>NC_089496.1:0-10000000 GCF_036850765.1 Saccopteryx bilineata
CACTAAATGACTTCCCATTCTACTCTTTTAAATTCTGTCTTTAGAATGTCTTCTATATAAAACTACTTCGTGTATTGTTAAATAGGTTGTGCTTTGATCTGACAGGTATGTTGAATTTCAGCTGCTTTTTTATTATGCAACAAGATTCTTATTGCAGAAGGGCAAGAAAATGATCTCAAAACAACAACAACACATTTTCATACAGATATATCTACTGTTCATATTAGGACATTTCCTTTCCATATTCTTTGTGTACCTATTATATTCCCCTATGTGTATATACTCAGGTTCACGGGGTGTGTGTCCTTCTGTGTGCTTAGATGCGCACTGCCATTGAGCATGTCTCTCTGGGTCCGCAGTGTCTGTCATTTGTGAATATCTGTGTACGTATGCAAATGATTATTTATTCATTCATTCAGGAAACACTTACTGTAATTTTATTATATGCCAGGCACTCTGCTCGACACTGGATGCCTCTAGTAAATGAGATAGACTTACTTTCTCTCTTTATGAATACTAGCCTCTCCTGGGGTAGACAGAAGAAAAAATATACATAAATAAAATAATCGTAAGTTGAAACAAGCAATGTATTTGGTAGTGCAATATCTTTGGTGTCAGTTATGTTTTATTATGGCGAGGTTCAGAATATCAGTTTCTCAGAAGGCAGAGCTGAGACATAAGCTCGGTTTTACAGCAATGCGTGTCCTCAGGTATAAAACTGAGAAAATATAGAAGTTATGAATCAAAGACCCTGGGATGTGTTCTGTGAGCAAAAGAACCTAGCTTGAATGTTGTGACCAATTCTCAGATAAATTCTGATGTCCAAGCCTAGGAGATCTCTCAGTCTGGACTGCTGCCATGGCACAAAAAAGTGCATGTTAGGAAAGGGGTCACTTTCTGCTAAACAATTAGATATCGTGTTTATGCTCCTGAATTATAAGTGCAAAGAAAAGTCTTCTGGTGTTGTTGGCACAGAAGACTAAAACTAAAAATTCTTTTGATATTTTTATTACCTCTGTTTTTCTCTTTTAAATTTTGTCCTCAAAAGACAATGGCTTGCTCTTGCCAGAGGGCTCAGTATTAAAAGCATCACATCTATACACTAGTGTCGGAGGTTTGCTCCTTGGTCAAGGCACACACCGAGATAGATAGATGTTTCTGACTATCTGTCTGTCTTTTCCCCCATTTTCCAGCCTCTGATATAAATAAATAAATAAAAGCATAAATGACAATATCGTTTGTGTTGTTGTTGTTGTTTTTTGGGGTTTTTTTTTTTGCAGCTTATATTGCAAAGAAGAAAAAAATATGTTTTTCAAAGTCTCACTTCAAGAAAAAAAAAAGGTAGTTTTGAAAAGTACCATATGTCCCCATGTATAAGAAGCCTCCCTGTATAAGACGCATCTTAATTTTGGGGCACAAATTTTGGGAAAATGATAACAAATGCGAGTAAATTGGAAATGCAAGTATGAAATCCTGCAACCACTGTAGAAGACGCACCCAGTTTTCTAACCCCACATTCTTCCAAAAAGATTAGTCTTACACAAGGAAAAATATGGTATACACCCCCAAATGTCTCACTGAACATTTTTTTCTTTTTCAGAGACAGAGAGAGAGTCAGAGAGAGAGATATATAGGGACAGACAGACAGAAATGGAGAGAGTATTTATTATGTTCCTGGTCACAGATCAATCATCGGTTTTACATATGACACCTTATATGTTCATTGACTCCTGTCTCATATGTGCCTTGACTAGGGGGCTACAGATGATCCAGTGACTGCTTGCTCGAGCCAGCAACCTCGAGCACAAGCTGGTGAGCTTTGCTCAAACCACATGAGCCCACGCTCAAGCTGGCGCCCTTGGGATCTCAAACCTCGGTCCTCCGCATTCCTGTCAAATGCTGTAACCATGGCACAAAAAACGTGCACATTTTGAAAGGGGTCACTTTCTGCTAAACAATTAGATATCGTGTTTATGCTCCTGAATTATAAGTGCAAAGAAAAGTCTTCTGGTGTTGTTGGCACAGAAGACTAAAAGTTCTTTTTATATTTTAATTACCTCTGTTTTTCTCTTGTAATTTTTTTCCTCAGAAGACAATGGCTTGCTTTTGCCAGAGGGCTCAGTATTTAAAGCATCACATCTATACGCTAGTGTCAGAGGTTTGCTCCTAAGTCAAGGCACACACCAGGTTAGATAGGTGTTTCTGACTATCTGTCCATCTTTTTCCCCATTTTCCAGCCTCTGATAGAAATAAATAAATAAAAGCATAAATGACAATATCGTTTTTGTTTTTTTTTTTTTTTTTTTTTTTTTTTTTGAGCTTAAATTGCAAAGGAGAAAAAAATATGTTTTTCAAAGTCTCACCCCAAGAAAAAAAAAAGGTAATTTTGTAAAGTACCATATGTCCCCATGTATAAGAAGCCTCCCTGTATAAGAGGCACCTTAATTTTAGGGCACAAATTTTGGGAAAATGATAACAAATGCGAGTAAATGGGAAATGCAAGTATGAAATCCTGCAACCACTGTAGAAGACGCACCCAGTTTTCTAACCCCACATTCTTCCTAAAAGGTTAGTCTTACACAAGGGAAAATATGGGATCCACCCCCAAATGTCTCACTGAACATTTTTTTCTTTTTCAGAGACAGAGAGAGAGTCAGAGAGAGAGATATATAGGGACAGACAGACAGAAATGGAGAGAGTATTTATTATGTTCCTGGTCACAGATCAATCATCGGTTTTACATATGACACCTTATATGTTCATTGACTCCTCATCAGCATTCCAGGTCCACGCTTCATCCAGCATGCCATCCCAGGTGAGACTAATTATTGTTATCATTAATATTAATATTATTGAAGATGACATCAGAGTAATGGCGGGGTAGGAAGCGATACCGATAAATCTCCCCAAAACTCAACATGATCTTCAACCAGAAATAGAAAAACCTATCCTTGGAGCCTCGAGATGTTTCGCAATACACCCAAAGGTATGATCAAGCAAAAAATTGGCTAAATATATAACCAAACCCCGAAGGAAATAGGGAGTAAGAAATGCTCCGCCTTCCTCACTAACCTAAACAGGGCGGCTTTCACTGGAAACTGAGAATATAGAAACTAAGGCGGGCAAAGGGTGTGAATAGATCCAGGCCACGGCACAAACGGCTGAACCAGGCTGTGGCACAGAGATCCAAGCCGAGGAAAAACTGTTCCTGTGACAACCCAGGCAATATAGCTAACACTTGCGCCAAACCCAGACAAAGAAAGACAAGCGGGGCAGCCATTTTACCCGATCTCCTGGTCGGCATGCGCAGATAGTGGGCAAGAGATTCCTTCCAAAGCCCCGGGAGGGTCCCCCCGTGTTACCCCACAGAGAGGCAGAGTCAGAGGCCTTTGTGTGGGCTGAAAGCCTCTGGGCAGCCCCAGCGCCCTGGAAGAGCCGCACACGGGGAGGGAGCGAGAACTTATTCCAATGCTAGAACTTTTCCATACGGGCAGGGTTTTCACTCAGAGGGTGAGGCCACTGGTCTGATATCCTGTTCTGCACGCACAGATAGTGAGCGGGAGATTCCTCCAAGTGCCTCGGGAGTACCTGCCCGTGTTATCCCACAGAAGGTCAGAGTCAGGGGCCTTTGTGTGGGACAAAAAGCGGAATCTTGGGCCGCCCCAGTGCCCTGAGGGAGCCGCGCATGGGAAGGGAGTGAGAGCTAATTCCAATGCTGGAACTTTTCAGTGTGGACAGCGGGTTTCACTCAGAGGGCAAGACTTCCGGCCTGACATCTTGGTCTGTGTGCACGAAGAGTGGGCAGGAGACTCCTCCCAGCACCTCGGGAGTGGGAGCCCCTGTTGTCCCATGGAGGGGCAGAGTCGGGGGCCTTTGTGTGGGCCGAGGGCGGAGTCTCAGGCCACCCCAGGGTTTTGAAAAAGCTGTACACGGGGAGAGAGCGAGAGCCAATTCCAATACTGGAACTTTTCAGTGTGGGCGGGGTTTCACTCAGAGGGTGAGACTTCCGGCCTGACATCCTGGTCTGCACGCGCAGATAGTGAGCGAGAGTTTCCTCCAAGCGCCATGGAAGTGGGTGCCTGCCCGTGTTACCGGACAGAGTGGCAGAGCCAGAGGTCTTTGAGTGGGTGGAAGCCCCGCCTGATTATACTAGCAGCTCTAACTGACTGAGCCTTACCCAGAGCCTTGTGCTGAGTGGGAATAGAGTAGGGAGTTGCCAGCTCTTTGAGCCTCTTACTATCCAGGAAGAGGCAGCAGCAACCCCATAGCTGGATTATCAGGCTACTAATTGAGAAAGGAAAGACTAGGAGAGAGGCTCCAGGAACACAGACTCTCTCACTGTCAGAGCCTATAAATGCTAATGAGCCCTGACTGCCAACGAGACTGAAGCACAATACATGACATTGCCATAGAGACCTATCAACTGCAAACCTCTACCTGAGCGTGCCAAAGGGGCAGAACCCGGGGTACAGAGTCACTGATCAGGAAGAGGGAGAGAAAAGAAAAAGCAAGAAGATAACCTCTCAAAATCAAGAATAATCCGCAGACTTTATAACCTACCTATCCCATTTTATTATATTTGTTCATTTGTTTCTCTTATCTTCATCCTTGATTTTTTTTTCCTCCTCCAATTTGGTCGTTTAACTCTCTACCAGTCTTACTCTCTCCTCTCCTTGAACTACACTACCCATAAGTGTTACATCTCCCATTATCTTTTCTTTCCTCTTCCTTTCTCTCTATGAGGGTTGCACTCCAAAACCCTTAACTCTCTCTCTCTCTCTCCTCTTTTTTCTTTTTTCTTCTTTTAGTGATTCCCTCTTTTTTTTCTCTTTCTCTCTTTCTTTTCTCCCTCTATATTATTTTCTTCCTTTCTCCTTTACGTCTCCTCTCATTCAAACCTCAATAATGAACAAATGATCTTATCTGGGACTCAAACTTATGTTTGTGGCATTTTGGGGAATTTTTACTTCACCTTTTTAACTCACTAGCAGTGCTCCCATCCCTGGCTCTCCATTTTATCAAGCTCTTGTTCCACTAAATACAATAGTAATTTTTTAATTTGTCCCCCCATTTTCCTGTTTCCCTCTTATTCTTCTCATCATAACTCTTAGTCAACCAACACCTAAATGCAAATCATTTTATACTTGATCCAAATTTTTTCCTTATTTTCTTTTTGTGGGTCCATACCACCCTTTTTTGATTTTTGTTTTTGTTTGTTTGTTTGTTTTCTGTTTTTTGCCCCTTTATTAATTCTCCCCAATTCAGGCCCTCCATTACAGGCATTGTTTCCTCTATTAAATAAAATATAATTTACAGTTCACCACAAGATTTTCTCAAGAAAGAGGGGAGAGGAGAAGAGAGAAAAAAAGGAGGGGGGGAATAATTTCCTTTTTTAAAATTTTTATTTTATTTTATTTTTCTTTATTTCATTACTAATTTAAAAAAACACAACTTTTTTCAATTTTTTATTTTTTTAACTTTTTATTCTTTATTAAATCTTATTAATACTATCAACAAAACCACCCTCAGATCCCATTAAGGAAGAGAAAATAGAATATCATGGATACAAAAGAAAGAGAGGTAACACAGATAGATAAGGAAAAATCTATGGAGAAAAAATTTAATATATTGGAAACCTTGGAGCTAAATGACAGAGAATTCAAGATAGAAATCCTAAAAATACTCAGAGGTATACAAGAAAACACAGAAAGGCAATTAGGGAGCTCAGAAAACAACTCAATGAACACAAAGAATATATGTCCAAGGAAATTGAAACTATAAAAACAAATCAAACAGAGATGAAAAACTCAATTCACAAGCTGAAAAACGAGGTAACAAGCTTAGCTAATAGAACAGGCCAGATAGAAGAGAGGATTAGTGAAATAGAAGACAAGCAACTTGAGGCACAACAGACAGAAGAAGAAAGAGACTGAAAAATTAAAAAAAAATGAGATAGCCCTACATGAATTATCTCACTCCATCTGAAAGAATAACATAAGAATAATAGGTATATCAGAAGGAGAAGAGAGAGAAAATGGAATGGAGAATATATTCAAACAAATAATAGATGAGAACTTCCCAAGCCTGTGGAAATAACTAAAGCCTCAAATCCATGAAGCAAACAGAACTCCGAGTTTTCTTAACCCCAACAAACCTACTCCAAGGCACATAATACTGAAATTGGCACAAACCAATGGCAAAGAAAAAATTCTCAAGGCAGCCAGGGAAAAGAAGAATACAACATATAAAGGAAGGCCCATTAGATTATCATCAGATTTCTCAGCAGAAACTCTACAAGCTAGAAGAGAGTGGACCTCAATATTTAAAGTCCTGAAAGAGAGGAACTTTCAGCCACGAATACTATACCCATCAAAGCTATCCTTCAAATATGAAGGAGAAATAAAAACATTCACAGATACAGAAAAGATGAGGGAATTTATCATCAGAAAACCCCCACTCCAGGAATTCCTAAAGGGGGTTCTCCAATCAGATACAAAGAACAAAAAAAAAAATAAAGCCACAAGTGAAAGCTCCAAGAAGAACACAATAAAACCAAATTTAAACTGTAACAACAAGAAAAAGAAAGGGGGGAGAGGATGGAGATTAACAGTAGCAAAGGATTATGGAGTACAAAATTACTCACAAGATAGTGCGCTACAATGAACAGGGTAAGAACCCTTTTCATTACTTAAAGGTAACCACCATTGAAAAAACCACCACAAAAGCACATGAGATGAAAAAGATAGCAACAGAGGAAAGATGTATGGAATACAACAAATAAAAAACAAAAGATAGAAAAACGAAAGAGAAAGATCAAACAAGACACAAAACTAACAGAAAGCAATCTATAAAATGGCAATAGGGAACTCACAAGTGTCAATAATTACACTAAATGTAAACGGATTAAACTCACCAATAAAAAGGCACAGAGTAGCAGAATGGATTAAAAAAGAAAATCCAACTGTATGCTGCCTACAGGAAACTCATCTAAGTAACAAGGATAAAAACAAATTCAAAGTAAAAGGCTGGAAAACAATACTCCAAGCAAATAACATCCAAAAGAAAAAACAGGCATAGCAATACTCATATCTGATAATGCTGACTACAGGATAACAAAAGTACTCAGAGACAAAAATAGCCATTTCATAATGGCTAAGGGGACACTGAATCAAGAAGACATAACAATTCTTAATATATATGCACCAAACCAAGGAGCACCAAAATATATAAGACAGCTACTTATTGACTTTAAAACGAAAACTGACAAAAATACAATCATACTTGGAGACCTCAATACACTGCTGACGACTCTAGATCGGTCATCCAAACAGAGAATCAACAAAGATATAGTGGCCTTAAACAAAACACTAGAGTACCTGGATATGATAGACATCTACAGTACATTTCATCCCAAAGTGACTGAGTATACATTTTTCTCCAGTGTACATAGATAATTCTCAAGAACTGACCATATGTTGGGCCACAAAAACAACATCAGCAAATTCAGAAAAATCAAAGTTGTACCAAGCATATTTTCTGATCATAAAGCCTTGAAACTAGAATTCAACTGCAAAAAGGAGGAAAAAAATATCACAAAAATATGGAAACTAAACAACATACTTTTAAAGAATGAATGGGTCAAAGAAGAAATAAGTGCAGAGATCAAAAGATATATACAGACTAATGAAAATGACATACGACATATCAGAATCTATGGGATGCAGCAAAAGCAGTGATAAGAGGGAAGTTCATATCACTTCAGGCATATATGAACAAACAAGAGAGAGCCCAAGTGAACCACTTAACTTCCCACCTTAAGGAACTAGAAAAAGAAGAACAAAGACAACCCAAAAGCAGCCGAAGAAAGGAGATAATAAAAATCAGAGCAGAAATAAATGAAATAGAGAACAGAAAAACTATATAAAAAATTAATAGAACAAAGAGCTGGTTCTTTGAAAAGATCAACAAAATTGACAAACCCTTGGCAAGACTTACCAAGGAAAAAAGAGAAAGAACTTATATAAACAAAATCCAAAATGAAAGAGGAGAAATCACCACGGACACCGTAGATATACAAAGAATTATTGTAGAATACTATGAAAAACTTTATGCCACTAAATTCAACAATCTAGAAGAAATGGATAAATTCCTAGAACAATACAATCTTCCTAGACTGAGTCAAGAAGAAGCAGAAAGCCTAAACAGATCTATTAGTAGAGAAGAAATAGAAAAAGCATTAAAAACCTCCCCAAAAATAAAAGTCCAGTTCCTAATGGCTATACCAGTGAATTTTATCAAACATTCAAAGAAGACTTGGTTCCTATTCTACTCAAAGTCTTCCAAAAAATTGAAGAAGAAGCAATACTTCCAAACACATTTTATGAGGCCAACATAACCCTCATACCAAAACCAGGCAAGGATGGCACACACACACAAAAAAACTACAGACCAATATCTCTAATGAATACAGATGCTAAAATACTAAACAAAATACTAGCAAATATATCATGATCAAGTGGGATTCATCCCAGAATCTCAAGGAGGGTTCAACATACATAAAATGTTTAATGTAATACACCATATCAACAAAACAACAAAAACCACATGATCTTATCAATAGATGCAGAAAAGGCTTTCAATAAAATACAACACAATTTTATGTTTAAGACTCTCAACAAAATGGGTATAGAAGGAAAATATCTCAAGATGATAAAGGCCATATATGATAAACCATCAGCTAACATCATATTAAGTGGCACTAAACTGAAGGCTTTCCCCCTTAAATCAGGAACAAGACAGGGTTGTCCACTTTGTCCACTTTTATTTAATGTGGTACTAGAGGTTCTCGCCAGAGCAATCAGACAAGACAAAGAAATATAAGGCATCCATATCGGAAAAGAAGAAGTAAAGGTATCACTTTTTGCAGATGATATGATCCTATACATCGAAAACCCCAAAGAATCCACAAAAAGACTACTAGAAACAATAAGCCAATACAGTAAGGTCGCAGGATACAAAATTAAGATCCAGAAATCAATAGCCTTTCTATATGCCAACAATGAAACAACTGAGAATGAACTCAAAAGAATAATCCTCTTCACCATTGCAACAAAAAAAATAAAATACTTAGTAATAAACATAACAAAGAATGTAAAGGGCTTATATAATGAAAACTATAAACCATTGTTAAGAGAAATCGAGAAAGATATAATGAGATGGAAGAATATTCCTTGTTCTTGGTTAGGAAGAATAAATATAATCAAGATGGCTATATTACCCAAAGCAATATACAAATTTAATGCAATTCCCATCAAAATTCCAATAACATTTTTTAAAGAAATGGAGCAAAAAATCATCAGATTTATATGGAACTATAAAAAACCCCGAATAGCCAAAGCAATCCTAAAGAAAAAGAATGAAGCTGGCGGCATTACAATACCTGACTTCAAACTATATTATAGGGCCATGACAATCAAAACAGCATGGTATTGGCAGAAAAATAGACACTCAGACCAATGGAACAGAATAGAAAGTCCAGAAATAAAACCACATATATATAGTCAAATAATTTTTGATAAAGGGGCCAACAACACACAATGGAGAAAAGAAAGCCTCTTCAACAAATGGTGCTGGGGAAACTGGAAAGCCACATGCCAAAGAATGAAACTGGACTACAGTTTGTCCCCCTGTACTAAAATTAACACAAAATGGATCAAAGATCTAAACATAAGACCTGAAACAATAAAGTACATAGAAGACATAGGTACTAACCTCATGGACCTGGGTTTTAAAGAGCATTTTATGAATTTGACTCCAATGGCAAGAGAAGTGAAGGCAAAACTTAATGAATGGGACTACATCAGACTAAGAAGTTTTTGCTCAGCAAAAGAAACTGATAACAAAATAAACAGAAAGCCAACTAAATGGGAAATGATATTTTCAAACAACAGCTCAGATAAGGGCCTAATATCCAAAATATACAAAGAACTCATAAAACTCAACAACAATCAAACAAACAATCTAATAAAAAAATGGGAAGAGGACATGAACAGACACTTCTTCCAGGAGTAAGTACAAATGGCCAACAGATATATGAAAAGATGCTCATCTTCTTTAGTTATTAGAGAAATGCAAATCAAAACTGCAATGAGATACCACCTCACACCTGTTAGATTAGCTATTATTAACAAGACAGGTAATAGCAAATGTTGGAGAGGCTGTGGAGAAAAAGGAACCCTCATCCACTGTTGGTGGGAATGTAAAGTAGTACAACCATTATGGAAGAAAGTATGGTGGTTCCTCAAAGAACCGAAAATAGAACTACCTTATGACCCAGCAATCCCTCTACTGGGTATATACCCCCAAAACTCAGAAACATTGATACGTAAAGACACATGCAGCCCCATGTTCATTGCAGCATTTTTCACAGTGGCCAGGACATGGAAACAACCCAAAAGCCCATCAATAGATGACTGGATAAAGAAGATGTAGCACATATACACTATGGAATTCTACTCAGCCACAAGAAATGATGACATCGGATCATTTACAGCAAAATGGTGAGATCTTGATAACATTATACGAAATGAAGTAAGTAAATAAAAAAAAAAAAACCAGGAACTGCATTATTCCATACATAGGTGGGACATAAAAGTGAAACTAAGAGACATTGATAAGAGTGTGGTGGTTACGGGGGGAGGGGGGAAAAGGAGAGGGCAAGGGGGAGGGGGAGGGGGAGGGGCACAAAGAAAACTAGATAGAAGGTGACAGAGGACAATCTGACTTTGGGTGATGGGTATGCAACATAATTGAAAGACAAGATAACCTGGACTTGTTATCTTTGAATATATGTATCCTGATTTATTGATATCACCCATTAAAAAAATAAAATTATAATAAAAAAATAAAAATATATTAATATTATTATTACTATCATGTAATTATTATTAAAGAGCATGAAAATACTGCATGTCTTTGGGTAGCATTTTATAATTTCATTAGTATAGATCAACGCTGTTCTTGTGAAGCAGATTCCCAGGCATTTTACCTGTTTTACTCTTAATCAGATTTGAAGTAATGTATTATTTACTCAAGAGAGTTTTTTGTGTCAGTGGAATATTTATGTATGACTGTTATTTCTCCTCCAATGTAGTAAAAATTTTTGTTTGTAATAAGTGTTAGGTGAATGCCATGAGTCATCCAGGCCCATAAGCTAGTATGTAATCATGATCAGTAGTTAATGTAGGTGCAAATCATGTGAAAGTTGTCAAAGCTTAAAAGGTAAGAGGTAGAAGTGAGGTAATGTGAGGAGTTGGCAAAAATAGTTTTGTGAGTTAAAAGTACACTGATGAGTCAGTAAAATAGTAACATCCATCTTATTGTTTGAAATGAGTGTAGGTCTGGGATGCACGCTGTGGTAGTAATCCTAAGTATGGTTAGTCATTAACCATGCTCCACGTAGAGTGTCTGGGGAATATATACTATGGTCAAAGTCTTCATTTTTGAGAAGGAAAACTTTAGATGGTAAATTCTGGAATCTATAGAAGATGAAGGATTAGAAGTGATCATACACAGGTATGAAAGTGATTTCTGTGACATGAAAAGAAGCGCTGATGGTAAAATGCTTAGTCTGGTCTGTCCCTGAGTGATTCAGTCTCATAACATGTGAGATTTCCACTACTCCTGAGTGTTTTGGGGTGTCTTGTCACACCAAGGCAGTCGATTGCAAACATGGCAAGATGGGAGGTTTTCTGTTTGTTGTTGTTCAGCTTTGGTTTTGAGTATCTATGGTGATATTTTTTTATTAATTTTAATGGGGTGACATTGATAAATCAGGGTACATATATTCAGAGAAAACCTCTCCAGATTATTTTGACATTTGATTATGTTTCATAACCCTCCCTCAAACTCAAATTGTCTTCCGTCACCTTCTATCTGTTTTTTTGTGCACCTCCCCTCCCCTCCACTCCTTCCATCTCCTTCCCTCCCCCCAACCATCGTACTCTTGTCCTTTTCTCTGAGTCTCATTTTTACATCCCATCTATGTATGGAATCATATAGTTCTTAGTTTTTTCTGATTTACTTATTTTACTCAGTATAATGTTATCAAGATCCATCCATGTTCTTGTAAATGATCCATTGTCATCATTTCTTATGGCTGAGTAGTTTTCCATAGTATATATGTACTAAAGCTTTTTAATCCACTCGTCCTCTGACAGACACTTGGGCTGTTTCCAGATCTTCGCTATTGTGAATAATGCTGCCATAAACATGGGTGTGTATTTCTAATTTTGGAACAGTTCTATGGTGCTCTTAGGGTATATTCCTAAAAGTGGAATAGCTGGGTCAAAAGGCAGTTTGATTTTTAATTTTTTGAGGAATCTCCATATTGTTTTCCATAGTTGCTGCACCAGTCTGCATTCCCACCAGCAGTGTAGGAGGGTTCCCTTTTCTCCACATCCTCGCCAGCACTTATTCTGTGTTGTTATTCTGAGCACCATTCTGACTGGTGTGAGGTGATATCTCATTGTGGTTTTAATTTGCATTTCTCTAATGATTAGTGATGTTGAGCATTTTTTCATATGCCTATTGGCCATCTGTATGTCCTCTTTGGAGAAGTGTCTATTCATATATTTTGCCCAGTTTTTTGATTAGATTGTTTGTCTTCCTGGTGTTGAGTGATATTTAAAGAGAAAAATTGTATTTCAGAGTTAGGATTTAAAATGACTTGTTTGTATTCTAATTTAGACTTCTTGTTGTTTTATGTAGGTGAGGGTCTTTGTTTTGAGCAGGATGGATCTTTTGGGCCAAGTCCATTTTTGTTTCAGGTGAAGGGTTGTGCATTGTAGGTGCTTACGTGCTCCTGTTTTTTCTAATCAGTGCTTACAAACAACACCCAGCCCTCAACACTCCTTAGAATAAAAAATTGCACTATCATAATTGTTGGATCAGATATCTAACATAGGTATCACATTTCTGGAGAGCAGGATGATAGGAACACAGCAGTTTTCTTATTTCTCCATTGAAAGTATTTTGTAACTGTACCAGTAATTTATGTTGTATTTTTGTGTTTGTGTATGTGTGTTTAATATGTGTCTTTGAAAAGATTTGTAAACATGATGATACTGTTCTTACTTTTACTTACAGGTTTCTAGATGGATGGTGTGGTGAGGCCTAAAGAGAGCATATGTAGTTGAAGTGCATTGAAATGTCTAGGATGGTGGTTTATTGTTCAGTAGGGTCAGTTTTTAAAGAGTTATAAGCATTCTTGAAAATTATTTTAGATATATTGTTTGGGATGATGGGATAGTTATTGTGAGGTCAGTAGGCAATGGGGAAAGGTCACGTGAAGAACCAAGCCAGGGGACTTTGGCTAGAATGGCCCACACCCATGCTCACCAAAAGAAACTTCCCAGGAGCCCTTTGAAAAAGAACCACTGTCTTGTCTCCCAATTAAATTTTGCCATGTTATATCAACCCACCCACCCTACTGAAGCTATAAATTACCCCCAAATAGGGAAGGTGGTGCAAAGGCTAGAACCTCATCCAGGATGCGCTCTACTAAATAAAGCTTTTGCTATTCCACACTTTGTGGCTACGCCCTTCTTCCTTCCTCAGTGGGGAAAATACCTTACAGTTATGTATCTTGAAATTTGGCAATTATAGGTTTTTTTGTATCCTTAAAGATTATTTTTTGGAGGGTCTGCATTGGTTTTTAAAAGTTTACCATATCCTTGAATGAGAGAGGTGTATAAAGTCACTTTTTATAATTATGAATTTTTCTCTTTTTCATTTTAGGTTCATGATTTATTATTCAAGATTTATTATTCTAGTTTGTTATTTATTGCATTGAAGTTAGATATTCAGTTATTGGAATATATTGAAATGAACTTCTGCCCTAATTTATAGGACCACTTTTTGCTTTTCAATGTAGTGCATGGTATCCAAATATGTTTTGGTTTTGTTTCCTTTATTTTTTTTTATTTCTTGCTGTGTTATGGTGTAGGTGGTTCCAGCATTTTATATGAGTTGTGTATGTCTCTTTACATCCACAGAAAGTAATTTTTGCAGATAGTAGGATGTAGGGGTGTCCATTTTTTTTCTCACATGGCTGCTGTGACACCAGTTACTTTATGAAGAAAATATTTCCTATGATATACAGAGAAACCTTTATGGTATAAGAAGAGATATGAGTTTGCATCTAGTACTGGATGTTTTGTTCCAAGAACTAGGCTATGTATCTCTATCGGTAAGAAAAAATGTTTTGTTCTTTTTTATTTTAAAAGTGATGTAGCATAGTTTGAATTAGGTTGAAGATCAGGGTTCTGGAATATAGGTTTCTTTGTTGTTCGCTTTATATTGTAGAGGAACTGAAGCTATGTGAAACTGGTAGATAGCCGTGTTCTGTGGTCTCTTAAGAAAATTGTTTTAAGAAGTGTATTTTTAAATAGAAATTTGTGTTTAATTTTACCAAAGCAAAAGAATATTAGTTTAGAGGGTGAATGCTAGCTTGTAGAAAAATGGGAAAAAAGATTGTTAGTGACATTCTGAAACAGTTGTGAAAGATTGAATATAGTTGAGTCATGAGGAGAAGTAGAGATCCTAATATGACCAGTCTGGTTTATCAGAGAGTGATTCATTGTCCAAGTTGTGAGATGTTCCTTACCTCTTGGGTTTTCTGGGGCATCATCTTAGGCTAAAATCCCATTCAGCAATTTTTGAAAATGGATTAAAATTGTTTTTTTCTCAGGTGTCTGCTTCCAGGTGGGTAGGTCAATTAAGAGAGTCAGCATTTGTGATGTAGAATTTCAATTGACATGCTGTGTGTGTTCCACATTTTATGTGATGCCATTTAGAGTAGGTGTGAGTTCTGAGTAGCATTGACCTTTTGGGCTGGATCATTCTTTGTCTTGAGCGAAGATCCTCTGTCTCAAAGGTGTTAGGGGCATGTGTTCAATCTGTGCACTGCTGACAAGTAATGCTCATCTTCACACACACCCCCAAACCTCTTAGTGGAGAATGTGAAGATCTGCTATCTTGGCCAAACATGCCCTCAGGGAAAATTCACATTTGGTCCAAAAAAGAAAAAGTACTGAAACTGAAGCCTTTACCACTTGTGGAATCAGAATTTTTTATGATTTTTGTTACTTTTCTGTTGAAAAGATTTTCTAACTGTAGTAGTGATTTATTTTGAGGCCTTTGTTTTTAGACTTTGATTTGAAAACACATTAGTATAATGATACTGTAATGACCTTGTCTTACAGGTTTGTAGGTGGAACGTGATGAGAGATACCAAGACAGTCCATGGAACTTTGGGGAATCTTCATCAGTAGGACCTTGTTTTATCATACTGTGCAGTTTTTTAAAAAGTTTTTACATGTTTTTGAACATCAGCATTAATGTTTAGTTTTAGGGTTCTAGTGAAGCATTTATGTACATGGAATATTCCAAATGAGACATGGCTGCAGGAGGGAAAGAGAGAGAGAGAGAGAGAGAGAGAGAGAGAGAGAGAGAGAGAGAGAAAAGTGATAGTGGGAGGGGTGGAGAAGAGAGATGGGCACTTCTCATCTGTGCCCTGGACAGGAATCCAATTCAGGATATACACACACTGAGCTGATATTTCAGCACTGAGAAAACGGGCCAGGGCCCATTCCCGTATGTGTCTTAACAGGGTGGACAAAGCCAGGGGGTTCAAAACTGGGACCTCAGAATTCTAGGTGGATGGATTATCAAGTGTGCCACTATCAATCAGGCCCCCCCCATCCCTACCCCAATAAAGTCTGAGATGTCAGCACTGTGGCTGCACTGTATCCACTGAGCCAACCTGGCAGGGTGCGGTTGATATTTTTGTATCTAGATAGGAAAGATAGTTATGTATGGATGTTATTTCTCCTGTACATAATTTTTTAATTTGCAGTAGATTTCAGGTGATTCTCATGTCATAAAGATATATAACATGCGATAACAATTGTTTTATAGTTGTAGCTATGGAAGAGATTTAAAAAATCATTAGTTTGGAAGGTAAAAGGAAGAAATAAGGTCATGTGAGGTGTTGGCAACTTCCTGTTTTGTAAGTTATAAGTTCAATAATGATGAAATAAAGTAGTGACACCTATGTTTTAAATTTCAATGAGTTTAGGGCAGGGATACAAAGTGTCATGGAAATTCTAAAGACTGTAAGTCATCATAGGCTTTGTGGAGGTCATGGGGGGCGGGCTCACATTCTGGTCAGAGTCTTTCTTTTCAATGAGGGAAAGATTAGAGGGTGCAATGTGGACTGTAAAAGAAGAGGAGGAAAGAGTTGAAGTGATGTTAATAAACAGTGACAAATGAGTGATTTATGATTTATAAAAAGAAGCAGAGATGTGGACATGCGCAGTGTGGTTTATCACAGTAGGATTAAGTGTCCTCAGTTGTGAGGTCCTCCTCACCCCTCTTCTGAGTATTCTCAGCCTGGGACGTGGTGCTGCAGGTATTGCAAGATAAATTTTTGTATTTATTGTTATTGCGTTTCAGCTTTCATGTGGGTGGTTGAAAAGAGGTATGTTAATTGAGATCTAGGATCAGCAACATGACCTTGTCTTTGTATTTTATATTAGTTATGCTTTATCCAGTTTAATGTATCCAGTTTGTTTGTCTTCTGGTTACTATTGAGCTTTAAGGGCAGGAACATGTGTGTCCTGAGTGAACATCCTGTGCAATGTAGGTGTTCCTGAGCAGATGTTTCTTGTATCCACTGCTCGGAAATAACACCCAGGAGAAACCTCACTCTCTTAAAAGTATTTTGTACCACCATGTTGGCCAAATATGCCCTTTGGTCCTGAAAATACTGCCAGGGAAATGTTCAACCATCTGGGCTTGGAAATAGAATTTCCATCATCATTCCTTTGAAATTATTTTCTAAGGAGGTGGCACTGAGTTATTTGGGGTTTAGGATTTCTTTTGATGTTCATGTTTATGTAATGATATAGTCAGCTTTCTTTACAGGGGTCTACATGGAGAGTCATCAGAGTTATAGAAAAAAGTTCATGTAATTTTAGTGTATTGAAATGTGTAGGGTTTTTAAAAAGTTGCAAGCATTCTTGTGAAGTGTTGTAGATTTAAATATTTAGGGTATGGTGGAGCAGTTATGTATATGCAATGTTATGGGCTATTTAGGTTCTTTATTTATTTCTTTTGACCCTGTTACAGAATTTTTTATTGCTTGTATCAGTTTTGAAAGCAATGCTCCATTTCAGATGCAAAGAGGTGTGTTGAATCTCCTGTGAAAGCTGTGAATATTTCAATTTTGCTTTCTAGGCTGGTGGGGGTATGATTTGACTTTGTTAGGAATTGCAATGTAAATGTAGATATTCCTGATGTACTAAATTTATTAGAGTAAATTGGTGTTTTTTATTTGTAGGTTCATTTTTTGCCTTAGAATCTACTGTTTGTCATCTAAAATGTTTTGGTTATCATTAAATTCTTTGAATGTCTTGCTCCTTTTTGTTGTAGGCAATTCCAGGTTTTCTATTAGTTGAGGGTGGATATTAACATTCAAAAGGAAGTGATTTTAGTGAATGGCAGGATGTAGGGGTGCCATTTATTTTCTCCTATCGTTGTTCTTTTTTATTTTATTTTTACTTTTTTGTGACAGAGACAGAGAGGGACAGACAGATCAGAAGGCAGAGAGACAAGAAGCATCAATTCTTAATTGCAGCATCTCAGTTTCTCATTGACTACTTTTTGATATCTGCATTGACCAGGGGGCTACAGCAGACTGAGTGAGCCTAATGTTCTGAGCAACATTAGGCTCAAGGTGGTGAGCTTTGCTCAAACCGGATGGGCCCACGCTCAAGCTGGCGATGTCGGGGTTTCAACCTGGGTCCACCAAATCTCAGTGCGACACTCTATCTACTGCCCTACCACCTGGTCAGGTCCTATGGTTGTTCTGATACCAGTTATTATAATTTTTTTCTTTCGTGTAAAGAGAACTTGTTGTCATATATATTGTGTGTTTGAATTTTCATCCATTAATGTTACCCACCAAGTAGGCCAGGGGTCTCAAACTTGCGGCCCGTGGGCCGCATGCGGTCCGCCGAGCAATTTTGTGTGGCTCGCAGACTAATCCACGAAGTTCAAAATATTTTGGATAAAATTAAGAAAGCCTAGGGGCCTACTTGTATTTTCATTTCTCTAGCATCCTAGCTAGATATTAGCTTAGTTAACAGCAGTTGTGATGCGAACTACAGTTTCTGGTCGTTTTGTGACACTGAGTAAACTGCATGTACGATTGTGCTTGTTGTACTGATTTTTTTTTTTGTTTTCAACTGCAGTGAGAAAAGTGTTGCATAACAGTTGCCTTTTGTAGACCTAGTGTGGCCCGCCGAACGGCTGTGATCTTGCTCTGCGGCCCACATGCTGAGTTGAGTTTGAGACCCCTGAAGTAGGCTGTTTAGGTTTATTGATGAATAGTTAGCACAGCAGTGTATTTTGGTAGCTAAATGCTACAAGGAATTTTTCAATGTAGTCTGGGTTTATTCCATTTTTTGCTTTTTGTATACTTTACCTCTACTTGGTATTTTATTTTAATATTTTTTTACAGAGACAGAGAGAGTCAGAGAGAGGGATAGATAGGGACAGACAGGAACAGAGAGAGATAAGAAGCATCAATCATTAGTTTTTTGTTGTTACACCTTAGTTGTTCATTGATTACTTTTTCATATGTGCCTTGACTGTGGGGCTACAGAAGACTGAGTAACCCCTTGCTCAATCCAGCAACCGTGGGTCCAAGCTGGTGAGCTTTACTCAAACCAGATGAGCTCACACTCAAGCTGGCAACCTCAGGGTCTCAAACCTGGGTCCTCGGCATCCCAGTTCGATGCTCTATCCACTGCGCCACTGCCTAGTCAGGCTCTACTTTGTATTTTAATAAGTAAAGTAAAACTAAGGCAATAGCACTATTAAAACTCTGGGTGTGGTTTTCACGTGTGACAGAATGAGTTTATAGACATGTTTGGGAAGGGATTTTATGTAAAATTGTTTTTAAGTTAAGAAAGAAAATAGGATGAGTGTTGTTAGTATTGAAAATGAAAGGTCTAGGAGGAAGGTGTTCTAGGAACAGGAAGTATTTTGCAATAAAGTACAGTTCCATTTAGGTCAACTGGCAGTTGGGCAAAAATTGAAAGAGGAACCCATAGATGGTGGAGGTAGGAAAGTAAAAAACTAGGGTGATCGATGATCAGTTAAATTATTGAAGCCCTGTTACAGAGCTTGTCATGAGTCATGAGAAAGCAAGGATGCTTTGAAATGTCCTGTGGTTCACATGTGATCCAATGTTCATCCTAATGTGTTTCACAGTCTTTGTCCTGAGCAGGCAAGCTGGTGGGTTCTAAGTGGCCTCTGTGATGTATGTGATGCTCGTCCCTTGGCCCCATGGTCTGGAAGTGCACCTGAAGGCCAGGATAGGTCTACCTTTTCAGGATGTGTTCCAGAGACACTTCTTGGTGCTGCAGATAATCCCATGTCACTGAGAGAGTTGCGTGTACTTCAGCATCCACTCGGGAGGAAAAGGTGAGGCAGCGTGTCTTTGAGCAACAAAATAGAAGATGCTGTAGTAGGAAATAGCTGGTGTAGTAGGAAAAAGGATTTTTTTGTAAACTTTAAACTATATCATGTGCTGTAGTATAGTTTGAGTGAGGGTGAGAATAAAGGTTTCAGAATATAGAGATTTTTTATGCTTTGGTTTAGTATGTAGTGCAAATGAAGGTCTTTGAGAGTAGTATCAAACTTTGATTTTGGGTATATTAAGAGTTTTACCAAGAAGAAGTGTATTTGTAGAGAGGAGTTTGTTCATAATTTTAGCAATGGAAAATAATACAAGTTTAGAGAGTGAATGCTAAAATGCAGAAGAGTAGGAATACATATTCTATGTGACATGAAGAAAAAGTTATTAAAGACTGGATGATGGTTCTTGAGAAGAAGCAGTGACATTGAGAGACCCAGTCTGGCTCATGAACGTAATATTTAGTGTCTGAAGTTGAAAGATGTTCCGTGAGTCTATAATTCAATGGGGTGTCTTCTCAGCCTAGGGCTCTCCTCTCGAATTGTTGAAGACAGGTGGTTTTGTCTGTGTTGTTCTGTCTGTATGAGCTCCCATTTGGCTAGTTGAGAGGCAGCATTTTTGATCCAGGATACAAAATGACCAGGTGTTTGTATTGTACTTGACTATTCCTGTTTCATGGAAAGTAGGGTTTTTCTTGATGTAATATTGACCTTTTGGGCCAGATTATTCTGTGTCCTGGTTGTCTGTGTCATCCGGGCTCAGGAGCACCTGTTTTTTGTCTCCACTGCACGGTCAGCTCCACCATGTTCACAATATGAAATGCCACCATCTTGGCCACATATGCCCTGGGGGCATAAGTCACCTTCAGAGCAGAAACCAATGAGGCGGAAGTTTGGAATCTTTCTGGACCCTGAAAGGATTTTAATGCAGTATCTTGGAATATTTTCATTGTAATTGTTTTCTAATTATACCTGTTGGCACAGGTGTGGATAAGAAGAAGTTCCCTTTTAAACTCACCATCCACGTGATGCTCCGGTGTCCTAGTGTGGACATCTCTGGGAAGACACTTTAGCGCAGGTGCACAGATAATGTTCAGTAGAGTGGATCCTCTATGATGGCAACATTCAGTCTTCTGTTCAAGTAAAGTGTTTTCTCTCATGGCCAAGTATTTTGAAGGGGAGAGGGTTTTCTATCATTTCTGTAGAAGTGACTTCTGTGAATGCAAGAGGTGCAATTCACTGAGTTTAATGATAAATTTTTGTAATTTTTGTTGTAGGTCTGATTCATGTCATGGGGAGTTTCTGTTTCAGAGTTTATGTGAAATGTGTGAAAAGTAGGAATTCCTGGGTCCATTCAAATAAATGGTAGGAAACGCTGTTCGCTATAGTCATTGTTTTTGGCCTCTGGCATTGTAAGTGTTGTATAGGGTACATTTATATGAAGTTTGCATCATACAGGTGGGTTTTGAAGCAGGTTTTCAGTGGTGAGTAAGAAAAAGAATTATTTGTCTTATTTCTATTTATCAATTGGTGTATTATTTTCCATAGAATGACCGATAACCTTTATTTAGCTCACCCCATAGAAATTTTCCAACCATTTCTGTTGGAAGCTGTGTATCCCATTTTCAGGTTTTGCATTTCAAAATGTCTCCCATGCGGTGGCTCATGTTTTTATTTTGTGAAGAGTTGTTGTCCATCATTGTTTTTAGGTTTATGAAGTGTCAATAAATTTACTTTGGTAAGGTAAACTAATGGTAACTTAATTGCCTTTGATCCTGTTAATGAGATTCTCATTTTTTGATAAAGGATAGTTTTTCATGGTTTAATCTGACATGATAAAATGGATTGTTTAGAAAAGATAATGATTCCGCAACATGAAGAAACCAGATGCTGCAGCTCACTTCTACATAGGCAGAAACACTTGTGAACAGAAACAAAATTTCCATTTCCACTTTCTGAAGGTAACTCCTTCCCTTCCCCTAACCAATGGACAAATAACAAAACATTCATCCCCAGGCTCATGTTTATGTGTGTACAAGAAAGAGAGTGAGTGCTGGAGAGAAAAAGAGACAGTGATGGAGAGAAAGGATAGGAAAGTCAGAGGGCTGAAATACAGAGAAAAAACAAAAGGTAAAAAGGCTAGCAAAAGAGAGGTACAGATATTTATAGCTTATTTTATGACCCTCTAGTACCTGTCTAGCTCTGACTACTGTTACAGTTATGCTTTATGAAGAAATACATCCTTAAGAAATACTATAAGGATTTAGCTTTCTTTTACAGTTGCAATATTCAAAATAAGCCTGGTAATTGGGTCACCTTATTAGTAAGCAGCTGTCACTAAGGAGTTCTGAGAGCTTTACAGTTACTCCCTCGTCAATCCTTGCAACACACTCAAGGAATAATGAGAGGGCACAGATTATAAATTATTAGTCTGCTTTTATTCTATCTTTAGTGGGCTTAAATTCCACTAGGACAAGCAATGTCTCTTTTCACAGATTGGAGACTTAAGAGTCAGGTATAACAGTGGGCACATTAGTTTTCATTAAATATTTTCTCTTACCTTTTTCACTCCTAGCTTCATATATGGCAAGAATTTCTTAGAATTTATCTGGAATAGGCAGGAAAAGCCTATGCCATTTTATGCCTGAGTTCAGAAAATGAGTGTCCAGTAGACAGTTTCAATTATGTGGGTGCTAATTAGCTAAGGTTAGGAATTATCATAAGTGGGAGAGGTCAGCTTAAGACACAAGCAGGAAGATAAAGGAAATGGAGAGATGAGTCAGGGAAAAGGCAAAAGAGAGAAGAGGGGGAGGGAGGAAGTCAGGCATCTTGTGGAAATTTTTATTGCAATATCCATGGTCCTTTACGAGTGCTCCATGCAGTGCACTCGATGTTATGGAACACACTGCTAACTCTATTACTCTAAGGAAACTGAGCTTCGCTTAGAAACCCAAGCTCTGCAGGGCAAAAGGTGAGTTGCAAAGCAGGGCCAGGGTACTACCAGTAGGTCCCTGGCACGAGACTATGGGTGGCAGTCCCTCCTATACTGAGACTGAATAGCTTTTGTCACTTTAGCCAGAACCATGGGCAAATAATTCCAGGCAGAACTTAGCCTGTGGGTTATCGACTCATTTAGCCATTAGCATGGATGTTGAAGATGCTGGATATTTTTATTTGGAGGTTCAGTAATTGTTATCTTTGCTACCAGGATACAGACAGAAAGCAGCGGCCTTTTATTTGCCTTTTGACAGTGTTTTCTTTTTTTTCTGAAGTGAGAAGTGGGGAGGCAGAGAGAGAGACTCCCACATGTGCCCAACCCAGATCCACCTGGCATGCCCACCAGGTGGCATGCTTGGTCCTTCTGGGGCATTACTCCACTGCAACCAGAGACATTCTAGAATCTGTGGCAGAGGTCACTGAGCCATCCTCAGCGCTTGGGCCAACTTTGCTCCCATGGATCCTTGGCTGCAGGAGGGGAAGAGAGACAGAGACACAGAGATAAAGAAGAAGGGGAAAGGTGGGGAAGCAGATGGGCACTTCTCCTGTGTGCCCTGGCCAGGAATTGAACCCAGGACTTCTGCACGCCAGACCAATGCTTTACAACTAAGCCAGTCGGCCAGGGCCTCGACAGCATATTCCTTATTGAGCACTGCTAGTCAGTCATTGGAGGACTTCTCCCAGCACCACAAGTGTTGACTGTGAAGTCTTTAAGGGTTCACCCTAAGGGGAGAGGTGGAAGATTTCTCTCACCCCCTATCTTCAGACCCAGGATGGTGGTGGGGCATTACTGAGTGGATACTTAATAATAAATTTATCCCAGAAAGAGAGAGATACTTGACAAGCTATACATATTTAGAATCGGGGTAGGCTGGTGCCTCAGCAAAATCTCCATTTCCAGGTAGACAGGGAGATTAGAGCTGAATAAACAAATCCATCTATCAAAGAATTAACAGTAATCTAAAGAGTAAAAATGTAGTTCTTTGAATATTCCACTTAAAATTTCTCCATAAAGGCTCCTAGCTGTTTATAGTATATGATCTAAATGTCCTATCTAGGTATACAGGACCACCAATATGTTACCCAGTATTCTTTCTTTACTAAACTTCCCATTTATTTTCGAGACTGTATACTTTTTCCATTCAAATGGGTAAACTACTTATCCTTTGCGACCCTCTTTAAATAACACTTCCTGGGACTCCTCCAGTTAGCGTCACAATTTCTCTCTCTAATTTGATTTCCAAGTATTTTACGTAAGAAGTCAGCCTTAAACTCAACTTCTACTATTCAGGCTGAAAATTCCAGACTCTTTGAGGACAGAGGAGAAGCATATGTGTATTACTACTGTAGTCTCAATTTAGTGCTTTGCACATGAAAGGCATTCAGTAAGAGTCCAATAACTTATTCAAAAAGAAAATAAATTGGCTTTATAATAAAATAAGCCAAATAAAAATCTGGAAAATAAATATATAAAAATAAAAAAGTAAATATTTTTGAAAAGTTATTTTATATGAATTCCATATTGATAGCTCTTTTAATGTTGGCACAAAATCTTGTGTCAAAAAGGAGAGACAGATATTATAATAAGTTACCATAACATACAGACTACAAAGCCACTCAGGTTTTGTTATTTATTCTTCTCCGTATTTTACAGGATAACGGTAATTTGCAATGGTAGTTAGGCATTTTCTAGAATGATTTCTGCATGTTATTACAAGGTATTATAAACTAAAAATATGGTAGAGTAGTGTTTGTAATAAAGCAATTTTTGGAAATGTGAGGCTAGGGATGTTTCTTTATTTTTGTTGTTTTGATTTATTTTTTTACTTTCTGCTTCCTCGGAGCTTTTAGCATACTAATGTGTACCGGGAGTGGGACTCTGTGAGAAGAGGCATCGAACACAGCAGGACCCAAATGCACTGTCCACGGAACCTGTTTTAAGGAGCATCTCACATGACGGGTGTTCACAGATAACATACCCGAGGAGGCACTGTCCTAGTTTCTTAGATACCATTCTTAGTCACTTCGAGAGGCACTTAGAAATGAATACACTAGTTGTCATGAGGCCAAAATACACAGAAGCAAAAATTTAAAATTACACTTACATAAATGTTGCTTCAAAATGATGAAACAGGTAGCCTTGTCTCATCAAAACAGCATAGTATAGTGGGAAAAGCATAGGCTAAGACATTCCTGCATAATTTTGGGCAAAACATTTCTCAGCAGAGAAAGTTAGAATTTCTGAACCATAAATCCACAGGGATACACAGTCTTTTTTTTTTTTTTTTTTTTTTTTTTTTTTTTTTTTCTGAAGCCGGAAACGGGGAGAGACAGTCAGACTCCCACATGCCCACCAGGGGCAACGCTCTGCCCACCAGGGGGCGATGCTCTGCCCCTCTGGGGGGTCGCTCTGCCGCGACCAGAGCCACTCTAGCGCCTGGGGCAGAGGCCAAGGAGCCATCCCCAGCGCCCGGGCCATCTTTGCTCCAATGGAGCCTTGGCTGCGGGAGGGGAAGAGAGAGACAGAGAGGAAGGAGGGGGGGCGGGGTGGAGAAGCAAATGGGCGCTTCTCCTATGTGCCCTGGCCGGGAATCGAACCCGGGTCCCCCGCACACCAGGCTGACGCTCTACTGCTGAGCCAACCGGCCAGGGCGATACACAGTCTTAAAGGGTTTAGGTGATGCTCTCAGTATATACAAAACTGTCCTTTGCCCTCCTAAGCTCCTGTAGCACCTGCTCCCCTCCTACTTCTTTGAGAAACTTGAGGTCACCAGGCATGCTGATCAGTTTCTTATCTCATTCCCTAATATAGTCACACTGTCCCTCACCTCTTTCCTTACACTTCAGAGGAGGAGGACTTCTTTCTAGTCTGTCCCTACTCCATGCCACTTCACTCTGTGCTCCAGCATTGTCCTCAGTTACCTAAAGCTTTTCCTGAAACGTCAGGATTCTTCCTCTACTGGCTCCTCCCCCTCTGACCACATACATGTTCAAGTACCTCCAATCCTGAAACAAGCATTCAAACTAAAACACCCCTGTTTCTTCCTCATGTCCTCTAAAAACACTAAGTCACATTTGCTGCATCTATTTGTTCACATCTCATTTACGTTTGAACCGTTAAAATTTGGTTTCTCCTCAAGTATCAGTGTCCTCCTAACTGCTGAGTCTGGTGGAAAGTTCTTAACCTTAATATCTATCAGGCATCCCCAAACCATGGCCCGCCGGCTGCATGCAGTCCCTGAGGCCATTTTTCAGCCCACCCCCATGCCCCCGCTGCACTTCCAGAAGGGGCACCTCTTTCATTGGTGGCCAGTGAGAGGAGCACTGTATGTGGCGGCCCTCCAACTGTCTGAGGGACAGTGAACTAGACCCCTGTGTAAAAAGTTTGGGGACCCCTGATTTATTTATTTATTTATTTATTTATTTATTTATTTATTTATTTCTGAAGTGAGAAATAGGGAAGTAGAGAGACAGACTCCGCACGTGCCCCACTGGATCCACCCGGCATGCCCACTAGGGGCATTGTTCTGCCCATCTGAGGTGTTGCTCTTTTGTTCAGCAACTGAGCTCTTCTTAGTGCCTGAGGTGGATGCCACGGAGCCATCCTCAGCATCCCAGGGCCAACTCACTCCAGTTAAGCCATGGCTTCAGGAGGGGAAGAGAGAAAGAGAGAGAAATGAGAGGTGGAGGGATGGAGAAGCATATGGATGCTTTTTCTGTGTTCCCTGACTGGGAATCAAATCCAGGCCATCTACATGCTGGGCTGACACTCTACCACTAAGCCAACTGGCCAGAGCTTTTACTATCTCCTTATTGTATTTGATAAAGCTGGTCACTCTCTCCTCTTCAAAGACCCAGCTTTCTGCACTCCCCTGATTTCCCTCCTATTTTATGGTCTTTGTTTCCTTCTAGAGATCTGGCACCTGGATTAACTTTTTTTTTTGATAGAGAGAAAGAAAAACAAACATTGAGCTGCTCCTGTATGTGCCCTGACCAAGGAATTGAACCAGAAACCTCTGTACTCTGGGATGATGCTCCAACCAACTGAGCTATCCTACCAGGACTTAATTTTTTTATTCACTGATAGAGAAAGAAAGAGGGAGATGGATAAGAAGAGAATGGAAAGTATTCATTTGTTATTCCACTCAGTCATTCATTCATTGGTTGCTTCTTGTTTGTACCCTGACTGAGGAGTCAAACCTGTAACTTTGTCATTTTGAGATACTGCTCTTAACTGACAGAACTAATAGGCCAGGACCAGGACTGACTTTTAAAAAGCTGTTTCTCCCCCAGGCCTGAGCCCATTTCTCAGCTGACTTAGGTTTTCAGAATGATCTTGTCCACTTATATGTGTATGATATCCACATTTCTATATGCCCAACCAAACTTCTTTCCTAAGCTTCGGACTTATCTATGCAACTAGTTATTGAACATGTTTACTTAGAAGTCCCTTAAGTCCCTGAAATTTTAACAGGATCAAAGAGAATTTGTTTGTATATTCCACTGTTTCATTGGTAGAAGTAGTATGCATTGTAATTAGGAGAGAATGCGAGTTCAAATTGCAGCTTCAGCACTTTCTAGGTGTAACCTTGGGTAATTATCTAACCACTTTAACCCTAATCTCATCTGAAAGAAAGGGAGATGATCAGAGTCCAATGACCAAGAGCTACTTGAAGAATTAAATGAGTATCCAGGGCCAGTGATTAAGTTATCAATGGGAGCCACTACCATCATCACTTCCCACACTCAATAATTTACTTCTGAACTCCCTGCAGTCTTTCTTGCATTTAGAAGTGCTAGGATCTATCATCCTAGTCACACAAGGCTGCCACTCTTTCTTCCCTCTTACTGTATGCAGATTGCCAATCTAAAGACCTGTAGATGGTGTCTTCTAAATACTTCTCACATCAGCTCCTCTTTTCTCTTTCTACCATTGCTGCCCTGATCAGGGGTCTTGTCCTCACTCCTGTGAGCACCTCCTATCCAGCCTGGAAACCACGACTGACAATGGCTGAGGTCACTGCCATCTTTAAGACACATCAGAGCCTACCTCTCTAGTCAGTTTTTGATAAATACTATTCAAGAAATGAGTGAAATAAAAGCACTGAAGTGTTGAGGATATGTCAGTGTTTTATAGGGCCAATGCTGCAGGGCAATTGGCAAGGTCCTGTAAGTTTTTGAGCACAGAACAGCTGTGGCCATGAGCTGCATAGCCCACTACATAAGAGCTGCACCTTTTGACTCGCAGGATGGCAAAGATGGAAGGAACTGTGGCACACACCCTGGGTATCTCCTACCATTCATGCTTAGCTGTCCTTGCCCTCCCCTCTGAAGAGACTGGGAAAAGGAAACATTTTCTTACAGGTAAGGGCAGTAATGAGACAGGAATAGCTTGCCTAGAGCTCCTGGGAAAGTTTTTGTTCTAAGAGGAGCAGGCTTTGCTAATGCAATTCTTCCCTTCTTCCTTCTGCTGCAACAAAAAAAATGTGAACTGTGAAGCTGTGGGCAAAATCTCCAAGGTGCTGACCTTGATTCCCTTGGTCCCTTGTGATTGGAGTCCAGGGAAAAAGAAACTTGCTCACATACTGCACCATGTTGTTAACTTTGGAGGGCTTACAGGGTGGGGTAACATCTTCTGCTTTGAGGAGGAGAGCTGGTAAAAAATGCAGCTGAGAATTCTTTCCTTACAATAAGCTCCCTCAACAGAGTATCCTAGAAAAAGGGGGCCCATGTTAAAGTGTTAACAAATTAACACCACAGCTGTTCTGATCTTTTCACAGCTCACGCTACAGGTTAGCAAAACCTATAATTAATGCTTTGCTCCATACCTTACATGATTTGCTGAGGCTACAGGCTCATAATTGAAAGAGACTAAAGACTCCACAGACTACCAAGCACATTTTTCAGCCACAACCACCTCCTCAAATTTATTAACACCTCCCACCTACTTCACAGTGATGTCTGTGCTCTGCCAGAAGCTAATGAATGCAGTTCTCAAACCCTTGAAACCATGTACAGAGCATGCTCCCCTGTCCACCTTTCTTAAACAGAGAGCTGAGCACACAGTGGATTTATTAGGAACCACCTGAGAGAGGAAATGAAATATTTAAAATGAGAGAAAGAAACCTGATTTGAAGGCAAACTCATGTACAAATAAATTTCATGATCTGGGTTCTGAGGACAGAAACAAAAGGAAACTTCAGTGTATTCACACATGCCAGCTCATCTTATACAAAGTCACAGGAAAGACAAAAACCACCACAATAAAATACTAAATAAAAACATTAAAAAATTAAGTTATTTTTTTCTCTCTGTGTGTTTTGTTGTTTGTTTGTTTTTGTTTTTATTAAATAAGAGGCAGGGAGGCAGAGAGACAGACTCCTGCATGCACTTGACTGGGATCCACCCAACAAGCCTCCTATAGGGTCATGTTCTGCCTGTCTGGGGCTGCTGCTCTGTTGCTTGGTAACCGAGCTATTTCAGCACCTGAAGTGAGGCCATGGAATAATCCTCAGGACCAACTTGCTAGAACCATTCTAGCCATGGCTGTGAGAGAGGAAGAGAGAGAGAGAGATAGAGGGAGAAGGGGGGGATGGAGAAGCAGATGATTGCTTCTCCTGTGTGCCTTGACTAGGAATTAAACCTGGGATTTCCACACACTGGGCCAATGTTTACTGGTGAGCCAAATGGCCAGTACTTTTTCTGTATTTTTAAGTAAAATGATTGTAGTTATATTTTTAAAATAATGTATATAGTGATCTTTGTTGATAAATCTAATGTTATATAAACTCTAAAAGAAAGATTTGAAGAGATTGTTTGCTGTGTTTTATTTTTTTATGAAGTATTCTTTTTTCTGTTTCAAAATCACTGTTTTTGCATTCTAGATTTCTTAAAATTGAGGTACACCTGCATGTACAAACTTTTACACTTAATTTTATTTTCTGTTTATATTCGATACTTGTCTCCTCATTACAACAATTACTTTTAAAATCAAAGTACCAGTTTTCTGGAAAGCCACATGCAAAAGAATGAAACTGGACTACAGTTTGTCCCCCTGTACTAAACTCAAAATGGATCAAAGATCTAAACATAAGACCTGAAACAATAAAGTACATAGAAGAAGACATAGGTACTAAACTCATGGACCTGGGCTTTAAAGAGCATTTTATGAATTTGACTCCAAAAGCAAGAGAAGTGAAGGCAAAAATTAATGAATGGGACTACATCAGACTGAAAAGTTTTTGCTCAGCAAGAGAAACTGATAACAAGATAAACAGACAGCCAACTAATTGGGAAATGATATTTTTAAACACCTGCTCAGATAAGGGCCTAATATGCAAAATATACAAAGAACTCCTAAAACTCAACAACAAACAAACAAACAATCCAATAAAAAAAATGGGAAGAGGATATGAACAGACACTTCTCCTAGGAAGAAGTACAAATGGCCAACAGATATATGAAAAGATGCTCATCTTCTTTAGTTATTAGAGAAATGCAAATCAAAACTGCAATGAGATACCACCTCTCACCTGTTAAATTAGCTATTATTAACAAGACAGGTAATAGCAAATGTTGGAGAGGTTGTGGAGAAAAAGGAACCCTCATCCACTGTTGGTGGGAATGTAAAGTAGTACAACCATTATGGAAGAAAGTATGGTGGTTCCTCAAAGAACCGAAAATAGAACTACCTTATGACCCAGCAATCCCTCTACTGGGTATATATAATACCCCCAAAACTCAGAAACATTGATACGTAAAGACACATGCAGCCCCATGTTTATTGCAGCATTGTTCACAGTGGCCAGGACATGGAAACAACCAAAAAGCCCATCAATAGATGACTGGATAAAAAAGATGTGGCACATATACACTATGGAATTCTACTCAGCCATAAGAAATGATGACATCGGACCATTTACAGCAAAATGGTGGGATCTTGATAACATTATACGGAGTGAAATAAGTAAATCAGAAAAAACCAGGAACTGCATTATTTCATACGTAGATGGGACATAAAAGTGAGACCAAGAGACATTGACAAGAGTGTGGTGGTTACAGGGGGGAGGGGGGAGAGGGAGAGGGAAGGGGGGAGGGGATGGGGCACAAAGAGAACTAGATAGAAGCTGACAGAGGACAATCTGACTTTGGGTGATGGGTATGCAACATAATTAAATGACAAGATAACCTGGACATGTTATCTTTGAATATATGTATCCTGATTTACTGATATCACCCCATTAAAATAAATAAATAAATAAAATTTAATCAAAATAAATAAATAAATAAATAAAATCAAAGTACCTTGGCTTTATTTAATTCTACCAAAATAGGTACTGCTTTTTAAGAGAATTATTTCTGAGCTCCAGTGAGTGCCCAACACTGTTTTATTTATTTTGTCTTAGGCCTTCTGAGCTGGTGAAGCCTGTGTTTGTGTGTCACCCCCCTGAGTGACATGAGATGCAGGAAAGACACTGCCCAGGACAAAGTCATTATCATTGGGCCTTGAAGGCCTTTTAGAACTGTGCTTGATTTCTCATACACTAAATAGTCAAAGGTAGAATTTTGTCATTTTTCTATTCTTGTTTCTACAATAAATTTGAAAATAGAAAGTTCTCAGGTGTACAGCAGATCCTCAAATGCACTTCATTCAGTGTCATTTTGTTATAACATTGAGGAGAAAAATATTGATTCTCAGCCGGGCAACTGTCTATGGACTGATAGACTGTGCATATTCTTCCCATGTCTGCATGGGATTTCTTCAGACTCTGACTTCTTCTCACATCTTAGAGATTGCAGGTGAGGTGAATGTGTGTGTCTACATTGTCTCCCAGTCTGCGTGAGTGAGTGGGTGTGTGCGCACACATGTATGCCATGGTCCTGTCCAGAGTGGGTCCCACTTCCTGCCCTGAGCTGCTGGGATAAACTCTAGACACTCATGACCCTGAATTGATATTAGAGTGTTGGAAAGTCAAGATTCTACTTGTTTTTATTTATCTTTCTTAAGTATATGCATACCTTACATTTATTTCAATATTAATTGGAAGTGATTTGGGTCTTTATTTAGACGTCTGGTGATTTTTTGTGTGTAACCAGAAATATGCGTAGGAACTTAACTCTTATTCATATCAATTAGCCTATGGTAAAATTAGTTTTATTATACATCATTTTGCTTAAAGTGGCAATTTCCAAGAAGGTGTAGACCAGTGGTTTTCCACCATTTTACAAAATGGGACCAGTAAAAATAAGATAATTACTTTGGGGACCACTAAGGCAGAAATCAGCTTGAACATAAGCAAATGCAACCAAGATCATTGAAACTATAATATTCAAACAACATCAAGGTGGTTAACTCTTTTGGAAAACGGCATGAAATTTCTGGTGGACCAGTCTGTGAACCAGTGCTTAGAAAACACTGCTCTAGAGGACAGTAAGTAAGGGCTTACTCTAATAATGCTTGTAATGGACAATGCATGTTGGAACACAGCTTAACTCCTTTGTGGTTTCTAAGAAGGGCTTTAAATACATGTTGGTTTTTAAAATATATAAACTTTTATCTCAAAGGCAAATTTGCTATGCTTCTCTTCCCCCACATTTTCACTGAAGACACTAAAGTTATCATTGCCTTCTGTAAAAAAAAAGACTTGGGATGCTCACTGTAGAAGATGCTATGGTACAACGTCCAGACCTTTCATATCCAGGGTGAAAGCATCAGTGCTCCGGCACTGAGTGTTGGTGGCTCACAGCTCCCATCCAACTGGAATCAGGGGCTTGCCCTCAGCCACAGACAATCCACTACAGGTACGACCCTCTCCCTGTGGGTAGCTTGTAGTCAATGTCTAGTCCATGATAGAGAAAAAGATCCTGTGTCATTGTCTCAGGACTGAACAACTCTGGAGATTCAATTCAGTTCCAGAACCCACCATGGGCTCCACAGGGGCCTCTGCTGATGGAAGTTCAACTTCTCTCCCTGGCCAGCAATGACTCCTTCACTGCCTCACTGATGCTGATCTTAAGAGTGCTCCCGGTTAATGTTTTTCCACATGAATTGTCTTCTCAGAGTTTATTTCCTGAGAGACCGATCTAAGACACTCATCTCATCATTTTTATTATAATTATTTTCCGAACAGTTGGTGGGAGGAGGTCTCAGACTTCAGAGAAGTCCAATTCAGGGGCAAAGCTTCCTTACCCTGTTCTCATTGCCCTACTATTTGGCTAAAGAAAGAGATAAAAATTACTGTGAAGTTGCAGCAAAACTGTGGACAGAGTTTCTATTGGGTGTTTCTTTTATTATTATTATAATTATTTCATTTGTTTTTTCCTGGATGACTTATTTTTTTATTAAATTTATTGGGGTGAAATTGATTTAAAAGTTATATAGGTGTCAGGTGTACAATGCTATAATAGATCACCTATACATTATAATCTGTGTCCACCACCCCAAGTCTAATCTCCTTCTTGACCTTCATGAAGTGATCATTCCACTATAAATGTGGCAAGGGCAGTATAGTCACATCTAATCCAAACAAGTATGTGAATGAACACACATAGGAGAGAGATAAATAAACTTAGGGAAAGAAATAAAAACAAAATCCCATCAGATTTTAAAATATTATTAAAAATACTAGCTGTAGATTCCTTTCTCAACTAAAGTACCCATTATTAAAAAATAGTAACAATAATAGTCTCTTCCTTAAACATAGTTAAATTGTGATTATTTTATTTTCCCTAACACAAAAACAGTAACTTAGTTTCCCCTCTCTTATCCCACAACTGGGATGACAAACAATTCTGATTAGAAGCTAGATATCATACTGATGCTGTTTATTCTGACCCAGGAGTCTCTTTTTTCCTCTCCCACTTCTACTCGGGCGTCCACCAATTTTCCCACATTAATATACAAATTTTTACTATAAATGCAAATAAGCACAAGCCATATTACTAAAGTAGTAAGGGGGTCACAAATCTTTTTCTAAGGAGGTATTTGTAGTTCTAATTGAATTATTTTTAATTTTCTTAACTATACTCCCACATAAATCAGTCATTTTCCATAGATGGTTTTATGTAATAATAATCATTCTTTTTTTTTCTATCTCTCCCTTTCTTTCTTAGCTCCCCTTCATTTTGCTTCTCCTATTGTGGCTGCACTCTCACAAAGAAACCCATGTCAACACTTATGTGTGTTTTGTATTCTTTTGTGCGCTTGATACTATAAAGACAATTCACATAGTCACACACATAGAAGATCTTATGTTCTCTCTTTCACGTTTTGTTTCTCTCTTAGTACCTCTCTTGAAGTCCTCTGCTATAGATCTAATTTATTTTTTTTCTAAAAAATTACAATCTAGCATGTGAATATTTCACAGTATTTTTAAACATTTAGCAATTGAGAAGCATTTATTTTTAGGTGTTTTAATTGCCACTATAAACAATGCTGCAACAAATAATACCTACCTTTATAAAATGAATTTTTTATATATTTTGAGTTGTCTTTCTTTTTATTATTGTAATTTCTCATATTTTAGATATAAACAATAGTCATATATATCACACAACTAAATTCTACTCATTTTGTGAGTTTTCTTACTTTCTCAATAGTTTTTTTAAAATTATTTTCTTGTATTAATTTTAATGGGGTGACTGATAAATCAATGTACATATGTTCAGAGAAAACCTCTCAAGATTCTTTTGACATTTTATTATGTTGCATACCCCTTACCCAAAGTCAAATTGTCTTTCATCACCTTCTATCTGGTTTTCTTTGTGTCACTCCCCTACCCCCACCTTCTCCCTCTCCTTCCTCCCCCCCTCCCCGGTTACCATCACATTCTTGTCTATGACTCTGAGTCTTATTTTTATGTCCCATCTATGTATTGAATATAAGTTTTTTTCCTGATTTGCTTATTTCACTCAGTATAATGTTATCAGTGTTATTGTAAATGACTCAATTCATCATTTCTTATGGCTGAGTAGTATTCCATAGTATATATGTACCAAAGTTTTTTAATCCACTTGTTTACTGACAAACACTTGGACTGTTTCCAGATCTTCACTATTGTGAACAGTGCTGCCATAAACATGGCGGTGCATTTCTCCTTTTGAAACAGTGCTATGGTGTTCTTAGGGTATATTCCTAAAAGTGGGATAGCTGGCTCAAAAGGCAGTTCAATTTTTAATTTTTTGAGGAATCTCCATACTGTTTTCCACAGTGGCTACACCAGACTGCATTCCCACCAGCAGTGCTGAAGGGTTCCCTTTCCTCCACAACCTAACCAGCACTTATTCTGTGTTGTTTTTTGAGCGCTATTCTGACTGGTGTGAGGTGATATCTCACTGTGGTTTTAATTTGCATTTCTCTAATGATTAGTGATGTTGAATATTTTTTTCATATGCATATTGGCCATCTGTATATCCTCTTTGGAGAAGTGTCTATTCATATTTTTTGCCCATTTTCTGATTGGATTGTTTGTCTTCCTGGTGTTGAGTTTTACAAGTTGTTTATAAATTTTGGTTATTAACCATTCATCAGATGTATCGTAGAATATGTTCTCCCATTGTGCAGTTTGTCTTTTTATTCTGTTCTTATTGTCTTTAGCTGTGCAAAAGCTTTTTAGTTTGATATAGTCTGATTTGTTTAACCTGACTTTTATTTCAGTTGCCTGTGGAGATAAATCAGCAAATATATTGCTGCGAGAGATGTTGGAGAGCTTACTGCCTATGTTTTCTTCTAAGATGCTTATGGTTTCACAGCTTACATTTAAGTCTTTTATCCGTTTTGAGTTTATTTTTGTGAATGGTGTAAACTGGTGGTCTAGTTTCATTTTTTAGCAGGTATTTGTCCAATCTTCCCTACACCATTTATTAAAGAGGCTGTCTTTACACCATTGTATGCTCTTATCTCCTTTGTCAAATATCAGTTGTCCATAAAGCTGTGGGTTTATTTTTGGGTTCTCTGTTCTATTCCATTGATCTATATGCCTGTTCTTATGCCAGTACCAGCTGTTTTGAGTACAAAAGCCTTGTAGTATAACTTGTTATTGGGAAGTGTGATACCTTCTGCTTTATTCTTTTTTTTTTCTAGATTGCTGAGGCTATGCATGTTTTTTTTATGGTTCCATATAAATATTTGGAATATGTGTTCTATATTTTTGAAGTATATCATTGGTATTTTAATTGGTATTACATTGAATTTATAAATTGTTTTGGATAATATAGATATTTTTAATGATGTTTATTCTTTCTAACCATGAGCACAGTATATGCTTCTACTTGTTTGTATCTTCCTTGATTTCTTTTATCAATGTTTTATAATTTTCCAAGTACAAGTCTTTAAACTCCTTGGTTAAGTTTAATCCAAGGTACTTTTTTTTTTTTGATTGCAATACTGAAGGAGATTGTTTCCTTAATTTCTCTTTCTGACAGTTTACTGTCGGTGTATAAAAATGCCTCTGATTTCTGAGTATTAATGTTATATCCTGCCACCTTGCTGAATTCATTTATCATGTCCAGTAGTTTTTGACTGAGACTTTACGGTTTTCTATATACAATATCATATCATCTACAAATAATGATAGTTTTACTTCTTTTTTTCAAATTTGGATGCTATTTTTTTTCTTGTCTGATTGCTGTGCCTAGGACTTCCAAAACTAGGTTGAATAAGAGTGGTGAAAGGGGACACCCCTGCCTTGTTCCTGATCTTAAGGGGATTGCTTTAAATTTTTGTCCATTGAGTATGATGTTGGCTGTGGGTTTGTCATAGATGGTCTTTATCATGTTGAGGTATGTTCCCTGTATTCCCACTTTGCTGAGAGTTTTGATCATGAATGGGTTCTGGATTTTATCAAATGCTTTTTCTGCATCTATTGAAATTATCATGTGGTTTTAGTCCTTCCTTTTGTTTATGTGATGAATCGCATTGATTGATTTGCGAATATTTTACCAGCCTTGCCTCCCCAGAATAAATCCCACTTGATCATGGTGTATGATTTTTTTCATATATTGCTGGATCTGTTTTGCTAATATTGAGGATTTTAGCATCTATAATCATCAGGGATATTGGCTTATAATTTTCTTCATGTTGTCTTTGCATGGTTTTGGAGTCAGAATTATGCTCGCCACATAAAAGGAAGTTGGAAGTCTTCCTTCCTCTTGAATTTTTTGAAATAGCTTGAGAAGGATAAGAGTTATTTCTTTGAATGTTTGGAAGAATTCACCTGTGAAGCCATCAGGCCCAGGACTTTTCTTTTTTGGGAGTATTTTGATAGCTGTTTTGATCTCATTTGTTGTAATCGGTCTGTTTAGGTTTTCTGATTCTTTCAGATTGATTTTTGGAAGATTATATGTTTCCAGGGATTTGTGCATTTCATCTAGATTGTCTAGTTTTTTGGGATACAATTCATCATAGTATTTTCTTACAATATTTTGTATTTCTGTTGTGTCAGTTGTTATTTCTCCACTCTCATTTCTAATTTTATTTATTTGAATCCTCTCTCTTTTTTCTTGGAGAGTCTAGTTAAAGGTTCATTGATTTTGTTTACCTTTCCAAAGAACCAGATCCTGGTTTCATTGATCCTCTATATTGTTTTTTTAGCCTCTATGTCATTTATTTTTATTTTGATCTTTATTATTTACTTCCTTCTACTACATTTGAGCTTTACTTGCTCTTCTTATTCCAGTTCTTTTAGATGCAGGGATAAGTTGTTTATTTAAGCTTTTGTTTAGCTTCTTAAAGTATGCCTATAGTGCTATGAAATTTCCTCTCAATGCTGCTTTTGCTGTGTCCCATAAATTTTGAGTTGTTGTATGCTCATTATCATTCATTTTTAGAAAACTTTTTATTTCTTCTTTGATCTCATTGTTAACCCATTCGTTATTTAGTAACATGCTATTTAGTTTCCATGTGTTTGAGAATTTTTCAGTTTTTCTGTTGTGGTTGATTTCTGTTTTCCTGCCATTGTGGTCAGAGAAAGTACTTGATATGATTTCAATATTCTTAAATTTGTTGAGACCACTTTTGTTCCCTAACATGTGGTCTATCAGAGAATGTACCATGAGCACTTGAAAAGAATGTATATTCTGGTGCTTTAGAGTGAAAGGTTCTGAAGATATCTATTAAATCTAATTTATCTAGTGTGTTCCTTAAGTCTGCTGTTTCTTTGTTAATTTTCTGTCTTGAGGATTTATCTAGTGATGTTATTGGGGTACTGAAATTTTTTACTATTATAGTATTGCTCTTGATATTGCCCTTTATATTCATCAAAATCTGCTTTATAGCCCTGGCCGGTTGGCTCAGCGGTAGAGCGTCGGCCTAGCGTACGGAGGACCCGGGTTTGATTCCTGGCTAGGGCACACAGGAGAAGCACCCATTTGCTTCTCCACCCCTCCGCCGCACCTTCCTCTCTGTCTCTCTCTTCCCCTCCCGCAGCCAAGGCTCCATTGGAGCAAAAATGGCCCGGGCGCTGGGGATGGCTCTGTGGCCTCTGCCTCAGGTGCTAGAGTGGCTCTGGTTGCAACATGGCAATGCCCAGGATGGGCAGAGCATCGCCCCCTGGTGGGCAGAGCGTCGCCCCATGGTGGGCGTGCCGGGTGGATCCCGGTCGGGCACATGCGGGAGTCTGTCTGACTGTCTCTCCCTGTTTCCAGCTTCAGAAAAATGCAAAAGAAAATGCAAAAAAAAAAAAAATCTGCTTTATATATTTAGGTGCTCCTATGTTAGGTGCATAGATATTTATAATGGCTATATCTTCCTCTTGGATTGCTCCCTTTATCATTATGTAGTAGCCTTCTTTATCTCTTACTATATATTTTGTTTTAAAGTCTATATTTTTTATATAAGTTTTCTACCCCAGCTATTTTTTTATTTCCATTTGCATGAAATATTTTTTTTCATCCTTTTACCTTCAGTCTATGTACATCTTTTGTTTTAAGGTGTGTCTCTTGTAGACAGTATATGTATGGGTGTTGTTTTCTTATCCAAGCAGCTACCCTGTGTCTTTTGATTGGATCATTTAATCCATTTACATTTAAAGTTATTATTGATATGTAGTTTTTATTGCCATTTTATTCTTTAAAGCTGTATTCCTCTTTTGCTATATTCTTTTCCCACTTTGATCTGTTTACAACAGGCTCCTTAATATTTCCTGCAGCATTGGTTTGGTTGTAATGAATTCCTTGAGATTTTTTTGTCTGGAAAGCTTTTTATTTCTCCTTCAATTTTACATGATAGACTTGCTGGATAAAGTAGTCTTGGTTGTAGGGTTTTGTTCTGCATATTTTGACTATTTCTTGCCATTCTCTTCTGGCCTTAAGTGTTTCTGTTGAGAAGTCAGATGTCATCCTTATGGGGGCTCCTTTGTAGGTGATAGCCTTTTTTTCTCTAGCAGCTTTTAATATTTTCTCTTTATTGCTTAGCTTTGGTATTTTAAATAAGATGTGTCTTGGTGTAGATTTCTTCGGGTTTCTTTTTAATGGAGTTCTCTGTGCATCTTGAACTTGTGAGAATTTTTCCTGCATTAATTTAGGGAAGTTTTCAGCTATGATATGATTGAACAAAGTCTCTATCCTTTGCTCTTTCTCTTCTTTTTCAGGAACCCTTATGATGTGGTTATTATTTCTCTTCATGTTGTCACAGAGCTCTCTTAGAGTTTCCTCAGACTTTTTCTGTCTCTTTTCTTTTTTCTTCTCTGCTTTCATGCCTTTGTTCATCTTGTCCTCCAACTCGCTGATTTAATCCTCAGCTACTTCCATCCTGTTTTTAATTTCTTCCATTGTGGTCTTCAATTCTGATATTGTTTGTCATCTCTGACTGATTTTTTTAAATATTTTAATGTCCTTTTTTATACTTGTTATTTCTTTATTTAGGTGTTCATAATGACCATCCATTGTTGTTCTAAGATCTGTAAGTATTTTAATAATCATTATTTTAAACTCTGCTTCTGGAAATTTGGTTATTTTCATATCACTCTGTTCATTTTCTGGAGGTTTCTCTTGTGGTTTCATTTGGATTACACTTCTCTGTCTTCACATTATGTCTGTGTGTTTGGGTGTATTGTTTGTAGAGCTGGTTGAGTCTAGGCTTGGTGTTGTCTGCCTCCAATTTTCAGTTGTGTTCTTTCTAGGTCTTCTTGAGTTGGCATCAGCTGTTATTTGTAAACCCCTGTAGGATTTGGCTTTTCTAGTAGAGCCACTTTGATGTCTTGATTTGTTTGTTTTCTTCTCAGTTTTCTTAACACATTGTAGTCTTGTTTACTGTCTAACCAAAGGACTTATTTGAAACTGTATCCAGGAATGCAGTGAGTGTAACCTGAGACTCTGAAGGCCTGATCTGGCAATTACTTTCTCCGGGGGTGGAGTGTTTTCTCAGCTTCAGTAGGGGGAGTTGTATCTCAGATCTCCATGGAGACCTGAGTTACTGCCCCTCCTTTGCTCTTCTTGTTTTCAGCTATGTCTTTTTGTGCTGATTGGAGCTAGAGAGATGTCTAGAGATGGTTCATTCGGAACTACTTTATTCTTGTATTATGTGGAAGGATTAACCCCTCCCCCAGTTATGGCCACTTCTGGCACTGGATGAGTCAACTTCTCAGGTCATCCCATGCCTTCTTTGCCCCTCACCGTCTGTCTATCTCTCTCTCTGCCCTTTCCTTTTGGAAGAAAAACCAGCCCTTTCCATACTCCTTGTTTTCAGGTCCCCAGGCAAGTGGCTGTGAGCAAGATTTTCTGCTCCCTTTCTTGGAGTGAGAGCCCTTCTGGGCTCTCAGCCTCACCTTCCTTTGTTTTTCTTTAAGCAGGGGAGACTCACTGCTCCTCAGTGCAGCTTCTTCATTGCTCCTTAGTTTTTGAGAGCTGTTCTTGTAGTCCAGAGTTGTTTTTTATGCTGATTTTTTATGTTAATTTGTAATCCAGTTTGGTGGTGTGAGCTGGAAGTTTGTGCATCTGCCTACTTTGTTGCCATCTTCAGGTCTTCCTTCATATTCTTGATAAAGGTTCCTCAGGCAGAAATTGCTGGGTCAAAAGGCATATGTCTTTTCCATATTATTAGATATGGCAAAATGTCTTCTAAAAAGATTATAAAATCGTATTTTTATATCAGTTATTATGCTGTTCTTTGAGAAAATAATGCAACTGAACCTGTACCCACTCTCTATTTTGTGACTCAGAGTGTCACAAATAACATGATATGATTACATAGATGGATTATCACAACCAGGGCTTGCACATGGTATTCACCAGTGATGTATTCCACCCTGAAGAGATCTCTTCTGGGGTGGTTTAAATGACTAAAGTTGATCTGGATGTAGAAAGAGTGTCCCCTATGTACAATGAGCTTGCTGTTATCATACTTGTCAGTGTGATGATCCAGTTTGTTGCTGTCCCATTTCTCCTTAAACAGGTGAACATTCATGACATTAAGGCAGTCTGTGCATGAAATCAAGGGAAACCATTTAGTAACTTTGTTTAAACTAAACTCAAATGACAAGGTCATGTTTTTCTGTAGCAGAAAGAGCTATTGAATAAAACTTTACATCGAGTGCTGATATGTCTAAGGGTCAGTATCTTGTGGTATTTTTGCTTTCAAAGAGAGGTTTTTTAAAAACTTTGTTTTACTGTATTGTCATTTCAGACCACAGCAATGACTTTGAGGCAGATGCAGCAGTATTGATAGTGAATAATGCATAGGCCTATATACAGAGAAAGAGGACCAAAGTTGAAGTCTTTGATTCCTTGGTTTTCTTTATGCCACATCCTTCTCACTGTGACTACCACCACTGCATCATTAACTAGAGGTAAGCAGGGAGCAGCCACTTCAGTTTTAGCTAGTCTTTAGAAGGGGAGGAATAAAATCTGACAAAGTCCCAAAAACCATTCTAAGGACAAAGTTGGCCATTCACCCAAAATTCTCCTCTTTATGAAGTGTCAAATACCCTTTCTTTTGTAATTCTAAAAGTGTATCTTGTCCCAAGCCTCACATTTCATTAGCTACTAATCAATCAATCTGGAAGGCAAACTCTTGCCTGATGCCAAAATCTACATATTTTTTTCAGTGTTGAGAATGTAACTGTCAGTAATACATTTATCTGAGACATGATAGCACTGGATAAAGGTTAGATATATTCCTACCTTTTCCCCCATTCCCTCCACACATGATGACTGAATGTGAAGCTAATTCTAACTACCCATCTACACTGTGATTTAGAAAATCTAGTCTAGAGACAGATTTCTGCCCGAGCATTTGCAGTTCTAATGAGACACTGGGGAGAGAGGCTGAGTGGGGAAGGAACCAACCTCTTGCCTCTCTTCCCTTTCCCTGCCTGGCCTTTTGCATAGTTTGCCTTCACAGTGAACAACACAGTGTGCACAGAATGCTCAGCTGCTGAGCTGGTGCTGGAGTATCACTCAGCAAGACTCCAAAGACTTCCTTTGTTTGTATACAGGAATCTGTGTAAGATATCTGGCTTTCTCCAGCCTCATTTATTTCTTATTGGGGAAAACCAATATGTTAAACTCATTAAGATACTCTCTAGTCCTTGAAGATCCTGAAACACTCAAGTAACTCGAAGTTCAGATAACCCTAATTCTAAATCTCAGGTGTCATAATGACTTAAGTAAGGAAGGAGCATTGTCTCACAGAAGCTGGTTTTCTTTTTCAACTTTGAAATGAGAATACTAATACCTTGATAATTTCTGTGAAAATTCAATGACATAACAATGTGATGTGTCTGGCACTAGGCTCATCTTGTAGTGGGGCCATAAGCTTACTGTGGCTCACTGAATATGACCTCTGATGGAGCCAATTTGACAGAGTGGGGGATCAATAGGCTATTCTGACTGCAATATTCCAGCAAACAGAAAGAGCAAGATGCAGTTTTATTTTTATTTTATCTCAGAACCCTGCCACAATACATGATCCCTCAAGAACACTTTCTTCCATTATGTTATGGGCCAAATATGTTTAATTCTCTACACCTCTCTCCTCCAGGCTGCCTTTTTCTTATGTTATCTGCCTTATGAAAATCACAATCCCCAGTGCCTCAGAAAGAGCTGAACAGGAGGGGGCCTAATTATGGGGTAGGAAAATCTTGAGCTCACCCATTTCCAAACATACCAAAAAACTACAACTACATGCAGAACAAATATCTTTGAGAATAACTTGAAAACTAGCAAAATAGATTTTCTACAATTAAGGATTTAGAGAGAAAGCCACACTGAAAAGGTCAGGAGAGTCTGGTCAGTACCAACACCCACAGTGTGGCTTCCTACAAGTTGGAGCAATTTCACCATCATGGAAGTATCCCCTGAAGGGTGATGGATATGAGCCTTACATGGAGCTCCCAGCCTGAAGGAACTGAAACCAAGGAGAGAAATCCTTGGAGCATCTGGTTAGGAAAATCTGTGGGATGTATGTCCAGGAGAACTGGAAGGTTCTAGGGAAACCAGAATCTGCTGGTGAAGTGGTTGTGCCTAACTTGCTTCTTGTGTGTGCCTTGATGGAGGTGAAACACACAACCAATGCTCTAACCAACTGAGCTACCTGAATAGGGTAAAGAGCTTTTTTAAAAGAAAAAGTTTAAAAATAGAAGAAAATATATGAAAATAAATCTCACTAGTAAGAGAAAACAGAGTATAAATGTAGTGAATCAGTCACATATAAATCTAGAATAATGGTCATAACAAAAAGTAGTAAAATCATTAATATCTATGATAATTATTTAAGAAATACATATATACAAAGATGTAATATATGATATTGAAAACATAAAACTTTGAGTAAGGAGAGAGAAAAGGTAAGGTTTTCATACTGCATTTCAACTTAAGCAACCATCACTTAATATAGACAATTATATAAATACTTCTTATATATGAATCTCATAGTAACCACAAACCAAAAATCTACAATAGACACAGAAAGAATAGACAAAAATGTATTAAAACATAACACAAAAGCAAGTCATCAAATCACAAAGGAGAGAGCAATAAAGAAAAAAAGAAACAGTAAAAAACTACAAAAACAAGCAGAAAACCATTAACAAAATGGCACTAAGTACATGTCTATCAATAATTATTTTAAATGTTAACTAGATGTTTCAATCATAAGACATAAAGTGGCTGAGTGCATTTAAAAAAAGACCCATACATATGCTATTTACAAAAGATTCATTTCAAACCTGAGGACACAGACTGAAAAATCACAATTTTTAATGCCAGTGGAAATGAAAAACAAGGTAAGGTAGCAATATTTAAATTAGACAAAATAGACTTTAGAACAAAGACTGTAAGAAGAGACAAAAAAAAGAGCATAACTTAATGAGAAAAATTAATAAGAGAATATAACACTTGTAAACATTTATGCACCCAAATTAGGAGCATGTAAATATAATTTATATATATATATTATACATTTATATATATTATTTATATATATTGAATAATATATATTATATATAATTTATATATATTATATATAAAGAAAATATTGACAGACATAAAGGGAGAGGTTGACAGTAATACAGTAATAACAAGGAATTTAACATTTCATTTACATTAATAAATAGGTTATCCAGACAAAAAATCAACAAGAAAACATTGGCCTTAAATGACACATTGGATCAGCTTGAGTTAATAGATATATACAGAATATTCCATTGAGAATACACATTCAGGAGAATATACATTCTTATCAAGTGTTGATGAAACATTTTCCAGTATAGATCATTAGGCCACAAAAACGAGGCTCAATAAATTTAAGAAGGTTAAAATCACATCAAACTTTTTTTTTCTTTTGACAGAGAAAGAGAAAAAGAGGGAAAGAGAAAAAGAAGCATTCATTTATTGTTCCACTTAATTCTACATTCTTTGGTTGCTTCTTGTGTGTGCCCTAACCGGGCATTGAATCCACAACCTTGTTGTTTTGGGACGATGCTCTTGATTGACTGAGCTAACTGGCCAGGCCCTTTAGTAATGTTTCTTTTAAAAAAATAATCTAAAATCCCAATTCTACAGAAATTACTACAGTCAGCTCTTCATTTTTCAGCAGACAAGGGAAAATATCCTGATATTTTAGCTTCATAGAATCTCAAAGAGCAAAAGACACTTTGTAGATAATCTGTAGACCAGCTACATACTACATAAAATATCTCCATGAAATCCCCAATAATTAGGCTTCTAACCTTCAGCTGAAGAGGAAACCCACCGTCCCACAAAATGAACAGTTCATTTTTAAACAAATATAATTATTTGAAAAATCCTCTTAAGATGAACTGACATTTGCTTCCCTGTAATTTTCTAACCAAGGATCTTGGTTCTGACTTCTGGATAAATAAAGAATATACTTTATTTATTTCACCTGTCACTCTTTAGATTTAAAGTAAGGGTTTCTTTAAGTGAAATATTTTTTATATTCTTATTCTTTAAGAAATTATTTCCATAACTTTTACTCACTACTCTTTTCTAGTATATATATTCTATTTTGTGGAATGTCTATCTTCTGGTATTTATCTCTTGTAATATTTACCCTAGAATTAAATACATTATTCTAGTTCTGGCTTTTTTTTAATTTTTTTAATTTTTTTTATTAATTTTTAGAGAGGAGAGAGAGAGAGAGAGAGAGAGAGAAGGGGGAGGGAGGAGCAGGAAGCATCAACTCCCATATGTGCCTTGACAAGGCAAGCCCAGGGTTTTGAATCAGTGACCTCAGCATTCTAGGTCGACACTTTATCCACTGCGCCACCACAAGTAGGCTAGTTCTGGTTTTTTTAATGAAAAACAATGAGACCACTATCTCTGTCAAAATAAATAGTATATTTCTATTAGTTTAGGCCAAGTTATCATTAGTGCTTTGAGTAATCTTATTTTACTGTTGATTTACATTAAGTATCTGGTGAAGCAAAAGCTTTACAAATACATCCTAATGTCACTTTTACCAGTAGTGGATTAAAATTTATTCCAGACCCTCATAAGTCACTTAAATATGTTACTGTTTAGCCATATCTATTTATGCAATTGTTTCCTCCTTTTTAGTTATGTACTAATATTAAATTTTATCATATAAATTTGATATGTTAATTGTTAATTGTTCCAACTTTTTAATATAATTTGATATTCAATGTGTTTAATATTCTTCTTAACTCTCTGTCCTCCAGGAATTTTATGTGTGTGCTATTTTATATTGAAATCCAAAATATGAAAATAAATGCTGATTGGGTCATGGCCTAATTCATACAAGCTAGGTAAGTGCACAGTGGTAGACACTAAAAAGTGAACTGATAATTATGGAATAGTATCATAAGTACTCTGATAAAGGCCATGTAAGATATTGGGTGAGGGAGAGTTTCTGGGATGTATAGGAGAACCCCTAACCCAGATTAGAGGGGATTCAGGAAGCTTTCTGGAAGAAGTGAGGTATAAGCAGTGGTCAGAAAGAAGAGCAAGTTATACATGTAGAAAGGGTAGAAAGTGGTGTGGGGAAGAATGTTTCAGGGAGAGAGGAGAGTGAGTGAAGACTGAAGCAAGAGTATACCCAGTGTACTTAAAAAATTAAAAGCTAATTGGTTGTGAAGTGTAATGGTGGGATCACAATGGCAGAGTAGGCAGAAGCTGTTCATGCATGGCTTGCAGGCTATGTTAAGGAGCTTGGACTTGACTTGTACTGGGGATCCATTGAAGAAACTGAAATCGGAAACTGACATGATTACACACACACACACTTAAACCACTTTTAGTGACAGATTGGAAAATGGATTGAATGCTGGCTGTTGGAGGCAGGAAGGTCAGCTAGCAGGCTGTTGCAGCATTCTAAGCACAGGATGGGGTAAGTCTAGTCTGCCTATAGGGAGGGAATGAATGTCCTGGTCTGGAGTACTACCAGGATATGTCTCACCCTCCTAAACCTACACCCACAGTGACATCTCCCTGAGAATACGTAGGTTAGCTTAATACCTTGGCTTATCAAGTAACTCTGCCTACAGGAAAAAATAAAGCTGAAGAGAGAAATTCAAATATATCCTTGAAACCTACTTCCCTTTGGTTCTAGTTCTCATTTCAGACAAAATCCCTGGTTTTCAAGTTTTATCCCCCAGTCTAGTGAACCTACTTAACAACTAATGACCCCATCCATCCCTGAGGTCGTGTAGTGCAGTTCTAGTTCTGTGGGATATTGATAGGTGTTGGAATATTTAGAGTTCCATGGCTAAAAAACGTTTGGGAAGTTCTGGTTTAAGGAAGATTAATTAGGATTCTTGCAGGGTTTATGGGAGATTTTAATATGCTAATGTACATTCCCAATGTAAATGACTGTGGAAACTATTTCTTTTTGTAGAGTATTTTAGAGAATATATTTTGGAGATGCTTCACTATTCGCTTGTGCAAACTCAAGGAAGTTTTTAAATCTCTCTGAGCCTACTATTTTTGTTTTTAAAAAGGCAACAAAATATCTCACAAGATTGGTGTAAGCATTAAATTTTTTTTTATTAAATAATTTTATTTTTTTAATGGGGTGACATCAATAAATCAGGATACATATATTCAAAGATAACAATACCAGGGTATCTTGTTGTTCAATTATGATGCATACCTGTCACCCAAAGTCAGATTGTCCTCTGTCACCTTCTATCTTGTTTTCTTTGTGCCCCTCCCCCTCCCCCTTTCCCTCTCCCATTCCCCCCTCCCCCCCGTAACCACCACACTCTTATCAATGTCTCTTAGTTTCACTTTTATGTCCCACCTACGTATGGAATAATGCAGTTCCTGGTTTTTTCTGATTTACTTATTTCGCTTCGTATCATGTTATCTAGATCCCACCATTTTGCTGTAAATGTTCCGATGTCATCATTTCTTATGGCTGAGTAGTATTCCATAGTGTATATGTGCCACATCTTCTTTATCCAGTCATCTATTGATGGGCTTTTTGGTTGTTTCCATGTCCTGGCCACTGTGAACAATGCTGCAATAAACATGGGGCTGCATGTGTCTTTACGTATCAATGTTTCTGAGTTTTTGGGGTATATACCCAGTAGAGGGATTGCTGGGTCATAAGGTAGTTCTATTTTCAGTTTTTTGAGGAACCACCATACTTTCTTCCATAATGGTTGTACTACTTTACATTCCCACCAACAGTGGATGAGGGTTCCTTTTTCTCCACAGCCTCTCCAACATTTGCTATTACCTGTCTTGTTAATAATAGCTAATCGAACAGGTGTGAGGTGGTATCTCATTGCTGTTTTGATTTGCATTTCTCTAATAACTAAAGAAGATGAGCATCTTTTCACATATCTGTTGGCCATTTGTATTTCTTCCTGGGAGAAGTGTCTGTTCATATCCTCTTCCCATTTTTTTATGGGATTGTTTGTTTGTTTGTTGTTCAGTTTTATGAGTTCTTTGTATATTTTGGATATTAGGCCCTTATCTGAGCTGTTGTTTGAAAATATCATTTCCCATTTAGTTGGCTTTCTGTTTATTTTGTTATCAGTTTCTCTTGCTGAGCAAAAACTTCTTAGTCTGATGTAGTCCCATTCATTAATTTTTGCCTTCACTTCTCTTGCCATTGGAGTCAAATTCATAAAATGCTCTTTAAAACCCAGGTCCATGAGTTGAGTACCTATGTCTTCTTCTATGTACTTAATTGTTTCAGGTCTTATGTTTAGATCTTTGATCCATTTTGAGTTAATTTTAGTACAGGGGGACAAACAGTAGTCCAGTTTCATTCTTTTGCATGTGGCTTTCCAGTTTCCCCAGCACCATTTATTGAAGAGGCTTTCTTTTCTCCATTGTGTGTTGTTGGCCCCTTTATCAAAAATTATTTGACTATATATATGTGGTTTTATTTCTGGACTTTCTATTCTGTTCCATTGGTCTGAGTGTCTATTTTTCTGCCAATACCATGCTGTTTTGATTGTCGTGGCCCTATAATATAGTTTGAAGTCAGGTATTGTAATGCCCCCAGCTTCATTCTTTTTCTTTAGGATTGCTTTGGCTATTCGGGGTTTTTTATAGTTCCATATAAATCTGATGACTTTTTGCTCTATTTCTTTAAAAAACGTCATTGGAAGTTTGATGGGAATTGCATTGAATTTGTATATTGCTTTGGGTAATATAGCCATCTTGATTATATTTATTCTTCCTAGCCAAGAACAAGGTATATTCTTCCATCTCATTATATCTTTTTCAATTTCCCTTAACAATGGTTTATAGTTTTCATTATATAAGTCCTTTACATTCTTTGTTATGTTTATTCCTAAGTATTTTATTTTTTTTGTTGCAATCGTGAAGGGGATTATTCTTTTGGGTTCCTTCTCAGTTGTTTCATTGTTGGCATATAGAAAGGCTATTGACTTCTGAATGTTAATTTTGTATCCTGCGACCTTACTGTATTGGCTTATTGTTTCTAGTAGTCTTTTTGTGGATTCTTTGGGGTTTTCGATGTATAGGATCATATCATCTGCAAAAAGTGATACCTTTACTTCTTCTTTTCCGATATGGATGCCTTTTATTTCCTTGTCTTGTCTGATTGCTGTGGCAAGAACCTCTAGTACCACATTAAATAAGAGTGGAGAGAGTGGACAACCCTGTCTTGTTCCTGATTTAAGGGGGAAAGCCTTCAGTTTAGTGCCATTTAATATGATGTTAGCTGATGGTTTATCATATATGGCCTTTATCATGTTGAGATATTTTCCTTCCTTACCCATTTTGTTGAGAGTCTTAAACATAAAATTGTGTTGTATTTTATCGAAAGCCTTTTCTGTATCTATTGATAAGATCATGTGGTTTTTGTTCTTTGTTTTGTTGATATGGTGTATTACGTTAACCGTTTTACGTATGTTGAACCATCCTTGAGATTCTGGGATGAATCCCACTTGATCATGATGTATTATTTTTTTAATATGTTGTTGTATTCGATTTGCTAGTATTTTGTTTAATATTTTAGCATCTGTATTCATTAGAGATATTGGTCTGTAGTTTTCTTTTTTTGTGCCATCCTTGCCTGGTTTTGGTATGAGGGTTGTGTTGGCCTCATAAAATGTGTTTGGAAGTATTGGTTCTTCTTCAATTTTTTGGAAGACTTTGAGTAGAATAGGAACCAAGTCTTCTTTGAATGTTTGATAAAATTCGCTGGTATAGCCGTCAGGGCCTGGACTTTTATTTTTGGGGAGGTTTTTAATGGTTTTTTCTATTTCTTCTCTACTGATAGGTCTGTTTAGGCTTTCTGCTTCTTCTTGACTCAGTCTAGGAAGGTTATATTGTTCTAGGAATTTATCCATTTCTTCTAGGTTGTTGAATTTAGTGGCATAAAGTTTTTCATAGTATTCTACAATAATTCTTTGTATATCTACGGTGTCCGTGGTGATTTCTCCTCTTTCATTTTGGATTTTGTTTATATGAGTTCTTTCTCTTTTTTCCTTGGTAAGTCTTGCCAAGGGTTTGTCAATTTTATTGATCTTTTCAAAGAACCAGCTCCTTGTTCTATTAATTTTTTCTATAGTTTTTCTGTTCTCTAATTCATTTATTTCTGCTCTGATTTTTATTATCTCCTTTCTTCGGCTGGTTTTGGGTTGTCTTTGTTCTTCTTTTCTAGTTCCTTAAGGTGGGAAGTTAAGTGGTTCACTTGGGCTCTCTCTTGTTTGTTCATATATGCCTGAAGTGATATGAACTTCCCTCTTATCACTGCTTTTGCTGCATCCCATAGATTCTGATATGTTGTATTGTCATTTTCATTAGTCTGTATAAATCTTTTGATCTCTGCACTTATTTCTTCTTTGACCCATTCATTTTTTAAAAGTATGTTGTTTAGTTTCCACATTTTTTGGGATTTTTTTCCTCTTTTTTGCAGTTGAATTCTAGTTTCAAGGCTTTATGATCAGAAAATATGCTTGGTACAACTTCAATTTTTCTGAATTTGCTGATGTTGTTTTTGTGGCCCAACATATGGTCAATTCTGGAGAATGATCCATGTACACTGGAGAAAAATGTATACTCAGTCACTTTGGGATGAAATGTCCTGTAGATGTCTATCATATCCAAGTGCTCTAGTGTTTTGTTTAAGGCCACTATGTCTTTGTTGATTCTCTATTTGGATGACCAATCTAGAGCCTTCAGCGGTGTATTGAGGTCTCCAAGTATGATTGTATTTTTGTCAGTTTTTGTTTTAAGGTCAATAAGTAGCTGTCTTATATATTTTGGTGCTCCTTGGTTTGGTGCATATATATTAAGAATTGTTATGTCTTCTTGATTCAGTGTCCCCTTAGCCATTATGAAATGGCCATTTTTATCTGTGAGTACTTTTCTTGTCTTGTAGTCAGCATTATCCGATATGAGTATTGCTACTCCTGCTTTTTTTTGGATGTTATTTGCTTGGAGTATTGTTTTCCAGCCTTTCACTTTGAATTTGTTTTTATCCTTGTTACTTAGATGAGTTTCCTGTAGGCAGCATATAGTTGGATTTTCTTTTTTAATCCATTCTGCTACTCTGTGCCTTTTTATTGGTGAGTTTAATCCGTTTACATTTAGTGTAATTATTGATACTTGTGAGTTCCCTATTGCCATTTTATATCTTGCTTTCTGTTAGTTTTGTGTCTTGTTTGATCCTTCTCTTTCGTTTTTCTATCTTTTGTTTTTATTTGGTTGTATTCCATACATCTTTCCTCTGTTGCTATCTTTTTTATCTCATGTGCTTCTGTGGTGGTTTTTTCAATGGTGGTTACCTTTGAGTAATGAAAAGGGTCCCTACCCTGTTCATTGTAGCAAACTATTTTGTGAGTACTTTTGCACTCCATCGTCCTTTGCTACTGTTAATCTCCATCTTCTCCCCCTCTTTCTTTTTGTTGTTGTCACAGTTTAAATTTGGTTTTATTGTGTTCTTCCTGGAGCTTTTACTTGTGGCTCTGTTTTTTTTTTGTTCTTTGTATCTGATTGGAGAACCCCCTTTAGTAATTCCTGGAGTGGGGGTTTTCTGATGATAAATTCCCTCATCTTTTCTGTATCTGTGAATGCTTTTATTTCTCCTTCATATTTGAAGGATAGCTTTGATGGGTATAGTATTTGTGGCTGAAAGTTTCTCTCTTTCAGGACTTTAAATATTGGGGTCCACTCTCTTCTAGCTTGTAGAGTTTCTGCTGAGAAATCTGATGATAATCTAATGGGCCTTCCTTTATATGTTGTATTCTTCTTTTCCCTGGCTGCCTTGAGAATTTTTTCTTTGCTGTTGGTTTGTGTCAATTTCATTATGATATGCCTTGGAGTAGGTTTGTTGGGGTTAAGAAAACTCGGTGTTCTGTTTGCTTCTTGAATTTGAGGCTTTAGTTCTTTCCACAGGCTTGGGAAGTTCTCATCTATTATTTGTTTGAGTATGTTCTCCATTCCATTTTCTCTCTCTTCTCCCTCTGATATACCTATTATTCTTATGTTATTCTTTTTGATGGAGTCAGATAATTCTTGTAGGGCTATCTCATTTTTTTTAATTTTTGAGTCTCTTTCTTCTTCTCTCTGTTGTGCCTCAAGTTGCTTGTCTTCTATTTCACTAATCCTCTCTTCTATCTGACCTGTTCTATTAGCTAAGCTTGTTACTTCGTTTTTCAGCTCGTGAATTGAGTTTTTCATCTCTGTTTGATTTGTTTTTATAGTTTCAATTTCTTTGGACATATATTCTTTGTGTTCATTGAGTTGTTTTCTGAGCTCCCTAAATTGCCTTTCTGTGTTTTCTTGTATATCTTGGAGGATTTTTAGGATTTCTATCTTGAATTCTCTGTCATTTAGCTCCAAGGTTTCCAATATATTAAATTTTTTCTCCATAGATTTTTCCTCATCTAGCTGTGTTACCTCTTTTTCTTTTATATCCATGATATTCGATTTTCTCTTCCTTAATGGCATCTGAGGGTGGTTTTGTTGATAGTATTAATGAGATTTAATAAAGAATAAAAAGTTAAAAAAAATAAAAAATCAAAAAGAGTTGTTTTTTTTTTTAAAAAATTAATAATGAAATAAAGAAAATTAAAATAATAATTTTTTAAAAAAGGAAATTATTCCCCCCCTCCTTTTTTCCTCTCCTCTCCCCTTTTTCTTGAGAAAATCTTGTGGTGAACTGTGAATTATAACAAACAATGCCTGTGATGGAGGTCCTGAATTGGGGGAAAGTAATAAAGGGGCAAAAAAAAAAAAAAAGAAAGAAAAAAAAAGGAAAAAAAAAGGCGGGGGGCGGTATGGACCCACAAAAAGCAAATAAGGAAAAAATTTGGGTCAAGAATAAAATGATTTGCTTTTAGGTGTTGGTGTTGTCTAAGAGTTATGATGAGAGGAATAAGAGAACAGAAAAATGGGGGGACAAATTAAAAAAATACTATTGTATTTAGTGGAACAAGAACTAGATAAAATGGAGAGCCAGGGATTGGAGCACTGCTAGTGAGTTAAAAAGATGAAGTAAAAACCCCCCAAAATGCCACAAACATAAGTTTGAGTCCCAGATAAGATAATTTGTTTGTTATTGAGGTTTGAATGAGAGGAGATGTAAAGGAGAAAGGAAGAAACTAATATAGAGGGAGAAAAGAAAGAGAGAGAGAGAAAAAATGAGGGAACCAGTAAAAGAAGAAAAAAGAAAGGAGAGAGAGAGAGGTAAGGGTTTTGGAGTGCAACCCTCATAGGGAGAAAGGAAGAGGAGAAAAAAGATAATGGGAGATGTAACACTTATGGGTAGTGTAGTTCAAGGAGAGGAGAGAGTAAGACCGGCAGAGAGTTAATCGGCCAAATTGGAGGAGGAAAAAAAGTATCAAGAATGAAGATAAGAGAAACATTCGAACAAATATAATAAAATGGGATAGGTTATAAAGTCTGCAGATTATTCTTGATTTTGAGAGGTTATCTTCTTGTTTTTTCTTTTCTCTCCCTCTTCCTGGTCGGTGACTCTGTACCCCAGGTTCTGCCCCTTTGGCACGCTCAGGTAGAGGTTTGCAGTTGATAAGTCTCTATGACAATGTCATGTATTGTGCTTTAGTCTCGTTGGGAGTCAAGGCTCATTAGCTTTCATAGGCTCCGACAGTGAGAGAGTCCGTGTTCCTGGAGCCTTTCTCCTAGTCTTTCCTTCCTCAATTAGTAGCCTGATAATCCAGCTATGGGGTTGTTGCTGCCTCTGCCTGGATAGTAAGAGGCTCAAAGACCTGGCAACTCCCCACTGTATTTCCACTCAGCACAGGGCTCTGGGTAAGGCTCAGTCAGTCAGAGCTGCTAGCATAATCAGGCGGGCTTTCCGCCCACTCAAAGACCTCTGGCTCTGCCACTCTGTCTAGTAACACAGGTGGGCGCCCACTTCCGGGGCGCTTGGAGGAAACTCTCGTTCACTATCTGCGTGCACAGACCAGGATATCCGGCCAGCAGTCTCACGCTCTGAGTGAAACCCCCAACCGCATGGAAATTTGCAGCGCTGGAATTCGCTCTCGCTCCGTCCCCGTGCGTGGCTTTTGCAAGGCGCTGGGGCGGCCCGAGATTCTGCTTTTGCCCACACAAAGGCCCCTGACTATGCCCCTCTGTGCGATAACACGGGCGCGCACTGCCGAGGCACTCGGAGGAATCGCTCACTACCTATCTGCGCGCGCACACCAGGATATGAGGCCGGCCGCGTTACCCTGAGTGAAACCCTCACCAGCACGGAAAATCTCCATCGTTGGAATTAGTTCTCGCTCCCTCCTGTGCGCGGCTTTCCCAGGGCACTGGGGCTGCCCAGAGATTCTGCTTTCGGCCCACAGAAAGGCCTCTGACCCTGCCTCTCTGTGGGGCAACACGGACACCCACTTCTGGGGCTTAGGAAGAGATCTCTCGCCCACTAACTGCGCACCAACCAGGAGAACGGGTAAAATGGCTGCCCCGCTTGTCTTTCTTTGTTTGGGTTTGGCGCGAGTGTTAGCTTGTATTGCCCGGCTTGCCACAGGAACAGTTTTTCCTCTGCTAGGATCTCTGTGCCACAGCCTGGTTCGGCCTTTTGTGCGTGGCCTGGATGTATTCACCCCCTTTGCCCGCCTCAGTTTCTATATTCACAGTTACCAGAGAAAGCCGCCCTGTTTAGGTTAGTGAGGAAGGCGGAGCATTTCTTACTCCCTATTTCCTTCAGGATTTGGTTATATATTTAGCCAATTTTTCACTCGACCATACCTTCGGGTGTATTGTGAAGCATCTGGAGGCTCCAAGTATAGGTTTTTCTGTTTCTGGTTGAAGATCTTGTTGAGTTTTGGGGGAGATTTATCAGTATCGCTTCCTACTCCGCCATTACTCTGACGTCATCTCCCCAGCATTAAATTTTTAAAAAATATATGTAAAGTGCTTTAAAAACATAGTATGCAACAACAAGGAAATAGTTGGCATTTTTACTAAATAATTATTGTTATTTTTAGGAGAGATAGAAAAGCACAGTGGATAAGAGTATGGATCGTGAAACCAGACTGCCTGGACTCAAACCCCAAATCTGGCATTTATTATCTTTTGTGATTTTAGACAAGTTACATAAATGTCCAGTGCCTTAGTTTCCTCTTCTAAAAACTGGTGTAGTATGGGGATTAAATGAGAAAATAGTGTTGTTTTCTGAGTGAATTTCTATAGATGGATCAAACAGTTTTCTCCTTTTGATTCCTACATTATATTTTTTCTTTTTTAAAAGTCTATTATCATTAATCACTTGGCATCATTTTAATATAGTTAATTTTACCTATGGATTTGTAAGCCCCTTGAGGGCCAGACCATGCCCTCATCATGTTGTTACTAAGCCTTGGGCAATGTGCAAAACTTCCTTAGCAAATGTGCCACTTTTTACTTTAACCAAATTCAATACCAAAAAGATAGATTATTTCATCTACCATAGGGTTAACCACTGGGATTTTTTCAATGTCATTTATCACACATTTCATTCTCAAAATATGGCTGTTTCAAGACTTGTATGTATATATTGTTGAAGATGCTAATGTTGGACCTTCAGACCAGCAATTTTGTTTCAAATCAGAATGAAAGTGCCACACCTTCATACCCTGCTTATAATGCTTATAACAGAGTAGCAAAAGAGGGTTAGTGAATTCCTTTGAGTAAGAAAAAACATAAATCTTCACCTATAAAACTTATGTTTTTATATTCATTTACAGTAAAAAACAAGCATATGTAATAAATATATATTAATATATATAAAAATTTTGTTTCAAAATAGAATAGACTATATTGTTATGCATTTGAATCCTTCAATTCAAAACATGTAGTCTTTTAAATGTTATTTTTTCTAAGTAACCTTTTTATTCTGTATTGAAATAGCCCTCTAAATCAATGCCTTAAGTTTCATAGGAAATAACACTGCAAGTAGGAAAGAACCAAGGCAATGATAAGTAAAATACCCTTACATGAGGGTTTCTTTAAAAATTTATATTAAAAAATTCAAGCTAAGGAAAACATTTCATTTAAAAAATAAAATGACTAAAATATATGAACAGTTAAATCCTATACTTGAGAAGTCAATAGTTTAAAGAAATAATGTTCTACCTACTCTGCCCTACTTAATATAAAAATCCATTTATACCATGACAGGGTGGAAACAGCAGTGGGCAAGGTAAAAGAGGCTCAGATTTTGGTTTCAAGCTTTAGAATTTACTATTCATGTGACCTAGAACTGTCAGCCTCTTAGATCCTGTGTTGCCTTATCTATTGAAAGGTCCTTAGAAGAATCAAGATCATGCATATGAAAGCATTTGGATCTTGCCAAGAATTAAAAATGTGCAAGATAACATTAGTATATGGTCCTTCAGGCTCACATTTTTAAAATGTCATGGCAACAAATGATTTTTTGAGACAAGTTTTAGTAAAATTAATGATACAGTATGAACTACCGTGATACAATGATTACAAATAAATCTTTCTAAGAAAAAATATTTCTAAGACACTTGGTTTATTCCTTAGAAGGGGAAGGAAATGCAGCCATGTTGCCCTCTCTTCAGTGTCATCTCTTAATAAGTCTGTAGATATGCTAGGTTTGCCCTAATATCGGGGAATGAGCTAAAGTCCCCCAATACCACTGATTAAGCAACATTTCCTTCATTGCTCACAGAGAGTCACTCATGGATCAAGTCAAGCATAGATTTACAAATATCATTGTTGTTTTTTTATTGTTCTTTTTGTTAGTATTACCCCTTTCCACAGAGCAGGCACTCAATACACATTTGTTCAGTTGGCATATTGATTTTTGCTTTGTTTATCACTTAGCAAAACACAACACAGTTTCAATGGAGAAAGCCTTCTAATCACTCACACTCCATTTGCCACAAACAGGAAATAAATTTGTTTCTCCCTGTTCAAACCCAGTTCCTGAAAAAATGAAGCAAATCATTGCTAAGCTGCTTTTTTGTTTTTTAGAGAGAGATTGTAGCTAGAAACTTGACAGCTCACTCTTTCAAAGTGACAGCTTTAAAAAAGTCTACCTAACACAATTTAACTTAATTCTAAACACATCAGAAAATGGACTGTTAAAAAAAATTTCTCTTCATGAGCCTGCTGCCTCCCTGTCCTCCTACATTTTTCCTAATATGTAAAAAGTATATTATATTCTCCTTTGCTTATACAAATATTTTTCAGAGAATCATTATACTTGTCACAGACTGAATCTAGAAATAAGTTAAACGTTTAGGTTCATCTCTTAGTATTTCCTGAGTGAACTAAATTCTACATGCAATTTTTTAAATATTATTACCAAACTATAAGCATATATACTGTCCATGAGGAATTAGATCTCTTTATAGTGAAAACAACAAATGTTTTTTTAAATAAATTTTTATTAATTTTAATGGGGTGACATCAATAAATCAGGGTACATATATTCAAAGAAAACATGTCCAGGTTATCTTGTCATTCAATTCTGTTGCATATCCATCACCCAAAGAGAGATAGTCCTCCATCACTTCTATCTAATTATCTTTGTACCCCTCCCCCTCCCCCCTCTCCCTCCTTCCCTCCCCCTACCCCCGCCCCTGTAACCACCACACTCTTGTCCATGTCTCTTAGTCTCGTTTTTATGTCCCACCAATGTATGGAATCCTGCAGATCTTTTTTTTTTCTGATTTACTTATTTCACTCCGTATAATGTTATCAAGATCCCACTGTTTTCTTGTAAGTGATCTGATGTCATCATTTCTTATGGCTGAATAGTATACCATGGTGTATATGTGCCACATCTTCTTTATCTACTCTTCTATTTTATTTTTTTACAGTGATTAAAGCCTTTAAGCAAACTCTTGTCCAATACAAAAAGAATCCATAAACGAGTAGTGTCCTTAACATGTTCCCGAAGTCCAAGTTGGAACCAACACCATTCCAAATCCCTGCAAATGCAACCCAACCCCAGTTCAGTCTGTTAGGAGCTGTCACAGGGAGCAGGAGTCCAGGAAAAGTCCACATCCAGGAAAAGTCTGCATGGCACTGGAATTGTGGTCACAATTCTATAATTTGTAGCTCACGTCCAAGTCCCAATGACTGCTGCATCTAGCTGGTAATGATTCAGGTAGACTGGAAAAGCCATCTGCAGCATGTGTGGATATGGAGCTTCTGGTCTCCTCTGCCTGGAGAGATGAGACCAGGTTGCTTTTCCCTGGAGCTCTGTGACTGTGGCATGGTAAAGAGAACCTTAGGATATACTAAGCTGGGTGGCAAAGGTAGATTCATAATAGAAGTTGGCAAAATGTGGAAAGAGAGCTCTAAATTAGGAGTAGGTCCCAGCCTGAAATATGAGTGGGTCATTGAGGTAGGAGGAATAAAGGAAACACTATATATTAAACCAAGCAGCAGAAAATAGGACTATCAACACCCACAACAGAGATCTTCGAGGCAAGAATAAAAAACCTGACTATTCAGGCAAGACATAGTTAAGTAGCCCTTGTGCAAATGAGATCAGTTTACCTGCTTCTTGGAAGAAATACCCTAGGCTTGTCCACAGTGTCGTAGATGGGGCCGACAACCCTGGGCACCTTCAGCTGTCCATGGCAAACCCCAGCATTCTGGGCAAGGTTAGGTCATAGGTGGCTGGAGCAGGGCTAGAAGTAACTGAACCCTCCCTTGAGGAGCGAGGGGGAAGCCTACCTTCCAGTGTCCCTGTTTCCTCACAGCAGAGGCATGTAAGCCTGGCAGGCTTTAGCTCAATGACCTTCCTTTCCACTATTGAAGCAGGACCCAGATGGCATCCTATGAGACCCCTTTGGGGCCTTGGAGCATTTAATGGTGTATCTTAAAAGCTGGTAGTTCCGCTGATCTCTATTGGGCTTTTTCTGCCTTAGGTATCTTAAAAGCCATGGTCAGAAGATCTCGCTGAGGGGTTTGAGGATCCCCATCCACCTATATAAATCTTTTCCATATATCTGGAGGTATTTGGAAAAAGACAAAACAGTGTTATTAGCTGGATCAAATAAAGAAGGTAGTAGTTTGCAGGAGAAAAAGATTTGGCGTCTCCTGTTCATCAGCATTCAAAAGAAATTTAAATTTTTTTAAGTAAAAAGCATGATATGGTAGACCCATAAGAGTTCCAGGATATGACTCCCCCCTTTTAAATATTTTTACATTGACCTTAAAATATTTGCTGGTACACTTTAATAATACCTTAACTTTAAAGATTGTAAGAACGACAAAATACAGTAAATGCTTTTGCTCCATATGCAGGAGCATTTTCAGTTTAACCAGTTTAGGAAATCCAATAATAGAACAATGCATACAGACAATGAGCTATAACATGCTTAGCAGCCTCTCCTGTTATGACAGAGGTTACTATAAATCCAGAATATGTATCCACTGTAACGTGGACATAGGACTGTTTGCCAAATGAAGGTATATGAGTAACATCCATTTGCCAAAGTTGTCCTAGTAGGGGTCCTTGAGGGTTAACTCCAAATGAAGGGGCAGATTGTAGTATAGGACCCCTTGGACAGGATTTCCCAATCTGCCATGCTGCTTCCCGAGAAAGTTGAAACTGTTCACACAGGGCTGCAGCGTTCTGATGATGAATAGTATGAGACTGAATTGCTTGATCTGTCATGGTTTCTCCAAATAATTTACTTTTGGGTAGCTTGATCAACAAGGGGATTTATAGGCCCTGGCTGGTTGACTCAGTGGTAGAGCATCGGCCTGGTGTGCAGGATTCCCGGGTTTGATTCCGGGCCAGAGCACAGAAGAAGCGCCCGTTTGCCTCTCCACCCCTCCCCCTCTCCTTCCTCTCAGTTTCTCTTTTCCCCTACCACAGCAAGGCTCCACCAGAGAAAATCCACCCTGGGGGCTAAGGTTGGCCCCATGGCCTCTGCCTCAGGTGCTGGAATGGCTCTGGTTGCAACAGAGCAACACCCCAGATGGGCATGCCCCCTGATAGGCATGCCGGGTGAATCCCAGTCGGATGCATGCGGGAGTCTGTCTGACTGCCTCCCCAATTCCAACTTCAGAAAAATACAAAAAAAAAAAAAAAAAAAAAAAACAACAACAACAACAAAAAAGCATTTCCTTGTGCTAATGCTCCAGGGAGTATAGAGTGAGCTTGAGTATGTCTTATGAAACATGGAGTTCTATGTTGGCATACAAGTCTTTGAAGAAGGAGGAACTGCTGAAATAGTTCATCAGCATTTGTCCTAAGACAGCAGTCTTTTTAGTGGAAACACTTAAATATTTGCTGTCTGTCTATACATTAAAGGGGGAATATGGCAAATGCTGAAAAGCCATGATTATGGCATATAATTCTAGACTTTGAGCTGATTTTAAGTTGACAGTTTCAGTATAAAGTTGTCCATTGATTTGCAAGAGCAATTTGCCATTTAGTGGAAGTTTCCCAGAGCCATTGTTGTTGATCCATTGTTGTTGAAAAAAGGAACAACAATAATTTTGAGGCTCAAAACCTATAAGCTGTAAGGGTCGCCTGTGCCCCTTGATAATCCAGGAGGCAACAAGATCAAAATATGGAAGTATATTTCATGGGCTATTAGATGGTTCAATGTGCCCAAGCTGTAGCTGCTCCTGTACCAATTGAGCAGCTGCCCCAAGTTTCTCCTGGGAAAGGGGCCATTGGTCAAATTATACAGGATCATCTGATTTCCAAGTAATTGGGTTGGCACAATGCATTATTGAGGTAGCAGGAGCTACCAAGGCCCCCATGTTAAATTTTGATATCCTAATCCACACCTTCTGGTATTGGGTGCCACTTCCATGGGGATGAGAATTCCTTGCTGTTCTTTCCCTAGACCCTTGGTGGGCAAAAACCGCGATCAAGCTGCCAGGTAAGACTAAACCATTAGGACTGACAAGCAACACTCCCATATTTTTCAAAACATCTCTACCTCACAAATTAACTGGCCATCCAGGGAGCACATAAGGCTTAAAAAATCCAGAATGACCTTCTTAATCTTCCCAATGTAGAAAACCAGAACTTTGTTGAGGGGATTCACTATGCCCTATACTTTGTAATTCTGTGGCTGCTGCATGAGTGGGCCAGGAAGGAGGTCAACGTAGCTAAGCTATAACAGATACATCAGCTCCAGTATCTAAAAGTCCTTTAAATTTATGCTCATGTATTGTTAGTTCCATTTCAGGGAGTTCCTGACCTATTTTTCTTTTAAATCCAACTGGCAAAATCAGAGGAGCCAAATCACCAATTTGTTTGGGGCCCCTTTTGCAGGATGTGGCCTGAGAAGCAGAATTAGCATCCTTATACTATTCTTCTGTCTGAATTAGCGATGAGACACATTTTTTTTATTAATTTTGATGAGGTGACATTAATAAAATTGTCTTCTGTCACCTTCTAACTGGTATTCTTTGTGCCCCTCCCCTGCCCCAAACCTCTCCCTCTCCTCCCCCCACCCTGGACCTCAACACTTGTCCATGTCTCTGAGTCTCATTTTTATGTCCCATCTATGTATGGAATCATATAGTTCTTAGTTCTTTCTGATTTACTTATTTCGCTCAGTATAATGTTATCCATGTTGTTGTAAAATATCTGATGTCATCATTTCTTACGGCTGAGTAGTATTCCATAGTATATATATACCAAAGCTTTTTAATCCACTTGTCCTCTGACAGACACTTGGGCTGTTTCCAGATCTTTGCTATTGTGAACAATGCTGCCATAAACATGGGGGTGCATTTCTTCTTTTCAAACAGTGCTATGGTGTTCTTGGGGTATATTCCTAACAGTGGTATAGCTGGGTCAAAAGGCAGTTCGATTTTTATTTTCTTGAGTAATCTCCATACTGTTTTCCACAGTGGCTGCACCAGTCTACATTCCCACCAGCAGTGCAGGAGGGTTCTCTTTTCTCCACATCCTCGTCAGCACCTATTCTGTGTTGTTTTATTGATGAGCGCCATTCTTACTGGTGTGAGGTGATATCTCATTGTGGTTTTAATTTGCATTTCTCTAATCATTAGTGATGTTGAGCATTTTTTCATATGCTTATTGGCCTTCTGTGTGTCCTCTTTGGAGAAGTGTCTATTCATTTCTTTTGCCCGTTTTTGGATTGGATTGTTTGTCTTCCTGGTATTAAGTTTTACAAGTTCTTTATAAATTTTGGTTATTAACCCCTTATCATACGCATTGTTAAATATATTCTCCCATTGTGTAGTTTGTCTTTTTATTCTGTTCTTATTGTCTTTAGCTCTGTAGAAGCTTTTTAGTTTGATAAAGTCCCATTTGTTTATCCTGTCTTTTATTTTACTTGCCTGTGGAGACAAATCAGCAAATATATTGCTGTGAGAGGTATCAGAGAGCTTACTGCCTATGTTTTCTTCTAAGATGCTTATGGTTTCACGGCTTACATTTGTCTTTTATCCACTTTGAGTTTATTTTTGTGAGTGGTGTAAGTTGGTGGTCTAGTTTCATTTTTTTGCAGGTAGCTGTCCAATTTTCCGAACACCATTTGTTGAAGAGGCTGTCTTTACTCCAATGTATGTTTTTATCTCCTTTGTCAAATATCAGTTGTCCATAAAAGTGTGGGTTTATTTCTGGGTTCTCAGTTCTGTACCATTGATCTATATGCCTGATCTTATGCCAGTACCATGTTGTTTTGAGTACAATGGCCTTATAATATAACTTGATATCTGGAAGTGTGATACCTCCCACTTTATTCTTTCTTTTCAAGATTGCTGAGGCTATTCGTGTTCTCTTTTGGTTCCATATACATTTTTGGAATATGTAACCTATATCTTTGAAGTCATTGGTATTTTAATTGGTATTGCACTGAATTTATAAATTGCTTTGGGTAATATAGACATTTTAATGATGTTTATTCTTCCTAACCATGAGCACGGTTTATGCATCCACTTGTTCGTATCTTCCCTGATTTTTTTTTATCAATGTGTTTTAATTTTCCAAGTATAAGTCTTTAATCTCCCTGGTTAAATTTATTCCTAGGTACTTTATTTTTTTGGTTGCAATGGTAAAGGGGATTGATTCCTTGATTTCTCTTTCTGACAGTTCATTGTTAGTGTATAAAAATGCCTCTGATTTCTGAGTATTGATTTTATATCCTGCCACCTTGCCGAATTCATTTATCAGGTCTAGTAGTTTTTTGACTGAGACTTTAGGGTTTTCTATATACAATATCATGTCATCTGCAAATAATGATAGTTTTACTTCTTCTTTTCCAATTTGGATGCCTTTTATTTCTTTTTCTTGTCTGATTGCTGTGGCTAGGACTTCCAGAACAATGTTAAATAAGAGTGGTGAAAGGGGGCACCCCTGCATTGTTCCTGATCTTAAGGGGATTGCTTTTAATTTTTTCCCATTGAGTATTATATTGACTGTGGGTTTGTCATAGATGGCCTTTATCATGTTGAGGTATGTTCCCTGTATTCCCACTTTGCTGAGAGTTTTGATCATGAATGGATGCTGGATTTTATCAAATGCTTTTTCTGCATCTATTGAAATTATCATGTGGTTTTTCTCCTTCCTTTTGTTTATGTGATGAATCACATTGATTGATTTGCGAATATTGTACCATCCTTGCCTTCCAAGAATAAATCCCTCTTGATCATGGTGTATGATATTTTTCATATATTGCTGGATCTGGTTTGCTAATATTTTCTTGAGGATTTTTGCATCTAAGTTCATCAGGGATATTGGCCTATAATTTTCTTTTTGTGTGTTGTCTTTGCGTGGTTTTGGAATCAGAATTATGTTGGCCTCATAAAAGGAATTTGGAGGTCTTCCTTCCTCTTGAATTTTTTGAAATAGCTTGAGAAGGATAGGAGTTAGTTCTTCTTTGAATATTTGGTATAATTCACTTGTGAAGCCATCAGGCACAACACTTTTCTTTTTTGGGAGTTTTTTTTTCTTTTTTTGACAAAATACAGTGAATGCTTTTGCTCCATATGCAGGAGCATTTTCAGTTTAGCCAGTTTAGGAAATCCAATAATAGAACAATGCATACAGACAACGAGCTATAACATGCTTAGCAGCCTCTCCTGTTCTGACAGAGGATACTATAGATCCGGAATATGTATCCACTGTAGTGTGGACATATGACTGTTTGCCAAATGAAGGTATATGATTAATATTCATCTGCAAAAGGTGTCCTGGTAGGGGTCCTTGAGGGTTAACTCTAAATGAAGGGGCAGTATAAAACACCTTGGACAGGATTTCCCAATCTGCCGTGCTACTTCCCGAGAAAGTTGAAACTGTTTACACTGGGCTGCAGCGTTCTGGTGATGAATAGTATGAGACTGACTTGCTCGGTCTGTCATGGTTGCTCTGTATAATTTTCTTTTGGGTAGCTTGATCAACAAGGGCATTCCTAGGCCCTGGCCGTTTGGCTCAGTGGTAAAGCCTTGGGCTGGTGTGCAGGATTCCTGGGTTTGATTCCCAGTCTGAGCACACAGAAGAAGCGCCCATCTATATCTCCACCCCTCCCCCTCTCCTTCCTCTCTGTCTCTGTCTTCTTCTCCCGCAGCCAAGGCTCCATCAGAGCAAAGCCACCCCGGGGAACTAAGGATGTCCCCATGGCCTCTGCCTCAGTCACTAGAATGGCTCTGGTTGCAACAGAGCAACACCCCAGATGGGCAGAACATTTCCCCCTGATAGGCATGCCAGGTGGATCCCGGTCAGGTGCATGTGGGAGACTGTCTGACTGCCTCCTCATTTCCATCTTCAGAAAAATACAAAAAATAAAAGAAAAAATATAATAAAAAAATAAAGAAAAGAGAAAAAAAGAGAAAAAGAAAAAAAAAAGGGCATTCCCTTGTGCTAAAGCTCCAGGGAGCATGAAGTGAGCTTGAGTATGTCCTATGAAACATGGAGCTCTATGTTGACATATAAGTCTTTGAAGAAGGAGGAACTGCTGAAATAGTTCATCAGCATTTGTCTCTAAGACAGCAGTCTTTATAGTAGAAACACCATAAGTAAATATTTGCTGTCTGTCTATACATTAAAGGGGGAATATGGCAAATGCTGAAAAGCCATAATCTTTGTGCCCATCCCCTCCCACAACCCTCTTCCTCTCCTCCCCCCACCCTGTAACCCCAACACTGTTGTCCATGTCTCTGAGTCTCAACTTTATGTCCCACCGCTGTATGGAATCCTATAGTTCTTATTTTTTTCTGACTTACTTCTTTCGCTCAGTATAATGTTATCAAGGCCCATCCATGTTGTTGTAAAAGATCCTATGACATCATTTTTTATGGCTGAGTAGTATTCCATAGTATATATATACCAAAGCTTTTTAATCCACTTGTCCTCTGATGGACACTTGGGCTGTTTCCAGATCTTTGCTATTGTGAACAATGCTGCCATAAACATGGGGGTGCATTTCTTCTTTTCAAACAGTGCTATGGTGTTCTTGGGGTATATTCCTAACAGTGGTATAGCTGGGTCAAAAGGCAGTTCGATTTTTATTTTCTTGAGTAATCTCCATACTGTTTTCCACAGTGGCTGCACCAGTCTACATTCCCACCAGCAGTGCAGGAGGGTTCCCCTTTCTCCACATCCTCGCCAGCACTTATTCTGTGTTGTTTTATTAATGAGTGCCATTCTAACTTGTGTGAGGTGATATCTCATTGTGGTTTTAATTTGCATTTCTCTAATCATTAGTGATGTTGAACATTTTTTCATATGCCTATTGGCCATCTGTGTGTCCTCTTTGGAGAAGTGTTTATTCATTTCTTTTGCCCGTTTTTGGATTGGATTGTTTGTCTTCCTGGTATTAAGTTTTACAAGTTCTTTATAAATTTTGGTTATTAACCCCTTATCAGATGCAATGTCAAATATATTCTCCCATGGTGTAGTTTGTCTTTTTATTCTGTTCTTATTGTCTTTAGCTGTGTAGAAGCTTTTTAAGTTTGATAAAGTCCCATTTGTTTATCCTGTCTTTTATTTTACTTGCTTGTGGAGACAAATCAGCAAATATATTGCAGTGAGAGATGTCAGAGAGCTTACTGCCTATGTTTTCTTCTAAGATGCTTATGGTTTCACAGCTTACATTTAAGTCTTTTATCCATTTTGAGTTTATTTTTGTGAGTAGCGTAAGTTGGTGGTCTAGTTTCATTTTTTGCAGGTAGCTGTCCAATTTTCCCAACACCATTTGTTGAGGAGGCTGTCTTTACTCCATTGTATTTCCTTACCTTCTTTGTCAAATATCAGTTGTCCATAAAAGTGTGGGTTTATTTCAGGGTTGTCTGCTCTGTTCCATTGATCTATGAGCCTGTTCTTATGCCAGTACCATGCTGTTTTGAGTACAATGGCCTTATAATATAACTTGATATCTGGAAGTGTGATACCTCCCACTTTATTCTTCCTTTTCAAGATTGCTGAGGCTATTCGTGTTCTCTTTTGGTTCCATATACATTTTTGGAATATGTAACCTATATCTTTGAAGTAAGTCATTGGTATTTTAATTGGTATTGCATTGAATTTATAAATTGCTTTGGGTAATATAGACATTTTAATGATGTTTATTCTTCCTAACCATGAGCACAGTTTATGCAACCACTTGTTCGTATCTTCCCTGATTTCTTTTATCAATGTTTTATAATTTTCCAAGTATAAGTCTTTAATCTCCCTGGTTACATTTATTCTTAGCTACTTTATTTTTTTTGGTTGCAATGGTAAAGGGGATTGATTCCTTGATTTCCCTTTCTGACAGTTCATTGTTAGTGTATAAAAATGTCTCTGATTTCTGAGTATTGATTTTATATCCTGCCACCTTGCCGAATTCATTTATCAGGTCTAGTAGTTTTTTGACTGAGATTTTAGGGTTTTCTATATACAATATTATGTCATCTGCAAATAATGATAGTTTTACTTCTTCTTTTCCAATTTGGATGCCTTTTATTTCTTTTTCTTGTCTGATTGCTGTGGCTAGGACTTCCAGAACAATGTTGAATAAGAGTGGTGAAAGGGGGCACCCCTGCCTTGTTCCTGATCTTAAGGGGATTGCTTTTAGATTTTTCCCATTGAGTATGATGTTGGCTGTGGGTTTGTCATAGATGGCCTTTATCATGTTGAGGTATGTTCCCTGTATTCCCACTTTGCTGAGAGTTTTGATCATGAATGGATGCTGGATTTTATCAAATGCTTTTTCTGCATCTATTGAAATTATCATTTGGTTTTTCTCTTTTCTTTTGTTTATGTGATGAATCACATTGATTGATTTGCAAATATTGTACCATCCTTGCCTTCCAAAAATAAATCCCACTTGATCATGGTGTATGATTTTTTTCATATATTGCTGGATCTGGTTTGCTAATATTTTCTTGAGGATTTTTGCATCTAAGTTCATCAGGGATATTGGCCTATAATTTTCTTTTTTTGTGTTGTCTTTGCCTGGTTTTGGAATCAGAATTATGTTCGCCTCATAAAAAGAGTTTGGAAGTCTTCCTTCCTTTTGAATTTTTTGAAATAGCTTGAGAAGGATAGGAGTTAGTTTTTCTTTGAATATTTGGTAGAATTCACTTGTGAAGCCATCAGGCCCAGGACTTTTCTTTTTTGGGAGTTTTTTGATAGCTGTTTCAATCTCATTTGTTGTAATTGGTCTGTTTAGGTTTTCTGATTCTTCCAGATTGATTTTTGGAAGATTATATGATTCAAGGAATTTGTCCATTTCATCTAGGTTATCTAGTTTTTTGGTGTACAGTTCTTCATAGTATTTTCTTACAATATTTTGTATTCTGTTGTGTCAGTTGTAATTTCTCTGCTCTCATTTCTAATTTTATTTATTTGAGTCCTCTCTCTTTTTTTCTTGGTGAGTCTGGTAAAGGTTCATCGATCTTGTTTACCTTGTCAAAAAACCAGCTCCTGGTTTCATTGATCCTCTGTATTGTTTCTTTAGCCTCTATATCATTTATTTCTGCTCTGATCTTTATTATTTCCTTCCTTCTACTAGCTCTGGGCTTTACTTGCTGTTCTTTTTCTAGTTCTTTTAGATGTAGGGTCAAGTTGTTTATTTGAGCTTTTTCCAGCTTCTTGAGGTATGCCTGTAATGCTATAAACTTCCTCTCAGGACTGCTTTTGCTGTGTCCCATAAATTTTGAGTTGATGTATGCTCATTATCGTTTGTTTCTAGGAATTTTTTAATTTCTTCTTTGATCTCATTGTTTACCCACTCATTATTTAATAACATGCTATTTAGTTTCCAAGTGTTTGAGTATTTTTCAGTTTTTCTGTTGTGGTTGATTTCTAGTTTAATGCCATTGTGATCAGAGAAAGTGCTTGATATGATTTCAATCTTCTTAAATTTGTTGAGACCGCTTTTGTGCCCTAACATGTGGTCTATTCTAGAGAATGTACCCTGAGCGCTTGAAAAGAATGTATATTCTGCTGTTTTAGGATAAAAGCTTTTGAAGATATCTATTAACTCGAGTTGATCTAATATGTCCTTTAAGTCTGCTGTTTCTTTGTTAATTTTCTTTCTTGAAGACTTATCTAATGATGTTAATGGGGTATTGAAATTCCCTTATATTATAGTATTGCTGTTGATCTCGCCCTTTAAATTCCTCAAAGTCTGCTTTATATATTTAGGTGCTTCTATATAAGTGCGTAGATATTATTTTTTTTTTGTATTTTTCTGAAGCTGGAAACGGGGATAGACAGTCAGACTCCTGCATGCGCCCAACTGGGATCCACCCGGCATGCCCACCGGGGGTCGATGCTCTACCCACCAGGGGGTGATGCTCTGCCCTTCCAGGGCGTCGCTCTGTTGTGACCAGAGCCACTCTAGTGCCTGGGGCAGTGGCCAAGGAGCCATCCCCAGCGCCCGGGCCATCTTTGCTCCAATGGAGCCTCGGCTGTGGGAGGGGAAGAGAAAGACAGAGAGGAAGGAGAGGGGGAGGGGTGGAGATGCAGATGGGAACTTCTCCTGTGTGTCCTGGCCGGGAATTGAACCCAGGACTTCTGCACGCCAGGCCGACGCTTTACCACTGAGCCAACCGGCCAGGGCTAGGTGCATAGATATTTATACCGGTTATATCTTCCTTTTGGATTATTCCCTTTATCATTATGTAGTGACCTTCTTTATTTCTAACTATAATCTTTGTTTTAAAGTCCATTTTGTCTGATATAAGTATTGCTACCCCAATACTTTCATTTCCATTTGTATGAAATATTTTTTTCCATCCTTTTATCTTCAGTCTATGTGCAACTTTTGATTTAAGGTGTGTCTCTTGTAGACAGCATATGTATGGGTCCTGTTTTCTTATCCACGCAGCTACCCTATGTCTTTTGATCAAATCATTTAATCCACTTACATTTAAGGTTATTATTAATATGTAATTGTTTATTGCCATTTTATTCTTTAAAACTGTATTCCTCTTTTGCTATATTCTTTTTCTCCTTTGATCTGTTTACAACAGGTCCCTTAGCATTTTTTGTAGCCTTGGTTTGGTTGCAGTGAATTCTTTGAGTTTTTTTTTTTTTTTTTTTTTGTCTGCAAAGCTTTTTATTTCTTCTTCAATTTTAAATGATAGCCTTGCTGGATAAAGTAGTATTGGTTGTAGGCTCTTGTTTTGCATTACTTTGAATATTTCTTGCCATTCCCTTCTGGCCTCAAGTGTTTCTGTTGAGAAGTCAGAAGTCATCCTTATGGGGGCTCCTTTGTAGGTGATAGTCTTTTTTTCTCTAGCAGCTTTTAATATTTTCTCTTAATCACTTAGCTTTGGTATTTTAATTATGATATGTCTCAGTGTTGATTTCTTTGTGTTTCTCCTTAATGGAGTTCTCTGTGCTTCCTGAACATGTGAGAATTTTTCCTTCCTTAATTGAGGGAAGTTTTCAGCTATGATATATTTTAACAAAGTCTCTATCCCTTGTTCTTTCTCTTCTTCTTCAGGAACTCCTATGATGCAGATGTTATTTCTCTTCATGTTGTCACAGAGCTCTCTTAGAGTTTCCCTAGACTTTTTGAGTCTCTTTTCTTTTTTCTGCTCTGCTTCTATGCCTTTATTTATCATGTCCTCTAAATCGCTGATTTGATTCTCCACTTCATCGATCCTGGTTTTCATTCCTTCCATTGTATTCTTTATTTCAGATATTGTATTTATTTCTGACTGATTCTTTTTTATTATTTCAATGTCCTTTTTTATATTTGCTATCTCTTTATTTAGGTTTTTGTAATGACCATCTGTTGTTGTTCTAATATCTTTGAGCATCCTAACAATCGTTATTTTAAACTCTGCATCTGATAATTTGGTTATATCTGATTCATTTAGGTCCTTTTCTAGGGATTTCTTTTGGTTCATTTGTGTTGCATTTCTCTGCCTCCACATTTTCTCTTCATGCATTTTCTCTTTACTGGAGTGGCTGTGATCCTGTACTCGGGTGCACAAGCCTTGGTGGCTTTGGCCTTTGCCCCGCCCCGTGGATGACGTTATGCTCAGTCCTGAGGGCACTGGTGAGCACCTTTGCTCAGCTGCGGGTCTCCACCTGTTTCCTGGCTTTCGCCCTGCCCTTGCAGGAGGAGCCTGCTCATGGAACAGCTGCTAGCCTTGGCTCTACAGGCAGGGAAGGACTGCATGCCCATGCTCAGCTCAGTAGCAGAACTCCACCTGTTATGAGCTTTTGGCTCCACCCCCATGGTAGGAGCCCGCTCCGAAGTCAGACCACAAGCCTGGGTTGCACGGGCGGGGCAAGGCTGTGCTCCTGCACCCTTGCTCAAGGGCTGGTCTCCACCCTTTCCAGGGTTTCCGCCCTTCTCCCGCAGGCTGGATTACAGGCTGCTGGCAACTGGGCTTGACTGCTTTTGCACGCCCCCTCCTCCCCATTTGGACAAGACTGAGTTCACATGTGAGCCCAGTGGTGGCTACGCAGCTTCCGTCTCCCACTGCCGCCCACCTTCCGGCGAGCCCTCAGCCACGTGGGTGTGGGCACTGCAGCTCAGACCCTAAGATTCACTACTGTAGACCCGAAAGCTCCCTCGTTCTAGGCGACTCTGCTCTGAGTGTTGTGGGAGAGCTTGTTTGGCTGCTCTCCTGCCTCCCTTTGCTGGTATTGCTGTTTCTGGGGGGAAATATTCACTTCAGATGTGGGGAGTGGCTCATCCCAGGGGTTAGGGTGGCTATCTGCCAAAATGTTTCTTCTTGTGCCTCCTAGATTACATTCTCTTCCTGCTGCTCTGGTCCTCTCCTCTCTCTCCCATCCCCCAGAGGCCCGGGTGAGTGGTTGTGAGAGAGGTGTTCTGCGTGGTCCCTTTAAGAAGAATCCTGAGTCTGTGAAATCAGAGTCTTTCTCACAAACAGTATCCTGACTTGTTTCCAGTGAAATACTGTCTTTACACCTCTTCTGGGCTCTGGGGCTGCAGGCTGGGGCTTTGTTCCTGGGGCTCAGGACCCTCCCATCTCTGCTAAATTCACTTCCCGCCACGTGAGTCTCTCCCGGCTGCTGTTCGCTCCAGGGATCTGGGCAGCCCTCTCTGCATTTCCACTTTTCGTACCAGTCTCTGTGTGGCTTCTTCAGGGTTCCTTGGTTCAAGAGTTCTCTTAGTTTAGTCCAAAGTTGGTTTTTCCAGATGATAGTTCTTAAAATTAGTTTGTAATCCACTTTGGTTCTGGGAGGTAGACGTTGGTACATTCACCTACTCTAGCACCATCTTGTCTTCCAAATGTTCTTTTTTAATATTTCTTTTGGATAGCCATAAATTAAAACATCATCAACTAGACTGATTAAGAAACATTTCCTTAATTAGCTTATTATTTTTTGTAACTGCTGCTATTAAAAAAGATCCTGTACCTAAAATGTTAAAAAAATGCTCAGCTGCTTAGAGGAAGCTAATATAAGAGAAATGAAGCTAAGGTATTCTTCAGGGACTAAAAAAGTCTTTCTGGTCAGTTTCTTCCTGTCCCAATGTATCTCCTTCTCTCTATTTTCTCCTCATCATGAGATTTCCCTATATAAAATAATTCTGATTATGTCATTCTGGTATTTAAAAACCTTTGTAAGCAGGAGAAAAGGTAAAGTCTTCAAGGCCTGTCATGGTGTGACCCCTGTCTACCTGTCTCAAGGTCATCTTTTTTCTCTTGTCCTCACTACTTGATATATTCTGTTTCCTCTGCTGGAAATACTGTTCCATGCACTTGTCTGCCTGCAAGACTCCTATTCATCTTTCTCACCTGGTTTCTCACTTCACTGACATTACTAGTCATTCCTTTAATTTGTTTCATCTACTTGATGGAGAGTTGCATAAGGACAAGTGTGGCATAGTTCATCATACAGAGGTAGGGATCACTAAATTTTTCTCTTCAAACCAAATAAAAGTATGCAACATTGTTTCTTAGTCCTACCTTGAGTGCCTTTTTTGTTTTTTCAATAACCTTGAATCCAGGAAGCTTTACTCTGCATATAGGGCAGATTGATAATTAACCAGTTCATTAGTTGATTCAGTCTTGACATGGAGAAGTGGGAGTGAGGAAGTGCTCAGAAAAACACAGACTCCATTAACCTACTAACTACTACTTCTGCCTGCATTTGATCTTCTAAAAATAGATCCTGACTTGCTCCCCAGTTTGAAATCAGTGCATTAGACCTGTCAAATAAGCATTAATAATGCAGAGTCAAACCAGCCTGAGAATATAAGGTCATGTTCTGGAACATTACATCTCTTGCTAAATAGCTTTTGAGACAAGAATGCTGTAGAGAGATTTTCAGAAACAACTGTGCACACAGAACAGTCTACTAGAGATAGATGAAATTCAAACAATCTGAGGAGATTTTCACATATATTTTTCAGCTCTAATTGAGTTCAAAGGAGGGCATTAATGCCATTAAGGATCCTTAAGAATGCAAACAAAGACATCAAACACCACTACTGAGTGGCTGGTCCCATCTCCAGGATTCCACTGTCACCCCAAATACTTCAATTTTTCTGAAATATTCTGCCACTGTATGAGAAGAACCTTACTTGAGTTTATACATTTTGAGTCATAAGCTAAAATAATTCCTGATCAGATCATTATAAAAGCTGTGAATTAAAAGTATTATACACACTCAGTATATATGATATATAATATATACATCAACTGCCACAGGATTATTCAAAATAAATAATTGGCTTTTCCCCCCTTTTTCTCCTTTTGCTTCTATGTTTTCTCAGTCAATTTTACAAGAGCATCTTGCTTAAGGAACACTTTAGAAAAAAAGCTTCCATTGGACTAAATGAGGAGACAGATTTTGCTTCTGGGTTTTGTGTCCCTGGAGCCCAAGTCATGGTCAGACAGGGGATCAGGGAGCTACAAGTTCTCTTGGAGACCACTAGTGGTCACTGGAAAACCTTCAAGAAGATGACATTTAAACACATGATTGCCTCAGCAGTGACTTGGGGGGAAATCGATATATCTAGTGGGACTAAAACAACATTTTTGTCTGCCATCATGTGGGCGTTCTGGGAATAGCACCACTGAAGGCAACCTTTTCCACCTTTTGATGTCATTTCACAAGGACTCTTTGAGCTAAGCAGGTAGCTGCAGGCATCAGTGTCTTTCATTGTGTCAGATGCTGTCTGTTGCAAATGTCAGTGCCTTCCATTGTTGTGGTATGCAATGCTTTTGTAGAAAACACGACACCATGTACATGAATGTCTTAGACTTGGGTCACTCCCTCCTCCTCTGTCATTCCTGATGCTCACCTGTATCATCACTGCAGCTCACAGATCACTGGCAGTACAGGGAAATTTCTTTCTTGATAGGAGGAAGTTCTGACCTATTTTTGGTTAGTTACATTCTGCGTGTATGTGAACGCCAAAATTTCCTGCCAGGAGAAGAAATTATTTCAAATTATTTTTTCCTTTATGATTGATGATGTCAGTGAGATAGGGAATATTCTGCTTCTTCCAGTTTCAGACGTATTTCTTTATTGAGATAAATCTACTGTGGCAACAGTGACACTACTGTATTCTCTGTGCTCTATTGCAGTTGTCCCCAACCCCTGGGCCATGGACGGGTACCGGTCCATGGGCCATTTGGTACCAGTCTGCAGAGAAAGAATAAATAACTTACATTATTTCTGTTTTATTTATATTTAAGTCTGAATGATGTTTTATTTTTTTTAAATGACCAGATTCGCTCTGTTACATTCGTCTAAGACTCACTCTTGACACTTGTCTTGGTCAAGTGATATATTTATCTGTCCCATCCTAAAGGCTGGTCCGTGAAAATATTTTCTGACATTAAACCGATCCATGGCCCAAAAAAGGTTGGGGACCACTGCTCTATTGTGATTGACATCTGACTTTTAGAGAGCAGCCTGAGATGACATCCATGATTGCTACTGCTGCTACTATAACATCTCTATCCAAAGGTCTGCTGCAGAGCGACAAGATTGCCAAAGTTCACTCACTGTTTATGTTGGCATTCTCAGCAACAGTTTGATGGCTTGTTATTTTTGCCTTCCCTGTCTTAGTTTTGGAGTTTGCCTGATAAATGTTCTCATCTGAGTACTGTTTTGGACTCCAGTTTTGCCTGTTGCCTATTTTTTCTCAATTACTTCTGAGCTTGTTAGTTCAGTTCATCACATTTCACATTAGGTATAGTGCCATGCTGTTTCCAGTAGTTGTCTGCATATGGGTTTTTAATATGTTTGTTTCAGCTGGTGAATGTCTGATGTAGACTTAGCCATTCTGATGTGATCATCCATATAGGACACAGAGATGAGAAGGTAGTGAGGAAAATAATTGGCTCTCCTTTATTCCTTGCGTGCTCAGAACAGATGGTTGTGGAAGATGGAGGGCTGCCACATTAATGTCTTCTGAAGGTGCTGTAGGTGAGAGGACGTGAAGGAGTTCCACTTAGTTAGAAAAAGCAATCTCTGTGTTCAGTTTGTTGGTCTTTTCGGTGTCTAGTTGCAGGCTGACAGAAAATGTTGAAGCTCAATGACTTCTGTGTTCACATAGTGTCTCTGACATGGTACCAATAATTGTTGATGTAGGTTTCCAACTTGACATGGGGTCACTGCCTCCCCTATGTCTTTACATATTTGTTTATTTTGTGTGATGTTTACAGAAGCCTGGGTGTGTGTAAAACAGAAGGAGCTGGTTATGTCCTGCACAGGGAAGCTGGGCAGGCTGTCTACATTGCCTCTGGTGAGCTGCTGAACAGCAGTGGGTTTTCCTTGCTGGGAAATGTGGTTTATGGTCATCTGTGCATGCTCAGTATGGGTGTCAGTTGAGTCCTGTGTTTCAGAGTGTGGTCTGTAGGTGGTGTAGAACTTATCTCTGATGGATGTGACCTGCTAAGAAGGGCTTGATATATGTCTCTGCCATCTTCTATCTTTGCTTTAGGGTTCCTGTTCTGTATCATATCTGGGCACCTGTTTGTGGTTGGATGCTAATGACCACTGGCTGAGGGTGTGGGTGTGGCTTTCTGACATTGGTTTTGGTGCTGGTTGTGTGTCACAGCTTGTTTATCATTTCATATGACCCAGAGCTGCTGTTACGGGCCATACTTTATGGTAATGGTTTGATCACTATGACACTGGAACGTTTGCCATCAAGGTGCATGTACCTTTGAAAGCACTTTTCAGTAGAGGCCCCCGGGGGAATAGAAAAGGGGTGTCACACAGTAAGCAAATTGGGGATAGTGCTACTGTCACAGTACTTATACTGCGATTTCTTGGTGCTGGGTTTTGACATCATGGAATGGCCCTTAAGATTTCCTCCATCAACAGAAACGTAAAATAATTTGCAGACATTACCTTTCCAGTACATTTCTGTTGCTTAGTCCACATGCCAAAAATGACAAACCACTGATGAAAACGAGCAGCTGTTATTGTGAAATGGATGGCTATAGAGGTTGTACATGCCTAAATTACTGCTTTTCTGGTTTTCCAGGACCTGTAAGTGCTGTGCTTGTTTGATCAGTTCCCTTTTTTTATTATACTGGTGTTGGGTTTGTTGGAGACCTGAGGCCTTCAGAGTTCTGTGTTCCCACTGTTTCCTCTCCCAAAGTTCAGAAAGGATTTCATCAGGTTGGCTGTTTGGAGATACGGTCCTGGCTTCACTTGTTGAATTTTTCCTCTGTCTCACTGTTTGCTGGCTTCTTTGCTGACATGCTTATTCTGTGGTGCTTGAGAACTTTGCAAATCTCCTTGTTCTCTCTGTTATCCCTTAGAAATACATGACTGAGGTCCTGTGGCATCATCCAGTACTCTGCCTTTCTGTAGTCTGTACACTTACAGTCGAAGGATGCAGTTATAATGTGTCATTGATGTTTTCCCAGAGAGCATGCTTTCCTATCCCCCTCATGATACAGTGATATGGTTGCAGGATGTGTCTACAGAGTTCTTCACCCAGTTAACCCAATCCTGTCTATGAATAGGTGGTCAGCCTAGTAACATCAGGAAAAGGATGGCTTCTGGGGACACAATGCCTGCCGTTCAGAACCTGGCAGGAGCAAATGAGGAAGGCTGCATCTCTGCCTACAAGTGATGGAGCCATTACAGATGCCCTCACATGCCTTTCCAGGGCCTCGCCACACAGTTACAAAGGTTCAGAGCTGGCTTCAGTGGCATTTTGCTGGAAGCCTGCATATATCTTGCTGAAAACCTAAACTCTCCCATGTGAATGCTTCCTAGGGAAATCAGGTTTTTGTGTGAGCTTTAGTTTGCTACCCACACATTGAGAATTCTGGGTGGATGACATTGAAATTCTATTTAAGGTTTTATTAACATCCTTTCCAAGTATTTGGCCACAGTGGCTACAATTGAAAATGGGTTCAAAGAAACAAATCTCACCTGTGAAAAAGCACCCATATCACCCCTATACCTGCCTCCAACCATTTCATTTAAAATCTGATTGGTCGAGACTTCCCATGCTATGTCTGAGTAGGGGGCTCTGAGCCCACCTGAGAGCCTCACACCCCTGGTCTCACCCAGCCGCCAGCATGTATCACTGCCAGCACCACCTCCGTGTTAACTCAATATGGAATGTCCAAGTCGATCTTCTAAAAAAAGGGGGAGGGGTGGTCAGACTGAGATGCAGAGGACCCTGAGTCAAGACCCTGAGATCTCTTGTCTAAGCACTGGCATATGCTCCTTGCACGAGGGTTAGGCTTTGTGGTTTGAACTTGTGATCATTAACTTGACTCCGTGGTCGCTGGATTGATCTCAAGGATCATTGGCCTGAAGATCATGGTTGCTGGATTGAATAGTAGGTTCCTTGCTGTACTGTAGGTTCCCTCCCTTAATGGCAGATACGAGAAAGCAATCAATGAACAGGTAAGGTGCCTCAACAAAGAATAGCTGCTTTCTATTTGTTTCCCTTTCTATTTGTCAATCTCTCTCTCTCTCTCTCTCTGACTCTCCCTTTCTCTATGTAAAAAGAAAAGTGGTACCATTCAATGCTGGTTTTCTTTTATTCATTTCTAGGATTCAAAGTAAAAGTGACAGTTGACATGACACTCTGGTTGGGAATCATAGGTTAAGTGATAGGGCTGTGCACTTTCTGAGGTCATTTCTTTGTAACTACTGACATCAGTCAAAAGTCCCATGACAGGGCTGTGTAGTCTTTGACAGTGTGATCCCTTCTCATGTTCTGACCTCGGTCACCTGATACTGTGGATCTTGACTAAAGGGCCTTAGAGGAGGGCACCTGCAATATTGAAACATTTCTAATGCCCTCTAGTGGACGTCCTCCAAATAGCGCTCTTTCTTGAAAAGTCTGCTGTTGGCTGATATCTGTGTGAATACAAAATCTCAAATCCTTGAGGCTTTCCACTATAGTTAATAAGTGATTATGTGTATAAGTGTCACTGTGTACATTCCAATTCCATGTACGATCCAAACTGCAACTGTGAAAATGGATGAATTTCTCAAGAGGATGATAGCATCAGTTTCTCTACCAAAGGTAGGAATAATAGGTTATTAGAGACTGATTGCTGTGAGATTGCTACTTTCAGAAACTGCTGTAGTGCTGACATGTAGAAAATGTCCTGAAAAAGAGAAGGAATGCTTAGGGTCACTCTGCTCTTTTTTGGTGTGAATCAGCAGAGTTTGCTGGGTCTCTGGTCTTTCTGATCATTATCTATCTCTGTCCATGGCTTTGCTGGGCCTTCAGAACCTGTTCCTATAGGTGGCTGCTTGCAAGTGTCACTTCTTTTATTTGGCTTCTTTATTTGTTTCTGTAGTCATTCTCCATTCACTTTTGTAGCTTCTTGTTTTGTATTGATTCATTTTCCCCTTTATTTGATTGTTTTTCCTTTATTTACTTATTTGGTTATTTAGCTGTTTATTTAATTCTTTTATTGTCTTTCTTTAGTTATTCCATTACTATCTTCTTAAGGAGTGGTGCGTCCCTTTACACTGGGTCTGATTCATCTGTTGCAGGAGGATCTGCCCTTTCCTGTTCATTTCTCTGTCTTTAATGTGTGGCTAAAATCTTGTTTAGAGAGGTGAGAGCTTTGTCCAGAGAATGTGCTTCCTGGGAAAAAGTGAATAGGGTAGCTTTTTTGTTATGTGCTACGTTTCTTGGTGTGGTTCTGTCTGAGGTTGTCATGGATTTCAGTTCACGTGACCTTCCATTTTTGCAACATGATGTATGGAACTTAACATGAAGGGTTCCATCTCAGTGTGGGTTGCCCTGTTTTTAGGGTTTGGTCTTTATAGCCAGGCCCATGTCTGACCAAGAGCTTTACCTTGGAAGCCCTCTGTCTTCTATTGGGGTTTGCAGTGCAATGGAGCCTCCATTGAGTGCCTGTGGTCCTGACTTTGGCTGTGCTGCATATTTCCTGTCAGGCCTTCTTCTGTTAGTCTGATGAATGAGAACCGTCACCTCAGAATCCTCTCGTCTGTAAGCGTGTTATCCCTCGTCGCACTCTGATGCATGCATTCTGCATTTGGGGAATATCACCTGAAAAGGGGTCAATGGAAAGAATAAATTTTCCTTCTGCCCTCTAGTGGGGAAGTTGGTAATTAATAGCATTTTGAAAGAGAAACTTTTCTTTCACCCCGGCTGCTGTTTTGCAAAAAGAGGTTGGAATGGCCACTGCAACTTTTGTCAGCAGTGTATGTGTGTAAGTCAGATGAAGGGCTCTAGCCAGAGACTGTGGAGTCATGTCCATGATGCCATGATGCGGCCAGTCACCACATACTCAAGGTGAATGAGCCTGTGCTGCATACAGTGACCTCAGAGATTTGAATCTGGGTTCTCAGAGTACCAGGTTTATACACTATCCACTGCATCACCACCTGGTCAGGCTCTTCCTCCACTTATTTCAACAGGTGAAGGGAAAATAAGACCATGTTTTTATGCCCTTGAAGATCTCTGTTGTGGGTGTTGATAGTCCTATTTTCTGCTGCTTGGTTTAATATATAGTGTTTCCTTTATTCCTCCTACCTCAATGACCCATTGATATTTCAGGCTGGGACCTACTCCTAATTTAGAGCTCTCTTTCCCCCTTTTGCCAACTTCTATTATGAATCTACCTTTGCCACCCAGCTTAGTGTATCCCAAGGTTCTCTTTACCAAGCCATAGTCATAGAGCTCCAGGGAAAAGCAACCTTGTCTCATCTCTCCAGGCAGAGGAGAAAAGAAGCTCCATATCCACACACTGCAGATGGCTTTTCCAGTCTACCTGAATCATTACCAGCTAGAAGCAGCGGTCATTGTGACTTGGATGTGAGCTGCAAAGTATAGAATTGTGACAACAATTACAGTGCCATGCAGACTTTTCCTGGATGTGGACTTCTCCTGGACTCCTACTCCTTGTGACAGCTCTTAACAGACTGAACTGGGTTTGGATTGCATTTTCCAGGGATTTGGCATGGTGTTGGGGCCAACTTGGACTTGGTGAACATGTTAAGGACACTACTCATTTATGGATTCTTGCTGTATTGGCCAAGAGTTTGCTTAAAGGCTTTAATCACTGTAAAAAAAATAGAAGAGTAGATAAAGAAGATGTGGCACATATACACCATGGTATACTATTCAGCCATAAGAAAGGATGACATTGGATCACTTACAAGAAAATGGTGGGATCTTGATAACATTATACAGAGTGAAATAAGTAAATCAGAAAAAAAAAGATCTGCAGGATTCCATACATTGGTGGGACATAAAAACGAGACTAAGAGACATGGACAAGAATGTGGTGGTTACAGGGGGCGGGGAGAGGGAAAGAAGGAGAGGGGGAGGGGTCCAAAGAAAACTAGATAGAAGGTGATGGAGGACAATCTCTCTTTGGGTGATGGGTATGCAACAGAATTGAATGACTAGATAACCTGAACATGTTTTCTTTGAATAGATGTACCCTGATTTATTGATGTCACCCCATTAAAATAAAATTTTATTTATAAAAAAAGACCATATTATTAAACATGTTGATGTTTTAATTTATATTTTAAGAAATTTATAGTCATTTTTGGAAAATGGACATCCCTTGTAAAATTGTTTTTATGAGTTTTACTTTGTTTGAAAAATAATTTGAGAATTTATAATATTTTTGTGATTTAAAGTCCGGAAGCATTGTGTTCTGAGAATAAGAAGTATTCTGTAAGTGATACCATGTTCTCTTAAGGTAATCTGAGATAGTGTCTGTCTGGCATTTGTTCACCATGTTAATAAACAGGTCCGTAGGTGGTGGGTTGTGGAAAGTAAAAGATAAAGAATGTTGATGCCACTTTCCTGTCATGGCCTGGCCAGGATTACTAGGTACATTGCAGGATGAGGAGGAAATTTTGATTTATGAGTCAATAATACTTATCAAAAGAGGTTTCAGTGGGGCAAGGTTTAAGATATTTGCTGTTCCCCCAGCAGGCAGAGATTCTTTGATCTATCCAATAACCTATGGAGCACTTGTGCCAATTGTGGTCATGGAATGCTCAGGATAGTGGTATCTAGTCAGGTAGTTTGCCAGACAGTGCTCACTGCTTCAAATGGTCCAGTCCCTTGTTGCTGAAGCAGCGCAGCGCACCTGAGAAGCCAATCAGGATGCACCTTTACTGGCACAAGACGTGTGTGAACACTGAAGAGAAAAGAAAGTGAGGCAGAAAGACTGTTAGTCAAAAAGAGGCCAGCAGGGTGATGGCGTTATAGGGAAAGTTGTGTTGTTGTTGCTTATATTTCATTTATTGTGTTTAGAGAGAGAGTATTGAGGGAGACATGGAATAGCGAGCAATTGTTCCATGCAGTTGTTTCTTGGTATTCCCATCATTCGCTTCTTGTACCTGCCTTGAGTTGTGAACGACCACATCATGTATGGCGGTCAGGACAGCACTTTGTGCTGCTATCCACTCATCCAGGATTCGGTTTCTGCACTTTAGGTCTCGGCCTCCAGGCCGCTTCTTCCAAGACAGGTGTTCCCAGATCATTCCTGTCTCTTGTGGACAGCGTTCTGTTTTTTTCCTGCATAGCAACTGCCTGAACCTAAAGTGGCATCTTTAATTTTTTATTGCTTACTTTGCCTTCTAAGCCATGAGCCACAGGAAATCGTGTGTGTGTTGTGCATTCATCTGTACACTGGTGTGTATGTCTGTGGCCGTACTGACATTAGATACTGAATGTTATAGTTTTGGTAGTTGAGGGACTTCAATCAGCAGGGCTCGGAATGTAAAACCCTTAAAGAAACAGTAGCCTTGCCAGCCTGTTCCAAAGTAACGTGGGGGACAGTTCTTTTCCTGCCAGGTAGAAGCTCTCCGCACCCCTGGGATGTTGCAGCCACTCTCCTCAGGTGAGGTCTGGCTGTGGCGCTCCTCTGGACCACCGCCCCTCACACATTCCTCCTCCCCTCTGCTGAGCGAATCTCACCTACAACGCCTACATGTGGGCGTTGCGGGGCGGGAGTCCGGAGGAGTTAGACTCCAGACAGCGTGGCTGAGGCAGAGGTCTCCATGGCGGACACTTGTGGGGAGGGCAAAGTGACCTGCAGCGCGAGCACCTGAGGAGAAGGGAGCAGGTCTGTGACAGGTGACGGGGACACGGAGCGAGGAAGCGCAACCCTCAGAAGAGGGAGGAAGGGCCCCAGCCGAGACAGGGGAGGGTTGTTAAGGAGGCGCCAGTGAACATGGCTGTGGTCTGAGCAGGTCGGGACGATTGATGCCCAGACTGAGAAGGGAGGGTGCCGGGCCCATGGTCAGATTTGGCTGGGACTGTCCTCGAGGGGCAGGAAGAGGGGTTGCATGAGAGGTGCTGAGCTCGGAGCTCTAGGAGGAGTTTTGTAGAGCGTGCGCTCAGAGGCAGAAGGGGTCAGGGCTGGACAGGGGCGGGGGGATTGGTGCGGAATGAGAGACAGCCGAGTCATCTGTGCGGGACTTGGACCTGAGGAGGTCCGACCTGAAAGAAACTTTTAGAGGGAAGGGGATGAGACACGGGACCTCCGTGGCGAGGGAGGTTTGGAGGTGGGTCTCCTCTTTCTTGGTGGAAAGGCCGAGAAAGCTGAGCGGAGCTCCCTGGGTCGCAGGTAAGTCTAATATTTAGGCTTTCAGCTTCTCATGGGGCCAGGCGAGCATGAGGACTCGGTCAGGCGGTCCTTAGAGTCAGCGTCCCGGACGGCGGGGGGTCCGAGAGGGTGCCCTGCGAGAGGCTTTTGGCTCATCTCCACCTCATTTTCTTCGACCTCTGACGTCCTCGGGGCGCAGTATGAGGAAAGAGATTTTCTTGTTCTGAGAGGCGTGGGAACAATGACCCAGGTCGTGTGGGTGGAAGCCGCCTGTGTCACCGTGGAGGGTCCGGAGGTCCGAGGAAGGAAGCAGACAGGACTTGACTGCACGCAGGCCTGGAGGTTTATGAAAGAAGCCCTTTAAATTCTCACACCTTGGGTATGTAGATGCTGGTGGTGGGAGGGGACCATATGCATCATACAAAAAATGTCTTCATTGCTGCTTTTAGGTCACTTTGTTAGAGGTGTAGTTTCCTGTGTATGCAAGGAAAGGCAAAGGCCTCAGAAGACTCTGGGTAGTTGTGGTTCAGTTCGTGAAGAAAGGAACCTGACAGTGGTGTTTGGATGCAGCAGGAGTCTCAGGTAAGTCTCCTAGAGAGCTGAGGAATGGGTAAGGGATGCCGCACCAGAAATAGTTTTTTCCGCTGCTGTTTGCATTTGGGAGCATTGTCAGCATTAGTACGGATTTTCGACACTGTTCAAGTCGGCATTTTTTTCCCCCAAGGGCATCTTTTATAAGTACACAGTATAGGGTTTTCCCTAGCCCTCTAATTTTAGCAGAGGTGAGTCGAGAGGTGACACTTTATTTCCCGAGGTTTATAGGTACAGTAACTTGAGGTTCAAGGCAGTGATGAGGAACGAGATCCTGAGTTCTCTAAGAAACAGGAACTAACCCACCTGTTTGGGACGATGGGTTTTAGGACACAGGCTTGATTCAGAAGAAAAAGTGGGGGTCCCCTGAGGCATGTTCCCAGTTGCCTCCCATGCGAGTGGCATTGTTGCTCTTCTTTCAGAGACTCCACAGCAGGGTACTGCCACCACCCCTGCTTCGCCTAACCCTGTTCCTGCGCAATGCCCCCACCTCAGGCACACAGGGCACATAGCGCATCCTCGGAGTAGGGAGTGCGCATGCGCCTCCTGGGAGCGTTCTAGTGAGTGCCGCCATCTAATCGAGTTCTGCTGTATTTTACAGGGTCCCATGGCGTCATGTCTGCATGCCCCAGAGTGTTCTCCTAATTCAGGGGACTCAGGTCGTATATCATGGGAATGGCATCTCGCTGAGATGGGCCTGTTTGCATGGGTCCTAGGACTCTGGGCTCTTGGGAAAGGATGCTGGTTCTCTGGGGAGACTGACAGCTTACATGATATGGCTATGTCATTTCCGAGGCCACTCATTTTTACATTCTGCTAGGAAAGAGACGTCCTGTGTCAGGATCCTCCATTCCCTCCCACTGAAAAGTTTTTCTGGTCTCAGTTCTGCTGTCAGTCACTGTGCTCCTTGGGGTCCCCAGCTGAGTGGTGGATTCCTAGAGTTTAGTAGCAACTTGTTTTGGTGTCCTGTTGTGGACATCATAAACATATCACATTTTACAGGGGCCATCTCTTTCAGTCTCCTAGCATAAGAATGTGAGTATGCCCATAAGCCGTTAAGCTTTCCTAGAATCACTGTCTGAAAATGATGTCAGTACGTCAAAATTCATTATGTTTGCCTGACCTCTGGTGCCATAGTGGAGAAAGTGTTGACGTGGAATGCTGAGGGCGCCGGTTCAAAACTCTGCACAGTGTGGTCAAGGCACATATGGGAGTTGATGTTTCCTGCTCTTCCCCATCTCTCTCTCTCTCTCTCTCTCTCTCTCTCTCTCTCTCTCTCTCTCTCACACACACACACACACACACACACACACACACACACTCTCCCCTCTCTGTAAAATTAATTAATAAATAATAAATATTTTTAAAACATTCAATATGTTGATGATCCAATGTCCTTCGCTCAGAAGAGGATGGTGCTGAGGAGAAACCGCTTTATGATTCCTCATCAGAAGTAGGAAGGAAAGAGTCTAATGAAGATTCAAAGGTACAATATTTTTGCCTCTCAAGTGGTGTGATAGAGACATGGAGGCAATGTTTCATGGAAGGGACGAATTGTTTTGGTTTATCCTGTAATCCTTTTGGATTTGGCGATGCACACAGTGATGGAGCTGAGAGATTTTGTTAATTTTGTTACTTTCTTTTGTGTAACTTAGTTTGGACATATCATATGTTCTCAGATTTGGCTGGTCAATACTTCAGTGTATGTGTTAATTTTTCTGCTCTGTTGTTCAAATACTGAGTTGATTTTTTGAGTAGGTTTAATTCTTTACCTTGTTTATTTATTTCCCTATTTTTTTCGCTCATGTACTCAAAGAATTATCTCATTCATTTACTACTATAATTATTTCTTAATTTATATATTGCTCTTTTTTTGATTTTCTGTTTAAAGATGTCTTTATTTCTGTGTTTGTTTTTATGTACATATGCACATATATAAGTTTATACATTTACCCACTTTCTTTCATTCATCTGCTCATTCACTTATTATTAAATTGGTCAATTTTACTTTCGCTTTCAGTGTGTGTGTGCCCTTGAAGTGCTGCAGGTGTCTTCTTCAGTTTTTTGTTTACCTCCAAATTTTCCCTGTTCCTATGTCTTCCTGGGTGTGAAGCTTACCTCTGTGCACAAGGCATGTGCTCATTGAACAAGCATGCATTGTGACACTATTCTGGTTATCACGGTCTCTATGCCCATGTGGGTTTTATGTGTTCTTGTCCTTGTGAACTTTTCATTTTGATATTTGATGTTTGGACCTTGCCACAAAGGATTCCATGGCATCATGTGTCACCCCGTTTCAGTACATCATTTTTTTAAACTTAACATGCTCATTAGGGTAGAGAACCAGTTGTTAAATTATTTGAATACCACCACTGCACTGCCATCCATTTTGGCTGCTGGCCAGAGCTTAGCGGATGATGGGTAGGGAAGGGCGGTGGGTAGGCAACAACCTGGAAGCAGGACTGGGCAGTGAATGGGGCTGGCCTGGGTAAGAATGGAATTTCCATTGTGAATTTTCAACAGGAAAGGTGGTGGGGATGTTGGGGTGGGAAACATGGCAGTTCTCGTTTGGATGCCTGCTCCTACCTCACCCACTGTGGTAAAACTATAATCCCAATATAGGCACCTGCCACCTGGGAGACAGGGAGCCATACTGGCATTATTTATTATCATGTCAAGATGGTGCTTGTTCTAGGCTAATTATATAACATCCAGTCTCTGGGACTCTACTGTCAAAAAATATATATCTAGACTTAGATATGGAGCAACTTTAATTATAAAGACTACTACAATAGGGAGAATGCTCTAATCTCAGACACCTGCAAGCATCTGAAATCATGTAGAATCTCCTTTTCTTTTGGGAGAGCCTTGAGCAGGGCCAGCAGGAACTTGATTAGAGAGGAGAAAACAAGGGTATGGAAAGCAGGCACTCAATCAAGTTGCTGCTACAGAAATATTTTGCTCTGTCATTAGCAGACTCTCAGTGTGAACTGTTGAGGAGCAGAGTGTCCACCTGTGTGATTGTTTAAACTTGGAGACAAGCCAAATTTCATGGTTTGTGGGTTGAAAAAAGCCAGATTAAATTTGGTGGAGCAATATAGAGGCTAAGAGAGGGGCAATATTGTGCATATTGGGTTATTGCCCCCTTTGTTTCTTACAGACACAGTCTGTTGTTAAATACTGTTAGTCTGTTTTCAGATCTTCTTTATTGTGAACAATGCTGCCATAAACATGGGGGTGCATTTCTTTTTTTCAGTCGGTGATATGGTGTTCTTGTGATATATTCCTATAAGTGGGATGGCTGGGTCAAAGGGCAGTTCCATTTATAATATTTTGAAGAATCTCCATACTGTTTTCCACAGTGGCTGCACCAGTCTGCATTCCCACCAGCAGTGCAAAAGGGTTCCCTTTTCTCCACATCCTCGCCAGCACTTATTCTGTGTTGTTTTGTTGATGAGCGCCATTCTAACTGGTGTGAGGTGGTATCTCATTTTGGTTTTAATTTGCATTTCTCTAATGATTAGTGATGTTGAACATTTTTTATTTGTCTATTGGCCATCTGTATGTCCTCTTTGGATAAGTGTCTATTCATTTCCTGTGCTGCCCATTTTTTGATTGGATTGTTTGTATTCCTGGTGTTGAGTTTTACAATTTATTCATAAATTTTGGTTATTTATTCCTTTATCAGACATATTGTAGAATATGTTTTCCCATTGTGTGGTTTGTCTCTTTACTCTGTTCATATTGTATTTATATGTACAAAAGCTTTTTAGTTTGATATAGTCCCATTTGTTTATCCTGTCTTTTATTTCATTTGCCTCTGCAGATAATTCAGCAAAGATATTGAAAAAGCTCAAGTGTCCGTCAGTGGACTAGTGGATTAAAAACTATGGTACATATATACAATGGAATAGTATGGGGCTATGAAAAAAAAGGAAATATTACCTTTTGCAACAATATGGAGGGACCTGGAAACTATTATGTTGAGTGAAATAAGCCAGGCAGAGAAAGAAAAATATCATATGACTTCACTTATTTGAGGAATCCAAGGAATAATGAGAACTGAGGATCAGAATTGAAACAGAGGAGGGAGCAAAGGGACCAGAGGAAAAGAGGACAGAGAGAAAGGGGATGATAGGATGGGAGAAACCTGAAGGGAAGGGGGGTTGCTTTAGGGAAAAGGGCAAGAGAGATATTGAGGGGAATGTGGAGGGGGGATGCATTCGAGGTGACCCTAGATACTATGTAAACACAAATAAATAAATAAAATAATTTATCTATTAAAAATAAATAAATAAATACTGTTAGGGGTGAAAGGACACTCACGGTGAGAATGACCTTGGTTCAGTCAGTTGTTGAGATGGGCTGGTCTCCACATTTCTGTGGGCACTTAAGAGCTAGCTTTTACCATCTGCTGAGCATGCTCCTGGACTTACAGGTGTAGAGGGTCTTAGAGATAAGGGATTTCACAAGGGGTAAACTTTGAAATATGAGAAAAAGAAATATTATTTATAAATGAGGCAGTCACACCACAAGCTGAAGTTTGAAGGAGCTGGTGAGGAAGGCTCAGAGATGTTGAGCATGAAGCACACTTATATGGCAGAGTTAGGATGACAGTGGCAACTCAATACCTTTACAGGTTGTGGTGAATATTTTTGTGGTGGCATTAGACATTGATGGAATCACATGCACAGTGGTTACTTCTGACAACTGTACAGGTGCTACCCTGGGAAGCCAGGGTCAGGCCAAATGCCAGACAATGGCTGCAGACTATTTGCTGGATTTCTGATAGATCCTGAGTGATTGATGTTGGCATTTTGGTAAGATTATCCACAGTTCTGATCATTATCTGAAGCATAAAATGGAAATGTAGGGTTCCGGCAAACTTTGAGTGGCCCACACAGAGCAGCTCCTGGTACAGAGACTGTCTGTGCACAATCTGCTGCAGTAGTCAAGCCTGTGAGAGTCCTCCCAGTCCCTTAGCTTCTTACCAAGGCTTCTTAAGAAACTGGGAAAGACATGAGATCAGAGCTGCTTTTCTACCTAGAGTTCTGTACCCAGTCTTGTAACTCTAATATGGTTTGGTAGAACTGTTGGGTAATCTGGTACCTGGTAAAATTAAATCAGAGATAATGGAAGAGTTATGGTGATAAAAGAAGGCAGTCAGTTAAAGATTTTATAATGGTTGGCCTGGGCGATGGGCTTAGTGATAGAGCAATGGCCCAGCATGTGGAAGTCCTGGGTTTGATCCATGGTCAGGGCACACAGGAGAAGCATCCATTTGATTCTCCACCCCTCCCCCTCTTCCTTCTCTCCCTCCCTCCCTCTCTCTCTCTCTCTCTATTGTCTCTCTCTCTTTCTCTTCTCCTCCCATCCAGCAGCCATAGCTCAATTAGGATAAGTTGGCCTAGGGCACTGAGGATGGCTATAGGGCCCCTGCCTGAAGCACTAAAAAATGGCTTTGGTTGCAATGGAGCATGAGCCCCAGATGGGCAGAGCATTGCCTGCTAGTGGGCTTGCCAGTTGGATTCTAGTTAAGGTGCATGTGGGAATCTGTCTCTGCCTCCCCTCCTCTCATTAAAAAAAAAGTTTGATAAAGGTTAATGAGATTTCCTAAATAATAGGATCTGTTCCAACTACAGGATGTTTTCCCCTGTTTTTGGCTATGTCTTTCCCCAGGGGAGACATTTGTAGAGCCAAAGATTATGTGCCCCCAAAGCTGCACCCTCCAAGCCCACTTCTAGTTTATTTATAGCCCTCTCTTCCTGAGCAACTATGAGGGCAGAACATGTCTGCATATAACTCTATAGCAAAGGGGAGACTGCATGTGGGAGAGAGGTGATGGATTTTGGATGCATATGTGTAACATGCACACACATGGACCCAAAACACAATAATAACCCTATGGCACAGGTGAACCTGCCTGGTTGGCAGTACTCCATGAATATTGTCAAACACCTGTGTAGGTAAAGTAACATGTCCTGACTCCTTAGAAGGACAACAGATAATCCTGTTTGGTATTCCTCTGGACTCCACCTGTTGTGCTCTTGACAAATTCAAATTTTTATACTTACCTGTGAAAGAAAGGAAAAGAAAAGAAGGGAGTGGGGAGGGCATGGTAGTAGAGAATAGAAACTGTAGCTGAGTATAATATCTTTCAGTAAGTTCTGTGAATCCTCCTAGTGAATCATCAAGTCTAAGGATGATATTAGGGATTCTTGACATTGTCATTGGTATCATAAAGAAGAATGATTTTGGAGACTATTCCCTCTAACTTGTCAGTTGGCCCAAATACTTCATAGTTGCAGTGATTGGTGGGATTCACTAGGCTGACTGACTCACTGAAACATATGGTTCAAAGAAAATTAAGGCTGAAAGGTCAGAGAATGAAAAACCTCTGACTTTTGGGTATCTACAAGGTTACCTGTGGTATAAGACTGGAACTGTGCTTCAAATAGTTATTGGAAATGAACATTACCATAAGAATTTAGAAACAACAGCTGCAACTCCTGAGGAGTTGAGAAAGCAAAGTAATAAGAAACAAACTAATGGCAGTCTTTGGGTTGTTATCTGTGATAATCAAAATGAAAGGGAAAGTGTTAGCATGGATCTTGAGACTGAATCAAGCTTGGATTTAGGCTGTTTTGAGGTTCTTCAGAGTGACCACCAAAGTTAATAGTTAGGGTGAAGTCAGTGGTCACTAAGATTTGCAAGATAATGAGGGGGAAAATAATGGGGAGTGAGAGTCAAGAGACCCATCTAGCAGGGTGAAAATCTTCAAGTAGTTATAATTGGATAAAGTGGGCATCAATGGGATAAAAATAAAGGTCTTACTGTACCACTCTCAGAAGTTGAATCGATGGATAGGAGCCTCTGCTGCCCCCCCCCAAACACTCCCCCCCCACACACACACTGAAGGGCCTTGAACAAGTTTGATTTGTTTATTCAAGTTTGGATGAATTTCAAAATCTAGAAAGCAATGTAGAAGGGATTTTAACCAGTTAAGTTTCAGCCCTTCTGTTAAACTCACAGAAAATCACAGGATGAGGTTACACAGACTTTCTAACATTTAGGGTGATCTAAGTGGGTTTTCAGGTTAATCTAAGCAAAGTTAAATATTCTCAATAAGTTAATATTTGCTAGGCTACATGTAAGTCTATGTACACACACACACACATTAGATTACAGATTTTTATTTGAAAATTTCAGAAATTTTCCATTCAAAAGACAATGAGTAACCTAGCCAGTTAAGGGATGTTAATTAAAACTGCCCTCTGACTGAAAGATATAAAATAATCTTGAACCCTGAAATACCCATGATGTGTGGGTGATATCACAGAAGCATTCTAATGGGCAGGAGAGTTATCAGAAGAGTTTCATAATTATATGGAAATGGTTTATAGAGAAAATGATCCTGAGGAGATATGAGGACAAATGAGAGATTCTCTTTTCTCTCAAGACTGATGGAAACCCTCCGAGGTTCTACTGACCCCTATGGCCATATGGGTGTTGACCTATAAACAATTCTCTATTGAAAAAAGAGAGCTGCTTGGTTTGTGGGTGGCAGTTTTAAATTGAAAAGACAGCACCCTCTTTGACAAATTGCCACTCTGACTCAAAATAGCTGTTAAGTTAGTTTGATGCCAGTCAACCGCGGAGGCTAAAAATGGATACTAGTGGTCATAGACACTGACGCTAGGTTGGATTTCATATACCTGATGATAAGGATGGACATTCAAAATAGTATAAAAGTACTGAAACAAAAGATGTTGCACTAATTTGGACCATGGTGTCCATTTCTTCAGAGCAAGTCCATTTCTTCACACTTTCATCCTGAGAAATAATTTGATTAGATAATTGGAACAGGTAATGATTAAGGCATGACGGGCTAGCTCACACACCTTCATGAGTGTGTGCTCACACTTGACTACAAGGGGCCCATAGAGTTTACCTGCTGGGTAGACTCCTCCACATTTCTGTGAAATCAGGTGAACAGGGTAGGGGAAGATGCTATTACTCTAAAATTCTTCCCCATATTACCTCAACTTTCTTTCTTTCTTACCCAGTGCAGTGTTCCCAGGACAAGGGCAACACCCACAGTTGTGAGTAGCGGGATTGACATCAGAGAAATGGCACTGTAAGGAGTGCTCCCAATACCTCTTCCTGAAACTTAAACAAATTCAACAACTAAAGACAGAAAAACAATTTCAGGAGCATCTGAAATACACATACATCAAAGAAAGGTACAACTGAGCAAAATGTTGCCTGAGTATATAACCCACTCTGGAGGAAATAAGATGAAGAACAGGATATTCTGCTTTCCTCACTGACCTGAGCAAGGACTGATTTCACTTGGAACTGAGAGAAAGCAAGGGCTGGTGGCACAGAAAAAGCTGGGTTAGGGCAGAGATGTTCAATATGAGAAGAGAGTGGGGTCTGCAGCTCAACCCATGTGGAGCTAATGCCATTGGCAGAATCTGGCAGAGGTAGGCAAGCAGTTGCCTTGTTTACTCCTGGTATCCTGGTCAGCAATTATGGGCAGTGTGCAAGTGAATCCACTTGGTGCTTCGGGTGTGGGTGCCCACATTCCTGGATGGAAGGGCTGGGTTGGAGACTGTCAGTAGTGACCCTTTGTGTGGGCTGTGACCAGAGTTTCTAAATATCCTGGCTACCCAAACAACATCATGTGGGAAGTGCACAAAAGCTGGCTTCCCTATACCCAAACCTGTCTGGGCATGGCACCTCCACCAGCCATACATGCTAAGAAAGCACACTCCTGGTGAAGAGAACTATGGAAGCTGTGTTGGGAAGGGCACACAGGTAGCTTGCATACAGCCTTTAGAGAGCAGATCTGTGGATTGCTGAGGCATGCCTGGAAGCTCATAGAAAGACACCTGAAGGCAATTTGCTCTCAGCTCAGCCTGATTATGCTGGCTGCTCTGGCTGGCAAAGCATTACCCAGAACCCTGCGTTGAGTGGGGATAAGGGGAGATTTGGCAGCTCTTAGAGCCTCTTGCTCTCCAGGCAGTGGCTCGGCAACTTCACAGCTGGGTCCCAGGCTGCTGGTTCAGGAAGGGGAGATTTGGGGAGAGGCTCCAGGAAAACAGACTCTCCCATTGTTGGAGCCTGAAAATGCTAACAATCCCTGCCTCCCAAAGGGACTGAGGGCTAATTTATGTCATCACCATATCGAAACAACAGCAAATCTCTGCCTAAGAGTGCCACAGGGTCCAAACCTGGGGTACAGCAACACTGGCCAAAAAGATAGAGAAGAAAGAAAAAGGAAGAAGATAACTTTTCAAAACCAGGAAAAGTCCAGTCTTTATAACTTTTTCCATTTTTTCTTGTATTTTTTATCTTTTTTTTCCTTCTACCTTGGTCATTTTATCCTCTTTCCATTTTATTCTTTTCATTTTGAACATTATTACCCATAGGTGTTACATTTTCCATTCTTTTCTTTTCTATGTGTTACATTCCAAAAAAGTTAACTCAATTTTTTTTCTCTCTTTTTGTTTCTTCTTCTCTCTTTCACTTTTTCTCTCACTTGAATATCACCCACAAACAAATTATTTTATTCTGGGTTCAAATTTTTTTGTGGCATTTTGTGTGCTTTTTACTTTGCTTTTTATCTCTTTAGCATTTTTCCCAATTACAGCTTTCCATTTTATAATTTTTGTGCCACTTAATATAATAGAATTTTCATTTTGACTGTATTTTTTTTCTTTTCTCTTACATTATTTCTCTCATTTGACTATCATTTACAATTAAATTATTTTATTCTTGACCCAAGTTTTTTCCTTGTGGAATATTGTGGGGTTTTGCCTCATTTTCTGCCTCATTCTCACTCACTCCCAACCCAGGCCTTCTGTTCTATGTATTTTTGTTTTACTTAGCACAATAGAATTTTCCATTTTTCACTGAATTTTCTAAAAACAAATTTTATTAACTCTTAGTGTTCTTAACAATACCACTTTCAAATGCCATTAAAAAAAGAAATTGAATATCAAGGATATAAAAGACAGTGATATAGCTCAGAAAGATGAGGAAAAATCTATAGAAAAAAATTTTAATAGCTTAGAAACCTTAAAGTAAAATGACAGAATATAAAATTGAAGGCCTAAAAGTACTTAGGTATATACAAGAAAGCACAGAATGGCAATTTAGGGAGCTCAAAAACAATTCATTGAACAGAAAGAATACATCACCAAGGAAATTGAAACTATGAAAACGAATCAAACAGAGTTGAAAAACTCAATTCATAAACTGAAAAATGAGGTAACAAGGTTAGCCAATAGAACAGGCCAGATAGAGGTGAAAATTAGTGACATAGAAGACAGGCAACCAGGGGTACTACAGAGAGAAAAGGAGAGAGACTCACAAATTTAAAAAAATGAGATAGCCCTACAGGAATTGTCTGACTCCATTAAAAAGACTAACATAAGAATAATGGGTATATCAAAAGGAGAAGAAAGAGAAAATAGAATGAAGAATATATTCAAACAAATAATAGACCAGAACTTCCCAAGCCTCTGGAAAGAACTAAAGCTTTGAATTCAAGAAGCAAACAGAACACTGAGTTTTCTTAACCTTAAAAAACCTACTCCAAGGCACATCATAATGAAATTGACACAAACCAACAACAAAGAAAAATTTTCAAGGAAGCCAGGGAAAAGAAGAATACAACATATAAAGGAAGGCCCATTACATTATCAACAGATTTCTCAGAAGAATCTCTACAAGCTAGAAGATAGTGGACCCCAATATTTAAAGTTCTGAAAGAGGAACTTCCAGCATAGAATACTATACCCATCAAAGCTATCCTTCAAATATGAAGGAGAAATAAAAACATTCACAGATACAGAAAAGATGAGGGACTTTATCACCAGAGAACCTCCGCTTCAGGAAATACTAAAGGGAGTTCTCCAACCAGACACAAAGAGCAAAATAAAACAAAACTACATGTAAGAACTGCATCAAGATTGCAATGAAAACAAGATTAATCTGTGACAACAAAACAAAAAAGGGGAGAGGACAAAGACTAACAGTAGTAAAAGAGGATGCAGTACAGAAGCACTTCTGAGATAATGTACTACAATTAACATGATATGTATACTTTCCATTACTTAATGGTAACCACCACTGAAAAAAACAAAACAGAAGTACATGGCTTGAAAAAAGAAGTAACAGAGAAAAAAAGTATGGATTACAACCAAACAAAAACAAATGATAGAAAATAAAAGAGAAGAACAAAAGATTTAAAAATATCAGAAAGCAATATATAAAATGGCAGTAGGAAACCCTCAAATGTCAACAATTACACTAAACGTAAATGGATTGAACTCACCAATAAAAAGACAAAGAGTAGCAGAATGGATTAAGAAAGAAAATACAACTCTATGCTGCCTACAAGAAATATATCTAAGATACAAGGATAAAAACAAATTCTAAGTGAAAGGTTGGAAAACAATACTCCAAGCAATAACATCCAGAAAAAAGCAAATGTAGCAATACTCATATCTAACAATACTGACTACAAGACAGCAAAGGTAATCATAGACAAAAACAGTCATTTTATAATGATAAAGGGGACATTAAATGAAGAAGACATTACACTTTTTAATATATATGCTACAAAACCAAGAAGCACCAAAATATATAAGACAGCTACTGACTGACCTAAAAACAAAACCCAACAAAAATACAGGCATACTTGGAGACCTCAATACACTGCTGACTGGCTCTAGACCATTCATCCAAACAGAATCAATAAAAAAAAATATTGGCCTTAAAAGAAACACTAGAACAATTGGATATGACATCCACAGGACATTTTATCCCAAAATGCCAGAGTATACACTTTTTTCTAGTGTACAAGAAGCATTCTCAAGAATTGATCATATGTTGGGCCACAAAAATAACATCAACAAATTCAGAAAGATTGAAATTATACCAAGCATACTTTCTGATCATAAAGCTTTGAAACTAGAATTCAACTGCAAAAAGGAGATAAACAAACCCACAAGACTGTGGAAACTAAACAACATACTTTTAAAAAATGAATGGCTCAAATTAGAAATAGGCACAGAGATCAAAAGATACATTCAAACAAATGAAAATAACAATACAATATATCAGAATCTCTGGGATGCAGCAAAAGCATTAATAAGAGGGAAGTTCACATCACTACAAGCCTATATGAACAAACAAGAGAGATCCCAAGTAAACCACTTAACTTCACATTTTAAGAAACTAGAAAAAGAAAAACAAAGACAAACCAAATCCAGCAGAAGAAAGAAAATAATAAAAATCAGAGCAGACCTGACCTGTGGTGGCACAGTGGATAAAGCGTCAACCTGGAAATGCTGAGGTTGCCGGTTCAAAACCCTGGGCTTGCCTGGTCAAGGCACATATGGGAGTTGATGCTTCTTGCTCCTCCCCCTTCTCTCTCTCTCTCTCCCCTCTCTATAATGAATAAATAAAACCTTAAAAAAAAAATCAGAGCAGAAATAAAACAGAGAACAGAAAAACTATTAAAAAAACTAATAAAACAAGGAGCTAGTTCTTTGAAAAGATCAACAAAATTGACAAACCCTTGGCAAGACTCACCAAGGAAGAAAAAAAAAGAACTCATATAAAGAAAATCCAAAATGAAAGAGGAGAAATCACCAGAGATATCATATATATATACAAAGAATTATTGTAGAATACTATGAAAAACTATATGCCACCAAATTTAACAATATAGAAGAAATGGATAAATTCCTAGAACAATACAATCTTTCTGGACTGAGTCATGAAGAAGTGGAAAGCCTAAACAGATCCATAAAGCAGGGAGGAAATAAAAACATCTATTAAAAATCTCCTCCAAAATAAAAGTCTAGGGCTAGATGGCTATACTCGTGCATTCTATCAAACATTCAAAGAAGATCTGGTTTTGATTTTACTTTGAATCTTCCAAAAAATTGAATAAGAAGCAATACTGCCAAACACATTTTATGAGGCCAACGTAACCCTCAAAGCGAAACCTGGAAAGGACAACACACACATACACACATAAAACAATATCTCTAATAAATACAGATGCTAAAATACTAAACAAAATACTAGCTTTCAAATACAACAACACATTAAAAAAAATAATTCATTATGATCAAGTGGAATTCACCCAGAATAACAAGGATGGTTCAACATACGTAAAATGATTAACGTAATACACTATATCAACAAAACAATAAACAAAAATTATATGATCTTATCAATAGATGCAGAAAAGGCATTTAATAAAATACAACATCATTTTATGTTTAAGACACTTAATAAAATGGGTATAGGAAAAAAATTTTCTCGACGTAATAAAGGCCATCTATGATAACCAATCAGCTAACATCATATTAAATGGCATAACACTGAGGACTTTTTCTCTAAAATCAGAAACAAGACAAGGCTGTCCACTCTCTCCACTCTTATTCAATGTAGTACTGCAAGTTCTAGCCAGGGCAATAAGACAAGAGAAAAAAATAAAAGGCATTCATATTGGGAAAAGAAGTAAAGGTTTTACTTTTTGCAGATGATATGATCCTGTACATTGAAAACTCCAAAGACTCCACAAAAAGACTACTAGAAACAATAAACCAATACAGTAAGGTCGCAAGATACAAAATTAATATACTATATATACAAAAGTCCATTGCCTTCCTATATGCCAACAATGAAACATCAAAAAATGAGCTCAGAAAAATAATCCCTTTTAGAGTTGCAACAAAAAAATAAAATACCTGGGAATAAACATAAAAAAGAATGTAAAGGACCTATATAATGAAAACTACAAAGCATTGTTAAAGAAAATAAAAAAAGATATAATGAAATGAAAAAATACATTATGTCCATAAAGTCATGGTGCACTTTTGACCGGTCACATGAAAGCAACAAAAGATGATAGAAATGTGAAATCTGCACCAAATAAAAGAAGGATTCCCAGTTTCATACCTATTCAGTGAAGCTGGAAACGCGGAGAGACAGACAGACTCCCGCATGCGCCCGACCGGGATCCACCCGGCACGCCCACCAGGGGCGATGCTCTGCCCACCAGGGGGCGATGCTCTGCCCCTCCAGGGCATCGCTCTGCCTTGACCAGAGCCACTCTAGTGCCTGGGGCAGAGGCCAAGGAGCCATCCCCAGCGCCCGGGCCATCTTTGCTCCAATGGAGCCTTGGCTGCGGGAGGGGAAGAGAGAGACAGAGAGGAAGAAGGGGGGGTGGAGAAGCAAATGGGCACTTCTCCTACGTGCCCTGGCCGGGAATCGAACCTAGGTCCCCCGCACGCCAGGCCGACGCTCTACAGCTGAGCCAACTGGCCAGGACAATTTTTTATTTTAATATATTAAAATATATGGATAGGAAATATATTACCTCATTTTTTATAAGTAAGTTTTCAAACTACTAAATATTGACATAGAAAAAATGATGTTCAGCTAGGACAGTAAATAACTAAAATATTTGAATATTAAAAAATATAATATCAATATAGATGTAAATAAAACTGTTTAATCATTACATAATAACATTTCTTCATTCAGTTGTACTCAAAGTATGGCCCTTGCTTTGGCATTATCAGCAGTACTTGAGAAGTGAGAAATAGAAATATCAAATCTCCATATTTCTGAATCGGGAACTCTAAAGGTAGGGCTCAGCAATCAGCCATTTACAATGATCTCAAAGTGATTCTAATAAACACTAAAGTGAGAAAGCCACTGTCCTGTAAATTATTTATTCTTTTCAAGCACCCTTATGATTATCTAAATGCACAGTATTTAATGTGCTTTTAGAAACTCAAACTATTTTTATCCACTTTTAACAGTTGAGGAAACTGAAACTCAAAGTTATCCAGTGCTTGATTTGACTTTCACTAACACTTGTTCTATGAACAAACTGATAATTTTCACCTTAATTAGACAAAAATTTGAAGCAAAAGGAAAGTCAAAGTCAGGCAAGGGATTGACTTAGGCATGATGTGGGATCAGGGAAGGAACAGTCAATACATTAATGTTTATTAAATATTATATGCACGACAGACGAGGGATTTTTATGTAGAGCGAAGATGGCAAAGAATTATTTTCTTTTAACAAACCATTTATCAGTAAGTATGTTAGGCAGGGAAGATAAAACCAATAGCAAGATACAGTGTTTGCCCTCAAGGATCTTGCAGAGAACAAACGAAAATGTGAGTATAATTGAACAAAATATGCTGCAATATACATAATAAAAGACATGATGAGCACATAAGACAAACACTTCTTCCTCTGAGTTTTAAAGAAGAATTGGCAAGTAATTCAAAGACTACTTCCTGGAACAGTATATTATCTTATAGTAGAACAGAGGAGAAAAATCTTAACCCATAAAACAGCAAACAATATGAGAAATAACAAGTGGGCATAAAATCTTATTGTCTTGCCAATTTTTTAATCTAAAGAAGGGTGTGTACATTTAAAGTGTCATTATTCTGAAGGGGCTTTGTCCACAAGTACATTTAAAACCAAGAGAAAAGTTTTGAATTGAGTTTTTTTATTGAAATATAACAACTTAAAATTTTTACAGTATATAAATTAGGCAAACATTCTATTAAAGAGATTTTATAATTTAGAATATATTTTACCAACTTAACCTTATATTAAATTTTCTCTTATCTTTCAATATTACACATGATGAATATAGAAAGAAGGTGAACACCAAGAATATTAGAGAACATGCAGTAAAATATAGTTAGCTAAATCAAAGCTGCTACTCTACATTTTCACCATGCGAGACAATAAAAATGAAGATTTAATATACAGTAGCCTTTTCATTGCAATTATTCTATAACAATGAACCCATGGTGATTAGAATATTTTGTGCATTAAATTATATTGTTTGCAATTAGTGCTGCCTGATTCTGGATGATATTTATATCAGTCAGCTAATTTCTACATTAACCAAAATGAGTAATTAATAAACCAAAAAAATGTGATGAGAAAAGAGGTGTTTCTAATTCTATATTTGTTCACAAAAATACTAAGTTCTAGACTATCTGAAGAATACAATATTTTCACTGTTAATCAAGTAATGTCAATGTGCAGTTCTGACTGGGACACAAATGCTTTCTGCAGCATGGGAAATATATAAGTACATGTCAGTGATGTTAAATGTTTATTACATTAAACTTTTAAGTATTGGAAACAATAGTTCATCTCTGAGAAAATATTTTGATAGTTTAAAATGAGTTTATAAATAATTATACATTTATAAATTCAGTAGTTTGCTCCCAGCAGGGAACTAAAATACACCTCTCTACACATGCCTGTGCAGAAGACATAAAATGTAGATTAGGATCTCTCCAGAGGACACCAAAATTCTGAGGCTAGAGCCAAACAGAGGCCAGAAAATAGAGTGTAGTTCAAATTGGTGTCTGATACCTAAGCAAGAGGTCACTGTTGTGGACAGGTTGAATGGGAAGGCATCAAGCAGCGGCATATTTCAGAAATAACAAATTTGGCAGTTGGTGTGGGTCATGTTTTACAAAGGATATTTTAAAAGCAAGATGATTCAAGTAGATTCAATAGATTCAAACCATTTCCCTACCATTTTGGATAGCAATGCTATTAGAGGAGAGATAGTTATTGAGAAACTTGGTTCACCCAACAGGTCTTAATGGGCATTCTGATGTCTCCTTTGACTGACTAGCTCCAGCCCACCTCAGCCTATTGCAATCTTCAATAATACCTGTACTAATTCTTGATGTCCTCCTTCATTAATTCTAGACAGGGTTGGGACAACAAACCATGTCCTAGAGCAGTGGCAATGGAAAGCATTGAAATGGGCCATGGCTTAATATTCCTTACGGCTAGATCCCTGGTCAGGACACATACAGGAACAGATTGATGTTCCTGACTTTCTTTCTCTCTCCTTCCCCTTACCTCTCTCACTAAAATTAAAAAAGGAGAGGAAAGAAGACAAAAATTACATATACTTAGAAAAGACTGTGGTCAAATGAACAATATTTGTATTTTTAATTTTCTAAGTATTATATGTCATACTCATAAGAAGTCATAGTATTTTTTCATTTAAAATTTTAAAATTTCAATTAAAATAGAACTATTGGTCTTATTTAATTAGTCTCTTCTATTGAAATAAAAAAATCACATGACTTGTTCTAGGAGAGAACATATAGCAAAAAGATATTACTGAAATATTGAGCCCCAGGAGGAAAAGAAGTAGTGGTGCAGGGAGGGGCAAAGAGAAACTGGAAGTCAACCACACAGCTTTGTGCTTCCAGAGGCATCACATAGTTTTAAGCCTGTTGTCAGCCATCACTGGGAACCAGTATCTGCTTAATTATTTTGTTGGAGAGTCAAATCAAAATACATGGGAATCTGCTCATGTATTTTGATTGCTAAACTAAAAGTTAAGAATTCAACATGCTTTTTATGTTTTCAATGAGTGAGCAGAATATCACTGAATACATATTAAATTTTATTCATTTTATATATGACAATAATTATACTTACAGAATTTTAAGAGGCATTACTGTTCAAATCTTCACTTATCACTTTGAGAATAGATTGAGCAAATGTAATATAATAAGAGATAATCCCTTACCCATTTCAGAGGTCACTGGGGATTTAGTTAAGATTTGCACAAGCCCTCTGTTTAAAGATCTAAAATATTCTCAAACATACTTCTGTAGTTACCAATTCCATGACTAATTGGACTTTCCACAGTCACTGAAAACTCCAAATCAAATGCACCACCAATATTGCAGTTATTAGAGGAGAATGTTAAACAGAAAAACTGAAAATAATAAAAGTGAACTTTGTTTCTATTTTGGATGAAATAATGAAGTATTCCCTACCAGTTTAGAATACAGTTAAGGTAAAGATATTAAATCTGAGAAAATTCTAGATTAAAATTCTAAATTCTCCTTCCAGAAAGGAGAATAAATAGCATCTACCATATGTTTACTTTCCCCTACAACTTCTTTCTTAGTTCTGGCTGCAAGAACAAGAAAGTATATTTAAAATTTTATGTAACAAAAAATAAATGTTACTACAGGCACACATACTCTAATGCCAGTCTTATGTGATATTACATGTTCCTTCTGTTTATATAAAACCTGTATTAGTTTAATTTTCAAAAATATATCTACTACTAATGCACAAAAACTAATTACATAATATGTCTAGTCAGACTGACCTGTGGTGGTGCAGTGGATAAAGTGGCAATCAGAAATGCTGACGTTGCCGGTTCGAAACCCTGTGCTTGCCTGGTCAAGGCATATATGGGAGTTGATGATTCCTGCTTGTCCACATCTTCTCTCTACCTCTTTCTCTCTCTACTCCCTCATTACTTCTAGACAGGGCTAGAACAGCCAACCATATCCTAGAGCAGTAGCAATGAAAACCATGGAAAAGAGCCATGGCTTAATATACTTTATGTTATATGTTAATAAAAATGTTTCAAATATAACCTAACCAATAATTAAAAGTGGACAAAGCAATCTATAATAGACATTAAAAATATCTGAATTAACTTTATAAGTGTATATTTTAAATCTAACACTGTGTTAGAATGTGTGATTTCTTCCTATATCTTGAATATGATGTTATTATTTATTAAACTTCAGAATGGACTGAGAAAACCCATGATTTAGAAATAAGACAACCCTGGAAGGATAGCTCAGTTGGTTAAAAATGTCATCCCAAAATAAAAAGGTTGTCGGTTAGATTGCCGGTCAGGGCACCTACAGGAACAGACTGATGTTCCTGTTTCTAACTCTCTCTCCCACCCCTTGCCTCTTTCACTAAATTTAAAAAAACAAATAAATAATAAATAAGACAATAATAGATCTACTTAGAAAAGACTGTGGTCAAATAAGCAACATTTATGTTTTTAAATTTATAAGTATTATATAACATACTTTCTTCTTTGGTGATTTTAGATCACCTCAAATACAAATGGCATCAGTAAATTCTTAAGTGCTATGTTTTTCTTTATTGAAAAGATGTTATAAAAAGTCAAGGTCATTAGTTAAAAAAACTAAGAAAACAACTGAAACATCAATCAGTAGTAGAATGGATAAATAAAATGTAATATATTCATGCAATAGAATACACGCAATGAGGAATATGAACACACAGCAAACCATTATGTTGACTTAAGAAATCAAGCAGGAAAAATACATATTCTATAATTTTTTTTAAATGTTCAACATTGACAAAACTATTCTATGCTATTTAAAGATGCATACTTTACAGAACTCTATAGCAGGACAAGGAACAGATGACCATTAATTTTAGCACCAAGGTTTCCTCCAGGAGGAAGGGCAATGGTTAGAAAAATAGGAAGTGGCAAAAGAAGAAGCATTTCTGGGGTACAAGCAATCTTCTCTTTCTTGACCTTGGTGGAGGCAGTTACACAGGTATTTGATTTACACCTTATCAACCTGCACTAATTTTATTTTTTTATTTATTTTATTTTATTTTTTTAATGGGGCAACATCAATAAATCAGGATACATATATTCAAAGATCTACAAGTCCAGGTTATCTTGTCTTTCAATTATGTTGCATACCCATCACCCAAAGTCAGATTGTCCTCTGTCATCTTCTATCTAGTTTTCTTTGTGCCCCTCCCCCTCCCCCTTTCCCTCTTTCTTTCCCCCCTCCCCCCATAACCACCACACTCTTATCAATGTCTCTTAGTTTCACTTTTATGTCCCACCTACGTATGGAATAATGCAGTTCCTGTTTTTTTCTGATTTACTTATTTCACTTCGTATAATGTTATCAAGATCCCACCATTTTGCTGTAAATGATCCGATGTCATCATTTCTTATGGCTGAGTAGTATTCCATAGTGTATATGTGCTACATCTTCTTTATCCAGTCATCTATTGATGGGCTTTTTGGTTGTTTCCATGTCCTGGCCACTGTGAACAATGCTGCAATGAACATGGGGCTGCATGTGTCTTTACATATCAATGTTTCTGAGTTTTGGGGGTATATACCCAGTAGAGGGATTGCTGGGTCATAAGGTAGTTCTATTTGCAGTTTTTTGAGGAACCACCATACTTTCTTCCATAATGGTTGTACTACTTTACATTCCCACCAACAGTGGATGAGGGTTCCTTTTTCTCCACAGCCTCTCCAACATTTGCTATTACCTGTCTTGTTAATAATAGCTAATCTAACAGGTGTGAGGTGGTATCTCATTGCTGTTTTGATTTGCATTTCTCTAATAACTAAAGAAGATGAGCATCTTTTCATATATCTGTTGGCCATTTGTACTTACTCCTGGGAGAAGAGTCTGTTCATGTCCTCTTCCCATTTTTTATTGGATTGTTTGTTTGTTTGTTGTTGAGTTTTATGAGTTCTTTGTATATTTTGGATATTAGGCCCTTATCTGAGCTGTTGTTTGAAAATATCATTTCCCATTTAGTTGGCTTTCTGTTTATTTTGTTATCAGTTTCTCTTCCTGAGCAAAAACTTCTTAGTCTGATGTAGTCCCATTCATTAAGTTTTGCCTTCACTTCTCTTGCCATTGGAGTCAAATTCATAAAATGCTCTTTAAAACCCAGGTCCATGATTTTAGTACCTATGTCTTCTTCTATGTACTTTATTGTTTCAGGTCTTATGTTTAGATCTTTGATCCATTTTGAGTTAATTTTAGTACAGGGGGACAAACTGTAGTCCAGTTTCATTCTTTTGCATGTGGCTTTCCAGTTTCCCCAGCACCATTTATTGAAGAGGCTTTCTTTTCTCCATTGTGTGTTGTTGGCCCCTTTATCAAAAATTATTTGACTATATATATGTGGTTTTATTTCTGGACTTTCTATTCTGTTCCATTGGTCTGAGTGTCTACTTTTCTGCCAATACCATGCTGTTTTGATTGTCGTGGCCCTATAATATAGTTTGAAGTCAGGTATTGTAATGCCGCCAGCTTCATTCTTTTTCTTTAGGATTGCTTTGGCTATTCGGGGTTTTTTATAGTTCCATATAAATCTGATGATTTTTTGCTCTATTTCTTTAAAAATTGTGAACTAATTTTAAGGACATGACAGTACAAAGTATAGAGTGAAGTAGTGTGGGTTCATTTGTTATTCAGAAAAAGAAAATGCACATCTTCTATTAAAGCAATGTGGTAAGAGTGTAAATATACTTATTTCATTATGACTTTGCTAAATAGAGCCTAACCATCTAATTCCCATCAGGTGCCCTACTAGTGAACTCAAATCAGTAAGTACTTGTAATCAAAGCTCACTAATAACTACAGCTACAGCTAGTAAGCACTATTTCCTGTGTGACAATCATGGTGATAGATTTAATCTAAGCTGCTCAGGTTTCATTCTGTGAAAATTATATTAATATTATAGGTGATTATAAAGAATTACTAGGAAAAAGGAAACTAAATATTAATAAAGTCTTCAAAGATATAATGTTTAAATTCATCTGCTATATTTTGATGGCCTAAGCATTTATCATCATGACTTAACCAATAAACTGATGATCATGCATAGAGATTTTTAGACCATGAAGCTTTAGGTGTGCTTCATGGTCTAAAAGTATATAGACCATGGAAAGTGACTGTGGAATGAGAATTAACCATAGGCTTCTAGCTAAGCAGAGAGTGAAACAGAGTTTATGCCACCTTTCTTAGAAACACGGCATGAAATGAGAAAATAAATAATATTTTCCCACTTTATTTTTGGACTTCATTTTTCTCAGTGACTCCTTCTGTCCATATTCATAATATGAACTTTTGATTCTTAGACACCATTATGAAAGGACAGATAAAACTTTAAGAACCAGAATGTTTTTTCATAAAAGTCAACATTTAGAATATTGTAAGTTGTTGTGTGATCAGCATTAATGTGGCAACAGGAAAACACAATTTCATCACTTTGCAATCGTATTGTTTGTTACTCTTTTTTTTATGCTCTGGATTTAAGTTCTGTTCTAAAGTGAAATTTTTTTCATGACGCACCTCTTAAGAGCATTTTCTGAGTTAATAGTGTTTGATGAGCTGGCTATTGAACATTAAAAAAAGGTGAAGCCCTGGCCAATTGGCTCAGCAGCAGCATGTTAGCCTGGTGTGTGGAAGTCCTGGGTTTGATTCCAAGCCAGGGCACACAGGAGAAGTGCCCATCTGCTTCTCCACCCTTTTCCCTCTCCTTCCTCTGTATCTCTCTCTTCCTTTCCCATAGCCAAGGCTCCATTGGAGCAAAATTGGCCCTGGCACTGAAGATAGCTTCATGGTCTCTGCCTCAGGTGATAGAATGGATCTGGCTATGACCAGCAGTGATCCAGATGGGCAGAGCAGATACTGGTCAAGTGCATGCGGGAATCTGTCTAACTGCCTCCCACTTCTAAATTCAGGTAAAAATACAAAAAACAAAAACAAAAACACATGGATTTTAATTCATTAATTGCTCTTAGTATTTTATTTGTAGAATAAATAGCATCATGTAATCATTAATGGTCTAATCTCATGGAGAATGTCTTTATAAAATGGTATTTCTGAGCTGTTTTTATACTATATTACTAGATTTCCAAAAACAACTCTGAATTTTATTTAAAATGTTAATAATAAATTTACTAAAATATTAACACATAGAATCCTCTTGGGGAATGGGATAAAACTAAGTTGCAAAGTTTGCTTATCTCTTAAATCATTTAAAATGCAATTATAACCAATTCACCTTTTGGCAATTACCAAATCAAATAATATATTGCTCACATAAACTAGGGGATATTTCAAAATGAATATGAAGCAATAAAATATCCCCTAATATTTGTGAGCAGTTTATGTATAATATAATTCTGTTTCTATGACTTTATACTTTGCTTTATAGGAGTAATTTTTTCTTTACTTCATCTAATTTTCCTTATAAAAAGTCATCTACGACAAACATATATATTGTGTAGAAATATGTGTTTGAAAGAACATGGACAATGAAAGAAATTTAATATCACAGGTTCTATATATAAAGATTAAAACTAACAGTTATATTTGCTTTGTTGCTATTTTTTACATTTAGAGACTATAGTATTATTCTTTTAAATCTAGAAAAGAACATTAAATCTAATTCTAAGACATTTAAATGATGAACAAGATAATATGCTGCAGAAATCTATTCAAATTTAGATTGTCATTAACATCAAGATTTCTTACTGCATTAAGAACACTTATTTTAGTTAATTATATACTTTGTTTTTATTTTATAAAATGCAACATTTTAATATGGATTAGCAATAGAAATATACTGTTCCTAGCTTTTTTAATGCTACCTCAAGTTTAAGTTGTCAATGGTACATCTGTATAATCTCAACAGATATAAAATAATTTATGTCTAACTTTCCATCTTCTTAAGTTATTACTCTTTCACTAGTATTTAGTCCATACTGTACAATTTCCATGGAATTTTTCCCTCTAATCTTATCAATCCTTTCAAATCAAGCTGTCTTTTATTCATAAATTATTTTTATACACAAAATTATTTTGTGAGTTATTTGACAAAATCAAAAGATGCAGAAAAGGCATTTGATAAATTTCTGCACTCATTTATGACCCAAACTCTCAGAAAAGTGGGAAGAAAGGCACCATACCTCAATATAATAAAGGCCATATATCACAAACCTATCACCAACATCATACTCAATGAGAAAAAATGAAAAACATAGCCCTTAAGGTCAGTAATAAGCCTGACCAGGTGTTGGCACAGTGGATAGAACATTGGACTGGATCACAGAGGGCCCAGGTTCAAAACCTTGAGGTTGCTGGCTTGAGTGTGGGCTTATCAGGGTTGCTGGCTTGAGTGTAGGATTATAGACCTGACCACATGGTCACTGGCTTGAGCCCAAAGGTTGCTGACTTGAGCAAGGAGTCACTCACTCTTCTGTATCTCCCTGGTCAAGGCACATATGAAAAAGCAATCAATGAACAACTAACATGCCACAACAAATAATTGATGCTTCTCATCTCTCTCCCTTCCTGACTGACTGTACCTATCTGTTCCTCTCTCTGACACTCTCTCTCTGTCTCTGTCAAAAAAAATGAAGATCAGTAACAAGTCAGGGCTTCCCATTATTCAAAGGAATACTGGATGTCCTAGCAACAACAATTGGACAAAAAGAACAAATAAAAGAAAGCTGGTAAAGAAGAATTAAAACTGTCATTTACTGATGACATGAGATTGTACACAGAAAACCCTAAAGTCTCCACCAAAAAACCACAAGACCCAATAAATTAATTTGGTAAAGTAGCAGGATACAAAGATAATATTCAGAAATCAGTAGCATTTTTATATACCAATAATAAACTATCAGAAAAAGAATTAAGAAAACAATCTCATTTACTATTGCAACAAAAAGTAAAGGACCTAAGAATACATTCAAAAACAAAGTAAAAGACTTGTACTCAGAAAATTATAGGACATTGAAAAAAAAAACTGAGGAAGATGCAAACAAGTGGAAGTATATACCGTGTTCATGGATAGAAAGAATGAACACTCAATTTAATGGCCATGTATTAAGATTATTTTAATAATAACACCAAACTTGGCAGACTTGACTTTTACTTCATTGCTTTTTCCCTGAAGTTTTTTGATATAGAGGAAGCAGTATTAACATCACAGTGAAGACACAGGTAGAGGACATTGAAATTGTCATGTCCCTGTTCAGAATCCCTGGCTAAGGAAAGTTGTTATTGTTGGAGATGTAATGGATCTAGTTATGATTAAATTCTCAAGCCAGTTACATAAATTGGGAGGTATGGGCATACTCCTGTTCTACTTTATAGTTTAAAACACTTTAAAATTAATAAAATTCTCATTGAGAGAGAAAAAAAACAAAAATAATAAGAACAGCCACCCACAGGTACACCTTTTTTACACCCTTTACCACGCAGTCCAAGTAGCCAGGATCCAACCCATATAATCACTGTGTATCTATGTGGGGGATGGAGTTAATTAAAGACAGTAAGAAGCCTGAACAGGTGTCAGACTGGGATGCAGAGGACCCAGGTTTGAGACCCGGAGGTTGCCAGCTTGAGCGCGGGATCATCTGGTTTGAGCAAAAGCCCACCAGCTTGAACCCAAGGTCACTGGCTCCAGCAAGGGGTTACTCAGTCTGCTGAAGGCCCACAGTCAAGGCACATATGAGAAACCAATCAATGAACAACTAAGGTGTTGCAACGTGCAATGGAAAACTAATGATTGATGCTTTTCATCTCTCTTTGTTCCTGTATATCTGTCCCTGTCTATCCCTCTCTCTGACTCACTCTCTGTCTCTGTGAAAAATAAATAAATAAATGAAATTTTTTTAAAAAGCTAAAAAAAAAGACAGTAAGAAAATTGAACCATGGCAATCAATTAATATTTTCCCAAACTCATATGATCATGGAGGGGCACCGCTGGGCTAATATTTGGGTCCTTTCTCTCATTTCTACATGTTCTTTCCACCTTTACATTGGAGTGGCTGACCCTTATCACCCAAATAAAGGGTCTGAAAGTGGCACAGAATTGCTCTCAGCAGACTGAATAACTGTTTCTGATGTTCCTAATATTAATTCCATAAAAAAATTCTAAAACTAAACTACTAAAATAGCTTAGTTTGATATGGCTTTGTCATTTTACTTATTTTTATGCACATCCCTGACTTATATCTCATTCTATTTCTCAGGATTTTTTAGTATCTGGTTTATTTTGGATATATAAGAAAGTTTGATAAACAAAGAATTTACTTCAAGGTAGAATACCTGAAAACTCAGAATATTGTTTCAGTTGCACAAATTCTATGTCTCAGACTCAGCACCACCAAAGCAGTGTTTAGCAAAGGTGTCCCAGAATGAAAAAGCAAGATAGAAGTCTTAACACAAGAAATAAAATGTTTTTATTTTTATTTTGTCTGCAAATTCTCTAAGGATTTATAAAATTTAACTATACAATCTATCTCAGGTAATGACTTGTAGATGCTATTTAGAAATTGGCCAGTTGTGCCAGATAAAAATCATCTGAGATTATAATGCAAATCAGTCATCAAAAATGTATAATCAGGACCTAGAATTTATACAAATTCTACTAAGAATTTATTTCATATGAAAGAGAAATACATTTCACCATACATACATAATTAAATGTAAATTTGTGCTGAAAAAGCTCATAATCATGAAAAATACATATCTTGATGGACTGCTTTTATTTGGCAACCTTTTCCTTCCAATATCTCTTAATATTTAAGTATAGGTTAGAAATTATATCTACAGTTTCAACTCTTTCTATGAAATATATATAAGCATTGATATAGTTTATTTACCTTCAGCTGTACATAGAGATGGATAATTACATTTTTCTGAAAACTTAGTGAGGCCATTGGAGATCTTTCAACATTTTACTGTGTCTTTATAGACTTTAATAATGTCAAGTAGTACAATTTAGGTATACACTATTATTTGAAGGTGAACATCCCATTTTTTTCTAGCTTCTTTTACTTGTAACATTATGCAGTTTTACTATATATATGACTTTATTGTGTAACTTAAATTCTTTACTGACATTTTCAAGAGTAAGATTTTACTATGTGGTTAAATAAAAAAAATAATGATGGGAATGCTCTATACTTTCTTAGAAGTACAGAGTTCTAAAACTGCTCTATATAACTAAAACTGCCCTAAGACATAAAATCAATTAGTTTAAAAATAAATTGATACACAAAATGTTTTTTAAAGTATTACATATTTTTCAATAATTATTTTTAAGTATTGTTTAAACTGGAAGAGAAGTGGGAGGAGAATAGTTTAATAATCTTGTAGTTGAGTATTTTATAAAACATGCTCATTGCCTTTCATCTTCCATAAGAATATGACAAGGAAATAGAGTTAAAATGTCAGAACAGTGATGTAAGTTATGTTATAGAAACATATGAATGATTATAATTTGTTAGTAGTATTGAAGCAGATTTCTAGCTAAAACTTCCTGCACTTCATGTCTTAAAATACTTGAAGAAAGATATAGATGATCAATTGTATGGTATGGCTTAATTTTCTCTTTTCTAGAGGCAAGGAGATAAATGAATCAAAACTAGGAAAACCAATCCAACCTCCTGTGACTAAGATGTTTTATTTTCTGAAATAGTTTGCTTAACCCATTAAAAATATGGGCTTTATTAATTTAAGGTCACAGGTCTAATTCTTATTTCAAAATTCTTATTTCCATTCTTCTGAGGTCTAAGGCTCTAATCTTTTTTTATAAGGACAGAAAGAGAGTCAGAGAGGGATAGATAGAGACAGACAGACAGGAACAGAGAGATGAGAGTCATCAACCATCAGTTTTTCTTTGAGACACATTAGTTGTTCATTGATTGCTTTCTCATATGTGCCTTGACCACGGGCCTTCAGCAGACTGAGTAACCCCTTGCTCGAGCCAACAACCTTGGGTGTAAGCTGGTGAGCATTTTTGTTGTTGCTCAAGCCAGATGAGCCCACGCTCATGCTAGCAAACTCAGGGTCTCAAACCTGGTTCCTCCACATTCCAGTCCAATTCTCTATCCACTGCATTAGGGCCTAATCTTAACCTTGGAAAATTATCTTGTAACTTTAATCTATTTGTAATATACTTAGAGTGGCCAGAAACCTCATTTTCTCCACAAGTCTCTAGATATCATATTACAGGCTAGACTCTCAACACCAAAGAAAAAGATGAGTAGAAAACAGAGCTGGCTCATTGAAATTGTTGCTTGTCAAAAACATATAGAGGCTAAAAGAAGCCTAGCAAACTCTGATTCACTTATATAAAAAAATGAGAGGGAAAGAGGATTTAAGAAGGTTATTCTCTTTTCTCCTTCAGAGACTTACTCCTAATGATTTTAATTTTTGTTCTCCAATTTCTCTATTCCTAATGAATAAAATATTTCTCAGGTATATTCACTGAATCTACCAAAATACTGTTTTAAAAAATAAACAGTCAGGAAGATAGCAGTGGAGTAGGCAGATGCACAGACTCCCAGCTCACACCACCAAACTGGATTACAAATTAATTTAGGAACAATCAGAGTGAAAAACCAACTCTGGACTACTAGAACAGCTCTCAAAAACCAAGGAGCAAAAAAGAAGCCACACCAAGCCTGGTAGGGAGTTCCGAAGAGCAGTGACTTCCCCTGCTTAAAGGAACAGAGGGGGGAGTGAGTCTGAGAGCCCAGAATAGCTCTCACTCCAAAGAAAAGAGCAGAAAATATCACTCACAGCCACTTGCCTGGAGACCTGGAAATGCGATGTGTTAAAAGGGCAGACTTGTCTTCCAAAAGGACAGAAAAGAGCAAGAGACATAAGATGAGGGGCAGAGAAATGCATGGAATGACCTGAGAAGCTGACTTCCAGTGCTGGAGATGACCATAGCTGGGGAAGGGGTCACCCTGCACATAACACAAGATTAAAGTGGTTGCAGGCCACCCATCTCCAGAAATCTCTCCAGCTCCAATCAGTGCAGTAAAACACAGCTGAAAACAAGAAGTGGGGAGGAGGGGCAGTAACTCAGGTCTCCATGGAGATCTGAGACACACCTCACCCAACTGAAGCTGAGAAAACACCCTGCCCTCAGAGAAAGTAACTGGCAGATCAGGCCTTCAGAGAAGTCTCAGGTTACAACCACTGCATTCCTGGATACAGTTTCAAATGAGCCCCCTGCTGAGAACAGTAAACAAGACTACCCTGTGTTGAGAAGAAAACAAAATCAAGACTTTAAAGTGGCTCTACTAGAAAAGCCAAATCTGACAGTGGATTACAAATAACAGCTGATGCCAACCCAAGAAGACCTAGCAATAACACACCTGAAAACTGGAGGCAGAGAACACCAAGCCTAGACTCAACCTGCTCTACAAACAATACACCCAAACACACAGACATAATGAAAAGACAGAGAAGTGCAATCCAAATGAAACCACAAGAGAAACCTCCATGAATTGAACTGTGTGATTTGGAATAACCAAACTCCCAGATGCAGAGACTAAAATAATGATTGTAAGGATGTTTAGGGATCTTAGCACAACAATGGATGTCATCACAAACACTTAAATAAAAAAATATCAAGTATAAAAAAGGACATTGAAATATAATAAAAAAAATCAGTTGGAGATGACAAATACAATATCAGAATTGAAGACCCCAATGGAAGGAATTAAAAACAGGATGGATGAAGCTGAGGATCGAATCAGCATGTTGGAGAACAAGTTGAATGAAGGCATGGAACCAGAGCAGAAAAAAAGAAAAGAGACTCAAAAAGTCCAAGGAAACTCTTAGAGAGCTCTGTGACAAAATGAAGAGAAATAACATCTGCATCATAGTGGATCCTAAAGAAGATAAAAAACAAGGGATAGAGACTTTATTCAATCATATCATAGCTGAAAACTTTCCTAAATTAATGAAGAAAAAGTCACACAAGTTCAAGAAGCACAGAGAACTCCATTAAAGAGAAACCCAAAGAAATTGACACCAAAACACATCATAATTAAAATACCAAAGCTAAGTGATAAAGAGAAAATATTAAAAGCTGCTAGAGAAAAAAAGGCTATCATGTACAAAGGAGCCCCCATAAGGATGACATCTGACTTCTCAACAGAAACACTTGAGGCCAGAAGGGAATGGCAAGAAATATTCAAAGTAATGCAGAACAAGAACCTACAACCACGAATACCACCCAGAGATAGGAGAGGTTGCTACCACACTACTTTTGAGGCATCTCACTAGATGAAGAAAGCTTAGCGGCACCAGGACAGCATAACCAACATGTAGAACTCAGGCACATACCCTTATCTCTTGATAATGCTTGAAAACACAGCTGAAGTTGAACTTGAAGTACCTCTCACTCAAAGACAATACCCAGAAACATCCAGATCAGGAACCCAGAAGAACAGAAAAGAGATGGCAGAGTAGGACATCAGAACTTCCTACCTCACAGCAAACAGAAACACCTAAATCTGCAACTTACACAGACAACCAGGACAGAAAGCCACACCAAAAAATTCCCAGGACACTAGACACACATGTTCTAAGAATATAAATAACTGCAACGCAAAGGCCCTACAGAAAGAACCCACCTCTGCAGCCAAGACAGCATTCCCAAAAAGTTGGATATTGAAAGATTTAAGACCACCAGATGGGTAATGTGAGAGTTGAACCACAATGTAATAGTACATGCACTCTTATTTTAATGTTGAATAGCAAAGGAACAAAAGCAGAAACTGATGACCCTGCCCTACCTTTGGAATTACTTTGTAAAGCCAAGGTGAAGACACAGCTTAAAGCTGTGACTTGCAAAACCTCCCGATTCTGAATGACCCTGCAATGCTGCACAGGAACGTGTAGGGAAAATAAATAAAACTTGTCTTACCTGTGCTAGAAAATGATCTCACACATACAGAAGGGCAAGGAGGCAGCACTGTCACAGCTGTCCATATCACAAAGGCAAGTCCTCTGATCTCTGCAATGAGACAGCAAGCAATGCCTTTTCATCAGTACCTTGTCAGGTCTAACATCAGAACTCAGGCTCACACTTGCATTGGGACTTCTCACTTGCAAAGCATTGTCAGTCCATTCCAGACTATGAAGACTGTTGCAAGGGACCTCCAAGAAACTGTATTTCTCGGTTTCACACAATGCTATCCGGAAAATGTAAGTAGACTATAACTGCCTGCCATATTTCCACAGCTCAGTTGGCCACTTACCAAGGGACCTGCTGAATGACAATAACATGTAGTAATTAAAGATATCCACAGGAGGGTGGCAGTGATTCAAACCAGAGCACAGTAGCTGGGAAGTTAAATCTATCTGTGAATCAAGTATCCAGAACCATTCAGGAAGATGGGTTTCGCTCTTTCTCACCACCTCAGTGAATCAAGGAATCAGGAAACCAGATGAAAAAAAGAAGACTGTATGAACAGGGCTCCCCAAACACACCTCTAAGGAAGCCCTGCCACCATGCATTGCAACACTTAAAGGCTAACAGCAACAGAAAGGACCCATCACTCAACCTCTGGAAGAAGGCGCCCTAATAAGCAGATGGAATGAGATTAAGAAGCAAACTCATAATGTACTGATCCCTGTTCAGTACCCACAGAACTCCGTGAAATCTGCAGATAGTAACAGAGAGCACTGTGAAAGACCAAACCCCTCATGCAACAGTGACATCTTACCTTTTGGGATCCAGTCTGTCACAACCTTTTTCCTCCCATGTTCCTACTTTCTGCATTCTCAACTCAAGCCAGATAACTCTTCTTTCTTCTGACCTCCTCTCTGGGGCATCCCACCCACAGACACTAGACAGGCATCATCAATGATACCAAAAAACTTTAAGACAAGACTGAAACCAATACAACTGAATAAATACAACAAAGCCAAAGCATCCCTCTCACAACACAGGCTTCCATGCAATTCCCACACATGCCCATGGGAGGGCAGTGTGGAGCCGCACTTTGAAGTGATTCTCAAGGGCATCTTGACATCTACTCAACAGGAAAATAGAATGGCCAACACGCGCCTAAAAGGATAACAATCCTAAACATCATCTTAGTTCCCAGTACACAGAAGATGGGCACGAGGAACATAGTAACATGGGAATTCTCCACAAGGAGCAGTCAGAGAACACCCATCAAAATAATGCCACAGACTGCAATCCGAGTCCAGACAGAAGCAACACAAAAAGAATGAACGCGAAAGCGCAGTACAGCCACACGTCCGAGAGACCATACTGCCTCACTAAAAACACTTTCACATTCGCAGAAGACACCCCCTTCCAAAGACCCAGGAACGCTCCTTCCATTCTGAACACGGAGGCAGGAAGAAAACATGCCAGTCAAGTTCCATCGGTGAGCATTAGTTTCATAACACCCCAAGTCTAACCTTTCTGGATGCACTGTCCAAGGAATCACGTCATTTGACCAGCACGAGTCAGGCCCACCCACGTACAGCAGTCTTACTTTTCCGGACAATCCCATGACAAAGATACTCACTATGGAAAGATAACAAGACTCTGCAGTGTTGCGTTGACCACAGCAGAAGACTCAGCGGCTTGATCCGCCTGATTCCTTTGCAGCCTGACAGGCATCCAAAGAGTTTGGATGCCTGGAATGCCTTCCTTTCCTGGAGTGGCTCTTTGTATGCAAATGAAGCAGGCCAGACCAAGGAAACTCCTCACCTTGAAGCTCAGTGATTGAATCAATATCTAGCCCCACTCTTTACTAACTCTGTCCTTTGTCTATTCCAAAGGCAGCTATTGGGGTATGTGCTGTGACACCGACCAAGTAGTCATTCAGAGAGAACTCCCGAGTGGGGGAAAAAAGATCAGAACACCTTGCCTCACCCTCTCCAGCCTCAGCCCTGCCCACTTACCCTCACTCCTCCCCCTCCAGTAGAAACTCTCCCATCTGCCTCCAAGTCTAATACCTCTCCAGTAGCATCTAACACCATAGCCCTATTGCAGAAGCCACAAGCCCTAGACTTACCCTTTGACCACCACCCTAGAATCCCTATGCATCCCCTAACAGAAACTGAAAAATGGTATCAGACCACAGAGGCCTGGTGCCAGAAGGCAGGCGCCACACCACATGCACCAACTGCTATCTGAGGCAGGACCCTGGACATATTCCAATAGAGTACACCACAGCCCAGGGGCCCTGCCTCAAACTGTGGCCAGAGCCATACTTGAGATGCCTGGTGCTGGACACCAAGCTCCAGACCCCAAGCCCTCATGCCCAATGTCTCACACCGGGCTGGGGACTCAGAGCAGGGATGATATCTTCACTGAAACTTCTTTACCTAGGCAGAAAAAAGACAGTTAACAGTAAATGATTCACATAACAATGACAATACAGGCTGGGATGTCTTAATTCCTCACACTCCAGAGATGACTCTTGAAATACATGATAGTAGATGGAAAACACAACAGACAGGCTTCAGTAAAAGCCATTCCTTTTGCTGAAAGATCTTCCCTCAGACAGAACTACCCAGCATGAGATGTGGGTTAAAACATCACATTTAAGCATCCTGGGTCCACCTTATTTCCCCAACCTTCTCGGCTTCAGTTACTATCTACAGTTATTTTTAACCTATTAAGCAGAACTATTTTTTCTTTTCCATCAAAAATAGAAACATAAATTTCTCTCAAAACCAGTAAACTATGGAAACCAGAGAAAAAGCGACATCTACACCATGCCCTGAACTCCCAGCAATAAAAAAATGTCACTGCACCGATTTCCTACAGGAAAACACACAAAGCCAGGCTATTTTACAAAAGTCTCCATTCATTCAATGGTTTGTGATCCAGACTTCACCAACATCTATAACAGCTAGAAGAGCTCATTTTCACCACATTAACCAGAAAAATTATTAAAAATGTCTTCAAAACATTCAAACCAGCAGACAAAACCCATTAAAGGTAAGCAGAAACACATTCCACTGGAAAGCCATACTATTCAGACCACCCTGGGAAGTAAAAAAAAAAGGGATGGAATTGGAAGAATGAGGAAGAATATCAACCACAGGTATTTCATTGTAGCTCCAAAGATGAAAAGAAATCCTACCATGACACACCAAATGATCACTCCACAGGAAAACCGTAGTGATCATGACCATATCTACCCATGTGAATTCCTTATAGACTATACTAGAGGCCCATAACTGGAAACATTGGTAGACACCTGAAGCATGTATCCATAAAACTAATCAATACACAAACTACTAAAGAAAAACAAAATATATGCAATATCCACACCTCTCATAAGCTCACAAAGCAACATAAGTAGAACTCCAGGCATGAAGCATCCACAGGAAGAACACAGAGCACTGTCACCAGCCAGTTAGATTTCCCAATAAGTACTGAAATCTTGCACACCTGATAGCATCAAGTATAATTATGTACTTATAATGATGTCAGTACGCATCATTTCTCATCTCATGGCCAATGCAAAGAAACCCACCTGTAAAGCCAGGAGCCACCATTGTGGCCATTCACATGCAGGTTCACATTGGATTCAGAGAGTGGGTAAAGAAACAACAAAACCAAAAGCTGATGGGCCATCATCTTTAATCGTAGCTTGCACCCAGTGGGCAAGTAAAAAAAAAAACACACTGGGCTCCAAAACCAACTCATTCAGTGCTCACAAAGCTACTGACTTATCCAAGTTTTCCTAGAATCAAAGGTTTCTAGCTCATCAGCCTTATTCACCTCTATTCCCCATATCCTTCCTTCTCCCTGCACAAACTGGCTTTTTCTTCAGCACTCAAACATCTTGGCTGCTTCTCCTGGCCTCCTCCACATGGCCTTTCTCTGCTCTCCTCTCTAATGCTAATCTCAGGAACTGAGAGAGAACAAGTTCCCAGTCTGCCCCACTTTATAGTGCAGAAATCAAAACCTTTAATCCAATATACAAAATACGAAAGTCTCTAATACAAAGTCACTTATCTGAGGTATGTTGGGATTGTACCACCCCACATCAAAAAGAATGGGAAAGGCCTGACCTGTGGTGGCGCAGTGGATAAAGCGTCGACCTGGAAATGCTGAGGTTGCCAGTTTGAAACCCTGGGCTTGCCTGGTCAAGGCACATATGGGAGTTGATGCTTCCAGCTCCTCCCCCCTGTCTCTCTCTTTCCTCTCTCCTCTCTAAAAATGAATAAACAAAAAAAATTAAATTAAAAAAATAAAATTAAATTAAAAAAAAAAAGAATGGGAAAGGTTTAGTCCTAAAACCAAGCCCCAGGCTACAAGAATCCTGCTGCCCACAGCCCACCCCCAACACACATTAATATCACCTGGGCATAGGCTTCCACGTGGGCAGTGCCATCTTTAACAAAGTGAGCATAATATATTTTATCTGCCCAACACCACCTAACACACAAAATAACACACAAGCAAGGTAACAATTCTTTCTTTAAAAATGTCTCCTGCCCCCTGACCAGGTGGTAGCATAGGGGGTAGAGCATCAGACTGGGATGTGGAGGACAGAGGTTCAAGACCCTGAGGTCACCAGCTTGAGCATGGGCTCATCTGGTTTGAGCAAGGCTCACCAGCTTGAGCCCAAGGCTGCTGGCTCGAGCAAGGTACCACTCAGTCTGCTGTAGCCCCCACATCAAGGCAATATGAGAAAGCAATCAATGAACAACTACTAAGGAGCTGCAACAAAGCATTGATGTTTCTTATCTCTCTCCCTTCCTGTCTGTCTGTCCCTATCTGTACCTCTCTCTGTCTCTGTCTTTGTTAAAAAAAATTGCTGCTTTTTTTAACTATGGGAGTGACAGCCTCCCCTACAACCTCATGTTTCTTGCTGATTCAGTTATAAACAAAAAGGAACACAAAGACAGCAATCCACAGGAATCAAACAACACTGAGGAATCTATGACAAGGCAATGCACAAAACAAACTCTAAAATGTCATAGGAAAGACACATCTACACACGGAAATACTCCACAAAGCTCCAAGCCATCCTCTCTCTTCACTGACAAAAGCTTCCTTTGAAAATTCCAGAATTCTTTCCAAAGGATAAGCCAACAAACCCTATCAAATGCTGCTCTTACCAATGTGTCCACAAAAGGATGGCAGAGACGTCAATTCTGTTCAGCCTGAAGGAGCCTGTTCAGAGGCTCACTCGCTTTATGAAACTTTCATAAGAAGGTGAACATCAGTGTCCAGCAAACCTTCCTTACGGGGAAATCGGTTCAGCCCCATTGCTTGCTACCACTCTAACGGGAAGGAAAGCAGACAGATATCTGCATAACAGAGCCACATCACCTCAATCCACACTGCACACTAAAAACCTAACTGACCTCACCATTTTCTGCATCAAGAGACTCCTGTTCTAAGGACCGTTTATACAGAAACAGCACTCCCTGGTAAAATCTTCCTCTCACTGAACAAGCATAGCATACTCACTGCTGTGAATGATGAATTCACTCAAACAAGACTAACACATTCTACAGCCAACTGCCTAAAACAAACAATGTCACTGAAGATGGCCAAAGTAATCAATTCTAGGCACAGGGAAAAAAACAAGTGCTGAGAGCACGACTAGGTTGAACAAGTTAGTATGAAAATAAAATGACACTTCTTTATGGATCCTTTTCTTCTACTCTTTGAAGTGATGATGAGAAATCATAAATCCATGACAAACACAAGGACATCCTCCTGAGACAGGAGAGCTTTGCCACGCACCTCTCAGTATGGCCCACACACGCATAACACCTACATTTCTAATAATAACTGCACAGAACCACTGTGACACTACATTATGTCATAACCACATCACATCCTATGGTAGGAATCATGGAAACATCAAAGTCTATGTTTCTATATCAATCCTGACTTTCCCCCAAGTAATATTCAACACTCCTCCCTGAACTTTTGGGGTTATCATAAGGCTAACATTAAGGGAGGAGACAGGAATAATGAATGATGATCACTGAATACAATGCAAACAATGATCCTGAATTACAGCATTATCTGGGTGAAGAACAGCTAAAAAAAAAGTCCATTGGAATACAAAGGAGGCATCATCACACACTCATGATGGGAAATAATACCTCCCCCTAAAGCACACACCTTGCATGTTAAGACCTGGAAAACAAGGTCTGCACTACCCTGAAAATGATAAGGACTCCTTTTCTGGGCTAATGTCACACCCCATTCACTGGATGATATCAGATAAACACAGTCTCTTCAGACAGTATGTGACACAATGACAAACCAGAGACATCAGAAAATCACAGCCTCTTCTCAAACCTCGCATAGAGCTCTGTGACACATTTCCCACCATACACCTTTTCATCACACCGTTTTCATTGCACACCTCATTGACTAAAGCATTCCTCCTCCAAACTTAAAAACTTAGCCATGTTGCCCACTCTTTAAGATCACCACCATGGGCTACATTCTCTGTGACTAATCTTGCCATGACTTATGAAACACCACACAACCAATTCTTACCTCTCTCTTTGGATTCCAAGAAGGATACCACATTTTAACTTAGGCATGAAAGGAATTACAACACCTACTTTCTTTCTCAAGTAACCTCACTTCTTCCTGTTTCCTTTGGATACTTCACCATTCTGAATCACACACACTCAATAGAATGCACATGTGTTTACCCAACCTTACTCCACAACAATATATTCTCCTGTCAATTTCAGCACAAAAAGTTCAATTTAAAATCAGATTCCTCAGGTTAAAGACAGTTCATCATTGAGAAAATAGTTTTGAAATGTGAAAAAAAAAAAGTTAACCTCGAATTATAAGTAACTTCAATCACCTAGCTGTCTTGAGAAACAAGTCCATCTAAATGGCACATGTACAGGAAAAGTAACCAGTGTATAAAGTGAAATTAGAGTTATTCTTTACATTTCAAACAATACATTGCTCAAGGTGGTTGCATAATCAAAGAGCCATTGTCAAACCAACAGTAATAACTTGTCATGTTATAATAGCCTGTATAAAATATCAGAAATGAAACAAAATAAATAAATCCAGAGGAATCTAAGCAAAAAAAATGAAACATTATGTTATAGTTTCTGTTATTTTGGCCTAAGTATGAAGCTGTATATTGTACTAAGATGCAGAAGATAATCTAACGTTATTGTGAACTCATTAGCCTTTCCTTGTCTTTCCATTACAAAGTGTCAGAATACCATACCAGTCACATTGAAAGCAATAGGTTTTCACTGTGTGCTTAACAGAATATAGCTAGCCAACAATTACAGCCATTTCCTGGAAAAATACAACACTGTAAATAAATATTACTTGAGTGACTTGTAAAATGAGTAGTAGAAATGCATTTTCAATATTCATCACATGGTTTTCTTCATATTTTACTGATGAAAATAAAAACATTTAGCTCCATTCCTATCAGTACTAGTGCCATGTTTTCATTTGGAAGCCAATTTTTATGTTGAACTCACACAAGATTTTACCCCTTACTAGATTTACTGCTATAAAAAAACACTAAAATTTGATAAGTGTCTGTATTAGTACTATAAGTACAAGATCATCAGTTTCACTTCTTACATTAAAACAGAGAACAAACTTTAAATATTTTTTAATTCATCTAGAGGCACGATAACAGTGTCTATAACAACCACTGTATACAAATGTTCCAGAGTGACCACATATATAAACCCCTTCTTTTAATTCTGGAAAACACCAGCTGAATCATCACTCACATTTACTGTATTATTTACTTGAATTACACAGTTGTCTGCTCTTCAAAAAAAGAGTACACAGTGTTGATACACGGTAATGATCTTACACCATCTGTGCTTAGCTTCTCAAACTAAAAGAAATGTTTAGGTTTCAAATAACTCTTAGTATACTTCTCATAATAACTTGGACAGAGATCACTTTATACTTCTGAAGATATTATATTATTTTAGGACAATTCATACCATTTTATTACACATCATACTTAGGTTTTTGTTTTTTGAGGGACTTTGCTATCATGAGTTTCAAGTTTTCTGAGATAGCATCACTCATATATGTTTGATTACAAATTTATAGTAGTATTTACAAGAGTTAAACAGTTGTTTGCTCTTCAGGTGAAGCATCGTTAAAAATTGGGATAGTACTCATTTTTTTACACAGTAATGTTTCTACACCATCTGTGCTTAGCCTCTTAAACTGAAAGAAATGATTAGGTATCAAATAACTGTTAGTATACTTCTTGTAAAAGCTTGGACAAAGATCAAGAAATACTTCTGAAAATATTCTGTTCTTTCAAGACAATTCTGAATGCTTTATTACACATCAGATTTAGCTTTCCTTTGTATACGGGTTTCTGCTATAATGAGTATCAGAACAAAAAGTTCAATTCAAAATCAGATTTTTCAGTTTAAACAGTGTTCCTCATTGCATAAATAGAGTTACAAAATGATGAAAAAAACAGAAGTTAACCTCGAAATGAAAAGTAACTTAAATCCCCTAGCTGACACGAGAAACAAGTCCATCTTAACAGCACATGTACAGGAAAATTAACCATTGTGTAAAAGTGAAACTAGAGATGTTCTTTACATTTCACATAATACATTGCTCAAGGTGTTTGCATAATCAAAGAACCATTGTCAAACCAACATAATACCTTGTCATATCATAACAGCCTTTATAAAATATCAGATACTAAACAATATAGATGAATCCAGATGTATCTTAGCAATGAAATGAAATGTTATGTTATAGTTTCTGTTATTCTGGCCTAAGTATGAAGCTGTATATCATACTAAGCTGCAGAAGATAATCTAACATTATTGTAAAGTCATTAGCCTTTCCGTGTCTTTTTATTTCATAAGTGTCAGAGTACCATACCAGTCACATTGAAAGCAGTAAGTTTTCACTGTGTGCATAACACAATATAGCTAGCTATGAATTACAGCAATTTCCTGGAAAAATAAAATGCTTTAAGCATTACTTAAGTGACTAATGAAATGAGTAGTTGAAATGCATTTTCAGTATTCATCAAATAGTTTCCTTCATGTTTTCCTGATGGAATTTAAAACGTTCAGCTCCATTCCTATCAGTACTAGTGCTGTGTATCCATTTGGAAGCCAATTTTTATGTTTTACTCACACAAGATTTTAGCCTTTACTAACTTTACTGCTATAAAAAAATACTGAAATTTGATAAGTGTCTGTATTACTATAAGTAAAAGATCATCAGTTTAACTTCTTCCATTAAAACAGAGAACAAACTTAAAATATCTTTAAACCCATCTGTAGGCACTGTATCAGTATTTATAACAACCACTGTATACAAATATTCCATAGTGACCATATATATAAACCCCTTTGGCCCTGGCCGGTTGGCTCAGCAGTAGAGTGTCAGCCTAGCGTGTAGGAGTCCCAGGTTTGATTCCTGACCAGGGCACACAGGAGAAGTGCCCATATGCTTATCCACCCCTTCCCCTCTCCTTCCTCTCTGTCTCTCTCTTCCCCTTCCGCAGCCAAGGCTCCATTGGAGCAAAGATGGCCCGGGCGCTGAGGATGGCTCTGTGGCCTCTGCCTCAGGTGCTAGAATGGCTCTGGATGCAACAGAGCAATGCCCCAGATGGGCAGAGCATCTCCCCCTGGTGGCCGTGCCAGGTGGTTCCCAGTTGGGCGCATGTGGGAGTCTGTCTGACTGCTTCCCATTTCCAGCTTCGGAAAAATGAAAACAAAAATACCTTTCTTTTAATTCTAGAAAACACCAGCTGAATCACCACTCAAATTTACTGTATTATTTACTTGAATTACACAGTTTTTTGCTCTTTGGAAGGAGCAGTTTTTGGCAATACTTTCACATTTATTAGGAAATCAGATAGTACACAGTGTTGATACACGGTAACGAACCTACACCCTCTGTGCTTAGCTTCTCAAACTGAAAGAAATGGTTAGGTTTCAAATAACTGTTATTATACTGCTTATAAGAACTTGGACAGAGATCAATTCATACTACTGAAAATATTCTTTCTAGACAATTCTTACCATTTTATTACACATCATACTTAGTTTTTTGTTGTATGATGGATTTTGCTATCATGAGTTTCAAGTTTGCTGAGATAGCATCAGTCATGTATGTTTTGTTGCAAAGTTAAGGTTGTATTTACAAGAGTTACATGGTTGTCTGCTCTTCAGGTAAAGCATCGTTAGAAATCGAGATAATACTCAGTTTTGTTACACCAGAATGTACCTAGACCATCTGTGCTTATCCTCTCAAACTGAAAGAAGTGGTTAGTTATCAAATAACTGTGAGTATACTTTTTGTAAAAATTTGGACAAACATCAAGAAATACTTGTGAAGATATGGTATTCTTTCAAGACAATTCTGAATGCTTCATTACACGTCAGATTTAGCTCTTTTTTTGTATGCAGGTTTTTGCTAAAATGAATTCCAGCACAAAAAGTTTAATTTCATATTAGATATTTTAGGTTAAACACTGTTCCTCATTGAGAAAATGGAGTTATAAAATGCTGAAAAAACAGAAGTTTATCTCGAATTTAAAGTAACTTCAATCACTTTTAAACTGAAACACTTGAGGCCAGAGGGAATGGCAAGAAATATACAAAGTAATGCAGAACAAGAGCCTAAAACCAACACTACTTTTTAAGCAGGCTATCATTTAAAATTGAAGGACAAATAAAAAGTTTCCCAGACAAAAAAAAACCTGTAGGAATTTATATAAAACCTGTAACCAAACCAATGCTGCAGGAAATGTTAAGGGGCCTGTTTTATACAGATCAAAGTGGGAAAAGAATATAGAAAAAAGGAATACAGATTTAAAGAATAAAATGGCAATAAACAACTACATATCAATAATAACCTTAAATGTAAATGGATTAAATGATCCAATCAAAAGACATAGGGTAGCTGCTTGGATGAGAAAACAGGACCCATACATATGCTGTCTACAAGAGACACACCTTAAAACAAAAGATGCATGTAGACTGAAGGTAAAAGAATGAAAAATAATATTTCATGTAAATGGAAATAAAAAAACGTGAGGAAGCAATACGTATATCACACAAAATAGACTTTATTTTTTTTAATAAATTTTTATTAATGGTAATGGGATGACATTAATAAATCAGGGTACATATATTCAAAGAAAACATGTCTAGGTTATTTTGTCATCAAATTATGTTGCAAACCCCTCGCCCAAAGTCAGATTGTCCTCCGTCACCCTCTATCTAGTTCTCTGTGCCCCTCCCCCTCCCCCTAACTCTCTCCCTCCCTCCCTCCCATGTCCTCCCTTCCCCCCCACCCTTGGTAACCACCACACTCTTGTCCATGTCTCTTAGTCTCATTTTTATGTTCCACCAATGTATGGAATCATGTAGTTCTTGTTTTTTTCTGATTTACTTATTTCACTCCTTATAATGTTATCAAGATCCCACCATTTTGCTGTAAATGATCTGATGTCATCATTTCTTATGGCTGAGTAGTATTCCATAGTGTATATGTGCCACATCTTCTTTATCCAGTCTTCTATCGAAGGGCTTTTTGGTTGTTTCCATGTCTTGGCCACTGTGAACAGTGCTGCAATGAACATGGGGCTACATGTGTCTTCACGTATCAATGTTTCTGAGGTTTTGGGGTATATACCCAATAGAGGGATTGCTGGGTCATAAGGTAGTTCTATCTGCCACTCTTTGAGGAACCACCATACTTTCCTCCATAATGGTTGTACTACTTTACAGTCCCACCAACAGTGAATGAGGGTTCCTTTTTCTCCACAGCCTCTCCAACATTTGCTATTACCCGTCTTGTTGATAATAGCTAATCTAACAGGAGTGAGGTGGTATCTCATTGTAGTTTTGATTTGCATTTCTCTAATAACTAATGAAGCTGAGCATCTTTTCATATATCTGTTGGCCATTTGTATCTCTTCCTGGGAGAAGTGTCTGTTCATGTCCTCTTCCCATTTTTTTATTGGATTGTTTGTTTGTTTGTTGTTGAGTTTTATGAGTTCTTTGTAAATTTTGGATATTAGGCCCTTATCTGAGCTGTCGTTTGAAAATATCAGTTCCCATATAGTTGGCTGTCTGTTTATTTTGATATCAGTTTCTCTTGCTGAGCAAAAACTTTTAATTCTGATGTAGTCCCATTCATTTATCTTTGCCTTCACTTCTCTTGCCATTGGAGTCAAGTTCATAAAATGTTCTTTAAAACCCAGGTCCATGATTTTAGTACCTATGTCTTCTTCTATGTACTTTATTGTTTCAGGTCTTATATTTAGGTCTTTGATCCATTTTGAATTAATTTTAGTACACGGGGACAGGCTGTAGTCGAGTTTCATTCTTTTGCATGTGGCTTTCCAGTTTTCCCAACACCATTTGTTGAAGAGGCTTTCTTTTCTCCATTGTATGTTGTTGGCCCCTTTATCAAAGATTATTTGACCATATATATGTGGTTTTATTTCTGGGCTTTCTATTCTGTTCCATTGGTCTGAGTGTCTATTTTTCTGCCAATACCATGCTGTTTTGATTATCGTGGCCCTATAATATAGTTTAAAGTCAGGTATTGTAATGCCCCCAGCTTCATTCTTTTTCCTTAGGATTGTTTTGGCTATTCGGGGTTTTTTATACTTCCATATAAATCTGATGATTTTTTGTTCCATTTCTTTAAAAAATCTCATAGGGATTTTGATGGGAATTGCATTAAATTTGTATATTGCTTTGGGTAATATGGCCATTTTGATTATATTTATTCTTCCTATCCAAGAACAAGGAATATTTTTCCATCTCATTGTATCTTTTTCGATTTCCCTTAACAATGCTTTGTAATTTTCATTATATAGGTCTTTTACGTTCTTTGTTATGTTTATTCCTAGGTATTTTATTTTTTTGTTGTTGCAATATTGAAGGGGATTATTTTTTTGAGTTCGTTTTCTAATATTTCATTGTTGGCATATAGAAAGGCTATGGACTTTTGTATGTTAATTTTGTATCCTGCAACCTTACTGTATTGGTTTATTGTTTCTAATAATCTTTTTGTGGAGTCCTTTGGGTTTTCAATGTATAGGATCATATCATCAGCAAAAAGTGATAGCTTTACTTCTTCTTTTCCGATATGGATGCCTTTTATTTCTTTGTCTTGTCTGATTGCTCTGGCCAGAACTTCTAGCACCACGTTGAATAAGAGTGGAGAGAGTGGACAACCCTGTCTTGTTCCTGATTTAAGGTAGAAAGTCCTCAGTTTTATGCCGTTTAATAGGATGTTGGCTGATGGTTTATCATATATGGCCTTTATCATGTTGAGATATTTTCCTTCTATACCCATTTTGTTGAGAGTCTTAAACATAAAATTGTGTTGTATTTTATCAAAAGCCTTTTCTGCATCTATTGATAAGATCATGTGGTTTTTGTTCTTTGTTTTGTTGATATGGTGTATTACGTTAACCGTTTTGCGTATGTTGAACCATCCTTGAGATTCTGGGATGAATCCCACTTGATCATGATGTATTATTTTTTTAATATGTTGTTGTATTCGGTTTGCCAGTATTTTGTTTAGTATTTTAGCATCTGTATTCATTAGAGATATTGGTCTGTAGTTTTCTTTCTTTGTGCCATCCTTGCCAGGTTTTGGTATGAAGGTTATGCTGGCCTCATAAAATGTGTTTGGAAGTATTGCTTCTTCTTCAATTTTTTGGAAGACTTTGAGTAGAATAGGAACCAAGTCTTCTTTGAATGTTTGATAAAATTCACTAGTATAACCGTCTGGGCCTGGACTTTTATTTTTGGGGAGATTTTTAATAGTTTTTTTCTATTTCCTCCCTGCTGATTGGTCTGTTTAGGCTTTCTGCTTCTTCATGACTCAGTCTAGGAAGGTTGTATTGTTCTAGGAATTTATCCATTTCTTCTAGATTGTTGTATTTGGTGGCATATAATTTTTCATAGTATTCTACAATAATTCTTTGTATATCTATGATGTCTGTGGTGATCTCTCCTCTTTCATTTTGGATTTTATTTATTTGAGTCCTGTGTCTTTTTTCCTTGGTGAGTCTTGCCAAGGGTTTGTCAATTTTGTTGATCTTTTCAAAGAACCAGCTCCTTGTTTTATTGATTTTTTCTATAGTTTTTCTGTTCTCTATTTCATTTATTTCTGCTCTGATTTTTATTATCTCCTTTCTTCGGCTGGTTTTGGGTTGTCTTTGTTCTTCTTTTTCTAGTTCCTTAAGGTGTGAAGTTAAGTGGTTTACTTCGGCTCTCTCTTGTTTGTTCATATAGGCCTGAAGTGATATGAACTTTCCTCTTATTACTGCTTTTGCTGCATCCCAGAGATTCTGATATGTCGTATTTTCATTTTCATTTGTCTGTATATATCTTTTGATTTCTGCGCTTATTTCTTCTTTGACCCATTCATTTTTTATAAGTATGTTGTTTAGTTTCCACATTTTTGTGGGTTTTTCCCCCTCTTTTTTGCAGTTGAATTCTAGTTTCAAGGCTTTATGATCAGAAAATATGCTTGGTACAATTTCAATTTTTCTAAATTTGCTGATATTGTCTTTGTGGCCCAACATATGGTCAATTCTTGAGAATGTTCCATGTACACTAGAGAAAAATGTATACTCTGTCGCTTTGGGATGAAGTGTCCTGTAGATGTCTATCATATCCAGGTGTTCTAGTATTTCGTTTAAGGCCACTATATCTTTTTTGATTCTCTGTTTGGATGACCGATCTAGAGCCGTCAGTGGTGTATTGAGGTCTCCAAGTATGATTGTATTTTTGTTAGTTTTTGTTTTAAGGTCAATAAGTAGCTGTCTTATATATTTTGGTGCTCCTTGGTTTGGTGCATATATATTAAGGATTGTTATGTCTTCTTGATTCAACTTCCCCTTAATCATTATGAAATGACCATTTTTGTCTCTGAGTACTTTTTCTGTCTTGTAGTCAACATTATTAGATATGAGTATTGCTACGCCTGCTTTTTTTTGGGTGTTGTTTGCTTGGAGTATTGTTTTCCAGCCTTTCACTTTGAATTTGTTTTTATCCTTGTTGCTTAGATGTGTTTCTTGTAGGCAGCATATAGTTGGATTTTCTTTTTTAATCCATTCTGCTACTCTGTGTCTTTTTATTGGTAAGTTTAATCCATTTACATTTAGTGTAATTATTGACACTTGTGAGTTCCCTACTGCCATTTTATAAATTGCTTTCTGTTAGTTTTGTATCTAGTTTGATTCTTCTCTTTTGTTTTTCTATCATTTGTTTTTGTTTGTTTGTGTTCCATACTTCTTTCCTCTGTTGCTACCTTTTTTAAGTCAAGTGTTTTTGTGGTGGTTTTTTTAAGGGTGGTTACCATTAAGTAATGAAAAGGGTACCTACCATATTCATTGTAGTACCCTATCTTATATGTATTTCTGCACTTCATCATCCTTTGCTACTGTTAATCTCCATCCTCTCCCCCCTTTTTTTCCTTTGTTGTCACAGTTTAAGTTTGGTTTTATTGTGTTCTTGGTGGAGCTGTTACTTGTGGTGTTGTTTTCTTTTGTTCTTTGAATCTGGTTGGAAAACCCCCTTTAGTATTTCCTGGAGTGGGGGCTTTCTGTTGATAAATTCTCTCATCTTTTCTGTATTTGTGAATGTTTTTATATCTCCTTCATACTTGAAGGATAGCTTTGATGGGTATACTATTCTTGGCTGAAAGTTCCTCTCTTTCAGGGCTTTAAATATTGGGGTCCACTCTCTTCTAGCTTGTAGAGTTTCTTCTGAGAAATCTGATGATAATGTAATAGGCCTTCCTTTATATGTTGTACTCTTCTTTTCCCTGGCTGCCTTGAGAATTTTTTCTTTGTCATTGGTTTGTGTCATCTTTATTATGATGTGCCTTGGAGTGGGTTTGTTGGGGTTAAGAAAACTTGGTGTTCTGTTTGCTTCTTGAATTTGAGGCTTTAGTTCCTTCCACAGGCTTGGGAAGTTCTCATCTATTATTTGTTTGAGTATATTCTCCATTCCATTTTCTTTCTCTTCTCCCTCTGATATACCTATTATTCTTATGTTATTCTTTCTGATGGAGTCAGACAATTCCTGTAGGGCTTTCTCGTTTTTTATTATTTTTGAGTCTCTTTCTTCTTCTCTCTGTTGTGCCTCAAGTTGTTTGTCTTCTATTTCACTAATCCTATCTTCAATCTGGGCTGTTCTGTTAGCTAAGCTTGCTACCTCATTTTTCAGCTCGTGAATTGAGTTTTTCATTTCTGTTTGATTTTTTTTATAGTTTCAATTTCCTTGGTAATATATTCTTTGTGTTCATTGAGTTGTTTTCTGATCTCCCTATATTGCCTTTCTGTGTTTTCTTGTATATCTCTGAGTATTTTTAAGATTTCTATTTTAAATTCTCTGTCATTTAGCTCCAAGGCTTCCAATATGTTAAGTCTTTTCTCCATAGATTTTTCCACATCTATTTGTGTTACCTCTATTTCTTTTGTATCCATAATATTAGATTTCCTCTTTCTTATCGGCATCTGAGGGTGGTCTTATTGAGAGCACACAGGCGCACTTCCTTGCGGTTTGAAAGAACGTCCCTGTGGTAGATTCCTCCACACCCTCATCTCTCAGATTCAAGTGATAACAGTCCTTTTGCTATCAGTTTGTGTGGAACTCCGGAATGCTCCGAGGATAAATTTTTCTGTTTCTAGTTGATAAATTTGTTGTGATTTAGGGGAGAGCTGTCAGACGCGCTGCTCACGGCACCATTTCCGTGACGTCACCCCCAAAATAGACTTTATAAACAAGGCTTTATATAGTAAGAGATAAAGAAGGTCATTACATAATGATAAAAAGACCAATCCAACAGAAAGATATAACCATCATAAATATCTACACACCTAATATAGGAGCACCTAAGTATATAAGGCAGACTTTAATGGATATAAAGGGCAAGATCAACAGCAATACTATAACAGTAGAGCATGTCAATACTCCACTAACATTACTAGATAGATCCTCAAGAATGAAAATTAACAAAGCAACAGCAGACTTAAAGGACACACTAGATCAACTCAATTTAATAGTTATCTTTAAAACCTTTCAACATAAGACAGCAGAATATACATTCTTTTTAAGAGTTCATGGTACATTCTCTCATATAGACCACATTTTAAGACACAAAAGCAGTCTGAACAATTTTAAGAAGATTGAAATTATATCAAGCATTTTCTGTGATCACAATGGCATGAAACTAGAAATCAACCACAACAGAAAAACTGAAAAATACTCAAACACATGAAAACTAAGGAGCATGTTATTAAATAACGAATGGGTTAACAATAAAATCAAAGCAGAAATAAAAAAAAATCCTAGAAACCAATGATAATGAGCAAACAACAACTCAAAATTTATGGGAAACAGCAAAACCAGTCCTGAGTGGGATGTTCAAAGCACTACAGGCATTCTTTAAGAAACTTGAAAGAGCTCAAATAAACAATCTCACACTTCATCTAAAAGAACTAGAAAAAGAACAGCAAGTAAGGTCCAGAGATACTACAAGGGAGGAAATTATAAAGATCAGAACATAAATAAATGAGATAGAAGCTAAAGAAACAATATAGAGGATCAATGAAACCAAGAGCTGGTTCCTTAACAGGGTAAACAAGATATATGAACCTTTAAAAATACCAAGAAAGGAAGAGAGAAAACTCAAATAAATAAAATTAGAAATGAGAGTAGAGAAATAACAACTGACACAACAAAAATACAGAATATTGTAAGAAAATACTATGAAGAACTGTATGCCAAAAAATTAAACAACCTACATGAAATGGACAAATTCCTTGAAATATATAATCTTCCAAAAATCAATCTGGAAGAATCAGAAAACCTAGACAGACCGATACAACAAAAGAGATCAAAACAGTTATAAAAAAACTCCCAAAAAAACAAAGCTCCTGGGCCCGATGGCTTTACTGGTGAATTCTACCAAATGTTCAAAGAACTAACTCTTATTCTTTCAAGCTATTTCAAAAAATTTAAAAGGAAGGAACACTTCCAAGTTCCTTATATGCAACAAGCATAATTCTGATTCCAAAACCAGGCAAAGACAACACAAAGAAACAAAATTATAGGCCCATATCCCTGATAAATTAAGATGCTAAAATTCTAAAAAATATAGCAAACTGGATCCAGCAATACATGAAAAAAAATCATACATCATGATCAAGTGAGATTTATTCAGGGGAGGCAAGGATGGTACATTTGGAAATCAATTAATGTAATTTATCACATAAACAAAAGAAAGGAGAAAATCTACATGATAATTTTAGTAGATGCAGAAAGGGCATTGGATAAAATCCAGTACTCATTTATGATCAAAACTCTTAGCAAAGTGGGAATACAGGGAACATACCTCAACATGATAAAAGCCATCTATGACAAACCCACAGCCAACAATATAATTCATGAAAAAAAATTAAAAACAATTTCCCTAAAATCAGAAACAAAGCAGGGGTGCCCCCTTTCACCACTCTTAATCAACATAGTACTGCAAGTTCTAGCTACAGCGATCAGACAAAAATAAGAAGAAATAAAAGGCATCCAAATTGGAAAAGAAGAAGTAAAATTATCATTATTTGCAGATGATATAATACTGTATATAGAAAACCCTAAAGTCTCAGTCAAAAAACTATTGGACCAAATAGACAAATTTAGCAAGATGGCAAGATATAAAATTAATACACGGAAATCAGAGTCATTTTTATACACAAACAATGAACTGTCAGAAAGAGAAATTAAGTAAAATAACCCATTCACTATTGCAACAAAAAAATAAAGTACCTAGGAGTAAATTTAACTAAGGAGGTTAAAGGCTTGTACTCAGAAAATTGTAAAACATTGATAAAAGAAATCAAGAAAGACACAAACAAGTGGAAGCATATACCATGCTCAAGGTTAGGAAGATTAAAAATAATTAAAATGTCTATATTACCCAAAGAAATTTAAAAATTCAATGGAATACAAATAAAATACCAATGACATACTTCAAAGATAGAGAAAACTTATGCTAAAAGTTTATATAGAACCAAAAAAGATATAAATAGCCTCCGCAATCTTGAAAAAGAATAATAAAGTGGGAGGTATCACACTTCCTGATATCAAGTTATACTACAAGACCATTGTACTCAAAACAACTTGGAACTGGCATAAGAACAGGCTTATAGATCAATGAAACAGAACAGAAAACCCAGAAATAAACCCACATATTTATGGACAATTGAAATTTGACAAAGGAAGTAAGAGCATACAGTGGAGTAAAGATGGGCTATTTAACAAATAGTGTTGGGAAAACTGGACAGCTACCTGCAAAAAAATGAACCTAGACCACCAACTTACACCATGCACAAAAATAAACTCAAAATGGATAAAGGACTTAAATGTAAATCATGAAACCATAAGCATTCAAGAAGAAAACATAGGCAGTAAGTTCACCAACATCTATCGCAGCATATGAACAGAACAAAAAGTCAAACCACACAATGAGAGAACATATTTGACAATACATCAGATAACAGATTAATAACCAAAATTTATAAATAAATTGTAAAATTCAACACCAGGAAGACAAACAATCCAATCAAAAAGTGAGCACAAGAAATAAATAAACACTTCTCCAAAGATGACAGAAAGATGGCCAATAGGCAAATGAAAAAGTGTTCAACATCACTAATCATTAGAAAAATGAAAATTAAAACCACAACAAGATACCACCTCATGCCAGTCAGAATGGCGCTCATTAACAAAACAACAAATGATAGGTGCTGGTGAGGATGTGTAGAAAGGGGAACCCTCCTGCACTGTTGGTGGGAATGCAGACTGGTGCAGCCACTGTGGAAAACAATATGGAGATTCCTCAAAAATTTAGAAATGGAACTGCCCTTTGACCCAGCCATCCCACTTTTAGAAATATATCCCAAGAACACCGTATATGCACCCCCATGTATACGGCAGTATTGCTCACAATAGCAAAGATCTGGAAACAGCCCAACTGTCCATCAGTGGATGAGTGAATTAAAAAGCAGTAGTACAGGCCCTGGCTGGTTGGCTCATTGGTAGAGCATCAGCCTGGCGTACAGGAGTCCCGGATTCATTCCTGGCCAGGGCACACAGGAGAAGTGCCCATCTGTTTCTCCACCCCTTCCCTTCTCCTTCCTCTCTGTCTCTCTCTTTCCCTTTTGCAGCCAAAGCTCAATTGGAGCAAAGTTGGCCCAGGCACTGAGGATGGCTCCATGGCCTCTGCCTCAGGTGCTAGAATGGCCCTGGTTGCAATAGAGCAATGCCCCAGATGAGCAGAGCATCGCCCCCTGGTGGGCCTGCTGGGTGGATCCCGGTCAGGCACATGTGGGAGTCTATCTGACTGCCTCCCAGTTTTCAACTTTAGAAAAATGCAAAAACAAAACAAACAAACAAACAAACAAAAAAAAACAGTGGTACATATATATAATGGAATACTATGGGGCTTTAAAAAAGAAGAAAATATTACCTTTTGCAACTATTTGGAGAAACCTGAAAACTATTATGTTGAGTGAAATAATCCAGGCAGAGAAAGAAAAATATCATATGACCTCACTCATATGATAAGGAATCTAAGGAATAATAAGTACTGAGGAATGGAATTGAGACAGAGGAAGGATCAAAGGGACCAGAGGAAAGGGGATGATAAGATGGGATAAACCTGAAGGGAAGGGGGGAGGGTGCTGTAGAGAGGGGACAAGTGAGATGTTGAGGGAAACAGAGGGGAGGGGAGATGCATTCAAGGTGACCCTAAAATCTATGTAAACACAATTAAATTTTTAAAAAAATAAAAAACAAAAAAATCTGCGCTAAGCCTCTTGAACTGAATGAAAATAATAACTTTCAAATAACTGTTCATATAGTTCTTGAAAGAACTTTTATAAAGATCAGTTCATACTTCTGAAGATATAATCTTTCAGGAACGCTTAATGCTGTATTATATGTCATATTTAGTTTTTCATTGTATCCAGGTTTTTGCTAATATGAGTTTCAAGTATTCTGAGATAGCTTTGCTCATGTGTATGTTTGGTTCTTTTTGAAAATTAACTTCAGGCTTTCATGTCTATATTCTCCATATTTCCTGCTTCAGAAGATCATCCAAGATTATGTTACAAAAAGTCTTCTTTTAACCTAACACTGCTTCATTTTTGAACTGCAATTTTACCAGCTCACGGAGTTTTATATGAAATCAGATTCCCAAAGTACAATGACCTTATTGTGTAAATAGAGTTACAAAATCCTGAAAAACACAGAAGTTAACCCCAAATTTTAAAGGACCTTCAATCATCTAGCTAGCATGGGTAGCAAGTCCTAGTTTACTGCACATGTACAGGACACTTCCAAGTGCACAAAATTTAAAAGTAGAGGTATTTTTTACATTTCACATAATACATTGCTCAAGATACATGCATAATCAGAACCATTGTCAAACAACCAGTATGTATTTTGTTATGTTATAACAGCCTGTATGAAATTTCAGATAACTAAACCATATAGATGAACCCAGACATATCCTAACACTGAAATAAAGTGTTTCTCTACACTTTCTGTTATTCTGCCCTTAATATCAAAGTGTATATCATACTAAGCTCCAGAAGATAATCTAATGATAATGTGAACTCATTAGTCTTTCTTGTCTTTCCATTTCAGAAGTGTCAGAATACCATTCCGGTCATATAGAAAGAAGTACCTTTTCAATGTGTGCATAACAAAACATATCTAGCCAAAAATTACAGCAATTTTCTTGGGAAATATTACACTGTAAACAAGTATGCTTTGAGTGACGTGTATAATGAGTAGTTAAACTGCATTGTCAATGTTCATCAAGTTGTTTCTTTCACATTTTACAGATGGAATTCAAAATGTTCAGCTCCATTTCTATCAGAAACAGTGCCATGTTCTTATTTGGAAGCCAATTTATACACTCAATCCATACAAGATTTTGCTCCTTAGTAAATGAAACAGATTTTGGAAGGGAACATTGCAGGTAAGACATGTGTCTGTATTAGTAGTATAAGAACAGATCATCAGTGTCACTTCTTCTATTACAGCACAGAGCAAACTTAAAATACTTTTAAAACCTTCATTATGATTTAGCACTGTCTATAGCAACCATAGTATACAAACATTCCATAGTGAACATACATATCAACCCTTTCTTTAAATTCTTGACAAACACCAACAGAATTACCACTCAAATTTACTGAACTATTTACTAGAGTTACACAGTTGTGTGCTCTTCAGGAAAAGCAGCGCATGGCAATATTTTGATATTCATTAGGAATTGAGATTGTACTAAGTTTTGTTACACAGTAATGTACATACACCATCTGTGCTTAGCCTCTCGCACTAAATGAAATGGTAAGGTTTTAAATAACTGTTCATATAGCTCTCATAAGAACTTGTACAAAGATCAGTTCAGGTAGAGATTTGCAGTTTATGTGTGTTTATGGCAATGTCATATACTAGGCCTTAGTCTCATTTGTAGTTGTGGCTTGTTAGCATTTGCAGTATTCAACAATGGGAGAGTCCATTTTCCTGGATCCACTCTCCTAGTTTCTCCTTCCTGAATAAGTAGCCTGATGATCCAGCTATGAGGTTTCTGCTGCCACTGCCTGGAGGATAAAAGGCAGATCCCCACTCTATCTCCACTCAGCACAGAGTTCTGGGTAAGGCTCTGTCAGACAGAGCCACCAGCATAATCAGTCAGGGATGGGAGCCAATTGCTATCAAGGTGTCTTTCTATGAGCCTCCAGGTGTGTCCAGTATGCCTTAGTAATCTGTGGGACCACTCTCCCCAGGCTTTTTGCATTTTATAACCTGTATTGGCTGTGGAAAAGATGCCCTAGTTGCTGCTTGCAGAATGGGAGCTCTTAAAAGCAGCCAAGTCCCTCTTTTTAGTGTACAGCTCTGAGTATGAAAGCTCTGCCAATCAGAGCTATCAGCTTAAGTATGTAAGGGGGTGTGTTGACTTCTGTTCAGTTCCCTAAGTATATCTAGTTAAATTTGCCTTAGTGTTCCATGGTATTGCTCTCTGCAGGCTTCTTCCTTGTTAAAAAACCTACAGCCTAGCCTGTCTAACTTTTGCAGTGTTCTTTGAGGTTTGTTCCATAGGAATGTGTTTTTCACCCTGTGTTCGGTGACAGAAAGTTGCCCCCGCCCTTACATGCAAAACAAGAGGCACTAAAAAATATCATGTTTTTGTGTTAGATCGCTGATCTGAGAGAGACCTTGTAAACTAGAGCTGCGTAAGCCAGTTGGGTGGTTAACAGACTGTTTAAGCTAATTTTAGTGCTGGATCTGCAGAGACAGTCTGAAAGCTGCCTTGCCACTCCTCCTAGCACTTTCATATTTTTCTTCCCCGGGATGTTAGCCTGAGTGGCTGGGTGAGGTGCCCCTCTTGCCCAAAGAAGTCCAGGCACAGTGAAGTTCGCTTTCATGCACTCCCCATGTGCTGTTGCTGGGGGAGGAGGGGCCACACCAAGACTCTGGTCACAACCCATGCAGAAGCCTCTGACCCTGCCCTTCTGTCCAGGAACATGGACGCCCTCACCCAGGGCACTAGGCAGAACCTCTCACACAGAGTCCACGCTTGCCAACTAAAATATGAGAGGTAATGGTGGCCACCACTTGCCTGCCTTTGCTGGGGTCCGATGCCAGCGTTAGCTCGCATTGGCTGGGCTGCCGCAGTCACACTCTTTTCTCAGCTTGAACATCTGTGCCCCAGCCCAGCTCCCTCCATGCCACCAGCCCCCACTCTTTCTCAGTTCCAAGTGAATGCAGCTGTTGCTCAGGTTAGTGAGGAAGGCAGAGTGTTCCGTTCTTCATCTTATTTCCTTCAGAGTTGATTATACATTTAGCCAACTTTTCACCCAATTATTCCTTCTTGTTCAGTATGTGGGACTTCCAGATGCTCCAGGGATAGACTTTTCTGTCTCTGGTTGTAGAACTTGTTGAAATTTTGGGGAGACATATTGGGAGTGCTCCTCGCGGTGCCATTTCTCTGACATCACCCCAGAGTTATATGATTATAGTCTCACTTTACACAATGTCCCCATTTTATTTATTAAAAAAACAAGAGGCACAGAGAGATAAAATGCTCCACCCAAGGTCACAATAATCAGAGTAATGATCTGAACCCAGGAAGTCTGGTTTGAAACATCTGGGCTCCAACCATGACACAAAACTTATGGCTTCAGATTTTTTCTGGGCCCCTAAATGTGAGACTTGCCACAGGGCTCTTTTCAGCACCTGCTCTATTGCCTGCAGTCCAGTAATTCTGGAGCCAGGATTCCAACACATTCTCATTAAATGAAAATAAGGGGGGGTGTGCATCAGTGTTGACATACAAGTGTTTTTTGGGCCCCTTGGCAGTGTAAGTAGCAGTCAGAGGCCCAGATGCAGAACTTTGACAAAATCATCAGCTTCAAGCCCCACTAAACATTCCTGGAATCTGGATCATTGGCCAGGCTATGGACTCACAATCCAAAGTGAAATTCCTCATCTGGTCCCAGGTGTCCTCCCATGGCACCGCAAAGGCTCACATTTACCACCTTTATCCTCCTTTAAGAAAAAACTATCTACTGTGAGTCACACATCATGGCCACCTAACACTTAAAGCCTTTCCTGCCATTCTTCTTGGTGAGGCTACCCCTTACACCTTTACACTTCCCTATGGAATATTTTTAAAAAAACAGCCCTTGATGGAGGCAGATGGATGAGGTAGTTAGACCAGTAACAATAAAAGAATGATCCAAGTGTGAATAAGTGATAGAGGTTGCAGAGGGGCTCAACTTCAGAGGCTTGCAGGAGTCATGAGTGACTGAACTGACTGACATGGAATGAGCTTGAAAGAAGACCTGCCTAGGTCCTCCTCCAAAACTGAATGAAAGGGAAAAAAGTTTTGCAGGCTACAAGACCCAAGCTTCTGTGGAGAAGCACCAGTCACTCACCTCTCTCTCTCTCTCACTCTCTCTCTCTCTCACACACACACACACATAGTGTTAGCCACCTGCAGCAACCTCAGCCATGGGCAAGCCTTCTAGAACCTTCAACAGCCACTGCTCCAGCCTTGACTCCAGAGTCCCATGGACCAACTATCCATGCCTGAGCAAGGGAACCCCTAGGCAGCACTAGTCACATCAAGGGGTGTCCCTCCATTTTTTTCTGCAATCACACTCACCTGAACCTGCCCCAGAAGTACACCTGGCTGGATTCGTCCAGCAGCCATGCATATTCTGAATCCAGCTTCAGCAGATGAATCTGCAGCTCCATGGCCAGTGATGGGCAGCCAGGGTTTCATGTAGACACAGGTGCAGGGCAGCAGGGGCAGCAGCCCAGCCTGGTTCTCACCAACAGCTCAGAATCCTGCACCACCCTCTGGGCCCAGAAAGTCTCTCCAGGCTGCACTCAGCATGGTGCCCAGGACTGCAGTTCTGCTGTACCCAGGTCTTTGCACCACACACAGCACCAAAAGCAGCATCTCAGAGGGCCATGCATTCCAGCAGCCATCCACCTTTCTGCATGCCTAGCTAAGAATCTACACCAGCCAGCACATGTGGGAGATGAGACCTGGCTGAGCAGGAGATGGGGACATGTGGCCACAGGCTGACCTGGAGTGGAAAGGAGGGGGAAGCTCATATCTTAGGAATTCCATGTAGCTCCATTTGGTGCTCATGGCCACAGAGGTCCCCGTCTGAGTCTGGTGTGCACTGCTGCTCAGGGTTGTGGACCTGACACCAAAGCTCCTGCATGAAGCCACTAAAACCAAAGCTCAACCAGGACCATGGGCACAATCTGCTAAATCCTACCTGGCTGATTAAGCAACATGACAAACTCGAGATCCTTGCTGAGGTTTCCTTGCCAGACAGCCACTGCCTTACCTGTAAGATGGAAAAAGTGCCACCTTCCTAAGCACAGTTCCAAAAGACATCCATTCTGGAGGTCCACTGAGTGGGAGTCTTGGCTAAAGTCCTACCAGATTTACGAAAACTCTCAACTGTCTAGAGTAGGGCAATTTTCCTGTCCCCCTTTTTGACTCAGCAAGTTCAGCCTCCCACAATGTAGGCCTGAGAGATTTAAGTGCCTTCTACATCAGGAATAGGGCTGGAATATGAGCCCCTTCAACTCCAAACTTCCAGTGTCAGGGATATTATCCCATGTAATGTTGGTATGGGAAATTGTCCCCATTTGACAAAGAAAAGTAACCCAGAGAAACTGATCCTAGACAATCATACAGCTTAGAACTGAGAGGGGAAGAAAGCTAAACTCCAGGTCCACCGACAGCATACACTGCTGTTTCCACCAGTGAGCAATGGGGAGAAGGTAATGGATACAGCCAGCTCCAGAGTTCACATTTGCTCCTGAAGCTAACAGGGCCTTGTGTCCTCAGCTAATTCACTTAAATTAAGTCTCTGAGTTCAGCTCAGTTCTTCAGTTTTACAAACATGGGGATAGGAAAGGGGGATGTTTGTAACTATCATGTGAAATTGTTTGGAATAGATACACATAAAGAGTTCAAAGGTTGGCACACCATACTAGTTTACTAAATTCAGTACTTTGAGTTGATAAATATGACCATGGATACTTATCAGGTTGTCAAGGCCCTGGAGAAACACAGTTTCAACTGAACCCATCTAGTCATTTATTCATTACACAGGCATTTATTGATCCTTTACTTTGTGCCAAAGAGGGGGGCTTTCTGCCTCCGGGATTTTACACATCAATAAGGAGACAGAGGCAGTCCAGTGCTTACACAGCAATCAATGCACTTTCTCAGTACAGCATTGAAGTTAGTCAGAATTTTACAAGCATTTTTATGCCTTTGAAGTCAGATTCTTGGACTCTCCTGAGATTAAAGGTTGTTTTTTTTTTATAAATAAATTTTTATTTTAATGGGGTGACATCATTAATCAGGGTACATATATTCAAAGAAAACATGTCCAGGTTATCTTGTCATTCAATTCTGTTGCATACCCATCACTCAAAGTCAGATTGTCGTCCATCACCTTCTATCTAGTTTTCTTTGTGCCCCTCCCCCACTCACCCCTCTCCCTCCATCCCTCCCCCCACCCCGCGTAACCACCACACTCTTGTCCATGTCTCTTAGTCTCATTTTTATGTCCCACCAATGTAGAAAATCCTGCAGATCTTGTTTTTTTCTGACTTGTTTATTTCACTCCGTATAATGTTATCAAGATCCCACCATTTTGTTGTAAGTGATCCGATGTCATCATTTCTTATGGCTGAATTGTATACCGTGGTGTGTATGTGCCACATCTTCTTTATCCAGTCTTCTCTTTTTTTATAGTGATTAAAGCCTTTAAGCAAACTCTTGGCCATCACCTGCAGCATTCTGGTGATGAATAGTATAAGACTGAATTGCTCTAGAGTAGTGTCCTTAACATGTTCACCAAGTCCAAGTTGGCCCCAACTCCATGCCAAATCCCTGAAAAATGCAACCCAAACCCAGTTCAGTCTTTTAGGAGCTGTCACAATGAGCAGGAATCCAGGAAAAGTTTACATCCAAGAAAAGTTTTCATGGCACTGTAATTGTTGTCACAATTCTATACTTTGCAGCACACGTCCCAGTCCCAGTGACCGCTGCATCTAACTGGTAATGATTCAGGTAGACTGGAAAAGCCATCTGCAGCATGTGTGGATATGGAGCTTCTGTTCTCCTCTGCCTGGAGAGATGAAACCAGGTTGCTTTTCCCTGGAGCTCTGTGACTGTGGCTTGGTAAAGAGAACCGTAGGATATACTAAGCTGGGTGGCAAAGGTAGATTCATAATAGAAGTTGGCAAAAGGGGGAAAGAGAGCTCTAAATTAGGAGTAGGTCCCAGCCTGAAATATGAGTGGGGCATTAAGGTAGGAAGAATAAAGAAAACACTGTATATTAAGCAAAGCAGCAGAAAATAGGACTATCAACACCCACAACAGAGATCTTCGAGGCAAGAATAAAAAACCTGACTATTCAGGCAAGATGTAGTTAAGTGGCCCTTGTGAAAATGAGATCAGTTTACCTGCTTCTTGGAAGAAATAACCTAGGCTCATCCACAGTGTCATAGATGGGGCCGACAACCCTGGGCACCTTCAGCCTTCCATGGCAAACCCCAGCATTCTGGGCAAGATTAGGTCATAGGTGGCTGGATCAGGGCTGGAAGAGACTGAACCCACCCTTAGAGGAACGAATGGGAAGCCTACATTCCAGTGTCCCTGTTTCCTCACAGCAGAGGCATGTAAGCCTGGCAGGCTTTAGCTCAATGACCTTTCTTTCCACTATTGAAGCAGGACCCAGATGGCATCCTATGAGACTCCTTTGGGGCATTGGAGCCTTTAAGGGCTTATCCTAAAAGCTGGTAGTTCCCCTGATCTCTATTGGGCTTTTTCTGCCTCTAGGTATCTTAAAAGCCATGGTCAGAAGATCTCACTGAGGGGTTTGAGGATCCCCATCCACCTATATAAATCTTTTCCATATATCTGGAGGTATTTGGAAAAAGACAAAACAGTGTTATTAGCTGGATCAAATAAAGAAGGTAGTAGTTTGCAGGAGAAAAAGATTTGGCATCTCCTGTTCATCAGCATTCAGAAGAAATTTAAAAAAAAATTTTAAGTAAAAAGCATGATATGGTAGACTCATAGGAGTTCCAGGATATGACTCCCCCCTTTGAAATTTTTTTACATTGACCTTAAAATATTTGCTGGGTACACTTTAATAATACCTTGACTTTAAAGATTGTAAGAATGACAAAATACAGTAAATGCTTTTGCTCAATATGCAGGAGCATTGTCAGTTTAACCAGTTTAGGAAATCCAATATTAGAACAGTGCATACAGACAATGAGCTATAACATGCTTAGCAGCCTCTCCTGTTCTGACAGAGGTTACTATAAATCCAGAATATGTATCCACTGTAATGTGGACATAGGACTGTTTGCCAAATGAAGGTATATGAGTAACATCCATTTGCCAAAGTTGTCCTGGTATGGGTCCTTTAGGGTTAACTCCAAATGAAGGGGCAGATTGTAGTATAGGACCCCTTGGACAGGATTTCCCAATCTGCCATGCTGCTTCCCGAGAAAGTTGAAACTGTTTACACAGGCCTGCAGCGTTCTGGTGATGAATAGTATAAGACTGAATTGCTCGATCTGTCATAGTTGCTCCAAATAATTTTCTTTTGTGTAGCTTAATGAACAAGGGCATTCCTATGCCCTGGCCAGTTGGCTCAGTGGTCGAGCATCGGCCTAATGTGCAGGAGTTCCAGGTTCAATTCCTGGCCCGGGCACACAGGAGAGGCACCCATCAGCTTCTCCACCCCTCCCTCTCTCCCTGCCCCTTCCTTTCTCCTCCCCTCCCACAACTAAAGCTCCATTGAAACAAAGTTGGCCCGGGTGCTAGGATGCCTTTGTGGCCTCTGCCTCAGGCACTAGAATGGCTCTGGCCACAACAGAGCAACACCCCAGATGGGAAGAGCATCCCCCTCTTGTAGGTGTGCCAGGTGGATCCCGGTTGGGCGCATGAGGGAGTCTGTCTGACTGCTTCCCGTTTCCAACTTCAGAAAAATCCAGGAGGCAACAAGATCAAAATATGGAAGTGTATTCCATGGGTTATTAGATGGTTCAATGTGCCCAAGCTGTAGCTACTCTTGTACCAATTGTACAAACAAAAATTTTTTTTAAGGGAGGGGCATTTCCTTGTGCTAAAACTCCAGGGAGCATGGAGTGAGCTCGAGTATGTCCTATAAAACATGAAGCTCTATGTTGACATACAAGTCTTTGAAGAAGGAGGTACTGCTGAAATAGTTCATCAGCATTTGTCCCTAAGACAGCAGTTTTTATAGTGGAAACATCATAAGTAAATATTTGCTGTCTGTATATAGATTAAAGGGGGAATATGGCAAATGCTGAAAAGCCATGATCATGGCATATAATTCTAGACTTTGAGCTGATTTTAAGTTGACAGTTTCAGTATAAAGTTGTCCATTGATTTGCAAGAGCGATTTGCCATTTAGTGGAAGTTTCCCAGAGCCATTGTTGTTGATCCTTTGAAAAAAGGAATAACAATAATTTTGAGGCTCAAAACCTATAAGCTGTAAAGATCGCCTATACCCCTTGATAATCCAGGAGGCAACAAAATCAAAATATGGAAGTGTATTCCATGGGTTATTAGATGGTTCAATGTGCCCAAGCTGTAGCTGCTCCTGTACCAATTAGCAGCAGCCCTATTTTCTCCTGAGAAAGAGGCCATTGGTCTACCCATACAGGATTATCTAATTTCCAAGTAATTGGGTCTGCACAATACATTATTGAGGTAGCAGGAGCTACCAAGGCCCCTATGCGAAATTTTGATATCCTAATCCACACCTTCTGGTATTGGGTGCCATTTCTATGGGGGTGAGAATTCCTCGCTGTTTTTTCCCTAGTCCCTTGATGGGCAAAAATCCCCAATCAAGCATCTGAGTACTGACTAAACCATTAGGACTGACAAGCAATGCTCCCATATTTTTCAAAACATCTCTACCCCACAAATTAACTGGACATCCAGGGAGCACATAAGGCTTTAAAAATCCAGAATAACCTTCTTAATCTTCCCAGTGTAGAAAACTAGAACTTTGTTGAGGGGATTTACTCTGCCATATACCTTGTAATTGTGCGGCTGCTGCATGAGTGAGCCAGGAAGAAGGCCAATGTAGCTAAGCAATAACAGATACATCAGCTCCAGTATCTAAAAGTCCTTTAAATTTATGCGCATGTATTGTTAGTTCCATTTCAAGGCATTCCTGACCTATTTTTTTTAATCCAATTGGCAAAATCAGAGAAGCCAAGGCACCAATATTCTTGGCACCCCTTTTGCAGGATGTGGCCTGAGAAGCAGAATTAGCATCCTTATACTATTCTTCTAACTGCCTGAATTAGCCGTGAGACATATTCTTTATTTTTTAGATTAATTTTGATGAGGTGACATTAATAAAATTGTCTTCCGTCACCTTCTAACTGGTTTTCTTTGTGCCCTTCCTCTCCCCAAACCCCTCTCTCTCCAGCCCCCCACCCCGTAACCCCAGCACTGTTGTCCATGTCTCCAAATCTCATTTTTATGTCCCACCTATGTATGGAATCATATAGTTCTTAGCTTTTTCTGATTTACTTATTTTGCTCAGTATAATGTTATCAAGGTCGATCCATGTTGTTGGAAAAAATCCGATGTCACCATTTCTTATGGCTGAGTAGTATTCCATAGTATATATGTACCAAAGCCTTTTAATCCACTCGCCCTCTGTTGGACACTTGGGCTGTTTCCAGATCTTTGCTATTGTGAACAAGGCTGCCATAAACATGAAGGTGCATTTCTTCTTTTCAAACAGTGCTATGGTGTTCTTCGGGTATATTCCTAACAATGGTATAGCTGGTTCAAAAGGCAGTTCGATTTTTAATTTCTTGAGGAATCTTCATACTATTTTCCACAGTGGCTGCACCAGTCTGCATTCCACCAGCAGTGCAGGAGAGTTCCCTTTTCTCCACATCCTCACCAGCACTTATTCTGTGTTGTTTTGTTGGTGAGCGCCATTCTAACTGCTGTGAGTTGATATCTCATTGTGGTTTTAATTTGCATTTCTCTAATAATTAGTGATGTTGAGCACTTTTTCATATGCCTATTGGCCATCTGTGTGTCTTCTTTGGAGAAGTGTCTATTCATTTCTTTTGCCCATTTCTGGATTGGATTGTTTGTCTTCCTGGTATTAAGTTTTACACGTTCTTTATAAATTTTGGGTTTTAACCCCTTATCAGATGCAATGTCAAATATATTCTCCTATTGTGTAGTTTGTCTTTTTATTCTGTTCTTATTGTCTTTAGCGTGCAGAAGCTTTTTAGTTTGATAAAGTCCCATTTGTTTATCCTGTCTTTTATTTCACTTGCCTGTGGAGACAAATCAGCAAATATATTGTTGCGAGAGATGTCAGAGAGCTTACTGCCTATGTTTTCTTCTAAGATGCTTATGGTTTCATGGCTTACATTTAAGTCTTTTATCCATTTTGAGTTTATTTTTGTGAATGGTGTAAGCTGGTGGTCTAGTTTCATTTTTTTGTATGTAGCTGTCCAATTTTCCCAACACCATTTGTTGAAGAGACTGTCTTTACTCCAATGTATGCTCTTACCTCCTTTGTCAAATATCAGTTCTCCATAAAAGTATGGGTTTATTTATGGATTCTCAGTTCTGTTCCATTGATCTATATGCCTGTTCTTATGCCAGTACCAGGCTGTTTTGAGTACAATGGCCTTATAATATAACTTGATATCCGGAATTGTGATACCTCCCACTTTATTCTTCTTTTTTAAGATTGCTGAGGCTCTTCGTGTTCTCTTTTGGTTCCATATAAATTTTTGGAATATGTGATCTATATCTTTGAAGTAAGTCATTGGTATTTTAATAGATATTGCATTGAATTTATAAATTGCTTTGGGTAATATAGACATTTTAATGATGTTTATTCTTCCTAACCATAAGCACAGAATATGCTTCCACTTGCTTGTATCTTCCCTGATATTTTTTATCAATGTTTTATAATAATTTTCTGAGTACAAGCCTTTAATCTCCTGGGTTAAATTTATTCCTAGGTACTTTATTTTTTTCGTTGCAATGGTAAAGGGGATTGATTCCTTAATTTCTCTTTCTGACAGTTCATTGTTAGTGTATAAAAATGCCTCTGATTTCTGACTATTGATTTTATATCCTGCCACCTTGCTGAATTCATTTATCAGGTCTAATAGTTTTTTGACTGCAACTTTAGGGTTTTCTATATACAATATCATATCATCTGCAAATAATGATAGTTTTACTTCTTCTTTTCCAATTTGGATGCCTTTTATTTCTTTTTCTTGTCTGATTGCTGTGCCTAGGACTTTCAGAACTATGTTGAATAAGTGTGGTGAAAGGGTGCACCCCTGCCTTGTTCCTGATTTTAGGGGAATTGCTTTTAATTTTTTCCTATTGAGTATGATATTGGCTATAGGTTTGTCATAGATGGCTTTTATCATGTTGAGATATGTTCCCTGTATTCCCACTTTGCTGAGAGTTTTGATCATGAATGGGTGCTGGATTTTATCAAATGCTTTTTCTGCATCTATTGAAATTATCATGTGGGTTTTCTCCACCCTTTTGTTTATGTGATGAATCACATTGATTGATTTGCAAATATTGTACCAACCTTTACTCTCAAGAATAAATCCCACTTGATTATGGTGTATGATTTTTTTCCATATATTGCTGTATCCGTTTTTGCTAATATTTTGTTGAGGATTTTTGCATCTAAATTCATCACGGATATTGGCCTACAATTTTCTTTTTGTGTGTTGTCTTTGCCTGGTTTTGGAATCAGAATTATACTCGCCTCATAAAAGGAGCTTGGAAGTCTTCCTTCCTCTTGAATTTATTGAAATAACTTGAGAAGGATAGGAGTTAGTTCTTCTTTGAATATTTGATAGAATTCACTTGTGAAGCCAACAGGCCCAGGACTTTTCTATTTTGGGAGGTTTTTCATAACTGTTTCGATCTCATTTGTTGTAATTGGTCTGTTTAGGTTTTCTGATTATTCCAGATTAATTTTTGGAAGATTATATGTTTCAAAGAATTTGTCCATTTCATCTAGGTTGTCTAGTTTTTTGGCGTACAGTTTTTCGTAGTATTTTCTTACAATATTTTGTATTTCTGTTGTGTGAGTTGTTATTTCTCCACTCTCATTTCCAATTTATTTATTTGAGACCTCTCTCTTTTTTTCTTGGTGAGTCTGGTTAAAGGTTCATTGATCTTATTTACCTTTTCAAAGAACCAGCTCCTGGTTTCATTGATCCTCTGTATTGTTTCTTTAGCCTCTATGTCATTTATTTCTGCTCTGATCTTCATTATTTCCTTTCTTCTACTAGCTCTGGGCTTTACTTGCTGTTCTTTTTCTAGTTCTTTTAGATGTAGGGTCAAGTTGTTTATTGAGCTTTTTCTAGCTTCTTGGGGTATGCCTGTAATGCTATAAACTTCACTCTCAGGACTGCTTTTGCTGTGTCCCAAAAATTTTGAGTTGATATATGCTCATTATCATTTGTTTCTAGGAGTTTTTTAATTTCTTCTTTGATCTCATTGTTTACCCATTTGTTATTTAATAACATGCTCTTTAGTTTCCAAGTGTTTGAGTGTTTTTCAGTTTTTCTGTTGTGGTTGATTTCTAGTTTGATGCCATTGTAATCAGAGAAAGTGCTTGATATGATTTCAATCTTCTTAAATTTGTTGAGACCACATTTGTGCCCTAACATGTGGTCTATTCTAGAGAATGTACCATGAGCACTTGAAAAGAATGTATATTCTGCTGTTTTAGGGTAAAAGGTTTTGAAGATATCTATTAACTCGAGTTAATGATATGTCCTTTAAGTCTGCTGTTTCTTTGTTAATTTGCTTTCTTGAAGATTTATCTAATGATGTTAATGGGGTATTGAAATTCCCTCCTATTATAGTACTGCTGTTGATCTCGCCCTTTAAATCCCTCAAAGTCTGCTTTATATATTTAGGTGCTTCTATATTAGCTGTGTAGATATTTATAGCAGTTATATCTTCCTTTTAGATTGTTCCCTTTATCATTATGTAGTGACCTTCTTTATCTCTAACTATAATCTTTGTTTTAAAGTCCATTTTATCTGATATAAGTATTGCTACCACAATACTTTCATTTCCATTTGCGTGAAATATTTTTTTTCCATCCTTTTATATTCAGTCTATGTGCATCTTTTGATTTAAGGTATGTGTCTTGTAGACAGCATAAGTATGGGTTCTGTTTTTTTATCCACGCAGCTACCCTATGTCTTTTGATCGGATCATTTAATCCATTTACATTTAAGGTTATTATTGATATGTAGTTGTTTATTGCCACTTTATTCTTTAAAACTGTATTCCTCTTTTGCTATATTCTTTTTCTCCTTTGATCTGTTTACAACAGGTCCCTTAGCATTTCTTACAGCCTTGGTTTGGTTGTAGTGAATTCCTTGCGGTTTTTTTTTTGTTTTGTTTTGTTTTTTGTCTGTAAAGCTTTTTATTTCTCCTTTAATTTTAAACAATAGCCTTGCTGGATAAAGTAGTCTTGGTTGTAGGCTCTTGTTCTGCATTACTTTGAATATTTCTTGCCATTCCCTTCTGGCCTCAAGTGTTTCTGTTGAGAAGTCAGAAGTCATCCTTATGGGGGTTCCTTTGTAGGTGATAGTGTTTTTTTCTCTAGCAGCTTTTAATATTTTCTCTTTATCACTTAGCTTTGGTATTTTAATTATGATGTGTCTTAGTGTTGATTTTTTTTGGTTTCTCCTTAATGCAGTTCTCTGTGCTTCCTGAACATGTGAGATGTTTTCCTTCCTTAATTGAGGGAAGTTTTCAGCTATGATATGCTTGAACAAAGACTCTATCCCTTGTTCTTTCTCTTCTTCTTCAGAAACCAGTATGATGCGGATGTTATTTCTCTTCATGTTGTCACAGAGCTCTCTAAGAGTTTCCTTAGACTTTTTGAGTCTCTTTTCTTTTTTCTGCTCTGCTTTCATTCCTTTATTTATTGTGTCCTCTAACTCGCTGATTCGATTCTGCGCTTCATCCATTCTGCTTTTAATTCCTTCCATTGTGTTCTTTATTTCAGATATTGTATTTTTCATTTCTGACTGATTCTTTTTTATTATTTCAATGTTCTTTTTTATATTTGCTATCTCTTTATTTAGGTGTTCATAATGACCATCTATTGTTGTTCCAATATCTTTGAGCATCCTATCAATTGTTATTTTAAACTCTGCATCTGGTAAGTTGGTTATATCTGATTCATTTAGGTCCTTTTCTAGGGACTTTTCTTGGTTCATTTGTGTTGCATTTCTCTGCCTCTGCATTTTCTCTGTGTAAAGGAAGGTTTTGGCCACTGGATTCCACTGGATATGCCTCTGTTTCCTAGGTATGGTCTGTCTGCAGGCCCGCCACCCCCTCTTCTATTGCTGCCTAGGGCTTTTGGGTTTGGGTGTTACTAGTGCCTGCCCACTGGGGATGTTGCTGTGGTTTCCACCTCTCCTTCATGGGAGTGGCTGTGATCACATGCTCGGGTGCATAAGCCTTGGTGGCCTTGGCCTTTGCCCCGCCCCCGTGGTGACGTTATGCTCGGTCCTGACAGTACTGGCAAGCACCTTTGCTCAGCTGTGGGTCTCTGCCTGTTTCTGGGCTTTTGCCCTACCCTTACAGGAGGAGCCCATTAATGGAATGGCTGCTAGCCTTGGCTCTACTGGCCGGGCAGGACTGCAGGCCCACGCTCAGCTCAGTAGCACAACTTCGCCTGTTCTGGGCTTTTGGCTCCACCCTCATGGGAGGAGCCACCTCCCAAGTCAGGCCACAAGCCTTGATTCCATGGGCAGGGCAAGGCTGTGCTCCTGCGCCCTTGCTCAAGGGCTGATCTGCACCCCTTCTGGGGTTCTCGCCCTTCTCCCGCAGGCTGGATTACCGGCTGCAGGCAGCTGGGCTTGACTGCTTTTGAATGCCTACTCCTCTCCTGCCAGGCAAGACTGAGCTCACACGTGAGCCCAGTGGTGGCCAGCAGGCTTCTGCCGCTGCCGACAGAACCGCGCCTCCATGTCTCACCACCACCCACCCTCCGGCAAGCCCTCAGCTGTGTGTAGGGGGGGGCACTGCAGCTCAGACCCTAACACTCACTACTGTAGCCCCAAAAGTGCCCTTCTTCTAAGCAAGTCTGCTCTCAGTGCCATGGGGGAGCTTGTTTGGCTGCTCTTCTGCTTCCCTTTGCTGGTATTGCTGTTTCCAGGGGAAATGTTCACTTCAAACTTGGGGAGTGACTCAACCCAGGGGTTAGGGTGGCTGTCTCCAAAAATGTTTCTTCCTGTGCCTCTTAGATTACACTCTCTTACTGCTACTCTGGTATTCTCTTCTCTCCTTGTCCCCCGGAGCCCCGGGTGACTGGTTCTTAGAGAGGTGTTCTGCGCGGTCCCTTTAAGAAGAATCCTGAGTCTGTGAAATCAGAGTCTTTCTCACAAACAGTATCCTGACTTGTTTCCAGTGAAATACTGTCCTTACACTTCTTCTGGGCTCTGGGGCTGCAGACTGGGGCTTTGTTCCTGGGATTCAGGACTCTCCTCTCTCTGCTAAACTCACTTTCTGCCACACGAGTCTTTCCTGGCTGCCGTTCGCTCCAGGGAGCTGGGCAGCCCTCTCCACGTTTCCACTTTTCCTACCAGTCTTGGTGTGGCTTCTTCAGTGTTCTTTGGTTGAAGAGTCCTCTTAACTTAGTCCAAAATTGGTTTTGCCAGATGATAGTTCTTAAAATTAGTTTGTAATCCAATTTGGATCTAGGAGGTGGATGTTGGTATGTCCGCCTACTCCAGTGCCATCTTGTCTTCTCCGATTAAAGTTTCTTGACTCCTATATTCCTAACCCTTTTTGTGTCTAATTTTAACTCAATAAGGCCACTGACTTTGACCTTGACCCTGTGCCCTATGCCGCCTTAGGCAGCATCTTCAAATGGGCAGTCTTGAGAGAGAAAATGCAGGGGCAAAAAGCAACTTCCCAGGAAGTAGTAGTCAGACAAGAACCTGGCTGACAGCAAGCAGAAAAGTATGGAAGTCCTGTGCCTTGTGTGAGGTGCCCATTAGCTGCCAAAATGCTTTAGAGCCAATACCCCATGTGAGGGTAGTGCTTACCTCTCTACCTAATGTCCTTGCTGTGACTGTCCAGTCAAAGATTCTTGGAACCAGTCCCAAGTCCTACGCTGTGCCACTGCAACCTTAGATGCTATGCAGAGGTACATCCGGTGAGCATATGTCCACTGCAAAAATAAAGAAAAGGTTCTGGGACAGGAAAAACCTGTCACCCCCAATCTTGCTAATCATCACTTGCAGGACTGCTGCCTGTTGGGAAGCAGCTGGAAGAGGCAGGCACCTCTGCGGTGGTACCTCCCATTGGCTTGGGACCTGTTATCTATCCAATTGAGCTAATGAGCTTGGCCAGCACCTAGGATCCTAAACAAATTTGAATATTGTTTAGCTTTCTAGGCTTAACCCCAAGCATCCAACAGCATTATGCAGCAATTCGGGGGCACAAGGTGAAGAATACACACTATTTCTTTGTGTATGTGACTTACCTGTGCAATCATCCCATCCAAATCCTGCTCCAGAGAGTAACCCATGACCAATCTTCCTGAAGACCACAGACAGAGCACAACTTTGAGTTCCACACACCTATATTAGACATTCTGGAGCAGTCCAGTTGGCGGGCTCAGACAATGTTTACTACTGGTGAGGCTCATGGATGTGTTCTCAATGCTGGAACTCTCAGCTGAGTTAGGAGGTGCCTTCTCTTTTCCCAGATGTCTACTGTAGTATAAGCAAGCCTTGTTGCATGTACCTGGAGGTAGTGCTGGCAGAGCAGGCATATGATTATCAAGGCCCCTGACTGAAGACAAAGGAAATCAAAGTGCAGCTGGGGAGAAGAGGCCAGAGGGCTGGGAGGTGTAAGCCCTATTGGCCAAAGCTGCATATATTAGTTCCTTGTGCTGTAATGCACACTGCGTGCATGCAACAGCCCCTTATTCTCCATCATAGTTGGTTTTTATGAGCCCATATTTCACTGATTTCCCCAGAGAAGCCACAGCTGCCTTCATGACAGGGCCCACCTTGCTGATTTCCAGTACTGACAAGGATCTCTGGCACCTGGCATTATATCAGGATGCTAGCAGGTCTCTCATGGGGCCTCCATCATGTTCACCACCACCACGGTGTTTCAGTGCTACAGCACCAATTTGGAGCTCAGAAGCAGAGCCTGCAGGATCTCTAACCAGTGTGTGCTCTGTAGGAAACAGGGTAGTGTGAAAACTAAGAAACAGACTGAACCCCGACAGGGGCACACCCACACACCCTGGACTCTCCTTTCCAACCACTACCACTGCTGATTGAGTCCGGCCCACCTCCACTCCCTCACAGAGTAGAGGGATTGACCACTTGGGGTGTAGCTGCACAGAGAAAGTGAGCATAGCCAGGCCCCCAGCAGCCACCTGGCACAGCAGCTAATTGTCTTCCCACTGTACAGCTCCAGCAGTTGCAGCCAGTCATTGCCCTTGGCTTCAAAGACTGGTCTCGTACCTGTGACCAGATAACAAAGGACATGAGTTCACCTGGGGAAAAGCCCATCCAGGGGCTCATGGCCGAGTTATACATGCCCTCTGTGGCTGTGTGACAGATCAGCTCATGGTCCTTGAACATGTAGACCTCAATATAGGGCACAGCCTTCTCCTTTAGAATATCTTGCCTGCCGAGCTAAGGGTGGCAGTGTTGGCACCATCAAAGCCTCCACCAACATGTTCTCATTCAAGGTAGCCCCGGGCTAAGAATTTCCCTGGGGAATATCCAATCACCATCTTGCACCAGGTATGAGCTCCAATGGATTTGACACATCTGACCAGGCCTTAGAGATGATATAAAACCATGGAAAATGGTCTGAACTAGAACTTAGCAGACAATGCTGGTGGTGATGGTGATGCTAACACCTACAATATGAGCACTTCTGCTGACCCAGAACTTAGACTGACTTTCTCTTCCACACAGCCCCATGCTGAAGGTGCAGGTGTGACTATCATGAGCACTTTGTGGATAAGAAAACCAAGGCTGAAGAGTGAGTTTGTAGTGATTGTCATAATTAGTAGTAATAGCTAATGTGCATTGATTGGGCATATGTCTGAGAGCCAGGCATCTTTGTACTAAGTACTTTTACATCTATTTTCTCATTTAATTCTCCTAATGACAATTACATGAGGTAGGTACTATAACCATCCTATTCCACAGAGGGAAATACTGAGGTATGGAGAGATTAAGTAATTTGCTTGAGGTTATACACTAGTAACCAGAGAAACCAGGATTCAAACACAAGCCATATAACTCTAGAACTTGCACTATTATGGTTAAATAAATTGTTCTCATGGAATGGTCTCCTCAGCTGAATGATACAGACTCAGAGCAATGACGAAAAAGTGATTTTTAAACTGTAAAGTATATTAGTGGGAATAATCTAAACCTTAATACCGTGCCCAGGCATCACACATCAAGAAACCTCATTGGAGCCTCTCACTGATCCTTGCCAGGTTTATTCAAGCCATGAGCACCTCGAGGTTTTGAAGGACTGAGCAGTTGGTGTGCAACAGAGACAAGAGACCAGACTATTTCACAGATCTGTGAAATGCACTCTACTAGTCAAGACTACACATCCTAGGCCCCACCAATTCCACTGATTTTGTAGGTGGAAGTCAATGCAAACAGAAGGCTGCCCTCCCTACTCCAGGGCTCTAAAAAGCCATTTCCTGTTGGTCCTAAGAAGAAGCCACAGCCCAAATCAGAGGCCATCAGAATGCAATGATGGGTGGAAGAGAGGCCAGGGCTGGAGCAGGAAGACATACACCCTCCTCCCAGGAAACATCATCTCTGGCTTCAGGGTGATAGTAAGCTTGAAAAGAGCATGGGCTGCCTTTGTTTACCCCACCTCAGAGTCTTCAGGGCCAGTGAAAGATGAGCCTATGGGCACAAGCCAATTGGTGATTATGATGTGCCCAGGAGCCTAAAGCCCTGGCACCCTGATTGTGCCACCTTCAATTTCTCCTCTCTCCCCAGGTTGCTGATCAGAGAGGCACACACCCTTGTAACCTCTCTGAGGTTTTCCACTAAGCTACCAAAACACTTTCTGAAGCATCATTTACAGGCAAGACATGGGCTGTGCTGGGCATTAAGGCTAAGGAAGTCAATGACACAGAGAAAGAACTCTAGACCCTAACAGAAAACCATCTCCTTTATTTTTTTTTAATAATTTTATTTTTTTAATGGGGCGACATCAATAAATCAGGATATATATATTCAAAGATAACATGTCCAGGTTATCTTGTCGTTCAATTATGTTGCATACCCATCACCCAAAGTCAGATTGTCCTCTGTCACCTTCTATCTAGTTTTCTTTGTGCCCCTCCCCCTCCCCCTTTCCCTCTATGTTTCCCCTCTCCCCCCGTAACCACCACACTCTTATCAATGTCTCTTAGTCTCACCTTTATGTCCCATCTACATATGAAATAACGCAGTTCCTGTTTTTTTCTGATTTACTTATTTCACTTCGTATAATGTTATCAAGATCCCAACATTTTGCTGTAAATGATCTGATGTCATCATTTCTTATGGCTGAGTAGTATTCCATAGTGTATATGTGCCACATCTTCTTTATCCAGTCATCTATTGATGGGCTTTTTGGTTGTTTCCATGTCCTGGCCACTGTGAACAATGCTGCAATAAACATGGGGCTGCATATGTCTTTTTTTTTTCTTTTTTTTCTTTTTTTTGTATTTTTCTGAAGCTGGAAACAGAGAGGGACAGTCAGACAGACTCCCTCATGTGCCCAACCGGGATCCACCCAGCACGCCCACCAGGGGGCGACGCTCTGCCCACCAGGGGGCGATGCTCTGCCCCTTGGGGGCGTCGCTCTGCCGCGACCAGAGCCACTCCAGTGCCTGGGGCAGAGGCCAAGGAGCCATCCCCAGCGCCCGGGCCATCTTTGCTCCAATGGAGCCTCGGCTGCAGGAGGGGAAGAAAGAGGAAGGAGAGGGGGAGGGGTGAAGAAGCAGATGGGCGCCTCTTCTGTGTGCCCTGGCTGGGAATCGAACCCGGGACTTCTGCACGCCAGGCCGACGCTCTACCACCGAGCCAACCGGCCAGGGCCAGGGCGGCATGTGTCTTTATGTATCAATGTTTCTGTGTTTTGGGGGTATATACCCAGTAGAGGGATTGCTGGGTCATAAGGTAGTTCTATTTTCAGTTTTGTTTTTTTGTTTGTTTGGTTTTTTTGAAAACCATCTCCTTTAGCATCACTCAGCAGAAAGATATTTCCGCTGGCCATTAATAATGCTTTTTTGTTCCACATCTAACACTACTTGCTGTTGTAGAAGCTACTGAGTCATGTTTTATAAACCACCATAAAGGAGTCAGTACACCAGCTCACCTAGCCCCCTCCCTGAACAAACCTAGTGCTGTGGTCTTCTGCCTTTTCTGCTAAATCCAGGAAAACCATGCAGGGAGGTAGGTGGTTTATACAACCTACCAGGGCTCTGGCAGGGAAACATTTCACTTCTGGGCTCAGTAAAAGAGGGCAAAGAAGCAGTGGTTTTCCAGCTTTTAGAGACCCAGAAAACCTGGACAAGCTCCCACTGGAGTTAGAGTGAAAACCTCGAGGCTTGTGATTTAGGTGCAACTGGACAGCAGCCCTCTGCAGAAATTTATCTGCTCAGGGCTTTGATATTGACATATATGGTAGGTGGCCTCATTGTTAAACATGAATGCACAATCATGGTGCTTCATCATGTAGATGATGAGCATGGAGTTACAGGGCTCAACTACAGCTATGGAAACATGGGGGGATGACCAGCACATGGAAGTGAAGACCTGAGTGGGGGCAATGGAGGATAAAAGAAAAACACAAAGACATAGATAGAGTTTGGGCAAGGTGGGACATTGTGCTCTGATAAAGACACAATGACACCGAGGCTGAAAAAACCATTTATTTCATATTCTTAAACAAGAGGCTATTGTGCTAGGGGAGTAGAGCTGATAACTATGTAACACTCTATCCCACAAGCATATCAGGACATCCTGAGTCTGTGGTACCACTGTGTGCCTGCTGCCCTGCTTTTGGTGTCAATACCAAGAACAGCCTTTAAGTTGTTTAAGTGACCTTGCTCTGCCAGGACACTCAAGGATGAGCAGGGCTCTTCCTCTGCTCTCAGCTGCACATAGGCCAGAAGAATTCAGAGGCAGGGGCTCTCTCCAGAGAACCACAGGGTAGGCTTTATGCCATAATGGACAAAGACACTCTCCATCAGCAGGTAGGTAGGCTAAGAATCAGTGCCCCCACCAAACTGAGAAAAACTAAAAAGGAATGAAGATCTGCATGTTAGTAAGCCTAGAAAAAAATTATAGTTTTAATTTAAGATTTTTGGAAAAAACAATAACTCCTTTGACCCCATAATTAACACATTGACCAAGATTTTTTTTAATTTTTAAATATTTGCTAAGAAACAAAATACTAAAAGCTTCTAAAATATTAGGTGATTCTAAAAATGTTTTCACAAAACCTGGCAGTGGAGAATAGGTTCCAAAAGATTATTTTCAAACTCTGCAGAAAGAAGAATCATGAGGTCAGAAATTGATGAAGGTCCCAAGTTGAAAGAGGGCCAGTCGCAGGCAGTGTCTCCCAATGGTCAGTGCTGGGTTCCCGCTTGGGAGGCCCAGGGCTGGCACATCCAGGGGCCAGCTGCAGAAAGCATTAGTTCAGGACATAACCTTTGCTAGAGTGGTATGCTAATGAAAATCTCCTCACACCTGACCCAGATGTGGCAATGAGGAAAAAGGAAATCTTACCTTTTGTGACAGCATGGATGGACCTGGAGATTATTCTGCTATGTGAAAAAAGCCAAGCAAAAAAAGAAAAAAAAACATATGATCTCACATATATGTGGAATCTAATGGACAAAGTGAACTGAGGAATGGAGTAGAGGCAGAGGCAGAAGAACAGGGACCAGAGGGACAGCAGTCAGAAGAGGATGGGGAATGAAGGGATGGGATCAGAGAGGGTAGGGAAATTGGTGAAACTATATATACGTAACACAGATATACATAGCAGGACAGCAAGTCCTAGAGGGAAAAGGGGAGGGAGTTGGGGGATGGGGGCAAAGGTGGTATAAAAAGGGACACGGGGGTGTGAAGTGAGAATGTTATGTTCAGTGGGACACTTGAATCCATGTAAACACAATATATTAAATATTAAAAAAATTCAGAGTGCTTACATAGCAGAAGCTATATTAAAGGCCTAGAATTAAAAAGAAATAAAAAGAAACTTCTTATTTTTGTTTTTAGAATTTTTTTTTCATTCTTTATTCAATTTAGAAAGGAAAAACAAAGAAAGAGACAGAAAGAGGGACATGCAGAAAAACACTTAAGCCACCAATCACCCACTCAAACTGATGAGAAAAGCCTGGCAAGGAGGTTCCTCAACATTCTGCCCTCAACACCCACACTGTTAATGCCTGGGCATGCCAGGCCCCCTGTTAGGCACTCTCACAAGCTCCGAGTGCCATCTGTTTCATCCTGTTTCAAGGGCCAGTGTCAGGTGCCTGGGCAGCAGTGCAGGGGTGTGTTCCCAGAACTCCTCCATTTGCATAAGTGGTGGTGCTGTGAGCCCCCAACTCTACATGGAGGCAGAAAAGATGCCTGGCCCAGGTGAAGGCCTGCTTTCTGGAATGTGGGAGATCCTCTTCTTCCTGCTGGGCAGCCAAGGTTGCACAGCAAGGACTAGTTTGCAGAGAAGCCTGGAGTTAGTTGCATATTAGGTGCCCAGTGATAAAGGGGAGTGGCAGGACCCGGGTCCTTGGAAGCTGGTGTGTTCTTGCCATGGAGAGAGGTGGGGCCAGTTCAGCACGTGCGCTCGTAAGCGAGAGTCCCAGGTAGGAATGGCCAATCAGGCTGGAACAGTGGCCAGGGCCAACGCAGCGAAGTGCTATACCTGCCTCTACCAGCATGGGGAAGTGAAGACCTGAGTGGCGGCAATGGAAGATGAAGGAAAACACAGAGACATAGATCAAGTTTGGGCCAGGTGTGACATTGTGCTATGAAAGAGACACAATGACTCCAAGCCTGTTTTCAGCTTGGTGATCTCTTGGGGCTTTGAACTGGGTCCTTCGCTATCCCAGTCTGACACTATCTGCTGTGTCCACACTGACCCTGCTTTTGGTGTCAATGTCACAAACAGCCTTTCAGTTGTTTCAGTGAGTGACCTGGCACTCAAGACAGAGAAGGGCCTTTCCTAGGTTCTCACCTGCAAGTAGGCTGGATGCAATCGGATGCAGTGGCTCTCTCCTTGTACCCCCAGAAAGTGTGGGGTCATGCGACCCTGACTACAGCAAAAATAAAAAACAAAACAAAACAAAAAACAAAAACCCAGAAAGAAAAAAAAGATGGGTGGAGGCAAAAGCCTGCAATGCCCCCGTATTACCAGGCAGTCTCTTTTCCAGGTACTAAGGGGGCCCACCCCTGCGTACCTTCACAAGATAATGTAAGATCAGACACATTCAGTATGACCACAGACCCTTGAGGGCAGCCTCCCGGTGGCCCAAGGAGAAACACTTAGCCTCCAGGTCTCCTCACTGTTCTGCACCTCATGTGAGTGGGCATGTCTGGGCTCCCTGTGTTTTTCATGCTAGCACAAGCTCTGCATGGTTTCTTCCCTCTGACTCAGCTTCCCTTGGGTGGCCGAGGTCACCACCTCAGGGACCAGACCGGTTTGAAGAGGATCCTGGAGTAGCTGCACACTGGGTGCCCAGGAATAGAGGGGATTGGCAGGACCCAACTACTGGGCAGCTAATGTGCACAATGGGGCAGAGGAGAGGAGGAAGAAGCTCAGGCCTGGTGCTTATGGGTGACCAGCAAACACCTGAGTGGACTGCCAGGCTCTGCAAACTGGCCGGGCCACCTTGAAGTGCTGTGCCCCAGTCGTGTGTAGGGTATACAACTCTGTGGCCATGGGAAAAGGAATAAAATGGGGTAGGGGGATGCAAAAGCATACAGCACCCAGTATTTCCAGGTGGTCTTTCATCCAGGTACTAACCAGGCCTGACCCTGCTTAGCTTTTGAGATCAGACAAGATCAGACATGTTCAGGGTGGTATGGCCATAGATGCCTGATAGCCACCTCCGGTGGCCCAAGAAGAAACGTCTGCACTCCAGATCTCCTCATCACTTTGTGCCCTAGGTGCCTAGGCATGCCAGGGCCCCTGTTAGTCACTCCCACAAGCTCAGCTGCCATCTCTTTCATCCCTGCTGCCACCATTTCCCGTAGGCTGCCAAGAGAACTTCCTCAGCACCCTGTCATTATTGCCGGGGGCTGAAGGTGTGCCCAACCACCCAGACGATGGGAACTGGAGCAAGCATCAGGGGGTCTCAGTGTCATAGAAACTTGCAGAAGTGTGGTTGGGGGAGGGCTGAGGATGGGAGGCCAAGGGCCAGTGTCAGCTGCCTGGGCAGCTGTGCAGGGATGTGTTCCCAGGCCCCTTCCACTTGCCCGGTAATGAGTGGTCTAAGTGGCGGCTCTGGAAGCCCCCAACTCTGTGTGGGGACAGAAGTGACACCCTGACCCCAGGTGAAGGCGTGCTCTCTGGAATGTGTAAGATCTACCTCTCCCTGCTGGGTGGCCTAGGTCACGTTGCAAGAACCAGTTTGCAGAAGAGTCTGGAGATAGTTGCACACCTGGAGCCCAGTGATAAAGGGGAGTGATAGGACCCTGCTCTTGGGCATCTGGTATACTTGGTGGTGTGGAGGAGAAGGGAGGCAGCTCAGCATGTGCACATATAGGCGACAGCCCAGTTCCAGTTCCAGGCACCTTTGGTGCTCACCTGCATCTCACACTGCAGCTCTTGAGAGAGGTCAACCCCCATCTCCAGCATTCATTCCATTTCAAGCTGTCACTGGTTCTCAGCCTCTAGCCTGACTAGCAGATTTTGAATCTAAAATTCTTTCTCCAGTGACTGTTCTAGCTCATGCTGTTGTTGGTATTCAGTCTGCAGCTCATACTGGAGCTTTTAACCTCAGGCAGCCTCTCACACAGAGCTCTCATTTCCTTTTTCCATGACTGTAAAAAGCACCCAGCCAATGGCACCCAAAAATACAGCCATGGAGATCCATATGCTGGAGAACAAAGACCACTCCTCTACCCCACCCTTCAGTCCATACTGATCTGATCCAGATCTTGCCCACTATGCCAAATGTAAGTCTGTTGGTTGAAGCCAAGCAGGTTCGTACTGAATTCAGGCAGATGGTAGAGAAACTGTGGACTCAAAAAGTGGCCATACTCATTTACTGGAGGCCTGCAGAGACAGCAAAACAAATAAAAAAGAAAATCCTGCTTTTTCCGTGGAGGGGAAGGGATCAGGCAAACTGCTCCTCATGGTAGCAGCTGAGGGAATCAGAAAAACAGACATCACAGTGGTAGAAAAGCAATCTAGACGAATCATCCATGAGGGAAGATATCCATACTATTTTATAGACACACAGGTGGCTTTTTTCCACATGCTAGTGCAATAATTGTGCAAAGTGCTTGCACCCAGGAAACCAAGGAGCAAACTTAATGCACCAGTTTTTCCCATGTCTCTGTAGGTTAAGGCACTGTTCTGAAGTTAGAAGTTTGTCAATTTGTTCTCCTGTCAGGGCAATAAAGGGGAAGCAACCAATTAATGAATGATTGAGTGGCACAAAAAAGTTTATTTACTCCTCACTTCTCTCTCCCTTTCTCTTTCTGTCTTTATAAAAAAATCAATAAAAATAAATAATTAAGAAGTGGACAAATAGCTGACAAATATCATACAAAATTGCAGAGGTTTTTGGTTTGATCCCCAGTAAGGGAATATACAGAACAGCTTAACGTTGTACTCTGTTTTAACATCACTGCCTCTTTCTAAGAAAAAGAAAGAAAAGGAAATAAAAGGAAAGGAAAGGAAGAAAGAGAAGAAAGAAAGAAAGGAAGAAAGAAAGAAAGAAAGAAAGAGAAAAAAAAGAAAAGAAAAGAAAAAAGAGAAAAGAAAGAGAAATCCAGTTAAACCATCCATCAGGTTTAATTCTCCCAAGACACTTAACCTTTATTTTATTTTCTTGCCACCCTATTAAGTGCTGAAGGCACGGATAAAAGGATTGACTGCAGCTGATGCTGATGAACTCTTTCAACACAGCAGCAGTGAGACAGCAGAAGTGAGAAGGGGGTTATTGTAAATTACTTGAGTGCCACAAGAGCTTGGGAAAGAAAAGTGGAAGGATTGTGGTGGAAAATTCCAGCCTGAGGTCCTCAAGACTGTGAAGTGGTTGAAACTCAGCCAGGTAAAGGAGCAGTATGTTTGAGGAGTGTCAGGGGTGGTGGCAACTGTGAGAGCTTGCGGAGTGGAGCATGGAGAAAATTATAAACAAGTGCTTAGAATGGGCCCGGTAAAGGGTGTTATAAAAGCAGAGGTGGAAGTGGGGCTTTGTTCATGACAGGTTGGTGATAAACAGACCAGGGGTAAAAAAGAAAATGGTTGTGGTATGTCTTTGATAGGATGACTGGACCCTTGTGAGAGATTTTCTGAAGAGGCAGGGAATGGAGAGGATTGAACCTATGATGTTTTTGTAAGATTTTGGAGGTGTTCATCTAGAAATAAATGGGGAAGGGTATAAGGCAGACTTTACATAAAATAAGAATAGATATTTAGGGAACAAAGAATTTGTCAGATTTGAGGACAGAATGGAGAATGATTCATGGAGAGTGAAGAATTGGAGTGAAGTTGGATGGGCAACAGGACAGTGTGCTGCATAGTGGAAGAAGTTTGTGTGTTTACTTTCCCTTGGTGAAAGAAATTGTGAGTAAATTAAGCAGCATCAGTTGCTGACTATTCTAATTACCAGGGTTTCCAACTTTAATAAGGTAGTAGTGACATCAGAAAATGGTCATTTGCTATAAAGAATTTGATTTGGCTGAGAGTTTAACTGGATTTACCCTGAAAAACTTCCTAAATTACCTCTCTTGTTTGTCTGGCTCATGCAAAAAGGAAAAAAAAATAAAGTAGTGCATAATTTAGCAGTGCATAAATGTGTTTATAGTCTTTCTGTGTTCAAGCCATATATGCTAAAGTGGAAGTGTGAAAGTCTGAAAAGGGAAGCAGAAAATAAAAAATTGCATGTAGGAAATGCTAGAGGGTTTTTTTCCTCCACACCCTCACCATCTCTGGTTGTTCAATGATTTGTTAGTGAAAGCCCTTCTGACAGGTGTGAAGTAATGTCTCATAGTGGTTTTAATTTGCATTTCTCTACTGATTTGTGACATTGAGCATTTCTATATGCCCATTTTTAGTGGGTAGTTATTTGAATACTCTAACATTTCATTTTCTGAGGTTTATAATTTCCAATTGTGTTTGACTTCTTCAGAAATCATAGTATATGTTGCTCTAGTTCAGCTTGGTGTTTCACAAATTTAATGGATTTAAGCAAGAACTGCTAGAAGGAGTCAGCCACTAAACTGAGTGAGGTGTAGGCTAATCTGCCCCTTAAGCAGGTATAGGGTACCTGAGCTACCTCTGTGACCCACATGACTCTTGCACATTTTTATCATGGTGCACATTTAGGATAAGCTTTACCTTATCAGAAAATGCACCTGAGATAGTGTCTGCTGCTTCTGGTCATGCTGAGGCAATTTAAATTGCTCCATCAGCCACTTGGGAGGTATTGCCATGGAAATGAGAAAAAACAGTAAGACCGGAAAAAGTCAATATAGGGAGGACCAGCAGAGAAATTTTCTGGTATGTAACATTGTGGGTTTTCTAAAACATTTTTTTGTGGTGTAAGGCAGTGAGGGTTTGTGTGAGAATTAGAATTATAAGTTTATTTATGCTTTGCTTTATATTACAAAGGAACTAAGCATATATGTGACAATTAGTAAATATATTTTGTAAAATATTAAAAATAATCATGCTACCAGTAAATACAGCTCAACCAACAACTAGATTAAATTTGTTTATGAATATTAATGTAAAGATACTGGCATAACAGATAAAATTTCTTAATTTTGGTTTTTACCAAAATTAAATTTTTTAAAGGTTTAGAATACTAATATATATCAGTAAAGCTACAGAAATATCAATAACAAAATGAACTCTGTATAAAATAAAACAAAGATATGTTCTGACTGAATTAAAATGTATGCTATACTGGGATAAGTTTTTGACAGAAAGGGAATTAGTTTTGTGTTGTTTCAGAATAATAAAGATTTTTTAGAAAGGACGAAAGCTGACTATAAAAAAGAAAGTGGTAAAAGATTTATGAGGAGAAATAAGAGAAAAGATTTTATATGTTGTTAAGCTGAGTAAAATTAATATTAATTAAATTAATTAAATAGATACAAACATGAACAGTAACCTGATATAGATGCAAATTTGGTTCTATTTTACTTTGTTAAAAAAACAAACTTTTTCTGTACTGTGTAGCACCAGATAAGATATTATTAATTTTTTTCTGCCTATAAAGCAAAGTACTATGTTTTTTTAATTATGTCACTGATTTCTATTTTTTCAAAGAGGTCTTTGATTACTATAGGGAAGAGTCTTCTCAATTCTAAGAAACAAAGATCTGATAATCATATATCAATCCAGTGTTTATGTGACAGGACCCTTTTCCCAACACTCAGAAATAAAAGCTTTAGTGATTGCATGCCCCTCTCTTTCATGCATAATTGTGGAATGGGTCATGCCTAAAGGAGAGGGGTGTCCAGTCACTACAGCTTTTATTTATGTCACCATCTGTGATAATGAAGAGATAACAGCACAGGACCCCCAAATGACTGAAGGTGGACACCTTTGCACAGGTGCATGACCAAAATATGGTGCAAAGAAAACCATAATCTCTCAGATGTGTCCACATCTCATGACAAGGACCCTGAGCTGATGTAAAAAGGTCCACAACTCTAACATAAGAGAACCAGGCCACATACTCAGAAAACAAAATCCACTCATGACAGGACTCCCTCCTTTCTCAAGTGGGGCACATCTTCACAATCACAAGGTCCAGATACAATATGTCAGAGTTCTATATTCGCACAAAAAAAGACAGTTACAAACACTCAGAGAATCTAGAGTTGATGAGAAAATACTCATACTCTCTGGGTGGAAACACTGCACACACTCCAATGCATACATTCAGTAAATGTTCTTCTCTGTTGCCATTTCAGGAACATTTAGGAAATAGCACCTATTTACTAAGCATTTTCTGTTGTCATTTTGCAAGGGCAATATGAATCACCAGAGCAACTTACATCATGCCTAATTTAGGATGATTTATATATTGGTAGTGGAAAGATGCAAAGTGCACATAACATGAACCATTACTCTTTCTTGTGGGTTTTCTCACCTTTGTAGCCAAATACAAATTTCCTGTGACAAGATACAAAATTCTCTCAAGTAAAAACAGAAGTTTCCTCAAAGTAACAGTACCCAGAACTAATTTGCCAGGGACCCATTAGCAGAGAATAGCAAGCAAATTAACTGTTTCTTAACTTTCCCATAATCTATTTATTAAAACAAAAAAGCTACTATTACTGAAGCAAATTTCTAACTTTTGGAATCCTCTATCAGAACTGAGGCCTGAGTTAGGATGTCTAATGCTATTCCCTCTTTTCTGTAATATGTCACTGGAAGAGCTTTTTTAAATTTGGTCAACTTAGGGCTGGTGAAAGCTTCTTTTAGTACTTTAAAACCCCTCTGTTATTCTCTTTCCTAACTTAAACTACTTGACCCTTGTTGATCACTTTACTTTAAAGCCTTATAGGGAGGCCTGGCCTTTTTTATATTTTACATTCTATAGCTGGCAATATCCACTTAATTCTAGGAATGTTCAGAGCTGTTTCTGAGTGGTGGGCTCAGGAAGGCCTAAAATGGCCTGTATTCTACTTGAAGATAATAATTGTTCTAGGAGTTAATACAAGGCCTAACCATTCTAATATTTTAAAAATATTTATGCTTTATCCCTTTTTATGTAGAAATTAAATGTAATGGGGTGACCTTGTTTTATAGGAATACATAGGTTTCATGTATGCATCTTTATAGCATGTGAACTATTCACCTGAAAACCACACTCCCTCCATACCCCCCTTCTTTCTTCCTATGTTGCCACCACTCTGGGCACAATAAAGACAGTACATCTTGCCCTATGTATTCCAGCACACCCCAAACTGCAAGTATGGCTCACATACAAAAATCTATTAATATAATTTACTGTGTTAATAGAATGAAGGGGGAAAACACATGACCATCTAAAGAAATACTGAAAAATCATTTATATGCAAACAAATGCACATCCATGTTCAATGCAGCAATTTTCATGGTGGCCAACACATGGAAACAACCAAAGAGACTCTTTTTTTTTCTTTTACAGAGACAGAGAGAGAGTCAGAGAGAGGGATAGATAGGAACAGACAGACAGAAATGCAGAGAGATGAGAAGCATCAATTATAAGTTTTTCATTGCTACACCTTAGCTGTTCATTGATTGCTTTCTCATATGTCCCTTGACCATGGCACTATAGCAGACCAAGTAACCCCTTGTTCAAGCTAGCAACCTTGGGTCCAAGCTGGTGAGCTTTGTCAAACCAGATGAGACTGCGCTCAAGCTGGCGACCTTGGGTTCTTGAACCTGAATCCTCCGCATCCCAGTCCAATGCTCTATCTACTGCACCACCACCTGGTCAGGCCAAAGAGTCCCTTAATAAAACATTGAACAAAAAATATGTAATACCTATGTATGATTAAATACTAATGAGTCATAGTTACCCATATGCAATAAACAACATGAATAAACCAAGAGACTATTTTAAGAATCAAAATAAGGAAGTCAGAGAAAGTTAAGGACTATATGATTGCACACATATGTGGCAGAGATACTTAGATTAACAGACATAGACAGATGTTAAGTGGATACCAAAAAAGGGGGTGGAAGAAAGAGGAGTAAATGGGGGTTTTGTGCTAAAAACACTCAACAAACTAAGACTAGAAAAGAATTTCCTCAACATGAAAACAGGCATTTACCAAATACCAACAGCTAGGGCATATGGCAACTCTATACTTACATTTTGAGAAAACACCATACTGTCTTTCATAATGGCTATACCAGTTTACATTTTCCTTTTTAAATAAGATTTTATTAATTTATTTTAGAGAGAAGAGAGAGAGAGAGAGAGAGAGAAGAGGGGAAAAGGAAGTATCAACTCTCATATGTGCCTTGACCAGGCAAACCCAGTGTTTTCAGCTGGTGACCTCAGTGTTCCAGGTTGACACTTTCTTCACTGCACCACCACAAGTCAGACCCAGTTTACATTTTCACCAACTGTGAAACAGGGTCCTATTTCCTCCACAACCACTCCAAACTTTTTATTACCTCCCTTGTTGATAACAGCCAATCTATCAAGTGTGAAGTGGCATCTCATAGTTTTGATATGCATCTTTTTGTACATCTCTTTGTTCTTTGTATGTCTTCATGAGAGAAGTGTCTGTTTAGGTTCTCTCCCTATTTTTTAATTGAATTGTTTGTTTCTTGTTGAGCTTTGTGAGTTCTTTATATATTTTGAATATTAACCACTTTCAGAGCTATTGTTTGTGAGTATCATCTTTTTCTGAGTGGGTTGCCTTTTTCCTTATTGTTGTCATTTTTTTTAGTGCTGCAGGGGCTTTTAGGTTTAATAACGTTCTAGTCATTTATTTTTGCACTTACCTCCTTTCCCTTTGGGATCAAATTTATAAAAAGTTCTTTATGGCCAAGTTTAGGTATTTAGAACCTATGTATTTTTCTCTGTATTTTATTGTTTCAGATCATATATTTAAATTTTGATTTATTTTAAATAAATTTTTATGCATAGTGAGAAACTGTAGTCAAGTATCATGTTTTGCATGTGACTTTAAAATAATCTAACACTGTTAATTCAAGAGACTTTCCCCACCTTTATTGTGTGTCTTAAACTATTTTGTAAAAAGAAATGTATTTGCCCATATATCTGAGGTTTATTTCTATGCTTTTGATTCTGCCCCATTATTCTGTGTTTAATTAATTAATTACTGAACTACTTTCTCATTTATTTATTTTGCCAGTATTATGCTGTTTAGATTATTATGGTTCTGTAGTATACTTAGCAGTGACGTAGTATAATACCTTCACCTTTCTTCCTTTTTCTCAGAACTTTTTTACTTTTTTGACTCTTTGGGGGTCAAGTAAGGCAGGCAGTACTCAGAGGAGGTCCTTACAATGTGCAGGAACATGTAACCAGGTGGATGCAAAGTCATATTCATGGTATTTATGAGCCAGTCTCTTAAGTAGGACCTTGGAAACACTGGAGGAGCTGCTCAATCCTATGATCACACAGGTTGGGGGTCCCATAAACAGCTCTCTATTAACCAAGAGAGTTCTGCTTTGCCTATAGATGATATTTCCAAGGTGAAGGAATAGCACTGTGTTTAAAAAGCTACCACTTGGCCCTGGCCAGTTGGCTCAGCAGTAGAGGGTCAGCCTGGCATGTGGAATTCCTGGGTTTGATTCTTGGCCAGGGCACACAGGAGAAGTTCCCATCTACTTCTCCACCCTTCTCCCTCTATTTCTCTCTCTCTCTCTTTCTCTCTTTCCCTCCCACAGCCAAGGCTTCACTGGAGCAAAGTTGGCCTGGGCACTGAGGATGGCTCCAATTGCAGCAGAGCAATGCCCCAGATGGGGAGAGAATTGCCCTCTGGGGGCATCCCAGGTAGATTCAGGTTGGGCACATGTGGTAGTCTGTCTGTTTCCCCCCACTTCTCACTTTAGAAAAATACAAAATAAATAAACAAATGCTACAACTCTAATTAAAGAAATAAATAGCAAGTTATATCAATGAGAAGAACTGTATCCTGTTGTCCCCTATATCTGGGTTTATCCTGAACTCTGCATTTGGTGTCAGAAGTGAGGGTGGTGTCTTGTGGAATGTTTTCTAACTTCATACAGATGATGAAGAAGAGATTCTGGAAAGACTCAGTAAAGTATGCTATATTAAACACTTTAAAATTTGATAATGGGTGACCACTAAAGATGCTTTAAAAAAGGGTGGAGAGAAAAACTATACCTTGGCAAAAAATCCTGGCAACAATGTGGACAGAATGAATTTAACCAAGTAAACCTCAAACTAGGGAAATCAGTTATAAATATGATACATTAAAGGTACTGAGGCTTTTTATTCCAATGACATGGGTTCTGCAGTAATCTATCCAGGAAATGTATAAAGTGTAGACTAAAGAAAAGGGAGAATACAGTCAAGAGATAATTAGGGAGAGACTTGAAGAAGGCAGCAGTGTAGGCAGATGCACAGACTCCCAGCTCACACCTCCAAACTGAATTAAAAATTAATTTAGAAACAATCAGTGTGAAAATTCAACTCTGGACTACAAGAACAACTCTCAAAACTCAAGGAGCAAATCAGAAGCCACACTGAGCCAGATAGGGAGTACCAAGGAGCAGTGAGTATCCCCTGCTTACAAAAATGAAGGGGAAATAAGGCTGAGAGCCAAGAAGGGCTCTCATTCAAAGGAAAAGAGTAGAAACTATGGCTCACAGCAACTTGCCTGGAGGACTGGAAACAAGGTGTGTTGAAAGGGGTGGCTTATCTTCCAAAAAGAAAGGGGGGAGAAAGAGACAGATGGTTACAAGCAGAGGAAGGCATGGGAGGACCATAGAAGCTAACTCATCCAGTACTAGAGGCAGCCATAGCTGGGGAAGTGGTTGATCATTCTATATAACATAAGACTAAGTGGTTCCAGGTCACTCATCTCAAGATATCTCTCTAGCTCCAATTAGCACAAGACACAGATGAAAACAAGAAGTGGGGAGGGGGGCAGTAACTCAAGTTTCCATGGAGATCTGAGATACACCTCCCCCTACTGAAGCAAAGAAAGCATCCCCCCCAGAGAGAGTAACTGGCAGATCAAAACTTCGGAGTCTCAGGTTATGCCCACTGCATTCCTGGATACAGTTTCAAACAAGCCCCATGCTGAGATCAGTAAACAAGACTTCCACCAAGATAGCTGAGAAGAAAACAAACAAATCAAGACTTCAAAGCAGCTTTACTAGAAAAGCCAAACCTGACAGTGGATTACAAACAACAGCTGATGCCAACCCAAGAAGACCTAGAAATAAGACAATTAAAAATTGGAGGCAAACAACACCAAACCTAGACTCAACCAGCTCTACAAACAATACACCCAAAAACACAGGCATAATGAGAAAACAGAGAAGTGCAAGAAAAATGAAACCACATGAAAAATCTCCAGAAAAGGATCTGAGTGATATAGAAATAACCAAACTACTGGATGCAGAGATCAATAGCAATACTATAATAGTAGGGGATTTAAATACCCCACTAACATCACTAGGTAGATCCTAAAGAAAGAAAATTAACAAAGAAACAGCAGACTTAAAGAATACAGTAAATCAACTGGATTTAATAGATATCTTCAGAACCTTTCACCCTAAAACAGCAGAATATACACTATTTTCAAGTGCTCATGGTACATTCTCTAGGATAGACTACATGTTAGGACACAAAAGCAGTCTCAACAAATTTAAGAAGATTAAAATCATATAGGAGAGAGGGGTTGGGGGAGGGGAGGGGCACAAGAAAACCAGATAGAAGGTGACAGAAGACAATTTAACTTTCGGGGAGGGGTACACAGCACAATCAAATGTCAAAATAATCTAGAGATGTTTTCTTTCAACATATGTACCCTGATTTATCAATGTCACTGCATTAAATTTAATAAATAAATTTTTTAAAAAAGAAAAAAAAAGAAACAATACAGAAAATTAATAAAACCAAGAGCTGGTTCTTTGAAAGGGTAAACAAGATTGGTGAACCTTTAATGAGACTCACAAAGAAAAGAAGAGAGGGGACTCAAATAAATAAAATTAGAAATGAGAATGGAGAAAAATTAATCGACAAAACAGAAATACAAAATATTGTAAGAAAATACTATAAAGAACTGTATGCCAAAAAATTAAAAAAACCTACGTAAAATGGACAAATTTCTTGAAACACATAATCTTTCAAAAATCAATCTGGAAGAATCAGAAAACATAAACAGACTGATTACAACAAAAGAGATAGAAACAATTATCAAAAACTCCCAAAAAACCAAAGCCCTGGGCATGAAGGCTTCACTGGTGAATTCTACCAAATACTCAAATAAGAACTAACTTCTATCCTTCTGAAGCTATTTTTAAAAATTCAAGAGGAAGGAACACTTCCAATCCTTTTATGAGGCGAGCATAATTTTGATTCCAAAACTAGGCAAAGACAACACAAAAAAAATTTTAGGCCAATATCCTTGATGAATTTAGATGCTAAAATTTTCAACAAAATATTAGTAAACCATGAAAAAAATCATACATCATGATCAAGTGGAATTTATTCTGGGGAGGCAAGGATGGTACAACATTCATAAATCAATTACTGTAATTCACCACATAAACAAAAGGAAGGAAATAAACCACATGATAATATCAATAGATGCAGAAAAAGCATTTGATAATATCCAGCACCCATTTATGATCAAAATTCTTAGCAAAGTGGGAATACAAGGAACATACCTCAACACGATAAAGGCCATTTATGACAAACCCACAGCCAACATTGTAATTAATGGACAAAAATTAAAACCAATTCCCCTAAAATCAGGAACAAGGGAGGGATGCCCCCTTTCACCATGCTTATTCAATATAGAATTGAAAGTCCTAGCTACAGCAATCAGACAAGAAGAAGAAATAAAGGCATCTAAATTGGAAAAGAAGTAAAACTATTATTATTTTCAGATGATATGATACTCAATATAGAAAACCCTAAAGTCTCAGTGAATAAAAAATGGACCTTATAAACAAATTCAGCAAGGTGGCAGGATATAAAATTAATACACAGAAATCAGAGGCATTTTTTACAGGAACAATGAACTGTCAGATAGAAAAATTAAGGAAACAATCCCCTTCACTATTGCAACAACAACAACAAAAAATAAAGTACCTAGGAATACATTTAACCAAAAAGGTTAAAGAGGTGTACTCAGAAAATTATAAAACATTGATAAAAGAAATCAAGGAAGACACAAACAAGTGGAAGCATATACCGTGCTCATGGATAGAAAGAATAAACTTCATTAAAATCTCTATATTACCCAAAGCAATTTGTAAATTCAATACAATACCAATTAAATTACCAATGACATACTTCAAAGATATAGAACACATATTTCAAAAATTTATATAAAGACTGTTGATAGAAATGGCGCCATGAGGACACGGACTGAAAAATATCCCCAAAATTTCAACAACTTCAACAACCAGAGACAGAAAAATCTATCCTTGGAGCATCCGAGAGTTTCACACCCTGAAGGCGAAGTGCTATCAACAAGACCACTCTCAGATGCCATTAAGAAAAAGGAAATCAAATATCATGGATACAAAAGAAAGAGAAGTAACACAGATAGATGTGGAAAAATCTATGGAGAAAATATTTAATATATTGGAAACCTTGGAGCTAAATGAAAAAGAATTTAAAATAGAAATCCTAAAAATACTCAGACATATACAAGAAAACACAGAAAGGCAATTTAGGGAGCTCAGAAAACAACTCAACAAACACAAAGAATATATTACCAAGAAAATTGAAACTATAAAAATAAATCAAACAGAGATGAAAAACTCAATTCACTAGCTGAAAAACGAGGTAACAAGCTTAGCTAATAGAACAGGCCAGATAGAAGGTAGGATTAGTGACATAGAAGACAAGCAATTTGAGGCACAACAGAGAGAAGAAGAGAGACTCAAAAATTACAAAAAATGAGAAAACCCTACAGGAAATGTCTGACTCCACCAAAAAGAATAACATAAGAATAATAGGTATATCAGAGGGAGAAGAGACAGAAAATGGAATGAAGAACTTATTCAAACAAATAATAGACAAGAAATTCCCAAGCCTGTGGATAGAACTAAAGCTTCAAATTCAAGAAGCAAACAGAACACCGAGTTTTTTTAACCACAAAAAACCTACTCCAAGGCACATTCTAATGAAAATGGCACAAACCAAGGACAAAGAAAAAATTCTCAAGGCAGCCAGGGAAAAGAAGAATACAACATATAAAGGAAGGCGTATTAGATTATCATCAGAATTTTCAGCAGAAATTCTACAAGCTAGAAGAGAGTGGACCCCAATATTTAAAGTCCTGAAAGAGAGGAACTTTCCGCCAAGAATACTATACCAATCAAAGTTATCCTTCAAGTATAAAGGAGAAAGAAAAACATTCACAAATACAGAAAAGATGAGGGAATTTATCATCAGAAACCCCCACGCCAGGAAATACTAAAGGGGGTTTTCTAACCAGATCCAAAGAACAAAACAAAACAAAACCACAAGTAAAAGCTCCACCAAGAAGACAATAAAACCAAATTTAAACTGTGACAACAAAAGCAAAAAAAAGGGGGGGAGGAGAGGACAGAGATTAACAGTAGCAAAGGATGATGAAGTGCAGAAACACTCACAAGATAGGGTACTACAATGAATATGGTAGGTACCCTTTTCATTACTTAATGGTAACCACCCTTGAAAAAACCACCACAAAAGCACATGACTTAAAAAAGGTAGCAACAGAGGAAAGAAGTATGGAATACAAACAAAAACAAATGATAGAAAAACAAAAGAGAAGAATCAAACAAGATACAAAACTAACAGAAAGCAATTTATAAAATGAAATACAGAATCCACAAGTGTCAATAATTACACTAAACGTAAATGGATTAAACTCACCAATAAAAAGACACAGAGTAGCAGAATGGATTAAAAAAGAAAATCCAACTGTATGCTGCCTACAAGAAACACATCTAAGCAACAAGAATAAAAACAAATTCAAAGTGAAAGGCTGGAAAACAATACTCCAAGCAAATAACATCCAAAAAAAAAGCAGGCGTAGCAATGCTCATATCTAATAATGCTGACTACAAGACAACAAAAGTACTCTGAGACAAAAATGGTCATTTCATAATGATTAAGGGGACACTGAATCAAGAAGACATAACAATTCTTAATATATATGCACCAAACCAAGGAGCTCTAAAATATATAAGATAGCTACTTATTGACCTAAAAACAAAAACTGACAAAAATACAGTCATACTCGGAGACCTCAATACTCCGCTGACGGCTCTACATTGGTCATCCAAACAGAAAACCAATAAAGATATACTGGCCTTAAACGAAACACTAGAGAACCTGGATATAATAAACATCTACAGGACACTTCATCTCAAAGCAACAGAGTATACATTTTTCTCTAGTGTACATGGAACATTCTCAAGAATTGACCATATATTGGGCCATAAAAATAACATCAGCAAATTCAGAAAAATTGAAATTATACCAAGCATATTTTCTGATCTAGAAACTAGTTTATATCTTGAAACTAGAATTCAACTGAAAAAAAGAGGAAAAAAACACACAAAAATGTGGAAACTAAACAACATACTTTTAAAAAATGGGTCAAAGAAGAAATAAGTGCAGAAATCAAAAGATATATACAGACAAATGAAAATGACAATACGACATATCAGAATCTCTGGGATGCAGGAAAAGCAGTGATAAGAGGGAAGTTCATATCACTCAGGCATATAAGAACAAACAAGAGAGAGCCCAAGTGAACCACTTAACTTCACACCTTAAGGAACTGGAAAAAGAACAAAAACAACCCAAAACCAGCCGAAGAAAGGAGATAATAAAAATCAGAGCAGAAATAAATGAAATAGAGAACAGAAAAACTATAGAAAAAATTAATAGAACAAGGAGCTGGTTCTTTGAGAAGATCAACAAAATTGACAAACCCCTGACAAGTTTTACCAAGGAAAAAAGAGAAAGAACTCATATAAACAAAATCCAAAATGAAAGAGGAGAAATCACTAAAGACATCGTAGATATACAAAGAATTATTGTAGATTACTATGAAAAAATTTATGCCACTAAATTCAACAACCTAGAAGAAATAAATAAATTCCTAGAACAATACAACCTTCCTAGACTGAGTCAAGAAGAAGCAGAAAGCCTAAACAGACCTATTAGTAGAGAAGAAATAGAAAATCCATTAAAAACCTCCCCAAAAATAAAAGTCCAGGCCCAGACGGCTATACTAGTGAATTCTATCAAACATTCAAAGAAGACTTGGTTCCTATTCTACTGAAAGTCTTCCAAAAAATTGAAGAAGAAGCAATACTTCCAAACACATTTTAGGAGGCCAACTTAACCCTCATAGAGAAACCTGGCAAGGATGGCACAAAAAACAAAAAAACTACAGACCAATATCTCTAATGAATACAGATGCTAAAATAATAAACAAAATACTGGCAAATCAAATACAACAACATATTAAAAAAATAATACATCATGATCAAGTGGGATTCATCCCAGAATCTCAAGGATGGTTCAACATACGTAAAATGGTTAACATAATACACCATATCAAAAAAAAACAAAGAATAAAAACCACATGATCTTATCAATAAATGCAGAAAAGGCATTCGATAAAATACATCACAACTTTATGATTAAGACACTCAACAAAATGGGTATAGAAGGAAAATATCTCACCATGATAAAGGCCATATATGATAAGCCATCAGCCAACATCATATTAAATGGCATAAAACTGAGGACTTTCCACCTTATATCAGGAACAAGACAGGGCTGTCCACTCTCTCCACTCTTATTTAACGTGGTGCTAGAAGTTCTGGCTAGAGCAATTGGACAAGAGAAAGAAATAAAAGGCATCCATATCGGAAAAGAAGAAGTAAAGGTATCACTTTTTGCAGATGATATGATCCTATACATTGAAAACCCCAAAGACTCCACAAAAAAGATTACTAGAAACAAAAAACCAATATAGTAAGGTCACAGGATACAAAATTAGCATACAAAAGTCCATAGCCTTTCTCTATGCCAACAATGAAACATTAGAAAACGAACTCAAAAAAATAATCCCCTTCACGATTGCAACAAAAAAAATAAAATACCTAGGAATAAACATAAAAAAGAATGTAAAGGACCTATATAACGAAAACTACAAAGCATTGTTAAGGGAAATCGAGAAAGATACAATGAGATGAAAAAATATTCCTTGTTCATGGATAGGAAGAATAAATATAATCAAAATGGCCATGTTAACCAAAGCAATATACAAATTTAATGCAATTCCCATCAAAATTCCTATGACATTCTTTAAAGAAATGGAACAAAAAATCATCAGATTTATATGGAACTATAAAAATCCCCAATTAGCCAAAGCAATTCTAAGGAAAAAGAATGAAGCTGGGGGCATTACAATACCTGACTTCAAACTATATTATAGGGCCATGATAATCAAAACAGCATGGTATTGGCAGAAAAATAGACACTCAGACCAATGCAACAGAATAGAAAGTCCAGAAATAAAACCACATATATATGGTCAAATAATTTTTGATAAAGGGTCCAACAACACACAATGGAGAAAAGAAAGCCTCTTCAACAAATGGTGCTGGTAAAACTGGAAAGCCACATGCAAAAGATTGAAACTCTACTACAGCTTTTCCCCTTGTATGAAAATTAATTCAAAATGGATCAAAGACCTAAATATAAAACCTGAAACAATAAAGTACATCGAAGAAGACATAGCTACTAAACTCATGGACCTGGGTTTTAAAGAGCATTTTATGAATTTGACTCCAATGGCAAGAGAAGTGAAGGCAAAGATAAATGAATGGGACTACATCAGAATAAAAAGTCTTTGCTCAGCAAGCGAAACTGACAACAAAATAAACAGACAGCCAACTAAATGGGAAATGATATTTTCAAACAACAGCTCAGATAAGGGCCTAATATCCAAAATTTACAAAGAACTCATAATACTCAATAACAAACAAATAAAGAATCCAATAAAAAAATGGGAAGAGGACATGAACAGACATTTCTCCCAGGAAGAAATACAAATAGTCAACAGATATATGAAGAGATGCTCATCTTCATTATTAGAGAAATGCAAATCAAAACTACAATGTGATACCACCTCACAACTGTTAGATTAGCTATTATCAACAAGCAGGTAATAGCAAATGCTGGAGAGGCTGTGGAGAAAAAGGAACCCTCATTCACTGTTGGTGGGACTGTAAAGTAGTGCAACCATTATGGAAGAAAGTATGGTGGTTCCTCAAAGAACTGAAAATAGAACTACCTTATGACCCAGCAATCCCTCTACTGGGTATATACCCCAAAAACTCAGAAACATTGATACATAAAGACACATGTAGCCCCATGTTTATTGTAGCATTGTTCACAGTGGCCAAGACATGGAAACAACCAAAAAGCCCTTCAATAGAAGACTGAATAAAGAAGATGTGGCACATATACACTATGTAATATTATTCAGCCATAAGAAATGATGACATCGGATCATTTACAACACAATGGTGGGATCTTGATAACATTATATGGAGTGAAATTAGTAAATCAGAAAAAAACAAGAACTACATGATTCTATACATTGGTGGAACATAAAAACGAGACTAAGAGACATGGACAAGAGTGTGGTGGTTACGAGGGGTGGGGGTGGGGGGTGTGGCGCAGAAGGTGGAGAGGGGGAGGGGGAGGGGGAGGGCACTAAGAAAACTAGATAAAAGGTGATGGAGGACAATCTGACTTTGGGTGATGGGTATGCAACATAATTGAATGACAAGATAATCTGGACATGTTTTCTTTGAATATATGTACCCTGATTTATTGATGTCACCCCATTAACATTAATAAAAATTTATTAAAAAATTTATATGGAACCAAAAAAAGAACACAAATAGCATCAGCAATCTTAAAAAAGAAGAATAAAGTCAGGTATCACACTTACTGATATCAAGTTATACTCCAAGGTCATTGTACTCAAAACAGCTTGGTACTGGCATAAAACAGGCATATAGATCGATGGAACTGAACAGAGAATTCAGAAATAAACCCACATCTTTATGGACAATTGATATTTGACAAAGTAGGTTAGAGCACACTGTGGAGTAAAGATAGTTGCTTTAACAAATGGTGTTGGGAAAACTGGACAGCTACCTGCAAGAAAATGAAACTAGACCACCAACTTACACCATGCACAAAAATAAACTCAAAATGAATGAAGAACTTAAATGTAAATCGTGAAACCATGAGCATCCTAAAAGAAAACATAGGCAGTAAGCCCACTGACATCTATCACAGCAATATATTTGCTGATTTATCTCCACAGCAAATGAAATAAAAGACAGATAAACAAATGGGATTATGTCAAACTAAAAAGCTTTTGCACAGCTAAAGACAATAAGAAGAGAATAAAAACACACAATGGGAGAACATATTCGACAATACATCTGATAAGGGATTAATAATCAAAATTTGTAAAGAACTTGTAAAATTCAACACCAGGAAGACAAACAATCCAATCAAAAATGGGTACAAGAAATGAATAGACACTTCTCCAGAGAGGACATACAGGTGGCCAATAGGCAGTAGAAAAAATATTCAACATCACTAATCATTAGAGAAATGCAAATTCAAACCACAATGAGATACCACCTCAGACCAGTCAGAATGGCACTCATTAACAAAACAACACACAATAGGTGCTGGCAAGGATGTGGGGAAAGGGGGATCGTCCTGCACTGCTGGTGGGAAAGCAGACTGGTGCAGCCACTGTGGAAAACAGTATGGAGAGTCCTCAAAAAATTAGAAATGGAACTACCCTTTTACTAAACCATCCCACTTATAGGAATATATCCGTTTTTCGGACGTCACAGTGATGGCGCGGTAGAAAGCGATACCGAAAATCTCCCCATAAACTCAACAAGTACTTCAACCAGAAACAGAAAAACCTATCCTTGGAGTCTTCAGATGCTTCACAACACACCCAAAGATAGGATCAAGCGAAAGATTGGCTAAATATATGGTCAAACTTCAGGGGAAATAAGGAGTAAGAAATGCTCCGCCTTCCTCTCTAATCCAAACAGGATGGCTTTCACTGAGAATTGAGAATATAGAAACTAAGGCGGGCATAGGGAGTGAATAGTTCCAGGCTGCGGTACAGCCAAATCAGGCGGTGGCACGGAGATCCAAGCCGTGGAAAAACCTGGGCAATTCAAGCTAACACGCGCGTGCCAAACCCAGACAAAGAAAGACAAGTGGGGCAGCCATTTTCCGCATCTCCTGGTTGGCGTGGTTAGTGGGCAAAAGATTCTTACAAACACTTCAGGGGTGAGCGCCGCCCATGCTAACCCACAGAGAAGCAAAGTCAGAGGCCTCTGTGTGGGCAAAAAGCAGCATCTCCTAGGAGCCCCAGCGCCCTGAGGGGACCGGGCACGGGGAGGGAGCTGGAGCCAACTCCAACGGTGGAACTTTTCTGTGTGGGAGGAGGGCTTTCGCGGAGCGAGAGGCGTCCCATGTGAACCTCATAATCTGGTCAGTGCACACGCATGCAAAGGTCAGTGCACACGCATTCCTCTGAACTCCTCAGGGGTGGGTGCTCGTGTTTTCCCTCAGAGGAGCAGAATCAGAGGCCCGTGAGCAAGCCAGGAGCGGAAGCCCCAGCGCCCTGGGAAAGCTGCACGGGGACAGAGCGAAAGCCAATTCCAACCCAGTAACTTTTCCGTGTGGGCAGAGGGCTTTCTTGGAGTGAGAGGCGTCCCGAACGCCTGAGCCTCAAAATCTGGTCAGTGCGCACGCAGGAAGAGTGAACAGGAGATTCCTCCGAACTCCTCAGAGGTGGGCGCCCGTGTTTTTCCCACAGAGGAGCAGGTCTGTGAGTGGGCCAGGAGCGGAATCTCAGGCAGCCTTAGCCCCTTGGGAAAGCCGCACGAGGATAGAGCGAAAGCCAATTCCAAAGCTCGATCTTTTCCGTGTGGGTAGGGATTTCACTAGAAGTGTGACCTGTCTGGCTAGAGATTCCTCCGAACGCCTCAGGAGTGGGCAATCGAGTTATCCCACAGAGGGGCAGAGCCAGAGATCTTTGAGTGAGAGGAAGCCACGCCTGATTATGCTGGCAGGTCTGACTGACTGAGCCTTACTCAGAGCCCTGTGCTGAGTGGGAACAGAGTGGGGAGTTGCCAGCTCTTTGAGACTCTTACTATCCAGGCAGAGGCAGCAGCAACCCCATAACTGGATTATCAGGCTTCTAATTGTGCAAGGAAAGACTAGGAGAGAGGCTCCAGGAACACTCTCACAGTGAGAGATCCTCTCACTGTTGGAGCCTATAAACACTAATGAACCTTGGCTGCCAACGAGACTGAAGCCCAATACATGACATTGCCATAGAGAATTATCAACTGCAAACCTCTTCCAGAGCGTGCCACAGGGGCAGAACCCGGGGTACAAAGTCACCGACCAGAAAGACAGAAAAGAAAAAGCAAGACGACAACCTCTCAAAATCAAGAAGAATCTGCAGATTTTATAACCTATCCCATCTTATTATATTTGTTTGTCTGTGTCTCTTTTCTTCATTCTTGATTTTTTTTTCTACTCCAATTTGGTCATTTAATTCTCTCTCAGTCTTACTCTCGCCTCTCTTTGAACTACACTACCCATAAGTGTTACATCTCACATTATCTTTTCTTTCCTCCTCCTTTCTCTCTTTGAGGGTTGCAATCCAAAACCCCTAACTCTCTCTTTCTCTCTCCTCTTTTTTCTCTTTTCTTCTTTAAGTGGTTCCATCTTTTCTCTCTCTCTCTCTCTCTTTTCTCCCTCTATATTAGTCTCTTCCTCTCTCCTTTACATCTTCTCTCATTCAAACTTCAATAATGAACAAATTATCTTATCTGGGACTCAAACTTAAGTTTGTGGCATTTTGGAGGGTTTTTACTTCACCTTTTTAACACATTAGCAGTGCTCCCATCCCTGGCTCTCCATTTTATCTAGTTCTTGTTCAACTAAATACAATAGTAATTTTTTAATTTTCCACCCTTTTTTCCTGTTTCCCTCTTATTCCTCTCATCATATCTCTGAGTCAGCCAACACCTAAAAGCAAAACATTTTATTCTTGACCCAAATTTTTTCCTAATTTGCTTTTTGTGGGTCTATACTGCTCCCCCCTTTTTTATATATAAATATTTTTTTCTTGTATTTTTTTTCTTTTTTTTTTTCCTTTACCCCTATATTACTTCTCCCCAATTCAGGCCCTCCACTACAGGTATTGTTTGTTCTATTTAGTACAATATAATTCACAGTTCATCACAAGATTTTTGCAAAAGAGAGGGGAGAGGATAGGAGAGGAAAAAAGGAGGGGAAGGAATTATTCCCTTTTTTCCCCTCAAATTTTTATCTTATTTTATTTTTCTTTATTTAATGATTAATTTTTTTAAAAAAACGTGCAATTTTTTATTTTTATTTTTATTTTTTTGTCCTTTTATTCCTTATAAAATCTCATTAATACTATCAAGAAAATCACCCTCAGATGCCATTAAAGAAGAGAAAATCGAATATCATGGATACAAAAGATAGAGAGGTAGCACAGAGAGATGAGGAAAAATCTATGGAGAAAAAATTTAAGATATTGGAAACCTTGGAGTTAAATGACAGAGAATTTAAAATAGAAATTCTAAAAATACTCAGAGATATACAAGAAAACACAGAAAGGCAATTTAGGGAGCTCAGAAAACAACTCGATGAACACAAAGAGTATATCTCCAAGGAAATTGAAACTATAAAAACAAATCAAACAGAGATGAAAAACTCAATTCATGAGCTGAAAAATGAGGTAACAAGCTTAGCTAATAGAACAGGCCAGATAGAAGAGAGGATCAGCGAAATAGAAGACAAGCAACTTGAGGCTCAACAAAGAGAAGAAGAAAGAGATTCAAAAATTAAAAAAAATGAAATAGCCCTACAGGAATTATCTGACTCCATCAAAAAGAATAACATAAGAATAATAGGTATATCAGAGGGAGAAGAGAGAGAAAATGGAATGGAGAACATACTCAAACAAATAATAGATGAGAACTTCCCAAGCCTCTGGAAAGAACTAAAACCTCAAATTCTAGAAGCAAACAGAAATCCAAGTTTTCTTAACCCCAACAAACCTACTTCAAGGCACATCATAATAAAAATGGCACAAACCAACAGCAAAGAAAAAATTCTCAAGGCAGCCAGGGAAAAGAAGAATACAACATATAAAGGAAGGCCCATTAGATTATCATCAGATTTCTCAACAGAAACTCTACAAGCTAGAAGAGAGTGGACCCCAATATTTAAAGTCTTGAAAGAGAGGAACTTTCAGCCACGAATACTATACCCATCAAAGCTAACCTTCAAATATGAAGGAGAAATGAAAACATTCACAGATACAGAAAAGATGAGAGAATTTATCACCAGAAAACCCCCACTCCAGGAAATACTAAAGGGGGTTCTCCAATCAGATACAAAAAATAAAAAAACAACAAAAACAAAGCCACAAGTAAAAGCTCCAAGAAGAACATAACAAAACCAACTTTAAACTGTGACAACAATAAGAAAGGGGGGGAGAGGATGAAGATTAACAGTAGCAAAGGGCGATGGAGGGCAAAAGTACTCAAAAAATAGTGCACTACAATGAACAGGGTAGGAACCCTTTTCATTACTTAATGGTAACCACCATTGAAAAAACCACCACAGAAGCACATGATTTAAAAAAGATAGCAATAGAGGAAAGTTGTATGGAACACAACCAAATAAAAACAAAAGATAGAAAAACGAAAGAGAAGAATCAAACAAGGCACAAAACTAACAGAAAGCAATCTATAAAATGGCAATGAGGAACTCACAAGTGTCAATAATTACACTAAATGTAAACGGATTAAACTCACCAATAAAAAGGCACAGAGTAGCCGAATGGATCAAAAAAGAAAATCCAACTGTATGCTGCCTACAAGAAACTCATCTAAGTAACAAGGATAAAAACAAATTCAAAGTGAAAGGCTGGAAAACAATACTCCAAGCAAATAACATCCAAAAAAAAGCAGGTGTAGCAATACTCATATCGGATAATGCTGACTACAAGACAGGAAAAGTACTCAGAGACAAAAATGGCCATTTCATAATGGCTAAGGGGACACTGAATCAAGAAGACATAACAATTCTTAATATATATGCACCAAACCAAGGAGCACCAAAATATATAAGACAGCTACTTATTGACCTTAAAACAAAAACTGACAAAAATACAATCATACTTGGAGACCTCAATACACCGCTGACGGCTCTAGATCGGTCATCCAAACAGAGAATCAACAAAGACATAGTGGCCTTAAACAAAACACTAGAGCACCTGGATATGATAGACATCTACAGGACATTTCATCCCAAAGTGACTGAGTATACATTTTTCTCCAGTGTACATGGATCATTCTCAAGAATTGACCATATGCTGGGCCACAAAAACAACATCAGCAAATTCAGAAAAATTGAAGTTGTACCAAGCATATTTTCTGATCATAAAGCCTTGAAACTAGAATTCAACAGCAAAAAAGAGGGAAAAAATCCCACAAAAATGTGGAAACTAAACAACATACTTTTAAAGAATGAATGGGTCAAAGAAGAAATAAGTGTAGAGATCAAAAGATATATACAGACAAATGAAAATGACAATACGACATATCAGAATCTATGGGATGCAGCAAAAGCAGTGATAAGAGGGAAGTTCATATCACTTCAGGCATATATGAACAAACAAGAGAGAGCCCAAGTGAACCACTTAACTTCACACCTTAAGGAACTAGAAAATGAAGAACAAAGACAACCCAAAACCAGCCAAAGAAAGGAGATAATAAAAATCAGAGCAGAAATAAATGAAATAGAGAACAGAAAAACTATAGAAAAAATTAATAGAACAAGGAGCTGGTTCTTTGAAAAAATCAACAAAATTGACAAACCCTTGGCAAGACTTACCAAGGAAAAAAGAGAAAGAACTCATATAAACAAAATCCAAAATGAAAGAGGAGAAATCACCACGGACATCGTAGATATACAAAGAATTATTGTAGAATACTATGAAAAACTTTATGCCACTAAATTCAACAACCTAGAAGAAATGGATAAATTCCTAGAACAATACAACCTTCCTAGACTGAGTCAAGAAGAAGCAGAAAGCCTAAACAGACCTATTAGTAGAGAAGAAATAGAAAAAACCATTAAAAACCTCCCCAAAAATAAAAGTCCAGGCCCAGACGGCTATACCAGAGAATTTTATCAAACCTTCAAAGAAGACTTGGTTCCTATTCTACAGAGATCTTCCAAAAAATTGAAGAAGAAGCAATACTTCCAAACACATTTTATGAGGCAAACATAACCCTTATACCAAAACCAGGCAAGGATGGCACAAAAAAAGAAAACTACAGACCAATATCTCTAATGAATACAGATGCTAAAATACTAAACAAAATACTAGGAAATCGAATACAACAACATATTAAAAAAATAATACATCATGATCAAGTGGGATTCATCCCAGAATCTCAAGGATGGTTCAACATACGTAAAACGGTTAACGTAATACACCATATCAACAAAACAAAGAACAAGAACCACATGATATTATCAATAGATGCAGAAAAGGCTTTTGATAAAATACAACACAATTTTATGTTTAAGACTCTCAACAAAATGGGTATAGAAGGAAAATATCTCAACATGATAAAGGCCATATATGATAAACCATCAGCTAACATCATACTAAATGGCACAAAACTGAAGGCTTTCCCCCTTAAATCAGGAACAAGACAGGGTTGTCCACTCTCTCCACTCTTATTTAATGTGGTACTAGAGGTTCTTGCCACAGCAATCAGACAAGACAAAGAAATAAAAGGCATCCATATCGGAAAAGAAGAAGTAAAGGTATCACTTTTTGCAGATGATATGATCCTATACATCGAAAACCCCAAAGAATCCACAAAAAGACTTCTAGAAAAAATAAGCCAATACAGTAAGGTCGCAGGATACAAAATTAACATACAGAAGTCAATAGCCTTTCTATATGCCAACAATGAAACATTTGAGAATGAACTCAAAAGAATAATCCCCTTCACAATTGCAACAAAAAAAATAAAATACCTAGGAATAAACATAACAAAGAATGTAAAGGACTTATACAATGAAAACTATAAACCATTGTTAAGGGAAATCAAAAAAGACATTATGAGATGGAAGAATATTCCTTGTTCTTGGTTAGGTAGAATAAATATAATCAAGATGGCCATATTACCCAAAGCTATATACAAATTTAATGCAATTCCCATCAAAATTCCAATGACATTTTTTAAAGAAATGGAGCAAAAAATAATCAGATTTATATGGAACTATAAAAAGCCCCGAATAGCCAAAGCAATCCTAAAGAAAAGGAATGAAGCTGGGGGCATTACAATACCTGACTTCAAACTCTATTATAGGGCCACGACAATCAAAACAACATGGTATTGACAGAAAAATAGACACTCAGACCAATGGAACAGAATAGAAAGTCCAGAAATAAAACCACATATATATAGTCAAATAATTTTTGATAAAGGGGCCAACAACACTCAATGGAGAAAAGAAAGCCTGTTCAACAAATGGTGCTGGGAAAACTGGAAAGCCACATGCAAAAGAATGAAGCTGGACTACAGTTTGTCCCCTTGTACTAAAATGAACTCAAAATGGATCAAAGATCTAAACATAAGACCTGAAACAATAAAGTACATAGAAGAAGACATAGGTACCAAACTCATGGACCTGGGCTTTAAAGAGCATTTTATGAATTTGACACCACAGGCAAGAGAAGTGAAAGCAAAAATTAATGAATGGGACTACATCAGACTAAGAAGTTTTTGTTCAGCAAGAGAAATTGATAACAAGATAAATAGACAGCCAACTAATTGGGAAATAATATTTTTAAACACCTGCTCAGATAAGGGCCTAATATCCAAAATATATAAAGAACTCATAAAACTCAACGACAAACAAACAAACAATCCAATAAAAAAATAACAAGAGGATATGAACAGACACTTCTCCCAGGAAGAAATACAAATGACCAACAGATATATGAAAAGATGCTCATCTTCTTTAGTTATTAGAGAAATGCAAATCAAAACTGCAATGAGATATCACCTCACACCTGTTAGACTAGCTATTATTAACAAGACAGGTAATAGCAAATGTTGGAGAGGTTGTGGAGAAAAAGGAACCCTCATCCACTGTTGGTGGGAATGTAAAGTAGTACAACCATTATGGAAGAAAGTATGGTGGTTCCTCAAAAAACTGCAAATAGAACTACCTTATGACCCAGCAATCCCTCTACTGGGTATATACCCCGAAAACTCAGAAACATTGACTTGTAAAGACACATGCAGCCCCATGTTCATTGCAGCATTGTTCACAGTGGCCAGGACATGGAAACAACCAAAAAGCCCATCAATAGATGACTGGATAAAGAAGATGTGGCACATATACACTATGGAATACTACTCAGCCATAAGAAATGATGACATCGGATCATTTATAGCAAAATGGTGGGATCTTGACAACATTATACGGAGTGAAATAAGTAAATCAGAAAAAACCAGGAACTGCATTTTTCCATACGTAGATGGGACATAAAACTGAGACCAAGAGACATTGACAAGAGTGTGGTGGTTACGGGGGGAGGGGGGAGAGGGAGAGGGAAGGGGGAGGGGGAGGGGCACAAAGAGATCTAGATAGAGGGTGACAGGACAATCTGACTTTGGGTGATGGGTATGCAACATAATTGAACTTTAAGATAACCTGGACATATTACCTTTGAATATATGTATCTTGATTTACTGATGTCACCCCATTAAAAATAAAAAAAAATAAAAAAAAAGAATATATCCCAAGGACACCATATCACCAACTGAAAAAAAGAAATGCTCCCCAATGTTTATGGCAGCATTGTTCACAATAGCGAAGATCTGGAAACAGGCCAAGTGTCCAACAGTTGACGAGTGGATTAAAAAGCAGAGGTACATATATACAATGGAATATTATGGGGCTATGAAAAAGAAGATATTATTACCTTTTGCAACAACATGGATGGACCTGGAAACTATTATGTTGAGTGAAATAAACCAGGCAGAGAAATAAAAATATCATATAACCTCACTCATTTGAGGAATCCAAGGAATAATGGGAACTGAGGAACAGAATTGAATCAGAGGTGTCTGTGTAGGCAAGACCATCTTTCTAACTGTAATAAATTGATGGCACACCAACTGGGACATTTGCTAGAGGATTTTGTTATACAACTGACTAGAAATTTTAGTACATTTCCAGAACAGTTAGGAGGTAATAGACTAGTGATAACTCCTACTGAACTCTGAGGGTATAATAGGGTTGAAATATTTAGCTATGTATTAAAGAATTAGTAACTATGTTTAGTTAGAGGCTCATAAGTCTAGTTTTTATGAAAATTCTAACATAAAATAAGTTTATGTATGCTTTAACATTAAGATGGGTACCATTGATCCTTATCTATGAAAATATTACCCTTTTAAGATGACAGTGCATAGCCTAGATACCACAGTACTTGAAAAGAATGTGCATCTGAAACAAGGCAGAGCAAAGAAATAAACTCCATTCTTACAAACACAAGTCTATATGATACATTTTTAACAAATCATAAGACTATTACATATAAATGTGGAAAACATTAAATAATTTATCAAAAATATATTTTAATTCAAGAAATATACAAATTGAGAATTAAAATGTTACTAACAAACAAAATTATGAAATATTTGCTTTAGGAAAAATAAGAACTTTTTAAGAACTTTACAAGAAGTTTTAATAATATTTTTTGATAAGTAATCAGGACTTCTGTATCTATGTTCTTTGTGTTCCAATAACTGAGAGTCTCTACATGTCAGTCTATCACATGTTTCACAGAAAAGTTTCAACTGTTCTTGTTTGGGTACAGGGCAGAAAACAGAGACTTGACCAGATGCTCCAACAGATTCTGTAGTAAAATAAAACATATATTTTTAAACTAAAAAAAACTTTGTCTAACTTTCTAAATTCTTATTGATACTGGTATCCAAAGCTTATAAAGAATACACAGAAATGCTACAGGGGCAAAAGAGGGAGATTAATAGTAATGATTAAAACGGCTTCTATCTTACCTAAGCCATCTTCTTTCTTCCTGATCAAGTGATCTTTAGTGAATTTTATTCTTTGATGTGCTTCAATACATGTCTTATATAGCCACTCTCCACATTCTACACAAAAGCCAACTGCACTTGCAATGTCTTCAGAACTAATACATACCTAAAAGAAGAAATAAATGCTAATCTACATTAAATTAAAAAAACATAGCCACAAAATAAAAAAAAGATGAAAACTTTCTAACTTGCTTCCAAATACACTAATTCACTGTACCTAGAATAAAATTATTTTTGTTATCCATTTATCTTTAATGAAATCCTTTTCCTTCTATATCAAAAGTTTAGGTGGGTTATTATAGTAGTCTCAACACAAAATCTATACAAGATTTCAATTTTTCAGCAATGATCGTCTGCCTCATTTAAATAGATCTGAGAGGGTATATAATAAAGATATTCTTTATTTTCCATTTGAAAGATAAAACTGTAGCAAAACTAGCCTAATTTGTATAACAATTCAAACATGTTTTCTAATAGTTTACATTTTAATTGTAAGGTAGGAATATAAATATATTGAGAAGCATACCTGTTCTAATTTCTCATCAGAACTGCTAGGAGCTTCAGAAGTAGCTTTCATAAAATAGTTATCCACAAGGTCTATCTGTCTGCATTCTTGGCGGCATACTGGGCACCATATTATACCAACTACAACACAAAACAACAACTTTAAGAAATATTTGTCAGGACAAAATAAAGAAAATTGTGCATGATGCCCATATTAAAACTACTCATTCAATATGACATAGACAAGACCAAAGAAACAAGCATTAAGAGTTGAGTAAAATAATACATTTGGAAAAAATAATACTCTACTTATAAAGAGAAAACAAGCATCAATATGCTAAGAATTTAAAGGTATGGTTGGCTGAATAATGGTCCCAAATGATATTTAGGTCCTACTCCTTGGAAAACCTGTGTCACACCTGTGTCACTTTAAGGCTTGAGATAAGAACGCTGTCCTGGAATATTTGCTGGCCCCATAATGTCTTCAGTGATCTTATAAGAGGGAAGCAAAGAATGATTAGTTACAAAAAAAAAGAAAGCAACTGATTCTGGAAGCTTGAAAGATGGAGCCATGAGCCAAGAAATATGGGTATTCACTATTAGCTGAAAAAGACAAAGAAAAGAAACAGATTCCTTTCCTCAGAGCTGCCAGAAGAAAAAGCCAGAACTGCTGACATTTTGACTCTGCAAGACATTCTAACTTTAACCTAATAAAGATGAATCCAGACTTCAGCCTCCATAACAGTGAGAGAATAAAATGTGTTGTATTAAGACCCCAAGTTTATGACAATTTTATTACAGCAGCAATAGTAATACACACTTAATCACTTACAAATTTTGACTTGGTTCAGAACTATATGAATTTATGCTAGTGGGGGAGATAACCTGTGCCTTAACCTGCTAATGTGCTGGCATCTATAAAAACAGACAAACCTTCTGAAGTAACACACACAAGTAAAAGACCACTGTCAACACAGCAAATGAAAAACTATGCATCAGCCATAAAATTGAGAATATAGCATAAATGAAACAATCCTTGCTTTCAGGAAAAGGTTCAAAACTAGTATAAAATGTTTACCTTTTACGACCATGCAAAACTATAGAAAGCATATATATAGAGTTGGATGTTAACAGAGAACCCAAGAGTTGTGAGTACACAAACTATAGAAACTTATACTACTTATACTACAGTAATTCTAATAAAAAATTGGAAGCATAAATAATGTGTGATACTAAAGTTAGAAATACAACCTCTCCAGGCAGTGGCGCAGTTGATAGAGCATCAGACAGATGTGGTAGATCCAGGTTTGAGACCCCCAGGTTACCAGCTTGAGTGCGGCCTCATCTGGTTTGAGTAAAGCTCACCAGCTTGGACCCAATGTTGCTGGTTTGAGCAAGGGGTTACTCAGTCTACTGAAGGCCCGCGGTCAAGGCACATATGAGAAAGCAATCAATGAACAACTAAGGCAGGAGTCAGGAACCCTTTTAGCTGAGAAAGCCATGAACGCCACATATTTCAAAATGTAATTCCATGTGAGCCATACAATGACCCCTGTAGATTACGCATTATCCAATAAAACTTTGGTGTTGTCCTGGAGGACAGCTGTGATTGGTTCTAGCCACACACAACCATAAACATGAGTGGTGGGAAATGAATGGATTGTAATACATGAGAATGTTTTATATTTTTAATGTTTTTTTATTAAAGATTTGTCTGCGAGCCAGATGCAGCCATCAAAAGAGCCACATCTGGCTCAAGAGACATAGGTTTCTGACCTCTGAACTAAAGTGTCCCAACTTGCAACAAAAAACTAACAATTGCTGATTCTCATCTCTCCATTCTGTTTCTCTGTCCCTGTCTATCCCTCTCTCTGACACTCTCTCTGCCTCTGTAAAAAAGAAAAAGAAAAAAAAAGGTAGGAATATCAGTCTCTCAGGAGAAACAAGTACATTGTTAAAACAAACTCAAAATTTTTAATTAATTTTAATGGGGTGACATTAATAAATCAAGGTACATATGTTCACAGAAAATATCTTCAGGTTATTTTGACATTTAATTATGTTGCATACCCATCACCCAAAGTCAAATTGTTTTTCATCACCTTCTATTTGGTTTTCTTTTTGCCCCTACCCTCCTGCTTCTCCCTTCCTCTCCTCCCTCCCTCGCCCCCCCATAAACACCACACTCTTGTCCATACCATATCTCTTAGTCTCGTTTTTATGTACCACATATATATGGAATCATGGAGTTCTTAGTTTTTTTCTGATTTACTTAGTTCACTCAGCATAATGTTATCAAGATCCATCCATGTTGTTGTAAATGATCCGATGTTATCATTTCTTATGGCTGAGTAGTATTCCATAGTATATATGTACTACATCTTCTTTATCCAGTCATCTATTGAAGGGCTTTTTGGTTGTTTCCATGTCTTGGCCACTCTGAACAGTGCTGTAATGAACATGGAACTGCATGTGTCTTTACATACCAGTGTTTTTGAGTTTTGGGGGTATCTACCCAGTACAGGGATTGTTGGGTCATATGGTAGTCCTATTTTTAGTTTTTTGAGGAACCACCATAATTTCTTCCATAATGGTTATATTACTTCACATTCCCACTAACAGTGGATGAGGGTTCTTTTTTCTCCACAGCCTATTCAACACTTCCTATTACCTGTCTTGTTGATAATAGCTAATCTAACAGTTGTGAGGTGCTATCTCATTGTAGTTTTGATTTGCATTTCTCTAAAAACTAATGAAGATGAGCATCTTTTAATATATCTGTTGGTCATTTGTATTTCTTCCTGGGAGAAGTGTCTGTTCATGTCCTCTTCCCATTGTTTTATTGGATTGTTTGTTTGTTGTTGAGTTTTATGAGTTCTTTGTATATTTTGGATATTAGGCCCTTATCTGAGCTGTTGTTTAAAAATATCATTTTCCATTTAGTTGGCTGTCTGTTTATTTTGTTGTCAGTCTCTCTTGCTGAGCAAAACTTCTTAGTCTGATGTGGTCCCATTAATTTATCTTTGCCTTCACTTCCCTCACCTTTGGAGTCAAATTCATAAAATACTCTTTAAAATCAAGGTCCATGAGTTTAGTACCTATGTTTTCTTCTATGTACTTTATTGTTTCAGGTCTTGTATTTAGGTTTTTAATCCATTTTGAATTAATTTTAGTACAAAGGGACAAACTGTAGTTGTTGTACATGTGGCCTTCCAGTTTTTTAAGCACCATTTGTTTAAGAGGCTTTCTTTTCTCCATTGTGTGTTGTTGGCCCTTTTATCCAAAATATTTGACCATATATATGTGGTTTTATTTCTGGACTTTCTATTCTGTTCCATTGGTCTGAGTATCTATTTTTCTGCCAATACCATGCTGTTTTGATTGCCGTGGCTCTTTAATGTAATTTGAAATCAGGTATTATAATACCCCCAGCTTTATTCCTTTTTCTTAGGATTTCTTTGGCTATTCAGGGTTTTTTATAGTTCCATATAAATTTGATTATTTTTTGTTCTATTTCTTTAAAAAATGTCATTGAAATTTTGATGGGAATTGCATTAAATTTGTATATTGCTTTGGGTAATATGGTCATTTTGATTATATTTCTTTTTTGTATCTGAGAACAAGAAATATTTTTCCATTTTATTGTATCTTTTTCAATTTCCCTTAACAATGCTTTGTAGTTTTCATTATATAAGTCCTTTACATTCGTTGTTATGTTTATTCCTAAGTATTTTATTTTTTGTTGTTGTTGCAACCGTGAAGGGGATTATATTTTTGAGTTCATTTTCTAATGTTTTATTGTTGGCATAAGAAAGAAAATGAATTTTTGTATATTAATTTTGTATCCAGTGACCTTACTGTATTGGCTTATTGTTTCTAGTAATCTTTTTGTGGAGTCTTTGGGGTTTTCGATGTATAGGATCATACAATCTGCAAAAAGTGAAACCTTTAGTTCTTCTTTTCCAATATCAATGCCTTTTATTTCTTTATCTTGTCTGATTGCTCTGGCTAGAAATTCTAGCACTACATTAAATAAGAGTGGAGAGAGTGGACAACCCTGTCTTGTTCATGATTTAAGGGAAAAAGTCCTCAGTTTTATGACATTTAATATGATGTTAGCTGATGGTTTATCATAAATGGCCTTTATTATGTTGAGATATTTTCCTTTTATATGCATTTTGTTGAGTGATTTAAACAGAAAATTGTGTTGTATTTTATAAAATGCCTTTTCTGCATCTATTGATAAGATCATGTGGGTTTTGTTCTTTGTTTTGTTGATATGGTGTATTACATTAACCATTTTACGTATGTTGATATTCTTGAGGTTCTGGGATGAATCCCACTTGATCTTGATGTATTATTTTTTTAATATATTGTTGTATGTGATTTGCTAGTATTTTGTTTAGTATGTTAGGATCTGTATTCATTAAAGATATTGGTCTGTAGTGCTTTTTGTTTTGTTTTGTTTTTTTAGCCATTTTTATCGGGTTTCAGAATGAGGGTTTTGTTGGCCTCATAAAATGTGTTTGGAAGTATTGCTTCTTCTTCCATTTTTTTGAATACTTTGAGTAAAACAGAAACCAAGTGTTTTTTGAATGTTTGATAGAATTCACTAAAAAGTCATCTGGCCCTGAAATTTTATTTGGGGGGGAGGTTTTTAATAGTTTTTTTTTCTATTTTCTCTCTGCTTATTGGTCTGTTTAGGCTTTCTGCTTCTTCATGACTCAGTCTAGGAAGGTTGTATTGTTCTAGGAATTTATCTATTTCTTCTAGATTGTTGAATTTGGTGTCATATAGTTTGATATAGTATTCTACAATAATTCTTTGTATATATACGATATCTGTGGTATTTTCTCCTCTTTCATTTTGGATTTTGTTTGTATGAGTTTCTTTTTTTCCCCTGGATGAGTCTTGCCAAGGTTTTGTCAATTTTGTTGATCTTTTCAAAGAACCAGTTCCTTGTTTTATTAATTTTCTATAGTTTATCTGTTCTGTATTTTATTTATTTTTGCTCTGATTTTTATTATTTTCTCTCTTCTTCTGGGTTTGGGTTGTCTTTATTCTTTTTTCTAGTTCCTTAAGATGTAAAGATAAGTGGTTTACTTGGGCTTTCTTTTGCTTGTTCATATAGGCCTATAGTGATATGGACTTTCCTCTTATTACTGCTTTTGCTGCATCCCAGAGATTTTGATATGTCGTATTGTTATTTTCATTTGTCTGTATGTATCTTTAGATGTCTGTGCTTATTTCTTCTTTGACCCACTCATTTTTTAAAGGTATGTTGTTTAGTTTCCACATTTTTGTGGGTTTTTATTACCTCTTTTTTGCAATTAAATTTTAGTTTCAAGGTATTATAATCAGAAAATATATTTGGTATAATTTCAATTTTTCTGAATTTGCTGATTTTATTTTTGTGGTTCAACATATGTTCAATTCCTGTGAATGTTCCATGTACACTAGAGAAAAATGTATTCTCTGTCGCTTTGGGATGAAGTGTCCTGTAGATGTCTATCATATCCAATTGCTCTAGTGTTTCATTTAAGGTCAATGTTTTATTATTGATTTTCTGTTTGGATGAACTATCTAGAGCTGTCATTGGTGTATTGAAGTCACCATGTATAATTGTATTGTTGTCAGTTTTTGTTTTTAGGTCAGTCAGTAGCTGTCATATATTTTGGTGCTCTTTGGTTTGGTTAATAAGAAGTGTTATGTCTTTTTGATTCAGTGTCCCCTTAATGACTATGAAATGACCATTTTTGTCTCTGATTACTTTTGCTGTCTTGTAGTCAGCATTGTTAAATATGAGTATTGCTACACGTGTTGTTTTTTGGATGTTATTTGCTTGGAGTATTTTTTTCCAGCCTTTCACTTTGAATTTGTTTTTATCATTTTTGCTTAGATGTGCTTATTGTAGGCAGCATACAGTTGGATTTTCTTTTTTAATCCATTCTGCTACTCTATGTCTTTTTATTGGTGAGTTCAATCCATTTATATTTAGTGTAATTATTGACACTGGAGGCTTTCCTTTTGCCATTATATATATTACTTTCTGTAGTTTTGTATCTTGTTTGATTCTTCTCTTTTGTTTTTTTATCATTTGTTTTTGTTTGGTTGTAATCTATACTTCTTTCTCCTGTTACTTTTTTTTTTTAAATCATGTGCTTCTGTGGTGGTTTTTTTCAGGGGTGGTTACCTTTAGTAATGGAAAGTGTACCTACCATGTTTATTGTAGTACACTATCTTATGAATGCTTCTGCACTCCATCATTCTTTGCTACTGTTAATCTTTGTCCTCTCCCTTTTTTGTTTTCATTGTCACAGTTTAAATTTGGTTTTACTGTGATCTTCATGGAGATTGTACTTGTGGTTTTGTTTTGTTTGTTCTTTGGAAAACAGCCTTTAGTATTTTCTGAAGTGGGGGTTTTCTGAGTATAAGTTTCCTCATCTTTTCTGTATCTGTGAATGATTTTATTTCTCCTTCATATTTGAAGGATAGCTTTGATGCATATAGTATTCTTGGCTGGAAGTTCTTTTTCAGAACTTTAAATATTGTGGTCCACTGTCTTCTAGCTTGTAGAGTTTCTGCTGAGATATCTGATGATAATCTAATAGGTCTTTCATTATATGTTCTATTCTTTTTTTTGTGGCTGCCTTGAAAATTTTTTCTTTGTTGTTGGTTTGTGCAAATTTCATTATTATGTGCCTTGGAGTAGGTTTGTTGGGGTTAAGATAACTTGGTGTTCTGTTTGCTTCTTGAATTCAGGGCTTTATTTCTTTCCACAGGCTTGGGAAGTTCTCATATAATTTGTTTGAATATGTTCTCCATCCCATTTTCTCTCTCTTCTCCTTCTTATATATGTATTATTCTTATGTTAGTCTTTTTGATGGAGTCAGACAATTCCTGTAGGGCTTTATCATTTTTTTAAATTTGTGAGTCTCTCTTTTCTTCTCTCTGTTGTGCCTGAAGTTGCTTGTCTTCTATGTCACTAATCCTTTCTTCTATCTGGCCTATTCTATTAGCTAACCTTGTTACCTTGTTTTTCAGTTCATGATTGAGTTTTTCATCTCTGTTTAATTTGTTTTCATAGTTTCAATTTCCTTGATAATATATTCTTTGTGTTCATTGAGTTGTTTTCTGAGCTTTCTAAATTGCCTTTCTGTGTTTTCTTGTATATCTCTGAGTATTTTTAGAATTTCTAGTTTAAATACTCTGTCATTTAACTCCAATGTTTCCAATCTATTAAAGTATTTTTCTATAGATTTTTCTTCATCTATCTGTGCTACATCTCTGTCTTTTGTATCCTTGATATTTGATTTCCTTTTCCTTAATGGCATCTGAGGGTGGTTTTGATAACACTAAGAAGAATTAATAAAGAATAAAAATTAAAAAATAGATAATAAAAAATAATTTAAAAATTATTATTATTTTCCCCTTTTTTTAATTTTTCTGAAGTTGGAAATGGGGAGGCAGTCAGACAGACTCCTGCAAGCATCTGACCAGGATCCACCCAGCATCCCCATCAGGGGGCAATGCTCTGCCCATCTGGTGCTTTGCTATGTTGTTACCAGAGCCATTCTAGCACCTGATGCAGAGGCCATAGAGCCATCCTCAGCACCTGGGCCAACTTTGCTCCAATGGAGCCTTGGTTGTGGGAGGGAAAGAGAGAGAGGAAGGAGAGGGGGAGGGGTGAAGAAGCAGATGGGCACTTCTCCTGTGATCCCTGGCCAGGAATCAAACCTGGGACTCCTGTTCACCAGACTGATGCTCTACCACTGAGCCAACTGGCCAGAGCTCTTTTTTCCCCTTTCTTTAGAAAATACCATTAAAAATTGAGAATTATATTTTGCTAAATGGAACAAAAACTACCTAGAGTGGAGGGCCTGAGTTGTGGAGAAGTGACAAAGGGGCAAAAAATGAGGTAGGGACACAGAAAATTCAAAGAAGAAAAAAATTTGGATCAAAATTAAAATAATTTGCTTGTAAATGACAGTCGAATGAAATATATAGTGAAAGAGATAAGAAGAAAACAAGAAAAAGAAAAAACTACTATTTTATTAAGTGGAACAAAAACTACATAGAATGGAGAGCTGCGGTTGGGGGAAATGCTAATGAGTTAAAGGGAGAAGTAAAAAGCACACAAAATGCCACAAAGAAAATATTTGAATCCAAAATCATATAATTTGATTGTGAGTGGGGATTGTATGAGAGGAAAAGTTAAAGAGAAAAAAAGAAACTAAGAGAGAGGAAGAAAAAAAAAGAAAATAAGCAAGAGAGTTAAGGTTTTTGAAGTGTAACCTTCATAGAGAGAAAGAAAAAAGAAAAAAAAAAGAGTGGAAAATATAACACCTATGGATAATGTAGGTCAAGATGAAGAGAAAAGAATAAGATGGGCAGAGGATAAAATGACCAAGGTTGAAGAAAAAATAAAGATAAGAAAATTAAAAAAAAAATGGAAAATGTTATAAAGACTAGATTATTCTTGATTTTGAGAGGTTATCTTTCTTTTTCTTTCTTCTTCCTGTTCCTCATCAGTGTCACTGTATCCTAGGCTTTGTCCCTGTGGCATGCTTAGGTAGAGATTGGCAGTTGATATGTCACTATGGTGATGACATATACTAGGCCTCACTCTTGTTGGTAGTTGAGGCTTGTTAGCATTTTCAGGCTTTATCAATGGGTGAGTCCATTTTCCCAGAGCCTCTCTCCAAGACTCTCCTTCCTGAATTAGCAGCCTGGTGATCCAGCTATGAGGTTGCCCCTTCCACTGCCTGGAGTGTAAGAGGCCCTAAGAGCTGGCAAATCCCCACTCTATCGCCACTCACCACAGGGCTCTGGGTAAGGCTATGTCAGTCAGAGCCACCAGCATAACCAGGCAGGGCTTGGAGCCAATTGTTCTCACGGTGTCTTTCTGTGAACCTCCAGGCTCACACTCTGTGGTAACACTCTCCTTAGGCATTTTGCACTTTGTAACCTGAATAGGCTAGCAGAAAGATGCTCTAGTCACTGCTTGCAGAACAGGAGTTCTTAAAAGATGCCAAGTTTCTCCTTTTAGTGCACAGCCCTCAGTATGAAAGCTCTTCTGATCAGAGCCACCAGCTTAAGCAGGTAGGGGGGCTTGTTGACTTCTGATCAGGCTCCTTTCTAAGGTTCCCCGGGTATATCTAGTTAAATTTGCTTTAGCGTTTTGTGTGATTGCTCTCTGCAGACTTCTTCCTTGTTAAAAAGCCTACAGCCTAGCCTGTCCAACTTCTGCAGTGTATTTTGAGGTCTGTTTCTTAGGAATGTGTTTTTCACCCTGTATTGGCTGGCAGGAAGTTGCCCCACCTACTATGTGCAGAGCAAGAGGCTCTAAAATATATCATGTCTCTTCTCTTAGATCACTTACCTGAGAAAGAAGACTTTCTCAGCCAGAGCCACTGCCAGTGTAATCCAGTTGGGCAGTGAGCTGAATGTGGGTTAAGCTAATTTCAGTGATTGGATCCGCGAATCTGCTCCAGAGACTGTCTGCAAGCTGCCTGTGCACCACTCCCCCTAGCGCTTCTGTGTTTTTTTTCCCCAGGAATGTGCTTTGTTAGCATTGGTGGAGGTGCCCTGACCACCTGGAGAGGTCCAGGCATAGGAAAGTCTGCTTTCATGCACTCCCCGCATGCTGTTGTTTGAGGAGCAGGGATTACATGGAGACTCTGGTCACAGCCCATGCAGAAGGCTACTGCTGACAGTTTCTAACCCTGGCTCTCTGTCCTGGAACACGGGCGCCTATGCCTGGGACACTAGGTGGAACCACTCGCACAATGTTCACGCTTGCTATCAGGATATTGGGGATAATGAAGGTCACTGCTCACCTGCCTTTGCCAGGGTCCAGTGCCTGTATTAGCTCATGTGGGCTGAGCCGCTGTGGGCACACTCTTTCCTCGGCTTGAACATCTATGCCCCAGCTCAGCTCTTTCCACACCTCCAGCCCTCACTTTCTCTCAGTTCCAAGTGAAAGCAGCCCTTGCTCAGGTCTGTGAGGAAGGTGGAGTGTTCCATTCTCCATCTTATTTCCTTCAGTTTTGATGATATATTTAGCCATATTTTTCACCCAATTATACCTTTGTTCATTGTGTGGAACTTACAGATACTCCTGGGATCGTTTTTCTGTCTCTAGTTGTAGAACTTGTTGAAATTTTGGGCAGAGGTATTGAGAGCGTGCCTCACAGCACCATTTCTCTGACGTCACTCTCATTTATAATTATATATTTGAAAATAAAATACTACTTTTATAATACAAAATGCATACAAAGATCTTGCTAAAAAGAAATACATAAAAAAAATTTTCAAATGAAGAAACAGTATGGTGGGGAAAATGGAACAGAGTATAAATACTTTTACATTTAAGATGACCTGAGTTAAAAATCTTTCAAGGAAAAGAGAGTACAGCCCGACCCATGGTGTTATAATAAATAGGCATTGACCATGAATGCTGAGGTTGCAATTTGAAACCCCAAGATCACCAGCTTGACCATAGGGTGATCAACAAGATCCAAATGCTGGCTTGAGCCCAAAGGTCATGGTCTTGAAGCCTGAAGTTGCTAGGGGATTGAGGTCCCCTTTTCCCCCTCACCCAGCCATTCCTGTGCAGGCAAATACAAGAATCAATCAATGTGGAACAAAAATGAAGAAATTATGACTTGATGCTTCTTTTTTTCTCCTTTCCTATCTCTTAAAAAAGGAAAGAAAAGAAAGAGTACAATATAACTATAAAGGAAATAAGTATAAGTGATTGCAAAAGCAAAAATATGTGAACAATTACCCTCTTACAGTAAACCAGATAAGTTTTAGCTAAAGAGGTAATATTTAAATACAGTCTTGAAGAATTAACATGCCCTTACTAATGTGCAATAATTTATTTGGCTTGCCTATGTTCCTCAAACCCTTCACATTCCTAAGGAAAGTTGTCAATACCAGTCCTTGACAAGTTTCTGGGAGATGACTTCTGAACTCTTGGAATTTTATACCTGATCACTTCTTGGCCTTTTGCCTAAGCTCAAGTGTAGTATGTGTAAAATATTACACCTGGTAAGAATGTTTCTATATGCCTGAAATCTTGGGACATGCTGTATTCAGTTTGAACTCTGGGATGGTTTAAGTTCAAGCAGATGGTGTCAGTTCTGTGGAGGCTGAACCCCAATGTGACTTACCACAGCCCCCCCCAAAAAACATAGATATGAAGGCTCAGGTGAGTTTTCTTGGTTGGCAATATTCCTATAAACTGTCCCACATAGTTACTAATAGAATTAAGCATCTTCATGTGCAACTCTACTGAAAAGACATACTTGGAACCTTGTGTCTGATTCCTCCTGGATTTCACAGCATACACCATTTCTTTTTGCTAATTTTATTTCTTTCTTTCTTTCTTTTTTTGAATTTTTGTATTTTTCCGAAGCTGGAAATGGGAGGCAGTCAGACAGACTCCCACATGCGCCCGACCGGGATCCACCTGGCATGCCCACCAGGGGGTGATGCTCTGCCCATCTGGGGCATAGCTCTGTTGCAACCAGAGCCATTCTAGCACCTGAGGCAGAGGCCATGGAGCCATCCTCAGTGCCTGGGCAAACTTTGCTCTAGTGGAGCCTTGGCTGCGGGAGGGGAAGAGAGAGACAGAGAGGAAAGAGAGGGGGAGGGGTGGAGAAGCAGATGGGCACTTCTCCTGTGTGCCCTGGCCGGGAATCAAACCTGGGACTCCTGCATGCCAGGCCGATGCTCTACCACTGAGCCAACCAGCCAGGGCCCTCTTTGCTAATTTTAATATGCCTTCTTGCACTGTAATAAAATATAACCATGAGTATAACAGTTTTCTGAATCTAGTGAATCCTAGCCAATCATTGAGAATGAGGGTGGTACTGGAGAATCCTCACTAAAGTAGGAAAGAAAAATACAGCATGTAACCCAAAAAAAGCAGATGCAAAGTTATCAAATGAAACAATTGAGTCTATAAAAAATAGAAATATAATTAAATATACATTTACATGTACATATATATACATATACATAAATTGAAAAAGTTAAGAAATTTGCAACATCTAAATTAAGGAATATTTTTGTTGAAAAATACAAATGATGAAAAGACATTCTGTTCTGAGCATGAAAACACCCAATATTACAAAAGTATCCATTTTACCTGTATAAATGAATAATTTGATAAAAGTATTATCAGGTGTTTTGGAGGATTTGAATTCAATAAGATGATTTTCAGAGTCTAAATTTTTACATCTATCTGGCAAGCTGACAACACTGTAAATGACAACAAAAATCCATCTTTTCCTCATTTCAAATTTCTATTGAAATAACATTACGGATTTTAGAAGATACACAATAATCAAAACAATTCAGGTACAAAGTGGGCAAGGCATACAAATCAGAATTCAAGCAATTTCAAGAAATATACATGCAAAAGGATATCTGAACATTGCAGAAGAAACTCAACCAGAATACACATGGAGTGGCAGGATACATCTTAGAAAGACTCTTATTTTTCATAAAGATTTTTCATAAAGAAGCTAAATTCAGAAATTTTAGGCATGAAAAAAAGTCCCAAGGAGACACAAGGGGAAAAAAGTAAAGTCTGTAGACATTAGCAAATCCTACCTTTAAAAAAAAAATTTAGTGAGAGGAGGGGAGGTCGAGTCAGACTCCTGCATGCACTCTGACCAGAACCCACCCAGCAAGACCACTAGGGGGCAATGCTCTGCACATACAGGGCATTTGCTCCATTGCAACTGGCGCCATTTTTTAGTGTCTCAGGCAGAGGCCAAGGAGACATCCTCAGTGCCTGGGGACAACTCACTCCAATCGAGCAGGAGGGAAGAAGAAAGAGAGAAGTCAGAGGGGGGAGGTGTGGAGAAGAAGATGGGCACTTCTCTTGTGTGCCCTGACCCAAAATTGAACCAAATGTCCATATACCAGGTCTATGCTCTACCTCTGTGCCAACCAGACAGAATCACCATTTGCATTTATGAGCAAGTATACCACTGTAATAGATATAGATCAGATGAATGTGCCCCCAACTCAATCTCTCTCAGTGTGCCAGTTGTCATGGGTAAGTTATGGTGATTATACAAAAATGCAACCCAAAATCCAAAACCAAAGTTTCATGTATAAAGTCCCTAATAACTGATTCCATTATTTCAAAGCTCAAGTTTTGAGAGTCCCATTCATGCCTATTACATTAATTTCTTTTAACTGCCAATTCACTAAAATGTATAATTATGGGAAAGGGTAGTGAGGAAGACTTTTTTAGCAAGACAGAGAGAGGGAGGCAGAGAGAGTGAGAAAGGAAGAGAGGGAGAGAGAAAGAGAGGAAAAGAGAAATGAGAAGAATCAACTTGTAATTGTGGCACTTTGGTTATTTATTGATTACTTATAATATGTGCATTGATGGGGAGGCTACAGCAGAGTAAGTGATTCCTTGGGCTTAAGCCATTAACATCTGGGCTCAAGCCAGAGACAATGAAACCATATCAATGATCCCATGATCAAGCTGGTGACCTCACACTCAAGACAATTACCTTGGTGTTTCAAACCTGGGCTCTCAGCATCCAGGTCAACACTCTATCCACTATGCCACCATCAGTTAGGCAGAAGACTCTTCTTAACAAACCAAAACATACAAATCTACAAACTACTTTATCTACACTGTGTTAAAAGAATTTGGTTTCAGTAAATTCACTGGTGGTTTTCCATTCAAGATGGATGACTAAGCAGATGTGGAAAGACCATCTGACCTCCAACTCAAACATGAAAATGTCTACTATATAACAAATCATAGTTAAACAAATATATAATTAAGTCTGCATCCAAGAAGGCAAAGTTTCGAACTACCGAAAACAAAAAGGAAAACTCACAGCCCAAGTGATGAGGCACTGATGCCAGTGGATCACTGGGGTTATCAGTACTACTGTTGAAAATAAGACAAAGCTTTAAAGGTAAAACTAAACTTCCTTCATAAGCCACAGGGAAGGCTAAAATCCTTGTCATCCCTGCAGTCATCCACAAGAATTCAGAATGCCAAATAAGCTTCATGTATAGATACATAATCAAAGTTTCTATTATCTGCACAGTACAAAGAAGCCAAGTCAAGAAACTGATCTTGACAAGTAAGAAGCTAATCTACGAGCTTACAAGCAGGTAAACTTGATGAAATTTAGAAGAGTGGTACAGCAAAAATAGAGGGTATAAAATATCCACACCCTTTACCACACACCTTGCCCTATGCTCCCCTCCCATCTGGCTGTTTCTGAGTCACATCCTTTTCAAATGAACAGGTAAAGTTTATGTAGGGATATAACCTCCAGCTCTGGATCTTCATATCCTGGCACCAGTTTTCCTGTGACTTCAGAAACACTGAATGGAAAACGGGAATACATCTGTTATAACCAGAAGGAACCTAAGGAACCCAGCTCATAATTCTAGTCATTTTTCTGAAGGCTGAAGTAAACATTTCTGTTTTCTATTTTAAGTTATTTAAAATTCATCTTTAATCAACTCAGAACTCCAAACAAAATGTTCACAAAGCAGAAGTCATTAACTATACCTCATATCTCTTTTGCTTCCTGTATTGCCTATTTAAGTGAATTTACAGTCATTCGACAACAACCAAAAGAAAAAAATATAATAAAAAGGCAGCAGCAGCTTTTCTAAAACCATATACACAAAACCATCTCATTAAACACCTCCCTACCCAAGGTACAAATGGACTTCTCACTGAGAATAAGTCTGTAAATATAACTACAATGCTAACGAAGAAACCACTACTATTAGAGTGAGTCAACAAACACAATAAAACACTAAACAACAACCTAAATCACAGAAATAAAGCAGTCTGAAACAGACTTCAAATATGTATAAAATGTTCAAAATTATGAATGAATAATCTATGAAAATTTGTAGATATGAGAAAGAATCAAAAAGAAAATATCCTCATTGAATAAACTCAAAACACAGGTTAAATTAGTAAGCAAGAGATAAATAAAAATAAAATTATCAAGGTAAATTATAGATATGAAGAAGTTACATGGAATTTGGCACAGAGATAGGAGAGATGGAAACTATAAAGAAAGTTAAAGAACTGAATATGAAACTTTAGCATATGTCAAATAGAAGTTCTAGAAATTCATGAAAAAAATGAGGCAAAGATGCTATTTAAAGAAATAATGGCCAAAATTTTCACAACTGAAGAAATAAATCCTCAAATTGTAATCCAAGTCCTAAGCAGAATAATAAAAAATAAATCCACACCTAAACAAAACAAAGATGGAGCAAAATAACTGCTAGTATTAACATAAAATCAAGACTAACAGCAGAACTGGTTAGTAAAAAAACACCAAAATAAATAGCAGGCAAAATCCAAGATGGTGGCAAAGTAGGTGGATGTTACACTCACCTCCTCCCAGGTGTTACAACAAAATTTAAGTTCAATCATTCTGAATAACTAACTTTAAACTAAATGAAGAGTAATCTTATAACCTCCTGAGAAAGAAAGGTCATAGTTCCACACAAGGCCCCCCATCCCAGAGTTCCAGAGCCAGAAAGAGAAGTCCCCCATAATGTTTTGTGTAAAAAAACAGGAGGGGTTGAGGCTGAGGTTGTGGATTGAGGCTGAGGGAAACAGAGGGTTGATGGTGTCCCAGGCAGTTTCTCTTAAAGGGTCTGCACACCCCACACACTTACTTAATCTCACTCCCTCTTATTTCCAGCACTGGGGCAGCTGCTAGAAAGGCACAAGAGACGTAAGGGAAAGAAATGAATTAGACAGAATCAAGGCAAAAGCTGGAGGAACAGCCTTCTTCCAGGCAGAAGTGCTGGCAGAGACTATTATTTTTTCTTTGATAAACTCTTCCCCCACAGAGAGTCCAGCAGATGGCATATCTGAATCTCCACCAATATGGTCACAAGTTTGCCCTGCCACAGTGATTACCTAAGGCCACTCCATCCTATTTGTGGGCCCAGCCAAGGTGTTTCAAGTGGCTTCTCCATATGAATGTCCCATCTTGGTTATGCCTCAGATTTTTCTAAAATCTCATACAAGAAGCACCTGGCCTCAGCATGCCTGCATATCTTGCTAAGTAGCCCCAGGTCCTACACTATTAACAACCAATGGTTTTCAGCTTGGCCTCTCGCCCAGACACCTCCATGTCCAGTACAAGTAGCAGAGATCTGCAAATCACTTTTTATTGTGTGTGTGTGATAGAGATAGAGAGAGACAGAGAGAGGGACAGAGAGGGACAGAGAGACAGGAAGAGAGAGAAATGAGAAGCATCAACTCTTTGTTGTGGCACCTTGGTTGTTCATTGATTGTTTTCTCATATGTGCCTTGATTGGGAAGCTACAGCAGACCAAGTGACCCCTTGCTCAAGCCAGCGACCTTGGGCTCAAGCTGGTGAGCATTGCTCAAATCAGATAAGCCTACGCTCAAGCTGGCAACCTGAAGGTTTCGAATCTGGGTCCTCCACATCCCGGTGTAATGTTCTATCCACTGCACCACCCCCTGGTCAGGCTGCAAATCACTTTACAGCTCATACAAGGAGGCCCAGGGGAAGAATTCAGGTTGTGGCTGACTTTGGCCTTAATATCCCAAGGATCCTCAGAGTCAGCACACCCACTGGACAGCTTTATACAACATGGAAGCATTACCACCTAGCCACATCCACAAGTTACAAATTAAAGGTGTAGACTCAGCAGGCACCAGAGCCCTATTGATGTTTAGAGTAAGTCCTGCTCTGTGAGGTGGGTTTCTGCATAGCTGATCCTCCACAGTAGAAGGTCAGTGGCTGCAGTCAGTCCTTGCAGCAAATCAGATCAACCCATGGGTAACTCCCTTCTCCACTGACATGCCAACAACAATCAAAGCTCAACTGTAAGATGGCCTAACCTCTGGTGGCACAGTGGATCAAGTGTCAACCTAAAATGTTGGGGTTGCTGGTTTGAAACCCTGGGCTTGCCTGGTCAAGGCACATATGGAAATTTATGCTTCCTGCTCCTCCTCTACCTTCTCTCTTTTTCTCTTCCCCCATATCTAAAATGAATAAATTTTTAAAAAATTTTAAAAATAAATAAAAGCTCTACTATAAGAGGAGACAGTACACAGCCCACACAGGAGGGGAGGTGCGCCTGAGTGCCCAGCTTGGGTGATCAGGGAATCTGTGCATCTGGACCCTACAGAACACCTACTACATTAGGCTACTCTACCAATCCTGAAAGATGTAGCAGCTCTACCTAATAATACAAAGGAAAAAACAGGGAGGCTGCTAAAATGAAGAGACAAAGAAACATGTTCCAAATAAAAAAAAAACAGAACAAAACTCTAGAAAAAGAACTAAACAAAATGGAGAGAAGCAATCTAATAAATACAGAGTACAAAACACTGGCCATTAGTATGCTCAATAAACTTAGAACTTCAAACAATGACTATTTTGAAATAAAGGATACACTAATTGAAATTAAAAATAACTTACAGAGAATCAAAGTGGGTAAAACTGAGAATTTGATCGGAGATTTGGAATATAAGGAAGCAAAAAATATCCAATCAGAACAGCAAACAAATCCAAATAAATGAAGATTGTGTAAGGAGCCTCTGGGATAACTTCAAGTGTACCAACATTAGCATGATGGGGGTGCTGAAAGGAGAGGAGAAAGATATTAAAAACCTACTTGAAAAAGTGACAGAAAATTTCCCTAACCTGAGGAAGAAAATAGACAAGTCCAGGAAGCATAGCAAGTCCCAAACAAAATGAAGCTAAGGAAGCCCAAACCAAGACACATAATTAAAATGCACAAGGTTAAAGACAAAGAGAGAATCTTAAAAGCATCAAGAGAAAAGCAGTTAGTCATATGGTAGTTCTATTTTTAGTTTTCTGAGGAACAACCATGCTTTCTTCTATAATGGTTGTATTAATTTACATTCCCACTAACAATGGATGAGGTTTCCTTTTTCTCCACAGCCTATCCAACACTTGCTATTACCTGTCTTGTTGATAATAGCTAATCTAACAGGTGTGAGGTAATATCTCATTGTAGTTTTGATTTGCATTTTTGTAATAACTAATAAAGATGAGCATCTTTTCATACATCTGTTGGCCATTTGTATTTCTCCCTGAGAGAAGTATCTGTTTATGTCCTCTTCCCATTTTTTATTAGATTGTTTGATTGTTTTTGAGTTTTATGGGTTCTTTGTATATTTTGGATATTAGGCCCTTATCTGTGCTATTGTTTGAAAATATCATCTCCCATTTAGTTGGTTGTCTGTTTTGTTGATAGTTTCTCTTGCTGTGAAAAAGCTTCTTGGTCTGATATAGTCCCAATCATTTATCTTTGCCTTCACTTCCCTTGCCTCTGGAGTCAAATTCATAAAATGCTCTTTAAAAGCAAGTACCATTAGCTTAGTATCTATGTTTTCTTCTATATATTTTATTGTTTCAGGTCTTATATTTAGGTCTTTGAGCCATTTTGAATTAATTTTAGTACAAGAAAACAAACTGTAGTCGTTTCATTCTTTTGAATGCAGCCTTCCAGTTTTCCTAGCACCATTGTTGAAGAGGCTTTCTTTTCTTCATGGCATGTTGTTGGCCCCTTTATCAAAAATTATCCCTCTACTAGGTATATACCCCCAAAACTCAAAAATATTGGTACTTAAAGACACATGCAGATCTTCACTATTGCAAGCAATGCTGCCATAAATATGGGGGTGCATTTCTACTTTTGGAACAGTTCTATGGTGTTTTTAGGGTATATTCCTAAAAGTGGGATAGCTGGGTCAAAAGGAAGTTCAATTTTTAACTTTTTGAGGAAACTCCATACTGTTTTCCACAGTGGCTGCACTGTGCAGGAGGGTTCCCTTTTCTCCACATCCTTGCAGCACTTATTCTGTGTTGCTTTGCTGAGGAACACCATTCTGACTGGTGTGTGGTGATATCTCATTGTGGTTTTAATTTGCACTTCTCTAATGATTAGTGATGTTGAGCATTTTTTCATATGCCTATTGGCCATCTGTATTTCCTCCTTGGAGAAGTATCTATTCATTTCTATTTCCCATATTTTGATTGGATTGTCTTCCTGGTGTTGAGATTTACAAGTTCTTTATAAATTTTGGTTATTAACCCCTTATCAGGTGTATTGTCAAATATGTTCTCCCATTGTGTAGTTTGTCTTTTTATTCTGTTCTTATTGTCTTTAGCTGTGCAAAAGCTTTTTAGTTTGATATAGTCCCATTTGGTTATCCTGTCTTTTATTTCACTTGCCCATGCAGATAAATTAGCCAATATATTGCTTTGAGAGATGTCGGAGAGCTTACTGCCTATGTTTTCTTCTAAGATGCTTATGGATTCATGGCCTACATTTAAGTCTTCTATCCATTTTGAGTTTATTATTGTGAATGGTGTAAATTGGTGGTCTAGTTTTATTTTTTTGCAGGTAGCTGTCCAATTTTCCCAACACCATTTATTAAAGAGGCTGTCTTAACTCCAATGTATTTTCTTACCTTCTTTGTCAAATATCAGTTGTCCATTAGCTGTGGGTTTATTTTTGGGTTCTCTTTTCTGTTCCATTTATCTAAATGCCTGCTCTTATGCCAGTACCAGGCTGTTTTTAGTACAATGGCCTTGTAGTATAACCTGATATCAGGAAGTGTGATACCTTCCACTTTATTCTTCCTTTTCAAGATTGCTGAGGCTATTTGTTTTCTTTTTTGGTTCCATATAAATTTTTGAATATGTGATCTAAATCTTTAAAGTATGTCATTTGTATTTTAATTGGTATTGCATTGAATTTATAGATTGCTTTGGGTAATATAGATATTTCAATGATGTTTATTCTTCCTAACCATGAGCACAGAATATGCTTCCACTTGTTTGTATCTTCCTTGATTTCTTTTATCAATGTTTTATAATTTTCTGAATACAAGTATTTAGTCTCCTTGGTTAAATTTACTCCTAGGTACTTTATTTTTTTTGTTGTTGTAATAGTGAAGGTGATTGTTTCCTTAATTTCTCTTTCTGACTGTTCATTGTTGATGTATAAAAATGCTTCTGATTTCTGAGTATTAATTTTATATTCTGCCACCTTGCTGAATTCATTTATCAGGTCCAGTATTTTTGTGACTGAGACTTTGGGGTTTTCTATATACAATATCATATCATCTGCAAATAATGATAGTTTTACTTTCTCTTTTCCAATTTGGATGCCTTGTATTTCTTTTTCTTGTCTAATTGCTGTAGCTAGGACTTCCAGGTCTATGTTGAATAAGAGTGAAAAAGTGGAGGGCTGAGCTTAAGCTGTAAGACAGAAGATGTTGAAGTGTCTGGGAGACATGAGAGGAGGCTGCAGTTGTAAGCCAAACCCCTTAGTGGAGGAAATTTGGCTGCTTGCTGTATCTACAGAGGGAAGTCATTTGCACCATGTGTGGCTGCAAAGATACTGGGCTTTGTGTATTTTCTTGCTGCATTCTTGGTATGAAGCCTAGAACCTCGCACCCAGCTTGATGTTTAATAATGAAGAAATAATTCTGACTTTTGTTTCAGAGGACTCACATAGAGATCAGTGAAAAATGTGTTCTTAGAAAGATTATGCAGCTCTTCAGAATGTCTCCTGGCATGAAGAACATTTGCTTTTATTCTATTGTTAACCAACTTTCCAGATCTGCTGGAAATAATTTGGCATCATCTGTGAAAAGGCAACTTGGAGCTCTCTTAGTTTGACACACAGGTAATCTTTTTCTTCTTGGGGACCTTCTGGACTTGAATGCTGGTGGCCAGGCAACTAAAAATTCAATGTGACCTCATTCTTAAATGTGCCTTTTCTAAAACTTGCAAAACACATCTCAAAACATAGACACCATCATAACCCTTTCTCTTTTTTCTTCATATTTCAATGCCAGCACAATCAAAATCCATATTTCAAAAAGGCCCCACTGCCTGAGTGAGGTTGAATCTTTTTCAAAAATTGATGGAAATTTCTGAGAGGACTGGGGCCAATCCTGACACATACCGAGACTCCAGATTTCTCATGCTTAAGAATCACGGTCTTGCCTTTCCATCTCTTCTCTGTGGGATGGAGCATTTTAGAGGCTCACTGTCATCATCCTGTTACAGTGTCTCCCTGAGAGTCTTTTCTGTGATTGGAAAATTGACCCATGATCATACTATTGGGAATAGATGAATTTCTGCTAGACCAGTGATTTTCAAACAGTGTGCCTCAAGAAGTTTTAAAGCATGCAATATCTGGCTATTAAGTGAGGGGCACTGATCATTTTACAGTTAGATAGTCAAACTATTAAAATTACAACAGCCAAAACAACAATAGACATTTGGTGTGAATAAATAAAAATTAAACTATCATATTTGGAGCATGAAAAATCAACTCTGGACTACAAGAACAGCTCTCTAAAACCAAGGAGCAAAGAAGAAGCCACACTAAGCCTAGTAAGCAGTGCCAAGGAGCGGTGTGTCTCCCCTGCTTACAGGAACAAAGAGGGGGGTGAGGCTGAGAGCCCAGAAGGGCTCTCACTCCAAGAAAAAGAGCAGAAAATATCGCTCACAGCCACTTACCTGGGGACCTGGGAACAAGGTGTGTTGAATGGGCTGGCATGTCTTCCAAAAAAAAAGGGGGAGAGAGAGAGATACAGACAGTGATTGGCAGAGGAATGCATGGGAGGACATGAGAAGCTCACTCATCCAGTGCTGGAGGCAGCCATAGCTGGGGGAGGGGTTGATCCTTCCACACAATACAAGACTTAAGTGGTTCTGGGTGACCCATCTCCAGACATCTCTCCAGCTCCAATCAGCACAACAAGACACAGCTGAAAACAAGAAGTGGGGAGGAGGAGCAGTAACTCAGGTCTCCATAGAGATCTAAGATACACCTCCCCCTACTGAAGCAAAGAAAGCACCCCCCCCCAGAGAGAGTAACTGGCAGATCAAACCTTTGGAGTCTCAGGTTACACCCACTGCATTCCTGGATACAGTTTCAAGTAAGCCCCTTGCTGAGATCAGTAAACAAGACGACCACCTTGTTAAGAAAACTGAGAAGAAAATAAAAAAATCAAGACTTCAAAGCAGCTCTAATAGAAAAGACAAATCCGACAGAGGATTACAAATAAAGGCTGATGCCATCCCAAGAAGACCTAGAAATAACACAACTGAAAAATCAAAGGAAGACAACACCAAGCCTAGACTCAACCAGCTCTTCAAACAATACACCCAAACACACAGACATAGTGAGAAGACAGAGAAGTGCAATCCAAATGAAACCACATGAGAAACCTCCAGGAAATTAACAGAGTGATATGAAAATAACCAAACTTCTGGATGCAGTTTAAAATAATGATTGTTAGGATGCTTAGGGTTCTCAGAACAACAATGGATGGTCATTACAAACACCTAAATAAATAAATAGCAAGTATAAAAAAGGATATTGAAATATTTAAAAAGAATCAGTCAGAGATGACAAATATAATATCAGAAATGAAGACCACAATTGAAGGAATTAAAAACAGGATAGATGAAGCTTATGATTGAATCAGCAAGTAGGAGGACAACTTGAACAGAGGCATGGAAGCAGAGCAGAAAAAACAAAAGAGACTCAAAAAGTCTGAGGAAATTCTAAGAGAGTTCTGTGACAAAATGAAGAGAAATAACATTTGCATCATAGGGGTTCCTGAAGAAGAAGAGAAAGAACAAGGGATAGAAACTTTATTCAATCAAATCATAGCTGAAAACTTCCCTAAATTAATGCAAGGAAGGGTCTTACAAGTTCAAGAAGCAAGAGAATTCCATTAAAGAGAAACCCAAAGAAACCTACACCAAGACACATCATAATTAAAATACCAAAGCTAAATGATAAAGAGAAAATATTAAAAGCTTCTAGAGAAAAAAACACTATCACCTAAAAAGGAGCTGCCATAAGGATGACATCAGACTTCTCAACAGAAACACTTGAGGCCAGAAGGAAATGACAAGAAATATTCAAAGTCATGCAGAACAAGAGCCTACAACTAAGACTACTTTATCCAGCAAGGCTATCATTTAAAATTGAAGAAGAAATAAAAAGCTTCCCAGACAAAAAAAAAAAAAAAAAAAACTCATAGAATTCTTTACAACCAAACCAATGCTAAAGGAAATGTTAAGGGGCCTGTTGTAAACAGATCAAAGTGGGAAAAGAATATAGTAAAAGAAGAATACCACTTTAAAGAATAAAACGGCAACAAACAACTACATATCAATAATAACCTTAAAGGTAAATGGACTAAATGATCCAATCAAAAGACATAAGATAGCTGATTGGATAAGAAAACAAAACCCATACATACGCTGTCTACAACAGACATGCCTTAAAACAAAAGATGCACATAGACTGAAGGTAAAAGGATGGAAAAAAACATTTCATGCACATGGAAATGAAAAAAAAGCTGGGGTAGAAAGAGACTCAAAAATTAAAAAAAATAAGATAGCCCTACAAGAATTATCTGACTCCATCAAAAAGAATAACATAAGAATAATAGGTATATCAGAGGGAGAAGAGAGAGAAAATGGAATGGAGAACATACTCAAACAAATAATAGATGAGAACTTCCCAAGCCTGTGGAAAGAACTAAAGCCTCAAGTTCAAGAAGCAAACAGAACTCCAAGTTTTCTTAACCCCAACAAACCTACTCCAAGGCATATCATAATGAAATTGACACAAACCAACAGCAAAGAAAAAATTCTCAAGGCAGCCAGGGAAAAGAAGAATACAACATATAAAGGAAGGCCCATTAGATTATCATCAGATTTCTCAACAGAAACTCTACAAGCTAGAAGAGAGTGGACCCCAATATTTAAAGGCCTGAAAGACAGGAACTTTCAGCCACGAATACTATACCCATCAAAGCTATCCTTCAAATACGAAGGAGAAATAAAAACATTCACAGATACAAAAAAGATGGGGGAATTTATCAGAAAACCCCCACTCCAGGAAATACTAAAGGGGGTTCTCCAATCAGATACAAAGAACAAAAAAAAACAGAGCCACAAGTAAAAGCTCCAAGAAGAACACAACAAAACCAAATTTAAACTGTGACAACAACAAAAAGAAAGAGGGGGAGAAGATGGAGATTAACAGTAGCAAAGGACGATGTAGTGCAAAAGTACTCACAAAATAGTTTGCTACAATGAACAGGGTAGGGACCCTTTTAATTACTCAAAGGTAACCACCATTGAAAAAATCACCAAAGAAGCACATGAGATAAAAAAGATAGCAACAGAGGAAAGATGTATGGAATACAACCAAATAAAAACAAAAGATAGAAAAACAAAAGAGAAGGATCAAACAAGACACAAAACTAACAGAAAGCAAGATACAAAATGGCAATAGGGAACTCACAAGTATCAATAATTACACTAAATGTAAACGGATTAAACTCACCAATAAAAAGGCACAGAGTAGCAGAATGGATTAAAAAAGAAAATCCAACTGTATGCTGCCTACAGGAAACTCATCTAAGTAACAAGGATAAAAACAAATTCAAAGTGAAAGGCTGGAAAACAATACTCCAAGCAAATAACATCCAAAAAAAAGCAGGTGTAGCAATACTCATATCGGATAATGCTGACTACAAGACAGGAAAAGTACTCAGAGACAAAAATGGCCATTTCATAATGGCTAAAGGGACACTGAATCAAGAAGACATAACAATTCTTAATATATATGCACCAAACCAAGGAGCACCAAAATATATAAGACAGCTACTTATTGATCTTAAAACAAAAACTGACAAAAATACAATCATACTTGGAGACCTCAATACACCGCTGACGGCTCTAGATCGGTCATCCAAACAGAGAATCAACAAAGACATAGTGGCCTTAAACAAAACACTAGAGCACCTGGATATGATAGACATCTACAGGATATTTCATCCGAAAGTGACTGAATATACATTTTTCTCCAGTGTACATGGAACATTCTCAAGAATTGACCATATGTTGGGCCACAAAAACAATATCAGCAAATTCAGAAAAATTGAAGTTGTACCAAGCATATTTACTGATCATAAAGCCTTGAAACTAGAATTCAACTGCAAAAAAGAGGAAAAAAATCCCACAAAAATGTGGAAACTAAACAACATACTTTTAAAAAATGAATGGGTCAAAGAAGAAATAAGTGCAGAGATCAAAAGATATATACAGACTAATGAAAATGACAATACGACATATCAGAATCTATGGGATGGGATGCTGCAAAAGCAGTGATAAGAGGGAAGTTCATATCGCTTCAGGCATATATGAACAAACAAGAGAGAGCCGAAGTGAACCACTTAACTTCCCACCTTAAGGAACTAGAAAAAGAAGAACAAAGACAACCCAAAACCAGCCGAAGAAAGGAGATAATAAAAATCAGAGCAGAAATAAATGAATTAGAGAACAGAAAAACTATAGAAAAAATTAATAGAACAAGGAGCTGGTTCTTTGAAAAGATTAACAAAATTGACAAACCCTTGGCAAGACTTACCAAGGAAAAAAGAGAAAGAACTCATATAAACAAAATCCAAAATGAAAGAGCAGAAATCACCACGGACACCTTAGATATACAAAGAATTATTGTAGAATACTATGAAAAAATTTATGCCACTAAATTCAACAACCTAGAAGAAATGGATAAATTCCTAGAAAAATACAACCTTCCTAGACTGAGTCAAGAAGAAGCAGAAAGCCTAAACAGACCTATCAGTAGAGAAGAAATAGAAAAAACCATTAAAAACCTCCCCAAAAGTAAAAGTCCAGGCCCTGACGGCTATACCAACGAATTTTATCAAACATTCAAAGAAGACTTGGTTCCTATTCTACTCAAAGTCTTCCAAAAAATTGAAAAAGAAGCAATACTTCCAAACACATTTTATGAGGCCAACATAACCCTCATACCAAAACCAGGCAAGGATGGCACAAAAAAAAACAAAAAACTACAGACCAATATTTCTAATGAATACAGATGCTAAAATACTAAACAAAATAGTAGCAAATCGAATACAACAACATATTAAAAAAATAATACATCATGATCAAGTGGGATTCATCCCAGAATCTCAAAAATGGTTCAACATACGCAAAACGGTTAACGTAATACACCATATCAACAAAACAAAGAACAAAAACCACATGATCTTATCAGTAGATGCAGAAAAGGCTTTTGATAAAATACAACACAATTTTATGTTTAAGACTCTCAACAAAATGGGTATAGAAGGAAAATATCTGAACATTATAAAGGCCATATATGATAAACCATCAGCCAACATCATATTAAACGGCATAAAACTGAGGACTTTCTACCTTAAATCAGGAACAAGACAGGGTTGTCCACTCTCTCCACTCTTATTCAACGTGGTGCTAGAAGTTCTGGCCAGAGCAATCAGACAAGACAAAGAAATAAAAGGCATCCATATCAAAAAAGAAGAAGTAAAGCTATCACTTTTTGCTGATGATATGATCCTATATATCGAAAATCCGAAGGACTCCACAAAAAGATTATTAGAAACAATAAACCAATACAGTAAGGTCGCAGGATACAAAATTAACACACAAAAGTCCATAGCCTTTCTATATGCCAACAATAAAATATTAGAAAACGAACTCAAAAAAATAATCCCCTTCACGATTACAACAAAAAAAATAAAATACCTAGGAATAAACATAACAAAGAACGTAAAGGACGTATATAATGAAAATTACAAAGCATTGTTAAGGGAAATCGAAAAAGATACAATGAGATGGAAAAATATTCCTTGTTCTTGGATAGGAAGAATAAATATAATCAAAATGGCCATATTACCCAAAGCAATATACAAATTTAATGCAATTCCCATCAAAATCCCTATGAGATTTTTTAAAGAAATGGAACAAAAAATCATCAGATTTATATGGAAGTATAAAAAACCCTGAATAGCCAAAACAATCCTAAGGAAAAAGAATGAAGCTGGGGGCATTACAATACCTGACTTTAAACTATATTATAGGGCCACGATAATCAAAACAGCATGGTATTGGCAGAAAAATAGACACTCAGACCAATGGAACAGAATAGAAAGCCCAGAAATAAAACCACATATATATGGTCAAATAATCTTTGATAAAGGGGCCAACAACACACAATGGAGAAAAGAAAGCCTCTTCAACAAATGGTGTTGGGAAAACTGGAAAGCCACATGCAAAAGAATGAAACTCGACTACAGCCTGTCCCCGTGTACTAAAATTAATTCAAAATGGATCAAAGACCTAAATATAAGACCTGAAACAATAAAGTACATAGAAGAAGACATAGGTACTAAAATCATGGACCTGGGTTTTAAAGAACATTTTATGAACTTGACTCCAATGGCAAGAGAAGTGAAGGCAAAGATAAATGAATGGGACTACATCAGAATTAAAAGTTTTTGCTCAGAACAGAAACTGATATCAAAATAAACAGACAGCCAACTATATGGGAACTGATATTTTCAAACGACAGCTCAGATAAGGGTCTAATATCCAAAATTTACAAAGAACTCATAAAACTCAACAACAAACAAACAAACAATCCAATAAAAAAATGGGAAGAGGACATGAACAGACACTTCTCCCAGGAAGAGATACAAATGGCCAACAGATATATGAAAAGATGCTCAGCTTCATTAGTTATTAGAGAAATGCAAATCAAAACTACAATGAGATACCACCTCACTCCTGTTAGATTAGCTATTATCAACAAGACGGGTAATAGCAAATGTTGGAGAGGCTGTGGAGAAAAAGGAACCCTCATTCACTGTTGGTGGGACTGTAAAGTAGTACAACCATTATGGAGGAAAGTATGGTGGTTCCTCAAAGAGCGGCAGATAGAACTACCTTATGACCCAGCAATCCCTCTATTGGGTATATACCCCAAAACCTCAGAAACATTGATACGTGAAGACACATGTAGCCCCATGTTCATTGCAGCACTGTTCACAGTGGCCAAGACATGGAAACAACCAAAAAGCCCTTCGATAGAAGACTGGATAAAGAAGATGTGGCACATATACACTATGGAATACTACTCAGCCATAAGAAATGATGACATCAGATCATTTACAGCAAAATGGTGGGATCTTGATAACATTATAAGGAGTGAAATAAGCAAATCAGAAAAAAACAAGAACTACATGATTCCATACATTGGTGGAACATAAAAATGAGACTAAGAGACATGGACAAGAGTGTGGTGGTTACCAAGGGTGGGGGGAAAGGGAGGATATGGGAGGGAGGGAGGGAGAGAGTTAGGGGGAGGGGGAGGGGCACAGAGAACTAGATAGAGGGTGACGGAGGACAATCTGACTTTGGGCGAGGGGTTTGCAACATAATTGATGACAAAATAACCTAGACATGTTTTCTTTTCTTTGAATATATGTACCCTGATTTATTAATGTCATCCCATTACCATTAATAAAAATTTATTAAAAAAAAAAAAAGAAAGTGATACAGGGTGACGGAAGACAATCTGACTTTGGGTGATGGGTATGCAACATAATTGAATGACAAGATAACCTGGACATGTTTTCTTTAAATATATGTACCCTGATTTATTAATGTCACCCCATTAACATTAATAAAAATTTATTTATTAAAAAAAAAAAGACTCTCAACAAAATGGGTATAGAAGGAAAATATCTCAACATGATAAAGGCCATATATGATAAACCATCAGCTAACATCATATTAAATGGCACTAAACTGAAGTCTTTCCCCCTTAAATCAGGAACAAGACAGGGTTGTCCACTCTCTCCACTCTTATTTAATGTGGTAGTAGAGGTTTTAGCCAGAGCAATCAGACAAGACAAAGAAATAAAAGGCATCCATATCGGAAAAGAAGAAGTAAAGCTATCACTTTTTGCAGATGATATGATCCTATACATCGAAAACCCCAAAGAATCCACAAAAAGACTACTAGAAACAATAAGCCAATACAGTAAGGTCGCAGGATACAAAATTAACATACAGAAGTCAATAGCCTTTCTATATGCCAACAATGAAACAACTGAGAAGGAACTCAAAAGAATAATCCCCTTCACGATTGCAACAAAAAAAATACTTAGGAATAAACATAACAAAGAATGTAAAGGACTTATATAATGAAAACTATAAACCATTGTTAAGGAAAATCGAAAAAGATATAATGAGATGGAAGAATATACCTTGTTCTTGGCTAGAAAGAATAAATATAATCAAGATGGCTATATTACCCAAAGCAATATACAAATTTAATGCAATTCCCATCAAACTTCCAATGACATTTTTTAAATAAATAGAGCAAAAAATCATCAGATTTATATGGAACTATAAAAAAACCCTAATAGCCAAAGCAATTCTAAAGAAAAAGAATGAAGCTGGGGGCATAATAATACCTGACTTCAAACTCTATTATAGGGCTACGACAATCAAAACAGCATGGTATTAGCAGAAAAATAGACACTCAGACCAATGGAACAGAATAGAAAGTCCAGAAATAAAACCACATATATATAGTCAAATAATTTTTGATAAAGGGGCCAACAACACACAATGGAGAAAAGAAAGCCTCTTCAATAAATGGTGCTGGGAAAACTGGAAAGCCACATGCAAAAGAATGAAACTCGACTACAGTCTCTCCCCCTGTACAAAAATTAACTCAAAATGGATCAAAGATCTAAACATAAGACCTGAAACAATTAAGTACATAGAAGAAGACTTAGGTACTCAACTCATGGACCTGGGTTTTAAAGAGCATTTTATGAATTTGACTCCACAGGCAAGAGAAGTGAAGGCAAAAATTAATGAATGGGACTACATCAGACTAAGAAGTTTTTGCTCAGCAAGAGAAACTGATAACAAAATAAACAGAAAGCCAACTAAATGGGAAATTATATTTTCAAACAACAGCTCAGATAAGGGCCTAATATCCAAAATATACAAAGAACTCATAAAACTCAACAACAAACAAACAAACAATCCAATAAAAAAATGGGAAGAGGATATGAATAGACACTTCTCCCAGGAAGAAATACAAATGGCCAACAGATATATGAAAAGATGCTCATCTTCTTTAGTTATTAGAGAAATGCAAATCAAAACGGCAATGAGATACCACCTCACACCTTTTTGATTAGCTGTTATTAGCAAGTCAGGTAATAGCAAATGTTGGAGAGGCTGTGGAGAAAAAGGAACCCTCATCCACTGTTGGTGGGAATGTAAAGAAGTACAACCATTATGGAAGAAAGTATGGTGGTTCCTCAAAAAACTGAAAATAGAACTACCTTATGACCCAGCAATCCCTCTACTGGGTATATATCCCCAAAACTCAGAAACATTGATACGTAAAGACACATGCAGCCCCATGTTCATTGCAGCATTGTTCACAATGGCCAGGACATGGAAACAACCAAAAAGCCCATCAATAGATGACTGGATAAAGAAGATGTGGCACATATACACTATGGAATACTACTCAGCCATAAGAAATGATGACATCGAAACATTTACCGCAAAATGGTGGGATCTTGATAACATGATACGAAACGAAATAAGTAAATCAGAAAAAAACAGGAACTGTATTATTCCATACGTAGGTGGGACATAATAGTGAAACTAAGAGACATTGATAAGAGTGTGGTGGTTACGGGGGGGGGAGGGGGGAATGGGAGAGGGATAGGGGGTGGGGAGGGGCACAAAGAAAACAAGATAGAAGATGACAGAGGACAATCTGACTTTGGGTGGTGGGTATGCAACATAATTGAACGACAAGATAACCTGGACTTGTTATCTTTGAATATATGTATCCTGATTTATTGATGTCATCCCATTAAAAAAATAAAATTATTAAAAAAAAAAAAAGCTGGGGTAGCAATACTTATATCAGACAAACTGGACTTTAAAACCAAGGCTATAGTAAGAGATAAAGAAGGTCACTACATAATGATAAAGGGAGTAATCCAACAGAAAGGTATAATTATTATAAATATCTATATACCTAATATAGGAGCACCTAAATATATAAAGCAGACTTTGATAAATTTAAAAGGTGAGATCCATACACTGTTGGTGGGAATGTAAAGTAGTACAACCATTATGGAAGAAAGTATGGTGGTTCCTCAAAAAACTGAAAATAGAACTACCTTATGATCCAGCAATCCCTCTACTGGGTATATACCCGAAAAACTCAGGAATATTGATACATAAAGACACATGCAGCCCCATGTTCATTGCAGCATTGTTCACAGTGGCAAGGACATGGAAACAACCAAAAAACCCATCAATAGATGACTGGATAAAAAAGATGTGGCACATATACTCTATGGAATACTACTCAGCCATAAGAAATGATGACATCGGATCATTTACAGCAAAATGTTGGGATCTTGATAACATTATACGAAGTGATATAAGTAAATCAGAAAAAAACAGGAACTGCATTATTCCATACGTAGGTGGGACATAAAAGTGAGACTAAGAGACATTGATAAGAGTGTGGTGGTTACGGGGGGAGGGGGAAGAGGGAGAGAGAAAGGGGGAGGGGGAGGGGCACAAAGAAAACTAGATAGAATATGACAGAGGACAATCTGACTTTGGGTGATGGGTATGCAACATAATTGAACGACAAGATAACCTGGACATGTTATCTTTGAATATAAGTATTCTGATTTATTGATGTCGCCCCATTAAGAAAATAAAATAAAAAATAAAAAAAAGGTGAGATCAACAGTAATACTACAATAGTAGGAGATTTCAATACCCCACTAACATCACTACATAGATCTCAAGAATAAAAATTAACAAAGACAGAGCAAACTTAAAGGACACACTAGATCAACTCGATTTTTTTAGATATCTTTAGAACCTCTCACCCTAAGGCAGCAGAATATACATTCTTTTCAAGTGCTCATGGTACATTCTCCAGGATAGACAACATGTTAGGACACAAAAGCAGTCTCAACAAATTTTAGAAGATTGAAATAATATCAAGCATTTTCTCTGATCACAATGGCATGAAACTAAAAATCATCCTCAACAGAAAAACTCAAATACTCAAACATCCTGACCGGGCAGTGGTGCAGTGGACAGAGTATTGGAATGGGATGAGGAAGACTCAGGTTTGAGACCCCAAGGTTGCCAGCTTGAGTGAGGGCTCATCTGGTTTGAGCAAAAGCTCACCAGCTTGAGCTCAAGGTCACTGGATCGAGCAAGGGGATACTCAGCCTACTGAAGGCCCAAGGTCAAGGCATGAATAAGAAAGCAATCAATGAACAATTAAGGTGTAGCAATGCACAATGAAAAACTAATGATTGATGCTTCTCATTTCTCCATCCTGTCTGTCTCTCCATGTCTATCCCACTCTCTGACTCTCTCAGTCTCTGTGGAAAAAAATACTCAAACACAGAGAAACTAAAAAACATGTTATTAAATAACTAATGGGTTAACAATGAAATCAAAGAAGATATAAAAAAATTTCTAGAAACAAATGATAATGAACAAAGAACAACTCAAAATTTATGGGATACAGCAAAAGCAGTCCTGACAGGGAAGTACATAGCACTACAGGCATTCCTAAACAAGCTTGAAAAAGATCAAATAAAAAACCTAATCCTTTATCTAAAAGAACTAGAAAAAAAAAGAGCAAGTAAGGCCCAGAGGTAGTAGAAGAAAATAATTAAGATCAAAGCAAAATATATGACCTAGAAACTAAAGAAACAATATGGAGGATCAGTGAAACCAAGAGCTGGTTCTTGGTTTCAAAAGGGACAACAAGACTCACCAAAAAAGGGACAACAAGACTCACCAAAAAAAAAAGAGAAAGAGGACACAAATAAAGAAAATTAGAAATGAGAGTAGAGAAATAACAACCGACAAAACAGAAATACAAAATATTGTAAGAAAATACTATGAAGAACTGTATGCCAAAAAATTAAACAACATGAAATGGACAAATTCCTTGAAACATATAATCTTCCAAAAATCAATGTGGAAGAATCAGAAAACTTAAACAGATCGATTACAACAAAAAAGATCAAAACAGTTATCAAAAAGCTCCCAAAAAACAAAACCCATGGGCCCGATGGCTACACAGGTGAATTCTAAAAAATACTGAAAGAAGAACTAACTCCTATCCTTCTCAAGCTACTTCAAAAAATTCAAGAGAAAGGAACACTTCCAAGTTCCTTTTATGAGGTGAGCATAATTCTGATTCCAAAACCAGGCAAAGACAACAGAAAAAAAGAAAATTATACTCCACTATCCCTGATGAATTTAGGTGCTACAATCCACAACAAAATATTAGCAAACCAAATTCAACAATACATGAAAAAAATCATACATCATGATCAAGTGGGATCTATTCTGCAGAGGCAGGGATGGCACAACATTCTTAAATCAATTAATGTGATTCACCACATAAACAAAGGGAAGGAGAAAACCCACATGATAATTTCAATAGATGCAGAAAAGCATTTGATAAAATCCAGTACCCATTTATGATCAAAACTCTTAGCAAGGTGGGAATACAGGGAACATACCTCAACATGATAAAGGCCATCTATGACAAACCCACAGACAATATTGTAATTAATACACAAAAATAAAAAGCAATTCCCCTAAAATCAGGAACAAGGCAGAGGTGCCCACTTTCACCACTCTTATTCAACATAGTACTGGAAGTCTTAGGTACAGCAATCAGACAAGAACAACAAATAAAAGGCATCCAAATTAGAAAAGAATAAATAAAACTACCATTATTTGCAGATGATATGATACTGTATATAGAAAACCCTAAAGTCTCAGTCAAAAAACTTCTGAACCTAATAAACGAATTCAGCAAGGTGGCAGGATATAAAATTGATACTCAGAAATCAGAGGCATTTTTATACATGAACAAAAAACTGTCAGTAAGAGAAATTAAGGAAAAATTTCCTTCACTATTGCAACAAAAAAAATAAAGTACCTTGGAGTAAATTTAACCAAGGATGTTAAAGACTTATACTCAGAAAATTATAAAACATTGATAAAAGAAATCAAGGAAGACACAAACAAGTAGAAGCAAATCTCATACTCATGGTTAGGAAGAATAAACATAATTAAAATGTCTATATTACCCAAAGCAAATTTATAAATTCAATGCAATACCAATTTAAATACAAATGAAATAATTCAAATATATAGAACACATATTCCAAAAATTTATATGGAAGCAAAAACGAACCCGAATAGCTTCAGTAATCTTGAAAAAGAAGAATAAAGTGGGAGGTAACACACTTCCTGATATCAAGTTATATTACAAGGCCATTGTACTCAAAACAGCTTGGTACTGGCATAAGAACAGGCATATAGATCAATGAAACAGAACAGAAAACCCAGAAATAAGCCCATATTTTATAGACAATTGATATTTGACAAAGGAGGTAAGAGCTTACAGTGGAGTAAAGACAGTCTCTTTAATAAATGCTGATGCGAAAACTGGACAGCTACCTGCAAAAAAAATGAAACTGGACCACCAGCTTACACCATGCACAAAAATAAACTCAAAATGGATAAAGGACTTAAATGTAAATTGTGAAACCATAAACATTCAGAAAAAAAACATACAAGTAAGCTCACCGACATATATAGGAGCAATATCTTTGCTGATTTACCTCCATGGGCAAATAAAATAAAAGACAGGAAAAACAAATGGGACTATATCAAACTAAAAAGCTTTTGCACAGCTAAAGACAATATGAACAGAATAAAAAGACAAACCACACAATGAGAGCACATATTTGACAATATATCTGATAAGGAATAATAAGCAAAATTTATAAAGAACTTGTAAAACTCAACACCAGGAAGACAAACAATCCAATCCAAAAATGGGCACAAGAAATGAATAGACACTTCTCCAAAGAGGACATACAGATGGCCAATAGACAAATAAAAAAAAATGTTCAACATCACTAATCATTAGAGAAATGCAAATTAAAACCACAATGACATTTGATTATGCTATATACCCCTCATCCAAAGTCAAATTGTCTTCTGTCACCTTCTATCTGGTTTTCTTTGTGCCTCTCCCCTCCTCCCACCCACTCTCTCACCTTCCTTGCCCCATCCCCCACACACACACCCCCCGTTAACAACACATTCTTGTCCATGTCTCTGAGTCTCATTTTTATGTCCCATCTATGTATGGATTCATATAGTTTTTAGTTTTTTCTGATTTACTTACTTCACTCAGTATAATGTTATCAAGGTCCATCCATGTTATTGTAAATGATCTGATGTCATCATTTCTTATGGCTGAGTAGTATTCCATAGTATATATGTACCAAAGCTTTTTAATCCACTCGTCTTCTGATGGACACTTGGGCTGTTTCCAGATCTTTGCTATTGTGAACAATGCTGCCACAAACATGGGTGTGAATTTCTCCTTTTGGAGCAGGTCTATGGTATTCTTGGGGTATATTCCTAAAAGTGGGATAGCTGGGTCAAAAGGCAGTTCGATTTTCAATTTTTCTTAGGAATCTCCATACAGTTTTTCACAGAGGCTGCTCCAGTCTGCATTCTCACCAGCAGTGCAGGAGGGTTCCCTTTTCTCCACATCCTCACCAGCACTTATTCTGTGTTGTTTTGTTGATGAGTGCCATTCTGACTGGTGTGAGGAGATATCTGGAGATGTTTTCTCTCAACATACATACCCTGATTTATCAATGTCACTGCATTAAATTTAATAATAATAAAAAAAAACCTAAGAGGGAACAAGGGTGAGAGAAAGGAAAAAAAATAAGTGAAGAAAAGGATCATAATAATGTCAAGTAATATATATATATATATATATATATATATATATATATTATATTATATTATCTATAACTCTCAACCAGAGAGTGGTTTCCATAAATGGATCTATCCACAGAAGATCTAAAGGACGAAAACTGGTAGAAACTCAAGCACACAGATTGATGCTGAGATGTACCCAGTACTCCCTAACCCCAAATATAACTGTCTTGCCAACTCTGACATTTTCTGGTAGTCTTTTCTGCCTAAAGAAATCCTTTGAGACTGTTTCAACTAGCTTTTTAAAATAAATAAATGGTACATACAATAAAAAAAACACACACAATGAGATACCACCTCACACCAGTCAGAATGGCACTCATTTACAAAACAACACATTATAGGTGCTGGCAAGGATGTGGAGAAAGGGGATCCTCCTGCACTGCTGGTAGGAATGCAGACTGGTGCAGCCACTGTGGAAAACAGTATGGAGATTCCTCAAAAAATTGGAAATGTAACTGCCCTTTGTGCCAGCCATCCCACTTACGGTGTCCCCAAGGACACCATATCACTGACTAAAAAAAAGAAAAGCACCCCCATGTTTATGTCAGCATTGTTCACAATAGCAAAGATCTGGAAACAGCCCAAGTGTCCATCAGTGGACAAGTGGATAAAAAAGCTGTGATACATACATACTATGGAATACTATGGGGCTATGAAAAAGAAAGAAATATTACCTTTTGAAACAATATGGAGGGACCTGGAAACTATTATGTTGAGTGAAATAATCCAGGCAGAGAGAGAAAAATCATTTGACCTCACTTTTTTAGGAATCTAAGGAATAATGAGAACTGATGAACAAAACTCAGAAAGAGGAGGGATCAAAGGGACCAGAGGAAAAGAGGACAGAGGGAAAGGGGATGATAGGATCGGATAAACCTGAAGGAAAAGGGGGGAGGATGCTGTAGAAGGGGGAATGGGAGATGTTGAGAGGAATAGAGGGATAGGGGATGTATTCGGGTGATCCTAGAAACTATATAAACACAATTAATTAAATAAAAAGTAAAATATAATTGAAGGAGAAATAAAAAGCTTCCCACACAAATAAAAACTCAAGGAATTCATTACAACCAAACCAATGCTTCAGGAAATAAGGGGCCTGTTATAAACAGATCAAAGTGGGAAAATAATATAGCAAAAGAGAAATACAGCTTTAAAAAATAAAATGGCAATAAACAACTACATATCAATAATAACCTTAAGTGTAAATGCATTAAATGATCCAATCAAAAGACATAGGATAGCTGCTTGGATAAGAAAACAAAACCCATACATATGCTGTCTACAAGAGACACACCTTAAAACAAAAGATGCACATAATTTGAAGGAAAAAGGATGGAAAAAAGTATTTAATGCAAATGAAAGTGAAAAAAAAGCTGGGGTAGCAATACTTATATCATACAAAATGGACTTTAAAACAAAGAGATAAAGAAGGCCACTACATAATGATAAAAGGAGCAATCCAACAGGAAGATATAACCATTATAAATACACACCTACTATAGGAGCACCTAATATATAAAGCAGACTTTGATGGATATAAAGGGCGAGATCAACAGCAATACTATAATAGTAAGAGATTTCAATACCCCACCAATGTTACTAGATAGATCTTCAAGAAAGAAAATTAACAAAGAAACAGCAGACTTAAAGAACACACTAGATCAACTCGATTTAATAGATATCTTCAGAACCTTTCACCCTAAAGTAGCAGAATATACATTCTTTTCAAGTGCTTATGGTACATTTTCTAGGATAGACCACATGTTAGGGCACAAAAGCAGTCTCAATAAATTTAAGAAGATTAAAATCATATCAAGCATTTTCTCTAATCACAATGGCATAAAATTAAAAATCAACCACAAAAAAAAAACTCAAAAATTCTCAAACACATGGAAACTAAATATCAGGTTGTTAAATAATGCATGGATTAACAATGAGATCAAAAAAGAAATAAAAAATTCCTAGAAATGAATGATAATGAGCATACAACAACTCAAAATTTATGGAATACAGCAAAAGCAGTACTGAGAGGGAAGTTCATAGCACTACAGGCATACTTTAAGAAGCTAGAAAAACCTCAAATAAACAACTTAACCCTGCCTCTAAAAGAACTAGAAAAAGAACAGCAAGTAAACCCCAGAGGTAGTAGAAGGAAGAAAATAATAAAGATCAGAGTGGAAATAAATGATATAGAGGCTAAAGAAACAATACAGAGGATCAATGAAACTCGGAGCTGGTTCTTTGAAAAGGTAAACAAGATCGATGAACCTTTAACTAGACTCACCAAAAAAAAAAGAGAGAGGACTCAAATAAATAAAATTAGAAACGAGAGTGGAGAAATAACAACTGACACAACAGAAATACAAAATATTGTAAGAAAATACTATGAAGAACTGTATGCCAAAAAACTAAACAACCTAGATGAAATGGACAAATTCCTTAAAACATACAATATTCCAAAAATCAATACAGAAGAATCAGAACACCTACACAGACCAGTTACACCAAACGAGATTGAAACAGTTATCAAAAAACTCCCAACAAGAAGAGTCCTGGACCTGATGGCTTCACAAGTAAATTCTACCAATATTCAAAGAAAAACTAATTCCTATTTTTCTCAAGCTATTTCAAAAAATTTAAGAAGAAGGAAGACTTCCAAGCTCCTTTTATGAGGCAAGTATAATTCAAATTCCAAAACCAGGCAAAAACAACACAAAGAAAGAAAATTATAGGCCAATATGCCTGATGAATTTAGATGCTAAAATCCTCAGCAAAATATTAACAAACCAGCCCTGGCTGGTTGGCTCAGTGGTAGAGCATCGGCCTGGCGTGCAGAGGTCCAGAGTTCAATTCCCGGCCAGGGCACACAGGAGAAGCGCCCATCTGCTTCTCCAACCCTCCCCCTCTCCATCCTCTCTGTCTCTCTCTTCCCCTCCCGCAGCGAGGCTCCATTGGAGCAAAGATGGCCCGGGCGCTGGAAATGGCTCCTTGGCCTCTGCCCCAGGTGCTGGAGTGGCTCTGGTCACAACAGAGCAATGCCCCAGAGGGGCACAGCATCACCCCCTGGTGGGCAGAGCATCACCCCCTGGTGGGCGTGCCGAGTGGATCCCAGTCAGGCACACGCGGGAGTCTGTCTGACTATCTCTCCCCGTTTCCAGCTTCAGAAAAATACAAAAAAAAAAAAAAAAAATATATATATATATATATATATATATATATATATATATATTAGCAAACTAGATCCAGCAATATATGAAAAAATCATACACCATGATCAAGTGGGATTTATTCTAGGGAGGCAAGGCTGGTACAATATTTGTAAATCAATCAATGTGATTCATCACATAAATAAAAGGAAGGAGAAAAACCACATGATAATTTCTATAGATGCAGAAAAAGCATTTGATAAAAATCCAGCACCCAATCAGCAAAGCGGGAATATAGGGAACATACCTCAACATGATAAAGGCTGTCTATGATAAACCCACAGCCAACATCATACTCAATGGGCAACAATTAAAAGTAATCCCCTTAAGATCAGGAACAAGGCAGGGGTGCACCCATTAACCACTCTTATTCAATATAGTACTGGAAGTCCTAGCCACAGCAATCAGACAGGAAGAAGAAATAAAAGGCATCCAAATTGTAAATGAAGTAAAATTATTATTATTTGCAGGTGATATGTATATAAAAAATAGGTATATAAAAAACCCTAGAGTCGCAGTCAAAAAACTACTGGTCCTGATAAATGAATTTAGCAAGGTGACAGGATATAAAATTAATACTCAGAAATCAGAGGCATTTTTATACACCAACAATGAACTGTCCAAAAGAGAAATTAAGGAAAAAGTCCCCTTCACTATTTCCACCAAAAAAATAAAGTACCTAGTAGTAAACTTAACAAAGGAGATTAAAGACTTGTACTGGAAAATTATAAAACATGGATAAAAGAAATCAAGGAAGATATAAACAAGTGGAAGTATATACTGTGCTCATGGTAAGGAAAAATAAACATCATTAAAATGTCTATATTACCCAAAGCAATTTATAAATTCAATGCAATACTGATTAAAATGTTAATGACATACTTCAAAGAGATAGAACATATATTCCAAAAATTTATATGGAACTAAAAACAAACCTGAATAGGCTCAGCAATCTTGAAAAAGAAGAATATAGCAGGAGGTATCACAATTTCTGATATCAAGTTATACTACAAGGCCATTGTACTCAAAACAGCCTGGTACTGGCATAAGAACAGGCAAATAGATCAATAGAACAGAACAGAGAACCCAGAAATAAACCCACAGCTTTATGGACAACTGATATTTAACAAAGGAGTTAAGAGCATAAAATGGAGTAAAGAAAGTCTCTTAAATAAATGGTGCTGGGAAAATTAGATATCTACCTGCAAAAAAATGAAACTAGACCACCCATTTATACCATTCACAAAAATAAACTCAAAATGGATAAGAGACTTAAATGTAAGCCGTGAAAACATAGGCATCTTAGAAGAAAACATAGGCAGTAAGCTCTCTGACATCTCTCGCAGCAATATATTTGCCGATTTATCTCCATGGGCAAGTGAAATAAATAGGATAAACAAATGGGACTAAATCAAACTAAAAAGCTTTTGCACAGCTAAAGACAATATGAACAGAATAAAAAGACAAACCACACAATATGAGAAGATATTTGACAATACATTTTATAAGGCAGTGGTTCCCAACCGGCCATGGACCGGTTTAATGTCAGAAAATATTTTCACAGACCGGCCTTTAGGGTGGGATGGATAAATGTATCATGTGTCGAGACAGGCATCAAGAGTGAGTCTTAGACAGATGTAATAGAGGGAATCTGATCATTTTTAAAAAATAAAATATCGTTCAGACTTAAATATAAATAAAATGGAAATAATGTAAGTTATTTATTCTTTCTCTGTGGACTGGTACCAAATGGCCCATAGACTGGTACCGGTCTGCAGCCCAGGGTTTGGGGACCACTGTTATAAGGGGTTAATAACCAAAATGTATAAAGAACTTGTAAAACTCAACATCAGGAAGACAAACAATCCAATCAAAAAATGAGCAAAAGTAATGAATAGACACTTATCCACAGAGGACATAGAAATGGGCAATAGGCATATGAAAAAATGCTCAACATCACTAATTATGGAAGAAATGCAAATTAAAACCACAATGAGATATCAGCTCACACTAGTCAGAATGGCACTCATCAACAAAACAACACAGAATAAGTGCTGGTGAGGATGTGGAGAAAAGGGAACCTTCCTGCACTGCTGGTGGGAATGCAGACTGGTGCAGCCACTGTGGAAAACAGTATGGAGATTCCTAAAAAAATTAAAAATCAAACTGCCTTTTGACCCAGCTATCCCACTTTTAGGAATGTACCCTAAGAACACCATAGCACTGTTCCAAAAGGAGAAATTCACCCCCATATTTATGGCAGCATTGTTTACAATAGCAAAGATCTGGAAACAGCCCAAGTGTCTATCAGTGAATGAGTGGATTAAAAAGCGTTGGTACATATATACTATGGAATACTACTCAGCCATAAGAAATAATGATATCAGATCATTTACAACAACATGGATGGACCTTGATAACATTATATTGAGTAAAATAAGTAAATCAGAAAAAACTAAGAACTATATGATTCCATACATAAATGGGACATAAAAATGAGTCCCAGAGACATGGACAAGAGTGTGATGGTACCGAGGGGGTGGTTAAGGGGGGTTGCATGGAGAAGGAGGGGGTGGCGGAGGGGAGGGGCACAAAGAAAACCAGATCAAAGGTGCCGGAAGACAATTTGACTTTGGGTGAGGGCTATGCAACATAATCAAATGTCCAAATAACCTGGAGTTGTTTTCTCTGAACCTATGTACCCTGATTTATCAATGTCACCCCGTTAAAATTAGTTTTAAAAACTATCATTTTTGTCAGATTACTGTTCTGCATAATTTTAATAATCAGTTTGTGGGCAACCAGACAAAAAAGCATGAAAATTGCTGTGCTAATCACATGCTCAGCAACTTCTGTAGATGCTGCAATGTAATGCCAGGTGCAAATCATTTCAAAATTAATTTTTTATAACTGGCTCCCAGTATGGCTTTGATTATGTCTGTATAAAACTTTCTGCAAATTTTTGCTTATGTGTAAAGTTATTGGTGCCTAAAGGCAGCCAAGCGGAGATGCAGCAGGTGAGCAGGGCATGGCGAACTGCTGTGGTGCAATGGTGCTCATTCACTGTGATATGGCACAGGAAGCAACTGCCATTTGTAAGAATTCAGGTTCTCACATAAACAAAAGGAAGGAGAAAAACCACATGATAATTTCAATAGATGCAGAAAAAGCATTTGATAAAATTCAGCACCCATTCATGATCAAAACTCTCAGCAAAGTGGGAATACAGGGAACATACCTCAACATGATAAAGGCCATTTATGACAAACCCACAGCCAATATCATACTCAATGGTCAAAAATTAAAAGCAATCCCCTTAAGATCAGGAACAAGGCAGGGGTACCCCCCTTTCACCACTCTTATTCAACATAGTCCTGGAAGTCCTAGCCACAGCAATCAAACAACAAGAAGAAATAAAAGGCATTCAAGTTGGAAAAGAAGAAGTAAAGCTATCATTATTTACAGATGATATGATATTGTATCATATACAATATCATATATATTTAGGATATAGAAAATCCTAAAGTCTCAGTCAAAAAACTACTGGACCTGATAAATGAATTCAGCAAGGTGGCAGGATATAAAATTAATACTCAGAAATCAGAGGCATTTTTATACGCCAACAATGAACAGTCAGAAAGAGAAATTAAGGAAACAATCGCCTTCATTATTACAACCAAAAAAATTAAGTACCTAGGAGTACATTTAACCAAGGAGACTAAAGACTTGTACTTGGAAAATTATAAAACATTGATAAAAGAAATCAAGGAAGACACAAACAAGTGGAAGCATATACCGTGCTCATGGTTAGGAAGAATAAACATCATTAAAATGTCTATATTACCCAAAGTAATTTTTAAGTTCAATGCAATACCAATTAAAATACCAGTGTCATACTTTAAAGATATAAATCACATATTAAAAAATTTATATGGAACCAAAAGAGAACATGAATAGCCTCAGCAATCTTAAAAAAGAAGAATAAAGGGGGAGGTATCACACTTCCTGATATCAAGCTATACTACAAGGCCATTGTACTCAAAACAGCATGGTACTGGCATAAGAACAGACACATAGATCAATGGAACAGAATGGAGAACCCAGAAATAAACCCACAGTTCTATGGACAACTGATATTTGACAAAGGAGGTAAGAGCATACAATGGAGTAAAGACAGCCTCTTCAACAAATGGTGTTGGGAAAGTTGCACAGCAACCTGCAAAAAAATGAAACTAGAGCACCAAATTACACCATTCACAATAATAAACTCAAAATGGATAAAAGACTTAAATGTAAGGCGTGAAACCATAAGCATCTTAGAAGAAAACGTAGGCAGTAAGCTCTACGACATCTCTCCCAGCGATATATTTGCTGATTTATCTCCACGGGCAAGGGAAGTAAAAGACAGGATAAACAAATGGGACTACATCAAACTAAAAAGCTTTTGCACAGCCAAAGGACAATAAGAACAGAATAAAAAGACAAACTACACAATGGGAGAACATATTTGAAAGTACGTCTGATAAGGGGTTAATAACCAAAATTTATAAAGAACTTGTACATCTCAACACCAGAAAGATAAACAATCCAATCAAAAAATGGGCTAAAGAAATGAATAGACACTTCTTCAAAGAGGATATACAGATGGCCAATAGGCATATGAAAAAATGCTCAACATCACTAATCATTAGAGAAATGCAAATTAAAACCACAATGAATATCACCTCACACCGGTCAGAATGGCACTCATCAACAAAACAACACAGAATAAGTGCTGGTGAGGATGTGGAGAAAAGGGAGCCCTCCTGCACTGCTGGTGGGAATGCAGACTGGTGCAGCCTTTGTGGAAAACACTATGGAGATTCCTCAAAAAATTGAAAATTGAACTGCCTTTTGACCCAGCTATCCCACTTTTAGGAATATATCCCAAGGACACCATAGAACGGTTCCAGAAGGAGAAATGCACCCCCATGTTTATAGCAGCATTGTTCACAATAGCGAAGATCTGGAAACAGCCCAAGTGTCCGTCAGAGGACGAGTGGATTAAAAAGCTTTTGGTACATATATACTATGGAATACTACTCAGCCATAAGAAATGATGATATCCGATCATTTACAATAACATGGATGGACCTTGATAACATTATACTGAGTGAAATAAGTAAATCGGAAAAAACTAAGAACTATATGAACCCATGCATAGATGGGACATAAAAATGAGACTCAGAGACATGGGCAAGAATGTGATGGTAACAGGGAGTGTGGTGGAGGGGTGGGGAGGGGGCGAGGAAGAAGAGGGAGGGGTGGGGGGAAGGTAGGGGCACAAGGAAAACCCATTAGAAGGTGACGGAAGATGATTTGACTTTGAGTGAGGGATATGCAGCATAATCAAAGGTCAAAATAATCTGGAGATGTTTTCTCGGAACATATGTACCCTGATTTATCAATGTCACTGCATTAAAATTAATAAAAATAAGATTTTTTTAAAAAAGAATTCAGGTTCTGGTCCTATAGCGGTGCTGCAATGTTCCTATTGCACCACAAGAGGGCTTCAAAGAGTAACTTTAACAGGATTTCATCCTTTAGCCCCTATCTTGTGTTGAGATGTGACACATTTAGGTATCCTTGTAATTGATACATGCTCACATTGCTTTCTAGTTCTCAAACTTTCCAACATTTTATATATATGTTTCAACATTATATATATATATATATATATATATGCAGAAATATTGTAAAATACACTGGGGTTACAAGTAGTAAGTTGTCAGCAGCAAAGCAGGATACAATTTTCAGCAAACACTAAAGACTGTTCTGTCATGTGACACTTTTATAGCAAATGCTCTCCAGGAAAATTACTGATGATGGCAGAAGGCAGACAAGTGCAGATGCAGCAGGTTAGCAGGGCACGGAGAGCTGCTGTTCTGCAATGTTGTTTGTGCACCACGAGATGGCACAAGAAGCATCTATGATTTGGATGAATTCAGTATTTGGTCTATGATAGGTGCTGCAATGTACCAATATTACCACTGGAGGGCAAAGAGGGGCAGGTTTGATGAGAATTTAGCCTTTAGTTTTTTTTGCTGTGTTGAGCAATGGCAGTTTCAGGAATCCTGTGAACTGATTTATACACTCATTTGTGCCTTGGTGCCCACCTTCCCATCAGTTGACAAAATAAATATTGTGTGTGTGTGTGTGTGTGTGTTTGTAGGCAGAAATATTATAATAATTACTGGTGATGCAGGCCAGCCAGGCATCTGTAAAAAGCAAGATATTATTTTATTTTAAAGATTTTTTTTAAAATCAAAATTTAGAAAAACAGGAAGGTGGAGAGTTAGTGAGACAAGTAGGTGTGCCTGACCATGGGTAGAACCAATGTCTGTGCCTTGGGATGAAATTCTAAACAACTGACCCATCAGGACAAAGTAGCAGAATGCTATTTTCCAAGGCAGTGTCCTCAGCTCTGCTGTGTGGCAGCTTTATAGCAAATGCTCTCCGTTAAAGTTACTGATGATGTCAGAAGGTAGCAGAATGGAGCAGCAGCATGTGTGTGGGGCACATGGTGTGGCTGCACTGCAATGTTCTTTGTGCACCACCAGAGGCTGCCATAAGGCAGCTTTAATCAGAAATTTATTCTTAGGACTCTCAGGTTGTGTTGGGCAATGAGAGTCTCAGGATTCCTTGTAAAGGGAATCATACATATCTGCTTATATCTCCACCTTCCCATCGGCTGGTAAAAAATATATATATATTTCTGTATATGTTTATACTAGAAAGCCCAGCGGTCATACGAAATGACCGCTGTTCTAGATATTATAAATTGTAATTAAAATGATTTGTACAAAGGTGTCTGCTAATTCAAACGGAATTACCCAGGGCAGGCGGCGAGGACGCCCCTTTGCTTAGTGTCCCACGGGGTTTCCCCCTTCTACTTGCTTAATTGCTTAAAGTAGAGTGCAATGAAGGAAACCACTGGCATCTGAGGCAAGCCTTGTTTCTCTATGCTCATCAGTCTCATTTTGCTGAGAAAGACACATTTGCTCTGCGACTGAAGCAAGCCTTGTCTTTCTCTGCTCAGTGGTTTCTTTTTGTCGAGAAAGCTGTTTTTGTGCAGCTTTAGCTCCTTTTCTCTCCTCTTCAGTGCTGTATTTTCTAGGAGGCATTCTTAAAAGAAATTATGTTGGAGTTACGTCACGGAAATGGCGCCATGAGCAGCGTGTCTGACAGATCTCCCCAAAATCACAACAAATTTATCAACTAGAAACAGAAAAATTTATCCTCGGAGCATTCCGGAGTTCCACACAAACTGAAAGCGAAAGGACTGTTATCACTTGAATCTGATAGATGAGGGTGTGAAGGAAGCTACCGCAGGGACATTCATTCAAGCCGTGGAGGGAGTGCGCCTGTGTGCTATCAACAAGACTACCCTCAGATGCCAATAAGAAAGAGGAAATCGAATATTATGGATACAAAAGAAAGAGAGGTAACACAAATAGATGTGGAAAAATCTATGGAGAAAAGACTTAACATATTGGAAGCCTTGGAGCTAAATGACAGAGAATTTAAAATAGAAATCTTAAAAATACTCAGAGATATACAAGAAAACACAGAAAGGCAATATAGGGAGATCAGAAAACAACTCAATGAACACAAAGAATATATTACCGAGGAAATTGAAACTATAAAAACAAATCAAACAGAAAAGAAAAACTCAATTCACAAGCTGAAAAATGAGGTAACAAGCTTAGCTAACAGAACAGCCCAGATAGAAGGTAGGATTAGTGACATAGAAGACAAACAACTTGAGACACAACAGAGAGAAGAAGAAAGAGACTCAAAAATAATAAAAAACGAGAAAGCCCTACAGGAATTGTCTGACTCCATCAGAAAGAATAACATAAGAATAATAGGTATATCAGAGGGAGAAGAGAAAGAAAATGGAATGGAGAATATACTCAAACAAATAATAGACGAGAACTTCCCAAGCCTGTGGAAAGAACTAAAGCCTCAAATTCAAGAAGCAAACAGAACACCGAGTTTTCTTAACCCCAACAAACCCACTCCAAGGCACATCATAATAAAGATGACACAAACCAATGACAAAGAAAAAATTCTCAAGGCAGCCAGGGAAAAGAAGAGTACAACATATAAAGGAAGGCCTATTAGATTATCATCAGATTTCTCAGAAGAAACTCTACAAGCTAGAAGAGAGTGGACCCCAATATTTAAAGCCCTGAAAGAGAGGAACTTTCAGCCAAGAATACTATACCCATCAAAGCTATCCTTCAAGTATGAAGGAGATATAAAAACATTCACAAATACAGAAAAGATGAGAGAATTTATCAACAGAAAGCCCCCACTCCAGGAAATACTAAAGGGGGTTTTCCAACCGAATTCAAAGAACAAAAGAAAACAACACCACAAGTAACAGCTCCACCAAGAACACAATAAAACCAAACTTAAACTGTGACAACAAAGGAAAAAAAGGGGGGAGAGAATGGAGATTAACAGTAGCAAAGGACGATGAAGTGCAGAAATACTCATAAGATAGGGTACTACAATAAATATGGTAGGTACCCTTTTCATTACTTAATGGTAACCACCCTTGAAAAACCCACCATAAAAACACTTGACTTAAAAAAGGTAGCAACAGAGGAAAGAAGTATGGAACACAAACAAACAAAAACAAATGATAGAAAAACAAAAGAGAAGAATCAAACAAGATACAAAACTAACAGAAAGCAATTTATAAAATGGCAGTAGGAAACCCACAAGTGTCAATAATTACACTAAATGTAAATGGATTAAACTTACCAATAAAAAGACACAGAGTAGCAGAATGGATTAAAAAAGAAAATCCAACTATATGCTGCCTACAAGAAACACATCTAAGCAACAAGGATAAAAACAAATTCAAAGTGAAAGGCTGGAAAACAATACTCCAAGCAAACAACACTAAAGGGGGTTCTCCAATCAGATACAAAGAATAAAAAAAAAAAAAACAACAAAGCCACAAGTAAAAGCTCCAAGAAGAACATGACAAAACCAACTTTAAACTGTGACAACAATAAGAAAGGGGGGGAGAGGATGAAGATTAACAGTAGCAAAGGGCAATGGAGGGCAAAAGTACTCACAAAACAGTGCACTACAATGAACAGGGTAGGAACCCTTTTCATTACTTAATGGTAACCATCATTGAAAAAACCACCACAGAAGCACATGAGATAAAAAAGATAGCAACAGAGGAAAGATGTATGGAACACAACCAAATAAAAACAAAAGATAGAAAAACGAAAGAGAAGAATCAAACAAGGCACAAAACTAACAGAAATCAATCTATAAAATGGCAATGAGGAACTCACAAGTGTCAATAATTACACTAAATGTAAACGGATTAAACTCACCAATAAAAAGGCACAGAGTAGCCGAATGGATCAAAAAAGAAAATCCAACTGTATGCTGCCTACAAGAAACTCATCTAAGTAGCAAGGATAAAAATAAATTCAAAGTGAAAGGCTGGAAAACAATGCTCCAAGCAAATAACATCCACAAAAAAGCAGGCATAGCAATACTCATATCTGATGATGCTGACTACAAGACAGCAAAAGTACTCAGAGACAAAAATGGCCATTTCATAATGGCTAAAGGGACACTGAATCAAGAAGACATAACAATTCTTAATATATATGCACCAAACCAAGGAGCACCAAAATATATAAGACAGCTACTTATTGACCTTAAAACAAAAACTGACAAAAATACAATCATACTTGGAGACCTCAATACACCGCTGACGGCTCTAGATCGGTCATCCAAACAGAGAATCAACAAAGACATAGTGGCCTTAAACAAAACACTAGAGCACCTGGATATGATAGACATCTACAGGACATTTCATCCCAAAGTGACTGAGTATACATTTTTCTCCAGTGTACATGGATCATTCTCAAGAATTGACCATATGTTGGGCCACAAAAACAACATCAGCAAATTCAGAAAAATTGAAGTTGTACCAAGCATATTTTCTGATCATAAAGCCTTGAAACTAGAATTCAACAGCAAAAAAGAGGGAAAAAATCCCACAAAAATGTGGAAACTAAACAACATATTTCTAAAAAATGAATGGGTCAAAGAAGAAATAAGCGCAGAGATCAAAAGATATATACAGACAAATGAAAATGAAAATACGACATATCAGAATCTCTGGGATGCAGCAAAAGCAGTAATAAGAGGAAAGTTCATATCACTTCAGGCCTATATGAACAAACAAGAGAGAGCCGAAGTAAACCACTTAACTTCACACCTTAAGGAACTAGAAAAAGAAGAACAAAGACAACCCAAAACCAGCCGAAGAAAGGAGATAATAAAAATCAGAGCAGAAATAAATGAAATAGAGAACAGAAAAACTATAGAAAAAATCAATAAAACAAGGAGCTGGTTCTTTGAAAAGATCAACAAAATTGAAAAACCCTTGGCAAGACTCACCAAGGAAAAAAGGCACAGGACTCAAATAAATAAAATCCAAAATGAAAGAGGAGAGATCACCACAGACATCATAGATATACAAAGAATTATTGTAGAATACTATGAAAAATTATATGCCACCAAATACAACAATCTAGAAGAAATGGATGAATTCCTAGAACAATACAACCTTCCTAGACTGAGTCATGAAGAAGCAGAAAGCCTAAACAGACCAATCAGCAGGGAGGAAATAGAAAAAAATATTAAAAACCTCCCCAAAAATAAAAGTCCAGGCCCAGATGGTTATACTAGTGAATTCTATCAAACATTCAAAGAAGACTTGGTTCCTATTCTACTCAAAGTCTTCCAAAAAATTGAAGAAGAAGCAATATTTCCAAACACATTTTATGAGGCCAACATAACCCTCATACCAAAACCTGGCAAGGATGGCACAAAGAAAGAAAACTACAGACCAATATCTCTAATGAATACAGATGCTAAAATACTAAACAAAATACTGGCAAACCGAATACAACAACATATTAAAAAAATAATACATCATGATCAAGTGGGATTCATCCCAGAATCTCAAGGATGGTTCAACATACGCAAAACAGTTAACGTAATACACCATATCAACAAAACAAAGAACAAAAACCACATGATCTTATCAATAGATGCAGAAAAAGCTTTTGATAAAATACAACACAATTTTATGTTTAAGACTCTCAACAAAATGGGTATAGAAGGAAAATATCTCAACATGATAAAGGCCATATATGATAAACCATCAGCCAACATCATATTAAACGGCATAAAACTGAGGACTTTCTACATTAAATCAGGAACAAGACAGGGTTGTCCACTCTCTCCAGTCTTATTTAACGTGGTGCTAGAAGTTCTGGCCAGAGCAATCAGACAAGACAAAGAAATAAAGGGCATCCATATCGGAAAAGAAGAAGTAAAGGTATCACTGTTTGCTGATGATATGATCCTATACATCGAAAACCCGAAGGACTCCACAAAAAGATTATTAGAAACAATAAACCAATACAGTAAGGTCGCAGGATACAAAATTAACATACAAAAGTCCATAGCCTTTCTATATGCCAACAATGAAATATTAGAAAACGAACTCAAAAAAATAATCCCCTTCACGATTGCAACAAAAAAAATAAAATACCTAGAAATAAACATAACAAAGAATGTAAAGGACCTATATAATGAAAATTACAAAGCATTGTTAAGGGAAATCGAAAAAGATACAATGAGATGGAAAAATATTCCTTGTTCTTGGATAGGAAGAATAAATATAATCAAAATGGCCATATTACCCAAAGCAATATACAAATTTAATGCAATTCCCATCAAAATCCCTATGAGATTTTTTAAAGAAATGGAACAAAAAATCATCAGATTTATATGGAAGTATAAAAAACCCCGAATAGCCAAAACAATCCTAAGGAAAAAGAATGAAGCTGGGGGCATTACAATACCTGACTTTAAACTATATTATAGGGCCACGATAATCAAAACAGCATGGTATTGGCAGAAAAATAGACACTCAGACCAATGGAACAGAATAGAAAGCCCAGAAATAAAACCACATATATATGGTCAAATAATCTTTGATAAAGGGGCCAAACAACACACAATGGAGAAAAGAAAGCCTCTTCAACAAATGGTGTTGGGAAAACTGGAAAGCCACATGCAAAAGAATGAAACTCGACTACAGCCTGTCCCCGTGTACTAAAATTAATTCAAAATGGATCAAAGACCTAAATATAAGACCTGAAACAATAAAGTACATAGAAGAAGACATAGGTACTAAAATCATGGACCTGGGTTTTAAAGAACATTTTATGAACTTGACTCCAATGGCAAGAGAAGTGAAGGCAAAGATAAATGAATGGGACTACATCAGAATAAAAAGTTTTTGCTCAGCAAGAGAAACTGATATCAAAATATACAGACAGACAACTAAATGGGAACTGATATTTTCAAACGACAGCTCAGATAAGGGCCTAATATCCAAAATTTACAAAGAACTCATAAAACTCAACAACAAACAAACAAACAATCCCATAAAAAAATGGGAAGAGGACATGAACAGACACTTCTCCCAGGAAGAGATACAAATGGCCAACAGATATATGAAAAGATGCTCAGCTTCATTAGTTATTAGAGAAATGCAAATCAAAACTACAATGAGATACCACCTCACCCCTGTTAGATTAGCTATTATCAACAAGACAGGTAATAGCAAATGTTGGAGAGGCTGTGGAGAAAAAGGAACCCTCATTCACTGTTGGTGGGACTGTAAAGTAGTACAACCATTATGGAGGAAAGTATGGTGGTTCCTCAAAAAACTGCAAATAGAACTACCTTATGACCCAGCAATCCCTCTACTGGGTATATACCCCAAAACCTCAGAAACATTGATACGTGAAGACACATGTAGCCCCATGTTCATTGCAGCACTGTTCACAGTGGCCAAGACATGGAAACAACCAAAAAGCCCTTCAATAGAAGACTGGATAAAGAAGATGTGGCACATATACACTATGGAATACTACTCTGCCATAAGAAATGATGACATCAGATCATTTACAGCAAAATGGTGGGATCTTGATAACATTATAAGGAGTGAAATAAGTAAATCAGAAAAAAACAAGAACTACATGATTCCATACATTGGTGGAACATAAAAACGAGACTAAGAGACATGGACAAGAGTGTGGTGGTTACCAGGGGTGGGGGGAGGGAGGACATGGGAGGGAGGGAGGGAGAGAGTTAGGGGGAGGGGTACAGAGAACTAGATAGAGGGTGGTGGAGGACAATCTGACTTTGGGCGAGGGGTATGCAACATAATTTAATGACAAAATAACCTAGACATGTTTTCTTTGAATATATGTACCCTGATTTATTAATGTCATCCCATTACCATTAATAAAAATTTATTAAAAAAAATAAATAAGAGAAATTATGTTAAGATGTAGTTTTTATGTAAAACAGATGATTGCCAATGCAAACAAATGTTCACCTTCCCCCTGACCCGCTCAATTTGCGTTCAGCCGTGGCAACTTCACCCCATTGGCTAGTACAGTTACGCAAGCAACCAATAAGCTATTGGTGACAAACAGACACTTAAGCCGCATATAATAAAGATGTGTCGATTGGCCATAATAATGCAATATGTACTGTAATATGGCCTGTAGCAGAGAGAGCTTGACACGAAAGAAAGAAGACAGAGTGGCTGAGGGACATGAGAGGATGCTGAATTTGTCAGCCAGTTTTTGTAGTGGAGGTAGTGGGGTGCTGGCTATTTCCACAGAGGGTAGTCACTTGCCCCAGAAGAGAATTTAAAGACACCCATGCCTTGTGGCTTCCAACTCTACATTCCTCACATGCAGCCACCGGGATGTTTGCAAATGAAGAAATTATTCTGGCACCTTTTACAAAGGACTCACACCAGTTCCTGGAGGTATATTCTTGGAATGATTATGCAGCCCTTCAGGATATCTTTTAGCAGGAAGAATATTTGCATTTTTTCTATTGATAACTAACTCCCTCCACTCTCTGGGAACTATGTGGCATCATCTGTGAAAATACAACTTGATGGTGTCTTAGTATGAAAAGAAATAGTTTGCCAGTCTTTGGGGACCTCCTGGAGTTGAAGGCAAGTGGCCATGCAACCACAAAGATGCACTGTGATATTATTCCTAAATGAGAGTTTCATGAATCTTGTGAGACAGTGAGACCTCCAGGACATTGACACCATCACACTTTCTCTCTACTCTCCCAGTTCTGATACCAGCATAATTTAAGTTTATATTGAAACTGGGGCATGCAGCTTAATGAGATCGAATCTATTGCAAAAATTCATGGAGACTTGTGAGAAGGTTTTTGCATGTCCCTGACAAATTATTCTTCAACTATATTTTTTATTTTCAGAATCGTGTTTTTGCCTTCCAAACTCCACTCTGTTGGGATGGAGCTCAAGCTCACTGTTATAATCATGGTACAGCATCTCCCTGAGGGTCTTTTCAGTGATTAGAGAATTGGTCCAATAGTATTCCTTCTAGATCAGTAATTTTCAACCAGTATGCCAGAGAAAATTTTGAAACATGCAATACCAAAGTTTTTGGTAAAAGGTACTGAAGCTTTTTTCCTTAGATAGCCAAATAAAAAAGGATAACAGCCAACACAACAATCGCCACCTGGTGAGAATAAATGAAAATTATACCCTTTTTTGCACAGATCAGTGTCCTGCAGCTCATACGGCCATCTCAGAATAGTCTTCAGTACACGAAGAGGGTGGGTGAACGTTACTCTGAGCTTCCATCATGAGCTACCCAGGTGGACAAATTAACGAGTTGGTGGGCTCTGGTGTGTTAGTATTTGGTTACCAACACACTCGGGCATGAAGTTTTTTCCCAGATTTTCAAATGAAGTTTGAAAAAGCATTAGACTCATTTCCTAAGGTCCTGAAAAACCACATTACAGTTAGGGCACAATGTAAAGATCCCAGCACTGCTCTTTAAACGAAAAGAACACATTGGAAGAGCCCACGCGGGCTTTTTCTCATTTTAAATGTACCCGAGCAATGTGGAAAAACCAAAGAGGGCGCTCTCCCTCCCTCCCTCCCTCTCTCTCTCTCTCTCTCTCCCGTGTGCGCGCGTGCATGTACACACACAGATGTAAAATTTTTTACCAACTGATGAAAAGGTGGAGACCTAGCCAGTGATTTGAGCATAAATCACGTTCCAGAAATTCCTGAGATTGTCACAGCTCAAAATATCATGAGGACCAAAGGTTTAATATATATAATTAAAGCTGCCCTTCTGCGCTCTCTTGTGGTGCAATAGGAACATTGCAGCACTGTGTTGATCTTAAAGACTGAATTCCTAATAAAACCTGCTCTTTTTCGCCATCTCGTGGTGCACCAAGGACATTGCAGCACTGCTGCTCTGTGTACTCTGCTTACCTGCTGCTCCTCCAACTTTGCTGCCCGGTTGTATCATTGGTAACATTACTGGAAAGCATTTCCTCTAAAATTTGTCACATGGCGCAGCTGTCTGCAGTGTCTGCTGAAAATAGCATCCTGCAGCCCTGGCCAAAAGGTTGGGTTGGTTAGAGTTTTATCTCATGGCACAGAGGTATCTGGTTCTATCCCTGGTCAAGGCACATACAGGAACAGGAATATGTTCCAGTCCCACTTTCTCTCTACCCCTTTCTGTCTTTATAAAATCAATATTTAAGATATATTATTCTGCTTTACTTGAGACAGTTGGCTGGTCTGCAACTCAAATACATAGTACACACACACACACACACACACACACACACACAAAATAGTTCTTTTAAGGGATGCTGGAGTTCTAATCAGTGATATGAGCATGAATTAATTCCACGGATTCCTGAAAGTATCACTGATCAACACAACATGAGGACTATAGACTGTATTGCTATTGAAGCATTTCTACTGCACCCTCTGGTGGTACAATTGCAGAGCCCCTTGGGCAGAAAAGGCTGAATTCTTCCTAATGGTAGCTTCTCCTTTTGCCATCCTGTGATCAACATCAGCTCCTTGTGCCCTGCTAACCTGCCACTTTTCCACTAGTCTGCATTCTGGCATAATCAGTACCTAATTCGAGTGTGCTAATCTCAAATCTGACAGGTTTTCTCTGTAAGCTACAGTTTTTTTGCAATTCAAGATTTTAGGTTTTCATCTTATTGTAAAATTTTCAACATTTAGTTTAACATAATGAAGTAGAATGTCTTCTTGGGCATCATCTTTGTGAAAATATAATAATTTATATACTGCAGTAAATACACTAATACACTAAAATATGATTGCATCAGAATTTGTCTACAATTTTGAAATAGAACATATTAAAACACTTATTTTAATCATAAAATTTGCACAAAACTTATTTAAATTCTATTCAGGCAAAAATTTGCATTTGTAGCCCTTGCATTTGTTTACTTGTTGAGGACGATCTCGTTTGATGCTCCAGCAGTAGTCTTCTCATCGCTAACAGCTCCAAGATTTTTGGGAAACTTATCAAGGTGACTGTTCAGGAAGTGAATCTTAATGCTCATGTTACATCCAATGTCGCAGAAAGCCAACAGCATCCTTTGAACAAGAAGTTCATAGTTTCTGCTTTTTTATTGCCAAGAAAGCTCTTTGTAACTGCCACAAAAAAGACTATACTTTCAGGGATCATTTCTATAGTTTGTAACTGCCACAAAAGACTGCCATGCTGCTTTCTCCTCCTTATTTATCCTCCTGGCAAATTCTTTGTCACATATGAAGGTTCGAATTTGAGGTCCATCGAATACACTTGCTTTTATCTTCTCAAAAGACAAGGCAGGAAAAGCAGAAATGATGTTGAAAGCATTCACTTTCTCTATTCAAAGCCTGAACAAACTGCTTCATTAAGCCAAGTTTGATGTGAAGTGGGGAAAAATGATCCTGTCTCGATTAACTACAGGTCCATTCACAATATTTTGCATCCCTACTTCCAGAGCTTCACGTTTCAGCCACTCCTTCTGTGTCCAGTGTTTCTCCCGAGCTCGGCTGTCCCACAAACACAGAAAGCAAGGATACTTTGTGAAACCTCTCTGTTGTCCTAGCAGGAAATTTACCATTTTAAGATCCACACAAATGATCCAGTTATGATCCTCATACTTCAGAAAGTCGAGGACAATTTTTATGTCATTCTTACTAAATCATTCTATTCAGGTTGGCTAAACTGCTGAGGGGTTAATGACTGCTTGGCATCAGAAGAAGACCCTTTAGATTCTACAACCATTTTTTCATGCATCTTATCAAAATACAGTTGATCACCATGTTCACTTTCTTTGTCCTTAGAAAAGAAATAAAACCATTGAAAACTGGAACCAGAAGTGTCTCAGAATGTGGGACAGGTCATACCTCTGAAGGAATATTAGGATATGTGATCATATGCCATTTTTTCTTGCCGATGCCCTTTGTATGGATCAGATAGAAATAAGAGTCACTGTGTGGTCCTTAGATTCACGCCAAACCATGGGAATACCAAAAGGCATTCCTTTGCATTTTCCTTTTGTCCAGTCACAAAATATTTCCTCACAATTATGACACACAATATGAAGAGCCCAATTCTTATCTTGATCGCCAAGGGGAACTTGAAAATAGGCAATATATGCACGTGTCACAAATGATGAAATATTGCGCCTTTGATGTTGAAGTGTGTAACAGCCACATATATAACAGAAGGTGTCAGGACTATTCTTACATTTATACCTACTCGAAGAAGACATGATTCAATCTTAAAACAAAATAAGAGGGTGTTTTTATCAGATAATAATTTTTTACCTTTAAAAACAACTACACTTTTGTAAAAGTGATGTTTGTAAAACATTAATTGCCTTGTGGTTATGTTCAATCCAAGAATCATTGCCCTTTAACTCCAATTTGAAAACCAATGCATGCCATTAACTGTAACAAAAGGAAATTAAAATTACATAAAAACTAGAGAATGCACCAAAAAACGGATTTCAGATTTGGAGTCAGCGATGCAGAAATATATAGAAACAGTTCTAAAACCTCATGCAACAGAAAATGAAAATAAAAATTGTTCCCCAGTGTAATTTTCAAGAAATTTCTCCTGACAGAGCCATTAAGTCAAGAGAGTTAAAACACCTTTTGGTACCAATTTATGTCCAGAGCTGAATTTTTTATGCCAACTTAAACTATATCAAAGTGACAATAATAATGATAGCTCCTTGTACATCGAGGGTCAATTTAATCATATATTGATACATTTATTCAAAGGACTGTTACTATCATTTGGGTTCATAATAATAGTTAATATCCTCTACTTGCTTAATCCTTGTTTAAACCAAACAATTTTAAATGTTTTAGTAATTTTTTATTATTTGAAGTTAGTTCTCGACCCCAAAAACAAAAACAAAAATTATGTGATGAAAGGGGAAAAAATCTGATTGATATTTATGTACTGAGGCTTACATTTCCTAGTGTATATATTAGCATTTCAAAGTGCATGTGTGACCTTGTTGTTACAAAGCATCAGATCAAATAAAGATATGCTTCAAGGTGAAATGTGTATTGAGAAGAGGGTTGCAATCTAAAATAAACTAAGATTTGTTAAAAGTCAGGCAGTTTAGGTATTTATAATAATTACTTAGATAGTGACAGAAATTATTTAATTTGGGGTGATGGGTATACAACATAATTAACAGTTCAAATGTTATAGAAATACTCTCTGAAACCTACGTACTTTTACTGATCTATGTCACCCTGTTAAATTTAATTTTCTAAATAAAATTTAAAAATATATATACTAATTACTTTGGGTTTTGCCTTTTATTTTTTTACTTGTTTATTTCTTTTCTCTCCTGCTACACTGTAAATTCACTAAGGAGGGAGCTATATCTTGTCTGTTTCTATAATCCCTTAAAGCCTCTGCCCAAAGTAGGGATTTAGTATATATTGGTTAAAATAATTAATAAATAAGATTGAGCTGTGTGTTTACTCTGCTGAGAGTTAACAAAAGGCCTAGAAATTTAGAAGGTGAAGATGGAAGAGTTATTTGCTGTAACATAGTCCACCTGCTCCTTGCCTCTGATATCACTCCCCTCCCATTCATGTTTAAAATTGCCACTAGAGTGACCTTTCTAAAGTTGCTATATAAACAAATCTGACCATGAGACTTTCCTAACTAAAATCTTTCAGCATCTCTCAGCTACCTAAATAGTGCAATCCAAACTCTTTTGCAAATGAGGTCTTCCAAATTCTGGCTTCTATTAGCCTTTTCAACCTTCTCTCTTGCCACCAGTCTTACCTAACGAAACAATATGTATCTAGATATTGCTATCTTAGCATTTTAAAGGCATTCTCTTCTTCACATTTTTATATTTGTGTAACAAAAATAAACTCACTAATTACTGACTGTATGCTAGGCTATTTCATAATTATTTCATTTAATTTCTATAAATTCCTTATAAGAGACTGCTTTATCTCCATTTTTAAGATGTAGAAATTGAGACCTACTGGAGTAAAATATAAATTCTTTATCTTAGTATGCGCGCTTGTCAGTAAAGATATTAACTTTTGGTCTCTTTTATCTTCTTTAAACATTTTTCCCAACCTGGTTTGCCTTTTAATTATTTTTACCAACAGAAGTTTTACATCTTTTTGTTGTCAGATCTATCAAACCTTTCTTTAATGAGTTTTTTCTATTACTTCTAAAGTTAGAAAGTCTTTTTGGTGGCTCAATACATATCTAATATTCTCTTCTAATTTGTCTGTGGGTCTTTTTTTTCCTGTTTATTTTAATATACATGACCAGAATTACCTTGGTAGGTGGTATAAGGTAAAAAAAATCTAAAATAAATTTATTTTCACATAAATAGCCAGTTCTTAAATACAAAGTATTGAAAAATTCCTTTTTCACCATTTACCTGTGATGTTTCTTTTACATGTTATTTTCTGATATATAACAGAATTTATTTCTGAGTTACTTGTTTTGTTCCCTTGATCTGATAATCTAGTTTTGTGCCACTACCATATTGCTTAAACTATACTAAAAGTGCTAGTTCTTCCTTATTAGTTTGTCATCACATTGGACATCTTCCAATCTTCAGATTTTAGTATATTACTTTTATGGATAGAAACTAGGGAGCATGTATGCATCTTACACAACTAAATTATGTTCTATAAATAAACACATTTCAAAGACTTATTATATGGTGACTGAGTATTATCTCTTAGGTTAATATTTAAAACAGATTGCTTTAGGAATTTCTCGGCCTCCTAGCAACAAGAGACAGGATGCAGGATATAGGAGACTTGGCGCAGTGCAAATCGCTCAGGCACTGGCCAGAACCCATGAGCGCGGCCCAAACAGGAGCCAAAAACCAGAGCTTGTAGGAATATGCAGGGAATGGCAGACGAGGCATTGTTTTCGCTTCTCCATAATGAGATGGCGACAGGAGTGTACAAGTCCACGGAGCCGAGGGAGGTGGAAAATGGACACTGTATTACCAAGCTGGAAAACGTGGTTTCAAGTGGGACAAGAATTGATAGAAAGGTTTACAAAGGATACCACAATGTTCTAGATATCATGAAGTTCATTTGTAAAGATTTCTGGACTACAGTATTCAAGAAGCAAATCGACAATCTAAGGACAAATTATCAGGGCATCTATATACTCCAGGGCACCAGATTTCGTCTGTGTACTCAGATGTCTGCAGGGAAACAGTATATAGCACATGCATCTAAGTATTTAGCATTTACATATGGCTTAATAATAGGTGGTATATCAAAATTGAGGATAAAGAGTATTATAACAGCTGAAGTGTCTTCAACTCCTGCCTGTAAATTTCAGGTGATAATATCAAGTTGTAGAACATACTGAAATGCAAATTTTCAATAGTGTCAAGAGTTAAATTATTAATGTGTAAAGTATTTTAAATAGCAATGATTTAATTACATTGTTGGACATTTGTGTTGATATAAGCTATTTGCTAACTTGTATCATGAAAGATGTACTCTTAAGCAGAAATAACATTGTATTTTAGCAATTTAACATAGACCAGGTTAAAGCAGATAACATAACACACTTTACTGAAACTATTCAGAACAAAAAACCTGATTTCAAATAAATAAATCACCAAGATGTTACTTATTTTAAACATTTTTATTTGCTTAGTCATGTATATTAAACCACAGGTGGGGAAGGAAAACTCATGGTTTGATAAATTATTTTTTTTAAAGTATGCATCAGTCGAATCATTTGTCTAAGAATGGATAAATTTTTATTTTGTTTTATGAATTTGTTTCAGTTATTAAAAAAGGAAACAGCAAACTAAAAAAATAAAATAAAATAAAACATTGCTTTAGCACATCCATAAACTGTAAGGTATATGGGAGACAAGATTTTCATTGACAAACTGATTGCAGAAATTCAGCCAGAAAGGCAGTTGTATCATTTTATTAAGTGTATGGTAGATTATCATTAAGTTTTCTTTTTCTTTCTTTCTTCTTTTATAGCAAAAGAGACAGAAACAGAGAGAGATAGACAGGGACAGACAGACAGGAAGGGAGAGAGATGAGAAGCATCAATTTTTTGTTGAGGCAGCTTAGTTGTTCATTGATTGCTTTCTCATATGTGCCTTGACGGTGTATGTGTGTGTTTCTGCAGAGCAAGTGACCCCTTACTCAAGCCAGTGACTTTGGACTCAAGCCAGTGACCATGGGCTTTAAGCTGGTGACCTTTGAGCTCAAGCCAGCCACCATGGGGTCATGTCTATGATCCAAGGCTCAAGCCAACAACCCCACGCTCAAGCCAGAGGAGCCTGTGTTCAAGCCAGCTACCTTGGAGCTTCGAACTTGGAATCTCCACATCTCAGGCCAATGCTCCATCTAGTGCGCCCCCGCCTGGCTAGACTTATTAACTTTTCTTTTAAGAAATAGTAATTGTTATCTTCCTTGAAAAAAGGTCTACTCTTGGCTGAAGTTTTCTTTCTTATTATACATCATATTTGAAAATATGAATATTGTAGTTGTAAATCATTGTTTTCCATCAATTTATTAGTGAAAATTATGGGCTGAAGGAATGTCAGAATGTTTAGGTGAGAAAAGGAAAGGCATTAATATACATATATTCCTGTTTTCCCATTTTATGTCTTTTCACGTTCTCTCAATTATCTCCAGTTTCTCAAACACTTCCTTTGCTTTCTTTAAAAGAACCAATCGCATTAATTCTGTAACTTCTTGATGTATAATACTTATTTAGAAAGAATAAATTGGTTTTTCTTCTAAAATGTCTAAATTTATATACTGGCTTGGACTGCCTTATCAGAACAGATAAGGCAAATTTTAATAAAATTTAATTGTAAGACTGAGATTCTTTTTTTTTTTTTTTTTTTTTTTTTTATATATAAATAAATTTTTATTTTAATGGGGTGACATCAATAAATCAGGGTACATACATTCAAAGAAAACATTTCCGGGTTATCTTGTCATTTAGTTATGTTGCATACCCATCACCCAAAGAGAGATCGTCCTCTGCCACCCTCCATCCAGTTCTCTCTGTACCCCTCCCCCTCCCCTCCCCCTCTCCCTCCTTCCCTCCCCCCACCCCCCATAGCCACCACACTCCTGTTCATGCCTCTCAGTCTCGCTTTTATGTCCCACTAATGTATGGAATCCTGCAGTTCCTGTTTTTTTCTGATTCGCTTATTTCACTCCGCACAATGCTAACAAGACTCCACCATTCCGCTATAAGTGATCCAATGTCACCATTTCTCCTAGCTGAATAATATACCATGGTGTATATGTGCCCCATCTTCTTCATCTAGTCCTCTATTTTTTTTACAGTGATTAAAAGCCTTTAAGCAAACTCTTGGCCAATACAGCAAGAATCCATAAATGAGTAGTGTCCTTAACATGTTTCCCAAGTCCAAGTTGGCCCCCTCACCATGCCAAATCCCTGAAAAATGCAACCCAACCACAGTTCAAAGACTGAGATTCTTAGAATAGGATGTCCTCACTGCCACATTGGTTACAACTCCTTTATACCTTTCTTATGAACCCCACCGTGAACCTCGCATTGTGGATGAAGGACAGGAGGAAGGATACTCTGAGAAAACTGACACCTGGATCTACTAAGATTGAACTCTCCAGGATTTTGTCCCTTATCTTTCTTTCTAAACTGTAGAATTTCATCATGAAGCCACTAAAGTGGGATACTGGTGTTCCTTCACAATCCTAGATCCTATAATCAGAAGATACTCCCTTAGTTTAAATTCAAGAAATCAAGGAATACATGAAATTTTATAAGCCAGGCCTCTAGACTAAGGATTCATGCCATCACTACTAGGGATTTACTAAAAATTCTTCCCCCATACACTCTACTTATAAAGACCCTGACAGTACCTTTCTGAATTTAATTGCCAATCCTCCCATGTCCCAAGGCTACCTTGAATGCCATGTAATCCAGAAACTAGCTCTGAAGCCTACTCATCATATCATTCAAACCTATTTTAGCTCGATTTTTTGTTTTTGTTGTTTTTGTTTTATTTTTCCAAAGGGGGGAGGAATGGCAGACAGACTCCCACACACACCCAACCAGAATCCACCTGCCATGCCCACCAAGGGGTGATGCTTGGCGGCCCATCTTTGGTGTTGCTCCACTGCAACCAGAGCCATTCTAGCACCTGAGGCGGAGGCCATGGAGCCATCCTCAGTGCTTGGGCCAACTTTGCTCCAATGGAGCCTTGGCTGCAGGAGGGAAGAGACAGACAGAGAGGAAGGAGAGGGGGAAGGGTGTAGAAGCAGATGGGCGCTTCTCCTGTGTGTCATGCCCGGGAATCGAACCTGGGACTACCACACATCAGGTTGATGCTCTACCGCTGAGCCAACTGGTCAGGGCTTCAGCTCGTTATTTTTTTTTTTTTTAGCCCATGGTGTTCCCATGCTGTTTACTCGGGAAGCACACGTGGGCTTGTTTAATTTTATTTATTTATTTATTTATGTATTCATTCATTTTTAGAGAGGAGAGAGAGAGGGAGAGACAGAGAGAGAGAAGGGGGGGAAGAGCTGGAAGCATCATCTCCCCATATGTCCCTTGACCAGGCAAGCCCAGGGTTTCGAACCGGCGACCTCAGCATTTCCAGGTCGACGCTTTATCCACTGCGCCACCACAGGTCAGGCACAGCTCGTTATTTTTAACAGACTTAATTTAACAAACTGTTGAAAATATGTAACAATTGCTGGTTCAGGTTGGTTTGAAGTCTTCATGAATTTGAGTTGATGAAGACACTTTTAAGTTTCTTTTCAACAACAAAACAATGCACTTCAAATATTTATATTTTCAAACTTTAAGATAGCTGCATTTTGTATTAACTTATGTGATTTATTTCAGGGAAGTAATTAAATGTGGAAATACAGGTTCTCAAAAAATATATTTATGCCCTTAAGTAATACAATTGTTATCTGAAAAAATCTCAACCCCACTTCTTGAACATATAATGTTGCTCTGAACCATAGGAAGCATAGAGAGGTGGTTAAAGATATGGGTTCTAGAGTTAACCTTTTGGTATGGGATCATGGATCCAACATTCTGTTCAGCCACTCACTAACTGTAAGGTATTATATAGATTTTGACTTCACTGAATCTTAGTTTCCTCTTCTTTAAAATGAATGTATTCATAGCTCTACTTGTGTTAAGATTAAGAAAATATCTGCTTTAGAGCTCAATAAATATTAGTCATTATTTTTACTTTCTTACCTCAAAAGCTTCACTGAGGGCAAGGACTAAATCATTTGTCATTATATCTTGGGTGCTCAATGCAGTTGCTCAATAAATATTTGTAAATATTGTTGTCATGGAATTGTTAGGTCTGAGGAAACCACCTGCAGCCTGCTAAAATTTCTTTTTAAATAATATATTTCCTGTCGAGCAAAAGCAGGAAACTCCTTTCAATAGTGGTCACAAATCTTGATTGTACCATTTCAAAATTATGTAACAGCTTTCTCTTGGGTAGAAGTGAGTTGTTAGTCATAACTAACTGTGATTAGTTTATACCTTTGTAACATTTTCATATGCAGAAAACTATAAGTCAAAAATGGTTCCTTTGTGAAACCCATGTCCTGATTCTTTAATTTGCAACATATGTACAAAACTGAAAATAAAATCTGCAGAGACCAAAGAATTTCAGATATGCTTTAAGCATTGAAAAATATGCATTCATTATTTTCTTTATAATCTCAAAAAATGGGACTGTTTCTGAGAATGTCAAATGAAACTAGTGGTGTTGCCAGATAAGACCTTGTGATATTGTTGTATAAATGTAAAATAAGGATTGAAAAAGAGGAGTGCCCAGTAGGATGTGATGAGGGAAAAATCAAGGGGATGAGCAGTGATATTAATTTAGCCACTCCTTCATTCAATAAATATTTATTGAGTGCCTACTATGCTTCTTTTGCTGGGAAACAGAACAAAGCTGAGGTAGGCTGCCTTTATAGAGCTCACATCTCAATGAGAAAGACACATTTTGTAGTGCACAAAAATTGCAATTATGATTTATAATAAGAGGAAGAAGTACAAGGTACTTTGTGAACTACTGTTAGAGATGGAATTAAGCAAGACGAGTGGAGACAAAACACCTCGGCAAGGCAACTTTAATAACTTCTGCAGAAAGGTGTGCTGCTGCTAGTGAAAGCCAGCCAGTGAGCACAGGAACAGGGGGGAAATTCTATTTTTGTCCCTAATCCAGGCCCTAGGCTCCTGGGTCTTCCTCCATTGGCTGAAGTGTTGACCATACAATTTTATTCTCTCTTGATTAGCTAGTTTAAATGGCCACGCCAAGGTGGAAGGGAGAAATGGGGATATCATTAATTAGGCAAGGGGGTTGAAGAATGGTCAGAAAAAAACAGATGACTGGATGAAGAGGGTTGGGGATTGGTAAACAAGTTAGCTATTTCTCATTCTAGTCTCTGGTTGGAGGAATCTAAATAAGGGGGTTTGGGAATTAGTTGAAGAACATGAGTTAAACATTTCCTTTACTACTAACAATGCTACTAATTCAGGAAGCATAGGAAACTTTTCCCTGAGGAAGTGAATTAAGTCCAAAATATGAATTCCAAAATATGAATTAAGTCCAAAATATGAATTCATGATAGCTAGGTGCTGGTGTGTGTGTGTGTGTGTGTGTGTGTGTGTGTGTGTGTGTGTATGAAAAAGCATGCTGGGAATTGGGAGGGGTGCGGGAGGGTAGAGAAAGACTCCAGCGGGGGCCGGGCAGCAGGGACAGTGCACATCAAAGCTCCAAGGAGCAGGCAGAGGTCAGTGTGGCTGGATCACAAAGAAGCAGGGAGAGAAGTAGCTTAAGGCTATAGAGATGAGCAAAGGCCAGACCCTGGAGGGCCTTTGGAATTGAACCTGAGAGCCACATTAAGCCACTGCAAATCAGTGTGACATGGTCATATGTGCATTTTTATGACTTACTCTGGTTTCTGAAAAGGAGTGAATTAGAAGGGGTGAAGAATGGATGTGGAGAAATTATTTAGGAAGCTCTGACTGTAGCCCAAATAAGAAGGATACAGTGGTTTAGACAAAGTTATTGCCACTGTTGAGAAGAAGATAGATTTGGATTGGACATAGAGAGAAAGGCAGAGGGGTTCCAGGACCACTCCTTGCACACAAACCCAGACTCAGAACACGAAGCAAATGGTGGTTCTGTGTACTGAGATGTGCACACTGACTGAAAGAGAAGCCAATTTGAGAACAAAACCAAAAGTTTAGTGCTCAATGAGAGATGTGTTGAGTCATCCAGTGGCTATTTCTACAGCATGATCTTCAGAATTTACTGTTTTTAATCACAGCAAAGATGATGGAGAATGAAGAAAACTTGACTATAGAATACTAAGAACTTTAGCCTTTGCCATATGATGAAATGGTAATGCGAATAATATACTTGGCTTAGATGTGCACTATTTAATTATAATGCATAAAAATCTGTAAAATAAAAGGAACAAAGGTAGAAATGACAAAAGAATATTAACTGCCAACTAAATGGCAGTTTCTTAAAAAGAACACTGCAGTATAACTTGCCAATTAGAAGGGACACAACCACAAGGTCATTGCATGTTATGTCAAACAATAGAGGCAATATAGGCACATATTTGTCAGAATCACAGAATATTTCACCATGAAGGACTAACTCAAGGGAAAACAACTAACAATAAGAAAAGGCATTCATCAGTGTCTCATGAAAAGGTCACACAATAAAAGTTTTGCAATTTTTTTACATTAGTATGATTAGCATCATTCCTTCATTTTCTATGTGTTAATATCATTTAAGGTATTTTAATAGATAATTTTATTATTAATCACACACACATAAAAAAAATGCAACATGTGGCCCTGGCCGGTCAGCCCAGTTGGTTGGAGTGTCTCCCTAAAACAATGTTGCAGTTCTATTTTGGTCAGGGCACATATAGGAAGTGACCAATGAGCCTGACCTGTGGTGACACAGCGGAGAAAGCCTTGACCAGGAACACTGAGATTGCTGGTCAAAGTCCTAGACTTGCCGCGTCAAGGCACATACAAGAAACAACTGTGACCAGCTGATGCTTTCTGCTTCTCCTGCACCCCTTCTCTCTCTCTCTCCTTTCTCTAAAAATAATAAAATGACCAATGAATGCACAACTTAAATGGAACAAATGAGTGCTTCCTTTTCTCTCTCTATCTCTAAAATCAATCAATTAAAAAATGCAACTTGTAAGAAGCAATATTTATTTCACCCTTTTAAAAGTATTATACAATAAAATAAACCTTGGCCTCAGTTGGCCAGCTTCAGAATTCTAGGTAATTGTACTGCAGATACTACTAGGGCAAATAGAATGCACTGTAGAAACTATAGCCCTTCTCCTGGGTCCTGAAGAATGACAATTATAACAGGCTAGTCTGACTGATTAACAACAACAACAACAAAAAATCAAAATGAGAGAAACTTTACAAAAGGGTGAAGTAAAAGATCTAGAGAATATGATCATACCTGTCCCCCTAACGAGGGTCCCACAATAGCCAATCAGAAGTCCCAGCATTAGAATCCCATTCCCATAGAAAGAGGAGCAAACTCACTGTGAGAAAATGTATATTGTTAACTTGACTCTCTTTCTAACTGATTATGGGCCTTGGCTAATTTCTTTAGCATTTCAGAGACTTGGTGTAATGAAGAAACACTATAAAATGTCCTCTAACTACTTTTACAAGCCTAAACATCCATGAATCTCGAGAAAAACACTGGAGCATGAGAATTATTATACTGAAAACCATTCTACAGAAATAATTTCATAACCATTAGATATATAACCAAGATCTTAATGGCAACATTCAAAACTTTCCTCTGCTCTATTCTATTTTGGCACAAATGAGGACCTCCAAGTTAAAATTGTAATCTTTCCCTGGACTGGAACATCTAGTTTCCTTCTTCTGCTGTTTCCCCTCATAGCACTTTCTACCTTTTACCATACTAAACTACATATTTCTTGTGATTTTGTCAATCTGCCTACCCCTACCACCAAACAAAAGTTCTTCCTGGGCAGGGAATTTTGTTGTCTTGTTCATGGATGTATGCCAAGTACCTGGAATAGCACACAACATACAGTAGGTACTCAATTAATATTGTGAATGGGTGAATGAGTGAATTCCTAAAATAAATTTAAAATAAAACATTCCCAACTTAAGTAACAATTGTGAAGGCAGATCTAACCAACTAGGCATTGGTCTATCAGCACAGTGTTATTTATATATATATATATGGAAGTATATTTTAAATAGATTTGCCTTTTGAAATAATACAAACTTAAAAAAAAAAGCATTGAATATTGGCTCATTAAATTGATTTGACCTTGTTCCCAGGATAGAATTCATTTAAGATCATGAAAGTTCAAAGTCAATGAATCATAAAGCAATTATAAAACAAAAAAGGAAATGACATCTTTTATGAACTCTGTAAATTCAAAACCATTTAAGGGTAATATTATTATGTTAGGAATTCCTTAGAGCTGGTATCTGAAGGTGAAAGGCTCGGCTATAAAGTAAGAAGATGGTAAACAGATATTTACTAGGATTGATCCAACCAAATAAATACTAAACTTCAAAGGAATTTCCCTTAATGAATAATCTTCAGAACAAATTTACTAAGCACACAAGAAAATTGGGCTAATTGCTTTATAATCATATTTCATTTTTAACTGAAACTTCTCTCAAATAAGTCACTCACTAGTCTATTAATAACAATAATAGCAAGAACAACAGAAGTAAAGGTTCAGAACTTACATATTTACTGTCTCATTTTTAAAATGAGGCATTTCAGTTGTAGTGAGAATAAATTCTTCAATGTGAAATGACCAGAACTTAAACTCAATCTGTTTAATGCTAAAGCCCATGTTTGTTACTGAAGTGCTAGCTTGTCTCTTGTTTTTAAAACTTAAATGTATCACTAAAAAGCAATATTTGATACCATTGAGAACATTGAAAACTTATTTCTATATATTCTGAAGACAAACACAAAAAAAATTTGAACTACTTTATTTTTTGGCAGTCCTCCTTGAAATTGATTCACAACTCCCTTTGGTATTTACTTTGAAAAGAGAATAGTGCTCATTTTAACTACAAAAGTTGTTTTGTTTGTAAAAAAAGAAAAAAAATTACCCCGTATATAAAAATTACACTAATTTTCATTCCTGAAAACACACACACAACTTGAGGGACTCTGTGCCCGTTCATCCTCATGTTGTCAGCATCTAGCACAGTGCCTGCCACTTAGTGCTCAATAAAAATGTTAAGAAAAAAAGAATCAAGAAAGACATAATTGCTCCAGCTAAGTCCATCTCTGTGTGGTTATGCTTTAAAATGTCAAATAATGCTATTAATGGGAATTTCTCTATGTCCATTGAACAGACAGAAATTGAGTAGCTACTATCTATGCTCTGCTTTGTATTAGGCACTAGCAGTACACCATAAAAAAACTGGAAATTCTTGAGTGATATCTTTGTTTTGCTAATGAGATGTTCTAAAATCTAAAACAATTATTTATAATCATTTTTATATCATTTCTTTTCACTGCTCATAATTAGCCCTTTCTAGTATTAGAAAACAAAATTCAACTGAGTAAATTTGAAAACTGAATTGACTTTATTAAGTTATTAATGAATCAAGCAGTATCATATCTAGCATCTAGAAAGGCCCTCTGAAGAACTGTTCAAAATGGAAGGATTTTATAGGAAGAAAGGTGAGGCAAGTCAGTGATTTGGGTAGGGAGGTGGGAAGAAAGAATTATTTTGGGGATTGAACATCTTTTCTTTGGGGGAATAGAAAGCAAAGGCTTTTTATTAAACAGATTGCCTCTTCTTTCTATGGGGGATAGAGAGGGGCTATGTGACAGATTACTGATGCTTGACCAGATTGAGATTATGGTTGATTATGTTTCTGGAAGAAGTTGAAATTGCAATTAGATCAGGTATCGTGGGCTTTTAGCACAAGTGACACCATTTTGGACCTGTGTTTCAGTTATTTATCTGCTTTTTATTTCCCTTTAGTACTAGTCATTATAGTTTTATTTTTAAATTCTTTTTTTTTTGTATTTTTCTGAAGTGAGAAGTAGGGAGGCAGAAAGACTCCCACATGCACCCAACCAGGATACACCCAGCATGCCCATCAGGGGGCAATGCTCTGCCCATCTGGGGCATTGCTCCATTGCAACTGGAGCCATTCTAGTGCCTGAGGCAGAGGCCATGGAGCCATCCGCAGTGCCTGGGCCAACTTCGCTCCAATGGAGCCTTGACTGCAGGAGGGGAAGAGAGAGATAGAGAGAAAGGAGAAGGGAAGGGTGGAGAAGCAGATGGGCGCTTCTCCTGTGTGCCCAGGCTGGGAATCAAACCCGGGACTTCCACACATTGGGCCGACACTCTACTGCTGAGCTAGCTGGCCATGGCCTTATTCTTAAATTCTTAATTTTTATTCCTTTTGTGATAGTCTATTGATTATCTTTATTAGGATATCTAGGTTAAAATACTACTTACTCAATAGCAAACACTTTTAAAAATGTTAACCTGATTTATTTCTTACAAAAACCTTAGGTGGGGTCTGTTATTGTGTCTGTTTTGACGATGCAGAAATGATGGTTTTAAAAGATTGATTAACCTATCCAAAGCCACTCAGCTAAGGGGTGAAGTTGGAATTTAAATCCTTATGAGCCCTATTTTATTCTCATGTTTTTCTTGATCTTATTCCTTTGTCCTCTCTCCCATTAATTCCATAATTCATTTTAAAATATCTTCTTGTGTAAATAAGATAGATTTATTTAAATAGAGGACAGGGACTTGCTCAAAGTTTTAAGGATGATTGAGATTACAGAACTTTGAAAGCGCTCTAACGATAACTTAAACAGCTACCCTATTAGTCTAACTTCCATAAAGTTGTCTCTGATATCAGACTCATGACACTTAACATTTTCAGCAAGTATTGAATCTTTATTTTTTGTAAGTTGCTATACTATTAAAAATAAAAAGAAAGGCCTAATTATAAAAACATTAATAGATAATAACAAATGAGCAGTATAGATAATGAGCAGTAGGACTGGGGAGGGTTAGAAATCCCTTCTGACTAGTGGAGACAGAAGTATTCACAGAGGAATAAAATTGAGGCTTTTTTGAAAAATTGAAATTGTTGGGGTGCTCTGGATAACATAATTATACAGATTTCCGGTGCCTTATTTCCCATTCACTTGACAAATGGCTAAGTTACTTAATTTTAAATTAAGTCAATTTATTATCATCTCACTGCCATTTTAATGCTGTAGTGTTGACTAATCATGTTGAGAAATAACTTGGGAGATGATTAGAGTTACATTGAGAGCTAGTTTTTTTTTTAAGTGCATGTGTGTATATAGTCAATCTGATGTAATCCAACATGAGTTTAGGTACAGTCATTCAATGTTCTTTATCATCAAGACAGTACATGTCCTTTATAGGTAGAAATTGATTACACCTAAGTGGGTGGAGAATGTGTGAATCCTTTACTGTTGCCAAAACTGAGTCATTTGTCTTACTTTTTGGACTGGAAATCCCAGGTATATATTTTCCTCTTACTCAGGTCAATAAAGTGCATCAAAGTGAATTTACATTCATTCTTTCAGAGTGCTGAGCCTTTAATTCAGACTCAGATTGGTAAAACAAAGGAGCTAGGAGGAACAGGGGAAATGAATTATAGGAGTAATCAGGGAAAGAAACACACAGGATTTATAGAAGAGGCATGAGAAGACTCTCCTGAAAGAAAAATTCTCTTTTTAGGAGAAGAAGGAAAAGTAGGTGAAAACATAATAGACAAGTTGTAAGAGGGGCTTGAGATAATAAAGGGTTGAGGAAGGCAGGATCTGAATATTTATCTGAATATAAAACCAGAGAGTCTGCATGTCCATTATGACACATTTTTAATTTTTTTACCATATTTTAAACTGTATTTTTTTTTGCAATTACAGTTGACATTCAATATTATTTTGTATTAGTTCCAGGTGTGTAGCATAGTGGTTAGATAATCATATATTTTATGAAGTCTATCCCCCAGGTATTTTCAGTACCCACCTGGCACCATACATAGTTATTACAATATTATTTATTATATTCCCTGTGCTGTATTTAGATCCCTGTGACTGTATTGTAACTATCAATTTGTACTTCTTACTTCTTCCACCCTTTACACCCAGTCTCCCAACTACCCTCCCCTCATGCAACCATCAGTCTGCTCTCTACATATAATGCATTTTGGTCAATGCTTATTGATTGATAGAAACACATGTAATGGATTTTCTACTGATGGCAGAATTGAAAATCTGAAAATTCCACATTAAAGAAATGTAAACATTTATTAACAACAAATTTACAAAGATTAAAAAGGAAGAAATTGGAATTAAGATTTAGATTGATTTGTGCATTGTTTAATAGGCTATAAGATAAAGAGAACTAATGAGTACAGCTAAAACACTGGTGGACCTTTCACATCTAATATCTAATATTTCACTGCTCTATGGCAAACACTCTTTACCTTTAAAATTGAATTGTTTGATAGATCTTTGCATATTATATGTGCTTGAGGTAGGGTAGAAAGGTGTGTTTCAGAAAAGGTTAATGTTATTTGGGTGGCAAACAGGTTCAAAGAAAATAAGGCAACTAGCCTGACTATAGCATTTATAGAATTCTACCACTGGAAAAGCACTGTACTAACTGTGACACAAACAAGTACAAAGACACAATTTAAGTCTATCTGGGACATAAAAATGCTACAAATAAAATAATCTATGATCTCCTCTAGGTGGAATATAATGTTTAATTCCTCTACCACTGTAATTTAGCATAACGTTTAGCATATGGCAAGCACTTAGTAAATTTTTATGGAATAAATACTGACAACTAAAACTCACATTTATGAAAAAAATATCCCCATAAGTATATATAAGTTCACATAATTAAAAGTATATTTTTAAATGTTTATTGATTTTAGCAAGAGAGGAGGGGTGAGAAAGAGAGACAGGAACATCTATCTGTTCCTGTGTGTGCCCTGACCGGGGATCAAACAGGCAACCTCTGTGCTTCAGGAGGATGCTCTAACCAACCAAGCTATCTGGCCAAAGCAGTAACTTAAAACATTTTAAGCAGCATACCAAATTGGAACAATGTTCTACCTTAGAATCAAATATCTTCATATAATTTTACACTCAGACCACACTTTTTAAAATCAACCTGCTTGTTCTTTTTTTTTTTTTTTCATTCATTTGCTTCATACATATTTATGGAGCATCTACTATTTGCCGGACGATGTTTCTAGGTGGTTCAAGCCAACATGAAACATGTTGGTTCAAGCATGACATTTGAGTAAAGACCTAAAAAAATGAGGAAATGAGTTATACTGTACAGTTAACTAAAGGGGAGAGAGTTTCAAGCAGAGGAAGTGTTAAGTACAAATGACCTAAGCTGGGAGCATACTTGGATCTTCAAGGAACAGAAGATTGAAGAGATTGGAACAGAATTAATGAGAAAATATGATAGTAATAGGAGGTCAGAGTTAAGAGGAGGCCAGATCATGTAGGTACTTGGGGGAAAACCTTGCATGTTACTCTTTCTGAGGAGGGTAATGGTTGGATTAGTGACAGAATTTGACTGACTAAACCAGTGGTTCTCAACCTTTCTAATGCCATGACCCCGCAATACAGTTCCTCATGTTGCAGTGACCCCAAACCAAAAAATAATTTTGGTGACTACTTCATAACTGTAATTTTGCTACAGTTATGATTCAGAATGTAAACACCTGATATGCATTATGTATTTTCCGATGGCTTTAGGCGGCCCCGCCGGGGTCGCAACCCACAGGTTGAGAACCGCTGAACTAAACAATAAACCCTGGGGAGGGGAGGATGGAGAAAGACTGTTAAAGAAGAATAAAGGTAGAAGTAGAGAGACTAGTGTTGATATTATTGCAATATTCATGGTGACAGATGCTGGGGGGAGTGGCAGTGAAGGCATGAAATGGAATTGTATTCATTTTCTTTATTATCATATTTATGTACTGTTTCTCCCCACTTTATTATTCCATTGAGCATAAGAGAGAATATACATGGCTACATAAGTGAGGGCTAAAAAATGCCAAGAAAGGCCAAACATAGATTGAGATAGGGGAATTATTACTAATATGTGACAACTGTTGATTGTTTAGGCTGTTTTGGGCATTGTACAAGTCTTTTAAATAGATAAATTACTTAATCTTGCAGTAACACTGTAAGATACAGTAAGTCCTCACTTAACATTGTTGATAGGTTCTGTGGCTATATGTAAAATGACATATAACAAAACAAATTTAACTGCAGGCTAATTGATATAAATAAGAGTTAAATTTGTAGGGAATCTCATCAACGTTATAACCAAACTACACTGAACAAATTGGTGTTGAACAAAATGACGTTATTTGAGAATCTGCTGTACCATTATTACCACCTCGTTACCAGAGAGAGAACTGAGGGACAGAAAAGTTAAGTAATTTATTCAAACTCACCCAGAAAAACAGCAGAAATGGTACTTGAATCTAAGTTCTGAGTCTAAAACCCAAACCGTGAAGTAAAGTTAGGTACTGAAGACAATTGTAAATTAACTTAAAGATTTACATGTAAAAAGGCACAGAGTGAAAAAATAAAAGAGCAAATCATATGAGAGGTGAGTTTGCTGAAATGGAATGAATATTTATGTATGTTTTGGGGCAAAGAAGAGAGTATAAAAAAGGTAGGTGGATGAAGATGGTCAGAAGGAAGTAATACGTTGTAGTTCTTGAAAGCTAAGTGGACACTTAGATCTGCAGTAGTTGGTGGTAGGGAGCATTGAGCATTGCAGGTTTTCTAAGATGGAGTCATAATATGAAAACATTTCTTGGGGCTTGAAAAGGCAGCTTAGTAGAGAGGACTGTAATATATACTACAGTGTAGGCTAATAGTTACAGAGTGTAGTTATGAGGGCTGTACTGATTTCAAGTTCTGGGTCAGCTGCTTACCCACCATGTGACTTTGGGCAAAAATGTATCCTCAGTTTCTTCCACTATAAAATGGGCATAAAAATATTAGTACCTACTTCATGGGATTCTTTTGAAGATTAAATAAGTTAATTTTTCAGGTACATGGGACAGTTTCTGGTACAAGGCCAGTGCTTAAGAAATGTTTTTATTATTATTATTATATTATTATATCATTATTTACACAAATATGTATAGGATAGACTGCAGCAGGGATGAAAATCTTGGGTATTGGGAGACCACATACAAAGCTGTGCAAGATCTACATGCTGATGGAGGACAGAAAGTTGCAGAATTCTGAAAAAGCGCACCTCAAAAAGGAAAAACAGCTGCTTGAACAAAAGTGTGTGAGTAAAGATTTGGAAACGTTGGGTTTCCCACAGGAACGGCCAAGTGCAGCTGTAACCTATCACCAGAAGTAGCGGGCAGTAATGTGAGACAAGAGTCAGTCTTTAAAGGTCAAAGACTGTGGCTTGGAAGTAGCTAGAACTGTCTACTATTTTAGGTCCATCATCTTTTATAGCCATATTTTCGACAGTGGATCAAAGAAACCAAAAATATATATAATAGAAAAACAGAACTTTATTGAAAACTCTGGGCTGTTCTGATCTTTGAAATGTGTATGTCCTTGATAGAGATTTTCACCTGAAGCTCAAGCCTGTAGACACAGTATAATCAGCATAATATTATACTTTTTAAAATATCCTGCATGTTTTAGGGAGTATTTAAGGCAGTATACATACAGTATAACAAGATCACAAACTAAAGATGGGACAAAGTCAAACGTGGAAACAGAAGAGAGGCATAAATCAGATTAAAAATGCAAGTGAGGAAGAGGAAAGCTTTTCCCATTTGCTCCCGGTGGACCACAGGGCTTGTTGTAAGCCTTTAAGCAGTGAACCTGTGCTGGACACATACATATCCAATTAGAACACAGAGAATATTAGTGGCCTGTTAGAAAGTCTAATTAATTAACAGTTTGTAAAGAAAGAAACCTGATCGTATGGCAAATAAATACATACATACATACATACATAAAATCAAGGCAAGAAAAATTTGGAGTAAAGGACGGAAAAAAATGACAGTTTTGAACATGATGTAAAGAAAGCAGGGAAAATACACTGTGCTGTAAGAAATAAAAGTGTTTTCTTTTAAACTTTTGTAGTGCGCAAAGAGGCAACAGGTGAAAGGCAGAGAATGCAGACTGAAGGTCACTAAAATATGTTGCCCCTAGGTTTATGAGCAGGAAAAACTTCTTTAACACTGCTGTATGAGTTTTAATTGTGAAGATTACTTACTATTCATCAACTTGAGGAAGATAGTGGACAAGAAAAAATTAGTAAGATTGCAGCAGTAAAATATGAAATTAAATTACAACTAAAGTAATATGCCAAAATACACAATACATCTTTAATAATCTGAATTAAAATGTAAGAGTTTTGACCCTGGTAGGGTAGGTCGGATCTCCAGTGAGTGGAACAAACCCATGTTTCTCTCTCTTCCTTCTCTCTCTCTAAAATCAACCAATAAATTTAAAAATATTTTTTAAAATGTAAGAGGTTTGAAATACCTTGGGAATAACAAGGACATTGATTTGATGGCTAAGATATGAATATATTACTTACTTTTAAATGCTATTTCTACCCTGAAAATTGTTTTAATTTACATATTAATTTTTCCCTACTTATTTCCTTCCCTAATCTTCAATTATAAGGTAGATAAACAGATAACCTCAGAGATTGCCAAACATACTGAAGAAAGACTCTTGTAGAAAAATTTCACCTGGCCTTTTTAAAGGTGCTGTTAGGAAGGGAAGTTTAACTCATTTTAACCACAAAATGGGCTAGGTCGTAGATTGTTTTACTAACTGTATTAAATGCAATGCCAAAGAAAGTTTCTCTCATCTACTCGAGCCCCGGGGAGCCAAGTGGGTGCCTATCAGACTTTTCTGTACTTACTGAGACAGAACTATAAATGTAAGCACCGCGGATGTTTCAGCTGGTAGGCGGTTCTCCACTTGCTCTTTTGCTGACGCCAACGGTAGCAAGGACATTCCTCTTGGAAAGCCAACCTGTTCCATAACTTGTCGCGCAATCAGCATTCAATCTAGCGGGGCGGGGAGCAGTGCTAACTGGCCCTGTTGATTGGTTCCACAAAAGAGACTCGCTCCACGCTCCGCGCTCACTCCCCTGGCTTCAGTGAGTCGGAGTGCCGCCGAGCTTCGGCTCCTCCTAGCTCTCGGAAGCCGGGGTTCTGCTCTCTTCCGCCTGGGATTTCCACTAAGGTCTGCCTCTTTTCTAACAAAATTCACGTCTCGGGGAACGATCCGAGGAAAGGCCAAGGTAGGGGCGTGCGAAGTTGGGGATTGGACGGGGACCCAAAGTAGGATTCTCCAATTTCTTGAGGTTGGTCCTTGTAGGACAAAGGCTTCGGAGGGCATGGAGGGGGAGATTCCAATGGGGAAGTCCATGGGACCAAGTGGGGGTGAGACCTAGACTCACTCCGGGAGCTCCTGGAGCATCCCTAGCCCCAAGTTTTCGGCTCTGGCCACGCGTACTGGATCCTTTTGTCCTGAGCGCGTAGAGCCAACTCCGGGCAGAAAGCGGGTTCTGAGCAAGAGGGCGGGTGGACGGAGGAAGCATTGCAGTTCGCGCGGGGACCGCGGAGGGAGATCCTTCCTCCTTGGCGGCGGGCAAAGTCCAGGAGGCGCTGCCTTCCTGCAGCGCTGCTCGCGTTCAGTGGCTGGAGGCCGTCGCGGCCGGAGTAGCTGGGGAGCGTCAGGGCGAGCGCACCGCCCACTGCTCGCCCGGCTCCGCGCGCGGGCGTCAGCCTCGCCTCAGCCTCTAGAGGGTCACACCCGTGGGTCATTGGCTATGGCTTCTCCTCAGATCGCTATGGATCTTGAAGAAGGCCGCAAGGGAGGAGCAGGGAAGAAATTCTGGAAAATGAACCCCAAAAGGTAGCCAGTTTGTTTCACTTTCATACTTTCTGTAGCCTGAGATTTGGGCGATTTGTTTCTAGCCTCCTCCAGTACTGAAATCAATGAAGAGGTGATGATGACGACGATTTTAACTTTTAACACTAACAAATGTTCTGCGATGTCCGCTGGCAGAGCTGAGCACGGCGTCTGCATTTTCCCTTGGCCCTAGTGAGCTTCTTCCACACCTTTGAACGTTAGGACAGTGCTCACTCACATCCTTTTCCGTGTTTTATATCCTGCTTTACAAGCCATGTTGATGAGCCATTATCTTCATGCCTGCATCACGTGCAACTTGTGAGCTCTGTTCTGTGGTCCAGGCTCTTGCTTCTGGTAGAGCAGTCACAAGCTTTGCATTGTTGGTGGCATGGCAGGTGGGACAGAAGGCCAAAACTACATTTAGGTGTTCGTGATTTTAAAAGGGCAATAAATATCTGACCCTCGTAAAAGAAATTGTGAAAAGAGAAGACTGCAGTACCAAAGAAGCTACTAGCATGGTGTGAAAATATCCCGATGTATATGGAATTGGTAATGTCACCCCTCAGGGAAAATAATTTAAGTAAATTTGGGTCGCATTGCAATGTCTACCCAGGGAGTTTTAAATTTCACATAATAGGTTCATTGTTGGTAGAAAATGGCAATATAAAAGAAATATGTTAGAAACCGAGCTTTTTTAGTGTAAGAGAGATGAAATACAAATGTCACTTCAAACAAATTTTTTAAAAAATAATGTTAAATTTGAATTGGAAACTTCAGTATGAATTCATTATTTTTTAATAGCTCTGTCCACTGAAAGGGATAATACCAGTGAGCACACTGAATACCAGATCTTGGTTTCTAAGTACCATTCTCATTAAAAGGACTGTGAACCCCTAGACAAGTGGCTAAGTCCAACCAGAACTGGGCAGGGGGAAGGGGGGACCTTGAATATCTTGTACCATGCCAAAATAGGGAAGTGGAATTTAATTAAGTTGTCAAAAGACATGGAATTTGGCTTGAAGGGGGCTTCTACTGGCCAAATATGGTACAGTATGAGAAACAAAAAAAGAAGTGACTGAACTTGATTGTGAAATACTGAATACAATCCATGAATCCTAATAAAGTTTAGAGGAGCAGAAAACTAAAAGAGTGAGAAAAGTAGAGAGAATAAAGGAACATTCTTTAAAGAAAAAATACTAGTTATCATTTTGAACTAGCTTTGTTATAATTAATTCAGGCTAGGATTGTTAATGGATACTAAACCACTCAGAAAAAACGTTGCATCTAAAAATTATCTATGCCTGACCAGGTGGTGGCACAGTGGATAGAGCGTCAGACTGGGATGCAGAGAACGCAGGTTTGAGACCCCAAGGTCGCCAGCTTGAGCGCGGGCTCATCTGGTTTGAGCAAAAGCCCACCAGCTTGAACTCAAGGTCGCTGGTTCCAGCAAAGGGTTACTCGGTCTGCTGAAGTCCCGCGGTCAAGGCACATATGAGAAAACAAATCAATGAACAACTAAGGTGTTGCTACGCGCAATGAAAAACTAATGATTGTTGCTTCTCATCTCTCTCTGTTCCTGTTTGTGTGTCCCTATCTATCCCTCTCTCTCTGTAAAATAAATAAATAAATAAATAAATAAATAAATAAATAAATAAAAATTATCTAAAATTCTTACTAATTGGAAAAAGAAAAGTACTTCCCCAGTGGGTAGATTTTGCAGTTAGTATTTTAACTAACTGTGTTAGTGACAAGACACCATCCAGAAAGTATGTTAGGAAAAATATTTAGTCTGAATCCAATTAAACTTCTAGACTGTTGTCCAGTAGAAATATAACGTGAGCTACCTTTGTGACCATTACTTTTTAGTAGGAACATTAAGAAGTTTAAAAAGAAACAGGTAAAATGAATTTTGAAAATATATTGTAAGGAACCCACTATATCCAAAATATTATTGTTTCTACCTGTAACCAGAATTATTAATCAGATAGTTTACATTCTTTTTTCATATTCTAGTCCTCTCTTAACTGTGAGGATATGTTCCAAGACCCCTGGTAGATGCCTGAAATCAAAGATAGAACCTGACCCTTTGGCCCTGACCAGTTTGCTCAGTGGATAAAGCATTGGCCCCGTATATGGATGTCCTGGGTTCGGTTCCTGATCAGGGCACACAGGAGAAGCAACTATGTGCTTCTCTCCTTCTCCCTCTCCCCCTTCTGTCTCTCTTCCTCTCCTGAAGCTCCATTGGTTCAAGCATTGGCCCTTGGCACTGAAAATAGCTTGGTTGGTCCTAGCATCAGCCTCAGGTGCTGAGGATAGCTCAGTTCACTCAAACATTGGCCCCACACAGGTGGCTAGGTGGATCCCTGTTGGGGTGCATGCAGAAGTCTTTCTTACTATCTTCCTTCCTCTCAAAAAAAGAAAAAAAAGAAGAAAAAACCTTACCTTTTATATATTGTAGAATTGACCTTTAAATAGCACAAGTTTGAACTACATAGGTTTACTTATACTCTGTTTTTTTTCATTTGGCCCACACGGTTCAAAACTGTGTTGTTCAAGGATCACCTGGTGACTGGGAATCTTTCTATGTAGGGGGCTGACTAAAGGTATACTCAGATTCTATGCAGGCAATCAGTGTCATTAAGCCTCCTAAGTTCTTTAAGGGTCAACTGTTTTTTCCTATACATACACATAGTAAAGTTTAATTTATAAATTAGGCACAGTAAGAGTAAGAGATTAACAACAATAACTAATAATAAAATAAAGCAATTATAACAATATACTTTAATACAAGTTACATGAATGGCTTTGGAAACATTATTAAATAAAATAAGAGTTACTTGAACAGAAGCATTTGGCTACCATGACAGTAGATCTGATAGCTATTAAGTTAACTAACAGGTTGATATACAGCATGGAGACTCTGGACAAAGGGATGATTCATGTCTCTAGTAGGTGGGCGCTAAATTTTATCACTCAAAGTGATGCACAGTTTAAAACTTATAAATTGTTTATTTCTGGAATTTTCCGTTTAATATATACTTTGGAGCACAGTTGACCACAGGTAACTGAAACCACGGAAAGCGAAAGCACTGATATAGGGGAAGATATAGTCTTCAAATTTGCTGTGTATTTTGTACATAGTGCACATCCCAATTTGAATTCAATGTGAAACAGACATATCCAAGATGTGGGGCATTCTAGAAGACATCTATTCTTATTCTTACAAAACGTCAGTGGGGTGAGGGTGAGGAGCAGAACTTCTAGATTTAAAAAGGAGGCTAAAGAGACAAAACCACCAAATGTAATGTATGGACCTTGATTACATTAGACTTCAGTAAAGGAAAACCTAGAGAAAACTTGCTATTGATTTTTTTAGATGTGATAACAGTGGAAAAGTGTGTAAAGTGCCATGATATTTGCAACTTCCTTTAAAGTACTTCAGCAAAATACTAACACTGATAATCTTCCTTATAGAGATAAAGAAAATATGGTCAAAATGTTAACAATTGTTGAATCTAGGTGAATGTTATATGGGTAGTCATTATTAGTATTTCAATTTTCTGCATATTTAAAAAACTTATTATAAAATTTTTTCATATACACAAGAAGAAAAAAGACTCCATAGAGTGGAAAGTATATATTTTCTCATTTTTAATTTAAAAAAAATAACTTGGTTCATACTTTAAAGACTTTATCACACAAGCAGGGATGTTGGAGGAAGAGTTATTGAGGGCGTATGGAGGGAAGTGGTAAAGAGATTGGTTCAAGGCTGGTTTATTACTGGTTCTTATTGTGGCCTATAGACTTTTCAAACTAGAATTATTTTTAGTTGAGTAGTTCTGATTAAATTATGCTCATCACCATTGATATCAGTCTGTTCTTAATAAAACCATACATTCCTTTCCCCCCAGTTTTTTTGAGATTTAACTGACATGCAGCACTATATAAGTTTAAGGTGTACAGCATGGTGGTTTGAATTATATAGTGTGAAATGATTACCACAGTCAGTTTAGTTAACACCCATCATCTCATGCAGATACCATAGAAAGAAAAAGAAAAACATTTTTTATCCTTTTGACAAAAACTCTTAGGATCCATTCTCTTAACTTTCCTATATATTATAGTCATCCTGTTGTACATTACTGGGATGTTGTACATCCCTGGTACTTCATCTTATAACTGGAAGTTTGTACCTTTGGACCACCTTTCTCAAAACCTCCCCCCTCCCCCAGGTAATTACAAATCTGATCTTTTTTTCCTATAAGTTTTGAGAGATTTTTTGAACTATATATTCTAATTTATAATTGTAAAAAGCATGTGGCTTTGTTAATAGGTGTAATACTGGGATGATTGTGCCATTTGTAGTATCTATACTATAAAGAGTCTTAACTAAGATGAGGTTTGATGGATGACTTGCCTTTGGTCAGCCCTGTGCTTCAAGCTGGTGGGGTAAGTGAGCAGTCTAACTGGTGTGAGAGCCATTGTGCAGGTGCATGTCCTTGCCGTGCAGTGGCTCAGAGGGCTGAGGGTGCACTTGATATCTGGTGTTAAGGGGATAGGATTTTCAGTTTAAATCTTGACTTTGTTCTAGCTCTGTGACTTTGGACAAGCTAGCTAACTTCTCTCACCTGCAGTTTTCCTATCGCTATAAGGGCAAAAATGTGCCTGCCTTACAGAGATTAACATTAAATGATGTTGGATGGTGAACACACAAAGCAATATACAAATGATAACACCTATATAATTTTATTAAGTAGCCTGACCAGGCAGTGGCACAGTGGATACAGCATCGAACTGGGATGCAGAGGACCCAGGTTTGAGACCCCGAGGTCACCAGCTTGAGTGTGGGTTCATCTGGCTTGAGCAGAAGCTCACCAGCTTGGGCCCAAGGTCACTGGCTCTAGCAAGGGGTTACTCGGTCTGCTGGAGGCCCACGGTCAAGGCACATATGAGAAAGCAATCAATGAACAACTAAGGTGTCGCAACAAAAAACTGATGATTGATGCTTCTCATCTCTCTCCGTTCCTGTCTGTCTGTCCCTATCTATCCCTCTCTCTGACTCTCTCTCTGTGTCCCTGAAAATAAATAATAAATAAATAAATAAATAAATTTTATTAAGTAATGACACCCCAAGAAATTCAGTACAATTTCCAAAAATTAAGTGAGATCATGTATGGGAAGTGGTTACTTAGCCAGTGCCTCAGTAAACTGTAAAGAAGCAGCAGTTTTAGAGAAGGAAAAAATAAATAAAAAGCTTCGGTTGATATTCAACCATGGATGGCTACTTTTCTCCTGTTATCTTGGCTCCAGAGTTACTAAAACTGTGCCTTCACTAAGAATAGGGTGGGACCACACTGGAAGAGTTATGTTTGTGTATTTTGTGTGTTTATGTCCATTTAACGTCACTCCAAGCCAAATACGGGGTAAACTCTGGTGTCACGATCCAGCCACGAGTCTATTCTGGGGTCTCGAACAGGAAAATGTGTGGAATTAAATAAATGATAGACAGAGACTTAAAGATATATACGTACAGAAGGGTTCAGGAGGATGGCACAGAGAACAGTCTCTACTGTTCCTGAGCCCTAACATGGCTGCTCCCTGAGACACATCAGCCTTTATTCAGGTAAAAAATGTGGTCCATTAGCAATTCAATTGTTTCCATGACAACTTAAAGACAAGCCCCACCATCCCATTCAAATCTTACTTTACACCAGTTAAGAAACTAGCTTCCAACCTCTTCTGGAGAACATGGGTGGGACAAGCAAGAATCAGGTATAGCTCTTTGTTAAGTAGGCAGGTGAGGTAGGAGTTTAGGCCCAGCACCTCTGTCCCCAAGTTATATCCAAATTGTAAAAATGCACTGTTTATATTTCAGTCCCCAACAGATCCCCCTTCTGTCTTTTTAAAACTTTAATTTGTGCGCTGTGATTCATATTCATCTGAATTCCCATGTTCTGACTTGGAAGCAGACTGGAAAAATATAAAATAAACAACAAAATTAAAATAGTCAATGCTAACAGATACTATAACAAATGTCCTAATATAATGAAGTGGTTAAAGCCCAATAGATTATCAAGCAAAGTCTTAACTAATACAACAGGATCTAAAATAAAATTCTTATAGCCTTAAATGTCCTTAACATGTTAATGTAATTTCATCAGGTCCATGTTGACACCATAACTGCTTCACATTATTTGTAAATGTAACCCAACCCCACTTCAGTCTGAGAACTGCCTCAAGGAGCAGAAGTCACACACATTTAGGAAAAGTCCACAAGGCACTGGAGTTGTGTTCACATTTCTACACTTCGCAGCTAGAGTCCAAATTCCAATGACCACTGCTTCTAGCTGGCAATGATTCAGGTAGACTGGAAAAGGCCATTTGCAGCAAGTATGGAGACAGAGTTTCCATTTTCTTTAAACTGGAGAGATGAACCCAGGGTGTTTTTCCCTGGAGCTTTGCAACTGTGGCATGGTGAAGAGAACCTTGGGATAAACTATGCTGGGTGGCAGAGGTAAATTCATCTAAATTAGGAGCAGGTCCAAGCCTAAAATAGGCATGGGGCATTGAGGCAAGAGGAATAAAGTAGACACTATATATTAAACAAGAGGTCCTCAAACTATGGCCCACAGGCCGTATGCGGCCCCCTGAGGCCATTTATCCGGCCCCCGCCACACTTCCGGAAGGGGCACCTCTTTCAGTGGTGGTCAGTGAGAAGAGCATAGTTTCCATTGAAATACTGGTCAGTTTGTTGATTTAAATTTACTTGTTCTTCAGAATAGAAAGCCCAGAAATAAAACCACATATATATGGTCAAATAATCTTTGATAAAGGGGCCAACAACACACAATGGAGAAAAGAAAGCCTCTTCAACAAATGGTGTTGGGAAAACTGGAAAGCCACATGCAAAAGAATGAAACTCGACTACAGCCTGTCCCCGTGTACTAAAATTAATTCAAAATGGATCAAAGACCTAAATATAAGACCTGAAACAATAAAGTACATAGAAGAAGACATAGGTACTAAAATCATGGACCTGGGTTTTAAAGAACATTTTATGAACTTGACTCCAATGGCAAGAGAAGTGAAGGCAAAGATAAATGAATGGGACTACATCAGAATAAAAAGTTTTGCTCAGCAAGAGAAACTGATATCAAAATAAACAGACAGCCAACTAAATGGGAACTGATATTTTCAAACGACAGCTCAGATAAGGGCCTAATATCCAAAATTTACAAAGAACTCATAAAACTCAACAACAAACAAACAAACAAACAATCCCATAAAAAAATGGGAAGAGGACATGAACAGACACTTCTCCCAGGAAGAGATACAAATGGCCAACAGATATATGAAAAGATGCTCAGCTTCATTAGTTATTAGAGAAATGCAAATCAAAACTACAATGAGATACCACCTCACCCCTGTTAGATTAGCTATTATCAACAAGACGGGTAATAGCAAATGTTGGAGAGGCTGTGGAGAAAAAGGAACCCTCATTCACTGTTGGTGGGACTGTAAAGTAGTACAACCATTATGGAGGAAAGTATGGTGGTTCCTCAAAGAGCTGCAAATAGAACTACCTTATGACCCAGCAATCCCTCTATTGGGTATATACCCCAAAACCTCAGAAACATTGATACGTAAAGACACATGTAGCCCCATGTTCATTGCAGCACTGTTCACAGTGGCCAAGACATGGAAACAACCAAAAAGCCCTTCGATAGAAGACTGGATAAAGAAGATGTGGCACATATACACTATGGAATACTACTCAGCCATAAGAAATGATGACATCAGATCATTTACAGCAAAATGGTGGGATCTTGATAACATTATACGGAGTGAAATAAGTAAATCAGAAAAAAACAAGAACTACATGATTCCATACATTGGTGGAACATAAAAACGAGACTAAGAGACATGGACAAAAGTGTGGTGGTTACCAGGGGTGGGGGGAGAGAGGACATGGGAGGGAGGGAGGGAGAAAGTTAGGGGGAGGGGGAGGGGCACAGAGAACTAGATAGAGGGTGGCGGAGGACAATCTGACTTTGGGCGAGGGGTATGCAACATAATTTAATGACAAAATAACCTAGACATGTTTTCTTTGAATATATGTACCCTGATTTATTAATGTCATCCCATTACCATTAATAAAAATTTATTAAAAAATAAATAAATAAATAAATAAATTTACTTGTTCTTTATTTTAAATATTGTATTTGTTCCCGTTTTGTTTTTTTACTTTAAAATAAGATATGTGCAGTGTGCATAGGGATTTGTTCATAGTTTTTTTTTATAGTCCATCCCTCCAACAGTCTGAGGGACAGTGACTGGCCCCCTGTGTAAAATGTTTGGGGACCCCTGTATTAAATAAAGCAGCAGAAAATAAGACTTATCAACACCCCCAACAGAGATCTTCGAGGGATGAATAAAAACCTGAATATTCAGGCAAGGCATAGTAAGTGGCCCTCGTGTCCATAAGAAATGAGATCAGTTTACCTGCTACTTGGAAGAAATACCCTAGGCTCGTCCACAGTGACGTGAGATGGGGCCAACGCCCCTGGGCACCTTTAGCCTTCAGTGACAAGTCCCAGCAGGCTGGGCAATATTAGGTCACAGGTGACTGGAGCAGGGTGGGAAAGACTTAACCTTCCCTTAGAGGAGCAAGGGGACAGCTTACCTTCCAGTGTCCCTTTCTGCCACAGCAAAGGCATATGTCCCCAGTGGAGGCTGAGAAACCTGGCAGGCTTTAGCTCAAATGACCTTCCTTTCCACTCTTGAAGCAGGGCCCTGAAGGAGTCCTATGAGGTCCCTTTGGGGTGTTGGAGCTTTTAAGGGTGTATGCCAAGAGCTGGTATTTTGCCTGATCTCTTTTGGGCTCTGCCTGCCTTTTCTGTTCCTCTTGGTCATTACAGATCTTAAAAGCCATGCTCAGATCTTGCTGAGGGGTTTGAGGGCCCTCATCTGCCTATATAAACTTTTTCTATATATCTGGAGCTGATTGGAAAAAGACAAAAACAGCGTTATTCACTAGATCAAATAAAAGAGGGTAGAAGTTTGCAGGAGAAAGAGGTTTGGCATCTCCTGTACATCAGCATTCAAAAGAAATTCTTTAAAGTAAAAAGCTTGATAAAATAGATTTGCAAGAGTTTCAGGATATGACTCCCCCCTTTTTTATATTACTTACAATTAACTTTTAAGCATTTGTTGAGCACACTTTATAATACCTTGACTTTAAAGATTGTAAGAAATACTTGTCTTTATATTAACATCTAACAAAATATAGTAAATGCATTTTCAAGCAATATTCCCATACTTAACGCATTTCTATCCTATTAACTAACACGCAATTTACTGTTAATTAGTAAATTGTAAAGAGTAAAAAAAAAATTTACACTTTTGTTAAGCAAATCTACCCTGCTTCAAGCTTTGCAGCTGCAGCAACTTTAGCTTGTAGCAGTTTGGCCAGATTAGCAAGTCTTTTGGATCCACATCCCATTTTATTTAAATTTAAATGAGTGCACTTTACTTATTCTAATGAAAATTTAAAATTTGTACGGATGATATTTTATTTTTTCAATATTAAAGCCGGCATTTCCAATTTTTGCATACAAGAACTTAATTCAGGCCTTAAAAACAGACATATTTAGACATTAAACAAAGACTTCACAATCACACAAATCAAGAATGAAACCCGGGACTTTAGAGATTAGAACTCTAATCTCTTGATGGCTTTATTGATCTTATGTAGGGCTATTTTAATAGGAATGTGATAAGGATAAATACCAAACAGAAATCTCTCTTAAAAAATCTCAAGATGGCCATATAAGATTTCTGCTTAGGCACATCCAAACAGGCTCCCCCTTTGCCTGACCAGGCAGTGGCACAGTGAATAGAGCATCAGACTGGGATACAGAGGACCCAGGTTCGAGACCCCAAGGTCGCCAGCTTGAGTGAGGGCTCATCTGATTTGAGCAAAAGCTCACCAGCTTGGACCCAAGGTTGCTGGCTCGAGCAAGGGGTTACTCAGTCTGCTGAAGGTCCACGGTCAAGGCACATATGAGAAAGCAATCAATGAACCGCTAAGGTCTCACAACAAAAAACTAATGATTGATGCTTCTCATCTCTCTCCATTCCTGTCTGTCTGTCCCTGTGTGTCCCTCTCTCTGACTCTCTCTGTCCCTGTAAAAAACAAACAAACAAACAAAAAACAAAACAGGCTCCCCCTTTGCCATCTTTCCAGGCATAGCATTATTAGCTGGATAACAGGTTTGACAGAGAAAGGGATGAGAGCATAGTAAAATAAGTCTTATACAATTGCTCTTGTGAAGTGAGTCTCTCATCCAGGGTCATGGTGACTCACCAATCATTCAGGAATCCACTGAGGAGCTTCAGCAGACCTAGGAAAAACACACACATATCGTCAGCCCCCATAGGAGAACAGGGTCTGGCCCTTGCCAGATTCCTGTGAGTGGGTCCCTCCATCGCACTTCAGGGAACACTTTCCTTGTAGGATTCCAGAGTCTCTTAGCTGCTGTATGACCCTGTACATCAGTATTCAAAAAATTCAAAGTAAAAAGAGCATGACAAAGATTTGCAGGAATTTGAGAGTATAATATCCCTTTTTTTTTGTTTTTTCTAATTGATTTTTAAGCATTTGATGTGCATGCTCTACAATGCCTTGACCCTGGGGATTGTAAGGAATACCTGTCTTTAGGTCAAGTCCAAAAGTTTGACAAAATGTAGTAAATGCTTTTTCTACATATGCAGGAGCATTGTCATTTTAAATCAGTTTAGGAAGACCAGTAATAGAAGATGCATACAGACAATGAGCTATAATATGCTTAGCAGCCTCTCCTGTTCTGACAGAGGCTACTATAAATTTAGAATAAGTATCCACTGTAATGTGGACAAAGGACTGTTTGCCAAATGAAGGTATATGAGTAACATCCATTTGCCAAAGTTGTCCTGGTAGGAGTCCACGAGGGTTAATCCCAAATGAAGAGACAGATTGTAGTATAGAACGCCTTGGACAGGATTTAACAATGTGCCGTGCTGCTTCCCGAGAAAGTTGAAACTGTTTATGCAGGGCAGCAGCATTCTGGTGATGAATAATATGAGACTGGATTGCTTGATCTGTCATAGTTGCTCCAATAATTTTTTGGGGGGTAGCTTGATCAGAAAGGGCATTCCCTTGTGCTAAAGCTCCAGGAAGCATGGAGTGAGCTCAAATATGTCCTATAAAATATGAAGCTCTATTTTGACGTCAAGTCTTTGAAGAAGGAGAAATTGCTGAAATAGTTCCTCATCAGCTGTCCCTAAGACAGCAGTCTCTATAGTAGAAACAACCATAAGTAAGTATTTGCTGTCTGTATACAGATTAAAGGAGGAACATGGCAAATGCTGAAAAGCCATGATAATGGCATGCAATTCTACTCTTTGAGCTGATTTTAAGGTGACTGTTTCAGTCTAAATTTGTCCATTGATTATTAAACCTGCTATTCCCGAGCTGGACCTATCAGTAAAGACTGTAGGTGCTTCAAGAATGGGCACATTAACAATTGTCTTAGGAAAGACAAATGTAGTAATTAATGAAAATTGAACTATTTTATCAGCTGGGTAGTGAGAATCAATTTGGCCTGTAAAATTTGCAAAAGCAATTTGCCATTTTGTGGAAGTTTCTCAGTGCCATTTTTTGAAAAAGGAACAATAATAATTTGAGACTCAAAACCTATAAACTGTTAAAGTCGCCTACGTCCCTTAATAATCAAGGAGGTGACAAGATCAAAATACGGAGATAAAACATATAAATATTTAGAAATAACAGCTAAATGAATCCATTCAATAAGACCTGAAGCTTGCCACAATAGTCCCATTGGAGTGTAAGTCGAGGGACAAATTAGTAAGGCAATTGATTCTTCAGGATTTATGCATTTTAATTGTGCTTGTTGCAAGGCTTTTTCTATAAGCTTTAAAGCTTGCTGTCCCACAGCTGTAAGTAGCCAAGGGGAAGCTGGTTCAGCCTAGCCTCTAAGAATATCAAAAAGTGGCTTCAGTTCCCCAGTAGTTAATTTCAAGAATAGTCTAAGCCAATTAATATTTCCTAATAATTTTGGGAAATTGTTTAAAGTTTGCAAATGATTTGTCTTGATTTTTAATTTTTGTGGACTAATTTGTTGTCCTTTAATAATTTGTCCCAAATAAGAGAAAGGCAAAGATTGCTGTACTTTTTCAGGTGTTATATAAAGTTGACTTTTTCAAAGAATATTCCAGTTGTTGCAAAATGGTTAGCATAGTGTCTTGACTTGGATGAGTAATAAGAATATTATCCATATAATGAATTATATATGCTTTAGTGTGTTGCCTTCATATTGGAGAGATAGCTTGAGCAATATATTTTTGGCATAAGCTAGGATTGTTAGCCATACTTTGAGGCAAAATTCTCCACTGGTATTGCTTTATTGGAGTCTGGAAATTAAGTGCAGGAACAGTGAATGCAAAATGTTTGCAATCATAAGGGCTGAAAGGAATAATAAAAAAGCAATTTTTCAAGTCAATAATTACAAGGTGATAATTTCATGGAATGGCAGTAGGAGAAGGGAGTCCTAGCCGGAGAGGACCCATAATTTTTATAGTTTTATTTATTTCTCTTAAATCTTGTAATTGCCTCCAGTTTCTTGATTTCTTTTTAATGACAAATATAGGTGTATTCCATGGGCTATTAGAAGGTTTAATGTGTCTAAGCTTTAACTGCTTTTGTACCAATTAAGCAGCTGCCTTAAGTTTCTCCTGAGAAAGGGGCCATTGGTTTACTCATATAGGATTATTTGATTTCCAAGTAATTGGGTCTGCACAATGCATTATTGGGGTAGCAGGAACTACCAAGGCCCCTATGTTAAATTTTGATATCCAAATCCATGCCTTCTGGTATTGGGTGCCACTTTTATGGGAGTGAGAATTCCCCTCTGTTCTTTCCCTAGACCCTTAGTGGGCAAAAATCCCTGATTGAGCATTTGAGTATTCACTAAATTATTAGGACTGACAAGCAATGCTCCCATATTTTTCAGAACATCTCTATTCCACAAATTAACTGGCAATCCAGGGAGCAGATAGGGCTGAAAAAATCCAGAATGACTTTCTTTATCTTCCTATTGTAAAAAGCTAGAGCTTTGTTGAGGGGATTTGCTCTGCCCTATACCTTGTAATTCCATGGCTGTTGCACGAGTGGGCCAGGAAGGAGGCCAGTGTAGCTTAGCAATAACAGATACATCAGCTCCAGTATATAAAAGTCCTTTAAATTTACACCCTTGTATTGTTAGTTCCATTTTACGCATTCTTGACCTATTTTTTGAATCCAGTAGGCAGCATCAGTGGAGCCAAATTCTCGATTCTTTTGGGGTCCCTTTTTCAGGGTTTGGCCTTGTCTTAAAAGAGGTAAAAGGATTAATTGAGCAATTTTTATGTTAGGGGAGATAGTGACTATATTCCACATAGTGTGAGCCATTACTTTAATTTTTCTTGTATAACCCGAATCTATTATTCCACGGAGAACAAAAAATTCCCTCATAGTTAAACAACTTTTGCCTAATAAGAGTTCTACTGTGTTATTGGGAAGTGGCCCAAAAACTCCAGTGGGTATAGCTTGAGGTCTCACCTCTGGAGTTAATACGAATTGGGAGGTGGCACTGAGGTCCAGTCCTGCACTGCCTGCTATTGCCTGGGACAGTTGGGCAATGTTTGGCCTGCTGGAATCAGAGTTTGCTGAGGAAACACTGACACTGCCCCTATTGTTTGATGGGACAGGGAGGGCCCCATTGTCCGTTTCCCTGAATTACCTGCCCTTCAGTAGTATATTTAGACCTACACTCGTTCACCCAATGTTTCCCTCTCCTACAGTGTGGGCAGAGGACCAGAGTTTTAGGAGCTGGCTGCCCTTGAAGGGAGGCTGAGACTGACCTCCAGAGCAGGCGTCCCCAAACTACGGCCCGCAATGCGGCCCCCTGAGGCCATTTATTCAGCCCCCACTGCGCTCCTGGAAGGGGCACCTCTTTCATTGGTGGTCAGTGAGAGGACCACTGTATTTGGCAGCCCTCCAATGGTCTGAGGGACAGTGAACTGGCCCCCTGTGTAAAAAGTTCAGAGACCCCTGCTCCAGAGGGAGTAAGGCAACTATTAGCAAAATGTCCCACACCCCCACATTGGAAACAAGATCCATGAGCAGCAGTACTTTCCTGACTTTCCTTTTTTTGTTTGTTTTGCCTTTTATCAAAATACCCTAGAATTCTTGCTTTAACGTTAATGGTAAAAGCTAGACTTTGCATGTGTGAAGTCCCAACATCGGCGCATATTCTGATATAGTCCTCTATATCTCCCTTCTTGTGGTGAGGCTGAAGTGCAGCCTGAGAAGCCGAATTAGCATTCTCATATGCTAACTGCTTTATTAGAATGTTTCCTACCTTTTTATCCTCTACTGTTCTTTCGACTGCTTGTATTAGCCGTGAAACAAATTTTTTAAATCGCTTCTCTGCACCTTGTCTAATTTTACTAAATTCTTCCGTTTTGGCCCTTGGAGTAGGCAGGCATTTCCATGCCTTTGGGGCTGATTAATTATACCATAAGTAGTTATTGATACTCTAATTGAGTTGCCATATGGGCATATTGTCCTTCTCCAGTTAACATATCTAGAGTAACAGCAACCTCCTCTTGCTGATTTTTCTCCTTCTGTTCCATGGCCTTTTCATGAAAGTCTGATTTCCACAGCAAATAATCACCTCAAGAGAGACAGGCACGAGCAATCATCTTCCAGTCATTTGGCGGAAGAGATCTTGCACTAATAGTATCTGTTAAGCCTAATCCGGAGGGACCCGAAACATTGAAGACACAAACAAGGTCCGTCGATTACACACCAAAGCTTTATTGTCTAGCTTGGCCAAGTGGCAGCAACTCCAACAGGAATCTGAGGGAGAGCACACCAACCCTTTGTTCTACTTAGTTTTTATAGTTTTGTAAGTGGGAAGTACAGAAGCAAAAATTGTAATTAGGAGCCCCTTACCACTATTGGTTATAGTCATATGTCCTTTAACATGATAGGACCATGTTCAATTTGCAAGCCATACATCCTTTTGGAGAAAACAAAATTTACAAATCAACACATTGGTAGAAAGATGTCTCTTTACATATTAAAAGGCTTTCCTATATTATCTAATGTTCATCTGCTATCTCTCTGTCCAGAGTCACACGTGTTAACTACACGCATTTACATAGGAGAGATAGTTTCTGTGGGGACAAATGCCCGCAAATGGCTCATTGCTATAAGAAAAGGTTTATTTTGGCTTTTCTCTTCCTGCACCTGGCTAGCCATTCACCCCTTTCCCCACAGGTGTGGTAGAATGTCTGGGGATCCATGTTTTCCTCCCCTTTGCATTTACAATACAATGCCAAGGGCCATCCTGGTTATGCCAATCACACAGTACAGGGACTATTCTCACAATTTCTCTGCACACCTTAACACAAATTAATAAAATGTTCTCCAAGCCTCTTAAAATATTAATATTAATTATATAGTTTTTGGTACCTTACAACACCTGTGGGTGAAGTGGCTCAGTGGCTTTTCAGTATCTAATAAACCAGGTGTAAAAGGGGCAGTAGGCCCATATTGAGCACAAGCAAGTTTAAGTTCTTTCAAATTTTTAAAAGGTATAGGTTCATGCTTTCGCACTAGTTTCCCATTATTGTCCTTTCTTTCTACAATAGGGAAAACAGGTAAAGCCATTTATTGTTTCCCCTATATTTCAAGCCTGGTCTATAGATTGTTGGAGTGGAAATTTCCCAGATATTGAGCCCGATAAGGGTATGGAGGAGCAGAGGTTTGAACGTAGGAAGGAGCCGAGGGCAGTGGAGACCCTGTGGTTAAGGCAGCCATAGCTGCGAAATTTTTATCCCCTGAGTCATCCTCAGACTCCAGGTTGTTCTCATATTCATTCACATCCTTCTGTTTCCGGCTCACCCTGATACTCTTCAGACAACAAATCATCTTCATATGGAAACATTTCTACAAAAAGGACCCTTATTTTTTATCCTAGCACTCCCGTAGTTATTTGCTCCCAGATTACTTCATTATTATTCTCTCCCCTCACACTGTACTTAAAAGCTTCACTCTCTGTGCATGCTTCTGGGGGGGTTCCATTACCTCTCCTCTTTGCCTTATTCAATGGCCCGTGTTGGGCTCCAGTTGTGGTCCAGCCACAATGAGTCTATTCCGGGTCTTGAATGGGAAAAGGTATGGAATTAAATAAATGAGAGAGACTTAAAGATATATAGATACATACAGAAGGGTTCGGGAGGATGGCACGGAGAACAGTCTCTACTGTTCCTGAGCCATAACATGGCTGCTCCCAGAGACACATCAGCCTTTATTCAGGGAAAAAATGTGGTCCATTAGCAATTCAGTTGTTTTCAAGACAACTTAAAGACAACCCCCACCATACCATTCAAATCTAACTTTACACCAATAAGAAACTAGCTTCCAGCCTCTTCCAGAGAACATGGGTGGGACAAGTGAGAATCAGATATAGCTCTTTGTTAACTAGGCAGATGAGGTAGGAGTTTAGGCCCAGCACCTCTGTCCCCTAGATATCCAAATTATAAAAATACACTATTTATAATTCAGTCCCCAACATTGGATTTTTTACTTTAGAAGTCTCTTCAGTTTTTGACCTTGCTTAATGTAAAGAACAAAGACAAAGATGAATTTACTTTTTGAACTTTAAAAATCTGTGTAATATGGTTCTTTTCTGAAATAGTCTTTTTGTACATTTTCAAATATAGATATGGAGGCTGGTAATGGTTGATTTGTCTTCATGTCCTAGGTAGGGGTTACATTGAGTGGGGAAGGGGTTAGTTACATTCATTTGAGTGTAGGCCAGGCTTGGCCAACAGTTTTTGCCCCCGGGCCAATTAGAAAGATAACTTTTTTCACGGGCTGGATGAATTAAAATTTAAAAATGTTAAATACAAAAGTGATTCATTTAAGTAAACAAAATTTTATTATGTAATTTGTCTATGAATAAATGTGAGTAAAAAAATTTAATATACAATATTATTTTAATAAAAATATTTTTAATAAAAATATAATTACATACCGTATAAATATCCAAACTATCACAATCAATCAAAACTATTTAATTAATAGAATGAGCTTGAAGGGGTTATATTGCAAATAAAACAATTATTTTTTTTTACAAACAGCCTGGACACATTTTCAGTTATCAACTGCAGCTATTGTCTATGCTACAATGCCACTTGATTCAGCACACTTGACCACAAAAATAACGAATTGTTTGACCTTGGGTGCATACTGGCAAACTCCGCCTAAAAGAATGTGGGTTTCACGGTAGAGCGTCGGCCTAGCGTGCGGAGGACCCGGGTTCGATTCCCGGCCAGGGCACATAAGAGAAGCGCCCATTTGCTTCTCCACCCCTCCGCCGCGCTTTCCTCTCTGTCTCTTCCCCTCCCGCAGCCAAGGCTCCATTGGAGCGGAGATGGCCCGGGCGCTGGGGATGGCTCTGTGGCCTCTGCCTCAGGCGCTAGAGTGGCTCTGGTCGCAATATGGCGATGCCCAGGAGGGGCAGAGCATCGCCCCCTGGGGGGCAGAGCACCGCCCCTGGTGGGCGTGCCGGGTGGATCCCGGTCGGGGGCATGCGGGAGTCTGTCTGACTGTCTCTCCCTGTTTCCAGCTTCAGAAAAATAAAAAAAAAAAAAAAAAAAAAGAATGTGGGTTTCACATCATTGCTAAACGTCAAACAGTTCATATCGAGTACAGATGAGTACAAAGGTTGTAAATATTTATAATGGAATTTTTTAAAAAATAAGTATCACGAATCCATTTGACCAATTATTGGAAGTTAACCCTAGATTAGTCACACGCAGAATTCTTTTCCACGTATTACTATCTTCTTAAATATCTGGATTTCTAATAATCAAAGATGCTTCCACTTCTGAGTAGCTGAAATTTTACAGTAGCGGAGAATATTAAAAATTTAATTGCAGGCTGCATAAACTCATTACATCTGGCCCGTGGGCCGTATGTTGGCCATTCCTGTTCTAGGCTCAAAACAATAATTTATTATTATGGCTGAGAACAGCTTTACTGTTTTGCAGTTTACAGACTGTCTTTCCTGACCTTGACTGTAGCTTTTCTAGGTTGCACTTAGTGCCATGAACATCCATTTAGAGTTTCAGACATCCTTTCAGAATTAGATTTGCTCATAGTGATTTTTTTTTAATTTTTTAATTTATTTATTCATTTTACAGAGGAGAGGGAGGATAGAGAGAGAGAGAGAGGAGAGACAGAGAGAGAGAGAAGAGGGGGAGGAACTGGAAGCATCAACTCCCATATGTGCCTTGACCAGGCAAGCCCAGGGTTTTGAACCGGCGACCTCAGCATTTCCAGGTCGACGCTTTATCCACTGCGCCACCACAGGTCAGGCTCATAGTGATTTAATTACTTTTGTTTTGGGGTTAGTTTATACCCAGCATATGATTGCCACTACCCTCCATTGGTAGGGAGAATGATTAAGATTAATATCTGGGTAGTAGACAGAATACTTCTGGAATTACTCTGATGATAATTAAGGCGATTAGGTAGGGAGAGAGAGTAGAAATGATTTTCTATTTAGCGTAAAAATAGGAAGCTCTTTTTTTTAGTATTTTTTTCTTATTGCAAGTTGTGTGTCTGTGTGTATTTATCATAGAAAATTAAGAATTATCAAAGGCACAAGGAAGAAAATATTTTCATAAAAATGTCAACACCCAGTGATAACCATACAAATGTCTAAGTTACCTGTGAGCATGTTTAAACTTCATAAATGGGATCATACTATTTACCTGTCTTTGTACTGAATAATATATTTTAGACATGTTATAAGCTCTAAGTTAATTTTGTAATTTAAAAATTTATATAACTTTAAAAGTTTTGTGTAATTCTATTGCTATGTTTTTCAGTAAAAAAGATGAGAAGAAATAAAAGAAACTAACTGTCAGTGTATTTACAATGGTGAATTTTGAATGTATTCACTGTTCAGAATACCCTAGGAAACTGACATCTCCTTACCTATGGAAGAGATGTTTTACCTCATATAGTTATTTCTTAGAGAGTATATCATTGGAGAGGGAGCATGTATTGGTTTAATTTACCTTATTTTTAGGGTTTTCCAGTCATAACTTGCCATGTGAATTGAGCCACAGTAGGCAGCCTACATCTCTTAGATTTCAGTATTCTCCTGATTAGTTACATCACCAGTGATCTGTTATCTGCAGCAAGCCCTGAAAGAGGTAGCTGCCATAGATAACAGATCTCTCAGTCACCTGGATGAGACCAGCCACATGGAGTATGGTTCAGATAGAACACAAAGTTCCCTGTCATCAATGGCTCTGGAGTCCTGAACGTTTGAGGTCAAAGTCCCAGGTGCTCATATATAAAAGTTTATAATGGCTAGTTTATTACTATGACTTAGTACATGTAATCATTCCTCTCTGCTGAATAACCAAAGATTTAGAATTTGAAAACCTTAATATAATTCTTTATCTCATTTTCTTTTTGCACAGTGGTTGCTTAGAAACTTTTCTTTAGTCATTTGGAAATAAGACAGGGGTTTTATATATGTGGCTGGTTCCTTCTGTTTTTCTAAGAGTGCAGACTTAGGTAAACTATGGAATTGGAACCTGAAAGACTGCTGAACCAATTAAATCTTGCAGAGCACACTTTATAATTCAGTCTTAACACACAGACATTTTCTTTAAAGGTGTAGGGGAAGGATAGGTTATCTGGTAAAATGGATATTAGTATGTTGAATATAAAAAGAGTTATAGGCAGGGCCCTGGCCAGTTGGCTCAGCGGTAGAGCATCGGCCTGGCGTGCAGAAGTCCCGGGTTCGATTCCTGGCCAGGGCACATAGGAGAAGCGCCCATTTGCTTCTCCACCCCCTCCTCCTTCCTCTCTGTCTCTCTCTTCCCCTCCCGCAGCCAAGGCTCCATTGGAGCAAAGATGGCCCGGGCGCTGGGGATGGCTCCTTGGCCTCTGCCCCAGGCGCTAGAGTGGCTCTGGTTGAGGCAGAGCGATGCCCCAAAGGGGCAGAGCATTGCCCCCTGGTGGGCAGAGCTTCGCCCCTGGTGGGTGTGCCGGGTGGATCCCAGTCGGGCACATGCGGGAGTCTGTCTGACTGTCTCTCCCCGTTTCCAGCTTCAGAAAAATACAAAAAAAAAAAAGAAAAGAAAAAAGAGTTATAGGCAGGAAAACACAAATTGTTTTTTACATTGAGGACTCAGTAGTTTTCATTTTTAATTTTTTTAGTTATTGATTTTAGCAAGAGAAGAAGGGAGGGGAGGAGAGAAGGAGAGAGAGAGAGAGAAAGGAAGGAACATCCAGTTGTTTCTGTATGTGCCCCGAATGGGGGTTGAACTGGAAACTTCTGCAGGTTAGGACAATGCTCTAACCAACTGAGCTCTCTGGCCAGGGAGAGGACTCTGTGGTTTTCTCACATGATCTTCGTCTTCCTGAGCTACAGTTGCTCTGGCTACGTCCCACCTTTTATTCTGTCTGCACTCTTTTTGAAATTTCTGGGAGATGAGACTACATACTTGGGTTGTTCTCAGAAAGATTACTCAAGTGACCAAGTAACAGTTTTTATTTGTTTGAGATTTCATTCTTGTGTTCTTGTACTGAAAGAAGCTTTTATGTTAAAGCAGAGTGTATTCACAAGATTTAATTTCAATTCTGTCATTTTGAGACCAAAACATTTCTGTCTTTTATAGTTTAGTTTTTATTACTTATAGCTAAAATTTTTTTAAATCTTATGTTTTAGAAAACTTAATGGACCTACTAAACAGGGGTAACACTATCAATACAATTCAAACTACAAAAGAATAAAAATCTAGAACTTTAATGTGATGTAATAACAATAATCCACATACAGCTCTCTATGCCATGTATTGATCTAAGCATTTTATATATGACCTCATTTTTTTCTTACAGAGATAGATACTATTCCCTTAGATAGACACTATTATTATTTTAATTTTACATGTGAAGAAACTGAGACCAGGCATATTAACTTGTCCGAGGATACACAGTGGGGCCAGGATTCAGACCTGGGAAGTTCATGTTCAAACTCGTAGTGCTCAGGATGGCATAGAAAGATTACATTCTAAGCCTTTTTACACAGTACTAATCTGGCTTTCCTTTTGGCTTTTTCCTGAAGAGTTGACCTAGAAAACTTCAAACTTAATGTGTACTTAAAACCTGTAATCACAGGAACACATTAAGAAAGTTGAACAGCCTGACCAGTGGTGGTGCAGTGAATAGAGTGTCTACTTCTGGCACTAAAGACTGAGGTTTGAAATCCTGAGGTTGCCAGCTTGAGCACAGGCTTATCCGGCTTGAGTGCAGGCTCACCAGCTTGCTGGCTTCAGCGTGGGACCATAGATATGATCCCATGGTCACTGGCTTGAGCCCAAAGGTTGCTGGCTTGAGGCAGGGGGTGTCACTGGCTCAGATGGAGTCTGCTGGTCAGTTCATGTATGAGAAACAAACAATGAACAACTAAGGTGATACAACTGCAAGTTGATACTTCTTATCTCTCTCTCTTCCTGTCTGTGTCTTTATATACCTGTCTGTCTTTCTTTCTCACTCTCTCCCTCATTAAGAAAAAGTTTAACAGGAAAAGGCTTATGTTATTGGCATCGCTTATTAAAACAGTATCCAGCCAAGAAAAAAACTTGTGTGCTGAGGCTTTCCAAGAACACCAGGTTTGATAGTTCACTAGAACCCTGGTCAGCAAACTGCGGCTTGTGAGCCACATGTGGCTCTTTGGCCCCTTGAATGTGGCTTTTCCACAAAATACCATGTGTGGTGCTCCCTCGATAAGGAATGTACCTACCTATATAGGTTAAGTTTTAAAAATTTGGCTCTCAAAAGAAATTGCAGTCATTGTACTGTTGATATTTGGCTCTGTTTACTAATGGGTTTGCCAACCACTGCTAAAATTCACAGGACTCAGCACATAATTACACTCATGGTTAAGATTTATTACAGCAGAAAGGTATAGAGCAGAACCAGCCACAGGAAAAAGCACCTAGAGAGCCATCCAGGAGAAACCAGGCACAAGCACCCAGAGTCCTCTCCCAGTGGAGTCCCACTTCATTACCCCAGCCATGAGTTGTGACAACACATGAGAAAGGCCATCTATCAGAGAAACTCAGAGCTTTTACTGGAGGCTCATCCTGTAGGCATAGCATATACCAAAATTCCAGACTCAAAGAAAGAAGGCAGGTTTTCAGGATAAACCACATAGAATGCATAGTTCTGCCTGCTTTATCAGTTGAGGTGGTCATAAACCTTCCAAAATCCAAGCTATAGGTGCCAGCTAGGGGCCAACCGTGTATGTAGGCCTGTCTGAACATCACATTCTCAGGCTTGCAATGTTAACTGTTTTCTGCATCTCATTCCTGTTCACTTACCATATTTCCCCATGTATAAGACACACCTTTTTCCAAAAAATTTGGGGTCTAAAAACTGGGTGTGTCTTATACAGTGGTTATAGTTTTTTTACTTGTATTTCTTGCTTTTTTGCACTTGTTTTTGTGCTCATTGTTGTAGATGAATAAAACTTGAGTTTAATAACTCTATGTAATACAATATTTTTTCAAATTTTGGGCCTTAAAATTAAGGTGCAAGTTATACTTGGGAGCATCTTATACATGGGGAATACGGTATTTCTACTAAGAGACTGTTTAGTGGTCTTGAGAAAGTGATTTAAAAAAATAAGGATTAGATTCAGATTTTTCTACTAGCATTTATTTTATTTATATCAGACTTTGTTTCAACATTTACATAAACACAAAAGTAGAATAAAATCAACAGTAGGTGAGGAAGTGGGGACAAATGGAAATAAGGGCAGGAAAAATACAAATTAGACTGCTGATCCTGACCAAATCTTGCCAGGATTATGCTGTGGATTCAACTGTAAGCTTTTGCATCTTATTGAAACATTAATTTCTTTCTAAGTAGCTAATGGCTAGTGATATTAGGTGCTCCCACTCTGCCAGGCATTTGTTAAGTGCTCCATTTATATATATTTAACTTAATCCTCACAATAACTTGATGATGCCACTTGTGTTATCCTTATGCTCCAGATGATGAAACAGTCTCAGAAAAGTTAAGTGATACATTCAAAGTCACAAAGCTAGTAAGGAGGCAAGCCTAGAATTTTTTTAATTATTATTATTATTATTTTAGATTTTATTTATTCATTTTAGAGAGGAGAGAGAGAGAAAAAAAGAGAGAGAGAGAGAGAAAGAGATGGCAGGGGGTGGGGAGCAAGAAGCATCAACTCCCATATGTGCCTTGACCAGGCAAGCCCAGGGTTTCAAACCGCGACCTCAGCATTCCAGGTCGACATTTCATCCACTGCACCACCACACGTCAGGCAAGCCCAGAATTTTTGTCCAGATCTGCATAGTCTTGAGCTAGAGCTTTTTAACAACTTTAATTATTTCTGACAGTTTTTTATCTGCCTGGAATTGAAGAGTTCTTTGTTGATACTGTTATCTTCTGATCACATGGTCAGTTCTTGGTCATTGAAGGCCACCTGGATCCAGCGTCTCCCTTTTCACCCCTGGTGCCCCTGCTACCTTGGGTGACCTTTCTGGTGTATGGATAACCACCCCTTGACCTTCACTGCTGCAGTAATCTTTTCCTCCCCTTCACTCCAGCCATCCACTCATATACTCACATCCTGGATTTTGTTATTTGAAACTGTTCTATCTCCAAAGTGACCAGCTGGAGCAGCCAGCTTGAATGAGGCAGCCCTCTCCTCCCTTTCAATCTGCTCACCCTTCTCTCTGGATCTTTAGCCCACTGACCCATCAGTTTCCCTCAGCCCCTTACTGTCTTGTTTCTCTTTTTCATCAAGCCCTCTGAACATCACCCTCTTGCTCAAACTGTAAGCTTTTACCTGTCATTTGTCACATATGGCCCAGGCTAAATCAGCCACCTGTTTTCTTGGTGCCTGAACCTACATCTGATTGGTGCTGGAGACAAGCTCACAGCAGGGTGTAGCCAGCACAGACTGGGTACTGTTCTCCCCATCCTTTTCACTCTGTCAGACCTGTTCTCATTTCCCTCTGCTTCCTCCCTCACCCTCAACACCTCCTCCACTCTTAGTGGATAACCTCTTCTTTGATTTCACTAACGAAATGGAAGCTGCCCAACAGAAGTTTCTCAGCTCTTCTATTTCAGTCTGCAACAAAAGAAGTATCTGGTTCTTAAAACTCACAACTCACTTGTACTTCAGCTCCTCAAGAACCTTATCTATGTATATTATCCTTTCTTTTCTGTATCTTCAGGGTCTCTCTCTCAGCTGGGTCTTTTCCAGTGGCATTTACACGTGGGGAATCTTTATTATTGCCCTCCTCAGTGGATTTTTGTCGTCATTCTCTAGCTCGCTTCCCACACGAGAGTCACCTTTGCTCTCTGTTTCAGTTCACCTTGCAGTCACTCCTTAACGCAGTGGTCCCCAACTTTTTTTGGGCCACGGACTGGCCTTTAGGATGGGACAGATAAATGTATCATGTGACTGAGACAAGCGTCAAGACTGAGTCTTAGACAATGTAACAGAGGGAATCTGGTCATTTTTAAAAAATAAAACATCGTTCAGACTTAAATATAAATAAAACGGAAATAATGTAAGTTATTTATGCTTTCTCTGCAGACCAGTACCAAATGGCCCACGGACTGGCACCAGTCCACAGCTCAGGGGTGGGGACCACTGCCTGAGAGGATTGCAGTTTGGCTTCGTCTCCAGCATTCACGAGAATCAGCGGACATGTTTTGATTCTATCCTGACCTGTAAGCACCAAACACCATCTTCCCTCTATTTCTTCTGTTTGCTTCTGTAATGCCACAGCCTGCTGATTTTCCTCTCGCCTCTTTAATACTTCTGTGCCACCTTTGCCTGTGGAGTTAAGAATTCCTCAGCTCCTGACCCCAGGACTCACTGATGGTGTTGGTGTTTCTCTAGTTTCACACAGCTCTCTCCTAATTGTTTTCATGCAGAACTTCACACATGTATCTTCTCTCCGCTTTCAGTGGTGTCCTACTGGTTTCTAGTGAATTTTGTTCCTCTGTGCAGAACACTGGCATTGCATTGCCTTTACTTCATTTACCTGAGCTCTTCTTATGCTTATGTTTTGGTAATCTTATTAATGACTCTTAGGCTCAACATTCTTTGACCTCTTTGGTTCCAACAACCTTCACCCCTACTCCAATTTAGTAGGTTACATCTGTGGCCATAAAAGGCCCTCCACCTGACCTCTAATCTCTGACTTCACTACAAACTCTTCTCCTTCACTCTGCTCTTGCCACTGTGGTCATTCTGTCTGGTCCTTGCGGCACACCAAACTTATGTATTCCAAGAGAAAGCTTTGTGTTTGCTCTTCCTGTCTCCAGATTGTCACGTGGCTAACTATATATATCCTTCCTGTCGCTGAGGTCTCAGCCCAGATGTTGCCTTCTCAGAGAGATGTCCCTGATCAGCTCATCTAAGCCAGCTAACCCTGCCTGTCACTATGGTCCAAGCTCCACGAGGGCAGGAGTTTTGAATGTTTTCTTCACTGATTTACTCCAAGTGCCTAGAACAGTGCCTGGAACTTTAATAAGTACTTAGATATTTTACTGTCTGTACTAGAATGCAAAGCTTATGAGGATAGGTATCTTGTCTTACTCACTGTTGTTGCCAGTACCCAGAACCAAACATGACCCTTATTGGGTGCTTAATAAATATCTTTTGAATGTTAAATAAATGAGTGAATGAGTGGATTCACCCTCTCCAACTCAGGCACCATGGTAAGCTCACGTTCACCATCTAGGCTGCTGAATAAATAACACCTAAAAGTGCCACCTGCCAGCACTTTTTTTTCCCTGGGAAGCCCAGCCCCAGTCTTTCGGTGCTGATCACCTTCCTTCTGTGTGGTTCTGGTTCACCCCCTTCTTCCCAATCTGCATCTATCCAAACATTTTCCATTTCCTTGTATTTAAAGGGCTTCAATTATAATTAGTTTATACTTCCATCTTACATTTCACCTGATGTGTTACAACGTTTTTTGTCTACCTGCCCCTTCACTGTAATCTCCTGAAAAGTTATTAATGTTTACATTTCTAAAACCAATAACAGTACTTGCTTATATTGTATGTTTTTATATTATCTGCCTAATTAAAATATCTTTTATTAAGTGATTTTTATCCTCACAACTGTGTGAGACTTACTATGTATATGAATGTTGTCCTTATTTTATAAATGTAGAAACTGAGGCTGAAGCTTATTGAAAGAGCTTTACCCTCCAAAGTAGAGCTGGGACACTTCACAACGTTTGATCCATTGAGGCCTTTGTCCTACTCAGCGTAATGTTACCACTTTCCTCAAATCTTATCACTTTCCACAAACAACTTTGCCTCAATCACAAATAAATGTGAGGTTCTGATCTCTCTTAACTGTTTCCAAGATTTCTAAAATTCCTGGAGACTTGTTTGTATCTATGCTCATTCTTAGCATGTTACTTCTAGCTTGAGATGCAGAGATTCACCTGTGCCTGTTTGAGAACCATCCTCCCTTTACCAAATATTATCATGAAAACATCCAAACATATGGAAAGGTGGAATAGTAAAATTCATGCTCGTATATGCATTGTCTGTATCTATTTTTTAATTTTTATTAATTTTAATTTATTGTGTTAACGTGGATTCAAGTGTCCCACTGAATGTAACACCCTCACCCCCCATGCCCGTGTTCCACGTTACACCCCGTTGCCCCCTTCCCCTAACTCCCTCCCTCCTTCCCTCTAGGGATTTTCTGTCCTGTTATCTGTATCTCTGTGTTATGTATATATAATTTCATTAATCCCTTCACCTTCTCTGATCCCATCCCCTTATCCCCCTTCCCTCTGACAGCTGTTCCTCTGCTCCCTGTGACCCTGCCTCTGACTCTATTCTGTTCCTCAGTTCACTTTGTTCATTAGATTCCACATATAAGTGAGATCATATGATATTTGTCTTTCTCTGCCTCGCTTATTTTACTTAGCATAATAATCTCCAGGTCCCTCCGTGCTGTCGCAGAATGTAAGATTTCCTTCTTTTTCACGGTCACACAGATTCTATTGTGTATATGGACCACCGCTTTTTTATTTTTAAATAAATTTTTCTTAATGGTACTGGGATGACATTAATAAATCAGGGTACATATATTCAAAGAAAACATGTCTAGGTTATTTTGTCATTAAATTATGTTGCATACCCCTCGCCCAAAGTCAGATTGTCCTCCGCCACCCTCTATCTAGTTCTCTGTGCCCCTCCCCCTCCCCCTAACTCTCCCCCTCCCTCCCTCCCATGTCCTCTCTCCCCCCACCCCTGGTAACCACCACACTCTTGTCCATGTCTCTTAGTCTCATTTTTATGTTCCACCAATGTATGGAATCATGTAGTTCTTGTTTTTTTCTGATTTACTTATTTCACTCCGTATAATGTTATCAAGATCCCACCATTTTGCTGTAAATGATCTGATGTCATCATTTCTTATGGCTGAGTAGTATTCCATAGTGTATATGTGCCACATCTTCTTTATCCAGTCTTCTATTGAAGGGCTTTTTGGTTGTTTCCATGTCTTGGCCACTGTGAACAGTGCTGCAATGAACATGGGGCTACATGTGTCTTTACGTATCAGTGTTTCTGAGGTTTTGGGGTATATACCCAGTAGAGGGATTGCTGGGTCATAAGGTAGTTCTATTTGCAGTTTTTTGAGGAACCACCATACTTTCCTCCATAATGGTTGTACTACTTTACATTCCCACCAACAGTGAATGAGGGTTCCTTTTTCTCCACAGCCTCTCCAACATTTGCTATTACCCGTCTTGTTGATAATAGCTAATCTAACAGGGGTGAGGTGGTATCTCATTGTAGTTTTGATTTGCATTTCTCTAATAACTAATGAAGCTGAGCATCTTTTCATATATCTGTTGGCCATTTGTATCTCTTCCTGGGAGAAGTGTCTGTTCATGTCCTCTTCCCATTTTTTTATGGGATTGTTTGTTTGTTTGTTTGTTGTTGAGTTTTATGAGTTCTTTGTAAATTTTGGATATTAGGCCCTTATCTGAGCTGTCGTTTGAAAATATCAGTTCCCATTTAGTTGGCTGTCTGTTTATTTTGATATCAGTTTCTCTTGCTGAGCAAAAACTTTTTATTCTGATGTAGTCCCATTCATTTATCTTTGCCTTCACTTCTCTTGCCATTGGAGTCAAGTTCATAAAATGTTCTTTAAAACCCAGGTCCATGATTTTAGTACCTATGTCTTCTTCTATGTACTTTATTGTTTCAGGTCTTATATTTAGGTCTTTGATCCATTTTGAATTAATTTTAGTACACGGGGACAGGCTGTAGTCGAGTTTCATTCTTTTGCATGTGGCTTTCCAGTTTTCCCAAAACCATTTGTTGAAGAGGCTTTCTTTTCTCCATTGTGTGTTGTTGGCCCCTTTATCAAAGATTATTTGACCATATATATGTGGTTTTATTTCTGAGCTTTCTATTCTGATCCATTGGTCTGAGTGTCTATTTTTCTGCCAATACCATGCTGTTTTGATTATCGTGGCCCTATAATATAGTTTAAAGTCAGGTATTGTAATGCCCCCAGCTTCATTCTTTTTCCTTAGGATTGTTTTGGCTATTCGGGGTTTTTTATAGTTCCATATAAATCTGATGATTTTTTGTTCCATTTCTTTAAAAAATCTCATAGGAATTTTGATGGGAATTGCATTAAATTTGTATATTGCTTTGGGTAATATGGCCATTTTGATTATATTTATTCTTCCTATCCAAGAACAAGGAATATTTTTCCATCTCATTGTATCTTTTTCGATTTCCCTTAACAATGCTTTGTAATTTTCATTATATAGGTCCTTTACATTCTTTGTTATGTTTATTCCTAGGTATTTTATTTTTTTTGTTGCAATCGTGAAGGGGATTATTTTTTTGAGTTTGTTTTCTAATATTTCATTGTTGGCATATAGAAAGGCTATGGACTTTTGTATGTTAATTTTGTATCCTGCGACCTTACTGTATTGGTTTATTGTTTCTAATAATCTTTTTGTGGAGTCCTTCGGGTTTTCGATGTATAGGATCCTATCATCAGCAAAAAGTGATAGCTTTACTTCTTCTTTTCCGATATGGATGCCTTTTATTTCTTTGTCTTGTCTGATTGCTCTGGCCAGAACTTCTAGCACCACGTTGAATAAGAGTGGAGAGAGTGGACAACCCTGTCTTGTTCCTGATTTAAGGTAGAAAGTCCTCAGTTTTATGCCGTTTAATAGGATGTTGGCTGATGGTTTATCATATATGGCCTTTATCATGTTGAGATATTTTCCTTCTATACCCATTTTGTTGAGAGTCTTAAACATAAAATTGTGTTGTATTTTATCAAAAGCCTTTTCTGCATCTATAGATAAGATCATGTGATTTTTGTTCTTTGTTTTGTTGATATGGTGTATTACGTTAACCGTTTTGCGTATGTTGAACCATCCTTGAGATTCTGGGATGAATCCCACTTGATCATGATGTATTATTTTTTTAATATGTTGTTGTATTCGGTTTGCCAGTATTTTGTTTAGTATTTTAGCATCTGTATTCATTAGAGATATTGGTCTGTAGTTTTCTTTCTTTGTGCCATCCTTGCCAGGTTTTGGTATGAGGGTTATGTTGGCCTCATAAAATGTGTTTGGAAGTATTGCTTCTTCTTCAATTTTTTGGAAGACTTTGAGTAGAATAGGAACCAAGTCTTCTTTGAATGTTTGATAGAATTCACTAGTATAACCGTCTGGGCCTGGACTTTTATTTTTGGGGAGGTTTTTAATATTTTTTTCTATTTCCTCCCTGCTGATTGGTCTGTTTAGGCTTTCTGCTTCTTCATGACTCAGTCTAGGAAGGTTGTATTGTTCTAGGAATTCATCCATTTCTTCTAGATTGTTGTATTTGGTGGCATATAATTTTTCATAGTATTCTACAGTAATTCTTTGTATATCTATGATGTCTGTGGTGATCTCTCCTCTTTCATTTTGGATTTTATTTATTTGAGTCCTGTGCCTTTTTTCCTTGGTGAGTCTTGCCAAGGGTTTTTCAATTTTGTTGATCTTTTCAAAGAACCAGCTCCTTGTTTTATTGATTTTTTCTATAGTTTTTCTGTTCTCTATTTCATTTATTTCTGCTCTGATTTTTATTATCTCCTTTCTTCGGCTGGTTTTGGGTTGTCTTTGTTCTTCTTTTTCTAGTTCCTTAAGGTGTGAAGTTAAGTGGTTTACTTCGGCTCTCTCTTGTTTGTTCATATAGGCCTGAAGTGATATGAACTTTCCTCTTATTACTGCTTTTGCTGCATCCCAGAGATTCTGATATGTCGTATTTTCATTTTCATTTGTCTGTATATATCTTTTGATCTCTGCGCTTATTTCTTCTTTGACCCATTCATTTTTTAGAAATATGTTGTTTAGTTTCCACATTTTTGTGGGTTTTTCCCCCTCTTTTTTGCAGTTGAATTCTAGTTTCAAGGCTTTATGATCAGAAAATATGCTTGGTACAATTTCAATTTTTCTAAATTTGCTGATATTGTCTTTGTGGCCCAACATATGGTCAATTCTTGAGAATGTTCCATGTACACTAGAGAAAAATGTATACTCTGTCACTTTGGGATGAAGTGTCCTGTAGATGTCTATCATATCCAGGTGTTCTAGTATTTCGTTTAAGGCCACTATATCTTTATTGATTCTCTGTTTGGATGACCGATCTAGAGCCGTCAGCGGTGTACTGAGGTCTCCAAGTATGATTGTATTTTTGTTAGTTTTTGTTTTAAGGTCAATAAGTAGCTGTCTTATATATTTTGGTGCTCCTTGGTTTGGTGCATATATATTAAGGATTGTTATGTCTTCTTGATTCAACTTCCCCTTAATCATTATGAAATGACCATTTTTGTCTCTGAGTACTTTTTCTGTCTTGTAGTCAGCATTATTAGATATGAGTATTGCTACACCTGCTTTTTTTGGGGTTTTGTTTGCTTGGAGTATTGTTTTCCAGCCTTTCACTTTGAATTTGTTTTTATCCTTGTTGCTTAGATGTGTTTCTTGTAGGCAGCATATAGTTGGATTTTCTTTTTTAATCCATTCTGCTACTCTGTGTCTTTTTATTGGTAAGTTTAATCCATTTACATTTAGTGTAATTATTGACACTTGTGGCTTCCCTACTGCCATTTTATAAATTGCTTTCTGTTAGTTTTGTATCTTGTTTGATTCTTCTCTTTTGTTTGTCTATCATTTGTTTTTGTTTGTTTGTGTTCCATACTTCTTTCCTCTGTTGCTACCTTTTTTAAATCAAGTGTTTTTGTGGTGGTTTTTTTCAAGGGTGGTTACCATTAAGTAATGAAAAGGGTACCTACCATATTCATTGTAGTACCCTATCTTATGAGTATTTCTGCACTTCATCGTCCTTTGCTACTGTTAATCTCCATCCTCTCCCCCCTTTTTTTTCTTTGTTGTCACGGTTTAAGTTTGGTTTTATTGTGTTCTTGGTGGAGCTGTGACTTGTGGTGTTGTTTTCTTTTGTTCTTTGAATCTGGTTGGAAAACCCCCTTTAGTATTTCCTGGAGTGGGGGCTTTCTGTTGATAAATTCTCTCATCTTTTCTGTATTTGTGAATGTTTTTATATCTCCTTCATACTTGAAGGATAGCTTTGATGGGTATAGTATTCTTGGCTGAAAGTTCCTCTCTTTCAGGGCTTTAAATATTGGGGTCCACTTTCTTCTAGCTTGTAGAGTTTCTTCTGAGAAATCTGATGATAATCTAATAGGCCTTCCTTTATATGTTGTACTCTTCTTTTCCCTGGCTGCCTTGAGAATTTTTTCTTTGTCATTGGTTTGTGTCATCTTTATTATGATGTGCCTTGGAGTGGGTTTGTTGGGGTTAAGAAAACTCGGTGTTCTGTTTGCTTCTTGAATTTGAGGCTTTAGTTCTTTCCACAGGCTTGGGAAGTTCTCGTCTATTATTTGTTTGAGTATATTCTCCATTCCATTTTCTTTCTCTTCTCCCTCTGATATACCTATTATTCTTATGTTATTCTTTCTGATGGAGTCAGACAATTCCTGTAGGGCTTTCTCGTTTTTTATTATTTTTGAGTCTCTTTCTTCTTCTCTCTGTTGTGCCTCAAGTTGTTTGTCTTCTATTTCACTAATCCTATCTTCAATCTGGGCTGTTCTGTTAGCTAAGCTTGTTACCTCGTTTTTCAGCTTGTGAATTGAGTTTTTCACTTCTGTTTTATTTGTTTTAATAGTTTCAATTTCCTTGGTAATATATTCTTTGTGTTCATTGAATTGTTTTCTGAGCTCCCTAAATTGCCTTTCTGTGTTTTCTTGTATATCTCTGAGTATTTTTAAGATTTCTATTTTAAATTCTCTGTCATTTAGCTCCAAGGCTTCCAATATGTTAAGTCTTTTCTCCATAGATTTTTCCACATCTATTTGTGTTACCTCTCTTTCTTTTGTATCCATAATATTCGATTTCCTCTTTCTTATTGGCATCTGAGGGTAGTCTTGTTGATAGCACACAGGCGCACTCCCTCCGCGGCTTGAATGAACGTCTCTGCGGTAGCTTCCTGCACACCCTCATCTCTCAGATTCAAGTGATAACAGTCCTTTCGCTTTCAGTTTGTGTGGAACTCTGGAATGCTCCGAGGATAAATTTTTCTGTTTCTAGTTGATAAATTTGTTGTGATTTTGGGGAGATCTGTCGGATGTGCTGCTCACGGCGCCATTTCAGGACCACGGCTTTTTAATCCACTTGTCTACTGATGGACACTTGGGCTGTTTCCAGATCTTGGCTATTGTAAACAATACTGCCATAAACATGGGGGTGCATATCTTCGTTTGAATCAGTGATTTGGTATTCTTAGGATATATTCCTAAAAGTGGGATAGCTGGATCAAAAGGCAGTTTCATTTTAAATTTTTTTAAGAAACTCCATACTGTTTTCAGTGGCTACACAAGTCTGCATTCCCACCAGCAGTGCGGGAGGGTTCCCTTTTCTCCACACCCTCGCCAGCACTTTAAGTTGTTTTGTTGATGAGCGCTATTCTGACAGGTGTGAGGTGGTATCTCATTGTGGTTTTAATTTGCTTTTTTCTAATGATTAGTGACGTTGAACATTTTTTCATATGCCTGTTGGCCATCTGTATGTCCTCTCTGGAGAAATTTCTATTCAGTTCATTTGACCATTTTTAAATTGGATTGTTTACCTTCCTGGTGTTGAGTTTTAGAAGTTCTTTATAAATTTTGATTATTAACTCCTTATCAGACATATTGGCGAATATATTCTCCCATTGTGTGGGTTGTCTTTTTATTTTGTTCATGGTGTCTTTTGCTGTGCAAAATCTTTTTAGTTTGATATAGTCCCATTTGTTTATTTAGTCTTTTATTTCATTTGCCCATGGATCTAAGTTGGCAAAAATATTGCAACAAGAGATGTTGGAATGTTTACTGCCTATGTTTTCTTCGAAGATGTTTATGGTTTCACAATTATATTTAAGTCTTTTATCCACTTTGAATTTATTTTTGTGAATGATGTCATTTGGGTGGTCTAGTTTCATTTTTTTGCAAGTATCTGTACAGTTTTCCCAACACCATTTGTTAAAGAGACTGTCTTTACTCCATTGTATGCTCTTACCTCCTTTATAAAGTATCAATTGACCATAAAGGTGTGGGTTTATTTCTGGGTGCTCTGTTCTGTTTCATAAATCTGTATGCCTGTTCTTAGGCCAGTACCAAGCTGTTTTGGTTACAATGGCCTTGTAGTATAAATTGATATCAGTAAGTATTATACCTCCCACTTTATTCTTCATTTTCAAGATTGCTGAGACTGTTTGTGTACTTTTTTGGTTCCATATTAAATTTTTGGAATATTTGTTCTTTATCTTTGAAGTATGCCATTGGTATTTTAATAGGAATTGCACTGAATTTATAGATTATGTTAGGTAATATAGACACTTTTACATCCTTGGTTAAATTTACTCTTAGGTACTTTATTTTTTTTGTAATAGTGAAGGGGATTGTTTCCTTAATTTCTCTCTCAGACAGTTTATTGTTGGTGTATAAAAATGCCAATGATTTCTGAATATTAATTTTATATCCTGCCACCTTGCCGAATTCATTTATCAGGTCTAGTAGTTTTTTGACTGAAACTTTAGGGTTTTCTATGTATAATATCATGTCATCAGCAAATAATGATAGTTTTACTTCTTTTTCAATTTGTATGCCTTTTATTTCTTCTTGTCTGATTGCTGTGGCTAGGACTTCCAGAACTATGTTGAATAAGAGTGGTAAAAGGGGGCACCCCTAACTTGTTCCAGATCTTAAGGGTTTTGCCCATTGAGTATGATGTTAGCTGTGCATTTGTCATAGGTGACCTTTATTATGTTGAGTATGTTTCCTGTATTCCCGCTTTGCTGAGAGTTTTGATCATAAATGGGTGCTGGATTTTATGAAATGCTTTTTCGGCATCAATTAATATAGTCATGTGATTTTTATCTTTTCTTTAGTTTATGTGATAAGTCACATTGATTGATTTGTAAATATTGTACCAGCCTTGCCTCTGCAGAAAAAATCCACTTGATGATGATGTATGACTTTTTTTATGTATTGATGATCTGGTTTGCTAATATTTTGTTGAGAACTTTTGCATCTATGTTCATCAGTGATATTGGTGTATAGCAGTGGTAGTCAACCTGGTCCCTACTGCCCACTAGTGGGCATTCCAGCTTTTATGGTGGGCTGTAGCAGAGCAACCAAAGTATAAATAAAAAGATAGATTTAACTATCGTAAGTTGTTTTATAAAGATTTATTCTGCTAAACTTAGCAAAAATCTGACATAAAGTACTTGGTAAGTAATTATTATTATATGCTTTAACTTGCTGTAACTCTGCTTTGTATATTTTATAAAGTAAAGTTACTTCCCTACTTTACAAATCACCATTACTGTGGAACCAGTGGGCGGTTAGAAAATTTTACTACTAACAGAGATACAAAAGTGGGCAGTAGGTATAAAAAGGTTGACTACCCCTGTTCTATAGTTTTCTTTCTTTGTAGTGTCTTTACCTGGTTTTGAGATGAAGATATGTTTGCTTCATAAAAGAAGCTTGGAAGTTTTCCCTCCTCTTGGAATTTTTTGAAATAGCTTGAGAAGGATAGGTGTTAGTTCTTCTTTGGATATTTGGTAAAATTTGCTTGTGAAGCCATCTGGTCCAAGTCTTTTGTTTGTTGAGAGTTTTTTGATAACTGTTTCAATTTTATTTGTTGTAATTGGTCTGTTTAGATTTTCTGATTCTTCCAGATTGAGTTTGGGGAGATTGTATGTTTCTAGGGATTGATCCATTTCACCTAGGTTGTCCAATTTTTTGGCATATGGATCTTCATAGTGTTTTCTCACAATCCTTTGTATTTCTACTGTCAGTCGTTACTTTTCCACTTTTGTTTCTAATTTTATTTGAGTTTTCTCTTTTTTTTCTTGATGAGTCTGGTTAAAGGTTCGTCATTCTTGTTTATCTTTTCAAAGAACTAGCTCTTAGTTTCATTTATCTTTTGTATTGTTTTCTTAGCCTCTATGTTGTTTATTTCTGCTTTGATATTTATTATTTTGTTCCTTCTACTTCTTCTGGGCTTTATTTGTTGTTCTTTTTCTAGTTCTTTTAGATGCAGGGTTAAGTTGTTTATTTGAGCTTTTTCTTGCTTCTTAAGATATGCCTGTAATGCTATGAACTCCCCTCTCAGGACTGCTTTTGCTGTGTTCCATAAATTTTGATTTGTTGTATGTTCATTTTCATTTGTTTTAAGGTAATTTATTTCTTCCTTGATCTTGTTGTTAACCAATTCATTATTTACTAACATGCTATTTAGCCTCCAAGTATTTTAAAGTTATTTAGTTTTTCTGTTATAGCTGATCTCTAGTTTCATGCCATTGTGATCAGAGAAGATACTTGATATGATTTCAGTCTTCTTAAATTTATTGACACTTGTTTTGTGTCATAACACATAGTCTATCCTAGAGAATGTACCATGAGCACTTGAAAAGAATGTATATTCTGCTGCTTTGAGGTGAACGGTTCTGAAGATATGAATTAAAATGTGGTTATCTAGTGTGTCATGTAGGGCACTGTTTCTTTGTTAATTTTCTGTCTGGAGGATCTATCCATTGATGTTAGTGGGGTATTAAAATCCCCTACTACTATAGTATTGCTGTCAATCTCAACTTTTATGTCCATCAAAATCTGCTTTATATATTTAGGTGCTCCTATATTAGGCGCATAAATATTTACAATGGTTATATCCTCCTGTTGGATTGCTCCCTTTATCTTTATGTAGTGACCTTCTTTTTCCCTTAGTATAGCCTTTGTTTTAAAGTCTATTTTGTCAGATATAAGTATTGCTATCCCACCTTTTTTTTCTGTCCCATTTGCATGAATATAATATTAGAACTTTTTTCTATTCCTTCACTTTCAGTCTGTGTGTATCTTTTGTTCTGAGGTGGGTCTCTTGTAGACAGCATATTATGGGTTCTGTTTTCTTATCCACACAGCTACTCTGTTTTTTGTTTGGAGCATTTAATCTATTTACATTTAAGGTTATTATTGATATGTGCTTATTCATTGCCATTTTATTCTTTAAATCTATAATCCTGATTTCTAGATCTTTTTTTCCTTTGCATAGGGCGTACTGTTCACTTCCTGTCTCATCACATTTAAAGACATCAAAAATCTAGGAATTCTTTTTTTTTTCTGATACTGAATTTAGTCACTTAATTTAGTTGACAGAATGGAATGACAGGGAATTGGAGGCATCATGATGTATCTTGTTTAACCTAATAGTTTTAGAATCCACTGATGATCCTTCACCTTGGTTCTTAAAACAATTGTTTACTTTATCCTCTAGGACAGTGGTCAGCAAACTCATTAGTCAACAGAGCCAAATATCAACAGTATAAGGATTGCAATGTTTTTTGAGAGCTAAATTTTTTTTGTATTTTTTCTGAAGCTGGAAACAGGGAGAGACAGTCAGACAGACTCCCGCATGCGCCCCACCAGGATCCACCCGGCACGCCCACCAGGGGCGATGCTCTGCCCCTCCGGGGCGTCGCTCCGCTGTGACCAGAGCCACTCCAGCGCCCGGGGCAGAGGCCAAGGAGCCATCCCCAGCGCCCGGGCCATCTTCGCTCCAATGGAGCCCCAGCTGCGGGAGGGGAAGAGAGAGACAGAGAGGAAGGAGGAGGCGGTTGGAGAAGCAAATGGGCGCTTCTCCTATGTGCCCTGGCCGGGAATCGAACCCGGGTCCCCCGCACGCTAGGCCGACGCTCTACCGCTGAGCCAACCAGCCAGGGCCGAGAGCTAAAATTTTTAAACTTAAACTATATAGGTAGGTACATTCCTTATCGAGGTAGCGCCCACAGGTGGTATTTTGTGGAAGAGCCACACTCGAGGGGCCAAAGAGCCTCATGTGGCTTGTGAGCTTTGGTTTGCCGAGCACTGCTCTAGGTAGGACATTGCTCCATCTGTTTCCTTCCTGTATTTTCACCAATCATCTCTTTGCATGATTTACCTATCAATATAGTAACAGTTAATTAAATAATTATTCCTGGACATTGCATTTCCATCTAGTAACCATTTTCTCCTTCCTTTCCCTCCCAAGGTCATCAAAAGGACATTCAACGTGGTATTTCTAGTACTTTATCTATAAATTATTCTTAATCCTGCTAACTCTTTATATCTTCCTGAATAATTTTATCTACTCCATGACTTCTGTTATATACATGTACTGGTGTCACAAAATTACACCTCAGACTGAATTCTCTCCATCATAGTTGCCAGATAGAACTTCCAGGATGGGCAAACAGGACTAAGTGAGATTTCTCTGCCCTCTTAAACCCTGCCTCTTCTGCTTTGCCCTATGCAGTGAAGAGTGCTTCTTGGTCACCTTTTTCCTGCTGGTTCTATACATTGCACCCCAAGCATCAGAGACCACTGTTCTCTCTAGGTACATGGTTATTGCTACTATTCTGCTTGTTGTTTTTTTCTGGCTGGAATTCCTTCATCCTTGCTTCTAAACACTTGCTGAACTTTCAAAGCTGGGGGAAAGCAGCTTTTCCACAAGGGATGGAGTGGCCATTCACTCAGTTTTGTGTCTGTCTACTCTGTACACCATGCTGTCAAAGCATGCAGAACTTTTTTTCTTTGCCTTCCTCCTTCTGTTTAAGCACTGAAGACAAACATTCTATCTTTTCTGTTTATCTCTGGCTTTTATCAGTCATTGATTGAGTAGGCATTTAGTAAATGTTTATATTCATAGCCTGCTTTTTTTTGTTTGTTTGTTTATTTTTTAATTGTTTTGAGAGAGAGAGAAAGAAACATCAATTTGTTGTTTCACTTATTTATGCATTCATTGGTTGTTTCTTCTCTGTACCTGACTGGGAATTGAACCCGCAACTTTGGCTTTTCAGAACTATGCTCTAACAAACAGCCACCCAACCAGGGTCTGGCTGCTTGTTTTTATTATGGCTAATGATTAGTTTTATAGGTAAAATGTATTGTGGGCATGGCAATGAGAGAAATTCTTGCCTGTCAACTATCTTCTCTTCCTTTACTTAAGAATTTATTATTTTTTTCCACTTTAATAAAGTCTCTACGTGCAGATGAGTGGTTTCTGCCTCTCTCTTCCTCCTTGTTTGTATTTTTTTATTTTTAGAAAGTAGATGAATACTTAGTTAAGACAAAATAAATAATGGTAAAATTTAGCCCATGTTTCAATGACATATAAAAAAAATGCCCCAAACAATCTCCTTTATGTGTTTTAATTTGGAAAGCGGACAGTGTTTTTAGATTATGTAGAGTTTATCATTAACCCAAACTTAACCTCACTCAATTGCGTTTTTAAGAACTAGAAAATCTTTTACTCTGTATAGCTTAGTATATATTAGATATTTTTACACTAGACTTCAGTTTTTACTGATTTTATAACTCAGCTTCACCTCTTCTGTTTTCTGGACTGTCATTAACCCTTTGAGTAGTGAGTTTTTTTCATGCTCACTGATCCCCAGGAGTGAGTTTTGTTTTTGTTTTTTTAATGAAATTAATTCCAGTTACAGTTTTATTAATTTAAAATCATGTTTGTTTGATAACTAATTTATGGAAACAAGAAGAACATGCATTTGCCTTTTTTTAATGTTGCCATCGTACTTATATGATCATACTCTGGATGGTCAGGAGGCACAAGGGCGTACATGAACATTTGTATTACTCAAAGGGTGAACTACCTCCAGGAACTAATCTGCTCTTTATTTCTCTGCTTGTAATTTCAATACTTATTCCCATTTCTTGCTACTGTAAGTTTCTTGTTAGCTACTTTTCAAATTGGTTTCCTTTAGTTCTAAAATTTTACTTTCTGTTGCTGTGTCTTTTATCTTGATCTTTCTTTCGTTTTTTGTGACCTGCCTAGACCTATGACTTTTTATCCAGTTTCCTCTCCACAAACCTACTGACAGCAACTGCTTTGTGTATTCACACAGCAGCCACCTGCCAGAGATACCCACAGCTGGCTTCTCCCTTTTTCTGTTTTTTGTTTTTTTACATTTTTTTTCTTTTGGTCCTTAACTAATTTCTTCAATTATAAAGGCGGATAGTAATTGTTTCCCAAGTGAGCCTTTCAAAGAGAACCAAGCTCATTTCCCTTATTGTATCCTCTTTTTGCCACTTTTTAGATACAGAGAAGTCTTGCTTTTCTTCTTGTGATTTGTCTCTAATTAAAGAAATGCAGTTCTACATGTCAGTCATTATGGCCATATTCTGTCTTCTCAGGACATCTGCTCTTTGACAAGCATTCATCTTAAGTCATTATTTTCCTTTTCTTTCTCACTGTTGAGCCCTAAGTGCATTTAAGTCATTTTACATTTATGCTAATGCCATTATGCAGTCGATCTGTAACTTAAACCACTTATTTATTCATTTATTTTGAGGAGAGTAGTTAGGGAGACAGTTTCCCACATGGCCCCACTGGGATCTACATGGCAGCCCCATCTGGGGCCAATGCTTGAATCAACCAAGCTATTTTTAGTGCCTGAGGCTGATGCACTCAGACCTACTGAGCTATCCTCAGCACCCAGGGCCCATACTGGAACCAAGTGAGCCTCTAGCTGTGACAGGGGAAGAGAGTGAGAAGGGGGAAAGGGAGGGGAAGAGAAGCAGATGGTAGCTTCTTGTGTGTGCCCTGACCAGGGATCAAACTGCAGATATCTGCACACCAGGCTGTCACTCTACCCACTTATCCAATCAGCCAGTGCCTTCGACCACTTTCTTAAAGCAGCAAAACGTGTTTGCTCCACAGGGTCTCAGAGGGACCATTGGCAACTAAGATTTTCCTTGACTAAAAACTCTTGAGATAGAAAGTGGCTCCTACTCTTGGAAATCAGAGCAACAAATACTATATTTCTATTACTGTACTATTAAACACCTTTACAACTTCCCAGAGGAATGTTCAATCCTCATCAAACTTCATACATAGGAAAAGAAGACGTTTTGAATTCAATATCAAGATGTAGGTCAGAACTCAACAGAAGACTCAAATGACCATTTCTAATTAGATTATTGTAATAGTTTGGCTTGGACCAGGGTGGTAGCAGTAGTAGTCAGAGAAATGTTTGGACTTGGGGTATATATGGTAAATAAAGCAAACCATTTATGAGACTGTGCTAGTTGTTCCAATTCTCTAAATTTTCTCCTTTAGTTTTGCTATTCAAATTGGCTTGAAAGGCTGTATATGTTGCTGGGCACTATGGCCACCATCATTCACAGAGCAGGACTCCCACTCACAATGCTCGTTTTGGAGACATGACAGATAGCTTTGCAAATGCAGGAAACTAGAAAACATAGTTTTTGCAAACATGACCAATCAAAGTAAGTATTGTTTATGGTACTGATATTATTGGAAGCTTGAAGAAAAGTCAACCACTCAGTGATATTACTAAATATGCACTAGTGTGTTTAATGGATTGGTCTGAGCTATAGTTCATATTTGTAATGAGTTTGATAAGATAATATTCACGAACATTAGAATATACAATGGAAGTGCTGGTAGAGATATGTAGGAAAAGAGAGAAGTTCTATGAAGTCTGCAATATCCCAAGAAGTTTTAGAAAGAAGTATAGGAACCTAATCTGGACCTTGTATAATCATTAGGAACTCAGTAAAACTCTCTGACATACTGGATATGAGTAAGACACAGAAGTCCAGGATGATTCTAAAGTTTATATTCTGATAAACTGGACGCAGTTACCATCAACTAAGATGAAGAAGGTAAACGGGAGAGTAGGTTTGGGAAGTAAATAATCAGAAATTTAATTTCGGACCTTGTCATAGGCTGGGCATTTTGGAAACAGATGCTAAAATGGAGAATTGGAGCTTTAGAAGAAGGAGTGGGTGTGTGTGTATTTAGGATGGAAGAAATGTTAGCTTGTTTCTGTGCTAATGGAAATGATCCAAAAGAGAGAAGAAGGTGATGCTTTGAGAGTGAGGGCAGAGATTTTCTTTCTCCAGTGATATCTGTGAGAAAAGATGGGATCGAAGGCTCAAGAAGAAATACTTGGTTTAGGTAGGAGTGTGGGTAGTCACCTGCTATTAGGGAAGAGAGGGTATCTGAGTGACAGTGCCCAGAGGTGGTTAGATGAGGTAAGAATTTGTGAACGTTTTCTTTTGATTACTTGATTACTTCACTTTGTTCAGTGAAGTAGGAAGCAAGACATTTGGGTGATAAAGAAAGGAGTATAAAATATCCTGTAGGAGAATGGGAAAGTGAGTGGACTGTTAGAATACTTTGAGTGTCAACATATACACTCTCACACTTACACACTTGATGGAGGAAGGGCTGGTTGAAAGCTCCACATCAACTTTGTTCAGGCATTGAATGATTTAAATGAAGCTATTCAAATACTTAAAACCTGGTGTGCACTCAAGTGGTAAAAATGTTGCAAATGCCTGTTTGAAAATACACTTGAGAATATAGTGATACCATGTAGCTTTCACAATGCCTTCAGCCTTTCAGCCTTATGTCTCTGATGAATACCACGAATCCGTTCTCCAGGAACAGCCTTTAAATATTCATAACAATTTGGGGTATTTATGGATCCTTTGATACCTGTCTGTGGATCCTTAGAACCCCTTCTTTATATTCCTAAAGAGCACATAGTTTATACTAAGACAGGGCTTCAACTCTGTGAATGCCAGAAAATTTTATTGTATGTCTAAGCTATGTAAAATCCTTGAACATTTATTATGTCCCTTCATGGGATTCAAAGGAACCTACCAGAAGAGTGGTGCCAGCTCTGAATTGGCACCTTTTCTACCATTCACCCAAAGGGGAGAGAGCAGCAAAGGTTTTGATGCTGGTCCTAAAAACGAGGGCAGATGAATTCTCAGATGCTTCTGGAGGGAGATCAGCCTACTAACTCCTGGGGCTCCAGACTCCTTCAGACCTCCCCCATTTGGAACCTCAGAACTTTTCCATGTGGTTAGACGAGGTTCCAGAGACTCCTTGTTGGACAAGAAGTACTCCTTCCTTGAGATTTGCATTTGCTAAGTAAGGTTCTTGAAACCCTGAGAGTTTTAAGCTAACCAGAGGATTTAACTTGTTTCTAAATCCTTTTTGAGAGCCAATCCTTCTCTGCTGTGCACTAGACCCCTCCTCAGCTTTCTTATTTGACCCCTCGCCCTGCTTATCAGACACCTGCCTTTGTCCTGCTGTAATATTTTTGTTGTGGACCTGGTTTCCTGATGCCCAACTCCCAAATGTTGCAAGCCTTTGTCTTTGCCTTAGCCTTAAAAGCTCTGATGACTTTGTCCTAGGGAACTCCACTCTGTGAACAAAGATTAACCATTGCTGAGGTATGGAAATGAGCTAAGATAAGGTGACTGTGATTTTAGGCATTTTGTGTTGAAGGTGACAGGTTGAATACAAGTGTCAGTGACATTCAGGCAGTTGAAGAAATGAGAGTGTACCTTGGTATAAAGAATGGGACTAGACAGTGATGGCGCAGTAGGAAGCGATACCGAAAATCTCCCCATAAACTCAACAAGTTCTTCAACCAGAAACAGAAAAACCTATCCTTGGAGTCTTCAGATGCTTCACAACACACCCGAAGATAGGATCGAGCGAAAGATTGGCTAAATATATGGTCAAACCCCGGGGGAAATAAGGAGTAAGAAATGCTCCGCCTTCCTCTCTAATCCAAACAGGATGGCTTTCACTGAGATCTGAGAATATAGAAACTAAGGCAGGCATAGGGAGTGAATAGATCCAGGCCGCAGTACAAACAGCCAAACCAGGCTGTGGCACGGAGATCCAAGCCGTGGAAAAACCTGGGCAATTCAAGCTAACACGCGCGCCAAACCCAGACAAAGAAAGACAAGTGGGGCAGCCATTTTCCGCATCTCCTGGTTGGCGCGCACGTGGTTAGTGTGCAAGAGATTCCTACGAACACTTCAGGGGTGGGTGCAGCCCATGCTAACCCACAGAGAAGCAGAGTCAGAGGCCTCTGTGTGGGCAAAAAGCAGCATCTCCTAGGAGCCCCAGCGCCCTGAGGGGACCGGGCACAGGGAGGGAGCTGGAGCCAACTCCAATGGCGTAACTTTTCTGTGCGGGAGGAGGGCTTTCTCGGAGCGAGAGGCGTCCCACCTGAGCCTCATAATCTGGTCAGCGCCCACGCACACAGAATGGGCAGGAGATTCCTCCGAACTCCTCAGGGGTGGGCGCCCATGTTTTCCCTCAGAGGAGCAGAGTCAGAGGCCTGTGAGCGGGCCAGGAGCGGAAGCCCCAGCACCCTGGGAAAGCTGCATGGGGACAGAGCGAAAGCCAATTCCAACCCCAGTAACTTTTCCGTGTGGGCAGAGGGCTTTCTCGGAGTGAGAGGCGTCCTGCCTGAGCCTCATAATCTGGTCAGCGTGCACACACGGAGAGTGTGCAGGAGATTCCTCCGAACTCCTCAGGGGTGGGCGCCCGTGTTTTCCCACAGAGGAGCAGAGTCAGAGGTCTGTGAGCGGGCCAGGAACGGAATCTCAGGCAGCCCTAGCCCCTTGGGAAAGCCGCACGGGGATAGAGCAAAAGCCAATTCCAAAGCTCGATCTTCTCCGTGTGGGTAGGGATTTCACTCGAAGTGTGACCTGTCTGGTCTGACATCCTGGTGGGTGCATGGAGAGTGGGCAAGAGATTCCTCCGAATGCCTCAAGAGTGGGCACTCGAGTTATCCCACAGAGGGGCAGAGCCAGAGGTCTTTGAGTGGGAGGAAGCCACGCCTGATTATGCTAGCAGCTCTGACTGACTGAGCCTTACTCAGAGCCCTGTGCTGAATGGGAATAGAGTGGGGAGTTGCCAGCTCTTTGAGACTCTTACTATCCAGGCAGAGGCAGCAGCAACCCCATAGCTGGATTATCAGGCTTCTAATTGTGGAAGGAAAGACTAGGAGAGAGGCTCCAGGAACACTCTCACAGTGAGAGATCCTCTCACTGTTGGAGCCTATAAACACTAATGAGCCTCAACTGCCAACAAGACTGAAGCCCAATACATGACATCGCCATAGAGAATTATCAACTGCAAACCTCTTCCAGAGCATGCCACAGGGGCAGAACCTGGGGTACAAAGTCACCGACCAGAAAGACAGAAAAGAAAAAGCAAGACGACAACCTCTCAAAATCAAGAATAATCTGCAGACTTTATAACCTATCCCATTTTATTATATTTGTTCATCTGTGTCTCTTTTCTTCATTCTTGATTTTTTTTCTACTCCAATTTGGTCATTTAATTCTCTCTCAGTCTTACTCTCGCCTCTCTTTGAACTACACTACCCATAAGTGTTACATCTCCCATTATCTTTTCTTTCCTCCTCCTTTCTCTCTATGAGGGTTGCAATCCAAAACCCCAGGAATTATCTCTCTTTCTCTCTCCTCCTTTTTCTTTTTTCTTCTTTAAGTGGTTCCATCTTTTCTCTCTCTCTCTCTCTCTCTCTCTCTCTCTCTTCTCCCTCTATATTAGTCTCTTCCTCTCTCCTTTACGTCTTCTCTCATTCAAACCTCAATAACGAACAAATTATCTTATCTGAGACTCAAACTTAAGTTTGTGGCATTTTGGAGGGTTTTTACTTCACCTTTTTAACACATTAGCAGTGCTCCCACCCCTGGCTCTCCATTTTATCTAGTTCTTGTTCCACTAAATACAATTGTAATTTTTTAATTTTCCACCCCTTTTTCCTGTTTCCCTCTTATTCCTCTCATCATAACTCTGAGTCAGCCAACACCTAAAAGCAAATCATTTTATTCTTGAACCAAATTTTTTCCTAATTTGCTTTTTGTGGGTCTATACTGCTCCCCCCTTTTTTATATATAAATATTTTTTTCTTTTATTTATTTTCTTTTTTTTCTTTTTCCTTTACCCCTATATTACTTCTCCCCAATTCAGGCCCTCCGCTACAGGTATTGTTTGTTCTATTTAGTACAATATAATTCACAGTTCATCACAAGATTTTCTCAAAAAAGAGGGGAGAGGAGAAAAGAGGAAAAAAGGAGGGGAAGGAATTATTCCTTTCTTTTCCTCAAATTTTTATCTTATTTTATTTTTCTTTATTTAATGATTAATTTTAAAAAACGCAATTTTTATTTTTATTTTTATTTTTTTATCCTTTTATTCCTTATAAAATCTCATTAATACTATCAAGAAAACCACCCTCAGATGCCATTAAAGAAGAGAAAATCGAATATTATGGATACAAAAGAAAGAGAGGTAACACAGAGAGATGAGGAAAAATCTATGGAGAAAAAATTTAAGATATTGGAAACCTTGGAGTTAAACGACAGAGAATTTAAAATAGAAATCCTAAAAATACTCAGAGATATACAAGAAAACACAGAAAGGCAATTTAGGGAGCTCAGAAAACAACTCAATGAACAAAAAGAGTATATCTCCAAGGAAATTGAAACTATAAAAACAAATCAATCAGAGATGAAAAACTCAATTCATGAGCTGAAAAATGAGGTAACAAGCTTAGCTAATAGAACAGGCCAGATAGAAGAGAGGATTAGCGAATTAGAAGACAAGCAACTTGAGGCTCAACAAAGAGCAGAAGAAAGAGATTCAAAAATTTTAAAAAATGAGATAGCCCTACAGGAATTATCTGACTCCATCAAAAAGAATAACATAAGAATAATAGGTATATCAGAGGGAGAAGAGAGAGAAAATGGAATGGAGAACATACTCAAACAAATAATAGATGAGAAATTCCCAAGACTGTGGAAAGAACTAAAACCTCAAATTCTAGAAGCAAACAGAACTCCAAGTTTTCTTAACCCCGACAAACCTACTCCAAGGCACATCATAATAAAATTGGCACAAACCAACTGCAAAGAAAAAATTCTCAAGGCAGCCAGGGAAAAGAAGAATACAACATATAAAGGAAGGTCCATTAGATTCTCATCAGATTTCTCAACAGAAACTCTACAAGCTAGAAGAGAGTGGACCCCAATATTTAAAGTCTTGAAAGAGAGGAACTTTCAGCCACGAATACTATACCCATCAAAGCTATCCTTCAAATATGAAGGAGAAATAAAAACATTCACAGATACAGAAAAGATGAGAGAATTTATCACCAGAAAACCCCCACTCCAGGAAATACTAAAGGGGGTTCTCCAATCAGATACAAAGAATAAAAAAACAACAACAACAAAGCCACAAGTAAAAGCTCCAAGAAGAACATAACAAAACCAACTTTAAACTGTGACAACAATAAGAAAGGGGGGGAGAGGATGAAGATTAACAGTAGCAAAGGGCGATGGAGGGCAAAAGTACTCACAAAACAGTGCACTACAATGAACAGGGTAGGAACCCTTTTCATTACTTAATGGTAACCATCATTGAAAAAACCACCACAGAAACACATGAGATAAAAAAGATAGCAACAGAGGAAAGATGTATGGAACACAACCAAATAAAAACAAAAGATAGAAAAACGAAAGAGAAGAATCAAACAAGGCACAAAACTAACAGAAATCAATCTATAAAATGGCAATGAGGAACTCACAAGTGTCAATAATTACACTAAATGTAAACGGATTAAACTCACCAATAAAAAGGCACAGAGTAGCCGAATGGATCAAAAAAGAAAATCCAACTGTATGCTGCCTACAAGAAACTCATCTAAGTAGCAAGGATAAAAACAAATTCAAAGTGAAAGGCTGGAAAACAATGCTCCAAGCAAATAACATCCACAAAAAAGCAGGCGTAGCAATACTCATATCTGATGATGCTGACTACAAGACAGCAAAAGTACTCAGAGACAAAAATGGCCATTTCATAATGGCTAAGGGGACACTGAATCAAGAAGACATAACAATTCTTAATATATATGCACCAAACCAAGGAGCACCAAAATATATAAGACAGCTACTTATTGACCTTAAAACAAAAACTGACAAAAATACAATCATACTTGGAGACCTCAATACACCGCTGACGGCTCTAGATCGGTCATCCAAACAGAGAATCAACAAAGACATAGTGGCCTTAAACAAAACACTAGAGCACCTGGATATGATAGACATCTACAGGACATTTCATCCCAAAGTGACAGAGTATACATTTTTCTCCAGTGTACATGGATCATTCTCAAGAATTGACCATATATGTTGGGCCACAAAAACAACATCAGCAAATTCAGAAAAATTGAAGTTGTACCAAGCATATTTTCTGATCATAAAGCCTTGAAACTAGAATTCAACAGCAAAAAAGAGGGAAAAAATCCCACAAAAATGTGGAAACTAAACAACATACTTTTAAAGAATGAATGGGTCAAAGAAGAAATAAGCGCAGAGATCAAAAGATATATACAGACAAATGAAAATGATAATACGACATATCAGAATCTATGGGATGCAGCAAAAGCAGTGATAAGAGGGAAGTTCATATCACTTCAGGCCTATATGAACAAACAAGAGAGAGCCCAAGTGAACCACTTAACTTCACACCTTAAGGAACTAGAAAATGAAGAACAAAGACAATCCAAAACCAGCCAAAGAAAGGAGATAATAAAAATCAGAGCAGAAATAAATGAAATAGAGAACAGAAAAACTATAGAAAAAATTAATAGAACAAGGAGCTGGTTCTTTGAAAAAATCAACAAAATTGACAAACCCTTGGCAAGACTTACCAAGGAAAAAAGAGAAAGAACTCATATAAACAAAATCCAAAATGAAAGAGGAGAAATCACCATGGACATCGTAGATATACAAAGAATTATTGTAGAATACTATGAAAAACTTTATGCCACTAAATTCAACAACCTAGAAGAAATGGATAAATTCCTAGAACAATACAACCTTCCTAGACTGAGTCAAGAAGAAGCAGAAAGCCTAAACAGACCTATTAGTAGAGAAGAAATAGAAAAAAACATTAAAAACCTCCCCAAAAATAAAAGTCCAGGCCCAGACGGCTATACCAGAGAATTTTATCAAACCTTCAAAGAAGACTTGGTTCCTATTCTATAGAAAGTCTTCCAAAAAATTGAAGAAGAAGCAATACTTCCAAACACATTTTATGAGGCAAACATAACCCTTATACCAAAACCAGGCAAGGATGGCACAAAAAAAGAAAACTACAGACCAATATCTCTAATGAATACAGATGCTAAAATACTAAACAAAATACTAGCAAATCGAATACAACAACATATTAAAAAATAATACATCATGATCAAGTGGGAATCATCCCAGAATTTCAAGGATGGTTCAACATACGTAAAACGGTCAACATAATACACCATATCAACAAAACAAAGAACAAGAACCACATATTATCAATAGATGCAGAAAAGGCTTTTGATAAAATACAACACAATTTTATGTTTAAGACTCTCAACAAAATGGGTATAGAAGGAAAATATCTCAACATGATAAAGGCCATATATGATAAACCATCAGCTAACATCATACTAAATGGCACAAAACTGAAGGCTTTCCCCCTTAAATCAGGAACAAGACAGGGTTGTCCACTCTCTCCACTCTTATTTAATGTGGTACTAGAGGTTCTCGCCACAGCAATCAGACAAGACAAAGAATCCCAATTTTTCCTGTTTTCTTATGCAGAAATTTAGATCATTTGCCAACATGATCATCCTTATGATATCTGCTCAGACTAGTGCCGCTACTCACTACTTAGTGTGTCTGGGTGTACTGCAGGTGACAAAGATGACTCCAGATGCCATGATCTCCTCACTTGTGCTTTCACATTTCTGGCCTGAAAAATTGTGCCTTATGGCTGATCTACCTGTCTTACTAATAAGTAGATCTACCTAAGCCAGGATGCTATCTCAGGGAGAAAAATGACCAAGTGAAAATGCAGATGTTTGCTATAATTTTAGGCAGAGTTTGAACCCACTGGTAGAGCAGGAATGAAAAACAAAAACAAAAACAAAAACAAACAACCAGACTAAAAGGGAAGCTTCCTGGCTCAGGAACTGTGCACCATCAACCAGCAGCAATTCCATCATGGCTGCCCTGTCTCAAGCTCCTGGGCACTGGTTTCTATGTCTATAAAATTGTAGGTTTGGGCCAAATAATTTTTAGGCTCTTTCTCACCTACAAAATTCTTTAACTCAGGTCTTCATTATTCATCCCACTATTAAGCACCTTGAATGGGTCTGGTACTAGCTGCCTATCTTTATTTTTTTATGTTTTTATAATACACGGTAGAGATTATGTTGTAACTAATGTATGTTTTGGCTGAAAAAGTGTTCCCTGTCGGGAGCCGACCCACAACTGCTGGCTGACAAGGTCACAGCAGGAGAAGACCCACAACTGCCGGCTGACAAGGTCACAGCAGGAGAAGACCCACAACTGCTGGCTGACAAGGTCACAGCAGAAGAAGACCAAAAACTGCTGATTGACAAAGTCACTGCAGTGAAGACCAATGGCTGCGGAGTGACAAAGTCACTGCAGTGAAGACCAATGGCTGTGGAGTGACAAAGTCACCACAAAGGATGGGCACAATGATACTCCCCCCTTTGACTTTTTGAATTAATCTGGCCTTATATCCCCCCTTTTCTGGGTGTGTGCTATTATTTGTGGCACAGGGATAATAGTACTGTGCTTTCCCTGTAGATTCGTAGTGATTTCTTTGGAAATGAGACAGAGGGTGTGAGTTCCACAGAAAAGCCTGTAAGCCCCTTGAACTGGGCTCATAGACATGAGAGGCTGGCTATGATATCCCTCGTAAAGGGTTAAGTTTGTAGGAGAATTCCTTCTTAATCATGATAAAAAGAATAGATTGACTTGTGAATGGTTAGGAGGCAGTGGCTGTGCACAGAGCACCCTTCGGCCTTCACTTAACATTTTTTCCTCCCTAGTCTTTTCATGTGATAAGTAGAGAAACATTCCTTTCTTCTTTGATCTGCAAATAGTGGTATATTCTGAGAAGAATAGAGTCAGAACTTAACTAGTGTTTAAATATAATAAGTAATATTTGATTAGACAATAGTATCTTAGGTAAGGTATAGTAGGATGGCCCATTGTGTGGCCTAGGATGAGAGCGTAGTCAGCAAGATAAGAATGTTTTACTAAGAGAATTGTCTTTTGCCTAAAGGCAATTGCTAGGCTTTCTCAATGAGATGTCCTCATGAGATTCAAAAATGCAGGGAAATCCATGGAATGTCTTGTGTTGCTGCTGGGCTATCTTGCAAGTACACTGCATATCTTTGGATGAAAGCTATTCTTGATGTTATGTTAATTTCTTTAGAGGCAAGCCTTTTAGAATCTTGTGAGAAAAAGTAGGACAGGACACTGCATAAACCCAAGGCCATTTACCTGAGCAAGCGGTGGTCCATTGTTAGCCGTCTGCTAAATCTCTCTCTCTGCCCCTTAACTCACAACAGACTAATACTTTAAAAGCTTTTACTGATGTTGTTATCGCTATTCAAGTTATTTTGTATTTTGAATGATTTGCTACCTGATTTGTGACTCATAGATGTAAATTAACTGTTATCCGGAAACATGCAAACATAGTGAAACAAAAGTAATAATTAACACCATGTGATTGTAACTCGGTGTGTGTGTATAAAAAGGGAGCTATACTAGCATTTGGCAGAGATGCCTGGCAGTAAATGCTAACCGGAGAATAAAGAGAAAGAAAAGAATTCGGCTCTCTCACTCGATTTCGCCGACGCCATCTCCTCCTGTGGAACCCCTGGATTCACCGCCGGGGCTGGACCCCGGCATTTGGCGCCCGATACAGGGACTCACAGGTAATCCCCCCTCGTTGTCTCGGGATGGCTAGGACTCCACTCAGGGTGCTGCAGACCCCCCTGTAAGAAAGACAGGGTGAGATAGGTGGAAATTTCAGAACTTAAGATTTTGAGAAGTCATGGGCCATACTGAGTCTAAAGAAAGAAGACTCTTTATGAAAGTTATTAAGTATACGCTTTCCCAAAAAGGAGTTAAAGTCTCCTCTAAACAAGTAGCTTGTTTTATGAAATTCGTACAAAAATGTTCTCCATGGTTTCCAGATGAGGGAACGCTTAGTTTCGAGAAATGGGTTAAAGTTGGAGAAGATTTAAAACTTTATTATAAGCTACATGGACCAGAAAAGGTCCCAGTTGATACATTTCCTTTATGGAGCTTGATTAAAGATGCCTTAAATCCAGAACATGAGATGCATAAACTTTCTAAGGCAACTGCTCCTCCAAAAGAAGAGACTCCGTTAATTAGAAGTAAAAGGCAGTCTCAAGATAGTACAGATCATGCTATGGCCTCTTTAAAATTAAGTAAACATCAGGATGATAGTGAAAATCATTTATCTCCAACAGATGAGGCTGAATTAGAAGATGAGGCAGCTAAAAATAATAGGGATAATGAAGAATGGAAGTCAAAAACAGTCTTGCCCATATTATATCCCTCCAAGACTGACAAAAAGAATGAAAATAAGGCTATTAAAATGTCTTTGCCTCTGCCAGTACAATCACCAGATGTTAATGAAAAGAAAAAATCATCAGAATTAACAGGGTTGCAGAAGGCAATTCAAGCTTCTTGCGACCAAGGGGAAACTGATTTGGCATTATGTTTTCCTGTGGCTGTGGCTGGTGAATTTGATAATGAGGAGAATGCTACATGGGAGCCGCTTCCTTATAAATTATTGAAAGAGTTGAAAATGGCTTGCAGTCAATATGGACCCACCTCTCCTTATACTATGTCTTTGATAGAGACAGTTTCTCATAATTGGGTGACTCCTTATAATTGGGAACAGGTGGCTAAAGCTTGTTTGTCTGGAGGAAATTGTCTCCTTTGGAGAGCTGAATGTGAGGAGCAAGCTAAACAGCAGGCAGTTGGGAATCGGAGGACTCATGATCCTGTGATTAGAGAAATGATTGCGGGAGAAGGAGAATTTGCTGATGTTAGTGAACAGTTAAAACTTTCTAAACCGGCTTTGATACAGGTGAATGGTTGTGCTATATCAGCTTGGAGAAAGTTGTCTGCTTCATCTGGTGGAGATGTTACTGTGGTAGGAGTAAAACAGAAAGGTGATGAACCTTGTGGGGAGTTTGTTGCTCGGTTGATTCAAGCAGTGAGAGGAGTTGTTTCGGATGAGGCGGCAGGAGATATTATAATTAAACAGTTGGCTTATGAAGATGCTGATTCCACTTGCCAGGCCATGTTGCGGTCAGTGAGGAGAGAAGGAACGTTAGGGAATTTCATCAAAGCCTGTCAGGATGTAAGTCCTGCTTTTGTTCAGGGAGTAACTATTGCTGCAGCTTTGAAAGGAGAAACGTATCCTCAATTTATTAAGACTATGTATCAAGGAAAAATGCCTTCTGTTAATGAGGCTTCCTCTGAGGGAAGTCTTGCTTGCTTTACTTGTAGCCAAATGGGCCATTTTAGCCGACAATGCCCTAACAAGAGTGGGCAAGCAGGCCCAGGAGTGCAAGGGACAGCTCCCATAATTAATAATGCTAATAATAATGTCCCATTGCCTAAGACTTTGTGTCCACGCTGTCAGAAAGGATATCATTGGGCAAACCTGTGCCGTTCTAAATTTCACAAAAACGGACAGCCATTAGAACCAAAGTTAGGAATAGAATGGCACATAATCCAAATCTGACAAGAAATCAAAGTAGCAATCAGGGAAACTGGCAAGGGGGCCAGCCTCAGGCACCAATAACAATTGGGGCCAGCCTGAATCCATTTGTCAACTCTGGTCCATCTCAGACCTCACTCGGGCCTCCCCCATGGCTCCATGCAAAATATGAGAAGCAAGCCTCTTGCGGGGGTTGAAATGGAGGGATTGAAATGGAGGAATTTCGGCTGCCGGTTGTAGCAGCTATTAGAATTTAAGAATAATTAGAGACTGAGATGAGTTTTAAAGTTATGTTATTATCTGATTTTCTTTAGTAAATAGAAGGACTTAAGAGTTTGGAAAAATTACAGTTTTTTCTGTTCTCCTCTTTCTCTCAACTCATTTTATTTCTTTCCTGTTCTATGCCTGAAAAGAGGGCAAAGGGAACACCTGTTTGAATATAACTAAACAGAATCTCATAAATGACCATTCTTGAAATGAAATTTTCAAGAGAGAGTCTGTTTAGTTTCTATTCAAAATGTTCCAATCAAAACTGCCCTGTGTAAAAATCAAGCAGGCCATATTCTAATCTCTAAAATCCCGGGTTTCTCTCTAATTTGTCTGGTTTGTCTACTTTGTTTGATTCTTGTTTGTGTTTGGTCTTTGTTTAATGTTGTTTAAATGTGATTTTTTAAGTTCTTGCATGCAAAAATTGAATATGCCGGCTCTAATATTATAAAAATATAATCCCTACAAATTTATAATTTTAATTGAAACAAGCAAAGCGCGCTCATTTAAATTTAAATAGTATGAAACATAAATCCTAAAAACTTGTTGATTTTGACTAAACTGCTTCAAGCTTCAGGCTGCTTGCTGCTGCTGCAGAGCATGAAGCAGAGTAGATTTGCCTAACAAAGGTGTAGATTTTTTTAGTATAGAAAAATAATGAAAGTCACACTAGAATTTTTCCAGCTTTAATGTGTTCTTTAAATTGCCTGTTAATTAATAAAGTAGAAATGTTTTTATGAATATAGAAAACTCCGGCAGTTCCCCCAATAGCAACCAAAAAAAAAAAAATCGACTATATTATACTAATTCTAAAAAAATGAGCCATATTTTAAGTTTTAACTCAAATTTTAAAAACTGCCACACTAAACAATATATAATATTTAGGTGTATATTGCCATTATTTGGTACTCAATTTTCAAGAAATCTAGCTCCAAGAATTTTTTTCAATGAAATGGTCAGCAGCAAAGGAAAGTCTTGAACAAGGAAAAGAAAACAGACACATCATGGACATTTTTAGAAAGTATGTACTTAGAATTGAAATACTAGCTAACGTTCTAGTTTGGAGCATACTCAGAATGCCTGCTTTGGGGACACAGCTAGCAATGTTTGCTCTGTTTATAATACCAAAGTCTTGAAATACTCATTCAAGATCTGCACTTGATCTATGCACTCATAGTTTAAATAGCAAAATACAGGTGCTATTTTGAGAACTGGTATTTTATAAATAGTTTTCATGTTGTCATGTGAGTTTTATAGCAGTGAGAGTAGAAATAATAAGTATAATGATAAATATAAAATTAAATCATTGCCACTTACCTAAAAAATGTTTTAATTATTAATTTTAGAGAGAGAGAAAGGGAGAGAGAGACATACAGAAACCTCAATCTGTTTCTGTATGTCCCCTGACCAGGGATTAAACAAGCAACTTTTATGTATCAAGATGATGCTCTAACCAACTGAGCCATCCGGCCAGGGCAACTTTATCTTTTTTTAATCTGAATTACTAACACATATGAAAATTTGAGGGTCTCCTTTCCTCCCTTTCTCAGCCCACAATGTGGTGGAAAGCTGAACAGAAATAACCATAATATAATTATGGAGAAAGAGAAAGGCTATTAATGTGTGTGTACCATAAGTTGAATCGTAAGAGACAATAAATCAAGAACTTATATAAAGAGTATCTCTGGCTGATAATCACTATGAGATTTGCCAAATCTCCCCCACATCCTTTAATTTCTGGAGTATTTTATCTTCAGTGTTTTCCTTTCTGGGTGTCTCATCTGTCCGTGCATAGACTCAGGGTTCAAATACTGACCAACAACTAACTCTATGAACTTAGGTAATTTAAATTTACTCTACCCTCTGGGAGTAGTTTCCTCATCTGTAAAGTATAGATAATAAATCAAACTTAGGTGTATGAAAAGAGTAAAGGAGTTAATACAAGTAAAGCACTAAAAACAGTGCTCAACCCATATTTAACGCTTGCTAAATGTTAAGCTTTCATTATTGCTAATAATTGAGTTTTTCCTCACAGCTTAGGGCTCCCTCATTCCTTGTACTTTTCTCCATATCCTGTCCCAGAAGATTTAGCATCCCCTCAACTCAAACACTGCCAAGTTTCTAGTCGCATTCTTTTTTTTTTATTTTTATTTTTTATTGTATTTATTTTTAATGGGGTGACATCAGTAAATCAAGATACATACATTCAAAGATAACATGTCCAGGTTATCTTAAAGTTCAATTATGTTGCATACCCATCACCCAAAGTCAGATTGTCCTGTCACCCTCTATCTAGTTCTCTTTGTGCCCCTCCCCCTCCCCTTCCCTCTCCCTTTCCCCCCTACCCCCTTAACCACCACACTCTTATCAATGTCTCTTGGTCTCACTTTTATGTCCCATCTACGTATGGAAAAATGCAGTTCCTGGTTTTTTCTGATTTACTTATTTCACTCTGTATAATGTTGTCAAGATCCCACCATTTTGCTGTAAATGATCCGATGTCATCATTTCTTATGGCTGAGTAGTATTCCATAGTGTATATGTGCCACATCTTCTTTATCCAGTCATCTATTGATGGGCTTTTTGGCTGTTTCCCTGTCCTGGCCACTGTAAACAATGCTGCAATGAACATGGGGCTGCGTGAGTCTTTACGTATCAATGTTTCTGAGTTTTTGGAGTATATACCCAGTAGAGGGATTGCTGGGTCATAAGGTAGTTCTATTTGCAGTTTTTTGAGGAACCACCATACTTTCTTCCATAATGGTTGTACTACTTTACATTCCCACCAACAGTGGATGAGGGTTCCTTTTTCTGCACAACCTCTCCAACATTTGCTATTACCTGTCTTGTTAATAATAGTGAATATAACAGGTGTGAGGTGGTATCTCATTGCAGTTTTGATTTGCATTTCTCTAATAACTAAAGAAGATGAGCATCTTTTCATATATCTGTTGGCCATTTGTATTTCTTCCTGGGAGAAGTGTCTGTTCATATCCTCTTCCCATTTTTTTATTGGATTGTTTGTTTGTTTGTTGTTGAGTTTTATGAGTTCTTTGTATATTTTGGATATTAGGCCCTTATCTGAGGAGGTGTTTAAAAATATCATTTCCCAATTAGTTGGCTGTCTGTTTATCTTGTTATCAATTTCTCTTGCTGAACAAAAACTTCTTAGTCTGATGTAGTCCCATTCATTAATTTTTGCTTTCACTTCTCTTGCCTGTGGAGTCAAATTCATAAAATGCTCTTTAAAGCCCAGGTCCATGAGTTTGGTACCTAAGTCTTCTTCTATGTACTTTATTGTTTCAGGTCTTATGTTTAGATCTTTGATCCATTTTGAGTTAATTTTAGTACAGGGGGACAAACTGTAGTCCAGCTTCATTCTTTTGCATGTGGCTTTCCAGTTTTCCCAGCACCATTTGTTGAAGGGGCTTTCTTTTCTCCATTGTGTGGTGTTGGCCCATTTATCAAAAATTATTTGACTATATATATGTGGTTTTATTTCTGGGCTTTCTATTCTGTTCCATTGGTCTGAGTGTCTATTTTTCTGCCAATACCATGTTGTTTTGATTGTCGTGGCCCTATAATAGAGTTTGAAGTCAGGTATTGTAATGCCCCCAGCTTCATTCCTTTTCTTTAGGATTGCTTTGGCTATTCAGGGCTTTTTATAGTTCCATATAAATCTGATTATTTTTTGCTCCATTTCTTTAAAAAATGTCATTGGAATTTTGATGGGAATTGCATTAAATTTGTATATAGCTTTGGGTAATATGGCCAACTTGATTATATTTATTCTACCTAAACAAGAACAAGGAATATTCTTCCATCTCATAATGTCTTTTTCGATTTCCCTTAACAATGGTTTAGAGTTTTCATTCTTAAACTCCTTTACATTCTTTGTTATGTTTATTCCTAGGTATTTTATTTTTTTTGTTGCAATCGTGAAGGGGATTATTCTTTTGAGTTCGTTCTCAAATGTTTCATTGTTGGCATATAGAAAGGCTATTGACTTCTGTATGTTAATTTTGTATCCTGCGACCTTACTGTATTGGCTTATTGTTTCTAGAAGTCTTTTTGTGGATTCTTTGGGGTTTTCGATGTATAGGATCATATCATCTGCAAAAAGTGATACCTTTACTTCTTCTTTTCCAATATGGATGCCTTTTATTTCTTTGTCTTGTCTGATTGCTCTGGCCAGAACCTCTAGTACCACATTAAATAAGAGTGGAGAGAGTGGACAACCCTGTCTTGTTCCTGATTTAAGGGGGAAAGCCTTCAGTTTTGTGCCATTTAGTATGATGTTAGCTGATGGTTTATCATATATGGCCTTTATCATGTTGAGATATTTTCCTTCTATACCCATTTTGTTGAGAGTCTTAAACATAAAATTGTGTTGTATTTTATCAAAAGCCTTTTCTGCATCTATTGATAATATGTGGTTCTTGTTCTTTGTTTTGTTGATATGGTGTATTATGTTGACCGTTTTACGTATGTTGAACCATCCTTGAAATTCTGGGATGATTCCCACTTGATCATGATGTATTATTTTTTTAATATGTTGTTGTATTCGATTTGCTAGTATTTTGTTTAGTATTTTAGCATCTGTATTCATTAGAGATATTGGTCTGTAGTTTTCTTTTTTTGTGCCATCCTTGCCTGGTTTTGGTATAAGGGTTATGTTTGCCTCATAAAATGTGTTTGGAAGTATTGCTTCTTCTTCAATTTTTTGGAAGACTTTCTATAGAATAGGAACCAAGTCTTCTTTGAAGGTTTGATAAAATTCTCTGGTATAGCCGTCTGGGCCTGGACTTTTATTTTTGGGGAGGTTTTTAATGTTTTTTTCTATTTCTTCTCTACTAATAGGTCTGTTTAGGCTTTCTGCTTCTTCTTGACTCAGTCTAGGAAGGTTGTATTGTTCTAGGAATTTATCCATTTCTTCTAGGTTGTTGAATTTAGTGGCATAAAGTTTTTCATAGTATTCTACAATAATTCTTTGTATATCTACGATGTCCGTGGTGATTTCTCCTCTTTCATTTTGGATTTTGTTTATATGAGTTCTTTCTCTTTTTTCCTTGGTAAGTCTTGCCAAGGGTTTGTCAATTTTGTTGATTTTTTCAAAGAACCAGCTCCTTGTTCTATTAATTTTTTCTATAGTTTTTCTGTTCTCTATTTCATTTATTTCTGCTCTGATTTTTATTATCTCCTTTCTTTGGCTGGTTTTGGATTGTCTTTGTTCTTCATTTTCTAGTTCCTTAAGGTGTGAAGTTAAGTGGTTCACTTGGGCTCTCTCTTGTTTGTTCATATAGGCCTGAAGTGATATGAACTTCCCTCTTATCACTGCTTTTGCTGCATCCCATAGATTCTGATATGTCGTATTATCATTTTCATTTGTCTGTATATATCTTTTGATCTCTGCGCTTATTTCTTCTTTGACCCATTCATTCTTTAAAAGTATGTTGTTTAGTTTCCACATTTTTGTGGGATTTTTTCCCTCTTTTTTGCTGTTGAATTCTAGTTTCAAGGCTTTATGATCAGAAAATATGCTTGGTACAACTTCAATTTTTCTGAATTTGCTGATGTTGTTTTTGTGGCCCAACATATGGTCAATTCTTGAGAATGATCCATGTACACTGGAGAAAAATGTATACTCTGTCACTTTGGGATGAAATGTCCTGTAGATGTCTATCATATCCAGGTGCTCTAGTGTTTTGTTTAAGGCCACTATGTCTTTGTTGATTCTCTGTTTGGATGACCGATCTAGAGCCGTCAGCGGTGTATTGAGGTCTCCAAGTATGATTGTATTTTTGTCAGTTTTTGTTTTAAGGTCAATAAGTAGCTGTCTTATATATTTTGGTGCTCCTTGGTTTGGTGCATATATATTAAGAATTGTTATGTCTTCTTGATTCAGTGTCCCCTTAGCCATTATGAAATGGCCATTTTTGTCTCTGAGTACTTTTGCTGTCTTGTAGTCAGCATCATCAGATATGAGTATTGCTACGCCTGCTTTTTTGTGGATGTTATTTGCTTGGAGCATTGTTTTCCAGCCTTTCACTTTGAATTTGTTTTTATCCTTGCTACTTAGATGAGTTTCTTGTAGGCAGCATACAGTTGGATTTTCTTTTTTGATCCATTCGGCTACTCTGTGCCTTTTTATTGGTGAGTTTAATCCGTTTACATTTAGTGTAATTATTGACACTTGTGAGTTCCTCATTGCCATTTTATAGATTGATTTCTGTTAGTTTTGTGCCTTGTTTGATTCTTCTCTTTCGTTTTTCTATCTTTTGTTTTTATTTGGTTGTGTTCCATACATCTTTCCTCTGTTGCTATCTTTTTTATCTCATGTGCTTCTGTGGTGGTTTTTTCAATGGTGGTTACCTTTGAGTAATGAAAAGGGTCCCTACCCTGTTCATTGTAGTGCACTGTTTTGTGAGTACTTTTGCCCTCCATCGCCCTTTGCTACTGTTAATCTTCATCCTCTCCCCCCCTTTCTTATTGTTGTCACAGTTTAAAGTTGGTTTTGTTATGTTCTTCTTGGAGCTTTTACTTGTGGCTTTGTTGTTGTTGTTTTTTTATTCTTTGTATCTGATTGGAGAACCCCCTTTAGTATTTCCTGGAGTGGGGGTTTTCTGGTGATAAATTCTCTCATCTTTTCTGTATCTGTGAATGTTTTTATTTCTCCTTCATATTTGAAGGATAGCTTTGATGGGTATAGTATTCGTGGCTGAAAGTTCCTCTCTTTCAAGACTTTAAATATTGGGGTCCACTCTCTTCTAGCTTGTAGAGTTTCTGTTGAGAAATCTGATGAGAATCTAATGGACCTTCCTTTATATGTTGTATTCTTCTTTTCCCTGGCTGCCTTGAGAATTTTTTCTTTGCAGTTGGTTTGTGCCAATTTTATTATGATGTGCCTTGGAGTAGGTTTGTTGGGGTTAAGAAAACTTGGAGTTCTGTTTGCTTCTAGAATTTGAGGTTTTAGTTCTTTCCACAGTCTTGGGAATTTCTCATCTATTATTTGTTTGAGAATGTTCTCCATTCCATTTTCTCTCTCTTCTCCCTCTGATATACCTATTATTCTTATGTTATTCTTTTTGATGGAGTTAGATAATTCCTGTAGGGCTATCTCATTTTTTAAAATTTTTGAATCTCTTTCTTCTTCTCTCTGTTGTGCCTCAAGTTGCTTGTCTTCTATTTCACTAATCCTCTCTTCTATCTGGCCTGTTCTATTAGCTAAGCTTGTTACCTCATTTTTCAGCTCATGAATTGAGTTTTTCATCTCTGATTGATTTGTTTTTATAGTTTCAATTTCCTTGGAGATATACTCTTTGTGTTCATCGAGTTGTTTTCTGAGCTCCCTAAATTGCCTTTCTGTGTTTTCTTGTACATCTCGGAGGATTTTTAGGATTTCTATCTTGAATTCTCTGTCATTTAACTCCAAGGTTTCTAATATATTAAATTTTTTTTCATAGATTTTTCCTCATCTAGCTGTGTTACCTCTCTTTCTTTTGTATCCATGATATTCGATTTTCTCTTCCTTAATGGCACCTGAGGGTGGTTTTGTTGATAGTATTATTGAGATTTAATAAAGAATAAAAAGTTAAAAAATAAAAAATCGAAGAGTTGTTTTTTTAAAAAAATTAATAATGAAATAAAGAAAAATAAAATAAAATAAAATTTTTTAAAAAAAGGAAATTATTCCCCCCCTCCTTTTTTCCTCTCCTCTCCCCTTTTTCTTGAGAAAATCTTGTGGTGAACTGTGAATTATAACAAACAATACCTGTGATGGAGGGCCTGAATTGGGGAAAAGTAATAAAGGGGCAAAAAAAAAAAAAGAAAAAAAAAGGTGGGGGTATGGACCCACAAAAAGCAAATAAGGAAAAAATTTGGGTCAAGAATAAAATGATTTGCTTTTAGGTGTTGGTTGTCTAAGAGTTATGATGAGAGGAATAAGAGGAAAACAGAAAAATGGGGGGACAAATTTAAAAAATACTATTGTATTTAGTGGAACAAGAACTAGATAAAATGGAGAGCCAGGGATGGGAGCACTGCTAGTGAGTTAAAAAGGTGAAGTAAAACCCCCCAAAATGCCACAAACATAAGTTTGAGTCCCAGATAAGAGAATTTGTTTGTTATTGAGGTTTGAATGAGAGGAGATGTAAAGGAGAAAGGAAGAAACTAATATAGAGGGAGAAAAGAAAGAGAGAGAGAGAAAAAAAGAGGGAACCACTAAAAGAAGAAAAAAGAAAGAGAGAGAGAGTTAAGGGTTTTGGAGTGCAACCCTCATAGAGAGAAAGGAAGAGGAGAAAAAAGATAATGGGAGATGTAACACTTATGGGTAGTGTAGTTCAAGGAGAGGAGAGAGTAAGACCGGCAGAGAGTTAATCGGCCAAATTGGAGGAGGAAAAAAAGTATCAAGAATGAAAATAAGAGAAACAAATGAACAAATATAATAAAATGGGATAGGTTATAAAGTCTGCAGATTATTCTTGATTTTAAGAGGTTATCTTCTTGCTTTTTCTTTTCTCTCCCTCTTCCTGGTCGGTGACTCTGTACCCCAGTTTCTGCCCCTTTGGCATGCTCAGGTAGAGGTTTGCAGTTGATAATTCTCTATGGCAATATCATGTATTGTGCTTTAGTCTCGTTGGCAGTCGAGGCTCATTAGCATTTATAGGCTCTGACAGTGAGAGAGTCCATGTTCCTGGAGTCTTTCTCCTAGTCTTTCCTTCCTCAATTAGTAGCCTGATAATCCAGCTATGGGGTTGCTGCTGCCTCTGCCTGGATAGTAAGAGGCTCAAAGAGCTAGCAACTCCCCACTCTATTCCCACTCAGCACAGGGCTCTGGGTAAGGCTCAGTCAGTCAGAGCTGCTAGCATAATCAGGCGGGCATTCCACCCACTCAAAGACCTCTGGCTCTGCCACTCTGTCCGGTAACACAGGCGGGCGCCCACTTCCAGGGCGCTTGGAGGAAACTCTCATTCACTATCTGCGTGCGCAGACCAGGATATCCGGCCAGCAGTCTCACGCTCTGAGTGAAACCCCCAACCGCATGGAAAAGTTGCAGTGTTGGAATTCGCTCTTGCTCCGTCCCCGTGCGCGGCTTTTGCAAGGCGCTGGGGCAGCCCGAGATTCCGCTTTTGCCCACACAAAGGCCCCTGACTCTGCCCCTCTGTGCGATAACATGGGCGCGCACTGCCTAGGCACTCGGAGGAATCGCTCACTTCCTATCTGCGCGCGCACACCAGGATATGAGGCCGGCCGCATTTCCCTCTGAGTGAAACCCTCACCAGCACGGAAAATTTCCACCGTTGGAATTAGTTCTCGCTCCCTCCCGTGCGCGGCTTTCCCAGGGCGCTGGGGCTGCCCAGTGATTCTGCTTTCGGCCCACAGAAAGGCCTCTGACCCTGCCTCTCTTTGGGGTAACACCGACACCGACTTCCGGGGCTTAGGAAGAAATCTCTCGCCCACTTACTGCGCACCGACCAGGGATCGGATAAAATGGCCATTCCGCTTGTCTTTCTTTGTTTGGGTTTGGCGCGAGTGTTAGCTTGTATTGCCCGGCTTGCCACAGGATCAGTTTTTTCTCGGCTAGGATCTCCGTGCCACAGCCTGGTTCGGCCGTTTGTGCCGCGGCCTGGATCTATTCACCCCCTTTGCCCGCCTCAGTTTCTATATTCACAGTTACCAGAGAAAGCCGCCCTGTTTAGGTTAGTGAGGAAGGCGGAGCATTTCTTACTCCCTATTTCCTTCAGGGTTTGGTTATATATTTAGCCAATTTTTCACTCGACCATACCTTCGGTTGTATTGCGAAGCATCTGGAGGCTCCAAGTATAGGTTTTTCTGTTTCTGGTTGAAGATCTTGTTGAGTTTTGGGGGAGATTTATTGGTATCGCTTCCTACTCCGCCATTACTCTGACGTCATCTCCGGTCACTTTTCATACTATGAAATCAATACAAATTTCTTTGCCCTGTGTGACCCACATTTTCTGGCCTCCTCCTGTCCTGTCAGTCGTATTATTTTATACCTAATCACAGCCCACCCACTCTGGTTTCCTTTCTATTCCATGAACCGTCTCCTCTCTTTCCTGGCCCATCTCGCAGCAATGGCTTCTTATTCACTTTTCCCTCAGAAAGACCTTTAGTCCCCAACCCACACCAAAGTCACTCTAGCATCACTGCTTCATTTACTTACTAAGAATTATTACTCTAAAACTATCTCATTAATTTATTGGTTTGCATCTTTAATACAGCTTCTCAAATAGGCAGAAAGGTATAAGGGGAGAAAAAAAGGAAAATTCTTAGGAAAAACTATTTTAGATATTTCAGCAGTAGTATCTCATTACATGAGGTTTGGGGCCTGAAAATCAAAAGGATTTCCTGCTTGCACAGAAATCCAGTGAATTTAGGAAAAAATTAGGTTGTGTCCCCAATGTCCAGAGCAGCTCCTAGCAGGAAGGCTCTGTGGTAAGATGGTTTGAAAACTATCTTTATAATATAATTTCATTTCACTGATTATGAAATCACAAATCTATCCATGTCACATACATTCTATTTATATTGGTCTTAAATGTTAAGTAAGTAGTTAGAACTAGTAAACATAGTGAAGTATTTGGGTCCAACGAGATCTGTATAGAGTCTTTAGTCTAAGTGATGGCTAGTGTTTAATTGTAGGTTTCCTTGAAGTCTTGCTTGGGTTTAGAAAAGATTTTCCTTAAAATCTTTAAGGTAGTGGTCTACTACACATTTTTTAATCTTAAAATAACTGAGACATTTTATATAAAATAGACCAACTGGCCCTGGCCGGTTGGCTCAGCGGTAGAGCATCAGCCTAGCGTGCGGAGGACCTGGGTTCGATTCCCGGCCAGGGCACACAGGAGAAGCGCCCATTTGCTTCTCCACCCCTCCGCCATGCCTTCCTCTCTGTCTCTCTCTTCCCCTCCCGCAGCCAAGGCTCCATTGGAGCAAAGATGGCCCGGACACTGGGGATGGCTCTGTGGCCTCTGCCTCAGGCGCTAGAGTGGCTCTGGTCGCAACATGGCGACACCCAGGATGGGCAGAGCATCGCCCCCTGGTGGGCAGAGTGTGGCCCCATGGTGGGCGTGCCGGGTGGATCCTGGTAGGGAGCATGCGGGAGTCTGTCTGACTGTCTCTCCCTGTTTCCAGCTTCAGAAAAATGCAAAAAAATAAAAATAAAAAAAAATAAAATAAAATATACCAACTGGAATATTTTTATATATGGTCTACATGTGTGATGGTTCTGTGTAACCAGGCTAGGTTACAGCAGAGAGAGCAGGCTGCTCACTGAGGATACAAAAATAAATAAGACATCCAGTTCTCTAGGTGCTTGCACCAATGGGTGTGATATAAACCATTATAAACCATCCTACTTCTATTCTAATATTGACAGTAAATTGGATCATGTGTCAATTATGATGAACTTCTATGAAAAGGTTAGTTCACCTGCTAGGGGAAAGCCATTTGAGAGGAAGTCATATTTGACCCATTCATGCGAGGAGGAATCTTTTCTAGGAGAAAAATTACGGTAAAGATTCTCCAGGTGAGAGAGCAGAATGATTGAAAGTGTGGAGGAAGAGATGCCATTGGTTCTCATGCCAGGGACCAAGCACTGTGTTGTGACAGAAAGTTTCTCATGCCAGGGGAAGCTGGCACTTCTGAGCAAAACAATACACGCAGCCACCAGGGAGGGCTTTGATCCTTCTGTTTGATGCCTGAGCATTTATTCTGTGGGAGAAGCAGTTCTGAGAAATTCATATCCATAGGATCTCATTTATTCTTCTCAACTGCACAGTGAAGGAGGCATTGTTTCCCCCACTTTCTATGTGAGTGAATGGAGGGATGAAAAGGCTACATAATCTCAGGAATACATGAAATACCCAGGATTCAAGCCTGACTCCATATGGCTTCAAAGCCTTAATTAACAGCTGCTGGAGTGATTCTCTCCCTGAAACCAGTCACTGACATGTGAACTCATGACCCATAGGGTCGTATTATGAAAAATCCAACCAACTAGCATTAGCAAAGAGCTAAGGGCACTAGTTATACCTGGAATGCCCAAGTAGTCAGCCATCTAACTAAAGATTACACACAAGCAATTCTTGTTGGCTGCCCCCGGTGTGGGTGATTGTTGTGAGGTAATATGTTAAGAGAAGCAGAGTAAAATAGCTGAAGCATATTGTGTGTGCCTCTTATATTACGCAGACGTTTGTTCAGGGATGGCAGTGAGTACCCTGACTGAGACCCAGCGTTGTGAATGATTCAGGCAAGTGTGGTGGGCAGCCCTAGAAAGATTCTGTGGGAAGCCAGGAAGGTCTGTGTGTCAAGGGGATAAGAGAGAGGTGCATGCAGTACAGTATCTGCATGGAGAACATAGTTAATGATTAATGAATGTTCACTTGCCTTCACCCACCCCTTCCTCTGTTTACCATGGCTCCTTTTTACTTTCTCCCACAGTGGAAGAAGAAATGCATTGTCCAAGTCAAAACAACTTTGAGCTTTTCATAACAAGAAGGAACAGACTAATAGGACTTACGGAAATGAACCCACAAAGGCCTCCCACATTCCTGGATACAGTTTTAAATAAGCCCCCTGCTGAGATCAGTATACAAGACTACCACTGAGATGAATGAGAAGAAAACAAACAAATCAAGACTTCAAAGTGAAACCTGACAGTGGATTACAAACAACAGCTGATGCCAACCCAGGAAGACCTAGAAATATGGAGGTAGACAACACCAAACCTAGACTCAACCATCCCTACAAACAACACACCCAAACACACTGGCATAATGAGAAGACAGAGAAGTGCAATCGAAATGAAACCACAAGAGAAATCTCCAGAAAAGGAACTGAGTGATATGGAAATAACCAAACTGCCAGATACAGAGTTTAGAATAATGATTGTTAGGATGCTTAGGGATCTTAGAACAACAATGGATGGTTATTATGAACACCTAAATAAAGAGATAGCAAGTATAAAAAAGGACATTGAAATATTAAAAAAGAATCAGTCAGAGGTGATAAATACAATATCAGAAATGAAGACCACAATGGAAGGAATTAAAAGCAGAATGGATAAAGCTGAGGATCAAATCAGTGAGTTGGAGGACAAGATGAAAAAAGACACGGAAGCAGAGCAGAAAACAGAAAAGAGACTCAAAAAGTCTGAGGAAACTCTGAGAGAGCTCTGTGACAACATGAAGAAAAATAACATCCACATCATAGGGGTTCCTGAAGAAGAAGAGGAAAAAAAAGGGGGGATAGAAACTTGATTCAATAAAATCATAGCTGAAAACTTCCCTAAATTGATGCAAGGAAAGGTCTCACAAGTTCAGGAAGCAAAGAGAACTCCATTAAAGAGAAACCCAAAAATACCTACACCGAGACACATCATAATTAAAATCCCAAAGCTAAGCAATAAAGAGAAAATATTAAAAGCTGCTAGAGAAAAGAAGGCTATCACCTACAAAGGAGCCCCCATAAGGATAACATCAGACTTCTCACAGACACTTGATGCCAGAAGGGAATGGTAAGAAATATTCAAAGTAATGCAGAACAAGAGCCTACAACCAATACTACTTTATCCAGCAAGGCTATCATTTAAAATTGAAGGAGAAAATAAAAGCTTACAAGACAAAAAAAAACCTCAAGGAATTGATTACAACCAAACCAATGCGGCAGGAAACATTAAGGGGCCTGCTGTACACAGATCAAACAATTACATATCAATAATAACCTTAAATGTAAATGGATTAAATGATCCAATCAAAAGACATAGGGTAGCTGCATGGATAAGAAAAGAGGACCCGTACATATGCTGTCTACAAGAAACACACCTTAAAACATAAGATGCACATAACTTGAAGGTAAAAGGATGGAAAAAAAATATTTCATGCAAATGGAAATGAAAAAAAAGCTGGATTAACAATACTTATATCAGACAAAATGGTCTAAAGAAGGTCACTACATACTGATAAAGGGAGCAATCCAACAGGAAGATATAACCATCATAAATATCTACACACCTAATATAGAAGCACCTAAATATATAAAGCAGACTTTGATGGATATAAAGGGCGAGATACTATAATAGTGGGAGATTTAAATACCCCACTAACATCATTAGATAGATCCTCAAGAAAGAAAATTAAGAAAGAAACAGCAGACATAAAGGAAAAACTAGATTAACTTGATTTAACAGATATTGTTAGAGCCTTTAACCCTAAGGCAGCAGAATATACATTCTTTTCAAGTGCTCATGGTACGTTCTCTAAGATAGACCACATGTTAGGACACAAAAGCAGTCTCAACAAATTTAAGAAGATTGAAATCATATCCACCATTTTCTCTGATCACAATGGCATTAAACTAGAAATCATCCACAACAGAAAAACTCAAAAATACTCAAACACATGGAAACTAAATACCATGTTATTAAATAACAAATGGGTTAACAATGAAATCAAAGAAGAAATAAAAAAATTCCTAGAAACAAATGATAATGAGCAAACAACAACTCAAAATTTATGGAACACAGCAAAAGCAATCCTGAGGGGGAAATTCATGGTGCTACAGGCATTCCTTAAGAAGCTTGAAAAAACTCAAATAAACAACCTAACCCTTCATCTAAAAAAACTAGAGAGAGAACAGCAAGTAAGGCCCGGAGGTAGTAGAAGGAAGGAAATAATAAAGATCAGAGCGGAAATAAATGACATAGAAGCTAAAGAAACAATACGGAGTATATACGAAACCAAGAGCTGATTCTTTGAAAAGGTAAAAAAGATTGATGAACCTTTAACAAGACTCACTAAGAAAAGAGAGAGGACTCAAATAAATAAAATTAGAAATGAGAGTGGAGAAATAACCGACACAACAGAAATACAAAATATTGTAAGAAAGTACTATGAGGAAATGTATGCCAAAAAATTAAACAACCTAGGTGAAATGTATGCCAAGAAATTAAGGAAACAATCCCCTTCACTATTGCAAAAAAAATAAATAAAGTGCCTAGGAGTAAATTTAACCAAGGAGGTTAAAGACTTATACTCAGAAAATTATAAATACTTGAAATAGACAAATTCCTTGAAACATATAATCTTCCAAAAATCAATCTGGAAGAATCAGAAAACCTAAACAGACCGATTACAACAAAAGAAATCAAACAGTTATCAAAAAGCTCCCAGAAAACAAAACTCCTGGACTCAATGGCTTCACTGGTGAATTCTACCAAATATTCAAAGAAGAACTAACTCCTATCCTTCTCAAGCTATTTCAAAAAATTCAGGAGGAACGAACACTTCCAAGTTCCTTTTATGAGGTAAGCATAATTCTGATTCCAAAACCAGGCAAAGACAACACAAAGAAAGAAAATTATAGGCCAGTATACCTGATGAATTTAGATGCTAAAATCTTCAACAAAATATTAGCAAACCAGGTCCAGCAATACATGAAAAAAATCATACACCATGATCAAGTGGGATTTATTCTGGAGAGGCAAGAATGGTACAACATTCTTAAATCAATTAATGTGTTTTACCACATAAAAAAAAGGAAGGAGAAAACCCACATGATAATTTCAATAGATGTAGAAAAAGCATTTGATAAAATTCAGCACGTATTTATGATCAAAACTCTTAGCAAAGTGGGAATATATGGAACATACTTCAGCATGATAAAGGCCATCTATGATAGACCCACAGACAATATTATAACTAATGGACAAAAATTAAAAGCAATTCTCCTAAAATCAGGAACAATGCAGGGGTGCCCCCTTTCACCACTCTTATTCAACATAGTAATGGAAGTCCTAGCTACAGCAATCAGAGATGAACAAGAAATAAAAGGCATCCAAATTAGAAAAGAAGAAGAAAAACTACCATTATTTGCAGATGATATGATATTGTATATTGAGAACCCTAAAGTTTCAGTCAAAAAACTACTGGACCTAATAAATGACTTCAGCAAGGTGGTGGGATATAAAATTAATACACAGAAATCAGAGGCATTTTTATACATGAACAATGAACTGTCATAAAGAGAAATTAAGGAAACAATCCCCTTCACTATTGCAACAAAAAAAATAAAGTGCCTAGGAGTAAATTTAACCAAGGAGGTTAAAGACGTATACTCAGAAAATTATAAAACATTGGTAAAAGAAATCAAAAAGACACCAACAAGTGGAAGCATATACCATGCTCATGGTTTGGAAAAATAAATATAATTAAAATATCTATATTACCCAAAGCAATTTATAAATTCAATGCAATACCAATTAAAATACCAATGACATACTTTAAAGATATAGAACACATTTCCAAAAAGTTATATGGAACAAAAAAGGAACACGAATAGCCTCGGCAATCTTGAAAAAGAAGAATAAAGTGGGACGTATCACATTTCCTGATATCAAGTTATACTACAAGGCCATTGTACTCAAAACAGCTTGGTACTGGCAAGAGAACAGGCCTACAGATCAATGGAACAGAACAGAGAACTCAGAAATAAACCCACATCTTTATAGACAATTTATATTTGATAAAGGAGGTAAGAGCATACAGTGGAGTAAAGACAGTCTCTTTAACAAATGGTGTTGGGAAAACTGGACAGCTACCTGCAAAAAAATGAAACCACCAACTTACACCATTCACAAAAATAAACTCAAAATGGATAAAGGACTTAAATGTAAATCATGAAACCATAAGTATCCTGGAAGAAAACTTAGGCAGTAAGCTCACCAACATCTATCACGGCAAAATCTTTCCTGATTTATCTCCACAGGCAAATGAAATAAAAGACAGGATAAACAAATGGGACTATATCAAACTAAAAAGCTTTTGCACAGCTAAAGACAATAAGAACAGAATATAAAGACAAACCACACAATGGGAGAACATATTCGACAATACATCTGATATGGGATTAATAACCAAAATTTATAAAGAACTTGTAAAACTCAACACCAGGAAGACAAACAATCCAATCCAAAAATGGGCACAAGAAATAAATAGACACTTCTCCAAAGAGGAAATACAGATGGCCAATAGACAAATAAAAAAATGTTCAACATCACTAATCACTAGAGAGATGCAAATTAAAACCACAATGAGATACCACCTCACACCAGTCAGAATGGCCCTCATCAACAAAACAACACATGATAGGTGCTGGCAAGGATGTGGAGAAAGGGGACCCTCCTGCACTGCTGGTGGGAATGCAGACTGGTGAAGCCACTGTGGAAAACAGTATGAAGATTCCTCAAAAAATTAGAAATGAAACTGCCCTTTGATCCAGCCATCTCACTTACAGGAATATATCCCAAAACACCATATCACCGACTGAAAAAAAGAAATGCACCCCCATGTTTATGGCAGCATTGTTCACAATAGCTAAGATTTGGAAACAGCCCAAGTGTCTTTCCCTGGACGAGTGGATTAAAAAGCTGTGGTACATATATATAATGGAATACTATGGGGCTATGAAAAAGAAGGAAATATTACCTTTTGCAACAATATGGAGGGACCTGGAAACTATTATGTTGAGTGAAATAAGCCAGGCAGAGAAAGAAATATATCATATGACCTCACTCAGTTGAGGAATCCAAGGAATAATAAGAACTGAGGAAGGAAATTGAGACAGAGGAGGGATCAAAGGGACCAGAGGAAAAGAGGATGGAGGGAAAGGGGATGATAGCATGGGATAATCCTGCTTGGAAGGGGAGAGGCTGCTGTAGGGAGGGGGGCCAGGGGAATGTTGAGGGGAATAGGCGTGAGGGGGGATGAATTTGGGGTGAACTAGAATCTATGTAAACACAATTAATTTAATAAAAAATAAAGAAGAAAAAATTTTTTAAAAAAACAGGAGGGAACTGGCTCTCTTAAAATGAAAATTAATCAGAATTTAAAATGAATTTAATTAATAGCAGAGAATTTTTTTCTAATTAAAATTTTATTTCTGTGTGTCTATTGCGGATGTTTACCTATTAGGATTGCTTTCTATTTGCTTAATCAAAATTATTATTTATTGTAAGTGGCTATTGCATCACTGATAAATATTTTTATATTTAAGAATAATTTTTTAAAATATTAATGTTCTTGTCATGTGACTTTAGTCCATTTTAGGAACTCCTACTTTAATTAATATTTTCATACTCAGGTTTTTAGTTAATGGATGATATTAGTAGCTGATTATATATTGTGACATTTCCATGAAGATGCTAATAGAAAAGTAAAAAGAGTATGTTCATATCTCCTCCCTTCTTCCTCCTTTCTTTTTTTCATTTATCTTTTCTGGTATCTAAATGATTTTCTTCCTTGTTGTTGTTTTTTCCTGTGCAAATGTTTCCTCTGTTGCATGGGTCAACAACTTATCAGTGAAATGATTTCTACGTTAGTCTTGGTAAACAAGAACTGAAATAAAGGAGACAACAGAGTGTGAGTCATAACTGTTAAAGTTTCTTAAGTGTAATCAAGGCTAATTTATGCCTAGCAGTACTTTTCACCTCTGATCAACTCATGAAGTAGGAGATATATATCAGCCCCCTTATTTTTCAAAAATAAATTTTTGTTCAAAGATTATAACTGGCAAGTTGACGATTGACATTTTGGAGGGGAAGAAACTCTAGTGATATGTTACTATTTTATCACTATGAAGTTCTGTTTAAAGTTGGTCTTTAGTGAACATGGGGTTGTGGAAATTTCATTTGGCACACTTTGATAACTGGTAAAGTAGCTAGTTTAAAAAAAGAAGTCATGAAGGCAAGAAAGAATATCTGCACACATCTGAGCAGGACTTGGTCTCTGCTGTACATGCTAATGGAAAAAACCTCCAAAAGAAACTTAAAGACCTCAAAATAGAATTCTATGTGGAAGAAAGTTCTTTATTTCAATAATTATTAACTCCTTTCTGTAAGGCAGTGTTCTAAGTTCTGCAGGAAGCTGTGGTTAAGAGGATAAAGACAGACTTAAAGCTTAATTATAATCTGTCCTATCTCCTTAATAATATTACCTTCATTCTGTATTTCCAAAGATCCTTTTTTTCCCCCTGTAAATTGGAGCCCCATTATCTTACCTCCACGTCTCTCTCAAGCAAAATGGTCTGCTCTATTCCTTTCCAGTGAAGATAAAGTTGCAACCTTTAACTCCTTTAACTGTAACGTCAGAAATTAACTGCTCTCCAAGGGTTTAAAAAGTCCTGAAATTAACATTTGGTAGTGAGTGTTCAGCCATTGGAACTGGAGAGAGAAAATCTGTCCGTGGCCTCCAACATTGTTTTTTGTTTCCTTGCTTTTGCCTTCTTTTGTGTAATTTGAAGTGCTACTTAATACTTTTACATTTAAATAAACTACACAGTTTGTCTTATTTCCATAGATGTTTATTTTAAAAATCACTGGCTTGAAATTTGCTGGATTTGCTTTGAGAATTATTAATGGGTGTTCTCCAAGTTTGGCTAATATCGTAGAAACTTTTGTGCTGTGAACAGGTTACAGGGTTTTAGATGTGCTGAGATTTTTATTTTCTCAGTCCTTGAGGCAGCCAGAAGGACTTGGGTGGCCTGAGCCACCAGGCCAGAGCCCTTTCCTCCAGCAGTGGGCACATGACATGACCATGTTGGAAGGCATTGACAGGGGGAACAGGTTGTAGGCAATGTGTAGAAAGACTAAGGAAGGGACACTGATACATAATGAGGGATTATTGTATATATTTTAATCCCAATAATTTTTTTTCAAGTCAGTGGTTTTTAAAATAAATATCTATGGAAATAAAAAAACTATACCATTCATTTAAATGTAAAATGTATTAAATAGAAATTTACAGCTACCAAAATGCTCTTACACATGTGTCAAACAATATCAAAAGAGTCTGGACACTTTGCTAGAAATAACTGACAAAGATTTATTCAAGGGTCTTAGAGTATGCAAACAAGAAACACAGTAGGTAAAAAACAAAAACCCAGAAGCATTCTGAAGAGGAAAGAAATTTGAGCTCTTATAATTGAAGTCACATTCTTGAGGATAACTAGTCCTACATTCTTAGCCCTAGGATTGGTCCAGAAGGGTTATCAGTCAGATGTCAGACTGTCTGGATGATGGATGCCAGGTGATGTGGACTATAGGGAATCACCCACTTAACTTTGAATCCTCTATGATTGGATTAGGAAACTTTAGTTAAAAGCCCTGAATGAATGTCTCTTGGATGCAAACACCAAGAAGCTGTGTGAGTGAGGGACCTTTGTTTAGAAACAAAGGAATGCATGTGAACGGGCTTTAGAAAATTAGCATAGAGGTTCTAGATTGCCCCTTCCTTTGTGCTTGTTAACTAGCAAAAGAAAAGAATGTACTGACCAAGTGAACCCCTTCTCTAGGTCAGCAATATGACCATTAGTCATTCATTCCCCTTGTCACCTGATCTCCTTCCCTTGTAATCCTGTTCTGCTTCTGATCAATAAAAGTTAAGGGAGAAGAAGATTCAAGAGGTCCTCTTTGCCTCCCTTGGCAGGCCTCCCCCTCTCTTCCTCTTGACATAATTTTGTATCTTGAGTAGGTTTCTTCCACGTGACACTGGTAGTTCCCAGCAGGCTAGAGTACTACAGTGGAGGATAGGCACCGCAGGTCTGGTCATGTCTTGAGTTCTGTAGGGGATAGTCAGAGTTCTCTACAGGCAAGTAAATTTCTGAGCATTGATACGAGACTGTAAAGTTCAAAAGTTTAAGTGTCCTGGCTAGTTAAAGCAAGAATATAAAAGTTTCCTCATCACCAGGGGTCCCCAAACTTTTTACACAGGGGGCCAGTTCACTGTCCCTCAGACTGTTGGAGGGCCGTACTATAAAAAAAAACTATGAACAAATCCCTATGCACACTGCACATATCTTATTTTAAAGAAAAAAAACAAAATTGGAACAAATACAATATTTAAAATAAAGAACAAGTAAATTTAAATCAACAAACTGACCAGTATTTCAATGGGAACTATGCTCCTCTCACTGACCACCAATGAAAGAGGTGCCCCTTCCAGAAGTGCAGTGGGGGCCGGATAAATGGCCTCAGGGGGCCGCATGCGGCCCGCGGGCCGTAGTTTGGGGACCCCTGCTCATCACCTTAGCCTGTTTGATTTGAACAATTTAGCAGCTTGACCGTAGTGACGCCATCTTATTTCTTTACTCTATTCCTCACTTGCATTCTTTCACTTGGTCCTTCCAGTCGCCCTAGGGATGCAGGATAGGGTGCAAACTGTCTCCACAACTAATGTAATGTTCATAGATTTAACAAAGGGCTTACATGTGTTGAACACTTTATTTTTTTTGTGACAGAGAGAGAGAATGAGAAGCATCAATTCTTCGTTGAAACTCCTTAGTTATTCATTGATTGCTTTCTCCTGTGTGCCCTGACTGGGCAGCTACAGCAGAACAAGGGACCCTGTTTCAAGCCAGTGACCTTTGGGCTCAAGCCCGTGACCATGGGATCATGTCTATGATCCATGTTCAAGCCCACAAACCTGCACTCAAGCCGGTGACCTCAGGGTTTTTAACCTGGCGACCTCAGGGTTTTGAACCTCTGCATCCAAGTCCAACACTCTTATCAACCGTGCCACTGCCTAGTCAGGCTGTGTTGAACAATTTTTAGCATTGTATCTTTATTTTATTAATAAATTTTAAAAGAATGCAGATTTTAAAAGGAAAGCACAGTGAACATAGTGTCTATTTTCTTTTGTATATGAAGCAATACTAGTTCTAGAAGTTTGCTAAATATTACTCCACTTATTTTACTACTGCTAAGGCCAGAGAAGAGGCTCTTAGAAGACTCCCTCACAAATTACTTGATTTCTGCAAGCCTCAGTTTCCTTTTCTACAAGAAGAGATTAAATAATCCTAACATCATAGGGTCAATGTATGGACAAAAGGAGAAAGATATATGTAAAACACCTGCCACAAGGCTGAGTACATTCTAAGTATATTGATCTATTCTATAAGATTGATGAGTATATGTAATAATTTTTGTTACTCCTCCCAGGTACAACAAAAACTTAGAAGAAGCTGAAAGAATTGGGATAAGGAAAGCTATTATGGCCAACATTTCTATGGGTGCTGCTTTCCTGCTGGTCTATGCATCATATGCTCTGGCATTCTGGTATGGGACCACGTTGGTCCTCTCAGGAGAATATTCTATTGGAAAAGTACTCATTATAAGTGCTGTTGTAGTAAGAAAGGAATCACTGCTAAAAATGCCAATGAAATTGAGTGTATTGGCTTCACTGTTGGAAGATATATTTTGAAGAACAATTGAATAACACAAAGAGATATGAACTCTTTGTGTGGAAAATAAATTAGATGTATTTAACAACCAGTTTTGTCTTTTTTGTAATCCCATTGCATAGTTTATCCTGTAGCCTAAATAATATTAATCTCATTAGTCTCTACAGTGTGAACTTTTCATTTGTTGTGATTATTTCTTTGTGCCAGACCCTATGCTAAGCCCTTTACTTTGATATTCTGATTTAATGTTCATAACAACTAATAGCAAAATATACTTTAACTTTTTAAACTTTTGAATGATGGCTCATGCACCTCACCAATTTCTGGAAGTATAAAGAATTACTCTCCCTAAAAGCATGTGCTGTTTGGAGGTTCTCTGCCTTACAGATCTTTGTATAAGTAGAGAAGGCTTGCCATTTGATGCTGTCCCTCTGTATTTAAAGACAATGAAAAATTCACTAACCAATCTCAATCTGCATCTTGATCTAATAAAGTACATATTGTTAAAAATGTCACTCAGTTCCTTTTTCATAGGCCAAGCATAAGTTTATTCAGTTAACGATAGGCTGTATTTTGTTGAGTCCTTCAAAACAGATCTCTTTCATAAGAAACAGATTGGTAATGTGAGCAGGGTAATTGCATCTGTTGTTTCTTCAGACCGTTGCCTTGCCCAAAATGTATGGGACTATTTAGTTAATGGTTTTAACCAAAAAGTTTTCATTAGGATAGTGAAACTTTGGGTGAGCCTAGGTTGTGAAAAGAGAAGTATTCTGCTTAATTATGATGTAAACAAGCAGTTTAAGATCCACTGTCCATTGAATTCAGATCTTCCTTACAAATTGGAAGCATCCAGTATAGGGAGTTTTGATTTGATATGAGGCCAACTTGGTTCAAATTTAAGTTGTACAACTTTTAGCTGTATGACTTGGGGTGGCTATCTTAACTTTTCAAGCCTTCATATCTCTTGCCAGATGAAAATGACAGTATTGGTGTAAGGACTAATTGATAAAATGAGTATAGAATCCCTTAGCAAAATTCCTTCTATGTAGATTATTGGGTACTATAATTACTGTGTGATTTAGAAAAGAATAAATAGTGATATTAGTTCTCTTTAACCATGATGAGAAAGAAAGTTAAATATTCACCAATTAGAAACTGATTTGGGGGAGGAAAAAGATGGCAGCAGAGTAGGCGGGTGCACAGACGCCCAGCTCTCACCACCAAACTGGAATACAAATCAATTTAGGAAAAATCAGCATGAAAAACCAACTCTGAACTGTAAGAACAGCTCTCAAAAACCAAGGAGCAAAGAAGAAGCCACAACAAACCTGGTAGGGAGCTCCTGAATCTCCTCTGCTTACAAGAACGGGGGGGGGGGTGAGGCTGAAAGCACAGAGGGGATCTCACACAGGGAAAAGAGTAGAAACTACTGCTCACAGCCACTTGCCTGCCGACCAGGGAGCAAGGTGTGTTGAAAAGACCAGCTTATCTCCCAAGTGGAAAGGACAGGGAGAGGGACAGACTGTGAGGGGCTAAGGAATGCAGGAATCGAACTAAAAAAGCTGGCTCATTCGTGCTGGAGGCGGCCATAGCTGGGGGAGGGACTGAACCTTTCACAAAACAGAGCTGAAGTGCTTCCGGATCAGAGATCTCCGGATATCTATCCAGCTCCAATCAGCGCAACAAGACACAGCTGAAAACAAGAAGTGGGGAGAAGGGGCAGTAACTCAGGTCTCCATGGAGATCTGAGATACACCTCCCCCTACTGAAGCTGAGAAAACACCCTGCCCCCAGTGAGATTAGCTGGCTAAAGAGGCCTTCAGAGTCTCAGGTTACACCCATGGCACTCCTGGATACAGTTTCAAGGAAGCCCCCTGCTGAGATCAGTAAACAAGACTATCACCTATTAAGAAAACAAACAAATCAAAACTTCAAAGCTGTCCAAATCCGAAAGTGGATTACAGATAACAGCTGATACCAATCCAAGAAGACCTAGAAATAACACAACTGAAAACTGGAGGCAGACAACACCAAGCCTAGACTCAACCAACTCTACAAATAAAACACCCAAAAACAGATAATGAGAAGACAAAGAAGTGCAATCCAAATGAAACCAAGAGACACCTTCAGGAGATGAACTGAGTGATATGGAAATAATCAAACTTCCAGATGCATAGTTCAAAATAATGACTGTAAGGATGCTTAGGGATCTTAGAACAACAATGGATGGTCATTATAAACACCTAAATAAAGAAATAGCAAGTATAAAAAAGAATCAGTCGGAGATGACAAATACAATATCAGAAATAAAGACCACAATGGAAGGAATTAAAAACAGGATAGATAGAGCAGAGGATCAAATCAGCGAGTTAGAGGACAACTGGAATGAAGGCATGAAAGCAGAGAAGAAAAGAGAAAAGAGACTCAAAAAGTCAGAGGAAACTCTTAGAGAGCTCTGTGACAACATGAAGAGAAATAACATTCACATCATAGGGGTTCCTGAAGAAGAAGAAAAAGAACAAGGAATAGAGACTTTTTTCAATCATATCATAGCTGAAAACTTCCCTAAATTAATGCAAGAGAAACTCTCACAAGCCCAAGAAGCACAGAGAACTCCATTAAAGAGAAACCCAAAGAAACCTACACCAAGACACATCATAATTAAAATACCAAAGCTAAGCGATAAAGAGAAAATATTAAAAGCTGCAACAGAAAAAAAAGTTATCAACTACAAAGGAGCCCCCATAAGGATGACAACCGACTTCTCAACAGAAACACTTGAGGCCAGAAGGGAAGGGCAAGAAATATTCAAAGTAATGCAGAACAAGAACCTACAACCAAGACTACTTTATCCAGCAAGGCTATCGTTTAAAATCGAAGGAGATATAAAAAGCTTCCCAGACAAAAACAAATGAAAGAATTCATTACAACCAAACCAATGCTGCAGGAAATGTTAAGGGACCTGTTGTAAACAGATCAAAGTGGGAAAAAAATATAGCAAAAAAGGAATACACCTTTAAAGAAGAAAATGGCAATAACTACATATCAATAATAACCTTAAATGTAAATGGATTAAATGATCCAATCAAAAGACATAGGGTAGCTGCGTGGATAAGAAAACAGAACCCATACATATGTTGTCTACAAGAGACACACCTTAGAACAAAAGACACACATAGATTGAAGGTAAAAGGATGGAAAAAAACATTTCATGCAAACGGAAATGAAAAAAAGCTGAGGTAGCAATACTTATGTCAGACAAATTGGACTTTAAAACAAAGGATATAGTAAGAGATAAAGAAGGCCACTACACAATGATAAAGGGAGTAATCCAACAGGAAGATATAACTATTATAAATATCTATGCACCTAATATAGGAGCACCCAAATATATAAAGCAGACTTTGATGGATTTAAAGGGCAAGATCAACAGCAATACTATAAAAGTACGGGATTTCAATACCCCACTAACATCACTAGATAGATCCTCAAGAAAGAAAATTAACAAAGAAACAGCAGACTTAAAAAACACACTAGATCAACTCGATTTAATAGATATCTTCAGAACCTTTCACCCTAAAGCAGCAGAATATGCATTCTTTTAAAGTGCTCATGGTACATTCTCTAGGATAGACCACATGTTAGGGCACAAAAGTGCTCTCAACAAATTTAAGACTGAAATCATATCAAGCACTTTCTCCGATCACAACGGCATGAAACTAGAAATGAATCACAACAGAAAAGCTCAAAAATTCTCAAACACATAGAAACTACATAGCAGGTTGTTAAATAATGAATGGATTAAGAATGAGATCAAAGAAGAAATTAAAAAATTCCTAGAAACGAATGACAATGAGCATACAACAATTCAAAATTTATGGGACACAGCGAAAGCAGTGCTGAGAGGGAAGTTCATAGCACTACAGGCACACTTTCAGAAGCTAGAAAAAGCTCAAATAAACAACTTTACCCTGCATCTAAAAGAATTAGAAAAAGAACAGCAAGTAAAGCCCAAATGTAGTAGAAGGAAAGAAATAATAAAGATCAGAGCAGAAATAAATGACATAGTGGCTAAAGAAACAATACAGAGAATCAATGAAACTAGGAGCTGGTTCTTTGAAAAGGTAAACAAGATTGACGAACCTTTAACTAGACTCACCAAGAAAAAGAGAGAGAGGACTCAAATAAAATTAGAAATGAGAGGGGAGAAATAACAACTGACACAACAGAAATACAAAATATTGTAAGAAAATACTATGAAGAACTGTATGCCAAAAAACTAGACAACCTAGATGAAATGGAAAAATTCCTTGAAACATAAAATCTTCCAAAAATCAATCTGGAAGAATCAGAAAACCTAAACAGACCAATTACAACAAATGAGATTGAAACAGTTATCAAAAAACACCCAACAAAGAAAAGTCCGGGGCCCGATGGCTTCACAACAGAATTCTACCAAATATTCAAAGAAGAACTAACTCCTATCCTTCTCAAACTATTTCAAAAAATTCAAGAGGAAGGAAGACTTCCAAGCTCCTTTTATGAGGTGAGCATAATTCTGATTCCAAAACCAGGCAAAGAAAACACAAAGAAAGAAAATTATAGACCAATGTCTCTGATGAATATAGATGCTAAAATCCTCAACAAAATATTAGCAAACCGGATCCAACAATATATGGAAAAAATCATACACCATGATCAAGTGGGATTTATTCTTGGGAGGCAAGGCTGGTAAAATATTTGTAAATCAATCAATGTGATTCATCACATAAACAAAAAGAAGGAGAAAAACCATATGATAATTTCAATAGATGCAGAAAAAGCATTTGATAAAATCCAGCACCCATTCATGATCAAAACTCTCAGCAAAGTGGGAATACAGGGAACATACCTCAACATGATAAAAGCCATCTATGAGAAACCCACAGCCAACATCATACTCAATGGGCAAAAATTAAAAGCAATCCACTTAAGATCAGGAACAAGGCAGTGGTGCCCCCTTTCACCACTCTTATTTAACATGGACCTGGAAGTCCTAGCCACAGCAATCAGATATGAAGAAGAAATAAAAGGCCTTCAAGTTGGAAAAGAAGAAATAAAACTATCATTATTTGCAGATGATATGATATTGTATATAGAAAACCCTAAAGTCTCAGTCAAAAAGCTACTGGACCTGATAAATGAATTCAGCAAAGTGGCAGGATATAAAATCAATACTCAGAAATCTGAGGCATTTTTATACATCAACAATGAACAGTCAGAAAGAGAAATTAAGGAAACAATCCCCTTCACAATTACAACCAAAAATATAAAGTATCTATGAGTAAACTTAACCAAGGAGACTAAAGGCTTGTACTCCAAAAATTACAAAGCATTGATAAAAGAAATCAAGGAAGATACAAACAAGTGGAAGCATATACCGTGCTCATGGTTAGGAAGAATAAACATCATTAAAATGTCTATATTACCCAAAGCAATCTATAAGTTCAATGCAATACCAATTAAAATACCAATGACATACTTCAAAGATATAGACCACATATTCCAAAAATTTATATGGAACCAAAAGAGAACACGAATAACCACAGCAATCTTAAAAAAGAAGAATAAAGTGGGAGTTATCACACTTCCTGATATCAAGTTATACTACAAGGCCATTGTACTCAAAACAGCCTGGTACTGGCATAAGAACAGGCATATAGAGGAATGGAACAGAACAGAGAACCCAGAAATAAACCCACAGTTTTATGGACAACTGATATTTGACAAAGGAGGTAAGGAAATACAATGGAGTAAAGACAGCCTCTTTAACAAATGGTGTTGGGAAAATTGGACAGCTGCCTGCAAAAAAATGAAACTAGATCACCAGCTTACACCACTCACGAAAATAAACTCAAAATGGACAAAAGACTTAAATGTAAGCCATGAAACCATAAGCATCTTAGAAGAAAACATAGGCAGTAAGCTCTCGGACATCTCTCAGAGCAATATATTTGCTGATTTATCTCCACAGGGAAGTGCAATAAAAGACAGGATAAACAAATGGGACTATATCAAACTAATAAGCTTTTGAACAGCTAAAGACAACAAGAACAGAATAAAAAGACAAACTACACAATGGGAGAACATATTTGACAATACGTCTCATAAGGGGTTAATAACCAAAATTTATAAAGCACTTGTAAATCTCAACACCAGGAAGACAAACAATCCAAAAATGGGCAAAAGAGATGAATAGACACTTCTCCAAAGAGGACATACAGATGGCCAATAGGCATATGAAAAAATGCTCAACATCACTAATCATTAGAGAAATGCAATTAAAACCACAATGAGATATCACCTCACACCAGTCAGAATGGCCCTCATCAACAAAACAACACAGAATAAGTGCTGGCGAGGATGTGGAGAAAAGGGAACCCTCCTGCACTACTGGTGGGAATGCAGACTGGTGCAGCCACTGTGGAAAATAGTATGGAGATTCCTCAAAAAACTGAAAATCGAACTGCCTTTTGACCCAGCTATCCCACTTTTTTAGGAATATACCCCAAGGACACCATAGAATGGCTCCAAAAGGAGAAATGCACCCCCATGTTTGTGGCAGCATTGTTCACAATAGCGAAGATCTGGAAACAGCCCAAGTGTCCATCAGAGGACGAGTGGATTAAAAAGCTTTGGTACATATATACTATGGAATACTACTCAGCCATAAGAAATGATGACATCGGATCATTTATAATAACATGGATGGACCTTGATAACATTATACTGAGTGAAATAAGTAAATCAGAAAAAAAACTAAGAACTATATGAATCCATACATAGAAGGGACATAAAAATAAGACTCAGAAACATGAACAAGAATGTGATGGCAACAGGGGTGGGGGATTGGAGGAGGGGGGATGGGGTGAAGAAGGAGAGAGGGGTTGGGGGAGGGGAGGGGCACAAAGAAAACCAGATAGAAGGTGACAGAAGACAATTTAACTTTGGGGGAGGGGTATACAGCACAATCAAATGTCAAAATAATCTAGAGATGTTTTCTCTCAACATATGTACCATGATTTATCAATGTCACTGCATTAAATTTAATAAATAAATAAATAAAAGAAAAAAAAGAAACTGATTTGGGCAAAATGAAAAAAAAAACAAAACCCAAAACGAAAATCGGTTTATCAGACCTCAAAGACAACACAGTTTGATAGAGGAGGGGAAAAAAAGACAGCCTAATAAAGAATAATGCCTTAGGTATGTGTGCTTTATAATTTACAAAGTTTTTTTATATATACTGTTTCATTTGGTATACCAGCTCTAAGGTTGCTGGGTTGGGAAAACAGAATCTTGCCTGTTTTCACAAATGAAAAATTGAAGCCCAGAAACTAGAGGAATTGCCCTAAGACATATAGCCAGTTAGTACTAATTCCAAGATTCAGAGCTAAATATTCTATGTCTTTTACGAGGCTTTATCCTCTGCTGATGATCTAAACCAAAATTCTTGGTCATTCAAGAAATATGAAAACATTAGATTATAATATTGTGGTCCCATTGAACTTCCACCATTGTTTCAGTGAGCAAGTAAAACTAATTTTGCATTTTAAATTGAAGAGGACTAAAACTTTTAAAAATATTTTAACACTCAATATTTATATGTTGCCTTGCCATTTTAAAATTTAATCCATTGTGTGTTAAAAGAAAACTATATGAAAAAAATTGTATGAAACACTACCTAAATAACTTGATGGGTTTTCTTCACATTCTTTAGGTTTTCCTGTCTGTATTAGTTGGGGCTTTTAGTATTGGACATGCATCTCCAAGCATTGAAGCATTTGCAAATGCACGAGGAGTAGCTTATGAAATCTTCAAGATAATTGACCATGTAAGTCTAGGCTGGCTATTTATCCAGCTTTTTAAAAGTTTTTCTATTTAAAGTTAGATTTATCATTTCTTCTAACTCTCCACAAATATCCCTGAAAGGAGTTTCTGTGACTTAGTAATCTTCTGAAATTTTATTGCTTTAGAAACCAAGCATTGACAGCTATTCGAAGAATGAATACAAACCAGATAATATTAAGGGAAATTTGGAGTTCAAAAATGTCCACTTCAGTTACCCATCTCGAAAAGAAGTTAAGGTACAATGATAAATGATTAATCCAAGATTCAACAATGTATTGGATGAAGAGTTTCTGGTTCTTTCCTTTAGAGATTGTGAAAGAATATGGTTATTTAAACCTCGTTTTGAATTTAACTGTCAGTTCATATTCCAATGTCTGTGTATTGCTTTTATTTTTTTCTCTTGAAACTGATATATAGGTTTAATGAAATTCTTAGCAAAGTCCCAAAAAGATTTTCTTTTTCTTTTGACATCAATAAATCAGGGTACATATATTCAAAGAAAACATGTCCAAGTTATCTTGTCATTCAATTATGTTGCATACCCATCACCCAAAGTCAGATTGTCCTCCGTCACCTTCTATCTAGTTTTCTTTGTGCCCCTCCCCCTCCCCCTCTCCCTCTCCCTCCTTCCCCCCTCCCCATAACCACCACACTCTTGTCCATGTCTCTTGGTCTCGTTTTTATGTCCCACCAATGTATGGAATCATGCAGTTCTTGGTTTCTTCTGATTTACTTATTTCACTCCGTATAATGTTATCAAGATCCCACCATTTTGTTGTAAATGATCCAATGTCATCATTTCTTATGGCTGAGTAGTATACCATAGTGTATATGTGCCACATCTTCTTTATCCAGTCTTCTATTTTTTTTACAGTGATTAAGGCCTTTAAGCAAACTCTTGGTCAGTACAGCAAGAATCCATAAAAGAGTAGTGTCCTTAACATGTTCACCAAGTCTAAGTTGGCATCAACACCATTCCAGATCCCTGCAAATGCAACCCAACCCCAGTTCAGTCCATTAGGAGCTGTCACAAAAAGAGGAGTCCAGGAAAAGTCCACATCCAGGAAAAGTCTGCATGGCACTGGAATTGTCACAATTCTATACTTTGCAGCTCACGTCCAAGTCCCAATGACCACTGCTCTAGCTGGTAATGATTCAGGTAGACTGGAAAAGCCATCTGCAGCATGTGTATTGCTTTTAAGTTTATTTCTCATTCCTCCTGGTAGATCTTGAAGGGCCTTAACCTGCAGGTTCAGAGTGGACAGATGGTGGCCCTGGTGGGGAACAGCTGCTGTGGGAAAAGCACAATGGTCCAGCTGATGCAGAGGCTGTACGACCCTGTGGAGGGCATGGTGAACTGGCGCTTGCTGAGCGGGATGACGCAGCAATCACAGTACCACTGCCAATCACATGTGTCAGCTCCACAATGTATGAAATTTACACGTACTTTTCATTTCAGGTCAGTATTGATGAACAGGACATTAGGACCATAAACGTAAGGTATCTGCGGGAAATTACTGGTGTGGTGAGTCAGGAACCTGTGTTGTTTGCCACTACAATTGCTGAAAACATTCACTATGGCCATGAAAATGTCACCGTGAATGAGATTGAGCAAGCTGTGAGGGAAGCCAATGCCTATGACTTTATCATGAAGCTGCCCAATGTAAGTCCTGCTTGGTCTTCGTCCTGCTAAAGATTGAAAGAATAGAATGCTGACCCAGTGGGTAATAACTTAAGACTCTGTAAAGGGGAGGAACCTATGAAGGGAATCTAGATGACTTTCAGATGTTAAAGCTCAAGCAGCACCAACTTGTGGTAGGTATATATTTTTAAACTGGAGTTGGCTATTGCTAAGTTTAAAGAAACTGGGAGGCTGGCATTGTAGGGGATTCCTTCCCATTTTAAAATGAGAGCTGAAGTAGCTTGTTCTTTTGCTAAATCCTCCCGTGTTTTCTATATTGTAGAAATTTGACACCCTGGTTGGAGAGGGGGGGGGCACAGCTCAGTGGGGGACAGAAACAGAGAATCGCCATCACCCGGGCCCTGGTCCGCAACCCCAAGATCCTCCTGCTGGATGAGGCCACGTCGGCCTTGGACATGGAAAGTGAAGCTGTGGTTCAGGCAGCCCTGGATAAGGTCTGAGAACCTCAATTCAAACCAGCCTGACTTATAAGCGTCAGAACATCTCTCCATAAATTATTCTCAGTATTTTTTTCTTCTTTTCCAAGTGAGAGGAGGGGAGATAGAGAGATAGACTCCTGCGTGCACCTTGACTAGGATCCACCTGGCAACCTCATCTGGGGCCAATACTCTGCCCATCTGAGGCCATGCTTGCAACAGAGCTATTTTTAGCACCTGAAACAAAAGCTCCACAAGCTCCACGAGCTATACTCAGTGCTTAGGGCCAATGTGCTGAAAAATCAGTTGAGCCATGGCTGCAGGAGGGAGAGGGAGGGAGGGAGGGAGGGAGGAAGGGAGGGAGGGAGAGAGAGAGAGAGAGAGGAGGGGGATGGGTGAAGAAGCAGATGGTCACTTATTCTTATGCCCTGACCAGGAATTTAACCTGGGACATCCACATGCCAGGCTGACACTCTACCACTGAGCCAACTATCCAGGGCCTTTTGTATGATTTTTAAAAAAGGAAATTTCCAGTCACTTCTAAAGTGATCTCTTCCACTATCAGAATGAAATCATCAGGCCTCTGGATCTGTTTGTTTAATTTCTGTTTATTTCTCTGTGTCTATGGTTCTTTTAAGGAACCAGATGCTCTCTGAGGATGAAAATGTAGAGACCTAAAAGTGCTCTGAGTTGAAGTCACAGTAGAATTCAAGGATGAACTCATATTTGTTCCAACTCTTACCCTCCCTAATAATAAAACAACACTGCATGTCCCTTTGAACATTCTGTCATTGTGCTAATAAATAGTTGAGGGAAGAAAATGCAGGTTATAAAAATTTTGTGATCCAAAATTGTGGATTTCTGTAATGTTACATCTGTGTTTTCTTATTTTCCTACAATAAAACTGTGGGTTAAATTATAAATAAAAACTATTTTAAAAGGTTGCACTTAAAAACTTTTTCATTAGACTATAAATTTTGGGGGGAATTTCACATGCTCCCCACCTTTTTATCTGGTATTTTTCCAAAGTGAGAAGCCAGACTCCTACATGTGCCCAACCAGGATCCACCTGCATGCCCACCAGGGAGTGATGCTTTGTCCATCTGGGGCATTGCTCTGCTGAAACCTAAGCCATTCTAGTGCCTGAGACAGAGGCCATGGAGCCATCCTCAGCTCTTGGGCCATTTTTGCTCCAATAGAGCCTTGGCTGCAGGAGGAGAAGAGGGAGATAGAGAGAAAGGAAAGGGGGGAGGGGGGAGAAGCAGATGGGTACTTCTCCTGTGTGCCTGACTGGGAATCAAACATGGGACTTCCACACACCAGGCCAATGCTCTACCGCTGAGTGAACCGACCAGGGCCTCTCCCCCTTTTTTTGAAAACATCCAGACCCTGGCTGGTTGGCTCAGCACTAGACTGTTAGCCAGGAGTGTAGAAGTCCCTGTTCAATTCCTGATCAGGAAACACAGAAGAAGCAACCATCTTCTCCACCACTTCTCCTCTGCCTTCTCTCTCTCTGTGTCTGTCTCTTTCTCTCTTTCTCTATTTTCTCCTGCAGCCATGGCTCAAATGAGTGAGTTGGCCCCAGGTCTGAGGATGGCTTCAGGGCCTCTGCCTCAGGCACTGAAAAATGGCTCCTGCTGCAACGGAGTAAGGGCCCCAGATGGGCAGAAAATCACTCTAGTAGGCATGATGGATGTGGTTCCCGGATGGGGTGCATGCGAGAGTCTGTCTCTGCCTCCCCATCTTCTCACTAAATAAAATAAAAAATTTTTAAAAATTATAAAATAAAAATGATTGACATTTAAGAACATTTACATAGCTCCTTAGTGTTTCCATTACTGCTTCCACCTAGGCATAAGTGTCATTTATTTACTACTTCCTGTGTGTATGTCACAATCCTTCATGTGCATTATTTTATTTAGTTACCTTAATTACTCTAAAAAATGAGTACTATTATATTATCCCCATTTTATGTATGAATAAAGTGAGCCTCACACAGGTTATACGATTTGGAATTCATAAATGGCAGAACTAAGATATGAACTCAGACTAATGTAATGCCAAAGTCTAGGCCTGTGTCGTCTCCTACTTATTGTCCATCATGATCACTCAAATATCCTGTGAAATCGTACATTTTGATTCCCAGGACTGATTGCTAGCTGGTGTGCAACAGTGTGACACACTGCTCTGTGTCTGCTCTGATTGGCCAGTGCCTGGGCTGTAGGATCTTTACTTTGTCTGAGCCACTGATTATTACTGTAAACTTAGGCTAATGGAGGTTAAGTGAAATATTTAGAGGTGTACATGATATTAATATGTGACTATCATATTTATATCTCTATTATAAAATACCATTTAAACTGTTGTCAGTTGACTATACATTTATTAAAGCCAGAGACTACCTTATATAGTTTAGATGGCTTTACAATGTCCAAGGCATTGATACTCAGTAAATACAAGTTGAGTGCATGAATTTTTGCGTAAAATTTTTCCTATGTTCAAAAGTCAATTTTTGCGTTGGTGGTATAGTGGTTAGCATAGCTGCCTTCCAAAAGTCAATTTTTTTTTCTCTTTAAGGCCAGAGAAGGCCGGACCACCATTGTGATAGCTCATCAGTTGTCTACAGTTCGTAATGCTGATGTCATCACTGGTTTGGATGATGGAATCATTGTGGAGAAGGGAAATCATGATGAACTCATGAGAGAGAAAGGCATTTATTTCAAATTTGTCACAATGCAGGTACAGTCTAAGTTGAGAGTTTTCCTAAAGTATCTCAGGTATAGCTATTTTGCTGTGTTTAGTGCTATAATAAATGTTAGTTGACTTGATTATTTTGACAAGATAAACAATACTGAGGGATTCAGGATTAAATCAGTGTGTTTGATATTTTATCTTCTTTTTAAAGGCAAAAAAATAAAGAAGGATAATTAGAGAAAATTTAAGTTTTCAAAGGTTTGAAGATGAACTATATATACCATAGCAGTCACAGATGGCTGTTGAGCACAATAGCGGTTAATCTGAATTGAAGTGTTTTTAAGTAGAAAATGCATGCCACATTCTGAATACCTAGTCCAAGAAAAGAATGCAACTATCTCAATAAATTTGTGCATGTTGAAATGCTCATGTCTTAGATACATTAGGTTAAATAAAATGCATACTTAGAAAAATTCTGTCAGACCTGTGGTGGAGCGGTAAATAAAGTGTCGACCTGGAATGCTGAGGTTGCTGGTTTGAAACCCTGGGCTTGCCTGGTCAAGGCACATATGGAAGTTGATGCTTCCTGGTCCTCCCCCTTCTCTCTCTCTTTTTCTTTCTCTCTCTCCTCTCTAAAATGAATAAATAAAATCTTTAAAAAATATTGGTTTTACATCTCTTATACTTTTTAATGTGGCCACTGAGAAAATTTTAAATAGCCACTGTGGCTCATAGTATGGCTTGTACCTTGTTTCTGTTGACAGCACTCGTTCAAAGCAGACATGACTGAGCCCAAACACCCACAGAATGGTGACGATTAGATCAGTTCCATGCAGTGGATGCTATGTTATTCCAGCATATTTAGTGGGTTATCAGCATAGGGTTTTCTTATTTAGTGGTTTTAATTTTCAAATATAGTACAAAAAAAAAGAAATGGCTGTTTAACTTTATCCTTTCCTATATATTTACTCAGATTACTATTTTCCTTGACACCCTTGAAAGTGATTAATTTTCATTGGTTAGTTGAGCCTAACCACCTTATGCGTATATTTTATTTATAGACAAGAGGAAATGAAATTGAATTAGAAAACAAAAGTGATGAATCTAAAAATGAAAGAAATGCCTTGGAAATGTCTCCAAAAGAGTCAGAATCCAGTCTAATAAGAAAATCAGGCCTGACCTGTGGTGGCGCAGTGGATAAAGTGTCAACCTGGAAACACTGAGGTTGCCGGTTCAAAACCCTGGCTTGCCTGGTCAAGGCACATATGGGAGTTGATGCTTCCTGCTCCTCCCCCTTCTCTCTCTCTCTCTCCCCCCCCCACTCCTCTCTAAAAAGAATAAATTAAAAAAAAATTTTTTTTTTAAAAAAAAAGAAAATCAACTGACAAGAGTATCCCTGCACCACAAGGCCAAGACCAAAAGCTTAATGCAGGGGTTCTCAACCTGTGGGTCGTGACCCCGGCGGAGTCGCCTAAAGCCATCGGAAAATACATAATGCATATCAGGTATTTACATTCTGAATCATAACTGTAGCAAAATTACAGTTATGAAGTAGCCACCAAAATTATTTTTTGGTTTGGGGTCACCGCAACATGAGGAACTGTATTGTGGGGTCACGGCATTAGAAAGATTGAGAACCACTGGCTTAATGGAAAAGAGGCCTTGGTACGGAGGAGAATTTGGGGCAAGGGCTGGGGTAGGAGTGGGAACAAAAAAGGGTTACCCAGAATCCTCCTGTCCTATCCCCCAGAGCGTTCCACAAACCAAAATCTCAACATTTTAGACTCAATTTAGACTTTATGAATGATAACTCATAGGTCATGAATTTTAGAACTGAAATTTATTGTGGAAAGAGACAGATTATAATGGATCTTCAAATACACACATTTCTATTTTATTCCCATTGAAAATATTCTTGTCATGTTCTAAATATTGCATTTGTGGAAACATTTATTTCTTTAAAAATAGAGGAGGAATGTAACGGAATCTGTCAGTGCTTAATTTTTTAACATAAAGAGCCATCAATACATGAAAGAACAAGAATTAGTTATAGTCATTAAAAATGTTTGTGCATATGGAAGAATTGTTCATCAATCAAGTATCAATTCTTTTTCTAACTAGCCTGTTGTAATATTTTGTGTTTTCCAGGGTGAAAATGTACCTCCAGTTGGCTTTTGGAGAATTCTGAAGTTGAATATAACCGAATGGCCTTATTTTGTGCCATTATCAATGGAGGCCTGCAACCAGCATTTTCAGTAATATTTTCAAAGATCATAGGGGTAAGTGTTTATGTTTACTTTTTGAATTTACTGATGAGTCTTGACTAAAGAATGAATTGTTTGTGTTTATAACTGTATACAAAAGCCACAAGAAACACATACCTTCATCTGAGACTAAGCAACCTAACAATGTAAGAATAGGAATCTGGTCTGTGATAGGAAAGCTAATTTCCTGAATCTGCGTTTGTCCTAGCAGTCAGTTTCTACTAACGCCCAGCAGACTAGGTCCCTGAAGTAGTCAGCAAAACTGACTAGGTGACTGTCCCTTACCTGCCATCACTGCTCCAAGTAAACCTAATGAGCTGTCATGTCACCACTGTGCAGAGAGGTTCCTCATGCATTGTCCAGCTGGCTTGAGGGGAGCTGTTCTCTGACATGTACACACATCAGGACGTGAGCCGGCCTAGCCTGCTGCCTTAATAAGATGTCCATATCACGTGTTAAGATGCAGGCAGATTGAACAGCTTCCATATGCTGGTTGCACCTGCTTTTAATGATGGCATTTTAAACAATAAAGTTACAATCCAGGCAAAATGCTTTCTGTTTAGTGACATAAAGACAACAACTTGAGGATACCCTTGCCCTACTCTACGGAAACTGTAGAAAAAAAGATTGATCACTAACGACATAAAACATAAGCGAAACACTAACTTGTGATTCTATCAAAAGACGCCATCAATATTCAGGTGTTCTAATGCTTGGCTAACTCATTTCAGGTTGATATCATGTATTCAATGTATTCATTCAAAAAAAAATTTTTTTTTCAGTGTCTGCCTTGTGCCAGCTACTGTTCTAGGGGCAGAAAAAGTAGCAAGAAGGAGACAGTGTCTGATCATATGGAGCAATGTTCTAGGTCAGGGGTTAGCAAAAGTTTTCTATAAAGGGTAATATAGTAAATATTTTAGGCTTTGAAGGCCATATGGTCTCTGTGGCAATTAATTTGACTTAGGCAATGTAGTGCAAAAGCAGTCATGTTAAAACTTTACATAAACATTTGACTGGTAGCCCATATTTTGCCAATTCCTCTTCTCACATTTGTCTAGCAGGCAGAAAGGCAGACAGTGGCATCATTAGAAAAATATGGAATTGGATTAGTTTGGAATGGGTTCAGCTGTGTATAAGAAAAACTCCACGTGAGGATTTGTCGTTTTTCTCATTCCTTCTGTAGCAATAGATCTAAAAGCAGGTGGTCCAGGACTGACATATTAGTTCCTAGATATTAGGTAGGCAGCCAGCCATCTGCTTCATTGAAGGTTTGTGATACAGAGTTTAAGGTTGTGGGCTCTAGGTTAGATTGCTTGGGTTTATATCCTGGGATCAGTGGTAGTCAACCTGGTCCCTACCACCCACTAGTGGACATTCTAGCTTTCATGGTGGGTGGTAGTAGAGCAACCAAAGTATAAATAAAAAGATAGATTTAACTATCGTAAATTGTTTTATAAAGATTTATTCTGCCAAACTTAGCGAAATCTGACATAAAGTACTTGGTAAGTAATTATTATTATATGCTTTAACTTGCTGTAACTCTGCTTTATAAATTTTATAAAGTAAAGTTACTTCTCTACTTTATAAATCACCATTACTGTGGAACTGGTGGGCGGTTAGAAAATTTCGCTACTAACAGAGATACAAAAGTGTGCAGTAGGTATAAAAAGGTTGACTACCCCTGCCTTGGATCATCACTTGCTTAGCTATGTTACCTTGAACAAGTTAATTAACCTCTCTGTGCTTCAGTTTTCCTCTGTGTAAAATAGTGATGTTAAAATAAACCTCAGGAAGTAGTTATGAGGATAAAAGGAATAGCATAAATAAATTCTCTTCAAATAATGCTGGGCACAGAGTAAGAGCTCACTGATTGGTAGCTATTATTTTTGGTGGAATGACTAATCAGGAAAAATTTATTTAATTCTTTCTTTTTTTTAGTCTATTTTTAATTTTTTTTAATTAAATGAGAGGTAGGAAGCAGAGAGACAGTCTTCTACATGCTCCCTGACCAGGATCCACCCAGCAAGCTCCCTACAAGGGTGATGCTCTACCCATCTGGGCTGCTGCTTCATTGCTCAAACCGAGCTATTTCAGTGCCTGAGGTGAGGCCATTAAGCAATCCTCAGTGCCAGGGACCAACTTGCTCAAACCATTGGAGCCGTGGCTACAGGAGTGGAAGAGAGAGAGAGAGAGAGAGAGAGAGAGAGAGAGAGAGAGAGAGAAGGGGAAGGAGAGGGTTAGAGAAGCAGATGGTCACTTCTTCTTGTGTGCCCTGACTGGGAATCAAACCTGGGACTTTTACACACTAGGCCAATACTCTACTGCTGAGCCAACCGGCCAGGGCCCATTTAATTTTTTCTGAAGAGCTTTTTTCCTTTACAAAGAATAAAGTTGACTGCATTGGGTTAAGAATGTGGCCGTGTCATAACACTGATTTGGCCCACTGTTTAGGCTGATGTTTGCTCCTTTCCCCGTAGAGTCGTTATTCTCTGCAGTGTTCCTAGAGCCCAGCACACCCCATTAGTTCTTCTGACCATCTGGAGATGTCTCCATGTGTGGTGCTGGGTCAGCGGGCGGTGGTTCCTACTGGCTTTCTGACCGGCCATCCTACAAGGAAGGCTGGGTCACAGAAACACCTTTCTTTTATTGCTCTGAGTGAACAGACACCTCTCTCGGGCTCACCAAAATCACGTCAGCGGATTCGTCTCCAGACACCTTGGGACAATTTGAAATGTCCAATGTATAAGACATTGATTTGCCATACAATGCAGTTCCCCACCAAAGGAGGAAGAGAGCATTCATTCTCAATTCCCCTTCACCTGGTAGGCGTGGCACTTTGGCACTCATTACTCCCGGAGGGAGTATGAGCAGAGCAAGTGTTGGGCCGATTTGGGAATGATGGACCACTGGCCTCTAAGAAGGGGAATATACATATATCTTTTAAGTTTGAGATTAATCGAAGAAGCCACTCTGACCCCTGTATACAAAAGCTCTCTTGACCTTCCCCACACCCCACCCCACCTAGAATACTGTGCCAGAAGGAAATGCATCTTAACCTGAATGACTTCTTCAGTGATTGAATTGAAAACGCTTTAATTATTTTCTTAACAAGTTTTTACCAGAGATGAAGATCCTGAAACAAAACGACAGAACAGTAATTTGTTCTCACTGTTGTTTCTAGTCCTTGGAATTATTTCTTTTATTACATACTTTCTTCAGGTAAATGTCTACCTTTTCACTTTCTTAATTTTGAGAAATACATCGTTATTCAACTATAGGAATATGTAAACATCTATGCAATTTGCTTTTTAGTAGAATTGCTCCTATATTAACCTGGGCCAAGTTGATTTGGATATTTAAAAAAATGTTTTACGTCCTCCAGCTCCCTCGGTTGCCTCCTCCTCTTCACTGTTATGTCCCCAGCTGAAATAGTGATGAGATCGGAGGAAACAGAGTAAAGGAATTATGTATTCCAAGAGATTAGTAAGGCTGGATGAGACTCGTTAGACCTAGACCGAGTACAAATTGAACTAGGTTTTAATTTTGTATCCTTGGGCAAATAAGCTAATTGAGACTGTCTAAGCCTAAATTTCCTTATCTGCAGAATAAGGTTATTAACTGCCTTTAGATGATTATAAAAGAGATAATGTGACTAAGTTTGCACGCCTGCGCAAGGCAGGTACAAACACTCAATCGTATATTGAATGAATAAATAATTAGCCACGTAATTTATTAAGACAGACTTCTAAATAGGTCTCTTTAGCCTGACCTGTGGTGGCACAGTGGATAAAGCACCGACCTGGAAATGCTGAGGTCGCCGGTTCAAAACCCTGGGCTTGCCTGGTCAAGGCACATATGGGAGTTGATGCTTCCAGCTCCTCCCCCCTTCTCTCTCTCTGTCTCTCCTCTCTCTCCCTCTCTGTCTCTCTCTTCTCTAAAAATGAATAAATAAATAAATAAATAGGTCTCTTTATATAACATTTTGTAAGCATGTATTAATATAGTTACTAGAACATTGCTGTGGATATTGGGTAGGAGGTACAAAAGAAAAAGACTGAACTCTAAGTACTTAGGGTCTCATTTGTCCATACTATAAATAGATGTGACATACTAGCTCTAGCCAAGATTGCCATACCAATTCGCAATGCCGTAGGAGTTGGGAAAAAGTAAAGGTTGCTGAGGGTGAGGTTGCATATGGAGTTTGGAGGGAGGAAGGCGTTGACCTGACCCCTTAACCTTGAGAGCCTGGGATTGGTTAAAGCAGTACCTTTGTAGCATGATGATGCGTGGAGATGGTGTCTGGTAAAAAGAAGTAAGAACCAAGGCTATGAATTCTAGGGCCTCAGAAGTGTAGACATGGCAGCAAGCCTAATGCTAGAATGCCCAGCCCCTCATTTAGAAACAGCAGGAGGGAGCTCCGTGGGTAATGCGGTCTCAGGCTCTGCGTTCCCATCCTGGTAAGGATTCTCCCACACCCAGATTCCTGTTTCAGCTGTACCACCTTAGAACTGTGACCTCTGGCGACTTAGCAGACTCTAAATCTCAGTTCTGTCTGTAAAGTGATAATTATAGGGTGGTCATGAGGACTTAATGAGACACCATATGTATAGTGTTAGAGGAAGAAGCATGTAACAACAGATAGCTCTCCTTTGTTATATTGTCTCTAATATAAGAACAGCAGTATTGCTGTAGTGAGCAAAGTATTTCATATTTCATTCATTCTAATAGCAGAAACCTTAATCTGGTCATTTCCAAGTAAATGCAACCGTTTTAGTAATTTGGGGCTTAAACTCAAATAATCTAATTCTCCATGTCCTCCTCTCTGCGTGGCCATCTGTTAACAGAGGGTGCAACATTGCAGTGCACTGTGGAGGACCTCATGCTGTCAACCAGGGGGTGTGTGGCCTCTCTGGCCTTCAGTTTCATAGGCCAACCTGGCTGGCCCCTTTATCAGGATCATGTAGAAGAGTTGGTTCTTCACTTGTGCTCTTTGCACCTGCTCCTTCCCTCTATCTCAATAGTGCCCAACACGCTGCTTGGGAGCACACTGGAGATGGGGTTGGTTTCCTCCACGTCTCTGATTCTGTAGGCGACTCGGGGCTGTTAGTGGGGCCTCTCCTCTCTTGATGCACTTCCACTTGGCTTTCGCCAACCACTGTGTGGCAGGTGTCGTCTGTAACCTGCCACTGCCCGGCGCTCTGGAAGGAGAGGGGAGCACTGTACCCCCAAACTCATTGAGGATGAGAGTTCTGTTGCCCTTCCCCCTGGATGTGGCCTGACATGGCCACACAGTTATAGCTTATGCCATTCTTTCTCAGTTACTTACTTTCTTCCTCCCAGATGCAGAAAGTTATATATCATTGAGGGGTGGAGAGAGTTGTATACAAAATTCTCAGTAAGCCTTCTTCCCTAACCTGTCTTTCTCCTAGGCTTTGGCTTTTTTATTTTTAATATGTATTAATTTTCATATATTTTGTTAACATGGATTCAAGTGTCCCACTCAATATAATACCCTCACTCCCCACCCCATTTGCCCCCTTCCCCTAATTCCCTCCGCCCTTCCCTCTGGGATTTGCTGTCCTGTTATCTGTATCTCTGTGTTATGTATATATAATTTCACTAATCCCTTCACCTTCTCTGATCCCATCCCATCATCCCCCTTCCCTCTGACAGCTGTCCCTGTAGACCAGGTGGTCCCCAACCTTTTTTGGGCCACAGACCGGTTTAATGTCAGAAAATATTTTCATGGACCAGCCTTTAAGATGAGATGAATAAGTGTATCACGTGACCGAGACAAGCGTCAAGAGTGAGTCTTAGGGCCCTGGCTGGTTGGCTCAATGGTAGAGTGTCGGCCTGGCGTGCGGGAGTCCCAGGTTTGATTCCTGGCCAGGGCACACAGGAGAAGCACCCATCTGCTTCTCCACCCCTCCCCCTCTCCTTCCTCTCTGTCTCTCTCTTCCCCTCCCGCAGCCAAGGCTCCATTGGAGCAAAGTTGGCCAGGGCACTGAGGATGGCTCTGTGGCCTCTGCCTGAGACACTAGAATGGCTCTGATTGCAACAGAGCAACACCCCAGATGGGCAGAGAATCATCCCTTGGTGGGCATGCCGGGTGGATCCCGGTCAGGCGCATGCAGGAGTCTGTCTGACTGCCTCCTGTTTCCAACCTCAGAAAAATACAAAAAATAAAAATAAAAGAGTGAGTCTTAGACAGATGTAACAGAGGGAATCTGGTCATTTTTTAAAATAAAACATTGTTCAGACTTAAATATAAATAAAATTGAAATAATGTAAGTTATTTATTCTTTCTCTGCGGACCAGTACCAAATGGCCCACAGACCGTTATCGGTCTGTGGCCCGGGGGTTGGGGACCACTGCTCTAGACCCTGTGACCCTGCCTCTGCCTCTATTCTGTTCCTCAGTTCACTTTGTTCATTAGAATCCACATATAAGTGAGATCATATGATATATTTCTTTCTCTGCCTCGCTTATTTTACTTAGCATAATAATCTCCAGGTCCGTCCATGCTGTCGCAAAACGTAAGATTTCCTTCTTTTTCACAGTCACGTAGTATTCCATTGTGTATATGGACCATGGCTTTTTAATCCACTCGTCCACTGATGGACACTTGGCTATTTCCAGATCTTGGCCTTTGTAAACAATGCTGCCATAAACATGGGGGTGCATATCTTCTTTTGAATCAGTGATTTGGTATTCTTAGGATATATTCCTAAAAGTGGCATAACTGGGTCAAAAGGCAGTTTCATTTCTAATTTTTTGAGGAAACACCATACTGTTTTCCACAGTGGCAGCACCAGTCTGCATTTCCACCAGCAGTGCAGGAGGATTCCCTTTTCTCCACATCCTCGCCAGCATCTATCATGTGTTGTTTTGTTAATGAGTGCCATTCTGACAGGTGTAAGGTGGTATCTCATTGTGGTTTTAATTTGCATTTCTCTGATGATTAGTGACCTTGAACATTTTTTCATATGCCTACTGGCCATCTGTATGTCCTCTTTTTTTTTTTTTTTTTTTTTACAGGGACAGAGAGAGGGATAGATAGGGACAGATAGACAGGAATGGAGAGAGATGAGAAGCATCAATCATCAGTTTTTCTTTTTTTTTTCTTTTTTTAATTCATTTTAGAGAGGAGAGAGAAAGAGACAGAGAGGGAGAGAGAGAGAGAGAGAGAAGGTGGGGAGGAGCTGAAAGCATCAACTCCCATATGTGCCTTGACCAGGCAAGCCCAGGGTTTTGAACCGGCAACCTCAGCATTTCCAGGTCGACGCTTTATCCACTGCACCACCACAGGTCAGGCAATCATCAGTTTTTCGTTGGGACACATTAGTTGTTCATTGATTGCTTTCTCATATGTGCCTTGACTGCGGGCCCTCAGCAGACTGAGTAACTCCTTGCTCGAGCCAGCAACCTTGGGTCCAAGCTGGTGAGCTTTTGCTCAAACCAGATGAGCCTGCGCTCAAGCTGGCTACCTCGGGGTCTCGAACCTGGGTCCTCTGCGTGCCAGTCCGACAGTCTATCCACTGCACCACCACCTGGTCAGGCTGTATGTCCTCTTTGGAGAAGTGTCTATTCACTTCTCTTGCCCATTTTTAATTGGATTGTTTACTGTCCTGATGTTGAGTTTTACAAATTCTTTATAAATTTTGGTTATTAACCCCTTATCAGACATGTTAGCAAATATGTTCTTCCATTGTGTGGGTTGTCTTTTTATTTTGTTTGTGGTGTCTTTTACTGTGCAAAACTTTTTTAGTTTGACATAGTCCCATTTGCTTATTTAGACCTTTATTTTGCTTACCCATGGAGATAAATTGGCAAAAATATTACTATGAGAGATATCAGAGTTTACTGTCTATGTTTTCTTCCACAATATTTATGGTTTCTTGACTTACTTTTAAGTCTTTTATCCATTTTGAGTTTATTTTTGTGAATGGTGTAAGTTAGTGGTCTAGTTTCATTTTTTTGCATGCACCTGTCCAATTTTTCCCAGCACCATTTATTAGAGAGTCTGTGTTTACTCTACTGTATACTCTTACTTCCATTGTCCAATATCAATTGACCATAAAGGCATGGGTTTATTTCTGGGTTCTCTGTTCTGTTCCATTGATCTGTATGCCTGTTCTTATGCCAGTACCAAGCTATTTTGATTAGAATGGCCTTGTAGTATAACTTGATATCAGGAAGTGTGATACCTCCCGCTTTATTCTTTATTTTCAAGATTGCTGAGGCTATTCATGTTCTTTTTTGGTTTCATATGAATTTTTGGAATACTTGTTCTATATCTTTGAAGTATGCCAATGGTATTTTAATAGCAATTGCATTGAATTTATAGATTGCTTTGAGTAATATAGACATTTAATGATGTTTCTTCTTCCTATCCATGAACACGGTACATGCTTCTACTTGCTTGGTTTATATCTTCCTTGATTTCTTTTTTCAGTGTCTTATTTTTTTAGTACAAGTCTTTTACATCCTTGGTTAAATTTACTCCTAGGTACTATATTTTTGTTGTTGTTGCAATAGTGAAGGGGTTGTTTCCTTAATTTCTCTCTCAGACCGTCTATTGTTGATGTATAAAAATGCCACTGATTTCTGAATATTTTTATATCCTGCTACCTTGCTGAATTTATTTATTGGGTCTAGTAGTTTTTTGACTGAGACTTTAGGGTTTTCTATGTACAGTATCATGTCATCAGCAAAAAATGATAGTTTTACTTCTTTTCCAATTTGGATGCCTTTTATTTCTTCTTCTTGTCTGATTGCTATGACTAGGACTTTCAGAACTAGACTGAATAAGGGGAGTGAAAAGGGGCACCCCTAACTTGTTCCTGATCTTAAAGGGATTGCTTTTAATTTTTGCCTATTGAGTATGATGTTGAATGTGGGTTTGTCATAGATGGCCTTTATCATGTTGAGGTATGTTCCCTGTATTCTCACTTTGCTGAGAGTTTTGATCATAAATGGATGCTGGATTTTATGAAATGCTTTTTCTGCATCTATTGATATAATCATGTAATTTTTATCCTTTTTGTTTATTTATTTATATGATGAGTCACATTGATTGATTTGCAAATATTGTACCAGCCTTGCCACCCCAAAATAAATCCCACTTGATCATGATGTATTTATTGCTGGATCTGGTTTGCTAATATTTTGTTGAGATTTTTAGCATCTGTGTTCATCAGGGATATTGGCATATAGTTTTCTTTCTTTGTAGTGTCTTTACCTGGTTTTGGAATGAGGTTAATGCTTGCCTTATAAAGGGCTTGTAAGTCCCTCCTCTTGAATTTTTTGAAATAGCTTGAGAAGTATAGGTGTTAGTTTTTATTGGAATTTTAGGTACGTTGCCTGTGAAGCCATCTGGTCAATGACTTTTGTTTGCTGGGAATTTTTTGATAACTGTTTCAATTTCACTTGTTGTAATCTGTTTCAGTTTTCTGATTCTTCCATATTGAGTTTTGGAAGATTGTTTCTAGGAATTTACCCATTTCGCATAGGTTGTCCACTTTTTTGATATACAGATCTTCATAGTATTTTCTTATAATCTTTTGCATTTCTGTGGTGTAAGTTGTTACTTCTCCACTTTCATTACTAATTTTATTTATTTGAGTCCTCTCTTTTTTTCTTGGTGAGTCTGGTTAAAGGTTCATTAATCTTGTTTACCTTTTCAAAGAACCAGGTCCTGGTTTCATTGATCATCTGTATTGTTTTTTTAGCCTTTATGTCATTTATTTCTGCTCTGATCTTTATTATTTTATTCCTTCTACTTCCTCTGGGCTTTGTTGTTCTCTTTCTAGTTTTTTTGATGCAGGGTTAACTTGTTTATTTGAGCTTTTTCTTCTTAAGGTATGCCTGTAATGCTATGAACTTCCCTCTCAGGACTGCTTTTGCTATGTCCCATAAATTTTGGGTTGTTATATGTTCATTTTCATATGTTTCAAAGAAATTTTTTATTTCTTCCTTGATCTCATAATTAACCCATTAGTTATTTAATAACATGCTATTTAGCCTGCAAGTGTTTGAATGTTTTTCAGTTTTTCTATTGTAGTTGATTTCTAGTTTCATGCCATTGTGATCAGAGAAGACACTTGATATGATTTCAATCTTCTTAAATTTATTGAGACTTATTTTGTGTTGTAACAAGTGGTCTATCCTAGAGAATGTACCACGAGCACTTGAAAAGAATGTATATTCTGCTTTGGGGTAAAATGTTCTGAAGATATTAATTAAAATGTTGTTGATCTAATGTGTCATTTAAGGCTGCTGTTTCTTTGTTAATTTTCTGTCTGGAGGATCTATCCATTGATGTTAGTAGGGTATTAAAAATCCCCTACAGTGACATCAGAGAAATGGTGGCATGAGAGATACTCTCGATCTCTCCCTTTGAAATTTTAACAAATTCTGCAACTATACAAAGAGAAAAAACCCAGATGAACCTGAAATATACATACAGCAGATAGACAAAGGTATGATTCCTAAAGAGGGTGGTCCAAAGATAGAATCTGCTTACAGAAGAAAAAAAAATGCCAGAGGATTGTCTTTCTCTTTCCTCACGGACCTGAGGGACGGAGGCACTGTGGGCACAGGCTTTGTCTCGGAGTCGGAGCTAGGAGAAGAGGAGAGTCTGGGGGGAAGGAGCTGAGATATGGGCAGTGACCAAGAATGGGCAGCAGAGCAGTTTCCTGGCATCTGCCACACCCAGGATTGCTGGCACTGGGTGCACACAAAGCCCATGGTGTGCTCCCCAGAACTGTGTGGAATAGCTTGTGGAGATTGGCCCTTGGGGCAATGGGGCATGCTTGATCTGCTGACAGAGTTTAACCTTATGACACCAGACACGCTTGACCTGGGATCTGTGCTCCACCTGCTCCAAAGCTTGGACACTGGCTTGCCAGGGGGAGTTTAACATGTGTGTGCAGGATGCCCCTGATCTGCGATCTCTGTTGCAACTGCTCCTGAAGCTCCGACCCCGGCTCTGCCCAGGGCTGCGCTTTGAGTGCTTAGAGTGGTATTGGAGGAGGGACTGGACTGTGTCACCCCAGCTTCCTGGTCCTGCATTACTCCCCTTGCTGTGCGAACAGTGGTGGTGGCGGACCCCCCTCAACTAGGTCTCCAGCCTTCTCTCTTCTGTGAGAGGTAGGTGTGCCCAGGCGCTTGATCCTCTGCTCTGTTGAAATGTGGGGGAGGGCCTCTGAGAACCCTTGGTCAGCCAATGCTAGAGCCATAAAATTTCAAAAACCTAACAACAAGCCTCTCCTGCCAACACGATGGCTCTACCTGCATTATTACAACAGCAACACTTCAGCAGAACTCCGCCCAAGAATATCAAAGAGGCAAATCTTGTAGTTCAGTGCCTCCTACCATTAAAAGGAACAATTTTCTCTTGTTGGGGTTATTAACAGTACCACTCACCAATGGCATCAAGAAAAAAGAAATCAAGTATGGATACACAAGACAGAGACGTAGCTCAGATAGACGATGAAAAATCTCCAGGAAAAAAATATCAGTTACTTGGAGACTTTGGACCTTAATGACAGAGAATTCAAAATTGAAGTTTTAAAAATAATAAGATAAAATAAAACACTGAAAGGCAATTTAGTGAGCTCAAAAAACAACTTAAATGAACAAGAAGAGTACATCACCAAGGAAATTGAAACTATAAAAAAGAACCAAACAGAAATGAAAAACTCAATACACGAACTGAAAAATGAGGTAACAAACTTAGCCAATAGAACTGGCCAGATACAAGAGAGAATCAGTGGCATTGAAGACAGGCAACTAGAGATACTACAGAGAAAAGAGAGAGAGACTCACGAATTTTAAAAAATGAGATAGCTGGCCCTGGCCCGTGGGTTCAGCGGTAGAGCATCCGCCAGACGTGTGGAAGTCCTGGGTTCAATCCCCAGTCAGGGCACACAGGAGAAGCACCCATCTGCTTCTCCACCCTTCCCCCTCTCCTTCTCTGTCTGTCTCTATTACTCCTGCAGCCAAGGCTCCATTGGAGCAAAGTTGGCCCAGACACTGAGGATGGCTCCATGGTTTCCGCCTCAGGCGCTAGAATGGCTCTGGCCTCAGCAGAGCAGCTCCCCAAATGGACAAAGCATCACCCCCTGGTGGGCATGCCGGGTGGATCCCAGTCAGGCACATGCAGTGAGGCTGACTGCCTCACTGCTTCTAACTTCAGAAAAATACAAAAAAAAATAGATTCAAAGGAAAAGGTTGGAAAACAATTCTCTAAGCAAATAATATCCAAAGAAAAGCGGGTTTAACCATACTTGTTTCTGACAATGCTGACTACAAGACAACAAAGGTAGCCAAAGACAAAGATGGACATTTCATAATGATAAAGGGGACATTGTATTAAGAAGACATAACATTTCTCAATATATATGCAGCAAACTAAGGAGCACCAAAATATATAAAACATCTAACTAATCTAAAAGTACAAACTGAAAAAAATGTAATCATACTTGGAGACCTCAACACACCACTGATGACTTTAAATCATACATGCAAACAAAATCAATAAAGAAATATTGGCCTAAAATGAAACACTAGAACAAATGGGCATAATAGACATCTACAGGACATTTCATTCCACATCAGAGTATACATTTTTCTCCAGTGTACATGAAATATACTCAAGAATAGACCATATGCTGGGCCACAAAACTAACATCAACAAATCTGAAATACTGAAATTATACCAAGCATATTCTCTGACCATAAGGCTTTGAAACTAGAATTCAACTGCAAAAAGAAGTAAACACACCCACAAAAATGTGGAAATTAAACAACATACTTCTAATCAATGACTGGGTCAAAGAAGAAATAAAAGATCAAAAGATATATACAGACAAATGAAAATGATAACATGACATATCAGAATCTCTGGGATAATATAATATGTAGCCACCCTGTTTAGAGTGTCCAGTTCCTTGGCAACAACTCCAACTTCCTAAGTGACACACCCTGGTTCCTTGGAGAAATAAGCGGCATTGTCCTGCCAGCTAGCTCCGGAGTGACAATGTTAACTTCTGAATGGGGCTCTCTGGCTTTGCCACCATAGTCTAAAGACACTGACACTTAGCCAACCCTTGAAATCCGGCTTTCTAACTGTCTTGTGTCATCTGTGGCAGTGACTGCAAGTCCCCATCCTTTTGTGTCATCAGCGTGTTGGTCTCTTAAGTCCCCCTCCTTATGTTGTGTTCTCATTCTTCACAGGGTTACACATTTGGCAAAGCCAGAGAGATCCTCACCAAGCGGCTTCGATACATAGTTTTCAGATCCATTCTGAGACAGGTATTTCTAGGGAGGTTTGTGCCCCGGGACATGCACAAGTCCTGGGCCCATGGCTTCAGACAGTGGTTGTGGTCAGGTTACTCAGCAGCTCCTGCTTGCTCATTCCTGGGTCTCATCTCACAGAGAGGCAGAGTGCCACCCAGGGCCAGGCTCAGTGGCCCTGCACTTGTCCACTGTGGGTTGGCGCTGGGGACTGCACAGTCTCCGGACAGATTCACAGTCTCCAGACAGATTCACTGCCATCCTTTGTCTCAGCAGCAGGAGGCAGAGTAGGCAGAAATGATCCTCAGTGTGTATCCCTTATCCCTTTCCTCTCTTTCTTTCCTTCTTTCTCCTGGGACCTCCAAGATACTTGTGTTTCTTCCCAAAAAGAGATATACTCTTTGCCCTTTCTTTCCACAAATCAAAATTCAAATTTGTCCCATGCCCGTTTCTTCACTGCCCAGATCCTTTGCTGGGGCTGGACAGACAGACTGACTCAAGCTGCAATGCTCCTAGCTGATAATGACCTAATTGAACGCCTCTTGCATTTCCGCCTTCAGAACCCTAAAAGACAGATGTGCTGCTTTCCTTGCCAAGGAGCAGGGCAATTCAGGGAATGTAGCCCAAAGCAGCCCAGTTCAAACAAGAAACTTTCTTTAACAATCATGAAAATTATTTTCTGCCATTCACTTGCCAGTGAATACAATGTTGCTCCAAAGTCTGCCCCAGGCAGGCCAGGGGCTTGAACCCTGGCTGAGAAACAGCATTTTGCTGTGGTAGGATTTCTGGATGACACATTTTCCCTGTTGTCTTTGGATCCTCAGTCCTTTCCCACTCCTACCACTTACCACTCAGTGCCACTTAAAAAAAAAAGACATGGTTTGTTGTTTTCTTGTTTTTGACAAAGATAGACTCAGAGAGAGGGTCAAATAAGGACAGACAGACAGGAAGGGAGAGAGATGAGAAGCATCAATTCTTCGTTGCAGCACCTTAATTGTTCATTGATTGCTTTCTCATATGTGCCTTGACCGAGGATGGAGGGGCTACAGCAGAGTGAGTGACCTTGGTCTTCAAGCCAGCAACCATTGGGCTCAATCCAGCGACCATGGGTTCATGTCTATGTTCCCATGTTCAAGCCAGCGGCCCTGCACTCAAGCCAGTAACCTCCGGGTTTTGAACCTGGGTCCTCTGCATCCCAGACACTCTATCCACTGCACCACTGCCTGGTCAGGTGGAAGACGTGATTATCAGAATTGCTAGCTAGTAACCAGCAGAGCTAGGACTGAATCTAATGAGTGACAGGGCACTATGTGATGGAGGGCCCTGTCCTAAGAGTCTCAGTCAAATTTTGATAGCTGAGATTCCTCTGAGGCTCAGGGGTGACCTTGGTCTAGGGGCAAATGCCGCATTACCCCACCAGCCCCAGGCCAACTCCTGTGTTCATTATACTTTGAAAGCTGAGCTGGTTTGTATAATGCCGTCTCCATAAATTATTAAATTCAGTCATCATACATTTAAATGCCTTCTGCTTACAAGGCACAATACTAAGTATTTATATTATAAGGTATTCAAATCTGAATGGAACCTGTCTTCAAGGAAGTTATATTTCAGTGGGGGAGGTACTTAGGGGCTTAACAATTTTTAAAAGCAAATTATAATTCTGGGTTTTTTCCTTAAAATTTTTGGGAAAATGATAGATACTGCTTTATTGCAAATCACCAGTTAAGATAACGTCTTAGGACCATAACTATTTTTGTAGAAGACATACCTCAAACATAAAATTCTTTTACTATTTGATATTTGTGTGTTTAAAAACATAAGTGGTTTTACAAAGAAAATCCTAATTTGAGTGCGAAATTTTAATCTAGATTTCTTTTGTTGGTTTTTAGAACCCAATTTATTTATTTTGTCCTGAACTACAGTTATCTAAACTTGCTAATCAGCTTCTCTATTTGAACATCTAATAAACATTTCATATTTAACATTTTCAAAATTGAACTTTAGACTCCCCCTCCACCATAGGGTTCATTCCTTACTTAGTCTTCCTATTAAGTGACAGCTTCATTCCAACAGTTTGGGCTAAAAACCTTAGAGGCAGCCTTGACCCCTTTCTTTCTGTTCAATGCCATGATAGCCTCCTAACTGGTCTCACTGATTCCATCCTTGTCTCAGTCCAGAAAGTTCACCTCCCAAGAGCCAGAGTCATTCTTCAAAAATGTAAGTTAGAATGTAGCCCTCTGCCCAAAACCTGCTGAAAGCTAGCACTATCTCTCAGGGTAAAAATTTGGAATCTTTTACAGTTGTCTGTAATGTCACATGTGATATGGCCCCCATTACCTCTCAGACCTCATTGCCCAAAGCTTCACCTGTTGTTTGATACATAGTCAATGTATACCCTGACCTCTGTATAAAGGTATGAGAAAGGAAGAAAGGGAGAGATAAATGAGAAAGGAAATCTGTCTAGCGGAAGAAGCAGCTTTTATGAATTCACACCAAGATGCTTTTCATGCTAGTGACAGCCCTTAAGACATTCTTGCTAATGAATGAACAGATAGAGTAGGCCTTTGCCACAGACCCTTTGCACATGCTATTTCTTCCTTCTTTCAGATATTCTCATTCATCTCATCTTTCAGACGTCTTCTCAAATATCTCCTTGAAGAAGCCTTCTCTGTCACCTTCCTAGTCTATAAAGTAACACCTTTCCTCACTTTTTTTCCTTCTTACCTGGCTGTATTTTCTTAATAGCATTATTACCACTGGCCTGGTATATATTTACATATCTGTGGCTTTTATCTCTAGAATTCAGGCTTCATGAAAGCAGCAACTTTGTCCTTTTTTTTTTGTCCACTGTTGTACAGACTAAACACTTAGAAATCATGTTTGGAAAAAAGTAGGCATTCAAAAAATTTTGAGGCCCTGGCCGGTTGGCTCAGCGATAGAGTGTCGGCCTGGCATGCGGGGGACCCGGGATCGATTCCCGGCCAGGGCACACAGGAGAAGCGCCTCCCCTCCTTCCTCTCTGTCTCTCTCTTCCCCTCCCGCAGCCAAGGCTCCATTGGAGCAAAGATGGCCCGGGCACTGGGGATGGCTCCTTGGCCTCTGCCCCAGGCGCTAGAGTGGCTCTGGTCGCCGCAGAGCGACGCCCCGGAGGGGCAGAGCATCGCCCCTGGTGGGTGTGCCGGGTGGATCCCGGTCGGGCGCATGCGGGAGTCTGTCTGACTGTCTCTCCCCGTTTCCAGCTTCAGAAAAATACAAAAAAATTTTTTTTGAAAAATTTATATGTTTGTTAAGTCCCTTTTCTTCTCTCTGAGTGTCAAATCCTGAGTGCTTCATTCAGGGGATATAAATAATAAACAAAAGTGACCTTGTCGTTGTCTCTGGAGCTAAGAGTCTTATAAATAGGGCTTCAAGATAATAAAATCACTTTCTGTGCCACAGGATGTGAGCTGGTTTAATGACCCAAAAAACACCACTGGAGCATTGACAACCAGGCTTGCCAATGACACAGGCCAGGTTAAAGGGGTATGTGCCTCCTTTCCGTGTTTACCTTAATTTGCCATTTTGAATCTCAGCATAAAAGTAATTTCTTGTTACAGGGGTTAGTTTCCATTATTTTAAGTAAATGTTAAATAAACATTTAACCTACACAGTTCATCTTGTACCTTATAGCAAAGATGTTAACTATTTAAACAATACATTCTGTTTAGTGTATATATAACTTACAAGCTTTCTTTCCTTATTTGCTACCTTGTTTATGCTATTAACAATATATAGGTGGAAAGATGCTTATTTAGCAAAGGAAGTATTTATCAGCATATCATGTATGATCAGTCTTGTTTTAATGTTCAGTTAATCAACAAAATTTTAATTGCCTCCAAAAAAAAAAAAAAAAAAGAAAGGAATATGTGTAGTTGCTGTAAGAAAATTTAGGGCACTACACTTCAGAAGGGAGGAAAGAAAACCTTCAAAAAGGTTGAAAGAAATGAATGAGAAACACATTAAAAAATGAAAGCAAGGGTAAAAGAAACAGCATTATCAGTCTATAAAGCTTAAATTTTGGTGCTGTATGAATCTCTTTAATTGACATAACTAGAAACTATTGAACCAGGATGTTTTGATTTCTGAATGAGGTGTCAGTTTCTTCTTCTAAAACTATAAGTGTTTATAGCAAAAATCCACAAGGTGATATCAAATTTGAAAACAAGCATGTAATCTCTGTTGCCTTTTTATTATTATTATTCTTTTATCAAGTGAGAGGAGGGGAGATAGACAGACTCCCACATATACCCTGTCTGGGATCCACCTGGCAACCACCATCTGAATCCCATGCTCTGCCCATCTGGGGCCATGCTCACAATAGCTGTTTTTAGCGCCTGATGTGGAGACTATATGGAGCCATCTTCAGCGCCTGGGCCCAATGCACTTTTAACCAATCCAATTGAGCCATGGCTGTGGGAGGGGAACAGAGAGAGAAGGGGAAGGGGACAGGTGGAGAAGCAGATGATGCTTCTCCGGTGTGCCCTGACCAGGAATCAAACCTAGAACATACATACACCAGGCTGACAATCTACCACTGAGCCAACCAGCCAGGGCTGTCTGCTGTCTTCCTCTCCCTTGAACCTTTTCAATCTTTAACTTTACTCTTTTGCATCATAGTATTATAACAACATTTCTTCTATCTAATATATGGGGCTTCTGCAAGAATAAATTAGGTTATGAAGATATTGGGCTTCTGTAAGAATAGGTTAGCATACAGAGAGTTGTAAAATTGCATTATAAATCTTAGGAGTTGTTTCAATACAAATTTCTTTCCTTAAAGCTAACAAAACAACAGAAATTGAGGTTTAGATCCAATTGTATGGAACCTAGCCGAACATAATTAATGTACACTATTTGAAATAACTTTGGACTTCTAAAGTAGACAGTAACACTCACCTTATAGAGTCTGCATGGCATGTCAGGTCATCAGTAAGTGCTGTGGGAAATAATGGCAAGAGGATATGGGGGTAGGTGCTTGCTACTTGTCAGGGAGGAAGGCTTCAATGATATGTTGATAGATTCAAGAGGTCTGAAGGAAGGAAAGGTGCCAGCCCTGTGGGTACATAGAGAGGAATGTTCTACAGAGAAAAATGAGTAAGTGCTAAGGCCCTGGGGCAGGGGCATTTCTACCACTGTTCCCAAAACAGAAGGAGGATCATGTGGCTGGAATAGTGAGTGAAAGGAAGTCATAATAGTTGAAGTCAGCATTATGTGGAATTGTATAAAAAACCATTGTAAGGTTTTGAATACCAGAGTGACATAATCTGAAACTTTAAAAAAAAATTATTGAATTTATTGAGGCGACACTGGTTAATAAAATTATATAGGGTTCAGGAGAGACCTGAAGATGGCAGTGGAGTAGGCAGACGCACAGACTCCCAGCTCACACCACAGAAGTGGATTATAAACTAATTTATGAACAATCAGCATGAAAAACCAAATCTGGACTACAAGAACAGCTCTCAAAAACCAAGGAGCAAAGAAGAAGCCACAACAAACCTGGTATGGAGCGCCTGAATCTCCCCTGCTTACAAAAATGGGGGGGGGGGGTAAGGCTGGGCTCTCACTTCAAGGAAAAGAGCAGTAAATACTGCTCACAGCCACTTGCCTGGTGACCAGGGAACAAGGTGTGTTGAAAGGGCCCACTTGTCTTCCAAAAAGAAAGGAGAGAGAGAGAGAGAGAGAGAGACAGATGGTGAGGGGGAGAGGAATACAGGTGACAATCTAAAAAGCTGACTCATTCAGTGCTGGAGGCAGCCATAACTGGGGGAGGGGCTGATCCTTCCACAGAGCAAAATATAAAAGTACTTCCAGGTCACAGAGATACAGACATTTCTCCAGCTCCAATCAGCGCAACAAGACACAACTGAAAACAAGAAGTGGGGAGGAGGGGCAGTAACTCAGGTCTCCATGGAGATCTGAGATACACCTCCCCCTACTGAAGCTGAGAAAGCAACCCGCCCCCAGAGAGATTAACTGGCAGAAGAGGACTTCAGAGCCTCAGGTCACACCCACTGTATTCCTGGTTACAGTTTCAAGTAAGCCCCCTGCTGAGATCAGCAAACAAGACAATCACCTGTTAAGAAAACAAACAAACCAAGACTTCAAAGCAGCCCAAATCCGAAAGTGGATTACAAATAATAGCTGATGCCAACCCAAGACCTAGAAATAACACAATTGAAAACTGGAGGCAGACAACACCAAGCCTAGACTCAACCAGCTCTACAAACAAAACACCCAAATAGATAAAATGAGAAGACAGAAAAGTGCAATCCAAATGAAACCACAAGAGAAACATCCAGGAAATGAACTGAGTGATATGGAAATAACCAAACATCCGGATGTGGAGTTCAAAATAATGATTGTAAGAATGCTTAGGGATCTTAGAACAACAATGGATGGTCATTATGAACACCTAAATAAAGAAATAGCAAGTATAAAAAAGGATATTGAAATATTAAAAAAGAATCAGTTGGAGATGACAAATACAATATCAGAAATGAAGACTACAATGGAAGGAATTAAAAACAGAAAGGATATAGCTGAGGATCAAATCAGTGAGTTGGAGGAAAACTGGAATGAAGGCATGAAAGCAGAGAAGAAAAAAGAAAAGAGACTCAAAAAGTCTGAGGAAACTCTTAGAGAGCTCTGTGACAACATGAAGAGAAATAACATCCGCATTATAGGGGTTCCTGAAGAAGAAGAGAAAGAACAAGGGAAAGAGACTTTGTTCAGTCATATCATAGCTGAAAACTTCCCTAAATTAATGCAAGAGAAACTGTCACAAGTTCAAGAAGCACAGAGACCTCCATTAAAGAGAAACCCAAAGAAACCTACACAAGACACATCATAATTAAAATACCAAAGCTAAGTGATAAAGAGAAAATATTAAAAGCTGTGAGAGAAATAAAGGCTATCACCTACAAAGGAGCCCCCATAAGGATGACATCAGACTTCTCAACAGAAACACTTGAGGCCAGAAGGGAATGGCAAAAAATATTCAAAGTAATGCAGAACAAGAACCTACAACCAAGACTACTTTATCCAGCAAGGCTGTCATTTAAAATTGAAGGGGAAATAAAAAGTTTCCCAGACAAAAAAAACTCAAGGAACTCATTACAACCAAACCAATGGTGCAGGAAATGTTAGGGGGCATGGTATAAACAGATCAAAGTGGGAAAAGAATATAGCAAAAAAGGAATACACCTTTAAAGAAGAAAATGGCAATAAACAACTACATATCAATAATAACCTTAAATATAAATGGATTAAATGATTCAATCAAAAGACATAGGGTAGCTGCATGGATAAGAAAACAGGACCCGTACATATGCTGTCTACAAGAGACACACCTTAAAACAGAAGATGCACATAGGCTGAAGGTAAAAGGATGGAAAAAAATATTTCATGCAAATGGAAATGAAAAAAAAAGCTGAGGTAGCGATACTTATATCAGACAAAATGGACTTTAAAACAAAGAATATAGTAAGAGATAAAGAAGGCCATTACATAATGATAAAGGGAACAATCCAACAGGAAGATATAACCGTTGTAAATATCTACGCACCTAAATATATAAAGCAGACTTTGATGGATATAAAGAGCAAGATCAACAACAATACAATAATAGTGGGGCATTTTAATACCCCACTAACCCGGGTTCGATTCCTGGCCAGGGCACACAGGAGAAGTGCCCATTTGCTTCTCCACCCCTCCGCCGCGCTTTCCTCTCTGTCCTTCTCTTCCCCTCCCGCAGCCAAGGCTCCATTGGAGCAAAGATGGCCCGGGCACTGGGGATGGCTCTGTGGCCTCTGCCCCAGGCACTAGAGTGGCTCTGGTCACAACATGGCGACGCCCAGGATGGGCAGAGCATCGCCCCCTGATGGGCAGAGCATCGCCCCATGGTGGGCTTGCCGGGTGGATCCCGGTTGGGCGCATGCGGGAGTTTGTCTGACTGTCTCTCCCTGTTTCCAGCTTCAGAAAAATGAAATATAAATAAATAAATAAATATAGTACCCCACTAACATCACTAGATAGATCCTCAAGAAAGAAAATTAACAAAGAAACAGAAGACTTAAAAAACACACTAGATCAACTTGATTTAATAGATATCTTCAGAACCTTTCACCCTAAAGCAGCAGAATATGCATTCTTTTCAAGTGCTCATGGTACATTCTCTAGGATAGACCACATGATAGGACACAAAAGTGGTCTCAACAAATTTAAAAAGATTGAAATCATATCAAGCACTTTCTCTGATCACAATGGCATGAAACTAGAAATCAACCACAACAGAAAATCTCAAAAATTCTCAAACACATGGAAACTAAATAGCAGGTTGTTTAAATAACGAGTGGATTAAGAATGAGATCAAAGAAGAAATAAAAAAATTTCCTAGAAACGAATGATAATGAGCATACAACAACTCAAAATTTATGGGACACAGCAAAAGCAGTACTGAGAGGGAAGTTCATAGCACTACAGGCACACTTTCAGAAGCTAGAAAAAGCTCAAATAAACAACTTAACCCTACATCTAAAAGAACTAGAAAACAAACAGCAAGGAAAGCCCAAATGTAGTAGAAGGAAGGAAATAATAAAGATCAGAGCAGAAATAAATGACATAGAGGCTAAAGAAACAATACAGAGGATCAATGAAACTAGGAGCTGGTTCTTTGAAAAGGTAAACAAGATTGATGAACCCTTTTTTTTTTTCCTGAAGCTGGAAACGGGGAAGCAGTCAGACAGACTCCCACATGGACCCGACCAGGATCCACCCGGCATGCCCACCAGGGGGCAATGCTCTGCCCATCCGGGGCGTCACTCTGTCATGACCAGAGCCACTCTAGCATCTGGGGCAGAGGCCAAGGAGCCATCCCCAGCGCCTAGGCCATCTTTTGCTCCAATGGAGCCTTGGCTCTGGTAGGGGAAGAGAGAGACAGAGAGGAAGGAGAGGGAGAGGGGTGGAGAGGCAGATGGGTGCCTCTCCTGTGTGCCCTGGCCAGGAATCGAACCCGGGACTTCCGCACGCCAGGCTGACGCTTTACCACTGAGCCAACCAGCCAGGGCCAGATTGATGAACCTTTAACTAGACTCACCAAGAAAAAGAGAGAGAGGACTCAAATAAATAAAATTAGAAATGAGAGGGGAGAAATAACAACTGACACAACAGAAATACAAAATATTGTAAGAAAATACTATGAAGAACTATATGCCAAAAAGCTACACAACCTAGATGAAATGCACAAATTCCCTGAAACATACAGTCTTCCAAAAATCAATCTGGAAGAATCAGAAAACCTAAACAGAAAACCTAAACCTAACATTTGATTACACCAAATGATATCGAAACAGTTATCAAGAAACTCCCAACAAAGAAAGGTCCGGGGCCCGATGGCTTCACAAGTGAATTCTACCAAATATTCAAAGAAGAAATAACTCCTATCCTCCTCAAGCTATTTCAAAAAATTCAAGAGGAAGGAAGACTTCCAAACTCCTTTTATGAAGCGAGTATAATTTTGATTCCAAAACCAGGCAAAGACAACACAAAGAAAGAAAATTATAGGCCAATATCCCTGATGAATATAGATGCTAAAATCCTCAACAAAATATTAGCAAACCGGATTCAGCAATATATGGAAAAAATCATACACCATGATCAAGTGGGATTTATTCTGGGGAGGCAAGGCTGGTACAATATTTGCAAATCAATCAATGTGATTCATCACATAAACAAAAGGAAGGAGAAAAACCACATGATAATTTCAATAGACACAGAAAAAGCATTTGATAAAATCCAGCACCCATTCATGATCAAAACTCTCAACAAAGTGGGAATAAAAGGAACATACCTCAACATGATAAAAGCCATCTATGACAAACCCATAGCCGACATCATACTCAATGGGCAAAAATTAAAAGCAATCCCCTTAAGATCAGGAACAAGGCAGGGGTGCCCCCTTTCACCACTCTTATTCAACATAGTCCTGGAAGTTCTAGCCATAGCAATCAGATGAGAAGAAGAAATAAAAGGCCATTCAAGTTGGAAAAAAAGAAGTAAAGCTATCATTATTTGCAGATGATATGATATTGTATATAGAAAACCCTAAAGTCTCAGTCAAAAAAACTACTGGACCTGATAAATGAATTCAGCAAAGTGGCAGGATATAAAATTAATACTCAGAAATCAGAGGCATTTTTATACACCAACAATGAACAGTCAGAAAGAGAAATTAAGGAAACAATCTCCTTCACTATTACAACCAAAAAAATAAGGTACCTAGTAGTAAATTTAACCAAAGAGATTAAAGACTTGTACTTGGAAAATTATAAAACATTGATAAAAGAAATCAGGGAAGATACAAACAAGTGGAAGCATATACCATGCTCATGGTTAGGAAGAATAAACATCATAAAAATGTCTATATTACCCAAAGCAATTTATAAATTCAATGCAATACCAATTAAAATACCAATGACATACTTTAAAGATATAGATCATATATTCCAAAAATTTATATGGAACCAAAAGAGAACACGAATAGCCTCAGCAATCTTAAAAAAGAAGAATAAAGGGGGAGGTATCACATTTCCTGATATCAAGTTATACTACAAGACCATTGTACTCAAAACAGCGTGGTGCTGGTATAAGAACAGGCACATAGATCAATGCAACAGAACGGAAAACCCAGAAATAAACCCACAGTTTTATGGACAACTGATATTTGACAAAGGAGGTAAGGGTATACAATGGAGTAAAGACAGCCTCTTCAACAAATGGTGTTGGGAAAATTGGACAGCTACCTGCAGAAAAATGAAACTAGACCACCAACTTAAACCATTCACAAAAATAAACTCAAAATGGATAAAAGACTTAAATGTAAGGCATGAAACCATAAGCATCTTTAAAGAAAACAGGCAGTAAGCTCTCAGACATCTCTCGCAGCGATATATTTGCTGATTTATCTCCACAAGCAAGGAAAATAAAAAACAGGATAAACAAATGGGACTATATCAAACTAAAAAGCTTTTGCACAGCCAAAGACAATAAGAACAGAATAAAAAGACAAACTACACAATAGAAGAACATATTTGACAATACGTCAGATAAGGGGTTAATAACCAAAATTTATAAAGAACTTGTAAATCTCAACACCATTAAGACAAACAGTCCACATCTATTTGTAATAACCTAGACATGTTTTCTTTGAATATATGTACCCTGATTTATTAATGTCATCCCATTACCATTAATAAAAATTTATTTTTTTTAAAAAAAAAGACAAACAGTCCAATCCAAAAATGGGCAAAAGAAATGAATAGACACTTCTCCAAAGAGGACATACAGATGGCCAATAGGTATATGAAAAAATGCTCAACATCACTAATCATTAGAGAAATGCAAATTAAAACCACAATGAGATATCATCTCACACCAGTCAGAATGGCGCTCATCAACAAAACAACCCAGAATAAGTGCTGGCGAAGATGTGGAGAAAGGGAACCCTCCTGCATTGCTGGTGGGAATGCAGACTGATGCAGCCTCTGTGGAAAACGGTATGGAGATTCCTCAAAAAATTAAAAATTAAACTGCCTTTTGACCCAGCTATACCACTGTTAGGAATATACCCCAAGGACACCATAGAACAGTTCCAGAAGGAGAAATGCACCTCCATGTTTATAGCAGCATTGTTCACAATAGCAATGATCTGGAAACAGCCCAAGTGTCTGTCAGAGGACGAGTGGATTAAAAAGCTTTAGTACATATATACTATGGAATACTACTCAGCCATAAGAAATGATGACATAGGATCATTTACAATAACATGGATGGACCTTGATAACATTATACGGAGTGAAATAAGTAAATCAGAAAGAACTAAGAAGTATATGAATCCATACATAGATGGGACATAAAAATGAGACTCAAGAGACATGGACAAGAATGTGATGGTAACAGAGGGTGGGGTGGAGGGGTGGGGAGGGGGCGAGGAAGTAAAGGGAGGGGGTGGGGGGAGGGATGGGGCTCAAAGAAAACCAGATAGGTGACAGAAGACAATTTGACTTTGGGTGAGGGGTATGCAGCATTATCAGATGTCAAAATAATCTGGAGATGTTTTCTCGGGTCATATGTACCCTGATTTATCAATGTCACTGCATTAAAATTAATAAAAATAAGATAAATTATATAGGGTTCAGGTACACAATTCTACTATACGTCATTGTATATTGCATTGTGTGTTCATGACTCAACTGTTTCTCCATCACTATCTATCCCCCTCTACCCTCCTCCACCTCCACCCTTTCACCTTTCCCTCCTGCAGTCCTCACACAGTTGTCTGTGTTTATCAGGGTTTTTTCTTCACTTTATCCCTTCATTATTTTCCCCGAGGCCCTGCACCCCCATCCCCTCTGACAGCTGTCAGTCTGTTCCCGGTATCTATGAGTCTGTTTCTATTTTTTTAGTTTATTTTGTTCATTAGATTACATATATATATGAAATCATATTGTACAGTACTTGTTTTTCTCTGATGGGCTTACTTCATTTAGCATAATAATTTTCAAGTCCATTCATGCTGTTGCAAAATATTTCCAATTTTTACCACTGATTGAGTGGCACAGCTTTTTTATCCACTCATCTCCTAAAACATTTTTTTTTTAAGATACAGAGACAGATAGGGACAGACATACAGGAAGGGAGAGAGATAAGAAGCATCAATTCTTCATTGTGTCACCTTAGTTGTTCATTGATTGCTTTCCCATATGTGCCTTGACTGGGGGGCTCCAGCAGAGCCAGTGACCTCTTGCTCAAGCCAGCGACCTTGGGTTGCAAGCCAGCAATCTTTGGTCTCAAGCCAGCAACCATGGGGTCATATCTATGGCCCCATGCTCAAGCCACCCACCCTGCGCTCAAGCTGGTGAGCTCATGCCCAAACCAGATGAGACCACCATCGAGCCAGTGACCTTGGAGTTTTGAACCTTGGTCTTCTGTGTCCAGATCGATGCTCTATCTACTGTGCCACCACCTGGTCAGGCTCGTCTACTGGTACTTTTAAATGTTGCTGTTTAAATAGACTGAAAGGAGCAAGGGTAGAGGCAGGGAGTCTATTGCAGTAATCTGGGGGAGGGATGATAGTGTTTTAGTCTAGGCCAGGCATGACCAACAGTTTGCCCTCGGGCCAGATTAGAAAGAAAACTTTTTCACAGGCCGGACGAAATATTAAAATTAAAAAAATGTTAAATACAAAAAGAATTTAAGTAAATAAAATTTTATTATGTAATTTGCTTATGAATAAATGTAAGTAATTTAGTACAACAAATTAACAAAAATAATGTGATGTGTTGAGGCGCTTTGCATCGCATATTATATTTTTAATATCTTGGCTCTATACTTGTAGTAGCTATTCTTAACACAGCCTCCAAATGTAAATCATTTAGTCTTGATCTTGTACTTTTATTTAGATTCATTAAAGAAAAAGTTTGTTCACAAATATAAGTTGAGCTGAAGATTACTAAATATTCCCTGGCAAGCTTTTTAAAATTTCCACATTTTCCATTATTCAATTGCTTATAAAAATTGCACAGATGAGTACAAAAGTTGTAAATCTTTATAATGAAATTTTTAAAAAAAATAAAGAAGTATCACGAATCCATTCGACTAATTATTGGAAGTTAACCTTAGATTAGTCACACGCAGAATTCTTTTCTGTGTATCACTATCTTCTTAAATATCTCGATTTCCAATAATCAAAGATGCTTCTGCTTCTGAGTAGCTGAGATTTTAACTTTCATTGTTGTACAATGGCTAGATTTCATAGTTTATGTATAATGATTTAAAAGTACCAGTTACTTCATTTCCACAGTGCGTCGTGCAGAGAATATTAAAAATTTAATTGCGGGCCGCATAAACTCATTACACAGGTCATATGTTGAACATGCCTGGTCTAGGGTATTCATAGTGAAAGTGATAACGAAGTAATCAGATTCTGGATATATTTAGAAGGTATAGTCAGCAGAATTTGTCTGCTGGTTGAGATATGAAAGGAAGGGGATTTAAGAATGACTCCAAAATTTTTAACCTGCATAATTGCAAAAATGGAGTTGCTTCTTGATCAAACTAGGAAGCCTCTTGGAAGAGCAGGTTTGGGGGTGCCTCAAGGATTCTGTTTGGAACATAGTGAGTTTGAAATGCCAACATTTGATGTCCAAGTGGAGATGTCCAAAAGGTAGGTTGGTTTGCAGGTCTTGAGTTTAGCAGAGAAGTCTGGTTTAGAGACATGCATTTGTGGATTTTTCATGCATTGGTGGTTTTTAAAGCCATCAGACTGCAGATAGCCAAGGAGATGTGTAGCTAGAGAAGATGGCAAGACCTGGGCCCTGAGCTCAGGGCTGTCAGTATGAACTGCAGAGGAGAGAGAGGAGGGGCCAGTGAGGGAGAAGAGCAGTGTCCTGGAAACAAAATGTGGAAAGTATTTTGAGGAGGGAGCAGGCTAGGATATCAAATGCTGTTGACAAGCTTGCAAGATGACCTAACCATTTCAGAGTGCTGTAGCCACGTGGGGGTGTTTATGGTCCTCACAAGAACTGTTTCAGAGGTGTGGTGGGACAGTCTAAGGGGACTGGGCTCCAGAGAAAGGAGACAGGTGGACAAATTGTTAAAGGACTTTATGGTAAACGGGCAGAGGAAAAGGGAGTGTTAGGAGGAGGATGTAAAGTTGTCATGTTTATTTTATTTTTTACTTGAGTAGACACAAGAATCAATTAATGAGCTTGGGGTAAATCTATTTTGTTTTCTGGAGGAGCTGTTCTGAGGGATAGCAATCACTGTAAAGATTGTTATGTTCACGTTTTCTAAATCCTATATTCCTTAGCTGTACTTAGGTGCCGTAGTGTAGTCCACCTTTAACAGGGACCTTGTCACATGTGCTCATGTACTTTCACAGACATACACATCCCCTGTCCCATCTGGTGTAGAGGACACAGTCCTGGAGGAAACACCAGCTCAGCCCATTGGCACCGACCCCTGAGCAGACGCAGCCTGGGCATTCTGCCCTGCTCCTTCCTCCCTCCTCTTAAATTCCTCTGGGGTGATGGCTGCGTCAGGCCACAGTGCTTCCCTTCATTTGTACAATCGGCAGTCAGTTCCTTCCCTCTCTTAGATTCCTCTGGGGTGATGGCTGTATCAGGCCACAGTGCTTCCCTTCATTTGTACAATCGGCAGTCAGTTCCTCCCTCCTCTGAAACTCCTCTGGGGTGATGGCTGTATCAGGCCACAGTGCTTCCCTTCATCTGTACAATCGGCAGTCAGTTCCTTCCCTCTCTTAGATTCCTCTGGGGTGATGGCTGCGTCAGGCCACAGTGCTTCCTTTATTTGTACAATGGGCAGTCAGTTCCTTCCCTCTCCGGAGTTGTTTGGGAGGCCCATGGCTCCACACGCACGGACTCCTGCATAAGGTGCACGGACTCCTTCACCTCCTGGTGAAGCCACTGTGAGCCAGAACTGTTCTCCAGAACTTAAAACAGTGACTAAAAAAGAAAGACTGGGGAAGAGGAAGCAAGCACATTGATGAGTTTCGTTCTGGACTAGGAACGCCCGGTATAGCTGTTATCACAAGTTGGCTGAGAGGATAGTTGTAATCACTTTATGCCACTGGCTGGCCTCTTTGTGACGGAGGATTTGTGTGTGTGTGTTTATAAATATATATACATGATATGTACACATAGATGTGTGTGTCTCTGTCTAGTCCACAGTGAGAACGAGTGTGGGTAGTTGTTTATGTGTAAAAAGACCCGAGACAAGCAGTGCTCTTGCGAATCTTTGCCACCTAAGGCAGGGCTAACTCAAGTTTGTGTATTAGTGATCCTGTTTATTTAGGGTAAAGTTTTTTCATGTTTTACTTCACCATCAGTGAAGTGTTTTCTGAAATACATTTTTGAGTGAGTAGCTTAATTCTGCTAAATATAAATCAGAAGAAAGTATATCTCAACACTTTGCACATAAAACAGTGGTTTTAACATTTTACTTATTTTGGCTTTAGGACTAGAGTTCTGCCGAGAAATACAGCAAAGGAGAGCCAGACAGAAATCACAAGCAACTGTGTATTTTCAAAAAAAATTTGGAGGAGGGGGAGAAGGTGGTTTAGGAAAAGATGCTGTTAAATGTTTCTAATTTCAAAAAGAGGTCCAGGAAATGTGCTTTTACTCAATAAGAACAAACCTTTTAAAATTGGATTTCAAGCAACATGGTGGTGTTTTGCAGAGGAAATAAATGGCAGGAGAGGGAGAATCGGAAAGGGGATGAGAGCCACACTAGAGAGGAAGGGAGGTGCAGACACGGAAGCACAGAGGAGAGGTGCTGAGGGTCTGTCTGTGTGGGTTCCGATGGGAAGCATGTCTGTCTAACTGCCTCACATGTGGCCTGTGCTGTTTGGACTTACAGCCGTTCAGCCCTACTTTTCTAAATTAAATTAAGCCAAGGGGTTTAATCTCCCTCCACCTCAGCTGAAGATTCTAGATCTTTTAGTTCACCTTTCAAGTACATAAAAGAAGAAAGAATTTGTCATTTTTTATCCATTTTACATATTTCTATGTCTTGACTAACATCCAAAGCTAAATATTGTTTGTTTGATTGACTGATTGATTGATTGATTGATTTTTAGAGAAAAACATTGATTTGTTGTTCCACTCAGTCGTGCACTCATTGGTTGCTTCCCATGTGTGCCCTGACCGGGGATTGAACCCACAACCTTGGCCTTTCAGGATGACGCTCTAAATATGTGAGCTAGCCATCTAGGACCCCAAAGCTAGATATTTATATATGTGAAAGGTTATAAGCCGGGATAACTCGTCTGTCCTGAACTTGGGCGATGTTCTGAATACTGCTCTTAGTTGGTTGCTATGGAAATGAGCTCTGAGTAGGATTTGTAGATACTGAGAAAAAGAGCAGTCTGCATCCTCCTGTGCTGCAAACTGCAGGTTGTAACCTTTGACTTTTAAATTGAAAATGTATAAATACAGAGCTGGCTTTGAGGGCACTCTACTCTTTGATTTATGCCAAATTTAGCTATGTCCCTTTAACAGAAGCTCAGTGACTGCATTAAATAAAAAGAAATGCTCTGTTATTTATGCTGTCTCTCTCAGCCTTGGTGCATTTCCTGGTATGGAATTTACTGTTCAGAGGCTACTAGTAGTTGTAGCATCCTTTTCCCCCTAATTACTGGTCTATTGTTTATATCACATAAGTGTTGAATGAGTTTAGAGTAGGCATGGCCAACATATGACCTGCGTAATGAGTTTATGTGGCCCGCAATTAAATTTTTAATATTCTCCGCACGACGCACTTTGGAAATGAAATAAGTGGTACTTTTAAATCGTTATACATAAACTACGATATCTAACCATTGTACAACAATGAAAGTTAAAATCTCAGCTACTCAAAAGCAGAAGCATCTTTGATTATTGGAAATCGAGATATTTAAGAAGATAGTGATACGCGGAAAAGAATTCCGCAAGTGACTAATCTAGGGTTAACTTTCAATAATTGGTAGAATGGATTCATGATACTTCTTTATTTTTTTAAAAAATTCCATTATAAAGATTTACAGCTTTTGTACTTGTCTGTGCAATTTTTATAAGCAATTGAATAATGGAAAATGTGGAAATTTTAAAAACCTTGCCAAGGAATATTTAGTAATCTTCAGCTCAACTTATATTTGTGAACAAACTTTTTCTTTAATGAATCTAAATAAAAGTACAACAAGATCAAGATTGAATGATTTACACTTGGAGGCTGTGTTAAGAATAGCTACAAGTATAGAGCCAGATATTAAAAATATAATAGGTGATGCAAAGCGCCTCAACACATCACATTAGTTTTTTTGTTAATTTGTTGTACTAAATTACTTACATTTATTCATAAACAAATTACATAATAAAATTATGTTTAAACCATTTTTGTATTTAACGTTTTTAAATTTTAATATTTCTTCCAGCCCGTGAAAAAGTTTTCTTTCTAATCTGGCCCGAGGGCAAAAACTGTTGGCCATGCCTGGTTTAGGAGGTTGATGTTGGGGAACGGGGCATTGTAAAGGATTCTGTCTTGGAATTCAGAACTGAGAGAAGCTTTAGTTATTAATCACTGTACCTGCTCATTTTGGGGGTTGGGAGAAATTTGTCCAAAGTCACAGAAGTGGCAGTGACCATCCTGGACTTTACTTCACCCTACTCTTTACCTGAGACCAGCCCCATTCAAGCAGAGGACGTTCTGGGAGTAGAGGATAACATGGGCTGTTTCCAGACAAAGCAGGTCTGGGGGTCAGGGGATGCATTTAAAATGCCTTGTGGCCATCGGCTGTTCCAGGAGGGAGGAAGAGAAGTGTAGAGAGGTGGACTGGATTAACTTTATAGCTTGACTACTGGTTTAGAGTTTGAATCACTGCAGGTTACTAAAAGTCATACCTCCGGTTCCCAAAGCATGGAGTGTAATATCCTGATTTACCTAAAGCATGGAATGTAATATCCTAATTTACATTCCATAACTTTCAGCCCTCTGTATTTTTTCCAAATCAACTGCAGGTTAAATTAAACACAAAAAGCCAACATCTCAAATATGCCAACATACATTTGAATATTCTTAATGATGAATGTTTGGATTAAATTATAAGTAATTCTGCATCTAACCTTGGAAATTTCCAACATTCCCAGTTTAATAGGATTGTCAGATTTTTTTCTCTTGTTAATTTGCAGAGCTCACTTTAGTAATCTTGATTTGATTAATGAAAATTTTCTTGGTATTAAAAAATCAGGAAAGAAAGAAATATGCAATTGAATTCTGATTGACCTTGTATTTTGGCATTTATTCTGAAGGCATGAAAATCTTCCTTTGACAAACCAAAGAAACTTACAAGTAACTCTTTATGTTTTATTTTATTACTCAGAGATAATTAATAGGTTTTCATGTAACTAAATTGTCACAGTCCTTAAGAAAATGTAAGCATGGCTTTTAAAGATAATGTCAAAGTGTCTGTCTGATATGTTTTGTTTGTTTGTTTTGCAGACAATAGGTGCCAGACTCGCTGTAATTGTCCAGACTATAGCAAACCTTGGGACAGGCATTATTATATCCTTAATCTATGGCTGGCAATTAACCCTTTTACTTTTAGCAATTGTACCATCGTCACAATAGCAGGAGTTGTTGAAATGAAAATGTTGTCTGGGCAAGCATTAAAGAATAAGAAAGAGCTAGAAGGTTCTGGGAAGGTGAGTTAAACTAAGTTAATTGCTTACCTAAGTGGAGTAAGATATTCTAATCAGTGTTGTACTGTTACTATAACTGAATACTACTTATGAGCTTGAAGAATGTTTTTCTAACTACGCCTCAAAGCAATCTTACAACTCAATAACAGAAAAAGAAACAATTCAATCAAAAAATGGGCAAAGGAAATGAAAAGACATTTCTCTAAAGAGGACATACAGATGGCCAACAGATATATAAAAAGATGCTCAATGTCACTAATCATCAGGGAAATTCAAATTAAAAGCACAATGAGATATCACCTCACACCTGTTAGCTTCATGCACTGTTGGTGGGAATGGAAAGTGGTACAGCCATTATAGAAAACAGTATGGAGAGTTCCCAACAAATTAAAAATAGAACTATTATATGACCTAGTAATTCTACTTCTGGGTGTTTATCCAAGAAATCCAGAACACTTAATTTAAAAAGATACATGCACCCCTATGTTCATTACAGCATTATTTATGAACACCACGCTATGAAAGTAACCTAAATGTTTATCGATAGATGAATGGATAAAGAAGAGGTGGTCCAAATATATAATGGAACATTGCTCAGCCATAAAAAAAATAATGAAATCTTGCTATTTGTGACAACATGAATGGACATAGAGGGTATTATGCTTAGTGAAATAAGCCTAACAAATACCATATGATTTCACTTTATGTAGAATGGGAAAAACAAAATAAATGAACAAACAAAACAGAAAATAGGTACAAAGAATAAATAGATGCTTGCCTTGTGGAAGAGTGGTAGGGGAACAGGTGAAAAACATGATGGGATTTAAGTACAAATTTCCAGTTATAAAAACAGTCGTGGGATGTAAAGTACAGATTAGGGCAGGGGTCCCCAAACTTTTTACACAGGGGGCCAGTTCACTGTCCCTCAGACTGTTGGAGGGCCGGACTATAAAAAAAACTATAAAAAAAATCCCTATGCACACTGCACATATCTTAAAGTAAAAAAACAAAACGGTAACAAATACAATATTTAAAATAAAGAACAAGTAAATTTAAATCAACAAACTGACCAGTATTTCAATGGGAACTATGGGCCTGCTTTTGGCTAATGAGATGGTCAATATGCTCCCCTCACTGACCACCAATGAAAGAGGTGCCCCTTCCGGAAGTGCAGCGGGGGCCGGATGAATGGCCTCAGGGGGCCGCATGTGGCCCGCGGGCCATAGTTTGGGGAACCCTGGATTAGGGGATCATATTGTAATAACTATGTATGAAGCCAGGTAGGTACTGTTATCAGGGTGATCACTTAGTAAGTTATATAAATATCTAATCAGACTTATACACCTGAAACTATTATAATGTTGTATGTCAACTGTAATTGAAAATTTTTAAAATTAAAAAGAATATTTAAATGATAGAAACTCTCTACAAAATAAATTGATAATATTTGTCATGTTTCTTAAAAATTAGCTTATTCTCTTTGACCTAGGGATTTCACTTTGAAGAACTTCTAAGAAAATAATTAAAAGGAACAAATGTTTATGTACAAGGATGATTATCACAGCATTATTTTTAATAATGAAGAAGTATAGAAAACCTTGTTCAATAATAAAGGAATGCTTTAAGTGGCTGGGATATTAAGTGGCCCATTACATATCCCATTATTTATGTATATTTAATGACCTTCAAAAGTGCTCTTGATATTTGTTAAGGCAAAAAATATAAGGTCAAAGATGGGATTGTTTCTCAGTTTTGTTAAATACATATATGCTTAGGGAAAAAAAATAAGCTAATTATTTCAAAAAAATAAGCTAATATTTCAAATTGTGTGTGTAACTTTGTATTACTTTCTATACCTTCTCAGTATTTTCCAAATATTATTCAGTTGTCATGAATGATAATTATAAAGAGAAACATATAAAAACATTACCTTTTAAAAATATATAAAATTACTGGGAACTTAAAATGTGACTGTCATAGAAGAAAAAAATAGCATGGCAACAGATGTAAAATACAGAGTTCTCAGGTTAATATTGCCCCTACAAAGCTATGTGGCTTTAGGTAAATGCCTTTATCTGATTAAGCATTCTCTTTCTGTAAAGAGATTTAATTAGCCAATCTTCCTTCCAGATCTAAAACTCAATTTGATAAAATTACTTTGTATCCTTCTCCATAGTGAAGAAACTCTTAGGTCATAATAAGTTAATGATATTAATTTTATTATTATTACATATTACTTGTCTCTTTTATAAAATTCAAATTAATCACTATCATTTTTTGTGTTTTGTTTTTGTTGTTTTAATTTTGAGAGAGGGAGAGAGAGAGAAGCATCAATCGTTTCACTTTAGCTGTATACCATTGATTGCTTCTCATACGTGCCTTGACCTGGGATCAAACTGGCAACCTCAGACTTGAGCCAGAGACCTCGGTGCTCAGGGTCAGCGCTGTATCTACTGTGCTGCCACCACTGGCCAGGCACCATCATTTGTCCGTGTGTCTCTTAGTGACTGGGTGCTCTCTGTTACAGATCGCTACCGAAGCCATTGAAAACTTCCGAACTGTTGTTTCTTTGACTCGGGAGCAGAAGTTTGAATATACATATGCACAGAGTTTGCAGGTACCATACAGGTAATGACCACTGAAGAGTGTGAGGGGGGTGGGAGTTTTCAGTCATCAGACTGGTTTTCAGGAGGATTACTTTGGCGGGAAGGTAGGGAACAAGTGGAGAAGCTACTAGAAGGGAACTATTTGGAAAGTGCTTGTAGTTATCCTGGAGAGAAGTCACATGACCCTGACCTAAGGCAGGGACTGAGGGGAAGAGGTGGGAAAGATGTGGAGAATGACTCTCTGATGCCAGGTTTGGATAATGAATTCATTACTTTCTCTCATTGGCAATTAGTTCTTTGTAGAACATGACATTTGAGGTGTCCGTGACTTGAGGGGTGGTACTTCTTGAAGTGTGCCTTTTCTTCCTCTCTGTACTCTTCTCCCAGGGGAGCCCCATGCTCCTCCTTTAATGGCGTCCTCCAGTGAGAGCTCCAAAAGTGACATAAGCCTAAGTAAGCCCAACCTGAGTCTCAGTTTTTTCTATGGTAAAAGGTGGGAGCCTGACCTTATCAGTGGGTTTTCAAACTTTATTTTATGATAGAGCCTTTTTCACTGGAAATTTTATTTGAAATCTCAGTATATGAATGAGATAAAAGCAGAGTTGATCTGGTTGAAGCAAGAGTAGGAGGCCCAGAGGGCTGTCCGCTCGTCAGCCTGCTCTTACCCTCTCATCGCCCAGTTCCATGTGGTTCACAGAGTCCATGAATGGTAACTCCCTTGTAAAACCTTCTCTAACTCCCTCAGAGAGTGAAGTGCTCCCTTCTTTCTCCCCATAACATGCGATTCCTCCATTGCTTAAACTCTAATCCACCCTGACTCCTGGGTCCCCAAGGGCAAGAACGTGCCTGATTCCTCCGTGTTGCCCAGCACAGTCTCTGCAGCTGGCAGGCGTTGGGTAAATGAGTGTTGAAAGAATGTTTACTGTAGAGTACATATACCATATTTCCACATGTATAAGGTGCTCCCATGTATAAGATGCACCTTAATATGGGGGCCCAAAATTTGAAAAAAATATATACTACATAAAGTTATTGAACTCAAGTTTTATTCATCAAAAAATTTATGTAAGTCTTCAACAGGTGCAAAAGAGTGGAAAATGCAAGTAAAAAAATCTATAACCACTGTAAGACATACCCAGTTTTTAGACCCCAAATTTTTTGAAAAAGAGGGAATATGGTATGTCAAAGAGTGGGGGAAAGGGGAGCGACTTCCATTTTTGAGTCCATAACAGGCTCTTCATGGTTTCCCAAACTTGTTTTATCTTTACTTCTGCACTTTAAAGTGGTGTTAATCCTTCATTAATGATGAAGACACTGTGACTCAGCGATTAGGCAGTTTTCTAAATTCTCACAAGTAGTAAAGTGAGGCCCAAAGTTAGTTTTTGGAAACCGAACCCATTGTTGTCTGCCATGCCTCCATGTCCCACCACTGACCTATCACAGTTATGTTTTAAGTACTAGAAATACAAGTTCAGTAAGTTTCCACCTGTCTCCTTTTCAGAAACTCTCTGAGGAAAGCACAGATCTTTGGGATCACATTTTCCCTCACCCAGGCAATGATGTATTTTTCCTATGCTGCCTGTTTCCGGTTTGGTGCCTACTTGGTGGCAAAGCGGTTCATGGAGTTTGAGGATGTTCTGTTGTAAGTATTAGATTCATATTTACACTAGAAATAAACCTGAGATGGACATGCTTCATGCCTGCATGGGGACCCTTTACTGTGAAGTTTCAGAAAGAGATGTTAGTGATTCAAAAGGTCTCATTTTACCACTAAGTCTCCATGTGTGTCACTGAAGCGCCCTGTTTCATTTGGGAAACCAGTGACTTTCCCTCACCCCAGTGCTGACTCACACATTTGACCTTTTGGGTCTGTGGCTAGTTGGGGTGGTCATTCAGTAAGGAGTTTCCAGAAGGCCTTGGCATAAGAATCCTTACCCTCAATCAAATACCCAGTTCCTTGTCAAGGATTCTGAACAGGGCAGCTAAGGAACAGCTGTGGACACTGAGTTCTGCAAGCCCTGGCAGGTTCCAGGGTAAATTTGCTCTCTTTGATAAAAGAAAAGTTAGAAGGTAAAAGCTGGAGAATTTGAGAAAAGACAAAGGAAAGCTAAATTGGAATTTCTGCAGAAAATTGTACCTCGGTCAAGGGGACACAGGCCTAAACTTTATTATACTTATAAATGACTCAGAGATGCGGTTTGGTATTGAAAAGTGTGTGTAATCTTTCTGAGTGTCTAGATTTGGTGATGGGTGAGATTCTGCCGTTTGATAGTATACCATCAATACTAGTAACATAGTCTTGCATTTGAACCAGAATCATCAAAGCCTGGCAACCTAATGTGTTAGTGTAATATTTTCATCCTCTTTAGTCATGGACATGTGCATGCATTACAGTATTCTCGATTGACCCCAAAAGAAAATTTAAAATTCCCACTTAATATCTCTGACTGACAAATGATATACAAGTGCTATTTATAACCACAACCAGGAGATCAAAATCAGGGATCATTGACAGTGGGGCTTTGATTAGATTAGGGGTCGGGAACCTTTTTGGCTGAGAGAGCCATGAACGCCACATATTTTAAAATGTAATTCCATGAGAGCTATACAACAACCCGTGTACATTAGCATTATCCAAGAATTTGGTGTTGTCCCAGAGGACAGCTGTGATTGGCTCCAGCCACCGTAACCATGAACATGAGCAGTAGGAAATGAATGGATTGTAATACATGAGAACGTTTTACATTTTTAATGTTATTATATTCTTATTAAAGATTTGTCTGCGAGCCAGATGGCAGCCATCAAAAGAGCCACATCTGGCTCACAAGCCATAGGTTCCCGACCCCTGGATTAGATAATCCCTTGATAATGAAAGTTGCTTTTGTCCAAGTTAAAGAGAGGGGAGATTGTCCAAGTAAAAGAGAGCAGATCATTTTGAAAAGATCCCCCAGGTCTAAATGAAAGCAAGCCCAAGATTAACCATCTGTGTGATTTATTTAGAGCTGGACTCTGGAGGAGAGGCAATGATGGACTCATTGTATTAATCTGGGAGGGTTCCCAAGTTTTAGGTCTGTTCCAGGCGTACTATTTAAAAAGGCATGTGACAAATGTGTCCAGAGGAAGGCAACTGCAGTGTTGTGAGTGAAAGGAGCTATCGAAGTAAATTTTCCATACTATACCTGTGATGTAGAAGAAATCCCAATGTAACTTTCCTTCATCATTTCTGAAATTCTCCTGCTCTTTGTTTTCACAATATTTCAGTACTTGACGGACTGTCTTAAGCAAAAGGATATAGATTTTTTTCTTCAACTTGAAGACTATATAACAGTAGACTTACTCAGACTTGCTACTTCCTACAGCAGAGGCTGGAAGCCAAGTTAGGGGAAGGACATGGGCATAAACATTGAGAGCTGGCCTTGATCTCCTGGAAAGTCCCTCCAAGCTTGAAGGTGTTACGGTTCCCATGCCATAGGTTAAGATGGTTGATGCATTTTGGGAGCAGCATGATATCTGGGTCTATAAAGAATTCTTTCTTTACTGTACAGCTCATAGGTTTTCTAAAACTGATGGAATTCCACCACTACTGCCCATACGCATTATTGATTGCCACAATAATGCTGCCTAATACCCAACCATTACAGTAGCATACACTGATAAACATTTATTTTTGCTCACAAGTCTATGGGTCAGCTGGGCAGTTCTGCTGATCTAGGTTGGGCGTTATGGAGCTCAGCTAGGCTCACTCATGTGTCTGCAGTGAGCTATGAGCTGGTTGCCCAGGTCCTACACAGCTTTCCTCCACCTGTGCCTTGTTCTCCAGCAGACTAACTGGGCTTGTGGTAGTGGCAGAGTTCAGGAGGGAAGGTGAGAGCCAGAGAGAGAGAGAAGCATACAAAGCCTCCTGAGGCATTAGCTTGGACCTGGCAACATCACTTCCACCACATCCTGTTGACCAAAGCAAGTCACAAGACCAACCCAGATTCAAAGAGTAGCAAAACTAATTCCACTTCTTAAATGGAAGAGCTGCAAAGTCACATTATAAGAAGGTGAATATACAGAGAGATGAAAAATGGGGCCATTTTACAATCTGTGACCCTTACATGAACTTATACAGACAAGTGGTTTTTAAGTTCTGTTAGTGATTGTTTGATGCAATGCTCTTTGTTGCAGTAGTAACAACTTTGAGACATATTCAGTAGTAATTCTTCACACACATTTTGTCTTTGTTATTCATAGAGTATTCTCAGCTATTGTCTTTGATGCCACAGTAATGGGGCAGGTCAGTTCAGTTGCTCCTGATTATGCCAAAGCCAAAGTGTCAGCAGCCCATATCATCATGATCATTGAAAAAATCCCTCTGATTGACGACTATAGTACAGAAGGCCTAAAGCTAGTGAGTTTGATGTTTTGATTATATGATCTGCTCCTAACTGATGAATGGAAGTATTGTGACAAGAAATTTAAAAAATAATTGCTTTTTAAAATTTGCTGATGATACAATGAAACTTTCTAGATCATGAGTTCATTTTAATAAATGTTACTAATATGTATTAACATCCAGTACTTTTATATGACAAAGTTACAGGTACATAGAAATACTGCCTGCTTTATAAGCAAATCCTGTTAATTGGGTTTATTATACATATGTAGATTATTCCTGGAAAACAGATTGAGTTACCACATTTGTCTTAACAATAGAGTCTATAAAAATACTGATTCTTTGGCCCTGGCCGGTTGGCTCAGTGGTAGAGCGTCGGCTTGGCGTGCGGAAGTCCTGGGTTCGATTCCCGGCCAGGGCACACAGGAGAAGCGCCCATCTGCTTCTCCACCCCTCCCCCTCTCCTTCCTCTCTTCCCCTCCCGCAGCCAAGGCTCCATTGGAGCAAAGATGGCCCGGGCGCTGGGGATGGCTCCTTGGCCTCTGCCCCTGGAGCTAGAGTGGCTCTGGTCACGACAGAGCGACGCCCCGGAGGGGCAGAGCATTCTGGTGGGCATGCCAGGTGGACCCCGGTCGGGCGCATGCAGGAGTCTGTCTGACTATCTATCCCCGTTTCCAGCTTCAGAAAAATACAAAAAAAAAAAAATACTGATTCTTTGATATTTTATTTATTAACCCTTTGAGTAGTGAGTTCTTTTCATGCTTGCTGCCCCTCTGGAGTGAGTTTTTTTTCAAAAAATGAAATTAGTTCCAGTTACAGCAAACCGAGTAACCCCTTGCTCAAGCCAGCGACCGTGGCCTCAAGATGGTGAGCCTTGCTCAAACCAAATGAGCCCACACTCAAGCCAGCGACCTTGGGGTTTCGAACCTGGGTCCTCCACGTCCCAGTCCAACACTCTATCCACTGCACTACTGCCTGGTCAGGTGCCTTACACATTTTTAAAATAAAATATTTTGTAATCTGGATGGTCAGGCGGCATGAGGACATACATGAATATTTGTACTACTCAAAGGGTTAAATTCTAGCAGTTATAAAATACCCAATTATAATACAAGTTCACTACCTTTGACCGCTGGTGCTAGAGGAATTAGGATATGCAATGCATTTCAGGATTGCAGCAATTGAATTTATTGGTACTGTTCCAATTTTAGAATACCTTGGAAGGAAATGTGACATTAATGAAGTGGTGTTCAACTACCCCATCCAGCCAGACGTGCCCGTGCTTGGAGCTGAGCCTGGAGGTGAAGAAAGGCCAGACCCTGGCCCTGGTGGGCAGCAGTGGCTGTGGGAAGAGCACGGTGGTCCAGCTCCTTGAGTGCTTCTATGACCCTTTGGCCGGGACAGTGGTAAGCACACATTCACACTCAGCTTACTAGAAGGTTTTTCATCATCTAAAAGCCTGGATATATTTAATTTCACTGTAAGCCTTGGTCTTTCAAACAACAGTCCCACAAATTCTGACATGCTAAGTACAGCCTCTAAGCCAGGGGTCCCCAAAATTTTTACACAGGGGGCCAGTTCACTGTCCCTCAGACCATTGGAGGGCTGGCACATACAGTGCTCCTCTCACTGACCACCAATGAAAGAGGTGCCGCTTCCGGAAGTATGGTGGGGGCCCAGATAAATGGCCTTAGGGGGCTGCATGCGGCCCACGGGCCATAGTTTGGGGACGCATGCAGCTGTACCATCTGCCTCAGCCAACATCTGCAGCCTCTCTGTCAACACCACCCCTTTCCCTTCCCTTCATTAGGTTTCAGGAAGAGCAATGACACAGGCTACTACTGAGAGGTAGGGTAAGATAAAGACTGAAAAACACACGAGATAAAAAAGATAGCAACAGAGGAAAGATGTATGGAATACAACCAAATAAAAACAAAAGATAGAAAAACGAAAGAGAAGGATCAAAAAAGACACAAAACTAACAGAAAGCAATGTATAAAATGGCAATAGGGAACTCACAAGTGTCAATAATTACACTAAATGTAAACAGATTAAGCTCACCAATAAAAAGGCACACAGTAGCAGAATGGATTAAAAAAGAAAATCCAACTGTATGCTGCCTACAAGAAACTCATCTAAGCAACAAGAATAAAAACAAATTCAAAGTGAAAGGCTGGAAAACAATACTCCAAGCAAATAACATAAAAAAAAAAACAGGCATAGCAATACTCATATCTGATAATGCTGACTACAAGACAGCAAAAGTACTCAGAGACAAAAATGGCCATTTCATAATGGTTAAGGGGACACTGAATCAAGAAGACATAACAATTCTTAATATATATGCACCAAACCAAGGAGCACCAAAATATATAAGACAGCTACTTATTAACCTTAAAACAAAAACTGACAAAAATACAGTCATACTTGGAGACCTCAAAACACCGCTGATGGCTCTAGATCGGTCATCCAAACAGATAATCAACAAAGATATATTGGCCTTAAACAAAACACTAGAGCACCTGGATATGATAGACATCTACAGGACATTTCATCCCAAAGTGACTGAGTATACATTTTTCTCCAGTGTACATGGATCATTCTCAAGAATTGACCATATGTTGGGCCACAAAAACAACATCAGCAAATTAAGAAAAATCGAAGTTACCAAGCATATTTTCTGATCATAAAGCCTTGAAACTAGAATTCAAATGCAAAAAAAGAGGAAAAAAATCCCACAAAATTGTGGAAACTAAACAACATACTTTTAAAAAAATTAATGGGTCAAAGAAGAAATAAGTGCAGAGATCAAAAGATATATACAGAGAAATGAAAATGACAATACAACATATCAGAATCTATGGGATGCAGCCAAAGCAGTGATAAGAGGGAAGTTCATATCACTTCAGACAAATATGAACAAACAAGAGAGAGCCCAAGTGAACCACTTAACTTCACACCTTAAGGAACTGGAAAAAGAAGAATAAAGACAACCCAAAACCAGCCAAAGAACAGAGATAATAAAAATCAGAGCAGAAATAAATGAAATAGAGAACAGAAAAACTATAGAAAAAATTAATAGAACAAGGAGCTGGTTCTTTGAAAAGATCAACAAAATTGGCAAACCCTTTGCAAGACTTACCAAGGAAAAAAGAGAAAGAACTCATATAAACAAAATCCAAAATGAAAGAGGAGAAATCACCACGGACACCATAGATATACAAAGAATTATTGTAGAATACTATGAAAAACTTTATGCCACTAAATTCAACAACCTAGAAGAAATGGATAAATTCCTAGAACAATACAACCTTCCTAGACTGAGTCAAGAAGAAGCAGAAAGCCTAAACAGACCTATCAGTAGAGAAGAAATAGAAAAAACCATTAAAAACCTCCCCAAAAATAAAAGTCCAGGCCCAGACGGCTATACCAGTGAATTTTATCAAACATTCAAAGAAGACTTGGTTCCTATTCTACTGAAAGTCTTCCAAAAAATTGAAGAAGAAGCAATACTTCCAAACACATTTTATGAGGCCAACATAACCCTCATACCAAAACCAGGCAAGGATGGCACAAAAAAAGAAAATTACAGACCAATATCTGTAATGAATGCAGATGCTAAAATACTATACAAAATACTAGCAAATTGAATACAACATATTAAAAAAATAATACATCATGATCAAGTGGGATTCATCCCAGAATCTCAAGGATGGTTCAACATACGTAAAACGGTTAACGTAATACACCATATCAACAAAACAAGAACAAAAACCACAGGATCTTATCAATAGATGCAGAAAAGGCTTTGGATAAAATACAACACATTTTATGTTTAAGACTCTCAACAAAATGGGTATTGAAAGAAAATATCTCAACAAGATAAAGGCCATATATGATAAACCATCAGCTAGCATCATATTAAATGGCACAAAACTGAAGGCTTTCCCCCTTAAATCAGGAACAAGACAGGGTTGTCCACTCTCTCCACTCTTATTTAATGTAGTACTAGAGGTTCTGGCCAGAGCAATCAGGCAAGACAAAGAAATAAAAGGCATCCATATTGGAAAAGAAGAAGTAAAGGTATATCACTTTTTGCAGATGATATGATCCTATACATCGAAAACCCCAAAGAATCCACAAAAAGACTACTAGAAACAATAAGCCAATACAGTAAGGTCACAGGATACAAAATTAACATACAGAAGCCTTTCTATATGCCAACAATGAAACGTTTGAGAACGAACTCAAAAGAATAATCCCCTTTACGATTGCAACAAAAAAAATAAAATACTTAGGAATAAACATAACAAAGAATGTAGAGGACTTATATAATGAAAACTATAAACTATTGTTAAGGGAAATCAAAAAAGATATAATGACATGGAAGAATATACCTTGTTCTTGGTTAGGAAGAATAAATATAATCAAGATGGCCATATTACCCAAAGCAATATACAAACTTAATGCAATTCTCATCAAAATTCCAATGACATTTTTTAAAGAAATGGAGCACAGAATCATCAGATTTATATGGAACTATAAAAAACCCCGAACAGCCAAAGCAATCCTAAAGAAAAAGAATGAAGCTGGGGCATTACAATACCTGACTTCAAACTATATTATAGGGCCACGACAATCAAAACAGCATGGTATTGGCAGAAAAATAGATACTCAGACCAATGGAACAGAATAGAAAACCCAGAAATAAAACCACATATATATAGTCAAATAATTTTTGATAAAGGGGCCAACAACACACAATGGAGAAAAGAAAGCCTCTTCAATAAATGTTGCTGGGAAAACTGGAAGGCCACATGCAAAAGAATGAAACTGGACTACAGTTTGGCCCCTGTACTAAAATTAACTCAAAATGGATCAAAGATTTAAACATAAGACCTGAAACACTAAAGTACATAGAAGAAGACATAGGTACTAAACTCATGGACCTGGGTTTTAAAGAGCATTTTATGAATTTGACTCCAAAGGCAAGAGAAGTGAAGGCAAAAATTAATGAATGGGACTACATCAGACTAAGAAGTTTTTGCTCAGCAAGAGAAACTGATAACAAAATAAAACAGCCATCCAACTAAATGGGAAATGATATTTTCAAACAACAGCTCAGATAAGGGTCTAATATCCAAAATATACAAAGAACTCATAAAACTCAGCAACAAACAAACAAACAATTTAATAAAAAAATGGGAAGAGGATATGAACAGACACTTCTCCCAGGAAGAAATACAATGGCCAACAGATATATGAAAAGATGCTCATCTTCGTTAGTTATTAGAGAAATGCAAATCAAAACTGCAATGAGATACCACCTCACACCTGTTAGATTAGCTATTATTAACAAGACAGGTAATAGCAAATGTTGGAGAGGCTGTGGAGAAAAAGGAACCCTCATCCACTGTTGGTGGGAATGTAAAGTAGTACAACCATTATGGAAGAAAGTATGGAGGTTCCTCAAAAAACTACAAATAGAACTACCTTATGACCCAGCAATCCCTCTACTGGGTATATACCCCAAAAACTCAGAAATATTGATACATAAAGACACATGCAGCCCCATGTTCATTGCAGCATTGTTCACAGTGGCCAGGACATGGAAACAACCAAAAAGCCCATCAATAGATGACTGGATAAAGAAGATGTGGCACATATACACTATGGAATTCTACTCAGCCATAAGAAATGATGACATCGGATCATTTACAGCAAAATGGTGGGATCTTGATAACATTATATGAAGTGAAATATGTAAATCAGAAAATACCAGGAACTGCATTATTCCATACGTAGGTGGGACATAAAAGTGAGACTAAGAGACATTGATAAGAGTATGGTGGTTACGGGGGATGGGGGGAAAGGGAGAAGGAAAGGGGAGGGGGAGCGGCACAAATAAAACTAGACAGAAGACAATCTGACTTTGCGTGATGGGTATGCAACATAATTAAACGACAAGATAACCTGGATATGTTATCTTTGAATATATGTATCCTGATTTATTGATGTCGCCCCATTGAAAAAATAAAATTATTGGCCCTGGCTGGTTGGCTCAATGGTAGAGTGTTGGCCTGGCGTGTGGGGGACCCGGGTTCGATTCCCGGCCAGGGCGCATAGGAGAAGCGCCCATTTGCTTCTCCCCCCCCCACCCTCTCCTTCCTCTCTGTCTCTCTCTTCCCCTCCCGCAGCCAAGACTCCATTGGAGCAAAGATGGCCCTGGCGCTGGGGATGGCTCCTTGGCCTCTGCCCCAGGCACTAGAGTGGCTCTAGTTGCGGCAGAGCGTCGCCCCTGGTGGGCGTGCCGGGTGGATCCCGGTCAGGCGCATGCGGGAGTCTGTCTGACTGTCTCTCCCCGTTTCCAGCTTCAGAAAAATACAAAAAAAAAACAAACAAACAAAAAAATAAATAAATAAATAAAATTATTAAAAAAATAAAAAATAAAGGAGGAAATTTATTATATATGCCGGCCACATATATCTTACACAGGGCAGTTCCAAAGTCCCAAATCATGTGTGTCATTAATATTCTAGGGGTTGGTTATATACTGTTAATTATACATGGGTGGGGAAATAACCTGACATCTCGGTGTAAGCCTATATCTTTGTCCAGAGATACATACATTAACTACATGCTTTCAGGTGGGGAGAGGTAGTTTCCATGGGAACAAATGCCTGTAAATGGACCATTAGTATAAGAAAAGGTTTAATTTAATTTTTTTCTTCCTGTATCTGGCTAGCTATTCACCCATTTCCCCATAGGTATGGGGGAAGGTCAGCGAATCCAAGTCTCCTTCCTCTTCTGCATTTACAACACAGTGCCATTGGCCATCTTGATTTTATGCTAATCACAAGTACAGAGATCATCTACAGAAGCTCTCTGTATGCTTAGCCCAAAGTAACATAATGTTCTTTAAGCTTTCTAAAATATTAATATTAATTCTGTAGTCATTGGTACCTTACAACAAGGCCTGTTCCTCAAAAACCTGATCCCAACAAAGTCAGGGAAGATCAGAAACCTGACCTTTAAACCTGTTATGTAGTCATAGCAGTTATTTATTTCCAATCTAATCTCAGCTACTTTTTCTTTTTTTTTTTTTTATTATTATTATTTTTTTTATAATAAATTTTTATTAATGGTAATGGGATGACATTAATAAATCAGGGTACATATATTCAAAGAAAACATGTCTAGGTTATTTTGTCATTAAATTATGTTGCAAATCCCTCGCCCAAAGTCAGATTCAGATTGTCCTCCGCCACCCTCTATCTAGTTCTCTGTGCCCCTCCCCCTCCCCCTAACTCTCTCCCTCCCTCCCTCCCATGTCCTCCCTCCCCCCACCCTTGGTAACCACCACACTCTTGTCCATGTCTCTTAGTCTCATTTTTATGTTCCACCAATGTATGGAATCATGTAGTTCTTGTTTTTTTCTGATTTACTTATTTCACTCCTTATAATGTTATCAAGATCCCACCATTTTGCTGTAAATGATCTGATGTCATCATTTCTTATGGCTGAGTAGTATTCCATAGTGTATATGTGCCACATCTTCTTTATCCAGTCTTCTATTGAAGGGCTTTTTGGTTGTTTCCATGTCTTGGCCACTGTGAACAGTGCTGCAATGAACATGGGGCTACATGTGTCTTCACGTATCAATGTTTCTGAGGTTTTGGGGTATATACCCAGTAGAGGGATTGCTGGGTCATAAGGTAGTTCTATTTGCAGTTTTTTGAGGAACCACCATACTTTCCTCCATAATGGTTGTACTACTTTACAGTCCCACCAACAGTGAATGAGGGTTCCTTTTTCTCCACAGCCTCTCCAACATTTGCTATTACCCGTCTTGTTGATAATTCAGCTACTTTTTCTATGAAAACTTGTTATGTAATAATAAAGATGTCAGGAAATATTCTAGAAATAGAACACATTGTATTAGTTTCCTGTGGCTGCTGTAGCAAGTTTCAGCACATTTAGTGGTGTAAAAAAAATAAATTTATTATCTTATAAATTGCAGAGGTCTAGATGTCCAAAATGGATCTTAGTGGGCTGAAAGCAAGTGGTTAGCTGGGCTGGATTCCTCCTGGAGGGTCCAGGGGAGACCTGTTTCTTTACTGTTTCCAGCTCCTGATCTCCCTTCCTCCATCTTCCAAGTCAGCACTGTCTGATCGAGCCGTCCTCCTGTTGTACACTTTGGTGCTCCCTCTCTTACCTCCCTCTTCCATAGTTAAGGACCCTCATGGTTCCACTGGGCCCACTGGATAACCCAAGATAATCTCTTTGAGATTAATTGATGAGCAACTTTATACCTGTAAAGCCAGGAGGCACGGCCAGGGCCACTATCACAGCCGCCTGGCCCATGCAGGTTCACATTGGATTCGGACAGTCGGTAAAGAAACAAAGGAGCCAAAAGCTGATGGGCTGTTATCTTTAATTCTAGCTTGCACCTGGCGGGCAAGTAAAAATCACACACTGGGCTCCAAAACCCACTCACATTTAGTGCTCACAAAGCCACTGACTTATCCGAGTTTCCTAGAATCAAAGGTTTCTAGCTCACCAGCCTTATTCTCCTCAGTTCCCCATCTCCTTCCTTATCCCAGATACAAACTCTGCACAAACTGGCATCTCACTCAGCACTCCGCCATCTTGGCTGCTTCTCCTGGCCACATGGCCTCTTTCTGCTGCTCTCTGCTCTGCTCCCTCTGCTCTCTCATGCTAATCATCCCAGGAACCAAGAGCAGCAAACTCTCGTTCTGCCCCCATTTTATAGTGTAGCTTCACAACTTCTAATCCAATATACAAAATAGGGAAGTGTCTAATACAAAGTCACTTCTCTGAGGCATGATTGGATTGTACCACCCCACATCAAAAAGGGTGGGAAAGGCTTAATCCCAAAACCAAGCCCCAGGCTACAAGGATTCTCAACACACATTAATATCACCTGGGCGACGGCCTCACGTGGGCAGCGCCATTTTTAACAAAGTGAGCATAATACATTTTATCTGCCAAACAATCAACCCCTATGCTCACTTTACTACCCACAATCTATACCACCGGCATCCCTGTGCAAGGAAATTAGAACATTACACAAATTACAACAGCACAAATCATACAATTTCAACAATCACAAAGGTACACTTCACCAGTCTCTGAGCACTTAGCCCAAAGCGCAAAATGTCCTCGGCCTTTTTTCTAGCCACAGGGAAAGCTTCCCGGGGCAGGGGAGTGCTTCCAGCAAAGCCACCCCCACCCCCATCAGGGTATTTCACATTGTCCAAAATCCATAATTCGTAAATCCATCCAACAAAGGAGCCAATGCCCACTCCGGTCGTAGTCCAGGAAATCAGTCCACGCACATGGGGCGTCAGCCACCCCCCTCATTCCTGCCGTCCTGGCAGGTCTTACACTGTCCCAAAAAGGAGCACATGGCAATGGCAGTCAGCATTTCCATCTCTGCTCCGGAGGACATGTCCAGCCCTATGTCCCAAAATCGCAGACCTACCAGGGCCACAGTAGATGCTCCTTCCAGCTGGGCTCTCATCTTCTGGAGACTGCGGATTGCAACTCCAGCCCGATTCTCCTGAACCTCCAAAGAGGAACTAGAAACATCAGCTCCCACTGCCGGGCTCGAGCCCCGGGCTTCCGCCTTCTGCTCCGTAGACCTTGCAGCTCCAGTCTCATCTCTGGCCTCAGCCCCAGCCTCCCGCCACTGCTGGCTCTCCACAACATCCAGGGCAAGCTGCAACTCACGAACCTCTGAATCCTCCTCCAGCAGCTGCTCCATTTCCAGGCGAATCTCGCAAACCTGGTCGGCCTCCTCCTCCAGCGCTTCCTCCAGCTCCAGGGTCAGCATCGGTTTCTCCCGCATTTGCTCCAGCTCCTTCCACTGCTTGGTTTGCAAGTCCCGGGCAGCCTCTTCCACAGAGTTCTCGGTTTCCTCACGCATGGCTGTAATAGTCAGCCAGCCTACGATCCCCAAAAGGACAGCCATGGGGAACCATAACACTAGCCAGTCCTCTACTCCAGCGCTCAAAGGCTCCTTGCTGATCTGTATCGAATCCTGCCACAGACTATGCCAAATGTAAAGCCAGGAGTCATGGCCAGGGCTACCATCACAGCAGCCGCCCGGCCCATGCAGGTTTGCATTGGATTCGGACAGTCGGTAAAGAAACAAAGGAGCCAAAAGCTGATGGGCTGTTATCTTTAATTCTAGCTTGCACCCAGCGGGCAAGCAAAAATCACACACTGGGCTCCAAAACCCACTCACATTCAGTGCTCACAAAGCCACTGACTTATCCGAGTTTCCTAGAATCAAAGGTTTCTAGCTCACCAGCCTTATTCTCCTCAGTTCCCCATCTCCTTCCTTATCCCAGATACAAACTCTGCACAAACTGGCGTCTCACTCAGCACTCCGCCATCTTGGCTGCTTCTCCTGGCCACATGGCCTCTTTCTGCTGCTCTCTGCTCTGCTCCCTCTGCTCTCTCATGCTAATCATCCCAGGAACCAAGAGCAGCAAACTCTCGTTCTGCCCCCATTTTATAGTGTAGCTTCACAACCTCTAATCCAATATACAAAATAGGGAAGTGTCTAATACAAAGTCACTTCTCTGAGGCATGATTGGATTGTACCACCCCACATCAAAAAGGGTGGGAAAGGCTTAATCCCAAAACCAAGCCCCAGGCTACAAGGATTCTCAACACACATTAATATCACCTGGGCGACGGCCTCACGTGGGCAGCGCCATTTTTAACAAAGTGAGCATAATACATTTTATCTGCCCAACAATACCTTAATCCCCCTTTGCCACGTGGCTTAACATTTACAGGTTTCATGGCTTAGAACATGGGTATCTTGGGAGTGTGTGTATGCAGCATTATTTTACCCAACACACACGTATCAAAACTAGGGTTAAAATGGAAGAAACATGATGGTTCTTCAGAGCACATAATTATGATCATATTTAACTATCCTTGATAATCTAAACGATAACAACAAAAGTGTAGTCTCACAGTAATTTGGCAACTGCAATGTCTGAAGTAATGATACTACCCTTGCTAGATTCAAAATGCGCTGGTTCCAAAGTTTACCTGGGAGCTCTTCTTTTTTTAGCGCATTGACAGAGAAGAGGTCAAGCAGCTGAATGTCCAGTAGCTCCAGGCACAGATGGGCATCGTGTCCCAGGATCCCATCCTGTTTGACTGCAGCATTGGCGAGAACATCGCCTATGGAGACAACAGCCGGGTCGTGTCCCAGGAAGAGATTGTGCGGGCCGCCAAGGAGGCCAACATTCACCACTTCATTGAGTCACTGCCTGACGTAAGTGTCCCGGCCAGTTAGGAGTCCGGGAGCCTGTGGGTGCCTCCCTGGCCGATGGTTGGATAAGGGCTGGTTTCCCAAGGTGAAGAAAAATGAGCAGCCACACACTCACACACGCACACACCCTTATACAAGCATCAGGCCACACTTCCTGTCCCCCTTCAGTGTTATGTTTACCGGGTCACCCAACTGACTTCCCCTGTGAACAAGACTGACCTGAAAGCCGGTATGTCTGGGAGGCCTCTCCCTTCTAGTCCAAGTGCAGGGCCGGGAGAAGCAGGCCTGAAGCCCCCTCCCCATTTCTCTCCCAGCCTTCCTTCTGCCTCCTTGCAGCCCTTTCCAAACCTCCAACCTCCCTGCAGAGTCAGGCCGGGGATAGGACCCGTGCCAGAAAGAAGGCCCTCTCTGAATAGGGCTGAACCATGTGGTGACCGAGATGCCATGTAACTCGTCACCATCGCACATTTCATGGGCCCCAAGCTGTGGCCTTTGAAATCCTCCCTGGGCTGTAGTCCCATGGCTGTCCTCTGAATTCCTCCCAGGAGGCCAGACAAACAAAACTTCTCATCCTCTTGAAAGCCCCTTTAGTCCTGTATTTTAAAGTACATTTTCACATGGCTCATCTAACCCTCCATCATCAACATTTACATTATTTATTGTAAGGAAGTGCCCCATAAGAAATAGAGCTCAGCAGCCTCCAGCCAGCAGGGAAGGCACTCCCCTCTTGGGGAAGTCTGGCAATGCCAGGTGGCCCTTTCCCAAGATTTTCTTTTCCTGAGTCTCTTCTTTAAGTAACTGCTGCTACCACATCATAGGCCCCAGGAGGGGACATTGTTGCCAGCCTTTAACCTTCTAGCCCAACTGTGAATAATTGGCCCTTTCCAAGGCTAGCATATTTTATTTCTTATATTTTTATTTTTCTATGACAGAGACAGAGAGACACAGAGACACAGAGGAACAGATAGGGACAGACAGGAAGGGAGAGACACGAGAAGCATCAACTCTTCGCTGAGGCACCCTAGTTATTCATTGACACCCCCCCCCAACTGTGCCTCTACCAGAGGGCCACAGCAGACCAAGTGACCTTCTGCTCAAGCCAGTGACCCTGGGCCCAAGCTGGCGAGCCTTGCTCAAACCAGACAAGCCGCCCAAGCCGGCGACCTCAAGGTTTCGAACTCGGGCCATCCACATTCCAGTCTGACACTCCGTCCACTGAACCACCACCTGGCCAGGCAAGGCTAGCACATTTTAAAATATAGTCTCAATCCCCTGTACTAATGTCAAGGTCAGTGTTCTCACACATGGGCATGGACCAGCTCATCAGTGTCACCTGGGAACATGAAAGAAATGCAGGTTCTCAGGCCCTTCCCCAGAGTGTGGGAATTAGAAACTTGGAGGTGAAGTCTAGCCATGGATGTGTTAATAGCCCAGGTGATACTGATGCAGGCTGAAGTTTGAGAACCACTGGGTTAGGGGTTGGCAAAGACAAACGCAGAGAGTAACTATCACCCGACTATTAAATATGCTTTGCCGCTCTGGCATCTGTCTGCCACTGAGACCCCGCTTTTCTGGGCTCTTGGTCAACTCTGTCACACAGAGCACACTCGTAGGTTCTTCTTCTCCGAAAAGGAAAGGAAAGGAAAGGGAAAGGGAAAGGGAAAGGGAAAGGGAAAGGGAAATCCCTTCAATCCTGTTTTCTGTCTGAGAAGCCACTTCTTCCCCTGAGTGATTTGAACTAGAATTTACCTCGCCCGGCAGGAGGCTGGTCTCGTTACCCAGCTCCTCCCTTTGGGGTTAAACCCTGTGTTTACTTGCCTCAAGAGGCTCAATACTTTCTCGGTGCAACCTGGCCACACCTACACTTTCATGGGACACAGTGTTCCTGCCTCTGAGGCAGACGCAGCCCTGGGGTAGAGCCAGCCCCATGGTCCACCCAAAAGTCACCTGAAGTCTTCGTATCCCACCTGCAGGTGGCGCCCTCTGTCCGAGTGCCACACAACTAGGACTGTCAGATACAGCAAATACAAACAGGCAACACCACGCAGAACACGAAGTTTACAAACTCTGGGTATCAGAATCAGCCAGCAGTTTGACTAAAATTTTGGCCTCCAAGACCTGTAAATAATAAGATAGTATTGTTCTCTAGGTTATACTGCCTTCACATCCTGTTTCGGCTCTCCCCTACATGCTGCTGTCTCTGCCGTTATGTTGAGTAGTGACAGTTATCTAATGTGGGCAACAAATAAGTGAAAAATTTTGGGAGAACTCTAAAACAAAAAAAAATACTTCAGCTTTCTTTTTTAAAAAATTTTGTTTATTGACTTTTACAGAGAGAGAGAGAAAGGAAAAAAAAAAACATTGATTTTTGTTGTTCCACATATTTATTCATTGGTAGATTCTTGTATGTTCCTAACTGGGGAACCAAATCTGAAACTTTGGCCTATCAGAACGACTCTAACCAGTAGAGCTATATGGCCAGGGCTGAAAGAGTTCAGCTTTTAAAGTTATATATCGAAATAGAATTCTTTAGCATTCATTAAAATTGTTGAGACAGAGCAGAGAGTTTTTTAAAAACAGACATCAAAAAGGTAGCATCCCAAGGATTTCTTCCCTTCCTTGCTTTAAAATAATGGAGAGAGCATCACCTGCTGGTTATAAATGAAATGAGCTTCAATTATTTTCTTATGCTTAGGCCTTTCAAATCAAATTTCCTATCTTCTACCTCTTTGTCCTAAATATAATGAAACCAGAAGACTGGAAGAGACTAACATGACAATATTCTTCCTCATACACATGCTGACTTGTTTATATTAAAACATAACTTTCAAGACACAAACGGTCTATTTTCAAGAAGAGAGATCAAACTTGTCATTGAGAGCTATGTGTTTGTTTAATTTCTATGAATCTGGCCCTGGCTGGGTGGCTCGGTGGAGAAAGCATTGACCCGGTGACCCAGGAGTCACGTGTTTGACCCTCGGTCAGGACACATAGGAGAAGCAATCAATGAATACACACTAAATGGAACAATTCAGTGAAAAGAGTTGATACTTGTCTTCCTTCCTCTTCTCTCTTTCAATCGAAAAATTCTCTATGAACCCATTCTTAACTTCTAAACCTAAAAATTTTTTGTATGCATGGAAGTAGTTTTTTTTTCAGTAAGCAAACTCGTTTTTATAATCTCAGTTCTTCTTTTTATAGTAATGAAACTCTATTTACAGAAATACAACACCAGAGTAGGAGACAAAAGCACTCAGCTATTGGGTGGCCAGAAGCAGCATGTTGCGATTGCGTGCACCCTTGTTAGACAGCCTCACATTTTGCTTCTGGATGAAGCTACATCAGCTCTGGACACAGAAAGTGAAAAGGTAAGAATGTAAATCTAACTTATTCACATTTAAATCGGTTGCACCTGAGATATAATTTATGCTTCTTTCTTCCACAGTAGAAAAGAAATTTCAGCCACATAATGTTGATTGTTACTCATGTCACCTTTTGGTGGAATTTAAACACTTTCTATAGCTGCTGTTAAAACTAAGATAAAACAAGGCCAATTAGTCTCATAGTACTTACTTACGCTCCAGTAAACAGCCCTGGATCACTTTGTATTGACCTTAGAAACTGCATTGAGGAGGCATATTTCCATTTCTACTGGCAGCATTTCTTCAGCAACTATGTAAAATATGGGAAGGCAACACAATGTTGAAAGCTGTCGGTACCTTAAGATAAATATTAGTAATCATATGTCAGTTTGAGAAAAAGTTAAACATTCTGGCACCTGAAAGCCAGACAAGTTCTGAGATGTTTCCTGTCTTAAAAATACCAAAATGCAAAGAAGAAGGTGTCCCCATGCTCAGTCTTCCTGAATTTGCTGTAGAGCTGACCAGAGGCTGATGGAAGGATGTTGTGTAGCTAGGCATACCAGTAAACATTTCTAATGGGTGGATGGGCCGTATTTATTGTCCTTTCAGAATGGATGACTCATGATTCGGAATGAATTCAAAAGAGGATTCGATTATCTTCTGATACACCAAATCCCTTGCTTTGTAAAATCTGTTACATTTCACTGGCATCATTGTTATAAAAGGACCTATTATTGGATAAATTAATTTTGAAGATTAGAAGATTATTTTGGAAAAGGAATTAAAGGGAAGGTACTATTTTTATCAGAATTAATTTACATGATTATTGAATGGGTCATCCAAGAAGCCCTGGACAAAGCCAGGGAAGGCCGCACCTGCATTGTGATCACCCACCGCCTGTCCACCATCCAGAATGCAGACCGGATTGTGGTGTTTCAGAATGGCAAGATCAAGGAACATGGCACCCACCAGCAGCTGCTGGCAAAGAAGGGCATCTATTTCTCCATGGTCAGTGTCCAGGCTTGAGCCAAGCACTCTTGAACTGTGACCAGATACACTGTTAAATATTATCTAATGTCTGTGTTAAAATATGGCATTTAATCAAAGTTAAAATGTGAGAACTTACTGAAAAAACTTACATAGTTACCTGTTTAATGACACAAGATGATTCCACGACATTTAGAATCTTCAAAGACTTTATAATTAAAGGAATTGGAAGAAACATCACCAAATGGAATAAAATAATGTTTTTTGTTTGTTTATTATAAATAAATTTTTATTAATTTTAAAGGGGTGACATAAATAAATCAGGGTATATATATTCAAAGAAAACATGTCCAGGTTATCTTGTCATTCAATTATGTTGCATACCCATCACGCAAAGTCAGATTGTCCTCCGTCACCTTCTATCTAGTTTTCTTTGTGCCTCTCCCCCTCTCCCTTATTCCCTCCTCCCCCATAACCACCACTCTTGTCCATGTCTCTTAGTCTCGTTTTTATGTCCCACTAATGTATGGAATCATGCAGTTCTTGGTTTTTTCTGATTTACTTATTTCACTCCATATAATGTTATCAAGATCCCACCATTTTGTTGTAAATGATCTGATGTCGTCATTTCTTATGGCTGAGTAGTATACCATAGTGTATATGTGCCACATCTTTATCCAGTCTTTTTTTTTTTTTTACAGTGATTAAAGCCTTTAAGCAAACTCTTGGCCAGTACAGCAAGAATCCATAAAAGAGTAGTGTCCTTAACATGTTCACCAAGTCCAAGTTGGCACCAACACCATTCCAGATCCCTGCAAATGCAACCCAACCCCAGTTCAGTCCATTAGGAGCTGTCGCAAAAAGAGGAGTCCAGGAAAAGTCCACATCCAGGAAAAGTTTGCATGGCACTGGAATTGTTGTCACAATTCTATACTTTGCAGCTCACGTCCAAGTCACAATGACCGCTGCTTCTAGCTGGTAATGATTCAGGTAGACTGGAAAAGCCATCTGCAGCATGTGTGGAGATGGAGCTTCTGTTCTCCTCTGCCTGGAGAGATGAGACCAGGTTGCTTTTCCCTGGAGCTCTGCGACTGTGGCTTGGTAAAGAGAACCTTAGGATATACTAAGCTGGGTGGCAAAGGGGGAAAGAGAGCTCTAAATTAGGAGTAGGTCCCAGCCTGAAATAACGGTGGGGCATTGAGGTAGGAGGAATAAAGGAAACACTATATATTAAACAAAACAGCAGAAAATAAAACTATGAACACCCACAACAGAGATCTTCGAGGGAAGAATAAAAAACCTGACTATTCAGGCAAGACATAGTTAAGTGGCCCTTGTGCAAAAGAGATCAGTTTTCCTGCTTCTTGGAAGAAATACCCTAGGCTCGGCCACAGTGTCGCAGAAGGAGCCGACAGCCCTGGGCACCTTCAGCCTTCAGTGGCAAACCCCAGCATTCTGGGCAAGGTTAGGTCATAGGTGGCTGGAGCAGGGCTGGAAGAGACTGAATCCTCCCTTAGAGGAGCGAGGGGGAAACCTACCTTCCACTGTCTCTTTTTCCTCACAGCAAAGGCATGTAAGCCTGGCAGGCTTTAGCTCAATAACCTTCCTATTCATTATTGAAGCAGGACCCAGATGGAATCCTATGAGACCCCTTTGGGGCATTGGAGCCTTTAAGGGCGTATCATAAAAGCTGGTAGTTCACCTGATCTCTATTGGGCTTTTTCTGCCTCTAGGTACCTTAAATGCCATGCTCAGAAGATCTCACTGAGGGGTTTGAGGATCCCTACCTGCCTATATAAACCTTTTCTGTATATCTGGAGCTATTTGGGAAAAGACAAAACAGTATTATTAGCTGGATCAAATAAAAGAGGGTAGAAATTTGCAAGAGAAAAAGATTTGGCATCTCCTGTTCATCAGCATTCAAAAGAAATTTAAAAAATTTTAGAGTGACGTCACGGAAATGGCGCCGTGAGCAGCGCGTCCGACAGCTCTCCCCTAAATCACAACAAATTTATCAACTAGAAACAGAAAAATTTATCCTCGGAGCATTCCGGAGTTCCACACAAACTGATAGCGAAAGGACTGTTATCACTTGAATCTGAGAGACGAGGGTGTGGAAAAATCTACCACAGGGACGTTCTTTCAAACCGCAAGGAAGTGCGCCTGTGGTGAGTCAGCCCATATACTTGGGAACCGCGAGCCGCGAGCAGCCGCCGCGAGCCGCCGCCGCGAGCCGCCGCAAGCCCCCGCGAGCCACTGCCGCGAGCGGCCGCCACGAGCCGCCACCGCGAGCCGCTGTGAGCCCCCGCGAACCGCCACCGCGAGCGCGCCCGGTCCGGTTGAGCACTGCTGACGTTCCCAGCGGCCCGCACACTGTGAGTGGGGGTCGCCGGCCACCGGTGCCTGGAGCGCCCCATTCGCTCGCGTGCCTTGGGCATTCCACGTGCCCAGGGCGCCCTGCTGGCCCGCACACCCAGGGGGCTCCATTATCCTGCGCCTGGTGCGGTCCAGCCGCCAGCGGCGGGGCGAGCGGGAGAGGCTTGGGAGATTCTCTCCATGGGCAGGGCACCTCACCCAGCCATTCAAGCTAACAATCAAGCGTTGGGGGAGGGGCGCACGCAGGCAGCCTAAAATACCTTCGGAAACACAGCTGCGACCCAATCACTGAAATTAGCTTAACCCATGAAATCTGCGCACCCTCGGTTCTAATTGATAAGATCTCTCTCAGTTCAGCGATCCAAGACAAGAGGCGTGATATTTTTTAGTGCCTCTCGCTAAAGGGGCGGGGGCAACTTCTGATTGATAGAGCCTCCATATTCAGGGATAAACGCTAACAAGAAGGACTTGGCAGATAATAAGGTCTATACTACACTAGTAAGCAGAGACTAGTGCCTCTTCTTCCCTGCAAAAACAGGCTACAAAGTGTGGAAAGCCTGGGTTGAGAGGTCCAACTAAATGATAGGCACTGATCAGTCACCTTGACAACAATTGACTCCCACCCCCGCCTGATTACACTGGAGGCCCTGACTCTCAGAGCCTTTCCCAAAGCCTTGCACTGAGTGGGGATAGAGTGGGGATTTCCCAGCTCTTTGAGCCTCTTACTCCCCAGGCAGAAGCAGTTGCAGCCTTATAGCTGGATCACCAGGCTGCTAATTCAGAAAGGGGGGACTAGGAGAGAGAATCCAGGAAAGCAAACTCTCTCATCGTTGAACCTTGCAAACGCCAACAAGCCTTTACTTCCAGCAAGACTAAAGCCAATTATATGACATTGCCATAGAATCCCATCAACTGCAAGTCCCTAACTAAGAGTGACACAGGGGCAGAGCCTGGGGTACAGAGTCACTGACCAGGAAGAGGGAGAGAAAAGAAAAAGGAAGAAGTTAACCTCTCAAAATCAAGAAAAACCCACAGACTTTACAACTTGATCCACTAATTTTTTGTTGTTGTTGTTGTTGTTTGTTTCTTCTATCTTTTTGCCTTTATTTCCTCCACCTCAGTCCTTCTATTCTCTGTCCATCTTATACTTCCCCTTTCTTGAACTACACTACTCATGAGTGTTGCATTTTATTTTTCTTCTTCATCCTCACCCTCCTTTAAGGTTATACTCCAAAACACTTAACTCTCACTCTCTCCTTTTTTTTTTTTTTGTCTTGCTTTATTTTGTTTTTTTTCTCTTCCTATTTTATTTCTTCCTTCATTTTTCTCTTTTTCTTATTTTTTCCTTTCTATTCGTTTTTTCTTTTCTCTTTTTACTTTCCTCCCATATAATCCTCAATCACGAACAACTTAGTTAATTTGGGACTCAAGGCTTTTTTTAGGCTTTATTTCTCTTTTTTGCTTTTGTTTTTATTTTTTTTTCTTGTTTGTTTATTTTTGTGGCATTTTGGGTTCTCCCAACCCAAGGTCTCCATTGTATTTAGTCTTTGCTCCACTTAATACAACAGAATTTTACTTATTATTTTTATTTTTTCTTCTTTATTATTCTTTTTTGGTCCTTTTTTCTGGTTCCCTCTTATCCCTCTCATTATATCTCTTAGTTGACCATCACTTACAAGCAAATCATCTTATGCTTGTCTAAGATTTTCTTCCTTTTTTTTTTTTTTTTTTTTTTTTTGCATTTAGTAGGTCCCTACTCCCTTTTTTTTTTGCCCCTTGAACTCTTCACCCCAAATCAGGCCCTCCATTATAGGCATGATATTTCCCTGAGGAGGGGAGAGGAGGGAAAGAGAAGAGAGAAAAAAAGGGGGAAATAATAAATTATTACTGTTTTTTTATTGTGGGGTGTTTTACCCTTTTTTTTTTTTTACTTTTTACTCTTTATTAATTCTAATTAGTGCTATCAATAAGACCACCCTCAGATGCCGATAAGAAAGAGGAAATCGAATATTATGGATACAAAAGAAAGAGAGGTAACACAAATAGATGTGGAAAAATCTATGGAGAAAAGACTTAACATATTGGAAGCCTTGGAGCTAAATGACAGAGAATTTAAAATAGAAATCTTAAAAATGCTCAGAGATATACAAGAAAACACAGAAAGGCAATATAGGGAGATCAGAAAACAACTCAATGAACACAAAGAATATATTACCAAGGAAATTGAAACTATAAAAAAAATCAAACAGAAATGAAAAACTCAATTCACGAACTGAAAAATGAGGTAGCAAGCTTAGCTAACAGAACAGCCCAGATTGAAGATAGGATTAGTGAAATAGAAGACAAACAACTTGAGGCACAACAGAGAGAAAAAGAAAGAGACTCAAAAATAATAAAAAACGAGAAAGCCCTACAGGAATTGTCTGACTCCATCAGAAAGAATAACATAAGAATAATAGGTATATCAGAGGGAGAAGAGAAAGAAAATGGAATGGAGAATATACTCAAACAAATAATAGACGAGAACTTCCCAAGCCTGTGGAAGGAACTAAAGCCTCAAATTCAAGAAGCAAACAGAACACCAAGTTTTCTTAACCCCAACAAACCCACTCCAAGGCACATCATAATAAAGATGACACAAACCAATGACAAAGAAAAAATTCTCAAGGCAGCCAGGGAAAAGAAGAGTACAACATATAAAGGAAGGCCTATTAGATTATCATCAGATTTCTCAGCAGAAACTCTACAAGCTAGAAGAGAGTGGACCCCAATATTTAAAGCCCTGAAAGAGAGGAACTTTCAGCCAAGAATACTATACCCATCAAAGCTATCCTTCAAGTATGAAGGAGATATAAAAACATTCACAAATACAGAAAAGATGAGAGAATTTATCAACAGAAAGCCCCCACTCCAGGAAATACTAAAGGGGGTTTTCCAACCAGATTCAAAGAACAAAAGAAAACAACACCACAAGTCACAGCTCCACCAAGAACACAATAAAACCAAACTTAAACTGTGACAACAAAGGAAAAAAAAGGGGGGAGAGGATGGAGATTAACAGTAGCAAAGGATGATGAAGTGCAGAAATACTTATAAGATAGGGTACTACAATGAATATGGTAGGTACCCTTTTCATTACTTAATGGTAACCACCCTTAAAAAAACCACCACAAAAACACTTGATTTAAAAAAGGTAGCAACAGAGGAAAGAAGTATGGAACACAAACACACAAAAACAAATGATAGAAAAACAAAAGAGAAGAATCAAACTAGATACAAAACTAACAGAAAGCAATTTATAAAATGGCAGTAGGGAACCCACAAGTGTCAATAATTACACTAAATGTAAATGGATTAAACTTACCAATAAAAAGACACAGAGTAGCAGAATGGATTAAAAAAGAAAATCCAACTATATGCTGCCTACAAGAAACACATCTAAGCAACAAGGATAAAAACAAATTCAAAGTGAAAGGCTGGAAAACAATACTCCAAGCAAACAACACCCAAAAAAAAGCAGGCGTAGCAATACTCATATCTAATAATGCTGACTACAAGACAGAAAAAGTACTCAGAGACAAAAATGGTCATTTCATAATGATTAAGGGGAAGTTGAATCAAGAAGACATAACAATCCTTAATATATATGCACCAAACCAAGGAGCACCAAAATATATAAGACAGCTACTTATTGACCTTAAAACAAAAACTAACAAAAATACAATCATACTTGGAGACCTCAATACACCGCTGACGGCTCTAGATCGGTCATCCAAACAGAGAATCAATAAAGATATAGTGGCCTTAAACGAAATACTAGAACACCTGGATATGATAGACATCTACAGGACACTTCATCCCAAAGCGACAGAGTATACATTTTTCTCTAGTGTACATGGAACATTCTCAAGAATTGACTATATGTTGGGCCACAAAGACAATATCAGCAAATTTAGAAAAATTGAAATTGTACCAAGCATATTTTCTGATCATAAAGCCTTGAAACTAGAATTCAACTGCAAAAAAGAGGGGGAAAAACCCACAAAAATGTGGAAACTAAACAACATACTTTTAAAAAATGAATGGGTCAAAGAAGAAATAAGCGCAGAGATCAAAAGATATATACAGACAAATGAAAATGATAATACGACATATCAGAATCTCTGGGATGCAGCAAAAGCAGTAATAAGAGGAAAGTTCATATCACTTCAGGCCTATATGAACAAACAAGAGAGAGCCGAAGTAAACCACTTAACTTCACACCTTAAGGAACTAGAAAAAGAAGAACAAAGACAACCCAAAACCAGCCGAAGAAAGGAGATAATAAAAATCAGAGCAGAAATAAATGAAATAGAGAACAGAAAAACTATAGAAAAAATCAATAAAACAAGGAGGTGGTTCTTTGAAAACATCAACAAAATTGAAAAACCCTTGGCAAGACTCACCAAGGAAAAAAGACACAAGACTCAAATAAATAAAATCCAAAATGAAAGAGGAGAGATCACCACAGACATCATAGATATACAAAGAATTATTGTAGAATACTATGAAAAATTATATGCCACCAAATACAACAATCTAGAAGAAATGAATGAATTCCTAGAACAATACAACCTTCCTAGACTGAGTCATGAAGAAGCAGAAAGCCTAAACAGACCAATCAGCAGGGAGGAAATAGAAAAAACTATTAAAAATCTCCCCAAAAATAAAAGTCCAGGCCCAGACGGTTATACTAGTGAATTCTATCAAACATTCAAAGAAGACTTGGTTCCTATTCTACTCAAAGTCTTCCAAAAAATTGAAGAAGAAGCAATACTTCCAAACACATTTTATGAGGCCAACATAACCCTCATACCAAAACCAGGCAAGGATGGCACAAAGAAAGAAAACTACAGACCAATATCTCTAATGAATACAGATGCTAAAATACTAAACAAAATACTGGCAAACCGAATACAACAACATATTAAAAAAATAATACATCATGATCAAGTGGGATTCATCCCAGAATCTCAAGGATGGTTCAACATATGCAAAACGGTTAACGTAATACACCATATCAACAAAACAAAGAACAAAAACCACATGATCTTATCAATAGATGCAGAAAAGGCTTTTGATAAAATACAACACAATTTTATGTTTAAGACTCTCAACAAAATGGGTATAGAAGGAAAATATCTCAACATGATAAAGGCCATATATGATAAACCATCAGCCAACATCCTATTAAACGGCATAAAACTGAGGACTTTCTACCTTAAATCAGGAACAAGACAGGGTTGTCCACTCTCTCCACTCTTATTCAACGTGGTGCTAGAAGTTCTGGCCAGAGCAATCAGACAAGACAAAGAAATAAAAGGCATCCATATCGGAAAAGAAGAAGTAAAGCTATCACTTTTTGCTGATGATATGATCCTATACATCGAAAATCCGAAGGACTCCACAAAAAGATTATTAGAAACAATAAACCAATACAGTAAGGTCGCAGGATACAAAATTAACATACAAAAGTCCATAGCCTTTCTATATGCCAACAATGAAATATTAGAAAACGAACTCAAAAAAATAATCCCCTTCACGATTGCAACAAAAAAAATAAAATACCTAGGAATAAACATAACAAAGAACGTAAAGGACCTATATAATGAAAATTACAAAGCATTGTTAAGGGAAATCGAAAAAGATACAATGAGATGGAAAAATATTTCTTGTTCTTGGATAGGAAGAATAAATATAATCAAAATGGCCATATTACCCAAAGCAATATACAAATTTAATGCAATTCCCATCAAAATCCCTATGAGATTTTTTAAAGAAATGGAACAAAAAATCATAGATTTATATGGAACTATAAAAAACCCCGAATAGCCAAAACAATCCTAAGGAAAAAGAATGAAGCTGGGGGCATTACAATACCTGACTTTAAACTATATTATAGGGCCACGATAATCAAAACAGCATGGTATTGGCAGAAAAATAGACACTCAGACCAATGGAACAGAATAGAAAGCCCAGAAATAAAACCACATATATATGGTCAAATAATCTTTGATAAAGGGGCCAACAACACACAATGGAGAAAAGAAAGCCTCTTCAACAAATGGTGTTGGGAAAACTGGAAAGCCACATGCAAAAGAATGAAACTCGACTACAGCCTGTCCCCGTGTACTAAAATTAATTCAAAATGGATCAAAGACCTAAATATAAGACCTGAAACAATAAAGTACATAGAAGAAGACATAGGTACTAAAATCATGGACCTGGGTTTTAAAGAACATTTTATGAACTTGACTCCAATGGCAAGAGAAGTGAAGGCAAAGATAAATGAATGGGACTACATCAGAATTAAAAGTTTTTGCTCAGCAAGAGAAACTGATATCAAAATAAACAGACAGCCAACTAAATGGGAACTGATATTTTCAAACGACAGCTCAGATAAGGGCCTAATATCCAAAATTTACAAAGACCTCATAAAACTCAACAACAAACAAACAAACAATCCCATAAAAAAATGGGAAGAGGACATGAACAGACACTTCTCCCAGGAAGAGATACAAATGGCCAACAGATATATGAAAAGATGCTCAGCTTCATTAGTTATTAGAGAAATGCAAATCAAAACTACAATGAGATACCACCTCACTCCTGTTAGATTAGCTATTATCAACAAGACGGGTAATAGCAAATGTTGGAGAGGCTGTGGAGAAAAAGGAACCCTCATTCACTGTTGGTGGGACTGTAAAGTAGTACAACCATTATGGAGGAAAGTATGGTGGTTCCTCAAAAAACTGCAAATAGAACTACCTTATGACCCAGCAATCCCTCTACTGGGTATATACCCCAAAACCTCAGAAACATTGATACGTGAAGACACATGTAGCCCCATGTTCATTGCAGCACTGTTCACAGTGGCCAAGACATGGAAACAACCAAAAAACCCTTCAATAGAAGACTGGATAAGGAAGATGTGGCACATATACACTATGGAATACTACTTAGCCATAAGAAATGATAACATCAGATCATTTACAGCAAAATGGTGGGATCTTGATAACATTATAAGGAGTGAAATAAGTAAATCAGAAAAAAACAAGAACTACATGATTCCATACATTGGTGGAACATAAAAATGAGACTAAGAGACATGGACAAGAGTGTGGTGGTTACCAAGGGTGGGGGGGGGGAGGGAGGACATGGGAGGGAGGGAGGGAGAGAGTTAGGGGGAGTGGGAGGGGCACAGAGAACTAGATGGAGGGTGACGGAGGACAATCTGACTTTGGGCGAGGGGTTTGCAACATAATTTGATGACAAAATAACCTAGACATGTTTTCTTTTCTTTGAATATATGTACCCTGATTTATTAATGTCATCCCATTACCATTAATAAAAATTTATTAAAAAAAAATTTTTAAGTAAAAAGCATGATATGGTAGACCTGTAGGAGTTCCAGGATATGACTCCCCTCTTTTAAGTTTTTTTACATTGACCTTAAAATATTTGCTGGGTACACTTTAATAATACCTTGACTTTAAAGATTGTAAGAAATACCCATAATTTGAAAGATTTGACAAAATACAGTAAATGTTTTTGCTACATATGCAGGAGCATTGTCAGTTTAACCAGTTTAGGAAATCCAATAATAGAACAATGCATACAGACAATGAGCTATAACATGCTTAGCAGCCTCTCCTGTTCTGACAGAGGTTACTATAAATCCAGAATAGGTATCCACTGTAACGTGGACATAGGACTGTTTGCCAAATGAAGGTATATGAGTAACATCCATTTGCCAAAATTGTCCTGGTAGGAGTCCTTGAGAGTTAACTTCAACTGAAGGGACAGATTGTAGTATAGGACACCTTGGACAGGATTTACCAATCTGCCATGCTGCTTCCTGAGAAAGTTGAAACTATTTACACAGGACTGCAGCATTCCGGTGATGAATAGTATGAGACTGAATTGCTCGATCTGTCGTGGTTGCTCCAAATAATTTTCTTTTGGGTAGCTTGATCAACAAGGGCATTCCCTTGTGCTAAATCTCCAGGGAGCATGGAGTGAGCTCAAGTATGTGCTATAAAACATGGAGCTCTATGTTGACATACAAGTCTTTGAAGAAGAAGGAACTGCTGAAATAGTTCATCAGCAACTGTCCCTAAGACAGCAGTCTTTATAGTGGAAACAACCATAAGTAAATATTTGCTGTCTATATATAAATTAAAGGAGAATATGGCAAATGCTGAAAGGCCATGATAATGTCATATAATTCTAATCTTTGAGCTGATTTTAAATTGACTGTTTCACTATAAAGTTGTCCATTGATTTGCATAAGTGATTTGCCATTTAGTGAAAGTTTCCCAGAGCCATTGTTATTCATCCTTTGAAAAAGGAACAACAATAATTTTGAGGCTCAAAACCTATAAGCTGAAGGGTTGCCTATGCCCCTTGATAATCCAGGAGGCAACAAGATCAAAATATGGAAGTGTATCTCATGGACTATTAGATGGGTCAATGTGCCGAAGCTGTAGCTGCACTTGTACCAATTAAGCAGCTGTCCTAAGTTTCTCCTGAGAAAAGGACCATTGGTCTACCCATACAGGATTATCTCATTTACAAGTAATTGGGTCTGCACAATGCATTATTGGGGTAGCAGGAGCTACCAAGGCCCCTATGCTAAATTTTGATATCCTAATCCACATCTTCTGGTATTGGGTGTCACTTCTATGGGGGTGAGAATTCCTCGCTGTTCTTTCCCTAGTCCCTTAGTGGGCAAAAATCCCCGGTCAAGCATCTGAGTACTTACTAAACCAGTGTTTCCCAACTTTTTTTGTGCCATCACAATGAAATTGTTAACAAAACACAGTAAGTAAAATTTCAAAACATATAATGAAAGACAGAAATTTAAATTCCAAATAATTTTAATACAGATTTTTCTATATTAATTTATTATTTTAATTTAGTGTGATCCTTGCACTTGATACTTGCTGCACAGAGATTTTATATTAGGTTCCAATTTGGTTAGCTTTAGTCTCAAGTCTCCACGTTGTGTTATATCCAGCTGATTTCTTTTTTTTTTTTTACCAGTAAATCATTTACAGCACTACATCCACATTCAGCTAAAAATGAAGATGGAAACGGTAGCAATAGTTTTCTTGCACATTTGGTTGAATTTGGGTATTTGATTTCTGTTTCCTCACAAAGCCATGCCATCGCTCCTTTGATATTAAATAAAGCTTTAACTGACTCATCATTTTGCAATTCTGCGAGTTCTTCTTGATACTGCATATTTGATATATCAGACAAATCCACTAACATTGGCTGCATCATCCATGTTGGGAAATCAATTTGTTTTAAATCAGAAAATCTTTCCTTTAAATCAGCCGATAGAATATTCAAATGATTGACAATAACAAGTAAAGCGGTATCAGTTACTTCACATTTTTGGAGCCAATGAAACTGTTTAAAGTTTTTGTTGTTAATATGTTTCTGACATAACTCAATATTGGTAATGAAACCAAATATCTTTGCTTTTGCATCGACAAGAGTTTTATTTGTTCCTTGAAATTGCTTATTTAATATAGTTTTTCAAAGATATCGGCTAAATAACTCACAAATGCTTTACCATCTATTGTTAACAGATACTTCATTTCAGGTTTGTTGCTTAAAAGTCACTAAGAGTATCAAACAGTTCCATAAATCTTTTCAAAAAGTTTCCTTTAGATAGCCATCTTCAGTATGAAGTAAAAGTCTCACATGGTCTTCATTTTGTTCTTCACAAAATAGCTTGAAAAGACGCTCACATTTGGCACTAGCTTTAATAGCATTAACACACTTTATTACTGTATGTAATACTTCATTCAGAACAGGCGAGATGTTTTTAGCTACCAAGTTTTCCCTATGAATAACACAATGCACAAGAATCATTTCTGGATTTGCATCTTTCATCAATTTTAAGCAGCCATTTTTCTTGCCCATCATATTGGGAGCACCATCTGCAGCACAAGATGTTATATTTTTCATTGGTATATCACTGACATCTAAGTAGTTTTTTAGCTTAATATATATATATATATATATATATATATATATATATATATATATATCTTTGGAGGTAGTGGTGCTTTCTAATCTTTTACAGAACAACATTTCTTCAGCAAAATGTCCTTTATCAATATATCTTACGTAAGTTATCAATACTGCCTCACTGTCTCTCAAAGTTGATTCATCCATTTGCAAGGAGAATTTTCTTGTTTTCAGCTTTTCAATAAGTTGTTTTTTAATATCCTCACTCATTTCGTCTATTCTTCTGCTAACAGAATTGTTACTGAGTGGCATAACTTTTACATCTTTGTCATCTTTTTCAAGAACCGTTTTTAAGAAATGCTGCTATTGACGGTTTTATTAAATTCTCTCCTATAGTGTGCTTTCCTCCAGTTTTAGCGATGAATAAAGAAATTTGATAACTAGCCTCAAGAACACGATTATTAGTTGAAGTATGAGCAGTAAATAGAGACTTTAATGTTCTTTTTTCAAAATTTTTCTTTAAAGTTTTAAAGTAACTCAAATCTGAATTAATATGAGCACTATGTTTCGCCTTCAAATGCGCCTCAAGATGACCTCATTTCATTGATTCGTTGGTCAAGCATTGTTGGCATAAAAGACAAAAAGGAATCCGCTCATCGTGAACAGCGGGTATGAACCCAATTTTTAAATATTCCTCCGAATATTGACGAGTTTTTTTCTTGCTTGCACCACTCATTTTACTATGGGCTATAATAAAAATAAGATCAATTAAAAACTAATATTAAAATATGTGTTAAAATATATTCAATGTGACATAGAGTAAACGTATACTAAAAATTCATATTTATTTAAATGTATATAACACATTTACTACACTACCACCGCAAATCAAAAGGTATCTATATTTTTTCCACTTGACAAAATTTTCTGGAAAGTTATGCTTCTAAAATTAAAATTGTCATGCATGCACTATTATAGCACCAATAATATTTATAAAATATTATTGCTTTCTAGCCCCGATGCAAGAAGTACTTAATAAAGAGTTTAATATTGATAAAAATAAAATCAAATACTTACCAATTATATCTATACAATATATATATGTATATTTATTAAATCAACGAGCTTTTACAACAGTTTTGACTGACACTTATTTCAAATTCACACCAACTGAATGATGTGAAACACTACAGAAGTTGTGATGGGCCAATTAGGTGAGAATAACTGCGTTGTTTAGCGAGTTTTTAAAACGTCTGGGGTTCCCCACGGCAGACGCCACACTCCGCGGTGAACCCAGGATGAAGTTTACTTGACGCCAATCACCCAGTTGATATTTTGGTCTCGTCAAACGAAATTATACTTAATAATTATTTACCGCAATTATTTAAGAATTGCATTTTTTGTTAAATTTGGCACCGATATCTAGCATTGCATTTAAATGGCCCGGGGTGAAAGAGTTAAAGTCATGTCGAGTCCATTTTCAAATTGCCCCCCTAAACTATCGAATTGCCCCCCTGTGGGGCATGGGCCCCACGTTGGGAAACATCGGACTAAACTATTAGGACTGACAAGCAATGCTCTCGTATTTTTCAAAACATATCTACCCAACAAATTAACTCGCCATCCAGGGAGCACATAAGGCTTAAAAAAATTCAGAATGACCTTCTTAATCTTTCCAATGTAAAAAACTAGAACTTTGTTAAGGGGATTTACTCTGTCCTATACCTTATAACTCTGTGGCTGCTGCATGAGTGGGCCAGAAAGGAGGCCAATGTAACTTAGCAATAACAGATACATCAGCTCCAGTATCTAAAAGTTTTTAAAATTTATGCCCATGTATTGTTAGTTCCATTTCAGGGCGTTCCTGACCTATTTTTTAAATCCAATTGGCAAAATCAGAGGAGCCAAATTACCAATTTTTGGGGGGCCCCTTTTGCAGGATGTGGCCTGAGAAGCCAAATTAGAATCCTTATACTATTCTTCTAACTGCCTGAATTAGCTGTGAGACAAATTCTTTTTTTTATTGATTTTAATGGGGTGACATTGATAAATCAGGGTACATATGTTCAGAGAAAACATCTCTAGGTTATTTTGACATTTAGTTATGCTGCATTCCCATCACCCAAAGTCCAATTGTCTTTTGTCACCTTCTAACTGGTTTTCTTTGTGCCCCTCCCCTCCCCCAACCCCTTCACCCTCCTCCCCCCTCATCCTGTAACCCCCACTCTCTTGTCCATGTCTCTGAGTCTCATTTCTATGTCCCACCTATGTATGGAATCATATAGTTCTTAGTTTTTTCTGATTTACTTATTTCACTCAGTATAATGTTATCAAGGTCCATCCATGTTATTGTAAATGATCTGATGTCATCATTTCTTATGGCTGAGTAATATTCCATAGTATATATATATCAGAGCTTTTTAATCCACTCGACCACTGATGGACACTTGGGCTGTTTCCAAATCTTCGCTATTGTAAACAATGCTGCCATAAACATGGGAGTGCATTTCGTCTTTTCAAACAGTGCTATAGTGTTCTTGGGGTATATTCCTAACAGTGGTATACCTGGGTCAAAAGGCAGTTCAATTTTTAATTTCTTGAGGAATCTCCATACTGTTTTCCACAGTGGCTGCACCAGTATGTAGTCCCAGCAGCAGTGAAGGAGGGTTCCCTTTTCTCCACATCCTCGCCAGCACTTATTCTGTGTTGTTTTGTTGATGAGCGCCATTCTGACTGTAATGAGGTGATATCTTATTGTGGTTTTAATTTGCATTTCTCTAATGATTAGCGATGTTGAGCATTTTTTTATATGTCAATTGGCCATCTGTATGTCCTCTTTGGAGAAGTGTCTATTCATTTCTTTTGCCCATTTTTGGATTGGATGGTTTATCTTCCTGGTTCTACAAGTACTTTATAAATTTTGGTTATTAACCCCTTATCAGATGCATTGTCAAATATATTCTCCCATTGTGTAGTTTGTCTTTTTATTCTGTTCTTATTGTCTTTAGCTGTGCAGAAGCTTTTTAATTTGATAAAATCCCATTTGTTTATCCTGTCTTTTATTTTACTTGCCTCTGGAGACAAATCGGCAAATATATTGCTGCAAGAAATTTCAGAGAGCTCACTGCCTATGTTTTCTTCTAAGATGCTTATGGTTTTACAGCTTACATTTAAGTCTTTTATCCATTTTGAGTTTATTTTTGTGAATGGTGTAAGTTGGTGATCTAGTTTTATTATTTTGCAGGTAGCTGTCCAATTTTCCCAACACCATTTGTTGAAGAGGCTGTCTTTTCTCCAATGTATGCTCTTACCTTTTTTGTCAAATGTCCATAAAACTGTGGGTTTATTCCTGGGTTCTCAATTCTGTTCCATTCATCTATATGCCGGTTCTTATGCCAGTACCCGGCTGTTTTGAGTACAATGGCCTTGTAGTTTAACTTGATATCTGGAAGTGTGATACCTCCCACTTTATTCTTCCCTTTCAAGATTGCTGAGGCTATTCGTGTTCTCTTTTGGTTCCATATAAATTTTTGGAATATGTGTTCTATATCTTTGAAGTAAGTCATTGGTATTTTAATCAGTATTGCATTGAATTTATAAATTGCTTTGGGTAATATGGGCATTTTAATGATGTTTATTCTTCCTAACCATGAACACAGTATATGCTTCCACTTGTTTGTATCTTCCCTGATTTTTTTTATCAATGTTTTATCATTTTCTGAGTACAAATCTTCAATCTCCCTGGTTAAATTTATTCCTAGGTACTTTACTTTTTTGGTTGCAATGATAAAGACGATTGATTTTTTAATTTCTCTTTCTGACAGTTCATTGTTAGTGTATAAAAATGCCTCTGATTTCTGAGCATTGATTTTATATCCTGCCACTTTGCTGAGTTCATTTATTAGGTCTAGTAGTTTTTTGACTGTGACTTCAGGGTTTTTTATATACAATATCATATCATCTAAATAATGATAGTTTTATTTTCTCTTTTCCAATTTGGATGCCTTTTATTTTTTTTTCTTGTCTGATAACTGTGGCTAGGACTTCCAAAACAATGTTTAATAAGAGGGGGAAAGGGGACACCCCTGCCTTGTTTCTGATCTTAAGGGGATTGCTTTTAATTTTTGCCCATAGAGTATGATATTGGCTGTGGGTTTGTCATAGATGGCCTTTATCATGTTGAGGTATATTCCCTGTATTCCCACTTTGCTGAGAGTTTTGATCATGAATGGGTGCTGGATTTTATAAAATGCTTTTTCTGCATCTATAGAAATTATCATGTGTTTTTTCTCCTTCCTTTTGCTTATGTGATGAATCACATTGATTGATTTGTAAATATTGTACCAGCCTTGCCTCCCAAGAATAAATCCCACTTGATCATGGTGTATGATTTTTTTCATATATTGCTGGATCTGGTTTGCTAATATTTTGTTGAAAATTTTTGTATCTAAATTCATCAGGGATATTGGCCTATAATTTTCTTTGTGTTGTCTTTGCCTGGTTTTGGAATCAGAATTATGCTCGCCTCATAAAAGGAGCTTGGAAGTTTTTCTTCCTCTTGAATTTTTTGAAAATAGCTTGAGAAGGATAGGAGTTAGTTCTTCTTTGAATATTTGGTAGAATTCACTGGTGAAGCCATCAGGCCCAGGACTTTTCTTTTTTGGGAGTTTTTTGATAACTGTTTCAATCTCATTTGTTGTGATTGGTCTGTTTAGGTTTTCTGATTCTTCCAGATTGATTTTTGGAAGATTGTATATTTCAAGGAATTTGTCCATTTCATCTAGGTTGACTAGTTTTTTGGCATACAGTTCTTCATAGCATTTTTTTACAATATTTTGTATTTCTGTTGTGTCAGTTGTTATTTCTCCACTCTCGTTTCTAATTTTACTTATTTAATTCCTCTCTCTTTTTTTCTTGGTGAGTCTGGTTAAAGGTTCATCAATCCTGTTTACCTTTTCAAAGAACCAGCTCCTGGGTTCATTGATCCTCTGTATTGTTTCTTTAGCCTCTATGTCATTTATTTCTACTCTGATCTTTATTATTTTTTTTTCTTGTACTAGCTCTGGGCTTTACTTGCTGTTGTTTTTCTAGTTTAGATGTAGGGTCAAGTTGTTTATTTGAGCTTTTTCTAGCTTCTGGTGGTATGCCTGTAATGCTATGAACTTCCCTCTCAGGACTGCTTTTGCTGTGTCCCATAAATTTTGAGTTGATGTATGCTCATTATTGTTCGTTTCTAGGAATTTTAAAATTTCTTCTTTGGTCGCATTGTTTACCCTTTCGTTATTCAATAACATGCTATTTAGTTTCCAAGTGTCTGAGTATTTTTTAGTTTTTCTATTGTGGTTGATATCTAGTTTCATGCCATTGTACTCGGAGAAAGTGCTCGATATGATTTCAATTTTCTTAAATTTGTTGAGACCGCTTTTGTGTCCAAACATGTGGTCTACTCTAGAGAATGTACCATGAGCACTTGAAAAGAATGTATATTTTGCTGTTTTAGGGTGAAATGTTCTGAAGATATCTATTAAATCAAGTAGATCTAGTATGTCCTTTAAGTCTGCTATTTCTTTGTTAATTTTCTTTCTTGAGGATCTATCTAGTGATGTTAGTGGGGTATTGAAATCCCCTACTATTATAGTGTTGCTGTTGATCTCGCCCTTTAAATTTATCAAAGTCTGCTTTATATATTTAGGTGCTCCTATATGAGGTGCTTAGATAATTATAATGGTTATATCTTCCTGTTGGATTGCTCCCTTTATCATTATGTAGTGGCCTTCTTTATCTCTAACTATGGTATTTGTTTTAAAGTCCATTTTGTTTAAAGTCCAATATAAGTATTGCTATCCCACCTTTTTTTTTCATTTCCATTTGTGTGAAATATTTTTTCCATCCTTTTCTCTTCACTCTATCTGCATCTTTTTTTTAAGGTATGTCTCTTATACACAGCATATGTATGCGTCCTGTTTTCTTATCCATGCAGCTACGCTATGTCTTTTGATCAGATAATTTAATTCATTTACAATATATTTAATATTATTATTGATATATAATTGTTTATTGCCATTTTATTCTTTAAAACTTTATTCCACTTTTGCTATATTCTATTTATCTTTTGATCTGTTTACAACAGTCTCCTTAGCATTTCTTGCAGCCTTGGTTAGGTTGTAGTAAATTCCTTGCATTTTTGTTTCTTTGGGTTTTTTTGGTCTGGAAAGCTTTTTATTTCTCCTTCAATTCTAAATAATAGCCTTGCTGGATAAAGTAGGCTTGGTCGTAGGCTCTTGATCTGCATTACTTTGAATATTTCTTGCCATTCCCTTCTGGCCTCAAGTGTTTCTGTTGAGAAGTCAGAAGTCATCCTTATGGGGGCTCCTTTGTATGTGATATTTTTTTTTTGTCTAGCAGCTTTTAATATTTTCTCTTTATCACTTAGCTTTGGTATTTTAATTATGATGTGTCTTGGTTTTTATTTCCTTGGGTTTCTCTTTAACGGAGTTCTTGTGTTTCTTGAACATGTGAGATGTTTTCCTGCCTTAATTTAGGGAAATTTTTAGCTATGATATGCTTGAACAAAATCTCTATCCCTTGTTCTTTCTCTTCTTCTTCAGAAACCCCTATGATGCAGATGTTATTTCTCTTCATGTTGTCACAGAGCTCTCTTAGAGTTTCCTCAGACATTTTGAGTTTCTTTTCTTTTTTCTGCTCCGCTTCTATGCCTTTCCTTAGCTTGCCCTCTTACTTGCTGATTCAATTCTCAGCTTCATCCATCCTGCTTTTAATTCTTCATTTCTGATATATTATTTTTCATTTCTGACTGATTCTTTCTTATTATTTCAATGTCCTTTTTTATATTTGCTATCTCTTTATTTAGGTGTTCGTAATGACAATCTAATGTTTTAATATCTTTAAACATCCTAACAATCATTATTTTAAACTCTGCATCTAGTAATTTGGTGATATCTGATTCATTCAGGACCTTTTCTGGGGATTTCTCTTGATTCATTTGTGTTGCATTACTCTGCCTTTTCATTTTCTCTGTGTAAAGGAAGGTTTTGGCCACTGTAGTCCACTGGGTGTGGCCTCTGTTCCCTAGGTATGGTCTGTCTGCAGGCCCACCACCCCCTTTGCTGTTGCTGCCTAGTGCGTTTGGGTATGGGCGTGCCAGTGCCTGCCCACTGGGGCTGTTGCTGTGGTTTCCACCTCTCCTTCATGGGAGTAGCTGTGATTACACGCTGGGGTATACAAGCCTAGGTGGCCTTGGCCTTTGCCCCACCCCCATGGGTGGCATTATGCTTGGCTTTGAGGGCAGTGGTGACCACCTTTGCTCAGCTGGGGGTCTCTGCCTCTTTCTGAGCTTTTGCCCCAGGGAGCTGGGCAGCCCTCTCCACGGTTTTGCTCTTCCTACCAGTCTTTGTGTGGGTTCTTCAGTGTTCCTTGGTTAGAGAGTCCTCTTAGTTTAGGACAAAGTTGGTTTTTCCAGATGATAGTTTTTAAAATTAGTTTGTAATTCACTTTGGTTTCAGGAGGTGGATGTTGGTACATCCGCATACTCCAACGCCATCTTGTCTTCCTAAAATAATGTTTTTAATTACATTAGAAATTTATGTAATAATTCAAAGTTGATTGTGTTTATAAAATGTATAGTTTTTGGTTATATTTTCTTATTTGGACTGTAACTGAGTACCTTGTTAAAAGTACCATATATCCCATGTATAAGACGCACTATTTTCCAAAAAACTTGTGGTCTAAAAACTGGGTGCTTCTTACATAGTGGTTGAAGATATTTTTGGGGGGAGTTATTAATTTTAATGCAGTGACATTGATAAATTAGGATACATATGTTCAGAGAAAACATCTCCAGGTTATTTTGATATTTGATTATGCTGCATTTCCATCACCCAAAGTCAAATTGTCCTCTGTCAACTTCTACCTGGTTTTCTTCGTGCCCCTCCCCTTTACAAATCCCCTCCTTCTCCTTCCTTTTACACCATAACCACCATACTCTTATCCATGTCTCTGAGTCTCATTTTTATGTCCCACCTATGTATGAAATCATATAGTTCTTAGTTTTTTCTGATTTAATTATTTCACACAGTATAATGTTATCAAGTTCCATCCATGTTGTTGTAAATGATCCGATGTCATCATTTCTTATGGCGAAGTGGTATTCTATAGTATATATGTACCAAAGCTTTTTAATTCACTTGTCCACTGATAGATACTTGGGCTGTTTCCAGATCTTCGCTATTGTGAACAATGCTGCCATAAACATAGGGGTGCATTTCTTCTTTTGAAACAGTGCTATGGTGTTCCTGGGGTATATTCCTAAAAGTGGTATAGCTGGGTCAAAGGCAGTGGGGTTTTTAAGTTTTCAAAGAATCTCCATACTGTTTTCTACAGTGGCTGCACCAGTCTGCATTCCCACCAGCAATGCAGGAGCATTCTCTATTCTCCACATTCTCGCCAGCACTTATTCTGTGTAGTTTGTTGATGAGCACCACTCTGACTGGTGTGAGGTGATATCTCATTGTGATTTTAACTTGCATTTCTCTAATGATTAGTGATGTTGAGCATTTTTTCATATGCCTATTGGCCATCTGTACATCCTCTTTAAAGAAGTGTCTGTTAATTTCTTTTGCCCATTTTTTGATTGGATTGTTTGTCTTCCTAGTATTGAGTTTTACAAGTTTTTTATAAATTTTGGTTATTAACCTCTTTTCAGATGTATTGTCAAATATGTTCTCCCATTGTGTAGTTTGTCATTTTATTCTGTTCTTATTGTCTTTATCTGTGCAGAAGCTTTTCAGTTTGATAAAGTTCCATTTGTTTATCCTGTCTTTTATTTCACTTGCCCATGGAGATAAATCGGCAAATATATTGCTGCAAGAGATGTCAGAGAACTTACTGCCTATGTTTTCTTCCATACTTATGGTTTTATGGCATACATTTAAGTCTTTTATCCACTTTGAGTTTATTTTTGTGAATGGTGTAAGTTGGTGATCTAGTTTCATTTTTTTGCAGGTAGCTGTTCAATTTTCCCAACACTATTTGTTGAAGAGGCTGTCTTTACTTCATTGTATGCTCTTACTTCCTTTCTCAAATATCAGTTGTCCATAAAAGTGTGAGTTTATTTCTGGGTTCTCTGTTCAGTTCCATTGATCTATATACCTGTTCTTATGCTAGTACCAGGATGTTTTGAGTACAATGGCCTTGTAGTATAACTTGATATCCAGAAGTGTAATACCACCCACTTTATTCTTCCCTTTCAAGATTGCTGAGGCTATTTGTGTTCTCTTTTGGTTCCATATAAATTTTTGGAATATGTGATTTATATCTTTGAAGTAAGTCGTTGGTATTTTAATCAGTATTGCATTGAATTTATAAATTGCTTTGGGTAATATAGATATTTTAATGAGGTTTATTCTTCCTAACCATGAGCACGGTGTATGTTTCCACCTCTTTGTATTATCCCTGATTTCTTTTATCAATGTTTTATCATTTTCTGAGTACAAGTCTTTAATCTGCCAGGTAAAATTTATTCCTAGGTACTTTATTTTTTTTGTTGCAATGAAGGAAATTACTTCTTTAATTTCTCTTTCTGACAGTTCATTGTTGATGTATAAAAATGCCTCTAATTTCTGAGTATTAATTTTATATCTTGCCACCTTGCTGTATTCATTTATCAGGTCCAGTAGTTTTTTGACTGAGACTTTAGGGTTTTCTATATACAATATCATATCATCTGCAAATAATGATAGTTTTACTTTCTCTTTTCCAATTTGGATGCCTTTTTTTCTTTTTTTTGTCTGATTGCTGTGGCTAGGACTTCCAGAACTATGTTGAATAAGAGTGGTGAGAGGGGGTACCCCCGCTTTGTTCCTGATATTAAGGAGATTGCTTTTAATTTTTCCCCATTGAGTATGATATTGGTTGTCGGTTTGTCATAGGTGGCCTTTGAACATAGATGAGGTATGTTCCCTGTATTCCCACTTTGCTCAGAGTTTTGTTCAACAATGGGTACTGGATTTTATAAAATGCTTTTTCTGTGTCTATTGAAATTATCATGTGGTTTTTCTCCTTCCTTTTGTTTATGTGATGAGTCACATTGATAGATTTGTGATAATTGTAAGATCCTTACCTCCCCAGAATAAATCCCACTTGATCGTGTTGTATCATTTTTTTCATATATTGCTGGATCCGGTCTGCTAATATTTTGTTGAGGATTTTAAGATCTAAATTCATCAGGGATATTGGCCTGTATTTTTCTTTCTTTGTGTTGCCTTTGCCTGGTTTTGAAATCAGAATGATGCTCGCCTCATAAAAGGAGCTTGGAAGTCTTCTTTACTCTTGAATTTTTTTGAAATAGCTTCAGACGCATAGGAGTTAGTTTTTCTTTGAACATTGGTAGAATACACTTGTGAAGCCATCAGACCCAGGACTTTTCTTTTTTGGGAGTTTTTTGATAAATGTTTTGATCTTATTTGATGTAATCGGTCTATTTAGGTTTTCTGATTCTTCCAGATTAATTTTTGGAAGATTATATGTTTCAAGGAATTTGTACATTTCATCTAGATTAGCTAGTTTTTTCACATACAGTTCTTCATAGTATTTTCTTACAATATTTTGTATTTCTGTTGTGTCAGTTGTTATTACTCCAGTCTCATTTCTAATTTTATTGAGTACTTTCTCTTTTTTTCTTGGTGAGTCTGGTTAAAGGTTCATCGATCTTGATTACCTTTTCAAAGAAAGAGCTACTGGTTTAATTGAGGCTCTGTATTGTTTCTTTAGCTTCTAAGTCAGTGTTTCCCAACATGGGGCCCATGCCCCACAGGGGGGCAATTCAATAGTTTAGGGGGGCAATTTGAAAATGGACTCGACATGACTTTAACTCTTTCACCCCGGGCCATTTAAATGCAATGTTAGATATCGGTGCCAAATTTAACAAAAAATGCAATTCTTAAATAATTGCGGTAAATAATTATTAAGTATAATTTCGTTTGACGAGACCAAAATATCAACTGGGTGATTGGCGTCAAGTAAACTTCATCCTGGGTTCACCGCGGAGTGTGGCGTCTGCCGTGGGGAACCCCGGACGTTTTAAAAACTCGCTAAACAACGCAGTTATTCTCACCTAATTGGCCCATCACAACTTCTGTAGTGTTTCACATCATTCAGTTGGTGTGAATTTGAAATAAGTGTCAGTCAAAACTGTTGTAAAAGCTCGTTGATTTAATAAATATACATATATATTGTATAGATATAATTGGTAAGTATTTGATTTTATTTTTATCAATATTAAACTCTTTATTAAGTACTTCTTGCATCGGGGCTAGAAAGCAATAATATTTTATAAATATTATTGGTGCTATAATAGTGCATGCATGACAATTTTAATTTTAGAAGCATAACTTTCCAGAAAATTTTGTCAAGTGGAAAAAATATAGATACCTTTTGATTTGCGGTGGTAGTGTAGTAAATGTGTTATATACATTTAAATAAATATGAATTTTTAGTATACGTTTACTCTATGTCACATTGAATATATTTTAACACATATTTTAATATTAGTTTTTAATTGATCTTATTTTTATTATAGCCCATAGTAAAATGAGTGGTGCAAGCAAGAAAAAAACTCGTCAATATTCGGAGGAATATTTAAAAATTGGGTTTATACCCGCTGTTCACGATGAGCGGATTCCTTTTTGTCTTTTATGCCAACAATGCTTGACCAACGAATCAATGAAATGAGGTCATCTTGAGGCGCATTTGAAGGCGAAACATAGTGCTCATATTAATTCAGATTTGAGTTACTTTAAAACTTTAAAGAAAAATTTTGAAAAAAGAACATTAAAGTCTCTATTTACTGCTCATACTTCAACTAATAATCGTGTTCTTGAGGCTAGTTATCAAATTTCTTTATTCATCGCTAAAACTGGAGGAAAGCACACTATAGGAGAGAATTTAATAAAACCGTCAATAGCAGCATTTCTTAAAAACGGTTCTTGAAAAAGATGACAAAGATGTAAAAGTTATGCCACTCAGTAACAATTCTGTTAGCAGAAGAATAGACGAAATGAGTGAGGATATTAAAAAACAACTTATTGAAAAGCTGAAAACAAGAAAATTCTCCTTGCAAATGGATGAATCAACTTTGAGAGACAGTGAGGCAGTATTGATAACTTACGTAAGATATATTGATAAAGGACATTTTGCTGAAGAAATGTTGTTCTGTAAAAGATTAGAAAGCACCACTACCTCCAAAGATATATATATATATATATATATATATATATATATATATATATATATATATATATTAAGCTAAAAAACTACTTAGATGTCAGTGATATACCAATGAAAAATATAACATCTTGTGCTGCAGATGGTGCTCCCAATATGATGGGCAAGAAAAATGGCTGCTTAAAATTGATGAAAGATGCAAATCCAGAAATGATTCTTGTGCATTGTGTTATTCATAGGGAAAACTTGGTAGCTAAAAACATCTCGCCTGTTCTGAATGAAGTATTACATACAGTAATAAAGTGTGTTAATGCTATTAAAGCTAGTGCCAAATGTGAGCGTCTTTTCAAGCTATTTTGTGAAGAACAAAATGAAGACCATGTGAGACTTTTACTTCATACTGAAGATGGCTATCTAAAGGAAACTTTTTGAAAAGATTTATGGAACTGTTTGATACTCTTAGTGACTTTTAAGCAACAAACCTGAAATGAAGTATCTGTTAACAATAGATGGTAAAGCATTTGTGAGTTATTTAGCCGATATCTTTGAAAAACTATATTAAATAAGCAATTTCAAGGAACAAATAAAACTCTTGTCGATGCAAAAGCAAAGATATTTGGTTTCATTACCAATATTGAGTTATGTCAGAAACATATTAACAACAAAAACTTTAAACAGTTTCATTGGCTCCAAAAATGTGAAGTAACTGATACCGCTTTACTTGTTATTGTCAATCATTTGAATATTCTATCGGCTGATTTAAAGGAAAGATTTTCTGATTTAAAACAAATTGATTTCCCAACATGGATGATGCAGCCAATGTTAGTGGATTTGTCTGATATATCAAATATGCAGTATCAAGAAGAACTCGCAGAATTGCAAAATGATGAGTCAGTTAAAGCTTTATTTAATATCAAAGGAGCGATGGCATGGCTTTGTGAGGAAACAGAAATCAAATACCCAAATTCAACCAAATGTGCAAGAAAACTATTGCTACTGTTTCCATCTTCATTTTTAGCTGAATGTGGATGTAGTGCTGTAAATGATTTACTGGTAAAAAAAAAAAAAAAAGAAATCAGCTGGATATAACACAACGTGGAGACTTGAGACTAAAGCTAACCAAATTGGAACCTAATATAAAATCTCTGTGCAGCAAGTATCAAGTGCAAGGATCACACTAAATTAAAATAATAAATTAATATAGAAAAATCTGTATTAAAATTATTTGGAATTTAAATTTCTGTTTTTCATTATATGTTTTGAAATTTTACTTACTGTGTTTTGTTAACAATTTCATAGTGATTTCTTCCTAGAACCTATCATTCATGTTTATTAAGTGAACAAACAATTTTTTAATGTTAAAAATTATGTATGTTACATAGGGGAGGGACATAAAAATTTTAGAAAGGTTAAGGTGGGTCATGGCACAAAAAAGGTTGGGAAACACTGTTCTAAGTAATTGATTTCCACTCTGATCTTTATTATTTCCTTCCTTCTACTACATCTGAGCTTTACTTGGTGTTCTTTTTCTAGTTCTTTTTAGATGTAGGGTCAAGTTGTTTATTTGAGCTTTCTCTAGCTTCTGGTGGTATGCCTGTAATGCTATGAACTTCCCTCTCAGGACTGCTTTTGCTGTGTCCCATAAATTTTGAGTTGATGTATGCTCATTATCGTTTGTTTCTAGGAATTATTTTATTTCTTCTTTTTTTTTTTTTTTTTTCATTTTTCTGAAGCTGGAAACAGGGAGAGACAGTCAGACAGACTCCCGCATGTGCCCGACCGGGATCCACCCGGCACGCCCACCGGGGGCGACGCTCTGCCCACCAGGGGGCGATGCTCTGCCCATCCTGGGCGTCGCCATGTTGCGACCAGAGCCACTCCAGCGCCTGGGGCAGAGGCCACAGAGCCATCCCCAGCGCCCGGGCCATCTTTGCTCCAATGGAGCCTTGGCTGCGGGAGGGGAAGAGAGAGACAGAGAGGAAAGCGCGGCGGAGGGGTGGAGAAGCAAATGGGTGCTTCTCCTGTGTGCCCTGGCCAGGAATCGAACCCGGGTCCTCCGCACGCTAGGCCGACGCTCTACCGCTGAGCCAACCGGCCAGGGCTTATTTTATTTCTTCTTGATCTCATTGTTAACCCATTTGTTATTTAATAACATGCTATTTAGTTTCCAAGTGTTTGAGTATTTTTCAGTTTTTCTGTTGTGGTTGATTTCTACTTTCATGTCTTTGTGATCAGAGAAAGTGCTCGATATGATTTCAATCTTTTTAAATTTGTTGAGGCCGCTTTTGTGCCCTAACATGTGGTCTATCCTAGAGAATGTACCATGAGCACTTGAAAAGAATGTATATTCTGCTCTTTTAGGGTGAAAGGTTCTGAAGATATCTATTAAATTGAGCTGATCTAGTGTGTCCTTTATGTATATTGTTTCACTGATAATTTTCTTTCTTGAGGATCTATCTAGTGATGTTGGTGGGGTATTGAAATCCCCTACTATTATAGTATTGCTGTTGATCTCGCCCTTTATATCCATCAAAGTCTGCTTTATATATTTAGGTGCTCCTATATGAGGTGCATAGATAATTATAACGGTTATATCTTCCTGTTGGATTGCTTTCTTTATCATTATGTAGTGGCTTTCTTTATCTCTTACTATAGCCTTGGTTTTTAAGTCCATTTTGTCTGATACATTGCATTTTAATCTTTAAAACTGTATTCCTCTTTTGCTATATTCTTTTTCCCCTTTGATCTGTTTACAACAGACCCCTTAGCATTTTTTGCAGCATTGGTTTGGTTGTAGTAAATTTCTTGTGGGGTTTTTTTATTTTTATTTTTTATTTGTCTGGGAAGCTTTTTATTTCTTTTTCAATTATAAATGATAGCCTTGCTGGATAAAGTAGGCTTGGTTGTAGGCTCTTGTTCTGCATTACTTTGAATATTTCTTGCCATTCCCTTCTGGCCTCAAGTGTTTCTGTTGAGAAATTGGAAGTCATCCTTATGGGGGCTCCTTTGTAGGTGACAGCCTTTTTTCTCTAGCAGCTTTTAATATTTTCTCTTTATCACTTAGCTTTGGTATTTTAATTATGATGCGTCTTGGTTTTTATTTCCTTGGGTTTCTCTTTAATGGAGTTCTTTGTGCTTCTTGAACATGTGAGATGTTTTCCTGCCTTAATTTAGGGAAGTTTTCAGCTATGATATGCTTGAACAAAATCTCTATCCTTTGTTCTTTCTCTTCTTCTTCAGGAACCCCTATGATGTGGATGTTATTTCTCTTCATGTTGTCTCAGAGCTCTCTTAGAGTTTCCTCCGACTTTTTGAGTCTCTTTTCTTTTTTCTGCTCCACTTTTGTGCCTTTATTTATCTTGTCCTCTAACTCTTTGATTCAATTCTCAGCTTCATCCATCCTGCTTATAATAGACTCATTATTATGGAATGATAATGAACACATTCCATTGTGTTCTTCATTTCTGATATTGTATTTGTCATTTCTGACTGATTCTTTTTTATTATTTTGATGTCCTTTTTTATATTTGCTATCTCTTTATTTGTGTTTGTAATGACCATCTATTGTTCTAATATCTTTGAGCATCCTAACAATCATTATTTTAAACTGCGCATCTGGTAATTTGATTAATCTGACTCATTCAAGTCCCTTTCTGGGGATTTCTCTTGATTCATTTATGTTGCATTACTCTGCCTTCTCATTTTTTCTATGTTAAAGAAGGTTTTGGCCACTGGGGTCCACTGAGTGTGGCCTCTGTGTTCCCTCGGTCTGGTCTGTCTGCAGGCCCACCACCCTCTCTGCTGCTGCTACTTAAGGTCTTCAGGTATGGGCATTGCCAGTGCCAGCCCACTGGTGATGTTGCTGTGGTTTCTGCCTCTTCTTCACGGGAGGGGCTGTGATTACATGTTCAGGTGTACAAGCCTCGGTGGCCTCGGCCTTTGCCTCGCCACTGTGGGTGGGGTTATGATCAACCCTGAGGGCAGGATTGAGCACCTTTGCTCAGCTGCGGGTCTCTGCCTGATTCTGGGCTTTTGCCCTGCACCTGCAGGTGGATCCCACTCACAGGAGGGCTGCAAGCCTTGGCTCCACAGGCTGGGCGGGGCTGCATGCCCATGCTCAGTTGCACAACTCTGCCTGTTCTGGGCTGTCGCTGCACCCCTGCAGGAGGAGCCCGCTCCCACATCAGGCCACGAGCCTTGGTTCCATGGTAGGGGGGAGGCTCTGCTCCTGCGCCCTTGCTCAAGGGCAGATCTCTGCCCCTTTCCCCACAGGCTGAATTGCATATGGCCCGCAACTGAGTTTGACCTCTTTTGCACATCCCCTCCTCCCCAGTCAGGCAAGACTGAGCTCACACCTCGGCCTCAGTTGTGGCCAGCCAGCTTCTGCCCTTGCCGACAGAACCACGCTTTTGTATACTGCCACTGCCTGCCCTTGGGCAAGCCCTCAGCCGTGTGGGTGGGGGTGCTGCAGCTCAGACCCTAACACTCACTACTGTAGTCCCGAAAGCTCCCTCCTTCTAAGCAACTCTGCTCTAAGTACCGCAGGACAGCTTGTTTGGCTGGTGTCCTTCTTCCCTTTGCCAGTATTGCTGTTTCCAGGGTAAATATTCACTTCAGATTTGGGGAGTGACTCGTTCCAGAGGTTAGGGTGGCTGTCTCTCAAAGTGTTTCTCCCTATGCCTCCTAGATTACACACTCTTCCCACTGCTTCAGTCCTCTCCTCTCTCCTCATCCTCCGGAGCCCTGCATGAGTGGTTGTGAGAGAGGTGTTCTGAGTGGTCCCTTTAAGAAGAATCCTGGGTCTGAGAAATCAGTCTCTTTCTCATGTATCCTGACTTGTTTACAGCTAAATACTGTCCATATGCCTCTTCTAGGCTCTGAGGCTGCAGGCTGGGTCTTTTTTCCTGGGATTCAGGATGCTCCCCTCTCTGCTAAACTCACTTTCCACCACGCGAGTCTATCCTGGCTGCCGTTGGCTCCAGGGAGCTGGGCAGCCCTCTCCACGTTTCCGCTTTTCCTACCAGTCTTGGTATGGCTTCTTCAATGTTCCTTGGTTGAAGAGTCCTCTTAGTTTAGTCCAAAATTGGTTTTTCCAGATGATGGTTCTTAAAATTAAATTGTAATCCACTTTGGTTCTCGGAGGTGGAAGTTGGTACATCTGGCTACTCCATCACCATCTTGTCCCCTCTGTATATTTTTTTTACTTGCATTTCCCATTTTTTCGCATGGATGAGGAGTTGTATGAATTTTATGATGAATAAAACTTGAGTTCAATAACTTTATGTAATACTTTTTTTTTATTTCAGACCCCAAAATTAAAGTGTGTCTTATACATGGGGAAATATAGTATTATAGAAGAAGCAAAAGGTACTGAATTTTTGCATAAAATGCCTATAATAAGACTAAATCTTTATATGACTGGAATTATCTTTTTTAAATACCTGTAAATATATTATCCCCCAAATGAAATAGTGAAGATCCTATCTACATTTTTCAAAAAGACTCCTTTAAAAACTGCCAAATAATTCCTATGCTATATGTCTTTTCATATTGGATCTTTTTTTTTTTTTTTGTATTTTTTTGCATTTTTCTGAAGCTGGAAACAGGGAGTGACAGTCAGACAGACTCCCGCATGCGCCCGACCGGGATCCACCCGGCACGCCCACCAGGGGCGACGCTCTGTCCACCAGGGGGCGATGCTCTGCCCATCCTGGGCGTCACCATGTTGCGACCAGAGCCACTCTAGCGCCTGAGGCACAAGCCACAGAGCCATCCCCAGCGCCCGGGCCATCTTTGCTCCAATGGAGCCTTGGCTGTGGGAGGGGAAGAGAGAGACAGAGAGGAAGGCACGGCGGAAGGGTGGAGAAGCAAATGGGCACTTCTCCTATGTGCCCTGGCCGGGAATCAAACCCGGGTCCTCCGCATGCTAGGCCGATGCTCTACCGCTGAGCCAACCGGCCAGGGCCTCATATTGGATCTTAAAGAACCATCTACCTTCATTCTTCCTGGAATTGACCCTGATGATTTTCACATTTCTACATTATGATGGCTCTCAAACTGCCCACACAGCTTAATATAAGATTTTGAGGTATGGGGTGGGGCAGAGGATGCCCCATTGTGATGTGTATACTCTGATGTACATTGACTATTTTGTACTGCTCTTATAAAGGACTCTTACAGGGTTTTAATATTTTTGTACCTTAAAAAATATAATTACTCCTTTTTCTTTCAATAATGAATCAGTTTTCCCAATAACTGGTCTCTGCCAAAGCTGATATTTTTTATGGCAGATGTTTAAAATGTCATGTAAGTTTAAATGCATCATCATGCCAACATGGTGAAAAAAGAAAATATCACATAGAATAATACTATGATTATTTTAAAAATAGCCAAAAATCAGTATAGATAAGATTGAAGAGTAGAGGCTTAGAGCAATATTTGCCATATTTATTATAAACAGTTGATATTCCTAATATAAATATATGAAGAATTTGATAAGAAAAAATGCCATCACCTCCAAGGAAAAATGGATGAAAAACATGGTCAGGTAATTCCCAAAGAAAGGAAACATGACAAAAATATGTGCACAGTCTCAAAGAAATGCAGATTAAAACAACATACCCTTTAGAAGTAATACCAACCTCATGGTGGAATTAGACATCTCTTGTTTTTCCCTCAACAGTAATAACTGGGCATCCATCCACACACAATGTGCCTTTGGGGAAATTATGGGTTTAGTACCACACGCTGAGGGACCTGCAAGGAGTCTTGCCCAATGATTCAGGTAATCGGCATACAGACCACAGTCCTGGCTGTGACCCTGTGTGGCCTATGAACGGCCTTCAGCCCCTCTTGGCCTCGCTCCAGGAGCCCCTGGAGTTCAGTGTCTTGACAATCACCCATGGATGAGAGAGTATTTGCAGAGGTCCAGGTTTTAGAAAAGTTCCAGCATACCACTGGAGGAGAAACAAACACACAAAAAAAACAGAACAAGTTTTGATGGTCTGGTGAGGGAAAGTGGAACAGCTTGACTGGTCTTGCACTGCTCCTCCCGAATGTGACATAGGATAGGACCAAGAGCATCTCAGCCTGCCAGCCCTCTCACGGGGAAAGAGAGTGTGTATGTAAGTGAGCACCTGGCCTCCCCAGATGAGGTGGAAATTACTAAAACACATTTTTCTTTCATCCCATCTAGAATATGAACTGGGAGCTATATGACTGGAGCAGGCAGGAGAAAACTGGGAGAGTGGCAGATAGGACTCTCAGAGGGCATTAAAGATATGTGGAGCCTCATAACCACAATGTGTACTCTATCAAGAAACCTACCCTCAAGATGCTGAGAAATCCCCACCTGCAGATCTCCCCAGCTGACCCAGGGGCACAGTGTGCTCAATGAGCTTCTTCTGACTCTGTGTGCCTAGATCTCTGCATGTGCTCCCAATGACGGTAGCAAAAGCAAGCTCTGTCAGACATCTAGTGAGCCTTGCACAGAAGGCTGTCTCAAGTCTGCAGGCCAGGGAAAGGCCACAAACTTCAGCTTAAGTACCACCTTTGGAAAAATAAAAGGGAAGCAGTCAGTACATGGCCTGGTACATATTGCAGTCAGTAGAAAGCATAGAAGCTTGAAGATTCTGCTATAAAAAGGAGCAAGAAGCATGGTCCAGGTGTAACCATAGGTCCGAGAAACCCCATAATCAGTAGGGTGACAGAAAATATTTCTCTCTTTAAGCCAGTTAATAAGAACTGGAGATGACTTACTTCAGATGGAGATGACTTATATCACCAGTAATGGAAAACTTCAAAGAACATGATAAATCAAGGACACATCATGCCACCAAAGGAGCACAATATTCTTTCAGTAGCAAAGCTCAAGACATAGAAATCTGTGATTTATTAGATAAATAATTTAATATAGATGTTTTAAGGAAATGCAATGAGCTACAAGAAAACAGACATTTTAACAAAAAGGAAAACAGAAGCTTAAAGAAAGGATAGAAAATATTTTTAAAAGAATCAAATAGAAATTCTTCTGCAGTTGAAGAATACAATGAATGAAATGAAAAATGTAATAGAGAGCATCAATAGCATATTGATCAATCATAAGATAGAATCTTCAAAATTATCCAAAGGAGACCAAAAGAATAGAAGCAACAGTCTAGAAACCCCATTTGATTTATGGAATACCATCAAAATAACCAATTTGTGAATTATTGGAGTTCCAGAAGGAGAAGAAAAGGCAGAAATATAATTTTTTTAAATGGCTAAAAATTTTCTAAACATGGGGGGAAATTTGGATGTCCAAGCTCATAATTCACCAAACAACATCAATTTAGAGAGCTCCTCTCCAACACACATTATAATAAAACTCAAAAATTAAAGGAGCTACATAACAGCAGAAAATGAGGGAGAAAGCTTGAAACTTACAAGAGAACTCCCACAAAGGTTTAGTGGATTTCTCAGTAGAAACATTGTAGGCCAGGAAAGGGTGTGATGACAGATTTAAAATGCTGAAATTAAAAAATACTGCCAAGCAAGAAATCTGTTTAGCAAAGTTGTTCTTCAGTAACAAAAAGAGAGCAATGAAGAACTAAAGCTGAGCGCTGTCATCAAAACTCGACCTGCCTTACAAGAAATATGTACTAAAAGGTGTTCTGCATGCTGAAGTAAAAGGGTGCTAATTAGTAACATTAGAACATATGGAAATATACAACTGGTAAGGCAAAGTGCATCATGAAATTCTGAATACTGTAGTACTGAATATGATGGTGTGTTCATCATTTAACTCTACTATAAAGTTTAAAGGACAAAAGTATTAAAAATAAGTATAACTCGAAGCGAAATAAGTAAATCAGAAAAAAACAGGAACTGTATTATTCCATATGTAGGTGGGACATAATAGTGAAACTAAGAGACATTGATAAGAGTGTGGTGGTTACGGGGGGGAGGGGGGAATGGGAGAGGGATAGGGGGTGGGGAGGGGCACAAAGAAAACAAGATAGAAGGTGACAGAGGACAATCTGACTTTGGGTGGTGGGTATGCAACATAATTGAACAAGATAACCTGGACTTGTTATCTTTGAATATATGTATCCTGATTTATTGATGTCACCCCATTAAAATAATAAAATTATAAAAAAAAAGTATAACTATAACTTTAGTTAATACACAATATAAAAGAGGTGAATTGTGACATCAAAAACAAAAGGGGGGCACTGACCGGTTGGCTCAGTGGTAGAGTGTTGGCCTGGCGTGCGGGGGACCCGGGTTTGATTCCTGGCCAGTGCACATAGGAGAGGCGCCCATTTGCTTCTCCACCCCCCCCCTCCTTCCTCTCTGTCTCTCTCTTCCCCTCCCGCAGCCAAGGCTCCATTGGAGCAAAGATGGCCCAGGTGCTGGGGATGGCTCCTTGGCCGCTGCCCCAGGCACTAGAGTGGCTCTGGTCACGGCAGAGCGATGCCCCGGAGGGGCAGAGCATCGCCCCCTGGTGGGCAGAGCATCGCCCCTGGTGGGCGTGCCGGGTGGATCCCGGTCGGGCGTATGCGGGAGTCTCTCTGACTGTCTCTCCCTGTTTCCAGCTTCAGAAAAATACAAAAAAAAAAAAAAACACAAACAAAAGGGGGTATAAAAGGTTACAGTTTTTGTATGAAACTGAAGTTGTTATCAGTGTAAAATAGACTGTTTTATTTGTAAAATGTCTTATGTAAGCCTCATGGTAACCACAAAGCAAAAACCTACAGTAGATTCACAAAATAAAAAGGAATCAAAGTATACCACTATATAGTAACATAAATCCATAAAAGAAGACAGTAAGACAGGAGGGAACTATAAAACAGCCAGAGAACAATGAACAAAATGACATTAGTAAGTTCTTACCTATGTATACCTACTCTAAATATAAATTGTTTAAATTCTCTCATCTATAGATATAGGATGGATAACAAAGCAAGACTTACTTCATCTTTAAGGACACACATAGGCTCAAAGTCAAGAGATGAAAAAAAGGTATTCCATGTAAGTGGAAACCAAAAGAAAGCAAGGACAGCAATACTTATATCAGACAAAATAGACTTTAAGTCAGAGATCATTGAGGAGACAAAATGTCATTATATAATTATAAATAATATTACACATACACCCTACAAAGACAATCACAAAAAAAAGTGAAATCTGAATAGACCAATAGTAAGCAGATTGAATCAGTAATCAAAAAACTCCTAACAAAGAAAAAGCCCAGGAACAGATTGTTTCACTGATGAATTCTACCAAACATTTAAAGAAGAATTAATGCTTATTCTTCTCATACTCTTCAAAAGAAATTAAAAATTGAAGAGGAAAAAATATTTCCAAAACTCACTTTAAGAGGTCTGCATTGCCTTGATACACAAGTCAGATAAGTACACTACAAGAAAACTACAGACCAATATCTCTGATGAATATAGGTGTAAAAATTCTCAAGAAAATGCTAGCAAACTTATTTCAATAGCACATTGTATGTATCATCCTCTAGGACCAAGGGGGATTTATCTCTGGGATGGAAGGATGGATCAACATATGCAAATCAACAAAACAAATGTGACATACTATATTAATAGAATGAAAGATAAAAATCACCTGGTCACCTTAATAGATACAGAAAAAGCAGTTGACAAAAATACATCCTTTCATGATGAAAACTCTCAACAAATTAGGAATAGAAGGAACATACTTCAATACTACAATAAAAGCCATATAGACAAGCTCACATCTAACATCATACTCAGTGGTGAAAAGTTGAAAGCTCACCCTCTGAGATCAGGAACAAGACAAGAGTCCCTGCTCTCACCAGTCCTATTCAACCTAATATTGGAATGTAGAGGCCCTGAATATAAATGTAGAACAGGGACACAGTTCAGTTCCCTGAGGCAAAAACCACAGTGGTATCACTGAAGGAAAGTACTGAATGCAGTACTGTCCTGAACGCAGCAGAATAGGGATAGAATTAGCGATTCTGGTTAATCAATGGGTGGGGTAGATATCTCAAAAGTTAGCTACTTCCCTTGCCCTTTTGCTGCTCTAAAGAAGTTCCCCCTCTTGACTTTCTCATTCTCTTTTCCTCATTCTTGTCTCTGCTTCTATTTGTGTGTAACAATAAATACCCATAGGAACTGGGGGTCAGGGTCGTCTCATGAAACCTATATAAGGGATTGTGAAGAGGTCTCCCCTAGGTCCCCTGGTGCACTCCATCTGGTGTTAGAGTAGTAATTATCTCCATGACACTGGAAGCCCTAGCTGGAATAATCAGGCAAGAAAAAGAAATAAAAGGCACCCCAATCAAAAAGAAAGAATTAAAATTGTCTTTTGTCTTTTCTAATGCTATGATTGTGTGTGTGTGTGTGTGTGTGTGTGTGTCTATTTCACTTAGCACAGCATCCTCCAGGTTTACCCATGTTGTCACAAGTGGGAGGATTTTATTTTTAAGGCTGAATATTAGTCCAGTGTGTGTGTGTGTATGTGTATGTGTGTCTGTGTGTCTGTGTCTGTGTGTGTCTGTGTGTGTGTGTCTGTGTGTGGTGTGACATTTTCTTTATGCATCTAGCTGTCAACGAACATAGTTTATTTACATATCTTGGATATTGTGAGTAATACTGCAAGGAATATGGTGTTGCTCTGTTGGGCAAATAAGTTTGTAAAATGTAATTTTTACATTTGCTCACTTTTATTGTTAAAAATGGCTACTGCCCAGGTATGTGATTTGTGAAACTGCTAATTACCTTACTGCTTCTGAAGGGCCATTGTTATGCTAATGGTGCTGGAGGAGGAGTTTTCACACCAAAAAGTTTTCAAAAGGAGGAGGAAGAAGAGGAAAGAGGAAGGAAGCCATTTTTTGCAGAGAAGGGAGCCAAGATGGCAAGGTACTGAGAGAAGCCAGTTTGTGCAGAGAGTTAAAGGGAGAAGGTGTGTGGATGGGAAACCAGAAGTGACTAAAACTGGTGGGGGCCTTTGATTCTACGAAAACCCAGATGTGTCAGTAACTTTGTGAGCACTGAATGTGATGTTTTGCAGTCCTTTGTGTGTGTTTACTCGCCTGCCGGGTGCAAGGCTAGAATAAAGGAATGGCCCACCAGTTTTTGGCTCTGCAGTTTCTTTACTGTCTGTCTGAATCTAATGTGAACCTGCACGTGGCTGGCTGCGATGGCCACAGCTACTGGGCTTACATGCCCTTTAGATATATATTCAGAAGCGGGATTGCTGTATGGTGTGGTAGTTTTATTTTTACCTTTTTTAGTAACCTCTATTTTGTTTTCCATAATGTTAAGCCACCAAATTTATGGTGATTTGTTACAGTTGCCTTGGAAAACTAACATAGCTTGAAATCGAAGAAGCTAAACAAGATGCTTTTATTCTCTATTAAGTGTGAGACTAACGAGGTTCTGAGTTGGGGTAATTAGAACAGAGTAAAAAAGATGGCTGTGAGAAACATCTAGAGCTTCAATGTGAAATGTGGAGGGAAAGTCTATGACATTGATGGAGATGAACTGTTTCAGGAGGAAGACGATTTGATCTTATGGCTTGAAGGTGACATTATAGTCGAAGGCAGGCATTTGAAAGTGTGGCCTCAGGTACTAATTAAACACTGTGGGTCCCAGTGTGTGCTGTTTGCTTGAGTTCAGCTCTCTTATTTTCCTCTTTCCATCCTAGGATTATCTGGCTATATCCAACTCTAGACAATGATGGCCATTCTCTTTGGTTCACCAGAATCAACTTCTGAATTTAGGCCAAAATATGTTTCAATCTGTTTCTTAACACAAAAAGCAGTCATTTATTCCCAGGTTTCAATAATGTCCTTTTTAAAATTCATTTTTCTTATTTGAAACTCTGTTTCAGATGCCTGCTCCCACCTGTGAAGCACTTGAGGAAAGGACTGTGTCTTTTCACCACTTTGCTCTTGTGTCTGGCAAAGTCCTTAGCATATAGCAGAGGTCGGGCACCTATGGCTTGCAAGCCAGATGTGGCTCTTTTGATAGCTGCATCTGGCTCTCAGACAAATCTTTAATAAAAATAATAATAACGTTAAAAATATAAAACATTCTCATGTATTAATGCATTCGTTTCCTACCATTCATGTTCATGGTTGCAGGTGGCTGGAGCCAATCACAGCTGTCTTCCAGGACAACACCAAATTTTTATTGGTAATGCATAACGTACATGGGTCATTGTATGGCTCTCATGGAATTACATTTTAAAATATGTGGCGTTCATGTCTTTCTCAGCCAAAAAGGTTCCCGACCCCTGCCATATAGCAAAGGTTTGATAACTGTTTACTCTTCTTTCCAAGTTTTTGATCTTGTATGTGGCTTCCTCTGGCTCAATTTTGTTTTATAAAAAATTAACATCTGAAAAGTCCTTTGTTAATATAAGATATAATAAAATGGTTATTTTTGAAATTTATTTTAAAATTTATTTTGTTGACATGTGTAAGGCCAGGAGCCATGGCTGTCACTATCAAAGCAGCCGCCTGGCCCATGCAGGTTCCCATTGGATTCGGGCAGATGGTAAAGAAATGACGGAGTCGGAGGATGGTGGGCCATCCTATTTATTGGTGTCTCACCAAGACAGGCAAACCACAAAAGAAGACAAGGGAAAAGCAGAAAACCAGCTTTTCCCATGAAGGGCAAGGGATCAGGGAAGCCCCTGCAATCGCGATAGCAGGAACTAAGTGAGCAAGCTCCTGGTCTGTCCCACTTTATAGAGTAGAAAACCCAAAACCCTTAATCCAATATACAAACAAGGAAGTCTCTGCTACAAAGTCACTTATCCGAGGCATAATTGGATTCCTCATGAGAGTGCACCACCCAGATCATACAATCAGTCAAGGGTGTGGGGAAAAGCTTAGTCCCAAAACCAAACCTTAGGCTACAACGACCTGGCCTGCTTACAGCCTGTCCCCCACACCCAATATAAGTCACAAGCGAGCAAACATATATATCATATTTACAAACTTATTTGACCAACAACATGGTTTCAAATATCCCACTCAATATAACACCATCTATACAATACACTGTTCCCCCTGCCATGCCCTATGCAGTCTATTTCCACCCCTTTATTCTGTTGAATGGGTAAGGCTGGGTCACAGGTCTTATGGTAATGATGGATATGTAAATTTTTATGGCCTTACATAAGAATTATTTACATTTTACGTACCCATCATCAACCATAAGACCTGTGACACAGCCTTACCTATGCAACAAATAAAAGGGAAGGTCTTATTGGAATTGCATCCATAATTTTGTAAAAGAAAAAAATTGTTTTTAAAGAATTGGAGTAGTCTGGTAAGAGTATTGTCCCAATGGCAGTGTCCCAGGCTTGATTTTGTACTGCAGTTAGTACATGTCATTCAGGGAAGTTGAATGAAGTGTGCATAGGTGTATGGCCAGTGGCTGCTGCCATGTGGCCATGCAGGTTCTCATTGGATTTGGGCAGATGGTAAAGAAACAGTGGAGACAGAAAATGGTGGGCTATTCTGTTTATTAAATTTTCTTACCAGCGGACAAGCAAACAGGCAAGAAAGACTGCTTCCTTTTCATTGAGAGCTCCCAAAGCCCTGACACATTCTCAGGTTCCACAACCCAGAAAATCTTCTCTGGTTCCTCCTGAAATCAAAGGCCCCCACCAGCTTCAGTGGAGCTCCCAAAGCCCCTCAGCTCTGGTTTGACATCTGTACTCCTTCCTTTCCTGCAAAACCCAAATTAGGAATAATCCTTTCTCCAGCAAACATTAGCAATGCAACAGCCCCTCCCAAGCAGGAAGGTAATCTCCAATTTGCAATCTGCTGCCCTAAGAGCAAGCACCACAGACTGTACACACTTGGTGCTGCCTAGGCCAATGCAAAATATAAGTGAGCAAAACTAAAAAACACATTTTACAGACTTATTTGCCCAGCAATAGGAGTCTATAATATCTCACAACAAGAAGTTAAGAAAGAAAGCAATAGGAGAATCAGATGGTTAAACTTTATTGAAATATTTGGCTTTTTCTCTTTTTTTAATGTATTGATTTTGAAGAGAGTGGAAGGGAGAGAGAAAGAGAGAGAGAGAGAGAAAAAAAAAACATCGGTTTGTTGTTCCACTTATTTATGCATTCATTGGTTGATTCTTGTATTGTTATATCTGGACAGGAAGGAAACAAACTCTTTCACTACATGATTAAGTGGTCAAATTAAGGAGTCTTTATTTTTAAGCCAGTGACTGCATGGGAACAAACTCAGCAGTTTGCTTTTAAAGTGTCCCAGTAGAGCCCAAGCTCTACATGGATCAGGAGTCCCTGATTCAACTTCCCTGTGCAGTGGGACACTCCTGCTTATCAGCAGGGCTGGCAGCCTCTTCAAAACTACTCTTGAGGAGGGTATGAGGATGCTACTTGATAGATATATGAATTTACCAGAAATACCAACTGCCCTTTTGTTGTCCCACCTGGCTGCCTGACCTCACCCATGCTTACTGGAAAATCGCCCCTGAGGCAGAAGAGTTCCAGGAAGATGATCAACCGCCCCAAGGAGGAGCATTCCAGAAAGCCAAAACCGTAAATCCACAGGAGGGAACATACCAGAACTTCGGACTCAATATCCCCTCAGGCTCTCCCAAACCCTATAAAAATTTGCCCCGAGAAGTGCTCGGCAGGGTTCCTTTCTTCCTTTCAATAAAGCCTGTTACTCTGGTCTTTTCGGACTCCCATGGATTCCAACATTTGGTGCCGAAACCCGGGACAGGGTACTAACTGCCTGGATGATCCCTCTTTGCTGTCCAAACTTACAACCAGGGAAGCAATGGGCAGTCGCAGCTCATCCGGGCTTACTCCCTGATTCTGTTTGGATATGTAGTTGTAGGTTGATTGGCCGGTGATTTGTCCCTGTCCGGAACCCATGCCGGACCAGAAAGGTAAGGAGTTTCTCCCTCCCTCCTCCCTGGTTGGCCTCCAAATTTCTCTCTAAAAACACTCCTTCCTGGTTGGACGGTTTTGACTTCGGACCCATATCTACCGGTGGTCTGCCTCTACTCCTTTATGAACTTCTATGAAAGTTTAGGCATGCGTAGCCAGGACCCTGTCCTACATCCCGAGATCTCGGCCTTGGAGTGATGACGTCTTGTCTGAGACTCTCTTTCTATGGAGATTTTCTCCTTTCAGAACTGTGACTAAAGACAGGGACACCCCCTTCTCTCACCAGTCTCCTCAACTGTAAGATCCTCTCAGTCCAAACCATTCAGCCAGGCTCCCCTCGGAACATAGGCTCCTCCCAGTCTCAGGCCTTAGAGACTACTCTACTCCTTCAGGACTCCTCTACTCCTTTGGGACTACTACTTCAAGATACTGTGTCATCCTCACTCTACTCTCTGGGGTTCACAGTTTGGGAGGTTACTACTCCGAGCGGCCTGCTTCTATGGACTTCCTTGAAAGTCTAGGCACCTAGCCAGGTTGCTTTCTACTACCATTGCAATATCCTAAGAGATCTTGACAATTTCTGCCATTCGACAGAAAGGGCATCAGAAATTCCTTACATGCAGGCTTCCTTCTACCTTTGCTCTCATTCTTAAATCTCTGTACCACCTGTTCTACACACAGGCCATTTTTGGCCAAAGAAAACTCACCTAAAAGCTCTGCTCCTAATCTTTCCTTCTCCACAGACTCCCAACTCTCTTTCCCTCCTGCCTGACCACCAGAGGCACCCCTCTCTTGGGACCCCTCTCTGGTCCCTCTTCAAATCTCTTTCACTTGAGTCTCTTCCCTCCAGAAAGCTCCTTTCCTTTGCAGAAACTCGTTTCTCATTCACTTGCAAATACCAGTCTCTCTTTCTCCTCCCCTGCTGGCCAGGGGCCCCTCCCTTCTCCACTGTGTTCTTAAACCCCTCCTCCCTCCTTACAGATAGGCAGCTCTGTCTCTCTTTCTTCTTTGACCCATCCTCCCACCCCACCAGCTTCGGCTGTTACTTTTTCTTCTTCGGCCCATCCTTCCCCCTCCTCAGAGATTGACTGTGCCTTCCACTACCCCTCGTCCTCTCCCCTCTCCTCAGAGCTCTAAATCTTTTGACTCCTCTGACCACATGGAGCCACCACCAGCACTTTAATCTCCTCCTCCTCCTCCTCCTGTGGATTCTGACCCTCCTTTTTTTTTTTTTTTTTTTTTTTGTATTTTTCTGAAGCTGGAAACAGGGAGAGACAGTCAGACAGACTCCCGCATGCGCCCAACCAGGATCCACCCAGCACACCCACCAGGGAGCGATGCTCTGCCCACCAGGAGGCAATGCTCTGCCCATGGGGGGGGGTCACTATGTTGTGACTAGAGCCACTCTAGCACCTGAGGCAGAGGCCACAGAGCCATCCCCAGCGCCCGGGCCATCTTTGCTCCAGTGGAGCCTTGGCTGCAGGAGGGGAAGAGAGAGACAGAGAGGAAGGAGAGGGGGAGGGGTGGAGAAGCAGATGGGCACTTCTCCTGTGTGCCCTGGCCGGGAATCGAACCCAGGACTTCTGCACGCCAGGCCGATGCTCTACCACTTAGCCAACTGGCCAGGGCCATGACCCTCCTTCTTTTCCATCCAACTGCTCACACTGACCATCCATCTGTTTTCTCTCTTCCTCCCCTCTATGCTGACAACTCCCTGCCATCTTGAAAAGATTAAAAAAGCAGAGTTATCAATTGAGCTGTTAGTGAGTAATCTGTTTTGTCTCTTTGTTTGTCAGAAAATATCTTTAATATAATTTTAATTTAAACAAGTAAAGCATGCTCATATAAATTTCTTAATTTATAATTTGAATGTGAACTCTTTGTTTAATGCAGGCATCCCCGAACAACGGCCCGCGGGCCACAATGCGGCCCCCTGAGGCCATTTATCCGGCCCCTGCCGCACTGCCGGAAGGGGCACCTCTTTCATTGGTGGTCAGTGAGAGGAGCACTGTATGTGGCGGCCCTCCAATGGTCTGAGGGACAGTGAACTGGCCCCCTGTGTAAAAAGCTTGGGGACCTGGTTTAATGTGTAACTATGTCTGTTTCTAAGGCCTTAAACCAATAATTACCCACCTCTTAAACCAGGCTTACTCACACCCCTGGACTCTCTCTGCAATACCCCCGTCCTTCCTGTTCGAAAACCTTCAGGGGCTTATTGCCTCATACAAGTCTTACACCTAATCAATGAGGTGATAATTACCCTCCATTCAGCAGTCCCTAATCTCTACAAGTTACTGTCACACATACCGTCAAACCCCACTCACTTCATAGTCCTAGACCTCAAGAATGCCTTCTTTACTATTCCTCTATACCCTGACTCTTACTTTCTGTTTGCCTTTACCTGGACACTAATGCAGCCCAGCAATTTATGTGGATTGTCTTACCCCAAGGGTTCAAAAACAGCTCATACCTGTTTGGGCAGGCACTAGCTCAGGATTTAGCAGCATGCAATCTCAAAACTAGTACTCTCTTACAATATGTAAATAGCCTACTCCTATGCAGCCCCTCCCTGCCTGCCTCAAGGAGACACACCTCCACCCTTCTTATCTTCCTCGCTATGAAGTGATATCATGTCTTCTCTGCTAAGGGTTAACTTCTATCTTAGTTCGTAGTCTATCTGGGCATCATCTTAACCCCCACCACCTGAGGTCTCACCCTAGAACAAAATCAGACCCTCTGCAGTCTCCAACCACCTACCACTGCAAATCAAATTCTTTCTTTCCTCAGTCTAATAGACTTCTTTAGACACTGGATTCCCAATTTTGCTGCCTTAGTCAAGCCCCTCAGTGAGATCTTCTGAGCATGGCTTTTAAGATCTATAATGACCAAGGAAGTAACAGAAAAGGCAAATAAGGCCCAAAAAAGGACAGGAAATACCAGCTTTTGGCATATGCTCTTAAAGGCTCCAGCGCCCTAAAGGGCTTCATAGGATTCCATCAGGGCCCTGCTTCAAGAGTGGGAAAAAAGGTCATTGAACTGAAGCCTGCCAGGCTTCCTGGCCCCACCAAGGGACACATCTCTGCTGTGGAAAGAGGGACACAAGAAAGTAAGCTGCCTCCTTGTTCTATGGAGGGAGGGTTCAGTCTCTTTTAGCCCTGCTTCAGCTACCTGTGACCTGACCTTGCCCAGCATGCTGGGAATTGCCACTGAAGGCCCAAGGACATCGTTCATGTGCCTAAGGTATTTCTTCCAAGTAGCAGATAAGCTGATCTCATTTCTTGGAAGCACAAGGGCCATCTACTATGCCTTGCCTGAATATTTTAGTATTATTTATCCCTTGAAGATCTCTACTGTGGGTATTGACAGTCTGATTTTGCTACTTTATTTAATGTATAGCATCTCTTTTATTCCCCTTGTCTCAATGCCCTAAGCCTATTGTAAGCTGGGACCTGCTTCTAATTTTAGCTAGAAGCAGTGGTTACTAGGACTTAAACTCTAGCTTCAAATTGTAGAAATGTAACCACCATTCCCCTAAGTACTTGCAGGATTTACAGGTTACTCAGCAAACTGTTCAAAGACTATCCAAGAGGCACTTCTGCTGCGAACCTGCGCAGCTCTTAATAACAGTGTGGAATTAAGAAAACACACTTATCAAAACAAAAACGATGGGGCCCTGGCCAATTGGCTCAGTAGTAGAGCGTTGGCCTGGTGTGTGGGAGTCCCAGGTTCAATTCCCGGCCAGGGCACACAAGAGAAGTGCCCATCTGCTTCTCTACCCCTCCCTCTCTTCTTCCTCTCTGTCTCTCTCTTCCCCTCCCATATCCAAGCCTTCATTGGAGCAAAGTTTGCCTGGGTGCTGAGGATGGCTCTGTGGCCTTTGCCTCAGGTGCTAGAATGGCTCTGGTTGCAACAGAGCAATGCCTCAGATGAACAGAGCATCGCCCCCTGGTGGGCATGCCGGGTGGATCCCATTGGGCACATGCAGGAGTCTGTCTGACTGCCTCCCCATTTCCAAATTCAGAAAAATACAAAAAAAAACAACAACAACAAAAAATGATGGAACCCTTCAAAATACCTGGCAGTATCCAAGAGCCCCATAGTCCCAGCTTGCTTTATTATATAGCCATATGCAAATCAAGAAACTTATACAAAGTTGCATATCCAAGGCTAAGACAGGAACTCTCCCAAGACAAAAACAGAATATACATTAATGAAATCTACCAACATCTGAAACAAACAAAGAGTCAGAGGAAGGGCATGTATATTGCTTCCAGCAACCCAAGGAAGCAAGTAGAGTGGGTACAAATACTCAGCATCACAGCCAAATATGGAGATGGAGGGGGGAGAACTTAGCCTTTTGCTAAGCCTCAAATCTACAATGGCTTTTTGCCATTTATGGTCCACAACATATCCCTTTTTTCTTTTTTCTTTTTAATTTGTGTGCTGAGGTTTGCACTCATCTGATTTCCTAGTTTTCTAGATTCTAATTTGGAGGCAGATTGAAAAAATATAGAACAAATACAAAATTAGTATAGTCAATGCTAACATATCCAAACAAACATTCTAATACATTACAGTGATTAAAGCCTTTAAGCAAACAAGAAGAATCCATAAAAGAGAAGTGTCCTTAACATGTTCACCAAGTCTAAGTTGGCACCAACACCATTCCAAATTTCTGCAAATGCAACCCAACCCCATTTCAGTCCATCAAAAGGTGTCACAGGAGCAGGAGTCCAGGAAACATATCCAGGAAAAGTCCACATGGTACTGGAATTGCTCACACTTCTATACTTTGCAGCTCCCATCCAAGTCCCAAAGACCACTGCTTCTAGCTGGTAATGACCCAGGTAGACTGAAAAAGCCATCTGCAGCACACATGAAGACAGAGCTTCTGTTTTCTTTAAACTGATAAGATGAACCCAGAAGGCCTTACACTGGAGCTTTACAGCCATAGGGTGGTGAGAAGAACCTTGGGATACACTAAGCTGGGTGGCAGAGGTAAATTTGTAAGTTTGCAAAAAAGGAAAAAAGGAGCTCTAAATTAGGAGTAGGTCCCAGCCTAAAATATGAATGGGGCATTGAGGCAGGAGGAATAAAGGAAAACTACATGTTAAACAAAGCAGCAGAAAATAGGACTATCAACACCCACAACAGAGATCTTCGAGGAAAGAATAAAAAACCTGACTCTTCAGGCAAGACATAGTTAAGTGGCCCTTGTATAAATGAGATCAGTTTACCTGCTAATTGGAAGAAATACCCTAGGCTTGTCCACAGTGTCATAGATGGGGCTGACAGCCCTGGGCACCTTCAGCCTTCAGTGGCAAATCCCAGCATTCTGGACAAGGTTAGGTCACAGGTGGCTGGAGCAGGGCTGGAAGAGACTGAACCCTCCCTTAGAGAAGCGAGGGGGAAGCCTACCTTCCAGTGTTTCTTCTTCCTCACAGCAAAGGCATGTAAGCCTGGCAGGTTTGGGCTTAAATGACCATCCTTTCCACTATTGAAGCAGGGCCCTGATGGAATCCTATGAGGCCCCATTGGGGCGTTGGAGCCTTTTGAGCATGTATCCCAAGAGCTAGTATTTCACCTGATCTCTATTGGGCTTTTTCTGCCTCTTGGTACCTTAAAAGCCATGCTCAGAAGATCTCGCTGAGGAGTTTGAGGATCCCCATCCACCTATATAAATCTTTTCCATATTATCTAGAGCTATTTGACAAAACAATGTTTATTAGCTGGATCAAATAAAAGAGGGTAGAATTTTTGCAGGAGAAAAAGATCTGGCATCTCCTGTTCATCAGCATTCAAAAAAAAAAATTTTTTTTTTAAAGATAAGGTAGATTTGCAGGAATTCCAGGATATGACTCCTCCTTTTATATATTTTTTTAAATTGACCTTAAATATTTGCTGGGAACACTTTAATAATACCTTGATTTTAAGAAATACCTGTAATTAGAAAGGTTTGATAAAATACAGTAAATGTTTTTGCTACATATGCAGGAGCATTGTCAGTTTAACCAGTTTAGGAAATTCAATAATAGAACAGTGCATACAAACAATGAGCTATAACATGCTTAGCAGCCTCTCCTGTTCTGACAGAGGTTACTATAAGTCCAAAATAAGTATCCACTGTAACGTGGACAAAGGACTGTTTGCCAAATGAAGATGTATGAGTAACATCCATTTGCCAAAGTTGTCCTGGTAGGGGTCATTGAGGGTTAACTCCAACTGAAGGGACAGATTGTAGTATAGGACCCCTTGGACAGGATTTACCTATCTGCCGTGCTGCTTCCCGAGAAAGTTGAAACTGTTTACGTAGGGCTGTAGCATTCTGGTGATGAATAGTATGAGACTGAATTGCTTGATCTGACATGGTTGCTCCAATAATTTTCTTTTGTGTAGTTTGATCAACAAGGGCATTCCCTTGTACTAAAGCTCCAGGGAGCATGAAGTGAGCTCAAATATGTCCTATAAAACATGGCGCTTTATGTTGATGTACAAGTCTTTGAAGAAGGAGAAACTGCTGAAATAGTTCATCAGCAATTGTTCCTAAGACAGCAGTCTTTATAGTGGAAACAACCATAAGTAAATAGTGAAAATCAATTTGGCCTGTAAATTTGCCATTTAGTGGAAGTTTCCCAGAGCCATTGTTGTTGATCCTTTGAAAAAGGAAACAATTTGAGGCTCAAAACCTATAAGCTGTAAGAGTCACCTACACCCCTTGATAATCAAGGAGGCAACAAGATCAAAATACGAAGATAAAACTTTTTTAGAAGTAACAGCCAAATGAATTTATTCAGTAAGATCTGAAGCTTGCCACAATAGTCCCATTGGAGTGTAACTTGAGGGACAAATTACTAAGGCAATTGATTCTTCAGGATTTATGCATTTTAGTTGTGCTTGCTGCAAGGCCTTTTCTACAAGCTTTAAAGGTTGTTATCCCACAGGTGTAAGTAGCTGAGGAGAAGCTGTTTTAGCTGACCCTCTAAGAATATTAAAAAGCAGCTTTAGTTCTTCAGTAGTTAATTTGAAAGAAGGTCTAAGCCAATTAATATCTCCTAATAATTTCTGGAAATTGTTTAAAGTTTGTAAATGATCTGTTCTGATTTCTAATTTTTGTGGATAAATTTGTTATCTCTCAATAATTTGTCCTAAATGAGAAAAAGGTAAAGATTGCTGTACCTTATCAGGAGCTATATAAAGTCCTGGTTCTTTCAAAGAATATTCTAGTTGTTGCAAAATGGTCAACAGTGTCTTTATCTGGATAAGCAATAAGAATATCATCCATATAATGAATTATGTATGCTTAGGGTGCTGCAAAATGCTTTCAATCATGAGGGCTTAAAGGAATAGTAAAAAAGCAGTCCTTCAAGTAATGACAAATACAGGCATATTTCATGGACTACTAGATGGTTCAATGTGCCCAAGCTGTAACTGCTCTTCTTGTACCAATTGAGCAGCTGCCCTAAGTTTTTCCCAAGAAAGGGGCCATTGGTATACCCATACAGGATTGTCTGATTTCCAAGTAATTGGGTCTGCACAATGCATTATTAGGGTAGCAGGAGCTACCAAGGCCCCTATGCTAAATTTTGATATCCTAATCCATGCCTTCTGGTATTGGGTGCCACTTCTATAAAGGTGAAAATTCCTTGCTGTTCTTTCCCTAGTCCCTTAGTGGGCAAAAATCCCCAGTCAAGCATTTAAGTGCTGACTAAACTATTAGGACTGACAAGCAATGCTCCCATATTTTTCAAAACATCTCTACCCCACAAATTAACTGGACATCCAGGGAGCACATAAAGCTGAAAAAATCCAGAATGACCTTCTTTATCTTCCCATTGTAAAAAACTAGAACTTTGTTGAGGGGATTTACTCTGCCCTATAACTTGTAATTCTGTGGCTGCTGCATGAGTGGGCCAGAAAGGAGGCCAATGTAGCTTAGCAATAACAGATACATCAGCTCCAGTATCTAAAAGTCCTTTAAATTTATGCCCTTTTATTGTTAGTTCCATTTCAGGGTGTTCCTGACCTATTTTTTTTTTATCAACTGGAAAAATCAGAGGAGCCAAATCACCAATTTTCTTGGGGCCCTTTTGCAGGACGTGGCCTGAGAAGCAGAATTAGCATCCTTATACTATTCTTCTATCTGCCTGAATTAGCCATGAGACAAATTCCTGAAATGACTTATTAGGGCCCTGCTTAATTTTGCTCCATTCCTTTGTTTTGCCTAACTGAGTATAACCTTACACATAAACAAGACAATTTACACACAAAAAACACAAGTATAACATATAACTTTGATTAATCCTAATACTTAAGTTGCTATTTGGCTCCTAACTCTGAACACACCTCACAATGCACTAACCAAATCAGTAAGTCTTAAGTCTACATTCTATTCTATTTAAATTTAAATGAGCACTCCTTACAAGTTCTAAAAACATTTTATTTTTTCTAAATATTAGAGCCAGCATTTCCCATTTTTGCATGCAAAAAACCCTTAATTCAGGCCTTAAAAACAGACACATTTTGACAACATTAAACAAAGACTAAACAGAAACAAGAATTAGATGAACCAGACAAACAAGAGAGAAACCCGGGATTTCAGAGCACATCTAGATTAGAAAGATGCCTGCCTGATATTAGTCAGGGCATTTTCTGACAAAGGGACTGAAGGATGTGACTAAACAAAATCTCCCCGAGAAATTTGCTCTTGGCAGCTGCTGGGATATTTTCTATAGTCAGATCCAACCCAAGTCCCTGCCTCAATTTTGAGGCAAGGAATAAGAAAGAAACAAAATAATAGCTCAGAAAATCATAGTTAAAACATTAAAGAAAATCAGATCATGACAGGAAAAGCTGTAATATTCCTAATACCTGAGTCTCCTATCCATACTCAAGAAAGTTTAACTTCCACAGCAAATAATCACCCTGGAGAGACAAGCACAAGCAATCACCTTCCAGTCATTTGGGGGAAGAACCTTTGTACTAATAATATCTGATAAACCAAGTGAAAAAGGGGCAGTAGACCCATACTGCGCACAAGCAAGTTTAAGCTCTTTCAGAGCTCTAAAAGATACAGATTTATGTTCTTGCACTAGTCTCCCTGTATCATCCTGTCTTTCTACAACAGAAAAATGGGTAAAGCTATTATTTGTTTCCCCTACATTTCGAACCTGGTCTATAGATTGTTGGAGAGGAGATTTCCCAGATTTTGAGCTATAGACTCCGCAATCAGTCTGATAACGGAATGGAGGAGCAGAAGGTTGAAAGTAGGAAGGAGCTGAAGGCAGTGAAGGCCCTGGGGCTGAGGCAGTGATAGCCATGGATTTTTCATCCCCCCTGTCATCCTCAGACTCCAAGTTATCCTCATATTCACATCCCTCTGTTTCCAGCTCACCCTGATACTCTTCAAACAATTATTTGTCTTCATATGGAAACATTTCTACAAAAAGTTCCCTTATTTTTTACCCTATCTGTCCCATAATCTTTTACTCCCAACTACACTTTCCCCAAAAACTTTCTTTACTCACTGTGCTCACTTCACTTTGGGGAGTTCCGTCACCTTCCTTCAGTTTTAATTTCCTCATACTCAAGTCGTCTGTTTGGGCGCCACTTGCCGCAGACCTGCACAGCTCCTAATAATGGTGCGGAATTAAGAAAACACACTTACCAAAACAAAAACGATGGGACCGGGAGGACACTTCAAACTGCCTGGCAGTATTCGAGTGCCGCATAGTCCCAGGTGGCTTTATTATATAGCCATATGCAAATCAAGGACCTTTATACAAAGTTGCACATCCAAGGCTAAGACAGGAACTCTCCCAAGGCAAAAACAGGATATACATTAGTGAAATCTACCAACATCTGAAACAAACAAAGAGTCAGAGGAAGGGCATGTATATTGCTTCCAGCAACCCAAGGAAGCAAGTAGAGTGGGTGCAAATACTCAGCATCACAGCCAAATATGGAGATGGAGGGGGGAGAACTTAGACTTTTGCTAAGCCTCAAATCTAAAATGGCTTTTTGCCATTTATGGTCCACAACACACTTCCAGCAATACATCACCCAAGGGCTGACTTTCACATGGACAGGTCCACACACTGTGATCCTGACAACTCCTACTGCTGCTAAGGTAGAAAAATGGCATAACACCTATATATGTCTTCCTACTAATTAGACAGAAACCTGTACCCTAATATATCTCACCCCAAATATCAACCTAATCTCACCCCATGAACCTCTTCCAATTCCTAGTACTCTACCCATCAATCTAAGGACCAAAAGAGCTGTATAGGTAATCCCTCTTCTTGTTGTTTCAGTAATCTCTACAGAAGTAAGTCTAGGGGCAGGGAGACTGGCCACTTCCCTGTCTTATTTCTACTCTCTCTCTCTCTCTCTCTCTAAAGCCCAGCGAATTAGTAACATGGAATCAGTGGTTTCATACAAACTGGGTGTCTTGACTATTGCCTTTCATTGGTCCACTCACTCTCCTATTTATTTTTCTAACTTTTGGACCTTGCCTCTTACGTTTGTTCACTAGTTTCTTACAGAACTACATGCAGACCTTTGCCAATCAGAAAATTGGAAAAACCCCTTGTTATTGATGCTAGCACCAATTATAGGACCAATCCTAAATTTGTGCCTAATTTTAATGCTTGCCTCTTTCTTTATCAGGTTCCTGAAGGTTTGAATGAGGGAAATCTCCAGGATTACCTACAGTCAAATGCTTTTACAACCCCTACTCCAACTACCCCAGGAGAGGTTCACAAAGGAGACCCCCAATAGGGATAACAGCAGGAAGTAACTCCAGAAGATGGCTGATCCGAGACAAACCTCCTTGCTGAACCCCATACCCTTTCCTTCCCCCACCTCTTTTTCTTTTTATCATACCACAGTGTTGAGAAATGGTAGATATATGAATTTACCAGAAATTCCAACTGCCCCTTGGTTGTTCCACCTGGCTGCCTAACCTCACCCTTACTTACTAAAAATTGCCCCTGAGGCAGAAGAGTTCCAGGAAGCTGATCAACCACCCCAAGGAGGAGCATTCCAGAAAGCCAAAGCCATAAATCCGCAGGAGGGGACATACCAGAACTTCTGACTCAGTATCCCCTCAGGCTCTCCCAAACCCTATAAAAATTCACCCCCTAGTCTGTACCGGTGCCCTTCTTCCTGGAGAAGTGCCCAGCAGGGTTCTTTTCTTCCTTTCAATAAAGCCTATTACTCTGGTCTTTTTGGACTCCCATGGATTTCAACACTACTGTTAAGTGCCACCGGAGGAAAAACACAACCAATACACAAATTAGTTGCAATAATCACACAGGCAACTTATTACTCACAAATCCTTTTGGCATGCCTGAGTACAGCTTAAGGGGGCCCGGTTGGTCAAATAAGTTTGTAAATATGATATATATATGTTCACTCACTTATAATTTGCATTGGGTGTGGGGACAGGCTGTAAGCAGGCAGGGTCGTTATAGCCTAAGGCTTAGTTTTAAAACTAAGTCACTTTCCCACCCTAAGTGACCTTGTATCAGAGACTTCCTAATTTGTATATTGGATTAAAGGTTTTGATTTCTACATTATAAAATGGGGCAGAGGAGCCATGCTGGAGGAGAGCAGAGAAAGGCCATGTGGAAGAGAGGAGAAACAGCCAAGATGGCGGAGTGCTGAAGGAGGAACCAGTTTGTGCAGAGTTTGTGCAGAGAGGAGATGGGGAACAGAGGCAAATAAGGCTGGTGAGGTAGAAATCTTTGACTCTAGGAAACTCGGACAAATCAGTGGCTTTGGGAGCCCTGAATGGAAAGGGAAGTGTTTTCCCACTGTGTGTATTTCTTGCCCGCTGGGTACAAACTAGAATTAAAGTTAAATGGCCCATCAGTTTTTTTCTCTGTTGTTTCATTACTGTCTGTCTGAATCAAATGTGAACCTCATGGGCCAGGCGGCTGTGATGGTGGCCATGGCTACTGGCCTTACAGGCCTCATCAGTGTGCTCCTCTCAGCTGAGAGCCGCGTGGAGACAGTCCACATCAATGTTGGAGTCTGGACGACTGCTGCAGCATGGGGCCCCTCAGCTTTAGTACCTTTTCTGGCCAATGCGTTCTAACAGGTGTCAATCTACGGGATTGTCACCTCAAATCACCTTTTTGGGAGTTCCTTGCAGGGAATCCCCTCTTATGTTAATCTACTGAAATGTTTACATCAAAACACTTTTTAAGATGTTCTTTTACAAAGTTAATGTAAATAACACCAAGCCACTTCTTATCTATGTGTAACTTCACACACATACTAACTGGGCCCTGCTTGTAAGTCAGAGTCTATTTATCACATTACAGAGTTATGGCACCAAGCCACTATATTAATTCCTATCCAAATGGCATAACTTTATTTCATTTTAACAATTATTTTTAATATAATTTTAATTACTTTTATATATCTTCCATCTGTTTATATTTTTATTTATTTAATTACTATAACCTTATATTACTACAACATAAAGGCAAAAAAAAAAAAAGCAGGGGAGGGGGGCAGAGAGCACCTAGCCAAACCAGTTTTACAGAAGTGAAACAGGCTTTTCTAAACTAAGGTTATCCTTGAAACAAACTAGGGAATGACTGCTCAGAGAAGAATTTTACAAAACGAAGAAGGATGTGCTCGGTTATCTGACTGACCTTTTACAAAGTCTGTTGAGGCACCATCTTGCAAAATACTATTTTGATTGCTTTACTAAGCCCAGATACAGCTGGGAACACTTATGGCCTAATATGGTTTTACACAACTCTTTTCATTTACTCATCTGCAAATCTTGCAAAACTCATTCTATGGTCAGGGTTTTGGTGTTACTGCACTGCTCTTACTTAGTTTTTAATCAAATCCTTGATTCAGTTTCATCGCTATTGTCTGGATAATTGTATATTGCCCTCTGATTGCCATTAATTTAATAGAGTTTACCCTTTCTCGAACAAACCTTGTTATAAAATTGATCAAACATGATCCTAATATAAGACAAGACAATATTAAAGTAAGAAGACCAGTCGCCAAAGACAATAGGGTTGTTAGCCAGGGTGACCTGTTGTAAGGTACCAGAAAACTGAAATTTTATATTGATATTCTGGGAGGAAAAGTTAGGTTTTCCTATCAGGCTTTTCTGTCCCATCTTTCCTTTAGGGAGGGGAGGGAGAAGAATGTAGAAATTTCTGGCTTGCAAGAAAAATAGGTTATTCAGTTTTAAATCTAAAACAAAGGTTAACCTAGAGCAGTGGTTCTCAACCTTTCTAATGCCGTGACCCCGCAATACAGTTTCTCATGTTGCGGTGACCCCAAACCAAAAAATAATTTTGGTGGCTACTTCATAACTGTAATTTTGCTACAGTTATCTGTTGGGCAGATAGAATGTATTATGCTCACTTTGTTAAAGATGACGCTGCCCACATGGAGGTCGTTGCCCAGGTGATATTAATGTGTGTTGGGGGCAGGCAGGATCATTGTAGCCTGAGGCTTGGTTTTGGGATTAAGCCTTTCCCACCTTTTTGATGTAGGGCGGTACAATCCAATCATGCCTCAGAGAAGTGACTTTGTATTAGAGACTTCCCTGTTTTGTATATTGGATTAAAGGTTTGGATTTCTACACTATAAAATGGGGGCAGAACAAGAGCTTGCTCTCTTAGTTCCTGGGATGATTAGCATGAGAGAGCAGAGGGAGCAGAGCAGAGAGCAGAAAAAGGAGAAGCAGCCAAGATGGCAGAGTGCTGAGTGAGATGCCAGTTTGTGCAGAGTTTGTATCTGGGATAAGGAAGGAGATGGGAAACAGAGGAGAATAAGGCTGGTGAGCTAGAAACCTTTGATTCTAGGAAACTCAGATAAGTCAGTGGCTTTGTGAGCACTGAATGTGAGTGGGTTTTGGAGCCCAGTGTGTATTTTTTACTTGCCCGCCGGGTGCAAGCTAGAATTAAAGACTATGGTCCACCAGTTTGTGGCTCCGTTGTTTCTTTACCTACTGTCCGTATCCAATGTGAACCTGCATGGGCCGGGCTGCTCTGATGGTGGCCCTGGCCTCTGGCTTTACAGTTATGATTCGGAATGTAAATACCTGATATGCATTATGTATTCTCATTGCCTGGCCGCCTCCTAGGCTTCTGTCCTCCGGCGCTTGCTGCACCCGCCCACTGATGACATCAGCAAGTGCCGGACACACATAATGCACTGCTATGGACGAGCAGCCGCGCTGCTATGGACTGTGGAGCATTCCCCCCACTTCCCCCGCCCCTTAGGCCCCGGACAGATGATGCAATCACGTCTGCGCATGACTGCAGGCATTTAGTTTGGAACGCACGTCCATAACGGCGTGCGTTCAAGCTGAGTAGCACTGCTGCAGATGGTAGCGTGGCTTCTCAGTGGCTAAAGCCATTGGAAATATGTATTTTTCAATGGCTTTAGGGGACCCCTGTGTTTTGGTCGTTCAACCCCCGCCAGGGTCGTGACCCACAGGTTGAGAACTGCTGACCTAGAAACTTCTTCTCTTTCAATAGGAGGCAGAATTTACATACCACCTTGCATCTTTTCCCTTTCTGAAATCTTGAGGGCAAAATACCTCTAGGCTAGTGAGGGAAGATGAACCCTGAAAGATTTGTAAACATCTTTGATTGTGTTACTTTAAAGGTCTTAATGTTTCTGTGTGTCCCCTAAACAAATGTTGCCAGCTCATACCATGATGTCATGCTCTCCTCCGCCCCTGTGTGAGCAAGGGTATATAAACAGCCTCTGAACTATTTTTGGGACTGCATGATTTGGGCTTACAGATTCCTCATATCAGCCATATGCAGCTGGCATATAATAAATTTCCTCCTCTAATAAAACTCTTCAAAATTTATCCTGACTGGGTGTCTCTACATGAAATCAATGAAATGAGGTACAGTGCCTTTCAGAATCTGGGGTGCGGTACTTTATAACAACCAATTAAACATTCTCTGAAACCAGTTTTCCTACTGTTCAAATTCTTTTCTTTTTTTCTATGTTTTTCCTGACCACAGGTAGACTTTCCTTAATTATTTTAGAATTATTAGCATAGAAACAACAAGTTTCTCCTAATGCTGCACATAAGCCACCTTCTTAAGGGAAAAGTAAATCTAAGCCTTTTCTATTTTGTAAAACTATTTCCTCTACACAAATAAACTTGAGGCATACATATACTAGAATATATAATAGAGGTTTATTCTGTTCCCTAAACCTGTTTATTCCCTTTGTACAAACCTCCTACAACCTGCACAAACCTTCTGCAACTTACATAAACCCTCAACTTTCTTATCTGTTCAGAAATAACAAGCTTTTATAACAACTTACTTTCTCCTTTTTTTCTTTTAATAGCACCTCTGTTTCAGTAGAACCCAAGCTCTACGTCAATCAGGCACCCCCAATTCAACTTCTCCACATAGTGGGACACTCCAGTCTAAAAGCAGGGCTGGCAGCCTCTTGGAGACTACTCTTGAGGGGGCTATGGGGATTCTATTTACACTGGAAAACAAATTTTTTTCATTTTCTGTAGCGTGAGGTTTTAACAGTTTCTATATATTTCTGCATCACTGATTCCAAATCTGAAACCCATTTTTCAGTGCATGTTCTAGTTTTTATGCAATTTTAATTTCATTTTGTTACAGTTAATGGCATGCATTGGTTTTTAAACTGGAGTTAAAGGGCAACGACTCTTGGATTGAACATAACCACAAGGCAATTAATGTTTTACAAACATCACTTTTACATAAGTGTAGTTTTTTTTAAAGGTAAAAAATTATTATCTGATAAAAAACACCCTCTTATTTTGTTTTAAGATTGAATCATGGCTTCTTCGAGTAGGTGTAAATGTAAGAATAGTCCTGACACCTTCTGTTATATATGTGGTTGTTATGCACTTAACATCAAAGGCACCATATTTCATCATTTGTGACACGTGCATAAATTGCCTATTTTCAAGTTCCCCTTGGCGATCAAGACAAGAATTAGGCTCCTCCTATTGTGTGTCATAATTGTGAGGAAATGCTTCGTGACTGGACAACAGGAAAACACAAAGGAATGCCTTTTGGTATTCCCATGGTTTGGCGTGAACCTAAGGACCACAGCAGTGACTGTTATTTCTGTCTGATCCATATAAAGGGTATCAGCAAGAAACAATAGCATACAATCACATATCCTAATATTCCTTCAGCAATATGACCTATCCCATACTCTGAGACACTCCCGGTTTCAGTTTTCAATGGTTTTATTTCTTCTAAGAATGAAGAAAGTGAACATGGTGATTGAGTATATTTTGATAAGATGCATGAGGAAATGGTTATAGAATCTGAAGGGTCTTCTTCTGATGCCAAGCAATCATTAACCCCTCAGCAGTTTAGCCAACCCAAATTGAATGACTAAGTAAGAGATTTGGGCCTATCAAAGAAAGCAGCTGAGTTATTAGCCTCCAGGCTTCAAGAAAAGAATGTACTTCACCCATCAGCTAAAGTATCCCATTTCAGGAAGCGTGCACAGATTTTTGTAGACTTTTTTTCCAAAGACAAACACTTTGTTTACTGTCATGATATCAGTAGTCTTCTCAGCCAGCTAGGTATTACCACTTACAGCCCAACAGAATGGTGGCTATTTCTTGACAGCTCTAAATAGAGTCTGATATGTGTTCTCCTACACAACGGTAATGTGGGTTTTTTTTAAAGATTTTATTTATTCATTATAGAGGGGGGGGAGGAGCAGGAAGCATCAACTCCCATATGTGCCTTGACCAGGCAAGCCCAGGGTTTTGAACAGGCAACCTCAGCATTTCCAGGTTGATGCTTTATCCACTGCGCTACTACAGGTCAGGCCACAACGGTAATGTTTTTATGCACCGGTTCCAATTGGTTACTCAACTCATCTGCGAGAAGATTATAATGACATAAAAATTGTCCTCGACTTACTGAAGTATGAGGAGCATAACTGGATCATTTGTGTGGATCTTAAAATAGTTAATTTCCTGCTAGGACAACAGAGAGGTTTCACAAAGTATCCTTGCTTTCTGTGTTTATGGGACAGCTGAGCTCAGGAGAAACACTGGACACAGAAGGAGTGGCCGAAATGTGAAGCTCTGGAAGTAGGGATGCAAAATATTGTGAATGAACCTGTAGTTAATCGAGACAGGATCATTTTCCCCCCACTTCAATCAAACTTGGCTTAATGAAGCAGTTTGTTCAGGCTTTGAATAGAGAAAGTGAATGCTTTCAACATTATTTCTGCTTTCCTGCCTTGTCTTTTGAGAAGATAAAATCAGGTGTATTTGATGGACCTCAAATTTGAACCCTCATATGTGACGAAGAATTTGCCAGGAAGATGAATAAGGAGGAGAAAGCAGCATGGCAGTCTTTCATGGCAGTTACAAAGAACTTCCTTGGCAACAAAAAAGCAGAAAACTATGAACTTCTGGTTCAAAGGATGCTGTTGGCTTTCCGCGACTATGGATGTAACATGAGCATTAAGATTCACTTCCTGAACATTCACCTTGATAAAGTTTCCCGAAAATCTTGGAGCTGTTAGTGATAAACAGACTACTGATGGAGCATGAAATGAGATTGTCCTCAACAAGTACACAAATGCAAGAGCTACAAACACAAATTTTTGCCTGAATAAAATTTAAATAAGTTTTGTGCAAATTTTATGATTAAAATAAGTGTTTTAATATGTTCTGTTTTGAAATTGTAGACAAATTCTGATGCAATCATATCTTTTAGTGTATTAGTGTATTTATTGCATTATATAAATTATTATATTTTCACAAAGATGATGCCCATGAAGACATTCTACTTCATTATGTTAACCTAAATGTTGAAAATTTTACAATAAGATGAAAACCTAAAATCTTGAATTGCAAAAAAAATTGTAGCTTACAGAGAAAAACTAATGTCAGATTTGAGACCAGCACACTCAACTTAGGTAAGAACAAGTGTTTTTGTGGATGCAACAAAAATTTTGTTTCCCAGTGTTGTCAGTGCTGAGACCAACTGCCACCAGAGGAAAGATAGGACCAACACACAAGTTAGTTGCAAGAATCACACAGGCAGTTAATTACTCACAGATCCTTTTAGTGTGCCTGGATACAGCTTAAAGGGGCCCCATCAGCATGCTCCTCTTGGCTGTGTATGGTCAGAGCATCGTGGAGACAGTCCAGGTCAACATTGGAGTCTGGGCGACTACTGCAGCAGGGGGCCCCTCAGCTTTAGTACCTTTTCTGGCCAATGCCTTCTAACAGATGTCAATCTACAGGATTATCACTTCAAACCACCTTTTTGGGAGTTCCTTGCAGGGAGCCCTTTTTATGTTAATCTACTAAAATGTTACATCAAGTCACTTTTATGATGTTCCTAGGGAAGTTTCTTGTTTATGTTAACTTACAGAGTTATGATATCAAGCCACTTCTTATCTATGTATAACTTCACACACACACTAACTGGGCCCTGCACAAAAGGCAGAGTCTGTTTATCCTATCTGTACACACTATATTAATTTATACACAGATGGCATAACTTTATTTAATTTCCTTAATTGCTTTTAGTATTACATCTTGATTATTTTTATATATTTTCCATATTTTTCTATATTTGCATATAATTACTATAACCCTATATTACTGCAACAATCTCTATACCCTATACCTTTTATTATTAAAACTATACAATTCCTTTTTAAGTAATCAGAACTCTTAATTTTTAAAGATCTCAACCTTCAGTGACTACCAAGCTAGCAACAATAAATTCTCCTTTAAAATATGCTTCCTTTTGGAGTTGTCTTCTTTTCTAAGTAGCCTATTGGACACATGGCTAATATTTACAGGTTATTTTATAGAGGTAGCTATGAACATATATATATATTTATTTACCTTGTAGCTTCTCTCCCAGTGAAGGCACCTACACTCTTTTCTGTATGACTTATAGCAGCACATGTATTAAACCTTAAGATGACTTGTTCTGGCTTTTCTTTAATCTTAGTTTCCCTCCCTTCTCAAAGTTCAATTATAAAGAGTTCCATGGCAAGGTTCCTCTGGCTTTTGTCATACATAGAAGAGCCAGCTTTTGGTTTGTGACTGGAGCAGGGCATGTCAGCCTTCTCACGGTAGGTTTATAGATGTTGGTGGGATCTGTCTGTACCATCCACGAGGGGTCTCTAAGGGAGCTTAGGGAGAAAAGGTGTTGCCCTGCCTAATACAATTTTTCTTTTTATTTATTCATTTTAGAGGAGAGAGAGAGAGAGAGAGAGAGAGAAGGGGGAGGAGCAGGAAGCATCAACTTCCATATGTGCCTTGACCAGGCAAGCCCAGGGTTTTGAACTGGCGACCTCAGCATTTCAGGTCGACGCTTTATCCACTGCGCCACCACAGGTCAGGCTACAATTTTTTATACAGGGTGAACTCTGCCTGTTAGGGAGTGCATTGTGTTTGCAAAATAGCAAAGGGGAGGAGATTGACTCAGTTTTCGCCTGTTTCTTTTTTTTTTTTTTTTTTTTTTTTTTGGTATTTTTTCTGAAGCTGGAAACGGGGAGGCAGTCAGACAGACTCCTGCATGCGCCTGACTGGGATTCAACCGGCACACCCACCAGGGGGCGATGCTCTGCCCATTATGGGCGTCGCTCTGTCGTGACCAGAGCCATTCTAGCGCCTGGGGCAGAGGCCAAGAAGCCATCCCCAGTGCCCGGGCCATCTTTTGCTCCAATGGAGCCTTGGCTGCAGGAGGGGTAGAGGGAGGCAGAGAGAGGAAGGAGAGGGGGGGTGGAGAAGCAGATGGGCACCTCTCTTGTGTGCCCTGGCCGGGAATCGAACCCAGGACTTCTGCAAGCCAGACCCACACTCTACCGCTGAGCCAACCAGCAAGGGCCATCACCTGTTTCTAAAATGAATTTAGTCAGGACTTCTTTCAGAGTTCAGTTTACTCTTTCAACCTGTTCTGAACTCTGAGGCCTGTAAGCACAATGTAATTTCCAATTAATATTGAGTGCCTTTTCTACTAGCTGTGAGATCTTGGACACAAATGCAGGCCCATTATCAGACCCAAATCTTGGAATAATTTCATACAGCAATTTCTTTTCTTTTCTTTTTTATAAATAAATTTTTATTTTAATGGGGTGACATCAACAAATCAGGGTACATACATTCAAAGAAAACATTTCCAGGTTATCTTGTCATTTAGTTCTGCTGCATACCCATCACCCGAAGAGAGATCATCCTCCGCCACCCTCCATTCAGTTCTCTCTGTACTCCTCCCCTTCCCCCTCTCCCTCCATCCCTCCCCCCACTCCCCGTAACCACCACACTCCTGTCCATGCCTCTTTGTCTCGCTTTTATGTCCCACCAATGTATCCTGCAGTTCCTGTTTTTTTCTGATTCGCTTATTTCACCCCACACAATGCTACCAAGACTCAACTATTCCGCTGTAAGTGATCTGATGTCATCATTTCTCCTAGTTGAATAGTATACCATGGTGTATATGTGCCCCATCTTCTTCATCCAGTCCTCTATTTTTTTTTTACAGTGATTAAAAGCCTTTAAGCAAACTCTTGGCCAATACAGCAAGAATCCATAAAAGAGTAGTGTCCTTAACATGTTCACCAAGTCCAAGTTGGCCCCATCACCATGCCAAATCCCTGAAAAATGCAACCCAACCACAGTTCAGTCTGTTAGGAGCTGTCACAGGGAGTAGGAGTCCAGGAAAGTTCCTCACAGGAAAAGTCCGCATGGCACTGGAATTGCCATTCTATACTTTGCAGCTCATGTCCAAGTCCCAATGACCACTGCTTCTAGTTGGTAATGATTCAGGTAGACTGGAGAAAGCCATTTTCAGCATGCGTGGATATGGAGCTTCTGTTCTCCTCTGCCTGGAAAGTTGAGACCAGGTTGCTTTTCCCTGGAGCTCTGTGACTGTGGCATGGTAAAGAGAACCTTGGGATACACTAAGCTGGGTGGCAAAGGTAAATTCATAATACAAGTTGGCAAAAGGAGGAAAGAGAGCTCTAAATTAGGAGTAGGTCTGAACCTGAAATATGAGTGGGGCATTGAGGTAGGAGGGATAAAGGAAACACTATATATTAAGCAAAGCAGCAGAAAATAGGACTATCAACACCCACAACAGAGATCTTCAAGGGAAGAATAAAAAACCTGACTATTCAGGCAAAACATAGTTAAGTGGCCCTTGTGCAAATGAGATCAGTTTACCTGCTTCTTGGAAGAAATACCCTAGACTCGTCCACAGTGTCGTAGATGGGGCCAACGGCCCTGGGCACCTTCAGCCTTCAGTGGCAAACCCCAGCTTTCTGGGCAAGGTTAGGTCATAGGTGGCTGGAGCAGGGCTGGAAGAAACTGAACCTCCCTTAGAGGAGCGAGGGGGAAACCCACCTTCCAGTGTCCCTGTTTCCTCACAGCAGAGGCGTGTAGGCCTGGCATGCTTAAGCTCAATGACCTTCCTTTCCACTATTGAAGCAGGACCCAGATGGCATCCTATGAGACCACTTTGGGGCATTGGAGCCTTTAAGGGTGTATTCTAAAAGCTGGTAGTTCCCCTGATCTCTATTGGGCTTTTTCTGCCTCTAGGTATCTTAAAAGCCATTCTCAGAAGATCTCACTGAGGGGTTTGAGGATCCCCATCCACCTATATAAATCTTTTCCATATATCTGGAGCTATTTGGAAAAAGACAAAACAGTGTTATTAGCTAGATCTAAAAAAGAAGGTAGTAGTTTGCAGGCGAAAAAGATTTGGTGTCTCCTGTTCATCAGCATTCAAAAGAAATGTAAATTTTTTTTAAGTAAAAAGCATGATATGGTAGACCCGTCGGAGTCATTGTCCTGGTGTGCAGGATTTCCAGGTTCGATTCCTGGCCAGAGCATACAGGAGAAGCACCCATCTACCTCTGAACCCCTCCCCCTCTCCTTCCTCTTCGTCTCTCTCCTCCCGCCCGCAGCCAAGGCTCCACCAGAGCAAAGCCACTCCGGGCAATAAGGATGGCCCCATGGCCTCCGCCCCAGTCGCTAGAATGGCTCCGGTTGCAACAGAGCAACACCCCAGATGGGCAGAGCATTCCTCCCTGGTAGGCATGCCAGGTGGATCCCGGTCAGGCGCATGCAGGAGTCTGTCTGATTGCCTCCCCATCTCCATCCTCAGAAAAATACAGAAAATAAATAAATAAAAGAAAAAATACTAAAAAAAAAGGGGGGGGGCTCTCCCTTGTGCTAAAGCTCCAGGGAGCATGGAGTGAGCTTGAGTATGTCCTATGAAACATGGAGCTCTATGTTGACATATAAGTCTTTGAAGAAGGAGGAACTGCTGAAATAGTTTATCAGCATTTGTCCCTAAGACAGCAGTCTTTATAGTGGGAACACTATACGTAAATATTTGCTGTCTGTCTATAGATTAAGGGGGGAATGTGGCACATGCTGAAAAGCCATGATCTTTGTGCCCCTCCCCTCCCCCAACCCCCTCCCTCTCCTCCCCCCACCCTGTAACCCCAACACTGTTGTTCATGTCTCTGAGTCTCATCTTTATGTCCCACATATGTATGGAATCATATAGTTCTTAGTTTTTTCTGATTTACTTCTTTCACTCAGTATAATGTTATCAAGGCCCATCCATGTTGTAGTAAAAGATCCTATGTCATCATTTCTTATGGCTGAGTAGTATTCCATAGTATATATATACCAAAGCTTTTTAATCCACTCATCCTCTGATGGACACTTGGGCTGTTTCTAAATCTTTGCTATTGTGAACAATGCTGCCATAAACATAGGGGTGCATTTCTTCTTTTCAAACAGTGCTATGGTGTTCTTGGGGTATACTCCTAACAGTGGTATACCTGGGTCAAAAGGCAGTTCAATTTTTAATTTCTTGAGGAATCTCCATACTGTTTTCCACAGTGGCTGCACCAGTCTGCATTCCCACCAGCAGTGCAGGAGGGTTCCCTTTTCTCCACATCCTCCCCAGCACTTATTCTGTGTTGTTTTATTGATGAGCGCCATTCTGACTGGTGTGAGGTGATATCTCATTGTGGTTTTAATTTGCATTTCTCTAATCATTAGTGATGTTGAACATTTTTTCATATGCCTATTGGCCATCTGTGTGTCCTCTTTGGAGAAGTGTCTATTCATTTCTTTTGCCCATTTTTGGATTGGATTGTTTGTCTTCCTGGTATTCAGTTTTATAATAAATTTTGGATATTAACCCCTTATCAGACGCTATGTCAAATATATTCTCCCATTGTGTAGTTTGTCTTTTTATTCTGCTCTTATTGTCTTTAGCTGTGCAGAAGCTTTTTAGTTTAATAAAGTCCCATTTGTTTATCCTGTCTTTTTTTTTCACTTGCTTGTGGAGACAAATCAGCAAATATATTGCTGCGAGAGATGTCAGAGAGCTTACTGCCTATGTTTTCTTCTAAGATACTTATGGTTTCACGGCTTACATTCAAGTCTTTTATCCATTTTGAGTTTATTTTTGTGAGTGGTGTAAGTTGGTGGTCTAGTTTCATTTTTTTGCAGGTAGCTGTCCAGTTTTCCCAACACCATTTGTTGAAGAGGCTGTCTTTACTCCATTGTATTGTCTTACCTCCTTTGTCAAATATCAGTTGTCCATAGAGCTGTGGGTTTATTTCTGGGTTCTCTGTTCTGTTCCATTGATCTATGTGCCTGTTCTTATGCCAGTACCATGCTGTTTTGAGTACAATGGCCTTATAATATAACTTGATGTCTGGAAGTGTGATACCACCCACTTTTTTCTTCCTTTTCAAGATTGCTGAGGCTATTCGTGTTCTTTTTGGTTCCATATAAATTTTTGGAATATGTGTTCTATGTCTTTGAAGTAAGTCATTGGTATTTTAATTGGTATTGCATTGAATTTATAAATTGCTTTGGGTAATATAGACATTTTAATGATGTTTATTCTTCCTAACCATGAGCACGGTATATGCCTCCACTTATTCATAATTCCCTGATTTCTTTTATCAATGTTTTATAATTTTCCGAGTACAAGTCTTTAATCTCCTTGGTTAGATTTATTCCTAGGTACTTTATTTTTTTGGTTGCAATGGTAAAGGGGATTGATTCCTTGATTTCTCTTTCTGACAGTTCATTATTAGTGTATAAAAATGCCTCTGATTTCTGAGTATTGATTTTATATCCTGCCACCTTGCCAAATTCATTTATCAGGTCTAGTAGTTTTTTGACTGAGACTTCAGGGTTTTCTATATACAATATCATGTCATCTGCAAATAATGATAGTTTTACTTCTTCTTTTCCAATTTGGATGCCTTTTATTTCTTTTTCTTGTCTGATTGCTGTGGCTAGGACTTCCAGAACTATGTTGAATAAGAGTGGTGAAAGGGGGCACCCCTGCCTTGTTCCTGATCTTAAGTGGATTGCTTTTAATTTTTGCCCATTGCGTATGATATTGGCTGTGGGTTTGTCCTAGATGGCCTTTATCATGTTGAGGTATGTTCCCTGTATTCCCACTTTGCTGAGAGTTTTGATCATGAATGGGTGCTGGACTTTATCAAATGCTTTTTCTGCATCTATTGAAATTATCATGTGGTTTTTCTCCTTTCTTTTGTTTATGTGATGAATCACATTGATTGATTTGCGAATATTGTACCAGCCTTGCCTCTCAAGAATAAATCCTACTTGATCATGGTGTATGATTTTTTCCATATATTGCTGGATCTGGTTTGCTAATATTTTGTTGAGGATTTTTGCATCTAAGTTTATCAGGGATTTTGGCCTATAATTTTCTTTTTTTGTGTTGTCTTTGCCTGGTTTTGGAATCAGAATTATGCTCGCCTCATAGAAGGAGTTTGGAAGTCTTCCTTCCTCTTGAATTTTTTGAAATAGCTTGAGAAGGATAGGAGTTAGTTCTTCTTTGAATATTTGGTAGAATTCGCTTGTGAAGCCATCAGGCCCAGGACTTTTCTTTTTTGGGAGTTTTTTGATAGCTGTTTCTATCTCATTTGTTGTAATTGGTCTGTTTAGGTTTTCTGATTCTTCCAGATTGATCTTTGGAAGATTATATGTTTCAAGGAATTTTTCCATTTCATCTAGGTTGTCTAGTTTTTTGGCGTGCAGTTCTTCATAGTATTTTCTTACAATATTTTGTATTTCTGTTGTGTCAGTTGTTATTTCTCCACTCTTGTTTCTAATTTTATTTATTTGAGTCCTCTCTCTTTTTTTCTTGGTGAGTCTCGTTAAAGGTTCATCAATCTTGTTTACCTTTTCAAAGAACCAGCTCCTGGTTTCATTGATCCTCTGTATTGTTTCTTTAGCCTCTATGTCATTTACTTCTGCTCTGATATTTATTATTTCCTTCCTTCTACTAGCTCTGGGCTTTACTTGCTGTTCTTTTTCTAGTTCTTTTAGATGCAGGGTTAAGTTGTTTATTTGAGCTTTTTCTAGCTTCTTGAGGTATGCCTGTAATGCTATAAACTTCCCTCTCAGGACTGCTTATACTGTGTCCCATAAATTTTGAGTTGATGTATGCTCATTATCGTTTGTTCTTGGAATTTTTAAATTTCTTCTTTGATTTCAATGTTAACCCATTCATTGTTTAATAAAGTGCTATTTAGTTTCCAAGTGTGTGAATGTTTTTCAATTTTTCTATTGTGGTTGATTTCTAGTTTAATGCCATTGTGATCAGAGAAAGTGCTTGATATGATTTCTATCTTCTTAAATTTGTTGAGCCTGCTTTTGTGCCCTAACATGTGGTCTATTCTAGAGAATGTACCATGAGCGCTTGAGAAGAATGTATATTCTGTTGTTTTAGGGTGAAAGTTCTGAAGATATCTATTAAATCAAGTTGATCTAATATGTCCTTTAAGTCTGCTGTTTCTTTGTTAATTTTTTTTCTTGAGGATCTATCTAATGATGTTAATGGGGTATTGAAATCCCCTACTATTATAGTATTGCTGTTGATCTCGCCCTTTAAGTCCATCAAAGTCTGCTTTATATATTTAGGTGCTCCTATATTAGGTGCGTAGATATTTATAATGGTTATATCTTCCTTTTGGATTGCTCCCTTTATCATTATGTAGTGACCTTCTTTATCTCTAACTATGGTCTTTGTTTTAAAGTCCATTTTGTCTGATATAAGTATTGCTACCCCAGCTTTTTTTTCATTTCCATTTGAGTGAAATATTTTTTTCCATCCTTTTATCTTCAGTCTGTGTGCATCTTTTGATATAAGGTGTGTCTCTTATAGACAGCATATGTATGGGTCCTGTTTTCTTATCCACGCAGCTATGCTATGTCTCTTGATTGGATCATTTAATCCATCAACATTTAAAGTTATGACTGATATTTAATTGTTTATTGCCATTTTATTCTTTAAAACTGTATTTCTCTTTTGCTATATTCTTTTTTTCCTTTGATCTGTTTACAACAGGTCTCTTAGCATTTCTTGCAGCCTTGATTTGGTTGCAGTGAAATCCTTGAGTTTTGTTTTTTTTTTTTTTTTTTGTCTGTAAAGCTTTTTATTTCTCCTTCAATTTTAAATGATAGCCTTGCTGGATAAAGTAGTCTTGGTTGTAGGTTCTTGGTCTCCATTACTTTGAATATTTCTTGCCATTCCCTTCTGGCCTCAAGTGTTTCTGTTGAGAAGTCAGAAGTCATCCATATGGGGGCTCCTTTGTAGGTGATAGTCTTTTTTTCTCTAGCAGCTTTTAATATTTTCTCTTTATCATTTAGCTTTGGTATTTTAATTATGATGTGTCTTGGTGTTGGTTTCTTTGGGTTTCTCCTTAATGGAGTTCTCTGTGCTTCCTGAACATGTGAAATGTTTTCCTGCCTTAATTGGGGGAAGTTTTCCGCTATAATATGTTTGAACAAAGCCTCTATCCCTTGTTCTTTCTCTTCTTCTTCAGGAATTCCTATGATGCGGATGTTATTTCTCTTCATGTTGTCACAGAGCTCTCTTAGAGTTTCCTCAGACTTTTTGAGTTTCTTTTCTTTTTTCTGCTCTGCTTCCGTGCCTTTATTTATTGTGTCCTCTAACTCACTGATTCAATTCTCTGCTTCATCCATCCTGCTTTTAATTCCTTCCATTGTATTCTTTATTTCAGATATTGTATTTGTCATTTCTGACTGATTCTTTTTTATTATTTCAATGTCCTTTTTTATATTTGTTATCTCTTTGTTTAGGTTTCATAATGGCCATCTATGGTTGTTCTAATATCTTTGAGCATCCTAACAATCGTTATTTTAAACTCTGCATCTGGTAATTTGGTTATATCTGATTCACTTAGGTCCTTTTCTGGGGATTCCTCTTGGTTTATTTGTGTTGTATTTCTCTGCCTCCGCATTTTCTCTTCACGGGAGTGGCCGTGATCACGTGCTCGGGTGCACAAGGTTTGGTGGCCTTGGCGTTTGCCCCACCCCTGTGTGTGATGTTATGCTCGGTCCTGAGGGCACTGGCGAGCACCTTTGCTCCGCTGCGGGTCTCCCTGTTTCCAAGCTTTTGCCCTGCCCTTGCAGGAGGATCCCACTCAAGGAACAGCTGCTAGCCTTGGCTCTACTGCCGAGCAGGGCTGCGTGCCCAAGCTCAGCTCAGTAGCGGAATTCTGCCTCTTCTGGGCTTTTGGCTCCACCGCCGCAGGAGGAGTCGGCTACCAAATCAGATCACAAGCCTGGGATGCACTGGGGAGGCAGGGCTGTGCTCCTCTGCCCTTGCTCCGGGGCTGGTCTCCACCCTTTCCGGGATTCCCACCCTTCTCCCGGAGGCTGGATTACAGGCTGCCGGCAGCTGAGTTTGACCGCTTTTGCATGCCCCCTTCTCCCCAGCCGGGCAAGATTGAGCTCACATCTGAGCCCAGTGGTGGCCAGCCGGCTTCCACCCCTGCCAGCAGAACCGAGCTTTTGTCTCCCTCTGTCGCCCGCTCGCCGGTGCGCCCTCAGCCGCGTGGGTGGGGGCGTTGCAGCTCGGACCCTAAGACTCTCTACTGTAGACCTGAAAGCTCCCTTCTTCTATGCGACTCTACTCTGAATGCTGCGGGGGAGCTTGTTTGGCTGCTCTCCTGCTTCCCTTTGCTGGTATTGCTGTTTCTAGGGGAAATATTCACTTCAGCTTTGGGGAGTGACTCGTCCCAGGGGTTAGGGTGGCTATCTCCCAAAATGTTTCTCCCTATGCCTCCTAGATTACACTCTCTTCCTGTTACTGTGGTCCTCTCCTCTCTCCCCCCATCCCCAGGAGCCCCAGGTGATTGTTTTTGAGAGAGATGTTCTGTGCGGTCCCTTTAAGAAGGATCCTGGGTCTGAGAAATCAGACTCTCTCACAAACAGTATGCTGACTTGTTTCCAGCTAAATACTGTCCTTACACCTCTTCTGGGCTCTGGGGCTGCAGGCTGGGGCTCTGTTCCTGGGGCTCAGGACCCTTTCCCCTCTGCTAAACTCACTTCCTGCCACGTGAGTCTCTCCCTGCTGCCGTTCTCTCCGAGGAGCTGGGCAGCCCTTTTGCATTTCTGCTTTTCCTACCAGTCTCGGTGTGGCTTCTTCAGTGTTCCTTGGTTGAAGAGTCCTCTTAGTTTAGTCCAAAGTTGGTTTTTCCAGATGATAGTTCATAAAATTAGTTTGTAATCCACTTTGGTTCTGGGAGGTAGATGCTGGTACGTCTGCCTACTCCAGCGCCATCTTGTCTCTCCCATACAGCAATTTCTTAACAACTGTTACTGCAGTCTCATTTCTAGTAGAAAAAGACATCTGAAAAGATGTCATTAAAAACCAATAGGTGCTTATATCCCTGTGCTAATGGCTTTACTTCAGTAAAATCTATCTCCTAATGTTCTCCTCGGAAAGTTCCTCTTTCCCTATTTCTTTTTACAACTTCTCTACTTTGCTTAGCATTCACTTGAGTACAGACTAAACACTTGGACACTATCCTTTCTATAATAGATTCTAAGCCTGGCATAGAGTAATTTTTCTTAAATTCTACTAGCTTAGTTTGGCCTGAGTGGCTTAATGTAGCAGGCTGACAATTTCTCTGCCTAGGGCTGCAAGTAATAAAAGTCTTTGGTCTGGCATTTCTAACTACCCCTCCTCATTCTTAGTCATCCCTTTCCTGCTGGCAAAATCTTCTTCTAATTGGTTGTAAAAAGGAGCCTCTGGCAACAAGGGTTCCAGTAAAGTTACTAAAATTTCTAAAGGCCCTACTGATTTTAGGGCTACTTCTTTGGCTTTTTGATCAGTTGCCAAATTTCCTCTTGCCTCTAGTGAGTCTCCTTTCTGGTGCCCTGGGCAATGAATAAGGGCTGTAGTGTCTGGTAACCAAATGGCTTCTATTAAGGCTAAAATTTCTTCTTTGTTTTTATTGTCCTTACCAGCAGACGTCAGAAATCCTTTCCCTTTATAGAATGCTGCATGAACATGAACAGTAGCAAAAGCATACCTAATGTCAGTGTAAATGTTAACCTTCTTTCCCTTGGCCCAAGTCAATGCCTAGGTGAGAGCAGTAAGTTTTGCCCCCTGAGTCGAGGTCCCGTGGGGCAAGGCTTGGGCCCAGATGACTTTATCAAGAGTCACTACAGCTGCTCCCACATGTCAAACCCTGTCTAAGACAAAACTGCTACCATCTGTGAATAGCTGTTCTTCTACCCCAGCTAGGGATTTATCAGTGAGGTCTGGCCTTGCAGTTTAAACAGAGTCTAGTACCTCAGAGCAGTCATGCAAGGGGATGCTAGGATCCTTGACAGGCATCAGGCTTAATGGGTTGATGGCTGTAAAGACCAAGAAAAGATCAGAATGTTTAAAATAACAGGATGTAGGCAAGGCACTAACAGAACAGGGAACTTAAGTGTACAGGCAGGTCCTGTCCCTGACTGTTAGGAATGCCATGACCAAGGTTGTTCAAGATACTGACTCACTGACCACACAATAACAATATACGTATTTAGGTTGTTCAAGATACTGACTCACTGACCACTTGCAGAATTTTGAAGAATTCCATTCCATATTTGGGTTGTTATGCTACATAAGTATGAATTAGCCAATAGCTAACTGCCACATTTGCTTCTATGAACTGCTTGCTTGCTGAGCTTATAAAAAGACTTAGCTGTAAGTGCTAGGTGCAATTCCCATTGCAACTCCTTGTGAGTACGGTGTCTCTGGACATCAGGGAATTCACCCCTGCAGGTTAAACTAGCCAATCAAGAAACATCTATACTCCTAAAAGTCTCCGACATTTGTTCTCGTATCCGATGCATGCTACAATGGCCTGTGTCTCAACAAACTTAATGCAAGGCTAATCGATGAGCAGAGCCTGATACTGTGTGATTCTAGCATTAGACATCCACCTTTCTGGAGTCCCCTTAAGCAAAGTCTCTACTGCATGTGGGGCTGTCAGGAACAGTTCTTGCCCTATGGTCAATTTATTAGCCTCTCTCACTAGTATGGCAGTGGCTGCTATGGCTCTGAGACAGTTTGGCCATCCAGATGCAACAGGATCTAGCCGCTTGGAGAGGTCAGCAGTAGGCCTGTGCCATGGCCCTAGTGTCTGGGTCAGGACCCCTTTTAAGATTCCTTTGCTCTCATGAATAAAAAGCTGGAAAGGCTTTGTAATGTCGGGCAGGGCCAGGGCAGGAGCCTTAGGGAGGGCATTTTTGAGAGTCTCAAAAACCTCTTGTTCCTTATCTGTCCAAATTATTGTAATTCTTGGGTTCTTGCTGTGCAGGAGTACAAAGGCTTGGCTATCTCTGAAACCTAGGGATCCACAACCTGCAGTATCCAACTTCTCCAAGAAGGGTTGGGATCCGAAGGATATATGGCTGGAGGAGAGAGTACGCTTCCCCACCTCAGTGTGGTAGCCTAGATAGGTTATGTTGGAAGTGCAGAGTTGTGCCTTTTTAGCTGACATTCAGTACCTCAGAGCCTGTTGTGTTTGTAAAAGACCCTCAGTGGCTTTCCGGCAGCTTACCTTTGTTTTTGCAGAAACAAATTTAATGCAAGGTTGATCTGTGTGATAGAAGCAAACCATCTATGTACTATAGAGTGTGCATTCTGGATGCTTCTGGCAGAAGGTGAACAGGTCCTGATGTAATGCCTTGTTAAAGAGGGTTGGTGAATTCTTGAAGTCCTGTGGTAATCTGGTCCAGGTTAGTTGTTCCAAGATGCCTGCTTCTGGGTCACTTCACTTGAAGGCAAAGATGGGCTGATTGACAGTATCTTTTAAATCTAAGACTGTAAAATTTCCTTTCAGTTTTGGACAATCTTTCCTCTAAGCACACTGATTTCTGCTTAACTCAGGCTTTCTTCCTTTTCAGATAACTGACCTTATTATACTTAACAGTAGTTAATTTAGTGTTATCTAGAACTAATACTGAAAACTATATGCATATTCCTGTCTATATTTAATCATTTAACTACAATAATGCTGGTAAAATGGCAGGCTTAAATTTTACACTAGAAACATCTTTGACAAATATACACAAGCAAAGAATAAAGAACAAAACAGATTAAGAAAAAATTCTTTCTATGAAACATCTAGTGAGGAGCCACTGAGCCATTTCACCCGCAGGTGTTGTAAAGTACCAAAGGCTATAGAATTAATATTAATATTTTAAGAGGCTTGGAGAACATTTTATTAATTTGGGTTAAGGTGTGCAGAGAAATTGTGAGAATAGTCTCTGTACTGTGTGATTGGCATAGTTAGAATGGCCCTTGGCATTGTATTGTAAATGCAAGGGGAGGAAAACATGGATTCCCAGACATTCCACCATGCCTGTGGGGAAAAGGGTGAATGGATAGCCAGGTGCAGGGAGAGAAAAACCAAAATAAACCTTTTCTCATAGCAATGAGCCACTTGCGGGCATTTGTCCCCACTGAAACTACCTCTCCTATGTAAATGAGTGTGGTTAATACGTGTGACTCTGGACAGAGAGATGGCAGATAAACAGTAGATAATATAGGAATGCCTTTAATATGTAAAGGGACATCTTTCTACCATTGTGTTCGCTTGTAAATTTTGTTTTCTCCAAAATGATGTATGGCTTGCAAATTGACTGTGGTCCTATCATGTTAAAGGACATATGACTATAACCAATAGTGGTAAGGGGCTCCTAATTGCAATTTTTGCTTCTGTATTTCCCACTTACAAAACTATAAAAACTAAGTAGAACAAAGGGCTAGCGCGCTCTCCCTCAGATTTCTGTTGGAGCTGCCTTGGCCAAGCTAGACAATAAAGCTTTGATGTGTAAACTACGGACCTTATTTCTGTCTTTCATGTTTTGGGTCCCTCTGAATTTGGCTTAACACTAGTAAAATATATTATTTACATATGCACAATATAAACATATTCACATTCATTTTCATAATTATATATTAATAACAAAAACTTTACTTCTGCAAAATACAGTACATCCTTTTTAAAAATGGGGGAAAGGAGGGGTTAAAACAATCTGATGTATGATTGAAGTATTCAACCTACTTTCTGTGGATTGGCAGCTGGGATTCCTCCAGGTGGTTTGTAAAACTGGAGGCTGTTTAGAAATGCAAATGACCCTGACTGACCTGGCTGCTAAAATCTTTTGTCTTAATTACTAGGCTCAGCTTTTGAGCCAAATGTTAAACCTAATCCGGAGAGACCCGAAACATTGAAGACACAAACAAAGTCATCAATTACACATCAAAGCTTTATTGTCTAGCTTGGCCAAGAGGCGGCAACTCCCACAGAGGTCTGAGGGAGAGCGTACTGGCCCTTTGTTCTACTCTACTTAGTTTTTATAGTTTTGTAAGTGGGAAGTACAGAAGCAAAAATTGTAATTAGGAGCCCTTTACCACTATTGGTTATAGTCATATGTCCTTTAACATGATAGGACCATGTTCAATTTGCAAGCCATACATCCTTTTGGAGAAAAAATTTACAAATCGACACATTGGTAGAAAGATGTCTCTTTACATATTAAAAGGCTTTCCTATATTATCTACTGTTTATCTGCCATCTCTCTGTCTAGAGTCACACATGTTAACCACATGCATTTACATAGGAGAGGTAGTTTCTGTGGGGACAAATGCCCACAAGTGGCTCATTGCTATAAGAAAAGGTTTATTTTGGCTTTTCTCTTCCTGCACCTCACTAGCCATTCACCCCTTTCCCCACAGATGTGGTGGAATGTCTGGGGATCCATGTTTTCCTTTCCTTTGCATTTACAATACAATGCCAAGGGCCATCCTGGTTATGCCAATCACACAGTACAGGGACTATTCTCACAATTTCTCTGCACACCTTAATCCAAATTAATAAAATGTTCTCCAAGCCTCTTAAAATATTAATATTAATTGTGTAGTTTTTGGTACCTTACAACACCTGCAGGTAAAGTGGCTCAATGGTTCCTCACCAAGAAGGAGGGTTCGTTGCCCATCATTAATATAGGGTAATTGGTTGGGGTGCCTGGTATTCCCAGTGCCTGAGGGGGAGGTGGCAGGCACCACAGTCTGGTGGGTGAGGAGCCGCTGCACCGCGTGGACCCTGCCAGGCCGAATACTATGGAGGTGGCACAGCTCTGGCTGCCACTTTGACTTCCTGCTTATGCTCTGTTTCAGCCCAGCCACCCCACCCCACCCCACCCCACAGGCAGGTGTACATGGATCACAGGGACAATGGCCTGGTGACAGTATTCTAGACTGCCTCTGCTTTCTCTGGGTCAAGTAATTCTTGACTTGGCCAGTCTGCTCTAAAAGTTGGCCACTTTAATTTACAGAGAGTTTTCAACGTACCATTAGACAACTTTTTTATTATAATTATTAGAAAATTTAATTTTTTTCCCAAAGTTGGAAACGGGGAGGCAGTCAGACAGACTCCCGCATATGCCCCACTGGGATCCACCTGGCATGCCCACCAGGGGGCGATGCTCTGCCCATCTGGGGTGTTGCTCTGCCACAACTAGAGCCATCCTCAGCACCCGGGCCAACTTTGCTTCAATGGAACCTTGGCTGCGGGAGGGGAAGAGAGAGACAGAGAGGAAGGAGAGGGGGAGAGGTGGAGAAGCAGATGAGCACTTCTCCTGTGTGCCCTGGCTGGGCATCAAACCTGGGACTCCTGCACGCCAGGCTGATGCTCTACCACTGATCCAAGCAGCCAGGGCAGAAAATCTAATTTTGAAATTCTTAAGCATACACTCAAGAGGAGTTTGACTGTTATTTTGCCCTTCCCCTGTTGTTACAAATAATATTAGCACAAATGAGCTTCCTAAAATCATGAAAGGGATCAAAAATTGAGGTTTGTGCCAGTTTTCTAAAAACAACCCCATTGGGTTGTACTCTGGAGAACTAAAGGGCAGAGAGCTCTCAGACAAAGTTTGATGTACAAAGGAAGGGGATGCCCCATGAGGAGCCACAAACTGGAAACTCAAGCACAGGCATGTAAGCTCCTTATTCACACAATATTCACTCAGGGATTTTGGTGTAGAGAGAGAATAAGAAAGCAAAAGCGAAAAATGAGATCTCTCCAGGAGCAAAATCAAACAGGGACCCTTGAAAATAAAGATCCTCTAGGATAGTTTGTAAAAATAAATGAAAGTGACAGAAAAAGCAGAGGATAAACAAGCGAATCCAAACATGTCTCAGGAAGCTCAAGGTGGAACTTAACTTTGTCCCTGCAAATGTCTTCTCAAGAGCATGCAAACTCTCCACCAACACCTTGGCCCTGGAGAGCCTATTGTGTGAGTGCAATTGCATCCAATCCTTGATCACAATAGTTACAGACGGCAAGCCACAAACAAATTACAAATTGAGCAAATTGCAAATTTGCTCTACAACCCTCTGTAGACTTTCCTAATGACACCAAATGGGTGGATGGGCATGCCGATTGTCTGCGGCTGACTCAGCCAGCCCAGAAAAGGCCAGCGGGGCCCTGGAATGTCTCAGGTGGTGCCTCCCCTGCTGGGTTTTTATTCCCGGCAGTCAGACCAAGGAGGTTGGTGTCCTTGCTTGTGTGTGGCAAAGACAAATGAGAGGACATGATCTCACTGGGGCCTCCAAAATGTTATATCTGGACAGGGAGGAAACAAACTCTTTCACTACAAGATTAAATGGTCAAATTAAGGAGTCTTTATTTTTAAGCCAGTGACCGCATGGGGACTATAGATACTCAAATCATGCGGCCCCGAACAAACTCAGCGGTTTGCTTTTAAAGGCAAAAAAAAAAAGAAGCAGGGTAGGGGGATGGTGAGCACCTAGCCAAAGCAGTTTTACAGAAGTGAAACAGGCTTTCCTAAGCTACAGTTATCTTTGGAACAATCTAGGGAGTGACTGCTCAGAGAAGAATTTTACAAAAAGAAGGATGTGCTTAGTTATCTGACTGACCTTTGACAAAGTCTGTTGAGGCAGCATCTTGCAAAATACTATCCTGAGGGCTTTACTAAGCCCGGATATAGCTGGGAACATTTATGGCCTAACATTATGGTTTTACACAACTCTTTTCATTTACTTATCTGCAAATCTTGCAAAACTCGTTCTATGGTCAGGGTTTTGGTGTTACCGCACTTCAGTATGTGACCTGACTGGGAATCAAACCTGCAACCTTAGTGTATCAGGCTAATACTCTAACCAACTGAGCTGCACATCCAAGGCTGGTTCTCTTGAAGTGATTATTTGGGCTAACATCTGACAAATGAGAAGGAGTTACCCAGAAAGTGGTGGGAATGGGGAAGACAAACTATAAGGGCAGGAGGGGTAGCATTTCAGGTAGAAGTAACAGGTTGTTCAAAGAGCATTTGAAGTATAGAAAGAAGGAAGTTGTGGTTGGAGCTAGCTGAGCAAGGCAGAGTGGCATGAGACACCTGATAAGGTAAGGAGAGATGCTTTCTTTCATCTTGGATCCCTGCCTGACAAAACGAGTTCAGGAATGTTTTAATCTGAGAACCAGATCCTGAACTATTCAATATGATGACTCCTCTCTCTCTTGCAGCCACCATGCTATAAGAAGCCCAAGACACATGGGGAGGGCCATGTGACTTGATTCCACTGAGCCCCCAGCTCACAACCAGCAGCAAGGGCCAGCCACATGGGTGAGTATCTCAGACATCAGCCTAATCAAGCCTTCAGATGACTACAGTTCCAGTCAGCACCTGGCTGTACCCTCATTAGATAAGAATTACCCAGCTAAGTCCAGTTAATTGAAGGAACTGTACAGGATCCTAAAAATCACTGCTTTCAGCCAATTGATAACTAGAGTAAACAATATCCTTTCTTATTTCCAGACCTTATAATGGACTTTCACTTACTGTAACCCTCTTGATCTTCAAAAATATCCCTTTAGACTACAGTGTCTTGGTTGGCACCTGGTTCACCATTGTACTCCAACACCTCTATCAATTCCTGGCATATGGAAAGTCCTCAATAAAAATATCAGTTAAGTGAAAAAAAAGAGAGAGAGATTTTTGCTCTTAAAAATGATTAAAAGATTTTCACGGAGCACCTTCTGCAACTCTTGTCCTTTGTTCCATTTGGAACATCTGATAGCAAGGTGAAAGAGCTCTGCCCTTGGATTCTGGAAAAATCAGAATATCAAACAGAAAAGCAGGAATGAACACAGATATGTGCAAGAGGCAAAGATACATGATGAAATATTGTCACCTGGATTCTTTCAAAAGAGTCAGTTTGAGTCATAATAAAAACTGACCTTTGAATTGGAACGTGAACATTTTCACTTTCTCCACTGGGCGATTATGTTTGAACGTAACTTATTGACTGTTGCTTGGCGCATAGAGAAGCACCTAGGTTCTCCAGTCAGAAAATCCCAGGTACTCTTTTGGCTTCAGTTTTGTTAATGTGTATGATACTCTGGGCAAGTTATTTATTTTCTTTAAGCCTTTATTTCTTCATTTGCAATTCAGGGATTTCAGTAGCTACATCTTTGGATTACTTGAATACTAAATATATATATATATATATATATAAATATATATATATATATATTAGATTTTTATGTATTTATTCATTTTTAGAGAGAGAGAGAGAGAAGGGGGGAGGAGCAGGAAGCATAAACTTTTATATGTGCCTTGACCAGGCAAGCCCAGGGTTTCAAACCAGCAACCTCAGTAGTCCAGGTTGATGCTTTATCTACCGTAACACCCACAGGTCAGGCTTGAGTACTAAATATTATAATAAAGTTTTTAGCATGCTTCTCGATACACAGAATATAAGCAAAAATATATATTGATTCCTTTCACTTTGTATTTTTCTTGCTCTTCTGGTCTACCAATTCTCTTGCATAAAAAGGAAGTTTTATTTTGTGTTTATTCATTTAGCAATAATCTTGTCCCTGCTGGACTGGGTACTGGAAACATGATGATAAGACAAGAAGCTCACAGTTTAGGGGACAAGAAATACCTTTAGTAATATATATTTGGAACCGTGATGCAAGACTTCTTGAGGAGCCAATAAGACAGTTGCCACTTCTGAGAGTAGTTTGAGGGTTAAAAAATCTCCCTGGAGAACTGAGTATCTACTTATCATATGGGCAGTAGAAAAAGAATAGCAAAGTGGAGAGCAGTATAGAAAGTCTGGAAGGCTAGAATTCAGTGTTTTGGCATGGTCAGCATTTCAGGTGTTGTGTATGGGAAGGACTGAGTGCTAGGCACCACAGGGATGAATTTGGAAGGGCAAGTAGAATCTGAGCCTGAAAGGCCTGATGTACCAGGACAGATTTATTTTTATTCTTATAGTGGTTTATTTGAAATAGTGAGAGTATTGAGATATCCCTTACTTCAGAATGTCCACATTCCTAAAATTGTATGTATGGTGAGATAATTATAAAATAAACCACATTTAAATTTTTAAACTTTCATTATTAAGATAAAAACATAATCCTTTTACAACCACCATAAGTAAAGGAATAAAAGAACAGTTTAGAAACCTACCTTGCTACTCTTAAGCATGTGGACAATCAACAAGAGAGTTTTAGTGGTAGAGCATTTCAACTGCAAGACACAGGTGCAATGTACTAAAATCATAGGCACAAACTCACACTATTCATTGGGGATGAGTGGAAAAGGCAAGGTGAAGGAAGGAGATTACTATTTTTTTATTTAAAAGAAAGAAGAATAAACAGTGTTATCAAGATTATAATTCTCATATTTTGTTGTATAATGAAATCAGTTTGCAGCTGAGGCCTTCTTATTCTACCAGAATTTGAGTATGACAATAATTTATTTCCAAAAGAGTTTTTTGTCCCTCTTTAATTCTCTCTTAGGCAAGACATGTCTGTCAGGGTGGGCAATGGCCTCACTATTCCCATACTTTAGAGTTTAAATAGATTATTCACACAGGATATATCCATGGATTTCCTACATTGCTTCAGAAAGTGCTGATTCCAACCAAGATGGCTGAGACTGCCTAAATTATTTGAAACATCCTATGGCCACAATATTCTACCTCCCTAGACAAAAAAATGGTGTAAAATTTTTTAGCATCTGGAACATGTGAATACAGACAAAACCTAAAGAGAAATATGTCAAAATGGCAATGGTTGGGTTAAAGTGAAAAGAAAGTTATAGATTTCCTCTGTGAGAACAAATACTTAAAAGGGTGTTTGAGAGTATTGAAAGCTAAATAAACATATGAAAATATGCTTAAATTTACTAATTATTAGAGAAATGCAAATTAAGATCACAGTGAGATACCATCACCTCACACCATCAAGAATAACTGTCATAAATGAATCAGAAAATATCAAGTGTTGGTAAAGATGTGGAGAAAAGGGAGTTCTCGTGCATTGCAGGTGGTATTGCAATTTGGTACAGCCACCACAGAAAACAGTAAGGAGATTCCTAAAAATATTAAAAATAGAACTATCTTATGACCTAGCAATTCCACTTCTGTGTACTGTACTTACACAAAGATATACAAAGCACTAATTCAAAAAGATATGTGTCCTTACATTTATTGCAGCCTTATTTATATAATTCCATTATTGATATGGAAACATTCTAAGTGGCCATCAATAGACAATTATGATAAAGATAAAGAAGAGTGGTACATATATACACTGGAATACTACTCAGCCTTAAAAGAAGAATGAAATCTTACCATTTGTGACAACAAGGATGGACCTAGAGAATATCATGTTAAGTGAAATAAATTGGACAGAGAAAGACAAATACTATATGATTTTACTTATACATGAAATATTAAAAAATAAACAAACAAAACAGAAACAGACTCATAGATACAGAGAACAAAATGATGGTTGCCTGATGTGAAGGGGTTTGGGGAACTGGGTGAAAAAAGTGAAAGGATTGAGAAGTAAAAATAGGCTAAAAAATAGTCATGGAGATGTCAAGTACAGCATACAGAACAGAGACAATAATATTGCAATAACTATGTATGGTGCCAGATGGGTACTACACTTATAGGGGAGATCACTTTGTAAATTATATAAGTCTAACCACTATGTTATACACCTGAAACTAATACAATATTGAATGTCAACTGTAACTGAAAAAAAATTAAAGAAAAAAATTACAACATAGGGAATATAGTCAATAATATTGAAATAAAAAAAGTGTTGAAGGCTGACTACAAAATACTGGATGTTCCACAAAAGTTAGCATCATGAATCTGTCTTTGCATATGCTTTCCTTTTTTTTTTTTTTTTTTTTTTTACAGAGACAGAGAGAGAGTCAGAGAGAGGGATAGGGACAGACAGACAAGAACAGAGAGAGATGAGAAGCATCAATCATTAGTTTTTTATTGCGATACCTTAGTTGTTCATTGATTGCTTTCTCATATGTGCCTTGATTGTGGGCCTTCAGCAGACCATGTAACCCGTTGCTCGAGCCAGCGACCTTGGGTCCAAGCTGGTGAGCTTTGTTCAAACCAGATGAGCCGGTGCTCAAGCTGGTGACCTTGGGGTCTCGAACCTGGGTCCTCTGCATTCCAGTCCGACGCTCTATCCATTGCACCACCACCTGGTCAGGCACATATGCTTTCATTTTGAGAGCAATTTTTTTTGTAAAGCTAAATTTTTTATTATGGGTTATTATTGGCTATTAATAGATAATATTAAGTTGCAATATATTTTATTTTATTTTTAGAGAGGGTAAGAGGGAGTCGAGAGACAGGAAGGGAGAGAAATGAGAAGTATCAACTCACATTCATGTCCCTTTAGTTGTTCATTGATTACTTCCCAAATGTGCCTTGACTGGGGGACTTAAGCCTAGCTAGTGACCCCTTGCTCAAGCCAGTGACCTTTGGGCTCAAGCCAGTGACCATGGGATCATTTCAATAATCCTCTGCTCAAACTGGCAACCTTGAGGTTTCCAACCTGGGATCTCAGCTTCCCAGGTTGATGCTCTATTCACTGAACCACCACCGGTCAGGCTGCAATATATTTTAAATTTTTGTATTTAAACCAGAAGGGCTACTTTAGCCAGCCATTTTACATACTACCATTGCATATCAAGGCTAAGGTCATAAGTTAGCTATGCAAATTCTTTGAGCCAAACTTCTATATGCTCTCCATACTCTCCATGTTTATGTTTCACACTGTATTTTAATTATTTGCTTATTTTTCTCTGTGTTTACACCTATTTTGCATACCTGATGGTTGGGTCTCTATCATATTGTCTTTGTGCAATATCTTGACATAATACGTGTTCTCTTCAAATGTATTTTAGGAATCAGAAATAGACACAACTAGGCAGGAAATGGTAGAGTTAAAATATCTTTTGCCAGTTGTTGGATTCTTCCATCTTGAAACAGGTGCCAAATATTTTCCTTTTGTCCTCCTGTATTTATTCATTGCCATTCCCTCCACACTGCTGAAGGCTCTGGGAGCCTGGCTTCTGTGGGCTCAGCTGAGGGAGCCTGGGAGACAGTTGGAGGGATCACTGCCTTTGCAAAGCAGTGTTCTCTACATGACACTCTATTTGGGCTCTGCTAACTGCCCTAGGCCTTATCCCCAGGCCTGGGGAAGGCAATGTACTTCACTGTACATCCACTGCACCTTGTGCTCAGCTCATAGTTTTGTATAAGTCCTCTTGAACATCCTAATTTGAGTGTGCTATTTCTCTCTCCTGGGACTCTGATGGATAATGAACAATTCAAATGATTTCAAAAAGAATATACCATTCTTGACAAGTGTTATGCTACTTTCTAAAAACCGTCTCAGTAACCTCTGTACGTCTGCATTCCTGCTTGCTGTTTAAGACCTCTGCCATGTCCTGCCACTCCTTGCCTTCCTGGGCCTCAGTCACATTAAGATCACACCATTCTCCCAGGGCTTCACTCTTCACCCTGTCTGATTTTCCCCCCCAGCTCTTTGAACTATAAGAATTACTTCTCTTAGAAGGTGCTTGATGTGTGAGGTTAAAGAGAATACAAATATTGTGTTTTCCATGGACATAGTGGGGTTAGAGGTGGGGGAGAAAACAAGTAAACAAAGTTAAATGATTTTATTTTTTTACTGTAGGACTCTCGAAATGTGTGCTGTGCATTGTTACCCTCTGAGGGAGCTGCGTGGTAATGAGCTTTCCAAACACATTTGATTTGACCATGGAACACTTTTTATCCATGAAGCACCTCCTGGCATTCTTGAGGTCACAGTTTGGAAAAGCTTGCTCTAGGGGTACACTTTTAACTCCACCTTTCTCTTTCTTCTTAAATATTAATTAATGACCAAAGGAACAAGAATTGACAAAATTGGTCAGAACTCTGAGAAGAGAAGTAGAAGACAGGGTTCCACAGGCCCTTCCATTTGATCCTTTGGTGCATGCTGTGTCAAAGGCTTCAAAAATGTGTGGGGTGGGGTGGGGTGGGGTCAGCGCTTCCTGTGAGAGCTAGTCTGAGGGGCCGGACTGGTGGTATCTGGTTATTGAGTCACAGGTTTTCTCCAAGTTTTTAAGCCTAGATTAATTGTGGGTGTAGTTTATCCTCTGGACTCTCTGCCTTGATTCCTGAACTAGCCAGCGCTGAGAAAGGAGTGGGCAGGAAGGGGGGACCAGTATTTATCAGGTGCTTGCCATGTGGGAAGGGGTATATTTGATTGATCCCCATTCCTGAAGGAGTTCACAGTCTAGTGGGTAGGAAAAGATGTAAAAAATAAGTATAATTAAAATAGTATCATATAATGTAACATAACATAGCGAACAATATGAGACCATATGAATAGTTTGTACCTCGTTTCTTTAATGATGTCTCTCTCATGCTCTGTTGTGGCAAGGTATATAATTATTGGCATTTGATTTTGTATTTTATTATGAAATAAGCTTAAAGCCAGACTGAGATAATGTCCACCTTCATATATTATGTAAAAAAATATAGAGATTTTAATAAATAGTCATAATGGACCCGATGTTACTAAGAATGTGAGAGACAGTGGAGGAAGGAAATGAGAAATAAGTTAGAGAAATATTTTTATCTTCTATTAATGAACAAGTACAAAGATTGACTAATTTGATTTTAGAATTCCCTTTGCCTCTGCACCCTATTAGAGAAAATGGATATTAAAAATCAAGCAGCAGGCCCTAACCTGTTGATTCAGTGGATAGAGTGTCAGCTGGCATACAGAAGTCCTGTGTTCAATCCCAGGTCAGGGCACACATGAGAAATGACCATCTGCTTCTCTCCCCCTCCCCCAACCCCTTCTCTCTCTTCCACTTTCCCAACCAGTGGCTTGGCTGGTTGACTGGTTCAAACATTACCCTAGGCACTGAGGGTAGTTCTACTGGTCTGGACTAGTCCTGGCATTGGCCACAGACAGGGGTTGCTGGGTGGATCCTGGTCTGGGAGCATGTCATGGGACCATCTTTCCTCCCCTCACTTAAAAAAAATCAAGCAGCAACTTCCAAGAAGATAGAATAGTTATATTTTTTCCTATTCCTCCTGATAAGTACAGCTAGAAACACTGAACATTACGTATAAAACAAACATTAAAAGACTGAAAAGTGGAGAAAGACAAACCAGTGAAGGACCTTGGAATCCAGAGAATGACATGGTTGTGAGTTCCCCATTTTTGTTTTGTTTTCCTTTGTTTTATTCTTGGAGCTATAGAAAGCAAGAAGCAGAAATGTCAATATACACAGACAAAAAGGAGCCCCACCAAAAGCCTGCTCTCTCTAGCCAAAAAAAAAAAAAAAAAAAGGAAAGGAAAGGGACACCCTAGCAAGATAGAAAATGTTTGGAAAATAGCTGCTCTACTCTACCTAATATTATAGAAGAGAACTGTGGCACCCCCCCCCCCCAGGCCCATGCTCGAAAAGGCCGAGTGGGAAGCCTCGTCTCCCACCTTTGCTAGGCCATAACAGGGCACCCAACCTCCCTGCCTGCTTCCTGCCACATGGTGTCAGAGGAAGCTAAGGAGGGCGCTGTCTTTTCATCCCCACCAGGTAGGAATGAGGCAGCTCTTAACTTTTTGAAAAGTTATGATTTTATTTCAAAAAAAAAGAATGAAAAGTTATGATTTTAGAATAGTCTTAAAGTGAAGGGATTATATGAAGCACTGCTTGATACTTACAAAATAGTCATGGGATATAAGTAATGTAAAGTATAGGGAATATAGTCGATACTATTGTGATAACTATGTATGGTACCACTTGGGGTACATAGTGGGGAACACTATTAAAGTATATGATTGTCTAACCACTAAGCTATATACTTAAAACCAATACAAAAAAAAATTAAAGACTATGATTTGCTATCATCCAAAGCTAGAAATGAAATAAAACTAATATTTGAATTTGAAAAAAAATGGAGGCCTGACCTGTGGTTGCGCAGTGGGACAAAGCATCGACCTGAAACACTGAGGTTGCCGGTTCGAAACCTTGGGCTTGCCTGGTCAAGGCACATATAGGAGTTGATGCTTCCTGCTCCTCCCTTCTCTCTCTCTCTCTAAAAAATCAATAAATAAAATATTTTAAAAAATTTTTTAATAAAAAAATGGAATAACCTTAAGAATAAGTTAATAAAAATTACCATAGTAACCATAGCTCATGCTTATTTATTTAATCTCTAACCTTGGCACCCTGCAGCCCTCCCTGTCCACGCAATAGTTCCCATAACCCTCTCAGAACACAAAAGTTCCGTTTGGCAATGTGACCATTGAACTCAATGTGTCATTAGTCTATTTTGGTGGAAATGATATGACACTGTGATTGACAGCAAACTCTTCCCAACTGGTTCTTTAAATTTGGTCATGGCACCTTTGCCAGTCCCCCCTTGCATATTTAAAAAAAAAAAAGATTATTGGAGAAGAGATCACTGAACCAGCACTACCCTCATCTTCAATATTTTATAAATGCCTTCCAAGGTGCTGGACCAAATTATTCAGATGAATTTTTTTAATGAGCAAAAGAGGAAGGAGATCAAAAGGAAATGATTTTTTGGAAGAGGTCAAAGCTGCAGAGTGATTTTTGTTTTATTTTTTGAGCAATGAGATACATTTTTTTTTCTTCTGAAGTGAGAAATGAGGAGACAGAAACACATTCTAGTATGCGCCCATCTGGGATCCACCCAGCATGTCAACTAGGGGGCGAGGCTTTGCCCATCTGGGCCATTGCTCCATTGCAACTGAAACCATTCTAGTGCCTGAAGCAGAGGCCATGGAGCCCTCCTCAGCGCCCGGGCCAACATTGCTCCACTGGAGCCTTGGCTGCGGGAGGGGAAGAGAGAGACAGAGAGGAAAGAGAGGGAAAGAGGTAGAAAAGCAGATGGGCGCCTCTCCTGTGTGCCCTGGCCGGGAATCGAACCCAGGACTTCCACACACCAGGCTGATGCTCTACCACTGAGCCAGCTGTCCAGAGGTAGGGCCAAGATACATTTTTAAAAGGATTTTGGGAGAAAAATTTAAGAAAAATTAAAAACATGATTTGAAGGAAGTAAAAACAGGAGATATCAAGATTTATAAACTCAGAAGAAAAGGGTCAGTTTAGGCAGAAGTTGAAAAGTATTGGTAGCAGAAAATTTGGAAAAAGAATGTAGGTGTGGCCATGTACAAACATAATAGTAGAAGATAGCAAGTTAAAGAATTGTTAGACAGCCACAAATACGGTATAATGGAAAAAGACGACAAAGCATACTATCATCCACCTAAAGATTCAGATCAACTGGAGTGAGAACCGCATCCATTAAACTCTCTTCAGGGAAAATGCGGTAAATTAATTTCTGTTTAAATATAATATATAAAGTATAATAATTATGTTTAATATATTATATTATATATACTATATTTTTAAATATAATACTATGGTAGATAGAATTTGTTCTTCCTTTTGGCACTTATTTATAGGAAACACTTTTATACAATATAAATTTTTTATGCTATAGATTTAAAATATTGATCTATTCAATACACAATTAATGAGCTTTCTAAGCTATGGGGACTAGAAATATAGCTACATACGGCCTCTGCTTGGCAGTAGGAATGTTCCCTAGGAATATTGAAGGAGTAGCCGGGAGTCACACAGTCAGGGTTGAAACCCTAATGTCCTAGCTTTGTGGAAATTCACTGACTTCAGGAATTCCAGTCTACATACTTTTCAACTATATAGAATAATAGTCCCTTGCTTGTTTTAAACATGATTCTTGTTTTGAGGAAGGAAAAGAATAATATATATGTATGAGGGGCTCTGCAGCTTTATAAAGCACTATATATTTCTTTTTTTATCTTATTTTTATTAATTTTAATGCAGTGACATTGATAAATCAGGGTACATATGTTCCCAGAAAACATCTCCAGATTATTTTGACATTTGATTATGCTGCATACCTCTCACCCAAAGTCAAATTGTCTTCTGTCACCTTCTATCTGGTTTTCTTTGTGCCCCTCCCCTCCCCATACCCCCTCCCTCTCCTTCCTCGCCCCTCCCCACCCCTCCACCCCACCCTCTGTTACCATCACATTCTTGTCCAAGTCTCTGAGTCTCATTTTTTTTTTTTACAGAGGCAGAGATAGACAGGGACAGACAGACAGAAACGGAGAGAGATGAGAAGCATCAATCATCAGTTTCTCGTTGCGCGTTGCGACTTTTTAGTTGTTCATTGATTGCTATCTCACATGTGCCTTGACTGCGGACCTTCAGCAGACCGAGTAACCCCCTGCTGGAGCCAGCGACCTTGGGTCTAAGCTGGTGAGCTCTTTGCTCAAGCCAGATGAGCCCGCGCTCAAGCTGGCGACCTCGGGGTCTCGAACCTGGGTTCTTCCGCATCCCAGTCCGACGCTCTATCCACTGCGCCACCACCTGGTCAGGTTCTGTCCCATATATGTATGGGTTCATATAGTACTTAGTTTTTTCTGACTTGCTTATTTCACTTCGTATAATGTTATCAAGGTCCATCCATGTTATTGTAAATGATCCGATGTCATCATTTCTTATGGCTGAGTAGTATTCCATAGTATATATGTACCAAAGCTTATAAAGCACTATATATTTCTGAATGATTTTTGTACTGGTTTAGTCTTAGTCCATTGTGAATCAGAAACTATGTCCTGTTTTCCGTATACTCTCAAACCCTAACACAGGGTCAGGCACATAGAAAGTATGGGCAGCAAATGTTGGCTATCTCAATGAATAAAACAGAACAATATCTTTGTTTTCATATGTCTTATATACTATGAATGCCTTCGAATGTTCTAGGTCCAAATTAATTAGATGAATCTTATGATGAGCAAAAGCAGAGTGAGACCAAAAGGGAATGATTTTTTAGGAGAAATGAGGCAAAGGTTGAGGTGACAATAAACAACAAGCATAGTATATTCAGAAATCATATAGTATACGAGAGGTTTACAAATGCTGTGGGAGGAAAACTCAAAGTAGAATTAGGGGAAGTGAGAGGATCTTGAGGGTATCGGATGCAGTTTTTAAAAGGGAGATCAGGACTGGTTTCACTGAAAAGATGGTAATTGAAAAGACACTTTGTCCCTGGCCAGTTGGCTCAGGGCCCGTTGTGGATATCTCAGGTCTGATTCCTAGTCAAGGAACACAGGAGAGGTGACCTTTTGCTTATCTACCCCTCCCTCTGCCCCTTCTCTATCTCTCTCTCTCTCTCTCTTTTCCTCTCCCTCAACCATGGCTTGATTGGAGTGAGTTGGCCTCAGGGGCAGAGGGTGGCTCTGTGGCCTCCGTCTCAGGTGCTAGGAAAAAGCTCAGTTGCCGAGCAATATAGCAATACCACAGATGGGCAGAGCATTGCCCCATAAGGGGTTGCTGAGTGGAGTCTCTCTCTGCCTTCCATCCCTCACTTAATAAAAAAAAAGAAAGAAAAAGAAAAGAGACTTGTAGGAGAGGAGGGTTCTAGCTATGTGACTATTTGGGGGAAGAGAACTTAGGGCAGAGGGACTGCCAGCTCTGCCTCTCTTTTGGAAGAACATCCAAGAAGCTAGTGGGGCGGGAAGAGAAGTATCAATAGAAAACAAGGTCAGAGAGGTGACAGAGAGGACAAACCACTGCAGGCCATAGCTCAGAATGAATTGAGGCCCACTGGGGAATGGTGAGAGGAATAAAATGACCTGACTCACTGTTCAAAAGAATCACAGTTGCTGCTGCGTTGAGAATGAACATCAGCAGAAGAGGGGCAAAGATAGAGGCAGACAGACTTAAGAAGCTATTGTAGTAATTCAGGGGAGAGAATATAACGGCTTACACTACAGTAGAACTGGAGAAAGAGAAGAGGTCAGATTCTGGATATGTTTTGAAGGTAGAGCCAAGAGGATATCCTGACAGACTCAGCATGGGGTGTGGAAGAAAGGGAAGAATACAGATGACTCTGAACAACTGGAAGGCTGGAGCTGCCAACTGAGAAAGGGAAGCTTTTTGGAGGAGCCATCTTGGGAAAAGATCAGGAATCAAAGTTGGGCTTATTAAACATCCAAACAGAAATGTCAAAGATGCAGTAGTATATACCAGCTGGGAATTCAAGAAATTCAAGAAGAAGGTCCAGGCTATAAATTGTTGTGTACACATGGTATTTAAAGCCATGAGACTGGCCTAGGCTATAGAGGAAGTGGGAATAGTCAGAAAAGTCCAACGAGTGAGCTTGGAGCACTCAAACATTAAGAAGTTGGAAGAAGAGGGAGAACATCAAAGGAAACAGAAACAGTGATCAGTAAATCATAAGAAAACCCAAGAAATCTGTGGTGTCCTGGAATCCAAAGTGTATGAAAGAAGATAAAGTTTGTCAACCACTTGAATTTGTCACATGATAAGGACAAAGAGCAGACCTTTGGATTTAATGATGTAGAGGTTATCAATGACCCTTACAAGAGCAGTTTTGGTGGTATGAAAGGGTTAAATTCCTGGTTAGAGTGTGTTTAGAAGAGCAAAGGACAAGGAATGGGGGAAATGATAGAGATAACTTATGAAGTTTAGCAGCAAAGAGGAGAGAAATGTGATGGTGGTTGGTAGGGGAAGTGGGTCATGAGAAATTTTGTTGTTTTGTTGTTAAGATGGAAGAAATAATATCATGTATGTGTTAGAATAACAGGAACAAACCAGCAGGGAAGGAGAAGTTAATGAAGGAGAAGAGAGAGAAAATAATGGCTCCTTAAGATATTATTTTAAAGGGATGGGATCTATAGTATAAAAGTACAAACAGAAGGACTGACTGGAAATAGGGGCATGGACAGTTCATTTAGAGCAGGGGTCGGGAACCTATGGCTCGGGAGCCAGATGTGGCTCTTTTGATGGCTGCATCTGGCTCGCAGACAAATCTTTAATAAAAAAAAATGTTAAAAATATAAAACATTCTCATGTATTACAATCCATTCATTTCCTACTGCTCATGTTCATGGTTGCGGGTGGCTGGAGCCAATTACAGCTGTCCTCCGGGACAACACCAAATTTTTATTGAATAATGCATAACGTACATGGGTCGTTATGGCTCTCATGGAATTACATTTTAAAATATGTGGCATTCATGACTCTCTCAGCCAAAAAAGTTCCCAACCCCTGATTTAGAGAAATAGGTGGGAAGGCAGAGTGCTGGTTACAAATGCTGGTAAGTGGGCAGATGTCATGGTGGGAGATTATGGCACATCTCTCTCTGGACACTTCCATTTATCAGTGAAATAAGAAGCACAATACTTAAACAGAATGTGAAGAGAGGGAAAGAATGATCCAAATTTGAGGAAAGAAATGGTGTAAAGTAACTATGAAGGAAAGTGGAAGAGTGAATGAACTAAGGAAATATTTATGACCACTGGACAGCAAATGTTGGAATACCAGATAAAAACCTTTATTTTTATGAATCATGCACCCCACAGTACAGACAATAAATAAGAATCATGTTTATTACATTAAATATATATTCAAGGGCTATTTAATTTCATGGGGAGATCAGTCAGATGGATTTATGTTTTGCTTTAGCCATGATGTGCTACATGGTGCAGGCTTGCGGTAGTTGGATAATTTAAATTAGTTCAGGTTGTGGTTTTTACCAAATGAGCCTGATAAAGAGAGAGGGCAAGGGGGTTTCGGATGTTTGCAAGAGGGTTATAAAGGAAGAGAGCACTCAAAGAGTAAAAACAGTTAAAGGGTGGTAAGATCAATGGATGGGGATGAATGTGTTTAACTGTCCCATTCATTTGACTCGTTTCCTCTAGCCCTTCTTCCTGCCCTATTTAAGGTGGAGGCTGAGCACACCTAATGCTTGCATTAGAATTCCAGCTCTGTCCATTATAAGATCTCTATTCTGTTCTACTTTATTTTTTCTTATCCCCGTCCAAAACACATCACCTTAATTACTACAGTTTTATATTAAGTTATATTATATTCAGTAAGGCAAATCCCCAAATAATTTTTCAAAATAAAGATGAAGTAAATTTTCAGGGGAAAAAAGCTGAGAAAATTCACCAACTAATGGAAAAACAAAAAAGTGTTTTTCCTATAAAAGGAAAATGATCCAAGATAGTGGCTTGGATACATAGGAAAAAATAAAGGGCAAGAAAAGCATAAATATAGAAATAAATATAAATGAATATTGACTCTATCAAGTAATAATACCTTAAGGTTCATAAATAGAGAAAATTAAATCACTGTGCATGACAACAATGGTATATAAGTCAGGTGGATAAATGAGGTTTGAGAGTTTTAAAATCCTTGCATTTTCCTGGAAAAGGAAAGTACCAATGATTAATCAAAGATACATGTCATAATCTCTAGGAAGGTGTTAACTATTGAATAGATAGCAAAAGAATATATACTTAATAAGTTAAGAGAAAGAAAACCTAAATAATAAGAATATTCAATTGAGCACCCCCCCCCAAAAGAAGGCAACAGTTAAGATTAAAAAGGAAAGAGAACTAGTGGAAGAAATAGAAAATGTAAGAGAACAGTGGTAGAAGGGCGTTAACTCTATGTCAATGAGAATAAGCAAGCATCTCAGTATCCTACGACAAAGAGAAGGTTAAGATTTCTTACAGCCTGAATGTCATCAAGAAAATCAGTGTGGCTTAAATATTATTTTTGAACGAAGGCACAACCAGCTACATGTGCTGTGTAGAGTTGTTTCTCTGTTGTCAAACAGATATAAAAGGAGCCCTTGGATAGTCTAACACAGGGAAACAGTCATGTTGGCATGGCTCCTCTCTCTCTACAAGAACACACGTGTCCTACATTCTTAATTCTGCCACAGACACAGAAAACATGAGCAATTCTTAGAGGGACATCTCTGTGAATTGACTTCAGACAGGAGATAGGCAAACATGTCCTATTTCTGGATGCTTTTTGCTTGTTTTTGTTTTTAGTTGAGGAGCTTCCTACTTCAAGTATCAGCCTTTTATCTCTCCAAGACGTTTTTTAGTAGATAGGGTTGGCTCAATGGTAAAGCATCAGTCCAGCATGTGGAAGTCCCAGGTTCGATTCTCAGTCAGGGAACACAGGAGAAGCAACCATCTGCTTCTCCATCCCTCCTCGTCTCCCTTCTTTCTCTATCTTTCTTTTCTCCTCCTACAGCCATGGCTCTGCTGAAGCAAGTTGGCCCTGGGTGCTGATGATGGCTCCATGGCCTCTCCTTAGGTCAGTGGTTCTCAAAGTGGTGCTAGATAGATTGCACTGGTGCACCCTAGAAGATTTCCAGGTGTGCCCTATGGTATTCCAGAGAAATATGTGCCTGCTTGGGACCAAAAAACCAACAGGGTTTTTGGAGTTTAGATTTTTGGGGGACAGAGGTGTGGGGAATTGGCTGTAAACTGACAGTCTGCCCAACCCCCCACCTCACTTGCCTGATTAGCCTGCAAAAGGCTGTTAAGCTGTGGTGCCGAATTATTTACACTACCCCCCATGTTCCCAAAAAGACTGGAGGCAAGTTTCTTCTATCCTTTGTTTGGTGTAAAGTTAAGATGATATGTATGGTTTTGGATTAATAATTAAACATAAGGAACTGTCTCTTGAAGCCTTTCAGATTTCTATTGTATAAAAAAAGAATATGTGGCAATATCTTAAAAAGCTTTGAACATTTTACTACAATTTACAACATCCTATTTATGTGAATTAGGATTTTCTACCCTCAACACAATTAAGAGTAAAAAGAGAGGAATTCTTCAATGTATTGACAAGGAAATGAAAGTTTGCCTTTCAAATATATGCCCAAACATTGAAGAAATCACTAGGACACATCAGGCTCATGTTTCTCATAAACACAAGAATGAAAAAATTTAACACAATCACATTGGGGCCTGCCGAATTTACTAAATCTTACTAAGAATGTATCTCTCTCTCTCTCTCCCTCTCTCTCTCTCTCTCTCTCTCTCTCTATATATATATATATATATAGCTTTTTTGTCATTTTAAAATTTTTTAACCCCTCTTTTTTATAAATTCTGAAAAGGAAAACTTTAAAAATGTAACATAAAAATGTTTTTTTAATGTCAGAACAAATTTAATTTTGTCATTTTTATTTCATTTAATTACCATAAAAGCACACTTGGACTTGCTATTTTTTTCTTTAATATTCGACTTAATTATTATAACATATTTCTCAGAAATTTGTATATAGTGCACCTACATTTATTTGTAAGATTTTAAGTGCGCCCGTCTTCAAAAAGTTTGAGAACCACTGCCTTAAGGGCCTTTGGCCTAATGCATTGTATTTCAACATGTCAGTTAAGAAGGTTATTGAACCTGACCTGTGGAGGTGCAGTGGATGAAACCTGGAACACTGAAGTCACCTGTTCGAAACCCTGGGCTTGCCTGGTCAAGGCACATATGCTTCCTGCTCCTCCCCCTTCTCTCTCTCTCTCCCTCTCTCTCTATCTCTCTCTCCCTTCTCTAAAATGAATAAATAAAAATCTTTAAAATAAAAGATGCGGGTTTTGAATCAGGCTATCTCTAAAGTCCCTACCAACCCTAAAGTTCTAATTATCAAGAGGACAGCGACTACGTTCCTCTTGTCCAAGGCACATGACGGTTAGTGGGCCCTGCAGATGGTTGGGTTCCGTGCAGAGGTCCAGACCGGTGGTGTAGAAATGAGAGGTGGGTCTAGTGCTGTCTCTTGGTCCCCCGTCCCCCATGACTGCTGAGCCTCGTAGTGTCCCCGCACGGGTTCAACAAGAAAACTGAGCTCTGAGCGAGTGTGACAGTCAGTTTGGGGGCTTTGGCGGCCCACAAGAGCGGCCCCCAGCCAGCGGCACCAGGCTGCCCGCGGGCTTATCGGCCGCAGCCGGCGTGGCCGGGCCGGGGCTGGTCGCTCGCCCGGGTGGGCGGCGAGGGCGGCACGCGGGGCCCCTCGCCCGCGCCCTGCCCGCGGAGCAAGAGCGGCGGCAGCGGGAGCGCTCCTGCCGGCCGGGGCCGGGGCCGTCGCCCCGGCTGCAGCGGGAGGCGTCGCTGGGTCCCGACGCGCGCGGGGGGCGGGGGCGAAGTCGCGCGAGCAAAGTCCAGGCCCCCAGGTCGCAGCGCCCCGCATGCCCAACGGCTCGGTCGCAGAAGCGGGAGGTCCGAGGTGAGGGAGGCCCGGTGCGCGGGGAAGCCCAGGACGGTGGGCGCGAGGCGGAGACCTGGGCCTGGCGTCCCCCGGCCCGCGGCGCGCCCGCCGGCCCCGACCCCTCCGGCGCCGGGGGCGAGGAGGCTGCGTGCCCTCCGCGCTGGGGCGGGTGCACTTGACCCTGAAGCTGTGGTTTCTCCCCAGGCTGAGATGGAGCTGGAGGCGGGAATGAACGGAACGGTCGGGCGCCCCAGGCGAGCAGAAGGCGACTTGGAACTGAGCGGCAGCAGGTACAGACCGCAGGCTCCGCTTCTCCGTTCTGCGCCTGTCCGCGGGGCCGAATTCCGCCTGGGAGGGAGCTGGAGAAAATGTGCAATGCCTTTGGCCTTTGTTGTGGAGCTACTTTGGAGCGTCCTGTCTGAGGTTCTGACCTTCTCAAGGACTGTCACTGAGGCTCCTTTTGCAACAGGCTCGGGAAGAAGGGGCTGTCTCTGAAGTGCCTGCCCGCTTCCCTTTGTACAGGGTGATTCGATGAGTATCTGTGTTGTGTAACTTTCCTTGTTTATATAACTCAAAACATTTACAAACAACTTTCATAAACATCGTCTGATTTTTCATGCTTTTAGAGTATCCGACATCTGCTATTGATGGTTGTGCTTTTAAAAACCAGGGCAGTGAAGCCAAATTTCCCTCCTCCCCCTCCTTATTCCTCTTTCTGCTGGTCTTACCCCTCCCCCTTCTCCCAGCAGCAGGCCCGTTCCGTATTTCTGGGCTCTGGGCCGGGAGGTGGGGAAGGGGCTTTGGGCAGCCTCATTCTTCCGTAACCTGCGCTTCCAAATCAGTTTATATTCCATAGGAGGGGAAACCTCAGCGGTTCCTTCGCTTGTGCGTCTTCTCCCTGCTCTGGCTCTGGTTTCCCGGGGGGGGGGGGGGGGGGGGGCACTCTTGTTCAGTGCACTTGACAGACCATACATAGTAGGAGCACTAGCGACCAGTCAATGATGTGTTGTCTTTGTTTCCTCTTTCACTGTGGGAATAGTGAATCATTTCTCCTTTAGCCTCAAATAGTTTATGAGGCTGTTAGGGACTGTTAAGTTCACACCAGGCCATCCAGAACTAATTGACCTGTGTCATGGAGTAATCACTCAGAGGGACAAATTTATCAAGTTCTGCAGTGTGTCCACAAGCTGCAAGGGGCCTGATTAGCCAACTGAAATAAACCTATCTGATGTTTAAACCGAAGCATTATTTTTGTATGTTAACTTCTCCTTACAGTGATACTGCTTTATTCCTTCTAAGTACCATGACACTCACTCATAGAAAATTTAGTTTGCCATATAGAATTGGAAAACCATGGATGGTAGCATTTCTACCAGGAAGATGTGGTATTCCTTAGCTGCAACTTAGTCTGGGACTGACTGTGAACTTATAAATAGATGGCATTTTCACCAGGAAGGCTATTTGTGTATTGCCCTGGCTAAACATCTGATGAGCGTACAAAGGAGCTATGCCTGAAATAAAAAAATGCAGTAACACTCCAGAACCTAAGGAAGTTCTGAGAAATGAAGCTTACAGCCTTGTGTTGGAAAGAAGAAAAACAGTTCAGAAAAGAAATGTGGAAAGTTTAGAATACAATAAGACTGTAAGGTTATGAAATTTAATGTAATGAGACTAACTTTTAAAAAAGCAGACCAAAACTTTTACATTCAAAGGAAGTTAAGCTCACCTCAGTTATCTAGTGCAAACTGACAGTTATGTGCATATTCTAATCATGCTGCTATTACCTGTGGCACATTCTTTTGATCATTCTGATTTTAGCAAATGTGTTCTAAATAATTTGGGATCAAGTTTTATGAGTTCACTTTATCACCTACCTGGAAATTTAAGCTAAATAAATGTATGTTAGGTAAAAAGAAAAAAAATCTCTGCCCTCAGGTAATTTACATGGTTGTATGGCTGACAAGATATAAATAATACACATGATAAATAAGCAAACTACTATGGCACGTGTTAGAAGGTAATAAATGCTATGGAAAACCATTAAAGCTTAGGAAAGCAGGTGTGCCAGGAGGAAGTAGTTTGCAATTTTAAACAGGGTGGTGAAGGTAGGTCTTATTGAGAAGGCAGTATCTGAGCACAGAAATAAAAGACATGAGAGGAGAGAGCAATGTGGGTGTCTGAGGAGAGAGCATTCGCATTCCTGGCAGAGGTATGTGACAGTGTAAAGACCCTGCGATGGGAAAATGCTTGGTGTGTTCACAGAAGAGCCGGGGGGGAGGGGGGGTGGACCAGAGGAAGCAGAGATGGAGGTGGGAAATGTGGTCAGAGAGGTAACAAGGAAACAGGTGGCATAAGCTCCTAGAGGCCAATTCAGTGGTTTGGATTTTACTTGAGAAAAATGGGAGCCATTGCGAGCTTTTGCGTAAAGAAGCAGTAGGGTAACTTGAGTTTTTACATGATTACTCTGGCTGCTCTGTTGAGGATTGACTAATGTGGACATAAGTGGAAGTAGAAAGACTAGACAGGCATTCTCCTGGGTTAATGGGATAACAATAAAAGTGGTGAGCAGTGGTTGAACTCTAGATGTATTTTGAATGTAGAGCAAACAAGATTTCCTGACACCACTCCCCACAACCTTCAGAAGAGTGGCTTTTACTATTTTTAGATCAATATATATTTTTTTAGCCAAAGAAGAATTTACAGTAGTCCTCCTTTATCTATGGGGAATATGTTTTAAGACACCCCCTCCCCCCGTAGAGGCCTCTCACCTCAGATAGTGTTAACCTTGTATACATTATGTTTTTTCTTATGTATACATATTTATGATAAAGTTTAATTTATAAATTAGGCACAACAGCACTAGAGAGTAACAGCACTAATAATAAAATAGAATAATTATAATAATATACAGCAATAAAAGTTATATACGGTGGGACAAAAGTAGGTTTACAGTTGTTCATATGGAAAATAACACAATAATTAATAATAATACAAGAATAAACTCTGTGTTTCAAGTTGTAAGTGGCTAACAAGTGGGTAGCATGAAGGGCGTAGACACACTGGACAGTGGGATAATTCACGCCGTGGGCAGGATGAAGCGGACAGCATGAGATTTCATCACGACTCAGAACAGCATACAATTTAAAATTTATGTTTACTTCCGGAATTTTCCGTTTATTGTTTTCAGTCCACAGTCGGCTGTGAGTAACTGAAACTGCAGAAAGCACACTGTGGATAGGGAAGGGCAGCTACTGTAATTGGCAGACATTGTTAACACATTCAGCTCGTTTATCCAGATATTCCTAAAGTACCCTGGACAGTTACCTTAGTTAAAAGGGGATTGCCATGAAGTATTTGTTAAACTGGATACTTTTAACAATTTATAGACATCACTGTTTGACATTTGAAATATTAGAATACTTGAGTATAACTATTCAAATTATATTCAATTGACTGTGAGACATTGTATAACAGTTTTAAATTCAAACAATTTTTTTTCAGCAACCAAGACAGGAAAAAAATGAAGAAAGTGAATTTAATTGGACCATTAGCGTTGGTAAGCTGTGAAATAGTAAATGAGATCATTCTTTCCTTTATTCAAATCTGGTGTCTTGAATAGATATAGAGCCAGTACTTGAACATTGTCTGCAGGCAGGGATAGATTTTCCTGCTGCGCCCGTGCTGTCTTCGGTTGGCTCACTGGAGTCATGGCCCGCATTCTCAAGGTGGACTGTAAAAGAGGTCGGGATAGGCTGGCTATGTAACAGCACAGCTGCCCAGTTCACAGGGAAATGGAAAATAGAACTTGTGTTTGTACCACCAAACAAACGAACCAATTTCAGAAAAAAAAATTCTGCATTTGTTTCACAAAACCCCATAAATTTAGCTTAAAATAAGCTTGCATATACAGTGATGTATTTTTTAAATATTTAGTTATTTATTTTCATTGAATTTATTGGGGTACAAGTTCAGTGTGCAACTCAATAAAACATTATTTGTACACTGAACCGTGTAGCCATCACCCCAAGCGAAGTCTCTCTCATCCCGATTCCCCCCTACTTTTGCCCACCTCCATCTTCCTCCCACCCCCTTTCCCTCTGTCACCACACTGTTGTCTATATCTATATGAGAGAGATATATACATATATATGGGTTTTTCTTTGCTTAATCCCTTCACCTTCTATCATCCAATGCGCCCTCCCCACCCCTCTGAAAGCTGTTCCATGTATCCATGACTCTGTTTCTATTTTATTCGTCAGTTTAGTTGTTCATTAGATTCCACATATAACTGAAGTCATGTGGGCCCTGGCCAGTTACCTGAGTGGGTAGAGCAGGGGTCCCCAAACTTTTTACACAGGGGGCCAGTTCACTGTCCCTCAGACCATTGGAGGGCCAGACTATAAAAAAACTATGAACAAATCCCTATGCACACTGCACAGATCTTATTTTAAAGTAAAAAAAACAAAACGGGAACAAATACAATATTTAAAATAAAGAACAAGTAAATTTAAATCAACCAACTGACCAGTATTTCAATGGGAACTATGCTCCTCTCATTGACCACCAATGAAAGAGGTGCCCCTTCCGGAAGTGCGGCGGGGGCCGGATAAATGGCCTCAGGGGGCCACATGTGGCCCGCGGGCCGTAGTTTGGGGACCCCTGGGGTAGAGCATCAGTTGCCCATGCAGATGTTCCAGGTTCAGTCCCCAGTCAGGGCACACATGAGAAGCACCCATCTACTTTTCTTCTCCCTCTCTCCCTTCTTTCTCTCTACCTCTCTCGCAGTTGGTGACTCTGCTGGTTCAAGCATGGACCCCAGGCACTGATTTGAGCATCAGTCCCAGATGGGGGTTGCCAGGTGGATCCCGGTCAGGGTACAGGTGGGAGTCAGTCTATTTCCCCTCCTCTCACTTAAAAAAAAAATCAGATCACATTGTATTTGTCTTTCTCTGACTGGATTATTTCACTTAGCATAATAATCTGCAGGTACATTTCCAGGTAAGATTTTCTTCTTTTTTATGGCCACACAGTATTCCACTGTGTATATGTACCACAGCTTTTTAATCTACTCATCTACTGGTGGGCACTTGGGCTGTTTCCAGATCTTGGCTTTGTAAATAATGCTTCAATAAACATAGGAGTGCATATACTCTTTTGAATCAGTGTTTCTGGATTTTGGGGATATATTTCCCTACGTGGAATCACTGGGTCAAACGGCAGTTTCATTTTTAATTTTTTGAGGATAGAGTGAGCATTAACTATAGAAATTTAAAAATGATTAAGAAATCTATGTTCACATTTAGCATCCAAGAAAATTGATTGAACACAGAGTAACTATAAGAGATTTAGATTGTGTACAGCACAATTCTCAATGGCTTTCTGCTGGCACAAGGCCAGCCAACATATTTTGGGAAGAAGTCTGATCTGTTTTTTATTTGTAATATGTCTCAGAGAAGTGGCCCAAGAAAATGTTTGCCCACTTTTGGTTAATATGTGTTTCAAACTATGACAGCCATTATTTGATATCAAAGAAGTTGGTATTAAGCAGCAGGTCAGCTGAATCTGCAACTTAATAAGTAAATGGGCAAAAAGACATCAAACACCCAAGTCCGACCATCACTGCAGATTTCTCCTGTCACTGCAAAGCCCCCATTCATTCTCTTCTCCTTAATTTTCATGGGATTTTTGTTTAAAAATCTTAGTAAGAGGAGTTTGCTTGTTTTTCATTTAGTGCTTTAGTGAATAAATTTTAAAACTAGATCTGGTATTAATGCACAAGTTTTAAATCAGTCTCCTACAGAAAATAAAATATTTCAAAACTTAAAGTAGAAACATGGAAAATTTCATCTGAATTTAAAAGTTAAAATTTAAATCAAATTTAAATGTAATCTTTTTTCAGACTCTGAATAAGTATTTTTTGTCCTAAAAGAGGTTCAGGACAGAATGGTAGTTATTTATTTATTTATTTACAAATATTCTCTCTTTTTTATTTTTCAATTACAGTTGACATGCAAGATCATATTAGTTTCAAATGTACAACATAATGATTAGTCATTTACAATTTACGGAACTGTAGTCTGAAGGATTTTGATTTGCTTTCTTTTGCTGAAAATCACTGAAAAATCTAGGTTTACTTAGGATTTTGTTATAAAATTTATGTAATTTTAAATTTAAGTTTAAAGACAAAATTTTTTTTTAGTTATTTGAAAAGCATTTGACACATTCTTCAATTTCACATAAATGTTCAGTAAAGAGAACATTACACGACGACCTGATCCTGTGTTTGTAACTGTCGCTGACAGACCCAAGTACTTTATCTCCCTACCCCAGAAGCCACTAAATTGAATGTTGGGGGCACAGGTCCCTTTTATTGCAATTTCAGGAATCCTTCTCCATTTGCTCTTACTACTCCACCCCTTGCTTCGTTCCAAGAAACACCTGGTTCCTGACTGTGTCTCCTTGGCACTCTGGCTTGCCCTTTGTGTTTGATGATGGAATTTGGCCTTCCTGTATTGAATTTCTGGAACTCTCTGAGAACAGTGCATAACCCCCCTCCCCATCATGGGTGTCTGAGTTCAGCCTGCTCATTGTATTGACCCTGTATGACCTAGCTTATTTCTCAAGGACTCCATGCTGCCAAATATGACTCATCATCCATTGTTCTGATAACTGTTCCTTGTCACCAGGAGAGAAGTAGCATTTGGTGAGGAAAATAGGAAGAAATTTAAAGGGGGGAGAGATGCAAGGAACAGAAAGGAAAGTATAGAAATGGAAAAGTAAGAAAAGGAACATGTAGTCTGGAAGAAGAAAGAAGAACAAAGACAGAGCCATAGAATACTTCATCAAAAATGGGGGGGGGGGGGGCAGTGAGAAACTGGAGAGAGCAAGACAATAAGGAAAGTCTTTGGCATATTATGACACTGATCCGAGGCTTAGTTCTTGGGTGTTGTCTACTCCACTGTGACAATGGTCTCACCTTTCTAATTGACAGAACTAAGTGTATTGTACATGGATAGTGTTAAGACCAAGATCTTTGGTGTGGCCCACTGCCTTTCTCCCTTTCTCTGATGTCGTCTCCCACACTTTGCACTGAGCACTTTAAGAATTCCATTCTGTGGAGCTTCCTGAACCCTCCATGCTGTTTCTAGTCAGCTTGCTGTTTAAGCCAAAATATCCCCTACTTCCTCTGAAAGTTGAATTCCTCTGCATTCCCCAATTCTTCTTAAGCTAACCCCCTTTTCCTTCACGGTCCTACAACAAGCATCATCTCCATGAGCAAGACTTCTCTAAAGGACATAGATAGGCACTCCATAATGTTTTTTACACTTCGCTACTGAGCTGCCTTTTAAAAGCTAACTTAAACCTCTTAAAGGGCCCTTATCCTTAAAACTCAGAGGATCTATTTCACCCATATTTGTAAATCTCTCTCTGAAATATTCTGAATGATATTTTAAAGGATGTAGTGTGTGCATGTGTGTGTGTGTGTGTGTGTGTGTGCACGCTTAATATCTACTTCTAGCTGTTCTTAATTCACTACCTCGGGAGCTCTGGAAGTAGAACCAAACCTTTGTCCCTTCTGATTGTACTGCAATCATTCAACCAAATAAGATATTGATGGCACAGAGTCAGGTTGACTTCTTCACAGAATACAAAATAAATAGAATCATAAAATTAACCTGTCAGTGATTTGGATTGACATTCTCCTCCTTCCCTATTACATTTATTTGCAACTATTACAAAAGTACTGACCTTAAAGAAAAATCAAAAGAACATGTAATTGTGGAAAAGATAAATTCTTTCCCACAAGGTAAGATAAGCATTATTTTATTTATTCTTTTCAGTTTCGATACTCAGATTGGCAGGATAAATTATTTATGTCTCTGGGCACAATCATGGCCATAGCTCACGGATCAGGTCTTCCCCTCATGATGATCATATTTGGACAAATGACTGACAGATTTGTTGCTACTGCAGGAAACTTCTCCTTTCCAGGTAAGCATTTTTCTATTTTTTTTAAATGCATAGTACTCCTTTAATTGGGTGAAGTATTAGAAATTGATTTTGCTGTTCACTGTGTGCTTGTTTAATGATTTAGGCATCTGAGTGACTTTAGGTATCACAGAAGTGGTAAAATTCTCAGAAGATTCCTCAAATATACATTTAAATTTTAAGAAATAGGTGTATGCTGTTTTCAAAGATAAGGATAAGGAAATATACAGAAAGCTTTGCCTCTAAATGAAGTAAGGAAGTCTCCCTTTGAGGACAGTGGAGCTGTGACAGGCGTCTGAGCAGCATGCATCCCATCAGTGATTCCTGGTGAATTTCAGAATGCACCAGTTAGCCTGGCAGTCTTTCTTAGCTGTGCTCAGCTTGTAGATCTGTTTCTGCTTTTCTTTTTTCTCTTCCCCATTCTCTTTGTTAAAATTATAGCCATTTTCTGGGTCTAATTTTTGGACCAACCAGGTTGGCTGGAACTTGATATAACACTTCAGTAAAGAGGGAGTGGATTCAGTATGAGAATGATGCGCTTTGAAACGCACCCAAAGAATGATAATCACTGAAGAGCCAGAGGAGTCCCATAAGTTAATGTCATCTAAAGGGGGACTGTGGCAACAGCGTTGGAGTGAGGTTCTAATGGACATAGCTGTTTTCACGTTAGCCAGATCCCACACAGAAGAGTTCTGTGCTTGGCACCAAGCCCAAGACTTAGCTCCTCCAAAGAGACCTTGTGGGCACTGCATTGGAGAAGGCTGAATGGAGCTTTGTTGGTACACAGATGGTGGAATATAAGAACAAAATGCGATGAAGGAAAGGTAGCTTTCACAGCAAAGATACTGAGAAAAGTGGATCCTATCCTTTAGATAATATTCAGTAAGTTTTCAGTGTTCACTGATTGAGCAGAACCATATGGTTAGCACTATAGAACTTAAATGTTTACCGAAGGGAGTATGATTGCTTGATTTATATAATTGTATGTATTAACATAAATATTGATAAACATTAGTACCTTTTAGAAAATAAAAGCGTTCTTTTAAAAATAAAGCTCCTTCAAAACCAGTTTATGTAATTATTCTCAAGTACTATTGTCTCTGAGAAGAACCTCTTTATAATAAAAAGAACAACAATAACAGCAACCTTTTATTGTATTTTTTATCTGCTAGGTTCTATGTCACTTAACCCTCACAGGAACAATCCTACACAGTAGGTAATGTTCTGCTCTATAACAGATGAGGAAACTGAGGCTTGGTGAGGATAAATAACTTGTCCAAAGTTACATAGCTGCTCAGCACTAGGGCAGAATTCAAGCCCAAGTCTTTCTGCCATCCAAATCATGCTCATGACCATGTAAATACGTTATACTGCCAAGGTAAATAATCTTGCATTCTCTTTTAAAAAGAATGTGTTTGGGAAAGGTAAATGGATTAGTTATGTTTAATCAGTGACCAAAATTTTAACATAAATACCATAAAGGTAAAATTGGAGGAATAATATAGGATAATTTACAAAGTCTTGAAGGAACTGAGGGGTAGGAGTTTTCTATTTTCTTTTAACTCTTAAGAAACTCTATAGATCTATTAGGCATTGGTTATATATATTTATAAAGCAGAATGATGCCTATGTTTAGACACATCAATCAAAAATTGGTTTCAATTTAAGGTTTAAAAAAACCTGATTAACAGAAGAATGGATAAACAAAATATGTTGTAACATACACTAGAATAATATTCAGGCTTAAAAAGGAAGGAAATCCCGACACATGCTACAACATGAATGAACCTTGAGGACCTTATGCTAAGTGAAAAAGCCAGTAATGGAAAGGCAAATACCATATGGTTTTATGGATATGAGGTATGCAGTTGTCAAATTCATAGAAACAGAAGGTAGAATAGTGGTTACCATGCACTGGTGGGAGGAGGAAATGGGGAATTATTTGGGAAATTGTTTAGCGTATAGAGTTTTAGTTTGAGAACATGAAAAAGTTCTGGAGATTAGTTGTACAATAATATTACAGATAATAATATAGAATATTAACGTTTCTGAACTGTTCACTTAAAGATAGTTAAGATGGCAAATTTTATATTATGTATATATTTTATCATAAACTTTTTTTTTTTTTTTTTTTTTTTTTTTACAGAGGCAGAGATAGACAGGGACAGACAGACAGGAACAGAGAGAGATGAGAAGCATCAATCATCAGTTTCTCGTTGCGCGTTGCGACTTCTTAGTTGTTCATTGATTGCTTTCTCACACGTGCCTTGACCGCGGGCCTTCAGCAGACCGAGTAACCCCCTGCTGGAGCCAGCGACCTTGGGTCCAAGCTGGCGAGCTCTTTGCTCAAGCCAGATGAGCCCGCACGCAACCTCTGGGGTCTCGAACCTGGGTACTTCCGCATCCCAGTCCGACGCTCTATCCACTGCGCCACCGCCTGGTCAGGCTATCATAAACTTTTTAAAAATCAGAATAATACAATGCATCACATGTATCATAGATAAGTTAGCATTTGTACCAATTTTATTCATCTTCTTTTTAGAAAACTAGAATAATTCTGCAACCTTCTTTCTTTTTTTTTTTGTTATAGAGACCAAGAGAGGGACAGATAGGGACAGACAGACAGGAAAGGAGAGAGATGAGAAGCATCAATTCTTCATTGTGGCTTCTTAGTTGTTCATTGTTTGCTTTCTCATATGTTCCTTGTGGGGGGGGGGATTTCAACAGATCGAGTGACCCCTTGCTCAAGCCAGTGACCTTGGGCTTTAAACCAGTGACCATGGGGTCATGTCTATGATCTCACACTCAAGCCAGCTCAGGCTGATGATGCTCAAGTGGACAACCTTGGGGTCTCAAACCTTACCGGTCCGTGGGCCATTTGGTACTGGTCCACAGAGAAAGAATAAATAACTTCCTCTGCATCCCAGTCCGACACTCTATCCATTGCCAGCTCAGGCTGATGATGCTCAAGTGGACAACCTCGGGGTCTCAAACCTTACCGGTCCGTGGGCCATTTGGTACTGGTCCACAGAGAAAGAATAAATAACAGTCCTCTGCATCCCAGTCCGACACTCTATCCATTGCATCACCACCTGGTCAGAGTGCAACTTTCTTATTTGGAGCAGTTGGCTTTTTTTCTAATTATGCAACTGAATTGCTTTGAAGCTAGACATGGCAGACAGGGGCCATGTGCTGTGTCCAGGAACAAATTCAAGGTCTCTCTGGGGAATGTCACAAGCAAGTCACTTCTAGCCTTGTGATTGCTGGAGTGGTATACTCACCAGAGTTCCAGTTTATTCTCAGTAGCCTCCAAATGATAAGGTCCCTGGTCTTCTATAGCAACATTTGTCATTATGCCTGTTGGCCTATTGTCATTAGGCTTTCTTGGGAGATTTGTTATTACTGTCCAATATCAATTCTTCTGTAGTTTATAAAAGTAATATTCTCATGCCTTTTTGGAGAAAAGTAAAAATTTAAATTGATACACACTCTAAATACAGAGAGATCATTGGTATGTTTAGAGTGGTAGAGGTCAGCAGCAAACAGGGAAGTCAAGAGCACTCAGCTGTACTAAGCTGAGCTCCCTAGCCCAACTCACAGCGATCATGTTCATTTAGAGTCCGTTCTTTAGAATTGTTGGATTCTTGGACAGCTAACTGAGAAGAGCATGTTAGAAGAAAAAATGGTTTAAATTACAAGAGGGTCTGACAATGATTTATTGTGAACAGAATCCATCCTTGTTAACAGAGTAAAGCCACTCCATGACAAGGTCATCCCCTTACAATGACTCAGTTGTGCAGAAACTATGCATAAAACATTCTGCATCCAAAAGCTAAGGACAGCCTGACCTGTGGTGGCATAGTAGATAAAGCGTCGACCTGGAATGCTGAGGTCCCCGGTTCAAAACCCTGGATTACCTGGTCAAGGCACATATGGGAGTTGATGCTTCCTGCTCCTCCCCCTTCTCTCTCTCTCTCTCTCTCTCTCTCTCTCTCTCTCTCTCTCTCCTCCTTCTCTCCTCTCTAAAATGAATAAATAAATAAATAAAAGTCTTAAAAAAAAAAAAGCACAAAACCTAAGGACAGAGTCATAAGAAGCAGTTTTTCTTCAGAGTATCAGGGACTTAATATGCCAAGTCTATGTGACTGATAACCTAGGCTGTTCTGTGGGGAAATCGATGAAGTCTGCATGCCCTGGCATGGCCTTGGGATTGAGAGGAGAGGCATTTTTGAGCCTCTTGTTACTTTATTTAACTCATCAGCCCTTCACTCATCAGCTGAATGATCTTGGGAAAGTTAATTAAGCTCTATAGTTCTTACTGTTCTCATCTTCGAAAGATAACCAGAGGCCTGACCTGTGGTGGCGCAGTGGATAAAGTGTTGATCTGGAAATGCTGAGGTCACCGGTTCGAAACCCTGGTTAAGGCACATATGGGGGTTGATGCTTCCAGCTCCAACCCCCTTCTCTCTCCTCTGTCTCTCTCTCTCCCTCTCTCTCTCTCCTCTCTAAAAATGAGTTAAAAAAATTTTTTTTTAAGTTAAAAAAAAAAAAAGATACCCATAGATTTACTGGTAGAATTCAATGAGATGTTTAATGTAAAGTGTCAAGTGAGATGATACACGCAACGTGTCTGGAATATGCAGTAGTAAGTGATCAGTAAATATCAGAGGACACTAGCTGTGAGAACTTGGAAATGAAACAACTACTCTAAAATTCTGTTTATTCCTCTATAAAATGAATGACTTCTCTAGTAACTCTCTAAAATAAATAGGCAGTTTCTAGAATTCCCCATTCTCTCATTATGGGAGGCATTCAGGCAGATGAGAATGAGAGTTTTTCATATTGGCACATTAGAATCAAGCAAGAGTATTTTTAGAAATGTGATGTCTAGATTCAGTCAAAGGTTCTGATTTATGGTGTTGAGTGAAGACTGGGAATCTGTATTTTTTCAAGTTCTTCATGTGATTCTAACCAGCAGATAGCAATAAGAACCCACAGACCAGATAACTATTTGGAGTTTGTTTATTTCTGAGAGTGGAGAATAATTAACATCTGAGGAAACCAGTTCTATACCCTTTTCAGGTCAAGAACCCCATGATATTTCCATTTCTAGAATGCCAGATCTAGAATCCCATGAGATTCCTAGATCTAGAACATCATATCTAGAATCTTATGAGATTTCTAGATCTAGAATGCCAAATTTAGAACCCCTTATTTCAAGAATTCCAGTTCTAGAGTCACATGACTCTTCTAGAAACAGCAACACACAGTGTCACCTTTGTCTCCAGGCAGCAGAAACTCTTGGTTCTGGGGTTTTCTGGTGCTCCTACGGTTACTAGCCCAGACTTAGATTGCCATTTTTGGCCTGGAACTCTAAGAAAGAAGTAGGTCATATTTGGAATGCCCATAAATTTTTATTTCCTAGGAGGGAGGATCTATCTGCATTATAATGGGATATCCTCACTGAGAGAATTTAAAAGTTTAAGAAAGGTATTGGAGGAGAGTAAAGTCATTTAAGATTTTACCTGATTTCTAAGTTCAAAGAAAATAACTAGCCCTGTACCAGTTGTGGGATTCAGCCAGTTCACACTGGTTTGGCAGAACCGATGCCTAATTTTTTGTTGTGTTTGGCAAACCAGTTGTTAAAATGGCACTTGTAATCAGGGTTCTCTCGAAGGTGGGCACCTGGGCAGCCGCCCAATGTGGAAATTACAAATTCACATTCCTTACTCTTTTTTTTTTTCATTTTTCCGAAGCTGGAAACGGGGAGGCAGTCAGACAGACTCCCGCATGCGCCCGACCGGGATCCACCCGGCATGCCCACCAGGGGGCGATGTTCTGCCCCTCTGGAGCGTCACTCTGTTGCATCCAGAGCCATTCTAGCGCCTGAGGCAGAGGCCACAGAGCCATCCCCAGCGCCCGGGCCATCTTTGCTCCAATGGAGCCTCGGCTGCGGGAGGGGAAGAGAGAGACAGAGAGGAAGGAGATGGGGAGGGGTGGAGAAGCAGATGGGCGCTTCTCCTGTGTGTCCTGGCCGGAAACGAACCTGGGACTCCTGCATGCCAGGCCGACGCTCTACCTCTGAGCCAACCGGCCAGGGCCCCTTACTCATTTTTAACGATCACCTGCTCAACAGCGTATTCTAAGTGCCCGTAGTAATGTTCATTTTGTCCATAGGTGAAAAAAATTGCAAGTGAGGACGCCACTCAAGAAGCAATATGGAAATATCTTAAATAGCATTTTTATCTTTTTTTTGGTCAAGTATTATTTAATATTTTTTTATTAAGATTTTAAAACTCTTATAATCTAGTTTTGTGTACCTCTTTTATTGTTCTTATTTAAATATTTATTTAAGTATTAAAGGCATGAAATAATAAACTACCTTTTGGTATATCATTTTTTATACTTAAAACAGTCATTACAGAGAACAAGTTGTTAAATTATTTGAATCCCACCACTTCCTGTACACACACATATCTGAAGGTCTCCTAAGATTTTGAACAATGATTTCTACAAATATCACAGCTTTAGAATAGCTTGTCTGTCTCTAATTTCACAGTTCCAATTTGGCATATCAAGGGTACATGTTTAAGAACTCAGGAAGGAAATGAACACACAGAACTGAACTGATAAACACAAAAGTAAAATAGAGTATGATTCCTCGGGGAATCATAGCTGGTAAAGAGCTAACTTAATATGTACTACTTTACTGTATCAGTAGAAATTCTAATCCTGAGGGGGAAATTATGCCTGGTAATTGGTATATAGTAGTTTAAGTTTTAAATAAATCTCAACCTTATCTGCCTTTTTTTAAAATTAATTTATTTATGTATTCATTTTAGAAAGGAGAGAGAGAGGGAGAGAGAAAGGAGAGAGACAGAGAGAGAAGGGGGGAGGAGCAGGAAGCATCAACTCCCATATGTGCCTTGACCAGGCAAGCCCAGGGTTTCGAACCGGTGACTTCAGCATTTCCAGGTTGATGCTTTATCCACTGCGCCACCACAGGTCAGGCCAACCTTATCTGCCTTTGAAAGAAGATAAGGAGGATACACAGCACCTAGAAAACATGACCTCTGGGTTGTTTACACATGATAAAGGAACAAAGGTAAACTAGTGTCTCTCCTAGCATAATGGAGAATGGGAAATATATACCCCGGTTTGTTTTCTCACCAATACTGAGATATACAATATACAATATACAATATCCTATTATTTTGTGAATGCATCAGATATGGGCCGTTTCCTTTCTATATATTCACTTTTGTGTTTTTTATTAAATTTATCAGAGTGACATTGGTTAATAAGATCATATAGGTTTCAAGTACTGTATACATTTCTGTGATACACAATCTGTATATTGCATTGTGTGCCCACCACTTAAAATCAAACCATCTTTCATCACCATATATTTGACCTCCTTTACCCTTTATTAACTCTCCACCTCCTTTCCATTAATAACCACCGTACTGTTGTCTGTTTCTATGAATTACAGTTTTACATCCCGCATATGAGTGAGATCTTATGGTTCTTAGCATTTTCTGGCATTTTGCTTAATATTATATAGCATAATATTCTCAAGGTCCATACATGTCACAAATGGCAGTATTTCATCTTTTCTTATGGCTAAGTATACATTGTGTCTATGTACCAAATCTTTTTTTTTCCATATCTTCTTTATCCAATCCTCTATTGAAAGACCCTTTGTTTGTCTCCATGTCTTGGCCACCATGAATATATCTTTGCAAATAAATATTTTCAGGTAGATACCCTAAAGAGGGGTTGCTGAGTCATATGCTAACTCTATTCTTAATTTCTTGAGGAACTGCTATACTGTTTTCCATGGTGGCTGTATCAGTTTATATTCCTACCAGCAGTGAATGAAAGTTCCTTTTTCTCCACAGCCTCTCCAACACTTGTTATTACCTGTCTTTTGATAATAGCCATTCCAATAGGTGTGAGGTGGTATCTCATTGTAGTTTTTATTTGCATTTCCCTAATAACTAGTACAGTTGAGCATAGTTGTTGGCTGTTTGTATGTTTTTTTGGGGAAAGGTGTCTGTTCAGGTCCTCTCCCATTTTTTAAATTGGATTATTTGTTTGGTGTTGAGTTGTACGAGTTCTTTGTATTTTTTGTATATTAACTTCTTGTTGGAGCTGTTGTTTGCAAATATCTCTACCATTTGGTTGATTGCCCTTTTGTTTTCTTGGCAATTTCTTTTGCTTTTCAGAAGCTTTTTAGTTTGATATAGTCCTATTCACCTATTTTTTTCTTTACTTTCCTTGCCTTTGGGGTCAAGTTTATAAAATGTCCTCTACAACCAACTTTATGGTTTTTAAAAAGTGAAAGTAAGTGATTATCACATGAATCAGTCAATATAGTATAGTGTTAGGAACTTTATAGTACAGTATTATTAGTACAGTATTATCTCAGTCTTTTGCTAGCTGTGTGACTTCAGGTAGGTTACTTTACCTCTCTGTACCTCAATTTCCTCATCTGTAAAATGGGGATTTCTAAAACAATCCTACCTCTAGGGTTGGTGTGAAAGTTAAATGAATCAATACTTGTTAAGTGTTCAGAACAGAGCCTAGTATATAAAAATACTCAATAAATGCTAGCTATAATGAAAACCATGTTTATCAAATAAGCTCAATTAATAGATAATCTAATTCCTTCCAACTGATGCTGCTTTAAAAATATCACAATAGAGTTTTGCTTGTGAACAAGACATAGAATTCAGGACGATGAGTAATTGCCAGCAATCCACTGACTTGCCTCTGAACAACTGTGTTATCTTCCTTGTGTTTAATTTTTTTCCTTTACTATGGACCTAAGTCGGTCTTTCTTTTACTTAGACCATAAGGAAGCATGTAAGGGAAAACAACACACACATGAAAATTTACAGAAGCAAGTCTCTATCAAGTGCTTTGAGCCACTAAGAAAAAGAGTACCTCTGAAATCCTGTTTTCTGTTTGGACCATTTCTTTTTTCCTCCACTCTGCTGCCTTAGGAACCTGCTTTGCCAAAGGCCGAGAGACTGATAAGGCTGGAGGAGGAACCTGGGAGGGCCTGTCTTCCCCCATCTGGGCCCCAGATGTCCTGCACCTAAGCCCTTGGGCTCTTGACTTGAGTAAAGTGAAAGGAGTGCACTTGACAATGAAAAGAAAAGAGAAAAGATTTTTAAAACCTAGCAATATCTATTAATAGTTCAACCTTTCAAAAGTTTCTTATTTTTGTTTTGTTTTGTTTTTATTTAGTGAATTTTTCATTGTCAATGTTAAATCCAGGCAGAATTCTGGAAGAAGAAATGACTAGGTAATTGGCTAATATATATGCTCTTTACCTTTTGTTATACTCTTTAACCTACTGTTATCATTTATACCACCCCCAATCCCGCCATTTGAAGTAAATTGCATACATAATGGACCTTTACTAATTAAAACTTCACTGTGGTTCTTAAGCATATGATATTCTCTTCATAACCACAATACAGTTATCAACTTCAGTAAACTTAATATTGATAAGAGCTTTGATCTACTCTAGCATTTGTATTCCAATATTGTCAGCTGATCCAATAATGTCATTTATGCCACCCCACCCCACTTTAACCTTCTTAATGGAAATCTCAAAAGTCTATAATATAATGTTTGTATGTTTGCATATTAATTAATGTTGCTGATATAAATGAATACTGTCTGTATGCTCTAACAGGCTTGAAAGGCTTCTATATGGAAGTTTGTAAAATTATATAAAAAATATATTTGAAAGTATTGAAACTAAATTTAATATTTTTAAAGATACTACCATCCTGGCCGATGGCTCAGTGGATAGAGCATTGGCCTGGCATATGGACATTCTGGGTTTGATTCCCAATCAGGTCACACAGGAGAAGTGACCATCTGCTTCTCCCTCCTCTTTTACTTTCCCTTCTCTCCCTCTTACACACCTGCAGCCAGTGGCTCAATTGTTTTGAGCGTGGCCCCAGGTGCTAAGGATAGCTCAGTTGGTCTGTGAGCTTTAGCCTCAGGTTCTAAAAATAGCTCAGTACTCAAGAATTGACCCCAGATGGAGTTGCCGGGTGGGTTCTGGTCAGGGCACATGTGAGAGTCTCCTCACTCTCTCCCCTCCTCTCACCTACAAAAAAAAAAAAAAAAAAAAAAAAAAAGGTTACTACCTTTTCTCTAATTTAGTTAAGCCCTCACTCCAAATTAGTTTGAATCTATGAAATTTTACCATACTATTTAATATTTTTTTTCCAAATTCTGCCAAATAAGAAGATGGGTTTTTTGTTTTTGGTTTTGTTCTTTGTGTATGAGAAAACTTAAGAAACATTTAACATGCTCAATCTGTTTATTTCTATATTTGCAATATATTGAATAGCAGTAGACTATTTCAGTACAAGACACATAAGGCTAAAATATTATGAAAGAAGAATCAAATTATGTCTACAACTTCTCAATATCAGTTATAAAATAATTCATTAACACCACTATTTTTTGCAGTTAGCTACAAATGTATCTGTTTTCTTTGGCTGATAATTCAGGTAAATCGATTTGCCATCATCTTCTTATAATTTAAAAAAAGAGAAAAAAAATTTAATGTTTATTTGTTATAATGTCTTATGCAATCTTTGTGATCAGTTTGGTAAACTTATATATTTTCAGTTGTGAAGATTACTCCTGAAAGAGATGAATAAAAGACAGTTTTTAAAATAAACTTTCTAATTATCTTCCAGATATGCATATTATTACTCAGGATTAGGTGCTGGAGTTCTCATTGCTGCCTATATTCAAGTTTCATTTTGGACTTTGGCAGCTGGCCGGCAGATTAGGAAAATTAGGAAAGAGTTTTTTCATGCTATTCTCCGACAAGAAATAGGCTGGTTTGACATCAACGACACCACTGAGCTCAGTACACGACTAACAGAGTAAGTGTATTGTTAATGTTACATTTGCATAAAGAAATTAACCACTAACAATGTGAAATTTTGCCATGGGAAGATTTTTTGAATGGAAAAAATTACTAGATTAAGTATTTGATATGCATTGAAAACGGATGATCTGACAGCTGTTTCTAGCACCTACAGCATATGCTACAGTGTATTTTCCTTATCTGCTAGTTTTCCTCAGTTATATACAATGGTAGGTTTATTTGAGAATTGAGCTCACATTTTATATATTTGTTTATCACTCATGAAGCTTACCACAGGGCCTGATAGATGTTTTATACTCAGTTAAGATGGTCGGATGAATAACTCCATGATTGATTGAATCCACAAAGAGACTTGTTTTAGTAACTGATAACTCTTCAATTTGAGGACCTAGTATGTGCTGGTCTAGATGTTTATGATATACCAGTGACCAAGACAAAGATCTCTGTCATCTGCCGCTTATGTTCTGGGGTGGGGGGGTGGCGGGGGGGATGACAAACTTCTTACTGGAGGTCCTGGCAGGAGTGTAGTGAGCAAATGAGGTCAAAAAGGAGGGAAGATAAAGGCATTTAAGACCTGGTTGACCTCAGTAAGGACTTCAGTGTTCACTCTGAGTGAAATGGGCAGCAACTGCATATTTTTATGATATAGAGCAGTGGTCCCCAACCTTTTTTGGGCCACAGACCGGTTTAATGTCAGAAAATATTTTCACGGATAGGCCTTTAGGGTGGGACGGATTAATGTATCACGTGACCAAGACAAGCATCAAGAGTGCATCTTAGGCAGATGTAACAGAGGGAATCTGGTCATTTTTAAAAAATAAAACATCGTTCAGACTTAAATATAAATAAGATGGAAATAATGTAAGTTATTTATTCTCTGTCTGAGGACTGGTATCAAATGGCCCACGGACCGGTACCGGTCCTCGGCCCGGGTTGGGGACCACTGATCTAATGAGTAGCCTGTTTAGACTTTGTTTTCAAAGGGTCGTCACACTGGCTATGAATAGAGTGGGTGAGAATAGGGCCAATGGTAGATGCAAAGAGCACTTCCCTAATACCATTGTAACGCCCTTCCTGCCTCTGCTTTGAAACAAATTGACTCATGTTAACACCTCTCTAATAGGATTAATGAATTTAATAGTATTAACTTCTTAGACGCATGGACTAATCCTGAATTTCTTCCTTTGTACAGTATTTAGGTGAGGCAAATATCATTCAAGAGGCTAAGACTCTGAAAGAGACTTGCAGTGTATGAACAAATCTTACCTGTCTATGTGTTTGTTAGATGTCTGATTCACCTTTCTAACTAAAGACCTCCTGCCTGTAACCACCTAGGTGTGATCTTTTTTAGTGACATCTCCAAAATCAGTGAAGGAATTGGTGACAAGGTTGGAATGTTCTTTCAAGCAGTAGCCACGTTTTTTGCAGGATTTATAGTGGGGTTCATCAGAGGATGGAAGCTCACCCTTGTGATAATGGCCATCAGTCCTATCCTGGGACTCTCAGCAGCTGTTTGGGCAAAGGTATATGAAACTTGGGAATTTTTGTGTGTTAACCTACATATACAGAGTTATTTTTCAGATGCAGGATTCTGGTACTTGCATTTGTACAGATCAGTGTTAAGTGTCAGTTAAAACTACATTTAGAAGTATGTTGTTAATATGGTGCTTTAATAAGAAAATTTATTTTAAATGTGATTCAAAATATCATAGTTACTACCTCAGTTAATGATCTTTTACACTGCTATTATTTTGGGGGTAAATCTTCTGGCATAGTAGTTTAAGTAACCTATGGTTATGTCCTTATTTAAGGAAACACAATTTTATTATTATTATTATTATTTTATTTATTTATTTTTCCAAAGCTGGAAACGGGGAGGCAGTTAGACTCCCGCATGCGCCCGACCGGGATCCACCCGGCATGCCCACCAGGGGGCGATGCTCTGCCCATCTTGGGGCATCGGTCTGCCGCAATCAGAGCCATTCTAGCGCCTGAGGCAGAGGCCACAGAGCCATCCTCAGTGCCCGGGCAAACTTGCTCCAGTGGAGCCTTGGCTGCGGGAGGGGAAGAGAGAGACAGAGAGGAGGGAGAGGGGGAGGGGTGGAGAAGCAGATGGGCACTTCTCCTGTGTGCCCTGGCCAGGAATCGAACCTGGGACTCCTGCACGCCAGGCCGACGCTCTACCACTGAGCCAACCGGCCAGGGCCACAATTTTAAAATATAATGTTCCCCCAAAACTATTGTGTGAATATAAAAAAATGTAAATAAAATTTGGATTTATTCTATTTATTTTTAATTGTTACTTTGGCAGTTAAGTGGCATTCTGCCAACTTTGCCTTACAATCAAATACAAATAACCTGTTCTGCTTCAACCAATACTGCAGAGTTGAAAATTTTTAATAGTAATTTCTACTCACTGATGATTTAGTTAATAAACCATTTGTATCTCTTTTGTTCTAATTCTTCCTTTACCTCTCCCTCACAACATCTTGTTAAGCCATATTATTATTTGGCAGAGTGCCTATTAGTAGATCTGGAAATATTCTTTCATAGTAATTCAAAATCACAACACAGTGAAGGAAAGGATGGACAATCCTTTCAAAGCAGTAAGGTTTTATTTTTATTTATTTTGCAATCAACAGAGAGAAAAAAAAAGTAGTAAATATGGAACTTGAACTATTCCCAAAAACACTACTTAGAGAATTACATGTGGATTTCCTTTTCCTGACGATTCTTGGGGAGCATATCATGAGGGTGGATCAGATCTAGTCTGTATTCCGGTGGAAGAAGCCATTGGAGCTGATACACTGAATGTCATTTGTTTCATGACGTCAATGCTTACTAAAGGATAGGGTTGGGGGTGAAAAGTAACTTTCAGGGCTGGCCAGATTGCCTTTTAACTTTCCTCCCCATTCAAAAATCATGAATGTTTCTCTTCTGTCCAGATACTCTCGGCATTTAGTGACAAAGAACTAGCTGCCTATGCAAAAGCAGGCTCTGTGGCAGAGGAGGCCCTGGGCGCCATCCGGACCGTGATAGCTTTTGGGGGCCAGAACAAAGAGCTGGAAAGGTCAGGAAAGTTCTTTGTCCACTGGTTCGAAGAACTCACTTTTACATTTTGTTGCTCATTCTTTTGTGCTATATGTTCACTACTTTCCTTTTCTTAATATTATAACTCCCTCACAAATATAGGTACCCCTCACTGATGCCTGGAGTTGAATGTCAGGCTCTATAACAGAGTTCTTTCCCTTTTATGTCCCATGACCATCTCTGGAAGTCTGATGAGCCTATAGACTTCCACCTTAGAATAACGATTTCAAATACATAAAACAAAATACATAGGATTACAAAAGAAACCAATTATATTGAAGTCCAGTTACCAAAGTATTTTAAAATTGTAATATAAGCAAATATATGTCTCTTGTTAACATATTAAATACTAAGAGTAACTATGGGTCTCATAGCTGCTCTACTGCTAAAGTAAGGATGTGGGTAAAAGATACTTTAAGATATCTGTAGCAATTGTAACATGATATGAAAACGATCTGAGATTTCTATTGGCAACAAATGCAGTTACTGCTAGTACTACAGTGCTTTGTTGCCTGCATTGAAAATGAAAGGAAATGCTAAATTTCAGTTAGAGGTTAATGAAAATAAATATGTAACCCCCCCCCCTTCAAGTTCCTTGACCTTGGATCCCAGGTCAAGTACCCCAGCTCTAAAGGAACTTGATAGATTAAAAAAGTATAAATGTTAGAACAAAGCCCGCTAATAAATAAACTACTCTACTTTACTTAAATGTCCCCAACCAGGTTTCTCTAAATAACAGCAACCCCTAATATAGCCCAAGTATAATTCTGCATATTTCTTTTTGCCATTCTGTGGGACTCCTGATACCCACAAGCTCTGACTAGAAAATCTTGGACATTCTCCAGCTTTAAAAGTCAAATTTCCCTAGTTTCTTCCATTTTGTTTTCTATTATTCTATTCTTTAAGCCCTCTTCAAAACCACCATGTTCCTGGTTCTCTAACCTCTCCCTTTTTCTTTCTTACTGCTGCTTCCTGTACACAATAGCCCACACAGACCACACTAACCCTCAGGTGGACCTCAGGATGTGAGTGTAATCAGTGCTGCTCCATTAGCTGCAGTAAGCAAGCCGCCTAAGCGAAGGTAATTACAGCGTGTCCACCACTGTCACCAGAGCTTTGCGTCACATCGGGGCCAATGTAAATCTCCCCACACATGCCCTAGACCCAGCCTAGGACCAATCCCAGAGCTGGACCTGGCTAGAGGCAGCCTCTCCAGGGACGTGGCTCTGCTAAGTGAGTGCAGTGCCCAACGCTGAGGAACGTACACTGAAGAGTTGGGTGCTTGAATTAAAAAAGACAAACACTTTTTAGTGGCAGCATACATTCTTTAAAAACATTCTCAACATCTCATTTGGTTCAACAACAACAAAAATATGATGTTAGTTTTTCTGTTAGAAACAGAAACACTCTATTTTATATAATAGTGTCCTCAATGTCTCCTTGTGTATCCATTGGACGTTTTTCTGAATTTAAGAAACCAAAATTAAATTTTACATACTCTCTGTGTCTAGCGTAGAAAGGTAGATTTAATTTAAATTGATGTAAAAAAATAACATTGTAATTCAATAAAATCATTCTAGACATTTGTACCTTTGTATCAAAGAAGCCAGTAATATGAATTTCAATTACTATTCAAAAATATGATAGTAGAATGAACAATATTGAGAAAGAAATGAAATCTGAGGACAGTAGCAGTAATGATAGTCAGGTTTGGCCAATCAGGTGCCAGCACTGTACTAACTACTTTCTAAACGTGTCTGCCTCACAATGATCTTACAAGGTCAGCACTAACTTCATTTTACAGATGATAAAACTAAAATCTAGAAAAACTGAGTAAGACCCAAATTCCACAAATTGTGACCACTTTATAACCGTGTTATATAACCTTGGCTTGACAGTTGAAGATCAGTTGATCAAAAAAATAATAACAAAAACAAAAGCTTATGTTTAAGTATAAGAACATGTGAAATTCCTGTCCCTCACCCAAAGAGGCACTAGATAGAGGAAAGATTTTCTTTTCTCTGAAGAAGAGAAATTAAGCTGTGTTAAGAATCTACCTATTTTAAGAGTCCTGAATAGTATTTACGTTTTGGTGTCATTCTTGGTTGGCTTGGTTTCTCTCTTTTCACCTTAACCTTGACTTGTGATGCTGGCCATGAAGGTGATGATAAGGCTCTTTCATACCCCCGAGGTGAGAGTTCAATTCTGAATCAGCTGCAGGAACATTGGTTGGACTGATGAGGACCAAGGGAGATGGGTCCAGGCCAGTAAAGAGAAGCTCAGATCGCTTCTATCCCTATGTAGCCCTATCTGGCTGATTCTGAGTTGGTTCAGTTTCCAGGAAGCTGGATCTTCCCCCGGGATTTCTTACTCTGATGACTTTGTTTCTTAAACCTCCAACTAGGAGGTGAATATGGCTCAGACTATGGATTGTTTACTTAATATAACATTTTCTCCCTCATTTTCTGGTAGGTATCAGAAACATCTAGAAAATGCCAAAAAGATTGGAATTAAAAAGGCTATTTCAGCAAACATTTCCATGGGCATTGCCTTCCTGTTAATATATGCATCATACGCACTGGCCTTTTGGTATGGATCCACTCTCGTCATAGCAAAAGAATATACTCTTGGAAACGCAATGACAGTAAGTTTTATGAGGAATTTAAAAATATTTATGAAGAATCTAAAAATATTGTTTATCCATCGACCTTTTCTTTATTTTCATGTTTCTCCTTTTTGAAGGATGAGCTGTGATTATAAACTTGTTTCTTCTGGTGAATCTTGGTTTGGCTCTGTCCTGCAGGAAGAGTTGGCCTTCTAGAATACATAAGGTGTAATTATGAGTGGCGGCAGGAAAACAGCATGTAGTAAGACTAAGTGAGAATACAGCCTGACCTGTGGTGGCACAGTGGATAAAGCATCAACCTGGAATGCTGAGGTCACTGGTTTAAAACCCCGGGCTTGCCTGGTCAAGGCACATAATAGAAGCAACTACGAGTCGATCCTTTCCTCTCCTTCCCCCTTTTTTCTCTCTCTCACCTCTCTCTAAAATCAGTAAATAAATTTTTTTTAAATAAAGTTCCTTTCCACTACTAGTTTGTGAGATGTTGTTGTTATCAAACACATTTTTAAAAAATTAAATACATTTATGAATGAACAAATATGAATTAGATCCATCTTCATTCTGCCCTTGATTTTGATTATATAAGAAAGTAAACATTATTATGGATAGGTCATATAGTGATAGAATGTTAAATACACATAATATAAAAAATATCAGCTATCTGAAATGTGAAAAATTACTTAATTTCTTTTTTTTCTCAAAATGAAAATAGGTTTAGTTTAGGATTATGAAAATAATAGATACTCATTATTAAAAGAATTAGAATACAGAGTTTTAAAAATTAGAAATTTTTTAGAATTACTTTTAATGATAATTTTTGATATATATAGTATTTTCCAGATCATTTTCTATTTAGACATATATATTTTTCTTTCAAAACTAGGATTACATTATGGATATCATTTGTGACCCTCTTTCCATGTCAGTAACAATCAGGACAGCACATAACCATTCACATAGCACTCTTTTAAAACCTGAACTTTTCTATCTTTTGCAACAGAAGATACTGAACACAATGTGGCCCTTTGCTGGTGACTTAATGGCCATTATGAAAATTAAATTAATCACTTCAAAATGTTTTCTAGAATGGTATCTCCAGACTCCATTGAAGTGTTGAGGGCTGTTTGGTTGAGTTTTTGTAATTGCTGTGCCATTTAATTTTTATCATTTTGGTCTCTTTGTTGGCTTAGAAGCAAGCTCTCCACCTTTCTTCAGTTCCATGCTTGCTAAGTTTTGTAAAGAAGGGAGACTGAGTTCTAACTTTGCTCTTTACCTTTTGTGATGAATGTGTCCTCTCTGACCTTGTCTCCTTATTTGTAGTATGTGGACAGTGACAGCTCCTTGGTAGGGCTAGAAATGGAATCTACCCATGGTGCAGGGAGCCCAGAAACACCCTCTGTATAAAGGGTTCTGGTGCATTAACTTTATAGCATCTATTTTGGTAGAGATTTTTTTGCTTTCTTACTGATCCTTTTCTGTATTGTAGACAGTAGAGAGATAGTGAGGAATATTTTATTTCTGGTTATATGAAATGTTATTTTTACTGTCCTCTGAGAAAAGTCAAACTATGTGTAGAAGTTTCACTATACCCAAAGAGAAAGGAGTCATTTCTCTTTATTTATGTTTTCCCCAGTTGAATTATTCTAATAATCTGGATTCCTGAAGCTCTATTCATAGCTTTTCTATATCGATTCATTTTCCTAGTAAAAATATGTAAAAGAAAATGTGTAAAGTTTTGTGTGGTATAATTGTGTAAAGGATTTACTAATCAAAGCACACAGGTATGATTTAGGTTTTATAATATGTAAACTGCTTCTTACATTAAAAATATTATTAGGATATTTATGTAAAATGGTCATTTTTAAGTAGAATTCCATGGGTAAGAATCTACCATGTTTCATCTTGACATTCTATATATTCTATATATAGTTAGAGAAAGTCAAAATATTATACCGATAGAAAATGCTTCAGAGTCAAGGAAGTAGATTTGAAAAATCTTTCTGACTCTGAATAAAGTTCAGAGGCAGAGCAATAGCTAGTTAGGCAAGCCAGACAAATATTTTTGAGGTTGAAGAAACCCATTGGTGCAATGAAATAAATGCTTTAATAACCTTGTAAATGTTGCTTTTTGGCTAATAAAATTTAAAAGAATAAAGCTAAACTCAACCCTTACTACAGTGTGTTCCAAACAAATCCTATGTGAGATAGTGGACCCCAGAACAGGGCTTGTAACATTCCTCATGTTCTCTTGTTCAGGTTTTTTTTTCAATTCTGATCGGAGCTTTCAGCGTTGGACAGGCTGCTCCGTGTATTGATGCTTTTGCCAATGCAAGAGGAGCAGCTTATGTGATCTTTGATATTATAGACAATGTGAGTCATTTATTATTTTAATGCTGAAAAATTTCCTGAGACTCAAATAATTAAATCTCGCTTTAGGTGAAATAGCATGGGAAAATTAATTATATGAAATTAACAACCTTTTCTAAATAATGAAGGAAACAAAATGCCTCTTAGTAATATTTCTGAAAGTTTATCTTTTAAATAACGTAATAGCCCTAATCTCATTTTGGATAGGTACATCTGCACTAGTGTTATTATTAGAGTTCCGAGCAAAGATGTTTTCTTTTTAGTTTTTTTATTTTTCTCTTTCATTTTGTAGCCAGACTGAGAAATATTGTGATTTCTATACAGGATCAGTGGGTGGGACGAAAATGGGTACAGTATTTTGTTTTGCTGGGTTGCCCCCTTAAAAAAATAATCACTGCATGTTTAATATATTTTTAAATCAGCTATGTTGAATAAGTTGTACTGACTATAGTGGAATAAAAAAAATAGTTTTGACATATTAAAATACGTTACTGCTTATACACAGATAAAATGCAAAAAAGATCACTGAAATTTGATAATTTAACCCAAGCGCTTCCTCCTGTTTCATTGATCTGATTTATGAGACAATTGCTCAGCTTCCAAATTCATTGAAAGTTTACATTGTTCCTAAATAACTTGACTCTAACCAATTGTATAGTCAGTCTTCTCAACCCAATCGTTACATTTATTGTTTAGGAATAAGCTAATTTTCACCAAATGATGAAATACCTGGCTATATCAATTATAGTATGTTTGTGTTAGTGTGGTTGTATAAACATGCATAGCTAACCATTTAGGACATTTATATATAAATTTAGGACATATATTCTATACAGATATGCTAAAATTTCAAAGTGAAATATTGTATGAAATAAAATGAGTATATCCCTTATGTCCTTTTAAGGATATGCCTGTTTTCTGAGAATGAATATTTCCTTAAACACATACAAACACAATCTTTACCTTTGGTTCTATTTCATATATATGAGGGAGATTGTGCCATTCTAGGTCTTATTTTTGGAATTTGCTGAATCATATTCCTTAAAAAAATACAATTATTTATTCTATGATGGAATAGTCATTGAATTTTGTTTTATTTAGAACCCTAAAATTGACAGTTTCTCAGAGAGCGGACACAAACCAGACAACATCAAAGGGAATTTGGAGTTCAATGATGTTCATTTTTCTTATCCAGCTCGAGCTAATGTCAAGGTACTATAAATACTATTTATAGGCATTCCTAACAGAGGTTGTTAAGTCATCTTAAAGACTCTGAGCCCTCTATTATTGATGTTATGAGCTTCTTTCCTTTTGGGTTATATTCCTTTATTTGATAGCTTTTTTAAAGGAAGAAGTTGAAAGTTTTTTTTATTAAACTGTTTCTTGTTTTACTGCAAGGCTGTTGCTCCACTGTGTAAAAATAGCACCAGCTTAATGGTATATTGCAAAATTAAGATAGCATTGTTCATCATCTGACATTGTAACAACTAACAAAAACTTTCCTCCACTGCTAGTTATTTCCAATGGAAACACCATTAAGTATTTTGACCCAAATCCAGAGACAGATGTAAGCAAATTACAGTACAGGGTGAGGCAAAAGTATGTTTATAGTTGTGTACATAAAACAGAGTTCATTCTTGTATTATTACTTATTAATTATTGTATTATTTTCCATATGAGCAACTGTAAATCTACTTTTGTCCCATCCTGTATTATATAAGTCTTAAGATAATGATATCCTTGAATTATATACTTTTTATAAATAGATTATATACAGATAATTTTAGGAATTCTGAATATTGTAACTGTAGCCTGGCCTAAAAATTATAAGATGTTGGAAAAAGTTGCATATTGTGTTTATCTGCAATTGTCAGAAAGTTGCCTGACCTGCAGTGGTACAGTGGGTGGGGCTTCGACTTGGAGTGCTGAGGAAGCTGGTTCAAAGCCCTGGGTTTGCCTGGTCAAGGCACATATGGGAGTAGATGCTTCCTGCTCCTCCCCCCTTTTTTTTTCTCTCTCTCTCTCTCCTCTCTGAAATGAATAAATAAAATCTTAAAAAAAAAAGAAATAAATCTTTAAAAAATATATTTAAAAAAAGATTTAAAAAAAAGAAAGTTAAGGGGTATTTTCTTCCAGTAGCATTATTGTAAGTAGTGTTTTTCCCCCATTGGTATTACTAAAAGTTATTATTTTAAATCTTCTATCCACAACTATGATAGATTGGTGTTTCATACTACTTTATGTAGGGGGATTCCATTTTCACTCCTTAGTAGATTTCATGTATTACTCATATGCTTTTCCCTCATTAGTTCTCTAGTTCTGAAGGGTCACTAGTGTCATCTTGATCAGCTAACCATTTTCGTAGCAAGATTTGCCGACAAGTCCTGGGTTTTCTTCAAGAGCTTCATTAATTTCAGTTATGTCTCCTGATAGAGGAGAACAGAGTTCACCAGCTTTCACACTTCTTAGAGAACCAAACTCACCTTGTTTGTTCATTTTTGTCCCACCTTCAGGAAGACTACTGTAAACATGTCTTCTGAAGCTTCCTGTGCAAAAATGCTGATTCCACTGTTGAATAGCATTTGCTGTTGTTATCCATTCGTGTTGCCCAGGAGCAAACTGGGGTGGTGTGCCACTGGACAGTACCCGCCCTCAGACCCCAGGGTCCAGGCCCCAGGCTCTCTGAGCCACCTAGGGAGTATGGGGTCCTGGGTGGTAGCAGCCCAGCTCCTCAGCCTCACTGGACCCATGGGAGCAGGGTCTATTTGAAATCAAATGATGCCTGACTAGGCAGTGGCGCAGTGGATAGAGCGTCGGACTGGGATGCAGAGGACCCAGGTTCGAGACCTCGAGGTTGCCAGCTTGAGCGCGGGCTCATCTGGTTTGAGCAGAAGCCCACCAGCTTGAACCCAAGGTCGCTGGCTCCATCAAGGGGTTGCTCGGTCTGCTGAAGGCCCGCAGTCAAGGCACATGTGAGAAAGCAGTCAATGAACAACTAGGGTGTTGCAACGTGCAATGAAAAACGAATGATTGATGCTTCTCATCTCTCTCCATTCCTGTCTGTCTGTCCCTGTTTATCCCTCTCTCTGACTCACTGTCTCTGTAAAAAATAAATAAATAAAATAAAATAAAAAAGAAATCAAATGACTCCCATTTTAGAATTTTGTTGTGAAGTGTGTTCTTTCTCTCTCTTATCCTTACAGATCTTGAAGGGCCTCAACCTGCAGGTTCGGAGTGGGCAGACAGTGGCCCTGGTTGGGAACAGTGGCTGTGGGAAAAGCACGGCGGTCCAGCTGATACAGAGGCTATATGACCCTGATGAGGGTATGGTAAGTGGGAAGAAGCACATTCTCCACAGTGGGAAGCTGGCTACCAATCAGCCCTTTGAAATTCTTTTTCTAGTAAAAATTTGCATCTAAATGCAATTTTGGTACAAGGATTATAGAATTGCAATGTATCTGGATAATGCATTCAAACCCTTGGGCTGGTTTAACAAAAGTATTCAAGATGATAAAAGGCCAAAGAAGCTAGACAACACTCTTTCCTATTCCAACTAAGCTCTTTATAGCTCACCAGATCACCAGAAACGGTCATCCAAAGCACTGAGAGAACTATTTTTGTTGAGTTATTGGGTTTGGTCAAAAATATTTTATATCGCAATTGTTGACAACTTGGGAATAAGAGTCACAAGAAATATTAGGACAGTAATTAATTCATCAAAGACAGTTGAGTTTTCTTAAATGTTGGAATATCTGAAGGGGAAGGTAGGATACAATAGTCTTTTAAGAAACTTGTGGGGAGATAGGGGACAGTAATAGCCTAAGGTATATATGTATTTTTGCCTCTTAAAAATTATGTTATTAATTCAAACTTATATAGAAAAATTGCAAGCAGGGAACTCACTATACCCATCATCCAGATTTACTGATTACTTTTATTTTCATTCATTTGCTTAGTCTTCTCTCTGCATATGTGTGTATGTGAAACACAGACAGACCAGCCCTTGAGCAAGGGTGCAGGAGCACAGCCTTGCCCTGCCTGTGCAACCGAGGCTTGTGGCCTGACTTGGGAGCCAGCTCCTCCTGCAGGGGTGGAGCCAAAAGCCCAGAACAGGCAGAGTTCCGCTACTGAGCTGAGCATGGGCACACAGTCCTGCCCGGCCGGTAGAGCCAAGGCTAGCAGCCGTTCTACGAGTGGGCTACTCCTGCAAGAGCAGGGCGAAAGCCCGGAAACAGGCAGAGACCTACAGCTGAGCAAAGGTGCTTGCCACTGCCCTCAGGGCCAAGCATAACGCCACCCATGGGGGGTGGGGCAAAGGGCAAGGCCACCAAGGCTTGTGCATCGAGCACGTGATCACAGCCACTTCTGTGAAGGAGAGGTGGAAACCACAGCAACAGCCCCAGTGGGCAGGCACCAGCAAAGCCCAAACCCAAAAGCCCTAGGCAGCAAAAGAAGAGGGGGTGTTGGCCCTGGCTGGATGGCTCAGTGGTAGAGCGTCAGCCTGGCGTGCAGGAGTCCTGGGTTCGATTCCCAGCCAGGGCACACAGGAGAAGCACCCATCTGCTTCTCCACCCCTCCCCCTCTCCTTCCTCTCTGTCTCTCTCTTCCCCTCCCGCGGCCGATGCTCCATTGGAGCAAAAGATGGCCCGGGTGCTGGGGATGGCTCCTTGGCCTCTGCCCTAGGCACTAGAGTGGCTCTGGTCACGACAGAGTGACGCCCCAGATGGGCACAGCATTGCCTCCTGGGGGGTGTGCCAGGTGGATCCCGGTCGGGCACATGCGGGAGTCTGTCTGACTGCCTCCCGGTTTCCAGCTTCAGAAAAATACAAAAAAAAAAAAAAAAAAGAAGAAGAAGAGGGGGTGGTGGATCTGCAGACATAACATACCTAGGGAACAGAGGCCATACCCAGTGGACTCCAGTGACCAAAACCTTCCTTTACACAGAGAAAATGCAAAGGCAAAGAAATGCAACACAAATGAACCAAGAGAAAAATCCCCAGAAAAGGACCTAAATGAATCAGATATAACCAAATTACCACATGCAGAGTTTAAAATAATGATTGTTAGGATGCTCAAACATATTAGAACAACAATAGGTGGTCATTATGAACACCTAAATAAAGAGATAGCAAATATAAAAAAGGACATTGAAATAATAAAAAAGAATCAGAAATGAAAAATACAGTATCTGAAATAAAGAATACAATGGAAGGAATTAAAAGCAGGATGGATAAAGCTGAGAATCAAATCAGCGAGTTAGAGGACATGATAAATAAAGGCATGGAGCAGAGCAGAAAAAAGAAAAGAGACTCAAAAAGTTTGAGGAAACTCTTAAGAGAGCTCTGTGACAACATGAAGAGAAATAACATCCGCATCATAGGGATTCCTGAAGAAGAAGAGAAAGAACAAGGAATAGAGACTTTCTGTTCAAGCATATCATAGCTGAAAACTTCCCTCAATTAAGGCAGGAAAACACTACACATGTTCAGGAAGCACAGAGAACTCCATTAAGGAGAAATCCAAAGAAATCAACACCAAGACACATCATAAATAAAATACCAAAGCTAAGTGATAAAGAGAAAATATTAAAAGCTGCTAGACAAAAAAAGACTATCACCTACAAAGGAGCCCCCATAAGGATAACTTTTTTTTTTTTTCATTTTTCTGAAGATGGAAACAGAAAGGCAGTCAGACAGACTCCTGCATGCGCCCAACCGGGATCCACCCGGCATGCCCACTAGGGGGCGATGCTTTGCCCCACTGCGGCATTGCTCTGTTGCATCCAGAGCCATTCTAGCGCCTGAGGCAGAGGCCACAGAGCCATCCCCAGCTCCCGGGCCATCTTTGCTCAAGTGGAGTCTCGCTGTGGGAGGGGAAGAGAGAGACAGAGAGGAAGGAGAAGGGGAGGGGTGGAGAAGCAAATGGGCGCCTCTCCTGTGTGCCCTGGCCGGGAATCAAACCCAGGACTCCTGCATGCCGGGCCGACACTCTTCCACTGAGCCAACCAGCCAGGGCCAAGAATGACTTCTGACTTCTCAACAGAAACACTTGAGGCCAGAAGGGAATGGCAAGAAATATTCAAAGTAATGCAGAACAATAGCCTACAACCAAGACTACTTTATGCAGCAAGGCTATCATTTAAATTGAAGGAGAAATAAAAAGCTTTACAGACAAAAAAAACAACAACTCAAGGAATTCACTACAACCAAACCAAGGCTGCAAGAAATGCTAAGGAACCTGTTGTAAAGAGATCAAAGGACAAAAAATATAGCAAAAGAGGAATACAGTTTTAAAGAATAAAATGGCAATAAACAATTACATATCAATAATAACCTTAAATGTAAATGGATTAAATGATCTGATCAAAAGACATAGGGTAGCTGTATGGATAAGAAAACAGGACCCATACATATGCTGTCTATAAGAGACACACCTTAAATCAAAAGATGCACACAGATTGAAGATAAAGAAATGGAAAAAAATATTTCACGCAAATAGAAATGAAATAAAAGCTGGAGTAGCAATACTTATATCAGACAAATGGACTTTAAAACAAAGACTATAGTTAGAGATAAAGAAGCCACTACATAATGATAAAGGGAGCAATCCAACAGGAAGATATAACCGTTGTAAATATCTACGCACCTAATATAGGAGCACCTAAATATATAATGCAGACTTTGATGGATTTAAAGGGTGAGATCAACAGCAATACTATAATAGTAGGGGATTTCAATAGCCCATTAACATCATTAAATAGATCCTCAAGAAAGAAAATTAACAAAGAAAGAGCAGACTTAAAGGACATATTAGATCAACTCGATTTAATAATATCTTCAGAACCTTTCACCCTAAAACAGCAGAATATACATTCTTTTCAAGTGCTCATGGTACATTCTCTAGAATAGACCACATGTTAGGGCACAAAAGCAGTCTCAACAAATTTAAGAAGATTGAAATCATATCGAGTACTTTCTCTGATCAATGGCATTAAACTAGATATCAACCACAACAGAAAAACTGAAAAATAAATACTTGAAAACTAAATAGCATGTTATTAAATAATGAATGGGTAAACAATGAGATCAAAGAAGAAATTTAAAAAATTCCTAGAAACAAACGATATTGAGCATACATCAACTCAAAATTTTTGGGACACATTGGCCCTGGCCAGTTGGCTCAGTGGTGGAGCGTCGGCCTGGTGTACAGAGGTCCCGGGTTCGATTCCCGGCCAGGGCACAAAGGAGAAGCGCCTATCTGCTTCTCCACCCCTCCCCCTCTCCTTCCTCTCTGTCTTTCTCTTCCCCTCCCGCAGCCGAGGCTCCATTGGAGCAAAGATGGCCTGGGCGCTGGGGATGGCTCCTTGGCCTCTGCCCCAGGCGCTGGAGTGGCTCTGGTCGCAACAGAGCGACGCCCCGGAGGAGCAGAGCATCGCCCCTGGTGGGCAGAGCGTCGCCCCCTGGTGGGCGTGCCTGGTGGATCCCGGGCGGGTGCATGCGAGACTCTGTCTGACTGTCTCTCCCCATTTCCAGCTTCAGAAAAATACAAAAAAAAAAAAATTTGGGGACACAGCAAAAACAGTCCTGAGAGGGAAGTTTATAGCATTACAGGCATACCTCAAGAAGCTAGAAAAAGCTCAAATAAACAACTTCACCCTACATCTAAAAGAACTAGAAAAAGAACAGCAAGTAAAGCCCAGAGCTAGTAGAAGGAAGGAAATAATAAAGATCAGAGCAGAAATAAATGACATAGAGGCTAAAGAAACAATACAGAGGATCAATGAACCCAGGAGCTGGTTCTTTGAAAAGATAAACGAGATTGATGAACCTTTAACCAGACTCACCAAGAAAAAAAGAGAGAGGACTCAAATAAATAGAAATGAGAATGGAGAAATAACAACTGACACAACAGAAATACAATAATATTGTAAGAAAATACTATGAAGAACTGTATGCCAAAAAACTAGACAACCTAGATGAAATGGACAAATTCCTTGAAACATATAATCTTCTAAAAATTAATCTAGAAGAATCAGAAAACCTAAACAGACCAATCACAACAAATGAGATTGAAACAGTTATCAAAAAACTCCCAAAAAAGAAAAGTGCTGAGCCTGATGGCTTCACAAGTGAATTCTACCAGATATTCAAAGAAGAACTAACTCCTATCCTTCTCAAGCTATTTCAAAAAATTCAAGAGGAAGGAAGACTTCCAAGCTCCTTTTATGAGGCGAGCATAATTCTGATTCCAAAACCAGACAAAGACAACACAAAAAAAGAAAATTATAGGCTAATATCCCTGATGAATTTAGATGCAAAAATTTTCAACAAAATATTAGCAAACCAGATCCAGCAATATATGAAAAAAATCATACATCATGATCAAGTGGGATTTATTCTTTGGAGGCAAGGCTGGTATAATATTTGCAAATCAATCAATGTGATTCATTACATAAACAAAAGGAAGGAGAAAAACCACATGATAATTTCTATAGATGCAGAAAAAGCATTTTATAAAATCCAGCACCCATTCATGATAAAAAAATCTCAGCAAAGTGGGAATACAGGGAACATACCTCAACATGATAAAGGCCATCTATGACAAACCCACAGCCAACATCATACTCAATGGGCAAAAATTAAATCAATCCCCTTAAGATCAGGAACAAGGCAGGGGTGCCCCCTTTCACCACTCTTATTCAACATAGTTCTGGAAGTCCTAGCCACAGCAATCAGACAAGAAAAAGAAATAAAAGGCATCCAAATTGGAAAAGAAGAAGTAAAACTATCATTATTTGCAGATGATATGATATTGTATATAGAAAATCCTAAAGTCACAGTCAAAAAACTACTAGACCTGATAAATGAATTCAGCAAAGTGACAGGATATAAAATCAATACTCAGAAATCAGAGGCATTTTTATACACTAACAATGAACTGTCAGAAAGAGAAATTAAGGAATCAATCCCCTTAACCATTGCAACCAAAAAAATAAAGTACCTAGGAATAAATTTAACCAGGGAGATTAAAGACTTGTACTTGAAAAATTATAAAACATTGATAAAAAAATCAGGGAAGATACAAACAAGTGGAAGCATATACTGTGCTTATGGTTAGGAAGAATAAACATCATTAAAATGTCCATATTACCCAAAGCAATTTATAAATTCAATGCAATACCAATTAAAATACCAATGACTTACTTCAAAGATATAGAACACATATTCCAAAAATTTATATGGAACCAAAAGAGAACACAAATAGTCTCAGCAATCTTGAAAGGGAAGAATAAAGTGGGAAGTATCACACTTCTGGATATCAAATTATATTATAAGGCTATTGTACTCAAAACAGCCCGGTACTGGCATAAGAACCAGCATATAGATCAATGGAACAGAACAGAGAACCCAGAAATAAACCCACACTTTTATGGACAACTGATATTTGACAAAGGAGGTAAGAGCATACATTGGAGTAAAGACAGCCTCTTCAACAAATGGTGTTGGGAAAATTGGACAGCTACCTGCAAAAAAATGAAACTAGATCACCAACTTACACCATTCACAAAAATAAACTCAAAATATTCAATAGATAAAAGACTTAAAAGTAAGCCATAAAACCATAAGCATCTTAGAAGAAAACATAGGCAGTAAGCTCTCTGACATCTCTCGCAGCAATATATTTGCTGATTTGTCTCCACAGGCAAGTGAAACAAAAGACAGGATAAACAAATGGGACTTTATCAAACTAAAAAGCTTCTGCGCACCTAAAGACAATAAGAGCAGAATAAAAAGACAAACTACACAATGGGAGAATATATTTGGCAATGCGTCTAATAACGGGTTAATAAGCAAAATTTATGAAGAATTTGTAAAACTTAACACCAGGAAGACAAACAATTCAATCCAAAAATGGGCAAAAGAAATGAATAGACACTTCTCCAAAGAGGACATACAGATGGCCAATAGGCATATGAAAAAATGCTGAACATCACTAATCGTTAGAGAAATGCATATTAAAACCACGAGATATCACCTCACACCAGTCAGAATGGCGCTCATCAATAAAACAATACAGAATAAGTGCTGGGGAGGATGTGGAGAAAAGGGAACCCTCCTGCACTGCTGGTGGGAATGCAGACTGGTGCAGCCACTGTGGAAAACAGTATGGAGATTCCTCAAGAAATTAAAAATTGAACTGCCTTTTGACCCAGGTATACCACTGTTAGGAATATACCCCAAGAACACCATAGTACTGTTTGAAAAGAAGAAATGCACCCCCATGTTTATGGCAGCATTGTTCACAATAGCAAAGATCTGGAAATAGCCCAAGTGTCCATCAGAGGATGAATGGATTAAAAAGCTTTGATATATATACACACACACACACACACACACACACACACACACACACTATGGAATACTACTCAGCCATAAGAAATGATGACATCAGATCTTTTACAACAATATGGATGGACCTTGATAACATTATACTGAGTGAAATAAGTAAATCAGAAAAAACTAAGAACTATATGATTCCATACATAGGTGGGACATAAAAATGAGACTCAGAGACATGAACAACAGTGTGGGGGTTACAGGGTGGGGGGGGAGAGGTAGGGGGTTGGGGGAGGGGAGGGGCACAATTAAAACCAGTTAGAAGGTGACAGAAGACAATTTTATCAATGTCACCCCATTAAAATTAATCAAAAAAAAAGAAACACAGACACACAGAAACACATGCATATTTTTTTTTCTGAACCTTTGGAAGTAAGGTAAGGGCATGCCCCTTGACCTCTACATACTTTAGAATACATTTGATGAGGACATTTCTTTAAATAACCACAAAACAATGATCAAAACCAGTAATTTAATATTAATGAAATACTAGCCCACAGTATATATTAAAATTTCCTCCCTTGTACCAACTTCAGTAGATTGGATTTACTGATATTAAAGTATATTTTTATGAAAACAGAAGATTGCAAATTACAAAGGAAAAGTATTTAAAAGGCATCGGGTTAGAACAGAGATGATAAGAATTAATACAAAATTGTCTAGGCTACTTGAATTATTTATTTATTTGATAAAATTAATAAATATTCTTGGAAATATCTGATATTACTAAGTGGGGACAGAGGCCATCCTCATCCTCATTTACTAAAGCAAACTAAGTTGGCTCAAGTATAAACATTTTTTTTTCTTTTTAAAAAGAACCTGACAAAATTTTAAACATTGAGAATAAGCACTTGAAAATAGCTTATTTTTAAAAATTATTCCTGTAGTCTTTTAGAAAATATACATGTCAGCAGAAAAAAAGTCTTCAGAAATTTAGTAACTCGGAGATACTCACAATTCACATCATGACTTAACAATTTTCTGCTACTAAAACAATAGAAGAACTGTCCAGTGGTATAGTCAACTAATTACTTTTTCCTTAACCCTCGCTTCAGTAAAAATCAGTGGAACTATGGTAAAAGAAAGCAATAAATTAAAACAATTGATTTATGGTCTAAATGGGAAAACTATTATATTTAATATTTGGGAAACTATAGTTGACCTTTAAACAGCACAGGTTTGAACTGTGCAGGTTTATTTGTATGCAGATAATTTTCAATAAATATTGTAATGTATTTTCTCTTTCTTATGATTTTCCTAATAACAATTTATTTTCTCTAGCTTACTTTTTTTTAAGACTATAGTATATAACACATATAACATGCAAAATATGTGCCAATTGACAGTTTATGTTATGGGGAAGGCTTCTGGTCAATGGTAGGCAGATTTTCAACTGCATGGGATATCAGTTCCCTCAACCCCCACATTGTTCAAGGGTCATCTTTAATAAGAATCTAAAATAGAATGTGAACATAAAAATCTTTCTAGGATAAATGTAGATTTGTAAAACTTTCAAGAAATGGTTAGTGTTGTTTATAAATATATACAAATTTAAAAATATATAAGCTACCATTTCATATCTATTAATTAGAAAAAACAGATTAAAATAATAAAACCCAGAGCTAATATTACAATGTAGCAGATATATTTATATATTTCTGCTGACATTATAAATTATTAAAATCTTTTTAGAAGCTGTTTATTCAACCTTTATTCAGCAAATAATAAATGCCCAATGTATACTACTAATTATACAGGTAAGCAGTTGTTATTAGAGAAGGAAAAATAAATCATACTCTTCAGCCTGGTAATTCTCCATTTCTACAATGGTTGTCCCTCAGTGCTCCTTGAAGGAAACCAGGTGTCAAGCAGGTGGTAAATACTAAAGTGAGCCTGACCAGGCAGTGGCGCAATGGATAGAACGTCGGACTGGGATGCAGAGGACCCAGGTTCGAGACCCTGAGGTCGCCAGCTTGAGCGCGGGCTCATCTGGCTTGAGCAAAAAGCTTACCAGCTTGGACCCAAGGTCGCTGGCTTCAGCAAGGGGTTACTCAGTCTGCTGAAGACCCATGGTCAAGGCACATATGAGAAAGCAATCAATGAACAACTAAAGTGTCACAACAAAAAACTGATGATTGATGCTTCTCATCTCTCTGTGTTCCTGTCTGTCCCTATCTATCCCTCTCTCTGACTCTCTCTCTCTCTCCCTGTAAAAAAAAAAAAAATACTAAAGTGAATGATGGAGTGTTACATATAGTAAAACATCATAATGCCATCATAATGATATGTAGAGTAGGTAGGAAATGCACATATTTTATTCAAATTTAATAATGGTAAGCAAAAATAATAGTATGCCAAAAATATATAACCCAACTCATTTATGGAGAATTGTCCACCTATGGAAAAAAAACTATATGAGCTGGTAAATATCAAAAGAGATCACACACTTTTTATTTCTATTCTTACACATTGCTCTTTATTTCTAATTCTCATTTCTAAACTCATTGAAATAAGTTCAATATTAGCTAAGACTTTTTTTATAACACATGAAAGAGTCTTGATGCTTTAGATATCAGATGGTTTAAAATATTGAATGAAAATGTTCTTTTTTTTTTTTCAGATTAACATTGATGGGCAGGATATTAGGACTTTTAATGTAAGGTATCTGAGGGAAATAATTGGCATGGTGAGTCAGGAGCCCGTGCTGTTTTCTACCACGATTGCTGAAAACATTCGCTATGGCCGTGCAAATGTAACTATGGATGAGATAAAGAAGGCTGTCAAAGAAGCCAACGCCTATGAGTTTATCATGAAACTACCACAGGTAAAGGCTTCGTTAAGGTAGTTGTCCTCAAAATTAGAATTTCATCTCATGTGACCAAGGTATTTCTTCAAAGCTTAAGCTAATAATGTTTGAGATACATGTTTGTCCAATTTTGCCAGGTAAGTCCCTTGAATTAGTCAGTTGGAGGTTTAAATAGGATAGCCTGACCCATGAAACTTAATAAAGTTTATACAGAGCATGTATTAGTAGTCTTTTAGGATACAGTATTCATTTACTTGATTACAATTTATGACTACTAGGACAGTCAAAATGAGGCTCCATGTTGTCTGCAGGAATTTCTAGACTCCATTGCCTTTTCTATTTAAAAATACTTGCACAGCTCTTCCATGTTTTCTGTTGTAGAAATTTGACACCCTGGTTGGAGAGAGGGGGGCGCAGCTGAGTGGGGGACAGAAACAGAGAATCGCCATTGCTCGGGCCCTGGTCCGCAACCCCAAGATCCTCCTGCTGGATGAGGCCACGTCAGCCTTGGACACGGAAAGTGAAGCTGAGGTTCAGGCGGCCCTGGATAAGGTCAGTAGACACTAAACACCTGAAGAGCCAGCAGATTGAAACTTCTTGATAGTTCTTGCTAATGCTCTGTGAGTCTAAATTGAAAAACATGAGAGCAAATAAAGCTCCCTGATGGAGGCTTTTTGATTTCTCCTGTCAGGGCACATTGCAGAGAGGTGGGCAGCCCATCAGCTAGCTTGCTTTGACGCAGGCAAAGTGAGCTGAAGTTCAGGACTCTGCAGTGAGCCACTCATCTTTGTTTTTTCCTTACACACGGGTTGTTGCTTTGATCCAAAGTAATTGTGTAAAAATCTACCCAAAAAAATCTGGTTACCTGACACTGGCCAGCTGAAAAGCAGTCAAGAACACTTGTCTTCTTTTGTTCGTATTCGCACAAACGCAAATAGATGATTTTCTGGAAATAAAGTTCAACTTGTGTTTGTCTAAGCATATAAATAAGCAACACATTGTAAGAATGCTGAGCTCCTGTGCCTGGCTCAGATATCCTAAATCTTTCACTGTCATCTTTAAGCTCAAGCTTCACAAGAGGAACCTTATCTGAGGGCACTTTTGGCACCGATGCTGACGTCATCTGTAAAAACAACAATGTAAAAGCCAGAGTCACGTGACACCATGTAAATGAGTATCAAACACATAAATATTGTAAATATGTTTGATTTGAGAAAGTTCAAAGATAAAATATTCAAATTACTTAACAGGTTCTATCCAGATTATCTTCTACAATTTTAGAGATGAGCCATATGAAGCTTATTTTCTTGGGAAAATTTATTCCTGAATCCTAAGTAAACACAACTGCCTTGTGTGCTGTAAACTATAGTTAATTAAAGCTTCCTGGTTTATCAGATTAGTATTTTGGCTTGTCATATAATTGAATTTAATGATTATTAATGAGACAGTAATGATTCCTCACAAATTCTGGCACTGATATGTTGCATTCATGTATGTACAGTCTCTATATGAAGGAACCCAATATAATACATAGGAGGCTGGTATTTGGTTGATTAATTAGAAGTGATTTAAAGCAAGAATTATTAAAAATGCATAAAACATATAAATGGACATTCATGTATTGACATAGGCTTTTTAGCATAAAGTCAGCAGGTAAGAGAGATATTTATGGGAAAAAATAGTCCCATTTAACCCTAGGGCCTAGGTGCTAATACCCCATAGAATACAGTATTCAATATATTATCCCTTGCTATGCTAAAAGAACACAATTATTAGAGATGTTGTTTTTTATTATATGGATCCTGCATATACCCTTGCAGGTTTTAATTCATATTTGGACAAGTTACATCACTCAATTTTTGCAATTTGTGTTTGTAAGATGGTAGCCCACTCTTCAGTCGATAACCTTTTTAAGTATTAACTTTAAAAATAGCTAATGAATTACTCATAATTTTATAATCCCCAAGAAAAGCCATTTCCAGTTTGGGGTAGTGGTTAAGAGCACAGGCTTTGGCGCTAGACAGGCTGAGGTTAGAGTCCTATCTTTGTTCCCTTTAAGCTGCATGACCTTGAGCAAATTAACTAGTCTTTCTAACCCTGAGACACTAATAAAGTAATTGGGGAGGGGCTAGGAACAATGTCATAGGATGATTGAAAAGATTAAATGAGATACTGCACATGCCTTGCACACCAGAAACACTTGCTATTATTAGTTGCTGTTATTATTAGGTTGATTACCATTATCACAATTATTATTAACTTTATTGATTACTAAATTAGTTACTTATGGCTGCAAAACAAACCATTTCAAATTTAGATATGTAAACCAATATTTCTGTGGATTGACTGGATGAATTTGCTGTTTTCATCTGAGCATATGGCTGCATTTACCTGGAAGGCTGACTTAGCTAAAATGGTCCAAGTTGACCTTACTCATCTGCTGGTTGTTGGCTGGTCATCTCATGTGGCTTCTCATGCTCACTCTTATACAGTAGTCTAACCTGATTTTATCTTTTTTGTGTGTGACAGAGACAGAGAGAGACAGAGAGAATGACAGATGGGACAGATAGACAGGAAGGGAGAGAGATGAGAAGCATCAATTCTTTGTTGCAGCACCTTATTTGTTCATTGATTGCTTTCTCATATGTGCCTTGACCAGGGGGCTACAGCAAACCTAGTGACCCCTTGTTCAAGCCAGCAACCCTGGGCTCAAGCTGGTGAGCCTTGCTCAAACCAGATGAGCCCACACTCAAGTTGGTGATCTCGAGGTTTCGAACCTGAGTCCTCCACATCCCAGTCCGACGCTCTATCCACTGTGCCACCACCTGGTCAGGTTAACCTGGTTTTCTTATACCAAAGTCTCAGGCCAGTGGGCCCAGCAGCAGAAGCTATAAGATATCTAGTGGCTTAGACTCTAGAACTCACACAATGTCACTTCACTACATACTTTCAGTCACAGCAAGTCACAGGCTAGACCAGATTGAAGGAGAGAGGAAATAGATTCTACCTCTTGATAGGTGAACTGTAAAGAATCTATGACCATGTTTAAACTTCTACAGCATGCCCTCTGCCAAAATTATTTACATTTTTCTCCCACATACAAAATAAATTTACCTTTTCCCACAAATATAAAAAAATTTTATACATTTTGACATCAGGCTCAAAGTCCAAATAAGGACGAGGTTCTTTATGTTAAGCTCATTTTAACCCTGGGGCCTGCAAACAAAAGACATAAGTCATATTCCACACATATACCCAACACATAATGGTGATACAAGTACAGGATAATCATAATAGACACTCCTTTTCAAAAAAGGAGAAAAACTGGAAGCTATAAGACATCTACCTTATAGCAGTTACTGGTTCATACTGGTGAAATGCAGTCATGTACATATTCCCAATTCTCCCACTGCTCCAGGGAAAGGAACTGTTCCTTGATTAAGGCCCAATTCTACACCCTAAGAGTGGGTTCCCTAGTCCATTGTTCTCGTTGATTTTGGGGCTCCATCCTCTGGGCTAGTGGATCCTTGTTCTAAGAGGTCTTTCCTTTTCTAAAAGAAATAGCTTTCATCTGCAACTGAGTAGTTTTCTCAGCAAGCTTACTGCCCAAAGGACCCAGAGGCCTCTTTACATTTTAAATAATCTCAATCTCCTTTAGTCGACGCTGACAGACCCTCTTACATACTCTATTTGCTTAGAATCTGGCTGTGATTTACTCAAGCCCCTAAAGCTACATCCATAATTTTTTTTCAAGGCAAGCCTCTCTATCTTGGGATGCTTGTGAAATTGCCATGAGAAAACCCTTACTTAAAATTTTTAGAGGCCCTTTTATCAAACTAAGAGAGTCTACGAAAATCTGCCTTAAATCTTTCAGAGATTTTAACCAAAAAAAAATCTTATAACCCTACTCCGAATAAATTTTTCACTGGATGACTATTACTTTATTTTCCAACCCAGCAAGTACTCTGAGTCTTCCATGTGGCCTCTGATCAAATAGCTCCTTCTTTAGCTCATCATTCTCCTTCCATACCTGTATACAGCCAGTGAAATCCAATTGGCAGTTCTACATTCTATTTAGACATATCTGGAATCTCCTTAGCTAAATTTACAAGCTCATTAGATAAAATATTTTTCTTTCAGGTGAATGCTGGAAACATTTTTTCCAATGGGTTACAACAACACAGGTCACCCTTTTCCAGCCTCCAATAGCAATTTTCGTACTTTTCTTCCAGTCTCCACTAACAATGTCATCACCTCCTTTCAGGCACTGCCTACCACTCAGATCTCAATCCCAAAGACAATGTCACATGGTTTAGGTTCTTGTTAAAAGAGCATTCCATATAATTACCAATTTCCATATCAGTTTCTTTAAGTCAAAACTTTGTGGGTTGGCTGGTGTGGTTCTTCTGTTAGTTTTTCCTAGTCTCACTCAAGCAGGTACTTTCAGCTCAGGGTCAGCTGTGCTGGGATATTCAAGATAGCCTCACTCACGTGGCCAATGACAGCTTTCCTGAAGCAGCTGGGTTCTCCATGAGTCTGCTCATCCTCCAGTAGACTAGACAAGCTTCCTTTCGCTGTGATTTCAAGGTAGCATTCAAAGATGTCAAGCACACAAGCCCTAAGGCCTCTTGAAGCCTAGGCTTCAGAAATTAAACAAGTGTCAATTTTTTCACATTTTTCTGTAGTCAAAACAAGTAACAAGACTTACCCCGATCTGAGTAGGTGGAGAAATAGACTCTCCCTGTTTGTGGCCATTTTTAATCTACCATGCTTGCTTTCAATAGTTTATAATCTACCTAATTGACTCCATACTTTGCAGGATAATTAAACTGATATATTTTGCAGACAATAGACCATATCTTTGAAAGGGAAATATTTCATTACTTCACTCCACAAAATAATTTTAGTCATTCTGTTGGCCAGTCATTCTAAGTAACAAACCAACTTTCTCTTAACATTGGAAACGTTGAATTTTATAATTCATTACCTTTCCTCTGAAGCATAAGGACATACCACTATTTTACCTATTGTTATCCCTCCTTGATTACCTATTCTGGAAAAATAGTATATTCCTCTTATGGATCCTTTAACTATTTATTTATGTCTATTCTTCTCTCCTAGAAAGAATAAATTCCTTCAGAGGCAAAATTAGTAAATGATTCATATTTGTATCTCTGTAACACTTAATCCAGTGCCTTGCACATCATATAGCCTAAAGAAATATTACCATTGTCCTACTCATTGAGATAATACGTTTACAGTAAAAAAAAATGTAATGATCATATCAACTTTCGATTCAACAGATAGCAACTATTTGTCAAAATAAATAATAGGTTTTTCAATATAAAAACATAAAAGCAGATTTGTTATTTTGGTTTTTTTAATTAAGTAAATAATCACAGTTTAATACCTACATGCATTCTCTTACACATAGTGTTACCATACAGGAGAGATAAGAAAAGAACCAAAATTTAGCCTCTGAAGTGATTTTATGAAATGATTCCAAAAGGTTTCATTTATTACTTTTTTTTCCCCAGAAGTTCCAGAAAGACTAATGGACCAGTATTCCCTTTGTGTGGGCCTGTCTTTCATCCCTGTATATTTCAAACTAGTACAAGGTCCAATTTTCATAATAGTTGGTGTCTTTGAATCTAGGATGTTTATTTGCCAATGTCTTGTCATCACTGGGGTGTGGGAGAGATCTGAAAAAAAAATCTCTTTGTCTCAACTCTTGAATTTTTATATTTATGGTTTAACTCTTTTATATTTATTTAAATACAGTTGATTCATCTAGTCATTTTAGAATAAGGACTGATGTAGAAAGAATCACATTATTTTTTTTCCAGGTGGCTACACAATTGGCTTAATACCATTTTCCCTATTGATAAACATTGCCATATTTATCACATACTAATTTTTATATGTCTTATCTCTGTCTCTGAACTCTGTTTTTTTCTAGTGATCAAATTGCCTATTGATGTGATAGCTTCCCCCAGATTTTACTGTTTTAATTGCTGTATCTTTTTATGTTGTAATATCTGGTAGAGCTATTATTCCTCTCTCATTAAAATTTTTAATAATTTTCATGGCTTCTCTTTTTTAAAAGTTTGAGATATAATTCATATAACATAAAGTTTACCCTCTTAATATGTAAAAGTTATTGTTTTTTAGTACATTCACGAGAATTTGCAACCATCACCACTATCTAACTGCAGAATATTTTCATCATCCCAAAAGGAAACCTTGCCCATTAGCAGTCACCTAATATTCCGTGCTCAATCTAGCCTTTGGCCACCACTAATATGTTTTCTGGCTCTATAGATTTGACTATTCTGGACATTTCATATAAATGGAATTATACAACATGTGGTCTTTTTGACTGGCTTTTTTTGCTTAGCATCATGTTTTCAAAGTCATCCATATTAAAACATGCATCAGAGTATCATTTTTTCTTTTAGTGCAATACTGTTACATTGTATGGATATACACATTTTTTTTATCCTTTGATTAACTGATGAACATTTGGATTTTTCCCATTTTTTGGCTGTTATGAAACTAGCCTCTTGTTTTTAATTTATATTTTTAACTACTTAGCTGAATTAGGCTATACTCTAATAACCATCCTAATGAGGTTTTATTGCCTCAAAGTAGAAGTGGTCATACCTGTCAGAAGCTATCATTAATAACTCAACAAACAAGTGTAACAAGGATGTGTAGAAAGAGAGCCTTCATTCACTGCTGGTTCGAATGCAGATTGGTGCAGCCACTGTGGCAAGCAGTATGGAGCTACCTCAAAAAATTTAAAAAGGAACTGCCTGATGACCCAGAAATTCCACTTCTCGAAATTTATCCAAAGAAACCCAAAACACTAATTTGAAAAAATATATGCCACCCATATGTTTATTGCGGTGTTATTTATAATAGCCAAGATTTGGAAGCAACCCAAGTACCTATCAGTAGATGAGTGGACAGATGAGACTGACAGGGTAAGGGGGTTGGAGGGCTGAATGGAAAAGGTTAAAGGATTAAATAAGAATAAAAAATTAAAAAAAAATAAAATAAAATATATCCCATTGGGGAAAAAAAGAAATTATCAGCCAAATGAGTGTCAAGAAGAGTAGCCATTATCAATGACATAGCGTGAATAATTTGATGAGCATTTTCCAGGGTTTAAATGCCATGAAGAAACCCACCAAGTCAACATGCCAGGTCACTGAACTACTTAGAGGGGTGATTTGTAGATTTTAACATGTATGAAAATCCCCTGGGGCACTTATTAATAATCAGAGTTACTAGCCCCAGTCTAGAGATTGTGATTCAGATGGACTTTGAACCATATTTTGAACCATCTAGACCCCAACCTACATTTCTACCTAAATGGCCTGTATGCAGTGTCCATTAGAATTTCGGGTGAAATCAGGCACTTCAAAAGAAACCCTACGGAAGTGCTCTGGAGAAAGTGGTATGTGGCAACCAGTCCCTAACATGTTTCTGGTGAGGTCCCTTATGCCATTAACTCAGAACTAGGTCTCTGCGGGCAAGAGGGACCACACTTGAGAAGGGCCAAACATTTTTTCATGTTTCTTGAGTTACTACTTATACTTCTTAGGCTTTTGGAGTTACCCATCCTCCTACCAAAGGGATTGGCCTCCTGTCTGATCCAGTACTAAAGTCTCACTTTAATCTTTTATAGACGACTGCTGCCTTTATGCCCTAATCACATAATCACACGGGGGTGGGGGTGGGGTAAACTACTGTCTCATCAACTGCAAACACGCCCATCCAAGTGCTTCATTGTGTGTGTTAACTAACAACACGTGGGTACCGTAAACGCAGAGCCCCGCATGTTTGTCCTTCTCTCCTTTAGGCCAGAGAAGGCCGGACCACCATTGTGATTGCACACCGATTGTCCACCGTCCGCAATGCAGATGTCATCGCTGGGTTCGAGGATGGCATCATCGTGGAGCAAGGAAGCCACAGCGAACTGATGAAAAAGGAGGGATTGTACTTCAAGCTTGTGAACATGCAGGTAGGTATCTGCCCCCAGGAACTGTTTCTGCTGCTTGTGCCTCAACATAGTATTCTTTCCACCATCACAGCAGCACACTGCTGGTGCCATCCTGAGGAAAAAGAAGTATTCAGGAAGCTAGCTAGAAGTATGCATGTGAGACTTTAATTCAGAATCAGTGAAACCATCCTGAAAGAGAGGAAGGCAAGAGAAGAGGAAAATACCCAAAACATTTTCAACTTATTTCTTAAGACCGAAATTCTTAATTGCCTGGGGAATGTGTTCAAATAACAGGTCCTTTCTACCAAAAGACTAGGGATGCTTGGAGCAGTGGGAGGAGGAAGAGGGTGATGCTAGGATCTCTAGTGATTGGGGGAAGTGTTTAAGTGACTTTAAAATGTTTCCCAGATAAGCCTGACCAGGCAGTGGCACAGTGGGTAGAGCATCGAACTGGGATGCAGAGGACCCAGGTTGGAAACTCTGAGGTCTCTAGCTTGAGCACGGGCTCAAGCTGGTGATCTGTGCTCAAACCAGATGAGCCCGTGCACAGCTCACCAGCTTGAGCCCAAGGTCGCTGGCTTGAGCAAGGGGTCACTCAGTCTGTTGTAGCCCCTCGGTCAAGGCACATATGAGAAAGCAATCAATGAACAACTAAGGGGCCACAACAAAGAATTGATACTTCTCATCTCTCTCCCTTCCTGTCTGTCCCTATCTGTCCCTCTCTCTGCTTGTCACACAAACACAAAGAATGTTTCCCAGATGATCCTAATAAAAACCAATGGCAAAATTCTTATCTCTAGGAAGTGAACACAGGCATACCTCAGAGACATTGAGGGTGTAGTTCCAGACCACCAAGATAGAGTAACTAGTACAAAGAAGCAATCATAATCTTTCCTGGTAGAAGGTCTTGCTTTCAATTTGCAAAACACACACATAAGGTGAAGTGTGATGTATGCCTGTAGTTTATTTTGTTAAAAACAAATTGATTCTTAAAACAAGTGATATTAGTAATTATTGGTTTGTCTTACTGAACAAGATATTTTGTGCTTATTCACTTAAGCAACTTTGCAAAACTAATACCCTAAAAATATTTTTATTCTATAAACATGATTCCTATATTTGTAAAAATATATGCATTTGCTTTGATATTCCTATGACTAGTATGTACCAGTGTTGGGATTTGCCGGTTCATACCAGTTCACCAGAACCAATACCTTTTTTTTTTTTTTTTTTTTTTTTTTTTTTTTAGTGAGAGAAAGGGAGGTAGAGAGACAGACTCCCACACATGCCCGACAGGGATCCACCCCTCAAGCCCATTAGGAGGCTAAGCTCTGCCCATCTGGGGCCATTGCTCTGTTGCTCAGAAACTGAGCCATTTTTTTAGTGCCACGAGCCATCCTCAGTGCCCGGGGCCAACTCGCTGGAACCAATCCATCCATGGCTGCTAGAGGGGAAGAGGAAAAGAGAGAGAGAAAGGATGGGAGAGGTGTGAAGAAGCAGATAGTCACCTCTCCTGTGTGCCCTGACTGGGAATCGAACCTGGGACAGCCATACTCTGGGCCAAGGCTCTACCACTGAGCCAAATGGCCAGGCCTTCAATATCTAATTTTTTATTGAGCTTAGCAAACCGGTTGTTAAAATGGCACTTATAATCAGGGTTCTCTCTAATGTGGGCACCTGGACAGCTACTCAATGTGAAAGTCACAAATTTACATTCCTTACTGTTCTTTAACATTCATCTGTGCAACAGCATATTCTAAGCGCCTATAATAATGTTCACTCCATCCATAGGTGAAAAAATTTGCAAGTGAGAATGCCAGTCAAGAAGCAAAATGGAAATATCTTAAATAAGTTTTATTGTTTTTTGTCAGGTATTCTTTAATACTTTTTATTAATATTTTAAAACTCTTTTAACATAATCTAGTTTTGTGTACCTCTTTTATTGTTCTTATTTAAGTATTAAATGCATGAAATAATAAACTACCTTTCGGTATATAGGGTTGTTTTTTTTTACACTTAAAGCGGTCATTAGGGCAGAGAAACAGTTCTTAAATTATTTGAATCTCATCATTTGTATGTACATACCTATTTTTGTTCTTTATCCTTAACATTTCATGTATACACCATCAAAATACTATCATTTCAATGGGTACTTAGCAGTCCATTATAGTAATGCATACTTGATTGCTTAGTCATTTCTCTAAAGCTGGATACTTGGATCATTTACAGTATTTCTCTAGTCTAACTATTGCCCTTGGAGCATGTGGATCAAAAAAAGTTCAGTCAAAAATTTGTTTCTTTTTCTGACAAGTAACTTAACTCCTCCAAGCCTCAGTTTCCACTTTTAAAATTCTAAACTGACCATGAAAACATTATTATAAGGTTAAGAAATACATAAGTATCTGAATATACAGTACTAAAATAAGGCACTTTAAAGTGTGAGTTTTATTGTATGTGAATTATGTCTCAATAAGGCTGTTAAATTTTAGAAAGAAGCATCAACACAAAATAGATATCTGAGAAATGAGAGTTGTTGAAATTTACCAAGCCCTCAGAGTGAAACATCAAATGAAATGATAGAAAGGTCTATAACTCTGGTTTCATTTTGCCAGAGAATGTTCTCCAGCAGGAAGGGATTAATCCGAGTGTCTTTGCTAATTGCTCTTGGGCCCCAGAATAAGGAGGAAAGCTCTTTCTTCCTTGGCTGGCCTATTTCTGTGTCTCTGAAAGAGTGACCTCCCACTCCCACTAGGACTTAGGCTAGGAGACTGGCGAGGGGATTGGACAGCTCTGACCCTTTTGTGTCATGTTTCCTAAGCTATCTTTCCTAGGAAAAGGTGGATGATTAAAGACTGAATAGTTGCCTGGTATGATTTGAAGAGGCCTGCCCCCTACTAAGCAATGTCTTGGGCAAGTCATTGGGTTTGGTGTCCTCACCCATCAAACAGGCAAAGCCTGCACTGAGATGGCCCCTGGTGTTCCCACAGGCTCCGGCATTCTGTGATTCTTGGGCCCTTTGAACTTTCCACCATGATACCCACACCTTTCTCACTTCTGATTTGGCTTTGCCTTACCCGTTCCTCATTGGTTCTGTTGGGAGATGGAAGAAAGAGCCACAGTGAGCCTGAGGGTGTACCGAATGCTCCCGCCAATGCCGCTTTCTGTTCCTCAAACTCCAGAGACCAACCTGGTGTTAACATGTCCTTGTCTTGGCTTTGTTTCTGAGCACAATGATCACTGCTTTTCCATTAGATAGAATATTGGTTCTTAGTTGTTTCTCTTAACTGTGCCTTAATTTTTTCAGGTTATAAATGTAGCACATTCTTGTTTTTTAAATCTAAGCATAAAAAAAATTCTTAGAAATTTGAATGTTCTCCATAACCCAAACTGCTATGCTCACAGCTATTTGGTATTTATTTTTAATATTTGTAGCCTTTAAAAGAGCTAAATAATAACTCCATATTTTCTCAATTATTCATGAGATTGAGCATGTTTTCACATGTTCACTGGCCATTTATATTTTTTCCTCTGTGAAAGAATCTTTTTCTATATTAGGCTGTTTTGTGGTTGAGTTGTTTATAATATTCTTATTGATTTATAAGAACACTTTGCATACAAAGAAACTATGCTTTTCTCTTGCATATATTGAAAATATTCTTTTCTATTTTGTTCTTTCAAGTTTACTTTGCTATTTGTTTGGCTGCCATAAAAGAAGTTTAAAAATTTGATGTAACTAGATTTTTTCCAGGTCTTTGGGATTTGGGGTTGTTCTTAGAAAGGATATTCACCCATATTTCCTTTCAACATTTAGTGCTTTACTTTTTACAATTAAATATTTGAGCCAGAAGAAGTATAGTCAGATGTCAGAAATGAGGGCTATTGGTATTAAAATACTTTTTATCACCTGGTGAAAAGGGACATCTCGGCTTTGTAGCTCAATGACCTCAGCACCCCCTAACTGAGGATTTTAGGTAAGGCACTGAAAAAATATTATGGGGGGTGACGTTCATTTGATCATAGGAGGAGGCTTAAATCAGAATGGGCTTAATGGAAGAACTATCCTTGCTAGCATCAGCAAGATTACAGAATGAGGAAGAGATAAGGGGAGGGACTCATGAGAGAGGGTCCAGTGTGAATTTCAATGAACTATTTTGAGGGGAGACAGGTTTGAGGATGTGGTGGAGAGCTGTGGAAGACTTGTGACGGGGGTGTGATTTGAGCAGGGCTGCCCTTTAGGAAAACGAATCTGGTTGTAGTGTAGGAACAGGTGGAAGTGAGGCTGCAGGGATCAGTTACAAGACTAAATCTTGGGTCCAGGTTGCGTTGGTTTTGGTTGGGAAATAGTATAAAACAATTCCAGTTATAAGCAAGTAAGGAAGTCCACCAAGCAGAACATACCTTGTAGTGTGGTTCAAGGCACAAGGGGAAAGCTAGGATCAGATAATATGCAGAGATCAAGATAAACAGGTTATTGTAGGTACAGTAAGGCACTTGCCATAGGATTGGATTGGGGGCAACCTGAAGGGGAGGAGCAGGAACAAGTCGGTACCATAGGGACTAAGGTCCTGGACAGACCATTAAGATGTGTTCTTGGATGTGGAGGAAGCAAACAAGGAGTCAGACTCACAGTTAGACTCTAGCAAGATTGGCTTGATGTTCTCTCACTTGGCATTAAGTTAGATAGAGGTCCTGCAATGACTGTCCCCACCCCTTTAAGGAGAGAATTAATCCTAAAGCCTGAAATGAGGCTGAGCCTGCAGATTGGGTCACCTGGGGTTAGGTATGATTCTGAGCAGGACTGGGAGGGACAAAACTGATTGCACTCAGCCAGTCAAGGAAAGCAGTTTAATTGCCTCATGTAAGGGAGTGACCAGCTTTTCCTTATCTGTAGATTTAAAAGTAAGCACTTGATAGTGTTTCTCTTTATTCTTCTTCCCTTTCATGGTGGTCATGTCTTGTTCTCTGGATTTTTACATATTGAGGGAATTCCTCCATACCTACTGGATGATGAACAATTTGCCTTTTAATTCTTAGAAAATACTTTTATACTGCAATTTTCATATGGTCAAATTGAATTTGACCTTTCTTTCCTTTTTAACCTTTTTAATTTCCATGTGTTGATATACTTCTTTAGTTTCCCAGCTAACCTTGATTGTGACGCTGCTTTGGAATTACATGTCTTGACACATGTAATATTGAAAATGGTGTATGGGTCCTGGCTAGTTGGCTCAGTGGTAGAGGGTCGGCCGGGTGTGTGGAAGTCTTTGGTTCAATTCCCAGTCAGGGCACACAGGAGAAGTGACCATCTGCTTCTCCACCCTTCTCTCTCCTCCTTCTCTCTCTCTTCCCCTCCCGCAGTCATGGCTCAAATGGTGGGAGGGAGTTGACTCCAGGCACTGAGGATGGCCTTATCTTAAGCACTAAAATGGCTCAGTTGCTGGGCAGCAGAGCAGCAGCACCAGATGGGCGGAGCATCGCTCCCTAGTGGGCTTGCCTAGTGGATCTGGTTGGGGCACATGCCCTGAGGGAGTCTGTCTCTGCCTCCCTGCCTCACACTTTATATATATATAGAAAATTGCTATGGTTCTCAACTTGGAGGTTATATAGGTCTGGACGTGCACACACACGCCCATGCATGCTTGTGCGTGCTCACACACACACACACACAATTAATATTTTGTTCTTTCAGACTACAGGAAACCACATCCAGACAGAAGAATTTGACTTTGAACTAAATGATGAAAAGGCTACCTCGGGCATGGCCCCAAATGGCTGGAAATCTGGCATATTTAGGAATTCTACTCAAAAAAGCCTTAGGAATTCACGAAGATACCAGAATGGCCTTGATGTGGAAACCAATGAACTTGTAAGTCGTTTTTCCTTAAATTAAATCTTTTATTGTGTGGTTTTGCTGTTGAAAGTCAGCCTCACAAGTGTATTGCAGGCATAGATGATTCCTACTGGAAGCCATGCTCTTCTCAAAAAAAGGAAATTTCACATATTAAATGTATTTGACAATGAATTGAAGTTAATTCAATTAATAATGAATTTTAATGGAAAATAATAAATCCAAAAACTTAATCTTTGTGCTTACATGCTTTAAAATTAAAATTAGATATCCCATTCATCTTTGAGATACAGCAATAAATATAGGCACACCTCAGAAAATGCAGGTTTGGTTCCAGACCAATGAAGTGAGTAGTAATCTTTTGGAGTGGGGGCGAGGTTAAAGGTGTTGCCTTCAATTCGTTAAAAAACACATATGGCCTGACCTGTGGTGGCGCAGTGGATAAAGCGTCGACCCGGAAATGCTGAGGTCGCCGGTTCAAAACCCTGGGCTTGCCTGGTCAAGGCACATATGGGAGTTGATGCTTCTAGCTCCTCCCCCCTGTCTCTCTCTCCTTTCTCTCTCTCTCTCTCCTCTCTAAAATGAATAAATTAAAAAAAAAAACAAAAAAAACACATCTGTGAAGTGCAGTAAAGCAAAGTGAAATAAAAGAAAGAATGTCTGTAAAGCTAATCTGCAGGAAAATACCCCAATAGTTTCATACTCTATTTAGGTAGAATCACATTTGATCACCTACACTAAGAAACCCAGAATAACACCAGTTTAAACCAGTTAAGTTTTTTTTTTCACATAAAAAAGAAATCTTAGAGGTAAGAAAGCCAGGGCTCCACCGTTGCCTGAATCCATGGTAAAAAAAATTGTGCATTCTTTAATGTTTCTCACCTGAAGATGTGGGATATTATTAATGCAAGTTAGCAAAAACTTTTATACTAGTGAGGGAATCCATTCCTAAAAAAGAAAGATATATATATATTTTTTTTTATTTCAGAAATGGTCTGAGAATACATATTGATGTTATTTATTGATAAAGGCTGGGTTTAGTTTTACTCTTGTACTGGCCTGAAGAAACTGCCTACTGAGAGTTCATTGCATCTGATTTCCTCTGCTCACAATATTATTTACTGCAGAAATTACAAGGGCACTCAAGAGTTCTTAATCTGGTGTCTTTATAGAAAACAAAATAATGAATTTGCTGTTAAGGAGCTGAATTATCACAAGTAACATAAACAGTTCCCCCTGTTGGGCTATGAAAGTTTTCCTCATTTATCTTGAGAGCTATGCTAAGTCTTTAGAGTCTGATGTTTTAGACAAGCACTTCTCTTGAAAAAATGCACAGAGGGGGAGATAAAAGGCCACAGTTGGCAAGATTTTCACAAGTATCATCACAGTGGGAAAAACTGTGTGTCCAAGGGGAGAGGAAATCAAGGCTAATTAGAGGGCCTTGGGAAGACCTGTTTGTGTTGATAGCAACCTGAGAAAATGGCTCATTTATCAGGCTGGAGACCGAGACTTGAAGATAATGTTAACTAGGGAGAAAAAGAAACCACTAAAATGAGAAAATAGGTAGTTTGAAAAAAGAGGGCTGAATAGAACCTACCACTACGTTCTGTTTCATTGAGACACAAACATGACCTTTTTAAGTGACCAAGGCTGTGAGATACCATAGGTTGCTTTTGTATCTAATAAAATGTTAAACTATCTCTATAGTCCGAACATTTTTCTTTATGTGACCTCAATCCTTCATGCTTGACCAGACATTGAGGATCTGATATGGGCCAGGCCTGGGGCTAGTTTCTGGGGATATAAAGATGTCATCTTCACCTTTAACAACTTCACATATTAGAAAAGGAGACTTACAAATAAGCAAAAGAAAAAAAAAAAAAAACAAGCTAATCTATGAGAAAAGAAGTCAGCACAGGTAACAGTGCTAAGAGAAAAAGGGCATAGTGAATTTGCTTTTGTGGTTTGGGGGCGTGTCACAGAAAAGGTAGTGCTGTGCCAGCTTGTGGGGATGAGGAGACTAGGCCCATGTTCTTAGGTTTCTAATAGCATCCTGCATGTGTATGGACATTTACCCATCTATTCATGGGTATTGTCTCCCCAACATCATCAATGAGTTGAGTTGGGACTTGAATTCTAGGGCATTTTGTACCCAGACTGTGCTTCTGCTCACTGAGCTGAGGCTGGGATTGAAATGGACTGATCACTCCATGTGGAGTGCTTCTCGGGGAAACAACTCTTTCAGTTTGCACTGTATAGTGAACACTGTCAACATTTATGCTGTCCTGTTTTCTAGGACATAGTTTACTGCAGGTGGTTGTTCTACGTGTGGTTCGCAAGTTCCTTGCGAGTTATGCCATGACATTTCTATGTCAACAAGCTCTGGTAGCTGTTGCGTTATCACCACTCTATCTTGATATACCCTAGGATGAAAATGTGCCCCCAGTATCTTTTATGAAGGTCCTGAAACTGAATAAAACAGAATGGCCCTACTTCGTGGTGGGAACAGTCTGTGCCATTGCCAACGGGGCGCTTCAGCCAGCATTCTCAGTCATATTCTCAGAGATGATAGCGGTAAGTTTGAAAACATTATTCAATAACTTGAATTAAATCCCTTTCATTATTAAATCAGTACTCATGCCAGCCTCACCACTGGGCCCGTTTTGGAGCAATGCAGCCTCAAATTAAACTAAGCCAAACTTTTGATTCCCTTTTGAGGAAAAACATGAGGCCAAAGAAAAAGTATAAACCATTCCAAGTTATGATATTAATGAAATTATAAAGTGTAAAATCAATGACAAGCATTCTAATGAGCTCTCTTCATTTGAGTCAAATTGGTGTCAGCAATGATCTCTACCCAATTTGCATAGAGAAGCCTGTCTCACAGGAAGGCTGTGAGGGGTGGGGTGGCGAGGAGAGGAGAGTTCTAGTCATAGCCTTAAAGGGTCACAGACTGACCTCACCACTTCATAGCTGTGCAAACTTGGGCAAGATGGTTTCCTTCTCTGTACCTCCGTTTCCTTAGCCTTAAAAAAATTCACTGCATAGGATACCTGAGGATGAAGTGATTATATAGAGGTAACTTGATGGAAAGAGTTAAGAGTGTCTGCCTCATAGTAAATATTCAAAAAGTAATAGCTACCACGTCATTATTTTCATAATCTTTCCAAGGCTTGTACAGTCTGAGACTAAGAAAGAAAACCCATACAGCCTTGTCCCTAGACACAAAGGTTGTAGGTTCAATTTCTGGTCAGGGCACATATAGAAACAGATAGATGTTTCTGTCTGTCTGTCTCTCTCCCCCTTCCTCTCTTTCTAAAATCAATAAATAAATTTTTAAAATAAAATAAAGTGCAAGTTACTGTCTTGCTGAAGAAAAAAAGAAAAGAAAGAAAGAAAGAAAGAAAACCCATACTATCCAATAGTTAAATTTATTGAAGAAATATGTATAGGAAGTTGTCAGAAACATCTAAGGCTCCATAAAACCCAGTATTTATATTGTAAACCTCTAACATTTCTGGAGAGACATTTTGTTAAAGATGAATTATTCTCCATTGTGTTGACATTGGACATTCATCTACAGGTAAGACCTCAAGCCAAAAAATAAATTATAAAGGACCCTCTTTTTTAAAATTAAATATAAAGCAATTTCCAACTCTCTTGCAATTCAAAAGCTATGTGGACTGTATCTATATTTTTGGGTCTCTCCTATGTGCTGAACACTGCCCTAGGCACTAGACATAGAGCAGGAAACAAAATCAAGTCCTGCTCCCAAACAGTTTGCTATACGTGCAAATCAAAACAAAACAAAATCCATCATGTATTAAGGGATGACATGTGTTTCAAAAGCAGGACCTAGCAATGGAGCGGCTGGAGATGGGGTTGCTGTGCCCGGTAGGTTGGTCAGGGGACGCCTTTCTGGGCAGAGGCCCTGTGAAGGGAGGGCAGAGGGCTTGGGCCGGGGGCAGAGGAAGAGGAACAAACACCAAAATGTCAACCACCCACAGTCCACGTGCAGCTCTCCACCCCATGTTAATAACCACGTAGTCCTCAACTTCACAGACATCAAATAGAACCGTGGTTCCCAGAGGGGTAAGGCGTGGGGAGTGCCTGTGTAATGGGGACGGAGTTCTGAAGCGGACCGCAGCGAAGGCTGCACAGTGCTGTGAATGGATTTAGCGCCGCTGAATCGTACCCTTAAAAAAAGTTAAACGGTAAATTGTATGCGATGCCTGTTTTACCACAACCAAACAGCCACAGAGTTCAAAGTCTAGTTTTTAAACTGATGCCACGTCCACTGGCCCTGGGAGGACTAAATAAGGACCCCGTGACCCCAGTGGGTATTGTAAATGTTGTTTTGTAGATTTTTGGGCCCGGAGACGACGCAGTGAAGCAGCGGAAGTGCAACATGATCTCGCTGCTGTTCTTAGGTCTGGGGATCGTTTCCTTTTTCACTTTCTTCCTTCAGGTAGGGGCCTGTGTTTGGTCTTCTGGGCGACGTTAGATTCAGTCAGAGGATAGTGATGAATGATTTATTAAGTAGATTTTAACTATTTATTAATACAGATTGAATAATTACCGATTAATCAACACTAAACGGAGTTTCCAGGTCTTAGACTGAAAGGAATTGCAAACACAGTTGGCTCGGGGCTTTCTGAGGGAACAGCGACCTCAGCTAGAGAAATTGTAATCTGCCTTTGTGGGGATTAGATCATGTCACAGATCTGCCCTCCGCAAACATTCCTTACCAAAGGAAAAGGAGATCCGAGTTCACGGGAGCACATAAGAACCAGTTAAACTCAACCAGTAAAAAAAAAAAAAAAAAAAAAAAAAACTAGAAAAAAATCAGGACAATAGCATCCTCGTTTTCTGTTGTTACTCTTTACATAATAGCAAGCGCCTTCTCTGAGCCTTTCCTCCTTAATGGATGAGCTTTGGCAGAACATACATTGTGTTGCATTCAGCTATTGTAGACCTGGCCAGAATGAACGAGCAAGCCTAACTCTGTACTTTTATACTTTTACCAAATTTCGTTTGTCTCTTTAACTCAGGGAGCACCTCACAGGTCTTCCCAATGCAATCGATTAACTCAGCAAAATGTTTCCCAGTGAATCCCAGCATGGTTTGCTGTTATCGTGGTTAAACCAATGGTAAAAGTAAGCCCGCTTTTTATTTATTGATAGAAAGCATTGCCTTGCTAGTAGCAACGCAGTGATTCCACCCAGCCACTAGCCCTGCTGTGTGAGGCAGTGAGCTCCCTGCATACATGTGTTTCGGAGGCTGTTCGAACAGTGGGCGGATGGATATAACTGGTGCCCACGGTAGCTTTGAGCAGTCTGCCAGTACAGAAAGGAGGAGACCGATGCATTCTCGTCCTGGGCGCCAAACTCCTGGCTGAGTGCCCTACCGGAAGTGTCCTGCGCACCCTCCACCGGTACTCGGTACTCGGTGTACCTGAGGCTCTCATCCACCCCAGGTGCCCTGGAAACAGGCTCAGCTGTGGCCATTTGGACACCTCTCCAGTGTTTGAACATGATGTGATTAGAAAGCAAACTTGGGGAGGAAGAGCGGCCTTACTGCCCGCCATCTAAGAGCAGGTGGAGCTGTGGCTAGAACCAGCAAACTCATCTGGAGCCTCTTACTACAGACCCCTACCTTCCCAGGCCCCTCCTTCCCCCCACACTGCATGAGCCAACTGTGTTCCTGGGTAGAATTTTGTTACTGCTATTCTGTTTTGTTTGCAGGGTTAGAAACACACTGATTGTTGTAACTACACCCAGTATTGTTCTAAGATGTTGTCCTTTAAAGTTTTGAAAGGGAAGCCTATTTAGAATGGTTCAGAAGCCAGAACTGGGTACTTCTAAGGTTTTTTTTTTTTTATCTCAATTACATACAAACGATTTAGCAGTCCATGAATTTGAAGTTGGGACTTTTAAATAGTATTTGGTCACAGGCATCTGTTAATTGCATCATTAATATAAGTACTGTAAAAATCAGTGGGAATATATCCACCTGTGTCAGAATATTAGTGATGGCCCCAGCCGGTTGGCTCAATGGTACAGCATCGGCCCGGTGTGTGGATGTTCCAGGTTCAATTCCCAGGCATGCACACAGGAGAAGCGACCATCTGCTTCTCTACCCTTCCCCCTCTCCTTTCTATCTCTCTCTTCCCCTCCTGCAGCCAAGGCTCCAACGGGGCAAAGTTGGCCCAGGCGCTGAGGATGGCTCCATGGCCTCTGCCTCAGGCACTAGAATGGCTCCTGTTGCAACGGAGCAACGCCCCAGATGGGCCCCCTAGTGGGCTTGCTGGGTGGATCCTGGTCAGGCGCATGTGGGAGTCTGTCTCTCTGCCTCCTCACTTGTCACTTAAGAAAAATAGCCCAAAAAAATGCTAGTGATGACAGAAGGGACAGAAGACTTTTTTTTTTTTTTCTCCTTTTTCTTTTTCTCAACCAGGGCTTCACGTTTGGGAAAGCTGGCGAGATCCTCACCACAAGGCTTCGTTCAATGGCTTTTAAAGCAATGCTGAGACAGGTCAGTATTTATGCTGAAAAGTGCCTTCTGTTCCGATTTCTCATTTTAAGCCTCTTTTTCTGTTATTTCATGTTGCCCCCCCACCCCCGGTGTTCATGCAAGGACTGGTCAGGGCCCTAAAAATTGTCCTGGTCCTTCAATAGCCAAAGACTTCTCAGGGTTTCCATGGGCACAGGCTTAATTTTAGGTAGCTTTTGTGGCATATTTTGTGACAATATTTATCTGTGTGGCTACTATCACTTCAAGGACCCATATTTCTTCTCTGGATTCTACACAAATCCTGGTGAGTCACTGAGACTCCAGGATGCCTTTAAACAAAGGAAAAAGAGTTTGGTAGAATTCATGTAGCACCATCAACCATATTAACTATAGATTTTTCCAAATGTTGGAAATTGATTTTGATTCTTTCTTATTTGAGCTCTATTTTCACATTAGTTCACTTGTTAACTTACTAAATTGTTGCCTGCTATGTCCCAGACAGTGTGCTGATAGAACTGTATGCATTATCTGCCCTCTGGGGAAGGTCAATCTGGTGTGAGACACATAAAGAAATGTATAAACACGTGTTGTCTACTTTCACAGAGAAGTCTTAAAAAAGAGCCCAGAATATTATTTGTCCAATTGACAGGAATTGATTGCCTTCCTGTTCACAAAAGGGCACATAGCATGAATCATATTTTAGAAAGTCTGAGTTTACAAAACTTTCTTTAGTATCTTTTAAACCATTGCTATGTAGGGAAAATTATTTCACATGAAGCTAAAAGATGCTGTGGGATGAGTAGCTTATAATTAGAATCATATCTAAGATACACTCTTTTATTTGTGTTTAAAAAACACAAACACGTTGAGAAACCAGGACCGGTTTTCTCGTGGCTAGAATTTGCACAAAGGAGCCATGCCCAGCCCAGCTCAGCTTCACCATCTTTATGGGAGACCCCACCGTGTTGGGAGGACGTGTCCTCATGCTGGTTGTGAGCACCGGGTGATGGAACGATGGAACGGCACACACCCGCGACCTCAGAGAAGCTGGCAGGGAGCCCAGCTGCAGTCTGGATAAGTCTTCTCACACACATGCTCTATCAGTGGTGCCGTCTGTCAGAGCAGAGTGGCCTCAGAGCCAATGGACTCAGGGTGGGTACCCAAGTCAGGGGCCAGGGCTCCAAGCTTCATGTCAGGCTCCCCTAAACTCCAGTACCCAAGTTAAGTGTGGCTCTTTCCTCAGCACTGAAGGTTTGCAAGATTGCATCTTATTTTCTTCACATATTTTAATCTTGAACTAATTTAAAGGTGTATTTTGTGCCGTAGGACATGAGCTGGTTTGATGATCATAAAAACAGTACTGGTGCACTTTCTACAAGACTCGCAACTGATGCCTCCCAAGTACAAGGAGTATGTAGACTGCACTTTAATGCTATTTTTCTTTGACATGATTTTAACATATGGCATAGCTGTATCCATTAAGTTTTCAGCTAGAAATAACAGAGAATTCAACTCAAACTGGCCTAAATAAGAAAGAGGGATTTTAGGTTTCAGGGTTGATGGATCCATTGGCTCAAAAATGTCACAAAGGGCCCAGGTTCCCTTTGTCTGCGTGGCTCTGCGTGGCTCTCAGTCCTCAACATTGGCTTCATCCTACGGCTCCTTTCCTCGTGGCCCTGGGATGGCTGCCAGCAGTAACCAGAGCTATGAACTTCCTTGTGGCCCACCCCATGGACGAGCACACACCTGTACCTCAGCCACCAAGCAAACACTCTTCCTTTCAATCTGACTTGGGCTAAATTGGATCATATGATGGACCCCAAACCATAACTCTCTCTGGGAAATGCCATGCTCTGCCTGGCTTGGGTCCCCAGCCCGGGCGCTGAGGTCTGTCCCAGTGAAGCTCACTGTGTTCATACGACTCAGGAGAGTGGGGAGATTGACTGCAGGTATCCACTACAACAGCCCCGTTTTCTGAGTGGTACAAACTGATTCATGTTTGGTATGCTTTACAGTGGCTGATCTCTGAGGATATATACACTTTCTCACAGGTGGTCTCTTGAAGTGTATAAATATCCCTGGCACACACTTAAAGCAAATAGTCCTTAACATTACTAGAGTACAGTGGGATTGGCTTCCACTTTAAACATTGCCTTGATAAAAGCGTGTGCCCCACAGCCTACCCCCAAAGTGGAGCAGCTGATTACGTGGTTCTGTAATGCTGAACTCGCGTGGGCCGGGAGGGATGAGAGTTGAAAGGCATGAACAAAGAAGCTGCAGAGCCTCCTGGGTTAATTGTAATGAAAGGGACCAGCTGTTAGCCCAGGCACAGAACCTATCATCATTCTGGCCAGGAAGCCTAATGCTGGTGTTTATGGATTCGTAACTTAACACTGAACTGCCTGTCCTTGCTCTTTCAGGTCACGGGGACCAGGTTGGCTTTAATTGCACAGAATACAGCCAACCTTGGCACTGGCATTATCATATCATTTATATATGGTTGGCAATTAACTCTTTTGCTACTATCAGTTGTTCCCATTATGGCTGTATCGGGAATTGTTGAAATGAAAATGTTGGCTGGAAATGCCAAAAGAGATAAAAAGGAACTGGAAACTGCTGGAAAGGTGGGTCTAATAAGGCTTCAGTTGGTATTGAAGTATTGTTTTTTGATTATGTTATATTTGTTGGTATAAGTATTGTTTTTTGACATTTTATTTGAATTATTTATTTCAACATGCATGTTTTTTTTACAGAGGTTGCTTTTTATTTATTTTTTATATAAATAAATTTTTATTTTAATGAGGTGACATCAATAAATTAGGGTACATATATTCAAAGAAAACATGTCCAGGTTATCTTGTCATCCAATTCTGTTGCATACCCATCACCCAAAGAGAGATTGTACTCCGTCACCTTCTATCTAGTTTTCTTTGTGCCCCCCTCCCCTCCCCCTCTTCCTTCTTCCCTCCCCCTGCCCCCCGTAACCACCACACTCTTGTCCATGTCTCTTAGTCTCGTTTTTATGTCCCACCAATGTATGGAATCCTGCAGTTCTTGTTTTTTTCTGATTTACTTATTTCACTCCGTATAATGTTAATCATGCATGTTTTAATAATTAAACATTTGTGCTCAATACAACTAACACTTGTCAAGACTGTGCATGAAGTAGTTTACTGTATTAATAATGCCTATAAATTGAACATGGAACAATGGAAAACTTTTAGCCAACAAAAACATTTAACATGTGGTCAGTAGAAAGAATTTCTGAATTTCCAAAGTTCATTCTACCTTTTACTTCATATCCTAATGTCATTGTTGAGACAAATGCCACACCAATTTTACAGATGAGGAGTTCTTAAAACAGAATATAAGTAAATTGTTCAAGGTAGGCTACTTGCTGGTAATTAGGGACAATTCTTTTCTTCTTGGCTGTGATTTCTGTGATTGAGATGAATAGCCACCAGATGGCAGTAATGCTTTGATTTGTGGTACCAACTATAATACCAATTGAGAAAATACTCGGTCGTTACAACGTGCCAATTATCTAAGTATGTATTTATGTGCACATTATATACTCACAATAATCCTATGAGGCAGGTACTAATGTTACTCCACTTTTATAGGCGTGGAACCTGAGAATCAAAGACATGACTGGGATTCAAATCCAGGTCTAATTTCAAAGCTCTTTATTACAAACCCCCTTCATAGGTGTTGTAATGTGTCTAAGTCTGCATACAAACTTTTATTTGCATGTACATGCATTCAAATATTTAAAATGGGATTATAGGTAGGGTATTTGTTACTCTTATTTATGTAAATATTACCCTTTCTTGAAACATAAGGAGGTGAAGAGGTTTATGAATATAAATTGTGACGGTTTGCACAGCCCAACACTTTACAAAACACTTTCACACACATTATTGCAGCTGGGGAGGAGGGGCAGACAGCGTCTCCACCTCCCAGGGAAGAAAGCACTCAGATCAAGTGACTTGCTCCAGATGTGTGGCATGTAATAAAGGGTGAGATTAGAATTCCAACCAAGCAGGATTCCACAAAAGCAGTTATTTCCAATGAAATCCTTGCCTCCTCTCTCTTACCGAGCATGGGCTGAGTTTAGAGCAGTGTTAGTCTCCCCTCCCAGGATTTCATCAGAATGCTTCCTTCTCATGTTCATCCTGCATCCTCTCCCCGAGTCAGCCCTCCAGAACTGTGCAGTTCCCAAACTTAGGGAGCCTGAGCATCCGAAGTTCTTGAGGATTCTCTTGGCTGCCGATTGTACTTTAGGGCAGCATTTCCTTGACCTCTGTTAGTCACAACTAACTACTAAAAAAAAACCAAAACACCTTGCATGTAGTTTCTCCTTTGGAAACCTGCTTCCTTTTACATTTCAGAAGGGGAAATTGTCAGCAGATAGAGTGAAGATAACTTTTTCTTTTTCTTTTTTTTCTTTATTATTAATTTTAATGGGGTGACATTGATCAATCAGGGTACATAGGTTTAGAAAAAAACATCCCCAGGTTATTTTGACATTTGATTATGTTGCATACCCATCACCCAAAGTCAAATTGTCTTCTTTCACCTTCTAGCTGGTTTTCTTTGTGCCCCTTCCTCCCTCCACCCCCTCTCTCTCCTCCCCCCCCATAACCACCACACTCTTGTCCATGTCTCTGAGTCTCATTTTTATGTCCCACCTATGTATAGAATCATAGAGTTCTTAGTTTTTTCTGATTTACTTATTTTACTCACTATAATGTTATCAAGGTCCATCCATGTTGTTGTAAATGATCTGATGTCATCATTTCTTATGGCTGAGTAGTATTCCATAGTATATATCATATGTACCACATCTTCTTTATCCAATCCTCTACTGAAGGGCTTTTTGGTTGTTTCCATGTCTTGGCCACTGTGAACAATGCTGCAATAAACATGGGGCTGCGTGTGTCTTTACGTACCAGTGTTTTTGAGTTATTTGGGGTATATACCCAGTAGAGGGATTGCTGGGTTATATGGTAGTTCTATTTTTAATTTTTTGAGGAACCACCATACTTTCTTCCATAATGGTTGTACTACTTTACATTCCCACCAACAGTGGATGAGGGTTCCTTTTTCTCCACAGCCTCTCCAACACTTGTTATTACCTGTCTTATTGATAATAGCTAATCTAACAGGTTTGAAGTGGTATCTCATTGTAGTTTTGATTTGCATTTCTCTAATAGTTAATGAAGATGAGCAGAAGATAACTTTTTCTTAGAGCAGTTACATGAAAGAAAACATTTTGAATCTAGTTAAAATAATAGAGTCTTAATTTTATTATAAATGACTAATAACACCGACAGTTACCAGAATTTTGGCAGAAGTGGGACAGTTAGAATTGAGCAATTTGGCAAATAAAACACTATACCTATACCTTGGCAGTGGCCTTGCTGCTCACAGTGTGTGATACTGGAGAAGGTCCTAACTTCTCTGGTCCTCACTTTTCCACTTCTTTAAAATGAGAAATTGTACCAGGTAATGTCCCCAGTTCCTTTCAGCTCATAAATATTCTGTCGTCCTAGGAATCAGAGAATGAGTAACTCAGACTGACTGTGTGAAATCACTGTTAGCAGCTACTTTAACCTAATTAGGATTGTTGTTGTTTTTTCATGAGAGATTAAAATTTTTAAATGTTAATTATCAGCAATTTAATCATAGTTCAGTTTTGTTTACTAAGTCAACCTTGATTAACACAGAATGGGGGTTAGAAAAAGTTTTTGGGAAACTCTGCACATCACTTTTTTCCAAATGAAAAGTTTTTATTTATCTGGGTGCAGATTATTCATGGTTAAAGTACACTGGGATTTAGGATATCTTCCCATTTTCATTTCTGTAAAAGGCTTTGTAATGTGCTTAGTGACTGGGCTTAGAAGTTGGTGGAGGAGGCTGAATAGTAACCCTCTTGACTCAAGTCCTACCTCATCACTGAGTTTAGGGCTGTTGAATCAGCATGAACACTGCAAGATTCAGGCATGGCCAACAGTGTTTGCCCCTGGGCCAGATTAGAAAGAAAACTTTTTTCACGGGCCAGACAAAATATTAAAATTTTTAAAAATGTTAAATATAAAAATGATTTGTTTAAGTAAACAAAATTTTATTATGTAATTTGTTTATGAATAAATGTGAGTGAAAAAAATTTTAATATACAATATTATTTTAATAAAAATATAATTACATACTGTATAAATATCCAAACTGTATCACAATCAAATGAAATAATATTTTATTAATAGGATGAGCTTGATGGGGTTTTATCGCAAATAAAACAATTATTTCGTTTTACAAACAGCCTGGACACGTTTTCAGTTATCAACTGCAGCTATTGTCTATGCTACAATGCCACTTGATTCAGCACACTTGACCACAAAAATAATGAATTGTTTGACCTTGGGTGCGCACTGGCAAACTCTGCCTAAAAGAATGTGGGTTTCACATTGCCATTAAATGTCAAATAGTTCATATCGAGTACAGATGAGTACAAAGGTTATAAATCTTTATAATGGAATTTTTTTAAAAAATAAAGAAGTATCGCGAATCCATTTGACCAATTATTGGAAGTTAACCCTAGATTAGTCACACTCGGAATTCTTTTTTGCATATCACTATCTTCTTAAATATCTCAATTTCCAGTAATCAAAGACGTTTCCGCTTCTGAGTAGCTGAGATTTTAAAGTAGTGGAGAATATTAAAAATTTAATCGCAGGCTGCATAGATTCATTACGCAGGCCGTATTGGGCCCGTGGGCCATATGTTGGCCATGCCTGGTAATCCATGACCAGGAAATCAAGAGTAGAGTTGAACTAGTCATTAACAACTAGTTCCTCCTTATGTGAATGCCAAAGCAGGGAGAGAAAAAGACCATAATGGATTAAGAACATGGACATGGCATCAGGGAGACCAGTACGGTTCTTGGCTGGCCTTCTCCTTAACTCGAGAGCTTTAGGCAAGTCATTTAACTTCATGTGTGTCAATTCCTCATCTGTGAGTAATATATATTTGCCTCATGGGGTTATTGTGAAACTAAATGAGATTATGTCAGTTAAGTGAGTTACCTGGTGCACAGTAAAAGTTCAATAAGCATGCTCTGCTCTGCCTATTATTACTGTTAGATTTTTCATTTGTAATAAAGACATAAGGTTATTCAGCCAGAAATATCAAATAGCTTGCTTTCATTTGGTTACAGAAGACGGGGACGGAAATAAAAGTCATAAAACTGATAAAACACAACCTAAAATAAAATCTTAAATTCCTGACAACTGTAGGTCTATGATTTAGACTAATTAGTTATCAAAGACAATCACATTAGTCAAAGGTGGCTTGGCTGTCAGAACAAGAACTTCTCTGGCTGGCTTGCAGGGAAAGGGTGTGACATAAGGACACAGAGAGGTACAGGAGAACGCTGGCTTCGTGTTACTAGGAGGTTGCTGGCAGCTCCTCTTTTCCAGCCATAAACTCGGTTGTCTGTGAGGCTTTCTGCACATTTGCTCCGTTCCTCGATTCTGTATATTCAGACCAGCTTCCTACAAGCACCCTGGTGACCTGAGCCTACGAGAACACAGGGCTTCTCAGTTCAAGCAGTTGCCTCCAAGTCCAGGAAACACATTCTGATTGGCCTGCATGAGTTGGGTGTCTGGTCTGGGTGTCTGGGTCTGTCCAGAGGCAGATTTAACGGTGGGCGCACCAGGCGCATGCCCTGGGCCCGATTTCTGAAGGGCCCTGCAAAACCCCAAGTTGACACTTTTTAATGACAGGGGCCCAATATTTTCTTCTGCGCCAGGGCCTCAACCGACCTTAATCTGCCTGAGTCTGTCCCTGGTTTAATCAGGGATTTACGGCAGGCTCCTGTTCTTTGCAGTTTGGATCTTCTTTCCAATTTTGGGTGAACATTTCTTCTCTGTAGTAGGGACATGCTCATGGAGGAAATGACAGACACCTCTAGTGGGCCATTAGAAATCACTTAGCTTAATTCTCTAGGACGCTACCCTATGAAGAAAGCAAAGCCACAAAGGGGTGGAATTAAAGCCAGTCAAGTAACAGCCTGGTCACAGGGCTGGGAATAGAATCAGGCTTCTGGTTCAATCAACACTCAGTCCATCATTCTGGCCCTAAGCTCATCAGTCTCCCTGAGGGTACAGAACTGGCTCACTCTACTTGGCACAGAGGTGCTTTTAAGATTGCCAGGTTTGCCTGGCCAGTTTGATTCCTGATCAGGGAATCATCTGCTTCTCCACCCCCACCCTTTCCTCTTTGGCTCCAGCAGCAATGGCTCAGTTAATTCAAGCGCAGCAGCCCCAGGCACTGAGGATGGCTCAGTGAAGCCTGTGCCTCAGGTGCTAAAAATAGCTTAGTTGGGAGTATGGACCTAGATGGGCAGAGCATCAGCCCCAGACAGAGGTTGCTGGTGGATCCTGATTGGGGTCATAAAGAAGTCTATCTATCTCTACCCTCCTTTCACTTTGAAAAAGAAGGGGAAAAAAAGATTGCCAATTTCGTCATAGGGCTTGTCTTAGGGAACACATTACTATGCCTTTGCTTTCAAAGAGGAAGGAATTAAAAACCCTAAAGTTTATCTTTTTCATTATTTCAGAACTAAAAGCCCCATTTCTAATCAAGATCCACTCTACTTTACAGATTGCAACAGAGGCAATAGAAAATATTAGGACAGTTGTGTCCTTGACCCAGGAAAGAAAATTTGAATCAATGTATGTCGAAAAATTGTATGGTGCTTACAGGTAATGAGCATTTCATTGTCACTAAGAACCTGGTGCTTTCCTGAAGCTGAGTTATTCTCCTAGAAAGATAATAAAAACTCTGCTGCTCTAAACAATCATTTGGCCGTAAAATGTGTGTGTGTATATGCATGTTAATCACATATTTATCCATTCAGCTATTGATGCATATGTAGGTTGCTTCCATATCTTGGCTATTGTAAATAATGCTTTAATGAACATAGGGATGCATATATCTTTTTCAGTTAGTGTTTTTGTTTTCTTTAGATAAATACCCAGAAGGAGAATTGCTGGGTCACGTAGTAGTGCTCTATTTTAAATTGTTTGAGGAAACTGCAAACTGTTTTGCATAGTGTCTGTACCAGTTTATGTTCTCTTCAACAGTATATGAGGGTTCCATCTTTTCTACATCATCACTAACACTTGCTATTTTTTGTCTTTTTAATGGTAGCCATTCTGACTGGTGGGAGCTGGTATCTCACTGTGGTTTTTATTTGCATGTCCCTGATGATTAATAATGCTGAGCATCTTTTCATGTGTCTGTTGTCACCTGTATGTCTTCTTTGTGAAAAATGTCTATTCAGGTCCTCTGCCCATTTTTTACTTTGTTTTACTAATATTTAGTTGTATAAGTTCTTTGTATATTTAAATATGAACCACTTATTGGATGAGTCATTTGCAAATATCTTCTCTCATTTGGAAGCTTGCCTTTTCACTTTATCGATGGTTTCCTCTGCTGTGCAAAGGTTTTTTTGTTTGATGTTGTCCCAGTTGTTCATTTTTCTTTTGTTGCCCTTGCCTGAGGCAATAATCCAGAAAATATATTGTTAAAACTGATATCAAGAGCTTACTCCCAATGCTTTATTGTAGGATTTTTATGGATTTTTTGGATTATGTTCAAGCCTTTAATCCATTTTGAGTTTATTAACATTATTTTTTCAATTTGGATGTGTTTTCCCTATCTTCTTGCCTAATTTCTGTGGCTAGGACTTCCATATGTTGAACAAAAGAGGCGAGAGTGGGATGGATGTCTTGTTCCTAATCTTATGGGAACAGCTTTCAACTTTTCAACATTAACTATGATTTTAGCTGTGAGTTTGTCATATATAGCCTTTATTATGTTGAGGTACGTTCCCTCTATACACATTTTGTTGAGAGTTTTTAATCATTAATGGATGTTGAATTTTGTCAAATGTTTTTTCTGCATTGATTGAGATCATAGATTTTCATCTTCTATTTTGTTAACGTGTTGTATCACATTGATTTATTAAGCCATTCTAGGAATAAATCTCACTTGATTGTAGTGAATGAAACTTTTATGTATTGTTTTAATCAGATTTCTAACATTTTGTTGAGAATTTTTACATCTTTGTTAATCAGGGATATGGGACTGTAATTTTATTTTTTTATAGCCTCTTCATCTGACTTTGGTATCAAATTAATGCTGACCTTGTAAAATGAATTTGGAAGTATTCTGTCCTCTTTGACTTTTGGGAATAATTTGAGAAGGCTAGATATTAACTCTTCTTTAAATGAGTGGTAGAATTCATTTGTAAAGCCATGTGGACCTGAACTTTTGTTGTTGGGAGTTTTTTGATTACTGATTCAATTTTATTACTAGTAATTGGTCTACTTAGATTTTCTATTTCTTAAAGATTCAGTCTTGTTAGACATTTATCCAGTTCTTTTAGATTTTCCAATTTGTTGCCATATAACTGTTGATAGTATTTTCTTATGATCCTTTGTATTTATGATATCCTTTGTTATTTATTTTTACTTCTGATTTTACTTATTTGGGTCCTCTCTTTTTTTCTTGATGAGTCTTTCTAAGAATTTACCAGTTTTGTTTATCTTTTTAAAGAATCAGCTCCTAGCCCTGGCCGGTTGGCTCAGTGGTAGAGCGTCGGCCTAGCGTGCAGGAGTCCTGGGTTCAATTCCCGGCCAGGGCACACAGGAGAAGCACCCATCTGCTTCTCCACCCCTCCCCCTCTCCTTCCTCTCTGTCTCTCTCTTCCCCTCCTGCAGCCAAGGCTCCATTGGAGCAAAGTTGGCCCGGGCACTGAGGATGGCTCTATGGCCTCTGCCTCAGGCGCTAGAATGGCTCTGGGTGTGACAGAGCAACACCCCAGATGGGCAGAGCATCGCCCCCTGGTGGGCATGCCGGGTGGATCCCAGTTGGGCACATGCAGAAGTCTGTCTGACTGCCTCCCCGTTTCCAACTTCAGAAAAATACAAAAAAAAAAAAAAAAAAAAAAAGAGCTCCTAGTTTTATTGATCTTATGTGTTTTTTAGCCTCTACTTCATTTATTTCTGCTCTAGTCTTTATAATTTCCTTTCTTCTACTAATTTTGAGCTTCGTTGTTTCTTTTTCTAGTTTCATTGTAATGTTAAATTGTTTGAGCTTTTCTCTTGTTTCTGAGTCATTAGATATTAACCTGTAATAACAGCAGCTGTCACTTAAGTAACCACTAGGTACTATTAGACATTTATACTGTTTATTTAGTTTTCAAAACAATTCTGCATCATATTCCTTATCCCCATTGAACAGTTCAGAAAACTGATACATAGAAAGGTTAAGTCACTTACTTAAACTAATGTAACTAGAAGTATAATTTAAACCCAGGTCAAGTAAACTTAGAAGCTGTGGTCTCTCATAACAACACAGTGCTAAGAGTGGTTGAGGAGATGGTTATGAATACATTAATTTCCTTTTCAGAAATTCTGTGAGGAAGGCACACATCTATGGGATTACTTTTAGTATTTCACAAGCATTTATGTATTTTTCCTATGCCGGTTGTTTTCGATTTGGTGCCTATCTCATCGTGAATGGACATATGCTCTTCAAAGATGTTATTCTGTAAGTAACTTAAAATGTTAAGATTATTCTATAATAAAGTTTCAATAGATCTATGCAAATGTTTAGAGTAGGAGGAACAAATCTCTTGTTCTAAGATGAGGTTGAAAAATTGAATTAACTACAGAAATCTGGTCTTTTAAATATTCCAAGGACAGTGTAATCATTGGAGTAGACAAAAACTAACCAAGCTCATAAAAATCATCATAAACCAAAATTTTAGTAATACATAGACCTCCACACAGGAAGATGGCCAATTTTCTTACTGTATAATAAGACTTTAGACTCAAAACAGAGGGTTAAATAGCTTACTCTTTATTGGCAACCAAATATGGCTTTGTCAATGAGGTGGGAATGCTTGGCTGAAGTTTGTACCTAACCAGACTTGGGATGAGTCTGCCAGCATTTGCCTTTTAATTTCTCTCATGTTTTCTTGGTTTACAAGACTAACCAATAGTCTTTCTAATAGAAAATATGCTAAATACATTCAAATATGTTGTAGTCTAGTCTTGCCAAAGGGAAGCCATTCTTTTTAAGATCACTTGGCATATTTCTGCTCTAATGGGATGATTTTAAAGCTCTAGTGAACAACTTTTTATTGAACAAGGTCAAAACAAGGAAAGCAAAAGTGTTTAAAAGCTGTTCTTTATTTTCATCCAAAATTAAAATAACCATGTAAAAAAAGTATATAATCTTTGTATCAGTCAGGAACCCTGCAGGAAACAAATGTCATTGCAGATGGGGTAATTAAGGAGAGTTTGCTAAAGAGTCTATTTACAAAGGTGTGAGAAGTGTTAAGGAAAGCAGTAGTACCCAGAAGAGCTATCAACACCTCATCATTCCCAGTTTAAGACTGCTAAAACCCTAAGCCTAAAGGGCAAAGGGGGGGAAGGATTTTTAGGACCCAGTGTAGGGTTCTGTTGTTTTAGGTGGAGGGACACAATGACACAACAATCAAACAAGTAAGAAACCAACCAAATACCCTGGCCTAACTGTCTTCCAGCCCTCTCACTCCCCGCTAGTCTCTTTCATTGTCAAACCCTATGAGATGCCAAAGGATAAGAAAAGTATTGGTACAGTCTGTGAAGAGTCAGCTTCTGCACACTGGAGTAGTACAAAATAATGATGGGTAGAGAGTGGTTTTGGATGATTAGATAGAGATATGCAGCTCAGCTCTGAGATTTACAACTTGGGAGTATTTTTATTTGTCTCGAAAAATATCATTGAGAAAATTCGTCCTACTTTCTTGTGGTTTCGTTTTCACCACTAAAATGTTAAATTCTAGATACCGTTAAGTGGAAGACAATGTTTTCATCTTTCATGCTAAAGCTGGATTACAGGGTGTCTAGTAGAGCCAGGCAACTAAACCTGATTTCATCACGTTTTAAAATTTAATTTTTGTTACCATCCTTACAAGTATTTAAGGGAGAGCCTTTACAATACCCACAACTCGCATCCCCATGTATTTAAAACACACTTGAATAGCTTAGATTTAGAAACTTGGTGAAAGAAAAGACTTTTTAAGTTCTCCATTGTTAGTAGATAGAGATTTTCTACTCCTCCCCTTTCTCTGGGAGAGCTCTGGGGTCAGAGGAAAGCTTTGTGGAGAGCTGGCCCCTGGGATGCTTTAGCTCTTCCTAAAAGTTGTTACAATCCATGTCCGCTCTTTAAAGATGTTTTCATTGGAAAATAGACCTTTAGCTCAGGACAGCTGTTTTTTCAGGGTGGTGTCAATAATTACTTTAATTATAAAAGAAAAGCGATTTCTAGGAAAGGCTTATTTTTCCTAATAAAAAATCTTTAAGGACAGTGATTATTGTTTGTGTGGGAGAGGAAACCACAGACTGGGAGTCAGGGCTGTAGAGATACTAGGAAATGAAACATCACTTCTTGTCTGCTGCTGATCAAGCCCCATAATAAGTACTGTGCTTCGGTTCCCTCAACTCTGAATAGGGTATACTAGTTCTCAAAATTACTTGCGATCACAAATCAGATTCAGTTATAAGCAACTTCCAAAACAGAACTTGGGAAAGTTACAATAATTCTAGGAAATTAGAGGCTTCTAAGGAAGAAAGAAACCTCCTCCTCTAGATTTCCTTTGTTACTGAAATTTCATAGGAATGTGCGTGGCTAGGGCGAGGTGGGGTGCAGGCATGACTTAAGGCAGTAAATGAATATCGCATTGGTAAGCAAGTATATCTTTGAACTTTTCAACATCATGGAGCTAATTATACAGGTTAAATTTTTAATTCCTCTTCTTCTGGTCCAGGGTGTTTTCAGCGATTGTGTTTGGTGCAGTGGCTCTGGGACACGCGAGTTCCTTTGCTCCAGACTATGCCAAGGCCAAGCTGTCTGCAGCCCACTTATTCATGCTGTTTGAAAGACAACCTTTGATTGACAGCTATGGTGAAGAAGGCCTGAGGCCTGTGAGTTCTCTGCTACCTTATGACTGCTTGGTTACATTTTTTCCCAATGGTTTGCTAGATCGTAATTACAGGATAAATTTCTAGTGATTCCACGGACATTTATTTATCTTTGTGGTATTTACAGAACTAATACTTGTCCAACTTTCCTGGCATTTAAAAATTTCATAAGGGGTTTCAATAACTCTGAAGTTTAGCACATCAAAAGTGAAAAAGAAAATTTCCAAATGTTCTGGAACTGGATATATTTTTTTATGAAAACTGTCATTTTTGCATGAAGGTATATACATATAGTTCTGCATGTAAACACCATTAGCAATTTGGCTTTAATCACATCTTGTAATGACTGAATTACAATTAGTAAGAAAGCCACTCTATTCACAGTGAGTAATAATTCTATACAATTTCCAAAGTTAAATTCAGATTGGAGGTGTCTTCACATGACACAAGCTGCTGTACATTTAAATGCACCAGAAGCAGTGTGGGGAAACAGTTGAGGACTTAGTTTTTCTAGGGCTTTATCCGATATTTCATGGTCTGAAAACGTTGCTGTGCCTGGTGAGATAAGGAGAAGGAGAGAAAGAGGCTGTCTGGGCTTGACCAGGGCTGCCACTGAGGCACAGGTAGAAACTGCCTTAGATTCCCAGCCTTTGAACTGTTAGACACTGGGTTGGCTCTAGCCTCCAAAATCATCATCTGAGAAAGCTAAATATTTGTCTTAAATAAGTCAGCAATCAAGTGTAGGCAACAACTCTCTGTAATGTGATGGCCTAATGTAACCTGTACCCCCAACTCCCACCCTCATTTTACATAACAATTTCCCATCAATACTTTTTTATTAATTTTATTAATGATTTGATCATCCACCTTTTTAAAAATTGATTTTAATTTATTGTGTTTACATAGATTCAAGTGTCCCACAGAATACATTCCCCCACCCCCATGTTTCCTCAACATCACCCTTGCCCCCTGCCCCCCAACTCTCTCCCCCCTTCCCTCAAGGATTTACTGTCCTGCTCTCTATAATGCTGTTATGTGTATATAATTTCACCAATCTTTTCCCCTTCTCTGATCGAATCCTCTCACCTCCTTTCCCTCTGTCTGCTTTCCTTCTTTTGTCCCTTTGATCCCGCCTCTGCCTCTGTTCCGTTCCTCAGTTCACATTGTTCATTGGATTCCTCAAATGAGTGAGGTCATATAGTATTTTTCTTTCTCTTCCTGGCTTATTTCACTTAGCATATCCCATCAATATTAACTAGTGCTAGCATGTGCACTGAATATGAATTTTATGTTTTTCTACTACTGTCTTTGGTGTTAGTTCCTTGAAATAAAAATTATTACAATCATTAGCAGACCAATTATAATGCAACATTAAAAACTTTGTTTTTAGGATAAGGTTGAAGGAGATATAACATTTAATGAAGTGGTGTTCAACTACCCCACCCGGCCAGACGTGCCTGTGCTTCAGGGGCTGAGCCTGGAGGTGAAGAAGGGCCAGACCCTGGCCCTGGTGGGCAGCAGCGGCTGTGGGAAGAGCACGGTGGTCCAGCTCCTTGAGCGCTTCTATGACCCTTTGGCCGGGACAGTGGTGAGCACACTTTCTTAAATTAGTGACCTATTTAAGGCTATATTTCAAGTGGCTTAACCAATATCCTCATAATGGAAAAAAATGGACAAGACCCCCAATCCTACTTGATGCAATAACATTCTATAAACCCTACATGGGTACCTACAGTCAGACAAATATGAAATTGACCTCCACCAGCCATGGGCCTTTTAAGCCAGCCTTATCCTCCTAAATAAACCCTCAGTTCCTGGTTAGTAAAGGTAAGCACAAACTCCTGCCAGAATTCTCAGTAGGCTCCGGGGAGAGGCGAGTGCCTGCCTGTTCCCTCCTCGCCCCCTTCTGCTTTGCCTTCTTTCTCTCACCTTGAACTCTAGGCTCTCTGGCTTTGACCCTCCCCTTCAGCCCTTCTATACTGGGCTCTCATCATTGATTTCCTGGTATCTATCCCTGGCTCCCTTCCATAAGCGAAGACATGGCTCTGATAATGTCTGCCTCTTCTATGACCTTGGGACAGTCCCCACTGACATAGCTCTGGGAGTCTATCCCCACGAAGACCACCCCCAAAGGGTTAAACCGTGCGTAGTTACTTCTTTTGGGGAAAAAAATCTTACACTTCCACCATTATAATTACTCTGCATTTATGAATACAGGCAAACTAGCTCAATATTCTCTAGGTACACACTGCTAAGGCTGTGGTGGTACTTTTTACTGAGAGGTCACGACAAGCTGGACTAGTGTGTGTTCCTTCTAGAAGTATCATGACTTCTGCTTACAGAAAACCAATACAAAACAAACTACCACCAACCAAACCATTCTCCCAAAGACACTGCCCTGAGCTTGTTCACTTTCCCTTGAACTTTTGTCCTTTGTGCTGTCAAAAAGAGAAAAGGCTTGGAGTTCTCAGGGAAAAGAGAAGCAGAAGTAGGACAAGAGGTAACCAACTTTCAGAATCTGCTTTTTGTTCTCTTGTGCCCACAAGAGGGGAATAAAGCCAAATAAAGAGGTTGGAGTTGGCCCTGGCCAGTTAGCTCAGTGGATAGAGCATCGGCCTGGCATGTGCACATCCCAGGTTTGTTCTGCAGCCAAAGCACACATGAGAAGCGACTATCTGCTTCCCTTCCCCTCTCCCTCTTCTCTCTTCCCCTCTTGCAGCCAGTGGCTTGGTTGGTCTGAGTGTTGGACCTGGGCGTTGAGGATAGCCTGGTTGATTTGAGCACCAGCCCCTGATGGGGTTGCTGGGTGGATCCCAGTTGGGGTGCATGCAGGAGTTTGTCTCACTATCTCCTCTCTAGGAAGGAAGGAAAGAAGGAAGGAAGGATGGCATAATCATTGTAAAAATCATTTTGTTGGCTTTGTTGGCCTCCAACAGTATAAGTCTTTAGAGGCTGTGAGGCTTGGTATTTCACAAACTGCTGATGCCCACATGCAACAAAATCCTCCAGATGGTTAATCTAAAAACTCACTGCTTAGTTCTTTTTCTTTTCAAGCTCTTCTTATACATTGTGGATTTTGGTTTTCAGCTCCTAGATGGTCAAAATGCAAAGAAACTGAACGTCCAGTGGCTGAGAGCCCAACTCGGAATCGTATCCCAGGAACCCATACTGTTTGACTATAGCATTGCTGAGAATATTGCTTATGGAGACAACAGTCGGGTTGTATCACAGGATGAAATTATGAGTGCAGCCAAAGCAGCCAACATACATCCTTTCATCGAGACCTTACCCCAGGTAAGTTAACTGGTAACTTCCTAGGGTGAAATTGTTCCTGAAGTCTTACTCCAACAAAGTCTTGTAACATAATGTGTCTATTTACTAGCATTTACTAGCTCTCTGACCTTGAACAAGACACTGAACTTATATAATACCAATTTTCCTTATGTCTACCTCATATAGATATCATGAGAAGCAAATAAGGTGATGTTAAATTGATGTACTGTATCTCAGGATGCAAACTGGCAGTTGCAGGCTGCATTCAAACTGTGCCATGTTTGGTTTATTCCTTATACTTTCTTTTAATTAAACACTTTAGTTTTGATATAATAGATTCACATACAGTTGTACGGAATAGATAGATTTTATGTACCCTTTACTTAGTTTCCCTCCAGTGACAAAATGGCAAAACAACCATGCTATTGATATTGATACAAAGCACTCTTTTTCAGACTTCCTCAGTTTTATTGTACCCATTTGTATACGTGTGTACTTAGCTCTATGCAGTCGTGTTGCACGTGTACACTCATGTATCCATCCACTATCACAGTCAAGGCTGAGCATTTCTGTCACCACAAAGATCCCTCGTGTTGCCTTTATGCCACATGCCCCTCCTTCCGTCCTTTCTCTCCCCAGTCTCCGGCAACCTGAACTTCTCCATTGCTGTAAGTTTCTACTTTAAGAATGTTACATAAACATCAGCTAGTAGCCTTTTGATATGAGCTTTTCTCTTGCAGCCTAAGTCCCTGAAGTGTATCTATAGTTTATTCCTCTTTATTGCTGAGTAGGCTTCCATGGTCTGGACCTGCCTCGTTTAACCTTTCACCTGTTTCCAGATTAGGGCTATTAAGAAGAAAGCTGTTCTAAATATTTGTATACCAGTATTAGTGTAAACCCGAGTTTTTTTTTTTTTCAAAAATTTTTTTTATATTTTATTTATTAATTTTTAGAGAGAGAGGAGAGAGAGAGAGAGAAGGGGAGGGAGGAGCAGGAAGCATCAACTCCCATATGTGCCTTGACCGGGCAAGCCCAAGGTTTCGAACCGGCAACCTCAGTGTTCCAGGTCGACGCTTTATCCCACTGCGCCACCACAGGTCAGGCAGTGTAAACCCGAGTTTTTAGTTCTCTGGCAGAAATGCCTAGGAGTGCAACTCTTGGGCCACGTGGTAAATTGCATGTTGAATTTTATAAGAATGGCCGTGCCATTTTACATCCCTACCAGCAAGTCTGTGATAGTTTCTCTGTATCTTTGCCAGCATTTGCTGTTACTAGATAGCTATAGAGAAATATATTTTTACCATTCTGATAGGTGAGATATGATCCCATTGTGGTTTAATTTGCACTGATAATGCAACATCATTTGCATATGATGTGTTGCATAACATTATAAATGATGTCAAACATCTTTTTATATACTTATTTAACATCTATATTTCCTCCTTGGTGAGATGTTTCTTCATGTCCCTTGCCCATTTTCTAATGTTTTTCTGCTGTTGAGTTTTGACAGATTTCTATGTATTCTAGTTATTAGTCCTCTGTCAGGTATTAGTTTGCAAATATTTTCTCCGTCTGTTGCCTTTTTCACCTCTTTAATGGGGTTTTGTGCGGAGCCAGAATTGAAGTGATGAAATGTAGTTAGTTCATCAGATTTTCCCTTTTATAGATTGGGCTTTTGGTGTAGTCTAACGGTTCTTTGTGTAGCCCCAGGATCTAAGGATTTCCTCTGTTCTCCCCCCAAAAAAGTTATGGTTTTGCATTTTACATTTAAGTTCATGCTTCATTTTGAGTTAACTTTGGTATAAGGTGGTTTTTCTCTAATGACTCATTTTATTCCTTTGGTGTGGACATGTGCTCTCCAGCTCCCTGGCCCCCAATACTCCCTCCTCCCTCATTAGAGCTGCTACGAGTGTAGGCTAAGTGTGGTGATGTCAATCTGGATTTGCAACATACCAAAGGTGAGAGGTCAGTGAAACATTTTTGGAACTGGTCAACTTGAGTAGCCCTGGAAAGATGACTTGAGATCCCCAAAATGAGGGCAGGGGTCATTCATCTTGTGGCCCTTGTCTAGCACCTAGGGTCTACTACTGGATTAAACTGAAGGACAGCTTACTTTTTACTGTTATATTCTACTATGATTAGAAGTCACATTCAGAAATAAAATTAAACCCATGTTAGTTAGGCTTACTAACCCTTAACACACAGTCATTGACTTCAAATGTTGGCTATGATTGAACAGAAAAATGTTAAAGCTTCAGCTTTTATTTAACTGACATTGGATTTTAGGACATCAATTCACATGGTATATACACTGAATGCAGTTCACTGTGACTCAATTTGTACTTTTACTCAGCCTATGCCTTTTTGGCTTAGAATGTTCTCTCGGTGTTGAGCTTCCCAACTTCCCTGCAGAGGCACCGTTTCCCTTCTCCCCCCTGACCTCGCTGTTGGTTTTCCTTTGTCACGGCGTGTTGCGTGAACTGCTCGCTTGGTACTTACTGGCCCTGTTAGTGAATGCTGTATATGTATTTTTTTCTCTTTAGATTTTAAGTTCCTTCAGGGTAGGAATAAAGCTGAATTCATTTTTTACACTTCCCACAGTTCTGGGCATAACAGGTACTCAGTGAATACTTAAGTGAATGAATGAATTTAAAAGAATAAATTGGGCTCCTTGTGGATCCTGTGACTATATCAAATTAAAAAAAAATTTTAACATTAAACTTTAACGTTTAACCTTTTTGTACTCTAGTGACAGCAGCTGACACTATAATGTTAGGAATTTGAGAATCTGCTGAATATCATTGAGAACTAGTCACTAGTTTTCTATTTTGATTTTGAAAACATCCTGTTAAACGGGGGAAAAACCCACATTAAATGGACGATGTAGCTGTTACAGAAACCTTTTATTGATTCCAAAATTTTTTTCCTTGTAAGTAGCACTATCATAGGTTAAGAAGTAAAAGTTTATGAGTATGCCATCAGTAATTCTTCTAGGTGCAAACTTGATTAATTTTATTCATGACCAACTTGCAGAAATATGACACACGAGTGGGAGATAAAGGGACTCAGCTCTCAGGAGGCCAGAAGCAGAGGATCGCCATCGCCCGGGCCCTCATCAGACAGCCTCGTATCCTGCTGCTGGACGAAGCCACATCGGCGCTGGACACTGAGAGTGAAAAAGTAGGGCCGCCAGCCTCGTGTCCCACTTTTGTGCCAGTAACCATAAGAAATACGTAAGCACAGAAAAGTCAATAGAAATAGAGACAGTGGTTATTTTGAGATAGGTTTTCTTTTTCCTTTCAGTATTTTTCAATTTTTTCTAAAATTATCATATTACTTTTAGAAACACATTAAAAATAAAGCATTCAATAGAAAAGGCTGTGTAAATCATTTTTAGCTCATTAACTCTAGTGGAAAAACTGGAAAACAGGATACTTATTAAAGGGGAACTAGTTAAGTAAAATATATTGTGATTAGTTAGGAATTTTAAATATTTGTGAAGATTAGTATTTATAGTGAGCATCCATTTTAATTATAATTTAAAGGAACTAGATATAATGTCCAATTATATAAATATATATGCATAAAGTGTAAGATTCACAGATAAATTAAAAATTTTCTTGCAGGGATGGTAAAAGTTTTCTAATTTCCTTTCATGCTAATACTTATTTACACAATTTTTAAGATAAGGCATCTGTTCTAATTTATCAATAGGTTGTCCAAGAAGCCCTGGACAAAGCCAGGGAAGGCCGCACCTGCATTGTGATCGCCCACCGCCTGTCCACCATCCAGAACGCAGACCTGATTGTGGTGTTTCAGAACGGCAAGATCAAGGAACATGGCACCCACCAGCAGCTGCTGGCGCAGAAGGGCATCTATTTCTCCATGGTCAGTGTCCAGCCCAGGACACAGAACTTATGAACTCTTGTTACAGTGTATCTCAGAAATAAACTCAAATCATTTTACAACTTTTGCTGACTTGTGAAAGAAGTTTCTAAGTCATCATAAAGTACAGGTGTATCCACTTTGGGGTTTTATATTACAGCATTTGAAATTCCAGAGTTATAAATCATCAAGACATGTTTCTTGATGGACTGTGAAAACAGTCTTGCTCTTTCTGACTTATGAGAAACATAGGGGGGAAAAAGAGCAAAGTTCAGGTATAAAAGCTGTAGAATTTCATAGCAGCCACAGACAGGTAAAATTGTTACTGTCCTAAATAGGTAGGGAGATGACAGGATGTTTTGGAAAACAATTTTCCCATGTACAAAAAAACCATAAATTGTTCAAAAACCTCCTCTATCTACTGGCAGATTTCTAAATTATTTTTCTGGGGCATTGAGTTTTTAAAGTGAATGTATCCCCGGTTTTATGATAGTCTAACAAAAAGTGAAATTCCCCTCGGACAAGCTATTTGCTGGCACACATCATAAGGCAGAAAGAGACCTATCATTAAGTGCTGCATTTAAAGACATTTTTAAAACTCATAATTATTGCATATTATCTATTAGTGCAATTTGTAACATTGAAAAGATCAACAATAAAATGCTATTTCCATAGCAAATGCACTACTTTTTACAAATAATTCTTATATTCCCAGAATGAATCCACTTCTCCTAAGAAGCAGCAGCTATATTTAGATGAAAGGTAAAAAGAAATATTCCAGGCAACTCTTGGAAGCTAACCACATTGTCATGTTTCTTCCATGATTTCTGCAGCAATATCAATTCTCATTGGTGTGACAAGTTGTTTAGGTCAGTAAACTATTCAAACCAAGTTCTTGTACCTGTAGTAAACCATATACTGTCACCAAAGATGTTTCAAATGCAACCATATTTATCAGTACACAATTCAGATTAATCAAGAGAAGAGTGGGGCAGAGAGCACATTAGCACACTGACTCAACGTGCACAGAATGCAACCTACTCTTGTGTAATTATTCCCAAACTTGCCCCATGAAGATGATGGGGCCTCTGTCCCTGGAAATTCTGACACAGTAGGTCTGGGTTGAGGCCCAAGGATCTCTGTACAAAGTGTTCAGGTGGGTTCTCATTGTCGGCTATGCAGGGACAAGTGTCGGCAAGAGTAAAAAGGAAACCTCGTCAGGAAGTGATCAGGTTCTGAAACACCCAGCTCTTTAGATATTGTTTTAAAACAATCAACCAAGTGATTCTAAAGTGCCTTGAAATTTAGTCTACCAAATTGTACCAGTGAGGAAAAGGACTATAGTGCTGATATCAAATGCCCAATCAGCCAACTCTGAATGTTTTCACAAAGAAATGATAATACAGTCTTACCAAATTCAAAACATATGAAAATGTAAGAATAAGCAGGACATACATTGTAACCATTATGTGACAGCGTGCTACAAAAATAGCCCCAATTAATCATGTCCCCTTTTGTGCCTACTCATTCACATTTACAAAGTCATTTAGAAAATGACTTTGCTGCTCCTCTTATAAAAGATGAGGCTTTCCTCCACCCCTTAAATCTGGACCAACAGGATGCAAAAATGTGACATCATATGACTTCAAAGCCTAGGCCTCAAGAGGCCCTGCAACTTCTACCTTTCCCTCTTAGAACACTCCCACTGCCAAGTACAGCAGTACACATTAGAATACTGGGTGATCAGACACCATGTGGAGAGAGAGTCCCAGCCACCAAGTCGCTGAACAGTGAGTGCTGCGGCCATCTTAGACTCAGCAGACCAGCCCTGGGTCACACACGGGCTGGGTCAGCTGACACAATCACGAGAAAGAATATACTGTTGGGAGATAGTAAGTTTGGGGCAGTCTATTATATAGTATGTAACAGCTCAGAAAGTATAAGGTCAAAGAGGAATGAGCCACTTAAACAGAACGCTATATAATTTTGAGAGTTTTATTTTCTGAGTGTAGAAACTACAAAATAGAACAGAGGAGAAACAAATACTGAGACTCTAATTCAATATTTAATTTTTTAAAGTCATTAATTCTGACTACTAATTTTAAATATAAGTGCTTTAATTTTATATTCACAAAACTAATTACAACAGTATATACTAAAATGAATTTTGTTAGGCTTTTTTTTTTTAAATACGTGTCAGAGGGCGTAAACCTCCCTAACTACAACTTAATTCTTCCATCTATTCAATGAACTATTTTTGTTAGATCACCATTAAATTGTAGTGGTCTTCCCTAAAAAGAGCAAGTTTATAGGCCTGTGGTGAATGTGAAACACATTTCAAGAAAATTAACATTCAGTCATATATTTCATACCCTTTGGCAACTACAAAATGTTAAAGTGCTTGAAAGACAGACCCTACAACAGTGATTTTCAACCAGTGTGCTGCAAGAATTTTAAAACACATGCAATATCTGACTAGTCAGGAGCACTGACCTCTTTTCCCTCAATTGTCAAAAAAATGACAAAAGGCAACACAAAAGTCGTCCTATTTCATTTTTGTCAGACTGGCAAAAATATTTATTTTTTGGTGTGCTGCAGAATTTTAGTAATTCATTTATGTGTGCTATGAGATGAAAAGGTTGAAAATTGCTGCTCTACAATGATACCCAGGGAGAGAATTATAACCTATACAGGTACCAATAAAAATACTTAAAAGTTAAAGTAAGACTTGAATTGTTAAAATTTGTTGATTTGCATTGTTGAGGCTTACCTTAAACTTTGCATAGTTCTATCTTCACTATATCAAAATTTGCATTGCTGCTGCATCACAGGAAGCTGAAAGGGATATTTCTACTTTCTATGTGAGAATAATGCAGAGAGCTTGATTCTATTACTAATGTCTACATTTCCTTCAAGTCATCATTCCTTCCTACTTCACCTCACCAACCCACTGCCAGCATTTTGGTTAAGTGCTTAATGAATAATTGTCTCTAAAGATGAGCAGGGTTCATCAGCTGTATCATATCATGGAAAGCACAGAAAATCAGCTGAACTAGCTTTTCAGCATCAGTCTCTGGACATGAATTCCAGGCTGAACAGGCCACAACAAACCTGTGAAGCACAAATAACAAATGATTAGGTACTATACAAAAAATCGCAACACAAAAAGGCTCCAAGTGATGATGATGACCTTTATTCTGTCTGTTGTTAGTATACTCACAAAAATTAGGGGATATTTCAAAATGAATATGAAGTGATAAAATATCCCCTAATTCTTGTGAGCAGTATATATGAAGTATGAATTCTTGCTGACACTAGGTAAGTGTAACCTGACAACGGAAAGGAGAGCCATCTTTGGACATAATGCTAGGAATACCTAGTTCACTATGTGACTAGAGACTAAGGACAAGAGGGAACAAAAAACTAGTCAGAGCTCACGAATGCTCTGGAGCAAGGTCTGACTGTACCAAACAAACAACTTCCCTCTTCCTGAAAAAGACCTTCCTAAACATGCTGTAAATGGAATGAGGGGGAATATGAATTCATGTTGTAGTTTGCAATGGAACTTGCACTATTTTTAAAGAAGAATACAACACTAGAAGAGAGTAAAAAAAAATAAAATAAAATAGAGAGGTATAAGAGGATAAAAAGCTATTTCTAGAAAAGCCAGAGAGAAACTCTTAGGACCATCTTCTACCATCTCCTCGGTGCTCCTGATGGAGAAATCCCCCATCCGACAGAGGAATTGGCCCAAGAAGCTGAAGGAAACAGGAAAGAAGCCGGCTTCCTGTGGGCTCAAGAGTAGAAATTGGGCTACTAACTCTCCTGGAACTAGCCTTTTCTTTTCCAGACACTCACATTTTTTTATAGCAAAACATGCATTAAAGCCCAAGTTAAAATCAAAAGGTTGTGTAATGTAAAGCTTATAGACAACCATGCAATTCTCACATCACTGAAAAGACAGTAGTGTAGATCTTTGACATGTACTTTCAATAAGCAGAATTAAGTAAAAACATGCTCTGGCTCAGTACATAATGATGAAACCACAATGGGAAGTTCTCCTGATTATTTAATTGCTTTTGTCCCTCTTGCCTGAACAGGAAAAAAAAATCTATAAGAAAAAGGGATCTTGTCTGTCTTGTGTCCTTAGCACCTAAAACAATATGTGGCGAGACAGGAAATTCTCACTAAACATTTTCTGAATGACAGAATGGAAGTTCTGTCCCAGGATCACTAAAAATGTCTTTTTCGAAAAGTTGGAGAGCCCCCATTTATCTGGCCAAAACTCTCATCATTGCATGCAACATGGAATCCACTATTTGTCAGGGAATATGTTAGAATGCTTACATATTTTCTGTATATGGTGATGATTTTAGACCTCTGACCCTTTATTCTGATAATAAGATCCATGTTTTACCTTTATCATTCAACTTTTAATTTGTAGGTTAGGTTAATGTACACAAACTGAATACTATGAGAATACATTAATTATCCAAGCACGAAGATATTAACAAATTCAAGTATCACTGGTATAACAGACTATCACACTTGACATCAGAGCAGACGATAAAATTCTGAATAACACTGACCATAAAGAAAAATAAAAACAAAGTAGAAACTGAAATACAGCATACATATTATCATTCCAAATTTTCACATTCCATCTGAAGTGCCTCCAAGTCTGCTTAACCTATTTACGTGCTAAATGCAGCCACATTATTTTTTATAAAGCCTCCCATGCTTTGGAAGGTCCCTGTGAGACCTGCCAGACTGTGTGTCGTGACCTTCAAACCCTTCTAGCAATTCCACATTACCTTGTTCTTCACCTCTTTTGCCCCTACCACGTTTTAATATTTTCTTCCTTACTCTTTCCACAAACTTAAACGAATGAATTGCATCTGAATTGGTAAAACTTTCTTTTTAATATAAATTATCTAGTTTCTTGTCTTACCTCATTATTACTGTCTATGATTACATGAACCGTTGCATATTTACAGGCTCTCAAATTTTATCTGAACTTACCATAAACCATTGTGGGTAGAACAAACATGCCTATATGTGCACTGACTTTTGAGGATGATGATATGATCACTGAATCAACCTTAAACAGTATTTATTCTGCATAAAACACCTAAAGGACTGATTTGGCAATGCCTTGAAAGCAGGACAGAGAAACAAAAACACAGTAAACGCCTACATGGTAAAAATAACTACCATTACCAAGCAACAGGCGAGACAGCACAATCAGAATCACAGCGCAGTAAAGACAGTCAAACAAAAGACAGCTTTCCCACTCTATAGCACAGTAAGAATAAAGAAAGTGGCCTCACCTGTCGTCTCTGATGCGGTAGAAAACTCCGTAGCCATTGTGCACCATGGGGACCACCACTCCATGGACTCTTGAATAACCAATCAGACTCGTTGAGAGAACAAAGTTCCCACCTCCTCCACTGGGTGACACAAAGTAAAGATACACTAGGCTTACAGAAGTTTACATTGTTTCTGAAGAGCTTTGAACATTCAGGAAAAAGGAAGTAACTAGCAAACTTATAAAAGCCTCCATCATATTACCTCCTGGAGAAGAGCGGGTCTGTGAAGAGCTCCGGAACTGGCAGCCCCTCCTCTTCCGCTATGAGAGAAAGACCTAGAAGATGGCGGTCAAACCCTGCAACAAACCCCACACCTGAAGTTACAAAGTTTTCAACATGAGAGAATTTTTTAAAGTCAGGATAATTACAATATAGGTACCTTTTCCAGCTGAAAAATCTTTCATCATTTTATTATGTTTTGCAAAAGCTTGTAACATCTTTCGCTCCCGCTCAAGACGCTGTGTTAAAAAATCAAGAGATCCTTAAATAACACACTGTATAGATACCAAACAAACAAACCTGAGCTCAGAGTCATCAGGTTTGGGGTAATTTGAGAGAGAAAAGGTTTCCCAGGAAGACCTTAAACACATGCTTCTGTGTCTTTTTCTTGCTTGTTCCACAGCCTTTTCTTTCCCACATACTTGCATCTTGTTCAAGGTAAGGGAAGAAGCAACTAGGATTGCAAACTCAAGAACAGTTAACATAAGTGAAAACGATGCAGGTCTATGAAGTTAAATTAACATACATATACTATACTATGTCTATCAAAAGCAAAAAAATGAGTGCGATGCCAAAATAGCAGTGGGAAAGAACTACCCTGTTGTCTAACTGCTTCCAACAGAAAAAGTATAAAACAAAACATATAAAACTATTCTGGTTCTACTATATGAAAACAAGAATCTGTGATTTCAAAAACAGTCAACCACATTAAGAAAAACTTCCTTTTAAAGGCACTTTCATAGTGCCAGCATTTTACTGGTGTTATTCTGAAGGTAGATCAATAGTAGTGAAATATGCCTGGTCTGTGGTGGTGCAGGAGACAGAGCGTCAACTTGGAATGCCCAGATCGCCAGTTTGAAACCCTGATCTTGCCCAGTCAAGGCACACACCACAAGCAAATCAATAACAAAGTAAAAGCAACTATGCATTCATACCTCTTGTTCTCCCCACCCCTCTCTCTCTCCTCTCTGTAAAATCAATAAATAAAAATTTTAAAAAAACAGTTGTGAAATACTCAAGGTATTGAAGATATTTTGCCTAGAAAATGATACCAGTCTGACCAGGCCATGGCGCAGTGGATAGAGCGTTGGACGGGAACGCGGAGACCAGGTTCGAAACCACGAGGTCTCTGGCTTGAGCACAGTCTCATCTAGTTTGAGCAAAGCTCACCAGCTTGAGCCCAAAGTCGCTGGCTTGAGCAAGGGGTCACTTGCTCTGCTGTAGCCCCCTCAGGTCAAGGCACATATGAGAAAGCAATCAATGAACAACTAAGGTGCTGCAGTGAAGAAAGAACTGATGCTTCTCATCTCTCTCCCTTCCTGTCTGTCTCTGTCTGTCCCTCTCTCTATCTCTCTGTCACAAAATAAAATAAAATTTAAAAAAGACACTAATGGGCTTCTTCTCAGGAGTCCTGTGTCCTATTCTTTCCAAGTACATACTTCACTGGCAAATGAACAAATAAATGTTTTGAAAACTACAGGGAAAAAAAAAAACAAAGTATTTTCCTGATCCAGGGGAACTGAGATAAAGAAGCTCATTATTTAAGGGCTAAGTTTCCCTTAGAACAAACAAATTCTGTTATTCTTCTTTTCAGATGCTCACACTGGCAGAAGGATCCTGCATGGCCTGGCACCACCGGACTGCTTCTACCGTACAGGACCGCACAGTCTCGGTACGGCCGTGATAAAAATATCTTGTCATAGCCGTTTCATAGCAGCATCCAGGGCTACAAGAAAAAATGAAAATAAGACAATGAATCTGAATAAAGGAAATGCTCTACTGTTAGTAAAAAGACATTTTACCTAATAAAGCTGGCTTTGGTCAGAGACTAAGGTCTATAATATAGACTACAGTTGGGATTTTCAAAAAAAAAAAGCTATTTCCAATATCAAATAACAAAATGAGCTCTGGTACCCAGGGCCTGTATACTATGGAATGTTTCACAGGCCTGGCTGCTGTCAGGTTGTGCACACTGGAGTCTGTAGTAGGTGCCCCCTGTACCACCTGCCCCCAGTGGTCCTTGCCTCTGGCTGTTTATATCCCTCGCTTTGGATATGAGACGGGCACAGTGATCAGTTCTAATGAAAAGAATACAAGTGGTGGGATATCACTTCTGAAATTAGGTTACAAAGAGAGCTCTCTCTTGCTTTCACCCCCTACTCTGAGGAAAGCCAGCTGCCAAGCTGGAGCTGCCCTACAGAGAGGCCCAGGTGGCAGGAAACAGGGTGGCCTCTGGGAGGCAACTTGGGAGGCACTAAACCCTGCTAATAGCCATGTGAGTGGGCCTGGAAGCAGAGTCCCTCTGAGGAGCTCCCTCAAATGAGAACACAGCCCTGGCTGACACTCTGGCTACAACCTCACAACACACCTGAAGTCAGAGGCACCCAGCTAAGCTGGATTCCTAATTGACAAAAAAAAAAAAAAAGTGAGATGATATGTGTTTGTTGTTTTAAACTACTAAATGTTAGGGTAATTTGTTATACAGCAATAGACAGTAGAGAGTCCTTAGCCTTTAGCTCCTTCATATAGAATATGACTAACTGTAGAATTAAGTAAAAGCATGACTTAAGAAGTTGCCAGAGTGATGATGATTTTCCTGGGTTGGAGAATGATAAGCGATGTTAGCTACAAAGCCCTCCTATATTCCTGGCAGTTGGAGTTTAGAGTTAGAGACCAAGTGGAGTGAGAGTAAAAGGATGGGGCGTGGGCACTAAAAGGGCTCAAACAGAGTTACGGAGCCTCTCCTGTTCTGTAAGGCTGTCTCTCTGATATGGAACAGTACCCTTTCAAAATGTGAATGAGAAAGTATAGTAAAAATTTAAAACATCACCAAAATAACTTTTTAAAAGCACATTAAAAATAAAAGCAGTAAGAATGGAAAGGGACCCTGTGTTCACGGATTGGAAGACTCAACATTGTTAAGATGGCAATACCACCCAAAGCATTCCCAGATGCAAGATAATCATCATCAAAATCCTAACGACATTTTTGCAAAACTGGAAAAACCCATCCTAACATTCTTATGGAATTTCAAGCAACCCAGAAAAGTCAAAACAATCTTGAAAAGAAGAACAAAGATGAAGGACTCACATTTCCAGATTTCAAAACTTACTTCACAAAAATAAGCCAGACACAAAAATAAATATTATATAACTCCACTTATAGGAGATACTTAGAACAGGCAACTTCATAGAGACAAAAAGTAGATTAGAGATTAGCATAGTCTAAGGCAGAAGGGGGCTAGAAAGTTATGGCTTAATGGGTACAGATTCTGTTGGGGTAATGAAATAATTTAAAAATATATTGGGGTGATAGTGGCAGAACATTATGAATATAGTTAATGCCACTGGATTAGATACTTAACAATGACTAAAATGGCAAGTTTTATTTTATACATAGTTTAGCATAAATAAAAAAAGATAATTGCTTAAGGCAAAAACAGTAATAGTACATTGTGAGGTTTATAATATATGCAGAAGTGTAATCTATGATGAGAGCACAGAGAATGGGGGGAAGCGAAATAAGCATTTAGTTATAAGATTCTTATACTGGAAGTGGGAAATATTACATGAGGGTGGATTGCTATAAATTAAAGATGTGTTTTGTAAATCCTAGTGCAACAACTAAAAAAACAAGTACAGCTGATTATGAAGATAAAATGGAATAATTAAAAAAACACTATGAATTCAACAAAATGTAAAAAGGGAGCAAAAACAGACATGATAAAGAGAAAATATAGAGCAAGATGATAGACCTAAAGCCAACCTTGCTGATAATAAACGTAAATTATTTGGACATCCCATTTAAAGACGATATACTTAGACTGGATTAAAAAAGCAAGACCCTGGAGTTTCCACTTCTTCTTAGGATGTAGAAAGTCACAAGAGACCATCTTTCCTATCCTAAAATGAGTAAAGGTTAAGATAATCTACAAAATCATACCTTATCATGAACCCATCAGAAAACTGAGGTTGCAAGAAAACCAAATGATCTGAAATCCAAAGAATAGCAAAACTCTTAGAAGTATTAAGGTAATGAGAAAACAAGAAAAGACAATGAAGGTGTCACAGATTGAAATTTGTCATTCTTTTCAATTACTGTTAATGAAAGTACAAATTCAGACATGGTGCCAATTGGAAAAAAAAGTATGAAAAAACGCTGGCAGTGAGAATGAAATAGCTACGGTAAAGATACAACCTTGGAGTTTAAGAGTCTGAAGATCGAAAATGAACGGTCCTCACCATCCATGAAGTCTGTAATAGGCCAGCTGAAGTGCAAGCTGGACAAATGTATCAGGGTGAAGCATCTTCTTCTTGGTTAGCTTTTTGCCAAAAGGTGTAAAGGCATATGCCACAATCTGCAGATCAGAGGCCTAAAAAAGAATTAAATGGGAACAATGCAACATCACCTAAAGAGAATATACAAAAGATAATCAAATTACCATTGCATTAAAGTCGTATCAGACAAATCAGAGGTATTAAAGCTATAATTTAAGTGTTTCATGCTGTTGTACTTAGATGCTAGCCAAGTTTTAATATATAGTAATTAAAAGAGAAAACATTATCTAAAAGCAAAAAATCTACCTGCTTGAGATACTGGGCTTTAGCGTGGCTGATGTCATTCAACACCTTCTCATCCACAGTGAAGACAAGCTCCTCCGGAAGTGGGATATCCCGTACTTTTTCTGAACCCTGAAAACAGGGAAGAATTAAGAATATCATATCTTTAAAAAGAGGATAAAAAAGGATAAAATATTTGTTATAACATACCTTCCATCTTCCTTCATTCTCAAGAATCTTCTCATCAACATAATGGTTGATGTTTACCATAACCATTGCATCAAAAGGAGCATGCTAAAATGAAAATACACAATATTTTGAATACTTCAGATCAAGTTAAAACTTGACTCTCCAAAAAAAGACTTGACCCGATATTTTATTTTCATGTTTCCTCCATTCTTTACACATGATACAGTGCAGAACTGCCAAATGCCCTTACCTTCTAATGATAAAGGTATGGATATGGTACAGTACAGTAATTGCTATATTTTGTTTTCTGTGAAAGAACAGATATTTAAAGTGGGGAGCACCTAATTAGGGCTCTTGAATAATGGGGAGGGTGTGATGTAGACAAGAATCTAGAGAAGGCAAGTGTGATCTGTCTGGAAGTCGAAGCAGGTCTAGGCAAGCAGCCCCGCGGCACGTGGAACCAAAGAGCACTGTGGAGAAGCAGATGGGGGAGGCAGGCTCTGAAGGCTGCACTGAGGATGGGCATGAACTTTAGGTAAGGACACAGGCCCACTATATGAGCTTTAAAAAGTATAACTATTTTGTGTACATAGCTACAGGAGTGTTCAGAAGTGGCAGAAATAATAATGAATGTTTAAGGAATGTGAGAAAGGTGGGCTGAGTTACAGCGTGTTACCAAGTCTGAAAGCCATATCCAGAGAAAGGTGTCGCAGCTAGTGGATTTTCCCATTGTTTATTTTGAAGGACAAACTTTTTGCCTGACTTTTTCCACATTCCTCTAATGAGTTACGTCAGATGCCTTTTTTTCTGCATCACTGCTACCACCCTACACTAAACCCAGTTACCATTCATGAATGGAATGTGACACCACTAGCCTGGGGGAGAAAGAGGGAGGTTTCAAATAGAAACCCAGCCCACCTGGGCCCAGATTCAGGAGTAAGCAGGTGTCTAAAGTATGACGCTCACACAGGCGTGCTGCTGCCCACACCAGGGCCCGGGGAGGCGAGAAGCAGTGTCCAGCTGACAACAGGCAGCAGCACAGTGTCAGGGGAGGCTCATGTCAGGACACAGTGCATGAGCAGCTCATCCCCTGCCAGCAACAGCCCAGGGAACTGACAACCCCCTTTCCTAACCACCTCTCATAAATGTGCAGCATTTTATAGCTTTATAAAGAATTTTCAGACATCACATATATTGTTGTATTTATTATTATAATTATTATTTTTTTTTGGTGCCGTGACTCAGATCCGAACCGAGGTTGCTGCACCACATACTGTTGTATTTAAACAATAGTATTAATCACTAACTCTTTTACTGGTATCAGTTAAGAAAAGCAAGCCTGATGGATATAAACCTGTTCAATTTATAATTCCACCCATCCATCTCCTGGTGGAAAGCTAATACTCAATGTTTTTTAAAATTAGAAAATAGGAAGAATTCAAATGCTTTCTTGATGCTTTATTTGTTCACATAAGTTTGATCATTTTTATTTCATGTATATGAAGACAATATATGTAACATACTTTTTAAAAATGTGGGCTTTGTTTCTGAGTTCAAACCCTACCATCTGCTAGCTGCGCAACTGTGAGAAATTCTTTAAGTAAATTGCCTCATCTATTAGTAGTGATAATAACACCTATTCTAAGACAGCTGCTGGAAAAATTATTTTAATAATGCTTATAAAGTGCTTACTGCAGGACCTGGCTCACAGCAATAATTAGTAACTGCTGTTATTATTAACAACTAATGTTCACAACCTGCTTCTTATGTGCCCTTCAAAAAGCCCTATAACAAAGCCTACGTAGAGAAAATAAACTCGACCCCAAGATTTTAAATCCCAAGAAGGAAATTGGATTAGTTACTATAATACAAAACTACATATTCTAGCACCAATGGAAGAGAACAGCAACATGGCTTTGAATTAAGAACAGCTTTACTTTACAGTGTATACACTTGACTAATGGTGTTTCACATAGGTTAAATTATATTTTCTGTAATATCTTAGATTACAAGGAAAACCTACATGGAATTTTAAAAGCAGATTATCATGTGGAGACAACCAGACTGGTTTTACAAATACATGGGTGTTAATGCATACACACAAAACAAGTCCATTAACTTGCTACATCTCATTGTGGTGAGATGGATGATCACAATAGGGCCATAGTCTTTATTCAGAGGTAGAAAAAAATTGTTAAAGTTACTTTCATCCTGAATTTGAGCAAACAGCAGGATGTTGGTGCTATTCGTAAAAATCAGTGTGCTGCAAGGTTTTTTGGAGGGGTTGGGAATGAGGGAGGAAAGCAAGATGATGAGTTGTAGAGGAAAGCAACTTAGCCCCATGACAATATAACATCCCGTTTGAACAATTTAACATACAGTGAAACAAATCTCTCAAAATGATAATAGCTACAAACTGGAAAAATGTACCTGCAAGCCATCTATCTAAGAATGGCCAATGAAAGTATTAAACCAGGGAATACAGCAAGTACGGGGGACAGTATGACTGAGACCGCGGTCAGTTCTAGAAAAAACAGGTAGGGAGAGATGGTCCGGGGAGGAGGCAGTATCAGTCGTAGGAGGGAGAAGGGGATCAACTGCAGCAGGCAAGTCAGAGAGAAACGGAGGGTAGATGGCATGCAGCAGTCAGCTACTCACACGGGACAGGTTCCTGGGACTGGTGAGTACAGAAACCAGACTGAGGAGGTGAGGAAGACTCAAACAAGGGTGTTGAAGAGAAAAAAACTGAGGCAATTAACAAATACTAGCCAGCCTTACCCAAACTCAGCTGAACACCCATGTCAACAAATACCTTCTTAAGCTAATGCTAGTTTGATTTAGGTTTCTATCACCTAAAACTGAATAAATACTGATTAATACAACCACTGAGCCCAGATCAATGTAATAAGTCTTTTTAATATTTTACAGTCACTACATTTTTTTAGAGGAAAGCTACCAAAAAACCTACCTCATGCTACTTTATGCCAAATGACATACTTTATGAAAAGTGTTACAATGAGATTACAAGTGTGTAATACAACTCTTAGGCTGACTTTTTAAATTTTCTTAATCCATAGACCTGAATGTTCAAGAGAAAACAGCCAGGTAGAGCTAATGAAGAAGGCTATGAGAGAACAGAAGAGAAACAAGAAAAGTTTTTTTATGAAGAAGATAAAAATGGTATTAAATACCAGACATTTTCATATCATAGTGTAAATAAATAATTTTCCAGAGATCCTGTGTCATTTTAGAACAAGTTACAAAATTACTATTTTAATTAGGTAAATCTAGAAATATATCCACATATATTTCTCTGGGCACAGAACATATACATAATGCTATATATCTTTATTTTATTAAAAATATTTTTATTGATTGATTTTAGAGAGATAGAAAGAGAGAAACAGGAACATCAATCTGTTCCTGTATGTGCCCTGACCCAAGATAGAACCAGCAACCTCTGTTCTTTGGGACGATGCTCTAACCAACCAATCTATCTGGCCAAGGTAATAAAATAGGTTGTAATACTTAAGAGATTATACTACATGAAAATATATGCAGATTTTATTTTGCAGATACACACCAAACTATTAGCTTTACTATACATGAAAATAATTTATCCAATACTCTATTTTTACTGAGAATTCATAATTAAACCTTCTATGATAACACCTTAAAGTATTTACTTATATTAAGACAGCACAGCATAAGTACTATAGCTACTGCCATTAATTCAACCTAAAAAAATTAAAAGAAAAATATAACTTCAGTAGTTTACTTACATCACAATTACAGCCAAATACTCCATTAGAAAAGGAAATCAAGTTATAGGATTTGTCTCCCCAGCGCACTGTTGGATCTCCAATGAGGATCATTGCAGTTGCCTACAATAAATTTAATCTTTCCAAATTAAAAAAATTTTACTATTGACTTCTAAGTATTTATATCTTAAACATATATGTATAGTCTCATTTTTCCCCTTCAGGTTAATCAAATTTAATAAACAATAACAGTTATATTCACAAGATTGTAATTCTGGCCCTGACTTTAGATATTTCTTAAAATCTCAAAAAAAAAAAAAAAAACCTCCAGAAAAGAGAATGCTAATATGATATTAATAAATGTTTAGAGAACATACAATTGAAAGAACAGGTTTTTGCAACTTCAATAGTGTTAAGAGGACTTGGTAAGTTATTAAAATTTAGTTATGAGAAAAATGTTTCAAGAATTCAGATCCCACTAAACCTGTTTTTCACACGGTAGGTTCTGGCCTTAGTGTGTCATGAAATCAGTTTAGTGCATCACAATAAACATTTTATACAAAAAAAACAATAAAATAAAACATAAGTATCGGAATACATCACAGATAATAAAAGTAATTACTATTTGTGAAACTTCTATTATACACTTGTGTGCACACAAACTGCATGTAGTGAGCTGCAGTCTAAATCTGTGTCTAACCGTAGATTGTAGTAAAAAAGTTTGAATAATACTGCCTTAAAACATATTCTTCCTCAAGAAGTTTTGTGATTCTTCTAATAAAAAGAAAAATAAAACTTAAAAGACTAAAAGTTGGTTTCCAGCTACGTTTTTCAATTCTATATTATTTTATTGCTATCGTTTAATACTGATAATGCATTATGAAATAATTCCAGTGTTTTCAAAAGACTATGATGACACTTCTAAATATATGACTACTACCTTTTATTATATCCCAGGAAATGATATTATCTCAGGGGGGAAAAAATAAGGCCACATTTTCCTTTAAACACACTACAGTCAGTTTGTTTAATAAAACCACATGATAAAAATAAATTACTAACATTTTATACAATTCTTAGGACATATCTCACCAACTAAGGGGTCAAGGCACACTGGAGTGGCTTATGGGTAAGTTCTCATGTCACCTTTGGCATGAGAAGCTCATGTAGCCCAGTGACCTATGCAAATTTTCTATATATGCATTCAATGAAAAGGTTGAGAAACACTGATATGTGATACGCAAACAACAGTCATATTTCTTTAAACAACATACAAGATTTATCTAAATAGTCCTGAATAGTGTGGAAAGCAGTCATGAAGCATTATTATTTATCTATGTATAAGCTTCAATTTGGTACAGATATGTATCATAGTTAAGAAACATTTTAAGAGCCTGAATATAACAACAACAAAAAAATCTCATGTTCAATATATATAAGAGTCCTCCAGAAAACTTTCTGGGAAGAAATAACAGAATAAGATAGTTAAGTACCTGTGAATAATCTTCTGGCGTTACATGTGGACTGCTATCCTCTATAGAATATACCAGTAAGCTGGTCTGAATTTTTTCTAACATAGTCAAGTTCTCCGGATCAAGACTAATCAAATATTCTCGTGCCTGAAGGGCAAGGAGATAATGATTAAATGTTACAAATTAAATATACTATATCTAGAAGGGAAAAGTTCATTAAGAATAGTACATATATAGTTAATAATGTACTACATATTCGAAACTTCCTGGGAGGAGATCTTAAAAACTTTCTCAGCACAAGAAAAGAAATTTCTAATTATGGTGATATGTTAACTAGACTTATTGTGGTAATTATTTCACAATATATACAAATATCAAATGACTATTTTATATACCCCAAAAGAACATGTTATATGTCAATTATACCTCAATAAAAAAAAAGTGTAAATTATGACCTTAGCCCATCGAGTCCGCTCCTCGCTAGTCAATGCTGCTACCCCAGGCCCCTCAGGTTCACTGTGGCACTTCTTGTAGATGTATGTCAATTGCCTTACAGAGGATTAAAGAAAGAGGATTAAAAGAATAACACAGGCAGCATCACTAGCTATTTTGGCCTCAATAGGTTATAATGTTTACCAGTGTTTAAATGTTTTGATATGTTATCCAAAGAAAGATTATGATCCCAACAGCAATGAATGTCTTTCCAACACTTTTAAGGCAATTATGGCCAATTAACACCGAATCTGTATTTGACAATAACTTAAATAAACAAACTTGGGTTGGTTGATGTAATTTATACTTTGAAAATGCACTTGCACTTCCAAGTCGAAGTAAACAACCCTATACTGTACGTGGAGAACTTGAATAATATTCTGGTAAATAATCTCACAAATACATATAGCTTATCTGACTAAAAACTATGTGCAAATATATTTGATAGAGGACTTACTTTATACCTAATTAATACCTGTGTTTAACTCAACACACATAAGTACCATGTAGTCATGTGTTGTTACTTATAACCATTGCATTTTAAATACTCTATTAGCTAAGGATAAATTATTTCCCCCAATAGCTTTCTATACTCCCAGTCTGATGAGTTTCATGTATTTTTAAATATGTTGCAGGTAAATAATAGTGTTCTTCCATAAAGAAATAAATTTCCATCAGCCAAAAATCCAGAGATTTAGTTAGTTTCAGTCTTCCTCATGGCACATTCTGAGAAATTAACTCAATTAAGAGCTTCTAAGCATTTCTCGGAAAGTGAGCTAATGTGGCTTACTAAATGGCCAAAAGGCACCACTAATAGCCATCCCTTATTTGTGGCTTTTTCATTCAAAACTGAAAAAAATATGATAATTAATTTGCATAATTTCCCGTTTCTTAATTATTTCTGTAATACTAATGAAGAAATAAAGTCCTTGCTGCAAAACTCCTCCCTCTTTATTTGAACATTAATGGAGGAGTCCTGTAGCACAAACTATCTGCATCTACAGTGGGAGTAAGGGGCCTTACCTCTTCCTGTTCACTTGTCTGCAAATTCTGATTTTGCCTCAGTTACAAATAAAGTTTCTACAGTTGGTGATTAGGTAGGTGGTAGGCATAGTAACTAGCATGACTTCTGAGTGCGAAAGTAATAAACTCTACCTCAGCCTTTTTTTCCATTTGGTACTGGTTGCTGCTCTTCCCTTATCACCTCAAATCACTGGTTTTGACCATAAAACTAACACTGCTGCCTGACATGGCCATTCTCATATACATAAAATGTGGTTATTATCACAGAGAAGTTATCAGAGAAAATATGTTAAACCTGAAATGGCATTTTAAGTTTGATAATAAAAGGTCGTATAATAATTGCTTAAATCTTCACCATTAACAAGTCCATACTCACCAAAGCAATCTACTGATTCAATCAATGTGATCCCAATGGCATTTTTACCAGAAATGGAAAAAAAAAATCCTAGAACTCACAAGAAACCATAAAAAACTCTGAGGAGCCAAAGCAATTTTGAGCAAGAAGAATGAAGCTGCAGGTATGCTTCTTGATTTCAAAATAAACATATTACAAAGCTATGGTAATCAAAACAGTATGGCATTGGCATTAAAAACAAACAAACATATAGGCCAGTGGAACAGAATAGCCCCAAAATAAACCCACTTATATACGGTCACCAGAGGTTGCCAAGAACACACTATGGGAAAGGACGACAGTCTGTTAAATAAATGGTGTTGGGAAAACTGGACTGTCACACTCAAAAGAATGAACTGGGTCCCTGTCTTATACCATACACAAAAATTAATTCAAAACAGATTAAAGGTTTAAATGTAAGACCTCAAACAATAAAACTCCTAAAAAAATATAAGAGGGAATAAAGATTCCGACATCAACCTTGACAAGTGTTTCTTAGACATGACAACAAAAGCACAAATAAATGAGATAATATCAAACTAACAGCTTCTGCACAGTAAAGGAAACAACATGAAAAGGCAACCTGCAGATTATGAGAAAATATTTGAAAACCATATATCTGATAAGAGGTTACTATCTAAATCATATAAGGTGCCCCCTAAAATTCAATAGACAAAAAAAAAAATCTGATTTAAAAAATGGGCAGCTGTCTAGACATTTCTCCAAAGAAGATCTACAAATGGCCAACAGGTACATGTAAAGGTACTCAACTATCACTAATCATCAAGGAGATGGAAGTCAAAACCACAATGTATCACCTTACATCAGTTAGGGTGTTTATTATCAAAAAGACAAGAGGTTAAGTGCTGGTGAGGAAGTAGACAAACGGGAACCCTTGTGCACTGCTGGTGGAAATCTCGGTGCAGCCATTACGAAAAACAATATAGCAGTTCCTCAAGAAGTTCATAGAGCTACTATACGACCCAGCAACCCAAGTTATGAGCACTATTCCAAAGGAATTGAAATCAGGATTTCAGAGACATTGGCAATGCCTAGTTCACTGCGGCATTATTCACAATAACCAAGAGGCAGGAGCAATTTAAATATCCATTGACAAATGGATAAACAAATGTATGGAAAATTATTTGTTCCACATACAATGGAAAATTATTCAGACATTAAATCCTGCCATTGGCAGCAACACGGATGAACTTGGAGGACATTATGCTAAGTGAAATAAGCCAGACACAAAAGGACAAATTATTACATGATTCCACTTATATAAGGTATTTACAATATTCCAGCTCCTAGAAGCAGAGTAGAATGGAGGGTGCCAGGGGGCTGAGGTAAGGAGGAGATTGTGGAGGTATCAAAGGGTAGAAAGTTTAGTAATAGGAGTCAGTCCTGGAGATCTACTGCACAGCATGGTGCCTAGAGTTGACAATACTGTGTATATATTTAAGTTGGCTGAAGGTAGCTTTTACGTTGTGTTCTTATCACAAAAAGTAATAACAAAGCAGGAAACTGTTGGAAGTGATGGCTATGTTATGTATAGATTGTGGTGATGAATATGTACAGCTTTTTGTATGTCAGTTTAAAAGTAAATTATCTGTTCAAATAGAAAAAGAGGTATTGATTTGGTAACAAGATAATCTCTTTTCTTTTAATTTGGTTATTCATGCATCTGTTTTTCAGCTACACATGTAACCTCTGATACTAAAAATCACAAAGATTTGTATTAACAATACTTACAATTCAGAATCATATATATTTAAAAATATTCTACACTTGATATTTCCTCACAATCTGGTTTCTGCCTTATTTTTCATTCATTAATTTACTGTATTCTGGTTTTGTCTTCCAATAATTATTGTGAAACCACATTTCTGAAAGTTACCAACAGAGTCCCGTACAACAAATCAGTCTTATTTTCCTCATCATAGAGTGTTTAACACCCAGCAGTAAACCTTCACACTATACTCTGCATTGTTTTTTGTGACATTATTCCACTGCGGTCGCCCCACCTCACTGACCGCTCAGTCTTCTTCATTGACCATTTGTTCTCCTTCCACTGCCAAATGTGTTTCCCCAAATTTCTATCATTAGCCTCCCCCAACCTCTCCTACAATTTCTCCCTTGGTAATTTCATGCACTTCTTTAATAGCTTCAGCTATCACCTTCATGTAGAGATAACCAAATGTCTTTTGAGGCTCCAAATCACTAAGATTCAGAATCTGATCAATCTATCTTCCTCTTCTGATGTATCTTACATTTCTAGATAAAATTTCCTAATGCACAGGGATGGCCTGATTACTTAATTCACACACACAGACACATACTTTCATTTTGTATTAAGGAAGTAGAATTAAAAAAGCAACAACAACTTGGTAACTAATATCTTAGAGCTTCACCTGCATGTAAAAACATAGAAATAGGCCCTGGACGGTTGGCTCAGCAGTAGAGCATCAGCCCAGCGTGTGAAAGTCCCAGGTTCAATTCCCGGCCAGGGCACACAGGAGAAGCGCCCATCTGCTTCTCCACTCTTCTCCCTCTCCTTTCTCTCTCTCTCTCTCTCTTCCCCTCCCGCAGCCAAGGCTCCATTGGAACAATGTTGGCCCGGGCACTGAGGATGGCTTATGTCCTCTACCTCAGGTGCTAGAATAGCTACAGCCCCAACAGAGCAATGCCCCAGATAGGCAGAGCATCGCCCCCTGGTGGGCATGCCAGTGTATACTGGTAGGGTGTATGCGGGTGTCTGTCTGACTGACTGCCTCCCTGCTTCTAGCTTTAGAAAAATACAACAACAAAAAACACACATAGAAATAAATAATTTTAATAAAACATTATAATCAATATAACAGAGATAAATACAGGCAATTAGAGAGACCAAAGGAGGCCAAATCCTTGGGGCGTGAGGCAAGGAAAGGGAACAGGATATTAGGAAAACAGCTGACCTTATGGTGTCAGGTAAACAGAGACACAAAGCATGAGTAAGAATCTTTACTCAAGAGGTAGACAAGTCAGGAGAAGGCATTACAAATAGCATGAGTACATGCAAAGATAATATGCTGTGTTACAAGAACTGCAAGCAGAGAAATGGGGTAGGAATATAGGAGGCAAAGGAGGAAGAGCAGGTCAAATCTAGACCACTGCTAAAGAACTAGGAATGAATTCTAGACCACAAGGAATCATTTAGGATTTTAATCAGAGGTGAAACACAATCAAATCTGAATTCTAAGGACTCATAACTATAGAGAATATATGGAAGCAAGAAAATAACCACAGAGGTTGAATTAACAGTTAAAAATCTGAAAATAACTTTTATCTCTTTAAGAGCAAACAAAAATTCATATTTTCCTGTTGAGTCTCCTGATTTTTTATTTATTTTTGTTTTTTCTTCTTTTCCAAGTGAAGGGGGGGGGGGGATAGAGAGACAGACTACCATATGCATCCCTGCTGTATCCACCCAGCAACCCCATCTGGGGCCATGCTTGCAACTGAGATATTTTTAGTGCTTGAGATGGAGGCTCCACAGAACCATCCTTAGTGCCCAGGGCCAACTTACTCGAATCAATTGAGCCATGGCTGCAGGAGAGGAAGAGGGAGAGAGGAAGAGAGGGAGATGGAAGGGGAGGGGGAGAAGTGGAGAAGCAGATGGTCGCTTCTCCTGTGTGCCCTGGCCAGGAATCAAACCTGGGACACCCAGAGGCCAGGCCAATGCTCTACCACTGAGCCTGATTTTAAAATAGGGATTCAAATTCTCCATTATTCAAGAAAAACAGGTCACAGCCCAAAGTTAGTGCACAGATCACATGTATGCAATTTCCGAAGAGTGGCTTTGAACAATCCAATTAATAGGCCTGATCTAATAATTATATGTCAAATTGGGACCAACCAAACTAAAAACCATGACTAGAATCTACACAAATACTATCCAAGATGCAAAAGCAAAATACCTAAAGAAAAGATAAATTTCCCTACTTCAAAATTTACAATGTACAATTACAAAAATAAAACAAACCAATGAAAATAAAGAACTCCTACAACACTCATACACCACTGAAGTGCTTATTAGTGTAATTATTTTGGAAAACTGACATTATCTCCTGAAGGAAAGGTACACACTCAGCAAGTCCCCCTGGGTGTGCTTAGAGAGTAATGCAAGCACACGTACATCAAAACACTTATACAATAATTTTCAGAGCAGCTTTTTTTTGTACTACTAAAAACTGTAAGAAACCTAAACAATTACTCTTGGGAAGGAGGGAAAGCCTAGTAACTGGGAGGTGTTAGCAGGGGGTTTCTGGAACACTGGCAATATCCTGTCTTGATCTGGGTGGTGGTTACATAAGTATTTAGCTGTATACTTCTGTGTGCACTTTCACATGTTTTGGAATTCTTAATAAAATAATTTAAAAAGTATACAGATATATATAACTCAACATTTAGAAGACAATCTATAAATTTGAACTGATTATAAATTAATGATATTTAACCTTTTTAGAAGCAGCAAGTCATTCAGTGTGATAATAGTAATATACATGTGTATTTTTAAGAGTCCTTATATTTTAGAGATACATACTAAAATATTTATAGTGAAAGAATATTATATTTGAGAATGAGGAGCAGGTCACAAGGAAGTATAGTTGAAACAAGACTACAAATTTATCATTGTTGATGCTAGAAATTGATAACTGTTGAAGACAGGGGAAGAGTATATGGAAGAGCTTCTCAATATAATTCCCTCTACATTTTCCATAATACATTTAAAAAATACAAATGTAGAAAATAATACTATAATACATAGTATATACTACTATATGTACAATCTATTAGTATGTAATACATACTATACATGAAATATATATATTTTAAAATCTATATGCATATAAAAATTGAAATGGAAGGCTAAGACACACCCAACTAGTAACAGTGATGAATTCTAGGGCAGGTAATGGGACTAGTACTGTTTGCAATATTTTTATACAAGTACTTTTATACAAGTGGGATATATTCATATATGCCTAGTAAAATGAAAAATCGATTTAAATTAAAAATAAAATTAGAATAGATTTTTAAAAATTCAGTGTATATAAATTTATTATTGCCACCTTATAAATAGGCAATTCTGAACATTTATTTGTTTTAACTCCTGCAAAAGCTTTAAGATCTAACAAGATTCAAAAGAGTAGTTTGAAAACCTGAGAATCTCTGGTGGGGTGATCAAACATCCTTCGTGAATTACATCAAAGATAAAAACTCGGCCTCGACACAGCACTGCAATGTGACTTGGGGAACTCCCTTCACTCTCTGGAAATAAAACAGAAAACACAAGACCAAATCTAAAAGTCGAACAAGAGTAAGGTTGCAAATTTACATCCCACAGAAAAAAATCATTCCTCCAATAATTTACTTATCATGTGTCTACTATATACATATATATCACATGAATAATAACACTTGAATAAGGTGAAGGAATTCCAATTGTTACAATATAAATGCATACTCTTGAAACCTGTCCATGTGAAACTTCTAGAAATCCATGGGAGTGTCCTATAAGCCCCAAACTACTGCAAGACTTTCTAGTTTTACTTATGGATACGAATGGGAAGGGGATAGGGGCAGCAGAGGACAAGTTTAACAAGTTTCTCTTTCTGATTATTTTAATGCTGATTGCTCATTGGATAATTTAACTGCAGAAATATCTAGCTATCATTTCTCAATAAAACAGTTTCAGTAGAGTAAGGGCACTGTATGCCTGAGTGGCAAGGAGAAAGAATTTTGCTAAATCTGTAGTTTTATTCAAAGCTCTGATAATACCCAGAAGCCACTGATAACTGATTCTCTCTCCTTTGGCACACCTTAACTCCTCAAGGACTACTTGTTTGCTGTAAACCTCAGACTATTCTGATTTAGTTACATCTTTCAAGTACTAGTCCCTTCAACAAGGATCTTCCTGTATGACCGCTCCTTCCCTCTTAAGAAGGGAAATAAAAAAGAAAAGCTAGAGAAAACATACTTCACTCGAAGGAAATTTACTGGTTGATATTATGTACAAGGAACTGTGACAAATTCTTTACACATTACCTCATGAAATCTGTTCAACAATTATGAGGGAGTATCCTGAAAGTACTATTTTGTGCCTTCTATCCTATTTTCTCAAGTCCTAGGAGGTGAGTCATGTATTATACTTGCCCCTCATGGCTACTCCCCACATATTTCTTCTCTCTTCTCCTCAAAACCATGTCCATTCCCTTTTACATTTACCACCACTACATTTTATGCTGTCTACTGACTGCAACCCATCCAAATTGTAAGGCTGAGGAAGAACGAACAAAATAAGCTTGATGCAAAATTATCAATAAGTGGCTAGGGGGAGGGGTGGGGAGGAGGTGGAGGAGAGGGAGAAGGAAAAGGAAGGTGCTGGGGTTACCTCAGGATGATCTTAAGAGGGGCTATTTGAGCAGGCGACGAAATGAAGCAAAGGATGAACCATGAAAATATCTGCAGGAAGAGAGTTCCAGGCAAAGAAAACAGCAAGTGCAAAGGCACAGAACAAAAATGAACTGGTTTGCTTAAAAGAAAACAAGGTCAGTGCAGCTGTAGCAGACAGAGAAAGGGGTACAGTGGTAAGATTGGGGCCACATCATAGTGACTTCAGAAAGGGCTTTCAATTTCAGATATGATGGGCCTTAGGTGAGAGAGTAGTAACGAGATGTAGTGACTCCTTTGGAAAGGCCACTCCGGCAGCTCCATGGAGGCGAGAGCGCAGGAGGGGAGAGCACACACCAGCTCCGCTCACTTGTGCTGCAGCACTCCCCAGGAAAGGGCTCTAACAGAAGGCGAGGGGCTCTGCCTGGGCTGGGCCACTCCACACAGACAAAAGGTCATTTTTTTTTTTCTTTTGTGAGGAAGATATTACAGATTGGAACAATCCAGTAAGAAGAGAAAACTGACAACGCAGCATAGAGAGAAAGGATAATCCAAAAGCAAAGTCCTTGCTAGGCACGAAGAGGAGGGGCCCAGCACACCACGCAGAAGGGCTGTTCTAGGAGTCAGAACAGTTCGCCTATTTTTAAAAAGGGAGGCAAAATTTATGACTGTGCAGTAATGCATTGCAAGGAGGTTGTAGGATGGGAAAACACTTCCATGAGCATGTTTTCTATGATTGCTACAACTGACCAAGTGGTAAGTTACCACTAACAATACAAATTTATAATCTTACAGGTCTGGGGACCAGAAGTCTAAAATGTGTCTTACTGTTATAAGCAGTTTGAACTTTATGTTACCCTAACTAATCATGTTAGATTTATGTTACTATTAACTAACTCTATCACAAACATTCATGCACCTGTCCTGCTCACTGCCTGTTTTGGAACAGCTCCTGCCTGCACCCAGACGTTAAGATGGTTTTTCAGGACACAGAAGTCCACCATCTTCTCAGGACATGGGAATCTGAATAAACCTCTTTCCTTTTCACCAACACCTATCTCACGAGCACTGGCTTTTGTCATGGCAGGGAGCCGAACCTGAGTTCAGTTCCATTATTGGACTAAAATGAAGGTGTCAGCAGGTCTATGTTCCTTCTGGAGACACCTAGGGAGAATGTTCCCTTCACTTTTCTAGCTTGTAGAGACTGCCTACATTGCTGGGCTTGTGGCCTCCTTCCTCCACCTCAAAGTCATCAGGGAAAAGCATGACTTTCTCGTACTGCTAGCTCTGGTCTTTTCCTCTGCCTCTTTCTTCTACCTATAAGAACTTTTATTATTACTTTGGGCCCGCTTGAATAATGCAGGATAATCTCCCCATCTTAGGTTAATTTATTAGCAGACTTAATTTCATCTGCAACCTTAGTTCCTCTTTACCATGTAATCTGACACATTCAACAGGTTTCAAGGATTAGGAAGTGGACATCTGGGGGTGGTGGGAGAAGTGTGATTCTGTCTACCAGATAGGCCGGTAAATTCAGGAATGAAAAGATTGTTTTACATTTGTCAAGAATTAGAAAAGAGCTCACCCTGGCAGGTACCTCAGTAGATAGAATGTTGCCCCAGAGTGCTAAGGTCACTATTTTGATCCCCAGGGTCACTGGCTGGACCCCTAGGTCACTAGTTCAATCCTCGGTCAATGCACACAGAAGCAATCAATGGGTGCACAACTAAGTGAAACGAGTTGATGCTTCTCCCTCCCTCTCCCTCCCCACCATCTCTCCCTTCATCTCTCTGAAAAGAAGAAGAAGGTAGAAAAGGAAGGAAGGAAGGAAGGAAGGAAGGAAGGAAGGAAGGAAGGGAGGGAGGGAGGGAGGGAGGGAGGGAGGGAGGGAGGGAGGGAGGGAGGGGAAGGGTAGAGGAGGGGAGGGGGAGTTCATTAGAACAGAGTTCATTAGCTAAGAATAAGGAAGGGACCTTGGCCAGCTGATTCAGTGGATACAGCTTTGGCAGGGCATGCGGATGTCCTGGGATAATTCCCTGGTCAGGGAACACTCCCCTCCCTCTTCTCTCTCTCTTCTCCTCCCGCAGCCAGTGGCTCAGTTGGTCTGACCATGGACCCTGAATGCTGAGGATAGCTTGGCTGATTCAAGCATGGGTGCCAGACAGGGGTGGGTGGTGGTTGCTGGGTGGATCCCAGTCAGGGTGCATGCGAGAGTCTGTTTATCTCCCCACTTCTCACTTTAAAAAAAAGAAAAGAAAAAGGAAGTAGAAAAGCACAAAACAGGCTTTTCTGGAAGTGAGAATAATCTGACACAAGAATATGGCAATGTGAGTCCACTTGTGGTTTAACTGAGAAAAATGTAAGTTACGAGAGAGAGGAAAAAAACGTAAGTGAGGTTTTGTGGTTTTCATTGGCCAAGTAAGTTGCTAGAGTAGGTATCTTTGATATGTAGAGTTAAAACAAAAGACTGAAATTTAAACAGTGTTATGGTGGGGTGTAGTGAGGAGGAAGCAGGTGGGCAAAGATTTCAATGTATATGCAAGGAAGTGATTATAGTTAAGAACCATAGAAAGAAGTAAAGATTGGGGGTGGGAGAGGGAGGGATGGGACTGTGAAGAACTGTAGGGATGTGGAACTGTAAGTCACAATGTGGTCAAAGGAAGAGCTGAAGTGGACTACCAAAGGAAGTGGGTTGTAAAGAGCAAGTAGGTATCAGACTGATATGCTTATAACTATGATATTCAAGTGGAGTTTTTGATAATAACAAGGTTTAAGGCATGACCATGGGTGTGAGTGGCTGCTTAAGAGGGAGTGAAGAAACAGATTCCTAGAGGAAAAAAAATGAACAAAAGGAGAGGGCATGGATCATCTACACGTAGAAGCCTAAGTCATCAAGAATGTGACTGAAGTCCTGGCCAGTTTGCTCAGTGGTAGAGTGGCGGCCCGGCATGTGGAAGTCCTGGGTTCAATTCCTGGCCAGGGCACACAAGAAAAGCGCCCATCTGCTTCTTCACACACCCCCTCTCCTTCTCTGCCTCCCCACTTCTCACTTCAGAAAAAAAAAAAGAATGTGACTGAAGTACTAATGGAAAGACAGTAAGATCAGTGCTAAAACAACCAATGAATGAAGGGGGAGTCACTGAAACAATGACGAGCAGTGGTCATATAACCCGAGAGCGTTTTTCTTTTTAGAGAGTTCAAATTGTAAGACAGAAGAAAAAAAGGAAAACACAATGGGAAAGAGAACATAAAGATCCCCTACATGCTCACTGGTACCAAAGTATGAGAAAAAATGTCCCCACTTGAGACGGTTATATGGAAAGTAGGAAGCTCAAAGGATAGCCAGGTGTCAGTAACAGTACCATTCAGAAGGAAACAGGAACTCTCAGAGAAAAGGTTGAGGATATCATGAATTTTGCTGACCATGAGCTCCAGAAAGTACAGCAAAGGGTATGGGGAAGGGTCACAGCAGTGAGGACCTGGATCAAATTAGGGTATGCACAAACCATGAAGCCAGACGATCAGAAGCAACACAGGAAGTCTAAATTGCTTGGGCAAAATGAGGTGAACAGGAGGAAAGGTAAGACTGAGTTAGTCTTAATGGTCTCTTAGGTGGTAAGTAAGAGTCTCGTGCTAACGACTGCCTCCCTACTGAGACTGGCCTCAGAGCCGCAGCAGCATGCATGCTGCCTCCCCTGCTCCCTTCTCTCCCCTCCGCCCACTGCCAACACACAGTTTCTTCAACTTTCTCCTTGTCTAGGACAGATTCCAGGGTTCAGCATTATAAACTTCCCCTTGCAAAACCCCTGAAATCCTTCAAGCCCTCTCCTCTGCACTTGCCCTTGATTGCTGCTGAAGAAAAAACCACAACACACCATCTAGTTTGACTTTAAATTCATAAACACACATTTCAAATGGGTACTGACCACTGTTCAGCTACCTACATTTCTACAGCATGTTTGAAAGAGTGACTGTTTCAAACCTCCTTTCTCCTTCAGTCTTCCACCACAGGTGATGAACTGTTATTTTGCCAAGGAAGACACAATGAATGCACAGGACCTCCTATCTTCCTACAGCAGAACGGGTGGTCTGGCTGCACCTAACGGCACACTCCCAGCAGCCACTCTCATCCTTGCTCTTCAAGACCAAAGGACAATCCCTCTACCATTTCTGCTCTTGACCCTTAGTTCTTACCTTCTCAGTGATTTTGGCTTCTTATCCATTCCCCTGTAAGATTAGTTTTCGTTCTCTCCTATGCCATTCCTATGATAAAATATCACCCATCTTTAAAAAAATAAAATAAACAAAAAATCTTCCACTGCACATCAAAACGTTTTTTGCAAGCATTCTTTCCAGATGTCACCACTTGTTTGCTTTCCTCTCCTCACCTTGAACTCCCTTCCCCAGTCTCCACTTAGGCTGCTCTTGTTGGGGGTACTTTGTCTACATCATGTTGACAAAGCCAATGGTCACTTTTAATTTTTAATTTATTTGACCTCTCCAAAACGTCAAATGAAACACTTCCTAGCCTGGTCTGTGGTGGCGCAGAGCACAGAGTACCAACCTGAAACACTGAGGTTGCCAGTTCGAAACCCTGGGCTTGCCCGGTCAAGGCACACATAAGCAACAAATGAACAGCTCAAGTGAAGCAACTACTTCTTATTCCCCTACCCTCTGCACTCTGTAAAATCAAGAAATAAAATCTTTAAAAAACAAACAAACAAAAACACTTTCTTTTCTTGGCTTCTGGGAACCTACTGGCCTTGCTTTCTTCCCACCTTGGCCTCTTTTTTGCTGGTTCCTCCTCCTCGGTTCACCAAATATTGCATTTGATTATAATAAGAATCAGTACTAGTTCCCTGGTCACCTTCATCTACTATGTGTTCCAAAAATAATTTTAGCCAGTGGTCCCCAACCCCCGGGCCACAGACCGGTACTGGTCTGCAGAGAAAAAATAAATAACTTACATTATTTCCGTTTTATTTATATTTAAGTCTGAACGATGTTTTATTTTTAAAAAATGACCAGATTCTCTCTGTTACATCTGTCTAAGACTCACTCTTGACGCTTGTCTCGGTCATGTGATACATTTATCCATCCCACCCTAAAGGCCGGTCAGTGAAAATATTTTCTGATGCCTGACCAGGTGGTGGCGCAGTGGATAGAGTGTCAGACTGGGATGCAGAGGACCCAGATTTGAGACCTCGAAGTCGCCAGCTTGAGCACGGACTCATCTGGTTTGAGCAAAAGCCTACCAGCTTGAACCCAAGGTTGCTGGCTCCAGCAAGGAGTTACTCAGTCTGCTGAAGGCCTGCGGTCAAGGCACATATGAGAAAGCAATCAATGAACAACTAAGGTGTTGCAAGGTGCAATGAAAAACTAATGATTGATGCTTCTCATCTCTCTCCATTCCTGTCTGTCTGTCCCTGTCTATCCCTCTCTCTGACTCACTCTCTGTCTCTGTAAAAAAAAAAACAAAAAACTAATAAAGTTTTTTTTCCTGACATTAAACCAGTCTGTAGCCCAAAAAAGGTTGGGGACCACTGATCTTAGTGACTCTTGTGGCTTTAAAAATTATTTCCATGCCAGCTAATGATGACCCTAAATCATGTGCAGTACTGAATTTTTCTTAGAACTCCTAACTTTGTATCTAACTGCCTACTTGACATTTCCACTGAGAGGTCTAAAAGGCATCTTAAACTTAACATAGTCTAAAGGAACCCTTGATTTTCCTCCCTAAATATCTCCTCCCAGTTTTTCCTGCCTCATGAACCAACACACCTATCTACCCCATTAGTTAGGCAAGCCAAATATCATAAAGTCACCTCTAACTTCCAGTTTTTCTTACATCTCTTAACCACTCTCTGAATAATTCTGCTAAGCCCAAATTCAAAATATATCCAGAATCTAGTAACTTTTCACCACTCCATGCTACCACCCTAGCATAAATCATTATTATGGCTCACAGGGACTGTATCAAAGCAACTTTATAATTGACCCTGCTTTACACCTCCTAAAAAACTTTCCTTCTAACAGCAAGTAAAATGATCTTTAAAATATTAGCCTGATCACATCATACTTTCTCAAAACCCACTAATAGTATGTATTCACATTTTAAATAGAAGCCAAAAACTTCAGCTGGCTTACAAAGTACTATATGATTTGGCCTCTAGTCACCTTTTCAGACTGTATTCTCCCTCCTGCCTGCTCCGCTCCAGCCACAATGCCCTTCAAACATGCCAAGTTTACTATGCCTAAGGGATTCCCCGGTAATACAAACAAAACAAAACAAGCTGAACCAAACAAAAATAAAACACCAAAAAACTTAGCTGGATCATCTAATCATTCAGATCCTCAGAGAGGTATCCCTTGGCTACCAAATCTAAAACAGCCACCCAGACAACTCATGTTATTGAATTCTATATATTGTATTTCTCATTAACTCTGATATTTTTCATATTCACTTATTACCCCAGCTTTATCACTATCTATACTTTTTCACATAGCCATAAGTTCAAGAATATATTAATCATGACAGCTTAAGCCATTGTGTCAAGAGACACATTATTAAATTAACGAGTCTCCATTTTATATACTATAACTTAAAGGAGTGACCTTATCTAAGGACATATCTACTAGATGCTAAAGACTGAATTCAAAACCAGGTCTACTGACATTGGTTCTTAACTAATGTATATATTACCTCTCTTTGCTACTGCTGTTCTGTCGATTTTCTCCTGTTCATCTTTTCCATTCATATTTGGGCATTAAACTTTATGCCATAAATAACAACATTCCTTAACACTTTATTTTAATCTCCCACTTGCAACATCAAGGTAAATGTGTGTAGGTTTGAAGACATTATCTCAAGCATCTACAGAGGTTTACAGAGGAGAGCTGAGTTCTACATGAACTATCCATTCCTAATTACATTCTGCAGTAATCATAAATTGACATTAAATTTATAAAACATAAAAATTCCTGAAGTAACAGAACTAGCAGTTACTACAACAGAATTTTCCATTTCAAATTATGCTAGAACACCAAACCAAAACTGACATTAAACTTACAGTAAAAAAACAAAGACTCTGATGAGTCGATCTGACTTCAGGTGCCTTTAAGAAGATTGTATCAATCTCTCACCTCATCTAAGAGGGAAGGAAAGCATCTTCACGATGAGGGGGGCATGATGAGCACAGAGAAGCAAGCACGCAGAAACGGACCCCAGATAAGAAGAAGAAATAAGGGTAGAAACAGAAGGATTCAAATCATATTCTCATATGCTTATTTGTAATTCTACCCTTTCAACCAAAATTTAAAATTTTAAATTATGTAACATAAGCATCAGGTTTGTATAGAACCATGCAAGACACAGTTTAGAAAATCGAGTCCCATAAAACAGTTTCAACTAATCAGAATAACTGAAATAAGGTTCATAGAAAGCCTTCAATTTATCAAAACTCAGTAAGAAATATTCTTCAAAATAGCACATTCTGTGTCACAGAAACTACAGCAAAACTACCCAAATCTCAATGCCTTTACCAAAGAAAATGCCCACATTTTCTACTTACCAGTCCTAAAATAATTCATAATTGAGTCTCTAGTGATTCCTGGTACCTTGCAGGTAGCAAACAGCATTCGGAATTGATTCATATCTAGAGGAGTATTCCCAACTTTATGAACAGGCAGTTTTTCTCTAATAAAACAAAAAAAAGTATTTTGATTAGGAAGTCATCATAAAACTTATAAACCAAACAGTCACAGCTATAATACTCTCTCCAAATAAGTAAATGAAGCTTCTCTCAACTTTTTCCACCTGATACTTTGGGTAAATTTCCTACTAAATTCATTAAGTATCTTACTTTCTTAATAGCTGCCAGTAGTTCAAGTTATGCCAAAGACTTATACTTCCTCTTTCCAACTGTGTTCCTTCCTTTGGAGGCCAGTAGTGTTCAATATGGGATGCAGGACCCCCAAAGTTGACGTTCAGTTGTGATGGCACACGGACATCCAGGTAGGCGACATTCAGCCACCACTCTTCCAGCTAAAATAAAGAACATCAGCCTAATGCTACTGATAATATAAGAACGTATAAAAACAAAGTTACTATTTGGGGTTTCTATCCTCTTCTTAGGAACTGTAGGGTCCTTAACTATTATTCAGTTTAACTGTATTATCAAAAGTATGAAACAAAAAAGCACCTTCAGACAGATCATTATCAATCACAAATACCCAACAAAGTACTTAGATGTGTTTTCTCAGAGTACCTGGGGAACAATATTCAATAATTACTCACTTAATTAATGGATTTACAATTTTCCTTTTCTAAGCAAAAACTGATATATTAAATAAGAAATATAAAAACTTTTTAGTAGGTGTTAAAAACTAATTTACGTGTTCTATGTGTCTCTTTTCCACTATACGCACTTTAATTTCTTGCACAAGTAAGCAGATCTTATCAAATTATCTGCAGTTATTTTTGAAATAGTTGATGTTCTCAATTATAATCCATCATTCAAAAAAAGATATAAATGAAAAGGATACAGACAAAACAACAACTTCTTACCTTTACCCTAAATTAGTTAAAACCACTCAAGGCTTAATATTGAGAATAAAGGAATCTGGAAGTATAATTTTATTATTCCATCATAGATGCCAATGGCTGATGAAAAAATAAGCTTTCTTTTTAACTGCTAAAACTAAAAGATAATTGCAATCATTATTTCTAGACTAAAGGAATTATCTGTAATTAAATCCTCTGGTGTACACTATATAAGTAGAGTAGTAAAGCTGAAGAAGCCAAAGATTCCTTGTAGAAAACTGATATCCTTAATAATTACTATAGCAATGTCGCAATCTAACTGAAACACAGAATACTCATAACCATTCTCCACTCTGATTCTGTCATGGCTCTTTGTCTCACATGCACAGGCGTCCCCAAACTACAGCCCGCGGGCCGCATGTGGCCCCCTGAGGCCGTTTATCCGGCCCCTGCCGCACTTCCGGAAGGGGCACCTCTTTCACTGGTGGTCAGTGAGAGGAGCACTGTATGTGGTGGCCCTCCAACGGTCTGAGGGACAGTGAACAGGCCCCCTGTGTAAAAAGTTTGAGGACCCCTGAATTCTACACCATATATGTGACATGTACACTTTAGTAGCATTTTAGGATTTTTTAGGCAATGATCACCTGGACAAAATATTTCTCTCAGGCTTGGCCTACAAATCACCTGCATCAGAAGCACATGGAATAGTTGTTAAAATAAGGATTTCTGGGTCCCATTCCAGAAATACTGAATCAGAATTACTGATCTCAGGAAATCTGCATTTTAACAAGTTTGCCATATGATAAGAAAGTAGCCTGCTCATACACTCAAATTCCAGAGTTAAGCAATTCATTAGAATGATGATAATGACTGCAAGATTTTTCACAGTAATAATTTTAAAGTGAAAGATATGCACATTTTTATTTTCCATTTTATTTATTTAATTAATTTATTTTTGTATTTTTTCCCTAAGTTAGAAATGGGGAGGCAGTCAGACAGACTCCTGCATGCACCCGACCAGATCCACCCAGCATGCCCACCAGGGGGATTGCTCCATTGCGGCTGAGCCATTCTAGTGCCCAAGGCAGAAGCCATGGAGCCATCCTTAGAGCCTGGGCCAACTTTGCTCATATCGAACCTTGGCTGCTTGGCTGCGGGAGGGGAAGAGAGATAGAGAGAAAGGAGAGAGGGAAGGGTAGAGAAGCAGATGGGTGCTTCTCCTGTGTGCCCTGACCAGGAATCGAACCTGGGACTTCCACACACCGGGCCAACGCTCTACTGCTGAGCCAACCAGCCAGGACCTATTTTCCATTTTTAAAGGATCAACAATTTTCTTATCTTAAGTACAATAACATAAATACCCAATTTCTTTTTCCTTTTGCCCTTTCAAGTAATTTCTGGTGCAATTTCTCTCCAATACCATTTTGAAATTTTTGGACAATTTCTTCAGTTTTCTTATATTCTTCCTCATTTGCAAATGGCTTTACTATAAAGAAAAAATATGCATTAAAGTACTTAGACATCAAATACCACAAACTCTTCATTTTTAGTACTTATACAAATCTTGAGACTGATTTATGTAAAATTATTATGGATACACTAATTATCATAGCAGTCCAATAAATTGGCTCAAAACCAACAATTCAAAGTACTATAAAAAAATAAAACAATGGAAATTATGTAATCTAATAAACATTTTCTTTTTTTTTTCTTTTTTTTTTTTTTGTATTTTTCTAAAGCTGGAAACGGGGAGGCAGACAGACTCCCGCATGCGCCTGACCAGGATCCACCTGGCACGCCCACCAGGGGGCAATGCTCTGCCCATCCGGGGTGTCGCGACCAGAGCCACTCCAGTGCCTGGAGCAGAGGCCAAGGAGCCATCCCCAGCGCCCGGGCCATCTTCTGCTCCAATGGAGCCTCGGCTGCGGGAGGGGAAGAGAGAGACAGAGAGGAAGGAGAGGGGGAGGGGTGGAGAAGCAGATGGACGCCTCTCCTGTGTGCCCTGGCCGGGAATTGAACCCAGGACTTCTGCACGCCAGGCCGACGCTCTACCACTGAGCCAACTGGCCAGGGCCTAATAAACATTTTCTGAAAAACTATTTTAAAATCATTCTCGATGATGACAGTTAAAATGACAAAGGACTATCATGTAGCTCTTGGTCCTACAGCAAAGTAAATTGACTTTAGCCATGAATAAGAGAAATTAATGTGCCTTTCTACTAAGGTTCAAGCAGAGCCCTGAACATGCTGTATGCAGATGTAACACAAGTGTAAAGCCTGCCCATAGTGCGGTGCCGTGTTGGCAATAACAGTTTCCTTCACAAAAAGAAAAGAAAAAGAGAGAAAGCGAGGATATAGGGTTCTCAGTCCATTGAAACCAAGGGCTATGAAAATTAAGTTATAGATAAAAGTAAATTTTAGAAATCTTGAGAAATTAGTATTTTCCGTTTGTTGTATTTTGCCTCTTCAGTACCTTGTCCTTTTTGTAACATTGATCTTGGAAAGAGAGAAAGGAAGGGAGAGCGAGAAAGTGAAAGAGAGAGACAGAGAAAGAGGAAAAGAGAGAAATAGGAAGAGAAAGAAAAAGAGAGAAAAGGAAAGAGAGAGAGAGAGAGAGATATTAATTTGTTGCTCCACTTATCTATACATTCATTGGTTGATTCTTCTATGTGCCCTGACTGGGGAGCAAACCTGTAATGTTGCCATTTTGGGGCAACGCTCTAACCAACTGAGCTCAAAAGCAACTGAGCTCAAAAACCAACCAGGGCCCTGGCCAGTTGGCTCAGCGGTAGAGCGTCGGCCTAGCGTGCGGAGGACCGGGGTTCGATTCCCGGCCAGGGCACACAGGAGAAGCGCCCATTTGCTTCTCCACCCCTCCGCCGCACTTTCCTCTCTGTCTCTCTCTTCCCCTCCCGCAGCCAAGGCTCCATTGGAGCAAAGATGGCCCGGGCGCTGGGGATGGCTCTGTGGCCTCTGCCCCAGGCGCTAGAGTGGCTCTGGTCGCAACATGGCGACGCCCAGGATGGGCAGATTATCGCCCCCTGGTGGGCAGAGCGTCGCCCCTGGTGGGCGTGCCGGGTGGATCCCGGTCGGGCGCATGCGGGAGTCTGTCTGACTGTCTCTCCCTGTTTCCAGCTTCAGAAAAAATTAAAAAAAAAAAAAAAAAACAAACAAAAAAAACAACCAGGACCTCAAAATCTTATCTTAAAATCAATTTAAATATCTACTCATAAAAAGTACAAGTAAATTTCAAAAACAGTGATTAATCAGTAAATTAAAAAAAATACTAGAATTCCCAGATGAAAGTAAAGAAAAAAGGAGAAAAATAATTTTTTTAAAAAGAGGGTTTCCAGTTCAAGTGAGTGAAATACATAGGTTTACCTCTACCACTAGCAACTCACTAAAATGACAGTAAAGTAATTAAAAAGGTATAAATCTATAAGGACAAAATAATGATAAAAGAGAAGACAGCAGGACAACTTAAGCTAACATTTCACAAATTACAAAACATATAGGAAAATGGCAACTGACTTTGTAAAATCGAGAAAGTATCGAAAGTAGAAGGCAATGGAAGACAGGGCAGAGTTAGGTGCAAACCAAGAAGCAGCCAGTTCTGGCAGTATAATCCCCAAAAGGCTCAAGAATTAAAGACACATGGGCTTCCAAAGGCAGGGGATAAAGTGAGGCTGAGAACAGGATTGCCAGTAAGTCTTTAGAAGCTGCAATCACCCACCCACACTCACCTCTGTATAGAAAACCAGGCACCTTCCTAGCAATGTCAGTGGAAATGCGGATGTTTACTCTCAGAAGTTGAACCAGTCAAGTAGAATACCTGGATTCTAGCTCAAATTGAAAAGAGGATAGCTTATAATAAACCTGTATATCCAGAACAGTGAGTCCTCCAGCCCCTTCCCCCTGCTAAACTCCCAAAACACCAACAATCAGGCCTTCTAAACAAATGATGAGAAGAGTCTTCTTTGGCAAAACTGATCGGTTTAAGAGAAAGGAGTACTGATATTGGGTATGACCTCATAGACCTGCTAGTTCTCTCCCCTATTACCCTAGAAGGCTTACTAGTCACCAAGCGCCACACATACACAGAGTTCCTAGTCTGCTTTTTAGAGTCTGACTCAAATATGAATGTCTAAGAAGTGCCAGATATTTGATGAAAGCCTCACATTCGAGAGTCAGAGAGTAGAACAAAGGATTGGTAAATACCAAACAGTAAAAAGACCAAAAGGAGAAAGTGCTAATAATGAATATACATCAGTCTCCAAGAAAGATGCCAAGGAGTGCAGTAAGTACAAGACCATTGCTCTAGCTTCCCACAAGTAAAGTGACGCTCAAGGGGATGCAACAAAGGCTTCTACATAGGAAATGCTGGATTCAGAAAAGGAAGAGGCACTGTAATTACAAGCATTTGTTGGATGCTAGAGTGTCCAAAGAATTTCAGAAGGTCAGTCTATGTGTTATAACCGTAAAGCTTTTGACTGAATCAATCCTGTAGAGCTACTGGCTGCTCTGAAAGAAATAGGCATGCCTCAGCATCTGCTAGTCTTGATGTGTATCCTGTGTTGTGGACAGGAAGCCACTGTAAGAACAGACTATGGAGCAAGAATAGTTTCCTATAGAAAAAGGTGTCAGACAAGGGTGCATTTTATCTCCCTATTTGTTTAATATGTACACATAACGTATCAAACGAAAAACTGGACTTGACTCAAAGGAAGGAGGAGTGAAAACTGGTGGAAGAACTATCAATAATTTAAGATATACAGACAACACCATCTTACTGGCAGAGAGTTGTAATGATTTGATATGACTTCTGATGAAAGTGAAATAAGAAAAGTGCCAAAGCAGGACTGCATTTCAACAAGAAGACAATCATGACTACCAAAGCAATACACAACTTTACCAGAGACAATGAAGATACTGACTTTGTTAAGACTTTGTTTACCTTGGTTCAGTCATCAGTTCAAATGGAAACTGCAGCCACGAAATCAAGAAAAGGCTGAGACTCAGAAGGGCAGGAAGGGAAGAATTAGAAAAAAATCACTGCGTGTATTACAGGTGAAGGCCTAGATCATCCACATCCTTGTATTTCCAATAACTATATATGGATGCAAAGAAGACTGACAGGGAAAAAACTGATTCGCTTGAAACATGAGGTTGGAGGAGTGCTAGTCTGGATCACCATAGAGATGAACAAGTGGGTCCTAGAGTTTTCCTGAAATATCACTGGAGGAGAAAAGGACAAAATTGAAGCTGATCTACTTTTAGGCACATCATGAGAAGGTAGGCTTCTTCGGAAGAGACAATAAAACTAGGTAAAATAGAAGACAACAGGGATAGAGAAAGACCAGGTGGATTGATGGTTTAAAAGAAGCCATAGACACGAGTCTGCAGGAGTTCAGCAGGGCAGTTGAGGACCAGATGTTATGGATATTATTCATAGAGTCTCTAGGAGTCAAAGTTGACTCAACAGCAATTAACACTCTAATAATGAAAGGGAAACATTTTTAAATTAAAAGCTTAGCCCAGAAGGACCCAGATCCAAGTAAGAGGAGTTCCAGAGAGAGCAAAGACGTAAGGACAAGACTATCAGAGAAACAGTATTTCAAAAATTTCCTAGAAATAAAGAATATGACTTTTTAAACTAAAAGAACCCACTGAATATTCAGAGAAATAAATGAAAATACCTATACACTAAGAAACATCATTGAGAAATTCAGAATGGTAGGGATAAAAAAAAAGAGGTTGCCAAACATCTGGAGAGTAAAACCACAGGTCACATATAAAGGACTGCACATCCAAGAGGAACAAAACTCTTTAAAAGTATCATTTCCAACCCAGAATTCTATAGTCAGCCAATCAATCATGTACAAAGGCAGAATAAATGTTTTTCAGGTCCTACATTTTTCCCTCATCCCAGATATGCTTTCTCAAGTGCCTACTGAAGATATACAGCACCAAAATATGGAAAAACAGATAGAAAAAAGAGGAAGACAGAATCCACAAACCAGGGAACCCAATACAGGAGAGGTGAAGGGAACTGCCAGGATTCTGGCCAAAGGAAAGCCCCAGGACAACAGCTGCCCACAGCTCAAGAGATGCTTGCTGATTGGAGCAGGAGGTAGAGGGTGCCAGAGGGATGTCTCCAAGAAGAAATGAAACTGAGAGACTATCTTATGTATTTAAATAGATTCAGGGATTCTCAGTGCATTGAAGTATTTGGGAATAAATTAGTTGTGAATATAAAGCAAATTTAGCAAATGAAAAATGAGGAGAAAAATGCAACAAAAACGTAAATGGTTCTCTTGTGAATAACTGCAAAACATAAACCCTAAATGGTCAGGTAAATTAATTCAGGTAAACACTGATCAGGTGAAACTCTAATTAAATCAAGTGAATATTAATTTAATCCCAAATGGTGATCTGGAATTGGATTTTCCCTCTCATGTTGGGTTGTATGTATGTTGTGGGGATGGGGGAGATTAAGGGGTGTAAGAATGCTAAATATACATAATTTTAGAAACTAATTCATAATATCAACTGAAAACTCCAAGAAATAGTAGCATAAGAAGTTAAAATAGTTTAAACCTGGAGATAACACAAGAAACATAAATTATTTGAAAATGCCTGCTTGAAAGAGTGGGATGTGCAGGGGTTGGGGCTACCACTTTTTATTGTAAGTCTAACAGTACTATCTGGCTTTTTAAACTATGGAAAATTAACATAAGAGAAAATTTTGGACATTTTAAGGATATTTTACTATCATGAGCCTAAAGGAAAAATCAATTAGACCCTCATCAACCTCTAAAAATTTTATAGTTTTCTAAGTTGTTAAATAAAAAGTTATATTAAAAGATTACAAACATACCTGATTCAAGGTATTTTTGTAATGATTCTTCAAGTAAAGGAACAGGCAGTGATGGAAGAGAATCCTGGTACTGAAATGTTCTTTCTTCAGCTGACTTAGCCAATTGATTTTCCATGATACAATCACAATAGAAACACTAAAGAAAAAAGACAGCCCTCACCACTTCAATCTCACAAATATTCTTATATATATGGTAGGTCCAATTCACTAAATCAATATTTAAGAACCACAGTATATCCAGGTCTTATTTGCTTCTTGTCTTTAATAAATCCATAAACTTGTCAGAAAGAGAACCAATATTTTAAAAGTGTAGACTCTGAGGGGAAGCAGAGTTTATGAAGTAAACTATATATTAAAACAGCAACTGAGAAATCAGGAACATTAACATTGAATAAGAATTTCCTGTTCTTTCAAATACTACCTTTTAAAACTAATAGCAAAGACAAAATATTCCACTCGTTGAAGGTTACAGAATAAAACATTATCAAAAACAATAGTATGGCAGAGACTCTTTTCAGCCAATGTAATTTCCCCCTTCTTTCTTAAGAGAATCCTGACTTTTATCTGGGCATAAAGCTATAGTTATATCTCCTCCCTCGGAGCTCAGCATGGCTCTGTGATTTACGTGTCACCTCGAAGTCATGCCCCTGTAAAGGACTACATGGGTTCACCCTGTGCTTTCTCTCCTTCTCACCGCCTAGCAGGTAGTCCCAACTGGAACAGCACCTTGGTCCCATTTATGGAAGCCACGTACACGCATAATGTCCAAGCAGACCTCGGAGATACTGTAGGTTTGGTTCCAGACCAAGCAATAAAGTGAGCTGCGATATTTTTGGCTAGTGGAGGGTCTTGCCTTTATTTTGTAAAAAAAAAAAAAACAAACAGATCTGTGAAGCGTAATAAAATGAGGGATGCCTGTATTGTGGTTGTCAGAATCTTTCTCCTAGCCCTGGACTCCTCCCTCTAGGTATATGAAACAAAAATAAAAAAGAAACATCTCATTCATACCATTTGTTTAGCTTATATATAAAAAAATTATATATAAGAGCTTATATATAAGAGCTTAGCTTAATATAAAAAAATAATCCATGGCCTGACCAGGCGGTGAATGGAGCATAGGACTGGGATGTAGAGGACCACCCAGGTTCAAAACCCTGAGGTTGCCAGGTTGAGCACGGGTCACCAGCTTGAGTGTGGGATCACAGATGTGACCCCCTGGTCACTGGCTTGAGCTCAAAGGTCGCTGACTTGAGCAAGGGGTCACTTGCTCTGCTGAAGCTCCCGGGTCAAGGAACATATGAGAAAGCAATCAATGAACAACTAAGGTGCTGCAACAAAAAACTGATGCTTCTTATCTCTCTCCCTTCCTGCCTGTCTGTCCCTATCTGTCCTTCTCTCTACTTCTCTCTCTGTCACAAGAAAAAAAAAAAATAATAATCCAAAAAAGAGATACAACAAAGACCTCATAGTTCCTCTTCCAATCTAATGACTTTGGCCGCACTTCACTTTGACCATTCATAGACTTGGCTTTAGATCTAATGGAAATGCAGATGTAGGTTCAAATTCCAGCTCTGCCTCTTTCTAGACATGTGTGCCTGAGCAACTAACTTTAAATTTCCTTAACTGTAGAGAGCATAATCATATAATCAGATCAAGTTATTGTTAAGAGTTTTTTTAAAAATGTCTGCACAGCCTGAGCAGGCAATAGCACAGTGGACACTGTGCTATCACACATGGCCTGGGATTCAGAGGACCCAGGTTCGAAACCCTGAGGTCACTGGCTTGAGCAAGGGGTCACTGGCTTGGTTGCAGCTCCCTGGTCAAGGCACATACAAGAAAACAATAAATGAACAACTAAGGTGCCATAACAAAGAATTGATGCTTCTCATCTCTCCCTTCCTGTCTGTCTGTCCCTATCTGTCCCTCTGCCTCTTTCACTAAAAATTTAAAAAATAAAAATAAAAATGTCTGCACAAACACATTATAAGAATAAAGTAATATAGTTAAGAAGACCATAGTATTATGCTAGCTAGGCAGAATTTCTATGAATAGTCCCCATAATTCACCTCCTAACACCCAGACCTGTGAATACTGTATAAGATTTTCACTTCCACGCTTGTGATCATGTTATTTTACATAGCACAACTGGTCTTAAAATAGAGAGATTATCCAGGTGGGCCTAATCTAATCACTTGAGCAAGCTTTCTCCAGCTGGTGACAGAAGAGCCAGAGAAATTAAAACCATGAAAGAGGCTGTCTGACTTTGCAGACACAGGTGGTCTTACAGAACTAAGAGAAGCCCCAGCTGACAGACAATAAGAAAATGGGGACCTCAGTTGTATAACCAATGGAAATGAACTCTGCCAAACACCTTAACGAGCCTCAGGGAGACGGATTGCCCAGAGCCCCCAGAAAAGAGCCCAGAGCAACAGAAACCTTTGTTTCAGCTTTGTGAGATCCTAAGCAGAGTATCCAGCTAAACCTACCTGGACTTCTGATCTATAGAAGCTGTGAGATAATAAACTTGTGTTCTTTTTTTAAGTTTGTGATCACTGTCATGGCAGCAATAGAAAACTAATACACATACTAGAGTAGATAAGATGTTCCCTGTATACCTCCCTACCATTTAACAGGCTCTAGGAAACAGAGACCAAGAGTTCCAATTCCATACCCACTGTAGTCTTAACTAACCAACAGGTACACTTTAAAATACGAATTATCAGATTCTCAACAATAAAGATTAAAAAGAATATAATTCCAAAAGAATCCATACTATATGCTTTAAGAAAACAATGACGCTGTATTTAATTATACTGGGCTTCTTGGGAGCAATGAGATGTAAACTCAAAGTGGAAAGGAGAATCAGGAACAATAAGTTCAAAGAAAAAAAAAAGAAAAAAAGATTGCCACATACCAGTGCGCCAAGATGAATTGTTTAGGACTGCCAGGAGCTTGTTGCAATAACTGTTTTGAGATCACGGGTCTGAACTAGGCTGATGACTGCGGAAAGGAAGAAACAAATTTAACAATTGCAGTGGGGGGTGAATAACATCAAAAACTGGTGGAAGAAGGTGGAAGACAGACAATCTAAAGGTTGAGAGGCCCCAAGGCTCAAACTTTTGGGAAAACACAGCAAACACACGCAAAAAGTCCATCCGCTATTAAAACTGCATGAAAATGATTACACAGTTCGTTCGGTTTCAGACACCCGCACTCCCTTCCATTAGAAAGCCAGCGGTACGCGGAGAACCTACCAGCCCCCGAACCAGCCCGCGGCCCGTCGCAGGACTACAGTTCAAGGCTCGCCTCTACAGCCAAGGGACGCAGAAGGCGACGGGAGCTCGCAGACTCCTCCCACCAGCCCAAGACTAGACGCGAGAGGCCGGCAAGTGAGAGAAATCTAACCGAGCACCGCCGTCAGGGGTGCCCCTCCAACCCGGCCCCCGCGCCCGAGCACCTCCGCGGTCCTACAGTATTTAACTCTGTTCTACACGACTTAGCTTTCTCCCTCCCCCGACGGGGTGGTACCGGAGGGAGGGAGCGCTGCCTCGGGGTCCCGCTCGTCCTCACCCCCAGCGCCTCGCCCGCTCTGCCTCAGCACAAGCCCCGCCGGCCCGCTCCCTTAAGGCCGCTGAGAAGCCAAGAATTGGACGGAAAACCGCGAGGGTGCGGCCCCGCGACGACCCGGGAGCGGGGATTGGGTGGAATTCTCGAGGTCCCGCCCCATGCTCGACATGGGGCGGGCCGGGCCTGCGCCGTGCTGGGAGCCGGCCCCGCCTTCCGCGGGTGCCCTTGGCTTGAGGCTGGGTTCTCGTCCGGGGGCCTGGGGAGAGCGTGGCGACTGCTCGGAGCGCGGTCCAAACTGTGCCTGGCAACAGCAAAGGTTCCCAGGGCAGGGCACGGCGGGGTCTCCGGCCGGCTACGCTCCGCCCACACAGGTACCTAACCTTTGGGATGAAAGCAGGAAACTCTGATTCAGACGCATTTTCACCCAACTGTTAAGAGGCTCGGTGCCCCGTTGCCCTCCCTCCTCTAGCCCCAGTTCTAGTGTACCAGCCGCTCCTCTCCCTCCCCAGTGCGACCTTTTCTGCGTCCCCTAGCAAGAAATCATGCCAAAGCCTTATGAAGAAATGTGTGTGCAGGTAAAGGGACAACCACACTTGTGTCACTTCTCTTAACTTTTATCCACTGAGGCTGAAGTTTGCCCGGTTCAGACATGCTGCTGCATTCTGCCCGGCCCGAGCCTCGCTGCCCTTCTACAGACGGTCCGGATGCCTAAGGTCCTTGAAGCCCCCAGGAATGCTCGCCCTGCAAGATTGGGGTTGATCTGATGGCTTTTACTACCGCGCCAAAAAAATGGAGTTTTTAACCAGAGTGGAGCTAGGCAAGTTCTAGAGGAATATTATCGTAATGTAGTTTCGCAATTAATCTACTTTACATTTACCTCCTTAAATAAAATGAACTGTTTCATTTTAAATACACTTTATTTTTCGTGATAGAAAAAAAACCCCAATAATTTACACTGACTAAACTAGATAACATATAAAACACTGGATTTCAAATTAATGTCATTATTAATGAGCTAAATGGCACTGAGGCCGTGTATAATTGAGTATTCACTTGGTGTGAATATTCATAAGTTTTCTGCAGAAATATTAGTTTGATTACTGTGCAGCTCCAGCCCTTGATGGAGGTATTGCATAATATATGGCAGACATACCTTTCTAGAAAGAGTTCTGAATTCTGAAATTATCAGGCCAAAAAGGTTTAGATAAGGGATTGTAAACTTGTATTAGTAATTTCTGAGGCAATAAAGAATTTTTCTCTCATAGTATATAATTACTGGGTTGTGAATAATGTTAAAATTTACTTATTCTTAGTAATAAAAAGTTGCTCAAACACCTTCGTTGATTTTTTTTCCCTTTGCTATTGAATTTTAGCGCCTCTTAAGAAGCTTATGTGTGTTTAATGCCTGTTGGTGGCATAGAATGTAGGGTAATTTAGCTTCACTGTCATTCTCCTAGTCTTGATATTTATTTAAAGGGAAGTAAGATATTTCTGTAAAGATTTCTGAATTGTTGGAAAAAGAAAAAACTGTGGACTGAATGAAAATGAATTGAACAGAGACTTGATTATGCAGGATTAAAATATACTAATAAGCAGATGTACCAGTAATTCCAAAAAGCATATCTTTATGAGTGATTTGTTTTTCTTCAAAATGCATAACATATATTTTAATAGTGGATTCCAAATTGTATTCTTTTCAGGTTAAATTTGAACTAGTTTGCATTTCTTTGAATGGATGAGAGATACTGTTTAGTGAGGACAATTTTTCAGGCACATAAAAGATGTTGATAGTAAGAATTTGTCCCAAGATTAAAAATTGTGAGTCAAAATGTTTATCTGGAGCAAAAGTTGAAAGTTCTACAGGCCCTGGCCAGGTGGCTTAGTTGTTAGATTGAACATAATTCCCCATCCACCAAGGTTTGTGTGTTCAATCCCTGGTCAGAGGTATTTCTTTCTCTCTCTCTCTCTCAAATCAATCAATCAAGTTCTTTAAAGTACCACAAGTGATAAGAAGTTTCTTTTAAGTTGCCATGAAAGATCTTTCATTTTGGTTTTATGGAAGAGTTAAGATAACTATGATTTTTTTTTTTTTTTTTGAGAGAGAGAGGGACAGACAGGAAGGGAGAGAGATGAGAAGCATATGGTGTTTATATATCTCAGAAAAATTCCTTATTACTAAACAGCATTTTAAAAAGATTTAATAGCTTTATCAAGATATACTTTGCATACCATAAAGTTTACCCACTTAAAGTGTATAAATCAATGGCTTTTATCATAGTCGCAGTTTATACAATCATTTGTGTATCTTCTTTGAATTGTCTGTTCAGGTCCTTTATCCAATTTTAATTGGATTATTTGTCTTTTTGTTGAGTTGTAATAGTTCTTTATGCATCCTGGATACAAATCCTTTTCAAATATATGATTTGCAAGTATTTTTTACCCTTCTATGGAAAAAATCACTTTCTTGATAGTAGCTTTTGAAACACAAATAGTTTTAATTTTAGTGATGCCCTACTAATTAATCTTGTCTTTTAAATTTTTTATTTATTTATTTTTAACATATTTAAAGAGTAGGTGGTATACAATATTATATTAGTTTCAGTTGTACAGAATAGTGATTGATATTTTCTACCTTACAATGTTATCACCCCACTAATTCTAGTAATTATCTGTCCCTGTGCAAACTTATCATAATACTATTGACTATATTCCCCTTCCCCTTTTCACCCATCCCCCCTCCCTCCCTTGTGGTAACCATCCCTTTGGTCTCTCTTTCTGAGTGTCTTTTATCATTTGTGATTTTGATGCTGTAGCCAAGAAATCATTCCTAAGTTAAGTTCTAAAGGCTTATTTATTCCTGTGTTTTCTTCCAAGAGTTTTAAAAGTTTTTGCTCTTATGCTTGTGATCCACCTTAAATTACTTTTTAATTTGTGGTGTGAAGTAGGAGTCCAAATTCATTCTTTTACATGTGGAAATCCAGGTGCTGCAGCACCATTTCTTGAAGAGGCTCTTATTTCCCCATTAAAATGGCTTGCCCCCTTTGTCAAAAGTCAGTGGACCATGAATGATAGGGTTTATTTCTGTACACTCAAGTCTATTTGATTCATCTATATGTCTGTGCCATGTCAGTACCACACTGTCTTGATTACTGCATTTTTTTTTTTTAGTATTGAATTTAGACGTCTGAGTCCTCCAACTTCATTTTTCTATTTCAAGATCCTTTTGGCCATTTTGGATCTCTTGCATTTCCAAGAACATAGCAATTTTCAATGTCACACACAGCACTGGTACCAGACTACATAAATTTTTTTTTAATTTTTTTTATTTCAGAGACAGAGCGAGAATCAGAGAGAGGAATAGATAGGGACAGACAGACAGGAACGGAGAGAGATGAGAAGCATCAATCATCAGTTTTTCATTGCGACACCTTAGTTCATTGATTGCTTTCTCATACGTGCCTTGACCGTGGGCCTTCAGCAGACTGAGTAACCCCTTGCTGGAGTCAGCAACCTTGGATCCAAGCTGGTGAGCTTTTTGCTCACACCAGACGAGCCCGCGCTCAAGCTGGCGATCTTGGGGGTCTCGAACCTGGGTCCTTCTGCATCCCAGTCCGACGCTCTATCCACTGCGCCACCGCCTAGTCAGGCCATAAATATTGATATTTAATATGTAAATATTGACTTTATTTTTCATTTCTGTGGATTTGAGAGAGAGGGAAACATCAACTCGCTGTTCCATTTAATTGTGTACTCATTGATTATTTCTCCTAAGTCCCCTGACTGGGGATCAGACTCATGACATCAGCATAATAGGATCGTGCTTTATTCAGTGAGCCATCCTGCTAGGGCAGTACTGACTTTTCATATACATTATACTTCTGAGAAACCGATCTAATTTAGGTAGTGAACTGAAAGTGTTAATGTTCTTAGTTCTTTTCACTGTCAGAAAGCTAAATCTTTACTTTCACAGTCATGAGGAAAAACAATATTCACAAATGTAAAATTCAATATGAATATTTATTAACACTAGCATTATATGTTACATGTTGCATAATGTTATGTTTATGTGTATCTGGGGATTTTTTCAATACATATAGCATCCAAAAAAATAAGAGAAATGATGTATATGGATCCTCAAAAGGAAACCAGTAATATTCTGTTTCATGTTAAATACTCTATACTTTACAAAAATGATACTATGGTCAGCCCTTTAATGAAACATCAGTGGGAGCTAATTAATAGGCCATATGTTCCTAGGCCAATTATATTATCAAGAATCTAACTGAGCCTGGCCTGTGGTGGCGCAGTGGATAAAGCGTCGACCTGGAAATGCTGAGGTCGCCAGTTCCAAACCCTGGGCTTGCCTGGTCAAGGCATATATGGGAGTTGATGCTTCCAGCTCCTCCCCCTCTCCTCTCTCTCTCTCTCTCTCTCTTTCTCTCCCTCTCCTCTCTAAAATGAATAAATAAAAAAAATTTAAAAAAAAAGAATCTAACTGAAAAATCATCTAAGGAAATGGTCACTCACAGAATTGTGGGTGATCCACCTTACTATGTTTCGTCACACTTGCTAACATGTATACCTGACATTTCTTTTAATTTTAGAAATAGTTTTTACTTTTTAATTGTTATATAATTAACAATGTACCATTAACAATATACATACTTTTCAGTCTATCAGCATTGAGTGCTTAGGGGAAAATGTTAGGTTTTGATGGTGACTTGTAATATGTCACCTTTGTAATGCACTGAATATTTTGTCTTTTGTCATATTAGTTAATGCCCCATATTCTAATGCACACTTTATAGTGTACTTTGTCTATTAAAGGATGCATGTACATTTTTAAAAGCATATTTGTGTTGCATTATTTAAAATACTTCTGGGTACTTAATCATCATTCTGTTTTGTTTGTTTGGTTTTTTTCTGTACTTAGGTATCTATTACAAAAAGGATACCATAAACCTAATAGAAGGAACTCCATTATGGATTTATATAAATGGAACCATGTCATGTTATTCTGTTATTTCATCATGGCCCTTTTAATCATTTGCAACTCTTCTAAGCCCCGTGTTGTGTTTTTTTACGTTTTGTTTTGTCTTGCCTGTTATGCTTGTGACTAAAATCAAATTCCAACATCAAAATTAGATTTTAGAAAGGGTAGCACAGTAAAAGATAAGACTGTGAAGAGGCAGAACCAAAGAAGAGGCTTTCATTTTCAAGAAGGGCTTCTCTGCTAAAGAGGGTAAAAGAGCTTGCTGTTCCGGAAGCCCTCCCAGAGCCCTGCTGCATTGTTGTTATAGTGGCTGCATTGTAAAAGGCAAGGTCAGTGAGTATACAGAAGTCCCTGTTAAGCAGGACTGGGATCTTTCTAGGAATATTGTTAATGTTCACTGAGTTGTCTCACCTGAATTGGAAGGTAGCTGGTTTTTATTCCTTGATTACTTTATATTCAGAAGTCCTGCAAATTTGATATAAATAGTATATATTTATAAAAATATAAACTAAGGGGTTTTTTAGGTGCAACATCTCTAAAGTGTTTAATAGTGGATTCTCTTAAGTAGCGATCATTCCAGTGTAGGAATAGCCGTTCCATTTCATCACTACTTTTTAGGAGAATGGAAGGCACAGATGAAAGATGCCTTTTCTCACATTTTGGAGAGGGACTTTTATGAATGAGTTGTGTTGTTTTTTTTAATTTATTATGTTTACTTGGATTCAAGTGTCCTACTGAATATAATTATCTCAACCCCCACCCCTGTGTTCCTTTTTATACCTCCTGTTCCCCTTCCTCCTAAATCCCTCCCCTTCCCTCTAGGATTTGCTGTCCTGTTATCTATATCTCTGTGTTACGTATATATGATTTTGCAAATCCCTTTACCTTTTCTGATCCCATCCCCTCATCCCCCGTTCCTCTGACTGCTGTCCCTCTGGTCCCTGTGACCCCACATCTACCTCTATTCTGTTCCTCAATTCACTTTGTTCATTAGATTCCACATATATGTGAGATCATATGATATTTGTTTTTCTTTGCATGGCTAATTTCACTTAGCATAATAATATCCAGGTCCATACATGCTGTTGTAAAAGGTAAGATTTTTCACAGCTGCATAGTATTCCATTGCATATATGTACCACCGCTTTGAAGTCCACTCGTCCCCTGATGGACACTTGTGCTATTTCCAGATCTTGGCTATTGTAAACAATGCTGCAGTAAACATGGGGGTACATATCTTCTTTAGAATCAGTGGTTCGGTATTCTCAGGATATATTCCTGAAAGTGGGATGGCTGGGTCAAAAGGCAGGTCCATTTATAATTTTTTGAGGAATCTCCATACTGTTCTCGGCAGTGGCTGCAGCAGTCTGTGTTCCCACCAGTAGTGCAGGAGCGTTCTCTTTTCTTCACATCCTTGCCAGCACTTATTGTGTGTTGTTTGTTAATGAGCACCATTCTGACAGGTATGAGGTGGTATCTCATTGTGGTTTTAATTTGTATTTCTCTAATGATTAGTGATGTTGAACATTTTTTCATATGCCTATTGGACATTTGTATGTCCTCTTTGGAGCAGTGTCTATTCAGTTCTTTTGCACACTTTTTAATTGGATTACCTTCCTAGTGTTGAGTTTTAGAAGTTCTTTTTAAATTTTGGTTATTAACCCCTTATCAGACATATTGGTGAATATGTTCTCCCATTGTGTCGGTTGTCTTAATTTTGTTCATGGGATCTTTAGCTGTGCAAAAGCTTTTTAGTTTGATATAGTCCCATTTGTTCAACCTGTCCTTTATTTCACTCGCCTGTGGAGATAAATCAGCAAAAATAGTGCTACAAGAGATATCAGAGAGTTTACTGCCGAAGTTTTCTTCCAAGATGTTTATGGTTTCATGACTTACATTTAAGTCTTTTATTCATTTTGAGTTTATTTTTGTGAATGGTGTAAGTTGGTAGTCTAGTTTCATTTTTTTGCATGTACCTGTCCAATTTTTCCAGCACCATTTATTAAAGAGACTGTCTTATCTTCATTGTATGCTCTTACCTCCTTTGTCAAATATCAATAAAAGCGTGGGTTTATTTCTGGGTTCTCTGCTCTGTTCCATTGATCTGTATGCTTGTTCTTATGCCGGTGCCAAGCTTTTTTGAGTACAATGGCCTTATAGTATAACTTGATATCAGGAAGTGTGATACCTCCCACTTTATTCTTCTTTTTTAAGATTGCTGAGGCTATTCGTGTTCTTTTTTGGTTCCATATAAATTTTTGGAATATGTGATCTATATCTTTAAAGTATGTCATTGGTATTTTAATTGGTATTGCATTGAATTTATAGATTGCTTAGGGTAATATAGACATTTTAGTGATTTTGATTTTTCCTATCCGTCCATGAACACGGTATATGCTTCCACTTGTATCTTCCTTGATTTCTTTTATCAATGTTTTATAATTTTCCAAGTACAAGTCTTTTACCTCCTTGGTTAAATTTACTCCTAGGTACTTTATTTTTTTGTTGTTGCAATAGTGAAGGGGATTGTTTCCTTCATTTCTCTTTCAGACAATTTATTTTGCTGTATAAAAATGCCACTGATTTCTGAATATTAGTTTTATATCCTGCTAACTTGCTGAATTCATTTATCAGGTTTAGTTTTTTGACTGAGACTTTAGGGTTTTCTATGTACAGTATCATATCATCAGTAAATAATGATAGTTTTACTTCTTTTTGTTTAATTTGAATGCCTTTTATTTCTTCTCCTTGTCTGATTGCTGTGGCTAGGACTTCCAGAACTATGTTGAATAAGAGTGGTGAAAGGGGGCACCCCTGCCTTGTTCCTGATCTTAGGGGGATTGCTTTTAATTTTTGTCCATTGAGTGTGATGTTGGCTGTGGGTTTGTCATAGATGGCCTTTATCATGTTGAGGTATGGTCCCTGTATTCCCACTTTCCTGAGAGTTTTGGTCATAAATGGGTGCTAGATTTTATTAAATGCTTTTTCTGCATCTATTGAAATTATCATGTAATTTTTCTCCTTCCCTTTGTTTTTGTGATGAATCACATTGATTGATTTGCAAATATTGTACCAGCCTTGCCTCTCCAGAATAAATCCCACTTGATCATGGTGTATGATTTTATTAATGTATTGCTGTATCTGGTTTGCTAATATTTTGTTGAGAATTTTAGCATTTAAGTTCATCAGGAATATTGGCCTATAGTTTTCTTTCTTTGTAGTGTCTTTACCTGGTTTTGGAATAAGGATTATGCTTCCCTCATAAAAGGAGCTTGGAAGTTTTCCCTCCTCTTGAATTTTTGAAAGCTTGAGAAGGATAGGTATTATTTCTTCTTTGAATATTTGGTAAAATTCACCTGTGAAGCCATCTGGTCTAGGGCTTTTGTTTTCTGGGAGTTTTTTGATAACCGTTTCAATTTCACTTGTTTTACTCGGTCTGTTTAGGTTTTCAGATTCTTCCAGATTGAGTTTTGGAAGATTATATGTTTCTAGGAATTTATGCATTTCATCTAGGTTGTCCAATTTTTTGGCATTCAGATCCTCATAGTATCTTCTCACAATCCTTTGTATTTCTGAGGTATCAGTTACTTCTCCACATTCATTTCTAATTTTATTTATTTGAGTCCTCTCTCTTTTTATCTTGATGAGACTGGTTAAAGGTTCATCAATCTTGTTTACTTTTTAAAAGAACCAGCTCTTGGTTTCATTGATCTTCTGTATTTTTTTTTTTAGCCTCTATATCATTTATTTCCACTCTGATCTTTATTATTTCCTTCCTTCTACTTCCTCTGGGCTTTATTAATTGTTCTTTTTTCTAGTTTTTTTAGATGCAGTGTTAAATTGATTATTTGAGCTTTTTCTTGCTTCTTAAGATATTCCTGTAATGCTGTGAACTTTTCTCTCAGGACTGCTTTTGCTGTCCCATAAATTTTATGTTGTTGTATGTTCATTTTCCTTTGTTTCAAGGAAATTTTTGATTTCTTTCTTAATCTCGTTGTTAACCCATTCATTATTTAATGATATGCTATTTAGCCTCGGTCTGAATGTTTTTCATTTTTTTTATTGTAGTTGATTTCTAGTTTCATGCCATTGTGATCAGAGATGATGTTTGATATGATTTGAGTCTTCTTAAATATATTGAACTTGTTTTGTGTCATCACACGTGGTCTATCCTAGAGAATGTGCCATAAGCACTTGAAAATAATGTATATTATGCTGCCTTGGGATGAAGGGTTCTGAAGATATCTATTAAACCCATTTGATCTAGTGTGTCATTGAAGGCAGCTGTTTCTTTGTTAATTTTCTGTCTAGAGGATCTATCCATTGATGTTAGTGGTCCTACTATTATAGTATTGCTGTTGATCTCACCCTTTATGTCCAACAAAATCTACTTTATATATTTAAGTGCTCCTATATTAGGCACAAAGATATTTACAATGGTTATATCCTCCTGTTGAATTGCTCCCTTTATCATTATGTCATGACCTTCTGTATACCTTACTATAGCCTTTGTTTTAAAGTCTGTTTGTCAAAATGAAGTATTGCTACTCCAGCTTTTTTTTCATTTCCATTTGCGAGAAATACCTTTTTCCATTCCTTCACTTTCAGTCTATGTGTATCTTTTATTCTGAGGGTGGGTCTCTTGTAGACAGCATAGCTATAGGTCCTGTATCCATGCAGCTACCCTATATCTTTTGATTGGAGCATTTAATTCATTTACATTTAGGGTTATTATTAATATATAGTTGTTTATTGCCATTGTATTTTTTAAACCTACAATCCTCTTTTTCTCGATATTGTTTTTCCTTTGCTCTTTTGACAGCAGGCCCCTTAACATTTCTTGCAGTACTGGTTTGGCTGTAATAAATTCCTTGAGTTGTTTTGTTTTGTTGTTTTGTGTGTGTGTGTGTGTGTGTGTGTTTGTGTGTGTGTGTGTGTTGTTGTTGTTGTTTCTGTCTGGAAAACTTTTTATTTCTCTTTCTATTTTAAACAATAGCCTTGCTGGATAAAGAAGTCTGGGTTGTAGGTTCTTGCTTTGCATGACTTTGAATATTTCTTGCCAATCCCTTCTGGCTTCAAGTGTTTCTGTTGAGAAGTCAGATGTCATCCTTATGGGGGCTCATCTGTAGGTAATTTACTGCTTTTATCTTGCAGCTTTTAGCATTCTTTCTTTGTCTCTTAACTTTGGCACTTTATTTTTTTTTTTTTTTATTTTTTTTTTTCTGAAGCTGGAAACAGGGAGAGACAGTCAGACAGACTCCCACATGCGCCCGACCGGGATCCACCCGGCACACCCACCAGGGGCGGTGCTCTGCCCCCCAGGGGGCGATGCTCTGCCCATCCTGGGCGTCGCCATATTGCGACCAGAGCCACTCTAGCGCCTGAGGCAGAGGCCACAGAGCCATGCCCAGCGCCCAGGCCATCTTTGCTCCAATGGAGCCTTGGCTGCGGGAGGGGAAGAGAGAGAGAGAGGAAAGCGCGGCGGAGGGGTGGAGAAGCAAATGGGCGCTTCTCCTATGTGCCCTGGCCGGGAATCGAACCCGGGTCCTCCGCACGCTAGGCCGACGCTCTACCGCTGAGCCAACCGGCCAGGGCGGCACTTTAATTATGATGTGTTTTGGTGTAGGTCTCCTTGGGTTCCTCTTTAATGAGACTCTGTGCTTCTTGAACTTGTGTGATTTTTTTCCCTTCATCAGTTTAGGGAAGTTTCCAGCTATGATTTTTTCAAACAGGTTCTCTATCCTTTGTTCATTCTCTTCTCCTTCAGGAACCCCTATAATGTGGATGTTTCTCTTCATGTTGTCACAGAGGTCTCTTAGATTTTCCTCAGACTTTTTGAGCCTCTCTTTTTTCTTTTTGATGCTTTGCTGCCATGCTTTTCTTTATCTTGTCCTCTAAATCACTGATTTAATCCTCTGCTTCATCTACCCTGCTGTTAATTCCCTCTAGTGCAATCTTCATTTCTGATATTGTATTTGTCATTTCTGACTGGTTTGTTTTTTATTATTTCAATGTTCTTTTTGATGCTTGCTATCTCTTTGTTTAGGTGCTTATTATGTCCATTCATTGTCACTTTGAGATACTTGAGCATCCTAGACATCATTGTTTTAAACTCTGCATCTGGTAGTTTGGTTACTTCCATCTCATTCAGTTCTTTTTCTGGGGATTTCTCTTCTTGATTCATTTGGGTCGCATTTCTCTGTCCACACATTTTGTCTATTAGATAATGCTGTCTGACTTTGAAATTTTTGTGGGGTCTTTATGAAGAAGATGGGCTCAGTGGTACTGAACTCCAGGCTACCTGTTTTTCTTGTTCTAAGAATGCTTCTTGAGGGTACTATTTTTTCTCTTGTTTGTGAATATTAGATGTAGTTGTTCCTTTTGTGGGTATAGTTATTCCTTCAGGCTGGCTGGCTCTAAGGCTCAACCTTGATAATATGTATTACACACTGTGCAGTGTCTGTCCTGTTGGACATATTTATTCTCCATAGTGTCTTGTGCCTGCTAGAATCCTCCTTTGTGTGTGCTTCTTGTGTAGGTAATTGAGTCTAGGGTTGGTGCTGTGGACCAGCACAGCTCATAATTCTGGATCTTGAGTGAGAATGGTGCAGAATTAAGAAAACAGACTCATTAAGAAAAAAAGATTGGGGTCGAGGGGGGCCTCTTTAATGCTGATGGCAATTTCCAAGTGCCCCATAGCCCCAGTTTGCTTTATTATATAGCAATATGCAAATCAAGGAAGTCCTTGATACAAAGTTACACACCTGAGGCAAAAACAGGAACTCTCGCAAGGCACAAACAGGAATCTCCCCACCATGCATAAGCAAAATCATCCAACATCTGAACAAACAGAGCAAGAGGAAGGGCATGTAAATTGCTTCCAGCAACTTAAGCAAGCAAGTGAAGTGGGTGCAAATACTCAGCATCATAGCCAGTATGGAGGTGGAGAGGGGAGAACTTAGCCTTTGCTAAGCCTCAAATTTACAAAGGCTTTTTGCCATTTGTAGTCTATAACATATCCCCCTTTTCTTTTTTATTTTTAATTTGCATGCTGAGATTTATACTTATTTGATTTCCTAATTTCCCAGATTCTAATTTGGAGGCAGACTGAAAAAATACAGAACAACACAAAATTAGTATAGTCAATGCTAACAGATACCCAAACAGGTATTCTAATACATTACAGGGATTAAAACCTTTAAGCAAATTCTTAGCCAATATAACAGGATCTATAAAAGACTCTTTGCTGTTTTTAATGTCCTTAACATGTTCACCAAGTCCAAGTTGGCACCATCATCATTCCACATCCCTGCAAATGGAACGCAACCCCAGTTCAGTCCATTAGGAGCTGTCACAAGGAGCAGAGTCCAGAAAAAGTCCACATGGCACTGGAATTGTCACATTTTTATACTTTGCAGCTCGCATCCAAGTCCCAATGACCGCTGCTTCTAGCTGGTAATGATTCGGCTAGACTGGAAAAGCCATCTGCAGCATATGTGGAGATGGAGCTTCTGTTTTCTTCAAAACTGGAGAGATGAACCCAGGGGGCCTTTCTCTGGAGCTTTATAGCTATGGGGTGGTGAGGAGAACCTTGGGATACACTATGCTGGTGGCAAAGGTAAATTCGTAACAGAAGTTGGCAAAAAGGAGAAAAAGAGTTCCAAATTAGGAGTAGTTCCCAGCCTAAAATATGAATGGGGCATTGAGGCAAGAGGAATAAAGGAGATAAACAAAGCAGCATCAAATAGGACTATCAACACCCACAGAGATCTTCAAGGGATGAATAAAAAAAACCCAACTATTCAGGCAAGACATAGTAAGTGGCCCTTGTGTCCATAATAAGATCAGTTTACCTGCTACTTAGAGGAAATACCCTAGGCTCGTCCACAGTGACGTGAGATGGGGCCTTTGGTCCTGGGCACCTTTATCCTTCAGTGGCAAGTCCCAGCAGGCTGGACAAGGTCAGGTCACAGGTACTAGAGCAGGGCTGGAAGAGACTGAACCCTCCCTTTAGAGGAGCGAGGGGGCAGCTTACTTTCCAGTGTCCCTTTTTCCTCACAACAAAGGCATGTAAGCCTGGTAGCCTTTGGCTCAATGACCTTCCTTTCCACTACTGAAGCAGGGCCCAGATGGAGTTCTATGAGGCCCCATTGGGGTATTGGAGACTTTGAGGGCATGTGCCAAGAGCTGGTATTTTACCTGATATCTTTTGGGCTTTGTCTGCCTTTTAGTCATTATAGACTTTAAAAGCCATGCTCAGAAGATCTGGTTGAGGGGTTTGAGGGTCCTCATCTACCTATATAAACTTTTTCCATATATCTGGAGCTATTTGGAGAAAGACAAAACAGTGTTATTAGCTGGGTCAAATAAAAGAGGGTAGAAGTTTGCAGGAGAAAGAGGTTTGGTACCTCCTATATACATCAGCATTCAAAAGAAATTTTTAAAAGTAAAAAGCATAAGGTAGACCCACAGAAGTTCCAGGATATGATTCCCCCTTTTACATTATTTTAAATTGACCTTAAATATTTGCTGGGTACACTTTAATAATACCTTGACTTTAAAGATTGTAAGAAATACCCGTAATTTGAAAGGTTTAACAAAATATAGTAAATGCCTTTCCTACATATGTAGGAGTATTGTCAGTTTTAATCAGTTTAGGAAGTCCAATAATAGAAAATACATACAGAGAATGAGCTATAACATGCTTAGCAGCCTCTCCTGTTCTGGCAGAGGCTACTATAAATATCCACTGTAATGTGGACAAAGGACTGTTTGCAGTTGTCCTGGTAGGAGTCCTTGAGGGTTAACTTCAAACAAAGGGAAAGATTGTAGTATAGGACACCTTGGACAGGATTTAACAATCTGCCGTGATGTTTCTTGAGAAAGTTGAAACTGTTTACGCAGGGCTGCAGCATTCTGGTAATGAATAGTATGAGACTGAATTGCTTGATCTGTCATGGTTGCTCCAATAATTTTGGGTAGCTGGATCAACAAGGGCATTCCCTTGTGCTAAAGCTCCAGGGAGCATGGAGTGAGCTCGAATATGTCCTATAAAACATGGAGCTCTATGTTGGCATACAAGTCTTTGAAGAAGGAGAAATTGCTGCAGTAGTTCCTCATCAGCAGTTGTCCCTATGACAGCAGTCTCTATAGTGGAAACAACCATAAGTATTTGCTGTCTGTATACAAATTAAGGGAGGAATATAGAAAATGCTGAAAACCATGATAATGGCATGTAACTTTACTCTTTGAGCTGATTACAAGGTGACTGTTTCAGTATAAATTTGTCCATCGATTATTAAGCCTCTTCCTGAGCTGGATCCGTCAGTAAAGACTGTATGTAGGTGCTTCAGGAATGGGCTCATTAACAATTGTCTTAGGAAATACAAATGTAGTAATTAATGAAAATTTGACTATTTTATTAGCTGGGTAGTGAGAATCAATTTAGCCTATAAAATTTGCAAAAGCAATTTGCCATTTTGTGGAAGTTTCCCAGAGCCATTGTTGTTGATCCTTTGAAAAAGGAACAATAATTTGAGGCTCAAATCCTATAAGCTGTAAGAGTCGCCTATGCGCCTTGATAATCAAGGAGGCAACAAGATCAAAATACGGAGATAAAACTTTCTTAGGAGTAACAGCTAAATGAATCCACTCAATAAGACCTGAAGCTTGCCACAATGGTCCCGTTGGAGTGTAACTCAAGGGAAAAATTAGTAAGGCAATTGATACTTTAAGATTTATGTGTTTAGTTGTGCTTGTTGCAAGGCCTTTTCTACAAGCTTTAAAGCTTGCTGTTCTGCAGCTGTAGGTAGACGAGGATAAGCTGGTTCCTCTAAGAATATCAAAAAGTGGCTTCAGTTCCCCAGTAGTTAATTTCAAAGAAGGTCTAAGCCAATTAATATCTCCTAATAATTTCTGGAAATCGTTTCCTGATTTCTAATTTTTGTGGACAAATTTGTTGTCCCTCAATTATTTGTCCTAAATAAAAGAAAGGTAAAGATTGCTGTACTTTTTCAGGAGCTATATAAAGTCCTGATTCTTTCAAAGAATATTCTAGTTGTTGCAAAATGGTCAACACAATGTCTTTATCTGATGAGTAATAAGCATATCATCCATATAATGAATTATGTATGCCTTAGGATGCTGCCTTCATACTGGAGAGAGAGCTTAAGAAATGTATTTTTGGCACAAGGTAGGACTGTTAGCCATACCTTGAGGCAAAACTCTCCACTGGTATCGCTCCATTGGAGCCTAGAAATTAAGTGAAGGAACACTGAATGCAAAATACTTGCGATCATGAGGGCTTAAAGGAATAGTAAAAAAGTAATGCTTCGAGTCAATAATTACAAGGTGAAAATTCCATGAAATGGCAGTAGGAGAAGGGAGTCCTAGCTGGAGTGGACCCATAATTTCCATAGTCTTATTTATTGCTCTCAAATCTTGTAATAGCCTCGTTTCCTGATTTCTTTTTAATAACAAATATAGGCGTATTCCATGGGCTATTAGAAGGTTCATGTGCCTAAGCTGTAACTGCTCTTGTACCAATCGAGCAGCTGCCTTAAATTTCTTCTGAGAAAGGGGCCATTGGTCTACTAATACAGAATTATCTGATTTCCAAGTAATTGAGTCTGCACAGTGCATTATTGGGGTAGCAGAAGCTACCAAGGCCCCTATGCTAAATTTTGATATCCTAATCCACGCCTTCTGGTATTGGGTGCCACTTCTATGGGAGTGAGAATTCCCCGTTGTTCTTTCCCTAGTCCCTTAGTGGGCAAAAATCCCTGATGAAGCATGTGAGTACTGACTAAACTATTAGGACTGACAAGCAACGCTCCCATATTTTTCAAAACATCTCTATTCCCACAAATTAACTGGCAATCCAGGAAGCACATAAGGCTGAAAAAATCCAGAATGAACTTCTTTATCTTCCCATTTTAAAAAACTAGATCTTTGCTGAGGGGATTTACTCTGCCCTATACCTTGTAGTTCTGTGGCTGCTGCATGAGTGGGCCAGGAAGGAGGCCAATGTAGCTTAGCAATAACAGATATATCAGCTCTAGTATCTAAAAGTTCTTTAAATTTACACCCTTGTATTGTTAGTTCTATTTCAGAGCGTTCCTGACCTATTTTTTGAATCCAATATCCAAAATCAGAGTAGGCGAATCCTCGATTCTCTTGGGATCCCTTTTGCAGCGTTTGGCCCGAGAAGCAGAATTAGCATTCTTATACTATTCTTCTAACTGCCTGAAGCAACTTGAGACAAATTCTTGAAATGATTTATTAGGGCCCTGCTTAATTTTTCTCAATTCCTTTGTTTTACCTATCTGAGTATAGCCTTATACACAAGCAAGACAATTTATGCACAAAAACACAAGTATAACATATAACTTTGATTAATCCTAATACTTGAATTGCTATTTGGCTCCTAACTCTGAACACACCTCACAGTGCACTAACCAAATTAGTAAGTCCTTTTTAGGTGTTGGTTGACTAAGAGTTATGATGAGAGGAATAAAAGGGAAACAGAAAAATCGGGGGACAAATTAAAAAATTACTATTGTATTTAGTGGAACAAGAACTAGATAAAATGGAGAGCCAGGGATGGGAGCACTACTAGTGAGTTAAAAAGGTAAAGTAAAAACCCCCAAAATGCCACAAACATAAGTTTGAGTCCCAGATAAGATAATTTGTTATTGAGGTTTGAATGAGAGGAGATGTAAAGGAGAAAGGAAGAAACTAATATAGAGGGAGAAAAGAAAGAGAGAGAAAAAAAGAGGGAACCACTAAAAGAAGAAGAAAGAAAAAAGAGGAGAAAGAGAGAGAGTTAAGGGTTTTGGAGTGCAACCCTCATAGAGAGAAAGGGAGAGGAAAGAAAAGATAATGGGAGATGTAACACTTATGGGTAGTGTAGTTCAAGGAGAGGAGAGAGTAAGACTGGCCGAGAGTTAATCGGCCAAATTGGAGGAGGAAAAAAAAATATCAAGAATGAAGATAAGAGAAACAAAGGAACAAATATAATAAAATGGGATAGGTTATAAAGTCTGCAGATTATTCTTGATTTTGAGAGGTTATCTTCTTTTTCTTTTTTCTCCCTCTTCCTGGTCGGTGACTCTGTACCCCGGGTTCTGCCCCTTTGGCATGCTCAGGTAGAGGTTTGCAGTTGATAAGTCTCTATGGCGATGTCATGTATTGTGCTTTAGTCTTGTTGGCAGTCGAGGCTCATTAGCATTTATAGGCTCTGACAGTGAGAGAGTCCGTGTTCCTGGAGCCTTTCTCCTAGTCTTTCCTTCCTCAATTAGTAGCCTGATAATCCAGCTATGGGGTTGCTGCTGCCTCTGCCTGGATAGTAAGAGGCTCAAAGAGCTGGCCACTCCCCACTCTATTTCCACTCAGCACAGGGCTCTGGGTAAGGCTCAGTCAGTCAGAGCTGCTAGCATAATCAGGCGGGGCTTCCGCCCACTCAAAGACCTCTGGCTCTGTCACTCTGTCCGGTAACACAGGTGGGCGCGCACTCCCGGGGTGCTTGGAGTAAACTCTCGCTCACTATCTGCACGTGCAGACCAGGATATCAGGCCGGCAGTCTCACGCTCTGAGTGAAACCCCCAACTGCATGGAAGAGTTCCAGCGTTGGAATTGGCTCTCGCTCTGTCGTGCGCAGCTTTTGCAAGGCGCTGGGGCAGCCTGAGATTCCGCTTTGGCCCACACAAAGGCCGCTGACTCTGCCCCTCTGTGCGATAACACGGGCGCGCACTGCCGAGGCACTCGGAGGAATCTCTCACTCACTATCTGCGTGCGCAGACCAGGATATGAGGCCGGCCGCGTTTCCCTCTGAGTGAAACCCCCACCAGCATGGAAAATTTCCACCGTTGGAATTAGTTCTCGCTCCCTCCCATGCGCAGCTTTCCCAGGGCACTGGGGCTGCCCAGAGATTCTGCTTTTGGCCCACACAAAGGCCTCTGACTCTGCCTTTCTGTGGGACAACACAGGCACCCACTCCCGGGGCTTTGGAAGGAATCTCTCGCCCACTATCTGCGCACGCCGACCAGGGGATCGGGGAAAATGGCTGCCCCGCTCGTCTTTCTTTGTCTGGGTTTGGCACGAGTATTAGCTTGTATTGCCCGGGTTGCCACAGGAACAGTTTTTCCTCGGCTTGGATCTCTGTGCCACAGCCTGGTTCAGCCGTTTGTGCCGCAGCCTGGATCTATTCACCCCCTTTGCCCTCCTCAGTTTCTATATTCACAGTTTCCAGAGAAAGCCACCCTGTTTAGGTTAGTGAGGAAGGCGAAGCATTTCTTACTCCCTAATTCCTTCGGGGTTTGGTTATATATTTAGCCAATTTTTTGCTCGACTATACCTTTGGGTGTATTGAGAAACATCTGGAGGCTCCAAGTATAGGTTTTTCTGTTTCTGGTTGAAGATCTGGTTGAGTTTTGGGGGAGATTTATCAGTATCGCTTCCTACCCCACCATTACTCTGACGTCATCTCCCAAATTAGTAAGTCTTAAGGATCTACATTCTATTCTATTTAAATTTAAATGAGCACTCTTTACAAGTTCTAAAATCACTTTATTTTTTCAATATTAGAGCCAGCATTTCCAATCTTTACATGCAAATCTCAATTCAGGCCTCAAAAACAGACACATTTAGACATTAGACAAAGACTTCACATACAATCACTCAAATCAAGAGTGAAACCTGGGATTTTAGAGATTAGAATGTGGCCTGCTTGATCTTACATAGGGCTTTTTAAATAAGGATAAATACTAAACAGAAATCTCTCTTGAAAAATCTCAAGATGGCCGTATGAGATTTCTGTTTAGCAACATCCAAATAGGCACCCACTTCACCCTCTTTTCAGGCAAAGAATAAGAAAGAAACAAAATGATAGTTCAGAATATTGTAGTTAAAACATTAAAGAAAATCAAAATGTAACAGGAAAAGCTGTAACTTTCCTAATACCTGAGTCTCCTCTCCATTCTCAAATTCTATAGTTGCTGTAACTGGTGACTCAAGTTGACTATGCTGAAATTTCTCCCCTACCTCAACTTCAGCTGAGCGGCAGACTAAGCAGCTGGAGAGAACCAGAGGCAGCCACACTGTCCTACATTCCTTAGCTTCCAAGCTACAAAGTACAGCACCAACTGCCAGAGAGACTGCCACCTTCATTCCTCCTGCCACAGTCTCCTCACACCACTGCCTTCTCAGAACTCTACCTACTGGCTCCCCTGTAGCAGAAATAACCATTCCCTCCTCTGGGAACCAGGGGCACATGTCTTGAACATATCGCAAAAAGCATTCTAAATGCATAACTATTCTTAAGAAAAGGTCCTCTACTTTTGACCATAATTGTCCCGTAACTTTTTACTCCCAAGTATACTTTCCCCACAAACTTTCTTTACTCACTGTGCACACTTCACTTGGGGAGTTACGTCACCTGCCTTCAGTTTAGTTTTCTCATACTCAAGTCCCTGTTCAGGCACTACTTGCCACGGACCAGCACAGCTCGTAATTCTGGGTCTTGAGTGAGAACAGTGCAGAATTAAGAAAACAGACTCATTAAGAAGAAAGGATGGGGTTGGGAGGCCTCTTCAGTGCTGATAGCAATATCGGAGTGCCCCATAGCCCCAGTTTGCTTTATTATATAGCCATATGCAAATCAAGGAAGTCCCTGATACAAAGTTACACATCTGAGACAAAAACAGGAACTCTCCCAAGGCATAAACAGCAATCCCTCCACCATGCATAAGCGAAATCAACCAACATCTGAACAAACAAAGAGTGAGAAGAAGGGCATGTAAATTGCTTCCAGCAAGTTAAGGAAGCAAGTGAAGTAGGTGCAAATACTCAGCATCATACCCAATATGGAGGTGAAGGGGGGATAACTCAGCCTTTGCTAAGCCTCACATTTACAAAGGTCTTTTACCATTTGCAGTCTACAACAGGTTGGTGCTGTCTGCCACCCACTACCAGTAGTGTCTCTAGTTCTTCTTGGGTTGGCATCAGCTCTTTGTAAACCGCTGTGGGCTACTTGTCTGCAGCTACTGCACTTTTTGCTGTTTGTGTCTGCCTTTTCTGTGACTGGGTACTGTGGGAGGGGTCAGCCTTTGTATAAGGATCAGCTTCCTCCTGCTTAGAGATGACTGCAGCTCCATAGAAGCCCCAAGCTCTGTAAGATTTGTCTCCACTTTTCAGCTGCTCCTCCTCCTCTTGCAGCTGACTGGTCTTCCTACAGAGTCTTCTGTAGTAAGACTGTAGTGTGGGCTCAGATTGGCTTCCCCCAACCAACCCTTCTACATGTTGCCCACTTGGTGGGTAAGAGCAGCTGAGGTTGTGAATACATCTGTGGGACCCTCTACTTCAAGGGTCTCTTTGTCAGGAGCTCAGTACAGGGAATGTGGCCCTGACTCCAGAGCTTGATCCCTCAGCCACTGCTGGATTCTCAAATTTTATTTCTCCCCAACAAGGTGAGCAACAGGTTCAGACTGAGTGTGGCTGACAGTCTCCTCTGCAGAAGTTCTTTCAGCTGGTGAGACCCCAGTCTCAGGGAGGAAGACTGAGAGAGTCCTCTCCTGCGGCTGACTGTGCTCCTCCCAAAGGTGGCTAAGCCCCTCAACCAGATCCAACAATAGACTCACAGGGACCCACACTTTAAATGTCCATGCTCTAAGCCTCTCTCCCTTCCTCCTTTGGAATCTAGTCTATCAGGGCAGAATATCCAGTGCCCAGGCCAGCTGACTGTGAAGCTCCACCCTATTCAATGCACATGAGCCTCTGTGCAGGTGCTGATCACAGAGAGTGGATCTCACCTCAGCTGGGCCTAGTGTGAGGAGCTTTTCCTTAGGATACCACTCTAGCAAGGGTTATTAGGTCCTGAACCGATGCTTTCCACAGCTGGCCCCTGGATGTGCCAACCCTGGGCCTCCCTAGAAGGAACCTAGCACAGACCACTGGGAGACACTGCCTGTGACTTTGCCCTCAGCAACCTTCTTGGAGCTACAAGCAATCCAGAGTTTGTGGCTGCCTCTTCTAGGCCCAGGTGTACATGGAAATACCAGCTGCATTCCTAGGCTGACTTTTAACCATTCTGGTCCTGGGGAAAAGTCTGTTCAAACAGCCAAGTTTCCCTGAGTTCTGCCTCCTGCAGCCTCTCTCTGCTGGCTGCTTGATGGGCTCAGCAGCTGAAAAAACTTCTGCTAGCCTGCGGCAATTTAGGGTCTAGGAAGGGTGGTGAGTGTGGCTCCGCCCCTCAGCCCCAGGTGTCAGTCTGTCCAGACTTTTCTCACAGACCTCAGTAGGGTGTGACCTCTGAGACCCAGAGGTGTGGTCTGCCCACTCTTCTTTGGACAGTTTCAATTGAGTCTCCCCTGAGGTGGAATAACCAGTCATAGACTAGCGAGAGTGTTGGCGGAGCTCTGATCTCAACAGCAGAAATTGAGTCTCTGACATGCCCCCTGTTTCCTGGCCTCTCAGAATGACCCATCACCATGACTGGGGTAAGAGAGACTCCCAGGGGCAGAGCAGGTGCTGTTCCCCAGACTGATGCCACTCAGAAGCAATTGCTCCTCCCAAGAAAGATGACGACTGCAGTACTGGAGAATGACTCAGCACAGGGGTTCCGGTGGCCGTCCCCCACAGTGTCTCTACCTGGGCCTCCAACTTTACACTGTTCAGACCTCTCAGCTCTCTCCTGCCAGAGCCCGGGTGAGTGGCTGTGAACGAGGTGTTCTGCACAGGTCCTTTAAGACAGAGTCTGCGTCTGAGAGCTCTGTCTCTTTCTCACAAACAGAAACCCAGCTCTTTTCACAGCTAAATGCTGTCTGGGCACCTCTTCTAGGCTCTGGGGCTCTAGGCTGGGTCTTTGGGCCTGGGGCTGAGCACATACACCTCTCAGGGCAACCTACCCCCTTTGAGAACCCTCTGGAGCCTCAGCAAATTGGGGCAGCCCTGTCTGTGTCTCCACCCTTCCTCACAGTCTTGGTGTGGCTTCTTTTGTGACCCTTGGTTATAGACTCCTCTTCGTTTAGTCCAAAGTTTGTTTCTCAAGATGATTGTTCTTAAGTTGTAATCCAATTTGGTCCTGGGAGGTGGCAGTTGGAACATCCACCTACTCTGTCGCCATCTTTGTTCTCCATGAATGAGTTTGAGTATTATGAATTTAATGCTATGTTTATTACTTGATTAAAAATATTTTTGAGAAAACATTCCAGTTAATAAGACACCAAAAGAAGAATGGAGAAACTGGACAACTTCATGAAGTTTTCATGGCAAACCTTCAAATGACCTACTTTTAGATCATTAAAAATAAAATAATTTTAAAGCATTAAGATTAAAGATACAGGCCCTGGCTGGTTTGCTCAGTGGTAGAGCGTCGGCCTGGTGTGCAGGAGTCCCGGGTTCGATTCCTGGCCAGGGCACACAGGAGAGGCACCCATCTGCTTCTCCACACCTCCCCCTCTCCTTCCTCTCTGTCTCTCTCTTCCCCTCCCACAGCCGAGGCTCCATTGGAGCAAAGTTGGCCCGGGCGCTGGGGATGGCTCTGTGGCCTCTGCCTCAGGTACTAGAATGGCTCTGGTTGCAACAGAGCAACACCTCAGAGGGGCAGAGCATCGCCCCCTGGTAGGCATGCCGGGTAGATCCCGGTCGGGAGCATGTGGGAGTCTGTCTGACTGCCTCCCTGTTTCCAACTTCAGGAAAAAAAAAAGATTAAAAATACATTATTATATTAGTGTTTACATTGTAATGCACCAACTTTTATTCAACATATTCTTTATTGAGAAAAATATTTTTTGTTTTTATTCATTTAATTTTTTTTTAACAGGGACAGAGAGAGTCAGAGAGAGGGATAGATAGGGACAGACAGACAGGAACGGAGAGAGATGAGAAGCATCAATCATTAGTTTTTTGTTGCACGTTGCAACTTCTTAGTTGTTCATTGATTGCTTTCTCATATGTGCCTTGACTGCGGGCCTTCAGCAGACTGAGTAACTCCTTGCTTGAGCCAGCGACGTTGGGTCCAAGCTGGTGAGCTTTTTGCTCAAGCCAGATGAGCCTGCGCTCAAGCTGGCGACCTCAGGGTCTCGAACCTGGGTTCTCAGCATCCCAGTCTGATGCTCTATCCTTAGCGCCACTGCCTGGTCAGGCTCATTTAATTTTTTAAGGAAAATATATTTTATATAAAGTACTGGTGCTTCATGTGTCTCTCTGGGTGCTGAGACTTAATTTGGTACACAGAACTTTTTATACTTTAGAGATATCATTTTTCCAGATAGAATTTTGAAATAATATAATATCCTTGAATAAACAATGAACCTTTGCAAATAGATTTTAGAATCTCAAGATTCCATAGCAGGGCTATTGCAATTCAGATAATGGGATAAGGCTGGTTAGTATGGTCAGAGCACTCATGGTAAAGACTAGAAACCTATTTCTGCTGTTAACAGATGTGTTTTTGAGCTAATCTTTCAAACCTGAGATGGGCCCCAGAATCTTCTGGAAAGTGAAATGGTTTCTCTCTGACCTCCATGGTCCCTACCTTTTTTATAGTTCTGAGGAACTTCCAATGAGCTTAGCTTGTCAAGGTGTCCCAAAGCAGGGATCACTGTGACCATATCTCTTGCTGGGCAGAAATCCATAGGAAGGTGAAGTAGTCATGGAGTGGTATGATTGGCAATCCACCACAGGGAACTTGTAGAATTTCTTAGAAAGCAAAATGGATTCCACCACCTCATAGGTCTACTGTCCACTCTTTCTTAGACAAACTTGTCTAGGAAAACTTCCTTAGCGGTCTTGTTTTCTTCTCACCTCTTCACCAGGCTGACTGCACAACTTGTTTCTTCACAGATCTTTTCCACTATCCATCCTTTCCTAATTGTGAATCATTCTGAGCTGCAATTTCATCTGAAGGCCTAAGCTACTGAAGTTGGTTAACTGGGACAGTTACTGTGACTGGGCAATGGGATCCCCTTGTTCACAATGGCTGCCTAACAGAGTAGCTTTCTTGTTAGCATTTCAAGTAGCTTAGACTTTGCTCTGGTGTGAATAAGTTTCACCTTTTTTTTTCTATTTAATAGAAGCTGACATTATTAGCTAAAGACAAAAGGCTATGCAAATACATGTTTATTGAGCAGTGCTTCTTATCCAGTATTATGTTTAATATACATACAAATCAAAAACTCAGTTCTGTATGTTACAGTTTTCTGTTTCCATAGATATGACAGCTCATAGAATGTGGAAAGCCAAAGGTATTCCTTTTTGTGTTTTATGGTGGAGCATGTGTATAGTATAATGAAAAACAATCATAGGCTGCCAAGTGTGTAACTTCTACAAAAAGTGTATTTGACATTTTGCTCAGATAAATATGTGTTATATATTTTTTCCTTTTTATTACTTATACCATTCTTCTAGACAGTGCTGTCCTTTGCCTTGGTATTTGTTTTTAAATAAAAATTCATCATAGGGCATTTTATTAGACACATTTTGTATGTTTCTAATACTATGCCAAGCCAAAGCAAGTGCTGCTTGAATTTTTAAGTGTGGGAAAAATTACTGTTTGAGAGCTGTTATCTCTGAGTTATAAGAATATGAATTATTTTTAGTTTCTTATAGTTTTTTTATTTTCCAGATAGCCTAACATAATTTTATACATATATGTGTATATATATTTACACATATGTATGTATATATAAATAATATATGTATGTTTGTATATAGCTATATATATTCATATACATATTTTTTTAAGTGAGAGGAAGGGAGATAGTGATACAGACTCCCACATGCGTTCAGACCAGGGTCCACCCGGCAACCCCCGTCTGGGAGACCTATGCTCTAATCAGTCAAGCTACTTTTTAGCTCCTGAGGCTGACATGCTTGGACCAACCAAGCTATCCTCAGTTCCTGGGGTCTGAAGCTTGAACCAGTCAATCCACTCACTGTAAGAGGAGAAGAGAGAGAAAAGGGGGAGAGGAAGGGGGAGAAAAGAGGGAAAGGAAAAGGGAGAGGAAGCAGGTGGTCACTTTTCCTGTGTGCCCTGACTGGGAATCGAATGCAGGACATCCATATGCTAGGACCACGCTATCCACTGAGTCAACTGGCCAGGGCCACATATTTTTCTGAGACCTCAGGGTATAATACAGTTCTGTGTCTTGCCTTCAAAAAGATTATATGCTATTATCCTTATGAGAAGTCAATCATCAGAAGCCCAGTAATATTAAGTTAATATTAAATAATATACTCTGGAATTATACAAATAAGAAATAATGAAAGAGGTACCAGAACTTAGAGTTTTCTAGCTATTAATTTTATATTTTTCCTGTTAAAATGAACACAACAGATGGAAGTGTGGAACCACCCTATCCTCCAGCAGTATGTTTGTATGTATGTCTGTGTGTGTATATATGCTGTCCTTAATCAATTTGAAAATGTTTGTTCTGCTTGACCAGTGGTAGCTCAGTGAATAGAGCATTGACCTGGAACGCTGAGGTTTCTAGTTCAAAACCCAAGGTCACTAGATTGATCCTGAGGTCACCAGCTTGATCCTGAGGTCACCGGTCCAGTTCCTGGTCAAGGCACCTACAAGTAGCAATCAATGCACAAGTAATTAGAACAATGAGTTGATGCTTCTCTCTCTCTCCCTTCCTTTCTCTCTCCCTCAAAAAATAGTCTTTAAAAATATCAAATAATGTCTTATGAAATAAAATGCATATATTAGACACTCAGTACCTTAAAGAAGATATAACGGCTCTGTCAGGGTGGCTCAGTTCATTGGAGCATTGACCTGATGAGCCAAGGTTGCAGGTTTGACCCCTGGTTCAGGCACATGCTAGAATCTACCAATAAATGAGTAAATAAGTGGAACAAGAAGTCAATATTTCCTTTTCTCTCTCTCTCTCTCCTCTCTCTCTCTCCCTTTCACCTTTTTTCTCTAAATCAATAAATAAAAAATTTTTTTTTGAAAATAGCATATAATAAGATATAAACAGTGATTGATTCTGGGTTGTGAGTTAAAATTTTCCTCCTCATTTACATTTTCCTATAATAACTACTTTATAGTTTACCATTAGTCAAAACTGATTTCTTTATAAAAACCAGATTGATATTCCTTTGTTCATGTTTTATTTCTCAAATAGGGAGAAAATTTTATTTAACAAGGATAAATATATATTCACTGTAAATATTTAGCATTATAACTTTTTTTTTTAACAGAGACAGAGAGTCAGAGAGAGAGACAGACAGACAGGAAGGGACAGAGATGAAAAGCATCAGTTCTTTGTTGCGGCACCTTAGTTGTTCATTGATTGCTTTCTCATGTGTGCCTTGACTGGGAGGCTACAGCAGAGCGAGTGACCCTTTGCTCAAGCCAGCGAGCTTGGGCTCAAACCAGCGACCTTGGGCCTGAAGCCAGCAACCTTTGGGCTCAAGCCAGCGACCATGGGGTCATGTCTATGATTCCACGCTCAAGCCAGCGACCCTGCGCTCAAGTCAGAAACCTTGGAGTTTCAAAACTAGGTCCTCCATGTTTCAGTCTGATGCTATATCCCAGGGGTCCCCAAACTATGGCCCACAGGCCGCATGCGGCCCCCTGAGGCCATTTATCCAGCCCCTGCCGCACTTCTGGAAGGAGCACCTCTTTCATTGGTGGTTAGTGAGAGGAGCATAGTTCCCATTGAAATACTGGTCAGTTTGTTGATTTAAATTTACTTGTTCTTTATTTTAAATATTGTATTTGTTCCTGTTTTGTTTTTTTACTTTAAAATAAGATATGTGCAGTATGCATAGGGATTTGTTCATAGTTGTTGTTTTTTTATAGTCCAGCCCTCCAACAGTCTGAGGAACAGTGAACTGGCCCCCTGTGTAAAAAGTTTGGGGACCCCTGCTATATTCACTGCGCCACAGCCTGGTCAGGCTACATTATAATTTATTAGTTTAAATTTTTTTTCTATCACAGACTCCTTTAATAATCTGTTAAAAGTTATGAAACCTTCCTTTAGAAAAATATACATATTGAAACAAAACATTGTAAAAAAATTTTCTGAAGGTCTCCAGAAGCTCATTTATTTAAACCCTCCCCATATTGCTCAAAGCATAGGCTACAATTTTCATCAAGACACATAGGATGCTTGTATGAATTGAGGATTCCCAGCCTGGCCCGAGACTTTTTTGAATTGGAGGCAGAAGTGAAGCCCAGGAACCTGCCTCTTCAACAAGACCATCAGTCCTTCCCCACCCTCCAAGAAAACAATGCACAGCAAGTGTGAGAACCTCAGGACCTAGGTGTCTATAGATAGTGCAGCATATTAAGAATCTTAAGTAAGAATAGCAAAAATTGGAAGCATAGAGACTATCCAATGCCAGGTCTTGCAATTAGGAATCTGAGTGGGAGTTTGTCAGAAAGAGAAAGGGAGGAGGGGGCATGCAGCTGAGGAAGGGGCAGAGTTGGACGCAGGGTGACAGGAGGAATATGTACTAATAACAAGGCTGGGCAGGACCCGGAAAGAATCAAATAATGACGGTTCAAAGGCTCATACAGAACCATGAGCAAGACTTTGGGAGTGGCATGTAAAAGCCATGGAGGAGGTTAGATGAGGAGACAGCCATCAAGCTAATGACATATATAAATAAATACAAAATTGAGTTTTTAATTAAGTTTTATTAAGTGAAAATATTTTAATTTACTGTTTAATTTATACTTGTAGGAGACGACTCTGCACCAGTATAAATGGCAGTTAACTGCAGAGCAAGGGTTAATTGGAGACAGGAGATTTAGGAATGTGTTGGCTGTGGAGAGACACTGGCCAAGTGCATGTATGCAGGATTCTTGGAGGAATGCCTGCAAGAACCAGATGTACTTTGTGATTGAAAAGCTGTGGGACTCTGACTCTTCTTGTGTCCTTGTTCATGAAAAGAAACAGTAGATGTGCGGGGTTGGGGATGAAACAAATGGGAAAAAAGGCTTGTGTAACTTTCTAGTTGTAATTGCTGAGCTATGTTTTTTGGAACTCAATAAATATATATGCAGAGGCTCTGTTTCTCAGGGCTGATTCCGCGTGAGAGTTTCAGCCCTCTGCCCGGTGTATATAGAATCTGGTGTGTCTTTTGGCTTGCGAGTCTGAACAGTGAAGAAATTTGTAACATATACTATCTAAAGAGATAACATTAAGCTGAGAGGTGAAGGGTAAACAAGTTACCAGATGCAACTTGGTAACCTGGTTGTTACCAAGTGAAAATGGCTGGAAGAGCCCTCTCGGTAGAGGGAAATCACATTCAGAGACTTTGAGGAAACCCACAGAAGGTCCATATGGATTGAGGTCCAAGCGCCAGAGGAAGTGTGTCCAGAGAATGTCAAAAAGGAGGAAGTTCAGGCAGAAATTTCAACATAGTACCAACCAGTATGAGGACTGTTAGCCCCAGCTGCCACTTTAAACGGCCATTCTGATCCATCTGAGTGTGTTTTGGGGAAGGGGCATCTTAGACGGCCAGAGTACCATGTTACCAGGGATAGACTGTGACTGTCCACATTGTTTTATAGTAACCTGACTAGAAGATTTCTCAGCTGATAAATTATTAAAAGAAAAAAGAAAAAAAAGTTTGTCTTGGTTATCCAAGCTCACTAAATTCCTGTAAACATTCAACATGTTCCAGTTTGGGACAGTATAAAAAGGTAGGATTTTATTTAGACCTATATTATTAATATTTGAAAAACAATAATATCCCCCAATATGGGTGCAGATTTGGGCTGTGAATATGTTACCTTAGATAGCACAAGGCATTTTGCAAGTGCAGTTAGTTAGGGATCCTGAGATCAGGTTTTCCAGGAGTATTCAGGTGGGCTGAATGTAATCACAAGTGTCCTTATGAAAGGGAAGCAGGTGGGTCAGAGTCAGAAAAGCAGAGGTCAGAGTCATGTGATTGCTGGCTTTGAAAAGGAAAGGGCCGCAAGCCAAGGAAGGCAGGTGGCCTACCTCCTCCAGAAGCTGGGAAAAGACGTGAAACAGATCATCCCCTAGAGCTTCCAGAGGAACGCAGTTCTGTAGACACCTGGATTTTAGCCCTATTTTTGAGTTTCTGATCTGCAGAACAACTACAAAAATTTTTTTTTAACTTTGTTGTTTTTCACTACTAAATTTGTGGTCATTCATTATAGGAGCTGTAGGAAGTTAACATGAGCTAGATATATCAATTACTTTCTGTTGGGAAAATGGCTGTGTTAGGCTTGCTTGCTGGTTTACCGGCTCCAAGCTCTTTGCTTGATTGAAGCATGAGCACGTGGCAGCACCACGTGTGTATGGTCTGTGTAAGGCTACAGGTGCTTGCGCTCAGTGGCATATGGCGGATTGCCTGCCTGCCACTGTGAGGGGCCATTTTGCTGCTTGTTTGCCTAATAAGTGGTTTTCTCTGCCTGTTTGCTCGTCTGCCATTGCAAGAATCTATTAAACAGGAATGGCCCAATGCTTTCTGGCTCCACAGTTTCTCTGCTGTCTGCCCTAATCCAGTGTGGACCTGCCTGGCCTTGGCCACCAGGATTATATCTGGTGTAGTGGGGATGGTTTGGATCAGATTGGTATGGAGTCACCAACATCCTTGAAGGGTGGGATAGAGGAGTGGTCATTGTTCTCCAGCATATGGTTCCCCATGGCTGTTCTTTTGGAGGACGGGGGCTGGATGTTTTTTTACAGCCCTGTGAGCAGAAACCAAGAGCTCTATGCAGGAGGTTATTTGAGTTCAAGACCTCCAGGATGAGCTGCAGACTGAGTGGGCACCAACAGTAGGAGGAACTATTCCAGTTTCTCGGACAAGAGGCCAACTGCTTTGGAGAGCTGCAGTGTGGGATGCATGCTGAGAGCACTGGCGCACCTGGAACTTGAACGGTCGCTGAAAAAGGAATTATGGTTTCATGAGCTGCAGTTTGTCCTAGAAGCTGAAGTTGGCGCTGTCAGTTTTTGGAGAAACAACTGCAGGTTCAAGAGCTCAAGTTCCAGCTTCAGGGTGAGAGCTGGCAGCCACAGGAGTCAAAGCGGGTGCTGAAGACAGAACTACATTCGTGCCAGCATGGTGACTCTGAGTCAGTGGTTGTAGTCATTTCCAACTCTTCTGATAAGGAGGGGGTTGGGGATGAAACTGCTGTTGGCAGACTCAGAGCCTGGCCACTGGTTGCCCAGAAGGTAAAAACCCAGCAGCCAAGAGTGCCTTGGGGTTAGGCACAACCCCACCTGCAGGTAGTTGAGCACTCTGTGTCCGGCCCTACACCCAGGCAGAGCTGATGGAGTTGAGGGTGAAATTCAGGCAGAAACCCATGGAGCTACTGGCATCCTGGTTACTGAGGTTGTGGGACATGGGTGTGGATGACATCGTGCTCTCCGGAACAGAGATGGAGAAATTGGCCACTATTACCACGCACTCCCCCTTGAGGCAGCATCTTCAGAACTGCCATGGCAACCCAGGAAACCATACTCTATTAGAATGGGTGATGGCTGGCATTTGCACAGACTTGCCAGGGGCAGTGAGTTGTTGGCAGATTTATGGAGCTGCCTCAGGTCCTTCGGGAACTAGGTATGAAGAATGCTGCTTTCAACCCAGTGTCCCGTGAGCCAGATGAGGAAGTGTTTATGGCAGGGATGAGGGACCTTCTTCTCTGTAGAATCCAGTCAGCCCTTTTTGGGTCACTAGTGGCTATCTTGAGCCCCTGTGTGGGGCAACCCATCAACGTGGTTACATAGACGGTGGCAGATTTGGGGGAGCTAGAGACAGCACAGGACCATAAGGCTGTGAGGGCTGCTGCCTGTGGTGCCTCCCCCCCCCCCCGCCAATAAAGAAGAGAAGCAGGCCTGTAAAGGGTACCCAAACACAGATGTGGGTAGATTTGATTGCAGCTGGGGCAGACAGGGAGAAATTAGATGGCAAGCCTAATAAAGTTCTTTTGGAGCTTTGGCAGCAGCTTAAACCAGAACAGAGGTTCTAGCCGCTGAGACAAATGGCTCCAGAAGCTACCAATAAAACAGTTGGTGCACAGGTGGCACGGTTACATTATATGATGGAGACCGCCAAGGGAGAGGAAGCCCACCAAGACCCGCTGTTCCAGTTTGAATAGGGGGAAGGTCTAGAGACCCATCTAATAGGGATGATTGGGGGCTGGAGGCCTCATGTGAAATTGGCAATCCACTGGTCCCCTTCTAATGTGCAGCAGGTGTTGGCATTAGAAGGTAATAGATGCTTTTTTGCAGCAGCAGTAAGAGAACTGTCAAGGTGGCACGGGCCTCAAATGTGTTTGACTCTGCCAGGCCCTGTGAGCTTGCTGAGGGGCTTGAATGGGGCTTGTGGCAATGGACAGAGCACTTATGGAAAGGTGCTGAGGCCCATTATCAAAGAGGTGTGTAGGGTGATTTGCACAAACAGCTGGGCTATGTTCTGTGGGCTGATCATTGAGCAGTGTAATAGACTCTTGGACTGCGGCCAGAGTGGGGCACCAGCTCCCTTGCTGGATGGACATGCCACTTTTGGACAGTGTGAGAGACACTGATGGGGGGGCGGCACCTGTGAAGGCCCTCCTTCACTGGGAAGATGCTCTCTTCCCAGTGCACTAAGGACAGAGAGGCACTAAGGACACTTTCCTCAGTGGACATAGCCCTGGACTAGACAGGCCCTCCCACCTACCATGGGGTAGGGGGCTAGAGGTGGGCCTCCAGTTAACTCTCTGAGCAGAGTGCTCAGGGAGACATTGTGAAGGGTTCCTTTGTAATTACTGTAATTATTGTGCAACTTGTGCTGTTGCTGTAGGCTCTGTTTATGTAAGGTACCTCATTCCTAGCACAGGGACCATCAGGATATCTGTCGCATAGATTGTGAAGTGAGCAACCCTAAAGGGGTGGAATGTTGGGAAAACAGCTGTTAGGCTTGCTTGTTGGTTTACTGGCTGCAAGCACTTTGCTTGATTGGTGTGTGAGCATGGGGCAGCGCCACGTGTATATGGCCTATTTAAGGTTATGGGTGCTAGCCTTCAGGATGGATGGCGATTGCAGATTGTCGTGCACCCCCCACCCCGTGTTAGGAACCATTTTACTATTTGTTTGCCTATGTGGTTTTCTCTGCCTGTGTGCTCGTCTGCCATCGTGAGAATCTATTGAATGGAATGGCCCAGTGTTTTCTGACTCCACAGTTTCTCCACTGTCTGCTTCAATTGGTTTGAACCTGCGTGGCCTCGGCCACCGCATTACACTTTCCCAAGGTCCTGTCATTAGAAGTGATGAATCGTGAATCCAACCTAGATCCTCTCTGACTCCCAAATTCATACAAGACTTATGGATGCATAAGGGGAGAATAACCTATTGAGTTATTATTTCAATTAGACATTTATTCTGAAAGTATGAAATATTTGAGAATAGGATATGTCACAGTTTTTTGAGTTGGTTTTGGTATCAAATAAATATCCCATATGTTGTAATTCCCTATGTCAGTGGTGTATAAGACCAATTGCAGTCATGGCTGGGTAGTTCAGTTAGTTAGAACATTGTCCCAAAATGCCAAGGTTGTGGGTTCAATCCCAAGTCAAGGCACATACAAGGATCAACCAATGAATGCATAAATAAGTAGAACAACAAAATCGATGTTTCTTTCTTCCTCTCTCTCTCTAAAGATCAATTTAAAAGAATGCAACAAAGGCTAGAAGCTAATCTTGAGTGAGAAAGAATGCAGTTTCTCCAAACATTCTTTCTCCACTTCCTTCTTCGCCTGCTACTACAATTACCAGCACCTACTTACTTTCAATTGAGTGCTGTCACTTTTATCAATATAGGATGTACTTTCCATACAGAAAGTTTGTACAGCCTTTGCACTGATTAACATTTTAATAAAGACTGTTAGTACACCACATCACCATTCAGGCTTTATGGTATGTAACTGGAGTGAAAGAAAAGAATAAAAAGGAGAGAAGTTGAAAGAATGGCAGCTTCTGATACATTTCAGTCTGCTTTCTATGTAGTTTGATGAACAGATTCAAGTCTGAAATGAGTGACAGCTGTGGCTGAGTCCCTTGTGGTCCCAGGGAGTTTATACAGCAGCAGTTTTTAAAAAGTAGTCCCTTTAGGGCTGTCCTGAAGTTTACTTTGAAAAACAAGGTCAGGAAACTCTTTCAACTACCCAAGAAATAGAATGCTAGATCCTTATCCTTTCCTACTTCAGAAGAAACAGAGATGCAACATAATTGAATGACAAGATAACCTGAACATGTTTTCTTTGAACATATGTACCCTGATTTATTGAAGTCACCCCATTAAAATTAATAAAAATTTATTTAAAAAAAATAAACAGAAAAAAAAGGCTGATTATACAACATTTAAATATGGTTCTTAGGGAAACATACAAAGAAAATAAGCTGACATGTCCTGTTATATACTCAGAGCCTATGCCATGCTTGTCATGATCATCTTTTAAGGTTAACTGTCTATCCCCCTTTCATTTTGGTTCTAATTTTTCTAATCTCCATTTTATTGATATTATTCATGTCTTGACATCAACTATGATTGTTTTTGAAAAGAAATATAGCAGATATAAATCTAAATTAAAATATACAAATGTCTGGACCATCAGTTGCATAAAACCTGAAATTTGAAAGAGAAATAATTTTTAAAGGTAAATATTACCTTTTAGCTCACTTGGCAAATCATCTCCCTCATATTCATTAACTCTTTCGAAATCTCATTCTTTTTTTTGGCAATCAAAAACTGACCTTCGTCTTTCATGAGATTCTTGTGGAATCCATGCTGATTTGTTCAGGACTGACTTAGGCAAACTACACTACACTTACAGCTCTGCCTTATGTCAGACGTTGTCAATGGCAGGTGCAAGGATTACAAAGATTGGGGGGGAAAGGGCCCCTGACTCTGATCTAGTTTGTCATCCATTGAATCCATTTCTCCTTCATCATGACCCATTTTCAGCTCTATCTCTGATTTGTTTTATTTACATCATAGTTTTTATCAGGTTCCTTGTGAATGTCTTCCTGGTTTCTGCGCTGAATGCGCAAAAGACAAATACTAATTAAGTGAGCAGTAATCTAGAAAGTACCTGATGGTGGAGAATGCAAGTGCATTTCTCTCAGCCTTAGAGGGGAAAACAATAAAGGGGCAGAAATGAAGAGGAGAAGTTATTAATTTGTAATGCTTGAATTTAGGCCATGATATATTATCTGTTTTATATACGCTGATTTGTTTTCTAATATATTGTTTAGAATTTTTCCATTTATGATCATTAGTACATTGGCCCAAAATTTTCATTTCCAGTAATGTCTTTGTGGGATTTTTAAGTCAAGGTTATGCCTGCCTCACAGAATGAGACTGTTTTCTCTTTTTCTATTCTCTGTAAAAGGTTGAGTAAAATACATGATACTGTTCCTTGAATTTTTGCTAGAATTCACCAGAGAACCCCCTGGACCTGGAGTTGTATTTCTATGTTTATTGTTTGAGGTTAAATTATTTAATTTTATATACATTTAAAATAGTATTAAACTTTTATCCTTATGGTATGACCTTTTAAAGAAAACAATTTCGTTTGAAATAATTGCATTAAATATAACACATATGTTATGGTTTTATAGTAATATAAACACCAGGAAATTGACATTGGAACAAGGTGTGTGTGTAATTATTTTATCAAATGTGTACATTTGTGTAATCGTAGCTGCAGGTAAGGTACACAGATATTGCATTATCACAAAGAGCGCCCTTATGCTACCCTTTTTGTAGTTAACGCCCATTCTCCTTCCCTCTCTCACCATCCCTAATCCCTGGCAACCACTAATCTGTTTTTCATTTCTATAGCTTTGTCATTTTGAGAAAGTTATACAAATGGAACTATAAAGTATGTAATATTTTGCGATTGGTTTATTTCACTCAAGATGCTGTTGATATCCACCCAAGTTGTGTATCAAAAGTTCATGCCTTTTTATTACTGAGTAGTATTTCAAGGTTCTGATGTATCAGTTTATTTAATCCCCTATTGAGAGACATTTTGCTTGTTTACATTTAGGGGTATTATAAATAAAACTTCTATGGATATTCATATACAGGGTTTTTGTGTGATTGTAAGTTTTCATTTCTCTGGGATAAATGTCCAGGTATGCAATTGCTGGCTTGTATGTTAAGTATATATTTAGTTTCCCAAGAATTTGTTGAACTATTTTCCAGAGTTGTATCATGTTACATTCCCACCAGCAATGTATGGGAAATCCAGTTTCTCCACTTAACTCCCCAGCATTTGGTATTGTTGATTTTCAAATTTTAGTTATTTTAATTATGGTCACGATTTGCATTTTCTTGATGGTTTAGAGATGTTGAGCATATTTTCATGTTTATTTGCCATTTGTGTATCCTCTCAGTGAAGTAGCTCTTCAGCGTACCTATCCATTTTCTAATTGGATTTTTTGGGAGTATTTTTACTACTGAGTTTTGGTAGTTATGTATATATTCTAAATATAGCTAGTTGTCAGATATTGTGATTTACATTTCATTTTTTTTACCCAGTCTGTACTTTAATTTTCATCATCATAACAGAGTCTTTTTTAGAGTAAAAGTTTATAATTTTAATCAAGTTCTATTTATCATATTTTCCTTTTTGGAATCATATTTTGGTGTTTAGTTTAAGCACTCTTTACAAGGATCACCTAGCTCCTGAAGACTTTCTTTTTTATTCCTAAAGGTTTTATATTTTACATTTAAATCTATTATCCATGTGGAGTTAGATTTTGAATACGGTATGAGGCTTGGTCAAGGTTCTTTTGTATTTTCTTTTTGGCCCATGAATATCCAATTAACTTCAGAGTGTGTGTGTATAATCTTCTGGATATTAAACCTTTATCCTATAAAGTTTATCAGATACATGATTAGCAAATATTTTCTCCCATTCTGTTGATGTCACTCTCTTTACTGCTGTCCTTTGATACAGACAAGTCTTTGATTCTCATGAAGTCCAGTTTATCTGTTGTTAGTTTTGTTGTTTGGGCTTTTGGTGCCACATCTAATAATCCATTGCCAGAGTCAAGTAGTGAAGATTTACCCATATTTTTCTTCTAGATGTTTTATAGTTTTAGCTCTTACATTTATATTCTTGGTCCATGTTTTATTGGAATGAAATAAATATAATGTAACATTGATCACTTTAGCTGTTGTTCAGTATTCAGGTCCACGGCATTAAGTACATTCACACTGTTGAGCAACCATCACCACTACTCATTTACAGAACACTTTCCTCTTTCTGAACTGAAACTCTATGCCCATTAAACATTAACTCCTCATTTCATCTTCTTCTACCACCTGACAACCAATGCCCTACTTTTTGTCTCTGTGAATTTAACTCCGCTGGGTACTTTTTATAAGTAGAATAATTCAATATTTGTTGTTTTGTTCCTGGCTTATTTCACTTAGTGTGATGTCCTCAAGGTTCATCCATGTAGTAGCATGTGTTAGAATTTCCCTTTTTAAAGGCTGAATATATTCCGTTGCATGTATATATCACATTTTCTTTATCCATTCACCCACTGATGGACATGTGGGGTTTCACCTTTTGGGTATTGTGAATAATGCTATAAATATTTACAAATATCTTTATTTTGTTGCCTGTGCTTTGGATATCATATCTAAGAAAGCACTGTCAAGTTCAATGTCATAAAGATTTCCCTTATGTTTACTTCTAAGTGTTTTGTAGAATTAGTTATAAACTTAAGGTTTTTATCCATTTTGAGATAAAAGTTAAACTTTATTCTTTTGCAAGTCAATATACAGTTTGCCCCCCAATAATTGTTGAAAAGACTGTTCTTTCCACATTTAGTGGTCTTAGCATCCTTGTCAAAAATCATTTGCCCATATATATGAAGGTTTACTTCTGGACTCTCCATTTTATTTCATTCATCTCTATGTCTATAATTAAGTTATTCCTACACAGTTCTCATTACTGTAGCTTTGTAGTTACGTTTAGAAATGTGAAACTGTGAGTCCTCTAAATTTATTATTATTATTATTTTTAATCATGACTGTTTTGGCTGTTGAGATTTCATGTAAATTTGAAGATGAGTTTTTCTATTTCTGCAAGAAGTTTCTTGGGATTTTGATAGAAATTGCATTTAAAGTATAGATCACATTGGCTAGTATTGATATCTTAACAATATTGTCTTCCAGTCCATGAAGATGAAATGCCTTTTCATTTATTTATGCCTTTTTAAATTTCTTTCAGCAAATTTGTACAAATCTTTCACCTCTTTGGCAAAGCTTATTCCTAAATATTTTATTCTTTTTGATGCTATTTTAAATGGAAGTGATTTCTTAATTTCATTTTTTATTGCAACTGATTTTTATGTGTTGGTATTTTATTCTGCAACTTTTCTAAATTCTTTTATTCTAACATTTTTCATTTTTTCCTTTTTATTTATAATTCCTATGTACATATGAGTGCTTTTGAATGCCCTAATTTCTCAAAGAAATTCTCTTCTGACTTTTTCTCCCAGTCTTTAGCTGATCTGTTGCACTTCTCAACCATGATCTTTTTTATGGGCAGATGCTGACTGTTTGCCTTATCAACCAAAGTTAATGAGCTGTGCTTGCTGTTCTTCTAGCCTAGGTAAGTTTCCAATTATGTGAAACTGACAAGCATTTTGCCTCAATCCTTCAGGTATCCTCCAGACAAGTTAGAACAGACTATACAATAATTGTTAAATAAGGTCAGCTCTGCTCCCTCAGAACCAGGGACTAAGGTCCCATCTGGAAACAATACTGCTACTGAACTGGGGAGGGTGGGGGGAAGGGCAAGTAAAAGTATCACAAAGCTTTCCTATTGATTTTAAGTTGTCCTTTTCTTAATTTTAGCATTTGTTTGGTTGTTGTACACTTTTGATTATTTTGAAGAGTTCTGACAAGGTTGGTTATAATCATTTGTTTGATTTTTAATGGTGGAAAGGAGCTTAGAGCCACCTGCTCTGCCATTTTGATTTTACTCCCTGAAGTGACCTTTTTTTTTTTTTTAATCTCTTTAATGATGTTTCTGCTGCCTGACTAGGCAGTGGTACCATGGATAAAGTGTCAGCCTAGGATGCTAAGGACCCAGGTTCAAAGCTCCAAGGTCACCAGCTCGAGCATGGGCTCATTTGGCTTGAGAACAGTCTCACCAGCTTGAGCCCAGGGTCACCGGCTTGAGGGTAGGATCATCCACATGACCCCATGGTTGCTGGCTTGAAGCCTAAGGTCGCTGGCTTGAGCAAGGAGTCACTAGCTCCCCTGGAGCCCCGGTCAAGACACATATCAGAAAGCAATCAGTGAACAACTAAGGAGCTGCAACTAAGAGTTTATGCTTCTCATCTCTCTTCCTCCTGTCTGTCTGTCCCTGCTGTTCCCCTCTCTCTCATTCGCTAAAAAATTTAAAATAAATAATAATAATGCCTTTTTTCTTAAGATCTGTTTATCAGATATCATTACAGGTAAGCCAACTAATAGTAGTATAATCATGGAGTAACTTTTTCTAACCTTCTGCATCTGTTAGTTTAACATGATTCTTATGAATGGTATACAGTTGAGACTTTTGAAATCCAATCTGACAATTTTTGTCTTAACTAAAACATTAACTCCTTTACATAGAATGTAAATGCTTAAATATTTGATTTTGAATATACAGTCTTTTAGGGGCTTTCTAATTGAAACTTATCTTCATTATTTCTTTTTTTTTCCTTTTGTTGCCTTAGTATATGATACAACATGGTTGAACCTTGAAAGCATTATCCTCATCGGCCCCAGGCACTGAGGATAGCTCTGTGGGGCTTCTGCCTCAGGTGTTAAAAATGCCTTGAACACGAGCATGACCCCAGATGGGCAGAGCATCGGCTCCAGATGGGGGTTGCTGGGTAAATCTCGGTCAAGGCACATGCAGGAGTATGTCTATCTCCCCTCCTCTCACTTGGAAAAGAAGGGGGAAAAATAGGCAAATCCTTAGGGACAGAAAATAGATTTGTGGTTGCCAGGGACTGGGAGAAGAGTGGAATGGTGAATGACTGCTAATGTGTATAGGGTTTATATTTGACATGATACAAATGTTCTGGATTTATATAGTGCTGATCGTTGTTCAACTCTGTGAATATATTTTTTAACTATTGAATTATATAATTAAAAGGGTAAATTTTATGGTATGTATATTTGTAGGGTTAAGGCTGGACATGGCACTTCCGTACCTCCTGGCTGGCAGGCAGTACAGGGCCTGGGCCCATTCACTCTTGAATGTGCATCGTGTTCTGACAAGAAACAAACAGACCTTGGAGGTTTCTGTTCCCTGACTCCCAGCACAAGCACTTCCTGCCCTTGGCTTTGTGCCACTATCCTCTATCAGAGGTCCCCAAACTTTTTACATGGAGGCCAGTTCACTGTCCCTCAGACTGTTGGAGGGCTGCCACATACAGTGCACTGACCACCAATGAAAGAGTTGCCCCTTCTGGAAGTGCGGCGGGGCCAGATAAATGGCCTCAAGGGGCCACATGCAGCCCGTGGGCTGTAGTTTGGGGATGCCTGCCTGCTTCCTTAGCCAGAATGCCTGGGGCCAGTTGCTGGCCCACAGCTCCACCCACCCCCAGGTGGGGCCTTCTTGTTTGTAAGTAATAAAGGCTGCGTCTGCTACATCTGGTCTTCTTTGTGGTGGCTTTTTCTTTTCTTCAGAATATCTGTGAGACAGGTAGACATATGTGGTCTTGAACTCCTGCCTTATAATATTACATGTCAATTATTTTAAATTTAAAAATGACTGATTATTTAACATAATTATCTGCACAATTTTTGTTTTTCTTCTTACATTCCTATTTCTGAGTTTTAAAATAATAAGAAAATTTAAATTGGCTAATTATCAAACCACATTTATAAATAATCTGATTTATAGGAAGATGAAGTTCCAATAGCAAACTCCTCTTTTGTAGGAGGAAAAAAATTTTTTTTTAATTTTGTTTTATTTATTTTAGAAAGAGGAGGCAGGGGAGCAGGAAGCATCATAGAAGTTGCTTTCTGTATGTGCCTTGACCAGGCAAGCCCAGGGTTTCAAACCAGCAACCCCAGCATTTCAGAGCAATGCTTCATCTGCTGTGTGTTAGATTCAGGGAGGTGTGCTATGGCTGCCAGAGTGTAACTATTGAAGGAGCAGGAACAGGGAGGTGCTGATAGGGCCCCCTGTGAGGCTGAGAACAAAGAAGATCAGTGTGCTGTGGCTGCCAGAGTGTAACTATTGAAGGAGCAGGAACAGGGAGGTACTGATAGGGCCCCTGTGAGGCTGAGAACTAAGAAGATCAGCACAAAGGAGGACAAACATCCTGCATTCTATTGGTCAGAAACCCTTATCAGAAGTTTATGTTTGAAATTCGCCACTAAGCTAAACCCTGCCCCTGTTGCTATGCTAGGTGCGACCTCCCTAGCGAATAGCTAACTGCCACGTCTGCTTCTGTATAATGCTTGCTCACTTAGGATATATAAGGACCTAGTTGTAAGCACCAGGCGCGACTCTCGTTTGCAGCTCCTTGTGAATATGGTGTCTCTGGACATCTTGGGAGTTTGCCCCTGTGCAGGTTAAACTTGGCCAATAAAGTATGATCTAATCTCCTGAAAGTCTCCGACGTTTGTTCTCGTACCCAGTGGATGCAACATTTATGGGGGCTCATCCGGGATTCTCCCTTGGCAGAGTTTTGGGTCGGAGACCAGAGGGACAGCTTGAGCTGAGTAAGTATTCACTGAGGATCCTCATTCGGTTTGGCTTTTGGGCTCTGGAGCGCACAATCCTGAGGTAGTAGGTGGGACACCGCCGGTAACCTTTCAGAAGCGGGAGGCCGCTCTCTGAAATTTGGATATTTGGATTTGTTAACTTTAGGAGTGACTGGTCACATTAGGAATCCTTTTTGTGCTGCACTGCATTTTGTCTGAGCTCAAATGACTGAGTTGAGTGTGAGAGAGACAAGTGTGTTCCTTGTGTTAATAGTGTGTGTTGCCTGTATTCTACCCTTTCTCATTATTCCTGAGTCATCCAGGATGGGACAACAGGAGTTTGTGCTGGGATCCCCGCTCAAGTGCCTGTTGAAGAATTTTTCTGATTTCCAGAAGAGGGCTCAGGGGTACGGAGGTCCGCCACCGAGTCCAAGTTTCCTCCGGACCTTGAGCCAGCTGGAATGGCCTACATTTAATGTAGGATGGCCCACAGAGGGCACCTTTGACCTCCCAACTTTATTTGCTGTCAGAGCCACGGTCTATAGGGCACCCCACCCAGACCAATACCTGTATATAGATATGTGGGTAGATATAGCCACTGAGCAGCCAGGTACATCAGAAAGTGTCTGAAGGACAGCCAGCGAGGCAGGTAAGCGGTTTGTCTTGCTACAGGGAATGGGAAAGTTGGGAGGGTCAAAGAAAGGAAAAGGGAGAAGCCCATTCCCAGACACGGCCTGCTTAACCATCCAGACTTTACCCTGTTTTGCCTGGACTGCCGGAGGACCACCTAGACCTGGTGAATTCCCCTCCACCCTATCAACAGCAGGAGGAACCAGATTCTTCGTGGCAGGACGTGAGCGGGCTCTCGAGCCCGCCCCACACCCAAGGAGGGGTGGTCTATGGTGTGGGAAGCGCAGCCATTTTGCCTCTCTGGGAGGCACCACCAGCACCAGATGCTGGCCCACCTGCACCTCCTCGCCTCATTTATGTGCCTTTTTCCACTAGTGATTTATACAATTGGAAACATCAGAATCCTCCATTTTCTGAGAAACCTCAGGGACTAACATCTCTCCTTGAGACCATTTTTAGGACCCATCAGCCCACATGGGACAATTGTCAGCAGATTTTACAAACCCTCTTCACTTCTGAAGAAAGGGACAGAATAATGAGAGAAGCTGCTAAGGTGGTATTGGGAGAAGAAAGGGAAACTTGGGAGGGAAGAAGGGAAATAGAAGACATTCTCCCATCTCAACCTCCTACCTGGGATCCTAATACTGCTGGGGGAAGGGACGTGCTCCTCCAGTATCGCCAGGCTCTGTTGAGGGGGCTCAAGGCAACAGCTAGAAAGCCAACCAACTTTAGCAAAGTAAGTGAGGTCATCCAGGGAAGGGAGAAATCCCCGGCAGCCTTCTTAGAGAGACTCATGGAGGCATATAGAGTGTACACCCCCTTAGACCCAGAAGCGGAAGAAAACAAGAGGCTAATAAACATAGCCCTTGTGACTCAAGCTGCTTCTGATATAAGAAAAAAGCTTCAGAAGATTGAGGGGTTCGAGGGAGAGAATAGGAGTAAGCTATTAGAAATAGCCCAGAAAGTATATATCAACAGGGATGATCTGGAGGTTGGCAGAGCAAAGAAGGTAGCCAAGATCCTGATTGCTGCTCAGAAACCTCCCCCCAAAGGAAAAGGGGGACAGAGGAAGGGCCAAGGACAGCAAATAGACAAGGATCAATGTGCCTGTTGCAAAGAGAAAGGACGCTAGAAGAGAGAGTGTGCAAAGTTGAGGGCCGACAGCCAGAGGCCAAAACAAGCCCCAGAGGTCTTGCTCCAAACCTTAGACTGACAGGGCCAGGGCTCCATTCCTGTCAGCTCCCAGGAGTCCATGGTCACCTTAACAGTCGAAGGAAAGCCAATAGACTTCCTAGTCGACACGGGAGCCACCTATTCAGTCCTAAAGAAACCACAGGGACAGATGCAGAAGGCAACTACTAAGATAATAGGGGCAACGGGCAAAGCAGAAGCCTATCCATGGGCCACCGCAAGAATTACTGACTTAGGTCGAGGCACCATCACCCAATCTTTCCTAGTCATTCCAGACTGCCCTTACCCACTGCTTGGAAGGGACTTATTGCAGAAACTTCAGGCCACCATAACCTTCCGACGGAAAGAAAGCCCTATGGGGAACAAAGAGGCAGAGGTCAGCATGGAAGTAACTGTCCCACTGTCTGAAGAACACTTACTTGCCAACGTCCTAGAAGGTAAGGAGGCTGAGGAAGGGGTTCCAGATGCCCTGCGTGCCTGGGTACCTGAGGTTTGGGCGGAAACCAACCCCCCAGGTTTGGCTGCTCACCAACCGCCTGTCCTGCTGCAACTGCTTAGCACTGCTAGACCGGTTAGGATCAGGCAGTACCCAGTCCCAGGCCGAGCTAGACAGAGAATCACCAAGCACTTGCAATGCCTGCTGGAGGCAGGCATCCTCCAAAGGTGCCAATCAGCCTGGAACACCCCGCTGCTTCCCGTCCAGAAACCAGGGAGCCAGTCCAGGACTTGCGGGAAGTGAATGCGCAGAATAAGAAGCTACCCCCCTTTGTGAGGTATCGGGGGAAAGCTCCGGGAGAACTGTAGGAAATAGATTTCACAGAGATGACCCCTGGGAAGTCAGGTTATAAGTATCTTAGTATTAGTAGACACCTCAAGATAGGTGGAAGCATTCCCCACGAGAGGAGAGGCTGCTTCCACAGTTTGTAAAGTCTTATTAAGGGAAATCATACCTAGATATGGCATTCCCCTAGCCCTAGGATCAGACAATGGACCTGCTTTCATATCCAGGATATCTCAAGAATTAGCCACTAAGTTAGGTATTAATTGGAAATTGCATTGCATTTATAGGCCCCAAAGTTCAGGACAGGTAGAAAGAATGAACAGGACTCTGAAGGAAACTATAATTAAGCTGAGAGGGGAGACTGGTGAAAACTGGGTTGAGCCCCTCCTTTTCACCCTTTTTAGAACTAGATGTACCCCCTATCTCAATAAATGGACCCCTTATGAAATCTTATTTGGGCAACCTGTGCCCCTTGTACCTCGATTGACCAGAGAGGGACTAGAGATTTCTAATCATAATTTCCTCAAGTCTTTGCAGGCCCTGCAGCACATCAGAAGCGAGGTAAAGGCCCTCCAGAGATCAGCCCAATTGAATGCAAAACACAGCTCCCGACTACCGGAGCCACCGGAGCCTGGACAGTGGGTGTGGATTCTCAACCACAGACGGGGCAACCTTGAGCCGCGGTGGAATGGACCATTCCAGGTGATTCTGAGTACACCCACAGCTATTAAGGTAGCTGAAAAGCCCTACTGGACCCACCTCTCCCACGTGAAGCCGGCCCAGCCACCCGACGAAGGATCTCGGAGATGGCAAGTCAAGCAGACCCCTAGAGAGCCTCTAAAGCTCACCTTCTCCTCCACTTAGGACTTTTTATTGTTTACCCAGTAAGGGACTGGAGTTGCAGGAATGGGTTTTAATCAGGACAGCAGATGGCACAGTTATAGCACAGAATAACACCTGGGATAATAGCAGCCCCATAACTCTCTAAGCTGACTTATCAAAGTTCTTTAAAGACAAGTTCTGTGATTCACCAGCAGCCTGGAGACATTCTAATTCAGCCAGGAGCCCTCTTGCTGATGATTTGCCTAGCTCATACACCATTCTCCCCACTGATGAAGAATCAAGGGTTTGATTTATGCCCAAAAGAGATGGGGGAATGTTAGATTCGGGGAGGTGTGCTGTGGCTGCCAGAGTGTAACTATTGAAGGAGCAGGAACAGGGAGGTGCTGATAGGGCCCCTGTGAGGCTGAGAACTAAGAAGATCAGCACAAAGGAGGACAAACATCCTGCATTCTATTGGTCAGAAACCCTTATCAGAAGTTTATGTTTGAAATTCACCACTAAGCTAAACCCTGCCCCTGTTGCTATGCTAGGTGCGACCTCCCTAGCGAATAGCTAACTGCCACGTCTGCTTCTGTATAATGCTTGCTCACTTAGGATATATAAGGACGTAGTTGTAAGCAGCAGGCACGACTCTCATTTTCAGCTCCTTGTAAGTATGGTGTCTCCGGACATCTTGGGAGTTCGCCCCTGCACAGGTTAAACTTGGCCAGTAAAGTACAATCTAATCTCCTGAAAGTCTCTGACATTTGTTCTTGTACCCGGTGGAAGCAACACTGTGCCACTACAGGTCAGGCAGATAAAATGTTAGGATAATAAAATAAAAGGAAGGTAAGACACTAGGGAAAAAAAACAGCATATATTTCTTAAAGAAAATAAAAGGTAGTTTTATGGAGTTTGAATGTGAAATGAACAATTAAGACCAGAGATAGTGCCCTGGCCGGTTGGCTCAGTGGTAGAGCGTCGGCCTGGTGTGCAGGAGTTCCAGATTCGATTCCCGGCTAGGGCACACAGGAGAGGCTCCCATCTGCTTCTCCACCCCTTCCCCATCTCCTTCCTCTCTGTCTCTCTCTTCCCCTCCCGCAGCCAAGGCTCCATTGGAGCAAAGATGGCCTGGGCACTGAGGATGGCTCTGTGGCCTCTGCCTCAGGTGCTGGAATGGCTCTGGATGCAGCAGAGTGATGCCCCAGAGGGGCAGAGCATCATCCCCTGGTGGGTATGCCAGTTGGGTCCCGGTCGGGCGCATGCAGTTGTCTGTCTGACTGCCTCCCCGTTTCCAGCTTCAAAAAATGCAAAAAGAAAAAAAAATAAGAAGACCAGAGATAGTTATTTAATTAATAGAAATTTCTAAAGCATCAAGAGTTGCTCCTAAAATGAGCCAAACTTTCAGTTATGAAATGAGTAAGTTTGGGTATCTCATGTGCAGCACTGCAACTAGAGTCAATGATACTGTATCTTACACTTGAAATTTGCTGAGAGTAGATATTATGTGTCTCATTCAGACACAAAAGAGGTAATTGTGAAGTGATGGATGTTTCAATTAACTTGTTTATGGTAATTATTCACAGTGTATACTATTATTAAATCATCACTTTGTACACCATAATATACACAATTTTTATTTGTCAATTTATACCTCAATAAAGCTAGAAAAAATAAAACCAGTCATTCATGAACAGTTCTGTTGAATCTTTAGAATCCATGTTGGAACAAATTTTCATTCTAAAGGAAGCTTAAAAATAAAGGCAGTCAGGCCATTTTCCCAAAGATATTTCTGAAAGAATATAGTGATGGATACATGAATTTACCAAAACTTCCAAACTTCCCTTTTGCTGTTCCACTTGTTTATCTGATCCCACCCTTATTACTGGACTATTGCCCCTGAAACAGAAAAAAGTTCTAGGGAGCTGTTCAGCTGACCTGAGCAGAAGCGTTCCAGGAAGCCGAAATCGTAGGACTACAGAAGGGAGCATACCAGAATTGCTGGCTCAACGCACACTTGCTCAAAGCTCTCCCCACCTTAATAAATATTTGCCTCAGAGTCTGTTTTGGTGCACTTCTCCCAGAGGAGTGCCCAGCAGGGTTCCTTTCTTCCTTTCAATAAAGCCTGTTACTCTGGTCTTTCGGACTCCCATGGATTCCAACATTTGGTGCCGAAACCCGGGATGGGGTACCGGTTGCCTGGACCATCCCTCTTTGCTGTCCAAACTTACATCCAGGGAAGCAATGGGCAGCGGCAGCTTGTCCCAGGCTTACTTCTTGATTCTGTTTGGACGTGTAATTGTAGGTTGATTGGCCGTCAATCTGTCCCTGTCCTGAACCCCTGCCAGACCAGAAAGGTAAGGAGTTTCTCCCTCCCTCCTCCCCGGTTGGCTTCCAAATTTCTCTCTAAAAACACCCCTTCCTGGTCAGATGGTTTTGACTTCGGACCCCATATCTATGAGTGGTCTGCCTCTACTCCTTTATGGACTTCTATGAAAGTCTAGGTGCGCCTAGCCAGGCCACTCTCCTACGTCCCAGGATCTCAGCCTTGGGGTGATGACCTCTTGTCTGAGACCCTCTTTCTACAGAGATTTTTCTCCTCTTGGAACTGTGACTGAAGGCGAGGATGCCCCCTTCTCTCACCAGTCTCCTCTACTGTGGGCTCCTCTCAGTCCAAACCGTCCAGCCAGACTCCCTTCAGCTGTGTCCTCAAAAATCTCGCCAAAGTTGGCCTGTCTGACCTCAAACCAAAAAAACTCATTTTTCTTTGTAATACATCCTGGCCTCAATACAAATTAGACAAAAACTCCCACTGGCGAGAGAGTGGAACCCTGATTACAATATCTTAAGAGATCTTTACAATTTCTGCCACCAGACGGGGAGGGCATCAGAAATTCCTTACATGTAGGCTTTTCTTCTCCATTCTCTCCTGTCCTTAATTTCTGTGCCTCCTTTTCTACACACAGGTTGTTTTTGGCCAAAGAAACCTCACCTAAAGCCTCCACTCCTAATCTTTCCTGCTCTGCAGACTCCCAACTCTCTCCCTCCTGCCTGACCCCCGAGAGCACCCCTTTCTCGGGACCCATCTCTGGTCCCTCTGCAAATCTCTTTTACCTCCAGAAAGCCCCCTCTCTTCTCTTCACTAGTTACAGATGGGCAGCTCTGTCTCTTTTTCTTCTTTGACCCATCCCCCCACCCCACCGGCCTTCCACTCCTCCTCATCCTCTCCCCTCTCCTCAGAGCTCTAAATCTTTTTTACTCCTCTAACCACGTGGTGCCACCACCAATCCTCCTCCTGCTCCTCCTCCTGCAGATTCTGACCCTCCTTCTTTCCATCTAAGCTGTTCACACTGTCTGTCCTTCTGATTACTCTCTTCCTTAACTGTGTCTATTTCTAAGGCCTTAAACCAATCATTACCCACCTCTTAAATCAAGGCTTACTCATCCCCACGGACTCTCCCTGAAATACCCCCATCCTTCCTGTTCAAAAACCTTCAGGGGCTTATCACCTCATACCAGACTTACACCTAATCAATGAGGCAGTAGTTTCCCTCCATCCAGTAATCCCTAATCTCTACAGGTTACTGTCACACATTCCCTCAAACACCATTCACTTCACAATCCTAAACATCAAAAATGCCTTCTTTACCATTCCTCTACATCCTGACTCTTACTTTCTGTTTGCATTCACCTGGACTGATCCGGATACTAATGCAGCCCAGCAACTTACGTGGACTGTCTTACCCCAGGGGATTAAAAACAGCCCATACCTGTTTGGGCAGGCACTAGCTCAAGATTTAGCAGCATGCAATCTCAAAACTACTACTCTCTTATAATATATAGATGACCTACTCCTCTGCAGCCCCTCCCTGCTTGCCTCAAGGGGACACACCTCCACCCTTCTTAACTTCCTCACCATGAAGGGATATTGCATCTTCTCTGCTAAGGGTTAACTTCACTCCTAGTCCATAGCCTATCTAGGCATCGCCTTAACCCCACCACCTGAAGTCTCACCCTAGATCGGACTCAGACCCTCCGCAGTCTCCAACAACATACCACCGCAAATCAAATCTTTTCTTTCCTCAGGCTTTTTTAAACACTGGACTCCCAATTTTGCTCTCTTAGTCAAGCCCCTCAGTGAGATCTGAGCATGGCTTTTAAGATCTATAATGGCCAAGGAAGTAACAGAAAAGGCAAATAAGGCCCAAAAGAAGTAAGGAAATACCAGCTTTTGGCATACGCTCTTAAAGGCTCCAGCACCCTAAAGGGCTTCATAGAATTCCATCAGGGCCCTGCTCCAGAGTGGAAAGAAAGGTCATTGAACTGAAGCCTGCCAGGCTTCCCAGCCCCACTGGTTGACACATCTGTGCTGTGGAAAGAGGGACATGAGAAGGTAAGCTGCCCCCTTGCTCCATGGAGAAAGGGTTCAGTCTCTTCTAGCCCTGCTCCAGCTATCTGTGACCTGATCTTGCCCAGCATGCAGGGAATTGCCACTGAAAGCTCAAGGACATCGTTCATGAGCCTAAGGTATTTCTTTCAAGTAATAGATAAACTAATCTCATTTCTTGTAAACATAAGGGCCATCTACTAGGCCTCCCCTACTGTGGGATAAAATTGACAGTCTGATTTTGCTACTTTATTTAATGTATAGCATCTCCTTTATTATTCCTCTTGTCTCAATGCCCCATACCTATTGTAGGCTGGGACCTGCTGCTAATTCCAGCTAGAAGCAGTGGTAACTAGGACTTAAACTCTAACTACAAAGTATAGAAATGTAACTACCTTTCCCTAAGTACTTACAGGATTTACAGGTTACTCAGCAAACTGTTCAAAGACTGGCCAAGAGATGCTTCCAGCATTACATCACCCAAGGACTGACTTTCACGTGACAGGTCCACACACCGTGATCCTGACAACTCCCACTGCTGCTAAGGGTGACTCTTTCCTCCACCCTGACCATCTGGAGCTCAGAAACAGAGAAATGAAACCAACTCCTTGTCCTTCTATTCTCTATTCACCTCTCAACCTACCTCACCCAATCAGGTGCTTTCTACTCGTGTAGGACCAACACCTATATGTGTCTCCCTACTAATTAGACAGAAACCTGTACCCTAATCTATCTCACCCCAAATATTAACCTAATCCCACCCCATAAGCCTCTTCCAGTTCCTAGTACACTACCTGTCAATCTAAAGACCAAATGAGCTGTACAGGTAATCCCTCTTCTTGTTGCTTTAGGAATCTCTACAGAAGTAGGTCTAGGGGCAGGAAGAATGGCCACTTCCCTGTCTTATTCTCTCTCTCTCTCTCTTTCTCTCCCTCTCTCCCTCCCTCTCTGAAGCCCAGCAAATTTGTAAACATGAAATCAGTGGTTTCACACAAACTGGGTGTCTTGGCTATTACCTTTCATTGGTCCACTCACTCTCCTATTTATTTTTCTAACTTTTGAACCCAGCCTCTTACATTTGTTCACTAGTTTCTTACAGAACCACATGCAGACCTTCGCCAATCAGAAAATTGGAAAAATCTACCTAACCCTATACACCAACCCTGATACCTGCCCTCGCAAAACAAAAAATCTGGAACCCTATAAAAACACCCCTACTCCAACTGCCCCAGGGAGAGGTTCATGAAGGAGGCCCCCAATAGGGATAACAGCAGGAAGTAACTCCAGAAGATAGCCGGCCCAAGAAAAACCTCCTTCCTGGACCTCATACCCTTTTTTTTCTTCCTCTCACCTCTTTTTCTTTTATCATACCACAGAGTTGGGAAATAATAGATACATGAATTTCCCAAAACTTCCAAACTGCCCTTTTGCTGTTCCACTTGTCTATCTGACCCCACCCTTACTTACTGGACTATCGCCCCTGAAGCAGAAAAGTTCTAGGAAGCTGGTCAGCTGCCACAAGGAGAAGCATTCTAGGAAGCTGAAATCATAGGACTGCAGAAGGGAACATACCAGAATTGCTGGCTCAACGCACACTTGCTCAAAGCTCTCCCCACCTTAATAAATGTTTGCCTCAGAGTCTGTTTTGGTGCACTTCTCCCAGAGGAGTGCCTGGCATGGTTCCTTTCTTCCTTTTAATAAAGCCTGTTACTCTAGTCTTTCGGACTCCCATGGATTCCAACATATAGAAATCCTATCTTTATGGAAAGTTAGTACTAAACCTAAATGGACAAGGAGGGAAGGGAGTGGTAAATTATGAACCCCAAGACTGGGCTTGCTGACTGCTGACTGACTGCTGAGCAGGGCTCGACAGTATGAATACAAATATGAAGAAGAGCTCCTGGCCCTAGCCAGGTTGCTCAGTGGATAAAGTGAGCACACCAAGGTCGTGAGTCCGATCCCTGATCAGGGCATGCAGAAGAAGCAATCAATGAGTACACAACAAAGTAGAATAACGAGTTGATGTCTCTCCCTGTCTCTCCCTTTCTTGCCCTTCCTTCCACTCTATCAATGGAAAAAAAGAAAAGAACATCTCCTCTTCATTGGTACCTGATAGCGTTCATATACCAATACAAACAGCAGCTACTTTGTGCTTTGCGTTGCTGGATCTATTACATACATCATCTTGAATAATACTTTATATATTCCAAAGCAGACGATACCCTTATCATCATTGTGCAGGTTTAGGGGGTAACTTGCTGAAATTCTGCCATCAAAACCAAAATTCTTCTCTAATTTGTTTTGCCCCAAATTCCATGATGTATAACTTTGTCTACTGTCCCCAACTGTCAGGAAACTGAACCTAGAAGCAGTGCCTGCTGCTTCTTGGCAACTAGTCCAACTTCAACAGAGAGCACAGCAAGTTCAGGGATTTAAATGTCTCTTCATTTAGGCTTGTGGTTCCTACTTTTTTATTTTTTTGTGTTTTTTTAGAGAGAGGAGGGGAGGCAGAGAGGCAGACTCCAGTGTGCACCCTGACTGGGATCCACCCAGCAAGCCCACTAGGGGGCAATGCTCTGCCATCTTGGGCCATGCTCACAACTGAGCCATTCCAGCACCTGAGGAAGAAAGGCTCTGCAGAGCCATCCTCAGCACCCAAGGCCAACTCACTTGAAGCAGTCGAGCCATGGCTGTGGGAAGGGAGAAGCAGATGGTTACTTCTCTTGTGTGCCCTTACCAGGAACCAAACCCGGGACATCTACAGGCCAGGTCAATGCTCTACCACTGAGCAAAGCAGCCAGGGCCACATCCCCTACTTCTAAAGAGGCTGCCTCAGCAGAAATAGTCCCAGTTTCCAAAGTGCCCTACCCCTTGGGATAAACTTTGTACCTCTAGTGGGGCCCAGGATGAAGGAATATATTTAGATTTTTCTTCAGTGAGCAAACAAGTACAGTCTATGTTGGAGCATGTGCTGCAGCTATTGTAACTTTTTGGCAATTAAAGTATAAGATAAAATTTGTGTTCTGTCATGCCAAGTACTCCAGGAGGAGCCTACCTAAAATAAATTATCAACGTATTAAGAGTACAAAAGAATGTAATTAGATTCACACTCATATAAGAAGTTTGAGGCTTTTAATCTTAGAAGACCCATGAAAGATAGTGTTCACAGATAATTACTGATATTACATAAAACTTCCTCAAATTTATAATAGTGTATTTTGAAGAAGGGTTTAGGAATAACTGTTTCAGTTTATGTAGGTTTTCTGTTCTTGTTGTTTCTAATTAAAAAGTATCAGGGGACCCATATTAGAAAATGCTGGTATAGTTTCTTTTTACTCAACATGTGGTCAAGAAACCAGGAGCACTAGTGTCTCCTGGGAGCTCAGAGACTCGCAGGCCCTACCCAAGAACTACTGAATCAGAATCTGCATTTTCACAAGATCTCCAGGTGATTTTTATGCAATAGTTCAAACATAAATGATTACACCAGCTCGGAGTGGTAGTGGGGTTTGTTTCCTGGAAATAGGGGTGGGGCAGGTGGCAGTAGTGGGTAAACCCTAAAGCGATCCTCTGGAGGGATTCATCCTGGGAGAAGGCCAGATTCGGTAGATAAGGCCAGCACAAGGACTTACTGCTGGGAACATGCTTACATAACATTATACTACAAATATCATTTTAGTCACATTAGCATGGGGAAAAGCTGTTAATTTACCTTCTTAAACCCAGGATGTTATCCAGTAAAACAACAAAACTGTCCCTTAAATACTTCAGCTCCAAATTTGATGTACTTTAAGAAACCACATCACTATCTAAATTCTAGAACTAATATTTTTAAAAGTTAATTTTAGAGAGAAAGGAAAAGAGAGACATGCAGAGAGAGAGAGAAACATTGACTTGTTGTTCCACTAAGTTATACCTTCATTGGCTTGGTTTATTCTTGTATGTGCCCTGACCAGGGATTGAACACTCAACCTTGGCATGTCAGGACGATGCTCTAGCCAACGGAGCTATCTGGCCAGGGCTGGAACTGATAAACCTTTGAGGAATGTGAACATTCATGTATGACCTCATGCCTCCTGACTATCCAGAGTATGATCGAAACAAAAACTTTTATTTTAAAAGTGTGGAAGGCAAAAGAAAAAAGGACAAATGTATGTTCTTTCTGTTTCCATAAATTGGTTATCAAAAAAACATGATTTTAAGTTAATAAAACTGAAACTGGGGAAGACCTGAAGATGGCAGTGGAGTAGGCAGACACACAGACTCCTAGCTCACACCACCAAACTGGATTACAAACAGCATAAAAAACTAACTCCGGACTACAAGAACAGCTCTCAAAAACGAAGGAGCAAAGACGAAGCCATGACAAACCTGGTAGAGAGTGCCAGAATCTCCCCTGCTTTCAGGAATGGGGGGGGGGGTGAAGCTGAGAGCTCAGAAGGGCTCTCACTCCAAGGAAAAGAGCAGAAAATATTGCTTACAGCCACTTGCCTGGAGACCAGGGAATTAGGTGTGTTGAAAGGGCCAACTTGTCTTCCAAAAAGAAAGGGGAAAAAGACAGACAGTGAGGGGCAGAGGAATGCATCGGACGACCTGAGAAGCTGACTCATCCAGTGCTGGAGGTGGCCATAGTTGGGAGAGGAGCTGATCCTTCCACAAAACAAAAGACTAAAGTGCTCCCAGGTCACAGATCTCCAGACATCTCTCCAGCTCCAATGAGCACAACAAGACACAGCTGAAAACAAGAAGTGGGGAGGAGGGGCAGTAACTCAGATCTTTATGGAGATCAGAGATACACCTCCCCCTACTGAAGTTGAAAAAACACCTTGCCCCCAGAGAGAGTAACTGGCAGATCAGGCCTTCAGAGTCTCAGCTTTCACCCACTGCATTCCTGGATACAGTTTCAAATAGGCCCCCTGCTGAGATCAGTAAACAAGACTATCACCTGTTAAGAAAACAAACAAATCAAGACTTCGAAGCAGCGCAAATCCAAAAGTGAATTACAAATAATAGCTGATGCCAACCCAAGAAGCCCTAGAAATAACATAATTGAAAACTGGAGGCAGACAAGAGCAAGCCTAGACAAAACCAGCTCTACAAACAATATACCCAAACACACAGACATAATGAGAAGACAAAGAAGTGCAATCCAAATGACACCACAAGAGAAACCTCCAGGAAATGAACTGAGTGATATGGAAATAACCAAACTTCCAAATGCAGAGTTCAAAATAATGATTGTAAGGATGCTTAGGAATCTTAGAACAACAATGGATGGTCATTACAAACACCTAAATAAAGAAATAGCAAGTATAAAAAAGGATATTGAAATATTAAAAAAGAATCAGTTGGAGATGACAAATACAATATCAGAAATGAAGACCACAATGGAAGGAATTAAAAACAGGATGGATGGAGCTGAGGATCGAATCAGCAAGTAGGAGACAAGTTGAATGAAGGCATGAAAGCAGAGAAGAAAAAAAAAAGAGACTCCAAAAGTCTGAGGAAACTCTTCGAGAGCTCTGTGACAACATGAAGAGAAATAACATCCACATCATAGGGGTTCCTAAAGAAGAAGAGAAAGAACAAGGGATAGAGACTTTGTTCCATCATATCATAACTAAAAATTCCCTAAATTAATGCAAGAGAAACTCTCAGAAGTTCAAGAAGCACAGAGAACTCATTTAAAGAGAACCCCAAAGAAACCTATACCAAGACACATCATAATTGAAATACCAAAGCTAAGTGATAAAGAGAAAATATTAAAAGCTGCTAAAGAAAAAAGGCTATTACCTACAAAGGAGCCCTCATAAGGATGACATCAGACTTCTCAACAGAACCACTTGAGGCCAGAAAGGAATGGCAAGAAATATTCAAAGTAATGCAGAACAAGAGCCTACAACCAAGACTACTTTATCCAGCAAGACTATTATTTAAAATTGAATGAGAAATAAAACGCTTCCCCCTCCCAAAAAAAAGAATCAAGGAATTCATTATAACCAAACCAATGCTGCAGGAAATGTTAAGGGGCCTATTGTAAACAGATCAAAGTGGGAAAAGAATATAGCAAAGGAGGAACACAGATTTAAAGAATAAAATGGCAAAAACAACTACATATCAATAATAACCTTAAATGTAAATGGATTAAATGATCCAATCAAAAGACATAGGGTAGCTGCATGGATAAGAAAACAAGACCCATACATATGCTGTCTACAAGAGACACACCTTAAAACAGAAGATACACATAGACTGAAGGTAAAAGGATGGAAAAAAACATTTCATGCAAATGAAAATGAAAAAAAAAGCTGGGGTAGTGATGCTTATATCAGACAAAATGGACTTTAAAACAAAGGCTATAGTAAGAGATAAAGAAGACCACTACATAATGATAAAGGGAGCAATCCAACAGGAAGATACAACTATTATAAATATCTACATACCTAATATAGGAGCACCTAAATACATAAAGCAGATTTTGATGGATATAAAGGGCAATATCAACAACAATACTATAATAGTAGGGGATTTCAATACCCTACTAACATCACTAGATAGATCCTCAAGAAAGAAAATTAACAAAGAAACATCAGACTTAAAGGACACACTAGATCAACTCGATTTAATAGATATCTTCAGAACCTTTCACCCTAAAGCAGCAGAATATACATTCTTTTCAAGTGCTCATGGTACATTCTCTAGGATAGACCACATGATAGGGCACAAAAGTGGTCTCAACAAATTTAAAAAGATTGAAATCATATGAAGCATTTTCTCTGATCACAATGGCATGATACTAGAAATGAACCACAACAGAAAAACTCAAAAATTCTCAAACACATGGAAACTAAATAGCAGGTTGTTAAATAACAAATGGATTAAGAATGAGATCAGAGTGATGTCAGAGAAATGGTGCCATAAGGAGTGATACCAATAAATCTCCCCAAAAGTTCAACAAGATCTTCAACCAGAGACAGAAAAATCTATCCTTGGAAACTCCAGAAGTTCCACACTAAATGCAAAGATATGATCGAGCAAAAAATTGACTAAATATATAACCAACCCTGAAGGAAATAAGGAGGAAGAAACACTCTGCCTTCCTCACTAACCTAAATAAGGGCTGCTTTCATTGGGAACTGAGAGTACAGGAACTAAGGTGGGTATAGGGTGTGAATAGAACCAGACTGCGGCACAAATGTCCGAACCAGGCTTTGGCACAGACATCCAAGCTGAGGAAAAACCATGCTTGTGGCAACCAAGTCAACACAAGCTAACGCTCGCGCTAAATCCAGACAAAGAAAGGCACTTGGGACAGCCATCCGCCCTGATCTCCTGGTCGGCACACGCAGATAGTGGTGAGAGATTCCTCCTAGAGCCCCAGGAGTGGGTGCCCGTGTTACCGGATAGAGGGGCAAGTCAGAGGCCTTTCTGTGGGCCAAAACGGGAGTCTTGAAGTCACCTCTGTGCCCCAAAAAGCAGTGCACGGGGAGTGAGTGGGAGCAAAATTTCCTATGCTCATACTTTTCAGTGTGGGCAGGGTGCCTCACTCGAAGTGAGAGGCTGCCGGACTGATCTCCTGGTTGGCAAGCGCAGATAGTGGGTGAGAGATTCCCCTGAGAGTGTGCGCCCGTGTTCCCGAACAGAGGGGCAGAGTCAGAGGTCTTTGTGTGGGCTGAAGCCCCACCTGATTATGATAGGGGCTCTGACTGATTGAGGCTTACCTAGAGCCCTGTGCTGAGTGGGAATAGAGTGGGGAGTTGCCAGCTCTTTGAGCCTCTTACTCTCCAGGCAGAGGCTGCAGCAACCCCATAGCTGGATCATCAGGCTACTAATTCAGGAAGGAAAGACAAGGAGAAAGTCTCCGGGAACATGGACTCTCTCATTGGCGGAACCTGCAAATGCTAATGAGCCTCGACTACCAACGAGACTGAAGCCCAATATATGACATCGCCATAGAGACTTATCAACTGCAAACCTCTACCTAAGTGTGCAGAACCCAGGGTACAGAGTCACCAACCAGGAAGAGGGAGAGTAAAGAAAAAGCAAGAAGATAACCTCTCAAAATCAAGAATAATCCACAGACTTTATAACCTATCCCATTTTATTATATCTGTTCATTTGTTTCTCTTATCTTCTTCTCTTGATTATTTTCTTCCTCTTCCAATTTGGTCATTTAATTCTCTGCTGGTCTTACTCTCTCCTCTCCTTGAACTACACTATGCATAAGTGTTACATCTTCTGTTATTTTTTCTTTCTCCTTCCCTTCTTTCTATGAGGGTTGCACTCCAAAACCCATAACTCTATCTCCCTCTCTCTCTCTCTCTGTCACTCCTTTTATTATTTTTATTCTTTTTGTGTTTTTCTCTTTCTCTTTTTTTCTCCATCTATATTACTTTCTTCTTTTCTCCTTTACTTTTCCTCTCATTCAATCCTCAATCACAAACAAATGATTTTATCTGGGACTCAAATTTTTCTTGTGGCACTTTGGGGGTTTTTTACTTTGCTTTTTTTAACTCACTAGCAGTGCTCCCAACCCTGGCTCTCTATTTTATCTAGTTCTTACTCCACTAAACACAATAGTAATTCTTTTTAATTTTTCCCCCTTTTTCCTGTTTCCCTCTTATTCCTCTCATCAAATCTCTTAGTCAACCATCACCTAAAGGCAAATCATTTTATTCTTCACCCAAATTTTTTTCTTTTTTGCATTTTGTGGGTCCATACCCCCTTTTTTGTCTCTTTATCACTTCTCCCCAACTCAGGCCCTCCATTATAGGTAGTTTTTGTTCTATTTAGCACAATATAATTCACACTTCACCACAAGATTTTCTCAAGAAGGAGAGGAGAGGAGACGTGAAGGGAAAAAGGGAAGGAAAATAATAATTTTTTTATTCTTTTTTAATTTTAATTATTTAAAATTTTATTCTTTATTAATTTTCATTAATACTGTCAACAAAACCACCCTCAGATGCCATTAAGGAAAAGGAAATTCAATATCATGGATACAAAAGACAGAGAGGTAGCACACATAGATGAGGAAAAATCTATGGAGAAAAAATTTAATATATTGGAAACCTTGGAGCTAAATGACAGAGAATTTAAAATAGAAATCCTAAAAATACTCAGAGATATACAAGAAAACACAGAAAGGCAATTTAGGGAGCTCAGAAAACAACTCAATGAACACAAAGAATATATTTCCAAGAAAATTGAAACTTTAAAAACAAATCAAACAGAGATGAAAAACTCAATTCACAAGCTGAAAAACAAGGTAAAAAGCTTAGCTAATAGAACAGGCTAGATAGAAGGTAGGATTAGTGAAATAGAAGACAGGCAACTTGAGGCAGGGAGAAGAAGAAAGAGACTCAAAAAATTTTTTAAAAATGAGAAAGCCCTACAGGAATTGTCTGACTCCATCAAAAAGAATAACATAAGAATAATAGGTATATCAGAGGGAGAAGAGAGAGAAAATGGAATGGAGAACATACTCAAACAAATAATAGATGAGAACTTCCCAAGCCTGTGGTAAGAACTAAAGACTCAAGTTCAAGAAGCAAACAGAACTCTGAGTTTTCTTAACCCCAACAAACCTACTCCAAGGCACAATATAATGAAATTGGCACAAACCAATGACAAAGAAAAAATTCTCAAGGCAGCCAGGGAAAAGAAGAATACAACATATAAAGGAAGGCCCATTACATTATCATCAGATTTCTCAACAGATACTCTACAAGCTAGAAGAGAGTGGACCCCAATACTTAAAGCCCTGAAAGAGAAGAACTTTCAGCCGAGAATACTATACCCATCAAAGCTATCCTTCAAATATGAAGGAGAAATAAAAACATTCACAGATACAAAAAAGATGAGGGAATTTATCATCAGAAAACCCCCACTCCAGGAATTACTAAAGGGGGTTCTCCAATCAGATACAAAGAACAAAAAAATAACAAAACCACAAGTAAAAGCTCCACCAAGAACACAATAAAAACAAATTTAAACTGTGACAACAACAACAAAAAAGAGGAAAGAAGATGGAGATTAACAGTAGCAAAGGACGATGGAGTACAAAAGTACTCACAAGGTAGTGCACAACAATGAACAGGGTAGGTACCCTTTTCATTACTTAATGGTAACCACCATTGAAAAAACCACCACATAAGCACATGATTTAAAAAAGATAGCAACAGAGGAAAGATGCATGAAATACAACCAAACAAACACAAAAGATAGAAAAACGAAAGAGAAGAATCAAAAAAGACACAAGACTAACAGAAAGCAATGTATAAAATGGCAATAGGAAACTCACAAGTGTCAATAATTACACTAAATGTAAATGGATTAAACTAACCAATAAAAAGGCACAGAGTAGCAGAATGGATTGAATCAGAAAATCCAACTGTATGCTGCCTACAAGAAACTCATCAAAGCAACAAGGATAAAAACAAATTCAAAGTGAAAGGCTGGAAAACAATACTCCAAGCAAATAACATCCATTAAAAAGCAGGCGTAGCAATACTCATATCTAATAATGCTGATTATAAGACAGCAAAAGTACTCAAATACAAAAATGGTCATTTCATAATGATTAAGGGGACGCTGAATCTAGAAGACATAACAATTCTTAATATATATGCACCAAACTAAGGATCACCAAAATATATAAGACAGCTACTTATTGACCTAAAAAAAAAACCTGACAAAAATACAATCATACTTGGAGACCACAATACACTGCTGATGGCTCTAGATCGGTCATCCAACCAGAGAATCAATAAATATATATTGGCCTTAAACAAAACACTATAGCACCTGGATATGATAGATATCTACAGGACATTTCATCCCAAAGAGACTGAGTATACATTTTTCTCCAGTGTACATGGATCATTCTCAAGAATTGACCATATGTTGAGCCACAAAAACAACATCAGCAAATTCAGAAAAATCGAAGTTGTACCAAGCATATTTTCTGATCATAAAGCCTTGAAACTAGAATTCAACTGCAAAAAAAGAGAAAAAAATCCACAAAAATGTAGAAACTAAACAACATACTTTTAAAAAATGAATGAGTCAAAGAAGAAATAAGTGCACAGATCAAAAGATATATACAGACAAATGAAAATGACAATACGACATATCAAAATCTATGGGATGCAGTGAAAGCAGTGATAAAAAGGAAGTTCATATCACTTCAGGCCTATATGAACAAACAAGAAAGAGCCCGCGTGAACCACTTAACTTCATACCTTAAGGAACTAGAAAAAGAAGAACAAAGAATCTAAAACCAGCTGAAGAAAGGAGATAATAAAAATCAGAGCAGAAGTAAATGAAATAGAGAACAGAAAATCTATAGAAAAAATTAATAGAACAAGGAGCTGGACTCAAATAAATAAAATTAGAAATGACAGTGGAGAAATAACAACTGACACAACAGAAATACAAAATATTGTAAGAAAATACTATGAAGAACTGTATGCCAAAAAACTAGACAACCTAGAGGAAATGGACAAATTCCTTGAAACATATAATCTTTCAAAAATCAATCTGGAAGAATCAGAAAACCTAAACAGACCAATTACACCAAATGAGATCAAAACAGTTATAAAAAAATTCTCAACAAAGAAAAGTCCTGGGCCTGATGGCTTCACAAATGAATTCTACCAAATATTCAAAGAAGAACTATCTCCTATCCTTCTCAAGCTATTTCAAAAAATTCAAAAGGAAGGAAAACTTCCAAGCTTCTTTTATGAGACAAGCATAATCCTCATTCCAAAACCAGGCAAAGACAACACAAAAAAAGAAAATTATAGGCCAATATCCCTGATCAATATAGATGCTAAAATCCTCAGCAAAATATTAGCAAACCGGATCCAACAATATATGGAAAAAATCTTACACCGTGATAAAGTGGGTTTATTCTGGAGAGGCAAGGCTGGTACAATATTCGCAAGTCAAACAATGTGATTCATCACATAAACAAAAGGAAGAAGAAAAACCACATGATAATTTCAATAGATGCAGATAAAGCATTTGATAAAATCCAGCACCCATTCATGATCAAAACTCTCAACAAAGTGGGAATACAAGGAACATACCTCAACATGATAAAGGCCATCTATGACAAACCCATAGCCAACATCATACTCAATGGGCAAAAATGAAAAGCAATCCACTTAAGATCAGGAACAAGGCAGGGGTGCCCCCTTTCACCACCCTTATTCAACATAGTCCTGGAAGTCCTAGCCACAGCAATCAGACAAGAAGAAGAAATAAAAGGCATTCAAGTTGGAAAAAAAGAAGTAAAACTATCATTATTTGAAGATGACATGATATTGTATGTAGAAAACCCTGAAGTCGCAGTCAAAAAACTACTGGACCTGATAAATGAATTCAGCAAAGTGGCAGGATATAAAATTAATACTCAGAAATCAGAGGCATTTTTATATGCCAACAATGAACAGTCAGAAAGAGAAATTAAGGAAACAATCCCCTTCACTATTACAACCAAAAAAATTAAGTACCTAGAAGTAAATTTAACCAAGGAGACTAAAGACATGTACTCAGAAAGTTATAAAACATTGATAGAAGAAATCAAGGAAGATACAAACAAGTGGAAGCATATACCGTGCTCATGGTTAGAAAGAATAAACATCATTAAAATGTCTATATTACCCAAAGCAATTTATAAATTCAATGCAATACCAATTAAAATACCAATAACATACTTTAAAGATATAGATCACATATTATATTCCAAAAATTTATATGGAACTAAAAAAGAACATGAATAGCCTCAGCAATCTTGAAAAAGAAGAATAAAGTGAGAGGTATCACACTTCCTGACATCAAGTTATACTACAAGGCCATTGTACTCAAAATAGCATGGTGCTGGCATAATAACAGGCATATAGATCAATGGAATAGAACAGAGAACCCAGAAATAAACCCACAGCTCTATGGACAACTGATATTTGACAAAGGAGGTAAGAGCATATAATGGAGTAAAGACAGCCTCTTTAATAAATAGTGTTGGGAAAATTAGACAGCTACCTGCAGAAAAATGAAACTAGATCACCAACTTACACTATTCACAAAAATAAACTCAAAAATGGATAAAAGACTTAAATGTAAGGCGTGAAACCATAAGCATCTTAGAAGAAAACATAGGCAGTAAGCTCTCTGACATTTCTTGCAGCAATATATTTGTTGATTTATCTCCATTGGCAAGTGAAATAAAAGACAGAATAGGATGACGTCAGAGTAATGGCGGGATACGAAGCAATAACGATAAATCTCCCCCAAAACTCAACAAGATCTTCAACCAGAAACAGAAAAACCTATACTTGGAGCCTCCAGATGCTTCACAATACACCCAAAGGTATGGTCGAGTGAAAAATTGGCTAAATATATAACCAAACCCCGAAGGAATTAGGGAGTAAGAAATGCTCTGCCTTCCTCACTAACCTAAACAGGGCGGCTTTCTCTGGTAACTGTGAATATAGAAACTGAGGCGGGCAAAGGGGTGAATAGATCCAGGCTGTGGCACAAACGGCCGAACCAGGCTGTGGCACGGAGATCCAAGCCTAGGAAAAACTGTTCCTGTGGCAACCCGGGCAATACAAGCTAACACTCGCGCCAAACCCAGACAAAGAAAGACAAGCGGGGCAGCCATTTACCCCGATCACCTGGTCGGTGCGCAGTTAGTGGGCGAGAGATTTCTTCCTAAGCCCCGGGAGTGGGTGCCCAAGTTACCCCACAGAGAGGCAGAGTCAGAGGCCTTTCTGTGGGGCGAAAACAGAATCTCTGGGCAGCCCCAGCGCCCTGGGAAAGCCGCGCACAGGAGGGAGTGAGAACTAATTCCAATGGTGGAAATTTTCCATGCTGATGGGGGTTTCACTCAGAGGGAAACGCAGCCGGCCTCATATCCTGGTCTGTGCGTGCAGATAGTGAGTGAGAGATTCCTCCGAGTGCCTCGGCAGTGCGCGCCCGTGTTATCGCACAGAGGGGCAGAGTCAGGGGCCTTTGTGTGGGCCAAAGCGGAATTTCGGGCCGCCCCAGCGCCTTGCAAAAGCCACGCACGGGGACGGAGCGAGAGCCAATTCCAACACTGCAAATTTTCCAGGCGGTTGGGGGTTTCACTCAGAGCGTGAGACTGCTGGCCGGATATCCTGGTCTGTGCACGCAGATAGTGAACGAGAGTTTCCTCCAAGCGCCCCGGAAGTGGGCGCCCACCTGTGTTACCAGACAGAGTGGCAGAGCCAGAGGTCTTTGAGTGGGCGGAAAGCCCGCCTGATTATGCTAGCAGCTCTGACTGACTGAGCCTTACCCAGAGCCCTGTGCTGAGTGGAAATAGAGTGGGGAGTTGCCAGGTCTTTGAGCCTCTTACTATCCAGGCAGAGGCAACAGCAACCCCATAGCTGGATTATCAGACTACTAATTGAGGAAGGAAAGACTAGGAGAAAGGCACCAGGAACACGGACTCTCTCACTGTCAGAGCCTATAAATGCTAATGAGCCTCGACTGCCAACGAGATGAAAGCACAATACATGACATTGTCATAGAGACTTATCAACTGCAAACCTCTACCTGAGCATGCCATAGGGGGAGAACCCGGAGTACAGAGTCACCGACCAGGAAGAGGGAGAGAAAAGAAAAAGCAAGAATGCCCTGGCCGGTTGGCTCAGCAGTAGAGCATCGGCCTAGCGTGCGGAGGACCCGGGTTCGATTCCCGGCCAGGGCACATAGGAGAAGCGCCCATTTGCTTCTCCACCCCTCCACCGTGCCTTCCTCTCTGTCTCTCTCTTCCCCTCCCGCAGCCAAGGCTCCATTGGAGCAAAGATGGCCCGGGCGCTGGGCATGGCTCTGTGGCCTCTGCCTCAGGCGCTAGAGTGGCTCTGGTCGCAATATGGCGACACCCAGGATGGGCAGAGCATCGCCCCCTGGGGGGCAGAGCACCGCCCCTGGTGGGCGTGCCAGGTGGATCCCGGTCGGGCGCATGCGGGAGTCTGTCTGACTGTCTCTCCCTGTTTCCAGCTTCAGAAAAATGAAAAAAAAAAAAAAAAAAGAAAAAGCAAGAAGATAACCTCTCAAAATCAAGAATAATCTGCAGACTTTATATCCTATCCCATTTTATTATATTTGTTCATTTATTTCTCTTATCTTCATTCTTGATACTTTTTTTCCTCCTCCAATTTGGCCGATTAACTCTCGGCCAGTCTTACTCTCTCCTCTCCTTGAACTACACTACCCATAAGTGTTACATCTCCCATTATCTTTTCTTTCCTCTTCTTTTCTCTCTATGAGGGTTGCACTCCAAAATCCTTAACTCTCTCTCTCTCTCTTTCCTTTTTTTTCTTCTTTTTGTGGTTCCCTCTTTTTTTCTCTCTCTCTCTCTTTTCTTTCTCTATATTAGTTTCTTCCTTTCTCCTTTACATCTCCACTCATTCAAACCTCAATAACAAACAAATTATCTTATCTGGGACTCAAACTTATGTTTGTGGCATTTTGGGGTTTTTTTTACTTCACCTTCTCAACTCACTAGCAGTGCTCCTATCCCTGGCTCTCCATTTTATCTAATTCTTGTTCCACTAAATACAATAGTAATTTTTTAATTTGTCCCCCCATTTTTCTGTTTTCCTCTTATTCCTCTCATCATAACTCTTAGACAACCAACACCTAAAAGCAAATTATTTTATTCTTGACCCAAATTTTTTCCTTATTTGCTTTTTGTGGATCCATACCCCCCCTTTTTTTTTTTTTTTTTTTTGCCCCTTTATTACTTTTCCTCAATTCAGGCCCGCCATCACAGGCATTGTTTGTTATAATTCACAGTTCGCCACAAGATTTTCTCAAGAAAGAGAGGAGAGGAGAGGAGAGGAAAAAAGGAAGGGGGGAATAATTTCCTTTTTTTAAAATTTTTATTTTATTTTATTTTTCTTTATTTCATTATTAATTTTTTTAAATAAAACAACTCTTTTCGATTTTTTGTTTATTTTTTAACTTTTTATTCTTTATTAAATCTCATTAATACTATCAACAAAACCACCCTCAAATGCCATTAAGGAAGAGAAAATCAAATATCATGGATACAAAAGAAAGAGAGGTAACACACATAGATGAGGAAAAATCTATGGAGAAAAAAATTTAATATATTGGAAACCTTGGAGCTAAGTGACAGAGAATTCAAGATAGAAATCCTAAAAATCCTACGAGATATACAAGAAAACACAGAAAGACTATTTAGGGAGCTCAGAAAACAACTCAATGAACACAAAGAATATATGTCCAAGGAAATTGAAACTATAAAAACAAATCAAACAGAGATGAAAAACTCAATTCACGAGCTGAAAAACGAAGTAACAAGCTTAGCTAATAGAACAGGTCAGATAGAAGAGAGGATTAGTGAAATAGAAGACAAGCAACTTGAGGCACAACAGAGAGAAGAAGAAAGAGACTCAAAAATTAAAAAAAATGAGATAGCCCTACAAGAATTTTTTGACTCCATCAAAAAGAATAACATAAGAATAATAGGTATATCAGAGGCAGAAGAGAGAGAAAATGGAATGGAGAACATACTCAAACAAATACTACATGAGAACTTCCCAAGCCTGTGGAAAGAACTAAAGCCTCAAGTTCAAGAAGCAAACAGAACCCTGAGTTTTCTTAACCCCAACAAACCTACTCCAAGGCATATCATAATGAAATTGACACAAACCAACAGCAAAAAAAAAATGCTCAAGGCAGCCAGGGAAAAGAAGAATACAACATATAAAGGAAGGCTCATTACATTATCATCAGATTTCTCAGCAGAAACTCTACAAGCTAGAAGAGAGTGGACCCCAATATTTAAAGTCCTGAAAGAGAGGAACGTACAGCCACGAATACTATACCCATCAAAGCTATCCTTCAAATATGAAGGAGAAATAAAAACATTCACAGATACAGAAAAGATGAGAGAATTTATCATCAGAAAACCCCCACTCCAGGAATTACTAAAGGGGGTTCTCCAATCAGATACAAAGAACAAAAAAAAATAGAGCCACAAGTAAAAGCTTCAAGAAGAACACAATAAAACCAAATTTAAACTGTGACAACAACAAAAACAAAGAGGGGGAGAAGATGGAGACTAACAGTAGCAAAGGACGATGGAGTGCAAAAGTACTCACAAAATAGTTCGCTACAATGAACAGGGTAGGGACTCTTTTCATTACTCAAAGGTAACCACCATTGAAAAAACCACCACAGAAGCACATGAGATAAAAAAGATAGCAACAGAGGAAAGATGTATGGAATACAACCAAATAAAAACAAAAGATAGAAAAACGAAAGAGAAGGATCAAACAAGACATAAAACTAAAAGAAAGCAAGATATAAAATGGCAATAGGGAACTCATAAGTATCAATAATTACACTAAATATAAATGGATTAAACTCACCAATAAAAAGGCATAGAGTAGCAGAATAGATTAAAACAGAAAATCCAACTGTATGCTGCCTACAGGAAACTCATCTAAGTAACAAGGATAAAAACAAATTCAAAGTGAAAGGCTGGAAAACAATACTCCAAGCAAATAACATCCAAAAAAAGCAGGTGTAGCAATACTCATATCGGATAATGCTGTCTACAAGACAGGAAAAGTACTCAGAGACAAAAATGGCCATTTCATAATGGCTAAGGGGACACTGAATCAAGAAGACATAACAATTCTTAATATATATGCACCAAACCAAGGAGCACCAAAATATATAAGACAACTACTTATTGATCTTAAAACAAAAACTGACAAAAATACAATCATACTTGGAGACCTCAATACACCGCTGACGACTCTAGATCGGTCATTCAAACAGAGAATCAACAAAGACATAGTGGCCTTAAACAAAACACTAGAGCACCTGGATATGATAGACATCTACAGGACATTTCATCCCAAAGTGACTGAGTATACATTTTTCTCCAGTGTACATGGACCATTCTCAAGAATTGACCATATGTTGGGCCACAAAAACAACATCAGCAAATTCAGAAAAATTGAAGTTGTACCAAGCATATTTTCTGATCATAAAGCCTTGAAACTAGAATTCAACTGCAAAAAAGAGGAAAAAATCCCACAAAAATGTGGAAACTAAACAACATACTTTTAAAAAATGAATGGGTCAAAGAAGAAATAAACGCAGAGATCAAAAGATATATACAGACAAATGAAAATGACAATACGACATATCAGAATCTATGGGATGCAGCAAAAGCAGTTATAAGAGGGAAGTTCATATCAATTCAGGCATATATGAACAAACAAGAGAGAGCCCAATGAACCACTTAACTTCACACCTTAAGGAACTAGAAAAAGAAGAACAAAGACAACCCAAAACCAGCTGAAGAAAGGAGATAATAAAAACCAGAGCAGAAATAAATGAAGTAGAGAACAGAAAAACTATAGAAAAAATTAATAAAACAAGGAGCTGGTTCTTTGAAAAGATCAACAAAATTGACAAACCCTTGGCAAGACTTACCAAGGAAAAAAGAGAAAGAACTCATATAAACAAAATCCAAAATGAAAGAGGAGAAATCACCACGGACACTGTAGATATACAAAGAATTATTGTAGAATACTATAAAAAACTTTATGCCACTAAATTCAACATCCTAGAAGAAATAGATAAATTCCTAGAACAATACAACTTTCCTAGACTGAGTCAAGAAGAAGCAGAAAGCCTAAACAGACCTATCAGTAGAGAAGAAATAGAAAAAAACCATTAAAAACTCCCCAAAAATAAAAGTCCAGGCCCTGACGGCTATACCAGCGAATTTTATCAAACATTCAAAGAAGACTTGGTTCCTATTCTACTCAAAGTCTTCCAAAAAATTGAAGAAGAAGCAATACTTCCAAACACATTTTATGAGGCCAACATAACTCTCATACCAAAACCAGGCAAGGATGGCACAAAAACAGAAAACTACAGACCAATATCTCTAATGAATACAGATGCTAAAATACTAAACAAAATACTAGCAAATTGAATACAACCACATATTAAAAACATAATACATCATGATCAAGTGGGATTCATCCCAGAATCTCAAGGATGGTTCAACATACGTAAAACGGTTCACGTAATACACCATATCAACAAAACAAAGAACAAAAACCACATGATCTTATCAATAGACGCAGAAAAGGCTTTCGATAAAATACAACACAATTTTATGTTTAAGACTCTCAACAAAATGGGTATAGAAGGAAAATATCTCAACATGATAAAGGCCATATATGATAAACCATCAGCTAACTTCATATTAAATGGCACTAAACTGAAGGCTTTCCCCCTTAAATCAGGAACAAGACAGGGTTGTCCACTCTCTCCACTCTTATTTAATGTGGTACTAGAGGTTCTTCCACAGCAATCAGACAAGACAAAGAAATAAAAGGCATCCATATCAGAAGAGAAGAAGTAAAGGTGTCACTTTTTGCAGATGATATGATCCTATACATCGAAAACCCCAAAGAATCCACAAAAAGACTACTAGAAACAATAAGCCAATACAGTAAGGTCGCAGGATACAAAATTAACATACAGAAGTCAATAGCCTTTCTATATGCCAACAATGAAACAATTGAGAACGAACTCAAAAGAATAATTCCCTTCACAATTGCAACAAAAAAAATAAAATACTTAGGAATAAACATAACAAAGAATGTAAAGGACTTATATAATGAAAACTATAAACCATTGTTAAGGGAAATCGAAAAAGATATAATGAGATGGAAGAATATACCTTGTTTTTGGCTAGGAAGAATAAATATAATCAAGATGGCTATATTACCCAAAGCAATATACAAATTTAATGCAATTCCCATCAAACTTCCAATGACGTTTTTTAAAGAAATAGAGCAAAAAATCATCAGATTTATATGGAACTATAAAAAACCCCGAATAGCCAAAGCAATCCTAAAGAAAAAGAATGAAGCTGGGGGCATTACAATACCTGACTTCAAATTATATTATAGGGCCACGACAATCAAAACAGCATGGTATTGGCAGAAAAATAGACACTCAGACCAATGGAACAGAATAGAAAGTCCAGAAATAAAGCCACATATATATAGTCAAATAATTTTTGATAAAGGGGCCAACAACACACAATGGAGAAAAGAAAGCCTCTTCAATAAATGGTGCTGGGAAAACTGGAAAGCCACATGCAAAAGAATGAAACTGGACTACAGTCTCTCCCCCTGTACAAAAATTAACTCAAAATGGATCAAAGATTTAAACATAAGACCTGAAACAATTAAGTACATAGAAGAAGAGATAGGTACTCAACTCATAGACTTGGGTTTTAAAGAACATTTTATGAATTTGACTCCACAGGCAAGAGAAGTGAAGGCAAAAATTAATGAATGGGACTACATCAGACTAAGAAGTTTTTGCTCAGCAAGAGAAACTGATAACAAAATAAACAGAAAGCCAACTAAATGGGAAATGATATTTTCAAACAACAGCTCAGATAAGGGCCTAATATCCAAAATATACAAAGAACTCATAAAACTCAACAACAAACAAACAAACAATCCAATAAAAGAATGGGAAGAGGATATGAACAGACACTTCTCCCAGGAAGAAATACAAATGGCCAACAGATATATGAAAAGATGCTCATCTTCTTTAGCTATTAGAGAAATGCAAATCAAAACGGCAATGAGATATCACCTCACACCTGTTCGATTAGCTATTATTAACAAGACAGGTAATAGCAAATGTTGGAGAGGCTGTGGAGAAAAAGGAACCCTCATACACTGTTGGTGGGAAGGTAAAGTAGTGCAACCATTATGGAAGAAAGTGTGGTGGTTCCTCAAAAAACTGAAAATAGAACTACCTTGTGACCCAGCAATCCCTCTACTGGGTATATGCCCCAAAAACTCAGAAACATTGATTCGTAAAGACACATGCAGCCCCATGTTTATTGCAGCATTGTTCACAGTGGCCAGGACATGGAAACAACCAAAAATCCCGTCGATAGATGACTGGATAAAGAAGATGTGGCACATATACACTATGGAATACTACTCAGCCATAAGAAATGATGACATCGGAACATTTACAGCAAAATGGTGGGATCTTGATAACATGATACGAAGCGAAATATGTAAATCAGAAAAAAACAGGAACTGCATTATTCCATACGTAGGTGGGACATAAAAGTGAAACTAAGAGACATTGATAAGAGTGTGGTGGTTATGGAGGGGGGAGGGGGGAATGTAAGAGGGAAATGGGGAGGGGGAGGGGTACAAAGAAAACTAGATAGAAGGTGACAGAGGACAATCTGACTTTGGGCGGTGGGTATGCAACATAATTGAACGACAAGATAACCTGGACTTGTTATCTTTGAATATATGTATCCTGATTTATTGATGTCACCCCATTAAAAAAATAAAATTATTAAAAAAAAAAGACAGAATAAACAAATGGGATTTTATCAAACTAAAAAGCTTTTGCACAGCTAAAGACAATAAGAACAGAATAAAAAGACAAACTACACAATTGGAGAACATATTTGACAATATATCTGATATAAGGAGTTAATAACCAAAATTTATAAAGAAATTGTAAATCTCAACACCAGGAAGACAACAATCCAATCAAAAATTGGGAAAAAGAAATGAATAGACACTTCTCCAAAGAGGACATACAGATGGCCAATAGGCATATGAAAAAATGCTCAACATCACTAATCATTAGAGAAATGCAAATTAAAACCACAATGAGATATCACCTCACACCAGTCAGAATGGCGCTTATCAACAAAACAACACAGAATAAGTGCTGGGGAGGATGTGGAGAAAAGGAACCCTCCTGCACTGCTGGTGGGAATGCAGACTGGTGCAGCCACTGTGGAAAACAGTATGGAGATTCCTCAAAAAATTAAAAATTGAACTGCGTTTTGACCCAGCTATCCCACTTTTAGGAATATACCCTAAGAACATTACAGAACTGTTCCAAAAGGAGAAATGCACCCCCTTGTTTATGGCAGCATTGTTCACAATAGTGAAGATCTGGAAACAGCCCAAGTGTCCATCAGTGGACAAGTGGATTAAAAAGCATATATACTATGGAATACCACTCAGCCATAAGAAATGATGACATTGGATCATTTACAATAACATGGATGGACCTTGATAACATTATACGGAGTGAAATAAGTAAATCAGAAAAAACTAAGAACTATATGATGGGACATAAAAATGAGACTCAGAGACATGGACAAGAATGTGATGGTAACGGGAGTGGAGGTGGGGGGTGGGAAGGGGGCGAGGAAGGAGAGGGGGGGTGGGAGGAGGGGAAGGGCACAAAGAAAACTAGATAGAATGTGAAGGAAGACAATTTGACTTTGGGTGAGGTGTATGCAACATAATCAAATGTCAAAATAATCTGAAGATGTTTTCTCTGAACATATGTACCTTGATTTATCAATGTCACTGCATTAAAATTAATTTAAAAAAAACCTGGAACTGGAACTAATTTTTTTTTTTTTACTAATTTTATTTTTTGAAAAAAAGTTCACTTCCGAGGGTCAGTGAGCATGAAAATACTCATTATTCAAAGGGTTAAAGAGCTTATAAATGAGCATCTGAATGAAAAATAGTATAGAATTGTGGAAAATCTGAGACCCTTTACTTAAATTTACTGTCCTCTTCTGTGAACTAGGAATGATGCTACTTATTGGTGGATTGTAGTGATGTACCTGGTATATTTTTTAAATACTAGGATAATTATTAAAATCAGTTTTCATTTCACACCAACAGAAACACAGCAGTCCTCACTACCTACACACGAAACCAGTGAGAATCAGATTGCTGGCTTTTGACATCTGGCTGTCGAAGGCAGTAGATTTTGACTTAGAACCCGCAGTTTTGGATTGTGCTTCAGCACTTACTTGTGAACATACACAATGAGGAGAGTTAAAGGTGAATGGCCATAGAAGACAAGGAGAATTCATTTCTAAAAGGGTCACTTGTCACTGGTCTTGCCAGGAATGATGACAAGGAAAGTTGGAAATTCCCATAATCCTCACCACATACTCCACCCAGGACCAACTCAAGCCAAAGTGATACCAGTCTTCACACTGTCCTGCCTGTTAACAAGAATAGTTTTAAAAAATTAGAGCAAGTCTAGCCCAGCCCATTTTTCTTCAAAACTAGCTCATGTACCTGAAGAGCTGACTCCTCATTTCTCACCCCACACCCCCTCAAATTGCTCAGTTACTTTTTGCTGCATAACAAACTACCCCACACTTGGTGTCTTAATATTACAAGTCATTATTTCTCATAATACTATGGTTTGACTGGAATCTTCAAGGAAGCCCATTCTCCAGGTCAGCTTGTTAGTAATAGAGCTGAGAGATGATCTGCACTTGTTCTTTTCTAGTGCTTTATTTCTCAGGTGTTCCAAATTGTAGAAGCAAACATACTATCACCAACCCAAAACTGTGCTCCCATAACTGACTATACTGAAGAGCCATACGTGTAGAGAAAAATTCCACTCAGGGAATAAACTTAACATATGCTAATTATAACTGTTTCCATATTGCAGATTTAAAAAATATAATTAAATGCTTCCCTGGACACCATGCATTTCCCTGTCTTGGTGTCCACTCACTTCTTCAAAAGTAGAGTTTCTTCAGTATCCTGCAGTATAAATCATACCCCGTCCATCAGGAAAACCCCTTCACAGAGCTGAAGTTCAATTCTGCATCTCTTCCCCAGAGCCATCCTGCAGGTAATAATTTGCCATAGAACAATTCTCCAAATCTTAACTGAGAGTGAGGGGGGTAGCTCTATCAGGTTGGCCCCACGTGGGCTTGGACCTTCCAAGTCTTCTGTTCTCCTGAGTTCTCTACAGGTGAGCAATGAGGATGTGCCTCTTCATTCCTCCTGCAGGCTTCTAGTGATTTCTTCCCCCACTCCCATACAGACTAACAATCAGAAACACTGGCATCTAAACCCATATGAAGGATGAGAACCATTTCTCTACATGCAACCTCATGAGAAGATCCCCTCCCTCAGTGGACCGAGTGCTTCATTGTGCAGAACACCTATAACAGCTCCTCTAGGTGCATTTCTCCATGCCCAGACCTTGCCCAGGAACCTACTAATAGTATTTTCATATTGTTAAAAAAAAATCAGACCCCTGATAGTGTCTTTCAACAATAGAGAGTGTAATCCTGGTGTCCACCCTGTCTGTATCTATACAAAGTCCAAACAGAAGGACTGATGGTCAGTTTGTTTTTAACTTGTGCCAAAACAAGTCCTAGGACTCTAGTCTCAATAAGCAGAGGATGAGCAGTTTAAGAAATATTACATAATTCTTCCGCTCTGTCCAGAGCACAGAGGTGTAAGGTTGAGAGGTGTATGTTCTTTTCTGCATATATAACCTCTATAATTTATGAAGGCCATTGTGAGTATTTTAACCATAGGGAAAGATAATGATCTGAGGCAAAGTGTGTGATGCACCTAGATGGTAACCAATGTGCCTTTAAAACCTGTTTCCTGCCCACTTCTCTGTACTATTGCTTTCACCACGCCAGACCACCTGGCAACGGTGGTCACACCATGTGGCTCCAGTCCCCAAACAGTCCCTTTAATGCCAAGTGTAGGCTGTACTCTCCTAGCATCTTGACAGAATTTTTCATTGAGACTAGATTTCCTATAATGGCGTTATCCTGAAAGAAAGCAAAGCATATATTGCTCTGCCTCCACTTTTGAGAAAGCTCCTGGCATATAACACATCATTTCCTGAGAATCTTAAAATACCTGACTAAAAAAGCAGTTAATTTAAAAAATACTGAAAAAAGTTAAGAGTAATCTAAAAATCTGGTAAATCTCCTCTGGGAAATAACAAGGTAAAATATGCACTTGGGCGCAGCTTAATATCTAATTACTTAGTTGTAGATTTAAAGAAATGGATTCAGTATGGAGAAGGTAGATCCTTCTGCAGGTGCCATCTGTGATGGAGCGACATCTTCTGGCACACATGGAGTACTGCATGCTAGCTGACCCCTTTGATAAAGCCCTCACTCGGTTGGCCTTCGATTGAATTCAGTCAACTGACCGAGTTCATCCTCATCAACAGGGCCAAAGGTAAGAGTGTTGATTATAGAGTTTATCATTTACACTGCTTTAAAGTTGTTACTGGCCTCTGGACTTTTAGAGAGAAACCAAGCAGTCTCAAGTGCACAAATTACCTGGAATTATGGGAAATATTGACCAGATCCTTCACACCCTCCCTTCCATGTCCCATCTAAGAGAAGACTTCATAGGTAAAAAATTCAATGGAGTCTTTGCAACAGTCCAGAGACCTCCCTGGTTGACACAGGTAGCCAACCAGTTGTTAAAGGGCATTATACCTCATATTATTCTGGTAGACAGTGGGGGGAAACCCCAACACAATAATGGGTTCCTAACTTCACAAGAGGAAAACAGTGTGTGCCTACAATAGTTTACTAGGGTTTCTGTTACAAAGTACCACAAACTGGGTGGTTTTGACAATAGAAATATATTGTCTCAGGGTTTTGAAGGCTAGAATCCCAGATATAGTCTCACAGGGTTGATTCCATCAAAGACCTGTGCAGAATATGTTCCATGTCTCTCTCCTAGTTTCTGGGGGTTTCTGGACATCTTGAGTGTCTCTTGACTTATAGACACATCAGCCTAATTTTGTTTTCCAGTTCAGATGGCATCCTCCCTGTGTATGTGTATGTTTCTCTACATGGTGTTTTTTATGAGGATTCTAGTCAAATGAAAGGTCCACCTTAAAGAGGGTTTTGTTTTTGTTTGTTTTTTTATTGGTTTTATATAGAGAGAGACAGACAGACAGAAACATAAATCTGTTCCTGTATGTGCCATGACCAGAGGTCTTGGTGTGGCCTGACTTTAACTTATCACATTGCAATGTGATGAATTTCCAAATAATGTCACATTTGGAGGTACTGGAGGATGTCAGCATATGAATGGCAGCAGGAGACACAACTTAACCTGTAATAGTTTGCCCCGTGGCCACCCAAAATTCATGTCCTTCTCACATGCAAAAGACAATCACTCCATCCCAACATTCCTCAAAGTTTTAACCCATTCTAGCATCAATTCTAAGTCCAAAGTCTCATCTAAATCAGGTATAGATGAGACGCAGGGTAAGATTCATTCTGGGAAAAATTCCTCTCCATCTGTGATGCTATGAAACCTGCCAAGTTCTCTGCTTCCAACAAAATAATAAAGGAATGGCCATAGGATAGACACTCCCATACAAAAAGGGAGAATTTGAGCAGTTACATTTACCAATATCTGCTCATGTTTCAATTTATGTTTAGGAAAATTGGCCGTGCCCTCTATTTTATGGGGCATTCTATAGGAAGTTCTTTCAGTTGTAGAAATTTGGGGTTGCTGCCTTGTTATCTATATACAAATGCTCATGACTCACTGATTCCTGGATTCCTTTGGGAAGATGTAGCATTTTAAAATTCAGTGCCACCGCACCACCCCTCCTGCCATACACACACATACTCTCTCATAAATATATGCACACAAAATAATACTATGAGAGCTGTTTCTTTTGAACAATGTATTGTTTTAGAAACTAAAACTGACCATGTGTCGATAATCACAGAAACTAAGTGGTGGGTCCACAGGGCTTCATCATTTGCTTTTCGCTTTTTAAAAAAACATGAATTTATTTAATACATTCAATTTATTGAGGTGACATAGGGTAGTACAGTTACATAGGTTTCAGGTATAACATTCCATAATACATTGTACTGTGTGCTCACCACCCCAAGTCAAGTCTCTTTCCATCACCATCTATCCCCCTTTACCCTCTTCATCTTCCGTTCACCCTTTTCCCTCCAGTAATCACCATACTGTCATCTGTATCTGAGCTCTTTTCCTTTTTCCTCATCACTTCTTTTCTTTTTTTTTTTCCATTTTTTAAATAACAGCTTTATTGAGACATAATATACAAAGTTCATACTTTTAGCATATAGAGTATAGTGATTTTTAGTATGTTTCCAGAGTTATACATTGATTCATACTTATTCCAGAACATTTTCATCACTCCAGAAAGAAACCTGGTACCCATTAGGGGGCACTGCCCATTGCCTTCTCTGCAACTCTTGGCAATTGCTGACTTATTTTGTCTTTAAGGATTTAGTTATTTTCTTTTTTTTTAAATTTATTTATTATTTATTTTTAATAATTTTATTTTTAATGGGCAACATCAATAAATCAGGATACATATATTCAAAGATAACATGTCCAGGTTATCTTGTCGTTCACTTATGTTGCATACCCATCACCCAAAGTCAGATTGTCCTCTGTCACCTTCTATCTAGCTTTCTTTGTGCCCCTCCCCTCCCCCTTTCCCTTTTCTTCTCCCCCCTCCCCCTGTAACCACCACACTCTTATCAATGTCTCTTAGTCTCACTATTATGTCCCACCTACGTATGGAATAAAGCAGTTCCTGCTTTTTTCTGATTTACTTATTTCACTTCGCATAATGTTATCAAGATCCCACCATTTTGCTGTAAATGATCCGATGTCATCATTTCTTATGGCTGAGTAGTATTCCATAGTGTATATGTGCCACATCTTCTTTATCCAGTCATCTATTGAAGGGATTTTTGGCTGTTTCCATGTCCTGGCAACTGTGAACAATGCTGCAATGAACATGGGGCTGCATGTGTCTTTACATATCAATGTTTCTGAGTTTTTGGGGTATATACCCAGTAGAGCGATTGCTGGGTCATAAGGTAATTCTATTTTCAGTTTTTTGAGGAACCACCATACTTTCTTCCATAATGGTTGTACTACTTTACATTCCCACCAACAGTGTATGAGGGTTACTTTTTCTCCACAGCCTCTCCAACATTTGCTATTACCTGACTTACTAATAACAGCTAATCTAACAGGTGTGAGGTGGTATCTCATTGCAGTTTTGATTTGCATTTCTCTAATAACTAACGAAGATGAGCATCTTTTCATATATCTGTTGGCCATTTGTATTTCTTCCTGGGAGAAGTGTCTGTTCATGACCTCTTCCCATTTTTTTATTGGATTGTTTGTTTGTTTGTTGTTGAGTTTTAGCAGTTCTTTGTATATTTTGGATATTAGGCCCTTATCTGAGCTGTTGTTTGAAAATATCATTTCCCATTTAGTTGGCTTTCTGTTTATTTTGTTATCAGTTTCTCTTGCTGAGCAAAAACTTCTTAGTCTGATGTAGTCCCATTCATTAATTTTTGTCTTCACTTCTCTTGCCATTGGAGTCAAATTCATAAAATGCTCTTTAAAACCCAGGTCTATGAGTTTAGTACCTATGTCTTCTTCTATGTACTTAATTGTTTCAGGTCTTATGTTTAGATCTTTGATCCATTTTGAGTTAATTTTAGTACAGGGGGATAGACTGTAGTCCAGTTTCATTCTTTTGCATGTGGCTTTCCAGTTTTCCCAGCACCATTTATTGAAGAGGCTTTCTTTTCTTCATTGTGTGTTTTTGGCCCCATTATCAAAAATTATTTGACTATATATATGTGGCTTTATTTCTGGGTTTTCTATTCTGTTCCATTGGTCTGAATGTCTATTTTTCTGCCAATACCATGCTGTTTTGATTGTCGTGGCCCTATAATAGAGTTTGAAGTCAGGTATTGTAATGCCCCCAACTTCATTCTTTTTCTTTAGGATTGTTTGGCTATTCGGGGTTTTTTATAGTTCCATATAAATCTGAAGATTTTTTGCTCCATTTCTTTAAAAAATGTCATTGGAATTTTGATGGGAATTGAATTAAATTTGTATATTGCTTTGGGTAATATGGCCATCTTGATTATATTTATTCTTCCTAACCAAGAACAAGGTATATTCTTCCATCTCATTATATCTTTTTCGATTTCCCTTAACAATGGTTTATAGTTTTCATTATATCAGTCCTTTACATTCTTTGTTATGTTTATTCCTAAGTATTTTATTTTTTTTGTTGCAATTGTGAAGGGGATTATTCTTTTGAGTTCGTTCTCAATTGTTTCATTGTTGGCATATAGAAAGGCTATTGACTTCTGTATATTAATTTTGTATCCTGCGACCTTACTGTATTGGCTTATTGTTTCTAGTAGTCTTTTTGTGGATTCTTTGGGGTTTTCGATGTATAGGATCATATCATCTGCAAAAAGTGACACCTTTACTTCTCTTCTGATATGGATGCCTTTTATTTCTTTGTTTTGTCTGATTGCTCTGGCTAGAACCTCTAGTACCACATTAAATAAGAGTGGAGAGATTGGACAACCCTGTCTTGTTCCTGATTTAAGGGGGAAAGCCTTCAGTTTAGTGCCATTTAATATGATGTTAGCTGATGGTTTATCATATATGGCCTTTATCATGTTGAGATATTTTCCTTCTATACCCATTTTGTTGAGAGTCTTAAACATAAAATTGTGTTGTATTTTATCGAAAGCCTTTTCTGCGTCTATTGATAAGATCATGTGGTTTTTGTTCTTTGTTTTGTTGATATGGTGTATTACGTGAACCGTTTTACGTATGTTGAACCATCCTTGAGATTCTGGGATGAATCCCACTTGATCATGATGTATTATGTTTTTAATATGTGGTTGTATTCAATTTGCTAGTATTTTGTTTAGTATTTTAGCATCTGTATTCATTAGAGATATTGGTCTGTAGTTTTCTGTTTTTGTGCCATCCTTGCCTGGTTTTGGTATGAGAGTTATGTTGGCCTCATAAAATGTGTTTGGAAGTATTGCTTCTTCTTCAATTTTTTGGAAGACTTTGAGTAGAATAGGAACCAAGTCTTCTTTGAATGTTTGATAAAATTCGCTGGTATAGCCGTCTGGGCCTAGACTTTTATTTTTGGGGAGGTTTTTAATGGTTTTTTCTATTTCTTCTCTACTAATAGGCCTGTTTAGGCTTTCTGCTTCTTCTTGACTCAGTCTAGGAAGGTTGTATTGTTCTAGGAATTTATCTATTTCTTCTAGGATGTTGAATTTAGTGGCATAAAGTTTTTCATAGTATTCTACAATAATTCTTTGTATATCTACAGTGTCCGTGGTGATTTCTCCTCTTTCATTTTGGATTTTGTTTATATGAGTTCTTTCTCTTTTTTCCTTGGTAAGTCTTGCCAAGGGTTTGTCAATTTTGTTGATCTTTTCAAAGACCCAGCTTCTTTTTCTATTAATTTTTTCTATAGTTTTTCTGTTCTCTAATTCATTTATTTCTGCTCTGATTTTTATTATCTCCTTTCTTCAGCTGGTTTTGGGTTGTCTTTGTTCTTCTATTCCTAGTTCCTTAAGGTGTGAAGTTAAGTGGTTCACTTGGGCTCTCTCTTGTTTGTTCATATATGCCTGAATTGATATGAACTTCCCTCTTATCACTGCTTTTGCTGCATCCCATAGATTCTGATATGTCGTATTGTCATTTTCATTTGTCTGTATATATCTTTTGATCTCTGCACTTATTTCTTCTTTGACCCATTCATTTTTTAAAAGTATGTTGTTTAGTTTCCACATTTTTGTGGGATTTTTTTCCTCTTTTTTGCAGTTGAATTCTAGTTTGAAGGCTTTATGATCAGAAAATATGCTTGGTACAACTTCGATTTTTCTGAATTTGTTGATGTTGTTTTTGTGGCCCAACATATGATCAATTCTTGAGAATGATCCATGTACACTGGAGAAAAATGTATACTCAGTCACTTTGGGATGAAATGTCCTGTAGATGTCTATCATATCCAGGTGCTCTAGTGTTTTGTTTAAGGCCACTATATCTTTGTTGATTCTCAGTTTGGATGACCGATCTAGAGCCAGCAGTGGTGTATTGAGGTCTCCAATATGATTGTATTTTTGTCAGTTTTTGTTTTAAAGTCAATAAGTAGCTGTCTTATATATTTTGGTGCTCCTTGGTTTGGTGCATATATATTAAGAATTGTTATGTCTTCTTGATTCAGTGTCCCCTTAGCCATTATGAAATGGCCATTTTTGTCTCTGAGTACTTTTGCTGTCTTGTAGTCAGCATTATCAGATATGAGTATTGCTACGCCTGCTTTTTTTTGGATGTTATTTGCTTGGAGTATTGTTTTCCAGCCTTTCAATTTGCATTTGTTTTTATCCTTGTTACTTAGATGAGTTTCCTGTAGGCAGCATACAGTTAGATTTTCTTTTTTAATCCATCTGCTACTCTATGCCTTTTTATTGGTGAGTTTAATCTATTTACATTTATGTTGAATAAGAGTGGTGAAAGGGGGCACCCCTGCCTTGTTCCTGATCTTAAGGGGATTACTTTTAATTTTTGCCCATTAAGTATGATGTTGGCTGTGGGTTTCTCATGGATGGCCATTATCATATTGAGGTATGTTCCCTGTATTTCCACTTTGCTGAGAGTTTTGATCATGAATGGGTGCTGTATTTTATCAAATGCTTTTTCTGCATCTATTAAAATTATCATGTGGTTTTTCTCCTTTCTTTTGTTTATGTGATGAATCCCATTGATTGATTTGCGAATATTGTACCAGCCTTGCCTCCCAAGAATAAATCCCACTTGTTCATGGTGTATGATTTTTTTCATATATTGCTGGATCCAGTTTGCTAATATTTTGTTGAGGATTTTTGCATATAAGTTCATCAGGGATATTGGCCTATAATTTTCTTTTTTTGCGTTGTCTTTGCCTGGTTTTGGAATCAGAATTATGCTAGCCTCATAAAAGGAGTTTGGAAGTCTTCCTTCCTCTTGAATTTTTTGAAATAGTTTGAGAAGGATAGGAGTTAGTTCTTCTTTGAATATTTGGTAGAATTCACTTGTGAAGCCATCAGGCCCAGGACTTTTCTTTTTTAGGAGTTTTTTGATAGCTGTTTCTATCTCATTTGTTGTAATTGGTCTGTTTAGGTTTTCTGATTCTTCCAGATTGATTTTTAGAAGATTATATTATTCAAGGAATTTGTCCATTTCATCTAGGTTGGCTAGTTTTTTGGCATACAGTTCTTCATAGTATTTTCTTACAATATTTTGTATTTCTGTTGTGTCAGTTGTTATTTCTCCACTCTCGATTCTAATTTTATTTATTTGAGTCCTCTCTCTTTTTTTCTTGATGAGTCTTGTTAAAGGTTCATCGATCTTGTTTACCTTTTCAAAGAACCAGCTCCTGGTTTCATTGATCCTCTGCATTGTTTCTTTAGCCTCTATGTCATTTATTTCTTCTCTGATCTTTATTATTTCCTTCCTTCTACTACCTCTGGGCTTGCTGTTCTTTTTCTAGTTCTTTTAGATGCAGGGTTAAGTTGTTTATTTGAGCTTTTTCTAGCTTCTTGAGGTATGCCTGTAATGCTATAAACTTCCCTCTCAGGACTGCTTTTGCTGTGTCCCATAAATTTTGAGTTGATGTATATTCATTATTGTTTGTTTCTAGGAATTTTTTAATTTTTTCTTTGATCTCAATGTTAACCCATTCGTTATTTAATAACATTCTATTTAGTTTCCAAGTGTTTAAATGTTTTTCAATTTTTCTATTGTGGTCGATTTCTAGTTTAATGCCATTGTGATCAGAGAAAGTGCTCGATATGATTTCAATCTTCTTAAATTTGTTGAGACCACTTTTGTGCCCTAACATGTGGTCTATTCTAGAGAATGTACCATGAGCACTTGAAAAGAATGTATATGCTGCTGTTTTAGGGTGAAAGTTCTGAAGATATCTATTAAATCGAGTTGATCTGATATGTCCTTTAAGTCTGCTGTTTCTTTGTTAATTTTCTTTCTTGAGGATCTATCTAATGATGTTAATGGGGTATTGAAATCCCCTACTATTATAGTATTGCTGTTGATCTCACCCTTTAAGTCCATCAAAGTCTGCTTTATATATTTAGGTGCTCCTATATTAGGTGCATAGATATTTATAATGGTTATGTCTTCCTTTTGGATTGCTCCCTTTATCATTATGTAGTGACCTTCTTTATCTCTAACTATGGTCTTTGTTATAAAGTCCATTTTGTCTGATATATGTATTGCTACCCCAGCTTTTTTTTCATTTCCATTTGCATGAAATATTTTTTTCCATCCTTTTATCTTCAGTCTGTGTGCATCTTTTGATTTAAGGGGTGTCTCTTGTAGACAGCATATGTATGGGTCCTGTTTTCTTATTCACGCAACTACCCTATGTCTCTTGATCGATCATTTAATCCATTAACATTTAAGATTATTACTGATATGTAATTGTTTATTGCCATTTTTTTTTCTTTAAAACTGTATTCCTCTTTTCTTGTATTCTTTTTTTCCTTTGATCTGTTTACAACAGGTCCCTTAGCATTTCTTGCAGCCTTGGTTTGGTTGCAGTGAATTCCTTGAGTTTTTTTGTCTGTAAAGCTTTTTATTTCTCCTTCAATTTTAAATGATAGCCTTGCTGGATAAAGTAGTCTTGGTTGTAGGTTCTTGTTCTGCATTACTTTGAATAGTTCTTGCCATTCTGGCCTCAAGTGTTTCTGTTGAGAAGTCAGAAGTCATCCTTATGGGGGCTCCTTTGTAGGTGATAGTCTTTTTTTCTCTAGCAGCTTTTAATATTTTCTCTTTATCACTTAGCTTTGGTATTTTAATTATGATGTGTCTTGGTGTTGGTTTTTTTGGGTTTCTCCTTAATGGAGTTCTCTGTGCTTCCTGAACATGTGCAGTGTTTTCCTGCCTTAATTGGGGGAAGTTTTCTTCTATGATTTGTTTGAACAAAGTCTCTATCCCTTGTTCTTTCTCTTCTTCTTCAGGAACCCCTATGATGCGGATGTTGTTTCTCTTCATGTTGTCACAGAGCTCTCTTAGAGTTTCCTCAGACTTTCTGAGTCTCTTTTCTTTTTTCTGCTCTGCTTCTGTGCCTTTATTTATCGTGTCCTCTAACTCGCTGATTCGATTCTCTGCTTCATCCATCCTGCTTTTAATTCCTTCCATTGTATTCTTTATTTCAGATATTGTATTTGTCATTTCTGACAGATTCTTTTTTATTATTTCAATGTCCTTTTGTATATTTGTTATCTCTTTATTTAGGTTTTCATAATGGCCATCTATGGTTGTTCTAATATCTTGAGCATCCTAACAATCATTATTTTAAACTCTGCATCTGGTAATTTGGTTATATCTGATTCACTTAGGTCCTTTTCTGGGGATTTCTCTTGGTTTATTTGTGTTGTATTTCTCTGCCTTTGCATTTTCTCTTCACGGGAGTGGCTGTGATCACGCGCTCGGGTGTACAAGCGTTGGTGGCCTTGGCCTTTGCCCCACCCCCATGTGTGACGTTATACTCGGTCCTGAGGGCACTGGCGAGAACCTTTGCTCAGCTGCGGGTCTCCGCCTGTTTCCGGGCTTTTGCCCTGCCCTTGCAGGCGGAGCCTGCTCGAGGAACGGCTGCTAGCCTTGGCTCTACCACCGGGCAGGAATGCGTGCCCAAGTTCAGCTCAGTAGCAGAACTCCGCCTCTTCTGGGCTTTTGGCTCCACCCCCGTGGGAGAAGCCGGCCACCACGTAAGACCGCAAGCCTGGGTTGCATGGGCGGGGCAAAGCTGTGCTCCTCTGCCCTTGCCCTAGGGCTTGTCTCCACCCTTTCCGGGGTTCCCGCTTTTCTCCCCACAGGCTGGATTACAGGCTGCCGGCAGCCGAGTTTGATCACTTTTGCTCGCCCCCTTCCCCCAGCCAGGCAAGATTGAGTTCACACCTGAGCCCAGTGGTGGCCAGCTGGCTTCCGCCCCTGCCAGCAGAACCGCGCTTTTGTCTCCCGCTGCCGCCTGCCCTCCGGCGCACCTCAGCCGTGTGGGTGGGGGCATTGCAGCTCAGACCCTAAGACTCACTGCTCTAGACCCAAAAGCTTCCTCCTTCTATGCGACTCTGCTCTGAATGCCACGGGGAAGCTTGTTTGGCTGCTCTCCTGCTTCCCTTTGCTGGTATTGCTGTTTCTGGGGGAAATATTCACTTCAGCTTTGGGGAATGACTTGTCTCAGGGGTTAGGGTGGCTATCTCCCAAAATGTTTCTCCCTGTGCCTCCCAGATTATACTCTCTGCCTGTCACTCTCGTCCTCTCCCCTCTCCCTCCATCCCGAGGGGCCCCGGATGAGTGTTTGTGAGAGAGATGTTCCACGCGGTTCCTTTAAGAAGGATCATGGGTCTGAAAAATCAGACTCTTTCTCACAAACAGTATCCTGACTTATTTCCAGCTAAATACTGTCCTTACACCTCTTCTGGGCCCTGGGGCTGCAGGCTGGTGCTTTGTTCCTGGGGCTCAGGACCCTTCCCCCTCTGCTAAACTCACTTCCTGCCACACGAGTCTCTCCCTGCTGCCGTTCACTCTGGGGAGCTGGGAAGCCCTCTCCGCATTTTCGCTTTTCCTACCAGTCTCGGTGTGGCTTCTTCAGTGTTCCTTGGTTGAAGAGTCCTCTTAGTTTAGTTCAAAGTTGGTTTTTCCAGATGATAGTTCCAAAAATTAGTTTGTCTTCCACTTTGGTTCTGCGAGGTAGATGTTGGTACGTCCACCTACTCCAGCTCCATCTTCTAATCCGTTTACATTTAGTGTAATTATTGACACTTGTCAGTTCCCTATTGCCCTTTTATAGATTTCTCTCTGTTAGTTTTGTGTCTTGTTTGATCCTTCTCTTTTGTTTTTCTATCTTTTGTTTTTATTTGGTTGTATTCTATACACCTTTCCTCTGTTGCTATCTTTTTTATCTCATGTGCTTCTGTGGTGGTTTTTTCAATGGTGGTTACCTTTAAGTAATGAAAAAGGTTCCTACCCTGTTCATTGTAGAGCACTATTTTGTGAGTACTTTTGCACTCCATCGTCCTTTGCTACTGTTAATCTCCATCCTCTCCCCCCCCCTTTCTTTTTGTTGTTGTCACAGTTTAAATTTGGTTTTATTGTGTTCTTCTTGGAGCTTTTACTTGTGGCTTTGTTTTTATATTTTTGTTCTTTGTATCTGATTGGAGAACCCCCTTTAGTAATTCCTGAAGTGGGAATTACTTCAGTAATTCAGGAATTACATCAGTAATTAGTAATTTCTGATGATAAATTCCCTCATCTTTTCTGTATCTGTGAATATTTTTATTTCTCCTTCATATTTGAAGGATAGCTTTGATGGGTATAGTATTCGTGGCTGTACGTTCCTCTCTTTCAGGACTTTAAATATTGGGGTCCACTCTCTTCTAGCTTGTAGAGTTTCTGCTGAGAAATCTGATGATAATCTAATGGGCCTTCCTTTATATGTTGTATTCTTCTTTTCCCTGGCTGCCTTGAGAATTTTTTCTTTGCCATTGGTTTGTGCCAATTTCATTATGATATGCCTTGGAGTAGGTTTGTTGGGGTTAAGAAAACTCGGAGTTCTGTTTGCTTCTTGAACTTGAGGCTTTAGTTCTTTCCACAGGCTTGGGAAGTTCTCATCTAGTATTTGCTTGAGTATGTTTTCCATTCCATTTTCTCTCTCTGCTGCCTCTGATATACCTATTATTCTTATGTTATTCTTTTTGATGGAGTCAGATAATTCTTGTAGGGCTATCTCATTTTTTTAAATTTTTAAGTCTCTTCTTCTCTCTGTTGTGCCTCAAGTTGCTTGTCTTCTATTTCATTAATCCTCTCTTCTATCTGGCCTGTTCTATTAGCTAAGCTTGTTACCTCGTTTTTCAGCTCGTGAATTGAGTTTTTCATCTCTGTTTGATTTGTTTTTCTAGTTTCAATTTCCTTGGACATATATTCTTTGTGTTCGTCGAGTTGTTTTTTGAGCTCCCTAAATTGCCTTTCTGTGTTTTCTTGTATATCTCAGAGGATTTTTAGGATTTCTATCTTAAATTCTCTGTCATTTAGCTCCAAGGTTTCCAATATATTAAATTTTTTCTCCATAGATTTTTCCTCATCTAGCTGTGTTACCTCTCTTTCTTTTGTATCCATGATATTTGATTTTCTCTTCTTAATGGCATCTGAGGGTGGTTTTGTTGATAGTATTAATGAGATTTAATAAAGAATAAAATGTTAAAAAAATTAAAAATCAAAAAGAGTTGTTTTTTTAAAAATTAATAATGAAATAAAGAAAAATAAAATAAAAATTTTTTAAAAAGGAAAGTGTTCCCCCCCCCTCCTTTTTCCCTCTCCTCTCCTATCCCCTCTTTCTTGAGAAAATCTTGTGGTGAACTGTGAATTATATTGTACTAAATAGAACAAACAATGCCTGTAATGGAGGGCCTGAATTAGAAAGAAGTAATAAAGGGGCAAAAAAAAAAAGAAAAAGAAAAGGGTGTATGGACCCACAAAAAGCAAATAAGAAAAAAATTTGGGTCAAGAATAAAATGATTTGCTTTTAGGCGTTCGTTGACTAAGAGTTATGATGAGAGGAATAAGAGGGAAACAGGAAAACGTGGGGACAAATTAAAAATTACTATTGCCTGACCAGGTGGTGGCGCAGTGGATAGAGCATCAGACTGGGATGTGGAAGGACCCAGGTTCGAGACCCCGAGGTCGCCAGCTTGAGCGCGGGCTCATCTGGCTTGAGCAAAGAGCTCACCAGCTTGGACCCAAAGTCGCTGGCTACAGCAGGGGATAACTCGGTCTGCTGAAGGCCCGCGGTCAAGGCACATGTGAGAAAGCAATCAATGAACAACTAAGAAGTCGCAACGCGCAATGAGAAACTGATGATTGATACTTCTCATCTCTCTCCGTTCCTGTCTGTCTGTCCCTGTCTGTCTCTGCCTCTGTTAAAAAAAATAAAATAATAAAATAAAATAAAATGTACTTTAAAAATTACTATTGTATTTAGTGGAACAAGAACTAGATAAAATGGAGAGCAAGGGATGGGAGCACTGCTAGTGTGTTAAAAAGGTGAAGTAAAAAACCCCTAAAATGCCACAAATATAAGTTTGAGTCCCAGATAAGATATTGTTCGTTATTGAGTTTTGAATGAGAGGAGACGTAAAGGAGAAAGGAAGAAACTATTATAGAGGGAGAAAAGAAAGAGAGAGAGAGAAAAAAAAGAGGGAACCACTAAAAGAGAAAAAAGAAAAAAGAGGAGAGAGTTAAGGGTTTTGGAGTGCAACCCTCATAGAGAGAAAGGAAGAGGAAAGAAAAGATAATGGGAGATGTAACACTTATGGGTAGTGTAACAAGGAGAGGAGAGAGTAAGACCGGCAAAGAGTTAAACGACCAAATTGGAGGAGGAAAAAAAAATCAAGAATGAAGATAAGAGAAACAAATGAACAAATATAATAAAATGGGATAGGTTATAAAGTCTGCAGATTATTCTTGATTTTGAGAGGTTATCTTCTTGCTTTTTCTTTTCTCCCCCTCTTCCTGGTCGGTGACTCTGTACCCCGGGTTCTGCCCCTTTGGCACACTCAGGTAGAGGTTTGCAGTTGATAAGTCTCTATGGTGATGTCATGTATTGTGCTTCAGTCTCGTTGGCAGTCGAGGCTCATTAGCATTTATAGGCTCCGCCAGTGAGAGAGTTTGTGTTCCTGGAGCCTTTCTCCTAGTCTTTCATTTCTCAATTAGTAGCCTGATAATCCAGCTATGGGGTTGCTGCTGCCTCTGCCTGGATAGTAAGAGGCTCAAAGAGCTGGCAACTCCCCACTCTATTCCCACTCAGCACAGGGCTCTGGGTGAGGCTCCGTCAGTCAGAGCTGCTAGCATAATCAGGCGGGGCTTCCGCCCACTCAAAGATCTCTGGCTCTGCCACTCTGTGGGATAACACCGGCACGTACTGCCGAGGCACTTGGAGGAATCTCTCACCCACTATCTGCACGTGCAGACCAGGATATCAGGCCGGCCGCCTCACCCTCTGAGTGAAACCCCCGCCCCCACAATAAAGTTCCAGCATTGGAATTGGCTCTCACTCCGTCCCCAAGCGCGGCTTTTTCAAGGCGCTGGGGCAACCCGAGATTCCGCTTTTGGCCCACACAAAGACCCCTGACTCCGCTCCTCTGTGGGGTAACACAGGCGCCCACTCCTGAGGCACTCAGAGGAATCTCTCGCTCACTCTCTGTGCGCGTAGACCAGGATATCAGGCCGGCCGCCTCACCCTCTGAGTGAAACCCCTCCCGCATGGAAAAGTCCCAGCATTGGAACTAGTTCTCGCTCCCTCCCTGTGCGCGGCTCCCTCAGGGCACTGGGGCAGCCCGGAGATTCCGCTTTTGGCCCACACAAAGGCCTCTGACTCTGCCTCTCTGTGGGATAACACGGGCGCCCACTCCCAGGGCTTTGGAAGGAATCTCTCGCCCACTATCTGCGTGCACAGACCAGGGGATCGGGGAAAATGGCTGCCCCGCTTGTCTTTCTTTGTCTGGGTTTGGCGCAAGTGTTAGCTTGTATTTCCCGGGTTGCCACAGGAACAGTTTTTCCTCGGCTTGGATCTCTGTGCCACAGCCTGGTTCGGCCGTTTGTGCTGCAGCCTGGATCTATTCACCCCCTTTGCCCACCTTAGTTTCTATATTCTCAGTTCCCAGTGAAAGCCGCCCTGTTTAGGTTAGTGAGGAAGGCGGAGCATTTCTTACTCCCTATTTCCTTCGGGGTTTGATTATATATTTAGCCAATTTTTTGCTCGACCATACCTTCGGGTGTATTGTGAAACATCTGGAGGCTCCAAGGATAGGTTTTTCTGTTTCTGGTTGAAGATCTTGTTGAGTTTTGGGGGAGATTTATCGGTATCGCTTCCTACCGCGCCATTACTCTGATGTCATCCCACTTCACCTTTTCCACCCAGCCCTCAACCTCTTCTCCTCTCAGTCTGTTTTTTTTTTAGTACAATTGACATACAATGTTATATTAGTTTCAGGTGTACAACCCTGTGATTAGACATTTATATAACTTATGAAGTGACTGCCCCATAAATGTTTCTTGTTATAAGCTCTATTTTGTCTTGTATAAGTATTGCTACCCAGCTTTTTTTGTTTGTTTCCAGGTTCATGAAATACTTTTTTTTACATCTTTTTACTTTCAGTCTGTGTGTGTTTGGATGTGAAATGAGTTTCTTGTAGACAGCATGTGTAAGGGTCTTGTTTTACTATCCACTCAGCCACCATATATCTTTTTATTGGAGCATTTAATCTATTTGCATTTGAAGTAATTGTTGATAGATGTATTTTTATTGACATTTTATTAATATTTATCTTTTTTTCTTCTCAATGAAGACCCTTTAATGTGTTATAATACTGGTTTTATGGTGATGAACTCCTTTAGCTTTTTCTTGTCTAGGAAGCTCTTTATCATTATCCTAAATTAATGTACTCATTAGTTAAAAACAATTCCAGAAGAAAATTGTCATACTTGTAATACTGAACATTTCCAAAAGAGGACACCACAATTCTAGCCATACATATTTTATACCAAAGGCACTCTCCTGCCAAGAGGAGGTGAGCAGAAATGTTGTTTTATGTAGAACACAACTAAATGGACCAGGAGTGGGCACCTGGCCTAAGGACAACCAATCTCTTGACCATTAACTTATCCAAAAGTCACACACAAAAAGCCCTGCACCTCCAGAGACTACCAGGGCCCATCTGAGCCTAATCTCATGAGTCTGAAATAGAAACTGCAGACAGATTGACTGTAACTAGTTGACAGAGGAAAGGTGAAAATCCATGAGATAGGAAGAGGCTAGGATAGCAATGAGCCAAAATAACCCAAAGGTTTCTATAAATTGAAGTTATGGGAATGAAAAAACTGAAAAAAAAATAGATATAAGAAGCTAAAAAGGATATATAGGGCAGGAACCCTATCAATGGAAAGAAGAGAGAGCAGCAACATATGCAGAAATGCAGTCACATTAGCAATGGAAGCCTGGTGGGAAGATCCCAGACCCTGCCGCCAGCATCCCTGAGCTCAGCTCTGTAAGGCCTGGCACACACATTTCCTTTCTAGGAGTTGTGTGAGTCCCCATAGCCCTAAGTACAGAGAACCCTTAAAGAAAACTTTCTTCCTTCTGCTGATCTAGCAGCAGTTAGTCTCCTCTGTTTATTCCTACAAAGGGGGCTCATTGAAAAAACAACAACAAAAAATGTTCCCAATATGTTAAGTTAAAACAGGATATCGGTTCATAGCATTTCTTTACAAAGTAATTTTGTTTTGAAATGTGTACTATAGCCCTGGCAAGTGGCGCAGTGAGTAGAGCATCATCCTGGAGCACTAAGGTCAGTAGTTCAATCCCAGGGTCGCTGCCTTGATTCCAAGGGTACTACTTCAATTCTGAGGTCACCAGTTTGAGCCCTGATCAGGGCACATATGAGAAGTAATCAATGGCTGCAAAACTAAATCAAACACGTTGAAGCTTCTGTCTCTCTCTCTCTTTCTCTCTCTCAAATCGGTGGGGGAAAAATGTGTAATATAATGTAAAGTCTGGAAGGATATACATTGTTACAGAACAGAAGAGTTCATCCACTAGCAGAACCAAACAGTAGATACCAAGAGTTGCAGTGGAGAAATGTTGGCTGGTGCCACTCAGGAGAACGGGAAGCTGATGCTCAGACGCCCAAACTCCCGATGGCATGTACGTTACAGATTATATAGGACAAGATTCTTAAACATCGTGGGTTAGGGGTTTGGGGTCGTGCTGGGAACTGATTGGTCAGAGGTGAGATAAGGGGAATGAATCTTCAGGGCTTGAGGACAGTTCTGAGGTCAGTTCTGGTGTCCCTCTGTCTGGTTTCATAGGAAAGTAGTCAGGGGGTTGTTCCACCTTAGGGCTCGGGAGCTGAAACATAACTTAGGTCAAGATGTTACCTTTAGCCTGCCAGAGGATCGACATTGTGCCCTTTGTCAGGTCCTGGCTACTGTCTTCTGCTGCCTCAGGGGGTGCTGATTATTGGGAGAAAGGCTAGGTCTTAGAGGGAGGGAGGAAGGGAAGGAGAGAGAGAGAGAGAGAGAGAGAGAGAGAGAGAGAGAGAGAGAAAATGATCTTTACAGCTAGGATTTTAAACTAAATTTAATCAAAGTCACAAGAACCCTGACTGGCCTGTGGTGGCACAGAAAGAGCTTTGACCTGGAACGCCCAAGAGCTTTGACCTGGAACGCCCAAGTTCCCAGTTTGAAACCCTGGGCTTGCCTGGTCAAGGCACACGCGACAAGCAAGTAATGAACAACTAAAGTGAAGCAACTATGAGTTGATACGTCTCGCTGCTCCCCACTCTGTAAAATCAATAAATAAAATCTTAAAAAATAATCATAAGGGTGCTTGGTTTCAACGTCAAGATATTAACAGCAATTATAGCTGAGTGATGATACCATGAGCATTATTTTTTGTTGTGCAGGAGTATTGTTTTCCTAAAACAAGTGTACAGTTTGTGTAATGTTTATGTGCAATTCTCATTAAAAAGAAGGAAAGAAATTTTATTTATTTATTTATTTTTTGCATTTTTCTGAAGCTGGAAACAGGGAGAGACAGTCAGACAGACTCCCGCATGCGCCCGACCGGGATCCACCCGGCACGCCCACCAGGGGCGACGCTCTGTCCACCAGGGGGCGATGCTCTGCCCATCCTGGGCGTCGCCATGTTGCGACCCTCCTGGGTGTCGCCATGTTGCGACCAGAGCCACTCTAGCGCCTGGGGCAGATGCCACAGAGCCATCCCCAGCGCCCGGGCCATCTTTGCTCCAATGGAGCCTTGGCTGCGGGAGGGGAAGAGAGAGACAGAGAGGAAAGCATGGCGGAGGGGTGGAGAAGCAAATGGGCGCTTCTCCTGTGTGCCCTGGCCGGGAATCGAACCCGGGTCCTCCGCACGCTAGGCCGACGCTCTACCACTGAGCCAACCGGCCAGGGCAGGAAAGAAATTTTAAAACCAAGATATTACTAAAGAGAACAGTATAAGGTTGCAGAATGTCTCCAGGAGGATCTTGTGATTTGGGATGGGCCCCAGGCTTTGCACTGTCCAGATGTCCCAAAGGGGCCACCACCGTGAGGAAAGACCCAGAGGCTGGTGCCTGCAGGAAACACTGAGAAGAAGGAGCAGTTCTGACTGTAGCTGAGGCAGGGGCACCCCAAGGTTATAAATGCCAAAAAAATTGAATATATTTATTGAGTGAAGATTGTTTTATATTTTTAGACTTCTCAAAATGACACATAATTTGATAGATACTTTAAAAGATGTAATTTATATATATAAAGCATAATAATATAAGAAAAATATATCCATTATCCATGAGGCCATCATGTACTAGCATCTGAACCCATCAAACTCCCTCCCTTTCACTGTAACTGCTCTCTGGATGCTTTGTCTTACATTTCCCTTGTGGGTTCATTGCAAATGTATACATCCTTAGTAATAGGAATAGCTAACATTCTTTCTGTGCTTGCCCCTTCTAAGACACTATTCTACATTCTTTACATATTTTTTAAATTTTTATTTATTAATTTTTAGAGAGAAAGAGGAAGGGCGAGCGAGAGAAAAACATTGCTTTGTTCCACTTATTTATACATTGATTTGTTATTCCACTTATTTACACATTCATTAGTTGATTCTTGTATGTGCCTTGATTAGGGATCGAACTTGCAACCTTGGCATGTCAGGACAGCACTCTACCCAGCTGAGTGACCCAGCCAGGGCAACATATTTTAACTCTACTCCTCATAACAAACCATAAAAGGTAAATATTGTCACTATCATCGCTATTCAGCAGATAAGGAAACTGAGGCACAGAGTTTAAATTGTTTGCTGAGAGTCACATGGCTAGTAAGTGGCAGACTCTGGTTTCAAACCCAGGCAGTCCACTCTAGCTGCTCTATCCCTCACTGCCCACTGTCCCTACTCTTAGCAATATATTACTGTCCTGTTTATTTTTGAAGCGCATATGAATTGAACCCAACTGTCTTAATTTTGTTTGCCCAGAAGCACACTCTGAGGTACAAGCACACTCTAGTACAAGTGGTTTATTCAGAAGGTGAGCCACTGTATTAGTTAGGGTTCTCTAGAGAAATAGGATTAATAGGATATGTATAGATATTTATATAATACATATATAAGAGGAGATTTATATTTATTGCAGTTGTGTAGGTTCAGAAGTCCCATCATCTGCAAGTCGTAGAACCAGGAAAGCTGGTGGTATCCTTCAGCCTAGATCCCTGAGAGCCAGGCCCAATGGTGTGAGCCCTGGTCTGGGTCTGAAAGCCTGAGAGCCAGGAACACTGGTGTCAAAGGTCGAAGAAGGTGGGTGTCTCAGCACAAGCAGAGAGAGCAAATTCACCCTTTCTCAGACTTTTGGTTCTTTTCAGTTCCTCAACAGACCTGAGAGTGCCCACCTGCTTTGAAGAGGGTGCTCTTTACTCAGTCTACCCACTCAGGGCTATCCTCTTCCCCAGAAGCCCCCCAGACATACCCAGGTATGTTTTACCAGCTCATTGGGCATCCTTTAGCTCAGTGAAATTGACGCATGAAGTAAATGTCATAGCCACAAAAACCCAGTAAGGAAGTGGGGAACTAAGACAGGGAAGGAAAAGGAGCCAACAAAGAAGTTACCTCTATGGGGAGCTGTATTCTACTCACAGCCAGAGTAGAATATGTATGCACTTTAGAATGATCTCACTTTGTGAGTGAGGGAGCCAGGTACTTACTTATATACCGATTCCTGTAGACCATTGGTTGAGGTCTAGCTGTGGGAGGCATTAGTTCCCTGGCACTTCTGGCCTTCCATGTGAGCAGGCCAGAGCAGGCTTTACAAACAGAGAAACCCTCTGGCAAGGCGTTGAGATTGCTGACAGCTGGGGGTTGGGCTGGCCTGTGCCTTAATGGGGTTCTGAGTGGGCACTTACAGTATTTGTGACATATTCCGTGACTATTCCGCAACTTGATTTCCTTGTTACTGTTCATCATTATGGCTGTGAGATTCATCCATCTTGGCATGTTAATACATAAAACTGCAGCTCATTCATTTTCACTGCTATCTTCTATTATCTGAATATGTTGTACTTATCCTTTTTGTTGTTGTTGTTGTTAAAGGACATTTTGGCTGTTTCCACTCTTTTGTTATCACAAATATTGTTACCCTGTACTGTCCTGTACAATCTCTTGCTGCATTTGTTCAGGACTTACTCCTGTACACCCAGCTCTAGAATTGGTGGGTAGGCATCTTAGCCTTCACTACCCAATGAGTACAGTAGAAGTACCACTAACAGGATATGATATTTCCTAATGTTCATATCTTTCCCCAAAGTGGTATTGTCAGACTTTAATTTTTTGCAAATTTGGTAGGTGTAAAATTAAAAATAGTAAAAGCTCTTTAAAAGTCATGTGGATCATTCAAAAGAGCATAAGCACCCCTATGTTCATTGCAGTGTTATTTACTATAGCCAAGATATGGAAGCAGCCCAAGTGCCCATCAATACACAAGTAGATAAAAAAGAGCTGTGGTACATAAATAAAATGGAATATTTCTTGGCCATAGAAAAGAATGAAATTGTATCATTTGTGACAGCATGCATGGATCAACAGGGTGTTATGCTAAGTGAAATAAGTCAATTAGAGAAAGACAAATATTGTATGATTTCACTTATATGTGGAATCTAAAGAATAAAATGAAAAAGCAAACAAATTGAAACGGACTCATAGACACAGGGAACAGACCGATGCTTGCCAGAAGGCAGGGCGGTCAGGGAATGGGCAAAAAAGGTGAAGGGATTAAGAAGTACAAATTGGTAGTTACAGAACAGTCATGGGGATGTGAAGTACAGCATAGGGAATATAGTCAATAAAATTGTAAAAACTATATATGAGGCCTTGTGGGTACTTGGGTATATTTGGCAGAACACTTTATTAAAGTACATGATTATCTCACCTCTATGGTGTACACCTGAAACTAATACAAAATAATATTAAATGTAAACTGTAATTAAAAATTAATAATATAAAAAATAAAAGTCATGTGGATTCTAGTTCAATATTGGTTTCTGTCACTGTAATTTAAATTGTCTAAGAAGAAGTATTAGAAAATAACACTTGGGCCTGACCAGGCGTTGGAGCAGTGGATAGAGCGTCGGCCTAGGAAGTGGAGGACCCAGGTTTGAGACCCCGAGGTCGCCAGTATGAGCATGGGCTGATCTGGTTTGAGCAAGGGTCACCAGCTTGAGTCCAAGGTCGCTGCATCGAGCAAGGGGTCACTCAGTCTGCTGTAGCTCCCCGGTCAAGGCACATATGAGAAAGCAATCAATGAACAAGTAAGGAGCCGCAATGAAGAGTTGATGTTTTTCATCTCTCTTACTTCCTGTCTGTCCCTATCTGTCCCTCCCCCATGACTCTCTCTGTCTCTGTCACAAAAAAATAAAATAAAAATAAAAAAATAACACTCGGAGTGGTGACCCTAAGTGAATGAAATTGTCTTGCTTGCCTAACTTGTATGAAGGTTAATTTTATGTGTCAGTTTGACAGGATCACAGGTTTCCTAGATATTTCGCTAAACCTTATTTCTGGGTGTGTCTGTGAGGTTATTGCAGGATGGAATTGGTATTTGAATCAATGGATTTAGTAAAGCAGTTTGTCCTCTCCCGTGTGGATGGGCATCAGCCAGTCTGTTGATGAATAAAGCAAAAAAGTGGAGGAAGAAAGAATTCATCCCCTTCTGCCTGATTACTTGACCTGGGACATGGATCTTCTGTCCTTGGCACTCCTGGTACTCAGGCCTTCAGATCTGGACTGGAGTCTACATCCTCAGGTCCCTGCTTCTCAGACCTTCAGATTTAGACTGAATTACACCACAGGCTTTACTGGGTCTCCAACTTGCAGATGCCATATCACTGGACTTCTCTTTCATATATGTGTACATGAATATGTCTGTCTGTGGCATATGTAATTGGTTCTGTTTCTATAGAACTCTTCACTTTGGGACAAGTGGTTCTTTTAGGGGACTTATCACAGGAGAAAGCTTTGTCAACATTAATAAATTCTTGCAACATCTGCAGTGAAAGAGAAAGTGGTTCCTGGTAGGAGTTCCCCGTATTAGTTGTATAGGACTGCTGTAACAAATTACCACAAATGGGGTGGCTCAAAACAAAAGAAATGTATTCTGTCACAATTCTGGAGATCAGAAGTCCAAGATGAAGGCATCAGCAGGGTTGTTTTGCTCTGGAGGCTGTGAGGGAGAATCTGTTCCACACCTCTCCTAGCTTCTGGTAGTTGCCAACAGTCCTTAGTGTTCCTTGGTTGTATAACTCCATTCAGTGATTCGGTCTTCACATGGCCCTTGGTCTGTGTTTCTTTTTCTTTATTGATTTGAAAGAGAGAGAGAGAGAAATACTGATTTTTTTGCTCCACTTAATGTATACACTCATTAGTTGAGTTTGCATGTACCTGACTGGGCATTGAGCCAGCAAACTTGGTGTATTGGGACGACACTAATCAACTGAGCTAGCTACCTGAGCTACCCAGCCAGGACCAGTCTATGTATTTCTACATGGTCTTCTCTTAAAAATGTTCAGGCCTGTATTCGGTGGGACACTTGAATCCATGTTAACACAATAAATTAAAATTAATTTTAAAAAATGTTCAGGCTAAATGACTCTTTAAGGAGGAGGAATATGTGTACTATTGGATGGACAGATTGCAAGATAATTTATTGTTGTTTATTTAATTTTTTCTTCCCAATATTAATGTCCTGCTTAAACACACATACACACACAGTCTTCCTAAAAGCCATTCTGTTATGTTCTATTTGTATATTTAAAAAGTCAGAAGACCATAACCAGGTGGTGGCACAGTGGACAGAGCATCAGCCTGGGATGCTGAGGACCCAGGTTCAAAATCCCGAGGTCACCGGCTTGAGCACAGGCTCACCAGCTTGAGTGCGGGGTTGCTGCCTTGAGCGTGGGATCATGGACATGACCCCATCATCGCTCGTTTGAGCCCAAAGGTTGCTGGCTGGAAGCCCAAGGTCGCTTGCTTGAGTCCAAGGTCGCTGGCTTGAGCAAGGGGTCACTTGCTCTGTTGGAGCCCCCCTGTCAAGGCACATATGAGAAAGCAATCAATGAACAACTAGATGCTGCAATGAAGAACTGATGTTTCTCATTTTCCTTCCTCTCTCTCTCTCTCTCTCTCTCTCTCTCTCTAAAATAAAGGAGAAGAATGACAAATGTTAACTTTTTCATTCTTGGTGGTTTTTTGTTCTTGTGTTTTTACTTTTCTGTATTTTTACAATTAAAAAATAATTTTATAAATTTTCGTAATTAACAACAGACAACATGGATATATTGTTAAGCAATACTATTTACTTTTAAGGATGTTTATTTTTCAATATTAGCCTGGATTTCTAAGCAATAGATAGTTGTATTTCTATCTAGTCTCCCTTAAAAAAATTAAAGTGACATTATTCCAAGAGAAGAAATGTGATTACCCCATTGTTATGTCTATTTAGAGAATAACTTAAGTAGTATGGAAAGAGCAAGGCTGGAAGGTTTGGGCTTGAGTATGTGTGGTGCTGTACTTACAGAACAAATATCTCATCACAGAGAAAATACCTTCCTGAAAAAGGTCTTACCCTGCCCCCCCCACCACAACGGTCGAAATATCCAATGTTTCTATTTCAAAAAGTAATATAAGTACACTGCTTCTGTGAACTACATTTGCATTTATATATTTTTCTCCCCTTTAACTGTAAGTCTTCCTCTCATATGGCCAAAGAGTCACAATATTTAGTGCCAGAGGTCTTTAAAAAACTATCTCATCATTCCTGTTCCACAATGAGAAAATAGAAACTTAGTGTTAAATAGACACAGTTAGTGAAACAATTAGTGACAAAGCCTGGGCCTAGTCCATACACCTCCTAAAGCTAAATATCTGAATTTTAAACAATTTACTCAAAATTGTTGTCAGGACGTCGGCCTAGCGTGCGGAGGACCCGGGTTCGATTCCCGGCCAGGGCACACAGGAGAAGCGCCCATTTGCTTCTCCACCCCTCCGCCGCGCTTTCCTCTCTGTCTCTCTCTTCCCCTCCCGCAGCCAAGGCTCCATTGGAGCAAAGATGGCCCGGGCGCTGGGCATGGCTCTGTGGCCTCTGCCTCAGGCGCTAGAGTGGGTCTGGTCGCAACATGGCGACGCCCGGGATGGGCAGAGCATCGCCCCCTGGTGGGCAGAGCGTCGCCCCCTGGTGGGCGTGCCGGGTGGATCCCGGTCGGGCGCATGCGGGAGTCTGTCTGACTGTCTCTCCCTGTTTCCAGCTTCAGAAAAGTGAAAAAAAAAAAAAAAAAATTGTTGTCAGGATATTCTAGATCTTGGATGAAATGGTAACAAAAAACAACCGATGTCATTCCCATCATTTTATTCTAAGCTTTCTTAAGAAATGTATTATAGAATAACACTCCAGAACATAAAAATTAACTTCACTCATCTTACTTCATTTAATCCTCACAGCAACCCTGGGGAGGAATTTGTTTCCCTTATTTTTTAGCGTGTATAAAACTGAGCCTCTGAGATTTGCTCAAGGTCATAGTTCTATATTATACATCAGCCTTACTTAAAAATAGGGAACTGCAAATAAAGTGCATGGTTTAGTTAATAGCATAGCAATGGTCATTTCTTAGGCTTGGTAAATGTCCTATAGTTCTGTAAGATGGCTTGAACTTTATACTATCTCTAGAACTTTTTTATAAATCTCTAAGTATTTCAAAATACAAGAATTTTAAAAGAGGTTCTCTATTTATTCTCCCAGTTTACAAGCATTTTAGAACCGGCAGGATAAACGACAGTCTGACCTTTTACAGATGAGGATACTGGTGCCCACGCTGACTTTCCTAAGCTCAGACCAGAGATTCCCAAGTACTGAGCTGATTCTTTCGCAACACATGCTCTGATTGGTGGAGGCTGTGTAGCAATCTCATCTTATTAAAATTTTTTTTTTAGGAAGCCTGCAGATCCTGTCTACTCCTTGGGAGCACATTCAGACACTAATATGTACAATCTGTTGCAATGCCTAAATTTGTGGTATTTCCATCACGATTATTTAAACTATGAGCACCTGAAAAGGTTGCTGGCTGTTATTTCCATCTGGCCCATTTGTAGGAAGACATGCTCTTCCGTCTTCTTGTCCTGTTGCTTTTCGTTGGTACTGCAGCCTTTCTTACATCGTGACTGGTTTTTGCCCCTGACTTTTTCTCTTGAGTCTGCTGAGTGAGGCTGTGAGGGCCACACTCAGGGAAGAATTGTGAAGACGTGTGCTTCTCCAGCCCCTGTCCTTTGAGAGATATCTCAGTTCCTTAAGACTCAGGCACAAATTACCTGGTGTGCTCGCCTCTCATTCTTGAGTGCTGGGACCAGAGAGAAACACATTTCTTCAAAATTCAGCTCTGTGACCCTCCCTAAATCCAGCTACCTGATGAAATTCTGTATACACCAGTAAATGCTGCATGTGAGTAATTACTTCTTTCCTATTAAAACCCACCTCACTGATGGTATTGGATTCCAATTTTTTCCTAGTTCTCACTTCCTGGACTTATTCTAATAATGATTCTCTCCTCGCGCATTCCTGACCTCTAGTTTCAGTTTCTGAAAACTGCTGCCCTTGGCTATGGAAGGATCATATGATGCCACTGTTGCTACTGAGTATATAGTAAAAAGAAAAACAAAGGAAAAGAAAGAGGCACAAATGCATTATTTCCTATTTTACTATGCCAGTTTTTCTATCTTCTTGCAAAGGCATGGAACTTCAAAACCATTCAGGAAAAGAAAGATTAATTTTAAAAACCCTATTTTTATAGTTTACATGTTCACCCCCAATCTTGGTTCACATGCATAAACATCTTACACAATTACACTATAAAGATTCTACCTTATAGTTTTTCCCTTTAACATTAAACCATATGTTTTTTCTATTTTGCTAGTCTTTGTTATGTTCATTTTAGTAGATTCATAACATGCATAATTTACTAAGTGTTAACCATGTGTCAGGTGTTTAACATACAGTATGTCCGTAAAGTCATGGTGTATTTTTGACCGGTCACAGGAAAGCAACAAAAGACAATAGAAATGTGAAATCTGCACTAAATAAAAGGAAAACCCTCCTAATTTCTGTAGGATGATGTGGCAGCACGTGCGCATGTGCAGATGATGACGTAGCACTGTGTATACAGCGGAGCAGCCCACAGCCATGCCAGTTGAGATGTGGACGGTACAGAGGAAAATTCAGTGTGTTCTGTGGCTCGCTAAATTCAAATCCGTGACCGAAGTGCAACGTGAAATATCGACGTGTTTATAACGAAGCACCACCACATAGGAATAACATTACTCAGTGGGATGAGTAGTTGAAGGAAACCGGCAGTGTGGTGGAGAAACCCCATTCTGGTAGGCCACAGTCAGTGACGAGTCTGTAAAGGCTAAATGGGATAGCTACCTAAGGAGCCCTAAAATATCTGTGCATGAGCCCACATCAAACTGCACTGAATAGGTATGAAATTGGGAGAGTTTTCCTTTTATTTGGTGCAGATTTCACATTTCTATTGTTTTGTTGCTTTCCTGTGACCGGTCAAGGGTGCACCATGACTTTATGGACACATTATTATTTATTTAATTCCCATGAAACCCTATAGGTCAAGTATTGGTTGGTTCATTTGACAGTCAAAACTGGGGCTCAGGGGCTCAAAACCATGCATTCTAGTGAGGGGTAAGCCAGGATTCAAACCAAGTTCTCTCGATTCCAAAGTCTGTGCTAGTGACTTGTCAGATAATGGACTGAGGATCCCCAGACCCCAGGTCCCGATTTATTGTCCAATACTTTCCCATAAATGTTGTTGTGAGTCAGGGGCACAGAGAGAGAGATCAGCAGATGAAATCATCATGGACTAGCAAAGGACCACTGCTCGCTTAAGCAAATGGCCCTGAGTTCACACTGTGTCCTACTTTTATTCACAAGACTTCAAAAAGCTTGTTTACTAAGAAACTGGCATAACATCAAGCATAACTTTTACTTAAAGATACACGGAGTACACCTGCATGATAGCTTAATAACATTATAATATCAAAAGGCATTAATTGCTATTGCTTCTATGGTTCCCACAACATTCCTCTCTTTATCTCAAGGAATAACCTTGAAAGGAACAGAAATCTTATGAGAATGTTTTACTGAGAAAAAAGCCCAGCAACTGCCTTCAGTCACATAGACCTGTTTCAGTGACTCGCCTTCGAGTCACAAAACAATTCTCTTGGCAAAACATTCTTTTCTTGTTGGCTGTGTTCCCATCTAAGGTCATGCCAATGGGTTATTCCACCACACATAAACCAGTAGTTTTCTCTGCTTGGCTGCACACCAGAATCATCTGAGGAGCTTTAAAATATACTGCTGCCCGAGTCTCATCCCAGAGAGTCTGATATAATCAGTCTTGGGTGTAGCCCCAGGCATCAGGGTAATAAAAGAACTCCCAAGGATGTTAATGTCCTGGAATCGAGAGTTCTGCTCTCTTTGACAGCTTCACTGTAGAGACAACAAAAGAGGAGAAACTCTACTCAAAATGAATGAGCTATTTAACTTCAGAAATGGCTGCTTTCATCTTTATTATATGAGGCTTAAGTGTCTGTTTGTCGCCGATAGCTTATTGGTTGCTCACGTAACTGTACTAGCCAATGGGGTGAAGTTGCCACAACTGAACGCAAATTGAGCTTGTCAGGGGGAAGGTGAACATTTGTTTGCATTGGCAATCATCTGTTTTATATAAAAACTACGTCTTAACGTAATTTCTTTTAAGAATGCCTCCTAGAAAATACAGCACTGAAGAGGAGAGAAAAGGAGCTAAAGCTGCACAAAAACGGCTTTCTCGACAAAAAGACACCACTGAGCAGAGAAAGACAAGGCTTGCTTCAGTGGCAGAGCAAATGCGTCTTTCTCGGCAAAATGAGACTGATGAGCATATAGAAACAAGGCTTGCCTCAGATGCAAGACAAAAAAGCCTGTTTCAACAAAATGAGTCCCTTGAACAAAGGCAGGAGAGAAATGCAAAAAAAAAAAAAAAAAAACTGACAGAGTAATGCTGACCGAAACGCAAAAAGGATTAAAACAGTTTCAAACGGAGAAACTTTAATTTTTGAGCATTCCTCTGGTGACATGAATATTAAATGTGAACACTGTCAGTCCTTAAACTTCAAGTTAGAAACTAATCGATTTGACCCTGGCAAGAAAGGATTTTCTCAATGTTGCAAGTATGGAAACATTGTAGTTCCACTAATTGAGAATTATCCATCAATTAAGCAAATAGAAGGGGGAAACCCCATGGGGTATTAAGCAAAGGGGCGTCCTCGCCACCTGCCCTGGGTAATTCAGTTTGAATTAGCAGACACCTTTGCACAAATCATTTTAATTACAATTTATAATATCTAGAACAGCGGTCATTTTGTATGGCCGCCAGGACTTTCTAGTAAGTTATATGCCTGCTGCCAAACTGTGGAAGTTTGTATAGATTTTGGAGTCATTGGCATAGAGTAGAAATTTTCAACAATGTGCCACAAGAATTTTTAAAACATGCAAAAAGAGGTCAGGGGTACTCACCTCTTTTCCCTTAGATTGTCAAATTTTAAAAAAATTACAACACCCAACACAGCAATAGCCATCTAGTGTAAATGAATAAAAATTAAGTCTATTTTTTGTCAGATCGGCAAAAAAAAATAACATTTTTTGGTGTGCTGCAGAATTTTAGTAACTAATTTATGTGTGCCATGAGATGAAAACATTGAAAATCGCTGACATGGAGACATAAATGGAAGCCATGGAGGTAGCTGAGCTGCCCCAGCAAAGCATGCAGTGAGAAAGGAAAGGCTAAGATTGGAGCCCTGGGAGATAGTAGCAAATAGATGAGCAGAGGAAGAGCAGCAGAGCTATGGGAAAGGCTTTTCCCAGGATTTAAAAACACTAAGGCCTGCTGAGAGGCCATGTAGGGAAAGTTAGAAAAAGTGTCCAGTGAATTCAGCAGTAAATCCTCACTGGAACCCTCATGGGTGAATGTGGGTGAGCAGTGTGATGTGGGTAAAACACATTTCAGTGACTGAGGCAAGTGTGGGAGGTAAGGAAGTAGATGTAATCTATATGGACCTCTTTATAGAAATTCTAGCTTTAAAACTGTACCAATGTCAGCCCTGGCTGGTTGGCTTAGTGGTAGAGCATCAGCCTGGAGTGTGGATGTCTCGGGTTCGATTCCTGAGCACACAGGAGAAGTGACCATCTGCTTCTTCACCTCTCTCCCTTCTCTCTGTCTCTCTCTCTTTTTTTTTTTTTTTTTTTTTTTTCATTTTTCTGAAGCTGGAAACAGGGAGAGACAGTCAGACAGACTCCCGCATGCGCCCGACCGGGATCCACCCGGCACGCCCACCAGGGGGCGACGCTCTGCCCACCAGGGGGCGATGCTCTGCCCATCCTGGGCGTCGCCATGTTGCGACCCTCCTGGGTGTCGCCATATTGCGACCAGAGCCACTCTAGCGCCTGGGGCAGAGGCCACAGAGCCATCCCCAGCGCCCGGGCCATCTTTTGCTCCAATGGAGCCTTGGCTGCGGGAGGGGAAGAGAGAGACAGAGAGGAAAGCGCGGCGGAGGGGTGGAGAAGCAAATGGGCGCTTCTCCTATGTGCCCTGGCTGGGAATCGAACCCCGGTCCTCCGCACACTAGGCTGTCTCTCTCTTCTCCCACAGTCATGGATCAATTGGAGCAAGTTGGCCCCAAGTGCTGAGGATGGTTCCATAGAGCGTACACTTCAGGTACTAAAAATAGCTCAGTAGCAAGCGTGACCCCTGATGGGCAGAGTGTCAGGTGGATCCTGGTCTAGGCACATGTGGGAGTCTGTCTTTCTGCCTCCTCTACTCTCACTTGGAAAAGAAGGAAAAAATAAAAAATATTTTTAATTTATCAATGTCTTTTCAGCTATAAGCATGAGAATACCCAAATAAAAGTGACTTACACAATGAGATTCTCCCATTCAACACACACACACACACACACACACACACACAATATAATAAGAAACAGCCCAGAGGTGGGTGGTTTACAAGTTCAAATACTCTAGTTGTCTCTCTAGGGATACTCTTGGCTGTGATTCAATATTGTAAAATGGTTTTTAAAAGCATCTCCATATATTCCATCCTCACATGACAACCTGTAGAGCAGGGGTCTCTAAACTTTTTACACAGGGTGCCAGTTCACTGTCCCTCAGACTATTGGAGGGCTGCCAAATACAGTGGTCCTCTCACTGACCACCAATGAAAGAGGTGCCCCTTCCAGAAGTGCAGTGGGGGCTGGATAAATGGCCTCAGGGGGCCGCATTGCGGCCCGCGGGCCATAGTTTGGGGACGCCTGCTGTAGAGGGATAGCTCCCCTCAAATGCCTCTCTCCTTGTTATTAGGGAGCCAACCTTCCTGAAAGCTTCCAACAGACCTGTCCCAGTGACTCACTGGCTGTAACACTGACACTGCCCTTCCCCAGCTTCAAGGGAGTTTCAGTGAGTGAATATCTGGCGTTCTCTCTCTTTATATTAGGAGGTAGGCTCTGCTTTCAAGGAAGAAAGGGAGGAGAAAAATGGCTACCATAGACAACCTAGAGTACCACGGATGGTAGGGAGAAAGAGTGTGGGAGGCAGAGGGAAGACCTGTTTAATGCAGGCTTTTTCCTTTAAAATAAAAATGGTTGAAACCGAGCATGTTTAAATGCTTTTTATGTAATAGTGAGACCCCTTGATTGTGAGATACCATGGGATGTAAAACCTGAAAATCTCTCCCATTCTAACTGGAGGGAAGGAGAAAGGATTGAGGGTGGACATAGGTGAACGTGTAGGTTTGCCGGGGACGTGAGGGAATTCCCATCCCCTCTGATGACTTTGGTTACTTCCCTGTGAAGTAGGTGACTGAGTCACCTGCTGACAGGAAGGGAACATTGCCCAGGCAACACAGGATTTCCAGCTGGACTCCTTTTTTTTAGGATTTTTTATAAAAGTTTATTGGAGCCAAATTGATGACATATGCCAGGGAGCAAGATCTCAAATGCTCCCCCAGCTGGTTTTAAGGACACACAGTTGAGGTTAGCTGCCCTGAATTTAAAATTATTCTAATCAGGGGCATTAATTTTTTTTTTCTCTGCAGCTGCACTAGACACCTGGTTACAGGTGTTGTGAAGGCAGATTGATTAATATCTGGGGACTTTCCACACAAGTGTGATAAAATAAGTGAGACAAGGGAATTGAAGATATTATCGAAAGAGCAAGTGCAGTGATAGGACATAGAAGCTAAGGTGGAGGAAAGTAAAAACGGGAGTGGATCCACAGGGAGAAAGTCAAGATATCAAAGATGGGAGACACTGATGCTGCCTAAGGACTGAGATGAGCGAGAGAGTAAATTGGCAGGACTGGAGGACAAGGCATACCAAATGGTCCCTCTGGACTTATTTCCAACATGGTGCAATTCGAATCATGACAAAGTCCAGACTGTTGCATTGGAGTGACTGGGTGAAGCACAATAAAGAAAATATAAAATTAGAAACTATGGCATTTGGGAGGGTCATCTATATCTGTGGCTCAATTTGTAAAACTAGAGGTATATGAAGTGCTTTTCAAATTTCAAAGTGTATAAAATCCCCTGAGGATCTTATTAAAATTCAGATTATGATTCAGTAAATCTGGAGTGAGGACTGAAGCTCTACAGTTTTAACAAGTAACCAGGCAATGCCAATTTGGTGGTCTGAGTAGAAACTGGGTAACCCTATCACTGACTTCCACACATACTCTGTTCTTTATTTAAATGGCCTCTATCCTACTAATCCAGAGGCTGAAGCTGAAGGTGGTCGACCTTAGAAGAGCTATGTTCTTTTTTCTTTTTTAAGTGAGAAGAGGGGAGACAGAGAGACTCCCACATATGCTCCAACCAGGGTCTACCTGGCAAGCTCTGTTTGGGGCTGATGTTTGAAACAACCAAGCTATCCTCAGTTCTCTGGGTCATCACTTGAACCAGTTGAGCCACTGGCTGCGAGAGGGGAAGAGAAAGAGAATGGGGAGACAGAGGGGTGAAGCAGATGGTTGCTTCTCCTGTGTGCCCTGCCCAGTATTGAACCCGGGATGTCCGCGCCCCAGTGGACACTCTATCCACTGAGCCAGGGCCCAGAAGAGATATGTTCTATCTGGTTCCATCTGTTGGCTCATTGGGAGTGGAGGACCTGAACAAATAGATACCAAACCATAATCTGGACTCAGTGAATCAAAGTTTCTCAGGAGAATCTGAACTAAAAAATAAAAACAGAGCCTTCAAAGCAGTGGTGGGAAGTAGAGCTACAACATTCATTTTCCCTGAGATTAGTATCAAAAACAAGCTAAAGCCTTACATATGTTGAGGTTTTGGGGAACAGTAATCAGGATGAAATTGGTTTTTAGGAGAAAGAATGAAGCAGAGGCACAAAGCTGATATGAGACAAGAGAGTAAGCAGCTCTGGAGTGAGAGACTCATTATCCCTGACACATCTTTCTCCTTCAGTATACCCTACACCTACACAAACAGTTGGCATCTCTGGCCAGTCTTCTTGCTTTGCCTCCTTACCTTGGCTAAACCACACTCTTTCTGCATTGGGATGGGTATCTTGATTCAGAGGGCTCCTCCGGAAAGCTTTACCTGCCACCTGAAGGTGTGGGGGCCCTCCATGTACACCTATAGCATCCCATAATATCCAGATCATCACTATGACATCCACTATTTGGATACTTACGTTTTTGCCAGGTGTTATATATCCTCTATTAAATACATATATAAATATATTTAAAACCAATTAAAGTTAGATATTCTAGTTTCCTTTATTGTTCTCAGTCTTCACTTTTTACAAAAGAAGGCGCTCAAGAGAGGTTAAATTACTGAAAATCATAGCTCATGACAAGAGGCTTGAGCTATATATGATGGCTCAAGATTTGAGGCTATATATGATGAAAGCTTGTGCCCTTAGGCATTGTACCTGCCCCTAGACCAGGGGTCCCCAAACTACGCCTATGGGCCGCATGCGGCCCCCTGAGGCCATTTATCCGGCCCCCGCCGCACTTCTGGAAGGGTCACCTCTTTCATTGGTGGTCAGTGAGAGGAGCATAGTTCCCATTGAAATACTGGTCAGTTTGTTGATTTAAATTTACTTGTTCTTTATTTTAAATATTGTATTTGTTCCCGTTTTGTTTTCTTACTTTAAAATAAGATATGTGCAGTGTGCATAGGGATTTGTTCATAGTTTTTTTTTATAGTTTGGCCCTCCAACGGTCTGAGGGACAGTGAACTGGCCCCCTGTGTAAAAAGTTTGGGGACCCCTGCCCTAGACTGTAATTAGGTGCCTCTACCTTCCATGTTAGCCTCAACACTATGACCTTGGGTCTCTTGATCACTGTATTACCCTGTCTGGTGGTTGACTAATACAGGTTCTTGAAAGTATTTGTTCTCAAAATTATTTGTTGGATGAATGTGGCTGAATATGAATAAAGATTTTTGTTGGGCCAATCAAGTTTCTAATAGAACTGGGTAAAATGATTTTAGGTGAAAATTCCTGTTGTAACAAAAAGTCCTGAACAAAGAAAGCATTTATAAAATATATAACAGGTAGATATAATAGGTACTGCACCTGATTCTACAAAGAGTTACAAATTCCAAATCAATACCTATGTGGTTCTTAGTCCATCTGCTGCCCTAATGCCTTGTCCTAAACTGTTAAGAGACCACCAGGAATCTTTGCTTGGACTCTTGTTAGGTGGCTAACCATGCCAATAAGGGCTCTCCCTTCACACAAACGTAGTTAAAGCTGTCATCTATCTAGTAGCTGTCCTGTCTAGGACAAGATACCCATCCCAATGCAGACCTAGACACGTGTTTGTTTCGTATACTTATCAGTGACCCCAAATGCAGAATGACTCTGTTGTTGATGAGGCCTCTCCGCCTCCAGTTCTCTATGCTTTAAGAGGTGGAGAAGAGGTTGACAGACAAGCGTTCTATGTGGCTGCAAACATGCTTAGTCAGCACCAGCACTGGCAGAATGAGTGGACAAGACAAAAAAGTACGTACGTAGCATTTATTCCCTCCCGACTGTTTCTGTAAATGACATAGGATCCCTCTCACAGGCAAAACAAGATGACCATACCCTTAACCAGATTTATCAATGACCCCGTTCAAGCCTATTGTGTAAAGACTGGGTTGGTTAAAGCAGGCTGGTTGTTTTTAAGATGCTTTTAGTCAAATACAAAGCTATCTTCAGAAATGTTCTTTGCTCCTGTGGCTCGCGCAGACGCTAATTACTGAGAGGCCAAGAAACATGCAGCCGGGGAGACTGACGGTCCCACCGGGAATAAACTGGGACCTCTAGAAATAAAGCTCTGCAGCCAATGCGTCGCCTCGGCACGTGGGATTGGCAGCCTCGTTCGTGACGTGACCTGGGCGGGCCGAGTCGGTTTGCGACAGTGGCCGCGGGTCCCAGCCGGAGGATCCGAGAGGAACCCACAGCGCTGCTCCTGGCCCGCGCGCCCGCCCTCCGCCAGCCCGAAAGATCTCTTTCTGCCCGCGCCCCGAGCCTCGGCCCCGAATTCCGGCGCGAGTGTGGACCGGTTCCCGTGGCCCCCAGCGCGGCCAGGACTCCTCGGCGTGCGGGCGCTGGGGACGCCGAGGTTTGGCCTGCGGGTGCGGGTTTCCCGGAGAGGTGGCCGGTCTGTGCGGGGCTGCGGCGGGATCCTTGCTCCTGCGCGCCCCGGCCGCGGCTTCCGCCGAGAGCGGGACGCCCGCCAACTCGCGGGTGGGTGCCACAGACCAGGGCGCCCGAGCTGCCGGGCCTGCACTCGCGGCATTGCGGGAGGAGCGCGCCGAGCCTTCGGCTCTGCTCGGGAACTTCACTTCTCCCCGCGCTGGGGAGCTGGGGCGGGTTAGAGAGGAGCGGAAGGCTGGGGCTCGTCGTGAGTTCCTCGGTGAAAACTTTCCCCCCAGCAGGCAGGTGTGCGTGATCGCTGGGGGCGGGTGGGAGAGGGGTGGGGATAGGGGTGGGAGTCACGTGTGTCCCGGGCGCGGGGGGCGGGGGGGGGCGGCCGATGCGCTCCGCTAGCTCCAGTGTCCGGGGTACCGCGGGGCCCAGCGCGGAGATTTGGGAAAGTGGGAGCTGCCCGGGCTGGGCGCCCTGCGGGGAGTCGGCCAAAGGTGTTTACTTTCGCTTCCTCCCGCAGCTGCTCACGATGAGGAGAGAGGGGCTGGGGCGGAGCGGGCTGGCCCCCCAGTTCTGAGCCGGGACCGCCGGGAGCGCGCGGACCACCCGCGATCAGCTATGTGTGCGTGGTGAGCAGGCGGCGTCGGGAACCCGCACGGGACACCTCGGGGGGAATGCTGGCTCGTCTTTGAGTGACTTTGGGGAGAGTGAAGAAACCCCAAAATGGAGGACTTTTCTACCAGGACTTACGGCACCAGTGGTCTGGACAACAGACCTCTGTTCGGAGAGACATCAGCCAAGGTGAGTGCCGGCCAGGACTCCAGGCCCAGGGTTGTGTGTCTGTGTGTCTGTCTGCCTGTTTGTCTGCCCGCCGGCCTGCCCGCCCGCCCACAGTCCCGGCCGGTTCCTTCTGCGGCCCCTGAGGGCACTTGTAGAAGAAGGAGCTCACCCTCTCTTAAGATGTTTGCCCAGCCGCTCGGCTGCTACTTGGGACAGGGTGAGCCAAGATCTTTGAAGGCTCAGGGTGGAGAAGAGTTCGGAAAGTTCTGGGTTGTAGGGGCCCTTCAGGGGAGTGCAGCAGCCCCCCCGTGGGGGGCGGGGTGGAGAGGGTGCGTGCATCCTGGCACGCGGGCTAACCTCCCACCCGCCTGAGTTTGCGTCGAGCTTCCGTAAGAGCGAGCCGGCCCGGCGCTCTGATTACTGTTTAAAAAGCCATTAACGGTTTACTGAGGAGGCGGCGCAGCAGGGGAGAGGCGAAGAGAGAAGTAGGGGTTTCTTTGTTGGCGTCGGTCCCAGGAAATGATCAAAGGGTCTCTGGACCCAGACAAGCTATGGTACGTTAACATTTTAGGCTTTTAAAAAAGTATGTTTTCTTCCAAGCCTAATCATGTGATGTCCTGGGCTAGTACTTAAAGAGAGCTCCTTTTCCTGTTCTTAACATTATTCTTCTGAGTCGTTTGGGTGGCATTAGCCTGTGTTTTATTTATTTTCTTTTCGCTTAGAAAGTGGCATGGGTGGATCTTTGCCCCCTGACAAATTGCTTTCAGCCTCTTGAATAGTAGGGCATAGGTGAGTCCAAAACTTTTTGGGTTGTTTCTCGGCTTTGGCAGAGACCTGTTAACAGAAAGGATGGGGAACTTGTACACTACCCCAGCAGACTGGGGTAGAGCCCTGAATTTGGAAGCTGCCAACCTGCTGCTGTTTAAAAAGTTTTCCCATTGGTTTGAAAGAGAGAGAGAGAGAAAGAGAAAAAGAAAGAGTGTGTGTGTGTGTGTGTGTGTGTGTTTTCACTTAGTTGTGTACTCTTTGATTGCCTCTGTGTGCCCTGACCAGCCTCACCTCGCGGGTGCCAGGTGGCTGCTTTATCCCCTGAGCCACCCGGCCAGGGAAAGGCTACTACTTTATTTGTTTTGTTTGTTTGTTTATTTATTTTAGTGAGAGAGGAGGGAAAGCAGAGACAGACTCCCGCATCAGGATCCACCCGGAAAGCCCACTAGGGGGCGATGCTCTGCCCATCTGGGGCCCTTGCTCCATTGCAACTGGAGCCATTTTTTTTAGCACCTGAGCAGGAGGCCATGGAGCCATCCTCAGCACCTGGGGCCAACTTGCTGTAATCGAGCCATGGCTGCAGGAGAGGAAGAGAGAGAGATATATAGAGAATCAAGAGGGGAAGTGGTGGAGAAGCAGATGGTTGCTTCTTCTGTGTGCCCTGATTGGGAATCAAACCCGGGACTTCCACACATCCGGCTGACACTCTACTACTGAACCAACCAGCCAGCACCCTACTTTATTTTGAAAATTATTCCATGTGGAAAGCAAAAGCTTTCTCTTATAGTGTCTTCATAAGAAAATGTTTTAAGCTTGAACTCTGAGAAGATGCACTATGTTTATCTTGTGGCTTTACATTGCCCCAGCCTATGGTGCACCTGGTTTGAGAAGTATGGCCAGTAGATGTTTCTCTTTCCACTAACATTATCATGTGATAGGCCCTGGGGATCCAAGGGACCCAGCTAGGTGGAGGAAATATGTAAACAAATGTGATGTGGTTGGATCTGTGCTGTGATGAGGTATATAGGGGGCATGATGGAGTTGGAGGAGGGATAAAAGGTCACTTTTATTTGTGACACTTGGGGAAGACCCTAAAAGATAGCTTTTCCTTGTAGTCTCTGGTAGCCTGGGCCTTTAGATATGAATGCCTTTAAATTGAGGGTTGATTGGAAGAGTGGAGGCAGCCTGGAGAGTGGAGGCAGCTTGTTGCTTGAAGGTGTCGTGCCCAGGGCATCTGGCTACCTGGCTGTTTTGAGCCCTTAGAGGTTCAATATCTCCTCCATGTGCCTTGGTGCACAGATTGGGCTTCTGAGGGATGCAGACCTCTGACCTCATTTAGCCCCAAAGCCCCTGAGTACTGAGATAAATGATTTGGTAATGGACTTGTTGATTTATAGAGACACTTAGAGATATTGATGTTTTTTGACTTGCTTGGGCCTAGTCAATGACTGTAAGTTTCCTATTGTCTGTGATCCACTTGAAGCCAATCCAAAAATTTTGCTATTCTAAATATGTCTCTGTTTATTGCATACTTATTTAGTCTAAGAATATAGAGCCCTGACACTGCTTAAGCAGTTTTAAGTATTATGACAGCAGATTCAGCCACTCAGAGCTCCCTTGAGTTCATCTGTGGGGCTGACAGAATGATTGGTTGTAGAGAAATTGTTCAGAACGTAGAAAGGAGAGAGATCTCTGTTCTGAGGATGGAGAAGACATCCTGTTTCCTTTAAGTTGTGGTGTCAGACCTGAAGAAGGAGAGGAATCCGTCTTTGAAGACAGCAGATGGTTTTATTTGAGGACAAGGAGTGCATGAGGCACAGGAATGGGGCCTCAATAATGCAAGGCTAGGACTCAGTACAGTGCTGACATTCCCACGGAGGACAGTTGCTGCCAGAGCAGGGTGGGTCCCTACGGACCCTGAGAGACCTGTCCTGGCACTTGCATCCAGGTGTTATCAGTTTGCTCTCCTCCAGATGCCAGGAAAGGACACCACAGGCACTTCATGGGGGAAGTGAACTACTACTTCTGAGGAGAAAAACCCAGAAACAGGGAAAAACCACTTTTAGTTGTGTATGATGGAAATTCTGAGCTCTTCTAGTTGCCTTATAACAACTGATTATGTATATAGCCTCTCAATTTTATTACTTTTTAAAATTTATTTTTCAGTTAGAGTTTACATTCATTATTATTCTGTATTCGTTTCAGATGTACAGCAGAGTAGTTAGAAAATCACATTGCTGCTTCAGGTAGCCACCTGACCCCATACCTATTTATCTCGATATTATTGACTATATTCTCTAGGTTGTAATCTACATCTCTGGCTATCCTGTAACTACCAGTTTGTACTGCTTAATCCCTCAATTTTAAATCTAGAAAGCACTAGAACTTTAGGTCCAGTCTCTAACTTTAAGGCAAAGATGACTGAAGCTCACAGAGTAGAGGGGTCTGGAGGGAAATGTGTGTTTAGTGCCAGCAGCATGCTAGGCATTCAGCTTTCCTTTGTTTGAATTTAGAATTCCTTTGAAGTGAGCATTGTTATTCCTCTTAGAAATAAGGAAGTTGACCAGCAAAGCAGGTTACCTTATCTCCCCATGTTATAAGACGCTCCCATGTATAAGACACCTTAATTTTGGGGCCCGAAATTTGAAAAAAAAAATGTATTACATAAAGTTATTGAACTCAAGTTATATACATCATAAAATTTGTACACCTCATTATTGTCAAAATTCCTATCCATTAGCTTGTCCTCATCTGTGTTTGATGGTGAATCACTGTCTTTGTATATTGCCTCCTGTCCTCAGTTCCATCTATGGCATTTGAAATGCCACACTTCTACAACCACTGTATAAGACGCACCCAGTTTTTAGATCCCAAATTTTTCATAAAACGATGTGTCTTATACATGAGGAAATACAGTACTGGTTGGGTCACACAATTAGGTCTCTGGTAAGGTTCCACCAACTCTCTCTTGTGAGCTGACTGGGATGCTAAAGGATGCAGCCTGTGCCATGTGCTTCTATAAGCGCTATGGACTCACGTCTCACATACCTGGTTGCCCTTTCACAGGAAATAGGTGAAGTGGCTCACCCAAAGGTATGGGTTGTGTGAAAGACAGTGGACTCTACTGTAGAACAGTAGGTAGCTAACCTGGTGGATCTGGAGCAGCAGCGTCCTGGCAGTCCTGGGGGAACTTTTGTCCTCCTGTGCTCGCTGCACAAAACTACAGCAGTCACTGAACTCCAAGCGCATTCACTATTGAGCATGATACTCAGGAATAATTTACAGAGTCATGGAACGAAAGGCGAAGGGAACCAGTTCTCTAGCATTACATAAATATCTAAGGCATAATAGTTGAAAAAGGAACAATGTTCAGTGTTTCTAAGGAATTTATTTCTTGTTCCTTGATACCTTTGGTATCACATATTACTAGGTGTGCAGTCTTGTATGTCCTGGTCAGAATGTCTATATGCTTTTTCCACCTGTTTTTATCCATCCTCAGTTCTGGGATATGGAACCTCTTTCAGGAGAGAAGAGATGTGGCACAAATGCCGTCATAATACATTGTATGTGAGTTTCTAAGCCTGCGCAGTAGCCTAGTATTTTCTAAAGGAGCACCATCCAGTAGAAGAAATATAACTCTCCTGCATACCTGATTTTAAATGACCTAGTACCATGTTAAAAAATATAAATGGGTGAAATTAATTTTAACTCCAGTCATCCAAAATACTGCCGTTTATATATATAATCAAAATACAGTCATTTCATTAGATAAGCAGTATAAAAGTGGAGATATATTTACAGGTTTTTTTCACGCTAAGCCTTTGAAATCCAGTGTGTGTTTTCTCTTAAAGCCTGTTTCAGTTTGGACTGGCCACATCTCAGGTGCTCCGGGGCCACACGGCTCTGCAGGATTACTGCACTGCACTGGACAGTGCAGCTGTACGCAAGTATTTGGGCTAGTTCCCTAGTCATGTTCTATTTCTTTACTGTGGGACTTTTCAGACCCTTTAATTTGCTGATTTTTATTGGAACTCTAGTTGGAAAGGGTGAGAAAGTAGCGCTTTTTGTAATGTTTTGGTGGCAAGACTTTTAGCACTGGCAAAGTGCCTCACCCAATTCTTATCTGGGCCCCTCAGCAGCATTCAAGAGACAGGTTTCTACAAGACATCCTTTGAGAAATGTTTCTTGAGGAATCTCCATCCCCTGTTCCTCTTTTCCTTCCCTGGTGTGAACTAAAGCCTGGAGATGTTTCCCCAGGTCTTGCCCAGGGCTACCTTTCAAAGTTTGCTTCATGACAACAGGCACAGGTCATCTTTCTATGTAACAATGGACATTAAGTCATCCTTGGAGCTTGTGAGGCAGTCTTGATTTCTTGATTGGCTACCTGACTGCCCAGTCATCAGAAATCAGTTTCAACCAGTCTAGACTGTGCCGTAGGAGGGGAGGGAGAGGAAGGTTCCCTTGGGGGAGGGGGCAAACTGTATCCCATGGGCTGTGTGATTGGAAATAGGAGGAGGGAGTTTGGAACTGCCTTCCAGACCAGCCTGTTGATTTTCACTGATCACCAAATAAGTGATTCATCCTTTAAGCATGGTGGGAACAGTCCCTTTATTCCTACTTGGATGTGGTATAAGAACAGCGAGTGACTTTGGAGGAAGGCATATGCGCTGCACTTAGGTAATATTGAGGTGGGCCTCTGTGTAGGGGGCCCTGAAGCCCAGATTTCTGGTTCCAAGGCGAAAGTTCCCTGTGCTAAAGTATTTTTCCTGCACACTGCCCTCTCCCTGTTTTACAAACAAGAACAAAGGAGTAAAATGTCTTTCTCTGACCTATAGTCCAGGCAAATTCAAACTCTGGGCATTTGGCTTCTGCAAGTAATAGTATAATGCTTCTTGCCAGTTGTGGGGAGGGGGCACAGGGGTTGCTGCTTTATTAAGAACAAAGCTGTGGTTTAGACTGTTGTGTGTGCCAGCTGCCTGTACCCTTGCCCAGAGCCCCAAAGGCTGTCCTCCCAGGAGTGCAGGTTTCTAGCTTCTTTCCTTTGGCAAAGCTTCTGGGTGATCCTCAAAGAAGAGCTGGTCACCCAAGGAACAGATCAGTTGTCCCCTTGCCTCTCACCCAACCTGCCAAACCACTTTGGTTAGTGTAAGGCCAGTAGCCACTGCCACCATCACAGCCGCCTGGCCCATGCAGGTTTGCATTTGATTCGGACAGACGGTAATGAAACAATGGAGCCAAGAACTGGTGGGCCATTACCTTGAATCCTAGCTTGTACCCAGCAGGCAAAAAATACACACAGTGGGAAAACACTTCCCTTTCCATTCAGGGCTCCCAAAGCCACTGACTTATCTGAGTTTCCTAGAATCAAAGGTTTGTACTTCACCAGCCTTATTCACCTCTGTTCCCCATCTCCTTCTTTCTGCATAAACTGGCTTCTCCTTCAGCACTCCACCATCTTGGCTCCTCTCCTCTCTTCCACGTGGCCTTTCTCTGCTCTTCTTTCTCTGCTCTCTCTAATGCTAATCTCAGGAACCGAGAGAGAGCAAGCTCTCCCCTGTCTGCCCCACTTTATAGTGTATATTTAATCCAATATACAAACAAGGAAGTCTCTGATACAAAGTCACTTATCTGAGGCATAATGGGATTCCTCATGAGAGTGTACCACCCCACATCAAAAAGGGTGGGAAAGGCTTAGTCCCAAAACTAAGCCCCAGGCTACAAGGATCCTGCCTGCCCACAGCCCGACCCCAACACACATTAGTATCTATAATCACTCCCATCCCAAGCAAGAAGGGCAACTAATAATATCACCTGGGCGACGGGCTTCTACATGGGCAGTGCCATCTTTAACAAAGTGAGCATATTACTTTATCTGCCCAACAGTTGGTGTTTCTTATACTGGAGAAACATTTCACATTGCTAGATGCCATGACTTTTTCTTTTCTAGTAAGTGAGTTCTCTCCACCCCCAGACCAGAGGACTGTGGCTCTCTGAAGATTGGGCACAGGTACTTGTATTTTTAGAAAGCTCCTCAGAGGATGCTGGGGTGTAGGCAGAGCTGACATCCCCTGAAGCTTAGTCCAGGCCCCTTTCTTTTAGCTGCTGCCCTGCTCTTGGCAAATGTCTTTCTCGTATTCTGTTCAGTCTATTTCCCTGCCTTGGAACCTTCCTTACAACCCAGCTTGCAGCCATACTTTCCTCCCATGAGCCTGGTGGTCAGAGGTGCCCCAGCACTTAGTCCTTGTGTTGGGAGGGATTATGGTACATATGTATAGGTCTGTCTCTGGACCAGAGGATAAACTCATGGCAGGGAGGAGCCAGTTGCCACATTTCACTACAGCACTGGGCACAATGTCTTGCCTAGTTCTTGATTTTATGTATAGTATTGAGTTTAAAGTGAAGAGATAACTTAGCATCATTGTTGGGCAAATGAGTTTGTAAAATTTGTAGTTTTTAAGTTTGCTCACTTTTAGTGTTAAAAAATGGTGCTGGGCAGCGCCAGGTTTGTGATCTGTGAAATTGCTAATTACCCTGCTGCTTGGAAAGGGCCATTGTTATGCTAATGTTGGAGGAGGATTTCTTCTGAGAAAAGTTTTAAAAGGAGAGAAGAAGAAAGGGAGAGAAGCCAAGATGGCAGGGAAAGAGAGAGAATATAGAGCACTAAAGAAGAAGCAGTTTGTGTGGAGAGCGAGTGCAGATGGGGAACCAGAGCTGAGGGGCTTTGCGAGCTCCGCTGAGACTGGTGAGGCCTTTGATTCTAGGAGGAACCAGAGAAGATTCTCCTGTTTGTGGAACCGGATAATATATCAGTAGTTTTATGAGTTCTGAATGAAGAGGGAAGTGTTTTTCCCTGTGTGTGTTGCTCATCGGCCCGTACAAGTCTTGAATGAAGGAATAGTCCACCATTTTTTGGCTCCACTGTGTCTTTATTGTCTGCCCAAATCTAATGAGAATCAGCATGTGAATGGCCAAGACGGTGGCCTCTGGCCATACAAATCACCAAAAAGTAACAGGTATTCTTGGGAGATCCTGAACCAACAGTAGAAGGCAGGGTCTGGTGTTCAGAAACCCAAAATACTGACACAGAACAGGAAGTAGTGCTTCAGGCTCTTCTGCAGTTGAAGTCATCACTCCCCTCTTGCTGCTGAGCTTCAGCACAAAGGCCTGCAGTAAGCATGTGGCAGCACTGTATGAACACACTGATGCTGAGGCCTGGCCTTTCACAAGTGGGTGGTCTGCTGAGCCTTCTCTGTACATGTGCTTTTTCTCAGGTCTCTGCTTATAGGTTGGGTCTGCTGAGTGGTGTCATTTTTTCCTTAAGGTCACACTCCTTGGCAATGTATAGGTATAGCGACCATTTTTTTGAACTGCCATAGGGGCATGTGGGTTGACAGACGAGTATTTTCGTGGAAATGATGGAATGCATTTGAAATTTGGGCTGCCCTAGAAATTGGGGCCAGGGCGTGGGGCTCACTCCCCTCCCACTCATCTCTGAGGAGCCTCGTCTCTCATTCGTAAGATGCCCATTAGACGTGGTAGAAATGACACTAGTACCATATCAGCAACTATTTACCAATCTTCTATTGAATGTTAGTTACTCTGTTCTGGGAGCTTCATGGGTATTATCTCCTAATCCATGCAGCATCCCTGCATATTCAACCATAGTACAAATACAGAAATTTAGGCTTAAAAGTTACATGACTTCTGCAAGGCCACAGGCAGGCATATAAGAGAATAATTCAGATCTATCATTCTCCTAATCTCACAGCCCTGTAACATAGCTCTTGTTCTGAAGGTCAGCACATAAAAATCGAGCACTTCGTGTGGGTACCAACTTTAGGGATCATTTGCCCCTTAAACATGTGCAGTAGGTTCATTTTCTATTTTTACTGTGATCTGATTTCCACAAGTGCTGCTTTAGTGAAAGAGTATGTTTCAAGTGCATGTATATATGAGGAAGAGAATCTGGCAGGGTGGGTGTGCAAAAAACATTCCCAACTGAGAGATCCTTCGAGATGCGAGTCTGTGATATAAGGGAAGCATTTAAAAATGTGCACTTACTTTGTCTAGGTAGAACTGAGGGAACAGTTGGTGTTCAGGGCTACACGTAGCAGTGGAGGTCATGGGCATTTGAGTGAGTTCAGAGTGAGAGGCTGTAAGGTGTGGGCGTGCCTGCCTTCTCATATGTCTTTTCTCACATGTGCTCTGGCCCCATGCGGTCTGCTCTTTTGTGGGCAAGTCTCAGAGCAGACTGATCACTCGCCACCCAGTGGATGTTGTGCCTGGGGATGTCCTGGGTGACAGCGTGAGGGCCCGCTCCTGCTTAGTCAACGCCGTGTACCTCTGGGGAACCAGGTACAGCCCCTGGCAAGGCCCGAGGTTTCTTGCTTCAGCTGGGCACAGATCATCTCTCCACTCTCATGTCCCCCAGGAGGTTGGTTCCTGGAGGGCTGCCGTTCAGTGTCTGACCGAGCCATTTCCAGAGCCCCACTGTGATTTGGTAAAAGAAAAGGAACAGGGTTTCTGAGAATTGGCCTTATATTTGTGGTCTTGGAACTCTTGTTTCATCGAGAAATGAAGAACTTTGGACTCAAAGTTGTTGCAGAATTGTTGGATGTGGCTCAAGGGTCTGAACCACTCCCTTCAGGTTAACAGTGGTGGGAAGGCCATGACCCTTGGACCTGTCAGACATGCTGACTGGATTGCCTTTCTTTTCTTCCTGTTGCAGAGAAGGCAGTCAGTGTCTTTAGTGACCTGAAGAATGCTGTACTAGGCGTAATCAGTGCTGAGTTTAAAAGGGACCGAGCCCTTTAACAAAAGGATGAGCAAAGTGCGAGCAAACGTGGGAAGGGAATGATTCTCCTGCGGACATCGGACCAGAGGACTCGGGGATTTTAAACCTAGAAGCAGGAGTAAGATTTTGACAGGATGAGGTGACCCAGAACCCAAGCAAGAGGTCAAAGGGATGGGAGCAGGAAAGTAGATAAAGTGGTGAGGGAATGTGATTGAACCCTGGTGACTGGATTCTAGAATTTTGGGAGGCATGGTGAGAGAGGAAAGATGGCTGGCTGGTGAGCCTTGCCTGCTGTGCTGAGGTTGTCAAATGTGCATGTATATTTTTATTAGGTTATTAATCATGTGCATGCTTTGATATGCATGGATACAGGCCCATGCCAGAGTGCCCAACTGGGAAATGTGGTATGGGCTGGATAACTAGTATATCTTTCCTCATGGAGCATATATATACAGCAGGGAAGAGAGGAGGCATTAAACAATTGTTCTTCTCTCTCCCTTCCTTATTAAGCTTCAGTCATCCTGGCCTCCTTATTTTCTTCCTAGTTGCCAAGCTCACTCCTGCCCCAGGGCCTTTGTACTTGCCCTACTGGCTTGTTTGTAAAATGCTTCTTCCAGATCTGTGCATGTCTCATTCCCTTTTCTTAAAAAGGACCCTGCTCAAATGTCACATCCTTTGACTAAAACTAAGCCCCTCCCATCTCCGCCCTGGTTACTCTTTTATCCTGTTTTATTTTCCTCTTAACCTCCTCCTAACAGCATGTGAAAAAGAATGGAGACTGAATGCTTAACATCAAAGTTGGAAGCAGGATGGATAGAAGGTGCTTCTAACATTGGAGGAAGTTGAGATTTGGGGCCATAAAAACTCCATTGGCCCTGGCTGGTTGGCTCAGTGGTAGAGCGTCGGCCTGGCGTGCAGGAGTCCCGGGTTCGATTCCTGGCCAGGGCACACAGGCGACGCGCCCATCTGCTTCTCCACCCCTCCCCCTCTCCTTCCCCTCTCTGTCTCTTTCTTCCCCTCCCGCAGCCAAGGCTCCATTGGAGCAAAGTTGGCCCGGGCGCTGAGGATGGCTCTATGGCCTCTGCCTCAGATGCTAGAATGGCTCTGGTTGCAGCAGAGCGACGCCCCAGTGGATCCCAGTCTGGCACATGTAGGAGTCTGTCTGACTGCCTCCCTGTTTGCAACTTCAGAAAAATACAAAAAACAAAACAAAAAAACCCAAACTCCATTATGGGGGATAATTAATTGAGCAAGGGAGTGGGTTCAGGGTTGGCAGGAAAGCTGGTCACTGTCTCATCCTCTTCAAGCTGGAAGGAATGAAAGGGGGGAGGGGGAGAAGTTTTCCTTTGGGGGGCATTTTTAAGCAAATTTTTTCATTGGGGAGGGAGGAGAGAGAGAGGGAGAAGTATCACCTTGTTGTTCTACTTAGTTGTACTCATTGGTTACTTCTTGTATGTGCCCTGCCCGGGGATCAAACCTGCAACCTTGGTGTGCTGGCCTTTTATTTTGGGTTGACTGATTCTGTCTCTGTCCAGAAAGTATCATATATAGTTAGAAGCTCCACCTCCACTCAGGTTCCTGATCTTGAAGACTATACTCAGCAGAAATTCTTTAAAGGAAAAAAAAAAAAAGCTGGCTCTGGCCAGATGGCTCTCTTCTGATTATATAAAGATGTCACTATTGGTGGGGAGTGGCATTGGCCATTTCCCTCTGCCACTCTGGCTAGTGGCATCTCTCTGTCACATGGCTTGGCTTTGTCTGGATTAGAAAAAAGTGCTCCTGCCTCTGGATGGATGCAGGCCTGTGATAGGGTGCCCCGCTTGGGGAGTGCAGCATTGGGCTGGATTTAAGCCATACAGCCAAGTGCAGTGGCCCAGAAACCGAGTGAAGGAGGCAGACGTGGTTCTTCTAGTGCACAGGAGGAGACAGACAAGTAAGCTGGCAGTCAAGTTAGGACAGCTTAAAAAGGTTTCAGAGCAAGGTTTAGCACCTGAGCATAGGAGCAGCTGGGGGATTGAGGTTGACTCTGGGCTGGGTTGCAAAGCATCAAGAACAGATGACATGTCTACCAGGAAGTCTTCTGTGTGTTGCTGAAGCTGCCAACTCCATGGTCAGAGATTGGGATGATACAGTTAATGGATGTGGATGAAGACCAGGTTCAGGGCAGTAGAGGAGGAGAGGGTTGGAGGAAGAGGTATTTGGTAAAGCAGGTGCTGAAATAAGTGAAGTAACTGAGAAGAGGAAGGGAAGGAGTTGGCATGAGCCTGCCTGGGAAGATGTCTCAGAAGTTGAGGATATCTCTTCCATTCTGGCTGCTCTAACAAAATACCACAGACTGGCTGACTTGTAAACAAACCTTTCCTTCTCATGGTTTTGGATGCTGGAAGTCTGAGGTCAGGGTGCCAGCATGGTTGGGTGTGGGCCCTCTTCTGGGTGGAGACTTCTGTCACATGGAGGAAGGGGCTAGGGAGCTCTCTGGAGCCTTCTTCTTCTTCTTCTTCTTCTTCTTTTTTTTTTAATAAGGGTACTAATCCCATTAGGAGGGCTCTACCCTCAGACCTAAGCACTTTCCAATGCCCTTACTTCCTAACACTGTCACATTGAGCTTTAGGATTTCAACGTAGTAATTTAGGAGAGGTGGGTTACAAACATTCAGAGCATAGCAGAGGATGTTACTGAAATTGCCTTTTTCAGTTTTGCCCAGGAGCAGGGAACGCCTTGCCCCCCACTCCTGGCCCAGTGAGTGTGAGATGAGACATGGGTAGCAGGGGCTCTTTGGGGGAGAATGTTGAGAGACAGAGGCAGCCAGGGAAGTCCAGAGTGTGGGAGAACTCTGTAGTCCAGGAAGCAGTGTGCTCACGTGGGACAGGTTTCTAGTGTGGGGTGGGTAGAAGTGGCTGATGGTACTTGAAGGTGTGAGGTGTGATGACTGACCCAATAGGACTGGGGAGGGATGTGGGTCTGCAGAGCTACCTGTGAGATTGTCAGAGGAGGACTGTTATGGAGAGAAAGTTGTGACACCAGAAATGTGATTTCCATAGTTACACCAGCCCCAGTGGGGAAGGGAGTGGCTTCAGGGTGTTATCCAGGCAGGGTTTTCTTTTCTGCGAGGAGCTTTGTCTGTTTTGCTTTGCTTTTTTCTGGGAGGGAAGGACGAGTTCCCCAGCAGCAGTTGCTGCCATGCCTCTGAAACCATGCTGGTCCTGCATTAGCAGAACCTGAGCCCCTGGGCTCATGCTCAGGCTGGGGAACCTGCCCTGGAGGTAGGTGCCCATTGTTACCTTTGATCAGGGGTCCCCAAACTACGGCCCACGGGCCACATGCGGCCCCCTGAGGCCATTTATCCGGGCCGCTGCACTTCCGGAAGGGGCACCTCTTTCATTGGTGGTCAGTGAAAGGAGCACATTGACCATCTCATTAGCCAAAAGCAGGCCCATAGTTCCCATTGAAATACTGGTCAGATTCTTGATTTAAATTTACTTGTTTTTTATTTTAAATATTGTATTTGTTCCCGTTTTGTTTTTTTACTTTAAAATAAGATATGTGCAGTGTGCATAGGGATTTGTTCATAGTTTTTTTTATAGTCCGGCCCTCCAACGGTCTGAGGGACAGTGAACTGGCCCCCTGTGTAAAAAGTTTGGGGACCCCTGCCTTTGATACTTCTGTGGAGTCAGCACAGCCTAGCCTGGGAGCCTCTAGGATTTTGGGCCTTCGTGGCTGGCAAGAACATGACCTTCTGGGCGGCAGGACAAAGGTCCTAGCTGCTGTGCATTGGGTGTCCCTCACAGAGCAGCCAGACCACAGGCCGTTCTGACTGCAGGTGAGAGTTGGACAGGCCGGCGCCCAGAGTGATGACTAGCCTGTAGCAGTGAGTGGTCCTGTAGAGCAAATGCTGGCTGCTTCTGTTGATTCTCATTTCACCAGCCTTCACAGAGCGAGTGCCAACAGTGTGCCAGTCTAGGAAGAAAAATGGGCTGTCTCCCCACCCACGATGAACTGCCAGTTCTAATGGGAGAGACAGGTGATACATTTCATTTTGGTGCAGGAAGTGAAAACATGGGCATTGTGGTCTTGGAGCCCTGAGACAGGAGCATCTTACGTCCCAAGGGAAGGCGCCTGCGGATGGTGTCTGGAAAAGACTTCCCATCCTGGTGATGGAGACTTTTGAGCTGAACGCTGAAGGATGAGCAGTCAGACTGGGAGAGTGGCGTGTCAGCCATCCCCCTCTTCCCCACACTTCACTCTGTCAGGAACATTATGCTTTCAGCTTCTCTATGGGTCAGTATGAGAAATGACTGAATGAAGGAGCTGTGTTTTCTGTCCCTGTATTTGCATCGACCCTTGCAAACTTCTTAGAGCCAGGAGAAGGCGGCCTCTTCTCGTGACCCAGTGTGCTTGCTTGTGTTAATGAGAACTTGTAAACCCCAATTACTTCCTATTTGGCCCCACAAGTCTTCATACTAACATTTGAGCTTAAAGTAGAAAAGTTGTCTTTAGTGAATTTTTTTCCTGTAAATTCTTTCCATTTCCAAAACCTGTTTAGAAATTATTTTTTGCTCTTTTTATTGTTGCTTAAATTGGTTAGGGTTTTACTGTAGTAGCACAAGTTCTTAAATCTGTTTGGAAGTAAACAAAACTTATATTTTCCACTCCTGTGGAAATAGAAGGTCAAATACGGCAATTACTCTCCTTAGCATTTCAGACTGTCTATAACTAGGATGTTTCCAGGTTGCTGAGGACAAATGCCAGCTTTTGGTTATTTGGGAAGTTATTGCCGATTCCCTTACAGAACCATCATTAAACACCTGAGCATTTGAAATCAGTTTGGAGTTCTCTTTCTGTCTTGTATCGAGATGCTGGCTAATGGCTGACCAAGCAGGACTGGAGGCTCCTCTGCTTTTTGATTGCTGGGGAGTGGCTTTGTACCATGAGTCAGAGCCATAAATTAAAACAGGAAAGGACCAGATATATTTGATTTGATAGACCCGAATGGGTTAAGGCAGTGGTTGGCAAAATCATTAGTCAACAGAGCCAAATATCAACAGTACAATGATTGAAATTTCTTTTGAGAGCCAAATTTTTTAAACTTAAACTATATAGGTAGGTACATTCCTTATCGAGGTAGCGCCTGCACGTGGTATTTTGTGGAAGAGCCACACTCAAGGGGTCAAAGAGCCACAGTTTGCCAACCAGGGGGTTAAGGGATCCTTTAAAAAAATTTTTTTTATTTTAATTAGAGAGAGAGAGAGAAGAGGCATTCGTTTCTTTTTCTTTTTTTTTTTTTTTTAATTAATTCTTAGAGAGTGAGAGAGAGAGAAGGGGGAAGGAGGAGCAGGAAGCATCAACTCCCATATGTGCCTTGACCAGGCAAGCCCAGGGTTTTGAACTGGCAACCTCAGCATTTCCAGGTTGACACTTTATCCACTGCACCACCGCAGGTCAGGCGGCATTCGTTTCTTGTTCCACTTAATTGTGCATTTATCATTCGTTTCCTGTGTGTGCCCTGACCCAAGATTGAACTTGCAACCTTGGTGTTTCAGGACTGACTGAGCTAACCAGCTAGGGCCAATTAAGGGATCCTTTTAAAGTTACATAGCTAGCCAGTGGCAGAACGCAGATGTAAACCTTGGTTTTTTAACTCTTAATTTCAGGGTGAATTGGTATTGATGTAAAGATTCGTAGACCTTTAGACTTGCATTTTGCATAAAGCATTGGACAGGAGACTTCACCATTACCTGGCTGTGTGACCTTGGGCAGATCAGTTTCACTGAACCAACCTAGTTGCCCATTGGTAAATGGAGATGAGGTATTCCTTACTGGCTTCACCGGGTTACCTTCTCCTGTGCCAGGTACACGCCATTTGCATGTATGTCCATCGTTTTCTCCTTCCCCATTTCAGAGGAAGATGAAGACATGACTCCTACTCCTCTTTCAGGTTTGACTTTCTCTGCTCTTCTCTCCCTGGCTGCCCAAGGAACCTCACTTCCTAAGTCCCCTCTTGAGCTCTGGAAAGTGTAAACTTCTGGAAGGTAGAGACGGTTTTATTCATTTTTGTATTTGTTCACATCTGGAATATAATAGATGATTTTTTCCAGTTTTATTGAAATATAATTGAAATAATGTTTAAATGAGTAACTTACGGGGTAATATATCCGAGTCCTTCTCAGAACTATACTATACATGTATGTATATGTATATATTTCTATGTGCTTCTAGGTATATGTATATAAAGTTAAAAAAAAAGACACTCTCTCAACCTGTTGCTAAGTGTTTGTCTTTGTGAATGACATCCTAATTCCCTGTCCTGTCCCCTCTGCAGGAGGTCTTCCAGGGCTAACTGCTGATTGCTTGGTCTGCATTCATGGTTGCTTTGATAGCAGAAGGTCTGCATCCAAGGCTTTGGCTTGGAGAAATATAACCCTGTGAGAAACCCTTCTGCCATATTCCAAATAGTTCATCCCATCTTGGGTGTCCCAGAGAGTTCATTTGGTAGACTGTTCAGAAGGCAACTGGTTCATGGTCTTTAAAGTTTAGATGTATATTTGTGAGTGATCAAAACCAGTTAGGCTTACATGGATAGTCATTTCTGGCAGGTGAACACTTCACTGTAGTACCTTGCCAATAGGCATTTTGAGGTGTCATCTGCCACCTGGTGTCTTTGTCTAGCCCAGCAGTACATTCTAGGCTGCTCTTCCAGTAAGGAATATTGATGGAATGAATCTGCTCTGTTAACATTGAAAGTGTCTCCATCACTTACTGTTATTGAGTTTGGACAAGTTTTCAATGAACCTGATCCTGTTTTACTATCTGTAAAACAGTCATATCATTTCATCCAAGATTTTTAGAAAAGATATTTAAAAACTTTTTGCATAGTTACTGTCTCTTAACCGTCGTTATCTCCCCTCCCCCTTTAATCCTTCCTAGTTGCTGGAGATGGTTAGTGCTTCTTGTTGGCTACCTCTCAGTTGAACATCTTCGCAGGTTTCTTTCTATTGGCCAGAGGGCGAGAGGTATGCAGACTTTTGTAAACTTTCGCAAATTCTTGGAGCTTTTAAAGAGATGGGAGCAGATATTCTTGACTTCTCAGAATAGACTGTAAGAGTTTAGTTGAACCTCTCTCACAGGCAAAAATGATAGTAATAGGTTGTTTATATACACATTTATGTTAAACACATACACATTTAAAATGTATTTGTCTTGTGTGGAAATAGTGGTGATAAGTGATTTGCCACTGGATCTCTTTTCTGAAAGTGGTCGTAATTTCAGGCTACTGTGTGCTCCTGTAGCTGATTTGGTCTGAGCCTTCTTAGTTTAGTAAGGGAGTGTGGCTGGTGTTCAGTTTCCTTTGTGCTCTGTAACATTTAAATTGCAGTGGCTTTGGTCTGGAGAGCCTGGTTTGTCCTTGTTTAGGTCAGGCACAGCCCATATAATATATACTTGACTTTTTTTCAGTCTTCCCTCCCAGCTTTGCCTGCCTCTTCACTTTGGATTTCTATCTAATGCAGTTTAGAAAGAGGCTCAGTTGCTGCTCTGTGCTTGTTCCTGTCCACTTCTCATCTCTCAGCTTTTGTTTATTGCATATCCCGTCATTCTCTGCTAAAACTTGACTGAAACAATCTGTAAGACTACTGACTCATTACTCGGCTTTCACTTCTCAGAAATAAAACTTGGTATTCTTATTGGCCTTACAGTCGTGTTTGCTAATCAGGTCTTAAACCCTTATGACCTTATTTTGTAAGCTCTGCAAATAACTTCTATCTACCTAATATGTATACACACACACAGATACATACACACGCGTGTATATATATATAAAACTAATATTAGTAACATACAGGGTAGGGCAAAAGTAGTTTTACTTTTCATAGAAAATACATTAGTAAGTAATAGAATAAACCATTTCCATACTCATAACTGTATATAAAGTTAGTTCTTTTAGTTTTCATAACTGAAACTAAACCAGTGACCCTGATTTAGGAATCCTCTTTCAAAGTTGCTTCTAATTTGCTGTGTTGACTCTAGGCAAATATTTAACCACACACTCTGGGCCTAAGTTTACCTTAACCTATAAAATTAGTGGTTTGTTGGTATAGGGATGGGAATGACAGGAAAGCTCAATGGTTTGGGCCCCAGGCTCCCCATTCAATGATTCTACTTTTGTTTGCACACTGGAGACTTCACCATTAAGGACAAGATGATCTGAGATTGGCCCCAGCCGTGGCATTCTGTGATCCCTCTAGTAATAGCGCTCATTTACATTAGACGGGACACACAAGCTGTACCTCACAAATAGGTCCAAGCTCACTGTGGCACTTGACATCATCTACAGTGTGGTTCTTTTCACCAAGAGTCTGGGCTGGCCGCCCATGTTCCTGTTCACAGCAGCACATGGACTTTTTCTAAGCTTCCCTTCCCCATCTTCCAGACTAGTGTAAAAAATGTCCTATCCCATCAAGAAACCTTGTCATTAGTTGTCCTTGCCTTCCCCGAGTCCCCTTTATCCTGTTTGGTGGCCGAGTACACTTAGCCTTTCTGACAATCACATGCATGCATAGATGCAGGATCCTTCTTCATTTGAGTTAGGCTCTGCCTAAGTGTTGTACTTTTCTGATTGCCATGGACCTACCAAATGGCTCAAAAACTCTCTTCTCTTTCAGGACCGAATCATCAATTTAGTTGTTGGCAGCTTAACATCTTTATTGATTCTAGTAAGTATTTCTATTTTGTGTCTCATCAAGGCTCGTAGCCAAAGTTTTGAAAACGTTAGTATTGTGGTTCAATTAACTCCCCAAAAATACTTAAAGTGGGCCAGTGTGTCAGCAATGTGAAATATTCCTTAATCCTTTCAGTTTTATTGCCACTTAAAATTGCAGTTGGTAACTAGAGCAGCTAAATTGATTTCTACCTTCATCTCAGGTGAATATGCAAAAGAGTACCAGTCAAATAATTTAGTTTTCTGAGTTTACTATGTCTACCTAGTAAATAAGTAACATGTCAGTGGCTACCAGCACCTCCCTCCCTAAAACTTCCCATTTTTTCTGCTAATACCTTAAATTTATTGTTCCTTAAAGCATATTCATTATACTTTAGTTTAAAAAGATTTGGTCAGCAAAAAGTAATGTTTCATCCTGTATAACATAGCTTGGTATTGTCACAATAAAATAAGAACAAAGCTCTGTTTCCCCCAGTCTGAGCATAACATTTCTGTGGCACATTTTCATTAAATGCAAGCAAGTTTTAGGGAAGTTTCTGTGACTTTTTAATAAAAAGAATGTGGGTATATTGCTGTGTCTGTGGTAGGACAGAACTCTGTACGGCATTAGAAACCTATCCTCCTGTATTTTTCACAACTTTAAGCAAAAAAGGTTTTGGTTCTTTTTTTTTTTTTTTTAATTCAGTGAGAGGAGGGGAGGCAGAGAGAGACTTCCACATGTGCCCCAACAGGGATCCATCCAGCAAGCCCATTAAGGGGCAATGCTCCATTGCTTAGCAACCAAGCTCTTCTTAGCACCTGAGGAGGCAGCCATGGAGCCATTTTCAGCACCCAGGGCCAACTTGCTCCAGGAGGGGTGAAAAAGAGAGAAAGGAGAAGAAAGAAGGGGAGGGGTGGAGAAGCAGATGGTTGTTTCTCCTGTGTGCCCTGACTGGGAACTGAACCCGGGATATCCACATGCTGGCTCACGCTCTACCACTGAGCCAACTGGCCAGGGCTGAGAGTATTCAAAATAACAAAAAGGTTAGAACTTTTCTGAATGTAATCATTAATCCTGGAAATGAGGTTGAAATGCTTTTTATAATCTTTAATGAGTTATTTTGAGATGTTTTACCATTCTGTTTTGTCACCTTCCATAAAGAGCAAAAGGTTAGAGGAAGTACTAAAGAACCCAGTCAAACACAAATATTTTATTAAACATCAATTTAATATTCCATAAGGCAAATCTGGTGGAAAATATAACTTTACAATGTGAAGCATTTCATATTATATTGCCTAGATTCAGTGTAACCACATCTTGGAGAAAGCCTGACATAATTTCTCTTCATACAGGTAACGCTGATCAGTGCTTTTGTTTTTCCTCAACCGCCTCCAAAACCACTGAATGTATTTTTTGCTGTCTGCATTTCTTTGAGTAGTATTACTGCCTGCATACTTGTGAGTACTGTTTAGAATTTAAATCTAGTACTCTTGAAGGCTGAAGGTCGCAGTGCTTCATTAGGATAGAGACTCCCAGCCCTGGGTCCATTTGAAAGGGGGTATCTCTAATTACAACCCCCCACTCCCCCCACCCCAAAGATGTGTGATTTTCCCATATTAATTATAGGGTTTTCTTTTTTAATCTGAATTTCTTTTTCTCTTAACCCCTAAATTATTATCCTAAAGGGAAACTTCCCTTGATGGCTAAAAAATGGAAAGTTACAAAGACTTAAGTGGCTAAAGATTTTATGTACCCCTTAATTCATCTTCCTTCAGGGACTACATGCAGGGCCCACCAGGCTTTGGGAAATGCCATTAATGCTCTTAAGGGAAGAGATACAGAGTAGGCACTATGTATTGATTTAGAATTTAAAAATTAGTCTATTTTAATCTCTTGTGCTTACCTTACCAAATGAAAGTAATTCTTCAGAGGAACCTAGAGCTGCAGTTGTATCCTTGTCACAACAATACTCAATTTTACTACAAAGAAGCCTTGCTTTTAGGTGAAGAAACAAAGATGGTGGTAGATCTCAGCTGGATTTTGCCAAATGTTCAGTCATTCATTAGTTGGCTGTTGTTTCATTTCTTTTGATGAGAGGCAGAATCAAAATTGTATACCCTTAAAAGCAGTTGTTTTAACTCACAATGTGGTTACAACATGAATTAAAATTAAACAGATCTCCAAGCCCCTACCACACTGATCCTGCTGTACTATGACCTGAGGGAGGAACTGGGCTGTCCCACTTAGGAGCCTCGGAACTCTGCTACCCTAAATGCTCTTCTCCCACTCCCAGCTGAAGCCAGAGTGACTAACAGTGATCTAGTTGAAACCAAGTACATGTGTAATTAAGCCCAACTTTTTATTGGCGATCTGAATGTTTTATGAATTTATTGTTCCAGTACCTAAAAGAATTACATTTTTTACTCAAGTATAGCATTGGGCAAAAGTACATTTACAGTTGTTCATGTGGAGAAACTCATACAAGAATAAATAAAATATAAGAAGAAACTTTTGTTTACTGAAAACTGTAAACCTATTTTTGCTTTGTATTTGTCTAGAAGGTATATATTTGTAATGGTTTGCCAAATATATGGTGGATGTTGTTGGTTTCAACATAAAACAAAGTTAACTGAGCAAGCAGGAACGGTATGATGTTGGATGTGGAAACTCAGTTGGTACTACTTGAATTATAAAGAACAAGAATTAAATTCTGGCTGCAGTCTCAGAAATATAAACTGTTTCATTTAAAAGAAAAAGAATTGGTTGTATTTTAAATACTGGACTCAGTGGCTATTACTTAAACTTTCATTTAATTCTTCTTCTTTTAGATCTACTGGTATCGACAAGGAGACTTAGAACCGAAATTTAGAAATCTAATTTACTATATCTTATTTTCTATCATCATGTTATGTATATGTGCGAACCTGTATTTCCATGATGTGGGAAAGTGAGGCTACCAAGGAGAAACTACTTACCAGGTCTCTTCAAAGCTATGTATTAGGACTGTGAATAGAAGCTGGGTGAGGCATCCTGAAGAGTCTCCTGCAGAAGTCTGATACATGATTTTCATGTTGATATTGTAAATCTAAATTCCCTCTTGGCAGGGGAGACATATCATAGATCACTTTGCTTTTTTTTTTTAGGGAGCTGATGTTGCACATTCCAACTCTAAAGCTCAACAGCACAAGTAATTTTCACTTTTGAAATTAAAATTTTTTATAATGTAATTGCATGGTAAAAGCTATGTAACAAACACTTGCATTTTAAGACAAATATTCTTTTATTTCTGTTAAACTGAATATACAATTGTTCCCTAGGCAACCAACTCTTGCTTGTAACTACAATTTCATTTCATGTTAACAAAACACAGACGGTGAAGACAATTTGATTGTGAAGATCTAATTACAATAAATAAAATAATTTATACAAGGTTGTGTTTTTTTGTGTGACTTTTCTATAGGAGTCATTTACGTTAAAGCTTTAAGAGGCTAGTTTTGGTTTAACCTTCTCTAGAATAGGAATGACTCTTGATTTGTTTCATTTCATTATGGAAACAAATTTTGTTTTTTTAAAAATTGCCTGAGAGGGAGAGAACTTTTATTACCCCCTCACAGCTAATGCACTAAGTGACAGCACACTCTGATGCCCTCCTTCATTATTTTCTGCGTAATTTATATCGCAAAACACGCAAGAAATGGTCATGGTATACAGGATAGGAATTTAACTTCAAAGTGCTAATTTTGTAAACTGATGACAGCGGGTTCTGAAGGAGTGAAAACTCTTTTGAGTTTTGATACTTTCATCCATACTCCCTTTAAACGTAATAAAAATCTGTAGTGAATTTTCTTAACCCTAACACTTTCCTCTACCCAGTTAAATTGCTCCCACTGCCAGCCATCAGTGTACCAGGGGTAACCGCCCAACAGTCACCTGTGTTCTTGTATGCTGGTCAAGTCTCACACTAGTGAGAATCTTTTTGGAGGTCACTAGTAAGCTCTAGACCATGATGTGACTTCTGAAATATAAACAGGCCTATTTGAGACTGGACAGACTCAATCTGATATTCAGACATGAATATTACCACTTTTAAAACAGAGCTTTGGTGACTGAAAATTGTTCTCAGTGGCTGAAGTGAAATCCCTGCTACCGGATGGCACTTCTCACAGGAATCTATGTAGACAAGACCCCTCCCATACTCCACTCAACCACACCTCCATAAGTTTAGACAGACCTCAGATGATATATTTAAAGGAGGTAAAAAGTCATAGCAGCAACACTGTATGTGGCTTAAGCACTGTAGCTATTTAAAAGCCAGAGGAATGATAAGCCTCTTGGGGGTTCTTCCTCTTTCTTTGGAGATATAATTAACAGTGTGGCTTCTTTGCCTGAACTGTTTCTAAGAATTACCTAATGACAATTTACCAAATCTTCAACATCCTTCGAGTCTTCTGAAACAGGACTGCACAAAGATGATCCAATGATATTTGATTCTTCTCGATGATGTTGGAGTATGGGATCTGGAATGAGTTGTTTCAAGTTAGTCTTAAATGTATATAGTGTACGTATTTCCTAATCCATGTCAAGAATTTTAAAGTATAATACCAAAGTGCAAAATTTAACAAGACTAATCAGTATTGTTGGATAAAGAAAGGCTAAAACAACTGAATATAGGACTGCCTGATTTTCCCTCAAAACTTATGACTTATCAGGCACATGATGGGTAAGCTGTATTATATATAGTACCTGTTAGTGTTGTCAAAGGCAAGACAGATTCCGTATCTATAACATCAGATGCCTGGATAAAGCCATGTGGTGAAGGAACAATGAGTATCGTTTCATCATCAATTGTTGTTTGATCAACTTGTTCTTCTATAGTAGGAGACGCTAAATCCTAAATAAAAAATGAAGTTCTGACTCATATTCCTTATTAATTTTCCCTAATATTCCAAACACGTTTAGTTTGAAAGTACTTTGAAATATCCCATTTTAAAATTAAAAAGGAGTGAAAGTTTATGTTTTAAAAGGAACAAATGTAACAACTTCATATTGTTAATGTAGTACATGTTAACTAAGAATTTAAAAGAATTCAGTTATAGGTCCCCTGAATATAGAATAATGCTGTTCTGTGGTGAGGTTCCTAAGCTAACCTACAAAGTTCTATTATTGACCACCCTCGGGAAAATGCTTCCACCATTTCAACATAGGTTTCCATGGGAATACTTTCCCAGTGAGGAAGACTAGTAAGACAGCAACACAGCTGGCTGACTGATACTGGTGGGGTGGGGGGGTGGGGGGCTGTACTTTATATTATATATCTAAAGAAAAAAAAGGTGCCATAGGATATCACCCCAAATTATTTCTAGGCTCTTCCCAAAATGCAGGTTTAAAGCTCAAGGCAAGAACCCATAGGCTGTTCCCTTAAGTGCCACTTACCTCAGTAACATAAGCACAGGCTAAATGAGAGGGTGATTCCTCCTCTTGTTTAAGGTCTTCTGTTCTGACCATAACACTATTCATCAGTTCTGTGCTATTTTGGTCATTGAATTTAGATACATGAGCATCATTAAATGATGGCTCTACAGTCACCTTAGGTTGATGAATTTCATCTGGGAAAGTGTCTGCTTCTAGGGCATCTGGAGGCTCAGGAAAATCAGATGAGTGAATATCACTATCTACTGTCAGTTCTGCTTGTGATACGGAAGAAGTGATGTCCTCTGTGGCAACTGTCTGAATGATGACTCTTGGTGTGTGACACTGCACTGTAACATTGTCACTTGTGTTCAACAAATGCTCTGGCTATAAAATGTTAAAAAAAAAGAAAGAACAATAGTAAAATGAAAAAGTACCTACCATATTCAAGTTATAGGCAACAAATGACATTTATAGGTGTTAATATGGGCTACTCTTCCTCCCACCTCTCACCTCTGGAACTGCAGTGTTCTTACCACAATTTTTCTAGAAACCCTGTTCTTGGCCTACATGGGCCCTTTGCTCTCCTCCTGTCCCTACTTCCCCTAATGTAAGTCTAGCACACATAGAGACGGGGTCAGGCATTTACAGAGTGAAGGCAGAGGGAAGATAAAAAACATTGTTCCTGGGGCAGTGGTAGAAAGAACTGTTTAAATAAATGTATTAGTTTTGACTTCTATATTTCATATTAACTAATCTTGGTCCCTAACAGTTACTCAACTAATTTAACCGAGATCAAAATATACTCACAAAAATTAGGGGATATTTTATTTCTTCATATTCATTTTGAAATACCCCTAATTTTTGTGAGCAGTGTAGAACCCCTTACCCAGAGACACTTATTGAAGGTACAGGGTTCTATCATTGTATTAAACACTAGAAAAAATAGGGTGACACTGATCCACTAATCCTCTCTACAAAAACTAGAAAACTCAAGGAATTTATGTAAGATGACATACAGATAGAGCATGAACAATGATCTGTTCAGGAGAAGCGGGAGCAGCAGCCGTCAGGGTTACTGTGGGACTAGCAGTCAGAGTAAGCGGAACGCCTTGGCTTGAGCTTGTCTGAAGTAGGTAGGTACCTGGAGTCCCTGTGGGCTGTAAATGGAAAGACTAAAAGGAAAAGAAACACAAGATCAACACAGGTGCAGTGGACAACTGAGTTATACAGACTTACTAGTAGTATGTAGTATTCATTAAGTCCAGCTTTGTATCCAGAGTTGGGACTGACTTTAGCCACAAATGTATTTACCAGTTGTGCAGGTATAAACAAGTAATAAAGTGAAAGCTATACTATCTGTGACTATTTATCTGTAGTCATTACTTAGCCTGGAGTTAAAAATAGCTATGTGAGGCCTTCCTCCTGCCTGCTGTCTGTGCTCCTGGGGTCTGGCCTTACTTGTTTCATGGCACACAGGAGCCACTGGGCCAGTGCAGTGACTGCATCCCCACCTTCCCTCCCTACCCTTTCTCTGGAGCACACAAAGACAGATGGCTCCCAATTTTAAAAACTTCACTTTTTTTGTGTGTGAGAGAGAGGGAGACAGGGACAGACAGGAAGAGAAAGAGAGATGAGAAACATCAATTCTTCGCTGCAGCTCTTTTGTCTCCTTTGTTGTTCATGATTGCTTTCTTATATGTGCCTTGTGTGGGCTACAGCAGAGCCAGTGACCCTTGGGCTCAAACCAGCGACCTTGGGGTCAAGTCTATGATCCCATGCTCAAGCTGGATGAGCTCACATTCAAGCTGGCGACCTCGGGATTTCGAACCTGAGTCCTCTAAATCCCAGTCTGACACTCTGTCCATTTCACCACCACCTGGTCAGGCAAAAAAGAACTTAACATATTTGAAAAGGCACTGCAGCAGTGTTACTTGAACAGATTTTTTTCATAGTATGAGTTTAGCAAATATTTTTATATTAAGAGGAAATATACAGAAATAGCAATTAGCAGGGTTCTGCTGGTAAACAGATAATACACTGTATAACAAAATTAGTGAACATCGTTACACTTTTCACAGCCACAGCTTCTATATAATTGAGTTCAGTTTATCCTAACACTCTAAAGGAAAAGTATTTGCACTTAAAATAGAACTAGAGTCAGAGAGCTGGTTCTTTAGTCCGAGTGGTCTGTGGACCTAAGCCACAATGCTCTCCTGGGTGCAGACTCGCTGAAGGTAAGTTTCCTTATTGCTACTTTGAGAACAGCAACTACCCCTCCTTCATAGAAAGGGCTGTGAGGATTAGAAATGATTACAATGGTGCCCTGTCACTGGGAATGCAACTTCTTTCTTCCATCTACATAAAAGTGAAAGCTGTTTTCCTAATGGTTGTATTTAACCACATGTGGGTAGGCACTAAATATTTCATATGTACATATATAATACATGTACTTTATTTAATATACTTACACATACAAGCTCATATTTTTTTTTTTTTTTTTTTTTGACAGAGACAGTGAGAGACAGGGACAGATGGACAGGAAGGGAGAGATGAGAAGTATCAATTCTTTGTTGCGGCACCTTAGTTGTTCATTGATTGCTTTCTCATTGTGCCTTGACCAGGGAGCTACAGCAGACCGAGTGACCCCTTGCTCAAGCCAGAGACCTTGGGGTCAAGCTGGATGGGCCTACACTCAAGCTGGCAACCTTGGAGTTTTGAATCTGGGTCCTCTACATCCCAGTCCGACACTCTATTCACTGCACCACTGCCTGGTTAGGCCAAGCTCCCAATTTTTTGAAGCTGAAGCACTATCATCTTCCTCTATTAATAAATTAGAACAGATGTCTCTAAATATTTGATTCTAACCCTGAATCAAAAACCTGATTATATACCCTAAATATATACATATACATTATTTAGTCGGAGGGAGGGGAAGGTAGCAAAAAAGAAAAATGAAGTTCTTATCTTTTATAATCCCTATTTTGTAGACTACTGGATTAGGAAACTGAGGCCTAAGTAAACTCCTGGTAGAAGTTCTACATTGTTTTCAAAGAGAACTATTTGCTGCGTTGGCCATTCTTGTGAGCTCTGGCTGTGGTAAAAGACAAACTCTTGCACTAACCCCCTTTTTGTTCTTCACAGTGAAAAAATCTTGACATAATTTAAATAAAATCTGTTTTATATTTTCTTGATGAAAATCAAGCCAATTCTGGCTTTAGCCTATTTTAGAAAGCAGGGCAAGAACTGGAACCTAAAAAAATTCCCTCACCCCAAAAAGAAACTTCCAAGATTATCAGTCATGCCCCATTTTGCCCCCAGACCTCTTTGTATAAGACCACTGCTAATGCACCTTCTGTCTAAAGAAGTTTGCCTAGTTTGGACAGTTCAAATAAAAGTATCATATATATTATACATGGTATTTTCTGTCTAGTTTCACTTAGTATGTTTTAAAGGTTCATCCGGATTGTAGTGTACATCAGTACTTTGGTCTCCTTTACTATCACCAAACTGTTGTCTGTGTGGCTATAGGACATTTTCTTTACCCATTTATCAGTAGATGGACATTTGGGTTGTTTCTACTTTTTGGTTATTACAAATATAAGCATTCATGTATAGGTTTTTATGTGGACTTATTTCTCTTAGGCATACCTGGGATTAGAATTGGGTCATATAGTAACTATATTTTTAACCTTTTCAGAGACTGCAAGATTTTTTTCCCAAGTGGCTATGCCATTTGGGACTGGGACTAGCAATCTTCAATGGCTTGTACAATGTTTACTGAATGAATGTTGTTAAAGAATTTATTACAAACATTTTCTCACCTAATATGAACCTTTTGGATATGTATTTGCTAATGACTAAATACAAAGCTATAGCATGCATGTAGCCTACTCATCAGCACTGTCATTTCCATATATAAAAAGAACATATTATTGGTTTACATACAGATGAAGAAAAAGATTAAAATTAATAATAAAAGTAGGCATCTGATATATGCTGTCTTAACCATCTGATCTCAAAACTATGGACACAGTCGCATTTAATGACAGTTATTTTTATATTTCATCTGCTTATATATTGCATTTCTAAAACTGTTACCAACTGATCTTTCTTATGCATAAAAATGGCTGACGTCTACTTTGTGAAGTATTACTCACTGGAAGTATCTCAAACGTTTGTAGTGTTCCACTGTTTAGTGTTATTGTTTCCGAGTCAACAGTAGCAGCAGGGGAATCTGTTGAAGCTGTGGTAAGAACAAGGACAACAATAAAATACTTTGTAAATTTAAATTTTCCTAGTGTACTTAATATGAAGGCAGCCTCATACTGAAATAATTTGCCTGGAAACCTGAATTCATTTTCATTTCTTCTGAGGTATTAAGAAACCTAATGGACTTGTCTGGGATGGCACAGATTAGGGACTGGCAAACTATGGCCTACAGCCAAATCCAGTCCACAACCCGTTTTTGTGCAAAGTACTACAGGAACACAGCCATGCACGTTTGTTTTCTATGGCTGCTTTTGTACCACAGTAGCAAGGTTGAGTAGCTGTGACAGAGGCAGTATTTGCTAACCCCTGGTATGGATCATAAAATATTTCTAATGTTAGGAAGTAAGAGGGATACACTAAGACTAACTTGTAAAGAGATAGGAACTTGGTAAAAAAGAAAAGTTCTTGACATTCTGGTAAGCAGTATAGATGTCTAGAATGGTAGTCCCCAAACTCTATGTTTTAGTTCTAGTGGGATCACTTTCTAGCAATGTAAACCTAGACAAATAACTTACTTTAATTCAGAGACTTTCTCTGTCCTGACTACCTCATATAGTTGTATCAAAGACATGAAATATAAATATTATTTCAGAACCACTTTTGAGAGACTGAACTGAACAACAGTTTAGAGATCGGATAGTCTAATTTCTTTATGTATGTCGGCTAAGATTCAGACTTCATCAGTGCCTGCTGCTAGTCACAGAGAACTAAGACTTACTAGGGAAATGTGATCTCTTTCTGTGCTTTCACTTACACCTGCAGGTAAATCCATCTGACAAATGACTCAGAATTGACTTTTTATCTGTAGTGTTTATTGTTAGTTTATTATATTCTGATTATAGCAGTTTTCAGTTTGAAAGAAATGAGACACCTTGACCAGAAGCAATGCACTTCCTTTGTGTTGTTTTTCTTACTATTTGATGGATTCTTGAGAGCATACCTAGGATAATTTGAAGTGATTCCAGATAAATAACCTAAACCAAAGGTAAGCAAACTATGGCTGCAGACAAATGTGGCTCCAGGCTCAAGGTTAAGCTATGCTGTGAATGAATATTAAGGCAGGGGTCCCCAAACTGCGGCCCCCTGAGGCCCTTTATCTGGCCCCCGCCACACTTCCGGAAGGGGCACCTCTTTCATTGGTGGTCAGTGAGAGGAGCATAGTTCCCATTGAAATACTGGTCAGTTTGTTGATTTAAATTTACTTGTTCTTTATTTTAAATATTGTACTTGTTCCCGTTTTGTTTTTTTACTTTAAAATAAGATATGTGCAGTGTGCATAGGGATTTGTTTATAATTTTTTTTTATAGTCCGGCCCTCCAACGGTCTGAGGGACAGTGAACTGGCCCCCTGTGTAAAAAGTTTGGGGACCCCTGTATTAAGGTATCATTGTTGTTTTCCCAAAAAGTAGTGTCAACCCGACAGTCAAGGAAAATTGTAACAATCTCTATGCACAATCAATTTATAGCCAACAGTAACTCCCATATTTATGGTAGACTAGTAATATCAGTTGCTTTGCAATTTTCAAGAGTATAAATACAAGCAGTGCCAAAGAAAAAGTCTTCATTCTTTATTACACCAATAGAAAGCTTAAGCAAAAAAAATTTAAGATTTTTAAAACACATAAACATCTGTAAGGTAACTTTGACGGCCATTCCATACACAGATATGTAGTGTTAATTAAGTACATAGATGCCCCAGTGATTTTCAAACAGGATCATAGAGTATATTTGAAAACCTGTAGGGTATTTTGTTTGTTTGTCATAATTGGAAAACACACTACTGGCATTTTGTGGGTGAGAGCAAGGGACATGGAGCATCCTGCAAAGTGTAGGACAGTCTTGCCAGAAAGACCTGTCCTACTCAAAATGCCAGTAATATCCTGGTTGAGAATGACACAAAGTGACTGCTGTACTTTTGGCAATGACCTTTCCATAGGCAAGGAGCATTATGTAGAAAAAAAGTGACGTAAAAGTAAGGGAAGAAGAATATAGTTCTGAGAATTTTATGTTCACTGCTTTTCTGTCACTCTAATAGGAAGAAAGGTAGAAAGATCAACTTGGTTTACATCTTAGGAAATACATTTCCCCTTCCTACAATTGCTAGGGGTTTTCATGATCTCATTAAGCACAAAAGATGTCAGAGGCTAGGGAAAAGGAGTAAACAAACAGTTCCCATAGGAAAGTGGCTCTTTATTCCCTGAAGAAAATCTTTTTGAACCTCATCAAAATCCCTTTCGTTTACATACCACCTCAAACCTATTCCTTATTTGTGACTTCTGGAGAACTACTAGAAAAGATGTACTACCTTATGCACTCTATTTTCTTGCTCAACTGTCTTTGAGGTAGTTTCTATTAATCATTAATTTCTTTATAACATCTAGAATAGTTTTTCAACTGCCAATCCACCAGAAATTTTGTGCTAGTCCGTGAAAGAGTTAATCATCCTGATGTTGTATGCAGGTTCTCTTCATACAAAGTGGTTAACTTTTTCAGACCGGCGCGGTTGAATAACACTGATCTAGAAAGAAAGCTGATTTAATAATGTCTATGATGGCTGGCCAGTTGGTTATCAGTACTTCCTATCACACATTCATCTTCTGTGCAAATATTGAGCTAATAAACAAAATACCTTAGCTCTCCTTTAATTCATCAACTTGGATAAATTTCTATCAACATTCCAGAAGACTGAAACGTGTCAGAGCCATTAACCAAGTTATATAGGTCACATAGCAAGGATTCTTGAGGTCCAAACACTTACAGACATGGGTGATCTGGACCGGAATCTGCAAGGCTGTCATGGGGCTTGGAGAGATGGCTGTATTGTCTTCCAAGCGGGCGACTCTGATCTGAACGTGTTGTACACTGGAATTGGAATTACTGTTTGGAACTCCAGATCCTGATTTATTCTCCAAAAGCGTTGGGTTGTTTTTTTGATTCTCATGTAACTGTTTAAGACCTTTTATTAAGACTGAAGGGAGATGGGTAGACAAAAAGAACATTGATTCTCCGACAGATCACCATCTAAGCAGCAAGGGAGGTGGGGGGTAAGGAGGGAAAGTATTTGGAATAAATAATTGTATGCTGGATGTGAAATCTTACCAAAATACTAAAAACATTTTAAAACTACAACCTGTCTGGAAATTTCTGGAAACATTCTCCATCACAACAGATTTAAAAAATTTTAATATTGTTCTCGCCATCTAAGATGCATTAAGAAAAATTAACCATTGTGAGGAATGGAAATAAGACATTTTCTATGTCCTAGGGCTTCTCATTATTTAGGCAGAACAGTGGTAATGCTGAATAGCTTATTTTCATTTTTAAATGAACACTGTTAAATGAATAGGGTACCCCCCCTCCCCAGGATGCAAGGGCTCTTGCTGTTTTAGCCACTGTCAGAGCATAATCAGTTGGCTCTAAGTCTAACAACTCGAATGGCAACTGATCTTTTCCAAACACCCTGAGTCCTTACACATGAAAGCCAACTACAGATTTGCCCTCCTCCGCTAACCACGATAAACTACACCAGTTTTCCCAGGTGATGCTGTAATCTTGCTGGGTTCATGTTACATTAGTATTCATTCACTTCTGGTTTTATCATCAGATTTATAAATTTATAATGGGGTATTTAATTTTTTTTAAAAACCACATTTTCATCAAGCCAAAGTTTCTTAGCATTTTAGTTTTTCTTTGGAAAAATGGACATTGGAGAACGTCCATTATATTAAGGGAAACAAATTTGATTATCTAAATTAGGCAGCTGCACAGCTTAGTGTCTAAATGCACAGCAGGAAATGAAGTGGGAAGAAGGATGTATACTATGCCTCACTTTTAAGCAATCTCAACATTTCTATATTTACATAAGAAATCAAATAAAAAATTTAGAGCCTTGTTTTACAAAATTATCACAGAATTCCTCTACATAACAAGATATTTGAAAATACTCAACTCATAAAAGTTGATTAACCTGATTGGGCAGTGGCACACTGGATAGAGCATCGGACTGTGATGCGGAGGACCCAGGTTCGAGACCCCAAGGTCACCAGCTTGAGCACAGGCTCATCTGGTTTGAGCAAAGCTCATCAGCTTGGACCCAAGGTTGCTGGCTCGAGCAAGGGGTTACTCGGTCTACTGAAGCCCCACAGTCAAGGCACATATGAGAAAGCAATCAATGAACAACTAAGGTGTCGCAACGAAAAACTAATGATTGATGCTTCTCATCTCTCTCCGTTCCTGTCTGTCTGTCCCTGTCTATCCCTCTCTCTGACTGTCTCTGTTAAAAAAAAAAAAGTGATTAAATTTCAGTTTTCAGAAATTCAACTTGTACACAATGAAAGTATATATGTAAAATTTAGTTTCTCTTCGTGTGAGAACAAGAATGTATAAATGTGTATATTTATATCTTAGGTGCCTTGAATATTAGAAATCACATCAACTCTTATTTTCCAAAGAAAAAGGGCAGAGGTTTAAGTGAAGATCTATGACTCACATCTCTAGCTGAGACAAAGAACTTCTAACCTCTAACACCTGAATAGTAAATGTGGTTAAGACAAGGGAAGGGCTTATGCAAATACATTACCAGGGAATGAAACATCTTTATGGTTTGCAATTTGCCTTTTGATGGTCCACCATTTACTTCGAAGCCACTGAGGTGAACGGACACTGCTCCATCCCTCTGCTAACAGATCCCAGTTTATGTCATTTTCATCAGCTACATCAAGTTCTGCTATCCTACAGGTTATAAAATAAGCATCTGTTAGATGTTCATTTATGTCTCCATAAGAACCCTCCTACACATGATGGCACTGGTGGTAACAAGAATGGCAGGTTATGTATGTCATTGAGAGGCTACTGTTAAGTTTCCTGGGAAAGAATTTTAGAAGTGTAGGCCTGCTTCCAGAGGTAAGAGCTATGAAATATCACCAGCAAGTCTTCTGTTAATGGTACAACCACTGGGATGAATTGTAAATGAACCAGATGAAGCACTGCGGAAGAAGGGGAGTAGCTAAGGGTAAGAACAGAGTAAGAACAGTTTTAGTTGTATAGTGTTCTGCAATGTTTTATAGTTATTTCCAGGATCTGAGCTTTCCATTTGTAAAATTAAAAAAAGTTTAGAAATGAGCTATTTATGAAGACTAGTTTAAAAAACTATTAAAAACAAACTGACAAGACAAAAATAATACTCCAGCAGCAACCAAAAAAACCTTCCAAAACAAAAACAACTAAATTTGGGGTTTTAATGGTTTGTTTTCTAGCTTTAACTATCATGCTGATTTTGATTTTCAGTAGGGAGCAGCCCCAACGATAAGCTTCTATTTATTCCTTCTGTGTCTCAAATATTTGTTTGCTGGTACTTTTGCCCATTTGAGTTACTGAATCTTAATGGTTAAACCAGTGTTTCGCAAAAGTGTGCACCAGGGCACACTGGTGCGCCCTAGAAGATTTCCAGGTGCACCTTATGGTATTCCAGAGAATATGTGCCTGTTGGGGACCAAAAAACCAACAGGGTTTCTGGAGTTTAGATTTTTGGGGGACAGAGGTGTGGGGAATTGGCTGTAAGCAGATTGTCTGCCCACCACCCCCCCCTCACTTGCCTGATTAGGTTGCAAAAGGCTGTTAAGCTGTGGTACTGGATTGTTTACACTACCCCCCCCCCCCTTCCTGGGAAAGACTGGAGGCAAGTTTCTTTTATTCTTTGTTTGGTGTAAAGTTAAGATAATGTGTATGGTGGGGGTTTTCTGTACTTGGTAAAATTCTTGAGTCGCCTTGGAAACATCAAAGATCTCATTGATTTGCTAATGGCCCACTTTGTCCTATAAATAAAGCAAGATGTGGGTTTTGGGCATGCTTTGTTCTTGCCAACAGCAATTACAGGGCCCTCCCACCCGTATTTTCTTAATTCCACACCATTCCCACTCAGGACCCGGAATTACTAGCTGCACTGGTTCGTGGCCTGTGCCCAGATATAAAAATAAATATAGGTACTCTATTATACCATTTCAGTACGGAAATACCTCTCTTTTTGTTAACACATTATTATATTTATTATTAACACATCATTATATTATTTTTAGATAAAAACACCCAAATAAAATGGATAGATTTCTCAAAAAGAGGCGTGATATTGAAGAATCTGATTCTGGAAGTGAGCAAAAGTTAAGTGTAAATAAAAAATAGGATTTGAAGGCTGATGGGCAGAATTTAATTTATAGCATTTTCTATCACTTAACACTGAACAATACAATTGGATTAGAAACCCATTCATGGAAGCTTCAAGTGATTTTGGTTTAACCTTAACAGAAGAAGAACTGGCAGCTATATCCACTGATTGTGGATTGATGATTAAACATAAAGAACTGTCTCTTGAAGCTTTTTGGATTTTAATAAAAGAAGAATATGTGGCAATATCTAAAAAAGCTTTGAACATTTTACTACAATTTTCAACATCCTTTTTATGTGAATTAGGATTTTCTAACGTAAACACAATTAAGTGTAAAAATAGAGGAATTCTTCAATGTATTGATGAGGAAATGAGAGTTTGCCTTTCAAATATATGCCCAAACATTGAAGAAATTGCTAGGACACATCAGGCTAATGTTTCTCTTAAATATAGGAATGAAAAAACAACACATTTGTGCCGGGACCTGCTGAATTTACTAAATCTTACTAAGCATGTATCTATATATATAAAAGGATGCTTCTTGTTGATTTTTTATTTTTTAACCCCTCTTTTTAAAAAATTCTAAAAAGCCTAACTCAAAAAATGTAACAAAAATGGTTTTTTTTTCTTTTTGTATTTTTCCAAAGCTGGAAACGGGGAGGCAGTCAGACTGACTCCCGCACGCGCCTGACTGGGATCCACGTGGCATGCCCACCAGGCGGCGATGCTCTGCCCATCTTGGGGTGTCACTCTGCTGCAATCAGAGCCATTCCAGCGCCTGAAGTAGAGGGCACAGAGCCATCCTCAGCGCCCGGGCAAACTTTGCTCCAATGAAGCCCTGGCTGTGGGAGGGGAAGAGAGAGACAGAGAGGAAGGAGAGGGGGAGGGGTGGAGAAGCAGATGGGCGCTTCTCCTGTGTGCCCTGGCCGGGAATCGAACCCTGGACTCCTGCACGCCAGGCCGACGCTCTACCACTGAGCCAACCGGCCAGGGCCACAAAAATGTTTTTTAATGTCAGAATAAATGTAATTTTGTTGTATTTATTTCATTTAATTACCATAAAAGCATGCTTGGACTTTATATATTTTTTCTTTAATATTTGACTTAATTATAACATATTTCTCAGAAATTTGTATATAGTGTACCTATAATTATTTGTAGGATTTTAAATGTGCCCTGACTTCACAAAGTTTGAGAACCACTGGGTTAAACCAACTAATTTAAAAAATAAGCTTGGGATTATTAAGGTTATTTTATGATGTGTCTGAAGTGGAAGAATCTGATCTGGTCCAGTTTGAAGGTGTGGGGTAACTAGTCTGGGTCTCTTCTTGGCAATCCTAGTGCAGTAGCCAAACAGTGAGGGCATTGAGACTGACTATCCCTTTCAACCGCCATGTGGCCCCTAGTCTGCGAGTGAGGCAGGCTGGTGGGACAGTGCAGAAAGCTGCACTGCCACTGCCTGTGCCATACCTGCTCTGTGGGTATACCACGTGTCTCTACGCCTTCACTCTGGTACTTTGCACAAGCAATAAAACCACCAAAAAGGAACGAACACAAAACACACACACATACATGCAAGCTCAATATGAAATACTCAGGATCTTAAACAGTGGCTATGAGAAAGAATGTTTTTCAGTCTTTAGACATCTAATGAAACCAAAAAAGGACAACAGCAATTAAGCAACTTTTGTCACGAAGAGATTAAGGACACAAACCTGAGGATGAGATTGATTTCATCTTCCTTGGTCCACTCAGTACCTCCACTCTGTTTCCAGTTCAGGTAGTTGAGCCATTTGGAACGACACTGCTTTTCTGAGCGTGTACCCACTCGTTCTGCCACAGCTGCCCAAGACACACCTTGTGTGACGATGTCACCTGGCTCAGTGCTTGTCAATTCATGAACCACCTCTGCAAGTCTCTTTTCTTCTTCTTCTGTCCACTTTCCTGAAAGAAGGAAATTATCCAGAATACTACTGCTACCTTCTCTCTCTCCCTTTTTTTGGAAATCAGACTCAGCCCTATATTTCCAAAGACCACTGGGAAGTAGGCAGTAGTACGGAAAGTATTTCTGAACGACCCTTAGATGGAAAACTACATTTAATATCTACTAAGACAGTTGCATGTTACTAATCCATTCAGGTTTTTAGTACAAAAGAAAACAGAATCTTAACAGAAAACATGAACTGATTCTTTAAGAAAAACTATCCAAAACAAAACTGTAAGTCCTATGTGGGAAAAGCTTCATTGGCTTGATGGGCACAGAAACTCATTCTTTTATTTGCTCACCGAAGCTTCCCTGTTCTGCAGAAGTGGTGTAGGCTCTACAGAGACCTTTACTTATAGGAATGAAAGGACAGAGGCAAGTGGAATAACACATATGGCCTCCCACCCATTTTGGTAAAAATAAACACAGGTTTATACTGTCTCATTTCCCTACTATCCCAACTCCAAGCTAATGTGATAAAATATAAGTCTGAGACTGGTATTCATGCCTATTTTTATTCCAGGTTTTTCTGACCTCATAAACCCACTGATAACATGTAATGTTTTGCTTGGTCTTAAGGAGCTTGAGTAGAAAAACAAACGAAAGAACTTCTGTTTTCATTTTGTTACTAGTAACTAAAAATTTCCAGAAAAATTCAAAAAGGTTATGTGCTCAATTCAAGGATTTGTTTCATCAACAAATACTCATTGCCTGCCTATTATGTGCTAGGAACAGTCTGGATACCCTGGGTTCAAGACAATGTCCTAATCCCCAATTATAGTATTGCGGGAAAGGAGGAGGGAGAACCCAGACTGCTGTCTCATGGTATGTATGATACCAAACAGAACTCCTGGTCAGAAAAATATACATAGAAACACGGAAAGGGAACATGCAGAGCAATCCCTCAGTTTGGCAGTCAAGGAGTGGCACAGTGTGTGTCCAAATTATGCGAACAAAGGGGGTTCTGTACTCACAGCAGCTTACATGATCCTCTGGGGTCCATCCTAAATCTAAAACTCCCATTCCTGCTTCATTCATTTAGTTGTCATTCACCAGAGAATGAGAGTTGGTGGGATTTTATGTCTTTACTGCCTTGCAGGTAATAGTGCTGGTGGAGTGGTTAAGCAGGAAACATTACTGATTCCACTTTAGCAGGTTAGGGGGAGGAAAGAATATATATTTCCTGGAAGCTCGGGCTTAACTTGAGAACTATTTTTCTTATTATAAGACTGATCAGACTGTGGATCCTTCAGAGAACATTAGGGCTAAAAGGAAACCATGACACCACTTATTCTAACCTCTTCATTTTACAGAGGAAACTGAGGCTCAAAAGATTAAATGAGAATTTAGTGGCAGACCATAAATGCTGTTGTCAGCCACACAATTTAGGTTTAACTATACCATCAGTACATGTGTATGCATTAAGAATTGGTATTCAGGCCCTAGCCGGTTGGCTCAGCGGTAGAGCATCGGCCTAGCGTGCAGAGGACCCAGGTTCGATTCCCGGCCAGGGCACACAGGAGAAGCACCCATTTGCTTCTCCACCCCTCCGCCGCGCCTTCCTCTCTGTCTCTCTCTTCCCCTCCCGCAGCCAAGGCTCCATTGGAGCAAAGATGGCCCGGGCGCTGGGGATGGCTCTGTGGCCTCTGCCTCAGGCGCTAGAGTGGCTCTGGTCGCAATATGGCGACGCCCAGGATGGGCAGAGCATCGCCCCCCTGGTGGGCAGAGCGTCGCCCCATGGTGGGCGTGCTGGGTGGATCCCGGTCGGGCGCATGCGGGAGTCTGTCTGACTGTCTCTCCCTGTTTCCAGCTTCAGAAAAATGAAAAAAAAAAAAAAAAAAGAATTGGTATTCATGATCTGGCCCAGGGACAAACACCAATCCCAAGTTTTTTCTAAGAAAAATTTACTTTGAATTTAAAATAAGCAAAATACATACAAACCACTGGAACACAGCTCCTGGAACTAATATTTTTCATAAACTGAGTTGATAAGCTATTGTTAACAAAAATTTAACAGCTTAAATTAAAACTACTTCCTATAATATATGCCGTAAAAATACCTGTATATAATTCTTAAAAATAAGTACTTTCTCAACTGGAGAAGTTTTGGATTGCTATACAAAAAGGAAACATGCTAGACCTAAAACCTATGATACTGAGATGCTATGTCTCTCTGAACAATGTCACTTTTACATAAAAGCACAAAAATAATTACTTGGCTCTATTAAGCTTGAAGAAAAAGGAGACTAGAAAATAAAATTTGAACTCAAGTATATGACAAATTTCTTTCCAGACAGAAGAGAAAGCAGCATCTCAAATGCGGCTAGAAAGCCCCCACCAGCAGCACTCACAGTACCTGTGTTGCAAGTGTCCTTCATCAGTCGGCACCGATCTTTGACGGAAGACGCACTTCTTCCTAGCGCCGCCCCTATTGTTGCCCAGTCATTGCCATGCTTTATCCGGAGCCTAAAACAAGAGTCTGCCAATCAGCATTTGGTTCAACTGTTTTCTCCCTTTTAATTTCATCATTTATTCTTCATTCTTCTTCTTCCCATTTGACTGGTTTGGAAGTTGTGGGCAGCAATACTGAGAGCCAAAGTTTGAAAGAGTGGCCTTTTTTGGGGGTCCACAGTTGTCTGTGGGTGAAAAAAAAAACAGGCAGCAATTGCCTTTTTCCTGGGTCAGAGAAGAAATAAGTAACTTGGATACGTGTTCAAAAAGACCAAATTTCCCCTCAGGTTATTGACACAATCTCCCAGGCAATCCCCAGACTGTTCCCTTTTTTAAAATATTTTATTTATTGATTTTTTTAGAGAAGGGAGAGAGGGGGAGAGAGAGAGAGAGAGAGAGAGAGAGAGAGAGAGAGAGAAAGGGGAGGAGCAGGAAGCATCAACTCCCATATGTGCCTTGACCAGGCAAGCCCAGGGTTTCGAACCGGCAACCTCAGTGTTCCAGGTCGACGCTTTATCCCACTGCGCCACCACAGGTCAGGCAGACTGTTCCCTTCTGATACTCCTACCAAGCTCTTCTAAGGTATCTGAAAAAGTTTAAGTCCTTTTATCATAAACAGGACCAACCTTCAGTTTTTTTTCATAATCCATATAATACATTAATCCATACTTTATGGTCCTAACTCAATGAAGCAAAATTATGTTTCCTGTAAAATAGCCTTTATAAGGTAGTGATTAAGTGAAACAGCCCAGACATTAAGTGAAGCACTGTTAAGTCACATTCTAAACTACACCATATAGCACAGCCTTGGTTTTTGGTCCCAGTGTATATATGTGAGTTCCCTAGGTTTAGACTTCAAGTCACCAAGAATGGCCATCTATAACCCTTGCAGTGATCTAAGGATGCATTTCATTTGGTAACTGACAACAGGAGGAGACAATTTATAGGCAAGTCTTCTTTGTGCAGGTATAGATCTAAGTTCCTTTTATTTCAATCATGCTTAACAATTAAATTAGACCAGTCTACCAAAAATCTCTTAACATTTCAAAAGTAAAACTTTTAAACACAAGACATAAAATAATAATAAAACCCAACTATCAGAATTAATGAATAAAAAATTTTAAACTTACTCCTTGAGCTTTTCAATTTCTTCAGGTGTATATCTAGAAATATAAAGAAATTTAAAAAATCAATTAAAACAAAGAATGCTAAAAACTTTAATAAAAATCAGAATTTCACTTAAGGAGTCAAATGCTAAGTCACACTATTAGCATATTGATAATATTTCCAAAGTAACAAATTTTCAAAGTAGAATAAAAATTACTACTTCTGCTTTCTTTTAAAAAAATAACAAATACTTTCAACTATAATAAAAGTGAGCATTTTACAATTTTCTTTAGAAAAGTCAACATTTAAAACATATTTGCTCCTATGCTGCCTAACTCTTCCTTGACAAGTTTGGTTCGGGAACTCTGATATCATAGCTATTCTGAAAGACTTACTGATGACACTATAAACCAGAGCTAGAAAGAAAAGCATGGTAAATTCTCACAAGGCACTAAACATTCTGAAATCCTCTCCATTTCCCCTGCCCATGAATGGATATCTGACATACTCTAGCTCCAATATAAAAACTTTTTTTTAAAAGGGGGCAAGTAGGCCCTGGCCGGTTGGCTCAGCGGTAGAGCGTCGGCCTAGTGTGCGGAGGACCCGGGTTCGATTCCCGGGCAGGGCACATAGGAGAAGCGCCCATTTGCTTCTCCACCCCTCCGCCGCGCCTTCCTCTCTGTCTCTCTCTTCCCCTCCCGCAGCCAGGGCTCCATTGGAGCAAAGATGGCCCGGGCGCTGGGGATGGCTCTGTGGCCTCTGCCCCAGGCGCTAGAGTGGCTCTGGTCGCAACATGGCGACACCCAGGAGGGTCGCAACATGGCGACGCCCAGGATGGGCAGAGCATCGCCCCCTGGTGGACAGAGCGTCGCCCCTGGTGGGCGTGCCGGGTGGATCCCGGTCGGGCGCATGCGGGAGTCTGTCTGACTGTCTCTCCCTGTTTCTAGCTTCAGAAAAATGCAAAAAAAAAAAAAAAAAAAAAAAAGCAAAAAAAAAAAACCTATCTAGTAAGCCATACTACTACCACCTAAAATTTCCAGAGAAAAAAAAGAAATATCAAAACACCATATAATCATTGCATTGAAAATTTGACACTTTCCCACGTTACCTATAATAGGAATTCATGCATTGTATCAGAAAAGTTATTTAAAAAGAGTCACTGAGCTAGGAAATGCTATACTATAAAAATGAATAGCAAAAAATGTTACCAATGAATTTATAGAGTTCTTTTCAAACTTCCTAAATCTTTATTCCTGTAGTTTTTATAATGTTACTACAAAGCAGACTTTGAGGTATTAAGTCAGCTAAGTCTTAAATCAAACCTATAAGGTGATTTAGATTCTAATTTCTAAAAGAGGCCTTAATTTTAATGAGGTTTGCCATATTCAGAACACGGACCTGGAGAAACATATCCCAATAGTAATTCATAGTATAGCGCTGTCTCCAATTAAGGCTGTGATTATACTCTATTTATGAGGGGGGGTACTTAAATATTTCCCCTAATTACATGAAATCATGCAGCATTACAAGTTTTCATACTTTCCCACATGGTTTCTGTCATCATACATGCGAAGGACTCTTCTATAAACTGCAAACAAAGGCCGGTTCAGACCCCATGCTATAGTCCTGTAGAAATCTTTTCTTTCGTCTTTTGACATCTCAAAGATGATTTCTGTAGCATCTTTTATTCCGCGTGCCTAAATGGGTTACATTTCTTTGATTTAGGGATTTCTGATAAAATGCACATGGATATACTATACTTTTTATAGATTTTTTAAAAAGATCATTAGTGGCATTTTCAAGACGATGTATTGCTAATTCATTAGTAAAGTTTAAATTTCAAATGTTGCAGCAAGATAATAGTGGTACTTAAATGTTTCCAAAAATAAATTGTATAAAATTCAATAAAGTCAAGTTCTGTCAACCTCCTTTAAAATGATAAAAAAATTAAGATCTAAAGAAAGTAGAAGGAAGAAAATCATAAGAACAAAATTAACAGAATCAAGAACCAAATAAAAAATAGGATGGTTAATAAGCAATGCTAAAAATTGGTTTTTAGAAAAGATCGACTGAGACTAATAAAATACAAAAAGGGAAACATGGCAAAAGTAGGGAAAAAAAAGACAAAACACTATTAGAAATGAAAAATGGGCCTATAGGGTTTAGACAATTGAACATTATGAAAATTTTATGACAATAAATTTGAAAGTTTTCATAAAATAAATTCCTAGAAAAAGTCAACTTACCAAAACTGATTCAGGAAAAAGGGAAAATATCTAATAAGCACAGACCATCAAGAAAATTCAATCAGTAATCAAACTATAATGAAATAATAAAAACCCCAGACACAGATAAATTTATAGGTAAACCCTATCAAACAAATAAGAGAAAGATAATTCTATTTTAAATAATTTTAACTATTTTAAACTATTCTGGAGTAAGGAATAAATGGAGGGTGGGGCCTCTTCTTCATTCATTAGGCCAGCATAGCTTTAATAACAAAAGCAGACAAGACGGTTTCAGAAAATAATTTTCAGGCCAACCCCATTCATTAACAAATACCGCCCCACCAATCCGTAAAACAGTTTAGCATGCTAAACTCAGCAGTGTACAAAAAAGGTTAATAATCAATGCACAAAATGAACTCATTCTAGGAATACAAGTTTGTGTTAATTTCAGAAAAAAAATAATTAGTGTAATCAGTCACATGAGTAGATTTATGAAAAAGAACGTAAAATTTCAGTAAGTGTGGACAGAGCAGTCATAAAATTCAATATTCATGTAGGATAACACTCCTAGAAAGTTAGGACTTGCTGACAGTCTTATAAAAGAAAAATTCATGAGTATGAAGATCGAAAAAGAAAAGTCATTGCTAATGTTATATATATATAAAAAAATCTTTACAAGTTCTCATTAACAATAAGCATCAAAATGAAAAGAATTAAGACTGAATCTTACTATGAAAGTTAATGGATGTCCTTTTTGAGGAAAAACATAAAAGTATAGAAGACGATAAAGAGGAACTAACTAAATGGGAGAGCTATACAATGTTTTTCAATAGGAAGATAAAATATGGTAAAGATGTTAATTCCCCTGAAATTGATGCACAGATTCAATGCAGTCCCAATAAAAATTCCAAAAGCTTTCCATTCTCTGCAAACTGATTTTACGTTTATCATGGAAAAGCAAAGGGCCAAAAACACTCATGAAAAGACTTGCCCCATCAGGTACTGGCACTTTTGAAGATAGTGCTATATACCAATAGAACCTGGGAACAAATTAGAAAACCTAGAAACAAATCTATAGAAGCTTGTTTTGGGACAGAATAGACATTGGAAATGAGGAAAAAACATTCTACAATGATGCTGGGACAATTGTCATCCATAACATAATAACACTGAAACTCTTATCTCACATTAATAGGAGGAAGAAAATCACAGTGAAAGGCAAAACTCTAAAACTTGTATAAAATATGAGAATATCTTCATGCCTTTGAGACAGGGGAGGCTTTCTTAAACAGTATGCAAAATATAAAAGTAGAAAGACTGTAACTTTGACACTGAAATGAAAAATCTTTTTCATCAAATGACACCTCAAGAGACAGAAAAGACATGCCACTAAACTGGACAAGATACTTGCAACACAATCAAAAAACATTAGTATCTGGCATACATTAAGTATATCTAGAAAAAAAAACCATTGAAAAATTGTTGAAAGATAAAAAGGAATTTCAAAGAGGAAACACAAATGTCCAATCAGCATATAAAAATAAGTAATCAGAAAAATGCAAATTTACGCCATAATAAAATACCATCCACATCCACCAAATTTGTACAAATAGCAAAAAAGCAAAAAAGAACCCACTGAGGAACTGAGTGAAAACGATGAAGGGATTAAGAAGTAAAAATTGGTTGTCACTAAAGTCATGGGAATGTGAATTCAAAGCATAAGGAACAGTCAATAATATTGTATTAATTAAATGTGTATGGTGGTGTTAGGTGGGTACCGGAAATACTGGGGGGAGTGGGTGGGCACTTTGTGAAGTGTATGATGACAGCTGTACACCTGAAACTAATATAAAAAAAAAAAATACTGAATGGAAAAATGTAAAAAAAATTTAAAAACTAAAACAAAAACCCAAATGACCTTAACTATGAATGTGTAACATATTACTACGTATTTTACACAATACAGCTAAAGAAATCAACAGGGAATCTATTTATATAAAGTTCAAAAACAGGTAAAATTACACTGATATATGACACATTATAAACACTCTACAATGTATAAAATCTCTAACAACCTAGCAGCAAAACGTTTCTAAATGTTAGAATCTTTTCCTAAAATTATTGTTTATGCAGTTTCAATTCTGTAAGTGATTAAACCTAAATATTTACTAAGCACCTACCAATATGCAAGACACTGTGTTGCAAGATAACATTACCGTGAAATATTCCTCTGCTTTTTTTGGTTTGTTTTTACTTTTGGCAGTTACTTTCATTTATCCTTTTACCCAAAATATGGAATATATGACATCTAACTAACTGGCTTAAAAATGACTCCTCAACAGTTTTAGAAAAAAGCACCACATAATAAAAACCATGGTCAAAAATAAAAATCAAATAAATTATCTTTTTCTACAACTAGTCCATCTTTTTAGACATTTTCTAGTTCTGCCAACCCTATCATTAGTCTCCCAATCACTCAAATGAAAACTCTTTTCAGTTATTCATGTTTCAGTGTCTTTCTCCCCCTACATCCAGTCATCAGGCTTCCTCAGAGATTACTTGTTTATCTGCCCTTCCCCTGCCAATTCCCTTTCTTACCACTGTGGTTTAAAAGTCCTCACACACTTGTTTCTCTTCAGATCATACACATTTTTTGCTTTTTAAAAGTCCTTACTCCCTTTACCTGGTCAACTGAAATAGTCATCTAAAAATCTCAAATTTTAGTCACTTTCCTTCCCTTTAATCATAAAGTTGGAAGGCTCCTTGAACATCATCTACTACAGTCCTCTAGAAAAGCCAGCTGCTTAAATTCCCAAAGTTCAATGTTCTTACCACTCATTACTGTCTCACCTAAACCCATGCATTTTTTCCCCCAGTCTTACCTAAAGTGTATGTGACCAGTGGCCAACTTAACACACTTCTGGACACATTTTTAATAGTCACTGCATTTCTCTTTCTCTTGTAACAATGAGGTTTTTTTTTTTTGTTTTTTTGTTTTTTTTTAATTTTTCTTAAGTGAGAAGCAGGGATGCAGAGAGATAAGACTCCCGCATGCGGCCGACCAGGATCCACTCAGCAAGCCCTCTCTGGGGTGATGCTCTGCCCATTGGGGACTGTTGCTCTGTTGCTCGTCAACCAAGCTATCTTAGCGCCTGAGGTGAGGCAATGGAGCCGTTCTCAGTGCATGGGGCCAACTTGCTCCAACCGAGCCACGGCTACAGGAGGGGAAGAGAGACAGAGAGAGAGCAGGGAGAAGGAGAGAGGTGGAGAGGTGGAGAAGCAGATGGTCACTTCTCTGGTGTGCCCTGACTGGGAATCAAACCCGGGACTTCCACACACCAGGCCAATGTTTTACCACTGAGCCAACTGGCCAGGGCCACAATTAGTTTGATGGTGAAGATCTTTATTTATTAGGAAAGAATTAAAGTTTTTAACTCTTTATAGTTTACAAAGCTTAGCTGGGGAAGGATGCAGGTTAAAATTAAGCAAAGAATGTGGACATTTTAGGCAGCAACCTATTTAAACCAACTAAGTATCAAACAACAGAAAAATGATTAAATAAATATTATACACCTCTCATTCCCAAACAATGTTAATGGTCTACCTTCCAAACACATACCATTCCATACTATTTGAATCTAACTTAACTTTGGGGACTGTCAGTAAGGTTCTAGAGAAGATATCCCTGAAAAAAGCATAGATTTACCTGATGATCCCTAACTTAATTAAGGTACCAGTCTTTCTCATTTCTTATAGGGCAGAGTTCTAATTCTTCAATCTGGATTTCAAAGCTCAGTTTCCAGAGGGTAATCTTGGTTCAAGTTAAAGGAGTTAATTTAATGTGGTCTGGGTTTAATCTTTGATTTCTTGGTTCTCAGCATTTACTCATATTGTTAACCTCCAGCCATATTTTAGCCTAAGTTCTACCCCCTTTTTTAAAGACTCAGCTTACATTCTTGCTCTTCTAAATATTTTCCACAGCTGTCCTAACCCTGTGAATACTCTTTCTCCTCTGATCTCATGCAGAATTTACAATAGGTATCAATCACATACTAAGCCCTGTATCATTCTTAATCTATTTCAACATTCCCAAATGGACTGCTGGATTTTCAAAATCAAACACTATATGCTTTTCAAAATCAAAAACTATCTTCAGAGCCTCAAAAATTCTGTGTTCAACAGACATTTAAACAAAGAAGATGACTAACAGAAGCCTAAATATAAAAATGATTAAACTTTTGATTTCTTTTTAAAAAGGGAAGGACGATATGATGTCATAAAGATGAGTATCTTAGGCTTTAGACCAGTGGTTCTCAACCTGTGGGTCGTGACCCTGGTGGGGTGCCTAAAGCCATCAGAAAATACATAATGCATATCAGGTATTTACATTCCGAATCATAACTGTAGCAAAATTACAGTTATGAAGTAGCCACCAAAATTATTTTTTGGTTTGGGGTCACCGCAAAATTATTTTTTGGTTTGGGGTCACCGCAACATGAGGAACTGTATTGCAGGGTCACGGCATTAGAAAGGTTGAGAACCACTGCTTTAGACAATATAAACTTACACTCTAATTTATATGCTACTTTAAAAGACAGGGCTTTAAGATTCTCAGTGGCTACTAAGATTTTGTCTAAACTTCAGGGTGGTTAAGCAATAAAGCTACTCAAAATTTGTGTAAAAATATATATACTATAATGATACATCTTAGCATTGTTAAGTTACGTTAGCCAGTCATTCATTACAAAATTACTGAAAAGCTCCTGAGTATACATAATAGGCTGACTTGATATTTTTATAATTGGCAGTGGATAAATTAGTGAAACAAAAATAATATGTCATAAGATACCTTCAGATAGCGTTCAATATTGTTCATCAAAATATCAATTTCTTCCTTGGACCACATCCCCTGCTTCCACTTATGTCCTTTAAAAGAAAACAAATAATATTATAGAAAATATTACTCCTTGAGAGGAATAAATACTAAAGATTTGCTTTCTGATTAAATGTTATCTATGAGAACAAAATATAGCTAATTTAATTTCTCATTCACCTGAAAGAGCCCTAGGTTAAGTTGCTTTTGAAACCTTTGGACTTTAAGAATGCATTTGATCCTACTAAATAAAGACAAGTTAAGTAAAAGATTAAAAAACGTTAATTCCCCTCAGTTACTTCTCTCACCCTTTCAGCAGTACAGAACAGTTAAAAAGACTTGTAAGTATTAGAAAAGCCAGGATGTGAGGGCGATCTGGCTGCGACATCTGTCACCCCATTGATCGCCAGGGTTGATTCGGCTGATCTGGCTGGCTAGGCGGGTGTCCCCTTCCTCCCTCACCGCTCCATGTGCGTCCCTCCCGAAGCTGCGCGCTCGGTCGAAGAGGACGACCTTCCCCGCTAGAGGAGAGGACCGTTCTTCGGTCAAGGGTATACGAGTAGCTGCGCTCCCCTGCTAGAACCTCCAAACAAGTCTCAAGTATTAGAAAAGCCCAACTATGTTAAAAGTTTCTGAAAAATTTCTCCATTGAAAAATAAATTTTATGAGCAAAACAACATACAGAAAAAATCCTAGGACAAGGTAAACATAGTATACTGGATACCAAATTAATAATATATTCTAAATGAGTATTTACAGTGGTTAAGAACAATCTATTTACTTGCTTTCTTTCCTTACTTCACAGTGGCATGTTCACAACTCCTACTTTCTGGTAGCAACTTCCTAGCAATCTTTATGAGCATAACAACACTATAAACACCATGTGACAATAAGCTGCTAAGCTACTTATACCAAAGAAAGTAGATCTTTGAAAATGCTTGACTTCCTACTCCTGTAAGCAGTAATCGCCCACTGTCTTTTTAATGTCACCACTATCCATTTGTTCAAAAAATTAACAGGAAAAAATATAAATATCAGAAAAAGGATCAATTATTAAAAAACAAATGTTTGTTTCACTGTCTCATTCAGAGTCATTTAGAGCCAAATTTAATTCAATTAGAAATCAGTCAGTCAGAAAAAGCTAAGAACCATATAATTTCACAAATATGTGGGATATAAAACTGAAACTCATAGACACAGACAACAGTATGATGGTTACCAGAGGGAAAGGGGTCAGGGGTACAGTAAAGGAAAAGAGGGCCAAATATATGGTGATGAATGATGATTTGTGGGTGGTAGACACACAATGCAATACATAGATTACGTAGCATAGAAATGTACACTTTAAAGTAAACCTACATGATCTTATTAACCAATGTCACCCCAATAAGTTTAATAAAAAAATAAAGAAAAAAGCTCAATTGCTGTAACTACTTAATCACAATTATGAAAGTCCAACTCAGAATCCTAATAACTATAAGCTCTTTTTATCTCCATTTCTTGCTCCAGACAACAAAATTCACAGTATTTACCTTTGTTAGTCAGAGAATCCTTATCTTCTTTAGTTGTAAACCATGCTTGGCTTACTGCAGAAACTTCCTCATTACCCAATGGAGATATTTCATCTAGTTGTTCATTCTGTAAAATCTTGAAAAAGTACAAATACACATTTGTATATTTATATATATAAAATGAGCTCCTACATACAACAAAATAGAAATGCTGGGGTTGAGTGTTATGATTATTAATATCCTAACAGGCAGTTTGCTGTCTAAATATATCATTATTATAATGTAATCTCTTGTTAAATTTAAACAATAGGCTAAATCAAAAGACATTATTGCAAAATCATGGTCTGCTTACTGTTTACTGACAATTTTGTTTCAGACAATTTCTAGAGCTCACTCCTACAGTTATTAATGTACCTTCTTCTCAAAGAATTATATGGAACTACTTTTAATTATTATTGCACCAAAAGTAGTATTTACTGAGGAATGTGTAGTTTAAAAATAGGTTTTATAGACACAATTCATATACCACATAAAATTCATCCTTTAAGGGAAACAATTCAGTGGCTTTCAGTATATTTATGCAATTATCACTGGGTACATTTTTAATTATGTACATACCTAATCTAGCAAATTTTGTAGGAACAAAGCTGCTTTTAAGAGTTGGCCTTGAGCTAAAGAGAGCTCTAATATAAGCAAGGACAAGGTGACAAAGGTGCTGCCAGGTGAAGTATGAGACTCTCACAGGCAGACCAGGATCAGAGGAGCTGCATGCCTGGTGAGAACTCCTACAGCGTGGTCTCAGGACGGGATGAACACCAGCAGGGCGAAAGTCCTAACAGACTGGACTAGTTCTTGAATAAGCAAAAAATGAATCTCTAACTTAAAGAGGAAATGAAACCCATCTTACTTGGAAAGACAGATACTATCATTGAACCACCAAAGCACAATAAGGGGAAAAGCCAAACTTTCATTGTCACCTACTTTATTTTTATGTCTGTCTTGTGGTAATGAATATATCATATTCATAAAAGCAGTTTTTTTTTTTAAATTCTAGAAATCACTGAACAAATATGAAATGTTTTATAACTGTATTTATGTATCATACATTTTAAAAATTCTTTCTTTTAAACACCAAGAAGCCTTTATAAAACTTAGAATTGAGATAGATGTTGTCTAAGGCCTCTTATATTCTATAAATCTCATTTATTAATCAGTTGGTTAAAAAGATAAAGTTACCAGCAAAGTCCAACCAATAAATCTTAGGAATAAACCTATCATGGTGATTAGTTGCTATCTTCAGGCAAATACTTAATGCCTTATGGCTTAAATTTTCCTGATGAAGAGTTAGAATCATTATTTAAGTCGTATAATGTTAAACATGTAAACAGCCACTGAACAAAGCAAATAAATGATTAAATTTTAACAATAGTCAACACTGTCAATAATAAATGAGTTAAGTGAGTATAGCAGGAGGTTCAGGTACCTAAAGCATATTCACCTGTGTTTAGTACAAAGGTATTAATAAGTTCTCTAGTATTTCACCTACACTTTTCACTACTTCATACATTAATCTTTTTAAATTACCCAGTCTTTATTTAGTATGCTGTTGCTTTTCAAAAGAAGGCTTTGTGAGTGAGCTGTAGCATACATGTTTATAATATATGCAGGCTTAGAAACCTAAAAATAAGTATTTCACCCCATGAATACCTCTTGCAATCACAAAGTACTGTATATATTTTAAAATTTCTTAGTTCCTAATTAATTTTTAAGCTCTCATCTCAATTTTGTGGTCAGACAAATATGTTCACACTGTTTTATCACCTAAGGTATGTGTAAAAGATAAGTCTTCCTGCAGCCAGTGAAGACTTACTGTACCTGGATCTGTGTGACAGTTCCCTCAGTAATATCATCTGCCACATCTGTGGTTGCTGTCATGGTCACCTCAAAGCTCTGATCATTTTCTGAAACTTCAAGGAAAAGAACAGTTCAATGCTAGAATAATAGCAGGTCCTAATATTTTTTAAAATCCATGGGAAAAATGTGACCACCTAATTTCCTAACACATTCTTTGCTAGGATATATATAATATACATATCATACATGCACTTAACCATTATTTATTATACACTAATACACACTAAGTATTGTTCTCTGAGTTATGTGGAGACAGTAGTGAGCAAAAGAAACAAAAATTCTGCCTTTATGTCCCCCTTTTTTCTAGTTGGTTAAACACAAAATGATGGTGATAAGTAATAAAAAAAAATACAGTAGGAAAGGGAATGTGTTGGAAGTGAGGAAGGGTATTTGACATTTCAGCTAGGAGGCCAGGAATAGTAACCACCTTAGAACAAAGAGAAGAAGGGAGCTAGTCCTGTAGGATCTTGAGAAAGAGTGCCTCAGGCTGAGGGTAAAGGCTCTGAGATGGAGTATATCTGGATTTTCCCAGAAATAGCAAGGAAGGCGGTATGGCCAAGGCAGACTGAACAAGAACAGTAGAAACTCTGTGGAAACCTGTAGGCCACTATAAAGACTCTGGCTCTAACTTTTAGACAGGAAACCAACGGAAGGTTAAGAGAAGTGATATAATCTTTTACTTTAACAGCATCACTCTGGCTGCCATGGAGAAAATAGCCTGAAGGGCAGCAAGGGCTGCAATGAGATCAGTTAAGAAGCTAATTTCAAAAATCTTAGTAAGAGACCAGTGGCTTGGACTAGAGTGAAAGCCACTCTAAAGTGAGGAGAAGTAGTTCAAATTGTGGATATATTTTGATGGTAGAGCCATTAGAATTTGAAGATCAATCAAGTACAAGAGAAATGGAAAAGTCAAGGATATTAGTTTTTTTTTAAATCTCACTAAATGGAAAAAATGTATTTGCTATGACTTGAGATAAAGAAGATTATATAAGTCAATTTCAGAAACTGAGTTTTAAACACATCAGTTTGAGATACCTGCTAAACATCTAGAGTTAAAGAGAGAAAACTGGACTGGAATAATCTGGGAGACGTCGCCAGAGATAGGACTTTTAAATCATAAATTCAAGGGAGTACAAACAGAAAACAGAAGTAGTCTAAGAACTGAGTCCTGGGGCACGCCACATGTAGAGGCTGAAAGGATTTGAACAAGTCAGCGTAAGAGACTGAGAAAGAATGGACAGAAAGGTAGAAGAAAACTAGAGAAATGTATTCCCCGGAACCCATGTGACAACATGTTTCAGGGAGGAGGGAGTGATTAATATTGTCAAAAATTGTGGACAGATTGGGTAAGACAAAGACTGAAAAAATACCTCCACTGTATTTAGCAACAAAAAGGTTTCTGGAGACTTGAGAAAAACAGCTCTGGTGAAGTGACAGAATGAAAGTCTGACTGGAGGGGTATAAGGAAGAACAGAAGAAGTGGGGACAAGAACAGGAAATTCAAGGTATTCTGTTCTTAAGGAGAGAAATTGGGTGGGGGCCAAAAGTGGGCTGACGGGACATTTTAAAGAAGAAAATCCAGAATGTTTATAACAAAAACAATCCAGTAGAGAAGGAAAAATGGATGACTCAAGAGAAAAAAAGAAATCACTGCAACAACATTCATGAGTAGGCAAAGGGGATAGGGTCTAATAAAAAGAAAGGCTGGCTGTCTTCAGCTAGGAAAAAAGAGAATACTGTATATGGACATACATAGATGGAGCTGTATATTTGTGACAGTGAAAACTAACAGAAATTACTATGTATATTTTCTAGCTACTTCAATTTTCTCAGTAAAGTAGGAAGCAAGGTTATCAGTTGAGAGTAAAAAATGTAGACAAAGGATTAGAGGTTAAGAGACACAGTCATCTCAGTGGGAGAAAGAAAAGTATGGTGGAGTTATGTATGGTGTGACTAGTAGGCAACATCATAAGCTCATTTCAAGTTAATGATTATCAGTTTAAAGTGAGACCAGTCAGTTTGCTTGTGCTACTTTTCTATCAGACATAGACATAAATAGGCAGAGAGATTTAACCTAGGTTATAGTTTTACCAAAGAACAAAGAAGTGAGGGAAGGAAAAAAGGACTTGATGGTAAATTCAATGATAACCATAAAACTGAAACTAGATAAGGAGGAAACAGTATACAAAGTGGAGAAGGAACAAAGAAAAAGTGGTAAGATCAATGAGTGCTAGGGAGCAAAGGATCGCAAGAGTTTAATAAGAGTATTAAGAGCAAGTAAGCTGGAAACATGGGAAGCAGTGGAAGGAAAACAAAATTTGAAATAGAAATCAAATAGAATCCAGTTAATAGGAAATAGCAAAAGTGGTAACAGTAGTGATGAGACAGTGTGAAGGACAAAAGGAATAAGAGGCTAAGGTATTGCAACAATCATTTAAATGAGTAATCACTAAGGGTTATAACTATGAATAGGAAATGGAGTGAATGTGGTGGCAGATGACTGCTAAAACAAGGGATCAGTGGGTGATCTGGACTGATTACCACGTGAGTTGAGAGACTTATAAGGCTCAGACAAATAAATGTTATCAGTTTTATAAAGCATGTAAATAAAATCTGAATATTAAAAGTAAATTTGAAGTTAAGTATTTAAAAATATTTGCCTCCTCAACCCTGGCCGGTTTGCTCAGTGGTAGAGCATCGGCCTGGCGTGCAGGAGTCCTGGGTTCGATTCCCAGCCAGGGCACACAGGAGAAGCGCCCATCTGCTTCTCCACCCCTCTCCCTCTCCTTCCTCTCTGTCTCTCTCTTCCCCACCCCGCAGCCAAGGCTCCATTGGAGCAAAGTTTGCCCGGGTGCTGAGGATGGCTCTGTGGCCTCTGCCTCAGGCGCTAGAATGGCTCTGATTGCGGCAGAGCAACGCCCCAAGATGGTCAGAGCATCGCCCCCTGGTGGGCATGCAGGGTGGATCCCGGTCGGGCGCATGCGGGAGTCTGTCTGACTGCCTCCCAGTTTCCAACTTTGGGGAAAAAAAAAAAATTTGCCTCCTCAAAGTCCAGCAAATGACTTGGCCATTCAATCAGTCCCAGATGACAGTGACAGATATAGAACTTCATGCTTTTATGGGACTTTTTTAAAATGTAGAAACTTGCCTAAGTTGATTTTATCAGCATACTTTTTACAAATCCAGAGAATATATCAGTACTTCAAGCCTGCTTTTCATGAATTCAGTCTTATTGTAAATATTAGGCTCCAGAATGCCCTCCACATATGATACACTATTACCCATCAAGCAGCTCATGTAGTTTTATGTCAATACAGCCATATTACGTATCTTAGCCAGTTATGTGAATGAGGGTGTAAAGAATTCAGAGTAACACCATGAAACAGAACAAAATATCAAGTATACCTACAAGGTACTGTCCTTTAACAAAATGAATGAACCATTCAAAATAATCACTCAAAAATTCTGGCTTAAAAAAAAAAAAATTCTGGCTTAATAAATAAGTCCTGAGGATGTAATAATATACAGCATGGTGACTATAGTTACCATTTCCTTGAAAGTTGTTGAGAGATTATATATTAAGTTATCATATAAGAAAAAATTCATAACTATGTGTGGTGATGGATGTTAACTAGACTTACTGTGTTGATAATTTCATAATATATAAATGTACCAAATCATGTTGTACACTTAGAACTAACATGTTACATATCAATTATAGCTGAATAAAAAATAATTGTAGCTTAGAAAATGTCTATATAGGATTGCACCTGTACAGATAGGCCAATCAAGTTTTAAGACTGAATCACAACATAATGATAGTCAAATTAGGAGAGAGTTTAAAAAATTATATGAATCATCATTAGAAGGAAAGCTCATTTAATTAGAAATAGATTATGTTTGTAGAGTCACAACTGGAAGCAATATTACCAATATGATTATCAACACTGTCTTTCAATAGTCTCACAGTAAACTGATACTAAAGGCTTTCTTTTCTGTTAATTTAATAAGTATTGAACTCTAAATACAGAGTTCAAACTCTAAATCTACTTGTGAAAACAAAGTTTTCCACAATGAAAACCTAGTCTCAGTTTTTTTCCACTGGATGGTGATTTGGCTTGATGATCAGTGCAAAATGAAAGTTCTCTGATATGGCAAGACTCTCCTTTATGCAGAGTGCCTCTAAGAGCCTTGCACCCCAACCCACTGCCATGGACTAAGACTCCTGCTCCAACGGTGTGGGGGCACCACAGTCAGTAAGAGTCCCTGTATGTGAAATAAATGAGAAATGGAGTATAACATTACAGTTGTTGTGTTGTAGACTTTTACCAACAGTATTCTACCTGAAATACTAGACCTCCTTAGAATCCAGTCTGTTCTAAATAATCTTCGAATATAAACACGGTAAAAACTTTCTTAGTGAAAATAAACTAATTAATTAGACTCCTATCTAACTTCCACTTAGTTATTTACCATATGAAGAGGCAGTATAGCATTGGGATTATGAGTATGAATTACAAGAACCAGAATGACTAGGTACGACCTTAGTTATTATACCTCTCTCTGCCTTAGTTTCATCATTTATAAAATTGGGGTAATATCCCTACTCTAGAGCATGCTTTAAAGTGAATATGCTTCTTGTGGGTTGTGTATGAAAAATCCTATTTTTATTAAACAAAGCAAGAACATACAGGTAGTACATTAAATATTAAAAAAAAGCATATTGACCCTGGCCAGTTGGCTCAGTGGTAGAGCGTCGGCCTGGCGTGCAGGAGTCCCGGGTTCGATTCCCGGCCAGGGCACACAGGAGAAGCACCCATCTGCTTCTCCACCCCTCCCCCTCTCCTTCCTCTCTGTCTCTCTCTTCCCCTCCCGCAGCCAAGGCTCCATTGGAGCAAAGTTTGCCCGGGCGCTGAGGATGGCTCTGTGGCCTCTGCCTTGGGCGCTAGAATGGCTCTGATTGCAGCAGAGCGATGCCCCAAGATGGGCGGAGCGTCGCCCCCTGGTGGGCGTGCCGGGTGGATCCCAGTCAGGCGCATGCGGGAGTCTGTCTTACTGCCTCCCTGTTTCCAGCTTTGGAAAAATACAAAAAAAAAAAAAAGCATATCCATGATATTAAAATTTCATGGGGGGGGAGACTGATCAGGAAAAAAAATGTTTAAAGACTACTGGACAGGGGTGAGAGGTTAATAATATAAAGGTTGAGATGATTAGACAATATATGTAAAAGCATTTAGAACACATCTGGCACATATATAAACACTAAGCGTTAGTTAAAAGGAGGTTTTTTTATGAAATAAAGAGAAAAATAATGGGTTTAAGCATAGCTTCAAATGCCAATTAAATCTCCTGCAAGCTAAAATTTTATTTTAAAAGGAAACTCGGCTCTTAATAATGCACAGTGACTTACGTGGAAGCGCAACAACTGATATGCAAGGAGTAGACTCATCAACACTCTGATCATCCTCAGAAGACAGACAAAGTCTTTTATGCGGAGGTTCAGTACTATCTTCTGAGTCTATTTCATCAGCTTCTGATGAAACAAAACAAAAACAAACAAAAATCTCAAAACCTTCAAAACACAAAATCTTAAAGTAATAGCTGTAAACAGCTGTCTTACCAATTTGCTCACTTAATTAAACCCAGCTGTACAAGTGATACTACAAATAATATTGCCTTCTGTATGTCTAGTGCGGTACCTCAGTTCCTACTCTTCTGACAAGAACTATATAATAAGGTGCCATTTCTTGAACATTACACTTTTGTGCTATCAACTATCTGGCTTTCCAAATATTTCCCATGTAAAGATAAGGACTTGTTATTTAATTCACTCACAAATATTTACTGAGTGCCTACTATGTGCTAAATACTGGGAAAAAAACAAGAAGTGATACACTGACTGTCAAGGAGCTCACAGTGTAGTGGAGATGACTAAGCAAACAATTTCAACATAGTGCTAGCAATTTCAAAAGAGCTATGAAGGTAGAATAAAGAGGCTGTTATACGAGCAGAGAGGAAAGCCATTTAGTTTAGACCAAAGATGAAGGAAGGTTCCCTGGAGAAGAGGTCTTCCACGTGAAAGAGAAACAGCCAGGGAAAAATTATTATTATCAGCTGTAGAGTAATAAACTTAAGGAATATTAGGAAGGTAAAAACAGTCGTGAATCGCTGGCACATCAAAATACATGAAATGTAGCAGGAAGTGAGTCTGGAAGGAAGGCTGAGATGATGGGAGATCTATGTGCCAAATTAAAGAACCTGAATTATATTCTATAAACTACGGTAAGCTTTACACTTCCTACACTGTTTAGTATCATGACCAACGTCTTCATAGTGTGAAAGAAGAAGTAGGCGTGGCAGACTGGTTAAAAGGCTACTAGAGATACCCAGGTGAGAAACTGAACTAAGAAAGGGGCACCTGAGACAGAGAGGAAGGAAGTGATTCAAGAAACATAATTCTATCAACAAATCTTCGTGATGGAATGAATATGGGAGATTAGAAAAGAACACAAATCTGAATGAAATAACCTAGGGACCAAGTACGAAGTGAAAAGAGAAGACAGAACCTAGGTTGAGCAAAGGTGAACTTAAAGCAAAATAAACAATAAATTAAAAAGAATAGAGAAATAAAATCATAAGCCCCAAGGCTGCTGAATCTTAATTCATTACCTGATCATACTAAATCTTATTCAGTCATATAAAATCCTCTAACTCTGGTTCTAGCGCAAAAACAAAACAAAACAAAACAAAAAACTAAAACCCCAACTGTTCATTGATACATATTGGCATGACTACCTCTACATTTTCTTTTTTTTTTTTTAATAAATTTTTATTAATGGTAATGGGATGACATTAATAAATCAGGGTACATATATTCAAAGAAAACATGTCTAGGTTATTTTGTCATCAAATTATGTTGCAAACCCCTCGCCCAAAGTCAGATTGTCCTCCGTCACCCTCTATCTAGTTCTCTGTGCCCCTCCCCCTCCACCTAACTCTCTCCCTCCCTCCCCCCCCCCCACCCTTGGTAACCACCACACTCTTGTCCATGTCTCTTAGTCTCATTTTTATGTTCCACCAATGTATGGAATCATGTAGTTCTTGTTTTTTTCTGATTTACTTATTTCACTCCTTATAATGTTATCAAGATCCCACCATTTTGCTGTAAATGATCTGATGTCATCATTTCTTATGGCTGAGTAGTATTCCATAGTGTATATGTGCCACATCTTCTTTATCCAGTCTTCTATTGAAGGGCTTTTTGGTTGTTTCCATGTCTTGGCCACTGTGAACAGTGCTGCAATGAACATGGGGCTACATGTGTCTTCACGTATCAATGTTTCTGAGGTTTTGGGGTATATACCCAGTAGAGGGATTGCTGGGTCATATTTGCAGTTTTTTGAGGAACCACCATACTTTCCTCCATAATGGTTGTACTACTTTACAGTCCCACCAACAGTGAATGAGGGTTCCTTTTTCTCCACAGCCTCTCCAACATTTGCTATTACCCCTCTTGTTGATAATAGCTAATCTAACAGGAGTGAGGTGGTATCTCATTGTAGTTTTGATTTGCATTTCTCTAATAACTAATGAAGCTGAGCATCTTTTCATATATCTGTTGACCATTTGTATCTCTTCCTGGGAGAAGTGTCTGTTCATGTCCTCTTCCCATTTTTTTATTGGATTGTTTGTTTGTTTGTTGTTGAGTTTTATGAGTTCTTTGTAAATTTTGGATATTAGGCCCTTATCTGAGCTGTCGTTTGAAAATATCAGTTCCCATATAGTTGGCTGTCTGTTTATTTTGATATCAGTTTCTCTTGCTGAGCAAAAACTTTTAATTCTGATGTAGTCCCATTCATTTATCTTTGCCTTCACTTCTCTTGCCATTGGAGTCAAGTTCATAAAATGTTCTTTAAAACCCAGGTCCATGATTTTAGTACCTATGTCTTCTTCTATGTACTTTATTGTTTCAGGTCTTATATTTAGGTCTTTGATCCATTTTGAATTAATTTTAGTACACGGGGACAGGCTGTAGTCGAGTTTCATTCTTTTGCATGTGGCTTTCCAGTTTTCCCAACACCATTTGTTGAAGAGGCTTTCTTTTCTCCATTGTGTGTTGTTGGCCCCTTTATCAAAGATTATTTGACCATATATATGTGGTTTTATTTCTGGGCTTTCTATTCTGTTCCATTGGTCTGAGTGTCTATTTTTTTGCCAATACCATGCTGTTTTGATTATCGTGGCCCTATAATATAGTTTAAAGTCAGGTATTGTAATGCCCCCAGCTTCATTCTTTTTCCTTAGGATTGTTTTGGCTATTCGGGGTTTTTTATAGTTCCATATAAATCTGATGATTTTTTGTTCCATTTCTTTAAAAAATCTCATAGGGATTTTGATGGGAATTGCATTAAATTTGTATATTGCTTTGGGTAATATGGCCATTTTGATTATATTTATTCTTCCTATCCAAGAACAAGGAATATTTTTCCATCTCATTGTATCTTTTTCGATTTCCCTTAACAATGCTTTGTAATTTTCATTATATAGGTCCTTTACGTTCTTTGTTATGTTTATTCCTAGGTATTTTATTTTTTTTGTTGCAATCGTGAAGGGGATTATTTTTTTGAGTTCGTTTTCTAATATTTCATTGTTGGCATATAGAAAGGCTATGGACTTTTGTATGTTAATTTTGTATCCTGCGACCTTACTGTATTGGTTTATTGTTTCTAATAATCTTTTTGTGGAGTCCTTCGGGTTTTCAATGTATAGGATCATATCATCAGCAAAAAGTGATACCTTTACTACTTCTTTTCCGATATGGATGCCTTTTATTTCTTTGTCTTGTCTGATTGCTCTGGCCAGAACTTCTAGCACCACGTTGAATAAGAGTGGAGAGAGTGGACAACCCTGTCTTGTTCCTGATTTAAGGTAGAAAGTCCTCAGTTTTATGCCGTTTAATAGGATGTTGGCTGATGGTTTATCATATATGGCCTTTATCATGTTGAGATATTTTCCTTCTATACCCATTTTGTTGAGAGTCTTAAACATAAAATTGTGTTGTATTTTATCGAAAGCCTTTTCTGCATCTATTGATAAGATCATGTGGTTTTTGTTCTTTGTTTTGTTGATATGGTGTATTACGTTAACCGTTTTGCGTATGTTGAACCATCCTTGAGATTCTGGGATGAATCCCACTTGATCATGATGTCTTATTTTTTTAATATGTTGTATTCGGTTTGCCAGTATTTTGTTTAGTATTTTAGCATCTGTATTCATTAGAGATATTGGTCTATAGTTTTCTTTCTTTGTGCCATCCTTGCCAGGTTTTGGTATGAGGGTTATGTTGGCCTCATAAAATGTGTTTGGAAGTATTGCTTCTTCTTCAATTTTTTGGAAGACTTTGAGTAGAATAGGAACCAAGTCTTCTTTGAATGTTTGATAGAATTCACTAGTATAACCGTCTGGGCCTGGACTTTTATTTTTGGGGAGATTTTTAATAGTTTTTTCTATTTCCTCCCTACTGATTGGTCTGTTTAGGCTTTCTGCTTCTTCATGACTCAGTCTAGGAAGGTTGTATTGTTCTAGGAATTTATCCATTTCTTCTAGATTGTTGTATTTGGTGGCATATAATTTTTCATAGTATTCTACAATAATTCTTTGTATTTCTATGATGTCTGTGGTGATCTCTCCTCTTTCATTTTGGATTTTACTTATTTGAGGCCTGTGTCTTTTTTCCTTGGTGAGTCTTGCCAAGGGTTTGTCAATTTTGTTGATCTTTTCAAAGAACCAGCTCCCCAGCTCCTTGTTTTATTGATTTTTTCTATAGTTTTTCTGTTCTCTATTTCATTTATTTCTGCTCTGATTTTTATTATCTCCTTTCTTCGGCTGGTTTTGGGTTGTCTTTGTTCTTCTTTTTCTAGTTCCTTAAGGTGTGAAGTTAAGTGGTTTACTTCGGCTCTCTCTTGTTTGTTCATATAGGCCTGAAGTGATATGAACTTTCCTCTTATTACTGCTTTTGCTGCATCCCAGAGATTCTGATATGTCGTATTTTCATTTTCATTTCTCTGTATATATCTTTTGATTTCTGCGCTTATTTCTTCTTTGACCCATTCATTTTTTAGAAGTATGTTGTTTAGTTTCCACATTTTTGTGGGTTTTTCCCCCTCTTTTTTGCAGTTGAATTCTAGTTTCAAGGCTTTATGATCAGAAAATATGCTTGGTACAATTTCAATTTTTCTAAATTTGCTGATATTGTCTTTGTGGCCCAACATATGGTCAATTCTTGAGAATGTTCCATGTACACTAGAGAAAAATGTATACTCTGTCGCTTTGGGATGAAGTGTCCTGTAGATGTCTATCATATCCAGGTGTTCTAGTATTTCGTTTAAGGCCACTATATCTTTATTGATTCTCTGTTTGGATGACCGATCTAGAGCCGTCAGCGGTGTATTGAGGTCTCCAAGTATGATTGTATTTTTGTTAGTTTTTGTTTTAAGGTCAATAAGTAGCTGTCTTATATATTTTGGTGCTCCTTGGTTTGGTGCATATATATTAAAGATTGTTATGTCTTCTTGATTCAACTTCCCCTTAATCATTATGAAATGACCATTTTTGTTTCTGAGTGCTTTTTCTGTCTTGTAGTCAGCATTATTAGATATGAGTATTGCTACGCCTGCTTTTTTTGGGGTGTTGTTTGCTTGGAGTATTGTTTTCCAGCCTTTCACTTTGAATTTGTTTTTATCCTTGTTGCTTAGATGTGTTTCTTGTAGGCAGCATATAGTTGGATTTTCTTTTTTAATCCATTCTGCTACTCTGTGTCTTTTTATTGGTAAGTTTAATCCATTTACATTTAGTGTAATTGAAACTTGTGGGTTCCCTACTGCCATTTTATAAATTGCTTTCTGTTAGTTTTGTATCTAGTTTGATTCTTCTCTTTTGTTTTTCTATCATTTGTTTTTGTTTGTTTGTGTTCCATACTTCTTTCCTCTGTTGATACCTTTTTTAAGTCAAGTGTTTTTGTGGTGGTTTTTTTAAGGGTGGTTACCATTAAGTAATGAAAAGGGTACCTACCATATTCATTGTAGTACCCTATCTTATAAGTATTTCTGCACTTCATCATTCTTTGCTACTGTTAATCTCAATCCTCTCCCCCCTTTTTTTCCTTTGTTGTCACAGTTTAAGTTTGGTTTTATTGTGTTCTTGGTGGAGCTGTTACTTGTGGTGTTGTTTTCTTTTGTTCTTTGAATCTGGTTGGAAAACCCCCCTTAGTATTTCCTGGAGTGGGGGCTTTCTGTTGATAAATTCTCTCATCTTTTCTGTATTTGTGAATGTTTTTATATCTCCTTCATACCTGAAGGATAGCTTTGATGGGTATAGTATTCATGGCTGAAAGTTCCTCTCTTTCAGGGCTTTAAATATTGGGGTCCACTCTCTTCTAGCTTGTAGAGTTTCTGCTGAGAAATCTGATGATAATCTAATAGGCCTTCCTTTATATGTTGTACTCTTCTTTTCCCTGGCTGCCTTGAGAATTTTTTCTTTGTCATTGGTTTGTGTCATCTTTATTATGATGTGCCTTGGAGTGGGTTTGTTGGGGTTAAGAAAACTTGGTGTTCTGTTTGCTTCTTGAAGTTGAGGCTTTAGTTCCTTCCACAGGCTTGGGAAGTTCTCATCTATTATTTGTTTGAGTATATTCTCCATTCCATTTTCTTTCTCTTCTCCCTCTGATATACCTATTATTCTTATGTTATTCTTTCTGATGGAGTCAGACAATTCCTGTAGGGCTTTCTCATTTTTTATTATTTTTGAGTCTCTTTCTTCTTCTCTCTGTTGTGCCTCAAGTTGTTTGTCTTCTATTTCACTAATCCTATCTTCAATCTGGGCTGTTCTGTTAGCTAAGCTTGTTACCTCGTTTTTCAGCTCTTGAATTGAGTTTTTCATTTCTGTTTGATTTGTTTTTATAATTTCAATTTCCTTGGTAATATATTCTTTGTGTTCATTGAGTTGTTTTCTGATCTCCCTATATTGCCTTTCTGTGTTTTCTTGTATATCTCTGAGTATTTTTAAGATTTCTATTTTAAATTCTCTGTCATTTAGCTCCAAGGCTTCCAATATGTTAAGTCTTTTCTCCATAGATTTTTCCACATCTATTTGTGTTACCTCTCTTTCTTTTGTATCCATAATATTCGATTTCCTCTTTCTTATCGGCATCTGAGGGTGGTCTTATTGATAGCACGCAGGCGCACTCCCTCGCGGCTTGAATGAGCGTCGCTGCGGTAGCTTCCTCCACACCCTCGTCTCTCAGATTCAAGTGATAACAGTCCTTTTGCTTTCAGTTTGTGTGGAACTCCGGAATGCTCCGAGGATAAATTTTTCTGTTTCTAGTTGATAAATTTGTTGTGATTTAGGGGAGAGCTGTCGGACGCGCTTCTCACGGCGCCATTTCCGTCCCTCTACATTTTCTGATGCACTACATATACTGTTGAGGAACTGTATCATAGTTAATCCAATATCACCTTAGAATACTCAACAGATGTTACTTATAAATAGCTACTCATATGAGATTAAAATTTATGGTAAATTTAAATATACCAAAGTATATTTTTAAAAATATAGAAATAAAAATATAAATTAAGATTAATTCATGAGCCCTGGCCAGAAAGCTCAGTTTGTTAGAGTGTACTCTCGATATGCCAAGATTGCAGGTTCAATCCCTGGTCAAGGCACATGTAAGAATCAACCAATAAATAGGTGGAACAACAAATCAATGTTTCTGTTTCTCTCTCTCTCTACCCCTTCCTCTCTCTAAAATAAATTAAAAAAAAAAATCCATTTAAAGATTAATTTATGATCCTAAGAGATAACTTCCTTTTCTATAGTCCTAGCCTAAGCTGTCTATCTGGATAATAGAGATCAAAGGTGACATAAAAATCAAGAAATCCAAAATTATTCACAGTTCTGTTTGCCAAGTTTTCCTACCATTCTGAGGGCAGTGAAGAATGAGGTTCCCGTCTGTGTCCCGAGTCAAAGTTACCGAATTCACAGTCTCTACTGTCACTGTGTCAGAATCTTCTTCAACTGTGCTCATACTCAAATCTGTACAAGAACAGATTTCAGATTAGGTTTTAAAAATTATTTACAGGCCCTGGCTGTTGGCTCAGTGGTAGTGCATCAGCCTGGCGTGCAGGAGTCCCAGGTTCGATTCCCAGCCAGGGCACACAGGAGAAGCGCCCATCTGCTTCTCCACCCCTCCCCCTCTCCTTTCTCTCTGTCTCTCTCTTCCCCTCCTACAGCCAAGGCTTCACTGGAGCAAAGTTTGCCCGGGCACTGAGGATGGCTCTGTGGCCTCTGCCTTGGGCGCTAGAATGGCTCTGATTGCGGCAGAGAGAAGCCCTAAGATGGGCAGAGCATCGCCCCCTGGTGGGCGTGCCGGGTAGATCCCAGTCGGGCGCATGCAGGAGTCTGTCTGACTGCCTCCCAGTTTCCAACTTCGGAAAAATACCAAAAAAAAAAAAAAAAAAATTATTTACAAACATGAACATAAAGTATCCTTCTAATTTCCCCCACCTCCCCTAGCAAAACCCCACAATTTTCATCTGCCTACAATGGTCTTTAATATGATATTGCAATAACTGTTCAGGTTTCAAACAGTTTTTTAAAAGTTTATACCCATTATTTAGAATTAGATATACATATAATAATCTATAAGAATTGTCTGCTAAGATAAGCTAAAAACCTATAGCAGTCACTCTTTGAAGATTTGTTTTTACCACACAATGAAAGTTGTCATGTCAGCACGTCTCACCACTTTTTAGTTATTGTTCATTGGCAGCTTTGTGATATATTTAAATGTTTAACTACTGATTATTTAGAAGATTCATCAAAACTTTTATCTTAATCTAAGAATTACTTCTCTCTACAAGTATCTAAACTCTGATATTATCTGACAAGTACAAATACTAAATAATTCCTCTTAAAGTTTTTTTTTTTAAACAAGTGCATATATCCATCACTGACAAAATTGCTTTTCTAATAAAGATGGAGCTAGGCCTTCTTTTTGTTTAAACTGCCATTTTACACATATAATATTTTCCTTATGTTCAGACAGACTGAATATTCAGTCTTAGAATATAGTAGTAATGACTGGCAGTGGGAATTTTGTTGAATTATAATCAATGGCCTGGTTAAGTCTTCAAGCTTACCTTATAATGTTCAATGCTGCCTCAACACTCAGTTTGGTCTTGTCCACATACTTTTTACCAATTACCATAATAATACAGAGGACATAAGCCTTGATGTGTATTAATCACTCATTATTTATTAGATTACTATACACAAGATATTAGTGTTTATTTATACAAAGCATTTTCCCTAGGTAGAAAAACTTAGAATATACTTAAATTTGCATGAAGATCCAATAATTCACAAAAGTTTTAATATACAAATTACTGTTTTACAAAGACATCATTCATTTTATAATGATAAAGATGTATTCTCAAATTAAAGATAAATGGAAATCATGATCTAGTTATAATTAAAATTTGCAAATCATGAGGTGATGTCCTTGGAACAAAGGCAGGCTTACCTAGAAAACAGATGGAACAGCTATATCCCTTCCCACAGAAGCAAGTCTCCTTTCCTGAGCCGCCAGCATCACTTTCATGTTATCCAGATTGTTTCTCCCCCATGCTCCTACTGCTGCAAAGAAAACGCATTACACAATAAGGCTCATAAGTACACGTGTGTTAGCAGTATGCTGATGACACTCTGCACTGTGCTGTGTCAACTAGAACAGTAACAAAACCAGAATTCTTAGGTAGACTTTTAGGAAATCAGCCTCTAAAAGTATTCCCAGTGAAAGGCAGAAATGATGAGATCCCAAGACCTGCTAAGTTAATTCAAAAGCTGTTTCTCAATCCACTGTCTCTCATCAGGCTGCCAAATATTCTTGGAAAAAAATGGTCAATGAACTATATAGACCTAGGTACATGTAATATGACCCACAGTGTACATCAGCCATAAATATTATCAGTATCTTTTCTTTATAATTAACACTGGGGAACATCTGAGCTCCTACTCCTGGCAGGTCATCCATTTGGCTTAAATAAACTCTCACAAAAAGTTTTTTAAAAAATTAACAATGCTCTTTACATAATCAGGTGGTAGCACAGTGGATAGAGTGTTGGACTGGGATGCGGAGGACCCGGGTTCAAGACGCCGAGGTCTCCAGCTTGAGCACAGGCTCATCTGGTTTGAGCAAAGCTCACCAGCTTGGACCCAAGGTTGCTAGCTTAAGCAAGGGGTCACTTGCTCTGCTGGAGTCCCCCGATCAAAGCATATATGAGAAAATAATCAATGAACAACTAAAGTGCTGCAACGAAGAACTGCTGATTCTCATCTCTCTCCCTTCCTGTCTGTCCCTATCTGTCCCTCTCATTGACCCTCTCTGTCTCTGTCACACACAAAACAAAACAAAACATCGTGGCCCTGGCTGGTTGGCTCAGTGGTAGAGCGTCGGCCTGGCGTGTGGTAGTCCCAGGTTCAATTCCGAGTCAGGGCACAGAGGAGAAGCGCCCATCTGCTTCTCCACCCCTCCCTCCCCATCTCTCTTTTCCCCTCCTCTCTTTTCCCCTCCTGCAGCCAAGGCTCATTGGAGCAAAGATGGCCTGGGCGCTGAGGATGGCTCCATGGCCTCTGCCTCAGGCGCTAAAATGGCTACAATTGCAGAGGAGCAATGGCCCAGAGGGGTCGAGCATCGCCCCTGGAGGGCATGCTGGGTGGATCCCGGTCAAGCGCATGCAGGAGTCTGTCCATCTGCTTCCCCCCACCCCCCACTTCTCCCTTAGGAAAAATACAAAAAAAAAATTATATATATATATCTTGTATCTGTGAACACCCTGCCTGGGGGGGGGGCGGGAATAATCAGGCTAGAAAAGGTAAATTACCAGCAAACTTCTGAATGCAATGTGAAACTTACAAAAGCTGAAATAATTGTTTAAAGATTTCTTTCCATAGGCTCTCATCTTTATCCCAAAGGCTCAACCAAAAGTTCAAAAGCACAGTAGGAGTTAAGGTTCAAAGGGTTTTTTTCCCAGCCAAAACTAAGAATTAAAATTCCAATTTTTGCAGTATTCTAGTAACTCCTCTCCAGGAAGGTTATATTTGAGAACTGCTGTGCATAGTAAGTCTGCAGTGATGAGGTACAGATCTTGCTAGAGAAACCTTCAGTCAGCTATTGTATCTCATGTTATTTCTGAATCCACTAACATTTTTTAAAAGCTTATTTGCATTATCTACTGCAGAAAATGGAGAAATGTTAAAAATAAAAATAACCTATAAACTTCCCAAAACCAGAGTTCACTGTCTTTGGTGTGTGGGTGTGAGACACTATAGTTAATAAGCAATTTTATATCCTAATTTTTAGAGTTCATTCACATTGAAAAGTGTGAAGGAAACCAATATAGTTATTTCACTGAAGTTTTCTGTATTTAAAACTTATACTACATAAAAAATGTGTCATATTATTATACAATCTACTGTCCAGAAAGGTTGCACAAATTTACATCTCAACTACTAAGATGTAAACTCAACAAACAAACAAAAAAAACAGCACAATTACTTGTTTGATAGATGCAAAATAGTTACTGGGTTAGCATTTAATGAATGTCATCTTGGGACCCAAGTTAAACTAAAACTTTGAGGAAAAAATAAAAGTGCATTAGAGAAGACACGGTGAGAAAGTAGTACAAGGAACAAGTATGAAATAGCTGGATGAAAGAACTGTAGTTACTCCTGCTGTCCAAAAGTTGAGGGTTCCTAAAGAACCTTTAGTAATCTGAAATGTAAAAGCAAAAAAGCAAATACCATTAATTTACATGAAAAAATTTTGAGCATTCCCTGACCCCAAAATACCCTACCAAATAAATACAGGTATACACTGTTTTATTGTGCTTCAGAAATACTGCCTTTTTCTTAACAACTGAAGGTTTGTGGTGCCAGAATCAAGCAATTTGATTGGTGCCATTTTTTCCAACAATATCTGCTCATTTCATGTCTATGTCACATTTTGGTAATTCTTGCATATTTCAACCCTTTTCATTATTATATTTGTTATGGTGATCTGTAATCAGTGATCTCTGATGTTACTACTGTAATTGTTTTGAGGTACCATCAAATGCACTCATCTACGAGAGCAAATAATAAATGTGGGTTCTGACTGCTCCACCAACTGGCCATTCCACCTCTCCATGGGTCTCCCTAATCCAAGACACTACAATATTGAAATGAAGCCAATTAATAACCCTACAATGGCTTCCAAGTGTTCAAATGAAAGAAGAGTTGCATGTTTCCCATTTTAAATCAAAATCCAGTAACGGTTTAACTTAGTGAGGATGGCATGTTGAATGCCAAGATAGGCCCCTTGTACCAAAGTTAGCCAAGTTGGGAATGTAATGAAAAGTTCTTAAAGGAAATTAAGAGTGCTACTCCAGTCTGACTAGGCGGTGGCACAGTGGATAGAGCGTCGGACTGAGTCGCAGAGGAATCAGGTTCAAGACCCCAAGGTTGCTGACTCAAGCAAGGGGTCACTCGGTCTGCTGTAGCCTCCCCTCCCGCCAAGGCACATATGAGAAAGCAATCAATGAACAACTAAGGTGCCACAGCGAAGAATTGATGCTTCTCATCTCTTTCCCTTCCTGTCTCTTTGTCCCTATCTGTCCCTCTCTGACTCTGTTACAAAAAACAACCAACCAAAAAAAAAAAAAAAAGAGTGCTACTCCAGTGAACACATGAACTTTAGGAAGGCGAAGTATCTTTATTGCTGGTATGGAGAAGTTTTACTGGTCTTAATAAAAGATCCAGCCACAGCACTGTCTTAAGCCAAAAAATCCAGAGCAAGGCCCTAATTCTTCAATTCTACAAAGGCTAAGACAGTTGAGGAAGCCGCAGCAGAAGAAAAGTCTGAAGATAGCAGAAGTTGGTTCACAAGGTTTAAGGAAAGAAGCCATTTCCATAAAAGTGTGAGGTGACGCAGCAGTGCTGGTGTAGAAGCTGCAGCAAGTTATGTAGAAGTTCTAGCTAAGATCATTAATGAAGGTGGCTATACTAAACTATTTATTTTCAATGTAGATGAAACAGCCTTAAGTTAGAAGATGCCATCTAGGACTTTCATAGCTATAAAGAAGTTGATGCTTGGCTTCAAAGAACAGGCTGACTCTCTTGTTAGGGACTACTGCTGGTGGCTTTAAGTTGAAGCCAGTGCTCACCATTCTGAAAATCCTAGAGCCTGTAGGAATTATGCTCAATATACTTTACTCTATAAATGGAACAAAAAAGCCTAGAAGACAACACATCAGTTTACAGCATAGTATGTTAAATATTTTGAGTCCACTGTTGAGACCTATTGCCCAAGAAAGATTCCTTTCAAAATATGTACTGCTCACTGACAATGCACCTGGTCATTCAAGAGCTCTGAGGGAGATATATTATGAGACTGATGCAAATTTTGCATGCCTACTAACAATAATACAGCATCCATTCTGCACCTCAGGGATCAAAGAGAATTTTTACATTCATGTTTTATTAAGACATACAATTTGTAAGACTATAGCTGCAATAGATTGTAACTCCTCTGATGGATCTGAGCAGTCAGCTGGCAATCTCCTGGAAAGGATTCACCATTCTAGATGCCATTAATACTTGTGACTCATGGGAAGTAAAAATATCAAATTAACAAAAGATTAGAAAAAGTTGATTCTGAACCTCATGGATGAATTTGAAGAGTTCAAGACTTCAGTGGAGAATGGGAGAACATATTTGCCAATGATACATCTGATAAGATACCCAAAATTTATGAAGAATTTACACAATTCAAAACCAAGAAATCCAATTAAAAAATGGGCAAAGACCCTAAACAGACACTTCTCCAGAGTACAGATGGCCAATTTACATATGAAAAGATTCTCAACATCACTAATCATCCAAGTAATGCAAATTAAAACCACAATGATATTGTCACAAACCTGTCCGATTGGCTATCATCAATAAGGGTGTGAAGAAAAGGGAGCTCTTGTGCACCACTGGTGGGAATGCAGACTGATGCATCTTACTGTGGAACAGAGTGTGGGATATTCCTCAAAAAATTAAAAATGGAACTTCCTTATCACCCTGTGATTCCACTTCTGAGATCCAAAGAAACCCAAAACACTAATTTAAAAGGATATAAGCACCCTATGTTTATTGCAGTGTTCTTTACAACAGCCAAGATAATGGCAGGGATACAAGTACCCATAAACAGTGAAAGATGTGGTAACACATTTATACAATGAAATGTTACTCAACAATAAAAAAGACCAAAATCTTACCATTTTCAACAGCATGAATGGACTTAGAGGGTATTATGCTAAGTGAAATAAGCCTGTCAGAAAAAGGTAATACTACATGATTTCATATATATGTGGAATCTAAAGAACAATATAAACCAACAAGCAAAACAGAAACAGACTCACAGAATAGACTGATGGTTGCCACAGGGCAGGGGGACTGAAGGATTGGGTGGAAAAGATGAAGGGATTGAGAAGTACAGATTGGTATTTACAAAACAGTCATGGAAATGTAAAATACAGAACAGGAATATAGCCAATAGCTTAATAACTAACTATGTATGATGCCAGGTGGTACTGGAAATATCAAGGGGATCACCTTGTAAAGTACGTGATTGTCTAACCACTATGCTGTACACCTGAAACTAATACAAATAATTAAATGTAAACTGTAACTGAAAAATTTAAAAAGACTTTGTAGGAGGAAGTAACTGCCAATGTGGGAGAAAAGACAATGGAATTAGCATATGTGACTACACATGAACCTACATATTTGACTGAATTGCTGCATCTCAAGGTAAAATTTGAATGGATGAGGAGTTGCTTATGATTAAAAGTGGTTTTCTGAAATGGAATCTACTGGTGAAGATTGTTAAAATGCACGAAAGGATTTAGAATATTATATAAACCTAGTTGATAAAGCAGCAGTGGCAGAGTGCACAGGAACTGACATACTCCAGTTATGAAAGTCCTACTGTGGGCAAACTGTTACCAATAGCATCACATGCTACAAAGAAAGTGTTTGCATGAATCAATCAAATGTGGCAAATTCCATTCCTGTCTTAAGAAATTATTGGACCCTGGCTGGTTGGCTCAGTGGTAGATTCTTGGCTAGCATGTGGATGTCTCAAGTTGGCCCCGGGCACTGAGGATGGCTCCATGGCCTCCGCCTCAGGTGCTAAAATATGGCTCCGGTTGCAACAGAGCAAGGGCCACAGATAAGCAAAGCATTGTCCCCTAGTGGGCTTGCCAGATGGATCCTGGTCTGGGTGCATGCGGGAGCCTGTCTCTGCCTCCCCTCCTCTCACTAAATTAAAAAAAAAAAAGAAAAAAAATTGTTGGCCTTGGCAGGTTGGCTCAGCAGTAGTGTTGCCCCAGCATGTGAAGTCCCAGGTTCATTTCCCGGTAAAGGTACACAGGAGAAGTGACCATCTGCTTCTCTACCTCTCCAGTTCTCCCTTTGCTCTCTGACTTTCCCTGTTCTACAGCCATGGCTTGGTTGGAGCAAGTTGGCTATGGGCACTGAGGATGGCTCCATGTCCTTACCTCAGTTGCTAAAATAGCTCTGTTGCTTTGCAATAGAGCAATCTCCAGATAGGCAGATCCTGGTAGAGGTGCTAGGAGTCTGCCTCCCCACCTCTTACTTAATAAAAAAAATTGCCACAGCTACCCCAACCTTCAGCAACCACTATGATCAGTCAGCAGCCAGCAACATAAGACCATCCACAACAAGCCAAAAGATAACTTGTTGAAGGCTTGAATGATGGTTAATATTTTTTAGCAATAAAGTATTTATGGTGCATAATTATTTTGGACATGATGCTATTGCACACTTAATAGACTACAGTATAGTAAAATGTAACTTTTATATGCACTGGGGTAAGTCCAGTTTTATGTTGAGCATAACAGCCTGACAAGCTCTTGGGCTTTTCTAACATTTTAGGACACATCTTGCTAACAAATGCACAAAATTAATTGAGATAACACACAGATGTCCCCACAGTTTAAAGCTATAGCAGCTTGATGATGAGATGTCACATTGCCTAAATAGCTAGATGAAGAGACATCACTGCAAGTATGTGACTGCAAGCCAGCCAACTGATTAATACCAAGTCCTTAAGACAGAACCTGATTTGACAGGAGAGGAGGCTGAACAGACTACTATATAAATCTGGGGACAGTGTTGACAGGATTTTCTGAATTCAGAGCAGAGCTATCTCCAGAGGATTCTTAGGCTTTTGGCTTATACAGGTGAGTGAGTTTTGGGACACGTACAAATATATTTCATTAAATATTGTTACTATTAGTATTAAAGATATGAGGCATCCAAACTAAGATGTCAGGTTGATAGTTGGAAGCTGGAATTCAACAGGCATTAATTAGATCAACAAATGAGAATTAATGGCATCTAAATTGTTTTTGAAGATAAGCTTAGAGAGGTTAGAAAAAGCCTCGATTCCAGTTCTGGAGCACTTTGTAACAAACAGGTGGAAGTCAAATGGTATATAAACAAGCAAAGAAGACTGCAAGGATCAGCCTGTAGTACAGGGGTCAGAAACCTATGGCTTGCAAGCCAGATGTGGCTCTTTTGATGGCTGCATCTGGCTCGCAGACAAATTTTTAATTAAAAAAAAAAAAGTTAAAAACAAAACATTCTTATGTATTACAATCCATTCATTTCCTACCGCTCATGTTCATGGTTGTGGATGGCTGGAGCCAATCACAGCTGTCCTCCAGGACACCACCAAATTTTTATTGGATAATGCGTAAAGTACACGGGTCATTGTATGGCTCTCACAGAATTACATTTTAAAATATGTGGTGTTCATGGCTCTCTCAGCCAAAAAGGTTCCCGACCCCTACTGTAGTATAAGATGAAAGCTAACAGGTATTAACTAAGAGGCACAAACATGTCTTTCAAGGAGCATCAAGTAGTCTTCTGTGCTAAGGACTACTTAGGATATATATGATAGAGAAGTGACTATCTGATGTGGCAATACTGAGAACATTTAGGACCTTAATGTAAATAGTTTCAGCATAGTGGGGCCAGAAGCCCTACTGGACAGAGAAACTGGAAGTAGGAAAGGCAATACAAACAGGTATTTTTATGAGAATACTAGCTACTGTAAGGGTCAAGACAGATGTTATTTAGAAGAGCACATCGGTATTCTGATAGAACTATTAGAGTGACTGAGAAATGTTAGTGAATAAACTGAGTTAAGATACAAAGTTTTGTATTTTAGTGCCTTGTATTCTAATTCATTATACATGGGAACTATGCTGATCTTATGGACCAGTTCCCCATTTGATTTATCTGGGAAATATGTCAGGAAGATTTCCAATTCTACCATCAATTTTTTTTGTCCTCTTTGGGACAAATAAGTAAATACACTCAGCCCATTTAGGTCTTCCCTTCTTTCTCTGTAATGAGTTATAGTTATACCACATGCACTATTTTTACACTAACTAGAAATAAAAGAGAAAAAAATTAACCATTTTAACTGGTGAAATGGTACTTTGGAAATGTTTCCATCATTTGGTAGTTATATTAAACAGAAACAATGCCCTAATAAAAGCAAGGAGATACTTGAAATATGATGTAAAACATTTATAATGGAGTACTTATCATAAATGAGAAATGCAATTTTCACTTACAGAGTCCAATGAGCAAGACGACACAATTTAATGCAAAACAAGAAGAACTTTTGGCAATGTTAACAGAATTAAAGAAATGAATCCTTCACCCTACTCCATTCGTGTTGATGTCAAGCTTTTATTTGGAGGATTATTTTAGACTGTATCTCCATCTACATGAATTGTTCTAATTTTCTAGGCAATTAAGTGACAAATATCTACTAAAAACTAAAACCAAGAAAAGTGAAGTGTTGTTTCTTCCTAGTTTTGGGGCTAGTTCTGTAGATAAATTTGTATCAGTTGCCAAGCACAGTACTAGTACAAGGGTAGATTCTATCAGCGAAGATCATGAGAAGCACGGGAACTCTTGCAAACCCTCGATGCTTTGAATTGATTCTACATTGAAAGATGTGATGAGACTACATGTTGTGAAAAACGTTCATTACTATAAGATCCTTTTATAAGGGGAAATCAAGCAAGTTACAGTACATACACCAGAATTTTATTGAATGGATTGAGAATTGAGACCCACTAGCTAAGAGGCAAAGTTTCTGGCATAGTTCAACTAATGACAGTAAGGACACATATTGTTTCATATGAAGTTATAGAATATCCCCTAATTTTTGGTGAGATTTCATTTTCAGATGTCTTTTTTCAGAAAATTACTCATATTCCTCTTTAACATTTTGGTGATGATCTCCCAAGTCTTTTATCCATGTATTAACCTATTTTTATTTTTACAATAACAAGATCTTAATGTCACACCTTTTGTAACATTTTTTGCACTTAACTATCTAACCGTTAACCTATTACAAACATTTTTGAGGTCTTGCTATTTTAAACTCCATACTGACCATCATCATACCTATCACTGTGTATAACTAATACTGTAGGAAATGTTTGGGTTTTTTTTTCATTTTTCTGAAGCTGGAAACAGGGAGAGACAGTCAGACTCCCGCATGCGCCCGACCGGGATCCACCCGGCACGCCCACCATGGGGCGACGCTCTGCCCACCAGGGGGCAATGCTCTGCCCATCCTGGGGGTCACCATGTTGTGACCAGAGCCACTCTAGCGCCTGAGGCAGAGGCCACAGAGCCATCCCCAGCGCCCGGGCCATCCCCGCTCCAATGGAGCCTTGGCTGCAGGAGGGGAAGAGATAGAGAGGAAAGCGCGGCGGAGGGGTGGAGAAGCAAATGGGCGCTTCTCCTGTGTGCCCTGGCCGGAATCGAACCTGGGTCCTCCGCACGCTAGGCCGACGAGGAAATGTTTGGTTTTTTAAAATTATTTTTATTTATTTTATTTTTTTACAGAGGCAGAGTCAGAGTGAGGGACAGACAGACAGGAATGGAGAGATGAGAAGCATCAATCATTAGTTTTTCGTTGCGCATTGTGACACCTTAGCTGTTCATTGATTGCTTTCTCATGTGTGCCTTGACCATAGGCCTTCAGCAGACTGAGTAACCCCTTGCTTGAGCCAGCGACCTTGGGTCCAAGCTGGTGAATTTTTGCTCAAACCAGATGGGCCCACGCTCAAGCTGGTGACCTCGAGGTCTTGAACCTGGGTCTTCCGCATCCCAGTCTGATGCTCTATCCACTGCGCCACCGCCTGGTCAGGCTGTAGGAAATGTTTATAAGAGGAGTTCCTTAGTAATGTATAATAAAGAATCTAAAAAATGTGTTTTAAGGTATTTTATTTTGAAGAATTAAACTCTTTGCTAAACAGAAAGTTTTAGTGTCAGAGAATAGATAACAAATTCCTACATCCAGGGTTACATAGAGGGTTGTCAAAAACAAAACAAAACAAAACAAAACAAACAAAGCCACAAAATAAATCTTGAATATTTATTTTATTCAAGACAGGAATGCGAAACACGTCATACTTGAAGGCTTTGAACTATGATCCCAGGCCCCAGGGATTTGCTCTTCTGTATACTTTGTGAAGTTTGAGAAGCAGAGCTATAAATGGACATAAAGCAAACTGAATTAAAGTACCTAACTAATGTTTATTACGGCTTGGTTTTAGGACAGTAAAAATAGGACTGTATGCCATAAAAAGTCAATAAAGATGTTAATGGAGTTTATTACAATAAACCTTAATAGCTTAAGATGTTGAGTTAAATTATCAATGATTGAAAACAGTATCATTAAACAGAACTACTTGGTAGTATAAGGTGAAGCATTTTAATCTGGTTTGACAGTAAGTTTACTAAAAACCCAAAATGTTATTTGTCACCCAGTGTATGATTTAAGAGCTTATGTGTACCAGCTACATTTAAGATTTCATCCACTCAAAACTAAGCACTTTATAAAAAAAGCATCAGATTTTTAAAGGAAATGCATCAAATTATCTCTATAGTCCTTTAATTAACACTAAAGTTGACTTTTAAGTGCATTTTCCTCAACAGACACTAAAATATTCATAGACAGCACATAAACCTAATAAACATTTATTTTGCTACATACCATGAAGGTAAATACAGATTACCTTTGACAACTTGGTGCTTAGAAGAATGGCCAGATAACACAACACTGTACATAACCAAAATGATGGATGAAAAAAGAAGAGAAAAAACCTTTCAAACAAAACAAAAAAATCCCCAAATCATCAAAAAGGCCTATTCAGTGTACTTTTTCCTAACTACTCCTTTCTGGTACCCAACCACAGAATGGGATATCTGTCCACAAACTTAAAAACAAACAAACACCAGACTTGGTAAACAGGTTCTTTCATTTAAATTTATTGTTTACCTTTACGAAATCAAAGCAAAAACAAAACCTATTTGTGATTTCTATTACAAGAATTCTTGCACTGGCCAGATAGCTCTGTTGGTTATAGTATTGTTCCAAAGTGCAGAGATTGCCAGTTCAATCCCTGGTGAGGGCACATACAGGAATAGATTGATGTTCCTGTCTCTCCCTTCCTCTCTCTTATTATTATTTTTTTTGGTTTTACTTATTCATTTTTAGAGAGGAGAGAGAGAAACAGAAACAGAGAGAGAGAAGGGGGGAGGAGCAGGAAGCATCAACTCCCATATGTGCCTTGACCAGGCAAGCCCAGGGTTTTGAACCGGTGACCTCAGCTTTCCAGGTCGATGCTTTCTCCCTTCTTCACTCTAAAATCAATAAAGAAACATTAAGCCTGACCAGGCGGTGGCGCAGTGAATAGAGCGTTGGACTAGGATGTGGAGGACCCAGGTTCCAAGCCCTGAGGTCACCAGCTTGAGCGCAGACTCATCTGGTTTGAGCAGAGCTCACCAGCTTGGACCCAAGGTCACTGGCTTGAGCAAGGGGTCACTCACTCTGCTGTAGCCCCCCGGTCAAGGCATATATGAAAAAGCAATCAATAAACAACTAAGGTGCCACAACAAAGAATTGATGCTTCTCATCTCTCTCCCTTCCAGTCTGTCTGTCCCTCTCTGTCTCTGTCACCCAAAAAAACAGCCTGGCCTATGGTGGCACAGTGGACAAAGTGTTGACCTGGAACACTGAGGTCACAACTTGAAACCCTGGGCTTGCCTGGTCAAGGCACATATGACAAGCAATCAATGAACAACTAAAGTGAAGCAACTATGAGCTGATACTTCTCCCTCTTCCCCCGCACTCTAGAATCAATAAAATCTTTTTAAAAAAAGAATTCTCTTCACAAAAGGAAAAGAAAAACATGTAAAAAGAAGAGATTATATAAAAGCAAAAAAAAAAAAAATGCCACATACATTTGATAACTGTATGTTTTAAAATAGTTACCACACTTAGCAATAGGTTCATCACTTTCTCAGATCACTTCCTATCATTTGAGGATGCAGAGCACTCAGAATAACTAGGGAATCCTCTCTTATGGATTTTTTCATGGAAAGTAAAGTGCTAAATGTGATGGTGATAAGAGAAAATTTTGTATTAAAAGAAAACTCCATTTGAAAAGGCAGGCTAACAGGCCCCAAAATTAAATAGGCAGCCTCTATATTCGATATTTAAAAAGTGGAGCTCTTCCTAAATTTTATTGCTGTTCTAAAGTTTTGATGTCTTTGCAACACCTACTTTCAAAACACTTCCCTACCCCCTTAATATTTTACCATGTATATGCCAGGCTTGAATCCCTAAGAATAAGGTCACTTGTTTCACATCATCTTACCTTCACAAGTGTTAACTTAAAGCCAATGTACTTACCGAAGCATGATAAAAGCAACTTTTCAAAATAGCAAGCTGTTAGGACAATTTATTATGACATTCATAAATGTCTATAGATCTTGGAGACAGACAAAAAGAATGGAAAGATAAGCATTATGTAGGGAAGGTAAGGACTAGTTTTGCTGTTCTTATTTCAATACTAATAAAATCTAACTAACCTTATAAATATTCTTATCTCTCATGCTGCCTAGAAGTGAAATGAGATAACCTTTCTCTATCTTAAAAAAAGAGTGAAAACTAAAAAAAAAATAAAAGGACTAAAGTAGATACCTATCTTATTTTGATAATTCTCTACCAGTAAACCATTTCCTAGCCATGTTCTCCTTTTAAAGCTCAAATGCTAACTCCATAACCTTTTTGATTGCTTCCCCTCAAAATACTTCTAAAACCTGAATACCCAAAGAATATTTATAAAGCATATATTTATTCATCTAATTGCTCAAAGTACAGACTTAAAGTTCTACGTAAATATGCAATGCCCAGTTACTTAGTGACTGATTAACTGTTGATGAAGTAAGGCAATAGTTTGGTTCCAACGATCTAGCTCAACTGCAATCAAAGCGATTCACACAGGACTAGATCAGACCCCAAAATCACATTTTTGGGGTGAGCCTATCAACTATAATAGTAAAAATATAGTTTGTTTGGTGGCAAATAAAAGCACTTACACTTAGTATGACTGACCAGGCGGTGGTGCAGTGGATGGAGCGTAGGACTGGGATGTGGAGGACCCAGGTTTGAGACTCCGAGGTCACCAACTTGAGCACAGGCTCATCTCGTTTGAGCAAAGCTCACCAGCTTGAACCCAAGATCGCTGGCTCGAGCAAGGGGTCACTCGGTCTGCTGAAGGACCACGGTCAAGGCACGTATGAGAAAGCAATCAATGAACAACTCAAGTTTCACCTCTCATCTCTCTCTCCGTTCCTGTCTGTCCCTATCTATCCCTCTCTGACTCTCTCTGTCCCTGTAAAAACAAAAAAAACAAAAAAATAAAAGCACTTAGTATATAGGAGTTAAAACAATGAGAGAAAATCATCACAAATCATAAAATGTACTTTTTCCCAAAAATGAAACAAGTAATGTCTTTTTCAGAAAGTTTTAAGCAATTCTTTGTCCCTTATGAATAGAGAGAAAAGTTTCTTCTCATGCCAGAGAGCCTATTTTTAATTTTTTAAAAAATTCTGACAATTTTTATGTTAAGAAATATACTTTTTGGCCCTGGCCGGTTGGCTCAGCGGTAGAGCGTCGGCCTAGCGTGCGGAGGACCCGGGTTTGATTCCCGGCCAGGGCACACAGGAGAAGCGCCCATTTGCTTCTCCACCCCTCCGCCTCACTTTCCTCTCTGTCTCTCTCTTCCCCTCCCGCAGACAAGGCTCCACTGGAGCAAAGATGGCCCGCGCGCTGGGGATGGCTCTGTGGCCTCTGCCTCAGGCGCTAGAGTGGCTCTGGTCGCAACAAGGCGACGCCCAGGATGGGCAGAGCATCGCCCCCTGGTGGGCAGAGCATCGCCCCTGGTGGGCGTGCCGGGTGGATCCCGGTCGGGCGCATGCGGGAGTCTGTCTGACTGTCTCTCCCTGTTTCCAGCTTCCGAAAAATGAAAAAAAAAAAAAAAAGAAATATACTTTTTTCCTAAATCTTAACTAAATTTCTAAATTTTAACCTAATATAATATATAAAACCTTATCACTATGCTAAGTTTTTGGTGTATTACAACCATAGTCTTTAAACATTAAAATGGTGGTCAATTACTCAAATTACTAAAAAATATAATACAAAATTATTTGAAATTTAAAACCAGCTCAAAAAAAGAATCTCAAGTAATGAAAAACTATGAAATCCCTTAACTGATAAACAGATTTTTATTTGTAAATCTTTCAACACAATGGAAGAACATTTTCTTACTTGGACTGGAGATTAAAAGCCCTAAGTGGTTCTCTGAAAAAATCAAAGGTATAATTGGCAAAAGATGAAAAAAATTCCAACTGGAAACACTTCTTCCCAAATGCTATTATTACTATAAGCTTAAAGCACTGATTACGAAGAAATTGATACAGAAGATACACTTTGTCGGATGTAGTAACGTGAAGCGTCGCCTGTCAGAAGGGAGGCACAAAACGATGAATCAAGTTAGAAAAAAAACGACACACTAAATCTGAATTTCCAAATTCAGTCAGGGAAAAGAAAAAGAGGCTTACATTTCACGGAACTGTCATCCACTCCTATCTATACCGAATATTTTAACTATAAAAACGCATGCTGTCATTCAAGTGCACTGAAAGACATCTGGCCACTTCTCTCACACACCGGAGGCCCAGCTAAAAGCCTTCTACGTCCCTGAAGAGACACTCGAAGTCTATTTGAAAGGACACAAGAGATTAAAAAATTCAAAAACTTCCTCAGAACTTGGCGGGGTTTAAGCATTCCTGTTCTCTGGTCGGTTCACACAGTCTTCTCGCAATCGAACCCGCGGTTCCTCCTCCTAAAGAGACCGGGACTGACAGACAGTCCGGCCGGCAACCCAGCTGCCCTGGCCGGGCCGGGCCGAGCGGCGCGAGACCGCGTCCACAAAGACGGGAGCAGACTCTGAGAGACAGACACACACACACACACACACACACACACGGGGTGGGTGGGGCGAGACCCACCTCTTCTTCAGTGAACCACAGAATAAAACGAAAAGGTAACGACGACAACAAAAATAAGGGAAAACCACCAAAGAAAGCGAGTATGGCGTCCTTACTCTCCGCATTCCCGGGCCCAATTCTCCACCGAAGCTCCCGGCCTACCCCACCCCCAGGGGTCCCGGCGCCATTTAGCTCTTCCGAAGCCGCCGCCATTTTCCGCCCCCGCTGGATCGCTGCTGCGCTTCGGCGGCTGCTCGTTCCCTGCTCTGTAGCCCCAGCCACCGCCACAGGCCCGGCCCCGAGAGGGTGGCCCTGGCCTGAGCGTGCGGGGACGGCAGCTTCAGCGTCACGAAGGCCCAGCTCCGACCCCGCCCGCGGTGCCCGGGGGCCGGCAGCTTGCGCTTGCCGACGGAGCGGGCGGGCAGCAAGGTGGCCGGACAGGATCCACTGGGCGGAGCGGCCCTGGCGGCAGTTGGGACCTGAAGGTTCCATCGCACTTACTTCCTGTTTTGGGTCCGGGCACTTTGGAAGAACCAGGATGAAGGCTTCAAAAAATACCAGGATGGAGGAAGCAGCCACGGGCAAGAGTGGTTGCAGCTGGAGCAAGCGAGCGAGACGAGCCACCGGAAACGGCGCTACGGCCACGCCCCGCCCCTCAGCCCCCGCACACTCCCCCTCCCGCTGTCCTCTACCGGGAGGCGGCCCTGAACGCCAGGCGGCACGTCACTTCCGGCCAAGTTGCAACGCGAGAAAGGATCCAAGTTTATAGGAGTTTCAGGCCAGGTTAATGTGGCGGTTATTGCGGTTGGCTGTTCTGTACCTTTCCTCCTGCTAGGAATTCTCGGTGCGGATTATCCCGCTGCTGCTGATATGATGGAGGCTTTTCTGTTTTTTCCGCAACTGTGGTTTTCTGGCTTTGGAGAAGTTTGGCCTCAGCACGAGGGCCGCGTTTTATAATTTCCCGGAGCTCGGAGTGAAGGGAGCTTAGGTGCAGAAGGCTTGAAAACGGGTCCTCAGTGCGGAAGAAAGGCTAGAATTGTATGTCCAGCCCTTCACACTTGGTGTGTTTTGCCCGAAGTGCTTCTTCAAGTCAGATGCTACCTCTTGGGCAGGTGATGCAATTCTCGGGGAAATGTATCCTGTCTGAGTGTAGAGAGATACTACTCTAGTTAGTGCACAGCTGTCTTACAGCACTGCTTTACTGCGCGGCTGACTTTTTAACTGGGGTTATCTTAGAGAAGACCAATTCTCGGGCCCCACTGCAGATCAGTCTTTTAGATTCTAAAATTTAGAAGCTTCGTGAGACCTTGGCAAAGATTTTTTTTAGAGTTCCAAGGGTTTGAAAATCGGTTGATTGAGTGATCTGAACCCTGTTAACAGCTCTGATGATTCTTACCTCATTTTACTTGTTTATAAAACTAGATTCTTGTATTCTGCTTTTCTTTATCAACTAAGATTAAAGGAGTTTAGAAGTTAGACTTCATTAATATAATTGCATCCAATAATTATGTAGACTCAGTTCATTGTCACAATGGGAATGTAATCACTATCTTTTGGAAAAGTCAACTGAAGGCTATCTAGAACGTGAGTGTACATCAGAATTCAGCTTAAGTAACTAATGAGGTTAATACTTAGTGATTTAGTTTCCTCGTGTTATTTTAACTTTTTTTTTTGAAATGGTTTTATGCAACCCTGGTTTCCTTTGAGTACCAAAGGTAATTGAAAGACTTTGTGGAAGTGACAATTCATTAAAGATACGTTGGGATGTGGAGGAGCAAACTACATCCTGAGATAAAGTTAGATAAATATTTGTTTAGATTTTAAGCCAAGTGTACATAGTTTTCACCAGAGCCCCCATTACCATGCTATTCTTTGGGATAACTTTCTCACTCGTAAATGCTGCATTTTGCGAAAAAAGCATAGAGAACAATGAGATAGCATTACACACCTATTAGAATGTCTAAAATTCAAAACACTGACAACACTAAGTGCTGGTGAGTATGTGGAACAGAAAGGCTCCTTCATTGGTAGTGATAATGCAAAATGCTACAGCCACTTTGGAAGATTGACAGTTTCTTATAAAATTAAACATGTTCTTCCCATGTAGTCCAGCAATCACACTCCTTGCTATTTACCCAAATGAGCTGAAATCTTATGTCCATGTAAGTTTTTATAGCAACTTTATTCATAATTACCTAAACTTTGAAGCAACCAAGATGTGCTTTAGTAGGTAAATGGATACATTGTGGTACATTTATACAATGGAACAGTATTCAATGCTTAACAAAAAAACCCAAAAAAACTATCAAGTCATGAAAGGGCATGGAGGAACTTTAAATGCATATTGTTAAGTGAAAGAAGTCAATCTGAAAAAAATTGCCTACAGTATCATTCCAACTGTATGACATTCTGGGAAGGGCAAAACTATGGAGATAGTAAAAAGATCAGTTGTTGCCAGGGTGAGGGGTTGGACAGAGAGGAATAGATAGAATACAGTATTTTTAAGGCAGTGAGATGATTCTGTTTGATCTATAATGGTAGATACATGTCATTGTGTATTTATCAAAAACCCGTACGATGTACCATACCTATAATGAACCCTAATGTAAACTACGGACTTGGGTGTTAATGATGTGTCCATGTTGGTTCATCATTGTAACAAATGTACCACTCTGATGGGGAATGTTGATAATGGGGGAGGCTATGCTTATATAAGTCTGTTGGCGGTGGTGAGGGGTAGGTATATATAGAAAATATCTGTACCATCCTTTCAAATTTGTATTGAATCTTAAACTGCTCTTACAAAAATAATGTCTATTTTTTAAAAGAAGGAAAGTATGAAAGGGTTTAAATAGCCGACTGAACTTAGACAACACAAGCCAGCATTTTTTGAGAGCTCATGAGTCAACTAAATACTTTAAATGTATTAAACTCATTTAGTGTTTGCAGGTGCCAAATGCATAAGTACAGTTATTACTAAGGAACCCTATTTTAGACAGGAACCAAAAAGATGTGAAGGAATATGTCTAAGGGCATACAGCAAATAAGGGATAGGGTCAGAATGGAAGCCTCAGCTCTAGAGTCTGTGATCTGAACTATGCTTCTGGAGCTCACACTTTGGCAACAGTGTATATAATGAAAACAAAATACTATGTTACAACCAGTTCCAAGAGAAAACTGAAATGGAAGATGGCAATGTTTGACCAATTTTCAAAAATAAATGCCAGAAAGTGCATTTTATTGCATCTAACTTTCTTACCAATTTGTGGTACTTTCTGCATCCTATTGTGGTCCTGACATATATCATTCAATTTTAAAATGAGTACCTAAGTAATAATTAAGCAAAAGCATGAGGCAGGATAGTATGGAGCCAGACCTGAGTGTGAACTTTGGCTTCATTACTTAGTAGTGGGTGTGGTACTTCACCTCTCTAAAGCTTAATTTGCTTTTGAAAAATGGGATAGTAAAATTTATCTTCCAGAATAGTGAATTCAACATGCTTTGCACAGAGTCTGACATGTATTAAGCACTTAAAAATGGAAACTAATATATTCCTGACCCAGCAAAGCAATTAAGCTAGTCAAAGAGCACTTGCAATGAAATAATAACCACATTATTAACATTATAAGGAGGTGGTTCCTAATTAGCCACATTTTCATAAAGCATAACCGTATAGGATTCTTTTTATTATGGCATAAGAGGCTGATATCTAATATAGTCTGGCTGCCCATTCTCTTCTGCAAAAATCTTAGGTCAGCCTGCACTCTGCTGTTAATCTCCTCCCCCCCCCCCAAAGTTGACTGCATTCTCATAATTCTCCCTTTCTGGTGAGTTTCATAGCTACCTTTTCCCAAGGTCAGTTGGTATTTCCTAGTGGAGGACAAGTGTATTTTAACTTTAATACAAAATTTAAAGAGTAAATTCAACATCCCTATGACAAAAACTCAAAAAGTGGGTATAGAGGAAATGTACCTTAACATAAAGCTCATATATAATGAGCTTACAGCTAACATCATACTCAATGGTGAATAAAAGTTTTTTCTCTGAGATCAGGAACAAGACAAGGATGATCACTTTCACCACTTTTATTCACCATAGTATTGGAAGTGCTAGCCAGAGAGCAATTAGGCAAGAAAAAGAAATAAAAGGCATCCAAATTGGAAAGGAAGAAGTAAAACTGTCACTATATGTAGATGACATGAATGTGTGTATAAATATGTTTTTTTTTCCTAAAGACTCCATCAAAAAACTTAAAATTAATGAACAATTTCAACAATGTTACAGACTACAAAGTAAATGCACAAAAATCTGTTGCATTTCTATACACTAATAAAAACAGAGAAGAAAACCATTCCATTTAAAATTGTATTAAAAAGCATAAAAATGGCTGGGCCAATGGTTCAGTGGATACAGCATCGGCCCAGCGTATGTACATCTAGGTTCAATTTCTGGTCAGGTCACACAGGAGAAGCGACCATCTGCTCCCCCCCCCCCCCCCGCTCTCCCTCACCCTCACCCTCTCCCTCTCCCTCTTCTACTCCCTCTCCTCCCTCTCTTGCCTTCCCTCAGCCACTGTCTCTGTTGGTTAGAGCATTGCCTAGAGTGCTGGGGATAGCTCAGTTTGTTCAAGCGTGTCAACCTCAGGTGATAAAAATAGTGCAGTATTCGAGCATCAGATCCAGATGGGGTTGCCAGGTGCATCCTGCTCAGGGTGCATACAGGAATCTGCCTCGCTATCTCCCCTCCTCTCACCTAAAAAAAAAAAAAAGAAGCATGAAAATACCTAGGAATAAACTTAACCAAGCTGAGGAAAGAACTATATATTTAAAACTATAAGACAGTAATAAAAGAAATTGAAGAAAACATAAATGGAAGGATATTCTGCCTTTATGAATTACAAGAATTAATATTGTTAAAATGTTTATACTATCCAAATGATATACATATTCAATGTAATTCCTATAAAAATTCTAGTGGGATTTTTCATGGAAATAGAACAAACCCAAAACTTGTATGGAACCACAAAATATCTTAAATAGTTAAGGCAGAGAGTGGTTCTCAAAGTGTGCACCCTAGAAGATTTCCAGGTGCACCCTATGGTATTCCAGAGAAATGTGTGCCTGCTTGAGACCAAAAAAGCAACAGGGTTTTTGGAGATTAGATTTTTGGGGGACAGAGGTGTGGGGAATTGGCTGTAAACTGACAGTCTGCCCAACCCCCCACCTCACTTGCCTGATTATCTTGCAAAAGGCTGTTAAGCTGTGGTGCTGGATTGTTTACACTACCCTCCATGTTCCCAGGAAAGACTGGAGGCAAGTTTCTTCTATCCTTTGTTTGGTGTAAAGTTAAGATGATATGTATGGTGGGGGTTTTTTGCACTTGGTAAAATTCTTGGGTTGCCTTGGAAACATGATCAAAGATCTCATTGATTTGCTAATGGCCCACTTTGCCCATAAATAAAGCAAGATGCAGTTTTGGGCACACTTTGTTCTTGCCAGCAGCAATTACAGGGCCCTCCTGACCCCGTATTTTCTTAATTCTGCACCGTTCCCACTCAGGGCCTAGAATTACTAGCTGCTCTGGTTCACGGCCTGCCCAAATATAAAAATAAATATAGTTACTCTATTATACTATTTCATTATGGAAATACTGCTCTTTTTGTTAACACATTGTTATTATATTTATTTTTAACACATCATTATATTATTTTTAGATAAATAAACCCAAATGAAATGGATATATTTCTCAAAAAGAAGCATAATATTGAAGAATCCGATTCTGGAAGTGAGCAAAAGTTAAATTAAATAAAATAGGACTTGAAGCCTGACAGGTAGAATTTAATTTATAGCATTTCCTATCACTTAACACTGAACAATACGATTGGATTAGAAACCCATTCATGGGAGCTTCAAGTGATTTTGGTTTAACATTAACAAAAGAAGAAAAACTGGTAGCTATATCCACTGATCGTGGATTGATGATTAAACATAAGAAATTATCTCTTGTAGCCTTTTGGATTTTTATAAAAGAAGAATATGTGGCAATATCTAAAAAAACTTTGAACATTTTACTACAATTTTCAACATCCTATTTATGTGAATTAGGATTTTCTACCCTCAACACAATTAAGAATAAAAAGAGAGGAATTCTTCAATGTATTGATGAGGAAATGAGAATTTGCCTTTTAAATATATGCCCAAACATTGAAGACATCACTAGGAAACATCAGGCTCATATTTCTCATAAACACAAGAATGAAAAAACTTAACACATTTGTGCCAGGACTTGCCGAATTTACTAAATCTTACTAAGAATGTATCTATTAATATATATATAAAACTAGAAAGCCCAGCGGTCATACGAAATGACCGCTGTTCTAGATATTATAAATTGTAATTAAAATGATTTGTGCAAAGGTGTCTGCTAATTCAAACTGAATTACCCAGGGCAGGTGGCGAGGACGCCCCTTTGCTTAGTGCCCCACAGGGTTTCCCCCTTCTACTTGCTTAATTGCTTAAAGTAGAGTGCAATGAAGGAAACCACTGGTGGTACATTTCCTAAGAGCCAGCGCTAGCTCAATAAATAGAGGTGATTTAAATAATAAAATGTTAATTCACATGTCAAAGATTACTCTGTCGTTTTTTTGCATTTCTCTCCTGCCTTTGTTCAAGGGACTCATTTTGTCAAGACAGGCTTTTTTGTCTTGCATCTGAGGCAAGCCTTGTTTCTCTATGCTCATTAGTCTCATTTTGCCGAGAAAGACGCATTTGCTCTGCGACTGAAGCAAGCCTTGTCTTTCTCTGCTCAGTGGTTTCTTTTGGTCGAGAAAGCCATTTTTGTGCAGCTTTGGCTCCTTTTCTCTCCTCTTCAATGCTGTATTTTCTAGGAGGCATTCTTAAAAGAAATTACGTTAATTTCTTTTGCCAATGCAAACAAATGTTCACCTTCCCCCTGACACGCTCAATTTGCGTTCAGCCTTAAATTGTTTCAAAAGCAGATGATTGCCAATGCAAACAAATGTTCACCTTCCCCCTGACCCGCTCAATTTGCGTTCAGCCATGGCAACTTCACCCCATTGGCTAGTACAGTTATGCAAGCAACCAATAAGCTATCGGTGACAAACAGACACTTAAGCCGCATATAAAAAAGAAGATAACTTTTTTGTCATTTTTAAATTTTTTAACCCTTGTTTTTTACGAATTCTAAAAAGCATAACTCAAAAAATGTAACATAAAAATGTTTTTTAATGTTGGAACAAATTTAATTTTTGTCGTATTTATTTCATTTAATTACCATAAAAGCATCCTTGGACTTTATATTTTTTTATTTAATATTTGACTTAATTATTATAACATATTTCTCAGAAATTTGTATATAGTGCGCCTACAATTATTTGTAGGATTTTAAATGTGCCCTGACTTCAAAATGTTTAAGAACCACTGAGTTAAGACAATCTTTGGAAAAGTGAAAAAAGCTGTAGGCATCATGCTTCCTAATTCCAAACTATATTACAAAGCTATAATAATTCAGACAGTATGATATTTGCATAAAACTATACAGATAGATCTATGGAACAGAACAGAGCCCAGAAATAAACCTATGCATATATAGTCAACTAATTTATTACAAAGGAGCCCAGAATATACACTTGGGAAAGAACAGTATCTTCAATAAATGGTGTTGAGAAAATTGGACAGTCACCTGCAAAAAAATGAAACTGGACCACTGCCTTAAACCATACACAGAAATTAACTCAAAGTGGATTAAAAACTTGAACATAAGACTTGAAACTATTGAATATAAAACTCTGGGAAGAAAACAGGCAGTAAGCTCCTTGACATAGGTGTTGGTAATAATTTTTTGACACCAATTCAAAGGCAACAAAAGCAAAATTAACAAGTGGTACTATCTCAACTAAAAAAACACACAACTGCACAGTAAAGGAAACCATTAACAAAATGAAAAGGCAGCCTACTGAATGAGAGAAAATATTTGCAAATCATATCTGATAAGGGGCTGATATCCAAAGTATATAAAGAACTTATTCAATTCAGTAGCAAAACACCTCATCCTGATTTTTAAAATGGGCAGAAGATTTGATAGACATTTTTCCATACAGATTGGTCAACAGGTACATGAAAAAATGCTCAACATTATTAGTCATCAGGAAAGTGCAAACCAAAGCCACAATGAAATATTAACTCACACCTGTTAGAATGGCTACTATAAAAAAGACAAGGATTAACAAGTGCTGTTGAAAATGTGGAGATAGGGAACACTTGTGCTCTGTTGGTGGGAATGTAAATTGGTGCAGCCACTCTGGGAAACAGTGTGGAGGTTCTACAAAAAATGAACAATAAAACTACCTTAGGACCCAGCAATTCCACTTCTGGATGTTTATGCAAAAATACAAAAACACTACTTTGAAAAGATATATGCACTCACATGTTCATTGCAGCATTATTTACAATAGCCAAGATATAGAAATAATCTAAGTGTTTATGAATGAATAAAGAGACTATCATATATATATCATATATAATGTATATGTATAAACATATATATAATGTGTATATACCATATTTTTCGCTCCATAAGATGCACCTAACCATAAGACACACCTAGGGTTTTAAAGAGAAAAATAAGAAAAAAAAATTCTGAACCAAATGCTATGTTAAAATATTTAATGGAATACCATATTTTTTGCTCCATAAGATGCACGGGCATTTCCCCCTCCACTTTTGGTGGGGAAAGTGAGTCTTATGGAGCAAAAAATATGGTATAACATGAAATACTATTCAGTCATAAATGAAATCTTGCTATTTGCTAGATGAATGAACTTAGAGGATATTACAATAAGTTAAATAAGTTAGACACAGAGAGACATAAACTGTATGATCTCTCTTATATGTGGAATCAAAAACAAAAAAAAAATCAAGTTCAGAGTTAGAACAGATTGGTGTTTTGCCAAGGTGAACTGTTTTTTTTTTTCTTTTAATAATAAAAAAGAAAAGCAAATATATTTTAATAACAACTGCATATCTCTAACTTGTGTATCAGGGTAAGATTATCCAAAACATAATTTGAACCCTAGAGCAACTTTCTGCAGTTATACTTCTAGGTTATTCCTACCTTACTACTTACATAGGGAATGCATACGATTTTTAATATCCTAGCATTTACTTAATTAAGAATGAAATATTCTGTAGAAAAATCATGAGAACAGTTTATCCCAAATAGAAGTCATTATATTACCAAGGTATTTATGCATGATTGTGGTGTTTTTTTAGTTATAATTAACTATTGGATTCCAGACTTTTTATAACACTTTAATGAACTTTATCAGTGACAGAATATTGATACATATAGAATATTGCCTTTCTTTGATAAAGGGGTGTTATATTAAAATAAAAATCTTTCAAATATTGAAAGGCAGGTTCTGTTGTTTCATGTTTGTCTTATGTCCTGGATAGTATAATTCAGAAAAAAAGAGATGTTTGTAAGGGCTGAGTAGTCCATTTTTTTTTCTACACTGTCTCTGTGCCCTGTTAATAGAGCTGATGGTTTTTACAGTGTAAGTCTTTCCAGAACCACCAGAGAGCTGATGGGGATTCCTATGCTCAGAGAGTAATGAATAAACTGTCCCTAGGTAGGGCCACATATCAGGCTCTTCTGAGTCCCCTTCTGTCGCAGAGTCCTAGGCTTTTCTCTGGGACTTAAGGCACTCCATCCTACAACCCTTTTTCTTCCCTCCATTGTATGTGTGTGTCTCATCTTCACACTTTTAATTTCTCAACCTGGTCACTTCCTTGCCATACCCTCTTCACTTCTTTTTCTATTGCAATGGAGCTTTACTGAGATCTTTAAATGGAACATTATAAAAAACTGGTTCATCTTCCACTTAGGGGAGTAAAGAGCTAAAATCAGATAATCCCAGCAAATAAGGATAAAAGTTTTCATTCTGTCCTTGAAACTTTTGCATTGCAAACAGTTAAGTTACTTTACTAAAATTGGGAGAATGTCTGAACCTTGATTCAAAGACTGGTCCTTTTTTAGTCTAGCATAGAAGGGAGAGAGACAGTATATTAGTAAATTAGTAAATAATTGCCAATTTTTAAGTTCTAAGAAGGATACAAATTGGGTGCCATGGACATGAGTTTTGCATAGGGAGGTCAGAACAGGGCTTTCTGTGAAGACATTTGAGCACAGACTGGAAAGGTGAGAAAAAATCTCCACGATGAGGGGTGAGCTGTGATTAGGGCATTTGTTCAGCTAATGCAGGAGTCTATTTGTAGAAAGCAACTGGCCTATCTATGGTAAGAGCACAGTGTTGGTAAGTGGTAAGCTCGCAGACATTAACTGAGTTTATAACTCCTCTAAGGCTGATCAGCACATGCCAGAGAGGGCTGGACCATCTGCCACCTCTGCCTTCTCTTACAGTTTCAGTTTGTCAGCATATGGCACAGTAGCTTAACTTAGTAGACACTTAAATGTTTATTGAATACAGTGTGTCCGTAAAGTCATGGTGCACTTTTGACCGGTCACAGGAAAGCAACAAAAGACGATAAAAATGTGAAATCTGTACCAAATAAAAGGAAAACTCTCCCAGTTTCATACCTATTCAGTGCAGTTCGATGTGGGCTCACGCACAGATTTTTTTAGGGCTCCTTAGGTAGCTATCCCATATAGCCTCTACAGACTCGTCACTGACTGATGGCCTACCAGAATGGGGTTCTCCACCAAACTGCCGGTTTCCTTCAACTGCTTATCCCACCGAATAATGTTATTCCTATGTGGTGGCACTTCGTTATAAACGTGCTGATATTCACGTTGCACTTCGGTCACGGATTCGAATTTAGCGAGCCACAGAACACACGGAACTTTCCTCTGTACTATCCACATCTTGACTGGCATAGCCGTGGGCTGCTCCGCTGTAAACATGGTGTTACGTCATCATCTGCGCATGCGCACATGCTGCCACATCATCCTACAGAAACTGGGAGGGCTTTCCTTTTATTTGGTGCAGATTTCACATTTCTATCGTCTTTTGTTGCTTTCCTGTGACCGGTCAAAAGTGCACCATGACTTGACGGACACACTGTATAATTGTCTTAAAGCAGAAGATCAGACCTGACTAGGCGGTGGCATAGTGGATAGAGCATCGGACTGGGACAGGGGACCCAGATTCGAAACCCCAGGGTTGCTGGCTTGAACACGGGATCATAGACATAACTCCATGGTCACTGGCTTGAGGCCCCAGGCCACTGGTTTGAACAAGGAGTCACTCACTCTGCTGTTGCCATGCCGCCCCCTGGCCCCAGTCAAGGCACATATGAAAAAGGAATTGATGAACAACTAAGGTGCTACAGTGAAGAATTGACAATTCTCATCTCTCTCCCTTCCTGTCTGTCCCTATCTCTCCCTCTCTCTGACTCTCTCTGTGTCAAAAAGAAAGAGGAGGAGGAGGAGGAGCAGGAAGAAGATCAGGAAGCTAGCCATTTCTATTTTTTGGCAATAGTTACTGGCTATAGGAGAACTTATTTTTTTTCAGATAATGTCACTGCTTGGGCAATGCTGGAATAAAACAAATGTTACCTCACTACCTCATTACTACCGTAGTGGAAGGAGGTTATTTTAACACAATGTCTTCTGTTCTCAGTGTTACTCTAAACTTTATTGCCCAAATCTTTGTCCATTGAGATGCAGTTTTTGAAAGATAGAAGCATTATACTTTAACCAGCAGATGTCTCTATGCAGCAAGAATTTTTCTTTTCTTTCCAGAGTAGTAGCTTCAACTTCAGATGGGAATTCTGTGGCTTGAATTTGTTTGTGATATGCGATGGAAGACCAATGACAAGCTTCAACAATAATAAAATCAAAGAGATTATGCTTTGAAATCAAAATATGAAAGGTCTGCTCTTGCAATTGATTAATCTCTTTCTCTTATGCAGTGTATATCTGATTCCCTTGAGAAGAATATGCAATGACAAAGAAATAAGCAACCTGCATAACCTTTATTGCTTTCAGAAGTTTGCACATTTGTGATATTCATTCCTTTCATTCAGTAGATCTTCCTGAGCATGTACTTTATGCTGAGCACTATTCTAGACATAGGGAATATGGTGGAAATCAAGAGAAACAAGGCGCCTGCCCTCCAAGCACACAAACATTAGGTGATCAGGGAATGTGCAGATAGCCCAGTACTTTTAGCCTTTCGTATGGTACATTTTCACCAGTGAAATAAAAGTTAGTTTTGCATTCATTTGCATAATCAAAGAACTTTCTTTGATTTGTCGTTTGCTTTTTTGATGTACTTGTCTAATAAAAAAATCAAATGCTTCATTTTTTCACTTATATTCATTTTGAAATATCCCCTAATTTTTGTGAGCAGTATATATTCTAGCAGAGGAGCTAACATTAGTATTTTTCCATGTGTTTTTATTCAAAACTCTTGGTTAAAGTACCAACTTACCAATTACAATTACCCATAAAACTTGCTCACAATCAACAGTTTTTTTTTTTTTTTTTTATAATTTTATTTTTTTAATGGGGTGACATCAATAAATCAGGATACATATATTCAAAGATAACAAGTCCAAGTTATCTTGTCGTTCAATTATGTTGCATACCCACCACCCAAAGTCAGATTGTCCTCTATCACCTTCTATCTTGTTTTCTTTGGCCCCTCCCCACCCCCTATCCCTCTCCCATTCCCCCCTCCCCCCCGTAACCACCACACTCTTATCAATGTCTCTTAGTTTCACTATTATGTCCCACCTACGTATGGAATAATACAGTTCCTGTTTTTTTCTGATTTACTTATTTCGCTTCGTATTATGTTATCAAGATCCCACCATTTTGCTGTAAATGTTCCGATGTCATCATTTCTTATGGCTGAGTAGTATTCCATAGTGTATATGTGCCACATCTTCTTTATCCAGTCATCTATTGATGGGCTTTTTGGTTGTTTCCATGTCCTGGCCACTGTGAACAATGCTGCAATAAACATGGGGCTGCATGTGTCTTTACGTATCAATGTTTCTGAGTTTTGGGGATATATACCCAGTAGAGGGATTGCTGGGTCATAAGGTAGTTCTATTTTCAGTTTTTTGAGGAACCACCATACTTTCTTCCATAATGGTTGTACTACTTTACATTCCCACCAACAGTGTATGAGGGTTCCTTTTTCTCCACAGCCTCTCCAACATTTGCTATTACCTGACTTGCTAATAACAGCTAATCGAACAGGTGTGAGGTGGTATCTCATTGCCGTTTTGATTTGCATTTCTCTAATAGCTAAAGAAGATGAGCATCTTTTCATATATCTGTTGGCCATTTGTATTTCTTCCTGGGAGAAGTGTCTATTCATATCCTCTTCCCATTTTTTTTATTTGATTGTTTGTTTGTTTGTTGTTGAGTTTTATGAGTTCTTTGTATATTTTGGATATTAGGCCCTTATCTGAGCTGTTGTTTGAAAAAATCATTTCCCATTTAGTTGGCTTTCTGTTTATTTTGTTATCAGTTTCTCTTGCTGAGCAAAAACTTCTTAGTCTGATGTAGTCCCATTCATTAATTTTTGCCTTCACTTCTCTTGCCATTGGAGTCAAATTCATAAAATGCTCTTTAAAACCCAGGTCCATGAGTTAAGTACCTATGTCTTCTTCTTTGTACTTTATTGTTTCAGGTCTTATGTTTAGATCTTTGATCCATATTGAGTTAATTTTTGTACAGGGGGAGAGACTGTAGTCCAGTTTCATTCTTTTGCATGTGGCTTTCCAGTTTTCCCAGCACCATTTATTGAAGAGGCTTTCTTTTCTCCATTGTGTGTTGTTGGCCCCTTTATCAAAAATTATTTGACTATATATATGTGGTTTTATTTCTGGACTTTCTATTCTGTTCCATTGGTCTGAGTGTCTATTTTTCTGCCAATACCATGCTGTTTTGATTGTCGTGGCCCTATAATAGAGTTTGAAGTCAGGTATTGTAATGCCCCCAGCTTCATTCTTTTTCTTTAGGATTGCTTTGGCTATTTGGGGTTTTTTATAGTTCCATATAAATCTGATGATTTTTTGCTCTATTTCTTTAAAAAACGTCATTGGAAGTTTGATGGGAATTGCATTAAATTTGTATATTGCTTTGGGTAATATAGCCATCTTGATTATATTTATTCTTCCTAGCCAAGAACAAGGTATATACTTCCATCTCATTATATCTTTCTCAATTTCTCTTAACAATGGTTTATAGTTTTCATTATATAAGTCCTTTACATTCTTTGTTATGTTTATTCCTAAGTATTTTATTTTTTTTGTTGCAATTGTGAAGGGGATTATTCTTTTGAGTTCATTCTCAATTGTTTCATTGTTGGCATATAGAAAGGCTATTGACTTCTGTATGTTAATTTTGTATCCTGCGACCTTACTGTATTGGCTTATTGTTTCTAGTAGTCTTTTTGTGGATTCTTTGGGGTTGTCGATGTATAGGATCATATAATCTGCAAAAAGTGATACCTTTACTTCTTCTTTTCCGATATGGATGCCTTTTATTTCTTTGTCTTGTCTGATTGCTCTGGCTAGAACCTCTAGTACCACATTAAATAACAGTGGAGAGAGTGGACAACCCTGTCTTGTTCCTGATTTAAAGGGGAAAGCCTTCAGTTTTGTGCCATTTAATATGATGTTAGCTGATGGTTTATCATATATGGCCTTTATCATGTTGAGATATTTTCCTTCTATACCCATTTTGTTGAGAGTCTTAAACATAAAATTGTGTTGTATTTTATCGAAAGCCTTTTCTGCGCCTATTGATAAGATCATGTGGTTTTTGTTCTTTGTTTTGTTGATATGGTGTATTACGTGAACCGTTTTACGTATGTTGAACCATCCTTGAGATTCTGGGATGAATCCCACTTGATCGTGATGTATTATTTTTTTAATATGTTGTTGTATTCGATTTGCTAGTATTTTGTTTAGTATTTTAGCATCTGTATTCATTAGAGATATTGGTCTGTAGTTTTCTTTTTTTGTGCCATCCTTGCCTGGTTTTGGTATGAGGGTTATGTTGGCCTCATAAAATGTGTTTGGAAGTATTGCTTCTTCTTCAATTTTTTGGAAGACTTTGAGTAGAATAGGAACCAAGTCTTCTTTGAATGTTTGATAAAATTCACTGGTATAGCCGTCAGGGCCTGGACTTTTATTTTGGGGGAGGTTTTTAATGTTTTTTTCTATTTCTTCTCTACTGATAGGTCTGTTTAGGCTTTCTGCTTCTTCTTGACTCAGTCTAGGAAGGTTGTATTTTTCTAGGAATTTATCCATTTCTTCTAGGATGTTGAATTTAGTGGCATATAGTTTTTCATAGTATTCTACAATAATTCTTTGTATATCTACAGTGTCCGTGGTGATTTCTCCTCTTTCATTTTGGATTTTGTTTATATGAGTTCTTTCTCTTTTTTCCTTGGTAAGTCTTGCCAAGGGTTTGTCATTTTGTTGATCTTTTCAAAGAACCAGCTCCTTGTTCTATTAATTTTTTCTATAGTTTTTCTGTTCTCTAATTCATTTATTTCTGCTCTGATTTTTATTATCTCCTTTCTTCGGCTGGTTTTGGGTTGTCTTTGTTCTTCTTTTTCTAGTTCCTTAAGGTGGGAAGTTAAGTGGTTCACTTGGGCTCTCTCTTGTTTGTTCATATATGCCTGAAGCGATATGAACTTCCCTCTTATCACTGCTTTTGCTGCATCCCATAGATTCTGATATGTCGTATTGTCATTTTCATTAGTCTGTATATATCTTTTGATCTCTGCACTTATTTCTTCTTTGACCCATTCATTTTTTAAAAGTATGTTGTTTAGTTTCCACATTTTTGTGGGATTTTTTCCCTCTTTTTTGCAGTTGAATTCTAGTTTGAAGGCTTTATGATCAGAAAATATGCTTGGTACAACTTTAATTTTTCTGAATTTGCTGATGTTGTTTTTGTGGCCCAACATATGGTCAATTCTTGAGAATAATCCATGTACACTGGAGAAAAATGTATACTCAGTCACTTTGGGATGAAATGTCCTGTAGATGTCTATCATATCCAGGTGCTCTAGTGTTTTGTTTAAGGCCACTATGTCTTTGTTGATTCTCTGTTTGGATGACCGATCTACAGCCGTCAGCGGTGTATTGAGGTCTCCAAGTATGATTGTATTTTTGTCAGTTTTTGTTTTAAGATCAATAAGTAGCTGTCTTATATATTTTGGTGCTCCTTGGTTTGGTGCATATATATTAAGAATTGTTATGTCTTCTTGATTCAGTGTCCCCTTAGCCATTATGAAATGTCCATTTTTGTCTCTGAGTACTTTTCCTGTCTTGTAGTCAGCATTATCCGATATGAGTATTGCTACACCTGCTTTTTTTTGGATGTTATTTGCTTGGAGTATTGTTTTCCAGCCTTTCACTTTGAATTTGTTTTTATCCTTGTTACTTAGATGAGTTTCCTGTAGGCAGCATACAGTTGGATTTTCTTTTTTAATCCATTCTGCTACTCTGTGCCTTTTTATTGGTGAGTTTAATCCGTTTACATTCAGTGTAATTATTGATACTTGTGAGTTCCCTATTGCCATTTTATATCTTGCTTTCTGTTAGTTTTGTGTCTTGTTTGATCCTTCTCTTTCGTTTTTCTATCTTTTGTTTTTGTTTGGTTGTATTCCATACATCTTTCCTGTGTTGCTATCTTTTTTATCTCATGTGCTTCTGTGGTGGTTTTTTCAATGGTGGTTACCTTTGAGTAATGAAAAGGGTCCCTACCCTGTTCATTGTAGCGAACTATTTTGTGAGTACTTTTGCACTCCATCGTCCTTTGCTACTGTTAATCTCCATCTTCTCCCCCTCTTTCTTTTTGTTGTTGTCACAGTTTAAATTTGGTTTTATTGTGTTCTTCCTGGAGCTTTTACTTGTGGCTCTGTTTTTTTTTTTTCTTTGTATCTGATTGGAGAACCCCCTTAGTAATTCCTGGAGTGGGGGTTTTCTGATGATAAATTCCCTCATCTTTTCTGTATCTGTGAATGTTTTTATTTCTCCTTCGTATTTGAAGGATAGCTTTGATGGGTATAGTATTCGTGGCTGAAAGTTCCTCTCTTTCAGGACTTTAAATATTGGGGTCCACTCTCTTCTAGCTTGTAGAGTTTCTGCTGAGAAATCTGATGATAATCTAATGGGCCTTCCTTTATATGTTGTATTCTTCTTTTCCCTGGCTGCCTTGAGAATTTTTTCTTTGCTGTTGGTTTGTGTCAATTTCATTGGAGTAGGTTTGTTGGGGTTAAGAAAACTTGGAGTTCTGTTTGCTTCTTGAACTTGAGGCTTTAGTTCTTTCCACAGGCTTGGGAAGTTCTCATCTATTATTTGTTTGAGTATGTTCTCCATTCCATTTTCTCTCTCTTCTCCCTCTGATATACCTATTATTCTTATGTTATTCTTTTTCATGGAGTCAGATAATTCTTGTAGGGCTATCTCATTTTTTTTAATTTTTGAGTCTCTTTCTTCTTCTCTCTGTTGTGCCTCCAGTTGCTTGTCTTCTATTTCACTAATCCTCTCTTCTATCTGACCTGTTCTATTAGCTAAGCTTGTTACTTCGTTTTTCAGCTCGTGAATTGAGTTTTTCATCTCTGTTTGATTTGTTTTTATAGTTTCAATTTCCTTGGACATATATTCTTTGTGTTCATTGAGTTGTTTTCTGAGCTCCCTAAATTGCCTTTCTGTGTTTTCTTGTATATCTCGGAGGATTTTTAGGATTTCTATCTTGAATTCTCTGTCATTTAGCTCCAAGGTTTCCAATATATTAAATTTTTTCTCCATAGATTTTTTCTCATCTAGCTGTGTTACCTCTCTTTCTTTTGTATCCATGATATTCGATTTTCTCTTCCTTAATGGCATCTGAGGGTGGTTTTGTTGATAGTATTAATGAGATTTAATAAAGAATAAAAAGTTAAAAAAAATAATAAAATAAAAAATCGAAAAGAGTTGTTTTTTTAAAAAAATTAATAATGAAATAAAGAAAAATAAAATAAAATAAAAATTAAAAAAAAAGGAAATTATTCCCCCCCTCCTTTTTTCCTCTCCTCTCCTCTCCCCTCTTTCTTGAGAAAATCTTGTGGTGGACTGTGAATTATAACAAACAATGCCTGTGATGGAGGGCCTGAATTGGGGAAAAGTAATAAAGGGGCAAAAAAAGAAGAAAAAAAAAAAAGGAAAAAAAAAAAAAGAAAAAAGAAAAAAAAAAGAGCGTATGGACCCACAAAAAGCAAATAAGGAAAAAATTTGGGTCAAAAATAAAATGATTTGCTTTTAGGTGTTGGTTGTCTAAGAGTTATGATGAGAGGAATAAGAGGAAAACGGAAAAATGGGCGGGCAAATTAAAAAATTACTATTGTATTTAGTGGAACAAGAACTAGATACTATGGAGAGCCAGGGATGGGAGCACTGCTAGTGAGTTAAAAAGGTGAAGTAAAAACCCCCCAAAATGCCACAAACATAGGTTTGAGTCCCAGATAAGATAATTTGTTTGTTATTGGGGTTTGAATGAGAGGAGATGTAAAGAAGATAGGAAGAAACTAATATAGAGGGAGAAAAGAAAGAGAGAGAGAGAAAAAAAGAGGGAACCACTAAAAGAAGAAAAAAGAAAGGAGAGAGAGAGAGAGAGAGTTAAGGGTTTTGGAGTGCAACCCTCATAGAGAGAAAGGAAGAGGAGAAAAAAGATAATGGGAGATGTAACACTTATGGGTAGTGTAGTTCAAGGAGAGGAGAGAGTAAGACCGGTAGAGAGTTAATCGGCCAAATTGGAGGAGGAAAAAAAAGTATCAAGAATGAAGATAAGAGAAACAAACGAACAAATATAATAAAATGGGATAGGTTATAAAGTCTGCAGATTATTGTTGATTTTGAGAGGTTATCTTCTTGCTTTTTCTTTTCTCTCCCTCTTCCTGGTCGGTGACTCTGTACCCCGGGTTCTGCCCCTTTGGCACGCTCAGGTAGAGGTTTGCAGTTGATAAGTCTCTATGGCAATGTCATGTATTGTGCTTTAGTCTCGTTGGCAGTTGAAGCTCATTAGCATTTATAGGCTCCGCCAGTGAGAGAGTCCGTGTTCCTGGAGCCTTTCTCCTAGTCTTTCCTTCCTCAATTAGTAGCCTGATAATCCAGCTATGGGGTTGCTGCTGCCTCTGCCTGGATAGTAAGAGGCTCAAAGAGCTGGCAACTCCCCACTCTATTTCCACTCAGCACAGGGCTCTGGGTAAGGCTCAGTCAGTCAGAGCTGCTAGCATAATCAGGCGGGCTTTCTACCCACTCAAAGACCTCTGGCTCTGCCACTCTGTCCGGTAACACAAGCAGGCGCCCACTTCCGGGGCTCTTGGAGGAAACTCTCACTCACTGTCTGCGACCAGGATATCCGGCCAGCAGTCTCACGCTCTGAGTGAAACCCCCAACCGCAGGGAAAAGTTGCAGCGTTAGAATTGAGTCTCGCTCCGTCCCCGTGTGCGGCTTTTGCAAGGTGCTGGGGCGGCTCGAGATTCCGCTTTGGCCCACACAAAGGCCCCTGACTCTGCTGCCCCTCTGTGCGATAACACGGGCGCGCACTGCCGAGGCACTCGGAGGAATTGCTCACTCCTTATGCGCGTGCACACCAGGATATGAGGCCGGCCGCGTTTCCCTCTGAGTGAAATACCCTCCAGCACGGAAAATCTCCACTGTTGGAATTAGTTCTCACTCCCTCCCGTGCGTGGCTTTCCCAGGGCGCTGGGGCTGCCCAGAGACTCTGCCGTCACCCCACAGAAAGGCCTCTGACCCTGCCTCTCCGTGGGGCAACACGGGCACCCACTCTCGGGGCCTAGGAAGAAATTCTCGCCCACTAACTGCGCACTGACCAGGAGACCGGGTAAAATGGCTGCTCCGCTTGTCTTTCTTTGTTTTGGTTTGGCGCGAGTGTTAGCTTGTATTGCCCGGGTTGCCACAGGATCAGATTTTCCTCGGCTTGGATCTCCGTGCCACAGCCTGGTTCGGCCATTTGTGCCGCGGCAGCCTGGATCTATTCACCCCCTTTGCCCGCCTCAGTTTCTATATTCACAGTTACCAGAGAAAGCCGCCCTGTTTAGGTTAGTGAGGAAGGCGGAGCATTTCTTGCTCCCTATTTCCTTCGGGGTTTGGTTATATATTTAGCCAATTTTTCACTCAATCATACCTTTGGGTGTATTGCGAAGCATCTGGAAGCTCCAAGTATAGGTTTTTCTGTTTCTGGTTGAAGATCTTGTTGAGTTTTGGGGGAGATTTATCGGTATTGCTTCCTACCCCGCCATTACTCTGACGTCATCTCCCACAATCAACAGTTTAATGAAGGATTAAGACAAAATATGAATCAAATCATTGGTATTATCAGGATAATCTAAATTGCAAATATTAGGAATGATGGACCAATGTTCATTGTCTTGTTTAATCAGAGCACTTTGAGCAATATCTGACAAGTAGTAAGTGCTCAAAATATCAGACATTATTATTCGTCTCTACCCATCATAACTCCAGAGAAGGAAAAGCAGGAAAAGAGAATTGTGTTATTTGACTATTGAGTAAGGTTTGTTAGGGCAACAGTTCTATTCTAGTGAAAAGGACTAGGATATAAAAAATTTCTTTACTATGTTAAGCTTTATATTTAAATAACAGCTAATAGGTATTCTATTTCTAGATTTAAAAAAATATTTTAACCTTTCAAAATGTCAGTCTATGGCTGATAGATATGGAAGGGAATATTATAAGTTCCATCATTGAAAATTTTTTTGTTTCTCTTTAACTCCTTGGAAATAGAACTGTTTTCATGTTTCTGGGCAAAGTGTTTTATGCCCTAGAAGACTGAGAAATCATATGGCCCCTTAGTTGAGGATTCCTCTTCCACTGGGGTTCACTGGATATCCTTAATACATGCAATAGATGCATGTAAACAAAAACATGCAAGATAAAGGTGTTTCTTGACCTAAAATTGTTAAGAGTTCAAGTTTAACAGAAAGCACTGTTGATCAAACAAACTATTCCTCCCGAAAAATTACCTGAAATATCTATCTAGTCTTTTAACAACTACCTAATTTATATATTTCTACATTATATTAAGTATAACCATATTAAACTTTGTTATATATACTTTGTTATAATAACTGTTATCTTAAGTGGGCAGACCAAGTGAAGATGTGTAGTATATAATTTTTAATTTAATGAAATTGAGGAAAAACAACGTTAGGAAAACACAGTTTCTATGGGCCATCTGTTTGGACTTGAGAATAATATTATATCTAATTATGTTTTATAATTGTAGCTATTAAAGCAGTATTATATTAATACTAGCAAACCTAGGGTTAGGAAAATATGTAGCACCAGCAGTCATGGTATCACTAATGTCTTTTTTTCTGTTTGTTTTTGTTTCCTACTAAAAGTTTACATTTATGCTAAATTTTGGTCTGTTGGTTCAGCTTGGTGGATTAAGACATAAGACTATTACAGCCATTATCTGGAGGAGAAACTCCTTTTTCTGTTTCCATTATAAGTGGATAAACTCAATTGTTGTTGAACAGGAACTTATTTTCACATGATGCTGCAGTTTTTTCTTTCTTTTCCTTTGCCAAAGAGTCATCTGCTGTAGAATCATTCTATATTGAGAACACTCTTGATCTTGAGCCTGTAATAAATTTTCACAATGAACTCTGAGAAGGAACCTAGGCTATTTTCCCATTTTTGCCAGTGTCAGAAAAAATATATGATCCAACAGTGTCTCATAGATAATATTGTAAATAACGGTTATTTGAAAAGTTTATAGTAAATATAGTACTCTAAGCAATCTGTCTCATCTAATGAATAGAAACAAAAAGAAATTTGAAGCTTTTTGCTTTTGGGCCTTTCTGTCTCTTCACTGAAACTGCATTTTGATAAAGTAATAAATTGAATGATTTGAAAATCATATTTCCCTAGGATAGGTCAGCCATAACTGATGGTTGGATGCAACAAGTGGCTAGGGTTTTCTCACCACCCCCTATTCATGTAGTAAAATCTGATATTAGATGTTTTATTTTTATTAAATTTTAAAGAGAAAGAAAAATGGTTGATTTCCCCTGTTTTTATTGTTGTTTATACAAGTAAAAGGTAAAATTCAATTCCAGTGATATCTTTTAACTCATAGATCATATACATATAGGTTTGCAAAGAATGAATGTCACATCTTCAGTAATAAACCTTTAGAGTGCTCCCTAGTTCCTGATAGCTATTTGTTCTAATTCTCACTCAACAAATGACCTTTACAGAGACTTTTAAGCATTAACACCCTCAATAGCCTCCTTACCACTTCCATTTATATGTTCATCAAAGCTCATCCTAAATTTCTTTCCTCCAAATGCTAGAGATGTTTCTTCTCTTATTCAAAGCTAATTCCTTCTTATGTGCTTTTGATCTCATTGCCCTCCAAGGATTATTATGCTTATTCCCTCTTCTATGTTTTCAACCATTGGTTTCTCTAAAATGCAGTGAAGGTCATTAACAACCTTCACGTTGCTAAATCCAATGAATAATAATAGTCTATCAGCGTTAGCCTAATCTTTCAGCAGCATTTGTTCCTGAAATGACTACCCCTTCCTTCTTTAAACTTTTTTTTTCTCTTGATTTTGAGATTGATATTCTGGAATTTCTTTTACTTATCTAAAAACACTTCTTAGCCGAACTGCCTTTTAAATATCAGCATTCTAGTAGGCCTACATCTCTTCCTTATACTATCCTCTCTTCGTAAATGATATCTGTAGCAAGACTTTCAGGAGTTAAGATGTTACTGTATTGGCCAGTTTAACCTGCGCAGGGGTGAACTCCCGAGATGTCCGGAGACACCGTGCCCACAAGGAGCTGCAAATGAGAGCCGCACCTGGAGCTTACAGTCAGGCCCTTATATATCCTAAGTGAGCAAGCATACATAGTACAGAAGCAGATGTGGCAGTTTAGCTATTGGCTAGGGAGGTCACACGCAGCATAGCAACAGGGGCCGGCATAGCAACAGGGCCGGTTTTAGCTTAGTGGCGAATTTCAAACCTAAACTTCTGATAAGGGTCTCTGACTTTCTTTGTTCCCAGCCTCACAGGAGCCATATCAGCACTTACTGTTCCTTCAATAGTTACACTCTTTGGCAGCCCCAGTACTCCCTGAATCTAACATTATCATCCACTCTAATGAATTCTGTTGCTCTCTATACACTGATAACTCCTAGATTTGTAACTGCTGATTTACTATTCAAATCCCCTATTGGTTGTGGCACTTGGCTTAAATGAGAAAGACTTGCAATGTAGAAGACTATATTTTCTAAAGATGGTTGCAACAATATTTCCCATCCAACATGCTCTTCGTATAATACAACTTTGACACTTCTCCCATCAAGAAGTAGATGTGTATGACTTCTCTTCTTGAAATTGGACAGCTTTTGGTGCCATTTTAACCAATAAAGCAGGCAAGAAGTGGTGTTAACTGACTTCAGAAACTAGGTCATAAAAGGCGTATTAGCCACCGAGTAAGCCACCACTGTATAAGCAGTCCAACCGTGTTCCTGCAAGGAACCCCAAACTATCCCATTCAGAAAACCACATGGAACGGCCCTGATATGAAAAGAGAAGGCTGACTGTAGAGCCCTTAGCTGTTCCAGCCACCCTTCGAAATTGCTTGTCTATTGCTATATAACAAAGTACTCAGAAAATACAGTGGCTTAAAACAGCAAGTATTTATTACCTTACAGTTTCTATGGCTTAGGAATTCAAGAACAGCTTAGCTGGGTGACTCGCCTAGGGACTGTCATGAAATTGCAATCAAGATGTCAGAAGGGGCTCGTCATCTGAAGGCTTGACTGAGACTGGAAGATATAGTTCCAAGATCTAGAATTCACATGGCTGTTGGTGTTTTGGACCGTAAATGGCAAAAAACCTTTGTAGATTCGAGACTTAGCAAAAGGCTCAGTTCTCCCCTGATTCACCTCCATATTGGCTATGACGCTGAGTATTTGCACCCACTTCACTTGCTTCCTTAACTTGCTGGAAGCAATTTACATGCCCTTCCTCTTACTCTTTGTTCAGATGTTGGGTGATTTCACTTATGCATGGTCGGGGGGATTCCTGTTTTTGCCTTGGGAGAGTTCCTGCTTTAGCCTCCGATGTGTAACTTTGTAACAAGGACTTTCTTGATTTGCATATGGCTATATAATAAAGCAAAGTGGGGCTATGGGGCACTCGGATATTGCCATCAGCATTTGAAGAGTCCTCCCAGTCCCATTTTTTCTTGATGAGTATGTTTCCTTAATTTCACACCGTTACTAGGAGCTGTGCTGGTCCGTGGCAGTTGGTAAGAAGCCCTATCCCTGGCTGTTGGCCAGAGGCTTCAATTCCTACTACGAGCTACTTTGCATTGGGCTGCTTGAATGCCCTCAAGTACAGCAGCTGGCCTCCCCAAGAGTGAGTGATTCAAGAGTAAGAGCAAAGAGGAAGCTGCGATGTCTCTTGTGACCTAGTTGAAGAGATTACATGTTGTCACTTTTATTTTACTTATTAGAAGTGAGACACTAAGACCAGTCCACATTCAAGGAGATAGGGATGGGGCTCCCAATTTTGAATGGATTTGTGGACACTCCTCATCCATTGTTACAGCTCCTGCCATTATCTGCAAAGGCACGACAGACCAGCAGATAAGCCAGAACTGCTTATCCCAGCCTTTCCCCAAATTCTGATCCTCAGAAACTAGAGCAACAATAAAATGATTATCCATGTTTTAAGCCATTATATTTTGGAGTAATTATTTTTTTCAGCACTAGATAACCAAGACATGGAGTGTTTTGAATGAAACCCTGGAAAGCAAGTACTCCCTTGTTTTCTGGCATCCTTACAAATCTATTTGGGGTTTCTATTCCTTTCTCTCTCCTGACCTAGGATTTTGACTCCAACAAGGGAGGAGCATATGGGAAGCCCTTCTAAAGTACCTACTAGCACTTATTAGCTTGTCAAAGTTTTTATTTCCTGGCCCTCGCTAGTGTTTCAATGGATAGAGCATTGGCCCAGCATATGGACACCTGGCATTTGAATGGCTGGGTTTGATTTCTTTCTGGTCAAGGCATACATGAGAAGTGATCATCTGCTTCACCATCCCTCCCTCTCCCCTTTCTCTTTGTCTTCTCCTCCCACAGTCAGTGGCTCAGTTGGTTCAAGTGTGGCCTTGGACATGAGGATGGCCCATTGGTCTGAGTGTCAGCCTCATGCATTAAAAATAGCTTGGTTGATTCCAGCATTTGCCCCAGATAGGGTTTTCTGGGTGGATCCTGGTCAGGTTACTTGCAGGAGTCTGTCTATCTGCCCTCCTCTCAGTTAAAATTTTTTTTAAATTTCTTTTTAGTTGTGAAAACTACTCTCATATCATCAGCATTCTTCTTGTGCTCTGGTTTATCATGTAAACTTTAATCTAGATGGTCAAGGCCCTTGTCTTAGGTCTTTTGTTTTTATTGTCTTTTATTGATTTTAGTGAGACAGGAAGGAAGAGAAAGAGAGAGACAGGAACATGGATAGGGGATCGAACTGGCAACCTCTGTGCTTTGGGATGATGCTCCAACTAAGAGCCATCCGGCCAGGGCCTTAGTCTTTGATTTTAAATAAAAGGTTTTAGAATTACTAAAACTGTATTTTTTTCTTCATAGTTTCTGGCTTTTAAAGATCAAAAGCTCTGGATTTCAATTTTATCACATATAACTTTAAAAAACACATTCAAAAATTTAATTTACCTTTTTGTTGTATCCTTATATGTATGTTCTTCCTCTGAGACAGTGTACAAAAAACTGTCAAAGCTGCCTTCATGGTGGGGAGAATAACAGGTATGTACTGGTAGAAATAGCAACCTATTAATAGCTCAAAATTAAAGTTGCACAAAGTATGAATACATATTCATTATCTCTCTTTGTGTGTGTGATAGATTTTGGAGGTATAGGACTGGAATTCCAGTTTACAACATTGTACTATATATAGGCAATGGAAATTGGAGAAAACATGTGCCTGGAAAGTACCAGTATTTCTAGGAAGCACGCACTCAGCAGAGTACATTCCCAATTTACAGAGCTGTCTCTGGGTCCCAAATGGGTGGACGTGGAGCATCCATCTGAGTCCTTTCCAGCAATGGAGAGATTAGACTGTGGTAATAAGGTACCAAAGTGGTAATTGGCACAACTTAGAGATATTGAGTCCTCTCACAGAAGATAAAGGGATTAAAAATACTGTGATTTTGGAAAATTTGTTGTTAGAAACTGGAAAAATTTGTTACATTTTACTTTCAACATACTTTAAGTTATAACTGACACAAGCACTTGCAAGCCATGGTATGTGTAGAAAAGTCATGTTGTCTGAGCTTAATTGATATTTCTACATTTATTATATTACTTTTTTAATTTTTTTAAGTGAGAGAAGAAGAGAAGGAACAGACTCCTGCATGCATCCTGACAGGGATCCACCCAGCAACCCCTGCCTAGGGAAGATGCTCAAATCAACCGAGCTCTTTTTAGCACCTAAGGCTAATGCTCAGACCAACAGAGCTATCCTCAGTGCCCTGGCCAATGCTGAAACCAATCGAGCCACTAGCTGCAAGAGGGGAAGAGAGAAAGGAAGAAGAGAGAGAAGGAAAGAGAAGCAGATGGTCACTTTTCCTGTTTGCCCTGACCAGGGATATCTATATATCAGGCTGATGCTTGGTCCACTGAGCCAGGGCCATTTATTATATTACTAATAATGTAAAATATTCTCAGAAATTACTTGAATTCTACCTTTTAGTAATTAGTAACATAGAGATTACTCAACATCTGGGCAGAAAATTGAAGTGCTCACCAGTAGTAGCTCAAATAGGACGGAATCATGTTCTGTATGTCTTAGCTGACCACACATTTTCAACTTTTTGTTCTCCTACAGCTTACACAGGAAGGGCAGACCTAACTTGTTCCACAAGGAATTTCTTCCAAGAGGGCCTTCTTCTGCTTAACGTCTGAAAAAAACTTTCTGCGAAAAGTGACTTTTGGATGCTTATACAGGGTTCTCTCAATGACTTTTGGTTTAGGTGTATTTGGTTCTAAATAAACGTTCTCCGTGAGAGCTTCTACTAGTGATTGGGCCTATTCAGCAGTGAATTATTTTTGTAATCAGGCATGTTGCAATCCATCAAAAGTACACAGCTGTCCGTCTGCTCTGTCATTTCCACTAACATTACAAACTACAGTCCATTTGGACTCTTTTGAAAAGACAGAAATTGGCCAATTCATCCTGTTTTCTTTACTGATGTCTCAGTGTCAGTACTAAAAATGTGACTGAGAAAAAATTTAGGTAAAATTCTTAAAATCTGTGATGGTTACATTTAGCCTACATTGCAGTTAAGGAAGAAAGTAATTCATACTTCATGTCTATTTTCAGTTCCTAAAACAACACTATGTTAAGCCTAACTAAATGCTCTCTCAAATTGCTAATTTTATAGTTGCTATAAGTAGCATAATTAGAAACTCAATACTGATTTTTTTTTAAAAGGAAACCATGTTTTTTAAACTATGCATAATCCCGCTTCTAGCACCTTTTTTTTTTTTTTTTTTTTTTTTTTTTTAAGTTGTGGATTTAAAAAGAAGCTGTAGCAGCACCCACATGTCAGCTAGGGCCTCCTTTCTCTTATCTCCTGAAATCCATGTAAGATTGCCTGAAAAGTTCAATTCCAAAGCTATGTTATGTTCAAAATTTTCATAGTCTTCCTTAGGTTCTTAGGGATTTACACTATCATGACTCTTTCTTCCTCTAATTCGTGGATCCAGGCATATACCCTATTTTGCCTTAAATAATCAAGTTTTGCCCTGTCTGCGTAGCTCAGTTGGTTAGAGTATCATCCTGATATGTCCAGGTTGCAGGTTTCATTCTTGGTTAGGGCGCATGAAGAATCAACCAAAATATGCACAAATAAGTAAAACAACAAATCATTGTCTCTCTCACTCTTTCCTTTTCTCTTTCTCTCTAAAATCAATCAATTAAAAAAATTAAAAAGGAATCAAGGTTTTGCCTGACCAGGCAGTGTAGTGGTTAGAGTGTTGTCCTCAAATGCTGAGGACCCAGGTTTGAAACCCCAAGATCACCAGCTTGAGCGCGGGGTTGTCAGTTTGAGCATGGGTTCATAGACATGACCCTATGTTTGCTGGCTTGAGCCTAGAGGTTGCTGGTTTGAAGCCCAAGGTTGTTGGCTTGAACTAAGGTCATTGGCTTGAGCAAGGGGTCACTGGCTCAGCTAGAGCCCCCTGGTCAAGGCACATATGAGAAAGCACTCAGTGAATAACTAAGGTGCCGTAACTATGAGTTGATGCTTCTCATCTCGCTCCCCTTCCTGCCTGCCTGTTCCTGTCTGTCCCCACCCCCTTTTCAAAAAAATAAAAGGGAATCAAGGTTTTTATCACTAGTTACCATAGAGCTTCACATTCCAAGAATTTAGAGGCTTTAAGAGAGAGTTGAAGGCTTCAGAGAGGAGTCATAGCCTTCCATCATTTTCCTGGTGTTTTTCTTTCCTTCTACACTTTCTCCCACCTCTCAGGAACAAAGCCAATTCCTCTTCTTGCCCTATAGTGTTTTAGTTAATATACTTAATCTTATTTGTGGTAGAAACTACCACTGTTTCCTATATTTGTCCTTTCTTTCTTCTATAGTAATAGTAGGATACTTGCATGCCAAGGCAACATTACATTTTATTAGTCTTCTATGCAGCCAGGTATAATTGAATGACTCTCACTCTGGCCAATGTAAGCAGAACTGATGTGCACAACATTTGGGGTTTTCTCTAAAGGAATGAGCCTGCCCTCCTTTTCACTTTTCCTCTTTCATTCTGGCTGGAATGTGAACGTGGTGGTAATAAGAAATCTTGAACTTTGCAGATAAGGGCACGGGAATAATGGAGCAAGAAGATGGACTGATAGAATAGAGTCCCTATACCTGTCCTTGACTAATTATGTCCTGAATGTTATTTGAAGAGAGGGAAACTTTATCTTCTTACTGCATTTATCGTTGGGTTTCTATTTCTGCAGCTGAGCCTATACCCTAATGTGGGAAAATGGCTGGGAGATTAAACTGCAGCCTTGAGACAAGTCTTTGGTGTGGACTTCAGAACGCCAAGTCCTGCAGGGGCAGAACGATGCCTCGGCAAGCACTACCATGATTGTCTATAGGAAGCAGCTGATCCCTATGGCTATTTTCCTACACACCTGGAGGGCATTGGTTGGTCATCCTTCTCTGCACCTGAATTCACTGTAGACTAATTTGACCCAGGCTCTGCTAATTTGCTTGATGAGCAAAGAGACCAATAAATACGATGAGGCCGCAGAGATCTGGGCTCTCAGTCCTAGAGGCTGGGAGTCCCCTGTACCCATCTTTTCTGTAGGTTGTGTCTGTAGGTTGTGAAGTTCTGCAGCACCTTCCTTTCGTGCACACCCATTGCTGAGCTGGTTGTGGCACCCTAATCTATATAATGCCATTCAGACTTTCACCCTTCACAACAGGCATTTCTTAAGAGCACTGTGCACTTTCTAAGAGGGACTCTGGTGAACCAATTGTTCTTCCCCTTTTTATATTTATGTATGGAACTTTCTGTAGGAGGAGATGAGTGACATTTTCTTAAGTAGAGATATGAGAGTAAAGGCATTTCAAGCAGAGGAAGATTTTATGAAGAAATATTCAGGAAAGTGCAAAGAATTTCTGTAGAATTAAAAACAAAAACAAAAACTCATTCTGCAATTTAGGTGGCTCATAGGGGAATTCCGGAAAACAAAGTTGGAAAGGTGACTTGGGTTGAGTAAGGTAATGGATGGGGTATATCAGTTAGTCTTTGCTGCATTGTTGTGTAACAAAACACCCCCACCTTTAGCATCTTAAAGAAATTATTAGTTCACTACTTAATGGGCTGGTATTTGGAGTTGGCAGCAGTTGGTCAGTTCTTCTGCTGTTTCACCTGGCTTTACCCACGCAGCTGAAGTCAGGTGGGCAACCAGCTGGAATTGGATGGCCTCATTCACATGTCTAGTTGATAGATTGATGGCTGGTGTGGCTCAGTTCTCTATGTGGTCACTTTGGTTGTTTGGCTCTGGCTTGTTTGTATGGCAGCAGTGTTCCAAGTGCAGCAAAGAAGGCAAGACTCAATGCTCAAGTACTTTTTAAACCTGAAAGTGTTTCACATTAGCAAGTCACTGACCAAGTCTATATATGAGTAGGAAGAAGACTTCACTTCCTGAGAGAATTATAAATTACCAGGGGACAATATTTTGCAATCTGCTAAATCCTTGGAAACTAAGCTAAGAAATTTGTACTTTTAATTGGTAAGACAGTGAGGAAAGAAGGGCACAGACTTAGAAACCAACCTTACACGTAGCCAAAAACTGTTTTTTTAAAAATAGACTTTATTTTCTTAGAACAGTTTTAAATTTTCAGAAAAATTTAAAAAAATAGTACAATGTGAATTAACTTGCCCAGAGACAGGTAAGTAATAAGTTAACAGAAGATAGCATTCAATATTCCTTATTATTAACATTTAATATTAGTATAGTATATTTGTTACAATTAATGAATTAATATTGATATAGTATTATTAGCTAAAGTCTGTATTTTTCTTTAGTGTGAATCTAATATACTTATTATCCCATCAGGACACCATATTACATTTAGTTGTCATGTCTCTTTAGAAACTTCTTAGTTGTGACATTTTCTCATTTCCTTTTTTTTTTTTCTTTTTGTATTTTTCTGAAGTTAGAAACGGGGAGGCAGTCAGACAGACTTCCGCATGCGCCCGACCGGGATCCACCCGGCAGGCCCACCAGGGGGCGATGCTCTGCCCATCCGGAGCATCGCTCAGTTGCGACCAGAGTCAGTCCAGTGCCTGAGGCAGAGGCCACAGAGCCATCCCCAGCGCCCGGGCCATCTTTGCTCCAATGGAGCCTCAGCTGCGGGAGGGGAAGGGAAAGACAGAGAGGAAGGAGAGGGGGAGGGGTGGAGAAGCAGATGGGTGCTTCTCCTGGGTGCCCTGGCCGGGAATCGAACCCGGGACTTCCGCACGCCAAGCTGAAGCTCTACCACTGAGGCAACTGACCAGGGCCTCATTTCCTTGTTTTGATGACTAGGACTGTTTTCTGAAATACTGGTCAGATGTTTTGTAGGATGTTCTCTATTGGAACTTGATTTATTAATTTATTCAATTATTTATTTGTTTTAGTGAATTTATGGGCATTTATCATATATTTTGGGTTATAATCCAATAGTACTTTTAATTTTGTTGCTCAGATTGTCCCAGTTTGGGTGACTAGAAGCTATTTTAATTGGCTCTTGGGCCCCCTTCATATAATCCCATCAATCACAGGTCGATGTGGCTCAGAAAGTCAGGCTATGCAAGTATAAGCAGTAGGTGGCACAAGGCATGGAAGGCAAAGTGAGGAAGCTGCCTAAGGACAACTGAGGTGCAGAGAGAAGTAAGGAAAGACTTAACCCTTTTTTCGTATGAACTGGAGAAAATAAGAATTATCTCCTTATCTCAGATTTCATGGTTGAAGATATCATCAGAGAAAAGCCAGATGTTGATCATGTTATTATAACCAAATGAATATGTTTAGAAAAGTTTGAGGATGCAGAATTTTTGCAGTTAAACAAAGGAACAGAATGCAATGGAAGGAGCTAGTAAAGTGGTCAGCAGAGATAGAGGGCTGTGGAAGAGGCAAGGAGAAAGGTGGATTTTAGCTTTGTGAATCAAAAGTGTACTTATATTACAATATCTCAGTATGAGCCCCCAGATTAGAAATTTAGTAGTTAAATAAATGAATAAAAGTATCTTCTGACAAGTGGCAAATTAGTAACAAATAATTGCTTGCTCGAATAATTATTTGGAACAAGAATGAATGAAAAGCATATGCTGCTTGTTTGAGCTGTCAGTACTTAGATGAGCTGTTGACAAAAATGGAAGGATTTTAAATTAGAACCACAGTCTTACAGAATGCATTTAGAGAATTCTGGAAACACTGGCACTTTAAATATTCACATGGAAAACTCATAATGCAAATGACTTTTTATAATATGTGAACAAATTATATCACAATATATGGACTATCTCATTATACACTCTTAGGTTGGGGAGAAGGAAATATAATGGCCTCTCTTTCTCCCACAATACTCTTTACATTCTAAAAATATTTTTGGTATCCATTCCCCCCTATGGGTTTTCATTTGAGGCGAAATGGAAGGTGGGAAGAATATTCTGAAAAGCAGAGACATTTAAGATGAATAAAAAGAATATCCTCCCTTACTTCTTATCTCTTAACCCCCAAATCCCCACCTGTAGCCTCTTTCTGCCACTGCTGGAGAACTGGATTTGAACAACCTAGGTCCAAAGAGATCAAAGATCTCCATGAGCCTGCTTTGAGTAACACAATGAGAATAAAATCAGAAACTAGATTAAACTCAACTTTAAAGGCAGAAACATCTGAAATTTTTGAGATGAAGAATTCGACAATTTAAAATGATCCAAAATAATATAACAGAATTGTCTCCTGCAGGAAAAAATGTTTATAAATCTGAGATGGAAGTTTGCATCTATTATTTAATGTTACCTTCTATTACTACAATAGTTACCTGTCCTTGGGTAGATTAATTCACATTGGAAAGTTTCTTTATTATAGGATTCTGAAGACTTAAACATACCATGTGTATAGATTTTTCTTTTTAGTTTTAATTTATTTTTATTCAAAATAGAATCAACTTTAAATTTAAAGAAAAATGGCAAGTACAGTGTAATTAACTTTATCTCATAAACCATTTGATAGAAAGCTAATGATGTTTTGTGTGAATTTCCTAGAATGACATTTCCTACATAATCACAGTTGATATATTACTACTATCTAATCTTTAAATCTCATTTAAATTTCACCAGTTGTCTCAATATGTGCTTTACAGAAAAAGAATCCAGTCCAGAATCAAATGTTGCATTTAATTGTCATCTCTCTTTAGTCTGCTTCAATGTGGAAAAATTTCTTGGCCTTGACTTTCATGACCTTGGCATTAATGAAGATTACAGATTATTTTATAAACTGTCCCACCATTTGTGTTTGTCTGATGTGTCCTTGTGACTAAATTTAGGTTCTAAGCCTTTTTTCAGAAATACCAGAGAAATAATACCAGGTTCTTCTCATTGCATCCTATCAGGTGGCATAAGAGTTTGATTAAGCTTTAGTGCATTAAAACCACACAAATTTTTTTTTTTTTCTTTTATAATTTTATTTTTTTAATGGGGTGACATCAATAAATCAGGATACATATATTCAAAGATAACAAGTCCAGGTTATCTTGTCGTTCAATTATGTTGCATACCCACCACCCAAAGTCAGATTGTCCTCTGTCACCTTCTATCTTGTTTCCTTTGTGCCCCTCCCACCCCCTATCCCTCTCCCATTCCCCCCTCCCCCCCGTAACCACCACACTCTTATCAATGTCTCTTAGTTTCACTATTATGTCCCACCTACGTATGGAATAATACAGTTCCTGTTTTTTTCTGATTTACTTATTTCGCTTCGTATCATGTTATCAAGATCCCACCATTTTGCTGTAAATGTTCCGATGTCATCATTTCTTATGGCTGAGTAGTATTCCATAGTGTATATGTGCCACATCTTCTTTATCCAGTCATCTATTGATGGGCTTTTTGGTTGTTTCCATGTCCTGGCCACTGTGAACAATGCTGCAATAAACATGGGGCTGCATGTGTCTTTACGTATCAATGTTTCTGAGTTTTGGGGATATATACCCAGTAGAGGGATTGCTGGGTCATAAGGTAGTTCTATTTTCAGTTTTTTGAGGAACCACCATACTTTCTTCCATAATGGTTGTACTACTTTACATTCCCACCAACAGTAAAACCACACAAATTTATCTTACACTTCTGGAGAGCAGAAGCCTGAAATGGGTTCACTAGGTTAAGGTGAAGGCAAGGCAGCATTCCTTCTGCAGGCTCTTGGGGAGAACCTGTTAGCTTCTCTTTTTTAGCTTCTAGCAGCTGCCTATATTCCTCAGATGTAGCCACTTTCAGTTTCAAAAACAGTGATCACATCACTCGTAACTGTGTTTTCATCATATCTCTTTCTCTGACTCCTCCTGTCTCCTTTTCCCACTTTTAAGGATCCTTATAATTACACTGGGTCCATTAGGATAATCCAGGATACCCTAATGCAGTGGTTCTCAAAGTGTGCGCCAGGGCACATGGGTGCACCCTAGAAGATTTCCAGGTGCACCCTAGGGTATCCCAGAGAAATATGTGCCTGTTGGGGACCAAAAAACCAACAGGGTTTTTGGAGATTAGATTTTTGGGGACAGAGGTGTGGGGAATTGGCTGTAAACTGACAGTCTGTCCAACCTCCCACCTCACTTGCCTGATTAGGTTGAAAAGGCTGTTATGCTGTGGTGCTGGATTGTTTACACTATTCCCATGTTCCAGAAAGACTGGAGGCAAGTTTCTTCTATCCTTTGTTTGGTGTAAAATTAAGATGATATGTATGGTGGGGTTTTTTTGCACTCAACACAATTAAGAGTAAAAAGAGAGGAATTCTTCAATGTATTGATGAGGAAATGAGAGTTTGCCTTTCAAATATATGCCCAAACATTGAAGAAGTCACTAGGACACATCAGGCTCATGTTTCTTATAAACACAAGAATGAAAAAACTTAACACATTCGTGCCGGGACCTGCCGAATTTACTAAATCTTACTAAGAATGTATCTATATATATAAAAAGATAACTTTTTTGTGTTTTTTTTATTTTTAACCCCTCTTTTTTATGAATTCTAAAAAGCGTAACAAAAAATGTAACATAAAAATGTTTTTTAATATCAGAATAAATTTACTTTTGTCGTATTTATTTTATTTAATTACCATAAAAGCATGCTTGGAATTTATATATTTTTTAAATATTTGACTTAATTATTATAACATATTTTTCAGAAATTTGTATATAGTGTGCCTACAATTATTTGTAGAAATTTAAATGTGCCCCGACTTCAAAAAGTTTGAGAACCACTGCCCTAAGGTATTCTTAACCACATTTCAGGATTCTTAACCACATCTGCACAGCCCCTTTTCTTATCTAAGGTAACATATTAATAAGTTTTGAGAATTAGGCTGTGGACATTTTGTGTGTGGGGTCTTTATTCTACCTATTATATCAATTTTTGGTAATGTTCACTTTAATCACTTGAAGAAGGTGGTTAGTTCCTGCCTCTTTTTCCATTGTAAAGTTACTTTTTCTCTCACTATAATTTCTTTGGGACTATGTACCTACACCATTTTTATCATTTCCTTCCTTCCTTCCTTCCTTCCTTCCTTCCTTCCTTCCTTCCTTCCTTCCTTCCTTCCTTCCTTCCTTCCTTCTTCCCTTCCTCCCTCCCTCCCCCCTCCCTCCCTCCCTCCCTCCCTCCCTCCCTTCCTTCTTCCTTCCTTCCTTCCTTCCTTCCTTCCTTCCTTCCTTCCTTCCTTCCTTCCTTCCTTCCTTCCTTCCTTCCCACCCTCCCTCCCTCCTTCCTGCCTTCCTTTCCTCTCTTTCTCCTCTCGCTCTTTCTTCCTTGACTTACAAATCTTTATGGTTTACAAAATAAAATTAAAATTTTTTATTTATAAAGTAAGTAAACAATCAAACAAATCTCTCATTCCAGGCTCATCTTGGACTTTCTCTGACCCCATCCCTTGAATCAATCATTTTTCCCCAAGAAGCTTTTAATGTTTCCCTTTTTGTGGAGAGCGGTATTTAGAAATCAAGAATTGGATATTAGGTGTGGTCATTCATTACTATTGGAATGTTGCTGTTCTCAGGCCTCTCAGTGGAGAGAGATTTATACCTTTTTTCACAAAGAGACTTGTATAAGGATAATTATGCAATTTTATTCATAAAAGCTCAAAGCTGGAAATAGCACAGGAAAGTGCATGAACATTGTGATATATTCATACATTGGAATACTACTTAGCAAAAATTAAAAAATAGTGAAAGAACAAATGATATATGCTATCACATGGATGAATCTCAAAATCACAGAGATAAAAGAATCCAGATGCAGATAAGAACACCTGTATGACTCCATTTATATGAATTTTAAGAACATGTAAGACTAAACTATGGCAATAGATTAGAATAGTGGCTGCTTATGAGGACTGAAACTGAGCAGGAGACAAAGTAATTTGCTACCATAATGGAAATACTTTATTTCTTATTGGGATTGGTTAAGCAGTACATCCATTGAATTGTACATGTAAGATTTATACATTTCACTGTGTGTTAGTTTTAACTCAATGAAAAAAATAAGCTTGGCAGAGAGGCTTTTAAGCCTTGTCTTGCCCTTTCTCCCTGGCTGCCATTATGTAACTTTGAGTATGGATGCCATGAGATAAGGATGGCAGAATAGAGTGTAAGTTCCTGATGAATTTGTAGGAATATACTGTATATCATTCCTGAAACTGAAACTGCGTACCTCTATAGAGGTGTGTGTGTGTGTGTGTGTGAGAGAGAGAGAGAGAAAGAGAGAGAGAGAGAGAGAGAGAGAGAGAGATTGAAATCCTAATGGGGGTAAGCCATTATAGTTGAGCCTTAGTTCTAGCAACCCAAAACCATTTCCCAACTGACATACTTACCCTAGTCTCCTTTTCCTTCATCTTGTTCGGTTAGGAGTACATATTTCTAAACTTAAATGTTTAGAAAAATTCTCAGTCCTGAGGGAGAATTGAGTACTGATTTCACATGCTAGTAATTGCCTATTCCTAAAGTGTATTTCACAGAATATTAATGTTATAAAATAATTCTATCTTTAAATAAATAGGTTAGCCTTTTATTTATGACTACTTATAAATTATTGAGGACTGTAAATCCCCACTAGTGGACTACATTCTACTCATTTCTCAATGATTTCTTGGCCTCTGAAGCTTTTTTTCAATGGTGCATCAGGCTGCATCAGAATCTAATTTTGGAGACTTCAGCTTAGGTCAAGTGTGAAACTTGGAATGAAATCTTAACTGTAAGCAACACTTCCTATTGAAAACTGCCACTTCCCTACCTCTTCCCTTCAGCAGGGTGTGTAACTTGGTTCAATTTGCTGTCATAGACTTCTCATGGATTTACTATCTTGGCGGAACTATAAAAAAAAATCCCTAAGGCACAGAGTATTTGAATTTTTAGACTCCCTTTAGTGCAGTGGCCTCATATCATCTGTCCTGCCAGTTTTGCCTCTCTTTTCAGACCCTTTTTCTTGTCAGTCGGGCCTCTGTGAATACTGTGCATGTGCATGTCAGCCCCCAGCAGGCATCATTCATTCACACAGTGATATGGAAAGTATTACTGTGTGATACTTCCCGGGCTGTCCCGGGGGGGGGGGGGCAGCCCCAGTCCTACTCTGACCCTTTTAGTTCCTGCCTGCACATGTTTTTCAACAGATTCTATGTTCTAGGTTTCTATTCATGAACTGTGACTTCTTTCACTTGTCTAGTTTCTTACTCTTCTTGATTTTCTTATTCTTACTTCCATCTTGTGTATGTTTTTGAGCTTCTGACAGATTGACCTGGGAACTCACTATGGCTAAAATAAACTGCTATCCCATATCCAACTACTAACAGTTCTCAATTATCTCCCTTTCCCTTACAAATGCTCTTCTGCTTAAAACAGTCTTTTGTTCAGATGATACTTTGGAGACGTGGGGAAGGCTTAAAAAGGAGGAATGTTTGAAATTCAAGATTAGTACATGCTGCAAATATTTGGGGGTGAAGGTGAACTTCTTTCCTTCTCAGTACTTTAGACTGCCTGTTGAGAATTAAAAATTTAAAAAGATCACAGTACAAAATAGCATAATCTTCTCTGAAGAGGAAGAATGGTTGCCCAGCAGGTAACATTGAACTGTAACCTGATTGAATATATTTAGTAGCTGAAGAAAGAACATGTCAGTCAGATGGTGTGGAGGTTTGTCTGGCTCTGAAATTTCAGAAAAAGAAAGGCCACAAAAATTCACTGTACTTAGGGACAGGAGACCGTGGCCCAGACAAAGCAATAAAATGACACCAATCATTCTTCCCCAAGAAGGCTTTTGATTATAAATTAACTTCCCATGCAGTGTTCTTATAACTAAAGGATGTGTGGCCCATAGCTACGAGTGGCAGTAAACACTTTTCTTTTGCAAATTAACATACTTTAATTTGACTCCTAGATTCACTTTTGTGAGATGAGTTAGTGGGATGCTATGTAGTGAATTGGCATATCAGATTTGTGAGCTTTCAAGGTGGGCAGCCATGCCTGTGAGGAGTTTACCAAGGTAGTGCTGCCCTGCTGGCAGCTGAGTGAATAGCTAATCACTCTTCCTAGTCACTTTTCTTCCAACCACTGCCATGCATGTGAACACATTGTCTTCAGATTCCTAGTCCGTGTAACTCAGACTAATCCAGTGCATCAGTATTCATGGCATACTGGTATCCCTGTACTTTTCAACCCTCCTCCTGCTTCCATTTCCTGGTGAATGTATCAGCGGGAAGCAGAGGGATATTAGGATCACACATGGGAAATTAGATAAATAAAGGATTTCCTGACAAGTGTGCTCTGAAAGTGTTAAAAAAATTTTCTCCTAATGTAATTAAATTAAATTAATTTATTTATTTTAGGGAAAGTTCAGACATCAATATGCTTGAGATACCTTTTTTATTCTGGAAACAACTGATAATTCCTTTTTGTTCGGTCTAGCCCACAGATCCTACACTTTATTGTTCCTCTTGATATTAGAAGTATAATTCTGAGCAAGGATCTCTGCCAGTTATTATTTAGGTTTGAGGCTTAGGTTTCCCTCACAAAGTTAGGTGAGAAAGTAGGAAATTGATATGTTTATGTACTTAATTTAGGTGACTTTCCCTGAGTTTTCCTGAATTCCTGATTCCATATTGATAAGAAAAATCTAGGTAGTTTCCTTTTATTCCAGCCTTTCTCCATGGAAACATCTGAATCAATATTCGCAACTATTTTAATTTGCTATTGCCACCCAATCTCTTCAGCACCATAATCTGTACTGTTTGTTGGTGGCCAAAATAACTAGCTTAGCTGTGTTGCCATACTATTCAGTGACACTATGACCATAATTAAATTGTTTAGGCTTCAGTTTCCTATAAGTGCAAAATAGAGTATTTGATGGATTGACTTATTGATGATTATAATATTACTTGAATTTTTGAAAGGCTCACTCTTCAATCCATGGGAGAATACACTGAAGTTTACTGTCAGTAGTGAGTTAAATGAAACTTTTAAACATTAACATGAGAATATGAAGTTTATGTGGATAGCTGCAAGAACAAATCTATTTCTAGTTTTGTTTATGTTGAGAAAGTTAAACTTTTCATGCTGGATAACAAATTCTCACAAAGTATATATATATTTTAGCAAGAGAGACACAGAGAGAGAGAGAGAGAGAAAGAGAGAGGTACAGATAGGGTCAGACAGGCAGGAAGGGAGAGAGATGAGAAGCATCAATTCTTCATTGTAGCACCTTAGTTGTTTATTGATTGCTTTTTCATATGTGCCTTGACCAGGAGGTTACAGCAGAGCAAATGACCCCTTGCTCAAGCCAGCAACCTTGGGTTCAAGCCAGAGACCTTGGTCTTCAAGCCAGTGACCTTTGGGCTCAAGCCAGAGATTATAGGGTCATGTCTATGACTCAAGCCAGCAACCCCGTGCTCCAGCTGGTGAGCCCGTGCTCAAGCCAGAAGAGCCCGCACTCAAGCTGGCGACCTCAAAGTTGCAAACCTGGGTCCTCTGAATCCCAGTCTGATGCTCTATCCACTGTGCCACCGCCTGGTCAGGGACGAAATACTATATATTTTTTAGGATTGAGAAAGTTTACTAAGGCAGAAACTGGACTTGGGCAGGCCTGCCCACTGCACCTTTTTGGCTTGCCCCCAGAGGCATATAATTTTTCCTGGAAAGCTGTGTTAACTCAGACTCCAAGCTGACTGCATTCTGATTCAGAGAATATTTAAGGAGAACATACTGTCACTCAAGTATTAATGTTGTGTAGTTTTCTCAAACCCCAGTAATTTACAAACAAATCTCTTTCAAAGAAATCAATTTCCATGGACCCCCACAGTGATGACAAATGTTATTATATAAATAAAACCATAAAACTAGATTTAAGGTCCTTATGCACATAGATCTTGTACGTTCATAATTCCCAATAAATTTACAAGTTAAATATAAAAATAAATAAAACCAAGTAAGTTTGCATTAACAAGACTGAGTGAGAACAATGCTCTTCCTTAATTGAAAGTAAACTATTTTCAAAATACAAGTTCTTTTGAATTTAGAATGCCTATTATTTGAGCACTCAATTTTTCCACTTTTCTCAATGAGAATCACCTTGCAGCCTCAGGTGACGTTTCTGCTGGTCTTGGTGAGCTACCTGGAGTGTGACCGCTGGCTCATATGAGGCCACTCTCATCCATTCCTAAGGGCTCAGAGTGCCTGGTGACCGTACCCTCCCCTGGATGGGGTGGCTGTACTTCCCCATTCATAGTCACAACCAGGAAAGAGAGACCAAGAGGCACCCTGACATTTACACTTACCCCTCCTTGCTGTAATTGTGTCACAAAGCCTGATTACCTATTTGGAGATGATGACTTCTCTCCTTGTCTGCTATTCACTAGACACAAATAGTCCCAAGATTACAGGAAGCACCTGTAGCTTTTAGTTCAGTAGGATCTTGGCTGTTTCACCTGGCAAGAATGTTCTCCCTGTAGAGCCCAGAGTTGAGAGGATGCAAGGCTTTAAAACCCCAGAGTGTGCTTGGGAGTGATGGAAAGTAGGGCCACTCCTGCTTCCACCCTTGGTTCCTGAACTGAGTACTAAGAAGAATGTATTCTTCTTATTGAGAACACAGAAGCATGTAAAGGTCTCTGATTAAAAAGATATATTGCCTTCTAGAAAAGTGGTGCCTCATTCTTACGAAATATGCCTCCAAGCTGGTGCTTCAGCTGTGTCTTTAGAAGACCACTCCATTCTTCTATCACATGAAAATTTTTGAGTGATGAAGTGTGTGAGATCACCAGTGTATGCCATGCTCTGGGCTCTCTCTTGTGCTTCCTTTGCTGTGAAATGGCTTACCTAGTCAGATGCCATGTTGTATGAGAGTCCATGCCTATGGATCAGGCTTAATGGTGCTGCCTGAGTCCTCAAGGGCAGAAAAAAAAATCCATACAGATAATAAGTGTCTTCTCCTGTGAGAAATAATTGCTGGCCCTCTCAGAATGGAAGGGGCCCGATATAGTCAATTTGCTCCCAAGTGGCCAGTTGGTCCCCTCAAAGACGAGTGCTGTACTACAGGCATGGCTTTGGTGTCTGTTGCTGGCAAGGTAGGTAAGGCACTCAGAGGCAGCAGAGGGAGTCTATGCTGTACATACTCATGCATAACCTCCACCTCTGCTGCCTTGATTGCTTCATTGTTACATCTATTGGCTAGCACTGGAGTGGCTACTATAAAGACTAACATCATTGATCAATTCATTTTTTCTAAGTTGCTTAGTGCCTTTTCTATAGTGGTACTTTCTGGAGGGTGTTTATATGTGCTACAATTAATTTCACTCTTTGTATTTACTTCTGTTTATCTATTCGTGTATGCTTTCTTGTACAATTTCTGGTACAAAATATTGGGTTCTCCAGGAAGCAGATGCTGAGATGGAGTTAGGGGTTTAAAAGGTTTATTGAGGAGTAACATCTGTGAATGAAGAGTAGAAGAAGCAAGATTGGGCAAGGAGAGCCATTAGAGCATGATGCAGATTTGGCAAAGTCTCTGTCAGCCCCATGGTAGTTGTGGAGCAAAGTTTATCTGTTAAGAGCAGACTTGCATTGTGTGGACATGGTTCAGCCTTTGTACCACTACCCTTCTTCATCTTCATTGCCTTGGAACATCCTAAGAAAGGTAGGACTTTATCTTGGAACCTGAGATGGAACCTGATGGAGCCAATAGTCAAAGGCTATCAGCTCACCACATTCTTTGCATCTGGATGGCTAATCATTTTTGAAGCAGGTGCAGTGTCAGCACTGTTTCTTGAGTCTGCCACATGTAAGCAGTTGGATAACTGGGTCTGGGGCTTAGATGACTTTCTGGGCCAAAGATATAAACTTGTGATCTATCTTCATATCCAGGGCTGGTACAATAGGCTGTAATGGAACCACTGTGTGTATATGAAATTTTCTAAGAAGGAAGTAGTAGTGAGATGAAGATATGTCCAGGATTGATATTAAGGGACTCCAACATTTAATGGCCCAGCAGAGGAGGATTAGTCTGCAATAAAGACACAAGATGGAATGGTTAGAGAAGTAGAGAATTACAGGAGAGTACAGTAAAAAAAAATTCAAGGAAAGAATATAATTGGTCCAACTGTTGAAGGCCTTGAGAGATCTAGTGATACAATCCAAGGACTGAAAGATATCAGTTGAATTTAGTGACATGGAGCTCACTGGTGATGATAATTAGGCAGAAGCCAAATTCTAGGTGGTTGAAAAATGTGGGGGAGAGGGTGAGGAGGTGTACATAGGAAGCATAAATACCGTATTTCCCCATGTATAAGGTGCTCCCCATGTATAAGATGTCCCTTAATTTGGGGGTCTGAAATTTGAAAAAAAAAATGTATAACATAAAGCTATTGAACTCAAATTTTATTCATCATAAAATTAATACAATTCCTCATCACTGTCAAAACTCCCATCATTAGCTTGTTCTGATCTGTGTCTGATGATGAATCACTGTCTTCATATATTGCCTTGTCCTCAGTTCCATCTATGTCATTTGAAATGCCAAAACCACTGTATAAGACACATCCAGGTTTTAGACCCCAAATTTTTTGAAAATGGGTGCTTCTTATACATGGGGAAATATGAGAAATCTTTTGAGAAATATAGTTTTTAAAGATACATATTTTTATTTTTTTATTTCTATCTTTTTAAAGATATATTTTAATGATATATTAAGAAAATAAAGTCCAAATATATTTGTGACTAAACAACCAGCCAAAAGTTTAAACAGGAATATCAATTATACTCTTACTCTTAAGCAAGTTGCATTCTTTCTCATTCTATTCTATATTATCTTGCTACTTTGAAAATTACTAGGATGACGTCAGAGTAATGGCGGGGTAGGAAGTGATACCATAAATCTCCCCCAAAACTCAACAAGATCTTCAACCAGAAACAGAAAAACCTATACTTGGAGCCTCCAGATGCTTCGCAATACACCCAAAGATGCCATTAAGGAAGAGAAAATCGAATATCATGGATACAAAAGAAAGAGAGGTAACACAGCTAGATGAGAAAAAATCTATGGAGAAAAAATTTAATATATTGGAAACCTTGGAGCTAAATGACAGAGAATTCAAGATAGAAATCCTAAAAATCCTCCGAGATATACAAGAAAACACAGAAAGGCAATTTAGGGAGCTCAGAAAACAACTCAATGAACACAAAGAATATATGTCCAAGGAAATTGAAACTATAAAAACAAATCAAACAGAGATGAAAAACTCAATTCACGAGCTGAAAAACGAAGTAAGAAGCTTAGCTAATAGAACAGGTCAGATAGAAGAGAGGATTAGTGAAATAGAAGACAAGCAACTGGAGGCACAACAGAGAGAAGAAGAAAGAGACTCAAAAATTAAAAAAAATGAGATAGCCCTACAAGAATTATCTGACTCCATGAAAAAGAATAACATAAGAATAATAGGTATATCAGAGGGAGAAGAGAGAGAAAATGGAATGGAGAACATACTCAAACAAATAATAGATGAGAACTTCCCAAGCCTGTGGAAAGAACTAAAGCCTCAAGTTCAAGAAGCAAACAGAACTCCAAGTTTTCTTAACCCCAACAAACCTACTCCAAGGCATATCATAATGAAATTGACACAAACCAACAGCAAAGAAAAAATTCTCAAGGCAGCCAGGGAAAAGAAGAATACAACATATAAAGGAAGGCCCATTAGATTATCATCAGATTTCTCAGCAGAAACTCTACAAGCTAGAAGAGAGTGGACCCCAATATTTAAAGTCCTGAAAGAGAGGAACTTTCAGCCACGAATACTATACCCATCAAAGCTATCCTTCAAATACGAAGGAGAAATAAAAACATTCACAGATACAGAAAAGATGAGGGAATTTATCATCAGAAAACCCCCACTCCAGGAATTACTAAGGGGGTTCTCCAATCAGATACAAAGAAAAAAAAAAAACAGAGCCACAAGTAAAAGCTCCAGGAAGAACACAATAAAACCAAATTTAAACTGTGACAACAACAAAAAGAAAGAGGGGGAGAAGATGGAGATTAACAGTAGCAAAGGACGATGGAGTGCAAAAGTACTCACAAAATAGTTCGCTACAATGAACAGGGTAGGGACCCTTTTCATTACTCAAAGGTAACCACCATTGAAAAAACCACCACAGAAGCACATGAGATAAAAAAGATAGCAACACAGGAAAGATGTATGGAATACAACCAAACAAAAACAAAAGATAGAAAAACGAAAGAGAAGGATCAAACAAGACACAAAACTAACAGAAAGCAAGATATAAAATGGCAATAGGGAACTCACAAGTATCAATAATTACACTGAATGTAAACGGATTAAACTCACCAATAAAAAGGCACAGAGTAGCAGAATGGATTAAAAAAGAAAATCCAACTGTATGCTGCCTACAGGAAACTCATCTAAGTAACAAGGATAAAAACAAATTCAAAGTGAAAGGCTGGAAAACAATACTCCAAGCAAATAACATCCAAAAAAAAGCAGGTGTAGCAATACTCATATCGGATAATGCTGACTACAAGACAGGAAAAGTACTCAGAGACAAAAATGGACATTTCATAATGGCTAAGGGGACACTGAATCAAGAAGACATAACAATTCTTAATATATATGCACCAAACCAAGGAGCACCAAAATATATAAGACAGCTACTTATTGATCTTAAAACAAAAACTGACAAAAATACAATCATACTTGGAGACCTCAATACACCGCTGACGGCTCTAGATCGGTAATCCAAACAGAGAATCAACAAAGACATAGTGGCCTTAAACAAAACACTAGAGCACCTGGATATGATAGACATCTACAGGACATTTCATCCCAAAGTGACTGAGTATACATTTTTCTCCAGTGTACATGGATTATTCTCAAGAATTGACCATATGTTGGGCCACAAAAACAACATCAGCAAATTCAGAAAAATCGAAGTTGTACCAAGCATATTTTCTGATCATAAAGCCTTGAAACTAGAATTCAACTGCAAAAAAGAGGGAAAAAATCCCACAAAAATGTGGAAACTAAACAACATACTTTTAAAAAATGAATGGATCAAAGAAGAAATAAGTGCAGAGATCAAAAGATATATACAGACTAATGAAAATGACAATACGACATATCAGAATCTATGGGATGCAGCAAAAGCAGTGATAAGAGGGAAGTTCATATCGCTTCAGGCATATATGAACAAACAAGAGAGAGCCCAAGTGAACCACTTAACTTCTCACCTTAAGGAACTAGAAAAAGAAGAACAAAGACAACGCAAAACCAGCCAAAGAAAGGAGATAATAAAAATCAGAGCAGAAATAAATGAATTCGAGAACAGAAAAACTATAGAAAAAATTAATAGGACAAGGAGCTGGTTCTTTGAAAAGATCAACAAAATTGACAAACCCTTGGCAAGACTTACCAAGGAAAAAAGAGAAAGAACTCATATAAACAAAATCCAAAATGAAAGAGGAGAAATCACCACGGACACTGTAGATATACAAAGAATTATTGTAGAATACTATGAAAAACTATATGCCACTAAATTCAACATCCTAGAAGAAATGGATAAATTCCTAGAAAAATACAACCTTCCTAGACTGAGTCAAGAAGAAGCAGAAAGCCTAAACAGACCTATCAGTAGAGAAGAAATAGAAAAAAACATTAAAAACCTCCCCCAAAATAAAAGTCCAGGCCCTGACGGCTATACCAGCGAATTTTATCAAACATTCAAAGAAGACTTGGTTCCTATTCTACTCAAAGTCTTCCAAAAAATTGAAGAAGAAGCAATACTTCCAAACACATTTTATGAGGCCAACATAACCCTCGTACCAAAACCAGGCAAGGATGGCACAAAAAAAGAAAACTACAGACCAATATCTCTAATGAATACAGATGCTAAAATACTAAACAAAATACTAGCAAATCGAATACAACAACATATTAAAAAAATAATACATCACGATCAAGTGGGATTCATCCCAGAATCTCAAGGATGGTTCAACATACGTAAAACGGTTCACGTAATACACCATATCAACAAAACAAAGAACAAAAACCACATGATCTTATTAATAGACGCAGAAAAGGCTTTCGATAAAATACAACACAATTTTATGTTTAAGACTCTCAACAAAATGGGTATAGAAGGAAAATATCTCAACATGATAAAAGCCATATATGATAAACCATCAGCTAACATCATATTAAATGGCACAAAACTGAAGGCTTTTCCTTTCAAATCAGGAACAAGACAGGGTTGTCCACTCTCTCCACTGTTATTTAATGTGGTACTAGAGGTTCTCGCCACAGCAATCAGACAAGACAAAGAAATAAAAGGCATCCATATCGGAAAAGAAGAAGTAAAGGTATCACTTTTTGCAGATTATATGATCCTATACATCGACAACCCCAAAGAATCCACAAAAAGACTACTAGAAACAATAAGCCAATACAGTAAGGTCGCAGGATACAAAATTAACATACAGAAGTCAATAGCCTTTCTATATGCCAACAATGAAACAATTGAGAATGAACTCAAAAGAATAATCCCCTTCACAATTGCAACAAAAAAAATAAAATACTTAGGAATAAACATAACAAAGAATGTAAAGGACTTATATAATGAAAACTATAAACCATTGTTAAGAGAAATTGAGAAAGATATAATGAGATGGAAGAATATACCTTGTTCTTGGGCTAGGAAGAATAAATATAATCAAGATGGCTATATTACCCAAAGCAATATACAAATTTAATGCAATTCCCATCAAACTTCCAATGACGTTTTTTAAAGAAATAGAGCAAAAAATCATCAGATTTATATGGAACTATAAAAAACCCCGAATAGCCAAAGCAATCCTAAAGAAAAAGAATGAAGCTGGGGGCATTACAATACCTGACTTCAAACTCTATTATAGGGCCACGACAATCAAAACAGCATGGTATTGGCAGAAAAATAGACACTCAGACCAATGGAACAGAATAGAAAGTCCAGAAATAAAACCACATATATATAGTCAAATAATTTTTGATAAAGGGGCCAACAACACACACACAATGGAGAAAAGAAAGCCTCTTCAATAAATGGTGCTGGGAAAACTGGAAAGCCACATGCAAAAGAATGAAACTGGACTACAGTCTCTCCCCCTGTACAAAAATTAACTCAATATGGATCAAAGATCTAAACATAAGACCTGAAACAATAAAGTACATAGAAAAAGACATAGGTACTCAACTCATGGACCTGGGTTTTAAAGAGCATTTTATGAATTTGACTCCAATGGCAAGAGAAGTGAAGGCAAAAATTAATGAATGGGACTACATCAGACTAAGAAGTTTTTGCTCAGCAAGAGAAACTGATAACAAAATAAACAGAAAGCCAACTAAATGGGAAATGATATTTTCAAACAACAGCTCAGATAAGGGCCTAATATCCAAAATATACAAAGAACTCATAAAACTCAACAACAAACAAACAAACAATCCAATAAAAAAATGGGAAGAGGATATGAACAGACACTTCTCCCAAGAAGAAATACAAATGGCCAACAGATATATGAAAAGATGCTCATCTTCTTTAGCTATTAGAGAAATGCAAATCAAAACGGCAATGAGATACCACCTCACACCTGTTCGATTAGCTGTTATTAGCAAGTCAGGTAATAGCAAATGTTGGAGAGGCTGTGGAGAAAAAGGAACCCTCATACACTGTTGGTGGGAATGTAAAGTAGTACAACCATTATGGAAGAAAGTATGGTGGTTTCTCAAAAAACTGAAAATAGAACTACCTTATGACCCAGCAATCCCTCTACTGGGTATATATCCCCAAAACTCAGAAACATTGATACGTAAAGACACATGCAGCCCCATGTTTATTGCAGCATTGTTCACAGTGGCCAGGACATGGAAACAACCCTAAAGCCTGTCAATAGATGACTGGATAAAGAAGATGTGGCACATATACACTATGGAATACTACTCAGCCATAAAAATGATGACATCGGAACATTTACAGCAAAATGGTGGGATCTTGATAACATGATACGAAGCGAAATAAGTAAATCAGAAAAAAACAGGAACTGTATTATTCCATACGTAGGTGGGACATAATGGTGAACTAAGAGACATTGATAAGAGTGTGGTGGTTACGGGGGGGAGGGGGGAATGAGAGAGGGATAGGGGGTGGGGAGGGGCACAAAGAAAACAAGATAGAAGGTGACAGAGGACAATCTGACTTTGGGTGGTGGGTATGCAACATAATTGAACGACAAGATAACCTGAACTTGTTATCTTTGAATATATGTATCCTGATTTATTGATGTCACCCCATTAAAAAAGTAAAATTATTAAAAAAAAAAAAAAAAAGAAAGAAAGAAAAAAAAGAAAATTACTAACAGCCCTCTTAGCACAGTGGACAGGGTATCAGTCTCATAATTTGAAAATTACTTATCCCAGAACTTTAAATTTTAACTCAAATATTTAATTTATGGATATAAATTAATGGAAAAGATAAATACATAAACTAGAGAAAAACAATTAAGAAAAAAACATTCTATTTCAGCAATTTATACATATCAGTACATGAAACATTATTGCATTTAGCCTTACCTTTCAGAATACACTAAAAATTAATTAAATTAGAGTTTTAGGAAATACAGACAAATCAATTTGTAGCTGTTTAATAGTTCAATATGAAGTGAGATAAGTGCATTGAAATTACAGCATTTAGTACATTTTCTAGAATAAGTATTATACTAGAAAGAATTTATCTGGATAAGACAGAGGACTTAAAAGAAGCTATATATGATGAACTGAATGAGTAGGAAAGTTATATTTTTGTTGGCCTTATCTTGTATTTTAGGTTTTTTTGGAAATGGTAAGACATCATCTCAGATTCTTTAGAGTGTAATAATATAAGGAATGATTCAATGTCGAGCTGCTGAAATGGCAGTCCTTAATAAATATAGCATACTTCCAGGAAAAATATTTAGCAAGAGTTTTTTGATCACCTGTTATGAGAGAGACATTATTTTAGTACTTAAGCATATAAAATAAAGACAGTATGACTCTCCAAGCCATCATAATCTCCAGTAGAAGTTTTATTTATGGGATCCACTCTTTGTTGCTGCATCTCATTTAGAGCCCATAGTACTTGCTGGGGGCATAGGTATACTGTGCAACTTTGCTTGCTTTTGAACAATGATAGAAGCATTCTTGGCTGACATAGCTGGTACTGATGGTTAGTTAATCAGCAGTGTGGCTAAAACTTAGAATCTTTTCTTAAATTTTTTTTCAGAGACTCTAAAAATTAATTTTGAATATGTAGTTCAACTTTTAAACATAACTATGTTTATTCATCAAACTTTGGGGATAGAGTCATGAATTTTTTTTTTTTTTTTACAGAGACAGAGAAAGAGTCAGAAAGAGGGATAGGTAGGGACAGACAGACAGGAACGGAGAGAAATGAGAAGTATCAATCATCAGTTTTTGTTGTGACACCTTAGTTGTTCATTGATTGCTTTCTCATATGTGCCTTGACCAGGGGACTACAGCAGACCGAGTAACCCCTTGCTCAAGCCAGCAACCTTGGGTCCAAGCTGGTGAGCTTTTTGCTCAAACCAGATGAGCCTGCGCTCAAGCTGACAACCTCGGGGTCTCGAACCTGGGTCCTCACATCCCAGTCCACACTCTATCCACTGTGCCACCTCCTGGTCAGGCTGGATTTTTTTTTGCATATTGGTTTAATGGTTGTAGTTTTGTAGATTACTCTTTCAGGTGTATACACAACAGACATCTCTTATGTCTTTCAGTTTTGTTTCCAGCATGTTCGCTGACCGGGATCCACCCTGCCACCCCCATCTGGGACCAATGCTTGAATCAACTGAGCTATCCTCAGCACCTGAGGCTTATGGTCAACCTAATTGAGGCACTGGCTGTGAGGAGGGAAGAAAGAGAGAAGTGAAAGAGAGAGGGGGAAAGAAGCAGTTGGTCATTTCTCATGTTGTTGGGGACCAAAACATAAACAGGGTATTTTGCAATTTGGATATATCTAGGGGACAGAAGTGCTGGGCCCAACCCCCACCTCACCTGCCTAGTTAACAAAGAACTATACCTGATTATTGCTTGTCCCACCCCTGTTCTCCAGGAGAGGCTGGAAGCTAGTTTCTTATTGGTGTAAAGTTAGATTTGAATGGTATAGTGGGGGTTGTCTTTGAGTTGCCTTGGAAACTCAATTGAATTGCTAATGGACCAAGTTTTTCAATGAATAAAGACAGATGCTTCTCTGGAAGCAGCCGTATTATGGCTCAGGAACAGTAGAGACTGTTCTCCGTGCCATCCTCCCTGTATGTATATATCTTTAAGTCTCTGTCTATCCAATTTTATACTTTTTCCCGCTCGAGACCCCGGAATAGACTGTGTCCCCTGATTATCAGGAATCGAACCTGGGATGTCTGCATACCAAGCCAACGCTCGATCCACTGAGCCAACTGACCAGGGCCCAGTTTTGCTTTTTTTTAAATAGGATGGAAAGTTTAAAACACTTGTTCAGTGAATTGAGAGAAAGCTCTTATGTTATTAATTTTTTTTTTTTACCTATCTTTTGGAGTACCTGGCTAACACCTAATTCAATGACAAAAGTTCTTAGAGTCACCTGTATTGAGTCACTAAAGTGAATAGACAGTATGATTCATTTCAATTACTTAGTATTCCTAAAACATTTAACTTAGTTTTATTGAATCAACTTAGTTTTTCACTTATATTTCATTGATTTTTGTGATATTTATTTGAAATACAGATCTATAATGATAAACCCAATTGGAACAAACAGGTTTGAGCAAACTTAACTGACTTATGACAATATAATTCAACTAATGAGAATAGAAGTGTTTGAGCACAAAGGAAAAGAGTATTAGCCATGATTGTAAAGTTTGCCAATGGCCTTAGTGAGTATGTTTCACTGAAGAAGATACTATAAGTGTCTATTGGGTGGGTTCATTATATAGCAATGTTATTGTGATCTTGAAGCTTTGTTATGTGATGTTTTCAATGGAAAAATGAGTAGTATTCCAGGCATAGGATCCCAGGGCTCTTTATTCATTAGTGATGCTCTTGCCTTTTCCTTCTTCCAGGTCTTGGCTTAATCCTCAGGCTGACTCTCTTTATGGTAGCAGTTCTAAACTTCACATCCACACACTTCACCAATTAGAATAGTTGAGTATCTTTTTAAGTAGCGGCAGCAAGGGAGCAAGGGTACTTATACTATTTCCCAATACTCCCAACAAACATCTCTTGTTTTATTTACCTGAACTTGAATTAGTTCTTGTGAACAGGTGATGGGGTATGCTGTTTAGCTTAAACCCATCAAGATTTATCCATGAAACACAATGAATGAATGAAGAGGAAAAATGTTGGAATGAAAACAGTGGTACTGTAAGAGAAAGAAGAAGAAATGTTCACTATAGCAGTGGTCCCCAACCCCCGGGCTGCAGACTGGTACCGGTCCGTGGGCCATTTGGTACTGGTCCACAGAGAAAGAATAAATAACTTACATTATTTCTGTTTTATTTATATTTAAGTCTGAACCATGTTTTATTTTTTAAAAATGACCAGATTCCCTCTGTTACATCCGTCTAAGACTCACTCTTGATACTTGTCTTGGTCACGTGATACATTTATCCATCTCATCCTAAAGGCCAGTCCATGAAAATATTTTCTGACATTAAACTGGTCCATGGCCCAAAAAAGGTTGGGGACCACTGCACTATAGGATGCAAACCAAGTCTTTTACTCTTTTAACATGTTGGTTAATTTAATTACATATTATCCTTGAAAGTATGGACATTATTTTTTAAAGTAGTAGAAACTCATGTAATATATTTTCCCTTTTATTATTATTACTGATGTAAAATAGCTTTTGTAGTGTAGCTTTTGTAGCTTTTGTTTTGTAAATATGTACATTGCATGGAATAGCAGGAAAGTATTATTTCATTTAGTGTCTCAGAGAAGAAGATGGCTTAGTGGCTAAGAATCGGGCTCCAGAGACTCTCTTTGGATTCATATCCAGAAACATGTACTGCTGTAACTACCTCCATAACCTTAGATAAGTTGCATAATCTACTACCTCAATTTCTTCATCTATAAAATATAAAGCATCATGCAGTTGTAGGAATTAAAACAAATAACCCATGTAAAACATTTAATAGATTTTCTAAATGCACTTAATGAGTGATAGCTGTTATTGTCAGGATCCGATCAGGGTGAGCTACACTTCTTACTGTATTACTACCTACGACGCTTCTGGAACTCTGTAATCAAACTTTGTACTTTAGCGTTGAAAGAACCTTATGTAATGTGAAAACCCATCCTGTATTTTTCTCCAAGTGAAGTGATAAATCCATGAGGTATTTTTCTTTCTTACAATGTAAATGTAAGAATGAAATGAACTATAATGATATAAAACAACATAATGTTAAGCTACAGAAAACTGAGCACAGAAGAGTAGGTACTATGTGATTCCATTTAGAGAAAGCCAGTGTAGGAAAACCAATGTATGGAGTTAGAAGACAGGCTACCAATAATGGTGGGGAAGGGTTAAGTGATTGAAAGAGGCATGAAAGGAGACTTCTGGGTCAGTGGTCATGTTCTGTACCTTGATTTGGATGTTTGTTACAAAGTATTACCTAATGTTTACCTAATGAAATTTATCTAGCTATACCGTTATGATTTTGTCCATTATTCTTTCATTGTCATACTTATTAAAAGTCTGAGAGTGAACATGCCTGACTTCCCTTGGATTAAGAGATATAGATCCCCAAATTTTATTCAGAGTAAAAATTATAAAAGCTAAGCCAACAGAAATCTATTTCTTTGGAGGAAATATGGCTTTAAAGGACAGTCTCTTCCATAATTCTTCAGTATGAAGAGATGACTGCTGAGACCTGTGGCTGAGCATGGGTGCACAGCCCTGCCCAGGCAGCAGAGCCAGGACCTGCAGCCTGGCGCAGGAACGCAGGTCCACTCGTGGGGGTGGGGTGAAAGCTGGGGAACAGGCAGAGACCTGTGGCTGAGCAAAGGTGCTCAACCCTGCTGCAGTGCTGAAGCTTGCAGCCCTGGTGCAGCGCACAGCCCCACCCATGGGGGCAGGATGAAGGCTGAGGCCCACTAAGGCTTGTAGACCTGGGCATGTGAACACAGCCCCTCCCATGGAGGAGAGGAGGAAACCACAGTGACAGCCACAGTGGGTTGATGCCGGCAACACCCATACTAGAACACCTGAGGCAGTGGCAGAGGGGGTGGTGGGCCTGAAGACAGACCACAACTAGGGAACACAGAGATCACACTAATTGGACTCCAGTGGCTACACCCTTCTTATACACAGAAAAAATGGGATGGCAGAGAAATGCAACCCAAATGAATCAAGAGAAATCCCCAGAAAAGGACTTGAATGAGTCAAATATAACCAAATTGCCAGATGCAGAGTTTAAAATAATGATTGTTAGAATGCTCAAAGATCTTAGAACAATAACAAATGGTCATAATGAACAACTAAATAAAGAGATAGCAAATATAAAAAAGGGCATTGAAATAATTAAAAAATCAGTTAGAAATGACAAATACAAAATCAGAAATGAAGACCACAATGGATGGAATTAAAAGCAGGATGGATGAAGATGAGAATCGAATCAGTGAGTTAGAGAACAAGATAAATGAAGGCACGGAAGCAGAGCAGCAAAAAGAAAACAGACTCAAAAAGTCTGAGGAAACTCTTAGAGAGCTCTGTGACAACATGAAGAGAAATAACATCCGCATCATAGGGGTTCCTGAAGAAGAAGATAAAAAACAAGGGATAGAGACTTTGTTCAATCAAATCATAGCTGAAAACTTCCCTAAATTGATGCAAGAAAAAGTCACACAAGTTCAAGAAGCACAGAGAATTCTATTCTATAAAGAAATTTATACCAAGATACATCATAATTAAAATACCAAAGCTAAGAGATAAAGAGAAAATATTAAAAACTGCTAGAGAAAAAAAGGCTATCATCTACAAAGGAGCCCTCATAAGGATGACATCCGACTTCTCAATAGAAACACTTGAGGCCAAAAGGGAATGGCAAGAAATATTCAAAGTAATGCAGAACAAGAGCCTACAGCCAAGAATACTTTATCCACCAAGGCTAATGTTTAAAATGGAAAGAGAAATAAAAATCTTCCCAGACAAAAAAACAAACAAAGCCAAAACTCAAAAATTTCATTACAACCAAACCAATGCTGCAAGAAATGTTAAGGGGCCTGTTGTAAACATATCAAAGGGGGAAAAGAATATAGCAAAAGAGAAATACAGCTTTAAAGAATAAAATGGCAAGAAACAACTACATATCAATAATAATCTTATATGTAAATGGATTAAATAATCCAATCAAAAGACATACAGTAGCTGCATGGATAAGAACACAGGACCCATACATATGCTGTCAACATGAGACACACTTCAAAACAAAAGATGCATATGGACTGAAGGTAAAAAGATGGAAAAAATATTTCATGCAAATGGAAATGACAAAAAAAGCTGGGTAGCAATACTTATATCAGACAAAATGGACTTTATAGTATGAGATAAATAAAGTCACTACATAACGATAAAGAGAGCAATTAAACAGGAATATATAACCATTATGAATATCTACGCCCTAATATAGGAGCACCTAAAAATATAAAGCAGGCCTGACCAGGCGGTGGTGCAGTGGATAGAGCATTGGACTGGGATGCAGAGGACCCATGTACAAGACCCTGAGGTACCCAGCTTGAGCGTGGGCTCATCTGATTTGAGCATAAAGCTCACCAGCTTGGACCCAAGGTTGCTGGCTCGAGCAACAGGTTACTCGGTCTGCTGAAGGCCCGTGTTCAAGGCACATATGAGAAAGCAATCAATGAAAAACTAAGGTGTCACAACAAAAAACTGATGACTGATGCTTCTCATTGCTCTTCGTTCCTGTCTGTCCCTATCTATTCCTCTCTCTGTCCCTGAAAAAAAAAAAAAAATATATATATATATATAAAGCAGAGTTTGATGAATATAAAGTGTGAGATCAACAGCAATACTATAATAGTAGGGGATTTCAATACCCCACTAACATCATTAGATAGATCCTCAAGAAAGAAAATTAACAAACAGCAGACTTAAAGGACACACTAGATCAACTTGATTTAATAGATATCTTCATAACCTTTCACCCAAAAGCAGCAGAATATACATTCTTTTCAAGTGCTCATGGTACATTCTCTAGGATAAACCACATGTTAGGACACAAAAGTGGTCTCAACAAACTTAAGAAGATTGAAATCCTATCAAGCATTTTCTCTGATCACAATGGCATGAAACTAGAAATCAACCACAACAGAAAAACTGAAAAATACTCAAACACATGGAAACTAAAAAGCATGTTATTAAATAACGAATGGGTTAACAATGAGGTCAAAGAAGAAAAAAAATTTCTAGAAACTAATGATAATGAGCATACAACAACTCAAAATTTATGGGACACAGAAAAAGGTGAGAGGGAAATTCATAGCATTACAGGCATACCTTAAGGAGCTAGAAAAAACTCAAATAAAAAACGTAACTCTGAATCTAAAAGAACTAGAAAAACAACAGCAAGTAAAGCCCAGAGGTAGTAGTAGGAAGGAAATAATAAAGATCAGAGCGGAAGTAAATGACATAGAGGCTAAAGAAACAGTACAGAGGATCAATGAAACCAGAAGCTGGTTCTTTGAAAAGGTAAACAAGATTATGAATCGTTAACCAGATTCACCAAGAAAAAGAGAGAGAGGACTCATATAAATAAAATTAGAAGTGAGAATGGAGAAATAAAAACTCACACAACAGAAATACATAGGATTGTAAGAAAATACTATGTAGAACTGTTTACCAAAAAATTAGACAACCTAGATCAAATGGACAAATTTCTTGAAACATAATATTTTAAAAATCAATCTGGAAGAATCAGAAAACCTAAACAGAGTGATTACAACAAATGAGATAGAAACAGTTATCAAAGAACTCCCAAAAAACAAAAGCCCTGGGCAAGATGACTTCACAGGTGAATTCTACCAAATATTCAAAGAAAAACTCACTTCTATCTTTCTCAAGTTATTTCAAAAAATTCTAGAGGAAGGAAGACTTCCAAACTCCTTTTGTGAGGCGAGCATTATTCTGACTCCAAAACCAGGCAAAGATAACACAAAGAAAGAAAATTATAGGCCAATATCCCTGATGAATTTAGATGCTAAAATCCTCAACAAAATATTAGCAAACCAGATCCAGCAATATATGAAAAAAATCATACATCATGATCAAGTGGGATTTATTCTGGGGAGGCAAGGCTGGTATAATGTTCGTAAATCAATCAATGTGATTCATCACATAAACAAAAGGAAGGAGAAAAACCACATGATAATTTTAATAGATGCAGAAACAGTATTTGATAAAATCCAGCACCCATTCATTATCAAAACTCTCATCAAAGTGGGAATACAGGGAACATACCTCAACATGATAAAGGCCATCTATGACAAACCCATAGCCAACATCATACTCAATGGGCAAAAATTAAAAGCAGTCCCCTTAAGATCAGGAACAAGGCAGGGGTGCCCCCTTTCACCACTCTTATTCAACATAGTTCTGGAAGTCCTAGCCACAGCAATCAGACAAGAAGAAGAAATAAAAGGCATCCAAATTGGAAAAGAAGAAGGAAAACTATCATTATTTGCAGATGATATGATACTGTATATAAAAAACTCTAAAGTCTCAATTAAAAAACTACTAGACCTGATAAATGAATTCAGCAAGGTGGCAGGATATAAATGAATACACAGAAATCAGAGGCATTTTTATACACGAACAATGAAATGTCAGAAAGAGAAATTAAGGAAACAATCCCTTTCACTATTGCAACAACAAAAAAATAAAGTACCTAGGAGTAAATTTAACCAAGGAGTTTAAAGACTTATATTCAGAAAATTACAAAACATTGATAAAAGAAATCAAGGAAGACACAAACAAGTGGAAGCATATATTGTGCTCATGGTTAGGAAGAATAAACATCATTAAAATGTCTATATTACCCAAAGCAATTTATAAATTCAATGCAATACCAATTAAAATACCAATGGCATACTTCAAGGATATAGAACACATATTCCAAAAATTTATATTGAGCCAGAAAAGAACACAAAAAGCCTCAGCAATCTTGAAAAAGAAGAATAAAGTGGGAGGCATCACACTTCCTGATATCAAGTTATAGTACAAGGCCATTGTACTCAAAACAGCTTGGTACTTGCCTAAGAACAGGCATATAGATCAATGGAACAGAACAGAGAACTCAAAAATAAACCCACACCTTTATGGACAATTGATATTTGACAAAAGAAGTAAGAGCATACAATGGAGTCTCTTTAACAAATGGTGTTGGAAAAACTGGACAGCTACCTGCAAAAACATGAAATTAGACCAACTTACACCATTCACAAAAACAAACTAAAAACGGATAAAGGACTTAAAAGTACGTCATGAAACCATAAGCGTCCTAGAAGAAAACATAGGCAGTAATGTCACCGACATCTATTGCAGCAATATATTTGCTGATTTATCACCACAGGCAAGTGAAATAAAAGATAGGATAAACAAATGGGACTTTATCAAATTAAAAAGCTTTTGCGCAGCTAAAGGCAATAAGAACAGAATAAAAAGGCAAACCACACAATGCAAGAACATATTCGACAATACGTCTGATAAGGGGTTAATAACCAACATTTATAAAGAACTTGTTAAAACTCAACACCAGGAAGACAAACAATCCAATCAAAAATGGGCACAAGAAATGAATAGACACTTCTCCAAAGAGGACATACAGATGGCCAATAGACAGATGAAAAAACTTTCAATATCACTAATCATTAGATAAATGCAAATTAAAACTACATTGAGATACCACCTCACTTCAGTCAGAATGGTCCTCATTAACAAAACAACACAGAATAAGTGCTGGCGAGGATGTGGAGAAAGGGGAACCCTCCTGCACTGCTGGTGTGAATGCAGACTGGTGCAGCCACTGTGAAAAAGAGTATGGAGATTCCTCAAAAAATTAGAAATGGAACTGCCCTTTGACCCAGGCATCCTGCTTATAGGACTATATCCCAAAGACACCATATCATGGATTGTAAAAAAGAAATACACCCCTATGTTTATTGTAGCATTGTTCACAATAGCGAAGATCTGGAAACAGCCCAAGTGTCAGACAGTGGATGAGTGGATTAAAAAGCTGTGGTACAATGGAATACAATGAGGCCATGACAAAGAAGGAAATATTACATTTTGCAACAATATGGATGTACCTGGAAACTATTATGTTGAGTGAAATAAGCCAGGCAGAGAAAGAAAAATATCATATGACCTCATTCATTTGAGGAATCCAAGGAACAACGTGAACTGAGGAATGGAATTAAACCTGAAGTGAAGAGGGGAGGGAGCTGTTGGGAAGGGGTAAGGGAGATATTGAAGGGAATGCAGGGGAGGGGGATGCATTTGGGAAGACACTAGAATCTATGTCAGGGTCCCCAAACTTTTTACACAGGGGACCAGTTCACTGTCCCTCAGACTGTTGGAGGGCTGCACTATAAAAAAAAAAAACTATGAACAGGCCCTGGCTGGTTGGCTCAGTGATAGAGCGTTGGCCTGGCGTGCAGGAGTCCTGGGTTTGATTCCCGGCCAGGGCACACAGGAGAAGCGTCCATCTGTTGCTCCGCCCCTCCCCCTCTCCATCTTCTCTGTCTCTTTCTTCCCCTCCCACAGCCAAGGCTCCATTGGAGCAAGGTTGGCCTGGGCGCTGAGGATGGCTCCATGGCGTCTGCCTCAGGCGCTAGAATGGCCCTGGTTGCAACAGAGCAATGCCCCAGATGGGCAGAGCATTGCTCTCTGGTGGGCATGCTGGGTGGATCCTGGTCGGGCACATGTGGGATTCTGTCTGACTGCCTCCCCATTTCCAACTTCGGAAAGATACAGAAAAATACAAAACAAACAACCAAAAAGTATGAACAAATCCCTATGCACACTGCACATATCTTATTTTAAAGTAAAAAAACAAAACAGGAACAAATAAAATATTTAAAATAAAGAACAAGTAAATTTAAATCAACAAACTGACCAGTATTTCAATGGGAATTATGGGCCTGCTTTTGGCTAATGAGATGGTCAATGTTCGGTTCCATATTTGTCATTACTAGCTGTAACAAGTGATATGACGCGCTTCTGGAGCCATGATGCATGAGTCCCACGTCACTGGAAGTAGTGTGAGCGACGCCGTGCTCTGCTGGCCACCACATACAGTACTCCTGTGCTCCTCTAACTGACCACCAATGAAAGAGGTGCCCCTTCGGAAGTGTGGCGGGGGCAGAATAAATGGCCTCAGGGGGCTGCATGCGGCCCGTGGTCCATAGCTTGGGGACCTCTGACCTATGTAAACACAATCAATAAATAAATAAATTAAAATAAATAAATAAATAAATAAATAAAAATGGAGTCCAGGAGTCTGTGTTTTACAAGCCTGCTTACCAGGATTTTGATGCCTGCCTTTGCTTGAGAACCACTGCTCTATACCATACTACTGCTATAAATTAATTTTAAAAGAATAAAAGATTTCTGTGAGCAGAAATTATCTGAAAGGCTTCCTGAAGAAGGTGAACTATAAGCTGCACTTTAGAGGGTGGAGAGAATCGATGTAGGTGTAAGAAGGAGATGGCAAAAACTAAACACTGACCATACTATCTAACAACTGCACTCATTGATATTTATCTAAGTGAGTTGAAAATTTATGTCCACACACAACCCTGTACACAGGTATTTATAACAGCTTTATTCATAATTACCAAAATTTGGAAGGAACCAAGATGCCCTTCAAGTAGGTGAATAGGTAAATAAACCGTGGTGTATTCAGACAATTGAATATTGCTCAGAGCTAGTAAATGATTAAGAGACACAGAGGAAACTTAAATGCATATTATTAAGCAAAAGAAGCCAATTTGAAAAGGTTAAGTAACTTATAGTTGTATGACTCCAACCTTATGACATTCTAGAAAAGAAAAAACTGGTGATGGACAAAGATTTTTAGGGCAGTGATAATACTTTGTATAGTACTATAATGATGGATAGGTATCATTATACTTTTGTCCAAGCCGATAGACTCTATATCACTAAGAGTGAAGCAAATGCACACCATGAACTTTGGATGGTTACAGTGTGTCAGAGAAGTTTCATTAATGATAACAAATGTACTGCTGTGGTGGGGATGTTGATAAGGGGAGATAGAATGCATATATCAGGGCAGTGGGTATATGAGACATCTCTATACCTTCCTCTTAATTTTTCTGCAAACCTAAAAATCATCTTAATTGAAGAAATAAATAAAAGTACTAAGTACCAAAAGTACTTTGCCTAGGAAAGTTCACTCAAAAGAGTGATTATTTGGGTGGAAATGATAGGGGAGCCCCAAAGTGAGAAATTTGGCTTTAATAATAAGTAGCCTTTTAGTTGTAATAATACAAGATATGTAAGGGTTAGGAAATAGTTAATCTGCTTGCTAGTCTCTCTTAATGGCTTCATGACCTTTATTTTGAAATGCAGCAAAAAGTTTACCTTTGCAGGAATGTCAGGGAAAGCTTACACTGGGGATGAACCTGACAATCAGGGGAGTCTAAATCACAATAGTTGTTTGTAAAAGTCTAGCCACAGGATTCACTGTGAAAAGTTAAGGCCTATAAATTAATTAAAATCTAGTTACCAATGTTCAATTTTTGCTTCGTATCCTAAGAAAACAGGGAGTCTATGAAAGAAATTTCACAGATAATTCCCAGAGGCAGATGGTCCTAGAGGCACAAGGTCCAGGCTGTTCCTGGTAGACACCTGACACCAAATAGGACCATGCTGATTAGGCCTGTGCTACATCAGAAGAATTTACAGGAGAGATGAATCTGCAGCTAAACTTCCACCTCCTGGACATTGTTACGTGACTAACTGCATGGACTTTTACTTTTTTTCCCTTTTCCCCTGAACTGTATAAAGGCTGCCAGCAACCAGGAGAGTAGTAAGGCAGTTTGTGACAGGGCTCCCCTGCCTTCCAGGGTACCAGTATTTCTGAATTAAAGACATTCTTATATACTCAGTCAGTTTGTCTCTTTTGATTGGCTGAATGGAATGAGCTGCACCGAACCCGGCTTGTTCTAGGAACAGAGACCAAGAACAATTTTCATGGATGAGGCAGTCATTAAAAGAGGCCAGAAAGAATGATTAAAATTTAAACAAAGAGCAAAAAGAAAGGATTGTCTAGGTCAGTTTCTCAAGCGTGGCCAAGGGGTGTTTTGGAAGAGATAATTCTTTGTTGTGGGTGAGGCTGTCCTATGCATTGTGGGATATTTAGCTGCATCCCTGGACTCCACCCACTGGATGCCAGTAGCACTTTCCAGTTGTGACAACTAGAAAGTCTCCAGACTTTGCCAAGTGTTCTTGGTTAGGGGAGGAGGAGAAGGGCGAAATCGTCCCTGGTAAGAACCAGTTAAAGAACAGGTGAAGGGAATAGCATGTGGAAAGGCATGGAGACAAATAGCACAGAGCATGAGAAACATTTGGTTGAAATAGTATTTTAACAACTATTCATCATGAAAGTCAAAGCTGGAAAGCAATACGGTGATGAAAAATGGGGTGAGAAAAGTCCTTTGGGATCACATGGCTTCATACATTTGGTATATTTTGTAAACAAAGAGGAGCTACTGAAGGTCTCTGATCTGGCAGGAACAGCTTCAGACCTCTAAGACTGGATATTCTAATCCAGTTGTTTGGAAAGAATTAAAATGACTGGTTAATATCTTTGGTTAGAGAATTTTAAAGGGCTGTCATGTAATTAAACCATTTACACTCCATATTTCCTTTATCAACTAAGAGGTAGCAAATGTGTTTTTACTAGAAAGTTTATATATGTGTAATATATTTGATAAAATCTTTTTCTTAAAAGCTTTTTATTTTTTCTGAAGTGAGAAGCAGGGAGGCAGAGGGACAGACTCCCGCATGCACCTGACCAGGATCCACTGGGCAAGCCCACCAGTGGGCAATGCTCTGCCCATCTGAGGCGTTGCTCCATTGCAACTGGAGCCATTCTAGCACCTGGGATGGGGGCCACGGAGCCATCCTCAGTGCCCGGGCCAACCTTGCTCCAGTAGAGCCTTGGCTGTGGGAGTGGACAAGAGAAAGAGCAAAAGAGAGGGGGGGGGGCGGCGTGGAGAAGCAGATAGGTGCTTCTCCTGTGTTCCCTGGCTAGGAATCAAACCCAGGACTTCCACACACCAAGCCGATGCTCCACCACTGAGCAAGCCAGCCAGGGCTAAAAGGATATGTCACTGTTTCTAGCATTTATTCTTTTTTTTTTTTGTCTTACTATGAGCTCTAAAGGAAGTGACAATTCTCAGCTCAGAACAGGCATACATAGATATTCAAAATATTTTGTTCGCTTAAAAATTTTTTTAACAAAGGATAGTGAAATATATATATTGTTCTGAGATAAGGGACATTGATTTTTGCACTTCTGCATTATCTATGTACAGTGATTATATTTCAATTTTCTTGCCTTTAGATTCTACCTCTAGACTCTTAAATCTCTCAGCACGAAATATTCACACCATTATTTCACATGGCTCTCAACATAAGTGCCAGGTGCTCCTGTAGCACTGTGATAATAATATGGTCAATAATGCTCAATTAGCTGTGGTAACAAGTAGATTGTTGCCTGGACTGATGAAATACCATATTCTAAATGTAGTGTTGTTAAATTGAAAACTTTCAAGCATTGGGGAAAATTATATCATATGAAAATAGAAAATAATATATTTTGTAGGATATGAGATATACTAATTGTAATCTGATGTAGACACAAATTTAATAAGTGAAGATTGTGAGTGGAACTAAATTCTAATTTATACCATGCTAACATGTTAAAATTGTTCATTATCTTTTATCAGAGATAGTCTTGTTGATACAGATCACACAGTAAAATGGAATATGTATCCTTTCCATGGCAGCAATGCCCTTGCTGTGACTTTGATAAGCACGCCTTCAGGTATGCATTAATACCTAAATAATAATTCAATGTTTAATTTATAGTTCTCCCAGAAAGAATCACATGACCTGAAAATTTTTTACCCAGGTCACCCTTGAGTGATAAAAGATTTTCTACTGTGATAAAATGTCCTCTCTCTCCTAAAAGAAATTGGAATATGAGAAGTAATAACCAAACATACCTTAATCAAGTCAAGGCATATCTTAACTCAAATACAATTATGGAGTCAAATATTTCACATACTTTTTGAAAGACAGTAGAGACATTTTTAGGAAAATGGTTATTTTCATTAATATATAAATATATATATATTATGACTTCCTGCAGGTTATTTTAAAAGTGAGATCTATTTTGATTGGAAAAGTAGTTCAAAGCTAAGATGATAAACAAAATAAAAAGGACAGAGGTAAGTATCTGAGACTTTAGATGCTTTGAGTCAGCAAGCAAAGACCATAATAGCCCATGACTTGGGACAGAGAAGTCCTCTTTACAGAAAGTAAGAAATGCACTGTTCCAGCCAGTCAAGGTATATAATCCCTCCCCTGAAGTGTGGGCTGGATTAATGATCTGCTCCTAACAAACAGAATGTGACAAAAGTGATAGCTTATCATCTGAGATTAAGTTACATAAAAATTGTGGTTTTTGTCTTGGATGTTGTTTTTCACTCTCTCACACATTCATTCTGAGGGATATCAGCTGTCATATTAAAGGAAGCTTTCTTGGATGTACATGATAAGGAGAAGCCCTGGCCACCTGGCTCAGTGGTAGAGCATCAGCCCAGCATGTGGAAGTCCAAGGTTCAATTCTCGGTCAGGGCACATAGGAGAGGTGACCATCTGCTTCTTCACCCCTCCCACTTCTTTCTCTCTCTCTTTCCCTGTCACAGCCATGGCTCTAATGTTCAAGCAAGTTTGACCTCAGGTGCTGAGGATGGCTCCATGGACTCAGCTTAGACTCTAAAATAGCTCAGTTACTGAGCAACAGAGCAGTGGCCCCAGATGGGCAGAGCATTGCCTGGTAGGGGGCTTGCCGGTGAATCCCGGTTGGGGCGCATGTGGGAGTCTGTCTCTCTGCCTCCCTGCCTCTTGCTTAATAAAAAATAATTAATTAATTAAAAATAAAAAAATAGTAAGGAGATACATAGCAAGGAAATGACCAAAAGCCAGCAAAGAATGGAAGCCCTCAGTCCAACATCCCCAAAGAAACAATCCTGCCAAGAACCATGTGAGTGAACTGGGAAGCATATCCCTCCCCAGTCAAGCCTCAGATAAGACTGCACCCCCATCTGACAGCTTAACTGCAGCCTCACAAAGACTCAGAATCAGAGGCATCTAGCATCTCTGACTCACAGAAAATGTGTTTTTTTTTCCAGAAAATAGTTTTTTTTTTAAGCCACTAAGTTTTAGGGATAATCTGTTGAGCATGGAAGGATAACTGAAACAAAGGGTGGTTTGAAGCCCTGCAGAAAAGCTAAATTGAGAATCACAGTTATAGACGTCAGAGAAATGGCGCTGTGAGGAGCGCAACCGACAAATCTCCCCAAAATTTCAACAAGTTCACAAACCAGAGACAGAAAAATCTATCCTTGGAGCATCGGGAGTTCTACACACTGAAGGTGAAGGTAGGGTCAAGTGAAAAATTGACTAAATATATAATCAACCCTGAAGGAAATAAGTCAGACAAAAAAACACTCTGCCTTCCTCACTAGCCTGAGTAAAGGCTACTTTCACTTGGAACTGAGAGTCGGGGGGGGAGGTGCTAAGGGTGTGGAGGAAGCTAGGCTGCGGCATGGATGTTTGTTCAAGCCAAGGAAAGAGTGTGCCTGTAATGAATCAGCTCACGTGATCAAATGTGCACGCCGCAAGCAAATGCACGTGTGGTGAGCTGCAGCTGCCAGCAGCGTGCAGGGAGTGCGCCGAAGCGAACTTCCCTACCCCCGACTTCTTTGGACGGGTGGGGTGCCTCACCCAGCCATTCAAGCTAACTACTAAGCGTTGGGGGAGGGGTGCACAGGCAGCTTGCAGTCCTTTCTGGAGCAGATTGGTGGATCCAATCGCTGAAATTAGCTAACCCACAGTCTGCTCACCTCCCAACTGACCTACACAGCTCTAATTGACAAAATCTCTCTCAGTTCAGTGATCTAAAACAAAAGGCATGATATTTTTTAGTGCCTCTTTCAATAGGGGTGGGGGCAACTTCTGATTGGCAGAGCTTTCATACTCAAGGATATACGCTAAAAAGAGAGACTTGGCAGATGTTAAGACTTCCTGTACTGCAGGCAGTGACTAGCAGGGGTCCCCAAAATTTTTACACAGGGGGCCAGTTCACTGTCCCTCAGACCGCTGGAGGGCCACCACATACAGTGCTCCTCTCACTGACTATCAATGAAAGAGGTGCTCCTTCTGGAAGTGCAGTGGGGGCCCAGATAAATGGACTTAGGGGGCTGCATGCGGCCCACGGGCCATAGTTTGGGGACGCCTGGTAGGGCATCTTCTTCCCAGCCAAAACAGGTTACAAAGTGCAGAAAGCCTGGGGAGAGTGGTCCCACAGAGTGCTAGGCATGCTGAACAGGCCTGGAAGCTCAGAGAAAGTCACCTTGAGAGCAATTGGCTCTCAGCCCCGCCTGATTATGCTGGCAGCTCTGACTGCCAGAGCCTTACCCAGAGCCCTGCATTGAGTGGGGATAGAGTGGGGATTTGCCAGCTCTTTGAGTCTCTTACTCCCCAGGCAGAGGCAACGGCAATGGCAGCCTCATAGCTGAATCATCAGGCTGTTAATTCAGGAAGGAGAGACTAGGAGAGAGGCTCCGGGAAAACTGACTCTCTTATTGTCGGAGCCTGCAAACACTAACAAGCCTGGACTACCAAAGAGACTGAAGCCTAATATATGACATCGCTGTTGAGTCTCATTAACTGCAAATCTCTACCTGGGGTACAGAGTCACTGAACAGGAAGAGGGAGAGGAAAGAAAAAAAAAGAAGTTAACCTCTCAAAATCAAGAAAAATCCACGGACTTTATAACTTGTTCCACTATTTTTTTTTTGTTTCTTTCATCTTCTTGCCTTTATTATTATTATTTCTATTTCTTCCACCTTGGTTCTTTTATTCTTTGCCCATCTTATTCTGTCCTCTTCTTGAACTACATTACCCATAAGTGTTACATTTTATTTCTTTTCTTCTTCCTTACTCTCCATGAGGGCTATACTCCAAAACCCTTAACTCTCTCTCTCTTCTTCTTTTTGTTTTTTTCTTTTTTCTTCTTCCCCCCCCTTTTTCTTATTTCTCCCTCTCTATTAGTTTCTTCTTTTCTCCTTTTACTTTTCCTCTCATTCAATCCTCAATCATGAACAAATTATTTAATTTGGGACTCAAGTTTTCTTTTGTGGCATTTTGGGTGCTTTTTACCTCACTTTTTAACTCATTAGCATTCCTCCTAACCCAGGATCTCCATTCTATTTAGTTTTTGCTCCACTTAATACAATAGTTTTTTTTCCTTTTTCCTGTTTCCCTCCCATCCCTCTCATTATATCTATTAGTTGACCATCACTTACAAGCAAATCATTTTATACTTGACCCAAATTTTTCCTTTTTTTGCATTTTGTGGGTCCCTACTTGCTTTTGTGCTCCTTGAACACTTCCCCCCAACTCAGGCACTCCATTATAGGCAGTTATTGTTCCATTTAGCATAATATAATTCACACTTCATCACAATATTTTCCTAAGGAGTAGGGCAGAGGAGGAGAAGAAAAGAAAAAAAAGGGGGGGAATAATAAATTATTATTGTTTTTTTTTTCTTTTCCAAATTTTTTTTATTTTTTTACTCTGTTTTTTTCTTTTTATTCTTTATTAATTTTCATTAGTGCTATTAAAAAGACCACCCTCAGATGCCATTAAAAAAAGGAAATCGAATAACATGGATACAAAAGAAAGAAAAGTAGCACAGACAGATGTGGAAAAATCTATGGAGAAAAAATTTAATATACTGGAAACTTTGGAGCTAAATGACAGAGAATTTAAAATAGAAATCCTAAAAATACTCAGAGATATACAATAAAACACAGAAAGGCAATTTAGAGAGTTCAGAAAACAACTCAATATACACAAAAAATATATTACCAAGGAAATTGAAACTATAAAAACAAATCAAACAGAGATGAAAAACTCAATTCATGAACTGAAAAATGAGGAAAAAAGCTTAGCTAATAGAACAGGCCAGATAGAAGGTAGGATTAGTGACATGGAAGACAAGCAACTTCAGGCACCACAGAGAGAAGAGAGAGACTCAAAAATTAAAAAAAATGAGAAAGCCCTACAGGTTTTGTCTGACTCCATCAAAAAGAATAACATAACAATAACAGGTATATCAGAGGGAGAAGAGAGAGAAAATAGAATGGAGAATATATTCAAACAAATAATAGATGAGAACTTCCCATGACTATGGAAAGAATTAAAGCGTCAAATTCAAGACACAAACAGAACAACAAGTTTTCTTAACCACAACAAACCTACTCCAAGGCACATCATAATGAAAATGGCACAAACCAACGACAAAGAAAAAATTCTCAAGGCAGCCAGGGAAAAGAAGAATACAACATACAAAGGAAAGCCTATTAGATTATCATCAGATTTCTCAGCAGAAACTCTACAAGCTAGAAGAGAGTGGACCCCAATATTTAAAGCCCTGAAAGAGAGGAACTTTCAGCCAAGAATACTATACCCATCAAAGCTATCCTTCAAATATGAAGGAGAAATAAAAACATTCACAAATACATAAAAGATGAGGGAATTTATCATCAGAAAACCGCCACTCCAGGGAATACTAAAGGGGAATTTCCAACCAGATTCAAAGAACAAAACAAAACAAAACCACAAGTAAAAGCTCTACCAAGAACGCAATAAAGCCAAATTTACACTGTGACAACAAAAGCAAAAAATAGGGGAGAGGATGGAGATTAACAGTAGCAAAAGACAATGAAGTGCAGAAACACTCATAAGACAGGGCACTACAATGAATATTGTAGGTATCCTTTTTATTACTTAATGGTAACCACTCTTGAAAAAACCACCACAGAAGCACATGACTTAAAAAAGGTAGCAACAGAGGAAAGAAGTAAGGAATACAAACAAACAAAAACCAATGATAGAAAAACAAAAGAGAAGAATTAAACAAGACACAAAACTAACACAGAGCAATTTATAAATTGGCAATAGGGAACCCGCAAGTGTCAATAATTACACTAAATGTAAATGGATTAAACTCACCAATAAAAAGACACAGAATAGCAGAATGGATTAAAAAAGAAAATCCAACTGTATGCTGCCTACAGGAAACACATCTAAGGAATAAGGATAAAAACAAATTCAAAGTGAAAGGCTGGAAAACAATATTCCAAGCAAATAACATCCAAAAAAAAAGCAGGTGTAGCAATACTCATATCTAATAATGCTGACTACAAGACAGAAAAAGTACTCAGAGACAAAAATGGTCATTTCATAATGATTAAGGGGATACTGAATCAAGAAGACATAACAATCCTTAATATATATGCCCCAAACCAAGGAGCACCAAAATATATAAGACAGCTACTTATTGACCTTAAAACAAAAACTGACAAAGATACAATCATACTTAGAGACCTCAATACACCGCTGATGGCTCTAGATCGTTCATCCAAACAGAAAATCAATAAAGATATATTGGCCTTAAACAAAACACTAGAGCACCTGGATATGATACACATCTATAGGAAACTTCATCCCAAAGCAAGAGAGTATAGATTTTTCTCTAGTGTACATAGAACATTCTCAAGAATTGACCATATGTTGGGCCACAAAAATAACATCAGCAGATTCAGAAAAATTGAAATTGTACTAAGAATATTTTCTGATCATAAAGCCTTGAAACTAGAATTCAACTGCAAAAAAGAAGGAAAAAACCCCACAAAAATGTGGAAACTAAACAACATACTTTTAAAAAATGAATGGGTCAAAGAAGAAATAAGCACAGAGATCAAAAGATATATACAGACAAATGAAAAGGACAAGATGACATATCAGAATCTCTGGGATGCAGCAAAAGTAGTAATAAGAGGGAAGTTCATAATCACTTCAGGCCTATATGAACAAACAAGAGAGAGCCCAAGTGAACCACTTAACTTCACACCTTAAGGAACTAGAAAAAGAAGAACAAAGACAACGCAAAACCAGCCAAAGAAAGGAAATAATAAAAATCAGAGCAGAAATAAATGAAATAGAGAACAGAAAAACTATAGAAAAAATTAATAAAACAAGGAGATGGTTCTTTGAAAAGATCAACAAACTTGACAAACTCTTGCCAAGACTCACCAAGGAAAATAGAGAAAGGACTCATATAAACAAAATCCAAAATGAAAGAGGAGAAATCACCACAGACATCATAGATATAAAAAGAATTATTGCAGAATACTACAAAAAACTTTATGCCACCAAATTAAACAATCTAGAAGAAATGGATAAATTCCTAGGACAATACAACCTTCCTAGACTGAGTCATGAAGAAGCAGAAAGCATAAACAGACCAATTAGCAGGGAAGAAATAGAAAAAACTATTAAAAACCTCCCCCAAAATAAAAGTCTAGGCCCAGACGGTTATACTAGTGAATTCTATCAAACATTCAAAGAAGACTTGGTTCCTATTCTACTCAAAGTCTTCCAAAAAATTGAAGAAGAAGCAATACTTCCAAACACATTTTATGAGGTCAACATAACTCTCATACCAAAACCTGGCAAGGATGGCACACACAAAAAAACTATAGACCAATATCTCTAATGAATACAGATGCGAAAATACTAAACAAAATACTGGCAAATCAAATACAACAACATATTAAAAAAATAATACATCATGATCAAGTGGGATTCATCCCAGAATCTCAAGTATGGTTCAGCATATGTAAAACAGTTAACGTAATACACCATATCAACAAAACAAAGAACAAAAACCACATGATCTTATCAATAGATACAGAAAAGGCATTCGATAAAATACAACACAACTTTATGTTTAAGACACTCAAGAAAATGGGTATAGAAGGAAAATATCTCAACATGATAAAGGCTATATATGATAAACCATCAGCCAACATCATATTAAATGACATAAAACTGAGGACTTTCCACCTTAAATCAGGAACAAGACAGGGTTATCCTCTCTCTCCACTCTTATTTAACATGGTGCTAGAAGTTCTGGCCAGAGCAATCAGACAAGAGAAAGAAATAAAAGGCATCCATATTCGAAAAGAAGAAGTAAAGGTATCACTTTTTGCAGATGATATGATCCTATACATAGAAAACCCCAAAGACTCCACAAAAAGATTTCTAGAAACAATAAACCAATACAGTAAGGTCGCAGGATACAAAATTAACATACAAAAGTCCATAGCCTTTCTGTATGCCAACAATGAAATATTAGAAAACAAACTGAAAAACATAATCTCCTTCGTGATCGCACCAAAAATAAAATAAAATACCTAGGAATAAACATAACAAAGGATGTAAAGGACCTATGTAACGAAAACTACAAAGCATTGTTAAAGGAAATCGAAAAAGATACAATGAGATGGAAAAATATTTCTTGTTCTTGGATAGGAAGAATAAATATAATCAACATGGCCATATTACCCAAAGCAATTTATAAATTTAATGCAATCCCCATCAAAATTCCTATGACATTTTTTAAAGAAATGGAACAAAAAATCATCAGATTTATAGAGAACTATAAAAAACCGCGGGCAGCCAAAGAAATCCTAAAGAAAAAGAATGAAGCTGGGGTCATTACAATACCTGACTTCAAACTATATTATAGGGCCACGACAATCAAAACAGCATGGTATTGGCAGAAAAATAGACACTCAGACCAAAGGAACCGAATAGAAAGTCCAGAAATAAAACCACATATATATGGTCAAATAATTTTTGATAAAGGGGCCAACAGCACACAATAGAAAAAAGAAAGCCTCTTCAACAAATGGTGCTGGGAAAAGTGGAAAGCCACATGCAAAAGAATGAAACTCGACTACAGCTTCTCTCCTTGTATGAAAATTAATTCAAAATGTATCAAAGACCTAAATATAAGACCTGAAACAATAAAGTACATAGAAGAAGACATAAGTACTAAACTCATGGACCTGGGTTTTAAAGAACATTTTATGAATTTGACTCCAATGGCAAGAGAAGTGAAGGCAAAGATAAATGAATGGGACTACATCAGACTAAAAAGTTTTTGCTCAGCAAGAGAAACTGACAATAAAATAAACAGCCAACTAAATGGGAAATGATATTTTCAAACAACAGCTCAGATAAGGGCCTAATATCCAAAATATACAAAGAACTCATAAAACTCAACAACAAACAAACAAACAATCCAATAAAAAAAATGGGAAGAGGTCATGAACAGACACTTCTCCCAAGAAGAAATACAAATGGCCAACAGATATATGAAAAGATGCTCATCTTCATTAGTTATTAGAGAAATGCAAATCAAACCTACAATGAGATACCACCTCACACGTGTTAGATTAGCTATTATCAACAAGACAGGTAATAGCAAATGTTGGAGAGGCTGTGGAGAAAAAGGGACCCTCATTCACTGTTGCTGGGACTGTAAAGTAGTACAACTATTATGGAAGAAAGTATGATGGTTCCTCAAAAAACTGCAAATAGAACTACCTTATGACCCAGCATACCTCTACTGGTTATATACTGCAAAAACTCAGAAACATTGATACGTAAAGACACATATAGCCCCATGTTCATTGCAGCATTGTTCACAGTGGCCAAGACATGGAAACAACCAAAAGGCCCTTCAATAGAAGACTGGATAAAGAAGATGTGGCACATATACACTATGGAATACTACTCATCCATAAGAAATGATGACATCGGATCATTTACAACAAAATGGTGATATCTTGATAACATTATGTGGAGTGAAATAATTAAATCAGGAAAAACCATTAACTACATGATTCTATACATTGGTGGGACATCCGAGACTAAGAGACATGGACAAGAGTGTGGTGGTTACAGGGGGTGGGGGGAGAGGGAGGTGCACAAAGAAAACTAAATAGAGGGTGATGGAGGACAATCTGACTTTGGGTGATGGGTATGCAACATAATTGAATGACAAGATAACCTGGACATGTTTTCTTTGAATATATGTACCCTGATTTATTGATATCACCCTATTAACATTAATAAAAATTTATTTATAAAAAAAAAAGAATCACATTTATAACTTTGCATTGGCTCCATGGTTGTAGCAACATATTTGTGAAGTGTGCAACTCAGGGGATTGATTCTTAAATGAGATAAGATCTAAAGATCAAGGAGTAATGATGATAGAGAAAACTGGAACAGATGGATCCAGTTTCTAAATCTCTCTCAATCTTTACTTTCAGTAAAGTGAGAATTACTTAAAATTTTGCTCCAAATACATGCATAGAAATTTCTTTGTAAGTAAAAGCATTTAGTTCTACCTTGTAACCAACGGTTCTACACTATATTTTTTAAAAATCAGAGAAGAAAATGGAGAACTAGCAGAGGAAAAGAAAAACCAGGAAGAGCTCTGTTCCGAAGGGCTTAGCCTTTGAGAAATTCCCTACTTAGGGTTTGTAAAAAAATAAAATAAAATAAAATCCAAGATTTATTATAGCACCTATTCTGTACCACAATTACTAGTTTATCTGTCTTCTGTACCAGACTATGAGAAAATTTGGTAGAAGTTGGGATTTATTTATATGTGTATTCCAACACATTTTTAGGGTGTAGAACATAGTAAGCATTCAAGTATTTAGTGAATAAGTAAGTCAATGAATAAAAACTCTAGTGGATTAAGATTCCATATATAACAATCACATTGAATTTATCAGATTACACAGGAATGCAACAGCTCAGTTTCAGAGATAACTAAGGAGTTTCTGGTTCAATTTAAGATGGTATAAACTCACTCCACCCTCTCATAGTGATTACAACTAAAACTCCTGCAATAGAAAACATAAAGCAATATCTGAGGACTCAGAAAATAGATAAGAGCAGGCATACTGGGAAAGAAAATCAAAACTCAAAGAATAATCTGTACAGCAGTGTTTCCCAGCTTAGATTTGAGGGTAACTGCAGTAGGTGTGGACAGGAAAATCTTCAAGAGAAATACTGTCTACTGTCTTTCTGATCAGGGGACAAAGTAGCAGCATTGCCTGAATGTGGGAGAAATCTGTACCATGTTTTGTAGGGTTTTTTTTCTTTTTCTCTATTCTAGCCCTCCCCAAAGCAAACCCCAGTGGTGGGGGCAGTGATCATTATGGTCAAACAAACTGTTAACCTGAAAGGAAGCTCTACTCTATAGCCAGAAAATGTGAGAAAGGGTCTGCTTCCCAACCCAAAAAGCATGGGAGAAAGCCAGGGTATTTCTTTCCCTCTTTTTTCTCTTGCCCCTGGACCCCAGTTATGGGAAGTACACAATGGTGTGGGGAGGCTAAAACTCTTAAGAGCCTATTAGGCAGGGGACTGGGGCAAGTGACTTGGAGGCTGGGGAGATCACTGAAGGAGAGAAAGCTGAAGGAGAATCTTTCCATCTGTGTGTCCCTGTGAAAACCTACACAAGGCGTAGGCACCGTGAGATATCCGTGCACAAAAGAGGCCCAAAACAGCACAGTGAACTGCACTCTGAACCTCTCCCCAGGTCCTAGATTGGCACCCAGTGGGACAGAAATGTGTTTAAAGACTTTAAAAACAGAACCACTGCCCAGAGAACACAGGATTTGTAGTCTGAACCTAACCAGGATGGCTGCCTGTTCAAACTGCAACAGCAAAATCAACCTTTTCCAGAGGATTTTTCTAGGACCCGAGGGCTTATAATGTGATATTCAAAATGTTCAGGATAAAGTCTAAAATTATTAGGCATACAAAGAATCAAGAAAATCTAAATAGCTCTTATGAGAAACTGCAATCACCAGATACCTGGAAGCTAGTAGAAAGATGAAAGAATAAAGAGGTCTCCTGTAAATCTATGATTATACAAATTTATTTTATCATATCAGCAGTTTCAACAAACTAAGAATCCTGAGATGACCAATCTTGGACAAGAAAGCCTCTGGGAAAAAGGTAGGAAGCCCTAAAAACCACCAGAATCTTGAAGCGGACTCTGGTACACTCACACTCCAGAGGTGACAGCACAGACAGACTGAAGTCTAGCCTAGCTCCAGCGCTTGTCCACCTGCCAACTCTGTAACCTCAGTGAGGTCATGCTTAAGTAACTTCTAGGTGTCTGTTTTTTAATTTGTGAAATGGAGATAACAGTACCGAACTTGAAGGTAGTTAGAAGAAACTGTTGTGAGGATTAAGGGAGTTAAAGTGGATAAAGACCATAGAACAGTTCTTGGGAAGAGCTCAGACAATGAAGAAAGAAGTCATTGGATTGCTTGTTTATTCTTGTGTCTGCTCTTCCTTCTCAGCCTTCTCTAAGCTGTTACTACACAGCAGGCACTGTAATAATTGCTTTACACACGTCATTCCATTTCAGTCCTCACAACTGTGACATAGGTACTATTATTATTTGCATTTCTCAGATGAGAACATTGGATTGACTCACTCTATGTATGCACATACAGATATACCCAGAAACACATTACCAGTTAGGCCACCAACATGTCTTACGTTTAATGTGAATCTTCCTGTATTCCTGGTAGTATTATATATGTCTTATCTAGCCACTATATATTGATTTTCTAGAGTAAATCTCAATGGAAAACCCAATTTTAAAACTTTTATTTAAAAATTTCTTGAATGGCAACCCAGTTATTCTCATATACCACATATCTGATCATTGATTACCTTTCCTCTTTAAATATGTAATAATAAAGGCATTTCAATCCCTCTGGATCCAGCTTTTTTGACTTCATGAGAGGCAAACCATGGTTCATGTGCAGAAATCTGGTCCAACAAGTTATGTACTGCATCTGGGAGCAGGCATTCTTAGAGGCAATGTGGGGACAGCTTTCAGTAGTCATTTCATGTTGTGATGACAGAAGCATAGTATTAATAGACAGATAAAACTCTTCCTGGAATTAGGAAGCAGACCTGAGTCCTTTGGAATGTTTTCTTTAAAGTAAGTTGATCAATTTTTTTGTACTTAATGCCAATGGCTGTGTCAGCATTGCTGATTGGAGGCTAATTACATGATTTCATAGCAATTCTGGGAAAACATGAACATACTGGAAATAGAATGAAGGAGGGTATGAGAGTGTGGACCAAAAAATGGAGACAAGCCAAACTGTTAATGACTTCCATGCTTCTCAGCAGAAATCATTTCTCATGGTCTCTGTTGATATAGTTAGAAACTAGGGATGACAGATTTCCAAGTATGGATACTTAAGAAATGATTATAAGAAGAAATCTCTTCCTATAATTAAAAAGAAAATCTAAGATGTACTTTAAAATAAACAATTTTATTCAACAAACATTTTATTGATTCAATTTTTTGCTTTGATTCTCTATGAAGTCAGAATAGTAGAACTCATATAAGGATAAATTAGATATAAGTACTCAGTAACCTCAGAAGTCCTTCAAATTCATCAAGTGGGACAAAACGTTGGAAGTTAGGGAGAGAAAAGAGCAGAGCTACTCATAAAGGTTAAGAAACTCAGACCAATCTGTGTGGCTCCTTCCCATGCCAACATTTATTATATACATTCTAAAAAACAAATTATTGAATCCATCAACAATAATTAACAATCATTATATGTGAGAGAAAAGCTGACTCCAAACTGTTTTTAAGAACAAAGGAATCTGTCATCAAAGATTCTGTCTCCATCTCTCCACTCTGCCTTGTATAACAAAGGCTTTATCCTCAGGATTCATGTGTTGTACTTCCTGGGAAGCTTCAGGGTTTCTCTGCTGGTGGCAGTAATATGGCTACAATAAAACCCACTTTTCATCTTATACCTCAGTATATAGGACAAAAGGGACGTCTTCTCTGCCATTTTCCTCAATTGAATGTTTTTCTTTACCTTTCTTTTAATAAGATAGCTCACCTAAATATAGTGTCACCTTAAATATAATTTTTCTGATCTAGTTATGCACCCATGTGTGAAACAATCACTGTGGTCAGAAAATTGGGATACATGGATTGGCTTAAGTCAGCGTGGCCCACATGTTTTACAGCAAATGTGTGATGCACCCAGCTCTTTATTCATATACCTCTGGGTCTCAATTATCAGACCATTTCCTCCTTCCATAATGTTTAGTAACCCTTTGGGGGACTTTGAGGACATCCTGACAACTGTCCTCCATTAAGACCAATGCAACCTATTAAGTAAGTTCTAATAACATTAAACCTTAAAAGAGAAGAGTTTGCTATTTCAACTGCTACTCTTCCAGGATGCATCTGTTCTCCTATATGAACTACCCATTTCAGCAGCCAGCTCTTTTCTTTTTTCTGAAAATCTAAAACTTTTCTATTAAATCTCTTAAAAATTGAGAAGAAAAAGGAGGAAATGTCATAAAAGCCTGCTGTGGTCATGAAGGTATATAGAATTAAGTGAGTGCACAGACACAGACATATACCTACACACGCCGTTTAATATCTGACTCCAATCTGCTAAAATGAAGGTGAAGATATTCCATAGTAATTATGTGTCACCTGCACATTAACTTACACATCTCCTTAGTAAGTCGCTGGCCATTGGAGCTTGGTGATTGAGTCTCATGGCCATGGTATCTTAGAGAAAGGGGAGAGGCAGAGGAAAGGAGATGCTATGCCTACTTGGAATACTTTCCTGTCTTCTTGTAATCTGCCTATTATATAAGGTTTTATTTATTATGGTTAAAACAGTATAAAGAAAGAGTGAAGGAGAGAGCAGTAAGCTCACAGGCTAAACTTTTAGGATCTCTTAACCTTCATTCTTCAAATTCACTGCTGCCATGGATAACAAAGAGAGCAGGTACTCAGTTGAAGGTGAAATCATTCCACATGAAGTGTAGTATGTTTTCTTGACACACATTATAAAATATGGTCTGGCAATGGTACTAAGCCTTCAAGAATGTTTAACAGAATTACTGAAAAAAAAATGGACAAAATGGTTAAAAAAAGAGACAGAACTGAAAAAGAGCTTCCTAGGACTTCATGTTTGGGGTCAGCTGTGCCTAAATTGAAAATGAAGAGGAATTAAAAGGTTGTTGAAGAATATGCCAGGAAACAAGTAAGTAGTTTATATTGACACATATTTTGCAATCCAAAGTCAGGACACAGGGCCGGCAAGCATGAGGAAGTTTGTAGGGACGAAGGGATGAACACTCAACTGGAGCTGCTTTGGAAGATCTGGGTCAGAGTCAGGGAAGCGTGAAGAGGTGGAGAATAAGCAAAGGCGGACAGTAGGTCAAGGGTAGATAAGCTGTTGATCCTACTGGCCCTGCTTATCTTTTGTGATTGATGTCCATACTCGCTAAACCAATCTTCATTTCTTTTCCCAAACTAAACAAACCCCTATTTTATTGTGTGAAAATGTGCTTAACTCCAAAAGAATCCCAGCCTCCCTTTCAGCTGCGAGTAGCCACATGACACAGTTCTGCACAATGAGATTTAAGCAGAAGTTCCTGAGAAGAGCAACTGAGAAAAAACTTTGGAAGGAACAGGATTAGCTGCTGTTTGTCTTTCCGTTCTTTTTTTTATTATTATTATTGATTTTAATTTATTGTGTTTACATAGATTCTAGTGTTGCCCCAAATGCATTCCCCCTCCTTATATTCCCCTCAACATCTCCCTTGGAACCCCTCATAACACCCTCCCCCCTTCCCATCAGGTTTATCGCAACCTATCATCCCCTTTCCCTCTGTTCTCTTTTCCTCTAGACCAGTGTTTCCCAACCTTTATTGTGCCATGCCCCACCTTAACCTTTCTAAAATTTTTATGTCCCTCCCTATGTAACATACATAATTTTTAACATTAAAAAATTGATTTTTTCACTTAATAAACATAAATGATAGGTTCTAGGAAGAAATCACTATGAAATTGTTAACAAAACACAGTAAGTAAAATTTCAAAACATATAATGAAAAACAGAAATTTAAATTCCAAATAATTTTAATACAGATTTTTCTATATTAATTTATTATTTTAATTTAGTGTGATCCTTGCGCTTGATACTTGCTGCACAGAGATTTTATATTAGGTTCCAATTTGGTTAGCTTTAGTCTCAAGTCTCCACGTTGTGTTATATCCAGCCGATTTCTTTTTTTTTACCAGTAAATCATTTACAGCACTAAATCCACATTCAGCTAAAAATGAAGATGGAAATGGTAGCAATAGTTTTCTTGCACATTTGGTTGAATTTGGGTATTTGATTTCTGTTTCCTCACAAAGCCATGCCATCGCTCCTTTGATATTAAATAAAGCTTTAACTGACTCATCATTTTGCAATTCTGAGAGTTCTTCTTGATACTGCATATTTGATATATCAGACAAATCCACTAACATTGGCTGCATCATCCATGTTGGGAAATCAATTTGTTTTAAATCAGAAAATCTTTCCTTTAAATTAGCTGGTAGAATATTCAAATGATTGACAATAACAAGTAAAGCGGTATCAGTTACTTCACATTTTTGGAGCCAATGAAACTGTTTAAAGTTTTTGTTGTTAATATGTTTCTGACATAACTCAATATTGGTAATGAAACCAAATATCTTTGCTTTTGCATCGACAGGAGTTTTATTTCTTCCTTGAAGTTGCTTATTTAATATATTTAGTTTTTCAAAGATATTGGCTAAATAACTCACAAATGCTTTACCATCTATTGTTAACAGATACTTCATTTCAGGTTTGTTGCTTAAAAAATCACTAAGAGTATCAAACAGTTCCATAAATCTTTTCAAACAGTTTCCTTTAGATAGCCATCTTACTTCAGTATGAAGCAAAAGTCTCACATGGTCTTCATTTTGTTCTTCACAAAATAGCTTGAAAAGACGCTCACATTTGGCACAAGCTTTAATAGCATTAACACACTTTATTACTGTATGTAATACTTCATTCAGAACAGGAGAGATGTTTTTAGATACCAAGTTTTTCCTATGAATAACACAATGCACAAGAATCATTTCTGGATTCGCATCTTTCATCAATTTTAAGCAGCCATTTTCTTGCCCATCATATTGGGAGCACCATCTGCAGCACAAGATGTTATATTTTTCATTGGTATATCATTGACATCTAAGTAGTTTTTTAGCTTATTATATATATCTTTGGAGGTAGTGGTGCTTTCTGATCTTTTACAGAACAACATTTCTTCAGCAAAATGTCCTTTATCAATATATCTTACGTAAGTTATCAATACTGCCTCACTGTCTCTCAAAGTTGATTCATCCATTTGCAAGGAGAATTTTCTTGTTTTCAGCTTTTCAATAAGTTGTTTTTCAATATCCTCACTCATTTCGTCTATTCTTCTGCTAACAGTATTGTCACTGAGTGGCATAGCTTTTACATCTTTGTCATCTTTTTCAAGAACCGTTTTAAGAAAGGCTGATATTGACGGTTTTATTAAATTCTCTCCTATAGTGTGATTTTCTCCAGTTTTAGCAATGAATAAAGAAATTTGATAACTAGCCTCAAGAACACGATTATTAGTTGAAGTATGAGCAGTAAATAGAGACTTTAATGTTGTTCTTTTTTCAAAAATTTTCTTTAAAGTTTTAAAGTAACTCAAATCTGAATTAATATGAGCACTATGTTTTGCCTTCAAATGCACCTCAAGACGACCTCATTTCATTGATTCATTGGTCAAGCATTGCTGGCATAAAAGACAAAGAGGAATCTGCTCATCGTGAACAGCAGGTATGAACCCAAATTTTAAATGTTCCTCTGAATATTGATGAGTTTTTTTCTTGCTTGCACCACTCATTTTACTATGGGCTATAAGAAATAAAAATAAGATCAATTAAAAACTAATATTAAAATAGGTGTTAAAATATATTCAATGTGACATAGAGTAAACGTATACTAAAAATTCATATTTATTTAAATGTATATAACACATTTACTACACTACCACCGCAAATCAAAAGGTATCTATATTTTTTCCACTTGGCAAAATTTTCTGGAAAGTTATGCTTCTAAAATTAAAATTGTCGTGCATGCACTATTATAGCCCCAATAATATTTATAAAATATTATTGCTTTCTAGCCCCGATGCAAGAAGTACTTAATAAAGAGTTTAATATTGATAAAAATAAAATCAAATACTTACCAATTATATCTATACAATATATATGTATATTTATTAAATCAACGAGCTTTTACAACAGTTTTGACTGACACTTATTTCAAATTAACACCAACTGAATGATGTGAAACACTACAGAAGTTGCGATGGGCCAATTAGGTGAGAATAACTGCGTTGTTTAGCGAGTTTTTAAAATGTACGGGGTTCCCCGTGGCAGACGGCACACTCCGTGGTGAACCCAGGACGAAGTTTATTTGATGACGCCAATCACCCAGTTGATATTTTGTCTCGTCAAACGAAATTATACTTAATAATTATTTACCACAATTATTTAAGAATTGCATTTTTTGTTAAATTTGGCACCGATATCTAGCATTGCATTTAAATGGCCCGGGGCGAAAGAGTTAAAGTCGTGCTGAGTCCATTTTCAAATTGCCCCCCTTAACTATTGAATTGCCCCCCTGTGAATTGTGGGCCCCACGTTGGGAAACACCGCTCTAGACGCTTTGATCTTTCCTCTGTCTCAATTCCGTTCCTCAGTTCACATTGATCCTAGGATTCCTCAAATGAGTGAGGTTATATGATATTTTTCTTTCTCTGCCTGGCTTATTTCACTCAACATATTAGTTTCCAGGTCCATCCATGTTGTCACAAAAGGTAAGATTTCCTTTTTTTTCATAGCCCCATAGTACTCCATAGTATATATGTACCAAAGCTTTTTAATCCACTCATCCACTGACAGACACTTGGGCTGTTTCCAGATCTTCACTATTGTGAACAATGCTGCCATAAACATGGGGGTGCATTTCTCCTTTTGAAACAGTGCTATGGTGTTCTTGTGGTATATTCCTAAAAGTGAGATAGCTGGGTCAAAACACAGTTCGATTTTTAATTTTTTGAGGAATCTCCATACTGTTTTCCACAGTGGCTGCATCAGTCTGCATTCCCACCAGCATTGCAGGAGGGTTCACTTTTCTCCACATCCTCGCCAGCACCTATTCTGTATTGTTTTGTTGATGAGCGCCATTTTGACTGGTGTGAGGTGATATCTCATTGTGGTTTTAATTTGCATTTCTCTAATGACTAGTGATATTGAGCATTTTTTCATATGCCTATTGGCCATCTGTATGTCCTCTTTGGAGAAGTGTCTATTCATTTCTTTTGCCCATTTTTGATTAGATTGTTTGTCTTCCTGGTGTTGAGTTTTACAAGTTCTTGATAAATTTTGGTTAACGCCTTATCAGACGTATTGTCGCATATGTTCTCCCATTGTGTAGTTTGTCTTTTTTTTCCTGATCTTATTGCCTTTAGCTGTGCAAAAGGCTTTTAGTTTGATTTAGTCCCATTTGTTTGTTCTGTCTTTTATTTCACTTGCTGTGGTGATAAATCAGCAAATATATCACTGCGAGAGATGTCGGAGAGCTTACTGCCTATGTTTTCTTCTAAGAAGCTTATGGTTTCACGGCCTACATTTAAGTCTTTCATCCATTTTTAGTTTATTTTTGTGAATGGTGTAAGCTGATGATCTAGTTTTATTTTTTTGCAGGTAGGTGTCCATTTTCCCAGCACCATTTGTTGAAGACGCTGTTTTTACTCCATTGTATGCTCTTACCTCCTTTGTCAAATATCAGTTGTCCATAAAGCTGTGGGTTTATTTCTGGGTTCTCTGTTCTGTTACATTGATCTATATGCCTCTTCTTATGCCAGTACCAAACTATTTTGAGTACAATGGCCTTGTAGTATAACTTGATATCAGGAAGTGTGATGATGCCTCCCACTTTATTTTTCTTTTCAAGATTTCTGAGGCTATTCATGTTCTTTTTTGGTTCCATATAAATTTTTGGAATATGTGTTCTATATCTTTGAAGTATGTCATTAGTATTTTAATTGGTATTGCATTGAATTTATAAATTCAATGGGTAATATAGACATTTTAATGATGTTTATTCTTCCTAACCATGGGCACGGTATATGCTTCCACTTGTTTGTGTCTTCCTTGATTTCTTATTTTTTTATTTTTATTTTTATTTTTTTAAATAATTTTATTTTTTTAATGGGGTGACATCAATAAATCAGGATACATATATTCAAAGATAACAAGACCAGGGTATCTTGTCGTTCAATTATGATGCATACCCGTCACCCAAAGTCAGATTGTCCTCTGTCACCTTCTATCTTGTTTTCTTTGTGCCCATCCTCCTCCCCCTTTCCCTCTCCCATTTACCCCTCCCCCCCATAACCACCACACTCTTATCAATGTCTCTTAGTTTCACTTTTATGTCCCACCTACGTATGGAATAATGCAGTTCCTGGTTTTTTCTGATTTACTTATTTCGCTTCGTATCATGTTATCTAGATCCCACCATTTTGCTGTAAATGTTCCGATGTCATCATTTCTTATGGCTGAGTAGTATTCCATAGTGTATATGTGCCACATCTTCTTTATCCAGTCATCTATTGACGGGCTTTTTGGTTGTTTCCATGTCCTGGCCACTGTGAACAATGCTGCAATAAACATGGGGCTGCATGTGTCTTTACGTATCAATGTTTCTGAGTTCTTGGGGTATATACCCAGTAGAGGGATTGCTGGGTCACAAGGTAGTTCTATTTTCAGTTTTTTGAGGAACCACCATACTTTCTTCCATAATGGTTGTACTACTTTACATTCCCACCAACAGTGTATGAGGGTTCCTTTTTCTCCACAGCCTCTCCAACATTTGCTATTACCTGTCTTGCTAATAATAGCTAATCGAACAGGTGAGAGGTGGTATCTCATTGCTGTTTTGATTTGCATTTCTCTAATAGCTAAAGAAGATGAGCATCTTTTCATATATCTGTTGGCCATTTGTATTTCTTCCTGGGAGAAGTGTCTGTTCATATCCTCTTCCCATTTTTTTATGGGATTGTTTGGTGTTTGTTGTTGAGTTTTATGAGTTCTTTGTATATTTTGGATATTAGGCCCTTATCTGAGCTGTTGTTTGAAAATATCATTTCCCATTTAGTTGGCTTTCTGTTTATTTTGTTATCAGTTTCTCTTGCTGAGCAAAAACTTCTTAGTCTGATGTAGTCCCATTCATTAATTTTTGCCTTCACTTCTCTTGCCTGTGGAGTCAAATTCATAAAATGCTCTTTAAAACCCAGGTCCATGAGTTGAGTACCTATGTCTTCTTCTATGTACTTAATTGTTTCAGGTCTTATGTTTAGATCTTTGATCCGTTTTGAGTTAATTTTAGTACAGGGGGACAAACTGTAGTCCAGTTTCATTCTTTTGCATGTGGCTTTCCAGTTTTCCCAGCACCATTTATTGAAGAGGCTTTCTTTTCTCCATTGTGTGTTGTTGGCCCCTTTATCAAAAATTATTTGACTATATATATGTGGTTTTATTTCTGGACTTTCTATTCTGTTCCATTGGTCTGAGTGTCTATTTTTCTGCCAATACCATGCTGTTTTGATTGTCGTGGCCCTATAATAGAGTTTGAAGTCAGGTATTGTAATGCCCCCAGCTTCATTCTTTTTCTTTAGGATTGCTTTGGCTATTCGGGGTTTTTTATAGTTCCATATAAATCTGATGATTTTTTGCTCTATTTCTTTAAAAAACGTCATTGGAAGTTTGATGGGAATTGCATTGAATTTGTATATTGCTTTGGGTAATATAGCCATCTTGATTATATTTATTCTTCCTAGCCAAGAACAAGGTATATTCTTCCATCTCATTATATCTTTTTCAATTTCCCTTAACAATGGTTTATAGTTTTCATTATATAGGTCCTTTACGTTCTTTGTTATGTTTATTCCTAAGTATTTTATTTTTTTTGTTGCAATCGTGAAGGGGATTATTCTTTTGAGTTCCTTCTCAGTTGTTTCATTGTTGGCATATAGAAAGGCTATTGACTTCTGAATGTTAATTTTGTATCCTGCGACCTTACTGTATTGGCTTATTGTTTCTAGTAGTCTTTTTGTGGATTCTTTGGGGTTTTCAATGTATAGGATCATATAATCTGCAAAAAGTGATACCTTTACTTCTTCTTTTCCGATATGGATGCCTTTTATTTCCTTGTCTTGTCTGATTGCTGTGGCGAGAACCTCTAGTACCACATTAAATAAGAGTGGAGAGAGTGAACAACCCTGTCTTGTTCCTGATTTAAGGGGGAAAGCCTTCAGTTTAGTGCCATTTAATATGATGTTAGCTGATGGTTTATCATATATGGCCTTTATCATGTTGAGATATTTTCCTTCTATACCCATTTTGTTGAGAGTCTTAAACATAAAATTGTGTTGTATTTTATCGAAAGCCTTTTCTGCGCCTATTGATAAGATCATGTGGTTTTTGTTCTTTGTTTTGTTGATATGGTGTATTACGTTAACCGTTTTACGTATGTTGAACCATCCTTGAGATTCTGGGATGAATCCCACTTGATCATGATGTATTATTTTTTTAATATGTTGTTGTATTCGATTTGCTAGTATTTTGTTTAGTATTTTAGCATCTGTATTCATTAGAGATATTGGTCTGTAGTTTTCTTTTTTTGTGCCATCCTTGCCTGGTTTTGGTATGAGGGTTATGTTGGCCTCATAAAATGTGTTTGGAAGTATTGCTTCTTCTTCAATTTTTTGGAAGACTTTGAGTAGAATAGGAACCAAGTCTTCTTTGAATGTTTGATAAAATTCGCTGGTATAGCCGTCAGGGCCTGGACTTTTATTTTGGGGGAGGTTTTTAATGTTTTTTTCTATTTCTTCTCTACTGATAGGTCTGTTTAGGCTTTCTGCTTCTTCTTGACTCAGTCTAGGAAGGTTGTATTTTTTTAGGAATTTATCCATTTCTTCTAGGATGTTGAATTTAGTGGCATATAGTTTTTCATAGTATTCTACAATAATTCTTTGTATATCTACAGTGTCCGTGGTGATTTCTCCTCTTTCATTTTGGATTTTGTTTATATGAGTTCTTTCTCTTTTTTCCTTGGTAAGTCTTGCCAAGGGTTTGTCAATTTTGTTGATCTTTTCAAAGAACCAGCTCCTTGTTCTATTAATTTTTTCTATAGTTTTTCTGTTCTCGAATTCATTTATTTCTGCTCTGATTTTTATTATCTCCTTTCTTCGGCTGGTTTTGCGTTGTCTTTGTTCTTCTTTTTCTAGTTCCTTAAGGTGAGAAGTTAAGTGGTTCACTTGGGCTCTCTCTTGTTTGTTCATATATGCCTGAAGCGATATGAACTTCCCTCTTATCACTGCTTTTGCTGCATCCCATAGATTCTGATATGTCGTATTGTCATTTTCATTAGTCTGTATATATCTTTTGATCTCTGCACTTATTTCTTCTTTGATCCATTCATTATTTTAAGTATGTTGTTTAGTTTCCACATTTTTGTGGGATTTTTTCCCTCTTTTTTGCAGTTGAATTCTAGTTTCAAGGCTTTATGATCAGAAAATATGCTTGGTACAACTTCAATTTTTCTGAATTTGCTGATGTTGTTTTTGTGGCCCAACATATGGTCAATTCTTGAGAATGATCCATGTACACTGGAGAAAAATGTATACTCAGTCACTTTGGGATGAAATGTCCTGTAGATGTCTATCATATCCAGGTGCTCTAGTGTTTTGTTTAAGGCCACTATGTCTTTGTTGATTCTCTGTTTGGATGACCGATCTAGAGCCGTCAGCGGTGTATTGAGGTCTCCAAGTATGATTGTATTTTTGTCAGTTTTTGTTTTAAGGTCAATAAGTAGCTGTCTTATATATTTTGGTGCTCCTTGGTTTGGTGCATATATATTAAGAATTGTTATGTCTTCTTGATTCAGTGTCCCCTTAGCCATTATGAAATGGCCATTTTTATCTCTGAGTGCTTTTCCTGTCTTGTAGTCAGCATTATCCGATATGAGTATTGCTACACCTGCTTTTTTTTGGATGTTATTTGCTTGGAGTATTGTTTTCCAGCCTTTCACTTTGAATTTGTTTTTATCCTTGTTACTTAGATGAGTTTCCTGTAGGCAGCATATAGTTGGATTTTCTTTTTTAATCCATTCTGCTACTCTGTGCCTTTTTATTGGTGAGTTTAATCCGTTTACATTTAGTGTAATTATTGATACTTGTGAGTTCCCTATTGCCATTTTATATCTTGCTTTCTGTTAGTTTTGTGTCTTGTTTGATCCTTCTCTTTCGTTTTTCTATCTTTTGTTTTTATTTGGTTGTATTCCATACATCTTTCCTCTGTTGCTATCCTTTTTATCTCATGTGCTTCTGTGGTGGTTTTTTCAATGATGGTTACCTTTGAGTAATGAAAAGGGTCCCTACCCTGTTCATTGTAGCAAACTATTTTGTGAGTACTTTTGCACTCCATCGTCCTTTGCTACTGTTAATCTCCATCTTCTCCCCCTCTTTCTTTTTGTTGTTGTCACAGTTTAAATTTGGTTTTATTGTGTTCTTCCTGGAGCTTTTACTTGTGGCTCTGTTTTTTTTTTGTTCTTTGTATCTGATTGGAGAACCCCCTTTAGTAATTCCTGGAGTGGGGGTTTTCTCATGATAAATTCCCTCATCTTTTCTGTATCTGTGAATGTTTTTATTTCTCCTTCGTATTTGTAGGATAGCTTTGATGGGTATAGTATTCGTGGCTGAAAGTTCCTCTCTTTCAGGACTTTAAATATTGGGGTCCACTCTCTTCTAGCTTGTAGAGTTTCTGCTGAGAAATCTGATGATAATCTAATGGGCCTTCCTTTATATGTTGTATTCTTCTTTTCCCTGGCTGCCTTGAGAATTTTTTCTTTGCTGTTGGTTTGTGTCAATTTCATTATGATATGCCTTGGAGTAGGTTTGTTGGGGTTAAGAAAACTTGGTGTTCTGTTTGCTTCTTGAATTTGAGGCTTTAGTTCTTTCCACAGGCTTGGGAAGTTCTCATCTATTATTTGTTTGAGTATGTTCTCCATTCCATTTTCTCTCTCTTCTCCCTCTGATATACCTATTATTCTTATGTTATTCTTTTTCATGGAGTCAGATAAATCTTGTAGGGCTATCTCATTTTTTTTTAATTTTTGAGTCTCTTTCTTCTTCTCTCTGTTGTGCCTCAAGTTGCTTGTCTTCTATTTCACTAATCCTCTCTTCTATCTGACCTGTTCTATTAGCTAAGCTTGTTACTTCGTTTTTCAGCTCGTGAATTGAGTTTTTCATCTCTGTTTGATTTGTTTTTATAGTTTCAATTTCTTTGGACATATATTCTTTGTGTTCATTGAGTTGTTTTCTGAGCTCCCTAAATTGCCTTTCTGTGTTTTCTTGTATATCTCGGAGGATTTTTAGGATTTCTATCTTGAATTCTCTGTCATTTAGCTCCAAGGTTTCCAATATATTAAATTTTTTCTCCATAGATTTTTCCTCATCTAGCTGTGTTACCTCTCTTTCTTTTGTATCCATGATATTCGATTTTCTCTTCCTTAATGGCATCTGAGGGTGGTTTTGTTGATGGTATTAATGAGATTTAATAAAGAATAAAAAGTTAAAAAAAAATCAAAAAGAGTTGTTTTTTTTAAAAAAAAATTAATAATGAAATAAAGAAAAATAAAATAATAATTTTTTAAAAAAGGAAATTATTCCCCCCCTCCTTTTTTCCTCTCCTCTCCCCCTTTTTTTGAGAAAATCTTGTGGTGAACTTTGAATTATAACAAACAATGCCTGTGATGGAGGTCCTGAATTGGAGAAAAGTAATAAAGGGGCAAAAAGAAAAAAAAGGAAAAAAAAGGGGGAGGGCGGTATGGACCCACAAAAAGCAAATAAGGAAAAAATTTGGGTCAAGAATAAAATGATTTGCTTTTAGGTGTTGGTGTTGTCTAAGAGTTATGATGAGAGGAATAAGAGAACAGAAAAATGGGGGGACAAATTAAAAAAATACTATTTTATTTAGTGGAACAAGAACTAGATAAAATGGAGAGCCAGGGATGGGAGCACTGCTAGTGAGTTAAAAAGGTGAAGTAAAAAACCCCCAAAATGCCACAAACATAAGTTTGAGTCCCAGATAAGATAATTTGTTTGTTATTGAGGTTTGAATGAGAGGAGATGTAAAGGAGAAAGGAAGAAACTAATATAGAGGGAGAAAAGAAAGAGAGAGAGAGAAAAAAAGAGGGAACCAGTAAAAGAAGAAAAAAGAAAGGAGAGAGAGAGAGTTAAGGGTTTTGGAGTGCAACCCTCATAGAGAGAAAGGAAGAGGAGAAAAAAGATAATGGGAGATGTAACACTTATGGGTAGTGTAGTTCAAGGAGAGGAGAGAGTAAGACCGGCAGAGAGTTAATCGGCCAAATTGGAGGAGGAAAAAAAGTTTCAAGAATGAAGATAAGAGAAACAAACGAACAAATATAATAAAATGGGATAGGTTATAAAGTCTGCAGATTATTCTTGATTTTGAGAGGTTATCTTCTTGTTTTTTCTTTTCTCTCCCTCTTCCTGGTCGGTGACTCTGTACCCCAGGTTCTGCCCCTTTGGCACACTCAGGTAGAGGTTTGCAGTTGATAAGTCTCTATGGCAATGTCATGTATTGTGCTTTAGTCTCGTTGGGAGTCAAGGCTCATTAGCTTTCATAGGCTCCGCCAGTGAGAGAGTCCGTGTTCCTGGAGCCTTTCTCCTAGTCTTTCCTTCCTCAATTAGTAGCCTGATAATCCAGCTATGGCGTTGTTGCTGCCTCTGCCTGGATAGTAAGAGGTTCAAAGAGCTGGCAACTCCCCACTCTATTTCCACTCAGCACAGGGCTCTGGGTAAGGCTCAGTCAGTCAGAGCTGCTAGCATAATCAGGCGGGCTTTCCGCCCACTCAAAGACCTCTGGCTCTGCCACTCTGTCCGGTAACACAGGCTGGCACCCACTTCTGGGGTGCTTGGAGGAAACTCTCATTCACTATCTGCGCGCGCAGACCAGGATATCCGACCAGTAGTCTCACGCTCTGAGTGAAACCCCCAACCGCATGGAAATTTGCAGCACTGGAATTCGCTCTTGCTCCGTCCCCGTGCGCGGCTTTTGCAAGGCGCTGGGGCGGCTCGAGATTCCGCTTTTGCCCACACAATGGCCCCTGACTCTGCCCCTCTGTGCGATAACACGGGCGCGCACTGCCGAGGCACTCGGAGGAATCGCTCACTACCTATCTGCGCGCGCACACCAGGATATGAGGCCGGCCGCGTTTCCCTGAGTGAAACCCTCACCAGCACGGAAAATTTCCACCGTTGCAATTAGTTCTCGCTCCCTCCCGTGCGCGGCTTTCCCAGGGCACTGGGGCTGCCCAGAGATTCTGCTTTCGGCCCACAGAAAGGCCTCTGACCCTGCCTCTCTGTGGGGCAACATGGACACCCACTTCTGGGGCTTAGGAAGAGATCTCTCGCCCACTAAGTGCGCACCAACCAGGAGAACGGGTAAAATGGCTGCCCCGCTTGTCTTTCTTTGTTTGGGTTTGGCACGAGTGTTAGCTTGTATTGCCCGGCTTGCCACAGGAACAGTTTTTCCTCCGCTAGGATCTCCGTGCCACAGCCTGGTTCGGCCTTTTGTGCGCGGCCTGGATGTATTCACCCCCTTTGCCCGCCTCAGTTTCTATATTCACAGTTACCAGAGAAAGCCGCCCTGTTTAGGTTAGTGAGGAAGGCGGAGCATTTCTTACTCCCTATTTTCTTCAGGATTTGGTTATATATTTAGCCAATTTTTCACTCGACCATACCTTCGGGTGTATTGTGAAGCATCTGGAGGCTCCAAGTATAGGTTTTTCTGTTTCTGGTTGAAGATCTTGTTGAGTTTTGGGGGAGATTTATCGGTATCGCTTCCTACTCCGCCATTACTCTGACGTCATCCCCTTGATTTCTTTTATCAATGTTTTATAATTTTCCAAGTACGGTCTTTAATCTCCTTGGTTAAATTTACTCCTAGGTACTTTATTTTGGGGGGGGGTTGTAATAGTGAAGGGGATTGTTTCCTTAATTTCTCTCTCTGACAGTTTATTATTGGCGTATAAAAATGTCTCTATTTCTGAGTATTAATTTTATATCCAGCCATCTTGCTGAATTCATTTATCAGGTCAAGTAGTTTTTTGACTGAGACTTTAGGGTTTTCTATATATAGTGTTATATCATCTGCAAATAATGATAGTTTTACTTCTTCTTTTCCAATTTGAATGCCTTTTATTTCTTCTTCTTGTCTGATTGCTGTAGCTAGGACTTCCAGAACTATGTTGAACAAGAGTGGTGAAAGGGGGCACCCTTGCCCTGTTCCTGATATTAATGGGACTACTTTTAATTTTTGCCCATTGAGTATGATGTTGGCTATGGGTTTGTCATAGATGGCCTTTATCATTTTGAGGTATGTTCTCTGTATTCCCACTTTGATGAGAGTTTTGATCATGACTGGGTGCTGGATTTTATCAAATGCTTTCTCTGCAACTATTGAAATTATCATGTGGTTTTTCTCCTTCCTTTTGTTTATGTGATGAATCACAATGATTGATTTGCAAACATTATACCAGCCTTGCCTCCCCAGAATAAATCCCACTTGATCATGGTGTATGATTTTTTTTCATATATTGCTGGATCTGGTTTGCTAATATTTTGTTGAGGATTTTAGCATCTAAATTCATCAGGGATATTTGCCTATAATTTTCTTTCTTTGTGTTGGCCTTGCCTGGTTTTGGAATCAGAGTTATGCTTGCCTCATAAAAGGAACTTGGAAGTGTTCCTTCCTCTTGAATTTTTTGAAATAGCTGGAGAAGGAGAGGAGTTAGTTCTTCTTTGAATATTTGGTAGAATTCGCCAGTAAAGCCATTGGGCCCAGGGCTTTTGTTTTTTGGAATCATTTCGATAACTGTTTCAATCTCATTTGTTGTAATCGGTCTGTACAGGTTTTCTGATTCTTCCAGATTGACTTTTGGAAGATTGTATGTTTCAAGGAATTTGTCTATTTCACCTAGGTTGTTTAATTTTTTGGCAGACAGTTCTTCATACTATTTTCTTACAATATTTTGTATTTCTGTTGTGTCAGTTGTTATTTCTCCACTCTCATTTCTAATTTTATTTATTTGAGTACTCTCTCTTCTTTTCTTGGAGAGTCTTGTTAAAGGTTCATCGATCTCGTTTACCCTCTCAAAGAACCAGCTCTTGGTTTCATCAATCCTCTGTATTGTTTCTTTAGCCTCTATGTCATTTATTTCCACTCTAATCTTTATTATTTCCTTCCTTCTACTACCTCTGGGCTTTACTTGCTGTTCTTTTTCTAGTTCTTTTAGATCAGTGGTCTCAACCTTCCTAATGCTGTGACCCTGCAATACAGTTCCTCATGTTGCGGTTACCCCAAACCAAAAAATAATTTTGGTGGCTACTTCATAACTGTAATTTTGCTACAGTTGTGATTTGGAATGTAAATACCTGATATGCATTATGTATTTTCTGATGGATTTAGGCAACCCTGCAGGGGTTGTGACCCACAGTTTGAGAATCACTGTTTTAGATGCAGGGGTAGGTTGTTTACTTGAGCTTTTTCAAGCTCCTTAAAGTGTGCCTGTAGTGCTATGAACTTCCCTCTCAGAACTGCTTTTGCTGTGTCCTATAAATTTTGAGTTGTTGTATGTTCATTATCATTCATTTTAGAATTTTTAAAATTTCTTCTTTGATTTTATTGTTTACCCATTCATTATTTAATAACATGCTATTTAGTTTCCATGTGTTTGATAATTTTTCAGTTTTTCTGTTGTAGTTGATTTCTTGTTTCATGCCATTGTGATCAGAGAAAATGCTTGATATGATTTCAATCTTCTTAAATTTGTTGAGACTGCTTTTGTGCCCTAACATGTGGTTTATCCTAGAGAATGTACCATGAGCACTTGAAAAGAATGTATATTCTGCTGCTTTAAGGTGAAAGGTTCTAAAGATATCTATTAAATCGAGTTGATCTAATGTGTTGTTTAAGTCTGCTCTTTCTTTGTTAATTTTCTTTCTTGAGGATCTATCTAGTGATGTTAGTGGGGTATTGAAATCTCCTACTATTATAGTATTGCTGTTGATCTCACCCTTTATATCTATCAAAGTCTGCTTTATATATTTAGGTGCTTCTGCATTCAGTGCATAGATATTTATAACAGTTATATTTTCCTGTTGGATTGCTCCCTTTATCATTATGCAGTGATCTTATCTCTTACTATAACCTTTTCTTTAAAGTCTGTTTTGTCTGATATAAGTATTGCTACCCTAGCTTTTTTTTGTCATTTCCATTTACATGAAATATTTTTTTCCATTCTTTTACCTTTTGTCTATGTGTATCTTTTGTTTGAGGTGTGTCTCTTGTAGACATCATATGTATGGGTCCCGTTTTCTTATCCATGCAGCTACTCTATGTTTTTTGACTGGATCATTTAGTCCATTTACATTTAAGGTTATTATTGATGTAGTTGTTTATTGCTATTTTGTTCTTTAGAGCTGTATTCCTCTTTTGCTATATCCCTCCCCCTTTGTTCTGTTTACAACAGGCCCCTTAACATTTCTTGCAGCATTGGTTTGGTTGTAATGAATTCCTTGAGTTTTTTTTTCTTTTTGTCTAGGAAGCTTTTTATTTCTCATTCGATTTTCAACAATAGCCTTGCTGGATAAAGTAGTCTTGGTTGTAGGTTCTTGTTCTGCAGTACTTTGAATATTTCTTGCCATTCCCTTCTGGCCTCAAGTGTTTCTGTTAAGAAGTTGGATGACATCCTTATGGGGTTCCTTTGTAAGTATAGCCTTTTTTTTTTAGCAGCTTTTAATATTTTCTATTTATCTCTTAGCTTTGCTATTTTAATTATGATGTGTCTTGGTGTGAATTTCTTCGTGTTTCTCTTTAATGGAGTTCTTTCGCTTCTTGAACTTGTATGACTTTTTCCTGCATCAATTTAGGGAAATTTTCGGCTATGATTTGATTGAAGAAGGTTTCTAACCCTTGCTCTTTCTTTTTTTCTTCAGGAACTCCTATGATGTGAGTGTTGTTTCTGTTTAGATTGTCACAGAGCTCTCTTGGAATTTCCTCATATTTTTTCATTCTCTTTTCTTTTTGCTGCTCTGCTTTCATATTTTCATTATCTTGGCTTCTAAATCGTTGATTCGATCCTCTGCTTCATCCAGTCTGCTATTAATTGCTTCTAGTGTAGTCTTCATGTCAGATATTGTATTAGTTATTTCTGACTGGTTCTTCATTATTTCAATGTCCTTTTTAATACTTGTTATTTTTTTATTTATGTGCTCACTGTGACCTTCCATTGTTGTTCTAAGATCTTTCAGCATTCTAATAATCATTATTCTAAACTCTGCCTCAGGTAGTTTTCTTATATCCCTCTCACTCAGTTTTTTCTGACAGTTTTTCTTGTTGAGTCATTTGGATTGCACTCCTCTGTCTTCTCATTTTGTCTGTGTTGCCCTGGACTTTCCTGGTTGGGACTGGGGCAGGTCAGTGGGGGTCACTGCCTGTGACTGGTTTTTATCCACTATTTGGGAGCTAAAGGTTATCCAGATTTCATGGCTGCCTCTGCTGGGTCCAGGTGCTGTTGTAAATATCAGTTGTACTCCTAGGCTTGCTTTTATCTACTCTTGGCCTGGGAGAAGTTAATTTAAAAGTTCAAGTTCCCCTAAAATTCGCTTTCTGTTGTCTTTTATTGCTGGCTACTTTTTGGGCTCAGTACTCTAATTCAGTGATTAGGTACAGTATTAGATGTGGCTTTTACTTCTTAGCCTCAGGTGTTTTTCTATCTAGACATTTTAGCTCCCTTTGCGTGGTCTGTCTAACAGGCCACTGCTGCTGTTGCTGCCTGGAGCTTTTGGGCTCAGGTACTACTGGCTCCAGCCCACCTCTGTGACTGCCTCCACCCTGATTGGGCTCACACATGCCCGCGCACCCGTTTGTACTGCTTCTGGGCCTGCCTCAATCAGCTCAGATCTCAGCAGCTGCCTCAGGGGTCGTGCGAGCCCTCTCGGATCTCCACTGAGGTCACCAGTGCTGATGTTATTGCTGAGGGCTCACCCACACCTTGAGCAGGTTTGCGTGCCAACCGGGTTCCTGCAGTAGGTGGCACGACTTCCGCCCTTCCTGGCGGACTTGCGCCTGCGCCCGTGCTTCCCCACTCAGTTGCCACGGGGACTCTGTCTCCACTCGGATCACTGCCAAGGGCGCATCTAGCCCCCAGCCGGTTTGTATGCCTGCGCAGCTGCCAGGCGACTTCTGCCTTCGCTGGTGGGCTTGCTGGTGCCTGTGAGTTTACCCCTCTGTTGATTCTCAGGGCTCTGTGTCTGCCTAGGGCAGGCCACTCAGTAAGCAGGGGTGTGTGTGAGCCTAGGCTCCCCCAGTGGCAATGGTGGTCCTGGGCTCCATAGGCCAGCTTGCACGTGCTCAACTGAACCTCCATAGTTGCACCCTGCCGCCTCTGGCTTGTCTGCCCTGGGTGAGCACTCAGCAGTGCGACGGGTGATGTAGCTTAAACCTCTGCATTCCCTATTTGTGATGCTAACATGGCACCTGGCACTAAGTGTCTTTGTTCTAGCTAGGGTAGGGGAGCCTCTGGTGAATGGAGCACTTTCTCTTCTTTGTTGGTGATGCTGGTTCACTTTAAATCTGGGCAGTGACTCAGCCCAGGGGTTAGGGTGTTCTCCTAGAGCCTCCAGAAAGTGGCTGTGAGCAAGGCTCTCTGTGCAGTTCCTTTAATACAGAGCCTGGGTCTGAGAGTCCTGCCTCCTTCTCTGAAAGCATGTCCAGGCTTTTTCTCAGCCAAATATAGTCTGTTAGCCCTTTCCCAGCTCTAGGGCTCTAGGCTGGGATTCTGGTTTTGGGGATAAGGACCTGCAACTCTCTGGAAAGCTCTCCTCTTCATAAAAATTCTTCCCAGGTGCCTTTCCCCGGTCCCTGCTCCCTGGTACTGGGAGTGGGGTAGCCTACGCATCTCCACACCTCCTACCAGACTCAGTGTATGCTCATTCGTGGTCCTTGGTTGTAAAATCCTTCTAGTTCAGTCCAAAATTTGTCTTTCACCATGAGTGTTCTCAGATTTAAGTTGTAATCCATCTTGGTTCTGGGAAGTGGGAGTTGGTGCATCTGCCTACTCCATGGCCATCTTGGCTCCTGCTGGACTCTGTTTTTAGAGTATCTGATTTTATAGGTTTGAATGGGCCCCAAGAATTTGTATTTCTCCAAGATTCCCAAGTGATGCTGCTGCTGCTGTCTGGGGATCATACCTTAAAAACCACTGCTCTAGAAGCATAGAAGACTGTTCTTGGGGCCAAACAGACCTGGGTTTGTATCTCATTTTCTCTGCTTCTGAGATATATAACACTGAACTAGTTATTTTACCCTTCTAAACCTCATAGATTCATTTATCAGAATTAAAAAAAAATAAGACATATAAATGTTATAAAAGACTATATTCTTTTGATATTATTTTTGTTTTTATGGTAAAAACTAAAATATACCAGTTATTATTTTGTTGTTGCAAAAATAAAAGTTTGGAGGTAATTAATATTTGTTGACATTCATAGGCCAAACACAGAGAATAGCTAGCTCTTAAAATTGGCATGAATGTAAGCTACATGGAGAAATTGATCAATTGTTTATTGTACAATGGCCATACTGACCCACTCTATGTGTATATTACTTCATGCTTAACAAGAGAAGAGAGAGTGTTGATACATTACCATCTGATACAGCACAGAGTTTTGCTGCAAGCTTCTCAAAGGATCAACTCTTTTTGATTGTCAGCTATCATGCCTCCTTTTAGCATAGACAAGAATATCTGGTCCCATCTTCTCTGGTCAAAATGGCCTGGTTGTACTTGATGGACATGGTATAAGTCACAGCAGAGATAGCAGAGAACTGCTTTCTTTGCAAGAGCACAATGGGAATGGCAAATAGGACTTTTGATGCACTGACATATTTTTACCCACAATTCTTGGCTGGGATTAGCTGAGTGACCCTGCTCTAGGGCCCATCTCCAGGTTGAAGGAGCTTTAGAGGAAGTTCTTTGTTGAAAAGATATACTAGAACCAGCAGAAAATTGCAGGGCATATTGACCTAGGCTTGGAACTAGCATTCTGTCACTTCAGTCTTCTTCTTTTGGCCAAACAAGTCACATGAAGTTGGGAAAGATATTCATCCTCTATGATGTCATTAATGCAATAAATTTACCAAAATAATAACAAAACAAATAAAGGCTCTACATTAATAAAAACTATATCATTTTTATCATAAAATCAGGGTCTGAACAAATTGAGACACATACCATGTTCTTGGATGAGAAGATTTAATTATAAAAGAGCTAATTATTTCCAAATCAATTTATACATTCATACAATTCCAATTAAAATGCCAACTTGGATTTGTTTGGAGAACTGGACACAATGACCTTAAAATTCAGTTGGAAAAAAAGAAGAATCTTAAATATAACTGAGAAAAGTATCCAAAAAAAATTGTGATGGGATCTTTGCTGATATCAGAACATAATATAAAGCCACTAAAACCAAAATAATATGGAAATAGCATAGAAGTATACAAATTATTCATCCAGACATAAAGCAGGAAACATGAAAATTTAACATATGACAAGAACATTTCTTTTCCATGAGAAAGGATTTATTTAACAATTGGTGCTGGTGCAATTGATTGTTTATTTATAAGAAAATAAAATTGCATCCCAACATTTCATATATATAAAAGCAAATTCCAGTTGAAAGACTTAAATAAAAATTAAAATGATGAAAATTTTAGAAAAAGGCTAGGAGACAATATACACAATTTAGGGAGAGAGAAAGGCCCTATAATAACAACTTAAAAAATAATCCTAGGTGCTATTTTGAAAAATTGATATATCTGAGAATATAAATACTAAAATTTTTGAATGCATAATAAACTCTAAGGAATGCCTGCAATCATTAGATTTGTAAAAAATATTTGCAAAGCAGATGGTGAACTTAGCAAGGGTTAATAACTATAATACCTAGTAATTTGATATGGGGATTGTGGTTAGAATTGTTGGGGTAGAGATGTGGATAGGGGAATAGCTGGTATACCCAGAAGGGCAATTTGACAAAAAAGACAAACAACTAAATAGAAAGTAAACAAAGGATATGTATATGCATTTTATAAGAGGAAATCCAGACAACGCATAAATATATTAAAAAATGCTTTAATGCACTGGTAGTCATAAAAATGCAATCTAAGTTAACACTGACACATTGCTTTATACCTTTCACGCTGGCAAAAGTTAAAATGAATAAAACAGGCCCTGGCCCTTGGCTCAGTGGTAGAGCATTGGCCTGGTCTGTGGAAGTCTCGGGTTTGAGTCCCTGGTCAGGGTACACAGGACAAGCGCCCATCTGCTTCTCCACACTTCCTCCTCTCCTTCCTCTCAGTCTCTCTCTTCTCCTTCCAAAGCCAAGGCTCCATTGGTGCAAAGTTGACTCCAGCGCTGAGGACAGCTTCACAGCCTCCACCTCAGGCACTAGAATGGCTCCAATTGCAGCGTAGCAATTCTGCAGAGGGGCCAAGCATCGCCCCCTGGTGGGCATGCCAGGTGGATCCTGGTCTGGTGCATGCGAGGGCCTGACTGCCTCCCCGCTTCTAACTTTGGAAAATAAATAAGTAAGTAAGTAAATAAATAAATAAAACAAAAAGTGGTAAAACAGCTATTGCAAGCAAGGACACAGGAACCAAAAGGGCAGTTATGCTGGTAGAAGAGGATTTGCATTGTCTATCTTTTTGGTACGCAATGTCACATTTTTTTCTTTCCATTTATATAATCCTTTTACTCTTTTCACAGAGTCCAAGATCTCTGGGTGATTTTCATTCTGGTCAGTCAGGTCTCCTTGTATTCCGCCAGGGTCAAGTGATATAACTAAAATACAAGTTATTGGTTCTCAACATATAAACTTCTATTTGGAAAGAGACAAAGCTGACACTGGTCAACAGCAAACAATCAAACCCTGATTAAGAGTGGCAAGGGTTCTCTGCGTTGTCAGGAAGTTGCTGCCAATAGTAGCCCCAGTTTCTGTTTTCTGGGAAATCTTTCTGTAGGACTATTCCAAGCCTCTGGCAATCACAGTGGGCATACAGAATCCTTGTCCATTGCATTTCATGACCAAGGGTGAGATGAGTTCAACTGCCCAGTGTTTTTCAATTAATTACCCCCATCCTTTTACCCTTTCTCTCTCTCTCTCTCTCTCTCTTTCCTTCTCATAGGCAGTGGCTTGATTGGTTCCAGCATTAGCTTGGTTGGTCAAAACACAGGCCTCAGGTGCTGAGGATAGCTTGATGGGCGCATTGGCCCCAGATGGGGTTGCAGGGTGGATCATGGTAGGAGCACATGCAGGTGTCTATCTCTATCTCCCCTCCTCTCACTTAAAGGGACCACTTCCACATTCCGGGCGAATGCTGTATTCACTGAGCCAACTTGCCAGCACTGGCTCTGCCCAGTTTTAATAGCTCACTTCTATTTGGTGAGTTTGGAGGGCCTGCAGATGGTTCTAGAGGCTGATTGATGGGATCATCGATTCAATATTGGGATTCTGGTTGGGGTTAGGGATATGGGTATGGGAGTGGGGGCTGGACCCAGCAGGGCAAGGGATTTATTTAACTGCTGCCCCTTTGTGTACTTGATCTCTCAGAAGGTGTATCCTCCTGCAAAGTCATGAGCTGTATTTATCTGGCCTCTCTTCTGGGGAACCCAGATTCCCTAGCTGGGGTGATGGGGAGAACCAGAGCCTCAGTGGGTTTCTTCAGGTCTGGGTAGAACATGAGAATTGCAGGGTCTCGGTGAGCAAAACGAGAGGCTGAGTCAGCTAGAGGTGTTGGGAGACTGCCAGTGGCGTGGATAAGTCTGGGAGCAAATCCTCCTTGTCCCGTGTCAGAGAGGCAGAGGGAGGCTGGGGCAGGTCCAGCACAGTCACTGCTGCTATTTGAGAGGGTCGGTCTCACATAATTCCCACTCAGCTCATGCATATGCAAATTCCAAAAATGGCTATAATCATGTACATAATATTCAATATTTATACAACTGATTTGGTAATTATTTATTCAGGACCTTACATTTCCTCTGTCAATTTTCATTTTGTTAATTTAATTTAAGAATTGGTGAGATGGAAGGAAACCAGAAGTTCAGGCTGAAGAGGGAAAGGCAGAGAGTGAACCCTTTTTTTTAGGTCTTGCATAGCCAGGAATTGCGCTAGACTGGGCAAATATATTAACTTGGTGGTTTTCAGCTTTGGGTAGGTATTAGAATTGCCTGGCAGCTTTGCATGAAATGAAGATGTTCAGGTCTTATTTTACTTCAGTGAGCCTCCATGTTCCTTATTAACTTCCCAGGTAGTTATGCAGCAGAATTTCAGTTCTCCTTCCATTAACACACTACATCTGAGGTAAATATCATTTTCTCTCTTTACAGAAACCCAAATTAGGACTCAGAGAGATTAAGTAGTCTGTTCAAATTGGCCCAGAAGAGAGGGAGGAATTTAAGAAAATAATTTTTGTCTGAATTGGTGGGGAGTTTAGAAGCTTGGAGATCTGGGCTAATGTTAATATGACATTGTTCTAGCTCAGTCTGGTGAGGAGGGATGACATTACAGGTATATTTTTAAGAAGTACTACACATTAAACAAAGAAACAAATATTCTCAGTGTTAGCTTGTTACCTTATTTTTTAGCCCACTTTTTTCATTAAAAATTAAAAAAAATATCAAATATATGCACATAGTTTAAAAAAATTAAGCAATGAAGAAAAAATTCTTCTTCATGATTAGGTTCTTCTGTTTCATCCTAGGGAGTGTGGGGAATGTTTATGCACTTTTTAAGATATGGAAGTCATTTTGGGTCACCTCCCTTGCCCACCCCCAACCCCAGCTTTATCAGTTTTCCACTGCATATAGAATAAAATGTAAACTGCTTTACACAGTCTAAAGACTTTCCACTATATGGCTTTGCCTGCTTCTTCAACCTTTCCTGCCGTCTCCTGTGCACACATCTCACCACCCTGGCTTTGCACTGTCTGAGGGTCTTGCATTGGATAGCTGTCAGGTCTTACCTCAGACTATCTTGTACAGTTTTCCATTGGTCTCTTTTATTTTCTTTACAGCACTGATGACTTATTTGTCTGTTTACTACTTTTCTCTTCCACTCTCAAGTAATTGCCATGAGAATAAAAACTTGGTCTTCTTCCTCTAAGTTCCCATACCATCTAGAGAAGAACAGTGCCTGGCACATCTGATGGCATAATACATATTTACTGACTGAATAAATAAACCTTCCCAAGGACACTCATGCAAACACACATGCATGTGCACACACTTTAAGAAATTTAGGCCCTGGCCGGTTGGCTCAGCGGTAGAGCGTCGGCCTGGCGTGCAGGAGTCCTAGGTTCGATTCCCGGCCAGGGCACACAGGAGAGGCGCCCACCTGCTTCTCCATCCCTCCCCCTCTCCTTCCTCTCTGTCTCTCTCTTCCGCTCCCGCAGCCAAGGCTCCATTGGAGCAAGGGATGGCCCGGGTGCTGGGGATGGCTCCTTGGCCTCTGCCCCAGGCACTAGAGTGGCTCTGGTTGCGACAGAGCGACGCCCCGGATGGGCAGAGCATCGCCCCCTGGTGGTTGTGCGGGGTGGATCCTAATCGGGCGCATGTGGGAGTCTGTCTGACTGCCTCCCCGTTTCCAGCTTCAGAAAAATACAAAAAAAAAAAAAAAAAAAAAAGTAATTTATACCAATGGGATCAAGCTACTTGTTTTAAAAAATTAATTATGTGTCTTGGATATTCTCACAAAAGAAAAACACACAGAGACCTACCTAGTACTTTTTTTTTTTTTAATAAATTTTTATTAATGGTAATGGGATGACATTAATAAATCAGGGTACCTATATTCAAAGAAAACATGTCTAGGTTATTTTGTCATCAAATTATGTTGCAAACCCCTCGCCCAAAGTCAGATTGTCCTCCGTCACCCTCTATCTAGTTCTCTGTGACCCTCTCCCTCCCTCCCTCCCTCCCTCCCATGTCCTCCCTCCCCCCCCCCCACCCTTGGTAACCACCACACTCTTGTTCATGTCTCTTAGTCTCATTTTTATGTTCCACCAATGTATGGAATCATGTAGTTCTTGTTTTTTTCTGATTTACTTATTTCACTCCTTATAATGTTATCAAGATCCCACCATTTTGCTGTAAATGATCCGATGTCATCATTTCTTATGGCTGAGTAGTATTCCATAGTGTATATGTGCCACATCTTCTTTATCCAGTCTTCTATTGAAGGGCTTTTTGGTTGTTTCCATGTCTTGGCCACTGTGAACAGTGCTGCAATGAACATGGGGCTACATGTGTCTTCACGTATCAATGTTTCTGAGGTTTTGGGGTATATACCCAGTAGAGGGATTACTGGGTCATAAGGTAGTTCTATTTGCAGTTTTTTGAGGAACCACCATACTTTCCTCCATAATGGTTGTACTACTTTACAGTCCCACCAACAGTGAATGAGGGTTCCTTTTTCTCCACAGCCTCTCCAACATTTGCTATTACCCGTCTTGTTGATAATAGCTAATCTAACAGGAGTGAGGTGGTATCTCATTGTAGTTTTGATTTGCATTTCTCTAATAACTAATGAAGCTGAGCATCTTTTCATATATCTGTTGGCCATTTGTATCTCTTCCTGGGAGAAGTGTCTGTTCATGTCCCATTTTTTTATTGGATTGTTTGTTTGTTTGTTGTTGAGTTTTATGAGTTCTTTGTAAATTTTGGATATTAGGCCCTTATCTGAGCTGTCGTTTGAAAATATCAGTTCCCATATAGTTGGCTGTCTGTTTATTTTGATATCAGTTTCTCTTGCTGAGCAAAAACTTTTAATTCTAATGTAGTCCCATTCATTTATCTTTGCCTTCACTTCTCTTGCCATTGGAGTCAAGTTCATAAAATGTTCTTTAAAACCCAGGTCCATGATTTTAGTACCTATGTCTTCTTCTATGTACTTTATTGTTTCAGGACCTACCTAGTACTTTTTATGGCTTAAAGACATTCAGAATATAAAATTTAGTTAAAAATGAAAAGCAGAGGGCAGAATTAATACTGTATTGTGGATGGAGTGGATATTTTCATTAATTATGGGAGTTTTCCATTTCAAAAATGCGGCAACAGCGAATACACTCATACTAATATCTTAGAATACTTTGTTTTTCTCTTACTTTAAAAAATTTTATATTTCAGGCCCTGGCCAGTTGGCTCAGTGGTAGAGCCTCGGCCTGGTGTGCAAGGGTTCGATTCCTGGCGAGGGCACACAGGAGAAGCGCCCATCTGCTTCTCCACCCCTCCCCCTCTCCTTTCTCTCTGTCTCTCTCTTCCCCTCCCGCAGCCGAGGCTCCACTGGAGCAAAGTTGGTCCGGGTGCTGAGGATGGCTCTGTGGCCTCTGCCTCAGATGCTAGAATGGCTCTGGTTGCAACAGAGCGGTGCCCCAGATGGGTGGAGCGTCCTCCCCTGGTGGGTGTGCTGGGTGGATCCCGGTTGGGCGCATGCTGGAATCTGACTGCCTCCCCATTTCCAACTTTGGAAAAATACACACACACACACACACACACACACACAAATTTATATTTCAAATGCATTTATATTTGAACAACAATTTATCAGAGTCACAGTATTATGTGACTGTTTATTGCAGGTGGGTGGGAGGTACTGTTTATTAAAATTAATACCTAAGGATTTTCAGAGATCAGTAGGATGGTTATTAGGGAGAAAACATTGTTATTTTTACTTTAGCTCTGGATTTACTGTGATATTATTATTATATATGAGATGTCAATTTTTCAATAAATTTACTGAAAAGGAAAGAAGTGTTTTCCTTATTACTCTGACTTTTAAATAAATTAAGAATTGGTTAACTTCTCAAGTGTAAATTCAGCAAAGCCTCTTGACCAATGAGGAATTTCAAAGGGCTGGCTAATGCATTATTGATTGTACTTTTGCTAATCAGCTCTAGGAAGTGGACAGCCCTTATGATGGGAAGGAAGGTGAAGGGCCTGAGTCTGTTCATACTATGTCCCCTTTTCTGCTCTCCTGGTCTTGTTACTGTAGTGCTATCAGATCATGAGCAACACAGACAGCCTTGGTGGGGAAGGCTCTAAAAACACTGTGGCCTGAAAATGGTGCAAAGCAGTGAGGGAATGGCAGTTCCCCCAGCGGAGTTTTGTGGATAGGAACAAAGTGCACTTTTATAGTGTGTTCTTATGTAGAAATGTATGATTCAGGTCTAATTAGCCAGCAGAAGCAACTCCAGCCTCACTGCAGGGCTGCTTCCTTGAATTACAATTCATCTGTCAACAAGAGAAGAGGAGATGGTGAAGGACAGGTGGCCCAGGTCAGTTTATCTGATCCACATGTCCAATATCCACATGTCCAATGATTCTTAAAGGGTTACCTTTGTACCCTAATTTATCAGTGTTTATTTTAAAAGCATTCATATAACCCTGAGCAAGGACTCCCACCTGCTGCTCCCAACACCAGTCTGATCTATCACGCCACCACCCTCTGGGCAGCCACAAGTTAGAGCAGTGAGAAGCAGTGACCAAGTCCCTATCAGCACCTGCCTTTCTTTGATGACAAAACCAGGTCTATTTACACACCCACTCCCAAAAGAAAGAAGTCCAAGAAAGAATGTATGTGTGCCTCATGCACTTTAAATGCACAGTGAATTCATGTACTTTTAAGTGTGGCCAAATGAATATTTTGAGCCTTATCAATCTGCTAGCAGTTCCTCTTTCCTTGGGGAGAAAAAGAAAAAGTTTGGCCTAAAGTAGGAAGAGGAACAGATGTGTTTTCTATATCTGAATTAAGTTTAAAAAGAGATGTTTCCAAGTAGAAATGCTAGAACTTAGTTTAAGCAACAACAGTATGAAGATAGGGACTATGTTAGACCCACATTGGTCTGTGTTCCTCTCCCTTTTGTCTTTACTGCGTTTATGCCACATAGCATTACACACACACACATACACACACACACACATACACACATATGGCTTTTTTTTAAAAAAAACTAGATCTTGGAAAGACCATAAACACATCTAAGTAACATCCCTGGTGATTTGAAGTCAGGAGTATTATGATCTGTCTTGGGCCTTTTTCTAGTTTAATGGCTAGTATTCCCGGAGATACCAGAACATCTTGAAAAGATGACGTCACTGGCTGAGACCCATCACTCCCCAAGAATATCTCTGAAAGTTAGATGAAAACCACATTGTGAGAGTTTTCCTCCCATCTTCTTATACCCTAGGGCTTACTCAGGGAGGTGTTAATGGTAATTTGTGTGATATCGAACATCGAAGACATAAGGAAATACGGGAAGGTTTTAACCTATATATAAACCTTTACTAGAATGTTTGCCTTTGAGTCAGGCCTGTGTATGTCCTTACTTATTCCCATGAGTCTAGTGGACTGAACTGCATAATAGGTCCAAAGATTCTACCGGCCAGATTCTAATTTTTGGTTCTATATTCTATTTCAAAGCTTTAAATTGAATCTAAAATTGTATTTGACTAAGAGGTTTAAAAGACAAAGTGTGCATCTTTGGGAAAGGAGTGTCAAAGAGTTTGACAGGCACTGGGAAATCACTGCAGATAGTGGTGAATGATCTAAATCTATATCACAGCATCCTTATGCTTTGACCAAAACTAGATTGAAAAATGGTAGTGTAATGGAGGGGGGAACATGTATTATAACAGTCTATAAGGAGATGATGATGATGGAAAAGAAGATTACTTTAAAAGGAAATATTTCAGCCTGACTGGTGGTTGTACAATGGATGGAATGTCAACCTGGTCCACTGAGATCCCAAGTTTGAAATCCCAAGGTCACTGGCTTGAGCATGGGATCATTGATGTGATCCCATGGTCACTGGATTCAGCCCAAAGGTCACTGGCTTGAAGCCCAAAGGTCGCTGGTTTGAGCCCAAGGTTGCTGGCTTGAGCAAGGGTCACTGGCTTGGCTTGAGCCCCCAGTCAAGGCACATATGAAAAGAATCAATGAACAACTAAGGTGCCACAATTATGAGTTGATACTTCTCATCTCTTTCTCTTCTTCTTGTTTCTCTCTCACTCACTCACTAAAAACAAAAAAGAATAAGAGAAAGAAAGAAAGAAAAAGAAACATTTTATTCTATCATGAATATACGAGGAAATTGCTTTCTAAAGAATTTAGAAACAGTGATTTGAAGGATGAAAACATTAAGACTTCAGTGATAACAAAGCTTAACATGATTCAGTGTGGTACAGGTAATTGAGTGAGAATGGAATATCCTTTTATACACAGACAAAATTTTTGTCTAATTCCACGTTGTCATGCAAAGATGGCAATAAGCTAACAAATAGCAAGAAAAGCCTATTTATTATTCCTTATTAATTTTGTTGGCCTTTGTTTTCGCAAATCCCTTCAAAAAAACGACTGCTACCACAGTAAGGCTAGAGATTTCTCAAGCTTTACATTTTTTTTTCTTCCATTCCTCTTTATTCCTCAGCTTTGGGCCAACATTTAATCCTCTAGTTATTTATCCCCTGACTTATTATCATGAGTTACAGAGATACAAGTTCTGCTATTTGTTGCACATCATTAAATGATTTCATTAAAACATTGAATTTGCCTGACCAGGCAGTGGCACAGTGGATAGAGTATCGGATTGTTATGCAGAGGATCCAGTTGGTTGCAGGCTTGAGTGTGAACTCATCTGGCTTAGCACGTGCTCACCAGCTTGAGTGTGGGCTCACCACCTTGAGTACAGTGTCACTGGCTTGAGCCCAAAGGTTGGTAGCTTGAAACCCAAGGTCTCTGCCTTAAGCCCAAGGTGACTTGCTCTGCAGTAGCTCCCCCCAGTCAAGGCACATATGAGAAAGCAATCAGTGAACAACTAAGGAGCCTCAACAAAGGATCAATGCTTCTCATCTCTCTCCTTTCCTATCTGTCTGTCCCTATCTGTCCCTCTCTCTGTCTCTGTCACACACAATAAACAAACAAATAAATAAAATTATATCAAGGTGAGAAACATTTGTGAGCTACACTTATCTAGAGACCATCCTTGAAAACCCTCTTTATGAAAAACCATCATGCAAGGAGTTTGACGAGGTAAGAGAAGAAAAGCCTATAGGTTATAGACTCCTTAAAAACACAGCTGAGGAACTCCACCATAATTGTTGTCTCAAAGTGAGTCTTTCCCTGTAGTACTCAAATATATCTGGGTGAGATTATGGCCAGAGTTCCACTGTCTTGACCTTGAGGAAAACTATGTTCAGAGTGATCAGGGAACATATACTAGTTTCCTATTAAGAACATGTATGTTACAGCATCTTCGTTAGAAAGTTACTGACTCAGCCACTGGAAAGAAGGTAGGAAGATAGCATGTGGGCAGTTTCTGTGACTGGCAGAAAGGGATAGAAGTGAGGTTTGTTAGAGGGTCTTCTGTGTAGTGATCTGAAACTGGCCAGACTGTCCTTACCGTAGTCTGACAGAACCCTAGAATTAAATTGAAGATCTGTACCCATCATGTAATACAGATTCTGATGTCAGAGAGGTCTGGGTGTAAATCCTAGGTCTGCCACTTACTGGCTGTGTGAGCTCTAAGCCTCAGTTTCCAAATTTGTACTTTTACCTAATATTGTTGCGAGGGTTAAGAAAATCATGTCTGTAAAGGCATTCAACTAAGGCTGATCATTGTTCCTTCAGTGTTGTAAGGTGAAACTGAAAACGCAAGTCATGATGCCTCCATTCTTTCCCAAGGACTGAGTATGATATGAGAGACAGAGAGTGGAGGACAAGTGTGTGACTGGAGGCAGCATGGGGTTACCTTCTAGGACTTCCCATTTCTCCCGGGTTCATACTGCTCACTGACTTTTCAACTTTGCTTCCTTCTGTTCAGAGCGTGAGCTGTAAGAGTCAGAAATAATGGACTGGAGAGTAGGCAATATTTAGGAGAGTACATATCCCCCAGCCTATAAAGTACTTGTTTCTGGAAAGATGTAGAATTGTGGTCCAGAGGAAGCCAGATGCAACCCTGTTTATTTCTAAGTAAAGAGCGGAGATTCTAGGATTAACTGTGTTCGAGCTTCTAAAGAACACTAGTCTAAGGCAAACAGAAACCTTACTAAACATGGTGTTATAGGTATGTCCTCTTCTCCAATTCATAAATTGATGTTCTAACCCTCAACACTTCAGAATGTGACTTTATTTGGAAATAGGGTGATTGGACATGTAATTAGTCAAGGTGAGATGAGTTTATTGGAATATGGTGGGTCCCCAATGTCATATGATCAGTGTCCTCATAAAAAGGGAAATAAAAAGGGAAAATTTGGAGACAGACATACAGATGGGGAGAACACCATGTCAACATGAAAGCAGGGGTTGGGGTCATGCATTTACAAGCCAGGGAACACCAAAGTTTTCCAGCAAACCACTGGAGGCTGAACATACTCTGTAGCATACTCTTGAACTTAGGCTTCTAGCCTCCAGAACTATGATGCAACACATTTCTTTTTTCTTTTCTCTTCTCTTCCTTTTTTATTACAGAGAGAGGGACAGATAGGGACAGACAGACAGGAAGGGAGAGAGATGAGAAGCATCAATTCTTCATTGCAGCTCCTTAGGCTCCTTAGTTGTTCATTGATTGTTTTCTCATATATGCCTTGACAGGGGGTCTCCAGAAGAGTGAGTGACCCCTTACTCAAGCCAGCAGCCTTGGGCTCAAGCCAATGACCTTGGGCTTCAAGCCAGTGACCATGGGGTCATGTCTATGATCCCAAGACAGCGACCCCATGCTCAAGCTGGTGAGCCCATGCTCAAGCCAGATGAGCCCATGCTCAAGCCAGCGACCTCATGGTTTCAAACCTGGGTCCTCTGCATCCCAGTCAGATGCCTATCCACTGCACCACTGCCTGGTCAGGCAAAATACATTTCTTTTAAACCACCCAGTTTGTGGTACTTTGTTACGGCAGCCATGGAAAATTAATATGCATGGGTAAAATTTCTCCCCCACTTTTTTTTTAAGTGAGAGGAGGAGAGATAGACAGACTACCACATGCATCCCAACTGGTTTCACCAGGCAAACCAGCCCCTCAGTAGCCCCCAGAAATCCTCATCTGGGGCCAGTGCTGCCTGATGCTCTGCCCATCTAGGGCCATGCTGCAACCAAGCTATTTTTAGTGCCTGTGGGGAGGCTCAACTGAGCCATCCTCAGCGCCCAGGGCAGATGTGTTCAAAACAGTCGAGCCATGGCTGCAGGAGTGGGGGAAATATAGAAAGAAAAAAAGGGAAAAAGAAGTGGAGAAGCAGATGGTCGCTTCTCCAGTGTGTTCTGACCCGGAATCCAACTGGGACTTCCACATGCCAGGTTGATGCTCTACCACTCAGCCAACTGGCCAGGGCTCCATTTCTCTTCTATAGGGCTGGTACTAGGGTGAAGCAAACAAAGTACTTGTCTCAGGCACAACATTTAAGGGGAACAAAAATGCATTCAGTAATCAAGGTAAATATCTCAATGCAATATTTTTAAAATTGAAATTAATGCAAAAAATCAATGCCAAACAAAATGTCAAAATTTTAAATAAAGATGGGATTAGTCATAGGTTCATGTTGAGTATTTTAGAGCATGGGACAAAAGGGATGAAAAAATTGGTAATATTGGTGATGCCTTTATTTAGACTTTTGATATTTTGTTCATCATGGGTTTCTTGTATTAACTTTGATGTGCTGAAATACTGTATAAAATACCATGTGTCTTGATTTCTGGGATTTTGGCAGTCATTAAATTTTACACCTGAAGTGAACACCTTACTTACCTCAACCTAATCCCTGTGTTGCCTCAAAACCATCTGTTGAGGTTAGGACCCTAATTTCAGTGCAGTAGGCTGAAACCTGTGTGATTCCAACATTCATCATTTTGTTTTTGGCCAAAGAAATGAAGAAAGAAGACTTGCCAGATATTTCCGCTTGGCCTTGCTGCCTCTCAAACGCAGATGAACATGACACCCAACTTCTCTACTTTGAAGAGATTCCCTCACCCTCATCCTTACTTCAGTTGCAGTGTTCTCCCATTAGTTGTGGGTCAACACTTCAGTGTCATTAATTCTGCTGTCTGTTTTGTCACCCATATCCGGTAAAGTCAGGCTAATTTTTTCCTAGCTCCTAAGTAAAAAAAAAAAAAAAAAAAAAAAAAAAAAAAAAGTCTTAATGTCCTTTTGTAAAATAAATACTATGTCATATATTTTAGTGGGTATAAAGAAGACAGTAGAAAAATTATCACTAAGTGCACCATCCAGATATAACCTCTCTCAGTATTGAAGTGAATATTCTTCTTAGACACTTTACATCTGTACTTGCAAATATATTTTCAAAAATGGGCTTATACTATACAAGTTTTTTGGTAACCTTAATTTGTTAGTTGCCTTGTGAATGTGGAAACTTTTCATGTTAACAAATCTAGATGTAGAAAAATAATTTTAATGGTTTCACAGCATCCTATAAATGGGTGTGCCTTAATGTATTTAACCAATACCCTTGTATGGAATACTAAGCTTTTACTACTATACACACCACCACAAAGAATATCTTTATACATATTCACTTTTCTAATGATTCTCTCTTTTTTTTTTCTTTTTAATTTTTTTCCATTGATTTTCTTTTGAGAAAGAGAAAGGAAGGAAGGGAGACATAGAGAGTGAGAGGGAGCATCAACTTGTTTCACTAAGTTGTTCCATTTAGTTGTGTACTCATTGGTTGCTTTTCGTATATGCCCTGAATGCACATACGAACCAGTGACCTTTGGTGTACCAGGTCAATGCTTAACTAACTGAGCCAGGGCTGATTTACCTTTTCTAAATTTGTTTTATTTTTCAATTACAATTTGAATAAATATTTTTTGTATTATTTCAGGTGTATAGTATAGTAGTTAAACAATCACATACTTTATAAGTGTTTCTCCTGATATTTCCAAGTACCGACTAAGCACCAAACATAGTTATTAAAATATTATTGACTGTATTCCTGTATCCCATTACTATTTTGTAACTACTAATTTGTACTTTTTAATCCCTCTCCCTTTTTTTACCCATCCCTTCAACCTAACGTTTTTACTACATAGTTTAATTTTTTTTTCAGTACAGTCATAGTTTAATTTTTACAATTACATTTTTAATCCATTTAAAGTTCATGTCGGTGTGAAGGTTCTGATAACCCTCCTGTTCCTTTCTTTCTAATCCTCTTTCTACTAACTTCTTTCATTGCAGCCATATCCTATTTAGTATTCTTGTCCATTTTAAAAAAAATTAAAAATATTATTCATGTAATACCTTGGAAGAAAAGCATTCTAAAGACTGTCCATTGCTAGTGGGGGGAAAAGCCCTCAGAGCGCTCTTGCCAATCCTGTTTTTCTCATGTTGTTGCTCAATCGCACCTCTCTATAGGATCTTCTCACCCAAGATGGAGGGAATAATCATTGTCTCCCACACAGGTCTTCTTGCCCCTGTGTGTGCCGTTCTCTCCTGGTGAAATGCACCCCCCAGACCTGAGCCATTCTTAAAGAATCTCTGTTAGTCATTTCTGGAGCACACAGTTCACAGAGCCCTCTCCCGCTGTGCAAACTTCTCTGTCACTTGTATATTTGATTCCTAGTTGTTTACTGACTGACTTTGTATTTTAACTTTCTACTTGTATATTTAAAGTCATAGATTTAAGAGTTTCAGAGTTAATACAGACCAAGACATTTGTCATTTTATGTGTTATCTGACACTGAAAGTCATCTATAATATTCTTGCTAAGTAGTCACTTAGCTTTTGTTTGATTACCTCTTATAATAAAAAACTCTCTATATTCCATGATTGCCCTTGTTATTCCTAGTCACATCCTAATAATTAGAAAATAAAACTGTATTATAAAGCCCTCAGGCCTGACTTGGTGGTGGTGCAGTGGATAGAGCATCGGACTGGGATGTGGAAGACCCAGGTTTGAGACCCCGAGGTCGCCAGCTTGAACATGGGCTCATCTGGTTTGAGCAAAGCTCACCAGCTTGGACCCAAGGCCACTGGCTCGAGCAAGGAGTTACTGGGTCTGCTGAAGGCCTGTGGTCAAGGCACATATGAGAAAGCAATCAATGAACAACTAAGGTGTCGCAACAAAAAACTAATGATTGATGCTTCTAATCTCTCTCTGTTCCTCTCTGTCTGTCCCTGTCTATCCCTCTCTCTGACTCTATCTCTGTAAAAAAAAAAAAAAAAAAAAGGCACTCAGATTTGTCTTCTTGTGTCTCTCACTCCTGGAGGGAGTTGTGGAAAGGACAATAGATGTGGGGTTTGGTAAAACTAGTTTTGAATCCTGACTGCACTTGCTAATAGATTTGTAATCTTGAACAAAATGTTCTACTTCTGTTGGGCTTCAGTTTCCTCATGTGTAAAATAGGGATGATACCTACCTCAAATATTGCGGTAGGAATAACTTTAATGAGAATTAAAGTAATCAAAGGAAGATATATATGTAAATTTCTGGCATATACATAGGGAATGTTTGATAAATAATTGTTGAATTAGAATTTATCTTCTGCAACCATGCAGATAATATCAAATCCTATAGACTAATATTATATAAACTTTGCTTGTCTTTTCTTCTCAATCAAATATTTCCAATTACCTGAGTTATTTCCCGATATCATGATTTCTCATATCATAATATCGACCCTCTCCCCCTTGATCCTGACCCCCACCCACCATGTGGTCACTCTTCAGCATAATCCACTTTTCAACATCCCTCTGAAATTATAGGATTCTCAACCCTGGCAGGCACTCCCCAAGTCACCGAACCAGAATCCTTCCATTCTGTTACCTCAATTACAGAGGCTCTCAAACCTGAATGACTGTTAGCATCATCTGGGGAGCTTTCAAACATACTGAGGGTGCTTGCATTCTTTCTGTTGTAAAAGGCCCTCGGTGAGAACTGAGCACTCACATGTTTAACAGCTGATCAGATGATTCTAATATGCACAGATCTGTAAACTTTTTGCTGACGGATCTGCAGTCCCTATTTCAGATGCTCAGTCAGAAGTGTTTCAGAATCAGATTTTTTTCTTTCTGTCTTTTGGAAAGGTCAAATGGTGCATACCCAATTAATATGAAATACCCTTGGTGGATCTAAATCTTCACCTTGCAGTCAAATACATAAATATTTTGGCAGTGACAGACATAAACATTCAGGTTAAGTGAAAACAAAAGTATAAATACCCTCATGATAGCTGAGACCAGTTTTTCAGACACGCAAATTTTTGGACAAAGTTTCAGAAGAAAATGGCAGTTTTTAGAACTATCAAATTGTAGATAAGGGATTTTTGATAGTGGTGTATTTTCAGCACTTAGCCTGATGTACTGCCCAGACCTATGAGCTTAACACATATTTGTTGAATGAATGAATGAGTGAGGCAAACTTTTCTATGTAGTATCTTTAGAGGTATGGTGTATGATTCTCCTTCAACAGATAGTACCTTTGGACCATAAAACTGGAAATAAATTAATTTGAAAGACACTGAAGGAGAATAAAAATCCATTTGTTCTGTTCTGTTTTTTGTCACCTCAGGATTTCTATACTAAAAATAAATATATATCAAACTACTGAAAACAAAAGGAGAGGTTTTCTCTATTGTGTGCAAGGCCTTACATCGTATTCTCTAACAGCTGATAAAAGGAGTATGGGGAAAACATCTGCATTTATCCGGGAATCACAATGAAGAAATCTGAGAAAGAATACAGACAGTTCTCAACTTATGATAGTTTGACTTAATGATGATGAGAAAGCAGTGTGCACTCAGTAGAAACCATACTTTGAATTTTTGAATTTGATCTTTTCTCAGGCTAGCAGTATGGGGTACTGGGCAGTGGCAGCGGCCACAGCTCTGAGTCAGGCATGTGATCAGGAGGGTCAACTATCGATAACTCTACAGTGTACTGGGTTGCCAGTACTTTTTGGATGTTGTATTCTGAGCACATTTAAGGTAGGCTAAGCTAAACTATAATATTCTTTAGTTAGTTGTATGAAATGCACTCTTTGCCTTATTACTTTCAATTCACTATGGGTTTATTGGACTGTAATCCCATTGATAAGTCAAGGAGCATCTGTATTCTGATTTTCAGTAACTAAAGTTGTAAGTCCAAGTTTAATAGACATTAAATAATGTTGAATTGAAGGAGTTTACATATATAAACAATTAAATTGTAAGAACCAGCTAACAAAAATCAAATACATCTCCAGTTCTGTTTGTTTTCAAAGTAGAAAGTCTCTAAAGAAATGAGAACTATGTAGATATTTAGTGTAGACTGGGGGTACACAGTCATTTAGGAGGAGAAATGTAGGGCCATTAAGAGGATTGTGTGTATAGATTTATTATATATATACACACACACACACACACACACACACACACACACACACACACAGATAGTTATTGTAAACATTTGGCTCATGTGATTATGGGGACTGGCAAGTTCAAAATCTGTAGTGTTGGCTGGCAGGCTCTGGACCCAGGAGAGCCCATGGAGCAGGTGAAGTCCAAATGCATTCTCCTGGGGGATTCCCTCTTGCTTGGGATGCCAGTCTCTTTATTCTACTTAGGCCTTCAACTGATGGGATGAGGAGGCCCATTCATATTGTAGAGGTCAGTCTGCTTTACTCCACGTTTCCTAAGTTCAATGTTAATCCCCTCCAAAAACACTTTTCAAGTTGATACATAATATTAACCATCATAGCTATTAATTCAATACAATATTTCCCCCTTTATCTTAGTATTTGACTTTAATTGAATATTGTTAGATTTTTTTTTCAGTCCCCAGTGCATATTACTTTATTTCATTGATTTGTTTTCTTAGAGCTGCACATGTCTAATCAGCTCCCAGGTGATGCCAGTGCTGGGCTGAGGACCATGCTTTGTGGGTGCCAAGGGGTGCTATTTTATGCTCCTGCCTTCAGAGGGAAGGAGTGCACAGCAGAGCCAAAGGAATCTTTTCTTGTCTTCTGAGTTTCAAAAGTTCAGGTCTTGGGGAAAACAGGGAAGAACTTTGTAAAAGATTTGAAGACCAGAGAGAAGTTGTGATGCAAGGAAAATAGCTCTTAGACTGGATTGCAAAGAAAATCAGAGGGAAAATCCAGAAGAGCTTTGATGCTACTGTGTCCCCAAGAAGACCCTTTCCTCTTCCCGTCCTTCCTGTTGGGAGAATCAAAACGTCAAGAGAAATGTAGGGAATGTGAAGAGTTATAAGAATCATTTATTGGATTGGTAAGGATTTAGAAAGGAAATTAATCAGCCAGTGTGAGATAAGCCTTTTTTTTTTAATGATGAAAATGATCTGTGTTGTGCTTACTTTGTGCCAGATGGGGGCTGATCAAATGCTTTATGTGTTTTCTTATTTCATTCTCACCACAATCCCCATGAGCCATGGGTAAATACTTCTATTATCCCCATTTTCAGCTGAGTTTCAGCAAGGTGAGGGGTTTCGTGCCTGTCCCACAGTTAGTAAGCCGGGGACTCAGCATTTCTGATGAGCTTTCTATGTAAATTAAATGAACTAATATTTGTAACACACAATAGTGTCTGACATATAGTAAATACCATATAAATGTTAGCAATTACTACTGTGATTCCTTGATTTTAGATATCTCCCAATTCTTTTTCTTCTGCTCACAGAGCTAGAGTTCACACCTCTTTCTACCCCTACCTCTAAGGGAGCCAATGGACTCTGAGACCTGTATGCCCCTGAAATCCACAGCAGTTCAGAACAATGAGAAAGAGTTTTCCACTGTCCCACCCCTGAATAATTGAATGCACATACCTGATAGACACACACTGACTGATTTGCACAAACTAATGAATTCTACTGTTTGTGGAAACCAATTTGGATTAGGTTTCTGTCATTTGTAGCCAGAAAGAGCCCTGATTTGTAGGTCACATAATTTGGGGAAATAATAATTTTTTTTTCTGTTAAATACAAGTGAGATTGCCAAAGAACCTGAAGAATCAAAGAAGTAGACTTCATTTCCCTGATTTTAGAAGTCGAAGACTCAGGTGGTGTTCTAGATGGATTACTTGAGAATGAGAAGGTGAAATCAGGGTTTTGACACCACAATGATGGAGGGTATTAGTATTTACATATATCTAAAGCTCAAAATATAAAGGCTGAATTAGAATTGAGGATCAGAGTCTTGTTTACCCTCACGGAGGTCTGCCACTAGCGAGAAAAGTGTGCTTGATCCTATTGACTAGGCATTCTGTTTCTATGTCAACTACTTTTTATTTTGTAATTCTAAGTTGGCATTTTGTTTTTAATGCTTCTATCTCCTGAGTTGGTTAATATGATTCCACCCTTGGGAAACAGCAGTGTCATTAGCTCTTGTCATTTCACTCCCAATATACCCTTCTCTAATTTGCTCTGTGATGGCATAGCTGAGACTTCCCAAACTACATTTCCCAGAATTCTTTTTCTGTTAGGTTTAGCAAGTAGCAAGCCCCAGACCCCCCAAATTAGATAGGGGTAGGAGAGATGAGGATTTTTATACTGTTTACTTGTTATTCCTGTTAGTAAGGTACATAATATTTTGTTCTTGGCTCCAGCTTCTTTTGGTATTTTACTTGTTTGCCTCCTCAGAGGTACCCGGAGCAGCCTCTGATAATCTAAATTCTTCAATGAATTCCTGCAGCCTAAGGGGTGGTAGCTGCATTTATCATCTCTGAGTTTTCTCAGTGTTTCTATTTTGCTCCTTCAGCTCACCTATGCCTGTGTAACCAATTCTTTATATTTAATTCCCTCTTGAAATATTTACTTTGGTGTCTGTTTTCCTAACTAGATCCTAATATGTAGTAATAGAAGTAATCCTGAAACATATCCTAAAAGATAGAATTCTGGAATTGGTTCAGCTATGCTATTGGCCTTGAATACTGCTTAACTTCTTGGCAATAAAAAATGAGTTACTAATAATACATGCTATGCACTGGTATCATGATTAATTAAACAATCTTTTGTGGTTGTGATGAAGTGTTTGCTGAAACATGGTCTTGGAGACCAAGGGGCTGTCATATACATCTTTTTTGGTAGTAATGAAAACTACAGAAACTTGAAGGAAGACTAACTGTTTTCAATTGAGCTGGTGAGCTTACTGAAAGAAAAATGACAAATTCCAGCCTTGAAACTCTCAACTAAAGACACTGTTGGAGAATCAGTTTCTATAGTAGACCTAAAAGATTCTTTTATATTCTGTAGCCACTGAGATGACTTTGCTGCAGGTCAGTTCATCATTTAATTGTGTAGAATGCAGAATTACAATTTAAGTTGGGTTTTTAACTTGCCAGTATCTTATGTGAAAGTTAGGACATTGATTGAGAAGGAGTGAGACTGAAATGGAGTACCCGTGTGAACTTAGACAAAACTGAAGCTTGAACCCCTGAGTTTTTCTGAGTCCTCTTTGTCAGTAAGATCAACTCTTCCTGCTATATCTGGGCAGACTGGCTTCCCCTTCCTCCAAGGTCCTGTGGGAACCTCATAGAAGGCAGTTGCCTTAAAAAGGATGCTTAGCCTTGTCAAGACCCACCAGCACTACCTCTCATGACTCTATAACTAGAGTCGGAGTAAATACAAAATATGACTCAGGAGGGTATAGGTATACTCAGAAGAATTGTAAAATTTTGTTACTATATATTGGTAAAAACCTGGTGAATTTATGTGGGGTTTATTTTCTCGCTGTTAGATTAAGGAAGATGAACTATAATCACATTGAATTAGGCTAAATTTATTGAGAAGAATTCAGAGAATCTGGACTGAATATATTAGCTCAAGCAGCTGAAAGTGGCTGTCACAGTTTGCTTAGTGGATGGAACTTGAATTCAGTGGTTGTTTTCATTCAATGAGGTTGAGATGCTAGAGTTGGGCATAATGTAGGGGAAGGAATTCCAAGGTTGAGGTGGGAACTCTGGAGTGGATTAATCATATACAGTCTCACATTGCCCCACCTCCTCCACAGTAATACTCCCTGAGGCACTGAGAAATATGTTAATTAGAGGAGCTCTGGACATCTGTAAAAATAGCTGCGTGGCTGTGGTGGCTGCTATCTGGGGTGTAGAGATGATAGGATCAGAATGTTTGGACTCACTTCACAGGGGAAGGTAGTTAAGGGTCCCCACCCCCAAATTTGTTTGTTGAGAGCAGAGGTAGAACCAGAACTCTTACCTCTTGACTTCTGGTCTGAGGCTCCTTCACTAAATCTTATATAGGCCAAAAGAGTATCAGATTGTTCTGGTGTGTCCTTCAAGACTCAAGGCCACTTTGATTTTACACAGTTATATTAATGCCTACTTGTTCTCTCTTTCGCACACATACGACTCACAGGTAGAGAATAACAACTCATGGGTAGAGAATAACGAGGCAAGCCTATAACATGCAAAAACAGAAATTGTAATCCATTACAATAACTGCTGCATGCATATATGTATGAGCCTTTCGAGCTATAAAGCCTGAAATGTTTGCTATCTGGCTCTTGTTGGAAAAAGTTTGCCCACTCCTGCTTTAAATTTAAAATATTGTAGATAAAGCTTAAATCCTGTGTTCAACCCTCTTTTTGTCAGTATAAATTCAATAATATTGTGTCTTCATGTTTGTAGATTATTTATAGACTTAAATAATCTATGGTTTTTCTGGTCAGAAAGATGGGCAAATTTCCCAGAAGGCAGAGCAGATGATGGTCCTGAAGAAGGGGTGCTACCTGGTCCCCTTTGGCACATATGTATTTTAGAAACTACAATGACAACACAGAGCTTTTACAGGTCACTCATGTGATGAAAATTTGCCTCCTGATAATTAAGAGTTATCTTTACATTTTTAATTGTTAACACTGATGGTATATGCATATATATATATATATATATATATATCAATCTCTTTCCTCACTAACTTTTTAAGGTTTACAAACCTGTATAATTTAAGTGATACATATATGTTATATAAAATAGGAAAAATATTAAAAAGTAGAAAGAAAAAATAACTCTTTAGATCAAGCACCTAAAGACAACCATTGTTTTTTGTTTTTTTTTAAATTTATTTATTAAATTTAATGCAGTGACATTGATAAATCAGGGTACATATGTTGAGAGAAAACATCTCTAGATTACTTTGACATTTGATTGTGCTGTATACCCCTCCCCCAAAGTTAAATTGTCTTCTGTCACCTTCTATCTGGTTTTCTTTGTGCCCCTCCCCTCCCCCAACCCCTCTCTCCTTCTTCACCCCATCCCCCCTCCCCCCACCCCCCACCCCCCACCCCTTAGCCATCACATTCTTGTTCATTAAAGACAACCATTGTTAACAATTGTTTGGCATTAATTTTAATTGAAAAATGTTAAATAAATACAAAAAAAAATTGGTGCATTTATTTAATAAAGCATTTAGTTGAGCAAATGACATTGGCAGGGAACAAGTTCTAAAAATCTCCCTGATGCATTTACTATTTTCTGATTGTCTCTTGTTTAACCTCAAATGTAATATTTATAGAATATTTAGTCAATAAATAATTAGGTGTCACCTGCCTCCTCTTTTCCTTTGAGATGTACGACTGAATGTATTTTCCAAGTGTCAAGAGTAGGACAAGCTATTATTTCCTGAATTACCAAAGTCATCCTGGAGATGAAGTTGTTTTGAGGTGATTGATATTTTTTTCTTTATCCTATAAGCCTGAATATTTACTGCGGTGTTCCTTTTTCACCATTCACATTTAAAAAAATCACTTGGGGAAAGAGAAACATAGAAAGCCCCTGGGAAACTTCTCCATCTTGTACCTCTTGTCTTCCCTGTGAGACTCCACCATGGCTTTCTGGTCAAATTCATTTTCTGGGGAGAGTGCCCATTAGAATGTTTCCTCATGGAGGACAAAGTGATAATGTGTTAGTCTGAAGACCTATTTCAAACACCTCTTCTTGTGGTTAAACAAATATACTGATGTTTTCAGCCTTGTTTCCTTCCCCTAAGATTATGTTCAAAATGAGTATTGTATTAGTTTCTTTTCTTTTTTAAATTATTTTTATTTATTTATTCATTTTTTAGAGAAGAGATTCAGAGAGAGAGAGAGAGAGAGAGAGAGAGAGAGAGAGAAGGGGGAGGAGCAGGAAGCATCAACTCCCACACGTGCCTTGACCAGGCAAGCTCAGGGTTTTGAACTGGTGACCTCAGTGTTCCAGGTCAACACTTGATCCACTGCGCCACCACAGGTCAGGCTGTATTAGTTTCTTATTGCTGCTGAAACAGATGACTTCAAATTGAATGGCTTAAAACAGCAGAAATCTATTATCTCAGTTCTGGAGGTCAAAAGTCCAAAACAGTTCTCACTAGACTAATATGAAGGTATAGAAAGGGCTGTGTTTTTTTCTGGAGGCTGTGGGAACAATCTGTTTTCTTGCTTTTTTTCAGTTTCTAGGGAGGGGTCTTCCATCTCAAAAGCCAGAAATGGTCTTTCCAGTTTTTGTTACATGGAATCTCCTTGACACTGATATGCCAGCCTCTCCCACACTAAGGTCCATCATGATGACATTGGATCTGCCCTGGATAATCCAGGATAGTTTCTCAGGTAAGATCCTTAACTTAATCACAGCTGTTATATCCCTTTTGGCATGGAAGGTAACATGTTTACAAGTATGGGGATTAGGACAGGGGTCTCCTCCTGGTGGGGTGCATTATTCTGTTTATCACTATTACTTTAACTCAGAAGAGTGGGTAATGTTTGATTGAAATGGGACAGTATCATTGGGGAAATACTGCTTTTCTTTTGGTAGTTCTCAATCATTCTAATTTTACTACTTCAGCTGTTCTAGCATAAAATACCTTCCAGTAGTAAAATGATTATTCTTGCCTTTTTTTCTGGGGTGGCCCAAGCCAAAATTGTGAAGCAATTTGTTTGGCCTTTCAGTTTCCTCTCCAGTCCCATTTCGTCTTTCCCAGACCTCTGCTGTCTTCTCTTACTCAAAGTTTTATGATAATCCTGGCAAGCTATTCTAAAATATGAGGTAAATAAATGATCCTTGTGAGGATATTTTCACAGTATCAAAAGGGTTTGAGAATTAAAAGACTTAAAAACACAGAGTGAAGCTTTGAGTTTCCAAATGATCAGTAATAGATTGATAATAATAAATTGTTTTCAAATACTTATTCATTACGTGCTATGCTAGTTATCGTGGGGATTCAGAGATAAGTAAAGCTCAGTGACTATTCACAAGGAGTTGACATTCTGGACAATTTAAAATATATGTTATTGGATCAGAGAACTTTTATAACTACCCATGTAAGTTTTTAGCCTTTGTAGCTCTACTATTATTCACAGATATTAGGGTTTAGAAACTAGAATTTTTCTTACTAAATTGCCATGAACTTATATTTATCAATAGTTGTAAATTTACTAATACAGTGTGCCAATGAGATGTAGCCTTAAACTTCTCTACCTTCTGATAGCAGAAGTGGGGAAGGAAGAAAGGAGACATGAACTAAATCTGCCAGTGTATAGTATCTTCTGGTGAGTGACTCAGATTCTTGGATTTTGTCATTTATTTCCTCTCCTCTATACCTTTCCAAAATAGTATCTGGGTGCATTTGGGGATGAGGCTTATGAGACTACATGATCTTAGGAGGATTCAGAGACTTCTGGAGTTTAGCTGGGCTCTGTTGTGGAGAGGCCATTTTGGTTTTCTTCCTAGCGTAGTGTCCATTGAAATGCCTGTGTGGTCATTTGGATAGTCTGCTGGCACATACCCTGGTCCCAGACATATATTTGTAAAGGTGAGATTTCCACTGGTTGAAGCCTCACCATCTCAACTCCAAGCTTTTGCTGGTCCTTCAGCTCTGTCAGAGTCTTTGTGCCCCTTTATCAAGGCTTTGTGCCCCTTTATGCGGGAACCTCTGGGTCCTTTGTCTCCCTTGTGCAGGTTTTAGAAGGACAGAACTGACTTTAGGCTCATCTGTCCTTCACCAATGCAGCATTATTACTTCTGCGTCATGCTGTATGGGGCTGTATGTGGCACTCCATCAAGAAGCCTAAAGTCTTCCAAGCTACACTTGGGTGTTGCTGATAAGATTGCCAGGAGACAGATGCTGAGAGGGAAATTTGCATGAGAAAGTTTACTGAGAATGGCTCCCAGAATCTATACCTTTGGAAGAATGATGAAAGTAGGATTGAACTGTGATGAGATGCAGCAAAGGCTCAGTGGATACCATGGAGAGGTCTGAAACCGGAATGAATCATAAAGTTATCCTGAATTAAGGTGAGGAGTTGAGCATGTATAACTCTGTATTGACCAGTCACTGAATGAGAGTTGCCCCACTTCCCACCTCCCAGGGTGGGTTCTCTTGGGCAATGAGACTCTCTTTAGCTGGGAGCAGTTTCCTGAAAAATATTTAGCTGTGAACTGTCAGACATCAACATATTCATCAACTAGGGAAATAAGTGTTTTAGTCTTAAAGGAGGGAGGAACTGGGGCCCACACCACAGTGTCCACATTCACTACCCTGGGAAAGCATGCCATTAGCCTCTTCTGATTCCCAATGACATTCTTGGGATTCCCCCTTACCCACCTGGGTTTTCTACTGGGCCTCCATGTAGCCGACCCTGTCTAGGCATTCCACCCTGAGAGGGAAAGGAGGGGGCATAGTCATTTGATCTTATTTCTGTATTCCCTCCTCATTTCTGTTTCCTACGCTCTCCCTGCATGGTAAGGACGGGTTTTCTCTGTCCTTCTCTCTGAAGTGGACTTTTACACCATGTTGTTAAGAACTGTCAAAGTTCTGAGATTCACCCTTGTTGCAAAGCTAACAAGATAGGCTACCACAGTTCTAAGGATGCTGGTAGGTGACCTGAGACTCGAGTCAGAGACTGAGGGCTCTATTACTCATGGCACAATTCACAACATGAGCTTCGTGCTAGTGCCCATTTTCCATTTCCCCCAGATTTCTTCAGTAGGTGCCATCCATTTGGGTGGCTAAATAATAAAGAATGTTGAGGACCATATGGAATGTTTTAGGGGTCAGGTCAGAAAGTAAAATATATCACCTCTCATATGTAGTTGGCCAAAACCTGTTCGTGTCCTGACCTAGATGTAAAGAATGGGGAAAGGTAACCTTCCTATTATCTCTGCTATATTCTTTAATTAGAATCTGCCAGAGGACTTAGAAGACACTTCCCCAAAGAGGACACACAGATGGCCAATAGATATATCAAAAGATGGTCAACATCACTAATCATCAGAGAAATGCAAATTAAAACCACAATAAGATATCACCTCACACCAGTCAGAATAGCTATCATCAATAAATCAACAAATAATAAGTGTTGGTGAGGATGTGGAGAAAAGGAAACCCTCATGGACTGTTAGTGGAAATGCAGATTGGTACAGCCACCATGGAAAACAATATGGAAATTCCTCAAAAAATTAAAAACAGAACTGCCTTATGGCTCAGTAATTCCACTTCTGGGTAGATCTCTGAAGAAACCCAAAACATTAATTCAAAAGAATAGTCATGCAACCATGTTCATTGCAGCATTATTTACAATAGCCAACTTATGGAAGCAACTCAAGTACCCATCAAGAAATATTACTTGGTCATAAAAAAGAACAAAATATTATCATTATTAGACAGCATGAATAGACCTAGAGGATATTATGCAAAGTGAAATAAATCAGTCAGACAAATACAATATGATTTCACTTATATGTGGAGTCTAAAAAACAATATAATATAAATGAATATAATATACATGAACAAGCAAAATGAAACAGACTCATGCATACAGTGAACAGAGATGGTTGCTGGAGAGGTGGGGGATTGGGTATGGATGCAAAAGGTGAAGGGATTCAGAAGTACAAATTGATTGTTTCAAAATAGCCACAGAGATGTAAAGTACAGCATAGGGAATATAGTCAATAATATTTTAATAACCATGTATGGTGCCAGGTGGGTACTTGAAATATAAGGGGGAGCACTTTGTAAAGTACATGATTGTCTAACCATGTTGCTGTACAGCTGAAACTAAGGCAAAATAATATTGAGTGTAAACTGTAATTGAAAAATAAAAATTTTAAAGAAGACAAAAAGAAAAGAATCTGCCAGTCAACAATATTTATTGATGATCAGCTTGGTGCATATCATTTTATTAGGCACTATGAAAGTAAAAAGAGAGTAAAAAATTTCCATGTATGGATATAAAAAATGGATTAAGGCAAGAGGTTTTTTTTAACTCCTTCTCTTCAAGGAAATCATTTAGTTATAGGTTGTGTTCTGATTTCCTTGTGAGTTAGCTATTTAGAAATTAGGGGCACATTTAAACCCTAAAAATAATGTATAAATTATCATGTATGTGTCAGATAACATGTTTTCTGAGTTCACATTCAAGGCGCCTGGATTTCTGGAAGTGACTGCAGACAGTCCTCCATGATCCACAGTTGAAGCAACAGAAGAGGGTGGGTCTAAGCTGCATAGGAAATTGGGTGTAACAGGTTAATTCTTTCCATGAGCAAAAAAAAGATACTGCATGTTAAGCAGTGAGTGGCAACCTAAAAGAGGATAGAACTAAGACTTGGGATCTAGAAGAAAACTATGTAAAAAAACAGGAAACAAGTGACAGGACATGATGATTGTTATCAACTAGCCAGGGCTGTTATATAAAATAAGGGATGGGTGATGAACCAGTGTGATTATTGAATATGTAATGATGTTAGCTAAAGAAAAAAAAATCTAAGTTAGAATTAACATGACTTCCTTTTTGTGGCAACAGATTTATAAATTTATTTTCAACAGACGTGGTAACCTCCTGAATAGGAAATGAAAGCTAATAGTTACTTTATGAGGTCCAATTTTGTCCCCCTACCCTCATTCTTACTTTTAAATGATTCAGATAATCAAGTAGCACAATGGTAGTAGGGAACTGATATCTGTTGAATATCATTTATACGTTGGGCACCACACTGCACTTTTAAAATAAGTTTATTTTAACTTTCATAAGAATACCCTGAGGCAGGCATGATTATCCCTATTTTAACCCAAGTGAGAACTTAAACTCGGTGAAGTTGAATGACTTGATAAAGGATATGTGACCAACTTATTGTGAAACAAAGTAGAAATCAAGTCTTTGGATATGGTTTGTTGCTGTATAATGTAATGCTAATGAATAAAACTGATTGTTGTAGTCTCTGGTTGATATTTTGAGCTTTTTATAAAGCCATGTAAGATAAAGATTGCTTGCTTGAACTCTGCCAAAGAGATAAAAGGAAGAAAGGTAAAGTATTGAAATGTTGAAAGGTATTGATTTTAGCATCACAGAAAACTATGTATACCTCTCACTCTAATGTTCATACTCTCATTCTCTTTCTTTTCTTTCTCATTGCTATCTCATCAATTTCTGAAAAAGGATTGATGGAAGAAGCTCTTCGGTGACTCCCAGGAAAGTCATAATGTATTAAAATTATTTTCAAACTTCTAGCTAAATAGATTTTTTGCCTTGAGATTGTGAAGAAGTGGTAATATTGATAAACAAAAAAAATGTATGTAGGTAGTACATGTTTTTGTGCTTTATATGAATGGGATAATTTTATATGTACTTTCTATAGCTCACTCTTTTGTTTAATGTTGTGTTACTGGGATTCATTTATGTTGTTTTGTGCAGTTGTAGTTCTTTAATTTTTACTGTTATATGTGAAATTCCATTCTATACTCCCAGCAGTCATGTAAGTTTTCATTTATTCTATAACCACACCTTATACTTGTTATTGTCACTTTTTAACTCTTGCCAATCTGATAGCTCATTGTAGTTTTAATTTGTACATCTCTGAGCATTAATGAGATTAAACATCATTTCTTATGTTTTTTGGTCATTCATGTTTCCACTTCTGTTGCTTTACAGGTCTTTTGCTCATTTTCCATTGGGTTATTTATCTTTTTATTATTGATTTGGACAAGAGGTTTTTAAAAATATATATATCTTTTGGATACTAATTATTGGACAGTAGTTTGTGATGCAAATATTTTCTTTCAGTTTATGATTTATCTTTTTTATTTTAAAAATAGATTTGTTTTATAAACACAAGAATTAAATCTTAATGTAGTCAAATACATCATCTTTTCTTAAGTAGTTTGTACACATTGTGTCTTAGTTAAGAAACTCTATCTATTCTAAGGTTGTAAAGATAGTTTGTTATTTCTTCTTCAAAAATATTTCTTTAATTAATTAAATTGATTGATTGATTTTAGAGAGAGAGAGAGGAAGGGAGGGAGAGAGAAACATCAACTTGTTTCACTTATTAATGCATTCATTGGTTGGCTCTTTTATATCCCTGACTGGGGATTGAACCTTGGTGTTTCAAGATGACGCTCTAACCAACTGAGCTACTCAGCCAGGGTTCTTTATTTCTCTCTTTCTTTTGTGTGACAGAGACAGAGAGAGGGACAGACAGACAGGAAGGGAGAAAGATGAGAAGCATCAATTCTTTTTTGTGGCTCTTTGGTCTCCTTAGTTGTTTATTGATTGTTTTCTTATATGTGCCTTGACCGGGGAGATACAGCAGAGTGAGTGACCACTTGCTCAAGCTGGCGACCTTGGGCTCAAGCCAGTGACCTTTGAACCCAAGACAGTGACCATGGGGACATGTCTATAATCCCATGCTCAAGCCAGTGACCCTGAGTCAAGCTGGTGAGCCTGTGCTCAAGCTGGCGACCTCGGGGTTTTGAACCTGGGTCCTTTGCATCCCAGACTAATGCTCTGTCCACTGCACAACTGCCTGGTCAGGCATCTCTCTTTTTTTTAATACATGATTTTCTTCATATGTATGGTGTGCTTTAGGAATATAATTTTTTTCATATGGTTAACTAATTAGAATTTGTACAGTCTCCACCAAATTGGGGTGCTGTTTTGTGACTTGCATAATCAAAAGCCACTCTTCATTCTTTGATCAGATTCAATAGTTTATTGTATGGTTATGATTAAATGCATTTTATTGAAAAATAAAATGTGACTAAACAGATTAATCTAGAACTGGTAAGCAGGAAGTAGGGAAGTGTGTAAAGGAGAACTTTGAGGCAGGGAGACCAGTTAGGAGTTTATCACAAGTTCAAGAGAATGAAGTTTTGAATTATAAAAGTGACATGGAAATGGAAAGGACAAAAATATGAGAAAACTTGCAGAGCAAGAATTGACTGCATTAGTGAAAAATTGAATATAGAAAGCAAAGTAAGGTAATTGACAAGTGTGACTACAAGTTTTAATGACTGTTTCTATGAAAAACAAGATTATTTTCATGATAAATTTATTATAATTGATGTGGCTATAGGACACAAGTAGAGATTTAGGAAGTATTTGTATATACTTGATAAGTTAAATATATTGGAGGGATGTTTTTAATAAACTTTGTTGGCCACACCATTGTTATTGTTTCTAAGAATTCTTTATATTTTCTAGATACACACAATTTACTAAATGCTGTTCTTAATCTTGAAATTCTCTGTAGATCCTGTTGGATTTTTGTAACAAAGCATACAACTTGAAAATAATATTTTAATTTCCTTCATTCTATACTTTCCACTGTTGACTTCCTTTTATCCTCTTGGTACTGGCAAGAGATTCTAGTATAAAGTTGAAAAAAAGTAGGCAGATCGTCATTGTTCTGATCTCAGTAGAAATGTTTTTATTGTTGAGTGGCAGTTGTTTTGTAGATACTCTACAAAGTTGAGACAAAGAAATTTTGCTCATTAAAAAAAAAATCAGGGCTGAATTATTGGCCTGGACCAAGAGAAAGAGAAAGAGAATGGGAAAGGAGAAATCTATTGAGTTTTTCATTCTAATTAATATATTTTTAATTTCTAACTGTTCCGTGTAGTTACTCCTTTCCTCCCTTTCTTCTTTCCTTCTTTTGTTCCTTTCCCTCCCTGCCTTTCTCCTTCTCTTCCTCCCTGCCTCCTCCTCACTCTTTCTTTCTCTTTCTCTCTATCTCTCATTAAACTAGTTTTGTCTTTTTAAAATACTTCCTTATTTTCAGGGCATTCATATTTGTAAAATTTATTAAATATATTTAATATTTTTTTGTCTTCTAATTCTAAAATCTAAAGTCTTTATGCATCAAACTTTGCTGTCTAATATACTTCTACTACTTGTCACTCCAGGTGGCTTGTTTTCTCATCCATTTTGTGAGTTTCAACTACAAGTCCATAATTTGTTGAAGTTTTATCTGTTCAAGTTTGTCAAGCCCTTAATTGGCAATTTATACCTCCATTGATTATTTGCATTTGCATCTGCCAAACATTGGAACTCCACTAATGCAGAAACCCTTTAAATTACCTTTTTTTTTTTTTTTTTTGCCTGACATGTTTTGGGTATCTTCAGGTAGTATGAGATTAGGCTACAAGCTCAGGGAGGGTCAGCTGTGGATATTAGTTCCAAGGAGTTATTTTATGTTTCCTTTTACTCAATGCCACATTGTATAATAGGCAATTTTCCTTGTTGTCCCCTGGATTTATTTCTTGTTCACATATACTTTGAGGGTTTAGCCCTTTGGGGTGCCTGATTTATTAAAGAAACTCCTATTAGATTGCTCATGTTGGTTGGGTGCCTCCCAGGATTTATTTCCTGTTGCCTGTGAATGCAGAACAAGTTCACCTTAATGGGTAAATGTCCACAAAGTTAAAACCAGATTCAGAGCTCCGCTTACCTCTCTGGATCCCTATGGCTTTTGAGGGTACTTATTTTTCTTGCTTACTCATTGATATGTTTAAAAATATTTTTTATTATTTTGATTGTTTTTCAGTGAGAGGGTTGGTCACTGTGTCAAGCGTGTCATATTACTGGAAAATGGATATTTTTAGAGTCTCTGAAAATAATTTATTCCTATAATAAATTTAAGATTGGCATGAAAAGGATGAGACACTTCATGAATAATAGATAGTATAAATACAAGATCATAGACTATACATTTACTCATTTATTTACTCTCTTATATATTTTACTGAACACTCTATTATGTGAGGTGCTGTGTTACACTACAGAAGATGCCAATAAGTATACTGAAAGGTTCTAGAATTTGAAAGATAATTTATATCATTTATAGATATAAATGATACATTCAATATTTATACCCAATTGAGGAACTTAAGCAAATCATTGTAAAAAGGTGGTATTTTATCTCAATTTACAGGGTAGACAAAGGTAGCTGAGTGGAAGTTTATTCCAGGTACAAAACAAAGAGCATGGATAATGGTCCAGAAGAAAAAAAAAAAGGCATGAAATGGCTTTAAATAACTGCATTTTTTATTAAATTGTAACCAATTGTAAGGAATAGTTAATGATAAGAATGGAAAGCCAGGCCCTGGCTGGCTGGCTCAGTGGTAGAGCATGGGCCTTGAGTGCAGGAGTCCCGGGTTTGATTCCTGGCCAGGGCACACAGGAGAAGCGCCCATCTTCTTCTCCACCCCTCCCCCTCTCCTTCCTCTCTGTCTCTCTCTTTCCCTCCCACAGCCAAGGCTCCATTGGAGCAAAGTTGGCCTGGTCGCTGAGGATGGCTCTATGGCCTCTGCCTCAGGTGCTAGAATGGCTCTGGATGCAACAGAGCAGTGCCCCAGATGGGCAGAGCAACGCCCCCTGGTGGGCATGCTGGGTGGATCCCAGTTGGGCGCATGCGGGAGTCTGACTGCCTCCCTGTTTCCAACTTCAGAAAAAAAAAAAAAAAGAATGGAAAGCCAGGCAAAGGCTTGAATATAAAGGGCCATGAATTCTAAACTAAGCCATTTGAACTTAAGTTAGTAGAGGGATTGAGTGTTATTTATAGATGCATAAACCTCTCAATTTGAGACAGTCTGAAGTGTGTCATTTATGGGAGGCTGAATGTAGAATCAAGATTTATTCAATTAGCCCTGGCTGGGTGGCTCAGTGGATAAAGCATCAACTTGACTCCACCTCTGGTCAGGGCACTTATGAGAAACACAACTAAGTGAAACAAAAACAACTAAGTGAAACAATGAGTTGATGCTTCTCTTTCTCTCTCTCTCTCTTCCTCCCCACCTTGTTCTCTCTTGCCCTTTTCCCCCTCCCTTCCTCTCTTTCTCTTTCTCTCTCTCTCTCTCTGATAAATGGGGAAAAAAGGATTTGTCCAATTAAACTCTAGCAATTGCAAATGGGTAACATGAAGAGGATGAAGTATGGAAATGCAAAACAAGTAAAACACTATTTTACTCAGGGTTTTTGATATGAATAATCTATATTTCTGACAATGGCTTGATGTTGTTTACATAATTACTATTTTCCATTACCTAGGGAAAAAAATTGTTTTCTGAATAGGTTTGAAACCACATCATGGTATTTCTTTCCATGAGTAAGATTTCATCCTGAGTCATAACTGTTGCATCCACCGGGTATGAGAACAAAGGTTGGAGACTTTCAGGAGTTTAGATGTTACTTTATTGGCCAGTTTAACCTGCGCAGGGGCGAACTCCCAAGATGTCCGGAGACACCGTGCTCACGAGGAGCTGGAAACGGAAGCCGCGCCTGGCGCTTACAGCTAGGTCATTATATATCCTAAGCGAGCAAGCATTAAACAGAAGCAGATGTGGCAGTTTAGCTATTGGCTAGGGAGGTCGCACGCAGCATAGCAACAGGGGCTGGCATAGCAACAGGGGCCGGTTATAGCTTAGTGGCGAATTTCAAACATAAACTTCTGATAAGGGTCACTGACTTTCTTTGTTCTCAGCCTCACAGGGGCCCTATCAGCACTCCCTGTTCCTTCAATAGTTACACTCTTGGAAGCCCCAGCATATCAGTACTCCCTGAATCTAACATTCCCCCATCTCTTTTGGGCATAAATCAAACCCTTGATTCTTCATCAGTGGGGAGACTGTTGTAAGGTTGGGACAGAACTATTAACTTTACTACATCTATCCTCTCCTTTACGAATGCAAGGAGCTTATTAAGGATTATTGGTTCAAAGGTAAGAGCCAATAATAATAATAGGAGGGGTCCAGCAATTGCAGATATGAGGGTAGTTAACCAAGGAGAAGTCTTGAACATAGAGGCATACCAGCTAGGGCTGTCTTCTTCTAGGTTCCTATTCTTTAATCTGTTTGCAAGTATCTTGATATTCTCACTAGTTACTCCAGAGTGGTTAGCATAAAAACAACATTCTTGCCCTGGCCGGTTGGCTCAGTGGTAGAGCATCGGCCTAGCTTGCGGAGGACCCGGGTTCGATTCCTGGCCAGGGCACATAGGAGAAGCGCCCATTTGCTTCTCCACCCCTCCGCCGCACTTTCCTCTCTGTCTCTCTCTTCCCCTCCCGCAGCCAAGGCTCCATTGGAGCAAAGATGGCCCGGGCGCTGGGCATGGCTCTGTGGCCTCTGCCTCAGGCGCTAGAGTGGCTCTGGTCGCAATATGGCGACGCCCAGGATGGGCAGAGCATTGCCCCCTGGGGGGCAGAGCACCGCCCCTGGTGGGCGTGCCGGGTGGATCCCGGTCGGGCGCATGCGGGAGTCTGTCTGACTGTCTCTCCCTGTTTCCAGCTTCAGAAAAATGAAAAAAATAAAATAAAATAAAAAAAAAAAAACAACATTCTTCTTTTAAAGCAGCACACAGTCCTCCTTGCTCAAGGAGGAGGAGGTCTAGCCCTCTCCTATTCTGAAGGGCTACCTCAGCTAGGGAGTAGTCTATTTGCTTCTCGAGGTATATTACCTTGTTGTGGTGGACTCTATTGAAATTCACTGACTAGGGTCTCACAACCCTACTTTTTACAAAAATAATCTGAGTGAGACCCGTATATGCGACACCGTCTGGAAGGGGGTTCAGGGCAAGCATAGTGTGGAGTATACTATAAAGCCCTATTTTTTACATTGGGGTTACACCTATTACCTAAGGTGTATGAGCTAGGCAAGTCATCAGCAAGAGGGCTCCTGGCTGAATCAGAATGTATCCAAGCTGCTGGTGAATTACAGAACTTGTCTTCAAAGAACTTTGATAAGTCAGCTTGGGGAGTTATGGGGTTGTTATTATCCCAGGTGTTATTCTGTGCTATAACTGTGCTATCTGCTGTCCTGATTAAAACCTATTCCTGCAACTCTAGTCCCTTGCTGGGTAAACAATAAAAAGTTATCAGTCCTAAGTAGAGGAGAAGGTGAGCTTTAGAGGCTCTCTAGGGGTCCGCTTGACTTGCCATCTCCGAGATCCTTCGTCGGGTGGTTGGGCCAGCTTCAAGTGGGAGAAGTGGATCCAGTAGGGCTTTTCAGCTACTATAATAGCTGTGGGTGTACTCAGGATCACCTGGAATGGTCTATTCTACCGCGGCTCAAGGTTGCCTTGTCAGTGGTTGAGAATCCACACCTACTGTCCAGGCTCTGGTGGCTCCGGTAGTCGGGAGCTGTGTTCTGCATTCGATTGGGCTGATCTCTGGAGGGCCTGCACCTCGCTTCTGATGTGTTGCAGGGCCTGCAAGGACTTGAGGAAATTATGATTAGAAATCTCTAGTTCCCCTCTGGTCAATCGAGGTACAAGGGGCACAGGTTGCCCAAATAAGATTTCATAAGGGGTCCATTTATTGAGATAGGGGGTACATCTGGTTCTAAAAAGGGCGAAAGGGAGGAGGTCAACCCAGTTTTTGCCAGTTTCCCCTCTCAGCTTAATTATAGTTTCTTTCAGAATCCTGTTCATTCTTTCTACCTGTCCTGAACTTTGGGGCCTATAAATGCAATGCAATTTCCAATTAATACCTAACTTAGTGGCTAATTCTTGAGATATCCTGGATATGAAAGCAGGTCCATTGTCTGATCCTAGGGCTAGGGGAATGCTATATCTAGGTATGATTTCCCTTAATAAGACTTTACAAACTGTGGAAGCAGCCTCTCCTCACGTGGGGAATGCTTCCACCTATCCTGAGAAGGTGTCTACTAATACTAATAGATACTTATAACCTGACTTCCTAGGGGTCATCTCTGTGAAATCTATTTCCTACAGTTCTCCTGGAGCTTTCCCCTGATACCTCACAAAGGGGGGTAGCTTCTTATTCTGCGCATTTACTCTGGCACAGATGCTGCACCTCGAGACAATGGAGTGGACAATATCCCTGATGTTGGGCCCTACATAATACTTCCTGATAAGTTGTTCTAGCTTGTTTTGTCCTAGATGGGTACTAGTATGAATATTTCCTACTATTTCTTTTACTATTCCCTGGGGTAAATAGAGCCGGGAGTCAGGAAGCTCTATCTATCCCTGATAATTTTTCTTCCCTTTTAACTGCATCCCTTCCTGCTCTCTTCTGGGGAATATCTAGGATCCGGAGGTAGTGTTGGCTTAGGCAGCAATGGCAGAAGGCTTTCTTGTGGCCCAGTGGCTGCCTCTCTTGTACCTGAGTCTGCTAGGTTGTTACCCTTTACAATAGGCGAGTCCCCTCTCTGGTGTCCTTTGCAGTGGATGACGGCAACTTCGGTAGGTAGCCAAGTGGCGTTTAGGAGGGCAAGAATTTCATTGCGATTTTTAATGTCTTTACCCCTCTGCTGTCAGTAAGCCAGCAGAGTCCTTGTATATGGCTCCGTGGACATGAGCAGTGGCGAATGTATACCACTGTCAGTATAGATGTTGGCAACTTTTCCCTCTGCTATCTGTAAGGCTTGGGTTAGTCCTATTAGCTCTGCCCTTTGTGCAGATGTTCCTGCGGGCAGTGCTTTCTGCCACAGGACCTTATTTTCCATGGCCACTGCTGCCCCTGCATGTCGCTGTCCATCCTTAATAAAACTGCTCCCGTCTGTAAAGAGGGTCAGGTCTGCCTTCCTGTATGTTTGATCCCTTAAGTCCGGGCGGGAGCCAGTCACTGTGTCAAGGATTTGTTTGCAACTGTGGACCAAAGTGGAGTCGCTGGGTTCAGGGCAGCAGTTTTGAGGAACTGAACAGATGGAGGGTTCAGCAGCTGAGCCTGATACTGCATTAGCCGCGCATTAGATAGCCACCTGTCAGGAGGTGCTTGCAGCACTTGCTCTATGTAGTGTTCCTCAATGACTTTGATGTCCTGCCCTAAAGTTAATTTACTAGCCTCCTTGACTAGTATGGAGGTGGCAGTAAGTGCCCTCAGACATGTTGGCCATCCCGAGGCTACAGGATCAAGTTTCTTGGACAGATAGGTGATAGGCCTCTTCTATGGCCCAAGTTCCTGGCTCAGTACCCCTAGAGCTACCCCTCCCTTTTCTGCTATAAATAGCTGAAAGGGTTTGGCCAGATCTGGCAGGGCCAAAGCTGGGGCAGTCACTAGGGCCTCTTTAAGCACTTGGAACGCTTGCTTCTCCTTATCTGTCCATGTGAACTGCTCTTCCTTACCCCTGGTTAGTTCGTGCAGGGGTTTAGCTAGTTCTGCAAAGCCTAATATCCACAGTCGGCAGTATCCTACTGCACCCAGGAATTTTTGTACCTGTCTCTTGTTAGTACATTCGGGGATCTGCAAGACCGTCTGAATTCGCTGGCTGGACAATGTCCTTTGCCCTCCCTGTAAGTTATACCCTAAATAACTTATAGTTTACGTCACAATCTGGGCCTTCTTGGTGGAGACTCGATACCCCATTCGCCCGAGATCTTGAAGCAGGTCGGAGGTGGCTTCTTCACAGTCTCCTTTGTCCTTGGCAGCTATGAGGATGTCATCCACATACTGGAGCACTACGATCGATGGATGGGAGGAGCAGAAAGCCTGCAGATCTTTGCTGAGGGCTTCATTAAAAATGGTGGGGGAATTCTTAAACCCTTGTGGTAGTCTGGTCCAAGTGAACTGCCCCACCCACCAGTCTATTATCTGGGTCATTCTACTCAAAGGCAAAGATCCCTTGGCTCTGAGGTGCCAGGGGAATACAAAAGAAGGCATCCTTTAAATCCAGGACAGAATAATAGGTATGGGTTGGGGGCAATGAGCTCAGTAAGGTATACGGATTGGGATCCATGGGAGAAATAGTCTCTACCTGTGCATTCACCTCCCGCAAGCCCTGGACCAGATGATAGTCTTGGTTCCCCGGTTTCTGGACGGGAAGCAGCGGGGTGTTCCAGGCTGATTGGCACCTTCGAAGGATGCCTGCTTCCAGCAGGCATTGCAAGTGCCGGATGATTCCCTGTCTAGCTCGCGTTAGGACCGGGTACTGCCTGATCCTAACCGGTCTAGCAGTGCTAAGCAGTTGCAGCAGGACAGGAGGTTGGTGAGCAGCCAAACCTGGGGGGTTGGTTTTTGCCCAAACCTCAGGTACCCGGGCATGCAGGGCATCTGGAACCCCTTCCTTGGCCTCCTTACCTTCTAGAACTGTGGCAAGTAAGTGTTATTCAGACAGTGGGACAGTTACTTCCATGCTGACCTCTGCCTCTTTGTTCCCTATAGGGCTTTCCTCCCGTCGGAAGGTTATGGTGGCCTGAAGTTTCTGCAATAAGTCCCTTCCAAGCAGTGGGTAAGGGAAGTCTGGAATGACTAGGAAAGAGTAGGTGATGGTGCCTCGACCTAAGTCAGTAATTCTTGCGGTGGCTCATGGGTAGGCTTCTGCTTTGCCTGTTGCCCCTATTATCTTAGTAGTTGCCTTCTGCATCTGGCCCTGTGGTTTCTTTAGGACTGAATAGGTGGCTCCCGTGTCAACTAGGAAGTCTATTGGCTTTCCTTCAACTGTTAAGGTGACCATGGACTCCTGGGAGCTGGCAGGAATGGAGCCCTGGCCCCGTCAGTCTAAGGTTTGGAGCAAGACCTCTGTGCCCTGTCTTGGCCCTTGGCTGTCGGCCTTCAACCTTGGACACTCTCTTTTCCAGTGCCCTTTCTCCTTACAATAGGCACATTGATCTTTGGCTACTCGCCATCGCTGGCTCTTCTGCTGTCCCCCTTTCCCTTTGGGAGGAGGTTTCTGGGCAACAATCAGAATTTTCGTAACTTCCTTCGCCCTGCCAACCTCTGGATCATCCCTATTGATATACACCTTCTGGGCTATATCTAATAGCTTGCTTCTATTCTCTCCCTCAAACCCCTCAATCTTCTGAAGCTTTTTCCTAATATCTGAAGTGGCCTGAGTCACAAAGGCTATATTTATTAGTCTCCTGTTCTCTTCTGCCTCAGGATCTAGAGGGGTATATACTCTATAAGCCTCTATGAGTCTCTCTAGAAAGGCTGCTGGGGATTCCTCTCTTCCCTGAATGACTTCACTAAACTTACTGAAGTTGGTTGGCTTTCTAGCTGCTTCCTTAAGCCCCCTCAACAGAGCCCGGCAATACTGGAGGAGCGCGTCCCTTCCCCCAGCAGTATTAGGGTCCCAGGTAGGAGGTTGAGATGGGAGAGCATCTTCTATTTCCCTTCTTCCCTCCCGAGTTTCCCTTTCTTCTCCTAACACCGCCTTAGCAGCTTCTCTCATTATTCTGTCCCTTTCTTCAGAAGTGAAGAGGGTTTGTAAAATCTGCTGACAATCATCCCATGTGGGCTGATGGGTTCCAAAAATGGTCTCAAGGAGAGATATTAGTCCCTGAGGTTTCTCGGAAAATGGGGGATTCTGATGTTTCCAATTACATAAATCACTAGTGGAATAAAGGCACATAGATGAGGCGAGGAGGTGCCCGTGGGCCAGCATCTGGTGCCAGCGGCGCCTCCCAGAGAGGCAAAATGGCTGCTCCTCCCAGAGGAGGAGGAGGCAAAATGGCTGTGCCTCCTGGAGGAGGCAAAACAGGGTAAAGTCTAGACGGTTCACCAGGCCGTGTCTGGGAATGGGATTCTCCCTTTTCCTTTTCTTTGACCCTCCTAACTTTCCCATTTCCCGTAGCCCCGCTGGCTGGCCTTCAGACACTTTCTGATGTACCTAGGCCGCTTGGTGGCTATATCTACCCACACATCTTTATACAGGTATTGGTCTGGGTGGGGAGCCCTATAGACCGCGGCTCTGACAGCAAATAAATTTGGAAGGTCAAAAGTGCCCTCTGTGGGCCATCCTACATTAAATGCAGGCCATTCCAGCTGGCTCAAGTTCCAGAGGAAACCTGGACTCGGCTGCGGACCTCCGTACCCCTGAGCCCTCTTCTGGAAATCAGAAAAATTTTTCAACAGGCACTCGAGCGGGGATCCTGGCACAGACTCCTGTTGTCCCATCCTAGATGACTCAGGAATAATGAGAAAGGGTAGGATACAGGCAACACACACTATTAACACAAGGAACATACTTGTCTCTCTCACACTCAACTCAGTCATTTGAGCTCAGACAAAACGCAGTGCAGCGCAAAACGGATTCCTAATGTGACTGGTCACTCTAAAGTTAACAAATCTAAATATCCAAATTTCAGAGAGCGGCATCCTGTTTCTGAAAGCCCTGGGTGGGTTACCAGCAGTGTCCCACCTACCACCTCAGGATTGTGTGCTCTGGAGCCCAAAAGCCAAACCAAATGAGGATGCTCTGTGAATACTTACTCAGCTCGAGCTGTCCTTCCGGTCTCTGACCCAAAACTCCGCCAAGGGAGAATCCTGGGTGAGCCCCCAAAATGTTGCATCCACCGGGTACTAGAACAAACGTCGGAGACTTTCAGGAGTTTAGATGTTACTTTATTGGCCAGTTTAACCTGCGCAGGGGTGAACTCCCAAGATGTCCGGAGACACCGTGCTCACGAGGAGCTGGAAACGGAAGCCGCGCCTGGCGCTTACAGCTAGGTCATTATATATCCTAAGTGAGCAAGCATTATACAGAAGCAGATGTGGCAGTTTAGCTATTGGCTAGGGAGGTCGCACGCAGCATAGCAACAGGGGCTGGCATAGCAACAGGGGCCGGTTATAGCTTAGTGGCGAATTTCAAACATAAACTTCTGATAAGGGTCACTGACCTTCTTTGTTCTCAGCCTCACAGGGGCCCTATCAGCACTCCCTGTTCCTTCAATAGGTACACTCTTGGCAGCCCCAGCATATCAGTACTCCCTGAATCTAACAATAACCCTGAGGAAACATTATCTAGAAACTAATTTAACTCCCTTACTTTAAAGAAAAAGAACTGAGTTGGCTCTTGCTCAGAAGGTTTTGGTTATTTTATCTGATTTCTAGATTATGATATGAAGTAGAACAGTGCATCTCTATAGGCTCCTCAGGCCACCTCATTGTGTTAATAAAAAATGGAATCATTACATGTCAATCAGGATTTGTGGTCTCAAAATTCAGGGTCTACTTTATAAATGCTAAGGATTAGAAAATGATCAAAGTGACACTAATAGGCATACTATAACTGGCTAATGTAATTTTTATTTCTGAACTGAGATGAAAAATGGAATGTGTGTCTTTCTTCACTCCAGTACCAAAACCTCATTAGGTCTGGCCTGCATGTGGGGAAATGTAACAGCTGAGGCTTTCTCTGGCAAAAAACATTAACATTACAAATGAAACTTGGTCTGGATTTATTTCAAGGAGCATTTTCTCTCAGAGGTATAGTATGAATTACATTAGCAATGCAGTTATTAAGCTCTGTTGAATAATTCTGTTTTATAAAAAAAAGTGACCTTTTGTATCTCTCAGAGGGTAATAGCTCTACAGATATATTTAAAATAATACTAATTGGGGTAGGATGTCAAATTTATAAAAATATGTGGGGAAATTTGGTATTCAGTTAAAAAGTATAAAGTATCTTAAATAAGGCAATTCATATTTTAGACAGATGTCTGGCCTTTATTACTTCCTCATCAAACAAGTCTATCATTGTTATAGGTTGTAGATGGGGAATGGAGGACAGAAAAATACTGTTGAAAATTCTCAGTTTTGTACTGCTTGAAATATGGGCACAATTTGTTACCTAAGCTCCCCAGTAATTACCATAACTATTGTTTTTCTTCTGTTATCAGACATATGCATTTTTTCACATTTTGACATACTGGAAACCTAGGTGGTTCCTAAAAGCAATGTCAAAAGAAAACATGCCCTGGTTTCTATGCTTCTTAGAGGTCATTATCTTTGGGAGTGATAATATGTGGTAGCATTCAGATGCTTAAATTAAGTCTGAATTTCTAATGCTGCCTTAAATATTTTAAAAAGAGATAATATAATAGAACTGAATGGAAACATTTTATACAAAGAAGGACATTAAATACCAAACAATGAAATCAAATGTGGTAGCAAACTGCCAATGTTATTGAATGTATTATGACATTTCAAAGCTAGGAAAGACAGATTTGTGATTTTACAGAATTATCACTCAGGTTCCTAGAATCTATCTATCAAAAGGATGACTTTCAAGAGAAGGTAATTCATTTACAGTGATGGGTAATTTAATTAAGGAAATAGTGTAACTAACCAGATAGACAATGCAAGCTAAACCCTAAAATTATACTGTCAATCTTTTTTTTTTTTTTTTCTGAAGCTGGAAATGGGGAGAGACAGTCAGACAGACTCCTGCATGCGCCCGACTGGGATCCATCTGGCACGCCCACCAGGGGCGAAGCTCTGCCCACCAGAGGGCGATGCTCTGCCCCTCCGGGGGGTCGCTCTGCCGCGACCAGAGCCACTCTAGCACCTACGGCAGAGGCCAAGGAGCCATCCCCAGTGCCCGGGCCATCTTTGCTCCAATGGAGCCTTGGCTGCGGGAGGGGAAGAGAGAGACAGAGAGGAAGGAGGGAGGGTGGAGAAGCAAATGGGCGCTTCTCCTATGTGCCCTGGCCGGGAATCAAACCCGGGTCCCCCGCATGCCAGGCTGACACTCTACCGCTGAGCCAACCAGCCAGGGCCTATATTGTTGATCTTAAAGGTGCCCAAGAGGTGAACAACACAAGCGTGGGTTATAAAAAGCCATATATGTTGTCATGCTACTGACCAAAATCAACTCAGGAGACTCAAAATCAATTCAGAAGACTGAGTGGGATGACACTGGAACTAAAATATCATTTTGATGATGTAGAAAGTGCTTTACCCAATAACATGAATAAAAATATAGTATCATGATATGAAAACAACTTAACATATATCTAATTAGTGTTTTGTTTCTGGCCATATAATAAGTACTTATAAGCAGAAAGGTAATCACTAAAAGCCACGATGGATTTCCAATCTCTAAATTACTTCACATTAATGCGATATCTTTATCATCACTAAGTTTGAGATGGGAAGAGCAATCTATATTTCAGTAGGACACTTAACAAATTCATTGTATTCTTGTGGACAAAATAGAAAAATACAGCCTAGATTAGATGTTGAGTGACTTGTGCTAATACAGTCTGATTGGATTGATGGCATCTAGAAAGAGCTTTCCCATTGGCTGTGGATGACTCTCTCCCAGACATTCTATGCAGTGTAATTTGTTGGTATCTTAAACACGTGGAAGCCTTTCTTATAAGACTTACAGTTAAAAATATGTATGAGAGATTTAAAAAAATACTTTAGATGATCAAATCAGTATCTCTAAAAATTTTGAGAGTAGAGCGACAGACTAAATCAATTAAGAAAAACATAAAATTCTGAACTTGGGTCTATAAAGTGAATTTGTTCAAATAAGCTAGTTCTCAGTTTGTAACCATTTTGTTATGCCTCTTGAAGCCTAAGTTTCCCTATGTGTAAAACGGGAATAATAATATTAGCTACTTAACAGTTTGAGGCCAAGGGTTCAGCACGATTCTGGCACATTTCTTTGCCAGAAATCCTGGGATAAAATCCAACTTCTGTCACTTATGGGGTATTTGACCTTGGGTAGGTCAAATTCTTATTCTTTCTAAACCTCATTTTCTTTACTTGAAAATGGTGATAAAAATAGTGCCTACCTCATAGGTGATTGTCATCAGAAGTAAATGAAATGATGCATGTGAGGCCCTCTTGGAGGTGCTTGGAACATTTTGAGCTCCAAATGAATGTTAGCAATTGTAGTAAACATTAGTGTCACTTCCAGAAAGTCTACTTGGATGTTTTATTGGAAAAAAAAAAAAAGAGAGAGAGAGAACAATAGGCACCCAGAATAGTGAAATCATACTTCTACTCTGTTATAGACTAAATCTATGCTATTAGTTCCATTTAAATGTATACTTTTAAGAAGTATATTGAAGCCCTGACTGGTTGGATCAGTGATAGAACATCTGCCCAGCATGTGGACGTCCAGGATTTGATTCCTGGTCAGGGCACACAGGAGAAGCGCCCATCTGCTTCTCCACCCCTCCTCCTCTCACTTCTCTCTCTCTTCTCCTCCCCCCTCCTGCAGACATGGCTCGATTAGAGCAAGTTGGCCCGGGCACTGAGGATAGCTCCATGGCCTCTGCCTCAGGTGCTAGAATGGCTCCAGTTGCAACAGAGCAAAGACCCCAGTGGGCAAAGTCTTGCCCTAGTGGGCTTGCCAGATGGATCCTTGTTGGGCTGCATGCGTGAGTCTATCTCTGCCTCTCTTCCTCTCACTGAAATTGATGTGAACATCAAATTAAATCATGTGAAAAATGATGTAAACCTGGGATGCCTACCTGGAGAGATTAGGGTAAGAAGATGCATTCTGAAGGGTCCTCATTGAGAGGAATGAGGCTTGCTCTCTTGGGCCCCAGAGTTAGAGTTTTGACTATGAACCAGACTTTTTGCTCCCCTGAAGAAACTCTTACTGTGAGAGCTGTCCAAAGGCAGGGGCACTGCCTGGGAGGGTAACAATTTCTCAGTTCCTGAAGTTTTTTTCTTTTTGGTCTGAAAAGTCATTTGAGGGAGAGTTGTAGAGATTTCAGGGATTTGAGATGAGGTTTGGCTCAGTGATCTTTAAAGGCCAGTCCTTTCTGAGGTCCTGTGGTTCTGCAGCTGTTGACTTCTTTATAGTGCTTAACATTTAAAGTCTTTTAAAGCCCTGATTCCAGGGCTTCACATAGTCTTCCCTTTCAAATTATTTGACAGAAGCATCTCAAATAATTTGAGATGAGTAAGAATTGAATATCCCTGACCTTTAAGGGCTAACATTTATTTCCTTCATTGCTCTTATCTGAGGTATCTGGAATGAGATCTGCAAAATCTGGCATGCCAATCAGCCTTGTATATCTTTTAAAATAGAAAAGTTTTAAAATGGCAAAAGAATTGTCAGGTCATAGGAATTCTGATGACTCAGCTTCGATAGCCAGCAATGCTCCTCCTGTCCCAAGTAATGTGAGTATTAGTGAATAGATGTGCAGATATTGGGTACATGGTTCACAAACAGCTTGTTATTTCAAGCATTCTTTTGACAATGTGTGTGTCTCATAGGAAAAAAATTGTATTGACATTTTCTATCTTATTCATCATATTCTGCTTCCAAGTGGTTTAATTTTTCTTTTATTTTTAATTCATGCTTCCTGGCCTTTGAGTATTATGTGTTGAAAAACTCAAGACTATCTCTATGCTGTTATGTTGATTAGCAAATACTTCATGAGTAGCTGTGAAGGACAATGGAAAATGAACCCCTCCAATGGGTACAACTGTATGGTGAACTTTGCCTGGAAGAAGGTGACATGATATCAGATCTACCCCTGTTCATGGGAAGCAGCTAAAGTTTTGGCCATATGGAGTTGGAAGGAACAGAATTGGAGTTTGCTGTTAAGGAGTACTGAGGAAGAACTACACAAGTGAATCTCTTGAAATGGGCCCAGTGTGTGGCACTATCAATGTCCTATGTGAATTTTCACCAAATGTTTAGTAACCAGGTAAACCAGATGACTCAGGCTGCTGTTGTCAGTCAGCTTCTTTCCCCAGTGACTTTACTGTGTCAGTGCATCCATAAACAGCAATAAAAGTTAATGGGAGACTTCAACAACCCCGTATTGTTAGGGTCACCAAGACTCAGAACACTTAGGAATTCAGCTTTGTATTACCCCATCAGACAAAGACCCACCACCAGTTGAGATGCTGCCTGAGTACAAAAGGAACTTGGAGGGAGAAAGTCTTCATTACTAAAGAAAACCTCAGAAGCAATGACAGAAATGAAAATTATTGTTCCTGATCATATTTTGTTCCTTATTCTTTGATGTATACAATAATATATTAATATTTTTCCTCTTTTTCCCTAGTTTTTTTCAAAAATAATAATACTTAATGTCTACAAAACCTGACATATTTTCAACTTTAGTGGCTAATAATTTTAGTATTCATTAGGTTGCACTATCTTTAAATTTTTGAAAAAAAAATTTAAATTAACAGAGTAAATGGACTTTTTTGGCCTATAGTTCCATGGAGTTTAATTCATATATGTAGATTAGTGTGATCACATCACAATTAAGATAAAATTTTATTAACCCCCCCAAATCTCCCTTGAGTTATCCTTTTGTGATCACACTTTCCTAACTCCTAACAACCACTGATTTTATTTCTATCATGATAGTTTTGTCTTTTTAAGAATATGATATAAGGGCCTTGGTTGGTTTTCCCAGTGGATAGAGTGTCAGCCTGGCGTATGGACATGCTGGGTTTGATTCCCAGTCAAGGCACAAAGGAGAAGCAACCATATGCTTCTCTCTCCCCCTTTCTCCCCTTTCTCTCCCTCTTCCTCTCCACAGCCAGTGGCTTGATTGGTTCCAGCAATGGCTCATCCTCGGTTGTCCTAGCACATCAGTCTCAGGTGCTAAAAATAGTTCAATTGATTCAAGCATCAGACCATGAGCCAGGTGGATCTCTGTTGGGGTGTATGCAGGAGTCTTTCTCACTAGCTCCCCTCCTCTCACTTAAGAAATAAAAGAATGTCATATAAATGGAATCATATGATGTATACAATTTTGAGGCTAGCTTCCCCCCTTAGCATAATGCCTATGAGATTTATACAAATTATAATTGTGTCAATAGTTCATTCTTTTTTATTGCTTAATAGTAATCCCCTAGTTTTCATTATGTGGTAGATTGGTGGTAGTTCACTTTATAATTTATCTGATAGATTTCAAGATATCAAGATGGGATTATAAATGAGCTAGAAGAGAAATGAACACCCAGAGATGGTAGTTTTAATGCAGAAATACGTAAATGTATTTACATATGTTGAGTAGCAAGCAGATGGACTGCAGCAGAAATAGCAGTTTGACTCACTTATTCCCAATCTGTCCCATTTTTAGTGTGCCTTCGTGAACCAAAGAAATGAGAAAGCTAAAATATTCCCAAGACTCTGTTGTGATCAGATTATACATTAAAAGTAGGATTTGTCAAGAAAGTGTAAGCACATGAGTCTCAGAAGGAGAAAGAGAACAACATGAGACAGCAGCTGCATGAGTGTGGATGGATTCTGCTGGCTGACATGCAACAGTGGCATTTGGCTTTCTGCGCTAGTAGGCACAGTGGAACACTTATACCTTAGGATCACGTGTGCTGAGGCATACATGAAGACTGCCAGGCAATTTTCACTACGGTAGTCTTGTGTGTTGTAGGATGTCAGCTGTGCTTCACCTGGCTGTGTAGATTCAAGAAATTCTGTAAGGTACTCGACTCTGTGTAATAAATTTCTTTCTCCTTAAATTGAGTTAAGTGGGTTTTACTATCCGCACCTACTATGTGAAACTCCTTTGTTCCTCAAATTGAGAATTTGGGAATTTCTCCAACTTCATCTTTGGATAAATTTTAGAAATTATTAAATTAACTGCTGTGTGTTTGACATATTTGATATGAACAATAAAAATTCATTACCTTCGTCTATGGAGATCACATACTGCATTAATTCAAGTAACATATTCTCTGAGTGCATATGTACTAGATCTGGATATCTAGCAATTAAAAGCAAAGCTGAAATCTGTGTTCATGGAACCTCTATTTTTGCGAGGAAAAACAGACAAGTGTAATTGGCCACATGAAGATGATGATAGTGCCAGGGGACAGCAAAGTGGGGGAGGCAGGCAAACTGTCAGGAGTGTCAGGGATTTTAGAAAGGGTGGCCAGGTAGGCCCTTATCAAGAAAATGACATTTGAACAAAGACCTAAAGAAAGAGGAGCATTCTGGCAAGAGAGAACAACAAATACAAAAGCCTTGAAGTAGGTTGAAGGGGCAAAAAGGAGGCAGTGTGGCTGGCGTGCAGGGAGTGAGGTGACTTTGGGATCATAAAGTCAAGTGCAAACAAAGGTACTAATATTGTATGTTGATGACAACAAAAATTGACATATCTATATCTATATCTATATATATATTTTCCTGATTATCAACACAATACAAATACCCAGAAATCTATCTGAGAAAACTTCTAATCTCCAAAGGAAACATTGGAGATACTCCCTCCCCTACTCCTTTTTGGGGAGTTCAGGGGCGAAACAGTGGTGTGACTAAGAAGGGAACGTTTCCAGAGAGCTACAAATGTACCACTTAGAATCATGTATGTAACTCAGTGCACATCGAGCCCACAGTGTCAGGTGTTTGTAAGCCCAGATTTGCTGATGAAGAAGGTAGAGCTGAAGGAGACTAGGTAACGTTCCCAAGATAATACAGCTGGGAAGCAGTGCAGTCTCCATGTAAAATGCAAGTCTGTCTGACTTTACATTCTTCTCAAATATTTCTACAACTTCTCACAGTAGACAGAGCTCTTCATCCAATTAAAAACTTTTCTCCAAGCCCTGGCCGGTTGGCTCAGCGGTAGAGCGTCGGCCTAGCGTGCGGAGGCACACAGGAGAAGCGCCCATTTGCTTCTCCACCCCTCCGCCACGTGCCGGGTGGATCCCGGTCAGGCGCATGCAGGAGTCTGTCTGTCTCTCCCTGTTTCCAGCTTCAGAAAAATGCAAAAAAAAAACCCCAAAAACAAAAACAAACCTTTTCTCCAATACTTAAAAAAAGCTTTATTTTGATCCTTGAAGGAAATGAAGAATAGAGGAGACCTGGCTCACTAGTGAAGGGTTTTCATAGACTTAGAGAAAGTAAACCAAGATAGCCTAATTTAGCCTTTCTTCATAACCTATTTTCCATTTTTGAACCATCTTTTTTTGTGCTTTTATAAATCCTCTTCATTTATCCTCCCTGATTCCCCATACTTTCCTCCCAACAAATTATTTAAAATATGGTGAATAAAAAATGAATAAACCCTGGCCGGTTGGCTCAGTGGTAGAGCGTCGGCCTGGTGTGCGGGAGTCCCGGGTTTGATTCCCGGCCAGGGCACACAGGAGAGGCGCCCATCTGATTCTCCACCACTCCCCCTCTCCTTCCTCTCTATCTCTTTCTTCCCCTCCCGCAGCCAAGGCTCCATTGGAGCAAAGATGTCCCGGGGCTGGGGATGGCTACATGGCCTCTGCCTCAGGCACTAGAATGGCTCTGGTCACAATAGAGTGATGCCCCGGATTGGCAGAGCATCGCCCCGTGCTGGGTGGATCCCCGTTGGCGTATGCAGGAGTCTGTCTGACTGCCTCCCCGTTTCCAGCTTCAGAAAAAAAAATGAATAAAATATATAATATGCTAAAATAGCTTAAGATTCATACTCCTTTTTAATACACTCCAGATTCTTGTTTCAAAAATTGAATTGATACATATATATTTTCTGTAAAACATCTGGAAATGTGGAAAAGTATAAAGAAATGGGGGGAAAATCACCCATATTATTATCATTATCCAGAAAGTACCATTAATCATTTGGCCTAACCTTTCAGTCTTTTTTTTTTTTTTTTTTTGTATTTTTCTGAAGTTAGAAGCAGGGGAGGCAGAGAGACAGACTCCCACATGCACCTGACCAGGATCCACCTGGTATTCCCACCAGGGGGCGATGCTCTGCCCATCTGGGGTGTTGCTCAGTTGCAACCAGAGCCATTCTAATGCCTGAGGTGGAGGCCATGGAGCTATCTTCAGTGCCTGGGGAACTTTGCTCCAATGGAACCTTGGCTGCAAGAGGGGAAGAGAGAGACAGAGAGGAAGGAGAGGGGGAAGCAGATGGGTGCTTCTCCTGTGTGCCCTGACTGGGAATTGAATCTGGGAGAACTACACACCAGGCTGACTACCTATGAACCAACCAGCCAGTGCCTCCTTTCAGTCTTTTTAATATGGATCTTTAAAGCCTACTTAAAATCCTGTTCCATGGAACAGTTTAAGTTGTTAAATATTTCAAAAATATAGAAAAGTACAGAGTAATAAAACTAACCTGTTAGGTGGGTGAGCCCTAGAATCACACTGCCTGGATTTTATGAAACTCCACACTGCATCTTGCAGCTTGTGCCTTTATTTTGATGTCTGTGAAATGGGGATATGAGTCCCCACCTCATAGAATTGTTATGAGAATTAAAGTAGTCCTTGTAAAGCTTTTAAAACAGTGTTGGTATCAGTAGCACCGAATGTGTTAGCTATTATAATGGACCAATGTGTTGGCTATTATAATAATTACTAACCCAAACTTCCAATGAAACAATGTCTTTTTTTTAAATTTTTTTTCTTTTTTCTTTTTGTATTTTTCTGAAGCTGGAAACGGGGAGGCAGTCAGACAGACTCCCGCATGTGCCCAACCGGGATCCACCTGGCATGCTCACCAGGGGGCGATGCTCTGCCCATCTGGGGCCTCGCTCTGTCGCGACCAGAGCCATTCTAGCACCTGAGGCAGAGGCCATGTAGCTATCCCCAGTGCCCCTGTGGGAGGGGAAGAAAGAGACAGAGAGGAAGGAGAGGGGGAGGGGTGGAGCAGATGGGCGCTTCCCCTGTGTGCCCTGGCCGGGAATTGAACCTGGGACTTCTGCACGCCAGTCCGACGCTCTACCACTGAGCCAACAATGTCATATTTGCTTCAGCTATTTCTTTACTTCTTTCCTTCCTACCCTTTATCCTTTTTTCCTTTCAGTAACAAAGTATTAGAGGCTCAAGAGAAGTCCATTTTATACTTCTTCCTAATCCTATTCCTTCTTTGACTTTAGGCAATTTCTGTCCTGAAATTGGTTCATATCCTCCTGTCCATATTTTATACTTTTACTATATTGACTGTCTTTATTCTGTATACATTTTTTCCTTACTTTTTTTTTAAGCAAGAGAGAGAGAATGGGAGAGAGAGGGACAGACAGGGACAGACAGACAGGAAGGGAAAGAGAGGAGAATCATCAACTTTGTTGTTGTGGCACTTTAGTTGTTCATTGGTTGTTTTCTCATATGTGCCTTGACAGGGCGGGGGGGGGGGGGCGGGGAGCTCCAGCTGATCCAATGATCCCCTGTTCAAGCCAGTGATCTTTGGGCTCAAGACAGCAACCATGGGGTCATGTTAATGATCCCATGCTCAAGCCAGTAACCCCACACTCAAGCTCGATGAGCCTGCACTAATGCTAGTGACCTTGGGGTTTGTCCTTAACATTTCAGGTCAACACTATATCCACTGTGCCACCAGTCAGGTTATTGTGTATACATTTTGTATCATGATTTTACCCAATTAATTGAAAGTATTTTCATAAGAATTTTTCTCTCTGTAACATATTTTTCATAAAACAATTCTTTGTGTTGGGATAATATACCATTGAATATGATTCATTTAACTGTCCCTAGTATTAGATATTTAGATTCATTTATTTTCTGACATTTCAATAATAGAATTTTTATTCTATTATTCACAAATAATACTGATAAACATTTTTGTCCTTATGTTTTTGTACACATCTTTGATGAGTCTTCAGGTTAGGATTGATTGACATCAAAGGATAGAAACTTATAAAATAATATATGATAATTATGGAAACAAAACCAAAATAATCTGTAAAGATTAAGGAAAACATCTGTATGCTACCATTAAAATATTACTGCCGGTCCTGGCCAGTTGGCTCAGTGGTAGAGTGTTAGCCCTGCATGTAAAAGTTCAGGTTTGATTCCCACTCAGGACACACAGGAGAAGCAACCATCTGCTTCTCCACTCCTCCCAACTACCTTCCCCATGGCTTGAATTTGGCCTTGGCACTAAGGATGGTACCATGGCCTTGCCTCAGGTGCTAAAATAGCTCAGTTGCTGAGCAACAGAGCAGCAGCCCCAGATGGGCAAAGCATTGCCCGTTAGGGGGCTTGCAGGTGTATCCCTGTAGTGCACATGCGGGAGTCTGTCTCTCTGCTTCCTTGCCTCTCACTTAATGAAAAAAAAAAAAGATTACTGCTGACTAGTGTATTGTTGGTGGGAATGCAAATTGGTGCAGCCACCGAGGAAAGCAGTATGGAGTTTCCTGAAAACATTAAAAATGAAACTGCCTTATGACACAGTGATTCCACATCTAGTGATATATCTGAATAAAAACAAGCACTAATTTGAAAGAATATATGCACCTCTATGTTCATTGCAGCTTTATTTATAATAGCCAAGATTTGAAAGCAGCCCAAGTGCCCATCAATAATTGAATGAATAAAAAAGCAGTGGTTATGGCAAGAAATATTCAAAGTAATGCAGAACAAGAACCTACAACCAAGACTACTTTATCCAGCAAGGCTATCATTTAAAATTGAAGGAGAAATAAAAAACTTCCCAGACAAAAAAAAAACCAAAACTCAAGGAATTCATTACAACCAAACCAATGCTGCAGAAAATGTTAATGGGCCTGTTGTAAACAGATCAAAGTAGGAAAAGAATATAGCAAAAAACAAACAAATACAGCTTTAAAGAATAAAATGGCAATAAACAATTACACATCGCCCTGGCCGGTTGGTTCAGCGGTAGAGCGTCGGCCTAGCGTGCGGAGGACCCGGGTTCGATTCCCAGCCAGGGCACACAGGAGAAGCGCCCATTTGCTTCTCCACCCCTCCGCCGCGCCTTCCTCTCTGTCTCTCTCTTCCCCTCCCGCAGTCAAGGCTCCATTGGAGCAAAGATGGCCTGGGCACTGGGGATGGCTCTGTGGCCTCTGCCTCAGGCGCTAGAGTGGCTCTGGTTGCAACATGGCAACGCCCAGGATGGGCAGAGCACCGCCCCCTGTTGGGCAGAGCATCGCCCCATGGTGGGCATGCCGGGTGAATCCCGGTTGGGCGCATGCGGGTGTCTGTTTGACTGTCTCTCCCTGTTTCCAGCTTCAGAAAGAAAAAAGAAAAAAAAAACCAATTACATATCAATAATAAGCTTAAATGTAAATGGATTAAATGATCCAATCAAAAGACATAGGGTAGCTGCATGGATAAGAAAACAAGAGACACACCTTAAAACAAAAGATGCACAGGCCCTGGCCAGTTGGCTCAGCGGTAGAGCATTGACCTGGCGTGTGGGGGACCCGGGTTCAATTCCTGGGCAGGGCACATAGGAGAAGAGCTCATTTGCTTCTCCACCCCCCCTTCCTCTCTGTCTCTCTCTTCCCCTCCCGCAGCCAAGGCTTCATTGGAGCAAAGATGGCCTGGGCGCTGGGGATGGCTCCTTGGCCTCTGCCCCAGGTGCTAGAATGGCTCGGGTCGCGGCAGAGCGACACCCCGGAGGGGTAGAGCATCGCCCCCTGGTGGGCAGAGTGTCGCCCTTGGTGGGCGTGCCGGGTGGATCCCGGTCGGGCGCATGCGGGAGTCTGTCTGACTGTCTCTCCCCGTTTCCAGCTTCAGAAAAATACAAAAAAACAAAAACAAAACAAAAAACAAAAAACAAAAGATGCACATAGATTGAAGGAAAAAGGATGAAAAAAAACATTTCATGCAAATGGAAATGAAAAAAAAAGCTGGGGTAGCAATACTTATATCAGACAAAATGGATTTTAAAACAAAGAATATAGTAAGAGATAAAGAAGGCCACTAAATATTGATAAAGGAAGTAATCTAACAGGAAGATATACCTATTATAAATATCTCTGCACCTAATATAGGAGCACCTAAATATATAAAGCAGACTTTGATGGATATAAAGGGCGAGATCAACAGCAATACTATAATAGTAAGGAATTTCAATACCCCACTAACATCACTAGATAGATCCTCAAGAAAGAAAATTAACAAAGAAACAGCAGACTTAAAGGACACACTAGATCAACTATATTTAATAGATATCTTTAGAACCTTTCACACTAAAGCAGCAGAATATACATTCTTTTCAAATGCTCATGGTATATTCTCTAGGATAGACCACATGTTAGGGCACAAAAGTGGTCTCAACAAATTTAAGAAGATTGAAATCATATCAAGCACTTTCTCTAATCAAAATGGCATGAAACTAGAAATCAACCACAACAGAAAAGTTTCTAAACACATGGAAACTAAATAGCAGGTTGTTAAATAACGAATGGATTAAGAATGAGATCAAAGAAGAAACAAATAATTCCTAGAAATGAATGACAATGAGTATACAACAACTCAAAATTTATGGGACACAGCAAAAGCAGTACTGAGGGGGAAGTTCATAGCACTACAGGCACACTTTAAGAAACTAGAAAAAGCTCAAATAAACAACTTAACCCTGCATCTAAAAGTACTAGGAAAAGAAGAGCAAGTAAAGCCCAAATGTAGTAGAATGAAGGAAATAATAAAGATCAGAGCAAAAATAAATGACATAGAGGCTAAAGAAACAATACAGAGGATCAATGGAACTAGGAGCTGGTTCTCTGAAAAGGTAAACAAGATCGATGAACCGTTAACTAGACTCACCAAGAAAAAGAGAGAGAGGACTCAAATAAATAAAATTAGAAATGAGAGTGAAGAAATAACAACTGACACAACAGAAATACAAAATATTGTAAGAAAATACTATAAAGGACTGTATGCCAAAAAACTAGACAACCTAGATGAAATGGACAAATTCCTTGAAACATACAATCTTCCAAAAATCAATCTGGAAGAATCAGAAAACCTAAACAGACTGATTACACCAAATGAGATCAAAACAGTTATCAAAAAACTCTCAACAAAGAAAAGTCCTGGGCATGATGGCTTCACAAGTAAATTCTACCAACTATTCAAAGAAGAACTAACTTCTATCCTTCTCAAGCTATTTCAAAAAATTTAAGAGGAAGGAAGACTTCCAAGCTCCTTTTATGAGGCAAGCATAATTCTGATTCCAAAACCAGGCAAAGACAACACAAAGAAAGAAAATTATAGGCCAGTATCCCAGATGAATATAGATGCTAAAATTCTCAATAAAATATTAGCAAACCGGATCCAACAATATATGGAAAAAATCATACACCATGATCAAGTGCGATTTATTCTGGGCGGCAAGGCTGGTACAATATTTGCAAATCAATCAATGTGATTCATCACATAAACAAAAGGAAGGGGAAAAACCACATGATAATTTCAATAGATGCAGATAAAGCATTTGATAAAATCCAGCACCCAGTCATGATCAAACCCTCATCAAAGTGGGAATACAGAGAACATACCTCAACATGATAAAGGCCATCTATGACAAACCCACAGCCAACATCATACTCAATGGGCAAAAATTAAAAGCAATTCCCTTAAGATCAGGAACAAGGCAGGGGTGCCCCCTTTCACCACTCTTATTCAACATAGTCCTGGAAGTCTTAGCCACAGCAATCAGACAAGAAGAAGAAATAAAAGGCATTCAAGTTGGAAAAGAAGAAGTAAAACTATCATTATTTGCAGATGACATGATATTGTATATAGAAAACCCTAAAGTCACAGTAAAAAAACTACTGGACCTGATAAATGAATTCAGCAAAGTAGCAGGATATAAAATTAATACTCAGAAATCAGAGGCATTTTTATACATCAACAATGAACTGTCAGAAAGAGAAATTAAGGAAACAATCCTCTTCACTATTACAACCAAAAAAATAAAGTACCTAGGACTAAATTTAACCAAAGAGACTAAAGACGTATACTCAGAAAAGTATAAAACATTGATAAAAGAAATCAAGGAAGAGACAAAGAAGTGAAAGCACATATCGTGCTCATGGTTAGGAAGAATAAACATCATTAAAATGTCTATATTACCCAAAGCAATCAATAAATTCAATGCAATACCAATTAAAATACCAATGACATATTCAAAGATATAGATCACATATTCCAAAAATTTATATGGAACCAAAAAAGAACACGAATAGCCTCAGCAATCTTAAAAAAGAAAAATAAAGATATCACACTTCCTGATATCAAGTTATACTACAAGGCCATTGTATTCAAAACAGCCTGGTACTGGCATAAGAACAGGCATATAGATCAATGGAACAGAACAGAGTTCTCAGAAATAAACCCACAGCTCTATGGACAACTGATATTTGACAAAGGAGGTAAGGAAATACAGTGGAGTAAAGACAGCCTCTTTAACAAATGGTGTTGGGAAAATTGGATAGCTACCTACAAAAAAATTAATCTAGACCACCAACTTACACCATTCACAAAAATAAACTGAAAATGGATAAAAGACTTAAATGTAAGCCATGAAACCATAAGCATCTTAGATGAAAACATAGGCAGTAAGCTCTCCGACATCTCTCGGAGCAATATATCTGCTGATTTACTTTCATGGGGGAAGTGAAATAAAAGAAAGGATAAACAAATGGGACTATATCAATCTGAAAAGCTTTGCACTACTAAAGACAATAAGAACAGAATAAAAAGACAAACTATACAATGGGAGAACATATTTGACAATACGTCTGATAAGGGGTTAATAACCAAAATTTATAAAGAACTTGTAAATCTCAACACCAGGAAGACAATCCAATTAAAAAATGGGCAAAAGAAATGAATAGACACTTCTCCAAAGAGGACCTACAGATGGCCAATAGGCATATGAAAAAATGCTCAACTTCATTAATTATTAGAGAAATTCAAATTAAATCCACAATGATATATCAGCTCACACCAGTCAGAATGGCACTCATCAACAAAACAACACGGAGTAAGTGCTGGCGAGGATGTGGAGAAAAGGGAACCCTCCGGCACTGCTGGTGGGAATACAGACTGGCGCAGCCTCTGTGGAAAACATTATGGAGATTCCTCAAAAAATTGAAAATCAAACTGCCTTTTGACCCAGCCATCCCACTTTTGGGAATATACCCTAGGAATACCATAGACCTGCTCCAAAAGGAGAAATGCACCCCCATGTTTATGGCAGCATTGTTCACAATAGCGAAGAACTGGAAACAGCCCAAGTGTCCGTTAGAGGATGATTGGATTAAAAAGCTTTGGTACATATATACTATGGAATACATCCATAAAAATACAGCCATAAGAAATGATGACATCGGATCATTTACAATAACATGGGTGGACCTTGATAACATTATACGGAGTGAAATGAGTAAAGTAGAAAAAACTAAGAACTATATGAATCCATACATAGTTGTGACATAAAAATGAGACTCAGAGACATGGACAAGAATATGATGGTAACGGGGTGGGGGGGGGGGTATGGGGCGGGAAGGAGAGAGATTGGATGGGGGGAGGGGGGCACAAAGAAAACCAGATAGAAGGTGACGGAAGACAATTTGACTTTGGGGGAGGGATATACAGCATAATCAAATGTCAAAATAATCTGGAGATGTTTTATCTCAACATGTGTACCCTGATATATCAATGCCACTGCATTAAATTTAATAATAATAAAAAAAGTAAAAAAAAAAAAAAAAAGCAGTGGTTTTCCCTGGCCAGTTGGCTCAGCAGTAGAGTGTTGGCCTGACATGTGGAAGTCCAGGCTAGGGCACACAGAAAGAGTGCCCATCTGCTTCTCCACCCTTCCCCCTCTCCTTCCTCTCTATCTCTCTCTTCCAGTCTCACAGCCAGGGCTCCATTGGAGCAAAATTGTCCTGAGCACTGAGGAAGGCTCCGTGGCCTCCACCTCAGGTGCTAGAATGGCTCTGGCTGCAACGAAACAATGCCCCAGATGGGCAGAGCATCACCCCCTGGTGGGCATGCGGGAGTCTGTCTGACTGCCTCCCCGCTTCTAACTGCAGAAAAATACAATAAATAAATAAACAAATAAATAAATAAATAAATAAAGCAGTGGTATATTTACATAATGGAATACTCCTTGGCTGTATTCCAAAAAAAAAAGAAAGAAATTTTACCTGATTCAACAGCATGGATGACCCTGGAAAGTATTGTGCTAAGTGGAATAAGCCAGTCAGAGAAGGATAAACTCATATGATTCCTCTTATATGTAGAATCTAATGAACAAAATAAACTAACAAACAAAATAGAAACAGATTCATAGATACAATGAATAGGCTGATGGCTATGAGAGGGGAGAAGTGTTGGGGGCTGGGTGAAAAATGTGAAGGGATTAAGCCAAAAAATAAAAGACAGGCAACAGTATGGTGATTGCCAGAGAGAAAGGGGGTTGTGGGAGGTAGAAGAGAGTAAAGGGAGGGATAAATGGTGACAGAAGGTGATTTGCCTAGGTGGTGAAGATGCGATGCAGTATACAGAGGTTGTGTTATGGAGTTGTACACTTTAAACTTGTATAATTTTATTAACCAATGTCACCCCAATAAATTCAATAAAAAATTAAAAGATTATCACTGTAACAGTTTTATTTCCTTCAAGTGATATTTCTTCCATAAAGCACTCTTAAATCCCTACATCCTCCAACACCCACTGTATTTGGGAATATACTGTTTAATAAGATTTATTTCCAGCTTTTTTACATTAACATTATACGGTCACATTTCCTCAACTCATTTAATATTCTTTGGAAAATGTGATTTTCAATGTCTAGTTAATCCTATCATGTGGGAAAATTATTTAGCCATTCGCTTCTTTTGGGGCACAAAAGATTATTTCATTTTTAGTTGTATTAGACAACGGTGAATATTCTTGTACAGAAACTTTGTGCTCCTTAGTCATTAGTTACTTAATTTAGAGTCCTGGAAGTAAAAACTACTGGAATAAAGCATAAACTATTAAAAGCTCTTAATACATGTTGTTAAATTGTGCTCCAGAATATGAGTTCTCCTGAGTATAACCAAGAAATACATTTGCCGAATTATCTCTATGCTAATTATATACAGAAAACACTTCACAGGGGCTCCTCAGGTTATGACAGTCTCAATATATGACTTTTTGAGTTTCCGATGCTCACTCCCATAAAAACTAAGACATGAGTGTGTTAGCATAGTATTTATGGACTACATGGGTGAACTAGTTTGGTTGGGCGGCAGAAGAATACACAGTAGTGTGGATTTTGAGTGAGGGAGTTGGCATCCCCCAGTACTTTTATCCACGCCATTTTGGACTGTTAAAAGTGCAAGTGTCTGATTGTGTTGGGCTAGGACAGTGGTTCTCAAAGTGTGCGCCAGGGCACACTGGTGCGCCCTAGAAGATTTCTAGGTGTACCCTATGGTATTCCAGAGAAATATGTGCCTGTTGGGGATCAAAAACCAACAGGGTTTTTGGAATTTAGATATTTGGGGGACAGAGGTGTGAGGAATTGGCTGTAAACTGACAGTCTGCCGAACCCTCCACCTCACTTGCCTGATTAGTTTGCAAAAGGCTGTTAAGCTATGCTGCTGGATTGTTTACACTACCCCCATGTTCCCGGGAAAGACTAGAGGCAAGTTTCTTCTATCCTTTGGTGTAAAATTAAGATAATATGTATGGTGGAGGTTTTCTGCACTCAACACAAGAGTAAAAAGAGAAGAATTCTTTAATATATTGATGAGGAAATGAGAGTTTGCCTTTGAAATATATGCCCAAACATTGAAGAAATCGCTAGGACACATCAGGTTCATGTTTCTCATAAACACAAAAATGAAAAAACTTAACACATTTGCACCGGGACCTGCCAAATTTACTAAATCTTACTAAGAATGTATCTATATATATAAAAAGATAAGTTTTTTGTTGTTTATTTTTTAATCCCTTTTTTAAAATTCTAAAAAGCATAACTCAAAAAATGTAACATAATAATGGTTTTTAATGTCAGAATAAATTTAATTTTGTCATATTTATTTTGTTTACCATAAAAGCATGCTTGGACTTCATATTTTTCTTTAATATTTGACTTAATTATTATAACATATTTCTCAGAAATTTGTATATTGTGTGCCTACAATTATTTGTAGAATTTTAAATGTGTCTCAACTTCAAAAAGCTTGAGAACCACTGGGCTAGGGTGTTTTTCCAACTTATGCCAAAATATGGGTTACGTCACTGTCATAGAAATAGAACTGTGGCATAACCCAAGGACGTCCTGTATATCTTTGACTGATAAAAACTGATTTAAAAAAAATTTACTATTTAAAGTCATTCAGATTTTTTTCTAACCTTTGTGTGGTTAGACAATCTTTTAAAAAATAAGGTTATTTGTACCATAATCTGCTTTTATTTTAAAAAATATAGCAAATCTATGCATTTAACATGATTTGGATATACCTCAGCTTTTGTTAATTGTTAATAAATTGCTTTAATTTTCAGGTACACACTACATATAATAAAGTGGAAAATCCATGACCATCTGGTCATTTTAAACTTTTTCAACCTTCATAGTTGACCACCCTCCCAATACTATTAGGAATTTTAAAAAGAGTTTTATTATTATTATTTTTTTTTTCATTTTTCTGAAGCTGGAAACAGGGAGAGACAGTCAGACAGACTCCCGCATGCGCCCGACCAGGATCCACCCGGCACGCCCACCAGGGGTGACGCTCTGCCCACCAGGGGGCGATGCTCTGCCCATCCTGGGCGTCGCCATGTTGCGACCAGAGCCACTCTAGCGCCTGAGGCAGAGGCCACAGAGCCATCCCCAGCGCCCGGGCCAGCTTTGCTCCAATGGAGCCTTGGCTGCGGGAGGGGAAGAGAGAGACAGAGAGGAAAGCGTGGCGGAGGGGTGAGAAGCAAATGGGCGCTTCTCCTGTGTGCCCTGGCCGGGAATCGAACCGGGGTCCTCCGCACGCTAGGCCGATGCTCTACCGCTGAGCCAACCGGCCAGGGCAAAAAGAGTTTTATTATTAAAGCACTTTTTGAAAAATTAGACTTTTAAGAGTAAAGTTATTAATCAGGTAATCACAAATCATTTGAACAGTCTGCCGTTAGATTCTAAAATAACAAGTACAAATGAGGTGGGTTTTTTTTTATATATTTTCCTTTCTCTATAAGTCTGTTTGCTGGTTTTAATTATCTAAGGTCAAGATGTTTTCTACAGGTAGACTCCTATGAGAAAATTATTTTTTGACAGCAGCAAATTGTCCAACTCAGGAAAAGCTGTAATTGTTGTTTAACCTAGGTGTATTAATTGGGATGGTTTTTATTTTTACAAGAAAGAAACGAGCTCTGGCCTGGTAGCTCAGTTGGCTAGAGCATCATCCTGATATGCTGAGGTTGTGGATTCCACACCAGGTCAGGGCACATGCAGGAATAAATCAATGAATGCATAAATAAGTGGAACAACAAATTATTGTTTCTCTCTCTCTCTCCCTCTTCCGCTCTCTAAAATCAATCAATTAAAAAAAAAAGAATTTTCTCTTTAATCCATGCTGTTAAGTCTCATTTAGGTGACAAAAATAGTATAATTTGACTCAATGTCTAGGTGGATTAAAGGACAAGATATACATTAAAATTAAGAAAATAAGAAAATGTAGGCATTTGTACAATATTGCAGAGGTACAGGTACCTCTAAGCATAAAACAAAAGAAACCAAAAAGGAAATGCTGCTATATTTGAACACATAAAAATTTCAATCTTCTGCAACACCCCCCTAAAAAACAAACAAAAAAAACCCATCAGAAACAAAAGGAAGACTATAAACTGAGAAAAGTATTTGTGACATAAATGACATATAAAGGTATAATACACAAAACTTATATTGATTGCTTACAAATAAATTTTTTTTTATAAATAAATTTTTATTAATGTTAATGGAGTGAGATCAATAAATCAGGGTACATATATTCAAAGAAAACATGTCCAGGTTATCCTGTCATTCAATTATGTTGCATACCCATCACACAAAGTCAGATTGTCCTCCGTCACCCTCTATCTAGTTTTCTTTGGGTCCCTTCCCCTCCCCCTCTCCCTCCTTCCCTCCAGCACCCCCCTCCCCCCACCCCTGGTAACTACCACACTCTTGTCCATGTCTCTTAGTCTCGTTTTTATGTCCCACCAATGTATGGAATCATGTAGTTCTTGTTTTTTTCTATTTACTTATTTCACTCCGCATAATGTTATCAAGATCCCACCATTTTGTTGTAAATGATCCGATGTCATCATTTCTTATGGCTGAGTAGTATTCCATAGTGTATATGTGGCACATCTTCTTTATCCAGTCATCTATTGAAGGGCTTTTTGGTTGTTTCCATGTCTTGGCCACTGTGAACAATGCTGTAATGAACATGGGGCTACATGTGTCTTTACATATCAATGTTTCTGAGTTTTTGGGATATATACCCAGTAGAGGGATTGCTGGGTCATAAGGTAGTTCTATTTGCAGTTTTTTGAGAAACCACCATACTTTCTTCCATAATGGTTTTACTACTTTACATTCCCACCAACAGTGAATGAGGGTTCCTTTTTCTCCATAGCCTCTCCAACATTTGCTATTACTGTCTTGTTGATAATAGCTAATCTAACAGGTGTGAGGTGGTATCTCATTGTAGTTTTGATTTGCATTTCTCTAATAACTAAAGAAGATGAGCATCTTTTCATATATTTGATAGCCATTTGTATTTCTTCTTGGAAGAAGTGTCTGTTCATGTCCTCTTCCCATTTTTTTTTTTTACAGAGACAGAGAGAGTCAGAGAGAGGGATAGATAAGGACAGACAGGAACAGAGAGAGATGAGAGGAATCAATCATCAGTTTTTCGTTGTGAAACCTTAGTTGTTCATTGATTGCTTTCTCATATGCACCTTCACCATGGGCCTTCAGCAGATCGAATGACCCCTTCCTCAAGCCAGTGACCTTGGGTCCACACTAGTGAGCTTTTGTTCAAACCAGATGAGCCCGTGCTCAAACTGGCAACCTCGGGGTCTTGAACCTGGTTTTTCCGCATCCCATTCCGATGCTCTATCCACTGCACTACCGCCTAGTCAGGCCTCTTCTTATTTTTTTATTGGATTGTTTGTTTGTTTGTTGTTGAGTTTTATGAGTTCTTTGTATATTTTGGATATTAGGCCCTTATCTGAGCTGTTGTTTGAAAATATCATTTCCCATTTAGTTGGCTGTCTGTTTATTTTGTTGTCAGTTTCTCTTGCTGAGCAAAAACTTCTTAGTCTGATGTAGTCCCATTCATTTATCTTTGCCTTCACTTCTCTTGCCTTTGGAGTCAAATTCATAAAGTACTCTTTAAAACCCAGGTCCATGAGTTTAGTACCTATGTCTTCTTCTATGTACTTTATTGTTTCAGGTCTTATATTTAGGTCTTTGATCCATTTTGAATTAATTTTCAAACAAGGGGACAAGCTGTAGTCGAGTTTCATTCTTTTGCATGTGGCTTTCCAGTTTTCCCAGCACCATTTGTTGATGAGGATTTCTTTTCTCCATTGTGTGTTGTTGAGCCCTTTATCAAAAATTATTTGACCATATGTATGTGGTTTTATTTCTGGACTTTCTATTCTGTTCCATTGGTCTGAGTGTCTATTTTTCTGCCAATACCATGCTGTTTTGATTGTCGTGGCCCTATAATATAGTTTGAAGTCAGGTACTGTAATGTCCCCAGCTTCATTCTTTTTCCATAGGATTGCTTTGGCTATTCAGGGTTTTTATAGTTCCATATAAATCTCATGATTTTTTGTTCTATTTCTTTAAAAAATGTCATAGGAATTTCGATGGGAATTACATTAAATTTATAAATTGCTTTGGGTAATATGGCCATTTTGATTATATTTATTTTTCCTATCCAAGAACAAGGAATATTTTTTCATCTCATTGTATCTTTTTCGATTTCCTTTAACAATGCTTTGTAGTTTTCATTATATAGGTCCTTTACACTCTTTGTTATGTTTATTCCTAGGTATTTTTTGTTGTTGTTGCAATCGTGAAGGGGATTATTTTTTGAGTTTGTTTTCTAATATTTCATTGTTGGCATATAGAATGGCTATGGACTTTTGTATGTTAATTTTGTATCCTGCAACCTTACTGTATTGGTTTATTGTTTCTAGTAACCTTTTTGTGGAGTCTTTGGGGTTTTTGATGTATAGGATCATATCATGTGCAAAAAGTGATACCTTTACTTCTTCTTTTCCAATATGGATGCCTTTTATTTCTTTCTCTTGTCTGATTGCTCTGGCCAGAACTTCTAGCACTACCTTAAATAAGAGTGGAGAGAAAGGACAACCCTGTCTTATTTCCTGATTTAAGGTGGAAAGTCCTCAGTTTTATGCCATTTAATATGATGTTGGCAGATGGTTAATCATATATGGCCTTTATCATGTTGAAATATTTTCCTTCTACACCCATTTTGTTGAGTGTCTTAAACATAAAGTTGTGTTGTATTTTATCGAATGCCTTTTCTGCATCTATTGATAAGATCATGTGTTTTTTGTTCTTTGTTTATTTAATATGGTGTATTATGTTAACTGTTGTACGTATGTTGAACCATCCTTGAGATTCTGGGATGAATCCCACTAGATCATAATATATTATTTTTTTAATATGTTGTTGTATTCAATTTGCCAATATTTTGTTTAGTATTTTCGCATCTGTATTCATTAGAGATATTGGTCTCTAGTTTTCTTTTTTTGTGCCATCCTTGCCAGGTTTTGGAATGAGGGTTATGTTGGCCTCATAAAATGTGTTTTGAAGTATTGCTTCTTCTTCAACATTTTGGAAGACTTTGAGTAGAATAGGAATGAAGTCTTCTTTGAATGTTTGATAGAATTCACTAATATAACCATCTGGGCCTAGACTTTTATTTTGGGGAAGGTTTTTAATAGTTTTTTCTATTTCTTCCCTGCTAATTAGTCTGTTTAGGCTTTCTGCTTCTTCTTGACTCAGTCTAGGAAGGCTGTATTGTTCTAGGAATTTATCCATTTCTTCTAGATTGTTGAATTTGGTGGCATAAAGTTTTTCATAGTATTCTACAATAATTCTTTGTATGTCTATGATGTCTGTGGTGATTTCTCCTCTTTCATTTTGGATTTTGTTTATATGAGTCCTTTCTCTTTTTTCCTTGGTGAGTCTTGCCAAGGGTTTGTCAATTTTGTTTGTCAGCTGGTTTCAAAGAACCAGCTCCTTGTTTTATTAATTTTTTCTATAGTTTTTCTGTTTTCTATTTCATTTATTTCTGCTCTGATATTTATTATTTCCTTTCTTCGGCTGGTTTTGCGTTGTCTTTGTTCTTCTTTTTCTAGTTCCTTAAGGTGTGAACTTAAGTGGTACACTTGGGCTCTCTCTTGTTTGTTCATATATGCCTGAAGTGATATGAACTTCCCTCTTATTACTGCTTTTGCTGCATCTCAGAGATTCTGATATGTCGTATTTTCATTTTCATTTGTCTGTATATATCTTTTGATCTCTATGCTTATTTCTTCTTTGACCCATTCATTTTTTAAAAGTATATTGTTTAGTTTCCACATTTTTGTGATTTTTTTCCTTCTTTTTTGAAGTTGAATTCTATTTTCAAGTCTTTTTTTTTTTTTTTTTTTTTTTTTACAGAGACAGAGAGTGAATCAGAGAGAGGGATAGACAGGGACAGACAGACAGGAGCAGAGAGAGATGAGAAGCATGAATCATTAGTTTTTCATTGCGTGTTGCAACACCTTAGTTGTTCATTGATTGCTTTCTCATATGTGCCTTGACTGTGGGCCTTCAGCAGACTGAGTCACCCCTTGCTCAAGCCAGCGACCTTGGGTTCAAGCTGGTGGGCTTTTGCTCAAACCAGATGAGCCCATGCTCAAGTTGGCAACCTCAGGGTCTCGAACCTGGGTCCTCTGCATCCCAGTCCGACGCTCTATCCACTGTACCACCGCCTGGTCAGGCTAGTTTCAAGTCTTTATGATCAGAAAATATGCTTGGTAAAATTTTGATTTTTCTGAATTTGCTGATGTTATTTTTGTGGCCCAACATATGGTCAATTCTTCAGAATGTTCCATGTACACTAGAGAAAAATGTATACTCTGTCGCTTTGGGATGAAATGTCCTGTAGATGTCTATCATATCCAGGTGCTCTAGTGTTTTGTTTAAGGCCAATATATCTTTATTGATTTTCTGTTTGGATGAACGATCTAGAGCCATCAGCGGTGTATTGAGGTCTCCAAGTATAATTGTATTTTTGTCAGTTTTTGTTTTTAGGTCAATAATTAGCTGTCTTATATATTTTGGAGCTCCTTGGTTTGGTGCATATATATTAAGGATTGTTATGTGATCTTGATTCAGTATCCCCTTAATCATTATGAAATGACCATTTTTGTCTCTGAGTACTTTTTCTGTCTAGTAGTCAGCATTATTAGATATGAGTATTGCTATACCTGCTTTTTTTTAAATGTTATTTGCTTGGAGTATTGTTTTCCAGCCTTTCACTTTGAATTTGTTTTTATCCTTGTTCCTTAGATGTGTTTTCTGTAGGCAGCATACAGTTGGATTTTTTTCTTTAATCCATTCTGCTACTCTGTGCCCTTTTATTGGTGAGTTTAATTCATTTACATTTAGTGTAATTATTGACACTTGTGGGTTCACTATTGCCATTTTATAAATTGCTTTCTGTTAATTTTGTATCTTGTTTGATTTTTCTCTTTTGTTTTTCTATCATTTGTTTTTGTTTGTTTGTATTGCATACTTCTTTCCTCTGTTTCTACCTTTTTTAAGTCATGTGCACCTACCATATTCATTGTAGTACCCTATCTTATGAGTTTTTCTGCACTTCATCGTCTTTTGCTACTGTTAATCTCCGTCCTCTCTCTCTCTTTTTTTTTTTTTTTTTTTTGCTTTTGTTGTCACAGTTTAAATTTGGTTTTATTGTGTTCTTGGTGGAGCTTTTACTTGTGGTTTTGTTTTGTTTTTTGAATCTTGTTGGAAAACCCCCTTTTGTGTTTCCTGAAGTGGGGGTTTTCTGATGATAAATTCCCTCATCTTTTATCTATTTGTGAATGTTTTTATTTTTCCTTCATATTTGAAGGATAGCTTCGATGGGTATAGTACTCATGGCTGAAAGTTCCTCTATTTCGGGGCTTTAAATATTGGGGTCCACTCTCTTCTAGCTTGTAGAGTTTCTGTTGAGAAATCTGATGATAATCTATTAGGCTTTCCTTTATACGTTGTATTCTTCTTTTCCCTGGCTGCCCTGAGAATTTTTTCTTTGTCGTTGGTTTGTGCCATTTTCATTATGATGTGCCTTGGAGTAGGTTTGTTGTGGTTAAGAAATCTCGGTGTTCTGTTTACTTCTTGAATTTGAGGCTTTAGTTCTTTCCACAGGCTTGGGAAGTTCTCGTCTATTATTTGTATATATTCTCCATTCCATTTTCTTTTTCTGCTTCCTTTGATATACCTATTATTCTTAAGTTATTCTTTTTGATGGAGTCAGACAATTCCTGTAGGGTTTTCTAATTTTTTTAAATTTTTGAGTGTCTCTCTTCTTCTCTCTGTTGTGCCTGAAGTTGCTTGCCTTCTATGTCACTAATTCTACCTTCTATCTGGCCTGTTCTATTAGCTAAGCTGTTACCTCGATTTTAGTTCATGAATTGAGTTTTTCATCTCTGTTTGATTTTTTTAATTCATTTTAGAGAGGAGAGAGAGAGAGATAGAGACAGAGAGAGAGGAGAGAGAGAAGGGAGGAGGAGCTGGAAGCATCAACTCCCATATGTGCCTTCACCAGGCAAGCCCAGGGTTTTGAACCGGCGACCTCAGCATTTCCAGGTCGACGCTTTATCCACTGCGCCACCACAGGTCAGGCTGATTTGTTTTTATAGTTTCAATTTCCTTGGTAATATATTCTTTGTGTACATTGAGTTGTTTTCTGAACTCTCTAAATTGCCTTTCTGTGTTTTCTTGTATATCTCTGAGTATTTTTAGAATTTCTATTTTAAATTCTCTGTCATTTAGCTCCAAGGTTTCCAATATATTAAATTTTTTCTCCATAGATTTTTCCACATCTGTGCTACTTCTCTTTCTTTTGTATCCATTACATTCGATTTCCTTTTTCTTAATGGCATTTGAGTGTGGTCTTGTTAATAGCACTAATAAAAATTAATAAAGAATAAAATGTAAAGAAAAAGGTACAAAAAAATGGAAAAGAAATTTTGAAAAGAAAAACAGAAAAAACCAATAATAATTTATTATTCCCCCCCCCTTTTCTATCTTCTCTTCCCTTCATCTCCCCTCCTCTTTAGGAAAATATCGTGATGAACTGTGAATTATATTATGCTAAATGGAACAAAAACTGCTTATAACGGAAGGCCTGAGTTGGGGGGAAGTGTTCAAGGGGCAAAAAAGGAAGTAGGGACCCTCAAAATGCAAAAAAGGAAAAAATCTGGGTCAAGTATAAAATGATTTGCTTGTTAGTGATGGTCAACTAAGAGATATAATGAGAGGGATAAGAGGGAAACAGGAATAAGAAAAAAAAAAAACTATTGTATTAAGTGGAGCAAAAACTAAATAGAATGGAGATCCTGGGTTGGGGGGAATGCTAATGAGTTAAAAAAGTGAGTAAAAAGCACCCAAAATGCCACAAAAAAACCTTGAGTCCCAAATCAAATAATTTGTTCATGATTGAGGATTGAATGAAAGGAAAAGTAAAATGAGAAAAGAAGAGAGTAATAGAGCGGGAGAAATTAGAAAAAGGGGAAAAAGAAAAGAAGAAAAAAGAAAAAAAAACAAAAAGAGGGAGAGAGAGAGAGTTAAGGGTTTTGTAGTCTAACCCTCATGGAGAGTAAGGAAGAAGAAAATAAATAAAATGTAATACTTATGGGTAGTGTAGTTCAAGGAGAGGAAAAAATAAGACCGGCAGTGAATAAAAGGACCAAGGTGGAGGAAATATAAATAATAATAATAAAGGCAAGAAGATGAAAGAAACAAAAAAAAATAGTGGAATAAGTTATAAAGTCTGTGGATTTTTCTTGATTTTGAGATGTTCACTTCTTTCTTATTCTTTCCTTTCCCTCTTCCTGGTCGGTGACTCTGAACCCCAGGCTCTGCCCCTGTGGCATGCTTAGGTAGAGATTTTCAGTTTATTAGACTCTATGGCTATGTCATATATTAGGCTTCAGTCTTGTTGGTAGTCCAGGCTTGTTAGTGTTTGCAGGCTCCGACAATGAGAGAGTCCGTTTTCCCGGAGCCTCTCTCCTAGTCTCTCCTTTCTGAATTAGCAGCCTGATGATCCAGTTATGAGGCTGCCACTTACTCTGCCTGGGGAGTAAGAGGCTCAAAGAGCTGGCAAATCCCCACTCTATCCACACCCAATGCAGGGCTCTGGTTAAGGCTCTGGCAGTCAGAGCTGCCAGTGTAATCAGGCGGGGCTGGGAGCCAATTGCTCTCAAGGTGACTTTCTATGATTTTCCAGGCCAGTTCAGCACATCTAGCACTCTGTGGGACCACTCTCCCTAGGCTTTCTGCACTTTGTAACCTGTTTTGGGTGGGAAGAAGATGCCCTAGTCACTGCCTGCAGTACAGGAGGTCTTAACATCTGCCAAGTCCCTCTTTTTAGCATATATCCCTGAGTATGAAAGCTCTGCCAATCAGAAGTTGTCCCCACCCCTTTAGCAACAGGCACTAAAAAATATCATGCCTCTTGTCTTAGATCGCTGAACTGAGAGAGAACCTGTCAATTAGAGCCACGTAGGTCAGTTGGGAGGTGAGCAGACTGCGGGTTAAGCTAATCTCAGCAATTGGATCTGCCGATCTGCTACAGAAAAAACTGCAAGCTGCCCGCGAGCCCCTCCCCCAACACTTGATAGTTATCTTGAATGGCTGGGTGAGGCGCCCCGCCCGCTCAGAGAAGCTTGGGGTAGAGAAGTTCGCTTTGGCGCACTCCCTGCGCGCCGCTGGCAGCTGCTGCTCACAGCACGCATTTGCTCGGGTGGGCTGATTCATCACAGGCACACTCTTTCCTCTACTTGAACTAATGTCCGTGCTGCAGCCTAGCCTCCTCCACACCCTTAGCCCCCCCCCCTCAGTTCCAAGTGAAAGCAGCCTTTGCTCAGGTTAGTGAGGAAGACAGAGTTTTTTTTGCCCGACTCATTTCCTTCAGGGTTGATTATATATTTAGTCAATTTTTCGCTCAACCCTACCTTCACCTTCAGTGTGTGGAACTCCTGGACGCTCCAAGGATAGATTTTTTGTGTCTCGGTTGATGAACTTGTTGAAATTTTGGGGAGATTTGTCGGTCGCGCTCCTCATGGCGCCATTTCTCTGACGTCACTCCTACAAATCAAGTTTTGCTTTTTTTTTTTTTTTTTTTGCATTTTTCTGAAGCTGGAAACAGGGAGAGACAGTCAGACAGACTCCCGCATGCACCACACCGGGATCCAACCAGCACTCCCACCATGGGGCGGCGCTCTGCCCACCAGGGGGCGATGCTCTGCCCATCCTGGGCATCGCCATGTTGCGACCAGAGCCACTCTAGCTCCTGAGGCAGAGGCCACAGAGCCATCCCCAGCGCCCGGGCCATCTTTGCTCCAATGGAGCCTTGGCTGAGGGAGGGGAAGAAAGAGACAGAGAGGAAGGCGCGGCGGAGGGGTGGAGAAGCAAATGGGCGCTTCTCCTGTGTGCCCTGGCCTGGAATCGAACCCGGGTCCTCCGCACGCTAGGCCGACGCTCTATCGCTGAGCCAACCGGCCAGGGCAATCAAGTTTTTAAAAAGGCAGAACTTCAATAGAAAAATGGCCAAAGAGTGCCAGTGGAAAATTCACACACACTGATAGGAGAAGGAAATATATAGTCAGTAAATATACATGAAAAATTATTCGATGTTACTAATTATAAGAATGTATTTTGGCCCTAGCCGGTTGACCCGGTGGTAGAGTGTTTGCTCAGTGTGTGGAAGTCCCAGGTTCGATTCCCATCCAGGGCACACAGGAGAAGCACCCATTTGCTTCTCTACCCTTTCCCCTCTCCTTTCTCTCTGTCTCTCTCTTCCCCTCCTTGCAGCCAAGGTTCCCTTGGAGCAAAGTTGGCCCGGGTGCTGAAGATGGCTCCATGGCCTTGGCCTCAGGCGCTAGAATTGCTTCATGATTGCTGCAGAGCAACACCTCAGAGGGGCCAAACATTGCCCCCTGTGGGCGTGCCAGGTGGATCCCAGTCAGGGGCATGCGGGAGTCTGTCGGTCTGCCTTCCCCACCCCCACTTCTCACTCGGGAAAATACAAGAAATCCCAAAAACAAACACACACACACAAACAAAATAATATATATTAAAATACTAATAACATTTTTTCTTTGTACCATAAACTGTTGGTAACAGCTAATATAAAATTTTTGGAAGGAATTTATGTAGTATTTAACAAAGACTTAAAAAAATATACACAGCATGTGTTCTAACGATTCTAATCTTAGAAAGACACATCATAGAAAATTAAAGAAGTGTGCGCAGAATATATACCATGGCATTCATTCTAGAATTATTTATAACACTGAATACTTGAGAAACAATGCCTAATATCCAATAGTAAAATACATATACCGAAACAGAATATATTATACAGTTGTTAAAGCTGTGTTATCAGTTATTTTAATATATTGAAAAAATATTCCTGTTGCTAAAAACTAAAAGGGTTACAAATTGTAACTCCAGGTTTTAAGTATATACACATTTAAAAGTTAGGAAAGAAATTCCTCAAGATGCTAATAATACCATTAATATAAATAGTTTCATCTCTGGGTAGTGAGATTCCTAATTTTTTTTTTTTTTTCCATTTTTCTGAAACTGGAAACAGGGAGAGACAGTCAGACAGACTCCCGCATGCGCCCACCAGGGGCGATGCTCTGCCCATCCTGGGCGTCGCCATGTTGCGACCAGAGCCACTCTAGCGCCTGAGGCAGAGACCACAGAGCCATCCCCAGCGCCCGGGCTATCTTTGCTCCAATGGAGCCTTGGCTGCGGGAGGGGAAGAGAGAGGCAGAGAGGAAAGCGCGGCGGAGGGGTGGAGAAGCAAATGGGCGCTTCTCCTGTGTGCCCTGCCGGGAATCGAACCCGGGTCCTCCGCACGCTAGGCCGACGCTCTACCGCTGAGCCAACCGGCCAGGGCGAGATACCTAATTTTTATATTCTTTCTGAAACTCTTGAATATTTTCCAAAATGTTTACGATAAATGAGCATTATTATAATTAGAACACACAAATGAGACAGGAAGAGGTACACTTTCACGTTTCATTCATAAATGTTTATTAAAAGGACATTGGAGACAGTGTCACAAATTCAAGTAAACTTTGAATCAGGTAGATTGTCCAGGTATTCAATTATCAGAAATTTGAGTGCTCCTTTTGAACAACAAACTAATTCATTCATAGAATTTTAGACTTAGAAGGGAGCCTTGGGAACCCCAACCCTGACGAAGACATGTCCATCTTGTTTACCACTTGATGCCCACCACTCTGTTTAGTATGTTTTTGAATGGAAAAAAAAAAAAAAGGAAGAGCACCGCAGTCATTGTACAGCTGGAGGAACTGCTACCTCCAGAAACAAAAGGGCTTACTTGCCTAAGGTGACTCATGTTATCCTCATAAAATAACACCAACAGCAATAATTATGGTTACCACACCAACACATATTCCATCTACTGCTTGCCAGGTACTCTTCAAGTGCTTTACGTACATCAATTTCTTTAATCCTCATAACAACCCTATAGGTATCGTTATGCTTTTCATCAAACCGGTGAGAAAAATGAGCCACGAATTGCATCTGTATTTCATTCCCCTTTCTTCCTCGCCATTTCACGCAAACCTTAATCAACGAAAAATTCGATTTGACGCTGGCTAGTTTGGATTCTTATGAAGGGATATTTCTTAGGGTGCACCTGTGTGTGTTTGCGCGAGATGCGGGCATTAGAGAGATTTTAAAGACCCGCTGCCGGAAAACAACGTTTTGATGTCCTGCAGTTCACTCGGGCTCACCCCTGGAGCGCCCCTCCTGGTGGGCTTCGGGGACCGGGGAGGACACCGCTGGGAGCCCAGCCTCTCTGGTCCTCCGCCGCGCAATGAGGCTTCGTCCGGGGCGGCCGCGCAGCGGCTAGGGCCCCCAGCGGCTGGGCCGCAGCCCCCGCCCGCGCCACCTGCTCCCTGAATCCCGCGTCCCCGCCCCGCGTCCCGCCTCCGCGCCGCGCCCTGCAGTCCCTCCCTCCGGCGTGACGGGGGCACTGGCGCCGGCTGCCCGCGCCGCGAGCGCTGCTGAACTGTCAGCCGGCGGACGGAGGCGCGGCGCGCAGCTCTCGCGACCGGGAACCGGAGCGCGCCCCACCCGGGGAGGCTGTCTTTCCGCCGCTCGCCGACCTCAGCAGGACGGAGATGCTGCTCGGCGCCCCGGGGCCGGCGGGCGGGAGGGGTCGGAGGCGGCCGCCGGGGGCTCCCCGCTGCACGCTCTCGGCGCCCTGGAGCCCCGTCTGGCTCTGCTGCTGGGTGGTCGCCGGCTGCCGGGCGGCCTGGGCTGGGGACTTGCCCTCCTCCAGCCACCCGCTTCCTCCTTGCCAGGAGGTGAGCTCACCCAGTCCTTTACCTGGAGTCAGCGGGTTAGGGGAGAAGGGGACGAGGGAGCGGGAGGTCGGGGTGCGGGCTGTGCCTGGGACGAGAGGGCTTTTCGCTTGTTTTGAGGGATGAAGTTGGCCGCCCGGGAAGCTGGCCGCGGAGCTGTGTGGCTTGCTGTCTTTCGGGTGATGCTTTCCTGTTCGCGCTCCTGTGTTTTGAGGGCTCTGAAGGACTTTGCGGCGCTCTCTTTGGAGATTTCAGCCAGGGGACGAGACTGGGGAAGCCCCACTGGGCATAATTTGGGGACCTGTCTCCTAACAGCTTTTCCGGAGAACCAGATACTGCCCCGGAGGGCTTCCCCCACTCTCCACTCCCCGATCTCTACAAATCCTTTCTCCGACTCCTCTGCACTGAGCTTCTTGATAAGGCCCTGGGGGTTTACTAAACCAGTGTATGGTGTCACTTGGTATCCTCTGGAAAAAATATGGATATGAATTTGGAAGAAAAAAGGAGTGTGTACTTAGGGCAGAGGCGGGTTGGTGATGTAGAAAATTGAAAAAGACAGTGCATATGCTCCTTTTGGGAAGTGTTCACCTGGCAGAAGCATGCCACTGTGTATTTTATTATTGCTTGAGACTATTGTGATATATAGCCAAGAAGAACAAATTATGTGTGATGAGATTTTCCTCTTGCTTTAGGGTAACTGGACTTGGTGTGCCAAAAATTTACAGGGGTATCATTGGTACTTGTATTGGGTGTTTATGTTTCCCTTTAGTGTTCCAGAAAGTGCATCCTCTTAATGAAAATCAATAAGGGGAAGGAAGCAACATTTCTGACCTACTTTGATTAATTATGTCCGGGAGGATGTGAGGAGTGGATACTGTTTTTAGAAAGATTGCTAGGAATCAGGGTGATGGGTCATTTTTATTTAGTAGCAAAAATAGCTTACCTAATAGCCCCTCTGGGAAGAACGGCCAGACCCTGTTTCTTTGTGTATGATGCTGTCACTTTTGAGTTTTACCCAGGTTTGAATTATAGAATATCTGCATTCTAGACATTATCCATCATCCATAGATATCTTCTTGCTCCCCCAGAGTACAAGTCCTAGGACAGACTGTAATGAAGTAGAAGAGATCAAAGCCATGTGTGCGAACACACAGCAGTGTTGAAATTGGGGCAATCAGGGCAAGAGCTCAGCAAACATCTGTCTTTAATTTCTGAGTTCATTAGTATAATTAGTTGTCTAATCTGTATTTTTCAACTATCCCTATCACCTGGGAATAATCTGTTTTTCCAGATTATTATTCTCTAGAAAAATAGTCTGTTTTTCCAGATTATTATTCTCTAGAAAGTTGCCGCTTGGCCATCCTCAGAACAGTTGCAATAGGACAGAATTGAAACCCTGTCTTTGGCCCTCAACCCTAACATTCAGAAAATACTTCTTTTCTAAAATGAAAAGTCTGAAGTTTCTTCTAAAATGAATTCTTAGTAATGAAGAATCTACTTGAAATGTGTGAAAGTCAGCCCATGGGGGCAATACTTTTGGTCACCACATCAGGTTTATTCTTTACATATGCACGTTTCACACATGTACACCTACGAAGAACATAGTAAGAGTCTGTATGCATCTGAGACAGAAATATAGCAATGAGATGCAGGGAGATGACGAAAGGTTCAGGAAGGCAATTAGAAATTGCACGTGACCCAATCCCTTGAGGTCTCAAGTTTGAATTTCCCTCTGAAAATGAGAATAAATGAAACAATTTGGAGGATTCTACTGAGCCTGCCTGGGGTTGGTTGTGTTTTTAGAAATAATGGTGCACAGAACTGTCTGTATTCTGTAAGATGACTGGGACTTGGAGATTCCTTTGGAGGTAGAAGAGGCCAAGTAATCTCTCATGGACTAAATCTGCTTCTTGGCATTTGTGCTAACCAAGTGAGCTAATCTGTAGAATTGATTTTTGCTTCTGTTGCGTTGTTTTTAAGAGGACGTTGGGAAGGACAGATGCTTCTCAGACTTTGAGGTTATGGGTCTGCTTGTGCTTAGGGATGGGTAGGGCTTCCTCTGAGATAAAACTATGGAAATGTGAGCCAAATTCCTGTGAACAAAGACAAAGTAACTATTTTGTTTATCCCTTTCCACTCTTTAGTAACAGAAAAGGTGAAAAGCCAAGTGGAAGGGACAGCACTGTGTGGTGGGGGGAGAATGAGAGCAGTTCAAGTGAGAGGTTTGAGCCTGGGAACTCAAGCCAACTGAACAATATGAGAGAGTGTTGAAGCAGAGTATGTACAAACCTGCAGGTAATTCTAAACCTCACCCCCCCCCCCCCCAGTTGTTTGTCTCCCTTCACTTATGAGTATTTTTGGAAAAGTAGCCATGGTTAGCCAAGTTACGTAGACTCTCATTTTCCTTGCCTTGCTTTAGGAAAGCAACGAAAGGAAAAGGATGAGAAGCACAAAAAATTGGTCTGGGAGTCATCTAGTTATGATTGCCTGAGTTCAGAAAAAAAATGCCTTTCTAAAAGACAACTAGGTTATGGGTAAGTTTTGCTTAGATTTTTACAGAAGATTGGGCTCTGGGGTAAAACTCATAAAATATAGCTCCCTTTGTCAAAGTCGTTGGGTTATGGAGTTGAAAAGGGGAGAAGAATGATTACTTTGGGATGCCCAGCTGGGTCAAATCAATAGGGAGAGAGCACTGGAGCATACCGGAAAGCTATCATTTGGGAGACAAGTAAAAGTAAAGCTAGTGCCAGCAGTAGAAGGACAATAATAGGATATGACTTTGGTAGATTGTGTTTAAAGGGCAAATAATATGAGGGCTGGACCTCAGAACGTGATGAATTAATATCCCTCAAGCTTATTTTTAAAGGGGGGAACTTATAAAAGATAGATATCATCAGAGTTTTTTAGAATCTGTTTTTTACTTGTAAAATAATAGCAGTATAAACTGACCTGCTTATTTTTATTGTGAGGATGAGATAAAATTAATATAAATTAAACATAAAAAATCTATATAAATTTGAGAGTTGATTATTGCTAGATGAGTTGACCTAAATCCTGATATTTTGCGAAGAGTCCAGTGAGACTTGAAGGTCAAAGTGTAGGCTGATCCAGGAACTGAATAGAATGGAATTTTTTGACTCTGAATGATGGGACTTACTGGGGCTTCCTGAGGAAAAAAGATAAAGGCCAATAGATGATTCAGAGTTGGAAAAAGGTATTAGAAGATAGAGTGCATGGGAGCTAAAAGAACAGAACTAAGTGGATTATGTATGCATCATTTAAACTTGGAAATTTAAATCACAAAATAGCTCAATTTTTAGGCCATTCCTGTAAAGTCCTACATAATACAATTCCCCTGTTCTCTCTGAATCTTGAGTGAATGAATGAGGAGTTTTGGGAATAGTGTTTATTTCACATGCAGTTATTCAGATACTATGTGCCAGGTGAAATGTCAGATGGTGTGAATTACCAATTAAAAAATACAATTTAAGTGGGTAAGCAAGAGACAGATAGGTAAACAGACAATTACAATGGAATTATTTAATGTCATGAGAGAAGAAAGAATCTAGTGGGAGGATCAGAAAAGGCCTATAGAAGTGAGACCTGAAAGGTGAGTAGGAATTTGCCAAGCAGACAAGTTAATTGTGAGAGTGGGGGAAGGCATTTCTGGTGTAGAACATACTGAAAGGGGGCAAAAACAAAATAACGTTGCTGTAATTGGTCATAACTGTAGTATAATATAATGTACTATGAGGAATTTGGTGCGACATGAGTGAGAGGAAGGCAGAAGCCTGAATACATGGAACTGTATATTATGCTAAGAAGCTGGTCTTCATTTGCTAGGTGATGGGGAGCAACAGAAGGATTTAAAAATCACAAGTTGTAAAATATGCTTTAGTTTGGCAATAATGTGGAGCCACATTAGAGGGGTAGGAAATGTAATTGCTAGGAACAATTGAAATAGTTCAGCTAAAGGATGACAGATTCAATAAGGAGTAGTGGACCTGGTTGGTTGGCTCAGTGGTAGAACATCAGCCTGGTGTGTGGATGTCCTAGGTTCATTTTGGGTCAGGGAACACAAGAGAAGTGACCATCTGCTCCTCCACCCCTTCCCCTTCTCTCTTGCTCTCTCGGCCTCTCCCGCAGCCATGGTTCGATTGGTTCGAGTGCATCAGCTCTGGGTGCTGAGGATGGCTTCATGGAGTCTCCACCTCAGGTGCTAAAAATAGTTCAGTTGCAAACATGGGCCTAGATGGGCAGAGCATTGGTCCCAGATGGGGGTTGCCAGGTGGATCCAGTCTGGGTGCATGTGGGAGTCTGTCTCTCTCCCCTTTTCTCACCTGGAAAAGAAGAAGAAAAGGAATAGCAGTGAAGATGGAAAAGAGGGCAAGATGTTAGATAGGATTGACAGTAAGTGGATGTGGAAGGTGAGGGGATGAAAGATTCTGGCTGGATTAGAGGATGATGTTTCTAACCTACCTGAGGAGGAATATGAGGAAGAGGAGGAGACAAGGGAGTTGGTCCTGGAGACTTTCAGAGAGCTGTTCAGTAGGTAGCTGGTTTACAAGTTCTGTTGCTCACAGGCATGGTCTGGGTTAGTGAGGAGATATGGAAAGCACTTTAACAAAAAGCATGGTTGAAACTGCTGGATTGGGTGAGATCTCAGGAAGTGAGAGCAAAGAAGATGAAAGATAGGACTTGGGTTTTACCAACATTGGAGAGGAGGGAGGCAGAAATGGAGAAGTCCACAAGGATATAAGTAATGACTAGTATAAGGGAAATGATGGGACAGTACAGAGTTATGAGGAATGAAAGAAAACCTTTTAAAATGAAAAGGTGGTTGTGGTTCAATTGCTGAAGGAAATTCAAATTAACATGACTGAACAGGGACATTGAATTTGACACTTAGGTCACCGGTACTCAACACCACAGTGGTTCTGTGGAGTGGTGAAGAGGGGTGGGGTATTAAATGAGAGGTGAATCAGTGGTAATAGAATAGAATTTTATTATATGGCCTTCCTAGATTTGGTAAGAAATTGGGTCTTCCAAGTCTACATAAATTGGAGAACTTAAAAATGACCTTTCTGCTTTAGACTTTAATGGGAACAGTTGAAAAATATCTTTTCTGCAGGAAGTCTCTGAAGATCATGGGCTGTGGGTGAGGGTATCAGGGGTTTTGAAGCCACACTGTTGCTGATGGAGTTAGGACTCTGCCTCTGTTTTGATGGAGTTAACATAATTAATTCTGCCTGCTCAGCTTGTGGAAGTGAATTTTCCATTTTGATTTCTTATACTCAGAACCATTTCTTATGTTTTAGGCAAATGTGAGCAAGGATTCACACCATCAATATTTACAATGTAAAACTAAGTTGATCTGTAAAGTGTCTTATTTTAGCACAAGGAATGGAAGAAATAGCAGGGCATACTATAGAGTGGCACATTTTCCTATCATAGTGAATTCTTCAGCAGTGTTTTGGATCTTATAAAAATTTTTTATCGTTAGAAAACACTAAATTTTGGTACCCTTTGCTTCCACCTGAAGAAATCATGGATAATTATTGTCCCATTTTGCCTTTCTTAGCCAAAGTTACATGTTAAACCCATATTTATTGTGTACTGATGTACCAGGTAGTAGCAATGAAATGATGAACAAAACATATGTCCCATGTCCACATTGTGCTTATTATTTAATGTTATGGGGAAAGAAACAGAACATTGCCATATATCATGTAATTACATTTGCCATAAGAGCTATGATGCAAAATGACTTTTCTGTTTCAGGTTAGGATAGGGCAGGGGTCTCAAACTCGCGACCCGCGGGCCGCATGCGGCCTGCTGAACAATTTTGTGCGGCCTGCAGACTAATCCACGAAGTTCAAAATATTTTGGATAAAATTAAGTAAGCCTAAGGGCCTACTTGTATTTTTCATTTCTCTAGCATCCTAGCTAGATATTAGCTTAGTTAACAGCAGTTGTGATGCGAACTACAGTTTCTGGTCGTTTTGTGACACTGGGTAAACTGCATGTACGACTGTGCTTGTTGTACTGCTTTTTTTTTGTTTTCAACTGCAGTGAGAAAAGTGTTGCGTAACAGTTGCCTTTTGTAGACCTAGTGCGGCCCGCGGAATGGCTGTGATCTTGTTCTGCGGCCCACATGCTGAGTTGAGTTTGAGACCCCTGGGATAGGGGGTAGGGGTCCTAAAGAAGATGCTTAAGCTAAGATCCAAAGGATGAATAGGAGTTTGTTGGATGAAGGTCATGGATGGTGGTGATAGAGCATTTCAGACAAAGGACTCCTCCTGGCCTAGAGCGGTTGCTTAACCCTCTTTTAACCCTTCCTGGAGTACGGAAGACCAGTGATTCTTTTCTCTTCTCTGGATTCCAGTCACAGCCTATTGTTTACTCTTGAGCATGCAGATGTTGTCTGACAAAGGTTCTACACACTCAGGACCACTCTTGTATAGATGGGAGGATTATACCCTGTATAAGAAAACCAAGCTGTGAGGGCACAAAAGAGTTAGAATCCATCCAGTGCTCAGTGTGCCCAGCCACCCTAACACAGGTCTGCATCTATCCAGAGGGGGCACTGTTATCTAAGTCACATGAAGGCGCCGCATGCTTTACCAGAGGCTGTGAACACACACACCTGAAGTATATGATCTGTTCACTGAAGGCAAGAATTTGCTCATCTTATTCAGCAAAAGTGATTAAATATCATGTTTAAGGCACATTAGGGGTATTAAAAATGAGTAAGATATAAGTCCTCTTCTCTGGGATCCCTAATTACTGCTCTGAAAAGACTGTAGAAAAGAGTGGATGGCTTCACTTTTTCAGTTATAAAAAGGAATTGATCTTTGTAATGCATTTAATTCTAATTGACATTTTCTCTCAGTTGTACCAGGTTTAAGACTCTGAAATAAAAACCCAGTGATCAGACTATATTGAAATATATTCTCAACTCAGTTTACGGCCCTGGACTTCAAGTTGCCATTTATTACTTATTCAAAGCTTCACTTTTATAGGCTCTTTATTCTAGGTCAGTGGTTCTCAAAGTGTGATCCTAGGAATCACAATTGTTAGAAATGCAAGTTCTTGGGCTCTGCACACATCCTACTAACTCAGAAACCCTATGATTGAGGCCTAGCAAGCCATGTTAATGACCAGCTTTCTGGGGATTATGCTGAACCCCAAAGTTGGAGAACCTCTGTCTCAAGTATAAGGTGAGGAATACAGTTTAGTTGCCAAAACCCAGAGACTTGCTTCATTGCTATAATTCCTTTGTAACCCTGGCTCACTTCCTGCTTCTGCAGGAGATCTTACAAACTCCTGTAATATTCACACCAGATAGAGTGTTAGCTCCTCTCATTACCATGAAATGCATCAGCAAGCATTTGTCAATGACTAGGTATAGGACAGGACGCAGAGGACATTTTTTTTTTAATTTTTTTCTAATTTTTTTATTTTTCTGAAGCTGGAAACGGGGAGAGACAGTCAGACAGACTCCCACATGCGCCCGACCAGGATCCACCCAGCACGCCCACCAGGGGCGAAGCTCTGCCCACCAGGGGGCGATGCTCTGCCCCTCCGGGGCATCGCTCTGCAGCGACCAGAGCCACTCTAGCGCCTGGGGCAGAGGCCAAGGAGCCATCCCCAGCGCCCGGGCCAGCTTTGCTCCAATGGAGCCTTGGCTGCGGGAGGGGAAGAGAGAGACAGAGAGGAAGGAGGGGGGGCCGGGGTGGAGAAGCAAATGGGCGCTTCTCCTATGTGCCCTGGGCGGGAATCGAACCCAGGTCCCCTGCACACCCAGCTGACGCTCTACAGCTTAGCCAACCGGCCAGGGCTTTTTAAAAAATTTTATTTATTCATTTTTAGAGAGAGAGGGAGAAAGAGAGAAACAGAGAGAGAGAAGGGGGGAGGAGCTGGGAGCATCAACTTCCATATGTGCCTTGACCAGGCAAGCCCAGGGTTTTGAAGCGGCGACCTCAGCATTTCCAGGTCGACGCTTTATCCACTGCGCCACCACAGGTCAGGCAGAGGACATTGTTATACCTCTCTAGAAGCCTACAGCCTGATACAGGAAGCAAGCATGACAGTTAAGTATGCTAATATTAAAAGGTAATGGTAAAATGGTAAACACATGGTAATATAGCATAAGCCTTCTTGATAAATGTTTTCTGATTTTTGTTACTTACCTGGGAGAAGCGCTGTTTACATTTTGCTCCAACTGCAGAGCATCTTAGTGTTATGGAAGTAGCACCAAAGGTAATCAAAGAACTTCCTAAAATTTGAGCCTTGCCACTGGTTTGTGTGACCGTGAGCACATCAATCTCTTTGAGTCTTTCTGTGTCTGCCAATGGAGTTAGTAACTTATCCACATTAGAGTTGCAGTGAGGATGGCGCTAATGCATTCCACAATATTTTGTAAGTTTCAGCACAACGCCAGTGATTATTCTTGTACCAGTTAAGGACAGTGTTTCTCAAGATATTAAAGTGTGAAAGGACTGGGGTGTGGGTAGGGAAAGGTGTTTACTTATAGAAGTATTTATAGGAGTATTTTTTTAATTATGGAAGTTGTGCTTTGTGAAAATTTTAGAAAGTAAAGAATAAAAAAATCTATCACTCTTCCAGTTAGCAATATCCAGTATTAATGTTTTAACACATTTCCTGCCTATATACATCTTTTCCTTTTTAAAAACCAAAAGTGAGCTCATATTGTTTGCAGAAGTTGTACCTATCCCTCTCTCGTTGTAAGCATTTCCCAATGACATTAACACTTCTTTATAAATATTTTTGTAATATTTAGAAAATATCTTAATAGGTGATATATTGCAAAAGATAGCATCGTTTTAATGTATGCCAGTGTTTGGTTATGAGCCATTTATTTCACTGTTTCAATAAAAATGCTCTTTTCTAGGTTAAAGCTTGCTGTCGTTCCTCATGCTTACCTGCCTTTAGAAACACCGGCTCCAGTTGGTAGCTCTGTTGCCACTGAAACTTTACTTGGGCTTCAGGCACACCTGACTCTCATGGTTTTTCTCTTAGATCTCAGTGATTCTTCTCGGTCTTTGCCGGTTCTTCCTCATCTCCTTGACTTCCTTACATGGGGGCATTTCAGGCCTCCATTCTGGGCCTTCTTATCTTTTTGTCATCCTCACACCCTTGGTGATGGTGTCGAGTCTCTTGGCTTTAAATACCGTCTACTTATGGACAGCGCTAAACTTGAAATCTCCTGGCCAAGATGGAAAATTGTAATTTATAAATTGCTACTGCTTTGATGGTGAAAAATGCTCTCCCATTGGTATAATTTACAATGCTTTAATTACTATGGAGGGACAATATTTTTCTTGTCACTTAGCTGTTAATATTTCACTTCTCTTTTTGTGGAATTTTCTGTTTAGGTGTTTTCATCATGTACTGTTTTTTTCACATATAGGAGATTTACACATAGTACTGGTCCTATAAAATACATTTGTATTTACCTAAATTTTTTTCCTGTCTGTGTGTTTTGAGATAATATAATACCCAGAGAAGACAATTATTTAGGCTATAATAATATATCATATATGGAATTACTTCCCTTAGCATATCAAAATAGGAATGCATTTTAACTTTTAAAAACTGATGTTTCATCCATAGTTGTTTATTAAATTTCTATAATATATGAAGTCTTCTTGTGTGTTTGGCTGAGAAAAATACCGAAGCAACTGCAAAGGGAGCAGATTTGGGGCTTGAATTGACAGTACTGTTCTAAGAATGTGTCATTGAAATTTCAAGATGGTCCTACTTAATTCTTTGTCACTTTTTCCCATGGCCATTTATATGTTTATTTGTTCATCTAACATTTAATCAGTTTGTTTCCTTTATTTTTTTTCATAGGAAAATGAATAATACATAGGTCTATGATGATAGTACAGAGGGGTTAAGCGCTATGAAGGAATTTTGCGCAGGGTTATATAGAAGCACAGAGAAAGGGCAACTAAATCAGACTAATGAGCCCTGGTCTCAAAATAGTGCTATTTGAGCTGAGTTTTGAAAGGTTTTTCGAAGTGCTTTACAGGAGGCACAGAGGCCAGCATACTTCAGTTAAAGAAAATAGGTTGTATAACTGCACAGAGGAATTAAATCGTATGTCAATTTCAAGAGCTAGAGTAAAGGCACATGGGTGGGAGTAGCAAGACATGACTAGATTATGAAGAAGGCAGAGATTGAGGGTGTTGTGAGGAAAGCTATGGGAGCCATTGACATCGGATTAGAAAGATGATTCTGTTTGTGAGTAGAGGAAGATAACAGGGATCATTCTGAAGGCAGGAAACATCACTTAGGGCAGTGTTTTTCAACCAGTGTGCTGCGGCACACTAGTGTGCCATGAGACATGGTCAGGTGTGCTGTGGGGAAATTAAACATGGGTCCCCAAACTATGGCCTGTGTGCCGGATACGGCCCTCGGAGGCTATTTATCCGGCCTGCCACCAGCTGCCTCCATCCGAACATAAACATTCCCCTCACACTCCCTCCAGCTATCAGTGACAGGAAGAGTGGAGGCACAGGGACCACTCACTGACCAATCACCTTCTAGGATTCATCCCGACCACTAGCGATGAGCCAATAGTAGGCCGCCTCTCATCCACACCCAGGAAGGTCCCCGCTCGGGCTGCCGCGCACTTGTCATTGTGTGGCTGCGGCGAGTAATTGAAGCTGCTACTCTTCCCCATGGTCCCGATTTCTAATCCTGGTCAGGACTGGAGGTAAATGTTGCCATCACTAGATGAAGCCTCAGCCTCTGCTGGTTATGTCTATCCTGATGGTGTATATAGATATTTGACCTTTTTCTTTTTAAAAGAGCCCCCCCCCCCCCCCCCCCCCCCCCCCCCGCAGAGGGTGATATACAATGCATCACAATGTTATCATCTAACTTTAAAGCTAAAGTTTGCTGATCTTCCTTTGGACAGTTTTTGGTTATCTGTTGCCAATGAGTTCTCCATTCTGGCCAACAAAGCTATTTTGACATTGCTCCCATTTTCAACCACATATCTATGTGAGCTGAGTTTCTCAAGCTTGACTGCGATAAAAACTAAAAACAGAGAGACTGAGAACTGTCGAGGAAGAGCTTCGTGTGTGTCTTTTTACCATTCCTGCCAGGATATCTCTTTTGTGTTCATCAAAACAGGCCCAGGTTTCACACTAAATGAATATAAATACATTTAGAAACTATATTATTAACTATATGTATAATATGTACTGTGTTAGAGTGTCATTTTGTGTCATTTTGGTAGGTGGTGTGCCCCAGGATTTTGTAAATGTAAAAAATGTGCCACTGCTCAAAAAAGGTTGAAAATCACTGGGTTAGAGCACTATCCCAAAGGACAGAGATTGCTGGTTTGATCCCTGGTCAGGGCACATACAGGAACAGCTTGATATTCCTTTCTCTCTCTCCTCTCTCAATGAAATCAGTAAATTAAAAAAAAAAAAAGTAATGCCCTTTGGTGTTTAATCTAACATCCTAAAAAGAGAGTGGAAAAAATTGGCTATTTGAAATTAAGTTTAACTTAGACTTCTATTTAATAATTCTTAGGCATGCATAGCAATAATGCATGTGAGGAAGTGACTGGAACCACAATAACGGTGGTGCGTAAACAGAACTGATTTTGGTATGCTAGGGAAGTACTTCTCTATCTAAAGAGCAGGTCAATATTAACAGCATTTGCTCTAATGTTTTATGATTTCTTTTTTTTTTACATTTTGAGCTTTTTAAAATTAAAAGCAATAGATGTGCATTCTAGAAAAATGAAGCAGTTAGAACAACCATAATCCTACCAAATAAGCACAGCATTCAACACCTCTGCATTTGTAATAGGAACAGTAAACAAAAAGTATAATGGTCTGGTATAATTTTAAGGCATTTTATGTATTAATTCACATATATTCCCAACTCTACTGAGTTTGGTATTAATACTCCCAGCATAGTTAAATAACTTGTGAGTCTGGCTGCTGCCCTAGTGTCCACACTCTTAACCATTAGGCTATACTGCCTCTATCACACATATTAAATATCTTTGCATATATTTCATTATGAATATACCTGTATGTTTAGAAAATGGAAATATTGTTTATGTATAGTTTGGTAAGTTTTTTTGGCATTTAACAATATGCTGTGAACTTATTTTCACATTTTGAGTAATCTAGAATTTTATTCAGTGCTTGATGTAAACTAAGCCTTTGATTATATTTCCTGAATAGCCAGTTTTCAAAAATAGTATTTTGAACCATCTATAATTCATTCTTTCTCCACTGATTTGTTTTTTTATACCATCTACTCTGTGGGTATATAATATATATATAACCTATTGTTTTATGTGTGTGTGTGTGTGTGTGTGTGTGTGTGTATATATATAAATAAAACACTGGGGAACAATTTTTTTTTTTCATTTTCTGTTGCATGAGGTTTTAGAACCCTTTCTATACATTTCTACACTGCTGATTCCAAATCTGAAATCTGTTTTTTGGTGCATACTCTAGTTTTTATGCAATTTTAATTTCTTTTTGTTACAGTTAATGGCATGCATTGGTTTTTAAATTGGAGTTAAAGGGCAACGAATCTTGGATTGAACATAACCACAAGGCAATTAATGTTTTACAAACATCACTTTTACATAATTGTGGTTGTTTTTAAATGTAAAAAATTATTATCTGATAAAAACACCCTCTTATTTTGTTTTAAGATTGAATCATGGCTTCTTTGAGTAGGTATAAATGTAAGAATAGTCCTGACACCTTCTGTTATATAAGTGGCTGTTACACACTTCAGCGTCAAAGGCGCAATATTTCATCATTTGTGACACATGCATATTTGCCTATTTTCAAGTTCCCCTTGACGATCAAGACAAGAATTGGGTTCCTCATATTGTGTGTCATAATTGTGAGGAAATGCTTTGTGACTGGACAAGAAGAAAACACAAAGGAATGCCTTTTGGTATTGCCATGGTTTGGCATGAACCTAACAGCCACAACAGTGACTGTTATTTCTGTCTGATCCATACAAAGGGCATCGGCAAGAAAAAACAGCATATGATTGCATATCCTAATTATTCCTTCAGCAATATGACCTATCCCAACTCTCTGAGACACTCCCTGTTCCAGTTTTCAATGGTTTTATTTCTTCTAAGGACGAAGAAAGTGAACATGGTGATCAGGTGTATTTTGATAAAATGTATGAGGAAATGGTTGTAGAATCTGAAGGGTCTTGTTCTGATGCCAAGCAGTCATTAACCCCTCAGCAGTTTAGCCAACCCGAATTGAATGACTTAGTAAGAGATTTGGGCCCATCAAAGAAAGCAGCTGAGTTATTAGCCTCCAGGCTTCAAGAAAAGAATGTACTTCACCAGTCAGCTAAAGTATCCCATTTTAGGAAGCGTGAACAAATTTTTGTGGACTTTTTCCCCCGAAGACAAACACTTTGTTTACTGTCATGATATCAGTAGTCTTCTCAGCCAGCTAGGTTTTACCACTTACAGTCCAACAGAATGGCAGCTATTTCTTGGCCACTCTAAATGAAGTCTGAATGTGTTCTCCTACACAACAAATATGTTTATGCAGAGGTTCCAATTGGAGTTTCAACTCATCTGCAAGAAGATTATAATGACATAAAAATTGTCCTTGACTTTCTGAAGTATGAGGAGCATAACTGGATCATTTGTGTGGATCTTAAAATGGTAAATTTCCTGCTAGGACAACAGAGAGTTTTCACGAAGTATCCTTGTGTTTGTGGGACAGCCGAGCTGAGGAGAAACACTGGACACAGAAGGAGTGGCCGAAACATGAAACTCTGGAAGTAGGGATGCAAAATATTGTGAATGAACCTGTAGGTAATCGAGACAGGATCATTTTTCCCTCACTTCACATCAAACTTGGCTTAATGAAGCAGTTTGTTCAGGCTTTGAATAGAGAAAGTGAATGCTTTCAACATATTATTTCTGCTTTTCCTGCCTTGTCTTTTGAGAAGATAAAAGCAGGTGTATTCAATGGACCTCAAATTCGAACCCTCATATGTGACAAAAAATTTGCCAGGAAGATGAATAAGGAGGAGAAAGCAGCATGGCAGTCTTTTGTGGCAGTTACAAAGAACTTCCTTGGCAACAAAAAGCAGAAAACTATGAACTTCTAGTTCAAAGGATGCTGTTGGCTTTCCATGACATTGGATGTAACATGAGTGTTAAGATTCACGTCCTGAACAGTCACTTTGTTAAGTTTACCAAAAATCTTGGAGCTCTTAGTGATGAACAGACTACTACTGGAGCATCAAACGAGATTGTCCTCAAGAAGTACACAAACACAAGAGCTACAAACGCAAATTTTGCCTGAATAGAATTTAAATAAGTTTTGCACAAATTTAATGATTAAAATAAGTGTTTTAATATGTTCTATTTTGAAATTGTAGACAAATTCTGATGCAATCATATCTTTTAGTGTATTAGTGTATTTACTGCATTATATAAATTATTATATTTTCACAAAGATGATGCCCAAGAAGACATGCTACTTCATTATGTTAAACTAAATGTTGAAAATTTTACAGTAAGATGAAAACCTAAAATCTTGAATTGCAAAAACACTGTAGCTTACAGAGAAAAAGTAATGTCAGATTTGAGATCAGCACACTCGTAAGAATGAGTGTATTTGTGGAAACAACAAAAATTTTGTTCCCCAGTGTAATCTATTTTATGTATAATATACTGTTCACAAAAATTAGGGGATATTTCAAAATGAATATGAAGCTATAAAATATCCCATAATTTACATATAGCATATATACACACAAACATTGATTTGATTTCTTTTTAGGCTACTTTCTAAAGTACCAAATTATCTTTTGTGCCAAAATTACACACAGAGACTGATAATGTAATTTTAAATGATACTTTTCTTTCAAAGATTTCTCAGCTGTTTTTACTCCATTTAGTCTTCTAGTTCAAGTTTGGAAGGGCTTAAATTAAATCTCTTAGGAATTTTATCTTGGATTCTGTTAAATCTCTTTATTCATTAAAAAAACGCCATCTTTATAGTATCATCACATTTGAAGACATAGTCTGCTTTAGTGTTTGAGGCATTTTGTATTTCTCACTTGTACAGTCTTTGTTTTTCTAAGTATTTTTGTTCGTATTTTCTGTGACAGTTTTCCCCTACCATTTTACCTTTTAATTGATTTTTCCCTGATATGTTGAAAAGTCATTGGTTTTTGGAAATTAATTGTATATCTAGTTTCTTCCAGAGCAGTCTTATTAATTCTTTGATTTTTTTAGAAATTAATTGTATATCTAGTTTCTTCCAGAGCAGTCTTATTAATTCTTTGATTTTTTAAATAACAAGTACCTTTTATTGAGTAATTAAATGTATAAAACACTTTACCTATATTAATAGTAATCCTCATAGCAATTCATACCTCTGCTTTTAGAGATGAGGAAATTGAAGCTTCAAGCAATTAATAAATTGCAACAGATGACAAAGCTAGTGAGCTTGAGCTGGGCTATATTTGTCTTGAGATATTACTTTCCACCATACGCCACTCCCTCCCACTCTGTGTGCACAGAACTCATCTATACTTACAGCTCTCTACAGCTGCTTCTAAGAGGCTGTGGTGGTGCAGTGGAGAAAACGACCTGGAATGCTGAGGTTGCCGTTCGAAACCCTGGGCTTGCCTGGTCAAGGCACCTATGGGAGTTGATGCTTCCTTCTCTCTCTCACCCCCCCCCCTCTAAGGTGAATAAAATCTTAAAACAAACAAACACCTCTCACACCTGCTTACCTCTTTGTCTCCACCCTTTATTCCCAAAATTGCACAGGTAAAGACAAAGGCAGAACACATCCTATGCTCAGTGTCTGTCACATCTTATTAAGTTCACCAAGCAGCTACTTACAGTTGTTTTCTTCTTATGTCAATCATTTTAAAATTATTCCTTTTTCTCAAGGTATAATCCCTTTCCCATGTGTTTTAGAAACCTATCATCTCCTCTAAGGTCAATGTTAGTGTTCCACATGTTTTCACAAGGAGCCCTCTTTGTACGGCTCTGTCTTATTCACACACAGGTACATGGGTGACTGTGACCATGGGTCCTCTGCGCTCGAGGATGTGATACCTGTGCAGAATCTCTAGTTCAGTTTCTGTTGTCTGGTTGACTTACTGCCATGCTGTGCTCATCAACTGAGAGGACTTTATTCTCTTTACTACATTATTTTTTGTTTTTTTCTGAAGTGAGAAGCCGGGAGGCAGAGAGACAGACTCCCGCATGTGCCCGACCGGGATCCACCCGGCATGCCCACCAGGGGATGATGCTCTGCCCATCTGGGTCATTGTTCCTTTGCAGCCAGAGCTATTCTAGTGCCTGAGTCAGAGGCCATGGAGCCATCCTCAGCAAAGGGGCCAACTTTGCTCCAATGGAGCCTTGGCTGCGGGATGGGAAGAGAGAGAGAGAAAGGAGAGGGGAAAGGGTGGATAAGCAATGGGCACTTCTCCTATGTGCCCTGGCTGGGAGTCGAACCAGGGACTTCCACATGGGTAGCTGATTCTCTACTGCTGAGCTAGCCAGCCAGGGCTTCTTTACTACATCTTAATTAGGAGAATATTATTTTAGAAGAAGAATTTGTTTCAGGATTTTAAAGAAGCAGAGCTGTCTGTGATCCTTCCATCATAAGCAGCATGTGACAGACACTGAGTATAGGATGTGTTCTGCCTTTGTCTTTACCTGTGCAAATTTGGGAATAAAGGGTGGAGACAAAGAGGTAAGCAGGTGTGAGAGGTGTTTGTTTGTTTTAAGATTTTATTCACCTAGAGAGGAGAGGAGGGAGGGGGAGAGAGAAGGAAGCATCAACTCCCATAGGTGCCTTGACCAGGCAAGCCCAGGGTTTCAAACGGCGACCTCAGAATTCCAGGTCAATGTTTTCTCCACTGCGCCACCACAGGCCAGGCCAAGAGGTGTTAATCTGATGACATCCTCAACCAGAAACCTGTAAAACTTCAAAAAATAAAAGGCCAAACCCTGTTGTTGAATCAAAGACAATTCAGAAGAAACATTGATGGATCATTGTTGTATCATTTGCCACAATTATTTTAGTGTTTTTGTTTTCTTCCTTGGCCCTCTTTCTTTAAAGACTTACATCACAATTAAGTGGGCCATGCATTGTTCTAAGTGCCATTTAAAAACACCAGTTGTTATTAGTTTACTCGTTCATATATAAATGATATTGCTTTGAAGTGTTATTCAGATATTTTATTGAAAGTTTAAACAATTGCCTCTATTTTTAAAACTTGATTGATGATTAATTGAAGTATACTTAACTACATATATTTGAAATACAGAATTTGGTCAGTTTCAACATATTGTATCCACTCATAAAACAATCACCATAGATAGTCCTTTCCAGCCCTGGCCGGTTGGCTCAGCGGTAGAGCGTCGGCCTGGTGTGCGGGGGACCCGGGTTCTATTCCCGGCCAGGGCACATAGGAGAAGCACCCATTGGAGCAAAGATGGCCTGGGTGCTGGGGATGGCTCCTTGGCCTCTGCCCCAGGCGCTAGAGTGGCTCTGGTCGCAGCAGAGCGACGCCCCGAGGGGCAGAGCATCGCCCCCTGGTGGGCAAAGCGTCGCCCCTGGTGGGCGTGCCAGGTGGATCCCAGTCGGGCGCATGCGGGAGTCTGTCTGACTGTCTCTCTCCATTTCCAGCTTCAGAAAAAAAAAAAAAAAAAAAAAAAGAGATAGTCCTTTCCAGTCTCCCCATAGCTTTCCTGCTTCCCATTGTGATCCAACCCTTCTCTACCCTGTCCCCATGCAGCTACTGATCTGTTTTTTATAGACCCTAGAGTTCTATATAAATGCAATCATGACATGCATTCTTTTTTGGGGGGGGCCAGTCTGGCTTTTATTCACTTAGCATAGTGACTTTGAGATTGATTTACATTGTGGTAGAATCAGTAGTTCCTTTTTACTGCTGAGTAGCATTCCATTGTGTGGCTATACCACATATGCTTGTCTATTTTTAACATAATATACTTCCAATCATAGTCCTTGATATTCTTTAGCTCCATTATGATAATGTAATATACAAATATCAAGAACTCATTAGTAAGCACTCCAGGAATGTTGTTTATGACGTTCAGCAGCACCAGCCTACCATGCAAATGAGAAAGGGACTCATAGTGTTCAGAGGTGTTCTGGGAAGTAATTTAGTTTTCCGTTTCACTCAGTGAATCTTGATTTTTGAAGAGGTAATCATTCAGCTAGAGAGACTAGCTGCGATTCAGTTAAATATGCTTGTTGTGGGAATAACACATATCTCTCAGAGTGCCCATAAGGAGGGTGGCTTTCCCACAACTCATTCACAGGCTGATGTGACTTTCTTAGTTCACGATGATAGAGTTTGTGTACTCTCTGGAAATTGATAGCAGTCTTTGTATTCATTTAGAAAGACAAATCTTCATTATTAGTTCCAATTGTATTTTTATAAACAAAATCAGCAAGATAGCTAGGTTTAATTATATATTTCTTTTTTGAGAGAGGTGATGGAAATTTGGTTTACTAACATGTTTGCATTTAGAACAAGGTAGGAACTTTTTTTAAAATAAATTTTTATTAATTTTAATGGGGTGACATTAATAAATCAGGGTACATATGTCAAAGAAAACATCTCCAGGTTATTTTGTCATTTGATTATGTTGCATACCCGTCACCCAAAGTCAAATTGTCCTCTGCCACCTTTTATCTGGTTTTCTTTGTGCCCCTCCCCTCCCCCCTCTCACTCCTTCTCCTCCCCTCCTCCGTCTGTAACCACCACTCTTGTCCATGTCTCTTAGTCTCGTTTTTATGTCCCACCTATGTATGGAATCGTGCAGTTCTTAGTTTTTTCTGATTTACTTATTTCACCCCGTATGTTATCAAGATCCATCCATTTTGTTGTAAATGATTTGATGTCATCATTTCTTATGGCTGAGTAGTATTCCATTAAGATATGTACCACACCTTCTTTATGCAGTCCTCTATTGAAGGGCTTTTTGGTTGTTTCCATGTCTTGGCCACTGTGAACAATGCTGCAGTGAACATGGGGCTGCATGTGTCTTTACGTACCAATGTTTCTGAGTTTTGAGTTCAGAGGGATTGCTGAGTCATATGGTAGTTCTATTTTTAGTTTTTTAAGGAACAACCATACTTTCTTCCATAATGGTTGTATTACTTTACATTCCCACCAGTAGTGAATGAGAGTTCCTTTTTCTCCACAGTCTCTCCAACACTTGCTATTACCTGTCTTGTTGATAATAGCTAATCTAACAGGTGTGAGGTGGTATCTCACTGTAGTTTTGATTTGCATTTCTCTAATAACTAATGAAGATGAGCATCTTTTCATATATCTGTTGGCCATTTCTATTTCTTCCTGGGAGAAGTGTCTGTTCATGACCTCTTCCCATTTTTTTTTATTGGAATGTTTGTTTGTTTGTTGTTGAGTTTTATGAGTACTTTGTATACTTTGGTATTAGGCCCTTATCTGAGCTGTTGTTTGAAAATATCATTTCCCATTTAGTTGGCTGTCTATTTTGTTGTCAGTAACTCTTGCTCTGCAAAAACTTCTTAGTCTGATGTGGTCCCATTCATTTATCTTTGCCTTCACTTCTCTTGCCTTTGGAGTCAAATTCATAAAATGCTCTTTAAAACCAAGGTCCATGAGTTTAGTACCTGTTTTCTTCTATGTACTTTATTGTTTCAGGTTTTAATATTTAGGTCTTTGATTCATTTTGAATTAATTTTAGTACAAGGGGACAAACTGTAGTCAAGTTTGATTCTTTTGCATGTGGCTTTCCAGTTTTCCCAGCACCATTTGTTGAAGAGGCTTTCTTTTCTCCATTGTGTGTTGTTGGCCTCTTTGTCGAAAATTACTTGACCATATATATGTGGTTTAATTTCTGGACTTTCTATTCTGTTCCATTGGTCTGAATGTCTGTTTTTCTGCCAATACCATGCTGTTTTGATTGTCGTGTCTCTATAATATAATTTGAAGCCAGGTATTGTAATTCCTCCAGCTTTGTTCTTTTTCCTTAGGATTACTTTGGCTCTTCAGGGTTTTTTATAGTTCCAAAAAATGATGATTTTTTTTCATTTTTTAAAAAAATGTCATTGGATTTTTGAGGGGGAGTTGCATTAAATTTGTATATTTTTGGGGGTATTATGGTCATTTTTCTTCCTATCCAAGAACAGGGAATATTTTTCCATTTCATTGTATCTTTTTCGATTTCCCGTAACAATGCTTTGTAGTTTACGTTATATAGGTCCTTTACATTCTTTGTTATGTTTATTCCTAGTTTTGTTGCAACTGTGAAGGGGATTATTTTTTTGAGTTTGTTCTCTAATGTTTCGTTGTTGGCATAGAGAAAGGCTATGGACTTTTGTATATTAATTTTGTCACCTGTGACCTTACTGTATTGGTTTATTGTTTCTAGTAATCTTTTTGTGGAGTCTTTGGGGTTTTCGATATATATGATCATAGCATCTACAAAAAGTGAAACCTTTACTTCCTCTTTTCTGATATGGATGTCTTTTGTTTCTTTACATTGTCTGATTGCTCGGGCTAGAACTTCTAGTACCACATTAAATAAGATTGGAGAGAGTGGAAAACCCTGTCTTGTTTCTGATTTAAGGGGGAAAGTCCTCAGTTTTATGCCATTTAATATGATGTTAGCTGATGGTTTATCATAAATGGCCTTCATCATGTTGAGATATTTTCCTTGTATACCCAATTTGTTGAGTGTTTTAAACATAAAATTGTGTTGTATTTTATCAAATGCGTTTTCTGTATCTATTAATAGGATCATGTGGTTTTTGTTCTTTGTTTTGTGATATGGTGTATTACATTAACTGTTTTACGTATGTTGAACTATCCTTGAGATTCCGGGATGAATCCCACTTGATCATGATGTATTATTTTTTTAATATGTTGTTGTATTCGATTTGCTAGTATTTTGTTTAGTATATTAACATCTGTATTCATTAGAGATATTGGTCTGTAGTTATCTTTTTTTGTGCCGTCCTTGCCAGGTTTTGGTATGAGGGTTATGGTGGCTTCATAAAATGTGTTTGGAAGTATTAACTTCTTCTTCAATTTTTTGGAAGACTTTGAGTAGAATAGGAACGAAGTCTTCTTTGAGTGTTTGATAGAATTCACTAGTATAGCCGTCTGGGCCTGGCCTTTTATTTTTGGGGAGTTTTAAAATAGTTTTTTCTATTTCTTCCTTGCTTATTGGTCTGTTTAGGCTTTCTGCTTTTTCATGACTCAATCTAGGAAGGTTGTATTGTTCTAGGAATTTATCCATTTCTTTTAGATTGTTGAATTTGGTGGCATATAGTTTTTCATAGTATTCTACAATAATTCTTTGTATATCTTTGATATCTGTGGTGATTTCTCCTCTTTCATTTTGAATTTTGTTTATATGAGTCCTTGGTGAGTCTTGCCAAGAGTTTTTCAATTTTGTTGATCTTTTCAAAGAACCAGCTCTTGGTTTTATTAATATTTTCAATAGTTTTTCTGTTCTTTATTTCATTTATTTCTGCTCTGATTTTTATTACTTTCTTTCTTCGGCTGGTTTTGGGTTGTCTTTGTTCTTCTTTTTCTAGTTCCTTAAGGTGTGAAGTTAAGAGGTTTACTTGGGCTCTCTCTTGTTTGTTCATATAGGCCTGAAGTGATATGAACTTCACTCTTATTACTGCTTTTGCTGCAGCCCAGAGATTCTGATATGTTGTATTGCCATTTTCATTTGTCTGTATTTATCTTTTGATCTCTGTGCTTATTTCTTTTTTGACCCACTCATTTTTTAAAAGTATGTTGTTTAGTTTCCACATTTTTGTGCGTTTTTTTTTTTTTTTTTACCTCCTTTTGCAGTTGAATTTTAGTTTCAAGGCTTTATGATCAGAAAATATGCTTGGTACAATTTCAATTTTTCTGAATTTGCTGATGTTATTTTTGTGGCCCAACATATGATCAATGTTTGAGAATGTTCCATGTACACGAGAGAAAAATGTATACTCTGTTACTTTGGGATGAAATGTCCTGTAGATGTCTATCATATCCGGGTGCTCTAGTGTTTTGTTTAAGGCAATATTTCTTTACTGATTTTCTGTTTGGATGAATGATCTAGATCCATCAGCGGCATAGAGAGGTCTTCAAGTATGATGGTATTTTTGTCAGATTTGTGTTTAGGTCAGGCAGTAGCTGTCTTATATATGTTGGTGCTCCTTGGTTTGGTGCATATATATTAAGAAGTGTTATGTCTTCTTGATTTAGTGTCCCCTTAATCATTATGAAATGACTATTTTTGTTTCTGATTACTTTTGTTGTCTTGTAGTCAGCATTGTTAGATATGTGTATTGCTACCCCTGCTTTTTTTTGGATGTTATTTGCTTGGAGTATTGTTTTCCAGCCTTTTACTTTGAATTTGTTTTTATCTTGTTGCTTAGATGTGTTTCTTGTAGGCAGCATACAGTAGGATTTTCTTTTTTAATCCATTCTGCTACTGTGTCTTTTTATTGGTAAATTTAATCCATTTACATTTAGTGTAATTATTGACACTTGAGAATTCCCTATTGCCATTTTAAATATTGCTTTCTGTTAGTTTTGTATCTTGTTTGATTCTTCTCTTTTGTTTTTCTATCATTTGTTTTTGTTTGTTTGTATTCCATACTTCTTTCCTCTGTTATTACCTTTTTTAAGTCATGTGCTTCTGTGATGGTTTTTTCAGGGGTAGTTACCATTAAGTAATGAAAAGGGTACCTGCCATGTTCATTGTAGTACACTATCTTATGAGTACTTTTGCACTCCATCATCCTTTGGTACTGTTAATCTCCATCCTCTCCCCTTTTTTTTGTTTTTGTAGTCACAGTTTAAATTTGGTTTTATTGTGTTCTTGGTGGAGCTTTTACTTTTTTTTGTTGTTGTTGTTCTTTGTATCTGGTTGGAAAACCCCCTTTAGTATTTTCTAAAGTGGAGGTTTTCTGATGATAAATTCTCTTTTCTGTATATGTGAATGTTTTTATTTCTCCTTCATATTTGAAGGATAGCTTTGATGGGTATAGTATTCGTGGCTGAAAGTTCCTCTGTTTCAGGGCTTTACAATTGGGGTCCACTCTCTTCTACCTTGTAGAGTTTGTGCTGAGAAATTCGATGATAATCTAAAAGGCCTTTCTTTATATGTTGTATTCTTTTCCCTGGCTGCCTTGAGAATTTTTTCTTTGTCGTTGGTTTGTGCAAATTTCATTATGATGTGCCTTGGTTTGTTGGGGTTAAGATAACTCAGTGATGTGTTTGCTTCTTGAATTTGAGGCTTTAACTTTTTCCACAGGCTTGGGCAGTTCTTGTTTATTATTTGTTTGAATATGTTCTTCATTCCATTTCTCTCTCTTCTTTTTCTTTTATATCTATTATTCTTATGTTACTCTTTTTGATGGAGTCAGACAATTCCTGTAGGGCTTTCTCATTTTTTAAAAAATCTTGCTTCTTTCTCTTTTTCTCTCTGTTTTGCCTCAAGTTGCCTGTCTTCTATGTCACTAATCCTCTCTTTTATCTAGCCTGTTTTATTAGCTAAGCTTGTTACCTCGGTTTTCAGTTCATGAATTGAGTTTTTCATTTCTGTTTGATTTGTTTTCATAGTTTCAATTTCCTTGGTAATGTATTCTTTGTGTTTGTTGAGTTGTTTTTTGATCTCCCTAAATTGCCTTTCTGTGTTTTCTTGTATAGCTCTGAGCATTTTTAGGGTTTGTATTTTAAATTCTCTGTCATTTAACCCCAAGGTTTCCAATCTGTTAAATTTTTTTTCTATAGATTTTTTTCTCATCTATCTGTGCTCTGTCTTTTGTATCCATGATATTTGATTTCATTTTCCTTAATGGCATCTGAGTTTGGTTTTGTTAATACCACTAATGAGAATTAATAAAGAGTAAAAAGTAAAAAATAAAGACAACAATAAAAGAAATTAATTAAAAATATTATTATTTCTTTTTTTCCTTTTTCTTTTCCTTCTTTGAGAAAATACCATGGAAAACTGAGAATTATATTGTGTTAAATGGAACAAAAACTGCCTGTTATGGAGAGCCTGAGTTGGGGAGAAGTGATAAAAAGGCAAAAACGGTAGGGACCCACAAAATGCAAAAAAGGAAAAAGTTTGGATTAAGAATAAAATAATTTGCTTGTAAATGATGGTTCACAGAGAGATATAGTGAAAGGGATAAGAGGGAAACAAGAAAAAAATACTATTGTATTAAGTGGAACATAATCTACACAGAATGGAGAGCCTTGGTTGGGGGGCATGCTAATGAGTTAAAAAGTGAAGTAAAAAGCACACAAAATGTCACAAAGAAAAAATTTGAATCCAAAATAAAATAATTTGTTCGTAAGTGAGGATCAAATGAGAGGAAAAGTAAAGGAGAAAGGAAGAAACTAAGAGAGAGGGAGAAAAAAATAGTAAAACGAAAAAGGAAAAATAAGAAAGGGGAGAGAGTTAAGGGTTTTGGAGTGTAACCCTCATAGGGAGAAAGAAAAAAAGAAAAAAAAAAGGGAAATGTAACACTTATGGGTAATGTAGTTCAAGTGAAGAGAAAAGAATAAGACAAGCAGAGAATAAAAGGACCAAGGTGAAGGAAGAAAAAGAAATAAAGATAAGAAGATGAAAGAAACAAAAAAAAGTTGAAAAGGTTATAAAGACTGTTAAAGACTGTGAATTTTTCTTGATTTTGAGAGTTTATCTTCTTCCTTTCTTTCCTCTCCCTTTTCCTGGTTGGTGGCTCTGTACCCCAGGCTCTACTCCTGTGTCACACTTAGGTAGAGATTTGCAGTTGATGACTCTTTATGGTGATGTCACATACTAGGCCTCAGTCTCGTTGGTAGTCGGGGCCTGTTAGCATTTGCAAGCTCCAACAATGGGAGAGTCCGTTTTCCCGGAGCCTCTCCCCTAGTCTCTGCTTCCTTAATTAGCAGCCTGATGATCCAGCTATGAAGTTGCTGCTGCCACTACCTGGAGAGTAAGAGGCTCAAAGAGCTGGCAGATCCCCACTCTATCCCCGCTCAGCCCAGGGCTCTGGGTAAGGCTCTGTTAATCAGAGCCACCAGCGTAATCAGGCGGGGCTGGGAGCCAATTGCTCTCAAGATGTCTTTCTATGAGCCTCCAGGTGTGTCCAGTATGCCACAGTACTCTGTGGGACCACTCTCCCCAGGCTTTTTGTACTTTGTAACCTGTTTTGGCTGGCAGGAAGATGCCCTAGTCGCTGCCTGCAGAACAGGAGGTCTTAAAAGCTTCCAAGTCCCTCTTTTTAGTGCACAGCCCTGAGTATGAAAGCTCTGCCAATCAGAGCCACCAGCTTAAGCAGGTAGGGGGTGTGTTGACTTCTGTTCAGTTCCCCAGGTTTATTTAGTTAAATTTGCCTTCGAATTGGATGGGATTGCTTTCTGCAGGCCTCTTCCTTGTTAAAAAGCCTACAGCCTATCCTGTCTAACTTCTGCACTGTTCTCTGAGGTTTGTTCCATAGGAATGTGTTTTTCACCCTGTATCAGTTGACAGGAATTTGCCCCTGCCCCTACATGCATAGCAAGAGGCACTAAAAAATATCACGTCTCTTGTCTTAGATCACTGAACTGAGAGAGATCTTGTCAACTAGAACCAGGTAAGCCAGTTGGGCGGTGAGCAGACTGAGTTAAGCTAATTTCAGCGATTGGATCCGCAGTTCTGCTCCAGAGACAGACTGCAAGCTGCCTGTGTGCCCCTCCCCCTAGTGCTTCCATATTTTTTCTTCCCTGAGATGTTAGCCTGAGTAGCCTGGTGAAGTGCCCCGTCTGCTAGAAGAAGTCCGGGCATAGGGAAGTTTTCTTTTGCGCACTCCCTGCGGGCTGCTGCTGGCAGAGCAGGGACCACACTGAGATTCTCTTCGCAGCCCATGCAGAGGTTTCTGACCCTGCCCCTTTGTCCCGGAACACAGGTGCCCACACCCGGGGCACTAGGAGGAACCTCTTGCACACTGTCCGTGTTTGCCGACCAGGATATGGGGGTTAATGGTGGCTGCCGCTAGCCTGCCTTTTCTGGGGTCGAGTGCCAGCATTGGCTCATGTGGGCTGAGTCGTCATGGGCACACTCTTTCCTTGGCTTGAATGGCTGTGCCCCAGCCCAGTTCCCCGCAGCCCCCACTCTCTCTCAGTTCCAAGTGAAAGCAGCCCATGCTCAGGATAGTGAGGAAGGTGGAGTGTTCTGTTCTCTGTCTTATTTCCTTCAGGGTTGATTATATATTTAGCCAAATTTTCACCCAATCATACCTTCTTGTTCAGTGTATGGGACTTCCAGACGCTCCAGGGATAGATTTTTCTCTCTGGTTGTATAACTTGTTGAAATTTTGGGGAGAGGTATGGAGTACTCCTCTTGGCACCATTTCTCTGATGTTACTCTCGGAACTTTTTTATACTAATAGTTCTGCAAATTTTGGGGCCTTTTAATGTTTTTTTCTTCCTTTGGAAAGACCAAAGATACTGAAAGGAACTATGATTGTGAGTGACATTTACCATTTAGGTTCGTTCTTCTATAGCAGTAGTAGGCTATGACTTAACAGGGAGAATGAATGTGACACTCTTGAATTCATAGCACCAAGTTCTGCATTCTCTGTGATAGACACAGATAAAGGCAGCCCTTAACTGCACCTTTTGTTCAGTTATTACTTTTTTTTTCTGACTTTCTTTCAAAACCAGACTTTTAACTTTTATTTCTATTCTCTTTTTAACTCACTTTAATCTGGCTTTAATCCCAATGATTTTCCTAAATTTCTTTTTTTTTTTTTTTTTTAATGTTGGAAGTTTCTTTATTTGTTTTCAAGGCCTGGGAATAAGTCTCTACTACTTTCTGGGCTATTGTTCTACCCTTTGAGTCATCCTTCCTTTTTTTTTACTTCCATTTTTTTTTATTAAATTTAATGCAGTGACATTGATAAATCAGGGTACATATGTTGAGAGAAAATATCTCCAGATTATTTTGACATTTGATTATGCTGTATATACCTCACCCAAAGTCAAATTGTCTTCTGTCACCTTCTATCTGATTTTCTTTGTGCCCCTCCCCTCCCCCCCTCTCCTTCCTCGCCCCACCCCCCTCTCCCTCCAACCTCCCACCCCCGTTACCATCACATTCTTGTTCATGTCTCTGAGTCTCATTTTTATGTCCCATCTATGTATGGATTCATATAGTTCTTAGTTTTTTCTGATTTATTATTTCACTCCGTATAATGTTATCAAGGTCCATCCATGTTATTGTAAATGATCCGATGTCATCATTTCTTATGGCTGAGTAGTATTCCATAGTATATATGTACGAAAGCTTTTTAATCCACTCGTCCTCTGACGGACATTGGGCTGTTTCCAGATCTTCGCTATTGTGAACAATGCTGCCACAAACATGGGGGTGCATTTTTCCTTTTGGGGCCGTTCTATGGTGTTCTTGGGGTATATTCCTAAAAGTGGGATAGCTGGGTCAAAAGGCAGTTCGGTTTCCAATTTTTTGAGGAATCTCCATACTGTTTTCCACAGTGGCTGCACCAGTCTGCATTCCCACCAGCAGTGCAGGAGGGTTCCCTTTTCTCCACACCCTCGCCAGCATTATTCTGTGTTGTTTTGTTGATGAGTGCCATTCTGACTGGTGTGAGGTGATATCTCATTGTGGTTTTAATTTGCATTTCTCAATGATTAGTGATGTTGAGCATTTTTTCATATGCCTATTGGCCATCTTATGTCCTCTTTGGAGAAATGTCTATTCATTTCTTTTTCCCATATTTTGATTGGATTGTCTTCCTGGTGTTGAGATTTACAAGTTCTATATAAATTTTGGTTATTAACCCCTTATCAGATGTATTGTCAAATATGTTCTCTCATTGTGTAGTTTGTCTTTTTATTCTGTTCTTATTGTCTTTAGCTGTGCAAATGCTTTTTAGTTTGATATAGTCCCATTTGTTTATCCTGTCTTTTAGTTCACTTCCCCGTGGGGATAAATCACAAATATATTGCTCTGAGAGATGTCGGAGACCTTAGTGCCTATGTTTTCTTCTAAGATGCTTATGGTTTCACGGCTTACATTTGTCTTTTATCCATTTTGAGTTTATTTTTTGTGAATGGTGTAAGCTGGTGATCTAGTTTCATTTTTTCACAAGTAGCTGTCCAATTTTCCCAACACCATTTGTTAAAGAGGCTGTTTTTACTCTATTGTATTTCCTTACCTCCTTTGTCAAATATTAGTTGTCCATAGAGCTATGGGTTTATTTCTGGGTTCTCTGTTCTCTTCCATTGATCTATATGCCTGTTCTTATGCCAGTACCAGGCTGTTTTGAGTACAATGGTATTGTAGTATAACTTGATATCAGGTAGTGTGATACCTCCCACTTTATTCTTTTTTTTTCTTTTTTAAGGTTGCTGAGGCTATTCGTGTTCTTTTTTGGTTCCATATAAATTTTTGGAATATGTGATCTATATCTTTGAAGTATGTCATTGGTATTTTAATTGGTATTGCATTGAATTTATTGATTGCTTTGGGTAATATAGACATTTTAATGATGTTTATTCTTCCTAACCATGAGCACGGTATATGCTTCCACTTGTTTGTATCTTCCTTGATTTATTTTATCAATGCTTTCTAATTTTCCGAGTACAAGTCTTTAGTCTCCTTCATTAAGTTTACTCCTAGGTACTTAATTTTTTTGGTTGTAATAGTGAAGGGGATTGTTTCCTTAATTTCTCTTCCTGACTGTTCATTGTTGGCGTATAAAAATGCCTCTGATTTCTGAGTATTGATTTTATATCCTGCTACTTTGCTGAATTCATTTATCAGGTTCAGTAGTTTTTTGACTGAGACTTTAGGGTTTTCTATATTCAATATCATATTATCTGCAAATAATAATAGTTTTACTTCTTCTTTTCCAACTTGAATGCCTTTTATTTCTTCTTCTTGTCTGATTGCTGTGGCTAAGACTTCCAGGACTATGTTAAATAAGAGTGGTGAAAGGGGCACCCCTGCCTTGTTCCTGATCTTAAGGGAATTGCTTTTAATTTTTTCCCATTGAGTTTGATGTTGGCTGTGGGTTTCTCATAGATGGCTTTTATCATGTTGAGGTATGTTCCCTGTATTCCCACTTTGCTGAGAGTTTTGATCATGACTGGGTGCTGGATTTTATCAAATGCTTTTTCTGCATCTATTGAAATTATCATATGGTTTTTCTCCTTCTTTTTGTTTATGTGATGAATCACATTGATTGATTTACAAATATTGTACCAGCCTTGCCTCCCCAGAATAAATCCCACTTGATCATGGTGTATGATTTTTTCCATATATTGTTGGATCCGGTTTGCTAATATTTTGTTGAGGATTTTAGCATCTATATTCATCAGAGATATTGGCCTATAATTTTCTTTCTTTGTGTTGTCTTTGCCTGGTTTTGGAATCAGAATTATGCTCGCCTCATAAAAGGAGTTTGGAAGTCTTCCTTCCTCTTGAATTTTTTGAAGTAGTTTGAGAAGAATAGGAGTTAGTTCTTCTTTGAATATTTGGTAGAATTCCGTTGTGAAGCCATCGGGCCCTGGACTTTTCTTTGTTGGGAGTTTTTTGATAACTGTTTCGATCTCCTTTGGTGTAATCGGTCTGTTTAAGTTTTCTGATTCTTCCAGATTGATTTTTGGAAGATTGTATGTTTCAAGGAATTTGTCCATTTCATCTAGGTTGTCTAGTTTTTTGGCATACAGTTCTTCATAGTATTTTCTTACAATATTTTGTATTTCTGCTGTGTCAGTTGTTATTTCTCCTCTCTCATTTCTAATTTCATTTATTTGAGTCCTCTCTCTCTTTTTCTTGGTGAGTCTACTTAAAGGTTCATCAATCTTGTTTACCTTTTCAAAGAACCAGCTCCTAGTTTCATTGATCCTCTGTATTGTTTCTTTAGCCTCTATGTCATTTATTTCTGCTCTGATCTTTATTATTTCCTTCCTTCTACTACATTTGGGCTTTACTTGCTGTTCTTTTTCTAATTCTTTTAGATGCAGGGTTAAGTTGTTTATTTGAGCTTTTTCTAGCTTCTGAAAGTGTGCCTGTAGTGCTATGAACTTCCCTCTCAGCACTGCTTTCGCTGTGTCCCATAAATTTTGAGTTGTTGTATGCTCATTGTCATTCGTTTCTAGGAATTTCTTTATTTCTTCTTTGATCTCATTCTTAATCCATTCATTATTTAACACCCTGCTATTTAGTTTCCATGTGTTTGAGAATTTTTGAGCTTTTCTGCTGTGATTCATTTCTAGTTTCATGCCGTTGTGATCGGAGAAAGTGCTTGATATGATTTTAGTCTTCTTAAATTTGTTGAGAGCACTTTTGTGCCCTAACATGTGGTCTATCCTAGAGATTGTACCATGAGCACTTGAAAAGAATGTATATTCTGCTGCTTTAGGGTGAAAGGTTCTGAAGATATCTATTAAATCGAGTTGATCTAGTGTTTCCAATAAGTCTGCTGTTTCTTTGTTAATTTTCTTTCTTGAGGATCTATCTAGTGATGTTAGTGGGGTATTGAAATCCCCTACTATTATAGTATTGCTGTTGATTTCGCCCTTTAAATCCATCAAAATCTGTTTTATATATTTAGGTGCTCCTATATTAGGTGCATAGATATTTATAATAGTTATATCTTCCTGTTGGACTACTCCCTTTATCATTATGTAGTGGCCTTCTTTATCTCTTACTATGTCCTTTGTTTTAAAGTCCAATTTGTCTGATATAAGTATTGCTACCCCAGCTTTTTTTTCATTTCCGTTTGCATGAAACGTTTTTTTCCATCCTTTTACCTTCAATCTGTGTGTGTCTTTTGTTCTAAGGTGTGTCTCTTGTAGACAACATATGTATGGGTCCTGTTTTCTTATCCACGCAGCTACCCTATGTCTTTTGATTGGATCATTTAATCCATTTACATTTAAGGTTATTATTGATATGTAGTTGTTTATTGCCATTTTCTTCTTTAAAGGTGTAGTCCTTTTTTTTTTTTTTTTCCTGTATTCTTTTCCCACTTTATCTGTTTACACCAGGCCCCTTAATATTTCCTGCAGCATTGGTTTGGTTGTAATGAATTCCTTGAGTTGTTTTTTGTCTGGGAAGCTTTTTATTTCTCCTTCAATTTTAAACGATAGCCTTGCTGGATAAAGTAGTCTTGGTTGTAGGTTTTTGTTCTGCATTACTTTGAATATTTCTTGCCATTCCCTTCTGGCCTCAAGTGTTTCTGTTGAGAAGTCAGATGTCATCCTTATGGGGGCTCCTTTGTAGGTGATAACTTTTTTTTCTCTTGCAGCTTTTAATATTTTCTCTTTATCGCTTAGCTTTCGTATTTTAATTATGATGTGTCTTGGTGTAGGTTTCTTTGGGTTTCTCTTTAATGGAGTCCTCTGTGCTTCTTGGATTTGTGAGAGTTTCTCTTGCATTAATTTAGGGAAGTTTTCAGCTATGATATGATTGAACAAAGTCTCTATCCCTTGTTCTTTTTCTTCTTCTTCAGGAACCCCTATGATGCGGATGTTATTTCTCTTCATGTTGTCACAGAGCTCTCTAAGAGTTTCCTCTGACTTTTTGAGTCTTTTTTCTCTTTTCTTCTCTGCTTTCATGCCTTCATTCCAGTTGTCTTCTAACTCGCTGATTCGATCCTCTGCTCTATCTATCCTGTTTTTAATTCCTTCCATTGTGGTCTTTAATTCTGATATTGTATTTGTGGTCTCCAACTGATTCTTTTTTATACTTGCTATTTCTTTATTTAGGTTTTCAAACTGCCCCTCCATTGTTGTTCTAAGATCCCTAAGCATCCTTACAATCATTATTTTGAACTCCGCATCTGGGAGTTTGATTATTTCCATATCACTCAGTTCATCTCTCGAAGGTGTCTCTTGTGGTTTCATTTGGATTGCACTCCTTTGTCTTCTCATCTTCTTTTTTTTAATTTTTTTATTTGTAGAGGTGGTTGAGTCTAGGCTTGGTGTTGTCTGCCTCCAGTTTTCAGTTGTGTTATTTTTAGGTCTTCGTGGGTTGGTATCAGCTATTATTTGTAATCCACTTTCGGATTTGGGCAGCTTTGAAGTCTTGATTTGTTTGCTTTCTTAACAGGTGATAGTCTTGTTAACTGATCTTAGCAGGGGGCTTCCTTGAAACTGTAACCAGGTATGCTGTGGGTGTAACCTGAGACGCTGAAGGTCTCTTCCACCAACTAATCTCACTGGGGGCAGGGTTTTTTCTCAGCTTCAGTAGGGGGAGGTGTATCTCAGATCTCCATGGAGACCTGAGTTACTGCCCCTCCTCCCCACTTCTTGTTTTCAGCTGTGTCTTGTTGTGCTGATTGGAGCTGGATAGATATCCGGAGATCTCTGATCCGGAAGCACTTCAGCTCTGTTTTGTGAAAGGTTCAGTCCCTCCCCCAGCTATGGCCGCCTCCAGCACGAATGAGTCAGCTTTTTTATTTCGTTTCTTGCATACCTTAGCCCCTCACAGTCTGTCCCTCTCCCTGTCTTTTCCACTTGGGAGATAAGCTGGTCTTTTCAACCCACCTTGCTCCCTGGTCGCCAGGTAAGTGGCTGTGAGCAGTAGTTTCTGCTCTTTTTCCTCTGTGAAATCCTCTCTGGGATCTCAGCCTCACCCCCCTCCTTCCGTTCCTGTAAGTAGAGGAGATTCAGGCACTCCTTACCAGGATTATTGTGGCTTCCTCTTTGCTCCTTGGTTTTTGAGAGCTGTTCTTGCAGTTCAGTGTTGGTTTTTCATGCTGATTTTTTCTAAATTGATTTGTATTCCAGTTTGGTGTTGAGAGCTGGGCGTCTTTGCATCCGCCTACTCCGCTGCCATCTTCTCAATCTCCTATCCATCCTGTTTTTAATTTCTTCCATTGTGGTCTTTATTTCTGATATTGTATTTGTCATCTCCGACTGATTCTTTTTAATATTTCAATATCTTTTTTTATACTTGCTATTTCTTTAGTTAGGTGTTCATAGTGACTATCCAATGTTGTTCTAAGATCCCTAAGCATCCTTACAATCATTATTTTGAACTGCGTGTCTGGAAGTTTGATTATTTCCATATCACTCAGTTCATCTCCTGAAGGTTTCTCCATTGGTTTCATTTGGATTGCACTTTTTTGTCTTCTAATTATCTGTGTTTGGGTGTTTTGTTTATAGAGTTGATTGAGTCTAGGCTTGGTGTTGTCTGCCTCCAGTTTTCAATTGTGTTATTTCTAGGTCTTCTTGGGTTGGTATCAGCTATTATTTGCAATCCACTTTTGGATTTGGGTAGCTTTGTAGTCTTGATTTGTTTGTTTTCTTAACAGGTGATAATCTTGTTTACTGATCTCAGCAGGGGGCTTCCTTGAAACTGTATCCAGGAATGTGATGGGTATAACCTGAGACTCTGAAGACTTCTTCCACCAACTAATCTCTCTGGGGGCAGGGTGTTTTTTCAGCTTCAGTAGGGGGAGGTGTATCTCAGATCTCCATGGAGACCTGAGTTACTGCCCCTCCTCCCCACTTCTTGTTTTCAGCTGTGTCTTGTTGTGCTGATTGGAGCTGGAGAGATGTCTGGAGATCTCTGATCTGGAAGCAATTCAGTACTGTTTTGTGGAAGGATCAGTCTATCTCCCAGGTATGGCCACCTCCAGCATGGACGAGTCAGCTTTTTTAGGTCGTCTCCTGCATTCCTTTGCCCCTCACAGTCTTTCCCTTTCTCTCTCCTTTCCACTTGGGAGATAAGCTGGTCTTTTCAATACACCTCTCTCCCTGGTTGCCAGGCAAGTGGCTGTGAGCAGTATTTTCTTCTCTTTTTCCTAGAGTGAGATCCCTTCTGGGCTCTCAGCATCACCCCCCCCCCCACTCCTTTTTTGTAAGCAGGGGAGATTCAGGCACTCACTACTAGGTTTGTTGTGGCTTCTTCTTTGCTCCTCGGTTTTTGAGAGCTGTTCTTGTAGTCCAGAGTTGGTTTTTCACACTGATTTTTCCTAAATTGATTTGTATTCCAATTTGGTGGTGATAGCTGGGCGTCTGCGCATCTGCCTACTCCGCTGCCATTTTCAGGTCTCTTAAATTTCTTATTATGGTTAGTAATCATCTCCTAATTACCAGTGCTTTTTAAAAAATTCTGATCCTACTACATTTTTCTGCAGCATTTGTTCCTGTTTCCAGGCTTCTCTGCTGTTACTTTCTGAGACACTTAAATGTGGTATCACTCAATCTTATATCCTTATTTCTTTAGCTAGCTACTATTCTAGTACTTCTTTATAAATGTTGATTATCCTAAAGTTTTGCTTTTGGTCTTCTCTTTGCATTGTGCATGCAATTTTTTACTCTTAGCTATATTTTTCTTTCTTTTGGTTTATTTAGTGAGAGGAGGGGAGGCAAAGACATATTCCTGCATGTGCCCTGATGGGGATCACCCAGGAAACCCCACTAGGGGACAATGCTCTGCCTTTTTAGGGCTTTGCTCTGTTGCTTAGCAACTGAGCTCTTCTTAGCACCTGAGGTAGAGGCCACGGAGCCACTGAGGACATCAGTGCTTCTCCTGGGGCCAACTGGCTTCAATTGAGCCATGGCTGCTGTATGGGGGAAGGGAGAGAGAGAGGGGACAGGTAGGGGTGGAGAAGCAGATGGCACTTCTCCTGTGTACCCTGACCTGGAATCAAACACGGTACATCCACATGCTTGGCCAACACTACCACTGAGCCAACTGGCCAGGGCTGTATTTTCATTTATTCTTATATTTAGTCCTGGTTGGATAGCTCAGTTGCCTGGAGTACTGTCCAGATATGCCAATGTTGTGAGTTCAGTCCCTGGTTGGGCCACATGAAAGAGTCAACCAAAGAATGCATGGATGGGTGGAGCAACAAGTTGATGTTTCTCTTTCTCTTTTTCTCTTTGTCTCTTAAATCAATACAGAAAATTATTTTAAATTATTATATTTATATAAATAAAAATAATACACATTTATTTTAAATATTTGAATAATCTGAACAAGTAAAAAAGATGAAAATCACCTGCAATCCCATTCTAAAAAACCACTGTTAACATTTTTCATTTGATTGTTTGTCTTATTTAAAACCTTTGTTTAAATGACTCTTAAATCTAACCTCCAGTGCCTGATTCTCCAACAAATTCAAAAACACATTTATAACTTCTTGGAAGGCACCTGTAGTAGAAGTCCTCAACTACTTCAAATTAAATACTTCTCAAACTAAGTTCATTATCTTCGTCTCCATCTGTAGGTTATATTGGTCAACATGATACCATTAGTTCTCTTCCCTTTCATTTTTAAACTCTAGATGGATCCAGTCAGTCATAAAATAATTCATTTTAATACAAGATATACAGCGTCCTTTGTCATGTGGTCTTAGGTGACCTTTTCAGTTTTCTCTTTATGCCCTTTACTCCCTTTCATTTGACCCCTATTTCTTTTTCAGCAATTAAACCACAATTTTGAATTTTCAGAGATCATACTCTTCTACCCTTACATGCTTTCCTCATTGTCACATCTCAAAAGCCATTTCCTCTCTCTCTCACTGGTACAGCTAACCTTTATCATTCAAGACCTGGATTCAATGCCCTCATTTGTGGCTGAGATACCCCCTGCCCAGGCAGAATAAGTATGGGACAGGTACTTCCTGCATTGCTTTGATTTGTCCTGACTAGAGAAGTAGCCCAAGGAAAGGGCTCTGTATGATTGTAAATGTATGAAAGGCTGTCTTTAAAGAATAGATTTCAAGTATATTTCAGTTAGCAAGACCTGGGACCAATGAGTGGACATTATAGTGAGGAAGATCTTGCTTCAGATTAATGAAGAACTCTAATCTTTGAAGATGTGCAGTAGTGGACAAGACTTGCTTTATAAACTAGTTAGTTCATCAACAGAAGTATATAAGCAAAGACTAAATGGCTATTTCTCATTATTAATTTATTTAATCAACATTATTAATCACTTTGCCAACCACTGTGTGAGAGGTACAAAGAAGAAAAAAATACCCTTCTCTTTGAGGACTTTATTATAGTCTACGGCAGCAGTTGTTAACCTGGCTGCACATTAGAATCATAGAACAATAATTTATTTCCAACTTAGGAATCTCTAAGGGCAGGGTCCAAGCAACAGGTCCCAGTGTGCAGTCAGGGTAAGAATCACATGTGTAATTGTTATATTTAAAGTGACATTTATTTCACATCTACTCTGCCAGCTCATGTGATATTTATTCACTCAATAAATATTTATTCAGCCCCTCTTTTGTGTTTGTGCCTGGTCCAAGTATTAGGATATACCAGTGAACAAAAACAGAGTTACTGCTTTTATAGAGTTTATGCATTGGTAGATTATAGACATTACATAAATGCATGCCAGGAGTTGATAAATCTAAGAAGAAAAATAAGGAAATAAGGGTGGAGAGGGGACAGAGGAGGTGTCCCTCAGGGCAGAAGAGTGCTTTTGATGCTGTGGCATTTGAGCAGTGCCTGAATGAAGACAGCAATTAAGCCATGAAGCCATTAGGGGACAGGGCTTCCAGGCACATGGAACAGCAGGTGCAAAGCCCTGGATACGAGCACTCACTTGGCATTTTCAAACAAGAGTGACCTGCTGTGTCTGGAGTGGAATGAATGAGGGGATGTGACAGGAGGCACAGACATGGAGGTCATAAGTGCATGGACTGTAGCCGATCACTGGTACCTTCTGGTCATCTTATACTGACTAACTTTTATTCTGAATGAGATGAGCACCATGGAGAGTTTTGAGCACAGATATAGCATGATATGATTCATAGATAAAAAGATCAGTGGAAAACAGATGATTTAAGTTATTACAGGAATCTAGGTGATGCATTCTGGCAGCTTAGATTAAAATTTTAGCTGGTGGTGTGGTGAGAAGCAATTGGATTCTCTGTTTTGTATCTAAGGCATATTTTTATATATTTTGAAAGAAATGATGATGGGCTTTCCTAAGATCTCCTAGGCAATGATTTTAGACAGAGAAAGAAGAGGTCAAGGACCGAGCCTGGGGCATACCCTGGGTGTTAGGAGAGCCAGTGGAGGAGAATTCATTGGTCTCAGAGGTCCAATGAAGTCGGTGTTGAAAGAGAAGAGAGGGAAGGCCTGAATCTGCTGTTCTCTTGGTTCTAGAGAGAGGAATGTTGAGTATTGATTGTTGGGTTTTGTTATGTGGAGGCCTTTAGTGATCTTGAAAAGAGAATTTTTATGGAGTAGTAGAGGCAAAAAGCAGATTAGAGTGGGTTGAGGAGAGAATGGGAAGAGAGGAGGCAGGGCCAGTGATAAGAGGCAGTTGTGAGAAGCTTTGCTAGTAAGAGAGAAGAGTGGCCATAGCTGAACAGGGAAGTGCAAATAGCTACAGGTAACATTGAACAAACTACTTTAACTTTCCTTCCAAATACAGATTTGTTCTCTGATTAGTGACTCTGGTTTTACTTTTTATTTATGATACCCAGTTAAGAATTTCTTAAGATGAGGCATGCTTACAGTGTTCTATCTTGTTTAATTTGAGACTTCTATTTTTAAATCAAGCACAGCCATTTTAGGTGTATCACATGACTGTTTCCTCTTTCTAGTTTGGGGGTATATTTTCGTAATAGTTTTCTAGGGCTGCCATAACAAAGTACCTCAGACTGGTGGCCTAAGGAACAGGTATTTATTATCTCACAGTTTGGAGGCTGGAAGTCCAAAATCAAGGTATCAGCAGGATTGGTTCCTTTTAGGGAAAGACCTTTACCATGCCTCTTTGGGGTTTGTAGCTGGCCATCTTCTCTCTGCATTTCTTTACATCTGTCTTTCCTCTATGCCTTTCTCTGTGTCCAGACTTCCCCTTTTTATTAGGACTCCAGTCATTGAACTTTGGCCCAAATCTCATTTTAACTTGATTACTTCTGTGGGGATTCTATCTCCAAGTAAGGTCACAATTCTGAGGTACTGTGGGTTCAGGCTTCACAATGTATGATTTGGAGGAGGATGTATCACCTTCACTTTTCCATAGGCTCAGTACTGAAGTTTTGTTCTAATAACGTTTACAATTTTTCTGCTCAGTCATATTTAGGCACAGTTATTGGCTACTAAATCTAAGTTATTTGGTGGTTTTAGGTGTCACTTAGAGGATTTGGGCGAGGAGGTAGACTTTCTAATGTAAAAAGAATACTTGCTGAATTGGACCTTCAGTGAACTGCCTTTTTGAAAAGAAATATCAAATGAGTTAGAGAGATGGTTTCTCAATATTTTATATGAACATGAGGTCAGACTTTTCTTAGACTTCTCATTTATGCTCATGTTTAAAAGTGGTTGCAAACTCTGTCTACCCCAGGAAGAAGAAGAGATGAATCCAGGTGCCTTCTCTAGGAGAACTTCTACTTCAATATATATGTATTAAATCCCTGTCTTATCAAGATGGCAGCATAGCCTGGGTATAAAGATAGGCCAGCAGCTGACCTCATAATATACCTCTGTATTACAGAGAGAAATTGAGTTGTTTATTATAAGAAGTTTTGTTGTTGCGCTAAGGAAAGCATTGTAAAATTGGCTTATAATTTTATCGCTGTGTATGATTCCATGAAATGTTTCCAGTAAATTTCTGGCTGTCCTGTTCTTTCTAAATAGTTGCTGCTTTTCCAGAATTGGGGTTAAGTAGAGTATAAGCCATTAAGACAGATTCTCATAAAACAGTTTGTGACTGTAATGGATTCTATTTAAAAACTGTTAAATACTGATTGTAACTAATGATTGCACATGTTGTCAGCACATGGACCCATTAACTCTAAGTTCTTAGCACAGAGAAATGTAGCATGGAGAAATAAATGTAAATTGAATTGTGGAATAGCATATATTTTTGTCGGCTTATTACCCTTCTAGCATCAAGGCAGAATGTAATGCTTTAAAATGAAGAAAACATCTGTGGTGAATATCAATTTTAAAAAAAATACTTATTTGGATATTTTTCAAATTACTCTTTGGCTTGGAAACCTAACCTTCGGCAATGCCATAAAATCGCCACTCATTGGATCTCTTAGAAACAGCCTTGATATTTTTAAACTTTGTATATTTGGTTTAAATAATTTTTTAAAAAGTTGCATGTTGTTGAACTTCAGACATTCAAAGAAAGCTGTGAATAAGAAAGCTAATTCTTTTCTACTGTGAAATAGCAGCAAACATATCCTTGGTGAGTTTTCCCCAGATTGAGCCTGACACTAGTTCAATACTAATGATATTAACGCAGACCATTTGTTACAGTGGATTCTTGTCCTGGCTCCAGTTTACTTCATTGATGACCACAGCTCAGTAAAATCCCAATTCAGTATTTTTCTGTGCTCATGAAATCACAGCCCTTCCAGCCTCCGCCTTGACTTTGACATGTTTAGTGACTCTAGAATGGCGTCTTAGTGCTTAGTGACTGTTCTGATGAAACATAAAGAGCAGATGGAAGCAGATGCATGCGTAGGTCTTGATTTTCTGTTTTGGTAGACTGGTTCGTTTAAGCAAATACAACAGGAGGACATGTTTGTTTAAGGTTTTTCTTTGTACCAGCTGCTTCTGCTACTCTTTCCTAGACTGGCCTGCCAGGAATATATACCTTTATTCCTACACTATTTTACAAGTTTCCAATGGACAGTTTTATTTAGTGAATTGATCAGCCCTTAAAAAAATGGAATGTAATGGCTAACATGCATATTTTAAGATAAATCAATTGAGTTTAGACATTTAGTGTGATATACTTAATATTCCTCAAGACAAGTTTCAGAGCCTTAGAAGGTCTCAGTCTTCTATTGTTCTCCTTTGGGTTATAGGATGATCTAGAATAAGGAAGACTCAAATTTAGTGGTAAATTACATCCATGACAGTCTAGAGTTTTTTGTTTTGTTTTTTTTTTCCTATAGGAAAAGACTCATATGTTAATGATGCCTGGGAAAAATGTGCTTTTCATTTTAATCCTCCTTAGTTGATTCACTGAGCAATGCCTTACTTCAGCTGCTGGAATCTTGTTTTCTCATTTGGAAATGACAGTGCACCACAGCAATGTTTTATAGGAATTATTCTTGGGTAGAGAATGTGCTATCCTCATAGATGGAAAGGCTCAGCATTGTAAAGATAGTCTCCCCAAATTAATTTATACATTTAAAAGAATCCCTGAGAGTCCAAATATAGTCCCCACTCCCCAACCTTGGGATCATAAAATGATCCTCAGGTTCATGAGTATGTTCTGAGAGCAGCTGGGAACATTTTGAAAGAGAAGTGTGGTAAGAGTGTTGTAGCAAAACCAGCGAGAATATACAAATGTTCTCCACACCAAAGTACAAGTTTAAAGGAGTCTTTTCAAAGCCAGCGACTGCCTGGAGACCTAAGTCAGTCAAACCATGCAGCTGTGAACACAGTTTGAAGTGAGCTTTTAAAGACAAAATCACATACTGATTGGCGTATGGGGAGAAGGGGAAGCCTAGAAGTAAAACAAAGCAGTGAAACAAACTCATTTACAATGTTTATCTATAGGGTTAATTCAGGGAGAAACATTCTGGGAACGTCTGCAACCTTGCAGAACTAGCCCAAGGCCACAGCCTGTAATACCAGACTCAAGGTCAGGGGTAGGGAGTCTTTTAGAGAAAGTAAGTTCTGCTGAAAGTCTCTTTGTTTTAGAGAAAGTAAGTTGTGCTGATTCATTTCAAGAGGAAGTACTCTCATAAGCTACAAATGGGACTATAAGATATTATATGCTTTCTAGAAACAATTGGGTAATTGTCAAGAGCTTTAAAATATAGTCTCAATCAAGTATTTTACATCTATTTCTATAATTACCCTAAGTAAATTGATTAAACAATGATGTACATATAAGATGGTTCATCTCATTGTTATTCATAAACTCTAATAGGTAACTGGTTAAATAGATTGTTTCCTTTAATATATGGAATACCATGGGCCCATTAAATGTGATGATCTAGAAGCGTATTTATTTACCTGGAAGACGTATGTATCATATTTAGTAGATTATAAAGCATATTATGCTGCTGGCATAAAGACGTATGTATTTATTTCAAAAGTATATAACAGATGTACAGTAGTTAATCCATGGGTGGCAAAATTATGGATAGTTTCCCCCCTACTTCACACACTTAACTCTATTTACAATTTTCTACAAAGCCTATGGATTTGAGAGGATGTAGGACATAATAGTTGACGTACTTGAGAGCATAGGACTCTGGAGCCAGTCTAGTTGGGTTTAAATCCCAATTCTATAATTTACTAGTTAGGTAGTTTTGAGCAAGTCATTTTACTTCTCTGTGCCTCTCTTTCTAATCTGCAAAATAGAGGTAATTATATTAAAAGACAATAATAATACTTATAGAGTTGTGAAGATTCAAAAGACTTAATATATATGAACTCTTCAGAACAATTCATAGTCAGTACCATACTGATGTTAGCTGTTATTTGTGTAATGAAAATAGCGAGCAAATGAGAGACAGATGGACAAACACACTAGCGTACTTAGAATTTACTAGGTGGAGGAAATAGTCTCTTAGAGTATCAAGTGATTGAATCAGTTTGGTAAACATTAATGAGGAATGTGATGATTAGATGTTTACTTTTCTTTACTATTTTTTACTGTTAGGAAATAATTATTGAAATGAAATTCATATAACATCGAATTAACTTTTAAAGTGAACAGTTCGGTGGCACTTAGTAATGGAGGAACTAGCTAATAGTAAGTAGTACAACATATTTGCAGTGTTGTACAACTATTAACTAGTTCCTCTATCTAGTTCTAAAACATTTCTGTAATCCCAAAGAACCCATTACTCAGGTTCTCCTTGTTCTGTCCTTTCCTACAACCCCTGGCAACCACCGACTTGCATTCTCTGTTGGTAGATTTATTCTGGATATTTCATATAAATATATATATGGGCTGGATTCTTTGATTAGCATGAGGTTTCAGAGGCTTGTCCATGTTGTAGCAGGTATCAGTGCTTCATTTCTGACTAATATTCCACTATATGGATGTAGCACAATTTGTTTATCCACTCATCCACTGATGGACACTTGGGTTGTACCCACACTTTAAGCTAATGTGACTAGTGCTGCTATGAATAGATGTTTATTTTTATTAAATAATAGATTCTTCTGTTAACAGTGTCTTATTTGTATAGAAAATTTAGAAAATACAGAAATGTAAATAATCCTTTCAGTGTTTTTAAATTATGTATGTTTGTGAGTGTGTGTCTGTGTGAAAACACAGCTGTGAACAAAAAACATACTTTTTTTTTTTTATTAAGTGAGAAGTGAGAGTCAGGGAAGCAGAGAGACAGATTTCCACATGCTCCCTGAGAGGGATCCACATGGCAAGTGCCCTACTGGGCACTGCTCTGCCCATTTGTTGTACTACTTACTATTAGCTGCTTACTCAGTTGCTGCTCCATTGCTCAGCAACTGAGCTATTTTAGTGCCTGAGGCAAGGTCATGGAGCCATCTTCAGTGACCAGGGCCAACTTGCTTGAACCAATTGAGCCATGGCTGTGGGAGGGGAAGAGAGAGAGAGAGGGAGAGATAGAAAAGAGAGGGGGAGAGGTGGAGAAGCAGATGATGGCTTCTCCTGTGTGCCCTGAGTGGGAATTGAACCCAGGACTTTCATGCACTGGGCCACTGAGCAAACCAGCCAGGGCAAAAACACATTTTCTTAAAAGAGAAAAATTGGAGATCTTACACAGTCTGTTTTATGGTAGTATTTACCATATAGTTTTTTAAAAATATTTTTTGATGTGTAGACATATTCTGGTACATCATGATTTTTGATAAACAGTATTTATTGTACCAATTCATATTGATAAAATTTTTTGACCCATATTTTAAGTAATGCTATGATTAATGTTCCTTTATATAAAATACCACTTAGTTATTTTCTAAGGATAAAATCCTAGGAAAGGGACTGTTTTGTCAGAATGTATACTTTTAACCCTTTTGATGTACACTGCTAAATTCCCTCCAGAAATGTTAGCTTGCTTTACATTTACATTTCTACCAGCAATATTTGAGTATCTGTTTCCCCTTTTTACTTGCTCATTTTAAAAATTCATAATCATTATTATTTTAACAAAATATATCTATTTATATTGTATTTTTTATTTCTACTCATATAAAATGTTTTACCATATGTTTATTTCCCTTTGTGAATGCCTGCTTCATGACTTCTAGTGAGTTCACCTTTTTCTTAATAACTAGAATTAAATAAATAAATATAATGAAAATACAAGTTTGACATTCTGTAATAAATTTTTTTTTCTAGTTTGCTATTTATCTTCTCATTTTGTCTATGATATTTTGGTCACAGGAGACTTAAAATTCTTATATAGTGAAATTTATCACACTTTGCTTTTTTTGATTTCTGCCTTTACTCATGTTCTGCTAAATCTTTCTTAGATGATTGGTATATATGTTTGATAATGAGCAAAAATTCTATTTTAAAAATATGTATGTAAAACATACATATCATTCACAAATGCTGCTAGTCTCAGTATTTATTTTGCTGTATAAGAACTTTCTTCAATGACTTAGAAAAAACTGCAATAAACTGAAGACTTCTTCAGCTATCAGCACAGGATCTTCTGTGTTGTTCTTTGGAGACAGACACAGATGACTAGGAAACAAGGGCACAGCTGGCCTTTCTTCAGAGACTCCCTTTCATGGTATGTGCTGGAGTCAGACAGAGGACATTCACTTAGTCTTCTCCCCATAGTTTCTTTGTGTCCAGAGCCTTATAACTTGCATTCACTCTTGAGGTACTCAGATCCTCATTCATCAAAGAAAGATTGAATTTTGTTTATCCTACTCCATTCACCTGTACAGGAAATTGAACTAGTTTATTTTGGGGGGAAATTGTTTTTACTCTTTGAAAATCACTTAATTAGCATACTTTATCTCTTGCATAGTCTGACTTATTTGTCTTTATTATACATGAGCAAAATATTCTTATATCTTAGGGAAACAAATTACATCAATGCTAACCTAAGTAAGCATCTAGCATTTCTTTTTTGCATTAAATGTCAGAATTAGAAGTGACTTTTCCAGTGGTATGAAATGGAACATCTGTTTACTTCAGGTTGAGGCTGTTAATGACAAGTCATTTAGTCTTTATATGCTTGTTTTTTTATTTTACTTCTGAATTATATTTCTTTTCTTTTCCTTGTACAAATGCAGTGTATGTTTATTATAAAGGGAATCAAAAAATATAAGTAAGCCAACATGCTAAGATGATTACTGTTAATACTTTTGAATATACCCATTCAAATCTCTTTTATATATATGTAGTCATTACACATTTTATAAAAATAAAATTGTTGCCCTGGCTGGTTGGCTCAGTGGTAGAGTGTCTTCCTGGGGTGTGGAAGTCCCAGGTTCGATTCCTGGCCAAGGCACACAGGAGAAGCACCCATCTGCTTCTCCATCCTTCCCCCTCTTGTTTCTATCTCTCTCTTCCCCTCCTGCAGCCAAGGCTCCATTGGAGCAAAGTTGGCCTGGGCTCTGTGGATAGCTCTATGGCCTCCGCCTCAGGTGCTAGAATGGCTTCAGTTGCAATGGAGCAACCCCCCAGATGGGCAGAGCATCGTCCCCTGGTGGGCATGTCGACTGGATTCCGGTTGGGCACATATGGGAGTCTTTCTGCCTCCCTGCTTCTCACTTCAGAAAAATACCAAAAATAAGAAGAAATTGTTCTACTTATTATGTAATGGAACATCTTGCCATGTCAGGGGTAGATATATACAATTTGAAATAAGTGTACAGAATTCCACTGTGTGGAAAATATATTTCAGCAATTCTTCACTGTTGATCATTTAGAATATTATTACTTCTTGTTATTATTTATATAATAAACATTGTTGTAATTATATCTTTTTATATTTAGATTTTTATTATTCAGTGAGAGGAGGGGAGGCAGAGAGACAGACTCCAACATGTACCCCAACTGGGATTCATCTGGCAAACCCAGTAGAGGACAATATTCTGCGCATCTGGGGCATTGCTCCACTGCTTAGCAACTGAGCTCTTTTTAGCACTTGAAATGGAGGCCTTGGAGCTATCCTCAGCACTTGGGGCCAACTCATTCCAATTGAGCCATAGTGGCAGGAAAGAGAGAGAGAGAGAGAGAGAGAGAGAGAGATGGAGAGAGAGAAGTGAAAGGAAGATGGGTGGAGAAGCAGATGGGTGCTTTTCCTGTGTGCCTTCACTGGAAATCAAACCTGGAACTTCTACATGCTGGGCTGATGCTCTACCACTGAGCCAAACAGCCAGGCCTATATTTAGATATTTATCTTTAATATTTTCTTATGACAAATTCCTGAAATGTATCAAATTTCTGAATCTTATAAGGTTTTTTATTTAATACATGAAATCAAATAAAGATTTCTCTTTGGTGTGAAGTCATTGTTTATCTTTCTATTTCTCTTCTATTCTAATAATTTTTATTTATTTATTTTTACAGAGACAGAGAGTCAGAGAGAGGGATAGACAGGGACAGACAGACAGGAATGGAGAGATGAGAAGCATAATCAGTTTTTCATTGCATGTTGCAACATATTAGTTGTTCATTGATTGCTTTCTCATATGTGCCTTAACCGGGGGGCTACAACAGACAAGTAACCCCAAGCCAGTAACCTTGGGTCCAAGCTGGTGAGCTTTTGCTCAAACCAGATGAGCCCACGCTCAAGCTGGCGACCTCGGGGTCTTGAACCTGGGTTCTTCCGCATCCCAGTTTGACACTCTATCCACTGTGCCACTGCCTGATCAGGTGCATCTTCTATTCTAATTTATTTTCCCGACTGTGGAAAACAAATGTGAGAGTATTCATAGGAGAGGAATTCTAGGAAATTTGATTCCTGCCTTTATTACGTTGGGAAGTTGATTTTCTTTTTGAGGACATGTTTTTTCAATGGCTGTTTCTACTCTTCTGACCATGCCTGATCTGTCTCTTTTGACATTTAGGAAAATATTTTTCTATTGGTGTTACTGATCACTGATGATTACTCACTTTGTTCTCAACTTCTACCTCCTTTTCCATGGATTTTACGAGTCTATCTTGTGCAATTGCTAGGTAAAATTATGAGGATAGAGAGAAGATAAAGTTTATTGTTTCAGGATAGTCTCACAATCTGGTGTGGTATATTTTTCAATAGGGTCTATTCTTATATAGTTGACTAAAGCAATTGGAACATTAACTATTTTTTTTTTGGCATTGCCCTTTTAAAAATAATTTCTAACTAACTTGTGTTCCCTTCCTTGCAAATCTTAAAACTTTCTAACCTAGAATTTTATAATTTTATCACTAATGAATACTCTCATTCTGAAAACAAAGACATAGTTTGGGGTTAAAATATTCCTATACACATAAGCCCTAAAATACAGAACAGTTTCATGGTCTTCAAAGTCTTTGAGAAATGATGACTGTCTCTATCTCGAGGTTAAGAAAGAATTTTTTTTTTACCTGTTTGCTTTTGTGGGTTTAGATTTGTCACAGTTTCAGGTTCACAGTGCATCATTAGGCACAGAGAAGGGCACCCCAGCAATTTAGGGAATACTTGAGGGTATGAAAGGAATCACGCCTTCACAGAGGTATTTGTTGCCTGGAAAGAAAGTTGCTGTTGTTATTTCCAGAGTTTATTAAAAAACTGGCCAGTGAAGGCCGTAGACTGACAAATAACCACTTTAAGAAAATCTCTTATGTGAAGAGCTCAATCTGAAGTGTGAAATATAGAGATATATTGGCCTGACCTGTGGTGGCGCAGTGGATAAAGCATTAACCTGGAAACACTGAGGTTGCCGGTTCAAAACCCTGGCTTGCCTGGTCAAGGCACATATGGGAGTTGATGCTTTCTGCTCCTCCCCCTTCTCTCTCTCTCTCTATATATATATATCTCCCCCCTCCTCTCTAAAATGAATAAATAAAAAAAAAAAAAGAAATATAGAGATATTCATTATCATTAGAAGAAGTGTTTCAGTTTTGAAGGATTTGAAACGGAGGCCTTTCAATAGAGACCGTTTGTAATTTTTGTTAGTGAGGAATTAAATTGTTTGCTTGTTGAAAATACTTTAGGTAGAAAGTGGGAAAGATCTGGGATTAAAATTGTGACGTGTCAGATAACTTCTAAAGCCGATAACCTATTTGTATCCAATGAACTTTAGATATAGTGTTTCAGTTCACATCCAATTTATCGATTTTATTTGCAGTTCTAGATTTTGGTAGAGAATATTGATAATGATCACTTTGATAAAAGATTAAAAGGCATTTTAGCATGTTGCAAAAATATTTATGAAAATATAAAAATAGACTTTGAATATATTACATGGCTATGTAACAGAAATTTGTCATTCTGTTAACATACATCAGCATACTTATTAGTATATTACAAATTTATGGTCCTGGCAGTTTCTTTTTCTGAATTACATCACTTATTTTTTCTTTATAGCAGTTTTATTGAGTTATAATTAATATACAAAAAGCCTGCACATATTTAATGTATATAATTTTATGAGTTTGGATATATGCATGTATTCATTGAACCATCACCACAATCAAGGTATATCCATCACCCCCAAACGTTTCCTTGCATAGCAGCTTCTTTCTGAAGTGAATCAACAAATGGTTAGTTTATATGCGGGTTTGTTTTAGTGTTTTCTCATGTAAAGAAAATATGGCATCGGAATTAAGAGCTGGCATTGCAGTAAGAAAATGTTTGCTAATTTCTTATTAATGGTTGATTTGTATAAATCAAATGTAAATTTTAAAACATACATCCTTACTTGCTTCACTTTATCCAGCAAAAATGTTTTTTTCAGTTATCTCTTTAACCTTCACATTTTTTGTGAATGACATTATTATGATTATGAATAGAATAGATACAGTATGACATTGTTGTACTTGAAATTCTGGTAATAAACCTGTATTCAGCCATTACCTTTAGCTTCTTATAGCTCTATCTTAACCAAATCTGGAATTATTAGATAATTATCTGGAAATGTTATTTATTTATGCTTCAGTGCTTTTTCCACCAACAGTTGACTCTCATATTCTCATTTATTATGGTAGTTTTTATCTGTAAAATTGCAGCAGAAACTGAGTTAGTAAATACTGAATCTTTTTTTTCTGGGAGAAATAGAAGTCTCTGACCACAACCTTTTTCATCAACCTTTCAAAGCATTATTTTGTTTTATGTGTGTTCCTATAACTCACATCTGAAGGAAACTTATCTAACATGCATTTTCTCCATAAGGCATATCAGAGCCTTCTAGAAACTAGACAGCACCTCAGCAATGAAGTGCAGTGCCATTTTAAAGGCTGAAAACATTCATAAAACAAAAGCTTGGCATAAAATATGTGAGAAGGAAGTATAAGAGCTGAAAGAAGAAGGCAAGATGTCATTTGGTTTGACCTTAGCTGGGAATGTGTGTGATGGGTGACTCCAGTTTTTCGCTGCTCTGTGTATGTCCATGAATGATAGCCAAGCCCATGAATATTGATTTTGGGGTAGGCCATAGGAGAATTTGCAAATACAGACTCTTCAAATAATGAGAATCTACAGTAGCTATTTTCAGCAGAAAATTTTGTAAAATGAAATAGAATTGAACATAATTTAAATTTATCTTGATGATCCTGGCTCATCATTATGAAGATGCTTGTGAGGATAATCCAACATGAATTGATAGTTGCTGCTCTCAGTGTGTCTGACTGTACACCAATGTCTCAGCTAGTCCATTATCTTCTTTACTGCCTGCTGCTGCTTCACTCCATCCCAGCTGGGACATCTTGATATGGCAGCTTTGTACATTTAGCATGCTCTTTCCCTGTCTTGTTTCTCCTAATCTGCCATGTCCTATAAACCTAGGAAAAACTTGGAGATTTTAGGAGTAATGAGAACACCATGCTCATTGAGTGATAAAGAATAATTTTAGATATGAGGCATAAACTCAACCAGCTCTAGTGTGAGAGAGGGGGACTTCAGTATGTTACCATTACCGCAGTTATTTCCCTTCTGATGCAGAGGCTCTTGTTTTCTTTCCCATGAGGTATGAGATATTTTAGAATGGCAGAGATCAGTGGCCATTCGATCAATGGGGCATGTCATTCAAGCTTGGGTTAGTATCTTGAACTTTATTCTTTTCTTTTGGGATTGTATATAAATTGTGATAGAAATCAGAAGTGTATGCAAAAAGTCCCATACACTCCTGCTTATGGGTGCATTATCCTCATATTATAGCAATAGACACTGAGGTGTGGCAACACAGGCTATCTTAGAGTAAATAGCAGAGCTGATGAGGAAGTTTGCCATAATTTGTTGTGCTTTCTTTGATGACGTCATTACCACATTTGCATACATTTGTGGTCACTTTCCTCTTTTTCAGACTAGTTTTAAATTTTTTGTGGTTGATTTCTAGAGCAGTGGTCCCCATCCCCCTGGCCACGGACTGGTACCAGTCCATGGGCCATTTGGTACCGGTCTGCAGAGAAAGAATAAATAACTTACATTATTTCCGTTTTATTTATATTTAAGTCTGAACTATGTTTTATTTTTAAAAAATGACCAGATACCCTCTGTTATATCCGTCTAAGACTCACTCTTTTTTATTTATTTATTTATTTATTTATTTTTAATAAATTTTTATTAATGGTAATGGGATGACATTAATAAATCAGGGTACATATATTCAAAGAAAACATGTCTAGGTTATTTTGTCATCAAATTATGTTGCAAACCCCTCGCCCAAAGTCAGATTGTCCTCCATCACCCTCTATCTAGTTCTCTGTGCCCCTCCCCCTCCCCCTAACTCTCCCTCCCTCCCTCCCATGTCCTCCCTCCCTCCCCACCCTTGGTAACCACCACACTCTTGTCCATGTCTCTTAGTCTCAATTTTATGTTCCACCAATGTATGGAATCATGTAGTTCTTGTTTTTTTCTGCTTTGCTTATTTCACTCCTTATAATGTTATCAAGATCCCACCATTTTGCTGTAAATGATCTGATGTCATCATTTCTTATGGCTGAGTAGTATTCCATAGTGTATATGTGCCACATCTTCTTTATCCAGTCTTCTATTGAAGGGCTTTTTGGTTGTTTCCATGTCTTGGCCACTGTGAACAGTGCTGCAATGAACATGGGGCTACATGTGTCTTCACGTATCAATGTTTCTGAGGTTTTGGGGTATATACCCAGTAGAGGGATTGCTGGGTCATAAGGTAGTTCTATTTGCAGTTTTTTGAGGAACCACCATACTTTCCTCCATAATGGTTGTACTACTTTACAGTCCCACCAACAGTGAATGAGGGTTCCTTTTTCTCCACAGCCTCTCCAACATTTGCTATTACCCGTAAGACTCACTCTTGATGCTTGTCTTGGTCACGTAATACATTTATCCATCCCACCCTAAAGGCCGGTCGTGAAAATATTTTCTGACATTAAACTGGTCCGTGGCCGAAAAAAGGTTGGGGACACTGTTCTAGAGGGATTTATAGTCATTAAGTGACTTGGATTTTAGTCTAGTGCCTTACTGTCTGGTCTATTCAGAAGTGCAGGCTGTGTAAACTTTCTGCTAAGAACAGTTACAGATTTAAAGTCACTTTCTGTCAAAACCCCCATTTCAGATATGACTTTCATTACACTTTGTTCATTCCAGTTGGAATGTTCTTTTAATTACTGCTGACATTAGATTTAGCTCCTATCACACTTTTGTTGCAGTGCAGTCTCTGCTCAGAGTGTTATCTATGTTCTAAATGCAAAAGGGATTACAAGCGCAGAACAGAGAGACATGATAAGAGTTCAATAAAAACTTACTGATTGTATTAAGAAAGTGTAGCTTTATACTGTTTAATTTTGTGACCATGAGCCAAGTGGTTATTAACCACTTGAATTGTAGCTAATCCAAACTAATATGTGCTGTACATATAAAATACACTGGAATTAGACAATTTAATACAAGTGAAAGAATGTAGTCTCCCATTAATATTTTATGTGTTTTAATGACATTAGGTAAAATATAGTATCATAATTAATTTTACCTGTTTCTTTTTTAACAAGACTACTAGAAAACTTAAAATTAATTACATATGTGACTTACATTTATATTTTATATTTCTGTTGGATCACATATAACTGATATAGATGTTATGCTTGCTGTTTAAAATGCATAGACCCTGTTTCTTATTTTCCCTCTCTGGTCTGTCCTTCTTTTGAGTACACCTATAATGTTATCCCGTTGGAAGAAGGTAAGAAATACCTTCTTTAATTGCTTATTTAACTGTCAACTCCCTAGTAATTCACAGACTACTCTTCCCATTGTAGGTAATTGTTTTGTACCTTTATGAAAGTTTCCAAGATACCGAATTAGTAAAAGCTGAATGAGATAGTATTTTGTTTATGTGATGAAGTTAAGCCAATTAGTAATTTTGAAAACTTACTGAAACAAAAAATGTATTGAGAATTTGCTGAAAGGATTTTGAAAGAACTATCAGCTATCCTTGCTCAAGTATGAGTCCTCTTGAAATTTGTTACTGTCAGTCAGTAATAACTGAATATTACCAGAGTATTCAGTGGTATTAGGCATTTAAAAAGGCCGGATGCTATTTTCAGGTTTATAGAGGTAGATTCAGTTCAGGAAATGTTCTGCCTTTTATTATTTTGCTTGGTATAGTTTGAAGCACACTGATTATTTGCAAATTTGCTCTGTGGTGGTAGTTTTAAAATTGTAAAGCCTTTATTATTAATGTAACACTTTACTCATAACTGTGGACAATGCAAAATTATAAATAGTATATCTAATTTTAATATAAAGTCTATTTGTAGAGTCTATATCCAAATACTATATATACTATAATATATGCTCATTTAACAGATAATAATTGAACATATAAAATAATTTTAGGCAGCAATGGAAATAAATCTAGTATTTGCTGGTGAATTTAATGTTCAGTACTGTATGATGGATGAAAGAGTGTAATTTAAAAAAGGCTCATCCACTTTCTTACTGTAGAAAGAAAGAGTACATTCTGGCTTGGAAATAATGTTGAATCAGTGGTAGTCATAGTGCTCTTTATGAGTTTTTTCCCAATGAGCTACTTTGACTTTTGTCATTTCTTCTGAACATTTTGCCAAGAGTGTATGTATTCTTAGGATTTCCATTTGTTTCATGGCATTGGTTTTAGATTTGGTTAATATTATTAGGCAAAAATAAATGAGATGGTACAAAATAATTGATAGGTTAATTTCTTGTTCATCACAACTGATCAGCTTGGGTGCTTGATTATATTCTTTTTCTCTATTCAGGATTAGTGTTCTTTGAAATTGTCACCAAATTAGAATAATCGTCAAGTTAGACTGAGCAAGAGCGTCTCCACACTAGATTCAGCTAGCACTGAGGTCTGAGTCAGTCTTTACCTTATGTAGATTTTTCTGGCTTTATTTTTTGTCTAAGAAATTGAAGACTTTAAAAAAGTTATGTTTTGCCAGTTTTCTTTCTTTGATTTAATAACTTACTTTTATTATAGTGTACCCTCACCACCACTGCACCCTAACCTTCACTCAGGAATATTCTCCCATTATTTTTGTTACTTTCTCTGTCAAGTTATAAAGTTTAGGTTTATTCCTTCCATTAATAGGACATTGTAGTTACACTCCAGAAGATATTCTTGAAGATTAATGGTGTCTGAGTTCTCTTGGTCATATCCATTGCTTTATCATGTTCAAGAACAATAGCTAATTGAATGCATATTTGGGACTAAAACTAACCTGTACTATACTTTTGTGTAAATTAAAAAGAGGAGGTGGACCCCGGTTAGGCACATGCGGGAGTCTGTCTGACTGCCTTCCCATTTCCAACTTCGGAAAAATCCAAAAAAAAAAAAAAAAAAAAGGAGGTGACTTCTGTGTGGGCGTGGCTCTCACCAGGACACATTGCTTCATCAGTGCAGTGTGGGCTGATTTGAAGACCTTACTTATCCCTCTCAGGACAGTATTGTTTATATGGTGTTCAACGATTCCCTATTGAGCATCTCACATATATTATCTAATTTAATCTTTCAGACATTTTATATCCACCCAAGCATTAAATCCAACTGTTATTACTTATTTTACTAGACATACTTACTCATTTTTGTTACCACTTTTGATTTTTTTTTCTTTTTTTTTTTTTTTCTTTCGCATTTTTCTGAAGCTGGAAACGGGGAGAGACAGTCAGACAGACTCCCACATGCGCCCGACCGGGATCCACCCGGCACGCCCACCAGGGGCGACGCTCTGCCCACCAGGGGGCGATGCTCTGCCCATCCTGGGCGTCGCCATGTTGCGACCAGAGCCACTCTAGCGCCTGAGGCAGAGGCCACAGAGCCATCCCCAGCGCCCGGGCCATCTTTGCTCCAACGGAGCCTTGGCTGCAGGAGGGGAAGAGAGAGACAGAGAGGAAAGCGCGGCGGAGGGGTGGAGAAGCAAATGGGCGCTTCTCCTATGTGCCCTGGCCGGGAATCGAACCCGGGTCCTCCGCACGCTAGGCCGACGCTCTACCGCTGAGCCAACCGGCCAGGGCTTGATTTTTATTTTCACAGATGAGGAGACCCTCTGAGAGGCTATGTGACTTGCATAATGATTCATAGGTGACACATAGCTGGCACATGGCAGAATGGGGAGTCTTGTCTACCCTGTGGTTGCTCATAGTCTCTGCTCTTATCTGTGATTGCCTAACTTCTGTACTAATTTTGCAATCCAAAATTACCGGTTGGATGTGCTGGGCATAAAATTATGGAAGGTAATAAGATTAATGGGGTCCAAATGAGTCTTCATGCTGTCATGTGTTTGACAACTTTAAAAAGTTTTTATATAATGACTATGTAGAATTTTCAATGACTTTATAATTATAAACTATAATAGCACCTGTCTATAGGTTGTGTATATTGTGTGGTAATATTTCTAGAGTTATAATAAAGGTGGTAGCAAAATGATACACTTCTCCTTTCTATTCTAAGGTTCATCTCTCCTGTCATTTCCTTAAAACAGGAGAAATCCTTCATGAATTCAAATACAAAAAGTTCTTGGTGCTCTTTATTAAAAATGTCTAATAGTATATGTTGTTTAGCTTGTCCCAAACAAAAGTGAGAATATACTTAGCCTCCTCTTATGCAGCCTATTATTTTTAGTTCCATGTTAATATGAACACAGATGAAAGTAATTGGTAGTGCTTCCAATACAGGGTCCTTGGGTTATGAAACTGTTCCATTCCTATGACAGTGACATAACTCGAATTTTGGTGTAAGTCAAAGCACATACTAGCCTAAGTGACTTACCTATCCTAACACAGTTGTAAAATCATAATCTAGAACATAAAAACACAACTAAGCCCCAGAAGAAGGAAAAGGCCATAAATATAGTGTACTGTACACTGTAGTAACAGAAAAAATGAGTATAAAAATATATTTCTTACCTTTATTCCTGTGGTTGGCTTGCACGCTGTAAGGAGCATTACAAGGTGGGAGAGAGTGACCTATTGGAAGGAGGAAGCTGGAGAGGCAGGAGAACCTGCAGAAGGTGCTGGAGATACTGGGACAGGTGAATCAGGATTGCCTAAGCAACATGCAGAAGATGCTGGAGATGATTCTACCTGTGCTACAGGTGTTTCATCTCAGGAAGCAGCTGATGTAGAGGGTACAGGATCTGTTGCAGGCCTCTCTCCCTTCTTAAAGAATTGTTCCAGGCTAGTCTGGAAGGTTGATGACTTCTTCTCTTCCAAAATCTGCCTATAGCATTGCAAGGCATGCATAACAGCTCTGTAGACCTCACTGAATCTGTCATCCCTGGACTCCTCAGCCTGAAATTTTACCAACCCATCCTCTACCATAGAAAAACCTTCTGCCAAACCCTTGGTGGTAAATCTCTTGGGTTCTGGCGTTTCTATCTCTTCCTCTTCAGTCAGCTACTTCTCTAGGTGAATGACATCCTCAGCAGACAGCTCCTCTCCAGTAGCTCTGTGACATCCTCAGCCTCCACCTTCAAATTAAGCTGTTTACCTATGGCACAATCTTCTCTGTTACAGCCTCCACTGACTCCTCAAAGCCATGGAAGTCACACACAAACTGGGATACAGTTTTTTCCACACAGCATTTAAGTTTGTTCGTCTCACTTTATCCCAAGCAAAAGTCACCAAACAAATCAACACGAATGGGACACTTGTGCTTTTAACAGTCCAGAACGGTGTAGGTAAGCGTCCTGAGGACGCCAGCTCCTTCACTCATGTGCCATGACGTTACTGAGTATTCTTCCGCCACTCGCAACCAAACTATTTTGCCAATGTAGTCTGTAAGTATGATGGTAACAGGGTAAGCCAAAACTCTCACGTCTCACTTTTTTAAAGTTTTTATGGGAGTGAGTTTCGTAAACTTGAAATGTCGTATGTAGAGACTGTTGTAACCGCAAGGACCTCATGTAGTGTGTAGCTCTTCACACTGGAGCTTTGTTTTTACTCCTTTTCTTATTTTGTTCTTTTTTTTTTATTGTATTTATTTTTAATGGGGTGACATCAGTAAATCAAGATACATATATTCAAAGATAACATGTCCAGGTTATCTTATCGTTCAATTATGTTGCATACCCTTCACCCAAAGTCAGATTGTCCTGTCACCCTCTGTCTAGTTCTCTTTGTGCCCCTCCCCCTCCCCCTTTCCTCTCCCTCTCCCCCCTCCCCCCGTAACCATCACACTCTTATCAATGTCTCTTGGTCTCACTTTTATGTCCCATCTACGTATGGAATAATGCAGTTCCTGTTTTTTTCTGATTTACTTATTTCGCTTCGTATCATGTTATCAAGATCCCACCATTTTGCTGTAAATGTTCCAATGTCATCATTTCTTATGGCTGAGTAGTATTCCATAGTGTATATGTGCCACATCTTCTTTATCCAGTCATCTATTGATGGGCTTTTTGGTTGTTTCCATGTCCTGGCCACTGTGAACAATGCTGCAATGAACATGGGGCTGCATGTGTCTTTACGAGTCAATGTTTCTGAGTTTTTAGGGTATATACCCAGTAGAGGGATTGCTGGGTCATAAGGTTTTTTGAGGAACCACCATACTTTCTTCCATAATGGTTGTACTACTTTACATTCCCACCAACAGTGTATGAGGGTTCCTTTTTCTCCACAACCTCTCCAACATTTGCTATTATCTGTCTTGCTAATAACAGCTAATCTAACAGGTGTGAGGTGGTATCTCATTGCCGTTTTGATTTGCATTTCTCTAATAACTAAAGAAGATGAGCATCTTTTCATATATGTTGGCCATTTATATTTCTTCCGGGGAGAAGTGTCTATTCATATCCTCTTCCCATTTTTTTATGGGATTGTTTGTTTGTTTGTTGTTGAGTTTTATGAGTTCTTTGTATATTTTGGATATTAGGCCCTTATCTGAGCTGTTGTTTGAAAATATCATTTCCCATTTAGTTGGCTTTCTGTTTACTTTGTTATCAGTTTCTCTTGCTGAGCAAAAACTTCTTAGTCTGATGTAGTCCCATTCATTAATTTTTGCCTTCACTTCTCTTGCCTGTGGAGTCAAATTCATAAAATGCTCTTTAAAACCCAGGTCCATGAGTTGAGTACCTATGTCTTCTTCTATGTACTTAATTGTTTCAGGTCTTATGTTTGGATCTTTGATCCATTTTGAGTTAATTTTTGTACAGGGGGAGAGACTGTAGTCCAGTTTCATTCTTTTGCATGTGGCTTTCCAGTTTTCCCAGCACCATTTCTTGAAGAGGCTTTCTTTTCTCCATTGTGTGTTGTTGGCCCCTTTATCAAAAATTATTTGACTATATATATGTGGTTTTATTTCTGGACTTTCTATTCTGTTCCATTGGTCTGAGTGTCTATTTTTCTGCCAATACCATGCTGTTTTGATTGTCGTGGTTCCTATAATAGAGTTTGAAGTCAGGTATTGTAATGCCCCCAGCTTCATTCTTTTTCTTTAGGATTGCTTTGGCTTTTCAGGGTTTTTTATAGTTCCATATAAATCTGATGATTTTTTGCTCTATTTCTTTAAAAAACGTCATTGGAAGTTTGATGGGAATTGCATTAAATTTGTATATTGCTTTGGGTAATATAGCCATCTTGATTATATTTATTCTTCCTAGCCAAGAACAAGCTATATTCTTCCATCTCATTATATCTTTTTCGATTTCCCTTAACAATGGTTTATAGTTTTCATTATATAAGTCCTTTACATTCTTTGTTATGTTTATTCCTAAGTATTTATTTTTTTTTTGTTGCAATTGTGAAGGGGATTATTCTTTTGAGTTCGTTCTCAGTTGTTTCATTGTTGGCATATAGAAAGGCTATTGACTTCTGTATGTTAATTTTGTATCCTGTGACCTTACTGTATTGACTTATTGTTTCTAGTAGTCTTTTTGTGGATTCTTTGGGGTTTTTGATGTATAGGATCATATCATCTGCAAAAAGTGATACCTTTACTTCTTCTTTTCCGATATGGATGCCTTTTATTTCTTTGTCTTATCTGATTGCTCTGGCTAGAACCTCTAGTACCACATTAAATAAGAGTGGAGAGAGTGGACAACCCTGTCTTGTTCCTGATTTAAGGGGGAAAGCCTTCAGTTTAGTGCCATTTAATATGATGTTAGCTGATGGTTTATCATATATGGCCCTTATCATGTTGAAATATTTTCCTTCTATACCCATTTTGTTGAGAGTCTTAAACATAAAATTGTGTTGTATTTTATCGAAAGCCTTTTCTGCGCCTATTGATAAGATCATGTGGGTTTTGTTCTTTGTTTTGTTGATATGGTGTATTACGTTAACCGTTTTACGTATGTTGAACCATCCTTGAGATTCTGGGATGAATCCCACTTGATCATGATGTATTATTTTTTTAATGTGTTGTTGTATTCGATTTGCTAGTATTTTGTTTAGTATTTTAGCATCTGTATTCATTAGAGATACTGGTCTGTAGTTTTCTTTTTTTGTGCCATCCTTGCCTGGTTTTGGTATGAGGGTTATGTTGGCCTCATAAAATGTGTTTGGAAGTATTGCTTCTTCTTCAATTTTTTGGAAGACTTTGTGTAGAATAGGAACCAAGTCTTCTTTGAATGTTTGATAAAATTCACTGGTATAGCCGTCAGGGCCTGGACTTTTATTTTTGGGGAGGTTTTTAATGGTTTTTTCTATTTCTTCTCTATTGATAGGTTTGTTTAGGCTTTCTGCTTCTTCTTGACTCAGTCTAGGACGGTTGTATTGTTCTAGGAATTTATCCATTTCTTCTAGGTTGTTGAATTTAGTGGCATAAAGTTTTTCATAGTATTCTATAATAATTCTTTGTATATCTACGGTGTCTGTGGTGATTTCTCCTCTTTCATTTTGGATTTTGTTTATATGAGTTCTTTCTCTTTTTTCCTTGGTAAGTCTTGCCAAGGGTTTGTCAATTTTGTTGATCTTTTCAAAGAACCAGCTCCTTGTTCTATTAATTTTTTCTATAGTTTTTCTGTTCTCTAATTCATTTATTTCTGCTCTGATTTTTATTATCTCCTTTCTTCGGCTGGTTTTGGGTTGTCTTTGTTCTTCTTTTTCTAGTTCCTTAAGGTGGGAAGTTAAGTGATTCACTTGGGCTCTCTCTTGTTTGTTCATATATGCCTGAAGTGATATGAACTTCCCTCTTATCACTGCTTTTGCTGCATCCCATAGATTCTGATATGTCGTATTGTCATTTTCATTAGTCTGTATATATCTTTTGATCTCTGCACTTATTTCTTCTTTGACCCATTCATTTTTTAAAAGTATGTTGTTTAGTTTCCACATTTTTGTGGGATTTTTTTCCTCTTTTTTGCAGTTGAATTCTAGTTTCAAGGGTTTATGATCAGAAAATATGCTTGGTACAACTTCGATTTTTCTGAATTTGCAGATGTTGTTTTTGTCGCCCAACATATGGTCAATTCTTGAGAATGATCCATGTACACTGGAGAAAAATGTATACTCAGTCACTTTGGGATGAAATGTCCTGTAGATGTCTATCATATCCAGGTGCTCTAGTGTTTTGTGTAAGGCCACTATGTCTTTGTTGATTCTCTGTTTGGATGACCGATCTAGAGCAGTCAGCGGTGTATTGAGGTCTCCAAGTATGATTGTATTTTTGTCAGTTTTTGTTTTAAGATCAATAAGTAGCTGTCTTATATATTTTGGTGCTCCTTGGTTTGGTGCATATATATTAAGAATTGTTATGTCTTCTTGATTCAGTGTCCCCTTAGCCATTATGAAATGGCCTTTTTTGTCTCTGAGTACTTTTCCTGTCTTGTAGTCAGCATTATCCGATATGAGTATTGCTACACCTGTTTTTTTTTGGATGTTATTTGCTTGGAGTATTGTTTTCCAGCCTTTCACTTTGAGTTTGTTTTTATCCTTGTTACTTAGATGAGTTTCCTGTAGGCAGCATACAGTTGGATTTTATTTTAATCCATTCTGCTACTCTGTGCCTTTTTATTGGTGAGTTTAATCCGTTTACATTTAGTGTAATTATTGATACTTGTGAGTTCCCTATTGCTATTTTATATCTTGCTTTCTGTTAGTTTTGTGTCTTGTTTGATCCTTCTCTTTTGTTTTTCTATCTTTTGTTTTTATTTGGTTGTATTCCATACATCTTTCCTCCGTTGCTATCTTTTTTATCTCATGTGCTTCTGTGGTGGTTTTTTCAATGGTGGTTGCCTTTGAGTAATGAAAAGGGTCCCTACCCTGTTCATTGTAGCGAACTATTTTGTGAGTACTTTTGCACTCCATCGTCCTTTGCTACTGTTAATCTCCATCTTCTCCCCCTCTTTCTTTTTGTTGTTGTCACAGTTTAAATTTGGTTTTATTGTGTTCTTCTTGGAGCTTTTACTTGTGGCTCTGTTTTTTTTTGTTCTTTGTATCTGATTGGAGAACCCCCTTTAGTAATTCCTGGAGTGGGGGTTTTCTCATGATAAATTCCCTCATCTTTTCTGTATCTGTGAATGTTTTTATTTCTCCTTCGTATTTGAAGTATAGTTTTGATGGGTATAGTATTCGTGGCTGAAAGTTCCTCTCTTTCAGGACTTTAAATATTGGGGTCCACTCTCTTCTAGCTTGTAGAGTTTCTGCTGAGAAATCTGATGATAATCTAATGGGCCTTCCTTTATATGTTGTATTCTTCTTTTCCCTGGCTGCCTTGAGAATTTTTTCTTTGCTGTTGGTTTGTGTCAATTTCATTATGATATGCCTTGGAGTAGGTTTGTTGGGGTTAAGAAAACTTGGAGTTCTGTTTGCTTCTTGAACTTGAGGCTTTAGTTCTTTCCACAGGCTTGGGAAGTTCTCATCTATTATTTGTTTGAGTATGTTCTCCATTCCATTTTCTCTCTCTTCTCCCTCTGATATACCTATTATTCTTATGTTATTCTTTTTGATGGAGTCAGATAATTCTTGTAGGGCTATCTCATTTTTTTTAATTTTTGAGTCTCTTTCTTCTTCTCTCTGTTGTGTCTCAAGTTGCTTGTCTTCTATTTCACTAATCCTCTCTTCTATCTGACCTGTTCTATTAGCTAAGCTTGTTACTTCGTTTTTCAGCTCGTGAATTGAGTTTTTCATCTCTGTTTGATTTGTTTTTATAGTTTCAATTTCCTTGGACATATATTCTTTGTGTTCATTGAGTTGTTTTCTGAGCTCCCTAAATTGCCTTTCTGTGTTTTCTTGTATATCTCGGAGGATTTTTAGGATTTCTATCTTGAGTTCTCTGTCATTTAGCTCCAAGGTTTCCAATATATTAAATTTTTTCTCCATAGATTTTTTCTCATCTAGCTGTGTTACCTCTTTCTTTTGTATCCATGATATTCGATTTTCTCTTCCTTAATGGCATCTGAGGGTGGTTTTGTTGATAGTATTAATGAGATTTAATAAAGAATAAAAAGTTAAAAAAAATAAAAAAATAAATCGAAAAGTTGTTTTTTTTAAAAAAATTAATAATGAAGTAAAGAAAAATAAAATAAAATAAAAATTTTAAAAAAAGGAAATTATTCCCCCCCTCCTTTTTTCCTCTCCTCTCCTCTCCCCTCTTTCTTGAGAAAATCTTGTGGTGAACTGTGAATTATAACAAACAATGCCTGTGATGGAGGGCCTGAATTGGCGAAAAGTAATAAAGCGGCAAAAAAAAAAAAAAAAAAAAAGAAAAAGAAAAAAAAAGAAAAAAAAAAAGAGCGTATGGACCCACAAAAAGCCAATAAGGAAAAAATTTGGGTCAAGAATAAAATGATTTGCTTTTAGGTGTTGGTTGTCTAAGAGGTATGATGAGAGGAATAAGAGGAAAACGGAAAAATGGGGGGACAAATTAAACAGTTACTATTGTATTTAGTGTAACAAGAAGTAGATAATATGGAGATCCAGGGATGGGAGCACTGCTAGTGAGTTAAAAAGGTGAAGTAAAAACCCCCCAAAATGCCACAAACATAAGTTTGAGTCCCAGGTAAGATAATTTGTTTGTTATTGAGGTTTTAATGAGAGGAGATGTAAAGGAGAAAGGAAGAAACTAATATAGAGGGAGAAAAGAAAAAGAGAGAGAGAAAAAAAGAGGGAACCACTAAAAGAAGAAAAAAGAAAGGAGAGAGAGAGAGAGAGAGAGAGAGTTAAGAGTTTTGGAGTGCAACCCTCATAGAGAGAAAGGAAGAGAAGAGAAAAGATAATGGGAGATGTAACACTTATGGGTAGTGTAGTTCAAGGAGAGGAGAGAGTAAGACCGGCAGAGAGTTAATCGGCCAAATTGGAGGAGGAAAAAAAAGTATCAAGAATGAAGATAAGAGAAACAAACGAACAAATATAATAAAATGGGATAGGTTATAAAGTCTGCAGATTATTCTTGATTTTCAGAGGTTATCTTCTTGCTTTTTCTTTTCTCTCCCTCTTCCTGGTCGGTGACTCTGTATCCCGGGTTCTGCCCCTTTGGCACGCTCAGGTAGAGGTTTGCAGTTGATAAGTCTCTATGGCAATGTCATGTATTGTGCTTTAGTCTCGTTGGGAGTCGAGGTTCATTAGCATTTATAGGCTCCGACAGTGAGAGAGTCCGTGTTCCTGGAGCCTTTCTCCTAGTCTTTCCTTCCTCAATTAGTAGCCTGATAATCCAGCTATGGGGTTGCTGCTGCCTCTGTCTGGATAGTAAGAGGCTCAAAGAGCTGGCAACTCCCCACTCTATTTCCACTCAGTACTATGAAATGACCATTTTTGTCTCTGAGTCCTTTTTCTGTCTTGTAGTCAGCATTATCAGATATGAGTATTGCTATGCCTGCATTTTTTGGATGTTATTTGCTTGGAGTATTGTTTTCCAGCCTTTCACTTTGAATTTGTTTTTATTCTTGTTACTTAGATGAGTTTCTTTTAGGCAGCATACAGTTGGATTTTCTTTTTTAATCCATTCTGCTGCTCTGTGTCTTTTTATTGATGAGTTTACTCCATTTACATTTAGTGTAATTATTGACACCTGTGGGTTCCCTATTGCCATTTTATAAATTTCTTTCTGGTAGTTTTGTGTCTTGTTTGTTCCTTCTCTTTTGTTTTTCTTTCATTTGTTTTTGTTTGTTTATATTCCATACTTCTTTCCTCTGTTGCTACCTTTTTTAATTCATGTGCTTCTGTGGTGGTTTTTTCCAAGGGTGGTTACCATTAAGTAAAGAAAAGGATACCTACGATATTCATTGTAGTACCCTGTCTTATGAGTGTTTCTGCACTTCATCGTCCTTTGCTACTGTTAATCTCCATCCTCTCCCCCTTTTTTTGCTTTTGTTGTCACAGTTTAAATTTGGTTTTATTGTGTTCTTGGTGGAGCTTTTACTTGTGGTTTTTTTTGTTTTGTTCTATGAATCTGTTTGGAAAACCCCCTTTAGTATTTCCTGGAGTGGCGGTTTTCTGATGATAAATTCCCTCATCTTTTCTGTATTTGTGAATATTTTTATTTCTCCTTCGTACTTGAAGGATAGCTTTGATGGCGATAGTATTCTTGGCTGAAAGTTCCTCTCTTTCAGGGCTTTAAATATTGGGGTCCACTGTCTTTTAGCTTGTAGAGTTTCTGCTGAAAAATCTGATTATAGTCTAATAGGCCTTCTTTTATATGTTGTATTCTTCTTTTCCCTGGCTGCCTTGAGAATTTTTTCTTTGTTGTTGGTTTGTGCCATTTTCATTATGATGTGCCTTGGAGTAGGTTTGTTGTGGTTAAGAAAACTCGGTGTTCTGTTTTCTTGAATTTGAGGCTTTAGTTCTTTCCACAGGCTTGGGAAGTTCTCGTCTATTATTTGTTTGAATATATTCTCCATTCCATTTTCTCTCTCTTCTTCCTCTGATATACCTGTTATTCTTTTTGATGGAGTCAGATAATTTGTTTAGGGCTTTCTCATTTTTTTTTACATTTTTGAGTCTTTCTCTTCTTCTGTCTATTGTGCCTGAAGTTGATTGTCTTCTATGTCACTAATCCTACCTTCTATCTGGCCTGTTTTATTAGCTAATTTTGTTACCTCATTTTTCAGTTCATGAATTGAGTTTTTCATCTCTGTTTGATTTGTTCTCATAGTTTCAATTTCCTTGGTAATACATTCTTTTTGTTCATTGAGTTGTTTTCTGAGCCCCCTAATTGCTTATCTGTATTTTCTTGAATATCTCTGAGTATTTTTAGGATTTCTGTTTTAAATTCTCTGTCATTTAGCTCCAACGTTTCCAATATGTTAAATTTTTTCTCCATAGATTTTTCCACATCTGTCTGTGTTACTTCTCTATGTTTTGTATCCATGATATTCGGTTTCCTTTTTCTTAATGGCATCTGAGGGTGTTGTTGTTGATAGCACTAATGAGAATTAAGAAAGAATAAAAAGTTAAAAAAAATGAAAAAAAAAAGGAAAAAAACCCAATAATAATTTATTATTTTCCTCCCCTTTTCTTTGTTCTCTTACCCTCCTTTCTCCTCCTCCTTAGGAAACTATCCTGATGAACTGTGAATTATATTATGCTAAATGGAACAAAAACTACCTATAACAGAGGGCCTGAGTTTGGGGGAAGTGTTCAAGGGGCCAAAAAGGAAGTAGGGACCCACAAGATGCAAAAAAGGAAAAAATATTGGTCAAGTATAAAATGATTTGCTTGTAAGTGATCATCAACTAAGAGATATAATGAGAGGGATAAGAGGGAAACTGGAAAAAGGAAAAAAAATAACTGTTGTATTAAGTGGAGCAAAAACTAAATAGAATGGAGATCCTGGGTTGGGAGGAATGCTAATGAGTTAAAAAGCGAGGTAAAAGGCACCCAAAATGCCACAAAAAACCAAACAAACTTGAGTCACAAATTAAATAATTTGTTCATGATTGAGGATTGAATGAGAGCAAAAGTAAAAGGAGAAAAGAAGAAACTAATAGAAAGGGAGAAATAAGAAAGAGGGGAAAAGGAAAGGAAGAAAAAAGAAAGAAAAAGGGAGAGAGAGATAGAGTTAAGGGTTTTGGAGTTTAACCTCATGGAGAGTAAGGAAGAAGAAAACAAATAAAATGTAACACTTATGGGTAGTGTAGTTCAAGAAAAGGACAGAATAAGACGGGAAGATAATAAAAGGACTAAGGTTGAAGAAATATAAATAATAATAGTAAAGGCAAGAAGATGAAAGAAATAGTGGAACAAATAAAATCTGTGGATTTTTCTTGATTTTGAGAGGTTAACTTCTTCCTCTTTCTTTCCTCTTTCCTCTTCCTGGTCGGTGACTCTGTACCCCAGGCTCTGCCCCTGTGGCATGCTTAGGTAGGGCTTTGCAGTTGATGAGACTCTACGGCAATGTCATATATTTGGCTTCAGTCTCGTTGGTAGTCAAGGCTTGTTAGTGTTTGCATGCTCCAACAATGAGAGAGTCCATTTTCCCGGAGCCTCTCTCCTAGCCTCTCCTTCCTGAATTGGCAGCCTGAGGTTCCAGCTATGAGGCTGCCGCTACCTCTGCCTTCGCCGTAAGTGTGTGGAACTTCCATATGCTCCAAGGATAGATTTTTCTGTCTCTGGTTGAGAAACTTGTTGAAATTTTGGGGACATTTGTCGGTCGCGCTTCTCACGGCGCCATTTCTCTGATGTCACTATGTACTTTTTCTTCTTTGGCTCTGAATTAGCCTTTTCTTCAAGGATCCCTGATTCCTTTAATGGAGGTGGTACTTAGAAACCAAGATCTTGGAGCCAAGCATATTTGTTCTACCGGGTGTCACTTTTTCTTGGTTTTCTTAGGAGACAATGCTAGAAAATGTAGGTGCACGTGCATATAGATATGTACACATATATGCATATATATCTTAGTTCTGTACCTCTCTGTTCATATTAAAAACTAGAAGTTATTTTGTTGATTTCAATCCAATCAAACAGTACAGGGTACATTCATGTGTCTCTCCTTTCTGCATGTGTGACTCTCTTCTCCAACTGTCAGAAACCAGTTTCTCTTTTATTCAGTGTAAACACTCATTTGCTCAAGTCTAGAACACACAGAATGTAGTTTCAGAATTACTCACCCGTACAGCTGCAGAAAGCAAACTTGCTAGCTAGAGTTCAATATTTGTTTATTTTTTGAGATACCGTACATAAATCAAGTGCACAAGTCCCAACGGTACTCAGCATGGGACTAAAGTAAGTTTAGAGTTGTTTATATAGAAAATGATACAATAATTAATAAGTAATAATACAAGAATAAACTGTTTTGCGTACTCACAACTGTAAATTGACTTTTGCCCAGCCCTGTATTTTTAGTTTTAACAAATGCATGTATCTCTGTGACATATTTCTCTATTAAGACAAGATGCTTCTATCTCTTAAAAAGCTTTCTTGTTTTCCTTCCCAGTTAATTCCCTCTCTAAGCCTGATGTCAAGAGGCAAGACCATTTTTGACTCTTTTAGACGGAGCTTAGTTTGCCGGTTCTGGACCGTTATATAAATGGAGTTATACAGCCCACACGTTGTGTGTGTGCTTGTTTCTAGCTTCTTTCACTTAGCATCGTGTTTTTGTTTTTTTTTTATTTTTTTATTTATTATTTATTTTTTCATTTTTTCTGAAGCTGGAAACAGGGAGAGACAGTCAGACAGACTCCCGCATGCCCCCGACTGGGATCCACCCGGCACGCCCACCAGGGGCCGATGCTCTGCCCACCAGGGGGCGATGCTCTGCCCATCCTGGGCGTTGCCATGTTGCGACCAGAGCCACTCTAGCGCCTGAGGCAGAGGCCACAGAGCCATCCCCAGCGCCCGGGCCATCTTTACTCCAATGGAGCCTTGGCTGCGGGAGGGGAAGAGAGAGACAGAGAGGAAAGCGTGGCGGAGGGGTGGAGAAGCAAATGGGCGCTTCTCCTGTGTGCCCTGGCCGGGAATCGAACCCGGGTCCTCCGCACGCTAGGCCGACGCTCTACCGCTGAGCCAACCAGCCAGGGCTTTTAATTTTTTTAATAAAGATTTTATTTATTCATTATAGAGAGGGGGGGAGAGAGAGAGAGAGAGAGAGAGAAAGAGAAAGAGAAGGGGGGAGAAGCAGAAAGCATCAACTCCCATATGTGCCTTGACCAGGCAAGCTTAGGGTTTTGAATCGGCAACCTCAGCATTTCCAGGTTGACACTTTATCCACTGCGCCACCACAGGTCAGGCTAGCATCGTGGTTTTGACATTCACCTTCATTGCTACATATCTCAGCAGGTTGTATCTTTTTATTGCTGAGCAGGATTCCCTTATGTAATTGTACCACAATTTGTTTATCCATTCTGTTGATGGATATTTGGGTTGGTTCCCCTTTTCAACTATTACGAATAAAGGATGTGGCAATGGGCGTTTTTGTACCCATCTTTGTGGACATTTTACCTTTATATTGAGGTGGTAAAACCTTAGGAGTAGAATGGCTGGACCATTGGATAGGTATTTATTTAACTGTATGAGAAACTGCCAAACACTTGTACCAAAGTGGTTGCACCATTTTCACTTCCATCCTCAAGATATGAGTGTTCCAGTTGCTTCATGTCCTAGTCAACTTTCTGAGTTTTCACCACTTAGTTGTAGCTGTTGTAATGGATGTGTAGTAGTACCTCACGGTGATTTTAATTTGCAGTTCCCTGGTGGCTGATGATGAAAGCATTTTTTTTACAGTAAGAGGTGGGGAGGCAGAGACAGACTCCCGCATGCACCCTGACTGGGACCCACCAGGCAAGCCCCCAACCAGGGGATGCTCTGCCTGTCTGGGCTGCTGCTTTGTTGCTTAGCAGCTGAGCTATTTTAGTGCCTGAAGCGAGGCCATGGAGCCATCCTTAGCACCTAGGGCCTACTTTGCTGAACCAGTTGAGCCATGGCTATGGGAGAGGAAGAGAGAGAGAGAAGTGGGAGTGGGGTAGGGTGGGGAGAGGCAGAATGTTGCTTCTCCTGTGTGCCCTGACCAGGAATTGAACCTGGGACTTCCACATACAACAGGCCAATATTCTACCACTGAGCTAACCAGCCAGGGCTGATGAAAGCATTTTTAAATGTGAGTATTGGTCATTTATGTATCTTTCTCTAGGAGGTCTCTGTTGAAGTCTTGTGCTGATTTTATATTCAGTTGTTTTTCTTTTCACTATTGACCTGTAGGAGCTCTTTACAAAGAATTCAGAATGTGAATTCTTTGCCAGAAGTATGTTTTCAGAATATTGTCTCCCAATCTATAATTTGCCTACTCTTTTTTTCTAATGTTACCTTTTGTTGAGCATGAATTTTGAATTTTAATAAAGTTTAATTTACTTTTTTTCCCTAATTGTTTCGTTCTTTCTGTAACCTTCAAAAAAACCCCCACAAAAAAACAAAAACAAAAAACTTACCTACCTCTTGTCATGAAACTATTCTTTTTTTCTTCTAAAAGTTTTATAGTTTTAACTTTATCATTTACATCTGTGATCCATCTTGATTTTTTTTATATAGGTGTGACAATATGGGTTGAGGTTTATTTATTTTTTCCATATTGATATTCTGTTGGTTCAGCACCATTTGTGGAAAGTACTCTTTTTTCTCCTGTTTATTAGTTTGGCACCATTTATGAAAGATCAATTGCCCATATAAGTGTAAGTTCCCTGAGTAATTTAAATTACTAACAGGCTTTGTGTTACTTTATATTTTAAGTAGTATTCATAAAAATTTTCACTCAGATTTTACCTAGGGTAAATGTGTTGTGGTTTGACCACTCTCTTCATCAAATGTCAGTAGAAGGTGTGTGCTTTGCCCGGGATGGAATCTATCACCGGGACCTAGTGCAGGTGCCACTTGCTTCTCTCACCATTATCCTTTTGCCAATACAGAAGGCTTTGTGCATATTTCCTTTCTCACCTCATTTAGGAAATATAGATTTAACCAATAGTAAATCAGTTTCATTTTTTATCAAAGCATTATGTGCTATGATGCTTATGGTAAATAAATAAAGGTAATTGGCATACTTCCTCTCCCCTTCCCCTTTTTGGTTCATCTATTCAGTGTAGATTTTTTGAACTTCTATGATAAGCTGCCTTACCGTGGGCCCATAGTATAAATAGTAATTGGCTTTTTTGTGATCACATTTCATAAATCTCTGGTAACATTTTATAGCATAGACATGGATAAAATTGGCCATAATGGGTACCTGGGCTCAGCCCATGAAATATGCACACACAGCAAGTGCTCTCAACCTACTCCCTGGAAGAGTTGGGAAGCTGCCTTGGAGATCTCATTACTGGTAGCTCTAGCTCTCCTCACTGCTTACTGTTTAGGATTCATTTTCCCAAGATTAGCCATTTTCTCTTATAGTCTAATATTTATCTTGTGGAGGAAAATGTTTAAAATGGTCTCATTTTTCTTAGTGTTTAGATCTTTCATGCAGAGCATTGTTAGGGCTTCCTCTCCCATTAATAGACCCTCTGGCTTTCATGGTAAGAATGCACTAGCTGTAATTAGGCATATAGTTGTTGATGTGCCTCTAGTGGTCATCAGCACATGACCCTGACAGTGTATGTTAAAAAATAGACGTGTTGGGGACTATGGTTATCTCTAACCCCCTGCAGCTGAGCACGAATAATGACAGGTGATGGAGTCAGCAGGCACAAGGCTCCCAGGAAGAGTTGCTTTGTGTAGCATCTTGTGTATAAGAGCCTGTCAGATTTGCTTAGAATTTGTGGTGGGAGATCCATGTGGCTGACAGGCAACTGCATTATGTTTGGAATGTGGATGTATATTGAATTTGCATTAGCTTCTTTTGAAAGGCAAAGTGCCAGTACATAATGAAATAAGTAACACGTGTAGAGACATTGATTTTTGTTTCATGCTGGGGCACAGAGGCCAGATCTGTTTTTTGCTCTGGTGTTCAAGTGGGGGCTGATGTTTAGCCTGCAGCTCTTTTGCAGTCTTTTTGGAATCAGGGACATTCTTCCTTTGTTGTCCGCACCCATCCGGGAAGGAAGGACATCTGTTGTCATATCCTTTATTTATCTGCAAGAAACAGTTTGACTTAATTATCTTCTCTACTGCTGGAGGCCTGGCTTGGCTCTCTCCTGTTTGAAAGGATAATAGGACTTGATGCTGTTAATATGTTTTCATTAGTGAGCTCAGGGCATAGCCCTGAGCTTAGCTCTGTAGATGGCCATGTAGACAAGAACCTCTCTGGCAGAATGAGAAGCCTGGGAGTGTGCATGCTTCCTGAGAGTCCTACTCAGCACAGCAGCTGAGCAGAGTGCAGGCTTTCTTAACACTGTTCTTCCTGTCTGACCCTGCCCAAGTGGTAGAGACCACTTTCCAGGTCACTCCACGTGGTTCCTTTGGATTATACCTACCCCAGTGTTGAAGAAAAAGCAACTTTTTTCTCCAGCATGGCACAGCTTGTGTTCTCAGAGAATGCCATATTTATTGCTTTATTTGTGGAACTCCAAGACCTTCATTTTATTTTATTTTAGAGGGAGAAAGAGAGGAAGGGAGAGCGAGAGAGAGAGAGAGAGAGAGAAAAGAAAGGAGAAAAGCATTCATTTGCTGTTCCACTTAGTTGTGCATTCATTGGTTGCTTCTCATATGTACCCTGACCAGGGATCAAACCTGCAACCTTTGCATTTTGGGATGATGCTCTAAATGACTGAGCTAACTGGCCAGGACCCCAATTCCTTCATTTTAAAACCAGGCATTTGAACCACGATAAAGTTTCAGGCAATTTTGAGCTCTAAGTTTAGAATCGTCTACAAATATTTGGTTCTGGAGATTTGTAAGTCATAATATCAGAATCTAGGACCCACTGGAAAGTGGCGCCTGGCTGGTACCATGTATGTGTGGCCTTGGGAAGATGGCACCATCAGCTGGTCCCTGCAAGTGTTGGTCTGTCTTTGCCTTTGCAACAGTGCAGGCAGGGCCTCCCACATCCCATTTCTTTCTGGAAAATAAACGATGGTATTTCTCTCTTGGCATATTAACATGTGTTTTTAAAACTTTATAATTTTCATAATGTTTTATGTTACTCTGTGTCCTTGCTGGGAAGATGGTATTATTCCCTTTTGAGGAGCATGAGCTATCCTCTGAGAGGTTAGGTAACTGTCTCAACCATCATTATCCTTCTGGAACATGCTAAGGCTGGAGGTGAGAACCTGTTTCTAAGTCCTGATACTGAGGGGACCCATGGTGATGTATAACAACACTAAGAGATGCCCTCGCTAGTTCCTCCTTGCTATGGAAACAGCTCACAGTTGAGAGCATAAGGAGAGGCATTCCTTATATTTTACACCCGAGATATGCCCCATGTTACCCATCCCACAAAGCAGGCCCTGCTAAGAGAGGACAGATCTGGGGAATCTGTGTAAATCCCTATTTACCCATCTGTGTAGGAACAGAAGGCCTTTGGGTAGATCTAGGTTATGATGTAGTAGTTGCCCCTCTTCCTCCTCTTGGGAGGGCCATTCATTATGTTTCCTTCTCCAAGACCAGGCCCCCCAAACCAGGGAGAACGTCTAGTCCAGTGTGTAGCACAGGAGGTTTGAAGGAGTGTGGTTCATTTCTCACCTGGAGCTACCATTGGGTGGCAACTTACAGAAGTGCCCCAAGCTATACTGGGTTGAAGAGCTGGGGAATGGGGCACTTCACTATTGGAGAGGATAAAGGCATCTAGCCCCACATCCAAAACTTCAGCACATTCCCCCAAACTGGAGGATAGGAGGGCTGAAATTTTCTGAGGACCTCAGTGTTAAGGATGCAGTAGTTGGTTGAATGGGAGGCATTGCTGGGCTTCCTGGGAGATGTACCCTGCTAGATGAGGATGTATATGCCTGGTAAAGTGCTCTGCTTATCACTGGTGAGGTATAGTGGAGATGCAAAAACTCCCTTCTCAGCGTCTTGTATCCTTTGTGGAGTGAACAATGCCTGCTAGCACACTTGCCTACATCAAGAACACTTGGGTGGTAGAAGACTTCATCTTTCGCATTCATATAGGGGAAGCCGACTGTGCTGATGGCAACAATTACTTGTTGCTGGTGTCAGATAGAGAAGTAGCAGTGGACAATAGAATAGGAACCAGTGCTGCATAAGCAGACTTCACCCACCTTCCCTCCACACTCATGCTTTCTCCTTGCTGTCCTCAATAGAGCCATGTACTGGGCAGGGAGGAAAGACAGCAGGCACTCCCTTGCCATCTCAGAAGGGAACTTGTAACTAGTGCAATCTGTGTTAGAAGGGCTGGGCATGCTGGCTTAGAAGTGGATTGGACTAATTTTTAAACTAGAAACATTGGATTAGACTGAGATGGCTGTAATTGGCAAGTTCATTTGACCTTTGCCCAGCTGGGATCCTAGACTTCTTGACTGCTAACATTTAATGAAGAAAGTAAATTTCTGTGTTGAGCTTCTGCAGCCAAATCTAACAATAGATCAGCGCTGACTTGTAGCTCTGGTGGATCACAGTTTACTATTAGGTTTCAGATGTGGATAGAAAATAAAGCTGCTTCATTTTTCATGACTGAGTCTACTCAATCTGTCCAGCAACACATCTATCTCCTTTGGGATTTAAACTTAACCAAGGGAGCAGTAGACACTCCTTCTCCCCATTTGTCTGCATATCTCCTTTTTTCCTCAATAATTTGGTGTGCTGAGATTTCTGCTTCTTGTGATTGGACCAAGTTTTCCTTTATGAGATTTTCTGGCAGAAAGGTTTCTAGAAAGCCTAATTTATGGAAGAAAACAATAAATAGTACAGTGTCATGTCTGTTACACATGATCTCATTTAATCCTCCCTCAGTTCTGAGCTGCAGTATTTCCATTTATAAATGAAGAATCTGTTCTAGATGAAGCGCAGGGAAATTAAGGGAAGCTGCCCTGCTCTCCTCTCTAGAATATGCAGTTACTGTAGGTCAGCACTCTTCCCAGGGTACATCAGCTTTGCCAGAAATTCAGCAGCGCAGCCACTTTTTGATACGGATCAGCGAAGGATGTTTTGTTCTCTTGATTGCAAACATTGAAATAAATGATAGTACTTTCCCTACGTTTTTAATTAGCCATGCAGAAGCTTGTGATGTGGAGCCAATGAAGAAGGTTCATTTCCCATTGTGCGTGCTGTACAATATGTGGACTGTGGTCGACATGGGCAGGTTAATAGCAAAGGCACAGTAATGGCAACAGAAGTGGCAAATTAAGTGGCTGGCTCAGAAGTGCCAGCCAGTCAGGGACACTGCAGGGCTGAGTCAGACGCTGATTCTGGGCCAGTGAGTGAAGCCAGGCCACTGTTCCACACTCCTTCAGGCCTCTCAAGCATGGATTGAATTTATAGGACACCTTTACATTTACTGGGAAAGGGGTTCAGGAGCTTTTTCTTTTCTGGTTTAGAAAACTGCCCTTCAATCTGTGGCTTGGGGGCAAGGGAGGGCTTTTCCTATATAGCCACCTATGAAGTCTGCAGCCACCCATCATTCGCCCCTTCCACCTCACAATGGTCTCCTTTCGTCTTTCCTTCCCTCCCTCCCTCCCTGCCTCCCTTTCTTCTTCTTCCTTCTTTATTCTTCTTTCTTTAAACATGTCATTTCCTAAGAGGACACCAACCTTTGTTGATGAGCATTCACCAGGACAGTTTCACAAGGGATGGTGTGATGGCTTGCAGGGATGGTCCTCACATTTCACATTGAGCTTTCCATGGTACATGCAGCATTTTGCCTTGCATATGGACAGTAATGGGTTCTCTGTGAGGCTAATCTGGCTCTTTGGATGTGTTTTGCAGTCAAATCCAGGGAATTCCATATGGAACTGTTTTTATTCTTGCACCATCTTTACTAGGTGTTGACCTTTATGCCTGAAATTGGTCTGTTCTGAAAACCAGTGAAACATGAATCAGAAGCATATCATGTTCATGGATCTTGGTTAGCAAAATGCAAAGGGTTTTCCTTAGTATTTTAGCACATCAAATTGTTCTAAACCACAGGGGTTCATGTTGATGAATAGAATCTATTCAATGCAATCTAGACTTAGCCTCTTAAAACTCAGTTGAAATAAGGTGCTAAAACTGCACTGAAGATTGCCTTCATCGACAGAGCTTGTTATTGCTCCATTTTCCCTGAGGAGGCTCCAAGCTTTAGTAGGTGTTATCGATAAAACTAGGGATGCTGTCTCTAGAAACTATTGCATAATTCTAATGAACAAAGCAAAATTCATGATTGTGGGGACTGATCTAACTTTTCTACTTTAAACTATAATTTCAAATCATTTTTTTTTATTTTTAAAAAATTTTTTTCGTTAATTTTAATTTATTGTGTTTACACGGATTCAAGTGTCTCACTGAATATAACACCCTCACATCCCACCCCCATGTCCCTGTTTACACCCCCTTTCCCCCCCCCCAACTCCCTCCCCCCTTCCCTCTGGGATTTGCTGTCCTGTTATCTGTATCTCTGTATTATGTATATATAATTTCATTAATCCCTTCACCTTCTCTGATCCCATCCCCTCATCCCCCTTCTCTCTGACAGCTGTCCCTCTGGTCCCTGTGACCCTGCCTCTGCCTCTATTCTGTTCCTCAGTTCACTTTGTTCATTAGATTCCACATATAAGTGAAATAATATGATATTTGTCTTTCTCTGCCTGGTTTATTTCAGTTAGCATAATAATCTCCAGGTTTATCCATGCTATTACAAAAAGTTAGATTTCCTTGTTCACAGCTGTGTAACATTCCATTGTGTATATGTACCACAGCTTTTTAATTCATTTGTCCACTGATGGACACTGTTTCCAGATCTTGACTATTGTAAACAGTGCTGCAATAAATATAGGGGTGCATATCTTCTTTTGAATCAGTGATTTGGTATTCTTAGAATATATTCCTGAAAGTGGGATGGCTGGGTCAAAAGGCAGTTCCACTTTTAATTTTTTGAGGAAACTCCATACTGTTCCCCGCAGTGGCTGCACCAGTCTGCATTCCCACCAGCAGTGCAGGAGGGTTCCCTTTTCTCCACACCCTCGCCAGCACTTATTGTATGTTGATTTGTTAATGAGTGCCATTCTGACAGGTGTGAGGTGGTATCTCATTGTGGTTTTAATCTGCATTTCTCTGATGATTAGTGATGTTGAACATTTTTTCATATGCTTATTGGTCATTAATATCCTTTATTCTGCATTTAATTGATTTGTATAGCTGAATCATCAAGATGGTAATTGATAGACTATTTTATTTACTAAAGAGTTTACTGATGGGGGTGTACAGTTTTAATTCTAACTATTTCCCTTCTAGCACTTTTTCTGGGGAGGTTTTTATATTCCTATTGCAGAGCAAAGCACATGACAGAGTGATTAAAACAAATTCTGTTTCCAAAAAATGCTAAGAAATGAAAATACTGAATACCTTGCATAAGTCAAGTAGGATTACATGCTTGATGTTCTGAAGTGGCCACACTGGGAATGCCAAGGGAAAGACTACAAGAGGCTTTGTCAGTTGTTTTGTTCTGACTGGGTAATTTGTATGGTGTCTCTTTTCACCTCTGGGCTGCATTGTGAAATATGAATAATACCAGAACTGGGAAGAGACGAAGTAGAAATGAAACTAATTTGGTACTTTTATTTTTTTGTTAACCTCATTAATATGTAAATACATTTAAGAAAATAAATTTTTTAAACCATGAAAACTCCAAAACTCTGTTAATTACCACTTTCTATTAACTATCACTTTTCTAAACTTATTGCTCAATTATGAGGCCTTGTTGATTATGAGGCCTTAAAGTAGCCTCAGGTTCTTTGAAAAAGATCAAGGAACAATGGAATCCTAAAAAAATTTGGTAAAATAGTTTTATATACATATTATATATACACACATACATATACACACATATATACACACCCAGATACATACACATACACACAATTGGTTTATAAAAAATTGGTGATCCAATATATCAAGATTGCCATATACTGTACGGTACATATATATTTTATTAATATTAGCTGTAATACAACCCTGTAGACTAGATGAGTGACTCTCAATGGAGATGTGAAAATGTCTGAAAGGGGGACATTTGGCAATATCTGAGACATTTTTGACTGTCATGTCTTGGGGAAGGGAGGCTTTATGACTGACATTTGTTGAGTAGAGGTCAGCGGTCAGGATTGGTGCTAAATATCTTTCATAATAAAGAACTCTGGCCCCAAATATAAGAGGTACCATTACTAGATAAGCCTAGACCAGATTCAGAGGTAGGAACCCTGGGTTTGAATTCTAGTTCCACCACTCAATAACCACCAAACATTAGGCAAAACTGTGTGACTTCTAGGGAACTCAATATTTTATTTGTAGAAATACGGATAATGCTTTAATATCCACCAGGTTTTTAGCCTTGCAGTGCGGATCACTGTGAACTAATGCATATCGAAATGCTTCATGCATTAAAGGAAGGGTATGAACAAATTGTATAATAATAGAATAAAATAAATTTGAGTGTTTTTATGATATCATTGTTTAACCAGAATACCTTTGTGATAAATTCACAATTTTCTGTGTAATGATCTCTTAAAGGGCTGTACTTACATTTCTTTTATATCTTGAATTACAATGCCATGTAGATAAAGCAACAGTATATTTTTTGTTTATTATGTATATGCGTATTTTAGACTTTTCATTAATGAAAATCTAGTCTTTTATTTGTCTACCCTTGCACAGGGCTGTTTTATTCTGTCAGCTCCTAGATAGTGGGTCTAACTACTCTCTAATTTCTTGGAGACGCCAATCACATACCATGTGTTTCCTATATAAGCCCTAACTAGAGGCTTTTTCATTAACAGTGATTGAGTACCCAGACTGACTGTCTGACCAACTGACTAGATCAGGCTTTCTACAGCAAACCATTTGGTGGTTCAACTGACTAGATGAAAACTTGATAGATACATTTATGACCTATGGTGATTTGGATACAAATGTGACCTAGAATGGACCCAGAAATACCCTTGAGTAAGTGACCATGGTGGCAAGAGGCAGTAATGATAGTTCTTTAGACAAATCAAGAATTGTGATTGGTTCTGGATAGGATCTGAATTTCTTTCACTTGATATAAAAGCCCATATGCTTCCCAGACTGATGAGGGTGTTTTGATGACTATGTTATAAGGTACTGTACCCCAGATTCTGAAAGGACTCTGTACCTCACTCTATCGGGTTTACATAGAAACACCCAGTCCAGATGAATTTTGAAGAGTGTAAGGCCAGTAGCCATGGCCACCATCATAGCCCATGCAGGTTCGCATTTGATTCGGACAGACAGTAATGAAACAATGGAGCCAAGAACTGGTGGGCCGTCATCTTTATCCTAGCTTGCATCTGGCGGGCAAGAAATACACACAGTGGGAAAACACTTCCCTTTCCGTTCAGGGCTCCCAAAGCCACTGACTTATCCGAATTTCTTAGAATCAAAGTTTTCTACCTCACCAGCCTTATTCACCTCTGTTCCCCATCTCCTTCTCTCTGCACAAACTCTGCACAAACTGGCTTCTCCTTCAGCACTTGGCCATCTTGGCTGCTTCTCTCCTCCACATGGCCTTTCTCTGCTCTCCTTTCTCTGCTCTCTCCTCCAATGCTAATCTCAGGAACCGAGAGAGCAAGCTCCTGGTCTTCCCCATTTTATAGTGTAGAAATCAAAACCTTTAATCCAATATACAAACAAGGAAGTCTCTGATACAAAGACACTTAGGGTGGGAAAGGTTTAGTCTTAAAACTAAGCCTTAGGCTATAACAACCCTGCCTGCTTACAGCCTGTCCCCCCACACAATGCAAACTATAAACAAGTAAACTTATATATCATATTTATAAACTTATTTGACCAACAAAGAGTTTTATTAAAGGAGGAGATTTATTAAATATGCTGGCCGCATATGGCTTACATGGGCAGCAGACCCAAATCATGTGCTTCCCAAAAATATTTCAGGGGCTGTTTATATACCCTTGATCACACACGGGCAGGGGAGAGCATGACATCATGGCATAAGCTGACAACATTTTTTTTTTAGGGGATACACAGAAACATTAAGACTTTCAAGGTAACACAATCAAAAATGTTTATAAATCTTTTAGGGTTCATCTTCTCTCACTAGCCTAGAGGTATGTTACTCTCAGGATTCCAGGAAGGGGGAGGAACTACAATCAATGAAGGGTGGTATGTAAATTCTGTCTTCCATTTGAAAGAGAAGAAGTTTCTAGGTTAACCTTTATTTTAGATTTAAAACTAAATGACCCATTGTTCTTGCAAGCCAGAAACTTCTAGATTCTTCTCTCTCCCCTACCCACAGGAAGGATGGGACAGGAAAACCTGACCTTTCCTCCTAGAATATCAATATTTTCAGCTTTTTGGTACCTTACAACAACTACGTGTCTTCTCCTTCCAGTTGGACAATTTCTGCCTAAATTTTCCAAGTGTATGGAGAAATAGGTAAATAAACAAGGTCGGAGTTTTTAATGTTGAACCATTCAAACCATCCTGGGACCATTACTGTCTGGTAGTGCCTTGTGAGAGACAGAGGAAGAGCTTTGGACATGAAAGATGAACCAAGTGGGAGGCTGGCACTTGTGGTCTTTTCTTTCTTAGTTGAAATCAGATTTAGTGCTAATATAAATCCCTGGAGTACTATAGGTGGCTTCTCTTTGTGATGGGCATCTGCTTTCATTGAAATTTATATATGAATACCACCCACTTAGGGAGGCAGAATATTATTTAAGTATATTTAGTTACTTGCCAGCTTCTTTCATCAGAAAACACTGTAAAGCCAGAAGGCACGGGCAGGGCCACTATCACAGCAGCTGCCCGGCCCATGCAGGTTCGCATTGGATTCGGACATTCGGTAAAGAAACAGCGGAGCCAAAAACTGATGGGCCATAGTCTTTAATTCTAGCTTGCACCCGGTGGGCAAGTAAAAACACACACTGGGCTCCAAAACCCAATCACATTCAGTGCTCACAAAGCCACTGACTTATCGAGTTTCCTAGAATCAAAGGTTTCTAGCTCACCAGCCTTATTCTCCTCAGTTCCCCATCTCCTTCCTTATCCCAGATACAAACTCTACACAAACTGGCATCTCACTCAGCACTCCGCCATCTTGGCTGCTTCTCCTGGCCTCCTCCACGTGGCCTCCTTCTCTGCTCTTCTCTGCTCTCTCTTCTAATGATAATCTCAGGAACCAAGAGCCAAGTCCCGTTCTGCCCCCATTTTATAGTGTAGCTTCACAACCTTTAATCCAATATACAAAATAGGGAAGTCTCTAATACAGTCACTTCTCTGAGGCATGATTGGATTGTACCACCCCACATCAAAAAAGGGTGGGAAAGGCTTAATCCCAAAACCAAGCCCCAGGCTACAACAATTCTCAACACACATTAATATCACCTGGGCAACGGCCTCTTTAACAAAGTGAGCATAATACATTTTATCTGCCCAACAAACACCCTTTCAAAAATTTTCTGGTACCCTCCCTTCCAGATGCTTTATTCTAAATCCTTAAACACTCATATCAAGCATTAAGTATGCAGAAAATACACATTTACTTTATCCCTTTTTCTTGTTGACTTAATTATAGGGATAGATAGCTACTTCTAAAAATCAGTGACAAGTTCAGGGAAAGAAGTTTGTTAAGTATATAAATGTTTTTTAAAAGCCATATAAAAGTAAATGCTGAGTATAGCTAAATTTGTGTCTTTGCTTGAATATACTATAAATACAGTTAATATCATACTTAGAATTAAAATTGTTTCAGGAGATAATTAATCGGAACTCAGCATCTTGTCTGTTTTATCTTCAGAATAAATCTAGGAGAAAATAGGTTAATATGATGGTTAATTTTATGTGTTAACTGGGTGACAGAAGGCCCGACTTTGGGTCGAACACTATTCTGGATATGCCTATCAGGGCGTTCCTGGATGAAGTTAGTTTTTGAATCAGTAGATTAAGTAAAGTAGATATCTTTATAGGTCATATCCAATTAGTTTAAGGTCCACATAGAACAAAAAGGCTGAACTTCCTGTGAGTAGGAGGAAACAACTCTTAGGTAGGAGTTCCTGACCTGGGACATGAGTGTTTCTCTGCCTTTGGATTTGAACTGAAACAGCTCCTGGCTCTTGAGCCTGCTGGCCTTCAGGATAGAACTAAACCCCAGCTCCCCTGGGTCTCCAGCTTGCCAACTGAAGATCTTAGGATTTGTTAACCTTCATAATCGTGCAGGCCAATTCTTATTATCTCATGTCTCTCTGTCTGTCTGTCAATCAGTCAGTCAATCAATCATCTCTTATTGGTTCTGTTTCTCTGGGGAACCCCACATAATACAGTTAATGTTTGCCAGGGAATGGGAAGAAGGGTGAATAGGGAATGATTACTAAAAAGTACGAGACTTCTTTTTGGAAGGAGGAGTGATGAAAATGTTCTGTAATACATTAGTGGTGACAGTTGCACAACCTGTGAATATGCTAAAAGTGACCTAATTTTGCACTTTAAATTGGTGAATTTTATGCTATATGAATTATATTTAATTTAAAAATGTCAGACTATATCTGGAATCCACTAACCTAGGCCACACCACTTTTCTGTCTTGCCTGAGAAACTGCACTAGGCCTAACTGGAGTTTGTTTTCCTGCCTTTCATTCCATTTTCTGCATAGCAGTCAGTGTGCTATTTTATGAAATCAAATTTATGTCAGCTTCTCCTACTTCAGACGCTTTAATGACTTTCCATTGCACTGAGGACAATGTAGCATCCACCGGGTACAAGAACAAACGTCGGAGACTTTCAGGAGTATAGATGTAACTTTATTGGCCAGTTTTACCTGCGCAGGGGCAAATTCCCGAGGTGTCCAGAGACACTGTGCTCACAAGGAGCTGCAGATGGGAATCGCACCCAGCGCTCACAGCTAAATCTTTTTATAAGCTAAGCAAGCAAGCCTAATACAGAAGCAGATGTGGCAGTAACCTATTTGCTAAGGGGGCTACACATAGCATAGCAACAGGGGCTGGGGTCTAGCTCATTGGCGAATTCTAAACCTAAACTTCTGATAAGGGTCTTTTAACCAATAGAATGCAAATGTTTGTCTCTTTTTCCTTTTTTTTTTTTTCTTCTCTCTCAGCTTCCCAGAGTCCCTATCTGTCTCTGCTTCTTGAACGACCTTGGGCATGTTACTCCTAACAGAACAGGAGCAGGACCTGCCTGTAACCCTTAAGTTCCCTGTTCCATTAGTGCCCTGCTTATTTTCTGATCTTCTCTTGGTCCTTACAGACAACATCCAAACTCTATGTGATGGTCCAAAAGACTTATCTTCTGGCCTCTCCACCTCTCATTTCATAGCATTCTCCTCCTAATTCCCCCAAACTATACTTAGGTTCACCTTCTTGTGTTCCTCAAACATCCCTCCTTGTTCTTTGTGTAGGCTTTTGTAGCTGCTGGTCCCTCTGCTGGGAATATTCTACTTTGGGTTCCTTCTCTCTGTGGCCAGCTTCTCCTCCCCATCCTTGGCTCCACTGTATCCCTCGGGTCATATCATAAATGCCACTTGTCATGCACCCCATTTAAAGTAAGACATTATTTATTTCCAGTTTGTGTCATAACTTTCATAATGTGATTTTTGATATTTTTGTCTCTAACCAGAATGTAAGTTTCCCAAAGGCAAGGATTTGGTCTGCCTATTCTCCTTCCGTTTCCTCACGTTTAGCTCAGTGGCTGGTTTCACTGTGGTTAAGGGTTTGGTGCCGGGAAGTAGATGGCCTGATTTTGTCCCTACACTATCATTGTGACCATGTTACTTGTATGTCTTATTCTGTACCAGGTGAATCTATCTCAGGGAATTGTTGTGAAAGTTAAATTAGATAATTCATGTAAAGCATTTGGTACCATGCTTAGCACATTAGTAAGAGTCCAATAAATTTTAACTATAACATAATACATAATAATTGTTTAAAAGGTGAATCCATCCACAAAAATAGACTTCTGGGGAGACTTCCTTTTAATGGTTCATCTCCTGTCTCTCAAATTTATTTGCTAGTTAATTGTTTTTCTTGCATCTTACTTACTTTATATTCTTTCTCTTGCCCCCATTCCCACCACTCAGAGGCAAGTCACTTTATATTTTTATTCTCATCCCTGAAAGAAACCACAAAGGGTAGGCACCTGGCCTTAGTCACATTGCTAGCATTAGCATGGAGCACACTGTTGGTTGCTATACCCATTTGCTTTCTCTCATCTTCCTTCCCACCTCGCTTTTGTTTGGGAATCTACAGTGTGCTTCTGGGGAAATAACTCTATGTATAACCCCAAGAAAACCTTCTGTTAGTATAAAGTAGGGGTCAGCTGACTATATAAAACTAACTCTAGTCCTACACCAGTTTTTGTAAATATGGTTGGAACACAGCAACTCTTATCTATTTATGTATTGTCTGTTCATGCTACAGTGACAGAGTTATGTAGTTTGCTATCAAACTGTCTTGGTCAATCATGGAGATCATCTTTCCTTTGCTAGTGATTAAAGGTGAACATCTGATCCAGTCCTGGCCAATGAGAAATGAGGGGACTTTCCTTAACTATAAAACAGAAAAATTGAAAGAGGTGGTTTTTTATTCTGTTTCTGGATATTGTGTGAGAGGAGGTGAAATCTGGAACTTCTACAACCATCTTGTGACCAGTTTAAGGACGAAGCTAACCCTGATAGAAAGGGAAAATAGAACTTGAGTCCTTGAGCTACTGAATCAGTCAAATTTGAAAAGTCTCTTACCTTGGTTGCTTCATATTATATGACAAAATTCAGTTTTCTTGCTTAAACTAGTTTGAGAAGGTGTTTTCTGTTATTTGCAGCCCATGGTATTCTAACAGGTATCAGTAGTTAACATGTTAAAATGAATGAATGAATGAATGAGGTGTGGGGCGGAAATGTAGCCTTTTCTTACTTTGGTCATGGAGGATTTGATTTGTGAGCTGGCTGCTAAGTGTGTATATAAAACTCAGATTTCTTTTTAGTACCAGCTAAAAAATCAACTTTTCTTACTAACATTCTCCTAATTCCTGAAACACCAATCACTTTTTTTTCTTTTATTTTTACTGTATTTTCAGTAAAACTGCTTAGCCCCACCTCCAATTGCCACCCAAGCTCAGTGACTGGGAACTTCCTTAGAAATGGCTTTTTTGTTGTAAGTGTTAGGGATGCCCTAAAAGGAAATTTTGCCATATTTTAGACAAGGATTATTTAACTAGTTTTTTAAAAAAATATGTGTGTTAGTGGAGCTATTCCTTAGGGGTGAACATTTTATTCATGCTTTGTTTAAATGATGATTTTTGCATCTAAAATGATTGATGAGGACCTTTTACTAATTTAATGGCTTTTATCTTGGGATTTCAGAATACCTGATAAATGACTTGAATATAGTATTGTTATACCTCTTAATTCAAGAGAATGTTTTGTGCTTATCTCTGCAACACTCTGAGTTTGGAGGAAAGGAAAGTCTAATGTGGTTTCCTCATTTCCCCTATGAGCTCCTCGTTTCTAGGGCGATCCTTCTGCTCTTCCCTCTGTGTGCAGGGTAAAGGAATATGAATGATAATTACCCATATTATTATTTACTGAACATCTTTGCTACTCTAGGTTCAGATAGTACAAAGGAATATAAAACAGTTCCTGCTCCCTCAAGAGATGAAAATTTTGCCAGGAAAATAAGATTTGTAATAAGAAAGGGAATCTGAGTAAGCATATCAATGGTTGCAGGTGAACAAACTAAAGGAGATCAAGGAGAGATTTTGATTTGAGATAGATTTCATTGAGGAGAGGTATTAAATGTGTTTGCAGTGTTATGGACTGAATGCGAGTAATTATTGATCGGAGCCCAAATTGATTATAAATTTAATGAGCCTTTATTAGCCAGCTGGTGACTGCTAGCTGAGAAACAGCTAACAGCCCCAAACCTAGGGAGAGAGCAGTATTTAAGGGGATAAATCACAAAGTCATAGCTATTACAATGTGTATGCACCAACGTTCTTGACATTTTGGTAGAAAACATTCTTTGTTCTAAAGCTGACTACAGTTCTTCCTGTAAGTGCTGCAAGGCTAAAAGCATAAAACTACATCCTGATTCTGTAGGCAAGATTTAAGTCAAGATATCTAACTAGTTGGGCTTGTAAAAATATTCTACTCTAAGCTACTGCCACAGGCAAGCTCCGGTCAATGCTTAACTTCCTTGTACGGACTATTGGGGATTTTCTATTATAAGCAGCTACTAAAAGCAAGTTTAAAGTTCCTCTTTATGTCCAACTCTCTATACACAATACTGAGGTCCCATACACAACACTAGGCCCCTATTACAGCAGCAGAAGAAGAGTTAAACTGAGTGAAAAGAGAAAGGGGAGGGGAAGGAAGGGAAATCAGTTATTTATAATAGAGTGCGCAGATGAGCACATGGTATGGACCAAGGCTACTAATGAGACTGGTTTGACTGGAATGTTGTAATTGTGTAAAAGTTCGATTTTGAAGGCTCTTATTATGGCGGAGTTGGAATGATGGGCAAATGGTTTGAACTCTATCTATTACAATATTAAATCCATGATTGGTTTTGTATACTACTTAGCTGTCCTCCAAATATTTGTAGGAGTCCTTTTATTTTAATAACCAAGATGCATGATTTTCTTCCCTCTTTTGAAGTTCTACACTCATTGTATTGAAATCATTCATCATCTCTTGAATTCCTCCATTTGTTCTAGACAGTTGGACCATGTCTCATTCACTGTTGTATTCGCAGTGCTGGTAGGGGATTCGGTGTGGTAAAGTGAACTCAGTTCTAGGTTCCAGTAATTGCTGGTGGAAATAGGGTTCTTTCACAAAGTTGCAAGGAAAGCATTTTGGGGACCCACCATGGGAGGATGAGGTATAGTTGTAAGATTTATTGGAGCTGGAGCTAACACAAAGGACTGGCCCCAGGTGCCCAGTGTCTCATCCAGGACCAGGTGGCTTAGCTCTGTCCTGCTGTGGAAGAAGTCCAGCCTTGTCTTCACTGAGCTCAGAAGAAGGGCCAGGGTCCAGGTATATTGTGCTATTACCCAGCCTTGGCAGGGCATCCGAAACTGCCATGGTTCAGTTTAGTCCATACCAAAGTTTTGTCCTGCTTAGTCTCTGTTCCTGTCTGGCCAGCTGAGCCTCTGTTCCAGGCTACACTCTGGTGCTGTGACTGCCACACCCGGCCTGCAAGGCTGTTACAGGCCAGCAAGGCTGTTACAGGCCAGCATGCGCCTCCGCAGAGAGGCCTTGTGTGAGCTTTTGTTATTTTACCTGGGCTTGGGAAGTGGGAAGGCGTAAGCCAGGGGTCCCCAAACTTTTTACACAGGGGGCCAGTTCACTGTCCCTCAGACCGTTGGAGGGCCAGACTATAAAAAAAACTATGAAAAAATCCCTAAGCACACTGCACATATCTTATTTTAAAGTAAAAAAACAAAACGGGGACAAATACAATATTTAAAATAAAGAACAAATAAATTTAAATCAACAAACTGACCAGTATTTCAATGGGAACTATGCTCCTCTCACTGACCACCAAAGAAAGAGGTTCCCCTTCTGGAAGTGTGGCGGGGGCCAGATAAATGGCCTCAGGGGGCCACATTCGGCCCAGGCCGTAGTTTGGGGACCCCTGGCATAAGCTTTCCTTCAAACTAACCAATCTCTTTCCTGGCTTTGCAGGTTTCTGTTGGGTCCTGCCCCTATCCAATCCTTTTTCCGGACCTACCAAGGTTTCATGCTCTCATTCAAATCTGTTCTTTTCTCAGGCTGGACACCCCTTTAATGGTCGCCATCCTGGCTCGTACTGCGCATATGCACAGTAGTGGCATTTTCCCCTTTATTGTTTATTCCTGCTGCTCCCCTGTCCTTTTCTCCCAGCTGCTGGGTGGTTACCCCTGGTTAGATTGAAAAATTAGCCCTTCCTCCCTACAAAAGCGATGGAAGAGTGTTAATCCCCTTGGTGGGGATTCAGCTATCCCCTGGGGTATCTGAAGCTGTAACTTCCAGACTTAAACCTGATTAAGTGTAACTTCAGACCCTTAGGTCCAGCCAGTCTGCTAGCTCCCTTCTCTTGTGTTAACTCCTAGCTGCCTACCCTGACATTTTAGTGGCCCGTACTAGGAGTCACTTCATTTCATAGGATTTCATTTTTATTCTCAATAAATCTTTGTAGTTTTTATAGTTGTGGCATTTTTAAGATGATCAGGGACCATGACATTCTGTAATTAAAAAGATTTCAGGTGCTGCTTCTTAATAGCTGTAGGGTTTCCAAAGTTAACGTTTGTAATTATTTTGGATCAGAACATCAATGAAGACATTAGACAAACTTTTTAAAGGATGATATAGTTCTGTTGCCACAGCAGCACCAAAGGGAGGAATTTCTCCTCTTCATTTAAGGTGAGTAGACCATCGGTACTGGGAGAGACAAAGCATTTGCAAGGGCTTCGTTCAAACTGCTTTTCTGAATTTTGCCACATCCACTTAGCCTAGTAAATAATGTGGCTTTCATTTCTTTAGTGAAAGCTTATGGTAAATTTCCATTTTATTTGTATTACATCCTAACTGAAGATTCTTGAACTAAATCTAGGAACACTAGATTTTAGAAGTTTCTTTTATTAAGAACTAGTTTTTTTTTCAGTCAGCTTCCTATTGTAATGGTTTACTTTCTGTTCATTCATTGGAAACACTATTTTTTATTTACACACTGGAAAACGCATAGAAGGTAATTCTTCCCCAATAACTATTATTCCCTCATCCTTAGTGAGAGAAACTTGGACAGCATGCTTAGTTAAAAGACCTTCTCTGGGTTTCTTTGCTTCTTGGGGCCGTGGATAATATTTTGGCAAATGAGATCTAAATGGATGTGCCAGATGGAATTTTTAGGAAGGCTCTTTGAAAAGGAGAGGGTGCACTTCTGTCATCTTTCAGTTTTCTTTTTGGTGACTGTCACATAAGTACAATGGCAGGAGCTTCAGCAGCAACTTTGGGTCACAAGGGGATCTAGAGGATGAAAGTCAAGAGGAAGCAAGCAGAAAGACAGAAGGCACCTCATGACTTCACGGATCCTCCAAACCATCTGCTTGTTCTTATTTACTTTTACCTCAGAGAGCTGGGCACATTTTTCCAATCATCAATAATAGTTTTGTCATTGCATTTCTTTTTTTTTTTTTTGAAAGAGTTGCTCTTTTTATTTATTTATTTTTAAACATTAATTTTTTTAAAGATTTTATTTATTCATTATAGAGAGGAGAGAGAGAGAGAGAGAGAGAGAGAGAGAGAGAGAGAGAGAAGGGGGAGGAGCAAGAAGCATCAACTCCCATATGTGCCTTGACCAGGCAAGCCCAGGGTTTTGAACCAGCAATCTCAGCGTTTCCAGGTCGACGCTTTATCCACTGCGCCACCACAGGTCAGGCATGTCATTGCATTTCTAATCAGGAATATTATGGATGTGTTTTGAAAGGAGAAGATTATAAATGTTTCTCACTGACTGCATATATGATGATAATCACTAGAAGACTGCAAATTGTCTCACTGATCACATATATTATGATAATTACTAAAAATAAGTTTGGAGGTGAGAACCGATTTTCCTGGAAAGAGCGGCTGTGTGGGTTGCCTGACAAAACATCAGACTGGGAGTACTGTGCCTGGAAATGTTTGTGTCCATTCTGTCACTGACCAGCTAGCTATTCAGTTACATAGTTTTTTAATAGCAAGGGTCCATAAAATGAATCATCGTCATTCTTGCAATCACCTGACATAGTCAGTTGCCTAGTGTTTGCTCTGTGCCCACTATGTGCAGATACTTTGTTAGTCCTTGGGGTTTCCATAGCACTTAATCTGTAGCTTAACTGTATGCTCATTGCCTTCTATTAAGATATATGGCAGATCTAAACATAATATGTTTACAAATGTATATATCTATGATTATATGCATCAGTAGGTTAGTGCACACAGTGCTGGTGAATTTATTTACAACTCAGATGAATAAATTCCATTTTTATGACAAATCTATAGATGAAAGGAGCTAACATTATTTCCTTTGACAGGTGATAGGGTTTCTTTACACATTGTATACATTGTGTAAAGTTAAAGGTTCTAGTCCATGACAATTACATAAAATCTTTGTAGTTAGCATTTGGGGAGCATCTTTCTTCTCTGCAGAAACTGAAGACAGGAATACTTTTTTGATGAGGGCTACAAAGTACATAAATTTAAAATTGAAATAAGACCTACCTGACTAATTCTCTAACTTTGCTCTTTGTTCACTGGGCTCTAGTGGTTCTTGGAAAATAAATAGGCTTTAACTTCTTTTTTTATTTCCTTGAGAAGAGTAACAGCTGTCTTAATACTTTGAATTCTTAAGAAACTAAGATTTACAAGATTATTTTTTTGGGTGGCATCTCCTAAAATATTGTTTTGACCTAGAGTTTCTCTTTTAATTTTATCAAAGCCTGAATCAAGGTAGTGGAGACTTATAATTTTGTTCTACAACAATAACAATGTACTGTTTTATTTCAAATGTGTAAGTGTTCTGCTCTGTAGGAGCTCAGTTTAAAAAACCACAATTCAGGGCATTCCAGTTGAAACTTGAATGGCAGAAACAAGAAGCATCAGAAATAGTGTTTAGAGCTGGCAGGGGGAAGAGATGTGGGCTAAAAATGAATATCAGCTCTGCCTCCTGAATCTCTGTTCAGTCATTTCAGCATGGTGGTAGTAACATTGGCAACGGTGTGGCAGTTTCTTTTAGTTACATATAAAGGGCAAAAATATTACTGTAAGTTACTGCAAATGTTACTTTAGAACTGGGCTGTCTATTCTCCTGTTCTTGTTGACATTTACAGTTGTTCAGAACACTGAATTGAAGAGTTCCTAGCCCACTGCACCCCCTCACTCCCACTTGCTGCTGGCCGGTTGGCCTCAGAGAGTCCTGAGTTAGAAGCCAAGGCAGCCAGGCATCAGCGTGCAGTAATCTTCTATCTCTAGGCACATGTTTTCTATCTTTGTGTTATACTCTTTTTATTACAGCGAAACAGATATTTGGAGCCCAGAGCATAGGGCCTGCATAATTTAAGAGAAATAAAGCCAAATTTGATTGAAATTGCACATTTAAAAATTACAGTGTATCGGGCTCATTACTTACAAAATTCACTAAACTGATTGGTTAGCTTTCATTTGTTCCTTTTATTTATGAAGGGTCTTTGTAATTTTAATTTATAGTTATTTATGGTTTTATAGCACTCTGTATTGAGATGAGTTAGTTCTTAAACTGTTGGTATGCATGAGTGTTGGTCAAATAAGTTTGTAAATATGATATATATGTTTGCTTACTTATAGTTTATATTGGGTGTGAGGGACAGGCTGTAAGCAGGCAGGGTGGTTATAGCCTAAGGCTTAGTTTTAAGACTAAACTTTTCCCTACACCCTTGACTGATTGCATGATGTGGGGTGGTGCACTCTCATGAGAAATCCCATTATGCTTCAGATAAGTGGCTTTGTATCAGAGACTTCTTTGTTTGTATATTGGATTAAGGGTTTTGATTTCTACACTATAAAGTGGGGCAGACCCGGAGCTTGCCCTCTCTCGGTTCCTGAGGTTAGCATTAGAGGAGAGAGCAGAGAAAAGAGAACAGATAAAAGCCACGTGGAGGAGAGGAGAAGCAGCCAAGATGGCAGAATGCTAAAGAAGAAGCCAGTTTGTGCAGAGAGAAGGAGATGGGGAACAGAGGTGAATAAGGCTAGTGAGCTAGAAACCTTTGACTCTAGGAAACTCAGATCAGTCAGTAGCTTTGTGAGCACTGAATGAGTGGGTTTTGGAGCCCAGTGTTTGTTTTTACCTGCCCACTGGGTGCAAGCTAGGATTCAAGGTAATGGCCCACCAGTTCTTTTCTTTTCTTTTTCTTTTTTTATTTTTCTGAAGCTGGAAACGGGGAGAGACAGTCAGACAGACTCCCGCATGCGCCCGACCGGGATCCACCCGGCACGCCCACCAGGGGCGACGCTCTGCCCACCAGGGGGCGATGCTCTGCCCATCCTGGGCGTCGCCATGTTGCGACCAGAGCCACTCTAGCGCCTGAGGCAGAGGCCACAGAGCCATCCCCAGCGCCCGGGCCATCTTTGCTCCAATGGAGCCTTGGCTGTGGGAGGGGAAGAGAGAGACAGAGAGGAAAGCGCAGTGGAGGGGTGGAGAAGCAAATGGGCGCTTCTCCTGTGTGCCCTGGCCAGGAATCGAACCCGGGTCCTCCGCACGCTAGGCCGACGCTCTACCGCTGAGCCAACCGGCCAGGGCAGGCCCACCAGTTCTTGGCTCCAATGTTTTATTACCGTCTGTCCGAATGTAATGCGAACCTGCATGGGAATGGCCATGATGACGGCTCCTGGCTTTACATTTGGCGTAGTCTGTGGCAGGATTTGATACAGTTTGGTAAGGAGCCACCACCACCTTTGAGAGGTGGAGTAGAGGACTGACTGCTGTTATGGTTCCCCATGGCTGTCCTTGTGGGGACCATAGGCTGGCTGACTTTTACAGCCATGTGTGAGGAAACTGAGAGCTCTGTGGAAGAGGCTGCCCAGGACCTGCAAAATGAGCAGTGGAAGGAGCTGGAGCAAACATGGGAGAACGAGATGCCGACCCTGGAGCTGGAGCAAGCACTGGAGGAGGAGGCTGACCAGGTTCAGGAGATTCACTTGAAAATGGAGCAGCTGCTGGAGGAGGATTCACAGGTTTGTGAGTTACAGATTGTCCTGGACGTTGTGGAGAGCCGGCAGCGGCAGGAGACCAGGGCTGGAGCTGCAAGTCCTGCAGAGCAGAAGACAGCAGCAGCCCGGAGCACAAGCCTGGCAGCGCAAGCTGGTGTTTTCAGTTCATCTTTGGAGGATGAAGAGAATCAGCTGGAGTTGCAACCACAGTCTCCAGAAGTGAGAGAGCCCAGCAGCAAGGAGTACTTACTATGCCTCTGGTAGGTATGTGATTTGGGGACATAGGAGTGAATGCCATCATGCTTTCCGGAGCAGAGATGGACATGCTGACTGCCATTGCCACATGCTCCTCCTTGGGACAGTGGAAGACCTGCCAGGATGGCAGGGATGAGGGGAGTGGCTGAGGCCCCATGTGCTTGGACTGATTTCTGGACTATGACCGGAGTGAGCACTGGCTCCTTTGTTGGATGGACTTAATGGATTTTGGACAATGTGAAATACTCTGATGGGGCTGGGAGGCGGCTTAGCTGGAGGCCATTCTCTGCCCCAGGAAGCTTTTCCCATGGCTAGAAAGAAGGCTGAGGACATTTTGCACTGTTGGCAAAGTGCTCAGAGACTGGTGAAATGTACCTTTGTAATTGTTGAAATTGTATGATTTGTCATGTTGTTATAATTTGTGTAATGTGCTTAATTTCCTTGTGCAGGAATACCTGTGCTTTAGATTGTGAAGCGAGCAAAAGGGGTGGAATGTTTGTCAAGTAAGTTTTTAAAATATATGTTTGCTCACTTATAGTTTGCATGGGATGTGGGGGACAGGCTGTAAGCAGGCAAAGTCATTATAGCCTAAGGCTTAGTTTTAAGACTAAGCTTTTCCCCACACCCTTGACTGATTGCATGATGTGGGGTGGTGCACTCTCATGAGGAATCCCACTATGCCTCAGATAAGTGACTTTGTATCAGAGACTTCCTTGTTTGTATATTGGATTAAAGGTTTTGATTTCTACACTATAATGTGGGACAAACTGGGAGCTTGCTCTCTATCGGTTCCTGAGATTAGCATTAGAGGAGAGAGCAGAGAAAGGAGAACAGATAAAGGCCACATGGAGGAGAGTAGAAGCAGCCAAGATGGCAGAATGCTAAAGGAGAAGCCAGTTTGTGCAGAGAGAAGGAGACGGGGAAGAGAGGTGAATAAGGCTGGTGAGCTAGAAACCTTTGACTCTAGGAAACTCGGATAAGTCAGTGGCTTTGTGAGCACTGAATGAGTGGGTTTTGGAGCCCAGTGTGTGTTTTTACCTGCCCACCGAGTGCAAGCTAGGATTCAAGGTAATGGCCCACCAGTTCTTGGCTCCAATGTTTCATTACCATCTGTCTGAATCCAATGCCAACCTGCATGGGCCAGGAGGCTGTGATGGTGGCTGTGGCCACTGGCTTTACAATAAGGGAATGGCAAATATACTCACCTAAGCTTTCACTTTTTTTAAAAAACTTCAAAGAGATGTTTATTTTTGGATAAGCAAGATATATTTTGGCTCATTATTTAATGCAGCACAGCACGTCTTGTGGGTCAGCTGTCCATGGTTGTAGCTCCATGACCGGCTCTGTGAAATGTATGAAGTTAGAGCTGGCAGTATTCTTTCTCTTAGCTTGCTTAGATTTTCTAGAGGAAGGGAGACGTGCACACACAGACGTGTAACAAGAATATGTTGTTATTATTTTGATGTAGACATGACTTTTGACACTGTGTTTAAACTGTTTTGTAGTAATATCTGCCATACTTTCATAGTGGTCACTATGATCAAGATGCCATCCTAAGTACTTTTATATATTGATGTATTTATTGTCACGACAATTCTGTGCAGAAGACACTATTATTTTCGTTACTTTATAGTTGACAAAATGTTAAGTAGCCTGCCCACTAATCAAGTCAGACCTAATTTCAGAGTCCTGTACTTTTATCAACTACTTAATTCTGCCTCTTGGTTAAAAGATAAATCAAGAATATAATTGTAAGTACAGCTAGTGCTTGACTTACGACCATGATTGGTTCCAACAGACCAGTCGTAACACGATTTGATCATAAGTTGAGTAGGTTATATGCATAGTACTGTGAAATGATGTTATAAAAACCTTTAAGTCATATTTTATCATTAAGTCATTTTTTCTTTCATTATTGTTATATATCATAACTTTCTTTGTTCATTTTATGCCATTTGTATCATCTCTATACCATTTTGTTTATTCTTACATTCATCAGGTTTAAGTAAAACACTGCATTACCAGTACAACTGGTTTAATATTTGCAAAACATACAAAATTACAAAATACAGGTGCATACAAAAATACAAAATACAGGTGTAAAAAATACCATAGGAAACATTTTCCCAATTGCAAAACATATCAAAATATATAAACATGTACAAAACATTTTATTGGCCACTGGTGCTTGGCTGCGGATCATTGATTTCGTCATCTGAGGCAGGAGTTGGGGTTACCGGAATTGTTTTTTCATATACATGTGCGATGACATTCACTTTCTTTCCTCCTTCATACTTGTTCATTGATTGCTTTCTCATATGTACCTTGACCAGGGGGTTATAGCAGAGCGAGTGGCCCCTTGCTCAAGCCAGTGACCTTGGGCTCAAACCAGTGACCATGGGGACATGTCTGTGATCGCATGCTCAAGCCAGCGCCCCTGCACTCAAGCTGGTGAACCCATGCTCAAGTCAGATGAACCCGCCCTCATTTTCGTGTCGAGATCGATGGCCTTTCTTTTCTTCTTGGCAGGCTGAGATGTAGACAAAGATAATTTCCTCTTGATAGACATCATGGGAGGGGTTTGATGAAAAATATCTAAGACACAAAACACAAATTGCTGTACCGAGTCTGGGATAACAGTTGAAATTGTGCACATGGAGATGGTAGTGCTGCCGGAAGCTGGTCCGCAGTGTCGGACACCCAGCTGGGCAATGCTTGCGGTGCCAGACGTGGAACAGTCGTGGCTAGCAATTGTGGTCATAAAGTCAAATGGTCGTAAGTTGCATAGATTGTAAGTTGATCAATATCTGTATATGATTCCTTTCAACAGTGACCTTAAAATTCAGTGCTAAGGAAATCAAAACAAACATTTAATTAAAAAGATTAAGTGGGAAGTTTACTAAGAGGGTGATAGTTGCCACACTGTCATCAGTGAGTCAAATGTTTAGCAATCAATGTGACTATAGGACATTCTGGCATTAGGAGGAGGAGACTGGGACTTCTAAAGGTGGCTCTGAAGGAAACACCTGTCTTTTTTTTTTTTTTTTTTTTGTCTTTTTTTTTTCTTATATGAAATTTATTTATTTTTTATTTTTTATTTTTTATAATAAATTTTTATTAATGGTAATGGGATGACATTAATAAATCAGGGTACATATATTCAAAGAAAACATGTCTAGGTTATTTTGTCATTAAATTATGTTGCAAACCTCTCGCCCAAAGTCAGATTGTCCTCCGCCACCCTCTATCTAGTTCTCTGTGCCCCTCCCCCTCCCCCTAACTCTCTCCCTCCCTCCCTCCCATGTCCTCCCTCCCCCCACCCTTGGTAACCACCACACTCTTGTCCATGTCTCTTAGTCTCATTTTTATGTTCCACCAATGTATGGAATCATGTAGTTCTTGTTTTTTTCTGATTTACTTATTTCACTCCTTATAATGTTATCAAGATCCCACCATTTTGCTGTAAATGATCCGATGTCATCATTTCTTATGGCTGAGTAGTATTCCATAGTGTATATGTGCCACATCTTCTTTATCCAGTCTTCTATTGAAGGGCTTTTTGGTTGTTTCCATGTCTTGGCCACTGTGAACAGTGCTGCAATGAACATGGGGCTACATGTGTCTTCACGTATCAATGTTTCTGAGGTTTTGGGGTATATACCCAGTAGAGGGATTGCTGGGTCATAAGGTAGTTCTATTTGCAGTTTTTTGAGGAACCACCATACTTTCCTCCATAATGGTTGTACTACTTTACAGTCCCACCAACAGTGAATGAGGGTTCCTTTTACTCCACAGCCTCTCCAACATTTGCTATTACCCGTCTTGTTGATAATAGCTAATCTAACAGGAGTGAGGTGGTATCTCATTGTAGTTTTGATTTGCATTTCTCTAATAACTAATGAAGCTGAGCATCTTTTCATATATCTGTTGGCCATTTGTATCTCTTCCTGGGAGAAGTGTCTGTTCATGTCCTCTTCCCATTTTTTAATTGGATTGTTTGTTTGTTTGTTGTTGAGTTTTATGAGTTCTTTGTAAATTTTGGATATTAGGCCCTTATCAGAGCTGTTGTTTGAAAATATCATTTCCCATTTAGTTGGCTGTCTGTTTATTTTTATATCAGTTTCTCTTGCTGAGCAAAAACTTTTTATTCTGATGTAGTCCCATTCATTTATCTTTGCCTTCACTTCTCTTGCCATTGGAGTCAAGTTCATAAAATGTTCTTTAAAACCCAGGTCCATGATTTTAGTACCTATGTCTTCTTCTATGTACTTTATTGTTTCAGGTCTTATATTTAGATCTTGGATCCATTTTGAATTAATTTTAGTACACGGGGACAGGCTGTAGTCGAGTTTCATTCTTTTGCATGTGGCTTTCCAGTTTTCCCAACACCATTTGTTGAAGAGACTTTCTTTTCTCCATTGTGTGTTGTTGGCCCCTTTATCAAAGATTATTTGACCATATATATGTGGTTTTATTTCTGGGCTTTCTATTCTGTTCCATTGGTCTGAGTGTCTATTTTTCTGCCAATACCATACTGTTTTGATTATCGTGGCCCTATAATATAAAGTCAGGTATTGTAATGCCCCCAGCTTCATTCTTTTTCCTTAGGATTGTTTTGGCTATTCGGGGTTTTTTATAGTTCCATATAAATCTGATGATTTTTTGTTCCATTTCTTTAAAAAATCTCATAGGGATTTTGATGGGAATTGCATTAAATTTGTATATTGCTTTAGGTAATATGGCCATTTTGATTATATTTACTCTTCCTATCCAAGAACAAGGAATATTTTTCCATCTCATTGTATCTTTTTCGATTTCCCTTAACAATGCTTTGTAATTTTCATTATATAAGTCCTTTACATTCTTTGTTATGTTTATTCCTAGGTATTTTATTTTTTTTGTTGCAATCGTGAAGGGGATTATTTTTTTGAGTTCGTTTTCTAATATTTCATTGTTGGCATATAGAAAGGCTATGGACTTTTGTATGTTAATTTTGTATCCTGCGACCTTACTGTATTGGTTTATTGTTTCTAATAATCTTTTTGTGGAGTCCTTCGGGTTTTCGATGTATAGGATCATATCATCAGCAAAAAGTGATAGCTTTACTTCTTCTTTTCCGATATGGATGCCTTTTATTTCTTTGTCTTGTCTGATTGCTCTGGCCAGAACTTCTAGCACCACGTTAAATAAGAGTGGAGAGAGTGGACAACCCTGTCTTGTTCCTGATTTAAGGTAGAAAGTCCTCAGTTTTATGCCGTTCAATAGGATGTTGGCTGATGGTTTATCATGTATGGCCTTTATCATGTTGAGATATTTTCCTTCTATACCCATTGTGTTGAGAGTCTTAAACATAAAATTGTGTTGTATTTTATCAAAAGCCTTTTCTGCATCTATTGATAAGATCATGTGGTTTTTGTTCTTTGTTTTGTTGATATGGTGTATTACGTTAACCGTTTTGCGTATGTTGAACCATCCTTGAGATTCTGGGATGAATCCCACTTGATCATGATGTATTATTTTTTTAATATATTGTTGTATTCGGTTTGCCAGTATTTTGTTTAGTATTTTAGCATCTGTATTCATTAGAGATATTGGTCTGTAGTTTTCTTTCTTTGTGCCATCCTTGCCAGGTTTTGGTATGAGGGTTATGTTGGCCTCATAGAATGTGTTTGGAAGTATTGCTTCTTCTTCAATTTTTTGGAAGACTTTGAGTAGAATAGGAACCAAGTCTTCTTTGAATGTTTGATAGAATTCATTAGTATAACCGTCTGGGCCTGGAGTTTTATTTTTGGGGAGGTTTTTAATAGTTTTTTCTATTTCCTCCCTGCTGATTGGTCTGTTTAGGCTTTCTGCCTCTTCATGACTCAGTCTAGGAAGGTTGTATTGTTCTAGGAATTTATCCATTTCTTCTAGATTATTGTATTTGGTGGCATATAATTTTTCATAGTATTCTACAATAATTCTTTGTATATCTATGATGTCTGTGGTGATCTCTCCTCTTTCATTTTGGATTTTATTTATTTGAGTCCTGTGCCTTTTTTCCTTGGTGAGTCTTGCCAAGGGTTTGTCAATTTTGTTGATCTTTTCAAAGAACCAGCTCCTTGTTTTATTGATTTTTTCTATAGTTTTTCTGTTCTCTATTTCATTTATTTCTGCTCTGATTTTTATTATCTCCTTTCTTCGGCTGGTTTTGGGTTGTCTTTGTTCTTCTTTTTCTAGTTCCTTAAGGTGTGAAGTTAAGTGGTTTACTTCGGCTCTCTCTTGTTTGTTCATCTAGGCCTGAAGTGATATGAGCTTTCCTCTTATTACTGCTTTTGCTGCATCCCAGAGATTCTGATATGTCTTATTTTCATTTTCATTTGTCTGTATATATCTTTTGATTTCTGCGCTTATTTCTTCTTTGACCCATTCATTTTTTAGAAGTATGTTGTTTAGTTTCCACATTTTTGTGGGTTTTCCCCCCTCTTTTTTGCAGTTGAATTCTAGTTTCAAGGCTTTATGATCAGAAAATATGCTTGGTACAATTTCAATTTTACTAAATTTGCTGATATTGTCTTTGTGGCCCAACATATGGTCAATTCTTGAGAATGTTCCATGTATACTAGAGAAAAATGTATACTCTGTCGCTTTGGGATGAAGTGTCCTGTAGATGTCTATCATATCCAGGTGTTCTAGTATTTTGTTTAAGGCCACTATGTCTTTGTTGATTCTCTGTTTGGATGACCGATCTAGAGCCGTCAGCGGTGTATTGAGGTCTCCAAGTATGATTGTATTTTTGTTAGTTTTTGTTTTAAGGTCAATAAGTAGCTGTCTTATATATTTTGGTGCTCCTTGGTTTGGTGCATATATATTAAGGATTGTTATGTCTTCTTGATTCAACTTCCCCTTAATCATTATGAAATGACCATTTTTGTCTCTGAGTACTTTTTCTGTCTTGTAGTCAGCATTATTAGATATGAGAATTGCTACACCTGCCTTTTTTTGGGTGTTGTTTGCTTGGAGTATTGTTTTCCAGCCTTTCACTTTGAATTTGTTTTTATCCTTGTTGCTTAGATGTGTTTCTTGTAGGCAGCATATAGTTGGATTTTCTTTTTTAATCCATTCTGCTACTCTGTGTCTTTTTATTGGTAAGTTTAATCCATTTACATTTAGTGTAATTATTGACACTTGTGGGTTCCCTACTGCCATTTTATAAATTGCTTTCTGTTAGTTTTGTATCTAGTTTGATTCTTCTCTTTTGTTTTTCTATCATTTGTTTTTGTTTGTTTGTGTTCCATACTTCTTTCCTCTGTTGCTACCTTTTTTAAGTCAAGTGTTTTTGTGGTGTTTTTTTCAAGGGTGGTTACCATTAAGTAATGAAAAGGGTACCTACCATATTCATTGTAGTACCCTATCTTATAAGTATTTCTGCACTTCATCGTCCTTTGCTACTGTTAATCTCCATCCTCTCCCCCCTTTTTTTCCTTTGTTGTCACAGTTTAAGTTTGGTTTTATTGTGTTCTTGGTGGAGCTGTTACTTGTGGTGTTGTTTTCTTTTGTTCTTTGAATCTGGTTGGAAAACCCCCTTTAATATTTCCTGGAATGGGGGCTTTCTGTTGATAAATTCTCTCATCTTTTCTGTATTTGTGAATGTTTTTATATCTCCTTCATACTTGAAGGATAGCTTTGATGGGTATAGTATTCTTGGCTGAAAGTTCCTCTCTTTCAGGGCTTTAAATGTTGGGGTCCACTCTCTTCTAGCTTGTAGAGTTTCTGCTGAGAAATCTGATGATAATGTAATAGGCCTTCCTTTATATGTTGTACTCTTCTTTTCCCTGGCTGCCTTGAGAATTTTTTCTTTGTCATTGGTTTGTGTCATCTTTATTATGATGTGCCTTGGAGTGGGTTTGTTGGGGTTAAGAAAACTTGGTGTTCTGTTTGCTTCTTGAATTTGAGGCTTTAGTTCTTTCCACAGGCTTGGGAAGTTCTCGTCTATTATTTGTTTGAGTATATTCTCCATTCCATTTTCTTTCTCTTCTCCCTCTGATATACCTATTATTCTTATGTTATTCTTTCTGATGGAGTCAGACAATTCCTGTAGGGCTTTCTCGTTTTTTATTATTTTTGAGTCTCTTTCTTCTTCTCTCTGTTGTGCCTCAAGTTGTTTGTCTTCTATTTCACTAATCCTATCTTCAATCTGGGCTGTTCTGTTAGCTAAGCTTGTTACCTCGTTTTTCAGCTCGTGAATTGAGTTTTTCATCTCTGTTTGATTTGTTTTTATAGTTTCAATTTCCTTGGTAATATATTCTTTGTGTTCATTGAGTTGTTTTCTGATCTCCCTATATTGCCTTTCTGTGTTTTCTTGTATATCTCTGAGTATTTTTAAGATTTCTATTTTAAATTCTCTGTCATTTAGCTCCAAGGCTTCCAATATGTTAAGTCTTTTTTCCATAGATTTTTCCACATCTATTTGTGTTACCTCTCTTTCTTTTGTATCCATAATATTCGATTTCCTCTTTCTTATCGGCATCTGAGGGTGGTCTTGTTGATAGCACTAATTAGAATTAATAATGAGTAAAAAGTAAAAAAAAATAAAAAGAGAAAAAAAAAGAAAAAAAAAAGGTAAAACACCCCCCCAAAAAAACAGTAATAATTTATTATTTCCCCCTTTTTTCTTTCTTCTCTTTCCCTCCTCTTCCCTCCTCAGGGAAATATCGTGCCTATAATGGAGGTCCTGATTTGGGGTGAAGAGTTCAAAGGGCAAAAAAAGGGAGTAGGGACCTACTAAATGCAAAAAAAAAAAAGAAAAAAAAAAAAGGAAGAAAATCTTAGACAAGCATAAGATGATTTGCTTGTAAGTGATGGTCAACTAAGAGAAATAATGAGAGGGATAAGAGGGAACCAGAAAAAAGGAACAAAAAAGAATAATAAAGAAGAAAAAAATAAAAATAATAAGTAAAAATCTGTTGTATTAAGTGGAGTGAAGATTAAATACAATGGAGACCTTGGGTTGGGAGGACCCAAAATGCCACAAAAATAAACAAACAAGAAAAAAAATAAAAACAAAAGCAAAAAAGAGTTAAATAAAGCCAAAAAAAAGCCTTGAGTCCCAAATTAACTAATTTGTTCGTGATTGAGGATTATATGGGAGGAAAGTACAATGAGAAAAGAAAAAACGAATAGAAAGGAAAAAATAAGAAAAAGAGAAAAACGAAGGAAGAAATAAAATAGGAAGAGAAAAAAACAAAATAAAGCAAGACAAAAAAACAGAAAAAACAAAAGAGAGAGTGAGAGTTAAGTGTTTTGGAGTATAACCTTAAAGGAGGGTGAGGATGAAGAAGAGAAATAAAATGCAACACTCATGGGTAGTGTAGTTCAAGAAAGGGGAAGCATAAGATGGGCAGAGAATAGAAGGACCGATGTGGAGGAAATAAAGGCGATAAGACAGAAGAAACAAACAACAACAACAGAAAAATTAGTGGATCAAGTTGTAAAGTCTGTGGATTTTTCTTGATTTTGAGAGGTTAACTTCTTCCTTTTTCTTTTCTCTCCCTCTTCCTGGTCGGTGACTCTGTCCCCCAGGCTCTGCCCCTGTGTCACACTTAGGTAGGGATTGCAGTTGATGGGATTCTATGGCAATGTCATATAATTGGCTTTAGTCTTGCTGGTAGTCACGGCTTGTTGGCGTTTGCAGGGTCCAACGATGAGAGAGTTTGCTTTCCTGGATTCTCTCTCCTAGTCCCCCCTTTCTGAATTAGCAGCCTGGTGATCCAGCTATAAGGCTGCAACTGCTTCTGCCTGGGGAGTAAGAGGCTCAAAGAGCTGGGAAATCCCCACTCTATCCCCACTCAGTGCAAGGCTTTGGGAAAGGCTCTGAGAGTCAGGGCCTCCAGTGTAATCAGGCGGGGGTGGGAGTCAATTGTTGTCAAGGTGACTGTTCAGCGCCTATCATTTAGTTGGACCTCTCAACCCAGGCTTTCCACACTTTGTAGCCTGTTTTTGCAGGGAAGAAGAGGCACTAGTCTCTGCTTGCGACTAGTGTAGTATAGATCTTATTATCTGCCAAGTCCTTCTTGTTAGCGTTTATCCCTGAATATGGAGGCTCTATCAATCAGAAGTTGCCCCCGCCCCTTTAGCGAGAGGCACTAAAAAATATCCCGCCTCTTGTCTTGGATCGCTGAACTGAGAGAGATCTTATCAATTAGAACCGAGGGTGCGCAGATTTCATGGGTTAAGCTAATTTCAGTGATTGGGTCGCAGCTGTGCTTCCGAAGGTATTTTAGGCTGACTGGGCGCCCCCTCCCCCAACGCTTGATTGTTAGCTTGAATGGCTGGGTGAGGTGCCCCACCCACGGAGAGAATCTCCCAAGCCTCTCCCGCTCACCCTGCCGCTGGCGGCTGGATCGCACCAGGCGCCGGATAATGGAGCACCTGGGTGTGCGGGCCAGCAGGGCGCCCTGGGCGCGTGGAATGCCCAAGGCACGCGCACGAATGGGGTGCTCCGGGCACCGGTGGCTGGCGACTCTCACTCGCTGTGTGCGGGCCGCTGGGAACGTTAGCGGTGCCCAACCGGACCGGGCGCGCGCGCAGCGGCTCGCGGCTCCCAAATGTGGGCTGACTCACCACAGGCGCACTTCCTCGCGGCTTGAATGTCGCTGCGGTAGATTCCTCCACACCCTCGTCTCTCAGATTCAAGTGATAACAGTCCTTTCGCTATCAGTTTGTGTGGAACTCCGGAATGCTCCGAGGATAAATTTTTCTGTTTCTAGTTGATAAATTTGTTGTGATTTAGGGGAGATCTGTCGGACGCGCTGCTCACGGCGCCATTTCCGTGACGTCACCACACCTGTCTTTTTGATATCATCTTGCCTGAGGGGGAGGAGATATCATTTGAAGATGCCTTCAAGCCATAGGTTCCTAGTGGATTGAACTAAGTGAAAGATGTGACTACTCTGTGGACGGAGATTTCATTCATTATTATCAAGGACTCTGGAAAACACCATGGTAGTTGAATTAAGTTGTGGACACAGCTAGTTTTTCTGCTTTAAGGTTGAAAAAACAGCTAATTAACAATTCTTCCTTATTTGTTTAGTTTAAACACCATGGTTGGGTAGCTAGATCACAGGTGGTTTAGATTTCTTACCAAAAAAGGGACTGTAGGAGTTCTTTTTGCTCTTTTGTCTAGGGTCCATAATTTTGGGCTTACCTAAATATTGTACAATGAGTGACATAAAAGTAGTATGAGTGTGAGGGAATGTGAGGATGAACATTACTGTAATGTTGGAGAGCTGCTCTGGTTCTTCAGAGAATGGTTACTATGGTTGCAAGTATGAACATTTGGTCAGTGTAAAGGGTGAATTTACCTAACGACACATTTCTTAGAACATATCTCTATTGTTAAGTGATGTCTGACTGTACTAATTTGGGCCCACATTCAGTTTATGAATCACCTCAGATCTATGCGCTTATCTTGTAGATTGACAAGAGCTGACCTCTGCGGCTCTCATAGTTGTGGATGACTTGTCTCAGGAGCAGTCAGGATGCTGTTGAAGGAAGAACCCGATAGCATCTTCCTGCTCATGCCCCTTGTCTGAGCCCTGAGGTTTCCTTGTTGCCACTAAGACAGAGTGGAACCTCCTCAGTACTCACATCTGTGTAGCCTGCAAGGTGTGCGAGTTAACATCCCATGTGGCTAGACTTGAATGAAGGAGAAAAGGGAATCCATAGATAAATTATTCTTTCTTCCTACTTCTGGGCTGGCTGTTTGAAGACCCAGTAGCTTTATAGTGGCTGTCTGAGGACATTGAGCAAGTCTCAGTGTTCACTTGATTAGGAAGCTGCGTCGGTGACACCCTCTCTTCTGTTGCCTGCATCTCCTTTCCTGTCTCACTTCCGCTCTCCGAGAATTGTCTTCTCAACAAAATGCTGTCACATAAGCTTTTGCCTCCAGATCTGGGGACTCAGGGACCATTCTTTAATGAAAATGATAATCATTTGGTGGGATTACAGGTAAACCACAGTGATATAATGTGATGAGTGCTAAGGACTGGGGATGCAAGTGAAAAATACTTAATTCTGGGGAATGGGGGGTGGGTGACTAAAGGAAGCACCCCAAGAAGGAAGAGCTTCCGGAGGTATGGCTTGTACAGTGACTAGGAGTTCATGACGTGCCAAAGCAGAAAGGGACTCTTCAGGCAAAGGGGATCCTATAAGAGGCCCAAGATATGTAGGGGCTTGTGTTATGGCTGGAGCACACAGCTCAATGGCAGATGGTGGGAGGTATGGCTGGACAGTAAGCAAGGCCAAATTTCAAATGGTCCTAAATCCTCTACTTGAGAGGTACGTTTAGTGGCTTCATGGGGGACAGAACCAGATCATAGTGAGTAGAAGGGTAAATGAGAGACAATAATGGGAGATAATGAGTATAGACTTCTCTTTTAAACATTTTTTTGTTTCAATTGCAGTTGACATTCAGTATTATATTATTTTTAGGTGTACAGCATAGTGATTAGACCAGGGGTCGGGAACCTATGGCTCGCGAGCCAGATGTGGCTCTTTTGATGGCTGCATCTGGCTCACAGACAAATCCTTAGTAAAAAAAAATAATGTTAAAAATATAAAACATTCTCATGCATTACACTCCATTTATTTCCTACCGCTCATGTTCATGGTTGTGGATAGCTGGAGCCAATCACAGCTGTCCTCTGGGACAACACCAAATTTTTATTGGATAATCCATAACGTACATGGGTCGTTGTATGGCTCTCACAGAATTACATTTTAAAATATGTGACATTCATGGCTCTCTCAACCAAAAAGGTTCCCGACCCCTGGGTTAGACATTTATATAATTTACAAAGTGTGCCGGGGTCCAGCCCTGGCGGGGATTCAGGGGTCCCACAGGAGGAGACGGCGTCGGCGAAAATGGAGTGAGAGAGCCGAATTCTTTTCTTTCTCTTTATTCTCCAGTTAGCATTTACTGCCAGGCATCTCTACCAAAATGCTAGTATAGCTCCCTTTTTATACACGCACACAATCACATGGTGTTAATTATTACTTTTGTTTCACTATGTTTTCATGTTTCCGGATAACAGTTAATTTACATCTATGAGTCACAAATCAGGTAGCAAATTATTCAAAATACAAAATAACTTGAATAGCGATAACGACATTAGTAAAAGCTTTTAGAGTATTAGTTCTAAAAGTTAACTAACTTAACTGTTGTGAGTTAAGGGGCAGAGAGAGATTAGCAGACGACAACAATGGACCACCGCTTGCTCAGGTAAATGGCCTTGGGTTTATGCAGTGTCCTACTTTTTCTCACAAGATTCTAAAAGGCTTGCCTCTAAAGAAATTAACATAACATCAAGAATATCTTTCACCCAAAGATATGCAGAGTGCACTTGCAAGATAGCCCAGAAGCAACAGAAGACATTCCATGGATTTCCCTACATGTTTAAATCTCATGAAAACATCTCATTGAGAAAGCCTAGCAATTGCCTTTAGTCAAAAGACAATTCTCTTAGTAAAACCTTCTTATCTTGCTGACTATGCTCTCATCCTAGGCCACACAATGGGCCATTCTACTATACCTTACCTAAGATACTATTGTCTAATCAAATATTACTTATTTATTATATTTAAACACTAGTTAAGTTCTGACTCTATTCTTCTCAGAATATACCACTATTTGCAGATCAAAGAAGAAAGGAATGTTTCTCTACTTATCAACATGAAAAGGCTAGGGAGGAAAATGTTAAGTGAAGGCCTAAGGGTGCTCTGTGCACGGCCACTGCTTCCTACCCATTCACAAGTCACAATCTATTCTTTTTAACATGATTAAGAAGGAATTCTCCTACAGACTTAACCCTTTACGAGGGATATCATAGCCAGCCTCTTATGTCTATGAGCCCAGTTCAAGGGGCTTACAGGCTTTTCTGTGGAACTCACACCCTCTGTTTCATTTCCAAAGAAATCACTACGAATCTACAGGGAAAGCACGGTACTATTATCCCTGTGCCACAAATAATAGCACACACCCAGAAAAGGGGGGGGATATAAGGCCAGATTAATTCAAAAAGTCAAAGGGGGGGAGTATCGTTGTGCCCATCCTTTGTGGTGACTTTGTCACCCCACAGCCATTGGTCTTCACTGCAGTGACTTTGTCACCCCACAGCCATTGGTCTTCTCTGCTGTGACTTTGTCAATCAGCAGTTTTTGATCTTCTTCTGCTGTGACCTTGTCAGCCAGCAGTTGTGGGTCTTCTTCTGTGACCTTGTCAGCCAGCAGTTGTGGGTCGGCTCCCGACAAAAGTGACCCTCTGGTGAGTCTAGCGCCGCCTGGCACCACACATAGTTATTTCAGTATTGACTATATTCTCTGTGCTGTACATTTTACATCCCCATGACTGTTTGGTAACTAGCAATTTGTGTTTGTAATTCCTTCACTTCTTTCATGCAGCTCCCCAGCTCCCCTGCCCATCTGGAACCATCAGTCTGTTCTCTGTGTCTGTGAGTCTGTTTCTGTTTTGTTTGTTTGGTTATACTGTCCTTTAGATTCGCATATAAATGATGTTATATGGGACTTGTCTTTTTCTTTCTGACTTATTTTGCTGAACATGATACCCTCCAGGTCTGAGTACAGATGTCTCTTTCAGGAAGTGTGGTTGGGAGACATGGGAAAGAGCTGGAGGGGAGCCTGAGATGCAGGAGTTGTAGCAGGAAACAGCATAAAAAAAAAGTTCAACTGAATAGAGTTTAATCAAGAAACTCCTTACGGAGAGTGGACTGATTCTGAGGGAACAGATCAGGAAGGTGTGAACACTGATAGGCCTGAGCAGGCCAACAGGGAGGAATGGTGTTATGAAAGCTGTGGACAGTGGGGAGGAGATAACTTTCCTTCTGTCCTCCTTCCTTCTAGTGCCTCTGATTGGATGAACACACCAGAATTCAGAGCACCAAGGAGCTTGAGGTAAATAGTCTAGAGAGGTCCGTCTCTCTGGGCTAAAGCTGGGGTAAGTTTGGGTGGAGAACGGATCTGAAGAGCAAATGACCAAAACACAGGGTCAGTGGAGATTTTTTTTTTTAATAATGGGAGAGATATGACTAATGTATAGACTGAGAGGAGAGCCAGAGAGAGAGACATAACAGAAGCAAGGGAGAGGCAGGAAGTTTAATAGAATGAGTGTGAGAAGCAGAGGAGATTTGAGACTGCATGGTCACCTGAGGCAGGAGGGAAGTAGGCAAACAGGCCAGTGAGTTTGTGTACGCACAGCCACATCCAGAAGGAGGAACACAATTTGAACTTTTCTGTTGTGGTAGAAGACATGGTTATATGTTGAGAGGGAAGGGCCTGAGCTTTGGTATAGTGCTTGAAAATTCTAGTGTGAATTTTAGAATTGTGAGGAGAATAGGAAAGTGAGCTGACTAGGGAAAAAGTACAAAAAACCTGCTGAGGGGTTGGGATCCCGCTGAGCTAGGAAGTGCTAAGTACTAAAAGCAAGTAATAAAAGAAGATTCTAAAATTCAAGTAATAAAAGAGGAAGTGCTCATAATGCATCTTAATAAGTAAATTACTAACATTAGTAGCTGGGAGATCATGAAGACAGAATTTTGTGCTATTTTTGGCTTCTAGCTTTGCCGTTCTGCATGCTGCTGATGCTCAGAAATCTTGAGTCTCAAATTTCTCACAATACCATATTTCCTCAATTCTGAAGCACCATTTCTTTTAAAATGCACCAAAGGTTTATTAACTTCTTTGAGGGGTGGGAGAACTCTTTGTTGTGTTAATATACAACATTTTTTCCCCCTACCAACAATAGTATAAATGTAACTACTTAATTATATATCATTTTTCTTTAATATCTGTGTCCATGACCGAGTCTGTGCCTTCAGCTGAAATATTTAAGCATTCTGTGAATTACTTGTATCAGCGGTTTGTGAATCTGGGTGATATGATTCTTTTCTAAACATGCAGTCCACATCCTGGTTTGTATTGACCTGACGCAGCCACTGTCTTGCCTTCCATGACATTTGTGTCTGCAGCTTTCCTCTTTTATTATCCTACTCTCATGCATGTCTTTACATTTTGGCTTTAGTCACCAAGGCTTTTCTCTTGCCAGCTCATGCCCTGGCTGAACAGGGTTTAGGCATCTGCCAGTTTACAGATGACTTTTGGATAATGTTGAGGTTAGAGCAGGGGTCAGGAACCTATGGCTGCACCTGGCTTGCAGATAAATCTTTAATAAAAAAAATAATAACGTTAATAATATAAAACATTCTCATGTATGACAATCCATTCATTTCCTACTGCTCATGTTCATGGTTGTGGGTGGCTGGAGCCAATCACAGCTGTCCTCTGGGACAACACCAAATTTTTATTGGATAATGCGTAAGGTACATGGGTCGTTGTATGGCTCTCACGGAATTACATTTTAAAATATGTGGCGTTCATGGCTCTCTCAGCCAAAAAGGTTCCCGACCCCTGCGTTAGGGGTTCTGACCCTCATGCAGTCTCAAATCTGCATATACCTTTTGACTACTATAAAACTTAATCACAGTCCTCCCATGGTGTCCATAGGGAATTTGTTCCAGGACTCCCTTGCGGATAACAAAATCCAGAGATGCTCAGTCTTTTATATAAGATGGCATGGGGCAGTTCCTACAGTCTGCTCTCCCCATCCACAGATTCCCAGTCATGGAGCTGAAATACTGTTTTCCATCCTTGGCTGGTTGATTCTCCAGATGGCAAAACAGGATATGAAGGGCCAACTACATAGTCATTGGAAAAAGTTCGTGTATAAGTGGATTGACATAGTTCCAGTCCATGTTGTTCAAGGGTCAACTGTCCATACTAATCAATCAGTCTTAGAGAGCTGGACTATGAATCAGGGAAAACTGCAGAAAGACCACTTAACTGTGGCCTCCTATTTCCTATTTTTATGTTTTTTTTAAATTTGTATTTCGTAATGTACATGATTTGAGCCTTGTTTTATAAATGTTCCTAAAAGTTTTTTTCTGCTAGGTTATAGTCATGGTTTGTCACTTATAATTAACTGTCTCTTTAGAGTTATTAAGACATGTTTGACAAATAAAATCTGAGTGATAGTCCTTCAAGGTGCATGAAGTAGTTCTGTTCTAGCTTTTAACTTCTGTGGGCTGTTCTTGGGGAATTTTGACTTCCACCCCTCTAATTGCATCACCTCTGCTGGGAAAGGTGCCTTGTGCAGATTCATTTTGGTTTCTGTGCCACATCATTGTGTAAGATTTTTTTGTATTTTTTTGTTTGTTTTTTTTAATGTAAGCAATAAATAAAGCTAACATTTAACTCTTGGGATACATATAACTCGGTTGAAGTGATAATCAAATGAATGGATAATTGACCTGTTGGTAAATTTGCACAGGCACAGGCTGGGAGTTCCTTCATTCTGCACAGCTAGTTACAAGTTTCTTTTGGTATGAATCTCAGAAATCTTCAAATTTGCCTCTCAGAATTGAGGAAATGAGGTACTACCTCCCTCACATTGTTGCTGTGAAGATCAAATCAGAATGTATAAGTAAAACATCTTTGTAAACTGCAGTGAGCTAAAGAGGTTACAGTCCTTGTTATCCAGTGCCCAGTGAGTGTGTGGCCTGAAATATAGTAAGTCAGCAAGATTTCCCTGGGAAGCAAACCTAAATATTATCATGTGTCTTAGTGATTATCTCATATTTGTATAGTGATTTAAGTTAATTTATTCTTACAGTCCTACAAGGTAAGGAGAGAAGAATAGTATATTTTTATTACTTTGATAGAAAAGAAAATTGAGGCTCATAGATGTCAGGTGGTTTTCTGAAGGGACGCTACTGGAGAATGGTGGGTCTGGGATCAGAATTAAGGGCATTTCAGTTTCCTTCTTAGACCAGGAATAATCTGTCCACTTAACGTTTCTGAGCTATATCATGAGAAGTGTGTGAGAGAGTGCTGAGAAAATATTTATTTTTCCTACAAAGGAAAGATATCCCCAGTATTGGGGAGGGAGAAGCAACTATATAGACTTTGTAATTTTGAACTGGTGTGCCTTTATTTTTTGTCTTAATTCATCCCTAGGTGCAGAGAAGTGTATTATATTTGTGAAGATAAAAACATTTCATTTTCTCATTTGGCATTACTATGTTGGATATTGCTTTTAAAAATATGAATCAAGGGAAAGCTGCAGAAAAAACCTGCATCCTTATCTGTATATTCTAATTTCTCTAGAGCAACCATTTATTACTTTCATAATAAAAACTTGACAATATAAATAAAACTGGGGAACAATTTTTTTTTATTTTCTGTTGCATGAGGTTTTAGAACTTTTTCTATATATATATTTCTGCATCTCTGATCCCAAATCTGAAATCCGTTTTTTGGTGCATGCTCTAGTTTTTATGCAATTTTAATTTCTTTTTGTTACAGTTTATGGCATGCATTGGTTTTTAAATTGGAATTAAAGGGCAATGACGCTTGGATTGAACATAACCACAAAACAACTAATGTTTTACAAACATCACTTTTACATAATTATAGTTGTTTTTAAATGTAAAAAATTATTATCTGATAAAAACACCCTCTTATTTTGTTTTAAGATTGAATCATGGCTTCTTCGAGTAGACGTAAATGTAATAGCCCTGACACCTTCTGTTATATAAGTGGCTATTACACACTTCAATGTCAAAGGTGCCATATTTCATCATTTGTGACACGTGCATATATTGCCTATTTTCAAGTTCCCCTTGACGATCAAGACAAGAATTGGGCTCCTCATATTGTGTGTCATAATTGTGCAGAAATGCTTCGTGACTAGACAAAAGGAAAATGCAAAAGAATGCCTTTTGGTATTCCCATGGTTTGGCGTGAACCTAAGGACCACAGCAGTGACTGTTATTTCTGTCTGATCCATATAAAGGGCATCAGCAAGAAAAAACAGCATATGATTGCATATCCTAATATTCCTTCAGCAATATGACCTATCCCACACTCTGAGACACTCCCGGTTCTAGTTTTCAATGGTTTTATTTCTTCTAAGGACAAAGAAAGTGAACATGGTGATCAAGTGCATTTTGATAAGATGTATGAGGAAATGGTTGTAGAATCTGAAGGCTCTTCTGCTGCTGCCAAGCAGTCATTAACCCCTCAGCAGTTTAGCCAACCCAAATCGAATGACTTAGTAAGAGATTTGGGCCTATCAAAGAAAGCAGCTGAGTTATTAGACTCCAAGCTTCAAGAAAAGAATGTACTTCACCAGTCAGCTAAAGTATCCCATTTCAGGAAGTGTGAACAAATTTTTGTGGACTTTTTTTCTGAAGACAAACACTTTGTTTACTGTCATGATATCAGTAGTCTTCTCAGCCAGCTAGGTATTACCACTTACAGTCCAACAGAATGGTGGCTATTTCTTGACAGCTCTAAATGATGGCAGACTACTGCCTGAGCATCAAACGAGATTGTCCTCAACAAGTACATGAACGCAAGAGCTACAAACACAAATTTTTGCCTGAATAGAATTTAAGTTTTGTGCAAATTTTATGATTAAAATAAGTGTCTTAATATGTTCTATTTCTAAATTGTAGACAAATTCTGATGCAATCATATCTTTTAGTGTATTAGTGTATTTACTGCATTATATAAATTATTATATTTTCACAAAGATGATGCCCAAGAAGACATGCTACTTCATTATGTTAAACTAAATGTTGAAAAATTTACAATAAGATGAAAACCTAAAATCTTGAATTGCAAAAAAAACAACAACACTGTAGCTTACAGAGAAAAAGTAATGTCAGATTTGAGATCAGCACACTCAAATTAGGTAAGAACGAGTGTTTTTGTGGATGCAACAAAAATTTTGTTCCCCAGTGTAATCTATCAATTTTAACAAGTAAATCTGCCTAAAAATATGACTGACATCCTAACAGTGGTTATTTCTGGTTGATGGGAATATAGTAGATATAAATTTTATGTTTTCCCTTATTTTCTAAACTTATTGCACTGAACATGTACTGCTTGTGTAATCAAAAAACTAAATAGTAAGTATTATTTTAAAACCAAGATATGAGGAAAACCAACCAAGCTAAATAATTAACAGATTTATGGTAGAAAATAAAGATATTTTGGAGCAAGTAGCTGTGCAGAATTATTTTTAGATTTACTTTGAGGTCACTGGTTCTTTTGGACATGGGACAGTGAGGTGGTCCTGAGAGCACAGGGAGGTGGGGGAATGGGTTAAAGGAGTTGCTGCTGCCACAGTCTGCATTCAGTGGAGTTCAGAGAGGGGTGGTCATGCATCAGTTTTTATTCTGATTTCTGCTTATAAGGTTTTGAGATTTATCATTACCTCCCACAATCCATCAAAGGAACTATAATGGTCACAATGACACGCTTTGGAATTAGGCATACAGGTTCTAATCCTAGCTCTGCTATATAGATCAGCTGTATGATGTTGAGAGGTTATTGAAATCTTTGCTAGTTGCCTTATTTTGAACAACTCTTATCTTGTAAAATGGGGGACAGCAGTGAGTCATTCATAAAGAACTTAGCACAGTGACTAGTGGATGTTAGTTAACTGGTAATTGGTAGCAGCTCATGTCGCCACCACAGTCATCTACCTGATCTGGGATTTGAGACGTACGTGAATGTCTGTTGGTTTTATAGAATTAGCCCGTATCTCAACTATTTGTCAGCACCCTCAGTTGCAGGTGCTGCACCAATTCAAATCGGTTTAAGCTAGAAAACGGGGTTTATTAGAGGTATTTCTGGGGTATCTCAAAGAATTGGTGAAAATATGAGAACCGTGGGTACCTCCGGCCTTGGAGCATCTTTGCTTCATGAGGGGTGGTTATAATAGCTGCTTTAAATTCTTTGTTTGATAATTCTAATATTTGTGCATTTAAAGGGTTTTCATCTGGTGATTGTCTTTCTCTTGAGTATTAGTCAGATTTTCCTGATTCTTTATACATCAAATAATTTTGGGTTGTATTCTGGACATTTAAAATACTATGTTGTCAGGTTCATAGTACAGAGAACAAATTGGTGGTTGTCAGAGGCAGAGGGTGGGGGTGGGTGGGTAAAATGGGTGAAGGTGATCAAAAGGTACAAATTTTCAGGTATAAAATAAATTCTGGGGATATAATATATGGCATGGCAACTATAGTTAATAATAATATTTTGCATATTTGAAAGTTGCTAAGGGAGTAGATCTTAAAAGTGCTCATCACAAGGAACAAAATTATACCTGGTGATAATATTTACTAGACTTTTGGTGGTGATCATTTCACAAGATCAGCAAATATTGAATCTTTATGTTGTGCACCTGAAACTAATATAATGTTATATGTTGATTATACCTCAATTAAAATAGTTATGTTTTGAAAGTCTGGGTTCTTTTTAAACCCTCTGTAGTTTCTGTTTGTTTTAGTGGGCAGTTGACCTGCTTAGGTTCAGCCCACATATCACCTGCAGTGTGTGGTGGTTCCAGGATTTAGTTTTTAAAGTTTTGTTATTGTTTATTGGGGATGGGAGGAGTTGTCAGCCCTTGCCTGAGCCACCAGGTTTAGAGGGAGGGGTGGTTTGTGCTGTAGTTGAGTTCTCTGTGACTGGGCTGTGCTTCTCTGATTCTGTCCCACACATGCCCAGCTTGAGGGTGAGCCTGGGGCTTGCGCTGGTTCATAGGCAGAGTTAGAAAAGCCATCCATCTACTTCACTGCTCTGGGATATTTTCTTAGGGATTCCTATATATATATTTCCTCTGGCTAGAAAGATGGATGACTGTATAGTGTTAGCCTCCATACTTTTCAGCAATTCCATCCCACTGGGGTGAAGTGACAAGAGAAAGAATGAGAAAACAGCAAGAATGTTCTGCAGAAATCTGTACAGCAGGGGCCCTTTATTCCAGTCTCTTTATCCAGAGAGACAGGTTTTCTCTTGGGGGATTAAGTGCCTGTGTCACTGCGGTGGCATCAGTGTAGTTCTACCACTGGTGTTGACCTTGGAAGAGACAAGGAGAAGCGCATGGGCCCTCTCCCTCACTACCACCATTATCCAGTTAATAACTGGATGCTTTGTCCTGGTCTCTGACCAGGAAGAGGGGACTCTTGCAGTTTTGCCGTCCACACCTACTGAACAGCTCCCTGATTTGGCCTACCTTTAGCTCAACGACAGGAGATAAAGGAAGAAGAAAACCCAGTGTGCTCACTACCATTGTGCTAGTCATTATTCAAATTTTGACTCTTTTCCCCAGTCCACCCACTATTATTCATTTTGTCGAGCCTTGCTTTTCGTGTTCTGTGTAGCATGGGAAAGAGAGGCTGTACTGGGTGCCATCTTGGCTAACACTAATGAGTAGCTTGTTAAAGCTGGCCAGGTGGCATGTTCATATTAGGGCCTGGCATCTAGTGATTGGCTGCCCAGTCAGAATGGCATGGGCTATCAGAATAGTTCTCCAAAGTGTGATGAGGTCAAGAGACATAGTGTTAACTGAAGGAATGGGGAAAGGGTGTGAGCCACACAGAACAACAGGTATCTACTCTTTTTGATTAAAAAGAAAATCTTTAAGTAGATATTTTATTTTCTAGGAGTGTAGTTATGACAATAGGTGTTTTGAGGAGGATACTATTAAAAAAGTTCTGTCAGCCTGACAAGGAAAAGTGCAGTGGATAGAGCATCGGACTGGGATACAGAGGACCCAGGTTCGAGACCCCAAGGTCGCCATCTTGAGTGCTGGCTCATCTGGTTTGAGCAAAGCTCATCAGCTTGGACCCAAGGTCGCTGGCTGGAGCATAGGGTTACTCGGTCTGCTGAAGGCCCGCGGTCAAGGCACATACGGGAAAGTAATCAGTGAACAACTAAGGTGTTGCAATGAAAAACTGATGATAGATGCTTCTCATCTCTCTGCATTCCTGTCTGTCCCTATCTATCCCTCTCTATGACTCTCTCACTGTCTCTGTAAAAGAAAAAAGAATTTTGTTAGTTTGAGACATTCTTGAAGGGTCAGTTGAGTGCAAAAGAACTTAAATAATGAGCTTATTTTTAGTTAGCTCACAAACTCTGCAAACAAAAACGTGATTTGGATGTCAAAATTTTCAGAGCCACTTATCACCTATGCTGTTTCTGTAGACATTCAGGAAAGCTCAGTTTGAAGTAGCACCATTGACAATTATTAGCTTTTGAATTTAAATTGTATTTTTATCAGTCTTTTCTGGCTGAACTCTGCCAGTGGCTGAGCTAGATTCAGATGCAGAGTTTACCCTTTACTGAGCCAGATTATGAAAGCAATGTGTGTTGTCAGGTCCTTGTTCTCTTTACCCCATTGGACTCTTCTTCTCATTTGTCTTTAATCTCTTTGTGGCAGAATCCTTCCTGTATCTGCTCACTGATTCAGGGCTTACGCTGGTACAGGGCTTACCCTGGTACAGGGCTTACCCTGGTACAGGGCTTACGCTGGAACAGGGCTTACCCTCGTACAGGGCTTACCCTGGTACAGGGCTTACCGTGGTACAGGGCTTACCCTGGTACAGGGTTTACGCTGGTACAGGGTTTACCCTGGTACTGGGCTTACGCTGGTACAGGGCTTACCCTCCTACAGGGCTTATGCTGGAACAGGGCTTACCCTCGTACAGGGCTTACCGTGGTACAGGGCTTACCCTGGTACAGGGTTTACGCTGGTACAGGGCTTACCCTGGTACTGGGCTTACGCTGGTACAGGGCTTACCCTCCTACAGGGCTTACGCTGGTACAGGGCTTACACTGGTACAGGGCTTACCCTCGTACAGGGCTTACGCTGGTACAGGGCTTACCCTCGTACAGGGCTTACCCTGGTACTGGGCTTACGCTGGAACAGGGCTTACCCTCGTACAGGGCTTACGCTGGAACAGGGCTTACCCTCGTACAGGGCTTACGCTGGAATAGGGTTTACGCTGGTACAGGGCTTACCCTGGTACAGGGCTTACCCTCGTACAGGGCTTACGCTGGTACAGGGCTTACGCTGGTACAGGGCTTAAGCTGGTACAGGGCTTACGCTCATACAGGGCTTACCCTGGTACAGGGCTTACGCTGGTACAGGACTTACCCTCGTATAGGGCTTACGCTGGTACAGGGCTTACCCTGGTACAGGGCTTACCTTCGTACAGTGCTTATGCTAGTACAGGGCTTACCCTCGTTCAGGGCTTACCCTGGTACAGGGCTTACACTCTGGATCTTGTCCTCTGTGTTACCTTATGAGTTGTAAATACCATAGGAAGTTCTCTTATGAGTGGTAAATACCTTTCTTGCTGTACATTAGCTTGGATGTAGTTACGTGATAGAGATCAGCATCATCTTTACTAAGCAAGAGGGCATCTTACCTTGGTCTCTGCTTTAGAGAGCACCACTTTGGTCCTTCTCCAGCTGTATTTCTCTCCCTGGTTAGTCCGTGGGCCAAGGAGATGTGCCCACCGGGAAGTCTTGTCCTCCCCCCCCCCCCCCCTTTTAACCACATTTTTATACAGAACTTTGGAATTACATTCTTATAAGGTCCAGGTCTGCTTCCAGGGTGTTCACGGGCTTTTCCCAGGTGCATCCTCCTGATTGCAGGCTGTGTTATTGTGCGAGGCACACTGACAGACCGTAGATGTGCAGCTGGGGCCACCACTTGTATGTGACGAAACCGTTTAAGGAGTAAGATGGATGTAGAAAAGGATGGGGCATCTCAATTTATACCTTTGCCTTTGTCTTGTAAATGTCAGGGATGGCCTGAAGGAAAACCTGTTCCACAGTGCTTCATTATTCTGCAGATTTCCTTATGCTCTTACAAGTTATGAGCAGAGATAACATCCAGGCAGAGAAAGTCAGGGCCTGGGGTGGGGGTACCAGGAAGAGTGTAGCAATATTGTTTCAATAGTTCATATATGAAGAGGTTGAAAAATAACACTTGGTGGCCCTGGCTGGTTTTTTCAGTGGTAGAGCATCAGCCCGGTGGGTGGATATCCCAAGTTCGATTCCCAGTCAGGGCACACAGGAGAAGTGACCATCTGATTCTCCACCCCTCCCCCTTTTCTCCCCCTTCTCTCTCCCTCTCTCTCTTTTCCTCCCATAGCCATAGCTTGATTGGTTTGAGTGCATCATCCCTGGGTACTGAGGATGGTTCCATGGAGCCTCCACCTCAGGTGATAAAAATAGCTCAGTTGCAAGCATGGCCCAAATGGGCAGAGCATTGGCCCCAGATGGAGGGTTGCTGGGTGGATCCTGATAAGTGCACATGTGGGAATCTGTCTCCCCTCATCTCACTTGGAAAAAGAAGAAATCAAACCCTTGGAGAATCAGATGGAGAATGAATCAAGAAAGGCTTCTTATGCTATGTGATGGGCGTTTTCCTCAGGTCAATTGGATGTTGTCACAGGGTTTGAACAGGGATGATATAGTTACAGCTGGCTGCATAGTGTAGTGTCACAGATGTGGGCAAGAGCAGAAGAGGCACACCAGTTAGGCTGATGGTGGTTATCATCCAGGCTGCAGATGATGGTGATTAAAATAGGGCATTGGCCATAAGGTGGGGGTAAGACATTTGCCAACTGTGTAGGGCTATGCTCTGGATCAATTCAAGTAGGAGAGTATTATGAAAATTATTTTGGAAAGCTTATAGTGTTCTGCAAATGTTGTTAGTGTTATTAATAACAGAATAATTATTGTTTTGCACATAAAAGCTGTATTCCAGCTAATTTCAAGTCCAGAGTAAGCAGATATAAGAAGCAGCTGAGATGATATGGGTAATGGTCCTCGTATGAGGTATCTCCTCCACAAGTGGCTCTGCTAGACTCTGGGGGTGGTGGGTCAAGTGGAAAGGGCAGCGGTGTTGGGAGTTAGCTGGGGTTAGGTTTCAGTCTGGATAGGGAATATCCTCGAGATGGATTTCATCATTTAGTATGAGGCTGTTCACACGTCCACTGTTTCCATTAAGAATTTCTTTCTTTCCATTTGCTGAGCTTGATGTCCCTGAATCTGTAATCTCCCTTTTTTCTATTTTACCAGAGGCAATACTTCTTGTCTCTCTCTCTCTCTCTTTTTTTTTTTTTTTTTTTTTGGTGAGACAGCCAGAGAGAGACAGAGAAGAGGGACAGATATGGACAGACAGACAGGAAAGAGAGAGATAAGAAGCATCAATTCTTTGTTGTGGCACCTTAGTTATTCATTGATTACTTTCTCATATGTGCCTTGACCAGGGGCTACAGCAGACTGAGTGACCCCTTGCTCAAGCCAGCAACCTTGGGCTCAAGCTGGTGAGCCTTGTTCAAACCAGATGAGCCCATACTCGAGCTGGCGACCTCGGGGTTTTGAACCTGGGTCCTCCACATCCCTGTCTGACGCTCTATTCACTGTGCCACCACCTGGTCAGACACTACCTCCTTGTCTCTTATCATCATGTGGAAGGGAATTGTTTTCAAACAGATTCTCAACTAATTTTTTTTGCTTGCAGATATATTTTTTGCTTTTGGAGATATTGGTGCCTTCAGTTCTGAGAATTTCTGCAGCTCAAAGCAGCTTTCTTCTTGTTATCATTGCCTGTGTAGCCCTTAGCTTTCAGATGTTTTTGCTTTGATAAGTCAATAAAACTCTTGTTATGTTTTCTAACTTCTAAAAAAGTTGTTGACACCTACATCTATTATTTTCAATTCTACCCTCTTTATTTTTATCATCTTATTGTATTTTTATTCCTTTACTGTCTGCTCCCTTTAGAAACTTCACTTTCTTGCAGGTTTGTAGGGAGCAGAGATAAGCATATATCAGTATATTTCATTCAGCAAGTTTAATGTAATTAGATAAAAAATAATGATTGCCAGTGTTTAAAGATGTTTTTATACAAGAGAATACACTTTCCTAAGTCTTCTATGAGTTTTGAAATTAATATTTCTAATACTGATATTATTATAAGTTGCCTAGAAGCAGGTCTCTTGAGAAAATGGAAGTTTCTTTGATTATTTTCATGAGTAGACTTGTTTTAGAATGCTCTTTTTGAAACATTTCCTGACAGCTCATGACAGTGCGAGGGGTGGTTGCTATCCCTTAACCAAAAACAATGAAAATATGAGATATACACTCCAATACCACAGGCAGAGATTTTTCTATTAAAGGTTAAGAGGAGGCCATGGCCAGTTGGCTCAGCCATAGAGCATCAGCCCAGTGTGTGTAAGTCTTGTGTTTGATTTCCAGCCAGGGCACACAGGAGAAACAACCATCTGCTTCTCCATCCCTCCCTTTCCCCTTTTTTCTTTCTCCTCTCTTCCCTTTCTGTAGCCATGGCTAGATTGGTTCAAGTGCATTGGCTAGAGCAGTGAGGATGGCTCCATGGCCTCACCTCAGGCGATAAAAATAGGTTGGTTGCTGAGCAATGGAGCAGTAGCCCCAGAAGGGCAGAGTATTGCCCAGTAGGAGGCTTGCTGGGTGGATCCCAGTTGGGCACATGTGGAAGTCTGTTTCTGTCTTCCTGCCTCTCACTTAATTAAAAAAGATTAAGAGAAATATAAGATGTGGAGAGAGTTAGTTGAATTGCTAATGGTCTTAAATTTAGCCCTGGTGGAGATGAGATTGGGATCTAAGTCTGTTGTTCCCAGTTCATTGCCTACACCTTTACAAATCTGTATTGAGAGCCATAGAAGAAGAATGGTCTCAGCTGGGTCATTGCAAGAAACCCTGTGCACTTTCATTCCCACTAATATGTGAGCCCCATGTGAGCAGGGCTCTTGTTCACCGTGGTATCCTCAGCTCAGCCTATACATGGCGGTGCATGGAAGGTGCTCAGTATTATAGTATTGAATCACAAATTGAATTGAGTACCTCTAAGATGTTGTTTACAAACACAGACTTGGAACTCAAGTTTAAACCATGAACTTTTTCCAAATAATTTCTAAAAAGCAACAGTGTCTGCAAATGCAGAGAGAAGGATGTGTCATAAATAGATCAGATACATATTACTATACTTAGCCCTAGGTTCCCATGGTAACTTCAAGTTCCTTTTATAAAAGAAAAATCTGAATATAAATATTTCTGCACAGTGCTACTGTGCTCATGTAATTGATAATGTAGGGTAAGGGAGATTTCATTATAAGTTACTATGTGTCTGCCTTAAGTATTCCCATGCTTTAGATCTTCCCACATAGTAGGATGAATATGCTCACTCATTGAATTGGAGTTGAAATGTTGTGCTGTGCACCACAGTCTCGGGCTCTCTACCTTTTTCCTGCTTGCTGTCTCACTTTCTCAAATAACAGTGCCAAGCACTTGGCTGTGCACTTAAATTTGAGGACCTTTCTCCCAGAGGAACTGCAGTCTCATCATATATAAGACTACGCTGTTCTCAACATTTCACATAAATATTCAAAGAGAAGGAGACTTATATAAAGAAAAGGCATTACACTGGTTTCTTTTTGTTTCTTCCATCTGTGTGTGTTCTCTTGGGTATCAGCAATTTTTTCTTTTCTGAGGTCAGAAGTCTTCTACCACCTCTAATTGAATGCAGAGGCTAGGCAGGGAGCATGAGGGAGCTGATTTTCTTATAGGTGGGCCACTGACATGCACAAATATCAGGGTACAGAAAACCATACTGCTTTGTTTGTTTGTTTTTGTTATTTAATTAGCTCCTTTACCTCTCTCTCCATCCTTGGGCTAATATATTTCACTGCATATCTTTAGGCATATTATTTCCAGGGTTGATCTCATTGTTTATCATACCCTGTCAAACCTGCTATTTGTGAAGGAACTGGTAAGCACTGGAGCACTTACAAACCCTGGCTATCTTTCAAGGTTTTTTCCTCAAAGCCTTTTTAGGCGGTTCCAAGATCACAGAAATTCTTCTGACTCTCAAATCATTATCAGCTGAAGTCATATCAGACGCATTCTACCTTAGTTTTTTAGAAAACATGGCTTTTAACATGCAAGCCAGTTGGGTGCTAAGCAGTTGGTATCTGAGAGCAGGCTTAAGGAAGAACAGGCTGTGATGAGTTCATTGACAAATGGTACAACAGTGTATGTTACAGGAGAATTTAAGGGATTTTTTTATTGATAATTTTCCTCAGATGGAGCTTTAACCTGCACACTGACTTGTGATGACACTGTTCTACTTTGGAGCCCTTAACCTTTATATTTATAAATTATAAAATTATATGTTGTATGTGTGTGGGTGCGTGTTTATGTCCTATCTACTGCAACAAAATCATATGCTTATTGAGTATAGGGACTATGTTATGTTTATTTTAAATTTTCCCCACAATACTTAGGCCATAGTACTTACTTAATAATTAAGTGCCATGTGGTAAATAGTGCCATATATAATGTTAATATATAAAACAATATATATTGTTATATGCATAAATCAATATATATGATATAGATGAATGTCAATATATAAAAATAATATGCATAATATAATAAAATGTCAAGAAATCTATATACGCATATTATTTTTATATATGTGATTTATTTGAAGCATGGTCTAGTCCAGTGATTTTCAACCTTTGTTTCTCATGTACTCATAAACTAATTACTAAAGAAAAAGGGACCCTGACTACTTCTTCTTTAGTAACTTATTTGTGCCATGAGATGAAAATGGTTGTATTTAGTCAGGGGCAATGACCTTAGTATTAGTGTGTGTTGTGCCATGAAAAAAAAGGTTGACTATAATAATTGTCATAACTGGGAAATGATACCACAGGCTTTTCTTGAGTACCGTGAGTACCGTCACAGTGTAAGTGACCCTTTGGGGGTTTCAGAGAAAACAGAGTGCTCAGTCACAAAAGTGGTAAACAGATTTTATTCAGGAACCATTGCAGTAGGAGGAAAGAAGTCTCGGCACAGAACAGTACTCAATTCCTATCTAGCAGGGATAAGTGGGGATTAATAAGCAAGGAGCAGGGTCAAGGTCAGAGGATGGATAAAGAACAACAGGACTAAGGAGGGAATGTTCTTAAACTGATGTGATAGCGTTCTTGCTAAGACTGCCAGATACAGAGATGAATACGAAAGCCCCCAAATCAAGGATTCATTGGGAAGAGAGTTGAAGAGCCTGACTAAATATTGGTAAAGAAGATAAATAATGTAAATGCAGAATTCTTTAATACTCAACTATTAAGTATGCTCTTCCTAGCTATACCAAAGTTATGATGAGCGGTTTTGCACATACATCACTGACCACAGTAAACATTTCCCCCCCCCCCTTAAATTAGATGCTTGAAGTGAGATTCTGGGTTCATTTTTTTTTTTTTTTTGTATTTTTCCGAAGTTGGAAACTGGGAGGCAGTCAGACAGACTCCCGCATGTGCCTGACCAGGATCCACCCGGCATGCCCACCAGGGGGCGATGCTCTGCCCATCTGGGGTGTCGCTCTGTTGCAACCAGAGCCATTCTAGCGCCTGAGGCAGAGGCCATAGAGCCATCCTCAGTGCCTGGGCCAACTTTGCTCCAATGGAGCCTCGGCTGCGGGAGGGGAAGAAAGAGACAGAGAAGAAGGAGAGGGGGAGGGGTGGAGAAGCAGATGAGCGCTTCTCCTGTGTGCCCTGGCCAGAAATCAAACCTGGGACTCCTACATGCCAGGCCGACGCTCTACCACTGAGCCAACCGGCCAGGGCCTGGGTTCAAAATTTTGAACACTTTAAAGCTCTTCATTTGTATTGACAAGCTTCTCTCCAGAAAGCCTGTACGACTTTACTCTCTTATTGGAAACAAGTGCTCATTTTAATGCACTGTTATCTTAGAGGGCTTTTAAAAAGTATTTTAGAGGTACCAATTTCATGAGCACTATTATTTGTATTTCTTTGACAAGGTTTAACATTTTTTGAGACATTTTTAACATTTTTGATCAAGCAAGGTTTGTACATTGCTTGATCATTTGTATTGTTCATTTTATTTTATTTGGTGAGAGATGGGAAGATAATGAGGCAGACTCCTGCTGGGATCCACCTGGCAACCCCATGTGCAGCCAATGCTTGAGTACCACGCTATTTTTTGCGCCCGAGACTGATGTACTCCAATGGAGCTATCTTCAGTGTCTGGGGCCACGCTTGAACCAGTTGAGCTACTGGCTGCAGGAGGGAAAGAGGGAGAGAAGGGAGACAGAGGGTGGGGAGAAGCAAATGCTCGCTTCTCCTGTGTGCCCTTACTGGGAATCAAAACTGAGATGTCCATATGCCAGGCTGCTGCTATATCCACTGAGCCACCTTCAGGGCCTTGCATTGTTATTTAATGAATTGCTTGTGTTCTTTGACTATATTTCCAAATGATTTTTTGGCCTTTTCCTTGCTGATTTTTAGAAACCCAGTATTCTTAAGTAAATTAACCTTTGGTTTACTTTACCTCTTCACCAGGCTGTTGTTTTGTTGTTTACCTTTTACTTTAGTTTATGACTTTTGATGATTTATGTCCAACATTTGTAGGTAGTTAAATTCAGTGAACTTCTATTGTTTTCCTCCCTTCTTTCCTCCCTTCTCTTCCTCTTCTCACTTTTCCCTGTAGAAAGCCTTTCCCATTTAACTGCTTTTATTGATTGTTTTAGGTATGTTCATTTGCCTATAATTGAAAATAAAGCATACTTGAGATCCAGGCACTTATTAAAAGACATAATCTCATTATCTGTTGCCAAAGTTTGTTAAAAATTTGAGTAGAATAATAATAGTCAGAGATGATTGTCTGAAAGATATACTAAATTTTACTGCTGGGGGAGAGTATGAGTGCAGCATAAAGACCTTTACTTCCAGCCTGATAATCCTACCTTCTCTAATTTACAATCGCTTCTCATTTCATCTTAGGTATATGCAGAAATTGAAGCAGGAAAAACAGAAACACAGGTGGTTTGTGCCTTACCATATCACCCCTAGCTCCTTTCTCTATGTATCTTCTCTATCCCTGTTGTCACAAATAAGGAAAATAATTCTCTCATTAATCAAATGCTAACTCAGTGCAGCCTAACATGCCTGATATTTTGCATACATTATCTCAATTTCCCCAACAACCATACAAGGTAGAAAATATTATTATTCTAGTTTTACTAATGAAAAAATGGATGCTTTGAGAGGTAAGTGACTTGCCCAGGACCCTACAGGTTGAATGTGGAGGAGTGGAATGTGAATTCAAATTCAGATCTTTCTGATTTCAGAACCCGTTTCTTTTTCTTAACCGGTGTTCTTGCCATGTGGTTAGATGCACACGCCCAGAAACCTTCCCACCTCCGACACGTGGTTCCCTGAGTGGTGATGACTTGACATTTCTGTTCTCTCCTGTCATTGATACAGTAGTTAGGCATACAGAATGGATGAAGCAGACTAGCAACACCCAAGAGATTGAACTAAATCAATAGGATATTGAGTGAAAATATTTTGGAGAGGACTTATATCTTCTCTCATTCTTCAAATGCTCCAGGGGCATTTTGTCCTTGTTCCTTTAAATTTATGTACCTCACATGTATAATGTTCTCTGAACAATGAAGGATACTGCGAAAATTTCAAAGCAACCAAAGGCCAGAGACAAGTGGGTTGGTCTTAATTTGGCAATTGTTATAAATGTTTATTGTAGAGTCTGGGATTGATTGCAGCCACTGTGTTGCTTGTGTATTGAGCCTGGGAGGGCTGCTTAAAAAACAGGTTGTCTTTTTTTTTTTTTGTATTTTTCTGAAGCTGGAAACGGGGAGAGACAGTCAGACAGACTCCCGCATGTGCCCGACCGGGATCCACCCGGCACGCCCACCAGGGGGCGACGCTCTGCTGCGACCAGACCCACTCTAGCACCTGGGGCAGAGGCCAAGTAGCCATCCTCAGCGCCCGGGCCATTTTTGCTCCAATGGAGCCTTGCTGTGGGAGGGGAAGAGAGAGACAGAGAGGAAGGAGATGGGGAGGGGTGGAGAGGCAGATGGGCGCCTCTCCTGTGTGCCCTGGCCGGGAATAGAACCCGGGACCTCTGCAAGCCAGGCTGACGCTCTACTTCTGAGCCAACCGGCCAGGGCCAAAAACAGGTTGTCTTTTACTAGCACTTGGATGATTATTACACCTCTGTTAAATTTTAAACAGAGCGAGAATTAGGTCAATAGGACTGGTTCTCTTCTTTCTTTGAAAAACTTGAGACAGTGATAGCATTCAATTTTCCATAGTCATTTTGCTCATCTATCTATCAATTATTTAGAGCTCTAAAAGTCTTCAAAAATAATAGGGAAATGTGCGGTAGCCGTTTTGGGGTGGGTGAGACCAAAGGTCAATGGACACAACTTGAGAGCATTGCCTGTCTTTTCCTTCATCATATCCTCAGTGCCTAATAGTGCCTGGCACGATGCATTTTTGATTAAAAATACTACTTGGTGTGCCTTGAGTGGGGGAGTCAACCAGAAAGTAAAGTTTGGAATCTGGCTTTGCAGGCAGGTTTGGAGGTGATGGAGAAAGCACAGTGGTCTCTTTCAAACTGGTGCTAACAAAAGCTTTTTTTGTGATTGTTTGCAGAAAGACTACCACTTTGAATATACGGAATGTGGTAGCAGTGGCTCCAGGTGGAGAGTTGCCATTCCGAATTCTGCAGCAGACTGCTCCGGCCTGCCAGACCCAGTGAGAGGCAAAGAATGCAGTACGTTGGACCTTCAGGCCATTTGTCTTCCTGATTGAACCATTCCCCCTTCACATTAGCCCATGAAGTTAATTATAATGAATAGGAGACCTTTGGAAAAACAAACATGTAGCATTAATGTCTAGCAGAGCAAAAACATCCTTTTTCAATGCTTGGTGCCCCTATGTCTGAGATCTATAACAAGGCAGACAATATTATATAAATATATAAATATTTTAAAAATATGGTGTACTTTGCCTGACCTGTGGTGGCACAGTGGATAAAGCATTGACCTGGAATGCTGAGGTCACCAGTTCAAAACCCTGGGCTTGCCTGGTCAAGGCACATATGGGAGTTGATGTTTCTTGCTCCTCCTTTCTCTCTCTCACTCTCACTCTCTCTCCTCTCTAAAATGAATAATTGAAAAATTTTAAAAAATAAACAGATTCCCTTATAAAAAATATGGTGTACTCTTTTTTTTTTTTTTAATAAAGTACAGTTGAAATATCATCCTATATTAGTTTCAGGTATATAATATTAGTGATTTTATATATATATATATATATATATATATATATATATATATATCCTCTGATGTGATCACCATGGTTTGATAACCATCTGTTGCCATACAAAGTTATTACAGTATCACTGACTGTATTCCCTGTGTTGTACTTGCAGCTCTGGAACTTACGTATTTTATAACTGGAAGTCTGTGCCTCTTCTTCCCCTTCACTTTTTCCACCCATCCTCCTACTTTTCCCTCTGGCAGCCATCAGTCTGTTCTCTGTATCTATGAGTCTTTTCTATTTTGTCTTGTTTATTATTTTTTTTTTTTTGGTTTTTAGATTCCACATACAAGTGAAATCATATGGTGTTTGTCTTTCTCTGACTTATTTGTTAATGAGGATGTAGACAAATGGTGTACTGTTTACTTGAAATTCTGGAGGTTGGAATGGCAGAATTACTCTTTAATAAACTTCTGTTTTTAATTTAAGTTCCTAAAAAGTTTTTATATTTTTGGTAAAATAAAATTTAGCATCTTATGCCTGACCAGGCAGTGGTACAGTGGACAGAGCATCAACTTGGGATGCTGAAGACCCAGGTTCAAAACCCTGAGATCACTGATGTGAGCATGGGATCATAAACATGACCCCATGGTCACTGGCTTGGGCCCAAAGGTTGCTGGCTTGAGAAAGGGGTTAGTGGTTCAGCTGAAGTCTCCCTGTCAAGTCTCATATGAGCAATCAGTGAACAACTAAGGTGCTGCAACAAGTTGATGCTCCTCATCTCTCTCCTTTACTGTCTATCCCTGCCTGCCCCTCTGTCTCTGTATGTGTGTCTCTCTCGCTAAAAAAAAAAATTAAAAAAAATACTAATACTAAATAAATAAAAAATAAATTTACCATCTTAACCATCTTTAAATGTACAGTTCAGTGGCATTAAGTACATTTACCAATATCCATTTACAGAACTCTTATCACCAACATCCACCCACAGAACTCTTTCATCTAACAATGAATTCCTTGTTTTTAGCAATAGAAAAAATGTTATTTTCCTTTTAGTGTAATCTATAGAGGTTGGTGACTATCACATTTAATAGCTTGTCTTTTAGCAATTCATCAGCTTTGAAGTGCAACATTATGGATTAACAGAGAAATATGTCATTACATTTATTTTTACTTATAAATGCTGCTCTTTTTTAATCCTTTTGTTTGGTGAGTCACAGGTTTCTGCCGTGACTAGGGCTGCAGTCTAGGGCTAGACTGGAGTTCAAAGCTGGAAGTAAGACAAAGAGGTATGATAATTTGGGTTTCCTATAGTCTTCCAAATGATATTCCTAAAAGCTTAGTTCTGTTCCGAAATGAAAGAGCAGAGAGGCAAATGATTAAAGACAGTTAATTCCTTCCTTTTCATAGAGAATATGTCTCTGTCTCTGGCTGGAGGACTATTAGCATGGGTAGTGGGTTTACTGAAAGAAGGGAGATGGGAAGACACAATAGTCTTATGAGGAAATTAGGGAAGAAAACCATTATTTCTTGGTGAATGATATTAAATAAATACAAAGAGGTCCTGAGAACCCTTATTCATGTGAAGAGTTTAGTCTGGCAAGACTCTGAGAGAATAGTGGCGTCAGCCTAGAAGATGCTATGAGTCGTAGGCATGTGCAGCCCCTGCTGCACAGAGAGGGTCAGCCCTGTGAGGAAGGACTGTGAATAACACTTGTGGTCTTAGCTCATTATAACTGCTTAATCATCTTCGTAGAAAGCTTGCATAACATTTATATTTACTTTTTACTTGTGAGCTAATTCCTGGATTCCCTTGTAAACAATCCTATTGAGGGGGACAACTAACCATTAGGAATACTACTCCATATCTAAGTGATGTGATGGTGCTGGCTAGCATTGGCTTTTGAAGGCTGATAGTTTGAAGTGGGTCATGGTGGAGTATTTTATACCATGAAAATTGGCAAGCACTACAAATCAGGGCCTCTATTCCCTTTGGGGTTGGTTATTAAACATTTACCAGCATACCACTGATTAAATTTATTGGCATCAGTTCTTCATTGTGGCACCTTAGTTGTTCACTGATTGCTTTCTCATATGTGCCCTGACCCAGGGGCTATAGTGAAGCTAGTGACCCCTTGATGAAGCCAGCAACCTTGGGCTCAAGCCAGTGACCTTTGGGCTCAAGCTAGCAACCATGGGGTCATGGTTATGATCTCACACTCAAGTCAGTGACTCCACACTCAAGCTGGTGAGCTTGTGCTTTAGCCAGTGACCTTGGGTCTCGAACCTGGGTCCTCAGCATCCCAGGCCGATGCTCTATCCACTGCGCCACTGCTGGATCTGGCTTTATGATATTTTTTTTTATTAAGTAAGAGGTGGAGAGGCATGGAGGTAGAGAGACAACAGACTCCCACATATGCCCTGACTGGGATCCACTGGAGATCCATGGGCAAGCCCTCTATGGGTCAATGCTCTGCCCATCTGGGGTGTTGTTCTGTTGCTTGGCAACTGGGTTATTTTAGCACCTGAGGCCAGGCCATGCAGCCTTCCTCAGCTTACTCAACTTACTCAAACTTCCGGGGTCAACTTACTCAAACAATTCAAGCCATGGCTGAGGGAGGGGAAGAGATAGAGTAGGAGAGGGAGAAAGGTGGAGAAGCAGATGGTCGCTTCTTCTGTGTGGCCTGACTGGGAATCGAACCTGGTACTTTCACACACCGGTTTGACACTCTGCCGCTGAGCCAACTGGCCAGGACAGGAAAAAAAAAAAAAAAAAAAAAAAAAAAAATATATATATATATATATATATATATTTTTTTTTTTTTTGTATTTTTCTGAAGCTGGAAACGGGAAGAGACAGTCAGACAGACTCCCGCATGCGCCTGACCGGGATCCACCCGGCACACCCACCAGGGGGCGATGCTCTGCTCCTCAGGGGCGTCGCTCTGCCGCGACCAGAGCCACTCTAGTGCCTGGGGCAGAGGCCAAGGAGCCATCCCCAGCGCCCGGGCCATGTTTGCTCTAATGGAGCCTTGGCTGCGGGAGGGGAAGAGAGAGACAGGAAGGAGGGGGTGTGTGGAGAAGCAAATGGGCGTTTCTCCTATGTGCCCTGGCCGGAAATCGAACCCAGGTCCCCCACATGCCAGGCCGACGCTCTACCGCTGAGCCAACCGGCCAGGGCCTTGATATTTTTTTCAAGAGTCTTATTTTATTCTTTCCAAGACAAGAGGAACTATAATCCTCTCATGGCTCCTGAGAAAGGTCCGAAACTGGTATATTTGTTGATTATTTTTGGTGTCGCCTGACCAGGTGGTGGTGCAGTGGATAGAGCGTTGGACTGGGATGTGGAAGACCCAGGTTTGAGATCCCGAGGTTTCCAGCTTGAACATGGGCTCATCTAGTTTGAGCAAAGCTCACCAGCTTGGACCCAAGGTCGCTGGCTCGAGCAAGGGGTTATTTGGTCTGCTGAAGGCCCGCGGTCAAGGCACATATGAGAAAGCAATCAATGAACAACTAAGGTGTTGCAACGAAAAACTGGTGATTGATGCTTCTCATCTCTCTGTTCCTGTCTGTCTATCCCTGTCTATACCTCTCTCTGTCTCTGTAAAAAAATTTATTTTGGTGTCATCAAATTAGAAACTATTTTTAGTTCTTTTCTGTAAGTGAAACAAAGAGATCTAATCAGATTTGTAAAATTTAATTCTAGGTATAAAAGGACAGAAACACTTTGTCCTCAATATGCTTAGTTCGGAATGTCAGTGCATCAAGTTCCATGTGTGAAGAGTGTTGGAGTTAAACCTGCTCAGTAACACACGAGCAGTGGGTGAAAGGCCAGGACAAATGAGACTGTTAAAAGAACAGCTCAAAATCAGGCTTTACCTCAGTTGTAGTGTTTGGTGAGAGCTATGCTTGAGAGAGCTACTCCAAAAACAGCAGTCTATGAGGAGGTGAGAGAACTCAGCCCTGAGAACTGCAGGACGCCTAGCAGGAGGTAGAGGGTGACGGACATTTTCTAAGAGGAAGAGTTCAGGAGGTTAGGAATCAGTGTTAGGACCTAATTGAAAGCTGAGAAAACTGATGTCACAGATGTATTGTTCTGTCCTCACTGGTGACTTCATCAAATACTGTGACCAGTTTCCTTCCCCTGACCGTCACTGTTGTACCTTTTGTCATTCGTGCCCCATGAACTGGAGTTAGTCTCCTTTCCCATCAAACACTGAAGTCCGGCAGCTACAGTGAAATACATACATTTATATCATTTGAAAAGGTGAAAACCACCTTAGTTAGATATTGCTTATCAGTTTTCCTGCCAGGAAACAAAGTCGGTAATTTTTTAAAGTAGGGTGGAGTGGGGTGGGGAGATCTATCTGGCTGGTCAGTTCTCTCTAGGGAGCACAGTGCTGATGGAAAATCCTACCTGATAGAACAGGCACTCCTACCCATTCATTGCAGATGGTGTTAGATTTGAGAATTCATTATCAGAGATATAGAGGCAATACTTCCACTAACTATTCTTTTCAGAGAACAGTGAACTAGAAAACACGAGCCAGAACTGGTTTGTATTAATATATCTTTTGTATGTCTCCTGTCTTGATTTCATTTTAGTAAAATGTGAGGTGAAAATTTTTTCTTCTCTGTCCAAGAACTTTACAAAATTTAAATCCCTATGACCCACCACTTCATCTCCAAGTCTGAACAAAAAATTAAAGACTGTTATTGATAGAGCTGGGCTTTAAGAATTCTAAGGTGACCAACTTTTTTACAATGAGAAGGAGGACAAAAATAAATCGAAGAGAACAATATCATAAATAAAAGAAACACATTATTCATTGCAACAATAATACACTATCATATGATAAATGCATAATAAAACATTTGTAATTTTATAATTATGCTTACATGCCTATTTTTAATAATTGTAAGAAAAAAGTACTCATTTAGATAAAATTATCTAAATGAGTACTTTTCCACTGAATGAATATTTTTTGTCAATGTATCATCTTGTAACAGTATATTGAAAATATCTGAACAAGAAATATCCTTCATATTGAATTTTGCGTGAATTGTGCTTACCTGTCTATGATTGAATATTCACTGAGAAAGAAATAATCGTGAGTCTACAATGTTGTTAGTGCCATGTTGTGTTTCAGTAAGAAGTACACAAAGCCATTTGCGCGTTTGGTATGTAATGAGTTCTCTTGAGGTCTCCTGTGTGGAGCTCATGTATCTCATAATCGTGTCTCACCACACTGTATTGAGCCTTTTTTTTTTTTTTTTTTGTATTTTTCTGAAGCTGGAAACAGGGAGGCAGTCAGACAGACTCCTGCATGCGCCCAACCGGGATCCACCTGGCGTGCCCACCAGGGGGCAATGCTCTGCCCATCTGGGGTGTTGCTCTGTTGCGACCAGAGCCAATCTAGTGCCTGAGGCAGAGGCCACAGAGCCATCCTCAGCTCCTGGGCAAACTTTGCTCCAATGGAGCCTTGACTGCGGGAGGGGAAGAGAGAGACAGAGAGGAAGGAGAGGGGGAGGGGTGGAAAAGCAGATGGGTACTTTTCCTGTGTTCCCTGGCTGGAAATCGAACCCGGGACCCCTGCACGCCAGGCCGACGCTCTACCACTGAGCCAACCTTGATGAATCGTCGTGTCAAATACAAATACGTCACATCACATGCAGTGGATTGACTCTGCATTGATTGAATACGGACATTTACAAATTAGTCTTCCAATATCAAAAAGGAGGACATGTAGGAGTACACTTTTCGAGGGAGGATGGAACTTACAAAAGAAGGACTGTCCTCCCTAAAGGAGGACGATTGGTCACCTTAAGAATTCGGTTCTAATAATTTTATTGTGCAACCTCAGCATTTACACAGCAGCGTGTGTGTTATCTCATGTGGCTAAGCAGCACTGATGGAACTAGAACTTAAGTCTTTTGACTGAAAGAAGAGTTTTTTAAAATGCTGTTCTTGTTGCAAAAGATAAGATTTCCTTCTTTTTCATGGTCCCATAGTATTCCATTGTATATATGTGCCACAACTTTTTTTTTTTTTTTTTAATAAATTTTTATTAATGGTAATGGGATGACATTAATAAATCAGGGTACATATATTCAAAGAAAACATGTCTAGGTTATTTTGTCATCAAATTATGTTGCAAACCCCTCGCCCAAAGTCAGATTGTCCTCCGTCACCCTCTATCTAGTTCTCTGTGCCCCTCCCCCTCCCCCCTAACTCTCTCCCTCCCTCCCTCCCATGTCCTCCCTCCCCCCCCACCCTTGGTAACCACCACACTCTTGTCCATGTCTCTTAGTCTCATTTTTATGTTCCACCAATGTATGGAATCATGTAGTTCTTGTTTTTTTCTGATTTGCTTATTTCACTCCTTATAATGTTATCAAGATCCCACCATTTTGCTGTAAATGATCTGATGTCATCATTTCTTATGGCTGAGTAGTATTCCATAGTGTATATGTGCCACATCTTCTTTATCCAGTCTTCTATTGAAGGGCTTTTTGGTTGTTTCCATGTCTTGGCCACTGTGAACAGTGCTGCAATGAACATGGGGCTACATGTGTCTTCACGTATCAATGTTTCTGAGGTTTTGGGGTATATACCCAGTAGAGGGATTGCTGGGTCATAAGGTAGTTCTATTTGCAGTTTTTTGAGGAACCACCATACTTTCCTCCATAATGGTTGTACTACTTTACATTCCCACCAACAGTGAATGAGGGTTCCTTTTTCTCCACAGCCTCTCCAACATTTGCTATTACCCGTCTTGTTGATAATAGCTAATCTAACAGGAGTGAGGTGGTATCTCATTGTAGTTTTGATTTGCATTTCTCTAATAACTAATGAAGCTGAGCATCTTTTCATATATCTGTTGGCCATTTGTATCTCTTCCTGGGAGAAGTGTCTGTTCATGTCCTCTTCCCATTTTTTTATTGGATTGTTTGTTTGTTTGTTGTTGAGTTTTATGAGTTCTTTGTAAATTTTGGATATTAGGCCCTTATATGAGCTGTCGTTTGAAAATATCAGTTCCCATATAGTTGGCTGTCTGTTTATTTTGATATCAGTTTCTCTTGCTGAGCAAAAACTTTTAATTCTGATGTAGTCCCATTCATTTATCTTTGCCTTCACTTCTCTTGCTATTGGAGTCAAGTTCATAAAATGTTCTTTAAAACCCAGGTCCATGATTTTAGTACCTATGTCTTCTTCTATGTACTTTATTGTTTCAGATCTTATATTTAGGTCTTTGATCCATTTTCAATTAATTTTAGTACACGGGGACAGGCTGTAGTCGAGTTTCATTCTTTTGCATGTGGCTTTCCAGTTTTCCCAACACCATTTGTTGAAGAGACTTTCTTTTCTCCATTGTGTGTTGTTGGCCCCTTTATCAAAGATTATTTGACCATATATATGTGGTTTTATTTCTGGGCTTTCTATTCTGTTCCATTGGTCTGAGTGTCTATTTTTTTGCCAATACCATGCTGTTTTGATTATCGTGGCCCTATAATAGAGTTTGAAGTCAGGTATTGTAATGCCCCCAGCTTCATTCTTTTTCCTTAGGATTGTTTTGGCTATTCGGGGTTTTTTATAGTTCCATATAAATCTGATGATTTTTTGTTCCATTTCTTTAAAAAATCTCATTGGGATTTTGATGGGAATTGCATTAAATTTGTATATTGCTTTGGGTAATATGGCCATTTTGATTATATTTATTCTTCCTATACAAGAACAAGGAATATTTTTCCATCTCATTGTATCTTTTTCGATTTCCCTTAACAATGCTTTGTAATTTTCATTATATAGGTCCTTTACGTTCTTTGTTATGTTTATTCCTAGGTATTTTATTTTTTTTGTTGCAATCGTGAAGGGGATTATTTTTTTGAGTTCGTTTTCTAATATTTCATTGTTGGCATATAGAAAGGCTATGGACTTTTGTATGTTAATTTTGTATCCTGCGACCTTACTGTATTGGTTTATTGTTTCTAATAATCTTTTTGTGGAGTCCTTCGGGTTTTCGATGTATAGGATCATATCATCAGCAAAAAGTGATAGCTTTACTTCTTCTTTTCCGATATGGATGCCTTTTATTTCTTTGTCTTGTCTGATTGCTCTGGCCAGAACTTCTAGCACCACGTTAAATAAGAGTGGAGAGAGTGGACAACCCTGTCTTGTTCCTGATTTAAGGTAGAAAGTCCTCAGTTTTATGCCGTTTAATAGGATGTTGGCTGATGGTTTATCATATATGGCCTTTATCATGTTGAGATATTTTCCTTCTATACCCATTTTGTTGAGAGTCTTATACATAAAATTGTGTTGTATTTTATCAAAAGCCTTTTCTGCATCTATTGATAAGATCATGTGGTTTTTGTTCTTTGTTTTGTTGATATGGTGTATTACGTTAACCGTTTTGCGTATGTTGAACCATCCTTGAGATTCTGGGATGAATCCCACTTGATCATGATGTATTATTTTTTTAATATGTTGTTGTATTCGGTTTGCCAGTATTTTGTTTAGTATTTTAGCATCTGTATTCATTAGAGATATTGGTCTGTAGTTTTCTTTCTTTGTGCCATCCTTGCCAGGTTTTGGTATGAGGGTTATGTTGGCTTCATAAAATGTGTTTGGAAGTATTGCTTCTTCTTCAATTTTTTGGAAGACTTTGAGTAGAATAGGAACCAAGTCTTCTTTGAATGTTTGATAGAATTCACTAGTATAACCGTCTGGGCCTGGACTTTTATTTTTGGGGAGGTTTTTAATAGTTTTTTCTATTTCCTCCCTGCTGATTGGTCTGTTTAGGCTTTCTGCTTCTTCATGACTCAGTCTAGGAAGGTTGTATTGTTCTAGGAATTTATCCATTTCTTCTAGATTGTTGTATTTGGTGGCATATAATTTTTCATAGTATTCTACAATAATTCTTTGTATATCTATGATGTCTGTGGTGATCTCTCTTCTTTCATTTTGGATTTTATTTATTTGAGTCCTGTGTCTTTTTTCCTTGGTGAGTCTTGCCAAGGGTTTGTCAATTTTGTTGATCTTTTCAAAGAACCAGCTCCTTGTTTTATTGATTTTTTCTATAGTTTTTCTGTTCTCTATTTCATTTATTTCTGCTCTGATTTTTATTATCTCCTTTCTTCGGCTGGTTTTGGGTTGTCTTTGTTCTTCTTTTTCTAGTTCCTTAAGGTGTGAAGTTAAATGGTTTACTTCGGCTCTCTCTTGTTTGTTCATCTAGGCCTGAAGTGATATGAGCTTTCCTCTTATTACTGCTTTTGCTGCATCCCAGAGATTCTGATATGTCTTATTTTCATTTTCATTTGTCTGTATATATCTTTTGATTTCTGTGCTTATTTCTTCTTTGACCCATTCATTTTTTAGAAGTATGTTGTTTAGTTTCCACATTTTTGTGGGTTTTTCCCCCTCTTTTTTGCAGTTGAATTCTAGTTTCAAGGCTTTATGATCAGAAAATATGCTTGGTACAATTTCAATTTTTCTAAATTTGCTGATATTGTCTTTGTGGCCCAACATATGGTCAATTCTTGAGAATGTTCCATGTACACTAGAGAAAAATGTATACTCTGTCGCTTTGGGATAAAGTGTCCTGTAGATGTCTATCATATCCAGGTGTTCTAGTATTTCATTTAAGGCCACTATATCTTTATTGATTCTCTGTTTGGATGACCGATCTAGAGCCGTCAGCGGTGTATTGAGGTCTCCAAGTATGATTGTATTTTTGTTAGTTTTTGTTTTAAGGTCAATAAGTAGCTGTCTTATATATTTTGGTGCTCCTTGGTTTGGTGCATATATATTAAGGATTGTTATGTTTTCTTGATTCAACTTCCCCTTAATCATTATGAAATGACCATTTTTGTCTCTGAGTACTTTTTCTGTCTTGTAGTCAGCATTATTAGATATGAGTATTGCTACACCTGCTTTTTTTTGGGTGTTGTTTGCTTGGAGTATTGTTTTCCAGCCTTTCACTTTGAATTTGTTTTTATCCTTGTTGCTTAGATGTGTTTCTTGTAGGCAGCATATAGTTGGATTTTCTTTTTTAATCCATTCTGCTACTCTGTGTCTTTTTATTGGTAAGTTTAATCCATTTACATTTAGTGTAATTATTGACACTTGTGGGTTCCCTACTGCCATTTTATAAATTGCTTTCTGTTAGTTTTGTATCTAGTTTGATTCTTCTCTTTTGTTTTTCTATCATTTGTTTTTGTTTGTTTGTGTTCCATACTTCTTTCCTCTGTTGCTACCTTTTTTAAGTCAAGTGTTTTTGTGGTGGTTTTTTTAAGGGTGGTTACCATTAAGTAATGAAAAGGGTACCTACCATATTCATTGTAGTACCCTATCTTATAAGTATTTCTGCACTTCATCATCCTTTGCTACTGTTAATCTCCATCCTCTCCCCCCTTTTTTTCCTTTGTTGTCACAGTTTAAGTTTGGTTTTATTGTGTTCTTGGTGGAGCTGTTACTTGTGGTGTTGTTTTCTTTTGTTCTTTGAATCTGGTTGGAAAACCCCCCTTAGTATTTCCTGGAGTGGGGGCTTTCTGTTGATAAATTCTCTCATCTTTTCTGTATTTGTGAATGTTTTTATATCTCCTTCATACTTGAAGGATAGCTTTGATGGGTATAGTATTCTTGGCTGAAAGTTCCTCTCTTTCAGGGCTTTAAATATTGGGGTCCACTCTCTTCTAGCTTGTAGAGTTTCTGCTGAGAAATCTGATGATAATGTAATAGGCCTTCCTTTATATGTTGTACTCTTCTTTTCCCTGGCTGCCTTGAGAATTTTTTCTTTGTCATTGGTTTGTGTCATCTTTATTATGATGTGCCTTGGAGTGGGTTTGTTGGGGTTAAGAAAACTTGGTGTTCTGTTTGCTTCTTGAATTTGAGGCTTTAGTTCCTTCCACAGGCTTGGGAAGTTCTCGTCTATTATTTGTTTGAGTATATTCTCCATTCCATTTTCTTTCTCTTCTCCCTCTGATATACCTATTATTCTTATGTTATTCTTTCTGATGGAGTCAGACAATTCCTGTAGGGCTTTCTCATTTTTTATTATTTTTGAGTCTCTTTCTTCTTCTCTCTGTTGTGCCTCAAGTTGTTTGTCTTCTATTTCACTAATCCTATCTTCAATCTGGGCTGTTCTGTTAGCTAAGCTTTTTACCTCGTTTTTCAGCTCGTGAATTGAGTTTTTCATTTCTGTTTGATTTGTTTTTATAGTTTCAATTTCCTTGGTAATATATTCTTTGTGTTCATTGAGTTGTTTTCTGATCTCCCTATATTGCCTTTCTGTGTTTTCTTGTATATCTCTGAGTATTTTTAAGATTTCTATTTTAAATTCTCTGTCATTTAGCTCCAAAGCTTCCAATATGTTAAGTCTTTTCTCCATAGATTTTTCCACATCTATTTGTGTTACCTCTCTTTCTTTTGTATCCATAATATTCGATTTCCTCTTTCTTATCGGCATCTGAGGGTGGTCTTATTGATAGCACCCAGGCGCACTCCCTCGCGGCTTGAATGAGCGTCGCTGCTGCGGTAGCTTCCTCCACACCCTCGTCTCTCAGATTCAAGTGATAACAGTCCTTTTGCTTTCAGTTTGTGTGGAACTCCGGAATGCTCCGAGGATAAATTTTTCTGTTTCTAGTTGATAAATTTGTTGTGATTTAGGGGAGAGCTGTTGGACGCGCTTCTCACGGCGCCATTTCCGTGACGTCACTCTTGTGTGCCACAACTTTTTAATCCACTCATCTACTGACAGACACTTGGGCTGTTTCCAGATCTTGGCTATTGTGACAATGCTGCCATAAACATGGAGACGCATTTCTCCTTTTGAATCAGTGATGTGGTATTCTTGGGGTATATTCCTAAAAGTGGGATGGCTGGGTCAAAAGACCCATTTTTCATTTTTAATTTTTTGAGGAATCTCCATACTATTTTCCACAGTGGCTATACCAGTCTGCATTCCCACCAGCAGTCAGGAGGGTTCCCTTTTCTCCACATCCTTGCCAGCACTTATTATGTGTTGATTTGTTAATCAGCGCCATTCTGACTGGTGTTAGGTGGTATCTCATTGTGGTTTTAATTTGCATTTCTCTAATGATAAGTGATGTTGAACATTTTTTCATCTGGAACTGGAAACTATTATGTTAAGTGAAATAAGCCAGGCAGAGAAAGAAAAATATCATAAGACCTCACTCATTTGAGGAATCCAATGAACAATGTGTATGAACTGAGGAATGGAATAGAGGCATAGGTGGGATCAAAGGAACCAGAGGGAAAGCAGACAGAGGGAAAGAGGATGAGAGGGTAAGATCGGAGAAGGGAAGGAGATTGGTGAAATCATACATACACATAACACAGCATTATACAGAGCAGAAAAGCAAATCAAATCCTAGAGCAGTGGTTCTCAACCTTTCTAATGCCGTGACCCTGCAATACAGTTTCTCATGTTGTGGTGACCCCAAACCAAAAAATAATTTTGGTGGCTACTTCATAACTGTAATTTTGCTACAGTTATGATTCAAAATGTAAATACCTGATATGCATTATGTATTTTCCGATGGCTTTAGGTGACCCCGCTGGGGTTGCGACCCACAGGTTGAGAACTGCTGTCTTAGAGGGAAGGGGGAAGGGCATTGGGGGACGGGGCAAGGAGGATGTTGAGGGAACACGGGGACGGGGGGATGTATTCGGTGGGACACTTGAATCTATGTGTACAATACATTTAAGTCAACAAAAAATTTTTTTTGAATAAAATGCTGTTCTTTTTCACATCAAATAAGGATAGTGGATTTTTCTCAGCTTAACCATATAAAATCTTCTGATTTTGTGGTACTGCGAGGAGTCTGTTTATGAGCTAGAGATTCCTGGGGGGGGTTCATGGAAGTCTATCCAGATGGTGAGTCTGCCCGGAGTGACTGTAGAAAAGTTGCCCAAGGTCACACTGTAGAGGAAACTTGGTATCTGTATTATGAAGATTTTTACCAGAGAATCTGAAAAGTTTTTTTGGTTCATTCTGATAGTTTTAAGTGTTATTGCGTGTCCTGATTTATTTATTTTATGACAAAATCATTCTTCAAATCCCATAACTTGTGAATTATCTAAATTATAGTAGAATACTAATATATCTTCTTAATAATGTTCATGAATATTTCCACTTCATAGGAACATGCCATGTCTACCCACGATTAGAATTTAGAGTGTTATCTTTGTATCTTCTTCCAGCCTTACATTCAACATGTGTTGTTTTTTTTGTACTCACAACCAGTCTGCATTGCTGTCTTGCCAATTTTGACAAGAAAAACACCGTCTTATGATAAATAAAATCTTCCCAATTAAAGCCAACAAGGATTCCCTTCTGCCAAGCAGGGGTGGGGGGAATGCCTTAATGGGAGTAAGGACATCAGCAAGAAAGAACCTGTTTTGGAGTCTTCCTGCCTTACTTTCACTTTTGTAAAATGAGAGAGAAATTATTTTTTCTTCTCTAAGAATTTCACAAATAAAAGCTTGAAAGATAGTGGTCAAGTGTTCTCGCTGGCACTGAGGGAGGAAGAGCTGAGATTCAGTATGATGTTCAAGTTCTCTTAGATGCCATTTTCTACTTTCTTTTGTTTTCTGTGAAAGAATTATAATAACAAACCTGACAAGCAGTTGAAGTTATAATTATGTGATAATGATATGATTGGCTAAATGATTGATGAGGGTAAAATTGATCAGTTTTGAGGCCCACAAACTATGCATTATTTTCCCTATTTGTATGGCAATTAGTGGCAGTAAATAATAATAATAGTTGTAAAAGTATTCTTGTATAGTCAATAATAATGTGTACAGTTTTAATCTTATTTCTCATTTAAATGAAACTAAACAGTTGAAAAATGTAGACCTTTATGAAACTAAACAGTTGAAAAATGTAGACCTGTGGCTTCTCTTAAATCTGGAGTTGATTTAATTAATTGTTTTCTCAAAAAATGTATGTAAATATATTTTGTGTAGCTATTAATATAGGTTAAAAGATAAGATAACAGGCCCTGGCCGGTTGGCTCAGCGGCATCTGTCTGGCGTGTGGAAGTCCCAGGTTTGATTCTCAGCCAGGGCACACAGGAGAAGCACCCATCTGCTTCTCCACCCCTCCCCCTCTCCTTTCCTTCTCTCTCTCTCTTCCCCTCCTGCAAGGAGAGCTCAATTGGAGCAAAGTTCCCTGGGCACTGAGGATGGCTCCATGGCCTCCAGCTCAGGTTGCAACAGAGCAATGCCCAGATGGACCGAGTATCGCCCCCTAGTAGGCATGCTGGGTGGATCTCGGTTGGGCGCAGGTAGAAGTCTGTATGCTGCACACACACCCCTTCTCACTTTGGAAAAATGCAAAAAAAAAAAAAAAAAAAGAAGAAGATAACATCTTATTGAAGAAAAAGAAACCTAAATAATAAAACCAAGCTTCTGGGAAAAAATTTTACAGTGAATGTAGCTTAGTAAAATGTAGATTTGATATATTTTGAAAAAAAATAAGTCTAGACTGGAATAGAGGATCCATGGTAGGAGGGACTATTTCTTATTCACTAAAGTAGCCTTGGTGTCTGGTATTTGCCTAGCAAATATTAGGTACTCAACAAATATTTGTTGAATGAATTGATGTAATGTAGCATGATTCACATATACTTACCTATAATGAGATTACATATGGTCACTAATTTATCAACTTCTCATTACACAACTGAATAGGAAATCCTTTTCTTACTACTACTTATTAATGTTTACTGTTTAGAAGCCAAATGTCAGTGATAACTTCAAATTAGACAGAAAATGTATGAATTATGAATAATGTTATTGATAATGGTCACTTTTCAAAGCATATGGTGTCTGGAGGAAGAAAAGCAAAACTAGGAGGCCCTTGTGCTGACAGAGTGAAACTATAGTTAGGCATAAATCATAGGTGAAAATCAGCATATCAGTGATTTAGCTTAGCGACCATTATTTGGTACATTCTGTTGGATGGCTACATGTTTGTAGTAATGCTTTGAATTTCCATCGCACTTTTTCCTTTCAGAGTGGTTTTCACAGTGTCTTATTGGACCATAGCAGTCCTATGAGAGAGGAGGGAAGAGGTATTCTCACTGGAATGTGAATGAATGGAGGCATAGAGTTGTTGTCCCAGCCATTTGCTAGTTGGTGACAGATGATTATAAAAGGCTTTATTCCATATCTGATTCTTCATACCTGTGTATTGCAATCTTTACCAATTAGTAGCAAAAATAGATGTCAGGAAAGAAGAGTTAGGAAGCTGAGAAAAAGTTTAGATTCAAGCAGTTGGATGATTAGGTAAAATACATATATTATGAAATGCCAGATTGAGCCCATTATTAAGTAGTCTGTGACCTTCAGTAAGGTCTTTCTGTTCTCATATCAGAACTTTGGAGTTTGCTTATCTTCAATTCAGTTACTCTAGCATTCCAAGGTTTTTCAAGCAAAATAGTATTTATATTAGAAATGACTACTTGTTCAAATTAATTATAGTCAAGTCACTTTTACAACAGTTATAACAGCTTTTTACAATAACTGTCTATCATCCTGCTTTTGTTGAAAGGGTTGTACTCTAAATAAATTTGAATGAAAAGAGTGCAGTTTCTAAGATTATAAAAACCTAAATACCAAAGACCAAGAAAGCAATGTTGAAGTAGAAAGTGGATGTGGCTAAGAGAGAAGATATCAAGAAAGGAAAAGGTAGTCATTGTTGGTCACAGCCAAAAGTTAACAGTGCTGTGTTGATAACCTTGGCCTGATAGCTCAGATGGTTACACCAAGGTTGTGGGTTCAATCGCTGGTAAGGACACATACAGGAACCAGCCAATAAATTGCATACATAAGTGGAACAACAAATTGATGTTTCTCTGTCTCTCACTCCCTTTCTCTTCCTCTAAAATCAATAAGTAACAGTTAAAAAATGAAACAGCTCTGTATTGACATAATCTAGTAGGGTAAATTGTGGTTAACAAGACTGTGCGCCTCTTCTCTTCCTTTGGCTTGTGGCTGGAGAGCTGAATTCCAGGGTGGAAAATAAAGACTGAAGGGCAGCAAATGATTAAAATATAAAACTTGTCACACTGTTCCATTCCCTGTATTGTTCAAAACTCATTTGACTAACTTTGACTGTGTAATTATTCTGGGATATAACATCATCACTCCAGTGGCAGAATTCTTACTATCATAGGCCCCTGAATTATATTATTAATAATTGTAGCAAACAATTTGTTGTATGCTTTATGCCAGGCCCACTGCTAAATCCATTATGTGGAATATCTTATTTATTCCCAGAATAACACTTTGAAATAGATATTATTACTATTTTTCTTTTACAGGCAAGGATGTTGTGATTTATAGAGGTTAGTAATTTACTAAAATATTTCATGAGTGTGTGTTTGAGGTATGGCATATTAAAAATTTCATTAGAAATCTGAGGGTGGCGACTGGTTATTGCTTTGTGATGCAGACAAATATTATTTTACAGTTCAAGACAGGAAGTGAAGAATGATGTGAAATATAATCATTTGGAATTGCTTGCCCTTTTGTATTGATTATAATAATTGCTTGAACTGAATTATCTTGGGATGCCAGCTTTAGAACCAGACAGAGCTAAACATGAATATCAGCTTTGCCACTTGTTAACTTGATACCTTTTTAAACAATTTATTTAAATGTACTGTGCCTCAATCATTTGGTAAATGAGCATAATACCTTCTTCCTTCAAAGTATATTATAAATACATCAATCCATATTACTCATGGATCCCATATTTGTAAATTTTATCTGTCACCCCCAGCACATAATACTTTCATAGTCATTTATAGAGATTTGCCAAGCAGTAAAAATATGAGTCACCTGACCATATGGTCCCAGCTGAGCTTGAATATTCTGCCTTACTTCATTCCTTGTTATTGTCAACAAGTATTCTTTTTACCATCTGTTTATTGCCATGTTTTTTCACTTTTATGCTTTTAATTAGTGATTTTACCTTTTAAAATAGTGTCAAAGTGTTGGCTAGTGCTTCTCAGTGCAAGAAGGCCTTGTGTATGCACCTTGTAGAGAAAACACACATGTTAAATAAGCTTCACTCTAGCATGAGTCGTGTGCTCTTGACCAATAGTTCAAAATTAATAAATCAACAGTATATTAAATGAGATTTTTTTAAAACTGAAACACACATTAGAGAAGGTTATGTATTGATCTGTTAACAAAGATATTGACTAGAGGCTTGTAGGAGTCTAACCCTGTATTTTCCCTAGGATCAATGGTTCAATATTTACTGATTAGTGTTCACAAGTTTATACAACTACTGCGAATAAAAAGTATTGATGGTAATACATACTCAATACATTCACTTTCAACTTTCTCAGTCTGGTCTTAGACAAGGAAACATCTCTGAAAGAGGTGGGGATATTCTTAATTATTTTAACAGGGCAGTGAACACTGAGCCAATACAAACAACCTTTTCCTATTAAGCTTCCAAAGTCCCTTATAACAATTTGTCATAAAATATTACTTCCTATCTAAAGTTTAGTTTTGGACACTAGACTAAACAGTCTTCCAAGGCAACTTTATTTCTCAGAAAGTAAATTATTTTCAGCTTGGTGGCAGTCTCTGTCACAACTCTTCAACTCTACCATTGCTGTGTAAAATAAATATGTAAATGAGTAGTTGTGATTGTGTTTCAATAAAACTTTATTTACAAAGATAGACAGTTGGCCTGATTTGACTTGTGAGCTGTGGTTAGCTGATTCTTGATTTAATGTAATGTTGGCTCTTGGTTTATGATATTATTTATCAGTTTACTAGAAGACCTATAAACTCTAGAAAGTATAATAAAAAAATTTCCTAACTATATTTCTCTGTTGGTGGCACTGGTGGTGATAATAACTGTATGTGGTGAGCATTTATTAAATGCTAGGCACTGTGCTAACTATTTTATACTGTAGTTGAATATCTCATTTTTCAGAGGAAAGAACTGAGGCCTGAAGAAATGAAGTAACTCAGTCAAGGTCTCAGACTTAGGAAGTGGTAAAATCTGGTCCCTTGTTTTGTTTTGACCTTGTAGCCAAAATGCAATATTCTTTGGTTTAACCTTTTCTTTTTATGATACTTTACTATTTGGGGGATCTTGCTCTCAGGGGTAGAGGTTTATCATATAGTGTCTTAAAGCTTTTCTGAAAATAAAATCCCATATATTTATTTGTGATTAAGTAGATGAGTACGGGTTTCAGCTCTAATTCTCTGGTTTTTCAAAATTAGCATGGTTTTACTTTTTGGTTAGTTTCCAAGTGTATTCTAAAAGGAGAATCTACCTAAATCTAAAGGCTTTGCTGCTTTGCTCTGTGCTGGGAGATTTGTTTTTTTCATCAGATAATTTGAAGGTTTTATTTTGTTCCTGTTTCTATAATATCCTGATTAAAGGATTAGAAAGCCTTTTTCTACAATTCAGTCAGCAATACCACCTCGAGCACAGAGCCACACACTCAGATTTGCATTTGTTGAATGAATAAAAATTTAGCAACAGCACTTTTTTTTCCTGTAACTGTGTCAGCTATTAGTTACATCACCCATGACTTCTCAGAATTAGCAGAGAACTTGACATCAGTAATAAGATGTAAGTTGTGGAAATGACTAGTGGGAGTTGTGAGTATCAAAAAGGACAGCTGGTTCCAGAGTGGAGACACTTGTTCAGCTATTGTGTTTGAAGCACTGCCCTCGTTAACCCCTTTATGCTTAATTCTCCTTCACTGAATCAACCTTTTTTTTTGGATTATTTGACAGCTACAATTAGGAATCCAAAAATAATGACCCTTGTTTCCTGGAAGCTCAAAGCCTCACATCAACTGATATCTGTGTCTATGTCTGTGTCTATAACTATGTCTCCCTCTCTCTAGATACACACATGCACACATGCACATAGAGCAGCATATACATATTGCTTTAGTGCATATATTATGGAAAGAATATTGTAGCCGCACAGGGGGAGGCAAAACTGATGGCCTGGTGTTGTGAAGAAGGTTGTTTTGAGTTAGGTATGAGAGTTTTCCAAATAGAGTAGGTGGGTTGGTCAGCATCTCCAGAGAAAGAAGACCATAGCAGCAAGCAAGAGGATGAAATACTTTGGTAACGATAGGAATTTTGTTAGAGTTGGAAAGCGGGGACATGGGGTAAGGCTGGTAAACAGGTTGGGCTGGCTGGATTGTGAAGTGCAAGTTGTGAGAAGGGAGACTGTGGAAAGCTTTAATTAGGGTGTGACATGGTTAGAGCTTTATAAAAATGATTCTGGTGACAGTGTGAAGGGGAGGACATTGATGGGAGAGTCTGGTGAATAAGGGGTCACACCTTCTTCTGTGTTCCAGCTTTCTCCTGTGCTTCCGGAGAGTACCTAGAGATGAAGAACCAGGTATGCAGTAAGTGTGGTGAAGGCACCTACTCCTTAGGCAGTGGCATCAAATTTGATGAATGGGATGAATTGCCAGTAGGATTTTCCAACGTTGCAACCTTCATGGACACAGTGGTTGGCCCTTCTGACACCAGGCCAGACGGCTGTAACAAGTAAGAAACCATGGGAACCTTTGGCTCTTCTTGGAAGGCTGAGAAGAGTCTAGTTGCTCTTTTCCAGAAAGAAGTCAAGGACAATCTTGGTACTGATTGGGATTATAGATTAACTAATTACAAAGAATCATGCTTTTTTTTTTTTTGATCAGTCATTACAAATACTGTAGCTCAATTTTTATGAAGTTAAAATAATTGTTTTCAGGACATAGTAGATACCATATGCAAAAATGTGATAAAGCTACTATGAAACAAATTAATTTCCTATTAATATATTTATAAATACACTCAAGACAGTGGCATTTCTACAAATCCCTCACTAATTTTTAATGGATAATTTCAGATTTCCTTTCTTTTCTTCATAAAGGAAGAATGTGTAGCCTTCAGTTAGACACTTGATTATCTTCTGTAAGAGAGGGGGGTTAAATATGTGAAGTGGAAAACTCATTTAATTTTTACCTCTTATAGGAGATCATTAGCTTTGCCTATGACACTTCTGGAGGAGTGTGAAATTGTTTTGAAAAAGCAAAACAAAATGTTTATCTTGGCTCTGTAACCCTTTCCATTCTCTTGCATTGACTATGTAACATTTCCTTTCAGGGGGCTACATTGTTAAACTTAAAGCCTCTGGCTACCTTCTGACAGGATTGACTTTTCAGGAACTAAAACATTTTACCACAAGCTAAGAATGCTGGGATTTATTTAGCTATGCTAAAAGAAATGTTTCTTTCTTCCCTCCCTCTCCTCCCTGTCCTATCTTCCCTCATTTTTATATAGATCGGGATGTTCATTTAATATTATTTTCTCAGCCTGTAAAATTCCTTTATTATTGCTGCAGATCCACTGCTCAAAAATTCTTTCAGCTTTTGTTTACCTAAAATTTTGATCTTTAGTTTGGTCTCATTTTTGAAGAGTATTTTTTTGTACATAGGGTTCACTCATTGTGTTTATCTTTAATGTTGATTGTATTTTTAAGAGCTGTCTTAATTACTTGTCTGTTTCTTTTTTTTTTTTTGTTTTTTTTTTGTTTTTTTTTTGTTTTTTTTTTCTGAAGCCGGAAACGGGGAGAGACAGTCAGACAGACTCCCGCATGCGCCCGACCGGGATCCACCCGGCACGCCCACCAGGGGCCACGCTCTGCCCACCAGGGGGCGATGCTCTGCCCCTCCGGGGGGTCGCTCTGCAGCGACCAGAGCCGAGTTCTAGCGCATGGGGCAGAGGCCAAGGAGCCATCCCCAGCGCCCGGGCCATCTTTGCTCCAATGGAGCCTTGGCTGCGGGAGGGGAAGAGAGAGACAGAGAGGAAGGAGGGGGGGCGGGGTGGAGAAGCAAATGGGCGCTTCTCCTATGTGCCCTGGCCGGGAATCGAACCCGGGTCCCCCGCACACCAGGCCGACGCTCTACCGCTGAGCCAACCGGCCAGGGCTTGTCTGTTTCTTTTGACTTGTCTTTTTTCTAAATTCAGGGTCATATTTTCTCATTTCTTTGCCAGTTTAGTAAGTTTTATTTTATTTTGGACATTGTGAATATTAAGTTGTAGAGAAAGTAGATAATATTTTTTTCATGTAAAGGGTGCTGAGTTTTGTTCTAGGAGGGAGTTTATTTACTGGAAGAGCACCTTGATCCCATCAGGTCTGATTTCATTATTTTTTAGGGTGCCTCTGTGTTGGTTTCACTCTTAGTTCTAGGTCTTGGTCTTTATGCTAGGGCAGGAGTGGGTAAACTACTACCGGTGAGGCCCTCCCTCTGTTTTGAAAATAAAATTGTATTGAAACACAGGCCCTCATTTATGCGATGTCTATGGCTGCTTTGGAGCTACAGCAGCAAAGTTAAGTATTGCAAGAAAGGCCAGGTTTTCTACAAGCCAAAAATACTTACGCGTTGGCCCTTTATGAGAAGTTTTCTGACACCTGCTCTAGGGCATGGTCTGTATAAGCTGTAGCATTTCTGGGATCTTAAGTGGATGTCCAATAAGGTTATCAAGGTTGTGCCACCCTGGCTGATTTAGTGCTCCAGTGACTCCCATTAATGTGACCCCTCTGATTTATGTCGCAACTTTGCAGTGGCTGCTAGGCTGCACACTCTAGCCTCAAGCCCAGGACCTGCAGAGAAAGTTCATAGGGACTTCTTGAGCCCCTACTTTCTCTGATTCTTATACCTAGTAACTCCAGCTTTTTCAACTGTCCCAAGCACTAATCTCTGCTCCTCTGCTCAATGAGACCACTGTGCTTTGCTTGGGTGCTATGTCTGGGTGTCATTGTTTGGGCAGTGTCCTGAGGAATGAGGCCAAAGTCACTCTGGGCTTTACCTGATGTGTTTTCCTGTTCTCAGTCCTGCACTGCCTATTGTCAATGCCTGAAAATGGCTCGTGTATTTTGTTTTGTTTTGTTTAATAGATGGTTAAAGAGAAAGGGCAGGTCCAGTACCAGTTAGTCATGTTGGGATGTGTAAGTCTCAGTCTTTTATTCAGATTATTCTTTTTTTCTGTAAGAAAAGAAAGAATATAATTTGCCAACTCTCATTCTTATAATCTAGACAAAAAATTAAATCTGAAGAGAAGGATGTTAAGTTGTGCTATTATGCAGTGTGGTTGAATATTTTCTTTTTCTTTTGCCACCAAATTAGACATACAACTCATTATTGGTTGATTCTAAAAATTAACTTATGGTTAGACTTACAACTCAAATTTTGTTCAGAAATATATTTTCTTAAATTTTTCATCTTGTTTTTTAGATAAAAATTTCAGACTTTTACCTCATTATGTACTATGAAACTGTGATCTATATTTACTAGGTTCATTTTAAATAGGCTTTCTCTAGGACTATTTTTTCTCTCATATCGAGAACCTTTTCACAAACACTCCTCTGGGTAATTTGTTAATAAATAAAATTTCAAGTGTTGTTTGAGAGAATAATTCCTGCCCCCACCCCCAAGACTAGTAGGATTAGTGATCATCTCTTTAGTGATCAAATTTTTGGTGAAAAATAGCAAATTGATCTTACCAAAATTTAGGAAGTTATGTACCATAAGAAATGAATCTTTTCCCAGTAACGGTGGTGGTCTTTGAGTTTCAGAAATGCTTCTGATCTTCTCTGCTGTGCCTTGTTGCTATTACTACTTCTGAATCTGAGTTATGTAACATGTAAACAGAAGAGATATCTGAATGCTGACAGAAAATGCCTCTTGGTTTTGTTTCCGCAGCTCCTCTTGGATCCCTCGTGGAAATTACATAGAGTCAAATCGTGATGACTGCACTGTATCTTTAATCTATGCTGTGCACCTTAAGAAGTCAGGTTATGTCTTCTTTGAGTACCAGTATGTCGACAACAACATCTTCTTTGAGTTCTTTGTAAGGCCTTTTATATTCTGAAATTTACTTTATAAGGAACATTCATGTAAAATTTACCTTAATTCACTGTTTCCCTTACACTTTGTGCCTCCTCAGTTTTGTGTATGTGTGTTGACTGAACTTTTTGATACTAAGATAAAACTTGACTTTTGTTCTGTAATATTTTATTTTCTGGTGAATGCTGTTTCTTTACCTCTGAGATCATGCCTTGTAGAGTAGCATTGGGCTTGTTTTATTTTTGGTATTATCATTAGGTGATCATTTGGTGTGGACATTTTGTGAGACAAATATATTCTCCTAGATTCATTTTAAGTTTTGAATTTTGTAGCCTCAGATGCTATTTGTTAAAAATATGTCTTCACCAATTTTAGTTTTTGTTTAAAAAGGGCAATTTCAAATAGTTGAATTATTTAACTGTATTCATGGGCAATATTTCAGAAGTAGAAGTGGCTATGTTTCTGATTTTGTCAATATAAGTTTTTTACAATATAAAGGAATTAATGGATTGGATAGTTGATGGCTCTGGTATGAGATTAAATAGCATTACAGAATACAGGAAAAAATAAAGTCTAACAAAATAAGCTGTTACTTCTAAAATTAATTATTTAATATAAACTGTAGGTAATCTAGCAAATATCTGTTGTGCAATGACTCAAATATTTGAGAAAGTGTTTTCAGATTGACTTCTCATATTAAAAAGTGTGTGTTGTGCAAGTAACTAGCAAAATATCTTGTAAAATGTTTCTGTGGTACAGATTTCAGGAGGAAATGTACTTGCAATTCTAAAACAAATGTAGATTGCTATTGATAATGGAGATTTCTAAATCAAAAGTTTGGCAGGAAGAGATTTTTTGTGTGTGTGGCAGAGACAGAGAGAGAGGGACAGACAGACAGGAAGAGAGAGATGAGAAACATCAATTTTTCGTTGCGGCTCCTTAGTTGTTCGTTGATTGATTTCTCATATGTGCCTTGCCCAGGGGGCTACAGCAGACCGAGTGACCCCTTGCTTGAGCCAGCGACCTTGGGCTCAAGCTGGTGAGCCTTGCTCAAACCAGATGAGCCCGCACTCAAGCTGGCGATCTCGGAGTCTCAAACCTGGGTCCTCCATATCCCAGTCTGACGCTCATCCACTGCACCACTGCCTGGTCGCAGGAAGAGATATTTTTTGATTAAAGTATGAACCTTACATTTGAATTGAGAGATTCTGGCTCTATTCCCATCTTTACAAATGCTAGCTGTGTGTTATTGGGCAATTAAGTTAACTTTTCAGCCATCAGCATTCTTTTTTGTAAAGTGGATTGTGTCACAGGACCTTTTAAGAAGCCCTCCTAGCTCTAATATCCTTTCAACATTCAAACACATTTATTTGCTTTTTAAGCTGTATTTTGTTTGCAAACACTTCTCAGAATGAATTATTACCTATTTTATGGGACAGTTTTGCAATAGCAATAAAATAAAACAAAGTTAAGAAGCAAGGTAATTATTTATTTGTTTGAATAAGCACTTAGTGTTATATTGTCTGACAAGTGCTTTGAGAGTTGTCAATAAAGGTACTCCAGAGGCATGATGTTTCATTACTTCCTTTCAATAATGCCTTTGTTCTTCTGGTTATAGACTAAAAAGCGATGGCAAGTTTATATTTCTTCTTTTATTGATGTTTCGGCTTCATAGATTGTGATTTATTGACTCAGAGGGTCAGGACCCATGGTCATCCTGCTAAGGGTTAATGGAAAGGAAATGTCTGAGGACTAAAAGATGCAGTTGTATGTGTGGACGTTACATAATCAAAAACTGTAAGCTATTTAATTTAGAACTGTTTGGGACTTCCATTTAGCCCCACCCCCTTTTTTCAATGATAAAACTAAAACCTAGAAAGAATAAGTGATCAAACTGAGGTTTACTGTTGTTAGTTACTTATAGAATGAATCAACTCAGGTCTCTAGAATGCCAATAGAGAGAATATCAGGATGACACTTGTTGTCTGATTTGGGCTGAAAAAGAGGCTGTCAGCTTATCCAAACACCGACCACCAAAGGTATGTATATTCAGGGTCCATATCTGTTTTAAAATGACTTTACACATTAATATAGTCATTATGCTTCTAATATAAGTAGAATACTTAAATTTAATTAAAGCCAATATCCTCAGTAGTGGAAATTCTCTGGTACTTGGAATGCAAAACACTCTATTTTCTAGTCAATAAGCTTTAGAAAATTTCTCTGATGGAGATGTTCATGTCTGCAAACTGGGCAAGACGATCAGTGAAGTGGCAAAGTGATTTAGAAAAGAAATAGATAGCCATTCGGGTGAAAGTAGTGTAGATAATAAGAAACTCTTTTAACCCTACTCTGTTGTTGACTATTATGCAATACTGTAAAGATGGCCTAACTTTTGATGTTTCCATGTTCTACATAGACCTGGAAAAGTAGAGTCACAGATACTAGGCATTTTGGAAGAATTTTCTGGGAAGCACAAAGTGTTTGATGTTAAAAATATTAGCTGTAGCCACCAACAAATGATTAACATTTATCCCCAAATAAAAATTTGGGATTTTGTTGCCACTTACCTGTGCATTTGGATTAAGTTCTGGAGAACTGAAAACAAACCAGACTTTATTGATTTATTAATTTAATATTTTACGGCCCCAGATATTTTAAAAGATAAACTTTATTTTTGTACCATTGGGAGTGAATTGTGAATGCAAGCTTTTAAAAGAATTTGGTAAGATTTTTGTAATAACTTTTTCTTTGTATGTGAATTTTCAGTATTAACTGCTTTCTCTTTCTTTTTCCTCTCCCCTCCCCTCTTTTCCTCTCCCCTTCTCTCCCCTCTCTATACCATTTAGTGAGCTAGCCTTTTTGTTAAAATAATGACAATGGTTTACCCAGAACCATCACTAATATGCAGTTATCACTTGGTCTTAGAGGTCTTAATATGTTTATTGTTGAGAATTACTCATAGACATTGTTTGCTGTATGTACTAAAAGAAGTTCTTGCAGCCTGTCCTGTGCTGAGTAACAGATTTAATTAAAGCCATTATTCAAGATGATATACTTGAATATGTTGGGACTGTTGTGTTACTCCACAGATTCAAAATGATCAGTGCCAAGAGATGGACACCACGGCCGACAAGTGGGTGAAACTCACAGACAGTGGAGAGTGGGGCTCTCATTCTGTAAGTCTCTGTGTTCTCTGCCACTAGCAACTCCAGTCTTTTCCTTCCTTTTTCCAACCATTGTAAAAGGTTTATTTTAAGGAAAGAGGTTTCATAATTGTTTATGAATTTAGACTATTTCCATTTGGAGAAGATGTTTTATGGATGCATTCTCTTTCTAGACAGTTTTTCTTACCCTTTTCTCTCTCCTTAGGCTCTTTCCCATCATACTCCAACTTTCCTCCTTTTCAAAGGGGGCATTAATAAGAAATAAGGCTAATCAAACTAATACACAAACCTCTGAGTATGTAAGTTTACAGGTGTGGCTCTTGGTGTTGGGAGGATCCTTGAGTTCCTTCATTTAGCTTTCTCTGTGGTCTTCTCAATAAGTGATTTTTCAAGTTTGTCTTGTTGGACACTGTGCTGACTCTACTGTTGAGTAGCTCTGATGATCACAAAATCATCCATGTTTGGAACCTAAACCTACTTCCTACTTGTCACCAATAGTCAAAGTTTTATGCCCTCTGAAAAATGCCTTCCCATTGAGTAAAGTAACTGCCTATTTTTCTACACAATACTGTAAATGCTAAAAGTGGTAGTCAACCTGGTCCCTACCACCCACTAGTGGGGTTCCAGCTTTCATGGCGGGCGGTAGTGAAGCAACCAAACTATAAATAAAAAGATAGATTTAACTATAGTAAGTTGTTTTATAAAGATTTATTCTGCCAAACTTAGCGAAAATCCAACATAAAGTACTTGGTAAGTAATTATTATTATATGCTTTAACTTGCTGTAACTCTGCTTTATAAATTTTATAAAGTAAGTTACTTCCCTACTTTATAAATCACCATTACTGTGGAACTAGTGGACGATTAGAAAATTTTACTATTAACAGATACAAAAGTGGGCAGTAGGTATAAAAAGGTTGACTACTCCTGTGCTAGAAGGTGAATGTTAGGTAACACAGTCAACTTGTCTGTTACTATTGAAACACTGTCCTTTTGAAGTGTGACATGCAATTAAAATCAAACTCTGGCTTACAGAACCTGTCTTTCTATAGGTAATTGGCTTAGTCTCTTTGAATCTGTTATTTTCATATAAGAAATAGATGAAAGTACTTAATGTGCTACTGCTCTGGATCTTGGGCATGGTGAAATGGTTGAGTTTAAGTTCATAAAGCCAGAGAATGCGTAGAAGAACAAGGGTAGCAACTGAGAAAGCAAGGAATTATTAAAATTAGTTTGCTTGCCTTAATCAGCATGAAATTTCTCAGAAAGTTTGATTTATGATTAGCAAAATGTCTTAGTGGCAAAGAAGGCAAATTTTAGGCTTAGTATTGTTTACATTCTAAAAATGAATTTTTTTAAAAAAATTTTATTTTATTCATTTTAGAGAGGAGAGAGAGGGGGAGAGAGAGAGAGAGACAGAGAGAGAGGAGAGAGAGACAGGGGGGAGGAGCTGGAAGCATCAACTCCCATATGTGCCTTGACCAGGCAAACCCAGGGTATCGAACCAGCGACCTCAGCATTTCCAGGTTGATGCTTTATCCACTGCGCCACAACAGGTCAGGCAGTATTGTTTACATTCTAAAGTCATAGAGTTAAATCAGGTTATTCTGTGAGAGCAATTCTGTTTTTTCTTATTGCAGTTGCAGTGTTGTTTAATAAATATATTATTTTTTTATTTTTATTTTTTTTTTGTATTTTTCTGAAGCTGGAAATGGGGAGAGACAGTCAGACAGACTCTCGCATGCGCCCGACCGGGATCCACCTGGCACGCCCACCAGGGGCGACGCTCTGCCCACCAGGGGGCGATGCTCTGCCCCTCCGGGGCGTCGCTCTGCCGTGACTAGAGCCACTCTAGTGCCTGGGGCAGAGGCCAAGGAGCCATCCCCAGCGCCCGGGCCATCTTTGCTCCAATGGAGCCTCGGCTGCGGGAGGGGATGAGAGGAAGGAGGGGGGGTGGAGAAGCAAATGGGCGCCTCTCCTATGTGCCCTGGCCGGGAATCGAACCCGGGTCCCCCGCATGCCAGGCCGATGCTCTACCGCTGAGCCAACCAGCCAGGGCCGTTTAATAAATAAATTAAAGAAGCAAACTCATTCTGTTGTCTTTTTGTTCTCAGAGCTCAAAGTCTACTTATGAAAAGTGGCTTCCAGTAAATATATGATTTTGCTGAGTGCCCTCCGCTCTCTAAAAGGAGTCCCTTTTAAATATAACCTAAACTTCATGCAATGGTTTGAAAGTCTTTTTATTGTTTCCTTTCTTTCATTCATTCATTTTTTTCCTTCCTCCCTCCCTCCCTCTCTCCTTTCTTTCCTTCCTTCCTTCCTTCCTCCCTTCCTTCCTTTTCATTCTTTCTTTCTTAAAGAGAGATCACAAGGAAGAAAGAGAGAGAGAAACATTGATTTGTTGTTCCATTTATTTATGTATTTATTGGTTGTTCCTTGTATGTGCCTTGACCTGGGATTGAAAATGCAATTGGATGATACTCTAACCAACTGAGTTACCTGGCCAGAGCTTTATCTTTTTCTTTAGACTTGAGAAATTTTCTTTTCCTTCTTTATTGCTTTCGTTTTTGGATTGCCAGAGTATTATTTTTAGAAAATTTGAACTTCAGCAGAGCTTAGGTCCGAATTAACAGTAGACTTAAATTTGTGAGTTCCAAATCAGTGGTATTTCATTATAATGCACAGAACAAAGTATAAGAGATTAGCTTTCAGGTATGGCTTATCTGACCTGAGTGTCTTTTATCTTTTTTCACAGGTAATGCTAAAATCTGGCACAAACATATTATACTGGAGAACTACCGGCATCCTCATGGGTTCTAAGGCAGTCAAGCCAGTGTTGGTGAAAAATATCACAATTGAAGGTATTTCATAGCCCACTGTTTTAGTAGTCACCTATCACATTTTGTGTTGAGTTAAGATATTGATTGAATTGTTGGTTTGTCTGGGTTTCATAAATCAAGCGTTTCTGGGACAGTAATTTATATGTAAGTTAGCATACCAGTCCAAAGGTTCTGGTTTTATTTCTGGCAAGTTGGCTGTTTTTTTGTTTTTGTTTTGTTTTGGTACCCTTAAACTGAATTATTTAATCTGTGTGAAAAAGTAAAGATGATGACAGCTCTGGGTGTCTTTAAATAAAAGAAAAATGTCTTTGTTACTAAGAGCCTATTATTCATTTGCAAAATGTTTATCTTGCCTGTCATTGAGCTAACTCAAGTCACAACTGTATGCATAAAAATAGCAATAAAATAAATATCTAGCCTGTTCTGTCTCCCAGATCTCTTGTGCTTCTTCTGAACCAGCTGGGCCTTTGTGGCCCCAGAGAGCAGCCATAAACTCTGGCATTATTAGTTCTCAGGGCTACTTTTAATTAAAGCAGTGATTCTTCTTTATTAAAGTTTGGCTTGCGTTTTAATATTTTTAAAGTATACTTGTTCCTGTGGTGCTAACTCATTAGCCATAGGGACATCTGCTGTCAAAGGCTGGAATTACAAACCAGAAGACAAGCCCTTCCTGCCGTTTAAGTCTTGCCTGTTAATTTGTGAGTGGGCATTAAAAAGGGAACAAACACAGAGATCAGAGAGTGGTAGCTTATAGAATTGAAGGAGTCTTTTAGAGTTTATCCTACTTCATGGACCTGTCTTTTGACAACTGATTTTTTATATTGACTATTCCTCTAACAAATGTCAATCTTTTGTGGAAGTGTTTGCTCTACTTATTGTGCTTTTTTTTCCCCCCCGAAGCTGGAAATGGGGAGGCAGTCAGACTCCCGCATGCGCCCGACTGGGATCCACCCGGCATGCCCACCAGGGGGCGATGCTCTGCCCATCTGGAGCGTCGCTCTGTTGCAACCAGAGCCATTCTAGAGCCTGAGGCAGAGGCCATGGAGCCTTCCTCAGCACCCCGGCCAACTTTGCTCCAATGGAGCCTTGGCTGCGGGAGGGGAAGAGAGAGATAGAGAGAAAAGAGAGGGGGAGGGGTGGAGAAGCAGATGGGCACTTCTCCTGTGTGCCCTGGCTGGGAATCAAACCTGGGACTCCTGCACACTGGGCTGACGCTCTACCACTGAGCCAACCGGCCAGGGCCTACTTATTGGGTTTTATTCAGAATTTATCCCAGCTCTTTGCATGCAGCAAACACTCTCAGTACCGGGTTAATGAGATAAAGGATTTGGGCTGAGCGCACGGTCAGTAATTCTCTCTCACTTCTGGAAGAAGCTGCGAGAAGGTGCTGGTTTGCTTGTTGCTGTTGGGTCCTCCTTCCCACGCCCTGTCTGTCATTACCTCGTAGGAGTGGCGTACACATCAGAATGCTTTCCGTGCAAGCCAGGCACCTTCAGCAACCAGCCAGGTTCATTCAGCTGCCAGGTGTGTCCTAGAAACACCTATTCTGAGAAAGGAGCCAAAGAATGCAAAAAGTGTGCAGAGGACTCCCACTTTTCAGGTAGTCTCTGCCAGTTTATACTCTTTGTTCTCTTCATTTTAAATTTACCTTTGTCATCAACCAGAAGTCACACAAAAGTGGGACAGGGACAATGGGCCAGACACCAACGTGCTGAAGTGAATCAATATTGAATGGATAAAAATGGCTTGTTTTATCCCTTTTTTTATGACCTTTTCTTTTGTCTGTAATTTTTTTATTCCATTCCCCATAGGTAACTGCTTTGGACGTGTTAATACTAATCAAAATTCATGTTGTAATTTTAGATGGTTTGTGGGCATAGAATTTTAATTTGTTGCAGATTTACAATTTTAATGATAACTGAATAAATCTAATGTCTTCTTGGAAAAACTATGATTTGTCCCCATGTGTGTCATAGAGACATGTATTGCTCTAGTGAAAATTAAAATGGAAGCCTTTATCTTCTGTGGGCCTAGCTAGTTCTATGTAAATTCCTCTGGTGAGGTTATTTTTATGTTTTAGTTGTCTTCTTTTTTGTGTTGTTCTGGTTAGCTTTTCCCCTTTTCTTAGAGTCATGAAGGAATACACACATTTCTGAAATGCATTTTTGTGTTGCAGAGGAAGGGTCCAGCCAGTGCATGGAACGCCCGCCCTGTGCCACAAAAGACTATTTTCAGATCCATACGCCGTGTGATGAAGATGGAAAGGTACCAGCAGTGTTCAGAGACTCCATTTCATATCTATTCAACCCTCTTCCTAATTTGATAATTTGAGCAGACTCTGATTTGTTGATGAGAGAGTTAAATGAGCTGATTTATATTACATGTATGTAAAGTAGTACAGAGGAAATTTAAGAATTTATATTCTGAAGCCTCCCTTCCTGGCTTGGATTTTCCAATCGACTTAGTGTTATGGGCAAGTTATTTGCTGTCTTTAAGTTTCAGTTTTTTTCATCTGTAAAATAGGGGGAATATCTGTACCTGTTTCATAAGGCTGTGAGAACATGAGATATTCAGTGTAAATTCCCAGCACAATGCCTGTCATGTATTGAGTGCTCAATTAATAAACTGCTATTTTTCACAGTTATATTTTTTAAAAAGTAATAATAGCAGAAAAAGCACAGCCTTAAAGAGTGTCCTGTGATTCATAAGTTGGAAATACAGTAAATCCTCACTTAACATTGTTGATAGGTTTTGAGATTTGAAGTGAACTGTCATATAACAAAACCAATTTTATCATTGGCTAATTGATGTAAACAAGAGGTAAGCTCCTGTTGCATCTCATCGATGTTATACTGAAACAACAAAGGATGTTGAATGAAACGACCTTTTTGGGGGACCCGTTGTATCCTATAACTGCTCTTTAATTATTTGGTTCCTCAGTAGATTTTTGTCAGTAAAACAGCCATGCAGCCATAGACTAATTTAGTTAGGGCAGATTACTGTGTAATTGCATTTAGAAAATGCAAAGTGATTACCATATAAATGACACTGAGCCAGAGGAAAAAGTGCATACATGAACTCTGCAGTTGACCTGCCATTCTCTTAATTAAAAAGTGTCAGCCTACTCAGTAGAAGAAGTGGAGATGACAGCGGCCATGATGCAGCATCTTTCTGTATGTTGGCACCTTCGAGATCCTGACATTTAATTTCTTGACCTAATTTTGAAAATACACATAGATGTCAGTTTTGCTTTATTTTCTTAATTTTTATTCTGAGGTCCTAATCTGTAATTTTTATATTTACATGGTTATTGTTCTTACCCTTAGTCCTTACATTTTTTTTCTTTTCTTAGAAATTTACTTTTGAATATTTAACACCAAGTCCATTCTAGCATTTACAGTAGATCAAGTACTAACTTAGAATAATTTGAGAGAAGATCAGTTTAAATTGGTGGAAATTTTTTTTGTTAGAAGCACTTCTGTTATTTTTAATAAGAACAGTAATTGAAATTAACAGCTCTACAGAGAGTTTTAACAAAGAGTTATGATAAAGATCTTAATAATCCTGTAATAATAGCTAAGTAAGAGCTATTTTTATTTAGAAAATATATGTAGAGAGCATAAATGAATGAGATTTAATATACAAATGAATTTTGTTTTTGCTATAATAAAAATATTCAGAAGTCATATTTTTATTATGTCCATGTGTAGTGTGACAAAATCTAGTTGACCTGTGCTGAAAGGAAGTAAGGACGTATATCAAATATAGAATGCATGGAATATGTACACATACACATACATGTGCCCATGCATGCACATGCAGACATGTTGTGTACACATTCATACAAATTATGCTTTTCTGTTGATTTGGGTGAACTCTGTGCATGTGCATAGAACAAAGAACATAGAACAACATAGAACAAAGCAATGGACTAGCACTTTATTAACTCAGTGATTTAAGACTTATTGCAGGATAAATGTTTCCAGCTTCAGTAGTAAACAAAAGTTATGGGAACTTAATAACAAATATAATGAAAAGTGTAGATTAGACATGTGAATTTGAATATTTTCTGTTTTTGTCAATTCTGACATTTTCATTTGTTCTGGTTTCACTTTCTTGAAAAATATTTTTTCCTAGTTTAAATACCCTGGTGATGTGCTGGTGGTTTAGTGAGATTTCCTAGGTTCTTCAATGAATGTGTTTTGGCTCTTTTTGTCCTGTCATACTTTCTTTGATCTTATTTTCCTCTTACTTAGAGAGGATTATCAAAGGAGGCGCCTATTATATATCCAAAGATATACAGACTTTGAATATTATAATTTATATGACACAAATGTTACAAGTTTCTGTGTCATTTGTTTTGAAGTTTAGTTACTTGATTGCTTCTTGCTTTATAGGGGATGTTTTTCAGGAAAATTTTTATTGCTAACTGTAATTGTTCTAATCTTGATTAAGAGACTACCATTAGTATCATGAGAAATGTGGAATGTCCACTCATTTATTCATTCATTCATTCATTCAGTGATTTTACTGAGCACTGGTTATATACAAAAAAGCTGGGTGTCTGAGGGCAGTGCTTAAGACAGGCAGAGGAAGAACATAAATTTCTGCACAGATTCTAGAGCAGTGCTTGTCCAGCTTTAGTGTGCATCAGACTCACCTCAAGGTTTCTGTCCCAAATTTTCTGTTTCAGTAGATTTGGGGCTGGATCTGAGAATTTACATTTCTAAGAGGTTCCAAGTAATTCTGATTCTACATGTCCAGGAGCTCAGCAATTTGAGAACTACTGATCTAGACTTTATAGGAAAAGATAGTTAATTAAAGAACTTATTATTTCCCATTGTGATTAGTGCTGTAACAGAGCAATCTGAGTTTTATGGGGACCTGACCTAGTCTTGGGAGGCTTTAGAGCTGTGTTAAGACCTAGGCAAGCCTGTGGGGAGAGCACTGCCAGGAGGGGCAGGGGATGCTGGTGAGTCGGAGGAACTGCAGGGATATGGGGAACACTGGAATGTGGGGCTGTGGGTAGGAAGTTGCATTAGATGCAACTAATGACATAGGCTAGTGCTAGAATTGGCATGGTTTTATAGTAATGAAACCATGCTTTGTTTCCAAAGAATTGTTTGGAGTCCACTTTTTACATGCATTGAGGTACAGCTATATAGCTGTGTATAAGCACATGCATGGATTCAGTGCTCGAGATTTGAGCTAGAAAGAATGTTGACCAGTTATAATGGGCAAGTATTCATCAAGAGAAGGCATCTTTAGGGTGACATCAGAGAAATGGTGCCATGAGGAGCTCTCCCGATACCGCTCCCCAAAATTTCAACAAGTTCTACAACCAGTGACAGAAAAATCTATCTTTGGTGCATCTGGAAGTTCCACACACTGAACACGAAGGTATGATCGAGCAAAAATTGACTGAATATATAATCAACCTTGTAGGAAATAAGACGGAGAACAGAACACTCCGCCTTCCTCACTAACCTGAGCAAGAGCTGCTTTCAGAACTTGGAAGGTCTTGGAAGGTCAGACCTTGACAAGGTCTCTTTCAGAACTTGGAACTGAGAGAGAGTGGGGGCTGGGAGTGCAGAGGGACCGGGCTGGGTCAGAGACATCCTCCAAGCTGAGGAAAGAGTGTGCCCATGGCAACTCAGGCCACGTGAGTTAACGCCCGCGCTGGACCCCGGCAAAGGTGGGCAAGTGGTGGCTGCCAATATCCCTGATATACTGGTCGGCGAGCATGGATAGTGTGTGAGAGGTTCCTCCTAGCACCCTGGGAGTGGGCGCCCGTGTTTCCGGACAGAGGCCTCTGTATGGGCTGCGACCAGAATCTCAGTGTAATCCCTGCTCCTGAAACAGCACTGGGGGAGTGTGTGAAAGCAAACTTCCCTATGCCTCACCCAGCCACTCAGGCTAACATCCCCGGGAAGAAAAAATACAAAAACGCTAGGGGGAGGGGTACGCAGGCAGCTTGCAGACTGTCTCTGGAGCAGATTTGCGGATTAAATTGCTGAAATTAGCTTACTCCACAGTCTGCTCACCTCCAAACTGATTTACGCATCTCTAATTGACAAGGTCTCTTTCAGATCAGCGTTGTAAGACAAGAGATATGATTTTTTTAGTGCCTCTTGCTATGCATGTAGGGGCAGGGGCAAATTCCTGTCAGCCAATACAGAGTGAAAAACACATTCTTATGGAAGAAACCTTAGAGAACACTGCAGAAGTTAAACAGGATAGGCTGTAGGCTTTTTAACAAGGAAGAAGCCTGCAGGAAACAATCCCATGGAACGCTAAGGCAAATGTAACTAGATATACCTGGGGAACTGAATAGAAGTCAGCATGCTCCCCTACCTGATTAAGCTGGTGGCTCTGATTGGCAGAGCTTTTATACTCAGGGCTATGCATTAAAAAAAGGGACTTTGCAGCTTTTAAGGCCTCCTGTTCTGCAGGCAGTGACTAGGGCATCTTCCTGCCAGCCAAAACAGGTTACAAAGTGCAAAAAAGCCTGGGGAGAGTGGTCCCACAGAGTGCTGAGGCATACTGGACATGCCTGGAGGTTCATAGAAAGGCACCTTGAGAGCAATTGGCTCCCAGCCCTGCCTGATTACGCTGGTGGCTCTGACTGACAGAGCCTTACCCAGAGCCCTGTGCTGAGTGGGGATAGAGTGGGGATTTGCCAGCTCTTTGAGCCTCTTACTCTCCAGGCAGGGGCAGCAGCAACCTCATAGCTGGGTCATCAGGCTGCTAATTCAGGAAGGAGAGACTAGGAGAGAGGTTCCGGGAAAATGGACTGGCCCATTGTTGGAGCCTGCAAATGCTAACAAGCCCCAACTACCAACGAGACTGAGGCCTAGTATATGACATCACCGTAGAGACACATCAACTGCAAATCTCTACCTAAGTGTGACACAGGGGCAGAGCCTGGGATATAGACCTACCAACCAGGAAGAGGAAGAGGAAAGAAAAGGATGAAGAGAACCTCTCAAAATCAAGAAAAATCCACAGACTTCATAACTTTTTCCACTTTTTTTTGTTTCTTTCATCTTCTTTATTATTTTTTTTCTTCCACCTTGGTCCTTTTATCCTCTGCTCATCTTACTCTTTTCTCTTCATCTTGAACTACATTGCCCATAAGTGTTACATTTCCCATTTTTTTCTTTTCCTCTTCCTTTTCTCTATGAAGGTTACACTCCAAAATGCTTAACTCTATCTTTTTTTTGTTATTGTTTTTTCTTCTTTCTTCTTTTCTTTTTTCTCCCTCTCTCTTAGTTTCTTCTTTTCTCCTTTACTTTTCCTCTCATTCGATCCTCACTCAAGAACAAATTTATTTATTTGGGACTTAAATTTTTTCTTTGTGGCATTTTGGGTGCTTTTTACTTCGCTTTTTTTTTTTTTAACAGAGATAGAGTCAGAGAGAGGGATAGACAGGGACAGACAGACAGGAACAGAGAGAGATGAGAAGCATCAATCATTAGTTTTTTGTTGCGACACTTTAGTTGTTCATTAATTGCTTTCTCACATGTGCCTTGACAGCAGGCCTTCAGCACACCAAGTAACCCCCTGCTTGAGTCAGCAACCTTGGGTCCAAGCTGGTGAGCTTTTCTCAAACCAGATGAGACTGCGCTCAAGCTGGAGACCTCGATGTCTTGAACCTGGGTCCTCAGCATCCCAGTCCAATGCTCTATTCACTGTGCCACCGCCTGGTCCGGCTTACTTTGCTTTTTAACTCATTAGCATTCCCCTCAACCCCGGCTCTCCATTCTATCTAGCTTTTGTTCCACTTAATACAATAGTATTTTTCTTTCTTTTTCCTGTTTTCCTCTTATTCCTTTCATTATATCTCTCAGTTGACCATCATTTACAAGCTAATTATTTTATTCTTGATCCAAATTTTTTCCTTTTTTGCATTTTATGGGTCCCTAACTCCTCTTTTGCCCCTTTATCACTTCTAACCAACTCAGGCCATTTGTTATAGGTAGTTTTTGTTCCATTTAGCACAATATAATTCACAGTTTTTCATGGTATTTTCTCAAGAAGGAAGGGAAAAAAGGAAAAAAAAGAAATAATAAATATTTTTTTACTTTTTGTTTTTTTTGTTTTATTGGTTTTTTAAACTTTTTATACTTTATTAATTATTATTAGTGTTATTAATGAAACCGCCCTCACATTCCATTAAGGAAAAGGAAATTGAATATTGTGGATACAAAAGACAGAGATGTAGCATAGATAGATGAGAAAATATCTATGGAGAAAAAATTTAATATAGGAAACCTTGGAGTTAAATGACAGAGAATTTAAAAAAGAAATCCTAAAAATACTAAGATATACAAGAAAACACAGAAAGGCAATTTAGGGAGATCAAAAAACAACTCAATGAATACAAAGAATATATTACCAAGGAAATTGAAACTATAAAAATAAATCAAACAGAAATGAAAAACTCAATTCATGAACTGAAAAATGAGGTAACAAGCTTAGCTAATAGAACAGGCCAGATAGAAGAGAGGATTAGTGACATAGAAGACAAGCAACTTGAGGCACAACAGAGAGAAGAAGAGAAAGACTCAAAAATTTAAAAAAATGAGAAAGCCCTACTGGAATTGTCTGACTCCATCAAAAAGACTAACATAAGAATAATAGGTATATCAAAAGGAGGAGAGAAAGAAAATGGAATGGACAACATATTCAAACAAATAATAGATGAGACCTTTCCAAGCCTGTGGAAAGAACTAAAGCCTCAAATTCAATAAACAAACAGAACACTGAGTTATCTTAACCCCAACAAACCTACTCCAAGGCACATCATAATGAAATTGGCACAAACCAACAACAACAAAAAATTCTCAAGCCAGCCAGGGAAAAGAAGACTACAACATATAAAAGAAGGCCTATTAGATTATCTTCAGATTTCTCAGCAGAAACTCTATAAGCTCGAAGAGAGTGGATGCCAATATTTAAAGTTCTGAAAGAGAGGAACTTCCAGCCAAGAATACTCTACCCATCAAAGCTATCCTTCAAATATGAAGGAGAAATAAAAACATTCATAGATACAGAAAAGATGAGGGAATTTATCATCAGAAAATCCCCACTTCAGGAAATACAAAAGGGCGTTTCCAACCAGATACAAAGAACAAAAACACAAAACGAAACCACAAGTAAAAGCTCCAAGAAGAACACAATAAAACCAAATTTAAACTGTGACAACAAAAACAATAAAAGGGGAGAGGACAGAGATTAACAGTAGCAAAGGACGATGAAGTGCAGAAGCACTCATGAGATAGTGTACTACAATGAACATGGTAGGTACCCTTTTCATTACTTAATGGTACCCACCATTGAAAAAACCACCACAGAAGCACATGACTTAAAAAAGGTAGTAACAGAAGAAAAAAGTATGGATTACAACCAAACAGAAACAATAATAGAAAAATAAAAGAGAAGAATCAAACAAGATACAAAACTAACGGAAAGAAATATATAAAATGGCAATAGGGAACCTGCAAGTGTCAATAATTACACTAAATATAAATGGATTAAACTCACCAATAAAAAGACACAGAGTAGCAGAATAGATTAAAAAAGAAAATCCAACGTATGCTGCCTTCAAGAAACACATCTAGCCTGACCAGGCGATGGCGCAGTGGATAGAGCATTGGACTGGGATGCGGAGGACCCAAGTTCGAGACCCCGAGGTCGCCAGCTGGAGTGCAGGCTCATCTGGTTTGAGCAAAGCTCACCAGCTTGAACCCAAGGTCACTGGCTCAAGCAAGGGGTTACTCGGTCTGCTGAAGGCCCACGGTCAAGGCACATATGAGAAAGCAATCAATGAACAACTAAGGTGTCGCAATGAAAAACTAATGATTGATGCTTTTCATCTCTCTTTGTTCCTGTTTGTCTATCCCTCTCTCTGACTCTCTCTGTCTCTGTAAAAAAACCCCAAAAAACAAAAAAAAACAAACAAAAAAAACCGAAACACATCTAAGCAACAAAGATAGAAACAAATTCAAAGTGAAAGGCTGGAAAACAATACTCCAAGCAAATAACATCCAAAAAAAGCAGGTGTAGCAATACTCATATCTAACAATGTTGACTACAAGACAACAAAAGTAATTAGAGACAAAAATGGTCATTTCATAATGATTAAGGGGACACTGAATCAAGAAGACATAACACTTCTTAATATATATGCACCAAACCAAGGAGCACCAACATATATAAGACAGCTACTTTCTGACTAAACACAAATCTGACAAAAATACAATCATACTTGGAGACCTCACTCTGTCACTGACTGCTTTAGATTGTTCATCCAAATAGAAAATCAATAAAGAAATATTGGCCCTAAACAAAATACTAGAGCAATTGGATATGATAGACATTTATAGGACATTTCATCTCAAAGTGACAGAGTACATATTTTTCTCTTGTGTACATGAAACATTCTCAAGAATTGATCATATGTTGGGCTACAAAAATAACATCAGCAAATTCAGAAAAATTGAAATTGTATTAAGCATATTTTCTGATCATAAAGCCTTGAAACTAGAATTCAACTGCAAAAGGAGGTAAAAAAATAATGCACAAAAATGTAGAAACTAAACAACATACTTTTAAAAAATGAGTGGGTCAAAGAAGAAATAAGCACAGAGATCAAAAGATATATACAGACAAATGAAAATGACAATACGACATCAGAATCTATGGGATGCAGCAAAAGCAGTAATAAGAGGAAAGTTCATATCACTTCAGGGCTATATGAACAAACAAGAGAGAGCCCAAGTAAACCTCTTAACTTCACACCTTAAGGAACTAGAAAAAGAAGAGCAAAGACAACCCAAAACCAGCTGAAGAAAGGAAATAATAAAAATCAGAGCAGAAATAAATGAAATAAAGAACAGAAAAACTATTGAAAAAATTAATAAAACAAAGAGGTGGTTCTTTGAAAAAAATGACAAACTCTTAGCAAGACTCACCAAAGAAAAAAGAGAAAGGACTCATGTAAACAAAATTCAAAAGGAAAGAGGAGAAATCACCACAGATATCAAAGATATACAAAGAATTATTGTAGAATACTATGAAAAACTACCACAAATTCAACAATCTAGAAGAAATGGATAAATTTCTAGTACAATACAATTTTCCTAGACTGAGTCATGAAGAAGTAGAAAGCCTAAACAGACCAATAAGCAGGGAGGAAATAGAAAAAATATAAAAACCTCCCAAAAAATAAAAGGCCAGGCCCAGACAGCTATACTAGTAAATTTTATCAGACACTCAAAGATTTGGTTCCTATTCTATTCAAAGTCTTCCAAAAAATTGAAGAAGCAATACTTCCAAACACATTTTATGAGGCCAACATAACCATCATACTGAAACCTGGCAAGGACAGCACAAAAAAAGAAAACTACAGACCTATATGTCTAATGAATACAGATGCTAATATACTAAACAAAATACTAGCAAATCAAATGCAACAATATATTAAAAAAATAATACATCATGATCAAGTGAGATTCATCCCAGAATCTCAAGGATGGTTCAACATACATAAAACGGTTAATGTAATACACCATATCAGCAAAACAAAAACAAAAAACCATATGATCCTATCAATAGATGAAGAAAAGGCATTTCATAAAATACAACACAATTTTATGTTTAAAACACTCAACAAAATGGGTATTACTAGGAAAATATCTCAACATGATAAAGGCCATTTATGATAAACCATCAGCTAACATCATATTAAAAGGCGTAAAACTGAGGACTTTCCCCCTTAAATCAGAAACAAGACAGGGTTTTCCATTCTCTCCAATCTTATTTAATGTGGTACTAGAAGTTCTAGCCTGAGTAATCAGACAACATAAAGAAATAAAAGGAATCCATATCAGAAAAGAAGAAGTAAAGGTATCACTTTTTGTAGATGATATGATCCTATACTTCAAAACTCCCAAAGACTCCACAAAAAGATTACTAGAAACAATAAACCAATACAGTAAGGTCACAGGTGACAAAATTAATATACAAAAGTCCATAGCCATTCTATATGCCAACAACAAAACATTAGAAAACAAACTAAAAAAAAAATAATCCCCTTCACAGTTGCAACAAAACTAGGAATACACATAACAAAGAATGTAAAGGAGCTATATAATGAAAACTACAAAGCATTATTACAGGAAATTGAAAAAAGATACAATGAAATGGAAAAATATTTTATGTTTTTGGAAAGGAAGAATAAATATAATCAAAATGACCATATTCCCCAAAACAATATACAAATTTAATGCAATTCCATCAAAATTCCAATGACATTTTTTAAAGAAATGGAACAATAAATCATCAGATTTATATGGAACTGTAAAAAACTTTGAATAGCCAAAAGCAGTCCTAAGGAAAAAGGACAAAGTTGGGGGCATTACAATACCTGACTTCAAATTATATTATAGAGCCACGACAATCAAAACAGCATGGTATTGGCAGAAGACATTCAGACCAATGGAACAGAATAGAAAGTCCAGAAATAAAACCCAAAATATATGGTCAAATAATTTTCGATAAAGGGGCCAACAACACACAATGGAGAAAAGAAAGCCTCTTCAACAAATGTTGCTGGGAAAACTGGAAAACCACATGCAATAGAATGAAACTCGACTACAGTTTATCCCCTTGTACTAAAATTAATTCAAAATGAATCAAAGACCTAAATATTAAGACCTGAAACTATAAAGTACATAGAAGAAAATGTAGGTACTAAACTCATGGACCTTGGTTTTAAAGAGCATTTTATGAATTTGACTTCAAAGGCAAGAGAAGTGAAGGCAAAGATAAATTAATGGGACCACATCAGACTAAGAAGTTTTTGCAGAGCAAGAGACACTGAGAACAAAATACACAGACAGCCAACTATGTGGGAGATGATATTTTCAAACAACAGCTCAGATAGGGCCTAATATCCAAAATATACAAAGTACTCATAAAACTCAACAACAGACAAACAAATGATCCAATAAAAAAATGGGAAGAGGACATGAACAGACACTTCTCCCAGGAAGAAATACAAATGGCCAACAGATATATGAAAAGATGTTCATCTTCTTTAGTTATTAGAGAAATGCAAATCAAACCTACAATGAGATACCACCTCACACCTGTTAGATTAGCTATCATCAACAAGACAGGTAATAGCAAGTGTTGGAAAGGCTGCGGAGAAAAAGGAACCCTCATCCACTGTTAGTGGGAATGTAAAGTAATACAACCATTATGGATGAAAGTATGGTTGTTCTTCAAAAAACTGAAAATGGAACTGCCATATGACCCAGCAATCGCTCTACTGAGTATATATCCCCAAAACTCAGAGACATTGATATGTAAAGATACATGTAGCCCCATGTTCTTTGCAGCATTGTTCACAGTGGCCAAGACATGGAAACAACCAAAAAGCCCTTCAAAAGATGACTGGATAAAGAAGATGTGGCACATATACACTATGGAATACTACTCAGCCATAAGAAATGACATTGGATCATTTACAACAAAATGGATGCATCTTGATAATATTATACAAAGTGAAATAAGTAAATCAGAAAAAACTAAGAACTGAATGATTCCATAAATAGGTGGGACATGAAAACGAGACTAGGAGACATGGACAAAAGTGTGATGGTTATGGGGGGAGAGGGGAAGGGGAAGGGAGAGGGGTACAAAGAAAAGCAGATAGAAGGTCTTGGAGGATATTCTGGCTTTGGGTGATGAGTATACAACATAATTGAATGACAAGTTAACCTGGAGATGTTTTCTTTGAACATATGTACCCTGATTTATTGATGTCACCCTATTAAAATTAATAAAAATTTATTAAAAAAAAGAGAAGGGGCCCTGGCCAGTTGGCTCAGTGGTAGACCGTCGGCCTGGCGTGCAGGGGTCCCGGGTTCAATTCCTGGCCAGGGCACACAGGAGAAGCGCCCATCTGCTTCTCCACCCCTCTCCCTCTCCTTCCTCTCTGTCTCTCTCTTCTCCTCCTGCAGCCGAGGCTTCATTGGAGCAAAATGGCCCGGGCGCTGGGGATGGCTCCTTGGCCTCTGCCCCAGGCAATAGAGTGGCTCTGGTCGTGACAGAGCGACGCCTGGAGGGGCAGAGCATCGCCTCCTGGTGGGCGTGTTGGGTGGATCCCGGTCGGGCGCATGCGGGAGTCTGTCTGACTGTCTCTCCCCGTTTCCAGCTTCAGAAAAATCCAAAAAAATAAAAAAATAAAAATAAAAGAGAGAAGGCATCTTTTAATGTGAGCAAGATATTTGATAGTGCTTCTTAGAACCTTCCCATGGTCAGCATAGAGTATTGTGGATTAAAGGAGTATATGCAAAATGTTTGATTTAACAAATGGATATAAACTAAGGATTTAGTTGATATTAACTAGGAGTACAGTTGGTATTATATATTTGCCATAGGAATATAAATTTTAAAAAGGATTTATATGTGTCCTAACTCATACCAAGAAGAATATGAGTTCAGATGACTTACTTTCAACATTTCATTTAAAAACTCTTAGTTCACATGAAGGCATTAGGAATAAGAAAGTATATGAAATTGTAAATTAACAGAGCTGGGAAAAATGACAGAATTAAGATTGTGAAAGATAAGGCAGGTACCATGCTGGTGCACTTATCAATGAGATCAAATCAGTAAAAGCAGAAAAGACTCTGGCCCTGCTTGAATCACAAGCCCATCTCAGCTCAAGCACTCTGTCCAGGAGCATGGTCTACTCTTGTTGGACAGCTTAGGTCACCTGCTAAGCCTGTGGCTGGGGAGGCCAGAGCATTGAACTCCCCAGTTTCTTTTATCATCACACATGTCAGTTCCTTAAGAGAAATAGATGGTGGTGTCTTTTTTTTTTTTTTTTTTTTTTTCTTAGAGCTCAAGGAGCTCTTTTTTTTTTTTTTTTCTTTCTGAAGCTGGAAACAGGGAGAGACAGTCAGACAGACTCCCGCATGCGCCCGACCGGGATCCACCCGGCACGCCCACCAGGGGCGATGCTCTGCCCACCAGGGGGCGGTGCTCTGCCCATCCTGGGCGTCGCCATGTTGCGACCAGAGCCACTCTAGCGCCTGGGGCAGAGGCCACAGAGCCATCCCCCAGCGCCTGGGCCATCTTTGCTCCAATGGAGCCTTGGCTGCGGGAGGGGAAGAGAGAGACAGAGAGGAAGGCGCGGCGGAGGGGTGGAGAAGCAAATGGGCGCTTCTCCTGTGTGCCCTGGCCGGGAATCGAACCCGGGTCCTCCGCACGCTAGGCCGACGTTCTACCACTGAGCCAACCGGCCAGGGCGATGGTGGTGTCTTTTACCACAACAAAAAGAGAAGGTTTCTGTGCGATGCTCTGCCCATCTGGGGCATCACTGTGCAGTGGCCAGGGCCATTCTAGCACCTGAGGTGGAGACCATGGAGCCATCCTCAGCGCCCCGGCCAACTTTGCTCCAATGGAGCCTTGGCTGCGGGAGGGGAAGAGAGAGAGAGAGAGAAAGAAGAGGGAGAAGGGTGGAGAAGTAGATGGGCGCTTCTCCTATGTTCCTTGGCTGGGAATCGAACCTGGGACTTTCACACACGGGGCTGATACTCTACCACTGAGCCAACCAGTCAGGGCATATGTACTCTTTTTAAAAAATTAATTTAAAATTTTATTTTTCAATGACAGTTGATAGTATTATTTTATATTAGTTTCAGCAATACAGCATGGTGGTTAGACAGTTATGTAATTATGATGTGACTCTTCCTGTTACTTCAAATACCTACCTGGCACCATCCATAGTCATTACAATATTAATGACTATATTCCCTATGCTGTACCTTACATCCCTGTGATTATTCCATAATTACCAATTTGTACTTCTTAATTACTTCACTTTATTCACCCAGCCCTCCTCCTCTCCCATCCAGCAACTATCAGTTTTTCGCATCTATGCGTCTCTTCCCATTTTGTTTGCTCATTTATCTTGTTCTTTAGATTCCACATATAAGTGAAATCACATGGTACCTGCCTTTCCCTGTCCACCTCACCCCATCCAGCAGCATATCCTCCAGTTACATTCATGTTGTTGCAAATGGTAAGATTTCATCCTTTTTTATGGTCAAATAATATTCCATTGTATATATGTACCACAACCTCTACATCCACTTGTCTTTGTGTGTGTGTGTGTGTGAGAGAGAGAGAGATAGAGAGAGAGAGAGAGAGAAAAGGGGGTGGAGAGATATGAGAAGCATCAGTTTGTAGTTGCATCACTTTAGTTGTTCATTGATTGTTTCTTATAAATGTATTTACCAGGGAGTTCAAGCTGAGGCAGTGATCCCTTGCTCAAGTCAGTGACCTTGGGCTCAAGCCAGTGACCTTGGGTTTCAAACCAGCAACCTTTGGGTTCAAGCCAGAGACCATAGAATCATTTTTATGATCCCCTGCATTTGTGCAGGACATTTGAAGGAGGAAATCAGGGACCAATGGACAAATTCAATCTCAAAATTTGTCTAAATTTTAGCCCACCCAGTCTTGAATTTTCTTTCATTATAAGAACCTGCTTCCAATTGATATCTCTGTGTGTATCATGTGTATCAATAAAATGTATTTTATTTGTGCTTAATAGTAGTATACTTGGATATATAGTTCTTCTGTAATCTTAATAGCAATCTGGCAAGTATTGCTCTATTAAAGTTTTGGTTTCATAAAAAATTTCATAATTTTATCTTGACTTGCCAAAGAATGAATTAATTGTTGATTTTTCACCTGCACTGCGAGCCACCTGGTGCTACCTAGCATTAATATTACTCATTAGCTCTCCTCAGTCAGCTATACTTGAAAGCATCTGTCCCCATTAAAAAGAGAGGCACCAAGTCAGTCTGCCATGTGAAGCAGGGCTGTGTAAACAGAACTTTTACTGTGGAGAATTTAAATTTTGACTTCTAAATGTTTGACTGTTTAAAGGTGGTACACATTATCTAATTTTTACACATTTACTGTGCTTGGATTGAAAATCGTGTGGGTAGCTGACCTGTGAAAAATATATTAGCCTATTTTCTTATTTTGACCCTTAATAAACTCATTCTCTTGGACTTGTGTTACTTTACCATTTACTAGGTGTGTATGACTTTGGGGCAAATTGTTTAACAGATCTCATCTGGAGGATCCTCATTTATAAACTTGCAGATGATAATTTCAACCTCCCCAAGTGGTGGGGAAGATTACACAGTGGTCCCCAAGGTCAGTCCTCAGTGCGCAGCCTCACAGCTGCGCCTACTCCCATGTGGGAACCAGCTGTTCCTAGCACTGCAGTAACACAACACAATGCAATGTGAATTAATAGCAGAATAAATCAGCAAATCTGTGAATTGGAGAGGATTGAAAACTTGTATTCTATACTTGTTAAGCCAGAATTAAAAAAATAATGATCCCCCAAATATAACAATTTTTTTTGCTTAGATTCTCTGAATTTTACATTGCTTTCCTCAGGGAAGTTGAGAACCCTTTCTGTATACAGGATCTAATTTATTTTTTCAGCTATTTAGGAAGCTGCAGCAGGAATGGCCATCATTTTACAGATGGTAAGATGGGTGAAATGGCAGGTTAGACTGGTTTGTAATATAGATCATAGGTATTATTTATAATTCTGTTGACACATCTAACTTTTAAATCATATTCTTAAGCATCCTTCAGATAAGATAGTTTACATTTCCATAGGAAAATACTTGAGAATAAAATTAAGGGGCCTAACGGGCTTACTCTATATGATTTTCCACTAAGTGAAATGGCTATAGAAAATGCCTTTAATTTTGGTTCTCTAGCTTCAGCATTAGACTTATTATTGCTGAATTTGTTTTCAAGGATAAAGATACTTTCAGCAGATTATATATCTAGTTAAGAAAGCTATTAATATCTTTTTAAAAACCAAATTTAGTTATGAAGGAATTTATTTATTTTCTCTTTGCATTTAGAATACCTTTTCCCCACTGATAATATTAATTTTGTTTCTGAAATGGCTAACCCATTTAATGTTTTGGTTTCAGAAGAGAATAATTTTATAATTAAAACTTTCTGGGTTTGGCTGAGTCACAGCTATTTTGTTCAAAATATTTTGCTTCATGTGGGGGTGTGTGGGAGTGTGGGAAAGAAGGAAGGGATAAGGTGTAAAAGACTGCCCTCGAGGTTAGAGGCTATCTCTTTTTAAAAATAATATTTTATTTTTCAATTACAGTTTACTTAAAACATTATATATTTTTTTAAAGATTTTATTTATTGATTTTAGAGAGAGAAGAAGAGGGAGAGAGAGGGAGGGAGATCATGGTTGCTTCACTTAAGTTGTTCATTGACTGCTTCTTGCATGTGGCTTGCCTGAGCAAGCCCAGGGTTTCAAACCAACACTTCAGTGTTCCAGGTCAACATTCTTTCCACTGCACTACCACAGGTCAGGCTATATTAGTTTCTGCTGTACAACCCAGTGATTAGACATTTATGTAACTTATGAAGTGATCACCCCAGTAAAAAAGTAACCATCTAACAGCATGCACAGTTATTGCGATATGACTGACTATATTCCCCATGCTGCACTTTACATCCCCATGGCTGTTCTGTGACTAGCAATTTATATTTCTTAATCCCTCCACCTCTTTCACCTGTCCTCTGAATCCCCCTCCCATCTGGCAACTGTCAAAATGTTCTCTGTATCTATGGGTCTGTTTCTTGTCTACTTGTTTGCTTATTCTCCATTTTAGGTTCCATTTATAAGTGAAATCGTAGGGCATTTCTCTTCCTCTGACTTTTTTCACTCAGCACAATGCCCTCTAGGTCCATCCATGTTGCTGCAGATCCTCCTAATGATTCTTCATTTCAGTTATTGTATTCTTCATTTCTGACTAGTAATATCTTTATGGTTTCTATGTCCTTTTTTAATGCTTTTGAAATTCTCACTAAGTTCCTTGAACATTCTTTTAACCAGTGATTTGAAGTCTGTATGTGATAGTTTGCTTGCCTCCATTTTATTTATTTATTTTTCTGGAGAGTTCTGTTCTTTTATTTTGCACGTGTTTCTTTGTCTCCCCATCTGGCCCGCCTGTTTTAGTTTCTACATATTAAGTAAGAATGTTCACCCTTTTTCATTTCATGACACAAACTAATTACTAAAATTGTATGGCATACCAAAAATATACTTTTGCCACTCTGACAAAAAAATAGATATAATTATGATTCATTTATACTGGATGGCTATTTGTTGGTTGTTGTCATTTTTTATTTTGATAATCTAAAGGAAAAAAGATCAGTGCTGCTGACCAAATAATTAGGTATTTCATGTTTTAAAAATTCTTGCATCACACCAGTTGAAAATTGCTTCATTAGTTAGATCTGCTATGTCTTCCAGTCTTGGTAGGGTGGCCTTATGTAGGGCCCAGTGACACATTCTTCCTGGTCACCAAAGCTAGGCACTCCAATTGTGTCTCCTGTGTGGGCTGTGCAAACCCTTCTGTTATAGTGGAGTCTTGACTGCTGTTGGCATGTCAGTGGGGGATTGACCCCCAGCTAGATCAGGACCAGCTTTGACTACAGTAGAGCAGCTGCTGTGCAGGGCCCAAACCCAGATAACAGAACTCACTTCAGCGAAACTCTGATGCCTGCCACATTCATCCCTTGAGTATGTTGCTTGTGGAGGTGGTTGGTTGGTTCCCTGGCATTGTTTGAAGGTGGATACCATGTGTGTGGGCTGTGGGCCTCCTGCTAGGGGCTGCCCTGCATAAATTACAATGTTATCTGCAGATGACTGCTACTTGTTCTTGGTTTAGAGCTAGCTTCCCAGGAAAGGCCAAACTACCAACTGAGACTGGCTGCCACTAATGCAGGGACTGGGGCCACCTAGCAAGAGGTACGGGGCAGGATAAAACCAGATGCCACTCGTTTGAGGTTTGTGAACCTTTTAGAGATTTTAGGAAAGTTCACAGCATAAATCAAGATGGGCTGTTTGTATGAGAAAGTGCTGGGAATGGCTTGGGCATGCCCACAAGTTGGGTGGGGTGGGATCTCAAGGAATTACAAGGGCAGTGTTAACAGTGTTAGGTTGACCGTGACTTACATATACTATCAGCCTGCACCTGTAGGGAGAGGGCTAAGTAAAGGTATAATGACTTCTGCCAGCACCTCTGTTTGGGAGAAAGCTGCCCCTACAGCTTTCATCTCAGAGCCAGACAATTCATTTCCTCCCTGTATATCCCTGGTGCCTTTTCAGATGCTGCCCCAGTGCTGGAGCTCAAAGGGAGCAATTTGAATAAGTTGGTGTATGGGCCCTTTGAGAGGAATACCTGGGACTCCAGCAGCCCTTCATCTCACTCAGCCACAATCTCCACTGGATTTTACAGCCAGAAGTTACAAGCTCTTCTCTTCTAGGCTCTGGAATCCTGGATTGTAGGTCCTGGTGTGAAGCCAAGACAGATTTCTCCTCAGTTAGTAATTCTGCAGCTAAGAATTCCCTCCTGATTTTTAGCAGCTCGTCCTGATTTTTAGCAGCTCGTTCTGTGTCTCTGCTCCTCCTACCAGTGTCAGTGGGGCTTTTTCTGTATATCCTTAGTTATGGGACTTCTATTCAGCTAAATTTCAGGCAGTTCTACATGACAGTTGTTCTGTAGTTTAGTTGTAATTTTGATGTGACCCTGGGAGGATGCCAATACCATCTTTACCTCTGCTGTCATTTTAACCAGAACCTTGAGGCTGTCTTAATTCTGATGGGCCGCAAACATGCAAGAGGGCCCAAAGTCTTCAGAAGAGAATATTTTAGCTGCAGGTCTTAAGAGTTTATATCAGGTTACTGGAAAAGACCTAAAGAGCAACTACCAATATTTATGAATAACAGGATTAAGATGTCAAGCTAGAGATATTGTTCTTTAAAAATAATTGTGGGGTTTTTTTGTTTGTTTGTTTTTTATGATCACTGTGTGATGAACCTGGTGATAAGTACTGTGGTTAAGGGAAAAGAAGAGAGTAGTTCAGGTCTCAAAATGAAAAAGAGAGTCGATGGCCTGACTGGGGCAATGCATAGAGTGTTGACCTGGAAAGCTGAGGTCTCAGGTTTGAAACCCTCAGGTATCTGGCTTAAGTGTAGGCTCTGCAGCTTGAGCACGGGGTCACTAGCTTGAGTGTGGGATTATTGACATGATCCCAAGGTTGCTGGCTTGAACCCAAATGTCACTGGCTTGAGCAAGGGGTTATTGGCTTGGCTTGAGCCCCTTGGTAAAGGCACATGTGAGAAGAAATCAGTGAATAACTAAAGTGATGAAACTATGAGTTTATGCTTCTCTCTCTCTCTCTTCCCTCATCCCTTCTCTCAAAATCAATTAAAAAATGTAAAAGGGAGTCTTTCAATAGAAACTTACATTGGTTAAGGAATAAAGTGAATGAGTGGACATAACAGTAAGGGCTATAATCACGTTATCTATATTATAAAGAGGAATTTCATTATGAGGAACATGCTATGCATGAGATAAAGCCACCATAACTTAGGATAAAAATACTTGGAAATAATGGTCATTTTCTCACTAAAGTTTTTTTTCTTTTTGTCTCATTTTGTTACTAATGTTTTAGATTGTCTCCATTTAGCTCTTCTATCACTATTTGGAATTTTTCTAGGCTATCAGTTTAACATTTGTGTTATTGGAAGTTGAAAGCAAATATAAAGAATGTTATATGACTTACAAACCTTTTTTGTAGACACAGCTAACGTACAAGTGGATAGAACCTAAAATCTGCCGGGAAGATCTCACAGATGCTATTAGGTTGCCCCCTTCTGGAGAAAAAAAGGATTGTCCACCTTGCAACCCTGGATTTTATAATAATGGATCATCTTCTTGCCATCCCTGTCCTCCTGGGACGTTTTCAGATGGAAAAAAGGGTAGGATATCAGTTGGTCCAATAATTGGACCTTTAGCATAATAATCTTATTGGAGTACTGTAACTTTCTTTGTTCTAAATTGTTCTTATGAAATCATTCTATAAATTATGCTTTTCTTAGTGACTGAAGTAGAGTTGAGAAATATGATAATGACATCATAAGACTGATGGCATTTTATGTAAAAGACATTTTGTGTAATACACTGTTAATGGAATGACTCTGCTTTTGGATAGTGTTAAGAAATTCCATCATATTAAGTGATTAAGGCTAAGCACTCTTTTCCAGTGTCGTGTACATACATATTGATGCAAGCATAACATATAACATCTTCTAATTCACCTTTGGAATATTAAATCATACTTTGTGCTACAATAATATCAAAAATTACTCATTTTGACCATATGGCATATTATGGTCCCTAAGTAAATTGTTTCTAGGTGTATAGTTGGGAAAATTTTAGTACTTACCAAAAAGTATAGAAAGTGGTTACAGAATTTGTTTTAATTTTGGCAAAGATTACAGTATATCAAGTAAAGTTTCTTACTTGAATATAGCCGTGCTGGATACTTAATATCCAGAACCTTGAGAGATAGTATAAAAAGGACTTGCTACTCAAATTGATTTGGGTTTGAGTCAACATTCTATAGGCTACCAATAATGTGATTTATCCAAGTTACTTAAGCCTTTTGAACTTCAATCTTCTCATCTATAAAATTGCTGGTAATAATATCTAGCTCATCATCACTGAGCAGGTTATATAACAATGTCTCCTGCAATACTTTGATTCCAGGAAGTGTTTGTTCAGTGAACACTCTCTCTCTCTACCCCTTCTCTTACTGATGTGATGATACAAAATGTCCTGAGTAAATTTATAATGGTTACAAAAGACCCTTCCCTTTCAATAGTGCAGATATTAGTTTAAGTTAGGTTTATTTATAACCTTCACTTTTCCCAAACCACTCAACTCCCAGTATCATTTTTTAACATAACTAATATTTTGAATTTCAAGTAATCAGTCCATAAACAAATAGCATGATAATCTGTTTAGTTTAATAACCAATAGTAAGTTGGAAATATTTTCTAATTCATGAAGTAGAGGATACCAATTCTAAAATCACACATAAGAACTTGTTTCAGAGTTAATCTTCTCCTAGAAGTGTTTGGCAATCTCATTATTCAATAGAGCCAAATATCAACAGTACCACGATTGAAATTTTTTTGAGAGCCAAAATTTTTAAACTTAAACTATATAGGTAGGTACATTCCTTATTGAGGTAGTGCCCACACGTAGTATTTTGTGGAATAGCCACACTCAAGGGGCCAAAGAGCCGCATGTGGCTTGCGAGCCACAGTTTGCCAACTACGGAAGTATTAGCAGTGATTTCCAGAAATGAAGGGGAGAATTATTTTAAAAGATTTTGTATTTACCATTTTCCTTTTTCATTAAAGTCAAGTATATAGCTGTATAATATGTCCGGATTATTTTTCTTTCCAGATTGCATTTGAAAATGTTACCAATTTTTAAAGGTATTATTGGCTTAATTTATCTCCTTCCCACTTCCCTCTCTGCTAATTAAAACTTAGTAGTGTTTGGACCAGATGAAGAGGAAGTTGTCCAGTTGAATTGTAATTGCTTGCCCTGCTTGTCTCCTGTAGAATGTAAACCGTGTCCAGCAGGAACAGAGCCTGCACTTGGGTTTGAATATAAGTGGTGGAATGTCCTTCCTGGCAACATGAAAACTTCCTGCTTTAATGTCGGAAACTCAAAGTGTGATGGAATGAATGGTGAGTTCAGAATCAGCCTCCTTGGTGTATTTTGGCAGCAGAGACTTTCAGATTCAGCTCTTTAAAAACATACTATATGTGGGTATGAGGAACTTTAATCTTATTTGGCTACTTGACTCTCTTCAAGCCCTAATGCAAAAATAGTAAATGTGATGGTACAGCTGGATGACTTTCCTATAAGGCTATCAACCATTTTGCATTTTGGAGTAGGAGTTCCAATTATAGTTATAAATACCAGAACAGATTACCAAGGAGAGTAATGAAGTCTATATCATTTGCCATTTTGAAGAGTAATGTGACAGTGTTTCTACCTGGATTAGTTTTCTGTGGCTCAGCATAGAGCCATGATGAAAACTTAGTTAAATCATCTCTATCTATCTGCCTGTGAAGTCTGTGACCTTGACTACAAAATACTGATTAACACCGTTTACTGAATACTTGAAAATGTGGCAGAGTTCTATAGGATGTTTGCTGAATGTTCTTGTTTTTACATTTTAAATTCTTAGAGAGCCTAGCACTTAGTTGTTCTGCAATATTTTGTTGGTTGATTGAATGACAATACCTTTGTATATATTTTTAAACTTGACAGTAGGAGTAGGTGTTACAGATACTAGGGTTCAACACCAAAATTCATCCTTTACTTTTATAAACTCATTATCATTTTTTAACAGCTCACTTTTTAAAATAGTATATTTGATGCTTTTTAATTGCATCTGTTTTAAATTGGTACTTATCCAAAATAAACAAGTTCAGGATGTAGAAAGTGAAGTGTACACATAAATGCAAGGATTGACAAATAATTGACCTTTGGAGAATGTTGATTAAACAGATGTTTGGAAAAGCCCTAATATTTATCTAACAGTGTGATATATTCTTCTTTATTGATCAATAATCCCACTTGTAGGAATTTATCCTAAGGGAGGAGACAACATGTAATAGTTATTAACTGAATATGAGGGTTTATATTTAAAGATACTATGATTGAATTCTGGGTTGAGGAAGTTAAGGAATTGGAAAAGTAAGGTTGGGGAAGCTAGGATATTGAATTACCCTATGAAAGCATCAGTACTTTTGTGTGTGTGTGTGTGTGTGTGTGTGTGTGTGTGTGTGTGTGTGTATTTATTTACTTACCAGTAAAGATTACCAAAAACTTACATTGGATCTTTTATAGAGTTTACTCTTAGTCTAAGTTTCATAATAATACTTGATTTTCCCACTCATTCACTTCAAGGCTATAATTTAAAAGTTTGCTAATTTCCAAAATGTTCAAATACTAATTTGAAATATATAACATCTCTTTAGTATTAGTATATGATATCAAAATAGCAAATAGTAATGTGGCATGAGGCAGTCATGAGTCATGGTGTTAAAGTGGATGTACTTTGACCAACTTGACTGTGTGACTTGGAGTAGTTTGAGATTACTGTATTCTCAGTTTGAGTTTCACACAATTGCAGAACAGCTAGCTATGTGGAAGTACACCTTAATGTACTGGAATTTTGCCTAAGAGGAATTCAAAGTTGAAGACAAGTTAATTTATATTTATGAAGCTGTGCATTGGGCCTTATCTCTAATAACAAAAATTGAAATAATCTAAACATTTAGCAAGAGGATAATGTTTATAAATTTATGCCATACTAATTGTATAAAATGTTACACTATTATTAAAATGAACAGCCATAAGGAAAAGAGTTTGGCAATATTACAGAAATTTTGAGCATTCTCATTCTTCAATCCAGTAACTCCACTTCTGGGAATATATACCAAAGAAACAATGTGATGTGAAGAGAGAAATAATGCACAAAATCAAGGTATTGGCAGGGCCGTGTTCCTCCTGGAGCCTCTAGGGGGCGATCCTTTCTTGCTTAGCTTCTGGTAACTCCAGGCATTCCCCAGCGGTAGGTTGCAGAACTCCATCCAATCTGTGCCTCTATATTCACGTGGCCGTGTTCTCCTTGTGTCTGTGTGTCTCTTGTGTCCTCACATGTATTTACTCTCCCTTTGTGCCTGTGTCCAAATTTCCCTTTTCTCATAAGGATTCTAGTCATATTGGATCAAGGCTCACCCCAAAGACCTCATCTTAACTTGGTCTGCAGAGACTCTGTTTCCAAATAATAGAGTTCATTCCCAGGCCCTGGGGGTTAAGATTTGCATATATCTTTGAGAGGGTGCTCAATTCAACCGTTAACAACAGGCAGTGTTCAAAACATGAGAAATATTTGTTTCCTCTTGCAAGGATAATAGTTCCCTCCCAATGTCACTTTTTACCATCCATGTACTTCTTTCTTTCCTGTGGCCTTCTCTGCTGCTCTGTCCCTCCTCATGACATTTCTGGACACTAGGAAGAAATCTTAGAGAAACATTTGTAAGTCCTCCATCTCTTGGTATAGAAGTCCCCCTTGTGGGAATATCTTTCTTCCTCTAACCCCAGACAAGTTCACAGTCTCCCTAACCTAAATGGTGTTCACATTACTTACAGTGCAGCCAAGGACCTGGTGTCCCCCTCAATCAGACTGATTTGTGGCTGTTCAACTCTTAACATCAGGAGTTGATACCTGCTTGTCTCTCTTTTTAACTGCATGAATCTTTAGACAACAGAACAACTGACATTTCTCATAAGCAGCTAGATTAGTGCATCATATTTTTAGGACTAGTTTGATTTATATATATTCAACATATTACCTTTCTATAAACTACTGATTATAACATTTCAAAAACTGCCAAATTGCTACTCTAGCACTGAGCATTCTCATTCTTCAATCCAGTAACTCCACTTCTGGGAATATATACCAAAGAAACAATGTGATGTGAAGAGAGAAATAATGGGTTATTATATTAGATTGTATAAAGACCATCTGTTTTAGTTTAAAAAAAAAAAGATAATAATGACTCAAGAAGAAACTGTTGTTAGTTTTTTCATTAAATAACTTATGGGAAAATATGCATTATTTGATTATTTCTGGGGAATCATATTGAATGTCTTTATTGGTATGTAGGCATCTACCTTTACATGCAATCTGTAACTGCAATTTAAAAATAGGGAATTCTTTTGGTGTATTTCTAACTTTGAACATAAAAACTAATGATCTTTTTTTAACCTTATTTTAAAAAATTGTTGGAAATCATTAATGGTGGCCCTGGCTAGCTGGCTCAGTGGTAGAGTGTCGGCCCAGCATGTGGATGTCCAAAGTTCGATTCCCAGTCAGGGCACACAGGGGAAGCACCCATCTTCTTCTCTGCGCTTCCCCTTCTCACTTATCTTTCTCTTCCCCTCCCACAGGTGTGGCTCAATTGGAATGAGTTGGCCCCAGGCACTGAGGATGGTTCCATGGCCTCTGCCTCAGGGGCTAAGAAGAGCTCCGTTGCTGAGCAATGGAGCAACAGCCCCAGATGGGCAGAGCATTCCCCTAGTGGGCTTGCCGGGTAGATCCCTGTAGGGCACATGCAGGAGTCTGTCTGCCTCCCCTCCTCTCAAATAATAATAAAAAAGAATTAATGTAACATTTACTAATAAAGATTACCTTTATTATTTCCAGGTTGGGAGGTGGCTGGAGATCATATCCAGAGTGGGGCTGGAGGTTCCGATAATGACTACCTGATCTTAAACTTGCATATCCTAGGATTTAAGTAAGAAAAACCAATTCTGATTTCCTTCTGTAAGAATCCTCATGCCTATTTCCCTATAGAAATAGATGGAGTAGGACTGCCTTTATAAAATATATTAATATTGTGACATCCTTAACAAATAACAAGTAGTATAATACATTTAATAATATCTATAGAATCAGTGATTGAGTAACTATAACTATGAATTGGGTGTTGGTTAGATGGAGCTGGAAGTTTTTAATAATAGTTTATCCAAATGTTACAATAATCATGATTCTTGGATGCTTAATGATGTCTTAGTCCAGGTTATTTGCAAGAGTGTCTTACAGTTTATATATTTATTTTTCTCTCAGTTTTATCTGTAAAGTAATTTTACAAATTTCAAAATCTCATTTGACTTTAGTCCCTCATGTTGAAATTTCCCAATAGATGTCATTTTCTTGCCCTAGGATGGGTGCTGGCATCTATACCAGGAGATTCAAGTATAGTAACCTGGTTGTGGCAACTCCATTTAGAACAAAAAGTATGGCTCTGCAGAGATTGAGTGAGGAAGTAGTTGGGTTGGGGGAAGCATTTGATTAGGGGAAGAGAAGAGCTTGGTTTTCAGCCTAATGAAAAACAGTGACAATTTTGTTCCAGATTGTATTTAGAACACATTGTAATATTGTAACTTTAATCTGTTACATAGACCACCAACATCTATGACTGGCGCCATGGGTTCTGAACTGGGAAGAATAACATTTGTCTTTGAGACCCTCTGTTCCGCTGACTGTGTTCTGTACTTCATGGTGGTAAGTGAAAGACTGGCTTTCAAAGGCAGATTTAGAAATCTAGATGCTTAGCATTCTCTTTCAAGTGTGAATTTATTTATGCATGTTGGGATAAGAATCCTATTTTTATTCCCATGCTTAGGGTCTTCCAAAAACATTTAAAAATATCTAAAGAAGTCACTAAGATTGCACAATGACAGCCACAAAAAATGCATTTGTTCCTCGTGAGAAGGACAACTGACAGATGTCAGAGATTATGAATTTTCTGGAAAATTTCTTCATAAAAATATTCCACCAGCAGAAAGAAAAACTTCCCCTAAAACTATTCAGCAGTTCAAGTCATCAGGAGAGAAAAACATGTATTAATAAGTGAGGGGAGAAAGTATGTTGTAGACCCTTAGATGACAGAGAACACTTCCTTGTTAAATGTAATCAATGTAGACAATGGACTTTCCTATGTACATGTCATAATTTTGCCTCTTTTCTTCTAGATGTTCTATAAATGTCAACTCAGCTTAAAATTTTACTGGACCTTTATACTGAAACTGTCAACTTAAAATCAGCTCAAAGACTAAAATTATATACCATTATCATGGTTTTACAGCATTTGCCACATTTCCCCTTTAATCTATATACAGACAGCAAATATTTACTTATGGTGTTTCCACTATAAAAACTGCTGTCTTAGGGACAAATGCTGATGGACTATTTCAGTAGTTCTTCCTTCTTCAAAGACTTGTATGTCAACATAGAGCTCCATGTTTTATAGCACATACTTGAGCTCACTCCAGGCTCCCTGGAGCTTTAGCACAAGGGAATGCCCTTCTTGATCAAGCTACCCAAAAGAAAACTATTTGGAGCAACCATGACAGATCGAGCAATTCAGCTTCATACTATTCATCACTGGAACGCTGCAGCCCTCTGTAAACAGTTTCAACTTTCTTGGGAAGCAGTACAGCCGATTGGGAAATCCTGTCCAAGGGGTCCTATACTACAATCTGCCCCTTCATTTGGAGTTAACCCTCAAGGACCCCTACCAGGACAACTTTGGCAAATGAATGTTATTCATATACCTTCATTTGGCAAACAGTCCTATGTCCACGTTACAGAAGATACATATTCTGGATTTATAGTAACCTCTGTCAGAACAGGAGAGGCTGCTAAGCATGTTATAGCTCATGGTCTGTATGCATTATTCTATTATTGGATTTCCTAAACTGGTTAAACTGACAATGCTCCTGCATATGGAGCAAAAGCATTTACTGTATTTTGTCAAACCTTTCAAATTATGTGTACTTCTTACAATCTTTAAAGTCAAGGTATTATTAAAGTGTACCCAGCAAATATTTTTTTTATTAAATTTAATGCAGTGACATTGATAAATTAGGGTACATATGTTGAGAGAAAACATTTCTAGATTATTTTGCCATTTGATTGTGCTGTATACCCCTCCCCCAAATTCAAATTATCTTCTGTCACCTTCTATCTGGTTTTCTTTGTGCCCCTCCCCTCCCCCAACCCCTCTCTCCTTCCTCGCCCCATCCCCCCTCCCCAACGCCCCTACCCCTGTTGCCATCACATTCTTGTTCATGTCTTATGTCCCATCTATGTATGGATTCATATAGTTCTCAGTTTTTTCTGATTTACTTATTTCACTCCGTATAATATTATCAAGGTTCATTCATGTTATTGTAAATGATCCGATGTCATCATTTCTTATGGCTGAGTAGTATTCCATAGTATATATATGTACCAAAGCTTTTTAATCCACTCGTCCTCTGATGGACACTTGGGCTGTTTCCAGATTTTCGCTATTGTGAACAATGCTGCCACAAACATGGGGGTGCATTTCTCCTTTTGGAGTCGTTCTATGGTGTCCTTGGGGTATATTCCTAAAAGTGGGATAGCTGGGTCAAAAGGCAGTTCGATTTCCAATTTTTTGAGGAATCTCCATACTGTTTTCCACAGTGGCTGCACCAGTCTGCATTCCCACCAGCAGTGCAGGAGGGTTCCCTTTTCTCCACATCCTCGCCAGCACTTATTCTGTGTTGTTTTGTTGATGAGCGCATTCTGGCTGGTGTGAGGTGTATCTCATTGTGGTTTTAATTTGCATTTCTCTAATGATTAGTGATGTTGAGCATTTTTTCATATGCCTATTGGCCATCTGTATGTCCTCTTTGGAGAAGTGTCTATTCATTTCTTTTGCCCATTTTTGGATTGGATTTTTTGTCTTCCTGGTGTTGAGATTTACAAGAGATGTCGGAGAGCTTACTGCCTATGTTTTCTTCTAAGATATTTATGGTTTCAAGGCCTACATTTAAGTCTTTTATCCATTTTGAGTTTATTTTTGTGAGTGGTACTTGCTGTTCTTTTTCTAATTCTTTTAGATGCAGGGATAAGTTGTTTATTTGAGCTTTTTCTAGCTTCTTAAAGTGTGCCTGTAGTGCTATGAACTTCCCTCTCAGTACTGCTTTTGCTGTGTCCCATAAATTTTGAGTTGTTGTATGCTCATTGTCATTCGTTTCTAGGAATTTTTATTATTTCTTCTTTGATCTCATTCTTTATCCATTCGTTATTTAACTACCTGCTATTTAGTTTCCATGTGTTTGAGAATTTTTGAGCTTTTCTGTTGTGATTCATTTCTAGTTTCATGTCGTTGTGATCAGAGAAAGAGCTTGATATGATTTCAATCTTCTTAAATTTGTTGAGAGCACTTTTGTGCCCTAACATGTGGTCTATCCTAGAGAATGTACCAGGAGCACTTGAAAAGAATGTATATTCTGCTGCTTTAGGGTGAAAGGTTCTGAAAATAACTATTAAATCGAGTTGATTTAGTGTATCCTTTAAGTCTGCTGTTTCTTTGTTAATTTTCTTTCTTGAGGATCTATCTAGTGATGTTAGTGGGGTATTGAAATCCCTTACTATTATAGTATTGCTGTTGATCTCACCCTTTAAATCCATCAAAGTCTGCTTTATATATTTAGGTGCTCCTATATTAGGTGCATAGATATTTATAATAGTTATATCTTCCTTTTGGATTACTCCCTTTATCATTATGTAGTGGCCTTCTTTACCTCTTACTATATTGTTTGTTTTAAAGTCCAATTTTCTGATATAAGTATTGCTACCCCAGCTTTTTTTTCATTTCCATTTGCATGAAATGTTTTTTCCATTCTTTTACCTTCAATCTATGTGTATCTTTTGTTCTAAGGTGTGTCTCTTGTAGATAGCATATGTATGGGTCCTGTTTTTTTTTATCCACGCAGCTACCCTATGTCTTTTTATTGGATCATTTAATCCATTTACATTTATGGTTATTATTGATATGTAGTTGTTTATTGCCATTTTATTCTTTAAAGCTGTATTCCTTTTTTGCTATATTCTTTTCCCACTTTGATCTGTTTACAACAGGCCCCTTAAGATTTCCTGCAGCATTGGTTTAGTTGTAATGAATTCCTTGAGTTGTTTTTTGTCTGGGAAGCTTTTTATTTCTCCTTCAATTTTAAACAATAGCCTTGCTGGATAAAGTAGTCTTGGTTGTAGGTTCTTGTTCTGCATTACTTTGAATATTTCTTGCCATTCCCTTCTGGCCTCAAGTGTTTCTGTTGAGAAGTCGGATGTCATCCTTATGGGGGCTCCTTTGTAGGTGATAACTTTTTTTTCTCTTGCAGCTTTTAATATTTTCTCTTTATCGCTTAGCTTTGGTATTTTAATTTTGATGTGTCTTGGTGTAGGTTTCTTTGGGTTTCTCTTTAATGGAGTCCTCTGTGCTTCTTGAACTTATGAGAGTTTCTCCTGCATTAATTTAGGGAAGTTTTCAGCTATGATATGATTAAACAAAGTCTCTATCCCTTGTTCTTTTTCTTCTTCTTCAGGAACCCCTATGATGCGGATGTTATTTCTTTCATGTTGTCACAGCTCTCTAAGAGTTTCCTCGGACTTTTTGAGTCTCTTTTCTTTTTTCTTCTCTGCTTTCATGCCTTCATTCCAGTTGTCCTCCAACTTTCTGATTCGATCCTCAGCTCTATCTATCCTGTGTTTAGTTCCTTCCATTGTGGTCTTCATTTCTGATATTGTATTTGTCATCTCTGACTGATTCTTTTTATACTTGCTATTTCTTTTTTTAGGTGTTCATAATGACCATCCATTGTTGTTCTAAGATCCTAAGCATCTGTACAATCATTATTTTGAACTCCGCATCTGGAAGTTTGATTATTTCTATATTAGTCAGTTCATCTCCTGAAGGTGTCTCTTGTGGTTTCATTTGGATTGCACTTTTTTGTCTCCTCATTGTCTGTGTTTTGGGTGTTTTATTTATAGAGTTTGTTGAGTCTAGGCTTGGTGTTTTCTGCCTCCAGTTTTAAGTTGTGTTATTTCTAGGTCTTCTTGGGTTGGTCTCAGCTATTATTTGTAATCCACTTTTGGATTTGGGCAGCTTTGAAGTCTTGATTTGTTTGTTTTCTTAACAGGTGATAGTCTTGTTTACTGATCTCAGCAGGAGGCTTCCTTGAAACTGTATCCATTAATGCAATGGGTGTAACCTGAGACTCTGAAGGCCTCTTCCACCAACTAATCTCTCTGGGGTCAGGGTGTTTTTTCAGCTTCAGTAGGGGGAGGTGTATCTCAGATCTCCATGGAGACCTGAGTTACTGCCCCTCCTCCCCACTTTTTGTTTTCAGCTGTGTCTTGTTGCACTGATTGGAGCTGGAGAGATGTCTGGAGATCTCTGATCCAGAAGCAGTTGAGTACTGTTTTGTGGAAGGGTCAGTCCCTCCCCCAGCTATGGCAGCCTCCAGCACAGATGAGTCAGCTTTTTTAGGTCGTCCCTGCATTCCTTAGCCCCCTCACAATCTGTCCCTCTCTCCCTCCTTTCCACTTGGGAGATAAGCTGGTCTTTTCAACACACCTCACTCCCTGGTTACCAGGCAAGTGGCTGTGAGCAGTATTTTAAGCTTTTTTCCCTCGAGTAAGATCCCCTCTTGGCTTTCAGACTCACTCCCCTCCCCGCCCTGTTCCTGTAAGGGGAGATTCAGACGCTCCCTACCAGGTTTGTTGTGGCTTCTTCTTTGCTCCTTGGTTTTTGAGAGCTGTTCTTGTAGTCCAGAGTTGGTTTTTCACACTGATTTTTCCTAAATTGATTTGTATTTCAGTTTGGTAGTGAGAGCTGGGCCTCTGTGTGTCCGCCTACTCTGCTGCCATCTTCTAATCAGCTTCCCAGCAAATATTTTAAGGTCAATTTGAAAAAATTTAAAAGGGGTGGGTCATATCCTGGGACTCCTACAGGTCTACCATGTCATGCTTTGTACTTAAAAATTTTAAATTTCTTTTGAATGTTGAGGAACAGGAGATGCCAAATACTTTTTTCCTGCAAACTACTACCTTCTTTTATTTGATCCAGCTAATAACACTATTTTGTCTTTTTCCAAATAGCTCCAGATATATGGAAAAGATTTATATAGGCGGTGGGGATCCTCAAACCCCTCAGCGAGATCTTCTGAGCATGGCTTTTAGGATACCAAGAGGCAGAAAAAGCCCAATAGAGATCAGGTGAACTACCAGCTCTTAGGATACACCCTTAAAGGCTCCAGTGCCCCAAAGGGGTCTCATAGGATGCCATCTGGGTACTGCTTAAATAGTGGAAAGGAAGGTCATTGAGCTAAAGCCTGCCAGGCTTACATGCCTCTACTGTGAGGAAACAGGGACACTGGAAGGTAGGCTTCCCCCTCGCTTCTCTAAGGGAGGATTCAGTCTCTTCCAGCCCTGCTCCAGCCACCTATGACCTAACCTTGCCCAGAATGCTGGCGTTTGCCACTGAAGGCTAAAGGTGCCCAGGGCCGTCAACCCCATCTACGACACTGTGGATGAGCCTAGGGTATTTCTTCCAAGAAGCAGGTAAACTGATCTCATTTGCACAAGGGCCACTTAACTATGCCTTTTCTGAATAGTCAGGTTTTTTATTCTTCCCTTGAAGATCTCTGTTGTGGGTGTTGATAGTCCTGTTTTCTGCTGCTTTGTTTAATATATAGTGTTTCCTTTATTCCTCATACCTTAATGCCCCACACATATTTCGGGCTGGGACCTACTCCTAATTTAGAGCTCTCTTTCCCCCTTTTGCCAACTTCTATCATGAATCTACCTTTGCCACCCAGCTTAGTGTATCCCAAGGTTCTCTTTACCAAGCCACAGTTGCAGAGCTCCAGGAAAAGCAACCTGGTCTCATCTCTCCAGGCAGAGGAGAACAGAAGCTCCATCTCCATACATGCTGCAGATGGCTTTTCCAGTCTATCTAAATCATTACCAGCTAGAAGCAGCGGTCATTGTGACTTGGACGTGAGCTTCAAAGTATAGAATTGTGACTATTCCAGTGCCTTGAGGACTTTTCCTGGATGTGGACTTTTCCTGGACTCCTGCTCTTTGTGATAACCCATAACAGACTGAACTGGGGTTAGGTTGCATTTTTAGGGATTTGGCATGGTGATGGTGCCAACTTGGAATTGGTGAACATGTTAAGGATACTACTCTTTTATGGATTCTTGCTGTATTGGCCAAGAGTTTGCTTAAAGGCTTTAATCACTGTAAAAAAAATAGAAGACTGGATAAAGAAGATGTGGCATATATACACCACAATATACTATTCAGCCATAAGAAATGACATCGTATCATATATAACAAAATAGTGGGATCTTGATAACATTATACGGAGTGAAATAAGTAAATCAGAAAAAAACAAGGACTGCAAGATTTCATACATTGGTGGGACATAAAAACAAGACTAAGAGACATGGACAAGAGTGTGGTGGTTACGGGGGGCAGGAGGAGAGAAGGAGGGAGAGTGGGAAGGGGAGGGGAAGGGGTACAAAGAAAACTTGATAGACAATAGATGCAGAAAAAGCATTTGATAAAATCCAGCACCCATTCATGATCAAAACTCTCAGCAAAGTGGGAATACAGGGAACATACCTCAACATGATAAAAGCCATCTATGAGAAACCGACAGCCAACATCATACTCAATGGGCAAAAATTAAAAGCAATACCCTTAAGATCAGGAACAAGGCAGGGGTGCCCCCTTTGACCACTTTTACTTAACATAGTCCTGGAAGTCCTAGCCACAGCAATCCGAAAAGTAGAAGAAATAAAAGGCATTCAAGTTGGAAAAGAAGAAGTAAAACTATCATTATTTGCAGATGATATGATATTGTATATAGAAAACCCTAAAGTCTCAGTCAAAAAACTTCTGGGCCTGATAAATGAATTCAACAAAGTGGCAGGATATAAAATCAATACTCAGAAATCAGAGGCATTTTTATACACCAACAATGAACAGTCAGAAAGAGAAATTAAGGAAACAATCCCCTTCACAATTACAACCAAAAAAATAAAGTACCTAGGAGTAAACTTAACCAAGGAGACTAAAGACTTGTACTCAGAAAATTACAAAGCATTGATAAAATAAATCAAGGAAGATACAAACAAGTGGAAGCATATTCCGTGCTCATGGTTAGGAAAAATAATCATTAAAATGTCTATATTACCCAAAGCAATCTATAAATTCAGTGCAATACCAATTAAAATACCAATGGCATACTTCAAAGATATAGACCACATATTCCAAAAATTTATATGGAACCAAGAAAGAACACGAATAGCCTCAGCAATCTTAAAAAAGAAGAAGAAAGTGGGAGGTATCACACTTCCTGATATCAAGTTATACTACAAGGCCATTGTACTCAAAACAGCCTGGTACTGGCATAAGAACAGGTATATAGATCAATGGAACAGATCAGAGAACCCAGAAATAAACCCACAGTTCTATGGACAACTGATATTTGACAAAGGAGGTAAGGAAATACAATGGAGTAAAGACAGCCTGTTTAACAAATGGTGTTGGGAAAATTGGACAGCTACCTGCAAAAAAATGAAACTAGATCACCAGCTTACACCACTCACAAAAATAAACTCAAAATGGATAAAAGACTTAAATGTAGGCCATGAAACCATAAATATCTTAGAAGAAAACATAGGCAGTAAGCTCTCGGACATCTCTCGGAGCAATATATTTGCTGATTTATCTCCACAGGGAAGTGAAATAAAAGACGGTAAACAAATGGGACTATATCACACTAAAAAGCTTTTGCACAGCTAAAGAGAACAAGAACAGAATAAAAAGACAAACTACACAATGGGAGAACATATTTGACAATACGTCTGATAAGGGGTTAATAACCAAAATTTATAAAGAACTTGTAAATTTCAACACCAGGAAGACAATCCAATCAAAAAATGGGCAAAAGAGATGAATAGACACTTCTCCAAAGAGGACATACAGATGGTCAATAGGCATATGAAAAAATGCTCAACATCACTAATCATTAGAGAAATGCAAATTAAAACCACAATGAGATATCACCTCACACCAGCCAGAATGCGCTCATCAACAAAACAACACAGAATAAGTGCTGGCGAGGATGTGGAGAAAAGGGAACCCTCCTGCACTGCTGGTGGGAATGCAGACTGGTGCAGCCACTGTGGAAAACAGTATGGAGATTCCTCAAAAAATTGGAAATCGAACTGCCTTTTGACCCAGCTATCCTACTTTTAGGAATATACCCCAAGGACACCATATAATGGCTCTAAAAGGAGAAATGCACCCCCATTTTTGTGGCAGCATTGTTCACAATAGCGAAAATCTGGAAACAGCCCAAGTGTCCATCAGAGGACGAGTGGATTAAAAAGCTTTGGTACATATATACTATGAAATACTACTCAGCCATAAGAAATGATGACATAGGTTCATTTACAATAACATGGATGGACCTTGATAACATTATATGGAGTGAAATAAGTAAATCAGAAAAAAAACTAAGAACTATATGAATCCATACATAGAAGGGACATAAAAATGAGGCTCAGAGACATGAACAAGAATGTGATGGCAACAGGGGTGGGGGTTGGGGGTAAGGGGGATGGGGTGAAGAAGGAGTGAGAGGTTAGGGGAGGGGAGGGGAGGGGCACAAAGAAAACCAAATAGAAGGTGACAGAAGACAATTTAACTTTGGGGGAGGGGTATACAGCACAAGCAAATGTCAAAATAATCTAGAGATGTTTTCTCTCAACATATGTACCCTGATTTATTAATATCACTGCATTAAATTTAATAAATAAATTTAAAAAAACTAGATAGAAGGTGACGGAGGACAATCTGACTTTAGTTGATGAGTATGCAACTTAATTGAATGACAAGATAACCTGGATATGTTTTCTTTGAATATATGTACCCTGATTTATTGAAGTCACTCAATTAATATTAATACAAATTTATTTATAAATAACAAAGAAACAAAACTAGAGCATGCACCAAAAAACCGATGTCAGATTTGGAATCAGCGATGCAGAAATATATAGAAACAGTTCTAAAACCTCATACAACCGAAAATGAAAAAAAAATTGTTCCCCAGTGTAATCAGTCAATCTGTCACCAGGATGATAAGCTAGTTTTTGCTGCTTATCTAGAGATGGTGGGCACTGACTGCTTATGGAATTGTTGCTGAACTTCAACCACATGCTTAAAAACAACTGGTTTTTTTTTTTTTTTAATAATTTTATTTTTTTAATGGGGTGACATCAATAAATCAGGATACATATATTCAAAGATAACAAGTCCAGGGTATCTTGTCGTTCAATCATGTTGCATACCCATCAGCCAAAGTCAGATTGTCCTCCGTCACCCTCTATCTTGTTCTCTCTGTGCCCCTCCCCCTCCCCCTTTCCCTCTCCCATTCCCCCCTCCCCCCTGTAACCACCACACCCTTATCAATGTCTCTCAGTTTCACTTTTATGTCCCACCTACGTATGGAATAATGCAGTTCCTGGTTTTTTCTGATTTACTTATTTCGCTTCGTATCATGTTATCAAGATCCCACCATTTTGCTGTAAATGTTCCGATGTCATCATTTCTTATGGCTGAGTAGTATTCCATAGTGTATATGTGCCACATCTTCTTTATCCAGTCATCTATTGACGGGCTTTTTGGTTGAAAAACAACCGGTTTTAATTAAGCCTAACACTAGAAATAATTACTAATAATATTTTAATAAGAGAAAAAAATCAAATTCTCATAATAAAAACCTGAGAAAAAATTTAAAAATTTTTTACTGGACCTCATATGGGTTTTAAAAGGTTATTGGCTAAGGTTTTAGCTTTGTAATGAAGTATTAACTTTATAGACATGATTTGTTTTAATTTTTCCAAAGATCTTTTAATAGCTAGTTAATAATCCGTTAACAATTTCCTCCACATCATACAAGTTATATGGAGATTTAAATATTTATTAATGATTATTAAAAGCTTAAATGAAGGCAGACTATTTTGTTCTGGAAAAAATTGACTTTATGATGGTAAAACGTGATCATGAATAATTTTAAACACATCCATCTATATTATACCACAAATAACCAGTGAGTCTTCAGTTCTCCCAGCTCTGCCACCTTGTTTCTTTAATCCTTTAATCCTTCTTCATTCAGCACCATTGCTAAAATTTATTCTTACTATCTTTTAACAATAGTCTCCTATCCATTCTTCTCATCTCCATTCTCTCATCCATTCTGCTGTGAAAATCTTTATAAACATAAAAACAATAGTAGAGGTATCCATATTAATCCATCCCCTTACCCTTGGTGGCTTTTTATTGCCTATGGCAGTGATTCTTGTTGAAGTGTAGTCCCTGGACCAGCATTGCCTGAGAACTTGTTAGAAAGCAACTTTCTGAGCCCCATCCTAGTCATAATGTGAAACTCTGGTAATGGGGCCAACATCCTCTATTTTTTTAGCAAACCTGGAGGGTAGTTCTACACACTAAAGTTTGAGGACCAATAGCCTGTAAATACACTTAGAATTCTTTAGCATGGCTTTTTGTACTCCTTGCCTACCCTCTATTACTAAACCTACTGTGAGTGTTCAGTCCTCTTTAAATACCCTTAATTTGTTAGTGTCACACTCTGTTCTTTTTTATTTCCTTACATTGGTACTCTAGGTTAGAATGATATTCTTCCTTTTGCTCTTTTGGTGTGTTCATACTTTAAGGGCAGCTCAAATTTTACCTCTTTTAGGAAGATTTCCTTATGCAAAATCAATAAATCTCTCCAGTGTGTTCCCAAAAGCTTTTGAGGAAACCCTATTTTAATTATGTGAATGTATTTATTTTTCTGTCTTTGTCATTTGATCAGGCACTCCTGAGCATAAGTATTACAAATGTTACTTATTTTGGTAAATCAGTATTAGAGTTTTAGCTCATGGCAGAATCTGTTGGTTGTCCTTCCATGTGAGTTGGTTTTCTCATAGGATTTTTAAAGATATCAATTAAGTAGCATATAAAAATGCTTTCAAAGTAGTTTAGTGTTTTATAAATACAAGGTGGTATGCATTACAGTAATGTAATAAACTTTTTACACACCCAGAAAAAAATGGTGTTTCACAAAGTACTATCGGTTTATTATAAACTCTTTTTAGGAAATGGCATGGGTGATGATTTGGTGGTTTGGTAATATGGGGAATTATGTAATGTATGAAAGTACATTCTGTTATGTCTGTGGTGTGAACTCAACATGTATCTCTTTAGAGCATATTTGATTGCTTTATAACATGTTTGACTCCTATGTTTATGTCATAGAAAGAAAGAGACATATCTTGAATTCATGCTACCATGTTGTCAACATCCCAGATAATTTACAGAAGCCCATCCAAATTCCTCAGTTATGTATTAGGGTTCTGCAGGGAAGACTAATAAGAAAATTCAGGGTTATTTTTGGTTTTCATTTCAAATAATTTAGATGTGTACAACATTATTTGGTTACATATTTGTTGTCTAACCAAGTTAATGACAACATATTGGTTGGAATATCACACATTTGTATGATACTCTAAATATTGAATTTATCTACGGAAATCAGAAATAAAGTATTACACAAATTAATCCTATTGAAATTAAAGTATAAGTAAAAGACTATTTCATGAATTTAAAATAACATTCTGATTAATTTGCACTGGGATAAGCCTGAAAGCTGCAAGTATAAGCCAGGGAGAGCTTATCATTTCTGTGCAAGGGCTGCCTATCAGAATTTCCCAAGGAGAAAGATAAAAATGGAAGGCCTTGTCATTTTATTTAGTTTACAGAATTATGTTTCCCCTTCTATGTGTATTTATCCAAGCCAGACAGACAGACAGACAGACACACACACACACATGTACACACATCCTTTTAAACATCCTATGATTCAAGACCTCTTTCAGGTTATATGGACAATGTGGTTGAAACGTTGTAATTACTAAGCTAGTGAGTGCTTGCATAGATATGAAGGGAAATTTTGAGAATTCTGGGGTTACATACTCTGTGGATAAAAATTTATGAACCTTGCAAGGTATGCCGTAAATGCAAATGTGCATTAGTAATGAATACACATTTATGTTAGTACTGAGTTTGTGCTTTTTTGTGTATATTTTATAGGATATTAATAGAAAAAGTACCAACGTGGTGGAATCATGGGGTGGAACTAAAGAGAAGCAAGCATACACCCACATCATCTTCAAGAATGCAACATTTACATTTACATGGGCATTCCAGAGAACGAATCAGGGGCAAGATGTAAGTTACAAGTACTTTTTGCTAATGCGAAGATGATGCCCCCAGTGGAGACTTAGAGAAAGTGATCACTCAAATCTCTTGGTGGAAAAGATAGCTTTTAAAAAATTAATTAATTAATTAACTAACTAACTTATTTATTAGTATTTTCTGAAGTGAAAAGTGGGGGGAAGGGAGAGGTAGACAGACAGACTCCTGCATGCGTCTGACTGGGATCTACCCGGCCTGCCCACCAAGGGGCGATGCTCTGCGCATCTGGGGCATTGCTCTGCTGCAGTCACAGCCATTCTAGCACCTGAGACAGAGGCCACAGAGCCATCCTCAGTGCCTGGGCCAACTTTGCTCCAGTGGAACCTTAGCTGTGGAAGGGGAAAAGAAAGATAGAGAGAAAGGAGAGGGGGAAGGGTGGAGAAGCAGATGGGCGCTTCTCCTGTGTGCCCTGGCCAGGAATCAAACCTGGGACTGCCACATGCTGGGCTGATGCTCTACCACTGAGCCAACCAGCCAGGGCCAGGAAAAGATAGCTTTTAACTGATGTAGAATCAAGCATTTGGGTTTGGAGTTCATAGGTATAAAAAAGTGGTGAGTTTTTTTGTTTGTTTTTTGAGATCAAGACTGTATGAAGTGGAATGATTCAATCAATTTTTGGAATTTTTCTACACTGTAACATTTACAGTTACTAAAAGCTTAAGAGAAAGAAAATCTAATTTTATAGTTATTTAAAAATCTTTCTGAGACTCTGAGGAGGCTGCTGACTTTCTCTTAATCTGAATGATCAGATATTTGTCCAGGAGCTTTTAACAGATGTTGGTTTATATTTTATTATAGTAATATCTCTTTTTATAGCCTGAAGAATGTGTGTGAATGCCTGATTGGGTTAACACACATAATTCTTTACTATTTTACTTACTCTGCCAGAGTAGACCTTAACCCTTCCCTAAGTAAATCGCATTGCATGTTTCAATAGTAGCAATTATATTTGGGGATCTCTATAGATGTGATCTTTCCAAGTAGAGAACAAGGTAAACCAGTTGTCCAGAAGCTACCTTAACACTGTGGTGGCAAAGTATTATTTTCTCTTTTCCTTTCAGACTTTCACTGGGAACTATTCCCCATATTTTACTTGACTCTAGTTGTTACTTACAAGTATTCAGATGACCCCCATGCAGGGCATGATAATACTCTGGAATGCTTCTTTGCCTTCCTGTTGTCTCTTCTCCAGACAAAAAGCATTAATTAGTGCTGCCCTGTACTGACAGGATGAAACTCACTGCTTGATGAAAATGAAACCTTAATTTACCTAGTGTCTTAACTAGGAAAAATAGAGCAAGTTACAGTTTTTTGCTCTCTGTTCCAATTCTTTCAGTAGAAATCAGAGAAAGTACTAGAGATAGAGGAAGGCTCATCAATATTGAACAGTTAGTGTTAGGATGAGGGCCAGAGTCTTAGTCTTCTAAGGCTAGCCCAGAGCTTCCACCCAGCCACACTGTCAGCACCCTATTGTCGCATTAGATTTGGGCTTATAATGTGAGAACACAATGATGGAGATAAAGTTGCGCTTCTATTAAACCATACTAGTTCTTCCGGCTCTGAAGTCTAGCAAATACACCTGAGTTAGAATCAATTATGACATATCTTCTGGGAATTGTGACAAAACTCCTGGAACTCTCATTACTGTGAAAATTAGCTTCTAGTGTTAAGATTTAAATATTTTTTTTTAAAAGAGTAATATTAATCCATTGTCAGTTAAAGACTGTAATGCTAGAACACTCTGCTTATTTTGGTGATATTATTGTAAAGCAATCTGGTTGTCCAGTTAAGCCCCAAGCAGAAGTCGTTACTTTCTGCTCTCTTTTTAGAATAGACGGTTCATCAATGACATGGTGAAGATTTATTCTATCACTGCCACTAATGCAGTGGATGGGGTGGCGTCCTCATGCCGTGCCTGTGCTCTCGGTTCTGAACAGTCGGGCTCATCGTGTGTCCCCTGCCCCCCAGGCAACTACATCGAGAAAGAAACCAACCAGTGCCAGGAGTGTCCCCCTGACACCTACCTGTCCGTACATCAGGTTTACGGCAAGGAGGCTTGTGTTCCGTGTGGGCCTGGGAGTAGAAGCACTCGGGTAAGTGAGCCTGTTTTCAGTCATCCCCAGAAAAGCATGTCATTAGGGAAACCTGAAAGTTCCCTGTACTGTTTCTTCAGGAGCTTCAAGGTTGCTAGTTATATTTATAAGTGACTTCTTTGTATCCTTTTTGTTTTCTTTCCTATTACATTTGTTGAACACTTACTTAATATGTTCCATGTAAGTGCTATTTCTGGGGACATAAAATATTAAGAAAAGCACTCAAATAAGAATGCTTTCCAAAAATATTAAAATTGATTTCTTGTGTGTTCTGTTATGGCAGAGCAAGTAAACAGCCTTTATAAGTTGGCTCTAGGAGTATATGGAGGAAAGCGAATATGTCTTACAGCATTTTAAGAGCAAGAGTTAATGCTATATTATGAGTGAAGGATAAACTAGTTTTATTGTCTATTTAAACTGACATAGCAGGGACTTTTGACTATTTATTAAAATACCTTTTTACAAAATACTAACCATGGAGTAACTACTTTAAAAAGTTCTGAATCTTTTAGACTTTGGCCAAAAAAATCTAGTTAGCGTTTAGAAATTCTTCATATTAGTATAGTAAATATAACTAAGACAAGGTAACTGAAATATATTTTAAACCTAGAATTTTTTTTGAAACACATTTCTCTTAGTAACTAATACTTTTTCCCTGCTATATTATTAATTTTTTTTTTTACATTTCTTAATCAAAGGACCACTCAGTTTGCTATAGTGATTGCTTTTTCTACCATGAGAAAGAAAATCAGAGTTTGCACTATGACTTCAGCAACCTCAGCCATGCAGGCTCGTTAATGAACGGTCCCAGCTTTACCTCCAAAGGAACAAAATACTTTCATTTCTTCAATATTAGTTTATGTGGGCACGAGGTGAGTTCTGGCTCTCAAGGTGAGTTGAACATATATCTCAACACAGATTAAGCTGATTATTTTCTATGTTGATGGCCCAATAAAATCTCAATGGAAACTAGCAACCAAAGTCAGAGACTGAGCTTTTGTTGTTTAAATCCTCTGTTGCCTCCTACCATGTTGGTTGACAGCTTTCTCCACCAGAGGCAACCTTGTCTGGTTCTCAGTCTGTAAAAGCCCTTAGCCAGTCTCACGAACACCAAAGCTTGTTGCTACTATATAAGTGCTTTGAAGGTCTTACATTTTCAAAAAAGTGGATCAGGCTTGTCATCCCTCCTATTTTTTTTTTTTAATGAAAATGAGAATAGGGGGTCATCCCTTCTATTTTTGGGGCAGGCATTTATTGTTTGAGTTTTACTGTTGCTTATAATACAATAATACCTTGGTTTTTGTTGACTTCGGTTATTGTCGGTTTCAGTTTTTGTCGTTTTATTCCCCCCACTCCCCCCCGCGGAAAAATTGTCTCAGTTTTTTCGGTTGCCTCGGATTTCCTCGGCATGCTCATGTGACCTTGCTGCTAACTTTGTGAAAACAAAGGGCGACCCACGCGTTCTCCTGCTCAGTGTGATGTTGTTTGTTGTTGTGTGAGCATCACCCTGTGCATCTAGCCAAACAATTCTGTTGCTTCCCACTGTTTTTGTGGGTTTTTTTATTGATTGCAAATGCTAACACTACAGTTACATGTAAGTGATTACTGCGTATACGGTATCTGGTGTAATGTGTTTTTGGAATGTATTTTGGACTGTCTAGAATGAATTAATTGGGTTTACATTGATTCATATGGAAATAATTGCCTCAGTTTTTATTGGTTTCGGATTTTGCTGATTGTTTTCTGACAGATTATCAATGAAAATTGAGGTATCACTGTATTGTCAATTTTGTGTTTTAAAAAGGAAAAGACTTCCAAGAGGAAGTTTGTCCAAAGGTAATAAGGAATTGAGCAGGGGACAGATGGCAGCTGATCAGGTCATCTCTGCTAATAAATAATGGGATTCTCTTTTCTGTGGGAAGAAGCAGAACCTTAATTGTTACTGGTAATGGGGAGAGTTGTGGGACTATATGTTCAGTATTTTTAAGGGAATACAAGGTTGGGGTTGGGATGTATATACGTATATAAGGCCTTGCCTCCATTTCTTTTTCTAAATTAACTCCTCAATCTTTAATGGTCTTCATTATGAGATGCTATGACAAACTTTGTATGAAGGAAATAAAAAATTTGATGACAAAAGTTTGCAAACCAAAATATTATCTTAATTTTACATTTGTCCTGTCCTAATTTTATGTAATCAATTGGTAGTCACTCAGTTTACTCAATAAGTATATATTAAGTACCTATTATGTTTAATACTGTGTCAAGCAGTGAATAAGGTTAATTCCGTTACAGATCACACTTTTTCTCCATCTTATTCCTGTATTACTACTGTCTTTTCTGTTATCTTCTCTCTTCTCCTCTGTCTTCTTTATCTTCTCATTCCCTCTGTTTACTGTTATTTTTCTCTTTTTCCTTCCTCAGTAGTTTCTTTCTGCTCTTTCTCCATTTTTCTCTTGATTTGGCTTCAACAATTTAATTTAAGCTTACTAAAAAAATGTTGCATCTATGTTGTGGTGAGAGGGCTTGGCAGAGGGAGAAAATTTCATAGGTTAGGATTGCCACTTGCATTAGCAAAGATAAATCTTTATTCTTTCCTTCATGCCCACCTGTATGTACTCTCTAAGACTAATAATTGTGGTTTTATTTCCTTTGTACATTTCTTCATAGACATTACGTATACAGCAAGCTATAGTCCTTTACACTGGGACTATAGTATATTTAAACATACTATATTTAAAGAGTTTTCTAAAATGTATTTTCCAACTATCCTTCAAGTGATTGAAAAAGTAAAACCTTGTATTGCCTTCAACTTTCTGTGTAGTTAAGCAGATATATATCATTGAATCTAGGGCTATGTGAATAAAGATACTTGTAGTGACCAACTGTTTAGAATTTTGATATTGTCCTAGGACTTTGTGGCAATATGGCCTCTATTCTCTCTTCTTTGGACTTCACATTACCTTTATGGCTCCCATCAGCCTAGAGAGGAGAAGAAAGAGCAAGACTTTTCTTTGGCATCAAAACCATCAACAGCAATTTTCTTGTCTCTTTGTATGCTTTGTTATGCTATGAATTGAAGAGTTTCTAGATGAAGTTTACTTCCTTAAATTAGATGGCTCTCTTTCAGAACAAGGAAGCTGTCATTGGGGGAGGGATGAGCCTTGCTTGAATTAGTGTATTCACGAGAACTTCAGGGACTCTCAACCCTGGTTGAACCTTGGAATTACCTCAAAGCTTTTAAAAAAGACTTGTGGCTGGGACCACCCCAGATCTAATAAATCAGACCTACAGTGAAGAGAGAACTACTGCTCTGGTAGAGTCACTAGCTAGCTGAGATCTACTTTAGAGAGTGACCTTCAATAAAAACTCTTTCTGACTTTGCTTTTCTAGGGACAGAGGATGGCTCTCTGTACCAATAATATAACAGACTTTACAGTAAAGGAAATGGTGGCAGGGACAGATGATTACACAAATCTGGTAGGAGCATTTGTGTGCCAGTCAACTATTATTCCTTCTGAAAGTAAGGGTTTCCGAGCAGCCTTATCATCACAGTCTATCATTCTGGCAGACACATTTTTAGGTAAGCTTCATTTTTTTTCATATATTCTTGCCTGATTGTTTTTTCTAAAATTATGGGTCTTTTCCTAAAATTTTTTTAAAATTATGTTACTGACAACTTGTCATTTCATTGGTGTTTATCATAGATAATAAAAGCCCACAGGTAATTCTAAATCATCACTTTGTGACATGGTTAAAAAGCCCCTCTGAGTGAGGTCTGTTGATTAATCCCTGTGAGTACAAGAAGTTTCTGAATTATATGTTAACTCATATGTAATATGTGTTTTTGAGAGTCTGCCTTATATCAGATTCTCTAGAAGTTTAAGAACAAAATAATGGAAAACACAAAGACTATAAACAAAAGAACAGTAAATAGACACAATATAAATCTAAATCATGATATCTGCCATCAGTTTTCATTCATCTTTTTTCATACCACAGGTAAGTGGGTGACAAGTAGCAAAGGTGAGTGTGCTGAGTTTTACTCACTGTCTACTTGTCTCTCTATGGCGTCAAGAATGTAGGAAAGTTTTAAAAAGAATTCAGATCTCTGGTTAGTAATCCTTAGGGATCAAGTTCATTAAACATCATGGGGTAGGGATCAGGAATCTAATAAGAAATATAACAATCCAACAATTTAACAAGCTTGCTTCTTTAATGAGTCTGCTATGCCTCCAGGTTTGAGTGCCATTGCTATAGATTCCGAGTTTCGCTTCACTTTTCAGCACCAAGGTCAGCGGCTGAGCTTGTGGTCAGCTTCTGCACTCTGTGTTGGAAGCGAAGGCTGCTGTCCTTGCTTGCATTTTGGCTCTGCCATCATTTTGTTCGGGCTGGTGGGAGGAATGCCTTACTTTTAGATGACTTACTTTTGGCTAAGCAAATGTTGGAGTTATTTTTTGAAAATTATTTGGATACAAGAATTTATTTTTAATTTTTATTTATTTATTTATTTATTTATTTGTCAAATATGCCTGGATTGAATGTGAATGAAAAGCTATGTTAGTAAAGTGGCCCAGCTCATTCAACAAAAGTCACCAGGGGCTCAGAATTGTAATAGTGGATTGTTCAAATGTTAGAACTGGAAGGACTTTAGAGAACCTCTAATTATTGTATGTATATTACAGATTCAGGACATAAGACCCAGGGAAATAAAGTAAATTTAAGCAAAATTACAAAGCTAGGGAGTAGAATCTTTATTTTTTTTCAGAAACTCTGTAAAGTTTCTTATTCTTACCATGAATACACTAATATAATACGTTTCTGGTAAAATGACAGTACCAAAGAAAAGCAATATTCTATTTAAATATACAGAGATTAAATAAACTTAATTTTTCCATATTGCTCAATAGTTTCTTTCTTATTGTCGTCTAGGAGTGACAATTAAAAACACATTTCAAAATATTAATATAAAAGAAGATATGTTTCCTGTTTTACCAAGCCACATACCAGATGTACATTTCTTTTATAAGTAAGTGAAGATGCTATTTCCCTTGACAGTTTTTTTAATTAAAAAAATGTCATTTCACATTGCTAGCTTAGAACCTCATAATTAATAATCAGTAATTGGTTCTTAAATAAAAGCATCAGTAAAAAGTAGGAAATGTGGAATAGTTTGAAAGCTTTATATAATTTCTCCCATGTACATAATATTTTAAGTTAGGCAATAAAGAGACTCTATTGTATAGACAGTGCTTATTTGTAATTTACACATCAAAACATCAGCTTATGTGGATATGACATTATGACATTTTTCTCTTTAAAATTTATTTTGTTTATAATTTTGATTATAATTATAAAATCTTTACTAAATACCTGATGATGGTTTATCATTTTAGCTGGGGAAATAGTTAACTTTTCATAGTTGGTGAAAGTAAATGAGCTTAATTTGTATTAAAATTCTAAATTAAAGAACTTTGATACATTTTTCTTTTTCATTTGTGTGTATAGCATAGGAATTATTATATGCAGGCTGTTTTTGTCTTTGTAATCTGTGTTATAAGTATGCATTTTATAAAATGTCATTTGCTTTATTTATAATAGATCTTCCACAACGACAACATCTTGTGTTACTGGCCGGTCAACTGCTGTGAAAATGAGATGTAATCCTGCTAAACCAGGAGCTGGAGTAATTTCAGTCCCCAGGTATTCTTATTTCTAAATGATTATTTACATTTGTGTTTATTAAATCTTAATATTTTAACACACGTTCTCTATGGATGTAAAGCAGAGAGAGAAAAGAAGAATCTGTAGATTTCTGTTGTAGGGATATGCCGAGTGCCTATTAAGAAGTCCTTGCCCCATCTCAGTACTTCCCAGTCTCCTCAACGACATATTCTCATCCTGTTTGCCTGAGTTCAAAATCTCTTAAAGGATTGTTTATGTAATATATAGTTATATTGTTTGTGTCCTTGTATTTATTCTGACTACTTTGCCTTAATTTCTTTGAGAGCTGGATTAGTTACTTCCCTGGGTTTTAATTCTTTTGTTTTTAATTGAATTCATTGGGGGTGACATTAGTTAATAGAATTATATACGTTTTGGTGTACAGTTCTAAAGTACATTGTCTCTATACTATATTGTGTGTTCACGATCCCAATTCAGGCCTCCTTGCATCACCATTTCTCCCCCTTTATCCTCTTCTATCTCCCCTCCCCCATTCCCTCTTGTAATCTCCATGCTGTTATCTGTCTATGAATTTTTTTTCTTAATCCCATTATCTATTTTACCCACTACTTGGGTTATAATTCTTTATCGACAATAAACTATTCATGTCATCTAGATTAAGTAATCTAACCTCTGAGTCATAGTTTCTTTCTCTGTTAGGGGATGGTGGCAGGGTAGATAATTTGTATGTTCCATTTCTAACTCTTGAGTTTTCTGATTAATGGTGACAAAATCACCAAGGTACATACAGTCTTACCTATAGAATATATAACATAGTTCATTTAATTCATTGGTGTTGAGGCAACAGTTGTCCATATTCTAGATATGTTTAAAACAGTCCACTTTGTGTGGGAACACTAGGAGAAAGTAAGCTAATTTATGGACTCAGAAGAACTGTCAACTTAAAGACTGCTTTCATGGCACAAGTGACACTTAAATGTCTCCTAATTTTTATTTCACAATTATTTGTTGTTCACTATGTAGATTATTCTAATCTTTTTGGGATCAAGGTAACTTTGATTCATAGTTTGATTTGCCAATGTTTTTCCATCAAGTTAGCTAAGTTTATATTTTTTAAAAGAAAATGATTGGCCCTGGCCAGTTGGCTCAGTGGTAGAGCATTGGCCTGGCATGCAAGAGTCCCGGGTTCGATTCCCAGCCAGGGCACACAGGAGAAGCACCCATCTGCTTCTCTACCCCTCCCCCTCTCCTTCCTCTCTGTCTCTCTCTTCCCCTCCTGCAGCCAAGGCTCCATTGGAGCAAAGCTGGCCTGGGCACTGAGGATGGCTCTATGGCCTCTGCCTCAGGCGCTGGAATGGCTCTGGTTGCAACAGAGCAACGCCCCAGATGGGTAGAGAATCGCCCCTTGGTGGGTGTGCCGGGTGGTTCCCGGTCAGGCGCATGCGGGAGTCTGTCTGACTGCCTCCCCGTTTCTAACTTCATAAAAATACAAAAAAAAAAAAAAAAAAAAAAAGAAAGAAAAAAAAGAAAATGATTGACTTAATTTTGATTTTGATAGTTTCACAGTAACCCTTGAGAGATCTTAAGTTATCAGCTTATGTTCCATCAAGATTGGAGATCAGTGGTCTAAGCATTGTTTCAATTGCTTGTGCATCTTGAAAATAATTACAGTGGTAACAGTATTTAAGGCTTGTTTCTGGGCACACTAGCAGTCACCTCTTACTAGTTGTGTTTCTCTGGTTCTTATAGATGTATGACTTAATTTTCCTTTTCACCTTTTCTTTTTGCTATTCCTATTTATTTATTTAGACAATTATATTTAACTGGGTGACATTGGTCAATCAGAATACATAGATTTGGAGAAAACATCTCAACATCATTTAGACAGTCGATTATGCTGTGTACCCATCACCCAAAGTCAAATCATCTTCTATCACCCTATATTTTGTTTCTCTTTAAGCCTTTCCCCTTCCCCTCCCCTCCCTCCCTCTCTCTCCTCTCTTCCCTTCTCTCTGGTAAACACTGCACTTTTATCCTTGTCCATGAGTCTCAACTTTGTGTCTCACCTATGTGTGGAACAATACAGTTCTTGGCTTTTTCTGATTTACTTATTTCACTCAGTATAATGTTATCAAGGTGCATCCATGTTGTAAATGATACTATGTCATCATTTCTTATGTCTGAGAAGTATTTCATTGTATATATGTACCATATCTTCTTTATCCAATCCTCTATTGGATGGCATTTTGGTTGTTTCCATGTCTTGGCCACTGCTTTTCATCTTTTCTAAGTGAGAGAAGAATATGAGAAGAGAGAGCAGTGCATAATAAAAGGTCATAGACATCAGTGGAATAAACAGAGGGAGTCTGATGTTCAAGGGCATTGTGGGGGAGGAACAAACTTCCCTCTGCCCTCCAGGTTCCTTGGTTGGCAAACTGCAGCCCATGAGCCACATGCCGTTCTTTGGTCCCTTGAATGTGGCTTTTCCACAAAATACCACGTGCAGGCGCTACCTCGATAAGGAATGCAGCTACCTATATAGTTTAAGTTTAAAAAATTTGGCTCTCAAAAGAAATTTCAATCGTTGTACTGTTGATATTTGGCTCTGTTGACTAATAAGTTTGCTGACCACTGTATCTAGCTGATCTCACAGTCAAAGAGACATGTGGCAGATTAGCAAGAGAAAATAACCAAGTATGGAAATCCCATGTATATGAAAGAATCAAAGACTCCCATGCAGAAGGGGCTTACAGATAGAAAGGGGGATTGAAGTATATAAGACATCTGGAGCTAGGGATAAGGTCATGAACCTTGGGGCTCCAAAGGGTCATTTCAGGGTGATAAGAAGAGCAGACCTTTAGTAATCATGAGTTAGCCCTGCCCTATAAATTGTAGTTAAAGGGAGGGGGCTAAAGTTTATCTTGAGTCTGAAGCTAAAATTGCTTTTGCTCAAAGTAACCTGCGTACCACTGAGGCACATGTCGGGGTGACTCCTTCTGACCACAACACCGTGTAGTGGACCCTGTGCCAGGATCCACGCTAAGGCTGAGGCAGCCGACCACACTCTTTTTCTAAGAAGGTATGTCCAGAGATTCTTTCATCGTTCTCCAATGTCCCACCTAGTTCAGGGGCTTGATCACTTTACCACTCACAGGATTCTATAAGGACCTAGCAACTCACATCTCTGGGTCCAGCCTCTAAGATTCTACACGGCTGATTTCTGAAGCTTCCTCCAGATCTCTGACTCAAGCAGATGCTGTTGCTCAAAGACTAGGTCTGTTGTTTAGAAAATATGTCTAACTATCCCAAGGGGTTTTTGATTTTTTTTATTTATTTTTAGATTTTATTTATTAATTTTAAAGAGAGGAGACAAGAGAGAGAGAGAGAGAGAGAGAAAGAAGGGAGGGAGGAGCAGAAAGCATCAACTCCCATATGTGCCTTGACCAAGGAAGCCCGGGGTTTTGAACCGGCAACCTCAGTGTTCCAAGTTGATGCTTTTACCCACTAAGCCACCGCAAGTCAGGCTGTTTTTTTTAAATAATAAAAAATAGTCTCACTATGTTGAATGATGACATCTAAAAACTTAAGTTTTTGTTGTGAGGAGAGGAAAAGTTAGGTTTCCTCTTTGATCTCTAGCAGGGTTTTCTACTTAGGTAACTTAACTGGATTTTCAAGAGTTTCTTATATCACTTATAGCAGAACCTCTTTTCTCGACTTGCCCTAAGATCTAAAGACTCTCTTGAGTGTTCAGCTCAAGAATATTTTTTAAAACAAGAGCAATTCTGATACACATTAAACTTTCAGCCACACTTGTCTTAACCCACGTTTAAAAGATTTGGCTTATTTTTTTTTCTGAGACAGATTCTCAAACTTTATTCTGTACTTTCATTTTCTGCAAAGCCAATTTAAAATGTCATGATTTAGAGCAGGGGTCTCAAACTCGCGGCCCGCGGGCCGCATATGGCCCACCAAACAATTTTGTGCGGCCTGTAGACTAATCCATGGGCTTACTTAATTTTATCCAAAATATTTTGAACTTCGTGGATTAGTCTGCGGGCCGCACAAAATTGTTCGGCGGGCCACATGTGGCCCGCGGGCCGCGAGTTTGAGACCCCTGATTTAGAGGGTGTACTTCTTCACCTACATTTTGATAAAACTTTATTTAATAATTGTGATGCACACTGAAGTTTGAGGACCACGGCCCTAGGAAACTGCTTGAACCTCACAACCTTAATGTGCTTTTAGTTCTTTCTCGAAACAATTTCCCATCACGGCACAAGGGGGCGCTCTGGGATCAGAACACGGGAAACAGTAGCTTATTCTGAAATATTAGAATTATCTTTAGCTTTAAGGCCGAATAATAAGGATTTGTGATTTGCTTCTAATGATAAAGAAATGTTAACAAAGCTAGATACTTAAGCTGCTTTTGAAAAAGACTTAATTTGCATTTGGGGTATGTGTGTGTGTGTGTGGGGGGGGGGCTTTAAATTCTCCAGGAGGGAAAGGAAGGTGCTAACCAGGCCACTGCCTTGAGAACTCTCTCCTGCTGATCAAGATGTCTCAAAAGGGAGACTGGCAGATTGGAAGGGATGCTAACCGATGTAGCATCTTGGCCAAGAATCTTGGCAAAGCAGGCAAAGGCATCTTCTGCAGTAGTAATGTTGGGTGGGGCTCTGTATCTCTGTAACCTGGGAAAAAGTCACAAGCCCCCCTCCCTCTGGGAAGATGAGAATATCTTAACAGACAGTGACTGAAGCAGGAGAAAAATGGAAATATGTGTTCTCTGTGTGTCTCCTATGGAATTTAGAGAGAGCAGCAAATTTTCTGGCCTGCCTACTAATCTGCAATTGGTAACACCCATCTGTCTGTTTGGTCTGGCAAATGCAGTTGAGGTTTTTAATTCCAAGTGTCTGAAAGGTGTGAGACATTATAGATAAAAAACTTAACAACATGATGTCTGTAGTAAATGAAATCTGAGAGCTGAAGTGAACTTTTGAGATTATCTAGTGCAATTTGTACATTGGCCAAAGAATAAATTGCCTCCACAATAGACAAAGTACTTTTAATATCCCTAAATAGATACCACTCTAGCCTCTGCTTAATAGACTTTCCAAACCTTGAGTCATGATCATGATCCTATGTGGTTAGAGGAATTGAAGGTTTCTCTTTTATTAGGAATAATTGGACCTAAGCATTGAGTCCAAAGTACTCTTTCAAAAGCAAGAAATGTCTTTTATAGTGAAAAGGTTATAAAATGCTTATTAGAAAACAGACAAAGAGGACCAGTTTTACTTTTATAATAGAAATGTCATAGCACATTAGAGATCCTTAAACCCATTTACTATACACAGTAGGAAATATGGAAGACCCACATTTTATAGCCACAGAGAGGCACAGTCAAGATGGAATGACTTTCTGATTGTGTGTTTTCATCTTTTTATTTTTTCCCCCAATGCTTTGCAGGTAGAGATTTGCAAAGGACCACACTAAGCAGAGGGAAATGCCACTTTTATTTGAAGATAGCATGTTATTGGTGCCTTCTTTTAATGAGTCTTCTTTCCTCAAGTACAGTCTTCTTTATTAATGTTATGAGTTAGAAGAAAAATTAGCCTCCTTACTCTCTCTAAACATATGACCATATTTAACTGTTTGTGTAATTTATAAATCAGTCTAGAATTATTTTGCCAAAACCTCCTTCAAATTCCCAATTCATCTCATTAGAAGTATATCCTCTAAGAATACTGTCTCTCAGGAAAGAGATGTTTCACAGTTCTGTCTTGATGTGTTCAGTGGTTCACTGTGCCAGGGTTTATTTCAGAGGCTCTGGTTTGGAGACTGTCAGAGTTATTGGATGCTAGTATAGTGTTTTCTTTGGTCTTTGGGGAAGGACTGTTAAAATCCAGTCTATCCTAACTTGTTAAGCGCAAGAGAATAATTATTGGTCAAATGAGTTCCTTTTCTTTTTTATCTGAACTATTTATGGACAAGTATTAGGTATCTAAATCTGTATAAGTTAGGTAAAAAAAGGCAATAGAACTAGAAAGATTAAAACCAAATTTGGGGCCCTGGCTGGTTGGCTCAGTGGTAGAGCATTGGCCTGGCGTGCAGGAGTCCTGGGTTCGATTCCCGGCCAGGGCACACAGGAGAAGCGCCCATCTGCTTCTCCACCCCTCCCCCTCTCCTTTCTCTCTGTCTCTCTCTTCCCTTCCCACAGCCAAGGCTCCACTGGAGCAAAGTAGTCTCGGGCGCTGAGGATGGCTCCATGGCCTCTGCCTCAGGTGCTAGAATGGCCCTGGTTGCAACAGAGCAAAGCCCCAGATGGGCAGAGCATCGCCCCCTGGTGGGTGTGCCGGTGGATCCCGGTCAGGCATATGCGGGAGTCTGTCTGACTGCCTCCCCATTTCTAACTTCAGAAAAATATAAAAAAAACCCACAAAAAACAAATATGGTTTTGGCCCTGGTCAGTTGGTTCAGTGGCTAGAGTGTTGGCCCAGGGTATGGATATTCCATGTTCGATGCCCAATCAGGGCACACAGGAGAAGTAACTATCTCTTTCTTCCCTTCTCTCTTTCTTACCTTCTCACAGTCAGTGGCTTGACTGGTTTGAGTGTCAGCACCAGGCACTGAGGAAAGCTCAACTGGTCTGAAGGCAGCAGCCTCAGATGCTAAAAATAGCTCAGTTCATTCCAGCATTAGCCCCAGACAGGGGTTGCCAAGTGGATCCCTTGGCACATGTGGGAGTCTACCTCACTATCTCCCCTTCTCTCACTTAAACAACAAAACAAACAAACAAACAAAAAACAAATATGGTCTTAAAACATCAAAAAGTAAGGAGACCTATAAAAGCATTATATACGTAAGGGAAAACAACTGAAACCTGTTCTGATCAAGAAATGGAAAAATCCAATTAGAATTATTAAAAATATACAATTCAGACATGAGTAATCTTAGACAGAATTTTTAGGATCAATTTTGAAATAAGGTTGCTAAGGCTTTGACAGGTATTTCACTGTAGAAGATACAGAGTCTGTAGATGAAAAGAACTAGGAGTGTCAGTTAACATAGTTCGTCCAGGTCTTGCTGGATTCTGACTTTTCATTATTAATGCAAGGTATTCTATAGAAAGGGAGGTTTTTGCGGGAAACTGGTAGAATTTTATATCCCTGAATCTAAGAGCTGTGGGTCAATATATCTTCTGTTCAAATACAGTCAGAAGCAATTTATATTCTTCAGCATTAAGGCAAACAAAATTGGAACAAGATGCAACAGCATCGTATGGACCCTGCAGAAGAAAGGTTTCTGCCAATGACAAGTCATCCTCAGCAGAGACAGGCTGACTTTCCTGAGATGCCAAAGTTGAGGAGTCAGCAGCAGCAGGTCAGAGAGCATAGCCTATCCCAGTGGTTGTCAGTTTTCAGACTCCCAAGACTGGGAACCTCAAGAAACCTACCAAAGCTCCACAGGAAAAGAGCCTCAACAACATTAGTGCCCTAACACTGCCTGAGAAATGTCCTAAAACTGTATCCACAAAGCTGTGGCTTTCCCTCAAGTCTCCTGAGACTAACTCTTGAAGGATTACAAATGTCTTGACAATATAAATGAATTTAACCTTGGATTTTGAATGAAGCTTAGGAAAAACAATTTTTTTTATAATAAATTTTTATTAATGGTAATGGGATGACATTAATAAATCAGGGTACATATATTCAAAGAAAACATGTCTAGGTTATTTTGTCATTAAATTATGTTGCAAACCCCTCGCCCAAAGTCAGATTGTCCTCCATCACCCTCTATCTAGTTCTCTGTGCCCCTCCCCCTCCCCCTAACTCTCTCCCTCCCTCCCTCCCATGTCCTCCCTCCCCCCCACCCTTGGTAACCACCACACTCTTGTCCATGTCTCTTAGTCTCATTTTTATGTTCCACCAATGTATGGAATCATGTAGTTCTTGTTTTTTTCTGATTTGCTTATTTCACTTCTTATAATGTTATCAAGATGCCACCATTTTGCTGTAAATGATCTGATGTCATCATTTCTTATGGCTGAGTAGTATTCCATAGTGTATATGTGCCACATCTTCTTTATCCAGTCTTCTATTGAAGGGCTTTTGGTTGTTTCCATGTCTTGGCCACTGTGAACAGTGCTGCAATGAACATGGGGCTACATGTGTCTTCACGTATCAATGTTTCTGAGGTTTTGGGGTATATACCCAGTAGAGGGATTGCTGGGTCATAAGGTAGTTCTATTTGCAGTTTTTTTGAGGAACCACCATACTTTCCTCCATAATGGTTGTACTACTTTACAGTCCCACCAACAGTGAATGAGGGTTCCTTTTTCTCCACAGCCTCTCCAACATTTGCTATTACCCGTCTTGTTGATAATAGCTAATCTAACAGGAGTGAGGTGGTATCTCATTGTAGTTTTGATTTGCATTTCTCTAATAACTAATGAAGCTGAGCATCTTTTCATATATCTGTTGGCCATTTGTATCTCTTCCTGGGAGAAGTGTCTGTTCATGTCCTCTTCCCATTTTTTAATTGGATTGTTTGTTTGTTTGTTGTTGAGTTTATGAGTTCTTTGTAAATTTTGGATATTAGGCCCTTATCTGAGCTGTCGTTTGAAAATATCAGTTCCCATATAGTTGGTTGTCTGTTTATTTTTATATCAGTTTCTCTTGCTGAGCAAAAACTTTTAATTCTGATGTAGTCCCATTCATTTATCTTTGCCTTCACTTCTCTTGCCATTGGAGTCAAGTTCATAAAATGTTCTTTAAAACCCAGGTCCATGATTTTAGTACCTATGTCTTCTTCTATGTACTTTATTGTTTCAGGTCTTATATTTAGGTCTTTGATCCATTTTGAATTAATTTTAGTACAAGGGGACAAACTGTAGTAGAGTTTCATTCTTTTGCATGTGGCTTTCCAGTTTTCCCAACACCATTTGTTGAAGAGGCTTTCTTTTCTCCATTTTGTGTTGTTGGCCCCTTTATCAAAGATTATTTGACCATATATATGTGGTTTTATTTCTGGGCTTTCTATTCTGTTCCATTGGTCTGAGTGTCTATTTTTCTGCCAATACCATGCTGTTTTGATTATCGTGGCCCTATAATAGAGTTTGAAGTCAGGTATTGTAATGCCCCCAGCTTCATTCTTTTTCCTTAGGATTGTTTTGGCTATTCGGGTTTTTTTATAGTTCCATATAAATTTGATGATTTTTTGTTCCATTTCTTTAAAAAATCTCATAGGGATTTTGATGGGAATTGCATTAAATTTGTATATTGCTTTGGGTAGTATGGCCATTTTGATTATATTTATTCTTCCTATCCAAGAACAAGGAATATTTTTCCATCTCATTGTATCTTTTTCGATTTCCCTTAACAATGATTTGTAATTTTCATTATATAGGTCCTTTACATTCTTTGTTATGTTTATTCCTAGGTATTTTATTTTTTTTGTTGCAATCGTGAAGGGGATTATTTTTTGAGTTCGTTTTCTAATATTTCATTGTTGGCATATAGAAAGGCTATGGACTTTTGTATGTTAATTTTGTATCCTGCGACCTTACTGTATTGGTTTATTGTTTCTAATAATCTTTTTGTGGAGTCCTTCGGGTTTTCGATGTATAGGATCATATCATCAGCAAAAAGTGATAGCTTTACTTCTTCTTTTCCGATATGGATGCCTTTTATTTCTTTGTCTTGTCTGATTGCTCTGGCCAGAACTTCTAGCACCACGTTAAATAAGAGTGGAGAGAGTGGACAACCCTGTCTTGTTCCTGATTTAAGGTAGAAAGTCCTCAGTTTTATGCCGTTTAATAGGATGTTGGCTGATGGTTTATCATATATGGCCTTTATCATGTTGAGATATTTTCCTTCTATACCCATTGTGTTGAGAGTCTTAAACATAAAATTGTGTTGTATTTTATCAAAAGCCTTTTCTGTATCTATTGATAAGATCATGTGGTTTTTGTTCTTTGTTTTGTTGATATGGTGTATTACGTTAACCGTTTTGCGTATGTTGAACCATCCTTGAGATTCTGGGATGAATCCCACTTGATCATGATGTATTATTTTTTTAATATGTTGTTGTATTCGGTTTGCTAGTATTTTGTTTAGTATTTTCGCATCTGTATTCATTAGAGATATTGGTCTGTAGTTTTCTTTCTTTGTGCCATCCTTGCCAGGTTTTGGTATGAGGGTTATGTTGGCCTCATAAAATGTGTTTGGAAGTATTGCTTCTTCTTCAATTTTTTGGAAGACTTTGAGTAGAATAGGAACCAAGTCTTCTTTGAATGTTTGATAGAATTCACTAGTATAACCGTCTGGCCTGGACTTTTATTTTTGGGGAGATTTTTATAGTTTTTTCTATTTCCTCCCTGCTGATTGGTCTGTTTAGGCTTTCTGCTTCTTCATGACTCAGTCTAGGAAGGTTGTATTGTTCTAGGATTTATCCATTTCTTCTAGATTGTTGTATTTGGTGGCATATAATTTTTCATAGTATTCTACAATAATTCTTTGTATATCTATGATGTCTGTGGTGATCTCTCCTCTTTCATTTTGGATTTTATTTATTTGAGTCCTGTGCCTTTTTTCCTTGGTGAGTCTTGCCAAGGGTTTGTCAATTTGTTGATCTTTTCAAAGAACCAGCTCCTTGTTTTATTGATTTTTTTCTATAGTTTTTTCTGTTCTCTATTTCATTTATTTCTGCTCTGATTTTTATTATCTCCTTTCTTCGGCTGGTTTTGGGTTGTCTTTGTTCTTCTTTTTCTAGTTCCTTAAGGTGTGAAGTTAAGTGGTTTACTTCGCTCTCTCTTGTTTGTTCATATAGGCCTGAAGTAATATGAGCTTTCCTCTTATTACTGCTTTTGCTGCATCCCAGAGATTCTGATATGTCTTATTTTCATTTTCATTTGTCTGTATATATCTTTTGATCTCTGCGCTTATTTCTTCTTGACCCATTCATTTTTTAGAAGTATGTTGTTTAGTTTCCACATTTTTGTGGGTTTTTCCCCCTCTTTTTTGCAGTTGAATTCTAGATTCAAGGCTTTATGATCAGAAAATATGCTTGGTACAATTTCAATTTTTCTAAATTTGCTGATATTGTCTTTGTCGCCCAACATATGGTCAATTCTTGAGAATGTTCCATGTACACTAGAGAAAAATGTATACTCTGTCGCTTTGGGATGAAGTGTCCTGTAGATGTCTATCATATCCAGGTGTTCTAGTATTTTGTTTAAGGCCACTATGTCTTTGTTGATTCTCTGTTTGGATGACTGATCTAGGGCCGTCAGCGGTGTATTGAGGTCTCCAAGTATGATTGTATTTTTGTTAGTTTTTGTTTTAAGGTCAATAAGTAGCTGTCTTATATATTTTGGTGCTCCTTGGTTTGGTGCATATATATTAAGGATTGTTATGTCTTCTTGATTCAACTTCCCCTTAATCATTATGAAATGACCATTTTTGTCTCTTAGTACTTTTTCTGTCTTGTAGTCAGCATTATTAGATATGAGAATTGCTACACCTGCCTTTTTTTGGGTGTTGTTTGCTTGGAGTATTGTTTTCCAGCCTTTCACTTTGAATTTGTTTTTATCCTTGTTGCTTAGATGTGTTTCTTGTAGGCAGCATATAGTTGGATTTTCTTTTTTAATCCATTCTGCTACTCTATGTCTTTTTATTGGTAAGTTTAATCCATTTACATTTAGTGTAATTATTGACACTTGTGGGTTCCCTACTGCCATTTTATAAATTGCTTTCTGTTAGTTTTGTATCTAGTTTGATTCTTCTCTTTTGTTTTTCTATCATTTGTTTTTGTTTGTTTTTGTTCCATACTTCTTTCCTCTGTTGCTACGTTTTTTAAGTCAAGTGTTTTTGTGGTGTTTTTTTCAAGGGTGGTTACCATTAAGTAATGAAAAGGGTACCTACCATATTCATTGTAGTACCCTATCTTATAAGTATTTTTGCACTTCATCGTCCTTTGCTACTGTTAATCTTCATCCTCTCCCCCCTTTTTTTCCTTTGTTGTCACAGTTTAAGTTTGGTTTTATTGTGTTCTTGGTGGAGCTATTCAGTTTGTGTGGAACTCTGGAATGCTCCGAGGATAAATTTTTCTGTTTCTAGTTGATAAATTTGTTGTGATTTAGGGGAGAGCTGTCGGACGCGCTGCTCACGGCGCCATTTCCGTGACGTCACTCCAGGAAAAACAATTTTACACAGCTTTATCAACTACCCAAACAACTAATGATAGGTTAGGTATGAGGTCATAACAGTTCCAGAGAAACAAGAGATAGTTACTTCTCTTGTGTGCCCTGATCGGGCATTGAACGTGGAATATCCATACACTGGGCCAACACTCTAGCCATTGAACCAAATGGCCAGGGCCAAAACTATATTTGTTTTTTTTTGTGTTTTTCTTTTTTGTATTTTTCTGAAGTTGGAAACGGGGAGGCAGTCAGACAGACTCCCGCATGTGCCCAACCAGGATCCACCAGCACGCCCACCAGGGGGTGATGCTCTGCCCATCTGGGGCATTGCATGCTCTGCCCATCTGGGGCATTGCTCTGTTGCAACCAGGGCCATTCTAGCCCCTGAGGCAGAGGCCATGGAGCCATCCTCAGTGCCTGGGCCAACTTTACTCCAATGGAGCCTTGGCTGTGGGAGGGGAAGAGAGAGATACAGAGGCAGGGACAGAGAGGAAGGAGAGGGGGAGGACTGGGTTTACTTCTGAGCTCTCCGTTCTGTTCTATTGTACTATATGCCTGTTCTTATGCCAGTACCAGGCTGTTTTGAGTACAATAGCTTTGTAGTATAACTTGATATCAGGAAGTGTGATACATCCCCCTTTATTCTTTTTTAAGATTGCTGAGGCTATTCGTGTTCTCTTTTGGTTCCATATAAATTTTTGGAATATGTGATCTATATCTGTAAAGTATGTCATTGGTATTTTAATTGGTATTGCATTGAATTTATAAATTGCTTTGGTAATATAGACATTTTAATGATGTTTATTCTTCCTAACCATGAGCATGGTATATGCTTCCACTTGTTCGTATCTTTCTTGATTTCTTTTATCAATGTTTTATAATTTTCCAAGTACAAGTCTTTAGTCTCCTTGGTTAAATGTACTCCTAGGTGCTTTATTTTTTTGGTTGTAATTGTGAAGGAGATTGTTTCCTAATTTCTCTTTCTGACTGTTCATTGTTGGTGTATAAAAATGCCTCTGATTTTTGAGTATTAATTTTATATCCTGCCACTTTGCTGAATTCATTTATCAGGTCCAGAAGTTTTTTGAATGAGACTTTAGGGTTTTCTATATACAATATCATGTCATCTGCAAATAATGATAGTTTTACTTCTTCTTTTCCAACTTGAATGCCTTTTATTTCTTCTTCTTGTCTGATTGCTGTGGCTAGGACTTCCAGGACTATGTTGAATAAGGGTGGTGAAAGGGAGCACCCCTGCCTTGTTCCTGATCTTAAGGGTATTGCTTTTAATTTTTTCCCATTGAGTATGATGTTGGCTGTGGGTTTGTCATAGATGGCCTTTATTATGCTGAGGTATGTTCCCTGTATTCCCACTTTGTTGAGAGTTTTGATGATGAATGGGTGCTGGATTTTATGAAATGCTTTATCTGCATCTATTGAAATTATCATGTGGTTTTTCTCTCTTTTTGTTTATGTGATGAATCACATTGATTGATTTGCGAATATTGTACCAGCCTTGCCTCCCCAGAATAAATCCTACTTGATCATTGCTAATTTTTGTTGAGGATTTTAGCATCTATATTCATCAGGGATATTGGCCTATAGTTTTTTTCTTTGTGTTGTCTTTGCCTGGTTTTGGAATCAGAATTATGCTCGCCTCATAAAAGGAGCTTGGAAGTCTTCCTCTTGAATTTTTTGAAATAGTTTGAGAAGGATAGGAGTTAGTTCTTCTTTGAATATTTGGTAGAATTCACTTGTGAAGCCATTTGGCCCAGGACTTTTCTTTGTTGGGAGTTTTTTGATATCTGTTTTGATCTCATTTGGTGTAATCGGTCTGTTTAGGTTTGCTCATTCTTCCAGATTGCTTTGTATGTTTCAAGGAATTTGTCCATTTCATCTAGGTTGTCTAGTTTTTTGGCATACAGTTCTTCATAGTATTTTCTTACAATATTTTGTATTTCTGTGGTATCAGTTGTTATTTCTCCACTCTCATTTCTAATTTTATTTATTTGAGTCCTCTCTCTTTTTTTCTTGGTGAGTCTAGTTAAAGGTTTATTGATTTTGTTTACGTTTTCATAGAACCAGCTCCTAGTTTCATTGATCCTTTATATTGTTTCTTTAGCCTCTATGTCATTTATTTTTGCTCTGATTTTTATTATTTCCTTTCTTCTACTACATTTGGGCTTTACTTGCTGTTCTTTTTCTAGTTCTTTTAGATGCAGGGTTAAGTTGTTTATTTGAGCTTTTTCTCGCTTCTTAAAATGTGCCTGTAGTGCTATGAACTTACTTCTTAGTACTGCTTTTGCTGTGTCCCATAAATTTTAAGTTGTTGTATGCTCATTATATTTATTTCTAGAATTTTTTTTCTTCTTTGTTCTCATTCTTAATCCATTAGTTATTTTACAACCTGCTATTTAGTTTCCATGTGTTTGAGAATTTTTGAGCTTTTCTGTTGTGGTTGACTTCTAGTTTTATGCCGTTGTGATCGGAGAAAGTGCTTGATATGATTTCAGTCTTCTTAAATTAATTGAGACCACTTTTGTGCCCTAACATGTGGTCTATCCTAGAGAATGTATGATGAGCACTTGAAAAGAATGTATATTCTGCTGCTTTAGGGTGAAAGATTCTGAAGATATCTATTAAATCGAGTTGATCTAGTGTGTCCTTTAAGTCTGCTGTTTCTTTGTTAATTTTCTTTCTTGAGGATCTATCTAGTGATGTTAGTGGGGTATTAAAATCTCCTACAATTATAGTATTGCTATTGATCTCATTTTATGCTTTATAATCACCTCATGAAAGTAGTAGAGTAGACATTCTACTTTTGAAAAATTACAAAAATGAGATGGTGGGGAGGGGTGTTGAATTGCTTATGGAAAAACACAATGGAAAGGCCAGTTAGAATTGTAACCTAAGTCTTCTCTCCAGAGCTTTTTACAACTTTGATTTATTTTCTCTTTTTCCCCTTTTGTTGAGTTTCTTCTTCTCAAACTTTAACAGACTTACTTTTTTATTTTCTTAAAGATATAGAGTCCCTGCCCTCTTAAAACTTCTCTGTGTTGGAAAGATAAAATAGTAAACAATTTAGGGAGGAGAGATTCAAGCAGGAAAATTTATTGATAATATTTGCTAAATGACTATAAAAATATAATTATTTTTAAAATTGTATGTCATTGTTAAGCAACTAATAATTTTATTCTTGAAGAATTTTTCTGATTGGATCCCCAATTTTTTTTCAGAAGAGCAATTCTGAGTGGCTTTAACTGATCTGAAAGGTGGACATTAGGAATAATTTTATAAATTGTCCTAGTTTTCATCTGTTGCACTTACCTTTTTAAAAAAATATTTTTGTTTCTTAGTCTGAATACATTTATAACTCTTTGTTGTTGCTTTTTTTCACAAACAGAGAAATGGAGCGGACTCTGTTTCTGAAACATGTTTTGAGAACTTTGCTTTTAATTGCACTCCACCATATTCACTTATCTACAGACACTTTGGAAAGATAGTTATGTAAAAATGCAGTCAGTTTTTAGGCATAGAATTTTTTTTGTGTTCACACATATTCTAGGGTAATATATTTAATTAAGTAAGGGTATGAAATTTTGCCTTTTTGGTAGACTGAAAATTATAATTTTGCCATTTGAAATTAAAACTTGAAAAGGGGTCTTATTAGATTCTCTCTACTATTGTGTATCTATCTTTTGCCAGTAAATGCTTTGGGACACCTGTCCTCAGCTCTAGCTAAGTCTGAAGGAGTCTGTCAGGGCCATTGCCTGTATTTTTGAGGCTTCATTTAAGGGAAGTGTAGTGGTCAAATTAAGGAAATATTTCATTAGTTTTAATGAATTCGTGAACAAAACAGTCATTCCCATTAGAATTTTTCCAAATATATAAATTCTTACTTCAATCAGTAAGGATTCTGTACACAATAAGAGCAGGTTAATTTTGAGCCATGCTGTATCTATCTGCCCTGAAAATGAAAGTAGCAACTTGACAATAATAGGCCCACCCACCAGAAAGCAGAGTTTCAAAAAGTCTCCATTCATCCCTTGCCTGGTGGTTGGTTCAGTGTGATTCTATATTTGTGTCTAAACTTTGTCCATCATCCCTGAGTGGTGATTGTAACCACATCTCAAAGGAAGTCCTCTTCAGCCTGAGGAAACTGCCCAAGATTGCAGAAGCATTGGCATCCCTGAGCTGTGCATTGACCAGAGGGTGGTTTTGTGTGTGTCACTTAAGTCAATTTTTTAATATCTTTTCCCACCTTCTTTGGACCATGGTCCTGTGTATCATTTTGTTCCCTAAAATACCTACATTACCTTAACAGAAATTGCAACCTCCCATTGCTACCTAGTGCCTGCGTGGGTGCCCAGTGCTCACTCACTGCCTTGCTCTGTAAGCTCCAACCACAATAACCTGCCTGCAGTTTCCTCTCATTTTATCTACCATTTCGTCTCTCTGGCAGATATTCCTTGCTTTCTTCCCTCCTATTCTGGCTAACTCCTACTATTCTACAACATTCTAGATTTGGTTTAGGCATCATTTCTACCAAGAAACCTTCTTGCAGCCCCCCCCTATTATCTCTGCCTGTCTATCCTTTAAATTAAAAAAAAAATTATGTATGATTATGTATTGGAGAGAGAGGAAAGGAGGAAGGGATGGGGAGAGAGAGAGAAACATCTATTTGTTTTCTACTTATTTATGCGTTAATTAATTGGGTGATTCTTGTATGTGCCCTAACGAGGATTGAACTCACAATCTTAGTGTATCTGAACAATGCTCTAACCCTCTAAGCTAGCTGATCAGGACTCTTCTTTAAATTTTTAAAACACAGCTTTATAGAGATATAATTCACATACCATTACAGTTCACTCACTTATTGGTTATTTATATTTAGGTATGTGGAAACATCACCATAGAACTTTTATATTTCCTCAAAAAGGAACCCCATACACTTTATCTACCCCCTCCCTATATCCTAGCCCCAATTTCAGCCCTAAGCAACCACTAACCTATTTTCTCTATTATGGGTTTTAATATGAATAACAACACATAACATACAGAATTTTTGATTGGCTTCTTGCATGTGGCATAATATTTTGGGGGATCATCCGAGTTGGGGCATGTATCAGTATTGTGTTCCTTTCTATGGCTGAGTAATATTCCATTGTATTGTTCTACATTTTGTTTTTATCCAATCACCATCTTAATGTTGATGGTTACTTACTTGGTTGTTATTTATAATGCTGCTATGAACATTCATGTACAAGTTTTTGTGTGAACATGTTTTCATTTCTCTGGAGTATATACCTAGAAGTGGAATTGCTGGGTCATATGATAACTATCTGTTTAATAGTCTGAGGAACTTCCAGATTCTTCCAAAGCCCCTTCACCCATTTGCATTCCCATCAGCACTGTGTATGGGTTCCAGTTTTTCCACATCCTTGTAACTCTTGTTATTATCTATCTTTTTGATTCTTACCATTCTAGTAGGTGTGAAGTGGTATCTTATTGTGGTTTTGTCTCCTTTATTTTATGTGTGTCCTCAGTATCCCTACATTGCTTCTCAATGTGCAGTACACATGCACATATTGATTGGACTTGATTGAATGTGTTATAAGAGCTGTCATTTTTATTGTTTTTCAATTTTTATTTCAGCAAGTGTCCAGCAGGCACATGTGATGGGTGTTCATTCTATTTCCTGTGGGAGAGTGCAGAAGCTTGCCCTCTGTGCACAGAGCATGACTTTCATGAGATCGAGGGAGCCTGTAAGAGAGGATTTCAGGTACGGGCAATCTGAGCAGAACTGTGTCATTGAAGATATAATTATTCAGTATAGCATCGCTTACTTCATAGAAACTCAGATTCACAAGCATGGCGGAAGCTTATAGTTCACTTCATGTGGAATTAATATGCATTTAAAGTCACAGTTGTTAGCTAACCTCCCATATACCGAGGTAACTGAGGATGTACACTGAGACATGGAAAAGGAATTATGATAAGGAAGTTGTAGGTTGTGGATATTTACTTGGATTATAAAAAGAAAATGGTTTCATTAAACTATGATATGATCAACTGACCTGTGTGGTGCAGTGGAAAAAATAAAGCGTCAACCTGGAACACAAAGGTCGCTGGTTCAAAACGCTGGGCTTGCCTGGTCAAGGCACATATGGGAGTTGATGCTTCCTGCTTCTTCCCCGCCTTCTCTCTCTCTCTCTCTCTCTCTCTCTCTCCTCTAATGAATAAAGTCTTTAAGAAAAGTTAATTTTATCAATGTCACCCCATCAAAATTAATCAAAAAAAAATGTGTCTCATGGCTAATTCAGGCAGTTAAAAGAATAGTATAAGGATGCTAATTCTGCTTCTCAGGCCACATCCTGCAAAAGGGGCCCCAAGCAAATTGGTGATTTGGCTCCTCTGATTTTGCCAATTGGATTTTAAAAAATAGGTCAGGAATGCCCTGAAATGGAACTAACAATACATGAGCATAAATTTAAAGGACTTTTGGAGCTGATGTATCTGTTATTGCTAAACTACATTGGCCTCCTTCCTGGCTCATTCATGCAGCAGCCACAGAATTACAAGGTATAGGGCAGAGTAAATCCCCTCAACAAAGCTCTAGTTTTCTACATTGGTAAGATTAAGAAGGTCATTCTGGATTTTTTTAAGCCTTATATTCTCCCTGGATGGCCAGTTAATTTGTGGGGTAGAGATGTTTTGAAAAATATGGAAGCGTTGCTTGTCAGTTCTAATGGTTTAGTCAGTACTCAGATGCTGGATCAGGGATTTTTGCCCACCAAGGGACTAGGGAAAGAACAGCGAGGAATTCTCATCCCCATAGAAATGGCACCCAATACCAGAAGGTGTGGATTGGGATATCAAAACTTAGCATAGGGGCCTTGGTAGCTCCTGCTACCTCAATAATGCATTGTGCAGACCCAATTACTTGGAAATCAGATAATCCTGTATGGGTATACCAATGGCCCCTTTCTCAGGAGAAACTTAGGGCAGCTGCTCAATTGGTACAAGAGCAGCTACAGCTTGGGCACATTGAACCATCTAATATCCCATGGAATACACTTCCATATTTTGATCTTGTTGCCTCCTGGATTATCAAGGGGCATAGGCGACCCTTACAGCTTATAGGTTTTGAGCCTCAAAATTATTGTTGTTCCTTTTTTCAAAGGATCAACAACAATGGCTCTGGGCGACTTCCTCTAAATGGCAAATTGCTCTTGCAAATCAATGGACAACTTTATACTGAAACTATCAACTTAAAATCAGCTCAAAGTCTAGAATTATATGCCATGATCATGGCTTTTCAGCATTTGCCATATTCCCACTTTAATCTATCTACAGACAGCAAATATTTACTTATGGTGTTTCCGCTATTAAGACTGCTGTCTTAGGGACAAATGCTGATGAACTATTTTAGCAGTTCCTCCTTCTTCAAAGACTTGTATGTCAACATAGAGCTCCATGTTTTAAAGGACATACTCGAGCTCACTCCATGCTCCCTGGAGCTTTAGCACAAGGGAATGACCATTATTTTTCTTTTTTTTTTTTTTTGTATTTTTCTGAAGTTGGAAACTGGAGGCAGACAGACAGAGTCCCCACATGCGCCTGACCAGGATCCACCTGGCACGCCTACCAGGGGGGCATGCTCTGCCCATCTGGGGTGTTGCTCTGTTGCAACCAGAGCCATTCTAGCGCCTGAGGTGGAGGCCACAGGGCCATCCTGAGTCCCCGGGCCAATTTTGCTCCAGTGGAGCCTTGGCTGTGGGAGGGGAAGAGAGAGACAGAAGGGAGGGAGAGGGGGAGGGGTGGAGAAGCAGATGGGCACTTTTCCTGTGTGCCCTGGCCGGGAATCGAACCCAAGACTCCTGCACATCAGGCCGATGCTCTACCACTGAGCCAACTGGCCAGGGCCTGGGAAAGCCCTTGTTGATCAAGCTAGCCAAAAGAAAATTATTTGGAGCAACTATGACAGATCGAGCAATTCAGTCTCATACTATTCATCACCAGAACGCTGCAGCCCTGTGTAAACAGTTTCAACTTTCTCGGGAAGCAGCACAGCAGATTGGGAAATCCTGTCCAAGGGGTCCTATACTACAATCTGCCCCTTCATTTGGAGTTAACCCTCAAGGACCCATACCAGGACAACTTTGGCAAATGGATGTTACTCATACACCTTCATTTGGCAAACAGTCCTATGTCCACGTTACAGTTAATACATATTCTGGATTTATAGTAACCTCTGTCAGAACAGGAGAGGCTGCTAAGCATGTTATAGCTCATTGTCTGTTTTCATTGTTGTATTATTGGATTTCCTAAACTGGTTAAAACTGACAATGCTCCTGCATATGAAGCAAAAGCATTTACTGTATTTTATCATTCTTACAATCTTTAAAGTTAAGGTATTATTAAAGTGTACCCAGCAAATATTTTAAGGTCAATTTTAAAAAATTTAAAAGGGGGGAGTCATATTCTGGAACTCCTACGGGTCTACCATATCATGCTTTTTACTTTAAAAAAATTAAAAATTTTTTTGAATGCTGATGAACAGGAGACGCCAAATCTTTTTCTCCTGCAAACTACTACCTTCTTTATTTGATCCAGCTAATAACACTGTTTTGTCTTTTTCCAAATAGCTCCAGATATATGGAAAAGATTTATATAGGCGGATGGGGATCCTCAAACCCCTCAGCGAGATCTTCTGAGCATGGCCTTTAAGATACCAAGAGGCAGAAAAAGCCCAATAGAGATCAGGGAACTACCAGCTTTTAGGATACGCCCTTAAAGGCTCCAACACCCCAAATGGGTCTCATAGGATGCCATCTGGGTCCTGCTTCAATAGTGGAAAGGAAGGTCATTGAGCTAAAGCCTGCCAGGCTTACATGCCTCTGCTGTGAGGAAACAGGGACACTGGAAGGTTGGCTTCCACCTCGCTCCTCTAAGAGAGGGTTCAGTCTCTTCCAGCCCTGCTCCAGCCACCTATGACCTAACCTTGCCCAGAATGCTGGCGTTTGCCACTGAAGGCTGAAGGTGCCCAGGGCCGTCGGCCCCATCTACGACACTGTGGACGAGCCTAGGGTATTTCTTCCAAGAAGCAGGTAAACTGATCTCATTTGCACAAGGGCCACTTAACTATGCCTTTTCTGAATAGTCAGGTTTTTTATTCTTCCCTTGAAGATCTCTGTTGTGGGTGTTGATAGTCCTGTTTTCTGCTGCTTTGTTTAATATATAGTGTTTCCTTTATTCCTCCTACCTCAATGCCCCACTCATATTTCAGGCTGGGACCTACTCCTAATTTAGAGCTCTCTTTCCCCCTTTTGCCAACTTCTATCATGAATCCACCTTTGCCACCCAGCTTAGTGTATCCCAAGGTTCTCTTTACCAAGCCACAGTCGCAGAGCTCCAGGAAAAGCAACCTGGTCTCATCTCTCCAGGCAGAGGAGAACAGAAGCTCCATCTCCATACATGCTGCAGATGGCTTTTTCAGTCTACCTAAATCATTACCAGCTAGAAGCAGCGGTCATTGTGACTTGGACGTGAGCTGCAAAGTATAGAATTGTGACAACAATTCCAGTGCCATGCAGACTTTTTCTGGATGTGGACTTTTTCTGGACTCCTACTCCTTGTGACAGCTCCTAACAGACTGAACTGGGGTTGGGTTGCATTTTTCAGGGATTTGGCATGGTGATGGTGCCAACTTGGAATTGGTGAACATGTTAAGGACACTACTCTTTTATGGATTCTTGCTGTATTGGCCAAGAGTTTGCTTAAAGGCTTTAATCACTGTAAAAAAAATAGAAGACTGGATAAAGAACATGTGGCACATATGCACCATGGTATACTATTCAGCCATAGAAATGATGACATCGGATTACTTACGACAAAATGGTGGGATCTTGATAACATTATACGGAGTGAAATAAGTGAATCAGAAAAAAACAAGAACTGCAGGATTCCATACATTGGTGGGACATAAAAACGAGACTAAGAGACATGGACAAGAGTGTGGTGGTTACGGGGGGTAGGGGGAGGGAAGGAAGGAGAGGGGGAGGGGGTGGGGAAGAGGCACAAAAAAAACTAGATAGAAGGTGACGGAGGACAATCTGTCTTTGGGTGATGGGTATGCATCTGAATTGAATGACAAGATAACCTGGACATGTTTTCTTTGAATATATGTACCCTGATTTATTGATGTCACCCGATTAAAATAAAAATTTATATATAAAAAAAAAAACAAGAAAAGTTAAGACTGACCTGTGGTGGTATAGTAGATAAAGTGTTGACCTGGAACCCTGAGGTCCCTGGTTCAGATTCCTGGGCTTGCCCAGTCAAGGCAAATGTGGGAATTGATGCTTCCTGCTCCTACCTGCTTCTCTCTCTCTCTCTTTCCTCTCTAGAATAAATAAAGTCTTTAAAAATATTTTAAAAAGAAAATAAAAGCTAAAAAAGCTATGATATGATCATGTGATATAATTAAAGGTATAATTTAGGTGAGAATGGATAACTGACTCACCACAAGAAGCATGTCTAAAGGGTAAGAGCATAGTCATAGAATAGCCATCCTATTCTACATTTTCTTTTTTGTTCTATTTATCTGTTTTTTTAAAAAATAAAGTTAAGGTTCAACTCTATGTTTTTTGTTTACTTTTTACATTTAATATATTTCCTTTGTCATTAAACTTTTTTTAAAAAAACATGGCTTTTAGTTATTGACAAATGTTCTATTATATATATAATTTGGGATTTAATAATATCCCTGTTCAATATTTGAGAAAAAGTTTTAAACAATATTTTTGTAGCTCAGTAATGAACATTCTTGTTGGAAATTTGATTATTTCATTCGAGTTATCTGGGTTCAGGGAGATGGTCACTTTTAAGGTTCTTGATATATCTTGGTTGCTTTGGTTGTACCAGTTTGCACTTCTACTAGTATTTGAGAGTGCCTACTACACTGCACCAGTTTTTAGTCATTATGTATGAAAATCACAGACTTTTCTTCCTTCAGACCAGTTACCTACCTCTTCCCCCTCTCAACATTCTATTGCAGTGATGGTAAAGAAGCACAGATGAGAATAAATCAATGCTGGTGTGGGACCCTGTTGAGAGTGGGCACCAGAGAATCAGAGATTCTGATGAGATTTCTGAGAGCCGGAAGGTAGAATAGGACTGATCATTTGGTCATCATGGAGTGGGGACCATGCTGGAGTGTTCATTGCCTAAGGAGGCCAGAGGGAAGGCGTTTTGCTAGGAAAATCTTAACAGGCTTGTAATGGGCAGGTGGAAGGCAGAAGTGTGAGAAATCAGAATACCTCCACCCAATTCCATGCATTCAGCATCGTTGGAAGAAGTAGTGAGTAGTGTTCACCTCTAGGGAAAAAAAAACAACATTGAGAAAAATTTTCTAAATTGGTAGTTTTCAAACTTTAGTGACAGTGAACCTATAGTAAGAAATATATATTGATACATTGAATACCAAATCTAGTACACAGGCACAAACTCAGACATATAGAGCTATACCTAAAAATAAAATATAAAATGTTTTCTTAATAATTTAATGCAAATAGGAAAGTCCCTAAACAGACAATTCTAAAACAAAAAAAATTTTTATTTAATTCATCAAGTGTGCTTACCTCTAGATAGCTCATTTCAGTTTTGAGCAGACAGTTGTTCACACATCTAGTGACTGTTGAGCCACTTTCTTTTTAACATTATTAAGTAGGTCAAGGATTAAAAAGTTCAGGTTCACAAAATATGGTGTCTTTTAAATCCTTTTCATAATAATAATATATTCTTTAATGCTTCACAATGGAAATTCATATTTACCTTTTCACTAAGATTATGATAAACTTATAATAATTTTTTGGAGTAAATTAAAAACTAAGTTGCATTCTATTCTTTGGCTACCACATTTACTTCAAGAGTTTTGAAAAGCTAAACTACCTTTTATTCAAATATTCTTTTTCTTTCTCTTCTCTTTTTTTTCCTTTCTTTCAGAGGAGGGGAGATAGTGAGGCAAACTCCCACATGCTCTCTGACCGGGATCCACCCGGCAACCTCATCTGGGGCCAGTGCTCAAGTACTGAGCTATTTTTAGTGCCTTAGACTAATGAATGCCTCCAGTAGAGTTATCCTCAGTGCTGGGGGCCATGCTCAAACCAATTGAACCTCTGACTGCAAGAGGGGAAGAGGGAGAAAAGGGAGAGAGGGAGTGAGAAGAAGCAGATGGTTACTTCACTTGTGTGCCCTGACCAGGAATTGAACTCAGGATGTCCATATACCAGGTGGACGCTCTATCCACTAAGCCACTAACCAGGACCTTAAATATTCTTTAATATTTAATATTTCTATTCTGGGAAGGTAAAGATTAGACATTTAAGACAGCGAGGGTGCAACAATTTCTCTAATTTGATCTCAAACTGTCTTGAGAAAGCTGTGTTCAACATGTTATAAGACTATTTAGGAACAGATTGTTGCTAGGTAATTATTTTTAAATATTTGTTTTGACCTTAAGAATAATATTTTTTGGAATACTTTGATGTATTTAATGTATTGAAATATACAGTCCTCCCATATTTCCAATTTAATTTCAGAAATACCAAAATCAGTTAAATATGTTTTTTTTTGATTCTTAGAAGTCAATTTTGAAAACATTTTCCAAATGAGATCAAGCTTCAACTAGAAAAATATGAATGCCATATCTGAGCTCATACATCTTGCTTAGTGTATCTCATTGCAACAGCAAACAAATGGGTGTGACACAGTAAGTGGGTGGTTTACCTCCTATCTCTGAATAAAATGTTTCAAAGATTCTACTCCTTCATGAACTTTATATAATACAAAGGATAGCTTTCACTGTGTTTTCATTATGCCTACTAACAAGGGGAGATTGCTTTGGATGCCAAAGCCATTGGATGACAGTAATTATCAAATATTGCTACGGGTATCTTTTAATCTTTAAATAATTCCACTGTATTTTGCTTTTGTTCCTGCTCCATTCTTTGTAATTTTTCATTTTATATTTCACTTTCACAGTTCTGTAAATACATTTAATCCAGATATGTGTGAAGTTAAAATTGCACACTACAAGTCTTCCACATATAGCTGATATAGGCCAAAGGAGCTGTACAACTTTTTTTTTTTTTTGGAGCTGTACAACTTGTGATAAAAGTGCTCTTATCAAATTGGATCTCGAAAATCTATACCAGGTTCTAAGGATGTGTTAAATGTTGCTTCTAAATGCCAGAGAATAGTAAAGATTGGAAGAGAGACTATGTGGACACTAAGAGAAATGTGTTCAAATTTATCATCAAATTTATCTTACCCTGTTCACAAAATATCTCTACACACTGGAAGAATATGTTTTTCAGCTGTGTTGCCAGCTGTTTTCCTGTTTTCCAAAGACATGTGACCATATGAAGGGATAAGACTTCTTAATTAATAGAATGAGTAAGCCATGTATAAAATGACTAAGTTATAGATGGCTAAGAAATTTTGCCAATAGCTTGATTTTTTTAAATCTATCAATTTGAGGAGCTTATTGAAAACTTAAACGTACTGGGTTTACAAGTATCTTTTTAATTTTGAAGCTATAATGCTTTATTTATAGGATTGTCATTAGACATTAGAGCTTACTGTTTTCACTGGGTAGACATTTAATAAAACCATAAGTTTTTTTATGGTCTGTTTTCTTGTTTGAACACACTTCAGATGAAGTCAACATTTGCTGACAAGGGTTAACATTTTCTCCTATTGTTATTATTCACGCTTACCAATGCAGCAGCTCAACTTGAATACCCCTCTCTAGTGCTCACATCATTGTTCTCATACAATTGTGACCCATTTTAAAAGTAATTTATTCACACTAAGGCAAATGTTACAGTTATCATGCACTAAAAATTTCTAAATTTCAATGCACTTTAATATATATATATATATATATATATATATATATATATATGCTGAAAGTTCTTATCCAGAACTTGGTTGAAACTTTATCTCAAATAAATACGATTCTTCCACATCAATTACTTTATGACTAACTGCAAAAATGTGTATGTGTGTATAAAATCAAATTAAGCATTATGGTGTTATCCTTCTGTTAGGGTGTTAATAAAGTGACCATCATACACCAGAAAATTTAATGAGACACCATGAGCAAAAAATGTAATGCCCCATGACATTTAATGTCACTGGATATAATCATCATGCAGATTGCTACTGGTCACTGCATATGTTGAAATGTATTAGGAACCGTGCACTGTACTCTGATTTTTAGTCCTAATCTGCTTTATTTGATGCATTTATTTTTAAAAATTGCTGGTTGAGACCCAATATACTGATGCTATTATTCGCTAGTTAGTTGTAACTTGCAGTTTGAAAAAACATTACCCTAAATAAACTGAGTCATCTATGTTTGGAGGCTGAGAATAAGAAATTACGAGAGTAGTACAGACCCAGAATGATGCCCTCCTTATTTTTGGGATGGGTAAGAGGGGTGCAATCTGTGTGCCTTTCCCTGTCCCAGTCATCAAAGCTGCCAGTCATATCATACCCCGTGCCCAGGGTCTAGGGTCTGCCCCTCTGCTCAGATGAGAGGCCTGCAGGGGAAATGGATCTACATAATGGGGTAGGTGAAAACATTCCAACTATACTTATATTAAACAGCTAATATTTTATTTAAAAATGAATCAGAAGTCAGAGATTATTAGAAATGTGAGGAAAATAGCCCAAAGGCTGTGTCCAGATGGATCATTTTTATTCAACTTCCTTGATGTGTACCAAGCCTTCTGATCTGACAGTCCATGGTTTTATTTGACTTTGCTGCATTTTAATTCATCATTTCCTTATTCACTCTCTTCTGTATCTTTTCTATATCGTCTATTCTTCTGGAGCTTCTACTAGATGCATGGGGAATAATCTTCTAAACCTACTGTGAATATAGGGTGAGCAAACCCCTTCTTCTGAATGTTATTTCTCATGTTATCTCTCTGTGTGTGCTTTTTTAAAGGAAACCTTATATGTGTGGAATGAACCAAAATGGTGCATTAAAGGAATTTCTTTGCCTGAGAAAAAGTTGTCAACCTGCGAAACAGTTGACTTTTGGCTAAAGGTGGGAGCAGGTGTGGGAGCTTTCATAGCTGTTTTGCTGGTGGCTCTAACTTGCTACTTCTGGAAAAAAAATCAGAAGTAAGTAACCTCATTGGAGTGACCATATTAGAACTGAAGGATCTCTTCTGTTGTTAAAATTTTAGATTAAATCATTATATCCAATAGTTTCTTTCAGAGACACAAGAGTTTCTCCAAGTGAAGGAGTTATAGGAAAGGCCTTTGAGAAAGCAATGGACATCCTTATTATTCTGATAATTTAGAGATTATTGAGTTAGACCTTTAATACAAAACAAAAATGGGGGGTCCAGGTTGCTCAGGTCTGAAATTAGAAGGCACATTTTTCTCTGTGTCAGTTTTTCTTGCCATGATATGATGTATTCTTGCTCCAACTTTTCTTTTTTAGTTTCTTGTGGGCAGATATTTACAAAACTACAACAACAAAACCCCAAGACTAATTGCATAAGTAGATACCACCTTTATTTATTCAAGGACTCCAACAATCTGGAGTTGAATATTGAATATTTATTCTAACTCCTGATTTTATATTGATGTGTCATATGATTTGACTTTTCAGAAATTATTTATGTGTCATTGAGGCTGTGAAAGTTCTATATGATAATGGCTGAGGACAATTGGAATATCTGCGTTTTGAGTATAAAGGAATGAGTGATAGAAATGGTAAAGGCCAAATCAATTGCCTGTATGGTATTCTTAGCCTTGTGAACTAAACTTTGGATTACTGTATAGTGAGTTAGCTTGCAAATATTTATAAATTAAGAAAATGCATTCAGACCTCAAGACTTCTCTTTGGTTTTCCAAAGTTCATAATTGGACAGTTTAGTCCATGTAAAATAGTTATAGAGTTAACAGTATTGCGCTGATTCTCTGAAATTCTGACAAAGCTTCATGTGTAGATGGTAGATAAATGAGAACATAGAGTGTGCTATCTGTATGTGACGGAAATTTGTTTTTAGAACAGATATACTACAAGACAATTTAATGAGTTGGTATATGACCACCTAAAATAAGTACTATTTTATGTTAAACCTCCACTTTATTTATTTACTACCACTCAGACTGGAGTACAAATATTCCAAATTAGTAATGACAACTAACTCAAAAGAGTGTGAACTCCCAGCTGCAGACAGTTGTGCTATCATGGAAGGAGAAGACAATGAAGAGGAAGTTGTATATTCCAATAAACAGTCACTATTGGGAAAACTCAAATCCTTGGCAACAAAGGTGAGAGCAGAATTTTAACCTAGTATTACTATGCATGTATAAATTAGTGGCCATATTAATCTAATAGTCATATTTATGCAAGCCCTGTCATTTAGCATGTCTATGTCTCCATCAACATTTATTCAACAAAATATTCTTAGAAGTACATAAGAATGTAAATACAAGACTATTCACTGCAGCATTCATTTTGCCAGTTAATCAAGCAGAAACAATCTAAAATACCATCTGTATGGAGTTAGACAAGAAATTTCCAAATATCAAAGTAATGGAATACTGTATAACTCAGAAGCTATTAAAGATAGCAATACCTATGTCCATAGGTCCAAGATAAAGTGAAAACAGCACCAAGACTAACACATTTCTATTCAATATACATTTATGTTAGTATTACCATAACAAACTAACAGTAGGTGCTTTTTGGCAGTTTTGAAATAATGGGTGTCTTTAGTCTTTGAAGTAATACATTTTTGTCATGTTTGAATTTTCACAAGGACAATTTTAATAAAATATGTTCATTTCTACTTTTTAAAAATTTTATAGCATGATTGCTTCAGGCGGAGAAAATAAAAGTTTTATAAACTGTTGAGGTATTAAATGTACCTTGTAGATGTCATCACATTTGTTGGCTTTGAAATGTTTACTCTTTTTAAACAGATAACATGAAACTTTCAATATTATTTGTAAACACATTGTATTGACATTCTTTACCATTGACTTAAAAGATGAGAAATTATAAGTTTATTCACTCAGGATTAAAAATAGAATCAAACAGAAGACAGGAGATGCATTTACAATGATTTTCAGAAGGAAAGACAAGTGGCAAAAGATGACATTTTTTGAAAGTGTTTTAGTAACTGGCTCCTTTTACTCTCCTGATTTAAGCATATATAATAAATATAGAGGATCATTTTTTTGTGTGTGTGTGACAGAGACAGAGAGAGTGAGAGAGAGGGACAGAGACAGGCAAGAAGGGAGAGAGATGAGAAGCATCAATTCTTCATTGTGGCACCTTAGTTGTTCATTGATTGCTCTCTCATATGTGCCTTGGCCAGGGGGCTACAGCAAACTGAATGACCCCTTGCTTGAGCCAGTGACCTTGAACTCAAGCTGGTGAGCCTTGCTCAAACCAGAGAAGCCCACGTTCAAGCTGGCAATCTTGGGGTCTTGAATCTGGATCTTCCACATTTCAGTCTGACGCTCTATCCACTGCACCACCACCTGGTGAGGCTATAGAGGATCATTTTAATAAAAGAATAAGCCCAGCCCTGGCCAGTTGGCTCAGTGGTAGAGCGTTGGCCTGGTGTGTGGAAGTCCCAGGTTCGATTCCTGGCCAAGGCACACAGGAGAAGCGCCCATCTGCTTCTCTACCTTTCTCCCTCTCCTTCCTCTCTGTCTCTCTCTTCCTCTCCCACAGTCAAGGCTCCACTGGAGCAAAGTTGGCCTGGGCGCTGAGGACAGCTCCATGGCCTCCACTTCAGGCACTAGAATGGCTCCAACTGCACCAGAGTGATGCCCCAGATGGGCAGAGCATTGCCCCCTGGTGGGCATGCTGGGTGGATCCCGGTTGGGTTCATGTGGGAGTCTGTCTGATTGCCTCCCCACTTCTAACTTTGGAAAAATACAAAAAAATAATAAAAAGTAAAAAATATTAATAAGCCATACTCCCCTTCTAGTAATGTTATTTAATTTTTCTTGATATGGTAGTTTAGGATGGATATTATTGCTATGGAATATTGAATATGCAGTGCTTGTCAAGAAATGGCATTTTACCCTACTTTCTAGTTAACTAGTGAGCCCGCCATAGTTTCATGAACACTTTAGAAGACATGAGATTCCCGGTCAGGGACAAAGGACAGTTTAGCACTCACAGCAGCAGCACTAACCTGAGTATCAGCATTGATACCAGTTCCGAAAGCACCACTTGCCACAGGGCTATGCGAACAGGAGCAGACTACTATTGCTCACAGTGACATGCAGTACAGGAAAGGAAACCTAAGCTTTGGGAACCTCAGTTTCTTTGAATAGGCAATGAATATCCCTCTCCTTTGTTTTTACTGAGTAGGTAGCATGCCTATTTATTGCTTCAGAGGGAGATACTGTTTCCAAGATTGTCAGCAAACCTTTTGCTCTAGAATGAGACAGTATCTTATCTTACAAGGTTGTTTTCTATCAAAGATCCTTGAAAAAATAGTCTCATCAAAGGGAAATCAGTGTCTTACTCATAAGATGTGTAGAAATGCAAAAGAGTTTTGCATAGAGAATTGTATCCCAACAATATTCAAAACTCATTTCTACATCATCTTGACTTCTGGTGAATTTTTCTGTTAGTATAGCATTCCATTGGCTATTCTGAGTAACTCACTGAGGCTGGTATCAAATGTGGTCAATTTGCTTTATACAGCACTTAAGCAAGATGAGACCAACCTGTATTTATTAACCTGGACCATAACCCTAGGGATCCAGACCCAACTGTCTGAACAAATCCCATAAACCATCAGCACCCACCTTAGAAAGCTAGAAGGCTTTCTCTTTTTTTTTTTAAAGATTTTATTTATTCATTTTAGAGAGGATAGAGAGAAAGAAGGGGGGAGGAACAGGAAGCATCAACTCCCATATGTGCCTTGACCAGGCAAGCCCAGGGTTTCGAACCGGCGACCTCAGCGTTCCAGGTTGATGCTTTATCCACTGCGCCACCACAGGTCAGGCCTAGGAGGCTTTCTCTTTAAGTCCAGGAACTGACCTTTCCACTGAACGTGAGACATGTTCACTGGCACTGAGGTCTTTCCTCCACAGCGTTCAAGAGGAAGAGAGTCAAGAGAGTTGTTAAAAAATTTACAGAGACCCAATGTATTTCCCTCTTTTGTTTTGGACTATGGTAGCAGAACTTGGTGAGCAGTGCAGTCAACCAAGTGATCATTATCCTTTTGACCTAGGGCCCTGGTCAGCAAATCGCAGCTCGCAAGCCACATGCGGCTCTTTGGCCCCTTGAATGTGGCTCTTCCACAAAATACCACACGCAGGCACTACCTTGATAAGGAATGTACCTACTTATATATAGTTTAAGTTTAAAAAATTTGGCTCTCAAAAGAAATTTCAGTCGTTGTACTGTTGATATTTGGTTGTTGACTAATGAGTTTGCCGACCACTGATCTAGGGTGATGACAATTCACCAAGACAATCCAGGTAAGATTTTAGTAGTTGCATAGACTTTGTGTTGGTCTTCAAGGAAGAAATATAGAACAATGATTTTGTCCATAACAGAGTGTAGACAGTTAGTTGATATTATCCTGAATGTCTTCAGAAGCCAAAGTGGTATCATTCATTACTTTTGCTAAAGTTGGAGATAAAATTTTGTACCACCTTTTCTAATCGAATAAGTGCCCTTAGCAGTGATTTTCAACCTTTTTTTTTCATGGCACAAACACACACTAATTACTAAGGTCAGTGCCCCTGACCATTTTCATCTCATGGCACAAATAAATTAGTTACTAAGGAAGAAGAGGACAGGGCCCCTTTTTCTTTAGTAATTAGTTTATGAGTGCGTGAGAAACAAAGGTTGAAAATCACTGCCTTAAAGAGCATAAATAACAAGTCAGTTACTCCTTTAGGAACCTCTTCTTAGTAACAAAGAGTAGTCTCATTTTGGAAAGATCCTTGCAGTTGTCTAAGAGCTACGTGTTCTGTTGGGGATGTTTCTTTTCTTATTTTTAAGTGAGAATGGGGAGGCAGAGAGACAGGCTCCCACATGTGCCCTGGCTGGGATCCACCTAGCCAGCTCCCTGTGTAGGGTGATGCTTTGCCATCTGGGGCTGTTGCTCTGTTGCTTGGCAACCAAGCTATTTTAGCACCTAAGATGAGCCATGAAGCTATGCTCAGGGCGAGGGGACAACCTGCTCCAATTGAGCGATGGCTGCAGGAAGAGAGAAAGAGAGAGAGAGAGAGAGAGAGAGAGAGAGAGAGAGAGAGAGAAGGGAGAGGGGGAGGGGGTAGAGAAGCAGATGGATGTTTCTGTGTGCCCTGACTGGTAATCAAATCCAGGACATCCACATTCTGGGTCGATGCTCTACCGCTGAGCCAACTGGCCATGTCCAGGAATCTTTCCATATGTAGATGAATTATGACCACTCCAGGGGTGCAAGTGCAAGTCCATGTGTTTTTAGGAGGGAAGCAAGACATAGTGTATCTGGAAAGAAAGTAGTATTTATGCTTGTTGGGGACAGCAGGTAGCACCTACAGAGTCAGGCAGTACAGTGTTTGTTGCTACAGAGCTCCCAATTCACCTTAAATAATTGTGTCTTCTCTTTGTCTTTGGGAGACTGCCTGAGTGCAGTCGATCCACTTTTCCAGTTTGTCTATACCACAAACTGATTAGTATTTGTCACTTTGTGAAATGACTGAGCAATTGCTATGAGAATAGAGGTATTGATTGCTATAATTCTGGGGCAAGTGCTGGGGCTATCCCCTGCTGTTTCTGATAGATTTTTGGGGAGATTTAAAGAGAATGGTACCCAAGTTGTTGTTAGAGCATCTAATGGGCATGGTAGACCCAGTAATCAGTTAAGTTTAAGGCACTTAACAGTTTGAGAGAGGAACACTAAGGCATTTTCCTTCATGAGAAGGTGACAGTGCCTCTTGGGAAAAAAATGATCACTAATGTCCTTTAATCCTTCCTACCTCTTAGGGTCTAAGGTACCCCAGGTGCTTCATTATTAGACTATATTATTGTTCTCCTTCTGACACATAATCAATCTGTCCCATTTTAGTAGCTAAAATTTCACCTTCTTTCTACTAATCCCCTACTGGCACCTGGACCTATGTTCCAGAACATTGAGGTGAAAGAGAGACAAGGTTATTTTAAAAAACATATGGACACCTAGTTTATCCCCCCATATTTGCCCATGTAGGTATAGCAAGACTTGATGAGCAGTGTATTCAACAAGTGGTCATTATCCTTTTGATCTAGGATCATGACAATTCAACAAGACAATACAAGTAACTAAACAAACCACAATTATATTTGAATCTTCTAGGCTCCTATCAGAAGGGATTACCACCAGGAGCATCCTGGAGGTTACTGTTGGAAAAATAAGGACACATCATGCCCAGGAATGTTTAGAGCAGAATCTTTGATTTTCATATAATGTATGTAACCTTAAACAGAATCAATCAGTATCTTTCCCCCATTTCCCCTTTCCATGGAGTAGCCAAGAGGAGATGATCCCTTTCTGGGGACAGTGATTTTTAATAAACAAACTACTTAAATCAGATGTATGGACCAGGAAGAGGCAAGGGAGACAGAGTCACAAATATTTTTGAGTCAATTTTTGAGAAGATCATTCTAATAGTTAATAGCACTATATGCCTTTGGATGGTAGGAAATGTGGAAGGTCCACCAAATACCTCTACTCTAAGCCCATAACTGGGTACCTATTATGATAAAAAGAACACCATTGTCAGACTTCAAATGGTCCATAAAGCCAAAAAATATTAAGCAGATTTGTTTTAAGGGCCAGGATGGTGTGACTGGAGTGAATTAATCAGACTGGAATAGAAGCACTATATCCTGAACAGGTGTCATTAGTGATGAGGCACCACTATAGACCACAGAGGTGGACAAAAGTCTGATGCAGTTCATTTGCCAGGAAAAACGGGAAAACTTTTGGCATAAGTCCCAAGTCTAGCATAGTGTGGTAAGCTTTGCATCAGAATAATAGTGCTTCACGCTCAGTCTGTGATGGCAAGTTCATTGATCTGTTGGGCAGGATGTACGGTCTTTATCAGATGGACCCAGATGATTTAGTCAGGTCCTAAGATTTGTTCCCAAAGAAGGGTGATTAATATGCCAGTCTGTAGTTTCCCAAGTGTCAGAAAAAGGTTTATTGACTCATATTTTAAGTCAGTAAAAATAAAACAAGTATTAAAAAGAGATGTATAGACCATAGCTATGGCAATGGCTTTGGGTTCAGCCCCTGGAGCTGTGCAATCCTATAGGTTTTCAGTTCTGCATACCTTGTGCAGAGATTTAATAGCTGCAGCAGCCAGTGGGTACCATTGGGTTTCAGCTCAACCAAACCATCAGTGAACCAGGCTCAGACATATAGTAGAACATTGATGGACTGAGGGCTCCAGGGAGCTAGTGACTCTATTTTGAGCAATGCAGTGGGGGATAAAGTTTCCCCCAAAGGGTATGCTGCCATATTTTCATGTGAGACTGGGATGCAGCTGGGGCCTGACCAGCTGTATTCTTGAATATACCACTTTCACTTGACCAGTGAAGCCACTGTGCCCTTCCTACCTTGTTGACCCACCATTAATGGGACTGTCAGGCTGTAGAATCACAAGGTGTACATGAAAAGGCTTTCAGTTTTGACAGGAGCTCAGGAACAAGCCAGTAGCTGGTGTTGATGTTGTTGTTATTTTTAAAGAGTAGCTGTGTTAAGGAGGTGATGAGTCTGAAGCCCAAAGTTTGGCCCCAGGGAAAGGCAGCTTCCTAGTGACATCTAACCTGAATCTGAAAGAATTCAGGAGAAAGTATGGATTAAGTATTACATAAACTTTTAAATGTTTCCTCATTTTGTAGTACCTCCTGTTATTTTATAGCTAGAGAATTGAAAGCTTCTAAAGGTTCTTGGAAACAATCACAGGAAACAAGATGGAGGAGAGAGCTTTTCTCTTTGAGAAGGTATAGCATATAGTGTTTTGTTTTGAATAGCAATTTCAGCTGATATAATAATTTTAAACAATTTTTAATGAAAATTCTTTTTTTTTCTTTTTTATTCAGTAAGAGGAGGGGAGACAGAAGAGACAGACTCCTGCATGTGCCCTGAGTGGGATCCCAGCCAGCCCACTAGGGAACGATGCTCTGCCCATCTGGGGCATTGCTCCGTTGCTCAGCAACTGAGCCCTTAGTGCTTGAGGCGGAGGCCATGGAGCCATCCTCAGTACCTGGGATCAACTTGCTCCAATTGAGCCATGGCTTCAGGAGGGGAAGGTAGAGAGAGTGAGAGAGAAGTGAGAAAGGGAAGGGTGAAGAAGCAGATGGTCACTTCTGTGTGCTCTGACCAAGAATCAAACCCAGGACATCCACATGCTGGGCCAATGCTCTACCACTGAGCCAATTGCCCAGGATGAAATATTTAAATATTACAGAAAAGAGGAAAGAATTCTGTAGCAGTATAGTCATATACCCACTACATAAATTTTGCAATATTTGCTTTATTATGTATCTCTGCATATTTCCATCACTCTATTTTTGAATACATCTTTTTTATGCATTTCATAGTAACTTGCAGACTTGAGTACATTTTACCCCTAAGTACTTCAGATTCATATAATTGATGAGAGAATTACATTTTTTTTTATAATTTTATTTTTTTAATGGGGTGACATCAATAAATCAGGATACATATATTCATAGATAACAAGTCCAGGTTATCTTGTCGTTCAATTATGTTGCATACCCACCACCCAAAGTCAGATTGTCCTCTGTCACCTTCTATCTTGTTTTCTTTGTGCCCCTCCCCACCCCCTATCCCTCTCCCATTCCCCCCTCCCCCCCGTAACCACCACACTCTTATCAATGTCTCTTAGTTTCACTATTATGTCCCACCTACGTATGGAATAATACAGTTCCTGTTTTTTTCTGATTTACATATTTCGCTTCGTATCATGTTATCAAGATCCCACCATTTTGCTGTAAATGTTCCGATGTCATCATTTCTTATGGCTGAGTAGTATTCCATAGTGTATATGTGCCACATCTTCTTTATCCAGTCATCTATTGATGGGCTTCTTGGTTGTTTCCATGTCCTGGCCACTGTGAACAATGCTGCAATAAACATGGGGCTGCATGTGTCTTTACGTATCAATGTTTCTGAGTTTTGGGGATATATACCCAGTAGAGGGATTGCTGGGTCATAAGGTAGTTCTATTTTCAGTTTTTTGAGGAACCACCATACTTTCTTCCATAATGGTTGTACTACTTTACATTCCCACCAACAGTGTATGAGGGTTCCTTTTTCTCCACAGCCTCTCCAACATTTGCTATTACCTGACTTGCTAATAACAGCTAATCGAACAGGTGTGAGGTGGTATCTCATTGCCGTTTTGATTTGCATTTCTCTAATAGCTAAAGAAGATGAGCATCTTTTCATATATCTGTTGGCCATTTGTATTTCTTCCTGGGAGAAGTGTCTATTCATATCCTCTTCCCATTTTTTTATTGGATTGTTTGTTTGTTTGTTGTTGAGTTTTATGAGTTCTTTGTATATTTTGGATATTAGGCCCTTATCTGAGCTGTTGTTTGAAAATATCATTTCCCATTTAGTTGGCTTTCTGTTTATTTTGTTATCAGTTTCTCTTGCTGAGCAAAAACTTCTTAGTCTGATGTAGTCCCATTCATTAATTTTTGCCTTCACTTCTCTTGCCATTGGAGTCAAATTCATAAAATGCTCTTTAAAACCCAGGTCCATGAGTTGAGTACCTATGTCTTCTTCTATGTACTTAATTGTTTCAGGTCTTATGTTTAGATCTTTGATCCATTTTGAGTTAATTTTTGTACAGGGGGTGAGACTGTAGTCCAGTTTCATTCTTTTGCATGTGGCTTTCCAGTTTTCCCAGGACCATTCATTGAAGAGGCTTTCTTTTCTCCATTGTGTGTTGTTAGCCCCTTTATCAAAAATTATTTGACTATAGGCCCTGGCCGGTTGGCTCAGCGGTAGAGCGTCGGCCTAGCGTGCGGAGGACCCGGGTTCGATTCCCGGCCAGGGCACACAGGAGAAGCGCCCATTTGCTTCTCCACCCCTCCGCCGCACTTTCCTCTCTGTCTCTCTCTTCCCCTCCCGCAGCCAAGGCTCCATTGGAGCAAAGATGGCCCGGGCGCTGGGGATGGCTCTATGGCCTCTGCCCCAGGTGCTAGAGTGGCTCTGGTCACAACATGGCGACGCCCAGGATGGGCAGAGCATCGCCCCCTGGTGGGCAGAGCGTCGCCCCTGGTGGGCGTGCCGGGTGGATCCCGGTCGGGCGCATGCGGGAGTCTGTCTGACTGTCTCTCCCTGTTTCCAGCTTCAGAAAAATGAAAAAAAAAAAAAGCAAAAAAAAAAAAATTATTTGACTATATATATGTGGTTTTATTTCTGGACTTTCTATTCTGTTCCATTGGTCTGAGTGTCTATTTTTCTGCCAATACCATGCTGTTTTGATTGTCGTGGCCCTATAATAGAGTTTGAAGTCAGGTATTGTTATGCCCCCACCTTCATTCCTTTTCTTTAGGATTGCTTTGGCTATTCGGGGATTTTTATAGTTCCATATAAATCTGATGATTTTTTGCTCTATTTCTTTAAAAAATGTCATTGGAAGTTTGATGGGAATTGCATTAAATTTGTATATTGCTTTGGGTAATATAGCCATCTTGATTATATTTATTCTTCCTAGCCAAGAACAAGGTATATTCTTCCATCTCATTATATCTTTTTCGATTTCCCTTAACAATGGTTTATAGTTTTCATTATATAAGTCCTTTACATTCTTTGTTATGTTTATTCCTAGGTATTTTATTTTTTTTGTTGCAATCGTGAAGGGGATTATTCTTTTGAGTTCCTTCTCAGTTGTTTCATTGTTGGCATATAGAAAGGCTATTGACTTCTGTATGTTAATTTTGTATCCTGCGACCTTACTGTATTGGCTTATTGTTTCTAGTAGTCTTTTTGTGGATTCTTTGGGGTTTTCGATGTATAGGATCATATCATCTGCAAAAAGTGATACCTTTACTTCTTCTTTTCCGATATGGATGCCTTTTATTTCTTTGTCTTGTCTGATTGCTCTGGCTAGAACCTCTAGTACCACATTAAATAAGAGTGGAGAGAGTGGACAACCCTGTCTTGTTCCTGATTTAAGGGGGAAAGCCTTCAGTTTAGTGCCATTTAATATGATGTTAGCTGATGGTTTATCATATATGGCCTTTATCATGTTGAGATATTTTCCTTCTATACCCATTTTGTTGAGAGTCTTAAACATAAAATTGTGTTGTATTTTATCGAAAGCCTTTTCTTCGTCTATTGATAAGATCATGTGGTTTTTGTTCTTTGTTTTGTTGATATGGTGTATTACATTAACCGTTTTACGTATGTTGAACCATCCTTGAGATTCTGGGATGAATCCCACTTGATCATGATGTATTATTTTTTTAATATGTTGTTGTATTCGATTTGCTAGTATTTTATTTAGTATTTTGGCATCTGTATTCATTAGAGATATTGGTCTGTAGTTTTCTTTTTTTGTGCCATCCTTGCCTGGTTTTGGTATGAGGGTTATGTTGGCCTCATAAAATGTGTTTGGAAGTATTGCTTCTTCTTCAGTTTTTTGGAAGACTTTGAGTAGAATAGGAACCAAGTCTTCTTTGAATGTTTGATAAAATTCGCTGGTATAGCCGTCAGGGCCTGGACTTTTATTTTTGGGGAGGTTTTTAATGTTTTTTTCTATTTCTTCTCTACTGATAGGTCTGTTTAGGCTTTCTGCTTCTTCTTGACTCAGTCTAGGAAGGTTGTATTTTTCTACGAATTTATCCATTTCTTCTAGGTTGTTGAATTTAGTGGCATAAAGTTTTTCATAGTATTCTACAATAATTCTTTGTATATCTACGGTGTCTGTGGTGATTTCTCCTCTTTCATTTTGGATTTTGTTTATATGAGTTCTTTCTCTTTTTTCCTTGGTAAGTCTTGCCAAGGGTTTGTCAATTTTGTTGATCTTTTCAAAGAACCAGCTCCTTGTTCTATTAATTTTTTCTATAGTTTTTCTGTTCTCTAATTCATTTATTTCTGCTCTGATTTTTATTATCTCCTTTCTTCGGCTGGTTTTGGGTTGTCTTTGTTCTTCTTTTTCTAGTTCCTTAAGGTGGGAAGTTAAGTGGTTCACTTGGGCTCTCTCTTGTTTGTTCATATATGCCTGAAGCGATATGAACTTCCCTCTTATCACTGCTTTTCCTGCATCCCAGAGATTCTGATATGTCGTATTGTCATTTTCATTAGTCTGTATATATCTTTTGATCTCTGCACTTATTTCTTCTTTGACCCATTCATTTTTTAAAAGTATGTTGTTTAGTTTCCACATTTTTGTGGGATTTTTTTCCTCTTTTTTGCAGTTGAATTCTAGTTTCAAGGCTTTATGATCAGAAAATATGCTTGGTACAACTTCAATTTTTCTGAATTTGCTGATGTTGTTTTTGTGGCCCAACATATGGTCAATTCTTGAGAATGATCCATGTACACTGGAGAAAAATGTATACTCAGTCACTTTGGGATGAAATGTCCTGTAGATGTCTATCATATCCAGGTGCTCTAGTGTTTTGTTTAAGGCCACTATGTCTTTGTTGATTCTGTGTTTGGATGACCGATCTAGAGCCGTCAGCGGTGTATTGAGGTCTCCAAGTATGATTGTATTTTTGTCAGTTTTTGTTTTAAGATCAATAAGTAGCTGTCTTATATATTTTGGTGCTCCTTGGTTTGGTGCATATATATTAAGAATTGTTATGTCTTCTTGATTCAGTGTCCCCTTAGCCATTATGAAATGGCCATTTTTGTCTCTGAGTACCTTTCCTGTCTTGTAGTCAGCATTATCCGATATGAGTATTGCTACACCTGCTTTTTTTTGGATGTTATTTGCTTGGAGTATTGTTTTCCAGCCTTTCACTTTGAATTTGTTTTTATCCTTGTTACTTAGATGAGTTTCCTGTAGGCAGCATACAGTTGGATTTTCTTTTTTAATCCATTCTGCTACTCTGTGCCTTTTTATTGGTGAGTTTAATCCGTTTACATTTAGTGTAATTATTGATACTTGTGAGTTCCCTATTGCCATTTTATATCTTGCTTTCTGTTAGTTTTGTGTCTTGTTTGATCCTTCTCTTTCGTTTTTCTGTCTTTTGTTTTTATTTGATTGTATTCCATACATCTTTCCTCTGTTGCTATCTTTTTTATCTCACTTGCTTCTGTGGTGGTTTTTTCAATGGTGGTTACCTTTGAGTAATGAAAAGGGTCCCTACCCTGTTCATTGTAGTGAACTATTTTGTGAGTACTTTTGCACTCCATCGTCCTTTGCTACTGTTAATCTCCATCTTCTCCCCCTCTTTCTTTTTGTTGTTGTCACAGTTTAAATTTGGTTTTATTGTGTTCTTCTTGGAGCTTTTACTTGTGGCTCTGTTTTTTTTGTTGTTGTTCTTTGTATCTGATTGGAGAACCCCCTTTAGTAATTCCTGGAGTGGGGGGTTTCTGATGATAAATTCCCTCATCTTTTATGTATCTGTGAATGTTTTTATTTCTCCTTCGTATTTGAAGGATAGCTTTGATGGGTATAGTATTCATGGCTGAAAGTTCCTCTCTTTCAGGACTTTAAATATTGGGGTCCACTCTCTTCTAGCTTGTAGAGTTTCTGCTGAGAAATCTGATGATAATCTAATGGGCCTTCCTTTATATGTTGTATTCTTCTTTTCCCTGGCTGCCTTGAGAATTTTTTCTTTGCTGTTGGTTTGTGTCAATTTCATTATAATATGCCTTGGAGTAGGTTTGTTGGGGTTAAGAAAACTTGGAGTTCTGTTTGCTTCTTGAACTTGAGGCTTTAGTTCTTTCCACAGGCTTGGGAATTTCTCATCTATTATTTGTTTGAGTATGTTCTCCATTCCATTTTCTCTCTCTTCTCCCTCTGATATACCTATTATTCTTATGTTATTCTTTTTGATGGAGTCAGATAATTCTTGTAGGGCTATCTCATTTTTTTTAATTTTTGAGTTTCTTTCTTCTTCTCTCTGTTGTGCCTCAAGTTGCTTGTCTTCTATTTCACTAATCCTCTCTTCTATCTGACCTGTTCTATTAGCTAAGCTTGTTACTTCGTTTTTCAGCTCGTGAATTGAGTTTTTCATCTCTGTTTGATTTGTTTTTATAGTTTCAATTTCCTTGGACATATATTCTTTGTGTTCATTGAGTTGTTTTTTGATTTCCCTATATTGCCTTTCTGTGTTTTCTTGTATATCTCGGAGGATTTTTAGGATTTCTATCTTGAATTCTCTGTCATTTAGCTCCAAGGTTTCCAATATATTAAATTTTTTCTCCATAGATTTTTCCTCATCTAGCTGTGTTACCTCTCTTTCTTTTGTATCCATGATATTCGATTTTCTCTTCCTTAATGGCATCTGAGGGTGGTTTTGTTGATAGTATTAATGAGATTTAATAAAAAATAAAAAGTTAAAAAAAAATAAAAAATCGAAAAGAGTTGTTTTTTTAAAAAAAATTAATAATGAAATAAAGAAAAATAAAATAAAATAAAAATTAAAAAAAAAGGAAATTATTCCCCCCCTCCTTTTTTCCTCTCCTCTCCTCTCCCCTCTTTCTTGAGAAAATCTTGTGGTGGACTGTGAATTATAACAAACAATGCCTGTGATGGAGGGCCTCAATTGGGGAAAAGTAATAAAGGGGCAAAAAAGAAAAAAAGAAAAAAAAGGAAAAAAAAAAGAAAAAAGAAAAAAAAAGAGCGTATGGATCCACAAAAAGCAAATAAGGAAAAAATTTGGGTCAAGAATAAAATGATTTGCTTTTAGGTGTTGGTTTTCTAAGAGTTATGATGAGAGGAATAAGAGGAAAACGGAAAAATGGGGGGACAAATTAAAAACTTACTATTGTATTTAGTGGAACAAGAACTAGATACTATGGAGAGCCAGGGATGGGAGCACTGCTAGTAAGTTAAAAAGGTGAAATAAAAACCCCCCAAAATGCCACAAACATAGGTTTGAGTCCCAGATAAGATAATTTGTTTGTTATTGAGGTTTGAATGAGAGGAGATGTAAAGGAGAAAGGAAGAAACTAATATAGAGGGAGAAAAGAAAGAGAGAGAGAAAAAAAAAGAGGGAACCACTAAAAGAAGAAAAAAGAAAGGAGAGAGAGAGAGAGAGAGTTAAGGGTTTTGGAGTGCAACCCTCATAGAGAGAAAGGAAGAGAAGAGAAAAGATAATGGGAGATGTAACACTTATGGGTAGTGTAGTTCAAGGAGAGGAGAGAGTAAGACCGGTAGTGAGTTAATCGGCCAAATTGGAGGAGGAAAAAAAAGTATCAAGAAGGAAGATAAGAGAAACAAACGAACAAATATAATAAAATGGGATAGGTTATAAAGTCTGCAGATTATTCTTGATTTTGAGAGGTTATCTTCTTGCTTTTTCTTTTCTCTCCCTCTTCCTGGTCGGTGACTCTGTACCCCGGGTTCTGCCCCTTTGGCACGCTCAGGTAGAGGTTTGCAGTTGATAAGTCTCTATGGCAATGTCATGTATTGTGCTTTAGTCTCGTTGGGAGTCGAAGCTCATTAGCATTTATAGGCTCTGACAGTGAGAGAGTCCGTGTTCCTGGAGCCTTTCTCCTAGTCTTTCCTTCCTCAATTAGTAGCCTGATAATCCAGCTATGGGGTTGCTGCTGCCTCTGCCTGGATAGTAAGAGGCTCAAAGAGCTGGCAACTCCCCACTCTATTTCCACTCAGCACAGGGCTCTGGGTCAGGCTCAGTCAGTCAGAGCTGCTAGCATAATCAGGCGGGCTTTCCGCCCACTCAAAGACCTCTGGCTCTGCCGCTCTGTCCGGTAACACAGGCGGGCGCCCACTTCCGGGGCGCTTGGAGGAAACTCTCACTCACTGTCTGCGACCAGGATATCCGGCCAGCAGTCTCACGCTCTGAGTGAAACCCCCAACCGCAGGGAAAAGTTGCAGTGTTGGAATTGAGTTTCGCTCCGTCCCCGTGCGCGGCTTTTGCAAGGCGCTGGGGCGGCTCGAGATTCCGCTTTGGCCCACACAAAGGCCCCTGACTCTGCCCCTCTGTGCGATAACACGGGCACGCACTGCCGAGGCACTCGGAGGAATTGCTCACTCCTTATCTGCGCGCGCAAACCAGGATATGAGGCCGGCCGCGGTTCCCTCTGAGTGATACACCCTCCAGCACGGAAAATCTCCACCGTTGGAATTAGTTCTCACTCCCTCCCGTGCGTGACTTTCCCAGGGCGCTGGGGCTGCCCAGAGACTCTGCCCTCGGCCCACAGAAAGACCTCTGACCCTGCCTCTCCGTGGGGCAACACGGGCACCCACTCTCGGGGCCTAGGAAGAAATTCTCGCCCACTAACTGCGCACCGACCAGGAGACCGGGTAAAATGGCCGCTCCGCTTGTCTTTCTTTGTTTGGGTTTGGCGCGAGTGTTAGCTTGTATTGCCCGGGTTGCCACAGGATCAGATTTTCCTCGGCTTGGATCTTCGTGCCACAGCCTGGTTCGGCCGTTTGTGCCGTGGCAGCCTGGATCTATTCACCCCCTTTGCCCGCCTCAGTTTCTATATTCACAGTTACCAGAGAAAGCCGCCCTGTTTAGGTTAGTGAGGAAGGCGGAGCATTTCTTACTTCCTATTTCCTTCGGGGTTTGGTTATATATTTAGCCAATTTTTCACTCAATCATACCTTTGGGTGTATTGCAAAGCATCTGGAAGCTCCAAGTATAGGTTTTTCTGTTTCTGGTTGAAGATCTTGTTGAGTTTTGGGGGAGATTTATCAGTATCGCTTCCTACCCCGCCATTACTCTGACGTCATCTCCCGAGAATTACATTTTTTAAGGTAAAATGTTTACATAGAATGAAATGTACATATCACAATACATGATTTGATGAATTTTGAGAAATACGTATACTTGTGTAACTCCAAGTCCTATTTTGATATAGAAGATTAATTTCACCATTGAAAGTAAACTCAGGTCCTTTGTATGCAACCAGACCTCATCTTCATCTCCCAAAGGAAACTACTATAATACTCTTTAAACTATAGATTGTTTTATCTGTTTTAAACTTTATATAATTGTAATTACACACTGTCATATTTTGTGTAAGTTTTCTGTCACTCAAAAAATGTTTCTAAGGTTCATTCACCTTGTGTTAATCTGCAATAGATTTCTATTCTGTTTTAAGGATATGCCAAAATGTGTTTATCTGTTCTCTTGTTGATGGATAGCTCTGCTGTTTCCAGTGTTTAGCTGTGAATAAATATACTGTGGCTATCATTCTGCAAGCCTTATTGTGTGACCCATTAAAAATTGTTGTTATTCATGGTTTTATGAAGCAAAAATGTTTATAAGTGTCCTAACTGCTGTGTCACGTAAGGTTTGTTTGCCTTACATATTCTTATTTGTGCTCTAAAGGCCATGCCTTAGTGGATATTTTTCTACCAACATATTGGACTTGTGGGATTTTGTTTATAGACTTGCTTTTCTTAGCATTTTTTTTTCATTTTATCCCTTTTATTTGTTTTTTTTCATAATCATTTACGGGATACTATGTTAGACACTCCACCAGATCTTTGGTGATAGGTCAACAGTTTCTTATCTCAGACATGATGTAATTTACTGGTACAGTGCATACACACACACGATCATCCAGTATGCTGAGCACATTGAGAGAGTGAGTCTCTTGGAGCACACAGGAGAAGGGTGTACAGTAAGATGTGTAGTGACAAGGTAAAGTCAAGCTACTGGGAGAAGTTGAGTTTTTAGTAGATTCTTGAATTTAGTGCTTAAAATATATTTTGTATGATATCTAAATTATACCAAACTGAGTAAATTGGGAACTAGAGAGAGTAATTTTTTTGTCCAAGAGAGAGTTAGATAGGAATGAGAAATCATATCTTCCAAGTTCCAATCCAATGTTTTTTTTCTACATGTAATGTTTTATACATTTTCATAAGCATCGATTGAAAGCCTATGGTGTACTAGGCCTTGAGTCATGTTTTAGGGATTAAAAATGAACAAGATACATGGTTTTAAGGCACTCTAAGCTCACACTGGATGGTAACAGGAAAGCAGTCATACTTGATCTTCTGACTACCCCTGGGATATATAGTCTCTCCCTGGGAGGAATGCAGTGAACCTCTTAAAATGATCTGCCCAGCAGTTCTCAACCCTGACAGCAAACGGGATTTGCCTGTGAGACTTGTACACATGTGGAGGTTAGGAGGAGGGGCTTGAGCACCCAAAGGGACTGGTGCAGAGACAGCGCTGGGAGGCAGTGGAGTTCAGCGATGGGCATCTTCCGGAGCTCCCACTATAATCTCTGCATCCAAGAGGAGAACAGCTGTGGTCATTGGATGGATTGCCTTTGGTTCTATTAGTGTTCATAATCTTTTCCTCTCATGTTGAACAGGAAAATGTTGGGGCTTTTCAGGAAGCATAATAAGATCCCTAGAAATGAATTGCTGAGTGAGTTTCTGGACAGTGCAAAAGCATCCCACAGCCCTCCGCAGGCCATTGAGGTGGTCAGGCTGGCGAGGGCCTTCAGCCTGCCTGTCTGCGAGGGCCTTGCCCAGAGAGTGCTGGCGGACTTCGTGCTCAGCCCAGAGCAGAAGGAGGCCCTGGGACCCCCGACTGCACTGGCCGGTGACAGCGACAGCGACATCAGCGAAGGCACATGAAAGTGGGCCAGTCAGGAGCAGCTGTGGCTTAGCCTGAGGGGCTAATACTTAACCATTTAGGAATAAAATGAGAATACAGATTTGGTAAACTTTAAAAAAAAAAAAAAAAAAAAAAATGAACAAGATACAATCTTTGCCATCAGGAAGTCCCTGTCAGTGGAGCTAGCTCTCTCTCTCTCTCTCTCTACACACACACACACACACACACCACCACCACCACCACCACCACCACCACCACCACCACCAGACCATATCACTGATAGGAGCACAGTCCCCTGTGAACACAGAATGGCAACCAAAGCCCTATGAGGCTAACATGATTTTATCAAGGATTTTCAATGTTTTACTTTAAATATTACCTTGAGGATAATCAATAGGTCTCTACCTCCCCTCTGTCTGGGAACACGTGAATCAACTCTTCCCAAGGAAAGGCCACAAAAATCTCAGATTTCCTTTCAGTTCATGGTGATAACCTAAAGCTCTTTCCTGTAATATCCTTTGAGCTCCTTGAGGGCAGACATTTTGCATCCCTAACATCTAGTCCTCTTCCTATATAACACAGTGGGTGCTTAATAATTATTTGCATTATCAATGGTTATTCCAAAAAACATTCAGTCTAGTAAATGCGAGGCTTCCAGCAAGCTCTCACTCAGCCAGTGAGCCAGCGCGGGACCTGCTGTCTGCCTTCCCCAGGGCTTGCCGCCTCAGCCACACCTGGGAAAGCAGTGTGTTGATGTTTGTGCTGTAATTTTTTTAAAAATAATCCTGTCTCTGTAGCCTTAAAGCTTATCTGAAGTCCTGGACTTTTCCACTCAAATGAGAGAAGACACAAAACCAACTGTATTCTTCCTGACAGATACTCAGTGTCAACTTCCTATTATTTTTTGCAGCAATGGCTGGTCTGCCTCCTATTTCCTTTGCTTTAAAAATAATCTTAGTTCTTTTCATCTTTATTCCCTTCAACAGCGACGTTCCCCCATCTCATTCCAGTAGCCTTCCGAAAGCTTTCTCTGTAACAGTGAAAACATTGGGAGAAATTGAGTTTCTTATTTCTCTTTTTCCCCAATAAAGAAGAGCAATTTCTTTTAATAGGCTACATTTTAAATCATCTGTATTATATTTATAGGGGAGACATTGACTAATAAAATCATACAGATTTCAAGTGTACAACTCTGATACATGATCTGTATACTGCATTGTGTGCCCACCACCCAGAGTCGAGTCTCCTTCTCACCATATATTTGATCCTCTTTGCCCTCTACTACTCTCTGAACCTCTTTCAATCTATTAACCCCCATACTGTAGTCTGTGTCTATGAGTTTTGTTTGTTCATTTGTTACTTTAAGTTATATATCCCACTTATTTTGCTTAGCATAATACACTCAAAATCCATGTTGTAGTAAATGGTAGTATAATGGGCTACATTTTGAATGTGTCATATAACAAACACCAGCAGTGATATATCTGAGTTAAAATTTTGATTTATTATCTAATATGACTTGTTTCTAATATCTTTGGCATATATATATTATATATATATGCAAAAGATTTTCATAAAACATGATCTTATGTCTTATTATTAGTGTTTGTGTTATTTATTTCTGCTGGCCTTTTTCTTATCATTTAGCCTATGTTATCCTGAGAACATTTAGTTTCTGTCCGTTCTAGCTTGTCCATAATTTGCATGGCAAGGTCATCTATTCAGCACCCAGGTCAGATGTCCCCTTAGGAAGGTCTCTGGTTTCTTCGCAAGAATCACAGCTAACTCTTTTAGTAATCTATTGCAATCATGTGTTTTCTTCTATTTTGGGTTGTCTGTCTCATCTTCTGGATTTCAAAAGCATCCTTTGGGGTAGTCGTGCTATCTGTTTTATATCTGACACCATTATTTACATGTAAAATCCTAATTACAAGTGGCAGGTACATAAATTAAATTGACTGTCAGAACTTTTCATTCAGGATGTGTAAGATCCCAAAAGCTTACTGGAATTTTAATGAGTTGATTTTGTTTTAATATTTTTCCTCCATAGGAAAAAGAAGACCATTTTGAATCTGTTCAACTGAAATCCTCAAGATCTCCAAATATATGAAAAGATGGTACTGTTGCCTTCAGACTAATGAACAAAGAAAGCAGCTCTCTAGTTTTTGCAGGACCATAGTGTAGAGCCCGTCCTGGTACCTGGCATGTTGGAGAAGTGACAGAGGAAGGCTATGCTGCTGAAAAGGGAAGAGGTTGAAATGTTTGATTGCCTTATCACATGGTCAAGTATCTTGCCAAAAATAGGAAAGCAAAAGGTTTGGGTCTCAACTGAAGATGACGCTCAACTCAGGAAGAGATTTATCTGTATATACACATAACTGAAAACCAAGGTTAAGCCCACCAGTGCACTGTTGATGCATGCCATATAATTAATGGGTAACTTTTATACTTTATTACTTCTACATAAAAAGTATGCTTTGGAGGGCAGATGTCATCATATACAATGTGATCCCATTTTTTTTATTTCTTTGTTTATATTTTGGGGACGATTTGAAAAAAAATTAAAGGTATAGTTATTTTTCCCATTATTTTTGTGATAACACCTTAAAACATCTCCCCCCCCCTTTTTTTCTTTTTAAATTAAAAATTGTGAATAAAGAAAGACAATAAAGTTTTCTTTTTTCCATAGGGTATCTTTCTTGATTTCAGAAGCCTAAATAAGCAGTGATTTTTTTTTTTTTTAAGGAAGTCAGTGCTTGGGTTATCTAAATTTATAATCACCTTTGAAATTCCATTCTAATTGGAACTGGTAAGATGAGCTTGACTAGAAATGTTGAAGGAATTCAAAAAAGAAAGACAAGGAGAAACCTTGACTTTCTAGTAATACAAATAAGTGGCACTATCATAGAAGTCAAATGACTTAAAACAGTTTATATAATGCTTGGGGCATGGTTTAAAATGAGTGAGAAAGCTTGCTTATCAAATTACCTTGCAAAATCATGAAGAGGAAAGTGGGAGGACTTATGTACGAGAACAGATAACTGTACAGAGATATTGGAATAATTCTGTGGTTTCCAGAAAGTGGCAGTGGAATATTTGTCCTATGTTAAACATCAAACGTTACCTAGTTACTATTCTGCTACAAGACTTAGAGGATTATGATTTACACAGAAGTTTTTCTTTTCAAGCCAATAAAGCAAGAATTTACTTTTGGAAAATTGCTTATAACTGTATTTGTAAGAAGAATGTGATTGTTCCATAGCAGTTATGAAATAAGTTTTGTTCTTACTAAAAATGATTCAGATAATTGTGATTTTCCATTGACAGAGTACTAGCATTAGCACATCTTAAATGTTATTTGTTGAAAGAAGCTGAATGACGTTGGATTTGACCAGTTTTGTGTAAACCCTAATTGTTTTAGAATTGAGAAAGGGGGGAGTTTCCTGGCCATTGACAATCCAAGATGTTCTGGTTTGTTTTCATTTACTAGTAATCTTTATAGATCTTAATTCACATTTTCAAAATGATTGGTAGTTGACTGAGAGAAGCGGGGCATGTGGGCAGGGTTTGTTGAATGTTTTCCCATGAGGTATGATTTATAACGTTTGATTAATCAGGTTATGTCTTTATTTTTGTGAAAACTGGGAGGGCAATAAATAAATAATTGTGTTTTTTATGGCTGGTGGGTAAAATACTGGACAATGCTGTTCTTGTTGAATGAATGTGCATTTTGCGTATATTGCTACTATTGGATTCCTGAGTATATTGCCATTATTGTTGGTTGTGAGATTCAGGGAGGTCATCGCTTAGTATACACCTTTTTCATGTTTAATTTTTAAAAATTTTATTACAAAGAAGAAATTATTTTTGCATTGCTCATTTTTATCTTGCTAACAGTGCTGATGAGCCCTTTCCCATTTTGGTCAAAATTTAAACGAAAGAATGAAAATACATTGAAATGCACCCTTTTAGAAGAACTGGCAAAGTTGTACAGATGGACAGAGTCAGGACGTTTCTGCACAGTCACCTGTCACTCTTCATCTTTGCCTGTCAGCATGCATGTTCCAAGCCATAGAGATAATTGGGATTTTCTCCCAGGTAGCTTCTTCTTCTCCTGTTACTGGACTAAATCTCTGACTTGTCAAAAATGCCTTAAATTTTAATGAACTCTGAAAATGTAGTTGGTATTGAAGAATTTATTGATTTCTAATTTTAGTGTCAGCTTAGTCCCATCTTTGGAATGGAGCTGCCTTTTTCCTTTGGATCCCAGTGATTGTCATTTTATTCCAAGCACTAAAGAACTATGACAGAAAGAATATTATGAGGAAAACATTCAACCCATCCTGGTTATAAAATCCACTTTAGTTTTTGGTCTTGCCTTTGCAAAGCTCAGTGAAATGGTGAAAGGCATAAACAAATTAATCATGTTTCTATGACTTTTAATTAACATTTATTGTTTCTCCACTTCAGCCCCCCCCCAAGTGGTAGAAGAAGTTATTTGTTATTTTTCTAAAAGGCACACAGTTTTGAAGCCTTGAATACTTCATTAAGTCAACTGTTCTCTATAATACCTCTTAGCATTCTGTCAAAATATATTTAAATCAGCTTTCCACTGGATGAGACCATGTCTTTTATGGATAAATTATATCATGCCATTGAATAATTTTTAGCAATTTGATATATATTGACTTGATTTAAAAGACTGAATTTTATTCTCATTGACTTTTCCCCTCTTTGGTTACTAGCAATACATTTTTTTCCAGGATTAAAATGTCTCATAGTACTTTTGTGAAGACTTTTGTCATTATTTTCTTCCCTAGGAGAAAAGGTGGTTTAAATGGTTATGTAGAAGAATTGCTTGGGTCCAGTCATTTACCGGCTAAGGTCTCCAGGTTTCCAGGTGGTGGGTCGTGATTGACTGTGGTTTTCAAGATGAACATGATCAACTGTTTATGGTCCTCTATTAATAGAGCTACTTCCTGTGGCTCATGGTCATTCCTCCTGGGAATGGTGCAGATAATTTCTCTCTTCCTCATGAAAGTAAATGTCCTGGGAGTTAGGGTGGGAGAATGATTTCATTGGCAAGTTTAAAGTCAGTGTGTTGCTCACATTTATCTTTTCACATAAAAGATATGTATAGTAGATCTTCAGAGAACTTAAAATACCCTAACATCTATTTTATAGTAGCAAATATTTTCTCAGACTTACAGACCCAAATTATAAATTAAGGTTTCCCTTAAGGAAAAGTTCCAAGGGAGTAAAGTTTAAAAAAAAATAAAAATATCTCAACACTTGACTCCCCCTTGGATGTTAAAATGCAGTTCAAAGTAACTGGCCAGAGATTATACTCGGCTGGATTTATTTCAGTTTAGCATTTTCAGATGTGTTCATTTTAGGATCATAAATGAAGGATGTAAAACTTTTATTATGGATATGAATAATTGGAATTCAACTGGTATTACTATTGCAATTGCCTTGATCAGAAGCCAGCAAAGTTTTCTTGTTAAGGGTCAAATATAAATGTTTTTGGCTTTGCAGAACACATGGTCTCTATTGCAACCCCTCATTGCCATTGTAGTGTGGAACTGGCCACAGACAACATGGTAGCAAATGGGTGTGGCTGCATGCCAGCAAAGGTGTTTATGTCCCCTGGATTTTAAGTTTTATGTAAATGTCACTTGTCATGAACTATCATTTCCCTCTTGATTTTTCTCCCCAACTATTTAAAAATGGAGAGGTTTTGTTAGCTTAGGATTTGACCTGCGGGCTCTGGTTTGCTGACCCCTAGTTTGGTTCAGTGTAACCCACAGTGAAACTGGTCAGAATAATCTGCACAGGGTCTTTGCCCTTTAGGAGCTACTGCCTTAAGAATTTCTCAAGTCTTTAAAGATATTCAAGAAGAAAGTAACTTATCATCCTTGCTTTGTGATTCAAGCAGTAGTGAAAGACAAAGCCAGGCACTCAGATTCCAAATTCCCCTTAAAGTTCTTGGACTTGGTTATGGTTATTGGTTATTAACTGATAAAACCACAACAAATGAACTGGTTCAAAGTACACCAGCCAGATTAATTTAAAAGCCTTTTCTCATTGGGGTTTATGTAAAATTTCTGGCTAAGATAACTGGATTAGGAGATGATACTCAAATTTGTATACAGATTCTTTTACAGTAAGCATATGGAAGTAGAGGATATTGACCCACAAAGTAGCTTCAGTGTAGATCCTTGAGCCCCTGACCTAGAGAAGCAATTTTCATCTGTTCGGGCAGTGCACACTTCAGTCCACACATTTACCATATCTTATTTCAGGATTTACTACAGTGCAAGAGACATTTAGGATTCCCTTATTGATTGGTGAGTCAAGAAGGAGATCTCCAATTTACTTGAACAAAATGTCCCAGTAAGGCTTTCAATTTGCTGTATTTTTCTCATCTTATTTATAATTTTTGGAAGAAGAGCTTTGTCTAAAAGAGCTTGTAGATATTGGTAAATAGGTTTGGAGAGGGAGGAGCAAGATTTCCTTGATCTCAGATGGCTGATGTTTGACTACCAGGGCTAAATAAATGAGTGGCACCAGTGGGTATTATGTAAATCTAAAATTTCTGTCACATAACAGGAGTAATAAGTGCCTTATGGACGGGTGTGGGCCTTTGTTATTAGTGCTGGGGTGGTTATAATCGCACTGGTGTTCCATCGACCTTGGTGCCTCTCTTTTCTTGGCTGCTCCATGCTTACAGCCCTTTGCTGATGAGCTCTGAGGCCCAAGGCTATCATGGCAGACAAGTGGGAAGAGAGGAGCTAACCAAGAGAAAGCATGGAGAGAAGACTGAAAAGGAACGCTGCCTGAATTACCTCCTTTCTCAGCCTCTCTTTTAATCTGTCCTCTGCAGTCTGCAAGCCAGCTTGCCTAACAGCTTGAAAATGGGACCTTTTTATTTTACCTTAATAAACCTGAGTGGGCAAGAGAACCTATTCATATTTAAACTAGAGAAGACACAGCATTTCAGAAACTGTAAACACTTGGAAAACCAATGATAATCCACCATATCATTTGGTTCTGATGTGTTTTTTAATGAGTGGTCTACATCATTCTGCTTGAGTTCTTTAAAGAAGATGGATCAGCTCAACCAGTTTTATACTCTGGAAGGGTGAAATGTTATTACTGGAATAAAAAAAATCCCAAACCTATTTGTTTGAAATGGCTTATGTAAAAAAGATTGTATAGCAGCTATTTTCCATACGTACTCTGAATATTTTTTAAAATGTTATTTCTAGGGATTGCCTGTTAGGTGATGCATTTTGAAATTGGAAATAAGGCTTGTGGCCAGGAAGGAGAAAATGACAGATGTCAGTTAATGCATTTTCAGTGGATAGGCAGGGTGTAAAATACAGTGGCTGTAGATCAAAACCCCGCTATCAGAAATGATTTTCTCAAGATACACCCACACTCTAATTGACTTGTTTAAAAAACAATCCATGATCAATTTGACTGTTTTAGGCATGAACTGTGTCTCTAAAAAACCCATCTGATATTGCTTTCTGCAGACTGTCACATTCCATTGGGGAGTGACTTTATTTTCTCTCCCATCAGCCTTTATCTTGAGCAGATGCTCATTCTGAGCACACATACTGAGCACTCCTGCCAGCTTTAGTCACAGCACAATCCTTTATTTTTGCCATCTAGTGCTATTGAATCTATTACCCAGTCTACTCTACTCACTCCTGAAAATCCAGGGTTTTATTTGGATATGAGCATTTAGGGTCTGGTGAGTACTGTTGTCTTTGAGCAGCTGGTGGGTTTTGGATGGATTGATTAGTTGTTGATTCAAATGCATTCAGGAGGAAAAAAGAATTTCTAACATCTGACTCTATTTCCTTCAAGGCCATTCCTGTTGGTTTTTGTGCACCTGCTCATTATTTCTGGATGTTTTGAAAATAGTATCAGCATGTCCTGTTTAAGGCCCTGGTTATTAAGACTCTGGGTCCCTCATATTCTTGATTCTCCTGTTCCTCCCTCTCCCTGTCTTCCTCAGTCATAGTTCTCTCATTAGAATACTTCCCTGTTTTTATGCTCCTTAAGGGCAGGAACTTATTTATGTTTCTCTTTTTCATGGGCTGAAGAGTGGCCCCCCAAAAGATATGTCAACATCCTATCCCTGGAACATGGAAATTAACATCATTTTGAAAAAGAGCCTTTACAGATGAAATTAGGATTCTGAGATGCAGTCAACCTGGATTATCCAGGTGAGTCCTAAATCTAGCTACAAGTGTCCTTGTTAGAGACAAATGGAGGAAGAGACGGACACAGAAGGCCCTGTGAAGATGAAGGCTGAGATTTGATGTGGCCACAAGCCAAGGAAGCTGGCAATCACCAGCAGCTAGAAGAGGCATACATTGAATCCTCCCTGAGAGCATCTGAGGGGTAGGGATACTGCCAATACTTGGATTTTGGACTTCTGGCCTCCAGGATTGTGAGAGAATAAATTTATGTTGGTTGAAGCCCCTCAGTTTGTGGTAAGTTGTTGTTACTCAGCTACAGGAAGCTAAGTCATGCTGTATCTGTGTTCCCTGGCTCAGAACCTAACAAGCAGTTAGTTTCTTAGTAAAATTTTCTACATTAATAAATGATTTGTGGCTAAAAGGCTAATAAGGAGAAATAGGAGAGTATTGTTAAGAACAAACCAGTTTTAGCTTATCCATATTTTCCCCGTTCACTATTTAATTTAGTAAAATTTTCAAGTTTAGTGACAAGCCTGTGTGCCTAAGCATTGTTACCAGGACTTTGAAAAAGCATCGGAAAATATTACATCCTGCATTTTTATTGCCTTACTCAGTGATGAATGGTGATTTTCCAATGAAGTGACAGGATGTTTATCCCTCTCCTTCCTACTAATTAAGGTTGTTTTTGAAAATAAGAGCTATTGAAATATCTCTGCATTCAGAATATAGGAACCCCTTCCTTCTTGCCTCAGAGCCCTATCTGGGCAAATTCTGGGCTGCCATATAGATGTGGCTTAAAGAAACCAATATGTGCATTGTCATCTGAAATGGTCTGATAGTTACAATTTCTAGTCATAGCCATGGAGAAGTCCAGATCTGCTCACAACTCTCTAGGGTGACAGTTTGTGTTAATATATATATAACAATATATATATTGTGTTAATAATAATATATATATATATATATATAGAGAGAGAGAGAGAGAGAGAGAGAGATGTGAAGAGAAGCAGTTAGAGAGTTCCAACGTTAAAGCAGAAATGGTCTGAAGTCAACGTATTCAAGTTACCTAAAGTGATTCAAAAAGAACAAACCATTATCCACCATGCTGGAAAACCTTGATGGTTTTATTCTCAATAGTTTTACATTAATACATATGCTTTTTATTTTGTGCTGAGAAAAACAATCTGTTACACATAATGTAACTTTAATATACAACATAGAAACTCATCCTAAATTAGTTACAACAAGAACCTACAAAAACTTTATAGGAAAAAAAGTTACCTAGTATTGCCACCATATTTTTTAGTAGACAGACCCTGTCAGACCCTGTCACCAATGCTCAGCTCTGTAAACAACGGTTATTCCCATGTTCTGGGGAATTGTTAATAACGGGCACTAAAATCAGCCTATAAAGTTCTAGCACATCACTATATACTGTACAGTCCTCAAAAATAATTTATTGTACTGTTTCTAAAAAAGGGGTCTAGGGTTGTTCTTTTGCTCTTTCCATATTCTGAGCTGCACACGAGCACTTGTATCTAACCATCTAAAAACACGAGAACTGAACCGCACTTCACAATCACAGAGAGGAGGTGGTGGAGTCGAGAACTTCCCGCCCATTGCACACTGTTGGGACATACATGCTTGCAGAGGCTGGAAAACAAAGCAGAGCAGAGAATTCCATGTTAGACAAGTGGGCAGCATAGATGATAGCACCATAATACCAGATACTCATTAAAATTAATTTGAAAACTCATTTTAACTTGGCTTTGGAAAATGCTAAGTCATTTAACACTATAGTAGGTCAACTTTCTAAACATGTTTTGTTCCCAATAAGTTTGCATCCTGGTACCTACCTCCACTAATGAAACACCTCGAAGAGAGTTTATAAATATAATCATTGTTGAAAGAAGTCATGTGTGGGTTGAAGATTAGCTTTGGTAATCTATACACTGGTTGAAATACAATGTGCAAAATTTAAAGCTTACTGTAATTTTCTTAATTTATTACTATTTTCAATTCCTTAATTAATATTGTTCTATTTAGGCAGGGATGGCTCTTATGTGATCCCACAAGTCATCTGTGAACTCCACTGCCTCAGAGAATGGTTTGATATGTTCTCATTGTTGAAGTGGATAACCTCAGTGAAAACTCTAGCAAGGGCAGGTGTACTGAGAACGCCCATTTCATAATAGTTCTCAAAAAGGAAGACACTGCAAAGGAACACTGTGCTTGTTAATAACAATAGCGCCAACAGTGTCAGGGTGTGAGTATAATATCTATATAATGTAGTCTTACTTTTTTGGCTCATAGTGTTCCTAGATAACAATTCATAACTCTCGTTGTCCTGAGGTTTGGTTTTCACAAGAAATCTAGATATAGCTAAGTTATATCTATTTCACCTTTAATGGTTTTTTTCCCCCTGAATTAGGGCAAAAACAAGGAGCACCATTCTCCATAGGATGAAAACTATGTAGCCACGAGAATCAGAGATAATTCTACATTACCTTTTAGAGCTGTTTATGTTCTATCCCCTGGCCTGTCCATCTGGACATGCTCTTCCCAGAAGGACCTACCCCTCTGACCACAGTCCAGGTCACACTTACCACTGAGCTGCCCCATTCCTTATGGGCATATCTCTCAGTTAATAATCAGACAACTAGTTTCATGGTAAAGTGTTCATGCCTAATAGTGGAAATATTTTTGCTCCATAAAATTGCATTTTTCATAAGAATTTCTTTAGACATGAAGGAGAAACTAACTATAAAATTTGAGGTTACATGGCATTCAGTGGAGGAACATTAACCACATTTGGGGCACTGAGGTCTTTCAGCAGGCCCACCAGTGGGAGAACTACAACCTCTCCATTTTGCATTGAATACTTGGCTAGGTGTGTAAGAAAATCTCTCAAGTCAAGTCGGTGTAGCTGCCTAAGGTTACAGCAGAGTCACATGATGTGCTAACTCTTTTAGAGATGTTTTTCCTTTTTATCATTTTTAGGATGTCCTTCGATTTTGTTTTACGATATGAGACCACTGAAAGCTTTAGTATCTTTGGGGGCAGGATGGCAAAAAATCTACACTTCCTGAAACTTCTACAGCAAAAATGTTTTAATACAGCGTGTCCCAGATAAATACTTGATGGAAAGTGATAGTGGTAATCATTCCAAATGTGAGGGCTTCACTTCACTCTTTGCAAACTTTCTTCATATACTTGATCTGATTCTGGTTTCATCAAAGTTAGGTAAATCCAGGGAAAGAACAAGGTAAAGTGAAGGTCAAACCACTTTTCGCTGGAAACATCATAGAGCACGTGGGCCATTTAATAAGGGTTCTTTTGCAGCTTTTTTGTATCCAACTGTCTACTCAGCATCTCCATGTGGGTGTTTAATAGACATTTCAGAATCAAGTGGCCAAAGCATAGTTGATTCCTTAACTTGTCCCTGTTTAGTTGTCCTTTCCTCAATGAACAATCTCACCACCCAGCCAGTCACCCAAACCAAAAGTCTAACCTCTAGACCTCCTTCCCTCTTCGTCCCTCTCCCATGTCAAGCCTGTCGCTGGGCGCACTCAGCTCTGTCTCCATAGCCAGCTGCGTCTAGCTCTGCATCCACACCCTGGGCCGACCCAGCATTGTCTTACTCTTGGTGACTTTACTTGTGGCACCACCGGTAGCTCTATTTCCACTTGACCTTCCCTGGAGTACATGCAGCAGTGAGAGTATTTTTAAATGTAAGTCATTTAAAAATGACAACACATCTCCCATGGCTTCCCTTTGTGCTCTCCTTATAAATCCCAGAGTGATCAGACTACGCATCTCTGTTTTGGCCTAAATACATCCCCCCTACTCCCCCCCCCCCCCCATATTTGGCTTTTGTCCTCAAATACAACATATCTCAACTTCAGGCCTTTGCAGTAGCTGCTGCCTCTGCCTGGAATGTTTTGCCTTCTCTTAATCACAGGTCTAGTTTCTTGTCATCCATATTTGAAATGTCACCTTCTGAAGAAGGCTGTCATCAGGCCACCGAATCTAGAGTAGACAACTAGTTACTCGGTCACATTACCCAATTTTAAACTGATCTTTTTCTTGACTTTTTTTTTTTTTTTGGTTAGTATCCTATTTCTTATACTCTAGACTAGAGACTATGGAGGGGGCTCTGCTTATCTTTTTCATTATTTTATCACTTGCTGGTCACAGAATACACTCTCTGTAAACATTTTCCAGATGACTGTGTACATGGTTACATCTCCCAGAAGGTGGGAACCAAGGGAAGTTTCAAGAAGGAAATAATCATTTAACCTGAAGAAATGACCAGAAAATGTGAGGCCTGTGGGCAGCCTTGTTTGGGGACAGGTAGGCCTTTTTACTCCTTAAGCTACTTGTGGCCTGGACCATCAACCACCCCCTTGCTAAGAGAACTGGCTCAGGTTACAAGCATCCCCTAGCAGGCATGCTGCCTTTGACATTTTGACTAATCTCTTCATCTTTTCCGGGATCAAGTTTTATTATTTCTGTGCAGGTTTTTCATTTTCAGGGATTGTAGAAGAATGATGTGTCTAGCAGAACTGGGGACTGGCATGCTAATCCTCCTCTCTGTCTACCTTGGACTTGTCCCATGTTCTCCCACCTGCATTTTAGAGACCATATCACAGAAACCTGCTGTGCTGTTCCCATTGTTCCCATATGACTATAGAATTTGATGCACTGCTGTCCTTAACTGTTCTTACCACCTGCTTGCTCACTGCAGTCTTAAAGTTGGGCATATATTGACTAATTAAGTAATAAACACAGGGGTTACAAAGGTAGTTGCGTGGAAAATCCTCAAATTATAGTTTCAAATAATCTACTAGACATCCCATGGAAATCATTATGGGAGTTCACAAAATAACTTTGAATCATCTACCTGCTCATAGGGACATTAAAGGGAATGCCCTATGTTAGAATGTCTCTCTTTAAGAGGAGGTAATAACAATTCACGGTCTTGCAAGGACTAAGAACAGCAAAAACACCCTCAAGACTCTCACTGCAGTTATTTCTTCCCTAAGCACTTTTAGTGCATTGAAGGGAACTGTAACTTATATTTTCCTGTGTCTCTTCTTGTTTCATCTGTAGTTTTTGCTAGTGCATTTTATTTTATTATGTAAAAAAATTCTCATTTTTATACGTGCTGCTGAATATAATAGAGGAAATTACTGTTTTATGAGTTTAGTATCTTAATTACTTTGTCTTTCATAAATATTTTACATATGTCTCTCATATTAGCCCATCTGTTATTCCATAATGTAGTAAAATAATGCATAAGTGCAAAGCACTAACATTTTCATTTGTGTGTGTGTGATAAGCTTTCCTATTATTCTAATGAAAGTCTCATAAGATTTTTAATGGTGGCAAGTTTAGCCTGTTTTCTTAGAGGTGGTTAAGCATAATTCTATAATCATTCTTTCTGTCAGAAACGAGGCTACAGGCTTATTTTTGGCTTTTCTGGGAGTAGGGGTAAGGAGAAGGCACTGGTTTACTCTAGGCTTGTAGGAATATGCTGTGAAGATTTGCAGAGTTAAACAATCAGAGACAATGAGGCACTCCCTAGGGAGAAACTTGAGCAGACAAGAGTCCAGGGGCCTCTCTGACCCGTACTGGAAACAGTGTGTGCTGGAAACAGCAAAACAACAGGATAAGATTCAGTGACAGAAATGGTTATGCTCTCAGAACAGAGATTAGGAGCCAGCATGTTTCTTGTTCCTTGTCCTTTACTTTATCCCCTGAAAACTTCTGTTGTCTGCTTCCTTGAGTTATTTGTACTGGCTAATAAATATCTGAGTAAGGCTGGGAACAGAATTTTAGTCTTTCTTTCTGCTTACGAAGCTGTTGCCTCCCCTTGGCCCCTTGGAGCATTCCTTCTGGTCTCTGAGTAGTTCATTGTTGCCAAGACGTAGGCTGACGTGGTGCTTTTATATTCAAAGTGAAAACTGAAGATAGCCAAAAAAGACCTCATAAGTTCCACAAATGGTCACAAAAGGGCAATTCACACCCATCAAAAAGCATACTTTGCAGCACAAACTTGGTGAAGCATTGGAGATCAATGAGGCCAAGTGACAGCTTTGTCTCTCACTGTGAAATCCATTTCTCTTCTGCCAGTAATGCTTGCGCTGGCCAGCCTTTGGACAAAATGGCCTTGTTTTCTCAAGTAACTGGGCCCTCAATCGATGCCAAACATATTTATTTAAAAGATTCTTATGGATGCCAAGTGTGCTAGTCAATTTAGTGGCTGAGACTTAGTTCCTGAGAATCAGTGCCTTACTAAAATTATGCAATAGATCAGACGCGGTAAAGAAGAAAACAAACATTTAAATAGAACAGACATTCCAGTTTGTTCCCAGCTGTTCCATTTCCTTGCTCCCTGTGACCCCAAATAATTTTTCTCAGCATGTCGGCTTGTTTAGATACTTGAATGCTATCGTCATAGAATCCAATTTCCACCAACTGTTTGTTGCCTTGTCTTCCTGCTTCATTAGTAAACCTGTTTTCTTATTTATTACTTTAATTTTATTTGTGTTAGGCTCCCTTGGTCCTATTCTAAAAGTTCACCTGCTGATTAATTCATGTTGTCTGGGCAGATGATGACCCTGGTTTGGTAGCCTTGCTGTGTCAGAGATTTCTCAGTGGAAGATGAAATCCATTGTTAAGAAACGTGAGCTAGATTCTCAGGGCAGTGATCATAAACTGTCAACAGTAGATTTGAGAAGAAGTCATATTTCTTATGATGTGGGATAAAAATCTATAATTCAACTGGGGAGATAGAAATTATATGCCAAGACTTCTTTATTCTTTATTCAAGAAGTGATTTACTTCTTGTTAGACAAGATTCACAGAAAGAGGAGATATGACATATACCCTTTTTATAACCAATAATGAGACTTAATTACCTTATCAATGAAATTTCATTGGTCTTCAATTAAATCCTCCAATCCATTGCTGCCACTTCACTGCCATGCTTTCATTCCAATCATTGTCTTTTATTTTCCCTCCCTCAAGAAGTACCAACCCACACTGGATTTAAGTAATTCGTAACTGAAAGGGCTCAATAATTTTTTGTATTATTCTATTTTGTATTCTTCTTGCCTCATTTTAGTTGCCCAACATCTCTTGTTTCTCCTCTTTTATATCCAAATGTGTTTCAGGCAAGAATCAGAAACTCACTCACCCTGAGGCTCAAATACCTAATATGCTATGTGTGTGCTACTAGGTCTAAGGATCAAAATCTGAAGCCAAAAGTGTTTATCTTTCGTAAAATGTCAGACATTAGTCCCTCTGTCTCATGGAGCTAATCTTGTTGGCTTCACCATCAAATTATGTACAGCATCTGAACAATATTAGCTTTCACCCTGATTTAAGCCACCAACATCTGGTGTATGTAACAGCTTCCTACCTGATGTCTTTGGCTAGTCCCTGTCTTATATTCTGCCCTGACAGTTACAATGATGAAAATGATGCTTTTACAGTCAGCTCAAGCCACACCACTTATGAAACCCTTGAGTGTTTTCAGTTATTTTAATAGACATGTAAAAGTTCTAACAATGCTCTCCAAAGTCCTGCATGGTCTGCTCTTTCTCAATCCTCATCTCCTCTCGCTTTCACCCTTATTCATTTCCCTTTAGCCACAGTTGTTCTGTGGCATTCTTCCAACTTTAAACCTTTATATTTGCTATTCCCTCTGCCTAGAATAATGCCCGATATGGACATGACTCTCTTCTTGCATTTTCCTCATGTCTCTGCTCAAATGTTACCATATCAGAGAGGACTTCACTGGCCCCTCTATAAGAAAAAGTAACTCTTTACCCACAGTTTGCCTATGCCCATGTTATTTTCTGTACATCACTAACACCTGATGCGGTAAGTGTTACTGGTTTGTCTGACTGTGTCCCCCTCTCACCTGATTAGAATGTAAGCACCATGAGTGTACTGTTTTTTTGTTTTGTTCATTACCACAGTGCCCAAAAATTCCTTCAATGAATGAGTGAATTGTCCATCAATTTGGTCACATTTACTTGTTAAATGTCCCTCTCCAAAAGTCTCTGAATTTACTCCAGGTAGGAAAGACATCGTTCCAAATTTTTCATATGATAGAAATTTTGTGTAATATCCACAGTTATATCCATTTTTGGATGTTATTCAGAGAATTTCACTTAAACAAAATGAAAAGGGAGTAAGGAGGAGAAATAGTGTAGCATAAATTGATACTAGACACTTTGCTTTAAGGTACTGATCATCTGAAGTTAATGTATGGGCAATATTTGATTATGTACATAATTCCTTTTTAATTAACATATCTTCATGGTACCATGTTCCCAAATGTATGTATAAATTTGGAACTACGTGGAAATTCATATGACTATAGGTATATCTCATACAATATTGAACTCTGGTTTAGGAACCCCCTTTGAGCTAATGAGTTTATGTTAAATTAAAATATATGAGACAGAAGGGGAACTATGCAAGGTATTTTAACTCAAGAAAGTGATACTTGCTTTTAAAGAATTATATAAGTGGGAGAAATGATATCTTTGATATAAACATTTAGCTGGTCACCATTAACAATATTCCTTTGTCTTTATCAAATGACATTTTCTGAGAAGTGTGTGGGTAGCCCGTCTGGAACACCACACCTCATCTATGTGCAGCCTGGGTGTCGAGATGACCATAGTCTCGGGTGGGCATGATTTAGGTCATGGAATTCCCTGGCACAGGCTTTTGAGAGGAATAACAGTCTGCACCCACGCTGGTAGAACAAGATGCCATCACATGTGGCACTGAAGAGAAAGCTTTTGACTTAAGAAAGAAAACATTGTTGAATTTGCATATGCTAAGATTCTCATTATCAGGAGTCTCTGCCATAAACTTTGAAGCTTAGCTGAGGCAGAAAATCCAGAGAGGCCAGAGAAACCACACAATAGCTTTTGTGAGTTTTATCTGCGACTTCAGTTATCAAATTCCTTAAAGTATCTAGTAGAGAGGACCTGGGTTTTCTCATCTAGAAATGTGATTATTAGAGTTAATGATCTATAGTCTCACTTCCAGCTGTAGTCACTATTATTAAGGAAGGTGGGCTATATTTGCTCGGCGAAAACTAGCAAAATACTAGTGTTAAATAGAAAATGATTTAAAGGTCGTAAAAGAACAGTTGTGAGACAAGTAAAACGGAAATGTTAATCAGAAGAAAGGGGCATACTAAATATCAATTCACTAATACATGTAGGGGTACCTATTGTGGCTCTTCTCTCATCCTCAGAAGGGAGAGGAATGAAGTGGAAAGGAATGAGAGTCCCCAAAAGGCTGTAGACATTGACATCTTCCAGATTTGGATGCTTCAGGTATATTCAGCCTGGAAGCTGAACTTGTTGAATACTCCAGGCCCCTCTCACATGGCCAGTGAGGATTTATGTTTATAACACACCTATGCCTGTCACAGGAAGATCGTCATTCGGCCAAATAACTTGCTAATTTGCCTGGCCAGGGAGCACAGAGTGCCATGCTGTGACTCCCTAAACTGTAAAGTGCAGGCATATTATGCTGTTTTCCTGAACTTGTACTCCAGAGGAAAAAAATGGGCATTGTGTGCTATTTTTTTCTTCTATTTTTTTTCTTTTATAAGTTCATATTCGAATTTGAAAAATGATTCGCCCTCTCCTAGTTGGGATGTCTTCAAAAGCTTGGCCATTGATAAGTCTGCCCTCAGATGCTTGCTTTCTGCTGCTGTAGCTCTGTGGGAAAGTGCACTGTGACTCTAAAAGACTGTTCACTTGATCTTTTTATACTATTGATTTCTTTTTATACTGTGAAAATGCTTAGTAATAAAGAATAACTTTATTAATTGGGCAGTTCATGCATTACCACCTAGACAAGTTTTCTGCAGAGGAAATCAGTCTCCATATGCCGATGGCTCCTTGGAGACCCAAATCTGGGCATTATTACAGCAGAATCCTCTTGGCTGCTCTTAATGGTAATGACATGCATGTATCTGAATGATCACCATGAGCAAGACAAACACACATCCTCGTGGGAGCAAGTCTGTGTGCATATGAGCTCTGAAGAACACTGGGCATACTCCGTTCCTCACCTCTATCTCCCTAGTCTATGATGATACAAACCCATATTAGAGACAACATTCTGACCTGCATCAGTCCTACAGGGTTTTATGCTATGTAATTTTACATGCACATCCAGCTTGTACTTTCAATTAATGCAGATCTACTTACATTCGCAGCATCCCTTCTTGATTGCCTGTCTCTGGGAACCAGCTCTGGGAAGCCCCTTTGCTTCTAAAGCTGAACAAAATAAAAAAAAATCACCTCTTTTCTTTCTCATCCAAATACAAAGATCATTTGCTTATGTGTGTGTTTGTGAGAGCAGCATCACAAGCATTCATTTAGGACTTTTGGGTCTCTGAGTCACACTAGTTTTGGAAGGAGCATCCACGGTGTCAAGAAATGTTTGCTGAGTGGACAGGTGCTGCTGTGCCATAAATGCCTTCTCTGGGGGGTTCTGGAGGCACTGGGGAGAAAACTGCCCAGGGCGAGGGCCACGGGCATCACAAAGCAAAGAATGGCAGTGCAAAATGCCTCCCCTTCTCTGAATCCCATACCTGCATCCTCTGAGGGTCATCTAAGACCCCCTGCACTGACACCAGTGGATAAAGTAGACAGGTTGGTTTGGACTGAGGTTCTCAAAATGTGTTCCTTGGGTCACTTCCATTGAACCAACAGGGGATCTGTTACAAACCAGATTTCTCTTACCCTAGACCACAGGAATTGGAATGGCTATGGGTGGGGCCTGAGAATCTCTACTTCAAAGAGGTATTTTTGTTGTTGTTTTTTGTATGCAAAAATTAAAAGTTGTTGTTCCATGGGTTTACTTAATGGAAGAGAGTTAATGTTTCCTCTATATTTATTATTCTGACTCCCACTGTGAATTGTTAATAAGACACAACTAAAATTGTTCTTTTCTTACACCTAGCAGTATGGAAACATTTCTCAAATAGTGAGTTTTCCAAGCTGTCCTGAACCATGTTCTTTCTTTTTGGAGCTACAGTTCAGTATTAAAAAGGTAATGCTGATAGTATACATATTTCTGCTATCAGCCACCTGAGGGGTTGTCAGCAAGCTCACTTAGGTGCCAAGGTGATGTGGAATTTCTGCTGCTCTCTTGCCATAGATTTAACTGGGAGTTAGTATTGCTGCACCTTCCTGTCTAGATGACTGCTTGGCATTGCCTAGAATTAAGGGGTCAAGTTGTTGTCATCCCTGGTAAGAGTGCAGTACTGATTAATTTAGGATGTGACGGGTGTTTTATAAGAAAAATGGCCACAAATTTTTTGAGAGGTGGCATCTCTTTAAATCTGGGTAGGCACTGTCATGCTCTCCACGACCCCATATGGTGAGGCATTCTGCTGAAGAGTCAAGTGTAAGAGTAAACCACTGTGGACCCTCCGACTTGGTTCAGTTTCAGCTGATAGGCCGGGTAGAGCACACAAACTGTTTAGCCACGTCTTGCTTGAATTTCTGACCCACAGAATCATGAGAGATAATAAAAGAGTTGTTATTATAAGCCACTACATTTGGGGGATGTTTGCTCTGAGGAAATAAATAGTTATTGTATGTGGGAGGGCAGCAGGACTGTTTTTACCTCTGGAGGGAGTTAAACAACCAGCAACAATATCAGTAACAATAACCTTATACATGCCTTCATCTAACCTATAATATGCATTTATAGTACTTGCTGGAAGAACATGAATTATGTATAACCTAGGTAAAACATATACTTTACCTAATGAAGTCAGAGCAGTTTAAGGAGTTTTCCCCCTTCATTTGTAAAACAACATACTTCCTAGTATTTAGGAGGGGAAATAGATATAAATTGAACTGAATATATAATGGAGGAAACAGGCACTAAGATATTAAACCAGTTGCTTATCTCTTTGAGTAGTACAAACCTTCATGTATGTCCTCGTGCCTCCTGACTGACTATCCAGAGTATGACCGTACATGTGGAAGGCAACATTAAAAAAAGGCAAATGTATGTTCTTCTTGTTTCCATAAATTGGTGATCAAACAAACATGATTTTAAGTTAATAAAACTGTAACTGTAACTAATTTCATTAAAAACAAAACAAAACAACTTATCCCTGGGGGTCAGCAAGCATGAAAAAAACTCACTATTCAAAGGGTTAAAATTTCCCCATAGTTGGTCAGTAACACGTTTGTGCACAGAACTAGATATCACAGACCAGTGGCTTTCATACTTTTTCGATTACAATTTACAGTGATAAATGTTTACCTGGACTTGGTATGCCTACATATAAACTCTGGAGCAAATGCCATGAAATTCTACTCACTCTAATTACATCTAATCCACACTGAGATATTTTATTCTATTTTCTTTTATAATCTGCTGGTCCAATACACTGAATAAATTTCATGACTCATTAATGGGTTACATTATTCGGTATGAAAACACTGCCCTTGACCCTAAGCTTCGGAGGACCAGGGATTCTGTCTGTTTGCACTGTCGCACCCAGGTACGCAGACACTTCTGGCATATAGAAGGTACCCAAGCATTGAATGAATTTTATGACAATAGTTCCAATTTATTAAAATGGGAGAGTATCAATCACAAGTATGGAAAGCCAGAGCCATCTCTTAAAGGACTGTGTCTTTGAGTGTAACTTCTATTCTCCATTTTCTCACCTGTAAAATGGAACTTGTGGTATCTGTACTGCTCACAAAAATTAGGGGATACTTCAAAATGAATATATAGCTATAAAATATCCCCTAAATTTTGTGAGCAGTAGTACTTAGGGGATAAATGAGTCACACATAAAACTATTTTGAATTAAAGATATAAAATCACTAATAATAAGAGAGAAATGTATTTGTAACTTATGCACTTTGAAATGTTTACAGACACTTCACATAATACTTCCTTTTGTTACTTTAATATCACTTCACTAATCTAGATTAATTTGAGGAAAGTTACTGAAAGAATAAGGTCTAAATTTAGATTTTTTTAAAAATAAAACATTTAATTACAATTTCTATGGGTAACAAACAGTCATAAAATGTTGGCTGCGTAGATGCCTACCTTGAAGTAGTAATTGGGCTACTACTGGTTAGCATACTGAGTAAAAGCCTAGGCAGGTCCGCTGTAGTCAAAGTACATTATTTTTGTATAAATGAGTATTTCTGAAATTGTGAGGAGAGACTTGGTTGGGTAAAGTGCCTTTACTATCCCCTCAAGAATTTATTAATTCCTAGTGTATGTATTACAAAATGCCACCGTTTATAAATTACTGAGGTTTGGATATATGAAATTTTTGGACAATATCTGTGAAGGACTTACGGACTTGGCTGAATCTTTCCCATAGGAGCAGAGAGCTCCAAGCTATCAACCAGATTATTTTTACCAGGGGTAAATCTTGCTTCACAGCCTCGGGTACCCTTCCTTTGGTTCTCCCTGTAAAGCTGACCAGGTACCTAGCCTCCTGGGAACGTTCCAGGCTTGCCTGCTGGGTAAATTAGCACAACATGGCAGTTCGGTGCACTGGCTTTGAAATCAGAGAATCTGACTTTAAATGCTGGTCCTGCCACTTTGCTTATGTGTGACTCTGAGTAGGTTTCTTTATCTCAATGAGTTGTAAGTGTGAAGTATTTAACACAATGCCAGCATATAGAAAATCCTCAATAAATCATAGTTCCCGTTAGGTGGTGGTGTTACTGCTATTGCCAGTTGCTACCAGTGCTTCCTTGTCTGGACTAGCTACTGTTGCAGTTGGACTGCTAGAAAGGAAATTTGTTTGCTCAAGAAATAAGCAGATTTCTCTAAGATCCAAGAAAATTTACTTCACAAATCGTACCACATTCTGGGACTCAACTATGTGAAACCTGGAACTTTAGCTGAAAAGACAGTAATGTCCCCGCCCCTTTTGCAGCACTCAACCAGAGTGGTGCACACAGGGCATTACTGAACACGTGCTCTCTGCCATCCGCCTTCTCTTTGTTTGCTGGGGGAAGGGCTGCCTCATTCCATTTTACTTATTCTTTGTTGGAGAAACTGGGGCACTAATGTGATTGCTCGCTCTGTGATGCTGAGCTATTTTGAAGTATCCTTCCTAACTGACTTGAGGCAAAATTGTTAAGTAATCATTTGTCTCTGTCACTCCAGTCCCCCTTCCTCCTCTCCTGCACCACCCCCTACTCCCTCCCCTCATCCTTCTGTCAGTAAATTCTCCTCCTTCATGTCACAGATGAGCTGAAAATGGCTTAAAAGGTTGTCTCCTTTCGGTACCTTTGTGCTTTAGAGGATGCTAAAGAATTAAACAAACGCTTCTCTAGAGATAGTGCTTCAGATATTTGCTGAAAAGTCTGAGAAAGAATTTGGGACTGGGGGATTATCCTGGTAAACCTTCAGTTTAAACTGCCTTCTCAGTCAGGTCTCAGCTGGAAAAACATTGTGTCATTGAAATAAAGGAAATTCTATTCCAGCCTTTTCCAGGGTGTGTTCTATGGGATGTTAGTTTGTTTAACTATCATCAGATACTTTTAAAAAAACTCTGTAAATAACAAAGTTAAAAAGATATCCTTGCTGTAGAGATTCTCAAAACCTTTAACTTTCTTTAAAAGAGGTGCTTTGAACTTTCAAAGGGATATTTAAGATGCAGCATTTTCCATATTTGATTATCTATCATCCTTTTTTAATCTTTTATGAAACAACTCCAGCATTTATGTGACTCAGAACATACTTTACAGAGCACCAATCTAGTCCAGCTCGCTAGGATAATGCGTAAACTGAGGCAGGGTACAATAAAGTGATGTGCTCAAGGTTACCAATTGAACTGAAAGCAGAGCCAGGACTAGAAACTGGGCTCTCTGACTCCAAAACAAGGTCAAAAATCCTACTTGCAGTTACAGATTTAACATCTATCTTTCCTGTAGGATAGGACATACTGTCAAAACAGGAACTATGACTTTTCTGTTCACCGCTGTATCTCTGGCATGTAGCACAGTACTGGCCATAGTGGTTTAACCAGTACTTATTAAAACTGAATTGAAATTATTCATGGGGATGGACATGTGTTGTCTGTCCCTATCTATGCCCATTGCTCACCCCCCTCAAGCCTGCTCCCTACTACACAATGCTATGTCTGAAGGGGTCAGTGTCAAGTTCCATACTTACACTGAGAATATGTGGTCCCAGTCCCGCTGACACTGAACCTGTTGAGGTGCAGTCTGTGTGTGACCACATTCTTCTGGGGTTGGAACAGGACGATGTGTACTTTGGGTGCAAACAAACAGCCCAGGACCACGAAACCGCTTAGGCTGACGGATATACACATGGTAGTCGTCTGAACCTATAAGAATAAGTTGCTTAGTTAAGCATCTGGCTGTATCAATCACGTAGCCAACTACCAAGAGCACTGAAAAAAGACCAAATTTTTAAAAAACCCAAATTATCCACAGTTCTGTTCTTGTTAGAGACAAACCAAACCAATGCATAATTATATTGGATCTTCCAAGTTTGAAATGTTCATGGAAACACTGCTTAGGATTTGTAAGCAAACACTGTTTGTGTTGGGTGCTTTTGAATGCTGGCCAAGACTTCACATTGATTTTCGTGTTTTGTTTGTTTTTTATTTATATTTGTGTACAGATATTTCTGCAGAACCACTAAATTCAGAATCTTACATAGTAAAAATGCCAGTATTCAATGATCAGATTGCTAATGGTTTCAAGGTTGGCTTGTTTAAGGTTCACTGCATTAGGAACAAATTTGAGTCTTTTCCATTTTTCCATTTCTCTCCTGCTGGGAGCTCTACCTACTTGCTATTGGTTTTCCTAGTCAATATGGGGGGCACTTTCAACTTTCTTCTGATGTACCTGTTCTTTCAATTACATCACTGGCATCTCTCTGGAACAGGTATTCACTCTTCAAGTTTTTGGGTCTCTAAGTTTCTATCCACTCATTCTTGATAGGTGATTTTCACTTCCTCCCTTCTGGCTCTCCCCTGGAAGCAGACTCGGAACTCGGCTTTACCATCTCTTCATTCTCTTGCTCTCAGTCTCTACCCTTTCTGAGTTCATTGTTTGTCCTGGCTTCAGCTCCCACAGGTTTTTTTTTGAAAATCCAAAATTAGATTCCATATAATTCATCACTTTCATTACTGAAAATGGAAATTAATTATTGTATAAGTTTCTACTCAGAGTAGCTATTATAGATCCTAGAGCAATTTTAGATTTCCCCTTATTCCCCCCCCCCCCCCCCGGCAGACAATGCTGTTACTAGATAGCATAATTCCTTAGAGTTTCAAGTGTCTTTCTTCTTTAATCAAGGAAAGCTGAAGACTGAACAATTAACTGGAGAAGCCACATAACTTTTTTTGTGTGCCTTTGTGTATGTGTGTGTGTGTGTGTGTTTCAGAAACAGAGACAGAGAGAGGGACAGACAGACAGGAAGGGAGAGAGATGAGAAGCATCAATTCTTTGTTGTGGCACCTTAGTTGTTCATTGATTGATTTCTCATATGTGCCTTGACTGGGGGGCTACAGCAGAGTGAGTGACCCCTTGCTTGAGCCAGTGACCTTGGGTCCAAGCTGGTGAGGCTTGTTCAAACCAGATGAGCCTGCGCTCAAGCCGGTACCCTCAGGGTCTTGAACCTGGGTCCTCTGGGTCCCAGTCCAATGCTCTATCTACTGCACCACCAGCCTGGTCAGGCAGAAGCCACATAACTTTTGAAGGCTTTCTTTTGTTATTGATAAAGGAAAATGTCAAGTTCCACTTGTAGTATAATTCTTCAGACTCCAGTTTTACTTTAACTGCTGAAAACACAATCCATCCTTAATATTTTAAAGCATTTGTCTTCCTTAATCAGTTCAGTGACTTCTAAGTTGGCTCTAAATTGTAAGTTCTTTTCTCTTTTGTCTACTTCTCAGAAAAGTGTCTACAGTCTAATTCCATGATGTAAATAAGCCTTGGTAAATCATACCTGTGTTATTTACAGTGAGTCTAAATCCTGGCATAATTTGATTTTTATATATGCATATAATATGTTAGAACTGTAATCTTCTTGCCTCGATTTTGACTGTGGAGCCAGTGTGAGAGATGACAAATATTATAGTGAGGGTGAAACAAGTTTAAATGGGCAAATTTTCCAAGGAACCCTTTCCTAAAAGCATTTCTGTAACTTTGAAACTCCTCACACACTTTAAGACTTTACAAGGAGAGAAGAGGTTATATGAGAAGCTCGGAAGAAGCAGTGCTGCGTATCCTGTACCCTCCAATCCTGTGGGGGGTGGTGCCTATCTCCTCGCTTGAATTATAGAGAGGAGTGCTTCACTGGCCATTCATAGAATGTTTGGGGGGATTTTTGCAGGAAGAGAATGCCTTGGCTTAGGGCCTGATTCCTGTCATAGAAATCTAAAAAGTGAGAAAAGACTACATAATTACTTTTGTAGCTAATTACTACTGTATTGAGATAGCTCTTTAAGAATTAATCAAAGGAGCCCAACCAGGCCATGGCCCAGTGGATAGAGTATTGGACTGGGACACAGCAGACCCAGGTTTGAAACTCAGAGGTCCCCGGCTTGAGTGTGGGCTCATCCGGCTTGAGTATAGGCTCACCAGCTTGAGTGTGGGCTCACCAGCTTGAGTATGGGGTCACCAGTTTGAGCGTGGGAACATAGCCATTACCCCATGGTCGCTGGCTTAAGCCCAAAGGTCACAGGCTTGAAGCCCAAAGTTGCTGGCTTGAGTAAGGGGTCACTTGCTCTGCTGTAGCGCCCTCCCCTCTGTCAAGGCACATATGAGAAAGCAATCAATGAACAACTAAGAAGCTACAACCCAGGATTGATGCTGCTCATCTCTCTCCCTCCTGTCTGTCTATTCCTATCTGTCCCCTCTCTGACTCTGTCAAAAAAAAATCAAAGGAAAAGATATGTGAGGATAAGATGGGCCATACTGTCCAGAGCCACCATGGATAGTCTCGGGCTCATGTGGAAGAGTCTGAAGTTCTTCACAGGGACATAGATATAGTTAGATGTCCTAGGTCTGAGTGTGGAATACAAGATCACTTGAGGATCTTCGGGGGAAAGGGGCTGATAGGAAACTTTTCAGGATCACATGAAAACGTCCTTCCTGGTATTCTAATGTTGTGTCTTTAACCACTGTGGACTTCGAGATCATAGAGCCATCCAGCCACATAAGAATTGTCCTACTTCTTTCTTATTCCTGTTTTGCCAGGGCCAAGAGGAAAAGAGTAACTGGTGGACTGGGGAGTGAGAGCAGGGGAGAGGAGAAGCCACCTACTGCACCAGGCTCTCAGCCCAAGGCAGACCACACTTTAGGAGTACGTGAAATTTAACGGTAAATTAAAACATAGTTTGGATAATTACATAGGACTAGGCATTTCAGTTTTCTACTGAAAATGATAGTAGGGCCATATGTTACCTAAGAACAGAAAAATTCATAGGCCTACCATGGATGGGAACATTTTTAGTCATCACTCTAACCCTAGCACCAGAATAGTGCCTTACATATGGTGAATCTCAGTGTTTGAAAGTGTCTACTGGGATCTTCATCCAGGGTTGGGGGTGATTACTCTCACCAAGTACCAGAGGAACAAGGGGAGGCAGAACTAAAACTGCATTTTGGTCATAGTTTATGCAGCATATAATTCAATATAGCTGTTTTAAATTTGACACCTTTAAAATTTCTTTTTACAAACCTCAAGTATTAGCCTTATATCAGGTCTACCAGAAAGTTCTGTCCGTTTCTATCACAACAAGTTTCGACACGTAAGCACATGTTTATTTGGCGCATGTGTGCCTCTCTATTTTTATCACTTAATGTATACATACTGACATAGCAAATTAACTAAAACAAAGTTGATTCACGTTAGTCTTATGTGTGAAGCGATAGTGTAACCATGGCTACTGATAAAGTTTATTTACGCCACTGTAATTTTTACGAATTTCAACAAGAAAGAAATGCTACAGAATCATGTAGAAATTTATTGAAAGTGTTTGGTGAAGGTACAGTTTCTGATAGGACATGCAGAAGATGGTTTGAAAAATTCAAAACAGGTGATTTCGACCTTTCTGATAAGCCACGTTCTGGGCAACCATCTTTGATTGTTGACGATGTTGTTAAGACCATGTTGGAGCAAGATCCTTTTCTGACAACACTGGAGATTGCAGAAAGGCTTAATTCAGCTCAGCAAACCATATCGGACCATATTCGGAAGATAGAATTGGTGTGGAAATATTCAAGATGGGTGCCATATGAATTAAGTCAGAAGAATTTGGATGATCGAGTCGTCATATGCACATCTCTGCTTGCTCGGAACAAAATCGAGCCCTTCTTGAACCGGATGATAACTAGGGATGAAAAGTGGATTACCTACGAAAACATCGTAAGGAAAAGGGCATATTGTGAACCCGGAAAACCTAGCCCTTCCACCTGTAAACCAAATTTGACTCTGAATAAGAGAATGTTGTGTATATGGTGGGACATTCGAGGACCAATACATTATGAGCTTTTAAAACCGAATGAAAAGCTCAATTCGAAGAAGTATTGTCAGCAACTGGATAATTTAAAGACAGCAGTCCAAGAAAAGAGGCTAGCGATGTTCAATAGGAAGAACATCATACTGCATTATGATAATGCCAGGCCACATGCTGCTTTGGGGATTCATCAAAAAATTGCAGAACTAGCCTGACCAGGCGGTGGTGCAGTGGATAGAGTGTCAGACTGGGATACAGAGGACCTAGGTTCGAGACCCCGAGGTTGCCAGCTTGAGCACGGGCTCATCTGGTTTGAGCAAAAGCCCACCAGCTTGACCCAAGGTCGCTGGCTCCAACAAGGGGTTACTCGGTCTGCTGAAGGCCCACGGTCAAGGCACATATGAGAAAGCAACCAATGAACAACTAAGGTGTTGCAACGCCCAACGAAAAACTAATGATTGATGCTTCTCATCTCTCTCCGTTCCTGTCTGTCTGTCCCTGTCTATCTCTCTCTCTGACTCACTCTCTGTCTCTGTAATAAATAAATAAATAAATAAATAAATAAATAAAATTTAAAAAAATTGCAGAACTAAGCTGGGAAATTCTGTCACATCCATCATATTCCCCGGACTTAGCACCCTCCGACTATCACTTGTTTTTGTCCTCACAAAATTTTTGAAGGGCAAAAAATTCAAAAATGAAGAAGATATCAAACAAGCATTGGTTCAATTTTTCACATCAAAAGATAAAACATTTTTCAAAAATGGGATATACAAATTGCCCTCATGCTGGCAAGAAATCATTAATAATAATGGTAATTATATTATTTAATAAAGTTTATTGATGGTAAGAAAAATTTGTATTTTGTTTTATTCCCAAAACGGATAGAACTTTCTGGTAGACCGTATAGTTTCAGTTGTGTAGTTTCTCAATAAGTTGCACTATTAAAAGTTATATTTATCTATAATTCTTCATTCTGTCCCTTTGTATACTCCGTGCTACTCTGATTTCTTCCTCCTCAAACTCTTAGCAACATTTGAGATGGTTCACCTCTTCCTTCTTTTTGGCTTCCCGACACACCCTTCTCTCGCTGCCTGTTCCCTGTCCCCATTGTCTTTGTTGACTTTTTCTCTCCTACCTGAACTGTAAGGGCTAGAATGTCCCAGACCTCAGTTTTGGACTCTCTTCCCTCCATCATCTGATCCATTTTCATGGCTTAAGTACCTTCTATATTGATGATGTTCAAATATTTACCAGATCCAACCTAGCTTCTGGGCATCCAGGCTTAAATATTCGACTGCTGTGTTGGTATATTGTTTTGGATATGTAATAGGCAAATCAGAATTAATCTGCAAGAAAACCTTGATCCCTGCCCTGAGGTGTCTCCATTTCAGTAAATGACATCAAATGCCACCCAACTGTGCAAGTCAAAAACCCTAGAGTCATCCTTGGCAGCCATTTCCCTTCCACCCACATATCTAATCCAACAGCAGGTTCTGTTGGCAGTTTCAGAGCATATTTTCTATATTCTTTTTTGCTTTTACCTGTCTTTCAAGCAGAGGACCTTGCTGCCTTTGTTCTGGACTTTTTCTTTTTCTTCCAATGATATCTATATAGCAAAGAGCATTAGGAGATATAGCGCCTACCCGAGGAGCAAACAGCCAGCATCCCATCCATTATAAAATATTCAGGTTCCTAATGTCCCAGTTTTTTTCTTGTGATGCTGCCACTGGCTGTGCAGTACTAACCTGCGGGTCTGCAGAGCCTGTGGGAGGTGGAGCTCAGGAACCCAGAGCCAGTGCTGTCCCTCTGGCTATCACTGTTGCTTTGTGATAAAGATCTTTTTGTCAGCATCAACAAAACAGTGGCAGGCTAAGTGTTACCTTGGAAGTAGAGTAGACTCTCAGACTCTACCATTTTTGACAGTTTTGGCAATGAGACTGGAATGGCTTTTCAAAGAGGAAATATGAGGGCCTTAGGGGCTGATGAATAATATTTGAGAGAAGTCCCTGGGAATCAATAGCAAACATGATGATAATTGAATGGCCAACCAAGCAATAAATAGTGATCCTCTTTATTGCCTGTTAATGAGGAGGATTTGGGGAGTGGGTTGCCGGCCAAGTCACAGGAGGTAGGTTTTAGATAGAGCTTCGGTACTGGTTCTGTGTTTTTGCTCACTCTGCTCTGGGGAGTGGAGTAGAGGGAGTGGGGTGAATTTCCTCCCTGATACAATTTAGGTCTGCCCGATTCTAACAACTAGTACTAATTTTTTTCCTCGGTGGGCAGAAAGTTGTGCATCCTTTCACACTAAAGTCGCAGAGACTCACCAGCACCAATAGAGGGACCTTCAGAGAAGGCAGAAAGCAGGTGAATTATTTGAACTTTGGCTGGTTGCATTTGGGAGATATTGAGGCAGGGTGCATAATGCTTATTAAGGAAGAATGGCAACAGCTGAGCTCTCTCAGGGCTCATTCCCCGCTGAGATCTCTCATGCCAAATATAGATCCATTGCAGGATGACAAGGTCTCCGTTTTGCTTTTTTTTTTTTTTTTTTTTTTTTTTTTTTTTTTTTTTTTTTTTTTAGCAGAACCTGGCTGCAGAAAAGGAGCTTAAGCACTCCCTGTCAGATTTCTCTGAGACAAAAAAAGCCCCTGAGAAACCACAGATAAAGCACTGACTAGCATTTGGGATCTTACTTACCTGGATTAGTTTTAAAATGGCAACAAAGGTAATGCACTAAAAAATGAGATACTGATACAGGAAATCTAGATGAATTCTTGCCATCACCTACTGCACTGGAAAACTGCCCTAACCCCCGTGTTCAAACCAGGTGAGACCCTAAGAAGAGTTATTATGATGAGACAGAAAATGCCCTAGATTAAGATGGACCACTTCTAAAAAGTTGCTGTTGTGCAAGGTCAAGTTAGCGGAAGTGCACAAAGCATGTGCCCTGCAGAAAGCGTCTGGCTCTGGCGCCTGAGTCAAGGGGTCCTTAAAATGTAAATGAATAGTGACAGTAACGATGACCTTGCCATCATTTTAGTTTCAGGTGCTCAGAAAAATTGGACTTCATTTGATGGAGTCATGAGCAGTTGCTAATTAAAACTGAAAGTACAGGGCTGCTCTCTCCCTCCATACTGCCCAACTCCTCCTTCCTCTCCAACCTGCTTTTAGCTGCTTTGCACAGAAAGATGCTTAAGGAAAGGACCAAAGTCTCTCTATTTCCAAGGGTGGCTGAAATTCATATGCACCAGACTCAGTATGCTGGGAAAGTTTGAGGAGGGAAGAACTCAAATTTTTATGCTCCATTGGTGACAAGCAAGTCACTGTACTACCCAGATCTGTTGCGGAAGGCAGGCCTGGCGCTAGAATGAGGCATTTACTTGAGCTGCAGATTTAAGGGGGTACCAAAATCTCAGTGAGACAATATTTTATTGTAATGTGAAAAAAATAAAACTTCCTGCTAAAAACCCACGAAGAACACAGTACAACAGTTTCAGTAAGGACAGTATCAGTCACCATGCTGTGCTAATATTTACTCTTAAGACAGAAAGAAGAATTAGTATTATGATCCTGTCTTGATCATTGCTTGTGCAGGTGTCACCTGGCCTGCTGTGCATAGCCTAGGAGAAATTGGGACTTGGGGAGCCGACATAGATGCTGACACTTGGGTTACAGGACTGGCTGTGAGTAATAAAGCCCTTTGTCTGTGAATTGGGAGTCTCCACTCTTCCACTAGCATCTCTGAAACTGTGTCCAGCTAACTTGTCAGATTGCAAGATGGGTAAAAACCCTTCACAGTTCTGTTAACATCGACCATTGGCTCCACCTGGAACTCCTACCACAGCCACCTAATGAGTCTTCCTACACCTGTCTTTGCTATCTGTCACAAGAGTCAATGTCTTTAGAAGCTTGATTTATTTTTAAATGTGAGTTTGTAAAATGTGAGCTCATTAAACTCCTCTGCTTAAAATCTTTCAATGGTTTCTTTTTTCATATAGAATAAAATCTGCACTTTCCATTATATCCTATAAAGTCAACATGATCTACTCCCCTGCCCATCTCTCTATAAAATCAATCGTCCATTTTCTCATTATGCTGCCATATCCACCTTTCTTTTCTAAGATATTTTTGCCTAGAAGTGCTTGTACTTGCTATTTCTTCTGTCTAGCACTTAGAATCCCCATGCCTGGCTCTTTCCCATCCTTCAGTGGAGTATTATGAAATATACATGAATAGGAGAGGCAAACATTTTTTTTTAATTTTGAGATTCAATATATATATATATTTAAAATCCTCAAAATAATCAACATGAGAAAATCAGAAATTTTCTGTAGGCATTTGAACCTTGTCAAAATTCTGAAGTCACTTCTGAAGTCTCTACCTACTGTAGGTAAAGTGCTTCAGCTCTCCCAGCCCCCACAACAACATGTTGATACACTAAGGATGGCCCTTTGTCTAGCAGCATTTCTATTACCTAGGAGCTTGCTAGAGATCCAGACTCTTGGGCCCCTCCCTTATAGCCTAGTTTTTATTTACACCATTTAAACTATGTGTTGGATTCCCAGTAACTCAGTTTGATTCTTATACCCTGTGGATTTTTTTTTTCTGTAATACCGAAAGAGATGGCTTGGATATTTCTCAAGATCCTTTGAATTTTCAGATTTTTTTCCTTCTTTTCCAAGTGAGAGGAGAGGAGATAGAGAGACAGGTTCCTGCATGAACCCTGACTGGGATCCACCTGGCAATCCCTTCCTGGGACTAATACTCTGCCCATCTGGGCCATGTTTGCAACCAAGCTATTTTTAGCACCTGAGCTGGAGACTCCACACAGCCATCTTCAGCACTTGGTGCTGATGTGCTCAAACTAGTCAAGTCATGGCTGTGAGAGTGACAGAGAGAGAGAGAGAGAGAGAGAGAGAGAGAGAGAGAGAGAGAGGAGGGGGAGGGGTGGAGAAGCAGATGGTCACTTCTCCTGTGTGCCCTGACTGGGAATTAAACCTGGGACTTCCACACACCAGGTTGATGCTCTACCACTGACCCAACCAGCCAAGGCTGAATTTTCAGGTTTTTATCCAAGTTCTTTTTTGCTTTGACTTAGATACCTGTAATAGCTTCTGGTTGTTCAAGGCTGTGCTTTTTCAAATCCAGCCACCATTTTAAGTGATGTAATATGAAAGGCATGCATTTGGATCTGAAAGACATGTTCTACTATTTTTAAAATAAATTTTATTTATTGATTGATTTGAGAAAGACACAGACAGAGATTTGTTATTCCAATTATTTATGATTTCATTGTTTGATTCTTTTATGTGCCCTGACTAGGAATCAAACTGCAACCTGGTGTATTGGGGTGGTGCTCTAACCAACTGAGCTACATAGCCAGGGCCACCATCTGGGAAATTAATTATCCTCTTAGTCTGTTTCCTCTTATTTTCAGTGGATAATAAAATTTTCTTTCTAGAGTGCTAATGAGGACCAGTGTAATGTAGCAGAGTAAGGTCTCAAAGTTGATCAGGAAAAGTTAGTTACTGTCTTTCCCTCTTACCTTTTACATCGTGCCATTTTTTGCCTGAGCAAACAACCAACCAAAAGAAAACAAGAAAAATCTAAAAACTGCAAGAATCAAAGCCCTTAAATACTATATAAATCAGTTTTTCTGCCTGGTACAATCTGACCAAGTTGCCAATTCCCATTAGTTTCTCACTAGATCCCTTTAACCCATTTTCCACTTAAGTATGACCAATATTAATATGTTCTGCTTGGTTCATATCTGTCTCCCCTCAAGAGTATATCTTATATGCCCTATATTCTTCAACTACTGTAATTACACTTGCTCACCAAGGTATAGGATGAAATCTTACCTCTTCAAAGAGTATTCCTGGAAAGACCAAACTCTTACTGACCCAACTTTTCTTTGAAACCCATAGTCATTTAAGAGATTGTATCACCAATTTAATTATAAACTCTTCTATGTTTATGTTGAATTCGTTCTTGCTATTTCTTTTCCAGCTGGGATATTAGATTTTTGAAGATGGAAATCATGCTCTATATTTATTTATAACTCACAATAGGTGGCAAAGTATTGAGTCATAAACCCTATTGATGCCCAAGTTCCTTTTGGCTGCTTTTAAATTACTGGATACTTTTCTAATGCTGCTGATTCTATCTGAGCCACATGGTTTCCCTCTGGGAAACTTTAAATCACAGTCTTATTCTGGAATTTTTAGAACAAGGGTTCCAAGTTCCAGTGCTTGTAGGGTCCATGGAGATTCATAAGGAAAGAGAGCCAGGTATAAAAATTCAGGGGTTGATGAGAGTGAGGGCCCCAGGAGAGAGAGTGCCCTGTCTACACGCATAGGCGCTACATTGGTCTGGCTAATTGTTGCATGTAGGAATTTGAGTCCACAGGTTTTACTTTGATAAGAGAAGTCAAGATTCTAGACATTTACATAACATTTCTCAATTTTCTAACTTTGAAAAATATTTTAAAGAATTTCAAAATAAAGCAGGCCAAACTAAAGATAACTGTGCAAAAAGAAGAACATATAATTCCTCAGAGCAGTGGTTTTTGATCCTGGTTACAAATTTGAGTCATTTGGAGAGCTTTGAAATATTATGATGACTAGGCCACAGATCAGGCCAACTAAACTAGAATTACTTGGACTGTGCCCCAGGTATCAATATGCTTTTTTCAAAGCTACCCAGTTGATTCAATGAGCAGTTCAATTTGAAAACCACTGTGGTAAAGGATGTGGTCTACCTTCTCATTTCTTATATAAATTTAGGATTGGCATTATTTGTAGGGAGTAACTAAGGCCTCAGATGATCTCACTGTGATTGGATGCCTTAATTAGCATAGACCTTAAAACACTCAACTCAGTAACTTCTGCCCCATTTGCCTAAGGATTTCTGACTTGTGATAAAACTTTTGAAATCTTCAGCTAACTCCATTTAGTCAGTTGATCTACATTGCTATCATGTTAAAAAGTCATTTCTTTGTGTTTTGAAATATATAAATGCTAACTGTTTTAATAAATTAAATACACTGCTCACAAAAATTAGGGGATCAGGGAACATGCAGATAGTCCAGTACGTTCAGCCTTTTGTACAGTGCATTTTCACCCATGAAATAAAAATGGTTTTGCATCTCATTTGCATAATTGAACAACTTCCTTTGACTTGTCATTTGCTTTTCTGATGTTCTTGTTTAATAAAAAAAATCAAATGCTTCTTTTTTTATTGCTTCATATTCTTTTTGAAATATCCACTAACTTTTGTGAGCAGTATATTTATAATGCTAGTTGTTTATTTCCAGTACTGTTTCCTGCTCAATTTATTTTTAAATTGGCTTTTTTGACAGTAAAGTTTCATATATCTGGGATAAAATAATTAAAATTGTAACTTTTTTGCAGTCCCAATGTCCCAAATCTATCTGCTAAGGGTGGTTTCCTAAGAACTTAAAAAAAAGTCCTTATAGACTTAGAGGAGTCAATGTGTACATGAAGACAAAAGATAAATATGACAGCACTAAAATAGTACTCTAAAGCTTCAAACTCTCCTGTGGTTCATATAATCTGACCTTTAATTTTGCTATTTCAATTCTGATGTTTTCTTTTCTGACCCAAGTTTCTAATTTTTTAGTAGGTAGTCTTAGAAATCTTGGCCATTACCCAGCACTGAACTTATGTTCTTTAATTTTTTTGCTCTTCCATTAATGTAATCCAAGGGTTTTAGTCACATGGTTGTGAACAATTTAGTAGATTGGCTTTATTAAAAATTGCCAGAGGCCCTGGCTGGTTGGCTCAGTGGTAGAGCATTGGCCCAGCATGTGGAAGTCCCAGGTTAGATTCCCAGCCAGGGCACACAGGAGAGGTGACCATCTGCTTCTCCACCCTTCCCCCTTTCCTTCCTCTCTATCTCTTTCTTCCCCTCCCACAGCCAAGGCTCCATTGGAGCAAAAGTTGGCCCAGGTGCTGAGGATGGTTCCATGGCCTTCAACTCAGGCATTAGAATGGCTCCAGTTGCAACAGAGCATTGCCCCCTGGAGGGCTTGCTGGGTGGATCCCAGTAGGACGCCTGCAGGAGTCTGTCTCTCTGTCTCCCTGCTTCTCACTTCAGAAAAATACACACACACAAAAAAATTGCCAGCCTCTTGATATCATCCTTTAAAGAGCTTTCCCTTCTTTTGAGAGGCAATATTCAAGATTTGGGTAATGTAGGAATTGCTGATAAACAGAAGATTTGGGGACCATTACAGCCTACGAGGCACTTTGTGTTGTGAAGTCATGATGTGACAAAAAGACCATTATGCCTCTGAAAAACATTCACCTGTGACAATTTGAGAAATACAGAGAATACAATTGAATTGTCTCAAGATAAGGAATTCTTATATTCACTCACTGGAAGATACTAAAATCAGTATTATAAATGCAAAAGCAACTGATCGATGATTTCAACAGTTTGAGAAATTATGATTGAGTGATGAATTATTTCTTCAGGTAATTATATTTAAGGCCAATAATTTGTACTATATATTATTAAAGACTATATGAATAATGACTTAATCAGGTTACTTGGATATATACAGTAAAAATTGTAACAGTTCAAGAATTATATACATCCTCCTTATGTCTACACAAACTAAATATTGTAGAAAAATGTAACAAATTAGCAGTGTATTTTAATATGTTTTAGAGAAGGAATGGGGCTTACTTGAAGCTTAAGTGAAAGATTTTAGCTCTTTAAACTGATCCTGGCTTAATGTTCTAAGCCTATTTTAATTTATATACCCATCTTTGGTAGCTAGGCCCTCTTGTGTCTAATTTGAAGTACTCCCATTAGGCTTCTAGTGATTTAAGTCTTATTTTCTTATCATCACTTTCTAAATTTAATTAAAAGTTTTAGGGATGTGTGTTTTGTATTGGATTTTCTCCCACTAGATTATAAATTGCTTAATGACCATGCATTTACATGTATCTATCTCTCTGTGCCTAGCACAATGCTTTGCATAGTAAGCATTAATTAAATTCTTTTAAAAATAGGAAATTAATTTTCATGTATAATATGGCAGTTTATCATGGCATTTGTAATTACCAACCTGATTGCTAAGATGAAATAAAAGGAGTCAAATTTAAATCTTACACAACAACACGTTGGCAGTATAAGAGTAAGGGGAAAAGAAGAAACCATTCAAAGACTTACTCTGTAGTCACTTGATGTCACATAAAATATAGGGAGGAAGGCCAGCCAGATGATGCATGTGGTGTACATGGTAAAACCAATGAACTTGGCTTCATTGAAATTTTCTGGGCACTTCCGTGTTTTGAAGGCATACACAGTGCATAAGATCACCAGGACCACATCGTAGGAGAGTGAGATCAACATGCTGGAATCTCTGACATTGCATTTTAAGATGACTGTTTCCCGCTTCTCTGGAAGGGTGTACCGCCTGGTGCCTGGAGCCTCCAGGATGAGCCACACAGACACCACCACGATTTGCACCAGTATCAGACCCAGGCAGATAAAAACCTGAGAACTTGGGCTGATGAATTTTGGCCTCTGAGCGCCATTCTTTACCCCATTGAAGATGCGGGCAATGCAGTTTGTTTTGGTTAGCAGGGCTGAGTAACAAATTGCGAAGGAGGTCCCCAGTCCCAGTCGGCGCAACGCGCAGATGACTGGTGACGGCTTGGCAATGAAGAAGAATGTCATGCAATACGACAGGCCAACCCCAAACAACAAAATGTAGCAGAGTTCTCGGCCTGATGCTTTGACCAAGGGTGTGTTGTTGTGCTTGATAAAAACAGTCACAACCATGCACGTACACGCAAAACCCAGGCAGGCGATAGTGACTGGACCAATGGCCCAGGCATCTTCCCACTTGATGTAGTCCTCAGGAAGGTCAAAGCAGCTGGATAGGTCTGCAGTGGGCCACTGCCCAAGGCCACAATCTGTGCAGGTAAACTCATCAGCCAAGTATTCGTAGGGCTCGCATGGGATGCAGATCCAGCAGCAGACATCCCCTGGTTGCATATTCTTCATTTCATTGGGGGCACAGGGGTCACTGCACTGGGAAGTGGGGACTGAGCTCCGGGACCACTGGATAGAGTTGGCCTCTAGTGACAAGGTTTCTGACCAGTGACCAACCTTCAAGTAGGAATATTTGCCACCCATGTACTGGAAATTGAACACGTTGTATCGTCCCATTCCATCTCCAAAGGTGTCAAACTTGACAATGCTATCTGCACCTTGATTTGGGTTGAATGGAGCTGTGACATGTAAAGTGAAAGAAAGAAAAAGAACATTGTTTAGGTGTCTTGGGTGTGATCAGTAAATTACTTTGTCATACACTTAGCAAAACTGAAATAACAGAGAATGGGGATTCCAAGGCCAAAATAATTTATCAGTCACCATTGAATTTATCCATTACAAGCTACTAGAATACTTGTGTATTTATAGATTCATTCACTTAACATTCCTCAGTGCCTCCTGCTTGCTAAGTGCCTGTGATAATCATGAGCTCAGTACAGTGCCAGCCTCCAAAGGAGTTTACTGTATAACAGGAGAATAGGCAAACATGTGGCCATATTCTCAGTGGTGTGTTAATATTCATTTCTTGAAAGACTTTACAATAGGAATTGGACAAAACTTTGTATCTCATCCTTATTATGTATTTATTTATGTACAGCCACTTAAATATTTTCCTGAAAACAAACAATTAATAGAACTTTTCTTCTTCAAAATGAAAAAAATTTTTTCAATTATAAGTGTATGGTTTGCTTCTTTTAAACAGTTCAGATGATTCAGCAGAAAATATTAAGAAAGCCCACCAATGATCCTTCAATGCTAATATTTTCACGTTTTGGAATGTATTCACTCTGACCACACATATGAATGTGTCTATATAAAACATGCTACTATCCACATAAGCACATATAACCTGAATATTTTTAAGGCACCTGGGATATGAAGAAGGTAGGTAACTATGCTTTAAAGTATGTTCCTAACTATAAAGAGTCAGTATCCCTCAGTCAAATGATCTGCTCTCAACCTTGTCCCTTTCTTACAGCTGTCTCTGAGTTCTGAAGTAGCAGTTCTCTAAGCATCTATATTTCTTCTCTTCTGGTTGCTGCTCATTCATGTCTCTCTTGCCATGTTTGCTGCCGCTCTGATCACCATTTTTATGTCATCTACTCTGAGCTACTGTGTACATACTATTTCACACTGCCACACGTTACTCTTTCCTTAGATGTAGAAGAATGTTGCGTGGCCCTGGTTGGTTGGCTCAGTGGTAGAACGTTGGCCTGGTGTGTGGATATCCCAGGTTTGATTCCCAATCAGGGCACACAGGAGAAGCAACCAATTGTTTCTCCACCCCTCCCCCTGTTCCTTCTCTCTCTCTCTTACCCTTCTGTAGCCTTGGCTCAGTTGCAGCAAATTGGCCCTGGGTGCTGAAGATGTCTTCATAGCCTTGCCTCAGGTGTTAAAATAGCTCAGTTGTGGAGCAACACAGCAATGGCCCCAAATGGGAAGAGCATTACTTCATAGGGGGCTTGCTGGGTGGATCCCAGTTGGGGTACATGTGGGAGTCTGTCTCTCTGCCTCCCCACTTCTCACTTAAGAAAGAAAATAATGTTGCTTATGTCTATAAAATGCATAGACAAATTGTATTGGGGTAGGCTTGCCTGTATTGATGAATAGACCCAAAATTGTTTTATGCCTCAAACACAATGGAATTTTATTTCTCTCTCAAAGGCAGTCTAATGTCTTCACCAGTGGGTGTCTCTTCTCCACATGGTGATTCAGGGACCTGGGTTTCTTATATGTTGAAGCTATACCAATTTCTAGAGCCTCTTCTTCATCAATGTCTATCTAAGTGGAAGAGAAAGGAGTGTGAAGCAGGCATACCTATTTCTTGAAAATGTAAACCTGAGAGTGGCACATTATTGATTAGAAATTAGTTACAGGGTCATATTCAACTTCAAGATAGGCTTGGGAATGTGGTTTAGCTAATGTACCCAACTGCAAGCCTACTATAACATGAGAAAGTGGAACTTAGAGAACACTGCAATTTCTTACACTGAAGGTATTTGCTGTCTTTGTCTCCAACCCTTCTGAGCTCTATTCCACCATTTCTGGGGCTCATGTTATTTCACTCAGTGGGAAACATCTTATTGTTCTTGGGTGCAGTTATTTTATGGAGAAAAAGCATTCCTCAGTGAGTTACTTGGGTCCTTGGTGAAATAAAACTTCACATTTTAGAGGGGATGAGTGGTAGATGAGTACAGAGGGAATAAATGGTAATGGATGAGGACTTAACTTGGGAGGATGAACACAAAATATAAGATACAAAGATGTGTTGTGAAATTGGGCACCTGAAACCTGTATAACTATGTTAACTAGTGTCATCCTAATAAGCTGAATTTAAAAACTAAATACTGTAATTGAGAGAAAAAGAAATAAAACCTTACATTTTACCAAATAGCCCTTCCCTGCCCAGCTCCCATAGGTGCTCCTAGATGGCTGGGTTGGATGGTTTATAGTACCATTTCATACCACATAGGAAGTCCATTAGTAAATTTAGTCCAGTATGCCAAATTTATTCCTCAATTATTATGATTTCTTTTCTCCTAGTGATCTTATTATCTCTCCCACCATTTACTTTCCTAACCTTTATCCAGCTTTCTGCCACATTTGCCAACCCCTCACATATTTCTGTGGGTGTCTGCACTCCAGTTGTGGGCTGACTTCAAGTTCATAGTGAGACAGAGGGAGGTAGTGGATGAGTGCATGGCTTTTGATTTAGATGAACTATGTGTGATTCTCATCTACGTCTTTTAATAAGTCCTTAGACAAATTAACCTTTCCAACTCTGTTCCTTAATCTGTACATTTAATATAAATGAAAATTATAAAGTAATATAAATATACTAAATAAATTGATCACTTCCCACTGACTTATGACACTTGAAAAATATTAAATTGCATGATATTCAACTCTCTATGTTGTTTGCTGTTTCTCTTAATCTATTTTCATGGCAGGATGATCTTTTCGCAACTACCACAGCTTTCTGCTATGCTTTAATAGCTGTTAGGACAAGTGAACAAAGGAGTTGAAACATTATGATTATATTTTTAGTAGTAGGGATCAATAGCAGAATTCTTATGTTACATAAAACAATTTAGTTTATGTTTAGAAGATGACGTCAGTGTAATGGCGCGGTAGGAAGCGATACTGATAAATCTCCCCCAAAACTCAACAAGATCTTCAACCAGAAACAGAAAAACCTATCCTTGGAGCCTCCAGATGTTTCGCAATACACCCGAAGGTATGGTCGAGCAAAAAATTGGCTAAATATATAATCAAAAATATAATCAAACCCCAAAGGAAATAGGGAGTAAGAAATGCTCCGCTTTCCTCACTAACCTTAACAGGGTGGCTTTCACTGGGAACTGAGAATATAGAAACTGAGGCGGGCAAAGGGGGTGAATAGATCCAGGCTGTGGCACAAATGGCCGAACCAGGCTGTGGCACGGAGATCCAAGCTGAGGAAAAACTGTTCCTGTGGCAACCCGGGAAATACAAGCTAACACTTGCGCCAAACCCAGACAAAGAAAGACAAGTGGGGCAGCCATTTTCCCCAATCTCCTGGTCGGCGCGCGCAGATAGTGGGCGAGAAATTCCTCCGAGTGCGTCAGCAGTGGGCGCTCGTGTTACCCCACAGAGAGGCAGAGTCAGGGGCCTTTGTGTGGGCTGAAAGAGGAATCTCCGGGCTGCCCCAGCGCCCTGAGGGAGCCATGCACAGGGAGGGAGCGAGAGCCAATTCCAACGCTGCAACATTTCCGTGCGGGAGGGGGTTTCACTCAGAGGGTGAGACTTCCAGCCTGATATCCTGGTCTGTGCACAGATAGTGAGCGAGAGTTTCCCCCAAGCACCCCAGGAGTGGGTGCCCACCCGTGTTACCGGACAGAGTGGCAGAGCCAGAGGTCTTTGAGTGGGCAGAAGCCCCACCTGATTATGCTAGTAGCTCTGACTGACTGAGCCTTACCCAGAGCCCTGTGCTGAGTGGGAATAGAGTGGGGAGTGGCCAGCTCTATGAGCCTCTAACTATCCAGGCAGAGGCAGCAGCAATCCCATAGCTGGATTATCAGGCTACTAATTGAGAAAGGAAAGACTAGGAGAGAGGCTCCAGGAACACGGACTCTCTCACTGTCAGAGCCTATAAATGCTAATGAGCCTTGACTGCCAACGAGACTGAAGCACAATACACGACATTGCCATAGAGACTTATCAACTGCAAACCTCTACCTGAGCGTGCCAAAGGGGCAGAACCCGGTGTACAGAGTCACCGACCAGGAAGAGGGAGAGAAAAGAAAAAGCAAGAAGATACCCTCTCAAAATCAAGAATAATCCGCAGACTTTATAACCTATCCCATTTTATTATATTTGTTCATTTGTTTCTCTTATCTTCATTCTGCTTTTTTTTTTCCTCCTCTAATTTGGTCGTTTAACTCTCTGCTGGTCTTACTCTCTCCTCTCCTTGAACTGCACTACCCATAAGTGTTACATCTCCCATTATCTTTTCTTTCCTCTTCCTTTCTCTCTATGAGGGTTGCACTCCAAAACCCTTAACTCTCTTTCTCTCCTCTTTTTTCTTTTTCTTCTGCTGGTGGTTCCCTCTTTTTTTCTCTCTCTTCTCTCTTTCTTTTCTCCCTCTATATTAGTTTCTTCCTTTCTCCTTTATGTCTCCTCTCTTTCATACCTCAATACGAACAAATTATCTTATCTGGGACTCAAACGTATGTTTGTGGCATTTTGGGGTTTTTTTACTTCACCTTTTTAACACACTAGCAGTGCTCCCATCCCTGGCTCTCCATTTTATCTAGTTCTTGTTCGACTAAATACAATAGTAATTTTTAAATTTGTCCCCCCATTTTCCTGTTTCCCTCTTATTCCTTTCATCATAACTTTTAGTCAACCAACACCTATAAGCAAATCATTTTATTCTTGACCCAAATTATTTCCTTATTTGCTTTTTGTGGGTCCATGCCCCCTTTTTTTCTGTTTTCTTTTTTTGGCCCTTTATTACTTCTCCCCAATTCAGGCCCTCCAGTACAGGCATTGTTTGTTCTATTTAGTACAATATAATTCACAGTTCACCACAAGATTTTCTCAAGAAAGAGGGGAGAAGAGAGGAGAGGAAAAAAGAAGGGGGGGAATAATTTTCTTTTTTTTTAATTTAATTTTTTTAATTTAATTATTTTTTTTAAAAAACTCTTTTCAATTTTTTATTTTTATTTTTTTAACTTTTTATTCTTTATTAAATCTCATTAATACTAACAACAAAACCACCCTCAGATGCCATTAAGGAAGAGAAAATGGAATATCATGGATACAAAAGAAAGAGAGGTAACACAGATAGATGAGGAAAAATCTATGGAGAAAAAATTTAATATATTGGAAACCTTGGAGTTAAACGACAGAGAATTTAAAATAGAAATCCTAAAAATACTCAGAGTTATAAAAGAAAACACAGAAAGGCAATTTAGGGAGCTCAGAAAACAACTCAATGAACACAAAGAATATATTTCCAAGGAAATGGAAACTATAAAAACAAATCAAACAGAGATGAAAAACTCAATACATGAGCTGAAAAACGAGGTATCAAGCATAGCTAATAGAACAGGCCAGATAGAAGGTAGGATTAGTGAAAGACAAGCAACTTGAGGCACAACAGAGAGAAGAAGAAAGAGACTCAAAAATTTAAAAAAATGAGATAGCCCTACAGGAATTATCTGACTCCATCAAAAAGAATAACATAAGAATAATAGGTATTCAGAGGGAGAATAGAGAGAAAATGGAATAGAGAACATACTCAAACAAATAATAGATGAGAACTTCCCAAGCCTGTGGAAAGAACTAAAGCCTCAAATTCAAGAAGCAAACAGAACTCCGAGTTTTCTTAAACCCAACAAACCTACTCCAAGGCACATCATAATGAAATTACACAAACCAAGAGCAAAGAAAAAATTCTCAAGACAGCCAGGGAAAAGAAGAATACAACATATAAGGGAAGGCCCATTAGATTATCATCTGATTTCTCAACAGAAATTATACAAGCTAGAAGAGTGGACCCCAATATTTAAAGTCCTGAAAGAGAGGAACTTTCAACCACAAATACTATACCCATCAAAGCTATCCTTCAAATATGAAGGAGAAATAAAAACCATTCACAGATACAGAAAAGATGAGGGAATTTATCATCAGAAGACCCCCACTCCAGGAATTACTAAAGAGGGTTCTTCAATCAGATACAAAGAACAAAAAAAACACAAAGCCACAAGTAAAAGCTCCAGGAAGAACACAATAAAACCAAATTTAAACTGTGACAACAACATAAAGAAAGGGGGAGGAGAGGAAGGAGATTAACAGTAGCAAAGGACAATGGAGTGCAAAAGTACTCACAAAATAGTGCACTACAATGAACAGGGTAGGAACCCTTTTCATTACTTAAAGGTAACCACCATTGAAAAAACCACCACAGAAGGACAAGAGATAAAAAAGAGCAACAGAGGAAAGGTGTATGGAATACAACCAAATAAAAACAAAAGATAGAAAGATGAAAGAGAAGGATCAAACAAGACACAAAACTAACAGAAAGCAATCTATAAAATGGCAATAGGGAACTCACAAGTGTCAATAATTACACTAAATGTAAACGGATTAAACTCACCAATAAAAAGGCACAGAGTAGCAGAATGGATTAAAAAAGAAAATCCAACTGTATACTGCCTACAGGAAACTCATCTAAGTAACAAATTCAAACTGAAAGGCTGGAAAAAATACTCTAAGCAAATAACATCCAAAAAAAAGCAGGCATATCAATACTCATATCTGATAATGCTGATTACAAGACAGAAAAAGTACTCAGAGACAAAAATGGCCATTTCATAATGGCTAAGGGGACACTGAATCAAGAAGACATAACAATTCTTAATATATATGCACCAAACCAAGGAGCACCAAAATATATAAGACAACTAGTTATTTACCTTAAAACAAAAACTGACAAAAATACAATCATACTTGGAGACCTCAATACACTGCTGACGGCTCTAGATCGGTCATCCAAACAGACAAGCAACAAAGATATAGTGGCCTTAAGCAAAACACTAGAGCACCTGGATATGATAGACATCTACAGGACATTTCATCCCAAAGTGACTGAGTATACATTTTTCTCCAGTGTACATGGATCATTCTCAAGAATTGACCACATGTTGGGCCACAAAAACAACATCAGCAAATTCAGAAAAATCGAAGTTGTACCAAGCATATTTTCTGATCATAAAGCCTTGAAACTAGAATTCAACTGCAAAAAAGAGGAAAAAAAATCCCACAAAAATGTGGAAACTAAACAACATACTTTTAAAAAATGAATGGGTCAAAGAAGAAATAAGTGCAGAGATCAAAAGATATATACAGACAAATGAAAATGTCAATACGACATATCAGAATCTATGGATGCAGCAAAAGCAGTGATAAGAGGGAAGTTCATATTACTTCAGGCATATATGAACAAACAAGAGAGAGCCCAAGTGAACCACTTAACTTCACACCTTAAGGAACTAGAAAAAGAAGACCAAAGACAACCCAAAACCAGCTGAAGAAAGGAGATAATAAAAATCAGAGCAGAAATAAATGAAATAGAAAACAGAAAAACTATAGAAAAATTAATAGACAAGGAGCTGGTTCTTTAAAAACATTAACAAAATTGACAAACCCTTGGCAAGATTTACCAAAGAAAAAAGAGAAAGAACTCATATAAACAAAATCCAAAATGAAAGAGGAGAAATCACCACAGACACTGTAGATATACAAAGAATTATTGTAGAATACTATGAAAAACTTTATGCCACTAAATTCAACAACCTAGAAGAAATGGATAAATTCTTAGAACAATACAACCTTCCTAGACTGAGTCAAGAAGAAGCAGAAAACCTAAACAGACCTATTAGTAGAGAAGAAATAGAAAAATCCATTAAAAACCTCCCCCAAAATAAAAGTCCAGGCCCAGACGGCTATACCAGCAAATTTTATCAAACATTCAAAGAAGACTTGGTTCCTATTCTACTGAAAGTCTGCCAAAAATTGAAGAAGAAGCAATACTAACAAACACATTTTATGAGGCCAACATAACCCTCATACCAAAACCAGGCAAGGATGGCACAAAAAAAGAAAACTACAGACCAATATCTCTAATGAATACAGATGCCAAAATACTAAATAAAATACTAGCAAATCGAATACAACAACATATTAAAAAAATAATACATCATGATCAAGTGGGATTCATCCCAGAATCTCAAGGATGGTTCAACATACGTAAAACGGTTAATGTAATACACCATATCAACAAAACAAAGAACAAAAACCACATGATCTTATCAATAGACGCAGAAAAGGCTTTCAATAAAATACAACTCAATTTTATGTTTAAGACTCTCAACAAAATGGGTATAGAAGGAAAATATCTCAACATGTTAAAGGCCATATATGATAAACCATCAGCTAACATCATATTAAGTGGCACTAAATTGAAGTCTTTCCCCCTTAAATCAGGAACAAGACAAGGTTGTCCACTCTCTCCACTCTTATTTAATGTGGTTCTAGAGGTTCTAGCCATGCAATCAGACAAGACAAAGAAATAAAAGGTATCCATATCGGAAAAGAAGAAGTAAAGGTATCACTTTTTGCAGATGATATGATCCTATATATCGAAAACCCCAAAGAATCCACAAAAAGACTACTACAAACAATAAACCAATACAGTAAGTTCGCAGGATACATAATTAACATAGAGAAGTCAATAGCCTTTCTATATGCCAACAATGAAACATTTGAGAACGAACTCAAAAGAATAATCCCCTTCACGATTGCAACAAAAAAAATAAAATACCTAGGAATAAACATAACAAAGAATGTAAAGGACTTATATAATGAAAACTATAAACCATTGTTAAGGGAAATCGAAAAAGATATAATGAGATGGAAGAATATACCTTGTTCTTGGTTAGGAAGAATAAATATAATCAAGATGGCCATATTACCCAAAGCAATATACAAATTTAATGCAATTCCCATCAAAATTCCAATGACATTTTTTAAAGAAATGGAGCAAAAAATTATCAGATTTATATGGAACTGTAAAAAACCCTGAATAGCCAAAGCAATCCTAAAGAAAAAGAATGAAGCTGGGGGCATTACAATACCTGACTTCAAACTATATTATAGGGCCACGACAATCAAAACAGCATGGTATTGGCAGAAAAATAGACACTCAGACCAATGGAACAGAATAGAAAACCCAGAAATAAAACCACATATATATAGTCAAATAATTTTTTTTAATATTAATATTTTTTTATTAAATTTAATGCAGTGACATTGATAAATCAGGGTACATATGTTGAGAGAAAATATCTCTAGATTATTTTGACATTTGATTGTGCTGTATACCCCTCCCACAAAGTTAAATTGTCTTCTGTCACCTTCTATCTGGTTTTCTTTGTGCCCCTCCCCTCCCCTAACCCCTCTCTCCTTCTTCACCCCCTCCCCCCTCCCCTAACCCCCCCGCCCCTGTTGCCATCACATTCTTGTTCATGTCTCTGAGTCTCATTTTTATGTCCCTTCTATGTATGGATTCATCTCAGTTTTTTTTCTGATTTACTTATTTCACTCCGTATAATGTTATCAAGGTCCATCCATGTTATTGTAAATGATCCGATGTCATCATTTCTTATGGCTGAGTAGTATTCCATAGTATATATGTACCAAAGTTTTTTAATCCACTCGTCCTTTGACGGACACTTGGGCTGTTTCCAGATCTTCGCTATTGTGAACAATGCTGCCACAAACATGCGGGTGCATTTCTCCTTTTCGAGCCGTTCTATGGTGTCCTTGGGGTATATTCCTAAAAGTGGGATAGCTGGGTCAAAAGGCGGTTCGATTTTCAGTTTTTTGAGGAATCTCCATACTGTTTTCCACAGTGGCTGCACCAGTCTGCATTCCCACCAGCAGTGCAGGACGGTCCCCTTTTCTCCACATCCTCGCCAGCACTTATTCTGTGTTGTTTTGTTGATAAGCGCCATTCTGACTGGTGTAAGGTGATATCTAATTGTGGTTTTAATTTGCATTTCTCTAATGATTAGTGATGTTGAGCATTTTTTCATATGCCTATTGGCCATCTGTATGTCCTCTTTGGAGAAGTGTCTATTCATCTCTTTTGCCCATTTTTGGATTGGGTTGTTTGTCTTCCTGGTGTTGAGTTTTACAAGTTCTTTATAAATTTTGGTTATTAACCCCTTATCAGACGTATTGTCAAATATGTTCTCCCATTGTGTAGTTTGTCTTTTTATTCTGTTCTTGTTGTCTTTAGCTGTGCAAAAGCTTTTTAGTTTGATATAGTCCCATTTGTTTATCCTGTCTTTTATTTCACTTCCCCGTGGAGATAAATCAGCAAATATATTGCTCCGAGAGATGTCGGAGAGCTTACTGCCTATGTTTTCTTCTAAGATGCTTATGGTTTCACGGCCTACATTCAAGTCTTTTATCCATTTTGAGTTTATTTTTGTGAGTGGTGTAAGCTGGTGATCTAGTTTCATTTTTTTGCAGGTAGCTGTCCAATTTTCCCAACACCATTTGTTAAAGAGGCTGTCTTTACTCCATTGTATTTCCTTACCTCCTTTGTCAAATATCAGTTGTCCATAGAACTGTGGGTTTATTTCTGGGTTCTCTGTTCTATTCCATTGATCTATATGCCTGTTCTTATGCCAGTACCAGGCTGTTTTGAGTACAATGGCCTTCTAGTATAACTTGATATCAGGAAGTGTGATACCTCCCACTTTATTCTTCTTTTTTAAGATTGCTGAGGCTATTCGTGTCCTTTTTTGGTTCCATATAAATTTTTGGAATATGTGTTCTATATCTGTAAAGTATGTCATTGGTATTTTAATTGGTATTGCATTGAATTTATAAATTGCTTTGGGTAATATAGACATTTTAATGATGTTTATTCTTCCTAACCATGAGCACGGTATATGCTTCCACTTGTTAGTATCTTCCTTGATTTCTTTTATCAATGTTTTGTAATTTTCCAAGTACAAGTCTTTAGTCTCCTTGGTTAAGTTTACTCCTAGGTACTTTATTTTTTTGGTTGTAATTGTGAAGGGGATTGTTTCCTTAATTTCTCTTTCTGACTGTTCATTGTTGGTGTATAAAAATGCTTCTGATTTCTGAGTATTGATTTTATATCCTGCCACTTTGCTGAATTTATTTATCAGGTCCAGTAGTTTTTTGACTGAGACTTTAGGGTTTTCTATATACAATATCATATCATCTGCAAATAATGATAGTTTTACTTCTTCTTTTCCAACTTGATGCCTTTTATTTCTTCTTCTTGTCTGATTGCTGTGGCTAGGACGTCCAGGACTATGTTAAATAAGAGTGGTGAAAGGGGGCACCCCTGCCTTGTTCCTGATCTTAAGGGTATTGCTTTTAATTTTTGCCCATTGAGTATGATGTTGGCTGTGGGTTTCTCATAGATGGCTTTTATCATGTTGAGGTATGTTCCCTGTATTCCCACTTTGCTGAGAGTTTTGATCATGAATGGGTGCTGGATTTTATCAAATGCTTTTTCTGCATCTATTGAAATTATCATATGGTTTTTCTCCTTCTTTTTGTTTATGTGATGAATCACATTGATTGATTTACGAATATTGTACCAGCCTTGCCTCCCCAGAATAAATCCTACTTGGTCATGGTGTATGATGTTTTCCATATATTGTTGGGACCGGTTTGCTAATATTTTGTTGAGGATTTTAGCATCTATATTCATCAGAGATATTGGCCTATAATTTTCTTTCTTTGTGTGGTCTTTGCCTGGTTTTGGAATCAGAATTATGCTCGCCTCATAAAAGGAGTTTGGAAGTCTTCCTTCCTCTTGAAGTTTTTGAAATAGTTTGAGAAGGATAGGAGTTAGTTCTTCTTTGAATATTTGGTAGAATTCCGTTGTGAAGCCATCGGGCCCCGGACTTTTCTTTGTTGGGAGTTTTTTGATAACTGTTTCGAACTCCTTTGGTGTAATTGGTCTGTTTAAGTTTTCTGATTCTTCCAGATTGATTTTTGGAAGATTGTACGTTTCAAGGAATTTGTCCATTTCATCTAGGTTGTCTAGTTTTTTGGCATACAGTTCTTCATAGTATTTTCTTACAATATTTTGTATTTCTGTTGTGTCAGTTGTTATTTCTCCTCTCTCATTTCTAATTTCATTTATTTGAGTCCTCTCTCTCTTTTTCTTGGTGAGTCTACTTAAAGGTTCATCAATCTTGTTTACCTTTTCAAAGAACCAGCTCCTAGTTTCATTGATCCTCTGTATTGTTTCTTTAGCCTCTATGTCATTTATTTCTGCTCTGATCTTTATTATTTCCTTCCTTCTACTACATTTGGGCTTTACTTGCTGTTCTTTTTCTAATTCTTTTAGATGCAGGGTTAAGTTGTTTATTTGAGCTTTTTCTAGCTTCTGAAAGTGTGCCTGTAGTGCTATGAACTTCCCTCTCAGCACTGCTTTCGCTGTGTCCCATAAATTTTGAGTTGTTGTATGCTCATTGTCATTCGTTTCTAGGAATTTCTTTATTTCTTCTTTGATCTCATTCTTAATCCATTCATTATTTAACACCCTGCTATTTAGTTTCCATGTGTTTGAGAATTTTTGAGCTTTTCTGCTGTGATTCATTTCTAGTTTCATGCCGTTGTGATCGGAGAAAGTGCTTGATATGATTTCAGTCTTCTTAAATTTGTTGAGAGCACTTTTGTGCCCTAACATGTGGTCTATCCTAGAGAATGTACCATGAGCACTTGAAAAGAATGTATATTCTGCTGCTTTAGGGTGAAAGGTTCTGCAGATATCTATTAAATCGAGTTGATCTAGTGTTTCCAATAAGTCTGCTGTTTCTTTGTTAATTTTCTTTCTTGAGGATCTATCTAGTGATGTTAGTGGGGTATTGAAATCTCCTACTATTATAGTATTGCTGTTAATCTCGCCCTTTAAATCCATCAAAGTCTGTTTTATATATTTGGGTGCTCCTATATTAGGTGCATAGATATTTATAATAGTTATATCTTCCTGTTGGATTACTCCCTTTATCATTATGTAGTGGCCTTCTTTATCTCTTATTATATCCTTTGTTTTAAAGTCCAATTTGTCTGATATAAGTACTGCTACCCCAGCTTTTTTTTCATTTCCGTTTCCATGAAATGTTTTTTTCCATCCTTTTACCTTCAATATGTGTGTGTCTTTTGTTCTAAGTTGTGTCTCTTGTAGACAACATATGTATGGGTCCTGTTTTCTTATCCACGCAGCTACCCTATGTCTTTTGATTGGATCATTTAATCCATTTACTTTTAGGTTATTATTGATATGTAGTTGTTTATTGCCATTTTCTTCTTTAAAGGTGTATTCCTTTTTCTTTTTTTTTTTTCTGTATTCTTTTCCCACTTTATCTGTTTACACCAGGCCCCTTAATATTTCCTGCAGCATTGGTTTGGTTGTAATGAATTCCTTGAGTTGTTTTTTGTCTGGGAAGCTTTTTATTTCTCCTTCAATTTTAAACGATAGCCTTGCTGGATAAAGTAGTCTTGGTTGTAGGTTCTTGTTCTGCATTACTTTGAATATTTCTTGCCATTCCCTTCTGGCCTCAAGTGTTTCTGTTGAGAAGTCAGATGTCATCCTTATGGGGGCTCCTTTGTAGGTGATAACTTTTTTTTCTCTTGCAGCTTTTAATATTTTCTCTTTATCGCTTAGCTTTGGTATTTTAATTATGATGTGTCTTGGTGTAGGTTTCTTTGGGTTTCTCTTTAATGGAGTCCTCTGTGCTTCTTGGATTTGTGAGAGTTTCTCTTGCATTAATTAGGGAAGTTTTCAGCTATGATATGATTGAACAAAGTCTCTATCCCTTGTTCTTTTTCTTCTTCTTCAGGAACCCCTATGATGCGGATGTTATTTCTCTTCATGTTGTCACAGAGCTCTCTAAGAGTTTCCTCTGACTTTTTGAGTCTTTTTTCTCTTTTCTTCTCTGCTTTTATGCCTTCATTCCAGTTGTCTTCTAACTCGCTGATTCGATCCTCTGCTCTATCTATCCTGTTTTTAATTCCTTCCATTGTGGTCTTTATTTCTGATATTGTATTTGTCGTCTCCGACTGATTCTTTTTTATACTTGCTATGTCTTTATTTAGGTTTTCAAACTCCCCCTCCATTGTTGTTCTAAGATCCCTAAGCATCCTTACAATCATTATTTTGAACTCCGCATCTGGAAGTTTGATTATTTCCATATCACTCAGTTCATCTCTCGAAAGTGTCTCTTGTGGTTTCATTTGGATTGCACTCCTTTGTTTTCTCATCTTCTTCTTCTTTTTTTTTTTATTTGTAGAGTTGATTGAGTCTAGGCTTGGTGTTGTCTGCCTCCAGTTTTCAGTTGTGTTATTTTTAGGTCTTCGTGGGTTGGTATCAGCTATTATTTGTAATCCACTTTCGGATTTGGGCAGCTTTGAAGTCTTGATTTGTTTGTTTTCGTAACAGGTGATAGTCTTGTTAACTGATCTCAGCAGGGGGCTTCCTTGAAACTGTATCCAGGAATGCTGTGGGTGTAACCTGAGACGCTGAAGGTCTCTTCCTCCAACTAATCTCACTGGGGGCAGGGTTTTTTCTCTCAGCTTCAGTAGGGGGAGGTGTATCTCAGATCTCCATGGAGACCTGAGTTACTGCCCCTCCTCCCCACTTCTTGTTTTCAGCTGTGTCTTGTTGTGCTGATTGGAGCTGGATAGATGTCCGGAGATCTCTGATCCGGAAGCACTTCAGCTCTGTTTTGTGAAAGGTTCAGTCCTTCCCCCAGCTATAGCTGCCTCCAGCACGAATGAGTCAGCTTTTTTATTTTGTTTCTTGCATACTTTAGTCCCTCACAGTCTGTCCCTCTCCCTGTCTTTTCCACTTGGGAGATAAGCTGGTCTTTTCAACCCACCTTGCTCCCTGGTTGCCAGGTAAGTGGCTGTGAGCAGTAGTTTCTGCTCTTTTTCCTCTGTGAAATCCTCTCTGGGCTCTCAGCCTCACCCCCCTCCTTCCCTTCCTGTAAGCGGAGGAGTTTCAGGCACTCCTTACCAGGATTATTGTGGCTTCCTCTTTGCTCCTTGGTTTTTGAGAGCTGTTCTTGCAGTTCAGTGTTGGTTTTTCATGCTGATTTTTTCTAAATTGATTTGTATTCCAGTTTGGTGTTGAGAGCTGGGTGTCTGTGCATCCGCCTACTCCGCTGCCATCTTCTCTCTAGTCAAATAATTTTTTTTTAATTTTTTTTTTTTTTTCATTTTTCTGAAGCTGGAAACAGGGAGAGACAGTCAGACAGACTCCCGCATGCGCCCGACCGGGATCCACCCGGCACGCCCACCAGGGGCGGTGCTCTGCCCCCCAGGGAGCGATGCTCTGCCCATCCTGGGCGTCGCCATATTGCGACCAGAGCCACTCTAGCACCTGAGGCAGAGGCCACAGAGCCATGCCCAGCGCCCGGGCCATCTCTGCTCCAATGGAGCCTTGGCTGCGGGAGGGGAAGAGAGAAACAGAGAGGAAAGCGCGGCGGAGGGGTGGAGAAGCAAATGGGCGCTTCTCCTGTGTGCACTGGCCGGGAATCGAACCCGGGTCCTCCGCACGCTAGGCCGACGCTCTACCGCTGAGCCAACCGGCCAGGGCTCTAGTCAAATAATTTTTGATAAAGGGGCCAACAACACACAATGGAGAAAAGAAAGCCTCTTCAACAAATGGTGCTGGGAAAACTGGAAAGCCACAAAATAGAACTACCTAATGACCCAGCAATCCCTCTACTGGGTATATACCCCCAAAACTCAGAAACATTGATACGCAAAGACACATGCAGCCCCATGTTCATTGCAGCATTGTTCACAGTGGCCAGGACATGGAAACAACCAAAAAGCCTGTCAATAGATGACTGGATAAAGAAGATGTGGCACATATATGCTATGGAATACTACTCAGCCATAAGAAATGATGACATCGGATCATTTACAGCAAAATGGTGGCATCTTGATAACATTATAGGAAGTGAAATAAGTAAATCAGAAAAAACCAGGAACTGCATTATTCCATACGTAGGTGGGACATAAAATGAGACTAAGAGACATTGATAAGAGTGTGGTGGTTACAAGGGGAGGGGTGAGAGGGAAAGGGAAAGGGGAGGGGGAGGGGCATGAAGAAAACTAGATAGAAGGTGACAGAGGACAATCTGACTTTGGGTGATGGGTATGCAACATAATTGAATGACAAGATAACCTGGACATGTTATCTTTGAATATATGTATCCTGATTTATTGATGTCACCCCATTAAAAAAATAAAATTACATTAAAAAATAAATAAAAAATAATAAAAAAATAAAGGTGAAATACATGTCATTCCAAGAATTGATTTGGCTCCATCTCAAACAGGGTTGCCATTTCAATTGAGACATAGACAATTTCCTGTAAAACTTGCCGTTGCTATGACCATCAATAAGTCTCAGGGCCAAACGCTTAAGCGTGTTGGCATTTTTTTACCTGAGCCTGCATTTGGACATGGTCAACTTTATGTTGCCTGTTCAAGAGTTCGTGAAAGAACGGACGTAAAATTAAAAATAATTGATGGTCCTCTGCAAGGCGAGCTTAAAAATGATGGAAAGATCTACACAAGAAATGTTATGTACAAAGAGATCTTTGACATGTGAATTAACATTTTATTATTTAAATCACCTTTATTTATTGAGCTAGCGGTTGCTCTTAAGAAATGTACCACCAGTGGTTTCCTTCATTGCACTCTACTTTAAGCAATTAAGCAAGTAGAAGGGGGAAACCTTGTAAAAAAAAAAATTTTTACAGACTCATTGCATATGTTACAAAATAGTAAAATGTTGAATATTTTAATACACTTTATATCAAGTATAAGAACTCAGATGTGTTATTAATTATTTTACCATATGCAATCAATATCTGCCAACGTTCTGTTGATATTAGATTTTCAGAAAAATATTTATAAAAGAAATATGTTTTATATCTTTAAATATTTTAAACACAATATTTATGTCATGGAATGTAAACTTTCTTAATAGTAATACATTTAACAGGTGAGAAAACTGATTGTTTTGTGTGTTCGAGGGTAATTCATAAGATTTTTGGCATGTGAGCTAATTAATAACAAATACTATAGATGTAAAATATTCCTTTTACAAATCTTTTCTGGAAATAATCTAATATTATCAACTGAATATTGAGGGAGACTGGTTCCCTAGTTAAGAATAACAAAGTTAATTATATTGTCAGCCAAAGTCTCCTGATTTTTAGTCTAGAATAAATGTTTGCTGTGTCTGTGCTAGAATGAGGAACAATGAAAGAAAGGGGAAACTATAAGTAAAAGGTAAATCATGTCTGTCAAATATTTCACAGAAAAGAATATTCTGTTTCTGTATGATTATTCCAAATATGAATGGTCTGGATAGTGGGTAAGTAATAAAGAAAACCAAGCTCTTTCTCAGGTGCTGCTGGAGTGATTTCAAGTGACAAAGAAGCATGGAGCCCTAGAGCAGTGTTTTTCAACCAGTGTGCTGGACATGGTCAGGTGTGCCATGGGGAAATTAAGCATGGGTCCCCAAACTATGGCCCACATGCCGGATACAGCCCGCGGAGGCTATTTTCCGGCCCACTGCCAGCCGCCTTCATCCGAACATAAACATTCCCCTCACAATCCCTCCAGCTATCAACGACAGAAAGAGTGGAGGCACAGGGAACGCTCACTGACCAATCACCTTCTAGGATTCATCCCGACCACTAGCGATGAACCAATAGTAGGCCGCCTCTCATTCACACCCAGGAAGGTCCCCGCTTGGGCTGCCGCACACTTGTCATTGTGTGGCTGCGGCGAGTAGTTGAAGCTGCTACTCTTCCCCATGGTCCCGATTTCTAATCCTGGTCAGGACTGGAGTTAAATGTTGCCACCACTAGATGAAGCCTCAGCCTCCGCTGGTTATGTCTATCCTGATTGTGTATATAGATATTTGACCTTTTTCTTTTTAAAAGAGACCCCCCGCAGAGGGTGATATACAATGCATCACAATGTTATCTAACTTTAAAGCTAAAGTTTGCTGATCTTCCTTTGGACAGTTTTTGGTTATCTGTTGCCAATGAATTCCCCATTCTGGCCAACAAAGCTATTTTGACATTGCTACCGTTTTCAACCACATATCTATGTGAGCTGAGCTTCTCAAGCTTGACTGCGATAAAAACTAAAAACAGAGAGAGACTGAAAACTGTTGAGGAAGAGCTTCGTGTGTGTCTTTATACCATTCCTGCCAGGATATCCCTTTTGTGTTCATCGAAACAGGCCTAGGTTTCACACTAAGTTAGTATAAATACATTTAGAAACTATATTATTAACTATATGTATAATATGTACTGTGTTAGAGTGTCATTTTGGTAGGTGGTGTGCCCCAGGATTTTGTAAATGTAAAAAATGTGCCACGGCTCAAAAAAGGTTGAAAATCACTGCCATAGAGGATTGATTCTGTCACTTTCTCGATACATTCAGAGTTACCTGGGAAATAGTTACAGTCCAGTGAACTCTCACCATGACTCTCGGGAGAGCAGTTGTATAATTCTTTAGAGTCAGGAAACACCGAGGAGTTTCCTATTTCTTGAGTTAAATCTCACCAAGGGAGCAAGCATCATTTGAGACAGAAAAAACAAATCACTTCATCTTTAGTTATTGGAATAGCATGAAAAACCCAAACTAAAGGGAGAAGAAAGAACTGGAAAGATGGTGAGATTTTTTTTTTTCAAAAAAACAACCTTCTCCAAAATCTAATTTCAGCCCCTCCCTATACTAGTTCCTCAAAATCAAGTCCCTACTTTTCAGAAGAATGACGTCTCAGTTTAGCTCATTATCCAGATAATTCTGACTCAGTTTCAAATGGATTTATTTGAGAAGTTTAATATCATGGTTACCAGCCCTGCTAAGGCCTTGGTAGAGATAAGGCGATTCTATATGCCTTACAAATAACACAGGTCAATGGCAAGAGAAAATTAAATTGGCTCCTTATTATTTTCCTCTCAGATAGAAGTTCAATTAAGATAAGACAATAATGGCACTCTTACCAGGCTCTCAGTAATGGGAATATAACTGCCTCTGCCTGGGTTCACACTCATAAATACTAACAAAGATTGCAAAAGCTACTAATAGCACCATGGCTCCAAATCTTACATTTTACGACCAGGTCCTCACTGAGGTTTCTGTGAACTAATTTGAGGAACTAGAATAAAGGCATAGATGAAAAGACAGAAAATGGCATCTCCCTTGAAAAATCTTTAGAGGTTAAGAGGTGAAGACATCAAAATCCTTTGACTAGAGCAAACAAAATCATTTACAAGGGTTGCACAGTGGGGAGAGAGGAAAGATGAAGAATGAAAACTTGGCTGTCAGTAATTAATTTACCTACCAATCAAGAACAAAATTGCTCATTCATTTCAACAGTTATTTACCCACAGAGCATAGCTGCTGAGGCAAAGGACCCCATAGATGCCTTAGGTGCTCAGTTTCATCTATGAAAAATGTTTGGTGGTACCAAAGGTGCATGGTGAAAGAGAATGTTTGAGAAAAGCTATGGAAAGAGAATGGCTTCTTAAAACAGTGTTATGACTTTTGAAAAGAACTTTCTTTAGTTCTGAAAGCATGGCTGATGCTGCTAACGTTTCGTTACACATTTTATTTGTTTCCCTGGTGGATTCTATATACTATTACTGCTGAAATTTTCAGCACTCAAGGAAGCTCAGAAAGGAACAATTTACTCTTCAAATGACAAATGCAAGGCACAGACAAAATAGCAGTGAGACAAAATTAGTGAGATTTTGATCTTCTCTACCTCCCAATTCAGGGACAAAACTTGGGGCCCTCCTTTGCTTATCTTATTATTTTAGCTAGAACTGTCATGGTGGCTACTAAATCTTTGATTAAGGACCCTCTTTAATGTGAGCACTGCTACCACATTTTTTTCTACCCTCTTCCCCAACTCTTGCCCTCCCTGTTACGTAATCTATTGCTTTGCTCACATTCCCTATGATGAATGTTTAGATATTTAAAAACTTTTCATTGAAATTCATATACAGAAAAAGATTAAAAATAAGTGAATTATCCTTAAGTGAACATACCCATGTAATATTGATGTTGAGAAATGGAACATTACCAGTTCCCATGTTCCTGTTCTCATCTACTCTTCCTTCCTCCCTAAAAGATAACTTCCATCATACCTTTTAGGACTAACAATAAGTTTTGTCTGATATTAAACTTTAAATTAATGTAATCATAAAAAGTATATATTATTTTTGTATTAACATATTTTGCTCAAAATTAAATTTGAGCCTGACCAGGTGGTGGTGCAGTGGATAGAGCATTAGATTGGGATGCGGAGGACCCAGGTTTGAGACCCCGAGGTCGCCAGCTTGAGCACAGGCTCATCTGGCTTGAGCAAAAAAAGCTCACCAGCTTGGACCCAAGGTCTCTGCCTCGAGCAAGGGGTGACATGGTCTGCTGAAGGCCCGTGGTTAAGCCACATATGAGAAAGCAATCAATGAACAACTAAGGTGTCGCAACAAAAAACTGATGATTGATGCTTCTCATCTCTCTCCATTCCTGTCTGTCTGTCCCTATCTATCCCTGTCTCTGACTCTCTATCTTTCCCTGTAAAAAAAAAAAAAGAAAAAAAGAAAAAAATTGATGAGATTCATTCCAGTAGTGATGAGAAGCTATAGTTCATTTTTATTGAGGCATAGTATTTTATTATATAGTTGTGTCACAATGTTTTTAGTCATGTTTCTGTTGTGCACACTTTTTTTCTTTAAATTATGTATTCTTTATGAGTAATGCTGTGCCTTTAGCTGGGTTATCCCAGAAGCAAACCCAAAGACATAGATTTGAGTTCAAGAAGTTGATTTGGGAGTTTATAGGGGAGTAGAGAAGTAAGATGTAGACAAAGAAGGAATCCAATATAGAGTACATCAGTGAGCACACATGAGTCTCATTCTCACCAGGGTATTTGGGGGGATGGCAGAGAATAAGAGTTGGGACATAATACCCCAGGTTACTCACTAGCTTGGATAGGACAACTCTTATTTGTCATTGGCTGATGGCTGCTCCAGGGGTGATAATGTCATGGCATTTTTGGCCTGCTGTATGTACAGGGAGAGCATGTTCCTGTGACTGAAGCTAGCTCCCTGGTAGAGAGTCATTAGCATGTATGGGGACAGTGAGTGCTAAGGGGATTTGGGTAAGGAACTGAGAGCATGTCCTACCTGCTGCTATGACTATTCCTGTAATAGATGCATTTCTGTTGTGTGTATGTGTGCATATGGACATGTAGTAAAACTGCTATGTATGCAAGTTCAGCTGCTTTACTACTTTAATGTTGCTGCCCTTGAATTTCAGCCATTATGGTGGAGAAATAGTGCTATCTCAAACATTGTACCATTTGACTTCCAGCTCCTCCTCTGTGCTGACATAGTGTTCTGTACATTTAACTTTGACATTGACTGTAACATATCAGAAAAGTATTCACTAGATGTCCATCTCTTCACTAGATCCTCAGCCTCTCTTGTGCAAAATCAGTTAATTCAGCTCAGTGTCTCCTTGCTGTCAATCACATTCTAGGAAAGAAGCAATTTCCTGTGTGTTGCAGGTGTAGATGTCATGTCACACAGTTGTCCCTCAGTATCTGTGTGGGATTAGTTCCAGGATCCCAAAGGATACCAGAATCTGCAGATACTCAGGTTCCTTATGTATGATGGTATAATATTTGTATATAATCTATATTTGCATATGGATACAACCAGGTACACCTACATATCACTTTATTAATATGAATTCAGTGTAGTGCTTGGCATGTGACAAGTTTAAGTTTGGGCTTTTGGAACTTTCTGGGATTTTTTTCTGAATATTTTGAATCTGATGATGATTAAATCAAGATGTAAAAACGCCTGACCACGTGGTGGCACAGTGGATAGAGTGTTGGACTGGGATGTGGAGGACCCAGGTTTGAATCCCCGAGGTCGCCAGCTTGAGCGCAGGCTCATCTGGTTTGAGCAAGGCTTACCAGCTTGAGCCCAAGGTCGGTGGCTTGAGCCCTCGAGGGGCCACTCAGTCTGCTGTAGACCCTGGTCAAGGCACATATGAGAAATCAATCAATGAACAACTAAGGAGCCGCATGAAGAATTAATGTTTCTCATCTCTCTCCCTTCTGGTCTGTCTGTCCCTATCTATCTGTCTCTGTCTCTGTCACACACAAAAAAAAAGAGGTGAAAACTCATGGCTATGGAGGCCTGACTATATACCCCAGTAGAGCAGACTCACAGCAAGAATAGTTGTTTGTGGGAAGCATTTTGTGGGGCTTCTATAAGAATTTTCTCTTACTTAACATGATGTTTCCAGCACAAACTAAACGGTGAGAACACTGTGACTTTGATTCACTAAAGATTTTCAATTCTGTGAAAAATTGTGAGTTCTGAGGACAAATTTTACCTGTCCTCATGTTTTTAAATGTGACTGTATCAAGTAGTAGAGCATACTTCTTTTGTAAGTGAGAAAAAAAGGCCTTTATCAAAACTCAGTTGGATATAACATATACCTGTCTTAAAAAAAGAAAGCGTAGGCTTCCCATTGTTATGCCTTTAACCACGTCACCTGCTGAGCTACGGATCTAAATGCCACAGGAGAGTGAACTGTGATGGGACCGAAGGTGACAGTGACTGAGAAAATTACTTTCAGAGAGGTTCTAGTAAGTCGGCAGTGAAACTATTAAAACATGCGTTTGAAAAATGGAAGCAAAGTTAATGTTCTAAAGAACACGATTGCAGAAACAAGCATACTTAAAATAGGATTTTCATTTTTAAGCAAACAATATACTATTTTATATAAAAAGAACAGAAATTTTATTCATTCTCAAAAATGAACTTTCCAAATATAAGCACAGTAGCCTAGCATGTAGTAACTGAAGTTCTGTGAGTGAAGCAAATTAATTTCTTTTTTTTTTTTTTTTCTGAAGCTGGAAATGGGGAGAGATAGTCAGACAGACTCCCGCATGCGCCGGACCGGGATCCACCCGGCACGCCCACCAGGGGCGGCGCTCTGCCCACCAGGGGGGGATGCTCTGCCCCTCCGGGGCGTCACTCTGCCGCGACCAGAGCCGCTCCAGTGCCTGGGGCAGAGGCCAAGGAGCCATCCCCAGCTCCCGGGCCATCTTTGCTCCAATGGAGCCTTGGCTGTGGGAGGGGAAGAGAGAGACAGAGAGGAAGGGGGGGGGCGGTGGAGAAGCAAATGGGCGCTTCTCCTATGTGCCCTGGCCGGGAATCGAACCTGGGTCCCTCGCACGCCAGGCCGACGTTCTACCGCTGAGCCAACCAGCCAGGGCAGCAAATTAATTTCTATTCTCTTGCCTTCCGCATGCATGGGCGTGCATTTGACTCTGTGTAGTGTCATGTAGAGAGAATACAGGGAAAATAAATTACTTCTCCTCCCGAGAGTGCAGGCCTATTGTTAGGTTGTCATGATTTTCCTAAGCTACTGTAGCATGGTGTGGTCCTCTCTCTCAAAGAGAGGGTTGCTTTATTGAACCACAAGATTTTAAGGGACATTGTCAGGACATCAAGTATATCCACATGTTGCTAAAAGAGTCTAGACCCTATTCTCATGAAAGAGTCCCCTCACCACTGGAAATGATTGTGGTAACAAAATTCAAAGTTATGGCTTAAAATTTTTCTCAATTTGTACCAAGGTTTCTAATTTGAATTATTCTAAAAATAAGGGTGTTAAGGGTATGATAAATCTGATAATTTTGTTCCTTCTTAGAAAATATTCCTTGAAATTGATCAACCTAAGAAATTATTTTAGCTCCTATGAGTCTACTTCCATACTTCCTCCAATTGCATTAAATTAATAAGGTAGATAAATTTAACTAAGTGTTAAAATCTTAACATATCCCTTAAGAATAGCAATTATATATAATTAATATATACTTATAAACTATATGTAACATATAACATTAATTATATAATACACATTAATTATAGACTATATATGTTGTGTATTATATTAAATATTTAAAATATTTCATAGTAATAAATTACATATATTATATATTAATATAGTATATCACTATATTAAATTTGATGTAATGTATACTTATATATAGTTGTTATGCTTAAAGGATATGTTAAGGTTCTATCACCAATTTGATATTACCACTTATAAAATTATATATGTGCATGTAATTTTCTTGCTTAAATTCCCACATTTTCCACATGGTATTTTTACTGAAAAATCAGAGGATAGGGCACTGCTCACACTCAGGACTTTAATCAAAGTTATCCTTTAAATCGTGTAGAAAATGATGGGATTTGCAAATCAGCATCCAGGCAGGTTTATGATGAAGTAGACAGAAGAACCTTGGGGCTCTTCTAGTCCTTTTTTTCTCCTCCCTTTTTTCTCAGCATACTTTCTTTTCCCAATACCCAAGCTTCCTATGTAATCCTATGCAAAACCAATTCCTACTGAAGTACTAGATTCTATTTATGTTGCTGCTTTCAGGAATATTCATATTGAAAGAGAGCATAGTCAAGGAATAATATAAAAGGCCATCATGGATATATTACTGATGCTAGTTTGATATCTCTGGAGGAAGGATTTTGGGCAGAAGGTATATCCAGCTTTCCTAAAGTGTTATCCTTGGGCTATCCCCCCAAAATAGAATTTCTAGTATTTAGTTTCCATACTTTTTATTTTATTTGTCTCTTCCACAGTAGAGAATTTGCAGATCTGATTGGCGGAGTCTAACACTCACTGACTGGACTGTCTTCCTCTAATTGGCAGAATCCCAGTAATTAAGAGAGACTGGCATATGCTCTTCTACCTCCAGTAGATTGAGAGAGGGACCAGCATCTCAGGGCCAACCTTGGCCATCTTCATGCCCACCTTTGCACTTCCAGTCTCCAGGCTGTACAGACCGAGTATTACTGGCCTAGCAGCTCTGACTCTTCTCCAGGCTCTCTTTTCCACCGGCAACAGGTGAAGAAAAAAGACCTGCCACTCACTACTCATAAAAATAGTATCAGTGTTTGGATAAGTACCTTTGGGATCTGCTCTAAGGACTTAGTATTAGACAGGGGTTGTGGGAAACCAAAGCCTTTGGCTTCAGGCCTTTGGCTAATATTCTAGCTATAATATCAGAGAAGGCTTGTATTGGGAAAGAGGTTTGAAAGGGAGATCAGTCACTTACTCAGTTATTAACAAAAATCAAAATTAGTTTGCTTGTGGCTCTTGATTCTTTTGTGTTTATAACCCAGAACAAGAAAAGGAGACAGTAGGATTTGACACTTAATCCCATCCCTAAACCCTAAACCCCCTATAGAGCTAACCATTTACTTTCTCCATTAGTTCTAGCTTATAATATATATATATATCTTTTTTTCCTCATTGATTGAGTGAGTGAGTGAGAGAAAGAGAAAAAAGCATCAACTCATTCTACCTAGTTGTTCCATTTAGTTGTGTACTATTATATTGCTTCTTGTATATGCTCTGACCGGGGTTTGAACCCGTGACCTTGGTGCACTGGTTCAATGTTTTGTTCACTGAACACCGGCCAGGGTACTTAAAATGTATCTTTAAAAAAAAAGAGCAAGGAATAACAAAGAGAGGGAAATAAATTTCAATTACTTGAAAAATGATTTAATGGCAACAATAAATTTCAAATGTTTGTTTTCTTTCAAATTTGAGTTACAGGGCAAAGGCAGGGGTAGAGAAGGAGAAAAAGATAGAGAAAGCTAAGAGGATAGGAGGGCTGATGTAGACTACTGGCTGATCCACCTTGGCCCCTAAACTGGGTATAGAATGCTGCTTTTATTGTAATTCTGGTTTTCATTTCAATATGTACAATATGAATAGTGCCTCAAGTGATGTCTGACATGTATAATAGGGGGCCATTGTTATTACTGTAGACTACTGTAATAGCATCCTAACTGATTTTCTATACAGTCTCTCTCAGAGAGGACTTACTCTTTCAGCTGATATACAGCAAAGGGCAAAAATGCAATACTTGTGCTGGTTTTACAGGTATTGCAGGAAGAAAGGGCATATGAGACCCAGGGAACCACATGAGCAAAGCTGCACAGGTGTAACAATGCAGGTATTTTTCTTGTTCAATTCCTCTTTATATATATATTTTAGGTGAGAGGAGGGCAGATAGTGAGGCAGATTCCTGCATGTGCCCCAATTGGGATCCACCCAGCAACCTCATCAGGGGCCGATGCTCCAGTACCAAGCTATTTTTAGCACCTGAGGCTGATGCACTCCAACAGAGCTATGCTCAGTGCCTGGGGCTGTACTAACACTCTATCAACTGAGCCATTGGCCAGGGCCTCTCTTAAAACATCTTTAAGGCACCACAACTACCACCTCTCCATTGTATGAAGGCCTAAATGGCTTTCCCGTTATCTCCAACAACAATGACAATTTTTTTTTCTTTTTAGGCTAAACATAAGTGTCCTAAGGAAATAAAAAAATTCTGTGCTCAGGTAATAAACTGGATTAACAACACTAAACAGGTTTTAGTACTGGATGCAGGAGTTATTTCTTAATTTGTGAATTGTGAATTGCCTTGAGAATCATCCAGAGATGGATAGGGTATATAACCTATCCCTAAGTTTTAGACTACCAATTTTTTTTTAAAGTTTATTCACCTTATTTAAGGATGCCTAATATCTTATGTATTGATGGTTCTTAGAACTCCATGCTACAGGAAAAAGTATCACCATGATTTTGAAAGTCCTGCACAGTCTGGTCCCCCTTATTACTTGTGTATTTTACTCAATTCCTTCACAATCCACAGGGAAACCTAGCTGCCTGCTTCTTCTTTGTTTGTATGCAACCTGCATTTTTACACCTGTGCAGCTTTGCTCATGTGGTTCCCTGGGTCTCATATGCCCTTTCTTCCTGCAATACCTGTAAAACCAGCACAAGTATTGCATTTTTGCCCTTTGCTGTATATCAGCTGAAAGAGTAAGTCCTCTCTGTGATCCCACATACAATGTTCCTTTTCTTGGCATTTACCATCTTTGTCTCATACTAGAATTTCTTCTTGCATCTCTCTTCCCTAACTGTCTTATTATCATGTTGTCATGAGCTCCTCAAAGGCAGAGGCCAAACTTTATCACCTTTTAAACAGTGACTGCCACCTGGGATCTATAGGCTAGAATCAGCCTGAGAAGTATCTTTTATTTTTCTTCTCTTGTGTGTTCAAAACATCTGAATTAGTGTCATTTATTAAAATATTGTGAGAAAATTTTGGATTTCTTCATTTCGTGAAAACAAGAAGACTTGGTGACCGGGCCTTTACAGCACAACAGACCGAGCTGGCGGGGTCAGAGCCTGGCTGCTCCTTCGGGACCTGGCAAGCCCACTTGACAATGTATTTGGATTTCCACTTCTTAACAATGTCTAATGCAGCATCAGTTCTCAAAAAGCAATTGGTTTAATCCAGATATATTTACCTCACAGATACCAAAGGGGAGAGGAAAAAAATTGCACTAGTTAAAAAGGAAATGATAGGTGTTTACATTTTATTTTCTTCTTAAAATGAAGATTGAAGAAATAAATTAAATTGTTTTGGTGGAGAATGCATGTAAACTAATGATGCTTGACCATTAATGAACTCTCTTCCAGGGCCCCAGAGCCTATGTGTACATGTCTATACAGTAGAGTATAATTCACCCTCAATAAGCTGTTTATTTGCTCCGGTCCTGTCTAGACCAGGAGCTCCCTGAGGATTGGGCTTGTGTTGTGCATCACTTCCCCTGTTTCTGACTAACTGCCTACATGTTGAATTCTCAGTTTCATCCCTTACTGGTCACTTCACTTATTTGTATTCAGCAACTCATAGGATTACTAGGAGAATTAAATTGAGAGTACCTAGCATATAAAAAGGGATCCCAGGACTCTTGGCTTGATTCTAGAGTGTCTGTCTGCTGTTAGGTAGTCCATTAGTGTTTGTGAAATAAATTAATTCATGAATAATGATTGAGGGAATGTGTACATTAATGCGTAGCCACTGTGCTGTCAGCCAACTGGCTATCTGAGCCTTGGTTAAATGGGTTAGGGCTATTCAAATAATACCATGTGAGCCATAGGAGTTAGATGGAAGACTTCATTTATCTAAAATAGACTAAAACCACCTAAACGTTTGACATGCTTTATTCTAGTTAAAAAAGAGCTCTTTATTATACTTCTTATCATGGAGTATGAGTAATATTGTCCATTTTCCAAGTTGCTAATGATTAATTGAGCCTCACCCTACCCCACAATCTTGCCTGATTGCCTTTGTTGGAGTTGGGTATATGAACACACACATGCACACACATACACACACACACACACCTGTAAAAAGCTAGAGGTAGTGAAGAAGTGTTGGACTTTGTCTACAGGACATAATTTTGCAAATAAGGAACAAAAAAACTGTGACATTGATCTTTGCACTTTTAGAGACTTTTTCTCCAAAAAGCAGGCTTTCAGGGATGTTGAAGAAGAAAAATCCTGAAAGACTGAAGAATTTCCTTTGGGAAGTTTGTTCTGGTCTGCAGAGGCACATCCATGCTTCCCTATTGCTGTTCATTTCTCTCAGAGAGTCCTATATGATTTTTGGTCAAAGAGATTTACACCTAGCACTGAAAAATGTGTGCAGGAGGAATGAATAAAGGAATCAGTAAAGATGAATATGAGGCAGAAAGCAAGGAGCCTCCCTAACCATCAGGGGAAAAATTTATAAAATTATTATATGTATATTATATACATATATAACAGTATATTATTGCATGGTGCTATAAATGCAATCATAATGCTCTGAAGGAACCTCAGGTTAACACTTCAAAGCTTTCATCAGAAACCTGCAAAACATCTAGACATGACATAGACTGTCTGTAAGGTACTCAATACATACTACCTGCTAAATTCAACTGGAAAAACTCAATTTCAGATATTTATTTCTATGACCTATTTTAAAATAAGGACTTGGATACAGGGTATCATCTCCTCACCTTTTGCTCAGGCATCACGACTGAGCAACTGCTGGAAGTCAGGGGGCGCACCCTGTGATGCTGTCAAAGCAGGTCTGGCTCTTCCATTCATGACAAGCCACACACATAGCTATTTCTAGGCAAAAATCATTACATGTTTGAGCTTTAAGTTCCCAACCTTCTTCCCCACAATATTTACACTCTTTCCAGATGCTATGAGTCAGATACCTTTTCCACATCAAAACTTGCCCACAGAAAAAAGATTGTTTTTGACTATTGGTTACAGAGACTTGGGGTATAAATTTAACACACTATGAGAATTAGCTCATGGATTCAGTTTGTTAAAGTCTGCAGTCATATTGTAGAAGATGTAGGCTTTGTTCTACTTAATCAAATTGAATATGTTCATCTGGGAACAGATTGTGTTTCAAAGAGTGGGAAGAATGTATTCAAGGACAACAGGTTGTTTTCTTTTTTTTGCAACAGGGATTCTTTCTACTCTCCAGGTTCACCTAAAATTTAGCAGATGCCATCCTTACATAGCTACCTTCTATTCCACTTTACTTTGATTTCAGAATACCTTCTGTGGAGTGTGGAGTGAAAAGGTTTTTTGTTTTGTTTTGTTTGCTTTGTTTTTGACATTGTAGCAAGTGCTTTTCACTTCAAAACTAATGACACAGCTTGGGAAGGAGGTGGAGATGCCCTGTGATTTGGCCTTCAGGGGTTAGAACGTAATACATTTTGGACCCAATGCCTCTGAGTAATTGCACTGCAGAAACTGGGGTTTTGAGGCCAGGCCATTCTCTGGTCTCTGATCATGGCCATTGTGACGTGTTCATGCCCTGCAGCCTGCTAGGCGGCCTGGCATTAGCTTCCACTCTGCCTCTCCATCTCTGTTGCTGCTACAGTGGTCAGTTTTCAATGCTTTTCTTCAAACAGTTTTAAAATTGTCCTAGGAGCATTTCTTTTGTTGGCTTTAGGCTCTCTGATTGTCCCTGAATGTGCTATATGGTCACTTTTTTGAAGCACAAGCAATCAGCAGTAACATTTTAAAGGCAGCAATGGGAATAAACGTAAAATCCTTTTTTTCAAAGCTTCTTTTGATAATGTATAATTTAAGAAGGAAGACATTTGCAAAAACATTGTTGTAAGAATAAAGAGGAAAGATGGTAAACTAATTTTTCCCTTCAGATGTACTACTTCTCACACATGAATAAAGACATACAAATAATGACAGCTCCACCTTTCTTTTTTATTTCCATCCTATGAATTCAGCAAATGGCATCAAGTATCTCCGGCTGTGATAATTGCCATGTAAAGTGTTCTTTCCATTTGAGTAGTTGGAGCTGTTGGAGTTTGTTGGAGCAGGGGTACAATTTACAAGCAGGTACATCTTACAACTAGGAAGTCTAAGACAGATGCTTACGGGTCATTGTGTGATGGGTGCGGGATGTCCTAAGACTTCTTTGCCCAGTTCAAAGTTCTGATCAGTAAGCTAGAGACTCAGTGCCCAGAAGAGAAATTCACCAGTCAACAGTGTACATCTGGCTGCCCAGGAACTGGACTCACAGCATGCAACATTGCTGGATCAGGACTTCTCCTTTTATTACTACTTGTTGTATTTAGTTTCTGGAATAAGATAGGTGCTCCTGGGAAGTGACTCAGGCTGCAGGCATCTGCTGGGCATTGAGACATTTGGCATATATGCACCATCTTTTATTGAATAATAAATAGTCTTGTTTTAGTCTACTGGATACTTTCTCAATAGTTCCTTCTTATAAGCATATAAGGAAATAATCATAACTTATATTTATGGTTATAGCTCCATATGCATCTATTTAAGCAGAGTTTTGTATATACATTGTGCTCTGCTTACACCATTTCATTTAATTTGTCCCAATAAAGTGGGCTTGACAGATGAAGGGACTAAGCACAAAAGAGACTGTGTCGTGTGACTAGGATGAACATTCCAGAACCAAACACAAGTCTATATGGCTCCAGCACTCATGTTTTTAACTAAGGTTTAACCTCCCCTACTCTGACTCTTGGATCCTCCAGTCTAATCTGCATATTTGCTCATGATGCTTTCATAAGCACTAAGTGAATTTACCTATTGTAGTCATTTTCATATACTGATGTAGTTTTCTTGAAGACAGAAACCACATCTTATTCAACCTTAACATTTAGCACAGTAAGAGACACATAATCATTAAATGATTAGAAAAAAATGTAAGACTAGCTTTTCAGAAAATAAATAAACACTTTCACAGTGTGACTTGAGTATTTCTATAAGTGGGTCATTTGAAAAGGAGTTCATTTTTCTTCTGTCACCATGGAAAGCAGGGATCCAGACTGGAAAGAATGCTCTGGTCTGCAATATGAGATAATGTCTAAGGAGACAGGCCTAGGGTGTGTGTGTGTGTGTGTGTGTGTGTGTGTGTGTATGTGTTTTACATAATTTACTTCAATAGATACAAATTTCCTATCTGGCTTAGGTGATGTACCAGATAGTTACTTTTGTAATGTCTTATGGATAAACTAATGTTATTGCTTTGAGTGTCTCATTTATTAATAACTTGGAGACCATATTCATTTGTTTTAATTGTGAACAATTTTAAAAATTTTAATTAGGCTGAAGGGTGGTGTTTAAAAGGCCCCAAATTCCCTGCATATAGCAACCCCATGGGATGGGTTTCATTACTATTTCATTAACTGAAGCAGCTCAGAAAAGCTATACTTGTGTACTTCCAGAGAGAGAGATTTCTCAGCCTATTAAATGACTTCTCTTAAGCTAAGACTTATCCCCCACCCCACAAACAATTGATTCTCCTTACCGTAGAAGCACCAATTTCCCTAAAACCACATTTTCTAGATTATCCTCTTGAACAGAGCTTTTCAATGTGTTTTTATCTTTGTGAAAAATGGTTCAAACTTCTCAACAGGAGACTTATGTAATACTTTTATCTGTCTCACAAATGTTTAGCTACTCCTTCCTTTTCCTTCCTTCTTCCCAACACTTGTCCCTACTACTACTTCTATTCTCAGATCATCCTTCTTTTTCTTTTCTTTTTTTTTGTGAGAGAGAGATAGAGAGAGGGACAGATAAGGACAGACAGACAAAAAAGGAGAGAGATGAGAAGCATCAATTTTTCATTGTGGCACCTTAGTTGTTCATTGATTTTTTTCTCATATGTGCCTTGATGGGGGGGGGGGGCTACAACAGACTGAGTGACCCCTTGCTCAAGCCAGCCACCTTGAGCTCAAGCTGGCGACCTCCAGGTTTTGAACCTGGGTCCTCCTTGTCCCCAGTTTGATACTCTATCCACTGTGCCACCGCCTGGTCAGGCCATATCATCCTTCTTAAGCTCTATGCTCCATGAGTACTGAAAAATTTTCATTCCCTGACAGTTTCATGTTGTTGTTTTTGGTCTGTTTCTTTGCATATGTATTTTTGTTTGCCTGGGTCCCTCTTTACTCATTTTTACTTATGTCTTAAGATGTGTATTATCTTTTGCTGACCCCTTAAAGTTAGAAACAAGTGACACTTCTTTGCATCCTCTTAAGATCTGATTCTGACCTCAATTCTGTCATTTATTTAACACTTACTAGTTGCTAAGGCTAATGTGTGAACAACATACCCATGATCCTTGCCTTTATGCAGATTACCCTAGTGGACTACAAATAACAAACAAATATTATAACTTCAAATTGTAATAAGTAAGTGCTATGACAAAAACTAAAGCTAGGTAATGGTATAATGATGAGTCGAGGTAGTTGGGTGGGTTCTTCAGATAGGGTAACCAAAGAAAGCTTCTTTAGGAAAGTCTTATTTGAGCTGGGCCTAAAGATCAGAGGGAGACAGTCATCCGAGGTTCTGGAGGAAAAATATTCCAGATCAAACTATGTGATGTGGAAGTGGCAGCAGGGGACTGGATCCTAGGGCCTTTTAGATGCTGGCAATGTGTTCAGATTATATTCTGTCATCAATGAAGTGTTCTGAGGATTTACATTTTTAACAGCTCACTCTGGTTTGATGTGGAGAATGAACTCTAAGAGCATAAGAATAGAGACAAGGAAAACAATTAAGATCATGTTCTAGGGATTAAAGTAAGAGATGAAACTGGCAGCTTGAAAGAGGAATATAGACAGTGAGAAGTAGTCAGATTTAGGGTGTATATTCTGAAGCAGTACTTATGAGTTGAATATTGGGAGTGAGGAAAAGAGTTGATCATAGATTGCCTAGCTTTTTACTGCAAAGAGATTGGTTATAGTGGAATGAGAAAGGGGGGGGGCTGGAATCATGGAAGTCATATAAGAACAGAGTTTGGAAAAGACTAGAAGCCATAAAAGCCTAAAAGGCAATAAACATGGAAATGAATGGTCGTTTGTATCCAAAATGGATTAGATTTATCACACTGGAGGGTGATGTAAGAGAAATGGCACCATAAGGAGTGATACCAATAAATATCCCCCAAAATTCAACAAGATCTTCAACCAGAGACAGAAAAATCTATCCTTGGAGCCTCCAGAAGTTCCACACTAAATGCGAAGGCAGAGGCAGCAGCAACCCCATAGCTGGATCATCAGGCTACTAATTCAGGAAGGAGAGACTAGGAGAGAGGCTCTGGGAACACGAACTCTCTCATTGGTGGAGCCTGTAAATGGTAATGAGCCTCGATTGCCAATGAGACTGAAGCCCAATATATGACATCGCCATAGAGACTTATCAACTGCAAACCTCTACCTAAGCATGCCATAGGGGCAGAACCCAGGGTACAGAGTCACCGACCAGGAAGAGGGAGAGAAAAGAAAAAGCAAGAAGATACCCTCTCAAAATCAAAAATAATCCACAGATTTTATAACCTATCCCATTTTATTATATTTGTTAGTTTGTTTCTCTTATCTTCTTGTCTTATTTTCTTCCTCTTCCAATTTGGTCGTTTAATTCTCTGCCGGTCTTACTCTCTCCTCTCCTTGAACTACACTACCCATAAGTGTTACATCTCCCATTATCTTTTCTTTCTTCTTCTTTTCTCTCTATGAGGGTTGCACTCCAAAACCCTTAACTCTCTCTCTTTCTCTCCTTTTATTCTTTTTTCTTCTTTTTGTGTTTTACTCATTCTTTTTTTTCCCTCCCTCTATATTAGTTTCTTATTTTCTCCTTTACTTTTCCTCTCATTCAATCCTCAATCATGAACAAATTATTTTATCTGGGACTCAAATTTTTCTTTGTGGCGCTTTGGGGTTTTTTTACTTCACTTTTTTTTTTAAACTCACTAGCAGTGCTCCCAACCATGGATCTCCATTTTATCTAGTTCTTGCTCCACTAAATGCGATAGTAATTTTTTAATTTTCCCCCTTTTTCCTGTTTCCTTCTTATTCCTCTAATTATATCTCTTAGTCAACCATCACCTAAAAGCAAATCACTTTATTCTTGACCCAAATATTTTCCTTTTTTGCATTTTGTGGGTCCATACCCACTTTTTTGCCCCTTTATGACTTCTCCCCAACTCAGGCCCTCCATTATAAGTAGTTTTTGTTCTATTTAGCACAATAATTCACAGTTCACCACAAGATTTTCTCAAGAAGGAGGGGAGAGGAGAGGAGAGGAAAAATAAGGGGGGGATAATAATCTTTTTTATTCTTTTTTATTTTTTATTTTTATTTTTTTAACTTTTTATTCTTTATTAATTCTCATTAATACTATCAACAAAACCACCCTCAGATGCCATTAAGGAAAAAGAAATCGAATATCATGGATACAAGACAGAGAGGTAGCACAGATAGATGTGGAAAAATCTATGGAGAAAAAATTTAATATATTGGAAACCTTGAGATATACAAGAAAACATAGAAAGGCAATTTAGGGAGCTCAGAAAACAACTCAATGAACACAAAGAATATATTACCAAGGAAATTGAAACTATAAAAACAAATCAAACAGAGATGAAAAACTCAATTCACGAGCTGAAAAATGAGGTAACAAGCTTAGCTAATAGAACAGGCCAAATAGAAGGTAAGATTAGTGAAATTGAAGACCAGCAACTTGAGGCACAGCATAGAGAAGAAGAAAGAGACTCAAAAGTTAAAAAAAAAATGAGAAAGCACTACAGGAATTGGCTGACTCCATCAAAAAGAATAACATAAGAATAATAGGAATATCAGAGGGAGAAGAGAGAGAAAATGGAATGGAGAACATATTCAAACAAATAATAGATGAGAACTTCCCAAGCCTGTGGAAAGAACTAAAGCCTCAAATTCAAAAAGCAAATAGAACTCCAAGTTTTCTTAACCCCAACAAACCTACTCCAAGGCACATCATAATGAAACTGGCACAAACCAAAAACAAAGAAAAAATTCTTAAGGCAGTAAGGGAAAAGAAGAATACAACATATAAAGGAAAGCCCATTAGATTATCATCAGATTTCTCAACAGAAACTCTGCAAGCTAGAAGAGAATGGACCCCAATATTTAAAGTCTTGAAAGGAAGGAACTTTCAGCCACAAATACTATACCCATCAAAGCTATCCTTCAAATATGAAGGAGAAATAAAAACATTCACAGATACAGAAAAGATGGGGAAATTTATCATAAGAAAACCCCCACTCCAGGAATTATTAAAGGGGGTTCTCCAACCAGATAAAAAGAACAAAACAAAACAAAACCACAAGTAAAAGCTCCTAGAAGAACACAATAAAACCAAATTTAAACTGTGACAACAAAAAAAAGTGGGAGGAGACAATGGAGATTAACAATAGCAAAGGATGATGGAGTGCAAAAGTACTCACAAAATAGTGCACTACAATGAACAGGGTAGGAACCTTTTTCATTACTTAATGGTAACCACCATTGAAAAAATCACCACAGAAGCACATGACTTAAAAAAGATAGCAACAGAGGAAAGATGTATGGAATACAACCAAACAAAACAAAAGATAGAAAAACGAAAGAGAAGAATCAAACAAGACACAAAACTAACAGAAAGCAATGTATAAAATGGCAATAGGGAACTCACAAGTGTCAATAATTACACTAAATGTAAATGGCTTAAATTCACCAATAAAAAGGCACAGAGTAGCAGTATGAATTAAAAAAGAAAATCCAACTGTATGCTGCCTACAAGAAACTCATCTAAGCAACAAGGATAAAAACAAATTCAAAGTGAAAGGCTGGAAAACAATACTCCAAGCAAATAACATCCAAAAAAAAGCAGGCGTAGCAATACTTATATCTGATAATGCTGACTACAAGACAGCAAAAGTACTCAAAGACAAAAGTGGTCATTTCATAATGATTAAGGGGATGCTGAGTCAAGAAGACATACCAATTTTTAACATATATGCACCAAACCAAGGAGCACCAAAATATATAAGACAACTAGTTATTGACCTAAAAACAAAAACTGACAAAAATACAATCATACTTGGAGACCTCAATACACTGCTGATGGCTCTAGATCGGCCATCCAAACAGAGAATCAATAAAGATATATTGGCCTTAAACAAAACACTAGAGCACCTGGATATGATAGACATCTACAGGACATTTCATCCCATTGTGACTGAGTATACATTTTTCTCCAGTGTACATGGATCATTCTCAAGAATTGACCATATGTTGGGCCACAAAAACAACATCAGCAAATTCAGAAAAATCGAAGTTGTACCAAGCATATATTCTGATCATAAAGCCTCGAAACTGGAATTGAACTGAAAAAAAGAGGGAAAGAAACCCACAAAAAAGTGAAAACTAAACAAGATACTTTTAAAAAATGAATGGGTCAAAGAAGAAATAAGCGCAGAGATCAAAAGATATATACAGGCAAATGAAAATGACAATACGACATATCAGTATCTATGGGATGCAACAAAAGCAGTGATAAGAGGGAAGTTCATATCACTTCAGGCATATATGAACAAACAAGAGAGAGCCCAAGTGAACCACTTAACTTCACACCTTAAGGAACTGGAAAAAGAAGAACAAAGACAACCCAAAACCAGCCGAAGAGAGGAGATAATAAAAATTAGAGCAGAAATATATGAAATAGAGAACAGAAAAACTATAGAAAAAATTAATAGAACAAAGAGCTAGTTCTTTGAAAAGATCAACAAAATCGACAAACTTTTGGCAAGACTTACCAAGGCAAAGAGAGAGAGAACTCATATAAACAACATCCAAAATGAAAGAGGAGAAATCACCACGAACATCGTAGATATATGAAGAATTATTGTAGAATACTATAAAGAACTTTATGTCACTAAATTCAACAATCTAGAAGAAATGGATAAATTTCTAGAACAATACAACCTTCCTAGACTGAGTCAAGAAGAAGCAGAAAGTCTAAACAGACCAATTAGTAGGGAAGAAATAGAAAAACGATTAAAAACCTCCCAAAAAATAAAAGTCCAGGCCCAGACGGTTATACTAGTGAATTCTATCAAACATTCAAAGAAGACTTGGTTCCTATTCTACTGAAAATCTGCCAAAAATTGAAGAAGAAGCAATACTAACAAACACATTTTATGAGGCCAACATAACCCTCATACCGAAACCGGGTAAGGACAGCACAAAAAAAGAAAACTACAGACCAATATCTCTAATGAATACAGATGCTAAAATACTAAACAAAATACTAGCAAATCGAAAACAACAACATATTAAAAAAATAATACATCATGATCAAGTGGGATTCATCCCAGCATCTCAAGCATGATTCAACATATGTAAAACAGTTAATGTAGTACACCATATCAACATAACAAAGAACAAAAACCACATGATCTTATCAATAGATGCAGAAAAGGCTTTCGATAAAATACAACACAATTTTATGTTTAAGACTCTCAACAAAATGAGTATAGAAGGAAAATATCTCAACATGATAAAGGCCATATATGATAAACCATCAGCTAACATCATATTAAATGGCACAAAATTGAAGGCTTTCCCCCTTTATCAGGAACAAGATAGGGTTATCCACTCTCTCCACTCTTATTTAATGTGGTGCTAGAGGTTGTAGCCAGAGCAATTAGACAAGACAAAGAAATAAAAAGCATCCATATCAGAAAAGAAGAGGTAAAGGTATCACTTTTTTTAGATGATATGATCCTATACATAGAAAACCCCAAAGAATCTACAAAATGACTACTAAAAGCAATAAGCCAATACAATAAGTTCACAGGAAACAAAATTAAAATACAAGAGTGTCCATAGCCTTTCTATATGCCAAGAACGAAACATTTGAGAATGAACTCAAAAAAATAATCCCCTTCACAATTGCAACAAAAAAAATAAAATACCCTGGAATAAACATAACAAAAAATGTAAAGGACTTACATAATGAAAACTATAAACCATTGTTAATGGAAATCAAAAAAGATACAATGAGATGGAAGAATATTCCTTGCTCTTGGATAGGAAGGAAGAATAATCAAGATGGCCATATTACCCAAAGCAATATACAAATTTAATGCAATTCCCATCAAAATTCCAATGACATTTTTTAAAGAAATGGAACAAAAAATCATCAGATTTATATGGAATTATAAAAACCACGAATAGCCAAAGCAATCCTAAAGAAAAAGAATGAAGCTGGGGGCATTACAATACCTGACTTCAAACTATATTATAGAGCCACGACAATCAAAACAGCATGATATTGGCAGAAAAATAGACATTCAGAGCAATGGAACAGAATAGAAAATCCAGAAATAAAACCACATATATACGGTCAAATAATTTTTGATAAAGGGGCCAACAACACATAATGGAGAAAAGAAAGCCTCTTCAACAAATGGTGCTGGGAAAACTGAAAAGCCACATGCAAAAGAATGAAACTCTACTACAGTTTGTCCCCTTGTACTAAAATTAATTCAAAATGGATCAAATACCTAAATATAAGACCTGAAACAATAAAGTACATAGAAGAAGACATAGGTTCTCAACTCATGGACCTTGGTTTTAAAGAGCATTTTATGAATTTGACTCCAAAGGCAAGGGAAGTGAAGGCAAAAATAAATGAATGGGACTACACAGACTAAGAAGTTTTTGCTCAGCAAGAGAAACTGACAACAAAATAAACAGACAGCCGACTAAATGGGAAATGATATTTTCAAACAACAGCTCAGATAAGGGCCTAATATCCAAAATATACAAAGAACTCATAAAACTCAACAACAAACAAATAAACAATCCAATTAAAAAAATGGGAAGAGGACATCAACAGACACTTCTCTCAGGAAGAAATACAAATGGCCAACAGATATATGAAAAGATGCTCATCTTCTTTAGTTATTAGAGAAATGCAAATCAAAACTGCAATGAGATACCACCTCACACCTTTTAGATTAGCTATTATCAACAAGACAGGTAATAGCAAATGTTTGAGAGGCTGTGGAGAAAAAGGAACCCTCATTCACTGTTGGTGGGAATGTGAAGTAGTACAACCATTATGGAAGAAAGTATGGTGGTTCCTCAAAAAACTGAAAATAGAAGTACCTTATGACCCAGTAATCCCTCTACTGTGTATATACCCCAAAACCTCAGAAACATTGATACGTAAAGACACACATGCAGCCCCATGTTCATTGCAGCATTGTTCACAGTGGTCAGGACATGGAAACAACCAAAAAGCCCGTCAATAGATGACTGGATAAAGAAGATGTGGCACATATACACTATGGAATACTACTCAGCCATAAGAAATGATGACATCGGATCATTTACCACAAAATGGTGGGATCTTGATAACATTATACGAAGTGAAATAAATAACTCAGAAAAAACCAAGAACTATATTTTTCCATACGTAGGTGGGACATAAAAAAGAGACTAAGAGACATTGAAAAGAGTGTGGTGGCTAGGGGAAGGCAGAGGAAAAGGGGGAGGGGGAGGTGTACAAAGAAAACCAGATAGAAGGTGAAAGAAGCAATTTGACTTTGGGTGATGGGTATGCAACATAATTGATTGACAAGATAACCTGTACATGCTTTCTTTGAACATATGTACCCTGATTTATTGGATTTATTGATGTCACCCTAGTAAAATTAATTAAAAAATTGCTAAAAAAAAATTATCACACTGTGTAGTCATCACCTCCCTACACTTGTGTATTCCCCAGTAGATTCTCACCTTGAAGTCAGAGACATCTTTCTAGCCTCCTTGTTAGGTAAAGGCCTAACAAGTAGTAGGTGCTTAATAAGTGTTTACTGAATGAATTCCAAAGCTTAAAAAGATGACAGCTGAACTCTGACAAGGCTCAGAAAATTCGTGAAATATTTGTTGCTCTTTACTCTGACCTTCAGCCTAAGTCGTACTTTAATTTTTCTATAGTAGTTAACATAAAAAGTGATCTAAAGCAGGTACCAAACAGCTCATTGAATAACAGTCATTTAAAAATGATGGACAGCAGGGCAGAGGACACTGTACAGGCAGGAGCTGGGAAGAAGAATTCAGCTATATTTGAGTTAATTTTATATTCATAAATAAGATTGGAATTGTAGCTCTGCTCTGATTCACATCATTGAAAATGAAAAGGGAGAACTTAGTATTTTCCCTTAGGAAATCTAAAACTGAAGCTAGCAAAGATAATAATCGTGTTTTTGCTTAACTTTCAATAATATTTCATTTTATAATTTGATAACAATCATAGGGAGATACATTACAAAGGATGCTTAATGTATTTAGGATTTGTTGGAGAAAGGTATTGATAATTTTAAAATTATTGTGATAATAGTTGGATAATGAGGAAGCTTAAAGCTACATCTTGTAGGATATAAAACTGAGACTTATGGACATAGATACAAGTGAAGTGGTTACCAGGGGGAAGAGAAGATGGGTAGGGGGAAGGGGACTTGAATGAATGGGGAGGGATGGGAGGAAGGGTGTAAAAAGGGACCAGTGTAAGGTGACAGAAAATGATTTGACTTTGGGTGGGGTATACAATGTAATTAACAGTTCAAATGTTATAGAAATGTTTATCTGAAATCTATGTACTCTTATTGATCAATGTCACGCTGTTAAAGTTGTTTAAATAAACTTTTTTAAAAAGCTACATTTGTTCTACACCTTAAGCTTAATTTTTTCTGACATAGAGACCTATATTCCCAAATTGGAGAAAAGAATATGATATACTTTTTTGTTGTTTCACTGTTACCATACCAGTTTTTTTTATTTTTATTTTTTCCCTCTTAGAACTTCTTATTTCTAAATATTGGAGTAATTCAGAGCTTAGTTCTGAACCTTTTCCTCCTTCCCCTCTATATCTTTTCCCAAAGTGATTTTACCTATCTCCTGTCAGTTAAAGTATGCCAATGATTCCCAAATTTATTTCTAATTCAGAAATGGCCTCTGACCTAAAGATGCTCCAATCTCACTACTTACCAGGTAGTGGTAGGAGTCGGTGTCTGTTTTATCCATCACTGTATCAAAGTGCTTGACACTTAGTAAACTTTGAAAAATGTTTGTTGGAAAGCACTATTAAAAATGTGATGGATCAGCACTAGACTTTTCTCAGTTTACCCAGTTCCTTATTGAAAGCTCTTGCCTTTGCCAGAATGCCCACTCCCCAAATTTTGCTTCCCTTTCAGTGCTCAATTCAAATACACCTTCTCCATGAAACAAAAACAGCCTATCCACTTGCCAGAAGTGACTTATCTCCATTCTTGGTACCTGTCAAATTTTATTTGACTTTTTTTTAAATTGAGGTGTAATTGACTTAACATTTTATTACTTTCGGGTTTACAACATGATGACTGGATATTTGTATATATTGCAAAATAATCACCACAATAAGTCCAGTTAGGATGCATTTCTGTCTTTTTAAATTATATGTAGCCATGGATGAATTAATGCATGAATAATGGAATCAAATAATATCAATGCTGAACATATTTGTGATAAGAACTCAAGTCTTTCTCCACACTGTCTCAATTTGAATCTGTTCACCACACAGATCATTTCAACCTTTGATTTTTGTACTTCTTTATAAGTTAGCAGTAGGAATAGACTGGGAGGTAGTCTCTGTTTGTAAGAGTTGATTACCTATGAATATACATTTTATCTTGATTAGCCCCGGACAGACCTGGTTTGTGCACATTGTCCCGATATACTATTCATAGTGCTCCCTTTCACTCTCAAAAGTGTCTTATAAGGGTGTAGACAAGTACTGTCCTTGACAAATTTCAAAGTGCTTTGTATATAGAAACAAAAGAGACTAGTAATATGAAATTGTGCACAATGTAAATAATTTCCCCAGAATCTGCATTTGCATATGATGGTGGAAACTTGACTGTCCTTATTTCCTTTTGCATAAGCGAGGTGTTTTATATTTTTTTAGGATCAGTTTTGCTTATTACACTTGTAATGTGACATTTGGATAGGGACATAGCTCAAAATTAAACATACCAACAGCAGGTTATCTCTTCTAAAAAAAATCATCAAAGGAAGCCATTGGCATTTGGCTATTAGCTTAGATATGCTCCACAGATGAACTCCCATATATATCTCAGCTCCCTAATTGGTCTTGTTTGTCCTCATAAAGCTCCTCAAGCCTTTTCCTAATGTGAGGGCAGGTTCCTAAAAGTGTATACATGCTTTGTCCTGCAGATGGTGTGTTTGCAGCAAATTGTCCTTTTCTCCATCCTCCCTCCCACCTTACCTCTCCCTAGGAAATTAACTTCCAGGTTTCTGCCAGAACCTGCCATATTCAGAATGACAGATGATGCTGTTAAAATAAAATACAAAGGTTAAAGAAAGACTAGTAATAAGCCCTAAATGGAACAGAGATTTCAAGAAACTACCTCTAAAAAAGTCTAGAAATTAGTAGTCCATAATGTGATGAAAAATCCCAGCTGACATCAAAGAAACCTCTTGCCTTCTTTTTAAAGAATTCTGTTTAATGCATAATTCACTGAGCCCATGAAACATTCTGGGAAACTTTTGGATGGCTAACAGCCTTTTAATTCAAAATCATGCACTCTGGGAAAGGTCTGGCGCTGAAGGTGGCAAGCCTACGAGGTAATTTATACCAGCAATCAAATTGCAATTACAGAGGAGATTAAAACATGACTTTAAACAGCCTAACTCCACCCTCAGGGCTACTAGCTGTTTGGTAAACATAGCAAGGGAGCCTGTAATTAAAGGAAACTTACAATTAAAAATTTGGACCCTCTTCAGTTTTGTTAGGGTAACACTATGAAATCCCCCCCAAAAGGGAAGAAAGCTTCATTTCAAGTAGTCCCGAGAGCAGTGGATTTATATCTTCAAGAAGGTGTATTTCTTCTGATAATGTCTACTCTATCCTCTACTTGTTGTTTTTTGAAGTTTATATTACTTATGTTTTTTAAAAATAGCTTGAAACTATCTCAAATCTGGAGGCCAAAAATAGAGGGGTGAGGACATTCAGACCGTGACAGAGACACTGCCATTTAAGCTGACGTGCTGACTCTAAGACATAGGTTTTACAGAGCATCGGGGTCATCACTGTACATCTTTTGATTATACTTAGGTGGCTTAGAGTCTTCTTCCCTCCTTGCGGAGTTTTAAAAGCATCTAGTCTGAATTTGGGGGAAAGTCCAAGGTAGAAGTGAAGTGATTTAGTGGCGAAGAGGACCTTGGCCTTTCTCCTCACTCTTGGTGCCAGTTCCTCTAGACCCCATCTCCATGTGTATTGTTCCAGGATCTTGCCTCTCAGGAACTCATGCTCAACTAGGGCTCTGGCTGATAAAATATTATATTTCTTGGGATGTCCTGAATTGCCAAGAAATTTTCCTCCATAGAGGAATGGAGTTAACATGATGGCAGCAATGATGAGAAAGAGTCCTGGTCCATAAGATATGTCCATATGACACGTCCCACCTAACATTTGGAACTTGAATAGAGACCAAAGTGAGGCCTGTTAGAAAATAGCACATTATAGCCTTTCAGTACTTTACTCATGCTTTGTTAATATTTTTTTTTTATTTCAAACTAGCCAATATGTTCAGCTGATCCCAAATGAATGGTCACACTAATGTTAACAATGCTTTAAAAATGAGATTGATTAAAAATTCAATTTATTTTATCTGAACTCTAAAGTAAATAACTGATTAAAGATAAGGATATATGGTACTCATTTTAAAGACATTTAACTTTGCTTCCTTGCAGGAACTTGACCCCACTCTAAGGAGATTGAGAGATTAAGATATTTTGGATGATGCCCAAGATGTTTCATTTCTAAAGGCCCGTGAAACTGGAAACGTGTTTTCAGAAACCCTCAGAAACATAATTAATTACTGAGTTAGACCTTTAAAGACAGGAACTGCTTCAAGCCTGATATGGACCTTTTATCTAGTTAATTAGCTTTATGGAGAGAATTTTGCACACTTAGCAGATGAGCATAGATTTTATTACTTGAGACACAATACAATTTATTTTTATGTTGTACTTTTAAATTACGGAATAAAAAGGAAAGTAATCTTGAAACTCTGAAATAATTCAAGAAGTTCTGATAATAATGAGGGAAAGTGTGATTAGATTTTATTCCCTCCACTAAGTGATATCTTCAAAATAAAATAAAAATTTAAGTATAACGCCCACCAGATAGACCAAGCATTTAAAATAAGGGGCTTTTGGTGTGACTCAAAAGTTTAGTTGTTTATTATATAGAGCAAACTGTTTGTCTACGTATGAATGAACTAGACTCCAAAAAGCTATACAAAGATCCCTTTGGTCCTAAGTCCAATGCAATTGAGGGGAGTTTATTTCTATAATTCCATCATTTCCACTAAACATATAAAGTGGTAAGATGGGCATATTATTCTCTTCCCAAATAGATTGTTTTTCCACATCAAAAATCTGCTGGGATAGGATTACCCTTTATGTTCGCTGAAAATGCTGTGAGGAATTTCTCAGTAGCTATATTGTCCTTCACAATTTTGATGCTCACTTTGACTCTGTTTAGATTCAAATGTGTTTTGAAACCATCAAACCATCTATGGCTTAGAACACAACTTTCAATAGTAAAACTTCTACAAAGAGTCAATTTTGAGTTCTTGATTGTATTCGAACATCTTTTGAGTTAACACAAGGGTTAACAAGCATTAAAGGGAAGTACCAATTCTATAGCTACAATTCCAAAATTTACCCTCTTTCCTTAGCTGTTACTCTTCATCTCTTGATGTACAAGTGCACTGGCACAAGTGAGTTGGTTTGTCCCAAATTTTGAGTCACTCTCTGTCATTGATACTCAATTCAGTTTTCTGATGCTAAATCTCATATGTGTATGGCAGAATTAGTCACGTTTCTCAACACTTAATAAAAATTGTCTCATGCCTCTCTTATCTATATCTTCTTTCTGCCACTTTTAACTTTCTCACTATTTTTCCTTTTAAAATGGGGTAAATAACTTTCATAAAACACTTTAAACTAACAAACTACAATGGCTGTGGACATGGTAATTAGATACAACACTTCCTACTTTCATTTGGTTGGGTACTGTAAGAACCAAGAGAAAATCAGAAAATAAGCAGGGCACTAATGGAACAGGGAACTTAAGGGTTACAGGCAGGTCCTGCTCCTGTTCTGTTAGGAATAACATGCCCAAGGTCGTTCAAGAAGCAGCGACAGATAGGGACTCTGGGAGGCTGAAAGAAAGAGAAAAAAAGGAAAAAAAAGACAAATGTTTGCATTCTATTAGTTAAGAGACCCTTATCAGAAGTTTATGTTTGAAATTCTCCACTGAGTAATACCCCCCCCCGTAACTGCGCACGACCTCCCTAGCCAATGACTAACAGCCACATCAGCTTCTGTATGATGCTTGCTCATCCTAGATAGCCATCCTATAAAAAGGAGCCATTTTAGAAGCTCGTGGCTGCAGTGCTCCAGTCTCTTCGGAGGCGTGGGTTGCCTGCAGTCCCTGCGCAGGTTTGGGGGGCTGCAGTGTTCCCCTGTGTGGGTTACCTGCATCCCTGTGCAGGTTTGGGGGGCTGCAGTGCTCCCTTGCATGGGTTGCCTGCAGTCCCTGTGCAGGTCTGCAATAAAACGTATAAAATTCACTTTGTGTCTGCTGTGGCCTATCTCGCTGGGATGTAACAGGTACAGTGGGTAGAATTTTGTTCTAGATCATAACTTTGCTAATCTGAATGGCAATTAGTAAGATAAAAGCCTGTAAGTAAAGAAATTTCTATTATATAACTTTTATTATATGTATATAAATTACATAATCTATATCAAAAGATATTATCTATCTACTATATAAACTTTCTACTACATAGATAGAAATAGACCTCTAGTTTCCTCATCTAGTAAATGAGTAGGATGGATGGAAGGATCCAGCACTCATGAATTCAAAGTGACTTCACTTTTACCTGTTTTTTGTTTTTACTTTTATCTGTTTTAAACTTTGTATTTCTTAGTAAATACTGGCTAAGAAGTAATTATGTTAATTAAAAAATAATCTCAAAAACTTTGATTAAGTAACCTTGAAAGCTCCTTCCCATTTTGCCAATGCAGGAAGTGAAAATTATACAGCTAAGATAGAGTAACAAAATGGCTCATGGTGTGATTTAATTGTTTTTATTGGTTCTTTTAGGACTAGGCTATAATGGCTTAAAGTTCACAAGTTGATTCTTTATATTACCTATCTGAAAAGGATTCAGAAAGACATAAAATAGACTGTTTTTTTTTCTCCAGCCTGTTAGCAAATTTACTGTTGGCCTTCAGCATAAACTCTTGCTCTCATGCTGGTCAGGAAGGAGTTGGTGGTACCTCACGTGCTATAAACAAAAAGTTTATGGACGAATAATAGCTGATACCAACCCAAGAAGTCCTAGAAATAACACAACTGAAAACTGGAGGCAGACAACACCAAGCCTAGACTCAACCAGCTCTATAAGCAAAACATCTAAACACAGACATAATGAGAAGACAAAAAGTGCAATCCAAATGAAACCACAAGAGACATCTTCAGGAGGTGAACTGAGTTATATGGAAATAATCAAACTTCCAGATGTGGAGTTCAAAATAATGATTGTAAGGATGCTTAGGGATCTTAGAACAACAATGGATGGTCATTATGAACACCTAAATAAAGAATAGCAAGTATAAAAAAGAATCAGTCGAAGATGACAAATACAATATCAGAAATAAAGACCACAATGGAAGGAATTAAAAATAGAATGGATAGAGCTGAGGATCGAATCAGCGAGTTGGAGAACAACTGGAATGAAGGCATGAAAGCGAGAAGAAAAAAGAAAAGAGACTCAAAAAGTCTGAAGAAACTCTTAGCTCTGTGACAACATGAAGAGAAATAACATCCTCATCATAGGGGTTCCCGAAGAAGAAAAAGAACAAGGGGTAGAGACTTTGTTCAATCATATCATAGCTGAAAACTTCCCTAAATTAATGCAGGAGAAACTCTCACAAGTTCAAGAAGCACAGAGGACTCCATTAAAGAGAAACCCAAAGAAACCTACACCAAGACACATCATAATTAAAATACCAAAGCTAAGCGATAAAGAGAAAATATTAAAAGTTGCAAGAGAAAAAAAAGCTATCACCTACAAAGGAGCCCCCATAAGGATGACATCCGACTTCTCAACAGAAACACTTGAGGCCAGAAGAAAATGGCAGGAAATATTCAAAGTAATACAGAATAAGAACCTACAACCAAGACTACTTTATCCAGCAAGGCTATCATTTAAAATCAAAGGAGAAAATAAAAGCTTCCCAGACAAATAACAACTCAAGGAATTTATTACAACTAAACCAATGCTGCAGGAAATACTAAGGGGCCTGTTGTAAACAGATCAAAGTGGGAAAAGAATATAGCAAAAAAGGAATACACCTTTAAAGAATAAAATGGCAATAAGTAACTACATATCAATAATAACTTTAAATGTGAATGGATTAAATGATCCAATCAAAAGACATAGGGTAGCTGCGTGGATAAGAAAACAGGACCCGTATATATGCTGTCTACAAGAGACACACCTTAGAACAATAGATACACATAGATTGAAAGTAAAAGGATGGAAAAAAACGTTTCATGCAAATGAAAAGAAAAAAAAAGCTGGGGGAGCAATACTTATATGAGACAAATTAGACTTTTTTTTTTTTGTATTTTTCGGAAGCTGGAAACAGAGAGAGACAGTCAGACAGACTCCTGCATGCGCCCGACCGGGATCCACCCAGCACGCCCACCAGGGGCGATGCTCTGCCCACCAGGGGGCAATGCTCTGCCCCTCCGGGGCATCGCTCTGCCTTGACCAGAGCCACTCTAGCGCCTGGGGCAGAGGCCAAGGAGCCATCGCCAGCGCCCGGGCCATCTTTGCTCCAATGGAGCCTTGGCTGCGGGAGGGGAAGAGAGAGACAGAGAGGAAGGAGGGGGGGTGGAGAAGCAAATGGGTGCTTCTCCTATGTGCCCTGGCCGGAAATCAAACCCGGGTCCCCCGCACGCCAGGCCGGCGCTCTACCGCTGAGCCAACCGGCCAGGGCAAATTGGACTTTAAAACAAAGGATATAGTAAGGGATAAAGAAGGCCACTACATAATGATAAAGAGAGTAATCCACAGGAAGATATAACTAATATAAATATCTCTGCACCTAATATAGGAGCATCTAAATATATAAAGCAGACTTTGATGAATTTAAAGGGCGAGATCAACAGCAATATTATAATAGTAGGGGATTCCAATACCCCACTAACATCACTAGATAGATCCTCAAGAAAGAAAATAAACAAAGAAACAGCAGACTTATTGGACACACTGGATCAAATTGATTTAATAGATATCTTCAGAACTTTTCACCCTAAAGCAGCAGAATATACATTCTTTTCAAGTGCTTATGGTACATTCTCTAGGATAGACCACATGTTAGGGCACAAAAGTGCTCTCAACAAATTTAAGAAGATTGAAATTATATCAAGCTCTTTCTCCGATCACAATGGCATGAAACTAGAAATGAACCACAACAGAAAAGCTCAAAAATTCTCAAACACATGGAAACTAAATAGCAGATTGTTAAATAGCAAATGGATTAAGAATGAGATCAAAGAAGAAATAAAAAAATTCCTAGAAACAAATGACAATGAGCATACAACAACTAAAAATTTATGGGACCCAGCAAAAGTAATACTGAGAGGGAAGTTCATAGCACTACAGGCACACTTTAAGAAGCTAGAAAAAGCTCAAATAAACAACTTAACCCTGCATCTAAAAGAACTAGAAAAAGAACAGCAAGTAAAGCCCAAATGTAGTAGAAGGAAGAAAATAATAAAGATCAGAGCAGAAATAAGTGACATAGAGGCTAAAGAAACAATACAGAGGATCAATGAAACTAGGAGCTGGTTCTTTGAAAAGGTAAACAAGATTGATGAACCTTTAACTAGAATCACCAAGAAAAAGAGAGAGAGGACTCAAATAAATAAAATTAGAAATGAGAGGGGAGAAATAACAACTGACACAACGGAAATACAAAGGACTGTAAGAAAATACTATGAAGAACTGTATGCCAAAAAACTAGACAACCTAGAGGATATGGACAAATTCCTTGAAACATACAATCTTCCAAAAATCAATCTGGAAGAATCAGAAAACCTAAACAGACCGATTACACTAAATGAGATCGAAACAGTTATCAAAAAACTCCCAACAAAGAAAAGTCCAGGGCCTGATGGCTTCACAACTGAATTCTACCAAATATTCAAAGAACAACTCCTATCCTTCTCAAACTATTTCAAAAAATTCAGGAGGAAGGAAGACTTCCAAGCTCCTTTTATGAGGCGAGCATAATTCTGATTCCAAAACTAGGCAAAGAAAACACAAAGAAAGAAAATTATAGGCCAATATCTCTGATGAATATAGATGCTAAAATCCTCAACAAAATATTAGCAAACTGGACCCAACAATATATGGAAAAAGTCATACACCATAATCAAGTGGGATTTATTCTGAGGAGGCAAGGCTGGTACAATATTTGTAAATCAATGTGATTTATCACATAAACAAAAAGGAGAAAAACAATATGATAATTTCAATAGATGCAGAAAAAGCATTCGATAAAATCCAGCACACATTCATGATCAAAACTCTCAGCAAAGTGGGAATACAGGGAAAATACCTCAACATGATAAAAGCCATCTATGAGAAACCCACCGTCAACATCATACTCAATGGGCAAAAATTTAAAGCAATACCCTTAAGATCAGGAACAAGGCAGGGGTGCCCCTTTCACCACTTTTATTCAACATAGTCCTGGAAGTCTTAGCCACAGCAATCAGACAAGAAGAATAAATAAAAGGCATTCAAGTTGGAAAAGAAGAAGTAAAACTATCATTATTTGCAGATGATATGATATTGTATATAGAAAACCCTAAAGTCTCAGTTAAGGAACTACTGGACCTGATTATTGAATTCAGCAAGTGGCAGGATATAAAATCAATACTCAGAAATCAGACGCATTTTTATACGCCAACAATGAACAGTCAGAAAGAGAAATTAAGGAAACAATCCCCTTCACTATTACAACCAAAAAAATAAAGTACTTAGGAGTAAACTTAACCAAGGAGACTAAAGACTTGTACTCGGAAATTACAAAGCATTGATAAAAGAAATCAAGGAAGATACAAACAAGTGGAAGCATATACCGTGCTCATGGTTGGGAAGAATAAACATCATTAAAATGTCTATATTACCCAAAGCAATTTATAAATTCAATGCAATTCCAATTAAAATAACAATGACATATTTCAAAGATATAGATCACATACTCCAAAAATTTAAATGGAACCAAAAGAGAACACGAATAGCCTCAGCAATCTTAAAGAAGAGGAATAAAGTGGGAGGTATCACACTTCCTGATATCAAGTTATACTACAAGGCCATTGTACTCCAAACAGCCTGGTACTGGCATAAGAACAGGCATATAGATCAATGGAACAGAACAGAGAACTCAGAAATAAACCGACAGCTCTATGGACAACTGATATTTGACAAAGGAGGTAAGGAAATACAATGGAGTAAAGACAGCCTCTTTAACAAATGGTGTTGGGAAAATTGGACAGCTACCTGCAAAAAAATGAAAGTAGCTCACCAGCTTACACCACTCACAAAAATAAACTCAAAATGGATAAAAGACTTAAATGTAGGCCATGAAACCATAAACATCTTAGAAGAAAGCATAGGCAGTAAGCTCTCCGACATCTCTGGGAGTAATATATTTGCTGATTTATCTCCATGGGGAAGTGAAATAAAAGACAGGATAAACAAATGGGACTATATCAAACTAAAAAGCTTTTGCACAGCTAAAGACAATAAGAACAGAATAAAAAGACAAACTACACAATGGGAGAACATATTTGATAATACGTCTGATAAGGGGTTAATAACCAAAATTTATAAAGAACTTGTAAATCTCAATACCAGGAAGACAAACAATCCAATCCAAAAATGGGCAAAAGAAATGAATAGACACTTCTCCAAAGAGGACATACAGATGGCCAGTAGGCATATGAAAAAATGCTCAGCATCACTAATCATTAGAGAAATGCAAATTAAAACCACAATGAGATATCACCTCACACCAGCCAGAATGGCGCTCATCAAGAAGATAACACAGAATAAGTGCTGGCGAGGATGTGGAGAAAAGGGAACCCTCCTGCACTGCTGGTGGGAATGCAGACTTGTGCAGCCACTGTGGAAAACAATTTGGAGATTCCTCAAAAAACTGAAAATCGAACTGTCTTTTGACCTAGCTATCCCACTTTTACGAATATACCCCAAGGACACCATAGAACGGACCCAAAAGAAGAAATGCACCCCTATGTTTGTGGCAATATTGATCACAATAGCAAAGATCTGGAAACAGCCCAAGTGTCCGTCAGAGGATGAGTGGATTAAAAAGCTTTGGTACATATATACTATGGAATACTACTCAGCCATAAGAAATGATGACATCGGATCATTTACAATAACATGGATGGACCTTGATAACATTATACGGAGTAAAATAAGTAAATCAGAAAAAACTAAGAACTATATGAATCCATACATAGATGGGACATAACAATGAGACTGAGAGACACAAACAAGAATGTGATGGCAACAGGGGTGGGGGGGTGGGGGGAGGGGGGAGGGGGGTGAGGAAGGAGAGAGTGGTTGGGGGAGGGGATCGGCACAAAGAAAACCAGATAGAAGGTGACAGAAGACAATTTGACTTTGGGGGAGGGGTATGCAGCACAATCAAATGTCAAAATTATCTGGAGATGTTTTCTCTCAACATATGTACCCTGATTTATCAATGTCACTGCATTAAATTTAATAATAAAAAATAAAACAAAAAAAAATTCATGGTTGAAATAAGTTGCTGTCAGTTCCTACTCTCCCTTTCCCACTTCTTACCTGATGTTTCCCTTATGATGAAATATGCACACAAAAATAGATGTTTTGGGCAATTTTATTATGAGCTCCAAACAAACAAGAAAATGACACACTGGCCAGTGTCAATTAAGATGCTCCCACAGGACAAGAAAAAGTGTCGACTAGATGAAATTTGATGAAGTGGGAGAAACAATCCTTTGTTTCAGTGGTCCTGAAAGCTAAAGGTATCAGTCTGTGGTGATTTTAGGGAAAGAGATAGGAACTTATTCCATTGGGCATGTTCATATTACTGCTCAGAAAAATTAGAGGATATTTCAAAATGAATATGAAGCGATAAGATATCCCCGAATTTTTGTGAGCAGTTGTATGTGATGGTGTGTGTATGTGACTAGTGAATGTTTTAATTGCTATTTTATTAAAAAAAATTTTTTTTCCAAGAAAGATTTTTTAAAAAATTGATATGTGACATAACTGAATCCCAGAGAGCTTGGGTAACTGCTCAAGGCCTAAGGACTAGTTAATGTCACAACTAGAGGCAGAGCACACATCTCCTGATTCTCTGTTCAGTGTATCTCATTTATATCACAAAACTTGGTTATATGCAAGTAACCTTCAATTAGAGTTAATGTCTACGACAAAGTGATTAAGCTAACATTGGCTTCAGGAAGGATGACATTTTCAAACTTTTAGAGGGACTATTTTTAGTCAATACTAAGGTGGTTTCCGATGTGGAGGTACAAAGCAAGATTACCTTGTCATTCTTGTTGAAGTAGGACCAGAATATGAAACTCTTGATGACACAGAGTACATCAACAATGTTTTTTTTCATAATAAGATAAGTATTTGTGAATTTTTATCACAATGCCATTTCTTTTCCATTTCATTTTATACCCAGGTTATCCTTAAACACAACATTTTTGTTTGCTAGGTTCCCAAACGTTAATGATCACCACAATCATATAATAGTTTTCAATGTTTTCTTAAGCATTGAGCAGAAGTTTCTAGGATCTTGACCTTTTGCCAAGGGATGAAACTAAGTGAATCATTACAGGCCAAAATCTATTCAGGTTTTCCTAGGATAGAAAATCCAAGGTCATCACAAATCAAAGGCGCTGGCTCTAGTTTTGGGATTTTTTAAAAAAGTGTCTTACATATAAACTGATACAAATATTCACCCAATTTTCTTCAGCTTCCTCTTGAGAGGCCTTCCTTGAGCCCAACTTTTCTCAGTCCCTGGCTGGAATTCACATTACCTTCAACTACGTTTAATAAACAGTTTGTTGGCAAACAGCATAATAATTAAATAAGATACTGTATATAGAAGTATATTTTTTAAATGTAAATTACCAAACAGGTGATTTTATTACCCTGATACCGCTTTTATGACCCTTAATGCATCCGCCTCACATTATGTTGCAAGATACATTCTTGTCTCTTGCAGAAGATTAGTGGTTGTTGGAAGGTGGTGATCACATCTTTTCTGTTGTCCCCTTTCCAGTGTCTAACATAAGGAAGATGTTTTAATAATTGTTGCAGAAATGACTTACTACTTTGGTCAATGAAACCCCTAACATTTTATGATGACCCTATCAATAATAAATCAGTACGGGGTTGAAACAGGCACTTTACTATCACTATTATGCACAGGAAGTGCATGAGGCCAGGACAATTTGAGGATTGCCTAAAACAACACAGTCAGATTAGGGATTTTATGTGGCGGGAAAGACAGATTTACAGAGAGAAGAATATCCTACTATAACATTCAAGGCTAAGCAAATATCACTCAGTGATTATTCTTTTCCTTTTTGTAGCTATGATCAACAATTGTATGGTAGAGGGTCTGCTTGTAAGAACACAAATGTCTACAGAAACACATTGCTATTTTAGTAAATATTTTTTCCCAGTCTAGAGTATAAACATTACAACTTAATATAAAGAGTATATTCATGGATATTTAGTTGAAAATGCACAATAGAGAATTGATTCTGGATCTAATTGAGTATCTTGAAGATTTTAACAAAAGGCTTGCTCTTTAGAAATTAAAATGTCTTAGATTTCTCTGTTTACAAAAGATAAGTCTTAGGATGTCAACATTGTCAGGCCTCCTTGGGTCGCCTTGTTAGCTTTTTGGATATGTAACTGTAATTTTAAAACGTGCCCCATTCTAAATCTCTGATATTGTTCCTGCCACTTCTTTCTCAGAGCTTCCTAATGGCTTCTAACGCAACTCAGAGTAAACGCCAAAATCCTTACAAGGTCATCCAGTGCCTGGCCCCTACCAGCTCTCTGGTCTCACCTCCTCTCTCTTCCACACTAACTTCACCCAGCTACACTGGCCTCTTTGCTCCCCCCTGGGACACATCAAGCAGGCCTGTGGTATTGATCCCTTCCTGAGAATGCTACCCCCCATATTTTCACATGGTTGCTCCCTACTTCTTTCAGGTCCCTGCTCATACATCAAATGTCGGTGAAGTTTCCCTTGACCTCCTGAAATAAAACAGTAACTCCCACTACCTTTCACCACCACACCCGCACCTGGGACTCCCTTGACCATGTATCCTACTTTATTTTTCTCCATGGCACTTACTACCATGTGACATACTCTATGCTTACTAATTTATTTATGGAATGTCAGCTCTCTGAGGGCAGGGCCTTTGTCAGGTTTTACTGCTTAATTCCTAAGTAAAAAAGATCAGCAATAAATATTGAATGACTACATGAAATTTACCCGGTTCTTCCAAGTTTACTTTTAATTCCATTTCCTTCAGGAAGTTTTCCTGGTGTGAGTGGAAAATGTGGATTACCATCCTCTTTGACTATAACCAGAAATTTTAATCCTCCCAGGAATACCTTAATCTTATAAAAGGTAAGAACAAAATTACCTTATCTGCTAGTTCTAAATGGCCCTCAACATATACATAGTGTTCCTAAAATATTAACAGATGGATCCAGGAGTGGGCTAGCTGATTGCCCAAAGCCATAGAACTGTGCAGGCTTAGCTCTAGAATAAGTATTCAATATAAACTTGGTTGATTCAGTGTCTCTTGCTTTGATGAGTGCCAATATTCCTTCAAGACTTGCCAACAACGTATATAACCAGGCTGATTTTTCTTCTAGTCACATGGTTCTGCTTTATTAGAAAGGAATCATTATATGCCCATGACCTGGGAAGTTGAGAAGACATATCACTGGATAATGATAAACACACATGACTCTAATCCAGGAAGCGTTCTTTTTCTCTGATCTTAGGTAAGTGACTTCACCTCTCTCGTCCTTCCTTTTCTAATTTATAATATAAAATGATAAATAATAACAGCTACTGATCCCAGTTTACAGGGTTGTGGTTAAAGATCTAATATAGTGTGTTTAAAGTGCTTTAAAAATGATAAAGTGCTAAGTGATGTACATCTTCACAACTCTTATTAGGATTCTGAATTTTCAGCAATGCCTTCATTTTAGCTTCTACTGAAGCTCTTGTGACAGTCCACCAAACATGAGGGACAAGAAAAGAAAACCCTTGCTGCACTGTGGCTTGAGACATAGTGAAAGGGGTGAGCCTGCACACTAATGAAACTGTGTTAATTCAATCCCTGGTCTGTAGTAGGGAGGACTAAATTTAAAATATAGATGCCAGCAAAAAGGAGTGGAAGGCTGGACCATCAACCAATTGATTTATTACATCTGTTGTCAAATTCATTGATCTTACTTCACTTCTCAGAGTGGCTGTCAGAATCCTCAGTGTTGCTACAATATTATAAATAAAATTATGATATAGTGTTCAAAATAAAAATAAAAATATTATATTTTTCTTTTCCCTTATTAAAAATACATTTTAGCTACTGAATTTATTCAGCAGCAAGACACAAAATAAAAACTTCACAAATGTCTGCACTGATAAGGAAGGAATTAAATGGAGAAGGGATTATCACAGGATAAATTTGCAGAAAGAATTTATGCAGGCAAAAGCAATGAAGAAAACATCTCTGGAAGTTGGCACTCTTGCTTTCCTTTTGGAGATATTTTATTTACATTTTTTTGTTTAACATATTTCTGGAGATGATACAGGGTTTTTAATAAATAAAAATGAAGAGGTTTTAAATGATTCCATTATCCAAAGGCTTGCTTTTTGTAGATTGAAAAATGTTAACTTTTCTTTTGTCTACTTTGGTTAAAATTGAGATTATCAAGTTTAAGATTTTATTGGTGATTGGATAGCCTATATACAAAATTTTATGATAGAAAATTCTTAAGAAGTCCTAATTTATGAAAGTACCAATGATATTTAAATTTTTTATTTATTTATTTATTTTTTTTTTCATTTTTCTGAAGCTGGAAACAGGGAGAGACAGTCAGACAGACTCCCTCATGCGCCCGACCGGGATCCACCTGGCACGCCCACCATGGGGCGACGCTCTGCCCACCAGGGGGCGATGCTCTGCCCATCCTGGGCGTCGCCATGTTGCGACCAGAGCCACTCTAGCGCCTGAGGCAGAGGCCACAGAGCCATCCCCAGCGCCCGGGCCATCTTTGCTCCAATGGAGCCTTGGCTGCGGGAGGGGAAGAGAGAGACAGAGAGGAAAGCGCGGCGGAGGGGTGGAGAAGCAAATGGGCGCTTCTCCTGTGTGCCCTGGCCGGGAATCGAACCCGGGTCCTCCGCACGCTAGGCCGACGCTCTACCGCTGAGCCAACCGGCCAGGGCAAATTTTTTTTTTTAGAAAGAAAATATGGTGTAAAGCAAATTAATAGTACTAATAACAACATGGACATAACTGGAGTAACTTTCAAATACACTAAAAGAAACAAACCCACAAAGTTAGTATGGTCTTAGAAATTCTGGATGAGTTTCAGGCCCAGTATTTTTCCCTTTCTTTTATCAATTTACTTTTAATTAGGTATGAAGCTTTGTTGTTGGTTTTTGTTTTTTGTTTTTTTTTTAGATTTTATTTATTCATTATTTTTAAGAAGGGGGAGAGATAAAGAGAGAAAAGAGGAGAGGAATAGGAAGCATCAACTCTCATATGTGCCTTGACCAGGCAAACCAGTATGGAGCTTTGTAATTAGAATGAAAGAATGAGGGACAGGGAAGAAAAATGTAGTCTTAAATAGCATTTAAGATACAGTGACCTATAGCCTGAATTTACTTTGCAATTTACTATTGATTTTTTGAAATAACAACATGATATTGTGAATATTGATCTTGTGCAATTTGATGCTCTCAGAGGAAGAAATGAAGTATAAAATTGAAGGCCTTTGCTATGAGTCATTCTTTCTTGAAGACACCATAATGGCAATTAATGAAGAGTTAACACATTTCTCTTTGAATAATGAACATTTGGGGGCAATTGTTTATTACTGTAACTGCACAGAGTAAGCGGAGCCAAATGCCAAGGGGACTGTATACTTTTTCTCAGTACAAACTTATTTTTTTCTTCTTAGGAAGAAATCAAGGAAAATACTATGTGATTAGGAAACAGAGAGCCTTAGGTTGGTTTTTGGAGGCTATTTAGGTTTGCAAATTTGAGAAAGTCTTTTAACTCCTTTGAGCCTCCTTTTAATTTATAAGATAGAGGGACTAGTATCTATCTACCTGACAGGATTTTTGTATGAATTAACTAAAGATAGATATAAAATGGTTGTCATCAGTCAGGTAGCAATCAATAAATGCTTGTTTCTTTTCCTTTTCTTCCCCTTCAGATTAGAACATTATTGGTTTTAGCTGGGATTCAGGGTTAAGAGGATAGGTTAGTGACCACAAACAATGTGATTTTGGGAAAATGTATACATTTTTATACAAGGGGACTGAAAATGTACATTTCAGATTCAACCTACAAATCATATTCATAATTTACTGTTTCAATTTATTTTTAATTTTTTAAAAAGCTCTGAATTTTAATATCAACAAAAATGAGACATTTGAAAAATTACAAACATGCCTGTTTGGAATGACCTCATCATCAGGAAATTTCTCTTCCCTCTCCCTTCTTCTAACAAACCTTAGCCATGTTCAGTGTTATGTCTTTTAGGAAGTCTCTTCCGACTGTTCAGTGTTGATCTCTCCTTTGTACATACATGCCATGCTACTCCTTCATCTTTTAAGATGCCAAAGCTAAACTTCCGTAGAGTGCAAAAACCACATTGTCTTATTCCCCTTACAAGCTGCAAGTTGTTTGAAGGCAGAAATAACTTATTTATTCTTTTTTCCCCATCTTTTGTGGTGCTTCACATAATTCACACTGAAGTCTAAAGATTCTCTGGGAAGTTACATAATTATATTATTTACAATATATCAATTACATCATGATGTGTTGTCTTCTTTATGTACATGTCACCATTGTTCACAAATCCCTTCCATACTTAATTTTTTTTTCTCTAGCAGAACTAGGTTTATAGCAATTAGCAGCAGTTTATAACTAGGTTTATAATAGATGAAATTCCTAATTCTGTCTTTGCTTTACCATGAAGAGCAAATTATGTTAGAAGTTTGCTTTGGTGAAACATGAGACTTGTGGCAAGCCAAATGACTTACTACAAGGATAGAATGTGCAGTTGTCTCAAAAAAGTATTTAAGAAACCTGGACTAATGGCTCTCAAACTATTCTCCTGCACTTGTGTTCTATACATAATGATGAACTCATTCTACACTAAGATAAAAATCATGATTTTTTTCTGAATTGACTGAATAAAGTAATGCATTGAATTAACTTAATTTTAAGTTTTACTACTATAACTATAAAACTTTGTTAATTTAGTGCTTATCTGCTAGGATAAGTGAATGAATTTATTAAAAATAACAGCCAGCAGAAGATAAACATTGATAAAGGAAACACACTATATTCATCAGAGTTTTGGTTATGAAAACAAAACTGGAGGACAGCATTTAAAGAGGGTGACATAAAAGGCTCCTAAACTACCCTTCTCCTATGTATACACTGAAGAAAGAGCTACACAAAAAGCAATTCCCTTTGTAGAATCCAGCTGAGTGGCCTCTATACCTCAGGTGAACAAGAAAATGCTCACATCAAAATGGGTAGGAAAGGCTGAGGAAGACATACTCTTGCCATAACCCCTACTCTCAGCACAGCACCATAAAGACAGAGGAAACCTTCAACTCCCAGCTTCTCCCACTGGACTGTAAAGGGTTTATACCCAACATGTAGTGGCCCAACTTTAAAGACCTCCACTTGAGGGCAGGGCTCCTCAAACACCTCATTCTAAAAGCCAATAGGGCTTGTGTCCCACAAGACTACAGCAAACAAAGAAGCAATCATCAATGAGCTGGAGTACTCCCTGCATCTAACATCCCAGGGCTGAGTGCAGAGGGAGCAAACAAAAAATATCCACCACATAGTTTCTCCCATGAAGGGACATAACTATATACAAAAAATAATTAATATTAGAAATGAAAGAGTAGACATTGCAACTCATCCCACAGAAAGGATCATAATAGACTATTATGAAAAATTACATGCCAAAAAATTGGACAACCTAGGATAAATGGATAAATTTCTAGAAACATAAAACCTACCAAGACTGAATTATAAAGAAAAAAAATCTGAGGAGACCAATTACTTGAAAGGAGATTGAATCAGTAATCAAAAACTTCCCCCAAAACAAAAGTCCATGACAAGATGATTTCACTAGTGAATTCTACCAAACATTAAAAAGAAATTAATACTAATCCTTCTCAAAATATTCCAAAAAACAGAAGATGAAGAAACACTTCCAAACTAATTTTATGAGGCTAGCATTACTTTGATATCAAAAACAGACAAGGCCACTACAGGAAAAGAACATTGCATGCTAATATCCATTATTAACACAGGATCAAAAATCTTCAACAGAATATAAGCAAACTGAATTCAACAGTGCATTAAAAGAATCATATACCATGATAAAATGGGACATATTCCAAGAGGCAAGAATTGTTCAGCATCTGCAAATCAATCAATGTGATATACGATGTTAACAAAATAGAAAATAAAAATCATATAATCATTTCAACAAATTAAGAAAAAGTAATAAAGGCCATACATAACCAGCCCACATTAATATCATAGCTATGGTGAAAAGCTGAAAATATTTCCTCTAAGTTCAGGAACAAGACAAGGATGCACACTCTTGCCATTTTTATTCAACATAGTACTGAAAATCTAGCCAGGGTAATTAGTCAAGAAAAATAAAATAAAGGCATCTAAATCAAAAAGGAAGAAGCAAAACTCTATTTGCAGATGACATAATATTATATATAGGAAACCCAAAAGATATCTCACAGAAAAAAACAGTTAGAACTAAACAAATTCAGTAAGGTTACTGAAAACAAAACCAATATACAAAAATCAGCTGTGCTTCTATACTAGTAATGGCTTATCAGAAAAAGAAATTTAGAAAACAATCTCATTTATAATAGCATCAAAAAGAACAAAATGCTTAGGAATAAATTTAACCAAAGAAGTAAAAGATCTGTACATTGAAAACTATAAGACATTTGTGAGATAGATGACACAAATAAATAAGAAAATATTCCATGCCTATGGATCGAAAAGATCAATATTGTTAAAATGTGCATACTACCCAAAGTAATTTACAGATTTAATGCAGTCTCTATCAAAATTCCAATGTCGTTTTTTTCAGAAATATAAAAAAGTATCTTAAAATTTTTATGGAACCACAAAAGACCTTATATAGTCAAAGCAATCTTGAAAAAGCAAAATAAAGCTGAAGGCAACATGCTTCCTGATTTCAAATTATATTTTAAAAATGTAGCTGTTAAAAAAGTATGGTATTGACACAAACCAAAGCAGACACATAGAATGAAATAGAATACAGAGCTCAGAAATAAACTCACACATATATGGTCCACTGAATTAGGACTAAGAAGTCAAGAATATACAATAAGGGAAAGAATAGTCTCTTAAATAAATTAAGTTGGAAAAGCTGGGAAGTTACATGCAAACTAGACTTCTATCTTTTACCATGCATAAAAATAAACTCAAAATGTATTAAAGACTTGAACATAAGACCAAGTATAGTAAAACTCCTACAGGAAAACATAGTAACCTATGGAATGGGAAAAAATACTTGCAAACCATCGACCAAATAAGGGATTAATATAAAAAATTTATATAAAGTACTCATACAACTCAATGGAACAAAAAAACAAAACAAAAATCCCCAAAGAATTTAATTAATAAACAGGTAGGGTAAGTGAATAGTTATTTTTCTAAAGAAGATATTCAAATGGCCAACAAGTTCCTGAAAAGTTGTTCAACATCATTAATCATCAAGCAAATGCAAATCAAAACCACAGTGAAATATCACCTCTCATCTGTTAGAATGTTGAACATTCTAACATATATCAAATATCATATATCATAACATATCTCATATCAAAAAGATATGAGATAACAAGTGTTAGCAAGGAGGTAGAGAAAGGCAACACTCGCACACTGTTGGTAGGAATGTAAATTGGTGCAACCAATGGAAAACAGTATATAGCAGGGGTCTCAAACCCGCGGCCGGCTGAACAATTTTGTGCGGCCCGCAAACTAATCCATGAAGTTCAAAATATTTTGGATAAAATTAAGTAAGCCTAGGGGCCTACTTGTATTTTTCATTTCTCTAGCATCCTAGCTAGATATTAGCTTTGTTAACAGCAGTTGTGATGCGAACTACAGTTTCTGGTCGTTTTGTGACACTGAGTAAACTGCATGTATGATTGTGCTTGTTGTACTGATTTTTTTTTGTTTTCAACTGCAGTGAGAAAAGTGTTGCGTAACAGTTGCCTTTTGTAGACCTAGTGCGGCTGCCGAACGGCTGTGATCTTGCTCTGCGGCCCACATGCTGAGTTGAGTTTGAGACCCCTGGTATAGAGGTTCCTCAAAAAATTGCAAATAGAACTATCATAGGATCCAGCAATTTCACTTCCTCATATATATCATAAAACACAAACAACATATTGAGAAGATACCTTAACCTCCATGTTCATTACAGCATTATTCACAATAGGCAAGATATGAAAACAACATAAGTGTCTATCAACAGATGAATGAATAAAGAAGATAAGGTATATATACACAATGGAATATTAATCAGCCATAAGAAGGTAGGAAATCCTGTCTTTTGTAACCGTATGGATGGACATTGGGGGCATTGTGCTAAATAAAGTAAGTTAAACAGAGAAAGATAAAGTCTGTGTGATATCCCTTATATGTGAAATCTAAGAAAAGAAAACTTGTTTGACCAGGTGGTGGCACAGTGGATAGAGCATTGGCCTGGGATGCAGAGGATCCAAGTTCAAAACCCCGAGGTTGCTGGCTTGAGTACGGGCTCACCAGCTTGAGTGTGGGGTCACTGGCTTGAGCATGATATCACAGACATGACTCCATGGTTGCTGGCTTGAGCGCAAAGGTTACTGGCTTGAAGCCCTAAGTTGCTGGCTTGAGCCCAATGTTTATGGCTTGAGCAAGAGGTCACTTGCTCTGCTGGAGCCCCCAGTAAAGGCACATATGATAAAGCAATCAACGAACAACTAACTAATATGCCGCAAGGAAGAATTGATGTTTCTCATCTTTCTTCCTTCATTCTTGTCTTTCCCTATCTGTCCCTTTCTCTGTCTCTATCTCTAGGAAAAAATATAAAAATAAAAATGCCAACCTCATAGAAACAGAGACTAGAATGGTGGTAATATAGGGAGAAACAGAGAGATATTGGGGAAGGGGTACAAAGATCCAGGTATAAGATGAATAAGTTCTAGGGATATCATTTATAACATTGTAATTATAGTTAATACTACTGTATTAAGAGAGTTGTTCTTAAATGTCCTCAACACACACACACACACACAAAATGGTACTTATATGATGAGATGGACATGTTAGCTAATGCTATCTATAGTTGTTATCACTTTGCAATATGTTAAGTATATAAAATCAACACATTGTACACTCTAAACTTTCACAATGATATATGTCAGTTATATTTCAATAAAGTTGAAGGAAAAAATTTAAAAAATAAAAAATAAAGAGAAATATTAACAGCCAGTTATGGGACATCTAATCTTACTTGGTTCGGTGGTTTGGTTTTGCAGTTGAGACATTATTTTTCAAATTAAATATGTGGTTAACTCTGTGTTAGAAAAATTGCTTATAAGTTTTAGATGGAATTAAATTTTTGATTATTCTGAACCATTATTTAGTACTATAACTTCTAAGGACTCTGCCACCTTATTACATTCTAATTTATCTTAGACAGTGGAATGAATACTTTTGCTATCATAGTGTTGGAATGAACCAGACACAAATGGAGTGCTTACATAACCCCAGGTACAATGCTAGGGATTTAGAGAAAATTGTGAAGGATGACTATGTTACCTTCCCTGGTGGTGTCACATATAGTGACTAAAGATAATGTGGACATGTGGTAAATGTTTAAAGTAAGAGGGAGGTGAGAAAGAATAGTGACCAGTCTTTGTGTTCTTTTTTTTTTGTATTTTTCTGAAGCTGGAAACAGGGAGAGACAGTCAGACAGACTCCTGCATGTACCCAACCAGGATCCACCCAGCACGCCCACCAGGGGCGACGCTCTTCCCACCAGGGGGCGATGCTCTGCCCCTCTGGGGGGTTGCTCTGCCGTGACCAGAGCCACTCTAGCACCTGGGGCAGAGGCCAAGGAGCCATCCCCAGCACCCAGGCCATCTTTTCTCCAATGGAGCCTTGGCTGCAGGAGGGGAAGAGAGAGACAGAGAGGAAGGAGGGGGGAGTGGAAAAGCAAATGGGCGCTTCTCCTGTGTGCCCTGGCTGGGAATTGAACCCGGGTCCCCTGCATGCCAGGCCGACGCTCTACCGCTGAGCCAACCGGCCAGGGCCGTCTTTGTGTTCTTGAGCCAACCTCCTCAATGCCTACTTCTAGGAGTATGACATCAGGATCCTTAATCTTCAAAAGATGTGCTCACTGCTCAAACATTACAAGAATCTTGCTAGGTGCCTAGGAAGGTTTACTAGTCCTAGATCTCAGGAACATCTTCCATAACCTCCTACTTCCTTAGATTATAACCTAATCTTGTAAAGTTCTTTAGGGAAAAGTCCTCCATTTCAGTACATGATTGCCATCCTGGTCAGGAATTTTTTTCTGAGTCATTTGTAAATACTTCCTTTTTCCTTTTGGTTTTTTTTTAATTTGTTGTTGTTGTTGTTCTTTTCCCAAAGTTAGAAGCAAGGAGGCAGTCAGACCGACTCCCTCATGAGCCCGACCAGGATCCATCTGGCATGCCCACCAGGGCACAATGATCTTCCCAACTGGGGCATCACTCCATTGTGGCTGGAGCCATTCTAGTGCCTGAGCTGGAGGCCATGGAGCCGTCCTCAGCATCCGGGCCAACTTTTTGCTCCAATGGATACTTGGCTGCGGGAGGGGAAGAGAGAGATAGAGAGGGAGGAGAGGGGGAGGGGTGGAGAAGCAGATGGGCGCTTCTCCTGTGTGCCCTGGCCGGGAATTAAACCTGGGACTTCCACATGCTGGGCCGATGCTCTATCACTGAGCCTACCAGCCAGGTCATCTTTCTCTATTTTGGCTTTCTAGTACCCTATTGAGGATGAGTCAGTATATGAAAGTGAAAAAAACATGTTTCTAATGCAACAGAAATTGGAAACCTTTAGAAAACTAGGTTACTGTGGGAGCTCCCAGGTGTCCCCAAAGTCAGCAATAATAGGCTAAACTTATTTTTAAACTACATGTTAGTTACAGTTTTAAAAAATACTCAGAATATTTTCTTAAATCTTCAGACACCTATGTAAGTGATGTTACTATAAATATATTACAATGTCCAAAAAGTTTGAAAATATTTAGGAAATAGTATATTTATCATACTTTTTATAATACGCAAGGTGGTAAAATCCATTTTTTTTAAGACGAGAGGCAGAGAGATAGTGAGACAGGCTCCTGCATGAGCCCCGACTGGGATCCATCCAGAAACTCCATCTAGGGCCGATGTTTGAGTGCAGAGCTATTTTTTGTGCTTGAGGCTGATGTACTCCAATGGAATTATCCTCAGCTCTCAAGGCCATGATTGAGCCAACTGAACCACTGGTGGGAGGGAAGAGGGGTGAGAAGGGGGAAAAGGAGGAAGGCAGAAGCAGATGGTCACTTCTCCAGTGTGCCCTGATCCAGAATTGAACACAGGATGTCCATACACAGGGCTGACACTCTATCCACTGAGCCACCAGCCAGGGCTAGAATCCATCCCTAACAAATTTTATTGGGAGTGAATACTTTTTTCTGCTTCATAGACAGGGTGACTTTTTTTAAATTATTTTTATTTATTTATTCATTTTAGAGGAGAGAGAGAGAGACAGACAGACAGACAGACAGAAGGGGGGGAGGAGCAGGAAGCATCAACTCCCATATGTGCCTTGACCAGGCAAGCCCAGGGTTTTGAACTGGCGACCTCAGCATTTCCAGGTCAACGCTTTATCCACTGCGCCAACACAGGTCAGGCAACAGGGTGACTTTTCAAATGAGTCAAGATATATTTAGGGTTATGAGATAATAATAATAGTCATAATGACAACTATATGATGATGATGATAATAATAATAATAATAGTAACAAAACAGCAGCAGCAGGAAGCTCAGGCCAAAGTAGAAAATTACGTTTTCTAGAGGCTTCTGTTCTCACTGTGTGACCTTAAAATGAGAATCATTTCTCAAGCTTCTAAGACACCAAAGCATAAATGAATGGTGCATAAACAAATAAATAACAACACTAGTGTTGGCCTTTGGGGGTTTAAATCTTATTCCTGTGACCCCAGGAAGCTGACCAGAGAGAAAAGGGAAGAAAGAATTACAGGATATTTATCTTTATGTTTTAGAAATGCTTTTGATCAGCAGAGCTGGAACAAGTTTCTGTGCTTTTGTGGGAACTACAAATGTTCCAGGGGAGGAAGCAAGATCAAGAGCAGTTTGCTCTTTCAGGGACTTCAAAGCCCATTCATCTAAAGATGTGGCCATTACCATTTTGGCTTCCTTGCTGTGCCTTGGATGGCCCCAAACTTTTCAACAGGAGAGCCTTGCTGGGTTGAGGCCAGCTCGAACATACTCCTTGGAGTGCAGTGTCCCAGAAAATCTGCCCTTCCTGGCCTGTGCACTGTGATTACAGTCCCATACCAGGAGTGACCCTTGTACCTACGGGATGAGTCGGATGCAGAGGTGAGTGGCACAGCGAGGCTGGACTACCCAGCTGCTGCCTCTGCCCCTCTTTCAGGTATGGAGAATTATGAAACATAAGAACAGGGCTGGACCATCTTTACCAGGATCCAGGTCTCTGATCTCAGTAAGTAGTCTGTCTCTTTGCTGGTACTAAGAGATGAGTGTGAAAAAACCCCCAAAACGCAACCAACCAACTAAACAAACTGTCAGAGCTGCATGTCCCATTATGCACCAATTGAGCAGTAATAGGAAAGTGTCCTTTTTCCTTGGAAGTCAAACCCTTGGAGTAAGATTTGTTCAGTGAGTTTATATTTTCTCTGGGCATACGATTTATAAAAATTTCCAATCTAAAACTAACACTGAAACCAAAATAGAACTCAAGCTGCTAATATTGCAGCCACCAATAATCCTGCTTTTGGCGCCTGGATGCTGGTATAAACCCTACGAAGCAGGGACTGCATCTGTCTTGTTTACTGTTGGGTCCCCAGGTCCCAGAGTAAAGTCTTAAAATATCTGTGGAATGAATGACTAAATCAGGGCCCTGATGGTTTGTTCTTTTCACCTATTATGTGATCTTGATAAATTTCTTATTATTGTCAAGTTCTCAAGCTGTCCAATATCAAACGTTTTAGCCCAACCTGGCAAAGAATGTTATGGATGTTATTCCCAAATAAGACCTATTCAACCCAGGAGTATCTTAGAACACCTCTGGCGGTATGTACAATGAGTGGAGACTCTACCTTTTGAATTAGATGTACATGCTCTAGTTAGGACATCACCCTGACAGCTGAGTTCACTTTTATGTGCATCAGTAAGTGAAGATAATTATACCGACACCTGACTTTTTCACCTCTGTCAAGTGAGGAGTAGAGGCAAGTTCATCTTTGAGGAAGGCCATTTGTAGTTTTATGATTTATTCTATTCCACTTTCTGGAACTGGTCTCAGAAATAAATGGGAGAGAAAATATATTGTACTGTGAACATACAAAATGACAGTAATATTGCATTTCTTTAAATGTTTAATAGGCTTCTCTGCTTCTTTCCTTTTCATTGTCTTAGGTAGCTTAAGCTTTCCTTTTGCATAATGAGCTCATGAAATTATATTCAAAACAAGTTCAAAAAATTACATGACACCAAACATAACACTCATTTAAATATTTATTTTAGAATTCTAGATGACATGGCTCTTTCAGATGAAAAAAAACCGTACTAATAAAAAAAATGCTTTGAAACTTAAAAAAAGTATACCCTAAGGTTTAGACTCTAAGGCTCAGTTTCCAAAGTGTGTGTGTTTTATGAACCACCTTAGCTCCACATAATTGAAAAAGTGGTCCAGGAGCATTAAAGGGACCACAGATTTTTTAAAAAGCACAAAAATAAACATATTTCAAACCTACTGATTGATCATCTTTCATTCTTTAACAAATATTCCATTACTACTTTGTGTGTGTCAGAAACTTTGGCAGGTATTTGGGATCAAAGTCCTCAACTTCCCAGGCTCCTTGTATATCTACAAAAAGTCACACTGGGTCTAGTTACCTGCAGTTCAGTCTTGGCCTCTGCCAATAGCCAGATGATGGGCAGCCTTGGACAAGTCACTCTTAATTTTGGGTCCACTTATATAAAACAGTGATGGCTAAGAGATCTGGCACTAATGCTATTTGGTTTTAAATTTATCTATCTCAAATACAATGGTAGAATATAACTAAAGGACAGTGTTTAGTTAAAAAAGAAAAGAAAAAGCAAACCATTCTAGAAGTCATATATGTTTCTATCTTGAAATTCATTTGTTAATAGACAAATATATTATAAATCTATTTATTGTTTTTCTCATTCCTTATTCCTTTAGTAAACATTTATATAATGCCCACTCTGTACCAGAAACTGTATTGGGTATTTGAGATGAAACATATGTTCTTTGCCTTTAAAAAACTCACTATTTAGTAATGGAGCTAGAGAAGGAAATATGCATAATCAACAAATACTTAGTGAGTGCCTGTTATACTTGGGCTACATCAGTGAACAAAATTGATAATAATCTGCTTTCATGAGTTTATATTCCAACATAAAGATTAAACAATAAAGAATAAACATGAAAATAATAAATAATATAGTATGAGAAAAGAAAAAATTATGGTGTCAAGAAAAAGTAGAGCAGATTGCACTGGCCAGATGGCTTCGTTGGTCAGAGAGCATGGTCCCGAAAGTGCAGAGGTTGTCAGTTCGATCCCCAGTCAGGGCACATACAGAAACAGATCGATGTTCCTCTCTCTCTCTCTATTTTTCACTAAAATAAATAAGTAAAAATTAAAAAAGAAAGAAAGGTAGAGCAGATTAAAGGGAGATGGGGCACCTATGGTGGGGGTTGAGCAGTACATTGCATTTTGAAGAAAGATCGCTAGGTGGGCCTCATTGGAAAGCTAACATTTAAGTAAAGATTTGCAAGGAGTTAGGGAATTAATTAATTAGCCATAAGAGAGTATCTGGGGAAAGGGCATTAGAAGCAGAGAATGAAAAAAGTCCCTAAGTTTGGAAATAAATGTGGCCAGAGTGAAATGAGAGAGGGAAGGAAAAGGTGATGCCAGGAGCTCAGTAAGAGACAGGGAGGGCAGACCAGCAGGGCCTGGTGGGACGTTATTTTAATGTACATGTTTAGCTAATTTAGCATCTCTGGATCCTCCCATTGTAATTCATTTTCTTGTCTAATTCTCATGTTAATTGGTGGCTGGACAATATTCCCTCTTTTGTTAGTTTAAACCTTTCACCCTTCTATTCTCTTCTGAGATGGAGAATGACTAGTAATGTCAGACAAATGAGAAAGCTTAAAGTGGGCTTCCTGGTTAGGTCTGCACTGTGAACCAAATTGTAGAATCAAAGTCAGTAATTGAGCCTGACTGGGCAGTGGCGCAGTGAATGGAGCGTCAAGCTGGGATGTGGAGGACCCAAGTTCGAGACCCCCAAGGTCGCCAGTTTGAGCACGGGCTCATCTGGTTTGAGCAAAGCTCACCAGCTTGGACCCAAGGTTGCTGGCTTGAGCAAGAGGTTACTCAGTCTGCTGAGGGCTCACCGTCAAGACACATATGAGAAAGCAATCAATGAACAACTGTCACAACAAAGAACTGATTATTGATGCTTCTCATCTCTCTTTGTTCCTGCCTATCTGTCCCTATCTGTCCCTCTCTCTGACTCTCTCTTTGTCTCTAAAAAAAAAAGTCAGTAATTGAATAAAGCAGACAAAAACAAAAAACCCTGTTTTTTAAAGATCCAAATAATGGCCTATTTCTTCATATTCATTTACCATTTAAGACTCAAGTAGTCAGAGAAATAAAGAAAAATAATTTGGTTATATAAAAGACTTTTCAAGTGCTTCCTGAAATGTAAGAGTTCCTTTTCTATTAGCTGTTGATCAGTAGATGTATTTGCATGCCCAGGAGTAAGGAATAAATAGGAATGACAAACATAATTAACAACATGATTAATAAAGATAAGTGATTACTCCAAGATAGTCTGAAAGAGGGAGGAAGGATGTTTATTTTATTCATCCTTAAGAATTAAGTGCAAAAAAGAGAAAACTACAGACCAATAGCAAATCGAATACAACAACATATTAAAAAAATAATACATCATGATCAAGTGGGATTCATCCCAGAATCTCAAGGATGGTTCAACATACGTAAAACGGTTAACGTAATACACCATATCAACAAAACAAAGAACAAAAACCACATGATCTTATCAATAGACGCAGAAAAGGCTTTCAATAAAATACAACACAATTTTATGTTTAAGACTCTCAACAAAATGGGTATATAAGGAAAATATCTCAACATGATAAAGGCCATATATGATAAACCATCAGCTAACATCATATTAAATGGCACTAAACTGAAGGCTTTCCCCCTTAAATCAGGAACAAGACAGGGTTGTCCACTCTCTGCACTCTTATTTATGTGGTACTAGAGGTTCTAGCCAGAGCAATCAGACAAGACAAAGAAATAAAAGGCATCCATTTCGGAAAAGAAGAAGTAAAAGTATTACTTTTTTTTAGATGATATGATCCTATACATCGAAAACCCCAAAGAATCCACAGAAAGACTACTAGAAACAATAAGCCAATACAGTAAGGTCGCAGGATATAAAATTAACATACAGAAGTCAATAGCCTTTCTATATGCCAACAATGAAACATTTGAGAACGAACTCAAAAGAATAATCCCCTTCACAATTGCAACAAAAAAAATAAAATACTTAGGAATAAACATAACAAAGAATGTAAAGGACTTATATAATGAAAACTATAAACCATTGTTAAGGGAAATAGAAAAAGATATAATGAGATGGAAGAATATACCTTGTTCTTGGTTAGGAAGAATAAATATAATCAAGATGGCCATATTACCCAAAGCAATATACAAATTTAATGCAATTCCCATCAAACTTCCAATGACATTTTTTAAAGAAATAGAGCAAAAAATCATCAGTTTCATATGGAACTATAAAAAACCCCAAATAGCCAAAGCAATCCTAAAGAAAAAGAATGAAGCTGGGGGCATTACAATAGCTGACTTCAAACTATATTATAGGGCCACGACAATCAAAACAGCATGGTATTAGAAGAAAAATAGACTCTCAGACCAATGGAACAGAATAGAAAGTCCAGAAATAAAACCACATATATATAGTCAAAATAATTTTTGATAAAGGGGCCAACAACACACAATGGAGAAAAGAAAGCCTCTTCAATAAATGGTGCTGGGAAAACTGGAAAGCCACATACAAAAGAATGAAACTGGACTACAGTCTATCCCCCTGTACTAAAATTAACTCAAAATGGATCAAAGATCTAAACATAAGGCCAGAAACAATTAAGTACATAGAAGAAGACATAGGTACTAAACTCATGGACCTGGGTTTTAAAGAGCATTTTATGAATTTGACTCCAATGGCAAGAGAAGTGAAGTCAAAAATTAATGAATAGGACTATATTAGACTAAGAAGTTTTTGCTCAGCAAGAGAAACTGATAACAAAATAAACAGACAGCCAACTAAATGGGAAATGATATTTTCAAACAACAGCTCAGATAAGGGTCTAATATCCAAAATATACAAAGAACTCATAAAACTCAACAACAAACAAACAAACAATCCAATAAAAAAAATGGGAAGAGGACATGAACAGACACCTCTCCCAGGAAGAAATACAAATGGCCAACAGATATATGAAAAGATGCTCATCTTCTTTAATTATTAGAGAAATGCAAATCAAAACTGCAACGAGATACCACCTCACACCTGTTATAATCTAACAAAACAGGTAATAGCAAATGTTGGAGAGGCTGTGGAGAAAAAGGAACCCTCATACACTGTTGGTGGGAAAGTAAAGTAGGACAACCATTATGGAAAAAAGTATGGTGGTTCCTCAAAAAACTGAAAATAGAACTACCTTTTGACCCAGCAATCCCTCTACTGGGTATATACCCCCCAAACTCAGAAACATTGATACACAAACACACATGCAGCCCCATGTTCATTGCAGCATTGTTCACAGTGGCCAGGACATGAAAACAACCAAAAAGCCCATCAATAGATGACTGGATAAAGAAGATGTGGCACATATACACTATGGAATACTACTCAGCCATAAGAAATGATGACATTGGATCATTTACAGCAAAATGGTGGGATCTTGATAACATTATATGAAGTGAAATAAGTAAATCAGAAAAAAACAGAAACTGCATTAGTCCATATGTAGGTGGGACATAAAAGTGAGACTAAGAGACATTGATACAAGTGTGGTGGTTACGGGGGGAGGGGGGAGAGGGAGAGGGAAAGGGGGAGGGGGAGGGGCACAAAGAAAACTAGATAGAAGGTGACAGAGGACAATCTGACTTTGGGTGATGGGTATGCAACATAATTGAATGACAAGATAACCTGGACTTGTTATCTTTGAATATATGTATCCTGATTTATTGATGTCACCCCATTAAAAAATAAAATTATTAATAAAAAAAGAATTAAGTGCAGTGTTGATACAATTTATAGAGACCTGAGAGTTCATTTATATTTAGGGTGAAGAGATTCATTTTTACTGATTCTATGATCCATTCATTTTCTGAAGATGTCAATGGGAACTATCTGTGAGTTTGATATAAATGCTATTTTGTTATTTATATATACACACACACAAATAATATTTCTATGTGGAATACACCTGTGGGAATACAGGGCACAGAAAAGGTTTAATCTTTACCATTTACAACAGTCATTCTAATGTTAAGAGATGGTATCCATCAAATGAATAGGAAGGAATTCTAACATAACTGATTTCTGTTATTTTTAGCTCCCTGTGGGTAGAATGAAAAAAAAATGTGCAAGAAAGCAGGCCAGTTATTTTTGTGCTTATTTTCAAGACTGGTTTAGGGATTAGACTTCTAAACTCGGAAACAATGGTCATGGGATCCACTCTCAGTATCACCAATGATTTTTCAGGCCATTTGACTTCTGAGTGATCATTTATAAGGGCTATGTAAGCTGCCACTTGCTCCAGTGATAGTATGATTTGAGTGTACAAACTTTCATGTCTTGAATGAAACAGACTGTGCATTTGAGAACAATGCCTTAGTGCCATGAGAGATTATTAACAATTTAGGCAAATGAAAGCATTTTATCATTAAAATATTTTTGACAGCAAAATCTTTTGTGCCCATTAATATTACTTACCATTTAGTGATCGGGAATTAAGCTAAAGCCCCCAGAACGAGTACTTTAATGTGCTGATATATCATTGTACTTTAGTAGAGAATGCAAGCCTAAAGATTTTGTGCTTCTTATAGGTTATAATGCATAAAAATGCAATGGTATATTTAGAAATATTTAGACTATATTTGGGAATAAACAGAGAGGTGGCAAAAGAACTTTAAATATACTTATATGTTCACTACTCTATCAAAATAACTTCCATCAGTCTTCAATTTGCTTATACTCAGGCTCCCAGAAAATGTTTCATTTCATAACATAATTTAAGAAAATCCACAACTCTAAATGTCGACATGTAAATATTTCTATACAGCAGAATAAACGATGTCAGGTGCCTGGAAATCTCCATGGTTGGTGTATGTTTCCCTTTCCTCCCACTAATTTGACACTAGGGAAAGAATGATTTTGTTTCTCTCACCTACTGTGAACGTTATGAGATTCTTTTGCTCAAATCACGCACAATGAAGGCTTGGAAGTTCATGTTCCTTACAGAGTTGTCAGTTCTGCTAAAGAAGATTAAATGCCCTGATCATGGGTGTCATATCTTACAGCTAACAACAAGAGAGTAAATGTAGCATAGCTCACATCCCGCAGCTACCATGATCAAACCTGCCTAGGGGGCCTTTCAATTTCATGTAGTGTATCAGCCAAAATAGTCACTCAAAAATAAGAACATCAAAGAGCCATCGCATTGCATCTTGCAACATTTGTTTAACAGCTTGAACCCTTTTTGTGGCTCTGAAACAATTTCTGGGTCGAGGCAGAGGTATTTGATTCCTATTGGATATCACCTTTTTGCACCATAGAAGATGATCAAAATTCCTTGCTTACCTGTGAAATTGATTTTCAGCAAGTAATCCTTGTACAACTTCTTCCCATCCAGGATCTTCATCGCATCACAAAGCTTGGTAGTGTTGGGACAAAGGGTGCGCTGCATTTTGTGCAAGGCATGGGCCATAGCATAAACCGCGTTCACCACAAACATGATCTTGGATTCTTGCTCATAGTTGTTGCTGTCGATGGCCAGGTGCTTGTCACAAGCACGCCGGTGGTTCCGTTTGTTCTGGAGGCTGCACTGGAACTTCTGCTCCCAAAAGTCCCGGAACCAGGGGTTGCGGTGATTGTTGTAGGGGTTGAGGCTCTGGAAGTAGCGGTCAAACTGGCGGACTGGCTGCGAGGCCAGCTCCAGGGTGATGGCACCATAAGCCACGTGCTCGCTGCCCTTGACGATGCTCTCCTGTGCGCCCCAGCCGTCGCTGGCCACCCAGGTGAAGGAGGCGTTGGCGCGGCTGGCAGCAGCGATGAGCTCACGTGAGTCATCCCCACGCATGAAGAGGACCACGACACGTGCGTTGGGCTTCTGTAGCAGCTCGCGGATCACGCTGTCATAGGACTTACGGATGTTGGAGCGACCCACCTTCTCTGCCGTGGCGATGCAGATGTTGCGCAGGCGGGCTTCTTGCTCAAAGGCCTCTATCCCTGTCTCCCCGTAGTCTCCCTCAGAGGCCACAGTGGACACGTAAGTCCAGTTAAAGAAACGCAAGATCTCAGCCATGGCCTTTGCCTGGTAGAAGTCTGGGGGGACAGTCCTGGCAAAGTAATCATAGCGCGATTTGTCGCTGAGTTTGGCGCTGGTGGACGCGTAGCTTATCTGAGGGATCTGGAAGAGCCTGAGCAGGTTTGCCACCTGGGAGAGGGAAAAAGGGGAAGTATTTCTGTTTTAGAAACCCAGAGCGCATGAAAAATGACTAATAGCAGACCTCTTACCCAGCTCCTTTTCACCTCTAGATCGCTAAACTTTTCTTGATACTTTGCCAGACGCATTTCTGGATATTGTATATTGTATATTAGGGAGCAGGTTCCATGCAGGGTAGTTTGTGATTTGGGAAAAGACAGAGAAATGAGAAGGACATCCTCTACCCAGACTTTATTCTAGACCCTGGACTAGGATTGATCCTGTTCAGGTGTCCTCAGTGTGGTTATTTGAAGTGTTTGGGGTCCTCATATAACTCAAACAATGCACTACAGGAAATTGGCCAAAGTCAATTTTTAGACAATTTGGCTGCATTTGTATAGAAAGAGCCTGATTGTTGTCGAATTCTCACTTCCCCCTCTTTTGCTAAAAATGGCAGTTTCTGAAAGAGCTTAATTTGAGAACTGTATGCCACATGAACAGTTCAAATTAGATATTTATTATCTAGGTTAAGCCAAGAAAAAAATCAGTTCCATTTGGTCCACCCCAAATTTTAGGCATAGACTTTTCTGAACTTCTAAAGAGCTTGACTATTATTTTCTTTGTTCTCTTTTTCTTCTATAAATTTTTTTCTACTTGGACTATGGGAAAGAAAAAAATAAAAATTCTATTCTTGTAATATATTAGATTATAAAACAAATAAGAAAGAATCAAGGACCTTGTTAAGAAAGAACCATCTATTTCAAAATGTTTAAAATGTAACTAAATGAAGAATTTACATTTCTTATAATTTACCAATCAACAATCTTTCACTGTATTTATTTGTTACAGAATAAAAAAAGAAAAGCAAGACTTACTTATCAGGAGATTTTATACATAGAGTATTTTCATAAATATATTAAAAATATCTACACATATTATATGTCTATTTAATAATAAGTTTATTTTTGTTTTCTGGCTACCCCACATACTCTTAACACATCTATCTGTATACTCACTTTAGTTAAGTTACATAATGTACTAAGTAGACTTTAATCAGAAACATTAAATATTATGATGTACTCCATAAGTACTTTGAAATTTTTCTTCTGGAAATTGTAGTTTCAGGTTTATATTTGACATACAGGAAGCATAGCTTGAAATAGGCAGCTGTTAATAAAGAGCACAAGTAATATAAAACAACTGACATCTGAGTCCTGATTAATCATCATTTCAACTGGCAAAAGAAACCAAAAGCCATGTTCAGACACAGCCACAAGCATGTTCTTAGAGATCTGGCCTGCTATAAAACCAATTCTTTCAATATAGTACAAAGCTATCAAAAATGTTTTCAATTTCTTTTCAAATCCTGGTACCTCTTACTTAACTACAAATAGAACAGCTAGAAGATCTGGTACTTAGCATGCAATATAATACAAATTTGAGACCCCATCTTTCTTGCATTTAGTAAAGACTTTAAAAATATTTTAAGAGTTGGGTAAAATTTGGGGAATAGAAGTGAGTGAGGGTGGTGGGTGAAGGTATACCATTTATTTCTTCTTTCCTCAGGACCAGGAGATCTTGGCCTCTAATAATTCATTTGGACACAGGGACATTGCTCACTTACTCAGCCTGATTGAGATGGCAACTGAGCCAGTACTATGCATACTTCTATAGTAAGTACTGGCTTCCTTTGAATTTATGGACCACTGTGGCAGACTGGTGATGAGTCTGTGCACAGACTTGACTTGATTAAGGGTTTCTGGGTTGCACTAGAGAGTCCATTCCTTCTTAATGCTATAGTTTCTAGTCTTCAAGTTATTTTCATGAGGACCTGAACCCTTCAAGGAGGCAGAGAATGAAAGGACCTGAAAAATGCCTAGAGACATTGCCTGACAACTAGAAAGCACAGTGGGGGAATCTGTTCTTCCAAGGGATACAAGTAATGAGAAGTTGCCTAAGAAAAAAGCTCTTGTCTTTTGACGGGAGGGACACAGTGGCTTCAGGTCTACTTCTCCATAAGAACACTTTACAAACAAGGCAGGCTGTACAAGAAAATGAACTAGGCAAACAATAATGGCTATGTAGCAAAGATTGTCTATACTGGGACAGGGCACAATGAGCTGTAGCATTTTGGGGAAGGTAGTAGGTTAGAATAAAACTGCCTTTATTGCCATCATTTGAAAAAGTTTCTCTCTCTCTCTTTTCCATGTGTGTGTGTGTTTAATGAGGAGACTACAACCTATTCTAGGAAAAGGAGGCATGTTTACAGGGCTGAAACATAAGAATGGGACACTAATAAGAAAGTCAGCAAAATCTCAATTGTATCACCTATATTGAGTCATAGAGCAAAGTGTTGAACTGCTTTTATCATGATAAACTGTTCCTTTTAAAATTAGTTTCCTTGGATTATAAGAGTAAAAATCTTAATAAATAAAAAATTTAATTCATTTATTTGTTGTAAAACCAGTTTCTAATATATTAGAAACGTATATATGTTCTCCTTTGATATTCACAACAGTCTTTTATGACAGATTAACAAGAGAGGGCAAAATCAAGATTTAGAAGCAGGTCTTTTTACGTTAGGTGCCATGACTATTCTCTTCTAGCTTCCTGTACACCCTCTCCTAGGTCACTCTGAATCTGAAATCAGAAGCACAGAAAGGCACCCAGGTAGGAAGAACAGGGTAGGGGAACTAGAGCAATGTGGTGGACACAATTGCCTAAGTGCTGTTAGCTGGAACTTTTAACATAAAACTTAAAGCTAGAGTTGGGGGATATTCAGGTAGTTGTTGGCTGGATGTTTTCTGTTTCATTTGTCTGAAAACTGGGCATCTGAAACATTCCTGACTTGCTTTACTGGCCATATGGTTTCTCTGAGAAAGCATGAAGAAAAAAGGGGAACTCCTACACTGGACAGCATTTTAAAAATAAGAACCATTTTAAGATGGGGAAGTAATGTGAAATTTTGGAAGAACGTTACCCAATTAGATTATTAGTAGGAGTGGAGGGAAAAAAACATGGTCTAGTTATATATACTTTAGAAAAAATATTTTAAATGTAGAGATACAATACTTATGGATAGAACATCTAAAAAGGTATATAGTTTAAAAGAGATGAGACTTAAAAAATAATTTAGACAACACAGACTAGTCTGAACAAGACAAGACCCCACTGGGCTGCAAGGTTCCACTAGGGAATTTGAGAGTTAAAAAGACTCTCAAGGGATGGGTGTTGCCTGTGCATTAGGTTCTTTGGCATCCCCATGAACAACCTAAAAATTGGTATGAACCTGTGAGGATTAGGAAGACTGAAGCACATAATGTGAACATGGACTAAAGTGGGTTTTCTTGTTATTGTTTTGTACATAAATTATGTTTCAGGGGAAGATGTGGTAAAGGAAGAGAGAACCACTGGCTGGATAAGTTCCAGGTGAGTTCAAGAAAGACACTGCCAAGTCCCTCTTGTGTCCTCATTCTCCTCAATGAGGACATTTTCTAACCTGGAAATGGTAATACAATGATATGAAAAAGTTTTCTCACATCAAAGTAGGAGACAAGAGCAAAAAAAAAAAAAACCCCAAAAAACACCTAATAGTCATAGTGGTTGAGTTTGTCTCCAATTCTGAGTTTTGGAAGAAATCACAGATTAAATTATGAAATCACTATTAATAATAGGACTCTCATAGGGGCAAAGGGAGGAGTGAGGGCAAATCCAGGAACTATAAGTCAATATTAAATATAAATTAATAAGCATAGTATATTTTAATAACTGTCTAGAATAAAGTTTTCTTATAAAGAACATGCAAACACTTAGAAACAACCAAGGTGATTATCAAGAATTGGCATAGATTCACTAAGAGTCAGTTCCACTAGAATTTTTCTACATTAATTGAGCCATTTGGGGAAGAGCTGTAGCCATGGAGAGCCATGACTTCAACAAGGTGTTGATGACTACTTGAAATCTAGTGGAAAAGGAAAAGTGATAGAAATTAATGACCAAATTAAATATACTAAAAGAGAACAGCTTAGAAGAACATCTGCATGAGGTGGTCAAGTAATATTAAATTTATATCAATGACTTTGGAACTATAGATAAGCCACAAGAACTTTACATTTAGAGCTAGGAGGAGCCATGAAGATAAGATAAACATTAGAGGTGAAGAAATGGACACTTATGGGGTGAAGAGACTTTCCAAAAATTTATACTACCAGTAAGTGGAAAAATACAACTTAAAGCCCATTCTCTTGATTGTTTCCAAAGAATTTGTCTCCTCTCTGGCAATATGGTTATATTACTTGGATTTGTCTGGGTTGAACTTAAAATTACACAAGAAAGGATAAAACAAAAGTAGTAGAACATGATGATGCAGATGAAAAGTTAAATTTTGCTGACACCCAAAGTCAAAGGGGGGTTATTAAGTGATTTTCTCTCTTTAGATTCAAATTTAGATTCAACTATTGTAGATACATTATCTCCTTTCATCCCATTACAATCTAGTAAAATACATACTACAGTTATCCCATTTTAGACTGAGGGATTGAGGCACAGAGCCCTAGGGATCTTGTTGAAGAGTCTTTAAGTGGTAAAGACAGGATTTGATCCCAGATATGTTGATGCTATGCTCAACTTCCCATGTTAATTCAATTCATTCTGCAACCCAAGCTTCTAATCTCTGCCATATATGATTCCTTTCACTACTATGTAGTGTTACATTTCAAGTGATAACATTTTTTGTCTCTCTCTTTTTTTTTTTAATTTCTGAAGGCATACAGTCCTTGATTTGAGGACAATAAGCAATCATTCCTTGTTATTAAAATATACATATGTATTTCCATTTCCATTTGTCAGTCTATACTTTGGGTGGCTTCATCAACATTTGTTTACTGACTGACCAGCTACAAAGATCACGAGAGTTGTCAGGGGAAATGTCAACTGGATACTTGAAAGCTTTAAACCATGCATATTATGATCAAGTCTGGCTTCATGATTTATGCGAGCAACACAATGACCTTATGGCAGAACCTGTTACTTCCTAGGGCCTGAGGGACTGTATGCAGGCTTAGCAGAAGCCCTTTCCATGTGTAGCCTGTACTAGAGTTTTACATTCAGTGTTTAAACACCTTGGGATTTCCATGTTCTGGATGGTTGGAATTTATCCAGGACTAGATATTCCAATGTTTTCATTGTAACCCATCAAGTCACAAATGTATGAACTTTTTGGCCCTAGGAGAAATGCTTAGTATGCTGGTCTTGGCTAGGTAACGTAGGTTTTCCAGCAGATACTATGATCTACAATTAGTAGTTTTTCTCTTTTTCCAAGTTTTGTAGTTGTAAGTTGGAGTTATTTAGGATGGTTTTCACCTGTAATAGTTGTCTAATACACCAATGTTACATGTTGTTGTGTCTGTCACCATTTTCCTGTTCTTTTCTCCTCCGAATAAACCCAAGTCTGTGTAGTTTCTTCAGTTTACCATGTTTTCACATATATGTGCTTTGCACATGCTGATCCTTTTGCTTCAAATGACCTTTACCTCCTGTCTGCTCAGCTAATCCATTCAAGGTCCGTTTGCTGAGAAACCTTTTCTGACACCTCACCAGGCTGAGCTGTGTGCCCATTCTCTGAGACACTTTCACTCCTTCATTTATTTCTCTCATGCCACTAGTCAAATAATATGGTAATTTCGAGACTACTTACTGATTTTTCTACTGACAGGGAAACTCTTCAGGACAGGGAATGTGTATCTTTTCTTAACTTCCTGAAAATGCTTTATAATAATGCAGAACAATTCTACATAGTGAACGCCTTCAGAATTTAAACCCTTTAAATAGGTAATTCTTCAGCAGTAATATTCACAAATGCTATTACAAATGGTGGGGAGGGAGTGGGAAGGGCAGATTACAGCCTCCATAGGGATCAGAGTTTTAATGGTATTACTTACAAATTATATTACTCCTTGTTTCTTTAATGTCTTGCAAAGTATAAAGGTGCCACATAGCGTTTGTTAAATGAATGAGTTGATACATGAGTTGGTAGTTTCTTGCTCAACCACACAGTCTTTCTAATTACAAGGATAGGTTTCTGTGGGGGCAAAAATAGCTTATCACCAGCAAGCAGTGTAAAGCTACTCTCAAACTCTACTGATAAACAATTTTTCTGTGCAATGTGTATCTGTCATTAATTATAGTCAATTTCCACCCCAAGTAAGAGGGCACACGAGACAAGTAATTGGCTTAGAACTTTAGGAATCTGACACAAAAAAAGGTTTTCAAACTGTTAAAACCAATTTCTCTAAATTATCACTGTATAACTATCTAGGAATATACAAAAGCAAGTCAATATTATACTAACTGGATATGGCCATTGAACCAATTCCCTTTAGATTAGAAAACTGCCCTTTTGTTCTAAGGAAAACAAACTAAGGGTCTTATTCATGAAGCCTCAATCCCCAAACCACATAAACCTTAAATTAGAGTCTAAGACAGGTTTCACCAAATGAACCAATACTAAGATTAGCTGGTCAGGTCAGGCTTTTCTGGAGACAAATGCATTATGTGTAAGAGCAGCCAAACACTCACAGCTAATATCAGTTGTACACTTTGTATTCTTTCTTGGCAATGCCCAAAACTTTATCTTTCCCCTAATCAATAACTGATTGTGGAGTGGTTCTGCTGTAGGCATCAAAACCATCCTTCTTCACAGTTGAGAATTTTGGGTGAAAGACCAATTTATTTGAGAGTTTTACTCCTCCTGACATTGTTTAGAAAGTCATGGGGACTCTAGAATTCCAGGAGCCATGCCTTACTTCAGTGATGCTCTCTGATCATGGGAGCAAAAGAGTATGAACTATGGGAAAGCTCAGGTAGTCTAATGCTCTTCGATGTTGTGAAAAAAGAGAAAATGTCAGAGTCACTTCTGCGCTTCATAGTCAGTCCAGTGGTCACTCTTCTCATTCAGGACATCATAATGTTTCCATTTCAAACATGAGCTTTGTGCTTCCTGTGATGACACAATGTCATTTTTTTTTTTCAACAGAAGACAAAAAGGAGTATGCAAGTTTGGAGTCTTGTAGAAATAAACTTCCCACTAAAAGTGATTGTCCATCATGAGGATAGTTTTCCAAACTTTCTTTGTTATAGACTTCTGAGGCTGTGTTAATACTGTGAGGGGAATAACAGTCACTGGTTTTTATGTTGCTCTAAGCTTAGCTACAAAAATTCCAGATGGTAAAAAGGCATCAAGTGCTTATTTTCTAAAAGTGCAATCTATAGAGCTAAACTGTATATAGTTGAAAAATAACCCCTTGCTGCTGTCGTGGGAATCAGGAGACTCGATGATCACCTCTATGGGTTTGCCTTTGCATTCTGTGATGTTTACACATCTCTTTGGGGTTTGTTTCTAAGAATAAGCCTAACCCTTCAGTTGTTTTTATCACATATGCAGTGCTTAAAACTCTGTTCCAATCTTTTAATTAAATGCTTTATATATAAGACTGGAAGAAAACCACTGAGTGCTGCACTTTATACCATCTACCATCTGCTACCTGATAACCCAGGTTATTACATAAAGCAAGTTCTACAAGTTGTGATGGTAAGAGCCCACCGTGACCCTCCTGTTTAGATTGGTTGAGTTGCACTATTATCTATATACCACATACCAGATTGGCTTGTATTTTAAATGAGAACTGGAGGTGGTATATAGTTGAGAAGCTGCCTGAGGAATTCAAGCTGTTCACATCACACGAGTTATCTGTTTATAAAGGATGCCAATCTTATTGTTATTGCAAAAAGGATCAGTCACTGTTTGTTTTTTTTTCTCGGACCACACTACCTGCTACACATCTGGGAACATTTTGCATGAAAGGATAGCACATGTCTGAAGGCCAGATATTAATCTGCATTTAGGAATTCATAAAGTGGAGTATAGTAAATGCCAGTATACTGTGTATAATCTGAAAACATCACTGATTTTTACATGCCACAGGCCCCCAAATACCCCAGTTAAAGATTCATATTGCCATTCCCATTTGATAGCATAGCTTAGTCCTGATGATTTTTCCTGGACATTCTTGACAGAGGACTTCATAATTATGGCAGAAACTCTCAAGAATGGCTTGAAGTAACCTTGATTTCTAGCCCAATCTCTCCTGAAATAATTGCAGTCAACATCTGCCCAGATAATCAGACACTTTTAGGTTATTTGTTCACTAGGGGCCTTATAAATAGCAAGGTTAGCCATTTTGTCATCTCATGGATCATTGCTGAGGCTAAAAGGATATGCAGACCACATAGGATTCTTTGAATCACATTTTTCTTCAGGAGACTGGCATTATAAGACATGTCAGGTTTCTCATCATGACAGTGCCACTTCACATTTGACAAGTCTTATTCCCTTACTAACAAGGCACACTATCTAAGGAATAACTTTTTTTCCAGTCAGACCTAGTAAGTACTTTCAAAAGAAACAAGAAGGCATTTTGCCCACAAAATCAGTCTGCATCTTGTTGTGGACCGTTAATGGCAAAAAGCTATTATAGATTCGAGGCTTGGCAGGGGGCTAAGTTCTCCCCCCTCCATCTCCATATTTGGCTTTGATGATGAGTGTTTGCACCCACTCCACTTCCTTCCTCAGGTTGCAGGAAGCAATATACATGCCCTTCCTCTGACTCTTTGTTTGTTTCAGATGTTTGTAAATGTCACTAATGTATCCTGTTTTTGCCTTGGGAGAGTTCCTGTCTTAGCCTTTGATGTGCAACTTTGTATCAGGGTCCTTGATTTGCATAGGTCTATATAATAAAGCGAACTGGGGCTATGAGGCACTCAGATACTGCCAGGCAGTTTGAGGAGTCCTCCCGGTCCCATCGGTTTTGTTTTGACAAAGTGTGTTTTCTTAATTCCGCACCATTATTTGGAGCCACGCTGGTCCGCGGCAGCATCTGCTCTTAGCTCCTTTTTTACCCCATGAATGAACTTTCAGGAGAAATCATAGAACTGAATTGGTTTGGATTCTAGTCCTCATCAATGGATCCAGAGTGCATCAGTGTTTGTCAACAACACCTGCAGCCACATGATTCCCAGAGTGACTTGACCCCAGCAGACCTGAGAAACATGTCCTTCAGTGCCTTGATTCTTGACAATGTCTCTTAAGCATTTAAAAAATCAACAAGTTGAACTAATCCATATTTTTCTACTGCCTTTGAAGTCACTTGTATCACCATAATATGACAAATAAAGCCTTATTAACAGGAAAAAAAGCATTTCTGTTCTTGTTGGCTGTTAACCAAAGGCCAAAAGCTATTTAGTTTGCCTGAGGGAATCTGAGGGATATTGACTAAAAATATGATTATTATTTACTTCTGAAGTTTGGTGGTAATAATTAGAGCAGAGGGATATATACTGTATTACTTGTAGCTAATAGAACTGTGTTATTCCTGGTTTTCCTGTTAACTGTTCAGGCACAAAAGCAAATAGTATAGTGGTTCAGGGTATAGGATTAGACTCAAACTGGCTAACATTGAAATCTCAACCCCTTCTCTCACTAGCTGCATGAATTTAAGAAATTTATTTTAATTCCTTAAGCTTTAGTTTCTTCATCTGTAAAAAGGGGATATTAATAGCCTCTGGCTTAGGAAGTTATAAATAAAGGTTAAATGATAACACATATGAAGCATTTAACTCATTCATTGGCTGGCCCATAATAAATGCTCCAAAGGTGATAAAGTAATAGAGATCACGCAAAATGTTTAACCCAGCAGACATTCACTCAACAAAATTTGATTGATGCCAATTAGACAAGCCACTCATCGAAAATTTAGGTTTTCCTAAGATGAGTAATGTACTCTCACTGTTTTCCAGGAAATTATAGTCTGGTAGGAGACAACTAAACATAATGAGAATAAATGTTTGACATATATGTATACATACTTATACAAAAACATCAGTGAAGGAGCAACTAATCACACTTAGGTTTGTCATGGCAGACTTCCACATAGAGGTGACATTTAGGCTTGATCTTGAAAAATAAGTAAAAGTTTGCCAGGCAGAGAAAAGGGAAAGAAAGTTTTGTAGGTAGAAGGAAGAACATGAAGACAGAGATGGGGAAAAAAACATTTGCTTTTGTAGTATCAGAAAGTGTAGTATTACCTGAGTACTCAGTGCACTGTAGAGATTGGAAAGGCAAGGAAGACTAGAGGGGCTGTGTCTAGACTGCTAAGTATTTTATATGCTATGCTAAAGATTTTAAATTTTATTCTTTAAGAGAAAAAGAGACATTAAAAATTTTTAATTAAGAGAATGACATGACCAAAGTTATGTTTTAAAAAGACTACAGCATATGACATCCCACTTAAAAAGAAAGGGTTAGAAAAGGGTAATCAGATGGACAAAATACTTATTCTGACTTAGGCTGTGATTTCTTGAAGTCAAGGAAACATGTAATCTGAATAACAATGAATAAATTAATAATAGAAAGGTCAAGATCCAAGGTTTAACAAAAACTTGAGTTCACTTAAAACCATTTGTTTGATTGATAGTAATTACCCCAGTACTTCATTTACTCTCCTGTGTGTGTCCTTACAGGTCACCTTGAATCCTTCTTGGAGAGAAGCAGATCATAAATTGGTTGTTGGAGACTGTAGAAAAGCTCAAGAGCTTTTACATTTCTGGAAGCATCTCCGAAGAGATACCATGAAGACTTTCTTTAATGCAGAACTAAAAACTGAGAGTCTGTTAAATAGCCATTGTAACAGTTGAAATTCACCGGACAGCACTAACTTCCATTTATTGTTGCATTTCTTTAAATCTTGTATGAATGATATTACTTAAAACCATTGCCATGTAAACCTACCTAATATATGCTTAATGTGTATATGTAGCTTTTCTTTGATGAAATATTGTTTGATATAAAAATTCTGAACAAATTGTAGATTGTGTTAGATCATATCTGTTTTCCACATTGGGAGAACCTAATTGTCTGATTTGCATTCTGTGCAGCTGCATTGTGAACCCAATGGCAGCTACCCAAATTGGAGGCCCTGTGCCTGGAAGGAACCAGCTAGTCCCTGGGATGTACACCCTGCACTTTTAACCCTACTAAGTGATGGCAAGTATCAAGATGCTTTGCCATTCTGAACACTTGGTGAGAAAATATAGTCTATATTTGGAATATAATTTTTGAAGGTGTTGCTTCTATTGTATCCTCTCCTATGGCAAGAATCAGCACTTAGTCACTAGTAACAGAGGGATTTTCATAATCAACCAGGTAGTGATATCAAAAATAGCGCCACCACAATTTAGTGCTCAAAGTCACACTGATACACTACCTGGAGTATCAGTGTTTACTTAGAGTTTAATGGCAGGTATTTTTCAAACACTATTCTTAAATTTCAAGTTCACTCATTGGGAAAGTGTTCTGCAAATTTTCAGCTGCATTTTTCATAGCCCAGTGAAAGTACTTCTACTGCGTTAAATCAATGGACTTTGTTATAAACTGCTAAGTGTTGGCTCTTTCCATATTGAGATACTGAGCCTTGTACGTATCAATCTATTAAAAAGGCACAGATTTAATAGTAATTTGGAAAGAGAATTTTGTGTTGTTATAAAGCAAAATCATATCTTAAGTTTAACTGAAAGTGTCAGTAGTCCTATTTCAATTAACTTGTTGATTAATCTATGATTATATTTTTAGATATTTATTGATATTTCAGGAATGTTTGTATACATTGATCTTCATCCCACATCCTGCAATCATAGACATGTTGCTGCAATAGTAGCTGATTCTCAGTCCTGGACCATTCTGTTGCCCTGAAGACAGTGGTCCTAATGGTAATTTCTTTTTTTTCACAAGACTAGCTTCCAAATAAACACATGACAGAATGGGAATTAATTAAGTAATAAATGAACAAAGGAAAGGAAAAATAGAGCACCTTAGATGATTATCTCTGGTGAAAAGTTGCTTCAGTGAAGTATGTTATTAAACACACTTTAAAATTGCTGTTGCTATTGCCTCTGTCCCTGTGATGAAGTCCGAACAGCATTGCCCTTTTTCGAGGAGGGGAAGTAGGTGCAACCCAGGGAGGTTTTCAGAAATGACCTGTTTGGGCCTGACCGGGCAGTGGTGCAGTGGATAGAGCATTGGACTGGGATGCAGAAAACCCAGGTTTGAGACCCCAAGGTCGCCAGCTTGAGCATGGGCTCATCTCGTTTGAGCAAAAGCTCCCCAGCTTGGACCCAAGGTCACTGGCTCAAGCAAGGGGTTACTCAGTCTGCTGAAGGCCCGCGGTCAAGGCACATATGAGAAAGCAATCAGTGAACAACTAAGGTGTCGCAATGCACAACGAAAAACTAATGATTGCTGCTTCTAAGCTCTCCATTCCTGTCTGTCTGTCCCTGCCTATCCCTCTCTCTGACTCTCTCTATGTCCCGGAAAAAAAAAAAATGACCTGCTTGGTGAGAATGCCTTAGAATGAAAAGTCTGGGAAGGAAATAAAACTTCTGTCTGAGATAACTTTGGAGTTGAGTTTTTCTGAGGCTTATATTATGTGAGGGGGTGATCAGGATAGCAGTGTGGGAGGTAAGCTCTATGGATTTTAATGTTGATTCCACTACTTATAAAGTGGTAGAAACTTGAACTTTGTGCTTAACCTTTATGAGCCTCAATTCCTCTTGAAACTGTTCCTCTTAGACTTTTAGACTGGAGATGTTAAAAAAAAAAAAAAAAAAGCCAAAGCTAACATAATATTTGCTAAAATCTAAAATGTTGAATGCTCATCATGATGAAACACTATTTTTATTGCTTTTAATGTATTTTCTCATTTAATTCCCACAATAACCCAGTAAGAGAGGTACTACTAATATTTCAATCTTAAACATGAGAAGAGAGGCAGTGAAGGGTTACATACATCCTACTAAGATCACTGAGCTGAAATTTTTCAAGAAAGTCACTCTGAAAATGTGTAGTTGTTATGCATCTGTGCTATGATTATTATATTTGCAATATTAAACCCACTAAATGCAACTATCATTTTTATAATTCAAGTGTTAGAGACACTAAAGACAGACTAGTGAATTGGTTTCTAGTACTGTCACTCTGTTTTTCCTAAGGACCGGATGATGCTCCCTTGTCTTTTGTGTTAGCTGCACACTCAGGGTCTGGCATAGTTGGTACTCTGCAGACCCTTTATGTGGAGAGACTGCACAGACACTGCACTGGAGGACAGAAGGAGCTCTGACCTTATCTGCCATGGTCCTGGGAGTCTTCTCTGGATAGTCAGCCTTAGGGCAAGTGAAGCGGAAGCCTTGGAGCTGCTGTTAAATCAAGACATCTTTTGTGGTAAACATGTAGGCAGTGGAGATAAGCAGGATGGGGATACTTTTGTCCCACATGCCTGCTTTGCTACATCAACTGTCTTTTGTATCAAACCCAGTTTTCCATTGAAGGCAAATGCTAATTTTCATTTGTGGACACCTAAACTAATCTAGAATAGGCAGCATAGGCAGCTCATGGTTATGATCTCCAACCCAATATTCATTTTGGGATTTTCAGCCTTCTGGCCATGTTTTGGGTTATCATTCTGTTACACAATTCATCCAAAAAGCATTTACTGTCAACATGGAAAAGTATTACTTTAGGTGCCCTCAACACAAAGACAAAAAAAATGTAGTTCCTAAACTCAAGTAGCTTACAGTTTTGTGGGGAAAATAGATATGCACATGTATAATTATATTCAATAAGATAGTAATGGAGGTGTGTGTTGATGTGTGGAAGCTAGGGAAAGGTTTCTCAAAAGGGGGGGGGGTTGGATCTGTGAACTGAAGGAGAGAAGGATATGGCAAGGTCTGTAGAGAACTAAAGAACATTACATTCCAGGTAGAAGAAACACTATGTGCAGATACTGTTCAGTAGACTATGAGAAAGCAATGTTCTAGAAAGACTGCAAAAGTTTTCTGTTTATATACATCTATAAGTCTTTTCCTTGCTCAACTCCATTCCTTTCAGCTTATTCTGTTCTTTCCCTGTGGTCTCCTAGTACTTATGTTGTCAATTGATATCACATCCTATACTTGTACCTCTTTTATGTATAGACTTGATATATTTTCTAATTTTCTTATACATGTCTCAGAGGCTCATAAGATGTTTACTATTTAAAAATTGTATTTTACATTCTCTCTGCCTCATCTTACCCAGACTCTACACTATAGCGTTGTACAGTGTGTCCGTCTGTAAAGTCATGGTGCACTTTTGACTAGTCACAGGAAAGCAACAAAAGATGATAGAAATGTGAAATCTGCACCAAATGAAAGGAAAACTCCCCAAGTTTCATATCTGTTCAGTGCAGTGCGATGTGAGCTCCATTTGTTGCCCTACATACATCTAAACGATAGTGAAGTTCTTTCCACACATGGGTAAGGACGTCTGGTATAACAGAGTGAATAACGTCTATGATTCTCTGTTTTAAGTGAATAATGTCATGGTGCTTCGTTATAAATGCGCCGATATTCACGTTGCACTTTGGTCACAGATTTGAATTTAGCAAGCCACAGAACATACTGAACTTTCCTCTGTACTGTCCACATCTCGACTGGCATGGCCATGGGCTGCTCCGCTGTATAGATGGTGTTACGTCATCATCTGCGCATGTGCACATGCTGCCACATCATCTTACAGAAACTGGAAGGGTTTTCCTTTTATTTGGTGCAGATTTCACATTTCTATTGTCTTTTGTTGCTTTCCTGTGACCGGTCAAAAGTGCACCATGACTTTATGAACACACTGTATATATGCTTAATAAATGTTTATTTTCTGATGAAAAATTATTTGATGAATGTCATAGTTGAAATAGGTAAGTAATTGAGATGTTTGATGCACCAAGTTCACAAGAATACTACCATAATCAAGTGGAATGACAACTGACTAGATTTCTTCAAAAATTTCCTGATGGAAAAAGAGACTATTATTTATATGTTTCATGTTTTAGAGACTTCCTTTGTGATCATTCATATCCTAACAGCAGAGTATTTTGCTTAAGCAATGTATAATTTTAAAGGTAACAAATGCCCTTAAATACCATATACAGATGATCCCTAACTTATAATGGTTAGACTTATGATTTTTTGACTTTATAAGGGTGAAAAAGTGATATACATTCAGTAGAAACTATACCTTAAATTTTTATCTTTTCCAGGGCTACAACTTCTCTCAGGATGTTGGACAGCCACAGTGAGATGATTTTGCCCAACTATAGACTAATGTAAGTGTTCTGAGAATGGTTAATGTAGGCTGCATAAAGCTATGCATGATGTTTGGTAGGTTTGGTGTATTAAATGCATTTTTGACTTAAAATTTTTTCAGCTTACAATAGTTTATCAAGATGTAACCCCATTGTAAGTCAAGGAACATCTGTAGTTCAAATATTAAAATCTTGCTTCAATTTCCTCAATAATAGGTCAGATTTTGCTGGAATAACTCCAAAGACAGAGGAGTCATTTTCTATACCCATCCTTCCAGACTAGTCTATTTCATTTCTAAGAACTTTTCCTTATGTTGGTCCTAATTGTGCCTTGCTCTCAAACCACTGGAAAAGGGGGATAATTTTGTAATTTGGCAATGTATGGAAATATGTTTGGATGTCACAATTTGAGGTGCTGATGAAATAAGGTCTAGTGGGTAGAGTTCAGCAATGCTGCTAAATATCTCACAATGCACAGGGCAGCTCCACACAACAGACTATCTATCTCAGTTGTGCCAAGGTTGAGAAACTGCTGTATATTCAATTTATTTATCCACAAAAATATTAATTTTCCATTCAGCAATCTACCTGTGATACTTGGACACAGCTAATTATATCAAAGGCTTTGTACCTCCAAGTCCTTCAACTATTTTTCTAATGTGCCAATAATAAAACCAGTAATTCATGGGTGACTCTTTCCAAAAGCATTTGAATCTTTAAAGGAGTAATGAATAATTGAGGGAGGGCAATGCTTAATATAAATTGACTAGTGGTGGTCCACTTTTACACAGTGGAATTGGGTGGAAGAGGAACAAGAGAGTGAGGTCTTTGTGTGTTGTTCTCCTTATCCCATCCAGAAAAAAATCTGTGACACTTCCTGTCAGGGACTAAGTTTAAGGAGTTACTCTTCTCAGTGTCATGATGTGAGCAATGCATGGCATATTCAAATCTACATCATAATAAACAATGTTGTAACAACCTTTCCTAGGGTTAGAGAGTTCTTAGGATATGAATATTAGTAAAAATCCTGTAACAGGGTCTGATTATACCACAGATGGGAAGAGGTAATAAAATATTTTCAAAGCTTTCTCTTGCCCTTTCTATAAGCTCAGCTTTTAGATGCTATCTATTCCAAATCCTCCCTTGTTGCAGAGGTCACTTTAACACAAAAGGGCACAACAATAAGAAGGTTCATTTATACCTTCCATGTGCCAGCTAAAATTTGCTCCAGCTAGGCAAGAATGGCTCACAAAATGATACACCCACTGAAAAGAGAGAAAAACATTTTTGGAACATTTCAAAAGACATTTTAAATTGGACAATTTAGGAGCTCTAACTACAGTCTATTGGAAAAAGCACAAATATAAATGCTGCTGCAAAATAAGTAGCTTAGAGATGACTGCTTAGCTAACAGCAACCTGCCCACTTTTCTCCTTGAATAAACACCATTTTCCCTATAGTGGGTGGATTGCAGGCCTCCATGGAAGAGAATAACAGCCTTAAAAATGCTTTGAAAAGAAACTCACTCACTAGCGGGAGGGGAGAGATCCCACGTATTTTGGCTGATAAAGAAGGAGTTTGATGCTTGCTTTCATTGATTACCAAATTAAGAAATCAATACTGTTGCTTTCTAAAAGGGGCCACCACAGAGTGCTTTGTCTTACTTATTAAGAGCGTTGGGCAAAGAATTAACCAAGTCTTCATCAGTGGTGATACCCAGCAAATTATTAAGAATGTCTCCTTTCATGTAGTTTTTGTTATTTGCAAACAATTCCTATGGTATGAACTCACACAGTGGGGCATATCTCCTCTAACTGACTTCCAGAAGAATTCTTCTCCTTTAGTGGGAAGATAATGAGAGAAGGGGAAGCTGGTGAGAAAGCATCTGCTGAAGCAATCTGGCACAGATGGGGGGATGATAGGGTCTAACTGACCCAACCAGAAAAGTCAAAAGGCATAAATATTGTCATCCTCTATAATCCTTTCTCTTGCAACATGCAATTTTGTGACTGAAAACTCTCTGGCCTGGCTTAGAACTGGATGCTTAAGTATTTGATATTTTAATATTTATTTTATTGATTTTAGAGAGATAGAGAGGAGAAAGAGAGAGAGAGAGTGAGAGAGAGAGAGAGAGAGAGAAGAAAGAAACAGGAACATCAATCTGTTCCTGTATGTGCCCTGACAGGGGATCAAACTGGCAACCTCTGCACTTAGGGATGATGCTCTAACCAACCAAACTATCCAGCGATGGCAGGTGATAATAGGAATTTTAAAAAATTGTGTGGTGGTTTTGTATTATTTCTTCCATGATTGTATCACTGTATCATTTCTTCCACAATTTCACCCTCTTTTTCCCCTTCTGCTCAATTCAAGCAAAAACACTTCCCAGTAAACATTCAGGAAGTCAAAAGTAGTTAAACATGGAGGGCAGTTTTGACTGGTGTGCAGGGATCTTGTGGCTAGGAGCTACAGGCTATTATTGTGGTTACCAGACACCAGCATGTGTGATCAGAACTTGTCTAGGAGCAGAGGAGGTAAGTGTGAGAGGAACCCCCCAAAATCCTCTCTGCTAAAATGTTTGCCTCATTAGTGTAAAAGAGTGCTTTAAAATCACCCTTAGATGTTGATTATTTCGGATTGTCATTGGCCATGCTTTTAGAATTCTTACTAAAAGCAAATATATATGTTTCAAAAGGTTAACACACTTAAATTATTAGCTGTGTGAAAGTCCCCTAAGACCTCTGTCATTTATGATACTTAGCCGAAAGCAAGGCATTGTGGGCAAGGGTTCCCTGGAAGACAGCCTGAAGGTCACTGTAGAGACAAGTTGCTCCCAGCTTACATTGGCTAGGACCAGGTAATGGCCTAATCAAAACTGAGCAGTCAGAACACCAAGGGGCCATGGAGGGAGAAATGAAGCCTTTGCCTTCCCTTTCTCTTCAGTGCCTCTCATTAGTCCTGTCCAGGTTCCTGTCCTCTTACACACGGACACCTGCCACAACTTGCTGATTGACCTCTTCATATCCAGCTTCTCATTCACCATGTAGCCCAGTTAGCCTTTCTCCAAGGCAACTTTCATCCTATCAGTCATCCTTGAAACCTTTTTGAATGTCATTTCTTACCTGTGAGCCACATATGAACTTATTCTGAATTATAGTCAGTTATTTCATAGTAGTAGTGTACCCACAGCCAGAATTTAAGTTACTTGGTGTCAAGGCTGTGTACTCTGTTACTTTAGTGGTCTTTCTAACCCCTGTAACAGTGAGACCTTTTATGCCGATTGATTTTCTGGTGAAGTACATGGGGACCAGCAATGGCTTCATGGGACTGCTGGGCCACTGGGAGGGAAGGCCACAGAGCCTGTGGCTCTTCCATCAACGTTTCTATCATTTTAGTGACATTTATTGGATCTGTTGGTTTTTGGTGAGGCATTTTCCACAAATTCTCTCAACTTATTCTCTCAAGAACTGTTTAAGATAGAACCTATTTTTCCTTATTTTATAGATAAGCTAGTATAGGTTGGGGCCGAAATTCAAACCCAAGTCTTTCTGATGCCAAAATCAATACTATTTTCAGGAGAACATAATAGTTTTGGTGTCTTTATACTGTGGAGACAAAGGTCATATTAGCATTTGTGACTTTATGGTGATATGAACCAGATAAATAGAATAATAAGCCAGGACCAGTGATGATTGAGAGACAGCTTCTTTCCTTGTGAGCAGTACAGGGTTTTAATAGACCACATTTTCTTTTCCTTCCTTCCTTCCTTCCTTCCTTCCTTCCTTCCTTCCTTCCTTCCTTCCTTCCTTCCTTCCTCCCTCCCTCCCTCCCTCCCTCCCTCCCTCCTTTACTTCCTCCCTCCCTCCCTCCCTCCCTTCCTTCCTTCCTTCCTTCCTTCCTTCCTTCCTTCCTTCCTTCCTTCCTTCCTTCCTTCCTTCTTCCCTTCCTTCCCTTCCTTCCCTTCCTTTTCTTCCTTTCTCTGTTTGAGTAGTGAGTTTTTTTCATGCTTGCTGACCCCCAGAAGTGAGTTTTTTTTAAAAAAAATGAAATTAGTTCTAGTTTTATTAACTTAAAATCATGTTTGTTTGATAACCAATTTATGAAAACAAGAACATCCTTTTGCCTTTTTCTTAATGTTGCCTTACACAGTTTTAAAATAAATCAGTTGTACTCTAGATGGTCAAGAGGCACAAGGGCATACATGAACGTTTGTACTACTCAAAGGGTTAACAATCGGACCTCTTTTGAGGAGTTTATAGGTAACACAAGCATAAAATAAGATTAAAAATATCCATTTGCTTGGCATAGTTTGTTAATGTCTTTGGTAAATAGATATTTATACATACTTACAGTGCTATTTCCTTCACTAGGAGAAACTAAGGTTAGAAAGGCATATACAGAATCCCTTAGTAGTGGTAATACTGTGTATAATTTATTTATAAAATGATTGGCACATATTTAGTAAAATTTTTATTGAAGTATGACAGATATATATGATATTTTTAATTCTTTCTTCTCAAATAGCAAATTCCATCTCTCTTCATCTAAGTATAGAAATAGTAGCAAAATTAATGTGATATGCTTTGAAATGTACAATATTTTCTATATAATGAAGTGAAAGGGTGTTTATAAAAATTAATTATGTTAATTGCTCGTAATAAGAGAGTGTTCTCAGAAGAAGGAAAGAAATTTTAAATAACTCATTTAGAACAGCATGTACTTGTACATAGAATTTTACATGCCAAAATTTGTGATATAGAAATAAGGTTATTCCAGTGCAAATAAAGCCAATTGCAGTGGTCTGTGACCTATAAAGACAGCATGAGTGTAATATGGCATCCTCTAGTGCCTGGGGCTTTGATTATAGTAATTTGGTGGGAAGCAAAGTATATGACTCCTAGAATCATGACCTGTTATTACTGTGACATTAATGCTTTCACTAGATAAAAAAAGATATTGAACTTCAAGTAACATATAGAAATCATATGAGACAGTAGAAAAAGCCCCAATGTACAAAGGATCTATCTGAGTCCTAGTTCTTGTGCTACCTAGGAAGGAAGGTTTATGAATCCAACCTTTCTGAGGCTTGGGAAAATGAGAAGTTGAACTAAATGATTTTTTAGTTCATTTCCATCTCTGAAATTCTGTGACCCTATGGAACATTATAAGAGGTTGAATAATGTATTTCTTCTTTCCTTAACATAATTATGAGAGCCAGTTACTAGCTTTTTATCTAATTTAAGTTGTGAGTTGAGTTGTCCTTTTTGGAGGGGTTAGTAATTATCTGGATTCTCTGCATACATTTTACTGGTTTATATCATGAGAAGTTGTTTATAATTTACCTTTGAACATAATGATGCTTTAGTAAAAATTAGTGTGAAAAAAAAAGAGTTCAGTGATATTGTACCTTCTTGTAGTTGATTGTATAAGTGGCTTCAATTCATTATTCCACCATATACACACATGCTTTGTGATGTCACTTTCTTGCACTGTCCTGTGGGTAGGACATATTTCCCTACTCCTTTACTCTGGGCTGAACCCTGTGAGTTGCTTTGATAATGGATTGTTAACAGATGTGATATAAAAAGTAGCTCATAGTGGGCCTGTGCTGCTAAGTTTGGATTTATTTGTACCTCTGCCATTACTGAAAAGAATATGCCAGGCTAGCCCACTGATTCCAGTTAGAGGACAGGGGACAACCTGGAGCAGAGTCACTGCTGGCTGAACTCAGTCTTCGTCAGCTCACACCTGTCAATCTTCAGACTTGTAAACTCTAATAACAAATAATTTTTGTTTCAAATCACTGATTTTTGGAGTAGGTAATTATTCCACAGTAGTTATATGATATACTTCTTTTTTTTTTTTTTTTTTTTTTCATTTTTTCTGAAGCTGGAAACAGGGAGAGACAGTCAGACAGACTCCTGCATGCGCCCGACCGGGATCCACCCGGCACGCCCACCAGGGGCGACGCTCTGCCCACCAGGGGGCGATGCTCTGCCCATCCTGGGCGTCGCCATGTTGCGACCAGAGCCACTCTAGCGCCTGGGGCAGAGGCCACAGAGCCATCCCCAGCGCCCGGGCCATCTTTGCTCCAATGGAGCCTTGGCTGCGGGAGGGGAAGAGAGAGACAGAGAGGAAAGCGCGGCGGAGGGGTGGAGAAGCAAATGGGCGCTTCTCCTGTGTGCCCTGGCCGGGAATCGAACCCAGGTCCTCCACACGCTAGGCCGACGCTCTACCGCTGAGACAACCGGCCAAGGCTTGATATACTTCTAAACAATATTCGTTGCTAGAGAAACTGTTCCGTGGTCAAACTTATATTATCAAATACTCACAGATATGAACAATTATTCTTAATGTCATCCATTGATGAAGTTATCAGGATGGTCTTTTTTTCCCATTTGTTTCTCCAAGACATAAAACAAGAGACACAGTGGTTTAGCAGTAGCCCTGGCCAGTCTTACCTGTATGGAAACACTGCTGTAAGAGCCGCCAATGACCCCTGCAATGAGCAGTGGGCTATTTTCCTGAATGGCATAGGATCCATCAGGACACATATGCTCAGCTTCATCCACTTTAGTCAAAGATGCCCTGACAAATTCCAGTGATTGCTCTAAGGCATAGGTATCCCTTGAGCATGTATCCAAAATGTGAACACCCAACTTTACTCCTGGTAGCAAGTAATTGTCTTTGTTGATTTCATCGATAGCAAACAACATGGCTTCCAGGCGTTGAATCCCTCGATCTTCATTGATCCGCCCGCATTCTTCAGTCCCCGTGCCTTTTTCATTAATAGGAAATAGGCCCCCTAAAACGAGGTCACCTTCTATTTTAATCTCCCTCCTCATAAAGTTATGGTCCCCTAAAGAAAGTAAAAATCCCTTTGAAAACAAAGCTAAGGTAAGCACTTGCAGTCTTGTCAACATCTTCATAAATCCTGTTTCTGTGCCTCTAGGAGATATCAATGGATGGAGCCAGTGTTGCCCGCTAATCTTCTTCTCTCATTTCCAAACTGGGTCTTTGGCCTGTCCTTCCTTTAAGGGAGGAACAGACTAGCAGAGCCTGTCATCAAATTCCTAGAGAGATAAAAATTACATGAACAAAGATGGTAAAGAAAGGAACAGTCATTACATTGATGATTCCCATTCAGACTTTTGATAATGACTAATTACCATTTACTAACCACATACTGTACTAGGCACTCTTTCACAGAATCCTCACCCAGTCCTTACAACCCACTGTGAAATAGATCTTAGTGGTCCCAAATCCTAGAAACAGACACTGAGGACTAAAGAGGTAAAGCAACCTAATAAAGTGTACTTAGAATGGAAGTAGTGTTCAGACTCTGTTTTCTAATGCCAAGTTCAGTACTTTCCCTACTGAGCCATTTGCTTGGCTATTGCTAGGGTAACAACTTGGTATGAGTCTCCATCCCCTCTCTTTCAGCTACATTTATAACCAGCCCCCTTGCCCCCATTCTTCCTATTTCATTTAGAAGCAAAACAAAAACACAGTTGTAACTCTGTCACCATTTCTAAATTTCTGTCACCACCTCCCTGTTCTCCTTCATAAGTGACCTCTTCAAAGGAATTGTCTGCAGCACTGTCCCCACTTCCTCTCACCTCAGATGCTCTCAGTCCACTGGGGTCACAATTCTTTCTTCACTGCTCTAACAAATGGCCTTGGAAAGAGCTACTACTGATTGACTAGTTTCTAAATCCATATACCCACAGTAGTCCTCATTGATTAATTGAAATCTTGACAATTTTCTACCTATTACAACTTTCTAGGTTTCCATTCTCATGCTTCATTTCTGAGTACATCTCAAATTCCACTGTTGAACAACCCCCTCCCTGCCCCATTCCTGAGCTAGCTCTGCCAAGGTTCATAGTTTCAAACACCACTTAAATAACTCCTAGGTTAGCCTGACCAGGCAGCGACACAGTGAATAGAGTGTCGGACTGGGGCACAGAGGACCCAGGTTCAAAATCTTGAGGTCACCAGCTTGAGCACGGGTTTACCTGGTTTGAGCAAGGCTCACCAGCTTGAGCTCAAGGTCGCTGGCTTGAGCAAGGGATCACTCAGTCTGCTGTAGCCCCCCCCCCCCAGGTCTAGGCACATTTGAGAAAGCAATCAATGAACAACTAAGGTGCCACAATGAAGAATTGATGCTTCTCATCTCCTTCCCTTCCTGCCTGTCGGTCCCTATCTGTCCCTCTCTCTTTCTCTGTTTCTGTCACACACACTAAAAGTAACTACTAGGGGTTAACTGCCTGCTAAACAGCTGTACCCTCTCCACATGCCCCCCCCACACACACACACCTCTGGGCCTGTCTGTCATAAACTCTCCCTCACCTCTGTGAATGGATCTTCTCTGTACCCAGGCTCTCAAGCCAGAAACCTGCATGCTACAGCTCTTCTCATTTCACCTCTCCTATTTTCTTTCAATTAAATTCTTCAATCCACCTGCTTAACACTTCTCAAAGCTGTCTCTGCTTTCCCAACTCCACTGTGCCAGACTCTTATTATCTGTAGCAGGACCATAGCAATAGATTCCTAGAGAGCTGCTGCCACCGCACCCTTTTGTGAATTACAAAAAGATAACCTTCCCTCAAGTACAAAACTTTAAAATGTACTATTGTATAACCTGCACAATACAAATGATGGGGAAAGAATGGTTGCTGGCGGCTGCCTCCTCCAGCCAGTGTTAGGCAACTCCTGACGTGGCCCTTCCAGTTAGAGACATGCAGGGAGCTCTGGTGCTACGGTTTACACAGTCAATTGTAGTTTGTAGTTTGAGACAGTTCCATAAATTGTGTTCTTTATGCAACATGGGCTAGAGAACATGCATCTATCAGGCATCAGGCAAAATCCTGCAATGAGGATCATGTCTTTGACAAAAGGCTAAGATCTCCCCAGGATTATCCCAAAACCCTGGCGTGGAGCAGCCCCACTGCATGCACGTAAACCAGTGGACCTGCTGGTGTGCTGTTTGTCACCCAGCTTCCTAGCACTAGAGCGCACTCTGGGCAGTGTGCTCCCTCTGCTTGCCCACCCCACTTCTTCCTAGGCAAGGTAAGCATGTATAACATTCAGAGTGAGGTGAGAGAAGTGATGACCCGGAGCGTTCTCCTGCCAGGGTTCAGTTGATTGCTTCTCTGTGTGTGCTGTAGTGTGCCTGTCTGCTGTCCTGCTTTTGTGTATAATTGTGGATTGGTGAAGTGTTATGAAAAAGGGGACTCTCCTGGCTGCTTCTCTACTCAATCAGAATGGCTGAAAGCTATACTACCTGTGTGTTCTTAGATACGTTAGCAAATGTTAACAATTTGAATAGTGTCCCACTGATGGAAGTACTAATGCGTGACCTTAATGGCTGCTCAGAGTGGCCCTTCTCCTGCCTATCTATATCTACTTCCCCTCACCTCTAGGTTGGAGAACTGACGTCTTCATGGTCCATACTCTTGTCTCTGGCTAGCTCTCAAGGCTTACTGTTCACTAGGCCCTTCAACTTGTTCCACTTCTGTCTTCCAATCTATGCTTCAGCCACACTAAACTATGTCCACTTAAGTGGGCACCAGGATGTTAATGGCCTTTGCTTCTGCTCACATCGTTCCCTTGGCTGGAAATGGCCCTCTATACCCACTTATCTGGTAAACACCCACTTATGTTAGCCTCAGTAGTCACTACCAGGAAAGGCCAAGAATTCTTTCCTGTCTTCCTTCTCCAACTGAATTGTTTACTTCCTGCTTTAGATTCTTTCTGCAGCTAGGTCAAGAAATATTTGCTATTGCTATGATAATTCCTTATCTTCTCAGTGGGAATAAATAAAATGGGACAGCATTTAGGATTTTCTAGGTATAAAGAAAGAAAGAAAAAAAGACAGGAACAAGTCCAGAGCTCAACATTCTTGACATTTCTCCCTTCTCACATTAACAGTGCCCTTTAAAACCCAGCTTCCTACATGCTTTCAGTTTCTTTGGCACAGAGGCAGTGCTGAGCTGTTTTCTTGAGACACACACACGTCCTCATCCTCCAGTTTTGTTCTGTTTGCTTATTAAGGTGTGAACCTCAGCACTGACGACAGCAGGCATTGGAATGCTCGCTGTGGAATCAGAGCCTCTCTAGGAGATCTGCTATGGGGCACCAGAAAGGCTAATAATACTAACATTTAAAAAAGTTAATACTGTCATATAATTTTTTTTATTTTATATCAATTCCTAGTCTCTCTTTGATCTTTATGTGCAATTCCCTTTGAAGCAAAATTGCCGTGGAAGGCAAGAGACACTGCAATCATTAGCGCTAATGATAAAGAAGTAAAAATTACTATATAAAATAATTGTTTTATGTGCCTAATAAAAGAGAATAGTTAATTCAAAGAAGGTTATCAGCAGTCTTACCATTATGAAAAAATGTACGTATCTCTTGAATGTGAAGTTTGACTTCTCAAAGAGGAAAGATGACCTCTAGTTTATGGAAAGCTGAGTTCTCCCTTGGGAAATGCTCTTAGTCAAACATGACTTTAAATGAAACATTGTATTACATGAAGGTTAATAGTATCTATCAGTCTGCCCATTTGACAAGTAAGGGCTGTGTTATATTCTTATTGTGTATTCAGGGCCTGGCATAGTGTCTGCAATCCAGACAATATTCAACAAATGTTTCTTGAAGACACCAATTATGTTTGCAAATGACTCTTTGTGATTTTATTTGTGGCATAGAAAATGGGACTTCAAATAGAGAAATGGGTTGCTTTATTTCATTACCTACCTAATCATCCCAAGTGCTCTTACCCTGTTTTACTGCCAACCAGGAGAACTACAAGAATTACTTTGTATAAACGTAGGTGAAAATGCTGCCTTTGTATGAGGAAGTTGCAGCTCTGATGGGTCCCTAATAAGCCAAGAGAGATGAGTCCCCAAGCTGACCTACATTTACTTAAGTTTTCGGTTAGGAGAATATTAAATTAGGAACATCCTTATTATGCTATTTCAAAGCTTTGGAGATGCATTCATTCATCAAATATTTACTGAATGCCTACTATGTGAGTGCTAGGCCATGATGAACTAGATACCAACTGTAAATAAATATTACCTCTGCTGTCAACATTCTAAATGCTTAGATATTTTTATGTGAGGAATAATGAAAAAGTACTCCTCTCTTTTTCTACCATCTGTTTCATTTATAAAAATCTTAAAAATCAGTATATTATAGGTTTCCTTTAACATAGCAATTGTTATGAAGTCCTTGGCTTAAAAACCAATCCATTATAAATTAAATTTATTATTTAAAAAGAAGGAACCAAAAAAGAAAAAAAAAACACCTCATGGACATGAATAGCTATGGTGGTTGCAACATGGAGGCAGGGAGGTGAGGGAGAGTGTGAGGGGATAAATGGTGATGGACAAAGACTTGACGTGGAGGTGAAAATACAATATGGTGTACAGAGATGTGTTGTAGATTGGGTACTTGAATCCTGTATAATTATGTTAACCAGGGTCACGCCCAATAAATTCAATTATAAAAAAATACATTTAGAAATTAGATACACAGATCTAGCCTGACCCAGTGATGGCTCAATGGATAGAGAATCGGACTGGGACACAGAGGACCCAGGTTCAAAATCCTGAGGTTGCTAGCTTGAGTGCAGGCTCATCTGGTTTGAGCAAGGCTCACCAGCTTGAGCCCAAGGTCGCTGGCTCGAGCAAGGGGTCACTCAGTCTGGTGTAGCCCTCTAGTCAAGGCACATATGAGAGAGCAATCAATGAACAACTAAGGAGTTGCAACGAAAAATTGATGCTTCTCATCTTTCTCTGTCCCTCTCTCTGTCCCTGTCTGCCACAAAAAAAAAAAAAAAAAAAAGAAAAAGAAAAAAAAGAAATTAGATACACAGATCTTAAAAACAAGTGTACTAACATAAATATGTAAAATATTTTCCTTTAAATTTTCTGACAGGGCATCTTTAAGTAAAATTTAATGTAGTCTTAGGGAATTACAAATTAAAAATCAATTAGAGTAATGTTTAAGTGCACTGTCTTAATATTTTCTTATTTGCCTTTTCCTTAAAGCAGAATTCATAATGATTAAGACTGTAGGGCCAAGCATAATTTAAAAAACACTTAGCTTTATTTAAAATGAAACCCTAAGAAACTAAAAGAAAGGGAAATTAAAATTTAACACTGAAAAATAGACAAACATGCTTAATTCAATGCAACTGTTTTTCTCTGTGTAACAGCTTATTGGATTGTGGGAAAGGGCACCAACTACTTCTTGTTAGGTTCCTTTCATTATAGATCAACCAGCAGCACATTCCCCAGATAAACAGGCTCCCTGCAGCAGCCACATTCCTTCGTAGCCGGAGAACTGCAGCTCTGCAGTCCAAGTTCTTCGTCCAGGGATGATGAGTGACGTGTCAACTATAAACAAGCTTGTATAGCCCTCTCCATAGGCTCCTTGCTCACCAATGTTTTATTAATCTATGCATTAATGAGATCTCAGAGGTTTGCTGTGAATATAACCCCTGGACTATGTGGCCAGGAAGCAAGCATTTTTAATAATCTTCATATGCTAATATGTATTTTCCTTTATTTCTTGACTTTGCACAAAGACTTATTGTTGCAAGTAAAATCCATCCAGCTTGACTAAATGAATAAGTAGTTTATCCAGGGGAGATATAATGCCAGAAACAGTGCTCACTCTTGCCTACAAATAAACCCTTGAGTTGCCAAAGTTCTTCTGAGCCTACACTCAAAGCCTGCATACCCAACTGATCTGAAGAAAAGTTAGGGTGAGTATTAGCATATGCAATTTAACTGTAAATTTGATTTCAGCTGCCAGAATAATAGGCAACAAAAGATGTGGCCCTTGTTCTTAGGCTGTAGCTACAGTGGCATTATTCATAGCAGGACATACCACTGCAATATTCTAATTCCTTTACTCTTGCTAGGGAACAAAGGAAATTTTTTCTAGAAGCCTTTAATAAGTTATTAGGAGTAATTGAGTATTTCAAACCAAATCTTTTTTTTTTATCAAATCTAGCTTAAAATTTCTCCTCCTTTGTAGCCTCCATACTGGTCCATCTGTAAGGGTGTCTTGTCATTTGCTAAATTCCCATGTGGTTTGTTTTATGTTTATCATGATGATCATATATATTTTGTTTTACACTTATTTGCATAGTGTTTTAAAGTTGAAACTTAATAATTAAAAAGCAATTCTTGCCTGATCAGGTGATGGAGCAGTGGATAGAGCATTGGCCTGGGACACGAAGGACCCAGGTTTGAAACCAAGGTCGTCGGCTTGAGCACGGGCTCACCAGCTCGAGTGCAGGGTCTCTGGCTTGAGCATGGGATCATAGACATGACCCCATGGTTGTTGGCTTGAGCCCAAAGGTCACACTGGCTTGAAGCCCAAGGTCACTGGCTTGAGCCCAAAGTTTCTGGCTTGAGCAAGGGATCACTTGCTCTGCTGTAGCCCCCTGGTCAAGGCACATATGTGAAAGCAATCAATGAACAACTAAGGGGCTGCAATGAGAAGCTGATACTTCTCATATTTCTCCCCTCCTGTCTGTCTGTCCTATCTGTCCCTCTGTCTGACTCTATCTCCATCAAAAAATAAAAAAAGAACGAATAAAAAGTGGTTCTTTTAAAGAAAGGTGGTTGTTTCCTACCCATTGGATTATAAACTAATAGATATCAAGGACAATGCCTTAGACATTGTTGTGTTTTCCACAGTGCCTCACATGTAGTTATCAAATATTGGTTAAAAGATAAATTCCAAGGAGCATGAAAGTTTTTTAGAGACTAGTCAGGGGATTGAAAAATTCACTTGGAAATCCCATTCAAAGAATGGAGAACATTGCTGAAGAGACCCATGTAAGCCCTGGCTGGTGGGCTCAGCAGTAGAGCTTTGGTCTGACATGTAGATGTCCCAGTTTCGATGCCTGGTCAGGGTACACAGGAGAAGTGACCATCTGCTTCTCCACCCCTCCCCCTTTACTCTCTGTCTTTCTCTTTCTCTCTCTCTCTTCCTCTTCCGCAGCTATAGCTCATTTGAGCAAGTTGGCCCTGGGCACTGAGGATGGTACCATGGTTTCACCTCAGGTGCTAAAATAGCTTGGTTGCTGAGCAATGGAGCAATGGCCCCAGATGGGCAGAGCATTACCCCCTAGTGGGATTGCTGGGTGGATCCTGATTGGGGCACATGTGGGAGTCTGTCTCTCTGCTTCCCTGCCTCTCACTTAATAATAGGAATAAAAAGACCCATTTAAAAAAAATTATGGTAAGTCAAGATCCAACTTGGGCACTAGAGAAATTCAGCCCACATACCTCTGACCTTTCCTTTGACTTTGAATTGATGATTTTTAAGAAAAAATAAATTAATTAAAACTGGAGAAATTGAGAGCCCTTGGAGAAATTAGAAAGATTAGGACACACATTGTTGATCTGATGGAGATTAGGAGGAATGGAAAACAACATGCCAAATAACAGGTTAAATTCTTTGAAAGCATGAATGACAAAGCATGAAAGTGGAGGCCAAGCCTCTGTGTTAAGATTTGAAGTTAGGGCCTGACCAGGCAGTGGCGCAGTGGATAGAGCATCAGACTGGGATGCCAAGGACCCAGGTTTGAGAACCTGAGGTCGCCAGTTTGAGCGTGGGCTCATCTGGTTTGAGCAAAGCTCACCAGCTTGGACCCAAGGTCACTGGCTTGAGCAAGGGGTCACTTGGTCTGCTGAGGGCCCACAGTCAAGGCACATATGAGGAAGCAATCAATGAACAACTAAGGTGTCGCAATGAAAAACTGATGATTGATGCTTCTCACCTCTCTCCGTTCCTGTCTGTCTGTCCCTATCTGTCCCTCTCTCTGTCTCTGTAAAAAAAAAAAAAAAAAAAAAAAAAAGATTTGAAGTTAGGAAGAAGACTTCTGCACTCCCTCAAATTTGTCTAGTTTGAAATCCTGAAATGTACATAAAACTCCAAATAACCAAAAAATTAGTTTGAGTTGTGGGAATGAATTGATCAGATCCTTTCTGATAAGCTTATTTTATTCACAGAGAGGATGAAAGAAGTCCAAGTTCCTAGGAGACTACATTGAAGAGGGAGCATCGTCAATTTAGATGACAAATCAGAAAGGAACGGTGATGAAGCCAGAAGGAAAAATGTTCACTTCACTAATCTGCCTCGGACCACACCTTGCCACAAACGCACACAAAGACACATTTCCTATTTCTTTTATCTTCTGAATTTAGAGGAAAGTGTTTTTGCGATATAGGCAAACAGAATTGTGCTAAATTTTGGTCCTTAGGGTAATTGCTAGTAATTTACTTTTAATCAGTAATATTAACTTGGTCACTGCCCTTCAGAGTAAATTGTTATTTTTCTAAATGCCAACACGCACAGTATTTCCGTGTGTGTGTGTGTGTGTGTGTGTGTGTGTTGCCATCTCAGCAGTTTTTTCATCCTCAAGTTTCCTAACCTCATTACAAAGCCTTGGAATTGGAACTTCCCCAGACTCCCTGCAGTCTACCTTTGTCCTTTTCCTCTTAGAAGCTGCCAAGTCTAATAGAAGCTACAGGTTTGTCAGCATGAACACAGAGTACTGGAACTGGGTTCATCTAAAACCTTCTCTCTAGCTCCGGCCAAAATGGTAATGGGAAGAAATGGAGGAACACTGTTCACAGGAGAACCTTTTCACTTGTTGGCAATATGCTCCATTAAGTGGCTGTTATTAGTAATGCCCTGTGTACTCACAGTCTTTTCTCTTGAACAATGTCAAACTGTTTTGTGCAATGAATTAACTCTTACTGCTTCCTGGTGAGAAAGAATTACATTATATATAGTAAGAGAGCGAGAGGGAAAGGGAAAGAGAGACAATTTATTGAAGGTAGTAGTGGAAAGTAAATATAGAATTAGGATTTAAAAAAGGCTTTTTATCATTATTGATCAATCAAGTTTTGCAAAACAAAGCATATACATGTCTCCACAAAAAATAATCACCCCATCTCTCCAGTGTTCTTCAGTATGTAAATGGTGAAATGTTTGAAACAGCACCATCCTTGAAGTCTTTAGAATATCTATAGCCAGCTCTGGTTCTGGCCATTGTATAGTAATTGGTATTGAACTTGTCCTCCTCTTGAAAATAGCTATAAAACTGGACATAATATAAAAGTCAAACTATGATCCTTGAGAGAAAGAAACACGTGACAGAAGCCCCATGATTACCCCATGAATTTCCCAACATTCTACGTAGAGGACTTTTCTGCTATGAGGCAACGGCAGTCTAGTTGACCTCAATAAGCTGGATTAGTGTTCTTGGGTTCTGAAGTGGTTGCAATTTGTGGGGCAGAGAGCTGCATGGAAATGATGAGCAGGAGCATTAGCCTGGATTATCCCTTGTAGTTTGACTGATTAGCATCCACTTCTAAGTTTTCTGAAAACCATATTACAATTTCCCATTGGTAATCAATACATATGGGAATCATAAGATAGGTGAATCCATTTCTGATTTGATAGGTGGCTTGTGACACACGTGACTAACCAGAGTGTGATGTGTCCCTGGCCATAGCAATTGCTTCTAGGATGAGCCTGTGACCAAATCATTGCCCCTTCATGGTTAATTTGAAAACATTTTTTAGAACCACCTGGAGAAAAGCATCTATTCTCTTTCTGTTACAGTGACTTAGAGAAATGGATGTAAGCCAAGAGTTGCTGGCAGCTACCTTACCACCGTGAGGCAAGAGCTTGTCTGATGCATGGCAAAGAGAGAGAAGTAGTGAGACCCGACCTATTATATGTGCTATTTAATTCAGAAAAATTTTCCAGTTATGGTGAGATTAAAGTTCCTGTTTTTGCTTAAATCAGTTTGAAATCTGTTTTATGTCACTTGTCAATAAGTGATTCTTGAGTAGAACCTCTCTTCTTTTCCCATCCCTTTCCCTTAATAATACTAAAATTTATTTAGCACCTACACTGTGCCAGAAACTATGGTTGTTTTACATAGATTATTTTATTTAATTTTGTAACTTTATTCTTACCCAGCTATGCCCTTCCACAGATGCCTGATGTTGTTCTGAGTTTCAGATGGCCCCAGGATTCATGATGGCTCAGATAGTGTTACCCTATTTATGCCTATTTATGATGGTTTTCCCAGAAATGCAACTACTCCAAAGTCATCCCTTCTTTCATTCTCCTGTCAGATTTCCTGTTTTCTCAATTGTCTTACTTATCACAAGTAAAATCATCTGTTATATCAAGCCATCAGTTTTTAGCACATTAATGCAAATTAATGTCACTCAAAATTTTAAATAGGCTAAAGCATTGATTTAAGAAAGAGCTAACATTTAAAAAAATTTTTTTAATGTTCATTTTATTGATTTTAGAGAAAGAGGAAGGAAGAGAGAAAGAGACAAGGAACTTCAATCTGTTCCTGTATGTGCCCTGACCAGGGATCAAACTGGCAGCCTCTGAGCTTTGGGACAATGTTCTCATCAATAGAGCTATCTGGTCAGGGCAAGAAGAAACATTTTTAATAGTGAAGTTTTAGATACTTTACTGTATAGATAATGAAGTATCATGGCCTATTTGATATTCTTCATGTTAGAGAACTTATGAACCTCATACTCAAATAGAAATAACTTGTGCGTATGTGTGTATGTGTGTGTGTGTGTGTGTGTGTGTGTATATATATATATATATATATAAAATTGAAAAGTAAATGCCATTGATAAGATATCTCTAGCTCTTCCGGTCACTGACATAACTTTAAAATATTTTTTACTTCTGTTTTGTTGAAATGTGTGGGGAAAATCATTGGTGTAATTTAGTTGGCCAGTATGAGCTCTCAAGAACCATTTATACGTATTTCTTTCTAAGTCTGTTTAGTGATGTCATACTATTAGAGTCAAAATGGCCACAGTGGGAGTATTTATATGGCAGAAATCAGCAAACATTAATAACCGGTCCCCTCACAAGTCCTGAAGATCTACTTGTTAAATATTGACCAGCATACCACTGGTGATAAGTTTAACAATGTGGTCTTAATACCGATTCTCAGAGATTCCTATTGGAAGAGCCTGGGAAAGCAATTAGCATGAGGCTGTTGATCGATGTTTTTCCATTGTGAATCATATGCTATCATGTGTCATAAAATGTATTAGTGGACTGTAATATGCAACTTAAAAAAATAGAAGAATTAAAATATAATAAAAAATACCGAAACTCTGATCTAAGGCATGTCATAAGGGTGAATATTATTTTCTGAAACATTGAGAGTGTTTTTATATGTGCATAAATGTGTACTTGGGTTACAAGTAAAGTAATTTCTTATTGAATCATGGTAAAAAAATGTTTGAAAGTCACTGTTTTACAATGTGAGCTCTGTGGTCACATCAATGTGTTTTGTTTTGCTTTCTTATTGCTCACAAATTGCTGCACATTTTAGATATTGAAAAACAAGTCTGAATAACACATGCATCTTGATGACAAGTGGGAATCTAACACTATTTTTATGCTATGAGATGGGGGGAAATATTCTCCATAGTAATGATGTTCACTTAGGTATTTATAATTTTTTTAAATTTAATTAATTGTGTTTACATAGATTCTAGTGTCACCCCGAATGCCTTCAATGTGTTAATCTACTTTATAACTTTGGTATATGGTCACTTCTCTGTGACATGTTTTATACATGTGCAAAATGTAGACAATATTACTACTTATCTCATGGGGTTGTTCTTAGGATTAAATGAATTAATTAATATATAACATTAGCTCAGTAAGTGTTAGCTACTAATAGAATTCTTGATAATGAGGTTAATTTGTCAATGGCTCCAGTGACATTGAGGGGTATTTTGGATTCTCCATATAACCACCTATAGTCCAAAGCCACTGTTGTTCCTCATTTAGTGAACACCTGTTGCTACTCCTCCTGCATTCTGCCTTTTTCTTGTCTATTTTTTAGGAGTTATGTGATCTTGAAGAATTGCTTACTGTCTGAATGATGCAAAGTGGGACCTAACCTCAAGATGTCCAGTAAATTCTGGTGTTTCTGGGTACCAAAGACCAGAAAATGTCAAAAGAAAATGGAAAGCGATCACTGAAGAAAAAGATGCAAGGTGCTCACAGCAAATTGATATATTCTGTTCCCCTTGATCCTCTCCTGTCATACTGAGTTTTATTGGGAGGGGGCTGGACACCTCTTGTTCTGAGTCCATCTAGACTAGGACATTAACTGACTCCTCTACTAAGAGCAGAACATTTTTTTAAATCCTGCCAGCCAGATTGTCTTAATTTTTATTATCTCCAGGCATTAGGGACCTCAGCTACAGAAAGGTTGGGCCCTTGTGGCTATAACAATGATTAGTCTTTAAATTCCATAGCAAATACTATGCCTGTGTCAATAAGTCTGGGCTGCCTTCTGCCCTCTTACCCAGTCCCTGCGTGCACTTTAGGGTGAAGTGATCCTCCTGTTTTAGCGCATATCCACATGTGGGAAGCTCCGAATGTATGGCTCTAACTTGAGGCATAGATTTTCAAAGAGCAGGACTACCATATTTCTTGTATAGTGAACCTTTAAACTGCTTCTGAATTTATTTATGTTTTTAAAAAGACCAAGAATAACACAAAACCCTCATAACACAGCCTTGAGGTGTGCTTTTTATCCTTTGTGTTACATCCAAGTTATCAATATGAAATTATGGTACTCTGCTGTTACACAAAGGCCCATTTCCTCAGGCAATAAAGGGAGACCACAGACACAAAAGAGTGCATACTGTATGAAGCTGCTTATATAAAAGCCACAACCCAGCAAAAGCAATCTACGGTGAAGGGATTAAGCAAAGAAAAAACTATAGACACAGACAACAGCACGGGGATTTCTAGAGGGAAAGGGAGTGAGGAAGTAGGAGAGGGTACAGTGGTGACAGATGGTGATGGAGGGGGACTTGACTTGGGGTGGTGAACACACAGGGCAATGTTCAGATGATGTATTGCAGAATTATACACCTGAAATCAATGTAATTTTATTAACCAATATCATGTGAATAAATTCAATTAAACAGTGTTTTAAAAAGGAGCCCATAGTGTTAGAAGTCAGGATGATACTCTCAGGGATGTGGGAAGGTAGTGAGTGGAAGGAAGCATGGTTCTTGGGTGCTGATAACATTCTGCTTATTGATCTAGATTCTTGTTCATGGGGGGGATTTAGGTTGTGTGAATTCATCAAGCTGCAGAATTATATATTATACGTCAACGAAAATTTAAAATGAAAAAGCTAGGCTAAAGTGAAACAGGGTAGCTAGCAGGTGGCTGCGTATTTTTTAAAAATGTAAAACTCAACAGCAGGAAGATAAACAATCCAATCAAAAAATGGGCATAAGAAATGAATAGACACTTCTCCAAAGTGGACATTTAGATGGCCAATAGACAGATGAAAAAATGTTCAACATCACTAATCATTAGAGAAATGCAAATTAAAACTACAATGAGATACCACCCCACACCAGTCAGAATGGCGCTCATCAACAAAACAACACAGAATAAGTGCTAGCGAGGATGTGGAGAAAGGAGAATCTTCCTGCAATGCTGGTGGGAATGCAGACTGGTGCAGCCACTGTGGAAAACAGCATGGAGATTCCTCAAAAAAATTAAAAATGGAGCTGCCTTTTGACCCAGCCATCCCACTTTTAGGAATGTATCCCAAGAACACCATATTACTGATTCAAAAGGAGAAATGCACCCTCATGTTTATGGCAGCATTGTTCACAATAGCAAAGATCTAGAAACAGCCCAAGTGTCTGTCAGTGGACGAGTGGATTAAAAGCAGTGGTACACCTCACACCTGTTCGATTAGCTATTATTAGCAAGACAGGTAATAGCAAATGTTGGAGAGGCTGTGGAGAAAAAGGAACCCTCATCCACTGTTGGTGGGAATGTAAAGTAGTACAACCATTATGGAAGAAAGTATGGTGGTTCCTCAAAAAACTGCAAATAGAACTACCTTATGACCCAGCAATCCCTCTACTGGGTATATACCCCAAAAACTCAGAAACATTGATACGTAAAGACACATGCAGCCCCATGTTTATTGCAGCATTGTTCACAGTGGCCAGGACATGGAAACAACCAAAAAGCCCGTCAATAGATGACTGGATAAAGAAGATGTGGCACATATACACTATGGAATACTACTCAGCCATAAGAAATGATGACATCGGATCATTTACAGCAAAATGGTGGAATCTTGATAACATGATACGAAGCAAAATAAGTAAATCAGAAAAAACCAGGAACTGCATTATTCCATACGTAGGTGGGACATAAAAGTGAAACTAAGAGACATTGATAAGAGTGTGGTGGTTACGGGGGGGGGGGGGAGGAGAGAAAGGGAGAGGGAAAGGGGGAGGGGGAGGGGCACAAAGAAAACTAGATAGAAGGTGACAGAGGACAATCTGACTTTGGGTGATGGGTATGCAACATAATTGAACGACAAGATAACCTGGACTTGTTATCTTTGAATATATGTATACTGATTTATTGATGTCGCCCCATTAAAAAAATAAAATTATAAAAAAAAAAGCAGTGGTACACGGCCAGTTGGCTCAGTGGTAGAGCGTCGGCCTGGCGTGCAGAAGTCCTGGGTTTGATTCCCGGCCAGGGCACACAGAAGAAGCACCCATCTGCTTCTCCACCCCTCCTCCTCTCCTTCCTCTCTGTCTCTCTCTTCCCCTCCTGCAGCCGAGGCTCCATTGGAGCAAAGATGGCCTGGGCGCTGGGGATGGCTCCTTGCCCCAGGTGCTAGAGTGGGTCTGGTCGCAACAGAGCGATACCCCGGAGGGGCAGAGCGTTGCCCCCTGGTGGAAGTGCCAGGTGGATCCCGGTAGGGCACATGCGGGAGTCTGACTGTCTCTCCCCATTTCCAGCTTCAGAAAAATACAAAAAAAATAATAAAATAAAAAAAGCAGTGGTACATATATAAAATGGAATACTATGGGGCCATGAAAAAGAAAGAAATCTTATCTTTTGTGACAACATGGATGAACCTGGATACTATTATGTTGAGTGAAATAAGGCAGGCAGAGAAGGAAAAATATCATATGACCTCACTCATTTGAGGAATCCAATGAACAATATGAACTGAGGAGTGGAATAGAGACAGAGGAGGGATCAAAGGATCCAGAGGGAAAGCGGACAGAGGGAAAAGGGATGAGAGGGTGACAGGATGGGATGAGAGCAGAAAAGCAAATCATGGAGGAAAGGGGGGAAGGTGCTATGGAGAGGGGGACAAAGGGGATGTACTGGGGAACACGGGGGAGGGGAGGATGTATTCGAGGGGACACTAGAATCATGTAAACATAATAAATTAAAATAAATTTCATGTTAAAAAATGGTTTTGTATAACAAATGGGTCATAGGGGTAGTGACACAGACTTGCACTTGTGGGCTTGTGGAGAATGCTAACTAACCCTGATGGGAGACTCCCTCAGCACTGGGTGAGAGGCCCTGGTGTGAGGAGCCTCACCTCACTGCGAGTGGGTGTTGGCCATGCAGAGACCTTCTTCTCAATATACTAGGAAGCTAGTCACTATATTTACCTTCCTGTGTTTAAGCAGAAGCCAGGAATCTGAGTGTAAATGACAGACACAGCATACACAGTGGGTCTGACAATAGTACCTGGGCTACCTAACAGCTCGGGCGGAATGGGAATAGAAAGAAGAGCGAGGCTGCACTTTAGGTCATTCTGAAGCCATGCAGCTGCTGCTTTCACAGTCTGAGTTCTGGGAAGTGAACGGGATTCATTTTTGGCTTTATTATGTTCCAGTGGTCAGGAAAGTTTGTTCGATAATTTTTAAAAAATCATTATAGTATCTATTATGTTTCAGGCCCTCTGGCAGTTGCTAAGGACTTAAGGATGAGTGAGACAGCTAAAAACAGTAAAACAAGGGTTTCTTGGGTTTATATTAATTATCAAAAGTCAAATGTGAAATGTATTTTGGCAGAGCACTCCCATGTGACAAACCTGATGAAGACCAAAGGCTCCTCTCTCATTGTCGTAATTGTTGGCCTCCACCACACAAGTTGATTTTAATTATCCTTCCTAACCGAATCTTTAGGTTTAACACTTTTCTTTATCCTCAAGCTTTTGTGAAGTCCTGGTTGTTGTTTAGATCATATTTGGCTTCCTTTTCTCTGTTGCTACTGTTAGATAATATCAATGTTCTACTGATCTTTCTTTCTGATGCTTCAGCCTTCTACTGTTGGACTTCACACACCTTTCTTCCCTCCACTCAGTCTACGCAAGACAGCGCTCTAGACCTGCAGTCTTCACTTGTGATCACTGGAACAGATTCAAATATCTCTTGTCACTCTGAATCTAGTCTTAGCATCACCAGTTTTGATCACTCTACCCACTTATGTCTTCTCTGCTCTTTTACAGTCCATTTTCTTTAGCTCCTAGAAAACACGAAGATAACATCTTAAGCTTTCTCTTGGCATTCTTACTCTTTTCATTCTTAACTCAGCAAGCCTGAACAAATTAATTTAGTTGATTAGCTGTGAGACTAGTAAAGTCAACATGATTTGGTTTCTCCAAGGTGTATTATTCTAGAGAAAATTTGTGTTGTGTGTTGGTCATAGTCTGCATTGTGGAAGCATGCCATTGGTGTTGAAGCAACTGTGTACATATACCTCACAAACTTTGAACCTGTTGTCATAGCTAAACTTGTGAGTTCCAGCAGATCTGTTTAGGTTATTAGCATGATCTTTCTGTTAAGGATGGATAATTGCTAGGCATCTCATATCAGGTATGCAAGTATGTTAGTTGACTAAATAAATGTTTTCTCCTTTGTTTCACACTCTGCAGCAAATCCTAGTTTTCTTTTTCACTAGATCCTTCGTTCCTGAATGAAAAAGATAATGAACAATTTTGAACTCACATACAAGTTGATTTATTTATATTCACTTCCTCCTCCCAAGATTACTGTTATAAATTGATGAGAAAACTGGTTTTGTGCTACTCGCCCAAGACTCCTCAGCTACTGAGTAGGGGAGCAGATCTGTCTGATTCCCAAATTCTTTGGCCTTCCTTTACTACTTCCTGCCTGTGGGAATTGTGTCTGAACATCCCAGGGGACTCTGGAAGGCAGATAAGCAGAGCATGACATGTAGGTCGCCTTCAGGGGCTTCTTTCTGGCGCTTTCCTTGAACACATTTTTGTTGTCTTCACTTAAATCCCTACAGTATTATTACCTCAAAATTATTTTGTCTCAAGTCTATACATGTTCCAGTTTAGTTTCAGGAGACCCTTTCAGGCTGTGGCACTTGGAAATGATCCTAACTAGGGAGGAGATATTTGAATGTGAATTTCTGTCCATACCTGGTATCCATTAGCCTTCTTGTCAGGGCCATCTTTGGCACCAACTCCATCCACTGTCCAAATATTTTTTTAGCTGTGGCTTGGCACAAGACATTATACCTTGTTGTTTAGCATACATATGGAATAATAACCTTGGGGAATTTCAAAAGCCCTGAACTGCCATTCTTGTGAAATTGTATGCAAAATTACCCCAGTAGTGTAGATGCAGAACTAGCCAAGCATCTCCCTCCACAACCTACCAGTGGCCCATTTCACAATGGGAGAGCTGTGGTGAGATACGCAGCTGTTACCCAAAGGACAGCATTTCACATGACACCCAGAGGAAAACTGTATAACGAAGGTCAAGCAGATTTTGTTTAAAAAACATTATTTCTTCATTAGGTAGAAAACTTGTTGTGGTAGTAAGAGAGAATAACCTCAGATTCTTTTTTTTTCTTTTTGCAGAGAAATACAACATTATATTTTAGTTAAAACAGCACCAAAAATATGAGTAAGTGGATTTTCTTAAATATTAATGATGTTGCATGGACTTGACATGAAATCCTTTGCTAGAACTGTATCATCTGGGTATGTTAATGGTATATGTGTGTCGATCGAAACACAGTCTTAAACATTTGCCCTCTGATACTCTTCTAGAATGCTTATTAGAGCTGTGAAACTTGACATTTGAGATGCCAAGAATAGTGACAGTATCTTTGATGTTGGTGTGCCAAAAGGAGAAGATGAGGAAGTGTGTGTGTGGGGAGGGGTATGATGTTATGACAACCAATGAACAATGGAACAGGAGCCTAATTCTATGAAAATGTTTACAGTATGCCTCTGAATGGACCAGTTCAACTGCCCTTCTCCAAACGGCCCCTGTCCTTTGCATCACAATGAAATGTCTTCCTGTTTTAAAAATCTGAATATTTATAAATTATAAAATGTTTTAGTATGAAAGCTTTAGATGTCATCCAGCCTGACCCTTGATGCTCTTAATTTTCATAAGAAGAATCAGAGTCCCATGGAGTATGGTGGTCCCTGTATTAGGGTCTTGATTTAAAACTTGGTTAGGGGCTTCTTTTTGCGGATGAAATCTAGTCTGCATGAGGTGAGTATCTGGGAACAGCTATGGATATAACACTGTGCTCGGTTTTTCAAAGACATGTTTGTTCTCTAGATAGAGATCTGCTGCTTTCCCCCAAATGATTTTGAATTCCTGCTGACATTTTCCTTCCATTAGACAACTGTGATCCTTTCTGATGGGACAGTTAGTTAAAAAAAGAGTTGAAATTCGATGTGGATGAACCAAGGCAGGAAAAGGTATTGTATTGTTTAATCACAGGACTGATGGCAGACAGCTGTAGGAAACATCAAGTGTGTGTTGGCCACACGCTGCTGCTCTGAGAACAATGGTGAAAACGGAAAGGTTAAAACAAAAGCAAAAAGCAGAATAATACGTGTATCCACAGGCTGTCTCCTGCCAGGTGAGGGAGCATAAAGGAGGAGTGTTTCTCTGAGAAGGCAACTACTTCATTCTACTGAGCTTTTGAAAGCGGGAAAGTTAACCACAGGGAGACAGGAAACACAACTGTGGAGAGAACCAACTACAAACGCTAAATGTTTCCCCCACACAAATGTTAGCTCCAGGTTGTGCTGCTTAGTGGGGTGTGAAATCACAATTAACAGAGCAAGGGTTTTGTAAGTGAGCCGAGGCTGCTTCAAATTACATCCCGCTAATAGCTGCTTTTAGAACAACTACATTGAACAACTCCATGTTTATTGCACTGTGATATGGCCTTGAAGAAATCATTAATAAAAACAGTTGATTATAGTTACACTCACTTTGTTGGTATTTGCATCTTAACCATTTAAGATGTTTCCCAGTGTGTGGTTGCAGAAGCAGGAAATAGGTAAAGTTGATGGCAACCAGAGCTGCTGGAACCAAGGTGTTCCAATAGAGTCTTTCTGAAGTTTTTATTTATCTACTTGTGTTTCTCTGGTGAGATTATACCTGGACTCCATTGAATGTGGTTTAGGCTAAAACTCTTCAATGCCTAATAGTGTGGGAGCTCAGAGAACACACACAGCTTGTATGGAGAAGAGGCTTTGATGTATGGAGAAGATTAAAGATATTAAATATCACAATTGCCCATGAAAAAGCCTTTTTACAAAATAAACTCTCTGAAAATGTGGCCTAAATTATAAAACAATAAATCCATGTCATTTTTTTTTTCTCCTAAAATAATGGCTTTGAAATTCTTTTGGCTTCTAAGATACTAGCTAGTACATTATCATTTCTGTTTCAATACATATTAGTGAGGGTTTAGAAGTTATAATAGAGAGCACATTTTATTGATAAAACATTGTATTGTTGAGTGTAATGAAGTTTAAATAAGCTGATATGGCAACTGATTTTTCAGCACCTGCTTAATTTTTTCTCAGGTAATTGGATGTGTAATGAAATCTTTACACAGGTAATGAAATCATTGCATGTGGAAGTGAACTTATAAACGTTCTCTTCCAACTCTGGGGACCCAGAGCAGTGAATGGCCTTATCTACATCCTTAACTCATTTGAAACCAGAGCCAGGACTGGAACTAAGCTGATGACTCTGAAGTCCTCTTTGAGTATGTTGTCTGCACTGAAAGGCGCCCGTGGCCTTTGCTGTACTCTATCTGCTCATCTGCACAGAGTTAGCTTAGAATCTAAAGCCTGGAGGAGGTCCATGGCTCCTTTTAGTTTTTGTCAGGCCCATGTAGTGTAGTGTTTGCCAGCCCTGTTATTGAAAGGAGCTGATTCCAAATAGTCTGCTTTTCCTAAGAATCCCTAAAAGTACCACTGGATCTCGGTCCAATATTCCTTTTGAGTAAAGTGATATAAGCTCTTTGAAATCAGCTTTCTTGGTTTTAGCATAAGCAAATGCATCAGACTGGGAATTTATCCTGGCTTGGAAGTTGAAACAAAGGTGACGAAGGCTGTGGCTGGATCCTGTTGAGTTATATGAAGGTGTCCGTGCTTTAGTTTTCCAATCTGTACAACAAAGGTGTTGAACTGAGTAATCTCTAAGGTGCTTTGGCACTTGCATATTTGTTTTCCATTCCAATTTCATTATTGACAAATATTTCCTGAATCTTAGCAATCTGTTTAACTTAGTAACACTCTGTCTCCTCTCAAATCTCAGATAGATTTCTATTGAAATCATTTAAAAAATTATTTCTATTGAAATCATATATATATAGCTGACCCTCTACTAGTCATATATGTGGTTTGATTTCTCAGGGGTGGGGATACATTGGACCTATTCTGCCATTCTTTTTTATTAGTTTACCCCTCTCCCTCCAAGGATGAAACACAAGTGATTTAGTCCTAATATAAAGATTAGAGAGCCAGATGTGGAAAACATTAGAAAAATATGCTCAAGAATTCAATGCTTTTGAAAAATATTTAATGTTTGTCATCTACCTATAAGAAGCCTTTTATTTGTGGCAATATTGGAAGAAAAGGAGGAAATAAAGGAAAAATAAAAATTCTTATTAAGGGCCTACTATTTGTTTAAAGTGTGGGGCTAGACCTATGCATACAATTCTAATTCGGTCTTCTTTATCACTCATTCATTTAAATTAATCACAATCCAGGCACTCAAGATGCAGAGATGAATGGGACAGACATAGTCTTTGTCCTCTGTGAGCTCACTTCATCAGGTTGATATTTATCATCAATTTTACACAAAAGAATATCTTGCATTTTTGTAAAACTAAATTACTTTTAGAAACCTTGAAAATGTTGCCCTTCTTTTAAACATTCCTCCCAGCCATGAATGTAAAAATAATTGGATGTATACATATTTTACTGTAACAATGATATAGAATATTTTGTCCAAATTTCTTCACTCCAAAGGTCCAATTTCTTAGTCTTCTAAGCTTTTTGTAAGCAAGCTCTGCAGGAAGGCATTCATGCCATATTGGAATAGTGAGGCTGGATAACTTCTCCAAGGTCAGAGAGTGAGGTGGCAGTAAGCCCTGGACCCAGGGTGTCTACAGGTATCTTGAAAAGATTACTGGTTATATTTTTTCCACCTTCCTGATGGTTTAGTTAGATGTACTGGAGTCCCAGTTTACAGGTTTGGAGGGCAGTGTTCTAAAACTAGGTCTGCCTTCTCCAAGGTGGGCAAGTAAGGAAATGAGAAGGGCCCCTCTCTTCTTGGGCATTGTCCGTTCTAGGCCAGCAGCATGCTGTGAATAATTAGATAAAGCCTACCTCCCACTGCCCTGGGGGCTTTGGGCACACCTGCCAAGTCAAATACCCTTTATCTCAGTTAAGCATTGCCTGTTCCTCTGCTATGGCCAAATGCCCGGACATTTTTGCTATTGTTGAACAAAGCCAATTGGAGAAGAAAATGACCCAAATGCCAGTACTGGGAGAGTTATGAGATCTACGAAAAATTTCCATAAGGTAACATATGCAAATGAGAAAGCCTGACTCTCTTTCCCCTCATAAATCAGCCTTATCACATCGGCCATGCAATGCCAGGAAAGCTAGTGTACCCAAATTTGGCCATAGCAAAGGGAACCAACACAGACTGTTGGCTAGGAGCCTGAGGACCTGGGCCTGAGGAATAAAGCAGAGCCCATTTCTGCTTTTGCTGGTCATGATTCCGTACGCTTCCAAGAGTGCTTTCCTTGTAGTTCTTGTAAGGTGCATTATATTCTATGTGGTAGAGAATCTGTCTCTACCCTTGTCTGGTCCCTGGAATGGACTTCCCGGGTGCTCCTTGGGAGCACACTCAGCTCCTTATCTGTCTGTTCTTACACCAGAATGTTGATACACGTGGTAGACATTTGGCTCTTACCTCTGAGATGCCAGTGCTAATCTACACCCTTGTGTTGCAGATATGGGAACAGGGGGTTGGAAGCTTCTCTGATGCCCTTGTGGAACCTAGTGGAAAACCATGGCATGTGGTCTGTTGGGGAATCTTTGTGGTTCCTGCTCTGAACATCATGTTTCTGTGGATAATATTTCCACTAAGTGGTGAGTTCTTCATGTTCTCCATTGTAGAGTGGAATCAACAACATAGCCCTCTGCAACTTTTTTTGGGGGGACCAGAGTATCTGGGTAAAACCCAGTATTATAATAGAATGCTGCAGAGTACAGGAGCTCTTGGCACTGCACGTCTGCTGTTGCATCCTTACAGAAGAGTGTCAGCACTGTCTAACGTGGTGCTTGGGTCAGCCTCAGCACAGCACGCTCCTCTTGGGGGTAAAGTGTGCTGTACTGCTAGGGGAGCACAGGGCGCAATGCCTGTACTGAGCAGTTGGGGGCTTTTTACATGGGATTTAAGGAAGAAGAGCTAGATGGGGGCGCTAATATTGCCAAGTTGCTTTAGCATTCTAAACAACTCTTTCTCAGTTTTTTCATCTGGAAGATACTGCTAATAACACCTACCTTATAATGTTGTTTGTGAACTTAAATGAAATATGGTCATAATGTGCTGTGTAAATTATATATATATAAACTCTCACAATGAAATATCTTATTATCATTATTTTGGCCAACTAGCTTCTTGAGGAATTACATAAAAAGGTGGTTTGAGTCAGACTTGAAATTAACTAGTGCATAAGTGTATACCGTATTTCCCCATGTATAAGACACACTTTCTTCCTAGAAATTTGGGGATGAAAAACAGGGTGCATCTTATACAGTAGTTGTAGTTTTTTTACTTATATTTCCTACTTTTTTTGTGCTTGTATAAATTTTATGAATAAAACTTGAGTTCGGAGACCTGAAGATGGCAGTGGAGTAGTTAGCTGCACAGACTCCCAGCTCACACCACCAAACTGGATTACAAATTAATTTAGGAATAATCATTGTGAAAAACCAACTCTGGACTACAAGACCAGCTCTCAAAAACCAAGGAGGAAAGAAGAAGCCACACTGAGCCTGGTAGGGAATGCCAAGGAGCGGTGAGTCTCCCTTGCTTATAGGAACAAAGGGGTTGTGAGGCTTTTCTTCATTCCAAGGAAAAGAGTAGAAAATATCACTCACATCCACCTGTCTGGGGACCTGGGAAGAAGTTGTGCTGAAAGGGCTGGTTTATTTTCCAAAAGAAAAGAGGAGAGAGAGAGACAGATGGTGATGGCAGTGGAATGCATGGGAGGACCTGAGAAGCTGACTCATTCAGTGCTGAAGGCGGCCATAGCTGGGGGAGGGGTTGATCCTTCTACATAACACAAAACTAAAGTGCTTCTGGATCATACATATCCAGACATCTCCCCAGATCCAATCAGTGCAACAAGCCTCAGCTGAAGAAAAGAAGTGGGGAGGAGAAGAAGTAACTCAGGTTTCCATGGAGATCTGAGATACACCACCCCCTATGGAAGTGGAGAAAGCACCCAGCCCCCAGAGAGAGTAACTGGCAGAACAGACCTTCAGAGTCTCAGTTACATCCACCGCATTCTGGATACAGTTTCAAATAAATTCCCTGAAGAGATCAGTAAACAAGACTACAACTGAGAAGAAAACAAACAAATCAAGACTTCAAAGTAGCCCAAATCCAAAAGTGGATTACAAATAACAGCTGATGCCAATCCAAGAAGACTTAGAAATAACACAACTGAAAATTGGAGGAAGATAACATCAAACCTAGACTCAACCAGCCCTACAAACAACAAACCGAAACACGCAGACATAATAAGAAGATAGAGAATTGCAATCCAAATGAAACCACAAGAGAAATCTCCAGAAAAGAAACTAAGTGATATGAAAATAACCAAACTGACAGATAAACAGTTTAGAATAATGATTGTTAGGATGCTTAGGGATCTTAGAACAACAATGGATGGTCATTACAAACACCTAAATAAAGAGATAGCAAGTATAAAAAAAGGACACTGAAATATTAAAAAAGAATCAGTAGGAGGTGACAAATACAATATCAGAAATGAAGACCACAATGGAAGGAATTAAAAGCAAGATGGATGAAGCTGATATCAAATCAGCAAGTTGGAGGACAAGATGAACAAAAGCACGAAAGCAGAGCAGAAAAAGAAAAAAAAACCTCAAAAAGTCTGAGGAAATTTTGAGAGAGCTCTGTGACAACATGAAGAGAAATAACATCTGCATCATAGAAGTTCATGAATAAGAAGAGAAAGAACAAGGGATAGAAACTTTATTCAATCAAATCATAGCTGAAAACTTCCCTAATTGATGCAAAGAAGGGTCTCACAAGTTCAAGAAGCACAGAGAACTCCATTAAAGAGAAACCCAAAGAAACCTACACCAAGACACATTATAATTAAAATTTCAAATGTAAGTGATAAAGAGAAAATATTAAAATCTGCTAGAGAAAAGAAGGCAATCACTTACAAAGGAGCCCCCATAAGGATGACATCTGACTTCTGAACAGAAATACTTGAGGCCAGAAGAGAATGGCAAGAAATATTCAAAGTAATGCAGAACAAGAGCATACAACCAGACTACTTTATCCAGCAAGGCTATCATTTAAAATTGAAGGAGAAATAAAAGCTTCCATGACAAAAAAAAAAAAAATTAAGGAATTTATTACAACCAAACCAATGCTGCAGGAAATGTTCAGGGGCATGGTATAAATAGATCAAAGTGGGAAAAAAATATAGAAAAAGAGGAATATAGCTTTAAAGAATAAAATGGCAATAAACAACTACATATCAATAATAACCTTAAATGTAAATGGATTAAATGATCCAATCAAAAGACATAGGGTAGCTGTATGGATAAGAAAACAGGACCCATACATATGCTGTCTATAAGAGACACACCTTAAAACAAAAGATTCACATAGACTGAAGATAAAAGGATGGAAAAAATATTTTATGCAAATGGAAATAAAAAAAGGTGGGGTAGCAATACTTATATCAGACAAAATGGACTTTAAAACAAAGACTATAGTAAGAGATAAAGAAGGACACTACATAATGATAAAGGGAGCAATCCAACAGGAAAATATAACCATCATAAATATCTACGCACCTAATTTAGGAGCACCTAAATATATAAAGCAGTCTTTGATTGATATAAAGGGCGAGATCAACAGCAATACTGTAATATTAGGAGATTTCAATACCCCACTAACATCACTAGATAGATCCTCAAGAAAGAAAATTAACAATGAAGCAGCAGACTTAAAGGACACACTAGATCAACTTGATTTAATAGATATCTTCAGAACCTTTCACCCTAAGGCAGCAGAATATACATTCTTTTCAAGTGCTCGTGGTACATTCTCTAAGATAGACCACATGTTAGGAAACAAAAGCAGTCTCAACAAATTTAAGAACATTGAAATCATATCAAGCATTTTCTTTGAACACAATGACATGAAACTAGAAATTAACCACAACAAAAAACTAAAAAATACACAAATATGGAAACTAAATAGCATGTTATTAAATAACAAATGGGTTAACAATGAAATCAAAGAAGAAATAAAATAATTCCTAAAAACAAATGATAATGAGCATACAACAACTCAAAATTTTTGAGACACAGCAAAAGCAGGCCTGAGAGGGAAGTTCACAGCACTACAGGTATTCCTTAAGAATTCCTTGAAGAAGCTCAAATAAACAACCTAATTCTTCATCTAAAAGAACTAGAAAAAGAACAGTAAGTAAGGCCAGAGGTAGGAGAAGAAAGGAAATAATAAAGATCAGAGCAGAAATAAATGAACAATATGAAGGATCAATGAAACCAAGAGCAGGTTCTTTGAAAAGGTAAACAAGATCGATGAACCTTTAACAAGACTCACCAAGAAAAGAGAGAGGACTCAAATAAATAAAATTAGAAATGAGAGTGGAGAAATAATAACTGACAAAACAGAAATACAAAATATTGTAAGAAAATACTATGAAGAAATGTATGCCAAAAAATTAAACAACCTAGCTGAAATGGACAAATTCCTTGAAACATATAATCTTTCAAAAACTAATGTGGAAGAATCAGAAAACCTAAACAGGCCAATTACAACAAAAGAGATAAAAAAAAATTATCAAAAAGCTCCCCAAAACCATAACTCCTGGGCCCGATGGCTTCACTGGTGAATTCAACCAAACATTCAAAGAAGAACTAACTCCTATCCTTCTCCAGCTATTTCAAAAAATTCAAGAGGAAGGAATACTTCCATGTTCCTTTTATGAGGCTAGCATAATTCTGATTCCAAACCAGGCAAAGACAACACAAAGAAAGAAAATTATACGCCAATTTACCTGATGAATTTAGATGCTAAAATCCTCAACAAAATATTAGCAAACCGGATCCAGCAATACATGAAAAGAAATCATAGAGAGATGACGTCAGAGTAATGGCGGGGTAGGAAGCGATACTGATAAATCTCCCCCAAAACTCAACAAGATCTTCAACCAGAAACAGAAAAACCTATACTTGGAGCTTCCAGATGCTTCGCAATACACCCAAAGGTATGATTGAGTGAAAAATTGGCTAAATATATAACCAAACCCCGAAGGAAATAGGGAGTAAGAAATGCTCCGCCTTCCTCACTAACCTAAACAGGGCGGCTTTCTCTGGTAACTGTGAATATAGAAACTGAGGCGGGCAAAGGGGGTGAATAGATCCAGGCCGCCGCGGCACAAACGGCCGAACCAGGCTGTGGCACGGATATCCAAGCCGAGGAAAATCTGATCCTGTGGCAACCCGGGCAATACAAGCTAACACTCGCGCCAAAACCAAACAAAGAAAGACAAGCGGAGTGGCCATTTTACCCAGTCTCCTGGTCGGCGTGCGCGCAGTTAGTGGGCGAGAGATTTCTTCCTAAGCCCCGGAAGTGGGTGCCCGTGTTGCCGCACGGAGAGGCAGGGTCAGAGGCCTTTCTGGGGGCCGAGGGCAGAGTCTCTGGGCAGCCACAGCACCCTGGGAAAGCCACGCACGGGAGGGAGTGAGAACTAATTCCAACGGTGGAGATTTTCCGTGCTGGAGGGTGTTTCACTCAGAGGGAACCGTGGCCGGCCTCATATCCTGGTGTGCGCGCGCAGATAAGGAGTGAGCAATTCCTCCGAGTGCCTCAGCAGTGCGCGCCCGTGTTATCGCACAGAGGGGCAGAGTCAGGGGCCTTTGTGTGGGCCAAAGCGGAATCTCGAGCCGTCCCAGCGCCTTGCAAAAGCCGCACACGGGGACGGAGCGAGACTCAATTCCAACTCTGCAAATTTTCCCTGCGGTTGGGGGTTTCACTCAGAGTGTGAGACTGCTGGCCGGATATCCTGGTCGCAGACAGTGAGTGAGAGTTTCCTCCAAGTGCCCCGGAAGTGGGCGCCCGCTTGTGTTACCGGACAGAGTGGCAGAGCCAGAGGTCTTTGAGTGGGCGGAAAGCCCGCCTGATTATGCTAGCAGCTCTGACTGACTGAGCCTGACCCAGAGCCCTGTGCTGAGTGGAAATAGAGTGGGGAGTTGCCAGCTCTTTGAGCCTCTTACTATCCAGGCAGAGGCAGCAGCAACCCCATAGCTGGATTATCAGGCTACTAATTGAGGAAGGAAAGACTAGGAGAAAGGCTCCAGGAACACGGACTCTCTCACTTTCAGAGCCTATAAATGCTAATGAGCTTCGACTCCCAACGAGACTAAAGCACAATACATGACATTGCCATAAAGACTTATCAACTGCAAACCTCTACCTGAACATGCCAAAGGGGCAGAACATGGGGTACAAAGTCACTGACCAGGAAGAGGGAGAGAAAAGAAAAAGCAAGAAGATAACCTCTCAAAATCAAGAATAATCTGCAGACTTTATAACCTATCCCATTTTATTATATTTGTTCGTTTGTTTCTCTTATCTTCATTCTTGATACTTTTTTTTCCTCCTCCAATTTGGCCGATTAACTCTCTGCCGGTCTTACTCTCTCCTCTCCTTGAACTACACTACCCATAAGTGTTACATCTGCCATTATCTTTTCTCTTCTCTTCCTTTCTCTCTATGAGGGTTGCACTCCAAAACCCTTAACTCTCTCTCTCTCTCTCCTTTCTTTTTTCTTCTTTTAGTGGTTCCCTCTTTTTTTCTCTCTCTCTCTCTTTCTTTTCTCCCTCTACATTAGTTTCTTCCTTTCTCCTTTACATCTTCTCTCATTCAAACCACAATAACAAACAAATTATCTTATCTGGGACTCAAACCTATGTTTGTGGCATTTTGGGGGGTTTTTACTTCACCTTTTTAACTCACTAGCAGTGCTCCCATCCCTGGCTTTCCATATTATCTAGTTCTTGTTCCACTAAATACAATAGTAAGTTTTTAATTTGTCGCCCCATTTTTCCATTTTCCTCTTATTCCTCTCATCATAACTCTTAGACAACCAACACCTAAAAGCAAATCATTTTATTCTTGACCCAAATTTTTTCCTTATTTGCTTTTTGTGGGTCCATATGCTCTTTTTTTTTCTTTTTTCTTTTTCTTTTTATTTTTTTTTCTCTTTTTTGCCCCTTTAATACTTTTCCCCAATTCAGGCCCTCCATCACAGGCATTGTTTGTTATAACTCACAGTCCACCACAAGATTTTCTCAAGAAAGAGGGGAGAGGAGAGGAGAGGAAAAAAGGAGGGGGGGAATAATTTCCTTTTTTTTAATTTTTATTTTATTTTATTTTTCTTTATTTCATTATTAATTTTTTTAAAAAAAACAACTCTTTTCGATTTTTTATTTTTTTATTTTTTTTTTAACTTTTTATTCTTTATTAAATCTCATTAATACTATCAACAAAACCACCCTCAGATGCCATTAAGGAAGAGAAAATCGAATATCATGGATACAAAAGAAAGAGAGGTAACACAGCTAGATGAGGAAAAATCTATGGAGAAAAAATTTAATATATTGGAAAGTTTGGAGCTAAATGACAGAGAATTCAAGATAGAAATACTAAAAATCCTCCGAGATATACAAGAAAACACAGAAAGGCAATATAGGGAGCTCAGAAAACAACTCCATGAACACAAAGAATATATGTCCAAGGAAATTGAAACTATAAAAACAAATCAAACAGAGATGAAAAACTCAATTCACGAGCTGAAAAACAAAGTAACAAGCTTAGCTAATAGAACAGGTCAGATAGAAGAGAGGATTAATGAAATAGAAGACAAACAACTTGAGGCACAACAGAGAGAAGAAGAAAGAGACTCAAAAATTTAAAAAAATGAGATAGCCCTACAAGAATTATCTGACTCCCTCAAAAAGAATAACATAAGAATAATAGGTATATCAGAGGGAGAAGAGAGAGAAAATGGAATGGAGAACATACTCAAACAAATAATAGATGAGAACTTCCCAAGCCTGTGGAAAGAACTAAAGCCTCAAGTTCAAGAAGCAAACAGAACTCCAAGTTTTCTTAACCCCAACAAACCTACTCCAAGGCATATCATAATGAAATTGACACAAACCAACAGCAAAGAAAAAATTCTCAAGGCAGCCAGGGAAAAGAAGAATACAACATATAAAGGAAGGCCCATTAGATTATCATCAGATTTCTCAGCAGAAACTCTACAAGCTAGAAGAGAGTGGACCCCAATATTTAAAGTCCTGAAAGAGAGGAACTTTGAGCCACGAATACTATACCCATCAAAGCTATCCTTCAAATACGAAGGGGAAATAAAAACATTCACAGATACAGAAAAGATGAGGGAATTTATCATCAGAAAACCCCCACTCCAGGAATTACTAAAGGGGGTTCTCCAATCAGATACAAAGAACAAAAAAAAAACAGAGCCACAAGTAAAAGCTCCAAGAAGAACACAATAAAACCAAATTTAAACTGTGACAACAACAAAAAGAAAGAGGGGGAGAAGATGGAGATTAACAGTAGCAAAGGACGATGGAGTGCAAAAGTACTCACAAAATAGTTCACTACAATGAACAGGGTAGGGACCCTTTTCATTACTCAAAGGTAACCACCATTGAAAAAACCACCACAGAAGCACATGAGATAAAAAAGATAGCAACAGAGGAAAGATGTATGGAATACAACCAAATAAAAACAAAAGATAGAAAAATGAAAGAGAAGGATAAAACAAGACACAAAACTAACAGAAAGCAAGATATAAAATGGCAATAGGGAACTCACAAGTATCAATAATTACACTAAATGTAAACGGATTAAACTCACCAATAAAAAGGCACAGAGTAGCAGAATGGATTAAAAAAGAAAATCCAACTGTATGCTGCCTACAGGAAACTTATCTAAGTAACAAGGATAAAAGCAAATTCAAAGTGAAAGGCTGAAAAACAATACTCCAAGCAAATAACATCCAAAAAAAAGCAGGTGTAGCAATACTCATATCGGATAATGCTGACTACAAGACAGGAAAAGTACTCAGAGACAAAAATGGCCATTTCATAATGGCTAAGGGGACACTGAATCAAGAAGACATAACAATTCTTAATATATATGCACCAAACCAAGGAGCACCAAAATATATAAGACAGCTACTTATTGATCTTAAAACAAAAATTGACAAAAATACAATCATACTTGGAGACCTCAATACACCGCTGACGGCTCTAGATCGGTCATCCAAACAGAGAATCAACAAAGACATAGTGGCCTTAAACAAAACACTAGAGCACCTGGATATGATAGACATCTACAGGACATTTCATCCCAAAGTGACTGAGTATACATTTTTCTCCAGTGTACATGGATCATTCTCAAGAATTGACCACATGTTGGGCCACAAAAACAACATCAGCAAATTCAGAAAAATTGAAGTTGTACCAAGCATATTTTCTGATCATAAAGCCTTGAAACTAGAATTCAACTGCAAAAAAGAGGAAAAAAATCCCACAAAAATGTGGAAACTAAACAACATACTTTTAAAAAATGAATGGGTCAAAGAAGAAATAAGTGCAGAGATCAAAAGATATATACAGACTAATGAAAATGACAATACGACATATCAGAATCTATGGGATGCAGCAAAAGCAGTGATAAGAGGGAAGTTCATATCGCTTCAGGCATATATGAACAAACAAGAGAGAGCCCAAGTGAACCACTTAACTTCCCACCTTAAGGAACTAGAAAAAGAAGAACAAAGACAACCCAAAACCAGCCGAAGAAAGGAGATAATAAAAATCAGAACAGAAATAAATGAATTAGAGAACAGAAAAACTATAGAAAAAATTAATAGAACAAGGAGCTGGTTCTTTGAAAAGATCAACAAAATTGACAAACCCTTGGCAAGACTTACCAAGGAAAAAAGAGAAAGAACTCATATAAACAAAATCTATAATGAAAGAGGAGAAATCACCACAGACACCGTAGATATACAAAGAATTATTGTAGAATACTATGAAAAACTTTATGCCACTAAATTCAACAACCTAGAAGAAATGGATAAATTCCTAGAAAAATACAACCTTCCTAGACTGAGTCAAGAAGAAGCAGAAAGCCTAAACAGACCTATCAGTAGAGAAGAAATAGAAAAAACCATTAAAAACCTCCCCAAAAATAAAAGTCCAGGCCCTGACGGCTATACCAGCGAATTTTATCAAACATTCAAAGAAGTCTTGGTTCCTATTCTACTGAAAGTCTTCCAAAAAATTGAAGAAGAAGCAATACTTCCAAACACATTTTATGAGGCCAACATAACCCTCATACCAAAACCAGGCAAGGATGGCACAAAAAAAGAAAACTACAGACCAATATCTCTAATGAATACAGATGCTAAAATACTAAACAAAATACTAGCAAATCGAATACAACAACATATTAAAAAAATAATACATCATGATCAAGTGGGATTCATCCCAGAATCTCAAGGATGGTTCAACATACGTAAAACGGTTAATGTAATACACCATATCAACAAAACAAAGAACAAAAACCACATGATCTTATCAATAGACGCAGAAAAGGCTTTTGATAAAATACAACACAATTTTATGTTTAAGACTCTCAACAAAATGGGTATAGAAGGAAAATATCTCAACATGATAAAGGCCATATATGATAAACCATCAGCTAACATCATATTAAATGGCACTAAACTGAAGGCTTTCCCCCTTAAATCAGGAACAAAACAGGGTTGTCCACTCTCTCCACTCTTATTTAATGTGGTACTAGAGGTTCTAGCCAGAGCAATCAGACAAGACAAAGAAATAAAAGGCATCCATATCAGAAAGAAGAAGTAAAGGTATCACTTTTTGCAGATGATATGATCCTATACATCGAAAACCCCAAAGAATCTACAAAAAGACTACTAGAAACAATAAGCCAATACAGTAAGGTCGCAGGATACAAAATTAACATACAGAAGTCAATAGCCTTTCTATATGCCAACAATGAAACAACTGAGAAGGAACTCAAAAGAATAATCCCCTTCACGATTGCAACAAAAAAATAAAATACTTAGGAATAAACATAACAAAGAATGTAAAGGACTTATATAATGAAAACTATAAACCATTGTTAAGGGAAATCGAAAAAGATATAATGAGATGGAAGAATATACCTTGTTCTTGGCTAGGAACAATAAATATAATCAAGATGGCTATATTACCCAAAGCAATATACAAATTTAATGCAATTCCCATCAAACTTCCAATGACGTTTTTTAAAGAAATAGAGCAAAAAATCATCAGATTTATATGGAACTATAAAAAACCCCGAATAGCCAAAGCAATCCTAAAGAAAAAGAATGAAGCTGGGGGCATAACAATACCTGACTTCAAACTCTATTATAGGGCCACGACAATCAAAACAGCATGGTACTGGCAGAAAAATAGACACTCAGACCAATGGAACAGAATAGAAAGTCCAGAAATAAAACCACATATATATAGTCAAATAATTTTTGATAAAGGGGCCAACAACACACAATGGAGAAAAGAAAGCCTCTTCAATAAATGGTGCTGGGAAAACTGGAAAGCCACATGCAAAAGAATGAAACTGGACTACAGTCTCTCCCCCTGTACAAAAATTAACTCAAAATGGATCAAAGATCTAAACATAAGACCTGAAACAATTAAGTACATAGAAGAAGACATAGGTACTCAACTCATGGACCTGGGTTTTAAAGAGCATTTATGAATTTGACTCCAATGGCAAGAGAAGTGAAGGCAAAAATTAATGAATGGGACTACATCAGACTAAGAAGTTTTTGCTCAGCAAGAGAAACTGATAACAAAATAAACAGAAAGCCAACTAAATGGGAAATGATATTTTCAAACAACAGCTCAGATAAGGGCCTAATATCCAAAATATACAAAGAACTCATAAAACTCAATAACAAACAAACAAACAATCCAATAAAAAATGGGAAGAGGATATGAATAGACACTTCTCCCAGGAAGAGATACAAATGGCCAACAGATATATGAAAAGATGCTCATCTTCTTTAGCTATTAGAGAAATGCAAATCAAAACGGCAATGAGATACCACCTCACACCTGTTCTATTAGCTGTTATTAGCAAGTCAGGTAATAGCAAATGTTGGAGAGGCTGTGGAGAAAAAGGAACCCTCATACACTGTTGGTGGGAATGTAAAGTAGTACAACCATTATGGAAGAAAGTATGGTGGTTCCTCAAAAAACTGAAAATAGAACTACCTTATGACCCAGCAATCCCTCTACTGGGTATATATCCCCAAAACTCAGAAACATTGATACGTAAAGACACATGCAGCCCCATGTTTATTGCAGCATTGTTCACAGTGGCCAGGACATGGAAACAACCAAAAAGCCCATCAATAGATGACTGGATAAAGAAGATGTGGCACATATACACTATGGAATACTACTCAGCCATAAGAAATGATGACATCGGAACATTTACAGCAAAATGGTGGGGTCTTGATAACATGATACGAAGCGAAATAAGTAAATCAGAAAAAAACAGGAACTGTATTATTCCATACGTAGGTGGAACATAATAGTGAAACTAAGAGACATTGATAAGAGTGTGGTGGTTACGGGGGGAGGGGGGAATGGGAGAGGGATAGGAGGTGGGGAGGGGCACAAAGAAAATAAGATAGAAGGTGACAGAGGACAATCTGACTTTGGGTGGTGGGTATGCAACATAATTGAACGACAAGATAACCTGGACTTGTTATCTTTGAATATATGTATCCTGATTTATTGATGTTACCCCATTAACAAAAATAAAATTATAAAAAAAAAAAAAAAAAAAAGAAATCATACATCATGATCCAGTGGGATTTATTCTGGGGAGTCAACAATGGTACAACATTCGTATATCAATTAATGTGATTCACCACATAAACAAAAGGAAGGAGAAAAACCACATGATAATTTCAATCAATGCAGAAAAAGCATTTGCTAAAATCCAGCACCCATTCTTGATCAAAACTCTTAGCAAAGTGGGAATACAAGGAACATATGTCAACATGATAAGGGCCTTCTATGACAAACCCATAGCCAACATTATAATTAATGGAAAAAAATTAAAAACAATTCCCCTAAAATCAGGAACAAAGTAGAATGACCTCTATTACCACTCTTATTCAACATAGTACTGGAAGTCCAAGCTACAGCAATCAGACAAGAAGAAGAAATAAAAGGCATCCAAATTAAAAAAGAAGTAAAACTATCATTATTTGCAGATGATATGATACTGCATATAGAAAACCCTAAAGTCTCAGTCAAAAAACTACTGGACCTAATAAACGAATTCAGCATAGTGGAAGGATAAAAAATTAATACATAGAAATCAGAGGCATTTTTAAATACCAATAATGAACTATCAGAAAGAGAAATTAAGGAAACAATACCCTTCACTATTTCAACAACAAAAATAAAGTACCTAGGAGTAAATTTAACCAAGGAGACTAAAGACTTGTACTCGGGAAATTATAAAACATCGATAAAAGAAATCAAGAAAGACACAAACAAGTGAAAGCAAATACCGTGCTCATGGTTAGGAAGAATAAACATAATTAAAATGTCCATATTACCCAAAGCAATTTATAAATTCAATGCAATACCAATTAATATACCAATGACATACTTCAAAGATATAGAACACATATTCAAAAAAAGTATATGAAATCAAAAAAGAACATGAATTGCTTCAGCAATCTTGAAAAAGAAGAATAAAGTGTGAAGTATCACACTTCCTGATACCAAGATATACTACAAGGCCATTGTACTCAAAACAGCCTGATACTGGCATAAGAATAGACATATAGCTCAATGGAACAGAAAAAAGAACCCAGAAATAAACCCACATCTTTATGGACAATTGATATTTGACAAAGAAAGTAAGAGCATACAGTGGAGTAGAGAGTCTCTTTAACAAATGGTGTTGAGAAAACTGGACATCTACCTGCAAAAAAGTGAAACTAGACCACCAACTTACACCATTGACAAAAATAAACTCAAAATGAATAAAGGACTTAAATGTAAATCTTGAAACCATAAGTATCCTAGAAGAAAACTTAGGCAGTAAGCTCTCCGATATCTATCGCAGCAATATGTTTGCTGAATTATCTTCACAGACAAATGAAATAAAAGACAGGATAAACAAATGGGACTATATCAAACTAAAAAGCTTTTGCACAGCTAAAGACAATATGAACAGAATAAAAAGACAAACCACACAATTGGAGAACATATTCGACAATACATCTGATAAGGAATTAATAACCAAAATTTATAAAGAACTTATAAAACTCAACACCAGGAAGACAAACAATTCAATCAAAAAATGGGCAAAAGAAATGAATAGACACTTCTCCAAAGAGAGTATACAGATGGCCAATAGACAAATGAAAAAATGTACAACATCACTAATCATTAGAGAAATGCAAATTAAAACCACAATGAGATACCACGTCACACCAGTCAGAATGGTGCTCATCAACAAAACAACACACGATAGGTGCTGGCGAGGATGTGGAGAAAGGGGAACCCTCCTGCACTGCTGGTGGGAATGAAGACTGGTACAGCCACTGTAGGAAACAGTATGGAGATTCCTCAAAAAATTAGAAATTGAAATGCCCTTTGACCCAGCCATCACACTTATAGGAATATATCCCAAGGACACCATATCACCGACTGAAAAAAAGAAATGCACCTCCATGTTTATGGCAGCATTGTTCACAATGGTGAAGATCTGGAAACAGCCCAAGTATCCGTCAGTGGACAAGTTGATTAAAAAGCTTTGGTACATATATACTATGGAATACTATGGGGCTATGAAAAAGAAGGAAATATTACCTTTTGTGACAACATCGATGGACCTGGAAACTATTATGTTGAGTGAAATAAGCCAGGCAGAGAAAGAAAAATATCATATGAGCTCACTCATTTGAGGAATCCAAGGAATAATGAGAACTGAGGAACGGAATTGAGACAGAGGAGGGATCAAAGGGACCAGAGGAAAAGAGGACAGAGGGAAAGGGGATGATAGGATGGGATAAACCTGAAGGGAAGGGGGAGGGTGCTGTAGGGAGGGTGGCAAGGGAGATGTTGAGGGGAATAAGGGGGTGGGAGGATGCATTTGGGGTGACCCTAGAATCTATGTAAACACAATTAATTAAATAAAAAATAAAATAAAATAAAATTGGGAAATAAAAAACCCCATAAAACTTGAGTTTAATAATTTTATGTAATACATTTTTTTTTCCAAATTTTAGGTCCCAAAATTAAGGTGCATCTTATACATGGAGAAATATGGTATATGATGAATTTTGAGGAGCTGCTGTTCACTCCTTTCTAGCCCAGAGTTCCTGGTCCCCAGGCTCATACTAGTCATACAAGCCTATTGCTAGATTTATTCTGTAGACCCATGCGTCGTTTATTAGAATATAAATTTCTAGCAAAAGTATCTCATAAACTTTTTTTATTCAGTCAATAGAGGACATTTTAGATGTTCATGGTGAATAGTTACTATAAAAGTTCTAAAGTCAAAGACTGTCAACCTTCTAATTTTCCCTCATCACAGGATGAAGTGGAGTCAGGATTGCAGATTGAATCTCAGCATAAGAACAATATATGCAACTTCAATGGGACAGACACAGGAGATGTGAACATTAGTTTTGATAGAAAGAGAAGACTAAAAAAAACACAAAATCTCTATGAATACTCTTCACTTTATAGTTTTCTTTCACTTGGGACAAGGCACATTACAGATGGCTTAAGCTCCTATTTTGCCAATTTCTCTCAAAAAGTTCTTATTCCAGCCTCAAAGCAGAGAATGTTATTTGAATCTTTCTGTGGCTTTCATTTTCTACTACCTGCCATTCAAACATATGCAGAGAGAGGCTACTACATTAACTTTTGCCTGAAACATGTAGTTATATAATTTTCATGTTCACAATGATGAGGGGATGTAGCATGACATAAAAAGGTCATTGCTTTGCAGTCAGACAGACTTGGGCTTTAATCATGGCTCTATGATCTAAGCCAGGGCTAGTCAACCTTTTTATACCTACCACCCACTTTTGTATCTCTGTTAGTAGTAAAATTTTCTAACCACCCACTGGTTCCACAGTAATGGTGATTTATAAAGTAGGGAAGTAACTTTACTTTATAAAATTTATAAAGCAGAGTTACAGCAAGTTAAAGCATATAATAATAATTACTTACCAAGTACTTTATGTCGGATTTTTGCTAAGTTTGGCAGAATAAATCTTTATAAAACAACTTACAATAGTTAAATCTATCTTTTTATTTATACTTTGGTTGCTCCGCTACTGCCCACCACGAAAGCTGGAATGCCCACTAGTGGGCAGTAGGGACCAGGTTGACTACCACTGCTTTAAGCTATTTGATTTTGAAGAAGTTATTTAACATTTCTGAGCTTTGTTAAGTAGGGATAATGATATTAACCTCTGGTTATTCTTGTGAAGTTTAAATTAGATAATACACTTGAAGTGCCTGACATGCAGGAGAGAGCTGAAGTGTTCCCACTGTCCTCTCACAATTCAAAGCTTTAGAAATGATAAGAGGTCAGAGAGAAGAAACAGAGCTGAGGTTTTTAGACCCACTTTCCCTATTCTCACTCATACATCTATTTTATGCATTGGTATAACAGACTGTATTTTCCAAGTATATTTCTGGTCCCCATGCTCTTTCACCGCTCTTCTTAATGGGTGGTGCTTATTTTCCCTCCACCTTGACAATGGGCAGGACTTCAGGACCCCCTTGTGAATGAAATTGAGGGGAAGTTTCAGCTGCTGGGTAATCTAGTACCCAGGCTGGGAGAAGCGATTAGGCTGCCTGCTCCTGCTGCCTTCTCTTTCTAGGGACACTCACCTGTGGAGCCCAGATACCTTGCAATGACGGAGCTCTTCAGCCGCATGGAGGGCCATGGGTGAGAGGCCAGCTGGCAGCACTTAGCTGAGGTCCAGTGTCATCCAGCAGACATTTGTGATCAAGTCTTCAGGGGCTTCCGAAAGCCCCCAGTCTTGAGCTGCCCAGATATAGCAAGTAGAGGAGAAATGGATGGTCTCCACCAAGCTCTGCCTAAATGGCAGCTTCATGAGAAAAATTAATGTTGCCATTTCAGCTAGTAAGTTTTGGGATGGTTTGTTACATAACAATAGATAATTGGAATACAACTGGGGAGTACTGCTTCCTCTTTTCAATTACAGTTTGGGGGTGGGGGTAAAAGCCATTCTTCTATCTTTTACTTGGAGGGCAAGTCGATGCTGGGCACACAGTAAATACCACAAAAATGGCCTTTAACGACCATCTAATCCAGTAACTTACAAACAATTTCAAAGCCCAATTTTTTTAAAAGACCTAGCTATCCTGGGCCACGGGGAAAAAATGGATGAGGTGAAACCATTTCCATCACTCTGGGAGGGAGATGACAGATCAGTCAAGGCAGGTCTTGGATGAATGAAGTCAATGAGTTGGAAATCTTTGCAAATGACTTCTTTCTGCATTTCCAAGCCTTCAGCTAGTTATAGATTGGTTTTTCAAGGGACCCACAATTTTTGAATGTTTAATTTCACCAAAGTCAACTCTCTGCCTGCCTCTGCCATCCTTTGCCTTTTACATTTTTAATTCTTTTTCAAAATTTCTTTATGGACTTTTTATTTTCATTCAGTTGGTTTTGAGGTTATAAACTTTCCTCTGAAACTTGATTTTGAAAAGGCAGAGAGATGTATCTTCTTATTTTAGTTAGGGCTTATTTTATGTTTTTCACTGGCAACAGAGCCTGCTGTTCTTCTTTTGTCAAAAATTCTTGCTTTGGAAAATGGATTTGGTTGCCATTTTTGAACCAAGAGAGTATTGCTGTGGGATATTTTATGTCCTTGGCTACTCCTCAGTTTTGATTTTCCAGGTTAAGAGAACATGTATTACTCCAGAAAGAGTTACTCTAGGGGTAAGTTACATTTATCTTTTCAAATGGAAGCTATTTGAAGAGAAATGGTCATCAGAGCTCATTAAATCCTTCTGCTGTTGCTACTCACTTCACAATTGGGAGTCCTTCCTCCATTTATGAAGTTTCTCATACATATTTGGTTTGCTATTCTTTTCAATTTGTATTGGTGATTTTTCTCTTGATTTGTAATTTTTTTATTTATTTTTTAAGTTACATATGATTTGCTTAAACTTGATTATCTCTATGGGAATTTTATTGGGGTTTGTATATTTTGTTTGGTGCAAATTTGAACTCTTAATAATTGTAGCTAATATTTCTGAATGCTCACAATTATGTCAGGCACATTTTATCTATTTATTTATTTTTGTGACAGAGAGAGTCAGAGAGAGGGACAGACAGGAAGGGAGAGAGATGAGAAACATCAATTCCTTGTTTTGTTTTGTTTTTTACAGAGACAGAGAGAGAGTCAGAGAGAGGGATAGACAGGGACAGACAGACAGACAGGAACGGAGAGATGAGAAGCATCAATCATTAGTTTTTTGTTGTGCATTGCTACACCTTAGTTGTTCATTGATTGCTTTCTCATATATGCCTTGACCGTGGGCCTTCAGCAGACCGAGTAACCTCTTGCTCGAGCCAGCGACCTTGGGTTCAAGCTGGTGAGCTTTGCTCAAACCAGATGGCCCGTGCTCAAGCTGGCGACCTTGGGGTCTCGAACCTGGGTCCTTCCGCATCCTAGTCCGACGCTCTATCCACTGCGCCATCGCCTGGTCAGGCAGGCAGGCACATTTTATTAATGCAAGCTTTATTTTGTTTAATTTCACAATATCCCAATGAACTGAATGATATTATTTCCATTTTAAAGATGAGGAAAGAAATAAGGGTATGTAATTTGCCTAAGAACACAAAATTTAATCATTTACTATTGTGCCCTAAAAATAAATGTACTTTTCCTAGCTTCTGTGTGTATTTTAGGTTTTGATTTTACCTCAGCTAAAGGTCAGAAGGTGTACTGAAGTTGTTTTATTCAATTGTTCTTAGAATCACCTGGAAGGCTGGTTAGAGCACAAACTGTCAGGCTCCTGCACAGCGTTTCTGTTTTCGGAGGTCTGCAGTGGGCTTGGATATTTGCATTTTCAATGGGTTTTCAGACGCTGTGGACGCTGCTAGTTTGGAACAACCCTTTGAGGACCACTGGTTTAGTTTATTTCCTCCAGGTAAAATTATGACCTTTCTACTTACCTAATTCCATCTAAATGTGGCAAGTTAATATCTACATCAATCAATTAAGGAATTCTTTTACCTCTTTTTTTTTCTTTTGCTTCCTAGAAACAGAATTGTACATGATTTACAATTTTTCTTTTATCTTTCTCAAGTTTAAGTGACACCTTTGGCCAAATGGGCTGCAGGTAGCATGTATGCACGGACCTGGGAGATTGATTCTTCTGTGTCTGCAGTTGAGTACAATCAATCTGTAGCCCATCACTTCAAGGGCAGTGTCTAATCCTAATGGTTCAAGAACTGCAGGCTGTTGCTCTGTAGGCTAATGCATTTTCTAGCTCTTTTATTATGGCAGACAGTTATAGCAGACATTTATGGGTAGCGTGGGTCTGATTTTACTAGGAAGTGATAATTTACCAAAGCCTTTCTATTTTTTGTTTGTAATTCATTGCAGTTCATTCATCCAGACCATTCTTATTGTTGGCAGTCAGTTTTTATCAGAGCCCGTTATTTTTGGCTCACTGTTACATCTGGTCTGTTGATAGCACTTTGAACTGATGTGATGAAGTAGTGTATTGTGTGAGGTGCTCCGGGAAGACAGGAGAAGGTCAGGGAGATGGGCGAATCCCATCTTCCAACCATGTGGTGTATGAGTTGGAGAGCAACATTGGTATAAGAAGTTGGCAAGGTGCCCAAAGGGCCTCTCAGCATGAACAAGCCCAGGAGTGCCTCCCTGAGGAACATTACTGGCCTTTACCTATAGCTCCACCATCTGATAAGTGTGGGGGCCAGGAAATGGTGATGTGTTTTAAACTGTTGGTATATTTTATAATTCGGACAAGCATATGGTGTTCTAGGCTACTTTTAGCACCATGAATTTGGGTTGGCAATTTCAAAAACCTTCCAAAGCATCCCAATCCCTACTGCACCAAGAGACTAGTTTCAGAGTAAAAATGATTTGTGCTTTGACACCGAAAAGCTATGTGATCTTGGCAAGTCATTTAACTTCTCTGAATATCAGGGTTTTTTTGTTTGGTTTTTTTTTTCATCTGTAAGATGAGGGCAAAGGACATTTGCATTACAGGAAAGTTGTACCGATGAAATAAACTTAAGTTGAGATAATATATTAGAGAGCACAGTGCCTGGCTTTATATTTGACTTTCAAGCTTTATCATTATCTGTTCCTCACAAATAATTCAGCTTTGTATCTTACATCCTAAAAAGTGACCCCTGCCCTAGTCAGACTGGTTCCTCACAGGGCCATGAACATGCCACTCTGTTCTCCTTGACTTTGTGCAAAAGCAGTTGTGCATTTTATTGGCTGAGACAAAATATATGAATTTGGCATCTCCCAGTTTTGTTTAATTTAACCATTCTTTGTGGGGGCAAAGAAATCAGCATAAGGAGGGAGAATGACTATGGATAGCCAGTGTAAAATCACTCAGTCACTAGTTCTTGATTCTCTACTCTGTCCATCCCTGGCTGGGCAATGAGCATACCAAAGAAATAAATGTAGGTCTTCTTCCTGCTCTTGGCTCCTTGCCATTCAATCAGGAATGCTAAGTGTAACTACACTGAGACTCGACTGCCTACAGAGGTTCCGAGCTCTGATGAAATCTGACAAAGGAGCCTGCAAATGGTGGGGCAAACGTGCACCATACATTTCACGTAGAACTAAGTGGGGCATGCCGAAATCATAATGAGAGTACTTATCTTTCTCTTCTGCCAGCTTATCGATTGATAGATCGGCCAACGCTGACTGTTTCATTATGGATTTGTCATTATATTTCATTTTCTTTTCTTCTCCAGCTGCTTTGAAGATCATATTTATTTTGTATTTTGACCTGCCCCTGTAAAGGCTGTTTGAACCCTTATTAACTACAGGCAATACGTGGGTTATGACCAAGATAGGTTCTGTAGGTTTAAAAATGTTTAAGTACTTATATGCACAGAAAAGTAAAAATCAATACTATGTTAAGACAAACATCTGTCTAAGTTGCATTTAATAGGTAAATGTACCTGTTCCAGCTCACATACAAACTCATACAAAGTGAATCCACAGAACCTAACTTATTTGTAACCCAGAACTGCCTGTACTGCTAGCAAAGCTGCCCTGGGTAAATTTCTGGAGATCTCTGTGTCCCAAATGGATGTGCCATGAAGAATATTTTTATTAGTGTCTCAGATATGTTTTTTGAAGGTGAAATAAGTAAACCCCGGTGGATGAAAGCTCATATTGCAAAAAGTTACTTATTGTGCTTCATAATAACTGTGCCAAACGTAGCAGTTCTTTGTGTCCCTGGCTTGTGTTACACACATGCTTCTTTACTGTGTGCAACCACTCTGTCAGGTAGGTAGTGTTAGTCCTTTTTTGTAAGTGAAGCAGCCAGTTTTCAGAGAAGTTTAGTAAGTGCCTGAGAAGTGCCTGTTTTGTAAGTGAAGCAGCCAGTTTTTGGAGAAGTTTTAGTAAGTGCCTGAGAAGCACAGAGAAGTTTAGTAAGTTCTTTAGAACCTCAGATTTTAGGTCTGAGCCCAGCTGGCTCTGTGTCACATTCTGTCCTGTTGGGAGGGTGAAGCAAGCTCTAAAATCATCCATTGAATTTGCTGCTGAAGTGTTACCATGAAATGCATGTGACAAAGCACTGGCTTGGTTTATTTATTTATTTATTTATTTATTTAGATTTTATTTATTCATTTTTATTAGAGAGGGGAGAGAGAGAGAGAACAGGGGGAGGAGCAGGAAGCATCAACTCCCATATGTGCCTTGACCAGGCAAGCCCAGGGTTTTGAACTGGTGACCCCAGCATTCTAGGTCGATGCTTTATCCACTGCGCCACCACAGGTCAGGCCTGGCTTGGTTCTTAGAAAGCACTTATTAGACATCAGCTGTCACCAGGACCAGAAATGGTCAGCATTCAGATCTGGAACGTTTTTGTTGTTGTTTTTTATTTTAATTTATTAATTTTAATGTAGTGACATTAATAAATCAGGGTACATATGTTCAGAGAAAACATCTCCAGATTATTTTGACATTTGATTATGTTGCATACCCATCACCCAAAGTCAAATTGTTTTCCATCACCTTCTATCTGGCTTTTTTTGTGCTTCTCTCCTCCCCCCACACCCTCTCTTTCCTTCCTCGCCCCCCCCAATTACCATCACATTCTTGTCCATGTCTCTGAGTCTCATTTTTATGTCCCATCTATGTATGGATTCATATAGTTCTTAGTTTTTTCTGATTTATTTATTTCACTCAGTATAATGTTATCAAGGTCCATCCATATTATTGTAAATGATCCGATGTCATCATTTCTTATGGCTGAGAAGTGTTCCATAGTATATATGTACCAAAGCTTTTTAATCCACTGATGGACACTTGGGCTGTTTCCAGATCTTCGCTATTTTGAACAATGCTGCCATAAACATGGGGGTGCATTTCTCCTTTTGGAACAGTTCTACGGTACTCTTAGGGTATATTCCTAAAAGTGGGATAGCTGGGTCAAAAGGCAGTTCGATTTTCAATTTTTTGAGGACTCTCCATACTATTTCCACAGTGGCTGCACGAGTCTGCATTCCCACCTGCATTGCAGGAGGGTTCCCATTTCTCCACATCCTCGCCAGCACTTATTCTGTGTTTTTTTTTTTTTTTTAATAATTTTATTTTTTTAATGGGGTGACATCAATAAATCAGGATACATATATTCAAAGATAACAAGTCCAGGTTATCTTGTCGTTCAATTATGTTGCATACCCACCACCCAAAGTCAGATTGTCCTCTGTCAACTTCTATCTTGTTTTCTTTGTGCCCCTCCCCACCCCCTATCCCTCTCCCATTCCCCCCCTCCCCCCCCCCCCCGTAACCACCACACTCTTATCAATGTCTCTTAGTTTCACTATTATGTCCCACCTATGTATGGAATAATACAGTTCCTGTTTTTTTCTGATTTACTTATTTCGCTTCGTATCATGTTATCAAGATCCCACCATTTTGCTGTAAATGTTCCGATGTCATCATTTCTTATGGCTGAGTAGTATTGATGAGCGCCATTCTGACTGGTGTGAGGTGATATCTCATTGTGGTTTTAATTTGCATTTCTCTAATGATTAGTGATGTTGAACACTTTTTCATATGCCTATTGGCCATCTGTATGTCCTCTTTGGAGAAGTGTCTATTCATTTCTTTTGCCCATTTTTGGATTGGATTGTTTGTCTTCCTGGTGTTGAATTTTACAAGTTCTTTATAAATTTTGGTTATTAATCCCTTATTAGATGTATTCTCGAATATGTTCTCCCACTGTGTAGTTTGTCTTTTATTCTGTTCTTATTGTCTTTATTTTTATTTTACTTTTTATTGATTTAGAGAGAGAGAGAGAGAGAGAAAGGGGAGGAGCAGGAAGCATCAACTCCCATATGTGCCTTGACCAGGCAAGCCCAAAGTTTCAAACCGGCAACCTCAGTGTTCCAGGTCGATGCTTTATCCCACTGTGCCACCACAGGTCAGGCTGTTCTTATTGTCTATAGCTGTGCAAAAGCTTTTTAGCTTGATATATTCCCATTTGTTTATCCTGTCTTTTATTTCACTTGCCTGTGGAGATAAATCAGCAAATATATTGCTGTGAGAGATGTCAGAGAGCTTACTGCCTATGTTTTCTTCTAAGATGCTTATGGTTTCACGGCTTACATTTAAGTCTTTTATTCATTTTGAGTTTATTTTGTAAATTGTATAAGTTGGTGGTCTAGTTTCATTTTTTTGCAGGTAGATGTCCAATTTTCCCAAAACCATTTAATACAGAGGCTGTCTTTACTCCATTGTATGCTGTTACCTCCTTTGTCAGATATCAGTTGTCCATAGAGCTGTGGGTTTATTTCTGGCTTTTCTGTTCTGTTCCCTTGATCTATATGCCTGTTCTTATACCAGGCTGTTTTGAGTACAATGACCTTGTAGTATAACTTCATATCGGGAAGGGTGATACCTCCCGCTTTATTCTTCCTTTCAAGATTGCTAAAGCTATGTCTTTTGTTTGGTTCATTTAATCCATTTACATTTAAGGTTATTATTGATATGTAGTTGTTTATTGCCATTTATTCTTTAAAGCAGTATTCCTCTATTGCTATATTCTTTGCCCACTTTGATCTGTTTATAACAGGCCGCTTAACATTTCCTGTAGCATTGGTTTGGTTGTAATGAATTCCTTGAGTTTTTTGGTTTTTTTTGTCTGGGAAACTTTTTATTTCTCCTTCAATTTTAAATGATAGCCTTGCTGGATAAAGTAGTCTTGGTTGTAGGTTCTTGTTCTGCATTACTTTGAATATTTCTTGCCATTCCCTTCTGACCTCAAATGTTTCTGTTGAGAAGTCAGATGTCATTCTTATGGGGGCTTCTTTGTAAGTGATAGCCTTCTTTTCTCTAGCAGCTTTTAATATTTTCTCTTTATCGCTTAGCTTTGGTATTTTAATTATGATGTGTCTTGGTGTAGATTTCTTTGGGTTTCTCTTTAATGGAGTTGTCTGTGCTTCTTGAACTTGTGAGAGTTTTTCCTGCATTAATTTAGGGAAGTTTTCAACTATGATATGATTGAACAAAGTCTCTATTTTTTGTTCTTTCTCTTCTTATTCAGGAACCCCTAGGATGCAGATGTTATTTCTCTTCATGTTGTCACAGAGCTCTCTAAGAGTTTCCTCAGACTTTTTGAGTCTCTTTTCTTTTTTCTGCTCTGCTTCCATGCCTTCATTCAACTTGTCCCCAACTCGCTGATTTTATCCTCAGCTTCATCCATCCTGTTTTTAATTCCTTCCATTGTGGTCTTCATTTCTGATATTGTATTTGTCACTTCTGACTGATTCTTTTTTAATATATCAATGTTCTTTTTTATGCTTGCTATTTCTTTATTTAGGTGTTCTTAATGACCTTTCATTGTTGTTCTAAGATCCCAAAGTATCCTTACATTCATTATTTTAAACTCTGAATCTGGAAATTTAGTTATTTCCATATCACTCAGTTTATTTCCTGGAGCTTTCTCTTGTGGTTTCATTTGGATAGCACTTCTCTGTCTTTTCATTATGTCTTTGTGTTTGTGTGTATTGTTTGTAGAGCTGGTTGAGTCTAGGCTTGGTGTTGTCTGCCTCCAGTTTTTAGTTGTGTTATTTCTAGGTCCCAGATCTAGGAACTTTTTGTATTTGAAGTTCATCCTCTTGATCCCAGGACTCTGCTTGATGAATTATAATCTTACCTAGCAGGTGTGTTTGGCTACTTATGAAGGAACTGCAGCCATTATGATTTTTGAAGTGGACGTAGATAGTTTCTCTTCTTTATGGGCATTAGTAATAGTGTTTAGGACTTCTGTCACAATAGTAAAAAAAAGTACTATTTTTCTGATGAGCCCATCAGGAAGATTTATTAGATATGAATTCAATTTTAAAGAAATACACATATGGAAATTTTGGTTACAAAAGAATGCAATATGATGTTGTAGAGTTGTGTGAAAATATGTTAGTTCCTCCTTGACTGGTGTACACAGCATGATCATAGATCCCAGCCCTTTGTGACCTGAGGGTTGCGTCTTTCTCCCCTGTTCATGGCCATGTAGCCTTGGGCAAGCTTATATTTCTCTTAAACTCAGTTTCTGCCTATGTAAAATGTGACTGATTCCTATGCTGCTTCTCTTCCTGAGACACTTTAAGGACGGCCAAAGGTTAGTAATGAGTGTGTTTTAAAGGAATTAGGAAGTTCTCTGCAGGGTATTATAACCATTATTCACATAAAATAATAATGTGCACTTTAGTCTTTTTATAGAAAAATGCTAAATGCTTACTCAGATTACAAGGTTTCTTTTTATTTGTGAAAAGCAGTGTGGTGTACTAAAACAAATTGATAAATGGTTTTATTTCAATCATATATTTCATTTCCTGCTAGTTGTATGAATTAGTAGTTCCTTGAACTAGTAGCTCTAGGATGTGGTTTTGTTATCTGTAAGTTTCAAATGATAATGGCTGAGTGTTGTGACTGCACAAGTACAGATTAGGCACTGAAAAATATACAAATTAATATATACTTCTCACAAAAATTAGGGGATATTTTATCACTTCATAGTCATTTTAAAATATCCTATAATTTTTGTGAGCAGTGTATTTGAAAGATTTGTTATTGGTCAGATCTTTCCAGTATTAGTAACTGTTTGCATGCATATTAGCAAATATTGAAAAATGGAGAAAGGAAGCAGATAAGCTTAGTTTTGGAAAATTGGAAGACACAGTCAATTAGAGGTCAGGTATATTAACTTAGAAAGTGTAATGCCAATCAGTGGGATATTTTTTATGATGTATAAAATTTCTAATTATTTGTGATGTCTGTAAGAACAATTCTTTTGCAGAGAGAGTTTACTTATACTAGGAGCTCTGTGGTTTTCACTTAGCTAGTGAGGGAGGACTGAGCCTAAAGAAGAGGCAGGAGGAGAGCAGGACGATGTGTCACCAACCGTATTAGTCCTCTTCCTCCTTCCAGCTGTTTCAGCACTGTTTCTCTTCAAGTCCCTGTGGCCTTTTGTAGATTAAGCCTCACTATCCCACTAAAGCTTTTATCCAGTTTCATATGCAAATAAAGGCTGTCTTCTCTGCTCCGTTTATTCCGGCCCCTCCAGACACACTTAACAAAATGCATGAGACCAATATAATGATAAACTTTCACCCATTTTAAATTTGAAAAATGTTTTTACAATATTTGCATATTATTCTCCGCAAAGTATGGTGGAAGAAAATAAATTTGGATGTGTATATAAAAGAAAGAATTGTGCCTCCGTTTGAACCGCTGTGTATGCTGATGGGGAATGCAAGGAAGTTATAGAAGTAAGAATGCACATTAAAATGATTGGTGAAGAAATGATATAGGAGTAGAGGAGATGGTATGGTGCAAAGAATATTCCCATGTATCCAAAACTAGTAGGAAACAGAAATGTATATGTCTATGTGCTTGTTCACCTGGAAGAATATTTGGATTGTTTGAGGTCTTTGTTCTTAACACTGCCTTTGCAAAGATTTTCTGTGTGCCATTTATAGGAATATGAGGGGTTTTTTTCTTTACAAGTAAATATTTGAGTTGTCTAACCCTAACTTATCTGTGAAAAGATTTATGGCTTATGACTAATTCCAGGTTATTGATGAGCAGAAATAGGAGAGAGAAATGGAATTCAGAAGCAATCTCCAAATTGTATTTTAACCCACAGTTTCAAACCACAGAATTGTTAACAAGCAGCAGAACTGATGGATTTAGTATTGCCTCCTACCTGTCTGGCACAGCTCCCAGAAAAGAACCAAATTCAATATTGAAATGGCTCAAATCAGTGAGCAATAGGGATGATGAAGGGATCAAAAGCCTTAGAAATATCCATACTGTATAATTTATTGCTGGACTGATTTTTAACTCTCCTTTTATCATTCTTGGACAATTAGTAGTTTGAGGAAGAGAAAAATGCCTCCTCACCATCTCAGGACTATCTATGACACCATTTATCCTATCAGGTAGTATTTGGAGTCCCCAATCTGGCTTCCATTTTTTTCTTTCTTCAGCTACCTTCTTTTGTATATATTTTTAATTTAATTTATTGGGGTGACATTGGTTAATAAAATTATACAGGTTTCAAATGCACAATTCTACAATACATCATCTGTCTATTGCACTGTGTGTTCACCACCTCAAGTCAAGTCTCCCTCCATTACTATCTGTCCCCCTCAACCCTCCTCCACCTCCCTCCCCCTTTTCCCTCCTTCAACCCCCACACTGTTGTCTGTGTTTATATATTTTTTTCTTTGCTTAATCCCTTTAGTTACCTTCCTTAATAAACACTTTGCCTCAGCAAGGCTGAATTACTCCCTGTTTCTCAGCTACATCTTTGCTTCATTAGAAATTCTTTTCTTTCCTTCATTCTTTAAATTACTCTATTTCTTGAATATCCAGGTCAACTCTTGTCTTCTCCATGAGATCTTTTTATAATCCCATGTTTGTTCCCTCCTGAATTTTGGATGTTGGCCCACCCCTTGCAGAGTTACAGATGGTCCCTGCCTGTACTTTCAGTCCTGCCTGGTACTTCCACTCAGGAAGAATGACAAGAACCTCAAGTCCACTATTTTCTGGATTTCAGCATACTTTGTTTGCCATAGACTGGATATTCAGCATTCTAGGGAATGAGTTCTCAAGTCTCAGCCATTTTAACTATTGTTTCTTCACTCCTTCCCTTGTGGAGTCTCTGTTTCTATACTCTTCTACCTAGTATTTCAGGGATATTTTTTCTGAGTTTTGATCCCATTGTTGAACATAGAACTAATCTGGATCATGCTAGCCCCCTGCTTTTGCAGACCATGGTGCCTAATGTTACTTCAGCTCTCTCTCCATTCTGTAAAGTGCATCATTGCCAGAATGATCTCCCATCTTTTCTTAGATGGCACTTAATTCCAAGTCTCCTGCTACTTGTATGACCACTGGAATATCACTAAATCTTTTAAACCTTATGGTCAGGGACCTGATAATCAATTACATTCTGTGTCACCTAATATATCTCATATATATTTTAAATAACAAAGATTTTCCATAGAAAGTATAATAATCATTCTAAAAATTAACCCTTTAATACTTCAGGTCAGCATAGCTATTGTAAATAAGGGTTTATATTTCTAATTGCCAGTTTATAGACTATTTACGATCCTCAAGACCTTAAAAAATGTAGTTAAACTAAGTTCAGCAGATGCCAGATACATATTGACTACCTTGCATAGGCTAGCCACTACATTAGATTTTGATGATAATACATAAAAATCAGACTCAGTCATTATGCACTGTCTTTTTCATCATCAAGCATTTGTGATGAAAAAGAATAAACATATGGATTAAGATTCTTAAATATATCGTTTAGTCAGTCAGTCAGTCATTTAGTAGCTGTTTGAATACATATTATGCTTTTAATGGGGGAACTGAAAAATAATAATTCCTGGAACATGACACAGAAATTCACTATCAAGGTGCTCACATTCTGGCATACATGATAATATTAACCCTTAAGGTTTTCAAACCTATTTTCTGAACATTCAGAACTTTTACATGATGGGTGTGACAAACCCAGTAAACCATGCATTCAGATGAAGAAATTAAGAGATAAATTAAGTGACTTGTCCAAGATCATATAATGGGTAAATATCACAGGATTTAGAAGGCAGATATCTACAACATCAAATAATCAGCATATCAGGTTGAGCCATGTAAAAATGTCATTTTTGTTTATCAAAACTGCTTTTGGCCAGACCAGGTGGTAGCACAGTGGATAGAGCGTCAGACTGGGATATGGAGGACCCAGGTTTGAGACCCCGAGGTCGCCAGCTTGAGCACAGGCTCATCTGGTTTGAGCAAAAATCTCACCAGCTTGGACCCAAGGTTGCTGGCTTGAGCAAGGGGTTACTCAGTCTGCTGTGGCCTCACAGTCAAGGCATATATGAGAAAGCAATCAATGAACAACTAAGGTGCCACAACGAAACACTAATAATTGATGCTTCTCATCTCTCTCCATTCTTGTCTGTCCCTATCTATCTCTCACTCTGACTTTCTCTCTGTCTCTGTAAAAAAAACTCAAAAAAACTGGTTTTGATGAACCAGTGTTTGGAATTTGAGCTGCTAGTATTTAATCAGAGGTATCTAATAGAACTGGAAATGAGTTTACAGTTCTATAGAGGTTGGAGATGGAGTCAAGCTTGTAGAGGTAATGATTGAATCCATGGCATTAGATGAGCTCATTGAGAAAAATAACATTTTATAAGATGGCAGTCAAAAATAAAAACTTATAAATGCCTAGATGTGAAAGAAGATGTAGAAAGCACAGCCAGGCCAGGAGACAGAGCAGGGACAGATAGAACAGTGTCATCACAGAAATAAGTTCATCAAGATCTAATGATGACTGAGGCTACCAAATTGTAGCCAGTTCAGTGAAATGAGGGCAGAAGTTAATGCAAAGAAAGAGCCATTTTGTGACTATTTGGTAATCAGGGTGCTTTAAGTGGCCCACAAAAGAATTTTTTTCCAACATAGTAGTTCAGTGGAAGACAGAATGCTAAGGTTTAGAGAATAAATGATGAAAAAGAAAAAGCAAGGAGTGAAGGATACATTGCAAAGTGGCCTGTTATTAAGATCTTGGAGGCCTAACCTGTGGTGGCACAGTGGATAAAGCATCAGCCTGAAATGCTGAGGTTGCCGATTCAAAACCCTGGGCTTGCACGGTCAAGGCATATACAAGGCACACACAAGAAGCAACTACTATGAGTTGATGCTTCCCACTCTTCCCCCTCTCCACTGTCTAAAATCAATTAAAAAAAAGATCTAGAAGCCTAAAGCTATTTGAAGAAAGTTGGTCTGACCAAAATTTAATTATTTTGAAAGTTATTTTTGGAATGTGTTTTCAAATATATATATATATATTTGAAAGTCCAAGAAAGACTTAAATATCTGTGTTTTCTGTCAAATTTGGCAGAAATTAGATGGCGATATCTAAAGTTATTAAGGTGTGATTGCCAAAAAGCTACATTTTCTTGTAGAAGGGCACAAAATAAATGATATGGAATAATAAGTGTGATGCTAGAAAAGTGAATTCTCAGGTGATAGAGATACTGGGTGTTCATTTCTTGTGAAATTCGTGACACTTCTTTACACTAGCTCTCCTCTGTGGCAACCAGTTATTCTACTTTTAATAGTGATTTAGATATGCCGGGTTATTTAAAGAATGTAGTTGGTCCTATATGACCAAAGCAACTAGAGAACTATAATAAGACAGTTTTTCATCTGCCATGTGGCATGTGTTCAACAGTAACATACACAAATAACTTACTTAGATTCTGTTAGAAAAAATTATATATAGAGAAAATTTTATATATGTACACATAAAATTATAGTTTTGTTTTAAGGTACAACCAAGATATGAGCCATGTCAATTGCTCCATTGATAAACAAACAAAAAAAGATAAAGTTAACAATTTAGAAATCTTAGCTTTTCTCCATGTCAGAAAAGAATGTGTTTGAAGTCGGAAGCATGAAGCAACATTTTGTTCTAAACCATTTTCTACCATTAATAGGATAGGGTCACTTCTGTATTGAACAATATGTAGCACAATAATATTCTCTAGAAAAATAGTGATAAATTTGGTGTAAAAAATAATACTATTAGCATATATAACATGCTAGGCCCTATTCAGAGAATGTCAGTTTAGATATATTAACTCACTTTGCCTTCTGATAGCCTCATGCAATAAATCCTGCCATCATTATTTTATAGATGAAATTAAACTATGAAGATAGGACTTTGTTAGACATCAGTAGAGCTGGGATTTGGGCCCAGGCAGACCATGTTTAGAATAGAAGCTCTTAACTATGACACCATGTGACTTTTAAAGGCCATCAGCATTTTTTAAATAAAAACTTGTTTTGAAATAATCTCACAATAAAAAGTGAATCATCAGTAGTAGGTGACTGCACTTGAATTCACTCTAGGAAAGCAGAATCAGAGCAGATAAGAGTACTACTTTCTTTGGGGATGAATTAATTACTGTGGCAACTGGAAACTTGCCTTGGGAGGTAGTTTTTTAATATGAGGAAAAGAGAGTATATCAACAAAATCTCTTCTGGAAATGAAGAAATTGAGTTTCTTTGCACTCTGTGTATCACTTCCAACCCTGTAATGCTAATTGTGTATATTCACCACTGCATTTCACTGTGGGAAGTTTGAACTTACTACAGTTACTTTACCAGTTTTCTTGTCCGCTCATTAGCTAAATAATGAAATCACAAATGACAGAACAGCTGTGGACACGGATGCCTTGCCCTGTGTGCGGCATGGAGGACAGTCTACGTATGGGGAACGTCATACTGAGTACTCACAAAGGAAAGGACATGTGGAAGCCTGCTAAAAGAGGTGCAGGATGATGAAAGGACTGTTAGCTCAATAGTAGGGTGGAGTGCAGGAGGTAGGACTTTGGAAGACTTCAAAACTGAGAACTAATTTGCCTACTTTAATTCATTGACTTATTCAATAGCTCCACTGCCCCAGGATGAGTACCAGAGGGCTACAGTTTTCTCAGGCTCTCCAGATAGTCGAGTGTGTTCAAACTTTCTGGAAGTAGATTGAAAAATGATGGGTCCAAACTATTAAAAGTCTAAATATATTTGACTTTCATTCATTCATGTATCTATTCATATCCTATGTGAATGCCTCCTGGTCACATATAAGTTCTCCTTGATCATCTGTATGGTTTACAGAAGGTGCTATGCTACTACTAGTTACAGTTTTTTATAGTAATTCTAAGTTCCTAAAGGGCAGAGTCGAGGTTTTTATGTTTGTTTGTTTTTTGCATGCCATTGTATAGTGTCTATTGTAAGAAACTGGCTAAATAATAGGGTCAGCAGATGTAGACTAGAGTCTTGGTAGGAGCATGTGATAAAAAGTAGTTAAAAATTACATGGAAGGACATTCATAAGACAAAAAAAATGGTCTATTTTGAGCCAATATATATTGTTTCCAGGACATAATATGCCATTTGGAGATACTGCACTTTATTCTAAATATTACACGTCATGGGTTGACAAACCTTTTTTTATAAAGGGCTACATAGTACATATTCTAGGTTTTGCAGGTCATATGGTTTCTGTCTCAACTGCCCAACACAGCCCAGTTGTGATGTACAAGTCACCACTGATAATCCAGAAACAAAAGGTGCAGCTGTGTCCCAATAAAACTTTACATACAAAACCAAGTAATGTAGAAGTTTATGAATATTATTTGATTGGCTTCCTTTTTTTTTTTTTTTTTTAGATGAGAGGAGGGGAGTTAGAGAGGCAGACTCCTGCATGCACACTGACTGGGATCCACCTGGCAACCCCATCTGGGGATGGTGTTCAAGTACTGAGCCATTTTTAGCACCTGAGGCTATTGTGCTCAAACCAACCAACCTATCCTCAGCACTCCTGGCCATGCTTGAACCAGTTGAGCCACTGACTGTGGGAAGAGGGAGAGAAGGGGGAGAGGAAAGGGGTTGAGAAGCAAAGTGTAACTTCTCCTGTGTGTCTGACTAGGAATTGAACTCAGCACATCCATATGCCAGGCTGACACTCTATTTACTGAGCCACCAGCCAGGGCCTTGATTGCCTTTCTTTTTTATTTGTATCAGAGAGGACAGAAATTTCCAGGTTTTTAGGGGTCAAAAAAGTGCTTCCTAGATTTTTTTCCTTAATTGGTATTTCATCCAAAAAGCCATGATGAAGAAATTAAAAACTCATCAACAAACCAGCATGAAGGCTGGGCTGTTGGAAGCTTTCATCTGTTAAATACTATGCTCTGTATAACCTCTTTTGAACTCTTTTTTCTGCTCAGATTAATTTGCTACTGATTCAGTCCTAAGCTATGGGATGCTTGGGAGGACAGCTGTTTACCCTGACAGTGAGCGTGAATGTGAGTGCATAAGCAAGGTGCCTGTGAGTGACCAGACAGCTGACACGGTAGAGCATTCGCTTCCCGTTGGGGCCTGAGACAAGCAAAGTCTTGACCAAACTACCTAAATCAGCTTACTCTCTCTGTTCCTAAAACGTTGCTTATTTTTTCATAGCATATAGGGCTAGTCTAGTTGTTTATTCTACCACAAGGCAAACCCTAACTCTTTTTCTGCTTACTTGTCTGTGTTTAGTATGTAAAACATAGTAGGTTCTCAATAAATAATTGTTGAGTGAAATAATGAATAAGTGCCTATTTTCATACAAAGTCTATTGTGTGGACCTGTCACGTAAGGTATCGAAGATTTGTGATATATACTGGGATGCACTGTGTTAGTTCATACTTGGTTTGCCGCTTTGCTCTACTTTGCTGTGGCTCTCTCTGGTAGTTTGCAGATTGGGGAGGGGAGAGAAGGTTCAGAAACCTGGCTCTGTCATACCCATCTCAGGGCATGGCCAAGCCATCCAGGCCTCTTTTTATTTCTCTCTTACATTTTTAGTCTTAAGTTCACTCTCATCCCCTCCCATGACTTCATTTTCTATCTATTCCCACATCATTTCATGATGCCTACATTATTTTAACCAACTTTTCTATGGCTTCCTCATTTTGGTGCGCCTCAATGCCACCTCCAAAGCCACATGCTCAATATGGGCTTCTGGACACTGCCCCCTTTTGAGTGAATTCAGAAATGCTTTTGATTTCACCTTGCCAGCTAGCTGGTGCCATTCAGAACTCAAAAGTAGTGACATGTTTAGTTCTGGTCTCCTTTAAGAGAACATAGGTGGGCCTCAGCTTTTCTGTCAACGTAACAAACCAAAGAAGTTTAGAAGTGTAAGGTTCCTTCAGTGATGATTAGTTCAACTTCCTGCATGTAATATAGGATGACAAAGCATTCAGGGGTTAAGAGAATTTCCTTTGGCCACAAACTAATGAATAGCATTTGATGGCAGGTGTCCTGAGCTCTATTTCCTCTACACCATCTCTCCCACTCCATAGACTTGCCTTTACAGAGGCGAGTAGTGGTTGTGGGAGAAATGTTGGAACAACCACACCCAATTTCAGTGGGGTTGAAAATAGTACGCTGTTCTCTCCTAGCAAACCAACAACTAGTCTCAAGTGTTTGGAAACAAATCTGACTATTTCTAGTAGAAGTGATCTCTAAAATTTACCAAGGAAATGCAGAAGTGGCCTTCAATTCTTCTCTCCCCCACCCCCACCCCACACACCCCCACACACAAAAACCATAGATCATTCTTTTTCAAGGGTCAGATTATAGTAAATCTGAAAGCAAACAGTGTTCTGTTGACTTCCCAGTGTTTATTTAATTGACTAGATCTTTACATTCAAATCCTAGGTGGTGGTTAGTTAAGGTAAATTGTGATGTGGAATTTATGGGTGGACTGGTGTGCTTGCTTAACAACTCCAAGATAAATGCCAGATTGAAGTGACGACTAAGATCAGGTAAGCCGAAGAATGTAAATGGTAGCAGATTTACATTTTTATTTTAAAAAATTGCTAATAAGGCATATAAAAAGCCTAAAATATCTCACTCAGCAGTGAAGACATTAATTTTGCTTATATAACACTATTCACACTTGTAGAATTTCTGACAGTTTCAGGAACCCATGAGAATTAATAGGTCTCTAACAAATAAATGCACATCAATAAAATATCCTTAGTGAGGCATTTTTTTAAAAAGCTGATCCCATGTTTTCTACTTACAGTCACTGACAAAGAAGGTAGTGTGTGCAATGTTTTACAATGACTTTTTGATGTTTTCTTTCTGTTCTCAATATTACCTTTGTGCTTTTGAAGTCAGTAGTGCTGAAGAGCTTTACCTGTTTTTTAATATTTTAAAAGCCCTTTTCTTGTGCCCAATCTTTTCACACCTAGAGTTTAGTATAAGCCTTGACAAACCTTACATTCCATACCTTTAAGTAACATGAAGGATTTCCTGCTGCTCCAGTTTGCTTTGAGCTGAGGCGTTTAAAAGTGGCTAACCATATTCCAGTGTCCTCATTTCTAGAGAATTTGTTCATATTATTATAAATGAATAATAAAAGCTTCAAAATACCTTGGTAATAGTTTCACAAATTGATATCAGTGATATAAGGCAAAGGTCCTCCTTTGTAAGAAGAGATTGATGAAGAAAAGTGGACAGAAAAATAAAACAGGATCCAGTTATAGCCGCTTGCTGGTTATTATTCAGCTGTTTGTTTCTATCAGCTTGTAGGTAGTAGTGCCATTATGAATTTAAATAAAAGCCACTTCTCACCCATACTTGAATGAAAGTAAGAGGGAACAGTTACTTCACTATGGGGACATGGCACTTAAATGTAATCAAACTCATTTCTTTGACAATGACAATCTCAAATTTTGATTAAAACTTAAAAGAATTCTGCCTGTTCTGTAGTGGGTCACAAGACTTCATGGGGCATTAGCACAGTCCAATGATACAAGAACCAGACTTCAAAACCAAGCAAGTAATGCACTTTGTAATAAAAGTAATAGCTAATTTTTATTTTCACTTACTATGTATTGGAACTTGTCATTTACTTTTCTTTATCACCTTCTGACATGTGTATTACTATTATACTCCATTTCACAGATGAGGGAACTGGGGAAGAAAAATAACAAATAGATAGCCCAAGGAACACAGTTAATAAGTGAGGGAGCCAGAATTTGAACCCACCATAGTTCAACTACAGAGTTTTGGGTTCTGTTGTCTTCATATAGTGAAAAAAATCAATCTTTCATCTATAAATCTGGAGTACTCATTGATCTCTTCAGTAGTGGTGGGGATATTGAGGGTGAAACTAAATATTTCATTCTTCTTGGCTGGGATTGTTCAAACTCTCCTAACAAAAATTGGAGACTGTTTTTTCAAATTGCCTTATGGAAATGATAAGCCTAACATTAGGTAAATAAACAAGCAAAAACTATTTTTGCCTACAACATCCAGGACAGTGGCCTATCAGGTTACAGCACAGCATTTCCTTCCATGAACTCTTTGGACTCACATATGCAGATGTCCACACGCATGCTCACTTTTACCTTTCATCAGATGCCTCTTATTACCTTGTGGCCATCTTGCAAACAAAGATACTGGGGAAATCTTGGGCTCCAGAGTCAGACAAAACTGGGTTTGAATCTCAACTTTTTCAGTGATTGGGTATTGAATTTGTACAAATTTCTCAGCATTTTCAGCCTGAGTTTTCTCACAGTAATATCCAAACCAAGGTTGCTTTGAGAATTAAGGGAAATAATGCTTATAATATAATTTGCAATCTAAGTACTCAGTAAATTTTTTCTATTCTATTTCCCTCCTTTTCTTTCTTCTCTTTACCTCTCCCTATTTTCTTTCTTTTTCTCATACCCCATCACTAAATCGATCTTTTATTTATATCCTATGATCAAATAACACCCAGTTCTATGAACATAAGTCTGGATACCCACCTTGGCTGTTACTGAGTTTCTTGAATATTAGAAATATATTTAAGAGTCTCTAACTCCACTTATTCAACTGTTAAATGGTATCAGTATTCCTCACTTGCATGCAAAGAGAGTATATTAATTGTTGATCCAGAGCTTTGAAAATTAAAATTGCCATGTAACTGCTTGCTTGCTATTATAATTTATTAATTTGTGTTTTGAATGAATTTTTTTTAAAGATGAAATTACCATTGCTTATTATAGCTTTCCCATTGTCTCACCCATTTCAACCATACTCCTTAAGCCTTTCATCTTTAAATGACATTGCAAGGTGACAAATCATTTCACTTTATATTCTAAACTTATGTGTATTGGCCTTTTAGAGTAAACTGGCATTCTGGAATTAGGCTCAAGACTTATTAAAACTGCTTTTGTGAATCATGGCTGAAGGTACATTTGGCCTGGAAGGTCACCCATGTGAATTTTTACTTGGAGAATCCTCTAGATAGATAACAAACAATTTATTTATTCATTATATAAATAACAATTATTTTTAATAAATAATCCTCTAGATAGATAACAATTTATACATTATATAAATAACAAATATCTTTAATAAATAATTATTAAACATCTATTCTGCAGCAGGCACTGTTTTAGTTGCTGAGGATATATGACCTGGAAATGGGTCCAGAGAAAGCCTGCCGCCCAATGGGGAGGTGGATTTGTAGCGACGGTAAGAGGCATTTACTGAGTACCTACTCATAATGCCAGGCACCTTACTTATGATGCCTCATTTAGTTCTCATATATGTCAGATAAGGAAATAGAGGTTCATAGTGGTAAAGTAATGTGCTTATAATCTGAATCAGTAAGTGATAGATGTGAACTCAAATCTGTTTGATGTTAAAGCCCAATTGTCTACTATTTTTTACTGCTTCTTAAACTAACAGATTCTTTTGGTATTGTGCATAGGTGCAACCAGGGTAATGAAAAAATGGTAACTAGTGTTTGTGATTTTTAAAAAAGTTAAAGGAATAGGGCAGGGAGGAGGTTTCTTGACCCAAGTCTTGTTTTCATGGTAAAGGAAATGGTAAATCGTCATCAGATGCTTAGAATTCTTTTGATGTGAAACCTTAGCTTTGATAGGACTCCTCTTTTTAACATTTTTACTTCTTTAAAGAGAGAATAGCCTTCTTTATTATTATTGCCTGTTGCCTGGAACATGATTGTCACTCAAAACATATTTGTTTAATGGAAAATTAATGAATGTCTGCAGCAACAAAAATGTATTCTTGAATCATAGCTAGGTGCAATGTCCATGCTTCTCCTGTGCTGTTTGGGAGTCTGGGAGCACTTTGAAAATAGCTGTGTAAGGAATAAGTTTAACCTTTGTAAATTTTCAAATGGATGCAAGGATTGCAAACTTATATAAATGTATTTGATTTGGTAGATTAATTACTTAACAGCATCATGTTGGTTAAAAAGATGTGCTCTAAAAATAGATTTTATGGGTAAGTTATTTAACCTCTCTAAGTCTCTTTTCTTATCTTGTAAGATGTAAGTAATAAACTAGTGAAGGGATTAAGCAAAGAAAATAACTCACACACAGAGGACAGTATGGGAATTACAAGAAGGAAGGGGGTTGGGGAGGTAGAACAGGGTAACGGGGATAAATGGTGATGGAAGGATGCTTGACTTAGGATGGTGAACACCAATACAATAATATATCGATGATTAATTATAGAATTGTACACCTGACAACAATAAGACTTATTAACCAATAATTTCAATAAAAATTTTTAAGAGGTAGAAATAACAGTCATATCTTCCTATGTGATCAAATGGGAGAATGAACACACACTAAAAGGTTAATTGTTGTTGTTTGAACTGGTTGTTAAAGTAGTAACTAACTAAAGGTTTCCACAGCATAGGATTCAAAAGGACAGTTCAGGAAAAATGTGTAGCCATGTCAGATATGGAATTGGGTCAGTCTTGGTCTTCTGAGAGGCACAGACTATAATGAGATTAAATGTCCAAGAAAGATCTGTGTGAGAAAAATGGAGAGATAGCAGGACAAGCTGAGAAATTCATCAGAGGGAACCCAGTTAGATCAGCAATGAAGGAAAGAAGAAAAGACTGTTGGGGGATGTGCCCTTGACTCCAATGTGATGTAAGGAGGCTCAGCAAGCTGTCCAGGAGCCCTTGGGCAAAGCTGGCCATCAGGGGAGTGCCCATCTCCCAGGAATAGGCTACTTTAGAATCCCTGCCACACTCACTTAATGGTCTGGTACATCCCTCTTTTCTTTGCCTCGTTTGGCACAAAATAAAGTCTGTCTCATCTTTGAGTTACTTGTGCCTGGGGAACAGAAACTTGTCTTAACCATTTTTGTATCTCCCACAACTTCCAGCAAAGTAGTTCCGTGCACACAGAAAATGTGGAGCTGTTGAGTTAATGAGTTAATTTCTGTAGCAGCAATGCGAATGGGCCTTGCTGACTTCCAGAAACAAACAATGTAACTGATGAAGCGCTCCTACTGGTGGGTTCTGAAAGATACAGTGTGTTTGCACTGCTGCTATGCTTCCTAGGGCTCCTCCCGCCTCTTCACTGGGGGGCTCAGAGGAGAAAAAGTGGGCCATTATTACTTACATTTTTAACTGGTTGCTTTGCATTATGAAAAAATATAAGTAAATTAAATTGCTAGGACAGTGAAAGAAGACTGAAGCTCCGTTCACAGACTTTTCCTAATTATGAACGAATGGTCTCTTGATTATTATCATTATCTACTATAGGTACAAGCCACACTCAAAATTGACTTTGAGATAAAAACAATGCTCATTTTTAACTGCAGAATAATAAGAAAAGCTAGTGCTCTATGATGTTGGTTCCTCAAATAGGTTATCCCATTGCTTGTCTGTGTATGTACTCCACCCCCATGGGGACACATGTCGTTTTCTTGAAGCCATGCAAAGATAATTCACATTTCCTCATGCTCTCCTTCCCCTTGTTTCTATCTCCACTACATCTCAGAATAGCCTTTTCGATAGAAATATTTCAGTTACAGAGATTTATGGTAAAACTAAGATATGTACCCTAACTTTTAAATCTCAGAATTCTAAGATCTATAGAACTTATTTTACTTTGGAATCTACTAATATGATGCTACTAATTTGTCATTTCAAGGTCCAAAGTAACCTGTCAGGAAAATGGAAGGCTTGCCCAACTGACAGGTGTGAGTTAATCACAGAGGTGAGGTGCCATTCTTTGGTGAGGGAATGGAGGAAAGGTGGCTTATTTGGCTCACCTGCAAAGGTTCTCCAGGGCAGGATGAGGTTAAGGCAATTTTGAAATTAAAAGGTCATATTAGGTTGACAATCTAAATAAAAGCCCAGTTAGGTATGCCAGAGAATAGAGTTCATGTAAGTCACCAGACTGGAGGCCCAGAAGCAGTCTCTCAGGGGATCAGTGATTAGATGCTCTGAGAGAAGATATCCAGTGATAAGATTCAGCTGGTTCACACATGTTTGGCAGAATCAATACCTAATTTTTTGAGTTTGACAAACCATTTGTTAAAATGGCACATGTAATCAGGGTTCTCTCTAACGTGGGCACCTGGGCAGCCACCCAATGTGGAAATCACAAATTTACATATCCTACTCTTTTTTTTTTAATAAATTTTTATTAATGTTAATGGGATGACATTAATAATTCAGGGTACATATATTCAAAGAAAACATGTCTAAGTTATCTTCTCATTAAATTATGTTGCATACCCCTCGCCCAGAGTCAGATTGTCCTCTGTCACCCTCTATCTAGTTTTCTCTGTGCCCCTCCCCCTCCCCCTAAATCTCTCCCTCCCTCCCTCCTGCATCCTCCCTCCCCCCACCCCTGGTAACCACCACACTCTTGTCCATGTCTCTTAGTCTCGTTTTTATGTTCCACCAATGTATGGAATCATGTAGTTCTTGTTTTTTTCTGATTTACTTATTTCACTCCGTATAATGTTATCAAGATCCCACCATTTTGCTATAAATGATTTAATGTCATCATTTCTTATGGCTGAGTAGTATTCCATAGTGTATATGTGCCACATCTTCTTTATCCAATCTTCTATTGAAGGGCTTTTTGGTTGTTTCCATGTCTTGGCCACTGTGAACAGTGCTGCTATGAACATGGGGCTACATGTGTCTTTACGTATCAATGATTCTGAGGTTTTGGGGTATATACCCAGTAGAGGGATTGATTGCTGGGTCATAAGGTAGTTCTATTTGCAGTTTTTTGAGGAACCACCATACTTTCCTCCATAGTGGTTGTACTACTTTACATTCCCACCAACAGTGTATGAGGGTTCCTTTTTCTCCACAGCCTCTCCAACATTTGTTATTACCCGTCTTGTTGATAATAGCTAATCTAACAGGGGTGAGGTGGTATCTCACTGTAGTCTTGATCTGCATTTCTCTAATAACTAATGAAGCTGAGCATCTTTTCATATATCTGTTGGCCATTTGTATTTCTTCCTGGGAGAAGTGTCTGTTCATGTCCTCTTCCCATTTTTTTATTGGATTGTTTGTTTGTTTGTTGTTGAGTTTTATGAGTTCTTTGTAAATTTTGGATATTAGGCCCTTATCTGAGCTGTGGTTTGAAAATATCAGTTCCCATTTAGTTGGCTGTCTGTTTATTTTGATATCAGTTTCTCTTGCTGAGCAAAAACTTTTAATTCTGATGTAGTCCCATTCATTTATCTTTGCCTTCACTTCTCTTGCCATTTATCCTACTCTTTTTTAATGTTCATCTGTGCAACAGCATATTCTAAGCGTCTGTAGCAATGTTCATTCTGTCCATAGGTGAAAAAAAATTACAAGTGAGGACACCAATCAAGAAGCAATATGGAAATATCTTAAGTAACTGTTTTATTATTATTTTGTCAAGTATTATTTAATATTTTTCATTAATATTTCTAAAGTCCTTCTAATAACATAATCTAGTTTTATGTACCTTATTTAAATAAATGCATAAAATAATAAACTACCATTAGGGGTATCACTTTTTTTATATACTTAGAACAGTCATTAGGGCAGAGAACTAGTTGTTAAATTATTTGAATCGCACCACTGGGGACATCTATGAAGCAGTGGGTTCTGAGAGGTGGGTATGTCACAGGTGACTAAAGCAGTGCTTTGGGGGGTCAGGGAGACTCGTAGCAGTTACAAGGACTGAAAGGAAGGCAGAGAACTGGAGTAGCTAAGAAACTCTAGAACATGAAGGGCAACTGGCATTAGGAATCAGGGTCCAGAATTTTAAGTGCAGGGCCGAGCTCAGCCCTCCTTGCTACTTATATGCATTCAAAGCACAACACATGGGAAATCTAAGATTGGGATTACTTTGACTATAAATGAAAGAGAAGACAGTGAATATATCACTTAGATCATAATTAAAGTGTTGAAGCAAAATAACCTATGTAACTTTATGAAAATGCTTAAAAACTAAGACATTTTCTTTTATAGTACTGTGTTTTTGAAAGAGAGAGAGAGGGGGGGGAGGTTTGAGCTATTTAGCTAATTGTCAAGGCATTCCCCTATTGCTTATGTGGATACAAAACCTTAAATTAAACCGAGATGATAAATACTTTAAACTTTCAAAGTATGCTTGGACTAGATTTTGGCCAGCCTCAGCTGTGACCTGGTCAGGAGACCTTGCTAATGATGCGTAATTCGGAGCTACGCCCGTTTTACCTCAAAACTAATTTGCTTCTGGATGAATTTCTTTAGCTCTATTCTTCCAGTAATGGACCCAGAAAGCTCTTACATAGTACCGAGGGGAAATGTGTTTAAATCCAGCTCTGGGTTGGATTAGTTGAGGTGGCATCCTTCTGATGCTCTGCCAGATGTCTATCCCTAGCTGGCAAAGCTCCCCACCTCCCTTTCAGTGGTTGTTGTCAGGGCTGAGCTTCCTGCCAGCAGGACCTCGTCTCTCCTCAATGGAGGACAATATGCCCTCAATCAACATTTAGCTTCTTGGGTGAAGACATCCATGGCTAAAATGCACCACTCCTTCCCATCTGCCTTCTGTGTTTGCAATTTTCCAGACACTTCCTGAACTGTGCAGTTTCTGTGTATGGCTGCTGTGGGTAGGGGTTTGGGGGGGGGGGGATCAGTGATACAAATTGGAGAGGCCTAAATATTAACAGACCTTGTTCCCATTGTTCTTCAAGTGTCAAGATGGGGCTTATGGTGCTTGACAGGTGCACCATCCAGGAAATTGCTTGAGGAAAGAAAGGGTTTAGGGCTGACTGTTTTCCTTTCTTGGAAGCTCCTAAGTGCTATGGCTCATGTAGAGCCATAGAGCCTGGTTGAGAACATGGACCAATAGACATGGAGTCGCTCTGTGACATTCAACTAGTTACATAGCCTCACTGTGCTTCGCTTTTCTCATTTGTACAGTGGAAAAAACAACAGTGCCTATTTCATAAGGTTCTTGTGAAAATTAAATGGGCTGCTACTTGTAAAGTACTTTCAACAGTGCCTGGAACCTGGTAAACATTACCTAATTGGGGGTTTTTGTTTGTTTGTTTTTATTTTTCAGAAATTATAAGCAGGGAGGCAGGCAGACAGACTCCCGCATGCACCTGACGGGGATCCACCCAGCATGCCCACCAGGGGGTGATGCTCTGCCCATCTGGGGCGTTGCTCTGTTGCAGCTGAAGCCATTCTAGCGCCTGAGGTGGAGGCCTTGGAGCCATCCTTAGCACACGGGCCAACTTTGCTCCAATGGAGCCTTGGCTGCAGGAGGGGAAGAGAGAGATAGAGAGAAAGGAGAGGGAGAATGGTGGAGAAGCAGATGGGTGCTTACTTGCCCTGACCGGGAATTGAACCTGGGCTTCCACATGCCGGCCAGGGCTATCTAATTGTTTTTTAAACTAACTAGGTTCAGGTCTCCTAGGTTTAGTTAATTAACACACAAATTGATTAGTAAAGATGATAAAAGTATTCTGCTTGAATACTAGATAGTGATATCTACAGTTACCACTTATTGGCTTCTTACCATAACCTAAATACAGCTGTCCTTTGCCATATTGTGATTCACTTTTCATGATCTCATGGTATCATGGATTTTTAAATTGTATATATCTAATTTTGTATCATGGATTTTTTGCTATATTGCAGGATTTTGTGGTATATAGGTATTTTTATATATTTATTATTTTATTTATTTTTGCAGTAAAATAAGCATTTTCTAACCTAAAAAATTGAAAACAATATAAAAAAATAAATCCTTAAAACATATACAAATAATAAAATAAATGTAAGGTCGCTGCTCTGTGGATTTGCACCTATTGCGGGGGGTTTGGGAACCTAACCCCCACGATAGACGAGGGCCCACTGTAGTATGCCAGGTATTTCATACAATAATAATGAAAATGTGCACAGCATTTGCATGTGCCAGACATGATTCCAAGCCACTTTACCTACTTTTTTCCTTTGTTCCTCACAACAACCCAGACAGGAATACATACAATCCATTACTATGAACTGATGAGAAAATGGAGGCAAGAAGATGTTCGATAACCTACCCAAGATCCCATAGCTAGGAGTAGAACCAAATTTCAAATCCAGGCAGAGTGGTTCCAGAATCAAAGCTCTTGCCCACGGTCCACACTGCTTTTTACAGGACCCTTCTTAATTCATCAGAGCAACCTTATGAAGAGGTATTATTAGTATCCTCATTTTATAGAGCTTAAAACTAAGGCTTAGTCGGGTGAAACAAATTGCCTAAGTCTACACTGCAAGTAATTGGGAGAGAATACTTGGATTCAAGCAAATTTTCTAAACATATAGAATACCATCAAGATAAAACAAGAAAATTGGACAAACCTGAGTGCGGACAGTAAGGAGGAAGAGGACGGGGGAAAGGTCAGTAGAACAGAGTTATTTGTTATCAGTGCTGCTCTGGAAAAAGTAAGATGTGGATCATGTGCTGTATGCTTAAGATCCTTCCAGAGAAGTATATGGATAAAAACTCATCAAGAAATACTTTTATTTTTCAGCTACTCTTGCTAAGGCCAAATTCTTCTCAGTGTCTATTTTCAATCTCCTAAGTGTCTGTTATACATCTAATTCTGTCTTCTAGGGAAGTATATTTCCTCAAAGAACATTTTTAAAAAGCAGCAAAGATATGTTAGATGTTATAATATTCAGTGAAAAAAAATCTGAGTGAAAAATTGTATGACAACTTCTAGGTAAAAATACTCAGCCATATGGACAATTCCCTGGAAGGGAATACAAAGTAATGAAAATACTGGTTTTAGTTCAGGTGGTGAAATTGTGGGTTACAGAATGGTTTTCTTCTAATATTGCTTTTAATATTGCTGTTATTTGATATTCAAAGAAGATAAGTTTAAGAAAATCAGCTCACAGTGTCAATATTTATTGATAGTCAGTGCCCGTAGTTCATGAGCTCATGCTTAGAAGACTACAGAAACCTCTTATTACCCCTCGTTTAACTACTGTGCACTTGGCTAACTGGTCCATATGGTCCATGTGAGCCTTGCACTTTTTGAGTACATTTTCATTAGTGTATGAACTTGATTTATAGTGTCCTCTGTTTTACCATTTGTATATAGCATAGTTGCTTTCCATAAACTTTCTTTGATCCGAACCAGCTGGAAGTGATCTCTCCTCTTCAAACTTTTACTGTCTAAAACTGCCATTCTACACATGTGGCATGAAAGGTCCACCATCTCAGTTCTTTTAGGTCATAACTTCTTGAGAGCATAGTCTTTCCTAAAGTCTGTTTTGGTCTCTTGTGAAGCTTACAGATTCCAGAGGAATTCCTAGATGTAGTTTTGTTGATGGAGATAAGATTGAGTTATGAAAAATTAAGGGCTCTGTTCACCTAACTTTAGACCTTCAGGGATATTTCTAACACTACATTGTGCCTATACCAGGGGAATAGAAAAATATTCCAAAATATAAGAAGGTCAGAATTGAACATGGTCTAACATTTCAATGAATTCATTGTGTCTCTTAGTAATTTTAGTTTTATCCTTAGAATTAGAAATACAAGTGTGTAAAAGTTTTGTTCAAATAGTCCATGGATCTGTGTAAGGGTAAGTTTTATCATTCAAAGCAGTTTTGCTTCAGATGAACTAAGATCTGATGCAGCATTTATGGTGCTTTGCTGCTGTTGTGTTTACTTTAGTTTTTTAGGAACTCACCTTTCAGTTTTACATCTTTATAGATGTCATCAGCATAACCTTGCCTTGAAGGAGATAAATTCACGGCTTAGAGAAAAATTTTCCCAAAGAAGAGTGGCGAGAGACATCAAATGACATTTATGTCTCCTGGCATAAGATTATTAGGGAGTCTGAAGACTATAAATGAGCAACTTGATCAAATAATTTTTATTTGCTTTATTTTTTCTTTTGTTTTCAACATTTTGTCCAAACAATGCTCCTCAAAATAATATATGCAAAACAAAGGAAAAGACTGGCATTTTTTATTTGTCAGATTTAATAGTATAAGTATTTACACATAGGTTAGTATATTTATTTATTTTTATTTTATTTCTTTAATTTCAGTGGTGCAATTGGTTAGTGCATGGTACTTATCTGATAGTGCATGTTAGTATGTTTTTTTTAAGTGGCCTCCCTCCCTCCCTTCCTTCCTTCCTTCTTTCCATCCTTCCTTCCTTCCTTTCTTCCTTTTTCTTTTGTAGAGCTTTGTCTACTTGCTCATATCTCAATATATGAGTGAACTTGAACCATGCTGCCAGTTCAGGCTTAGCTTCCTTTTTCAATAAAATAAGCATTTGATTTTCAAATCACTTATCTGTTGTGAAGAATCTGTTTCAAAGAGGGGAAAGAGAGATGACTCTCTCAGTTCTCCGATGAGGGAACCTGTATGGTGGTGCCAATAGACCAACACTTCACTCATCTGAGATGTAATGAAAGCCATTCTTTGTGTTTCACTTTAATAGAAAAATAAATGGTCCAAAGATTGAAAAATGAATGACATTGAAAAAAAAAGGCAAGACAATATAACAGAAAGAAGGAAGAAGGAAGGAATAAAGAGCAAGCTGCTGAGTATATCTAACTAGAAAAATTTTATAATTCACTGATATTTTAGCATGCTTCCCAGATTCCATATTCATATCAATATGATCTGTTATACATAAGCTCCCTTATTAAATCTCTTTTTGGTTTCAGAAAAATGCTGCATATATGGAGGAAGGAACTGTACATAATTAGGAAATAGTTGCCTATTTCAGGTTAGCCTAACAATATATTCAACACCATTCTCAAGATTAAAAGAATTAGTTCATAGTTAACATTGGTTGATTTGTCCTTAGTTTGGAGACGTTTGTACACTTGAAGTTTCTCAAACCCTAAGCCTTTGAGAAAATAGAGAAAAGGAAACTATGTTAATGGATGTTTTGATACAGTCTGAACTAAAGGAAGAAAGGTAACTTTTAAAGAAATTTCAAGGAAACAGGAGAAAAGAATGTTAATTTCCATGTAAATGTATTCAGAAGTCTAGGCTTTTAAGTCTTCCAAGGTGTAAGAATTAATTATCAGTTTTCAAGAGCAAACTTTATTCATGGTAAGAGCTATAGCAATCAGAATCGTTCAGGTATAAAATTCATGAAATTAATATAGAGCTGATTAAAGTTGAGTAAATAACTATTCTCTCTTTCCTGTACTGTAAATTTTCAAATGTTTGATGGTGCCCTTTGCTGTGTTTTGAATAGTATTTAAAAATTGCCATCTATATTTGGAGTTATAAAGGAAGAAGATAAATGTGTTCTGATTTATGGTAAAAACACATTAGAAAGGATAATTTCTCTTTGTGACCCAGTATTTTGTTATGAATCTTTAAATAACTATTCAGGTGGTAACTATTCAGTGTTGCTATCATTTATGACCATGAATGTCTTCTTACAAATTACTTATCAGAATACTTCTCTAGCCACCGCCAAAAGGCCTAATCAAAACTTAAGAATAATGTATTCCACTTTTCTTGTCTGTATCTGTAAAAAAAGATGCTTAGATTAAAAATGTGTTTAAATACCAATGAAGAAATGAGAAAAACACTAGGATTTTTTGTTTATAGGCAATATAAAATACTTGAGTGTACTGTTTCAATGAGGCTACTATGTAAAATCTGAGGGTCAGAATTGATAGGCCAAGGGGATACATAATATTTGCAATCATCGCTTGATTAGAAAGATGACTTAAGATCAACAGGAAGGGAGAAAATTATGGAATTACAACTTTATAAATAGAGTCAAGTAAACTTCAGTGGCTATTGGAGGGATATTTTATAAACGTCTCATCTCAGAGCTTCAGTTTATTTTAAAAGTCAATGAACATTTAAGTCTGCTGTCCTCTAGGGGCTGGTTAAGACTAGAATTGGCCTTGTTAGGCCCTTGCCGGGTAGCTCAGCTGGTTAGAGTGTCACCACAATACACCAGGGTTGCAGAATCAATGCCCAGTCAGGGCACATGCAAGAATCAACCAATGAGCGCATAAGTAAGTGGGACAACAAATTGATGTTTCTCTCTCTCTCCTGCTTTCTCTCCTCTCTCTAAAAATCAATAAATAAAGAAAAAGGGAAAGGACCTTGTTAAAAAGTATAAACACATTTTTTCTGTTCTGTTTGTTGGCTTCAGTTAAAGGGACTGATGATGAAGTCATGGTTCAGTGAAACACATTCAGTGGAACTGTGATTTTCTGACTGTGCCATCAACTTTCCATATGTTTTCTGATTAATTATTTCACTTGGCAGAGTCAAAGTTGAGTTTAGTCAAAGGTGAATCAAGATAAACAAATGAATATATTCCTAGAGAACAAAGTGAAAATGTCCCAACTCATATTCTTTTGGCAATTGTAATACAGGACACAGGCACTACACCAGTTTCAAGTGACATTTCACTCCTGTAGCAGAGGTGAATGCAGCAGAAGGTCTTGCCCTTCTCAAATGAGGCTTTTATTAAACCAAAATTTTATCTTTAAGGGGCAAGTGGCTCTCTGGTCCAAATTAAAGTGAAAGTTTCAGGTAAGACTAAGACACTACATGTGTGAGAGGAGACCAGAAATTTAAGGAGAGGCAGGTGAAAAAAGTGGGAAAAGGTAAGACATTTGGAAATAATCATTGTAAAATGATTGCTAAACCAACCAGAGCAAACTGCAGCCAACTGCTTAAATCTGCATCTCCCCAGAGATGGGACCTTTTCCAGTTACTCATCCTTATGGATTGAGAGTTGACGTCTTACTTCAATACTGACACATTCTTTTTCATAGTATATATTATTTTTTTATGACTTGGATGCAGGCTTCCTATGCTCATATACTTAGTCATATGTCTCTCTCTTGTGTCCCCTCACTCTCTTTGCTCCATTATCTGGGATTGAGTTTCAAGAGTGTTCTCTTGGGCAAAGTCCTCAGAATATGTTGAAATCCCATAGAAATTTTACATTGCAATTTACTACAGGGCCGGTTCTCCCACCTCCTTGAGGGGGCAGAGTATTAAGATACATTGGTGGAAAAAAAAAGATACCTTGGCGAGTGGGAAATTGTGAAGTGGTTCTTACAAAACAGAAGCTTTGCCTGTGTGTATGTGGAATTTCTGGGGCATGACTTTGAGGATTTGTGCTTTGACATAAAGTTAAAGCTGATGATTACAAAATGGACATTAAGTTTTATAAAATCATTCACATGGGAAATGCTCAGAATCTAGAAATATCTTTTTTAGGTCAATCATCTGGGGAAAATGAAAAACATATTTTGTCTCATTGTCATGGTTTCCAGTGAGAAAAACCACAGGTAATCATTACAGTGTGTCCCCAAAATATGAAAACAAAAGTTCATCTCTAAGATTGTTTGTTTAGTGAAAGTTTGTACAGCTTGTGGGAAGCCATCTACTTGGAGGTTGTTCTCTTTTATATTTATTCTGCCTGAGTTTTCCTCCTGAAGAGTAACTCTGATGTCCCAACTGTCAGCTACTTTTTGACACATTTTACGGTTGAACCTGGCACTGTATTTTCTCTTAGTTTAGGGTAATGTGTTTGGTTGCTAGAACTGTCAGATACCTGAGAGCCAAATGCTATGTTTTAAAAAAAGAAAAGAGAAAAATAAAAAAGAAATAAAAAGGGCATGGTAGAGATCAAGATCACTCTGTTGACTCTGGCCTGGTCTTTCACTTACAGAATAGAGGGGCTTGATTTTTGCAAAGAATAATAGCAGAAGAAGAATGACCAGTGAGTCTTTTAAGGAGCCTCAAACTGAGCTTCAGCTCATGGTTCTGATCTGTATCAGAACCTCATTGAAATATAAATCCTACACCCTTAACTACTGTTTTAGAATCTTAGATTCTTAAAAACATGACCCTGTGTTTTCCGTGTTCCCAAATAGACATTGAGAGCTTGCTTGTTGAGAACATCTAGAAGGGGTACTTAGCTACTTATAAAAGCCTGATATAACAGTTCTTTTCCACCTGGTACATTGCACTCTGTCCCTGAAAGAGTACACTCTACAGGATGCATTGAGGGATGCAGAGATGCAGGCCTAGCCAGTCAGTTAACCCTGACGCTCTTCTGGGCTATAAATGTCCTAGCCAAAGAGTGAAGCAAAGCATTGAGACAATGCCCCAAACAGTCTAGAAATTGGTCTCTTTTTGATTCTGTTGTATATGGCCTCACACTTATTTACACTCAGGCTTAGTACTGTATCTTCTATTTTATTAGAATAAGGACTGTAAGAGGGGCTTTAGGAAGGAAGCTTTAGGTTGAGCCCTGGCTCTGTTGAATATTTGCAGGCTGTGTGAGCTTGGACAAAGGCCTGACTGCTCCTCTGTGCTCCTCAGTATAAGGAGGCAGGGATTGACTCCATATGCTTACCCCATAGTATTGTTACCAAGAACCAGTGAATATGTATAGGACAGTCCATACAAAGATGAGGTTGTGTCAATCTTCTGTAAACAGCATAATTCTTTTTCATTCACGGAAGCCAACCCTAACTTCAGCTTCAGCCAATATACCCTTAAAACAAACGGCTAACCTTAAGAATTTTGTAACATTTATAGATGTATAGATTTTGCTTCCCATAAAATTTTCCTTTTGGGTCCAAAATTTGGAGGTCAGTGAGTAAATTTGAGTAGTTATGGTTGGATATCTTTTCCACTTGACATAAATTGAATTTAAATAGATTAGATTTAGCAAACAGTATAAGAAGTAGTTGGGCAAATTATGGGTGATTCAAAATAAGTTATTTCAATTTAATTTAAAAGCAAAGGAAATATATCATGTAGAAAATAAAGAACAGTCTTAGTTCTAGTATGCAATAAAACCAAACCTGAACTGCCTTAACTTTTAGGACCATGGAGAGGAGTTTTCCTCAAATTCTTCATTATGATATCTCTACCAGTCTGAATTTGTCCTATTTTAAACAGAAGAATTTAGCCTTTACCATTAATCTCTGGAATCTGAGTTCTGAGGCTCATAAATTCATTCCTTTGAATCACTTCTCAATTATAGTAAATTTTCTTTTACCCAGTAGATTAGCAAATTGTTGTTCTGGTTGTTATAATATTCCAATTAATAGTTATCATATAAAACATTAAAAAATAAGAGTATAATAAAATGCATTTAAATTGGACATTACTTATCTTTATCTGATAATAGTTTTTTCTAGGCCTCCAGTAAATGAACAGCTTCCTAGTAAAGAACATACCATTGGGGGGGCCAAGTTTTCTGAATCTCAAATGAAGACACATGGTTTAACAAGACAGCACAGGGTATGAAATGGAAGTGCCTTTGGACATTCAGGAGAGGAGAAAGCTGTAAATATGGGCACCGTGGTGAGTTAGAAAGAAGGTTCCCAAGGGCTTTTGGGGTTCACTTCAGAAACCAATCTTGTCTGTCTTCTTTGGGTATTAATTAACACTTCAGCAGGCATTGTTAGTTTTCCAGCTTTTAAATAAAAAATTGAACTTCATAAAAAGTATATTTATTTGTGCCTTAGGATTACAGGTATTAAAAATAATTGAACAAGAAGTTTCAGGCAAGCACCTTCCATGCCAGGTAAAATGGCGAAGGGTGGGGGCACTTCAAGAGTAGCTTGAGGGCTCTTCCCTCTCAAACTGATAACAGCCAATGGTCCTTTGTCATGTACTTGGTTCAGGGAGGAGGGCCCATGGAAGCCTTGCAAGTCTCCTATTTCAGTGGTTTTTTCCAAGTAATCAAAGTGTTTACTTTTTTAGAAAATGGATGGAAAAGAGAAAATTGTAGCTAAAATGCCTGTTTTGGCTTAATCCTTAGCTCAGGCTTAGTTTTTCTTTTCAATATCTATAGGACTGTCAAGTTCCTTAAATCCTCTGAGCCTCAGAGACTTCATCTGAAAAATGGAGATAATAAAACTACCTTGTTAGTATTGTTGTGAGAATTAAGAATTAATGAGAGACATAGAGAAGTGGCCAGTGGGGTTTGGGTCACTGCCCTTGCTTCTCTGTCCCCAAACATTTCCGAAGCCGGAGATGAGAGCTGGTGCCTGTTTCAGAAGAGCTTTCTAATTCCATGGAGGCAGTGATTGCCTCTCAGAGCTGAGTCAATATCACATAATACACTATGTGTATAGTCTTTGAAAATACGTTTGCAAGGGGATTTCAGTTTTTTAGTAGGGAAATCATTTCAAATTCAAGTAATATTTATTACCTCTAGATTGAACTTAAATTATAAATTGGGAATAGTTATTGAATTAATGTAAACATTTAAAATTATCTTCATTTAAACATTAATTCTAAGCTTAAACTTTTAGGAAGATGATACAGAAAAAAGCAAAAGCTGAAAGCAAAAACAAAAAACAAAAAACGTCTATCACTTTCCTACAGTGGCCATGGAAGGATGAACAGGGGCTCTCTGTCCTCTGAGAAGCGAGGTCTACTCTCCCAGTGGCTAAGCTGCTTTGAAAACTGACCTCTACCTGTGCCAAACTTTTCTCTTCTTTTCTAATTTAAATATGCTGCTTGAGTCAGGCTGGTATTCCGTTAGTCTACCTACAAACCATGTCTATTTCTATCTTTTGATTTTTTTTTTTTGGCTTATGCTTATACTATAAATATCCTTACTTCTCTTTACCTTTTCAGGATGTTCTCAATTTTCTAAGTCCCTGTATGTGAACAGACAAATACATTTAATTGGGGATAGAGTTTCATATTTTTCTTCTCCCCTTATCTCCCTATTTCTCTCCTCTCCTCCCCCTTTCTTCTCTTTTCTTTTTATATATATGTTTAAAAATGGCTTGATTGCTTACATATGATTATAGGTCAAGGTCTTAATTCCTTAAAAACCTTCCTTTGAAGAAATATAAGAAATAGGCATATTTTCTTTGGTCTCTCTTATGGAATGGGCTCTAATAGGAAAAGAGAAAAGATGGACTAGAGAGGAAAGATCCAGAATATAGATAATGATAGGCTTTGGCATCAGACAGTCCTGGGCTGGAATTCTGGTCTTAGTTGTTGCACCTGTAAAATGGGTTTAATAGAGGATCCCTTATAGCACAGTGTAAGTAAGATGTCTAAATCAGTGCCTAGTACAAATCATGAGTTCTAGAAATTTCAGCTGTGGTGGTAGTTGTATTGTTGTTGTTGTTGTCACAATGAATACAGAAGAGCCAAAGCAAGAGGTGCATTCCAACTTTATAAAACTAATACATTGATGGTGTGTTCATTTTCTATTGCCACTATAAGGGATTACCAAAAATTTGGTGGCTTAAAATCTTGTACAGTCTGGAGGTCAGAAATTTCAAATGAGTGTTGCAGGGTTAAATAAAGTCAAGATATTAGAAAGGCTGCTTTTGGGGGGAGGATTTAGGGTGAAATCTATTTCTTGTCTTTTCCAGTTTCTATAGACTTCTGTCATTCCTTGGGTTGTGTCCTCATCGTTTCAATTCTACTTACAGATGTCCTCCCTCTTTCTCCTTCTTCTGACCTTCCCAAGTCCTTCTTATAAGGACATTATAATTATATTGGACTCACCTGGGTAATCCAGGATAATCTCCCCATAGCAATTTCTTAATGTAATCACATCAGCAAAGTCCTTTTTGTCATGTATAATAACATTTCAAATTTCAGGGATTAAGACAGGGACATTTTGTGTGTACAGTGGTGTGGTGTGAGGTAGGCTGGGGGATTCAACCCATATAAGACAGACTGAGCATGTTGGTGCAAAGGAAGTAATAGAAGGCCAGGTGGTAACTTGACTTCTAAGCAGAAGAGCAGGAAGTGTTTATAGAAAATAATTAGTTTATCAGTTTTGACTGACAACAGAGCAAACTCTTACTCCTAAGGCCATATCTGTAATGTGCAAGTAGAAGTTAAAATAATATATACTTTTCCAGGCAAATATATATATATAAATATATAAATATATATATATATTTGCCTGGAAAAGTATATATTATTTTATATACTTTTATAAAATAATAAAAGTATTTATTTATACTTTTATTTATAAATAAAAAAATAAATAAATATTTATTTATTTATTATTATAATTTTTTTTGTATTTTTCTGAAGTTGGAAACAGGGAGGCAGTCAGACAGACTCCCGCATGTGCCCGACCAGAATCCACCCAGCATGCCCACCAGAGGGCGATGCTCTGCCCATCTAGGGTGTTGCTCCGTTGTAACCAGAGCCATTCTAGCACCTGAGGGAGAGGCCACAGAGCCATCCCCAGCACCCGGGCCAATTTTGCTCTAATGGAGCCTTGGCTGCGGGAGGGGAAGAGAGAGACAGAAAGGAAGGAGAGGGGGAGGGGTGGAGAAGCAGATGGGCGCTTCTCCTGTGTGCCATGGCCTGGAATTGAACCCGGGACTCCTGCACACCAGGCCAATGCTCTACCACTGAGCCAACTGGCCAGGGCCTCAGACAAATATATTTTTGTATAAAAAGCTTTGTCTGTTACGGGTGGTATCCCTTATCTCTTAGGAGTTTTTTTCAAATTTCCATCAACTTGAAAAGACAACAGCATCCTCTTCATAGAATCTGCCTTAGACCCAGATAGTATACTCTTGGAGAAGAGGCCCATCTTTTTTGAACACCTGATAAGGTTGGCAAATTATCTATATTATTTATGCATATTATTACATTCATTTTTTTTTTCTGTTGAAGGAACTAAGATTTAGAAGCCTGGAGTAGATTGTTTACAGTTTCACAGTAAGTGAATGACAGCTCATGATTTGAAGCCATGTCATAACTGATGCTTTCCCTTTTTTAATTTATTGCCTGCATAGAGCGAATGACTAAATTCACCTATCTCAGAAGAAATGGCCAAAGGAGTAAGAGCAGAGCTAGGATCTAGGTTTCTTTGTCCCATGCTCTATGTTGAGATCCTTCTCCAAATCACTTTTCTTTGTTTGTGTTATAAATTCAGAATTTTATTATATTTAATACAATTCTATCTAGTAGAGATACTTCAATTATTGTATGCTTTTCAGAGTTTAGCTTGGTGTTACCATAAAAACATAAGAAATATATTCAGAACTGAACAGAATGGAAAGACTTTAATTCCAGGCCTTATATAATTTTAATTTTCAGATTTAAAACAAAATCTGTCATGCAGCTACAAATCAGACACTCCTTTTATAATGAAACACCTTTTCAAATTGTTCACCTATTTATAGGAGAAAGGAAATGGATCATTTTTGTATGACTACTTTTCTATTTTTAACCCACCACTGAGTTCATTGTTTTTGTTTTGTTTGTTTATTTGTTTTGTCTACAGTTCAATAAACTTTAGTTGTGGGAAAAAGGGATAAATAAATCAGCAAGGTAATTGAAGTATCTTTATTGGCTCTTTTATTTTAGGTGACTTGTCCAGGAATCAAGCAAATGGATAACTTCGAGGATTTAATAAACATTGGTACAAAGCACTATTGCAATTGCTGTCTGATTGCAGTAATAACTTTGTAGACATGGAAGGGAGCCCTGCTCTTCCTTCATTACCCAGCATGTTCTGAGAAGAATGAACATGGAGGGAGCCAGTGAAGAAACATAATGTGTAAGGAAGTGAAGATATCAGCTATTTCCCGTTTCCATTCACAGATGAGTAGTCATCGTATAGCTTGTTAAACAACAGACACTGTCTTGGGTTTAGCAATTTTTCCAGAAAACAGCAGAACCTGAGGAATGACCCACCTTTCATAGCCAAATAATAAAGTCACTTCTTTAACAAAATCAGATATTTAAAAATAAATGTACCATGCGTCAGTAGGTAATGCTTTTTATATAATTTCCTCTGTTCTTGCATTTGCCACTTCTTTCTTTTTAAACAGCTAAAAGAAGGCAACGCTCGGATGGCTGTTGTTTCTCCTTGTGATTTTTTAGTTGGGCACAAAAATATAGAATTTTATGCAGAGGGACTGATGTTTTAGGATGAGTTTATACTTTATATCAAGAGAATTATTTGGCTAGCCATTTGAGAGGTAAATCCTGTTTTTATTCTTATTTTTAAAATTGTATTCACCTTTGATGAGGCAAATAACTGGTGTCAATCCAAATCAAGAATTAACTTCTCTGCTCCACAATCCATATTGGCTTAACAACCTTTATTATCATTCAATTGTCTTTTATAACTTAGTGTTAATGAAAACCTCTGGAATTCATAGTGTGGAAGTGATTTATGAACTTACTACAGAAGTAGCTATGTGAAACAGGTCATAGTGACAGGGAGATTATCTTCATTTATAGTGTAATGATTTAAAAATAGGCAATGCAGTTATTAAAAGACATGCTCTTCAAGTTCAAAGCTCAGCTATGGTTAAAGAATTTAGAGGAGATAGTTTTTACCCCTTGGCACTACCAGGTCCACCATGATGTTCTATAAAGAGTAAATGTTTAAAAGGTACTTGTTGCAATGGTTTGAATTTTTTTTAAAAAACAGTCCAACTCTCTCTCTCTCTTTTTTTTTTCTTTGACCATCCATCTGCTACCATGTGGTTATACTGCAACGTATACTCCAGGGCCCATTCTTGGCTGTGGTTATGAGGATTTCAGGAGTTCTATAGGCAGTTGAATGTCAGACTTGAGAAGATTCTGTTCTAACATTATTCATTGGTTTCTTATATTGTTCATTGTGTTCATTATGATCAAATCATTGTTTCTCTTTAGAATTGGGATCCTGTCTTCTTATTTTTCTAAAAGTTGGCCATTTTTCCAGCCCTGGTGACTTTGGTGGCTATCATCCTGCCCTATCTCAATCACCTAACTTCACTGAATTCTCTTACTGAATCCTAGTCCGTGTGTGTTTCTGCAATCTGCAGGTGGACCTCCTCATGATAAAGTGTCCCTATTTGAGCATCTGTCTCCTGATGTGTGTATGGGGAGAGGTAGTGGGAAACAGTAAAGATCAGCATCAAGTGCATGGACTTCAAATTGATCCATGTTCTAATGCAGACTCTGCCACTTTCTGATTGTATGTAATTTTCAGCTTTTGGAGTAATGGTCTCCTTATTTCAAAATAGGTATTATATTACTTAATGGAAAGGATTTTGATGAAGATGAAATGAGGTAACATAGTATAGTCCCTGGTATAGTGCCTCAGAGCTAGCTTTCAGAGAATGACAGTTTTCTGTTTTCTAGACTATCCTTAATTTATGTCCATTCATCTGTGATATCCATCACCAAATGATTACCACATAATCCCTTCTGATGATGACAACCCACTGTCTGGACTTACTCATATTACCAGCCTGAGAGGGCTGCCTTGATTTTGATTTTCTGCCATTTCATTGTGGATTTTTTTAGTCTCTAGGTCCTGACCCAATGTGCCCTATCCTCCAAAGAACAAGAAGTATTTCCATGTATGACATACACTTTACTATTGCTTTCTGGAATCACATCTTTATTTCTTCTTTGTCACTTATGAAATAAGAAACAAAACCTTTTTTTTGGAGTGACGTCACGGAAATGGCGCCGTGAGAAGCGCGTCTGACAGCTCTCCCCTAAATCACAACAAATTTATCAACTAGAAACAGAAAAATTTATCCTCGGAGCATTCCGGAGTTCCACACAAACTGAAAGCAAAAGGACTGTTATCACTTGAATCTGAGAGACGAGGGTGTGGAGGAAGCTACCGCAGCGACGCTCATTCAAGCCGCCAGGGAGTGCGCCCGCGGTGAGTCAGCCCATATACTTGGGAACCGCAAGCCACCGCGAGCGGCCGCCACGAGCCGCCGCGCGCGCGCCCGGTCAGGTTGAGCACTGCTGACGTTCCCAGCGGCCCGCACACTGCGAGTGGGCGTCACCGGCCACCGGTGCCCTGAGCGCCCCATTCACGCGCGTACCTTGGGCATTCCACGCGCCCAGGGCGCCCTACTGGCCCGCACACCCAGGGGGCTCCATTATCCTGCGCCTGGTGCGGTCCAGCTGCCAGCGGCGGGGCGAGCGGGAGAGGCTTGGGAGATTCTCTCCGTGGGCGGGGCACCTCACCCAGCCATTCAAGCTAACAATCAAGCATTGGGGGAGGGGCGCGCGCAGGCAGCCTAAAATACCTTCGGAAACACAGCTGCGACCCAATCACTGAAATTAGCTTAACCCATAAAATCTGCGCACCCTCGGTTCTAATTGATAAGATCTCTCTCAGTTCAGCGATCCAAGACAAGAGGCGTGATATTTTTTAGTGCCTCTCGCTAAAGGGGCGGGGGCAACTTCTGATTGATAGAGCCTCCATATTCAGGGATAAACGCTAACAAGAAGGACTTGGCAGATAATAAGGTCTATACTACACTAGTCGTAAGCAGAGACTAGTGCCTCTTCTTCCCTGCAAAAACAGGCTACAAAGTGTGGAAAGCCTGGGTTGAGAGGTCCAACTAAATGATAGGCGCTGAACAGTCACCTTGACAACAATTGACTCCCACCCCCGCCTGATTACACTGGAGGCCCTGACTCTCAGAGCCTTTCCCAAAGCCTTGCACTGAGTGGGGATAGAGTGGGGATTTCCCAGCTCTTTGAGCCTCTTACTCCCCAGGCAGAAGCAGTTGCAGCCTTATAGCTGGATCACCAGGCTGTTAATTCAGAAAGGGGGGACTAGGAGAGTGAATCCAGGAAAGCAAACTCTCTCATCGTTGGACCCTGCAAACGCCAACAAACCTTTACTTCCAGCAAGACTAAAGCCAATTATATGACATTGCCATAGAATCCCATCAACTGCAAATCCCTAACTAAGAGTGACACAGGGGCAGAGCCTGGGGTACAGAGTCACCGACCAGGAAGAGGGAGAGAAAAGAAAAAGGAAGAAGTTAACCTCTCAAAATCAAGAAAAACCCACAGACTTTACAACTTGATCCACTAATTTTTTTTTTTTGTTGTTGTTGTTGCTTGTTTCTTCTATCTTTTTGCATTTATTTCCTCCACCTCGGTCCTTCTATTCTCTGCCCATCTTATGCTTCCCCTTTCTTGAACTACACTACCCATGAGTGTTGCATTTTATTTTTCTTCTTCATCCTCACCCTCCTTTAAGGTTATACTCCAAAACACTTAACTCTCACTCTCTCCTCTTTTGTTTTTTTTTTTGTCTTGCTTTATTTTGTTTTTTTCTCCTCCTATTTTATTTCTTCCTTCGTTTTTCTCTTTTTCTTATTTTTTCCTTTCTATTCGTTTTTTCTTTTCTCATTTTACTTTCCTCCCATATAATCCTCAATCACGAACAAATTAGTTAATTTGGGACTCAAGGCTTTTTTTTGGTTTTATATCTCTTTTTTGCTTTTGTTTTTATTTTTTTTTCTCTTGTTTGTTTATTTTTGTGGCATTTTGGGTCCCCCCAACCCAAGGTCTCCATTGTATTTAGTCTTCGCTCCACTTAATACAACAGATTTTTACTTATTATTTTTATTTTTTCTTCTTTATTATTCTTTTTTTGGTCCTTTTTTCTGATTCCCTCTTATCCCTCTCATTATATCTCTTAGTTGACCATCACTTACAAGCAAATCATCTTATGCTTGTCTAAGATTTTCTTCCTTTTTTTTTTTTTTTTTTTTTTTTTGCATTTAGTAGGTCCCTACTCCCTTATTTTGCCCCTTGAACTCTTCACCCCAAATCAGGCCCTCCATTATAGGCACGATATTTCCCTGAGGAGGGGAGAGGAGGGAAAGAGAAGAGAGAAAAAAAGGGGAAATAATAAATTATTACTGTTTTTTTTTTGTGGGGTGTTTTACCCTTTTTTTTTTTTTCTTTTTACTCTTTATTAATTCTAATTAGTGCTATCAATAAGACCACCCTCAGATGCCGATAAGAAAGAGGAAATCGAATATTATGGATACAAAAGAAAGAGAGGTAACACAAATAGATGTGGAAAAATCTATGGAGAAAAGACTTAACATATTGGAAGCCTTGGAGCTAAATGACAGAGAATTTAAACTAGAAATCTTAAAAATACTCAGAGATATACAAGAAAACACAGAAAGGCAATATAGGGAGATCAGAAAACAACTCAATGAACACAAAGAATATATTACCAAGGAAATTGAAACTATAAAAACAAATCAAACAGAAATGAAAAACTCAATTCACGAGCTGAAAAACGAGGTAACAAGCTTAGCTAACAGAACAGCCCAGATTGAAGATAGGATTAGTGAAATAGAAGACAAACAACTTGAGGCACAACAGAGAGAAGAAGAAAGAGACTCAAAAATAATAAGAAATGAGAAAGCCCTACAGGAATTGTCTGACTCCATCAGAAAGAATAACATAAGAATAATAGGTATATCAGAGGGAGAAGAGAAAGAAAATGGAATGGAGAATATACTCAAACAAATAATAGACGAGAACTTCCCAAGCCTGTGGAAGGAACTAAAGCCTCAAATTCAAGAAGCAAACAGAACACCAAGTTTTCTTAACCCCAACAAACCCACTCCAAGGCACATCATAATAAAGATGACACAAACCAATGACAAAGAAAAAATTCTCAAGGCAGCCAGGGAAAAGAAGAGTACAACATATGAAGGAAGGCCTATTAGATTATCATCAGATTTCTCAGCAGAAACTCTACAAGCTAGAAGAGAGTGGACCCCAATATTTAAAGCCCTGAAAGAGAGGAACTTTCAGCCAAGAATACTATACCCATCAAAGCTATCCTTCAAGTATGAAGGAGATATAAAAACATTCACAAATACAGAAAAGATGAGAGAATTTATCAACAGAAAGCCCCCACTCCAGGAAATACTAAGGGGGGTTTTCCAACCAGATTCAAAGAACAAAAGAAAACAACACCACAAGTAACAGCTCCACCAAGAACACAATAAAACCAAACTTAAACTGTGACAACAAAGGAAAAAAAGGGGGGAGAGGATGGAGATTAACAGTAGCAAAGGATGATGAAGTGCAGAAATACTTATAAGATAGGGTACTACAATGAATATGGTAGGTACCCTTTTCATTACTTAATGGTAACCACCCTTGAAAAAACCACCACAAAAACACTTGACTTAAAAAAGGTAGCAACAGAGGAAAGAAGTATGGAACACAAACAAACAAAAACAAATGATAGAAAAACAAAAGAGAAGAATCAAACTAGATACAAAACTAACAGAAAGCAATTTATAAAATGGCAGTAGGGAACCCACAAGTGTCAATAATTACACTAAATGTAAATGGATTAAACTTACCAATAAAAAGACACAGAGTAGCAGAATGGATTCAAAAAGAAAATCCAACTATATGCTGCCTACAAGAAACACATCTAAGCAACAAGGATAAAAACAAATTCAAAGTGAAAGGCTGCAAAACAATACTCCAAGCAAACAACACCCAAAAAAAAGCAGGTGTAGCAATACTCATATCTAATAATGCTGACTACAAGACAGAAAAAGTACTCAGAGACAAAAATGGTCATTTCATAATGATTAAGGGGAAGTTGAATCAAGAAGACATAACAATCCTTAATATATATGCACCAAACCAAGGAGCACCAAAATATATAAGACAGCTACTTATTGACCTTAAAACAAAAACTAACAAAAATACAATCATACTTGGAGACCTCAATACACCGCTGACGGCTCTAGATCGGTCATCCAAACAGAGAATCAATAAAGATATAGTGGCCTTAAACGAAATACTAGAACACCTGGATATGATAGACATCTACAGGACACTTCATCCCAAAGCGACAGAGTATACATTTTTCTCTAGTGTACATGGAACATTCTCAAGAATTGACCATATGTTGGGCCACAAAGACAATATCAGCAAATTTAGAAAAATTGAAATTGTACCAAGCATATTTTCTGATCATAAAGCCTTGAAACTAGAATTCAACTGTAAAAAAGAGGAGGAAAAACCCACAAAATTATGGAAACTAAACAACATACTTCTAAAAAATGAATGGGTCAAAGAAGAAATAAGTGCAGAGATCAAAAGATATATACAGACAAATGAAAATGAAAATACGACATATCAGAATCTCTGGGATGCAGCAAAAGCAGTAATAAGAGGAAAGTTCATATCACTTCAGGCCTATATGAACAAACAAGAGAGAGCCGAAGTAAACCACTTAACTTCACACCTTAAGGAGCTAGAAAAAGAAGAACAAAGACAACCCAAAACCAGTCGAAGAAAGGAGATAATAAAAATCAGAGCAGAAATAAACAAAATAGAGAACAGAAAGACTATAGAAAAAATCAATAAAACAAGGAGCTGGTTCTTTGAAAAGATCAACAAAATCGACAAACCCTTGGCAAGACTCACCAAGGAAAAAAGGCACAGGACTCAAATAAATAAAATCCAAAATGAAAGAGGAGAAATCACCACAGACATCATAGATATACAAAGAATTATTGTAGAATACTATGAAAAACTATATGCCACCAAATACAACAATCTAGAAGAAATGGATAAATTCCTAGAACAATACAACCTTCCTAAACTGAGTCATGAAGAAGCAGAAAACCTAAACAGACCAATCAGCAGGGAGGAAATAGAAAAAACTATTAAAAACCTCCCCCAAAATAAAAGTCCAGGGCCAGACGGTTATACTAGTGAATTCTTTTTTTTTTTTTTTTTTTTTTTTTATAATTTTATTTTTTTAATGGGGTGACATCAATAAATCAGGATACATATATTCAAAGATAACAAGTCCAGGTTATCTTGTCGTTCAATTATGTTGCATACCCACCACCCAAAGTCAGATTGTCCTCTGTCACCTTCTATCTTGTTTTCTTTGTGCCCCTCCCACCCCCTATCCCTCTCCCATTCCCCCCTCCCCCCCGTAACCACCACACTCTTATCAATGTCTCTTAGTTTCACTATTATGTCCCACCTACGTATGGAATAATACAGTTCCTGTTTTTTTTCTGATTTACTTATTTCGCTTCGTATCATGTTATCAAGATCCCACCATTTTGCTGTAAATGTTCCGATGTCATCATTTCTTATGGCTGAGTAGTATTCCATAGTGTATATGTGCCACATCTTCTTTATCCAGTCATCTACTGATGGGCTTTTTGGTTGTTTCCATGTCCTGGCCACTGTGAACAATGCTGCAATAAACATGGGGCTGCAAGTGTCTTTACGTATCAATGTTTCTGAGTTTTGGGGATATATACCCAGTAGAGGAATTGCTGGGTCATAAGGTAGTTCTATTTTCAGTTTTTTGAGGAACCACCATACTTTCTTCCATAATGGTTGTACTACTTTACATTCCCACCAACAGTGTATGAGGGTTCCTTTCTCTCCACAGCCTCTCCAACATTTGCTATTACCTGACTTGCTAATAACATCTAATCGAACAGGTGTGAGGTGGTATCTCATTGCCGTTTTGATTTGCATTTCTCTAATAGCTAAAGAAGATGAGCATCTTTTCATATATCTGTTGGCCATTTGTATTTCTTCCTGGGAGAAGTGTCTATTCATATCCTCTTCCCATTTTTTTATTGGATTGTTTGTTTGTTTGTTGTTGAGTTTTATGAGTTCTTTGTATATTTTGGATATTAGGCCCTTATCTGAGCTGTTGTTTGAAAATATCATTTCCCATTTAGTTGGCTTTCTGTTTATTTTGTTATCAGTTTCCCTTGCTGAGCAAAAACTTCTTAGTCTGAAGTAGTCCCATTCATTAATTTTTGCCTTCACTTCTCTTGCCATTGGAGTCAAATTCATAAAATGCTCTTTAAAACCCAGGTCCATGAGTTGAGTACCTATGTCTTCTTCTATGTACTTAATTGTTTCAGGTCTTATGTTTAGATCTTTGATCCATTTTGAGTTAATTTTAGTACAGGGGGAGAGACTGTAGTCCAGTTTCATTCTTTTGCATGTGGCTTTCCAGTTTTCCCAGCACCATTTATTGAAGAGGCTTTCTTTTCTCCATTGTGTGTTGTTGGCCCCTTTATCAAAAATTATTTGACTATATATATGTGGTTTTATTTCTGGACTTTCTATTCTGTTCCATTGGTCTGAGTGTCTATTTTTCTGCCAATACCATGCTGTTTTGATTGTCGTGGCCCTATAATAGAGTTTGAAGTCAGGTATTGTTATGCCCCCAGCTTCATTCTTTTTCTTTAGGATTGCTTTGGCTATTCGGGGGTTTTTTATAGTTCCATATAAATCTGATGATTTTTTGCTCTATTTCTTTAAAAAATGTCATTGGAATTTTGATGGGAATTGCATTAAATTTGTATATTGCTTTGGGTAATATAGCCATCTTGATTATATTTATTCTTCCTAGCCAAGAACAAGGTATATTCTTCCATCTCATTATATCTTTTTCGATTTCCCTTAACAATGGTTTATAGTTTTCATTATATAAGTCCTTTACATTCTTTGTTATGTTTATTCCTAAGTATTTTATTTTTTTTTGTTGCAATCGTGAAGGGGATTATTCTTTTGAGTTCGTTCTCAAATGTTTCATTGTTGGCATATAGAAAGGCTATTGACTTCTGTACGTTAATTTTGTATCCTGCGACCTTACTGTATTGGCTTATTGTTTCCAGTAGTCTTTTTGTGGATTCTTTGGGGTTTTCGATGTATAGGATCATATCATCTGCAAAAAGTGATACCTTTACTTCTTCTTTTCCGATATGGATGCCTTTTATTTCTTTGTCTTGTCTGATTGCTCTGGCTAGAACCTCTAGTACCACATTAAATAAGAGTGGAGAGAGTGGACAACCCTGTCTTGTTCCTGATTTAAGGGGGAAAGCCTTCAGTTTAGTGCCATTTAATATGATGTTAGCTGATGGTTTATCATATATGGCCTTTATCATGTTGAGATATTTTCCTTCTATACCCATTTTGTTGAGAGTCTTAAACATAAAATTGTGTTGTATTTTATCAAAAGCCTTTTCTGCGTCTATTGATAAGATCATGTGGTTTTTGTTCTTTGTTTTGTTGATATGGTGTATTACATTAACCGTTTTACGTATGTTGAACCATCCTTGAGATTCTGGGATGAATCCTACTTGATCATGATGTATTATTTTTTTAATATGTTGTTGTATTCGATTTGCTAGTATTTTGTTTAGTATTTTAGCATCTGTATTCATTAGAGATATTGGTCTGTAGTTTTCTTTTTTTGTGCCATCCTTGCCTGGTTTTGGTATGAGGGTTATGTTGTCCTCATAAAATGTGTTTGGAAGTATTGCTTCTTCTTCAATTTTTTGGAAGACTTTGAGTAGAATAGGAACCAAGTCTTCTTTGAATGTTTGATAAAATTCGCTGGTATAGCCGTCAGGGCCTGGACTTTTATTTTTGGGGAGGTTTTTAATGGTTTTTTCTATTTCTTCTCTACTGATAGGTCTGTTTAGGCTTTCTGCTTCTTCTTGACTCAGTCTAGGAAGGTTGTATTGTTCTAGGAATTTATCCATTTCTTCTAGGTTGTTGAATTTAGTGGCATAAAGTTTTTCATAGTATTCTACAATAATTCTTTGTATATCTACGGTGTCTGTGGTGATTTCTCCTCTTTCATTTTGTATTTTGTTTATATGAGTTCTTTCTCTTTTTTCCTTGGTAAGTCTTGCCAAGGGTTTGTCAATTTTGTTGATCTTTTCAAAGAACCAGCTCCTTGTTCTATTAATTTTTTCTATAGTTTTTCTGTTCTCTAATTCATTTATTTCTGCTCTGATTTTTATTATCTCCTTTCTTCGGCTGGTTTTGGGTTGTCTTTGTTCTTCTTTTTCTAGTTCCTTAAGGTGGGAAGTTAAGTGGTTCACTTGGGCTCTCTCTTGTTTGTTCATATATGCCTGAAGCGATATGAACTTCCCTCTTATCACTGCTTTTGCTGCATCCCATAGATTCTGATATGTCATATTGTCATTTTCATTAGTCTGTATATATCTTTTGATCTCTGCACTTATTTCTTCTTTGACCCATTCATTTTTTAAAAGTATGTTGTTTAGTTTCCACATTTTTGTGCGATTTTTTTCCTCTTTTTTGCAGTTGAATTCTAGTTTCAAGGCTTTATGATCAGAAAATATGCTTGGTACAACTTCAATTTTTCTGAATTTGCTGATATTGTTTTTGTGGCCCAACATATGGTCAATTCTTGAGAATGATCCATGTACACTGGAGAAAAATGTATACTCAGTCACTTTGGGATGAAATGTCCTGTAGATGTCTATCATATCCAGGTGCTCTAGTGTTTTGTTTAAGGCCACTATGTCTTTGTTGATTCTCTGTTTGGATGACCGATCTAGAGCCGTCAGCGGTGTATTGAGGTCTCCAAGTATGATTGTATTTTTGTCAGTTTTTGTTTTAAGATCAATAAGTAGCTGTCTTATATATTTTGGTGCTCCTTGGTTTGGTGCATATATATTAAGAATTGTTATGTCTTCTTGATTCAGTGTCCCCTTAGCCATTATGAAATGGCCATTTTTGTCTCTAAGTACTTTTCCTGTCTTGTAGTCAGCATTATCCGATATGAGTATTGCTACACCTGCTTTTTTTTGGGTGTTATTTACTTGGAGTATTGTTTTCCAGCCTTTCACTTTGAATTTGTTTTTATCCTTGTTACTTAGATGAGTTTCCTGTAGGCAGCATACAGTTGGATTTTCTTTTTTAATCCATTCTGCTACTCTGTGCCTTTTTATTGGTGAGTTTAATCCATTTACATTTAGTGTAATTATTGATACTTGTGAGTTCCCTATTGCCATTTTATATCTTGCTTTCTGTTAGTTTTGTGTCTTGTTTGATCCTTCTCTTTCGTTTTTCTATCTTTTGTTTTTATTTGGTTGTATTCCATACATCTTTCCTCTGTTGCTATCTTTTTTATCTCATGTGCTTCTGTGGTGGTTTTTTCAATGGTGGTTACCTTTGAGTAATTAAAAGGGTCCCTACCCTGTTCATTGTAGCGAACTATTTTGTGAGTACTTTTGCACTCCATCGTCCTTTGCTACTGTTAATCTCCGTCTTCTCCCCCTCTTTCTTTTTGTTGTTGTCACAGTTTAAATTTGGTTTTATTGTGTTCTTCTTGGAGCTTTTACTTGTGGCTCTGTTTTTTTTTTTGTTCTTTGTATCTGATTGGAGAACCCCCTTTAGTAATTCCTGGAGTGGGGGTTTTCTGATGATAAATTCCCTCATCTTTTCTGTATCTGTGAATGTTTTTATTTCTCCTTCGTATTTGAAGGATAGCTTTGATGGGTATAGTATTCGTGGCTGAAAGTTCTTCTCTTTCAGGACTTTAAATATTGGGGTCCACTCTCTTCTAGCTTGTAGAGTTTCTGCTGAGAAATCTGATGATAATCTAATGGGCCTTCCTTTATATGTTGTATTCTTCTTTTCCCTGGCTGCCTTGAGAATTTTTTCTTTGCTGTTGGTTTGTGTCAATTTCATTATGATATGCCTTGGAGTAGGTTTGTTGGGGTTAAGAAAACTTGGAGTTCTGTTTGCTTCTTGAACTTGAGGCTTTAGTTCTTTCCACAGGCTTGGGAAGTTCTCATCAATTATTTGTTTAAGTATGTTCTCCATTCCATTTTCTCTCTCTTCTCCCTCTGATATACCTATTATTCTTATGTTATTCTTTTTGATGGAGTCAGATAATTCTTGTAGGGCTATCTCATTTTTTTTAATTTTTGAGTCTCTTTCTTCTTCTCTCTGTTGTGCCTCAAGTTGCTTGTCTTCTATTTCACTAATCCTCTCTTCTATCTGACCTGTTCTATTAGCTAAGCTTCTTACTTCGTTTTTCAGCTCGTGAATTGAGTTTTTCATCTCTGTTTGATTTGTTTTTATAGTTTCAATTTCCTTGGACATATATTCTTTGTGTTCATGGAGTTGTTTTCTGAGCTCCCTATATTGCCTTTCTGTGTTTTCTTGTATATCTCGGAGGGTTTTTAGGATTTCTATCTTGAATTCTCTGTCATTTAGCTCCAAGGTTTCCAATATATTAAATTTTTTCTCCATAGATTTTTCCTCATCTAGCTGTGTTACCTCTCTTTCTTTTGTATCCATGATATTTGATTTTCTCTTCCTTAATGGCATCTGAGGGTGGTTTTGTTGATAGTATTAATGAGATTTAATAAAGAATAAAAAGTTAAAAAAAATAAAAAAATAACAAATCGAAAAGAGTTGTTTTTTTTTAAAAAAAAATTAATAATGAAATAAAGAAAAATAAAATAAAAATTTTTAAAAAAGGAAATTATTCCCCCCCTCTTTTTTTCCTCTCCTTTCCTCTCCCCTCTTTCTTGAGAAAATCTTGTGGTGGACTGTGAGTTATAACAAACAATGCCTGTGATGGAGGGCCTGAATTGGGGAAAAGTAATAAAGGGGCAAAAAAGAGAGAAAGAAAAAAAAAAAAAAAAAAAAGGAAAAAAAAAAAAAAAAAAAAAAAAAAAGCGTATGGACCCACAAAAAGCAAATAAGGAAAAAATTTGGGTCAAGAATAAAATCATTTGCTTTTAGGTGTTGGTTTTCTAAGAGTTATGATGAGAGGAATAAGAGGAAAATGGAAAAATGGGGGGACAAATTAAAAACTTACTATTGTATTTAGTGGAACAAGAACTAGATAATATGGAGAGCCAGGGATGGGAGCACTGCTAGTGAGTTAAAAAGGTGAAGTAAAAACCCCCCAAAATGCCACAAACATAGGTTTGAGTCCCAGATAAGATAATTTGTTTGTTATTGAGGTTTGAATGAGAGGAGATGTAAAGGAGAAAGGAAGAAACTAATATAGAGGGAGAAAAGAAAGAGAGAGAGAGAAAAAAAGAGGGAACCACTAAAAGAAGAAAAAAGAAAGGAGAGAGAGAGAGAGAGTTAAGGGTTTTGGAGTGCAACCCTCATAGAGAGAAAGGAAGAGAAGAGAAATGATAATGGGAGATGTAACACTTATGGGTAGTGTAGTTCAAGGAGAGGAGAGAGTAAGACCAATAGAGAGTTAATCGGCCAAATTGGAGGAGGAAAAAAAAGTATCAAGAATGAAGATAAGAGAAACAAACGAACAAATATAATAAAATGGGATAGGTTATAAAGTCTGCAGATTATTCTTGATTTTGAGAGGTTATCTTCTTGCTTTTTCTTTTCTCTCCCTCTTCCTGGTCGGTGACTCTGTACCCCGGGTTCTGCCCCTTTGGCACGCTCAGGTAGAGGTTTGCAGTTGATAAGTCTCTATGGCAATGTCATGTATTGTGCTTTATTCTCGTTGGGAGTCGAGGCTCATTAGCATTTATAGGCTCCGACAGTGAGAGAGTCTGTGTTCCTGGAGCCTTTCTCCTAGTCTTTCCTTCCTCAATTAGTAGCCTGATAGTCCAGGTATGGGGTTGCTGCTGCCTCTGCCTGGATAGTAAGAGGCTCAAATTGCTGGCAACTCCCCACTCTTTTTCCACTCAGCACAGGGCTCTGGGTAAGGCTCAGTCAGTCAGAGCTGCTAGCATAATCAGGCGGGCTTTCCGCCCACTCGAAGACCTCTGGCTCTGCCACTCTATCCGGTAACACAAGCGGGCGCCCACTTCCGGGGCGCTTGGAGGAAACTCTCACTCACTGTCTGCAACCAGGATATCCGGCCAGCAGTCTCACGCTCTGAGTGAAACCCCCAACCGCAGGGAAAAGTTGCAGTGTTGGAATTGAGTCTCGCTCCGTCCCCGTGTGCGGCTTTTGCAAGGCGCTGGGGCGGCCCGAGATTCTGCTTTGGCCCACACAAAGGCCCCTGACTCTGCCCCTCTGTGCGATAACACGGGCGCGCACTGCCGAGGCACTCGGAGGAATCGCTCACTCCTTATCTGCGCTCGCAAACCAGGATATGAGGCCGGCCGTGGTTCCCTCTGAGTGAAACAGCCTCCAGCACGGAAAATCTCCACCGTTGGGATTAGTTCTCACTCCCTCCCGTGTGTGGCTTTCCCAGGGCGCTGGGGCTGCCCAGAGACTCTGTCCTCGGCCCACAGAAAGGCCTCTGACCCTGCCTCTCCGTGGGGCAACACGGGCACCCACTTCCGCGGCTTAGGAAGAAATCTCTCTTCCACTAACTGCGCACCGACCAGGAGACCGGGTAAAATGGCCGCTCCGCTTGTCTTTCTTTGTTTGGGTTTGGCGCGAGTGTTAGCTTGTATTGCCCGGGTTGCCACAGGATCAGATTTTCCTCGGCTTGGATCTCTGAGCCACAGCCTGGTTCGGCCGTTTTTGCTGCGGGGGCCTGGATCTATTCACCCCCTTTGCCCGCCTCAGTTTCTATATTCACAATTACCAGAGAAAGCCACCCTGTTTAGGTTAGTGAGGAAGGCGGAGCATTTCTTCCTCCCTATTTCCTTTGGGGTTTGGTTATATATTTAGCCAATTTTTCAATCAATCATACCTTTAGGTGTATTGCGAAGAATCTGGAAGCTCCAAGTATAGGTTTTTCTGTTTCTGGTTGAAAATCTTGTTGAGTTTTGGGGGAGATTTATCGGTATCGCTTCCTACTCCACCATTACTCTGACGTCATCCTCCTATACTAGTGAATTCTATCAAACATTCAAAGAAGACTTGGTTCCTATTCTATTCAAAGTCTTCCAAAAAATTGAAGAAGAAGCAATACTTCCAAACACATTTTATGAGGCCAACATAACCCTCATACCAAAACCAGGCAAGGATGGCACAAAGAAAGAAAACTACAGACTAATATCTCTAATGAATACAGATGCTAAAATACTAAACAAAATACTGGCAAATCGAATACAACAATATATTAAAAAAATAATACATCATGATCAAGTGGGATTCATCCCAGAATCTCAAGGATGGTTCAACATACGTAAAACGGTTAACGTAATACACCATATCAACAAAACAAAGAACAAAAACCACATGATCTTATCAATAGACGCAGAAAAGGCTTTCGATAAAATACAACACAATTTTATGTTTAAGACTCTCAACAAAATGGGTATAGAAGGAAAATATCTCAACATGATAAAGGCCATATATGATAAACCATCAGCCAACATCATATTAAATGGCGTAAAACTGAGGACTTTCCACCTTAAATCAGGAACAAGACAGGGTTGTCCACTCTCTCCACTCTTATTTAACGTGGTGCTAGAAGTTCTGGCCAGAGCAATCAGACAAGACAAAGAAATAAAAGGCATCCATATCGGAAAAGAAGAAGTAAAGGTATCACTTTTTGCTGATTATATGATCCTATACATCGAAAACCCAAAGGACTCCACAAAAAAATTACTAGAAACAATAAACCAATACAGTAAGGTCGCAGGATACAAAATCAACATACAAAAGTCCATAGCCTTTCTATATGCCAACAATGAAATATTAGAAAACGAACTCAAAAAAAAAAAATAATCCCCTTCACGATTGCAACAAAAAAAAATAAAATACCTAGGAATAAACATAACAAAGAATGTAAAGGACCTATATAACGAAAACTACAAGACATTGCTAAGAGAAATAGAAAAAGACACAATGAGATGGAAAAATATTCCTTGTTCTTGGATAGGAAGAATAAATATAATTAAAATGGCCATATTACCCAAAGTAATATATAAATTTAATGCAATTCCCATCAAAATTCCTATGACATTTTTTAAAGAAATGGAACAAAAAATCATCAGATTTATATGGAACTATAAAAAACCCCGAATAGCTAAAGCAATCCTAAGGAAAAAGAATGAAGCTGGGGGCATTACAATACCTGACTTTAAACTATATTATAGGGCCACAATAATCAAAACTGTATGGTACTGGCGGAAAAATAGACACTCAGACCAATGGAACAGAATAGAAAGCCCAGAAATAAAACCACATATATATGGTCAAATAATCTTTGATAAGGGGGCCAACAACGCAAAATGGAGAAAAGAAAGCCTCTTCAACAAATGGTGTTGGAAAAACTGGAAAGCCACATGCAAAAGAATGAAACTCGACTACAGCCTGTCCCCGTGTACTAAAATTAATTCAAAATGGATCAAAGACCTAAATATAAGGTCTGAAACAATAAAGTACATAGAAGAAGACATAGGTACTAAACTTAGACCTGGGTTTTAAAGAACATTTTATGAACTTGACTCCAATGGCAAGAGAAGTGAAGGCAAAGATAAATGAATGGGACTACATCAGAATAAAAAGTTTTTGCTCAGCAAGAGAAACCGATACCAAAATAAACAGACAGCCAACTAAATGGGAACTGATATTTTCAAACAATAGCTCAGATAAGGGCCTAATATCCAAAATTTACAAAGAACTCATAAAACTCAACAACAAACAAACAAACAATCCAATAAAAAAATGGGAAGAGGACATGAACAGACACTTCTCCCAGGAAGAAATACAAATGGCCAACAGATATATGAAAAGATGCTCAGCTTCTTTAGTTATTAGAGAAATGCAAATCAAAACTACAATGAGATACCACCTCACCCCTGTTAGATTAGCTATTATCAACAAGACGGGTAATAGCAAGTGTTGGAGAGGCTGTGGAGAAAAAGGAACCCTCATACACTGTTGGTGGGAATGTAAAATAGTACAACCATTATGGAGGAAAGTATGGTGGTTCCTCAAAAAACTGCAAATAGAACTACCTTATGACCCAGCAATCCCTCTACTGGGTATATACCCCAAAACCTCAGAATCATTGATACGTAAAGACACATGTAGCCCTATGTTCATTGCAGCACTGTTCACAGTGGCCAAGACATGGAAACAACCAAAAAGCCCTTCAATAGAAGACTGGATAAAGAAGATGTGGCACATATACACTATGGAATACTACTCAGCCTTAAGAAATGATGACATCAGATCATTTACAGCAAAATGGTGGGATCTTGATAACATCATACGGAGTGAAATAAGTAAATCAGAAAAAAACAAGAACTACATGATTCCATACATTGGTGGAATATAAAAACGAGACTAAGAGACATGGACAAGAGAGTGGTGGTTACCAGGGGTGGGGGGAGGGAGGACGCAGGAGGGAGGGAGGGAGAGAGTTAGGGGGAGGGGGAGGGGCACAGAGAAAACTAGACAGAGGGTGACGGAGGACAATCTGACTCTGGGTGAGGGGTATGCAACATAATTTAATGACAAGATAACCTAGACATGTTTTCTTTGAATATATGTACCCTGAAATATTAATGTCATCCCATTAACATTAATAAAAATTTATAAAAAAACAAAAAACAAAACAGGAGTTCTAAAACTGAGCGTATAAAGAAGATACCACATCAAGACAGTAGGGAGGCATAGATAGGTGATCGGAAAAACTGCAAAGATTGTGGCTGCTTGAAAGGGAGGGCTGCTGGAGTTCCAGACATTTCTCTTAAAGGGCCGTGTACAGAGTACTCTCTTGCTCTGAGATCCAGCATGGGGTATCAACTCAAAAGGTACCAGGAACATCTGGGGAGGAACTGAATTGTCAGGCTTCACGGAGAGGACTTGTGGAGCATTTTTCTCCCAGACAAAAGCGCTGTATAAGCAGGTGGATGCCATATCTGAGTCTTCATCACCTGTAGATGATTCTAAAACCTCTCAAAGGTTCACAAACTCTGGACAAGCAGCATCAGGTCTTGACATGTCCTGTACTTCCTGATAAGCAGCCCAAGCCAGGCATAATGGCAGCCACATCAGTTCACAGCTTGGACTTTTCCAGGCAACTCCATGCCCAGCACAAGTGGAGACTATCTTTAGATTACTTTCTATCCCATACTGGGTAAGCCTGGGTAGGGTACAGATAGTGGTCAACCTTGGCCTACGCCAAAAAACAGAGGTAACCAACAGACCCAGTGGCCAGCATCAGACCACACCACAGAACCACCCAATCACCTCTACCAATGACACACAGAAAGGGCAGACTCAGCATACATCAGAACCTCATTAAAGTGAATTCTATTCCACAGGGTCAGCCTCGGAAAGCCAGCTCCTTTGCTATAGTCATGGTCAGTCCTCACAACCAATTAGCCTGAGAGTTAATTCCTCCCATTGATGTACCAACAGCTATCAAGGCTAAGTTACAACAGGAGGTACATACAACCAACAAAAGAGACACACCTGAAACACTTTACTCAGATGACCAGGAATACTGTGCCACTAGGCCCTACAAGACATCTTTTACATAAGGCCACTTCACCCACCAAGACTGGGGGACATAGGAGCTCTACATAATACATAGAAATAAATGCAGGGAGGCAGCCAAAATGAGGAGAAAAATAAACATGTCCTAAATAAAAGAACAGAACAAAACTTTATAACAGAACTAAACAAAATGGAGATAAGCAATCCACCAGATGTAGACTTCAAAACACTGGTGATAAGAATGCTCAGTGATCTCAGTGAGAACTTCAATGAAGAGATAGAAAACATAAAAATGGGGATAGAGCCCTGGCCGGTTGGCTCAGTGGTAGAGCGTCGGCCTGGCGTGTGGAAGTCCTGGGTTCAATTCCCGGCCAGGGCACACAGGAGAAGTGCCCATTTGCTTCTCCACCCCTCCCCATCTCCTTCCTCTCTGTCTCTCTCTTCCCCTCCAGCAGCCGAGGCTCCACTGGAGCAAAGATGGCCTTGGCCTCTGCCTCAGGCGCTACAGTAGCTCTGGTCGCGGCAGAGCGACGCCCCGGAGGGGCAGAGCATCGCCCCCTGGTGGGCGTGCCGGGTGGATCCCGGTGGGGCGCATGCGGGAGTCTGTCTCTCCCGCTTTCTAGCTTCAGAAAAATACAAAAAAAAAAAAAATGGGCATAGAGCCCTGGCTGGTTAACTCAGTGATAGAGCGTCGGCCCGGTGTGTGGAAGTCCTGGGCTCATTTTCTGGCCAGGGCACACAGTAGAAGCGTCCATCTGCTTCTCCACCCCTTCCCCCTCCTTCCTCTTTGTCTCTGTCTTCCCCTCCCGCATCCAAGGCTCCATTGGAGTAAAGTTGGCCTGGGCACTGAGGATGGCTCCATGGCCTCTGCCTCAGGTGCTAGAATGGCTCCAGTTGCAGCAGAGCAACACCCCAGAGGGGCTGAGCATCACCCCCTAGTGGGCATGCCAGGTGGATCCTGGTCAGTCACATGTAGGAGTCTGTCTGTCTGCCTCCCCCCTGCTTCTCACTTCGGAAAAATACAAAAAAAAAATGGGGATAGAAAACATAAAAAAGAACCAGTCACAAATGAATACAGTAAAAGAAATAAAAAATATATTAAAGGCAATCAACAGTAGATTCAATGAAGCAGAAGAATTGAATCTGTGATTTGGGAGATAGGGTAGCAGAAAACACCCAATCAGAACAGCAGAAAGAAAAAAAAATCCACAAAATTGAGAAAAATTTAAGGGACCTCTGTGACAACATTAAGTATACCAACATTAGCATTATAGGGGTACCAGTAGGAGAAGGAAGAGAGCAGAGAATTGAAAATCTATTTGAAAAAATAATGGAAAACTTTTCTAACGTGGCAGAGGAAATAGACATAGAAGCCCAGGAAGTGCAGAGAGCTGTTTCATTACTTTGAAATGTGTTTATATCTTTTAATTCTACTTAAGATATACTTTGTCCAATATTAATATAGCCATGTCACTTTTATTTTGGTTAATATTTATAGGGGAGATTAATTTTCAATGTTTTACTTTAAAGCTATACGTGTGCATTCATAGCATATGCCTGCATTTTATTTTTATCCAGTATAACAAGTCTTGTATTTTAAGAAAGTTGAGCCCATTTACACTATATATAATCACTAATTTAGCTCCCTTAAGTGTGCCATTTTGATATGTACACTTTTCATCCTATTGATTATTTATTCTTTATTTCTCGTTTTACTTTTTTTGTATTTATCAATTTATCATTCATCATGATTATTTCATTTTGAAGTACTTTAAGATTTTAATTTTCCTTACAATACTTTTTAGTTGTTACATTAATGATTACAATGTATTTTTGTTTCCTGAAAATGCAAAATATAGTCATTTAATTTCATTTCCCCCCTTCAAATTTTTGTGTTAATCTTGCCATATATTTCAGTTATATAGACTTCTATGTATTTGTTCCATACATTATAAATCCCGCAAAACATTATATATTTTTGTTTTAATAGTTAATATATACTTATATTTACCTAAATACATTCTTTTGCAATGTTTCCTGAAGTCCTGTGTTTCAATGAAATAATTTTCTATCAACCTGAAGAAGTACGTTTAGTATTTCTTATAGTGCAAGTCTGCCTGCAAAAAATTCCCAGTTTTTATTTTTCTAAAAATATCTTTATTTTATCTATTTTTAAAAATAATTTTGAGAGTTATAGAATTCTAGATTAACAGTATTTTTTTATTGATTTTTAGATAGGGGGAGAAGGGGGGGAGAAGCAGGAAGCATCCACTCGGATGCTTCCCATATGTGCCTGGACCCAGTAAGCCTAGGGTTTCAAACTCGTGACTTCAGCATTCCAGGTTAATGCTTTATCCACTGTGCCACCACAGGACAGGCGGAGCAGTATTTTTCCTTTCAACACTTCATATATGACAGTCTATTTTCTTTTTGTTTCCATATTTTCCTATTGAAGAGTCAACTGTCAATCCTAGGTTTTATTTTTTCTTCCTAAAGATATGTACCCCTGTCCCATTTTATATACTTTTTAAATGTTTTCTTTGCTTTGTTTTTTAATAATGTGCCTGACTGTGGCTTTATTTGTGTTTATTCATTCTAATGTTCATACATGTTTGGGTTTTTTTCAGAGACAGAGAGAGAGTCAGAGAGAGGGATAGATAGGGACAAACGGACAGGAAAGGAGAGAGATGAGAGCATCAATCATCAGTTTTTTGTTGTGACACCTTAGTTGTTCATTGATTGCTTTCTCATATGTGCCTTGACTGTGGGCATGCAGCAGACTGAGTAATTCCTTGCTCAAGCCAGCGACCTTGGGTCCAAGCTGGTGAGCTTTGCTCAAACCAGATGAGCCCGCACTCAAGCTGGTGACCTCGGGGTCTCGAACCTGGGTCCTCCGCATCCCAGTCCAACGCTCTACCCACTGCACCACTGCCTGGTCAGGCTGTTCATACATGTTTTTAAAATCTTAAACATTAGACATTTTTATTGAGTTTTGAAAAATTCCTGACCAGTGTATTTTACATATTTAACTATTCTGTTTCTTCTCCAGGACTCTGACTACACATATGTAAGACTGTTTCACTGAATCTTATATTTCCTTTATAATTTTTTTCTTTTTAAAAATCTTTTATTAGCATTAATTTGTGTGCCTTTTATTATTGTGCCTTCAGTGAATTAAATGATCTATCCTGCTATTTCTAATTTGTTATTGAAACCATGAAATACTTAATTTCAATTTTTATACTTTTAGGTATAGAATTTCAACCTGACTCATAAATTTTAGGTTTCTGATGCAAATTTCCATTCTTTCCTTTACTTATTATATATATCATTCATGGCTATTTTGAATCCCTGTCAGACAATAACTTTGATATTGGAACACCTGAATATCTGTTTCTGTTCCTTGTGTTTATTTTGGTTTCTGTTGACTTTGTTCTCTTTTTGCAACCCTTGTATATTTTGAATAAACACTGAACACTGTGGACACCAAGTTAAGTATCAAGTTTTCTTTGCCAGTCAGATGTAGTGCTGGTGGGTTCTCTTGATCTCTTAGATGGGTACTTTTGGTCTTTGGTAGGGCTGTGCCCTTCCTCTTTAGGTGAGGCTTATGGACTCTCAACTCAAAGGTTGAGATTTCACAAAGCCCCTCTAATTTGGAATATGCTATTTCTTGTTTTCCAAAACTATTTATTTTTCTCTTTAGTCCTCAACTGTTGTTAGTATTTTTTTTCTTGGAGATTCTACCTATTTATCATGTGAGAATAATTTGGAACCATATTTGGGGGCTCCCACTTTTGGACTGCCTTCTTTCTTGAATTTTCCTCTTCACCTCCACCTTCTCTGGCAGCCTTGAATGCTGATATTTGTCTCTTCCATGAAGCAAGACCCCTTCTTCTTAATTTAGCTCTGTTCCTTTATGCTAATGCAAACTGGAGATAGTTTATAAAGAAAAACATTCATTTGAAGTACTGTACGTCCTTTAAGGGTCTTAGCTCCTCAATATGCTGTTTGCTTTAGTTTCTCTCAGGGAGTTTAAACAGTTATTTTTTTATATTTTATTCAAGATTATAATTGTTTAAAGTGTGAGCATTTCTCCAACATAGCTTATAATTGGAATTGATGGTTATTATTTTTAAGCTACATATAAGCATTCATTATTTGCCAGGTATATTATTTAGGGATTTAAGTGTATTATCTCATTTAATCCTTACAGTAGTCTTTTATTCTCACTTTTGTAGACAAAGAAACCAAAACTTAGAAAAGGTAATTAACTAGCCTACTTCACACAGTAAGTATGATGTAGATGGAGGAGAGAAAGAGATGGGGAGAGTTTGTCTCAGGTTATTTATTACACAGAACACTGCGGCTTGCTTTAGTGTTCTTCTGACTGATGATGCCTGATCTTCATATTCTTATTTTATTTCTGGTTAGAAACTGAGCTCTATAATCTTTACTGGTAATGTGAAATAACAGTAAGAAAATAAGAAGAACTTTTTTATTATGTTCTCAAAACTTTATTTTAAAGCACTTCTGAAGAAACAATGTCTGTAATACCAACTGTTTTGCAGCTTTAATTGGTACTTGAAGAAATTTTCATATAAGTCAATAAATTTTAAACCATTTTCTTGTTTTCTGAAGTTCATTAATTGAGGCTAGAACACATGATACAAATATAAACAAATTGAGTTGTTTTAAATAATGAGAAATTGAACCTCACTATAACTTTGAATATAAAAGAAAATACTAAGTAAAAAAGTCTGAAAGAACATATGAAAATAAGTGGTAACATGTTACTTTGTTCCAGGTACTGTACTCATTTTACTGGTTTGATCCTCAGACCACCTCTCTGACGCAGGTTGTCTTATTTATTTTTTTTTACTTCTATCACAAATTTAAACTTTTTAAAAATATTTTACTAATTTTTGAAAATATCATTTCCCATTTAGTTGGCTGTCTGTTTATTTTGATATCAGTTTCTCTTGCTGAGCAAAAACTTTTTATTCTAATGTAGTCCCATTCATTTATCTTTGCCTTCACTTCTCTTGCCATTGGAGTCAGGTTCATAAAATGCTCTTTAAAACCCAGGTCCATGAGTTTAGTACCTATGTCTTCTTCTATGTACTTTATTGTTCTGTACTTATACACTATGGAATACTACTCAGCCATAAGAAATGATGACATCAGACCATTTACAGCAAAATGGTGGGATCTTGATAACATTATACAGAGTGAAATAAGTAAATCAGAAAAAAACAAGAACTACCATAAAGTACAGGTCTTATATTTAGGTCTTTGATCCATTTTGAGTTAATTTTAGTACACGGGGACAGGCTGTAGTTGAGTTTCATTCTTTTGCATGTGGCTTTCCAGTTTTCCCAACACCATTTGTTGAAGAGGCTTTCTTTTCTCCATTGTGTGTTGTTGGCCCCTTTATCAAAGATTATTTGACCATATATATGTGGTTTTATTTCTGGGCTTTCTATTCTGTTCCATTGGTCTGAGTGTCTATTTTTCTGCCAATACCATGCTGTTTTGATTATCATGGCCCTATAATATAGTTTAAAGTCAGGTATTGTAATGCCCCCAGCTTCATTCTTTTTCCTTAGGATTGCTTTGGCTATTTGGGTTTTTTTATAGTTCCATATAAATGTGATGATTTTTGTTCCATTTCTTTAAAAAATGTCATAGGAATTTTGATAGGAATTGCATTAAATTTATATATTGCTTTGGGTAATATGGCCATTTTAATTATATTTATTCTTCCTATCCAAGAAAAACTAAATGGGAAATGATATTTTCAAACAACAGCTCAGATAAGGGCCTAATATCCAAAATTTACAAAGAACTCATAAAACTCAACAACAAACAAACAAACAATCCAATAAAAAAATGGGAAGAGGACATGAACAGACACTTCTCCCAGGAAGAAATACAAATGGCCAAAAGATATGTGAAAAGATGCTCAGCTTCATTAGTTATTAGAGAAATGCAAATCAAAACTACAATGAGATACCACCTCACCCCTGTTAGATTAGCTAGTATCAACAAGACGGGTAATAGCAAATGTTGGAGAGGCTGCGGAGAAAAGGGAACTCTCATCCACTGTTGGTGGGACTGTAAAGTAGTACAACCATTATGGAGGAAAGTATGGTGGTTCCTCAAAAAACTGCAAATAGAACTACCTTATGACCCAGCAATCCCTCTACTGGGTATATACCCCACAACCTCAGAAACATTGATATGTAAAGACACATGTAGCCCCATGTTCATTGCAGCACTGTTCACAGTGGCCAAGACATGGAAACAACCAAAAAGCCCTTCAATAGAAGACTGGATGAAGAAGATGTGGCACATATACACTATGGAATACTACTCAGCCATAAGAAATGATGACATCAGATCATTTACAGCAAAATGGTGGGATCTTGATAACATTATACGGAGTGAAATAAGTAAATCAGAAAAAAACAAGAACTACATGATTCCATACATTGGTGGAACATAAAAACGAGACTAAGAGACATGGACAAAAGTGTGGTGGTTACCAGGGCTGGGGGGAGGGAGGACGCAGGAGGGAGGGAGGGAGAGAGTTAGGGGAAAGGGGAGGGGCACAGAGAAAACTAGACAGAGGGTGACGGAGGACAATCTGACTCTGGGCAAGGGGTATGCAACACAATTTAATGACAAGATAACCTAGACATGTTTTCTTTGAATATATGTACTCTGATTTATTAATGTCATCCCATTAACATTAATAAAAATTTATTAAAAAAATATTTTACTGATTTTTAGAGAGAGATGGAGAGAGAGAGAGAAAGAGAGAGAGAGAAATAGGGGAGAGAAGTGGGAAGCATCAACTCATAGTAGTTGCTTCCTCTACGTGCCTTGACTCGGCAAGCCAAGGGTTTCCAACCTGTGACCTCAGCATTCCAGGATGACGCTTTATCCACTGCACCACCACAGGCTAACTGCAATTTTTTTCCCTTAATTGAGAAGGGGAGAGGCAGAGAGACAGACCCCTGCATGTTTCCCCACCAGGATCTACACTGCAAGTCCCTGGGAGGGGGGGTGCTCTGCCCATCTGGGGCTGTTGCTTGTTGTAAAGTCAGTACTCGTGACCACCATCACAACCGCCTGGCCCATGCAGGTTCAGGTTTGATTTGGACAGATGGTAATGAAACAACAGAGCCAAGAACTGGTGAGCCATTAGCTTTAATCCTAGCTTGCACCCGGCGGGTGAGAAATACACACAGTGGGAAAACATTTCCCTTTCCATTCAGGGCTCCAAGTCTCCTAGCATCAAAGGTTTCTACCTCACCAGCCTTATTCACCTCTGTTCCCCATCTCTTTCTCTCTGTACAAACTCTGCACAAACTGGCTTCTCCTTTAGCACTCCGCCATCTTGGCTGCTGCTTCTTTCCTCTGCGTGTCCTCTCTCTGCTCTCCACCAGGTTGTCTTGTTATTGCTGTTTTACAGATGTGGAAACTGAGGCTTACAGACTTCTAATAAATTGCCCAACATCATAAAACTAGAAAGTGGCAGAGGTGGGATTTAAAACAAGGCTTTGGGCTTCTTAATATTTTTTTTTAAATAATATATTTACTTTAGAGAGAGAAGGGAGAGAGAGAGAGAGAAAGAGCTGGAAAAAATGATCTGTTTCTGTTTCTGTATATACCCTGACCAGAGATCAAACTGGCAACATGTGCATATCCAGACAGTGCTCTGACCAACTAAGCCATCTGGCCAGGGCTTGCTATTCTTAATTTTATTGTACAGAAATAAAATATTTAGCAAAATATCAATTATCTTGAATTCCTGAAGACTAGAATATTATTATTAATTGATCCCCTGATTAGATTAATCACCATTATCATATTTTTATTTTAATACCAGTTAGAAAGTTTACGAAAAAAAAATCAGGCCACTTCACAATGTATTTCTCAGATAGTGATAAAAAGAAAGAATGGTAGCTGGATATAAATTTTCCAGGGAATTTAGGTAAGGTTTTTGGGGAAAAGAGAAAAATTATGGTTGTGGAGAATTGCTAGCTACATAAGTTGTGAATGTGAAAGAATATGAAAGAATCAAACAACTATTATTAGAAGCATAGACTGGTTACTATGTGATTGTTCATTAATTCATTTGTTCATTCTACATGCATTTATTTATTACACACTATGCATTCAAAGAAAACTGTTACTAAATGTTTAACATATGCCAAATGATATATTAAATAGTATGGGAAACATTATCACATTTGATACAGTGGCTCTCTGTGGAATATATCATTTTCACTTTCAGTTGAGGAAACCATGGCTTAGAGGGCTTTAATAATTTGTGCATTGTCAGGAAGCTAATGGTTGTGCAAGGAGCTGAGATTGGCTTTGAGCCCAGGACTGATTGACTGAAGAACAAGGTTATAATGTTATGGGGTGCTGATTCAGACACTGGGGAAAGACGATAAGCCATCTCAGGGAGGGGTAAGACAGAATATTGGACCACAAAGAGCTTTACAGTGTGGTAGAAGAGATAAGAGAACAACTATAAATTTAAAAGTATAGAGAATATGACACATAGCATAATTGAAATGCAATATTTAGGTCTTTAAAGGAGGGTGAGATTACTTCCAGCTGTGATAAAGAAAAAGGTGCTGACGTAATGATCTGAAGGATATCGTATGAACTATAACCCATGATTGTTTATTCATACAACAGCTATTGCAGCATCACTTCTGTGTTTGAAATAGGAATGGCTGCCCCCTCCTCTGAGTTACTAAGAACTTATCTGAACCTTTTTTTTTTTTTAAGACAATGTCACTTTCCATCTTGTATTGTGATTAAATATATACATGCTTTTTCTATGACCTCCTTCAAGGTGGAAACTAATTTCTTGGGCGAATCTGCACAGTGTCTGGCCTGCAACATAGCAGGTGCTTTTCAAAATCTCCTCTTCCTTGGTCTCAGTGACATCACCCACTCCTGAATGTCCCATCTCCTTGGACTCTCTTCAAACTCTTTCAGAAAGAAGGTAGGTATACTCAATGTTCAATCTACTGACATCTACCTTTCACACAGAACCTGTTGGACTTTATGCAGTATCACACTTCAGTGATACTCCACATGCTAATGCCTCCCAAATCAATAGATATATCTTCCAAGCTCTGGATTGCACAATTTGTACAATTGCCGTTGACATAAATCTCTGTTGGTGCATTCCTCAGGCACTCTGATGTCAACATGTCTCAACTGAACTTAGTATCTTCACCTCCTCCAGACCTCCAACTCTTCCTACACATTCCATTTCAGTGAATGTTATGGCACCCAGGTACCCAAGCCACTTGACCCCTCGCTCTTCTCCCTACTTACTGACATCAACTTGGTCACAAAGTTCCTTCACAGTGAGAAGACATTTCTTCAACTGCTTTTTTCCCATAAATCTACATGGCCAATATCTGAGTTCCTGCCTCACCATTTTCCATCCAGATTACTTCAGAGTCTCCTTGGCATCAGGCTTAGTCTCTTGTGATCCATTTTTCCAAATTGCTACCCAGAGTAACTGTTTAAATACAAATCTGAAAATGCCATTCTCTTTAGTATCTTGCCCCTTCAGTGCTCATTGGATAAAAATGAAATGCTCAGCATGGGAATTTAGGACAACTCTCTCCACTTCATCCCTTGCTTGACTCTACTTCAAACCAAAGTCCTCTGCATATTGACTTTGTGATTCACTGCTCCTCTTTTCACTGGAATATTAAACTTTCTTTGTTTGGCCAACTCAGCCTTCAAAAATAAGCTTAAGTCCCATCCTCTAGGAAGCCTTTATGACATTTCTTCTAGTCTTAATTAGGTATCCCTACTGCTAGAGAAACACTCTAGGCTTATCTCTATTATAGTTTTATCACACTGGGCCCTACTTTTCTTTTTTTTTACTTAATTATCTTATTTCCCTCATTTCTATATTTTGAGAGAAGGAACCTTGATTTCTATATACCACAATGACCAACTCATTCTCTGGTGCATTACAAGAACTCAATAAATGGTTGATGAATGAATAGATAAAGAATGCTTGATAGATAATTGAAAATATAGTCTGAGAAGAAAGAAATCACTGCTTTTAATGTGACGATATAACTTAGTTTAGTTTTGGGCATGCTGCATGATTTTCTACTTCTTAGAAATATGCCTTCAGTTTACTAATTTTCATCACTGCTCCACCAGAATTCTCCCAAAACAAAAAAATAATGCAAATGTAAATTAAAACACAATGCAAAACCATGGATAATAAGAAAATTTCCACTAAGTATGCACTAACCTGCATCCAATAGTCATGAATTTCTTTGTAATTTACTTATCTTTTGGGTACATAGACTTGCAACCCACACAAGCTGTGGGTTATTTAATATTGTGATGGCATGCACACACATTATATAAAATATAAATGCTATATCTACAGAATTATGACATGTATTACATTTTAGTTCTATTATGTTTTGTTTTTTGTGACTCCAGATACTTATATATATGAGATAGCTATAGATCACAAAAAAGCAAAAATATAATAGCATTAAAATGTGGTGCATATATATCATTTATCTATCTTTCTACCTTTATATTGGTTTTATGTTTTCTGCTCTATAAGTGCACTAGTTAAGTGTGAGAATTGTTTAACCACTCAGTGTGGTTACAGAAAAAATCCTGGATTTTTTTTCTTTCAATGATACTGGGCTCTTATGTTAGAATTAATGAATTAACCACTGAGTGTGAGTTTCTGGTATGAGCTGTAAACTTTCGACAGTGTCACTGATCTACATAGCTTTGTCAGGAACTGTGATTCTTCACTTTTGACACAGGGATTTGACTGTTAAACACCACCCACTTATTGCAAGAACTCTTTTTCTCAGGAATACAACCTAAGTTTTTGCTTTGAAATGCACAGCTAGTTCCATATTTAGTTTACCTTTGTCAGTGTTTCTAATGCTTGCTTAAATCATGGAGATGAAACATGAGAAGATAGAATTCAAAACAGAAAAACCCAAAGGTAAGATGTTATTCTAGCATTCAAATATATACCAATGAATTTAAAATATTTCTTCAGATATATATTAGTTATTGCTCATTGCTCCATTCATTCAGGCTAGCCAGATGCTAATGGCATAAATTTCCCACCCCACCCTACCTCCTGACCACCAAAACTTCCCTAAATTAAATAAAGGTGCTATTGGTAAATAATGTAAACACATTTTAAAAAAGCACATTTATTCCTAATGGATTTAGGGACACATTAGTGTCTTATTGTTTCTATTTAATGCCATTAATGTGACATGGCATAGAAAATATTCAGAGGAAAAGGAAATGCAAATCAGATATAGTATCTTTTACTTTTAGAAACTGATGATGAGATATTAGAACGATTCTAAATAGCTCTATTATCTTAGCCAGTGTGGCCATATCCTCTGACATAATGAACTGTGGTTCTCATAACTTCTGCTGAGAAACTTTCCACGATGGGGAGTTTGCCGTTACCAATTTTGTTATAGTTCCAATTATCATAAAATATTGTGAAGAGAAAATCATCCTGCTCCTGTGGGTCTGTGGTATTTCCTGCTACACAAATGCTATGAAAATTGTGCGGCTTTAAGATAAGGCTGCATGTTGAACTTACACTGTGGCTTCCACTAGAGAGCAGGAAGAGAGACGCTAGGAGAGAAGGAGTGTTTGCTTAGTTTCTCTTGATCTGAGCTGCCAAGTGCAATGGTCCATTATTGCTCACTACATACAGGCAGGCCAGGATTTAGGAACTGTGAGGGGTCATGGAGTGAGACCTATGAAATTGTCCTTGGCAGTTGAAGTGTAGCGTGCAGAATGGGAAGGGGATGGGAGCACAGACCTCCAAAGACCCCATTACTGCATTCTCTGTGATCATTCTTCCTACACAATCATTTTGTATTTAATAAAGTCTTATTGAAAGAGTTCACCTATCTAAATTACACTATAGACTACTAAGGAAAGAGGATTTGGTTCAATACTGTGTATTAAAGTGGGCTGTATTAAATTAGGAAGAGACAACTGCAAACCTGCATAATGGAGGCAGCTGGAGACTAGTAGTAAAGGACTTAGAGAAAGAGCGAGAGTGCAGCACTGCTCTGCTAGTTGTCTCGCCATCCAAAATTTATACTTTTAGAACTAAATCTTAGAGGTTGGTGTTTTGTATTATTAAAGTGGGCCATATTGTCCCAAGATTGTTCTTTACAACTTTACCATATGTTCCGTTCATTAAACTGATTCATCCTTCTGGAGATATTCTAAATAAATAAAGTGTTAAAATGTGTTATGCCAATTATGATACTCCTCCTAAATATTTTCTTCCATAATGACCTTGGTTTCTTCAGCAATTCTCATGCCTTGTGGTTCCTCTGTGCTTTATTATCATGGTTACTCATTTCTAGAATCTCATATGCCTTGTAAATTTTGTAGTATGAAAAACTGCTCAGCCTGACCTGTGGTGGCGCAGTGGATAAAGCGTCGACCTGGAAATGCTGAGGTCGCTGGTTTGAAAACCTGGGCTTGCCTGGTCAAGGCACATATGGGAGTTGATGCTTCCAGCTCCTCCCCACTTCTCTCTCTGTCTATCCTCTCTCTCTCTCTCTCTCTCTCTCTCTCTCTCTCTCTCCCTCTCCTCTCTAAAATGAATAAATAAATAAATAAATTTTAAAAACTGCTCAAAATACCAGCTGAGCACTGGGACACTGCAGAGCATGGAGGGACCACTGTCTTCCTTGTTCTACACATTAGATTTCCATACCATTCTATTTTTCTAGTTTTTGAAAAAATTGTGATAAAAAATATGATCAACTTACTGTGTGAGCAAAGATAAAGAGAGTAGGGTTCACATGAATATATTTTGTTTTAAATGTATGGCTTTGAGTAATACATTTGAGATTAATTTGTTTGTATTAGCCTGATCTAACCACCAAAGTTGCTTGATACCTATTTTTAGGTAATTTTGCTGCCTTCCTTGGCAAAATAAGTCAGTTGAATAATTAGATATGAACTTATCTGAATAGGTTTTGGGAGTAAGGAGCAAATAAAGTAGGAGTCATGGGACAGATAACTTAGGGAGAAGATCCAGTTCCTAACGGAGAGGCCAAAGGGATGGCTGCAGGAGAGTGGTGGAAGGGAGGGGCAGGGATGTAGAGTGCGCAACTGAGTCCATCAACCATTGTTTCCGTTTTCTTTCTTGTCTGCTGCAAACAATAAAAATATCTCTTTGCTTTTTAAAAATAGAGGCTGTTCAATGTGTCTAATATCATTTGCCCATATGGGTGCTGTATGATGTGGCTGCTTGTCTGTGAATTTCTCCTCCAATTCCTCGGGATAGCTCAGTGTGATCCTCCAACAACTGGGTCATCCATTTGGCGATATTAAACTTGCAGATAACTAAAAGTTGGGCCTTTTACACAGAAAATGCTAACAGGGAAGTTCCTTAATCCTGCATTGTTTCCACTTACCTTTTTTAAAGGCACAGTCCTTTATATTTAATGAAGAATATTTATGTGTATGTTTGTGTATATACTGTTATCTTTGTGACATAAATTATCACAATCTTTTAGACTCCAAATTAATTCATTTAAACATACTTGTTTCCACAAATTGATAACATCTATAGATATTACATGCCTGTCATCTATATATTTATCATTCTGGTGCTATAAAATGGTGAGCTAAGAGACTAGAATCCCATAGCAAATCACTACAGAGAGTGAAAGAATCAGAGGTTATGTGATACATTAATCAACATGACATGGGTCATTTATTCAGCCATTAATATGTACTTCTGGCCCATTATTTTTAGTCTATACCAATACATCTTACCTACAGTAATAGTATGAAACTTCCAAACGCCACATAAAATCAAGAAAATTATTTCTTATAAAATTTCAGAATTAGAAAGGAGTTTAAAAATCAAGTACCATATTCTCACCTTGGAGCAAATATCGATCTACTAACTACATTATACATTTAACTACATTTGTCTTACACTGCAAATATTCTACTCAAGAGCTCTGTATCACCTTCTAAGGTATCAAAATCTCCTTAAAGGTCTATTTTAGAAACAATGTTGGGATCACTACATATAGTTGTTTTTTAACACCTCTCTTTATGTCTTTGTTAGAAAAGTAGATAAATATTTGTCCATTTTCAGATTTTTCTCACCTCTCCTAATTGCTGTGATTTCTCAGAGATGATGTCTAGGATGCCATGATTATATCTCTAAATTCCTTCTAGACAGTAAATGAGCTGGGTGATGTGAAATCATTAACCTGTTGCATATTTCTTTAAGCACCGGCATCCCCTCCCCCATTAGCTATGAGTTGTCCTTCCAATGTGATGACTTGCTCTGACCGAGAAAGAGAAGCCATGTTAACATGACCTTCTCCACTTAGAGGACTGGGCATAGCCCATGCTCTTCTTCTTCATTTACAGTTCTTTTCACCTTCCTTAGCATTATTCATCAGTCTGAGTTGTTGCTGCTGTATTTCTGGTGCTGGTTTTGAAAGTCTGTGCCATGTTTTTTTATTCCGCTTGTAGTTCTGTGCTCTTCTTCCACCTTTTGTATATGACCTTTAGAGTGTTTTTTTTTCTTCTGTTTATAAAAGGAATCTTTACAAAATAAAAATTAAAAACCAGAGACCAGTGTAAGGACTAAAACAAAAAACAAAAGTCAACTGAAATTCCACCACCTTACATATATACTATGGAATACTACTCAGCCATAAGAAATGATGATATCAATCATTTACAACAGCGGTTCTCAACCTGTGGGTCGCGACCCCGGCGTGGGTAGAACGACCAAAACACAGGGGTCACCTAAAGCCATCGGAAATACATATTTTATTTAAAAATGTATAGTATAATAAATATGTATTTTCCAATGGCTTTAGGCAACCCCTGTGTTTTGGTCGTTCGACGCCCGCCGGGGTTGCGACCCACAGGTTGAGAACCGCTGATTTACAACAACATGGATGGACCTTGATAACATTATATTGAGTGAAATAAGTAAATCAGAAAAAACTAAAAACTATATGATTTTATATATAGGTGAGATATAAAACTGAGACTCAGAGACATGGACAAGAGTGTGGGGGTTACAGGGTGGGTGAGAGGGAGTAGAAGGAGGGGGTGGGAGGAGGGGAGGGGCACAAAGAAAACCAGATAGAAGGTGATGGAAGACAATTTGACTTTGTGTGATGGGTGTGCAACATAATCAATTGTCAAAATCACCTGGAGATGTTTTCTCTGAACATATATGTACCCTGATTTATTAATGTCACCCAATTAAAATTCATAATAATAATAAAAAAGAAATTCCACCACTTAGAAATAACAATCATTCATATTTTAACATATTATTTGTATGCACATACATTCTTTAGTTAGGTTCATATTTTTATCCTGCTTTTTTAATTTATAAGATTTTTCCATAGCATACAATATTTATATACAACATAGTTTTAATTGTTTCAAAATATTTTATTATGTATATTAGAATGCACTTATCAGTCTTTTTATTAGAAATATGAGCTCTTATAATATTTTGTTCTTACAAATAAAATTTTGTTGAATATTCTCATGCTTTAAAAAATCTCACCATATTATACAGTTCTGTATCCAACCACAATAATTTATTTTAATCATTTTTATTTTTCTTATGTAATTAAATTTGTAGTCATAATTTAATTTTAGAATTTCTTTGCTTTTGTTAGCCTTTTGTTTTTCATTTAAGAGAATGTCTACTATTTCTCTGAAATTTCAGAAAAAAAACTTTCTGAGATTAGTTTATTTATCTGGCTAAATGGCATATTTACCTGCTTCAAAGACATCCATCAATTCCCTAGTCAGTTCTTCCTTCTCAGCCAGACTTAAAATTACACCTAATGAAGTGTTAAGAGTTGATCTTAGCAATTCTCTTTTATGATATTCTTGTGTTCAGTGCTCTTCTAAAAGAGCAAATTGATAGCAGAGGGACACGTTTTATACAGGTTTAGTGACAAAACGTGCTTGACCTGAGCAGAAGATCAACAGACAAAAGAGAAATCTGTAGCTAAAAAGCATGGTTTGTTGAGGTCAGAGAAATTGAGTTTCTAAGATAATGGGAAGTAGAGTAATACTATAATTATGATCGGTCTCTCAGTTTTAAGCAGAACATTAGTTGGCAACTGGGTACCTAAGGTTCCAGGACAGCTTTCCTTGAAAGATTTATTTGTTAGGGTGTCAAGGCACCAAGTGGATTAATGCTCAAGCTAGGAATACTGTCCCAATTAGGGCTTTGGGTGGTAATCAGAGATATAAATGGGGAAATGCTAAATGGATTGGGGAAGACTCAAGAATCAGGCAGATGCCCAGCGCTCCAGCCAGTTATATCAACACTAGGCTTAGGGTTCCTGGTGTGTTTGAATTTAATACATAATCTGCCCCAATCAAGACTGGCTTAAAAGACTGCATGAGGCTGAGAATGCAGGTAGAAGATACTGATGCCTATTGTGGTGAAGGACTAGACTGGAGAAAAGGCAGGAATGACCAAAATCAAAGCATGACTGTACTAGATACGCTGATTTTGACCAAAAAAGTTTTCTAGCAGCTAAAAAGATGTTTAGACACTGTCTCTTTGAGATTACTTCACTTCTGATAAAAATCTATTAGAAAAGCTCTGTTCATATACTTCGTCTAAAGATATGGCCTACATTACTGTCCAACTCCCAATAGTGTTTTGGTTTCTTTTCTTCCATGCTTACCCAAGTAAATTTACTACTTTTCTACTGTTGTGTCTGTATTTTTAAGTGATGTTTGCATCCTCTTCAATGAGAAGCTAATGTCTGGCCCATTAAAAAAGTTTTTATTTTTAAATTTTCCTATTGATTTTTTTGGGGGGGAGAAATGATTCAACTCATTGTTCCACTTAATTGTTCCATTTAATTCTGCATTTATTGGTTGCTTCTCACATGTGCCATGACCAGGATCGAACCCACAACTTCAGTGCACCAGGTGTACACTCTATCCACTGAATCACCCAACCATGGCCTGGCCCATTTAAAATTTTTGTAACAAGGTATATATTTTACTTTACATATTTTTATCATTAGTTACACCATTGAAATTAGAATATACCTATGAGATTATATCTATCTCAAAACACAATTTACTATGTCTTTCTGCCTTGGTATATTGATTTGAGGATGTATTTTTCATACTCCCTACATCCTGCTGCTTTTTTTGTAGATACTTCCTTGATATTCCTCTTTGATTTTAGTTTTTCTTCATCATTATATAGTTTTATATACTAGTCAGTATTATGTTTTCATCAGGATATTTTTGTCCTCTTGAGATTTTTAGTCTAGAAATCTTGATTAGATAAGCAACAATTCTAACAGACATTTTTTCTTCAAGGTCCTTGTAAAATATATTTCACACCTTGCCAGAAGCTACATCGGATACTCTGGTAATCTTTACAGAATATCTTTGGCTTGGAATCATATAAACATATTGATGAAATTCATGTAGCTTCTGCTGAGAGCTTCAGCTTGAAAAAAAAAAACACCTAAGGCTAAAAGATTTTTTTTTCCAAATGGAACAATACAGTACACTCTTCTTTTGATATTTAAGAACTTATTTATTACTGCTTCTGTTTTTAATACTTATCTCTCATATCTTGCCCATTAAGCTAACAGAATAAAGATAGTTTTAGAATTTAAAAAAAATTAAATGCCATAATTTTTAAAAGTCTATATGATTTATTTTTGGTATTTTATCCTTGAACATATTTTAAAAGAAAAAAATATTCTGAGTCATCTAAATATATAAAAGAAATTAAGTCAGCCCTGGCTAGTTGGCTCAGTAGTAGAGCATTGGCCTGGCATGAGAGAATCCCAGGTTCGATTCCCAGCCAGGGCACACAGGAGAGGCACCCATCTGCTTCTTCACCCCTCCTCCTCTCCTTCTTCTCTGTCTCTCTCTTCCCCTCCTGCAGCCAAGGCTCCATTGGAGCAAAGTTTGCCCGGGTGCTGAGGATGGCTCTGTGGCCTTTGCCTCAGGCCCTAGAATGGCTCTGATTGCGGCAGAGTGATGCCCCAGATGGGCAGAGCATCGCCCCCTGGTGGGCATGCCGGGTGGATCCCGGTCAGGCACATGCAGGAGTCTGACTACCTCCCCGTTTCCAACTTCAAAAAAATTAAAAAATTTAAAAATATTTAAAAAAGATAAATAAAATATTTTCTTTAGTCAGAAAAAATCTTGACTTCTTTATTTTTTATTTAGATTTCCACACAAAATTAAGTAATGAAATGACTATAAATCAATACAATCATTATTTTATTTAGAATATATTTCTTTAGGCTAATGGTTTTGAAAAATTGACTACCATATTTCATCTTCATTCCTAACCCCATTTGCAAGCTCACCTGGGATATGTTAATCCCAATTCTTGTTGTCTATTGTTAGTACTGTTTTCTAGGTCCCCTGGTGGGATATTAGCTTTCACTTCCCTTGGATTTGGTTTTTTGGTTCTGAGCCTAAGATTACTTGAGTTTTTTCCTATTTGTTGTCTTGAGGATGCCAAATGAGGTAGACACAGAACATTCTGGAATTCAAGGTGTAGTAGTTTCCTTTAAAGACTTGTAACTGAGCATGGCTTACCAAATCTGGTCTGCTCAGGAGGTGGACTAGAGCTATAGATCCTACTTGAAGAAAGTAGTATCTTTCCAGAAAGTACTGCAGATAATCTATTTAGCAATGGTCAGACCACCTTGACAGGCTCCTAGTTTTCCAAGAAGCACTGAGGATGAAATACTTCATTGAAACAGAAATAGACACTGTAACTTTAGGAACTATTATAGAAACTTATGATATCCTAATTTGTATATAAAGATACAAGATAAGTAATATGTAGCCCCTTAGAGAGCTTACAATCTATTTACATAAAGAGAATATGAGTAGTCTACTATAATAGAAAACAATTATCATAATAAGAAGAGGTAGTAGGAAAGCAAGATGAGTCCTCAGCCTAGGGGCAGAGTCATAGTTCTAAGATGGCTTTCTATAGTAGGTAGTATATGAGTTGGGTCTAAACAAATGAATATGATTTAGTCAGTAACAGAAGGTAGGAAATCCTAAGCAGAAACCGTAGCCTGAGAAAAGCAATGGAGTCAAGAAATAACATAGCAGGCCTGACCTGTGGTGGTGCAGTGGGATAAAGCGTTGACCTGGAACACTGAAGTTGCCGGTTCAAAACCTTGGGCTTGCCTGGTCAAGGCACATATGGGAGTTGATGCTTCCTGCTCCTCTCCCTTCTCTCTCTCTCTACCCTCTCGCTAAAAATCAATCAATAAAATATTTTTTTTAAAAAAGAAGTAATATAGTATATGGGGAACAAAAGCAGTTCTGTGTTTTTATTTATTTATTTTATTTTTTTCAATTCTGTGTTTTTAGATGATACAATATGAAAAAAGGAATGAGAGGAATTGAAGTTGTAGATAGACTTAGGGTTTAGATCATTGAGAGTCTTGTGATCTATGTAAAGAAACTTGACTCAGCCTGTGGGTAATGGGAAACATCTTTTAGGTTTTTAGTAGGTAAGGTGATAGATTTACAGTTGTAATAGATACACTGGCTCTGGAGATGGAGCTGCCACATGATGAGGACATTCAGGAAGCCTTGTGGAGAGGGCCACATTGCAAGGAACTGAGATTTTCTGCCAGCTACCATGTGAGGAAAGCCATCTGAAAGTGAATCATCCAGTCCTGGTCAAGCCTTCTGGTAACTGCAAATCAGCCACCAGCTTGACTACAGCTCTAGAAAGGCCCTGAGCCAGAACCATTCAGTTATGATGTTTCTGAATTCCTGATCTTCAGAAACTATGTGAGATAATAAGGATTTGTTATTTCAAGTGGCTGCATTTTGGGATAAATTGTTATACAACAATAGATTATGAATACACTGCCAGACAAATTAGGAGCCTATTGTAGTTGACCAGGTTAGGAATAATAAAGATCTAGTTTAGGAGAGGTAAAGGTGGCTAGGAAGAAAATCATATAAAAATATTAAAAGCTAAAAATCTCTTGGACTTAGATGATGGTTACATGTGGAGAGAGTGGGAGGAGTCAAGGTTGACTCACACATTTCTCACTTGGGTGGCCAGGGGAATAGTGAGGCTGAAACAGAGGAGGAGCATACTTTTAGAGAGAGGATGAATTTGGTGTTGAACACTGAGTTTGAAGTGTCTGTAAGATGTCCAAATGGAATGTCTGGAAGAGATCTATCATAAAGAGATAGGAATTGAGGAAACATTAGCATAGGGGAGGTAGTTGAAATTATAAACACAAATGTGATCATTTAGGAAAGATGTATATAGTGAGGAAAACAGTTATTTGAGGAGGCAACCTGGAAGCAGGTGGCATATAAACAACTGTTCAGGAAGGCACAAAGAAAACCAGAGAGGTCATTCAAGAAACTTGAAATAGTAGATGGTTTGCTTTCAGACAATAGATAAAACATCTCATTCTCTGACACTAGGGAGAAATGACAAGAATGGGTGTGCATTTTAGGTTACATTTTGAGCTGGACAGGTAATTGAGAGAAATCATAATGATGAGTTTTCTAGATGAAGTAGAAAGCAGGATCACCTACTTTGAATAAAGGTGATAACAGTGAGTAGAGAGGAGACACTTTGGAATAGCTGCAGAGGGAAAGCAAAGAACAAGGTAAGCAAAGTTAATAGATGGATTGTGCTGAGAACTTAGCTGAGGTTTGGAGTCCAAGTCTTTGAAGTAAGTGATCCAGTAGGGAAATGACAATATATACAACTTGATCTCTTTATTTTTCACTTCAGCTGGAGCCTGAAAACTGATAACAATGCCATAGAAACAGCATATCTGTGCAATACATTCTGAAAGATTGTGAACTTGATTTTTATATATAACCCTTAGTGCATCACCTTTCTTGAGTATGAGAAAGGAGTCGCTCTTTATGCAAGAGATATTGAAGTAGAGTATTGGTTTTTATCGTGTTCACCACTCTCAGCACATCCATAGAGAGAGGAAAAGTGCCTTTGCAGTTTTTAAGTCCAATGAGAGGAAGACATTTGAGAGAGCTTGACCTGAGTACCATAGAGTTTAGGAGACATAGTTAAAAGTTAAGGGTCTGGTAAAAAACAAGACAATGAGATGCTCTAAGAAATAGTTGTATTTCCACTATTGATGGGGTAAAGTTATGTTTCCCATTTACCAGGTTTGTTTCCAGCAAGGGAACCAGCCAATGGTCTCCTTAAAAGAAACTGTGCCCCAACCAACCACTTGGGACGAGATGGCATGTGGAAGAAGTGCCACATCTAGGAAGCTGTAGATGCCCCCAGTGTGAAATCAAGGGAGGGTCTTCAGTGGAAAGTGCAAATATACACCATAAGTCACCTTTGGGTATACATTATGCACACACAAAAAAACTGTGTGTGCATCACAAATGTGCCTATCAAAATAGACTATTATTGCCCATTTATCTCTTTTCCCTATATTTCCTACTACAGCCCAATGTAGAGGGACCAACATAGTATCCATGGAATGGGAGGGGGGGGAAAGGAGAGTATGGAGATTAAACGTACTAATTGCAATTCCTCTTCCACTGCAGGTTTCCCTAGTCAATAGTCCTGAGCTAGAGGAAGAAGCTTCATATTTGTCTAATGTTTTCATATTGGACTGGACTAGATGGAATTCTTTTAAAAATGGAATAGGCATTTTATTACCTAAGATTGATTAGAAAATCTATACAATCTGGCTGAGATTTTATCCAGGGGTAGAAAAAAACCAAATAAAACAAAACAACAATAACAACAAAAATCTCAAGACATTTGGTAGCAGTGGGAAGAATCAAGGCTTCTTTTCATGTAGGTCAGACTTGTTTAAAAAAGAATAGTGTTGTTTGGCTGGTTAGTTTCCAGTAGTCCTACATTGCTCAGATGTCCACTGGAGTAGATTTTTGTGGTAAGAACTGTAAATGGATGAGGACACAATAGACTGAAAGGTGTCAGTAGAATGGTTAACTGTAAATTCAGAACCTTACCTTGTTTATTGTGCTTTTCCTGGAACTCTCCCTAGCCTAGCCTTGTTCCTTCTTCCCCCTTTGCAAATACCTTCCTTTGTCTTTAACTGGAGATGGTATTTAGGGTGGTCACTTGGGCCATTTCAGGGAGTTATTCAGTTTTCTTGATATCTCCCATCTAAAAGGAGGTACACATATTATTAAACTTCTATTTTTTTACCCTGTTAATTTCTCTACTTATTACAGGGGGAATCTCTACCAAAAACTTGGGTAGAAGACAAATTATTTTTCCTTTCCTAGAAAGAGCAGTTTGATATGAGGACCAGAAAAATGAGAGAATTGAAAGGATTAGAGGTTGTACTCAGACAATTCTAGATGGAAGTAATTCCCGATTTCCCAATGTTGATACAGTCCAACTTTTCTCAGATAACCTGAACAATTCAGTTTATTTCCGTAGATACTAGTTAAGTATGTGATGAATAATATGGAGTTCACTCTCAACATGTGAGAGCAATTAGGAAATCTGAATACAAATGTTATAAACAAAAATATTATGAGCACAGATTTTGGTGAAACCACATAATTAAGAAGCATTTAATATTGATTATGCACTCATTATGTGCTAGATGAAGTAATAATTTCAGAGGACAAAAAGTTGAAGAAAAAAGTTATTTACCCTTGAGTATTGAAAATCTGATGGAGTCATACATGGGAATACATAATTACCATACAATAAAGTAAGTGAGTACTAATAAAAATGGTTGCAGAAACGTATGAAAGGGAGCATCTAGGATGAAGAGGGAGTAAAAAGCAAAATCACCACAAAACCTATCTTGGATTTGTTGACATTAGATTTAAGTCTTAAAGGATGAGTGTATATTACAAATTAGAAAATTTTTTGTCTAGAAATCAAAGAGGAGAGAGAATATATATTATAGTCAGAGGCTTGGACATATTATATTTAATGAAGTCTACATTTCAGATAAACCTTAAAGGATAAGTAGAATTCCTAAAGGTAGTGATGGGAGAAAAAAGAGGAAAGGGAAACAGACAATCTGGAACCACCCAGTGAAGGAGCTTAAAGACCAGAAGACACTTAATAGCATTCACTTAAGGGGACATGAATTTCTGATACATGATGGTGAATGAGGGAATGAGAAACAGGACTGGGAATGGATTCCAGAAGCCATTTAGAAATAGAAACAGCTGAAGTGGTTGATTCAAAATGTTGGGGAAGGTATTCTTTTGGGTTTCTAAAGACATATAATTGAACATATGACAATATGAGCTTTCTATTAAAAGACATAGGAAAATTATAAGGAGGTGCTGATTGAGGGAGAATATAATGAATTTGAAAGTATAGCTGTATAGCCTGTAGAATTGTTACTGTAAGTAGCTAAATGGTAACAAGGGAAGGAAGTAGGGGAAATCAGACATTGTGTATAATAAACTAGGAAAGAGGGAATGAAATATTTAGATTAATAAAAATGGAAAGCTATAGCATTTACACTCCAGGTCTGGACACTCCAGGAATCCATTGTGTCCTCTGTCCTCCGGACTTAGTCCCGAAGACCATTAGAATGAGTCGCCTCAGCGTACAACCAATCCATTTCCAGACTATGGGGAGAGGTTCTTCTGTGCTTTTACTTTAAGGCATGCACAATAAAAGCCAAGATGGCAGCCATAGAAGCCTGTCAGTCTAGCTTAAAAGAAAGATCTGATTGGTTAGTGAGAGGAACGAATGCAAGCCCACAAAAGATTAAGAAGTTAATTGGTTAGTTTAAAGACTATAATCCAGGCTAACACAGGAACCTCCTCTTCTTTATTCTTCTCTCCCTTGTAAAAATGTGCTTGCCTCCTTCATTCATGCACCTTCCAAGCAACCATGCAGCTCTAAAAGCTGCCTGGGTTCCAGCAGCAGCACAGACTCCAAGTGGGGGTTCCAAAAGCACAAGCCTGGGCACAACCAAAAAGACTACATTGGCCAGAATAGGACAAACCAAATTGGATTGAACCATGACCCAGAATATCTAGACTCTAGTCTTTGTACTAGGTATGATGAAGACAAGATTGATCTTTTTTCTTGGTAGGATGGACAGAGATGAGACACTGGAAACCTGTGGGCAGCCTTCCATTTCAACCCCAAATAAACCTTACCATGAAAGCCTCACTTCCCATACATGAGTCCTGTGGAGTGCCTTCTCTGTGACTCTGTGAAAGAACACCATGGCCACCCGCAACAGAATTGTTTGAAAGACACTTGGAAATGTGAATCTGGAGTTTCAGAGAAAGATTAGAGGTAGAACACCTAAATTATCTGCTTAGAAGTTGATAGTGGCAGCCACAGGAGTAGATGAGAGTTCTGACTTAGTGCGTTTATTAGAAGTTCTTTACCCTACTTGAATTATGAAGTCCTTGAAGAATATGATGAAATCTATGAATCTCCTTGCCTAGAAAAATGAGCAAACACATAGGTACAAAATTTTGTGGACTTTAGTTTAAGATTTCTTGGTAGTAAAAAAAGAGAGAGAGAGCTCAGGAAAACCTTTGTAAAACACTGACATGAAGGAGACAGAATAAGGAAAGATGGCATAGCAGTAGAAAACAAACCACAGTGATGATAGTGTTTTAAATGCCTCTTTGAAATAGTAAGACAAAGTCTTAAAATTGAGAAGTTGTTGGATTTGGTGATTACTGGATTAGTTCATTGCTGATATAGGACTAGGAAGAAATTTTTCAGTAGAATAGTGGGGACAGGAGCCAAATTGCAGTGAGCTAAGGAGTCACTGAATTGTGAGACTAAGTGGAGATACTAAATGGAATGACTAAGTTACATTTGGCTCTTATATTAAGTTTGTGAACACTGAGAAGGAATTTTTCTATCAAAATAGACTCTCTGTGGTTAACTGAGCCTAAATTTAAAACTAGAGGCTAATTGCCATTTGTTGACAGAGGCTTCTCACTTCTCTGCACTCTGGGAAGAACCCTGGAGTCTAGACTGAATATTCAACCTCCACCCATATGCCTTTCCTATTACGCTATCTGAATCAAACACTGCAGGGAAGCTTCTCATTGTGTCATCACCATACTATCATCTAAGCCAGTGGTTCTCAACCTTTCTAATGTCGTGACCCCGCAATACAGTTCCTCATGTTGCAGTGACCCCAAGCCAAAAAATAATTTTGGTGGCTACTTTATAACTGTAATTTTGCTACAGTTATGATTCGGAATGTAAATACCTGATATGCACTATGTATTTTCCAATGGCTTTAGGCGACCCTGCCAGGGTCGAGGCCCACAGGTTGAGAACTGCTGATCTAAGCAATAAACTGTTCTGTTCAATCAGAACTGGACAACTTGTACTGTTTTTCATATCTATATTAACTAGTCTGAACTGCTGATCAAATTTGGAGTCCTCATTTCATAAATGGACTTGAATGGGACCTAGGCGGGAACTGTCTCTACAAGAGATGGACCCCTCCCGGTCATGGCAGAGCAGTCTGGGTTGATGCCTGAATCTGCTTCTCTAGGATTGCATCCTTTGCTCAAATAAATGCGTTTTATTCTTATTACAGCCTAAAATTATCTTTTGGTTGATAAGTTTAATTGTAAAGCTAAAAGGAGAGTGTTGGTCAAATAAGTTTGTGAATATGATTTTTGTTTGCTTGCTTATAGTTTGCATTGGGGGCTGGGCAACACCAGATATAGTGGTCTGTGAGGTTGCAGGTTGCCTTCCTAACTGGGAGGGACCGTTGTCTTGCTAATATTACTGGAAGGGAGATTCTGCCCCCACCACCGAGAGGTGCGGGAGGATTTCTTTTTTCTCCTCTCCTTGATCCCTTGCTCTCCATGGGAAAAGCAGGTTTTCTGCTTTTCCCTTGGCTTCTCTTGTGGCTTGCCTGTCTTGGTGAGACACCAATAAACATAATGGCCCACCATCCTTCAACTCCACTGTTTCTTTACTGTCTGCCCAAATTCAATGAGAACCTGCATGTTAATGGCCACAATGGTGGCGGAGGCCCCCGGCCTTACAGAGAGCAGTGACTTAAAAGAATATACAGTCTTGGGAAGAATTTTTTATATAAGTTTTAAAAACTAAGCATGTTTTCATAAAAAAAGAGAAAAAACCAATCTAGATGGTGAAGATATAAGAAAAAAATAATCATAAAAACATTTCAATTATTATTATTTAAATTTTTTTTCCTGTGAAATGTTACTATTAGCCACAGTTGCATGTTTTGAAAGACAAAATAATAATCATTCACTGCTAAGAATTCATTCATGGTGCACAAAGAAACATTGAAAAACAAAATTGTGTAAAAAGAGTAGCCAACCTGAGGAGCCCTGAGGAGCCACTGCGCCACCTCACCCGCAGGTGTTGTAAGGTACCAAAAACTACAGAATTAATATTAATATTTTAAGAGGCTTGAAGAACATTTTATTAATTTGGGTTAAGGTGTGCAGAGAAATTGTGAGAATAGTCTCTGTACTGTGTGCTTGGCATAACCAGGATGGCCCTTGGCATTGTATTGTAAATGCAAAGGTGAGGAAAACATGGATTCCCAGACATTCCACCACACCTGTGGGGAAAGGGGTGAATGGCTAGCCAGGTGCAGGAAGAGAAAAGCCAAAATAAACCTTTTCTTATAGCAATGAGCCATTTGCGGGCATTTGTCCCCAAGGAAACTACCTCTCCTATGTAAATGCATGTGGTTAATACGTGTGACTCTGGACAGAGAGATGGCAGATGAACATTAGAAAATATAGGAATGCCTTTTAATATGTAGAGACACCTTTCTACCATTGTGTTGATTTGTAAATTTTGTTTTCTCCAAAAGGATGTATGGCTTGCAAATTGAACATGGTCCTATCATGTTAAAGGACATATGACTATAACCAATAGTGGTAAAGGGCTCCTAATTACAATTTTGCTTCTGTACTTCCCACTTATAAAACTATAAAAACTAGGTAAAACAAAGGGCCAGCGCGCTCTCTCCCTCAGATTTCTGTCGGAGTTTGCCGCCCCTTGGCCAAGCTAGAGAATAAAGCTTTGGTGTGTAATCGACGGACCTTGTTCATGTCTTCAATGTTTTAGGTCCCTCCGGATTGGGCTTAACAAACCCTAATCAGGCAATGGTGTAGTGAAGAAAGTGTTGGACTGGGATGCGGAGGACCCAGGTTTGAAACCCTGAGGTCTCCAGCTTGAGAGTGGGTTCATTTAGCCTAAGTGTGTTCTCACCAGCTTGAGGGTGGGGTCATTGGCTTGAACATGGATCATAGACATGACCCCATGGTCGCTAGCTTGAGCCTAAAGGTCGCTGGATTGAGCCTAAGGTGCTGGCTTGAGCAAGGGGTCACTGGCTCAGCTGGAGCCCCTGGGTCAAGGCACATATGAGAAAGCAATCAATGAACAACTAAGGAGCTGCTATAAAGAACTGATGCTTCTCATCTCTCTCCCTTCCTATCTGTCCCTATCTGTCCCTCTCTCTCTGACTCCCTCTCTGTCTCTGTCAAAAAAAGAAAACTAACAAAAAACAAACAAACAAACAAAAGAAGGTAGCTAAGTGTGAAGATTTTTCTTGTTCTAGATCTAGCCATCAAGTTCAAAACACAAAAGAGATGTCATATCGGGCAGTGCTGAGCAGACACACTCAGTAGCACAAGCTAACTATGAAGTCTGCATGTTCTAGGTCATCAGTACCTGTTCTTTCTCTAGTTAGTAATGTCATGTTTCTCAACCTTGGTTGTCCAATTGGAACCATACAGGAACATTTAAACAATATGAAAGCCTATATCCTAACTCCAGGTATCCTGATTTAATTGGTCCAGGTGAAGTGTGAGTATGGAGTATCTTTAAAGGTGATGCTAATGTGCATCAACCTAGAAAACCACTTCTGTAGCTTATTCAGTGTGGGCTTCAGTGTCTCCACTGGAGATAACATATTACACTAGGTATTTTCCAAAAGGCAGTGAAAGTACGAATGTTAGCCAAAGATGTTTCCTAAAGCCTTGAGAGCTTTAGGAAACTCCATGGAGAAATACTCATTCCCTTTGGGGAGGAAGACAGGATTGTTTTCCATATTTCTTCATTTACTCAGCGTAATCAAGACGTTTTACCTATAGTTGTGAGGAAGCAAGCACTAGCAGTAGTTTTGTATATGGACATTTCTGGAATTCACATTCAAGGAAAATTTAATAGATAAATCAAGGCTCCCAGAAAATAGACCTCCTTCCCTTTCTGAAATCTCCACCAGGCTGCAGAAAAATCATAGTCATTTGCTTTGTGGGGTACAAGGTAGACCGTCTGTGCACAGCAAGTAGGAATGGGTCTTTTCTCAGAGACAATTATTTTTCCAGGGTAGAAGCAGTCAGCCACACAAATCTTTTTTCAGGGTAAATCTATACTAGGCCAGTAATTCACTTCCCTCTTCTCATCTTCTTCAAGACTCTCAGCTCTCCAAAGAAGTCATTAGCAAGTGTGAGAATTGCCCAAGGATTATATGAAGTTGTGGCATCTAAAGTGAATGATTCATTAGCATGTGAGAGAAAAGCCCAAACAACAACATCAAAAGTGTTAAACCTATCCAATGAGATGGAAAAGGGGTGGTTGAAATTAATTTAAATCACTTTAAACCTATCATGAATGAAAGGGAAATTACTCCCTAATAGTTAAAATTTAGCATGCATGTGAGTGAAGGTGTGTACATTTTCATCTGAATATAAACTTACTGATTACCAATTTGTTCATAACTGAAGGCTGATATAATAAAAAAAAAAATTAAAAACATTTTGGCATTTTAGCTGTTTTCTGGAAGCCAGCTAAATCCTAAGGAAGCAGGAACAGGAAAATAAAAACTCCCCGGGAAAATATGTGAAGCACCATATTATGATATGCAACTGTTACTAACATGGTGAACTGTCACCATAACTAAGACACACAAAAACAGGTCAACAATATGGTAGGCAGACCTAGCTAAGAATCTAATGAAGTCACTTGTCATTCATTTGTGATAGATACGTGAATTTACCAGGAATTCCCAATTGCCCTCTTGATGTTCTGCTTATCTGTCAGACCTCACCCTTACTGGACTATCGCCCCTGAGACAGAAGAATTCCAAGAAGCTAGCAAGCTGCCCCAAGGAGGAGCATTCTGGACATACCAGGACTTTTGATTCAACACCCACTTGCTCGAGACTCTCCTTTTACCCTATAAATTCATCCCCTTAGCTTGTACTGGTTCCTTTATCCCCCGGAGAAGTGCCTGGCAGGGTTCCTTTCTTCCTTTCAATAAAGCCTGTTACTCTGGTCTTTTCGGACTCCCATGGATTCCAGAAATTAGTACCTATAAACCAAATATTTCCCACCAAAGAGGTAAGGCTTGGAGAAGTAGGGGGATAGAAATGGGGGGTGGGGGGAGGTATGAATGGAAAGAAAATAAAAAACCAGAGAAAAGTAAAGGTTCTCATTAGCTACCCAAATTTCCCTTCAAGTCATCAGTTTGGCCTTTCCAGAGTCTGTTTAAAAAGACTGTTATTGAGCCTGACCAGGAGGTGGCACAGTGGATAGAGCGTCAGACTGGGATTCAGAGGACCCAGGTTTGAGACTCCGAGGTTGCCAGCTTGAGTGCAGGCTCATCTGGTTTTAGCAAAGCTCACCAGCTTGGACCCAAGGTCACTGGCTTGAGCAAGGGGTTACTCATTTTGCTGTAGCCCCATGGTCAAGGCACATATGAGAAAGCAATCAATGAACAACTAAGGCACCACAACAAAAAAACTGATGATTGATGCTTCTCATCTCTCTCCATTCCTGTCTGTCTGTCCCTATCTCTCTCTCTCTCTCTGACTCTCTGTCTCTGTAAAAAAAAATAAAATATAAAAAAAAGAAATAAAAAGACTTATTAATTGGGTGAACGTGACAGGAAAGCTTGTGGGATAACTGTTACAGCTTGCAATAAAAAAGAAATGCTACTTGGTATTAATGGACTTCATGCCTTTCTACATCAACTGGCATCTCTCAGGGCCACAGCTGAAATTTCCTGAAGATTTGGTTTTAGGCAGAGGTGACTGTAAAGCCAGTAGCTGCAGCCACCATCACAGGTGCCTGGCCAACATATGTACGCATTTAATCCAGACAGATTATAAAGAAACTGTGGAGCCAAAAAACTGGTGGACCATTTTCCTTTACTCTAGACTCTTACTGGCCAAAGAATAAAAAACAAACAAATGGGGCGCCAAAACCCACTCATATGTTTCTCCGGTTCCACAACCAGGAGAATCTTTCCAATTTTCCTAGAATCAAGGCCCCACCAGCCTTGTTCACCTATGTTCCCCATCTCTTTCTCCTACACAAACTGACTTCGCCTTCAACATTCTGCTATTTTGGCTGCCTCCTCCACGTGGCCTCCCTGCCCTGCTACAACATGGGCTCTTCCTCTCTACAAGAACGTGGTCACTGTCTCCAAAATGGCCTCCTAGCCTCTCCTTTTAAAATCTTTTGACAAAAGCCCCTCCCACAGCACACATTAGCATAACCAAGCCCCTTCCCAAGCAAGAAGGGCAATTAGCTGTATCACGTGAGAGCATCACCATGTGAAGACAGCAGCTATTTTTAACAAAGTGAGCAAAAAATAACTTATCTGCCCAATAGCGACTGATGTAAAATGTTCAGGCCAAGGTACATAAGTTATGGGCTCAAGCCCATTGCTTGAGCACATTCAATTTTGCCTCTGCTGTTCATCCTTACTCTATGGAGGATCTTCTGAGAACAGAATAAAGCAAACATGAATCTCCACTCTCCTCCCAAGTGGCTGAAATGTTATACTGCTGCTATATTGAAAAACTGCTCATATAGAGAGATAACACAATGGGTTTAAAGCTCTGTTAAGTGTTTATTGGAATCATCTTCCTCTACTGTGTGAAATCAGAAAAATGCAGGTAGCACAGCAAGCTAAGGAAAATACTGAAGGATAAATTAGAATTCTCACTGTGATGTGCACTGGTATTTCTTAACTAAAAGCCAGGCAATCACTAGTTTATATCATATATCTCAAACCACAGGTATTTTCTCTTTCTCTGCTTTAGGGACCTGGTTGAATCATCCATTACTCTTCTATGCCCTTAATTCTGTAACAATCTGAGCCAGTCAGGCATCTCCACTATTCAGGTCAGATGTGAAAGTATGGTATTGTTAGTTACCTGGCATATGTAGAACATCAGTCATTTTACAAAACAATTTTGAGGGATTTTGACATTTGCAATAGAGAAGTACTACAAGTCTTTGATTTGAAAAGTTGCTTCCTGCTTCCTCCTTCCTGTCAGAGGCACTGAACTTGAAAACGAGATCAAGCTTCTGGAAAGAAATATGTTTTATATAAATGTTCCTACTCATATTATTTCATAGTCTCCTATGACAACCTTCGCATCAGAGATTTATTCTGGGTAGTTAAGTTATACAACAAAATATCTGCTGTGAATTTTGGCAAGCAATACACTAAGTGGATAACTTGCCAGGAACAGGTATCCATATGGAATAAACAAAAATGGTGAGAACCGGTAAGCGATGCTCATCAGAGGGCTGCACCTCTGAATCTGTTTCCTAATTTGTCCTAAGAAAATATTGTTAACCTCATCAGTGCCTTGATCTATCTTTTTAGTAAGTTGTGCTCATAAACAAGCTAATTTTCTCATTAGAAAACATCAATGGCTGGTATTTATATATACTACAATTCATTAGGAAAAAAAGAGGTACTGAAACTTGAAGGGCTTTTGGAGAAATGTGAATAAGAAAAAAATTAGCTTCAAACAATCAAAGCTCTGTCTTCCAGAAAAGGATATTCCCCTACCCCCATTTAGCATTGCTCAGGTTTTAGATGAAAAAAAAAATCCACAAAACATTTCATTGATTATACATATGAGTTCTAAAGAAATTATTTTAATTATTTTTAGATGTTAAACTGAGAAAGGTGATGTTTTGTGAATGAAGTCATATTTTGGGCTGTAAAGAAGTGGTGTGATTTCTTGAAGCATCTCTTCATTTGCTTCTATGAATAGACATTTTATAGAGTCAATAGAGAAAAAAGAAAGGCTAATCAGATCACTTTCTGTAATGTGAGATGTAAAATTCTTTCTCTCTATAAAATGAGATATTTCCAAAATTTTACCCTAGATTCCTCTGCTTAGTAAGTGAAGCTTAAAATCTCTGAGGGATTATTTGACTACCAATATCTCATGCTTTTGTTAAAATAAAATTCAATGCACTTCTGTAATTAACACTAACATCAAATTGTTATTTCTGATGTCAACACTCCCAGTATGTAGAGATTGCAGTACAATTTAAATAAATGATTAGAGGGTAAGAGTGAACAACAGAAATGTGAATAACAGAAAATTTGTCTAACATCCCATGTTATTTTGTAGTCCTCAATCATGTTCTTCCTAAGATTTTGCCAAATATAAGTAAATGTCTGACACTCTTAGTTAACATTTAAAAATACGTGTTAGTTTCATAATCACTGCAGTGCAGAAGTTATTAAAGCTACAGCAGTTTAGCATGAAAGAAGTCAGGAAATACTCTGCATTATTTTGTTTCCTTTACCAAATGATACTTTATATGCAGTCTTCATTTTCTTAAGTGTAGGTTATACATGCAATCTTCATAAACATAAGAAATATAATATCTATATATAGTCAACAGAGAAGACTATAAAATTTATAGTGGGTATCTATGAAGAAAATTCCAAAAAGATAAGTGAAATCATTTGATAAGTGAACCTACTTTAATGAATATCAGTACATGATTATAAAGAGAGAGTTGAATTACTTTGGCTGTTAGTGAGGTATTATTACTATTAGAATGAAAATTAAGACACTCATATGAATGGATTTTACTTTAAGTGCAGACTTGCCTCAGCTTTGGTAAGATTCAGCTAACATTTAATAAGCACCTACTAAGTACCAGGTCATGGTAAGTGTTCTTATATTTTTTACCTTCTTTGATCAGAACAACATTGTGAGCTAGAGAACATACTGAAGTTTGGAGAATTTTAACATACCATTTAGAATAGAATAGCTTATAAGTGATAGAATTGGTATTCATAGTATGTGTGAGACTCATCTTCCTCACCATGTTTTCTCTCACAAATATATTCAGTTTGGTAACAGTGAAAACAACAACAACAACAACTAAAAAGCAGATTTTTTTGTGTGTCAGGTAAGAGTTTGACTAATGAAAAATGTATCTTTATAAGCAGACGTCCACTGCTACCACAATCAGTAGTAATACTGAGAATAAAACTCTTGTATTCTAAGACGTGCATCAGACTTTTTTTTTTAAAGTCTTAGCTCTCTTTCCCAGAGAGTTGAGGAAGATAAACAAGAAAGATCACCTGACCAAGTGGTGGAGCAGTGGATAGAACATTGGCCTGGGAGGCAGAAGACCCAGGTTTGAAACCTTGAGGTCACTGGCTTGAGAGTTGGCTCACCAGCTTGAGTGTGGGGTCCCTGGCTTGCACTTGGGATCATAGACATAACCCCATGGTCACCGGCTTGAGCTCAGGTTTGCTGGCTTGAGCAAGGGGTCACTGGCTCAGCTGGAGTCACCCCCCCTCTCTGACCCAGTCAAGGCACATATGAGAAAGCAATCAATGAACAACTAAGGTGCCAAAACAAAGAATTGATGCTTTTCATCTCTCTCCCTTCCTGTCTGTCCCTATCTGTCTTCCTCTCTGTGTTTGTCTCTCTCACTAGAACAACAACAAACAAGAAAGCTCATCTTTATAATATTGTAAATAATATTTTAAAAGCAGTCTCTCTTATTGTTGTTGGATTGATGCTGGCCAGGCCTTCCCAAGGTTAATGCAGTAACCCTCCCCCCAGGCCTACAAAGTTCATTCTTGAGTGAAATTAATTATATCTACAACTTTGGGTTTACTAGCACAATGTGTCAGGAAGAGATGAGGTTGTAGCTGAATTTTGCAGTGGTGTTGGTAAATCACCCTCTATGGCTTCTCAGTTAACTGCAACTTTCATCTGCTTACACCATTGTTGCTCAGGCTGTACTGGTTAGAGATGATTTTGTCATCCTTTTTGGATGAGCCTAGTGTAGTTTCTGAATGCATTGTTTGTTCCCAACTCCCTAGAACACAATGGATATTCATCAACAATGGCTTGTTTCTTGTTTAGTGTGTCAAAAACAATTGAGATAAACATATCTAGAATCTAGTCTTTTAATGCATAGTTTGAGCCTTCCATAAAAAAGAATGATATATTGATGTCATAGTAGGCACTTGATAAATGCTTACTGACTTACTGCTCAATTGATTCATTGTGAATATTTTGAACAACTGCATAAACATCACAATGATACCTAATATCCATAACTCACTTATCACCAACTCCTTTAATTTTTTAACTACTAAAATTTTTCTTTAAATTATCCCTTTATCTTCATTTCAACATTTGCTAACTTTTTTTTTTTTTTTTTTTTTTGCATTTTTCTGAAGCTGGAAACAGGGAGAGACAGTCAGACAGACTCCTGCATGCGCCCGACCGGGATCCACCCGGCACGCCCACCAGGGGGCGATGCTCTGCCCATCCTGGGCGTCGCCATGTTGCGACCACAGCCACTCTAGCGCCTGAGGCAGAGGCCACAGAGCCATCCCCAGCACCTGGGCCATCTTTGCTCCAATGGAGTCTTGGCTGCGGGAGGGGAAGAGAGAGACAGAGAGGAAGGCGCCGCGGAGGGGTGGAGAAGCAAATGGGCACTTCTCCTGTGTGCCCTGGCCGGGAATTGAACCCGGGTCCTCCGCACACTAGGCCAACGCTCTACCGCTGAGCCAACCGGCCAGGACGACATTTGCTAACTTTGACAAAACCACCATTTTCTGCTTTAAGTACTTGAATGAATTCTCAATTTTCCATCATCCTTAGGATAAGAACCCTCTACATGTACAGTGCTGGTCACTCTTCTCGGTATTCCAGTCACATTGACCTTTCTTGTCCTCATAGCTGATACACCTTTCCTTTCACAGGATTCATGCTCCTGCTCATCCCACTAAATATAGCCTCATTTTCTCCCCTCTTCACTTACTCATCCTCTAGTAGTCATATTTTCACAGAAGAATGACTTTTGTGACAATTCCTCTTATTATCTGTTTCCACAGCATTAAATATTTCATTTTTAGCATGCATCACAGTTGCAATTTTATTTTTCTTTTAGACATTTGATTATCACCACCACCACCCCAGTAGATAATAAGCTCCTAATGGGCAGGGATTTTAATAACTGACAATTACTCTAAGCCTAAAATCTTACAAACAAAATTCTTAACATGGTCTATAAGGCCTTTTGATTCAGCCCTAAGACTACATCTTCGATTTTATTTCCATAGGATTATGTCATTTAATTCAGTTAAATTTAACAAAGATTTATATTTTCTTTTGACCTAACTTATTCTCCAGCTACTATTTCATTTATTTGTCCACCATACTGGAAAACTACACAAATGTGTAGTAGTTCTTAAATCAAATTTTTAGCTCAGATTTCTCCAGTTTTCCACTTACTCCATGGCAACTTCCAATAGCTTTTAAGATGCTTAATGTATCAGTCTCATTAGTTTTTAGGATCAAACCGCTAAAGCATGAATCCCATACATTTTCTCAGCTAACTTGCTCTCTCAGCAGCATCAGTACAACTTACCATAGCCTCCTAGAAAAACTTTCTTTTCCTTGTTTTCATGATTGCTATTTTCTCTTGATTTGCTTCTTACCTCAATGGCCATTATTTATGTGTATCTTTTGATTGCTCCCTTTTTTTTTTTTTTTTGGTACAATCTATAATAGCAGTATTCTAGGGCTTGGTCTAAAGACTCTATTTTTCCCTATTTTTATTTATACCCCAAGTGACCTCATTGGTAAAATGATCTCTGCTACTAGATGTTAAGTAATTTAAACATACATTTTGAATTTCTAGAGAGAGGTCATTAGCATTTGTAAAAAAAAATTTGTTTAATTTCATTAATTGTATTAAAATATATTTCTTTATACTAGACCAAAATTTGAGGCAGTTTTCAAATTTAATGTGCTGTTCTAGTACATCAGTTAACTACAATATAAGTGAGAAATCACAGAAAAAGTCTGAATGTATAGTTCATTTTAGAAGCATAATACTAGGCTCAGTGGCTCTCATGGGTATTGGGGGTTAAGTGTGCTGATGGTGAAGTATAAAGGCAAGAATACTTGAAAAATAGTTTAATATTAGAATATGTGCAGAAGATAATCACTGAAGAAAGTTGTGTTTCATACAAAGTTCATATCTCCAAAAATTTATTTTTTAAGAAAAAAAGTCACTCAGGAGACATTCTTTAACAGACAATATCATAAAAGTAGTTGAATATGCAAGAAGAATTGTTGAGCCAAAGACTGACATACTGTATGGCCAGGGGCCACCATCATGGCTATTCACATGCAAGTTCTGATTGAATTCAGGCAGATGGTAAAGAAATGGCAGAGTTGGAGAATGGTGGGCCATTCTGTTTATTGGAGTCTCACCAAGACAGGCAAGCCACAAGAGAATCCAAGGGAAAAGCAGAAAACCTGCTTTTCCCATAGAGGACATGGGATCAGGGAGGCCTCTGCAATGCTGATAGCAGGAACTGAGAGTGGGAAAGCCCCTGGTCTGTCTCATTTTATAGTGTAAAAATCTAAACCTTTAAGCCAATATACAAATAAGAAAGTCTCTGATAAAAAGCCACTTATCTGAGGCATAAATAGGATTCCTCATAAGAGTGTACTATCCCACATCATGTAAGAGTCAAGCGTGTGGGGAAAAGCTTAGTTTTGAAAAGATCTTAGGGCCCTGGCCGGTTGGCTCAGCGGTAGAGCGTCGGCCTAGCGTGCGGAGGACCCGGGTTCGATTCCCGGCCAGGGCACACAGGAGAAGCGCCCATTTGCTTCTCCACCCCTCCGCCCCGCTTTCCTCTCTGTCTCTCTCTTCCCCTCCCGCAGCCAAGGCTCCATTGGAGCAAAGATGGCCCGGGCGCTGGGGATGGCTCTGTGGCCTCTGCCTCAGGCGCTAGAGTGGCTCTGGTCGCAACATGGCAACGCCCAGGATGGGCAGAGCATCGTCCCCTGGTGGACAGAGCAGCCCCCCATGGTGGACGTGCCGGGTGGATCCCGGTCGGGCGCATGCGGGAGTCTGTCTGACTGTCTCTCCCTGTTTCCAGCTTCAGAAAAATGCAAAAAAAAAAAAAAAAAAAAAAAGATCTTAGTATTAAAAGGGCTGGAAAGGCTTAGTCTTAAAATTAAGCCTTAGGCTATAATGACTTTGCTGGCTTACAGGCTTACAGCCTGTCTCCCACACCCAATGCAAACTATAAGTGAGCAAACATATACATATATCATATTTACAACCTTATTTGACCAACACATACTAAGACTCTTTTAAAGACATAGACCTTAGATATACATGAAATCAAGAATTAAGATACTTTATATCATTCGTACTTATGATAGTACAAAGGCAAACATTACATACTAAAACTTTGTCACTGAAATATGGCAACATACCCTGTCAGTCAATATAAGCAGTTCATTGTAATTCAACAAATATTTATCAAAGGCTCATTGTGTCCAAGGTCTTTATTCCTCCATTTCTTCCTCAATTATTTTATGTACTCATTCAACAATCATTAATTATTTTTGAGGTATTATTATAGACACCAACAATTTAAAAATGACTAGGATATGGCCTTCCCTATAAGAAATATATCAAGATTAACAAAACTCAATTCTCATTTGCAAGCAGGATAATAATGGAGGTATTGAGAAAGAATTCTGATTCTGATAATAAAGCTTTTCAAAGCAAATGATTTTGGATTTTGACAATATATGAAAGTGGAGAGTTTATCATTATATTTGTAGAAAAATGTGAAACATTTAAAAGTAAATTTATCCCTAGCCGGTTAGAGCATTGTCCTGAAACACCAAGGCTGTGGGTTTGATCCCTGGTCAGGGCACATATGAGAAGCAACCAAAGAATGTACAACTAAGTGGATAACAAATGGATGCTTCCCTCCCTCCCTCTCTCTCTTCCTCCCCCCCTCCTTTCCTCTCTCTCTCTCTCTCTCTCTCTCTCTTCCTCTATCCTTTCCTTCCTCTCTCTGTCTCTCTTACTTAAAGTAAATTTCGTTAAAATATTCACAGTTTGTATAGAACATGCAGTTAGTGTGCTTGCATCTAGTATATTTCCTTAACTCTGATACCATTCATTATAAGATTCACCATGAATTTAAGAACAACTTTTTGGAAAAAAATATATTATTCCACAAAATGTACACATAAGTTGATTTATATTTCAATTACAAAAACATTGGACTGTGAAAGGAAAGTGCCTATTATGCATTATGCAAGAATCATAATGGATAGTAAATCAATTTACTAGCTGGTGGTAGTTTTCAGCCTGAGTTGACTTATTGATTGGTTTAATGATTTTTGATAAGTCATTTAAAAATCACATTTTGTAATTAATTTCACATTAGCAGCAAAAATGCTTTTTATTTTGTAAAATTTAAATTGGTCCCATGTGCATTTTCCACTGACATTTGATTCAGATTACATTTTTTTAACTGTTTAAGATTACGTTGCCTCCATAATTATGCCAAATTTCTTCTAATCTCAGAAAAAGAACATTCAAAAATATGTCCTATGTTTTATTGAGTACCTCTTGTATTTTTTAAAATCCTAAGCCCATGGTCATTAACAAGTTAAACACTGTAATACATGTGACTTATTTTCTTTTTTCTTTATTTACAGAGACAGAGTCAGAGAGAGGGATAGATAGGGACAGAGAGACAGGAACGGAGAGAGATGAGAAACATCAATCATCAGTTTTTCGTTGCAACACCTTAGTTGTTCATTGTTTACTTTCTCATTTGTGCCTTGACCATGGGCCTTCAGCCGACTGAGTAACCCCTTGCTCGAATCAGAGACCTTGGGTCCAAGCTGGTGAGCTTTTGCTCAAACCAGATGAGCCTGCACTCAAGCTAGCGACCTCGGGGTCTCGCGAACCTGGGTCCTCCGCATCCCAGTCTGATGCTCTATCCACTGCACCACTGCCTGGTCAGGCGTGACTTATTTTCTATAAGTTCCACAAAATCGAACTATGAGCTACTTGATAAGGTATATTTGAGGTCAAATCTGCAGTTCCCGCACTAGCTACAGCGTCAGACACATACAGAAGGTGCTTAGTCAAAGTTTCTGGGAAGAATAAATGAATGTGTCAAAATATACTGAATTAAAGTAAATGAAGTTTAGCTATTGAATAAACAGGTATTGAGATGTTAACAACTTAAACCCCTTCAGCAGTCGCCTTTGTATTTATTTTATCTAGCATCATTTTCTTTTTTTAAGCAAATCTTATTTCTAAAAGAAAAGAAAAGGTGCTTTGCTGTGGTGACTCTTCAGCTTCTGGCATTGCTTCAGGGAAGCACAAGGAAGCTGAGCCACTCCCTGTAGACCTTTTGGACTCACTTCTGCCTATGATATGAGACCAAGGATAATGATGCCACTATTTTTATTATACTTTTTTAAAAATCTGAAAATATAGGCTTCTAAAATTGTAAATAAAGACCTTTAAGAACAGAAAACTTTTTTATTTATTTTACTCGCTCGTGACTAACATAGTACAAAGTCAATATATGTGCTTAATAGTGTTGAATGGATGAATAAAAATGTCATGATTAAGTGAAGAAAGCTGTAGAACTATTATCATAAGGTCAACATTAACTATCTAAAATGGTATGGACGTGCATAGAAATGCCCAATTTGAGTACATTAGACTTCTAATATTTTAATTTTCACTGTCAAAATTAAAATCTAGCAGTATTGCTGTTTATCAGTAAATGATCACACCTACTCTTTGCTAGAACTTCATGGACTAGTTGGTATACCAAACTTTTGGGCAGATATAATATATTATGCTCACTTTGTTAAAGATGGCGTTGCCCACATAGAAGCCCATCACCAAGGTGATATTAATGTGTGTTGGGGGCGGGCTGTGGGCAGGCTGGATCCTGGTAGCCTGGGGCTTGGTTTTAGGAATAAGCCTTTCCCACCCTTTTTGATGTGGGGTGGTACAATCCCATCATGCCTCAGATAAGTGACTTTGTATTAGAGACTTCCCTATTTTGTATATTGGATTAAAGGTTTTGATTTCTGCACTATAAAGTGGGGCAGACTGGGAGCTTGCTCGCTCGGTTCCTGAGATTGGCATTAGAGAGCAGAGAGGAGAGCAGAGAGAGGCCAAGTGGAGGAGGCCAGAAGAAGCAGCCAAGAAGGTGAAGTGCTGAAGGAAAAGCCAGTTTGTGCAGAGAGAAGGAGATGGGGAACAGAGGTAAATAAGTCTGGTGAGCTAGAAACCTTTGATTCTAGGAAACTCGGATAAGTCAGTAGCTTTGTGAGCACTGAATGTGTGGGTTTTGCAGCCCACTGTGTGTTTTTACTTGCCCACTGGGTGCAAGCTAGGATTAAAGATGATGGCCCACTAGTTCTTGGCTCCATTGTTTCATTACCATCTGTCCGAATCTAATACGAACCTGCATGTGAATGGCCACGATGGTGGATACTGGCTTCACACAAACATAGATACAGTTTTCACTAAGTGCTTTTATAATCAAAATAACTAATGAAGTCATATAAACCACAGACTTATACACTTCATTGATGAATAAATTTGGGTTTTGTAGTCTTCTGACATAACCATGGCTTTTTCTTAGGGGATTATTTAGAACCAAATTAGTTTAAAATAAAGTTCAAAATATTTTTGTGGACTGATTGTATTGTGTACCTTTTCCTCTTTGTTTATTTTGGGAATTAGGGGTTTGCAATGAACCTATGTGGCGTTAAGAACTACCATATCTCCAGATATTGAGTTTACATTACAAATAAGCAAAAATACCCAGTCTGTCAGAGATCTTCTCCTAGGATACAGGAAAAAGCAAAATTCAGCTAATCTGCACAGTTAATTTGCAATCACTTCTGAATGAAGAGAAAAAGTTGCTTTAAGCTGTCCTGTTCCTTTCCTAGGGACTTAAGCAAGAAGCAAAATTACTACTCTTTCAAAGTTGTCTCTCCTGATCTGTATTCTGTAATTATCTTCTCAGGACCTCTTCCTTTTTAACTTGTAAACTCAGCTTAATCAATTCAAGGATTATGTACAAGTAAATATACATACTCCAAGAACTGAATGGACAGGAAAAAGGATAAAGTAGGACAATTTCCATTCCTGACCACTGGTTTTACCAATGTATCAATTATTTTTGTTCTACACAAAGGAAACTGAGACCCCCCCTGAAAATAAAGGAAGCGAGTCTAGGTAACTCGGATAAGTCAGTAGCTTTTTTCTTTACATTCTCTCTCTTTTAAGAGTAAAAGTATCGTGACTGCCATTTCAAGCAAAGAATAAATTCTACAGACTAAAGGAACAAATTGTTGTTAAAAAAATAAAGACTTAGAAATGTTTAGCTGCCACTGACTCTGTTTTTGGGCAGATAAAATATATTATGCTCACTTTGTTAAAGGTGGCGTTGCCCACATGGAAGCTGTTGCCCACGTGATATTAATTGGTGTTGGGGGCGGGCTGTAGGCAAGCAGGATCCTGGTAGCCTGGGGCTTGGTTTTAAGACTAAGCCTTTCCCACCCTTTTTGATGTGGGGTGGTGCAATCCCATCATGCCTCAGATAAGTGACTTTGTATCAGAGACTTCCTTATTTGTATATTGGATTATAGGTTTTGATTTCTGCACTATAAAGTGGGGCAGACCGAGAGCTTGCTCACTCAGTTCTTGAGATTAGCATTAGAGAGGAGAGCAGGTTGTAGAGCATAGTAAGGCCACGTGGAGGAGAGGAGAGGCAGCCAAGATGGTGCAGTGCTGAAAGAGAAGCCAGTTAGTGCAGAGTTTGTGTAGAGAGAAGGAGATGGGGAACAAAGGAGAATGAGGCTAGTGAGCTAGAAACCTTTGATTCTAGGTAACTCGGATAAGTCAGTAGCTTTGTGAGCACTGAATGAGTGGGTTTTGGAGCCCAGTGTGTGTGTGTTGTTTTTGTTTTTTTTCCAGTGTGTGTTTTTACTTGCCCACCGCGTGCAAGCTAGGATTAAAGATAATGGTTCACCAGTTTGTGGCTCTGTTGTTTCATTACCATCTGTCCGAATCCAATGCGAACCTGCATGGGCCAGGCAGCTGTGGTGGTGGCCCTGGCTACTGGCTTAACACTCTCAAACTGCTAAAATTAGGAGACTTTAGCCTAACCCGTCAGTGGCGCAGTGGATAGAGCATGGACTGGGATGCGGAAAACCCAGGTTTGAGACCCCAAGGTCGTCAGCTTGAGAGAGGGCTCATCTGGTGTGAGCAAAAGCTCACCAGCTTGAGCCCAAGGTCTCTGGCTCGAGCAAGGGGTTACTCAGTCTGCTGAAGGCCCACAGTCAAGGCACGTATAAGAAAGCAATCAATGAACAATTAAGGTGTTGCAATGCGCAACGAAAAACTAATGATTGATGCTTTCCATCTCTTTCTATTCCTGTCTGTCTATCCCTCTCTCTGACTCTCTGTTTCTGAAAAAAAAAAGATAAAATTAGAAGACTTTAAGTGAAAATAAGTAACACAGTTAATTATATTCTGCTTAATGATATTGAAAAATTAAGCCAATATTTGGTTATATTCCTGATTTTTATTTTCAACAAAGAGCTCAGAATGTTACTAGGTTTTGAGTTGTTTTTGTTTTCAAATCAAAGAATATAGTTATTCCAACCTTTTTTTTTGTGGCATATTAGACATTCTAGTTTTGGGATGATTTTATAATAGAAACAGTATAGTCAACTGGTCAAATTCATGAGCCAAAACTAGTAAAATCCTAGCTATATTCTCACTATGTAAATTTATGTTAGTGACTTAGTATTCTCCCCTGTAAAATGAGAATAATAATAGTACCTACCTTTAGGGCTGATGTGAAGATTAAATGAGTTAATAGAGGTAAAGCAAATAAGCAGTAGTTGTCATACAAGTATTCAATAAAAGTGATTGTTATAGTATCTTCATTCTCCTAAAACCACTAGATAGGATGTGTGTGTATGTGAAGCACATTTATTTTATTTTGAGAAGTATTGTGACAGATTACATTAAATGAGACACCTTAAAGTGTTATTTTCCAGAGCTGGTGGGAACTAGTTTTATCAAATGAGCTTTTTGAATCCTCTTCTATGAAAATGTCTAAAATGTATTTTCATTTGTGAAAGTTCTGGGAGCCAGAAATCTGCCTGAAGTTGACTTCCTTGGGAAGTTTACACAACTATCAGTCTTTATGGTTATTTCCCTCTGTTTCCTTGTTACTCATATCTCACTGTTTAAGGTGAAGAGAAATGTTTGCAGAATGAGGACAGGTTGAGGAATAAGGAAACATATCACTAATACCATTATTAATGATTTTGCTATTTAGACAGCAATTAAATATAAATTTATAAATAGGACCCAATAATTTTCTAAGTACAATATGATACTGATTCTGACTTGGGATGCTGAAGTTTGTCTTCTTTATTGATGAAATGTACTTATAGAAACTGTATGATTAAAAGCAATCTTAAAGATTAATACTCAATTTTCAAGATGAGGGAAATGAGATCTGGAGTGATTTAATTAACCACTACCATTTATTCAATAAATATTTATTGATCTCCTATGTGTTGCTCTGCTGGGTAATAGAGCTACAGCTCTGAATATGCAGGCATAGTCTCTGTCCTATTAGCACTCGCAGACTACAGGGTCAACAATTATAGTGAGGGATGATTAAGGAAGTACAGGGAGCTGGAGGAGTGCATAGTAGAAAAGCTAACCTATATAGGAGATCAAATGTGGTATAGAATTCTAATTGAGCCCTGAAAATTCTAATTGAGCGGGCCAGTGCTCTGGGAAGCTGCCCAGCCTGTGAGAAGGCTGGGGGAGAAGGGGGTGGGCAAGGTGTACAAGCTTTTCAGTTTGACTGGAAGAAGTGTGAGTTGAAAGTCATGAGACGTAAAGCTGGAGACACTTGTAAAGCTGGAGACACTTGCAGGTCATCGTGGGCCAGGTAGAGCATGTTTTTGATTATCCCAAGAACAATAAAAATCTTTGGAGAGTTTTAAGCAGTAATAACATGATCAGATTTGTATTAAGACCATTCTGGATACAGCCTGTTTGGTAGATTTAGAGGGAGTAAAGCAAGAGTCAAGGAGGCTAGTGGGTGATGAACGCCCACGGTGGCCTATCCTGCAGTCTGTGGATAAATGCTATGGATTTCATTTGTCTTGTTTCCAAATAGCTTTTACTTGAATGATTACATTTTTCTTTTGACCCAAGTTTTGAAAAAAATAGCCTTTAGAAAGAAAGAAAATATTTTCTCTTTATTAAACCAGGGATTTGATATAGCATGACCTTTTCTAATATAGAAGGAGGAAAATGATGAGCTTAATTGTTTTGGCTGATGTTTTTCACCCAACAACTCATTCTAACCTGCCAGGAAGTCTTCATCTTTGTGTCTGTTGGATTCATTTCATGTTTTCTATTCCCATTGCCACTGCCCTGCTTAGGTCCTCACTACCTCTCACCTGAACTATTGTAGTAGTGAGCCCACTCATCTCTCTGACTCCCAAGGTTTTATTTCCTATTTATCTTCCCATTGTGCTTTAAGATTGCACCGATTCAGTGCTTTTAGAGGCTTCCCTCTGCCTAGGGGGGAAGTGTTAGCCATTGCTGCATCTGCTCTTCGGTCCTGACCTTCTCCCTGACCCCCATACGCTCGGCTGTTAAACTAAGCCAGTACACAGGCTGCTCCCCAAATCCCACACACGGTCTCTCTACCTTTGCTTATGTCTCAAACAGCTTTCTCTACTTTCTGCAATCTTAATCATTTTTCAAAGCCCAGGAAAGGAGCAACTTTTTTTTTTTTAAAGAACAGGGTTGTTTTTTTTCTTTCCTTTTTTTTTTATTTATTCATTTTAGAGAGGAGAGGGAGAGAGAGAGAGACAGAGAGAAAGAAAGAGAGAGAGAGAGAGAGGAGAGACAGAGAGAGAGAAGGGAGGAGGAGCTGGAAGCATCAACTCCCATATATGCCTTGACCAGTCAAGCCCAGGGTTTTGAACCGGCGACCTCAACATTTCCAGGTCGACGCTTTATCCACTGCGCCACCACAGGTCAGGCAGGAGCAACTTTTTAATATACTTTTTACAGGTATGCCAAATGGAAGTATTATCACTTAGGGGTGTCATTGGTGAGCTCCTAAATTTTCCTGTTGTTATAGTTACATATGCATGTATCTCAATTTTCCAATAAGATTATAAATTCTTAGGTGAGACATTCTCTATATCCTCCTTAGTATTTTTCCCAGTGCCTTGAAAGTAACAGACACTGAGTAAAGACTTATTTAATTGAATTAATGTCACTTTTCATACCAAATGTAACATTTTTATATGGAGTTATTTTGTTTGAGATCCAAAATACTTTTAAGAAATGGTATAACTGCCCTGGCCAGTGGCACAGGGGATAGAGTGCCAAGGTTGCTGTTTCAATCCACAGGTTGCTGGCTGGAGCCCTGTTCAGGGCACATATGAAAAGCGATCAGTGTCACCACTAGGTGTAACAATGAGTGGTGCTTCTCTCTCTCTCTCTCTCTCTCTCTCTCCCCCCTTCCTCTTTTCCTCTTTCTCATAAAAGAAAAAAAAAGAAAGAAAAACCTGTATAATTTTGAATTGCGTGTAAAGGGGGGAAATCAATGTCAATATTTTAGCATGAACAATACCCATGAATAAATAGAAAATTTTAAATAAGATTTTGTCATTCATTAAATATGTGTTAAATATTATTATACATTCCATTCATTATTATAGGCAGCTGTAAAAGACAGACAAGATCTTGGTCCTTTTGGATTTAATTCTAAGTAGGAAGATAGGTGGCTATTCCAACTATATCTTAAATTATTTTATAGGCATTGATTTCAATAAGTTTTTAAATAGATAACCCCATTTAAAAAAACTTTTATGGATTTAAAAAAATTATATATTTTTAATTAGATTGTATTACCATGTTCATAATTCCACACAAGCATCTATTGGTATAGTAGTACCAAGGCACTCTGCTAAATTCACAGCTAAGTCAGAAACTGCAGACTATTTAAGCATGAAAATGCACTACATTTTTTATGTCAGAGTATATTCACAGGGGAGAGTATTAAGAAATGCTCGTATGCATCAAAGCACATAGCATCCCCCAAAATAGGCTGGGTCTAACACCAACCAAAAGATGGGAGAATACAGAAGATGAGAGAAGGGCCAGATGCTTAGATGCTTTGGCCATGGAGCAATAAAGCAATGTTGGGACTGTTCCACATGGCTGGAATAGTTCATGTAACAATGTGTTAGTGTTTTTTTGTGGACCAAATGCCAAGAAACAGAGTCCCAACCCAAGAGAAAGGACAGGAGGGAGTATGGGACCCCAGAAATAAGAGTCTATGTGAAGTGAATGGCTGAAAGAGCAGGTGCTGAGAGGTGTGCTCAGAGAAAGGAAAGTCTGGGTCAAGGGAACTCAGGAGCAAGCCCTCTAGCAATAAAGAAAGAAGTCTCAATTATCTGTCTCTAGGAGAGATTCAGCCTTAAAAATCCGGGAGCCCAAAGAGTATAAAAGCCTGTCAGAGAAGAACTTGTTTCTTATAATTCTGCTGCGTAAGCCCACCCTCTACATCCAGCTTTGGAAGAGCCAGCAGCTGAGTAAATTAGAGTGACAAGGAAGGCGAGGAGAACCCAAGGAGCATTGGTGATTTATTTCTCAACTTCTAACCTGAAACAGGCTCCTGTGGCAACAGAGAGAAGATTCAACCTTCAAGTTCAAAGTTTCAATCATTACATTGGTCTAGGCATACTAAGTTTTGAATGGAGACTGTAATTAAGGTATAATGAGAATCACATAAATATTTTGGGTAAAACATTTTTTGGTAGGTCAGATGAAAACATTGTTAGTATAGACTGGATGAAGTGAGATTTGAAATTGGTCCTAAAATATAGGTTTGTAAAAAGAAAGAGGAAAGCATATTATACATGAATTTATGATTATAAATATCTTCAAAGTTCTATTTTGTGTGCAAACAGAAAATTTGGGTAGAGGAAAAGCTTGTATTGAGAAAAAAGTTTGGAAAGATATATTGGTGGCCTGCTTTAAAAAGATTTTTGATTGCCAAGCTAGGAAGTTTAAAGTAAAAAATATATACATATTGATTGATTTGAGAAAGAGAGAGAAACATCTTCCTGTTGTTCCACCCATTTGTGCATGTATTGGTTGATTGATTCCTACATGTGTCCTGATGGGGGATGAAAACTGTCCCCCTGGCACATTGGAATGAACTCTAACCAACAAAGCCACTTGGCCAGGGCCAAAGTACTTTTTTTTTTTTTTTAAGTGCTGAGTTTAATCCCTTTTAGACCAGGGAATAGAATGGTCAAGTTGGTTATTCATCCAACTTCATCTGGTAGTGATATTGCCTGTTGTAAAAAATGGCAATATCACTACTTTTACATCACATCATTATATTATCTCCATTGCACCAGCACCTTAGTTCTCTTGTTTATTGTCTGACCGTCACTGTTCAGTGTAACCTGAATGAAAGCAAAAATCCTTCCAATTTTTGTCATTCACTGCTATATCTCTAGAAGAGTGACTGGAGACACATTAGACACTATATGTCATATAAATAAATAATAAATGGAGAGGGTAAGACTGGAGGAGATAAACTACAGACGATGGAGAGTAAGTGACAATGACCCAGGCTAGGGTTTTGGCAGCAGTAGGAGAGAAGAGAGCACACTTACAGGATGAGCTGTGGAGGGGGAATCACAGAGGACCGAAAAGAAGGGAAATCTCATAGGTAAGTCCAAGAGTGTGAATTATTTTCTGAGGAGATGATGGTGCCCCTACTCAGTTCTGGAAAGAAGAAGAAAGAGGCTGGTTTGGAATGGTGATGGGTTTTTAGCTTTAGCTAATTAGAGCTGTCCTATGGAAGGGTCCAGCAGAGGTGCCGTTATTGGGTATAAGCACTGTAACCATCAGAGTGTAAGGGAGCCCAGCTCTGCTAGGGACACAGTATAGCTTTCAACAATTTAACATTCTGGTGCCTGAGATGACCTGAGTTTTAGAAATTAAGTGTTTCTTTACTGTTTTGGAGTGTGTGTGGCAGGGAGCAGGGAGGGGGTGGTCTGTTTTCTATGCTTTTCTCATGAAGTCCATTGTTAAGTGTGTAATGCCAGAGAACCCAAAGAGGTTACATAGACCCCCCCTTCCAGGAGGTAAAGTAGGTGGCCCAGTCTAAGCCTCCTCCAGCCCCTGCTGCCCCTCCCTGGTTCCCTCGTTAGCATTTACCCCATGTGGCTCTGGACGCTGCTTAGAAAAACATCTTTGGCAGTATTTGTGAGGATTGCCAGCTTCAGCTAAGCAACCATTCACTTGAATGAAGCAGACGATGAGTGGAGAATGTATAAGAAGTTGCCAAGTGAAGTTCTGCTCCAGCTCTGCAGATCTGGGGGTCGAAGGGCGGAACTGTTACAAAACAATGTTTTCCCACACACCCTCAGCTCCCAAGAATATACTTATTTGTTACTTATTGAGATGTTAATTATATACTTATACTTATTTATTACTCAAATATACAATTTGAGTTTTTTCTTTGTTTTTTACAGAGACAGAGAGAGGGATAGATAGGGACAGACAGGAATGGAGAAAGATGAGAAGCATTATCAATCATCAGTTTTTTGTTGCGACATCTTAGTTGTTCATTGATTGCTTTCTCTTATGTGCCTTGACCACAGGCCTTCAGCAAACCAAGTAACCCCTTGCTCGAGCCAGTGACCTTGGGTCCAAGCTGGTGAACTTTGCTCAAATCAGATGAGTCTGCGCTCAAACTGACGACCTTGGGGTCTCAAATCTGGGTCCTCGGCATCCCAGTCCGATGCTCTATCCACTGTGCCACCGCCTGGTCAGGCAAGACAATTTGAGCTTTAAATGTGCAGTTACCTAAATCCAGAAGCATTTCTATTCTTAGAAATAGAAATAAAGGGTTCAAGGATGACACTCTTCAAACACCAGTAACTTCCCTTTGTAACATCTCAATATTGCAACTATAAAATATAGGATAAAAGATCAAAAATGAAAAACTTTCCTAATAAAAATGCCCAAAAGGTATGCATTGTATGTGTTCATGTATCTTTGTGGAATTTACTATAGGTAATAGAGAAAAATTCCTTTGCAATGGAAATAATATGATGTTTTTAGAAAATGAAATCTTCTCAAACAACTCATGGAGACTGGGCTTTATTAAGTGAGTTTAATTAATTAATTAACATTCAGGCTTGCAGAATTTATTTTAAACAACTGATTAATCTAATTAGAGTGGACTTGCTGTGGGGAATAATTTTGTTCAGTAGTTCACTGGGTGGTCTCTGTGTGACAATCATTCTGTGTTTAACTGTTTAGGACTAAGTGCTTGTACCTCCCTTCCATTCATACATTGAAGCCCTAGCTCCATAGTGATGGTACCTGGAGGAGAAACCTTTGGGGGGTAATTAGGTTTAGATGAAGTCATGAGAATTCCGGCCCCATAATGAGATTAGTATCTTTATAAAAGGAGGAAGAGAGACCAGGGCTCCCTCTCTTTCTTACTAGGAAAGACGCAGCAAGAAGGTGTTCTTTCGGGTAACGGGCTCTCACAGGGAGCCCAGTCTCTCTGCTCCTTGAACTTAGATTTCCCAGTGTGGACTGAAATAGAGCCACATACTAACCCTGACAAGCTCAGGGGACGCCTGTGTGGCGGACCCCGGAAACTCGGAGACAAAAGTAACCACATAGGATGGTCTGAACAAAAACATTCCTTGCTAAAAGCAGGTCACAGTGGGTAGTCACTTCCTAGGCCTGTTGCTCTTGCCAAAGGTCAATCTTTACTTCAATGAGCCTGTCTATTGTTTTCTTTCTCTCTCTCTCTCTCTTTTCTTTTTAATCTCAGAAGACATACCTTTGAAATGTCAGACTAATCTTTTCTAGATCCCTGAGGGCACAACCTCTGCCCTGAAACAGGAGACTGTAGAACCTCTCTTTGTTATCTTCTTTCCCCGAATACCATCTCTCTGTGCTGTAAATGTTAAGTGTTAACTCTCCTGTACCCACCAATATAAATTGTCTCCCTATTTTATTTTTTATCCAGTCCCATAGATTTCTCTGCTTTGCTTTCTCCTGTCTACTTAATCTACCACCAATGGATTTGATGTAACCCTCCTTCCATCTCTTCCTTTGATTCTACTGTATAAAATAAGCTGCAAAACAGCCATTCTCCAGAGCATTTTCTCAATCTGCTGAGGCTGTGCTTCCTGGCAATTGTTGTCAGTTTGGCTCAAATAAACTCATACACATTTTCTAAAGGTTTGGATGCTTCTTATGTCAACACTAGCCTCCGGAAATGTTAGAAGTAAATGTCTGTGGGTTAAGCCAGACAGTCTATGGTATTTTCTTATATCAGTTGAGTAGACTGAGGCAGTCTATGTGTTAAAGAATAATCTGGAATCTTATTTAATTTGTGTATTCCTGAATCCTAGCATAAAGAAAATCAGTCTGGAATGCATCTGTCTCCATATTCTTCCTTTTAATAAGCTTCAAAGTGATTTTGATGCAGGCCCTTCTGGACAACAGTCTGATGAACGGTATTTGCTATAGAAGTTAAGTAGATGATTGCTGTTGGTACAATAGGTAGGAAGGTGGAAAGAAAAATAAGAAGAGAGTTGCTTTGACTTTGTCCTTCAACTTTTTCACTATTCTCTACTACATATGTTTTAACCTTTTCTGTCTAAGAAGCAGACTTAAAATCACCAGATTCCCTACTTATATCACATAGCAACAAACACAAATTTAGGATTTAAAAGTTTTTTTTTTAATTTATTGATTTTAGAGAAAGAGAAAGAAGGAGGAGGGAGAGAGGCAGAAACATTGATCTGTTTTTGTATGTGCCCTGACCAGAGATTGAACCTACAACCTCTGCATACTGGGACGGTGCTACAACCAACTGAGCCATCTGGCCAGGGCAAAAATTTAGGATTTTAGAAGGAAAAAATGTGGGGAGGGTGAGCACTCTATAACACCTCAATCTTTTTTTCTTACCAGGTCTTCATTTAGAGAAGGTCTTTTTCCTCTCAAGTTACTGCATTGTTTATATTCAAGAAATCATAGCCAAAGGACATTTCATAGACAAAATTATAAAGCAGGCAAAACTTATTTTTCATTCTTCCCACTTCTCACCAAACTGGATAAAGTTAACTTTTCCGGAAAAAAAAAATGAACCAATAAATCCAATGTGTTGGAGGATTTGTGCACTACATAGACCTAGAAGTATATGGTCTTTTGTACTTCTTGGATAAAATATTTTTTAAAATTAAGAAAATTTCAGAAACCAAGGTAAGTACTTGAAGAGATTTTTTGGGGGTGGGCAATGCAGAAGAGGCTCTCAGCCTTTTTCAAAACATTTTTCCTAAGGGCAGGCCTTGGGCAACAACTAGGAGTCTAAGTCGCATATCATGGCTCCTTATTAATTCTGATGTGTGGTCTGGTCTGGTCACAAATGTATTTGGACTGACAGAAATCAGTAGGATTAATGCACCGGCATGCAGAGGGTCTTTTTTAGGAAAAATAAATAAATTCTTCAAGCTAGAAACAGAAAATCATATCCTCCAGATCTCATCCTCTCCTTGAAGCAGAGACACTTTCTTACTGTGCTGACCTTGCCAGGCCGTCTCCAAATTGGCATGTTTTGGGGAATATTTTGTGAAAGCAGTGTCTATTATGTCATATTCTTCAGCACATGGTAGATTGAAACTGTTAAGCAAAGTACAAAATATTACTAATAATCTATCTCTTATTAATAATCAAAAGAAACAGTCTTCACCAGATAGAGGGACAGATCTGTAATACCCATTCATTTTTTATGTCCATAAAATAGTCTAGCACAAATCACAAATTAGAGAAAAACTTTCAAGTAAAACTTCACGTTTCAGGTGTTTGATTGTCTAAAATGAAATAAAAATTCTTGCAACTATGACAGCAGTTTCCTGCATGTGGAATAGCATCTCAGTCAGAGGACCATGAGATGTGGGTTTTCCCAGAACAGCACTACTGAATCTTTGGAATCATCAGCAGGTCACATTGCTTCTCTTGTTCTTGGTGTATTTAAAATTTGGAACCCTTGAGCTGATCCTTTGTAAAGTTGCTGTATGTATTATGAATAAATTGGCAAATGATTTCTTAAATAAAGATGAATGACTATTTCAATTGGGTAAAGAAATTACAAAATTTTACTAGTCTGCAAATCATTTTGACCAGCTCATTTTCCTGATGGGAAGTAATTAGGTAGTAAAAGGAGAAAAACATTAGCATTTCAGCCTTAACAAACAGAAATGCTGTTCATCTGCATGCGGCTCTTTGAGACACTTAATTTGTGCCACTGTATTTATTTTCATCACAATTAGGCTCCAGGAAACATATTTTGTTCTCATTTTCATACCTGGTGTTTATTTTTTAGCTTGTAAATAAATCTATATCATCTTAGACTTTTCTGATTCTTATTTTTTCCCCTTAGTTCTAGTTAATTTTAAGTGATTTTTTTCCATTTATTTCTTCCATTTGCATTTCTTTGTCCTTCAGAAGGGTCTGTGACTGATTGGGGTAGAGAAAGGCTAAGTCTCTAAAACTCTTTTCTGGGTTCCATTTTAATAACCATTGGTCTCCTTTACCAAAATAAGTTCCTCTACTTGGAAATGAAGCCCCCCATAAAGCATAAATAGGGAGGTAATATAACTTACAAGTAAAGAAAAAAGAACTTGGAATAAGAAAGTTTTGAATTCCAGTTTTTGACTTGTTAATGACTTAAACTGGGGAAAATTGCTTTATCTCTCTGGGCCTCCATTTCCTCTTCTTTAAAATGAGGATCAGAGTACCTACCTCATGCTCTTGTGAATATTAAATAAGATCATCTATGCAATGTTTTAGTTGACTTCTCAGCAATATCATCTATTACTATGACATACCATTAGTTGTGTTACCTCATGGCATCCAGCATGATGTCTTTCCATAGAGTATCAGAATACCTATGTTTAAAATTTTATTTTTATTTATTTCTTAATTGTTTATTTATCAAGCAAAACTATTTCTTAGCTGAAATATTCCTGTTTCATAGTTTAGAAACACAGGTCAGTGACAAACTTCCATGGAATTCAACCCAAAGACATTCTTTACATTCCAAGATCACTTTGTACTCTGAAAGAGACACCAGCCCTCCTCACCTCCTCAAAAATCTTTCATGAAATCATAATTTCCACAGAAATCTGCATATTCCTTTTTTCTTTCAGGCACCACAAATGTACAGAAAGCTACAACCCCCAGGAACATAATGATGGTCCCAACAATGTACATTTGCAGACATTTGGCCAGAAGGCCATGCATCTGAGGTTTTGTCAAAGCACCGGAAGCCTTGACAGTTATTCTCCTCAAACCAACATTCTTTCTGATAGAGAAATGGACGATGCTCCAGTCTATATTCTAAGTACATCTGCTAAATGAAGGAATAATAGACTTTTTGTTGGATGGAAACTCTTCTCTAGAGTTTTAAGTTTGATTTTTGGAATACCTTTGACTTTACATGTTTGTGAAATTCTGTATGTGTTTTAACATGTTTACTTGTGTCCCCATGGCATGTCCAAAATCTTATTTTGTTTATAATAGGTGTTTAATAAATATTTATTGTATGTTGCTTCCCTATTAGCTATCTTTTCTTTCTGTAGATAATCTTTTTATTAGAGGAGTGTCTTTTAATTGTTATATTCTAATGATCCTATGCTACATATATAGGTTGTAATGTTTTTCAAACTATGTGTCTAGTATCATGGTTTTGAAATTTTCTGTTTGGTGTGTATCTACACTCTTCCAAGTGAGTTTACTCAATGTTGTGTGTGTGTGGGGGGGTATGAGTGTGGATGAATGCCATGCTATACAGGTGGGTCAGAATGACAGCTACCTTGGGTATTCTATGGATATACTCTCTCTATATGTGGCTTTGTTTTCAAACATGATGTTTTAGTCTATGTCTAGATTACATCTGAATGTTTTCCAAGTTATTTTTCTTTCCTGTTCATAAAGTCCAATGTACAGTTTTCAGTTCCATAAAAAGATGACTCAGTTAGTGAGGAAATATTATAGTCTGTGTAGACACAGACTTCTTAGAATGCCTCAGTCCCAGGGAGAGGTCACAAGTATATTAACGACCCACTTTCCCTACACCAAGGAAATTGATTTCCCTTTTGTTTCTAAGGAAAATCATTTTGAGGGTACTTAGCATTATGTGATGAATTGTACTATAAAAACACTTGGGCATTCAGGAGGAAAATACTGGTTTAAAAATTATTTATTCCATGAAGTCTCATTTTATCTTCCTAAAGATATATTCTGTTTTGGAATTCCACTTATGTTTACTGTTTTCATTTAATCTACATGAATGTTTGTATGTACAGTCTAAAGGTCACCAAGCAGTGAAAAATACAACATTAAATTGTGTTTTTAGCTGCTGATTCACTTTGCTCTTAGTCTTATAGTTTCTGGACTTGCCAAGTGTAACCTAGGAACTTGTTTCCTGATTTATATCATTTACTCTCTAATGATTAGCATAGCTTGCATGTCAATGGCTGGGACTTAAAGACACAATTGAGTGCGATGGTGAGTCTACCAAGGTATTTGCTTAAGACTCTTAAAATAAGTGTACACATGGATATACTAGAACCAGAATTTAACTGAACAAAGTGGAAAACCTGTTTCTCTTTTGTGGTTATTTCAGGTTTTTCTATTTTTAAAATAACCTTCATATATGATTCCTCCAAATAAGTCTAAACTTATTCCATATTGATATATACATGACTTGAACTTACTTTTCATGATATAGCACAGTGATGAATTAAAGCTTAGTTTTACAGGCTTTTAAGGTTGTTTTAATATCAAGGTGTTACCGTATTCTAACAGAATTACTATATTGTGTTAATGTATACATCTGAACTACACACTCTATTATATTCCTAGCACATCCTATTAATTATGGAAAACATTTTCATTGCAATTGTGAAATTTACATGACAACAGCTTCTGGGACTCAGTGGAGCATCAGACCAATATGTCACAGAATTCCCTTGTAGTGTGGGAGTTGACAGGGTTCTGTTGACATCAAATTTGCAATGAGATTGTCTCATAAATGTAGATTCACATAGAACACTACTTAGAAAAATCAGCTCAGTAGTCACATAAGCCATTAATGTCAGAGATGAAAAAATTCCTCATATTTACACTAGTAACATGAGTTACTAAGAACTTGTAATCATATAAATGACCTAAAAGGTGTGTCTTAAATATAGTATTTAGAAAAGGTATCCAGCTATAGAACTGTCACCATTGTGTTCTCTCCTATAACTGTAAAAGCTTTTGTATTCTGCAAATCCTATAATAATGTGAGATAAAGACTCTAAATTAGGCAACAGAATGGACCAGTCCTGAGGGTTATAATAGGAATAAGTAACAAGACAAGATAGAACTGGGGGATAATTAGGCTGAATATTACAACCAAGTTCTCAATAGGAAGAACTAGTAGACTGTGAAATAGTCTTTCAAATGCACTGGAAGAAGTCATTACTTGAGCCATTTAAAATCAGACTCGACTGAAGTACTCCAAAAGATGGTATGCTGTGGGGACCTGGCCTACATTAGAAGTGGAAGGAGGGGAATGACCTAATAGCTTCTACCATCTGTGTGATTACTATGATTGTACTCATTTTATGTGTTCTGTCTTGGTGGATAATCTTCTATCATTTTTTGCTACTTCTAGGTAGCAGTTTCAACAAATTCTTCTAGTGCAGAATTAAATGATTTAGCAGCATCTCAGAAGAGATGAAAATGCGCAATAAACAGTGTAAAATAGTAAAGCTATGAGTCAACTCTACTCCTTTTTTGGGAGTAACAATTCTCACCCAGGAACTCTGGCCACATTCCAATATGCATAAATACATCCTGTCTGCGTGGCTTTGGATGGAGATTAGGTATTAATTTTTATTTCTTTTGTTTCATGGTATCTTGGGATGATGTAGAGTACAAAATAACAAACTAAAGCATTTTATCCTCAAGCCAGTCACTAGAGTAAAGCAGGAGGTAGAGAGGACCCTGGAAAAATATCTTGCAATGTTTTATGACTGATAGCTATTTGAGAAATGGACAAGAAAGGGAAAATGTTTTAATTTGAAGCAAAGAGTTTGATATGAAATAAGGAAGAAGGAAAGGTATCCAGATAAGTTGTAAAATTGTTATTACTGAGAATCTTTCAAAATAAGACCGCCCTCAATCTTGTGCAGTTCTGGCTGGTCACCGGTCATGAAGTAGAGAAGTGAGGCAGGTGACAGTTTGACAATTATCCTAGTTTTTTACTCAATAAAAATATTAATTTATATTTAATTAAAACTCAATTTTATTCTATCTTTGCACTTGTTCATTCTAAGTTTAATTGCAGTGATACAAATTTAGAGATGAGATTATTATGATGTTTGCTCGTTGTGAAGTAAATCAACTGATTTACAGTCATTTCTTCTCATGTGTACACCACAAATTTTTAAAAAGACCATCATATACAAATGAATGGATCATAGAATATGTTTTCATTATTAATGTTTTCTGTTTATGTATTATTTCATACATTTTCTCAATTTACTTATCACATATTTTTAAAGAGTGAAAAATAGTATTAAATTTAAACAGAGAGGTCTCTATCCCACCCAAGTTCCCCCAATTTTTTCTATTCTTTGTGTTGGCATAATTTTCTATGATTTTATTGGCAAAGATCAGGCTCATAGAACAAGAGATTTTATATGGATTTTTTTTCTTTTTTGGGAGGGAGGAGTGGAGACTTGTCAAAACTAAAAGGAATTCTTACTATTTAGCCTTCCTTTAGCCCAATGAATATTGTTGAGTTTTTATTCTTTCATTTGTGAAGAATAAGTTTCAAGACTTTTTCTCCTCAGTTTCCATTCATAGCACCTGTGCTATTCTGAATATAAATGAAGTCAGCCTTAGGGCATGTCTATTCATGCCCTAAGTAGTCCTGTTGGATGATCAGAACATGAATGAATGGATAACTAAAACCCACAGGTATGGAAAATTTTTGTAAATACAAGACACTTCTATTATGAAATGAGAATGTCACTTTGTTAAGGTCTGGTGTGCCATAGCTTCCAAAATCTATCCCAATTCTACTGGGCTGTTTTGAGAATAAAAGCTGCATAACACTATAGAATCATTAACTAATAACCTAAACATCTTTGGTAGGAACTGTGTAACCCACTGGAGTTTAGTGTAATGGCAATCTAAATGTTTTGTCATGCCTACATTATATAAATTTACACAAACAATTAAGAGTTCAGGTAGCAGCCTTAAAATAGGTGGTCAGATAAACCAAAGCAGACTTAGGTTTAGGTAAATGAATCAAGTTTCTCTACCAACAAATGCTTCTTTCCCCTCAAAGAAACACAACAGAGCTCCACTAAACAGTTCTTAGATTAGGTAGCACAAATTGAGGCAGAGAAATTGAGGTAATGAACCATTGCTGACATCTTTAATTCACACTGACTCCACTCACATTGACCTCAACTCTGAATATACAGATATGTAACTACATGTGGCAAAGACAGCACTATTCAAATAACAGTAGAAATATTTTATTAGCAAATTAGCTGAGCACTTGATTATTAGAAGTGTACAGTTTGGTTATTAGAAGTGTACAATGCTTTAAAATACTTAAAAGGCAGGGCAAGTCCCTTTAAGATACCTAACTAAAAGGCTATCTTGAACGTTTGTTAACCCAGGAAAAGAACTAGAAGAAGATCTAAATGATCTCCTTAAGAAACAAGCTTATTGGTTATATTGCCTAGTCTATTGATAGATCGAGAATCCCCCGCTCTCTGAGTTATCTCACTGTCAGATAAGAAAATGGAACAGGATAGATGAAGAAATATGCTCCCAGTCTGGCTTTTCGATTTTTCGCTCAAACCAAAGGGAGCAAAGGGCATTGAGTTAGGGATCATTTCCAAGCGTGTTGCAGCAGAGTGAACTGCCTCTAGCTGCAGAGCGTATCCCGGCTGCAACACCCACCACGTCCCGCTGACCGCTGCCCACCTCGCCTGGCAAGCTCCACACGCACATGAAACAGCCAGTGTGGCAGCAGTCACCGCAGGGTTTTCTGTGCACATCGCCTAAGGAGCCCCCAAATTGCACTGTATCCTGAGCCCAGAACAGGGCTGAAGGTGGTTGGCTGATGAGACCCGGGTCTCCGGGGGTCTGCGAGCGTTAGTTGTCCCTGCACCTCTCTTGCTCTGGCTGCAGATCTGTGCTTTGAAAGCTGCCTCCCTCTCAAAGACACAGAAGTGCGTGTACACACACAGAGAGACTCGCTTTGCTCACACCCACATCGCCTCTGCCCCCACCCGCCCCACCCCTGGCAGAACTGTAGGGACTGGTCGGTGCTCTGCCTCAACTTTCCCGGCTGCACCTGCCCACGCGGCACCCGAGCCTCCGCACCCTCGCCGGGCGCCCTCCAGAGGGGACGCGTCCTTCTGTGGGCCCCTTACCTGGAACCGACAACTCCCGGCACGGACTGGAGCTGACCGTGGTGGCTGTGGCGGCTGAGCCTGCACCCGGGCTCTGGCTCATGGTTGGTCCTTCTCATTCGACACAAAAGAGGTAGTTTGCTGGCTTTGTCCTTTCCAAATCCAAGGGAGAACTTATTTTGCCCCTGAAATGGCCAACTTGTGCGCGCTGTTTCCTGTCACAGTGCCCCCTGCCCCTGCCACCGCCTCCTCCCGGCTGCTGGCTGGACCATTGCCCGGTGGAAGAACACCCAGGCCTCCAAGGCAGTGGAAGTGGGAAAAGGGAGGGTGGGAGACGATGAGAGGAAGGAGGTTGGGAAAAGGGGGGACCGAGTGGTCTTCCGCGGAGGGGAGGGGTCGCAGTTCCCAGCTGGGTCCCTCTGCTTCTCTCTACAGGCAAACACGCTTACCGGGCGTGGACCAACTTTCCTTCACCTTAGCCAGGCTGACACCACAGCATCTAATTGGGACTCTCGGCAGAGGCATGGACCTGGCATTTTCTCCTTCTCATTCTCCTTTTCTCTTCTCCTCCCTCCCTTTTATAGGGGTGTATCTGCAGTCATCGGTGAGCTAGGGTATCTAGCCGGGAGGATTACTAAACGTAGAGCCACAGTTTCGCCTCACTCGGAAATCCTAACGCAGTGCATGCAAGGGTTGGGAATTTCAGAGAGGCAGGGTGAAGGGGCGTGGGGCAGCAGGAAATCCGCGGCTCTAACTTTGAAGCTCCGCTAGAGCTCCCGGCCTGCGGGAAAGCAAGTAGTAACAGTCAGCCCAGGAAGAAGTCTCCCGGGGTGGTCGTTGTGCACCCGGCTGGCCACAAGCTAGAGGAGAAAGGGAGAGCGAGCGTGAACCCAGAGGGAGCGTGAGAGCCTGGGAGGCCGGTGTGCAGCTCTACCCCACACGCAGCTCAACTGCACATTGCAAGCCCCTGGAGAGGGCTTGTGCAGAACAATCTCTGGGTCAGGCGGGAGGAAAACGCTCCAGTTTCCTAGCAACCCTCATCAATCTTCTCTGGATAGCTCTCTCTGAAGGAATTCGATTGGACAGCCCCTAGGGGAGACACACCCCTTCAAGAATGCTGGGCTGCTGCTTTTTCGCATTCTCCCAAATTTCTTGGGTGGAGTAAGATTAGAGGAGAGTGCTGATTATCTTCTTTCTTATCCTCCTGTGCTGCCACACTGCCCCCTTAAAGCAACCCCACCCACCCCCACATTAATCTTTCTCTAGTCCTCCTTGTGGTTAGCAGACCTAGTCAATGTTCTACCAGAACCTCTTCTTTCTTCTTACAATTAAATAAATAAAAACCTGAAATCGGTGACGTAGGCACAAAAGAGAAAAAGGCACACGAAAATAGCTTGAATTGACTCTGAGCTACAGATAAAATACTAAAGGTAAAATTCTAGACATCTTTTCATGTTTAGAAACACATTGTGTTTAATTTCAAAAAAGGAAACTTCATTGTCATTATTTTTCCACCCTGATGTATTAACTTTGTGTTAACTAACAACTGAGTTATATGTAGCCAGAGACAATTTAACTTAATGTCTTAATGCTACTGTTATTCTTTCATATTTAATGTTAAGTTGTTTAACAACTTCCTGCTTTGTAACCAAGCCAAAACATATAAACTACAGAAATAATTTTACCACTAGAATAATTTTGCCTTACCTTTAGAAGCTGAGGATATTTAGAAGACACGTGTGCTTATACATATGTTCCATTGTGAATGCCACTAAAACAAGAAACTTGAATATAGTAAAAATTAAAATGCTACTAATAAGTAAAATTCTAAAAATTGTAGAAGTCTTCCCTTCAACACCATTCTATTTAGAATGCAATAGCAGTGTTAAAATAAAAGCAAAATCACTCTTCCTTTGCATTTCATTATTATTATCTAACATGCACTGCTTACCACAAACATATTAGATTTTTATAAGAAAATATTTTTACAATGTTTGTCCAATAGACAACTAAGTCCAAGAGCAATGACACAGCAATAGAGAAGATAAGGATCTACACACTACAAGGACTTGCAATCACATGAAGCCATGTTGGCAGCTCTTGGTTTCATTTAGAATGTTCCAGAATATTCTTTTTTGCCTTTCAAAAACTTTTTCAGAAACAGTTTAGATTGGGAGAAATAGAAAGAACTGATGTTTTTACCCCATTAAAGAAGAGAAGTAGAGATCTGGCCAGAATCTCAGTGGTTAGTGCATCGTCCCAAAGCTCAGGGTTGCCAATTTGATACAGGTTAGGGTACATACAGGAACATATCAGTGTTCCTTTATCTATCTATCTATCTCTCTTTCTTTCTTTCTCTCTCTCTCTGTCTCTCTCTCCCTTTCTCTCCCTAAAATCAATTAGAAAAGACATTAAAAGAAAAAAAAAGAACCTTGGTGATAGAGGAAAGTTTGTTCTTCCTCCATATCAAAAAATAAATAAAAATAAAAAAGGAAAGTAGCTGTGTGTGCACAAAAAAAAGTATTGATGTATAAACTGAACATAGCCTGCTTCTAGGCTTTGTTGTTGTTAACACACTAAAGGTGGTGCTGTAGACTGAAATGCTGGAGCAAATTATCAATCTGCTTTCAGATCTGGCCTTATGAGACACTTTCCTTTTCCCCTGTCACACACTACAAAGAAATGAACACAGGAGATTTTCAGCCTGGTGGTAGCATATTACCTGAATTTGAATCATTAATCACCATCACTTCCTAACTGTGTGACTTTGGTCAAGGTGTTGTTGTTGTTGTTGTTTTAAATCTATTGATATTAGAGAGAAAAAAAGGGAGAGAGAAAAACAGAGAGAACAGAAACATCCAATCTGTTGCTCCAACCATCCATTCATTCACTGGTTGCTCCTTGGATGCACTCTGACCGGAACTGAAGTTGCAACCCTGGCACATAGGGACAACACCCCACAAACTGAGCTACCCAGCCAGGGCTGTTCAAGTTTCTTAAACTCACCATATCTTGCTTTCATCATCTGTAAAAGGAGACTAATAATTTGTGATATCTCAGTTATTTTTAGGATCAATAAGTACCTTGCTAGCAACAAGCAAGTGTTAGTTATGATTATTAGTCTCTAGTTTATAGTTAACCAATGGTATTTTAATTGCTGAGCCTATATAATATTTAATTGAAGGCAATTAGTCTTATACTTTAATTCTTCTTTTTTAATTTAATTTAAATTCATCATTGGGAATGGCTTTAACTTTAATCTTTATTTGTTGGTGTGTGCGTGCATATGTGTGTACATTTGCGTGTTTTCAAGTTCCTTTTAAAAGCCTCAGGGAATTGGACTAGATAACAACCTCTGGCTAAATGGCACGTCAGTTAAGAAACAACATCTCTCCCTTCCCCCCACTTCCCCCAAGTATTCTAACTGGGATCTGTTTCTAAATAATTTCAATCCTCTCTTGTAAGTACCTCTGGTATAGCATGCTTATTTTAGTTTTTTAAAGGCAAACACATATATTTGGACATCTAGATCACTCTTTCTAGTTCATATTTTATATTAGTTTGATTAACTTTTTATTAATCTATATTTATTTGAATGATTAATTATGACATTTCTTCTTAGGAATCCATATAGTTAATGTTCCAACTTGTGCTATATTAACTTTTTAATATGGCTCATAAGGCATTCCATCTTTTATTCAGAAATAACATTGAGAGTTGATGTGCTGTCATTATTAATTAGAAATAAAATGCCTTCCATAACCCTATTTTAATTCAGACTGCACTCTCACTAGTATCCCTTGCAGCACATCTCTTTTGGCTCAATCCAGAAATCAATTTCATTGTTAATTTCTGCTATCACTCAGCTGCGTTCAGTTATTATGATATATGTAGGGAGATCAGGTATCCAGTTTGTCTGGGACAGTTCTGATTTACATCTATTGTTTAGGTATATTTACAATTGACACATTTTTTAAATGTCTGATTTTGATCCTTAAATTATATAGCTACCTGAAGCTTTTAATCATCTGGCCAATATTTATTTCCACTACCTTCCCTTGTTCCATCTGCCATGTGACTACTAAATATTAAATTCCTCTGTGTAACTTTTTTCTCCCCAAGATAGGACAGATCAATTCTGGAGTCCTAATACATATGATTCTGTAAGTAAACCGGGGGTCCTTGGGTTATGACAGAATTCCATTCCTACGACAGTGCTGTAACCCAAATTTTGGTATGAGTCGAAACACATGCTAGCCTAAGTAACTTACCTATCCTAACACAGTGGTAGAATCATAATCTAGAACATAAAAACACAACGAAGCCACAGGAAAAGGAAAAGGACATAAATATACTGTACTGTATAGTAACAGAAAAAATGAGTGTAAAAAATAGTGTGATGCTAATAGCATAAACTGAAACATGTCTCAATTTTTTAAAGTTTTTATGGAAGTGAGCATTGTAAACTCAAAATGTCGAGACTATGGTAACCCAAGGATCCCTGTATAATGTACATACAAAATATTACAATTTATATTTAATTTGCTTATAACTATTTCTTGTTTATTTTTCAACTTTGTTGCCCCTGGGTCATCTGTTAATTATTGTTGCACAATATGAAAACAAAAACATTAATAGTAATTTTGATTGAGGCTTCAAGTCGAAAGGTGTCAACTACTCCGTATCCCAAAGCAAGCATTGCCTGACACCCTGTGCTGGACTTGAGTGGGGCATCTTTAAAACCATGTGGATTATAAATGAGTTAAAGTTCAAGAAGCGGAGGGAGGAAGTTGAAGTTTAGAGAGTTTTTGGTGGGCTTTTAAGATATTGGTATATCCAGATGGGAGCATGCATGCTTTTTCCTGCTGCTTCAGCAAAAATGTCCCTATGTCCCTGGAATTAGGATGATACAAGTCGACTGCTTTTTAATTCACAAGAGAAAAAATATAACATACAAGAGGCTGTGTGTCGATCAGTCTCCCAGAGGACTGAAAGAAAAAAAAGCTGAACTTGGTGTAACTGATTCTCACCTATGACAGACAGGTAAAAGGGTTTGGTTTCCTTGACACTATATGATGGGAGAGTGAGCAGAGAGAATATGTGTTTTCTTAGGTCCTAACCAGGAGGGCCTGGTGGAGAGACTTTGGGTCCCAAGAGGATAATCTGTGGAGGGCACAGGCCCTCAGAAATGTAACTGTGTAGGTTGGTCGTGCATTCCACAAAGGCATCCCATGGAAGGTGTGAAGGAGCCCCATGTGTAGTGCTCATGTGCGAGGCTGCATCAACCTGGTGGGAGGACGTCCTTTGTAATTCACCAGTCTAATGGGGCATGTTTTTCTAATTCACATACATGGTGTTAGGATAAGCTAGAAGGTGAAGTACATACAACCAGGCCCCTGACTGGAGTATTTAAGTGTCCAGTCATATCACAAAAGCTTCATCAGAATCAGGTCAGTTTCTGCAATTAGAGAGTCCAAGGGTCTAAACAGAAATGGTTAAATTGGGATTTAAAAAGTCAGCTTTGAACAGCTGCTAAGCCCCCCCCCCCAATAATGCCAGATAAATACTGATGAAATAGGACTGTTCATGTTCCGTCATACCTTCTGGCTCCCATCTCTTCAAGTCTGAGGGATCAAAAGCCCCATCTGCTGATTAATGTAGAAGGCGAATGAGGATGAAGAGCTGGCTGAGCAGAGAAAAGAGCCCACTGGGTCCCATTGCAGGCCTTTCTCCCACTGTTTTCCCAGGTTGGAGAATGGAGGAGCTTCACTGCAAATGGAGAATGGGATGTTAATTTTGATTATCACTCTCACTGAACCTAAGTCTACGTGAGTCTTGGATTTTGTTTTTATTTATTGTTCTTTTTCTTTTCTTTCTTTCTTTTTTATTGTACTAAAGTGTGTACTAAAGTGAAGGAAAGAATTTTATGTAGTAACATTCTGAAAGTCAAGGCACTGGCCTGAATTATATCCAAGGGGACAGAGTAGAACAAGCCTCTGTGGGGCCATGATGAAAAAGAACGAAATGGTTTTTGTGGTGCTTTCTGAAACTCACTTGTTAGGTATATAAATAGTCTCATTGGTATTTTGGATTCTTATGCATCTTATCCCTTATTCTTATAAGGGAAAACTAAAAGAAATCATCCTTGGATAATTACTATAATTTTTTAAATCCTGCATATTTTGTAGTTAACAGCTGAATTAAGGTTGGTTCTAAACTCGAATGTTCAACTATTAAAATACCTAGCATCCACAAGGGTTTCTTTAGAAATTTTTAATTTTTAATCATTAAATTAAATATTAATGGTAAGTAATAAATAAAAATAAGTATTAATAACATTTGCACACTCTTTGAAAATATCATCACAAGAAATTGTAACACTTGTTTATTTGTCTTCTCCATTAACTGAAAGTTTCAGACATTATGTTATGTTTACCATTATTTTCTGGTACTTACTTAAGTATGTATATGGAGGGCAGGGCTGGGAGAAGACTTGTTAGTAGCCATTTGATGAGTGAATAAATTAACCTTTAAAGATTAAAAGATTAGGAGAGCAGCAAGATGGTGATGGAGTAGGCGGATGTACCAACTTCTACCTCCCAGAACCAAAGTGGATTAAAACTTAATTTTAAGAACCATCATCTGGAAAAACCAACTGTGGACTAAACTAAGAGGACTCTTCAACCAAGGAACACTGAAGAAACCACACTGAGACTGGTAGGAAAAGCAGAAATGCGGAGAGGGCTGCCCAGCTCCCTAAAGCAAATGGCAACCCAGAGAGACTCGCATGGCAGGAAGTGAATTTAGCAGAGAGGAAGATCATGAGTCCCAGGAACAAAGCCCCAGCCTGCAGCCCCAGAGCCTAGAAGAGGCGTACGGACAGTATTTAGATGCAAAACAAGTCAGGATACTGTTTATGAGGAAGAGACAGTTCTCTCAGACCCAAGATTCTCCTTAAAGGGACTGCACAGAAAACCTATCTCAAACCCACCCACCCGGGTTTCCGAGGGACAGGGAGAGAGGAGAGGACCGGAGCAGCAGGACGAGAGTGTAATCTAGGAGGCACAGGGAGAAACACTTTGAGAGATGGCCACCCTAACCCCTGGGCTGAGTCACTTCCTAAATCTGACATGAACATTTCCCCTGGAAACAGCAATACCAGCAAAGGGAAGCAGGACACCAGCCAAACAAGAGCTTCCGTAGCATTCAGAGCAGAGTCGCTTAGAAGGAGGGAGCTTTCAGGAATACAGTATTGAGTGTTATGGTCTGAGCTGCAGCACCCCCACCCACATGGCTGAGGGCTCTCGGAGGGCAGGCAGCAGCGGAACACGGAAGCGTGGTTCTGTCAGCAAGGGTGGAAGCCAGCTGGCCATGACTAAGGCCCAGATGTGAGCTCAATCTTGCCCAGCAGGGGTAGAGGGGATGTGTGAAAGTGGACAGGCCCAGCTGTGGACCCACCTGCAATACTGCCTGCAGGGGGAAGGGCAGGAGCCCTGGAAGGGGCAGAGACCCACCACTGAGAAAGGGCACGCAGGCACGCAGCCTTGCCTGGGCAGTGGAACCACGGCTTGTTGCCAGACACATGAGCCAGCTCTTCCAGCGGGGGTGAGGCAAAAGCCCAGAACAGGCGAAGTCCCGTGACTGAGTACGGGCACGCAGTCCCACTCAGCCCACGGAACCAAGGCTTACAGCCGACAGGAAGGGGCTCCTCCCGTGGGGCAGGCAAAAGCTCAGAAACAGGCAGAGACCCACAGCTGAGCAAAGGTGCTCATCTCTGCCTGTGGTGCCAAGGTTTGCGGCCTGGCACACACATAATCCTACCCATGGGGGTGAGGTGAAGGCCAAAGCTACAGAGGCTTGTAGACCTGGGCATGTGATCAAAAACTTAGGCAACAGCACAGAGGGTGTGGTGGGCCTGCAGATAGACCACACATAGAGAACACAGAGGCCACATCCATTGGACTCCAGTGGCCAAAACCTTCTTATACACAGACAAAATGGGAAGGCAGAGAAATGCAACACAAATGAATAAAGAGAAATCCCCAGGAAAAGACCTGAATAAGTCAGATATAGCAAATTATTGGATGCAGAGTTTAAAATAATGATTTTTAGGATGCTCAAAGATCTTAGAACAACAATAGATGGTCATTACAAACACCTAAATAAAGACATAGCAAATATAAAAAAGGACATTGAAATAATAAAAAAGTCAGTCAGAAATGACAAATAAAATATCAGAAATGAAGACCACAATAGAAGGAATTAAAAGCAGGATGGATGAAGCTGAGAATTAAATCAGCAAGTTAAAGGACAAGATAAAGGAAAGAATTGAAGCCAGTGCAGAAAACAGAAAAGAGACTCAAAAAGTCTGAGGATACTCTAAGAGAGCTCTGTGACAATATGATGAGAAATAACATCTGCATCATAGAAGTTCCTGAAAAAGAAGAGAAAGAACAAGGGAGAGAGACTTTGTTCAATCATATCATAGCTGAAAACTTCCCTAAATTAATGCAGGAACAAGTCTCACAAGTTCAAGAAGTGCAGAGAACGCCGTTAAAGGGAAACCCAAAGAAATCTACATCAAGACACATCATAATAAAAATGCCAAAGCTAAGTGATAAAGAGAAAATATTAAAAGCTGCTAGAGAAAAAAAGACTATCACCTACAAAGGAGCCCCCATAAGGATGACTTCTGACTTCTCAACAGAAACACTTGAGGCTAGAAGGGAATGGCAAGAATTATTCAAAGGAATGCAGAACAAGAACCTACAACCAAGACTACTTTATCCAGAAAGGCTATCATTTAAAATTGAAAGAGAAAATAAAAGCTTCCCAGACAAAAAAAAAACTTCAAGGAATTAACTACAACCAAACCAAGCCTGCAAGAAATGCTAAGGGGCCTGTTGTAAACAGATCAAAGGGGAAAAAGAATATAGCAAAAGAGGAATACAGCTTTAAAGAATGAAATGGCAAAAAAAAACTACATATCAATAATAACCTTAAATGTAAATGAATTAAATGATCCAATCAAAAGACAGAGGGTAGCTGTGTAGATACGAAAACAGGACCCGTACTGTCTACAGGAGACACAAATTAAAACAAAAGATGTGCATAAACTGAAGGTAAAAAGATGAAAAAATACTTTATGCAAATGGAAATAAAAGAAAAGCTGGGGTAGCAATATTTATATCAGACAAAATGGACTTTATAACAAAGGCTATAGTAAGAGATAAAGAAGGTCACTACATAATGATAAAGGGAGCAATCCAACAGGAAGATATAACCATTATAAATATCTATGCACCTAATATAGGAGCACCTAAATATATAAAGCAGACTTTGATGGATATAAAAGGAGAGCTCAACAGCAATATTATAATAGTAGGTGACTTCAATATCCCGCTAACATCACTAGATAGATTCTCAAGAAAAATTAACAAAGAAACAACAGACTTAAAGGACACACTAAATCAGTGGTAGTCAACCTGGTCCTTACCGCCCACTAGTGGGCATTTCAGCTTTCATGGTGGGTGGTAGTGGAGCAACCAAAATATAAATAAAAAGATGGATTTAACCATATAAGTTGTTTTATAAAGATTTATTATGCCAAACTTAGTGAAAATCCAACATAAAGTACTTGGTAAGTAATTATTATTATATTCTTTAACATGCTATAACTCTGCTTTATAAATTTTATAAAGTAAAGTTACTTCCCCACTTTATAAATCCATTAGTCTGACACCAATGGGCAGTTAAAAAATTTTACTACTAACAGAGATATAAAAGTGGACAGTCGGTATAAAAATATTCACTACCCCTCCAGTAGATCAACTGGATTTAATAGGTATCTTCAGAACCTTTCACCCTAAAGCAGGAGAATATATTCTTTTCAAGTGCTCATGGTACATTCTTTAGGATAGATCACATGTTAGGACACAAAAATGGTCTTAACAAATTTAAGAAGATTGAAATCATATCAAGCATTTTCTCTGATCACAATGGCATGAAACTAAAAATCAACCACAACAGAAAAAATGAAAAATACTCAAACACTTGGAAACTAAATAGCATGTTATTAAATAACAAATGGGTTAACAATGAGATCAAAAAAGAAATAAAAAATTCCTTAAAACAAATGATAATGAGCATACATCAACAGTTACAGGTATAACTTCAGAAACAAGTAAAAGCTCAAATGAACAACTTGACCCTGCATCTAAAAGAACTAGAAAAAAAACAGCAAGCAAAGCCGAGAGGAAGTAGAAGGAAGAAAATAATAAAAATCAGAGTGGAAATAAATAGCATAGAGGCTAAAGAAACAATACAGAGGATCAATGAAACTAGGAGCTGGTTCTTTGAAAATATAAACAAGATCGATGAACCTTTAACCAGACTCACCAAGAAAAAAAGAGAGAGGACTCAAATAAATAAAATTAGAAATAAGAGTGGAGAAATAACAACTGACACAAAAGAAATACAAAATATTGTAAGAAAATAATATGAAGAACTGTACACCAAAAAATTAGACAACCTAGGTGAAATGGCCAAATTCCTTGAAACATATAATCTTCCAAAAATTAATCTGAAAGAATCAGAAAACCTAAACAGACCAATTGCAACAAATGAGATCATAATAGTTATAAAAAAACTCCCAACAAAGAAAAGTCCTGGGCCTGATGGCTTCACAAGTGAATTCTTCCAAATATTCAAAGAACTAACTCCTATCCTTCTCAAGCTATTTCAAAAAATTCAAGAGGAAGGAAGACTTCCAAGCTCCTTTTACAAGGTGAGCATAATTCTGATTCCAAAACCAGGCAAAGACAACACAAGGAAAGAAAATTATAGGCAAATATTCCTGATGAATTTAAATGCTAAAATTCTTAACAAAATATTAGCAAACCAGATCCAGCAATATATGAAAAAAATCATACATTGTGATCAAGTGGAATTTATTCAGGAGAGGCAAGGCTGGTACAATATTTGCAAATTAATCAATGTGATTCCTCACATAAACAGAAGGAAGGAGAAAAACCACATGATAATTTCAATAGATGCAGAAAAAGCATTTGATAAAATTGAGCACCCTTTTATGATCAAAATTCTCAGTAAAGTGGGAATACAGGGAACATACTTCAACATGATAAAGGCCATATATGACAAACTCAAAACCAACATCATACTGAATAGGCAAAAATTAAAAGAAATTCCCTTAAGATTAGGAACAAGGCAGGGGTGCCCCCTTTCACCACTCTTATTCAACATAGTCCTGGAATCCTAGCCACAGCAATCAGACAAGAAGAAGAAATAATAGGTATTTAAATTGTAAAAGAAGAAGTAAAACTATTATTATTTGCAGATAATATGATATTGTATATAGAAAACCCTAAAGTCTCAGTCAAAAAACTACTGGACCTGATAAATGAATTCAGCAAGATGGCAGGATATAAAATCAATACTCAGAAATCAGAGGCATTTTTATACACCAACAACGAACTGTCAGAAAGAGAAGTTAAGGAAACTATACCCTTCACTATTGCAACCAAACAAGTAAACTACCTAGGAGTAAATTTAACCAAGATTAAAAGCTGGTACTTGGAAAATTATAAAACATTGATAAAAGAAATCAAGGAAGATACAAACAAGTGGAAGCATCTACCGTGCTCATGGTTAGGAAGAATAAATATCATTAAAATGTCTATATTACCCAAAGCAATTTATAAATTCAATGCAATACCAATTTAAATACCAATGACATACTTCAAAGATATAGTACACATATTTCAGAAATTTATATGGAATCGTGAAGAACACAAATAGCTTTAGCAATCTTGAAAAGGAAGAATAAAGTGGGAGGTATCACACTTCCTGATAGATATCAAGTTGAGTACAAGGCCATTGTACTCAAAACAGCTTGGTACTGGCATAAGAACAGGCATATAGATCAATGGAACAGAACAGTTAACCCAGAAATAAACCCACACCTTTATAGATAACTGAAATTTGACAAAGGAGGTAAGAGCATACAATGGAGTAAAGACAGCCTCTTTAACAAATGGTGTTGGGAAAATTGGATAGCAACCTACAAAAAATAAAAATAAAACTAGACCACCAACTTACACCATTCTCAAAAAATAAACTCAAAATGGATAAAAGACTTAAATGTAAGCTGTGAAACCATAAGCATCTTAGAAGAAAACATAGGTGTAAGCTCTCCGACATCTCTCACAGCATTATATTTGCCGACTTATCTTCATGGTCAAGTGAAATAAAAGATAGGATAAACAAATGGGACTATATCAAACTAAAAGCTTTTGCACAGCTAAAGACAATAAGAACAGAATAAAAAGACAATGGGAGAACATATTTGACAATACGTCTGATAAGGGGTTAATAACCAAAATTTATAAATAACTTCTAAAACTCAACACCAGAAGACAATTCAATCATAAAATGGGCACAAGAAATGAATAGACACTTCTTCAAAGAGGACATACAGATGACCCATAGGCATATGAAAAAATGCTCAACATCACTAATTATTAGAGAAATGCAAATTAAAAGCACAATGAGATATCACCTCACACCAGTCAGAATGGTGCTCATCAACAAAACAACACAGAATAAGTGCTGGTGAGGATGTGGAGAAAAGGGAACCCTTTTTGATCATATTGATTTATATTTTATGGATAAGTAAAGAGACCTGGATTTAGCATGTGTTTCCAAAATGCTATATAGAAGGAGTTTAGAACTGTTGCTGGGAATGCAGACTGGTGTAGCTACTATGAAAATCAGTATGGAGATTCCTCAAAAAATTAAAAATTGAACTGCCTTTTGATGCAGCTATCCCACTGTTAGGAATATACTCCAAGAACATGATAGCACTGTTTCAAAAGGAGAAATGCACCCCCATGTTTATGGCAGCATTGTTCACAATAGCAAAGATCTGGAAACAGCCCAAGTGTCTGTCAGTGGACCAGTGTATTAAAAAACTTTGGTACATATATATCATACTATGGAATACTATACAGCCATAAGAAATAATGACATCAGATCATTTACAATTTATGGATGGACCTTGATAACATTATACTGAGTGAAATAAGTAAATCAGAAAAAACTAAGAACTATATGATTCCATATATAGGTGGGATATAAAAATGAGACACAGAGACATGGACAAGAGGGTGGTAGTTACAAGAAAGGGGAAAGAGAAAGGGGGGCAGTGTGGGGCACAAAGAAAATCAAATAGAAGGTCATGGAAGACAATTTGACTTTGGGTGAGGGGTACGCAACATAATCAAATGTCGAAATAACCTGGAGATGTTTTCTCTGAACATATGTGCCCTGATTTATCAATGTCACCCCATTAAAATTAATAATAATTAAAAAATGAATAAAGATTAAAAGATCATATTGATTTATATTTTATGGATAAGTAAAGAGACCTGGATTTAGCATGTGTTTCCAAAATGCTATATAGAAGGAGTTTAGAATTGTTATTCTGGTACATTAATTTGCTTCATAATTGCTTATTTGGTCCACTCAGTTCATGGGAGAAGTTGATTTTTGTGCTACCATTTATTAATATCATGTGCCTAAAACCACATGATATATTGTGAAGTCAACAGACATCTGATGAATGAAAGATTAAATAATTGGAAGCCCTTCCTAAGGGTTTTGTTTAAATTTTGTATTTTCATAACAAGAAGTTTTCTTTTTAGTGTTATGTCTTTTTAAATAATTTGTTGGAGGGACTGGACAGGGATAACAGAATCTGATGAAGGCTATGAACTTTGTAAGGGAATTAAAGATTCTCGATGGCCCTGGCCAGTTGACTAAGTGGTAGAGCATCTGCCTGGCTTGTAGATGTCAGAGTTCAATTCCCAGTCAGGGCACACAGGAAAAATGCTCATTTGCTTCTACACCCCTGCCCCTCTTGCTTCTCTTTCTCTCTCTCTTTTCCTCTCCTGCAGCCATGGCTCAACTGGATCAAGTTGGCCCTGGCTGCTAAGGATGGATCCATGGTCTCCGCCTCAGGAGCTAAGAAGAGTTCAGTTGTTGAGCAACAGAGCAACTCCCCCCAGATGGGCAGAGCTGAATGGATCTCAGTTGCGGCACATGTGAGAGTCTGTCTCTTTGCCTCCTCGCCTTCCACTGAATTAAAAAAGAAAGAAAAAAACAAGACTTTTGGCATAGCTGCTGGAAGGAGGCATTAACATTTTTGTGTGTGTGTGTGACAGACACAGAGAGAGACAGAAAGAGGACAGATAAGGACAGACAGGCAGGAAGGGAGAGAGATGAGAACCTTATTCGTTGCAGCACCTTATTTGTTCATTGATTGCTTTCTTATATGTGCCTTGACTTGGGGGCTACAGCAGAGTGAGTGACTCCTTGCTCAAGACAGCAACCTTGGGCTCAAGCTGGTGAGCCTTACTCAAACCAGATGAGCCTGCACTCAAGCTGGCGACCTTGGGATTTCAAACCTGTTTTCTTTGCATCCCAGTCTGATGCTCTATCCACTGTGCCACTGCCTGGTCAGGATGGAGGAATTAACTTATACTGATAATGTGTGGTAGAATAAATCACTACTTTTCTTTGGACTCCTGACTGCATTCTAAATAAAGAACACAGTTCAAACATTAAAGGAGTTCAGAAGAAGGAAAAGCATGTCCACTGGTTTGCCTTTTCACCTATAAATTTAATCTCAGAGATTTTGGCAAATGTTTACATTGTACATTTTAGTAATAACATATGTTAATGTTATTTATTTTGGTCTTATATTGATTATTTCTTTCCCAAGAATTCAAATCTCTTTTTCATACCTGAATATGATGATGTATACTGATTGGGTCATCCCTAAGTCATCCTTCACTTTAGAGCAAGGTCCAATTAGTTATGTATATATGTATGTATGTATGTATGTATGTATGTATTCAAATAACATTCATTGGAAATTATCACGTGCCAAACACAATTACCAAGTAACTAAAAGACCAAGGATATAAGAGAGGGGCCCTGTCCTTGAAGATTTCTCTTCTGATAATGGCAAGCAGAATTGTCAACAGATCATTTAAAAATATAATATGATGGAATATATGATTGGTCCTTTAGGAAGAAAAGTGACTTAGTGAATTGAGTTTACCACTGTATATTACTCAAACAAAATAAAATTCGTGAATTCTAATGGCATTTCCATATGATGATCCAGGGTAAGAACCAGTTGTTTTATAAGCCCTATGTTTCAAGACTAAACTTTAAATTACATATGTGTGAGATAGGGGAACATATCAGTTAAAAATGCTTTTTGGCTGAAAGTAACACATAGCCCAACAAAAAATGGATTAAACCAATAGTGGTTTTCTAGTGTGTTTATTTTCATATATCCAGACTATGAAAATAGGTATTGCTTTGGTGACTGTATTGTTAAAGCCAGGATTGTATCTTTTCCTTCATGTTGCAATATTGCTGCAACGGCTCCAGCTATCTCATCATTCATTCAGGAGACAAAAATAAACAGGATCAGCAGTGTAAGCTATTTTTGCCTTTTGTGTCAAGAATGTACAGTCTTTATTACAATTATATCACATAGTATCATTTATGTCTAACCAGCCAGACCCAATCATAAAATGGCCCATAACTACAAATTAGGTTGGAAGAGTATTCAGTTAGCTCTTCCAGTCTTCTTTGTATGAGGCATCAAGAAAGAGAAATGGGGTTGGCAGTTGGGTCAGCCAGCCAGTGGTGTCTGATTTAGAGAGTAATCTCACTGCTTCTCTCTCAAACCTTTTCTATACTGGAGACAGTGTTCTAGCCCATTATTTATTTTTTTTGACTTGAAAGTGAAGGACATAAACAGATCTATGGAAGGGAAAATGTTTGTAGTTACCTATTGAGGGCATTTACTTGTAGGCCATTTTTAGGCTATGGTCAAGTGACACTTTTGGGCCAAGGTCAACAATAGTACTTGTTCTCTAATTACATTAATGCCTGGCTCATTCTTTATCTGAAAGCAGTATACAGTATATTAAGATTTGTAGGGCCTAAAAGTATGTGTTGGTTCAAAGAAAATTCTAAATTGCAATGCAAATGACTTAAATTGATAGGTATCTACATAAAGTCCAAATTAGTTATACCATTAAAGTTATTTGGGAGAATGTTAAGTAAATATTATATGTGTTTTAAGTACAAACACACACACAACCCAACAAACCAAACAAAAAACTAAGTGTTGACTCTCAAAGCATAAATGTTCTGTGTTGACATACCTCCAGTGGTTCTGTTCTGAGAATTCATTAAATAATAATAATAATAATAAGTATTTATTGGGGCCCTACTTTGTGCCAGGCAATGTGCTAAATGTTGAGGATACAAGATCAATTATGTCAACATAGCTCTTGGCATTGTGGAGTATATAGCCAGAAAAATGCTTTAAATCAATATGGAACTTTATTTTAGGAAGTATTACAATCATCTTTGTAACTATGGGAGATGTCACCAGTTTTTCAGTGATATACTTCAGGATAATTTATTATAATTTATAATATTCTGCTTTTTAAATCTAGTGTACTTGCTATGTTGGAAATATTCTTTTTGTTGAAAAAACCCCCAAAATCTTATTCCCTATCTCTACCTTTCCTTCTTTAACCTTTTGTATGTTTGAATAATAGTTAACAAATTTTCTTGGTCTGTAAATGAATCCATTTTTAGTGTGAAAGGCAATGCACCTTCTACAGAAACCTTATCCAAAAGTAATTCAAGGCCCTGAATAGTACAGTTTTTTGTTGTTTTTTGGTCTGATCTTTTATGATGACACCTTAAGAGGAAAGATTCTAGGTGGAGATAGGACACAAATATTAATGTAAGATGTTAAGATTTGTTTTCATTTCTAGGCCATAATTTAGTAAAATAAATGCAAGCTTCAAGAAAACCTTTCTCAGGCAAAACATGTTTTGCTGGAATTATCTTAGCAATTCAGTCAAAACCTTAATTAGGCAATTGTTTCTATTCTCCAGTTTAGTTTGTTAGTGGAGATTCAGTGATTGAGGGCATGACACTTCAATTAGATGTGATGACAAATTAGTAGTACAAAATGCAAATTTAAAAAATCCATACTGTTCAAATTAGAATATCTCAGACCAAAAAGAAAGGTTGGATTAAAGTTCTGAGGAAATGTTTATTAAAGTTATGTGTTAGTCACAAATTTTTACATTGATGAATCATTATTTTTCCTAAAGTATAATTATTTATATTCTCAAAGTTGTAAAATAAATACGCTTTCAATACTTGCAATGACTAGAGTGTTGAGGGGTTGTCCTCCCTTACTTATGGTTTTCAGGGCAGAAAGTTCAAATCCCTTCCCTGCCATAATTGAATTATTCTTGTTTCTTAGATTACTCTTCCACAATAAAGCTGCTCTTGACCAGCCATGTGCTAAAGATTTGATTTCCTAACTGATATTTGAGGAAAATGTATAAATCAGACACTTGTTAAATAAAAACAATGGAGAAAGAGAAGATGGCAACGGAGTAGGTGGATGTTCCAACTCCCACCTCCCAGAACCAAAGTGGATTACAACTTAATTTAAGAACAATCATCTTAAAAAACCACCTTTGGACTAAACTAAAAGGAATCTATAACCGAGGATCACCCAAGAAACCACACCAAGACTGGTAGGAAGGGCAAAGACCTGGAAAAGGCTGCCCGCTCCCAGGAGTGAGCAGCAGCCCAGAGGGACTTTCACGGTGAAGTGGGTTGCCTGGAGAGTTGTGGGTCCTTGGCCCCAGGATAGGAGCCCCAGCCTAGAACCTCAGAGACTAGCAGAGGTGTATGGACAGTATTTAGCTGAGAAAAGATCCAGGTTGCTGTTTGTGAGAAAGAGAGAGAACTCTCAGACCCAGGCTCCATCTTAAAGGGACCAGGTAGGCCCTGGCCGGTTGGCTCAGCAGTAGAGCGTCGGCCTGGTGTGTGGGGGACCCGGGTTTGATTCCCGGCCAGGGCACATAGGAGAAGCGCCCATTTGCTTCTCCACCCCCACCCCCTTCTTCCTCTCTGTCTCTCTCTTCCCCTCCCGCAGCCAAGGCTCCATTGGAGCAAAGATGGCCCGGGCGCTGGGGATGGTTCCTTGGCCCCTGCCCCAGGCGCTAGAGTGGCTCTGGTTGCAGCAGAGCGACCCCCCGGAGGGGCAGAGCATCACCCCCTGGTGGGCAGAGCATCGCCCCTGGTGGGCGTGCCGGGTGGATCCCGGTCGGGCGCATGCGGGAGTCTGTCTGACTGTCTCTCCCCGTTTCCAGCTTCAGAACGCAACATAATTTAATGACAAAATAACCTAGACATGTTTTCTTTGAATATATGTACCCTGATTTATTAATGTCATCCCATTACCATTAATAAAAATTAAAAAAGAAAAAGAAAAAGAAAAAATAAAGGGACCATGTAGAAAACCTCATTCACGGCCACTTACCTGGGGCTCCGGGAGCAGGGAGAGCTGAGAGGACTGAAGTTGAGAGAGGAGAGTATAATCTTGGAGGCACAGGGAGAGACACCTTGGGGGACAGCCACCCTAACCCCTGTGCTGAGTCACTCCCCAAATCTAAAGTGGCCATGTTTCCTGGGAGAAGCAACACCAGCAAAGGGAAGCAATTACCCCGCCTACTGGAGGATCTCCTGCTCCAGTCAGAGCAAAGATTCACTTAGAATCAGAGGGCGTGTCAGGGACACAGGTTTTGAGTGCTGCGGTCTGAGCTACACCCCCCCTGCATGGCTGAGTGCTCACTAAGGGGTAGGTGGGCCTGAATGCAGTGGAGGCAGGGGCAGTACTCATCCCCAAGCATCCAAGGAGGTAGCAGTGGCAGCAAGCCGGTGGGAAGACCACACCTCTGGAACACATAGGCCACACCCACTGGCCAAGAGTAGATTAAAGCCAGCCTAGGATTGCAGCTGATAATTTACAATGGCACCTGGGCCCAGCAGAGGCAGCCACAAATTCTGGATCACCTATAGCTCCAGGAAGGTTGCTAAGGGCCAGTCGTAGGCAGTCACCCCCATTGTTGTGCACGAGGTTCTGGTCCAGAGGGGTCCAGGGCTGGCACATCCAGTGGCCGGATACAGAGAGCATCAATTCAGGACCTAACAATCCTTGTTAGAGTGGTATCTTAAGGAAGGACTTCTCACAGCTGACCCAACTAAGGCATAGAAAATGCCAACACAAATAACAAAAAGAACAATAGCAGCAGCCAAGTAGTCCACAGCGAATTACAAATGACAGCTGATGCCAGCCAAAGAAGATCTAGAAGCAACAGAACTGGAAGCTGGAGGCAGACAACACCAACCCTATGCTCAGCTAGCAACACAAACAGCACGTGCAAAAACTAAGTCTATACAGAGACAAAATGGGAAGACAGAGAAATGTAATTCAAATGAATCAATAAGAGAAATCCCCAGAAAAAGAACTGAATGAGATGGAAATAACCAAGATACCAAACACAGAGCTTAAAATAATGATTGTTAGGATGCTCAAGGATCTTAGAGCAACAATGGACGGACATAATGAGCACCTAAATAAAGAGATAGCAAGCATTAAAAAAGGACATTGAAATCATAAAAATGAATCAGTCAGAAATAACAAATACAATATCAAAAAAAAAGATTACACTAGAAGAAATTAACAGCAGGCTGGATGAAGCAGAGGAAACGAATCAGTGATTTAGAGGACAAGATAAACAAATATGGAAGTAGAACAGCACAAAGAAAAGGGGATCAAAAAGTCTGAGGAAACTCTAAGAGAGCTCTGTGACAACATGAAGAGAAAAAACATCTGTATCATAGGGGTTCCTGAAGAAGAGAAAAAATAAAGGATAGAGAAACTGATTGAAGAAATGAAAGCTGAAAACTTCCCTAAATTGATGAAGAAAAAAGTCACACAAGTTCAAGAAGCACAGAAAATCCCATTAAAGAGGAACCCAAAGAGATCTACATCAGACACATCATAATTAAAATACCAAAGTTAAGAGATAAAGAAAGAATACTAAAAGCTGCAAGAGAAAAACAGTCAATCACCTACAAAGGAACCCCCATAAGGATGACATCTGACTTTTCAACAGAAATACTTGAGGCCAAAGTGAATGGCAAGAAATATTTAAAGTAATGCAAAACAAGAGCCTACAACCAAGGCTTCTTTATCCAGCAAGGCTATTGTTTAAAATTGAAGGAGAAATAAAAAGATTTCCAGACACACACACAAAACAAACAAAAAAACTCAAGGAATTTATTACAGCCAAACCAATGCTGCAAGAAATGTTAAGGGGCCCGTTGTAAACAAAATAAAGGGGGAAAACATCTAGAAAGGGGGAATGTAGATTTAAAAAATAAAATGGCAATAAACAACTACATATCAATAATAAATTTAAATGTAAATGGATAAATGTTCCAATCAAAGACATACAGTAGCTGCATGCATAAGAAAACAGGGCCCATACATATGTTGTCTACAAGAGACCCACCACAAAACAGAAGATATATATAGACTGAAAGTGAAGGGATAGAAAAAAATATTCATGCCAATGGAAATAAAAAAAAAAAACTGGACTAGCAATACTTATATCTGACAAAATGAACTTTAAAACAAAGAGTATAGTAAGGAATTAAAAGGTCACTACATAATGATAAAGGGAGCAATGCAACAGAAAGTTATAACCATTATAAATATCTATGCGCCTAATATAAGAGCACCTAAATATATAAAGCAGATTTTGATAGACATAAAGGGCAAGATCAACAGCAATACTATAGTAAAAGTAAGGGATTTTAATACCCTACTAACATCAATGGTTCGATCCTCAAGAAAGAAAATTAACAAAGAAAAGCAGCCTTAAAGGACACACTAGATTGACTGGGTTTAATAGATATTTTCAGAACCCTTCACCAAAAACAGCAGAATATACATTCTTTTCAAGTGTTCATGATACATTCTCTAGGATAGACCACATGTTAGGACACAAAACTAGTCTTAATAAATTTAAGAAGATTGAATATCAAGCATCTTCTCTGATCACAATGGCATGCAACTAGAATCAACTACAATAGAAAAATTGAAAAACATTTAAACACTTGGAGACTAAATAGCATGTTATTAAGTAATGAATGGGTTAACAATGAGATCAAAGAAGAAATAAAAAAAATGTCATTGAAACAAATGAAAACGAACATACAACAACTCAAAATTTATGAGACACAGTAAAAGCAGTCCTGAGAGGGAAGATCATAGTATTACAGCATAACTTCAGAAGCAAGAAAAAGCTCAAATAAACTACCTGACCCTGCATCTAAAAGAAATAAAAAAGAACAGCAAGTAAAGCCCAGAAGAAGTCGAAGGAAGGAAATAATAAAGATTCAAGCAGAAATAAATGACAGAGAGCCAAAAAAGTAATAGACCAAGAGCTGTTCTTTGAAAAAGTAAACAAAATTGATGAACCTTTAACCAAACTCACCAAGAAAAAAAGAGAGAGGACTCAAATAAATAAAATTAGAAATGAGAGTGGAGAAATAATAACTGACACAGCAGAAATAAAAAAGGATTGTAAGAAAATACTATGAAGAACTGTATGCCCCAAAATTAGACAACCAAGGTGAAATGAACAAATTCCTTGAAACATATGGTCTTTCAAAAATCAATCTGGAAGAATCAGAAAACGTAAACAGACTTATTATAACAAATGAGATTGAAGCAGTTATTAAAAAACTCCCAACAAACAAAAGTCCTGGGCCTGATGGCTTCACAAGTGAATTTTACCAAATATTCAAAGAAGAACTAACTACTATCCTTCTCAAGCTATTTCAAAAAATTCAAGAGGAAGAAAGACTTCCAAGCTCCTTTTATGAGACGAGCATAATCCTCATTCCAAAACCAAGCAAAGACACTACAAAGAAAGAAAGTATAGGCCAATATCCCTGATGAACTTAGATGCTAAAATTCTTAACAAAATATTAGCAAACTGGATCCAGCAATACATGAAAAAAATCAAACATCATGACCAAGTGGGATTTATTCTTGGGAGGCAAGGCTGGTACAATATTCACAAATCAATCAATGTGATTCATCACATAAACAAAAGGAGAGAGAAAAACCATATGGTAATTTCAATAGTTGCAGAAAAAGCATTTGATAAAATCCAGCACACATTTCTGATCAAAACTCTCAGCAAAGTAGGAATACAGGGAACATACCTTAACATGATAAAGGCCACCTATTACAAACCCACATGCAACATCATACTCAATGGGCAAAAATTAAATGCAATTCCCTTAAGATCAGGAACAAGGCAGGGGTGCCCCCTTTCACCACTCTTATTCAACATAGTTCTGGAAGTCCTAGCCACAGTGATCAGACAAGAAGAAGAAATAAAAGACATCCAAATGGGAAAAGAAGTAAAACTATCATTATTTGCAGATGATATGATACTATACATAGAAAACCCTAAAGTCTCAGTCAAAAAATTAATGGACTGATAAATGAATTCAGCAAGGTGTCAGGATATAAAATCAATATTCAGAAATCAGTGGCATTTTTATGCACCAACAATAAACTAAAAAAGAAATTAAGAAAACAATCCCCTTCATTATTGCAACAACAAAAAAATAAAGTGCCTAGGAGTAAATTTAACCAAGCAGGTTAAAGACTTGTACTCAGAAAATTATAAAACATTGATAAAAGAAATCAAGAAAGTACCAACAAGTGGAAGCATATACCGTGTTCATGGATAGGAAGAATAAACATTAAAATTTCTATATTACCTAAAACAATCTAGAAAGTCAATGCAATTCCTATTAAAATACTAATGGCTTACTTCGAAGATATAGAACAAATATTTCAAAAATTTATATGGAACCAATAAAAAAAACACGAATAGCCTCAGCAATCTTTTTTTTTTTTTGCCTTTTTTAAAATTAAATTTAATGCAGTGACATTGATATATCAGGGTACATATGTTGAGAGAAAATATCTCCAGATTATTTTGACATTTGTGCTGTATACCCCTAACCTCAGCAATCTTGAAATAAAAGAATAAAGTGGTTGGTATCACACTTCCTGATATCAAGTTATACTACAAGGCCATTTTACTCAAAATAGCTTGGTATTGGCTTAAGAACAAGCATACAGACCAATGGAATAGAACAGAGAACCCAGAAATAAGCCCACAACTTTATGGACAATTGATATTTGACAAAGGAGGTAAGAGCATACAATGGAGTAAAGACAGTCTCTTTAACAAATGGTGTTGGGAAAATTGGACAAGTACTTGCTAAAAAATGAAACTAGACCACCAAGTTACACCATTCACAAAAATACACTTGAAATGGATGATAGACTTAAATGTAAGTCATAAAATGATAATCATCTTGGAAGAAAACAGGCAGTAAGGTCTCCAACATCTCTCAGAGCAATATATTTGCTGATTTATCTCCACGGGCAAATGAAATAAAAGACAAGAGGAACAAATGGGACTATATCACACTAAAAAGTTTTTGTACAGCAAAAGACACCATGAACAAAATAAAAAGACAAACCACACAATGAGAGAATATATTCACCAATATATCTGATAAGGGGTTAATAACCAAAATTTATAAAGAACTTGTAAAACTCAATACCAGGAAGGTAAACAACCCAATGGGCAAAAGAAATGAATAGACACTTCTTCAAAGAGGACATACAGATGGCCAATAGGCAGATGAAAAAATGCTCAACATCACTAATCATTAGAGAAATGCAAATTAAAACCACAATGAGTTATCACCTCACACCAGTCAGAATGGCACTTATTAACAAAACAACACAGAAAAGTGCGGACGAGGATGTGGAGAAAAGGAAACCCTCCTGCACTACTGGTGGGAATGCAGACTGTTGCATCCACTGTGGAAAACAGTATGGAGATTTCTCAAAAAATTAAAAAATCGAACTGCCTTTTGACCCAGCTATCCCACTTTTAGGAATGTATCCTATGAATACCAAGTCACTTATTCAAAGGAAGAAATGCACCCTCATGTTTATGGCAGCATTGTTTACAATAGGGAAGATCTGGAAACAGCCCAAGTGTCCATCAGAGAACAAGTGGATTAAAAAGCTTTGGTACATATATACTATGGAATACTACTCAGCCATAAGAAATAATGACATAGGATCATTTACAATAACATGGATGGACCTTGATAAGATTATATGGAGTGAAATAAGTAAATCAGAAAAAACTAAGAACTATATGAATCCATACATAGATGGGACATAAAAATGAGACTCAGAGACATGGACAAGAATGTGATGGTAACAGGGGTGGGAGGGTGGGGGGTAGGGGGATGGGGCAAGGAAGGAGAGAGGAGGTGGGGGAGGGGAGGGGCTCAAAGAAAACCAGATAGGTGACAGAAGATAATTTGACTTTGGGTGAGGGGTATACAGCATAATCAAAGGTCAAAATAATCTAGAGATGTTTTCTCTCAACATATGTACCCTGATTTATCAATGTCGCTGCATTAAAATTTAATAAAAAGAAAAAGAAAAAAAAATAACCAAGATCTGGAAATAGCCCAATGTCCATTAGTGGACAAGTGGATTAAAAAGCCATGGAAGATATACACAATGAAATACTATGGAGCCATGAAAAAGAAGGAAATCTTACCTTTTGTGACAACATGGATGAACTGCAGATTATCATGCTAAGTGAAATAAGCCAGGCACAGAAAGAAAAGTATCATATGACCTCACTCATTTGAGGAATCTAATGAACAATGTGAACTGAGGAATGAGATAGAGGCAGGGGCAGGATCAAAGGGACCAGAGGGAAAGCGGACAGAGGGAAAGGGGATGAGAGGATGGGATCTAAGAAGGGAAAGATTAGTGGAATTATATATACATAACACAGCATTATAGAGAACAGGACAGCAAATCCTCAAGGGAAGGGGTAAAGGCGTTGGGGGAACATGGGGGAGGTAGGGAGATTTATTCGGTGGGACACTTGAATCTATGTAAACACAGTAAGTTAAAATCAATAAATAATAAAAATAAAGAAAAGAACAATAATAGGCTCATGAGCTGTCAGTGCCCAGAACCCCAATTTGATGGTGCTCCAGCTGGTTGTCATCCTCAAAGCTGTATCTAATATTATTCTAAATTCTGTTGTCAGATGTAGCTCAATTTATTTTCTTCCACTAATGGAGGATATTGAAATGCAAGTGAGTAAGAGCGATGTTATTCTAGGAGCATCTTTGTGTGTCTACTCGTTAACGTAGAAAATAAAACATTGAGGCAAAGAAAAACATTCAAAAACCTTGTTACTTTATTATAGGATGGGGACTGTTTATCTCTTCCTTTACAACCCTCTGGCAGAAATAGTTGTGGTAAACCTGTGCCACTCATGAAAGCTTCCTGAGAGGCCACTCATGCTTATATTATTAACAGTTTTTCTATGAATAGTGTTTTTGAGTTTTTAAATGCTTTCACTTCTCAATTTTACTGCAACCCTTTGAGTTAAAAAAAAATCTTGTTGTGTTCATGTTTTCTATATGAGAAACCTAAAGCTAAGAAAAATTAAGTGATTTATTCTAGGTCATATAGCAAATGAATAGTAACATCAGAATTGTCACCAAGCTGATTTTAATCCAGTGTTTTTTGATATCCTCCCCTGCCTCTCTTTACTCCATATTCACAGGATGATGCTTTCTGTTGCACCCATCCCTCCCAGAAACTCTTCTATACTTATGGGTACTCTACTTTTAGGTAGTTCCTTATAGCCCCCCCTTTATTCCCCCTCTTTACTCTGTTCAGTTTATCTTGTCTCACAGTATTTAGTTTTCAGTAGCTTTACAGTGTATAAAAAGTGTTATCAAATAAACCCATTTCTATTAAAGGCTTAACCAGGTAATGATTACCTCTCCCAGGTAAGTTTTAACTTTAAGGAATGATATTATTCTAAGAGTTTCATATTTCTTGGAAATCAGTGAGATTATAAACCTATTGTGAATATATTGATTGGAAATATGTTGATGAAAGATCTGTATAAAATCTAAAACAATGAAGCCAGAATCTAATGAGAAATCTTTGGTTAAAATCTATAATCTCCTCCTGTCCCCATGATCCACTCAAATTCATAGTAAACTATGAGAATAGGTACCATGTCCACTTGTTCAGTGTCCTTTGCCAGGACCCTAATGCAGAAACTGGAACATATTTGTTGAATGAATTAATTTCTATAATATTGTCAATAACCTGCTCAATAATAACCATGGAAGGATGATGTAGGACATATAAAAGTTGATATTGTGGGTATGTAGTTATTTTAAAAAATGTAATTCTTATAAATGAGATTATCTGGGCATGTCTGTCAAGATTGAATAAATCATGCCTGGTAATAACAATCCCCAAATCTCAATGGCTTAAGATAACATTCAAATTACTTGTTGGTTGAGGGTTAGCTAGGAGCTCTGTTTATGTTGTCCTTACTCTGGGATCAAGGCTAGCAGAATTGCCAGTTGTAGCAAAGGGAAGAAGGATCCAGAGGGTCTCACATCAATACTCAAATGCTCTGTCCAGTAGAGACACCACATAAATTCTTTTTATACCTCATTGGGAAGAACTAATCCTAGCAACAATAAGGGAGCCAGAGATATAATATACCTATGCCCAGAAGGCAGAGGACCTGAAATACCTGTTGAACTGAACTAATAACCAATGGTAAGACAGTATTCACCTCATGTGGTAGCTGTAACTCTTTTGTTATGAAAAATAAGAATTTATATTATTGACCATTTTCTGTAGGTTCAGCACTGTTCTAATAGTTTATATACATTGCCTCGTAATTCACACAATGAGTGTGAATGGGAGGAATTTTTATTACTTTATGTAGATGAAGAAGCCGAAGTGAAGTGAGGTTATGTAGTCTGCCCACTTAGTAAGTAATAGTGTCAATATTAGAGCTCAGGTCTGTCTGACTCCAAAGATAATGCCCTTGATAACTATACAATATTGCCTTTGTATAATATCTATGAGAATTTTGGGCTCCATTACTTGGTTATTAATTTGCTTTTGTTGGTTATTTTCACCAGGCTCCTGAATCTCCCTTAATCTATGATGCTGAGCAAGGATGCTCTTAGTCATACAAAACAGAAAATGAGCAACCTATTCTTGCTACAGAGAATAAGATTGCAATAGCTCTGACTTGAAAGGGAAGTTACCATGAGACCATTTAGATAAACAGTCAAAATCGATTAGACTTATTATACTGAACATGAAATTGTATTGTTCTGATAAAAGCAAGTTCTAGATCCTATTTCCAGTAATTGCGTAAAATGCTGGTTTAATGTTTGAAAATTGTAAATACTTCCAAAATGTTGACTATGCTTTCATTATTCTCTTATAATGAAAATTACTATGTAGTAATATAGTTTCCAAGTTAAAAGTAAATATTAACTTTATACTTAGAATATTTTTTCTGTAGAAGTTTTCTTTTATAAAGGACAAGTTTTTTTCATATTAATAAAGATTTTAGAGATTACTTTCAACATTACCTTTCATACTACTGCAAATTCTTTGAAATAGAACATGAATTTGTGGCCAAGTGAGGGAATTTCTTCTCTCCTTATTTCACATTGCCAAATACTCAAGAGTTGGGCTAGCACTGCCTGGCCCCTCTGCCCTCTCTACTACTCTCCTGGGGAGGATCCAGTCTTCACACTAATGTGCAGGGGAGAATGAGATGACTTGTTTGGCTTGACTGCTTCCTTTATTTACTTTGAGTAGAATCTGCCTGCTGGTAGAGACTGTTCATATTTCTTCAATTCTAAGATATTATTTAAAACTTTAGCATCTCCGAATAAATATACAGGATGAGCAAAAGTAGGTGTACAGTAATCATAACTTGCATATCTTCTTCCATACAGCTGTTCGTATGGAAGAAGATATGCAAGTTATGATTATTACAATAACTTTATTAATTTGGTGGTTCGTGTACTCACAACAGTAAATCTACTTTTACCAACCCCAGTATATCTATTTTGTTTTTGAAGTGTGAAGTGGGGAAGAAGAGAGACAGACTTCCGCATGTGCCTGACTGGGATCCACCCGGCATGCCCACTAGGGAGTGGTGCTCTGCCCATCTGGGCCATTGCTCTGTTGCAACCAGAGTCATTCTAGCACTTGAGGCAGAGGACATGGTGTCCTCTCAGGACCCGGGCTACCTTTGGTCCGATGGAGCCTTGGCTGCAGGAGGGGAAGAGAGAGATAGAGAGAAAGGAGAGGGGGAAGGGTGGAGAAGCAGATGGGCACTTCTCTTGTGTGCTCTGGCCGGGAATTGAACCCAGAACTTTCACACAGTAGGCCAACAATCTACCAGTGAGCCAAACGGCCAGGGCCCCAACCCCAGTATATTTTATGATTAATTGTAGGTACTAATTTAAATGACAAGAAGGAGTTCTTTCTTAATGGTGTGTAAAATAAAATAATGTCTTGACTTACAAATCCAGTGTCTTTTTAAAAATTATTATTAGATAAAATATAATTTTCTGCTTTTCTCCCTAAGATATGATAGATGCACTGACTATGGGTTTGGATATAGTGTTAGGAATGCATTGTGACTACATATGTAAACTATTACCCCAACAGTTTCTTCAGTAACAAAGGAGGTGTCCCTAATCCTCCTGACTTTTTGATCAGCTCTCACTTGGTTCTGAACTTCAATAGGGGGAGAAGAGTGTTATGTGTTTAATCTGCAGATGTCTGAATCTTGTACACTGGACCAGACCTTTCGACAATAAGTAAGAAGCAAATGTTGAGAAAGAAATATGGAGAGATCATCTTGTAAAAGCAAGATCCTAAATGATCAAAGGTGGTAGCTTTGGTTTGGCTCACCATGCAGGATTAGAAGTTATAGCCATGGTTTTGTTTTGTTTTTACTTTGGTAAGTGGTAACTCTACATAGCATGCCATATGGCTGCTTTTTACAATTTTATTATTGGTTTTTAGCTCAGGCACCCTGGTGGGTGGCATTAGGCTTCAGGCTTTCATAAATTGGCCAGGTGGGATTTTTTACTTTGAGGGGTCACTGAAGCATATAATAACTTTGTTCCAAAAAAGTGACAATTTTTATTCAGGCAAGATTGCAAGCACCTGTGCCGAAGACAAACTTAGCTACACAGGTGTCTCAGCATTCCCGGATACAGATGCCTTTAGGTGAGACTGTGATAGCAAGACCTTGACATTCATAAGCACAGCTTGTCCTGGAATTGGAGGGGAAGCTAAACTGAGATTAGTCCTTTTTTACCTTGGAAGGAGTAATAATGTATGTTGCTTTTAAAATGCATGGCAGCCAAGTTTTCCATGTTTAACAGAACACTGGGATGCTCTTAGCTTTGTACTGCTGGTGTCAGGGCAGGTACTCAGTACTAGTGCAGCTGACTTATTCTGTTCATCTCTGTGTCGCGGTGCCTGCCTTCAAGTCCAAGGAAGGAAAACGTGGAAGGAATAAGCTATATCGTCTCAAGTTAGCTTGAGATCTCTTAACTGAATAAACTTTAACTATGGATCCGGATCAAGTTAGGGATTTTTTCAGAAGTGTGATAGACTATTGTGAATGAATAGCTAAAAATAAATGGAATCCCTCCTCCTTTTAAAAAAACAGATCTGTTATCCTCTTGGAATAAGAAAAAGACATAGGCTAAAAACTAAGGTATTTCAAACCTACCATCTAAGGAAGCAATTAAAAAGAGTTATAACTTTTAACTCTAGAAATCAAGTTTTGTTTTGTTTTGTTTTATTTTCCAGGCAATTAAAAAGCAATTGGAATGATTAGTTAAAACAAAATAAAAGAAGACTGGCTAAGTAAGCTGGTGCAAGAAAGTTGCTTATTTGAAAAGCTGGTATTTTAGCTGACAGATCAGACAAATACAAAGGACAAAATGAGATTTTAAAGGCCAGGAGAGTCAGATATAAAAGAGAAAAGGGCTAGACCTAAGCCTAATTGCTCTATAAAAAGGTTAAGAAGAAGGAATTATGTTGGTTTAGTGTTACTAGGACAGAAAGAATGACTGGGACTCAAAGAATTCTGATAGAAGGAATACTAGGATCTCAGAGACCAGGATTGAATGTGCTGGAGGGGGTGTCTAAACAACTGTAGACATTACCTTCTTAGAGCTGAAGAGAGAATCCTTTGTAAGAATAATTGTGTAAAGATGCCTGTAAGATTTGGGATACCAAGCCATTTCGGTCTAAGAAAATATGGACACATTGAAGAAAAGAAAATTAGGGACTTGGTGCAAAATATTCAAGCCATTAGTGAGTTATTACAAGGGGACAGTCAGGTATTCCCTTTGTCTTGAGTAAACATGCTTGAGAACAATATGAAATTCATGTTCTGTAGGAGGGCACAACAAAGATGGGACAGATAGGACACTAAGAGATGATGGTTTTGTCTTTATGACAATCTAAAGAAGATTGTTCTAATGGTTGGAGTTTACCAGCAAAAGAAAAGAAAATGGACAACATTCATTGAGCATACCCAGACCCCCTGATTTTTATGTCTCTCACTGTGGGAGACTCCAGAAGATATAAATTAGAGAAGTATATTAGAAAAAAAAGCTTCTTTATTTGAAAAACACAAGGAGCAAATAGAGAAAAGTCACTTAAGCTCAGCAAACACTGCTAATACATCAAATAAAGAAAGAAAAGAGCCAATATAAGTAATAATTGAATTGTTACTAGAACTCTTTAAAACAGTCAGGATCCTGAAAAACAAGGAATTAGACACAGTTAGAGCCAAGAGGAGCCTAAGGACACATGAGACTAAATGAAATGTGGTATCCTGAATGGGAACATGGAACAGGAAAAGGACACTAGGTCAAAATGAGAAACATCAGAATGAAGCATGGACTTTAGATAATGTATTAATATTGGTTAATTATTTGTGACGACTGTACTATCATACATAAGATGTTAATAATAGGGGAAACTGGATATGAGTGTATAATAATTCTGTACTATCTTTGCAACTTTTATTTAAATCAACAACTATTCTAGAATTTAAAGGTTTATTTTTAAAGAATTGAATTGTTAGAATGTTGGATGAATTGCAAAGGCAAATACTAGGAATGAGTTTTTTTTATTGAGGTGTAATTGACATATAACATATTAACTTCAGGTGTAAAATGTAGTGATTCAATATTTGTATACATTATGAAATGATCACCAGAGTAAGTCTAGTTACCATCCATCACTATTTATAATTACATTTTTTCTTGTGGTGAGAACTTTTAAGATTTACTTTCTTAGCAACTTTCAAATATGCACTACAATATTATAAACTCTAGTTGCCGTTCCATACATGATAGCCCCATGACTTGTTTATTTTATAACATTTAACCCCCTTCACCCACTTTGCCTCCCTCCCCCCAACTCCCTCCTTTCTGGAAACCACCAGTCTGTTTTCTGTATCTATGAGGTTGGTTTTTTGTTTTGTTTTTAGCTTCCACATATAACTGATATCAGACAGATTTGTCTTTCTGTCCTACTTATTTCACTGAATTTAATGTCTTCAAGGTCTGTACATATTGTCACAAACAGCAATATTCCATTCTTTTTTATGGCTGAGTAGCGTTTCATTATGTATGTATTTACCACATTTTTTTATCCATTCATTAATCAATGTACACTTTAGTTGTTTCTTTATCTTAGCTATTATAAATAATGCTGCAATGAATGTAAGGGTGCATAAATCTTTTTGAATTAGTATTTTTATTTTTGGATAAGTACCCAGAAGTAGGATTGCTGTATCACATGATAGTTCTAGTTTTAATATTTTAGGAACTTTCATACTTTTCTTCATAGTGGCCATACCAATTTGCATTCTCACTAACAGTGCACTGAGGTTCCATTTTATCCACATCCTCGTTGATGATTGTTATTAATTATCTTTTTTATCTTATTTTTATTAATTTTAATGCACTGACATTGATAAGTCAGGGTACATATGTTCTGAGAAAACATCTCCAGATTATTTTGACATTTGATTATGCTGCATGCCCCTCACCCAAAGTCAAATCATCCTCCGTCACCTTCTATCTGGTTTTCTTTGTGCCCCGACCCTCCCCCCACCCCTTCCTTCTCCTTCCTCGCCCCTTTCCCACCCTTCCACCCCACTCCCTGTTAACATCACATTCTTGTCCATGATTCTGAGTCTCATTTTTCTGTCTCATCTATGCATGGGTTCATATAGCTCTCAGTTTTTTCTGATTTACTTATTTCACTCTGTATAATGTTATCAAGGTCCATCCATGTTATTGTAAATGATCCCATGTCATGGCTCATATGGAGTAGTATTCCATAGTGTGTGTGTGTGTGTGTGTGTGTGTGTGTTTGTGTGTGTGTGTGTATGTGTGTGTGTATATATATATATATATATATATATATATATATATATATATATATATATACCAAAGCTTTTTAATCCACTTGTCCTCTGATGGACACTTGGGCTGTTTCCAGATCTTTACTATTGTGAACAATGCTGCTATAAACATGGGGGTGCATTTCTCCTTCTGGAACCGTTCTATGGTGTTCTAGGGGTATATTCCTAAAAGTGGGATGGCTGGGTCAAAGTTCAATTTTCAATTTTTTGAGGAAAATCCAAACTGTTTTCCACAGAGGCTGCACCAGTTTGCATTCCCACCAGCAGTGTAGAAGGGTTCCCTTTTCTCCACATCCTCGCTAGCACTTATTCTGTGTTGATTTGCTGATGAGCGCCATTCTGACTGGTGTGAGGTGATATCTCATTGTGGTTTTAATTTGCATTTCTCTAATGATTAGTGATGTTGAGCATTTTTTGATATACCTATTGGCTATCTGTATATCCTCTTTGAAGAAGTGTCTATTCATTTCTTTTGCCCATTTTTTGATTGGATTGTTTGTCTTTCTGGTGTTGGGATTAACAAGTTCTTTATAAATTTTGGTTATTAACCCCTTATCAGACGTACTGTAAAATATGTTCTCCCATTGTGTAGTTTATCTTTTTATTCTGTTCTTATTGTCTTTGGCTGTGCAAAAGCTTTTTAGTTTGATATAGTCCCATTTGTTTATCCTGTCTTTTATTTCCCTTGCCCGTAGAGATAAATCAGCAAATATATTGCTGCAAGAGATGTCACAGAGCTTACTGCCTATGTTTTCTTCTAAGATGCTTATGGTTTCATGCCTTACAGTTAAGTCTTTCATCCATTTTGAGTTTATTTTTGTGAATGGTGTAAGTTGGTGGTCTAGTTTCATTTTTTTGGAGGTTGCTGTCCAATTTTCCCAACACCATTTGTTAAAGAGGCTGTCTTGACTCCATTGTATTTCATTACCTCCTTTGTCAAATATCAGTTGTCCATAGAGCTGTGGGTTTATTTCTGGTTCTCCGTTCTGTTCCATTGATCTAAGTGCCTGCTCTTATGCCAGTACCAGGCTGTTTTGAGTACAATGGCCTTGTACTATAGCTTGATATCAGGAAGTGTGATACCTCCCCCTTTATTATTCTTTTTTAAGATTGCTAAGGCTATTCGTGTTCCTTTTGGTTCCATATAAATTTTGGAATATGTGTTCTATATCTTTGAAGTAAGTCATTGGTATTTTAATTGGTATTGCATTGAATTTATAGATTACTTTGGGTAATATAGACATTTTAATGATGTTTATTTTTCCTAACCATGAGCACGGTATATACTTCCACATGTTTGTATCTTCCTTGATTTCTTTTATTAATGTTTTATAATTTTCTGAGTACAAGTCTTTATTCTCCTTGGTTAAATGTACTCCTAGGTACTTTATTTTTTTGTTGTAATAGTGAAGGGGATTGTTTCCTTAATTTCTCTTTCTGACTGTTCATTGTTGGCATATAAAAATGCCTCTGTTTTCTGAGTATTAATTTTATATCTTGCCACCTTGCTGAATTCATTTATCAGGTCCAGTAGTTTTTTGACTGAGACTTTAGGATTTTTTTATATACAATATCATATCATCTGCAAATAATGATAGCTTTACTTCTTCTTTTCCAACTAGAATGCCTTTTATTTCTTCTTCTTGTCTGATTGCTGTGGCTAGGATTCCAGGACTATGTTGAATAAGAGTGGTGAAAGGGGGCACCCCTGCCTTGTTCCCGATCTTAAGAGGATTGCTTTTAATTTTTGCCCATTGAGTATGATGTTGGCTGTGGGTTTGTCATAGATGGCTTTTATCATGTTGAGGTATGTTCCCTGTATTTCCACTTTGTTGAGAGTTTTGTTCATGAATGGGTGCAGGATTTTATCAAATGCTTTTTCTGCATCTATTGAAATTATCATGTGGTTTTTCTCCTTCCTTTTGTTTATGTGATGAATAACATTGATAGATTTGTGAATATTGTACCAGCCTTGCCTCCCAAGAATAAATCCCACTTGATCATAGTGTATCATTTTTTCCATATATTGTTGGATCTGGTTTGCTAATATTTTGTTGAGGATTTTAACATCTATATTCATCAGGGATATTGACCTATAATTTTCTTTCTTTGTATTGTCTTTGCCTGGTTTTAGAATCAGAATTATACTCGCCTCATAAAAGGAGCTTGGAAGTCTTCCTTCCTCTTGAATTTTTTGAAATAGCTTGGGAAGGATAGGAGTTAGTTCTTCTTTGAATATTTGGTAGAATTCACTTGTGAAGCCATCTGGTAAAATTCACTTGTGAAGACATCTGGCCCAGGATTTTTTTTTATTGGGAGTTTTTTGATAACTGTTTTGATCTCATTTGGTGTAATCAGTCTATTTAGGTTTTCTGATTCTTCCAGATTGATTTTTGGAAGATTGTATGTTTTAAGGAATTTGTCCATTTCCTCTAGGTTGTCTAGTTTTTTGGCATACAGTTCTTCATAGTATTTTCTTACAGTCCTTTGTATTTCCGTTGTGTCAGTTGTTATTTCTCCCCTCTCATTTCTAATTTTATTTATTTGAGTCCTCTTTCTCTTTTTCTTGGTGAGTCTAGTTAAAGGTACATCAATCTTGTTTACCTTTTCAAAAAACCAGCTCCTAGTTTCATTGATCCTCTGTATTGTTCCTTTAGTCTCTATGTCATTTATTTCTTCTCTGATCTTTATTATTTCCTTCCTTCTACTACATTTAGGCTTTACTTGCTGTTCTTTTTATAGTTCTTTTAGATGCAGGGTTAAGTTTTTATTTGAGCTTTTTCTAGCTTCTTAAAGTATGCCTGTAGTGCTATGAACTTCCCTCTCAGTACTGCTTTTGCTGTGTCCCATAAATTTTGAGTTGTTTTATTCTCATTATCATTCATTTCTAGTAATTGTATTATTTCTTCTTTGATCTCATTCTTTATCCATTCATTATTTAACAACCTGCTATTGAGTTTCCATGTGTTTGAGAATTTTTGAGCTTTTTCGTTGTGGTTCATTTCTAGTTTCATGCCATTTTGATCAGAGATAGTGCTTGATAAGATGATAAGATTTCAATCTTTTTAAATTTGTTGAGACCACTTTTGTGCCCTAACATGTGGTCTCTCCTAGATAATGTACCATGAGCACTTGAAAAGAATGTATATTCTGCTTCTTTAGGGTAAAATATTCTGAAAATATCTATTAAATCGAGTTCATCTACCGTGTTTTAAGTCTGCTGTTTCTTTGTTAATTTTCTTTCTTGAGGATTTATCTAGTGATGTTAGTGGGGTATTGGAATCCCCAACTATTATAGTATTGCTGTTGATCTCACCCTTCATATCCATCAAAGTCTGCTTTATATATTTAGGTGCTCTTATATTAGGTGGATAGATATTTATAATAGTTATAACTTTCTGTTGGATTACTCCCTTTATTGTTATGTAGTGGCCTTCTTTATCTCTTACTATATCCTTTGTTTTAAAGTCCATTTTGTCTGATATAAGTATTGCTACCACAGCTTTTTTTCATTTGCATGAGATTTTTTTTTCTATCCTTTTACCTTCAACCTATGTGCATGTTTTGTTTTAAGGTGTGTTTGTTGTAAACAGCATATATATGAGTCCTGTTTTCTTGTCAATGCAGCTACCCTATTTCTTTTGATTGGATCATTTAATCCATTTACATTTAAGGTTATTATTGATATGTAGTTGTTTATTGCCATTTATTCTTTAAAGCTGTATTCCTCTTTTGCTATATTCTTTTCCCAGTTTGATCTGTTTACACCATGCTCCTTAACATTTCCTGCAGCATTGGTTTGGTTGTAATGAATTCCTTGAGGTTATTTTTTGTCTTGGAAAGTTTTTATTTTTCCTTCTATTTTAAATTATAGCCTTGCTGGATAAAATAGTCCTGGTTATAGGTTCTTGTTCTGCATTACTTTGAATATTTGTTGCCATTACCTTCTGGCTTCAAGTGTTTCTGTTGAGAAGTCTGATGTCATCCTTATGTGGGCTCCTTTTTAGGTGATAGCCTTTTTTTCTCTCACAGCTTTTAATATTTTCTCTTTATCACTTAGCTTTGGTATTTTAATTATGATGTGTCTTAGTGTAGGTTTCTTCGAGTTTCTTTTTAGTGGAGTTCTCTGTGCTTCTTGAATTTGTGAGAGTTTCTCTTGTATCAATTTAGGGAAGTTTTCAGCTATGATATGATTGAACAAAGCCTCTATCCCTTGTTCTTTCTCTTCTTCTTCAGCAACCCCTATGATGCGGATGTTATTTCTCATTATGTTGTCACTGAGCTCTCTAAGAGTTTTCTCAGTCTTTTTGAGTCTCTTTTCTTTTTTCTTCTCTGCTTTCATGCCTTCATTCCAGTTGTCCTCCAACTCACTGATTTGATCCTCAGCTCTATCCATCCTGTTTTTAATTCCTTCCATTGTGGTCTTCATTTCTGATATTGTATTTGTCATCTCCAACTGATTCTTTTTTGATATTTAAATATCCTATTATATACTTGCTATTTTTTATTTACGTGTTCGTGATGACCATCCATTGTTGTTCTAAGATCCCTAAGCATCCTTACAATCATTATTTTAAACTCTGCATCCAGAAGTTTGACTATTTCCATATTACTCAGTTCATCTCCTGAAGGTTTCTCTTGTGGTTTCATTTGGTTAGCACTTCTTTGTTTTCTCATTGTGTCTGTGTGTTTGGGTGTTTTCTTTGTAGAGCTGGCTGAGTCTAGGCTTTGTGTTGTCTGCCTCCTGTTTTCACTTGTGTTGTTTCTAGGTCTTCTTGGGCTGGCATCAGCTATTATTTGTAATCCACTTTCAGATTTGGGCTGCTTTGAATTCTTGATTTGTTTGTTTGTTTAACAGGTGATTGTCTTGTTTTCTGATCTCAGCAGGGGGCTTATTTGATAGTGTATCCAGGAATGTGGTGGGTGTGACTTGAGGCTCTGAAGTCCTCTTCTGCCAGTTAATCTCTCTGGGGGCAGGTTGCTTTCTCAGCTTCAGTAGGGGGAGGTATATCTCAGATCTCCATGGAGACCTGAGTTACTGCCCCTCCTCGCCACTTCTTGTTCAGCTGTGTCTTGTTGCACTGATTGGAGCTGGAGAAATATCTGTATCTCTGTGACCTGGAAGTACTTTTGTATTTTGCTTTGTGGAAGGTTCTACCCCTCCCTCAGTTATGGCCGCCTCCAGCACCTAATGAGTCAGCTTTTCATGTCATCACCTGTATTCCTCTGCCCCTCACCATCCATCTCTCTCTCTCTCTCTCCTTTTTTTTTTTGGAAGACAAGCAGGCCCTTTCAATACACCTCGTTCTCTGGTCGCCATGCAAGTGGCTGTGAGCAGTATGTACTGCTCTTTTCCTTGGAGTGAGAGCCCAGCTTCACCCCCCTTCTGTTCCTGTAAGCAGGGGAGATTCAGGCGCTCCCTACCAGGTTTGTTGTGGCTTCTTCTTTGTTCCTTGGTTTTTGAAAGCTGTTCTTGTAGTCCAGATTTGGTTTTTCATGCTGATTGTTCATAAATTAGTTTATTATCCACTTCGGTGTTGTGAGCTGGGAGTCTGTGCATCTGCCTACTCCACTGCCATCTTCAGGTCTCCTAATTATCTTTTTTTTTTTTTTGTATTTCTCTGAAGCTGGAAATGGGGAGAGACAGACAGACTCCCGCATGCGCCTGACCGGGATCCACCTGGCACATCCACCAGGGGGCGATGCTCTGCCCCTCCAGGGCATCGCTCTGTCGTGACCAGAGCCACTCTAGCACCTGGGGCAGAGGCCAAGGAGCCATCCCCAGTGCCCGGGCCATCTTTGCTCCAATGGAGCCTTGGCTGCAGGAGGGGAAGAGAGAGACAGAGAGGAAGGAGAGGGGGAGGGGTGGAGAAGCAGATGGGCGCTTCTCCTGTGTGCTGTGGCCAGGAATCGAACCCGGGATCTCTGCACACCAGACCGATGCTCTACCACTGAGCCAACCGGCCAAGGCCTCTCCTAATTATCTTTTTGATGACAGTCATTCTAACAGGTGTGGTAAATGACAGTGTTTTGAGAAGTATCATTGGTTCTCACTCGGCTGCTGAGAGTGAGATACTTGAGGGCTCAAGTATCAACAGCAAACTTAATACAAAATTCTATTGATGATGATTATTTATCTGCATCAAGAGGATAAAAGGAGACCTCTTCCTTAAAAGGAAGATTTAAAATGTAATTATTCTATAAGAAGAGGCAGTAAAAATAGCTAATGAGACACAGGAATGAAAATATCTATTATAAGTCATAATGAAGGTCATGACTTTAAAGATGCTGACAGTTCAACAAGAAACATAGAGCTCAAAGAAGAAATAAAAATTAAGAGGGTTTGAATATAATGGATGGAAAAGAAAACACCTAAAATGACTGAGCCTAACATTTTTATTTTTCTAAACATTGCAAAAAAAAACAGAAAAAAGCAACTTGAGGGTAGGATGTATACCATCTTATGTAATTAGATGATTTTTCCCTCTGATAAACTTATTGCTGTCATTACCCCTTTGGTGGAGTTGAGTTTACTTTCACAGGTTCTGGATTCTAACCAGGCTGATACCAACATTCTCTCTGTCTCCACCTTTCTTCACTCAGATACCACTGAAGGTCTTTTGTGATATTTGGCATTATGAGCACTAAATTTGGAAGCATAATTGTATCTGTGATAACTTTTAGGAGCTGAATAGTATTTTTTTTCTCAATTTCATGGAGATGAGACAAATGCTGTGATAATTTTTTTATGTCCTATTAACATGTTAGACCCTTAAAAATGTATATTATGAAAAAAGCTTGGTGATAAATGTATTCAACCTTGAGCCTTCAAAGAAATTACATAAGCTGGAGCTGCTGAAGGCTGCTTTTCCCCAGCATTGAAAATTCAGCCTCATGAGATTAAATGGAATACAAAAATGAGGAGGACTAATTTTGGACAACTAATTTCTTAGGAGTTTTAACTCCTAAGGGCAATAGAATTTTATTTCTTTTGACTGTGAATTACGAGAGAATTTCTATTTTTATTGTAATTTTTTCCTAAGAGATTTCAGTGAGGGTTATATTTAGATTGAAACATTTTTATTTTTATTTTATAGTTGGAGAATCTTAATGTGGTCATTTAATGATATTTCATATCTTCTGATGAAAAGTGAAAAACATTGTAGCTGCATGTAATTTGGGATGGAAAATAAGAAAAGCTATCAACTTTCCTCATAAGGTAGCACTGTAACTTGAGGTTAATTTAATTAATACATTGCCCAGATATCCTTAAAATACAAATTGTATTATCTCCCATTATTGTGGATATGAGGGCAAGTGAATACTTCACCCTAATACTCACAATCAACACTTTGAATTTTGAAACAGCACCTTTAAATTTTATTTTATAAAGCAGTTTATTACACTATCGTTAAATTGATTTATCTAGCTGTCCATTCACCCACCCATTCGTCCTGCACCTTTCACCTCCCTTGAACATATATCTGTACTTCTCAAGCAAATGAATGAAGAGCTTGACTTCAAAGTTTGATCGGCGCTAAGTAAGCAATTATGTTTGAATGAGTAAAGAAGTGAATATGTCCTCTGATAAAACACAAATAATTACCTATATTTATAAAAACATTTAAATATAATTTATAAGATTTACACCATTTTTTATTTCTATTGTACAGTGAAGCTGTAGGAAGATATTCTGATGGATGAAAATCTGCCGCTGGTCAGTACTCTCGGGCAGCGCTTTAAGGATCGTGTGGAGCTCTGATTGCTTTTCCTCCTGAATGATGGCCCGTTACACCACGCGGCACAGCCTCTACAGAAACCTGGTTCTAGTTTCTTTTTTAGTTATAGCTTCCTTTAAAAAATATCTGTAAGGCTATAAATTCAAGAGAATACTCTTTTTGACTGGTAGTAATTTACCCTCCGTAAGATGCTCAATGGTGACATAATTGATTTTGTAGCCATAGATTAAAAGTCACATTAAGTTTAAAGTTGTCAGCTGAGCTCAAAGATAACATTTTCATAATGACTTTTAATAAACTTGGAAGAAGTGATTTTATTCAATTATAAATTTGATTAATGATATATATTTTTTTCAGGACCAAAATAAAGAGCTGCTCTTTTGCATGTTTAATTGCTGTATTACAGATAGATTCTCCTGCAATATGTATTTGGGACAAGACAGAAGTGCTCCAGAGATAGGCCTTGTAAACAACTCTGAAAATCGATACCATTAAGAATATTTAAAATTTTTAAATGGTCATGTTTTCATTTACAAAAAAAAAAAAAAAATTGAAGAGTATTTCAATTCACTCAGGTTTTTTGTTTTGTTTTGTTTTTGTTTGGTTTTTTTTTAAGTGAGAGGAAGGGATACAGTGAGACGGACTCCCACAAGCGCCCTGACAAGAATTTCCTTGGTAACCCCTGCAACCTTGTCGGCCGATGCTCACAACTGAGCTATTTTTAGCACATGAGGATCCCACACTTCGACCAACTGAGCTATCCTCAGCGCCCTGGATCGATGCTTGAACCAATCAAGCCACTGGCCGTGGGAAGGGAGAAGGGAGAGAATTAGGAAAGGAGGTGGGGAAAGCAGATGGTCACTTCTCCTGTATACCCTGACTGGGAATAGAACCCAGGATGTCCATATGTAGGGGCAATGCTCTATCCACTGAGCCAGCTGGCCAGGGTCTTAGATTTTTTGCAATGGTGAAAATATGAATATGATCTCTTTCTATCCAGAGATAATTGTTCTTGTCAGATATTTCTGAACTTCTGACATGCATCCTCCACTAACTACCTTTTTCCTCCTTGAATCTTCCACCTCTCAGCAAATGGCAACTCCATTCTTGCATTTTTTATTCTAAAAATTAATACTTGACTCCTCTTTAAAAACCAGAATTTATCCACTCCTCCTCACCACCACTGGTCTCCCTGCTTCTGCTTTTGCATGGTCTCAGATAATGTTAAGCCAGTGGCCCAAGTGATCACATCATGTCAGTCTTTTGCTCAAAAATTTTCATGTTTCTCTTGTAATTGGAGTAAATCCAAAAGTCTTAACTTTGACCAGACTTTATATGCTGTTTCTACCTCTCTAGTCACATTACTGCCTTCTCTTCCCCCCATTTTACATCTCACAATTAATCCCTAAACATTACAGCTCAGAGTCGATGCAGCTGCTATCCCTTTCTCCCATATTTGGCATGACCAACTGCTTCATTTCCTTCTGTCTTTAAAGTAAAGTCTCCAGACATACTCTCTAAAATGTCATTATCTCACCCTGCTTTATTTTCCCTCTGTAATACTGTAAATTATATAACATACATTTAGTCTTTTTGAAAAGAATATCTATAAAGTTCAAAAATTATTTTAGAAAAATTAGATAGTGTATGTAAATTTTATTTTTCAAGCAAGGCTGATTTTCATGGATGAAAGTCCCTACAGACCTGCTTACACTATACTCACAGAGAAAGTTTATCAGAATGCTTTTATGGTGGGGACTAGGAAAGGCTGTTCTTAAGTTTGATTAACTCTGAAATTTGATGAGGTGTCTATCTCATAATTGGTAGGTGAATACTTTTAAAAATGTGCTCAGCTCATCACTGGGGATTAGTCTCTTGGTATGATTGGGCAGAGGATAGCCAAAAAGCTTTTTACTTTCTCTAACTTCAAGATTCTTTGCACCTTAAGGACTATGATTTCCTGGAATTCCAAACTGTAGTTTGGCTCATTCAGTCCTGCTCAGAACTCAAACAGCCTGTTACTGCACGTTATTGAGGACATGTGTCCTTTATTTCCCCTCAGGATTTTGTTTTGTTGTTTGCAGCATGAGAGGAGGGGAGATAGAGAGACAGACTCCTGCTTGCACCCCAACCAGGATCCACACAGCAACCCCTGTCTGGTGCTGATCCACTGCCCATCTGGGGCCACTGTGGCAACAAAACTATTTTTAGCACCTGAGGCAGAGGCTCCATGGAGTCATCCTCAGTACCCAGGGTGATGCATTTGAACCAATCAAGTCATGGCTGAAGGAAGAGAAGAGAGAGTTAGAGCAAGAGAAAGAGAGAGAGAGAGAGAGAGAGAGAGAGAGAGAGAAAGAGAAGGAGGAGAAGGAGGGAGATGGGAGGAGAAGCAGATGGTTGCTTCTGTGTGCCCTGACCAGGAATCGAACCTGGGACTTCCACACATCACCAATGTTCTACCACTGAGCCAACTGGCCAGGGCTTTATTTCCCCTTTACAACATAAAATATTTGTAAAAGCCAAAATATTGCACACAATTGGTTTTTAAAAATCAAATGGCTCAGAAACATCTATATTAAAAAACAGCTTGCCAGACCAGGCAGTGGTGCAGTGGATAGAGCGTTGGACTGGGATGCAGAAGACCCAGGTTCGAGACCCTGAGGTCGCCAGCTTGAGCATGGGCTTATCTGGTTTGAGCAAAAGCTCACCAGCTTGGACCTAAGGTTGCTGGCTTGAGCAAGGGGTTCCTCAGTCTGCTGAAGGCCCACGGTCAAGGCACATATGAAAAAGCAATCAATTAACTAAGGTGTCACAACAAAAAACTGATGATTGATGCTTCTCATCTCTCTGTTCCTGTCTGTCTATTCCTGTCTATCCCTCTCTCTGACTCTCTCTCTGTCTCTGTAAAACAAACAAACAAACAAACAAACAAACAAACAAAACCCAGCTATCTGAGCACTCATGTGACTCCCCTGAAAGTAACTAAAACCGCTTTAAATTGTTTTCTTGTTCTGTGGTTCTCTAGTATTTCAAAACAGTATGTTTACACTGCTGTTTCTTGATATAGCAATCCTAGGAAAGATTCTTTTCTTCCTATCGTTGTAGAAGAGGATTAACTTACATCTGTTATTTTCTATCTGTTAGTTCTCCAACATATGTACTTACATCATCATTTTCTAATAGTTTCTTTCTTGATGAAAAATTTTTTCAGTATAATATAAGAAGAATCTATAAGATAGTTATATTATTCTTTCAGCTGCAGTCCGTTGGTTCTGTACTTTTTATAATAACACTATTAGTGCTCCAGTCCTTTCAACCGCCTAAAGTTTTCATTTTTATCACCCAACATTTTAAGACATATGTTTACTTTTACCTTGTTAAAACTTGTAACATTCAAATTCTTTTTTTAAACTTAATGTTTTATCTATCGGTTAATTCTAAAAGTTGACAACTAATAAATAATTTGCTTATGGTGCTGCAAAAACGGTTCAGCGAAGAGAAAATTAATTTGCTAAGCTAATATTCTGTTCTCTTGAATTTCAAAGAGATTCCTATGTCTAATATCAGTTTCAAATGTGTTCTGCCTTTTTGAATTCTACCAGGTGCTGAAAACCATGTCACAGTTTAGTTTGCATGGTATTCTGAAATCAATCTTTTTACACAGTTTTTATCGCCTGGAATTTCTCATTGCTTTTTTTTTTTTTCTGATGGAGGAGCAAACATATGTTTTTATTTGTCATTTACTTGTTATCTTTAAGCTTCTCTTTGGTTTTTAAGATTTTATTTACTCACTTTTAGAGAGCAAAGAGAAAGAGAATGAGAGTAGGCCAGAGGAGCAGAAAGCATCAACTCCCAGATGTGCCTTGACCATGCAAGCCCAGGATTTTGAACTGGCGACTTCAGTGTTCCAGGTCAGCTCTTCAGCCACTGTGCCACCACAGGTCAGGTCCTATCTTTAAGCTTCTTAATAACTTTGTCTATGTGTTGGAGTTAATTCTGTCTTACTTAAAGCCTGTTCAATCTAATTCAAAGCTATTACCTTATATTTGAACCATGGCTTCCACATAGCTTATTCATGGAGTTTTAATTAATTTTTATTTACTTTGTATCATTTGTATCATCATTTTCTGCTCAAACTCTCAATCACAATATTGATTCTACATATTTACGCCTCAGCCCCACTTTATTTGTTGAAAATGCCTCTTTAGTGTACTCCCTGCTCCCCTGAGTTTACATTCTATTGAGAGATAAAGATGATCAACAAGATAACTGCATTTTAGAGTTTTGTATGTGGATTCTATTTTGTATTAGGTAGAGGAATATATAGGAAGTGGGAAGTTCTAGCTACTGCCTTAGCAGGGGATGATGCATTCCTCAAGTTTCAACTTAAAGCTCTGTCTTTTATTTATTTATGAAAATCAATATTTAAAATGGTTTCTATTTCATAGTACCTGTAGAATAGGCAGTACACACACACACACACACACACACACACACACACACTAAATTAGGCACTAAATAGGCTTTAGTGGCCTGCCTAGAAGTAAATCTAACATTGTTTTTAGGCAAAGTGAATGATGTATTCCAATTTCCAAACAAAAGACTTTTAGAATACAACCTATTTTTTACAAACCATTGGTTAAGTTGGCAATTGACTATGTTGCAAAGTTATTCTAAATGAAAAATGGTTTCTTTAAACAGCCTGTTTAGGCAGGAATCATAAGCTTCTTTTATTTTTCTATAGGGTGTTTCAACATTAAAAACTCATTATTAATTTATCAGAATTACATAACATTGTCAGGCTGTAAGCCATTTGAAATGCTGGCTATTCAGCTAAACAAGAAATCTGTTGTCCTTAAATAGACCTATCACTAAAAAGGTCAGTTTAAGATTGTTTTTGGTGAAGATTCATGGGACTATTTTTGTAGTTTCCTCTATTTTGGTCTATTACCAAATGAAGATAAAGTTAAAAAAAAAGATCACAATGTTCTCATTAATTCAAAGTGTGAGTTTCCCTAGAAAGAAATGCAATTGTACCCTAGAGGCAGCCAGATTTCTGTGCCCTAAATTTGCCACTTCGGCTATTTTGACTATTTTGTTCTGTTTAATTCAGATTTCACTCACACAGAAAATCCATCTGTATATCTACTAGGGTCTAAATATTTAACCAACATTTTAATTTACTACTAGTTGAAATAGAAAACTGTGTTTCTAAGCAGGTTTAGTTTATGATTGTTTTTACTTTTGTTTTTGTTCACCTGGTGTTCATTGGTCTTTTTAATGTAAAGCTACATGGATATTTAGAGGAGCCAAAATAAATAAGTCATGGGAATGTAATGTACAGAGTAGAAAATATAGCCAATAATATCATAACTTTGTACAGTGACAGGCTACTAGAATTATCATGGTGATCAATTTGTAAGGTTTATAGATGTTAAATCATTATGTCATACACTTGAAACTAATATAAGGCTGTATGTCAACTATACTTCAGTAAAAAGTTTCTATGAGATTATTTATTTATGTAAATTATATGTAAAATTAATAGTTTGTTTGTTTGGTAAATATAGGTATAAAGCCAAAAGTCCACCGCTCTTCCTGAATCTATCTCTACCTTTCTTCTGTGGCCTACTGTGAGCATAAACTTGTATTTCAAGATCTTACTAGGCTTATGCAAACATGTACATTATCTATTTTGTACTATATTAGCATGATAATAAACATTATTTTACAGAAATTTTAAAATTGATGTATAGTAAACATATTCTCATATTAGTACCTAGGTACCTTCTTTTAGTTTTTACCAGCTTTACTAAAGTATAATAGACATATAATAAACTGCACATATCTCATGTATACAATTCGGTAAGCTGTGACATATGCAAAGTCCTGCGAAAGCAACACTACAATCAAGAAACTGAACATATCATTCACCAAAATGCCACCTTATTTTACTTTGTGATCCTTCCCTTCTACAGCTTTCCACAATCAAAACCACCCGAAAACAACTGAACTGGTTTTGCATCTATATTTCTAGAACTTTATTTAAATATAATAATACAGCATAAACATTTTTCCTTCTAGCTCTCTCACTTAACATAGTTATTGAAATATTCTTTAAAGTTGATAGGTGTATCAATGGAACATTCCTTTTCATTGATGAGTAGTATTCAATTGTATGGATTTACCAAAATTGTTTGTCCATTCAATTGGTGATGGATATTTAGATTATTTCCAGTTTTTGGCGGTTACATATGGAGCAGTTATGAACATTTGGCTCAAATGTTTGTGTGGACATATGCTCTACTCATTCTTCTTGGAATTATACCTCGAAGTCTAGTGTCTGGGCCATAAGGTAAGTGAATGCTTAATTTTTTAAGAAGCTGCCAAATAATTTTCTAAAATGGTTATCAGTGTATGAAAATTCTAGTTCCTTCACATCCTTGACAGCTCTTAATGTAGGCAGCTCTTAATTGTTGCCATTTTAATAGGTTTGTAGTACCATATTATTTAAATCTTAATTGAATTTCCCTCATCACTAATGGTGTTAAGCATTTTTTATGTGCTTATTTGCTCTCCATATATCTTTTTTGACAAAGAAATATATCCAAATCTTTCAGAATCAGCTTTTATTTTCTACTCAAAAAAGCTTGTTGGGTTTTGATTTGGATGGTGCTGTATTTGTTACAAGAGCTTTTCTATAGATTTTATAAGACATAGATGATCAGGTCATTTACTAACATGGAGCAATTTACTGCTTCCTTTTATTATGTTCTGTTAGTGAGTTGATGCTTTCGTCATCACAAAATAATCATCTTATATAAATATTTATATTTATACAAATATTACATTCACTTGTGTGGTTACCATATTTAGTGCTCATCATTCATTTATTTGACCCAGATTTTTAAATCAGTCATTACTTTATTTTTGTTTTAAGAATTCCCTTTAATATTTCCTATGATGCAGGTTGGCTAGAGGTGAATTCTTTCAGCTTTCGTATGTTTGAACAAATCTATTTTAACTTTGTTAAAGATTTTTCATTGGTTTAAGAATTATGAAATGACTTTTATTCCCCTTTTACTTCTTTAAAGATGTTACTTTAACATTGTCTTCTAGTTTGCATTTTTTAAATTAGAAATTTGTCATTTTTATCTTTCCCCTTCTGTGTGTCCTTTTCTCTTTTTAAAATATATTGTCTTTATTACTGGTTTGAAGCAATTTGATTATAATATGCCTTTGTATAATCTTCATGTTTCTCATGCTTTATATTTGTTGTGATTCTTGCAACAAGTATTTCTGTGTTTATAATTTTATTACATTTGGATAAAGTTTGGCCATTATTTCCTATAATAATACTGTGAAGAATAGCAGCTGGTAAAGATGATTTTACTCTCTGCATGTTAAAGTGGCAGGAGGCTATAATATCAATAAATAAAGTAAAAATATAGTCACTAGTGTTTGCTAGATGGTTTTAAACAAATCATTCATTTACCAAGTACCTTATTGAGTTCCAGCTATTTGAAGACACTGCCACATCCAATAATATTTGTTGAATGAAAATATATAATATAGACATTATTAATTATAATCTTCATTACATTTTATAGTTTACATTAGATTCTGACAATTTTATAGTTTTTTAAAAATTGTTTTCTTTTAAACAAATAAAAATACATTTTAAAACAAAAGCACATTCAACAACCTAACGTTTCACTACTGAATTTATTTTGTTTATAAGTACAGTGATTACTTATAACAATAAATATTCCTTCCATACTGGTATTTGATACTGGAATTCAACTGGAATAAGTACAATTTAATGAATTTAGAGAAATAGGTTTTCTTTCTCCCTCCCTCCCTCCCTCCCTTCCTCCCTTTCTTTTTCTTTCTTTCTTTCTTTCTTTCTTTCTTTCTTTCTTTCTTTCTTTCTTTCTTTCTTTCTTTCTTTCTTTCTTTCTTCTTTCTTTCTCCTTCCTTCCTTCCTTCCTTCCTTCCTTCCTTCCTTCCTTCCTTCCTTCCTTCCTTCCTTCCTTCCTTCCTTCCTTCCTTCCTTTCTTTCTTTCTCTCTTCTCTCTCTCCTTTCTCTCTTCTCTCTCTTTCTTTCTTTCTTCCTTTCTTTCTTTCTCTCTTCTCTCTCTCTTTCTTTTTTCTTTCTTTCTTCCTTTCTTTCTTTCTCTCTTCTCTCTCTCTCTCTCTTTCTTTCTTTCTTTCTTTCTTTCTTTCTTTCTTTCTTTCTTCTTTCTTCTTTCTATAAACTCATCAGGAAATCTCATAGGAGACATGGTACAGTTAAACATCATGTTTGAAATTCTGATGTTTTTCAGAAAGAATTTTAGAAATTTCTTTTTTTTTTAAGTGAGAGGAAAGGAGATAGAGAGACAGACGTCCACATGCACCCTGACCAGGATCCACCTGGCAACCCACGTCGGGGGTCGATTCTCAAATCAACCGAGCTATCTTCAGCACCTGGGGCCAATGCTTGAACCAATTGAGCCACTGGCTATGACAGGGGAAGTGAGAGAGAAAAAGGAGAGGATGGGGTAGAGAAGCAGACAGTCACTTCTCATGTATGTCCTGACTGAGATTCAGACCCAGGACTTCTGCATGCCAGGTGTACACTCTATCCAATGAGCAAACCGGCCAGGGCTGAAATAGCTTTTCTATGCTTACAACATCCACATTAGATAAAATTTCAAAGGCAATATATTTCTTCAAAATATTCAGAGTTCTAATATTTGTATTCAGTGCTTTAGAGGCACATATATTTACTATATATATATAAATGTTGATAAAGTAGTCCTCCTCAAATGGGACAATTGTTTTTACACAAAACCTTTATCGCCCTGGCCGGTTGGCTCAGTGGTAGAGCGTTGGCCTGGCGTGCAGAAGTCCCGGGTTTGATTCCTGGCCAGGGCACACAGGAGAAGCACCCATTTGCTTCTCCACCCCTCCCCCTCTCCTTCCTCTCTGCCCCCTTCCCCCCCCCCAGCCGAGGCTCCATTGGAGCAAAGATGGCAATGGCCCGGGCGCTGGGGATGGCTTCTTGGCCTCTGCCCCAGGCGCTAGAGTGGCTCTTGTCGCAACAGAGTGACGCCCCGGAGGGGCAGAGCATCGCCCCCTGGTGGGCAGCCCGTCACCCCTGGTGGGCGTGCGGGGTGGATCCCGGTCAGGCGCATGCGGGAGTCTGTCTGACTGTCTCTCCCTGTTTCCAGCTTCAGAAAAATACAAAAAAAAAATAAAAAAAAAAACCTTCATCATCAATATGTCTTTTATTGAGAAATATCAGAATAAAGAGCTCAATTTTTTGTTTAAAAAGATTATCCAATTTAATGACCACACATCTTTTTCCATAGAAGGAACACTTCAAGATTTGAAAAGGTAAAAATAGATAAAGCCAGTACTTCTGTGAATTACACCTTATAAGAGAAAATTAATCTACAGTTGTGAGCTTCATAATTAATAAATAAACTAATAGGATTTGGTATATAGGCCTGATGGCTTTGCGTTCCAGGCAAAAAGCACCAATTCTGGACTGTGTAATACAAAGCAGAATATCTGGTAAGCTCAGGATCAGGAGGAAAGATCAGCGTTTTGTGGGACTTGTAGCTTATTCAATGAGGTGAGAGGCCTCGTAAAAAAAAGTAACATCAAATTATGAATACCAAATTTGTTGTTATAAAAGAGGTATTTATTTAGGATGAGAAAAATATCAAACAATTTTATAATTTTTAAAAGCTAACAAATAGCATTAAGCAATAAGAAAATAAACTCTAGACATTAGTACATGTTTTTAATAATTAGTTGTTTATTTCTATTATCATATTCCCTTTTTATTTTGGATGCATACTTTTTAAAAATTTATTTATTTATTTATTCATTTTTTAGAGAGGATGACAGAGAAAGAGAGAGAGAAAGGGAGGAGGATCAGGAAGCATCAACTTCCATATGTGCCTTGACTGGACAAGTGCAGGGTTTTAAACCAGTGATCTCAGGGTTCCAGGTCGATGCTTTATCCACTGTGCCACCACAGATCAGGCTGGATGCATAATTTTTATTCAACTTCTTTTCCTTATGTGGTATCAAGTCATTCTAGCACTGTTATTAGAAGATCTATTCCTTTTCTGTTTGAATTTCTTGTGTCTTTGTAAAAAACCATTTGACTACATATGTGAGGTATATTTTAAACACTCTGTTCTGTTTCACTGGTCTGTATTTCACCACTACCACACTGTCTTGATTATTGTAGCTTTATAGAAAGTTCTGAAATCAAATGATGACCTTTTAACTTTGATCTTCTTCTTCAAGGTAGTTTTAACTATCCTTGACCCTTTGCTTTTCCAAATACCTTTTTAAAATTGTCTTGTAAATATTTTTGGGAAACCATGCTGAAATGTTTATTGAGATTATGTCGGATCTATAGATCAATTTTGAGAGAAATAGTATTTTTCAATACTTTGTCATCTGAATCAGAAAAATAATTTAGATCGCCATTTATCTAAATATCTTCAATCGTTTTCATTAACATTTTATAGCATTAGCATATGTTTCATATTTATTTTTGTTAAATTTATCCATAAATATCTTTTGTTGCAGTTTAAAATATTATTTTAAAATGTTGACTTTAAACTATTTGTTGCTAGTGTATTAAAAATATAATTGCTGTATGTCTATTACTTTTATATCTTGCAACATTAATTCTAGTAGTCCTGGGGGGGCCAGAGTATTTAAAATTTTCTATTTATATGACCATGTCAACTCTGAATATTGACAATTTTCTTCTTTTACATCTGTTTGTCATTTGCATTTTGCATTGAATAGTAACTCCAATATCATGTTCAATAGATGAAGCTAGATATGATACCTTTCCTTTATGTTATCTCAGTAAGAAAACAATATTACACTGGTAATATGATGTTAGTGAAAAATTCTTATTGATTATACCCTTTATCAGATAGAAGTTTTTCATGATTTCTCTTTTGCTTAGAAATTTTTATCAGATATTGTTTTTTTTTGTCCAATATATTTCATTTATTAAAATGATTCTATAACTTTTTTGCCTTAAACTGTTAAAGTAGTGAATTAGTAGATTATCAAATATTAAACCACCTTTGAATACCTGGGATATACTCAACATGGTCATGACATATAATTTTTACATATTGCTGAATTTTACTTACTTATTTGGTAAAAAAAAAAATTGAATATATTTTCTTAAAGAATTTTGTTTCTAAATTCATTTTCTTGTAATTCTCTTGTCTGTATAGTGAGTAATATTAACCTTATAAAAGGAGTAAATGAGTGAGTTGGCAACTCTTTCTTCCTACTCTATTTTCTAAAAGATTTTTTGTAGAATTAGTTTTAAGTTTTTGGGCCCTAGCCAGTTGGTTCAGTGGATAGAGCATCAGCCTGACATATGGACATCCCTGGTTCAATTTCCAGTCACAGTATACAAGAGAAGTGACCATCTGTTTCTCTCTTGCTCTCCCCCTTCTATTTCTCTTTCCCTCCTGCAGCTAGTGGCTTCATTGGCACAAACATTGGCCCCAGGTGCTGAGGAGAGCTCAGTTGGTTCGAACTTTTTAGTATCACGTGTTAAAAATAGCTTGATTGATTCAAGCATCAACCCTGACAAGAATTACTGGGTGAATCCGATCAAGGCATATGTAGGAGTCTCCCCTACTCACACTTAAAAAAAATAAAAATAATTTAAAAAATGTTTTTACTTAAATGTTTATTGGGATTCACTAGTGATTCTGTCTGGAGCCTAAAGTTATTTTTTTGTTTGTTTGTTTCTTTATTTGCTTGTTTAATTGCAAATTCAATTTCTTTATTGGCTGAAGGGCTATTTTGAGTTTCAATTTTTTTCTCTGACTAATGTTAATAATTTGTGTCTTTCAATAAATTTTTTTCATTTAATATAAGTTTTATAATTTATAGACATAGAGTTGCTCATGATATTCCATTATAAAATTTTTACTATAAGTAGCATCTAGCAGATCCCTCTTTTTCATACATCTTGTAGGTACTGTATTGTGTCTTTACTCCTTTTTCCTTAAACATTCATTCTAATGAATGTCACTAATTTATTAATTTCACTAACCATTTAAAAATAGAAACTGATTTAATATATTTTCTCTATTTTTTTTGTTTTTCTATTTTTGTGACAAACATAATACCTGCATAACTAAGTCATAAAGAAATAGAAAACCTGAATAGATCTATAACTAGTAGGGAGATTGAATCACTAATCAAACATGCGCAACAACAAAAAAGGCTAATTCTTGAATTATATCAAATAATTAAGAAAAACTAACACCAATCCTTCTCAAACTTCAAAAAAAATTAAAAAGGAGGGAACAATTTCTTACTGATTCTATAAGTCCATCATTACCTTGACAGCAAAGACAAAGACCCTAAAGAAAACTAGAGACTAATACCTCTTATCAACATTGATGTAAAAATCATCTACAAAATACTAGCAAATCAAATTCAGCAATATATTAAAGGATTATGAACAATGACCAAGTGGGATTTATTTCTGGAATGCATGGGTGATTCAATATATAAAAATTGATCGATGTAATACTTGACATTAACAAAATAAATGAAAGAAACTGTAATGATAATTCCAATTGATATTGAAAAAGCATTTGAAATCCTTCTATTATAAAATTCAATGAAAAAACAATATAAGGAAACAACCTTAGCATAATAAAAGCCATATGTGAAAAACCCACAGTGAACATTATACTTGATAGTGAAAAACAGAAAACCTTCCCTCTGAGATCACAAACAGGGTAAGGATGCTTGCTTTTGCAACTTCTATTCAACATAGTACTAGAAGTTCTAGCTAAAAATAGTAGGCAAGAAAAAGAAATATAGTTGACCCTTGAACAACACAAGTTTGAATTGCGTGGGTACACTTACATGCAGATTTTAATATTCCATGTGTAAGGGAACCTGCACAGTATTCCATTTTATCTCATCTTATGGCATTTTAGTTATTTCTCTTTTTGAAGATGTTATTTTAGATAATAAAATATGCCTATATAAGTTATTGCAGTGTAGGTTAAAAATTGTATTGCTTCATGAACAATATAAGAAATTTATAGCAATATTTTTACTGTATTTTTAATTTTCTCATTGATTTGAGAGAGAACAAGGTAGAGAGAGAGAGAGAGAGAATGAGGGGAAAGAGAAAAATATTGACTCATTTTATTTAATTGTTTCATTTTGTTGTGTACTCATTGATTGCTTTTCGTAAGTGCCCTGGTTGAACCCGTGTCCTCTGGCATGCCAGGCTGATGCTTTCTCCGTTCAGCCACCTGGCCAGGGCTATAACAATATTTTTATTTGTCTTATATTTTACTACTAAATATTCTATGATACCATTTTTTGTTATTTTTACTTTAAATTGATGTCTTTAAGGAGACGAGAAAATATGTGTAGAAAGGTAGGAATAATAATGTCAGTTACTTCTAATATTTACTGACCAATATTTTTTCTGGTGTTCTTAATTACTTTTTTAAAAATTTAGTTTCTATCTAATATCTTTTCCCTTTAGAAATTCTTTTAGTGTTCCTTGCAGTGGAAATTAATTCTTTCAGGTTTCACTCTCTGAAAAGGACTTCAAGAAATGTAATATTTATCAATAAAATTGGCAAAAGTAAACAGAAATCTGTTTGGTAGGCTTTTTAGAGAAGAGCACTCACATTGCTACAATGAGAAGAAAATGAGAGAGCTATAGAAAAAAATTTTTTGGCAATCAAATTTTAACATTCTTTATACTTTGACTTAAATATTAAAATTCCTGGAATTTATAAGAAAATTTAGATATGTGTAAAGAAATATCTACAAGGTGCACACCATATCTTTATTTTTTAGTAACAAGAATTAGTAATAACCTCAAAGTTATTTAAATAAATTACAATGCATTTATATGATAAAATAATATTTAGCTACTAAAATTTATGTTGCAGAATACATTGTTAAGAGTTGAGAAATACTAAAAAAATGTATAATGTGAAATCACTTTAAAAATACATATATTTTTACCTGGATAGAAAAATGTGACAAACATCAAATTTTAGCAGTGGTAATTTTTCTTCTTGTGTATGTGTGTGTTTATGTGTGTTTGTCAAAAGTTCTGCTCTGATTATGTAATTAAGCTGAAGTCCTATAATATTTACTCAAGAAAAAGTTATCAAGGGAATATTAAATATAATTTAGAATGAAAAAAATTAATAAAGAACTTCTACTGACCTTTGGAGTCTACATAATTCTCTGAGGAGTATGTCTGTCTTTCTGCCTGGAGGGCCAACACAAACCATTTAATTTGTATTTCACATCTTCTCTTTCTTTGCTTAATGAGCTGTGGTAAAGGGATAAATGCTAACTTGCAAAAGATGTAGAAGCCACATAATGTAATCCTGAATTTAAAAAGCCAATATTAAGTGGAAGTGTCATTAAATTTATAAGACTAATGAAAAACTTGATTTCTTTTTTGCAGGTGTCCATACTGTTTTGAAGGTAGTACTTTCTGTTTTCTGGAATGTATTAAAATTATTTTTTAAGAATTAAAAAGTTTAGAGAACTGGGAAATGAAAATTGTTAGCCCGATGATACAAAATGAATTAACCTGCCAGGCAAGTGATAACGAATAGAAAAAAAATGTGTGTTCCTTACAAAACTTTAATTTCTATTTTTACCTATGCACATATGCATTTCCTTAAAGAAGTGTGTGCTGTTGTTCATTTTAAAGTCATGGAGTATTATGGCAAATCAGAATTTAGAATTCTCCCAAAGGGAAAGTCTTCTTTCTCTACTGGCCAATAGATTGCTGCTGAAATAACCATTCTGTATTCCAAGACAGTATAACATCATAAGATTTTATGAGTTCAAAAAAGAAAGTTTTATGGAACTCCTCAAGTGTCAGCAATCACACCAGCAGATTTCCAAAAAAGAAGATAATTTTTCTTTAGTCTCTGATTAGATGAGCTTTTTCTAAGCAACTTATTTTTAACTTGTGGATACTGTATACCATCTAAATGACTGTATTTTAAGTCTTGCCTACTAGAAGTCTGGAATAAAATAATAATGTAACTCTAGAATCTATAAATACTTAATTTTCCTATATCTCAATCTTATTTATTTATTGCAAGTATATCTATGCATCTTTATAAAATACATTACATTTATTGAAAAAATTAATATATAAATAATGACTCAGTAATAATAAAAATTACCACAAGGAATTTACCAGGTGTTTCTGAATGTCAAATTCCTTTCTTTCTTTCTTTCTTTCTTTCTTTCTTTCTTTCTTTCTTTCTTTCTTTCTTTCTTTCTTTCTTTCTTTCTTTCTTTCTTTCTTTCTTTTTTTTTTTTTTTATTTTTCTGAAGCTGGAAACGGGGAGAGACAGTCAGAGAGACTCCCGCATGCACCCGACCGGGATGCAACCGACCGGGATCCACCCGGCACGCCCACCAGGGGCGATGCTCTGCCCACCAGGGGGCGATGCTCTGCCCCTCCAGGGCATCGCTCTGCGGCGACCAAAGCCACTCTAGCGCCTGGGGCAGAGGCCAAGGAGCCATCCCCAGCGCCTGGGCCATCTTTGCTCCAATGGAGCCTCGGCTGCGGGACGGGAAGAGAGAGACAGAGAGGAAGGAGGGGAGGGGGTGGAGAAGCAAATGGGCGCTTCTCCTGTGTGCCCTGGCTGGGAATGGAACCCGGGTCCCCCGCACGCCAGGCCGACACTCTACCACCGAGCCAAACGGCCAGGGCTGAATGTCAAATTTCTAATCTGAAAAATGTAGATAATTATTTCAATCTTTTCAAGTCATTATAAGGGATGACACTGGTTGGTTAAACCATACAGGTTTCAAGTGTACTAATTTGATTTTGCATGATATGTTAATATTTAACTTGTTTAAATTGTACTTTGCCTTGAAAATACTATTAATATTTATAACATGAATATGATGCAGTTAGTTATATATGATAATTAACTTAATCTTGGTGTTGGGATTAAATGAGGGCTGTAGTTTATATCATAGGGATAGCTCATGATGCTTTATTTTTCCTTGCTTCAAATTAAAACAAAAAAACCCCACTTCTCTAATGTTCATAAATAATAAGTATTTGCAACTTACATGTTTTGACTTATAAAACATTAGAAACAATGTCTCATGCAGGAAAGACAAAGTTTAATGTTAAATACATATTTCTAAAAAATTCAACTAATTCAAGCTAATAGTAATCAGACAACCTGTCCTTCCTTGCTCCATTTCCCAAAACTCAAGAGAAATGGAACAATGAGAAATAACATGTAATGGAGACATAAAATATCTAAGTTTCTGGTATAGGGTTGTTGTTTTTTTGCTGTGTTTTCCCTATATCTATTCTTTTGCTAACATCCTGATACCACAGTCTATTTTAAAGTTCCTTTTGGAGCAAAAACTCTCAGAGGACATACTTTGTCTAAGAAGAGTCATTAACATGGTGCTCTACCAAAAGCCACATACACTTAAAGAGAAAAAATGACTGAGCCCATGACTACCTTCTTCTATCCTGGAGCAAGAGACATAAAATTAGAAAGAAGTTATGGGGAAAATTAATTCTTCCTTTTCTATGTTAATATATACAGACATGCGCAAATTTGCTTTTTAAAAATAAAAAAAGACCTACTTAAAGAAATTTGAGGCTTGCCGGGTGGACTGGGGCACATGTAGGAGTCTGTCTTTGCCTCCCCTCCCCTCACTGAATAAAAATTAAAAAAAAAAAAAAAAGAAATTTGAAAAACAAATGGAAATCCTGTTACCTTAATCTAATTATTAGTCTTTGCTTTTGCAATAAAGGTCTCCTTTAATTCTCAATTGAAAGAGAAAAAGAGCACCTTTAAATAGATAGATATTTTTCATTGTTTAGAATATGAGACATAATAATTTATATCTATAGTAATACCTGTCACCATTTAAAACATGCCTCTTTGTTAAGAATGGTAATTTTTGCCTTGAAACAGTTATTACAATTACGATTTCAATTTGATGAGCTCTTGAAAATAACCTGGCAATTATGATTGATTACTAGTTTATTATTTAAGTAAATGATATATAAATACAGCTTGATGATTTTTGTTTTCCTAAAATATTGCCTATTTGTAATTTTAGAAAGAATATATGAGTAAAATGAAATGTCCTTAATCAGACAAATTCTTATTTTATAAATTAGGAATTTAAATTAATTTGGCTATCTTTCAGATCTTTGAATTATTAGGATATAAGTAGTAGGTAAAAAAAATGTCTAACTATCATTGCCAGGGTTCCCAATATTTATAAAAGATTACTACATATTATTGAGCTTGTGGTGAGATTCCATATAGTTCTCAGACCGCTGAATGAGCTCGTTTAGCATTATTGGTTAATTTTATTCAGTTGACTTTTATCAGTCAACAATTAGTAAATATTTAGTACATGCTTTCCAGTTGCTCAAGGTAATATCACACTAGGAATGCATATGCATAAGGCATGGATTTCACTTTTAAGATAATTACATTTGAAGAAACAGTAATTAAACATAGGAAATAATGGTCAACATAAACACTAGTTTTTGGTTACACATAAAACAATGTGGTATCTACTTTAAGTGGTTTTAGGTATTTAGGCAAGGAAAATAGATCTCTACTAACCATGCCATGTCTTCTAACCCATCATCTGGTCACCCAGGCTGAGCGTGGAGTGGATGGGTTATAAGAAAGCCACCATTACAAACAACACAAAGAAACAGATAAAAGTTGATTATATTAAAATATAAAATTCCTCCAAAAGATCATATTCCTCTATTTTTTTACATTACAGTTATGAAACTAAAATATTTGCTAGTAGTATTTACTCTGGGTATTTCTGTTGGACTCAGAGGAAATTTCCTTGCGTATTGCCTTCCTCTTAGATTCCATGTTACTGGAAGACAATATCCAAATTTTACTCTTTGAGTTGCTTTCAGGTTCCATGCCTAGTGAGTGGGTAACTAATTCAAACCTGAGGCTGATATACATAGGTCATAATGATTAGTGAAAGGATATTGAGGTATTTTTCTCTTGACTAGAACCTATAGCTTATTGCAAATACCAGCAGCCAACACAAGCAAGTCACATTTGAAAAAGATTTTTCAGAATCATTATGGATTTCATCTTGAATCAGAAAAGATTTAAGAAGTATTTTAATTGGAGGAAACTTACTGATGATCAATTTATTTGTATTCTGCATTCCTGAAAGCAGGTGTGGATTATGTATAATATTAAAGAATAACAATTTGACAAATACTACTGAATGTGAAGTATTTTAAATTCTGAAGTCTTTCTGATACTGTAGTCTTCAATCTTATATAGACATTTTCATCTTAAATTTTAGTATTTTACACATGTACAGATCATTCATTATTCATCTACAAACCAGTAACTGTAAAAGCAGTGTTACATGAGTAAACCTTTAATGACATCATTAATATTCTTGATATTATCATTCTGATTGAATTTTAGTTCACTAGCAGCCAATATATCATTGTCTTACATTCTAACTTGTTAGTGAAGGGATACGTGTTAGGCTACTAAATGACTTTCTTTGGTTAAGACAGTCTAATTTTTTTTTTTACAAAAGACTTGTAATAGCCAGATACATGACCAGGAAATACATTATGTAGCTTTAATGAATTGTGTCTGGTGCTGTGATCAAGTTGATATGGTTGTGAACAAAGTGAATCATAATACTTCATGACCTCAATCTAATATGTTTTTCTGGGGACATGTGCCAGCATGCTCAGAAATAGATGCCACATAGACCCTTGGACTGAAATTTCTAAATGTACCTTTCCCATTGTAAAGATCTCTCTCTTTCTCTTTCCCTCTTTCTCTTACACACACACACACACACAGACACACACACATAGACACACACACACACACACACACACACCTGCTGAGGCTATGGAAGAAATCTAGATTTTTCCAAATTATCAGATTCGTTTTACTTGTACTATTTTCATAACCCTGCCCTTGTTCCACATTCATTGGTTGAAATCATTGTAACTCCAACTTTAACTAAATTAAAATTAAAAATTAATACATAAGTATTTATAAGTAAAATTGATTTAACTAAAAGTTTAGAACAGTTTATAAATTTCAAAAGATTTCTATATGTGTCTTAACTTCTTCAAGACACAAAATAATCTTACCAATTGGCCAAACTTTGTTAATCTATTTTAAGAGGAACAAATATTTTAAAAGATTTATAAAAGACTATATAATCTAACTGGTATCAGAGACATCACTAAAACTATTTCTCTTAATTCTTCTGCAGGGCTTTCTTATAATGACTTAACATTCAAAAAGCACATTTGCTGGTTGAATATTTTCAGTTTAATAATTTGTAAAAATTCTGATTTTAGTCTGGTTAATAAGTAGACAAGAGTTCAGTTTATTATAGTTTTTTATAGTGTGACTGAGCTTTAGTTTTTTAAAATTGTTCCAAACAGTATGTATTCTCAAGTGGTGAGAAGATATAGTAAGTACTAGATAAAACAAAACTGATAACTTCTATGTCTCAGATAAAATTCTAGAAAATATTACTTAAATAGCAAATTTATGCAATTATAATAGGATGTGAAGATAAAAAGAGAACTACTTTTAAAACAGTATTAGCATACTACATGATGAGAATTTCATGACATAGATTATTTATTTTTTAGTGAAACATTTGACAAAGGTTTTCTATAAATTCCTTAAGATTAAAGGTTTTAATTTGAGTTAGATAATATAATTAAGGGTATCACATATTTATAGCTAGTTCCTCTGGGGAACATTAATCAATGACAATTTGAGTAAAAACTTATGGATGTGTATGAAGAATTTTATAATTTTGTTTCTCTGTTAAAAGTGTTCTATTTTGGATGAACTCACTTCATGTAATTTGAATGTCTAAAAAAATGCAATGGAGGCAAAAAACATACACACACACACATACACACACCATAAAACTACAGTGATGACTTCTTCTGAGGCCCTTGGTTTCTGGACATAAAATCTTATGAGATTTATCACCAACTAAGATATTAGAAGGATACTTAGTTATAAATATTTTATAAAATCAATAAATTATCTGAGGAAGAAAAGCAAAGAACTCTTCTTGGATTTTTATGACATTGCTGGTAACATTAAGAACAATTAACACAAAAATTGGTCTTTTCTGAAATATTCCACACTTTAAAATAATCATAACTACATTGCAGGATTTCAGTAGAGCATAATACTAATTAGCACACTACTATGAGGGTTGCAGGATGACTTATTTTGCAACGCAACAGATATTCATCCATTGCTGTTTACAAAGTGAAAAGGTGAGCTTAACTCTTCTGTTGATTTATTCAAGAATACATTAAATAACTAAGTAAAAAATGGTAATATTCTGAGTTTCATGTATTTTCAGAACAGATGTAATGTTTGAAATATGTGAAGAAAAATACTCAGTAATGATTAAAATGCCATTTATTATTCTGTTAGATCATTTTAGTCCTTCTCACATTCTCCCAGTTTACTTATTCTGGACGTAACACCTATTTAAAGGGCACATCTAGTGCAGTAGGTACATAAAATGGAGCTGCGCACATAGGAAGAATGTGTGATAAATGCTTTTCTAACATCTTGGTAATACAAACAACCTCTAAGAATTGTACATAATAAAGCAGCTTTTTTCCTTTTAATTCTTAAGAAAAGTAAGGGATAATAATTGTTTACTTAGGAAATTTTTAATATTTAATTGTTTTTTCAAATTGGAAACCCACTAGCATCTTCAGTAAACAAATTACCATATTTTAAGTTTTTCATGGAATATGTTTAAAAGGCAAGATAAAGAAAATGGATCTGCTCATGCATCCACCCATGTTGCCCATATGTTAGGGCTGGTCTTATAACCTCTGGCTATTATCTGCCTCTACTATGTTAGTAGGGGATAAGATGGTCAGAAATGATCATTTTCGAGGGCAATTGGTCAAAGTCAGAGCTCACAGCACCATTTGGAGTTCTATTATCTCCACTGGAATTTTAAGCTTTCAGCTAGACTGTGAATTTGTAAAATAGAACCACAAGTGGGCAAAGAGGTATTAGTGGTTTTGATGTGATACTCTATTTCCTTTTCTGGTGGAATATGGCTAGTTTCTCTGGTTTTAGATTATGTTTTTTTAAATAAACCACTTGAATCTGTTCTGATTCTCCACTTGCTAAGATACTTAAAATATAATTTAAAAGTTATAAAATATCTATTAAAAATGTGATATTCCAGATATCTCAATGCTGGGAATGGTGCACCCTCAAATCAAAGGTTACCAAAATCCAGCCTGTGCACCAAATCAGGCCTCTAACCTGCTTGTGTGCTCCATGAGCTGAAAACAGTTTTTACATTTTTATATGATTGGAAAAAAAATAATAAGATTTTATAATACATAAAAATGATATGAAATTCAAATTTTAGTAAGTATATCAAATGTGATTGGTAAATAGGCATACCATCATTTACATATTATTATTATTATTATTATTATTATTATATTTTTCTGAAGTTGGAAACGGGGAGGCAGTCAGACAGACTCCTGCATGCGCCCGACCAGGATCCACCCGGCATGCCCACCAGGGGGTGATGCTCTGCCCATATGGGACCTTGCTCTGCTGCAATCAGAGCGATTCTAGTGCCTGAGGCAGAGGTCACAGAGCCATCCTCAGCGCCTGGGCCAAATTTGCTCCAATGGAGTTTTGGCTGCCGGAGGGAAAGAGAAAGACAGAGAGGAAGGAGAGAGGGAGGGGTAGAGAAGCAGATGGGTGCTTCTCCTGTGTGCCCTGGCCAGGAATCAAACCCGGGACTCCCGCACACCAGGCCGACACTGTACCACTGAGCAAACCAGCCAGGGCTACATATTATTTTTGCTGCATTCACACTACAATGATATATTGGAAAATTTGCAGGGAACAATATGATCCACAAAGCCTAAAATATTTTACTAAAACGTTTGCTATGTGGTCCTTTACTGAAACGTTTGCTGATATCTGCTTTGAATTGTAGAAATGATCGTTTTCATCTCTTAAAAATGTCACTAAAAATTAATGTAACATCCTTTTTTAAATTTTAAAACATAACTTTTTTATTAATTTTAATGGGGTGACATTAATAAATCAGGGAACATATAATCAGAGAAAATATCTCCAGGTTATTCTGACTTTTAATTATGTTGCATACCCATCACCCAAAGTCAGATTATCCTCTGTCACCTTCTATCTAGTTTTCTTTGTGCCCCTCCCCCTCCCCCTTTCGTTCTCCCTCTCCCCCACCCCCCGTAACCACCACATTCTTATCAATGTCGCTTAGTCTCGCTTTTATATCCCACCTACATATAGAATAATGCAGTTCCTGGTTTTTTTCTGACTTACTTATTTCACTTCTTATAATGTTATCAAGATCCCACCATTTTGCTGTAAATGATCCGATGTCATCATTTCTTATGGCTGAGTAGTATTCCATAGTGTATATGTGCCACATCTTCTTTATCCAGTCATCTATTGATGGGCTTTCTGGTTATTTCCATATCCTGGCCACTGTGAACAATGCTGTATGAACATGGGGCTGCATGTGTCTTCACGTACCAATGTTTTTGAGTTTTGGGGGTATATACCCAGTAGAGGGATTGCTGGGTCATAAGGTAGTTCTATTTTTAGTTTTTTGAGGAACCACCATACTTTCTTCCATAATGGTTGTACTACTTTACATTCCCACCAACAGTGAATGAGGGTTCCTTTTTCTCCACAGCCTCTCCAACACTTACTATTACCTGTCTTGTCGATAATAGCTAATCTAACAGGTGTGAGGTGGTATCTCATTGTAGTTTTGATTTGCATTTTTCTAATAACTAATGAAGATGAGCATCTTTTCATATATCTGATGGCCATTTTTATTTTTTCCTGGGAGAGGTGTCTGTTCATGTCTTCTTCCCATTTTTTTATTGTATTGTTTGTTTGTTTGTTGTTGAATTTTATGAGTTCTTTGTATATTTTGGATATTAGGCCCTTATCTGAGCTGTTTTTTGAAAATATCATTTCCCACGTAGTTGGCTGTCTGTTTATTTTGTTGTCAGTTTCTCTTGCTAAGGAAAAATTTTTAGTCTGATGTAGTCCCATTCATTTATCTTTACCTTCACTTCTCTTGCCTTTGGAGTCAAATTCATAAAATGCTCTTTAAAACCCAGGTCCATGAGATTAGTACCTATGTATTCTTCTATGTACTTTATTGTTTCAGGTCTTAATATTTAGGTCTTTGATCCATTTTGAATTAATTTTAGTACAAGGGGACAAGCTGTAGACGAGTTTCATTCTTTTGCATGTGGCTTTCCAGTTTTCCTAGCACCATTTGTTGGAGAGGCTTTCTTTTCTCCATTGTGTGTTGTTGGCCCCTTTATCGAAAATTATTTGACCATATATATGTGGTTTTATTTCTGGACTTTCTATTCTGTTCCATAGGTCTGAGTGTCTATTTTTCTGCCAATACCATACTGTTTTGATTGTCGTGGCCCTATAATATAGTTCGAAGTCAGGTATTGTAATACCCTCAGCTTCATTCTTTTTCCTTAGGATTGCTTTGGCTATTCGGGTTTTTTTATAGTTTCATATAAATGTGATGATTTTTTGTTCCATTTATTTAAAAAATATCATTGAAATTTTGATGGGAATTGCATTAAATTTGTATATCGCTTTGGGTAATATGGTCATTTTGATTATATTTATTCTTCCTATCCAAGAACAAGAAATATATTTTCATTTCATTGTATCTTTTTCGATTTCCTTTAACAATTATTTATAGTTTTCATTATATAGGTATTTTATATTCTTTGTTATGTTTATTCCTAGGTATTTTATTTTTTTTGTTGCAACCATAAAGAGATTTTTTTTTCTTAGTTAATTTTCCGATGTTTCGTTGTTGGCATATATGAAGGCAATGAACTTTTCTATATTAATTTTGTATCCTATGACCTTACTGTATTGGTTTAAGGTTTCTAGTAATCTTTTTGTGGAGTCTTTGGGATTTTCGATGTATAGGATCATATCATCTGCAAAAAGTGAAACCTTTACTTCTTCTTTTCCAATATGAATGCCTTTTATTTCTTTATCTTGTCTGATTGCTCTGGCTAGAATTTCTAGCACCACGTTAAATAAGAGTGGAGAGAGTGGACAACCCTGTCTTGCTCCTGATTTAAGGAGGAAAGTCCTCAGTTTTATGCCATTTAATATAATGCTAGCTGATGATTTATCATATATGGCCTTGATCATGTTGAGATATTTTCCTTCTATACTCATTCTGTTGAGTGTTTTCTACATAAAGTTGTGTTGTATTTTATCAAATGCCTTTTCTGCATCTATTGATAAGATCATGTGGTTTTTGTTCTTTGTTTTGTTGATATGGTGTATTAGGTTAACCGTTTTAGGTATGTTGAACCATCTTTGAGATTCTGGGATGAATCCCATCTGATCATGATGTATTATTCTTTTTATATGTTGTTGTTATATTTCTTAGTATTTTGTTTAGTATTTTAGCATCTGTATGCATTGGATATATTGGTCTGTAATTTTCTTTTTTTGCATAGTCTTTGCCAGGTTTCGGTATGAGAGTTATGTTGGCCTCATAAAACGTGTTTGGAAGTATTGCTGCTTCTTCAATTTTTTGGAAGACTTTGAGTAGAATGGAAACCAAGTCTTCTTTGAATGTTTGATAGAATTCACTAGTATAGCCATCTGGGCCTGGACTTTTATTTTTGGGGAGGTTTTTAATAGTTTTTTCTATTTCCTCCCTGCTTATTGGTCTGTTTAGGCTTTCTGCTTTTTCATGACTCAGTCTAGGAAGAGTGTATTGTTTTATGAATTTATCCTTTTCTTCTAGATTGTTGAATTTGGTGGCTTATAGTTTTTCATAGTATTCTACAATAATTCTTTGTATATCTATGATATCTGTAGTGATTTCTCTTCTTTCATTATGAATTTAGTTTATGAGTCCTTTCTCTTTTTTCCTTGGTGAGTCTTGCCAAGGGTTTTTCAATTTTGTTGATCTTTCAAAGAACCAGCTCCTTGTTTTATTAATTTTTTCTATAGTTTTTTGTTCTCTATTTCATTTATTTCTGCTCTGATTTTTATAATTTCCTTTCTTCTGCTGGTTTTGGGTTGTCTCTCTTCTTCTTTTTCTAGATCCTTAAGATGTGAAGTTAAGTGGTTTACTTGGGTTCTCTCTTGTTTGTTCATATAGGCTATAGTGATACAAACTTCTCTCTTATTACTGCTTTTCCTGCATCCCAAAGATTCTGATATGTCGTATTGTCATATTCATTTGTCTGTATGTATCTTTTGATCTCTGCACTTATTTCTTCTTCAACACCCCTTTTTGTTCTTTTTTTTTTTGTATTTTTCTGAAGTTGGAAATGGGAGGCAGTCAGACAGTCTCCTGCATGCGCCCTACTGGGATCCACCTGGCATGCCCAACAGGGGGTGATGCTCTGCCCATCTGGGATGTCGCTCTGTTGCAAACAGAGCCATTCTAGTGCCTGAGGCAGAGGCCATGGAGCCATCCTCAGCGCCCAGGCCAACTTTGCTCCAGTGTAGCCTTGGCTGTGGGAGGGGAAGAGAGAGACAGAGAAGAAGGAGAGGGGGAGGGGTGGAGAAGCAGATGGACACTTCTCTTGTGTGCACTGGCCAGGAATTGAACCCAGGACTCCTGCATGCCAGGCTGACGCTCTACCACTGAGCCCACCTGGGCCCGACACTCATTTTTTAATAGTATGTTGTTTAGTTTTTACATTTTTGTGGGATTTTTTTTTTACTTCTTTTTTTTTGAAGTTGAATTCTATTTTCGAGGCTTTAAGATCAGAAAATGTGCTTGGTACAATTTCAATTTTTTTAAATTTGCCAATGTTATTTTTTTGGCCCAACATTTGGTCAATTCCTGAGAATGTTCCATGTACACTCAAGAAAAATGTATACTCTGTTGATTTGGGATGAAATGTCCTGTAGATATCTATCATATCCAATTGCTCTAGTGTTTCTTTTAAGGTCAATATTTCATTATTGATTTTCTGTTTGGATGAATGATCTAGAGCCGTCACAGTGTATTGAGGTCTCAAAGAATGATTGTATTTTGGTCAGTTTTTGTTTTTCGGTCAGTCAGTAGCTGTCATATATTTTGACACTTCTTGGTTTTTTGCATATATATTAAGAAGTGTTATGTCTTCTTGATTCAGTGTCCCTTTAATCATTATGAAATGACCATTTTTGTCTCTCATAACTTTTGCTATCTTGTAGTCAGCATTGTTAGATATCAGTATTGCTACACCTGCTTTTTTTGGATGTTATTTGCTTGGAATATTGTTTTCCACACTTTCACTTTGAATTTGTTTTTATCCTTGTTGCTTAGATGTGTTTCTTGTAGGAAACACAGAGTTGGATTTTCTTTTTTAATCCATTCTGCTACTCTGTGTCTTTTTATTGATGAGTTCAAACCATTTACATTTAGTGTAATTATTGACAATTGAGGGTTTCCTATTGCCATTTTATGTATTGCTTTCTGTTAGTTTTGTATGTTGTTTGATTTTACTCTTTTGTTTTTCTATCATTTGTTTTTGTTTGGTTGTAATCCATACTTTTTTCCTCTGTTACTTCTTTTTTCAAGTCATGTGCTTCTGTGGTGATTTTTTCAGAGGTGGTTACCATTAAGTAATGGAAAGGATACCTACCATGTTCATTATTGTACACTATCTTATAAGTGCTTCTGCACTCCATCCTCCTTTTCTAGTATGTTAATCTTAATCCTCTCCCCTTTTATTGTTTTTGTTGTCACAGTTTAAATTCTATTTTATTGTGTTCTTGGTAGAGCTTTTACTTGTGGTTTTATTTTGTTTTGTTCTTTGAATCTGGTTGGAAACCCACCTTTAGTATTTCCTGAAATGGGGGTTTTCAGATGATAAATTCCCTCCTCTTTTCTGTAACTGTGAATGTTTTTATTTGTCCTTTGTATTTGAAAGATAGCTTTGATGGGTATAGTATTCTTGGCTGGAAGTTCCTCTCTTTCAGAACTTTAAATATTTGGGTCCATTCTCTTCTAGTTTGTAGAGTTTCTGTTGAGAAATCTGATGATAATCTAATAGGATTTCCTTTATATGTTGTATTCTTCTTTTCTCTGGCTGCTTTGAGATTTTTTTTTTTTTTTGTCGTAGGTTTGTGCCAATTTCATTATGATGTGCCTTGGAGTAGGTTTGTTGAGGTTAAGATAACTCGGTGTTCTGTTTGATTCTTGAATTCGAGGCTTTAGTTCTTTCCACAGGCTTGGGAAGTTCGTGTCAATTATTTGTTTAAATATATTCCTCATTCCATTTTCTCCCTCTTCTCCTTCTGATGTACCTATTAATATTATGTTACTCTTTTTGATGGAGTTAGACAATTCCTGTAGGGCTTTCTCATTTTTTAAAATTTTTGAGTCTCTTCCTTCTTATCTCTGTTGTGCCTGAAGTTGCTTGTCTTCTATGTCACTAATCCTCTCTTCTATCTGGCCTGTTCTATTAGCTAAGCTTGATACCTTTTTTTTTTTCAGTTGATAAATTGAGTTTTTCATCTCTGATTCATTTTCATAGTTTCAATTTCCTTGGTAATATATTCTTTTTGTTCATTGAGATTTTTTATTAAATTTAATGCATTGACATTGATAAATCAGGGTACATATGTTGAGAGAAAACATCTTCAGATTATTTTGACATTTGATTATGCTGTATACCCCTCATCCAAGGTCAAATTGTCTTCCATTACCTTCTATCTGGTTTTCTTTGTGCCCCTTCTTCCCCCCAACCCCTCTCTCTTTTTCCTCACCACACCCCTCCCATACAGAACCCCCCCATTACCATCATACTCTTTTCCATGTCTCTGAGTCTCATTTTTATGTCCCATCTATGTATGGATTCATATAGTTCTCAGTTTTTTTCTGATTTACTTATTTCACTCCTTATAATATTATCAAGGTCCATCCATGTTATTGTAAATGATCCAGTGTCATCATTTCTTATGGCTGAGTAGTATTCCATAGTATATATGTACCAAAGCTATTTAATCCACTCATCCTCTGATGGACACTTGGGCTATTTCCAGATCTTCACTTTTGTGAAAAATGCTGCCACTAACATGGGGGTGCATTTCTTTTTTTGGAGCAGGTCTATGGTGTTCTTGGGGTATATTCCTAAAAGTGGAATAGTTGGGCCAAAAGGCAGTTCGATTTTCAATTTTTTGAGGAATCTCCATACTGTTTTCCACAGTGGCTGCACCAGTCTGCATTCCCACCAGCATTGCAGGAGGGTTCCCTTTTCTCCACATTCTCACCACACTCATTCTGTGTTGTTTTGTTGACGAGTGCCATTCTGACTGGTGTAAGGTGATATCACATTGTTGTTTTAATTTGCATTTCTCTAATGATTAATGATGTTGAGCATTTTTTCATATGCCTATTGGCCATCTGTACATCCTCTTTGGAGAAGTGTCTATTCATTTCTTTTGCCCATTTTTTGATTAGATTGTTTGTCTTCTGGTGTTGAGTTTTACAAATTCTTTATAAATTTTGGTTATTAACCCCTTATCAGATGCATTGTCAAATATGTTCTCCCATTGTGTAGTTTTTCTTTTATTTCTGTTCTTATTGTCTTTAGCTGTGCAAAAGCTTTTTAGTTTGATATAATCCCATTTATTCATCTTGTCTTTTATTTCACTTGTCCGTGGAGATAAATCGGCAAATATATTGCTCCAAGAGATGTCGAAGAGCTTACTGCCTACATTTTCTTCTAAGATGCTTATGGTTTGACAGCTTACAGTTAAGTCTTTTATCCATTTTGTGTTTATTTCTGTGAATGGTGTAAGTTGGTGATCTAGTTTTATTTCTTTGCAGGTAGCTGTTCAATTTTTCCAACATCATTTCTTTTTTAAAAAAAAAATGTTTTTTTTAATTTTATTTATTCATTTTTAGAGAGGAGAGAGAGAAGAAGAGAGAGACAGAGAGAAAGAAAGGGAGAGGAGCTGGAAGCATCAACTCCCATATGTGCCTTGACCAGGCAAGCCCAGGGTTTCAAACCAGCAACCTCAGCATTTCCAAGTCAATGCTTTATCCACTGCGCCACCACAGGTCAGGCTCCAACACCATTTCTTGAAGATGCTGTCTTTACTATCAATACATTATATGTCCTTATTTCCTTTGTCAAATATCAGTTGTTCATAGAGCTGTGGGTTTATTTCTGGATTCTCTGTTCTATTCCATTGATCTATATGCCTGCTCTTATGCCAGTACCAGGCTTTTTTTTATTACAATGGCCTGTAGTATAACTTGATATAAGGAAGTGTGATACCTCCCACTTTATTCTTCTTTTTTAGGATTTTTTATAACTGAAGTCCATCATTTATTCAGATTTGCTTAAGTTTACCTTATGCTCACATCCTCACCATATTCCCATCTGGGTTACTACATTACATTATGTTGTCATATCTCCTCAGGCTACTTTTGGCTCTGGCGGTTTTTCACACTTTCTTTGATTTGTTGACCTTTTTTTTTATAAATAAATTTTTATTAATTTTAATGGGGTGGCATCAATAAATCAGGGTACATATATTCAAAGAAAACATGTCCAGGTTACCTTGTCATTCAATTCTATTGCATACCCATCACCCAAGTCAGATTGTCCTCCGTTACCTTCTATCTAGTTTTCTTTGTGTCCCTCCCCTTCCCCTTCCCCTCTCCCTTCTTCCCTCCCTCTGCCCCCTGTAACCACCACTCTTTTGTCCATGTCTCTTTGTCTCATTTTTATTTCCCACCAATGTATGGAATCCTGCAGTTCTTGTTTTTTTCTGATTTACATATTTCACTCTGTATAATGTTATCAAGATTCCACCATTTTGTTGTAAGTGATCCGATGTCATCATTTCTTATGGCTGAATAGTATACCATGGTGTATATGTGCCACATCTTCTTTATCCAGTCTTCTATTTTTTTTTTATAGTGATTAAAGCCTTTAAGCAAACTGTTGGCCAATACAACAAGAATCCATAAAAGAGTATTCTTTTTTTTTAAGATTCCTGAGACTATTCGTGTTCTTTTTTGGTTCCATATATTATCAATTTTTGGAATATGTGATCTATATCTTTGAAGTATGTCATTGGTATTTTAATTGGTATAGCATTGAATTTGTAGATTGCTTTGGGTAATATAGACATTTTAATGATGATTATTCTTCCTAACCATGAGCATGGTATGTTCTTCCACTTGTTTGTATCTTACTTGATTTCTTTTATCAATATTTTATAATTTTCCAAGTACAAGTCTTTAGTCTCCTTGGTTAAATGTACTCCTAGGTACCTTTTTTTTTTTTTTGGTTGTAGCGAAAGGGATTGTTTCCTTAATTTCTCTTTCTGACTGTTCATTGTTGGCATATAAAAATGCCTCTGATTTCTGAGTATTGATTTTATATCCTGCCACTTTGCTGAATTCATTTTTCAGGTCCAGTAGTTTTTTGACTGCGACTTTAGGGTTTTCTATGTATAGTATCATATCATTTGCATATAATCATAGTTTTACTTCTTCTTTTCCAAATAGAATGCCTTTTATTTCTTCTTCTTGACTGATTGCTGTGGCAAGGACTTCCAGGACTATATTGAATAAGAGTGGTGAAAGGGAGCACAACTGCCTTGTTCCTGATCTTAAGGGGATTGCTTTTAATTTTTGCCCATTGAGTATGATGTTGGCTGTGGGTTTGTCATAGATGGCTTTTATCATGTTGAGGTATGTTCCCTGTATTCTCACTTTGTTGAGAGTTTTGATCATGAATGGGTGCTCGATTTTATGAAATGCTTTTTCTGCATTTATTGAAATTATCATGTGTTTTTTCTACTCCCTTTTGTTTATGCAATGAATCACATTGATTGATTTGCGAGTATTGTACCAGCCTTGCCTCCCCAGAATAATTCTGACTTGATAATGGTGTATGATTTTTTCCATATATTGTTGGATCCGGTTTGCTAATATTTTGTTGAGGATTTTGGCATCTAAATTCATCAGGGATATTGGCCTATAATTTTCTTTCTTTGTGTTGTCTTTGCCTGGTTTTGGAATCAGAACAATGCTCACCTCATAAAAGGAGCTTGGAAGTCTTCTTTCCTTTTGAATTTTTTGAAAGAGCCAGAGAAGGATAGGAGTTAGTTCTTCTTTGAATATTTGGAAGAATTCACTTGTGAAGCATCAGGCCACAGACTTTTCTTTGTTGAGAGGTTTTTTTTGTTGTTGTTGTTTGTATTTTTCTGAAGTTGGAAACGGGGAGGCAGTCAGAGAGACTCCCACATGCGCCTGACTGGGATCCACCTGGCATGCCCACCAGGGGGCGATGTTCTACCCTTCTTGGGGCATCGCTCTGCCACAATCAGAGCCATTCTAGTACCTGAGGCAGAGGCCACAGAGCCATTCTCAGCACCCGGGCAAACTTTGCTCCATGGAGCTTTGGTTGCAGGAGGGGAAGAGATATACAGAGAGGAAGGAGAGTGGGAGGGGTGGAGAAGCAGATGGGTGCTTCTCCTGTGTGCACTGGCCAGGAATCGAACCCAGGACTCCTGCACGCCAGGCCGACGCTCTACCACTGAGCCAATCGGCCAGGGCTTGTTGGGAGTTTTTTGATAACTGTTTCAATCTCATTTGGAGTAATTGGTCTGTTTAGGTTTTCTCATTCTTCCAGATTGATTTTTGGAACATTGTATCTTGCAAGGAATTTGTCAATTTTCTCTAGGTTGTCTAGTTTTTTGGCATACAGTGCTTCATAGTATTTTCTTACAATATTTTGTATTTCTGTTGTGTCAGTTGGTATTTCTCCACTCTCATTTCTAATTTTATTTATTTGAGTCCTCTTTTTTTCTTGGTGAGTCTAGGTAAAAGTTCATCTATCTTGTTTACCTTTTCAAATAACCAGCTCCTAGTTTCATTGATCCTCTGTATTGTTTCTTTAGCCTCTATGTCATTTATTTCTGCTCTGATCTTTATTATTTTCTTCCTTCTACTACATTTGGGCTTTACTTGCTGTTCTTTTTCTAGTTTTTTTAGATGCAAGGTTAAGTTGTTTATTTGAGCTTTTTCTAGTTTTTTAAAGTGTGCCTGTAGTGCTATGAACTTCCCTCTCAGTACTGCTTTTTCTGTGTTCCATAAATTTTGAGTTGTTGTATGCTCATTGTCATTCATTTCTATGAAATTTTTTTATTTCTTCTTTGATCTCATTCTTAATCCATTTATTATTTAACAACCTGCTATTGAGTTTCCATGTGTTTGAGAATTTTTGAGCTTTTCCATTGTGGTTTATTTCTAGTTTCATGCTATTGTGATCAGAGAAAGTGCTTGATAAGATTTCAATCTTTTTAAATTTGTTGAGACCACTTTTGTGCCCTAACATGTGGTCTCTCCTAGAGAATGTACCATGAGCACTTGAAAAGAATGTATATTCTGCTTCTTTATGGTGAAATGTTCTGAAAATATCTATTAAATCGAGTTGATTTACTGTGTTTTAAGTCTGCTGTTTCTTTGTTACTTTTCTTTCTTGAGGATCTATCTAGTGATGTTGGTGGGGTATTGGAATCCCCTACTCTTATAGTATTGCTGTTGATCTCACCCTTTATATCCATCAAAGTCTGCTTTATATATTTAGGTGCTCCTATATTAGGTGTGTAGATATTTATAATAGTTATATCTTCTTGTTGGATTACTCCCTTTATCATTATGTAGTGGCCTTTTTTATCTCTTACTATATCCTTTGTTTTAAACTCCATTTTGTCTGATATATGTTTTGCTACCACAGCTTTATTTTCATTTCTATTTGCATGAAATGTTTTTTTTCTATCCTTTTACCTTCAATCTATGTGCATCTTTTGTTTTAAGGTGTGTCTCTTGTAGACAGTATATGTACAGGTCCTCTTTTCTTATCCATGCAGCTACCCTATGTCTTTTGATTGGTTCATTTAATCCATTTACATTTAAGGTTATTATTGATATGTAGTTGTTTATTGCCATTTTATTCTTTAAAACTGTATTCTTGTTTTGCTATATTCTTTTCCCACTTTGATCTGTTTACAACAGGCCCCTTAACATTTCCTACAGCATTAGTTTGGTTTTAATGAATTCCTTCAGCTTTTTTTGTCTGGGAAGCTTTTTATTTTTCCTTCTATTTTAAATGATCGCCTTGCTGGATAAAGTAGTCCTGGTTATAGTTTCTTGTTCTGTATTACTTTGAATATTTGTTGCCATTCCCTTCTGGCTTCAAGTGTTTCTGTTGTGAAGTTGGATGTCCTCCTTATAGTGGCTCTTTTGTAGGTGATAGCTTTTTTTTTCTTTTACAGCTTTTAATATTTTCTCTTTATCACTTAGCTTTGGTATTTTAATTATGATGTGTCTTGGTGTAGGTTTCTTTAGGTTTCTCGTTAATGGAGTTCTCTGTGCTTCTTGAACTTGTGAGAGTTTCTCCTTCATTAATTTAGGGAAGTTTTCAGCTCTGATATGCTTGAACAAAGTCTCTATCTTTTGTTTTTTCTCTTCTTCTTCAGGAACCGCTATGATGCAGATGTTATTTTTTTGTGTGTTCTCACAGAGCTCTCTAAGAGTTTCCTCAGACTTTTTGAGTCTCTTTTTATTGTTTCTTTTCTGCTTTCTTGCCTTCATTTACATTGTCCTCCAACTCACTGATTTAATCATCAGCTCTATTCACCCTGTTTTTAATTCCTTCCATTGTGGTCTTCATTTCTGATATTGTATTTGTCATCTCCAACTGATTCCTTTTTAATATTTCAATATCCTTTTTTAAACTTGCTATTTCTTTATTTAGGTGTTCATAATGACCACCAATTGTTCTAAGATCCCTAAGCATCTTTACAATCATTATTTTGAACTCCGCATCCGGAAGTTTGGTTACTTCCATATCCCTCAGTTCATCTCCTGAAGGTTTCTTTTGTGGTTTTATTTGGATTGCACTTCTTTGTCTTTTCATTATGGCTGTGTTTGGGTGTTTTGTTTGTAGAGCTGGTTGAGTCTAGGCTTGGTGTTGTCTGCTTCCAGTTTTCAATTGTGTTATTTCTAGGTCTTGTTGGTTGGCATCAGCTATTATTTGTAATCTACTTTCAGATTTCAGCTGTTTTGAATTCTTGATTTGTTTGTTTTATTAATAGGTGATAGTCTTTTTTACTGATCTCAGCAGGGGGCTTCCTTGAAACTGTATCCAGGAATGCAGTGGGTGTAACCTGAGACTCTGATGGCCTCTTCTACCAATTAATCTCTCTGGGGACAGGGTGTTTTCTCAGCTTCAGTAGGGGGAGGTGTATCTCAGATCTCCATGGGGACCTGAGTTACTGCCCCTTCTCCCCACTTCTTGTTTTCAGCTTTGCCTTGTTGCGCTGATTGGAACTGGAGAGATGTCTGGAGATTTGTGATCTGAAAGTAATTTAGTCTTTTGTTTTGTGGAAGGATCAGTTCCTCCCCTAGCTATGGTCACCTCCAGTAGTGGATAATTCAGTTAAGTCATCCCCTGCATTCCTCTGCCCCTCACCATCTGTCACTCTCTCTCCCTATTCCACTTGGAAGATAAACCAGTACGTTCTATACACTTCACTCCCTAGTCACCAGTCAAGTGGCTGTGAGCAGTATTTTTTGCTCTTCACCCTGGAGTGACAGCCACTTTGTGCTCTCAGCCTCACCACCCCCTCCATTCCTGAAAGCAGGGGAGATTCAGGCGCTCCCTACCCGGTTTGTTGTGACTTTTTCTTTGCTCCTTGGTTTTTGAGAGCTGTTCTTATAGTCCAGAGTTAGTTTTTCAAGCTGATTGTTTCTAAATTGATTTGTATTACAGTTTGGTGGTGTGAGCTGGGAGTCTGTTCCTCTGCCTACTCTGCTGCCATTTTCAGGTCCCCCTCATTGAGTTGTTTTTTGAGCTTCCTAAATTGCCTTTCTGTGTTTTCTTGTATATCTCTGAGTATTTTTAGAATTTTTATTTTAAATTGTATGTCATTTAACTCCAAGGTTTCCAATCTATTACAATTTTTTTCTGTAGATTTTTTTCTCATCTATTTGTGCTACATCTCTGTCTTTTGTATCCATGATATTCGATTTCCTTTTCCTTAATGGCATTGAGGGTGGTTTTGTTAATAACACTAATGAGAATTAATAAAGAGTAAAAAGTATAAAGAAAGATGAAAGATAATAAAAAATAATTAAAAATTATTTCTTTTTCATTTTTTGAGAAAATACCGTGAAAAACTGAGAATTATATTGTGCTAAATGGAACAAAAACTACCTAGAACGGAGGGCCTGAGTTTTGGAGAAGTGACAAAGGAGCAAAAAAAAGAGGTAGGGACCCAAAAAATGCAAAAATGGAATAAATTTGCATCAAGGATAAAATAATTTGCTTTTAAATGATGGTCAAATGAGAGATATAGTGAAAGAGATAAGAAGAAAACAAACAAAAAAAATCTATTGTATTAAAGTGGAACAGAAACTACATAGAATGGAGAGCCAGGGTTGGGGGCGAATGCTTATGAGTTAAAAAGCAAAGTACAAAGCACACAAAATGCCACAAAGAAAAAATTTGAATACAAAATAAAATAATTTGTGAGTGAGGATCGAATGAGAGAATAAGTGAAAGAGAAAAGAAGAAACCAAGAGAGAGGGAGAAAAGAGAAAAAGAAAAAAGAAGAAAAAAAGGGAGAGAGTTAGGTTTTTGGAGTGTAACCTTCATAGAGAGAAAGAAAAAATAGAAGAAAAAAATGGGAAATGTAACACTTATGGGTAATGTAGTTCAAGATAAAGAGAAAAGAATAAGATGAGCAGAGGATACAATGACCAAGTTGATAGAAAAAAAAATAAAGATAAGAAAATAAAAGAAAAAAAAGAGTGGGAAAAGTTATAAAGACTGTGGTTTATTCTTGATTTTGAGAGGTTATCTTCTTTTTTCTTTCTTCTCCCTCTTCCTGGTTGGTGGCACTGTACCCCAGGCTCTGCCCTTGTGGCACGCTTAGGTAGAGATTTGCAGTTGATGAGTCTCTATGGTGATGACATATACTAGGCCTCAGTCTTGTTGGTAGTTGGGGCTTGTTAGCATTTGCAGGCTCCAACAATGAGAGAGTCCGTTTTCCTGGAGCCTCTCTCCTAGTCTCTCCTTTCTGAATTAGCAGCCTGGTGATTAAGCTATGAGGTTACCCCTGCCACTGCCTGGAGTGTAAGAGGCCCTAAGAGCTGGCAAATCCCCATTCTATCCCCACTCAGCACAGGGCTCTGGGTAAAGCTTTGTAAGTCAGAGCTGCCAGTGCAATCAGGAAGGGCTGGGAGCCAATTGCTCTAAAGGTGTCTTTCTATGAGCCCCCAGGCATGTCTAGTATGTCTCAGCACTCTGTGGGACCACTCTCCCCATTCTTTTTACATTTTGTAACCTGTATTGGCTGGGAAGAAGATGCCCTAGTCACTGCCTGTAGAACAGGAGGTCTTAAAAGCTGCCAAGTTCCTCCTTTTAGCACATAGCCCTGAGTATGAAAGCTCTGCTGATCAGAGCCACAGCTTAAATAGGTAGGGGGCATGTTGACTTCTGTTCAGGCTCCTTTCTAAGGTTCTCCAGGTATATCTAGTTATATTTACCTTAGCGTTCCATGGGATTGCTCTCTGCAGGCATCTTCCTTGTTAAAAAGCCTACAGCCTAGCCTGTCCAACTTGTGCAGTGTTTTCTGAGGTCTGTTCCATAGGAATGTGATTTTCACCCTGTGTCCGCTGACAGAAAGTTGCCCCGCCACTACGTGCAGAGCAAGGGGCCCTAAAAATTATCATGTCTCTTCCCTTAGATCACTGACTTGAGAAAGAAGACCTTGTCAGCCAAAGCCGTTGCCAGCATAAGCCAGTTGGGCAGTGAGCAGACTGTGGGTTAAGCTAATCTCAACGATTGGATCTGCGGATTTGCTCCAGAGACTGTCTGCAAGCTGCCTGAGTGCTCTTCCCTCTAGCGCTTCCGTATTTTTTCTTCCACAGGAATGTGCTTTGTTAGCCTTGGCAAAGGTGCTCTGCCTACCTGGAGAGATCTGGGCGTAAGGATATCTGCTTTTGCACACTCCCTGCATGCTGTTGCTCAGGGAGCAGGGATTACACTGAGACTCTGGTTGCAGCCCATGCAGAAGACTACTGCTGACAGTCTCTGACCCTGTCCCTCTGTCCTGGAATGCAGGAGCCCACACCGGGGTGCTAGGAGGAACCACTCGCACACTGTCCGCGTTCGCCAATCAGGGTATCGGGAGTAAAGAAGGCCACTGCTCACCCGCCTTTGCTGGGGTCCAGCACCGGCGTTAGCTCGCATGGGCTGAGCTGCCACGGGCACACCCTTTCCTTGGCTTGATCGTATCTGCCCCAGCCCAGCTCTTTCCATGCCCCCAGCTCCCATTCTTTCTCAGTTCCAAGTGAAAGCAGCCTTTGCTCAGGTCAGTGAGGAAGGCAGAGTATTCCATTCTCCGTGTTATTTCCTTCAGGGTCAATTATATATTTAGCCACATTTTTCCAATCATACCTTTGTTCAGTGTGTGGAACTTACAGACACTCCTGGGATCGTTTTTCTGTCTCTAGTTTTAGAACTTGTTGAAATTTTGAGGAGAAGTATCAGGAGCGCTCCTCACGGCACCATTTCTCTGACATCACTCCTCATAACATCTTTTTAAAACTGAATTTATTAGGGTGACATTGGTTAATAAGATTACAAAGGTTTTAGGTGCACCATTCCATAATACACCATCTGTACAGTGCCCCGCATGCTCACTACCTCAAGTCAAATCTTCTTCCATCACCATTTATCCCCCTCTTTTAAATGTAACATCTTGCAAGTAAATATTGCTCGAGGAACAGAACACATGTGGATTATACAGTGATCTAAAATAAACAGGGTGACAGTATTCTCCTTGGCCTAAGATTATTTTTAGTATCATTGTGATCTAATTAAATTAAATAGTACCTTGGAAAACTGTTTCATCATCTGAAAAGTTCCAACATCTGAAAATTTGAAATCTAATACTTATAGTTATGACTTTAAAATAAGTTTTCTAAAACAGTAATTAAAACAGGGCCTCAGACGCCTGACCTGTGGTGGCGCAGTGGATAAAGCATCGACCTGGAAACGCTGAGGTCATCGGTTCGAAACCCTGGGCTTGCCTGGTCAAGGCACATATGGGAGTTGATGCTTCCAGCTCCTCCCCCCCCCCTCTCTCTCCTCTCTAAAATGAATAAATAAAATAAAAATTAAAAAAAACAACAACAGGGCCTCAGAATCATTGATACGTAAAGATACATGTAGCCCTATGTTCATTGCAGCACTGTTCACAGTGGCCAAGACATGGAAACAACCAAAAAACCCTTCAATAGAAGACTGGATAAAGAAGATGTGGCACATATACACTATGGAATACTACTCAGCCATAAGAAATGATGACATCAGATCATTTACAGCAAAATGGTGGGATCTTGATAACATTATACAGAGTGAAATAAGTAAATCAAAAAAAAACAAGAACTACATGATTCCATACATTGGTGGAACATAAAAACGAGACTAAGAGACATGGACAAGAGAGTGGTGGTTACCAGGGGTGGGGGGAGGGAGAAAGCAGGAGGGAGGGAGGGAGAGAGTTAGGGGGAGGGGGAGGGGCACAGAGAAAACTAGACAGAGGGTGACAGAGGACAATCTGACTCTGGGTGAGGGGTATGCAACATAATTTAATGACAAGATAACCTAGACATGTTTTCTTTGAATATATGTACCCTGAATTATTAATGTCATCCCATTAACATTAATAAAAATTTATAAAAAAAAACAAAAAAACCCAAACAAACAAACAAACAAAAAAAACAGGGCCCTGGCTGGTTGGCTCAGCGGTAGAGCGTCGGCCTGGCGTGCGGGGGACCCGAGTTTGATTCCCGGTCAGGGCACATAGAAGAAGCGCCCATTTGCTTCTCCACCCCCTCCCCTCCTTCCTCTCTGTCTCTCTCTTCCCCTCCCTCAGCCAAGGCTTCATTGGAGCAAAGATGGCCCGGGTGCTGGGGATGGCTCCTTGGCCTCTGCCCCAGGCGCTAGAGTGGCTCTGGTCGCAACAGAAGCGACGCCCCAGAGGGGCAGAGCATCGCCCCCTGGTGGGCAGAGCGTCGCCCCTGGTGGGCATGCTGGGTGGATCCCCATCGGGTGCATGCAGGAGTCTGTCTGACTGTCTCTTCCTGTTTCCAGCTTCAGAAAAGTACAAAAAAGGAAAAGAAAAACAAAAAACAAAAAACAGCACAAATATCCTTAATACCACTTGTTTATACAGTTTTCCATTTGGTAAATATAAATACAGATTTTGTTCCTAAAATTCAGTCTCACATTACTCCCATGGAAGAATTAACAGACAGGTTATGCAGGAAAAACAAAACAAAACAAAAAGCCTTGCTACTATTGCAGAAGCCTGGGCCAAAACCTTTCAACTGACAGCTTTGGCTCTAATTCATCCCACAGGCATGTGTTATTCTTTCTTAATCTTTCTGTTGTTTTTTAAAAATTGTAAATATTTCCAACATGTAAACATTCAGGAGATTTCACTTTTAATTTCAGCTTTTGAAGTTTTTAAGTCCTGACACCTGTTCTCACATGGAAGCCTGACTATAGCTAAGTAGCAGCTGACTATTTCATAGGAGGCACAATCTCCCAATTAACCGTGGTCCTCAGCGTAGGAAACTGCTCACCTGGCCCAGGAAGCTCAGCGTTGGGGAGCCTTGCAGGGGACCTGTGGGAGCAGCTAACTGCATGAGGAAAAGGGGAAGGGAGGTTTGTGTGAGATCTGAAGAGAGCGTTTCTCCGGCAGCGACACAAAGAGTAACATTCTCAGAGACATGGAAAAAGGACAAGTTCCACATGAGATATGCAGTGGTCTCTCATCCACACCAACATATTCTGCTAGATGACAGGTTGGTGGAAATGTCACTGAAGCAGGAATAGAAGCCATATTTGTTATTAAATGAAGTGGTAATGGTTTTTAATATTTGCATTATTGTATTATCGCTATGTAAATTTCAGTTAGGGTCCTATAGTATTACACTGACTGAGACAGTTGCATCAGTGACTTTATATGAAAATGCCTGGCTTTACTTGGCATGACTCGATTAGGCACAATTAGAATAGATAGCAGGAAGGTATAGAAAAAACACATTTTATGTGAGTCAGCATTTCAAAGCCAGACTAGCTGATTCAGGTTGTAATAGGTTCTCTACTACTTCAGGTGTTAACAGTAGCATACATGAACTGTTGGTAGGTGTTTTTGCTTAGGAAATTTAGGCATAATTTGAGTTGTTGGAACTAGATAGTGAATTAGATGGTTATCTTTATAATTCAAAGAAGCTACAATTTCCTCTTTAGTTACATGATTAATCAGTTTATGAAAATACACAATTGTGTGTGTATATATGTGTTAGAGGTATTATGTATTACCTATCTATCATCTATCTATCTTAGCTTGCTAGCTAATTATGTTGAACCCTAACTGTATATTTAGGAAGATCTTATATATCATGTGCAAGAAAATGCTTTTTTTTTTTTTTTTTTTAAATGATGCTCCTTTTTTTTTTTAATTTTTATTTATTTATTCATTTTAGAAAGGAGAGAGAGAGGGAGAGAAGAGAGAGACAGAGAGAGAGAAGGGGGAGGAGCAGGAAGCATCAACTCCCATATGTGCCTTGACCAGGCAAGCCCAGGGTTTCAAACCGGCGACCTCAGCATTTCCAGGTCGACGCTTTATCCATTGCGCCACCACAGGTCAGGCCAAGAAAATGCTTTTGTTTTATACTTTAAATAAATGATTCTACAGTTTCATCAGATGAATTCAGTGTGTTACTGTTAGGTATGGTGCCTAAAATTTGAGGTTCTTAACTCCTGGGTTATTGTTTTCCTCCTCATCCTCATCCTTTTTTCTTTTTCCCTTTCTCCTCTTTCTGCTCCTTCTTCTCCTATGCCAACTCCTCTTTTTCCTTCTATGTTATATTTAATGATTCTTAAATGACTGTAAAATATTTTATCTTATTAGCCTATTATTTGACATATTTTTTAACTTGAAAATAAGACTAGCCTGACAGGCAGTGACTCAGTGGATAGAGCATTGGATTAGGATGCAGAGGACCCAGGTTTGAAACCCCAAGATAACCACTTTGAGCATGGGCTCACCAGCTTGAGCGTGGGGTTGCTGGCTTGAGCATGGGATCATAGACATGATCCTTTGGTTGCTAGCTTGAGTCCAAAGGTCACTGGCTTGAAGCCCAAGGTTGCTGGCCTGAGCCCAAGGTCACTGGCTTGAGCAAGGGGGTCACTGGCTTGGTCACAAGGCATATATGAGCAAGCAATCAATGACCAACTAAGGTGCTACAAGGAAGAACTGATGCTTCTCACCTCTGTGTCTTTCAGTCTATCTTTCCCTATCTGTCCCTTTCTCTGTCTCACAAAAAAGAAAAAAAGAAAAAAAATAAGACTATGATTCATCAATCACTAATTATTTTTACTTCTAGGTGAATGACATTGTTCAATATTGAAATAAAAGCAGTGAATAAGACAGAAAACAGTACCTATCCTCTATGAGACTATTCTATTGAAATAATCAAGTGCAGATAAAAAAATTAAAAATGCATGAAATTAGAGCTAATATTTCAGAATATATAGAAATCAATAAAAATGAAAACACTAAATTAGAGCCCATAAAGTATAGCTAAAGTAGTACCCAAAGGATAATTTATTGTCTTAAAAACTTGTCAAGCAGAAGTGAAAATCATTGTATTAAATACTGAATTAAACAAACTAGATAAAGAACAACATGTATTTAAGCAAAGCTTAAAATAGATACTAGAAATGAAAAGAGAAGAAATTAATAAATTAAAATAAAAATAATAGAAATGAAAATATTTGACTGGTGATTGTTCAATAATAAAGCTCATATATCTTTTTGAGTTTACAATATTATGTTTTGTACTTTAGACATTTAACTTTATATTGTTGAACATTGGTATTACATTTTGAGCTCTTATAATGGGAAGACTTACATACAGACAGACAAAATTTCTATCGACAATGATTTCTTTTTCTGTCACAGAATTTCCCCGCAACATCTGTATAATTATATAGAACTTCTGTTTTTAAATCAAACAAATTTTGTTTGTTTATTTACTAAAAAATTTATAATTCTGAAACAAATTTCTCTTTTAACTTTGGTAGACCAAAAATAGTCTTTTAGAGAAAGACACATTTTCACCTATCATTAGAAATTAGAAGGCAGTAGTCTGATTTCTCCTGCAAAATCAGTCATAGAATGATTAAGAAGTGATTGGTACCCAAAAATGTTTTGCATATAAGCACAGTACTCTTGTACACCCTGGAGTTTCATTTTTGAATATTTACTTTTGTTTCTGTCATTACACTATCATTCATTCATATTTCTTGTCTTTGAACTATTCCTATTCTCTCACAGAGTTGACAGTGTATGAATGTTTAAAAACAAACAAAAAATCCCCAAATGAACTACATAATTCTAAATTTCTCAAAAAAGAAAATTTCATCAACATGTTATTTAATAATAGAGTATTTACTAGGACATAATTGTACAATATTAATGAGATGTTTAAAGGATCTGAATGCAAGTTAATTATTTTCCAGTTATTAGGAAGCTTTTTAAAAATATTTGCACTATTTTACCTGTAACAAATATAGTAATAGTGGTTGAGTAGTTACTATGTACAAACCACTGTGCAAAGTGACATATTTAATATCTCATTGAATTTTTAGATCAATTTTGTTAGTTTTTAAATTTTCTCCTCCTTTTAAAAAAATTTTAATTTTGTAATGCCCATTTTACAGATGAGTAAACAGAGACACAGAGTGGTTAAGCTCCTTGCTAAATACATATTATTCACCTAGTAAATGATAAAACAACTACACTTTACCTCCTGTTAGTAGAGCCTCTTTAAAAATATTTTAAAGTCTTTTCCACTAACTTTACATCTTTGCTTACATAAAAGCAGTATTTAATTGATGCTTTTTCCCTTTCATCTTTTACTTTTCCAAAGACAAAAGATTATCTCATTTGTATCATGTTATCACTTGAGTGATTTTCAATGTTATCCCTTTCTTCAGTTCAAAGAGCAAGATTTGGTTTCTTTGATCCTTAGATAGATCTAGACCTGCTTTTATCTTTTATCTTAAGTTGTGCTGCTATGCACACAGGAAAATACTTTTAACAATACCTAGTACCCCATTTATCTATTTGTGGCTTGGCAATATGCAGTCATGAAATAGGAAAGACACTTTTTAGGATGTGCCAATGACCTATAATTAAACTTCTCTTTCTTCCGTGGACTATTCTCCTTTTACAACCTTGATTTTTTTTATCTGAAGGAATTTTTACTATTTGTAATTTTAGCATGTACTTATTTAAGGACATTTTAAGAAAATAAGTTCAAAGTTTGTTTGATCTCTTTGATTTTCCTCAGTGTTTCTTTCCTGATTTCAGTTTGCTGTGATTATTTTTTCCTTCACTTTTGTTCAGTTTCTTAAATTATCAAAAAATTTCAACTCTTTCTTTTTTTTCTTCAAAGTTTCTTTTATTTCACTTTTATTTTTATGCTACTTCTTTCTTACTTGCCCTAGATTTTCTATTGTTTTGAAATATTCTTCCCATTCCCTTTGTTATTATTTTCATGGTTACCTAATGTCCATTTTTCTTTTTCCTTCCTCTATCCATGTTGGGCAGATAAAATGTATTATGCTCACTTTGTTAAAGAGGCCGTTGCCCAGGTGATATTAATGTGTGTTGAGAATTGTTGTAGCCTGAGGCTTGGTTTTGGGATTAAGCCTGTCCCACCCTTTTTGGTGTGAGATGGTACAATCCTATCATGCCTCAGAGAAGTGACTTTGTATTAGAGACTTCCCTATTATGTATATTGGATTAAGGGTTTGGACTTCTACACTATAAAATGGAGGCAGAACGGGACTTGGTGTTTGGTTCCTGAGACTAGTATTAGAAGAGAGAGCAGAGGAGAGCAGAGAAAGGCCACGTGGAGGAGGCCAGGAGAAGCAGCCAAGGTGGTGGAGTGCTGAGTGAGATGCCAGTTTGTGTAGAGTTTGTATTTGGGATAAGGAAGGAGATGGGGAACTGAGGAGAATAAGTCTGGTGAGCTAGAAACCTTTGATTCTAGGAAACTCGGATAAGTCAGTGGCTTTGTGAGCACGAGTGTGACTGGGTTTTGGAGCCCAGTGTGTATTTTTACTTGCCCGCCGGGTGCAAGGTAGGATTAAAGGCTATGGCCCACCAGTTTTTGGCTCCATGGTTTCTTTACTGACTGTCTGAATCCAATGCGAACCTGCATGGGCCAGGAGGCTGTGATGGTGGCCCTGGCCATGCCTCCTGGCTCTACAATCCACTTTCTGTCCTCTTTTGCTTTTGCCATCTTTGCTTTCCTTTTTCTTTGTTTTGCATGTTAAATCTCAGTCAGCATCTTTCTGTCTTTACCACTATTTACTATTTAGGCATCATCAATCTTTTTGGGATGAGTCAAGAAAAATAAAGGAAAAAATAGTAACAAGAAAGCTTCATCTCAACATCTCCATTTTTCTTGTTCTTATTATTTTCTTCTTTGTTTAAATGATTATGACTAATTATTTCAGATTATAAATAGTTCTGAATTGATACTTATGCAGTGATAAATTACCTCACAAATTTAATCAATCCCACACATCTGTGTGCCTTAGAAAACAAATGACAAATGTGTGCCTTAAAGAAGTCTCCCTCTTTTTCCATTTACTGCTGAGAATACTATGGCAAAAACTTCCTTTATCTTGAAATAATATTCTTTGTTCTTTGCTTTGTTCATCTTCTAGGATTATTGCTAAGATTATAATGTATTCCAGGACGGTCTTGCTGGCTGACAGATCAAATTCTGTTACAGCAAGGTCCACTAAGATTTCTTATTTTTAATATTATTTAAAAATAAATTGGGTGTAAACTGAGGCAGGCAAACACTTTTATTATTTCCATTTTTATTCTGAAAGTGTGTGGAAGAGACCAGCTCTCCTTCACTAATTTGAAACTTTTTTAAGACACTTTAAATACTGTGAAAGAGGGAAGCAGAAGTTCCAATCATGTTGCCATCAGCAGTCTTTGCTGCCTGGACCTCAGGTAATTTATTAATATTTGTACCTCATACTCCTTCTATGTTCTCCTATGCCTACTACATGTGCTGGGAACAAAGCTTATGCTCTCAATGATAAATTAATTTTAAAGAAAACAACAACTCTAAGTCCCCAAGTGGAAATACTATCCTTTTTGAAAGAGTGATAGGAATGAATGGATAGGATGCACTCTGTTTATACAATGCAGTGAAGAAAGTGGAATAATAGTGTTCATAACAACAAATTAACAGTGATAAAAACTGACATCTACTAAGTGCCTACTTATCTGTTTTTTGTTAAGAACCAATTAGTAATAATAACAAAGATGAGAATAATGATAAAAAGAAACGTATTGAATATCTACTATTAGCCAGGTTTTGTGCTGAAATTCTTTTTTTTTTTTCATTTCTTAAGAAACAGAGACAGACAGAAAATCAGAGAGAGGGACAGACAGACGGGAACAGAGAGAGATGAGAAGCACAATCATCAGTTTTTCGTTGCAACACTTTAGTTATTCATTGGTTGCTTTCTCATATGTGCCTTGACCGCAGGCTTTCAGCAGACCAAATAACCCCTTGCTCGAGCCAGCGACCTTGGGTCCAAGCTGATGAGCTTTTGCTCAAACCAGATAAGCCCGTGCTCAAGCTGGTGACCTCAGGGTTTCGAACCTGGGTCTTCCGCATCCCAGTCTGATGCTCCATCCACTGCGCCACCACCTGGTCAGGCTGTGCTGAATTCTTAATATGAATTTTATTCCTTAACCTTTATAAAAATCCCATGAAGTTTTAATGAAAATATTTGCTGCAACTAAGTAACTTGACTAAGGTCACACAGCTGGTAAATATTTGAGATAAAATTTATATGCATTCCTGTCTTTCATTCGTGTTATATATCAAAAATTACAAGATGCCTTTATTTCCTTGCTAAAACTATGGAGTGTTGGTAATCCCAATTTTGTCTTATATTTTAATGATTGACTAAGATAAAATTACAGAGTTTCATGAGAGAGAAAAAAATTATTGCAAGTTGTGAAAAACTTGTCCAAATTTTTTCTATCACTTCAGTAACATGTACACAAATCAAGCAGAACTTGCTTCTCCTGTTTGTTTCAAATTTAATGTGTGACACTTTTCCGTAGATAAAAAAATCTATGTTTTCAAAGGTTAGATACTATAAATTCTATTATATGATTACATTTTAACTTATCATAATATATCATCTAAGAAAGTGATAGCTGTACTATTGCTAGTGGGAAATAACAACTTAGAGAATTACACAGAAGCAAAGCAATAGTCCTACAGAGCATGAAGCAAACAAATCAGGAAAGGACAATGAATTTTCTGTACCATGAAAGGTTAATATTGTTCTAATAAATAAGAATTTCTTTCTATTACTTTACATGCTATAAGTACTATGACTCACTTGGTCTATTTTTGTTGTTCATTCTAAAGTGGTATTGCCGTTAGAACTTGAGTAAAATAATAGCAGTTTTAAGTTCATTTTCATAAAAGTAATTAAACTTCATCATTTCTTTATTATTTTTATTTTTTTTTTCATTTTTCTGAAGCTGGAAACGGGGAGAGACAGTCAGACAGACTCCCGCATGTACCCGACTGGGATCCACCCGGCACGCCCACCAGGGGCGACGCTCTGCCCACCAGGGGGCGATGCTCTGCCCATCCTGGGCGTCGCCATGTTGCGACCAGAGCCACTCTAGCGCCTAAGGTAGAGGCCACAGAGCCATCCCCAGCGCCCGGGCCATCTTTGCTCCAATGGAGCCTTGGCTGCGGGAGGGGAAGAGAGAGACAGAGAGGAAAGCGCGGCGGAGGGGTGGAGAAGCAAATGGGCGCTTCTCCTGTGTGCCCTGGCCGGGAATCGAACCCGGGTCCTCCGCACGCTAGGCCGACGCTCTACCGCTGAGCCAACCGGCCAGGGCTAACTTCATCATTTCTTGGTGATGCAATAAGCCAAGCAATAAACGGAGAGAAAAGGCCACTAACACAAACTTTCAATTCAACATAATGTAACATCAACAGCTTTTGCACCAAGGAATATAAAGGTAAAAAGCATGACATTATTAATCCTGTTTTAATAACAAAACAAAAGCTAGGGGGAAATAGTTTTATTACTTACTGGTTGCTAGAACTACAAGAGCATTATTTAAAGTATCCACAGGCCTGTATTTACTTTAGATAGTTTATCAAAGATGTGGGAAGGATGTACTCTTTAAAGGCTTCAATTTGGGACAAAGTACATCCCTTGGAGAAATTAAGATGGTTCATAAATTCAATACTGTGGCTTAGTCCAGAGAGTAAAGTATGGAGAAAGAATGCACTTTCTTGTTGAAATACACATTATATCTGAAAAGCCATCTACTCTAGAGGTATGTTGCTTTTATTGACAGTGTTGGAGGAAGAACAAGAAAAAAGCATACCTTGGTGGTTTATAATTTTTATTAGATATATAATGTGTTTCTTAGGGTTGTTCCTGCTGTCAAGTAGGAATTCATGTTTTGATGGGATTTTAGGCTCTAGTGTAGGAGCACATGTTAGTACATAAACTTGTTGCCTAATAAGCCTTAATTTTAGGTTTGTGAATTTCAAGTTAAACTTTGAAATGGAAGGATTGATTTTAAATTGCACTATTGTCAATTGATGCAAACTTCAACTTTTATGTCAAGAAGAAATATTTATAATACACAATTACATTCAGAAATCCATCCTAAAGCTTACTTCTAGTCCAGACTTTCAAAAATACAAAAGTATTATGAAGTGATATCAACACACACATTCACACACACACACACACACACACATTGCAGAGTCATTTTTTTTTTAAAAAAATAATGTACAGGGACTATAAGTGTTACTTGAAACTACTGTTGTTTCAATAATAAGTACATAGTATTTGTTGAAATAGCAAACTAGAAAGACTTCAAAGGTGCATAGGCTTCTGTTGTACATATAGAGAAGTACCACATTAATATTCTGTTAATTACCAACAATAGCCATGATGGTGAGTATGGCTTCAGGCTTGTAAATGATTACTTGAAATATATTATGTCATATTTGTTCAACATTTTATGATTTAGTAAAATTAAAGATATTAGTATACTTCCAAGGAGCTAATATTGTACAAGTTTATTTGAATCATTTAAACTTAGGCATCTTTTCTGTAATTTGATTTCAATGGCTTAAATAGAACATTTTACAACTTTTAATGTACATTATTTCTTTTGTACAGCCTAGACACAAAATCCAGGGAAAAAAGTTTTGCCTATCTTCAGAACTTTAAAAAAAAGCTTATGTCAGAGAAATGGCGCTGTGAGGAGCACGACCAACAAATCTCCCCAAAATTTCAACAAGATCATCAACAGAGACAGAAAAATCTATCCTTGGAGCGTCCGGGATTTCCACACTCTAAAGGTGAAGTGCTATCAACAAGACCACCCTCATATGCCATTAAGAAAAAGAAAATCAAATATCATGGATACAAAAGATAGAGAAGTAGCACAAATAGATGTGGAAAAATCTATGGAGAAAAAATTTAATATATTGGAAACCTTGGAGTTAAATGACAGAGAATTTAAAATAGAAATCCTAAAAATACACAGAGATATACAAGAAAACACAGAAAGGCAATTTAGGGAGCTCAGAAAACAACTCAATGAACACAAAGAATATATGTCCAAGGAAATTGAAACTATAAAAACAAATCAAGCAGAGATAAAAAACTCAATTCATGAACTGAAAATTGAGGTAACAAGCTTAGCTAATAGAATAGGCCAGATAGAAGGTAGGATTAGTGACATAGAAGACAAGCAACTTCAGGCACAACAGAGAAAAGAAGAGAGAGACTCAAAAATTTAAAAAAATGAGAAAGCCCTACAGGAATTGTCTGACTCCATCAAAAAGAATAACATAAGAATAATAGGTATATAAGAGGGAGAAGAGAGAAAATGGAATGGAGAATATATTCAAACAAATAATAGATGAGAACTTCTCAAGCCTGTGGAAAGAACTAAAGCCTCAAATTCAAGAAGCAAACAGAACACCGAGTTTTCTTAACCATGACAAACCTACTCCAAGGCACGTCATAATGAAAATGACACAAACCAATGACAAAGAAAAAATTCTCAAGGCAGCCAGGGAAAAGAAGAGTACAACATATAAAGGAAGGCCTATGAGATTATCATCAGATTTCTCAGCAGAAACTCTACAAGCTACAAGAGAGTGAACCCCAATATTTAAAGCCCTGAAAGAGAGGAACTTTCAGCCATGAATACTATACCCATTAAAGCTATCCTTCAAATAGGAAGGAGAAATAAAAACATTAACAGATACAGAAAAGATGAGGGAATTTATCAACAGAAAAACCACACTCCAGGAAATACTAAAGAGGGTTTTCCAACGAGAATCAAAGAACAAAATAAAACAAAACCAGAAGTAAAAGCTCCACCAAGAACACAATAAAACCAAGTTTAAACTATGACATGAAAAGCAAAAAAAAGGGGAGAGGACGGAAATTAACAGTAGCCAAGGATGATGAAGTATAGAAACACTCATAAGATAAGGTACTACAATGAATATGGTAGGTACCATTTCATTACTTAATGGTAAGCACCCTTGAAAAAACCACCACAGAAGCACATGACTTAAAAAGGGTAACAACAGAGAAAAGAAGTATGGAATACAAACAAACAAAAACAAATGATAGAAAAACAAAAGAGTAAAATCAAACAAGATACAAAACTAACAGAAAGCAATTTATAAAATGGCAATAGGGAACCCACAAGTGTCAATAATTACACTAAATGTAAATGGATTAAACTCACCAATAAAAAGACACAGAGTAGCAGAATGGATTAAAAAAGAAAATCCGGCCCTGGCCGGTTGGCTCAGTGGTAGAGCGTCGGCCTGGTGTGCAGGAGTCCCGGGTTTGATTCCCGGCCAGGGCTCACAGGAGAAGCACCCATCTGCTTCTCCACCCCTCCCCCTCTCCTTCCTCTCTGTCTCTCTCTTCCCTTCCCGCAGCCAAGACTCCACTGGAACAAAGTTTGCCTGGGCTCTGAGGATGGCTCTGTGGCCTCTGCCTCAGGTGCTAGAATGGCTCTGATTGCAGCAGAGTGATGCCCCCAGATGGGCAAAGCATTGCCCCCTGGTGAGCATGCCGGGTGGATCCTAGTCGGGCTTATGTGGGAGTCTGTCTGACTGCCTCCCCGTTTCCAGCTTCAAAAAAATACAAAAAAATAAATCCAACTGTATGCTGCCTACAAGAAACACATCTAAGCAACAAGGATAAAAACAAATTCAAAGTGAAAGGCTGGAAAACAATACTCCAAGCAAATAACATCCAAAAAAAGGCAGGTGTAGCAATACTCATATCTAATAATGCTGACTACAACACAAAAAAAAATACTCAGAGACAAAAATGGTCATTTCAAAATGATTAAGGGGACACTGAATCAAGAAGACATAACAATCCTTAATATATATGCACTAAACCATGGAGCACCAAAATATATAAGACAGCTACTTATTGACCTAAAAACAAAAACTGACAAAAATACAATCATACTTGGAGACCTCAATACACCACTGACAGCTCTAGATCAGTCATCCATACAGAAAATCAATAAAGATATTTTGGCCTTAAATGAAACACTAGAGCACCTGGGTATGATAGACATCTACAGGACACTTCATCCCAAAGCAACAGAGTATATATTTTTCTCTAGTGTTCATGGAACATTCTCAAGAATTGACCATATGTTGGGCCACAAAAATAACATCAGCAAATTCAGAAAAATTGAAATTGTACCAAGCACATTTTCCGATCATAAAGCCTTGAAACTAGAATTCAACTGCAAAAAAAGACAGAAAAAAACCCACAAAAATGTGGAAACTAAACAACATACTTTTAAAAAATGAATGGGTCAAAGAAGAAATAAGTGCAGAGATCAAAAGATATATACAGACAAATGAAAATGACAATATGACATACCAGAATCTCTGGGATGCAGGAAAAACAGTAATAAGAAGGAAGTTCATATCACTTCAGGCCTATATGAGCAAACAAGAGACAGCCCATGTGAACCACTTAACTTCACACCTTAAGGAACTAGAAAAAGAAGAACAAAGACAACCCAAAACCAGCCAAAGAAAGGAAATAATAAAAATCAGAGCAGAAATAAATGAAATAGAGAACAGAAGAACTATAGAAAAAATTAATAGAACAAGGAGCTGGTTCTTAGAAAAGATCAACAAAATTGGCAAACCCTTGGCAAGACTCACGAGGGAAAAAAGAGAAAGGATTCATATAAATAAAGTCCAGAATGAAAGAGGAGAATTCACCACAGACATCATAGATATACAAAGAATTATTGTAGAATATTAAAAAAAACTATAGGCCACCAAATTCAACAATCTAGAAGAAATGGATAAATTCCTAGAACAATACAACCTTCCTAGACTGAGTCATGAAGAAGCAGAAAGCCTAAACAGACCAATTAGCAGGGAGGAAATAGAAAAAACTATTAAAAACCTCTCCAAAAATAAAAGTCCAGGCCCAGACGGTTATACTAGTGGATTCTATCAAACATTCAAAGAAATCTTGGTTTTTATTCTACTCAAGGTCTTCCAAAAAATTGAAGAAGAAGCAATACTTCCAAATACATTTTATGAAGCCAACATAACCCTCATATGGGAACCAGGCAAGGACGTCACAAAAAGAGAAAATTACAGACCAATATCTCTAATGAATACAGATGTGAAAATACTAAACAAAATATTGGCAAATCAAATACAACAACATATTAAAAAAATAATACATCATGATCAAGTGAGATTCATCCCAGAATCTCAAGGATGGTTCAACATACGTAAAACGGTTAACCTAATACACCATATCAATAAAACAAAGAACAAAAACCACATGATCTTACCAATAGATGCAGAAAAGGCATTTGATAAAATACAACACAACTTCTTATGTAAGACACTCAACAAAATGGGTATAGAAGGAAAATATCTCAGCATGATAAAGGATCAGCCAACATCATATTCAATGGCATAAAACTGAGGACTTTCCACCTTAAATCAGGAAAAAGACAGAGTTGTCCACTCTCTCCACTCTTATTTAACGTGTTGCTAGAAGTTCTGGCCAGAACAATCAGACAACAGAAAGAAATAAAAGGCATTCATATTGGAAAAGAAGAAGTAAAGGTATCACTTTTTGCAGATGATATGATCCTATACATCGAAAACCCCAAAGACTCCACAAAAAGATTACTAGAAACAATAAACCAATACAGTAAGGTCGCAGGATACAAAATTAACATACAAAAGTTTATAGCTTTTCTATATGCCAACAATGAAATATTAGAAAACGAACTCAAAAAAATAATCCTCTTCACAATTGCAACAACAACAAAAAATACCTAGGAATAAACATAACAAAGAATGTAAAGGACCTATATAACAAAAACTACAAAGCAATGTTAAAGGAAATTGAAAAAGATACAATGAGATGGAAAAATATTCTTTGTTTTTGGATAGGAAGAATAAATATAATCAAGATGGCCATATTACCCAAAGCAATTTATAAACTTAATGCAATTCCCATCAAAATTTCAATGATATTTTTTAAAGAAATGGAACAAAAAATCATCACATTTATATGGAACAATAAATACCCCCGAATAGCCAAAGCAATCCTAAGGAAAAAGAATGAAGCTGGGGCATTACAATACCTGACTTCAAACTATATTATAGGGCCACGACAATCAAAACAGCATGGTATTGGTGGAAAAATAGACACTCAGTCTTATGGAACAGAATAGAAAGTCCAGAAATATTACCACATATATATGGTCAAATAATTTTCGATAAAGGGGCCAAGAACACACAATGGAGAAAAGAAAGCCTCTTCAACAAATGATGCTGGGAAAACTGGAAAGCCACATGCAAAAGAATGGAACTCGTCTACAGCTTGTCCCCTTGTACTAAAATTAATCAAAATGGATCAAAGACCTAAATATTAAGATATGAAACAATAAAGTACATAGAAGAATACATAGGTACTAATCTCATGGACCTGGGTTTTAAAGAGCATTTTATGAATTTGACTCCAAAGGCAAGAGAAGTGAAGGTAAAGATAAATGAATGGGACTACATCAGACTAGAAATTTTTCCTCAGCAAGAGAAACTGACAACAAAATAAACAGGCAGTCAACTAAATGGGAAATGATATTTTCAAACAACAGCTCAGATAAGGGCCTGCCTAATATCCAAAATATACAAAGAACTCATAAAATTCAACAACAAACAAACAAACAATACAATAAAAAAATGGGAAGAAGACATGAACAGACACTTCTCCCAGGAAGAAATAAAAAATGGCCAACAGATATATGAAAAGGTGCTCATCTTCATTAGTTATTAGAGAAATGCAAATCAAAACTACAATGAGATACCATCTCACTACTCTTAGATTAGCTATTATTAACAAGACTGGTAATAGCAAATGTTGGAGAGCCTGTGGAGGAAAAGGAACCCTCATTCACTGTTGGTGGGAATGTAAAGTAGTACAACCATTATGGAAGAAGGTATGGTGGTTCCTCTAAAAACTGAAAATAGAACTACCTGATGACCCAGCAATCCCTCTACTGGGTATATACCCCCAAAACTCAGAAACATTGATACGTAAAGACACATATAGCCCCATGTTCATTGCAGCATTGTTCACAGTGGCCAAGACATGGAAACAACCAAAAAGCCCTTCAGTAGAAGACTGGATAAAGAAGATGTGGCACATGGAATACTACTCAGCCATAAGAAATGATGACATCAGATCATTTACAACAAAATGGTGGGCTCTTGATAACGTTATAGGGAGTGAAATAAGTAAATCAGAAAAAACCAAGAACTACATGATTCCATACATTTTGTGGGACATAAAAACGAGACTAAGACATGGACAAGAGTGTGGTGGTTACTGTGGGTGGGGGGAGGGGGGTGCGGGAGGGAAGAAAGGAGAGGGGAAGGGGAAGGGGAGGGGAGGGAGAGGGGCACAAAGAAAACTAGATAGAGAGTGACGGAGGACAATCTGACTTTGGGTGATGGGTATGCAACATAATTGAATGACAAGATAACCTGGACATGTTTTCTTTGAATATATGTACCCTGATTTATTGATGTCACTCCATTAACATTAAGAAAAATTTATTTATATAAAAAATTTTATTTCTTGAGCAATTTTAGGTTCAGAGTAAAATCAAGTGGGAAGTACAGAGATTTTTCATATAGCCCTGCCCCCTAACATGCATAGCCTCCCCCATTATCAGCATCCTCACAACAGGGATACATTTGACTATTTCTATGACTGGCAAATTGCACATCTTAATTTCTTCCCCTTTTCTTCCATCCCCCAATAACCCTCCCATTTAGCAACCATCAAAATGTTTGCTGTATCGATGAGTTTATTTCTGTTTTCTTTGTTCATGTATTTTTTGTTCGATTCCACATATAAGTGACATTTATATACGGAGTATGTTTTTCTCTGTCTGACATTTCTCTTAACAGAATACCCTCTGTGTCCATCCATGTTGTTGCGGATGAGTCCTGTTTCCTTATTCATCTAGCCATCCTACATCTTTTGGTTGGAGCATTTAATCAATTTACATTTAAAATAATTATTGATAAGTATGTGGTTATTACCATTTTATTATTCATATTTTTTTAATCTGTTTTCTTCTTCTTAAAGAAGTCCCTATAACATTACTTGTAATAGTGATTTGGTGGTAATGAACTCCTTTAGCTTTTTCTTCTCTAGGATTTTCCATGTCTTTTCATGGCTTGATAGCTCATTCTTTTTATTTTTATTTATTTAAAAAAATTTTATTGAATTTATTGAATGACACTTGCTAATAAAATTGTATAGTTTTCAGGTGTACAATTCAATAATACATAATCTGTACTGTATTGTGTGCTCACCACTCCAAGGGAAGTCTCCTTCCATCACCATTTATCCCCCTTTACCCTCTTCTACCTCCCTCAACGCCCATTCCTCTAGTAATCACCATATTGTTGTCTATTTTATAAATTTTTAATTTTCTTTTTGCTTAATCTCTTCACTTTTTTCCCTAGCTTCCCCAAGCCCCCCTCCTCTCTAACAGCTGTCAGTCTGTTCTCTGAATCTATTAGTCTCTTTTCATTTTGTTTGTAGTTAATTTTGTTCATTAGATTCCACATATAAGTGAAATCATGTGGGTACTTGTCTTTCTCTAATGGGCACATTACCTTAGCATAAATTCTCCAGGTCCATCCATGCTATTGCAAAAGCTAAGATTTCCTTCTTTTTTACAGTCAAGTAGTATTCCGTTGTATAAATGTACCACTGCTTTTTATCCACTCATCTGCTGATGGGCACTTGGACTGCTTCCAAATCTTGGTTATTGTAATTGAGGCTGCAATGAACATAGGGGTGCATATATTTTTTGATACAGTGTTTTGGGTTTCTTTGGATCTATTCCCAGAAGTAGAACCTCTGGGTCATGAGTACTTCCATTTTTAATTTTTTGAAGAAACTCCATACTACAGTGGCTGCACTAATCTGCTTACCCTACAACAACAGTACATGAGGGTTCCCTTTTTTCCACATACTGGCCAACATTTGAGGTTTGTTGATTTATTGATGATAAGGCATCCTCATAGGTCTGAGGAGGTATCTCATTGTGGTTTTAATTTGCATTTCTCTGATGATTAGTAATGTTTAGGATCTTTAAATATGCATAATAGTCATCTGTATATCCTCTTTGAAGAACTGTCTATTTAGGTCCTCTGCTCATTTTTAAATTGGATTGTGTTTCTTGGTGTTGAGTTTATAAGTTCTTTATAAATTTTGTATATTAACCTTTTATCAAGTGTATCAGCAAATATGTTCTCCCATTCAGTGGGTTGTCTTTTCATTTTGTTGAGGTTTCCCTAGCTGTGCAAAAGCTTTTTAGTTTGAGGTAGTCCCATTTGTTTCTTTCTGTTTGTTTATTTTCCTTGCCCAAGAAGATATATCAGAAAAAGTAATGCTAAAGGAAATGTCCTAGATTTACTGCCTATGTTCTCTTCTGAGATTTTTATGGTTTTCAGTGTAACATTTAAGTCTTTAATCTATTTTGAGTTTATCCTTGTATATGGTATAAGAAGGTATTCTAGTTTCATTTTTTTGCATGTATCTGTCCAATGATTTATTGAATAAACTCTCTCTACCTCATTATATATTTTTGCCTTTTTTGTCAAATACTAATTGACAAAAAAGGCATGTATTTCTAAGCTCTCTATTCTGATACATTGATCTATATGTCTGTTTTTTGCCAATACCACACTATTTTGAGTACTATGGCCTTGTAGTGTATCTAAATATTGCCATTTAATATTTAACATGTAATTAATATAAAATTTATTACTAAGTTATTTTACATTGTTCCTCTTTTGATAATAAGTTTTTTAAATTAAGAGTATACTTTGGCCCTGGCCGGTTGGCTCAGAGGTAGAGCGTGGGCCTGGCGTGCGGGGGACCCGGGTTCGATTCCCGGCCAGGGCACATAGGAGAAGCGCCCATTTGCTTCTCCACCCCCTCTCCTTCCTCTCTGTCTCTCTCTTCCCTTCCCGCAGCCAAGGCTCCATTGGAGCAAAGATGGCCCGGGCACTGGGGATGGCTCCTTGGCCTCTGCCCCAGGCGCTAGAGTGGCTCTGGTTGCGGCAGAGCGACGCCCCGGAGGGGCAGAGCATCACCCCCTGGTGGGCAGAGCGTCGTCCCTGGTGGGCGTGCCGGGTGGATCCCGGTCGGGCGCATGCGGGAGTCTGTCTGACTGTCTCTCCCCATTTCCAGCTTCAGAAAAATACAAAAAAAAAAAAAAAAAAAAAGAGTATACTTTTACACTTATAGCTATCTATATTGGGACCATACATTTATATTAAAAATATGTGACTTATATTTAGATTTTATGAGTTACATTTGGAAAAGTGAATTCACCTATCCAAGTTGTTTTGAACAGATATTGAAATTTCAAATAAGTGCATCAAATACCAAAAATAATTTGTCTTTAATATTTACATTCACTTTGACAATACTGTTCATTTCTTTAGAAATGATTTGACTTTGAAGGAAAATATATCACTATCAAAGAGCATCTTTCTAAATTAAAAACAATTACAAATTCTGTGTCAACCCAATACATTCACTTTTAAAGATACTGCAGAGGCCCTGGCTGGTTGGCTCAGTTGTAGAGTATCCTCTAGGCATACAGATGTCCCAGGTTCAAGCTATAAGTCAGGGCACACAGGAGAAACAACCATCTGCTTTACCACCCCCCTTTCTCTCTCAATCTCTCTCTATTTCCTTCCCACAGCCATGGCTTGGTTGAAGCAAGCTGGCCCAGGGCACTGAGGATGGCTTCATAGACTTGCCTCAGGCACTAAAATAGCTCAGTTGTGGAGCAACATAGCAACAGCCCAGATGCTATGGGTAGAGCATTGCCCAGTAGGGACCTTGCTGGGTGGATCCCACATGTATTTAAAAGGAAACCTAAATTTATCATCAACAAAGCATTCATCAGTTTTTTCTTGTTACTTTGCTAATTTAAATAATGCTCTCAATAACAATTTTATGCATATTGATTTATATTAGAAAAACATATTAAATATTTTTATCGATTTTTACTTTGAGGAATTCAATTTCAGCATAAATTCATGTAGTTCTCTAGCTAGGTTTTAAACCAACTTTTCCTTAAACTTTTGAGTTTTGCACACTCATATGCAGTGTTAGATCAATGAGAAAGTGACATGGCACTGCCACTTTTCTCCTTTACTATAGAAATGTGAGCATTTCTTTTCTTTCAAGAAATTTTGAAGTGCAATTGAAAAAATAGTAAATCTTTGTAAACTTGTTCAGAGCTCAGACATTGAGCACTGGCAAAACAAACAAACAAAAAAACACAAAAACACCCAAGATCATTTAATTCATTATCTTCTATATCTTTTCATAGTTCCGCAAACTGGCAATGATTCATAGAGTTTGCACTTGCCCTCCCCCACACACATCAGTATGTGTATCCAAAAATTATAGAGTCTATTTCAAAAAATTGGACACAAATATTCTCAATATGCATCAAGTTGTGGAATAAATCTTTACAGGAGTCATCAGTTTATTGTCTTAAAATTTTAAGTAATCCAGATTTTGATATAATGTGGCTGGAATACTATCTGTAATGATAGAAATAAGATATTTTATATTTAGTTATACTTCTTCTTTGATGGATTTAAAAGATTCAAAATTATTGCACAGCTTGATTTTTTTAGGCTATGATTTGACATTTTAATTTTTTGTGAAATCTAAGTTCTTTGAGAAGACAACCACCCTAAAATATTTGTCAGGCTGTGTGTCTTATGTTGTACAACTCAACTAAAGCTAAAGAAAAGGTCACAGATTTTTAAAAATTTGAATAATTAATGTTTCTAATATAATTATCTGATAACTTAAAGGTTTTTTATCTTTGTAGATTATCCTTATTAGTCTTACAATTTCCTTACAAAATTCCTATAACAATTTCTTATATGATATTGCTACCCTAGAATGATTTCTTTGTTCTGTTCAAACCATTATATATATTGTCAGTTATAAGCTCAGATTATGTTTAAAAGCATTTAAAAATTCAGTTACTGATTTAATTGATTTTTTTTACTTTTGAGAGGAAACAGCTTATTACCTATTTTTTTGCTGAAAAAATATCTTAATATTGTACAATTTATTTTTTACACAATAAACAACTCCTTCCTTTTATTCTGATACAGTGTATTGCAATTGACATTCATTGTGAACTTGTTACATACCTTCTTCCAGTCTCTGTTTTCTTTATTGTGCCTGTCATAGTACAGCTTCTGGGTCTTCACTTAACATATAGCAATAAAAGCCTGTTTTATAAATTTAATGATAAGTTCTTGTGTAATTTTAAAAATAAAAAGAGTTCAATTATATTCTAGTTAAAATTATAATAAACACTTGAATTATTAAATACAATTTATGAAAGTATCACTTTAACTCATGCTGACTGTATATAATATTCAAATAAACACATTATAATATTATATTGCTGTGTAGAAAAAATAATATTCAAATTAAATCAATATATTGACACCAATGAGATCAATATTGGGTTTATGTATAATATGTGGAACAATTAGACATGTGAACTACAATATGACCTTAAACTACACAAAGGTTGAAGTGAGATGTAGTCCTACAAAAGTTTTCAATTTTAAAATTTCAATTTATCTTAATTAAAATGATATAAAATTAAAAACTGATTTTCTCAGTCGTATTACCTGCTATTCAACTGTTCAGTAGCTACATGTGGCCAGTGGCTACTTTACAGCACAGTTTATAGACAATAATTTTTTTTTTAGAAAATCAAAGTTTATTCATTTAAATATTGAGTTAAAAAACACTTTAGATTAAAATATTTAAATATATTACATGGTACCTGTTCTTATTATGTCTATTTTCAGGTATCTTTGGCTACTTGGTAGGTGGTTTTCAGACAGAGAAAACATTGCTGTATTTTCATACTCAAGCATAGTTAATGAATGGTATGTTTCCTATTCAGGAGTAGTTGCAAGTTTATTGTATATAGAATAGAAAAAAACTTGGAAATAATTACAATGTCTGAAACATAGGAATAGGGCTCAATTTCCCTCACGGGAGCATGCCTGAGTCTTTTCCTTCCCCCTCTTCTTCCCCGACAGGCGCATACCTCCTAAAACTCTAAGGGTCTGTCCCCAGAGATTGCAATCAGGGCAATGGGCAGTGGCAGCTCATGCCAGGGCAACCCACTGAACCTGTCTCCAAGGCCTCCCTTTCTCTGACTTCCCAGCGAGCCGAAGCAACCCTGCCTGGGCTCATTCTTCCCTATAACATTTCCAGAGGCCAAAGCAGCCCCACCTGGGCTCTTCTGTTGCTTCTTCTATTTTAAGCCCTTCCTTGTTTCACTATCCCCAGCTTTAATAAATGTACTCTCAAAAAATATATATATTCATATGGAATTGGTAAATAAATACTAATGTATAATGTTTAGACATTGGAGTACCGAGTGAGGAGCCACTGCGCCACCTCACCCGCAGGTGTTGTAAGGTACCAAAAGCTACAGAATTAATATTAATATTTTAAGAGGCTTGAAGAACATTTTATTAATTTGGATTCAGGTGTGCAGAGAAATTGTGAGAATAATCCCTGTACTGTGTGATTGGTATGACCAGGATGGCCCTTGGCATTGTATTGTAAATGCAAAGTGGAGGAAAACATGGATTCCCAGACATTCCACCATGCCTGTGGGGAAAGGGGTGAATGGCTAGCCAGGTGCAGGAAGAGAAAAGCCAAAATAAACCTTTTCTTATAGCAATGAGCCATTTGCGGGCATTTGTCCCCACGGAAACTACCTCTCCTATGTAAATGCGTGTAGTTAACACGTGTGACTCTAGACAGAGAAATAGCAGATAAACACTAGATAATATAGGAAAGCCTTTTTAATATGTAGAGACATCTTCCTACCATTGTGTTGACTTGTAAATTTTGTTTTCTCCAAAATAATGTATGGCTTGCAAATTGAACGTGGTCCTATCATGTTAAAGGACATATAACTATAACCAATAGTGGTAAGGGGCTCCTAATTACAATTTTTGCTTCTGTACTTCCTACTTACAAAACTATAAAAACTAAGTAGACCAAAGGGCCGGCGTGTTCTCCCTCAAACCACTGTTGGAGGAGCCGCTGCTTGGCCAAGCTAGACAATAAAGCTTTGGTGTGAAATCCATGAACTTTGTTCGTGTCTTCAATGTTTTGGGTCCCTTCGGATTAGGTTTAACAGAGGGCTTAATATGTTTTAGGTTTATATTTGTTGACAGAGGAAAATGTGCATGATATATGATTTAATGAATGGAACAGATTAAAAATAATATATGCAATACATTCTAATTTATAATATAGACATATTGTGTTAGGGAACATATGAAAAGCTATATACCAAAGTGTCAACAATAGTTATTTTGGGATGCTGAAATTAAAGGTGATTTTTCTTAATCCTAATTTTTATTCAATGGCCAAATATTGCTTATAAAATAAAAATAATACACTAATAAAGGGAGAAGTTACAAAAAACTTTTGGAAAATTTAATTTGGCCATCTTTATCTTTTCTTTAGAATTAAGTATTCTCTGAAAATAATTTAGCACTAATTTCAGAATTATACTTTAATTATAAGAGAAGGAATTTCTTATGAGACTTTAAATATTCCAGCTCAGTGATCTGGGGATCGTTGAGTAGTTTAGATTTGAAACAGAGGTGATTTGTCAAACGTGAAAAGTTGCTGTCACTTGGTATAATTCTTTCACCATATTATAATTTTTGGTCAAATATACAATTTTAATGGTTTCTGATTGATACTCTCAAAGAAATTTACTTTTGCAGTAAAGTAGTGGGCTAAATATGATGCAGTCTGAGAAAATGCCTGAGAACTTGAATACTCAGAAAAATACTTTTAAAAACATCATTTTTAAAATAATTATTTAAATATAAGAAATTATTAACTGTTCATACAGTATATAGGCATAAAAAACATGTAAACCTGTAGAGCATTCTTATGAGTTTTTTTTGAGCCAAATTGATGACAATTTACAAGAATCAAAAGTTCAATGGATAGAGAAAATACTCCAGAAAATAACAGTTTTGCAGCTTATTTGATATGTTAGCATAAAAAAAGGAGGTGTAAGGAGGGTCACATGAAATCCACTGGTGGTAGATTAAGGGGCAGGAGAAAGCAAAGCAGAGAAAGCTCAGACTGGATAAATAGTAAAACAGAGAGACATGTGCATCTTTTACACTGTTGGGTCCAGGATAGTTAGGGACATTTTCTGCACACAGAAATGTGGGAAACAGGTCACAGTGAAGGACTCTGTGCTCTGCTGTGGCGGAAGGTTGTACCCTGAGGGATCTGCGAAAGAGATCACTCTGACATTTCAAAGGTATGCCGATTTAGATGCAGAAAGACAGTAGACAGGCTCACTCCATGTAAAGATTGACCTTTGTCAACAAAGTTTATAGGCCTAGGACATGATTACCTGCCCTGACCTGCTTTTAGTTAGAAATATTTATGTTCAGACCAACATATGTGGTTACTTTCAGCCTCTGAATTCGTAAGGCCTCACCTGAGCTTGTCAGATTTAGTATGTGGCCCCTATTTTTGTCTACAAATATCATTTTTGGGATTCTGAAAAAGTTTTTTGTTTCTAAATTGTTTTGGCAATGCCTTAAATTCCTTCAGCAGAAAACAAACTTTTATTTCAACTTGATTTAAGGCTTACTAGTTTCAAAGTAAATGTAAATTCAGAGGCAAATCACTGACAGTAGACCTTTTCCTGGTTTTGATCACTGCGAGTGATGGAGGAACATGGGAGGAAGGGCCCCCCCCTTCAAAGCAAAAGTCAGGCATAGAAGCCGGGCTAGGTGAGGAAATGGGACAGAGATGAAACAACACAAAACCTAACACATGTTTTTTTCCTGGATTCTCTTCAGTGTCTCTTCAAGCTTGGCTCAAAAATAGAAATTTGGAAAAAAAAATTACATTGACTTTTTTTTTTGTTAACCGGTTTTAGAACAAAGTTTAGCAAGCCACCAAACTTCCACTTTCCTACAAACAACACAAAATACCTATGACAGGTCAATATGGGTAACCAGGGAAAATGCTGTTCTATACCTTCAGACTCTGTTCCACATAACGAGTTCTGTGTGTTACTCTTTGAATCACTTTTTTTCCCCCAGGAGTCCTGCCTACATATGATTTTTGAAGAATAAAAGAACATTTCTGAGCTGGGATAATAAGTTACCATCCTGATGTGAAACCAAACTGGAGTGACAGAATGCTGGGCTAATCCCTTTCTGGTATTGGGATGCATTCAGCCTCCTATCTAAGGTTCACATGTGGCTTTTGAGCACAAAACAGCATTTACAAAAACACACAATCGATTGTAGACTATTGAAACTGAGAAATATTCACTAGAAAATGTTACCTTAATGCTAATTGCATGCTTGTGACCAACTGTATCCAAAGAGGCATAAAAATTATAGAAAACATCTTTTGATTTTGCCTGTCTGTCACCCTTTACTTTTACTTTGGTAATAGCACCTTACATTTATTTAGGAATTTTTCCGCCTCCATGTCACAGGTAATGAAGCACTTGTTAATTACATGCACTGCATTTCCCATGTCCCCTAAGCCCCGGTCCCACAGGCCCATGAACCCACATAGGATCCCAGCCAGGCTGATCTGATTCCTCGGATGTGGAGTCTTGTGAGCAGTAACCCACCAATGGAGTGAACTTGGAGTTGAGTCATTCTGATGGCGGAGTCTCAAAGACATTTCCTTTGCTATTTGATACCTTTCCTTGATATCTTTCTTCAAAGCTGTATCTGAGTGAGCTCTAAAGAAGGTTCCTAGTTTCTGTTCTCTCTGAGGCCTGGTTGTCCAGGTTATTTTCTGATTCTGTGGTAGCTAATAATTTGAGTAAATTTTTTTAAAAAGCCAGAATTATTTTCTAATTGAACTTACTGCTGAGTTGATACACAACTGGACCATTGGTATCATCTCATCCCCTGATAAGGGACAATAAGGCTTCTCTCTGGGATCTGGTGTGTCCAACTTCAGGTTAGGCAAGGTGTGAGAGTGAGCAAATCTTACCAAAGGCAACAGTGCCTGATTTTGAGGCTAAGATGTGAGTTGTCTCTTCATGGAAAACTTATAATAGAGGGCAACCCTTCATCAGAGTCATCAGTCCAAAGAACTATGCAAAGTGAGCAAAAGGAAAAAAGGTGGAAGCAGGAAACATAGCAGGGAGAAGACAGAGAAAGAGGGGTATAGCTTTATTGAGGAAATTATCTGAGTCTTCCAGTCTATACAACATGTATTTTATAGATAATGTATGGCTTCTCATTGGCCAAAAAGATTACAATATAGGCTGTTATTGATCCTGTCAGATCCTGCACGTCAGTGAAGTCATTATTATATATTACAGCATTTCTCTTTGTTATTTTTTACTCCCCTACCTGCCTTTCCCTTTATCTTCATTCCTTTGCTTGAGCTATTTTTCTGCGTAAATTTTACTCCTAGTTTGCCCAGTGAGGTACCAATCCTCTGAGATTTATCTCCTCCGGGAAGGCTTTTTTTTAAAAAATTCAGTAACTAGGTACTAGCTTTCATTTATTCATTACATTGCAAAACCACTTCTGAGCATTATTTTATAATCAGAGTTCATGAAAGTGGAGGTGGTGGTGAAGGAGTGTTCTATAACTGGAGGTGAAAGAGTTCCTGGCATATTTAGAAACCTGTGCATGTTCAATATTTATTATTGGATATTAGTGAAGGGATGGGGTGGGTAGCTAAGAAGGTAGACTGGAAGGATGGACAAGAGTCAAATGCTAGTGTTTTGTAAATATCTGCTGAAGGAAAAATGAAGCCTGGTGGGCCTTATTTTGGTAGATTATATGATTGAGCCTAATCACACAGTCAGGAAAGTTGGGATTCAAACTCAGTTTGCATCTTACTTCAAAGCCCAACCCTTTTATCTCTGTCCTATTATGCCTCTCAAAATAATTCTTCTATTGGAATGTGCAATAGATGTATAGTCTGAGTGATAATACTGTTCAGATAAAAACAGCTAAAGTGCAGGACAAAGAGATATGATTTTATATACTAGGCAAGAAGTGCACCCAGAGGCACTGGCCTGGTATATGGATGTCCCAGGTTCGATTCCTGGTCAGGGAACACAAGCAAAGTGACCTTCTGCTTCTCTCTTACTCTCTCTCCTCCTTCTCTCCCTCTTCCATAGCCAGTGACTCAACTGGTTCCAGTGTTGGCCTGGGCACTGAGGATAGCTCGGTTGATCTGAGCATATTAGCCTCAGGTGTTAAAAATAGCTCAGTTGACCTGAACAATGGCCCCAGATGAGGTTGCTGGGTGGATCTGGTTGGAGTTCATGTGGGAGTATATCTCACTATTTTTCCTCCTCTCGCTTAAAAAAAAAGAAGAAGAGCATCTAGAGAAGAGAAACTCCTTAGCAGTACTATTTGACGAAACTATAATGAAATGAGAATTTGGAGCAGTGGTAGTCAGAGTGACTGAGAATATTTTGTAATTTGTGTTAAAAATCCAAATGTAAGGAAGTAACTATTCTAAGAGAATTGTGCATGTATTGAATAATTAGAAAAATAAATAATCAGCAGCCTAGGCAGGGTCAGGACACAAACAACTCCTTATAAATAGAACTAATTCTAAGGGGTCTCATTAGCAAATGTTTACCTTGCAAGCCTAAAATTCAATTCAGACCTACTCTTGGAAAAGTTTAAAAATTTTCATAGAGGAGATGGTTTACTAGTAAAAGAAAATCAGAAGTTAAAATCTGAACTATAGGTGTTTTTTGTTTTTTTTTTTCATTTTTTTTTTTTTTTTCATTTTTCTGAAGCTGGAAACAGGGAGAGACAGTAAGACAGACTCCCGCATGCGCCCGACCGGGATCCACCCGGCACGCCCACCAGGGGCGATGCTCTGCCCACCAGGGGGCGATGCTCTGCCCATCCTGGGCGTCGCCATGTTGCGACCAGAGCCACTCTAGCGCCTGAGGCAGAGGCCACAGAGCCATCCCCAGCGCCCGGGCCATCTTTGCTCCAATGGAGCCTTGGCTGCGGGAGGGGAAGAGAGAGACAGAGAGGAAAGCGCGGCGGAGGGGTGGAGAAGCAAATGGGCGCTTCTCCTGTGTGCCCTGGCCAGGAATCGAACCCGGGTCCTCCGCACACTAGGCCGACGCTCTACCCCTGAGCCAACCGGCCAGGGCTATAGGTGTGTTTTTTGAGAAGCAAAATGAATTATACTTGTCAATTGTTTAGAATCATGTATATAATTTTTAAACTTCAGTGAAGGTCATGATTTTGGTTTTTTAAAAATAATTTTGGATTGTTAATCTCAATATATAGAATGAAGTTACTACCTCAAAAATAAGTAATATATACCTAACCCAAATAAAACTTAACTGAGAGATACTTTCAGAATGTGTGTGAAATACCTGTACAAGGCCTTCTTGAATATTAGCTCCTTTTCCTCTGATCTAAAATGGTTAGGAAAGGTAAAGTGTAACAGCGATATTATTCTAATTAGACTAATCATCAGAATCATTTGAATGAATCTTGAAGTTGTTTGCCACCTATATGAAACAGAATCTCTTTGGCCTGCTTGAAAATCTGCACTTTTAGTATAATATTTTAATATACCCCAGGTGTCTCTGATGATGACCCCGGCTCCTCACAACACATATGTATTCTTTCTCCAGTGTCAAGATAACTCTGCAGAAAGTAAACGAGAGTGAGTTAGATTTAGAGCAGACCAGTTCTTTTATTACTATGAGCTTCTCTTTTCCATATGGCCTAGCAGGATAGTTATTGTGCAATTAATTTATCCTTTATTTATAATTAGACAATTTAATTTATTTTAGAGTTAACACAAAATGAGAAGTTTGTCTCTAAAATTATTATTTTGGAGTCCCAGATTTCTTATTATTATGAAATTTGGTCTCCTGAAATCCTTCATAATTTTCCAATATCCTTCTTAGAGCAGAGAAGTGGTCAATGACCTTGAGGCCTAAGCATTACATTGTAAGGCCCTTTGGAATATAACCTACATCCACATAAATTAGCTTTGTGAACCCCTTAGCATCCAGACATATTGGCATCTTTCCAGAGTTCAGTGTATATTTGGTAGTAACTTAAAAATAAGAGGGAGGAGTCTGCTTTGTGATTTGGGCAGTAGCTGATCATAGAGGTGTGACTTACGGAGTTTAAGCAAACACTTCCTCTCCAGCTCAAAGTTGATAGTATCAATCAAGTAGCTAAAGCCTAATACATCGATCATTTTCAAAATGCAAATAAATCTCACTTCAGTGAGTATAAAGAATACCCAGAGTTTCAGTGTATGTAGTACTTGTTCAAGTGTGTGTGTGTGTGTGTATGTGTGCACGTATGAGAGAGAGAGAGAGAGAGAGAGAGAGAGAGAGAGAGAGAGAAACAGACTTATAGACAGGGTGGGTAGGGGGAAGAAGAAAAAGAAGTGAGCTATAGGCCCTGGCCGGTTGGCTCAGTGGTAGAGCGTCAGCCTAGCGTGAGGAGGACCCAGGTTCGATTCCCGGCCAGGGCACACAGGAGAAGCGCCCATTTGCTTCTCCACCCCTCCGCCGCGCTTTCCCTCTCTATGTCTCTCATCCCCTCCCGCAGCCGAGGCTCCATTGGAGCAAAGATGGCCCGGGCGCTGGGGATGGCTCTGTGGCCTCTGCCCCAGGCGCTAGAGTGGCTCTGGTAGCAACATGGCGACGCCCAGGATGGGCAGAGCATTGCCCCCTGGTGGGCAGAGCGTCGCCCCTGGTGGGCATGCCGGGTGGATTCCGGTCGGGCGCATGCGGGAGTCTGTCTGACTGTCTCTCCCTGTTTCCAGCTTCAGAAAAATGAAAAATAAAATAAAAATAAAAATAAAATAAAATAAAATTAAAAAAAGAAGTGAGCTATAAGACAAAGAACAAGGAAGCTGGATGCATAGTTCCCTGAATCTTTTGTTGTACTTCTTTTTGATGATGCCTAAACAAGAAGGTAAGCCATGGAATACAGTTGTAGAGGTTTGATTCTGCCCTATCAAAAATTAGAGTTTCCAACCTCTCTTTTCCACTCTCTAGTCAATGATTTCTAAACTTAGTGCTGTAGGAACTATAAATAACAGCCATTCAGTCAAAGACTATTTATTTAGTGCTCTCCAGGGTGCCTAGAGCTGAACCAGAGAAAGTTAATAACATCAAATCCTAAACCTTTGAGGCTAGTTCTGAAATACAGAGCTACTTGACACATATGTCTACAGGGACATTCATACCTCTTTTTGATGTATATTAAGAGAAGAAAAATATTTGTCCTGCTGATTAACACATCTTTCATGTCTAATGGACAATTTTATCACCCCTAAATATTCATGCCCCTTTATCCTTAGCCCTTCCCTTCACTTGTTAACCACTGATCTGAATAAAGTTTCTATACTTTTGCTTATCCCACAATATTGTATAAATGAATCATACGTTATGCAGCTTTTTGAGACCAGTTTCTTTCACTTAGTCTTACCCATTTGTGATTAACCATTGTTATTGTGTAAATCAGAAGTTCATTTCTTAACATTGCTGAATAATACTTCATTGTTTATCTAGTGACCATTTCAGAAACATTAGCATTATTTTTAACTTTTGATGATTATGAATCAAACTATTTTAAGCATTTCAACTTTCTTTAAGTAGTTTTTGTGTGCTATACCTTTCCATCTTTTAACTTTTTTTTTCTTTTTTTTGACAGAGACAGAGAGAGAGGGTCAGAGAGAGGGACAGATAGGGACAAACAGGAATGGAGAGAGATAAGCATCAATTCTTTGTTGCAGCATCTTAGTTGTTCATTGATTGCTTTCTCATATGTGCCTTGACCGGGGGTAGGGGTGTGGCTACAGCAGAGTGAGTGACCCCTTGCTCAAATCAGCAACCTTGGGCTCAAGCTAGCGACCTTAGGCTTCAAGTCAGCAAACTTTGGGCTCAAGCCTGCACCCTGAGCTGAAGCTGGTGAGCCTGCACTCAAGCCAGTGACCTCAGATTTCAAACCTGGGTCCTCCGTGTCCCAGTCTGATGCTCTATCTACTGCCCCACCACCTGGACAGGCTCCATCTTTTAACTTTTAACCTGTGTATCTCTTTACATTTAATGTAAGTTTCTTATACGCAGCATAAAAGTTGGATCTACCTTTGTATTACAGCATAATAATCTATTTTTTTAACGGACATTTCTAGATGATTTGCAGTTAATATATTTCTACATTTTTACTTAAATAAGCCATTTTGTGCCTGATTGGACTAGGGCACGGAGGACCCAGGTTCAAGATCCTGAGGTCACCAGTTTGAGTGCAGGCTCATCTGGTTTGAGCACAGCTCACTAGTTTGCACCCAAGGTCACTGGCTTGAACCCAAGGTCACTGGCTTGAGCAAGGGGTTACTTGGTCTGCTGTAGCCCCTAGTATGAGAAAGCAATCAATGAACAACTAAGGTGCCACAACAAAGAATTGATGCTTCTTATCTCCCTCCCTTGCTGTCTGTCTGTCCCTATCTGTCCCTCTCTTTGTCTCACTCTCTCTCTCTCTGTCACAAATAAATAAATAAGCCATCTTGCTAGTTGTTTTCTATATATCTTTGTACTTTCCATAATTTTTTTGTTCTTTTTGCCTTGTTTGTTTTAATTATGTAGTTTCTCCATTATTGCTTTACTCATTATACCTTTTTAAAATTTTGGGGTCCTCTATAATACATATCTTTAACTTACCACAGTCTATATTCAAAAATATTATATCATTTTTATAGAGTACAAAAACATCATAACAATATATTCTCATTTTTTCTATTTTAGCATTTAGGCTATTGTTATACATTATCCTCATACAGATATATTGAACTTACAATATTTGGATTTAGACAATTATTTTTAAAGAAATTAAAATAAAATAATTGCTTTGATTCGTATATATAGCTCTAAAGTTTCCAACATTTGCTGGGAGAAATTCATTTAAAAGATCTTATAGTGCGTGTTTACCAGCAGTGAATTATTTCTGCTTTTATTTGTTTGAAAAAAATTGTTTTACTGTCATTTTTCATCTCTCCACTAGTGAGTCTAATTATTTTGTAATTATTGAGAAATGATAAATGAGTATTTACTACACACTGTAATTTATATATACATATATATACACACACATATATACATATAGCAATAGATAAATATATAAGGATATATAAAATCATGCATATATATTTATTAGTATATATATACTAGTATATATAAGCAAATAATAAATAAGACAAAGAGCACGTGGCTTAGTGAGTATACAAGCAGAGAAACAATTATAATGTCATGTGATAAGTTCTGTGATAAAGATATGTAGTTATTATAACATTAATTCAGAGGAAATGTACCTAACCCAGTCCTGGTATGGAAGAATGATTATATTTTAAAAAGTAACATATTAGTTGAGATCTATAGGCTAAATCGTAAGTACAATGAACTGAGACACTCAATAGTAAAATGTCCTAATATTTTTTATAATTACTAAAGTGGTGTCATCCTTGTAGCCCACCGATGCCCTTCTCTTGGAAGTTTGTAAAAAAACTCTGGGGGTCCCCAAGGGACTTGCAACCTAGGCAACAACAGGCAGCAAACCTCTGAACCTGTCTCCAGGGCCCCTTCTCTCTGATTTTCCAGAGAGCCAAAGCAGCCTGTCTAGTCTTCCTCCTGTTGCTTCTATCCTAAACCCTTCCTTATTTCACTATCCACTGCTTTAATAAATGTACTGTCAAAAAATAAAAAACAAACAAACAAACAAAAATGGCCCTGGCTGGCTGGCTCAGTGATAAAGCATCAGCCTGTCATGTAGAAGTCCCAGACAGGGCACACAGGAGAGGCGCCCACCTGCTTCTCCACCCTTCCCCCTCTCCTTCCTCTCTTTCTCTCTCTTCCCCTCCCACAGCCAAGGCTCCACTGGAGCAAAGTTGGCCCAGGCGCTGAGGATGGCTCCATGACCTCCACCTCAGGCACTAGAATGGCTCCATCGGCAATGGAGCAATGGCTGGAATGGGCAGAGCATCAACCTCTAGTGGGCGTGCCAGGTGGATCCCAGTTGGGTGCATGTGAGAGACTATCTCTCTGCCTCCCCACTTTTCACTTCAGAAAAATAAAAATAAAAAGTTATTATGTGCTATTTTCCAGGGGGCTAGTGTTAGAATTTCTTAATGAAATCAAAAGTTTTTTGAACTGACTGAATTTTTGTTCATTTCTCGATATATTACAGTAGAATTATAACATGTACTGTTGTTTTTGCACTCAAGGAAATCAGATAAATATTTGCTTTCCAAATAAATGAGTATTTTGTCGATAAAGTGGGTCCTTAAAATAGTTTATTTTCAACCACAGAATTTATGATGTTATTAAGAACATATTTATTACATTGATTAGATGATGTCTTTTTAAATATGCTTTAGAACAAATCTAAGGCAATGTAGCACTGCTTTCTTGTTCCTCTTTAGTGAAAAAACTAAGGTTGCATTCTCTTCTATTTTCCCTAATTGTCATCTATAAAATGATGATTGTCAAATCTTTTAGAGTTCAGAATCAACAATTGATAACCTGGTAAGTAGTGCCACAAATTTATCTGCAGTTTGAAATAGTATAACAACTATTGTCATTTGGGTGTGTGGCTGGGGGGACATTGGGGCAGAAAGAGGGGTCTCAGTTTATTCTCAGTATCAGTCCCTTCTCACCCCAATATATTAGATTTTGTAAACTCTAATTTAGAGTGACAGCAAGTAGGAAAATTGATGCAAACTTCCAGGTGTTATATAGTTCTGTTTTGCTGTTCTTTCCAAGAGCAACATTTTCTTTGAAAATTGGAAATGCTGAATTAACCTCATGATCCAATGATATCATTTTAGTGACAGGCTTGGTGTTTTCCTGCAGTATATGCACTTTGGTAAGAGTAAATGCTAGTTTCCAATATTTAGAAAACAGAGACCAATATCATTTATTAATATCAGAATAAGGAAATGGTTGTCAAATTGTTACTGAAAATATTTTGGACAGGCAAAGTTTATTCAAAGTGTGGAGAGATGGTGCTGGTAAAGTTATAATCTTGAGACAGGCTTTGGGGAGTAGAAATGACATTGTTGCTGAATTTCACTCATTTAGTTTACCAGAGATGAGACATGCAGGGGAATGTGCTTTGAGAGAGTTTATGTATGTAGTATCATCCATCGTATAACATCCACAGAGCATGCCCAAAAGGCAATTCTTCATCAATGGAAGAATTCAGGGTTAGAAAATTTATGTAATTCTTTTTTAATTGAGAGGTGGGAGGCAGAGACAGACTCCTGCATGCACCCAAACCAGTATCCACCCAGCAAGCCCCCTGTGGGATGATGCTCTGCCCCTCTAGGCTGCTGCTCCATTGCTCCACAAAGAGCTATTTTAAACCTGGGGTGAGGCCATGGAATTGTCCTCAGCATCCGGGGCCAACTTCGCTTAAACCATTTGAGCCATGGCTGTGGGAGGGGAAGAGAGAGAGAGAGAGAGAGAGAGAGAGAGAGAGAGAGAGATGAGGAGAGAGGTAGAGAAGCAGATGATTGCTGTTCCTGTGTGCTCTGACCAGGAATTGAACCCAGGACTTCCACACGCTGAGCCAATGCTCTACCACTGAGCCAACTGGCCAGGGCTGTAATTTGTTTAAAATGTACTGGTGGAAGCAGAATTGAAATTTCTCCTCATGTTTGACTCTGAACCCCGTATTCTATCATTAATAAGGCAATTTAACTCACAGGGTAAATAGATATGTATTTTGAATCTACAATGTCAAGTGTAATGACAGCAACTTGGGCCATAGCAAGAAGTATGACATGTTTCCTGCCCTTCAGTTATTTATATCCACTTGAAGAAAGCCTCACTGGAAACTGATAGTGTAAGAAAGTGTTATGGTCTAAGATAGAAACATCATCTTCCCAGTGAGTGCCCCAAAGATGAAGTGATCAATCTTCCCTGGGAAAAATGCATTCAGACCTCACAGTGGATATGATGTTCAAGCCAAGACCTAGACTATGAACCTGAGATCAGCAGCCCGAACACCAGATGATGGGGATGAGGCAGGTTGTCCAAGGAAAATGTGCAGCTTGAGCAAAGGTACAGAGGTGAGATTGTTCCGACAGAGGCCTTGCAACAAATTTATTGGAGTGGCTTTGGTGCCCTGAGGAAATAGGATACGCAGAGTTGCTCTTGCTGCCTTGTAGAGGACAGCGTGCGGAAAGCAGACCCGGTGACGCACCCAGCGTGGTGATGCGTCTCTGACACTGTACACACGAGAGGGGCAGTGCATTGAACAGAGTAATTTTGGGTAAAGGTGAAAACTAGAGAGTTTCTTCTGAGTTTTATTTAAAAAATTATGCTAGTCTGAGCAGGAAAAATAATGTACACCTGAAACAGTGGACGCTATAAGACAAAACTAAATGTTAAAGCATTCACATATCACAGTCAGAAATATAATACATAAAGCATGTAACTTGCAATGTTTAAATAAATAAATATTCACTAAGCTAACCTCTTAATTAGGGGGACCAAAACTTAATCTGAAGACTTTCAGCAGTTAAGGGACTGAAACAAGATTGGGCAGGTGCTTAGGATAGGGTTTCTCAAATCTGGCTGCATATTAAAATCACCAGAGGAGCTTTTAAAAAAAAACCAATATTCAGGTTACACTCCATACCAATTAAATCAGAATATTTAGGGTGATGGCCAAGCATCAATATTGTTAAAGATCCTCAGGTCATAACTGCATGCAGCAACATTTGGAAGCCAGTGTGCCTGGACCAATCTCATCTTCACTTTATTTCCAAGGGTTCATTTCATGTAGACAAACTCTGCAGTCAAAAAAGATAGAGGTCATGTTTCTTTTTAGAACTGCTCATGAATGCTGTTGTCCCACCAGGAACTGGACTGCCTAATGAAATTTTTAGAAAAACTTTAAGTTGCTTTTTTGTTTTGCTTTGTTTTATTGTCAAAATTTTACCTGACCAGGCAGTGGCGCAGTGGATAGAGCAGTGGTAGTCAACCTGGTCCCTACTGCCCACTAGTGGGCATTCCAGCTTTCATGGTGGGCAGTAGCAGAGCAACCAAAGTATAAATAAAAAGATAGATTTAACTATAGTAAGTTGTTTTATAAAGATTTATTCTGTCAAACTTAGCAAAAATCCAACATAAAGTGCTTGGTAAGTAATTATTATTATATGCTTAACTTGCTGTAACTCTGCTTTATAAATTTTATAAGTAAAGTTATTTCCCTACTTTATAAATCACCATTACTGTAGAACCGGTGGGCGGTCAGAAAATTTTACTATTAACAGAGATACAAAAGTGGGCGGTAGGTATAAAAAAGTTGACTACCCCTGGGATAGAGCATCATACTGGGATGCAGAGGACCAGGTTCGAGACCCAAGGTCGCCAGCTTGAGTGCAGGCTCATCTGGTTTGAGCAAAGCTCACCAGCTTGGACCCAAGGTCACTGGCTCGAGCAAGAGGTTACTTGGTCTGCTGTAGCCCCACAGTCAAGGCACATATGAGAAAGCAATCAATGAACAACTAAGGTGTCGCAACGAAAAACTGATGATTGATGCTTCTCATCTCTCTTCATTCCTGTCTGTCTGTCCCTGCCTATTCTTCTCTCTGACTCTGTCTCTATATATATAAAAAAAATTCCTATGATAGCTTGACTATCACATATTTGATAAGATATGACTGATGACTCACTATTATGTGCTGAAAATCAGAGATGACAATAATGCATACAAAGTACTATTCACATGGCACATTTCCCAGAACACCTAAGCCACAAGGAAATATTACTGTGAATTTCCACTCTGTCCTGTGTATTGGTTAGGACAATGATCTTACCATTATCCTTAAAAAAGATGAAAGTGAGATGAACGTAACTAAAGCTAGAATAGGGTTTATTGATTTTCATGTCAAGATTGCAGCCATTGTCCCTGAATTACCCGACAGACCATGCCAAAACTGAATGCTCACATGATTAAATCTAGATGTCAGAAATGTTATTTTTAGGATAAAAAGTGGCAAGTTGAAAATTTTGCTTTCAAATCAATATATTTACCTCAAAGGTATCATATTTCTAAAGAAATAGCTGGAGATTAAAGTAAGGTCCTTGAGGAGGCAACACTTAAAATAGGGGCTAAGGAAGAAAGATTATTATTTCTAAAGATAATTCTAGGTATATTGTCTTAGTCATTTTAGGCTGCTGTAATAAAGTAACATTGATCAGTGGCTTATAAATAGCAGAAATGTATTTCTCACAGCCTGGAAGCTGAAATCTGAGATCAGGGTGCCATTATGGTCAAATTGTGGTAAGAACCCTCTCTAGGCTGCAGACCACTGACTTCTTGTTCTAACATCCACAGCAGAAGGAGCAAGCTAGCTTTATGGCCTCTTATAAGAATAAGAACGCTAATCTCATTCATGATGGGGCCACCCTCACAACCTAATTATGTCCTAAAGTTCCCTCACATATTGTCACAATGGGAATTAAATTTCAACACATGAATTTTGAGGGGACACAGACATAAAGTTTATAACAATTTAATTTCACATATAAATCAAGAAATACTGCACACCTCCAATGTCCTTAACATTCACTAGATACCATGTTGCAGTTTCTTGTATAAAGAGATAATACATTGGTAAACAAAAACAAAGCTTGCTATAAAATCATTTTATATAGTCATATAGTATGTAAATGTCTAGTGATGTTAATGAAATTTTATCTTGAACCATCATAGTGTGAGAGGGGTTAATTCTCTTTTATAATCTTCCTTCAATATTACACAAAAATATGTTAAATTCATTGTTCAGAAGATATACATCAAAAGTCTGAAGAGATTAAATATGAGGAACTTTAAAAAGATTTTGCTTAGATGACAAGAAATGCTGTAGAGAAAAGGAGAGCTCTTCAAATATGAGACCAGTGAAGTATCAGATATAAAATTTATTCATGTTCTTCTAAATTACTTCTCATGTTATAACATGCAATGAACAGGCCAAACAAACAAAACCCCAAGATGTTTGAGTGTCACAATGTCTCTGCCATAAGAGTATGAGTTCCTTGTTGATGGACAATGTTTTATTTTAATTCCTCTGCACAACACAGGGCCCTGCATATAAAAAGAATTGGTTAACTGTAAAATTTACTTACGATAAAAGACATAGCTAACATTGTATTAAATCGTAAAAAACTGAAAACTTTTACTCTAAGATCAAGAATAAGACAAGGATGCTCACTTTTATCATTTCTAATAACAGTATTGGAAATCCTATTCTGAATAATTAGGGGGTTAAAAAGGCATCTAAATTAGATAGTAAGATGTAAACTTGTCTGTTTGCAGATGGCATGATCATATGTATATAAAAAATCCTAAGGACGCCACCAAAAAATTGTGAGAACTAATCAATGAATTCAGTGAAGTTGCAGGTTACAAAATCAATATACAAAAACCAGTGGTATTTCTATACACAAACAATGAAATATCCAAAAAGGAAATTAAAAAAAAAACCTCATTTACAATAGCATCAAAAAGAATTCTTGGTTAAGAATATACTTAACCAAGGAGATAAAGACCTGAATGCTAAAAACTACAAAGCAATGATAAAAGAAATTTAAAAAGATACAAACAATGGAACAACATCTCATGTTCAGAGATTGGAAGACATAATAATTGTTATAAAGTCCATACTACCCAAAATAACCTGCAGATCCAATGCTATGCCCACCAAACTCCAGTGGCATTTTAAAAACTGAAATAGAAGACAACTCTAAATTCCATATGGAGACACAAAAGACCCAGACTACTTTAAGTGATCTTGAGAAAAAAAGAATAAAATTGGAGGCGTAACCATTCTTGATTTCAAACTACCGTATTTTTCCCACCATAAGATGCACAGACATTTTCCCCTCCACTTTTGGGAGGAAAAAGTGTGTGCATCTTATGGAGTGAAAAACATGGTATACTACAAAGTTACAATAATTTAAATAGTATGGTATGGGCATAAAGACAGACATATAAAGCAATGAAACAGAATAAAGAGCCCAGAAATAAATGTATGTATCTATAGTCAACTGATATTTTGCCATGGTACAAACAACACGCAATTTAGAAATCATACTTTCTTTAATAAATAGTGTTGGGAAAACTGGATATCCACAAGAGAAGAATCAAATTAGATTCTTATTTCACACCATATGCAAAAACCAATTCAAAATAAAGAATTAAATGTAAGACCTGAAACTGTAAAACTACTACAAAAAAACATAGTGAAATAACTTCATCTTGAAAATGATTTTTTGAATATGACATTGAATGCATAGAAAAGGCCCTGGCCGGTTGGCTCAGCAGTAGAGCGTCGGCCTGGCATGCAGGAGTCCTGGGTTCAATTCCCGGCCAGGGCACACAGGAGAAGCGCCCATCTGCTTCTCCACCCCTTCCCCTCTCCTTCCTCTCTGTCTTTCTCTTCCCCTCCCGCAGCTGAGGCTCCATTGGAGCAAAGACGGCCCGGCGCTGGGGATGGCTCTGTGGCCTCTGCCTCAGGCGCTAGAATGGCTCTGGATGCAACAGAGCGACCACCCAGAGGGGCAGAGCATCGCCCCCTAGTGGGCGTGCTGGGTGGATCCCGGTCGGGCGCTTGCGGGAGTCTGTCTGACTGCCTCCCCATTTCCAGCTTCCGGAAAATGAAAAAAAAAAAGGGCATAGAAAAAAATAGAGAAATAAAACTACATTAAACTAAAAAGCTGAACAACAAAGGCAAGAATCAATAGAATGGAATGGCAACCTATGAAATGGAAGAAGATATTTGCAAATTATTTATCTGGTAAGAGGTTAATACAGGGGTTAGCAAAAACTTACAGTTGAAATACAAATAATACAATAATTAATACATAATACAAGAATAAACTGTTTCATGTACTCACAACCATAAATCACTTTTTACCAACCTGTGAATACAAAATATATTAAAACAAACAAACAAAAATATCTCCTACAACTCAATAGCAGTAAAACTAATAATCCAATTAAAAATGGGCAAAGTACTTGGCCTTGGCCAACTGGCTCAGTGGTAGAGCGTCGACCCAGCGTGTAGATGTTCGGAGTTTGATTCTTGTTCAGGGCACACAGGAGAAGTGCCCATCTGCTTCTCCACCCCTCCCCCTCTTCTTTCTCTCTATTTCGCTCTTCCCCTCCCATAGCCAATGCTTCACTGAAGCAAAGTTGGCCCTGGAACTGAGAATGGCGCCATGGCCTCTGGCTCAGGTGCTAAACAATGGCTACAGTTGCAATGGAGCAATGGTCCAGATGGGTAGACCATTGCCCCCTAGTGGGCTTGCTGGGTGGATCCCGGTCGGGTGCACGCAGGAGTCTTTCTCTCTGCCTTCCTGCTTCTCACTTCAGAAAAACACACAAAAAAGGGGAGGGGGTGCAAAGGATTTGAATAGGCATTTCTCTAAAGAAGACATACAATTAGCCACTAGGTATATGAGAAGGTGCATAATGTCACTCATCACCAGGGAAATGCAAATCAAAACCACAATGTGGTATCACCTCACAATTGTTAGGATGGCTACTATCAAAAAGATAAAAGATAACCAGTGTTGGTGAGTGTGTAGAGAAATAGAAATCCCTCTATATTGTTGATGGGAATGTAAAATGGTGCAGCCTCAATGGAAAATAGTATGGGAACTCCACTAATATTTAAAAAGAAAATTGCCATATGATCCAGTAATCCTACTTCTGGGTGTACTTCCAAAAGAGATGAAATCAGGATCTTAAAAAGATATCTGCCCTCCCATCTTCATTGCAGTATTATTTACGATGGCCAAGATTGGAAACAATTCAAATGTTTATCAACAGACAATGGGTAAAGAAAATGTGAAATATGCATACAATAGGATATTATTATCTTTTAAAAGAGAAAAATCTAGCATTTGCAACTGTATGGATGCTAAATAAAATAATCTGGTTAGAGACAAAAAAATATTTCATGATTCTATTTATATGAGATTTCTAAAATAGTCAAACTCATAGAAGCAGAGACAGAATGATGGCTCCAGGGGAATGGGACAAGGGAGAGGGAATGAAGAGTCATGCTCATTGATATAAATTTTCATGAATGATGAATATGTTGTAGATCTGCTGCATAACATACTGTCTATAGTTAACAATATGGCATTGTGTGCTTAAATTTTTGTTAAGAGGGCTGATCTCATGTTAAATGTTCTTACTAAAAGAGAAAATTAACAAATCTTCTCCCTGCAAACCTTCCCAAAAAGATACCGGGAAACTTTTGGTGGTGATGGGTATTTTTATTACCTTGATTGTGATGAATATTACAGGTGTATCCATACATTCAAACTCATCAATTGTGTAAACAGGTACAGTTTTTTGTACATCAATTATACCTCGATAAAACTATTAAAATATTAAGAAAAATATAATAAAGCATCATTTAAGTTGTTCTTGGTCGGCCCATTTTATTCTACATTTTCTCTTCCAATACCAATTTCTGAAAAAATTGACTTGGGGTAGTATAGAACAAACTGAAGTTACAAATTTTCCATTCTTTCATTTCTCATTTAGAGGCTTTGACTCTGTGTAGATACCTCTTATATTAATTTACTTTAGTAATAATACATTGAAAAACTCACTATGACATAGGGTCTTAATGATGTGAGTGAATTCTACAACACAAGCAAGCACACATTTGCTAAAACCAGCCTCTAATGTACTGGTATAATACTGCCTAGTTTACAATGAGGCAGCATAGTATTTTTTTATATTGTAAATGCTATTTGTTTTTTGCCTGTCTATTTAAGAAGACCTTTAAATGTGTATTTTTAGCTCTGCATTTTTGTATTTCTTAGATTGTATAAAGTCTGGGTCTTAAATAAGGAACCATGGTATCCTCAGTTTTGTTAACCTTCCATAATGGATCACTGGCTTTTCCTTCAGCAGGGTTAGTGAAAAGGCATAACATGGTGGCACACATCATTGGACTCTTTAATTAAACTGAAATAAACATGAAAATTAAACTTTTAGAATATAATTAGGGGTTGAAGAAAGTCCAGTATGCTCAAAAAAGTTTAAAGGTAGTGTAACTTCTTTTTACATGATGCCTAATAGAGAATGCCTAAATATGGACCAAAAGTAGAGTGTATTTCAGGTATAAAAATACATATGCTAATATTAATATCACTAATATTTTTTAATGTCTACTCCATGTCAGAAACTGTATTATTTTTATTAAACATATAAGGAAAATAATTCAAGGTGTTAATCCAAATTCGGAGGGACCCGAAATATGGAAGACAGGAGCAAGGTCCGTCGTTTACACATTAAAGTTTTATTGTCTAGCTTGGCCAAGCGGCGGGAACTCCAACAGAAATCTGACGGAGAGCGCGCTGGCCCTTTGTTCTACTTAGTTTTTATAGTTTTGTAAGTGGGAAGTACAGAAGCAAAAATTGCAATTAGGAGCCCCTTTCCGCTATTGGTTATAGTCATATGTCCTTTAACATGATAGGACCACGTTCAATTTGCAAACCATATATCATTTTGGAGAAAACAAAATTTACAAGTCAACACAATGGTAGAAAGATATCTCTTTACATATTAAAAGGCCTTCCTATATTTTCTAGTGTTCATCCACATCTCTCTGTCCAGAGTCAGACGTATTAACCACATGCATTTACATAAGAGAGGTAGTTTCCGTGGGGACAAATGCCCACAAATGGCTCATAGTTATAAGAAAAGGTTTATTTTGGCTTTTCCCTTCCTGCACCTGGCTAGCCATTCACTCCTTTCCCCACAGGTGTGGTGGAATGTCAGGGAATCTATGCTTTCCTTCCCTTTTCATTTACAATACAATGGCAAGAGCCATCCTGGTTATGCTAATCACACAGTACAGAGACTATTCTCACAATTTCTCTGCATACCTTAACCCAAATTAATAAAATGTTCTCCAAACCTCCTAAAATATTAATATTAATTCTGTAGCCTTTTGGTACTTTACAACATCTGCAGGTGAAATGGCTCAGTGGCTCCTCAAAGGTAGTATAAAGTGATCAAGTTAACCATAGATTATTGGGTATTGATTTATATTATTTTCCGTGTACCTATTTTTTAAGTGTATATTCCTATAACCTTACCATAATCAAGATACTAAAAATTTCCATTACCCTCCCAAAGTTCTTATGGGTCCACTTTCAGGTTCATTGGAAAAGTCCCTCTAAACCTTAGCTTAGGTAACCACTGATTGCTTTTTGAATTTTTCCAAAAAGAAATGTATTTTTTGTTTTACCTATTCTTTAATTTAATATAAATTGATTTAATATAAATCAAGTCATACAGTATGGGGTTTTTGTGTTTTGTTTATTTTTGAGTCTGGTTTCTCTATCAGCATAGTGTTTTGAGATTCATTTGTGTGTATCATTAATTTGTTCACTTTTATTGCTGAGTAATATTCTATTGAATGGGTATATCATAATTTCTTTCTCCATTCACTTGTCAATGGACATTAGGTTGTTTTCCAGTTATGACTATAATGCATAAAGCTGCTATGAACATTCATGCTTAAGAATTTGTGTGGACATGTGTTTCTTTTTTTTATTGTTGTGATACCAAGGAGTGAAATGGCTGGCTGGTCTGGGAAGTATGTGCTTAAGTTTTGCAGAGAGTACCAAACTGTTTTCCAAAATGGCTGTATCATTTTGCATTTTCAGCAGCAAGACAGAAAAGCTACAACTGCTTTATATCCTCCCCAGAACTTGGAGGGTCTTTCAAGTGGATCTCATTTAATTTGTATTTAATATAAATTTCCCTGATCTAATGATACTGAGTATCTTTTCAGGTTTTGGTCATTTAATATATTTACTCTTATGAAATGTACATTCAAATTTTGCCAATTTTTATTGTGTTGTTTCTCTTATTAGAGTTGTTAAGTATATATTCTGGATACAAGTTCTTTGTTAAATATCTACACCAAAAACACTGAGAATTATCTTCCATTCTGTGGATTGGTTTCATGTCTACTTTTCATTTTAATTGTGGTGTAAGGCCAGTGGCCGCAGCCATGGCCATGCAGGTTCTCATTGGATTCAGGCAAACAGTAAAGGAACAGTGGAGCCAGAAAATGGTGGGCCATTTCATTCATTAGAGTCTTGTCATGGCAGACGAGTAAACAGGCAGGGAAGACTGCTTCCCTTTCTCACTCCAGACTCTCCTAGACCCACAGGCCCCACTAACCTCAAGATTCCCTAGCCAAATAGGCCCGGCCCAAATCGCAGGACTCCCAAGCCCCAGCACTCTCTCTCTCTCTGCATTCTCCAGCCAAAACCAGATAGGGAAAAAACAACAACACCCTTCTCCAGCAAAAAGAGCAAACAGTGGCCCCTCCCTAGCAGGAAGGCATTCTGCAATTTGCAATCTGCCACCCTGAGGGCAAGCACTGCAGCCTTCTGGAGACTGTCCGCACGTGGTGCTGCTCCAATACAGGCAAGCACACCTAAAATACATCTGTTACAAACTTGTTTGCCTAACACATGGCTTTCAAAGATCACAAGGCTTTAAGGTTGATGAAGTGTGAATTTTCAATATTTTAACCTTTGTGCATTTTTTCTGTTGTAAGAAATTTAACCCAATTAAAAAATTGGGGCACGGGCTATGGCCTATGTTAACTTAATTTTTGTGTATAGCATGCAGTAGGATCAAGGTTCCTATTTTCCCCAAATGGGTTTTTTAATTATTCCAACATAGTTTGTTGAGAAAACTATTTGTCTTCCACTTACTCACAGAACTTTTGTTGAAAATCAATTTATATGTGTAATTACATATATTTTTGGACTTTCTAGTCTTTTTCATGGATCTCCCTAACTGTCCTCACGAATAACAAGTCCTCTTGATTATTTTACTTACACTATTTCCATTGGATATTTACCCTGAAAAAGTACATGTATTTCATTTTCTCTTATATTCTAAATGACTACATTTCTAGATTATTACATTTTCATAATTTTTAATCAACTTATCAAATAATCAGAAAAACCTGCTAGGAATTTGATTAGGATTTCATTGAATCCATATATCAATTAATGGAAAACCAGTATCTCAATATTACTAAGTTTTCTAATATATTATAAGTTTTTGGATATTTTTTACTTTACTTTTGAAACATTTGTTGTTGCCATATTGAAATACACTTAATTTTTGGATTCTGCTCTTTTGTCCTGTAACCATATAAAAATCACTTATTGGCTGTAGTAAATTTTTTGTAGATTCCATAGGATTTTCTATGTATGTGATAATGTGAAGAGATTTTATATCTTTTTTTTCAGTCTGTGTCTTTTATTTCTTATTATTGTCTAAGAACACTGTCTGGGACTTCCATTGTAATATGTAATAGAAGTGTTGGGAGTGAATATCCTTTACTTTTTCCTGAGCTCAAGTGGAAACCATCCAGTTTTTCACTATTAATTTTTTTCACAGATATCCTTTATCAGGATGAAAAAGTTTCTTTATGTTCCTAGTACCAACTTCCTTCTATTCTATTCTAAGGAATACAAAGTTTCTTTCCATTCCTAGTATCTATTTCTAGAACAACACTTTTCTGTAGGTTGTTTTCTTATAATTTCTTTGTATTTGATTTTACAGTAATGCTGTCCTTACAAAATGAATTCATTGTTTAGTATTTTTCTACCTCAATATTATTTGAGACATTATTGTATTATTTCTTCCTTCAATGTGTAGTAGAATTAACTAGTGAAGCCTATGAACACTATTACAATTTTGCCCTGTAAATGTTGCTATTTTGTGTTTTCATTAACTTTCAGTTTAATCCATTATTAATTGTCTTCTGTGACTTCTTAGACTCAATGGCACTATTGAAAAGGGGTCTGACTCAGTTTTCAAGTACATTGCTCACAAAAATTAGAGGATATTTTATTGCTTCATATTAATTTTGAAATATCCCCTAATTTTTGTGAGCAGTGTATTTAAGAATTCTCTATATTTTGTGGTAAGGTGCTAAAGAACTGTAAAACTTAGTATTGGCAATGCCATTTTAAAGAGAAAAAGTCAGGCTTCTTATCCCCTCCTTTCTTTAGAGAATGGAGGGAGAAGAATGTGGGAGCTTGGCTTACAAGGACAACTGGGTTATCTAGTCATAGTTTAACTGTAGTTCTCTGAAAGAATAAAGGTTATCTGAAGAACTTCCTTTCCCCTTCAATGGGATCCTTTAGGAGACAATATTTACATATCTTACACTGATTTTAACTCTTCCTCCCCTCCTGGAGTCCTGAGAGTAACATATACCTCTAGACAAAGGGATTGGAGGTAGACACTAAAATATTTCTGAATGTCTTTAACATGTAAAACGACATTTATGGCTATTGTATTGATATGTAAAATGACATTTATTGCTATTGTGTTACCTTATAAGTTTTAACATGTAAGAATGTTTTTTCCTTTTAATAGATCCTATAAACAAGTGTTGTAAGCTTGTTAATGATTGACTATTGTGTCATGCTCCCCTTCTTTTTCCTCCCAACCTGTATGTGATCAAGTGTATATAACTAACTTCAGAGCTATATTGGAGGCCACATGATTTGGGTTAGCTATATGCCATGTAAGTCACATGTAGCCAGCTTATTAATAAATCTCCTCCTAAAAATTCTTCTGTAACCTGCCTTGGTGTCTCTATGTAACCCGCAGAATTAAGGTATGCTACTTTAGAACAATTTGTTAATGATTTATACTTTAATTAAAACAAAAGATTTAATTCATTTTTTATTTATTAAGACATTTTAAGTTTCAACAAATGTTCTAACTACATGACTATTCCATGTAAGCTTGAAAAAAGTGTATCCTCCTGTGATTTGGAGGAGTGTTTTATTAGCATCAATTAGGTCAATTAGGTCAAGTTAGTTTTGCCTAAGTCTTGTATATCATTACTGATTTTATGTCTACTTGTATTATCAATGACTCAGAGTGAAGCACTGACATCACCAATTTATAATTTTGGATTTGGGATTTGTCTACATCCCTTTCATTTTTTTTTAGTTATTGTTTTTTTTGTTTGTTTGTTGTTGTTTTTCTGTATTTTTCTGAAGCCAGAAACGAGGAGAGACAGTCAGACAGACTCCCGCATGTGCCCGACCAGATCCACCCGGCACACCCACCAGGGAGCGACACTCTGCCCACCAGGGGGCGATGCTCTGCCCCTCTGGGGCGTCGCTCTGTTGCGACCAGAGCCACTCTAGCGCCTGGGGCAGAGGCTGGGGAGCCATCCCCAGTGCCCGGGCCATCCTTGCTCCAGTGGAGCCTCGCTGCAGGAGGGGAAGAGAGAGACAGAGAGGAAGGAGAGGGGGAGGGGTGGAGAAGCAGATGGGTGCTTCTCCTATGTGCCCTGGTTGGGAATCGAACCCTGGACTTCTGCACGCCAGGCCAACGCTCTACCACTGAGCCAACCGGCCAGGGCCTAGTTATTGCTTTTTGTATTTTGAAGTTCTTATTAGTGGCACATTAATTTAGATTTTTGTATCTTCTTGATGAATTGACCCTTTATCCTTATAAAACATCGCTCCTTCTCCCCAGTGATATTCTTGTTCTGAAGTGTACTTTGTTTCTGGCATTAATATAGCCACTGCAGCTTTTTTTATGATTAGGATTTGCATTCTTTTATTTTTAATCTGTGTCTCTAGTTTTAAAATCATATAAACAAGGTATAGTGGGTGTTGATTTTTTTAATCCAATCTGAAAATGTCTGCCTTTTAATTGAAGTGCAACCATTTACATTTACTGTGATTATTGACATTGTTATGTTAAGTCTATAGTCTTGCAAATTGTTTTCTATTTGTCTCATTGTTCTTCGGGTCCATTGTTTTTCTCATTTCCTGGTTTGTTTTGCATTGAGTATTTTTTTATGCATTGATATTTTTTAAGTATTTAATTTTTTTTTTTTTTTTTTCTGAAGCTAGAAATGGGGAGAGACAGTCAGACAGGCTCCCGCATGCGCCCGACCAGGATCCACCTGGCACGCCCACCAGGGGGTGATGCTCTGCCCACCAGGGGGTGATGCTCTGCCCCTCTGGGGCGTCGCTCAAGCGTCTGGGTCAGAGGCCAAGGAGCCATCCCCAGCGCCTGGGCCATCTTTGCTCCAATAGAGCCTTGGCTGCTGGAGGGGAAGAGAGAGACAGAGAGGAAGGAGAGGGGTGGGGGTTGAGAAGCAGATGGGCGCTTCTCCTATGTGCCCTGGCCGGGAATTGAACCCGGGACTTCTGCATGCCAGGCCGATGCTCTACCACTGAGCCAACTGGCCAGGGCCAAGTATTTAATTTTATCTGCAGAAATAGTTGCATCTCTCATTTAAAAAAGTATTTCAGTGGTTATATTAGGGTTTACAGTATGAACCTTTAACTTATCACACATACTCAACTTTTTAACAATGTTATACTACTTTGCATAAAATTTAAGAAATTTATAACAATATAATGTAATTTTTCTACCTTGTCTTTGAGCTATTAATGGCATAATTTTATTTCCATGTAAGTTATAAATTCCACGAACATTGTGAAGTGTTTTTTTCTATATCCATTTATCTGCTAAGGAAATTTAAAAATGAAATTTTAAAGAATGTTTATGTACACTTTCATAATTCTATTGTTCTTCACTCCTTTGTATAGAAACAAGACTCCATCTGACATAATCTTTTCTCTTTGTGAAAAACTTTAATATCTGACTCCCTCCTCCCCCCATCTATTCTAATCCCATTGATCCCTCCTTCACTAATTTCTAATCTTTCATTTAGTAAGCAGTACTTTGAATTGTTATCTGGTAGATGAAATTATGTGGGGTGTACTGATAATTATCATCCATCTTTTAAAAGCAGTTTTATAATATTCTAAATGCCTTTCATGTATGAATTTGGATTTATAACTTCAGAACAAACTGAAAGACAAGTTAAGTCTTGCTGTGATTGTTAGGTATCCATTTATAATATGGTCTAAAATATGACATAAAATTATTCTGGGAAAAATAAACCTTTATTGAATTTACTTTAAGGTTTTTGAAAATATTGTAAGAATAGATTTTTAAAAAACTCTGACAGACTGAGGAGAGATGTGTCTTCCACATATACTGAGGGATGCTCTAGTCATATTTTGTGATGAAGATTTGAGTTTCCTTCGCAATGCTGTCAGTTCATCACTAAAATCAGCACTGTGTTTATACTTCTCTTTTTCTATTTGGTGCACATGTGTCTCTTTGGTTTCCACTTAGGAAAAATCATAATTGAGGCTCAGTTCTCAAAAGGAACATATTGATGTGAAATTCCTTCATATGTTATTGTTCTCAGGATATCACAATATCATTTTAGATGAATTTGGGGTAACTTTTTATGGAGAGAAAAAAATATAAGAACTGTAAACCTAATATAATATTATAGAAATTTAATGTCAGCTGAGAAAATATGTTTGAGAATTCCTGAACTTGTTAATAGATGTGGTATATCTAGTTACACACTTCCTTTTTTATTTTTTAAACTTCAGTTTATTTTGTTTGGTTAGTAGTATATAACAGTTAAAGAAAGAAAAAGTATTGTAGGTATTTTATTACCTTGTTAAACTCTGTCAGCATCTTAATACATGACATGCAATTTTAGAGACATGTAAATTGAAGGTCAGGAAGTTAAATGATTTGCAAACTAAATGGAAAAACCACCCTTTCCACTTATACCACCCATAACCCCATAATATACACATAAAAATCAATTTTTAATATTTTATTTAATTTATTCTTCTTTATTTTGTTCTCCATTTCTCTGTGTCTGTCTCAGTTTCTCTCTCTCTTTTTTTAAAAAAATTTATTTTATTTATTCATTTTAGAGTGGAGAAAGAGAGCATGGGAGGGAGGAGCAGGAAGCATCAACTCCCATATGTTTTCTGACCAGGCAAGCCCAGGGATTTGAACTTGTGACCTCAGCATTCTAGGTAAACATTTTATCCATCGTGCCACCACAGGCCAGGCTCTGTTTCTCTCTTTTTAGCTTTTTCTTTCCATTCACTTATTATTATTATTATGTTATTATTATTATATATTTTTTGCATTTCTCTCTTTTTTAAAAATTTTATTTAGAAACTTAATTTAACAGGGTGACATTGATCAATAAGAGTACATAGGTTTCAGGTAAACTTTTCTATAGCATTTGAATGTTGATTATGTTGTATACCCTTCACCCAAAGTCAAATCATTTTCTGTCACCTTATAGCTATCTCTTTACATCCTTCCCCTCCCCCCATAACCACTTCACTTTTATCTATGTCTATTATTCTCAATTTTATATACCACCTATGTGTGAAATTATACAGTGTTAGCTTTTACTGATATACTTATTTCACTCAGTATAATGTTTTTAAGGTCCATCATTGTTGTCGTAAACGTCACTATGTCATCATTTATTCCTTTTCATATATGTACCACATCTTCTTTATCCAATCCTCTATTGAGGGACACTTCTAACTGTTTCCATGTCTTGGCCACTGTGAATAATGCTGCAATGAACATGGGGGTGCATATGTCCTTACATACCAATGTGTTCAAGATTTGGGGGTAGATAACCAGTAGAGGGATTGCTGGGTCATATGGTAGTTCTATTCTTAGTTTTTTGAGGAACCGCCATACTTTCTTCCATAAGGATTATATTAATTTACATTCCCACCAGCAGTGAATGAAGGTTCCTTTTTCTCCGCAGCCTCTCCAACACTTGTTATTACCTGTCATGTTGATGATAGATAATCTAACAGGGGTGAGGTGGTATCTCATTATAATTTTTATTTACACTTCTCTAATAGCTAGTGAATATGAGCATCTTTTCATATATCTGTTGGCCATTTGTATGTCCTCTTGGGAGAAGTGTCTGTTCATGTCCTCTTCCCATTTTTTAATTAGATTGTTTGCTTGTTTGTTGCTGAGATTTGTGAGTGCTTTGTATATTTTGGATATTAACCCCTTATCAGAGTTGTTGTTTGCAAATATCTTCTTCCATTTAGTTTACTGTCTATTTGTTTAGTTGTCAGTTTCTTTTATTGTGCAAAGCTTTTAAGTTTGATATAATCCCATTCATTTATTTTTGCCATTACTTCCCTTGCCTTTGAGGTCAAATTCATAAATTGTTATCTATGACCAAGGTCCATGAGTTTATTACCTATGCTTTCTTCTATGTAATTTATTGTTTGAGATCTTATATTTAGGTCTTTGATTTATTTTAAATTAATTTTTGTGCAGGGGGACAAACTGTAGTCAAGATTCATTCTTTTGCCCACTCCTCCACTTTTATTCAACATAACTCTGGAAGATTTAGCCAGAGCGATCAGACAAGAGAAAGAAAAAAAGGCATCCATACTAGGAAAAGAGAAGTAAAGGTATCACTTTTTGTAGATGACATAATCTAATTTTCCGAGCACCATTTACTGAAGAGGCTTTCTTTTCTTCATTGTGTGTTTTTGGCTCCTTTGTTGAAGATAATTTGTCCATATATATGTGGTTTTTTTTCTGGGCTCTTGATTCTGTTCCATTAGTCTGTGTGTCTATTTTTTTGCCAGTACTATGCTGTTTTGATTATCATGGCTCTGTAGTATAATTTGAAGTCAGGTAGTGTAATACCTCTGGCTTCATTCTTGTTTCTCAGTATTGCTTAGACTATTTGAGGTTTTTTATGGTTCATACAAACCTGGTGATATTTGTTCTATTTCTTTAAAAAATGACATTGGGATTTTGATGGGGATTGCATTAAATCTGTATATTGCTTTGAGTAATATGGCCATTTTAACTATGCTGATTCTTCCAATCCATAAATATGGAATATTTTTCCATTTCATTGTGTCTTTTTCAATTTCTTTCAATAATTTTTTGTAGTTTTCAGTATATAGGTCCTTCACATCCTTTAAGTTTATTCCTAAGTATTTTTTTCTGTAATTGTAAAAGAAATTTTTTTTAGTTCACTTCTTGAAGTTTCATTGATGGCATATAGAAAAGCAATAGACTTTTGTGTATTGATTTTGTACCCTGCAACTTTACTGTATTGTTTATTGTTTCTAATAGTTATATGGTGGAGTCTTTGGGGTTTCCTTTTTTATTTATTATTTTTTTTTTTTGACAGAGACAGAGAGAGAGGGACTAGTTGGGACAGACAGGCAGGAAGGGAGAGAGATGAAAAGCATCAATTCTTCGTTGCAGCATCTTAATTGTTCTTTGACTGCTTTCTTATGTGTGCCTTTACCTGGGGTTATAGCAGAGTGAGCGATCCATTGCTCAAGCTAGTGACTTTGGGCTCAAGCCAGTGACCTTGGGCTTCAAGCCAGCAATTTTTGGGCTCAACACAGTGACCTTGGGATCATGTTCATGATGCCATGCTCAATCCAGTGACCCTGTGCTGAAGTTGGTGAGCCTGCGCTCAAGCCTGATGAGCCTATGCTCAAGCTGGCAACCTTGGGGTTTCAAACATGGGTTCTCTGCATCCTAGTTCAACACACTATTCACTATGCCACTGCCTGGTCAGGCTGGGGCTTTCTATATACAAGATTATGTGATTTACAAAGTGATAACTTTACTTCTTTTTTCCTAGTATGGATGCCTTTTTTTCTTTCTCTTGCCTGATCACTCTGGCTAAATCTTCCAGAGCTATGTTGAATAAAAGTGGAGGAGTGGGCAACCTTGTCTTGTTTCTGATTTTAGAGGAAAAGCCTTCATTTTTTCACCAATTAGTATGATATTACCTGATGGTTTGTCATATATGGCAAAGAGATACATGAGATTCTTTCCTTTGATACCCATTTTATGGAGTATTTTAAACATAAAAGAATGTTATATCTCATTGAATGCCTTTTCTGCATCTATTGATAGGATCCTATGATTTTTGTTCTTTGTTTTGTTGATATGGTGTATTATGTTGATCACTGTATATTGAACCATCCTTGTGCCCCAAGAATGAATCCTACTTGATTGTGATGTATTATTTTTTAATGTGTTGTTGTATTTGATTTACTAGTATTTTGTTTAAGATTTTTGCATCTGTATTGATTATAGATATTTGTCTATAGTTTTCTTTTTTGTGTGTGTTACCTTGCCAGGTTTTGGTATGAGGATTATGTTGGCCTCATAAGATGTGTTCAGAAGTATTTCTCCTTCTTCTATTTTTTTCAATGTCTTTGAGAAGGACAGGTACCAAATCTTCTTTGAATGTTTGGTAGAATTCATTAGTGTAGCCTCTGGTTCCATACTTTTGTTTTGGAGAAAGTTTATGACAGTTCTTTCTATTTCCTCTCTGTTTATAGGTCTATTTAGGTTTTTCACTTCTTCAGGACACAGTCTAGGAAGATTATATAGTTTTGGAATTTATCCATTTCCTTTAGGTTGTTGAATTTGGTGGTATATAATATTTCATAATATTCTGCTATGATTCTTTGTATATCTACGATGTCTGTGGTAATTTCTCCTCTTTCATTTCAGATTTTATGAATCATTTATCTTTTTTCCTTAGTGAGTCTAGCTAGTGGTTTGTCGACTTTATTGATCTTTTCAAAGAAACAGCTCTTTGCTGTATTAACTTTTTATTTAGTTTTTTGTTCTCTATTTCATTTAGTTCTGCTCTAAGTTTACTATTTTCTTCCTTCTGCTGACTTTGGGTTGCCTTTGTTTTTTTTTTTTGTTTGTTTGTTTTTTAGTTTCCTATGGTGTGATGTTAGGTTGTTTACTTGAAATCTCTCTTGTTTCTTGATATAAACCTATAATAATATAAACTTTCCTCTTATTACTGTTTTTGCTGCATCCAGAAGTTTTGATATGTTATTGTGGACAAGTCCTGTGGGGGGTGAGGATGACAGAAATGCAAAGACCCGACTCCAGGGACCAGGTTCAGTGATGCAGATCCATTTTATTCAGGAAGTAAGCTAGCTTATATAAACAGGTTCAGCCTATAGGGTGTTACAGCGTGTTCCTCAAAGCCAATGGCTGAAAACATCAGGGAGCTGTGTGGTTGGTGCTGAGTCACTTCCTTATAGTGGGAGAGTCACTTCTGTATGCCCAGGAGTGTTCTGGGAGCTGGAGTGTTCTCACAGCATAGCATCAGCCATAGCTGTGCTCCACCCACATCTTCCCCTTATCTTTTAATCAAGGCCAAATGAACTTGATGATTGACAGATTGCTGTTGTTTTAGCTTCTGAATGCTACGCATTATGCAACGAAACCCTAGTAGAACTAAAACAACTATAATACCTATTATACTATATGCTAATAGATTAACTGGATTAAATAATGAGGCAAGCTTCTGTAATGTTTGACTAGTTAGGAAATAGACGGGGGTCTTAAACAGAGGATTTCTCCTAGGGACCGGAATGTCATTTCCCTCCCATTGTGTTACAGAGAACTTCCAGGTGCCATTAAACACAGTTTCATTCTGATTGTAAAAAATGGATGTAGGGGCCCTGGCCAGTTGGCTCAGTGGTAGAGCGTCGGTCTTGTGTGCAGAGGTCCTGGGTTTGATTCCTGGCCAGGGCACACAGGAGAAGCACCCATCTGCTTCTCCACCCCTCCCCCTCTCTTTCCTCTGTGTCTCTCTCTTCCTCTCCCGCAGCGAGGCTCCATTGGAGCAAAGATGACCCTGGTGCTGGGGATGGCTCCTTGGTCTCTGCCCCAAGCGCTAGAGTGGCTCTGGTCGCAACAGAGCGATGCCCCAGAGGGGAAGAGCATCACCCCCTGGTGGGCAGAGCGTCGCCCCCTGGTGGGCGTGCCGGGCGGATCCCAGTTGGGCGCATGCAGGAGTCTGTCTGTCTCTCCCCATTTCCAGCTTCAAAAAAAAATACAAAAAAAAAAAAAAAGGAAAAAAAAGGGTCCTGGCCGGTTGGCTCAGCGGTAGAGTGTCGGCCTGGCGTGAGGGGGGACCCGGGTTCGATTCCCGGACAGGGCACATAGGAGAAGCGCCCATTTGCTTCTCCACCCCCCCTCCTTCCTCTCTGTCTCTCTCTTCCCCTCCCTCAGCCAAGGCTCCTTTGGAGCAAAGATGGCCCGGGTGCTGGGGATGGCTCCTTGGCCTCTGCCCCAGGCACTAGAGTAGCTCTGGTGGCGGCAGAGCGATGCCTCGGAGGGGCAGAACATCTCCCCCTGGTGGGCAGAGCATTGTCCCCTGGTGGGCGTGCCAGGTGGATCCCGGTTGGGCGCATGCGGGAGTCTGTCTGACTGTCTCTCCCCGTTTCCAGCTTCAGAAAAATACAAAAAAAAAAATGGATGTAGGTCCATGTACATGCCCTTCCCACAAAGGTCCCAGCATCTAAACACAGAACATATGGCTTGCCATGAGCTGCGTACTGCATATGGTTGCAAGGCACATTACACAAATTACAACAACATGACAAATCATACAATTTCAACGATTACAAACGTACATTTCACTAGTCTCTGAGCACTTTGCCAAAAGCACAAAATGTCCTGGCCTTCTTTCTAGCCTGGGGAAAACCTTCCTGGGGCAGGGGCAGGGGCAGGGCCTCTAGCAAAGCTGCCTCCCACCCCCATCAGGGTATTTCACATTGTCCAAAATCCGTAAGTCCATCCAACAAAGGAGCCAGTGCTCACTCAGGTCGTAGTCCAGGAAATCAGTCCATGCACATGGGGCCTCAGCCACCCCCCTCATCCCTGCTGTCCTGGCAGGTCTTACACTGTCCCAAGGAGGAGCACGTGGTAATGGCAGTCAGCATTTCCATCTCTGTTCTGGAGAGCATGATGGCATTCACCACTATGTCCCAAAATGTCAGCGAACCCACCAGTGGCTTAGCAGGCACTCCCTGCTATTCTAGCAGCCACTCAGTGATGCAAGCATGGCTTCCGTTCATCCTCCCACTGCAGCTGCTGTCATTTACCTTCTGGAGTCTGCGAATCGCAACTCCGGCCCAATTCTCTTCATCCTCCAAAGATGAACTGAAAACACCAGCTCATGCTGCTGGGTTCAAGCCCTGGGCTGCCACCGCCTGTATCTGGGAGTCAGCAGTTACTATAGCACACATAAGCAAAAACAGAGTACCAGGGCCTGGGGGCCTGTCAGGGGCAATTATCTGGGCCCACCCCGCCAAAGCCTCCACATCCCCCCAGATGATGGGGTGTGCACGCTAGCTGCGAGGTCTTCTTCTGGAGTGCTGAGGACCTCGTCCCCTCAGATGTAGTTGATGTGGAGAAGGCCAGGGCTGTGGTTTTGGATGGGTGAAGACTGAATCATTTAATGGTGCAGGTTGGGGAGTTCTTGGGATCCAAATTGGCCGACAAACACAAGTATAACCTCTCCCTTGTGTTAGAAGAGGGTGTGACCCCCGCCACTGTGCTGTGGCTGGGTCCTTCCAGCGTCATTTCAGAGAGAGGGATGGGGGAGAGAGTGAGCAAGAGATACAGAAAAATAGACAATACAGACAGACAGAAAGAAAAAAGACACATGGGGGCATATAGGCTGGCTCATGGGTGTGCAGCAGGAACACATGTTGAAGTTAAAGCTGGGGTAGAAAATGGTGACTGAGGGCTGGGGTGGGGCATTGTGCCCCATCAGGGAATGCGGAAGTAGTGACCTCTGTTTCCCTGGGTGGTGGAGCTGACAGACCAGTTTCTAATGAACCTAGTTTTGTTTCTGCACACTCGGCCGCAAGTCCATCAAACTCAGTGGCTAAACTACTTTCCTCCTCAGTGGAGGTGGGGGGGGCGAATAGGAAGGTGGGGGCTCCTCAGAGAGAGAGAGAGAGGCATCCTGCAATATCTTTGCACTGGCAGAGGGTCCCCAGGAGGAGCACCAATCAAGCAGGGCAGGAATGAGGCCGAGAGGGAAGGTTTGTCCTTATGTACTTTGGCCAAAGGACACACCGGAAAGCTCAGGCCCAAGTATCAGGGTCCCAAAAAGGCACATCCCGGAGCCAAGGGTTGAAACCTGAGAGGATTTCCCAGTAGGTACAAAGATCCTTTTCACTAACTTTAACTCGCCTACTCTGCAATAGGGCATAGAGGGCTCGAGCTTGTGGGGCTTGGGAGTAAGGGAGAGGGTTTCCCATTGCAGAGGGCAACTCACCCATCCCATGGATGCTGGTTAGGTCCCTGCCTGACGTTGGGTGCCAGTTGTAGACAAGTCCTACCAGGGGTGAGGATGATGGAGACGCAAAGACCCGACTCCAGGGACCAGGATCAGGGATGCAGATCCACTTTATTCAGGAAATAAGCTAGCTTATATACACAGGTTTAGCCTATAGGATGTTACAGTATGTTCCTCCAAGTCAATTGCTGAAAAAATCAGGGAGCTGCATGGTTGGTGCTGAGTCACTTCTTTATAGCGGGTGAGCTTCCTTCCTGGGCATGCCCAGGAGGGTTCTGGGAGCTGGAGTGTTCTCACAGCAGTGCATCAGCCACAGCTGCTAGGAATGTGCTCTGCACTCCACCCACATGTTATGCTGTCATTTCCATTATTTATATATATCTTTTGATCTCTTCTTTTGTTTCTTCTTTGATCCAGTCATTTTTTAGACATATGATGTTTAATTTCCACATTTTTGTCAGTTTCTTTACTTCCTTTTTACAGTTGAATTCTAATTTCAAAGCCTTATGGTCAGAAAATGTGTTTGGTATAATTTCAATCTTCCTGAATTTGTTGATGTTACTTTTGTGGCCTAACAAATGGTCTATACTTGAGAATGTTCAATGCAAACTGGAGAAGGATATATAATCTGACGTTTTGTGATGAATTGTCCTATAAATGTCTATTATGTCCATTTGGTTCATTTTTTTAAACAGGCATAATTCACTTTATTTTCCTTATATAAAATTATGTGGTGGCAACAGCAGGAGCCTGGGTCCTCTGCACAGAAATTCGGGTGTGGATCTTTACAAGATGGTCAGTGAATTCCTGATAGGGAGACTTTCCAGAGGTCAAGGGTGAGATAGCTATAGGTCTTGGAGATGGCATCAAAGGTGGCCTTGGCAAAGTTGCCCAGGATAGCAGTATAGCCCCTAGCTGAGGTATAGCAGTCATCAATACCAGCCATTATCAGCAATTTCTTGGGCACAGGGGCAGAGACAATGCCAGTGCCTCTGGGGCAGGGATGAGGAGCACCAGCACAAAGCCACAGCAGCCTGTCATCTTGAAAGGGACAGTGTGGGGCTTACCTATCTTGTTCCCCCAGTAGCCTCACCGAACAGGAACAATAGAGAGCTTGGCCAGGATAATGGCCACATGGATTGCAGTGGCTACTTCTTTTGAGCACTTAACACCCAGACCAACATGTCCACTGTAGTCTCCAATGGCAACAGGGTGTTGTTAAAGGGCAATATTTTTTAATTGATTTTCTTTTTGGATGATCTAGCTAAAGCCATCAATGGTGTGCTGAAATCTCCAAGTAAAATTGTGTTTTTGTCTGCTTCTATTTTTAGATCAGTTAGTAGATGTCTTATATATTTTGGTGCTCCCTGGTTTGGTGCATATATATTAAGAAGTGTTATGTCTTCTTGATACAATGTCCCCTTTATCATTATGAAATGTTCATCTTTGTCTCTTGTTACTTTTGTTGTCTTGAAGTCAGCATTGTCAGATATAAGTATGGCTACACCTGCTTTTCTTTGAATATTATTTGCTTGGAGAATCATTTTCTAACCTTTCACTTTGAGTCTATTTTTGTCCTTTCACTTAGATGTGTCTCTTGAAGGCAGCATATGGTTGGGTTTTGCTTTTTGACTCTGCTTCTCTGTGTCTCTTTATTGATGTGTTCAGTTCATTTACATTTTGGGTAACTATTGAGACTTGAGGATTTTCTATAGTCATTTTGTGTTTTGTTTTCTGATAGCTCTGTATCTTGTTTAGTTCTTCTCTTTTTTGTTCCTGTCAGTTTTGTTTATTTGGTGGTATTACATACTTCTTTCCCCTGTTTCCTTGTTTTTTAAGCTATGTATTTCAGTAGTAGCTTTTTTGTGAGTGGTAACCATTAGGTTATTATGAGAAAAATGTTCATATGTACGAGTCTTTTGTTTTATGAGTGCTTCTGCACTCCCTCCTCCTTTGCTACTTCAATCTTTATCTTCTCCTCTTTTATATTATTGTTGTCACAGATTATCTTTATTTTTTTTAAAAAATTTTTTAAACCTTTTTTAAAATTTATTTATTTATTCTTTTTTTTTTTAGAGAGGAGAGAGACAGAGAGAGAGAGAGAGAGGAGAGACAGAGAGAGAGAAGGGGGGGAGGAGCTGGAAGCATCAACTCCCATATGTGCCTTGACCAGGCAAGCCCAGGATTTCGAACCGGCGACCTCAGCATTTCCAGGTCAGCGCTTTATCCACTACGCCACCACAGGTCAGGCGATTATCTTTATTTTTATTGTGTCCTTGTTGAAGCTTTTACTTGTAGTTTTGATTTGTTTTGTACTTTGTGTCTGGTCAAATAACCTCCTTGAGTATTTCCTGCAGTGGGGTTTTCTGGTGATATATTCTCTCAGCTTCTGTATGTCTGTAAAAGTTTATATTTCTCCTTCACATTTGAAGGATAGCTTTGATGAATATAGTATTTTTGGCTGGTAAATCCTTTCTTTCAGTACTTTGATTATTTGGGTCCACTGTCTTCTGGCTTGTAGAGTTTCTGCTGAGAAGTCTGAGGATACCCTAATGGGCTTTCCTGTATATGTTATGATCTTCTTTTTCCTAGCTGCCTTGAGGATTCTTTATTAATTATTTGTGACAATTTCATTATGATGTGCCTTGGAGTAGGCGTGTTTGGGTTGAGATAACTTGGTGTTCTGTTTGCTTTTCAGATTTGAGGCTGTAACTCTTTTCATAGGCTTGGAAAATTTTCATCAAGTATTTATTTAAATAAGCTCTCCATTCTCTTCTCCCTCTCTTCTTCTTCTGATAAACCCATTATTCTTATATTGCTTTTTCTGATGGAGTTAGAGAATTCTTGTAGAGCTCTGTGTTTTCTTAATCTGTGAGTCTCTCTCCTCTTTTCTCTGTAGCATCTTTAGTTGCCTGTCTTTGATGTCACTGATTCTTTCCTCTCTCTCATTTGTTCTATTAGCCAAACTTGCTACCTCAGTTTGCAATTCATGTATTGAGTTCTTCATCTGTTTTTCAAGTTTCAGTCTCCTTGGTGGAGGTGTTTGTTTTCTGAGTTCTTTAATTGCCTATGATGTCTTCTCACATCTTGTTGAGTATTTTCAGAACTTCAATTTTGAACTCTATCATTTAACTCCAAAGTTTCCATTTGATTGAGATTTTTCATTTTCTTTATGAATTACAGCTGTCTTGTGTAGCCATGATACTAAATTTCTTCTTCCTTGATGGCATTTGAGAGTGATGTTGTTAAAAAACCCTAACAAAAAAACAACTAAAAAAATTAAAAAATTTAAAAATACAATAAAAAATTTAAAAATTATGCCAAGTAAAACCACAAATAAAAAAGATAAAGTACCCCTAACACAAAATCTAAAAGGCCTGTGCTTTCCTCCTCTTTGTAGTTTGGCAGAGGAAAAAAAACTCCAGGTAGGTCTCCACCCCAGAGCCAACCATAAATGTGTTTTATCTTCCATTCCCCTTTTCACTCCATCCTACCTTTAGTGTATTTGGCACGCAGATCTTTCAAGTGTGCCTATGAGTCCAGTGGGGTTACTTCACTGTGTTATAGTTGTTCAATTTGTTGAAATTTCAAGGGGAGAGATCAGAAGTATCTCCCATGCTGCCATTACTCTTATGTCATCCTTCTATGCACTTATAATGATGACTGATGAGCAGAATAAGTGACATGTGAGGTTGAAAACATGACATCTTCCTTTCTTCTCTCCATCTTACTCCATCCCATTTGGTTAGAAAATCTTGTTGACTTTTATTTCAAAATACTTTCATTTTATAACTATTCCTTATCATCTCCATTAAACTTGTTCTACCAGTGGGTCTGGGTTACCAGTAGTTCTTCCTATATTGTTCCCATAGCCTCTTGTTAGTAGTCCTGGCTTCTACATCCTACTTTCAAGATAGTAACTTGGAAATTTAGGGTGGATCATGTCAATATATTAGTTCCCATTGTTTCGAAGTCAATGTCAGATTCCTCTCCATGACCTCTAAGACCCTACATAATTGGGCTCAACTCTCCAGCCTCATCTGCCACTCTTTATGCTTATCTTCCTGTTCACCCTTTTCAGGGTTAAGGGCTCTCATTCTTTTTGGGGGCAAAGTAGGGAGAGAGAAAGAGTGGGGAGACAGACCAGGACAGAGATGAGAAAGATCATTTCTTTGTTTGGCACTTTAATTGTTCATTGATTGCTTTCCCATATGTGCCTTGACCAGGGGGCTCCAACTGAGCCAGTGACCCCTTGCTCAAGCCAGTGGCCTTGGGCTTCAAGCCAGTGACTATGGGGTCATTTTTTTTCTTTTTTTTAATTTTTATTGATTTTACTTTATTGTACTTACATAGATTCAAGTGTCCCACTGAATATATCTCCCCCTCCCCTTTGGAGTTCATGTTTATGATATTACGCTTAAGCCAGTGACCCTGCGCTCAAGCTGGTCCTCAGTGTCCCTGGCCAATGCTCTATCCACTGCACCACCATCTGGTCAGGCAAGGGCTCTCTTTATCTTCCTAGAACATGTTAGTAGTATTTGTGCCTTAGGCCTCTGTACTGACTTAACTTCTGCTTGGCATGCTCTTCCACCAGGTATCTATAAGATAATTACTTCACCCCATTTCAGATTTACATGAATTTTTTGTCACCGGGGCTTATCCTGGCCATTTTATTTAAATTTACAATTCTTATTACCATTCTCCTATCCTTTGTTTTAGTTTCATAGTACATATTACTTTCAATAGTATATCAATAATGTAGTATTATTGATATAAGAATGTCCGGTCCTATAGAGATTTTTTGTAAGAATTTATTTGAGCCAAAACTGATAGCATATGCCCAGGACTAAGTCCTCAAATGATCTGAAGAAAAAAGTTAACAATTTCTTTTATGCATTTGATAATAAGAAAGGAATGTAAGAAAGATTTCATGAAGGTGGGAGAGAGCAAGGTGAGATTGAGTTACAGGATAGTTAAGACAAATGTGCTCTCTTGAGGGTGGTCATGCTTTAGAAGGAGGAGTCTAAAAGGGGACATTTTAAAGATATGTTAACTCAGATGCACAGAAACAATGAACAGGGCTTGCTTATGGCAAAGATAATCCTTTTATTAAAGAAGTTATATGCCTGGGGTGTGACTACCTATTATGACCTACCTAGTTAGGAATTTATGATCAGATGACCTTGTATGGTTACTTTCCATAGAACCTCTTTTTCACCCACACTATATAATTTAATATTTCACTTTTTTATTTATCTCTCTACATCCTGTTATGACAGAATATAATCTCCAAAAAAAGGCAGAGATTTGAATTTCAATCATTGATCTCTTTAATGTATTCAAGTAAAGAGTAAATAAACAAGTGGTGTAACAGAATGTCTTGCTGAAACAGGCAGTTGTCAGAGGTGGAATGTAGGTGAAGGCTGGAAACAGGGCGGCCAGTAAAGGACGATCTAGTTTTAACTCCTGAAATGAGTGGCTTATGTCCAAAACTTATCTCTATAATTTAGATAGAAAGGGATGTGATTCTAACTGCTGAAATAAATGCCTAGGCCAGCACAGGTTCCAAGAAAAAATAATGATTTGGAGAGATGTCTTCTTTTTCAAATGATCAGTTAAATAAATATTAGATCTAAGAGAAGTTCTAAATTCTTCCTGGCCTTTATTGAACCAGCAGAAGGAAGAGTGAAATCCTGAAAAATCTCCTGATATTTAGCTTGTATTATGGTTGAGAGAACATCTTATTTCCTGGAGGCTTTACTATTTTTAAAAAGGGGGAGAAAGCTTTCTTTATCAGATCCAGGAAGTATTTTGTCATTTAGTCCTTTTGAGTGATAATGTTGTAAGAACTTAGGCACTCCTCTGACAACCAAATAGATTTTGTGGGGGGAAAACATATACAAATAAAAACAAATTATTTCTCACCATCACAAGATAGATCATTAGATGTATGAAGTTTTAGAGATTCATCTGAGGTCGAGAGGTTGAGACAGTGTTCCTGAAGGCAAATTGATACTACTTTCTGTTCCCTGGCAATAGCTTTCAACTAAGCAAAACTGTCATTTAGAGAATCAGCCAGGGAAAGAAAGACAGATATGCTTTACTTTCTAATTCAACATAAGCCCTTTCTGAAAGGAAATGCTTGGTGAAATATATAAAATTGAGTTGACTCAAAAATGGCCATCTTAAAACATGGACCTTGAACTAGTTACATTTTTTTTAACCCTGTAAATGTTGGTGCTAAATCCATCTTCAACAATGAGAAAAAATTAAAGATTCTCTTTATATTTAAAAAGACACTCTTAAGAATCTAGTACAATATTATTTAAATTGCATTTTCAGTTACCTTTAGTATGATATATATTATTTACAAAGCTGAGAAAAACATTGATCTCACTTACTATGTATAGCAGCAATATCTAGATACTTATTATTCTAATAATTTGCACCTGAATTTGCATATATTATTAAGAATCAATTTTTGAACTTACATATGGAAAATTATTTCTCCTTTTTTTTTTTAAGGTGTTTATATTATTAAGCTGAAATTTTTTTTAATATTAATATTTTTTTATTAAATTTAATGCAGTGACATTGATAAATCAGGGTACATATGTTGAGAGAAAATATCTCTAGATTATTTTGACATTTGATTGTGCTGTATACCCCTCCCCCAAAGTTAAATTGTCTTCTGTCACCTTCTATCTGGTTTTCTTTGTGCCCCTCCCCTCCCCTAACCCCTCTCTCCTTCTTCACCCCCTCCCCCCTCCCCCAACCCCTCCACCCCTGTTGCCATCACATTCTTGTTCATGTCTCTGAGTCTCATTTTTATGTCCCTTCTATGTATGGATTCATCTCAGTTTTTTTTCTGATTTACTTATTTCACTCCGTATAATGTTATCAAGGTCCATCCATGTTATTGTAAATGATCCGATGTCATCATTTCTTATGGCTGAGTAGTATTCCATAGTATATATGTACCAAAGTTTTTTAATCCACTCGTCCTCTGACGGACACTTGGGCTGTTTCCAGATCTTCGCTATTGTGAACAATGCTGCCATAAACGTCTTTTATCCATTTTGAGTTTATTTTTGTGAGTGGTGTAAGCTGGTGATCTAGTTTCATTTTTTTGCAGGTAGCTGTCCAATTTTCCCAACACCATTTGTTAAAGAGGCTGTCTTTACTCCATTGTATTTCCTTACCTCCTTTGTCAAATATCAGTTGTCCATAGAACTGTGGGTTTATTTCTGGGTTCTCTGTTCTATTCCATTGATCTATATGCCTGTTCTTATGCCAGTACCAGGCTGTTTTGAGTACAATGGCCTTGTAGTATAACTTGATATCAGGAAGTGTGATACCTCCCACTTTATTCTTCTTTTTTAAGATTGCTGAGGCTATTCGTGTCCTTTTTTGGTTCCATATAAATTTTTGGAATATGTGTTCTATATCTTTGAAGTATGTCATTGGTATTTTAATTGGTATTGCATTGAATTTATAAATTGCTTTGGGTAATATAGACATTTTAATGATGTTTATTCTTCCTAACCATGAGCACGGTATATGCTTCCACTTGTTAGTATCTTCCTTGATTTCTTTTATCAATGTTTTGTAATTTTCTGAGTACAAGTCTTTAGTCTCCTTGGTTAAGTTTACTCCTAGGTACTTTATTTTTTTGGTTGTAATTGTGAAGGGGATTGTTTCCTTAATTTCTCTTTCTGACTGTTCATTGTTGGTGTATAAAAATGCTTCTGATTTCTGAGTATTGATTTTATATCCTGCCACTTTGCTGAATTTATTTATCAGGTCCAGTAGTTTTTTGACTGAGACTTTAGGGTTTTCTATATACAATATCATATCATCTGCAAATAATGATAGTTTTACTTTTTCTTTTCCAACTTGAATGCCTTTTATTTCTTCTTCTTGTCTGATTGCTGTGGCTAGGACTTCCAGGACTATGTTAAATAAGAGTGGTGAAAGGGGGCACCCCTGCCTTGTTCCTGATCTTAAGGGTATTGCTTTTAATTTTTGCCCATTGAGTATGATGTTGGCTGTGGGTTTCTCATAGATGGCTTTTATCATGTTGAGGTATGTTCCCTGTATTCCCACTTTGCTGAGAGTTTTGATCATGAATGGGTGCTGGATTTTATCAAATGCTTTTTCTGCATCTATTGAAATTATCATATGGTTTTTCTCCTTCTTTCTGTTTATGTGATGAATCACATTGATTGATTTACGAATATAGTACCAGCCTTGCCTCCCCAGAATAAATCCCACTTGATCATGGTGTATGATTTTTTCCATATATTGTTGGATCCGGTTTGCTAATATTTTGTTGAGGATTTTAGCATCTATATTCATCAGAGATATTGGCCTATAATTTTCTTTCTTTGTGTGGTCTTTGCCTGGTTTTGGAATCAGAATTATGCTCGCCTCATAAAAGGAGTTTGGAAGTCTTCCTTCCTCTTGAATTTTTTGAAATAGTTTGAGAAGGATAGGAGTTAGTTCTTCTTTGAATATTTGGTAGAATTCCGTTGTGAAGCCATCGGGCCCCGGACTTTTCTTTGTTGGGAGTTTTTTGATAACTGTTTTGATCTCCTTTGGTGTAATTGGTCTGTTTAAGTTTTCTGATTCTTCCAGATTGATTTTTGGAAGATTGTACGTTTCAAGGAATTTGTCCATTTCATCTAGGTTGTCTAGTTTTTTGGCATACAGTTCTTCATAGTATTTTCTTATAATATTTTGTATTTCTGTTGTGTCAGTTGTTATTTCTCCTCTCTCATTTCTAATTTTATTTATTTGAGTCCTCTCTCTCTTTTTCTTGGCGATTCTAGTTAAAGGTTCATCAATCTTGTTTACCTTTTCAAAGAACCAGCTCCTAGTTTCATTGATCCTCTGTATTGTTTCTTTAGCCTCTATGTCATTTATTTCTGCCCTGATCTTTATTATTTCCTTCCTTCTACTACATTTGGGCTTTACTTGCTGTTCTTTTTCTAATTCTTTTAGATGCAGGGTTAAGTTGTTTATTTGAGCTTTTTCTAGCTTCTGAAAGTGTGCCTGTAGTGCTATGAACTTCCCTCTCAGCACTGCTTTCGCTGTGTCCCATAAATTTTGAGTTGTTGTATGCTCATTGTCATTCGTTTCTAGGAATTTCTTTATTTCTTCTTTGATCTCATTCTTAATCCATTCATTATTTAACACCCTGCTATTTAGTTTCCATGTGTTTGAGAATTTTTGAGCTTTTCTGCTGTGATTCATTTCTAGTTTCATGCCGTTGTGATCGGAAAAAGTGCTTGATATGATTTCAGTCTTCTTAAATTTGTTGAGAGCACTTTTGTGCCCTAACATGTGGTCTATCCTAGAGAATGTACCATGAGCACTTGAAAAGAATGTATATTCTGCTGCTTTAGGGTGAAAGGTTCTGAAGATATCTATTAAATCGAGTTGATCTAGTGTTTCCAATAAGTCTGCTGTTTCTTTGTTAATTTTCTTTCTTGAGGATCTATCTAGTGATGTTAGGGGGGTATTGAAATCCCCTACTCTTATAGTATTGCTGTTGATCTCGCCCTTTAAATCCATCAAAGTCTGTTTTATATATTTGGGTGCTCCTATATTAGGTGCATAGATATTTATAATAGTTATATCTTCCTGTTGGATTACTCCCTTTATCATTATGTAGTGGCCTTCTTTATCTCTTACTATATCCTTTGTTTTAAAGTCCAATTTGTCTGATATAAGTATTGCTACCCCAGCTTTTTTTCATTTCCATTTGCATGAAACATTTTTTTCCATCCTTTTACCTTCAATCTGTGTGTGTCTTTTGTTCTAAGGTGTGTCTCTTGTAGACAACATATGTATGGGTCCTGTTTTCTTATCCACGCAGCTACTCTATGTCTTTTGATTGGATCATTTAATCCATTTACATTTAAGGTTATTATTGATATGTAGTTGTTTATTGCCATTTTCTTCTTTAAAGGTGTATTCCTTTTTCTTTTTTTTTTTTTCTGTATTCTTTTCCCACTTTATCTGTTTACACCAGGCCCCTTAATATTTCCTGCAGCATTGGTTTGGTTGTAATGAATTCCTTGAGTTGTTTTTTGTCTGGGAAGCTTTTTATTTCTCCTTCAATTTTAAACGATAGCCTTGCTGGATAAAGTAGTCTTGGTTGTAGGTTCTTGTTCTGCATTACTTTGAATATTTCTTGCCATTCCCTTCTGGCCTCAAGTGTTTCTGTTGAGAAGTCAGATGTCATCCTTATGGGGGCTCCTTTGTAGGTGATAACTTTTTTTTCTCTTGCAGCTTTTAATATTTTCTCTTTATCGCTTAGCTTTGGTATTTTAATTATGATGTGTCTTGGTGTAGGTTTCTTTGGGTTTCTCTTTAATGGAGTCCTCTGTGCTTCTTGGATTTGTGAGAGTTTCTCTTGCATTAATTTAGGGAAGTTTTCAGCTATGATATGATTGAACAAAGTCTCTATCCCTTGTTCTTTTTCTTCTTCTTCAGGAACCCCTATGATGCGGATGTTATTTCTCTTCATGTTGTCACAGAGCTCTCTAAGAGTTTCCTCTGACTTTTTGAGTCTTTTTTCTCTTTTCTTCTCTGCTTTCATGCCTTCATTCCAGTTGTCTTCTAACTCGCTGATTCGATCCTCTGCTCTATCTATCCTGTTTTTAATTCCTTCCATTGTGGTCTTTATTTCTGATATTGTATTTGTCGTCTCCAACTGATTCTTTTTTATACTTGCTATGTCTTTATTTAGGTTTTCAAACTCCCCCTCCATTGTTGTTCTAAGATCCCTAAGCATCCTTATAATCATTATTTTGAACTCCACATCTGGAAGTTTGATTATTTCCATATCACTCAGTTCATCTCTCGAAAGTGTCTCTTGTGGTTTCATTTGGATTGCACTCCTTTGTTTTCTCATCTTCTTCTTCTTTTTTTTTTTATTTGTAGAGTTGATTGAGTCTAGGCTTGGTGTTGTCTGCCTCCAGTTTTCAGTTGTGTTATTTTTAGGTCTTCGTGGGTTGGTATCAGCTATTATTTGTAATCCACTTTCGGATTTGGGCAGCTTTGAAGTCTTGATTTGTCTGTTTTCTTAACAGGTGATAGTCTTGTTAACTGATCTCAGCAGGGGGCTTCCTTGAAACTGTATCCAGGAATGCTGTGGGTGTAACCTGAGATGCTGAAGGTCTCTTCCTCCAACTAATCTCACTGGGGGCAGGGTTTTTTCTCTCAGCTTTAGTAAAGGGAGGTGTATCTCAGATCTCCATGGAGACCTGAGTTACTGCCCCTCCTCCCCACTTCTTGTTTTCAGCTGTGTCTTGTTGTGCTGATTGGAGCTGGATAGATGTCCGGAGATCTCTGATCTGGAAGCACTTCAGCTCTGTTTTGTGAAAGGTTCAGTCCCTCCCCCAGCTATGGCCGCCTCCAGCACGAATGAGTCAGCTTTTTTATTTTGTTTCTTGCATACCTTAGCCCCTCACAGTCTGTCCCTCTCCCTGTCTTTTCCACTTGGGAGATAAGCTGGTCTTTTCAACCCACCTTGCTCCCTGGTCGCCAGGTAAGTGGCTGTGAGCAGTAGTTTCTGCTCTTTTTCCTCTGTGAAATCCTCTCTGGGCTCTCAGCCTCACCCCCCTCCTTCCCTTCCTGTAAGCAGAGGAGATTCAGGCACTCCTTACCAGGACTATTGTGGCCTCCTCTTTGCTCCTTCGTCTCCGAGAGCCGTTCTTGCAGTTCAGTGTTGGTTTTTCATGCTGATTTTTTCTAAATTGATCTGTATTCCAGTTTGGTGTTGAGAGCTGGGTGTCTGTGCATCTGCCTACTCCGCTGCCATCTTCTCTCTCCTCTATTTCTCCTTTTTTTAACCTTTGATTCACACAACCTAAGACAACTCACAGGTGAAATATTCCTCTCATTTCATCTTAATTTTACAGAATTTCTGAGACATAAATTTATAAACTGTTCTGATTAACCAAATGCATAGATTTTTCAGCCTTCACACCTTGAAATTCCATATGTATTTGTTTCTAAAGTTTATCTTATAATTATATGAAAGCAACTGTGTTCAAAATAATTTTTTTCTCCCATCTTTTAGAAGACAATCATATCCCTCCTCTACCCCAAATAATGCTATAGTACATTATTTCAGGGTTTTAAAATCTAAAGAGAAAACCAAGAAAATGCATTTTAAACCCTGTCATATGTATTTCTGATAAGTATAAAGCATAGTTTTAAAAAAAGAGTTGTTTGGAATACATAGGGTATGTCTGACAAGCCACTGATTTTCAACTTGTCTCATTTTTTAAATTATTTTAAGGAAAGAAATGATAACTTCTAAGCTTTTTATTTATTTGCTTGTTAGATCTGAAATCAGAAATCCCTCTTAACTTACATTTTTGAATGTATAGAACAGGGGTAGTCAACCTTTTTATACCTACCGCCCACTTTTGTATCTTTGTTAGTAGTAAAATTTTCTAACCACCCACCAGTTCCACAGTAATGGTGATTTATAAAGTAGAGAAGTAACTTTACTTTAAAAAAATTTATAAAGCAGAGTTACAGCAAGTTAAAGCATATAATAATTACTTACCAAGTACTTTATGTTGGATTTTTGCTAAGTTTGGCAGAATAAATCTTTATAAAACAACTTACTATAGTTAATTCTATCTTTTTATTTATACTTTGGTTGCTCCACTACCACCCACCATGAAAGCTAGAATGCTCACTAGTGGGCGGTAGGGACCAGGTTGACTACCAATGTTCTTGTCTGCTAATTTTAATATCAGTATCCATTCTGGATTGGTGTCAGTTGATTAATTTTTTTTCTCACTATAGGATATATTTTCTTGCTTATTTGCATGCCTTGTGATTTTTATTGGAGGCCAGACATTGAATTTTATAAATTTGCTGGACATTTTCATACTCTGGTAAATATTCTCAAGTTTTATACTGGGATGCAGCTAAATTACTTGGAAATTGTTAATCCCTTCTGGTCTTGCTTCTCAGACTTTTTAGAGGCAGCATCTATTCTAGGCCTAAAGATTACCTACTTCTGAAGCAGAACACGTGTGTATTCTCTCCAGTGCCATTACTCGAGGGTTATCCAACCTGGCTGGTGGGATAAATAAACACCACTCCTGAATTTGGTTAGTATACAAATGTTTCCTCTAATCCTTTCATGTGATTATTTGCCCTAGTTGCTGAGTTTCCTTACACATATGCTGATCCTTGGAAGAGCCCTAGGGTACTCTCCATGCAGCATTTTCCTCTCTGGTACTTTCTTGAGAACTGTAACTGCCTTGATCTCTTTGGACTTGCAGCCCCTCTCTTCAAGCCCAGGAATTGGCTGAACTCCTCTTGATATTCCTCTCTTTGGGCAACCTCCTGGAAACTCTTTTCAGGCAGTAAGATGAGGCAATTGTAGGGTTAACCTCATTTGTTTGGCATCTCTGAGGAGTTCCTGTCCTTGGTTTCTAAAGGCCAGTGTCTTGTAAACCATTATTTCACATATTTTGTCCAGTGTTTTGGTTGACAGGAAGGTAATTCTAGTCCCCATTACTCCATCCTGGTCAAAGATTAAAGGTCACATGTTGCTAGGGAGCACTTGGAATGTGGGTCATGCAAACTGATGTGTGCTGTTTATGGAAAATACACACTTGGTTCTAAAGTTTTAGTATAAAAGAGTAACCAAAAATATCTAATAAACATTTCTATATGAATTCTTATTTCATATACTTTGAAATAAGAGTTTTGGATATTGGGTTGTAATGCATATTTTAAATATTCATTCTCACTGTTTCTGCTTTTTAAACATGACTGGTAGAAACTTTTAAATTATTTATATGTTCCCATTATGTTTCCAGTATTGATTTAGACATTTCACAGAACATCATGTCCATTCACTGTAAATTGATAACATTATATCAATAGTACTGCGGTCAGGAGGTAGAAAATATTTTGAATGTTGTATTAAAATATCTATGCTCCAGATATTGATACCTACCATATTAAGATTTAGGGACCTGCTACCATGATAACTTGTTTAGGTGTCCAATGTTTTGTGCATATTCACCTTTTATGGTTTCTATGAGCAGAAGATATAAATAGAAAATATCTGGGCCTGGTTCATGGATGGGCTGGCTTAATAGGTTTGTATGAGTCAAATGTTGCAGTATAGCAGATGTGGCCCTCAATGACAGTGCTAAAGAAAAATTCTTCTTCCGCAAATATTCTTTGACAATAGACTTGGTCTTTTACTTGCTTCAGATCAAGTGACCCACTTTGCAGTGAGGGTCTGACAATAGGCACATGACCATATTCATACCACCCAGAAGCTCTGGATGGCATAAAACATTGGAGTGAGGTCTCTTAAAGGTATAGAGAAGGATGCAGCTTAGGCATATACTTTGAAATAACAACCAAAAGTGGTGTGTTTCTGGTGGGTGGAACAGATTGGTTCAGGTACCAAGTCACTCCTAGTGATTAACTTGGGGAATGTGTATTTCATGTCCCTGAAAATTTAGGCTCAGTATGACAAGAAGTCTTGGTTCTCAGGGAAAGGATACTTTTACCAGCAGATATAATAAAGCTACATTGTACCTTCAAGTCAACAGAGATAAAGAAAGACGGCCAAAAGGCAATTCTATGATACTAATGGTTGTAATTTAAAATAAGAATAACCCTATATACTTAAAAATGTAGCATAAATATAATCTATTGAAAAATGTAATATATAAAACTAACCCTAGGTAAGATACAAATATAGATTTATTATTATAAAAGAAAACATTTTAATTTTTATGTAAAAAATATTGAGTCTGATTTCTCTGATTGGGTAGAAAATGAAGACTAGTTTGCTTCTTAGTTTAAAGAGAAGACATTTTCCAAAAATTGGATCGATAGTTTTGTAGCTCTGAAGTTTTGACAAAAATGTATTTAAATCATATAAGATACAATTATTTTTATAAAAACTTTTGTATTTGCAAAGGAGTAGTGAACCATCTAATACTTTGACTTTCCTATTGTTTTCTGAGCATGGCAGGTTAAAATAGGTGCCTCTAAAGAATGGTATGACGAGTATGATTAATAGTCATTTGATAATCTTTACTTATTGTAACATACGCCTCAGAAATTGAGATAGAAACAGAATCATGCCTGGTAAGCAATCTTTTCACTTTCTTGTACTTTGTGTCTGTATCCCACAATACAGACTTCTCTGTCTGGGATAGCATATGGAGAAATAGCTAGTCAATTAGATGACACAATGCAAAATATAAGATTTAAATTTATGATTGGAAGGGAACAAGTAGAGTGTTGAGTATGTTTTTTTCTTTCACACCTCATGCTCACAGAATTAGTAGCAAAATCAATTATTTAGACTTTTTAAAAAAGTACTCAAAGATCAATTTGAAATAGATTAATTTTTTTAGAAAAATGTATAAATTTTAACTGCTTTTTAAGAAAATGTATTAAAATATAATAAGACCTAATACTTCAGATTCTCATTGTTAAATATTTTGATGGATATGGAATATTAAAGGTACCATAATTCACAAGAAAATTTTATTCTCAAGTATGCTGAATAAAAAAGATTATTTTCCCAGTCAATGAAATGTTACAATTACAAATTATTTAATTTTGTAGGTATGTCTCATTCATATGATTATACAGCTATTATTCGGAAAATGAAATTATCCCTTTAATCCACATGAATTTTAAAATAAGCCCATAATAACTATGGGCAGAATTCTTACTCATTATGTCATGAGGTAGTTGTCTTCTGGGATTTCTAAATAGGTATAATCAGACATGTTATCCTTCTGAGACAGAGTTTTGGGAGAGATACCAAAATAGATAACAAATTTATAGAAATAAATATTAACCAAGCATTAAATTCAGAATCAGTAGAAAGAAGATGGTATTTTCTGTTTATTGTTGAAGCAAGAAAACTCATTCTTCACTACTTATATTTGTAAAGGGAAGGGGAAGGAATTTATCTTTTACAACTCAGGACAGGTAAATATGGGGAAAACTATTCCAACCTCCTTCTTTTATGCTTCCTAGAGACAGGGACTAATATTTTGGGCTTTTTTTTTTTTTTTTTTTTAGAGGAACTGAAATACTTAGTGTGGCCTCTGCTGGTCATCTTTGTATCTGCCTATTAATAGTATATTCTGGTCAACTCTCTGCCTTGTGATGAAATGCCTTTGTCTGTAGGATCTGGATTGTCTTAGCTCATGCTAGGAGCCAAGTGTGTGAATCAAGGGTACATTCCCCACAACCCTGTTATTTTCATCTCTCTGCCGTCTCTATTTCACATTGCTTCCAAACTTGTGAGAGGAACACGTTGTTACTTACTGACCCTGTGAAGCCTTCAGTATGCAGCCTGTTTCACTATCCCATTGAAATCATTAAGTTTTCTACACCAAATAATTGAAGCCTATAATTTAGACTTCAATACAGGGATTTATTAATAGGATACTATTCTAATGTGATTTGGGGTTTAAGTTTGTTTTTTTGCGCCTGAAAGAGTCATTTGGCCTGACCTGTGGTGGCGCAGTGGATAAAGCGTCGACTTGGAAATGCTGAGGTCGCCGCTTCAAAACCCTGGGCTTGCCTGGTCAAGGTACATATGGGAGTTGATGCATCCAGCTCCTCCCCCCTTCTCTCTTTCTGTCTCTCCTCTCTCTTTCTCTCTCTCTCTCTGTCTCTCCCTCTCCTCTCTAAAATGAATAAATAAAAAAAAAATAAAATGTATTAATAAAAAAAAGAGTCATTTGATTTCAGTACATATGAGGACTTTTGATCCAATCCAGTAAATCAATGGTAAAAAGGAATAAAGTAAGGGGAAAAATTCTCACTGGTAATGCAAAACTAATGACTTGCTTACATTTGGTCAGCGGTATCATGTTCAGAGTCAGGACTGCATTACTATGGTATTTGTAGTCTTACCACAGGGCAGAGAAATGGATGCCCTGTTAATATTTCTGTTAGCCTCTGATCAAGGGAAAAATAACATTTATATTCATGTAATATCTAAATAATTGCCTGCATGACCTTGAATTTTATTGTTTCCATAGCTAATGGCTGGGATTTCAGGTCATATAATAACAAACTCACAACAGATTATTAAATATTAATGGTTCAGGTCCAATTATCTAAAATATATACTCTAGTTCAATGGCTAAACTTTATTTACTTGGTATACTGAATGATCACTTTTATAGTTATGATTTTAACATTGACTTTTCTCTTGTACAGATTTCTTTCCAAGCAACTTATAGATAGAACTTGTTATTCATCATAGCTCTGAAATAAATAATGTGATATACACTATAATTTTTTTCCAGGCAAATGTATGCTCCAGAGAGTGTGTTAGGGAATACAGTAGTGCAATGGAAGTAGTGTGAGGCTGATTTTATATGTTGGGTAATGCCATTCTTATGGAATGCCATGTGAATGGATGAAAATAGGCCGAACCCTGGATTCAAGAACTGAGAATGCACCAATTCTAATATTAATTTAAAGAAAAAAGAATCCAAGTTTCTTATGTTATAGAGTGACAGTCTAAATTATGACTTTTATAAACATATTATCTAGAGAATTTAGACATTTTCAGTAATGTTTATAGGAATAGGGTGGTGGGGCTTACTCAGGACTTATTTTAACAGGACTTAAAGATCTTACAAAATACTTATTCTGAGGAAATAGATATGAGGCCCACAGACTTTATGTTAAATAGCAGTACTGTTGATAATTAGAGGAGAACAATGGTGAAATGTATTGTTACCATATATAACATTTAGATCATTGTTAAAACTACTATACTCTAGTCAAATACAGTCTAAACCCTTAGGAGAAAATATAGTACATGAAAGAAACATGTAATTTTTGAAAAAGAGGAACTCAAAGTCAATACTACCTTAAAACATTTGATTACTAGTTTAATCTGTTGGTGGTTAGAAAGGGGGTAAAAATTTGAAGGACATTTCCCCCATTGGGGGTCATCACTGAAACTCAGGATGGATAGTAATTGCTTGATCATAGGTCTGAACCAAATAGACTCTATGAACAGTCATGACAGCGACAACAGTAGTAGTTGCAGCAGCTCACCCTTTGACACACTTTCTATCTGTCATGTACAACTTCGAGCTTTTTGGTGAAACATATTTTAATGGACAAGCATCAGAGAGTGTGTGTGCAGCCTTAAAAAGCAGTTATTGTCTCCAAGCCTCTCTACAGACACTTAACCTTAGCAGACAATAGGAATTAAAGAAAAATAATGGAATCATGAGATAGCCAAGTGAAGTATGCACATGGGACATGTGAAACAAGCCCTAAAGACTAGAAATAGTTATTGGTAGTGGTCCTAAAGAGAGGGGTCAGAGATTCTATCAGGATGAGTGGACACTATTTGTTCTTAGATTGGCAAAACCCTGATACAAGTGTTATGTGAAGGAAAATGCTAGAAAAGTATTTTGTTACAGGAATAACACCCTATTCCGCTTGTTCACTACTCCAGCCTTGATTTAGATCTGGAAATGTTATAGCAAGGACTGAAGATACTACTAGGTTGCTTCAGCCTCATAAGTTCCTAGCTCTCTACTTTATGTCTCTTCTTAGTAAATACAGTACTAACTGTTGTGATAAAGGCAAAACGTAGTTTATGTACATTCTCATGTACATTAAATATTCATTAAAAGGTATCAAATACCTATCCTGCTAATAATCTTTTGGCAATTCACCTGGTCAGCTGCTTTGAAAGATGTCTGCCATCTTCTGAGGTACTCTCCAGACTCCCACAGCATTATGTCGGTGGGCTACATAATTTAGTTTATATTTAAGAAAAGTATTAGAAACTTATACCCTAATTTGATACCACCTGATCCACTGTGTTTTGGTAATAGTGTAATGGATAGATAAGTAAGTAGGAGCTTAATGTATATATTTATTATATATAATAATACCTTGTATAAACAGCTGACTGGCTGAATTATACAGAACTAAATTCAATGTCAAAAAAAGAATTAGGAAATATTCTCATTATTTGGAAACTTTCATTAAACTTGCATAAGAGAAAAGATAATAGGTACAAATATTTTTAGAATTATCATTCTGAGACTTAAAGAGGCTTTTTGTAATGTAATAAACAACTCCAATGCTAATCTTGGCCAAACTACTCTTCATTTGCCTCTTAGATTGAGAAAATTCTCCTTAATTAAGTATAAGGAAATGATAGATGGAGGTGGTATAGTGCAATGGAGAGAAAGTGAATTAACTGCAATAAAATTACAGTCTTCCATTAAGGTACACCTTTAATGAATGTTCGTTTTACAGAACCATAATGTTAATGACCTTCTTAATCAGATGACAGTGAAGGCCATAATGAGCACTATGTTTCCTAGCACCCTCACAAAGAAAAGTTATTTCTAATTTCTTGGGGGCAATTGAACATTCTAATGGTATTTTCTGCTTATGCTGAAAGACTCCTCAGGAAATACACTTGTTTACAAGGTCAATGGTTCAGTTGCTGGACAGGTTGATTTGTTTTGATTACACATGAACTCATCCCCAGCCACAGGCTGCACTCTTAATCCTCAAGGTCTTTTGCCCTGTTGCTTTCTTTCTCCTAAATGCTCTTTCCCTCAATCTTCCAAAGACTGGCTCTATCGCATTATTCATGTCTCAACTCAAATGTTAGCTTCTGCATATGGCCTTCACTGAACTCCTCCATCTAAAGTAACATTTCTAGTCCCTTCATTATATTAGACTGCCTTGAAGTTCTTCACTTGTTTAACTACATTTTTTTTAATCAGCAAATATTTTTTGAATGCCTACAATGGGCCCAGGCACTATTAAAAGGTCAGAGGGCCATGCAGCAGTATGAGGGGATACATTCCTTCTCTCCTGTGACTGACATTCTGAAACCCTTTTTAGTTTATTTGCTTTGCACTGTACTTTCTCAAGAATGAGAGCATTAATGAGAGCAGGCACTTTGTCTTGTTCTCTACTATGGAGCCAATTTCTAGAATTATGCCAATTAATAGGTGCTCACTATTGAATAAATGAACTCAATCTGTAAAAGTGTTTAAAACTTTCACTGTTTCTCTGTTTCACTGAATGATCAGGATCTAATACTGTCCAGACCTATGTAAGGCCTTGCAAGTACCATGGTACTGGCTTATTTCCTTGCATATCTGATTACTCAGCCCTTATTATTTGAGTTTATGTAGAATTAACTTTGATTTTTTCTCAAACTTATTTATGGCAGGTACAATATTAGATTTATGTTGTATGAGAAATCACTATAAACTTAATGACTAAAAGTGACATAATTTTATTGTCATATAGCTTCAGTGCATCAGGGGTCTGGGCACAGTTTAGCCCAGTTTCCTCTTTCACAGGTGCTCACGAGGCTGCAGGTGTTAGCCAGGGTTGTAGTCTCCTGTAAAGGCTATTCTTCAAACTAATGTGGTTTTTGGAAGAATTTACTTCTTTGTGAGTTGTTGAAATTAGGGCCTCAGTTCCTAGTTGGCAGTTGGTTAGGGGGCCACCCTTAATTCATTATCATGTTGATTTCTCCAACACTGCAGCTTGTTTAATCAAAGCATGTAAGCAAAGAAGGCAAGAGTCAGATAGCAAAACAGAAATCACATTTTTTTTAACCACAGAAGGGACTTGCCATCTTATATTATTAGAAAAAAGTCACTAGATAGCTCACATTTAAGGGGAAGTTTACAGAATACTAAATATCAGGAGATTGGGGTCATTGAGAGCAGCTTATAGTCTGCCTAGCACAATAATTTTATATATACTATTTTAATAATTTGGTTTAATATTGTAAAACAGTAATATATGAGTGGAAAAAGAGAGTTGTTGGCATAAACTATTATATATGTTTTGTAAAGACATATAAAGTCAATTGGCTAAATAAAATGTTTATGAAACTCATGTAAGCGAGAACATTATAAAAATGAATGACAATTTGTAGTTTTGTATACAGGTCTTTTCCCTCATAAGTGTCTAATTTCCTCTCTTATTTTAGAAATTATTCAACTTATAAATTATAGGTAATCCATTATGAATGTTTCTCATAAAACAGATAATGCAGAAGTTTTAACAACCATTCTTAAAAAGGCTCTGTAAGGTTGGTGAATAATGGGGGATGGTCACGTGGGGAACTCAGACCCACGAACTTTGGCTAGGACTGCCCACAACCAAGTGCGCCAAAAGAGGCTTCAAAGGAACTGTTTGGAAAAAAGCAACCGTCTGCCAGCTAGTGAGATTTCACCACGTCATATTAGCCTGACTTCCCTAGAGGGACCCCTTTAAATATCTCCCACACAGTTTAATCATTGCAACTTCCCTGGCCTCCATCTCCTCCATCTTTCTTTCTTCAGGGCCAGGGAACCTTGCCAGGCTGGATGCGCTGTACTCAATAAAGCCTTTTGTTATTCCACACTTTACAGCTCCGAGCCCCGTTCCTTCCTTCTCAGCGGGAAAAAATACTTATATTTTGGTGCCGAAACCTGGGAGGAGTTAGAAGTCTGCAAGGATCTCTCCTCTTTTGTCCCCTCTGAGAAAGAACCAGGATCTCCGACCTCCCACCCACTTCGGCGCACGGTGCGGTAAGTCCCCTGCTTCCAGCCTTCCTCTCAATTCTTTCTGCTGAGACTCCCTGTCTGAAACCGTAGCTCTGTCAGGGAACTCTTTTCCATTCCGAGTGAGTGTGTGCTTGTGGAGACGTCCAGAGCACATCCACTTTACCTTTTATGTCCATGGCCAGACCTTGAGATTTAGGATGCTAATACTCAAATCTGACCACTCTGAGGACTGAGGGCAGCCATGGGGGCACAGGAATCTCCCTCCCTAAGGAAGAAGAAACTGTTTTTCTCCGCTGTGGCCAGGCCACAGAACCCACTGAATTAGCTTCCTGAAGGGACTTTTAGTGTTAACACCCTCACCAATTTAACAATCGCCAGAAAAGCTGGGAACTGATTGAAGATATCTTACATACAAGGCTTCTAATTATTTGCGCACCTGTCCTTAATCTCTGTGCCACCTGTTCCACCACACAGGCCTTTTTCTGGCCAGAGAAACCTCACCTAAAACCTCCACTCCTGATCTTTCCTTCTCTGCAGACTCCCAACTCTCTTTCCCTCCTGCCTGATCCCCGGGGGGCGCCTCTCTCTCTCTCTCTCTCTCTCTCTCTCTCTCTCCCTCTCTCGGGACTTTTCTCTGGTCCCTCTGCAGACCTCTTTTGTGCTTGGGTCTCTTCCCTCTGAGAGCCCCCTACCCTCCCTTCTCAAAAACCTGTTTCTTATTCACCACTACCATCTCTCTTTCTCCTCCCCTGCTGGCCAGGGGCCCCTCCCTTCACTGTGTTCTTAAACCCCTCCTCCGTCAGGCTATTCTCAGCCTGGCATTGGCTCTTACACTGGTTTGCAGGACCCCAATGCCCAACCCCGATTTTCTTACAGGAAGTTCCTGCCCTGTCCTGCCTTTGGCTCCAGCGTTTCCTGTACGATCTGGGTGCCAGGCTCCCCACGAGCCCCCCTCCTCTTATTATCAGCCCCCCCAAACCCCTATCCAGAACCTGTGAACATGGCATTTAAAGTTTTTAATGGTCCCAACTAGCAGGAACAGGCCAAGGCTGTTCACCAGGCCCGCATGCAGCAGAAGGTAACGCTCCAAACCCCAACTCTTGTGGCAACCCTGGGACCAGCAGAGCTACCAGCAGCTTGCTTTAAGTGTGGCAAGCAGGACCACTGGTCCCAGCAAGGCCCCTACTAGTGGCTGCCCACTGAGCCCTGCCCTGACTGCAAACAGCCCAGTCACTGGCGGAGTATTGCCCCTTTGGGCAACAGGTTTTTCCTCAGCACCTCTACGTGGAGGACAATCCGCCTGAATGGGAAGGCCAATCCAGCCAGGTGGGTGCATCACTTGAATTCCTAGGACACGGCCTGGACTCAGAGAACCCAGGGTATACTGCAATGAGCGGGTAAGTCCATCTCATTTCTTGTGGACACAGGGGCTGCCTTCTCTGTTTTGCCATCACATTCTGGACCTCTAGTTCCCTCACAGGTTTCAATTATAGGAATGGATGGGGCCCCTTCCTTTCCCCTTTTTATGTCACTCTTGACATGCAGTTTTGCCTCAAGCTTGCCTCCTTACAGGACCACTGGCAGTTGGAACCACTGGACTCCATTCATATCCAGCTCACCAAAAGGCTGGACCCTGCAAATCCCCCTATTACTTCCCTTTTTAAAAAATCCTTACAGGACCGCATCCGTGAAGTTTCTCCAGTCACAGCCACACAGATGTTCCTCCTGACACCCCTCAAAGCCACCACCTTCAGATCTCCCCCTCTCCACGACGCCCCTATTCAGCAGGAAGTAGCCAGATGAATAAACAGCGCCCCTTTTACTATTTAACACAAAAGATCAGAATGTGAGGTTGGTGGATAATGGGGGATGGTCACATGGGGAACTCAGACCCACGAACTTTGGCTAGGACTGCCCACAACCAAGCGCGCCAAAGGAGGCTTCACAGGAACCATTTGGAAAAAAGCGACCGTCTGCCAACCAGTGAGATTTCACCATGTCATATTAGCCCAACTTCCCTAGAGGGACCCCTTTAAATATCGCCCACGCGGTTTAATCGTTACAACTTCCCCGGCCTCCATCTCCTCCATCTTTCTTTCTTCGGGGCCAGGGAACCTTGCCGGGCGGGATGCACTGTACTCAATAAAACCTTTTGCTATTCCACACTTTGCAGCTCCGAGCCCCTTCCTTCCTTCTCAGCGGGGGAAAAATACCTTACAGGCTCTACCATTGCATCAAAAATATGGGCAGCCCAAAGTTTTTAACAAACTGACTTTGTTGTACATGTGAAAAATATTCATGGGATCCATATATTGAAAACCACCTGGGAGACATTATGCATGCTGCTCAGAGACTTAGAAAAAGTTGAAGTCATATATCAATAGAGAAAAATCAGGGCATGAGGTGTCTAGAATCAGAAATTCAAAAGAGAATTTAAAGCAACCACTTGCAGTAATCCAGCTTATATCCTAAATTAAAAAATTTTAAAAATCAGCAATTCCTAGAACTTTAAAAACATAAATCTTTATCTTTACTAGCTTAGTGCAGTTTACAAAAATCAGCATGGATGGATGGTGACTTATTCCAAGAAACACGTAAAAAAAATAAAGTGACATAAAAAGCCAAATTATTTTTAGATAACACACTTTCACTACTCAATATGAAAAACTTAAGGCACCTAAAGAGTTTTAAATTTTCTCCTCAAGGTTATATTCTTTATTTAACCTATACTTCTAGAATATTTAAAAAAGATAATGCAGGTCAACATTTTCCTGTTTTGGAAAAAATACAAGATAAGAATATGTCTAATGGAATCATTAACATTCACTAAACAAAGACTTTTACAATGTATTATACTTATGGATATAACTTCCAACTTCAGTCTTTGATAAATATAGGTGAAAAATATCATCTGAGAGTTATAGAGCTCTAATAAACCCCAGACAGCTAGAAATCATTAAGATTGTAGAGTTTTAGCTAATTTGGGCCAGTTAAAGAATGCCAAGATTTACTGGAAGACAATGCATAACAAAAGGTTTGTGGTAAGTATTCTGTCAAATTAAATAATCAAAAATGCAGAATTCTTACATGAATTAACAGAAAAAGTTAAACATGAAGAAGCTTTAACATTGAATCTTCAACCACAAACTGCTCATGTATTACTCAGACAAGTCATATATTTTATTGACTTACAGCTGAACGAACCAAGAATATTCAGATAAAATGTTTGTAAGAAACAACTGGAAAAGTATATTCCTTCTTCTAAATACCTTAAAATAATTAATATCATTAAATAATGTTAAATAAATATTAAGTTAGATATTAAATTAATTTTATTTTTGTTAATATAGCACTTTACCCAACACTTTCCATTTATCTGAACAAGTACTAGTCCTTATAGTACTTGATATGATAACTTCTGCTGATGTGGCTTACAGTCAGATTGGACAAGCTGACTCACCTGGAGCTTTAATGGCATTTGTTAAAGCAATGCCTCTATTTTTATTCTATGGATGGTGGTATAGCTGCATGACATATAAGATAAAGATACTTTTGATGGGAATAGGAATCTCAGATTTGACTCCATAATTGTGGCAAAAAAAAAAAAAGCACTGTTGAAGCGAAGCTTTCCATTAATCGGTGGAGAAAACAGAAAACATATGTTTTGGGGGTAGTATTAATTTACAGCAATTGGTTAAAATCTGAAATTGCAACAGACTTAAAAAACACTTGTTTGGTATACAATACCAAGCATAGAAGTATCAACCCTATCAAACTGTGGGAATGGCATCATCCATGTTAAAAAAAAAAATTAACAGAGGAGGTTGTCGCTTCCCCATCATCCACTCTGCCTTGGCCCTATTGTGTAGAAGCCACAATTACTGGCAAAATCACCTGCCTCTTGCAGAGCGATTGATCCGGGATGGGACTGGAACTTAAGTTGGTACTGAGTGAACCTCAGAACCTTTGATCTGGGGTTGGTGAAGAGGAGCTATCTGTTTTGTGGATTTGTTATGTGGCTGATGGGTGATATTGTTTCAGCCAATTTGCTACATGCCAGACACCCCAAATGAAATGTACATAGATGAGGCTGGAGCGGAGAGAATGAAAGAGAAATGGAGCACACGGTGTGATAAAACATACCTGAAGCCAATTTACCTCTAAATCTTTCAGTAACAAGAACCAGAGCATGTGTTAGTTGTATTTTCCGTTACTTGCAACAACAGTATCCTTATAAAGTAAACAAGTCTTCAAGACACTGAAGGAACTATGTAGGGTTGAGGACACGCTCCCAGAGTATCAGACACTCATTTTAATGATGAAATGGTGGCTGTGTGTGGTGAGCAGCGGAGGCTTCTGAGCAGGTGAGCACCCGCACCAGTGCGCGCCTGGTAACAATGCTGACACACAGTATCTCTGGAGATGTCGCTACAATTTCAAGCTGATGGATTTTTGTATTTAATGGTCGGTTCTGCTGGATACATGAAAAGTTTTTCACTTCAAAATAAACTGCAGTTCTATTTGCCCATTCTATTCCCCCCCCAACCCTGATTATTTTTGGTTAAAGGTATTAAATATTTATTGAAGTTATACATCACTGGGAATTATAAGTGATTTACCACAGCTATAACCCATAAAATATTCATTATATATTTTTAAATTATTGATTGATATTACAGATGTACAAGGCATCATAATAGAATGAATGTTTAGCATATTCTTCTCCTGGCAAGAATTAAGTAGAGATTCCCCACCCACATTCTTTCTTTACTCATTCTAATAGAAAACTGAACTGAAAATAGAAAATATTAGTGAACTATATATATTTTTTTATTTTGGTAATGTCTTGCCTGATATCAAGAATCCTATATGAAAGCTTTATGAGTAGGTAAAATAATGCTAATAACAACAAATAGTAAAAATAATAGCACTTACCCTGAGCCAGACACTATTTTAGTGCTTTCTATGTATGAGGTCTTAAACTCCTTATGACAACACCAAGAAGTAAATATTGTACTATTATCTCCTCATTATGATGGGAGGATTGGGACATAGCCAAGTTACCTGTCCAAGAATATAAAGCTTAAAGGTGGCAGAGCAGGGATTAAAGCCCAGGCAGTCTAGCTTCCTAGCCCATGTGTTTAACCACTGCCCACTCTAGTTGTAATCCTAGATATCACTAGATATTGGAGAGCAGACACTTGTTTGAGTCTAGTCTTTCTTGGAGTTGATCATATAATTGTGAATCATAAAAAAAGAAATTTGATTTTCTTGCTGGAGATGTAACAAGAGGATATGAACAGGATTTCTGAGCTATTTGGTTTTTAAAATTATATACAAATGCTTCCCATCCAGAAGAATGAAGGGCAATGACTGCTGAGCGACTACCATTCTAATGAACTCGTATATACATAATTAGAGAAAGAGAAGTGTCTGAGAGAAAGCTCCTTTCAGCACTGAACCATGTAGTATATCTCCGATGAGATACACAGGATCCACTAATTTCCTGCTACTCCATTTGTATCATTTTGCCTCCTCCCTCACCTTTACTGCCTTTGTTATTAACTCAAAGCTGTCTCAAAAATCAAATCACCTGAATTACTGTTCTAAATGCTATTTATATTTTGTATTATTAATTATGAAGTCCTAAATCAAGGGTAATTATTAGAAAACAAATATTTTCTATTGCTTTATTGAGAAAAAGCAAAATCTGGAGATTTAGCAATGGACACATTCTTGTTTGACTTACGGATCTGAAGGCAGGGCTGCATAGTTTATTTCTTACACATTGGTAGGCACTATCCAATGTCATTTAGTGACATGCCATAAGTAAGTCTTTTTTTCTTCATGGGATACTAAAAATGAAAGAAAGGTATCAAAGAAAAAGAGATGAAAAAAATTAGAAAACAAGTTGACAAAATGAAAGTTGGCATGTGGAAGTTTTTCTGTATCTTCTTGAACATATTTGCCTTCCTGAGTTCTGCAAATGTGTGAATCCAACCAAGTAAGATTTGGCCAAATCAGCTCAACTTAGATAATTTCTTCCAAGGTAAAAATAGGCAAAAATCATTCCCTCTTGAATTTAAGAATTTAACAATTTTAAAAGTAAGGACATAATGAGTAGTTTTACATTATTTTAAAAATAAGATTTAGTGAATTTAAAAAAAACAAACTTAATATAAAATTTTTGATAAATCCTAATGACTTATAAAGTTAGTTTGGAAGCAGTCTGGCTTCCTCACGAATGTAATATTCATTGCGGAAAATTTTGGAAAGTATAAAAAATAAGATTACTTACACTCATCATCTAGAATTAAGCAATGTTAACTTTATTTTATATCCTTTGACATTCTTCCATATATATGGATGCTCATTTCCCCCAATAAATCTGTGATTATATATCATACATAGATTTCATCTTGAATTTTCTACTTTATATATATTGCATATATTCCTATGGTTTTATCATTAAATAGGCTTATATGTTATTTTAAAAATACTCTTGACTTCATATATTAAAAACAAGGTATGCCAGTCTGGAAATGGCCTGTATTTTAATTTTAATTTAAAGTGTCTCACACTTTCAAGTTTTAAGGTATTTCAGATTATATATTTTATAAAATCATGTAAGATAAATTTGTGGTACCAAGTCAAGGGCTACTTCCAGCTATTTTCTCACTAATATTTGGTGCAAGGGACAATTTGGATGTGTAAAGGAAAATTTTATTTTGCAGAGTCCAAAGTGAAACAGTCAGAAATGTTTATTCACTGCTAATGATAAAAATAAACAAATTCCAAAGCGTGCATGCATGTACACATACACACACACACACACACACACAAATACACAAATGAGCAATATGAGTCACCTACACAGCTTGATTGAATTAATAGAAGATATTTATGGAATAAGCCAAGCTAGCAACAGAACTACTGCCTTTTTCTTATAAACCATGTATTTTAACCTTGGCCCAACATTAGAATTACCCAGTGAATTTCTACAACACAGAATAGTCTAGCTCAACCCCCTCAAATTGGTCTGTGGTGGTGCCTGAGTGTTAGCATGTTTCAAGAAGTTGCCTGATTATCCTTACATTTAGCTAGGGACAGAAAAAATTGCTTAAGTGAATACTAAATTGCAAAATTGAGTTTTGAACAAGTAAAATACAGTTTTTCTTTTCTAATCAAAGATTAAACAAAGGAAATACAACGAAGGCAATTAACAGGGCCATATATATATATATATATATATATATATATATATATATATATATAGCAACTGAACCAGAGACAGACAGACAGACCAGAAGGAAGAGAGATGAGAAGCATCAACCTTAGTTATCGACTGCTTTCTCATACGTGCCTTGATTGGGGGGCTCCAGCTGAACCAGCGACCCCTTGCTATCAATCCAACGACCTTGGGTTCAAGCCAGTGACCTTTGGGCTCAAGCCAGTGACCACAGGGTCATGTCTATGATCCCATGCTCAATCCAGCAATCCTGCACTCAAGCTGGTGAGCCCATGCTCAAGCTATGACCTTGTGGTTTCAAACTTGGGTCCTCAGCGTACCAGGCTGATGCTCTACCCACTGTGCCACTGCCTGACCACTTATTATTTTAATTTTCCATGTTGTCTTGGACAGATTTCATCTATGCAACATCTAAAATGAACATAAAATATGTATCTCTACAAAAGTTTAAATCCAACTTGAAAGCTTTTTCTTAATAATATTAAATATATGTTGATATCTGTTCTTTATTGATAGAAATAGCCAAAATGCAAATAATTTGCTTTTCATATTAAAAAATTAATAAATTTATAATCCAGATAACTGACTTTAAAGAATATCATACTTATCTGCCATTGGCAAACAAAATAATTATGCAGTTTTATGGTGTGGAAATATTCAAAAATAATTATTTTAAAATTTACATTTTGTATCTTTTTTACAAGATTCATATACTTCTCAGGAGTTACTTTCAGAAGTGTTTGTGCTACTACATTGTGTTTTTGTAAGCTGTTTTTAAAAAATGTTTATTTTATTGATTTTAGAGAGAGAGGAAGGGTGAGAGAGAGTATGTGCCCTGACCAGGGATCAAACTGGTAACCTCTGTGCTTTTGGGAGATGCTCCAACCAACCGAGCTATCTGGCCAGAGCTAGATTTTACATCTTGCACAAAAAGATCTTTATCTATTTAAAATTTTTGAGCAACAGATAGAAGAAATGTCAAATAATTAAATACCTTCTTTGGTTAAAATTTTATTAAATTGACTAGCAGTTTTAAATTAGATTGTTTTAAATTAGATCCTTCCTTAAATCAAGATAATAAAAATGTTCCACACTGATTCTAAATCCATTTGAAGAAATACTGGTAAATCCCTCTATAATTAACTTACCTAAAACAAGTTCAGAGTAAAATTTGTTTTCCAGCTTCTCTACCATTGGCAAGAAAAATAGTCGCCAAACTGATTAACCAAGTGTTGTTTGCCTACATTTCATATTAAATCTTCTTTCTAACATAATTTCTATATGTTTATTTAACTAATAGTTCTTGAGTATTACTGTTCATAAAAAGTCAGTGTTGGGTATGTTGGTCAAAAATTCAGATTCCTGGTCTCCAATCTAGAGATTCTTAGGAATGAAGTCTAAGGATCTGCCAGTTTTAAATAAACTACTCTGTCTATACAGATATAAATAATAGTGATCTGCCCTGGAGGAAATGTCCATCTCATCCTTATAGCCAGATGTTTTGGGAAAGTGATGCTGTGAAGTATTCATCACAGGTGTTTGGAGGAAAGTTGGCTGGCTGTTCCGTTTTTCCCTTTGCAGGTCCCTCTGATTTTTTTAGGGTAAGTCACTCTTTTTTTTCCGCCTAAGCATTTAAATTTCTTTCCTTGTTGATATACTTCATATTCAAAATGTAAAGCTTTTAACGTGAATTAGAGCTAAGGCTTAAATTAGAAATACCCAAGAGAAAAATGCACGTGCTTAAACTTGCACTTAGGTATGAATGAACGGCATCTTTTTCCGGAAAAAGAAGCGAAGTGGGAAAAGGACTACACAGCAGCTAAAGACGATGACATGGGATCTTGGGAAGTGGGGCTCCATGGTGAAACGAAAAATGGCTCAGCAAGCAAAGTCTGAGACCATCGAGGAAACTATGCCACTTAATAGATTTGCTCAGTTTTTGGTTTTGCATTTTCTACCTAACCATTCAATCCTTTTCTGTTTGCACCTAAAAGGAAGGAACCAAGTATCTGATTTCAAATGATAAAGCCTCTGGGTCCCTTTAAATTCCTTTCTCTTTCTTTTACTGCTCCATTAGTCAGACACCTGTCCTGTTACATATGCCTACTAGTGATTTTACTAATGACATTCCTCTACCATTTCCTTATCTAGCACTCTAGTAATTTCCTGTCTGATCTCCCTGAGTTTTTTTTTCTCCCTCAAATGAGTCTTCCTCACAAGAGCAAAGTAACCCCCACTGTATAAAATTGCACTCTCTGAATTGTGTACCTGAGGACACTTATTTACAGGAAATGGAATTCCACTGCAATTTGTTGATTTAAATAAGTTTGAAAGATAGTTTCTTTGTGACTTCTTGGAGTCTTTGCATGCAATGTATTCTCCAATGAGATGAGCTATTTAATTTCCCAAGCTTATTGACCAGGAATGCATTATTTTATGGAGCCTTTCTTGACCTTTAAGGAGAACTGTGCATTTCCTGCTAAGGCACACATGCCCTTGCAAGACCCTTCCTGCTGCCTCTGTATCTGCGTTCCGTTCCACCACTTTCTTCCACATAGCACACAAACAGCAATATGGAGATTATTTTGGTTTCTGAGATATGCTATCCCCCTGTGCCTGTCTGTGCTTTTGCAGTTTAATTGCTCTGCCTGGAATGTCAACTGCCTGTAGCTATCACTCCAACCTTTACTTTTCGTTTGTGTATAGTCATTGTAAGAAATGTCCAAACCTGTAGAGAATTTTTGTGAGTCTTTTTGAGCCAAACTGACAGCAATTGCTGGGAAGTAAAATCTCGATGGATTGAGAAAATTCTCTGGAGAATAGAATTTTTGCAATTTATTTTATACATTAGAACCAAAGGACGATATGTAAAAAGGGTTACATGAAATCCATTGGTAGATTAAGGGAGCAGAGAGAGCAAAGTGGGGGATCTCTGGGATTGGATAAAGAGTGAAACAGAGAGACACATTCTTTTTTTCACTGGTGGGTACAGGATAGTTAATAATTAACATTTATAGCACATAGAGATGGCATTCGGAGAATAAGTTAACAATGAGAGGTGCTGTGACCTCATGCTCTGGTGTGGTAGGTGTGACCTGAGAGGTGTGTAAAAGATTATTCTATCATTCCAAAAGCATGTCGCTTTCGATGCAAAAAGACACTAGCCAGGCTCAGTTAAGGTAAAGATAGGCCTTTGTCAAGGAAGTACAGGCCTAGGATGTGCCTACCTGCCATGTCCTGTCTTTAGTTAGGAGTTTATATGTTCAGGCCATCCTATGTGGTTACTTGTGGTCTGAGTCTGGAGGATCTGCCATGCTGGCCTCCCCTGAGCTTCTCAAATTTTTAGTATGTGGCCCCTTTTTTATCCACACTCTTTATGTTTTTACTTCTTTTGAGAAGCCTATATTTATTGTCTTTTTCATGTTATTCTCCTTTTGCGATTACACTGTCATTACATCAGCCATCTGTCTTCATTAGAGAACACAGCAGTCTGCTTTTCTTTTTATTTATTTTTATGGATATCAGTTCTTTCTCTAAAGTAAGCTTTCTAAAGCCAGTAACTATTTGTCTTGGTCTTCCATGAAATTTCATCCTCAATATAGGCCAAAAGAATGAATAAATATAGAAATAAATCTTTAGCTCAGTTGGTATTTGCTTATTGACCAGAAATCCTGAATTAAAATGCAGTTGCTTTTATACAACCTCCAAATTCCACTTGGATCTATGGAGGAGGGAGAAACTTTCCTGCAGCCCCCAGGTCCTTCTGACTGGTCTAATAATTAAATAAACATGAGAGAGATTAGCAAGAGAAAATATCCAAATTTAATATCTACATGGGAACTACTTATGTGTGAGAGTTAGGGAGTCTACATGTAGGTGAGGTTCAGAGATAGAAAGAGGGACTGATGTACATAAGATGTCCTAAGCTAGGGATAATGTAATACACCTGGGGGGCTTCAAAGGGTCATTGCAGGGTGATGAGAAGAGTGGATGTTTAGCAAATAATGTGTTTGCCCTGCCATGTAGGTGGGTCAGAAAGGTTATTGCTGATAACCTGCAAGGGCCCTGATTCCAGTTTTTCAAGATAGTTAAGTGTGTGTGTGGGGGGAGGTGGAAGTTTCTCCAGAGACAGAGGCTGAAGTTAACTTTAGCTCAGCACAGTCTGCATACCACAGAGGTCCCTCTTAGAGTGACTCATTCTGGACCCCTATGCACCCAAATTAATGTAATTAGATCATAGTAGTTTCGATTCCAAATGACTCACATCCTCTGTTTGAATATCCACCTGTTTCCTGAGTAGTCCTGGAGTGCTCACTGTGTTTCTCCGGACATAGGTGTTCTTGAAAGAGTGTTATTGTGTTTGAGAACAGATTAGATATTTTTTATAGGATTCCAAGATGCAACATTTATATTATCATGAAGCTCTACTTTTTCTTATATGGTTTGGCTTCTTTAAAAAAAAAATCTGAGAGAGCTCTAAACCAAATACAGGAGTGGGGCAAAAGTGGACTTACAGTTATTCATATGGAAAATAATATAATAATTAAATAATAATAATACAAGGATAAATTGTGTTTCACATTCTCAAAACTGTAAACTCATTTTTGCCAAACCCTATATACAGTGGTGGGATTCAAACACTTTAACAACCACTTCTCTGCCCTAGTAACCATTATAAGTATAAAAAAACAATATACCAAAAAGTAGTTTATTATAACATGTATTTGATACTTAAATAACAACAATAAAAGAGGTACACAAAGCTATATTATGTTATAAGAAAGAGTTTTAAAATGTTAATGAAAAAATATTCAATAACACCTGACAAAAACAATAAAACTATTGTTTGAGATATTTCCATATTGCTTCTTTTTTATTAAGAAAAAATTATTATTTTATTTTATTTTTTTACAGAGACAGAGAGAGAGAGAGTCAGAGAGAGGGATAGACAGGGACAGACAGACAGGAACAGAGAGAGATGAGAAGCATCAATCATCAGTTTTTCGTTGCAACACCTTAGTTATTCATTGATTGCTTTTCCATATGTGCCTTGACTGTGGGCCTCCAGCAGACAGAGCAACCCTCTGTTCAAGCCAGCAACCTTGGGTCCAAGCTGGTGAGCTTTGCTCAAACCAGATGAGCCTGCGCTCAAGCTGGCAACCTCAGGGTCTCAAACCTGGGTCCTCCGCATCCCAGTCCGATGCTCTATCCACTGAGCCACTGCCTGGTCAGGCCATATTGTTTCTTGATTGGCATCCTCACTTGGAATTTTTTCACCTATGAATGGAATAAACATCACTATGGGCACTTAGAATATGCTATTGTGCAGATGAACATTAAAAAAGAGTAAGCAATGTAAATTTGTGATTTCCACATTGGGTGACTGCCCATGCACCCATCTTAGAGAGAACCCTGATTACAAGTGCTATTTTAACAACCGGTTTGCCAAACTCAACAAAAAGTAGGTATCAGTTCTTCTAAACCAATGTAAATAGGCTGAATCCCATCTCTGATTACAAGCCATAAGATGGGGTCCATCTGCTCATTTATATATCTATTGTCTGTATAGTAGTAGTCTATATAAAAGCAAATGGTAGGAGTTCAATGAGTATTTCTTTAATATATATTTCTTTAAAGAATGCTTAAGGCAGGAGAACGAGAGTGATGGATGTAAAACAAAGTGGTGAGAAGGAGAATTAAAGTGGAGAATGCAAGTGTAGGGAGGTAAGGAAGAGATAGTAAAAACAACTAACTCACAGTGCACTAAATATGAGGAAATTTAAATTACTGTCTCACTTGATTACTACCACAGCCAATGGGTAGCTGCTATCATCACATGTTGTTACTTACAGAGACAGAGTGATGGTTCACACTGAGCGGCAGAGTCAGTGCTCTAACCACTCTGCATACGACCTCAGAAAAGAAAAAGGCACAAAGGAGGCAACTGCCTGAAGGCAGAAATCAAATATCAAATTTCTTGGAGTTAATATTGTACTAGTTACACATTACTCTAAAATTTATTAGCTTCAAGCCTCAAATACTTATTTCACAGGTTCCATGGATGAGGGATCCAAGTGTGGCTCCGCTAGGCACTCCTGGTTCAGAGTGCTATGTAAGCTTGCCATGTTGTCTGCCAGGACTGAAGCCGTGTCAGTGCTCTGCTGTGGCTGTAGAACCCTCTTACAGGGTCACTTACATACTACAGGGCTCCTTCCAAAGATCAGTTCAGCTCACTCATGTGGCCCTTGCAGCCTATACCTGTAGGCCACTATGGAGGCCACCTGAAAGTCTCCACAACAGGGCACCTGCTGAACCCAGAAGAGAGATAGAACTAGAGTGTGCCCCAAATAAAAGGCACAGTCTTTTTGTAACCTGTTCTTGAAAATAACATTTGATCCCTTTGCATATTTTGTTAGAGTAAATTAATAGACCTAGCCCGTGGTCAAGATGAGGGGATTATACAAGACAGAGAATGCCAGGGGGAGTGGGGGCCACTTTAGAGTTTGCCAATCCAGATTGTGATGAGTTTGTTAGATATTGTTTATTTTGCCTGAATCATGTTTTTTGATATTTTCAGGATTCTAATAGAGGATGCTTGGAGTTGAAAGAGTAAAAGTTTATTAAATCTGATTTAATTACAGATTACGAATGAGATAGGTTCAGTAGGTTTGCTCTTAAATTGAGTTTGTATGTGAGTTAAAACAGGTACAGTTACCTATTAAATGCAACATAGGCAGATGCGTGTTTTAACATACTTTTTATTTTTACCTTTCTGTGCATGTAAATACTCAAACATTTTCAAACCCGCAGGACCTATCTTGTTTGTAACCCAGGGACTGCATGCATGTACTTTAAAAATTAGAATGTCAGAGATGTATTCAGTGTGATTTTCTCTGTGGTATCATTTTTAAGTTTTGTCACAATGAAAGAATGTGGTATCTTAAGATTAAAAATAGGGTAAAAAGTTACAAAAATCTGGTGTTATTCTGTGAGTTGACAGGTTTAATATACCAAAAATGTTGCTTGTCTTTTGGTTAGTATAAAGAAGCATTTTACACCAAATGATTTATTGAATCATTTTTCTAAAGACAATTTAGCATAAAAGCTGGAATCATAGTCACATTTCATGGTGGTTTTTGGAGAAATTCAATGGAATGAAATAATTATTATTTCCTTATGATAGACATTAACTAATATTTATGTAGAATGAGTCATATAGTTTGGAATTTGAGAAAATTATGACAATCATCCATCTTAGGAGATAATTGATTGCAATTCCTTCATTCATAAACTTATTCATCAAGATGCTACTAGAGAGCCTACTATAGGTCCAGTATTACCTGCTGGAGTAATGGTAGGGTAGAAAAAAGATTTTAAAAGTTCATGAGTCTGAATCTTGGATTTTAATCTGAGTCATATTTGTATATTTTATAACTCAATATTATCACTTTGCTGTTAGTGGAAATTGAATAGATTCATACTGAATTATCTATTAAGCTTCTTTGAATTCATCAGTGTGCCATACTCTGTGTCTGTCTGCCACACTTCTCCTGGAAGATGCTTACTCATTTTCAGTTCTTAATTTAGATGATCATTTTCTCTTGGAAGTCTTCTCTGACCACTGCATGTTGGGTTTCTTGCTCTTCCTTTGTGCTCTCTTAGCTTCTATGGATTACTTTTCTTATTTTGTTAAGTGCCCTTTTCTTCTCAAACCCATAAATCTCATTCAAAGGTAGGCTAGCACAAGACAAGAAGATATGCTCACGTTGTTGTTATTTATTCCCATCTGTTCAACAATATTTTATTTAGTGTCTCTAATATGCCAAGTATATCTCCAGACACAGGAAAAATAGTAGTGAACAAAATGTGGACTCTGCTGTCACGGAACTTGTGTTCAATGGAATGAGACAGACAAATAAATAAATGTGTGCTAACTTGTGTAGTACCAAGTGCTATGAAGACAAATGAAGTAGGGTAAAGGGATAAAGCCGGTGGGTTGGAGGTAAGTCAAGGCCCTTGTAAAAAGGGGGCAAGAGGCTGTCCTTGAAGTAATGATATTTGAGCTGAGAACCAGAGGAAAGAGGAAGCCATAGGGTCAGAGGGGTCCTGGAAGAGGCAGAGTAAGTGCAAAGGCCCTCGGTGCATTGATGAGTTGAAGCAGATACAAGGCGGCTATTGTGGCTGGAGCAGAGAGGTTGTGGGCAATGGAGCAGAGAGTGTTAAGATGTGAGGTAATCCCTGACCCTGACCAGGTAGCTTAGTAGAGCATTGTCTTAATATACCAAAGTTGCAGTTTGATCCCTGATCAGGGCACATACAATATCAACCAATGAGTGCATAAATATGTGAAACAACAAATCCATGTTTCTCTTTCTCTCTCTTTCAAATCCATTAAAAAAAAATGTGAAGTCAAAGAGATTTCCACAGTTCAGACCACATAGGACTTTGTAGGCCAGGATACTCTCAGCTCCTGGCACACACACATTTAATGAGTGTGCATTGAAAATTGTTAGGTTAAGGTTGGGACTATAAGAAGAGTATTGTCTAATTATATATTGTTGGTATTATTAGCATTAAAGTGCTTTGAGTAGTGTATCAAAGAGATTGCTGTAAATTAGACTCACCAAAGATCTTTCAAAAAGGCTGATTCTAGGTCACCTGGCAGACAAAAGGAGATCAGGAACTCTGTAGGTGGCATCTGTATTTTTAAAGTTCCTTAGGTAATTTCAGACAAGCATGGAAATCATTAACTTAGCTCAGTAGTTCTGGAAGTGTGCCCACCAACAGCACCCTGAAGACAATTAGAAATACAAATTCTTTGGTCCCATCTCATAACTACTGAATTAGAAACTATAGGGGTAACCCTAAGCAACCTATGTTTTAAGTAGTTTTCCAGGTGTTTTGCATGTGTGCTAGAATTGAAGGACCACAGTTTTAGCGAAATGGCCATATGAGGGCCAAACAAATGTTATGTTTTGTGATATTAAAGGTCCTATTTCTATTACATCTGCATGCTGACAAGAAGACTGAACATTTTACCACTGAAGAATGATTTCTTTGGGCCTGGGCCCATTAGCACAGTCAGTTAAGAATGTCGTCCTGAAAAAGGATTGCGGGTTGGATCCCAGGTCAAGCACACACGGAAGCAACCCAAAAAATGCATGATTGAGTGGAATAACAAATGCTTCACTTCCCCTTCCTCTCTCTGTTTCTCTAAAAATCAATAAAAAGGAAGCCATGGATGGATAGCTCAGTTGGTTGGAGCGTGGTCCCGAAGCGTGGAGGTTGCCAGTTCCTTGGTCAGCGCACCTGCAGGAGTAGCTGGATGTTCCTGTCACTCCTTGCCTCTCTTTCTCTCTCTCTCTCAAAAATAAAATTAATTTGGATTAAATTTTCTTGCTCTTTGTTTAAATAAAGCATTCCTCTGGGTAAACTATCAAGCCACTATTACTCATTAGCACTTTAATGTAAATGAGCTTACAGAATATAGGCTATTTTGAATATAAGAATATAAGAATAGGCTAGAAAAGGTTTCTAGAAAAGGCTGGAGATGGGATGATATCACAATTTTTCTATAGTCTCAAAAATCTGATGAATAATTGCTAGTATTTAATAAGGTTCACACTGTATTTAATATGATTTTGAAATAATCTAAATAGATTTTTTTGCATTTATTTAGGAATTTTTTGAGAAATATATTGACTTCTCTTTTAGTTAATTATGTACCTGATTCTATCTTATTAAGTCTAAAAATGATGATTTTGAAATATAATGCCAATATTTGTCATAATTTAAAAACAGAAAGTATGTCCAGATGATTTTTTTTTTTTAAGAAAATGTCTTCCTATTTAGGATTCTATCTGGCATCATTCCTCAAGAAAGTCCCACAAGGAAAATCTATCATCATTTATCCTCCTAGAGAAAGTTACTTTTCTTTCATAAAACTCCAGTATTAATATACTCATTGGAGTTGCTTTTTCCTTTTTCCTTATCTGAGAATAAGAATGAAAGAGAGAAAGCGAATTATAGAACTCAGAAGTGCTGCTGAAAAGCCAGTCTGAGCCATATGCTAATTCTGGTTTCAGCATTCTTATCAACCCAGCAGGTTCATTCAAATTTGAGAATGCAGTGTGACAGTCTTTTGTTGTCTGGATACACAAGTTTTTTCTTATGTAGAAAACCCAGCTTTTTTCATAAGGGCTTAACCAGAGGCGATACCTGATACTGTCTGCCAAGTGCAAGCAATATATCTTTGAAGCACTTGAATAATATTAGTATCTTGGCTGAGAACAGGAGAAAAAAATAATTTATAAAAGTAAGGATAATACAATTTTAAAAGGGAAACTTCGCATTCCGGAGGATTTTATTCAGCTTGGTGACAAATGACTCAGATATAAGTAGCACTTAAGATGGAGAATATGTAAATGCAGAACGTATGTCTTGATATGGTCACTTTGTGTCCTCATGTGTTACTGATATATTTGACTGATCAAAGCATTGCTGAGATCTGCAACCATGCATCAAAAGCTGTCAGATTTTCAAACGAATAATTTCCCTCTATATCCTTCAATCAGGCAATATGCTTTCTTAATTTTTCCTATTATTTTTTTCCAAGATAAATCCCCACCCTTGCTGGGAAGGTGACTGTAACCTTTACAGTGTTATATTGCCTTTCTGGGAATTATTCTCCTGACAAAACAATGTTTCCTCAAATGTCAAATTCCTGTCATCTACTGTTTTCGCTTTGGAAATGGACTTTAGCAAGAGAAGAAAGTCTTATTTTTTCTTTCTTGTATTTCTTTTCAACTCACCTAAAGCAGTGCCATTTAATGGAGCACCACCTAGTTGGAGGACTTAAATCTGCACTCTCCAACTATCAAATGTATTTTCTCCTTGGCATATTTGAATGCCTTGTTATTATATTTTATCACTTCCTGGCATTTATTAGGGACCATAAGTGGTTAGCATCCTCTGTTACTGGATCATAACAGACAGACAAGTACAAATGTATCCATATGTTTCTAACTCTCCCAAAAGTTAATGCAAATCTTTACAAAACCAGTATAAAGGTAATTTTATAAAATAAAAAATTCAGAATTCAGAATTATGTATATATGCTTTCTGTGGTCTGAAAACCAGACCATACATACATTCTTACACTTAAGGAACTCATAAGATACATAAATCTACACATAGACATATACTTCTTGATTTTTCTCTTTTGTTCATATACATCATGGATAAAATGTGTCAAGTTTTAGTGTCTGTCACATATAATCCAGATACTTATTCATTAGTTTTTGATTTAACAAGTGTTTATTAAAGGCAGGATTCTAATTGCTGTAGATATAAATGTCTGTGCATATAGATAAGATTACTGTGCCCAGAGATTCCATTTTCTAGTGGATGAAGCAGAAAATAACCAGTAAACAAATAACAAGAGGTTTTTAAGTGGTAGACAGAAGAACAACAGGATAATATAATAGAGATTAATTGTAGATGCTACATTAGATTAATAGTTACACATTTGTCTATAAATGGTAAGGCACTTGAGGTGAGGCCTAAGCGATGAGAAGGAACTGGTGAGAAGAAAGCTTTCCAGAAGAGGGACATGTGCACAGTCTGTAAGTGGAGAAGGGCTGGGCATGTTCAAAAAAAAAAAAAGAAAAAACAAGAAAGAAGGCCATTGTGCTTTGGAATGCAGCGATCAATGTGGTACACGCTGTGAGATGATGAAGAGGTAGTAGAAACCAGACTCTGATGGCCTTGTGGACCACACAGAATTTTATTCTATGAGCAATAGTGAATATTCCAATGGACCTGTATAACTTCTTTAGCGATGGAAAATAAAGGCTTGGATAAGAACTTTGAGAAAGGATATATCAGAGATATATTTTAAAGATAGGACAAGATCAACTATGCACAGTTCTCATATTGATTTACTTCACTATTCTCTTTAGATACTCTAAATATAGCACAGAGGATGTTCCTTTTGAATGTCTAAAATACTACCTTGGAACAAAGAGAACTTAGTGCTCAAGCAAATCTATTTGATAAAATCAGCCATTGACTTAAGATAGTGGAAAACTGACAAAGATTTAAAACCAGATATTTTAATATATGCATACTGAGCTTAGCCTTCAATATCATGATAGAGTTAAAATGTTGCAGCAGGGAAGATAATTTACACACATCTGCACACACACATACACACACAAAATTATGTTTTAGATTGTTGACATAAGAAATGTCTAAACCTATATAGAGAATTTTTCTGAGTTTATTTGAGCCAAAACTGATGACATATGCCTGTAAGCAAAAATCTCAAATGCTCCAAAGAATAACAGTTTTGCACTTTCTTCTATGCTTTTAAAAGTAAGGAGGGACCCAAAGAGAGATTACATGGAGGTGGGAGAGAGGAAGTTAAGGACTGGATTAAAGGATAGCTAAAAAGATTATGTGCTCTCTTGAGGATGGTTAACCTTATTTCAAAGGTGTGTTAACCTAGAAACATACACAAGAAAAAAAGGACAGAGCTTGTTAAAGGCAAAGATAAATCTTTTACCGAAAAATTACATGCTTGGGACATGACTACCCACCATGACCTGTCCAGTTAGGAAGTTATGATCAGATCACCCCATAAAGTTACTTTCTATAGAACCTATTTTTATTTATTTTTTGTCCACAATATTCACCACATCTTTACAAATAGAAGCATTGTCACGTGGTGTTTTGGCAATTTCAGGAAGTATTGTATTCACCTCTGCTACAGACCGGATATTTGTGTGTCCCCAAGTTCATGTTGAAATCCTAACTCCTGGCACAGTAATTGTAAGGTGACCAACTTTTTTATAGTGAAAAGGAGGATAAAATAAATTGAAGAAAACAACATTGTAAATAAAAAAAACATTTTATTCATTACAATAATATTACACAATAATATGATAAATGCATAATAAAAACATTTGTAATATTTTATATTGTAATTAAGCTTACATGCCTATTAATTTTTAATAATAATTATAAAAAATACTCATTTAGTAAAACTAAATATCAAACAAAACCACTAATTTGGAGTGATATTCGGGTGTATTGATCATTTTCTAATTAAAAACATCTGTTTTATGCAACTATTTAATCAAAATGTATTATTAATAGATACGGTTTGAGGTCAGATTTTCACTTTAAAACTCAAATTTTGGAAAAATAATTGTAAATAAAATTATACGTATTTGGAAATTATTAAATAGATAATGAATTAATAAAACATGACTTGTGCTTACCTGTCTATGATTGAATATTTACTGAGAAAGAGATAATTGTGAGTCTACGTCATATGTGCCGTGTCATGTTTCAGTAAGAAGTACACAGAGCCATTTGCGCTTTCGGTATATCACATGCTCTCTCAAGGTCTCCCTTGCAGAGCGAGCACATGCGTCTCATAATTGCTTCTTGCCATACTGTACTGATGATCCTTGACAAACCGTCATGTCAAATACAAATACGTCACATCACACGCAGTGAATCGACTCTGCATCAATCGAATATGGACATTTACAGATTAGTCTTCTAATATCAAAAAGGAGGATATGTAGGAGGACACTTTTTGAGGGAGGACAAAACTTACAAAAGAAGGACTGTCCTCCCTAAAGGAGGACGATTGGTGCCTTAATAATTGTATTAGGAAGTAGGCCTTTTGGACAAGATTAGTGCCCTGTAAAAGAGGTTCAAGAGAGATCTCTTGCCACTTAAGCCACTAGGATTACAATGAAATGGTCATTAAACATCAGACAATTGGAACTTGTGATTTCTGCTTTTGACAGTCATTGAAAACAGCATATATGTAGACTAACTCAGATGTCTGAGAAGAACCGTATATATCTTCTTTTGGAACTTGGCAGCACTGTCCAAGCAATACATGGAAGCTTATATGGCATGCAGATGATTCTGGGGGAACAATAGTTTAGAATGGCAATCCAGGAAGAACAGTATGGGGTGTAAATGGAGGGAACACAACCCGATGCGTTACCTTTATAGATATGATCATGACTGCAAAGACAGAAGAAGCCTGTGAAGTGGATAAAAGCACTGGCTTTGGGCTCCAACAAACCTGAATTTTATTCACAGGTCTACTACATTATTACTGTGTGATATTAAGCAAGTTGCTTTACTTCTTTGAGCTTCTGTTACTTCTCCGTGTCATGTCAGTAACAATACCCAAAGGCTGCAAGGGAAAAGGAGTGAAACAATACACAGAAAGTGCTTAGCAGGGGTCAGATGCAAGGTCTTCCTGATGCCTTTATTTGATACTGTAATTCCTTCATCTCTCTCAGTGCCCTCGATTGGTTTACTTTGCTCTACTTTTTCTTTCTTTCTTTCTTTCTTTCTTTCTTTCTTTCTTTCTTTCTTTCTTTCTTTCTTTCTTTTTATTTAGCACTTTGTCACCTTTTACTATTCAAAGGCATTTATTTGTTTATTGTATTCATTGTGCATTGTGACTCTTCTGGCTAATGGGAGCCTCAGAAGAAAAAGAGACCTTTGTTGGTTTTGTTTACTGGTGTATTCCAAGACTCTAGAACAATGTCTGACACATCGTATGCACAAATGAGTGTATTCAACTTGTAAAGAACAAAATTCAGTTGTATAAATTTGAAGATCTAACTGGCTTCATTAAGCCACACATGAATCCAGCAGCATCTCATCTAGCAACGAGAAGGGTCCTTGAGGAGTGTACAAAATGGGAGGCATTTATGGGAAGAAGCTTGGGGCAAGGGAGCTATTGACAAAAGAAAACAAATAGTCATTTTTAGCCTGATGCCTTTTGTGGGGAAGGGAAAAGAGGCAAAGATTTTATCACGCAGATTGCCCCCTCTTTCTACAGGGGATCGAGAGGGACAGATGACCTCATGGTGTTGACCAGAAAATTCCAGACTGATTGGTTTACACTTCTACACCTGGGAGATGAAGAAACTGCAATTAGGTTAGTTATTAAGTTTTGCTTTGGTGACATGATGTAGCAAGGGACTCCATTTTGACATGTTGTTTGTATATTTGTTTATTTGTTTCTTTAACAAAATTTATATAATAAAGTTCAGCTAATAAGTAATCATCTGTGGCCCAACTCCCTGAGCAATAGAAAGAGAGCAGGGACACAAATCCAGATCAATGGTTCTCAGCCTTAGCTGCACATGAGAATCACCTAAGCAGCTTTTCAATTTTTTTTGATTGATTGAGTTGAGAGAGAGAGAAAAAGGAAGAGAGAGAGAGACAGAAACATCCATCTATTTCTGTATGCACCCTGACCAGGGATCAACCTGATAACCTCTGTGCATTGGGATGATGTGCTAAACAACTGAGCTATCCAGCCGGAACAATCTACGCAGCTTTTGAAAAATCCAGATGTTCAGGCTGCAGCCCGCACCAGGAGCACCAGAATGGGTAGGGATGGGAATCAAGCATCAGTATTTCATTTTTTTTTTCTATATTTCAATGTGTATGTATAGATAAGCTTGAGAATGACTGCTCTAAAGCTACTGTAGTTGCTACAGTTCCCCACCAAATTATGTATGTCAATGAGACCTATTATTATTATTCTTATTATTTTTTTTTTACAGAGACAGAGAGTCAGAGAAAGGCATAGATAGAGATAGACAGACAAGAACAGAGAGAGATGAGAAGCATCAATTATCAGTTTTTCGTTGCGACACCTTAGTTGTTCATTGATTGTTTTCTCATATGTGCCTTGACCACGGGCCTTTAGCAGACTGAGTAACCTCTTGCTCGAGCCAGCGATCTTGGGTTCAAGCTGGTGAGCTTTGCTCAAACCAGATGAGCCTGGTCTCAAGCTGGCAACCTCAGGGTCTCGAACCTGGGTCCTCTGCATTCCAGTCCGATGCTCTATCCCCTGTGCCACCGCCTGGTCAGCCGCATTATTTTTAAGCTTGCTTTTCCTTCCTGTCAGCGAAGCCTAGAAGGGTGGTGGCAGGACAATGTTAGAGTGCAGCTGCTTGACATTTTGGTATTACCAGTAAACAAACTGATGGGAGAAACAATATGTTCAGGACCTAGAAGCTGAGAGAATGCAAACTTAATTCTAATTCTTTGGTCTTCAAATTCTTTCCTGTCGTTAGCTCAGAGTTTCTGAAGAGACTTGTTTATTAGACTTCTCTCCTTTCCCAGCTCATTTGACTATCTGCCTCATAGAGATTTCTCTCACTGCAAATGCGCTTAAGGATAATGTGTGACCTCATTTTTAGGACAACCAGCAGTGGCGTTTGTTCACCTTTACTATAACCTTTATTCTCCCAGGTCAGCTCTTTTGTTGCTTATTCTCACTCATGCCATCCAAAGAATGTGACACACTCTTCAGAGCTGTTGGTTTTCCTCCTTGTTTTTTCTGTTTCACCACAGAGAACAAATAAGTGATACAGTGGTTCACTTAACTTGCTATATTCCTATTAAACACAATATAACAAATTCTGTTTTTCTTCTTTCTTTCTTTCTTTCTTTCTTTCTTTCTTTCTTTCTTTCTTTCTTTCTTTCTTCTTACTTCTTTTTCTCTTTCTTTTTTTCTTTCTTTCTTTTTTCTTTCTTCTTACTTCTCTTTCTTTCTTTCTTTCTTTCTTTCTTTCTTTCTTTCTTTAATTCTTTCTTTTATCCTTCCTTTCTTCCTTCCTTCCTTCCTTCCTTCTTTCCTTCCTTCCTTCCTTCCTCCCTTCCTTCCTTCCTTCCTTCCTTCCACTTTTCTTTCTTCTTTCTCCTCCTTCTCCTTCTTCTCCTTCTTCTCTTTTTCCTTATAAGAGAAAGTTTATTTGGAAAGTCACAGAGGTAAAAGTGAGCTTTAGAAGAAATGGGCTCAGGAACAAGTTGCAGAGGCAAAAGAAGGGTCCTTTAAGCTTATGGGAGTGAGAGAGGCAGGGAAAATGCTTCAAGGGGAAGGAGATGGGAAAAGACACAGGTGTGCTCCATAGAGAGAGTCCCTAATTCAATTTCTATTGAATATTGCTTATGTGGGGGTTCAAAACCAGTTACTCCAAGATGTGCCTCTGTTTAATATAGACTATTCTGAGATCAAGACAACTTTAGCCTTAGGCTTAAGAGAAACTTCTGTCTTTCCCTTAACTATCTAGAAGAACTTGATTTAGGGGCCTCTTTTGAATCGGAGGTAACCTCTTTTGACCTGTCTATAGTTCAGGACAAACTTTTATTTACTAAGCATCTGCTTTTCTTACCATCCTGCAATGACCCGTTAAAACTCTCAACCCACCCATCTTTAGCTAAAGATGTCTTTTATGCCCATGTTCCCTTTCTGTCTCTGAACCTCTCATGCATGTAGAGTCTCATGCATATAGAGTCATGTGTGTGAGGCTCTCATATGTATGTATGCATTGAATTTGGTTATTTTCTTTTGCTAATCTATCTCATGTCTCTTTGATTATTAGACCAGCCAAAAGAACCTTGAGGGTAGAGGAAAGCTTGTTCTTCAAACTCACAAAAAATTTTAATATAATAGTTATCACCAGCATTACTATAACTACTAATAAGGGAATGTAATTTGCTGAAGGTCATGGACTTAGTGGCAGTATGAAAGCTAGAATGTGATCATTTTGATGAAAGGTAAAAAAAATTATTTAAATTTCACATCCATATGAATAGCAGAAAAAAATTAAATGTTGAGATTTTATCTAGTTTCTGTTCCTTCATCATTATCATGATTAATCAGCTATATCTCCAGAACTGAGTGTAGCAAAGAATAACTGCCCACAAAATCAGTTTTGTTTTCTTCCTGAGCCTATAGATTACATTTCTCAAACACACTTACAATGAAGTAAGTACACGTGACTAAGTTCTAGCCAATAGGATGTGAGGAAAAGTAATGTACACCATTCCAGGATTGATCCTTAAAGCCTCCAAAATTTATTCTCTTTTCCTATTTGTTGGCTAAATACAAAGAGCTCTAAAGCCCCAGAAGAGAGGAAGCACACGATTAAATTTTCCAGGGCATAACCACTTGGACAGCTGACCAACAATCAGGGAGTATCTGTTTTGGACTTCCTGAGAGCAAGGGATACTCCTCTGGAATATAAAGCCAGTGAGATTTGGGGCTGTATTTATTATGGTCACTCATTAAAACTTTTCTCCTTATAAAAATATATTTTATTCCAAATAATAATAATGCAATTTAAGAATACCCAGTAGAGCTTAGTGGTAAAAGTGACCCTGTTCCTAGATTTCTTCTCTACTACATACTTCTCTGACCTTTTACTATTCTGTTTCTTTCTTTTTCTACTTCTCTATTCTTTATAGAGTAATCCTCCATGACTGTTTGGAAACATCTTCAACACTCATAAACTAATGCAATCTTTCTACTAATGCTTCACAAATCTATTGTACCTAGCCAAATCACTCATCCAAGATTTACTCACATATTTCACAGTGCCTGTAGATAACCCCAACTTGGATATTCCTTAATTATATGTCTGTCTTCTTTGAACTCTGCTTATAATCTACTCTCAATATTTTTTATATCTACTCTGCTTCTCACATCACAATGGCATTTTTTTCTGAATTCACATAGTCTTGAAAATTTGAATCAAATGTAACTAATATTGACTTTTACAAATATCCAGGTATCACCAATATATCATTAGATTATACCATTATTTCACTTGAAATGCACTTCAGTACTTTCAAATCTTATTCCCACCACCTTAAGGAAAACTCCTACCACTGCTCAAATGGACACATATGCCAGCTTCGTAACTCACTGACTTCAGGCTCTCTCCACACTGAGTTATTACAAGGTTGGTATGCCAGTGGATTTTCTGCCTACTTCACTCATCTCACACTTATTAGCATATATTCATTTTAGAATTTATCTGCCTAAAATAATACCTAGCTTTCTAATAAAAAACATCTTCATTTTTAGGTTGCCTGTTACTAAATGTTCATGTTTGTTCTTCCTTTCCTACATCTGTAATAATTTATTTCATTAACAGGGGTACAAATTTTACACATTCTTCTAGATTTCAGATCATATTCCAGTTCTTCTTTTAGCAATTTTCTTCAATGTATTCAATATTTACTATGAATAAATTTTGGAATTTTCTCCATCCAGAGAACACTCAGAGGGCAGGAGCTCAGTGTTGTATTTATTTCATTCTATAAAATACACTGCTCACAAAAATTAGGGGATATTTCAAAATGATTATGAAGTGATACAAAAAGGAGTATTTGATTTTTTTATTAAACAAGACCATCAGAAAAGCAAACAACAAGTCAAAAAAAGTGGTTTGATTACAACCCTGAATTAATATGGTTTGTATCTATGTTGTTTCTTAACCTGAAATCATCAAATGGTGGTTTTTGGTATATACAATTAAAGTGTTAATAAATTTGATTGGCTATTCTTTCCTTCATTCAGTACCATTAATAGACTTTACCAAACTGTATTATTTCTCCCCAAACCCCCAGATTATAAATATTATTTACTCTTATTCCTGTTGAGAGATGTATGAAAATTTTTTTCTCCTAATTCCTGGTTATTTCTTTGAAGAAATCCTATTGAGGACATTCAAAATAATGGTACCCAGAAACCTCAATCTCTGCAATTAAAAGTAATATAAATTTTCTCTTCAAATACTCACAGAATTTGCCTGACTAGGCAGTGGTGCAGTGGATAGAGCATTGGACTGGGGCGCAGAGGACCCAGGTTCGAAACTCCAAGATCACTGGCTTGAGCGCAGGCTCATCCAACTTGAGCGCAGAGTCGCGAGCTTGAGTGTGGGATCATGGACATGACCCCATAGTCACTGGCTTGAACCCAAAAGTCATTGGTTTGAAGCCCAAGGTTGTGGCCTGAGCCCAAGGTCACTGGCTTGAGCAAGGGGTCACTCACTCTGCTGTGTCCCCTGGTCAAGGCACATATGAGAAAACAAACAATGAACAACTAAGAAGCCGCAACGAGGAAGTAGTGCTTCTCATCTCTCTCCCTTCCTGTCTGTCTGTCCATATCTGTCCCTCTCTCTGTCTCTCTGTCTCTGTCACCAAAAAACAAAAACAAAACAAAAAAAGTCTTACAGAATTAAAATAGATTTTCTAATGCTTCTCTGAAGTTATGTGGTACCACAACATTGGTTTATTTGGAATCTTTTATCCAACTTAAAAGCTATATCAAGTAAACTCTTTCCAGATTATATTGCACAGAGTTATCATGGTTCTGAGATTAAGGTAATTATCAAAACCTACATTTGCAAGGCATCTTTCTTGATAAACATATTCATCTCTGTGACTTTTCAAATCTCGAAAAAAATTATTCAGTGGAAGAGGCGAAGAGGTTGTAGTTTGAGAAGTTTATTTTAAACATTCCATAATTAAAAGCATGACCTCAGCTGAGGATCAACTGTAGCTCAGCAAATACTAAACTGACCTTTAGTACATTACTACTTGATACATGATGAGGAAAAAGCATAATTAATAAACTAAAGAAATAATTTTTCATTAATTCAGTTTCATCAGCTCTTGGTTCTACTGGGTTGATCCTTGTATGAGACTAGTGAACTCTTCAAACTATAGATGATGTCACCAACACCACTTTATTCATTAAAACCTTTTTATTAATAAGGAGACAGTGACTGGAGTTAGAAGAAAGATTTACTATGTTCAAATTCATCACAAAAACTGTAAAATCAAATGAAGTATATGGCTAGCACAGTACATGTCATTTAAGAAGCCCTCAATATGTTCTGTGAATGTGAATTCATTATAGAATATCAGTGGTTTAATCACCTCAAATAAAATATAGCTCAAGGTAGAAAACATGATCAAGTTGTTTTAGCAAATTTAATAACTAGACAGAGAGATTTACATTAAGTAAATGGATTTGTATGTTTTTTTACTGAGCTTCCTCTTACATCATTATTTTATTGTTTATTTGCTTACATATTCCTTCCTTAAAATGGGCACTGAAATATAATGCTGTGTTGGACTGAGTGCTGCACAGGTAGTTATTTGAGCCTCAGGATTGGAACACCACCTTGTAGTAACATAGAAGCCTCAGGCTGAGGCAAGTGCAAAGCTTGTTTGATAAGAACTAGACCCCAGTGACCCTGGAGGGATTAGTTGAACCCTTTACTACTGAGTAATCTAGAGAAATAATGAGAAGATAAAGGAAAGTAAAGGGAGAGAAAGATATTCATACTGAGAAAAGAATAATTTATGGAAGGGTGTAACTGCAATGCCGTTTTAGAGACCCTGCTAGTTTGGCATTTCTTCTATGCAGGAAATATCGTCGAGTTCACCTTAATGTTGCATAGGCTGACTCTGTTGTTCGAATTTGACTCCAGACCACATGTCCACTGTAACTGAACAACATCTTTACTTTCTACTGTGTCTACGCTATCTGAAACATAAAAACTAGATTTAAAAGACATGTTATTTTTTATTTGTTTGTTGAATTCAACTGACTTCCTTTTTCTTTTATGTAAGATAATGATGGCTCTTGCATATTGAAAGAGGAATTATTTATTTCACTTCGATAAATATTGAGTGAGGCACTTACTGGAATGTGTGAGGACTGAAAAGATGAGTGAGTTTGTTTGGTGGAGGCCTCCAGTTTAATTTTTTAATTTTAAATTTTGAAGTAATTATGGACTCAGGAATATGCAGTACAAAGAGTCTCATGCACCACCTCTCAGCCTCTCCACTGGTGACATCTTACACAGCTCTACGGTACTGTCACAAGCAGGAAGTTGACCTACGTACATTACTGTTACCTGAAATGCACTGTTTTTAAAAACACCTGCATTCATTCATTTGTTTGTGTGTGTGTTTGTGTGTCTGTATGTCTGTGATGTTTTTACTTTTTAATCAAGGGACTAATAATCCTAAACTATTGGAGTTGGCCTTTAAGATTATTTAGCAGCAGTATATAGGAAAGATTGGCAGCGGGAAGACCCAACCCAAAAGTATTAACAATAAGAAGAGCAATAATGAAACCCTGTCGTATATAATACCCAGCACAGTGCTGGATACAGAGAAACTTCATAGTGAGTGAGTCGGGATTTATATTTCTTACTGTATTTATTTTTTTCAATTGTTAAAAAAAGCAATCTCTTTCAATTTGACAATTAGTGCGCACTGGCAGGGTCAGAAGACTGCTAACAGAGTCAAAACCCAGGCAGGCCCTCAGTCAGCACACGGGACAACATACCGCAGAAGAGACTGGAAAAGCAGGACAGTTGTCATCTGGAATGAAGTAAATAACACAGGTCAGATAAAGATCAGATCAAGAACCCCAGGCTGTAAATCAGTAACAAGAATAACTCAGTGAGAAAGTAGAGGAGATATATGCTTCCTGCCCTGGCTGCTAGCAGACACCTAATTGTTTCTTTTATAGCTTGTTAATTAAAAAAAACAAAACAAAACCAAAACTTGTCATTTCAAAAAAAAATCTGCTTTTTAAATTCAAGACCTTTTTAAAATCTAATATCCTGTAAGAAAGTTCAAAAGATAGTTTTTTACTGTTTCCTAAAATCAAAATAAATGCTAAGAAAAATTTTACTATTGTTTCCCCTGCCCCTTTGCTTAATGTCAGGACTGGATAACTTTGTTTTCCTTGTGCTCCAAAAGCTCCTATGAAGGTCAACATTTGCTGGGTACACAAACGAGGGTTACAGAACTTAAATATGTCATTTGCTGGCTAAGAGATAATGAGCACATTATTTAAACATTTTCTAAAATTTGATGACCTTGTCAGTAATATAAGTGTTAAGGTCAAAGGGCCCTTTCTATTTTAACACTCTCCAAAAAAAAAAAAGAAAAGAAAAATCTCAACTTATGAATTCTCATATACTTTTTAATCACTGTCCAGCTTTTGTTCAGCAGTTAGTATGAAGACTGGTAAGTAGCACATAATTCTGAATGAATTATTTGGAGAATCTGAAGGACAAAAAAAGCTTGTTTCAAGAGTTTTAAGTAATTTTTAGATCCTAATAGAGTAAAATTGTTTAATCATAAAATCTTTGCAACTGAATTTTTTGTTCTTTTTTCTTTATTTATTTTTGTTTAAAAAATATGAGAAGCAATCTCTTAGACTTAAGGAAGATTTTTATCTGGGAGCATGGAAACTGAGCTTTAAAATTGCTTCTATTTCAAAAACTCACTGGTGTTAGTGGGAAAATATGTGCAGTTCATTAAAGATTTTATTTATTGATTTTAAAGAGAGAGATAGAGATGGGTAGAGGGGGAGAGCAAGATTCATCAGTTTGTGGTAGTGGCCTCTCGTACGTGCCTTGACCGGTCAAGCCCAGGGTCAAGCTCCAGGTCAAAGCCTTATCCACTGTGCCACCACAGCTCACACAGTTTCTTAACTTCTTGTATAAATTGCAAATGCACCTTAAAAAAATTTACTAATTAAACTAAATAAATATGTCTACCCATTTAAGCATATTACTTTTATAGTTAGTGTAAATATAGTAAAAATAAAAAAAGAGGCATCATTTAGTGAGTTTTACTAAGTTCCAAGCATTGAGGTATCATTATTAAATGCAGGAAATCCAGGACCATAGAGGTCAAGTAACCCTTCATTTCTAAGGTCACATACATCCAGTAGAAGGTGCAGTCAAGATTTTAACATAGGTAGCTGGGCTACAGAGCTGGGTAGCTAACCACCTACATTTGACATAGCTATGTGCCACTTCCAAGATGGAAAAAAATACACTGCACAGTATAAGTTAGATAGCAAGATAGTGGTTGAACATATTTTTGGTAACCTTAAACAATAGTTTGAACTCAACTTTCACAGACATTCTTTAATTTCTGCCTCTGGAACTCTGCTGAACCGTGTGTAAATGTGGGTGGAGTGCAGAGCGCATTCCTAGCAGCTGTGGTTGATGCAATGCTGTGAGAACATTCCAGCTCCCAGAACCCTCCTGGGCATACCCAGGAAGGGAGCTCGCCCGCTATAAGGAAGTGACTTAGTGCCAAACACTCAGCTCCCTGATCTTTTCAGCCATTGGTTATGAAGGACACGCTGTAACACCCTATAGGCTGAACCCATGTATATAAGCTAGCTTACTTCCTGAATAAAGTGGATCTGCGCCACTGAACCTGGTCCCCGGAGTCAGGTCTTTCCCCGGCAGGACTTGTCCACATGTAAATCCAGTTTACATTTGGGGACAGCCTAACTACTTGAAGTAGATGATTTAGTAATCAGAAATAACCATCTGACTTATTTTATCTGAATGGAGAATCTTTCCTAAGTAGCCTGCTTGCTGTTTTACCACCCAAACTGTTTATTCAGTCTCTTTATTTGTTCTGAGTTATCCCTCCCCTGAAAGGTGAGAATGTAGTTGGCAAATTACTTCAATTATTAATCATGAGTCTCTTTTCAATGTACACAAAAATTTCCAGACACCATATGTTCCACATTTACCTGCTGTTCAAGAAGGTAGATTTCTGCAGAGAAGTAGTTTGAAGAAAATAGTTACTGGTAAGTGCTTTATATATTTGTGAGCCTTTTAAAAATATGGACCTAATTTTCATGATTTTTCAGATATAGCATGTTTTCACAAATACATACATAAAATAGAGTGATTCAATTCTATTTATATGCTATTAAGTCTTATATGATTTAATGTAAACATCACTCCTCAGGTATTAGCATGAAGAAACCCAATTTTTTACTTAGTAAAAGTGTTATATTTTGGAGTCCTTCTAGCTCTCTTGTGTCAAATAATGATTAAATTACACTATCTTGACCATTTGATTCTTACTAATATGTGTAGTGATATGATACTGAATAGCTTGTCTTGAATTTGAATTTTAAGCTCTTGACCATTTCCTGAATTAAACAGATAGTTTAATAGTAGAATAATAATAATAAACCTAAGTAAAGGATATAAAATGTTATCATACTCATTTTCCTTCCTAGAACATTAGATCTCAAAAGCCTTACATGGAGAAATAATTCCCTGGGCTCTTAATAAGTGTTACTACAAAAAGTTTGAGAGATGGGTTACATAAGATTGTATAAACTTCTCTCTTACAGAACTTCTTACTTTCTTTAACATGTAATTTATTTAACTGCATTTTCTCCAAATCTAATTTGATCATTATTGAATATTTCATGGGTGTGATGTTTTATGAAACCCTGATAATATTTACATCAGAATTTCTTAAATGAAGCTAGATGTAAGAATCACTTAGCAAATGTGTGAATCATATCCTTGCTGAGAAATTAAATTTGAGTCTTTGGAGGGTGCGGGCCTGCAGTAAGCAGAATAATAGCCTCCCAAAATGTTTAATTCCTGATACCTCTGGATTCCAAACATGGCAAAGGGGAATGAACAGAACGGATGGGTGAAGGTTGTTAATTTACTGACCTAACAATGTTCTGGAATATCCAGCTGGGCCCAATGTAATGACAGAGGTCTTTAAATGTGATAGAGGAAAGGCCACAGATGAGTGCGCTTCAGCGTAGTGCGGGGGTGGGGGTGGGGCGCTACCTGTAGCCCTTACAGGCTCTGAAGCTGGAGGGAGGGGGCTGCCGCCAGGCAGCACAGTCTCTAAACCAGTGAAGGCCAGGAAGTGGGATTTCTCTGGAGCCTTGAGAGAGGAACAGTCTTGCTGACACCTTGAGGTTCATCCAGAGAGACTCACTTTGCACTTTTGACCTCTAGAACGGTAAGTGATTTCATTTGTGTTGTTTTCACTACTTGGTTTGTGGTAATGTTACAGAAACCATGGGAAATGGCACTGGGGCCAAGCACTGGTTATTTCTAGGTGCTACCATGTGATCCTGACATGCAGCCTGACTGAGAACCACTGATGGAAATGAACTGCCATTCGTTGGAATCACTTAAGAAACTTCATTGAATGCTAATATCTGGCACCCAACACCACAGATTCAAATTCATATTTAAAATATTAACTTACTTAATCTCCATAACAACCTGAGAACATTGGTACGTAAAGACACATGCACCCCCATGTTCATCACAACATTATTCACAGTAGCCAAGACATGGAAACAACCAAAGTGGCCTTCGATAGAGGATTGGATAAAGAAGATGTGGTACATATATACAATGGAATACTATTCAGCCATAAGAAATGATGACATAGTGACATTTTTGACAACATGGATGGAACTTGAGAACCTTATATTGAGTGAAATAAGTAAATTAGAAAAAGCTAAAAACAATATGATTTCACACATAGGTGGGATAAAACACTGAGACTCATGGACATAGATAAGATTGCAGTGGTTACCAGGAGGAGGGGGTTGTAGGAGAGGAGGAGGGGAGAGAGGGTTGGGGGAAGGGTATAAAGAGGGACAAATATAAGGCGATGGAGGATGATTTGACTTTGGGTGATGGGTATATACAACATAATCGACTGTTCAAATGATATGGAGATATTTACCTGAAATCTATGTACTCCTGTTGATCAATGTCACCTGTTAAATTTAATTTTCTAAAAAAAAAGTAAAAACTGTTCAACAATTATGAAAATCTGAGGGTTCTGGGGTGTGTAAATATTACTAAATGTAGCAATATTTAGTGTTATTGAGAGTATTACTGTATTAGACTAGAAATAATCTTATCTGCTATATCAGGAAAAATTATTCTGTATATTTCCTTCACAAAAAGAGGCATATAGTTATAATATCTTAATAGTTACATAAATAAATGAATTGTTAATAGTGCAATAAATAAACATTAGTTGTCCAAGTATTTAATAGGTGGACCAGTTTTCAGAGAACTCAATAAAATGAGTTACAGTGTATACATATGTTGTGTACCATATGGAAAACCTACTTGTTTGCATATCAGCCCTATTCAATTATAAAAAACAAACCCAAAAGTCATTCCAAACCAACTGAAATGTCAACATACTTTGACATTTTGGTGACATACTTAGGAGAAGCACAAAGATACCAAAACAAAGCTATAAAATCCAGTATAAGATTTATTTATAAAGCATTCAGTTTTTAAGAGTTAGAAAGGCAAAGATAAATAGCAAAGCCAATCCCCTCATGTGCAGGCTCTTGCCAATTCTGTTCATCCACTCGCGTTAAATACTGTAATTCTCATGTAAGTCAAATCTTTCAAGTTTTTAGTCTCCCATAATGAAAAGAGCTCTGAGCTAGAGACAAAGGCACTGCTGTGTGGCACTGAGCATAAAGCATAAAACCATGGCAATTTCCCCTGATCTGTAAGTATTTTACCTGCTTTTCCCATCTCAACGGATTGTTAGACACCAAAGGACAAAGCATGAGAAAATACTTTTGAAAATAGTAAAGCCCCATGTAAATAATTATTCTGGGCAATAACCTACAGTCTATCTGGACTGCAAAAGTTACCTATGTCTGTTTAACTAATTGCTCCAAAACTTAGTGGTTTAAAACAACAGTTGTCTCACAGCACAGGCATACCTCATTTTATTACACATCTCTTTATTGTGCTGCACAGATGTTGCCTTTTTAAAAAAAAAAAACTGAAAGCAAGACCCTCCACCAGAAAAAAGATAACACTCTTTATTGTGATACTTGCTTTATGGCGGTATTCTGGATATGAACCCTCAATCTCCCTAAGTATGCTTGTGTCTTTTGCACATGGCTGAATTAAGTCCTCTGCCTCATGGTCTCTCACAGGTTGCAGTCAAGGTGTCTGTAGTGGCTATAATCATCTCAAGGTTCACCCAGGGAGGGATCTGCTTCCAAGTTGACTCATATTGTTGTTGGCAGGATTCAGTTCCTTATAGGCTATTGGACTGAGGACCTTAGTTTCTTTCTCATTGTTGGCTGGATGCTGTGCTCAGTTCATTGGCACATGGTTCTCTCCACTGGGGCATTTGCACCATCAAAGTTTGCAAGCCAAGAAGGCAATACAAAGAGTATAGCAATATGGAAGTTAAAGTCATTTTTATCTAACTGTGGAAACGACATCCCATCACTTTTGACTTACTCTCTTTATTACAAGCAAATTGCCATGTTCATCTCAGACATGAGGGAATCTTGCCAATATCAAAATTCCTAAATCATTTTACATATATTTTGCATTTATTTCATATACCATTTCCTGCTTTTTGTAATGTTAGTAATAGCTTTCAGAACTATTCATTTGTAAGGGCCCTAAAGTCAGGAAATGGGTCTTATACCTCTTTCTATTGTCCAGTGGGACAAAGGACATCAAACACTACAAAATGAGAAATCTATATATATATTTATTAAATTGACTCAACTTTTAAATTCAAAGGTTAACATCAACTGTTTTGATCTTCTTTCTGCTAAAGGGCTTACCTGAAGCCATCAAGAATCAATAGTATCAGTTTTGAAACAGTCTTATTCAAGGGAGACCTTCCAGTTTCTTATTTTTAAAGGACATCTGTGGTCCACTCTTCTAATGGTATGATTCACTGAGAGCATGAATCTGCAGGAAATAATGGAACCATCTGACCTCAACAGTAAGGTCCCAGCTTTTCTGGTGCCTATGCATAAGAGCACACTTATTACAGTGGCTAAACATATCCAGTTATTAAAATGTTCTGTAGCAAGCTTAATTTTAAGGCAACATTTCCCTTAAGTATGAAGTTTTAATGAGAAATCTTTCATTTACATTAACTAATTAAAATATTATACGGGTGATTATTTTTTAGGCCATACCCTGTTTGTGTAAATAGACCTATACTTAAACGAAATCACTTAGCTAATGGCCTGGAAGAGAGAGTATCTGGAGATCTGAAAAGTTACATTGGCATAGTAGAGCTTGCAACAGGATTTCTACTTTTTAGGTACATTTTTATAAAGTTGGGTCCAATATTTTAAATATTGTCTTAGCTAATAAATGATTAATTCCTTTCAGTTCAAAAATCTGAACTCAAGAACACTTATTTGACTTTAACAGTCTGTTAAAACTGACTCCCAGGGTTTTTGGTTTAGATTCAGTCTACTTTTAGTTCTCTTTACTAGACTTAATCCAAAGAAAGATGAGGAGAGCTTATTTCAGGGCAGCTCACTATTAAGTTCTCTCCACATCCCTCCTCCAACCTCCTGTACCCCTCATTCTACTTACCATTGCCATTCACTCTGGGGAGTACTGTGGGAGGTCTGAGCTGAAGTTGACTTCTCCTTGAGACTCTCCCTCATCAGTAGCCCCTGTGTATAAAATGGCCAATATTCAAAGTTAAATTTTTGGCTAAGCAAATGGAATTTAATCCATTTGTTCAGTGGTCCATGTAGTCCAACACATCATGGGGTTTGATTCAGTATGCTGAGTGCCAAGTCACAGGAAGCAGTTATCTTTCTATGATATTACATTGCATTTTATGCTTTGGTGGGTAATAGAGAGAAATTGTGAACTGATGGAAAAATAAAATTGAGAAGTATAGTTTTTGTTCAGGCTACATTGATTGTTTTCATTACATCATTGGATAAGTTATTATACTTTTATTTATTTGTTGAGAGAAATGTGAGTGTTACTGAGTCTAGTACTATTTTAGCAATGGGATAAAGCAATGAACCAGAAAATGTTCCAGCTCTTATGGATCTTACATTCAGTCAGGAAATAGATAATGAACAAATAATCAAGTAGCCCCACATTATGCCAGATGGTGATAAGTGCCATGGAAAAAACAATAAAGCTTGTAAAGCAACAGAGTATCAGTTGGAGGTAGGGGGTGTGCTATTATAGACAGAATAGCATTTGAGCAATGACCTGGAGAAAGTGAGAGTAAGTTTATATGAGCATTGGGAAAGGGATAAATTCTAAAAGGAACAGAAAGGACACAGACACTAACGTGGGGAAATGTGTGTTTAAAGAACATCAAGGAAGCTAAAGTAGAGATATGGAGAGAAGATTTAGAAATAAAATTGGAGAGGCAGGGGTTGAGTGTGGATCATATTGAGACAGGTAGGCCTTTGTAAGGACTTTGAATTAGACTTGAGTGAGATAGGAAGGCATTAGAGCAGGGGTCGAGAACCTTGTTGGCTGAGAAAGCCATGAACGCCACATATTTTAAAGTGAAATTCCATGAGAGCCATACAATATGTTTAACACTAAATACAAGTAAATGTGTGCATTTTATGTAAGACCAATACTTTTAAAGTACAATAAGTCTCTGAATTCTTTTTAATAATGTTGTTATGCTGTTGCTAACCAATGATGAATAAAGTACTTCATATCATTAATGCGACTTCTGGTGCTGCATGGTTTTGCTGATGGCTTTGTAGTCTGGTTGATACGTGGTGAGGTTAAGCTTCATGCAGGCGTTGAGACTTCCATCCGTTAAACATGATTGTAGGTTGGCCTTAACATTCTTTAGATGTGAGAAAGATTGCTCACATGCATATGTAGAGCCAAACATTGTCAGTACAGCAATACTCACATGCTGCAGTGTGTGGTATGTGATGGGAAGCTTGTTCCAAGTTTTGACAATCAGTTGGTCTGTGGGTTAAAGTTTTTTCTTTTTTTTTTTTTTTTAGATTCTGTAGTTTAATTAATAATAATGCAGCAATGTTAACTTCTTGGTTTTGACAAAAAAAGTTTTTTCATTTCTCCCCATTTGTGTGTGCTCACCAACTCTGCGTGCTGTTGTGCAAGTTTTTCCAAATCTTCATTCAGTGACTTGAACTTATTTACCCACATGTCTGAGGGCTTCAGGTCAGGAGCTGGTAGTGTAAAATCTCTGACAGAGACACTGAAGATGTAACTCAGGTCGGTGCTGTCCACTGCACACTCGTGTGGATGGGTGATGAACTTAAAAAGATGAGTGCGCTCACGAAATTCTCCAAAACGCACTTTGAATGATTGCAGGAGATTAGATGTGAAGCCCGCTAGCTGCTGGAGATCAAGATGTTGAGCAGGGTCACTTGCTGTGCATGCACCTTTAAACTCTCCCAGTTTTTCAAAGTGTAGTAAATGACCTGTTTCAATGTCAGTAATGAAGAGTTCCAGCTTGTTTTCAAATGCAAACACTGCTTGTTGAAGGGATAAGACTGTATTTCCAATGCCTTGCATTTTCACATTGAGCTGGTTCAGATGTTCAGTCATGTCCACAAGATAGTAGAACTTTAGGAGCCACTCAGTGTTAGCTAACTCAGGATGCTCGGCATTTTTCATTTCAAGAAAAGTTCAGATTTTGCTCAGACAAGCCGCGAAATGGCTGAGCACCTTCCCTCTTGACAACCAAAGCACATTGCATTGCAGAAGCAGACCAGGATAATTATTCCCAAATTCATCCAGCAGTGTTTTAAACTGGCGATCATTTAAAGCTCGGCAACAATAAAGTTGACTACTCGAATGACCAGCGACATCACCTCACCAAGCTGCTCACCACACATCTGCACACAAAGCGCCTCCTGATGTAGGATGCAGTGAGATCTTTTCATGTTCACAAAGAAGCACTACGAATCCTCTGTTTTTCCCCACCATGCACATAGCACCATCAGTACACTCACGACGACCCCTCTTGTTGTCTCTTTCATAGGCAAAACAGCAAGACTTTCCTCACATAGTGTGTCACCAATAGCATACCTTGCAATCACTCTGAACTGAGATAAATGGCTTATGTCTGTTGACTCATCCAAAGCGAGAGAAAAGAATGGTGTTGCATTTATGTCCTTCACTTGTGTTGCCTCAATTTGATTTGCCATCATGACGATACAATCGTGAACAGTTTTTGCTGACAGAGGCATGCCTATTATTCATTTGATGATCTTGTCTTTATCCGAAATGTCGTCAAAAAGTTCATTGGCAACATCAAGCCTGAATGTTTTGGTATACTCCCCATTTGTGAATGGCTTTCCGTTTCTCACAGTTGCTAAAGCACCAGCAGAGCTAGCCAAATTCCAGTCACCTTGTTGGGTCCAAACACGGAGTTGCTGCTGACTAGCTTACACTCTGTACAGTAGCTCTTGACATGCTTTCTTCCTACTGTCCGTTGCTGGATATTTCGATGCAAATGTAGTATGGAGTGTTTTGAAGTACCGCTTTGTATTTGACCGTTTCATCGATGCAATTTTATCATTGCATATTAGACACACTGCAAAACCTACTCTCTCCACAAAGGTGAATTCCTCTGTCCATTCCTGCTGAAAAGCACAATACTCCTCATCTTTTTTTCTTTTAGCCATCTTCTTCATCAAAAGGGTTTCTGCATTTAGCTAGCTGACTACTTGATTAAAAGGAGGGAAATTTACTTCCTGACCTCACAATGACCTGTGTACGTTATGCATTATCCAATAAAAATTTGGTGTTGTCCTGGAGGACAGCTGTGATTGGCTCCAGCCACACACAACCATGAACATGAGTGGTAGGAAATGAATGGATTGTAATACATGAGAATGTTTTATATTTTTAATGTTATTATTATTTTTATTAAAGATTTGTCTGTGAGCCAGATGCAGCCATCAAAAGAGCCACATCTGGCTTGTGTGCCATAGGTTCCTGACCCCTGCATTAGAGGATTTTAAGCAAAGAGGAGATTTGTCTTCGATTTTAAAAGGAACAACCTACTTGTCATATTGAGAATCAACTTCAGAAGAACAAGGATGGAAAAAAACCAAGGGGCTATAGTAATTTTGTAGGGGCAAAACTAGTGACCATTGTTCCAAGGTAGAGTCAGATTGTTGCTTTATGGCATGGTATAAACAGATACGATTTCCTGATGGATTAGGCACTGGCTGTTAGAGAACATAAAATATCAAGAATGAACCCAGTGCCACAACTGGAAGAATGAGTTGTCATTACTATAGATAGTAAAACTGCAAGGAACAGATAACAGGAAAGACAGGAGCTCAGTTTTATGTATTTTAATTATGGTATATGTTATTGAATTCATTATTGAATATATGAGTCTGAGTACATAAATTTCACACTAATAAATATTTACATAGTATTTAGAGTCACAGAACTGGTTGCAGTAATCTAAGAAGCAAGTACAGTGTGTCCGTAAAGTCATGGTGCACTTTTGACCAGTCACCGGCAAACAACAAAAGATGATAGAAATATGAAATCTGCACCACATAAAAGAAAAACCTTCCCAGTTTCTGTAGGATTGATGTGGCAGCATGTGCGCATGCGCAGATGATGATGTAACACCGTGTATACAGCAGAGCAGCCCATGGCCATGCCAGTCGATGTGGACGGTACAGAGGAAAGTTCAGTGTGTTCTGTAGCTCGCTAAATTCAAATCTGTGACCAAAGTGCAATGTAAATATCGGTGCATTTATAATGAAATGCCACCACATAGGAATAACATTACTCGGAGGGATAAGCAGTTGAAGGAAACCGGCAGTTTGGTGAAGAAACTCCCTTCTGGTAGGCTATCAGTCAGTGACGAGTCTGTAGAAGCTATATGGGATAGCTACCGAAGGAGCCCTAAAAAATCTGTGCATGAGCCCACATCAAACTGCACTGAATAGGTATGAAACTGGGAGAGTTTTCCTTTTATTTGGTGAAGATTTCACATTTATATAGTCTTTTGTTGCTTTCCTGTGACTGGTCAAAAGTGCATCATGACTTTACAGACACACTGTATATAAGTGAAAAGGAAATTCAAGGACTTAGCTCTGGGGCATGCTAACATTTAGAGAAAGATAGTTATGGATGGAGGACTGAATAAAAAGGGAAATAAAAAATATGTAAAAAGTTTTGAAAGATATATTGAAACCCTGATATATAGTAGGCACTGTGATAGGTACTGTGATAGGGATGAATTAAAATAGTTTCTGCCCTTGAGGATTTCACAGTTTACTGGTACTTATTTATATAGACAGAGAGAAGGTGCTCTGGGCCCAGGGAAGACAAAGCTGCTCTCTTTGCCTTTGGACATCAAAAATGTTTAAAAAAAGAGATGACATTTGAGCTGGCTGAGAAACATGAGATGCAGTTTTCCATGTAGATCAGGGAGTGAAGGGCATCCCAGGTGCAAAGAATGGAAGGTACAAAGGTGCAGAATTGGAACACGTATGTGTTGACAAGAGTGCAAGGAGGCAGCATAGTCATAGAAATAAACACAGAATTTGGGGTCACAGTGAATTGGCATCTGCCACCTAATGGCTGTCATTTGGGGCAACTTAGTTACCTTCCATTACCCTTTGGTTCCTTCCCTATAAAACATGGTAATGGTATCTTCCTTGCATGATTACAATGACAGTGAAGAGTGAGTATGTCTAATATTTCCCTCGGTGATGACAGGGTGGTGGCTGCACCATGCAGGGCAGTTTTGCTGAGGTTAGCACTGCATCTACCATGTTTCTGGAGAGTTACATTGAGTACCAAGACTAAAGGAGTTGTATGTTTATCCTTACATGAGGGAGAATTTGAAAAAAAACAAATTGGAAGTGTTATGATTGGACTTTTTTTATATAAAAAATCCCAAAATAACTGCAAGGGTAGAATTAGAAGGGAAAGGAGGAATGAGGAGGGGAATACATACAACGGAAGGAAATAAAGGCATAGTCAAGGGAAGGAGGGAATAGTGAGAAGGGGCAGAAGGAAAAAAGGAAAAATGTTAGTGCTTATGATGTCCCACCCATTACTTCTTATCCATTAAGGTGCAAAGTACCATAATATACATTAACAATTAGTCCTCAGAGTCACATGAAATAGGTATAATCACCCCCATTTTACATCTAAGGAAACATTCTCAGAGAAGCTAAATAACTTGCCCAAGTTTTCCCAGATTGTGAGTAGGATAGAAGCTGGAGTGCGGGTATCACTCCAAAGACAGCCAGGATTCATAACAAGGTCTGTCTGAGTCTAACCACTAAGCAGGAAGACATGATGTTTATGGACTCTCAGTGAGGTCCTAACTAGATTCAGCAGAGTGGACATGTAGAAAAAAGTGTGACTTTTGTAGAGAGAGATTCACATCACTTCAAATGAGGTATTGCTAGAGAAAACGTTTTGTAGATTTTTTTTTTTTTGTATTTTTCTGAAGCTGGAAACGAGGAGAGACAGTCAGACAGACTCCCGCATGCGCCCAACCGGGATCCACCCGGCACGCCCACCAGGGACGACGCTCTGCCCACCAGAGGGCGATGCTCTGCCCCTCCGGGGCGTCACTCTGCCATGACCAGAGCCACTCTAGCGCCTGGGGCAGAGGCCAAGGAGCCATCCCCAGCGCCCGGGCCATCTTGCTCCAATGGAGCCTTGGCTACAGGAGGGGAAGAGAGAGACAGAGAGGAAGGAGGGGGGGTGGAGAAGCAAATGGGCACCTCTCCTATGTGCCCTGGCCGGGAATCGAACCCGGGTCCCCTGCACGCCAGGCCGACGCTCTACCTCTGAGCCAACCGGCCAGGGCCCGTTTTGTAGAGTTAATAGATTAAATACATGATGGTTTCATTTATTGAAGAAAACTGGAAGAAACAATGAGGAAAGTGTCAATTCACTAAGATTAAATTATCTTTGATGACTTAAGGTGATTTATATACATCAATTGGATTAACTGAGCTTTTTGCCTATTAGCTCCATAAAATTTGATATCTGGACCTCGATTTTGCTTAAGACCATAAAATAATTTTTTTAAAATGTACTTATAACCAAAAGGTCTCAGAGCCCCTAGAGTTTATTTAGAACTTTGAAATCTCTCAGCATTAATTTTTAACAGTAACTTGCATTCCCCACTCCCTCACCTCCAACACATCTAAAGATAGATACTGCACTCAAAGGTAGTACTCAGCATGGAGAAAAGGGCAAGGAATTTAAATTCTGGGGATTAGTAGAATGCAGGGGAAGAGATAAGGCTTTAGCAATAAAGTGATTAAAATAATTACAATAAAAAGGCAATTTAAAGTTTCTGATGCTTAAAGCTGAAAATGTTGGTATAAAGCTAAAGTTTTAGTGCTCAGATCTCTCTCCTGAGTTCCAGACTGAAATCTTTCTACTGGAAACTTTTATGTGACTGGTCCCCAGGAAACCTGCATGTCTCAGAAGTATTAAACTCAGTATGTCCAAAATGATCTTGACTCCTCCATTACCCTTAATTTCTTCCTTCTCCACGTCTAATCAGCTACCAAGGCCAAGATTCAGTTTTTCTAAATAATTTGCCTAAAGAATCAGCTTTCCTAGTATTTCCAGACCAGGACAAACTCCTCTTCTCAAACCCCACCTTTAGAGGGCATATCATATGAAGTATCCATGAGTGAGGTGTGGAGCCTACAGGATGTGTGTGAGCATGTATATGGTGGACCCATACATATATATATTTTTGTACTTATGATAGGAGATATCACTGAAGATAAATAGGTCTCCTGTAAATTCACTTTGCTCTTTTCATAAGATTCTGTATGGGACAAAGTTGAAATGACCTTTAAGGTTAATTAGGAAAAAAAATGAAAGGCGGCTCTTGTATACTTTCATAATTTTTCTAGGTTATGCAGAGCTTCTGGGAAGTTAAGTGATTTATGTGCACAATAATAATATTAAAATATTGTACTTGTTTTTTATGTTTATCTGTGTATTAATAATAGTAATTATATTTTCTATAGACTCATCAGAGTGACCAAAATTACATTTGTAATATCTGGGCTGTCCGTTCTCCAAAGGAAGTAAATGGCTTTTTGGAATTTTAGAGAAAAGTTTTCCATATAATGTGAGGGAAATTCAGGCAAAAACTTAAACCACATGTTTTTTATTTAGAAGGTGTATAGTATTGGTCCATTAAGCAAATAGGTTGGGTGCTAGAAAAGAGGGAGAGAGCAATGGAGGGGAGAGAAGAGATGCTTTTCTGTTTTCAGGTTTGGAGAACAAAGGAACCTGTCACAGACAATTGATGTTCCTGAGACTGGGTTACCTGAGACAGCAAAGGTGAAATAGTCTTAAATTTTAAGAACTGGTTCTTGACTCACTGAAGCATCTCTAGAGTGATAGAGTCTTGAAAGTGATAATGTGTGGCTCTCTGTGAAGACTGTATGTTGAGAAACAACTCAGGAGCCCTTGAAAAGATTCCATGGTTTGAAGGACTTTGAGAAGTCCCCATAGTGTGAACCAGGAACTGACTAAAGGAATGCGAAGTGGTTATCATCTGATCACCCCTCAGGCCTGAGCAATGGGGTGGGGTGGAGGCAGGGCTTTATTTACTGAATTTCAGTGTTCTTGTCTGATCAATCATGAGGATCAAGACTTAAAAATGGATTTGATGTTGGCTTTGTCAACTCTGATAACTGGCAGCTAGAATTCAGTGTTGATTAAATTGAAGATAAAGAAATGTGAGATGTCTGGCATTCTGAATGTTGTGGAGCAATTCATATTCATTACACAAAAATTCATAGTAATCAATAGATCAGCTGAAATCTGATGTCTAGAAAAATAAATGACTCATTTACAGAGGTGATGGGGTATTTAGAAACATGAGCTTTTGAGGCTGTGGTGGTTCTAATTTGTTTTATAGCTTGAAGAATAGTGAATTCAAGCTTTTGATGCTGGAAAATGAACCCTGGTTATTGTGCAGGCACAGTACATGATTCCTTAAAATTTTAGGTAATTTGTGTACCTCCATAAGTCAGTATTCTCAGTATAGATAAATTGGTTTTCTTATTTTATGCTCATGGCTAGGAATTCCAATTGCTATTTTTAAGTTATCTCTCTCCAGAGAGAATAGAATAGAAAATCAATGACTTGCTTTTCCTCATCTTGGAAATAGGTTTCTTTTTAGTTCAATTACTCAAATATATATTGACTGCCTACTGTGTGTCTTTGGTAGACTAGGTGGAGGGAGCTAATATAAAGAGCATATGATTGGAATTTATAGTATTTGGTTTTGTAATGTGAACATAAATATTTACTAGATGAGTGTCTATCAAAGTTATAACAAGAATATGTGTTTCACTATGATCTGACAATAATATATAGTATTTAGGAAAGATCTGTTATATCTAGGGCTCTTTTAACATAGGCAAGACTTTCTGCTCAATTTTCAAAGTGTAAATTTGCTTGTCATTTGCTCAGTCTATAAAACAAGGCAACATTATTGCCCCTAGTAGTCCCTTTAAATTCTATGATTCTGCAAAAAGAAGAAACTTTCAAAATTCACGAAAGGGGTATTTTAATACAGTCCTTAAAAAAAAGGTGTTCAAACTTAACCTTTCACACCTAGGATCCATAATAATAATCTAGAGAGATTAAATAATGGTTATAAATAGAAATATTGATGAGTAAATAACTTGTTTAAAGTCATACAAAGAAATTACAAAGACATAATCGAACTGGTAATCATGCCCTTGATACGATTAGGGATCTTAGCTTGTTCCTTTACTTTTCTCAAAATAGCATTTGATAAATGTTATTACTCTAAATACATTTTCAACTTGTTTTTCAGAACCCGTGGCTCTCAAAATTGCCTTCAGCATGATTCAGCATCCCCTAAAGGGCTTGTTAAAATGCAGATTCTGGGCCCCACCCCCAAGAGTCCTGATTTAGTCCGGCTCAGTGAGCTCTGAGAATCTGCATTTCTAACAAGCTGCAAGTGATGCTGACTGACACTGTTGCTCTGAGGAGCACAACCTGAGAACCAGTTCTTCTCAAACCTCAGTTTACTCACCTGTCTAAAAGGCATTATGTGGGAATCATCTGGAAAGCTTTTAATATAGATTCCAGGAATTTTATTTCTATAGGTCTTGGCTGGGGCCAAGGCATCTATGTATTTTGAAAACTCCCAGGACATATTAATAATCCAGATTTGGAAAGGCTTTTGGGGTTTATATACCTAAAGGCTTTTTGAGTTTGCATAATGCCACTCAAGGTTTTCTTAGGTTGAAAATTCAGAGTGAACCTAGCAATAAAAAAAAATACATCTCTCTGATATAAAGGGAGAGAGCAATAAATAGAGCTTGTTACTATTTAAGGAAGTTTTGGTTTATTTAATTTTAATTATATTTAAGACAACTTTACATTTATATTTAATATAAATCCCCTTCCAAAAGATGACATTTCATTGACTTGGTTTTACGTTCTTAAAAGCACATTGAAGCCAATATGCTAAGATTTCATGTATATACTATGATAACATGCTACTTCATCATAATTCATATAATTCTGTTCTGTATACCTTTTAAAATGGATTAAACAAAATTATCACCATAGTATTTTGTTTATTCTAAATTTATCAAAGTTATCTGCCAAACAGTCATCCAAAACATGAGAAATGAGGCAGGTGAACCCTCACATAAGAACATTTTGATGATGGATTATACTGTTACTTGCAAAAGAGTGCCACACGAAATCATTTATCATAGGCCTTTAAGCCTTTGCTGTTACTACGCCCCCATATCAGACGTCCCATCTACACATAAGAGGGTGTTTGTTTCATAACCATAGTTTTGCAAATTCCATTTGTCAACCTCAAGCATCCAACTTTATCTTCTATTGTATATCTTTAGGCAATAAAAGTTCTAATCCAGAATTTAGCTGTAAACTCAGCAGATAATGAAAGAAAAATTCAAGCTGACTCTTCCAAACTCTTTCAGTTATGTAATAGAGAAATGAATAAATGTTTATTTTGGTGGATACAGCAAGCAGGTGTGGCTTGAAGATAGGCCAGGATGAGCTAAGTTAAATAAAAGGTGGTGATTTTATGTAATTACTTTTTTGACTACCATGAAAATTTATATATTGCACTTTGGAGATTAAAGGTTTTTCACATTTGAAGACTAATCCTGGAAATTTTATTTCTCAAGTAAAGTATAGATATACTTTCCAGTTTTATTTTCACTTCAACTTTTCAGGAAGGATGAAACTTGAAATGATATTTACAATTACTTTAGATTTTCTTTTATAATCAATCTTAGGAAAATTCCCAGCACTACTCAAGATTCCATTTCTTGTAAGGCCAAGGATCCAGATATGTCAAAAAAAAAATTTACACGAATGTACTTAAAGTGTGAAATCTGGTTTCTAAAGCATCAGAAGACCATGCTTGGTAAATAGTTTTTCAATAAATGCTTGCTTACTTTTCTATGACAATAATTGTGCTAAATTAGAAATTTTTAAAATTAATTTTAATGGGGTGACATTGAAAAATCAGGGTACATAAATTCAGAGAAAACATCTCCAGGTTATTTTGACATTTGAGTATGCTGCATTCCCATCACCCAAAGTCCAATTGTCTTCATCACCTTCTAACTGGTTTTCTTTGTGTCCCTCCCCTCCTCCAACTTCCTCCCTCTCCTCCCCACCACCCAGTAACCCCACACTCTTGTCCATGTCTCTGGGTCTCATTTTTATGTCCCACCGATGTATGGAATCATATAGTTCTTAGTTTTTTCTGATTTACTTGCTTTGCTCAGTATAATGTTATCAAGGTCCATCCATGTTGTTGTAAATGATCCGATGTCATCAAACACCTCTTCCAAAGGGTCACATACATTAACTATTTTTGGGCCAGAGGCACAGTAAGAGCAATTCAAAAATATAACGATAAAATCATTGCCTTCAAAGATCTTACTTCTGGAAGGTAACTCAGGCATGGTAAACGACAATCAGAATGAGATCCATTATATGACAATTGACTGGGAATCACTTCAGGCTTCATGGGAACATAATTATCAAGTTAAAAGATGTAGAATGTTGTTCAGAATGGCCAAATAAATGAGAGAATTATGCTTCCAGAGAAGCTCATGAGGGAATAAGAGCATTTGGGTAACAGAAGCTTGGTCATTATGGTGGAGGGTATTGGAGGGGGTGGGGGATAATTTGGACAGTGAACAGAAAGAGACCAAATTGCGAATGGCTCACTTGTCTTGTATATTAAATATAGGAGCATTTGTATTTTATATTTTAAAAGCTAAGTAATTTATTTCTCCACACAATAGAAAGTGATTTACTAAGTTTTTGTATGCCATTGCAAGCATCACTGTTTCCTCTGCAGATATAGACAGAACACACACAAATGTAATGCTGCCAAGTCACGTGTGAGAAGGTAACCACTAGGTGGCAGAAAAGTACCACTTTTGTGGCCAGGACTACAAAGCTGGTCTCTTGATACCTTCAGTCTACCCTTTATTGAAAACCAGGTTGGCTCCAGACCAATGTTAGGAGTCTAGGTTTGTCCAGAAACTTTGTTGGAGATTGGATGACACGTTTTGAGGAGCTCTTGTCACTTCAGACAACCTGCAGCCAATGGCCCTGCTCGCTTTCATTCCCCCCAGTGGGCATCATTTATTGGACGAATACTGCATGGAAATGCACCTTAAGCTGTTTATTTGATTAAAAATGTAATCAAGGTTCATATATATCAACAGGCACAGCAATATGATTAGTTCATAACTAAATTTAGCAATGTGTACAAAAATAAAATAATGTGTCAATCTGATTTCTTTTCCATATTTTTTAATTTATTTTTTAATTTTTTAATAAATAAATTTTTATTAATTTTAATGGGGTAACATCAGTAAATCAGGGTACATATATTCAAAGAAAACATGTCCAGGTTATCTTGTCATTCAATTGTGTTGCATACCCATCACCCAAAGTCAGATTGTCCTCTGTCACCTTCTATCTAGTTTTCTTTGTGCCTTTCCCCCTCGCCTTCCTTTCCTCCCCACCCCCCATAACCATCACACTCTTGTCCATGTCTCTCAAAACTCTTAGTCTAGTTTTTATGCCCCACCAATGTATGGAATTATGCAGTTCTTGTTTTTTTCTGATTTACTTATTTCACTCCGTATAATGTTATCAAGATCCCACCATTTTGTTGTAAATGATCCGATGTCATCATTTCTTTTTTATTTTATTTATTTATTTTATTTTATTTTATTTTATTTTATTTTTTTGCATTTTTCTGAAGCTGGAAACAGGGAGAGACAGTCAGACAGACTCCCACATGCGCCCGACCAGGATCCACCCGGCACGCCCACCATGGGGTGACGCTCTGCCCACCAGGGGACGATGCTCTGCCCATCCTGGGCGTCGCCATGTTGCAACCAGAGCTACTTTAGTGCCTGGGGCAGAGGCCACAGAGCCATCCCCAGCGCCCGGGCCATCTTTGCTCCAATGGAGCCTTGGCTGTGGGAGGGGAAGAGAGAGACAGAGAGGAAGGCACGGCGGAGGGGTGGAGAAGCAAATGGACGCTTCTCCTATGTGCCCTGGCCGGGAATCGAACCCGGGTCCTCCGCACGCTAGGCCGACACTCTACCACTGAGCCAACCGGCCAGGGCCGATGTCATCATTTCTTATGGCTGAGTAGTATATCATAGTGTAAATGTGCCATATCTTCTTTATCCAGTCTTCTTCTTCTTTTTTTTTTTTTTTTTTTTTTTTTTAACAGTGATTAAAGCCTTTACACAAACTCTTGGCCAATACAGCAAGAATCCATAAAAGAGTAGTGTCCTTAACATGTTCACCAAGTCCAAGTTGGCACCAACACCATTCCAAATCCCTGCAAATGCAACCTAACTCATCAGTCCGTTAGGAGCTGTCACAAGGAGCAGGAGTCCAGGAAAAGTCCACATCCAGGAAAAGTCTACATGGCACTGGAATTGTTGTCACAATTCTATACATTGCAGCTCACGTCCAAGTCCCAATGACTGCTGCTTATAACTGGTAATGATTCAAGTAGACTGGAAAAGCCATCTGCAGCATGTCTAGGATAGCCAGGAGCTTTCCCTGGCTTGATAAAGAGAACCTTGGGATACACTAAGCTGGGTGGTAAAGGTAAATTCATAATAGAAGTTGGCAAAAGGGGGAAAGAGAGCTCTAAATTAGGAGTAGGTCCCAGCCTGAAATATGAATGGGGCATTGAGGTAGGAGGAATAAAGAAAACATTGTATATTAAACAAAGCAGCAGAAAATAGGACTATCAACACCCACAGCAGAGATCTTTGAGGGAAGAATAAAAAACCTGACTATTCAGGCAAGACATAGTTAAGTGGCCCTTGTGCAAGTAAGATCAGTTTACCTGCTTCTTGGAAGAAATACCCTAGGCTCATCCACAGTGTCGTAGATGGGGCCGAGGGCCCTGGGCACCTTCAGCCTTCAGTGGCAAACCCCAGCATTCTGGGCAAGGTTAGGTCATAGGTGGCTGGAGCAGGGCTGGAAGAGACTGAACTCTCCCTTAGAGGAGTGAGGGGGAAGCCTACATTCCAGTGTCCCTTTTTCCTCACAGCAAAGGCATGTAAGCCTGGCAGGCTTTAGCTCAACGACCTTCCTATTCACTATTGAAACAGGACCCAGATGGGATCCTATGAGACCCCTTTGGGGTGTTGGAGCCTTTAAGGGCATATCCTAAAAGCTGGTAGTTCACCTGAGCTCTATTAGGCTTTTTCTGCCTCTTGGTACCTTAAAAGCCATGCTCAGAAGATCTCGCTGAGGGGTTTGAGGATCCCCATCTGCCTATATAAACCTTTTCCATATATCTGGAGCTATTTGGAAAAAGACAAAACAGTGTTATTAGCTGAATCAAATAAAAGAAGGTAGAAGTTTGCAGGAGAAAAAGATTTGGCATCTCTTGTTCATCAGCATTCAAAAGAAATTTAAAATTTTTTAAGTAAAAAGCATGATATGGTAGACCCGTAGGAGTTCCAGGATATGACTCCCCCCTTTTAAATTTTTTTACATTGACCTTAAAATATTTGCTGAGTACACTTTAATAATACCTTGACTTTAACGATTGTAAGAAATACCCATAATTCAAAAGGTTTGACAAAATACAGTAACTGCTTTTGCTACACATACAGGAGCATTGTCAGTTTTAACCAGTTTAGGAAATCCAATAATAGAAAAATATGCATACAGACAATGAGCTATAACATGCTTAGCAGCCTCTCCTGTTCTGACAGAGGTTTCTAAAAATCCAGAATAGGTATCCACTATAACGTGGACATAGACTGTTTGCCAAATGAAGGTATATGAGTAACATCCACTTGCCAAAGTTGTCCGGGTAAGAGTCCTTGAGGGTTAACTCCAAATGAAGGGAGAGATTGCAGTATATGACCCCTTGGACAGGATTTACCAATCTCCCATGCTGCTTCCCGAGAAAGTTGAAACTGTTTACACAGGGCTGCAGTGTTCTGGTGATGAATAGTATGAGACTGAATTGCTCGATCTGTCATGGTTGCTCCAAATAATTTTCTTTTGGGTAGCTTGATCAACAAGGGCATTCCCTTGTGCTAAATCTCCAGGGAGCATGGAGTGAGCTTGATTGAGAATATCCTATAAAACATGGAGCTCTATGTTGACATACAAGTCTTCGAAGAAGGAGGAACTGCTGAAATAGTTCATCAGCAGTTGTCCCTAAGACAGCAGTCTTTATAGTGGAAACAACCATAAGTAAATATTTGCTGTCTGTATAGAGACTAAAGGAGGAATATGGCAAATGCTGAAAAGCCATGATAATGGCATATAATTCTAGTCTTTGAGCTGATTTTAAGTTGACTGTTTCAGTATAAAGTTGTCCATTGATTTGCAAAAGCGATTTGCCATTTAGTTGAAGTTTCCCAGAGCCACTGTTGTTGGTCCTTTGAAAAAAGGAACAACAATAATTTTGAGGCTCAAAACCTATAAGATGTAAGGGTCACCTATACCCCTTGATAATCTGGGAGGTGACAAGATCAAAATATGGAAGTGTATTCCATGGGCTATTAGATGGTTCAATGTGCCCAAGCTGTAGCTGCTCTTGTACCACCAATTGAGCAGCTGCCCTAAGTTTCTCCTGAGGAAGGGGCCACTGGTCTACCCATACAGGATTATCTGATTTCTAAGTAATTGGGTCTGCACAATGCACTATTTGGGTAGCAGGAGCTACCAAGGACCCTATGCTAAATTTTGATATCCTAATCCATACCTTCTGGTATTGGGTGCCACTTCTATGGTGGTGAGAATTCCTCATTGTTCTTTCCCTAGTCCCTTAGTGGGCAAAAATCCCCAATCAAGCATCTGAGTACTGACTAAACCATTAGGACTGACAAGCAATGCTCCCGTATTTTTTTTTTAAATAATTTTATTTTTTTAATGGGGTGACATCAATAAATCAGGATACATATATTCAAAGATAACAAGTCCAGGGTACCTTGTCGTTCAATTATGATGCATACCCGTCACCCAAAGTCAGATTGTCCTCTGTCACCTTCTATCTTGTTTTCTTTGTGCCCCTCCCCCTCCCCCTTTCCCTTCCCCATTCCCCCCTCCCCCCTGTAACCACCACACTCTTATCAATGTCTCTTAGTTTCACTTTTATGTCCCACCTACGTATGGAATAATGCAGTACCTGGTTTTTTCTGATTTACTTATTTCACTTTGTATCATGTTATCAAGATCCCACCATTTTGCTGTAAATGTTCCGATGTCATCATTTCTTATGGCTGAGTAGTATTCCATAGTGTATATGTGCCACATCTTCTTTATCCAGTCATCTATTGACGGGCTTTTTGGTTGTTTCCATGTCCTGGCCACTGTGAACAATGCTGCAATAAACATGGGGCTGCATGTGTCTTTACGTATCAATGTTTCTGAGTTTTGGGGGTATATACCCAGTAGAGGGATTGCTGGGTCATAAAGTAGTTCTATTTTCAGTTTTTTGAGGAACCACCATACTTTCTTCCATAATGGTTGTACTATTTTACATTCCCACCAACAGTGTATGAGGGTTCCTTTTTCTCCACAGCCTCTCCAACATTAGCTATTACCTGTCTTGCTAATAATAGCTAATCGAACAGGTGTGAGGTGGTATCTCATTGCTGTTTTGATTTGCATTTCTCTAATAGCTAAAGAAGATGAGCATCTTTTCATATATCTGTTGGCCATTTGTATTTCTTCCTGGGAGAAGTGTCTGTTCATATCCTCTTCCCATTTTTTTATGGGATTGTTTGTTTGTTTGTTGTTGAGTTTAAAGAGTTCTTTGTATATTTTGGATATTAGGCCCTTATCTGAGCTGTTGTTTGAAAATATCATTTCCCATTTAGTTGGCTTTCTGTTTATTTTGTTATCAGTTTCTTTTGCTGAGCAAAAACTTCTTAGTCTGATGTAGTCCCATTCATTAATTTTTGCCTTCACTTCTCTTGCCATTGGAGTCAAATTCATAAAATGCTCTTTAAAACCCAGGTCCATGAGTTGAGTACCTATGTCTTCTTCTATGTACTTAATTGTTTCAGGTCTTATGTTTAGATCTTTGATCCATTTTGAGTTAATTTTTGTACAGGGGGAGAGACTGTAGTCCAGTTTCATTCTTTTGCATGTGGCTTTCCAGTTTTCCCAGCACCATTTATTGAAGAGGCTTTCTTTTCTCCATTGTGTGTTGTTGGCCCCTTTATCAAAAATTATTTGACTATATATATGTGGTTTTATTTCTGGACTTTCTATTCTGTTCCATTGGTCTGAGTGTCTATTTTTCTGCCAATACCATGCTGTTTTGATTGTCGTTGCCCTATAATAGAGTTTGAAGTCAGGTATTGTAATGCCCCCAGCTTCATTCTTTTTCTTTAGGATTGCTTTGGCTATTTGGGGTTTTTTATAGTTCCATATAAATCTGATGATTTTTTGCTCTATTTCTTTAAAAAACGTCATTGGAAGTTTGATGGGAATTGCATTGAATTTGTATATTGCTTTGGGTAATATAGCCATCTTGATTATATTTATTCTTCCTAGCCAAGAACAAGGTATATTCTTCCATCTCATTATATCTTTTTCAATTTCCCTTAACAATGGTTTATAGTTTTCATTATATAAGTCCTTTACATTCTTTGTTATGTTTGTTCCTAAGTATTTTATTTTTTTTGTTGCAATCGTGAAGGGGATTATTCTTTTGAGTTCCTTCTCAGTTGTTTCATTGTTGGCATATAGAAAGGCTATTGACTTCTGAATGTTAATTTTGTATCCTGCGACCTTACTGTATTGGCTTATTGTTTCTAGTAGTCTTTTTGTGGATTCTTTGGGGTTTTCGATGTATAGGATCATATCATCAGCAAAAAGTGATAGCTTTACTTCCACTTTTCCGATATGGATGCCTTTTATTTCTTTGTCTTGTCTGATTGCTGTGGCGAGAACCTCTAGTACCACATTAAATAAGAGTGGAGAGAGTGGACAACCCTGTCTTGTTCCTGATTTAAGGGGGAAAGCCTTCAGTTTAGTGCCATTTAACATGATGTTAGCTGATGGTTTATCATATATGACCTTTCTCATGTTGAGATATTTTCCTTATATACCCATTTTGTTGAGAGTCTTAAACATAAAATTGTGTTGTATTTTATCGAAAGCCTTTTCTGCATCTATTGATAAGATCATGTGGTTTTTGTTCTTTGTTTTGTTGATATGGTGTATTACGTTAACCGTTTTATGTATGTTGAACCATCCTTGAGATTCTGGGATGAATCCCACTTGATCATGATGTATTATTTTTTTAATATGTTGTTGTATTCGATTTGCTAGTATTGTGTTTAGTATTTTAGCATCTGTATTCATTAGAGATATTGGTCTGTAGTTTTCTTTTTTTGTGCCATCCTTGCCTGGTTTTGGTATGAGGGTTATGTTGGCCTCATAAAATGTGTTTGGAAGTATTGCTTCTTCTTCAATTTTTTGGAAGACTTTGAGTAGAATAGGAACCAAGTCTTCTTTGAATGTTTGATAAAATTCGCTGGTATAGCTGTCAGGGCCTGGACTTTTATTTTTGGGGAGGTTTTTAATGTTTTTTTCTATTTCTTCTCTACTGATAGGTCTGTTTAGGCTTTCTGCTTCTTCTTGACTCAGTCTAGGAAGGTTGTATTTTTCTAGGAATTTATCCATTTCTTCTAGGATGTTGAATTTAGTGGCATAAAGTTTTTCATAGTATTCTACAATAATTCTTTGTATATCTACGGTGTTCGTGGTGATTTCTCCTCTTTCATTTTGGATTTTGTTTATATGAGTTCTTTCTCTTTTTTCCTTGGTGAGTCTTGCCAAGGGTTTGTCAATTTTGTTGATCTTTTCAAAGAACCAGCTCCTTGTTCTATTAATTTTTTCTATAGTTTTTCTGTTCTCTAATTCATTTATTTCTGCTCTGATTTTTATTATCTCCTTTCTTCGGCTGGTTTTGGGTTGTCTTTGTTCTTCTTTTTCTAGTTCCTTAAGGTGGGAAGTTAAGTGGTTCACTTGGGCTCTCTCTTGTTTGTTCATATATGCCTGAAGCGATATGAACTTCCCTCTTATCACTGCTTTTGCTGCATCCCATAGATTCTGATATGTCGTATTGTCATTTTCATTAGTCTGTATATATCTTTTGATCTCTGCACTTATTTCTTCTTTGATCCATTCATTTTTTAAAAGTATGTTGTTTAGTTTCCACATTTTTGTGGGATTTTTTTCCTCTTTTTTGCAGTTGAATTCTAGTTTCAAGGCTTTATGATCAGAAAATATGCTTGGTACAACTTCAATTTTTCTGAATTTGCTGATGTTGTTTTTGTGGCCCAACATATGGTCAATTCTTGAGAATGATCCATGTACACTGGAGAAAAATGTATACTCAGTCACTTTGGGATGAAATGTCCTGTAGATGTCTATCATATCCAGGTGCTCTAGTGTTTTGTTTAAGGCCACTATGTCTTTGTTGATTCTCTGTTTGGATGACTGATCTAGAGCTGTCAGCGGTGTATTGAGGTCTCCAAGTATGATTGTATTTTTGTCAGTTTTTGTTTTAAGGTCAATAAGTAGCTGTCTTATATATTTTGGTGCTCCTTGGTTTGGTGCATATATATTAAGAATTGTTATGTCTTCTTGATTCAGTGTCCCCTTAGACATTATGAAATGGCCATTTTTATCTCTGAGTACTTTTCCTCTCTTGTAGTCAGCATTATCCGATATGAGTATTGCTACACCTGCTTTTTTTTGGATGTTATTTGCTTGGAGTATTGTTTTCCAGCCTTTCACTTTGAATTTGTTTTTATCCTTGTTACTTAGATGAGTTTCCTGTAGGCAGCATACAGTTGGATTTTCTTTTTTAATCCATTCTGCTACACTGTGCCTTTTTATTGGTGAGTTTAATCCGTTTACATTTAGTGTAATTATTGATACTTGTGAATTCCCTATTGCCATTTTATATCTTGCTTTCTGTTAGTTTTGTGTCTTGTTTGATCCTTCTCTTTTGTTTTTCTATCTTTTGTTTTTATTTGGTTGTATTCCATACATCTTTCCTCTGTTGCTATCTTTTTTATCTCATGTGCTTCTGTGGTGGTTTTTTCAATGGTGGTTACCTTTGAGTAATGAAAAGGGTCCCTACCCTGTTCATTGTAGCAAACTATTTTGTGAGTACTTTTGCACTCCATCGTCCTTTGCTACTGTTAATCTCCATCTTCTCCCCCTCTTTCTTTTTGTTGTTGTCACAGTTTAAATTTGGTTTTATTTTGTTCTTCTTGGAGCTTTTACTTGTGGCTCTGTTTTTTTTTTGTTCTTTGTATCTGATTGGAGAACCCCCTTTAGTAATTCCTGGAGTGGGGGTTTTCTGATGATAAATTCCCTCATCTTTTCTGTATCTGTGAATGTTTTTATTTCTCCTTCATATTTGAAGGATAGCTTTGATGGGTATAGTATTCGTGGCTGAAAATTTCTCTCTTTCAGGACTTTAAATATTGGGGTCCACTCTCTTCTAGCTTGTAGAGTTTCTGCTGAGAAATCTGATGATAATCTAATGGGCCTTCCTTTATATATTGTATTCTTCTTTTCCCTGGCTGCCTTGAGAATTTTTTCTTTGCTGTTGGTTTGTGTCAATTTCATTATGATATGCCTTGGAGTAGGTTTGTTGGGGTTAAGAAAACTCGGTGTTCTGTTTGCTTCTTGAATTTGAGGCTTTAGTTCTTTCTACAGGCTTGGGAAGTTCTCATCTATTATTTGTTTGAGTATGTTCTCCATTCCATTTTCTCTCTCTTCTCCCTCTGATATACCTATTATTCTTATGTTATTCTTTTTGATGGAGTCAGATAATTCTTGTAGGGCTATCACATTTTTTTAAATTTTTGAGTCTCTTTCTTCTTCTCTCTGTTGTGCCTCAAGTTGCTTGTCTTCTATTTCACTAATCCTCTCTTCTATCTGACCTGTTCTATTAGCTAAGCTTGTTACTTCGTTTTTCAGCTCGTGAATTGAGTTTTTCATCTCTGTTTGATTTGTTTTTATAGTTTCAATTTCTTTGGACATATATTCTTTGTGTTCATTGAGTTGTTTTCTGAGCTCCCTAAATTGCCTTTCTGTGTTTTCTTGTATATCTCGGAGGATTTTTAGGATTTCTATCTTGAATTCTCTGTCATTTAGCTTCAAGGTTTCCAATATATTAAATTTTTTCTCCATAGATTTTTCCTCATCTAGCTGTGTTACCTCTCTTTCTTTTGTATCCATGATATTCGATTTTCTCTTCCTTAATGGCATCTGAGGGTGGCTTTGTTGATAGTATTAATGAGATTTAATAAAGAATAAAAAGTTAAAAAAAATAAAAAATCAAAAAGAGTTGTTTTTTTTAAAAAAATTAATAATGAAATAAAGAAAAATAAAATAATAATTTTTAAAAAAAGGAAATTATTCCCCCCCTCCTTTTTTCCTCTCCTCTCCCCTTTTTCTTGAGAAAATCTTGTGATGAACTGTGAATTATAACAAATAATGACTGTGATGGATGTCCTGAATTGGGGAAAAGTAATAAAGGGGCAAAAAAAAAAAAAAGAAAAAAAAAAAAAAGAAAAAGGGGGGCGGTATGGACCCACAAAAAGCAAATAAGGAAAAAATTTGGGTCAAGAATAAAATGATTTGCTTTTAGGTGTTGGTTGTCTAAGAGTTATGATGAGAGGAATAAGAGGAGAACAGAAAAATGGGGGGACAAATTAAAAAAATACTATTGTATTTAGTGGAACAAGAACTAGATAAAATGGAGAGCCAGGGATGGGAGCACTGCTAGTGAGTTAAAAAGGTGAAGTAAATACCCCCAAAATGCCACAAACATAAGTTTGAGTCCCAGATAAGATAATTTGTTTGTTATTGATGTTTGAATGAGAGGAGATGTAAAGGAGAAAGGAAGAAACTAATATAGAGGGAGAAAATAAAGAGAGAGAGAGAAAAAAAGAGGGAACCAGTAAAAGAAGAAAAAAGAAAGGAGAGAGAGAGAGTTAAGGGTTTTGGAGTGCAACCCTCATAGAGAGAAAGGAAGAGGAGAAAAAAGATAATGGGAGATGTAACACTTATGGGTAGTGTAGTTCAAGGAGAGGAGAGAGTAAGACCAGCAGAGAGTTAATCGGCCAAATTGGAGGAGGAAAAAAAGTATCAAGAATGAAGATAAGAGAAACAAATGAACAAATATAATAAAATGGGATAGGTTATAAAGTCTGCAGATTATTCTTGATTTTGAGAGGTTATCTTCTTGTTTTTTCTTTTCTCTCCCTCTTCCTGGTCGGTGACTCTGTACCCCAGGTTCTGCCCCTTTGGCACGCTCAGGTAGAGGTTTGCAGTTGATAAGTCTCTATGGCAATGTCGTGTATTGTGCTTTAGTCTCGTTGGGAGTCAAGGCTCATTAGCATTCATTGGCTCCGACAGTGAGAGAGTCCGTGTTCCTGGAGCCTTTCTCCTAGTCTTTCCTTCCTCAATTAGTAGCCTGATAATCCAGCTATGGGGTTGTTGCTGCCTCTGCCTGGATAGTAAGAGGTTCAAAGAGCTGGCAACTCCCCACTCTATTCCCACTCAGCATAGGGCTCTGGGTAAGGCTCAGTCAGTCAGAGCTGCTAGCATAATCAGGCGGGCTTTCCGCCCACTCAAAGACCTCTGGCTCTGCCACTCTGTCCGGTAACACAGGCGGGCACCCACTTCCGGGGTGCTTGGAGGAAACTCTCATTCACTATCTGCGCGCGCAGACCAGGATATCCGGCCAGTAGTCTCATGCTCTGAGTGAAACCCCGAACCGCATGGAAATTTGCAACGCTGGAATTTGCTCTCGCTCCGTCCCCGTGCGCGGCTTTTGCAAGGCGCTGGGGCGGCCCGAGATTCCGCTTTTGCCCACACAAAGGCCCTTGACTCTGCCCCTCTGTGCGATAACACGGGCGCGCACTGCCGAGGCACTCGGAGGAATCGCTCACTACCTATCTGCGCGCGCACACCAGGATATGAGGCCGGCCGTGTTTCCCTGAGTGAAACCCTCACCAGCACGGAAAATTTCCACCGTTGGAATTAGTTTTCCTCCCTCCCGTGCGCGGCTTTCCCAGGGCACTGGGGCTGCCCAGAGATTCTGCTTTCGGCCCACAGAAAGGCCTCTGACCCTGCCTCTCTGTGGGGCAACACGGACACCCACTTCTGGGGCTTAGGAAGAGATCTCTCGCCCACTAACTGCGCACCAACCAGGAGAACGGGTAAAATGGCTGCCCCGCTTGTCTTTCTTTGTTTGGGTTTGGCGCGAGTGTTAGCTTGTATTGCCTGGCTTGCCACAGGAACAGTTTTTCCTTCGCTAGGATCTCCGTGCCACAGCCTGGTTCGGCCTTTTGTGCGCGGCCTGGATGTATTCACCCCCTTTGCCCGCCTCAGTTTCTATATTCATAGTTACCAGAGAAAGCCGCCCTGTTTAGGTTAGTGAGGAAGGCGGAGCATTTCTTACTCCCTATTTCCTTCAGGATTTGGTTATATATTTAGCCAATTTTTCACTCGACCATACCTTTGGGTGTATTGTGAAGCATCTGGAGGCTCCAAGTATAGGTTTTTCTGTTTCTGGTTGAAGATCTTGTTGAGTTTTGGGGGAGATTTATCGGTATCGCTTCCTACTCCGCCATTACTCTGACGTCATCTCCGCTCCCGTATTTTTTAAAACATCTCTACCCCACAAATTAACTGGCCATCTAGGAAGCACATAAGGCTTAAAAAATCCAGAATGAGCCTGACCTGTGGTGGCGCAGTGGATAAAGCATCGACCTGGAATGCTGAGGTTGCTGGTTCAAAACCCTGGGCCTGCCTGGTCAAGGCACATAAGGGAGTTGATGCTTCCTGCTCCTCCCCCCTTCCCTCTCTCTCTCTCTCTTCTCTAAAATGAATAAATAAAAAAATGTTCTTTTAAAAAAAATCCAGAATGACCTTCTTAAACTTCCAAATGTAAAAAACTAGAACTTTGTTAAGGGGATTTACTCTGTCCTATACCTTGTAATTCTGTGGCTGCTGCATGAGTGGGCCAGGAAGGAAGCCAGTGTAGCTTAGCAATAACAGATACATCAGCTATAGTATCTAAAAGTCCTTTAAATTTATGCTCATGTATTGTTAGTTCCATTTCAGGGCATTCCTGACCTATATTTTTTAAATCCAATTGACAAAATCAGAGGAGCCAAATCACCAATTTTCTTGGGGCCCCTTTTGCAGGATGTGACCTGAGAAGCAGAATTAGCATCCTTATACTATTCTTTTAACTGCTTGAATTAGCCGTAAGACAATTTATTTATTTATTTTTATTATTTGTAATGGGGTGACATTGGTAAATCAGGGTACATATGTTCAGAGAAAACATCTCTAGGTTATTTTTTACTTTTGATTATGCAGCATTCCCATCGCCCAAAGTCTAATTGTCTTCCGTCATCTTCTAACTGATTTTCAATGTGCTTCTCTTCTCCCCAAATCCTCTTCCTCTCTTCCCCCCCACCCTGTAACCCCCACACTCTTGTCCATGTCTTTGAGTCTCATTTTTATGTCCCACCTATGTATGGAATCATATAGTTCTTAGTTTTTTCTGATTTACTTATTTCACTCAGTATAATGTTATCAAGGTCCATCCATGTTGTTGTAAATGATCTGATGTGATCATTTCTTATGGCTGAGTAGTATTTCATAGTATATATATACCAAGGCTTTTTAATCCACTCATCCACTGATGGACACTTGGGCTGTTTCCAGATCTTTGCTATTGTGAACAATACTGCCATAAACATGGGGGTGCATTTCTTCTTTTCAAACAGTGCTATGGTGTTCTTGGGTATATTCCTAACTGTGGTATAGCTGGGTCAAAGGGCAGTTCAATTTTTAATTTCTTGAGGAATCTCCATACTGTTTTCCACAGTTGCTGCTCCAGTCTGCATTCCTACCAGCAGTGCAGAAGGGTTCCCTTTTCTCCACATCCTCGCCAGCACTTATTCTGTGCTGTTTTGTTGATGAGCGCCATTCTGACTGGTGTGAGGTGATATCTTATTGTGGTTTTAATTTGCATTTCTCTAATGATTAGTGATGTTAAGCATTTTTTCATATGCCTATTGGCCATCTGTATGTCCTCTTTGGAGAAGTGTCTATTCATTTCTTTTGCCTGTTTTTGGATTGGATTGTTTGTCTTCCTGGTATTAAGTTTTACAAGTTCTTTATAAATTTTGGTTATTAACCCCTTATCATTTGCATTGTCAAATATATTCTCCCATTGTGTAGTTTGTCTTTTTATTCTGTACATATTGTCTTTAGCTGTGCAGAAGATTTTTAGTTCAATAAAGTCCCATTTGTTTATCCTGTCTTTTATTTCAATTGCCTGTGGAGACAAATCGGCAAATATATCGCTGCAAGATATGCCAGAGAGTTTACTGTCTATGTTTTCTTCTAAGATGCTTATGGTTTTACGGCTTACATTTAAGTCTTTTATCCATTTTGAGTTTATTTTTGTGAATGGTGTAAGTTGGTGGTCTAGTTTCATTTTTTTGCAAGTAGCTGTCCAATTTTCCAAACACCATTTGTTGAAGAGGCTGTCTTAACTCCAATGTATGCTCTTACCTCCTTTGTCAAATATCAGTTGTCCATAAAAGTGTGGGTTTATTTCTGGGTTCTCAGTTCTGTTCCATTGATCTATATGCCTGTTCTTATGTCAGTACCAGGTTGTTTTAAATACAATGGCTTTGTAGTATAACTTGATATCCAGAAGTGTAATACCTCCCACTTTATTCTTCCTTTTCAAGATTGCTGAGGCTATTCATGTTCTCTTTTGGTTCCATATAAAATTTTGGAATATGTGTTCTATATCTTTGAAGTAAGTCATTGGTATTTTAATTGGTATTGCATTGAATTTATAAATTGCTTTGGGTAATATAGACATTTTAATGATGTTTATTCTTCCTAACCATGAGCATGGTATATGCTTCCACTTGTTTGTATCTTCCCTGATTTCTTTTATCAATGTTTTATAATTTTCTGGGTACAAAAGTCTTTAACCTCCCTGTTTAAATTTATTCCTAGGTACTTAATTTTTTTGGTTGCAATGGTAAAAGGGATTGATTCCTTAATTTCTTTTTCTGACTGTTCATTGTTAGTGTATAAAAATGTCTCTGATTTCTGAGTATTATTTTTATATTTTGCCACTTTGCTGAATTCATTTATCAGGTCTAGTAGTTTTTTGACTGTGACTTTAGGGTTTTCTGTATACAATATCATATCATCTGCAAATAATGATAGTTTTACTTTTTCTTTTCCAATTTGGATACCTTTTATTTCTTTTTCTGGTCTGATTGCTGTGGCTAGGACTTCCAGAACTATGTTGAATAAGAGTGGTGAAAGGGGGCACCCCTGTCTTCTTTCTGATCTTAAGGGGATTGCTTTTAATTTTTGCCCATTGATTATGATGTTGGCTGTGGGTTTGTCATAGATGGCCTTTATCATATTGAGGTATGTTCTCTGTATTCCTACTTTGCTGAGAGTTTTGATCATGAATGGGTGCTGGATTTTATCAAATGTTTTTCTGCATCTATTGATATTATCATGTGGTTTTTCTCTTTCCTTTTGTTTATGTGATGAATCACATTGATTGATTTGCAAATATTGTACCAGCCTTGCCTCCCAAGAATAAATCCCACTTGATCATGGTGTATTTTTTTCATATATTGCTGGATCCGGTTTGCAAATATTTTATTGAGAATTTTATCATCTAAATTCATCAGGGATATTGGCCTATAATTTTCTTTCTTTGTGTTGTCTTTGCCCGGTTTTGGAATCAGAATTATGCTCGCCTCATAAAAGGAGCTTGGAAGTCTTCCTTCCTCTTGAATTTTTTGAAATAGCTTGAGAAGGATAGGAGTAAGTTCTTCTTTGAATATTTGGTAGAATTCACTTGTGAAGCCATCAGGCCCAGGACTTTTCTTTTTTGGGAGTTTTTTGATAACTGTTTCAATCTCATTTGGTGTAATCAGTCTGTTTAGGTTTTCTGATTCTTTCAGATAAGTTTTTGGAAGATTATATGTTTCAAGGAATTTGTCCATTTCATCTAGGTTGTCTAGTTTTCAGGCATACAGCTCTTCATAGTATTTTCTTACAGTATTTTGTATTTCTGTTGTGTCAGTTGTTATTTCTCCACTCTCGTTTCTAATTTTATTTATTAGAGTCCTCTCTCTTTTTTCCTTGGTGACTCTGGTTAAATTTTATTGATCTTGTTTACCTTTTCAAAGAACCAGCTCCTGGTTTCATTGATCCTCTGTATTGTTTCTGTAGCCTCTATGTCATTTATTTCTGCTCTGATCTTTATTATTTCCTTCCTTCTACTACCTCTGGGCTTTACTTGCTGTTCTTTTTCTAGTTCTTTTAGATGGAAGGTCAAGTTGTTTATTTGAGCTTTTTCTAGCTTCTTGAAGTATGCCTGTAATGCTATGAACTTCCCTCTCAGGATGGCTTTTGCTGTGTCCCATGAATTTTGAGTTGATGTATGCTCATTATTGTCTATTACTAGGAATTTTATAATTTTTTTCTTTGATCTCATTGTTTACCCATTCATTATTTAATAACATGCAATTTAGTTTCCAAGTGTTTGTGTATTTTTTAGTTTTTCTGTTGTGGTTGATTTCTAGTTTCATGCCATTGTGATCGGAGAAAGTGTTCAATATAATTTCAATCTTCTTAAATTTGTTGAGACTGCTTTTGTGCCCTAACATGTGGTCTATCCTAGAGAATGTACCACAAGCACTTGAAAAGAATTTATATTTTCCTGTTTTAGGGTGAAAGGTTCTGAAGATATCTATTAAATCGAGTTGATCTAGTATGTCCTTTAGGTCTACTGTTTCTTTGTTAATTTCTTTCTTGAGGATCTATCTAGTGATGTTAGTGGGGTATTGAAATCCCCTACTAATATTGTATTGCTGTTGATCTCACCGTTTAAATCCATCAAAGACTGCTTTATATATTTAGGTGCTCCTATATTAGGTGCATAGATATTTATAATGGTTATGTCTTCCTGTTGGATTGCTCCCTTTATCATTATGTAGTGACCTTCTTTATCTCTAACTATAGTCTTTGTTTTAAAGTCCGTTTTGTCTGATATAAGTATTGCTACCCCAGCTTTTTTTTTTATTTGTGTTTGTGTGAAATATTCTTTTCCTTTCTTTTATCTTCAGTCTATGTGCATCTTTTGTTTTAAGGTGTGTCTCTTGTAGACAGCATATGTACGGGTCCTGTTTTCTTATCCACGCAGCTACCCTCTGTCTTTTGATTGGATCATTTAATCCATTTACATTTAAGGTTATTGATATGTAATTGTTTATTGCCATTTTATTCTTTAAAACTGTATTCCTCTTTTGCTATATTCTTTTTCTCCTTTGATCTGTTTACAACAGGCCCCTTATCATTTCTTGCAGCCTTGGTTTGGTTGTAGTGAATTCCTTGAGTTTCTTTTTTGTCTGGAAAGCTTTTTATTTCTCCTTTAATTTTAATTGATAGCCTTGCTGGATAAAGTAGTCTTGGTTATAAGCTCTTGTTCTGTATTACTTTGAATATTTCTTGTCATTCCCTTCTGGCCTCAAGTGTTTCTGTTGAGAAGTCGGAAGTCATCCTCATGGGGGCTCCTTTGTAGATGATAGTCTTTTTTTCTCTAGCAGTTTTTAATATTTTCTCTTTATCACTTAGCTTTGGCATTTTAATTATGATGTATCTTTGTGTTGATTTCTTTGGGTTTCTCTTTATTGGATTTCTCTGTGCTTCTTCAACATGTGAGATGTTTTCCTGCCTTAATTGAGGGAAGTATTTAGCTATGATATGCTTGAACAAAGTCTCTATCCCTTGTTCTTTCTCTTCTTGTTCAGGAACCCCTATGATACAGATGTTATTTCTCTTCATGTTGTCACAAAGCTCTCTTAGAGTTTCCTCAGACTTTTTGAGTCTCTTTTCTTTTTTCTGCTTTGCTTCCATGACTTTATTTATCATGTCCTCTAACTCGCTGATTTGATTCTCAGCTTCATCTATCCTGCTTTTAATTTCTTCCATTGTGTTCTTCATTTCTGATATTGTATTTGTCATTTCTGACTGGTTCTTTTTTATTATTTCAATGTCCTTTTTTATATTTGCTATCTCTTTATTTAGGTGTTTGTTATGACCATCTATTGTTGTTCTAATATCTTTAAGCATCCTAAAAATCATTATTTTAAACTCTGCATCTGGTAATTTGGTTATATTTAATTCATTCAAGTCCTTTTCTGGGGATTTCTCTTGATTCATTTGTGTTGCATTTCTCTGCCTTCTTATTTTCTCTGTGTAAAGGAAGGTTTTGGCCACTGGAGTCCACTGGGTATGGCCTGTTTCATAGGTATGGTCTGTCTGCAGGCCAGCCACCCCCTCTGCTGTTGCTGCCTAGGGCGTTTGGGTATGGATTTTGCTGGTGCCTTCCCACTGGGGCTGTTGCTGTGGTTTCCACCTCTCCTTCATGGGAGTGGCTGTGGTCAAGTGCTTGGGTGTACAAGCTTTGGTGGCCTTTACCTTTGCCCTGCTGCCGTGGTTGGTGTTATGCTTGGCCATGAGGGCAGTGGCAAGCACCTTTGCTGAGCTGCGAGTCTCCGCCTGTTTCTGGGCTTTCACCCTGCCCTTGCAGGAGAAGCCCGCTAGTGGGATGGCTGCAAGCTTTGGCTCCACAGGCCAGGTGGGACTGCGTGCCCATGCTCAGTAGCAGGACTCTGCCTGTTCTGTTCTGGGTTTTTGGCCACACCCCTGTGGGAGGAGCCAGCTCCCATGTCAAGCCACAAGCCCTGGTTCCATGGGTGGGGCAAGGCTGTGCTCTTACGCCCTTGCTCAAGGGCTGGTCTCCACCCCTTCTGGGGTTCCCGCCCTTCTCCTGCAGGCTGGATTACAGGGTGCCCCGCAGCTGGGTTTTACCGCTTTTGCACACCCCCTCCTCCCCAGCAGGGCAAGACTGAGCTCACACCTGGGCCCAGTGGTGGCCACCATACTTCTGCCCTTGCTGATAGAACTGCACCTCCGCGTCCCACTGCTGCCCTCCCTCCAGAGAGCCCTCAGCCGTGTGTGGTGTGGGCGATGCAGCTCAGACCCTAACACTCACTACTGTAGTCCCAAAAGCTTTCTCCTTCTAAGCGACTCTGTTCTGAGTGCCACGGGAGACCTTGTTTGGCTGGTGTCCTTCCTTTTGCTGGTAATGCTGTTCCCAGGGGAAATATTCACTTCAGGTTTGGGAAGTGACTCGTCCCAGGGTTTAGGGTGGCTGTCTCCCAAAATGTTTCTCCCTATGCCTCCTAGATTACACTCTCTTCTGCTAGTCCGGGCCTCTCCTCTCTCCCCATTCCCTGGAGCCCTGGGTGAGTGGTTGTGGGAGAGGTGTTCTGCGTGGTCCCTTTAAGAAGAATCCTGGGTCTGAGAAATCAGTCTCTTTCTCACAAAGAGTATCCTGACTTGTTTCCAGCTAAATACTGTCCATACGCTTCTTCTAGGCTCTGGGGCTGCAGGCTGGGGCTTTGTTCCTGGGGCTCAGGACTCTCCCCTCTCTGCTAAACTCACTTCCTGCCACATGAGTCTCTTCCAGCTGCCATTCTCTCCAGGGAGCTGGGCAGCTCTCTCCACTTTTCCGCTTTTCCTACCAGTCTCGGTATGGCTTCTTCAGTGTTTCTTGGTTGAAGCATCTTCTTAGTTTAGTCCAAAGTTGGTTTTTCCAGATGATAGTTCTTAAAATTAGTTTGTAATCTACTTTGGTTCTGGGAGGTGGATGTTGGTACGTCTGCCTACTCCAGCGCCATCTTATCTTCCCTTTTCCATAAAATTTTCCTGCTGCCAACATAGAATAAATCCACCAACCGTATGGCCTGTCAATGCAGCAAGTAACATGAGGTCTAATGGTATTTTATTAACAAACTTTTTTTGTGTGTGTGACAGAGACAGAGAAGGACAGAGAGGGGAAAAGACAGGAAGAGAGAGAAATGAGAAACATTAGTTCTTTGCTGCTGCAGCTTAGTTGTTCATTGATTGCTTTCTCATATGTGTCTTGACTTGGAGCTACAGCAAACTGGGAGACCCCTTGCTCAAACCAGGGGCCCTGGGCTCAAGCTGGTGTGCCTTGCTCAAACCAGTTGAGCCTGAGCTCAAGCTGGCAACCGCAGGGCTTTGAACCTGGGTCCTGCACATCCCAGTCAGACACTCTATCCACTCAGTCTGGTCAGGCAACAAACTCTTGTAAGTGATATATTTTCCTAAGTCACCAGCTTGATTGTACTGTGTGCTTTTGGTTATACTATTTGTAAATGTATTGTAATTTGATTTTCCAATTTTGAATGGCAGAGTATTGAGAACATGTTGATAATATTCAATATTTTAATGTTCCTTTTTAATATAATGTAAATATATATTCAAATTTTGGCAGACTCTATGTTTAGGGCAGCAACAATTAGCCCTGGATTATCTGCTTATTTGGACTATCTTTTAGTTAATTTATAAATTTTACTCAATCATTAAATCCATTAAAATTGTTAATTTGGCTAACTTTTTGTGAGCATGTTTATTTGGTGTACAGCCATGATCTTAGCCTGGTTTTATATTAACTGATCAATGTGGACATAATCAGCACCCTGAAGAGGTGATCAATGTCTTGCTGCTCTAGGCAATACTCAAAATATTTTTATATGTAAACAACAGAACTTTTTATTTATTGTTTTATTTTTATTTTTATTTTTAATAATTTTATTTTTTTAATAGGATACATCAATAAATCAGGATACATATATTCAAAGATAACATGTCCAGGTTATCTTGTCGTTCAATTATTTTGCATACCCATCACCCAAAGTCAGATTGTCCTCTGTCACCTTCTATCTAGTTTTCTTTGTGCCCCTCCCCCTTTCCCTCTCCCTCTCCCCCCGCCCCCTCCTGTAACCACCACACTCTTATTAATGTCTCTTAGTCTCACTTTTATGTCCCATCTATGTATGGAATAATGCAGTTCAACAACAGAACTTTTTAAACACACATTTCAAGCATGTTAAAAGGATTAAGGAATGAGAGTTTATTTTAATGTGTGTATAGGATTACAGATGTGAAACTTTCCAATATTCTCCAAGGGTGAAATAAATATGTTAATATTTTAAATTTAGCTTATTTTAAGCCATAAATTCTGTAAAAACTATAATTAGACTTTTAGGTATGGAGAGATTTTTAGACTCTTTTCAAAGTCAGTTAATATGTAGTAACTATTTAAGATACATTTGTGCACACCAACACATGCCTCCCACCCATTTTGAGTATAATAATCTCAAAACCTTTATGACTTATCGCTAACAATGCAGACTTTCAAATTACATATTACTAAAAAATATCTAGAATGCATCACTGAAATCTAAACCTTTATGTTGTAATGTTATTTATTCTATTCTGTTGCCTATTATATAGTGAGTCCTCATTTTTCAGGGTATCATTATGTCTTGTTGGAAATACATAATTATATAAAGCTTATGTTTCTCTCCCTTTAAAAACAAACTATTCAGAGTGAAATTGTAGAGCTATAGGTTAGCATATTTTTCTAGCATAACCTTTTTCTTATTTCTTTGCCTTTTCTTTTGCTTTCTCCCTTCTTTAAAAACCTTTTCAAATTATGAAATAGCCAAATTATATAAAATAATTTTTTAAAGGCATATGAAAACTACTTTTGAGTCCCTCCAATGAACTACAAGTTACCACCTACTTTTTGATTATAAGTTTAGTGAGGTATAGTTTATATAAGTAAACTGCCCCTAAGCTGCCCCATTTTAATGTGCAGTTCTGTGAGTTCTGACAAATGTGTACACCTGTGTGACAATTCCCTCCCACTGCCAAGGTTTCCTCACTTCCCTTTGTAATCTGCCTCTTTCAACCCAGGAAACTCCCAGTCTACTTTCTGTCACTATAAATTAGTTTCCATCTACTAGAATTTTATACAAAAAGGATAATATACTATATACTCTTGTGAATATGGCTTCTTTAATGATTTTGAGATGTATCCATGTTGTTTATCAGCTGTTCAATCATTTTATATTGCTTAGTAGTATTCCACTGCACAAAAAAACACCACAATTGGTTTTATTTTTTCCACAAGAGGTTTATCCACATATTGATGGACATTTGGATTATCTCTAGCTGAGCTATTTAAAGTCAATAGGAACATTCACATACAGATCTTTGTGTGGACATATGTTTTCATTCTTGGGAAAAGATCTATGAATATGATAGGTAGGTCATATGATAATTGTACATTTCAATTTATGATGCTGCTGAATCCTTTTCTGAAGTAGCAGGACAAATTTCCATTCCAATCAGCAATTAATGAAAGTTTTAGTTCTACATTTCTCCCAGTGCATAGTATTGTCAATCTTTTACATTTTAACTATATAATGTGTAGCGTGGAGTGGAGTATACTGGGAAATAAAAGCACCACACTTGCTGCTCTCTCCTGAAGCTCTGTCATTCAAGAGTAGATTGCTCTGGTTTCTGCCTGATTTCCCACCAAGCTTCATGACCTCTTCCCCAGGCACAAGTAATTCAGCTGTCAGTTGGGGATTGGTGCAGAATTTATACTTAGACTTGGGGTCTCATTTCCTTCAGTTCTCTTGCTGCCAGGATTTCTCCTTTAAATGCCCTGCTGTTCTGCCAACAGTGAACTCTGTTCTCTAACACCTTGAGTTGGTAAGGATCGGGTCTTCCACACCTCCTTTCCATCCCCTGTAGCTATTCCTAGATGACCACCCTCAACCACCTTGTTCTTATCCAGTGTAATGCCTTGAACCTTTATAAAGATGAATCTCATTTTACTGCGCTTCACAGAGGTTGAGTTTCTTGACAAAAAGAAGGCAAGACCACCTTGTTCTTATCCAGTGTAATGCCTTGAACCTTTATAAAGATGAATCTCATTTTACTGCGCTTCACAGAGGTTGAGTTTCTTGACAAAAAGAAGGCAAGATCCTACCAGCGAAAAGACTGTGACTTGCTTTATTGCAATGCTTGCTCTATTGTTGTCTGGACAGAACCTGTGGTATGTCTGAGGTGCGCCTGTGCATTCATTTTTTTTCTCTGGACCTATGTTCATTTCTCTCCATCCCAGCTTGAGTTTTAAGTTTTTTTCTAGTTTCTGCCAATTAAAATATTTTTAAAGTAATGACTTTAAATAGACATTGGACATACATTTCCAGAAAAATTTCTATAATTAGGCTGAAAACTGGTGTTCAGAAGTCTGTTAACTACTGATAATAAATGCTACTGAAATAAAATATTCATTTAAAAAAAATCTAGCCCAAGTTCTGGGAGCCATGAAGTCTGGAATAGAGTTGCAAAGAGAAGAGTTTCTTTACTTTATTGGGTCAGGGAGAGTCCAAAGAATACATTAAACTTCAGGGAAAATTTAACAGTGGTGCTTCTTTCTGTCCTTTTCTGCGCCTTCCTCCTCCTTCCCTGGCACCCAGTGGCCCTGTGCTGTCACATGATGACTTTATGTTAAAGTCTGACTGTCTCCTTGAGTTTTTTTTCCAAGTTATTTAATTTCATCCATCTTTGGTGAGAACTTAATTCTCCAAAGCAGTTTATCTATGCTAAACTATAAAAAAGCAAGTTTCTTCACATTGCCAGAGGCATTTTAATTTACAGAAGTAGAGATTTAATATCTGAAATTTCTTTAATTTTTTTCTTTCTTATTGAATTTATTGGGGTGACCTGGTTAATAAAAGTACATAGGTTCCAGGTGTACAGTTCTATAACACATCATCATATAGTGTCTTGTATGGTCTCCTTCCATCGCCGTTTATCCCCCTCTACCCCCTTCTACCTCCCCCACCCCGTTTCCCTCTGGTGATCACCACACTGTTGTCTGTGTCTATGAGTTTTTTTCTTGGATTAACCCCTTTATCATTTTTACTCAGCCCCCAGCCCCCCTTCCCTCTGACAGATTTCTAATTGAGAATATTCAGATGGTAGAATATAATAAATTATTCAGCTCACATGGGAAAATGGATTGGAGCAGAGGGCATACTTGTAGGTAGTCCCTGAAAGAAGATCATTAACTAATGACCAGCTCTCCTGGATGTTCCTGTTTTCACCTGTTCTTATTTTTTTCATTTCCAAATCCAGAGATTTGCTAAAGGCTAGCTATGTTTGGTTTGTTTATCTGACTGCAAATAGCAGCCCAGGGCAGCAATTCTGAAGGCTTGTGGGTGGTGGATTGGAGGTAGGAGCAATAGCTGGTGGAAAAAAAATTATTTTGGCAATAGTTAAACTTGTCTCTGGAAATTTCTTATATTTGATTCTGCTGCTTGTCTCTACTGTCCATACCTCTCTATGCAGGCTCTCAGTGAATCAGTATTTCCTCCCTGAGAACAAGTGTGTTACCAACCCTACTTCTATTTGATCATATCTCAGTGCTCCTGAGAAAGGGAGTTTTTCAAATTTTAGTTAGGTCCTTCAAAATTTTTCTCACTAGGGCATTGTGCAGTTAAATCAATATAGAATGGAATTGTATTCTCAACCACATCCTTCCTTTGTCTGTAATAATTCCTAGCTTTTAAGACAGATTCTAGATTATTGTATTTTATCATTGTAACCCCCTGTTTCTGATCCATTTAGTATTATTTTCTCTTAGTTTGATTTTCTTCTGTAAGATCTTGTGGAATTTTATCCTGTTTGGTTGCATTCTCACGCTGTCCACAGCCAGCTGCCTCTTCTCTTCCCTGGTCTCCGACTGGATGCAGTTGGTAAACGCTGTTGACTCCGAGCAGCACCTACTCTATCATGCAAGGATTGAATGTGATATCACACATGTGGCTCTCCTGTTCACCACATGTAAATCCTGTTTTCCCATATCCTGAAGGAGATGACAGGGAATCCCTTCTTCCACATTAGATGCAACACAATAATATCACAGGTGTCTGAATTACAAAGCAGCTTTACATATATTAACAGAATGTGTCAGGTGCTCTTTTATACCTACCCTTAATATATGTTGTTCATTTAATCATGTGAGTACTGAAGAGGGTACTGTAATTATTTCTTTTGTGCTCAATAGATATCTAAGCAAGAGAAGATAAAGTGAGTTAAGGTTGTCTGCAAAGCTATGAGTTAATGGAGTGAGATTCAAGTTTAGAAAGTTTAACTTTGGAACTTGACCCTTAACTCTTACTGTAAATGGGGCATGTGAAGCTGATTGCTTTAGACCAGCAATTTTCTACCTTTTTATCCCATGACACATATAAACTAATTACTAAAATTTTGTGGCACATCAAAAAAATACATTGTATTATTTGCTGATCTGACAAAAATAATAGGTATAATTTTGATTTATTTCACCAGATGGCTATTGTTGTATTGGCTGTTGTCATTTTTTTTTTATTTGACAATCTAAGGGTAAAGAGGTGAGTACCCTTCACTAAGTAGTCAAGTATGCATGTTTTAAAAATTCTTGGCCCTGGCCAGTTGGCTAGTGGTAGAGCGTTGGCCTGGTGTGCAGGAGTCCTGGGTTCGATTCCCGCCAGAGCACACAGGAGAAGTGCCCATCTGCTTCTCCACCCCTCCCCTTTTCTTTCTTCTCTGTCTCTCTCTTCCCCTCTTGCAGCTAAGGCTCCATTGGAGCAAAGTTGGCCCGGGCGCTGAGGATGGCTCTATGGTCTCTGCCTCAGGGGCTAGAATGGCTCTGGTTTCAACAGAGCATCGCCCCCTGGTGGGTGTGCTGGGTGGATCCCGGTTGGGCGCATGCGGGAGTCTGACTGCCTCCCCTTTCCAACTTCAGAAAAATTCAAAAAAAAAAATTCTTGTAGCACATCAGTTGAAAATTGCTCCTCTAGAGAACTGCCGGTGAGATGTTAGTATTAACACCATTTGTAGTTCAGGAAGTAGACATAACCTAAGATTAATTTATTACTCCCTGTTGCATGACTAAAGCAGTTCAAACAGTCCTAGATTGTGATTGCACTAACACCTTTGGAAAAGTCTATGATTGCCAAGAATACATGTTGCTCTGTTTCTAGATTTTTATAGGGGTTAAGAGAGACCACTACTAAATCAAACAGGGTAGCAGTAGCCAAAGGCAAAAGGGGGTGTGGAGGTACAGGGAGGGTGGCAAAAGGGGGGAGAGTAAATGGGGTCGAAAATGACTTTGCATGGGGCTTTGGGGTGGCACAATGCAGTGTGTAGGGGGTGTTATATTGAGTGGGACACTTGAAACCATGTCAACACAAAGCATTTAAAAAAAAGAATTAAAAAGTATGTCACATACCCATGGAAATAAAATCAAACTGAGGTTATATCTATTTTACCCTAGGAAGCAACAGCATTTGAAGAGTACAGAAAGAATATTAGAAACATGACAAATGCATTTATTAAGAATTGAACCAAATTCCCCCAGCAAACAATGTTCTCCAAATGCTATAGCAATTGCTTCAAAACCTGCCAGTAACAATCACTGGAAAAACCAAAAACAAAATAAAAACTGTGTAGCACAGTGCTTAATTGTCTAGGCTAAATATATTTGAGTATTTGAGAACCATGGCCTGCTAAAGGAAGGAGCATTCAGTCCCAATGTCACTCTACCAGGAAAGTGATGCTTAGCCCAGAACGTTTGACTTAAGAAATCTTTCATTAGTTAAGGATATTTTTACTCCTATGTAAATATGTGCACTCTTTGGAGCAAAGTGTATGAGCTCCACTCATTGTTAAGGCTCTTGCGGAACTAGTTAATTCAATCCAATTGCTGACCAACTGAGAGGAAGTTTGGATAAGAAGACAAAGAGAGAGAGAGAGAGAGAGAGAGAAATGAAGAGAGAGAGAGAGAGAGAGCACAATGCCTAGAAAAGACACAGATTTAAAGGTCAGATGAAATGACCTGGATCTATATCATCAATGAACAAATTATGAAACCTCAGTTCTCTTCTCTATGTAATTGGTTTGATGATACTTACTCAGGACCTTACTGCGGTGATTATATAATGTTGTGAGTGTAAATGATAAAAGACCATTCAAATTAAATTCCTCTGAGACTTATGAGTATGAACTATGATGATGTATTTTCTTGATGTGGACACTTAACTCACCAATCTAGATGGAGGCTACTGATGCATTTCACACAGGCTGCCAAAGTGCTGTGTGATAAGTGCTTCTCCTCTGTGCCAACTAGTAATTGGTTGAATGGTTCCTGCAAGTCCAAAGTTGTTTGGTCTGTTTCTGGGGCTGAGTATCAAAGACAAGTTAAAGCAATGCAGCAGTAATAAAGGAAAAATCAGACTTTCAGACTTGTAAATTATATAAAAAACTAGAAGTTAAGACATCAGAAGCAGTGCCTTTTTGCAATGTTTATATGTCTTTATCAGCGCATAAAAAAGGTGTTTATCTTCCCCTCAATGGCAGTAACATTTGTTTTTATAATATATACCAGTGATTTAAATGGAAAAGAAAATGCTATAAGAATATTTAAGCACCTGATAGTGGAAATCCTTTGAATATTCATATAGCATGTGAATTTTTGATGTTGTAGACACCGATGTCCATAGTTTTTAATGATAATGTATGGAAAAGTGTTGCTAGAGCAACGGACTATGTAGCTATCCACATCAATTCCTATCACACTCTGAGAAAATAAAGTGTGCCTGACCCATGGTGGTGCAGTGGATAGAGTGTCGATCTAGAACATGAGGTTGCCTGTTTGAAACCCATGGCTTGCCTGGTCAAGGCACATATGGGAGTTGATGCTTCCTGCTCTTCCCCCCTTCTCTCTCTCTCTTTCTCTCTCTCTCTCTCTTTCCTCTCTAAAACAAATAAATAAAATCTTTAAAAAAAAAAGAAAAGAAAGTGCAAATTGTATAGGAAAATTTAATAAAATAAAGTATTTAAAAAATATAACACCAGTTCTAAGTATTTCTAAAAAAGATTTCAATCTAAAAGTCTAAGGCGAGAGACTCTCTGACAAAAGAAACCTACAGTATCTCTAGAAACTTTGGAAAGATAGTTTTAATTAGAAACAATGCAAAGCTCTTAGAAATACTATTCTCCAAAGCAATATATTATAGCTGGCATTTATTATTTTTCTGTGTTTGTATATTAGAGTCATAATTTATACACAGAGAAAAATATTTGTTTATGGTGACCATTTGCTTTATAAGCAAAATATAATCTATAAAACATCCACACAAATTGGAGATGATCCCATCCTGAAGTTGTTAGGTTAGCTTAGCAAAGGGAAAATTAATTTCAAATGAGTTAAATGACTCCAAAAAGGAAAGGTCATTATATACTCCCAAATAAAGATGTTTTTAACAGAAAAAAAAGTCTTCCTACCCTCTCTCTGTCTCTTTCAGGGATTTATTGTGGCTCTTTGTTTATATATATATGCTTTATACATTGTCCAGCATTCCACATCATCCAAACATTATTTGGTATCACATTCACTCTTCTTGAAGACAGAAAAGGTCATTTTATGTTGTCAAATGATTTTGTCAATGGTACTTGGTGAAATCATATGAAAAGTATTGTTGTGAAAATAGGTTGAAACGTGATAAATGCAACTCTGTGCTTCATCCCTTTGAGGATAATTTGATAGTTTTTGCTCTTGTTTTGTTTGGAAATAAATGGATATGCTTTGCAAAAGGTCAACTATGAACTTTCATCTACTATCACAACAATATTTTCAAACTTGTAGGATATTTCTACTTTGCGGTGCTACTCTCCCTTGAAACTCAACAAGACGAAACATATACTTCCCTCCTATACTCTCTCCCCCCTCACCCTGGCAAAACAGTATTCATTTCTCAACGACTCCATTTCTATCTGCCATTTCGCTATCTCAGATCCCCACTCCCTTAAAAAGAATTATCTTTCACATCTAATTCCCCTTTAGCAGCCCTAACTAATCTGTCTCCTATCTCTACTGTGATATCCTAGCCTGAGAAAAGTCTCCTTTCTATTATGTCTTCACTAGCTATTTTTCTGTGCCTCTCTATCCTGACTGATCTGCTCTAGTTAAGACAGTTGTTACACTTAATGTTTCTAAGCTTCACCTTCTATTTACTTCTTAACCTACTTCAAGCTGGCTTCTGTCCCTATCAACTCATTCTTATCCAACTGGATCTTTTTACGTAACAGTTTTAAAGATTCTTTATTTCATTTGTTTTCATAACCCATTAGGCTTCAGTTCTATTTGTATCCTGCTATTTTTTCTCTTATATTGTATACATGAATTGGAAAGTGTCCAAGAGGGTTCAAGTATATCTGCTCACTGCTTTTGCTGATCTCCAGAGTTGTGATTTTGACTCACAGAAATAAGGAGAGTCAGTTTTGGGGAGCAAAGGAACACTGATAAAAAAAAACATGAAAAGCAACAGAGATTTTAGAGCATACAATGCCGTTAGGAAAAGTTTGGTAGATTGCAAGATGAATGTGGGGGTATATCTGTGGGTAAAACTAAAGAGAATCAGAATCTTCTAAGAGGTTAGAATCAGATTCTGAGGAATTTCGAATGCTATGCTAAGGGTTTGGACTTTGTACAGAGTGTTTGGCATTCCATTCACTAAGCAGTGATAAAGTTGCATCTGAATTTTAGAAAGACAATGCTGGTAAGAATTTGGAGAATGATTTGAAATTGTGCAAATTAGGGAATAGAGACAACTTCATGGGTTATTCTAAAATCCTAGGAAATCAGTGATGAGGATCTAAACCAGAACTTTCTCAGTGAGAGGAAGACAATGGAATAGAATCAATAGTTAGTTGGGTTGCGGAATTGTCAAAATGTAACAATCAGCCTGACCAGGCGGTGGCACAGTGGATAGAGCATCAGACTGTTATGAGGTCGACCCAGGTTCGAGACCCTGAGGTCACCAGCTTGAGCCCAAGGTCGCTGGCTCAAGTAAGGGGTCACTCAGTCTGCTGTAGCCCCCCCCCAGTCAAAGCACATATGAGAAAGCAATCAATGAACAACTAAGGTGCCATAACAAAGAATTGATCCTTCTCATCTCTCTCCCTTCCTGTCTGTCTGTCCCTATCTGTCCCTCTCTCTGACTCTCTCTGTCTCTGTCAAAAAGAAATGTAACAATCAGTTGGATATGGAGTGGAGTGGAGAGAGCCAACAGTTGAGGAATGCTCTGACAGGTAAGTTATATTGAAACAAGGAAAGGTAGATAATATTGCTGAAAGAAAGATGATGAATTTAGTTTTTTTCATGATTATCAATTGCCTGAATGGCATTCAGGTGAAATTGTTCACAAAGTGTGTAGAAAATACATATAGCATAGCAATTATGTGATTGCTCTTGGTAGAGATGAAGCTATTGGCAGGGGGAGGGGTTGTGGGAGAATAATCTATAAGTGGCAGCTAAAGTCATGATTATAGAGAAGGAATAAAGTGAGAAAATAAGGTCACTTTATCAGTCAGGTAGATGTGGTTAGCTATAGTAACAATCTGTTAAAACCACAATGATTTACAATAAAAAAGATTTGCTATTGTCTTTTGCTACATGCCTGTTGTGGGTAGGCTTTGACTCTGTTCTTATTTCTGGGACACAGCCTTCCTGAACATCATTTACCATTACGAAGAGAGAAAGAGAATGTGATGAAGGAAACATGAATGGACCCTGACAGCTTCTGCCTGTTATCATACATAAAATTTCTTACATTCTGATGTCAGGCAAGTCACAAGCCCTGACTTCTAAGGGATGGGGAAGTATAATCCTCTCCCAGGAAAGGAAAGCAGATATTGGGTAAACAACAGTGAAATCTACCAGGATTACAAAGTCAGAATCTAAGAGATCCTAAATATTTAAGTTGCTCTTGGACAAAGGAGGACCCTCCGAGAATGCTGAAATGGAGTGGCCAAAAAATAACTGGAAAACACAGGTGAAGTAGTTTTGCTGAAATAAAGAAGAAAAATATTTGGACTCTAAGTAATCACTTGTAATTGGAGGCATATTCAGGTTAAATTTGTTATTATTTTAACCATTTCTTGCAGAAAATTACCCTGCAAGATGCTTTGCCATAGGCATATGTAAAGAAAAATGCAGAGAATCCATTAAGATAGGGATCGGATACAGTCATACAAAGATACAAATTCTTTCCAAATTCTTCATAGTTAAAACAGATGTTTTCCTAGAGTATCTAAGGAAGGTTTTAAATTTCTTATACCCCATGCTTGTTGAAAGCCTTGGAACTGGAGGTGGTGTTTGCCCCTTTTACTTCAGGCAAAATGGAAGTTCCCATGGATGGAGGTAACATTTATTTTTTATTTTTTTATTTTACAAGTGAGAGGAGGGAAGATAGACGGACTTCCAAATGCACCTTGACCAGGATTCGCCTGGTGACTCCTGTTTGGGGCCAATGCTCTGCTCATCTGGGGCCATCCTTGCAACCAAGCTATTTTTAGCACATGAGGCAGAGGCTCCATGGAGCCATCCTCAGTGCCTGACGCTGATGTGCTGAAACCAATTGAGCAATGGCTGTGGTCGGGGGGAGGGGGGGAGAGAGAGAGAGAGAGAGAGAGAGAGGGAGAGAGAATGAGAATATGAAGGGAGGGGGAGGGGTGGAGAAGTAGATGATTGCTTCTCTGTGTCCTGACTGGGAATCGAACCTGGGATATCCACATATCCACATGCTGGACCAATGCTCTACCAGTGAATCAACTGGCCAGTGGAAGTGACCTTTATATAATTTTTTTTGTACTACAATGTTCAATCTTTGGCATGGGAATACAGTACTAATTATTTTTGTGTTGTGAAGAGCTGGGCAAAGTTCCAGAACTGAAACCTGAATTTGCTGTTAGTAAGGAAATAGTGAAACATTAGGAGGTGGGAGTGCTTCTATCTTATCCTAAAATAAAATATAGAATTAAGAATCAAGATTTCAGATGTTAATAAATCCAAGTTCTCTAAAACTTTAATTGGCCTTTTGTAGCTCTCAATAAATAAACTCATGAAGTATTTAGTTGTGCATCAAAAAAATATATTGAGTCTCTATGGAAATCAACCATGAATGAAAAATACAAGGTCCCCTCCCCCTTCTGGAACTTACATTAAACATTAAACTTGGACAAACTTTTTTTTACTTTCAATAATGTGACTTTTAATTAATAATATAACTTCTGAACCATGAATGTTTAATTAGCATAATTTGCTGCAATTTCTATTATGTACCACAGACTTCATTATTATAAACATGTATATACTCTTAAAATAAGATTAAATTAAATTAGATAATTAATAATTTTCCTCCTACATACACTCTTTTACCTGCCTTCATCATTTGTATAAAGTGTTACATCTTCCCAAAATATCATGCATATTCACATTTAAATAGGAAATACAAAATGCATTCTATTTATTTATTTATTTATTTATTTATTTATTTATTTTTTACAGAGACAGTGAGTGAATCAGAGAGAGGGATAGACAGACAGGAACAGAGAGAGATGAGAAGCATCAATCATTAGTTTTTCATTGCGCGTTGCAACACCTTATTTGTTCATTGATTGCTTTCTCATATGTGCCTTGACCGCGGGCCTTCAGCAGACCGAGTAACCCCTTGCTTGAGCTAGCGACCTTGGGTCCAAGCTGGTGAGCTTTGCTCAAACCAGATGAGTCTGCACTCAAGCTGGCGACCTTGGGGTCTCGAACCTGGGTCCTTCCACATCCCAGTCCGACGCTCTATCCACTGCGCCACCTCCTGGTCAGGCACAAAATGCATTCTAAATTCAAGTAAATATTATTCCTCAGTATATCTGAGCACTGTTTACACTATTCCAATATAAATATAAATTTGTTCAATATATTGTTAATTTATTAATATTTTCTAATAAATTAATTGTACAATTAATAAAATTATATGATTATTCTGTAAGTGTCAGGAAGGAGAAGTATCATTTCTGAACAATGATTTGACCTAGTCTGACTTCTTTGAGGAAGGTATCTAGTGTGGAAAGTTGAGGTGTGAATAGGCATTAGCAGGTTAAAAGAATAGAGGCAATGTGTGGGTTAGGGAGCTTTTCAGACAGAGGGAATAGCAATTATGGAAGGGAAGAAAGCAGAGTTGCCAAAAGATTTTGAAAATGTTCAGCCTATGAGAGAAGTGTGGGGAAGATGTTCACTGGCCTGAGTTATACTTGACTGATAGATCCTGAAAGGTCTTAAAGTTCATTGTAATAATTTTTTATTTCTTTTGAGAGAGTATGAATGTCTTTTTTTTTTTTTTTTTTAAGACAGAGGAGATGCATTCACATTTGTGTTTTCAACAGATTATTCTGGTGGCCATGAGGAGAATGAATTAATGAGGGGCAGGAGTGATCATGACATAATTTATTGCAGTTCAAGTAAGGAATCATGGTGACTGGGAATGAGAATGGAGAAATAAGGATGGAATTCAGAGGTATTTTGAAAATAAAGTCTATTGGGATCCATGGTAGGTTAGAAAGATGGGGAAAGTGAAGTTCTAAGAGGGATGAGTCAAAGATGACTGCAGTGTTTCTGGCTCATGTGACTGGAGGGGTTAGAGTGACCGTTTACTGGGGGGAAAACTGGAGGTGAGCCAGGTTTATGGGAGCATTTATAATTTACATTCAAAGGCATTACTATTGAAGCCTGGCCTTTGGGTGAAGACAAATAACATTCAGATAGATGAGAGATCTGGCAACTGTGTCTCTTTTTGCTCCATGATGAAATTTTGTGAGTTCCAGGGGAATCAATTTATTATGAAGATCCATTCTATAATTTCAAGTTAGTTGTTCATGACCTATATATTTTAATACAGAGATGATTTTGAAGGAATATTTACATTGATGGGTGATGTAGCTTTTGGGAATAGATTAATAACTAACAGTTTGCTACCAACCACCTCTAAGTTTATCCATGGCACATAGTAATGGTGATGATGATGAGGAGGAGGATACTTAGTAGTCATTGCATCCTTATTATATGCTGGGCACTGTTCTATGTGTTTTACATTCATTTGTCTCCCAACAACGCTGGGTACTATTATTAACACTATTTTACAGATAAGGACAAGGAGGCGTAAACTTCTTCCATACTTGCTCAAATGTCCATAGCTAGTAAATGAAAGGGGAAAGATTTGAATACAGATAGCGTAACTGGGGAGTATAAGCTCTTAAACACCTTACTATGCAACTGGACTGTAGTGAATTCTAGTGTGCAGAGAGAGGCTAAAAGAGTTTGACAGGAAAAAGACAAAGGTCAAGGAGTGGGCTTGTGCTTTGAGGACAAATTGCTTTCACAAAAAGCCAGGAGCTGCCTCATAAAGTATAATGTTAGATTTGTTATTAAGGCTGATGTTTCCTACAATGAGCATCCCTGAGAGGGATTGCTGATGATTAACCACAGGAATCTAGAGCATGATATCCCTCAGGAAACTCCAGGCTAGGGTCTGTGAGGCCTTCACGTGTAGGAACTACATTACATTTATCTTTGTATTTCCAACATCTGAAAAAGAGCTTGATGACAGACATTAAGTGAGTGTTTAATGGATAAATAAATGAATCTTGTAGTTATAAATACAGAGGATCCCTGAACAACATAGGGTTGAACTGTGCAGCTCACGTATATTCAGAATTTTTCAAAAAATACTATTAATGTATTTTTTTCTTCCTTTTGAGTCTCTTAATAACATGTTTTCTCTAGCTTACTTTATTATAAGAATACAGTATACCATACACAAAACATATAAATTACATGTTAATTGTGTTATTGGTAACACTTTTGGTCAACAGTGGGCTATTAGTAAAGTTTGGGGGAGTCAAAGTAGACTCATAGATAGTGGGCTGAAAGCTGTTTGGGTAGGTTAGGTGAGGGGGTTAAAAGGATTGAGCATAAAAGGAAAAAAAGAAAAAGACAAAACAGACATGGACAGTAGTGTGGTGATTGCCAGGGGTGGGGTGGGTGGTTCAGGAGAGTGTGCAGTAATAAATGGTGATGGGTGGGAACTTGACTTGGGGGTTAAAAACACAACACAGTGTACTGTTGTATTGTAGATTGTGCATCTGAAATCTGTATAATTTTGTTAACCACTATCACCCCAATAAATCCAATTAAACAAATAGTTACATGCTGATTTCTACTGTGCAGGGATCAGTACCCCTAATCCCTGTGTTGTTTGAGGGTTATCTGTGGTTTCCGGGTGTCTTTCTGGTAAGTTGTTGAGGAAGGATATAAATTGTGTAAGGCTGAGCTGACTTTTTAGTTAGAAGTCTCTCAAATTATTGAGTATTCTCATCAAGTATAAATTAAGAATATGGCTGAAATAATAAACAATAACAAAACCTCATGTTATGACGAGTTTGTGGTTGATTCCAAATACAGCTACAAATACTTTAATGATGCATAAAGACCAAATTCACTTTAGGAGAATTACAACATTTTGTAATTATTTATAGATTTTTCCCCCTAAATTCTTTAGTTAAACCTCATACCATCTGTTCAGATGCAGGAAAAGATGAGGTTATCACCAATTTATAAAAGACATAACCAGAGTAAATAGAGAAGAGGTGACTTGTCTACGTATAAGGAGAGTGAAGTCTAGTTGAATTCCTTAATCTTATGAAACCATACCAGGATTTTACATTGCTAGTCGACCATGCCATTTCTTAAGTAACAGATACTGCCCACTGTCACGCAGTATAAGAAAGCTATTAAAAATGCTCAGTTTGGTGTAACTTGTAGCTTCTGCTTATTTTAAATGCTTCAGGCCTGTTTATTGATTGCTTTACTGGTTCTACTTAATCCACCATAGATTCCAGGGACTATGGGACAGTGACTCCTGAGTGAATTTTATAAGATGGCCAGCCTTAATATTAGGAACCACTTATTTTGAATTAAAATCTTGCAGTAGCAGCTTTATTTTTTCAAAATATGGGAACAATATACTATTTATCTAATGTAAGTGAGATTATTTAATTTTAATGTGTAACAAGAGCAAAAGTGTAAAGCTTGTCTTCAACTTTACCCTATCTTGTTGAAAGATCCTATATTTCCTAAAGAATTCTACCAAAGTTATAAGATTGATTAATTTTAAACATATTATTCTGTGAGCCTTTTAAATGCTTTGATTTTCAAAGAAAACTTATAATGCAGTTGGTGAGCTCATTTGATCTTGTTTGAGAAACAGATTTGCCTTTCTGCTGATATAGACTTACAGCTACAACTTTCTTTAAATTCAATCAGTTTTAAATTCAATTACTTATGATTTCCTATTGGAAGCTTTCTATGGGAACTGTATAATACTATGTTTGGGATCCTGAAAGAAATATTACATTTGTAGGCAGTAAGAAAGAGGAAAAAAGGAGAGAGACTGAAAGACAAACAGGTAGTAAAGTATTTGTATTTTTCTAAACTTAATTTCCCTAAAATACATATTGGATGGTGTATTTTATTGGATGTTATGTTACAAATTATAAACTTGTTTTTCTAAAAATTTAAAGAATGTTTTCTTTTTAATCTTTCATGAGTTGATATTGATTTTATCTTAAGGCCAACCAGGATTAAATATATTTTATTATACATTATTAAAAATAACAATAAGATTATCTTTATCTTCTAAAAATGACATAGCAATTACATGTATGTTGGAAATAATATATGTATTCTTAGAGAAAAAAAGAGATGAATTCTATAATTGAATTGACATTAGATTTGCTGATCATTCGAGTGGAGACACATTAAGGATAAAAGGAGAAGGAAGGTGAGTTAAGGGGTTAGAAAGTGATTCAAGATACTGACATTACAATGTGCCATTTGCAATGAAACTGACACCTTGCTATAATCTATCTTGCTCAAATATCACATATTGATGTGTCAGGAAACACCTTTGATTCCATGACTACACTTTTTTTTTTTATCCATAGACTTCAGTGACTATAAAGACAAATTTGTCTTGTTACCCATTTCTATTTTTCCCAATTACTTTAAAATACATGGTTTAGGAGCCAAACAGAACATTGATTGCTTCTTTTCTCTGGGTGCAACTCTTTTAAAAACTGAAAAAGAAATGAAAGCGAAAAGCAAACTAGTGCCTGAGATCTGTGAATTTTTATGGTGCCAGACAGCTTGAAGAAAAGTAAGAGGTCTGGGAAATAAAGAGCAATTTAACAAGAAAAAATTTACCTGGCAGTACTGTTTATCTCACCTATATAATGGCCTAGTTAGAAGTTTTATTTTAACACTCTACTTATTTTGGCAGTAATTATATCTTGAATGGATTGGAGAAGTGAGTAGATTTTTCAGAAAGCTCTAAAAGAACATAAAGATTTAATGATGTGTTTAAAGGTAAAACACTTTTTATAATTCACAAAAGTCTTTTTTCACAGTTGGAAAGGGAGAAAGGCCTCACCACCTATATATTTGTTAAAATTATAAGAAAACCTATCCATTAATCTTTGGAGCAATTTCTGAGTAATTTTAGAGTAAAAAGAAAACTTCTATTTATAGTGATGCAATTATAGACCAATGGATGACATGTGGGAATTGGCTAAAAGGTGTATGGTTTTGTTTTAAATTGAGCAGTAGTTTTATGGTTGTTTTTCTTTTGTAACATTCAGAGCTCCTGAGAAGTCAGACTGTGTTCTATGTGAAGTTGCAAGGAATGGGTAATTTCATTCAGAGCTGGATATTTGCTGCTGATAAAATGGTCATTTTTAGCATGGATAAATATACTCTGAGAATTGAATGCCAGATTGCATGAGCACTGCTTCCAGTATTTTTTTTTTTAAACTAAGAGTAAGTGAGAACGAGAAAAGTAAAGTCTTTAAACTTTTGGTATGAAGTAGCCTAAAAAATAAAGGGTAGAAAATTTGTAACAAGTTTCCAAAGAAGAGATTGAGATCAACGGTATCTATCATAGTTTGAGTGTCTCCGGAAGTGAATGCTAAAATGGAGATTCTCCAGCGAGTAGTTGGTAAGAACTGCTGTTGGGACCAGCGTCTCAGAGGGAAGAGGGACTGAACAGGGGTAGAAGCCGAACTGTGTTCTGTTGCAATGGTGAATTCATCTGGCACAGTGGACTCTGGACCTGGTAGTAGCCCCTCCGAAATGTCCCAAATTGAGGTAAGGTGGTCATAGCATTTGATGCAGGCTGTCTCTAAGAAAGGGAATGTCCCTTTTGTAAGTCAGCGACCTTCCTCAGAAGGCATTTCAGCTATGAGCTCTCAGCAGTCAATAGCCTCTGCAGCTGGAAATGAGTTTGCAGTTCAGTGGGGGCTCTTGCTGAGTTCTGTCCTAGAAGTCTTTCCTTTCTGTTAGCAGGAGATATCTAGAACTTAGTAACCATGGTCTCTTCTATATCTGTCTTGGACCCATGCAGTCAACCTATCTAAAAAGCCATTGGTTTAGGTTATAGTCAGTCTTGGAGGGAAATGCTTCACACTCTCAAGGTTATCATTTCTAAGCAAGTATATGCACCTTCAAAAGTTCATTAAATTTGTCTCTCAGGTCAGCAGCTTCTGTATGGTATGAAATGTGATAGAACCACCATATCCCATGATCATTTCCAGCCATATCTCCTCTTCTGGAAAGAGGAACTCTTCAATATGGTATTAAATGGAGTTTCATGTTATGGGATCAAGCATTCTACTATACTTCAGATATCAGCACTATGCTCTTTGAAGCCCTGTGAGTAAGAGAAGCAGCTATTGATGATATGTGTCAATCAATTTTTTTTAATTCAGTGAGAGGAGGGGAGGCAGAGACAGACTCCCATATGTGCCCTCACTGGGATCCACTCAGCAAACCCACTGGGGGGCGATGCTTTGACCATCTGGGGCATTGCTCCATTGCTCAGCAACCAAGCTCTTCTTAGCGCCTGAGGTGGAGGCCAGAGAGCCATCCTTAGTGCCCAGGGTCACTTGCTCCAATTGAGCCATGGCTATATGGGTGGGGGAGAGAGAGTGAGAGAAAAGGGAGGGGGAGGGGTGGGGAAACAGATGGGCACTTCTCCTGTGTGACCTGACCAAGAATTGAACCCTGGGACATCCACATGCTGGGCCTATGCTTGACCACTGAGCAAACGTGCCAGGACCAATGTAAATTGTTTTTAATCAAGATGATTCACTGTCCAGTCCAGGATGAAAAGTATTTAATGTAATCAACTTGCCATCAAGTTCCTGGTTGGTCTCTTGAAGGGATGATGCCATATTGGCAGGGCTGTGCTCTAGCTAGCTTGAGTTGTCTCAGGTGGTGACTGTGAGCATCTTCTGTATTCAGTAATATCTGGTTGGTAACTTGAAATTCATTATGCTGGTAATATTAACATCAGAAGCAAGAACTTTATATATATATATATATATATATATATATATATATATATATATATATATAATCAGTTGTTACACACTAGTGTTCCACAGTATTTTGGTGCTGAGATTTGGTCTCTGTTGCTAAAAATTTAGACATTTAGTACTGATATTTTAATCAGCTTTAGTGAATAGAAGCCCATGCTATTTGGCCCATGTATAGCTTCTATCCCTTCCATCAGAGCTGCTCTGTTCATGACTCAGGTTCTGATGGCCGCTGATGGAGGCTAGCTAATGGCAAATGGCTGAGTCATTCCACCTCTGATATTAGTGCCATTTCTGTGGTGGATACTCTTGGGTGGTCATTTATAATACAAAGAAATTCCCATAGATTTATCTACATTATTTTCCCCAGACTTCCTAGTCTTCCAATTTTCTCTTTTCTTGTCCATGACCCAATAGCTGGGTCAATGAACACTTCCTCTATGATTATAAATACTGTTTTCAGGCCATTTCTCCATACAAAGTAAATGACCTACATTGTCAGAAGCTCTGAAAATTGTAAGGATTTCCCTTATGGCTTTTATGGCCACCCCTGGGTGAAGATAACCTGTATTAACAATTTTTCACTCAAATTCACATACTGAGTCGATATATCTATGATCCCAGGTTGGCCTCTGTTTTTTCCATGATCTTCTTAAGGGATCCTCCCTTGACCTACAGTCATAGTCAAGAGAGAGAAACTAAAGACGATTTCATCTGTTTGTGAACAGAACCTTGTGCCCTCTATTCCTGGTCATGCCTGATCTCACATATCCCATTTTCATCTTACAAGGGATTGTTGTTGGGTCTACCCTACATTAGGACAGAATGCAGTTCATTATGGAGTATTCTGGCTGCTCAGACATTTTACATATATCAACCAAGACCTAGAAGAACAATACAGGTTACTTTCAAATAACATTTAATTTTTAGCTATAGATGGCATGGCTTTGATCAATAACCCTAGGAATTTATGTTGCAATTTTCCTGCTGGAAAATTCTCCACACTGCATCTTTTTTCACCAAATATATATATATATATATATATATATATATATATATATATATATATATTACCTCTAAAAAGTCATAGGGTCTGTTGGATCATGTGGTTCGACAGGCAGAGATGTTTGCATTGAAACCTGGACCTGCTGGAGAGCCATATTCTTTTCTTGGTCCCACTCAAAACTGGGAACTTTTTCTGTAATCAATAAATGTATTTTATATTTGGAGTAAATAATGTATTCAATGGATTTGGAGCAGCATTCCCAAGTCTGGCTTATATTGTTTCTAGATCCTGAAGAGTCCAGCCAGGTGTTGTTGTTCCCTTAGTGGTGGGAGATGTAAATACCAAACTTTGTCCTGTACAAAGGACATGTCCTGGCATGCCCTCGATCATAGGACATAGAGAAAACTTACATGCATGGACTATGTATATTTAATGTATGGACTACTGTAGTATTCTTAAGACTATACAAATATTGTAGAGTATTTCACAATATTATAATAAAGTACAGCAAGGTAAACCTAACTGTGGGGGAAAACCTGACCTGTTACTGTAGCCCTTCCCATGTGAATGTCAACTGCTTCTTGATAGGTATGGGAAAATTAATGGTAGTTTACCTTAGGGCTATCAATTTTTCTCTAACAAAAATAGCGCATCAGGCACAAAGGTTGAAATTGGAGCTGTTACTTGGTTGAGTTTGCAATAGTTCATCATTATCCTTCATGATCTGTCTGGTTCATAAAAGGGTTAGCATGGAAAAGTAAATGGGGTTATGAAGGGACCATTAGTCATTTATCTTTTAAGAACTTAGATAATTCTCCTTGAAATAAAATATAGTTTTATATCTTGACTGGGGATAGGGTTAGTTTCAGAGACTTCCATGTGGCTTTTTCCATTATGATAGCTCTTGACTCACAAACCATGGAACCAATGTAGGGATTCTGGCAACTGTACCAAGTATCCATTCTAATTATCCACGCAGGGACCAGGGAGATTACCATAAGATAGGTTTGTGGAAATAAATGAGGCCAGACTTAGAAAGGACACAGGTTACTGCTTGGCCTTCACAGTTCCTCATTCTGACAAAGGTGGAGGTAGGGAGTGGACAGGCTGATACTTTCATTTTCTGTATACATACATTTCATTTTTCTCAACTCAGACACTGTGTCCAAGAGTCACAAAAAAATCTGCCTCTTTCCTCATGTAAAGTTTAGTAAATGGCCATAGATCCCTTGGGTAAAATGCTGGAGGAAATTTAACTGCATACTCTTTCTGTAGTGAGACAGAGTCCTTTCTCCCAAGGAATTGGCCTATACTTTAAACAAGGGTTCTGGATCTGAAAATTGGCACAGGTCTGGAAACTGTTCAAGGGATTATGAGTTTTAGAGGGGGAAGTCACCCTTAGCTCCCTGATTATCCAACCTTCATTTTTTTGTGTGTTGATTGGATAACACCCTATCTTGTCCTTAGGGACACAGTTCTATTAACCATTTCCAAGGTTCCATGATTCAGGCCACCCTTGATACCAGTCCAGCCTTGCTGCTCATTGGGATAATTGCTCCAACATTGTCTCTGATGGTTAAGCAACAACATATGGTCTCTACTGTTTTGGGGTTACATCACCCTTTGCTATCAGGAAACTCATTTTGGTAACAGCATCTCCAACTGTGATCCCTGCCCTCCAGAGGCCAGTCACTACTGAGCTTCTTGATAATGTTGGTGCTTTTCTCACAAAATTTTTTTATCACTTTGCTGAACAGAGGGTCCTCCAGGTTTTCTATGGAACATAGTCATCTGGTGAGTTTTCTGATCTTACATAGTATACCCACCTTAGCAGATTTACTTCTCTGCATCTTTTGAACTCTTCTTCTGACACGTTCAATGATATTTTTTTCACTTTTACTTCACTGAATTATAAAACATTGCTTTTTCTATGATTCTAAGAACAATCCTAATAGAATGTTAGCATCTGTCTCCTAGGTCCTTGACAGGACTTTAAATATTGAATCATAGAGAGTACCTACAATTCGATAAATTCTAACTTAATGTGCTAGCAAGTGGAAGGAGCACCAGCCATGAACAAGAGCAGGGAGCCACCTTTATAGAACAGAGGGTCCTGGAGCATGTGGGAATTCATATATGTTAGTTTGTGGACACAGATTTTCCAAACTTAATCTTATGTTCTAACTTCTTCCCAATAGCAGACCTGACCTAGGCATAGTAGACTTGTTGGAGTTGAGAGTTCAGTCTTATTGGGGCAATTTCTACTCTGAACTCCTGGGTCTGATTCTCAGTATCTCCTGTGCCTTCGGTGCAGAAGATAAGATTCTTTTTTCTATTTTATTAGGGAGGTCTTGAAATAGTAATTAATCTTCCTCCAACTTTCTTTTTATATATTTTTTCTCTAATGTTTCAACAGCATCCTGTAAGAGCCATTTGGTTCCATAGTCATTATAGTTGCTCCTATGCTGAAGCTCTCAAATGCCTCAGGTAGTATACTCACTAGAGCATTTCTTTCTCTTTTATCCTATCCCAGTTCACCAGTGGGGAAAGTCACATGCCAGAGCCTACCCCTAGTGATGGGGTTGCTATTTGGACAGGGGATCTTAGGCTTTCAAAATTCAGTTAATGTTTCCCAGCCCTAATCTTTGTGGGTCATTTCCCCTGGAAATAGACTCCAAGATGGACATTTTCTTGCAGTTGGTACATTGGGGAGTGCCAATAATACCTGTAAGAGAGTCAGGGATATGGAAATGGGAGAGGGGGGAATTGAATAAGGATGTATTTTCAGTAGAGGCCTCCTCAGTCCCCAGTGGAGCTCTGAGTCTCAAGTCCTTTAGATGTATAATATTTAAAATTGTAGCAAGGCGGATGGATCTCTGTACCCCAATATCAACAGTATTACTGGATATTGGCTGTCGTTGGAGACGTAAATAATCTTGAATGAGGCATCTCTTTTCAGGAGGGCTGTTCCTAATGAGTAAGTCATTGTGATCAACAGAAGGCAGGAGTTATTGCACCTGAGGACGAATGCTCTAGCCCTGAAGGGAAGGTCTGGGTGACATACCACAGTACCTACTACAGTACTGGCAGAAAAATCCAGTCATATTATGATTTTGGTATATTTGGAAGTATTTTATATTTTCCAAATCATTAAGTGAGAGCAAATGTTCTAATATTGAGCCTTTAAATATTTCAAGACTAAAATTGATATTGGCATTATTTTTCTGTACATTACTATTTTTTAAAGAAAAATACCCCTGGAAGTTGTTGCCTATGTTTTCAACCTCTTATGAGGTTTTTATATCTAGAACATTGAAATGTCAAGGTAACAAAATTTTATTTAATTAATTAATTAATTAATTTATTTTACAGAGACAGAGAGAGAGAGAGAGAGTCAGAGAGAGGGATAGATAGGGACAGACAGACAGGAATGGAGAGAGATGAGAAGCATCAATCATCAGTTTTTTGTTGTGACATCATAGTTGTTCATTGATTGCTTTCTCATATGTGTCTTGACCGTGGACCTTCAGCAGACTGAGTAACCCCTTGCTTGAGCCATCGACCTTGGGTCCAAGCTAGTGAGCTTTGCTCAAACCAGATGAGATGAGCCCACGCTCAAGCTGGCAACCTCGGGGTCTCAAACCTGGGTCCTCTGCATCCCAGTCTGATGCTCTATCCACTGTGCCACCACCTTGTCAGGTGGTAACAAAATTTTATGTACAAATAAAAAGGAAGGGACTATTAATCTGGACTAGTCATATTTATGTAGTAACTTAAGAAATTATGAGAAACTATTAACATTGTTTAAAAGCAAGAAGTACAAATGACAAAATCAGCACTGTAAATAAGATGGATGAATATTTAAAATATCAAGTTAATATTATTTACATATGTAATTTGTTTTTACAATTATAAGATCTAATGGCTATTTTTCTTCATCTTTGAAATAAAGGTGTACTGCAGTACATAGTGAACCCCACAATAGCAAAAGAAAAATAAAGTCCTTATACCTAAAATATACTGATGAATAATTTATGATTAAATGCTAAATATACTGTATTAAAATTAGATATTACATTTATGTAAAGAAAATAAAATTTGAATAAAATTAATTAAACTTAAAAGGATCTTTTAAAAAATATATACCACATTTTCAATGTGTTAAAATTACTTTCTGTCTAATATGTTCTAATGTGCCTTTTTGATGTTGATTGGACATTATTAATTTGTTTTGCCAAGTAACATTGTTATCAAACATAACACATGCCACTAAGAATATTCAATTTCCAAGGATAAGTACAGGCCATTTTTTCTGCTTTTTTAGTTGGAATGGTTGTCTTTTAGCAATAGCTACACGTAAATAAATGTACGTGTACTCTGAAGCAACTTATTTTCAGTAGTAAAACCACCTGGAAAAATAAAGTATTTGTTGTTGGTTATGGATAAAGTCATGTCTTTTAATGGAAAATTTCAAGTAATGTTAGAAAAATCTATTTAGAAATTTGGAGCACATGATATGTTTATAACCAAACTATAATAAACATAGTGTCAATACCAGTATTCCACTTAACATTATCAACATAAAAGTAAAAACAGCCTGACCTGTGGTGGCACAGTGGATAAAGCGTCGACCTGGAATGCTGAGGTCACCAGTTCAAAACCCTGGAATTGCCCGGTCAAGGCACATATGGGAGTTGATGCTTCCTGCTCCTCCCCCTCTTCTCTCTCTCTCACTCTCTCTCTCTCTTCTAAAATGAATAAATTAAAAAAAAGTAAAAACATTATTTCACTATTGTGAGAAATATACTGTTTTAATGTTTTATTTTCATAAAATTACCTTTGCTTATTTCTTTATTCATTTAGTCATTGTATAGCCCTTTATGTAAAACCTCCCATTCTGTTTTTACTTCATCTAACATTCCAGATGTAGTAGCTTCATAAATTTTATTTTCCTGCCATAAAGTGTGCTCTCTTAAGTAACATGATACTGAGTATAAAATTTTCTATTGGAGATGAACTGAGTGGATAGGTTTTGGGGTGGGCATCATGTGTTGTACCTGAGACGTCATGACCTCCACATTCTCATGTTGTAGGGATTCTCCAGTTAGTTCACACTCAATTTAGAAGTTTCTCTTCCCAACAAAAGTAATAGTATGTAACACTTTTTTTTCCATTTTTGCTGTATAGGCAGAGCCCAGAGCAGATGGCCAGAGAACACAATGTCCTAAGATTAGAGACAGAAAATTTCAAGTCCTCCCAAATAGAAGTCAGTTCACAGTACCAAGTATTGCAGGGCAGACATTTACAGAGAGGAACAAAACAAGCTTATCAATCACTTTGATTAAAAAAAAAATACTTAAGGTGACCTTAAAGCAGAGACTGAAGAAATTTGGTAATGCAACGATGAAAACATTCAGCACAGAATGGTGTGGCAGGAGGACAGTGAGGGTTGGGAGAGAGGGAGGGAGGGAAGGAGAGAGTCAGTCAAGGAGAGAGTACTGAAGCCCAGAGCCCAGACTGTTCCTTTAGAATATCAGCAGAGTGTTGATGTTAATAATCATTAACAAAACCTTTGTTAATTCCTAATCAAGTGGGACGTGGAAATGCACAGGTCTCTATTTTTCCTACTGTATGATATATGGAATTATACTTTTGTTAACTTTGTATAGTATTTCTTATAAGGTTTAAATTTATTCAGTCTTCAAAAATCCATTTGTTAACTATATAAAGTGCTGAGGTAAAGAAGGATACTTGGATTGGATAGGTCCTCCTGACAATTTCAAGTACCCAGAGAATACGAAAGCAGGATGGTAATAGCCATTGCACCATGCTGACCATCTTCATTTTGACTGCTTTTACATTGACTTGTATGTTCTTCCTGCTCTTCCTTATGCCTCTGCTCAGGGTATGGCACTGCCTGGAAGAACCTTTCTGCCATTTGCACAAATCACTATCTTACCTATCTTTTCAAAGCCTAGCTGAGATGTCACTTATGTATGTATTTATCTTTTAGATCTACACTGAATGTCTCCTATATGGTTAGGAGTTAAATCATAAGAACCAAAGAGAATTAAAGGAATGAAGGCATAGGCAAAGATAATTTTTAAAGTAAACCAGAAGTGCAGCAATACATTTTTTATTGGGTTTATATTGCATATGAATCACAGGAGGGGAGGAAAAGGAATTAGTTGTTTTTTATTTTTTATTTTGGAAGAAGGTGACAGTTGATCTGTATCCTAATAGATGTTAATTAATTGGAGAGAGTAGGAAAGTATAAATGAATAGAGTAGTATGAGAAAAGGAAGAGGAAGTGGAAATATCCTGATGTTTATGGAGTAAAACGAGTGAGTGAAGATCGGGTAGGCCCTGAAACTGGAGAGGTAGACAACGGTGTGTCGGAGGTCCCGGAAAATAGTCTTACAGAATTTGCCTTCTAATTTGTAAGTCATTAGGATTCACTGAAGTGTTTAAGTAAGAGAATTGCAAGGCCAAATTACTAAGAACAATAACTCTCAGCTAAAGTAGAGAACAAAAATGACCATACTAGACAGTAGATCAGGTAGAAGTCAGTTTTATACCTACTGAGAATGATACAGGAGTAGGAAAAGGTCAAGGGAAGAAGACTGAGCACAAGTTGAGCATGTTGAATAAATATCATGCCTGCTAGTGGGATATGTTGAAGGATTCCCAAAGAATTTGCCAGCAATGTAAATACACATACTATACAGCTGAAATAACTATTGATCTTGTTAAGGGAATTGATGTGCTCTATTAATTCAGACATAAATGCAATCCAATAGCTTTATTTGGCTATCAGAAAAGTTAAAGTGATATACCTAAAATGCAGTAATAAGTTTGTGCCAGATTAAGACAGTACCAATGTGTTATATACTGCTCAATCATGATCCGTGGTGTTGGGTTTATTTTAGACCCATGTCTTATTAAAATAAACAGACAAAAAGCATTCACATAACACAAAAGATTAAAAGACTGAATTAATAAAGGATTAAGTAAAGGATCAACTTTTCCTTTTTGGGAAAAAACAAGAATCAATGAAGAGCTGATAGTTCTGTCTTCCTATAGCTAAGTTTTATTCAGAAGGGATTACACTATTTAAAATTTTATCATTGTGGAATCTAGGTCCAAAGATTTAGAGCAGGGGTCAGGAACCTATGGCTCACGAGCCAGATGTGGCTCTTTTGATGGCAGACAAATCTTTAATAAAAAAAAAATAATGTTAAAAATATAAAACATTCTCATGTATTCCAATCCATTCATTTCCTACTGCTCATGTTCATGGTTGTAGGTGGCTGGAGCCAATCACAGCTGTCCTACAGGACAACACTAAATTTTTATTGGATAATGTGTAACATACACAGGTTGTTGTATGGCTCTCATGGAATTACATTTTAAAATATGTGGCATTCATGGCTCTCTCAGCCATAAAGGTTCCTGACCCCTGATTTAGAGTAAATGAAAACTGAAGTCAGATGAAGATCTGCTTGACTCCAAGACTGACACAGCTTCAGATTTGCTTTCCTAAAGGAATATATTTAGGCGCTGTCACCTTTATATGTACCTGTTCTTGGATATGGATACGTAAGCCTCCCTGCACTTTCTATAGATTCACTTTTGACATTTATCCTTACAAGCCCACCTTGGATTCTGGAACTGTTTTCCCTGCTTTCAGGGGTTTTCATGGTTGAATTTCCTATTAGGCCTCTATGGCTTTGACTGATGTTCCCTTTGATATTTGATGAGAATCAGTAGATACAGGTCTTTCAGATTCCTATAGAGAGGACTTTGTTTAAGGGAGAGTTTGAGGTTGAATTTATGTTTCTAAAACCATTAATAAAAACCTGAGGTTCTGTTATCTCAAATTCTGGCCTAATAAGATGTTTCAAATATCTTACATTCAGCCTTAAACAAAATTATAGTTGAAATCAGAAGAAATTAATCTCAATGACACTTGATGGGAAGGTCTATGTGATTTGATAACAAATTCTAGTTTAGTCATTAGACAAAAATGTACTCAATAATGACTAAGTACATTTACTTAGAGCTTTGCTATAGTTTTAAATTGTTTCTCATAATAGTTTCAGTGACTTTTGCTCTATAATCCTAAAACTATAAATATCTGTGAGGAGGTACTACTTTTTTTGGATTATTGGTTTTAAATGATTGGGTTCTTACACCTACATTATAAACATATATTTTTTTTTCATAAGAAGCTTATTTTACACACTAAACTTAATTACTTAATTCTGATTTTATTATCTAGCTCTCATGAACCCAAATGATATAAAAGATGACGATTCCCTTAAAATTAAAAAACTGAAAAATTAGTTTATAAGATTCTAAGAGATATACTTTAAAACTGAAGGGAGAATCTCAGCTTCCCCCAACAAAGGATTTTTCTTTTTCTTTTTGCCAACAGTGCAAGTTTTTACTTGTACACCAAAAGAAAATAACTGATCATTTTACTTACACATGATTTGTTTCATTCTTCTGTGTTACAGTAGGTAAGAACAGCTACTGCTTTCTCTTGCTGATCAAATGGCCAGGTCATGAGATAGGTGAGAGAGATCTTTCTATGTTGTTCTTCACTCTGTAGATAAAATTTAGCTTGAATTTCTGTCTGTGGGCTGAGCAGGCCTTCACATGAGCACTTTTATTAAATTTACAAAAACTTGACAAAATAGAATATATGTGCAAAATAAATAGAGGTTCAGGCAAGTTATAGAAAATTAAAAGTATGGAAAATATACAAGCAGTAGTAAAATGTAGCTCAAGAGATGATGCTAGCACTACAATATTTCTTGAAGTAATTCAGAGAAATATTTATTGAGAAAGATTTTAAGGCCAACTGAGATGGTGAGAGTGCTGGATTCCTTCTAGAACTTTTATTTCCTGAATTGTGTTTTATTTAGTACTATTTTAGTAATACCAAATATCATTATTTTAGATAATAACTTGCTTTTGTCAACCATAGTTTTGCCAGCCACTTAGGTCAATACAAAATGAACTCTGTTACACTAAACAGCTAAGAGTTCCAAGCTATAAATTCTAGACCATTCTGACTGGTAGTGATATCATCTTTTTCACTAAAGCAAATGTTCTATTATTTCCAGATGGAGACATATTATTGCCTAAATAGCTCGATAATTTCTTGAGACTCTTCATCTTTGAATTGTCCTATTACAGCAACTAAAATAACCTATTGAGAAAAAGTTGTTTTTCCACTTCTGTGTACAGGGACATTTCATTTTACTCCCAGTAAAGAAAATGAATTTACATAGAGTTACCTGTTTTTTTGTCATCAGTTTAGATATCTGTATTCTACAGGAAGCTGTACACTTATAAATATATTTGACATAAAAAGATGACATAAAAGTTCCCTTCAAATTTAGCAGCTCTCATGTCTTTTGGGCAGTTGGCTTTATAATCTAAATAAATCAAATTTCTTTGTTTTAACATCTGTACTTTATATTTTATTTCTCCTCATGGTTTAAATGAATGTTCCCTGCTTAAACTGCAAGACCCAATTTTAGATCATCAGTGTGAAAATCTTCCATCGTGTTTCAGTCTGTATCTGTTCTCCTTGAAACATTCACAATCCTGTAGTTTCAGTTCAGACCTCCATCTGTAAAATCTCTCACATTTCTTTAGGAGCACACAACATTTTAAAGCTTATCCACATGCACTAATCATCTTTCAATTGTGCCCCCATGCATTAACAATATCCCTCATGAAATTTTATAATTGTTATCCTAGTCAAATCATTAGAAAAATGTGTGATGTCGAGTAACTTAGAAATACATTATTGAAATTAGATAATGTGTCTTCAGGTATGCATTTTGCTATCATTCAGCTATATTTTTGTCCAGTTAAAAGTCCAATGGTTTTTTGCCTGACTGGGCGGTGGCGCAGTGGATAGAGCGTCAGACTGGGATGCAGAGGACCCAGGTTCGAGACCCTGAGGTCGCCAGCTTGAGCGCGTGCTCATCTGGTTTGAGCAAAGCTCACCAGCTTGGACTCAAGCAAGGGGTTACTTGGTCTGCTGGAGGCCCACAGTCAAGGCACATATGAGAAAGCAATCAATGAACAACTAAGGTATTACAATGAAAAACTAATGATTGATGCTTCTCATCTCTCTCCATTCCTATCTGTCTGTCCCTATCTATCCCTCTCTCTGACTCTCTCTCTGTCACTGTAAAAAAAAAGTCCAATGGTTTTATAATATTAATGCCAAATATTAGCAGAAAGCTGAATAGTCTGAGGAATTAAGATGTAAAAGGTATTTAACATTTCTGAATCTTGAAGTGATTGGAACTATTAGTTATGTTTTAAGTTTTACCAAAATTTGAACAAAAATGGGTTTGTAAGTTTACATAAAGACCATGAAAGCACAAAATAGCATCTTTACAGGTCAAAGCTATGTAGAGTATTAGAAAGTTATTAAGGTAGTGATTCTCAAACTTTTGAAGTTGGGCGCATTTAAAATTCTACAAATAATTGTAGGTGCACTATATACAAATTTCTGAGAAATATGTTATAATAATTAAGTCAAATATTAAAGGAAAAAATATAAAGCCCAAGAGTGCTTTTATGGTAATTAATGAAATAAATATGACAAAATTAAATTTATTCTGACATTAAAAAAACCTTTTTTGTTACATTTTTTGAGTTATGCTTTTTAGAATTTATAAAAAGGGGGGTTAAAAAATTAAAAAATTGCCTGACCTGTGGTGGCGCAGTGGGATAAAGCGTCGACCTGGAAATGCTGAGGTCGCCGGTTCGGAACCCTGGGCTTGCCTGGTCAAGGCACATATGGGAGTTGATGCTTCCAGCTCCTCCCCCCCTTCTCTCTCTCTGTCTCTCCTCTCTCTCTCTCCCTCTCCTCTCTAAAAAAAAAAAAAGAAAAAGAAAAAAAAAAGAAAAAAAATTAAAAAATGATAAGATATATATATATATATATATATATATATATATATATATATATATACACATTCTTAGTAAGATTTAGTAAATTCAGCAGGTCCCAGTATGAATGTGTTAAGTTCTTTCATTCTTGTGTTTATAAGAAACATGAGCCTGATGCAATTTCTTTAATGTTTGGGTATTTTTTGAAAGGCAAATTCTCATTTCCTCATCAATATATTGAAGAATTCCTCTCTTTTTACTCTTAATTGTGTTGAGGGTAGAAAATTCTAATTCACATAAATAGGATGTTGAAAATTGTAGTGAAATATTCAAAGCTTTTTTAGATATTGCCACATATTCTTCTTTTATAGAAATCAAAAAGGCTTCAGGAGACAATTCCTTGTGTTTAATCATCAATCCAAAACCCCCACCATACAAATCATCTTAACTTTACACCAAAGGATAGAAGAAACTTGCCTCCAATCTTTCCGGGGAACATGGGGGGTAGTGTAAACAATCCAGCACCACAGCTTAACAGCCTTTTGCAACCTAATCAGGCAAGTGAGGAGGGGGTTTGGGCAGACTGTCAGCTTACAGCCAATTCCCCACACCTCTGTCCCCCCAAAATCAAAACTCCAAAAACCCTGTTGGTTTTTTGGTCCCCAACAGGCACATATGTCTCTGGAATACCATAGGCACACTTGGAAATCTTCTAGGGCACTCTTTGAGAACCATTGCATTAAGGAGTTGAATTGAATGGTAGACAGGTTGTTTTTAGAGGACTTAGTTTTGCTATATATATTTCTCCAATTCCTTTCACATGCAAATATTATTTGCCGGTATTGGTCTTAATTTTTGTATATAAAAATTTTAAACCCTTGGACGTAAACAATACTATTGTATGAGAATTTCTCCCTATGTAAAGTAAAAAAACACTTTTCTCTGTTCAATTTCAGGGTTTATTTAAGAGTTTTGGAACTTGAGAATAACATCCTGTATTGTAATGTATAACAATTTTGTGTTGGCTTAACACTGGGAAGCCTAATTTATAGTGGTTGATAAGAACAGACATGGTTCAATAGAAATGCAAGTAAATAGTCTTCTGTTTTGTGAGAGTTTACATTTTTTCTTCAGAGAATCATCTCATCACTGAAATAGACTAAATACAGTGTAAATATAAATAATTTAAATCAAAATTAAATAAGCTGGCTCTGGCTGGTTGGCTCTGTGGTACAGCATTGGTCTGGCCTGTGGATGTCTTGGGTTCAATTCCCAGTCAGGGCCCACAGAAGAAGCACCCATCTACTTCTCCACCCCTCCCCTCTTCTTTCTCTCTCTTCCTCTCTAGCAGTCATGGCTCAATTCTGTTTGAGCGAACTGGCCTCAAGCGCTGAGGATAGCTCTGGGGCCTCCTCCTCAGGAGCTAAAAAAATGGCTGTGTTGCTCAGCAAGAGGGCAGTGGTTCCAGATGTGCAGAGTATCGCTCCCTAGTGGGCTTGCCAGGTGGATCCCAGTCAGGGCGCGTATGGGAGTCTGTCTCTCTGCCTCACTCACTTCCTCCCATTAAAAAAATAAATAAGTAAATAAGCTAATTACTGTAGAATATTTTTGACATAGTAAATTAGTCATTCCTAGCCAGAAGCAAATATATTATATCCTGACTGCTCTTGAGAATATTTTGTGTGACTCTCTGTGGTGGGAACTAACTGAAGGAAGATGTTTTAACAATGTCTTCTTTTTCTTTATTCCTATCTTATCTGTCTCCTCATGTCTCCCTCTACATTCAATTTAGAATGAAAGACATTTGTTCTTTCTAGGTGAACTAATTTGAATTATCTTTTACTTCATAAAGATTAATAGAGCAGTTTGCTAATTTCCTTTTCTTTTTTGGTATTTTTCTGAAGTGAGAAGCAGGGAGGCAGAGAGACAGACTTCTGCATGCACCTGACTGGGATCCACCTGGCATGCCCACTAGGGGGTGATGCTCTGCCAATCTGAGGTGTTGCTCCATTGCAACCGGAGCCATTCTAGCACCTGAGGTGGAGGCCATGGAGCTATCCACAGAGCCTGGGCCAACTTTGCTCCAATGGAACCTTGGTTGTGGGAGAGGAAGAGAGAGATAGAAAGAAAGGAGAAAGGGAAGGGTGGAGAAGCAGATGGGTGCTTCTTCTGTGTACCCTGGCCAGGAATCAAACCCGGGACTTCCACATGCCAGGCCAATGCTCTACCACTGAGCAAACTGACCAGGGCCTATTTTTCCTCTACTAAATTATAATTTCTCTTTGGTATCCAGGAGAAGAGATGTGTATTTCATTACTATAGAAATGAGAGCGTTTCAATGTATACTGTTGGGCATCTACTTTTTGGTATTTCAATGCATTATTCAGTTAATAAGCACCTGCCCTCTCCATTTCTTCTAGAGAGTAGGAATTGACTGTTAAAAAGTCCCACATTCATCAACTTCGGTCACTATTGTTCATGTTAACTCTTGGAATGACTCAGAGCTTATAGCTTAAAAGTTGAACTAGTCAACTCACTAGAGACAAAAGTGAGCCCAAACTCTTAAGTTTTAAACTATATTTTAGAAATTGTATTAGAATTTAGAAAGTACTTATTATTATTTAAAGTCTACCTTGATTACTAAGTGTAGATAAAAGATTATAACTTCATTTTGAAAAAGATTCATTATAAAGTTTGCAGTTATTCTTGGTGCTAATTTAGCCCCAGAATGAAAGTTTCCTTTATTCTGAAGCCATATTAAGGTGTGTCTAGTCTTAAAAGCTTCACATAATATTACACTAAATTTTACTTAATTTCTAACAACCCTCAACACTATAAATATTAATTAAAGATTTCAAGGAGTGTTGAAAGATGGCATGATGCTTTTCCTCTCTGAGGGAGAAACATGTCCTCTAGGTTATGCATGTACACAAGCGTTCCCTCCCTGCCTCCCCAATTTCTAACCAACTTTGGCAAGCCAGGAAATAAACTCAAGATTTCAAACTGTGTGCCCTATTTTTGTGATTATGCTCTGGGCTATTATCATAATTCTGGGCCCCATTCCATTTTCTTAGTCCCTGAAGAGAATTGGAGAGTAGGAAAATATAAGGAAGACTTATTGCATGGATTATCATTTTGTTTTTAATTTTAAACTGCAAGTTCACATTCTCCTTTGAGTCTCCTCCACCAATGAGCTCTTTCTTTGAGCCACTTGGGAAATTTGAAATGCTAGATCTGCTTTTCTAAAACACAATGTACTGAAATAAACGTAGGGATAAATTATAGGAACTTGATGATGAAAACCAAATTCCCTTTAAGCAAATGCATTTGAAATTGAAAGTTAAAGCTAGTCTGTGATCACCTCATTCAATCATACTGGGTTCCTAACAGAATATAAAACTATAGAATAAGAGAAAGATACATATCTGGATATGTAAAAATCAGAATGTGAAGTTTTAGAGGTTTTGAAACTCTATTAGCTTTTCAGAGTAGTTTTACACAAAAAGGGAAAGCTAAACAACTAAACATCTGTAAATTTGCCTTAAAATATTTTAAAGTTGTTTTTACTTCTATATTTTAGGGTCAGTTTTGAACAATGCAATGTAAAGTACTTTAAAAAACAAATTTTACTTTCACCCATTTAAATTATTCACTTCCAGCCTGACCAGGCAGTGGTGCAGTGGATAGAGCGTCAGACTGGGATGCGGAAGAACCCAGGTTCGAGACCCCGAGGTTGCCAGCTTGAGTGCGGACTCATCTGATTTGAGCAAAGCTCGCCAGTTTGAACCCAAGGTCGCTGGCTCAAGCAAGGGGTTACTCGGTCTGCTAAAGGCCCGCGGTCAGGGCACACATGAGAAAGCAATCAATGAACAACCAAGGTGTCGCAACGAAAGACTGATGATTGATGCTTCTCATCTCTCTCCATTCCTGTCTGTCTATCCCTCTCTCTGACTCTCTCTCTGTCTCTGTAAAAAAATAAAAATAAATAAATAAATTATTCACTTCCATAAGTGTGAAGTCTGTTTTCCTCACAGTTTCTTGGTAAAATAAAAAAAAAAAAGTTTAATTAGGGAAAATTAATCATACTTTGATATCCAGAAGAAATTTCTTACCAAAATGAATAATGTTTTATGATGTACAGGCTTTTGTATACAGGCTCTTCTGGATTACTCTGAAAGTTTTTCGTGAATGCAAACAAGCTATACTGTTTTTCAGTTCTATTAGTTTACTTACCTGTTCACGTACCAATACATATTATAAATTTAGAAGACTAAGAGAAAACAAAAATAGGTGGCTATTATCCCCACAAAGGCAAATGTGCCCTGGCCAGTTGGTTCAGTGGTAGAGAATTGGCCCAGCATGTGGAAGTCCTGGGTGTGATTCGTGGTCAGGGCACACAGAAGAAGCACCCATCTGCTTCTCTACCTTTCCCCCACTCCTTCCTCTTTCTCTCTTCTCTTCCTGCAGCTATGGCTCAAATAGTTCAAGCAAGTTGGCCCTTGGCATGAAGGATGGCTCCAAGGCCTCACCCTGGCACTGAAATAGCTTGGCTGCTAGCAATGTAGCAGAGGCCCCAGATGGGCAGAGCATTACCATATAGGGGTCTTACCAGGTGGATCCCAGTTGGAGCACATGCAGGAGTCTCTCAGACCTCTCACTTAATAAAAAAAAAATTTTTAAAGCAAATATGACCAGTCTTATCAGTTGGTTTATGCAGTCAGTTGGCAATGGACTAAAATATTGTACCAATACAGGTTGAATTGTAAAAACAAATGTATGGAGTTTTCAAAAACATGAATGTAACAATTATTGCTGGTCATGCACTGACAGATAGAAGTCAATAAATCTTCCCAGTGGAATATTTTGGTGAAGTAAATCAGAGCTCATATTTCATAGTTATAAAAAGATAAGCCAGAACACAGGACCAATAGCATACTACAATCCACTGACTGTGGGACTATGGCCATGGTAGTACTTACCTCAGTGAATTGTGAAGGGCATCAAGTGAGATAATGTAGGATTAGCAGCTTCTGCTTAATGTCTTGAAGCTCTGAAGGGCCAGGTATGTGAGTGAAGAGTTCATATTTCACTTACTTCTCAGCTAAGTCTTCAGATAACTCCAGCCCCAACCCTCATTTTAGCTTGCCCAAGTGACAATCATCTAGCTGAGCCCAGTTAATCCACAAAAGGATGAGATGTAATCAGTTTTTGTGTTAAGCCATTACATTTATTGAGCGGGTAGTTATGACACAGCAATAAATAACCAGAATAATATGGTACTATTATTATTACCATGGGCAAAATATTGAGAAAAGTGATTCAACATTCATTATTTTTTAATTTTTTTATTCATTTTAGAGGAGAGAGAGAGAGAGAAGGGGGAGGAGCAGGAAGCATCAACTCCCATATGTGCCTTGACCAGTCAAGCCCAGAGTTTCGAACCAGCGACCTCAGCAGTCCAGGTCGACGCTTTATCCACTGCGCCACCACAGGTCAGGCTCAACACTCATTTATTACACACACACCTGTCACATCCATATACACACGTTCCTTGATTTAGATTGGGGAGTGTCCCAAAAATCTATTGTAAGTTGAAAATATTGTACGGCAAAAATGAATTGAATATTTCTAACCTATCAAACATATTACTTAGTATTCATTTTCTACTAAATGTATATTGCTTTTACATTATTCTAAAGTCAAAAAATCCTAAGTCATACCATCATAAATGGGGGCCATCTGTGTATATACTATATACCTTTTCACCCTATACTAAATGCTGTTTTACCATTCCAGAGATTTAGCATTGAATAAAACAAAATTGCTTCCCTCATGAAAACTGAAGTCTATTTGGGGATCAGAGCACTGGAATTCCAGTATTGAGTGTTCTGTGGGAGAAATGCTTATTTTGACTATGATAATAAGTTAGGGTTTATTTATTCTTGGAGAGGGAATGAGGGTAGAGTATGAAAATGAATCAGATAATCCATGAATACAAATGTGGTTCAGCTATATAAGAAAAAAAGATTAAAAAGAGAAATAAAGCTTGTTTTGATATTCTGTAAAGATATCTCACTTTTATATTTTCAATCACATTTATGTACAAAATAATTATCATTAATAATATTCCCTTTTCATAAGTATATGGAGTACTCTTTAAGTGATATGAAAAATATAATTTTAATATCGGAGTTAACATTTCTCTGTGTGAAGAAATGGAATGTGCTCTGCTAAGTTAATAGAGGTTGGAAGAGGAGCTTCATAAGAAGTGAGTTGGGAAAATGCAGGAAAGATATCTAAGAGATGAACATAAATTCAGTGGTAGGAGAAAAACAAACAAGAATAATGAAGAGAGAAAGGTTAAGCAATTATGTAAGGGGCTGAACTTTGAGGAAAAGGATGTCGAATTAGAAAATTTCAACTCTAGACAGTCAAGGGAAGTGTAGAACAGGGGTATTTCTCTAAGTTCTTCCATCTCTGCAGTGTATATCTCTGTTGCTTATGTAATTTTTTCTTGTAAAATCCAGGGTAAGAATTAGCTTGGTATCAACACCAGCATGGAGTAGAGAGAAACAAATGTCAGCAGATGGTGAGATGTAAGGAAATTTGAGAGTTCATTGAGGCAGAAACTAGGATTCAGACATGCCCATACATGTAAGCTCTTGAGAGTTGGCTGAAATTCTGGAGAATACATTCTATTTTATGTAAAACATGAGGTAGAAGATTGAGGTAATTTTGTCTATAAATATCCAAGGGCAGGATGTCATAAGCTTGATATTTGTGGTACATCATATATGAGTGGTCACAGAAGATGTGTCATATGAAAAATTACTCTTGAGAGAAAAGTTTTGTGGAGAGGGTGGGATGGTGAGTTGGAAACTAATACTAAACTCCAAGTAGGTACTAAGCACTATGATAGGTGCTTTGAATATTTTTTATCATTTGAATTTAACAATGACTCTTTATGTTAGTTATTATAATTTCCATTTGAAACATAGGTTAAGAGAGACTGTAACATAGCTAGTAAGTGATAATAAAGGGATTATTTGCCTTCAAAACCTATGTTCTCTTTACAGGATCCGATTGTGCTTTGATGAATATATGAAGAAATGTGGTTGCAATTCATTATTCTCAAATATCTGTAATTTCAGATAACAAATAGTAATATCATTACTATTTTTATGTCAAAATTGGTGTTGATTCTAAATAAATGGGACTGAATGATACTAGATGTTCTCAATTCCTTCCTCTAATGCCTTCAGGAGAAGCTTCACTGAGACTGATGTGAGCAAAACAACACAGTGAGTATGATTTATCATTAGTTTATTTTTTTTTCTTGAAAATATTCATATCTTCTCAAGAATATCCTTTCCTTTTTCTCCTTTATCCCTACCACATCAGGTAACAACACTCTTAGCATATTTTATCAAAGCCAGCCTTTAGGTAGACAAATTAACATCTGACCATGGAATTTCAGGTATTATTCATTGCTTGGGATATTATGTATAATCAGGGCTCTCTTTTTTAGGTATGCATTAACTCCATGTTAAAATCATCAAAAAGAATTAAGTAGAAATTACAGGATAAGCACAAGAACAAGAAAGAGAAAATTCATAAAGCATATGCAGCAAAAATATTGAAATAGAAGTTAATCCTTTTCCTGTTTATTGGCTACTTGTTTTCACTGTAAATTCTAGAACTATTCTCAGAAAAACTTCCTTGACAATATACAAATGAACAATAGACAATATTATGGGAAATGGAGTGTGTGTTTCTGTGAGCATCTGGCAAAGGCATCTGTTGGAGATGGGACATCAGCTCATTGCTCTTTTCCTATGTGGAAGGTCTAATTAAGTAGCAGACAACCCTAAAAGCCCTGGAGTGTCGTTTAGATCAGTATCCAAACATTTATATGTGCTCACAAACCTCTTAGATCAGTAATACTGAAGTGTGAATCTCAGCAAAAGTAGCTCAAACTTTCGAGCCTAGATTATGCAGAAGTAGAGAGAACTTTGATGAGGCCTGTGTCTAGCTCCAAGGCATGATGGAGAATGAATGACTAAGCTAGCAGGAGCCTCAATACATTCCCAGCTAAGGCTGCTATTTAAGTACATTTAAACTAGTTCAGAAAGACAGTTGTTTATACTTTTCTAAATAATCCCCAGTGAGTGAAGTTTACATTAATATCTCACAATCTTTAGAATCAGGAATTTGTCTTTTCAGTAAATTCTATCTTTTATCCATCCTCTCTTCCTCCCTTTCTCACTTTCTCCTTCCTTCCTCCACCTCTCTATTTCTTCCTTCCTTCCCATCTCTCTCCTTGCACTGATACTGATTGCTGCTCATAGCCAAAATACATATTTGATTGCACATGTCTCATTGTTCTTTGATGATCCTCCTTTAGTTAGCTCATCCCTAGTCTAAGGAATTTATTTTCAGGTGTTTAGCCAGTTTTCTTAATCCCTGTTCTCTTTTGGGGGAGATACCTATCTAGTTTTTTACATCCTACTTACCTATCAGATGAAGACATATTAGACTGGGCAGATTCTCTTAATGTTCACCAAATTAAAATTTCTTTCTAATCTATTACTCTTTTAGAAATTGGAAAGTTGTTTTTATTTTAAATTTATCAAAAATATCACCTTGATGTATGGGGATTTATTTTTCCCTATAAATGAATATTATTGAGAAAAAAATAAAAGGCTTTGGTACTTTTCCCTTAAAAATGGAAGAGACAAAAGAAGAGTTATGGGTAAATGTGAAAGCATGAACCTGATTGGCTCCAGGTCTGCATGTGTGCAGTGGTAACTGAGCATCCACCTTTGGATGTAATTGAGAAGAAAAGTACAACACTCAAGATGAACAAATAAGCCAGACTCTGCATGAAACCACTTCCTGAGCGATAATCATGGTCCCATCCCAGCAAAGAAAGGGAAAGCAACCTCATACCTGGCTGCCTAGACTTACATTTTATATGAGTGTGGGCTTAGTGACATTATTCAAATATAGTATTTATATTTCTCAGTATATTTTTAATTTAACCTTACTCTTGAAAGACACAAGCTTGCCAAAGATAGACTATGGATCGCTGGTCTTTCCAAGAGACTTTCAGTTCTTCCATTTGGACTTTAGAACAGGGAGGGATACTACAGAAATCATGTTAAACGTACTCTGTGTCCCTCCCCACCCCCTTCTACTTCCCTCTCCACCCTCCCTCTCCCCCATAACCACCACACTCTTGTCCATGTCTCTTAGTCTCATTTTTATGTCCCACCTATGTATGGAATCATGCAGTTCTTAGTTTTTTCTGATTTACTTATTCCACTCCTATAATCATGACACCTACTCTGTTATAAAATTTATCACCAGATGTGCCTTGAGAATAGTATATTACCATTAAAAAAGTTGCTGGCTAAAAAAAAGGAGTATACTTTTCTAGGTTATTTTTCCTAAAAAAAAAAACTTGAAAAATTTTGTATTATTGCATTCCAGCATATGTTATGTCTGAAGAGAAGTTTGTGGTCTGTTTAATAGTAATTACTTTGTTAATCAACTGGAATCTTTCAAAATGTATTTAATCTCAATAGTCTGCATTTTGATTATAATGTACTTAAGTAATGCTTGCTTGTACTATTCTTTTTTTAATTTTCATTTTACCTAGAACACTAGAAAATACATCAAATTGAAAATCTAACTCTTTTTCAATACCTGAAGATTCTTAGCCTTTATCTCTTCACATACTGTTCTTTTTTCATATTCTCAGTTTCTATGTCTGGGTCTCTTAGAATCTTGCCATACCTCTTATAATTCATTTACTATGTGTCTCTTTAACTATTGGTGATGTGTTGTAGGATAAATTTATTAGTAACATATTTATATATACTATTTTCTAGTTTATGTGCAGCTTAGAGCTTTTCTAAGTCTTGAACTTTTTATTTTAATGAATATATTGGTTTAGTTTCAAGGTATTTATTTTGTTCATTCATACCTATTTTTTATTTTTGTTAAAAATTTTTATTGATTTTAATGGGGTAACATTAATAAATCAGGGTACATATGTTCAAAGAAAACATCTCCAGGTTATCTTATCATTCAATTATGTTGTATACCTGTCACCCAAAGTCAAATTGTCCTCCATCACCTTCTATCTGATTTTCTTTGTGTCCCTCCCCACCCCCTTCTACTTCCCTCTCCACCCTCCCTCTCCCCCATAACCACCACACTCTTGTCCATGTCTCTTAGTCTCATTTTTATGTCCCACCTATGTATGGAATCATGCAGTTCTTAGTTTTTTCTGATTTACTTATTCCACTCCTATAATGTTGCCAAGATCCATCCATTTTGTTGTAAATGGTCCAATGTCGTCATTTCTTATGGCTGAGTAGTATTCCATAGTATATACGTACCACATCTCCTTTATCCAGTCATCTATTGAAGGGCTTTATGGTTGTTTCCATATCTTGGCCACTGTGAACAATGCTGCAGTGAACATGGGGCTGCGTGTGTTTTTAACATACCAATGTTTTTGAGTTTTGGGGGAATATATCCAGTAGAGGGATTGCTTGGTCATTTGGTAGTTCTATTTTTAGTTTTTTGAGGAACAACCATACTTTCTTCTGTAATGGTTGTACTACTTTACATTCCTACCAACAGTAAATGAGGGTTCCATTTTTTCCACAGCCTCTCCAACACTTGTTATTACCTGTCTTGTTGATAATAGCTAATCTAACAGGTGTGAGGTGGTATCTCATTGTAGACTCAATTTGCATTTCACTAATAACTAATGAAGATGAGCATCTTTTCATATATCTGTTGGCCATTTGTATTTCTTCCTGGGAGAAGTGTCTGTTCATGCCTTCTTCCCATTTTTTTTATTGGATTTTTTGTTTGTTTGTTGTTGAGTTTTATGAGTTCTTTGTATATTTTGGATATTAGGCCCTTATCTGAGCTGTTGTTTGAAAATATCATTTTCCATTTAGTTGGCTGTCTGTTTATTTTGTTGTCAATTTCTCTTACTGTGCAAAAACTTCTTAGTCTGATATAGTCCCATTCATTTATCTTTGCCTTCACTTCTCTTGCCTTTGGAGTCAAATTTATAAAATGCTTTTTAAAACCAAGGTCCATGAGTTTAGTACCTATGTTTTCTTCTATGTACTTTATTGTTTCAGGTCTTATATTTAGGTCTTTGATCCATTTTGAATTAATTTTAGTACAAGGGGACAAACTAGTCCAGTTTTATAATTTTGCATGTGGCTTTCCAGTTTTCCCAGCACCATTTGTTGAAGAACTTTCTTTTCTCCATTGTGTGTTGTTGGCCCCTTTATCGATAATTATTTGACCATATATATATGTGGTTTTAATTGTAGACTTTTTATTCTGTTGCACTGGTCTGAATGTCTATTTTTCTGCCAATACCATGCTGTTTTGATTGTTATGGCTCTATAATATAATTTGAAGTCAGGTTTTGTAATGCCCCCAGCTTCGTTCTTTTTCCTTACGACTGCTTTGGCTATTTGGGGTTTTTTATAGTTCCATAAAAATCTGATGACATTTTGTACCATTTCTTTAAAAAATATCATTGAAAGTTTGATGGGAATTGTATTAAATTTGTATATCGCTTTGGGTAATATGGTCATTTTGATTATATTTATTCTTCCTATCCAAAGAAGAGGAATATTTTTTTATTTCAATGTCTCTTTTTCAATTTCCCTTTTCAATGCTTTGTGGTTTTCATTATATAGGTCCTTTACATTCTTTGTTATGTTTATTTCCAGGTATTTTATTTTTTTTGTTGCAACCATGAAGTGGATTATTTTTTTGACTTCGTTTTCTAATGTTTTGTTGTTGGCATATGGAAAGGCTATGGACTTTTGTATATTTATTTTGTATCCTGTGGCCTTACTGTATTGGTTTATTGTTGCCATTAATCTTTTTGCGGAGTCTTTGGAGCTTTTGATGTATATGATCATATCTGCAAAAAGTGAAACATTTACTTCTTCTTTTCTGATATGGATGCCTTTTATTTCTTTATCCTGCCTGATTGCTTGGGCTAGAACTTCTGCCACCATGTTAAATAAGAGTGGAGAGAGTGGACAACCCTGTCTTGTTTCTGATTTAAGGGGGAAAGTCCTCAGTTTTATGCCATTTAATATGATTTTAGCTGATGGTTTATTATAAATGACCTTTATCATGTTGAGATATTTTTCTTCTATACCCATTTTGTTGAGTGTTTTAAACATAAAATTGTAATATATTTTATTGAGTGCCTTTTCTGCATCTATTGATAAGATCATGTGGATTTTTTTATGTGTTTTGTTGATATGGTGTATTAATTTAACCGTGTTATGTATGTTGAACCGTCCTTGAGATTCTGGGATGAATCCCACTTGATCATGATGTATTATTTTTTTAATATGTTGTTGTATTTGACTTGCTAGTATTGTGTTTAGCATTTTAGCATCTGTATTCATTAGAGATATTGGTATGTAGTTTTCTTTTTTTGTGCTGTCCTTGCCAGGTTTTGGGATGAGGGTTATGTTGGCCTCATAAAATGTGTTTGGAAGTATTGCTTCTTATTCAATTTTTTGGAATACTTTGAGTAAAATAGGAACCAAGACTTCTTTGAATGTTTGATAGAATTCACTAGTATAGCCATCTGGGCCTAGACTTTTATTTTTGGGGAGGTTTTTAATAGTTTTTTCTATTTCCTCCCTGCTTATTGGTCTGTTTAGGCTTTCTGCTTCTTCATGACTCACTCTAGGAAAGTTGTATTGTTCTAGGAATTTATCCATTTCTTCTAGATTGTTGAATTTGGTGGCATATAGTTTTTTATAGTATTCTATAATAATTCTTTGTATCACTATGATATCTGTAGTGATTTCTCCTCTTTCATTATGGATTTAGTTTATATGAGTCCTTTCTCTTTTTTCTTTGGTGAGTCTTGCCAAGAGTTTGTCAATTTTGTTGATCTTTACAAAGAATCAGCTGCTTGTTTTATTAATTTTTTCTATAGTTTTCCTGTTCTCTATTTCATTTATTTCTGCTCTGATTTTTATTATTTCCTTTCTTGGCTGGTTTTGGGTTGTGTTTGTTCTTCTTTTTCTAGGTCCTTAAGGTGTGAAGTTAGGTGGTTTACTTGGGCTCTCTCTTGTTTGTTCATATAAGCCTGTAGTGATATGAACTTCCCTTTTATTACTGCTTTTGCTGCATCCCAGAGATTTGCTATGTTGTATTGTAATTTTCATTTGTCTGTATGTATCTTTTGATTTCTGCGCTTATTTCTACTTTGCCCCGTTCATTTTTTTAAAGTATGTTGTTTAGTTTCCACATTTATTGGGTATTTTTACCTCTTTTTTGCAGTTGAATTGTAGTTTTAAGGCTTTATGATCAGAAAATATGCTTGGTACAATTTCAATTTTTCTGAATTTGCTAATGTTATTTTTGTGGCCCAACATATGGTCAATTCTTGAGAATATTCCATGTACACTAGAGAAAAATGTGTACTCTGTCACTTTGGGATGAAATGTCCTGTAGATGTTTATCATATTCAATTGCTCTAGTGTTTAGTTTAAGGCCAATATTTCTTTATTGATTTTCTGTTTGATTGAATGATCTAGAACAGGGGTCCCCAAACTTTATACATAGGGGGCCAGTTCTCTGTCCCTCAGACCATTGGAGGGCCGGACTATAAAAAAAACTATGAACAAATCCCTATGCACACTGCACATATCTTATTTTTAAGTAAAAAAAACAAAACGGGAACAAATACAATATTTAAAATAAAGAACAAGTAAATTTAAATCAACAAACTGACCAGTATTTCAATGGGAACTATGCTCCTCTCACTGACCACCAATGAAACAGGTGCCCCTTCCAGAAGTGCGGTGGGGGCCGGATAAATGGCCTCAGGGGGCCGCATGTGGCCCATGGGCCGTAGTTTGGGGACCCCTGATCTAGAGCCATCAGCGGCGTATTGAGGTCTCCAAGTATAATTGTAATTTTGTCAGTTTTTGTTTTTAGGTCAGTCAGTAGCTGTCTTATATATTTTGGTGCTCCTAGGTTTGGTGCATATATATTAAGAAGTGTTATGTCTTTTTGATTCAGTGTCCTCTTAATCATTATGAAATGACCATTTTTGTCTCTGATTACTTTTGCTGTCTTGTAGTCAGCATTGTTAGATATGAGCATTGCTACAACTGCTTTATTTTGGATGTTATTTGCTTGGAGTATTGTTTTCTGGCCTTTCACTTTGAGTTTGTTTTTATCCTTGTTGCTTAGATGTGTTTCTTGTAGGCAGCATACTGTTGGATTTTCTTTTTTAATTCATTCTTCCATTCTGTGTCTTTTTATTGGTGAGTTTAATCCATTTACATTTAGTGTAATTATTGACACTTGAGTGTTCCCTGTTGCTGTTTTATATATTGATTTCTGTTAGTTTTGTATCTTGTTTGATTTTTCTCTTTTGTTTTTCTATCATTTGTTTTTGTTTGGTTGTAATCCATACTTCTTTCTTCTGTTATTACCTTTTTTTAAGTTATATGCTTCTGTGGTAGTTTTTTCAGGGGTGGTTACTATTAAGTAATGAAAAGGGTACCTACCATGTTCATTGTAGTACACTATCATAAGTGCTTCTGCACTCCATTGTCCTTTGCTACTGTTAATCTTTACCCTCTCCCCTTTTATTGTTTTTGTTGTCACAGTTTTAATTTGGTTTTATTGTGTTCTTGGTGGAGCTTTTTCTTGTGGTTTTGTTTTGTTTCGTTTTTGGATCTGGTTGGAAAACCTCCTTTAGTATTTCTTGAAATGGAGGTTTTCTGATGATAAATTCCCTCATCTTTTCTGTATCTGTGAATATATATTTTTTATTATTTCTCCTTCTTATTTGAAGGATAGCCTTTATGGGTATAGTATTCTTAGCTGGAAGTTTCACTCTTTCAGAACTTTAAATATTGGGGTCCACTCTTCTAGTTTGTAGAGTTTCTGCTGAGAAATCTGATGATAATCTAATAGATCTTCCTTTATATGTTGTATTCTTCTTTTCCCTGGCTGCCTTTAGAATTTTTTCTTTGTTGTTGGTTTGTGTCAATTTCATTATTATGTGCCTTGGAGTAGGTTTGTTAGGGTTAAGATAACTCAGTGTTCTGTTTGCTTCTTGAATTTGAGGCTTTAGTTCTTTCCACAGGCTTGAGATGTTCTCGTGTATTATTTGTTTTAATATGTTCTCCATTCTATTTTCTCTCTCTTCTTCTTCTGATATACCTATTATTCTTATGTTACTCTTTTTGATGGAGTCAGACAATTTCTGTAGGGCTTTCTCATTTTTAAAAAATTTTTGAGTCTCTCTTTTCTTCTCTCTGTTGTGCCTCAAGTTGCCTGTCTTCTATATCACTAATACTCTCTTATTTCTCACCTGTTACTAAGCTTATTACCTTTTTTTTCAGTTCATGAATTGAGTTTTTCATCTGTGTTTAATTTGTTTTCATAGTTTCAATTTCCTTGGTAATATATTGTTTGTGTTTGTTGAGTTGTTTTATGATCTCCCTAAATTGCCTTTCTGTGTATTCTTGTATATCTCTGAGTATTTGGGGATTTCTATTTTCAATTTCTGTCATTTAACTCTAAGGTTTCCACTCTATTAAATATTTTTTCTATAGATTTTTTTATCTATCTGTGCTATATCTCTGTGTTCTGTATCCACAATATTTGATTTCCTTTTCCTTAATGGCATCTGAGGGTAGTTTTTTTAATACCACTAATGAGAATTAATAAATAAAAAAGTTAAAAGAAGACTACAATAAAAAATAATTTAATAAATTATGATTATTTCTTTTTTTTTCTTCTTTCCTTCTTTGCGAAAATACCATGAGAAACTGAGAATTATATTGTGCTAAATGGAACAAAAACTACCTACAATAAAGGGCCTGAGTCGGGGAGAAGTGATAAAAGGTGCAAAAGAGGATGTAGGGACCCACAAAATGCAAAAAATGAAAAAATTTGGATCAAGAATAAAATAATTTGCTTGTAAATGATGGTTGACTGGGAGATATAGTTAAAGGGATAAGAAGGAAACAAGAAAAAAATACTTTTGTATTAAGTGGAACAAAAACTACATAGAATGGAGAGCTGGGGTTGGGGGGGAATGCTAATGAGTTAAAAAGTGAAGTAAAAAGCACACAAAATGTCACAAAGAATAAATTTGAATCCAAAATAAAACAATTTGTTTGTGAGTGAGAATTGAATGAGAGGAAAAGTAAAGGAGAAAAGAAGAAACTAAGGGAGAGGGAGAAAAAAGAAAAAGAGAGAGTTAAAAGTTTTGGAGTGTAACCCTTATAGAAAGAAAGAAAAAACAAAAGAAAAAAAATAAAGAAACGGGAAATGTAACACTTATGGGTAATGTAATTCAAGATAAAGAGAAGGGAATAAAACGAGTAGAGAATAAAAGGACCAAGGTATAAGAAGAAAAATAATAAAGATAAGAAGATGAAAGAAACAAAAAAAAAAGTGAAAAAGTTATAAAGACTGGTAAAATCTAGAGTTTTCTTGATTTTGAGAGGTTATCTTCTTCCTTTTACTTTCCTCTCCATCTTCCTGGTCAGTGGCTCTGTACCCTAGGCTCTACCCCTGTGTCACACTTTGGTAGAGATTTTCAGTTGATGTGTCTCTATGGCAATGTCATATACTAGGCCTCATTCTTGTTGGTAGTCAGGGCTTGTTAGCATTTGCAGGCTCCAACACTGGGAAAGTCCATTTTCCCGGAGCCTCTCTCCTAGTATCTTCTTCCTGAATTAGCAGTCTGATGATCCAGCTATGAGGTTGCTGTTGCCATTGCCTGGAGAGTAAGAGGCTCAAAGAGCTGGCAAATCCCCACTCTATCCCCACTCAGCGCAGGGCTCTGGGTAAGGCTCTGTCAGTCAAAGCTGCCAGTGTAATCAGGCAGGGCTGGGAGCCAATTGCTCTCAAGGTGACTTTCTATGCACCTCCAGGTGTGTCCAGTATGCCTCAGCACTTTGTGGGACCACTCTCCCCAGGCTTTTTGCACTTTGTAATCTGTATTGGCTGGGAAGAAGATGCCCTAGTTGCTGCCTGCAGAACAGGAGGTCTTAAAAGCTGCCAAGTCCCTCCTTTTAGAGCACAGCCCTGAGTATGAAAGCTCTGCCAATCAGAGCCACCAGTTTAAGCAGGTAGGGGGGCATGTTGAATTTTGTTCAGTTCCCCAGGTATATCGGTAAGGTTGGTGGATAATGAGGAAAGGTCAGACTCATGAACTTTGGCTAGGACTGCCCACAACCAAGCACGCCAAAAGAAACTTCGCAGGAACCCTTTGGAAAAAAGCGACCATCTGCCAGCCAGTGAGATTTCACCACATCTTATTAGACCGACTTCCCTAGAGTACCCCTTTAAATATCCCCCATGCGGGTCACCACTTGCGACTTCCCTGGACTCCATCTTTCCTCGGGGCCAGGGAACCTTACCAGGCGGGATGTGTGCTCTGTACTCAATAAAGCCTTTTACTATTACACACTTCATGGCTCTGGCCCCTTCCTTCCTTCTCGGCAGGGAAAAATACCTTAAAATATCTAGTTAAATTTGCCTTGGCGTTCTGTGGTATTGCTTTCTGCAGGCTTCTTCCTTGTTAAAAAGCCTACAGCCTAGCCTAGCTACTGCAGTGTTCTCTGATGTTTGTTCCATGGGAATATGTTTTTCATTGTGTATCAGCTGACAGGAAGTTGCCCTTGCCCCAAATGCAGAGCAAGAGGCACAAAAAAGTATCATGTCTTGTCTTAGATCACTGATCTGAAAGAGACCTTGTCAGCTAGAGCTGAGTAAGCCAGTTGGGCGGTGAGCAGATTGTGGGTTAAGCTAATTTCAGTGATTGGATCCGCAGATCTGCTCCCGAGACAGACTGCAAGCTGTTTGCACACTCCTCCCCCTAGTGCTTCCATATTTTTTCTTCCTCGGGCTGTTAGCCTGAATGGCTGGGTGAGGCACCCTGCCCACCCAGAGAAGTCTGGGTGTAGGGAAGTTCCCTTTCATGCACTCTCTGCGTGCTGTTGTTGGGGGAGCAGGGGCCACACCGAGACTCTGGTCACAGCCCATGCAGAAGCCTCTGACCCTGCCCCTCTGTCCGGGAACACGGGCACCCACTCCCAGGGCAGTAGGAGGAATCTCTCGCACACTATCCCAGTATCTGTGCTCCCCAACCAGGATATCAGGGATAATGGCGGCCGCCACTCACCCACCTTTGCTGGGATCCGGCGGAGACATTAGCTCGCGTGGGCTGAGTCATCACGGGCACACTCTTTCCTCAGCTAGAATGTTTGTGCCACAGCCTGGCTCCCTCCCCGCCCCCAGCCCCCACTCTCTCTCAGTTCCAAGTGAAAGCAGCCCTTGCTCAGGTTAGTGAGGAAGGCGGAGTGTTCTGTTCTCCATCTTATTTCCTTCAGGGTTGATTATATATTTAGCCACCTTTTTGCCCAATCCTACCTTCGTTTTCAGTTTATGGGACTTCCAGATGCTCCAGGGATAGATTTTTCTGTCTCTGGTTGTAGAACTTGTTGAAATTTTGGGGAGAGGTATCAGGGGCTCTCCTCAGAGTGCCATTTCTCTGACGTCACTCTCTATACCTATGTTTTAAAATTTTGTCTATTTTCTTTCACAATTTATTTTATAGCCGTGATTTATCATTAGAATTTAAACAGGCATAATTTAAAATTTTTTATTTATTTTATATGTTTTATCTAATTTAATTATTTTATATTCTATTGTATTATTTTATTTTTTATTTTAGTGAGGGGAGGGGAGGGAGAGAGACAGACTTCTGCATGCACCCTCACCAGGATCCACCCAGTAAGCCCCTCTGGGGCTGTTGCTCCCTTGCTCAGCAACAGAGCCATTTTATTTTAGCACCTGAGGCAAGGCCATGGAACCATCCTCAGTGCCCAAGACCACCTTGCTAGAACCCATCAAGCCATGGCTGTAGGAGGTGAAGAGAGAGAAAGGGAAAGAGAGAGAAGTGGAAGGGTTGGTGTGGAGAAGCTGATGGGTGCTTTTCCTATGTGCCCTGACTAGAAATCCAACCCAGGACATCCACATGCCAGGCAGTCACTCTACCACTGAGCCAACCGGCCAAGGCCTAAATTGTTTTATAGAATCAATTTCATTTAAATTTACCTTTTGGTTGTTGATTTTGCTTTACTTAGTATGCCATTTCTTTATAGTTCTTCCTATATTAGTTTACCTTTAAGTTATTTATGCTAACATTATTAGATTCTTTGTGTCAACCCAGTCTGGTATAATGATTTTGGTTTACTATCTTGGCTATATGAAGGTAGTTTCAGAGGTTTCTACATTTGTTTTTCCATATGGTAACTCTCATAGGCCAGCCATGGGCTCAGTGTGGAAATTGCATCAACTGCCAAAGTATGTTAATCCCAATTATACAATCAGGATTGAGGAATGCTTACTGAGTGGATCCACAGGCTCTGGGCACACATAAGTCAGATCTTGGCCAGGACTCCATTTATTAACAGATTCCTTATACTACCCTTCCTCCTCCAATGTAGCAGCAGGGACAAGATTATTGTTTGCTTATCTGGATATTAACATCAACTCAGATCTTCTTTTCCAATATTCTCTGAAATATATGGGTATTTTGTTTTTCTGGAATACAGTTGCCTGAATAAATGTGCATATGTATCTTTGCAAAAGAACTGAGGAAACATCATGTATACTTACTGTGGTTTTGCAAGGTCCTTCTTTGTTGGGAGTGGGGAACAAAGAATTCCAGGCATGAAGACTACCTTAGATCTGTAAACTGGGAAGGTATTGGAGTGACTACTCCCAGCCTCCCAGTTATTCTTGTACAAGCTGAGTGGTACTTGTCAGATGCCCATCCATTTAGCCCCAAGGATTGTTATGATTCCATTAGCCCACTCAATAAGTGTCTAAATGTTGGGTCTCTTGGTTGGAACTGCACCCCTGCATCCGTCAATCAATCTGATGCTTGCTTACATCATTCAAACTCACCTACTTGGCTCCTGTTCTTAGAGTATCTGTGATCTTGGTTATTGTCAGTGAGCCAAATTCTGTAAAGGTCTCTCCAACCTTCAGTTCCAGCCTACAGGAAAGAACCACTAATTAACTCTTTAGTAAAGTTTTTATGCCTCCTCTAGCAGTGTTCTTTTGGCTCTGTGTCTTTCCAAAGAAGAAAGTTATCTGGTGGGTTCTGAAAACATATATTTATTCAAGAAAGCCAGTTACCTGGTACTCTCAATTAATTAAAATTAGCCTTTTAATTTCTTCCCACAACATCTGCCACTGCTCTACTTAACACCAGCCTTCTCTTCACTTTGTCCATGTTATAGGGAACTATCTACATAAGCCTTTACTTGTTTAAAATCCTCTTAGCAGAGTACTTTCAAATTTATAAACTCTGCCCAGTCCCTTTTTTGTTCTGGGTTTCTTAAATAAGCACTCTTAGAACTTTTCCTATATAAAAGAACTCATATTCTTTTAGTTTCTGCATGTGCATGCTGAATAAGTCTTGCAGTTTCTTTGGAATATGTAACCTTCCTTTCCTTAACAAGCCTGGTATATCCCCAGCTAGTCTATGCCACAGTTCAATCCTAAGTATGTGTATAGTTACTCAAGATAGGAGATTGTAGAAATATGCTATGAAAATATGCAGAGTTAGGGTAAACAACTAGAGGCAGAGAGGTACATTAGGACAAAGGTCCTGAGCAGACGAGAGTCCAGGGCCTCACACACCCCATGCTGTAAATAGCAAAACAGCAGGATAAGATTCAATAACAGAAATGTTTAGGCTCTCAGAAGAGAGATTAGGAGTCAGCATGTTCCTTGTACTTTACTTCACCCCCTGAAAACTTCTACTGTCTGTTTCTTTGAGTTATTTTTACTGGCTAATAAATATCTGAATAAGGCTGGGATGGGGCTTCAGTCCTTTGGTCTGTGGACTGGGGTAGTTGCCTCTCCTCAGGCCCTCAGAGCATCTGGTATCTGGGCAATTCATTTTTGCTGCCACAGTGGGACAAGTCATGCCCTGTGTGAGGATTGAAAACCAAATGTAAAGCTCACTACTTCAGGTGGTTCGTTGTTGTGGCAACAAGTGGTTTGCCCATGTGAGGAACCAGAGGAAATGACTTCTCAAAGCCTGGCAAAGGAAAAGGATATCTACTCATCTCATCCCATTTGGTAAGGGACACAAGCAGCAGGGGACTAGCCCTTCAATGTTTATAGTGAGGTCACTTTTAGGGATGAGGCCAGTGGACTTTCCTTTCCCTTTATCCCTCCCCCTTTTTTCCCTCATCAGGGGGAATTCCTAATATGAGCAGTGGATCACATATTACAGCTGCAAGGACTTTTTGGAGGTGCAAGGTGACAGTTAACAGAATTTTTTTTATAAATAAATTTTTATTAATGTTAATGGGGTGACATCAATAAATCAGGGTACATATATTCAAAGAAAACATGTCCAGGTTATCTTGTCATTCAATTCTGTTGCATACCCATCACTCAAAGTCAGATTGTCCTCTGTCAGCTTCTATCTAGTTTTCTTTGTGCCCCTCCCCCCCCTCCCCTCCCCTCCCCCCCCATAACCACCACTCTCCTGTCCATGTCTCTTAGTCTCGTCTCTATGTCCCACCAATGTATGGAATCCTGCAGTTCTTGTTTTTTTCTGACTTACTTATTTCACTCCGCACAATGTTATCAAGATCCCACCATTTTGTTATAAGTGATCCGATTTCATCATTTCTTATGGCTGAATAGTACATGATGGTGTACATGTGCCTCATCTTCCCTATCCAGTCTTCTATTTTTTTTTTTTACAGTGATTAAAGCCTTTAAGCAAACTCTTGGCCAATACAGCAAGAATCCATAAAAGAGTAGTGTCCTTAACATGTTCACCAAGTCCAAGTTGGCCCCAACACCATGCCAAATCCCTGAAAAATGCAACCCAACCCCAGTTCAGTCTGTTAGGAACTGTCACAAGGAACAGGAGTCCAGGAAAAGTCCACCTCCAGGAAAAGTGTGCATGGCACTGGAATTGTTGTCACAATTCTATACTTTGCAGCTCATGTCCAGGTCCCAATGACCGCTGCTTCTAACTGGTAATGATTCAGGTAGATTGGAAAAGCCATCTGCAGCATGTGTGGAGATGGAGCTTCTGTTCTCATCTGCCTGGAGAGATGAGACCAGGTTAACAGATTAGAATTTAACTGCCCTGTTTCTCACCATCTGACAACAATGCCTGGTATCTGAAGGAGGGAAGTTTAGATTTAGAAGATTGGGAAACAGTTGGATGGTGGCTCGGTAGTTCCTTCAGCCCCATCACAGTTCAACATCTCCCAAATTCAAATTTCTGTCCTCTCTGTTCCATCCAGGCACAGGATAAATTTACCCCCCAATCCTGATGAGCAGGCTTCTGCCACACCCTCTAAGACCCCAATCCCCTCTCCAGTAAGCCCCTCCCAGCTTCTCCATATGAAAGTAAAATTGAGAGATGTCTCTTGGAAGGATTAGAGAAAGATGGGAATTTTGTACAAGCTTTTCCAACGATCAGGATTCATCATCAGCCTGTGTGGTATGAGCCCTGCCCTTCCAGGTTCTAAAGGAATTTAGAAAAAGTATCAGGGAAAATGGGTTACAAAGTACTTTTACCAAGGAGATGGTTAAAGCAATCTGGATGGGATATAAAATGACCCCTTGGGGTAGGAAAGTGCTTATAAAAACTGTTATCACTCTTGCCCAATTTAGTGTTTGGTACAAGACTATCAAAACGCAGCAATTGGTTATGCAAAATTTAGGAGCTGATATATACTCATCAGCATTGATGTGCTTACTGGGGTTGGTGCATATGAAACCACTCAGGCTCAGGTTCAGATGACGGACTGCATTTCCTCAAGTTTATCAAGCAGCCTATAAGGCATGGACAGGAATACCCATACCCATGCCCCTGCTACTTCTTTTGCTACCATTCGTCAAGGAGCCACAGAGCCATATATAGATTTTATCAACTGCTTACTGAATGCCATCTCCAGGCAGGTTGATAATATTAAGACAGCAGATACTCTTACCCTACAACTAGCCTTTGAAAACACTAATGCTGACTGCCAGAAAGTGTTGCTCCCTCTTAAGGGGCAGAATCCTAATATAGCATAAATAAATGATTGTGGCTTGCCAGAATATTGGCACTGAGAATCATTGAGTGCAAGTTTCAGCCATTGCGCTCAGGTCACAAACATGTTACAACTGTGCGAAAGAAGGGCGTTTTAGAAAGAGTACAACTGTGTGGCTTGGCTTCTGTGTGTGCCCTGAGAGGCTAATTAAAACTCAATAAAAAAATTCCTTATAAAGTTCTAGCAAAGCAGGTGGTAAAATGCCAATGTGATCAATTACTATTTTTGTTGTGTTTATATACAAATTACCAGGCCAAGTTGAAATTAGACTTAATACTATAACTAGGGTAATCTTAACCCTTTGAGTAGTGAGTTTTTTTCATGCTTGCTGACCCCTGGGAGTGAGTTTTTTTTTCCAGAAAATAAAATTAGTTCCAGTTATGGTTTTATTACCTTAAAATCATGTTTGTTTGATAAATAATTTATGAAAACAAGAACATACATTTGCCTTTTTTTAATGTTGCCTTACACATTTTTAAAATAAAAATTTTTATCTCATGCAATTCTCACGTACCCCCCACCTATAAATAAAGAAGAATTGTTATTAGCAGAATCTCAAATATGTACTTGCATATGGTGATATTCTTAGGACAATTTATAGGCTTACTTTTAAAATGTTTTCAAACTGGAGTGTTCCTCAAAACATGGATGCAGCAAAGTGGTTTGTTACATTCAATGCTCATCACCCTTGTGTCCCTCTGTTCACACTCCCTCCTTGTAGTTTGCTGACATACGGAGCATTTTCATTGTGGCTTATCCTTTGAGGCTGTTGCAGGGACTGGCTTTCAGAAGTGACACCCTGAAAGATGAAGGCTGTCCCCACTGATGATGGTCGGCCTCCTGTGGATGATTTCCTCTCTTTCACAGTCTCTTACAAAAGCTGATCAGTGAACTTCAGTCTGAAGTCAGATAGCTATGGTCTTCCTCCAGTCTTCCTCTGATACACAATGTATGAGTTCAAAACAGCAATATCAATTTCATTAAAAATGTTTTATATACCATTTCATGGTGTTTCTTACATTTCCTGTGGAGCTTATTTGCATAACAGCCTTGTCAATCAAACCCATATTCTCATGATACCTAACCACACTTAATGCTTGGTAATGCGTTGCCCAGTAGTGTAATCACATTTTGCCAGTTTCAATCATCAAGTCCTCATGAATTGTAGTTAGCATGTTAACCTCTCTTGTCACGCCATCTTTGAGCTAACATGATAGTAGTATGTCTTGAGATGCATTTGCCCTATTTTATCTTCTTGGGAAACTCAAAGATTAAGGACATACATATACGATCATACTCTGGATGATCAGGAGGCATGAGGACATACATAAATGTTCTTACTACTCAAAGAGTTAATTTGGCTCTTTAAAAAGAAAAAATAACAAAGGGTAATTTTAAGAAGAAAAAAAAATAACCAGGTCATTTAAATATCTTAAAGCCTTGTCCTAGAGACCTGGTAACTATTGTAATCCTGAAAGCAATAGGAGAATTAACACCTTAATGGGAGAGGTCATGCCAGGACCTCAGTGTAAGGAGAAAAAAAATGAGACACTTTTGAAATTCAAGCGTCTTAGACTACCCCTTCCCTTCTTTTCAGTCATCCTAGATGGCTGCCAAGGACAAATAAAGATTTTTGCCTTCTCTGCAATTATCTACACAATAATACTTTAAAATATAAAATTATGCCAAAGAAAGTTTTTGAACAAGGTGGTCTAGAAAAGCATTTGATATTACTACTGGTTTAAATTTGATTAATGTCTTTTGAAGTTATTAACAAAAAATGTTTATTTTCCCTAGGTTTACAAAAAGTTTGTTATGTCTTCTAAAATATGAGTTTGTTTATCAATGAAAGAAACTATTTCTAAAGGTCATGAAGTATATTCATAAAAGTACCAGTGTAAAATTGTTTATTACTCAGTTGTCACTGAAAGTTAAGGTTTTTAGAAATGAGAATTCTGATTAATTAGAAAGAAATTATATGGTTTTAATGACAAAAAGTAAAAGGTATGGAGGTACTTTTAAAAGAAAAAATTAAATTGTTCTGAAAGCTGGTTATTTCTGAATGGTAAAATGGTCTGTGTAAATTGCAGAAGGTTTGTATGTTACAAAAGGTCTGTGTATGTTGCAGAAGAGTTATGTAAGCTACAAAAGCCTTCTGTAAGTTATAGAAGGTTTGTGTGGGTTATAAAAGGTTGTGCAGAGAAGAGAAAGAAAAACAGAAGAAACTGAGAAAGTAAACAAAAGTGAGAAGGAAAAAAAAGAAAATATTTTTAAAAAAGAATTGTGCTAAAAGAAAAAAAAATTTAGGACTTCTTAGGGGCCTCAGAAGCTTGAGAAATTCACCCAAACTTACAGGTATTGCAGAAAAAAACCAATAGCCTTCTTAAACCCTAAGTACACAAGTCGTAAACAAACAAAAAAGGAGGAATGAAGAAGAAAAACTCACTCTACAAGAACAATTGTATAAAGTTTTTACTCTTAATTTTTAAAACATTTCCAGCCGAGAGGCATTTTATACCAGCCGAGCAACAGCCTAAACCTCTCATGTTGTACTAGGATATATTAGCTGCCCCTGAGTGGCAGAATCCAGTTAAATTACTAATCTGAGGGCGAGGGTATGTTGCAATTCTGTCATCAACAGGTCCTCTTTGGATACCAGTGAAAAACGTGCATCAGCCCCTAGAAAGCAACCTGGTTCCAGAGATCCATAAGCTGATAGTGAGTCCATCTTTGGAAATGAACCTGAAAAAGAAAAGGACTCCTAACTCACTCCCACACACCCAGGGAGCACCTGACATCAGTTGGGACACATTGAGACATCTAATCAGGCGTGCTGAAAATGTTTTGCAAAATACAGGCACACCTGCTAATGCCTAAAATTGTTTCAATGCTTGCCCTTCACCTTCCACTGCAATCACCTAACCATTTAACTCTTTGTTAATCTTTACTAAAACAAAAAAAGGGAAAGGTAGGAATATGCTATAAAAATATGCAGAATTAGGTTAAACAATTAGACACAGAGAGGCAACTAAGGGCAAAAGTCCTGAGTGGATGAGAGTCCAGGGGCCTCTCTGACCCGTACTGGAAACAATGTGTGCTGGGAACAGCAAAACAACAGGATAAGATTCAGTGACAGAAATGTTGAGGCTCTCAGAACAGAGATTAGGAGTCATCATGTTACTTGCCCTTTTCTTCACTTCCTGAAAACTTCTGCTGTCTGCTTCCCTGAGTTATTTGTATTGGCTAATAAATATCTGAGTAAGGCTGGGGAAGGGCTTCAGTCCTTCAATCTGCTGACCAGGGCTGTTGCCTCAGAGCATCTGGTCTCTGGGTAGTTCATTGTCATTGTGATAGGAGATGGGGCAGATCCTAGGGTAGAACTGTTGCCTAGATGTGGAGAGGCCTCTGCATCACGTGCCAGTATAAAGGAAATGTTAGCTCTTCATAGTGGTCAGGCACTTGAGTAGGCTCAGAAGGTTTAGAGGACTCTGGTGCCCTAAAGTCCTGGAGGCTTTCCTCCATATGTCTCCATTGCCTAGGTCAGGCTCTGAGCTTGACCTAAAAAAAAAATTTGCCTGGCTAGAACACTGGATCTTTTAAAGGTTAGCTGCTCAAACTGTTATATTCTGGGCTTGGTCTTCCGTCCAGTATACACTGTTTTGCCTGTATACCAGATGTAGAAGATGAGAACTTCATACACTACCAAAGAGCCTTCAGGTTTTCATACCTGGTTTTAAAATGCTATAACTGCCTTTAGTATTATTTTTCTCTACAGCATCAATAAAGTGTAGAAATAACCAACCAATCCTACTGTGTTTCTAATTATTCCCTTCATTAGTTTCATTATACCAGCTAATGCATTCCCCCCAACTTACCACTGGTAAAGTGTAACTGGGAGAATACCGGGGGCTATTGATGCTCCATCAATGATAAGAGTGGGGATCAGACAGGGAGTGATCCAGCCTAAAATTCCCGATTATCATCTACTTACTGTCTACTTTTTCAAACCATTCCTAGACCTTAGCAATAAAGAGCTTAGATACTTGAAAAAGGTATTTCTGACACAGGCATTTTGTAGGATGCATTTATTTTTATATAGTAAGACATCATTGCCTCTGAGTACTGACTCTTTCTGGCCACCGACATATAGACTCAGCCTGGAAATTCTGAAGAAAGTAGCAGTGGAATCTCCACTGCATCCAAGCTTATCCCTTCACAGTACTTACCCTCCTGCTGATGTTCTCAAAGGAAAACCATGTTTTAAAGAGAGTTTTTATTCTTCCATTTGTTTCTTCACCAGCCTGCTTCCTATCCCAAAAGTGATGATCAGTAATTCAATCATTTTATAGTTCAAAATTTAGAAATTGTTGAGAAATCTCTGAAGATGGTTAGTAGATACATCCTTTGTCCTAATTGAAACAACAAAAAGAGACATTTTGAAATTATATTAGATGCTTTGGCTGAATACAGCCTTTCAACAGCAGGTGATCTTTGCTACAGCTGACAGAAGGCCTTTAGAATGGGTTCTGGAGTTTTATTTTCTTCCTCTTGAGTGTGGATAATTGAATTACAGTTTGCTCACTGACACAACTTTAGTTGGTGATGTGTGTACCGTTCTAACATTTTAAATCAATTTTGGTTTTTTTAGCCATGTAAAAATAGGACACAAAGGCAGAGGTTTCCAGAAAGTGTATTTTTAAATGATTACAGGCTTCTATGAGGAGAAATAAACCTATTAAAAACTTTTTAATGTTCTCCAAATCACTTGTTTTATTTCTCTAGACTCTAGACTCATGATATGCTTGAAAGCATTGTTTTTATGTTAATAGTAATATAGAAGTGGTAATAATGTATTGAATACATACTAGGCCCCATGGTTTAGTTAGAACATATCTTATTTAATCTTTTTTTACACTAGAGAAAACTAAGGCTTAGATAATTTGAGTATTTGGCTTAAATCATTTGGGTAGGAAGGAATGGAGCTGATTGGTGAATCCAGGTCAGATGCTCTAGATCCAGTCCTCTTAACTACTATGCTAAAACTGTCTCTTTAAATTCTCAGCTCCTTGCACAGCATCTAACACTTAATAATGTAGAAAATAAATGTTCATAGAATTAAATGGAATCTTAATTACAAGGAATGGCCATTATATATCAATATAATTGCATGAAAAGAATTATTTAGCTACTCTGAGCATATTTTAAAGAACTCTTTATTTAATTGTCCCCTCCCTTTTAAAAATACTTTTTTTTCCTAATTTTCATTGGGATATATTTGACATTCCATAGAGTAAACATATTAAAAGAGAAGTGATAAATTTTGATATATACATACATCCTTGAAACCATGACCACAAATAAAAAGTTAGTATATTCGTCATCTGGAAAGTTTATTTGGACCATTTTATAATTCCTCTGTTGCACCCCTCCCTACCTAAGACAACTATCATTTGGCTTTATGTCACTATACATTAGCTTGCATCTCTAGAACTTCATATAAATTGTGTAATAGAACATGTATTTTTTTGTATTATTTTACTCACAATAATTTGGAGATGCATCCATGTTGCTGCATATATTAATGATTTATTTCTTTTTATTGCTAAGAAGTATTTCATTGTATAGATATGCCACAACTCCTTTATCAATTTACCTGCTGATGGACATGTGGATTGTTTTAGGTGTTGTTCTAGAACATCAGTGTACATGTGTTTGTATGGATATGTTCTTTCTTTTTCTCCTGGGTGACTCCTAGAGGTAAAAGTCCTGGACCATCTGATACCTGCATATTTAACTTTTAAGGAAACAACCAGCTTATTTTTCAAAGTGATTCTATTTACACTTCCACCAAGTGTATTGAATGGTCTTTTTTTCCTCTGTATCCTCAACTGTATCCTTGATATAGTCAAGCTTTAAATTTTAGACATTCTAATAAACAGGAGGTATTATTTTAAGTGGTTTTTAGAATTTACAGTTTCTAATGAATTATGTGGGTCATTTTTTCAGGGGCTAATTTACTACGCCCTTTTCTCCTTTTAGTAAAATCTATTTTCAAATATCTGCCCATTTAAAAACACTGATTTGTGTTATTATTGAATTCTGAGAGTTCTTTATATATTTAGAATATAAGTTCCTCATCAAATATATGCTTCCCAAATGTTTCATGCCAGTGTGTGGCTTGTCCTTGTATTTTTTTAATAGTATCTTTCAAAGTGCTATAATTTTCTAGTTTTGATGAAGTTTCATGTATCAATTTGTTCTGTGGAATGATTTTTTTATTTCATAACTAAGAAATATTTCTGTAACTAAAGAAGGTAAATATTTTATCTTAGGTTTTTTCTACAGTTTAAAGAAGTTTTTTACCTTTATGATTGTGAAACAATTTCAGTTAATTTTTGGACATAATATTTATTTTTATGTATATGGATATCTAATTGGTCTAGCATCATTTTTTGAAAAGACCTACTCTTGCCAATAAATTGCCATTGTGCCTTTATTGAAAGTCAGTTGTCACTATAGATGTGGGTGTATTTCTGCGTTTATTCTGTTCTGTTGATCTGTTTATCTGTATTTGTATCAACACTGCTATCCTCATTATATAGCTTTACAAGTCTTAAACATACATAATGTTATTCCTCCAACCTTGCTCTTTTATTTAAAAGTTTAGGCAACTCCAGGTCCTTCATGTTTCCACATGAATTTCTAAATCAGGTTATCAATTTCTACAAAAACACCTGCTGTAATTTTGATTAGGATTGTATTGACTGTATAGACCAACTTGGAAATATTGACATCTTAAAAATAGTGAGTATTTTGAACAATAAGCATACTAAGAATTTCTTCTTTTATTTAGGTCTTTAATTTCTCTCAGCAATAATTTGTAGATTTATGGAGGTTTCATGTATTTATTCATCTTTATCCATAAGTATTTTATATAACTTGATACTATTATAACTGGGGTTATTTTCAACTTCTGACTCTTTGTCACTAGTATATAGAACTCCAACTGAGATAAATATATATATATATATATATATATATTATTGTATTTTACAACCTTGCTAAACATACTTATTAGATATAGTAACTATTGTTTGTAGATTCTGTTATATTTTTTACATTTATAATCATGTCATCTTTGTATAAAAAGTTTTATTTCTTCCTGTTCAATGCAGAAGCAATTTGAAAACCTTTAACACAATGTCTTGTCCAATGGTGAAAGCATACATCATAGTTTTGTTCCTGAACTTAAGGGAAACATTCATTCTTTGACAATTAAATATGTCAGCTGTAGGTTTTTGTCTATGCCCTTCATATTAAGTTGAAGAGTTCTCTTTTATTCCAAGTTTTTTGAGAGATTTTATCAAGAATGGATTTTGATTTTATCTATGCTTTTTATTGTTTATAGGTTATGTGATTTTTCTTCTCAGCCTGTTGATGAAATTAATGACTTTAATTTTCTAATGGACAAATCCTACTCTGACATTATACATATGTATTATATACTCACACACACACAAACATATATGTATGTATTTATATATATATATGAGTCATATAATTTTATGAGTTTTAACAAATGAATATAATCTAATCTATTCATCATTCATCATTACAGTATAATCAAGAATCGTTTCACAGTCCTGAAAACCCACGTGCTCCTCCTAGTCCTCTCTCCTCCCCTTTCTCCAAGTCCTTAGCAAACATTGTGCTTTTCTTTCTTCTTTTTGATTGTCTCTATAGTTTGGCCTTCTCCAGAATATCAGATAGTTGGAATTATACTGTATGTGGCCTTTTTGGGCTGGCTTTATTTTGCAAAATTTGTTTAATGTTCTTTTATATATATTTTCATGGCTCGATAGCTTACTTCTGTTTTTTTTTTTTTTTTTTTAATATTTTTTTATTTTATTGATTTTTTTTTAGAGAGAGAGGAGTGAGAGAGAGAGACAGAGAGAGAGAGAGAGAAGGGGGAGGAGCAGGAAGCATCAACTCCCATATGTGCCTTGACCAGGCAAGCCCAAGGTTTCGAACTGGCGACCTCAGTGTTCCAGGTCGACGCTTTATTCCACTGCGCCACCACAGGTCAGGCCAAATAACTTTAATTTTTTTTTTTTTTATCCATTTTTAGAGAGGAGAGAGAGAGGTAGAGAGAGAGACAGAGAGAGAGAAGGGGGGAGGAGCTGGAAGCATCAACTCCCATATGTGCCTTGGCCAGGCAAGCCCAGGGTTTCGAACCGGTGACCTCAGCATTTCCAGGTCAACGCTTTATCCACTGCGCCACCACAGGTCAGGCGCTTACTTCTTTTTATTATTGAATAATAGTCTGTTGTTTGAACTACAGGGTATTACAGTTTGTTTATCCATTTACCTATTAAAGGACATTTTAGCAACTTCCAACTTTTGACAATTAAAATAACACTGCTATAAACATTCCTGTGAAGGTTTTCATGTGGATATCAGTATTTTACTTATTTGGTAAACACTTAAGAATGTAACTGATAAGAGTATGAAAAGGCTATATTTAGCATTTTGTTAAATTGTTTATCTGTCAAACTGCATTCCAAAATAGCTATAGCATTTTGCATTCCCACTAGCAATGCGTGAGAGTTATCTGTGTGCCATTTTCCAGTCAGCATTTAGTATGATCAGTGTTCGAATTTTAGCCATTCCAATTTGCAATTACCTAATAATATATGATGCTGAACATCTTTTCATATGCTTATTTGCTATCTGTATATCTGCTTTGGTGAGGCATGTGCTCAGACTTTTTGTACTATTTAAAATTGGGTTCTTTGTTGAATTTTAAAAGTTCTTTTGAGTATTTTGAGTAGAAGTCATTTGTCAGATATGTTTTGTAAATATTTTCTTTCAGTCTGTAGTTTTCTTTTTATTTCTTAAGAGTATATTTTGTAGAGCAGAGATTTTTAATTTAATGAAATCACAATTGTCAAAAAAATTTTTTTTTATTTCATGGATCATGCTTTGTTGTTATATTTTAAAAACTATCACCAAACCCAAGTCACTTAGATTTTCTTATTTTCTAGAAGTTGTATAGTTTTGACATTTACAATATATATTCTATTTTGGGTTAATTTTAGTGAAATGTTTAAGGCCTGTGTCAAATTCATTATTTTGCATGTGGATGTCCAATTCCAGCACCATGTGTTTTAAAAAAACTATCCTTTTTCCTTTAACTTGCCTGTTTTTTAGTAAACATCAGGTGGCTCTATTTTTGATGGTGTATTTCTAGGTTCTCTATTCTACTCAATTTATCTATTATCTGTCTACTCTTTTGCCAATGCCACACTGTCTTGATAACTATATATAACTTTATTATAAACATTAATATTGAGTAGTCAGTCTTCTAACTTTGTTCTGTATTGTTGTAGCTGTCCTAGATCTTTTGCCTCACCATGCAAACATTAGAATTAGTTTGTTGATACCCAAAGATAACTTATCAGAATTTTGATTATATTAAATCTATAGATCAAATTGAGAAGAACTGACATCTCAATAATATTGAGTCTTCCTATTAATGAACATAAATCATCTCTTCATTTATTCAGATTTTTTGTTTATTTCATCAACAGGTTATCATATAGCTCTTGTATGTATTTTGCTATAATCATACCTTTTATTCCATTTTGGCCAGAAGTAGAAATTAAGAGATTTGTTCTTTAATAAGGGAACTTGTAGCTGCTTTTGAAAAACTAGTGGAGTTTTAAAACTAAGTCTAGGTTTATTTCTAAGTACAATGATTGCACACCAGTTGCTACAATTATTTTCTCATTCACTTACTCATTTACCCTTTTAATTAATATTTATTGAGTTCCTTCTATGAAGCAGGCCCTTTGCTAAACGTTGGTGGTACAGCAATAAATAGCACATCATTGTTATATATATATTTTGATTATCATTTGGGTTATATAAATGATAAAATTGCCAGTTTCAGGCAAAATAACATATTTGGAATGTTTATCTTTGTTCCCATCCAGATGAATTATTCTCTGGCTTACTTCTGCAGGGTCCCCACCCCCAGCATGTGCTAAGTAATTTTAAAGTGGATGTGAGTAATTCACTTTCAATGAACACCTAAATCAGAGAGGGTCACTTAGATCATTCACATATTAACTGGGGGAATATTAAAGATTGTAGATATTTCTAGGCTAAAAAAATAATTTACCAATACAGATATTGTGGGTTCATTTCCAAGTTTCCACAATGAATTAAATATCTTAATAAAGTGCACCACACAGTTTTTTTGATTTCCCAGTGCATATAAAAGTTATGTTTATAATATACTATAGTCTATTATGTGCACAATAGCAATTTATATACTATATAAAAATTTATATAAACTAAAAAGTACTTTTTGCTAAAAAATGCGAACCAACATCTGAACCTTCAGTGAGTCATGATCTTTATGCTGGTGGAATAAGGAAGAAGCCTTATGTTGATGGCCTCTGACTGATCAGGGTGACCATTGCTGAAGGCTGAGGTGGCTGTGGCAATTTTTAAAAATAAAACAATGATGTTTGCCATATTGATTGAATCCTTCTCTCACTTGAATACTGAGAGGCCATTGTAGTGTTATAAATTGGCCCCATTTCAAAATTACTGTGTCTCAGGGACCCAGGAAAGGGAGAAGGACAGGGGAATGAATGGCCAGGCAGTGGAGCAGTCAGAACACACACATGTACTGATGAAGTAAACCGTTTTATGTGGGTGCGGTTCCTGATGCACCCAAACAATTACAATAGTATCTTCAAAGACCACTGATCAGAGGTCACCATAGCAAATATAACAATAATAAGTATGTTTGAAATATTGCAAGAATTATAAAAAATGTGACACAGGGACAAAAATTAGCAAATGTTGAAAAAAGGATGCTAGTAGACTTGTTTGCTGCAGGCTTGTCACAAACCTTCTATATGTAAAAAACACAATATCTGTGAAATAAAGTAAAGGAAAACACAGTTTTAAAGGTACCTGTACAGGAAAGATAATTGGGGAGACACTGATTTGAGAGAGGGGATGATGCTATTCAAGTGTAAGTTCCTGAAGTGTACTTAGGAAAATTTACTAAAATCTGTTCACAATGTATCCTTTAACCCCTAGGTTCCAGATGTAATATAAAAGAATACTGTACAGGACAAAGTTAGGATCATTAAACTGACATAATCTCAATAAATTTAATTGCTTATGGCATATATTATGCTATGGCAGTTGTCCAGTGTAGGGAAGACTCAGAAAGAAAACAAATCTCTAGGAATATTTTTTAAATTATCAATTTTTGGGCAGATAAAATATATTATGCTCACTTTGTTAAAGATGGCACTGCCCACATGGAAGCCCATTGCACAGGTGATATTAATGTATGTTGGGGCCGGGCTGTGGGCAGGCAAGATCCTTGTAGCCTGGGGCTTTATTTTAGGACTAAGTCTTTCCCACCCTTTTTGATCTGGGGTGGCACAATCCCATCATGCCTCAGATAAGTGACTTTGTATCAGAGACTTCCCTATTTTGTATATTGGATTAAAGGTTTTGATTTCTGCACTATAAAGTGGGGCAGACCAGGAGCTTGCCCTCTCAGTTCCTGAGATTAGCATTAGAGGACAGAGCAGAGAGGAGAGCGGAGAGAGGCCACTTGGAGGAGGCCAGGAGAGGCAGCCAAGATGACAGAGTGCTGAAGGAGAAACCAGTTTGTGCAGAGTTTGTGCAGGGAGAAGGAAGGAGATGGGGAACAGGGGTGAATAAGTCTGGGGACCTAGAAACCTTTGATTCTAGGAAACTCAGATAAGTCAGTCGCTTTGTGAGCTCTGAATGAGTGGGTTTTGGAGCCCAATGTGTGTTTTTACTTGCCTGCTAGGTGCAAGCTAGGATTAAAGATGATGTCCCATCAGCTTTTGGCTCCGTTGTGTCTTTACCATTTGTGTGAATCTAATGCAAACCTGCATGTGAATGGCCACGATGGTGGCTCCTGGCTTTACATCAAGTTACAAACACTTGCCCAACTTTTCCCAATTCCATTCATCTTTCATCACCTTAGACAAGTGGAAAGATCCTTGCAATCTTTATCCTTGCAATCTTTATAAGTACAGAGAAGATTCAGCCTAGTGCTTTATAGAAAAAGGTACCTGCCCTTTAAATATCACACGGGTGGTTCTTAAAAGGGGAAGGTCCTGAGCTCTTAGGAATGAAATAATTATTTGTTAAACAAAGAAAACAGGAGGAAACCATTACTCAAAGTGAAATAAAGCGTGTTTATTTACAGTCATCATGCCCAGAGAGGCGGAAAGAAATTGGGCGGTAAACTTTTTGGTGGGCACACAGATCAGATTTTATTTAGTATAAAACATCCTCTCAGTGATTACAAATATTATATATCAATAGTTATTGTGGAATTACCTTTACTTGATTTTCCTCAGTTTGTGGGATGACATACAACTTTTTATTGCATTTTAGTTATGTTTTAATCACAGGAAGCTAATATTTATACAACACTTACTGTGTGCCAGGTAATGTTTGAAGTATTTTAGTTATGTGAACTTTATTAATGATAAAAAATGATCTTATGAAGTACCTCATTCAAACCCAGGCAGGATGGCTTGAATATGAACAGCTAATGAGCATTTATTTCTGCTTACTAGAAGTGATATGTGAATTGTAAACACTTTGAATAGCAACTAATATAAAGGGGACTTCATTTCTAAGATGCTAATACCTATTTAATTTATCAGCAACTATTTTGCTTTAGCATTCTTAAGGATGACATGATTTTTGCAACAACGTAAGATGAGGCTGGGCAACAGAACTGCAAGCTTCTAATAGTCCACAGACAAGTCCAGGCCTCCTCTGGCACCCAGTCTTCCTCACCTAGACTATTTCTCTATAGACTCTCTACCTACTTTTCAAATTAATTGGGAGAAATATTTTTACCAGATGTAAAGATTGGAGGGTTACTTTTATATCATTTAATAGTTAACAAATTTTAGATAGCTTTACTTAGTATATATATTCTAAGTATATATATAGTATATATATATATTGCTCACAAAAATTAGGGAATATTTTAAAATGAATAAGAAGCAATAAAAAAGCATTTGATTTTTTTCATTAAACAGGAACATCAGAAAAGCAAACAACAAGTCAAAGAGAATTGTTCAATTATGCAAATGAGATGCAAAACCAACTTTTATTTCATTGGTGAAAATGCACTGTACAAAAGACTGAAACTACTGGAGTATCTGCACGTTCCCTGATCCCCTAATTTGTTTGAGCAGAATATATATATAATTTCAAATCAACAGCTTCATAGGGGCTCTATAAATTGTATTGAATTTGAATGTCAAATGTCAGAGAGATCAGCCTCACAATGAGACTAGAATACACTCAGAAAAATATGAGAAATTCTACTATAGCTTCTTAAATGAAGTTACATTTACTAGTTAATAAAATGATCTCTGGCAAACAATCCAATAAAAAAATGGGAAGAGGACATGAACAGACACTTCTCCTAAGAAGAAATACAAATGTCCAAAAGATATATGAAAAGATGCTCATCTTCACTAACTATTAGAGAAATGCAAATCAAAACTACAATGAGATACCACCTCACTCCTGTTAGATTAGCTATTATCAACAAGATAGGTAATAGCAAATGTTGGAGACGCTGTGGAAAGAAAGGACCCTCATTCACTCTTGGTGGGAATGTAAAGTAGTACAACCATTATGGAAGAAAGTATGGTGGTTTCTCAAAAAACTGAAAATAGAACTACCTTATGACCCAGAAATCCCTCTACTGGGTATATACCCCCAAAACTCAGAAACATTGATACATAAAGACACATGTAGCCCCATGTTCATTGCAGCATTGTTCACAGTGGCCAAGACATGGAAACAACCAAAAAGCTCTTCAATAGAAGACTGGATAAAGAAGATGTGGCACATATACACTATATGGAGTACTACTCAGCCATAAGAAATGATGACATCGGATCATTTACAACAAAATGGGAGCTAGTTAACATTATACTGAGTGAAATAAGTAAATCAGAAAAAACTAAGAACTGTATGACTCCATACATAGGTGGGACACAAAATTGAGACTCATGGATATAGATAAGAGTGCAGTGGTTACTAGAGGGAGGGGAAGGGAAAAGAGAGGAAGGTGGGGGATGGGAAGGGTAAAGGGCATAAAGAGAAACAAATATGGGGTGATGGAGGATGATTTGACTTTGGATGGTGGGTATACAACATAATTGACTATCCAAATTATGTGGAGATGTTTTCTTTAAATCTATGAACTCTAGTTAACTAATGTCACCCTGTCAAATTTGTCTAAATAAAAAATAATATTAAAAAAGTAAAATGAACTCTGGCATGTGAACAAATTATGTAGACACACTTAAAGAATAAAGTAATAAATGAAGAAATCTGAGGAGACTTTCTGTAAAATCAACTACTGTATTTTCAAGGTCACCTTTATACTTTACATAAAATAATCTGAACTAATTTAATTCACTTTCTTACCTCAGTAATCTTACGTACCCAAGATTGACTGCAATATAATTAGCACTCAGAAAACCTGTTCCCATTTAAGTCCAGAAAATATTCAGAAGAATCACTGCAGTGTCCAGAAAGACGGCAGCACTGAGACCTACTTTAGTCTGGCTACTTCACTGACGGCTTCATCAAACATTTCAGTCCATGTCACTAAAGTGTCATTTATTTCCTCTGAGGTCATCAGACCATTAGACTTTCATTAAAAGAGACTTGATCTCCTGCCCAGTTCCTCACATGCTGCTTCTACCCTCTATGCTGCCACTTATGTGGGAATTAGAATTGGCTTGAAGAATCATTAGCCAGGGAGAGTTACTAATTTATGCCCAGAGAGGGGGAAATGCTGGCAATTTTATTTCACAAGCCACTGAAATTCAGAAGAAGTATCTGTATAAATTGCCATATTAAAATAACATAATTCTAGGCCCAAGGTACCCACTTGGCACTCCAGCTTTAGATGGGCACCCCTGAGGCTCTGTCAGGCACTGTCGCCCACATCAACCCTGCTCTCTCTTTTTAGGGGTCTGGCTGCTATTGAGCATTTTCAGATTCCTGCTATTGCACCTGAAACTCGAAGAGGCTAATTGCAGCTGTCAGCTGCCCTGGAATTGTGTGATGCAGCAACCTTTCTGTGTTCTCCACTATTTTATGCAAGAGGAGAATCACCCCTTTCTGCGTTGTACTCTGTCAAACAAGAACATGCTAGTGTGTCTCTATGATGCAAAATCTTCCAGAGTTATTTATGAAGAGTAAGCTTTTCTTTCTTGCAGCCCAACTTCTAAAAGGAAGTAGGGTACACCTAACCCCAAGAGACTTTATTGCATGAGTACTAACATCCTATTTTAATTATTTTTTCATTTTAGAATATCCTTTCTTAGAAACTGCTTAGTCCTTCATTTTATTGTCAGATGGATTCAGTTGAGATTATCGACAAATGCAGTCATTGTTTTTGAGGTAACAGTCTCTGATGATTGACATCAGCCGCTGTGTTTGGCTGTCCACATTAGTTACCCATTTTTGCTTCATTCTGAATGGTGTGACCCAAGTGTGTAATCTTAGTGTATTGTGATTGGGAATGATAGCAGACATTCTCTGATTTTGCGTGTGGAGTAACTTGGTATGTAGATAGTATTAGTTTACATTTTAGCATTAAGAATTTTGTAACCATGTTTTCTAACAGTTCAGATAAAGAAAACAGAATGATTACAACACCAATGCCAGCATGGCTGAGGCATGCTAAAATAGAAGACTAAAAAAACTGTTATTTTCATGCCAGATGGAAGGACGTATATAATTGGGTTAGGGAGACAACAAAACAGAACATTTGTGATTGGGCATGGTGCAGAAGGAAGGGTGAAAGCACAGAAGGAGGCTAAATCTCACAAGTCTTGGAGGAGACAGGCAAATACATCTAAATAAATCAAAAATGTTTTGTCTCCCCCAAAGATGCCAATACTCAGTTGAAAATAGTGGCTGATGAATTAGCTTGGGAATATGCCATGAATGAACTGCATTTACAGTTCATTACCTTATTATTCTATAAAACTCAGTGCAGTTACATTTCCTGATTAAGGAGTTGCAACTCAAATGCTTTATGGGAGAAAAAAAAGGGAAATTTTTGATTAGTCATGATAGTCCCTTATGTGATAAAATTAGTCTGACCTGTGGTGGCACAGTGGGATAAAGCGTCGACCTGGAACACTGAGGTTGCTGGTTTGAAACCCTGGACTTGCCTGGTCAAGGCACATATGGGAGTTGATGCTTCCTGCTCCTCCCCCTTCTCTCTCTCTCTCTCTCCTCTCTGAAAAAAAATTGAATAAACAGTTTTTAAAGCAATTAATTTTGTCAGATTTTACTAGTTTCTTTTTTAACATTGGGAATATTATGTGCATGTGAGCACATATGTGTATGTGACAAATTTTTAGGATTGTTTGGTTTAGTTTTAGCTGCATCGTAACTTATACTCATCTTTTATTGTATTTTCTGTTTCTTTATCTATGAAATATGCATTATCTGACCTTTTATATAAAAAAATGGATAGTTCACAAAGTTGAATGGTTTGTTCCAAGTGCTAACATAGTACTTATAGCTCCTTTAATAACATTTGTTCCCTGATTTTTAATTTAACCTTTAACTATCTGCTTTATCAATTTTGTTTATTTTCATGGCATTCTCTAATACTTGCCATTTGCTTATACAGCAATGAGACTTTTGTTTTTCCCTCCATTCTCTCAATTTTTAGTTTCATTATTTCTGTGATACAAATATATAACACAAAGGTGGTCAAAAATGTACAAATTTCCATTTGTATATAAGTCCTGGAATGTAATAAACAGCATGGTGAGTGCAGTTAATAATACTCTATTGTATATTTGAAAGTTGCTAAAAGAACAACTCATAAAAGGTCTCATCACGATGAAAAAAACTTGTAATTCTGTGTGGTGATGATTGGTAACTAGACTTATTGTGGTGATTATTTTGCATTATATACATATACCAAATCATTATGTTGTATACTTGAAAATAATACACGTCAATGATATCTTAATAAAATATTTTATTATATAACACTTATATAGCAATCTTCCCCTCACGTCTACCTTTAGGGTATGTTTGTATATTTTTTTAAAAAATGCTTACTGTTTTTCTTTGAAATTTTCAGTCATACCTTGGTTGGATAAAGCTCATGCAGTTTTGTTTTTCATCCATTCTGATTATTTGTTTTTAATTTCTTATCCAAAGTGACTTTTCATATCTTCAAATGGTTAAATCAGTATTTTTAATTCTGTTTGGTGTATAGATTTATAGTTTTCTTTTGGTTGATGGTGTTTGCATGGGTGAAGGGGATTCCTCATTTAAGTTGTAGGTAAATTATTTACTATTTTTCTGCAACAGATCTCTGTGGACTCTACTTTTTTATGTTCATTTTGAATGATATCCTCATATTATAGAAGGTTCTCATTTTTTAATTAATTTTAATGGAGTGACATTGATAAATCAGGGTACATATGTTCAGAGAAAACCTCTCCAGATTATTTTGACATTTTGATTATGTTGCACACCCATCACCCAAAGTCAAATTGTCTTCCGTCACCTTCTATCTGGTTTTCTTTGTGCCCCCCCCCCCCCGTTACCATCACACACTTGTCCATGTCTCTGAGTCTCATTTTTATGTCCCGTCTATGTATGGAATCATATAGTTCTTAGTTTTTTTCTGATTTACTTATTTCACTCCGTATAATGTTATCAAGGTCCATCCATGTTATTGTAAATGATCCGATGTCATCATTTCTTTTCTTTTCTTTTTTTTTTTTTCCTCCATTTTTTCTGAAGCTGGAAACGGGGAGAGACAGTCAGACAGACTCCCGCATGCGCCCGACCGGGATCCACCCGGCATGCCCACCATGGGGCGACACTCTGCCCACCAGGGGGCGATAATCTGCCCATCCTGGGCATCGCCATGTTGCGACCAGAGCCACTCTAGCGCCTGAGGCAGAGGCCACAGAGCCATCCCCAGCGCCCGGGCCATCTTTGCTCCAATGGAGCTTTGGCTGCGGGAGGGGAAGAGAGAGACAGAGAGGAAAGTGCGGCGGACGGGTGGAGAAGCAAATGGGCGCTTCTCCTGTGTGCCTTGGCCGGGAATCGAACCTGGGTCCTCCGCACGCTAGGCTGACGCTCTACCGCTGAGCCAACCAGCCAGGGCCCGATGTCATCATTTCTTATGGCTGAGTAGTATTCCATAGTATATATGTACCAAAGCTTTTTAATCCACTCGTCCACTGACGGACACTTGGGCTGTTTCCAGATCTTCACTATTGTGAACAATGCTGCCATAAAACAAGGTTCTCATTTTAATGGTACTGTTTTCTGTTAGTTTAGCAAAGAAATTATAGTTTAGCAGCATTTTTGTTTGGTTTTGGTGGTAGACAGGAGGCTGTCTTGTCTTGCAGAGCTCTACACTTTTCACTTTTTCTGTGTTGTTGTTTTCTCTTTCACTACCTAATTGACAAGGGCACTTTTTTCTCCCTCCTTTTTGATTTTCCTTCCAAGAAGTTACATGTTTAGAATATTGTTATTTTTTTGTTTTTTTTTTTTTTTTTTTTTTTTGTTTTTTTTTTTTTTTTTTTTTTAAATTTTTTTTTTTTTTTTTTTTTTTTTTTAATTTTTTTTTTTATTTATTTATTTACTTTTTTTTTTTTTTTTTTTAGATTTCATTTATTCATTTTTTATTAGAGAGAGAGGGGAGAGAGACAGAACAGGGGGAGGAGCAGGAAGCATCAACTCCCATATGTGCCTTGACCAGGCAAGCCCAGGGTTTCGAACCGGCGACCTCAGCATTCCAGGTCGACGCTTTATCCACTGCGCCACCACAGGTCAGGCTCTATTTTTTTGTTTTTAATTATGCTTTTCCCTCCTTACAAGTGTATGATAAGACAGGACTGTCTAAGTAAATCAAAAATATCTTGTCTCCCCAAAGATAACAATAATCAGTTGAAAATAGTGGTCACAGGCTACCTTGTGAATACTTCATTAATGAACATGCAATATCCTATCTTTTCATTGATCATTCCATGAAATTTAATATAGTTACACATCCTGATTAAGACGCTTGCCCCATTAAGTACTTCACCTCTTTAAATTGGATGCCTGGAAGTGAGTCGTTCTCCTTAAGTCCTACATCTGTCTCTTTTTATTGTGTTCGGTTCTTTAAGAGCATGTACTTTGAAATCACCTCTCTGCTGTTTGCTGTGCGATCCGCATTTCCTTTTTCCACCTAGTGTCTTCAAATTTAGTGTAGATTTCATCTTTCCTGTGGTTGCTTCAACTTAACCCTCGGGCTCCTTACCATGTGTTCTTCCCTTGTGCATCCTGCAGTTTCCGCTTCTGGTTGCCACAAAGCTCAGAGATGCACAGGGATGGGCGGGGCACACTGCAGTAGAGTACTGATAGTCTTATGCTTTTCTCTCTTTATTCACAGTAATTTGTATTCTGTCTTCAAGTCATGTTAAGGGTATGATTTTGAGTCGACATTTCTAGATAAACAGTGCAGTTAATCCTGTGCTCTGGGAAGTTTCAGGGTGATTTTTTTACTACACAGTTAGCATTGTCTATAGCTACCTTAAGCTTTTTTTATTTCATCTAATTTCCTTGGCAATACAGATCCCTTAAAAATTTAGGAAGCACCATGCTTCTGCTTCCAGGGATTTAATTTTTCTTTTTGGTTCCCTTGTTCCTCCCTCAACCCAGTGAAGGCCCTAAAGATGTTGTGAAGGCCACTCTCTTAATCTGCCATTGTGATCCTTTATTCACTTTATGCAAATGAGAAACTTTTTTAGCTCTTGGTTGCTCCAAGTCATTTAAAATTTTAATCTCTTGTTGGGGTCTAAAATTATTCAGCTTTTCTAGTTCTTCAAACCTAGATTTTTTTTTTCATTTTTACTTGCTGAATGATCCATTCTTTTTTGCTTAACTCTTTTCTTTCTATACATTGTTAGACTCAGCAGTATTAGCAACTGCACACCTGTGCTGGGATTTAAAATTCACTTTTGCTACATCTCCTAACTCATTAGGCCCATGATTTACATCTCATCTCATGGCAGTAACAGTTTTGCTAAATGTTTGCTACTGCATAACATGGATCACTACATGCCAGTCTTTCATTATTAATTTCCTTGTCACATTGTAACTCTGGTTGAGCAAATTATTACCTCTGGGCCAAAACTATCCATTGACCTGTTTTGTTAATAAAGTTGTGTTGGAGCACAGACATGGTTGTTCACTATGTATTGTCTATCACTGAGGACAAGATTGTTGAGAAGTTCTCAAAGACTAAAGTATTTATAAGCTGGTCCCTGGGAGAAGTTTGCTGGCTTTTGCCACATATATTATGTTTTTGTCATAGAAGAAAATAACATCACCTCAAATTACAGATAAACACAACTTTACAGTACAAATTTTGGCGATTTTCTGGGAAGCATTTTACAGTAACTGATGAACTCTGAAATTTCAGAGATTTGACATCAGAAAAGTCTATTTTTTGCACTAAGGTGAGGTCCAGTGCTAATTAGATTCCTCTTCAAATGGTGACTTCAGAATCTAAACTTTCTATTTTTTTTTTAGTATTTTTCTGAAGTTGGAAACCGGGAGGCAGTTAGACAGACTCCCACGTGCACCCAACTGGAATCCACCTGGCACGCCCACTGGGGGGAGATGCTCTGCCCATCTGGGGCATCACTCTGCTCTGTTGCAACCAGAGCCACTCTAGCACCTGAGGCAGAGGCCATGGAGCCATCCTCAGCACCCGGGCCAACTTTGCTGCAATGGAGCCTCAGCTGCGGGAGGGGAAGAGAGAGACAGAGAGGAAGGAGGGGAGAGGGGAGGAGAAGCAGATGGGTGCTCCCCCTGTGTGCCCTGGCCAGGAATCGAACCCAGAACTCCTGTACGCCAGGCCGACACTCTACCACTGAGCCAACCGGCCAGGGCCCAGAATCTAAACTTTCTTGATCATGTGGCTGACATTTTGGACTTTTCACTATCAGCTACATAGCGGGGAGAAGAAAGGGAGAGAACATAATGGAAAATTACTCATTTTAGCATGGAAAATTCACCTACTGTTCTCATTTATATTTTATTGGACTGTAGAGTCATAGGACCAACCTTAGTGTGGGGAGGCTGGACGATGAACTTATAGGTATAGTCCAGAATGAAACCAGGTTTCTTTAATATGCAGATGCCCCAGGACAGCTCCTTACCTCTTTGCTTTCAGTTTTTGATTTGTTTGTGGCCACAGTGAAGTTCATATACTTCATGATGAGATCAGCCTTGCTTTTAAATGTTTACTTATGTGGTGGTTTTAACAAATGTTCACAAATTTTTTGGCACTCTTATTCTCAAGAGGTGGAGCTTAATACCCATCCACATGATTTTGGCTATTGTATTATTCTAGGTATCTCCAGTATTTGAACAATGTCTGATATATAACAGATGTTTCTTGTTGAAAACAGTAGAATTTTTCATAATTTATAGAAAAACCGTTATATCACAGAAATAAATTGATAAATACTGTACTCAAAATGAGCTTTGAATAGTTGCAGATGCAAAGCTAAGAAAATCCTGCAAATATTAACAGATGACCAGGAATAAGAAAATATAAAAAATTCAAAAGTAAGAAACAAGTGGTCATGAAAAAGGGAAGACGGTTAGATGAACCTGAACAAAGAGGCATCTGGAAGCAAGCGGAGAAGTGGTGGTTTTTATTAATGCTGAACCATAATCCCACCAGATGAGAAAAACTAAATATCAACATCAGGGTGCTCTTGTAATTTATGACATCTATTTAACCTTAATTTAACTATATATTTTTTATAAACTCCAAGTTGAAAAATGGAACTGCTTTTCCTGTTAGCTAGTGTGAAGCATAAAGCAAAATATAGTAATGTGGGTGAGGTGGTATATAACTGATGTCAGAGCTATTTTATAGAAAGGGACCAGGAAAGGCTGCTTTTACAAAACTACTTTTGAGTTGAGTTCAGAGTCTTGTGGGTACATGGAAAAAGAGAGTTCCAGGCAGATGGAAAAATAAGTGCTAATGTCCTGAGGTAGGAGAATGTTTATCATGTTTGAGGACTAGCAAGGCATCCTTAGTAAAGGATAGAGTAATAAGAATGAATGAGGTCAAACGGATGGAAAGGGCTATTCTTTATAAAATATGGCCAAGTTTTTTGTATAACTCAAAGAAGAAATTTAAAATACAGCAGAATTTGAGCAGAGCAGGGAAATATTCAGCTTATATTTTTTAAAACACATTTAGGTTTTTTTTGTGAAGGCTAGAAGAGTGCTTTAGGGTGTTATACATGCAATAGTCCATGTAAGAGGTGATGGTGTTTGCTACTAAGGAGATACAGCAGTGGTGCAAGGAGGGAGTTGTCAGATGCTTATATATTTATTGCCTTACAATTAAATTGTATAAAATACTGTACCTTATTCTAAAACACGATTTCATAGGTAATTCTATAGTATGAATAGATTGTCAGTTCCACAAGACAAGACATCCCAGAGCCTAGAATAATTTTTGTAATGTATGAACTTTTCATTAAAAACTATGTGTGGAATGAATGGATAAATAAATGACTGACCTAAAGAATGAATAGGTGAATACAGTAAGTCCTCACAATGCTGTTGACAGGTTCTTTGACATTATGAAATACAGCATATAATGAAACCAATTTTACTATAGGTTCAATGATATAAGAGTTAGGTTTCTATGACATCTTATCAACTTTAAAACAAAATGATGTTGAACAAAATGACATTATTCAAGAACCTGCTGTACCACATATTTTATTGTTGTTGCAACCAGTGATAGTATCATTATATCCTAGGCTAGTTCCAAGAAATGACTAAAATATATTTATAGGCATTTCCCAATTCTGCTTTACTTTCCATTGTGTTCACTGTTTTCTCCATAGTTAAAGAATACAGTGTACTTTGAAGAAGAAGTTAGCTGAACAAGACTTACTGAATTCTACATAAGTAGAAATAAGATAAAAATGTGAACAATAAAATGGCAATAAATAATATCTATCAGCAACTGAATCTAAAAGGCAAAATAAACTAATAAGCAGAACTGAAATAGACTCATAGATTCAGAGAACGTGACAACAGTTATCAGATGGGATGGGGGTTGGGAGGATGATTGAAAAGGGTAAAGGGATTGATATATACTTATTGGTAGTTGCAGAATAGTCATAGGGATGTAAAATACAGCATGGGAAATACAGTCAATAATATTCTACTAAATATATATAGTGTTAAGTCTTGTAATGTCTAATCACTGGGCTGTACATCTAAAACTAATATAATAATTTATGTCAACTATAATTTAAAAATTAAATAAATGATTTAGAAAACGGAAGTAAGCTGCACAAGACTTACTGAGTTCTACATAAGTAATTACTAGCTCACCAGATATTATAAGCAAAATAACGTTATATATCCTGAGGGACTCTATTGCAAGAATATCATAATATGAGTCATATGCAAGGATTCCCTGTTTTCCTTGCTGCGTGGAAAACTCATGGTCAATCCCTTTTGAAACAGGACTGAGTATAAGTCAATAAGCAACAACAGATAAAAAGTATGACTACTTCCTTGAAAGACTAACTTTTAAGTAACTAGGAGTAAACCCCATTTAAACACAATTATGTTTCCATAAAAATTTATGTTTCTTTTTACTATGGTAGCAGCAGGAACCCTGGAAATAGTTTTACTTTTTGTATCTGTTAAATGTATTAATTTGCATAATTCTCTTCACTGCTGATGATGGTCCTAAATATTTGTAGAAAGATCATACTTTGCATTGATTTCATATCATTTTAAAATATTTTCAAAACAATTTTTTAAAACCAATATGAGATTAAAACATATAAAAATCCTAGATGCAAAATTTTAGAAGACTAACATTTTTATATCCTTCAAGCTAATGTTTCTGTCTGTTCTGGCAATAGACTCATGTGTTTGTGGTGCCATGTCTACTGAAATTTGAGGCATATTTTAAGTAGAAAGCAACTTAAGCCATGACTGTTTTATGGTCTTGCTCATTCCTTCAATTTAACATTTAGAGACTATAAAATAACTGATGCTCTGTTAGAGTTGCAGTGATCCTGGGACTTTAATTAATGTGGACCTAGGCAGAAAAACTAAGGAATTAGCATTATTTAATTATGTCCCCTCAATTTCTATTAACTTGAACATAAGCTGGGATTAACTTTCTGCTGGGCAATACTGACCTTGTCTTGATTTATGATAGAGCAATTCTCTTTACTAAGAAAAATGTTAATTTAAAAGTATCTATATTAAACAATTATATCAATAAAAATATTCTCAACCAAAATCAACATACTTATCACATAAAATTATTTTCTTTTTATCTGGAACAGTTTGTGGTAGTATTTAGTCAATCTAGAGCTAAATTGCATTCTTTCAACTTTTGTAAGCTGAAAGTTCATTAGGGTATGTAGACTTCAATTTGGTAAACAGATTCCATAGCCATAAAACTAAAAGCAAATATGTAACTGTTGCTAAAAGGTAATGAGAAAACCATGCTAGATATTGGAGAATAGGGATTTGTGTTCTATGTTTTACCTTTTATATATATTTTTATGATTGGTCTCTGTTTCACATTCCACACAATAGAAATAACTATTTAACAAAAGTATTAAGAAAGATTATAAAATATTGTAAAAGAATTTTTTTTTTAGATTATTTAAGTGAAATATCAGGTAGAGCACATAATTAAACAAGCATTCAACATTGTTTAAGACATTCTGCTTGATACTGTGAGGGATGGAAATAAAAGTCTCCCCTCATAAAAATTATAATATAATTTGAAAGATAAGACCAACAAACATATAGAAACTTCTATAAAAACACAAAAAAATTTAAAATAAATTTTTTCAGACTTAGAGGGCATATAACATATTAATAATAGTAATTAAGCAAAGAAATTTTCCAGATAACTCCATTAAAAGCTCAGTATTGTGAGAATTTATATTAGACATGTGGTCATATGTGACAGCCAAGTTATAAACCATAGAAAAGAATTCTATTTATCACACACCTGCCCCTTTGTAGTTGTAAAGACATGAGTTCAACTGACTGACAAAGCTTGGGGACTATTTTCTAAAAAGTCATGAATAAAAAGCACCAGCTACATTTATATTATTATTTTTACAGTCAGAGCAGAAATTCATAAAATTAGGCTTACTTGTAATCCATACTTCTATCACAGACAAGGAAGAATAAGGCAGGTTTGAAGATTTTCAGCATTCTTGTTAATTTCCTTGGAAAACTGAGGTGTAAAAACATCTAAATTAGTGTCTGCTTTTGTTCTTAGTGCTAAAATTCTCATTCAACTTAAGGATAATTGGTTTACTCTTTAATCAGAGTTAATTTTATATTCTACTTCCTCAACTAATTCTCATAGTGAAGGTTTCCTATAAGCAGGCTGACTCATTACATGTTTTTCCTTCTTGCTCTGATGAGTAGGATGTAAACCTGAAACACTTTTCATTACAATTTTTCTTTATTTTCCTACAGTTCATGACAACTATAGATGTAAATATATAAGGTCTACCGGAAAGTTCTGTCCATTTTTGGAATAAAACAAAATACAAGTTGTTCTTACCATCAATAAACTTTATTAAATAATATAATTGCCATTATTATTAATGATTTCTTGCCAGCATGAGGGCAATTTGTATATCCCTTTTTTGAAAAATGTTTTATCTTTTGATGCGAAAAATTGAACCAGTGCTTCTTTGATGTCTTCTTCATTTTTAAATTTTTTGCCCTTCAAAAAATTTTGTAAGGACAAAAACAAGTGATAGTCAGAGGGTGCTAAATCTGGGGAATATGGTGGATGCCACAGACATGCTTCTGTAGCATTTCTTCCTTGTTGAAATTTGTAAAAATTACAGTGGCGTAAATGAACTTTTATCAGTAGCCATGGGTACACTATCACTTCACACATAAGACTAACGTTAATCAACTTTGTTTTAGTTAATTTGCTACGTCAATATGTATACATTAAGTGATAAAAATAGGCACACATGCACCAAATAAACATGTGCTTACCTGTCGAAACTTGTGATAGAAACGGACAGGAGTTTCCGGTAGACCATATATATTTTAATCTCTGGAAACAGATGCTTAATATAGATTGGGTTGGTCTGTGGCACAGTTTTAATCAGATCACAGTAGTTTCTACATACATAAATAAACCTCTGTATAAGCTAAAAACCTTACAAGAGTTGAATGGTTGTGGAATTTAAACAGCAAAGATTGTGCATTGATTTCTACTGCCCCAGAGATAGAACAGTCTTGGTCAGAATGCTGTTTAGATTCAATTAGATACAGGAGGACACCTTGTCTCCAACCTACGTACTCTCCTACTGGTAGCTAAGAAAGGTCTCTTCAGGTTTTTTTTTTTTTTTTTTAATTTATTTTATTTTATTTATTCATTTTAGAGAGGAGAGAAAGAGAGACAGAGAGAGAGAGAGAGAGGAGAGAGAGACAGGGGGGAGGAGCTGGAAGCATCAACTCCCATATGTGCCTTGACCAGGCAAGCCCAGGGTTTCGAACCGGTGACCTCAGCATTTCTAGGTTGACGCTTTATCCACTGCACCACCACAGGTCAGGCTTTTTTTTTTAGAGAGAGAGATAGAGAGAGAGAGAGAGAGAGAAGGGGGAGGAGCAGGAAGCATCAACTCCCATATGTGCCTTGACCAGGCAAGCCCAAGGTTTTGAACCGGCGACCTCAGTGTTCCAGGTCGACGCTTTATCCCACTGCGCCACCACAGGTCAGGCAGGTTTTGTTTTAACCACTCAGGGCTTGTTAATAAATGGTATTATATTTAAGTATTTTCTTATGAGAATCCCATTTAGAGATCCCCAAACTTTTTACACAGGGGGCCAGTTCACTGTCCCTCAGACCATTGGAGGGCCGCCACATACAGTGGTCCTCTCACTGACCACCAATGAAAGAGGTGCCCCTTCCAGGAGTGCGGCAGGGGGCCGGATAAATGGCCTCAGGGGGCCACATGCGGTCCGCGGGCCGTAGTTTGGGGATGCCTGCTACTATGTTAAATACCTGTGTGAGTACAAACTTCACTAAACACTCTTCTGCACATCTGTCTCTTTAGCTACAATAGGTTCCTCTAACTGTAGATTCATCTAACTACAATTCCCAGTATTCATTTTGACTAAACTGTACATGTAATGGACTCCTTTAAACAGAAATGCTCCCTTTGCAACTTGAACTTCCAAAAGAGAAGTAGTGTGGGCTGCTTATGAAGGCGTATGATATTTCTGCAGCAGACATCCAGGATTCTGTTCCGTGACTTGAAAAATGTCCAGTAGGGGGTATAAGTAGAATTCTGTTGAATTATGAAGTCAGAAGAATATGCATTTTAGAAAAATTTGCTAGCGACTTGGCATGTCAGGGTTTCAGTCATATTTCCTATTCTTCATTTTCCTTTGTCCACACATTCTCTTCAAGTAAGTGAAACAAAAAAGTTCATCACAGCAGAATTATTTTCCACACAGCAGCACTTTGCTTATAATACAGACTGAAAAAAAAATGACTAGACTCATTTATGAACACTCAATACTGTGCCTTATCAGGGCTGGTTACACCAAACGTGACCTTATGTTTTGCAATAAAGGTTTCATTTTTATGTATTTAAAAATAGGTTAGTAAGAAGTTTCTAGGACAATTGGTGTAAAAGAGATTAAAAAAAGATACTTAATTTCAGAAATAATCCAAAAACGTGGGAGCAATTTCATTGTGGCTTTTTACTGACATAGTTTCAGCAAATATAAATTAGAGAACTTTATCATACCGGTCGTGGAGCTCTGTAATGTCGATTGAAGATGGGGCAGGGCAATGAAAGTGACATAAGGACAATTGTAAGGAAACCGTGCAAAATAGAAAATAAAACCCCTGAAATTCATACTAGCGTCCCCCATTTGAAAGTGTGAGAGCTGGAAATAAAGAGGGAAAGCAAGAAAAATGAGCTTCACAGATCAAGCCCAGTGCATCACGGAGTATAAGAGAGTTTAAAGACTCTCCTTAGAGTTTCTAGCCCTCCGTAGCAGGGCTAGAAAACAAGTATGAGGCCACACCAAACAATGCCTGACTGGCTCGCAAAATGCTACGGGGGTGGAGCAAAGGCAAGGCACAGGACAACAGAGAGCCCACCACTAGCAAACGCTTTTATACTTTCACGGTCACATTTTTTTCCTTTTGTACTGAAAAAAGTACAGTTAACCAATATGATGTTTGAATTTTTATGATCAAAGTTCCTTTATAAATGGAAGTTTTATGTCAACATGAAAGAATGTTCCAGAAAAATATTGATTCACTAGGCAGAGACTATAGGAGACTCTAGAAATATCTGTGCTGTATATGTGCAGAATAGATCATACAAAAACAGACATGGAAATGTGGTATTTTGAGAAACAGGTTGAAGGAATAAAAGTGAATATTTATAGAAAAAATATTTCTTTCCCATGAATGCCTCAGGTCCCGGCTTTTTCTGTGAATTTATCAAGAGGCTACACAGCTGAACTGATGATACAAAGCTGTGTCACCAAGGCCAACACGGATTTTTCTACTAGCCTATGGCCTATGCTCTGTCTAGAATGGAACAGATTACTAAATTTTGTTACTTTCACTCCAATTCATGACTTCCTTCCATGTGAATGTAGATGATTAATAAAATGAAGAGAATAATCACAGAGAATCAATATTCCTGAGAGAAATAGATGCTTAGGCTGGTAGGACCATGGGCTCACCTTGCAGTGGGAAACTGATTTGAATTGTGAGGGTGCACGATGGCTCAGAAGACTGAATATGCCTCTAACTAAACAAGCAAACAAACAAGCAAACAAAAATAAAAGCCAAAAGCTAAATGGTAACCTTTCAAATAATTCTTTTCAATCACTCTGATAAATATTTGGATAATATACATTTAATTACGTGTGATCCCTTTTGGTAGACTTTTTAAAGCCAGAGAGTGAAAGGCCTGGGAAACCAGGCTGTATAGTTGTTAAAACAAAACAAGTGACGTCACGGAAATGGCGCCGTGAGCAGCGCGTCCGACAGCTCTCCCCTAAATCACAACAAATTTATCAACTAGAAACAGAAAAATTTATCCTCGGAGCATTCCGGAGTTCCACACAAACTGATAGCGAAAGGACTGTTATCACTTGAATCTGAGAGACGAGGGTGTGGAGGAATCTACCACAGGGACGTTCTTTCAAACCGCAAGGAAGTGCGCCTGTGGTGAGTCAGCCCATATACTTGGGAACCGCGAGCCGCCGCGAGCGGCCGACGCAAGCGGCCGACGCGAGCCGCTGCGAGCCCCCGCGAGCCGCCGCCGTGAACCGCCACCGCGAACCGCCGCGAGCAGCCGCGCACGTGCCCGGTCCGGTTAAGCACCGCTGACGTTCCCAGCGGCCCGCACACTGCGAGTGGGGGTCGCCGGCCACCGGTGCCCGGAGCGCCCCATTCGCACGCGTGCCTTGGGCATTCCACGCACCCAGGGCGCCCTGCTGGCCTGCACACCCAGGGGGCTCCATTATCCTGCGCCTGGTGCGGTCCAGCCGCCAGCGGCGGGGCGAGCGGGAGAGGCACCAGGGAGATTCTCTCCGTGGGCGGGGCACCTCACCCAGCCATTCAAGCTAACAATCAAGCGTTGGGGGAGGGGCACGCGCAGGCAGCCTAAAATACCTTCGGAAGCACAGCTGCGACCCAATCACTGAAATTAGCTTAACCCATGAAATCTGCGCACCCTCGGTTCTAATTGATAAGATCTCTCTCAGTTAAGCGATCCAAGACAAGAGGTGTGATATTTTTTAGTGCCTCTCGCTAAAGGGGCGGGGGCAACTTCTGATTGATAGAGCCTCCATATTCAGGGATAAACGCTAACAAGAAGGACTTGGCAGATAATAAGGTCTATACTACACTAGTCGTAAGCAGAGACTAGTGCCTCTTCTTCCCTGCAAAAACAGGCTACAAAGTGTGGGAAACCTGGGTTGAGAGGTCCAACTAAATGATAGGCGCTGAACAGTCACCTTGACAACAATTGACTCCCACCCCCGCCTAATTACACTGGAGGCCCTGACTCTCAGAGCCTTTCCCAAAGCCTTGCACTGAGTGGGGATAGAGTGGGGATTTCCCAGCTCTTTGAGCCTCTTACTCCCCAGGCAGAAGCAGTTGCAGTCTTATAGCTGGATCACCAGGCTGCTAATTCAGGAAGGGGGGGGACTAGGAGAGAGACTCCAGGAAAGCAAACTCTCTCATCGTTGGACCCTGCAAACGCCAACAAGCCTTTACTTCCAGCAAGACTAAAGCCAATTATATGACATTGCCATAGAATCCCATCAACTGCAAATCCCTACCTAAGAGTGACACAGGGGCAGAGCCTGGGGTACAGAGTCACCGACCAGGAAGAGGGAGAGAAAAGAAAAAGGAAGAAGTTAACCTCTCAGAATCAAGAAAAACCCACAGACTTTACAACTTGATCCACTAATTTTTTTTTTTGTTGTTGTTGTTTGTTTCTTCTATCTTTTTGCCTTTATTTCCTCCACCTCGGTCCTTCTATTCTCTGCCCATCTTATGCTTCCCCTTTCTTGAACTACTCTACCCATGAGTGTTGCATTTTATTATTCTTCTTCATCCTCACCCTCCTTTAAGGTTATACTCCAAAACACTTAACTCTCACTCTCTCCTCTTTTTTTTTTTTTTTTTTTGTCTTGCTTTATTTTGTTTTTTTCTCTTCCTATTTTATTTCTTCCTTCGTTTTTCTCTTTTTCTTATTTTTTCCTTTCTATTTGTTTTTTCTTTTCTCATTTTACTTTCCTCCCATATAATCCTCAATCATGAACAAATTAGTTAATTTGGGACTCAAGGCTTTTTTTTGGCTTTATTTCTCTTTTTTGCTTTTGTTTTTATTTTTTTTTTCTTGTTTGTTTATTTTTGTGGCATTTTGGGTCCTCCCAACCCAAGGTCTCCATTGTATTTAGTCTTCGCTCCACTTAATACAACAGATTTTTACTTATTATTTTTATTTTTTCTTCTTTATTATTCTTTTTTGGTCCTTTTTTCTGGTTCCCTCTTATCGCTCTCATTATATCTCTTAGTTGACTATCACTTACAAGCAAATCATCTTATGCTTGTCTAAGATTTTCTTCCTTTTTTTTTTTTTTTTTTGCATTTAGTAGGCCCCTACTTCCTTTTTTTTGCCCCTTGAACTCTTCAACCCAAATCAGGCCCTCCATTATAGGCACGATATTTCCCTGAGGAGGGGAAAGAAGGGAAAGAGAAGAGAGAAAAAAAGGGGGAAATAATAAATTATTACTGGGTTTTTTTTGTGGGGTGTTTTACCTTTTTTTTTTTTTTACTTTTTACTCTTTATTAATTCTAATTAGTGCTATCAATAAGACCACCCTCAGATGCCGATAAGAAAGAGGAAATCGAATATTATGGATACAAAAGAAAGAGAGGTAACACAAATAGATGTGGAAAAATCTATGGAGAAAAGACAACATATTGGAAGCCTTGGAGCTAAATGACAGAGAATGTAAAATAGAAATCTTAAAAATACTCAGGGAGATACAAGAAAACACAGAAAGGCAATATAGGGAGATCAGAAAACAACTCAATGAACACAAAGAATATATTACCAAGGAAATTGAAACTATAAAAACAAATCAAACAGAAATGAAAAACTCAATTCACGAGCTGAAAAACGAGGTAACAAGCTGAGCTAACAGAACAGCCCAGATTGAAGATAGGATTAGTGAAATAGAAGACAAACAACTTGAGGCACAACAGAGAGAAGAAGAAAGAGACTCAAAAATAATAAAAAACGAGAAAGCCCTACAGGAATTGTCTGACTCCATCAGAAAGAATAACATAAGAATAATAGGTATATCAGAGGGAGAAGAGAAAGAAAATGGAATGGAGAATATACTCAAACAAATAATAGACGAGAACTTCCCAAGCCTGTGGAAGGAACTAAAGCCTCAAATTCAAGAAGCAAACAGAACACCAAGTTTTCTTAACCCCAACAAACCCACTCCAAGGCACATCATAATAAAGATGACACAAACCAATGACAAAGAAAAAATTCTCAAGGCAGCCAGGGAAAAGAAGAGTACAACATATAAAGGAAGGCCTATTAGATTATCATCAGATTTCTCAGCAGAAACTCTACAAGCTAGAAGAGAGTGGACCCCAATATTTAAAGCCCTGAAAGAGAAGAACTTTCAGCCAAGAATACTATACCCATCAAAGCTATCCTTAAAGTATGAAGGAGATATAAAAACATTCACAAATACAGAAAAGATGAGAGAATTTATCAACAGAAAGCCCCCACTCCAGGAAATACTAAAGGGGGTTTTCCAACCAGATTCAAAGAACAAAAGAAAACAACACCACAAGTAACAGCTCCACCAAGAACACAATAAAACCATACTTAAAATGTGACAACAAAGGAAAAAAAGGGGGGAGAGGATGGAGATTAACAGTAGCAAAGGATGATGAAGTGCAGAAATACTTATAAGATAGGGTACTACAATGAATATGGTAGGTACCCTTTTCATTACTTAATGGAAACCACCCTTAAAAAAACCACCACAAAAACACTTGACTTAAAAAAGGTAGCAACAGAGGAAAGAAGTATGGAACAAAAACAAACAAAAACAAATGATAGAAAAACAAAAGAGAAGAATCAAACTAGATACAAAACTAACAGAAAGCAATTTATAAAATGGCAGTAGGGAACCCACAAGTGTCAATAATTACACTAAATGTAAATGGATTAAACTTACCAATAAAAAGACACAGAGTAGCAGAATGGATTAAAAAAGAAAATCCAACTATATGCTGCCTACAAGAAACACATCTAAGCAACAAGGATAAAAACAAATTCAAAGTGAAAGGCTGGAAAACAATACTCCAAGCAAACAACACCCAAAAAAAAGCAGGCGTAGCAATACTCATATCTAATAATGCTGACTACAAGACAGAAAAAGTACTCAGAGACAAAAATGGTCATTTCATAATGATTAAGGGGAAGTTGAATCAAGAAGACATAACAATCCTTAATATATATGCACCAAACCAAGGAGCACCAAAATATATAAGACAGCTACTTATTGACCTTAAAACAAAAACTAACAAAAATACAATCATACTTGTAGACCTCAATGCACCGCTGACGGCTCTAGATCGGTCATCCAAACAGAGAATCAATAAAGATATAGTGGCCTTAAACAAAATACTAGAACACCTGGATATGATAGACATCTACAGGACACTTCATCCCAAAGTGACAGAGTATACATTTTTCTCTAGTGTACATGGAACATTCTCAAGAATTGACCATATGTTGGGCCACAAAGACAATATCAGCAAATTTAGAAAAATTGAAATTATACCAAGCATATTTTCTGATCATAAAGCCTTGAAACTAGAATTCAACTGCAAAAAAGAGGGGGAAAAACCCACAAAAATGTGGAAACTAAACAACATACTTCTAAAAAATGAATGGGTCAAAGAAATAAGCGCAGAAATCAAAAGATATATACAGACAAATGAAAATGAAAATACGACATATCAGAATCTCTGGGATGCAGCAAAAGCAGTAATAAGAGGAAAGTTCATATCACTTCAGGCCTATATGAACAAACAAGAGAGAGCCGAAGTAAACCACTTAACTTCACACTTTAAGGAACTAGAAAAAGAAGAACAAAGACAACCCAAAACCAGCCGAAGAAAGGAGATAATAAAAATCAGAGCAGAAATAATTGAAATAGAGAACAGAAAAACTATAGAAAAAATCACTAAAACAAGGAGCTGGTTCTTTGAAAAGGTCAACAAAATTGACAAACCCTTGGCAAGACTCACCAAGGAAAAAAGACACAGGACTCAAATAAATAAAATCCAAAATGAAAGAGGAGAGATCACCACAGACATCATAGAAATACAAAGAATTATTGTAGAATACTATGAAAAATTATATGCCACCAAATACAACAATCTAGAAGAAATGGATAAATTCCTAGAACAATACAACCTTCCTAGACTGAGTCATGAAGAAGCAGAAAGCCTAAACAGACCAATCAGCAGGGAGGAAATAGAAAAAACTATTAAAAGCCTCCCCAAAAATAAAAGTCCAGGCCCAGACGGTTATACTAGTGAATTCTATCAAACATTCAAAGAAGACTTGGTTCCTATTCTACTCAAAGTCTTCCAAAAAATTGAAGAAGAAGCAATACTTCCAAACACATTTTATGAGGCCAACATAACCCTCATACCAAAACCAGGCAAGGATGGCACAAAGAAAGAAAACTACAGACCAATATCTCTAATGAATACAGATGCTAAAATACTAAACAAAATACTGGCAAACCCAATACAACAACATATTAAAAAAATAATACATCATGATCAAGTGGGATTCATCCCAGAATCTCAAGGATGGTTCAACATACGCAAAACGGTTAATGTAATACACCATATCAACAAAACAAAGAACAAAAACCACATGATCTTATCAATAGACGCAGAAAAGGCTTTTGATAAAATACAACACAATTTTATGTTTAAGACTCTCAACAAAATGGGTATAGAAGGAAAATATCTCAACATGATAAAGGCCATATATGATAAACCATCAGCCAACATCCTATTAAACGGCATAAAACTGAGGACTTTCTGCCTTAAATCAGGAACAAGACAGGGTTGTCCACTCTCTCCACTCTTATTCAACATGGTGCTAGAAGTTCTGGCCAGAGCAATCAGACAAGACAAAGAAATAAAAGGCATCCATATCGGAAAAGAAGAAGTAAAGGTATCACTTTTTGCTGATGATATGATCCTATACATCGAAAACCCGAAGGACTCCACAAAAAGATTATTAGAAACAATAAACCAATACAGTAAGGTCGCAGGATACAAAATTAACATACAAAAGTCCATAGCCTTTCTATATGCCAACAATGAAATATTAGAAAACGAACTCAAAAAAATAATCCCCTTCACGATTGCAACAAAAAAAATAAAATACCTAGGAATAAACATAACAAAGAACGTAAAGGACCTATATAATGAAAATTACAAATCATTGTTAAGGGAAATCGAAAAAGATACAATGAGATGGAAAAATATTCCTTGTTCTTGGATAGGAAGAATAAATATAATCAAAATGGCCATATTACCCAAAGCAATATACAAATTTAATGCAATTCCCATCAAAATCCCTATGAAATTTTTTAAAGAAATGGAACAAAAAATCATCAGATTTATATGGAACTATAAAAAACCCCGAATAGCCAAAACAATCCTAAGGAAAAAGAATGAAGCTCAGGGCATTACAATACCTGACTTTAAACTATATTATAGGGCCACGATAATCAAAACAGCATGGTATTGGCAGAAAAATAGACACTCAGACCAATGGAACAGAATAGAAAGCCCAGAAATAAAACCACATATATATGGTCAAATAATCTTTGATAAAGGGGCCAACAACACACAATGGAGAAAAGAAAGCCTCTTCAACAAATGGTGTTGGGAAAACTGGAAAGCCACATGCAAAAGAATGAAACTCGACTACAGCCTGTCCCCGTGTACTAAAATTAATTCAAAATGGATCAAAGACCTAAATATAAGATCTGAAACAATAAAGTACATAGAAGAAGACATAGGTACTAAAATCATGGACCTGGGTTTTAAAGAACATTTTATGAACTTGACTCCAATGGCAAGAGAAGTGAAGGCAAAGATAAATGAATGGGACTACATCAGAATTAAAAGTTTTTGCTCAGCAAGAGAAACTGATATCAAAATAAACAGACAGCCAACTATATGGGAACTGATATTTTCAAACGACAGCTCAGATAAGGGCCTAATATCCAAAATTTACAAAGAACTCATAAAACTCAACAACAAACAAACAAACAATCGCATAAAAAAATGGGAAGAGGACATGAACAGACACTTCTCCCAGGAAGAGATACAAATGGCCAACAGATATATGAAAAGATGCTCAGCTTCATTAGTTATTAGAGAAATGCAAATCAAAACTACAATGAGATACCACCTCACTCCTGTTAGATTAGCTATGATCAACAAGACGGGTAATAGCAAATGTTGGAGAGGCTGTGGAGAAAAAGGAACCCTCATTCACTGTTGGTGGGACTGTAAAGTAGTACAACCATTATGGAGGAAAGTATGGTGGTTCCTCAAAAAACTGCAAATAGAACTACCTTATGACCCAGCAATCCCTCTACTGGGTATATACCCCAAAACCTCAGAAACATTGATACGTGAAGACACATGTAGCCCCATGTTCATTGCAGCACTGTTCACAGTGGCCAAGACATGGAAACAACCAAAAAGCCCTTCAATAGAAGACTGGATAAAGAAGATGTGGCACATATACACTATGGAATACTACTCAGCCATAAGAAATGATGACATCAGATCATTTACAGCAAAATGGTGGGATCTTGATAACATTATAAGGAGTGAAATAAGCAAATCAGAAAAAAACAAGAACTACATGATTCCATACATTGGTGGAACATAAAAATGAGACTAAGAGACATGGACAAGAGTGTGGTGGTTACCAAGGGTGGGGGGGAGGGAGGACATGGGAGGGAGGGAGGGAGGGAGAGAGTTAGGGGGAGGGGTAGGGGCACAGAGAACTAGATAGAGGGTGACGGAGGACAATCTGACTTTGGGCGAGGGGTTTGCAACATAATTTGATGACAAAATAACCTAGACATGTTTTCTTTGAATATATGTACCCTGATTTATTAATGTCATCCCATTACCATTAATGAAAAACCTCAATTTATTTTAAACTATAAACACAGTTCTAGCATTTTTCTACAATCTAATGAACCAATTTATACATCATTTTTGGAGGTTCATGCATTACTTTTATGGTAGGGTTTTCATTTGCTAAGTTTTACTTTCTACCTTTTAGACAACAAAAATATACTACTCACAAAGATTGGGGGATATTTTATCACTTCATATTCAATTTGAAATATCCCATAATTTTTGTGAGCAATGTATCTGACACAAATACTATACTCACGTTCACAATTTTGAAATAAAAAATCAATTTTTTCTATAGATATGGGACACAGCTCCACATTTTATTTCCAATGGTATCTGATAGGAAAAAATGAAATGTATAAAATGCTTGGACACTTAGTAAGTTTTATATTGCTTATACTGAGTAATACTATAATAAAAAGACTGGCACTATATTAAGCACTACATTCAATCTGTTTCAAATAATCCTTATTGCTAGCCTCTGATTTTACTCATAAAGAAATTGAGACAGGGAGAAGAGAAATAATTTCTAAATGTAATACACATAAAAGGAAAAGCAACCTTTTTCAGTTTTCTTGATTCCATATTTAAATAAACCTCTAATTTCTGCATTATACATAACACAATTACACTAATGCAATGAGACCAAATTGTGATTGCAGTTTAGGGAAATCAGACTGATTACTTTATATTTTAACCATTATCTGGAGAGTATTGGAAAAGAAAATATGCATCTTTGTTTTCAGACGTGGTATAGTCACAAAAGTCATTTGATAGAAAGATATCTATAACCGTATTATATCTGTATCTCCACATTCCTATCCTTCTGCATATTGATGTGAATTTTTATGGGATATAGAATTACTTATGTTTCTGATTTCAAGTCAACTTGTAAATCTTATTTAGAATTGGTCAATTAAAGAATTGTCATGTTATTACCTTTCAGCTTTTAGACTACATAACAATAGCTTTAATATCACACTCAAAGACTTCCTTCAGGCATTCTGTCTCACATAAGTCTTGCTTATTAAATTTAGTAATGCATTCTTTTTGGTTAAAAAAGATGCTAACATAAATGGTTTAAAGAGCTTATAATAAGGTAGATACTCTTGAACATTAAGTATTATTATTAATATTTTATAAGAAATAGGAATGTAGAAATAGAAATTAAAATATTTTGGTTAAGATTAATGAAAAAATGATGTCAAAAAGAAGAGTCTGGCCTGACCAGGCAGTGGCATAGTGGATAGAGTGTCGGACTGGGATGCAGAGGACCCAGGTTTCAGATCCTGATCGCCTCCTTGAACTTGGGCTCATCTGTTTTGAGCAAAGCTCACCAGTTTGGACCCAAGGTCGCTGGCTTGAGTAAGGGGTTACTAAGTTTGCTGAAGACCCACAGTCAAGGCACATATGAGAAAGCAATCAATGAACAACTGAGATGTCTCAATGAAAAACTGATGATTGATGCTTCTCATTTCTCCGTTCCCATCTGTCTGTCCCTATCTATCCCTCTCTCTGTCTCTGTTAAAAAAACACACAAAGAAGTCTGTAACTATACAGAATGAAATATATAAAATGACATAAGTTGAACATATGCAACTCTTTCATTCAATTATTTTCTAAAATTAAATATGTGTTTTAATTTAACCTAATTTTTAATTAAAATTTGTATTGAATTTATTGGGGAGGCATTAGTTAATAAAATTATATAGGTTTCAGATGTACAATGCTGTAATACATCATCTGTATATTGTATTATGTGTTCACCACCCCATGGCAAATCTCTATGGAATGGCTGGTGTTTAGAAGAAAAAATAGAAAAGATATATAAAAGAAGTTGCAACTATTAAGAACAATGAAAATATAAAGTAAAGCAATTACTCTGTAGTTTACAGCACAGCCATAAAAATAACTTAAAAAAATATAACCTCTGTTCCACTGAAAAATGGAGGAAATACATTAGGAGCCTTAGAGACTATTGAGATGCCTCCTGTTTCTAAAAGAGGAGGCTGAGAAACTCAGCAAAGCAGACCATTGGCTAATTTACTAGGATTAGTGGACTAAAATTGGTGTTTAGCACTCACTCGAGATGAATGTGTCTGATTTAGTATCCACACTTTAGGTTGGTTTTCAAATAGGCTACATCAAGGAAATTGGAGTGAATTAGAAATATACTGGTTCTAAAATCCCAGTTTTAAAGCATCTAAAAATTTCTTTAAAGTGATTTCCCACTAGACACCATTTAAAATTAAATGTAAATTCTATTTCTAAGAAGCTAACATCATTTCTGATTTCAAATTATTTCAGTGTTTTCATAAACAATCTCCATATATATAAATAAAAAAATAATCACATACATGAGACATATGATAAAATGTTAATAAAATAGAATATTACTCAGCTATAAACATTGATGATGTGTACAACAACATGGATAAATCCCAGAAACAGAATATTGAGATTAAAAAACAAAAAAGAATACATGTATGTTTCTATGTATATGAAATTAAAAATAGCAAACTAAACTGGTGAAGGTTGTCAGAATAGTAGTAACATTGCAATGAAGGTATCAACCACTAGAAAGCTTAATGTTTTAAGCTCCCACTAATGTCCTAGATGAGGTCAAATACTAATTGAAGTCAGTGTAGCTTGTTCTAATTTCTAATATGACACTAAAGAATGGTTCCAAGAATGTTACTAGATAGAAAGAAATGACATATAAAGGGCAAAAGAGGAGATATTAGTAATTATAGAAGAAGTTGGACATATAGAAAGCAAAAGGGACCGTTGATGTAAACTCAAATAATAGTAATTACATTCCATTTAAAAAGAAAGGATTTTCATACGGAATAAAAAAATGTGCAGCTTACAAGAATTACAACCTAAATAGAAAGATACAGGAAATGTAAAAAGTAAAGGATTTGAGTGAAGATATATTGTACTAATACTAAACAAAAACTTGAGTATAGCTCTTTTGCAGTAATTAAAGGAGCCAATTCCCAGGAAGATAACACAATTCTAAATATGTGTAACCTTAGTAGTAATAAAACATTTAATAGAACTAGAAGAAAAAAAATCCAAAATTTTGAAGAGAGATTATATTATACTTTTAGTAAATGTTTAAATAATAAGTTAAATAACAACAATAATGCAGAAACTTTGAAAAAGATGTATAAATTTAACATAGATGATGTATAAAACAGGCTTACATCTTCCCCCAATTCTGTCAAAGTGCAAAATATTTATTCTTTTCAAGTGTATATGACATATTTATGCAACATGCTAGGTAAAAAAGAATTTTCAAATAATTATATTCAAGAAAACTATAGAGATTATACAGTTAATCAAACAGATTATATCTCTAGTCACACTGAAATTAAGTCAGATATAAAAGAACTAAAATATCTCTTTATATTTGGAAATTAAGCAATACACTTCTACTTAATCAATGTGAGAGAGAAATATAAAGGGCAATAGTATTAAATATCATCTTAAAGAAGAACAAAATGGAGGGCTTATTCTAGTGAATATCAAAGATTATTATCATGCCACAGTATTTAAACTGTGCAGGATATACAACAAGACCAATAGAGAATGTCCAGGCAGAACTCCACAAACAGGGACACTATTTTTGTCAAAAAGGGGCACTGCAGAGAAATGAGAAAAGAGCAATTTAAAAATTCTGTAATATCAATTGGATGTCTATATGGGAAAGAAATGAAACTTGACCTCTTCTCTATACTCAAAAATTAAATTCATATTCAGATGAATTCTCTGAATATAAAAGATGAAACAATAGTCTTTAGAACATAAAAGGAGAGAAGGAATTCATGAACTTAGCTCAAGGAAAGATTTCTTTTTATCTTTTTCTTTTTTAACAAAGAGAGGAAATAAAACTATTTGAGTTATTTTCAGAACTTTCATTCTGTTATATGCAGGTTAAGTCTTGTGTACAGGACATTTAGCATTCTGTGTATAGATTAGGTGATCATTAGGTAAACAAATTGAGTAAAATATCAATCAATTTTAAAGCAATATTTGCATATTTTGTCTAATAGATCATATATATTCAGGATAATCTAACATCTAGCAGGAGTTTATTGTCTTCAAAATTTAAAGTGTTTTACTTGGTAGGCTAAATTTACATATTTTGTATTTTCTAGCATATGTTTTAGTCATTGTTACTAATGCAGTGGCATATTCAATGATAGTGTTTAGAAAAGTCCAGTAAATATAAGATGTATCATAAAGCAAAAACAATGCTATTTCCCTGAACTGTTAGGATTTTGCTATACATTCTCATACAAATTTCTGGGACAAAAGCAGTAATTTTGGTTATCACTTTGGTTTTAACATAATAATATATATGTACGTAATGTAAATATGTATCAGTATATCTCAAGTGTTATAGTATATCTTTGTATATAAAACAAAGCCTGAGCCAAAGGCTTTATGCCACTGGAGCTCAGAGCTGTCATTCAGCTATTCAAGCTTCAGAAGTGTCTTAGTTTTCTTTGTTGCTCAAGAGGCTTACCGGAACCACTGCAGACTACAGTACTGACACTACTGTGTCAGACAGACTACAAGCAAATCCTTTATCAGCACATCCCTTTGAAACTGTCATTGAACTGCATGGACCTAAGGAGTGATAAGCATTAATAATACCCTGTTCCTTTTATCCTTTCTGCCTTTCAGCTTTTTTGTTAGATTCTTTATCTAAACTTAGGTTTTACAGTCCAGACAAATGCAATTCTCTGAGCCTTCAAAAGCGTTGCTTAACCTAGTTTGTATAGATGTGCAGGAGTTTTTTCTAACTACTTATTTTCTAAAATAATCAATACGTTCTTTTAAGTGACCTTGGGCTTTGCTTAGTTAGTTTCAGTATCATGGACTTCAAAATATCTGAAATGAAACACATCATAAAAAATGGCTTCTATACCTTCATAAGTTGCTGAATGTGTTTCTAGGTGTGCGTACTAAGTTGTTACATGTGTCTGTTTTGTGTAATGCATGCACACATAAATGTAGACACACAGACACACTCATGTATAGGCTTAAAACATCAAGTGCAAAGTAAATTATGAATTGCCTTAATTGCCTGAGAATAATGGTTAAGGATTAAAACAGATGAGAAATATGTCTTGAGGCTTTTTTGTTTTTTACGTGAGAATTTTAAAATTGTAACTTTTTATTATCAGTGTTTTTATATTTTAGTTATTGTAAAAATATATATTTTGATAACCACAATATGCCAACCACTTAATATAATTAAAAAGCAAGGGAGGCATACCATTTTATTTTGCATATATATGAAACAGTAAAGTCCTAGATGGACAGAATGTAGATTTGTTTTTGTTTTTTAAATTGTTAAGATGTACAAATAGCCTGACCAGGTGGTGGCGCAGTGGATAGAGCGTCAGACTGGGATGCGGAAGGACCCAGGTTCGAGACCCGGAGGTCGCCAGCTTGAGCGCCAACTCATCTGGCTTGAGCAAAGAGCTCACCAGCTTGGACCCAAGGTCGCTGGCTCCAGCAGGGGGTTACTCGGTCTGCTGAAGGCTCACGGTCAAGGCACATGTGAGAAAGCAATCAATGAACAACTAAGAAGTCGCAACTCTCAAAGAGAAACTGATGATTGATGCTTCTCATCTCTCTCCATTCCTGTCTGTCTGTCCCTGTCTATCTCTGCTCTTTAAAAAAAAAAAAAAAAAAAAAAAAGATGTACAAATAATCCTAAAAAGACTTTACAAACATATTTACCCATTCATAGAAGATATTTTCATGTCATTATAAAAGAATGCATCATTATGAGCTAGATGAATTATATACATTACCATTATGTCACTGTGGTAAGACTAATGGATTAGTCATAAACCAGAACACCACCTCAGGAATCTGTCATTCCCAAATTGTTATTTCCAGCTTTCACTAAAATCAAGCTAAGGATTGGATATGACTAAACATTTCTGTTTATGATATTTATAACAGAAATTTACATAAAATACCCCAAAACTACAAGTGAGAAGCAGGTTTTGAAAAAAATAATATTTTATCTGTTCTGTGTCCTTATGGATTTGTTGTCTTTAGCACTTAGGGAGTTGTTTCTTTTACTATCTTAGCCTAAGATTTTGTGTGTGTATATGTGTTTTAAAAAGCAGGGGTGTATTGCTAATGGATATAGCTCTTTTCTGAACTATGTCTTCTGCTTGTCCTGGATCCCACAACTGATCATGTGAAACAGTATTCTCACCAACACACTTGGTACCTTTGTATCTTTCAGCCATACCTGCCAAGACACACTTCAAAATTTTCATGCTAAAATTAAATATTTTTGCTTCTTAAAAAAAGTATAAGACTATACTTTCTCTTTTATTGAGGTAAAATTAAAATATAACATTAATTTCAGGTATACAATATAATTATTTGATCTTTGTATTTATTGTGAAATTATCACCACAATAAGTCTAGTTAACATCCAAGACAACATATTCTAAAGGTATCAGTCAGCTTAATAAACATAAATCCCTATCAGTTTATGGTCTACAACTTAATTAACACTATTCACACTGTCTAATATTTATTAGCTATGTGTGTGCTATATGCCATTGAGGTCACCGACTCATAGTGACTCTGAATGACTGATGTCCACGTGTGCTGTTTTCAACAGCCCTACTCAGCTCCTTAGACTCATTCCTATGGCTTATTTTATGAAGTCAATCCATTTCATCTTCAGTCTTTCTTCTTTCCTGCTTCCTTTTCTTTTCTTTCCAGCATTATTGTCTTTTCCAAAGCACTCTGGCTTCTCATGGTGTGCGAAAGTAGTTCAGCTTCAATTTTGTCATGTTTGCCCTCCGTAATATTTTAGGCTTAATTTGCCCGCGAGTCCACTTGATCATCTTTCTGGCAGGCCAAGCATCTACACAGCAAATACAAGGGTGTGGATGATCTTAACCTTGGTCTCTAATGACACATCTATGCTCTTAATGACCCTGCTGCTCAGCCCTGCCTTGCTGCTTTTCAGAGTCTCGGCCTTCACTTGATTTCTTAGCTGCAGTCTCCTTTTGATTTGGTAACTGAAACAAGGTAAACATAATCTTTAACAATTTTGATACCTTCATTGCCTGTGTTTAAGTTATGGATTTCTTTTGCAGTCATGATTTTTGCCTTCTTGTTGAAGTACAGTCCTGTTTTGGCATTTCTTTGACTCTAGAAGTCATGCCAAATCATTGCTACTTTCTGCCAGTAAGATGCTGTCATCTGTATATCTTATGTTGTTGATATTTCTTCCACCAATTTTCATTCCTCCTTACTGAAGGAGCCCCAATTTTTGTTTTGATATGTTCTACATACAGGTTAAACAGGGACATAAAGTGTAACTCTGTCTGATACCTTTGTCTATAGGAAACTATTCTTGCTTGACAGTCTCTCCTGACAGTGGCTTCCTGTCCATATACAGGCTGAACATCAGCACCAAGTGCTGAGGCATGTCCATCTCCTTCAGAGCAACCCAGAGCTTCTCATGGCCCACACTGTCAAAGCTCTCCTGTAGTCTATAAAACATAGACTAACCTTCTTCTGAAATTCTTTAGAGAACTTCAGTTTCCAATGCTACCTTGCTCTGGAATTAAAGCCATTCTGTTCTTCTGAGTTTATCATTTCCAGAGTGGAACACTTTGTAGATGCATTGCCGGATATGTCCCAGTCTAATCCCTTTTAGTTTGCTAATACCAAGCACTGCAATATTTAGACAAACGTTCCATTTCTTGCTTTACAACTTACAATTTACCTTGGATGACACTTCTTACTTTCCATGTTCCAGCTGAATGTGTTGTGCAGCACTGTCCTTTCCTTTCACCTTTGTGATATCCCCACTGGACATCCTTCCAGATTTGGTCTAGTTAGGTCATTAGCAGCAAGCAATGTTAGTCATACTTGTTCTTTGCTCTTCTTTCCAACCCAGGAGTCTCATCTTTTATTAGCATTATCTCATATTTCACTTTGGACTGTTTCATTGTAGGGTTTTCAAGGTAGAATGAAAAAGAAAAAAAAATAAGAAAAGAAAATGCTGCGGGTATTCACCATTGCTTCTGCTATGCAGTGTGTGGGTGCAAAGCACGTGTGCTCAGGTCTGTGATGGTGCAATCACTACACACCTACAACATGTCAGCGCTCCTATGGGTACATCCAAGGTACAGCATATTAATGATGTTCATTCCACTTACAAAGCTTTACTTCTCTCCTCAGGGTCACCATTTTCCCTCACTGAGCACATTTTTTTTTCCTAGTTTACTGAGAAAATTGAGAAAACCATCAGCTCTCTGAGCTTCCATCGCTTCTGACAAACATATATAGAATCATCTCTGTCTTAATGTCCTTTTTACTAATCTGGATGAGGGAGCATCCTTTACCTTGACCAAGGACAATCACCCAAGTTAAGCTTTCAATCAACTTCCTTCCCATTGGTTTTCCTCTTTTGAATCTTCAGAGGGTTGCTTAATTTCTTCTATATTAAAATATTATCCCTTTTTGCTTGTCTCTCTTGTGATACATTCTCTCTGTCATTCAATTCAAACTTCTCAAAATGTAATGTATACTTATTGAATACACTGGGAAGTGCTTTCTCACTTCCCATTTATGTACAGCCCACTAAGAACGGACTTTTGACCTCAACACTTCACAGAAAATGCTCTTGATAAAATCAGTAGCCTACTCTAGTTTTCATTCCTATCTTACTGATTTCTGTGGTAGCACTCAATAGTTAATTACTCCTAAAGGACACTTTCTAGTTTCTTGTTTTAAATTTTTTTAATTTTTATTTTTATTAAGTGAGAGGTGGGGAGGCAGAAAGTCAAAGACAGACTCCTGCATGTGCCCCGACCAGGATCTACATGGCAAGCCCACTAAGGGGTGAAGCTTGCTTGGAACGGAGATATTTCAGCACCTGAGGCAAGACCATGAAGCCATCCTCAGCACTGGGGGCCAGCCATTCAAGCCATGGCTGTGCTGTGGGACCGGAAAGAGAGAAAAGGGGGAGGGGGAGAGGTGTGGAGAAGCAGATGGTCGCTTCTCCAGTATGCCCTGACTGGGAATTGAACCCGGGACATCCACACTCTGGGTCAATGCTCTAATACTGAGCAAAACAGCCAGGGCCTCTTGTTTAATTTTTAAAAATAATTTATTTATACGTAAATTTTAATGAAATAATTTATAATTTTTACTCAGTTTAGGTGTGTAATTAATGAATTTTAATAATTATACATACTTAATTATCACCACATGAAGGCATAGTATAATTCTATTACCCTCCAAAGTTTCTGCTCTTTTTGCACTCCATGTACTTTCTAGACTCAGGTCCCAGACAACGAATGATATAACTTCTGTAAGTATAGTTTTGCCTTTTCTAGAATTTCATATAAATGGGATCAAACACTGAAGTCTGTTGAGTTGATGTCTTTCAATTAGTTTAATGTTTTTGATATTCATTGAGGTGTGGTTATATTAATATTTTGTATTTTTTTTCAGAGCTGAGTAGAACTCTATAGTATGAATACCAAAATTTGTTTATCCATTCATCATTTTTTGTTTCTCATTTATTGGTTATTGTGAATAATGTTTTGAATATGCCCCTACAAGTCTTTGAACATAAGTTTTCACTTCTCCTGGGTAGATGTTTGGAAGTGGGATTGGTGGATCATATGATACATTGAGGGTTCGATTTACTCTACATCAGTATTTTTCATCAGCATCACTGCTGACATTTTGGATAGAATTATTTTTGTCTGGGAAATTTTCTATGCATTTTAGATGTCTAATAGCATCCCTGGCCTGTTCCCCACTCTCTGTGCTAGTAGCATAGCTCCCCTATCTCGAGTTCTGATAACCCAAACTGTCTCCAGATAATACCATACCAAATATTCCATAAGGCAGGTGTGCCAACAGTTTTTGCCCCCGGGCCAGATTAGAAAGAAAACTATTTTCACAGGCCAGACGAAATATCAAAATTATAAAATGTTAAATACAAAAACGATTCATTTAAGTAAACAAAATTTTATTATGTAACTTTTTTATGAATAAATGTAAGTAATTTAGTACAACAAAGTAACAAAAAGCTAATGTGATGTGTTGAGGCACTTTGCATCGCCTAATATTTTTTTTACTATCTGGCTCTATACTTGTAGCTATTCTTAACACAGCCTCCAAATGTAAATCATTCAATCTTGATCTTGTTGTACTTTTATTTAGATTCACTAAAGAAAAAGTTTGTTCAGAAATACAAATTAAACTGAAGATTAGTAAATATTCCTTGGCAAGTTTTTTTTAAATTTCCATATTTTCCATTATTCAATTGCTTATAAAAATTGCACAGATGAGTACAAAAGTTGTAAATCTTTATAATAGATTTTTTTAAAAAATAAAGAAGTATCACACATCCATTTGACCAATTGTTGGAAGTTAACTCTAGATTAGTCAGTCATGGAATTCGTTCCGTGTATCACTACCTTCTTAAATATCTCAATTTCCAATAATCAAAGATGCTTCTGCTTCTGAGTAGCTGAGATTGTAACTTTCATTGTTGTACAATGGTTAGATATTGTAGTTTATGTATAACGATTTAAAAGTACCACTTATTTCATTTCCACAGTGCGTCATGCAGAGAATATTAAAAATTTAATTGCAGGCCGCATAAACTCATTATGTGGGCCAAATGTTGGCCATGCCTGCTGTAGGAGCAGAAATCACCTCTAATTGAAAAACACTGCTTTACATTCTCATTAATCATTGAAATTGTCAACCATTTATCTTTTTAAAAAATTAAATTAATTTTTAGAGAAAGAGGAAGAGAGAGAGTCAAACACAGAGAGAAACATCGATTTATTGCTCCACTTATTCATGCCATCATTGGTTGATTGTTGTATGTGCCCTGACCAGGTTTCAAAGCTGCGAACTGGGCATGTCAAGATGATGGTCTAACAAACTGAGCTATCTGGCCAGGGCCACTTTAAAATTGTCTTCTCTAGTTGTAGTCATTATGATGTTAATTAGCATTTCTATAATGACTTATTTGGAAATCAACAAAGGCTACCCAAATCAGGAGAAGCAATAGTCATTTAGTTAGGGCTTACTACAGCAGGGAGTAAGCCACCATTACTTACATTAGACAGAGACTCAAGAACAGGGGTGGTGAGTGCAGTTTTATACTGGAAAAGAGGGAAGGCTTCGTGCATTCCCTTATTGGAAGTCTGTTGCCATAAGGATGCTGGGGATGCAATATTTGGTAGGGTATCTATGCGATTAAGGAGGACATATTTGGCTTTTTGTAGTTGCTCCTCAGTTGGAATAGGGAAGTTTGTTGTTATCAATTAAATCCTCACACTTGGGGACAATAGCAACAGAGACTGTGGTTTGGCTTTTTGGACTCTTTGCTGCAGATAATAGTCTGAGTTCTATTTCTGGTTCTGGTTTGCTGGCTATTATTTTGCATATTCATTCTCCCAGTAATGATATTAAACATCATCAAAGTGCTTTATTGACATCCATATGCAAGTTTTCAGTGATATAACTAAAAATAATTCTGTATTTTTTAAAGGTTATTTGTCCTCTTATTGTTGAGTTATAAGAGTTCATTAGATATTCTAAAAAAATTATGTATTAAATATGTATCTTGTATATATTTTGTGTCTCAAGCTTGCCTTTTCATTTCTTTAAGAGCATATTTTGAAGATCAGATTATTTTAATTTTGATGTGGTTCAATATTTAAAATTTTAATTTTTTTTAAAATTTTGAATTAAAATGTATTTTCAATTATACTTGACATTTACTATTATATTAGTTTCAGGTATACAACATACTGGTTACACATTTATATAATTTACATAGTAATCCCACTTACATGTCTAGTAACTACATAACACCATACATAGATATTACATTTTTTTATTATAAATAAATTTTTATTAATGTTAATGGGGTGACATCAATAAATCAGGGTACATATATTCAAAGAAAACATGTCCAGGTTATCTTGTTATTCAATTACGTTGCATACCCATCACCCAAAGTCAGATTGTCCTCTGTCATCCTCTATCTAGTTTTCTTTGTATCCCTCCCCCTCCCCATTCCCCTCTCCCTCCTTCCCTCCTGCACCCACCCTCCTCCCCACTCCTGGTAACCACCACACTCTTGTCCATGTCTCTTAGTCTCATTTTTATGTCCCACCAATGTATGGAATCATGTAGTTCTTGGTTTTTTCTGATTTACTTATTTCACTCCGTATAATGTTATCAAGATCCCACCATTTTGTTGTAAATGATCCGATGTCATCATTTCTTATGGCTGAGTAGTATTCCATAGTGTATATGTGCCACATCTTCTTTATCCAGTCTTCTATTAAAGAGCTTTTTGGTTGTTTCCATGTCTTGGCCACTGTGAACAATGCTGCAATGAACATGGGGCTGCATGTGTCTTTATGTATCAATGTTTCTGAGTTTTGGGGGTATATACCCAGTAGAGGGATTTCTGGGTTATAAGGTAGTTCTATTTTCAGTTTTTTGAGAAACCACCATACTTTCTTCCATAATGGTTGTACTACTTTACATTCCCACCAAGAGTGAATGAGGGTTCCTTTCTCTCCACAGCCTCTCCAGCATTTGCTATTACCTATCTTGTTGATAATAGCTAATCTAACAGGTGTGAGGTGGTATCTCATTGTACTTTTGATTTGCATTTTTCTAATAACTAATGAAGATGAGCATCTTTTCATATATCTGTTGGCCATTTGTATTTATTCCTGGGAGAAGTGTCTGTTCATGTCCTCTTCCCATTTTTTATTGGATTGTTTGTTTGTTTGTTGTTGAGTTTTATGAGTTCTTTGGATATTTTGGATATTAGGCCCTTATCTGAGCTGTTGTTTAAAAATATCATTTCCCATTTAGTTGGCTGTCTGTTTATTTTGTTGTCAGTTTCTCTTGCTGAGCAAAACCTTTTTCGTCTGATGTAGTCCCATTCATTTATCTTTGCCTTCACTTCTCTTGCCTTTGGAGTCAAATTCATAAAATGCTCTTTAAAACTCAGGTCCATGAGTTCAGTACCTATGTCTTCTCTATGTACTTTATTGTTTCAGGTCTTATATTTAGGTCTTTGATCCATTTTGAATTAATTTTAGTACAAGGGGACAAGCTGTAGTCAAGTTTCATTCTTTTGCATGTGGCTTTCCAGTTTTCCCAGCACCATTTGTTGAGAGTTTTTCTTTTCTCCATTGTGTGTTGTTGGCCCATCAAAAATTATTTGACCATATATATGTGGTTTTATTTCTGAATTTTCTATTCTGTTCCATTGGTCTGAGTGTCTATTTTTCTGCCAATACCATGCTGTTTTGATTGTCGTGGCCCTATAATATAGTTGGAAGTCAGGTATTGTAATGCACTCAACTTCATTCTTTAAACTTAGGATTGCTTTGACTTTTGGAGTTTTTTATATTTCCATATAAATCTGATGATTTTTTGTTCCATTTCTTTAAAAAAATGTCATAAGAATTTTCATGGGAATTGCATTAAATTTATAAATTGCTTTGGGTAATATGGCCATTTTGATTATATTTATTCTTCCTATCCAAGAACAAAGAATATTTTTTCATCTCATTGTATCTTTTTCAATTTACCTTAACAATGCTTTGTAGTTTTCATTATATAGGTCCTTTACATTCTTTGTTATGTTTATTTATAGGTATTTTATTTTTTTTGTTGCAATTGTAAAGGGGATTATGTTTTTGAGTTCGCTTTCTAATATTTCATTGTTGGCATATAGAAAGGCTATGGACTTTTGTATGTTAATTTTGTATCCTGCGACCTTACTGCATTGGTTTATTGTTTCTAGTAATCTTTTTGTGGAGTCCTTCAGGTTTTCTATGTATAGGATCATATCATCAGCAAAAAGTGATACCTTTACTTCTTCTTTTCTGATATGGATGTCTTGTCTGATTGCTCTGGCCAGAACTTCTAGCACCACGTTAAATAAGAGTGGAGAGAGTGGACAACCCTGTCTTGTTCCTGATTTAAGGTAGAAAGTCCTCAGTTTTATGCCGTTTAATATGATGTTGGCTGATGGTTTATCATATATGGCCTTTATCATGTTGAGATATTTTCCTTCTATACCTATTTTGTTGAGTGTCTTAAACATAAAGTTGTGTTATATATAATTGAATGCCTTTTCTGCATCTATTGATAAGATCGTGTGGTTTTTGTTCTTTGTTTTGTTGATATGGTGTATTATGTTAACAGTGTTACATATGTTGAACCATCCTTGAGATTCTGGGATGAATCCTATTTGATCATGATATATTATTTTTTTAATATGTTGTTGTATTCAATTTGCCTGTATTTTGTTTAGTATTTTAGCATCTCTATTCATTAGAGATATTGGTCTGTCATTTTCTTTATTTGTGCCGTCTTGGCGAGGTTTCGGGATGAGGGTTATGTTGGCCTCATAAAAAGGGTTTGGATGTGTTACTTCTTCTTCAATTTTTTGGAAAACTTTGAGTAGAATAGGAACCAAGTCTTCTTTGAATGTTTGATAGAATTTACTAGTATAAACGTCTGGGCCTGTACATTTATTTTTGGGGAGATTTTTTAATAGTTTTTTCTATTTTCTACCTGCTAATCAGTTTGTTTAGGCTTTCTGCTTCTTCATGACTCAGTCTAGGAAGGTTGTATTTTTCTCAGAATCTGTCCATTTCTTCTAAATTGTTTAATTTGGTGGCATATAGTTTTTCATAGTATTCTACAATAATTCTTTGTATATTTATGATGTCTGTGGTAATTTTTCCTCTTTTATTTTGGATTTTGTTTACATGAGTCCTTTCTCTTTTTTCCTTGGTGAGTCTTGCCAAGAGTTTGTCAAGTTGGTTGATCTTTTCAAAGAACCAGCTGCTTATTTTATTAATTTTTTCTATAGTTTTTCTGTTCTCTATTTCATTTATTTCTGCTCTGATTTTTATTATCTCCTTTCTTCAGCTTGTTTTGGATTGTCTTTGTTCTTCTTTTTCTAGTTTCTTAAGGTGTGAAGTTAAGTGGTTCACTTGGGCTCTCTCTCATTTGTTCATATAGGCCTGAAGTGATATAAACTTCCCTCTTATCACTGCTTTTGATGCATCCCAGACATTCTGATATGTTGTATTGTCATTTTCATTTGTCTGTATATATCTTTTGATCTCTGCGCTTATTTCTTCTTTGACCCATTCATTTTTTAAAATATGTTGTTTAGTTTCCACATTTTTGTGGGGTTTTTTTCCTCTTTTTTGCAGTTGAATTCTAGTTTCAAGGCTTTATGATCAGAAAATATACTTGGTACAATTTCAATTTTTCTGAATTTGGTGATGTTATTTTTGTGGCCCAACATATGGTTAATTCTTGAGAATGTTCCATGTATACTAGAAAAAAATGTATACTCTGTCGCTTTAGAATGAAGTATCCTGTAGATATCTATCATATCCAGGTGCTCTAGTGTTTCATTTAAGGCCAATATATCTTTATTAATTTTCTGTTTGGATTAACGATCTAGAGCCATCAGCGGTGTACTGAGGTCTCCAAGTATGATTGTATTTTTTTCAGGTTTTGTTTTTAGGTCAGTCAGTAGCTGTCTTATATATTTTGGTGCTCCTAGGTTTGGTACATATATATTAAGGATTGTTATGTCTTCTTGATTCAGTGTCCCCTTAATCATTATGAAATGACCATTTTTGTCTCTGAGTACTTTTTTTGTCTTGTAGTCAGCATTGTTAGAGATGAGTATTGTTACAACTGCTTTATTTTGGATGTTATTTGCTTGGAGTATTGTTTTCCAACCTTTCACTTTGAATTTATTTTTATCCTTGTTGCTTAGATGTGTTACTTGTAGGCAGCATACAGTTGGATTTTCTTTTTTAATCCATCTGCTACTCTGAGTCTTTTTATTGGTGAGTTTAATCCATTTACATTTAGTGTAATTATTGACACTTGATGGTTCCCTATTGCCATTTTATAAATTGCTTTCTGTTAGTTTTGTATCTTGTTTGATTCTTCTCTTTTGTTTTTCTATCATTTGTTTGTTTGTTTTTTGTTTGTATTCCATACTTCTTTCCTCTGTTGCTACCTTTTTTAAGTCATGTGCTTCTGTGGTGGTGTTTTCAAGGATGGTTACCATTAAGTAATGAAAAGTATGTTCATATAGTACACTATCTTATGAGTGCTTCTGCACTCCATTGTCCTCTGCTACTGTTAATCTCCATCCTCTCCCCATTTTTTTTTGTTGTTGTCACAGTTTAAATTTGGTTTTATTGTGTTCTTCTTGGAGCTTTTACTTGTGATTTTGTTTTGTTTTGTTCCTTGTATATGGTTGGAAAACCCCCTTTAGTAATTCTTGGAGTGGGGGTTTTCTGTTGATAAATTCCCTCATCTTTTCTGTATCTGTTAATGTTTTATTTCTCCTTCGTATTTGAAGGATAGCTTAGATGGGTATAGTGCTCTTGGCTGAAAGTTCCTCTCTTTCAAGATTTTAAATATTGGGGTCCACTCTCTTCTAGCTTGTAAAGTTTCTGCTGAGAAATCCAATGATAATCTAATAGGCCTTCCTTTATATGTTGTATTCTTCATTTCCCTGGCTACCTTGAGAATTTTTTCTTTGTCATAGGTTTGTGTCAATTTCATTATGATGTGCCTTGGAGTAGTTTTGTTGGGGTAAGGAAAACTCAGTGCTTTGTTTGCTTCTTGAATTTGAGGCTTTAGTTCTTTCCATAGGCTTGGGAAGTTCTCATCTATTATTTGTTTAAATATGTTCTCCATTCCATTTTCTCTTTCTTCTCCCTCTGATATACCTAATATTCTTATGTTATTCTTTTTGATGGAGTCAGACAATTCCTGTAGGACTTTCTCATTTTTTTAAATTTTTGAGTGTCTTCTTCTCTCTGTTGTGCCTCAAGTTGCCTGTCTTCTATGTCACTAATCCTACCTTCTAACTGGCCTATTCTATTAGCTAAGCTTGTTACCTCATTTTTCAGCTCATGAATTGAGTTTTTCATCTCTGTTTGATTTGTTTTTATAGTTTCAATTTTCCTGGTAATATATTTTTTGTGTTCCTTGAGTAGTTTTTTGATCTCCCTAAATTGCCTTTCTGTGTTTTCTTGTATATCTCTGAGTATTTTTAGGATTTGTATTTTAAATTTTCTGTCATTTAGCTCCAAGGTTTCCAATATATTAAATTTTTTCTCCATAGATTTTTCTTCTCATCTATCTGTGCTACATCTCTGTCTTTTGTATCCATAATATTCTATTTCTTTTTCCTTAATGGCATCTGAGAGGGTGGTCTTGTTGATAGCACTAATGAGAATTAATAAAGAATAAAAAGTAAAAAAAAATGGAAAAATATTTGGAAGAAAAGAAACAAAAATAAAACCAGTAATAATTTATTATCCCCCCCTTTTTTTCTTCTCTTTCCCTCCTCTCCCCTCCTCCTTAGGAAAATATCGTGATGAACTGTGAATTATATTATGCTAAATGGAACAAAAACTGCCTATAATGAAGGGCCTGAGTTGGGGGAAAGTGTTCAAGGGGCAAAAAAGGAAGTAGAGACCCACAAAATGCAAAAAAGGAAAAGTTTGTATCAAGTATAATATGATTTGCTTGTAAGTGATGGTCGACTAAGAGATATAATGAGAGGGATAAGAGGGCAACAGGAAAAAGGAAAAAAGAATAACTATTGTATTAAGTGGAGCAAAAACTAAATAGAATGGAGATACTAGTTTGGGAGGAATGCTAATGAGTTAAAAAGCAAAGTAAAAAGCACCCAAAATACCACAAAAAAACAACTTGAGTCCCAAATTAAATAAGTTGTTTGTGATTGAGGATTGAATGAGAGGAAAAGTAAAAGGAAAAAGAAAAAAGAAATAGGGAGAAATAAGAAAAAGGAAAAAGGAAAAGAAGAAAAAAGAAAGAAAAACAAAAGAGAGAGAGAGAGAGTGTGTGTTAAAGGTTTTGGAGTGTAACCCTCATGGAGTGTAAGGAAGAAGAAAAGAAATAAAATGTAACACTTATGCGTAGTGTAGTTCAAGAAGAGGAAAGAATAAGATGGGCAGAGAATTAAAGGTCCAAGGGGGAGGAAATAGAAATAATAATAATAAAGGCAAGAAGATCAAAGAAACAAAAAAATAGTGGAACAAGTTATAAAGTCTGTGGATTTTTCTTGATTTTGAGAGGTTAACTTCTTTCTTTTTCTTTCTTCTCCCTCTTCCTGGTCGGTGATTCTGTACCCTAGGCTCTGCCCCTGTGGCATGCTTAGGTAGAGATTTTCAGTTGATGAGACTCTGTGGTGATGTCATATATTAGGCTTCAGTCTCATTGGTACTCAATGCTTGTTAGCATTTGCAGGCTCTGACAATGAGAGAGTCGTTTTCCCGGAGCCTCTCTCCTAGTCTCTCCTTCCTGAATTAGCAACCTGATGATCCAGCTATGAGGCTGCTGCTGCCTCTGCCTGGGTAGTATGAGGCTCAAAGAGCTGGCAAATTCCCATTCTATCCCCACTCAACGCAGGGCTCTGGGTAAGGCTCTGGCAGTCAGAGCCGCCAGCGTAATCAGGTGGGGTTGGGAGGCAATTGTTCTCAAAGTGACCTTCTATGAGCCTCCAGGCATGTTCAGCACACCTAGCACTCTGTGGGACCACTCTCCCTAGGCTTTCCGCACTTTGTAACCTGTTTGGGCTGGGAAGAAGATGCCCTAGTCACTGCCTGCAGTACAGGAGGTCTTAACATCTGTTCCTGTTTTTAGCATATATCCCTGAGTATGAAACCTCTGACAATCAGAAGTTGCCCCCACCCCTTTAGCAAGAGGCATTAAAAAAATCATGGTTCTTGTCTTAGATCGCTGAACTAAAAAAGATCTTGTCAATTAGAGCTGCGTAGGTCAGTTGGGAGGTGAGCAGACTGTCAGCTATTGGATCCTCCCATCTGCTTCAGAAAGGACTGCAAGCTGCCCACATGCCCCTTCCCTGATGCTTGATTGTTAGCTTGAATGGCTGGGTGAGGTGCCCCGCCCATCCAGAGAAGCTTGGGCATAGGGAAGTTCACTTTGGCACCCTCCCCTCAAGCTGCTGGCAGCTGCTGCTCGAGGCGCGGGCGTTTGCTCACAGCATGGGCGTTTGCTCGCGTGGGCTGATTCACCACAGGCACACTCTTTCCTTGGCTTGAACGAACATCAGTGCCGCAGCCTAGGTTCCTCCACACCTTTAGCCTCCCCACCCTCGACTCTCAGTTCCAAGTGAAAGCAGCCTTTGCTCAAGTTAGTGAGGAAGGCAGAGTGTTCCTTTGTCTGTCTTATATCCTTCAGGATTGATTATATATTTAGTCAATTTTTTGCTTGATCCTACCTTCACCTTCAGTGTGTGGAACTCCCAGATGCTCTAGGAACAGATTTTTCTGTCTCTGGTCGATGAATTTGTTGAAATTTTGGGGAGATTTGTCGGTTGCGCTCCTCACGGTGCCATTTCTCTGACGTCACCCATCTAAAATTTTAATGTTATAGTTTGTGTATTTTACATCTTGTATTAAAAAATATTTGCCGCCTGGCCTGAGGTGGCACAGTGGATAAAGCGTTGACCTGGGATGCTGAGGTTGCCGATTCAAATCCTTAGGCTTACCTGGTCAAGGCACATATGGGAGTTGATGCTTCCTGCTCCTCCCCCCCTTCTCTCTGTCTCTCTTCTCTAAAATGAATAAATAAATTTAAAAAAATTAAAAAAAATATTTGCCTAAAATGCCACAAAATATTAATATAAAATTTTAATAATATTTGCTCTATGTTTCGATCCATTTATTTATTCTTTGTGGCAGAGAGAGACAGAGAGGGTCAGATAGGGACAGACAGATAGGAAGGAGAGAGATGAGAAGTATCAATTCTTCACTGCACCTTAGTTGTTCAGATTGCTTTCTCATATAAGCCTTGACTAGGGGGCTCTAGCAAACCGAGTGACCCCTTGCTCAAGCCAGTGACCTTGGGTTCAAGCTCGTGAGCTGTGCTCAAACAAGATGAATCCGTGCTCAAGCCAGTGACCTTGGGGTCTCAAACTTGGGTCCTCTGCTTCCCAGTCTGATGCTCTATCCACTGTGCCACTACCTGGTCAGCTACCTGGTCAGGCAAATTTAATTTTTAATGAGACAAATCCCCAATTTTCCCATGGCTTCTGTGAGTGTATCAATATCATTCCAACTTATTGATTTTTTTTTTATCACATTGCAACCAAGAGTTCAGACTTGAACAAATCCTATTAAACATTGATTGCTAATAATTGTATCTAACTAGGTACAATTAGTACCTACAAAGAAGTGTTCTACTCCTTCATATGTAGTATCATTTACTTTGTCTCAGACTTTGTTTCTTTCTGTTGCACTATTGCCCTAGAGTCCAAAATAACCTTTCTGCCACCAATCAATTCATCTAAAATGCTTCCTCAACACTGCTATCCTAGTGAATTATAAAAATTCAAAAATAATCATATATTTTAATTTTTAAAATTCTTCAATAGATTATTTGGTTTAATGTTTTCCAAACTGTGTTTTAGAGAACACTAGCCCTAATACGAAACTGAGCACACTTTATATAATACCTTTTTTAATGTAATATCCATCCTACTTAATTATGTATTAAAGTAATGAAGAAAAGAACCATGCTTACTAAAATCTTAAAGCTTCTTTATTTAAAGATTATTTTCATGCAAGATTTATTTCATGGAACTAATATTGTCATAAATTTCAGAAATATTGATTTAATAACAAAGCTGATATTTCTCCATAAAGCATATTACAGCTTCCATGCCCTGACATGTGCCCTTATTTACAGCTTCATCTTATTCCATTACACACCATTTCCTAATCTCAGGGAATTTAACCTGTGTTAGGATATGATCCCATTCATTTAGTTATTCTTTCATTTATCATGAATAATTTATAGACAATTCTGGTAGGAGTGATATAATCACAAATTTAGAGGCATGATTTTGAAATTTAACTGAATTGAATGATAAGCATATTTATTATCTCCCTAACAAGAAGTATAGGACTCCATAAATACTTAATTTACTTCTGTGATGCAGTGCTTCACCAAGACACTGATTCTTTCTAGTTTTCACTCCACTAGTCCAGGAGTGTTTGCATGGTTATCAGGCTTTATCTCCTCATGGATGCGAAAAGCTCTCAATCATTACAGACATCATACCCACTGTTCAAAAGTAGTAGAGATCATCTCTTTGTGAATGACATTTTCAAGAGAAAGCCTTCTGCAACAATGAGTAGAAATTTCATTTCTCATTGGCATAAATCTCAAATCGTATTGGGAAGCATTGGAAAATGCTGCCTTCCTAAAACTCAGTAATAATAAGAGGAAGAGGATTACTATGTGTGGGTTTTTCTGATTTGAATGCACTCTAGGTGAATACGGGAGAAGACTGGGAAAGTGAACATTTTATCCTAGCTGACACTGGGACAGTGTCAGGGAGACAACTGACTTTGTTTTCTGTGTATTTCCCCTTTTAAATGACAAATACTGGCAACTCTGTAGCATTTAGGTTCCCCACATGTAACTTACTGTTCTTCAGCATTTTATATTTGAATATGTTGTATCTCTAAATGGATGCACAACTCCCTTCTTTGTTGTGCCTGTGGTTTACTGGTTCATAACTTACATAATAATTCAGAGGTCAGCTGTTCCCAGGGTTTTATTGACTCTCATATAGATATCCATATTATACTTTAAATATTTCTATTAAAATTTCAAAAATATAATTTGATCATCAGTGTCCAATCATGTATCATTTTTTTATCACTAGATCTGTAAGAATTAATGATACATGCATATATTGACTGAATGATATTTAGATATATATGATGTAATAAGAAATAATGTTCCTATCACACAAGTTTATTTTGGCTAGGGAAAATCCAAAGGGAAACCTGAATTTGGGCTCATATTAGAACACACTGGGATCATCCAGAGACTGACAGTTCCTGATATTTTGAGGGCCTTGTAAGATTAGCTTTTATGACCTGGACTTACAGTTCAGCCGGCTTTCATCATTTTGATGTAACCCAACCTTAATTCCAATAACATTTGAGGTTATGTTCTTATATACCTTTTTAAACAAAAGTCATTTTTATGTAGTTCATCATTCTACTTTTATTTTTTCTCCAATTTTCAAGTTGTTTTTGAACTTAAAAATAAAAGCAAAATATGACAATACATTTTTTAAATACCACACATAAGGGCGATTTTGAAGACCAATTACATTCTCCTAGTGTTTTAATTACAGTAGTTGTTTCTTCATTGCAAAATCATTCCTTTTCTTTTTAATTTTTATTAAATATTAATTTATTGTGTTTATATCTATTCAAGTGTCCCACTGAATATAACTCCCTCACTCCCACCCCTATGTCCTTTTTTATACCCCCTGTGCCCCCCTCCCTCTAACTCCCTCCCTTTTCCCTCTAGGATTTGCTGTCCTGTTATCTATATCTCTGTGTTGTATATATATAGTTTCACTAATCCCTTTACCTTCTCTGGATCCATCCCCTCGTCCGCCTTCCCTCTGACTGCTGTCCCTCTGATACCTGTGACCCCGTCTCTGCCTATATTAAATGATACAGTTCACTTTGAAAATTAAATTCTACATATATGAGATCATATGATATTTTTCTTTCTCTGCCTGACTTTTTCACTTAGCATAATAATCCATCTATGCTGTCACACAAGGTAAGATTTCCTTCTTTTTCATAGCCCCATAGCATTCCATTGTATATATGGACCACTGCTTTATAATCCATTTGTCCACTGATGAACACTTGGGCTGTGTCCAGATCTTGGCTATTGTGAACAATGCTGCAATGATTTGGTATTCTTAGGATATATTCCTAAAAGTGGGATAGCTGGGTCAAAAGGAAGTTCCATTTTTAAGTTTTTTTGAGGAATCTTCATACTGTTTTCCACAGTGACTGTACCAGTCTGCATTCCCACCAGCAGTGCAGGAGGGTTCCCTTTTCTCCACATCCTTGCCAGCACTTAGTCTGTGTTGATTTGTTAATGAGCACCATTCTGACAGTTGTGAGGTGGTATCTCATTGTGGTTCTAATTAGCATTTCTCTGATGATTAGTGAGGTTGAACATTTTTTCATATGCCTATTGGCTATTTGTATGGCCTATCTGAAGAAGTTTCTATTCAGTTCTTTTGCCCAGTTTTTAATTGAATTGTTTACCTTCCTGGTGTTGAGTTTTACAAGTTCTTTATAAAGTTTGGTTATTAACCCCTTATCTGACGTATTGTCAAATATGTTCTCCCATTGTGTGGGTTGTCTTTTTATTTTGTTCATGGTGTCTTTTGTAGTGCAAAAGCTTTTCAGTTTGATATAGTCCTATTTGTTCATCCTGTCCTTTATATCACTTGCCCATGGAGATAAATCGACAAAAATATTGCTACGAGAGATAGCAGAGTTTACTGCCTATGTTTTCTTCCAAGATATTTGTGGTTTCTTGATTTACATTTAAGTATTTTACCTATTTTGAGTTTATTTTTGTGAATGGTGTAAGTTGGTGGTCTAATTTTATATTTTTTGCATGTACCTGTCCAATTTTCCCAACACCATTTATTAAAGAGACTGTCTTTACTCCATTGTATGCTCTTATCTTCTTTGTCAATTATCAGTTGACCATACAGGTGTGGGTTTATTTCTGAGTTCTCTGTTACGTTCCATTGATGCCTGTTCTTATGCCAGAACCAAGCTGTTTTGAGTAAAATGGCCTTGTAATATAACTTGATATCAGGAAGTGTAATACCTCCCACTTTATTCTTCTTTTTCAAGATTTCTGAGGCTATTTATGTTCATTTTTGGTTCCATATAAACTTTTGGAATATTTGCTTTATATCTTTGAAGTATGCCATTGGTATTTTAATAGGAATTGTATTGAATTTATACTTTCCTTTCGGATAATATAGACATTTTAATGATGTTTATTCTTCCTATCCATGAACATGGCATATGCTTCCATTTGTTTGTATCTTCCTTGATTTTTTTCTATCAATGTTTTATAATTTTCCGAGTACAAGTCCTTTACCTCCTTGGTTAAATTTACTCCTAGGTACCTTATTTTTTGTTGTTGTAATAATGAAGGGTATTGTTTCTTTAATTTCTCTTTCAGACAGCTTACTGTTGGTGTATAAAAATGCCACTGATTTCTGAATATTAACTTTATATCCTGCCACCTTGCCAAGTTCTTATCAGATCTAGTAGTTTTTTAACTGAGACTTTAGGGTTTTCTGTATACAATATCATATCATCTGCAAATAATGATAGTTTTACTTCTTTTCCAATTTGTATGACTTTATTTCTTCTTCTTATCTGATTGCTTTGGCTAGGACTTCCAGAACTATGTTGAATAAGAGTGATGAAAGGGGGTACTTCTGATTTGTTCCTGATCTTAAAGGGATTGCTTTTAATTTTTTCCCATTGAGTATGATGCTGGCCGTGGATTTTTCATAGATGGCCTTTATCATGTTGAGGTATGTTCCCTGTATTCCCACTATGCTGAGACTTTTGATCATAAATGGGTGCTGGATTTTATCAAATGCTTTTTCTGCATCTATTGATATTATCATGTGATTTTTATCTTTCCTTTTGTTTATGTGACGAGTCACACTGATTGATTTGCTAACATTGTACCAGCCTTGCCTTCCAAGAATAAATACCACTTGATCATGATGTATGATTTTTTTCATGTACTGCTGGATCTGATTTGTTAATATTTTGTTGAGAATTTTAGGGTCTAAGTTCATTAGACATATTGGACTATAGTCTTTTTCTTTGTAGTGTCTTTACCTGGTTTTGGTAAAGACAAATGAGGATCATGCTTGCCTCATAAAAGGAGTTTGAAAGTCTTCCCTCCTCTTGAATTTTTTTAAAATAGCTTGAGAAGGATAGGTGTTAGTTCTTCTTTGAATAATTGGTAAAATTCACCTGCAAAGCCTTCTGGCCTAGGACTTTTGTTTGCTGGGAGGTTTTTGATAACTGTTTCAATCTCATTTGTTGTAATCGGTCTGTTTAGGTTTTCTGATTCATCCAGATTGAGTTTTGGAAGATTATATGTTTCTAGGAATTTAGCCATTCTGCATAGATTGTCCAATTTTTGGGCATACAGATCTTCATAGTATTTTCTTACAATCCTTTGTATTTCTGTGGTGTCAGTTGTTACTTCACCACTTTCATTTTTAATTTTATTTATTTGAATCCTCTCTCTTTTTTTCTTGGTGAGTCTGATTAAAGGTTCATCAATCTTGTTTACCTTTTCAAAAAACCAGCTTTTGGTTTCATCTATCTTCTATATTGTTTTTTGAGCCTCTATGTCATTTATTTCCACTTTGATCTTTATTATTTCCTTTCTTCTACTTCTTTTGGGCTTTGTTCTTTTTCTAGTTCTTTTACAATTTAACAGAGTTAAATTGTTTATTTGAGCTTTTTCTTGCTTCATAAGGTATGCCTCTAATGCTATGAACTTCCCTCTCAGGACTACTTTTGCTGTGTCCCATAAATTTTGAGTTGTATGTTAATTTTCATTTGTTTCAAGGAAAATTTTATTTCTTTTTTGATCTCATTGTTAACAAATTTGGTATTTAATAACATGCTATTTAGCCTCCAAGTGTTTGAATGTTTTTCAGTTTTTCTATTGTAGTTGATTTCTAGTTTCATGCCATTGTGGTTAAAGAAGACACTTGATATGATTTGAATTCTTCTTAAATTTATTAAGACTCATTTTGTATCTTTTTTTTTTTTTTTTTTTTTTAGATTTTAAAAACCTTTTTTTTTTTTTTTTTTTTTAATAAATTTTTATTAATGGTAATGGGATGACATTAATAAATCAGGGTACATATATTCAAAGAAAACATGTCTAGGTTATTTTGTCATCAAATTATGTTGCAAACCCCTCGCCCAAAGTCAGATTGTCCTCCGTCACCCTCTATCTAGTTCTCTGTGCCCCTCCCCCTCCCCCTAACTCTCTCCCTCCCTCCCTCCCTCCCATGTCCTCCCTCCCCCCCACCCTTGGTAACCACCACACTCTTGTCCATGTCTCTTAGTCTCATTTTTATGTTCCACCAATGTATGGAATCATGTAGTTCTTGTTTTTTTCTGATTTGCTTATTTCACTCCTTATAATGTTATCAAGATCCCACCATTTTGCTGTAAATGATCTGATGTCATCATTTCTTATGGCTGAGTAGTATTCCATAGTGTATATGTGCCACATCTTCTTTATCCAGTCTTCTATTGAAGGGCTTTTTGGTTGTTTCCATGTCTTGGCCACTGTGAACAGTGCTGCAATGAACATGGGGCTACATGTGTCTTCACGTATCAATGTTTCTGAGGTTTTGGGGTATATACCCAGTAGAGGGATTGCTGGGTCATAAGGTAGTTCTATTTGCAGTTTTTTGAGGAACCACCATACTTTCCTCCATAATGGTTGTACTACTTTACAGTCCCACCAACAGTGAATGAGGGTTCCTTTTTCTCCACAGCCTCTCCAACATTTGCTATTACCCGTCTTGTTGATAATAGCTAATCTAACAGGGGTGAGGTGGTATCTCATTGTAGTTTTGATTTGCATTTCTCTAATAACTAATGAAGCTGAGCATCTTTTCATATATCTGTTGGCCATTTGTATCTCTTCCTGGGAGAAGTGTCTGTTCATGTCCTCTTCCCATTTTTTTATTGGATTGCTTGTTTGTTTGTTGTTGAGTTTTATGAGTTCTTTGTAAATTTTGGATATTAGGCCCTTATCTGAGCTGTCGTTTGAAAATATCAGTTCCCATATAGTTGGCTGTCTGTTTATTTTGATATCAGTTTCTCTTGCTGAGCAAAAACTTTTAATTCTGATGTAGTCCCATTCATTTATCTTTGCCTTCACTTCTCTTGCCATTGGAGTCAAGTTCATAAAATGTTCTTTAAAACCCAGGTCCATGATTTTAGTACCTATGTCTTCTTCTATGTACTTTATTGTTTCAGATCTTATATTTAGGTCTTTGATCCATTTTGAATTAATTTTAGTACACGGGGACAGGCTGTAGTCGAGTTTCATTCTTTTGCATGTGGCTTTCCAGTTTTCCCAACACCATTTGTTGAAGAGGCTTTCTTTTCTCCATTGTGTGTTGTTGGCCCCTTTATCAAAGATTATTTGACCATATATATGTGGTTTTATTTCTGGGCTTTCTATTCTGTTCCATTGGTCTGAGTGTCTATTTTTCTGCCAATACCATGCTGTTTTGATTATCGTGGCCCTATAATATAGTTTAAAGTCAGGTATTGTAATGCCCCGAGCTTCATTCTTTTTCCTTAGGATTGTTTTGGCTATTCGGGGTTTTTTATAGTTCCATATAAATCTGATGATTTTTTGTTCCATTTCTTTAAAAAATTTCATAGGGATTTTGATGGGAATTGCATTAAATTTGTATATTGCTTTGGGTAATATGGCCATTTTGATTATATTTATTCTTCCTATCCAAGAACAAGGAATATTTTTCCATCTCATTGTATCTTTTTCGATTTCCCTTAACAATGCTTTGTAATTTTCATTATATAGGTCCTTTACGTTCTTTGTTATGTTTATTCCTAGGTATTTTATTTTTTTTGTTGCAATCGTGAAGGGGATTATTTTTTTGAGTTCGTTTTCTAATATTTCATTGTTGGCATATAGAAAGGCTATGGACTTTTGTATGTTAATTTTGTATCCTGCGACCTTACTGTATTGGTTTATTGTTTCTAATAATCTTTTTGTGGAGTCCTTCGGGTTTTCGATGTATAGGATCATATCATCAGCAAAAAGTGATAGCTTTACTTCTTCTTTTCCGATATGGATGCCTTTTATTTCTTTGTCTTGTCTGATTGCTCTGGCCAGAACTTCTAGCACCACGTTGAATAAGAGTGGAGAGAGTGGACAACCCTGTCTTGTTCCTGATTTAAGGTAGAAAGTCCTCAGTTTTATGCCGTTTAATAGGATGTTGGCTGATGGTTTATCATATATGGCCTTTATCATGTTGAGATATTTTCCTTCTATACCCATTTTGTTGAGAGTCTTAAACATAAAATTGTGTTGTATTTTATCAAAAGCCTTTTCTGCATCTATTGATAAGATCATGTGGTTTTTGTTCTTTGTTTTGTTGATATGGTGTATTACGTTAACCGTTTTGCGTATGTTGAACCATCCTTGAGATTCTGGGATGAATCCCACTTGATCATGATGTATTATTTTTTTAATATGTTGTTGTATTGGGTTTGCCAGTATTTTGTTTAGTATTTTAGCATCTGTATTCATTAGAGATATTGGTCTGTAGTTTTCTTTCTTTGTGCCATCCTTGCCAGGTTTTGGTATGAGGGTTATGTTGGCCTCATAAAATGTGTTTGGAAGTATTGCTTCTTCTTCAATTTTTTGGAAGACTTTGAGTAGAATAGGAACCAAGTCTTCTTTGAATGTTTGATAGAATTCACTAGTATAACCATCTGGGCCTGGACTTTTATTTTTGGGGAGGTTTTTAATAGTTTTTTCTATTTCCTCCCTGCTGATTGGTCTGTTTAGGCTTTCTGCTTCTTCATGACTCAGTCTAGGAAGGTTGTATTGTTCTAGGAATTTATCCATTTCTTCTAGATTGTTGTATTTGGTGGCATATAATTTTTCATAGTATTCTACAATAATTCTTTGTATATCTATGATGTCTGTGGTGATCTCTCCTCTTTCATTTTGGATTTTATTTATTTGAGTCCTGTGTCTTTTTTCCTTGGTGAGTCTTGCCAAGGGTTTGTCAATTTTGTTGATCTTTTCAAAGAACCAGCTCCTTGTTTTAGTGATTTTTTCTATAGTTTTTCTGTTCTCTATTTCATTTATTTCTGCTCTGATTTTTATTATCTCCTTTCTTCGGCTGGTTTTGGGTTGTCTTTGTTCTTCTTTTTCTAGTTCCTTAAGGTGTGAAGTTAAGTGGTTTACTTCGGCTCTCTCTTGTTTGTTCATATAGGCCTGAAGTGATATGAACTTTCCTCTTATTACTGCTTTTGCTGCATCCCAGAGATTCTGATATGTCGTATTTTCATTTTCATTTGTCTGTATATATCTTTTGATTTCTGCACTTATTTCTTCTTTGACCCATTCATTTTTTAGAAGTATGTTGTTTAGTTTCCACATTTTTGTGGGTTTTTCCCCCTCTTTTTTGTAGTTGAATTCTAGTTTCAAGGCTTTATGATCAGAAAATATGCTTGGTACAATTTCAATTGTTCTAAATTTGCTGATATTGTCTTTGTGGCCCAACATATGGTCAATTCTTGAGAATGTTCCATGTACACTAGTGAAAAATGTATACTCTGTCACTTTGAGATGAAGTGTCCTGTAGATGTCTATCATATCCAGGTGTTCTAGTATTTCGTTTAAGGCCACTATATCTTTATTGATTCTCTGTTTGGATGACCGATCTAGAGCCGTCAGTGGTGTATTGAGGTCTCCAAGTATGATTGTATTTTTGTTAGTTTTTGTTTTAAGGTCAATAAGTAGCTGTCTTATATATTTTGGTGCTCCTTGGTTTGGTGCATATATATTAAGGATTGTTATGTCTTCTTGATTCAACATTTTGTATCTTAACATGTGGTCTATCCTAGAGAATGTGCCATGAACACTTGAAAAGAATGTATATTCTTCTGCTTCGAGGTGAAAGGTTCTGAAGATATCTATTAAATCCAGTTGATCTAGTGTGTCATTTATGGTTGCTGTTTCTTTGTTAATTTTTTGACTGAAGGATCTATTCATTGATGTTAGTAGGGCATTAAAATTTCTTAGTACTGCAATATTGCTGTTGATTTTACCCTCTATGTCCATAAAAATCTGTTTTATATATTTAGGTGTTCCTATATTAGATGCATAGATATTTACAATGGTTATATCTTCCTTTTGGATTTCCCCCTTTATCATTATGAAGTGACTTTATCCCTTACTATAGCCTTTGTTTTAAATTCTATTTTGTCAGATATAAATATTGCTACGCCAGCTTTTTTTTCATTTCCATTTGCGTGAAGTACTTTTTTCCATCCCTTCACTTTTAGTCCATGTGTATCTTCTGTTCTGAGGTGGGTCTTTTATAGACAGCATGTGTACAGGTCCTGTTTTCTTATCCACTCAGCTACCCTATGTCTTTTAATTGAAGCATTTAATCCATTTACATTTAAGGTTATTATTGATATGTAGTTGTTTATTGCTATTTATTCTGTAAGTCTACAATCTTCTTTATCTCAATTTTTTTTTCTTTGCTCTTTATACAGCAGGCCCCCTTAACATTTCTTAAAGTAATGGTTTGGTTGTAAAGAATTTCTTGAGGTTTGTTTTTTGTTTTTTTTGTTTGTTTGTTTGTTTGTGTTGTTTTCTTTTTTGTCTGGAAAGGTTTTGATTTCTCCTTCAATTTTTGACAAGAGCCTTGCTGGATAATGAAGTCTTGGTTGTAGGTTCTAGCTTTGCCTCACTGTGAATATTTCTTGCCAATCCCTTCTTTCTTCAAGTGTTTCTTTTGGGAAGTCAGATGTCATCCTTATGGGGGTTCCTCTGTAGGTTATTAACTGCTTTTCTCTTGCAGCTTTTAGTATTCTTTCTTTGTTTCTTAATTTTGACACTTTAATTATGATGTGTTTTGCTGTAGGCCTCCTTGGGTTTCTCTTTAATGGAACTCTCTGTGCTTCTTGAACTTGTGTGACTTTTTCCTTCACATCAGTTTAGGGAAATTTTCAGCTATGATTTCTTCAAACTGGTTCTCTGTTCCTTGTTCTTTCTCTTCTCCTTCAGGAACCCCTATCATGCAGATGTTGTTTCTCTTCATGTTGTCACAGAGCTCTCTTAGAGTTTCTGCAGGCTTTTTGAGCCTCTTTTCTTTTTGCTGCTCTGCTTCCCTGCTTTCGTTTATCTTTTCCTCTAAATTGCTTATTCAATCTTGTGCTTCATACAGCCTGCTATTAATTCCTTCTAGTGCTGTCTTTATTTCTGATATTGTATTTGTCATTTCTGGTTTTTTTTTTTTATAATTTCAATGTCATTTTTGATGCTTTCTATCTCTTTATTTAGGTGCTCATTATGTCCATCCATTGTTGCTCTAAGATCCTTGAGCATCCTAAAAATCACTGTTTTAAACTCTGCATCTGGTATTTTGGTTACTTCTATCTCATTCAACTCTTTTTTTGGGGATTTCTCTTGATTCATTTGGATCACATTTCTATGTCTGCCCATTATGTCTGTGTATTAGGTAGCTCTGTCTGACTTTGAAATTTTTGTGAGGTCTTTATGAAGAAGATGGGCTCGGTGGTCCTGTCTGCCAAGCCACTTGTTTTACTTGTTCTAGAAATTCTTTTTGAGGGTACTATTTTTCCTCTTGTTGTATGTGAGTATTAAATGCAGTTGGTCTTTTCATGGGTACAGATATCTCTTCAGGCTGCCTGGCTCTAAGGGTCTATCTTGATCATATATATGTACTACACACTGTACAATGTCTGTCCTGTTGGGCATATTTATCCTCCACAGTGTCTGGCATCTGCTAGATTCCACCTTTGGGTGTGCTGCTTGTGGAGATAGTTGAGTCTAAGGTTGGTGTTGTCTACCTCAATAGTGTTGACTCTAGTTCTTGGGTTGGTGTTAGCTATTGTTTTTAACCTGCTGTGTGCTACCAGTCTGCAGCTACTGCACTTTTCGCAGTTTTTGTCTATGTTTTCTGTGTCTGGGTACTATAGGAGGGGCCAACCTTTGTATAAGGACCAGCTTCCTCCTGCTTAGAGATGACAACAGCTCTATAAAAGCCCCAAGCTCTGTGAGATTTGTCTCCACTTTCCAGCTGCTTCTCTTCCTCTTGTAGCTGCCTGTTCTTCCTACAGAGTCTTCTGTAGTAAGACTGTAGTGTAGGCTCAGATTGGCCTCCCCCAACCAACCTTCTACAGGTTTCCCACTTGGTGGGTTAGGGCAGCTGAGGTTGTGAATACAATGTTTGTGGGACCCCCTACTTCAGGAGTCTCTTGGTCAGGATCTCAGTACAGGGAATATGGCACCTACTCCAGAGCTTAGTACCTCAGCTACTGCTGGATTCTCAAATTTTATTTCTCCTCAACAAGGTGAGCAGCTGGTTAAGACTGAGTGTGGCCGACAGTCCCCTCTGCAGAAGTTTTTTCAGCTGTTGAGACTCCAGTCTCAGGGAAGAAGACTGAGAGAGTCCTCTCCTGGGGTTGACTGTGCCTTTCCTGTAGGTGGCTATGCCCCTTGACCAGATCCAACAATAGAGTCACAGGGATCCACACTTTAAATGTCCATGCTCCACACCTCTCTCCTTTTCCCCTGTGGTATCTAGCCCAGCAGGACAGAATATCCAGCTCCCAGGCTGGCTGACTGTGAAACTCCACCCTATCCAATGCACATGAGCTGCTGTGCTGGTGCTGATCAGAGAGAGTGGAACTCCCCTCATCTTGGCCACATGTGAGGAGCTTTTCCTTCAGATACCACTCTAGCAAGGGTTGTTAGGTCCTGAACTGATGATTTCCACAGCTGGCCCCTGGATGTTCCAGCCCTGGGCCTCCCTAGCAGGAACCCAGTGCAGACCAGTGGGAGACACTGCCCATAACTGGCCCTCAGCAACATTCTTAGAGATACAAGCAATCCAGAGTTTGTGGCTGCCTCTTCTAGGCCCAGGTGTACATGGAAATACCAAGCAGCACTCCTAGGCTGGCTTTTACCCACTCTGGTCCTACGGAAAGTCCACTCAAACAGCCAAGTTCCCTGAATCATGCCTCCTACAGTCTGTTTGCTGGCCCTTTTTTGGGCTCAGCTGCTGAAAAATCCTCTGCTAGAGTAGAGTCTGCAACAATTCAGTGATTAGGAAGTGTGGTGGATGTGACTCCACCCCTTGGCCCCAGGAGTCTGGTGGGTGTGGCCTCTGAAACCCAGAGGTGTGATCTTCCCCCTCTCTGGACAGTTTGAGCTGAGTCTTTTGTGAGGTGGAAGTACCAGTCATAGACTCAGGAAAGGGGGGGGGAGCTCCAGTGTCAACACCAGAAAACTGAGTCACTGACATGCCCCCTGCTTCCTGGCCTCTCAGAATGACCCATTGCCATCCCTGGAGTAGGAGATACTCTTGAGGGTGGAGCAGCTGCTTTTCCCCAGGGTGATGCTGCACAGAGGGGATACTCCATTGAAGAAAGGTGGTGACTGCAGTACTGGAGAATGACTCAGCACAAGGGTTCCAGTTTCCATCCCCCACAGTGTCCCTCACTGGGCCTCCAACTTTACACTGTCTTTATGAAACTCCAGTCCTCTCAGCTCTCTCCTGTCAGAGTCCCAGGTAAGTGGCCGTGAAAGAGGTTTTCTGCTCAGGCTCTTTAAAACAGTCTGCATCTGAGGGGTATGTCTTTCTCGCAGACAGAAACCCAGCTCTTTTCACAGCTAAATGCTGTCTGGGCACCTCTTCTAGGCTCTGGGGCTCTAGGCTGGGGCTCCAGTCTTAGGGATGAGGACCTACATCTCTTAGGGCAACTCACCCAGCTGTGAAAGTCCCTCCGGGATGCCACTCACTCCTAGGAGTGGGGCAGCCCTTTCTGCCTCTCCGCCCTTCCTATCAGTCTCGGTGTGGCTTTTTCGGTGATCCTTGGTTATGGATTCCTCTTAGTTTAGTCAAAAGTTGGTTTTTCAAGATGATTGTCCTTAAGTTATCATCCAGTTTGGTCCTGGGAGGTGGCAGTTGGAATGTCCACCTACTCCGTTGCCATCTTTCCTCTCCCACAATTATTCTTAAATTTTTCAAAAATAGTTTTAGATGAACAGAAAAATTACAAAAGTAAAAGTTCTCATATATTCTACACCTATTTCCCCTGCCGTTAAGATTTTAGGCAAATGTGATGTACTTGACACAGCCAGTGAACAGAATTGATATCTGATCATTAACTAAACCATATTTTATGTGCATTTCCTTAGTTTTTCACTAATGTCCTAGTTTGGAGAAGTACTGGTCAGGTATTTTGTAGAACTTTCCTGAGCTGAGAAATTTATGATGTTTTTATCATGTTTAGAATGAGATTATAGGTTTTTGGAAGGAAGAACATAGAGCTGAAATGTAGTTCTCATCAAATTACTATATATTGTTTTGATTATTATATATTTGCTATTTTTAATTTTACTGAATTTATTGGGGTAAAATTGGTTAATAAAGCCATGCAAGTTTCAAGTGTATAACTCAATAAAACATCTACATATTGCACCATGAATTCACCTCCCAAAGTCAAGTCTCTTTCCTACTTCATTTACCCTTTCTTAGCCCAATTCCACCTCCCCACCCCCTTACCCTGTAGCTATCAGCACATTTTTGTCCATGTCTATGTACAGATGTGTATATTTTTGCTTAATCCCTTCACCTTTTTCACCCAAACCCCGAACACCTCTCTCCTCAAACAGCTCTCAGTCTGTTGTTCTGTGCAGCTATGATTCTGCTTCTCTTTTGTTTGTTAAATTATTTTGTTGATTTGATTCCATATGTAGGTTAGATCATAAGCTTGACTTTGTCAAGTTTATTTTACTTTGCATAATAATTTTCAGGTCCATTCATGATGTAGCAAAAGGTAAGAGTTTCTTCTTTTACAGCTGAGTAGTATTCTATTGTTTAAATGTACTATAACTTTTTAATTCACTCATCTACTGATGTGCACTTGGACTGTTTTCAGATCATGGCTACTGTAAATAACATAAGGGTGCATATATAGTTTCAAATAAGTGTTTCGGGTTTCCTAGGATATATTCCCCAAACTAGGAGAACTGGGTCAAAAGGCATTTCATTTTAATTTTTTGAGGAAATTCCATACTGTTTTCCACAGTGGCTGCACCAGTCTGTATTCCCACCAACAGTGCATGAGGGATCCTTTTTCTCCTAGACACTTCTCTAAAGAAGACATTAAGATGGTCAATAAACACATGAAAAGATGCTCAATGTCACCAGTCATCAGAGAGATGCAAATTAAAATTAGGTATTTGCAATATTGTTTAAATCAGGAAATGTGATGTTGCCAGCTTTGTACTTTCCCAAGAATTCTTTGGTTATTCAGGGTTATGTGTGGTTCTTCACAAATTTTAAGATTGTGCTTTCTGTTTCTGTGAAAAATGCTATTTGAATTTTGTTATAGTTTGCATTAAATCTATAAATGGCTTTGGATAGTATAAAATTTTAACAATATGCTTTTATCCACAAACATGGTGTAGCTTTTTTTTATTACCTTTTTCATTTTCTCTCATAAAATTCTTGTAGTTTTCAATATATAGATCTTTCATTCCCTTGGTTAAATATAATGTTAAGTATTTCTTTTCTTGTTTTTTTATTTGTTGTTTTTTGTTTACTTTTGATGCACTTGTGAACAGAATTGTTTTATTTCCTTTAAAGATATTTTGCTGTTGGTGTATAGAAATGCAACTAATTTCTTTGTTTACTTCTGTATCCTGCAGTTTTACTGAATTAGTTGATTATTTCTAAAAGTTGTTTTGCTGGAATCTTTAGGATTTTATATATAGTATAATATTATATCATTTTCAAACATAATTTTACTTCTTCAGTTCTGATTTGGATACCTTTTTTTTTCTCTTGCCTACATGTTCTTGCTAGAAGTTCCAGTACTGTAAGTTAAATAAAAGTGGTAAGAGTGTGAATCCTTGTTTTGTTCCTGATCTTTAAGGAAAAGCTTTAAAATTTATATGTTGGGTAGATGTTAGCTGTGGATTTGCCTTATATGGCCTTTATTATGATATGCTTTTTCTATACCAAATGTGTTAACTGTTATCATAAAAGGAAGTTGACACTTGTCAAATGTTATTTCTGCATCTATTGAGATAAACGTTTTTCTTTCATTCTAATTTTGTGATTTATCACATTTTTTTATTTGTACATGTTGAATAATATTTGAAACCCAGGGATAAATCCCACTCTATTGTTGGGAATTCCTTGTATAAGATATTTTTTTTCTCTTGATGCTTTAAAATTTTTCTTTTTGTCTTTGATTTTAGGTAATTTTACTACAATATATTTTAGAGACCAATTTTGAGGTGACCTACTTAATGAACTTGAATGTCCAACTTTTTTCTCAAATTTGGGAAATTTTCAGCCATTAATTCTTTAAGCTTTCTGCTCCTTTATTCTTTTCTTTTTCTTCTGGGGCTTCAATAATGCACAAAATGTTTCTCTTAATGATATTCCATAGTTCAAGTAGGCTTCATTTTTTTCTTCTTTCTCTTCTGACTAGATAATTTTAAAGGTCTTGTCCTCTTTTGCCTAGATTTTTTTTTTCTTCATCCATTATGCTTTTATGATCTCTTGTGTTTTTTATTTCATTTCTCAGCTACATAATTTATGTTTGGTTCTTTATTATTTCCCTTTATTAAACTTCTCATTTTGATTGTGTATTGTTTTTCTGATTTCATCGAATTATCTATGCTTCTTTGTAGTTCACTGAGCTTCCATAAAATAAGCATTTTGAAATCTATACTAAAATTATTGATCTCCACTTCTTTGTGGCTGGTTCCCTAAAAATTATTGTATTTCTCTATGGTGGTGTCACATTTCTTTGATTTATCATGTTTCTTGAAGTCTTGTATTGCTGTCTTCACGTGAGAAGAAGCAGTCATCTATTCTTTATTGACTAGCTTCAGGAAGAAATACCTTCTGTTAGCTCTGCTAGAAATTCTGAGGCTTTCTCAGACCTTTTATATGATGATGCCTACTCCACACTCTTACTACCTCTCATGGCAATTCTTAAAGCTCCTGTGCCTTCTCTCAATCCTATAAAGGCAGGCCTATTGTAAACAGCCTGTCATGGTTTTTTTGGTGAGTAGATTCTGGCTGGATTTCTGTGCATGCTCACTAGATGTCTGTAAAAGTTCAGGTTCACTGCCATCAAGGAGTACACACAGGCAGTCAGCCACTGTGTGGTGAGGCATGCTGAGTGATTGGGTCAGTTAGGGAATCAGCAGTCTAGGCATTATCTGTGGCTCACGAGGGTTGATCCATAGCATGGTTAGTAGGATCCATTTCCTTCTAACACATCCATTCCAAGCCTCACTTTTCTCCTAGCTACTCTCTATACCCAATTCATGCAGATCAGTATCAGTGTTCTGGATGAGGAAAGAGAGAAATGGGCCTCTTTGGCAATGTCCTGACCCATTAAATAAATCATGTTCTTACATACTCTCACCTTTTCCCATGGGAGAAGTCATGGGCTAAGAAGATTTCTCTTGGATTTTCCTGCTCTAAAAGTGTGCTGGAACTTTCCCACTGGACTTCTAGACTTCTATGAAGGCTTCCTCTTCTGTGGGTGATTTTCTAAATCAGTTTTCTTTGGGGAAATAATGACATAGAACACTGATTTCATCATTATTATTATGTCATTTCCATAATTATTTCTCTATATATCACCTATATCTTTTTAAATGCTAAACACAAGTTCATATTCATATCTCCAATATGTTATCACATGTTTCCTTCTCACCTTCCCCTTCCTTGTCTCTAACCCCCTACCTGGGAGTGAGAACCTGACTCTACCATCCCTCATCTTTTTATATAATAGTTTAGTTCCAGTATTCAAGTATACTGGTATCAGCATTGTTCATCTGTATTCCCATGGAAAACAATTTAACCAATTAATCAGTGTTTCTATACAGTTCTGTTGCCATATAGTCTTTACTCATTTCCAAAATTCTTTAGATGAGCACCTTTTACCTTACCCTTTTTGTGAGATTATTTCATCCATTTTGACATACTAGGATTCTTTTCTTATAGTTTGCATTACATTCTTATAAACCCTAACCTCGTAAATGATTTTAAAAATTTGCTTATATTAAATTTCACTATTTGTCCTATAAAGTTCTAAGAATTTTCACAAATTCATGGTCTCATGTATCTACTGCTACTGAATCATAAAGAACTAGTTTAGAAGTATTGAGATATTTTTAGGGGTTAACAACTTTCTTTTAGGGGTAATCAACTTTCTTTTCTTCCTTAGAACAATGGGAACCACTTATCCACTTTTACTTTTCTGGAATGTCATATAAATAAAATAATTCAATATGTAGCTTTTTCAGGCTAGCTGCTTTTTACTTAGCAATTTGCAATTAAAAGTCATCCACGTTGATAGTTCATTCCTTGTTATCCCTTAATAATATTATATTGTAGGTTTATTTCACAATTTGTTCACCATTTACATATTCACAGACATCTTTGTGGCTTCCATTGTCTTGCAATTATAAAGTTTTCAGAACAGTTGGACAGCCTGACCAGGCAGTGGCACAGTGAATAGAGCATTGGACTGGGATGCGGAGGACCCAGGTTTGAGACCCCGAGGTCACCAGCTTGAGTGCGGGCTCATCTGATTCGAGCAAAAGCTCACCAACTTGGACCTAAGGTCAATGGCTCAAGCAAAGGGTTACTCAGTCTGCTGAAGGCCCACAGTCAAGGTACATATGAGAAAGCAATCAATGAACAACTAAGATATCACAATGAAAAACTGATGATTGATGCTTCTCATCTCTCTGTTACTGTCTGTCTGTCCCTGTCTATCCCTGTCTCTGACTCTTTGTCTATGTAAAAAAAAAAAAAAAAAAAGAAGAGTTGGACAAATATCTAGAGACATGATTGCTAAATCATAAGGTAAACCAATGTACATATTTGTACAAAACTATTAAAATGTTTTCCAAAGTGCTTGCACATTTTTATTGCAAGATTTCAGTTGTTTTAGTTATCTTAAATGGTGTGTAGTTTCTTCTTGTTTTAACTTTCATTTCCCTAATGACTACTAATGGGTGATGATCTTTGAAATTCCTCTATATGAAGTTCTATGTCTCTCATTAATTTTGGAACTTCTCTGTTATTACTTAAAATATTTCTTTTGCTTCATTCTTTATCTAGATTTCTAATTATGCTTACATTGCACCTTTCAAATATTGTCCAACAGTTCAAACAACTAGACAACAGCCTGACTAGGAGGTGGGACAGTGGATTGAGTATTGGACTGGGATGTAGAGGACCCAGGTTTGAAACCCTGAGGTCTCCTGCTTGAGCATGGGCTCACCAGCTTGAGTGTGAGATCATAGACATGGCCTCATAGTTGCCAGCTTGAGCCCAAAGGTCACTAGCTTGAGCAAGGGGTCACTCTTTCTGCTGTAGCTCCCCATCACAGCACATATGAGAAAGCAATAGATGAATAATTAAAGTATCACAACAAAGAATTGATGCTTCTCATCTCTCTTCATTCCTGTCTGTCCCTATCTGTACCTCTCTCACTCTGTTTCGGTCAAAAAAACAAAAACAAAAAAAATCTATACATTTCTATGTTTATCATTGCCATTCAAATCCATTCAATACTGTTTTGTAGAAACATGAACAAAAAATCATATAAAAGGAAATAAAATAGAGAGAGAAGAAGAAGAAGAAGAAGAAGAAGAAGAAGAAGAAGAAGAAAAGAGAGTATAATAAAAAAGTGGCTTTTTTCAGAAGTTATATATTTTTCATTGATTTGATCAATTTAAATATCCCATTAAATAATGTGTTTTTCTTTTATATTTTACTAATTTTTGATTGTCCTTAAACCAGCTAAACTATTTAGTTACAATTTTCACTAGCATCCTCAGACCATTCTGCTAGAATGCAGTTGCTATCAGTAGTAACAAGGGCTATAATTTTAAATTCTTGTCTATTGCAGTTTTATAAATTTTGTGCAGAGTGATATACACAAGGGATTAATCAAATGAGTATAATTAGCTCAGATTAATAAATTTTTCAAGGATTAGGAGAGGATGTGTATTCATCACTGACAGAAATTTTATGTGTTCTCTGGGTCCAAAGTGAAAAAAACAAAAGAAAACATTTACCACTACGAAAACTATATCAGTTAAGAAGGTGTTAGTTAATACACGCTTAGACAGATTTGGAACCTACAAATCAAGTCTGTCAACTCTTGGAGGGATAATAGTGAACTTTCTCCTAAAGTAGAGCATGGCTGTCAAAATCCAGAAATTCTGAAAATGGCTCCTTTTTTCTCCTGTCCCCATATCATAGAGGACTGCCCACCTTTGTGTCATACTTGCCTTGATTTGAAACCCCAGAGAAAGGAATAAGTAAAACAATATTCATTATTTCTAGTGCTGGAGGCATAGTTATCTGCCTAAAATATGATAGGCATGTTGAAAAATGTAGTTGATTCTTTGCATCCTTAAGCATAGGTGGAAAAAGAAAACAAAAGTTTTACCCAAATATGTCTTCAGAAGTCTTGGAGATTTGCCAACTTAAGAAGCTAGGAATATAATCAACATCACTGCAGATGTCATTTCAGCCATAGGAAAAGTATTGATGTGATTTCATAAAAAATTTTAGAAAGGATGTTAGAAATTGAGTCAGGAAATTAAAGAATAACTAGAAAAAGAAATGACTAATTGAATATCTAGAAAAACACAAGCAGGTGGAGAGAACAGAGTCAGTATGGAAAAAGTAAAGGTTAACATGGAAGAAGAATTAAATGAGGGAATGTGGTTTTGAAATAAGAAGAAAGTGTTCTTGATAGTAGAAAATTTATATTTGGCTACAAAGAGGATTTTTTTTCATATCAAAAGTGTGAATAGAGGAATGATGAAAATTCTATTAATGCTTAATGCTTTATTAAAAAGAGTGACTTCTGCTTCTAAACATGATGAAGTAACAGGGAACAGACTGATATTCCCACTGAAAACAATAGCTTTCAATACATTGCAAATCATGGAATGAAGGAAAAGAATTCCTGTGGAATGGGAAATGAATTAAGTGAGCCTAAAAATTACCCTAGTTTTTTGCTATGAGAGTTATTAGGCCTTCATGCAAAAAAGGGGTAACCCAAACAGTGGGGCTGGAATCACCCCCTTTCTCTGAGTTGAGCAGATGAAACTGAGAATCTACAGACATCAAGGTAAATAACGTTAGCAGGCTGAAGTACTAGAGAGCAGATAACTCACAATATCTGCAGATGGTAACCCTAGAACAATTGACAGAGTGCTTGCTGATCAGCACAAACATGTGAGGATATATTACAGTATAAGTATCCAATGCTCACACAGCTTATTGCCTGTTTCCATTCGAGTGAAAAACCTAATCATTCTGAAAGGCCTTGCCTAAGTGGTTGAAATAATTAGGCTTAGACTAAATATCACTCCGATCATGGCTAATAAATATTAAAAGAAACAAAGAACCAAACTGGAGAAGACAAGATGGTGATGGAGTAGGTGGACGTACCAACTTCCACTTCCCAGAACCAAAGTGTATTACAAACTAATTTTAAGAACCATCATCTGGAAAAATCAACTTTGGACTAAACTAAGAGGGCTCTTCAACCCAGGAACACTGAAGAAGCCATACTGACCCTGGTAGGAAAAGCAGAAATGCGGAGAGGTCTGCCCAGATCCCCAGAGTGAATGGCAGCCTAGAGAAACTTGCATGGTGAGAAGTGAGTTTAGCAGAGAGGGGAAGATCCTGAGTCCCAGGAAAAAAACCCCAGCCTGTATCCCCAGAGCCAAGAAGAGGTGTACGGACAGTATTTAGCTGGAAACAAGACAGGATACTGTTTGTGAGAAAGAGACTGATTTCTCAGACCTAGGATTCTTCTTTAAGGGACCGTGCAGAAAACCTCTCTCAAAACCACTCACCTAGGGCTCCAGGGGATGGGGAGAGAGGAGAGAACAAGAGTAGCAGGAAGAGATTGTAATCTAGGAGGCACAGGTAGAAACATTTTGAGAGACAGCCACCCCAACCCCTGGGATGATTCACTCCCCAAATCTGAAGTGAATATTTCCTCTGTAACCAGCAATACCAGCACAGGGAAGCAGGACATCAGCCAAACAAACACTTCCGTGGCATTCAGAGCAGGTCGCTTAGAAGGAGGGAGCTTTCAGGACTACAGTAGTGAGTCTTAGGGTCTGAGCTACAGCGCCCCCACCAACATGGCTGAAGGCTTGCCCAAGTGTGGGCGGTGGTGGGACATGAAAGCGTGGTTCTGTCGGCAAGGGCGGAAATCGGCTAGCCACCACTGAGGCTCAGGTGTGAGCTCAGTTTTGCCTGGCTGGGGAGGAGGGGACATGCAAAAGTGGTCAAGCCCAGATGCGGGCTGCCTGCAATCCAGCTGGTGGGGGAAGGGCAGGAGCCCCAGAAGGGCAGAGACCTACCCTTGAGCAAGGGCTCAGGAGCACAGCCTTGCCCCGCCCCGCAGAACCAAGGATTGTGGCCTGACTTGGGAGCCGGCGCCTTCCACGGGGGTGGAGCCAAAAGCCCAGAACAGGCAGAGCCCTGCTACTGAGCGTGGGCATGCAGTCCCTCCCAGCTTGTGGAGCCAAGGCTTGAAAAGATTCCAGGAGCAGGCGCCTCCTGCAGGGGCAGGGTGAAAGCCCGGAATCAGGTGGAGACTTGCAATGGAACAAAGGTGCTCACCCCTGCTCTCAGGGCGGAGCATAATGGCACCCATGGGGGTGGGGCAAAAGCCAAGGCAACAGAAGTTTGTACACCCGAGCACGACATCACAGCCACTCCCGTGGAGAGGCAGAAACCACAGCAACAGTCCCAGTGGGCAGGAACCTGCAATGCCCATACTTGTACACCCTAGGCACAACAGCAGAGGGGGTGGCAGGCCTGCAAACAGACCACATCTAGGGAACACAGAGGCCACACCCACTGAACTCCAGTGGCCCAAAGCTTCTTTTACACAGAAAAAAATGAGAAGGCAGAAAAATGCAACACAAATGAATCAAGAGAAATCCACAGAAAAGGAACTGAATGAATCAGATATAACCAAATTACCAGATGCAGTGTTTAAAATAACTATTATTAGGATGCTCAATGATATTAGAACAACAATAGATGGTCATTATGAACACCTAAATAAAGCATAGCATATATAAAAAAAGGACATTGAAATAATTAAAAAGAATCAGCCAGAAATGACAAATACAATATTAAAAATGAAGAACACAATGGAAGGAATGGAAAGCAGAATGAATGAAGTTGAGAATCAAATCAGCGAGTTAAAGGACCGGATAAATGAAGGCACAGAAGCAGAGCAGAAAAACAAAAACAGACTCAAGAAGTCTGAGAAAATTCTAAGAAAGCTCTGTGACAACATGAAGAGAAATAACATCCACATCATAGGGGTTCCTGAAGAAGAAGAGAAAGAATATAGGATAGAGATTTGTTCAAACATATCATAGCTGAAAACTACCGTCAATTAAGGCAGAAAAACGTCTCACAAGTTCAAGACTCACAGAGAACTCCATTAAAGAGAAACCCAATAAAATGTACAACAAGACACATCATAATTAAAATACCAAAGCCAAATGATAAAGAGAAAATATTAAAAGCTGCTAGAGAAAAAAAGACTATCACCTACAAAGGACCCCCATAAGAATGACTTCTGACTTGTCAACAGAAACACTTGAGGCTAGAAGGGAATCGCAAGAAATTTTCAAAGTAATGCAGAACAAGAGCCTACAACCAAGACTACTTTATCCAGCAAGGCTATCGTTTAAAATTGAAGGAGAAATAAAAGGCTTTCTAGACAAAAAAAACTCAAGGAATTTACTACAACCAAACCAAGGCTGCAAGAAATGCTAAGGGGCCTGTTGTAAACAGACCAAAGGAGAAAAAGAATATAGCAAAGAGGAATACAGTTTTAAAGTATAAAATGGCAATAAACAACTACATATCAATAATAACCTTAAATGTAAATGGATTAAATGATCCTATCAAAAGATATAGCGTAGCTGCGTGGATAAGAAAATAGGACCCATACATATGCTGTCTATAAGAGACACACCTTAAAACAAAAGATGCACATAGACGAAGATAAAAGGATGGAAAAAATATTTCATGCAAATGGAAATGAATAAAAAGCTGGGGTAGCAATACTTATATCAGACAAAATGGACTTTAAAAAAAGACTATAGTAAGAGATAAAGAAGATCACTACATAACGATAAAGGGAGCAATCCAATAGAAAGATATAACTGTTATAAATATCTACGCACCTAATATGGTAACACCTAAGTATATAAAGCAGGCTTTGATGGATTTAAAGGGCAAGATCAACTGCAATACTATAATAGTAGGGGATTTCAATACCTCACTAACATCACTAGATAGATCCTCAAGAAAGAAATTAACAAAGAAACAGCAGACCTAAAGGACATACTAGATCAACTCGATTTAATAGATATCTTCAGAATCTTTCGCCCTAAAGCAGCAGAATATACATTATTTTTAAGTGCTCATGGTACATTCTCTAGGATAGGCCACATGTTAGGGCACAAAAGTGGTCTCAACAAATTTAAGAAGATGAAATCATATCAAGCACTTTCTCTGATCACAATGGCATGAAACTAGAAATCAACAGCAACAGAAAAACTGAAAAATACTCAATCACTTGAAAACTAAATAGCATGCTATTAAATAATTAATGGGTTAATAGTGAGATCAAAGAAGAAATCAAATTCCTAGAAATGAACGATAATGAGCACACATCAACTCAAAATTTATAGGACACAACAAAAGCAGTCTTCAGAGGGAAGATCATAGATTACAGGCATACCTTAAGAAGCTAGAAGAATCTCAAATAAACAACTTGACCCTGCATCTAAAAGAACTAAAAAATAATAACAAGTAAAGCCCAGAGGTAGAAGAAGGAAGGAAATAATAAAGATCAGAGCAGAAATAAATCACATAAACAATAAACAATACAATACAGAGAATCAATTAAAGAAACAATACAAAGGATCAATTAAACCAGGAGCTGGTTCTCTGAAAAAGTAAACAAGATTGATGAACCTTTAACCAGGCTCACCAAGAAAAAATGTGAGAGGACTCAAATAAATAAAATTAAAAATGAGAGTGGAGAAATAACAACTAACACAACAGAAATACAAAATATTGTAAGAAAATATTATGAAGAACTGTATGCCAAAAATCTAGACAACCTAGATGAAATGAACAAATTTCTTGAAATATATAATCTTCCAAAAATTAATCTGGAAGAATCAGAAAAGTTAAACAGACCAATTACAACAAATGAGATTGAAACAGTTATCAAAACATTCCCCAAAAAGAAAAGTCCTGGGCCTGATGGCTTCACAAGTGAATTCTACCAAATATTCAAAAAAGAACTAATTCCTATCCTTCTAAGCTATTTCAAAAAATTCAAGAGGAAGGAAGACTTCCAAGCTTCTTTTATGAGGCAATTATAATTCTGATTACAAAATGAGGCAAAGACAACACAAAGAAAGGAAATTATAGGCCAATATCCCTGATGAATTTAGATGCTAAAATTCTCAATAAAATATTAGCAAACTGGATACAGCAATACATGAAAAAAAATACACCATGATCAAGTTGGATTTATTCTTGGGAGGCAAGGCTGGTACAATATTTGCAAATCAATCAATGTGATTCATCACATAAACAAATGGAAGGGGAAAAAACCACATGATAATTTCAATAGATACAGAAAAAGCATTTCAAAAAATCCAGCCTCCATTTATAATCAAAACTTTCAGCAAAGTGGGAATACGGGGAACATACCTCAACATGATAAAGGCCATTTATGAAAAACCCACAGCCAACATCATACTCAATGAGCAAAAATTAAAATCAATCCCCTTAAGATCAGGAACAAGGCAGGGGTGCCCCCTTTTATGACTGTTATTCAACATAGTTCTGGAAGTCCTAGCCACAGCAATCAGACAAGATAAAGAAATCTAAAAGGCATTGAAAATAGAAAAGAAGAAGTAAAACTATCATTATTTGCAGATGATATCATATTGTATATAGAAAACCCTAAAATCTCAGTCAAAAAACTACTGGACCAGATAAACAAATTCAGCAAGGTGGCAGGATACAAAATTAATACTCAGAAATCAGAGGCATTTTTAAACACTAACAATGAACAGTCAGAAAGAGAAGTTAAGGAATCAATTCCTTTTACCATTGCAACCAAAAAAATAAAGTACCTAGGAATAAATTTAACTAGGGAGATTAAAGACTTGTACTTGGAAAATTATAAAACATTGATAAAAGAAATCAGGGAAGATACAAACAAGTGGAAGCATATACCATGCTCATGGTTAGGAAGAATAAACATCACTAAAATGTCTATATTACCCAAAGCAATTTATAAATTCAATGCAATACCAATTAAAATACCAATGACTTACTTCAAAGATATAGAACACATATTCCAAAATTTATATGGAACCAAAAGAGAACACAAATAGCCTCAGCAATCTTGAAAAGGAAGAATAAAGTGGAAGGTATTACGCTTTCAGATATCAATTTATACTACAAGGCCATTGTACTCAAAACAGCCTGGTACTGGCATAAGAACAGGCATATAGATCAATGGAACAGAACTGAGAACCCAGAAATAAACCCACACATTTTTGGACAGCTGATATTTGACAAAGGAGTTAAGAACATACATTGGAGTAAAGACAGCCTCTTCAACAAATGGTGTTGGGAAAATTGGACAGCTACCTGCAAAAAATGAAACTAGACCACCAACTTACACCATTTACAAAAATAAACTCAAAATAGATAAAAGACTTAAATGTAAACCTTAAAACCATAAGCATCTTAGAAGAAAACATAGGCAGTAAGCTCTCTGACATCTCTCACAGCAATATATTTGCCGATTTATCTCCACGAGCAAGTGAAATAAAAGACAGGATAAACAAATGGGACTATATCAAACTAATAAGCTTTTGCACAGCTAAAGACAATAAGAACAGAATAAAAAGGCAAACTACACAATAGGAGAATATATTTGACAATACATGTGATAAGGGGTTAATAACCAAAATTTATAAAGAACTTGTAAAACTCAATACCAGGAAGACAACAATTCAATCAAAAAATGGGTGAAAAAAATGAATAGACCCTTCTCCAAAGAGGACATACAGATGGCCAATAGGCATATAAAAAATGCTCTACATTAGTAATCATTAGAGAAATGTAAATTAAAACCACAATGAGATATTATCTCACATCAGTCAGAATGGCGATCATAAAAAAACAACACAGAATAAGTGCTGGCAAGGATGTGGAGAAAAGAGAACCCTCCTGCACTGCAGGTGGGAATACAGACTGGTGCAACCACTGTTGAAAACAGTTATGGATATTCTTCAAAAAATTAAAAATCAAACTGCCTTTTGACCCAGCTATCCCACTTTTAGGAATATACCCCAAGAACTCCATAGCACTGTTTGAAAAGAAGAAATGCACCCCCATTATTATGGCAGCATTGTTCACAATAGCAAAGATCTGGAAACAGCCCAAGTGTCCATCAGTGGATGAGTGGATTAAAAAGCTTTGGTACATATGTACTATGGAATACTACTCAGCCATAAGAAATGATGACATCGTATCATTTACAACAACATGGATGGACCTTGATAACATTATACTGAGCAAAATAAGTTATCAGAAAAAACTAAGAATTATATGATTCAATACATAGGTGGGGCATAAAAATGAAACTGAGAGACATGGACAATAGTGTGGGGATTATAGTGGGGAGGAGGAGAGGGAGGGTTTTGGGGGAGGGGAGGGGCACAAAGAAAAGCAGATAGAAGGTGGCGGAAGACAATTGGACTTTAGCTGATGGGAACGCAGCATAATCAAATGTCAAAATAACCTAGAGATGTTTTCTCTGAACATATGTACCCTGTATTATCAATGTCACCCCATTAAAATTAATTTAAAAAAAACTGAAAAAAATAAAGAACTAAACTGTTTCTAAGTAATTTAAATATGTCTTAGCATAGAGCTCAAGAAATAGAATATTATGTAGTGGGAAAAATTAAAAATTTTAATTATTTTTTATCTAATCAAATATTAACAAGCATGCAAAAAAGTAAAGAAAAAATATACCCGGAATGAGGAGAGAAAATACAAACAATTAAATCTGATTTGGTAGTGACACATGTAAAATGCAGCATATAGGGATAGTTATTATAGCTGTAGTTTATATATTCAAAAAGCTAAAGAATAGATTGAACACATTAAGGAAAGACAGAGAAGATATAGAAACACAACTTGAATTTCCAAAGTAAAAATTATATCTTGCATAAAATAAATACACTGTGTATAATTCATTGAAAGAAATCATGATTCATGAACATGATTACTGGAGAAGAGAAAATGGTGACAGAGTAGGCAGATATTATAATTCCCAACTCCCAGAACCAAAGTGGATTACAACTTAGGAACAATCATATTGAAAAACCAACTTTGGACTGAGCTAGGAGGAATCTATAACCAACATCACTGAAGATACCACATTGAGACTGGTAGAAAATACAGAGACATGGCTAGGGCTCCCCCCCACTCCCAGGCAGCCTGGAGGGTCTCTCATGGCGGGGTGGGTTGCTCAGAGATTTTAAGTCCTCAGTCCCAGGACCAGAACCCCAACCTTGAGCCCCAGAGACTGGAGGAGGCCTACGGACAGTATTTAGCTGAAAAGAGAGCCGGGTTACTGTTTGCAAGAGGGAGACAGAACTCTCAGTTCCAGGCTCCATCTTGAAGGAACTGCGCAGAAAACCTCATTCACAGCCACTTACCGGGGCTCTGGGAGTGGGCAGCACTGAGAGGACCAGAGTTGCGAGAGGAGAGTGTAGTCTCAGGGGCACAGGGAGAGACTGTGGGGGACAGCCACCCTAACCCCTGTACTGGGTCACTCCCCAAACCTAAAGTGGCCATTTTTCCTGGGAGATCCAATGCCAGCAAAGGGAAGCAATAACCCTGCCCACCAGAGGCTCTCCTGCTCCAGTCAGTGCAAAGGATACTTAAAGCAGAAGGCACTTCAGGGATACAGATTTTGAATGCTGGTGTGTGGGCTACATCACCCCCATAAACTGCTGAGTACCCTCCTAAGGGCGGGAGGGCCTGGCTGCAGCGGCAGCACTAAGCCTGCTCAGCTGCAGGCAGCAGATCCTGGTGAGGCAGCCTGCATGGCAGCAATGGGGGGCAGAGTCCAGCAGCCCATCCTGGGGTGGCAAGGAGCAGAGTCTGGAGAGGCATCCCATGGGGGTCAGAGCCTGGCGAGGCATCCCACATGTATGCGGGGCAGCCCAAGTTGTGACATGAGGGCCTGTGCACCCCGCAATGCCAGTGCCCAATACCCGAGGAGGAGGCAGCGGCGAGGGGGGGGCAGTGGAAAGACCACAACTCGGGAATAGAGAGGCCACACAGACTGGCCAAGGGTAAATAAAAAGCCAGCCTAGGAGTGCAGTTGATATTTACAATGGCATCAGGGCCCTGCAGAGGCAGCCAAAAATTCTGGATTACCTGTAGCTCCAAGGAAGTTGCTAAGGGCCAGTCATAGGCAGTGACCCCCACTGGTCTGTGCCAGGTTCTGGCCATGGAGGTCCAGGGCTGGCCCATCTACTGACCAGATATGGATAGCATCAGTTCAGGACCTAACAACCCTAGTTTGACTGGTATCTTAAGGAAGGGCTACTCACACCTGATCCAGCTAAGGCATAGAAAATGCTGACACAAATAGCAAAAAAGAGCAGTAGCAGCAAACAAAGAGCCCACAGCAGATTAAAAACAACAGCTGATGCCAACCCAAGAAGATCTAGAAAGAACACAACTGAAAGCTGGAGGCAGACAACACCAACCCTAGACTCAGCTACACAAACAGCACATCCAAAGGAGTAGGCTATAATGAGACAAAATGTGGAGACAGGGAAATGCATTGCAAATGAATCAATAAGAGAAGCTCCAGAAAAAGAACTGAATGAGATGAAAATAACCAAGATACCTGATGCAGAGTTTAGAATAATGATTGTTAGGATGCTCAAGGATCTTAGAGCAACAATGGATGGACATAACAAGCACCTAAGCAAAGAGATAATAAGCATCAAAAAGGACATTGAAATCATAGAAAAGAATGAGACAGAAATAACAAACACAATATCATAAATGAAACCTACACTAAAAGTAATTAAAAGCAGGCTTGATGAAGCAGAGAATCAAATCAGTGATTTAGAGGTCAAAATAAGTGAAAGCACAGAAACAGAACAGAAAAAGAAAAGAGGATCAAAAAGTTGAGGAAACTCACAGAGAGCTCTGTGACAAAATGAAGAGAAAGAACATCTGTATAATAGGGGTTCCTGAAGGAAAAGAGAAAGAACAAGAGACAGAGAATCTGATCGAAGAAATCAATGCTGAAAACTTCCCTAAATTGATAAAAGGAAGTCACACAAGTTCAAGAAGCACAAAGAATCCTATTAAAGAGGAACTCAAAGAGACTTACACCAAGACACATCATAATTAAAATTCCAAAGCTAAGAGATAAAGAAAGAATACTAAAAGCTGCAAAGAAAAGCAGTCACCTAAAAAGGAGTCCCCATAAAGATGACATTCGACTTTGCAACATAAACACTTGAGACCAGAAGGGAATGGCAAGAAATATTCAAAATAATGCAGAACAAGAACTGACAATGAAGACTTCATTATCCTGCAAGTCTATCATTTAAAATTGAAGGAGAAATAAAAATCTCCCCCCCAAAAAAACCTCATTACAACCAAACCAATGCTACAAGAAATGTTAAGAGGACTGTTGTAAACACAAAAACCAATGCTGCAAGAATTGTTAAGGGGCCTCTAGTAAGCAAAACAAAGGGGGAAAAAATCTAGTAAAAGAGGAATATCGATTTAAAGAATAAAATGGCAATAAACAACTACATAACAATAATAACCTTAAATGTAAATGGATTAAATATTCCAATCAAAAGAAAAAGGGTTGCTGCATGGATAAGAAAACAGGACCTGCACATATGCTGTCTACAAGAGACCCATCTCACAACAAAATATACACATAGATTGAAAGTAAAGGGATAGAAAAAAAATATTTCATGTAGATGGAAATGAAAAAAAGCTGGGGTAGCAATACTTGTATCTGACAAAATAGACTTTAAAACAAAGGCTGTAGTAAGGGATAAAGAGAGTCACTATATAATGATAAAAGGAGCAATCCAACAGAAAAATATAACCATTGTAAATATCTATGCATCTAATATAGGAGCACCTAAATATATAAAGCAGATTTTGATGGACATAAAGGGCGAGACCAACAGTAATACTATAATAGTAGGGGATTTCAATACCCCACTAACATCAATGGTTAATCCTCAAGAACAAAAATTAACAAAGAAAAGCAGCCATAAAGGACACACTAGATGAACTGGATTTAATAGATATCTTCAGAACCTTTCAACCTAAAGCAACACAATGTACATTCTTTTTAAGTGCTCATGGTACATTCTTTAGGATGGACCACATGTTATGACACAAAACGAGTGTCAATAAATTTAAGAAGATTGAAATCATGGAAAGCATCTTCTCTGATCACAATGGCATGAAACTAGAAATCAACTACAATAGAAAAACTGATAAACATTCAAACATTTGGAAACTAAATAGTATCTTATTAAGTAATGAATGGGTTAACAATGAGATAAAGGAAGAAGTCAAAATTTTTTTTAAAACAAATGAAAATGAACATACAGCAGCTCAAAATTTATGGGACAACAGCAAAAGCAGTCCTGAGAGGAAAATTCATAGCATTACAGGCATACCTTAAGAAAAAAAGGAAAAGCTTCAATAAACAACTTATCTCTGCATCTAAAAGAACTAGGAAAAGAGCAGCAGGTAAAGCCCAGAGGAAGTAGAAGGAAAGAAATAATAAAGATCAGAGTGGAAATAAATGATGGAGTCTAAAATAGCAATACAGACCAAGAACTGGTCTTTTGAAAAGGTAAACAAGCCCTGGCCGGTTGGCTCAGCGGTAGAGCGTCGGCCTAGCGTGCGGAGGACCCGGGTTCGATTCCCGGCCAGGGCACACAGGAGAAGCGCCCATTTGCTTCTCCACCCCTCCGCCGCGCTTTCCTCTCTGTCTCTCCCTTCCCCTCCCACAGCCAAGGCTCCATTGGAGCAAAGATGGCCCGGGCGCTGGGGATGGCTCTGTGGCCTCTGCCTCAGGCGCTAGAGTGGCTCTGGTCGCAACATGGCGACGCCCAGGATGGGCAGAGCATCGCCCCCTGGTGGGCAGAGCGTCGCCCCTGGTGGGCGTGCCGGGTGGATCCCGGTCGGGCGCATGCGGGAGTCTGTCTGACTGTCTCTCCCTGTTTCCAGCTTAAGAAAAATGAAAAAAAAAAAAAAAAAAAGAAAAGGTAAACAAGATCGATGAACCTTTAACCAGACTCACCAAGAAAAAAAGAGACAGAACTCAGGTTAAAAATTAGAAATGAGAATGGAGAAGTAACAACTGACACAGCAGAAATACAACGGAATGTAAGAAAATACTACGAAAAACTGTATGCCAAAAAATTAGACAACCTAGGTGAAATAGGCAAATTCCTTGAAACATACAATCTTTCAAAAATCAATCTGGAAGAATCTGAAAACCTAAACAGACTGATTACAACAAACAAGATCGAACAGTTATCAAAATACTCCCAACAAACAAAACCCTTGGGCCAGATGGTTTCACAGGCAAATTCTACCAAATATTCAAAGAAGAACTAACCCCTATCCTTCTCAAGCTATTTCAACATATTCAAGAAGAGGGAAGACTTTCAAGTTCCTTTTATGAGGTGAGCATAATTCTGATTCCAAAACCAGACAAAGACAATACAAAGGAAAAAAAAACTATAGATCAATATCCCTATTGAATTTAGATGCTAAAATTCTCAACAAAATATTAGAAAACCAGATCCAGCAATACATGAAAAAAAATCATACATCATGATTAAGTGGGATTTATTCTGGGGATGCATGGCTGATACAATATTCACAAATCAATCAATGTGATTCAACATATAAACAAAAGGAAGGAGAAAAATCACATGATAATATCAATAGATGCAGAAAAAGCATTTGATAAAACCCAGCACCCATTTATGATCAAAACTCTTAGCAAAGTGGGAATACAAGGAACATACCTCAACATGATAAAGGAAATCTATGACAAATGAACAGCCAATATTGTACTCAATGGGAAAAAATTAAAAGCAATCCTCTTAATATCAGGAACAAGACAGGGGTGCCCCCTTTCACCACTCTTATTCAACAAGTTCTGGGAGTCCTAGCCACAGCAATCAGACAATAAGAAGAAATAAAAGGCATACAAATTGGAAAAGATGAAGTAAAACTATCATTATTTGCTGATGATATGATAGTGTACATAGAAAACCCTAAAGTCTCAGTCAAAAAAATAACTGGACCTGATAAATGAATTTTTCAAGTTGGCAGGATATAAAATTAATATTCAGAAATCAGTGGCACCAACAATGAACTGTCTGAAAAATAAATTAAAAACACAATCCCCTTTATTATTGCAACAACAAAAATAATAAAGTGCCTAGGAGTAAATTTAAGGAGGTTAAAGAGTTGTACTCAGAAAATTATAAAACATTGATAAAAGAAATCAAAGAAGATACCAACAAGTGGAAGCATATACCATGTTAATGGATAGCAAGAATAAACATCATTAAAATGTGTATATTACCCAAAGAAATTTATAAATTTAGTGCAATTCCTATTAAATTACCAATGACATGCTTTAAAGATATAGAACAAATATTTCAAAAAATTTATATGGAACAAAAAGAAGGACACAAATAGCCTCAGCAATCTTAAAAAAAAAGAATAAAGTGGGTGGTATCACACTTCCTGATATCAAGTTATACTACAAAACCATTGTACTCAGAACAGGTTGGTACTGGCATAACAACAGACATATAAATCAATGCAAGAGAACAGAGAATCCAGAAATTTACCCATACCTTTATGGACAATTAATATTTGACAATGGAGGTAAGAGCATATGATGGGCTTAAGACAGTCTCTTTAACAAATGGTGTTGGGAAAATTGGACAGCTTTCTGCAAAAAAATGAAACTAGACCACCAACTTATACCATTCACAAAAATATACTCAAAATGGATAAAAGACTTAAATGTAAGTCATGAAACCATAATCATTTTAGAAGAAAACACAGGCAGTAAGCTCTCCAACATCTCCTGCAGTAATATATTTGCTGATTTATCTCCATGGGCAAGTGAAATAAAGGACAGGATGAACAAATGGGACTATATCAAACTAAAAAGCTTTTGCAGAGCTAAAGACAATATGAACAAAATGAAAAGACAACACACACAATACGAGAACATATTCACCAGTAACCAAAATTTATAAAGAACTTGTAAAACTCAACACCAGGAAGCTAAACAATCCAATCAAAAAATGGGCAAAGAAATTAATAGACACTTCTCCAAAGAGGACATACAGATGGCCAATAGGCAGATGAAAAAATATTCAACATCACTAACCATTAGAGAAATGCAAATTAAGACCACAATGAGATATCACCTCACACCAGTCGGAATGATGCTCATCAACAAAGCAACACAGAATAAGTGCTGGCAAGGATGTGGAGAAAAAGGGAACCCTCCTGCACTACTGGTGGGAATGCAGACTGGTGCAGCCACTGTGGAAAACAGTATGGAGATTCCACAAAAAATTAAAAATGGAACTCCTTTTTGATCCAGCCATCTGACTTTTAGGAATATATCCTAAGAATACTAAATCACTGATTCAAAAGAAGAAATGCACCCTCATGTTTTTTGCAGCATTATTTACAATAGCCATGATCTGGAAATAGCCCAAGTGTTTATCAGTGGACGAGTGGATTACAAAGTGGTGGTACATATATACAATGGAATATTATGCAGCTGTGAAAAAGAAGCAAATTCTACCTTTGCATCAACATGAATGGAACTGGAAACTATTATCCTAAGTGAAATAAGCCAGACAGAGAAATAAAAATATCATATGACCTCACTCATATAAGTAATACAATGAACAATGTGAACTGAGGAACAGAATAGAGGCAGAGATGGGATCAAAAGGACCAGAAGGAAAGTGGACAGAGGGAAAGGTGATGAGAGGATGGGATCAGAGAAAGGAAAGAGATTGGTTAAATTATATATACATAACATAGTGTTATAGAGAGCAGAAAAGCAAATTCTGGAGGGAAGGTGGTAGGGTATTTGTGGGAGAGTGGCAAGGGAGACATTGAGGGGAACGCATGGGGGGATGTGGTCAGTGGGACACTTTAATCTATGTTAACACAAAAATTAAAATCAATACAATTTTTAAAAAACCCACATGATTACTTATCAGAGGAATTGTTAAAGAATAAAACACAAAACACAATGAGTGAAAAATATAACCAGAATGTGAGCTGTGATACAAATTCAAGCAGCCTAACATATATCTAGTTAGAGTCCCCAAAAAAGGGAGGGGTAGAAAAATATTTGAAGCAATATGGCCCAACAATTTCCCAATTTCTTAAAAACTATAAACCCAGAGACTGAAGTTGCGCAGGTATATCAAGCCCTTAAAAACAAACCTCAAGGAAAACTACACAAAGAAATCACTTAAATATAGGACTCAAAATCTAAGCATAAAATCTTAAAGGTAGTCTGGAGAAAAATATAAAAGTGACAGTAAAATTCTCATGAGAACAAAGTGGGGGAACATAGTTGATCAACATCTTGAAAGTATTGAAAAAAATTATCACCGGTAAACTATATAGACAGATAAAATGTCTTATAAAAATGAAAATGAATTATATTTTTTCAGACAAAAGCTCAGGGAATCATTACTAGAAGACCTTTAGATGGAAGAAAATGATGCCCAATATATCAAATGGACATACATAAAGGAATGAAGAGTACTAGACATGGCAGGTACATGGGTAAACCTGATGTTTAGTTTTGTATCATTAAAAGATTACTATTTTAAAAATACTGATACAATGCGGGGTTTGTAGCATGTAGAAAATAAGTGTTAAACAACGACAGAATTGAGGAAATTACAGGCATATTCTATATTTTTATACTATTTGTGAAGTGGTATATCACTTAAATACTTTCACTCCAAATCCAGTAACCACTAAAATAACAGAAATTAATGTAGCTTATAAGTCAATAAAATCGATAAAATAGATCATTAAAAAATATACTCAATCCAAATAAAGGAAAAGGTAGCATAGATCAAGATAGGACCAATGGAAAATAAATAGGAAAATGGTATGTTTCAACTTAATCTTAATAATTATATTACAGGCAAATGGTCTATTACCACCATTAAAAGGAAGAAATTACTGGCTTGGATAAAAAGCAACAACTCTATGTTGCCTACCATAAGCATACTATAAATATAGATATAAAGAAACAAAATGGTTAAAAGTAAAAGGATAATAGGACGTAAGATATATACTATATTAACACTAATTAAATATAAGCTGGTAACAGAAAGGTAATTTCTCAATGATAAATTGGGTAATTAATCAAGATGACATAGCAATCCTAAATGTTTGTGCACATGATAAAAAGTTTAATTAGTAACTCAAAATCTAGTCTGTTTTAGAAGATCAATCAAACTGATGAAACTCTTGTCCAATTGTTCAGGACAAAATGAAGTCACCAATAACCAATATTAGGAATGAGAGATGTGATATCACACTATATTATTATAATTATTTAAAGGATATGGAGAAAATTGAACAACTTTATGCCAATGTAGTAAAAAACTTACCTAAAATGGACATATTCCATGAAAGACATAAAATATCAAAGCACATTAATAAAGAAATAATCTAAAATGGACAAAATCTTTTAAAAATAAAAACTATTAAAGTTCTCTCAAGAATAGATAACTTGAATATCCCTATATTACCTTAAAAATTGAATTGATAGTATAAAAACTTCCAATAAATTAAACCCTAGAACCAAAGGACTTCATTAATGAATTTTGCCCAACATTTATTTATCTATAGAAATTTTTTTCCCCAAAAAACTGAAGTGTATATTTTCAAACTCACTTTATAAAGCCAATATTATAATAATACCAGTACTAGAGATGACAATATAAAAATAATTTTTCTTGAAGATAGATGCAAAAATTCTAAATGAAAGTTTAGCACAGTTAATTCAGTAATATGTTAAAATAATAATATGTCATGATTATATAGGATTTATCCCATGATAGCAAAGTTGGTTTAACTTTCTAATAAATGTAATCAATTATAAACTCAATTGTCATAGGAACAATATTTTATATATCCAGAATACATTTCTCTTATGGAATTTCCTCAACCTGATTAAGAGCATCTACAAAAAACAACAACTAATACTATTCTTAATGACAAAACCAAAATGAATATTTTCCCTGAAAAAGTCAGGAAAAAGACATGGGAGTCTGCTCTCACCACTTTTATTCAACATTATACCAAAGATGTAGACAATAAAATAAAATAAGAATTATATAGTATTCTATGGAAAAGGAAGAAATAATCTTTATTTTTAGATGATAAGATTATCTATACAGAAAATTTGTTGAATCTACAAAAGCACAATTATAAGTCCATTAGCTAGTAAGCAATATGGCAGATTACAAAATCAATATACAAAATTATTATATTTCTATGTAGTAACAGCAGAAAATAATTTAAAATACCACTAGAAAATTGTCATAACTAATAAATTAAGTCAGTAAAATTTCAGCTACAAAAATCAATATGCAATATTTAATTGCATTTCTATACACTAATAATGAAGTACTATAAAGAGAAATTAAGTAAAAATATCCCATTTAAAATTGGATTAAAAAGAATAAAATACCTAGAAATAAATTTAACCAAGAAATTGAAAGGCACGGCTGAATGCTAAAAACTATAAGGCAATGATAAAAGCAATTGAAGACGTAAAACCAAAACAAAAAATGAACCACTTTGAAACTCCAAGAAGATAATAAAAGAGAAATTCTAGATGACCTTTCAGTTATAACACTAAAGTCCCTAGTCATGAAATAATTAATTGATTAGCTGAACTTTATTAAAGTTAAAAACTTTTTCTCTGTGAATGACAATGTGAAATGGGAAGACATGCTATAGACTGGGATAAAATATTTGCAAAAGGCACATCTAATAAAAGATCATTATCTCAAATACACAATAACTGTTAAAACAAAAAACAAACAACCAAATGATAAAATGACCAAAGACTATAACAGACATTTCACCAAAAAAGATTTACAGGTGACAAATAAACACATCAAAAGATGCTTCACATCTTTTGTTCAGAGACATGAAAATTAAAACAACAAAGCAATACCTCTACACATCTAATTAGAATGATCAAAATTTAGAACACTGACAACAAATGCTGCCTGGGATGTGGAACAACAGGAACTCTTTATGTATTGCTGGTGGCAATGAAAAATTATATATCCTCTATGGAAGACATTTTGACAGTTTCTTATAAAAGTAAATATACCCTTGGCATATGATTTAGCAGTCATGCTCCTTGCTATTTGTCCAAAAGATACTGAAGCCTTATGTCCACACAAATATTTGCCCATGAGTGATTATCACGGCTTTATTCATAATTGCCCAAACTTCGAATCATCCAAGATGTATTTTAGTAGGTAAATGTATAAATTGTGGTTAATCCAGACAATGGAATATGATTTAGTGCTAAAGAAAGTAATAAGCTAAACTGATCCCCAAAGCCTACATACTCTATGATTCTAGGTATATGACATTATGGAAAAGGCAAAATTTTGAAAACAGTAATAGAATCAGTGGTTGCCTGGGATTAGAGGGGAGGGATAAATTGGTCAAGCACAGAATTTTTAAGACATAAAAACATTCTATGATATATTTTTTTTAGAGAGAGAGAAGGACAGACAGACAGGAAGGCAGAGAAATGAGAAGCATCAAGTCTTCATTGTGGCACCTTAGTTTTTAATTGATTATTTCTCATACATACTTTGACGGGGTGACAGGGGGTGGCGGCTCCAGTCAACTCAATGACCCCTTGCTCAAGCCACCAACCTTGAGCTTCAATTCAAGCCAACAACCTTTGGGCTCAAGCCAGTGACAATGGAGTCATGTCTAAGTTCAAGCCGGTGAACCTGGGATTTCAAATCTGGGTCCTCAGCATACCAGGCCAATGCTCTATCCACTGTGCCACTGCCTGGTCAGGCTATATGGTGAATACATGTCATTATACATTTGTGCAAACCCATAAAATGTACAACATAAAGAGTGAACCTTGCCTGACCTCTGGTGGCGCAGTGGATAAAGCGTCAACCTGGGAATACTGAGGTTGCTGGTTCACAACCCTGCACTTGTCTGGTCAAGACACATATGGGAGTTGATGCTTCCTGCTCCTCCCTCATTTCTCTCTCTCTCTCTCTCTCTCTCTCTCTCTCTCTCTCTCTCTTCCCCCCCCCCGCCTCCTCTCTAAAAATGAATAAATAAAAAAATTAAAAAAAAAGAGTGAACCCTAATATAAACTAGAGACCTTGGGTAGAATGATGTGCCAGTGTGGGTTTATCAGTTATACCAAAGCACTTTGATCCATGATCTTGATGTATAAATGGGAGCAGTGAATATATTTATAAAAAATATTTTACTTTCATCTCGTTTTCCTGTAAATCTAAAATTCCTCTAAAAATTAAAGTATATTGAAAAAATACAAACAATAAATCAGAGCACCTGAAAGGATGGAGTTGTAACACTAAGAAAACTGACCAGATGATGGTACAGAAATCAATTATTTCATTTAGTATCAGGACATATAAGAATGGATTAGGCTATTTTAACTGAAATGAAGTTGCCATAAGAGACCAATTTAATAACTGTCAAATTACAACTGAAAGTATATACTTAAGAAGGTAAATAACGAAATGCATTTGCATGATAAACATTATTTATAGAATTATTGCCTTATGTTATATTTTCACCCCTTCTAATAATCTAAAATGATTCTTAACATGTGTTAACATTCAGGTAGATGAATATTACTGAAATGTCAGAATATAACAATCTAATACAGACTTAATCTTTAATTCATTTTTTCTAATATTTTAAAAAATGTTCAGAAAACATATATACCATAATCCAAGAAAACAAAACAGGCCCCTCTATAAATGGTACATATATTTTCTCAAATATTAGCCATGTATTCACACTAGCAAGCAAAATTTTAAATGTAGTAATTTACGTTACACTTTTTAGACTATGATTTGAGTTGAATTTGTGCATTTAGTAATTGACTTTATTATTCTTCACCAATATTTTCATGTCCTCTCTATTTTTCATTGAATTTTTTTTTTTTTTTTTTTTTTTTTCTTAAGCTGGAAACAGGGAGAGACAGTCAGACAGACTCCCGCATGCGCCCGACCGGGATCCACCCGGCACGCCCACCAGGGGCGACGCTCTGCCCACCAGGGGGCGATGCTCTGCCCATCCTGGGCGTCGCCATGTTGCGACCAGAGCCACTCTAGCGCCTGAGGCAGAGGCCACAGAGCCATCCCCAGCGCCCGGGCCATCTTTGCTCCAATGGAGCCTTGGCTGCGGGAGGGGAAGGGAGAGACAGAGAGGAAAGCGCGGCGGAGGGGTGGAGAAGCAAATGGGCGCTTCTCCTGTGTGCCCTGGCCGGGAATCGAACCCGGGTCCTCCGCACGCTAGGCCGACGCTCTACCGCTGAGCCAACCGGCCAGGGCTTTTCATTGAATTTTGAGTGGGAAAATGTCAGTATAAATAGTATTTTTCTTTTAGGTCTTTAAAATATAATGCAGTTCTATTCCAGTGATATGTATTATACTACTGATTATGGGTTCTGAAAATGGATAACCTACAGTTCTGAAGCTGCTATTTATTAGATCATATCTGGATTTCTTGTGAAATGCTCCACAAAGCTTTATAAGGTTCAATTACAAAAATATATGTTAACAAGTGAGAGTCAGGGTTAAAAATAAATTTGAAGATTTTAAGAACTAGCTCAATATATAATTACTTTCCATGGCAAATGTTTAGAAATCATTTCAAAATATTTTTTTAAATTGAGATATCCAAAGTTACTTATTGCCTATCATTATACTTGTTTGCATTAGAAATATTTTTGTAGTTAAAGTTTTTATTCATTGGAAATCCTGAAGAAAAAACGTATTGTATGTATTCAGCAATCTCTTTAAAGAACCAATGCATATTTAATTCATTCATATAATATCTCTCATGGATACCTATTATGTGAGCTACATTTTGCTTTAAGTATTATTTACCAATTGGAAAACATCGTTTCAAATTATAGTAATTAAATAAGTGAAAACTAATCACAAATATTGTATTTTAATAGCTAACTTTGAGCAACATATATTGGTGCTCACTCTTAGAAGTTGGAGCCAAATTATAGGGCTTGTTATATTTCATTATGTGGTTTATTCCTCAGAATTTCTCTCAAATATAAATAAAAATAGATTAGTGACTTAACTGTACTAGTTACTAAGAATGACTCATTCACACAATTATATAAAAAAAGTTTTAATAAAACTGTTTAGAATTGTTCAGTGAAATAAAACATGACTGGCTGGCTATCAAACATAGATTTTATATTCAACTTTAATAAGCAAAATTGTAGCATAGCAATTTCAATTGCTTCTTTCCTCCTCACCTCGCAAATATCAATTTGACTGTCTATCCTGCATACAAAAATGCCCTTATAAGAACCTGCTGTCCAGGTGGGAGAGTACAACACTTGGGTAAAGCACATAAACAATAAAAGGATGCATCAAGGAGAGTAGGAACAACAGATTCACATTTTCCCTATCACCCTTTCTGCAAATCTAGGCAGCCCATCACAGAGAGACAGACACCCTTTCCATGGGGGAAGAAAACAGTAAAGTGAGTGCCTGACTTCACAGCAGGCCCAGGAGCCAGCCTGCCCCAGCACCAGGCTCATCTCACTGCCCTAGGTGGCTCCCTGCAGGCTCCAAGGATCTCAGGCACCTCCCATGACCCTATGAGACTTTTCTTAGCAGGGCTCCAGCCAGAAAATAAGATGGCATTAGAAGTCTTTACCTGTCAATAATTTAAATTAAATGAATTAAATTCTCCAAATGGAAAGGCATATAGGCCCTGGCCGGTTGGCTCAGTGGTAGAGTGTCGGCCTGGCGTGCAGGAGTCCCAGGTTCGATTCCCGGCCACGGCACACAGGAGAAGTGCCCATCAGCTTCTCCACACCCCCCCTACTTCCTCTCTGTCTCTCTCTTCCCCTCCCGCAGCCAAGGCTCCATTGGAGCAAAGTTGGCCCGGGTGCTGAGGATGGCTCTGTGGCCACTGCCTCAGGCGCTAGAATGGCTCTGGTTGCAACGGAGCGACGCCCCAAATGGGCAGAGCATCACCCCCTGGTGGGCATGCTGAGTGGATCCCAGTCGGGCGCATGCAGGGAGTCTGTCTGATTGCCTCCCCATTTCCAACTTCAGAAAAATACAAAAAAAAAAAAAAAAAAAAAGGAAAGGCATAGAGTGGCTGAAAGGATTTTAAAAAAAGGAAAAACAATTTAACTATATGTTGTCTGTAAGTGACCTACTTTAGCTAGAAGGGCACTCACAGACTTGAAATGAAAATAGGGAGGAAGATATTCCATGCAAATAAAGATGTAAACTGTCATAATGTCTTTGAGTTATTTTGAAACTGTATTTATACCTACACACACACACACACACACACACATACACACACACACACACACACACACACACACACACAGCTCCATATGTATATACATCTCTCTCCCTCCCTTCTTTGTGTAGGTAAAGAGAGAGGAAACAAATACAACAAAATACTAATTTTTGATCTAGGTATGGCTTGTAATGTGTATTGTATTCACTCATGTCTGATTAGACATTTGTAGAGAAAATTATTTAAAAGAATAAAACAAAATATACTTAAATCTATGTCTTAGAAACACATGAATATACTATGTGTTACCCAAACTTATTATGCAATTCAATATAACTCAGTTTGGCTTGTTAATTTTGTGTGCAGAATTTCAATATGTGGGAAGTGCTATGTAATTATAAATAATTGCTTATACAGTTGATTGTGGTGATTAAATAAAAGTGATTTATAAATGCTTAGATTGCAAATAATCTACATTTTGATGGAATACTGTTGAGATATTTGTTTACTATGCATTCAATTTAAGTATCTTAAACTAGGAAAAACTATGATACAGAGATAGTTTTCTCAAGTCTTGAGAAATAACTCTGCTAGATACATTTCAGGTCAGGGAGTAAATGGTAGTCATATTTTGAATTTACATTTAACATCTCTCTTATTCAGATATTATGGTTTTAATACTCTTAAGTTCACAAAACATGATTATTCATTGATTAGAAACAAAAAATAAATGGGAAGAGAATAGGGATCAGTGGGATTGGAAATGATACATGTCTATTATCAATAGAGACATTCTGACAGAAAGTAGAAAATATAAAAAAATAAATAAAATAACTTGTCTGACCTGTGGTGGTGTGGTAGATAAAGCGTCGACCTGGAACACTGAGATCGCCAGTTTGAAACCCTAGGCTTGCCTGGTCAAGGCACATATGGGAGTTGATGCTTCCTGCTCCTCCCCTTTCTCTCCTTTCTCTCTCTCCCTCTCTCTCCCCCTTTCTCTCTCCTCTCTGAAAATTGAATAAAGTCTTTAAAAATAAATAAATAAATAAATAAATAAATGTGCATTAGTCTACAGTCATTTAACTAGTCCCATATACATAAGAGACCTCCAAGAACATGCCTTTACTTAAGAGTAATGAGCAGAAATATAATGAATGTTGAAAATACACATTCCAAAGCACAAAACAAGCATAGAACACTGGGGGTTGGGGGTATTTTCTAGAAATCCAATATTTTCTCGAAATCATTTTTAAAATGGTATTTGTAAGAAGCAGCAATCTGTGAAATTACAATTAAATAGAATAAATCTAGGGGAGTAAAGGAACAAGATGTGTCCAAATTAATTTATCTAATCCCTTTAAATTCATTGTACTCAGGGCATAATATCAGATATCTTTTTCCTTGTTTTCAGGTTTTCTCCTAGGTTGCTGACATCACCAGGAAATATGCCCAAATGCCTCCGTTATTACACAGACTGACAGCATCTGACAGTAATAAAGCACCTAAATGTTCACTTGTTCCATCCCCATCCCACCCATGAACTATATTTCCTTTAAAAATACTCCCCAAAACTGACTATGACACATGCTGCTAATGCATAATATGCCGATGTTGAAATTTCACTTTTATTTCTAATTAAATTTCTCAGTGTGCTGCTATCCATTAGGCTTACTGTTTTAAAATTACTATTTTCTAACACATCTTAAGGTAGTCTTCCTCTTTCTTCCTTATTCAGAAAAATAATAGAAAACAATCAAAACATGGAAAAGTAGGACTGCTAGCTAATCTATTGGTAGACCTGTCCAGAAAAAATTGTGAGAGAAGAAATGCTAATGTATATATATTGGAAACATTTTTCTTTAAAGTTTATGAAAGAAACTCAAATTAAAATGTCAATATTATTGCATTTCATAATCAAAAGTAGGAAATATTTTAAGGAAAGCACTTCTTTTTGACAAAGTACAGTGATAAAGACCTGTCTATAATCAAGCGAAGAGAAAAATAATGCAATATTTCTGAAGGGTGATAAATATCATAAGTACTGCTACTATTCACATTCACTGATGTGGTAATTCCAGTTCTGTGAGGGTTGTCTAGAAAAAAATAAATTAAAGATATTATATAATTTTTTACAATTAGAGGTTTAATACAGAGTGATTTACAAGAGCAAAATTTGGAAATTGAATAAAGGTCAGAAATAAGCAACTGAATATGTTTTCTTTTTTAGAGGAAAAGAGAGAGACAGACAAAGGGAGGGAGAGAGATGAGAAATGTCAACTTGTAGTTGCAGCACCTTAGTTGTTCATTGATTTCTTCTCATACATGCCTTGACCAGGGGGCTCCAGCTGAGCCAGTTGTCCTTTGCTCAAGCCAGGAATCATGCTGCTCAAGCCAGCAACTCCACACTCCAGCTGATAATCCTGTGCTCAAGTCAGCAACCTTGGGATTTTGAACCTGGGTCCTCAGAATCCCGGGTCAGTGCTGTATCCACTGAACCACTACTGGCAAGGTTCGAATATGTTTTGACACATTCTAAGATAGAAAAGCATCAGACTGAGATGCAGAGGACCCAGATTTGAAACCCCGAGGTCACCGGCTTGAGCACAGGGTTACTGGTGTGAGCATGATATCATAGACATGACCCCAAGGTCGCTGGCTGAGCAAGGATTCATTTGCTATGCTGGAGCCCCCCAGTCAAGACACATATGAGAAAGTAATCAATGAACAACTAAGATGCTGCAGCAAAGAATTGATGCTTCTCATCTCTCTCCTTTCCTGTCTCTGTCTCTATCTGTCCCTCTCTCTGACTCTCTGTTTCAAAAAAAATTATTTAGTTAAAAGATAAACATTAAAAGCAACTTCAATGCAAGCTCAGATGAAGACAGCTGAGAAAATTCTTTTTCCAAATGCATGAAAAAGAATTATTGGAGGTTATTAAAAAATATAAGTGTAATTATGGGATTGAGATTAATGATAAATTCTCTTATTTATACTGCAACATATTTTTACTTTTCCTACATAAAAATACTTCTATGACTTTTAAAACCACTAATAAAGACACAAAAAATCAAGTAATTTAAAGACATTTACAGAGCATTCCACCCAGTGGATTACCTATTCTTATCACATGAGGAGGAACACTCTCCAGGAAAGATCATATGGTAGGTCCTGAAATCTTACCAAGTATCTTTTTTAACCTCAATAGGATGAAACTAGAAGTCAATAGCAGGGGAAAAAAATGAAAAATTAAGAAATATGTGGAAATTAACACACTCCTGAATAACTAATGGGTCAAAGGATAAGTCAAAAGAAATATCGAAAAACATTGAGACAAATGAAAATGAAAAAACTTACAAAACATAACAAAAGCAGTTCTAAGAGGAAAGTTAAACTCTTACATAACTAAAAGAGAGAAAGCAATAAATCATTTAACATTACACCTAAAGGAACTAGAAAAATAATAACAAACTAAGTCAAAGTTAGCAGAAGGAGACAACAAAGATAAAAGCTGAAATAAATGAAATAGAGATCAGAAAAATAATAGTCAGCATTACCCTGATACCAAAACCAAATGACACTACAAGAAAAGAATACTACAGGTTAATATTCATAATGAATATAGATATGCAATTCTCAACAAAATATTAACAAACTAAATTAATAGCAAATTTAAAAAAGACCATACACCATGATCAAGTGAGATTAATCCCTGGGATGAATGATGGTTTCACATATGCAAGCCTTTAAATATGACACACCACCTTAACAGAATAAAGGATACAAATCATGTGATCATGTCATTAGATGCAGCATAAGCATTTGACAAAATACAACATCCTTTTATGATAAAGTCATAAAGAAATTGGGTCAAGAAGGAACATACTTCAACACACCCATAAAAAATAAAAAATCTTACCTTTTTTGTCAGCATGTATGGACCTAGAGATCATTATGCTAAGTAAAATAAACCAGTGAGGAAAAGACAAATATTATATGATCTCATTTATATGTGGAATCTAATGAACAAAATAAACTAACAAACAAAATAGAAACAGACTCAGATATAGAGAACAGACTGAACAGCTGTCAGAAAGCATGGGTGTGTGTGTGTGTGTGTGTGTGTGTGTGTGTGTGTGAAGGGATTAAGCCAGAAAAAAAAACAACTCAGACACAACAGTATGGGATTACATGAGGGATAGGGGTGGGGGAGATAGGAGAGAGTAATGGAGGGAGAAAGGGTGATGGAAGGAGACTTGACTTGGGGTGGTGAACACACAGTGCATTAAACATTTAATGCATTATAGAATTATACTCCTGAAATTGATATAATTTTATTAACCAATGTCACCTCAATAAATTAAAAAAATTTAAATAAAGAAGACAAACAAATGGAAAGATACTCAAATTTATGAATCAGAAGAATAACGTAAAAATGTCTCTATTATCCAAAGTCATTTATAAATTCAATGCAATCCCTATGAAAATTTCAGTGTAATTTTTCACAGAAATAGAAAAAAAAATCCTAAAATTTCTATGAAACCACAAAAGACCCTGAATAGTGAAAGCAATCATGAAAAAGAATAACAAAGCTAGAGACATCACATTTCCTAATTTCAATCTACACTACCAAATTATAATAATCCAAACAACATAATACTGGCATAAAAAAGACCAATGGAACCAAATGGGAAGTCAAAAACTAAACCTTCACATATACAATCTGCTAATATACGACAAGTGAGCGAGAAGACTCCATGGGAAATGGATAATCTCTTTAAAAATCCTGTTGGGAAACCTGAATAACCACATGCAAGACACTCTATTCGGACTCCTCTCTTACACAACTACAAAAATTATCACAAAATTACTTGAAAAATTAAGTATAAAACCTGAAACTTTAAAACTCCTAGAGGAAAACATAGAGGATGCCCCTTATATTGGCAACAATTTTTTTGAAAGAACACCAAAAGCATGACCAAGAAAAGCACAAATAAAACTACATCTAATTAAAAGTTTCTGCAGAGCAAAAAACAAACAAAGAAAAAACCACCACCAACAACAACAAAAAATGAAAAGACAACCTGCAGAAACTATCAGATGTTCAGCCCAACTTTTCGGATGTTTCTTGATTCATCAAATGCTCTATACATTGATCTCAACAGGGGGCTCTCACACCGCCCCCCCCCCCCCTTGCACTTCCCATTGCCCAAGAATTATTTTTGTTGTCACTACTCTCATGGTGCTACTTGCATATAGTGGGTAGAAACTAAGGATGCTGCTAATTTTTTTGTAATACACAAGACCAGTCCCTCTAAAACAAAGAGTTATTTGATCCATCATGTCTATAGTGCTCTGGTTAATAAAGCACTAACCTTTTCAGAAGAAATAGAGCATTGTATACAGTACTCACATTTTGGGGCACTTCTGTGTAGAATCATGACCTGTTGAGTCCTTAATACTTCAATAGTTTTGATACAATATCCTTTACATTGCAGTCTTGTCCAGATTTTCAAGCATTTTTTTTAATTTTTTTTATTTATTCATTTTAGAGAGGAGAGGGAGAGATAGAGAGAGAGAAGGGGGGAGGCCTGGAAGCATCAACTCCCATATGTGCCTTGACCAGGCAAGCCCAGGATTTCAAACCAGCGACCTCAGCATTTACAGGTCGACGCTTTATCCACTGCGCCACCACAGGTCAGGCTCAAGCATTTTTTGCAGTGTTATTTTCAAGCAAGTTAATCTGAAATGGCTGAAAGATAAAAATTACAAATTCAGTTTTAGCATTCTGTATTTTTCCACAATTTATTTGCAAAATAGAAGTCAAGAGTTTTGTTGTACAAGAATGGGTGATAGATTCAATCCAGAGTAAGTTTATTAAATATTAAGGAATGATTTATGTAACAAATAGTCTACATAGTGTTGATCAAGCTGACTGGAATGTAGGAAAATCATTTATCAATCATGAAGATAGTCTTTGTTTTTAGGCAAAAAGCCAGGCTTAAGACTAGAGAAAACTTTGAAGGCAAAGATAAGGTTTTACATTCCCACAATATTTTAGTTTTAGATGCAACTCCATGATATATTTTATTTTATTTTTTTATTGATTTTAGAGGAAGGGGGAAAGAGAGCGAGAGAGTGAGAGAGTGAGAGAGAGAGAGAGAGAGAGAGAGAGAGAAACATAGATCTACTGAATGTGCCCTAACCAGGGATTGAACCGGCAACTTTTGTGCTTCAGGACAATGCTCTACCAACTGAGCTATCCTGCCAGGGCAGAGGTTTTTTTATGATAAAATGTCTGACTTGTAAAGTAGAAGTCATTCCTCAATAATGGTGAATACTAGTTTAAAGCCCATCAGGGAGCTTTTAAGTGCTGAGACAGAGAAATTCAATTTATTTTTGTTGGCAGTCAAATTTAAATTTAGTTATTTTGCATTCTTTTCAAAAGAACATCATTAGAAATTAGTCCCTCAGGGATAGTACTATGATACTTTAGTTTACCAGTGTCATACATGGGATTTACTGCTCCCAGAAAACTTGACAGGTCTGTGCCACTCCCCCCATGATTTCTTTTCCAGCTCTCAGGACTGCATACTAGACTCAAAAGTCCAGGAATAAGAAAGACCCACATATGCTGTGGTACATATGTACCCAGTCTTAAAAATGGATTTAGGAGTACAGATGGCAATGCCAGAAATAACTGATATATCTTGAAATTAGTACAGGTTTGAACACATCTAATACCCAGATTTGTAAGAAAATCTTCATGGGGGTAAATAATGAGAAAATTGTAATAGCTACTATTGGCCTTAATGTTAATATGAATAAAGAGGCTGAGGGTGTACAGTAAAGTAGGGTGCAATTCTTCCATTTAATGTTCTTTCATATTCAGTAAAAGATGATGAATTTGTGAGCAAAGGTAAAAATTTGCTACATACTGCAAAAAAATGCATTCTTTTTGTGGTACAAAATAGCAAAGCTTTGCTTGTTCTTTAAATCACTTTGAAGGTTAATTAAGAAGGTGACATTATCAGCATAGGTGGGAATGTTAACTTAGACATTTGTAACCAACACTGAGGAAAGTCATTTAAACCAACCTGACCAAAATAGGAAATGTCTACTGACTCATCATCCAAAATAGGAAACAATCTGGATCTAGATCAAATCTTAATCCTGCATCATTTATCACAATGTTAGATGCTTTAATAGTAGGGTTTGGTTTTGTCCCCAACTTTGTCCATTTAACACTGTAATGTCCTATTAGTACATTAGTACACTTCCTTTTAGTGCACTGGTTATATAAAGTCAGGTATGTTGACGGAATGAACTGCTATTCAACATTAAACATCATGGTTCTGCAAAATATTCAGTGATATGAGGTAATATTCAGAGTATATATTTAAGAGGAAAACCTTCCTTACCAAACAGAAAATATAGTAGGGCAACAACAGCTAGCACCTATAGTGTATATTTTATGTTCATTGTACAGAATATCTACAGTACATCCATTGATTCATTAAATCTATACATTTCTCTACCAATTTTAAATTAAAATGTTTTTTAAATTAATTTATTGAATTTTAGAGAGAGAGGAAGGGAGAGAGAGAGAGAGATACATTGATATGTTGTTTCACTTATTTATGTGGTGTTGGGCAGATAAAATATATTATGCTCACTTTGTTAAAGATGGCGCTGCCCACGTGGAAGCCCATCACCCAGGTAATTGCTTGGGATGGGCGTGATTATGTTAATATGTGTTGGGGGAGGGCTTTCGTGCCAAAAGGTTTTAAAAGGAGAGATCATGTTGTTCTGGGAGAAGAGGGATTACATTCTAGGAGAAGCCCATGCTGTAGGAGAGCAGAGAAAGGCCATGTGGAGGAGAGAAGAAGCAGCCAAGATGGTGGAGTGCTGAAGATGAAGCCAGTTTGTGCAGAGTTTGTGCAGAGAGAAGGAGATAGGGAACAGAGGTGAATAAGGCTGGTGAGGTTAGAAATCTTTGATTCTAGGAAACTTGGATAAGTCAGTAGCTTTGTGAGCACTGAATGAGTGGATTTTGGAGCCCAGTGGGTGTATTTCTTGCCCACAGGGTGCAAGCTAGGATTAAAGCTAATGGCCCACCAGTTCTTGGCTCCATTGTTTCATTACTGTTTGTCCGAACCTAATGCAAACCTGCACGGGCCAGGCAGCTGTAATGGTGGCCGCAGATACTGACCACACATTTGGTGTAGTCTGTGGCAGGATTCGATACAGATCAGTATGGAGCCACCACCGCCTTTGAGAGGTGAAGTAGAGGACTGGCTGCTGTTATGGTTCCCCATGGCTGTCCTTTTGGGGATTGTAAACTACCTGACTTTTACAGGCATGTGTGAGGAAACCTAGAGCTCTGTGGAAGAGGCTTCCTAGGACCTGCAAACCAAGCAGGTAAAGGAGCTGGAGCAAATGTGGGAGAAAGAGATACTGACCCTGGAGCTGGAGCAAGCACCGGAGGAGGAGGCTGACCAGGTTTGTGAGATTTTCTTGGAAATGGAGCAGCTGCTGGAGAAGGAATGATAGTTAGTGAGTTTGAGATTGCCCTGGACTTTGTGGAGAGCCAGCAGTGGCAGGAGGCTGGGGTTGAGGCTGGAGCTGAGGCTACAAGGCCTGCTGAGCAGAAGGCAGCAGTGGCCAAGGGCTTAATCCCAGCAGCAGTAGCTGGTGTTTTCAGTTCCTCTTTGGAGGATGAGGAGAATTGGTCTGGAGTTTTGATCCATAGTCTCCAGAATTTGAGAGCCTAGCAGAAAGGAGTACTTACTATGCCCAAGGTAGGTCTGTGATTTGGGGACATAGGCGTGGATGCCATCATGCTCTCCAGAGTAGAAATAAAAATGCTGACTGCCATTGCCACGTGCTCCTCCTTGGGACAGTGTAAGACCTGCCAGGACAGCAGGGATGAGGGGAGTGGCTGAGGCCCCATGTGCTTGGACTGATTCCTGGACTATGACTGGAGTGAGCACTGACTCCTTTGTTGGATGGATTTAGGGATTTTGGACAATGTGAAATACCCTAATGGGGATGGGGGGCGGCTTTGTTAGAGACCCTTCCCCTGCCCTGGGAAGATTTTCACATGGCTAGAAAGAAGGCTAAGGACATTTTGCACTTTTGGCAAAGTGCTCAGAGACTGGTGAAATGTATGTTTGTAATTGTTGAACTTGTATGATTTGTCATGTTGTTGTAATTTGTGTAATGTGCCTAATTTCCTTGCACAGGGATGCCGGTGGTGTAGATTGTGGGTAGTAAAGTGAGCATAGGGGTGGATTGTTGGGCAGATAAAATATATTATGCTCACTTTGTTAAAGATGTCACTGCCCACATGAAAGCCCGTTGCCCAGGTGATTGCTTGGGATGGGCATTGATTATGTTAATATGTGTTGGGGGAGGGCCTTTGTGCCAAAAGATTTTAAAAGGAGAGATCACGTTGTTCTGAGAAAAGAGGGATTACATTCTAGGAGGAGAGCATATAAAGGCCATGTGGAGGAGAGGAGAGGCGGCCATGATGGCAGAGTGCTGAAGGAGAAGCCAGTTCGTGTAGAGAGAAGGAGATGGAAAACAGAGGTGAATAAGGCTGGTGAGCTAGAAACACTTGATTCTAGGAAACTCGGATAAGTCAGTGGCTTTGGGAGCCCTGAATGGAAAGGGAAGTGTCTTCTCACTGTGTGTATTTCTTGCCTGCTGAGTGCAAGCTAGGATTAAAGCTAATAGCCCACCAGTTATTGGCTCCGCTGTTTCATTACCGACTGTCCGAATCCAATGAGAACTTGCATGAGCCGGGCTGCTGTGATGGCGGCCCTGGCTACTGGCTTTACATGTGGATTCTTGTATGTGACCTGACAGGGGATCAAATCTACAACCTTAGTGTATGAGAATAGCACTCGAACCAACTGAGCTACCCACCAGCACTCTACCAACATCTGTGTAGGGATTATTTCTGAGGTAATATTGCAGGTGACTTTTAATCTTGTTTGTGATTTTATTTCATTTTCATAAACTTTTTACAAGATTAGAGTTGTCTTTAAAATTAAGAGAATTGGCTGGAAATGGTAAACATATAATTAATGTACATTTTATTCAAAATTCTGGTTTAAAATACATTTTGAAGGAAAGTTAAAACAAAAGCTAACATGAATAACTTAACTTCTGTCTTTTATTTTACTAATATGTGTCTCCTATAGATGCAGATGACCACATCTAAGATATAACCAATAAACTGGACTATACTTGTTAATGGTTAACTTAGTTAATGATATTGTCACTGAAAGTATCTCTTTCTTTTTGTCAGCTTTCCTTCAGTGATTAGCTCTAGTTCAACTATTATGAATCTCTCTTTTCACATCCTTGCAGTTAATTTTACCCAAGTACAGAAAAATGCTCTATATTAAGCAAATAAACATAAAAAGATCAGGATGTCAAACTATTTTCTCCAGATCCCTGAAATGATATTATGATCATTGTTTAAATTTAATAAGGAATTAGTGGGTGATGAGAAGTCTCAGTAAGAACAGACATTTATTGAGCCAGGCATTGTTTGCAGTGGTCTGTGCTTCCTGAAACCCATGCATCTGAAGGATTTTGTTTGCATAAGCCTCAGTCTGGTGGTACAAATAGATATAAGATGGTTGTTCTCCCCTGTTGCTGAGGTATCCACTACCCTTGCTTTCTTTCTGGTCTGCATCTCCTCTCTTCACTTTGAACAATTACTGGCTGTGTCTGCCTCTTCTTGCATACTGAACACCAAAGACAGCCATAACTATTAGCAGAAAGTGGACTTTCAGAAGTCTATTGTTCATACAGCTGCATGTGTGACAAGTGTTTCTGTTTGCATTGCTACCAATGATAAGGGGCTTTCTCAATATTCAGTTTTGAAGGTAGATGATTCAAAGACTTCTTCATGGGCATAGAGGTTTATAGTGTCCGATTTCTTTAAGCTACCATGACAATGGGCTACCTGGTATGTAGAGATAGAGTCTACACAAACATACCTTCATTAAACACACTTAACTTCCTTCCTCTGTGGAAATGAAGCACAATGGAATTTTTACCTATTACTACTCTTGCTTTTGTGTATTTCAATAGGAGTAGGCAGTATGCCTACAGGTATGTATTTTCCATTTGAATACCAGTGTGTTAAATTTAATACCTTTTTATTTAGTGGGGCCTAATTTCCTGGCCTAATTTGTTCAGCAAGGATACTTCCCACTTGATTTCCCTTTCTGAATAGGAAGATCCCATTGTTGGGAGAAATGGATGTTAATTAATCATAGTCTATGAAGCTTTTTATTGTGTAGCTCAATTCTATTTGAAAAGTATAATTGGGGTTAAGGTAGGGGAAGAGTGAACATGGAAAACAGAACTTATTATTTATGACAATATTGAATAATTATGCAAACCATCTAAAGGTTTTAGTCTGTTTTCTGCTGGTACTGTTTTATGGTTGATTAATGCTGTCAGAACAACATTCAAATGAAATGCAGTGGGAGTCATTCAGCAAGTGAGAAGTATGTGCAGTCAGCCAGCACTCAGCACTGCTACAGAAGGTGAGCATGCTACTTATTTTAGTCCTTACTGAAGGTTAGCAGTTGTTTTTTTCTTAAATTATTTATTTATTGATTTTTAGAAAGAAAGAAGGAGGGAGAGAAAGGGAGAAACACTGATTTGTTGTTCCAGTTACATATGCATCCATTAGTTGAATCTTGTATTGTTTCCTTACCAGGGGTCACGCCTGCAATCTTGACTATGGGACAATGCTCTAATCAACTGAGCTACCCGGCCAGGGCCATGTGTTTTATTTTTACATACCAGTATTCAATTAATATATGTTTTATTTGGTTTTGATAATCCAAGTATCATATTAGAGCCTTATTTTAACTTTTACTTGGTAGAAAAAGAATCCATGCTAAAGAAGATTCATTCTTTCTACTAATTTCTAAATTACAAAAAATAAAATAATTTAACATAAATGGTGATGATTGATAGTTCTCATAAAATTAATTCCACCGAAGTTCCCACATCATTTGAAACATAACTATAATTATTAATACATGCATATATTTTATTTTTTCTGGAAAACCTAAATGGCTTTCCACTGTTTTTCATGGCACCTTTATTAAAGGTTTTATCTGCAATGAAATCCTCACAATTCAAATATCTAAAGGGCTGTCATATCATAGGAACTTTCCTTATAAGTTATGGGATCTAGTACTTGAATCAGCAGACTGTGCTGTAGCAGATGATCCATGTTTATTTGTTTAAAATTAGGATAAGTATGTTAGTGCTGCAGGACAATGGATTTTGTATCTGTAATGCAGAGAAAGAGGACTATCTAAAAATAGATAGCTTGCCTCCCAGGAAACAGAGTATCTATGGGGAAATTTTAAGTCAGTTACAGCTCAATGCCTTTATCAAATATGTTGATATAAATGACTTCAAAAGTCTCCTCCATTACTGAGGAGCTCTAAACACACTCACATGTTAAGTAATTTATTTATAAATTTGTCTATATTTATCATATCAATTTACTTATTTTCCCTGGCATTCTCAAAGGTCAATCAGAATACATTTCCTACCCCCTGCCATTTCTCCTTTACTTTTTCTTTTATTTAGCAATATTTATAAATGCCTGTGCTTCCTTAACAAAACTCCACTGGATGTTTAGATATATGCTTATCACAGTATTCTAAGGATCTATTTGGTATTGTAATGTAAGGTCATACTTTTCAACTTTAAACAGGTATTTTTATTATAATTTCAGGGTTAGATATGTAGAATGAAGATTAGGGTCTAAAATTTGAATAAGTGGAAAGTGATTTCTCTCAAAGGTTTAGGTTGACCTTGTTCCCTCAGGACTTGCTCTTGTGCTCTGGTCTCAGTGCTGTTACTTCATGTAAGATTTCAGGTATCCCTCTACCGGTGCCCTTACCACTCTTCCCAGACACTGTCTCCTGCACCTGTTGTCTATGGCTTTCTTCAGGAAATACTGCCCCTGATTAATTACTGTAATTGTCACATAAATAAACAAAAATCAGTCCATGTGAATTAATAAATGAAGAAGTGACACAGTTAGGAAAATCACCTTTTTACCTTCCCCACTCTAATAACTGATTCAGGACCATTTCATATGCCTATTGGCCATCTGTATGTTCTCTTTAGAAAAGATTTTCAGAAAAATGTTTGTACAGTGCTTGAGTATAACACAGACAGAACACTTACATTTTCCCAAGGGAAATTTTTGTCTTTATGATAGAGAGAGCTGGTAATGACTACCTTAATCATCAAAGCATTACTGACATTACTCTTCATGTGATACAATAAGAAGTACATAAGAGCATGTAAAATTATTCATATCCAAAAATGTGTAGCCTCAACCTAATGAGATCTCTAAACATGTATCCACATTTAAGGAAATAGAAGGGATATAGGAATAAAGCACACTCTCAGAAAACAATTAGTCAAATCCAGAGCACAGGACATTGCTAAAGACAATAGCATTGTGCATGTCAAAAAAAGAGAAAAGTCAGTGTCAGAATGAGCTCCCAACACAAGCACTTTCCTCAGACAAAGGAAAATCTGAATATCAACACTAACAACCTAATTGTAGAGATTGAACAAAAACAGGCAGATTTTGGAGGGGAGTTACAACCTGAAAAATGGACCTGCTTGTGGTGAGTTATCCACTTGTCTGGATTGAAATAGAGGGTAAATTGTGACTCATGATGGTGTGGGGCAGCAGAAGCTATGAGGGAAATTCCACCACACTTCTGGCATGAAGATCTGGAGGAGAGATTTTATGGTGCCACACACAACCAAGTGAGGGGATTGGGAATCCTGGAAATGGGAAAGACCAAATAGAGGAGCCCCAAGTTCTATGTCTTATGAGTGTCAAGGTCTCACTCTGCCTTCCAAACCATATATGTATAGATATATGAGTATGTTTATACACAGTATCTCCAAACAGGAAATAACGTGTGTGTGTGTGTGTGTGTGTGTGTGTGTGTGTGTGTGTGTGACTATGGAAGAGGGATTCTTTAAATTACTTTGTTTTTAAATCACTTATAGTATTAAAATGCTTCAATACTGTTAGGAAGAAGGCCTGGTAAGGTTTTAAGTCTGTAAGGTTTTTTGACTTAAACCTTTTAATAAAAATTCAAAAATTTTATATTTTATGAAAAACATCACTGTCATGGAAAAATAAATATGTGGGAGGGGACCTGTTCTATGTTAAAAGAGACTAGATATAAAAATACATGTAAAATTTAATATAAAAGCTTTCTCAGAACATAGGAAAATTTGAACATACATTGTGTTAATTTTTTTAAGGTTAATAACTATACTGTGTTATGGAGAAAAAAAAGCCCTTACTCTTTAAAAGTGTGAGCTGAAGTATTCTGAGTAAATATCATGATATTATAACATTTCCAAATAATCCAGGAGGAAGATGGAGATAAATATTGAAACATTTTGACTATAATTAAAACTTGTGAATGGTATAATTGTTTGCTTTTTTTCAGCTTCTATATATTTGAAAATTTTCATAATAAAACATTGGGAAAGAATCAGAAATCCTTTTTTACTGTGAAAACAAATATAAAATTATTAAAAGAAATAGACTCACTAAGAAGTTGCAATCTAACTTTCAAGTTAATTAAGACTGACTTTTCACTGGCTAAATAAATTATTTTTTCTAGAAGAAATAATCATTGTTTTAAGTAGCTGGAGTCTGCTATGGTGAGGCATAAAAAAATATTGAAGTGCTATGGCTTACTACGAATACAGTATAATTTTGCTACTAAACACCATTGACCAAAATATTTTTATCTGGATACAATTTCAAACTTCTAAACAAAATCAACAGAAACAAAGTTATATTCATTACATTTTCATAGTTTTACTCATCTGGATAAAGCACAGATGACTATAAATCTACCATGAGGATAATTTGAGAATATCCTGACTTTATAAAAAGGCAAGATTAGGAACAATTCTGACAAGAACAAACCCAAAAATCTCTAAAATACGTTGTCATATACTATAACGACTTGTTTTTAACAAGTCTTTGAAAACTAAGAGCTTGAAAATAAAGTTGTTATAATATTTTCTAAATATTTTTTTTCCAAATGGCCACAACAGTCTCCCCCATCCTTCATTTTTACATAAAGGAGTAAGGTCTATCTTCTCTCCCTTTGAATCTGGGTAAGTTTGTGACTAGTGTAGGCACAGTGCTATGTAGATACTTGGACTAGATCATAAGAATTGATAGAATCTCTCTCTGGTTTTCTTACAACTTTAGCTCTTAGATATTATCCACTATTTTATAAGGAAGCCCGAGGAGAGGCCCACTTGGGATAGAATAACACATTTGACATGCTGCCCTCACTGAATTTCTAGCTGACAGTCCACACGAAACTGGCAGCTATGTTAATGAGTTATCTTCAGTGTAAACCCAAGCATCAAGGCAGCATCAGAAAGCCCCAGTCTATCCTGTCTTACAAGTTAGACAACGATATTTCAACAAAGGATTCTCAGCTCAACAGACAAATACATCTGAGAGATCTGTGCATTAAGACATGCAAAGGTGGGCATATGGGAGCAAGCAGGGGAGCCAGGATGTGGAGAGCGAACAGATATGAGAGCTGAAGATGCAGTCTGGTACTAACTGAGGCCCCAGCAGATATGTTAGCAGAGAAGGACCTAGTACAACCCTGACTGGATAGACCAGAGAGCAGAGGCAGCAGTCTGGCCTGAGAGGTCGGTGCATACTGAGATTGAGCCCAGGGTCATCAGGAGAGAACAGGTGTAAAGGATAGTAGCTGTGAAGCACACGCCACCAGAAAACAAAGCTGAGGTGTGGAAGTCTGCACCCCATCTGCTTCCATTGCCAGCTCAGATTACAGACATCACTGGGCAGATTGTGAAGGGGCAGAAGCAACATTGCAACCTAAGTGGCTTGTATTCAAAGCTGCAGATGCCAGAACTGGCTTTCCCACATCCATTGCATTCCTACCCATAGTAGTAGAAATAATAGAGGCAGCTGCCACCCTAAGACAGTGAGGACTGACTGGTGGCTTCCAGTTTCAGAAAGGACTGACTGGTGGCTTCCAGTAGCCCTGGGAACATACAGGGCAACAGCCCCATCACCTGCCACATTCTATTTTGGGAGTAGTTCCCTGAGACCAAGGTACTCTGAATATAAAACGGATGCCCAACTCCTGGGGAATGCAGGGTATAATCCATGACAGAGCAGAGACCACACCAAAGAGAGCTCCAACGTACCAGTAGTGCAGGTAAAAGAAAACAAAAACTTCCATTATTCCAAAAACTTCCAAATAGCACCATTTACTAAAAAGTGAAAGAGCGCTACTTACTAACCTGCTAAACAGTTAAAATAAACAAGTAATTTAAAAAAGAATGTTATTCCCTCAAATGCCCAGGCAGAGAAACAACCCATCACGTATCATGAATACCTTAGGTAACAATTTAGTTAAGAAAAAAAATTTAAAATCTCCAAAAAATAAACCTAGAGACACTGAAGACTTTAATTTACATAACAGAGAATTCTAGATTGCAGGTCTGAAAATATTTAGTAAGATACAAGAAAGCTCAGAAAGGCAGTTCAATAAGCTCAGGAATAAAATCAACAAACAAAAGGAATACTTCATCAAAGACATTGCAACTATAAAAAAGAACTAAACAAAAAATTCTGGATCTGAAGAACTCCATAAATCAGATGAAGGATGTTTTAGAGAGTTTAAGAAATAGAGCAGACCAGTGGAGGAAAGAGTTTTTCTTTTTTCTTAATTGGTTCATTTATTAAAAATACAGACTAATGGTCTTGTGCTTAAATGTTCTTGTGGTTATGTGCTGGCTTCCATAAAATATAACTACTAATCATAAGGAGCTCTTCGACAAATATACTCCAGACAAAAGTAAAAAGGTCAACAAAAATGACTGACAAGACAGGGCCACTGCAGACATAGTCCCTTATAGAATTAATACCTGCTAGAAAATTGAATTTGACATTATTTACAATTACATCAATATTCATGGAGGCTGAAATCACAGGCATACTATGACCCCAAAATGTCTTTCATACTTCCCAAATAGTTTTCTATTTTAGCTATGAAGGTCAGTTACCACAACCAAACTTGTTCTGAACAAGTAGAAGTTTTATGTCCATTCAATCAAAGAGATCCCACACCCTTCTGCACCTATTCATTTGCAGAGGAGAAACTGGAACCAAGTTGTTCATATCATGCGTTCACATGTGATGTCCAATCTTTATATGCTGTCCAATTTCCTTAGGATAAAAGGAGTGACTCGCAGCAGGGTCACATAGATGAGTAAGTTCCGTATGGAGGAGATCACATCCTCGCGCATCTTCCATTTCATTTCCTCCAGGTCCAGCTTTGGCACCAGGCCCTCAATACGGAACATCGCGGCACTGTCCCACCGTGTTCCACCTGCCGCACTCCGCTCTTCTCAGAAGGAAAGAGTTATTGATATTGAAGCAAGACATCCCGAAATGACTCAGGTGAAAAAGCAGGATGGAGATCTTAAAAAAGAAACAAAAGAAAATAACTCTGTGAGAACTAGCTGACTCCATTAAAAAGAGCAATATAAGAATAATGGATATAGAAGGGGAAGAGTGGAAAAGAGGAACAGAGAGCTCATTCAAACCAATACTTGATGAGAACTTTTTAAACCAATGGAAAGAGCTGGACCCCTGAAACTAGTAAGAAAACAGAACACCTAATTAAGTGCAAAAAGACCATATCCAAGGCACATTATACTAAAGCTGTCAAAAGTTACTAACAAAAAAAAGAATTCTCAAGGTAGCCATTAGCTTAAGATCAGATTTTTCAGGAGAAACCCTATAAGCTACGAGAGAGTGAAAGCACATTCCCTCTCTCTCTCTCTCTCTCTCTCTATATATATATATATATATATATATATATGAAGAAAAGGATCAGTCAAAAATAACATATATAGCAGTTATTTTTTAAATGTGAAGAAGAACTAGTTTCTTCCAGACAAACAGAAGCTGAGGAAATTTACCAACATAAAGATCTGCATTATAAGAAATGTTGAAAACCAGATAGAAGGTGACAGAAGAAAATTTGACTTTGGGTGAGGGGTATGCAGCATAATCAAATGTCAAAATAATCTGGAGATGTTTTCTCCAAACATATGTACCCTGATTTATCAATGTCACTGCATTAAAATTAAGAAAAATAAGATTTTAAAAAAAGAAATGTTGAAAGGAGTTCTTTTAATTTAAACAAAAAAGATAGATAGAGAACTATGAGTATTAATACTAACAGATAGTGCAACTCTTGTTCAGAATAGGGTATTAAACACTTAGATATAACATAAAGGTTAAAGGGGTAAAAGGTAGAAACATTTTTAAAAGACAATAGCTACTGTAATTTGGAAATAAATATACACCATAAAAAAGATCATTTGTGACAAAAAAACAAAAAGAGGGTGGGGGAAAGGTCTGAATTTGCACAGGTAAATGGAAATAAGAGGCAATAAAAAACAATTATTTTGGCATTAACCTAATAATTGTAATGACAATACAAAAATCTAGAACTGAGACACATAACGTAAAAAAGAGGAAACAGTTAAAATCAGAATACCACTAAACTAAAACAACAGATAGAAACACAAGGGAAAAGAAACAGTGGAGATATAGAGCAAACAGAAAACAAAGCATAATATAGGTAGCCCTTATGTACCAATAATCACCTTAAATAAAAGTAGCAAGATGGATTAATTATGTTGCCTTGAGGGGATCCATCTCAGTTATTAAGATAAACACAGACAAAGTGAAGGTGTGAAAGATAATACTCTAAGAAAATGGCATCAAGAGAAAAGGAGATGTAGCCATACTTATATCAGACAAAATGGATTTCAACATAACAAGGTAATAAGAACAAGGATGGACATTTTATAATGATAAAGGAGACACTACATCAAGAAACTGAACATTTCTCAATATATATACAGTAACTACTCACAGAACTAAAAGAAGAAACTGACAAAGATAAAAGTAATGTAGGGGACCTAAAAACCACATTGACAACCAATGGATACATCCAGACAGAAAATCAATAAGGAAATCTCAACCTTAAATGACACATTAGACCAAAGGGACATAATTGATATTTATACAGGCTCTTATTCCAACATATCAGAATATACATTCTTCTTTAGTGCACATGGGACATTTTCAAGGATAAACCATTTGTTGGTGTTCAAAACTGTTTCAACAAATTTAAGAAGACTGAAATCATACCAAGCATGTTCTCTGACCACAGCTGTTTAAAACTGGAAATTAACTGCAAAAGGAAAACTGGAAAAACCATAGCATGTGGAGATTAAACAACGTGATAACAGACAACTACAGTGTCAAAGAAGAAATAAGAGATCAAGAGATACATAGAAACAAAGTAGGATGACATTACAATGTAACAAAACTTTGGGGGTCAAGGAAAAAATGGTACTAAAACAGAATTTTTTAGCATTACATACCAACCCCTAGAAACAAGAAGAAACTGAAATAAACAACCTAACATTTTACTTTAAAAAGTAAAAAGAGAAGAACAAATGAAGCCCAAATAAAGCCCAAAATCAGTAGATGCAGAAAATAATAAAAATTAGAACATAATCAAATGAAATAGAAAAAAGTAAGATAGAAAAAATTATTGGAACAAAGAGCTGGCTCTTTGAAAAGATAAATAAAATAGACAAATCTTGGTTGAGACCAAGAAAAAATGAGAAAACACTCAAAATCGGAAATGAGAACACCACAGAAATACAAAGGATTATACAAGAATACCATGAAAGGCTATACAACACCAATTTTGATAACCTAGAAATGAACAAATTCTTAGATATATATAACCTTCCAGACTGAATCATGAAGAATTGGGAAATCTATATGGACTGAAAAACAGTAAGAAAAACAGTCATCAAAAATCTCTTAAAAAACAACAGTATAAGACCAGATGACTCACTAGTAAATTCTACCAAACTTTCAAAGAATGTTAATACCTATCCTTTTCAAACTCTTTTAAAAATCGTAAAAGAAGCAATAATTCCTAATTCGTTTTATGAGGCCAACATTACCCTGATATCAAAACCTGGCAAGGACAACATACATACAAAAATAAAACTACAGGCCAATATCTCTGATGAATACAGATATAAAAATCTTAAACAAAATGCTAGCAAGTTTAATATAACAATACATTAAAAAGATAATATATCGCAATCAAGTGGGGTTCACGCCAGGGATGCAAGTATGGTTCAACATATGCAAATCAATCAATGTGATTCAGGACATTAACAAAATAATGGATAAAAACATATAATTATCTCAATAGATGCCAAAGAAGCATTTGATAAGATACAATATTCATTTATCATTAAAACACTCAATAAAATGGGTATGGAAGGAAAGTACCTCAACATAATGAATGCAGTAATGACAAATCCTCAGCTAATAGCAGACTCAATGGCAAAAAACTAAAAGCTTTTCCTCTTATATCAGAAATAAAACAAGGATGCTTACTCTCATCACTATTATTTAACATAGTACTGGAAGTTCTAGCCAGACTAATCAGAAAAGAGAAAGAAATAAAAGGCAACTAAATAGGGAAGGAAGAAGTAAATGGTCATTCTACATAGATGACATGATAAAATACATAGCAGTTTATAAGAGACCCTAAAAAGTCCACCAAAAAACTATTAGAAATAAAAAAAGAGAGAGAGGCAAATTTGCAGGATATAAAATCAATGTACAAAACTCTGATGCATTCCTATACACTTACAATTAAATATCAGGGGAAAAATTATTTGCAATTGCAAGAAATGGTATAGAATAACTATAAATAAACTACAAAGAAAGTGAAGGACCTATGCATTGAAAAGCAGAAGATATTTTGAAAGAAACTGAAGAAAATACAAAGAAATGGAAAGAAATTCCATATTCATGAATTAGAAGAATCAATATAGTTAAAATGGTCATATTACCTAAAGAAATGAACTGATTTAATACAATCTTCATGAAAATCACAGTGGCATTTTTCAGAGAAATAGAACCCTCCCCCAAATAATCATCAAATATGTATGGAACCAACAAAAGACCCCCAAGTAGCCAAAACAACCTTTAGAAAAAAGAACAAAGCTGGAGTTATTCTCCCCCCCCCAAGTTCAAGTTATATTACAGAGCTATAATAGTCAAAACAGGACAGTATTGGCATAAAAATAGACACACAGATGAATGAGACAGAATTGAGAGCCCAGAGATAAACCTACAGATATATGAGCAACTATTTTTGACAAAGGAGAAAAGAAAGCCTCTTCAATAAATGGTGCTGGGAAAATTGGAAAGCCACATACAAAAGAATCAAATTAGACTGTTATTTTACACCATACACAAAGATTACCTCAAAATGGGTCAAAGACCTAAATATAAGACCTGAAAAAAGATACATAAAAGAAAATATAGGTACCAAACTTATGTACCTTACTCTTAGAATTTTATGAATTTGACCTCAAGGGCAAAGGAAGTAAAAGCAAAAATAAATAAATGGTATTATATCAAACTAAAAGGCTTCTGCACAGAAAAATAAACCAAAAAAACCCCCAAAACAAAACAAAACAAAACAAAAGAAAGAAAGAAATTGAAAAAGATATTTGCAAACAACACCTTAATAAATGGTTAATATCCAAAATATATTTTAAAATGCGGCCCTGGCCATTTGGCTTAGTGGTAAAATGTTGGCCCAGTGCGTGGAAGTCCCAGGTTTGATTCCTGGCCAAGACACACAAGAGAAGTGCCCATCTGTTTCTCCACCCTTTCCCATCTCCTTTCTCTCTATCTCTCTCTTCCCCTCCCGCAGCCAAGGTTCCATTGGAGCAAAGTTGGCCTGGGCGCTGAGGATGGCTCCATGGCCTCTGCCTTAGGTGCTAGAATGGCTCCAGTTGCAATGTAGCAGCGGCCCAGATGGGCAGAACATCACCCCCAAGTGGTCATGCTGGGTGGATCCTGGTCAAGCACATGCAGGAGTCTGTCTCTGCCTTCCTGCTTCTCACTTCAAAAAAATACAAAAACAATTAAACAAAACAACAACAAAAAACCCACATACGCCTGACCTGTGGTGGCACAGTGGATAAAGTGTCGACCTGGAAATGCTGAGGTCGCCAGTTCGAAACCCTGGGCTTGCCTGGTCAAGGCACATATGGGGGTTGATGCTTCCTGCTCCTCCCCCTTCTCTCTCTCTGTCTCTCCTCTCTCTCTCTCTGTCTGTCTCTCTCTCTCTCTCTCTGTCTCTCCCTCTCCTCTCTAAAATGAATAAATAAAAAAAAATTAAAAAAAAAACCCACATACAACTCAACAACAGAAGCAAAAAAACCCCAATAATCCAATTTAAAAAATAAGCAGAGAACCTGAGCAGACTTCTTCCAAGAAGACATACAAATGGTCAACAGATAAATGAAAAGATGGTTAACTTCATTAACTATTAAGGGAAATGCAAATCAAAACTACAATGAGATACCACCTGGTATCTGTAACAATGGCTATTATCAACAAGACAAGTAATAAGATTTAGATGGGCCATGGAGAAAACAGAACCCTCACACTGCTGGTAGGAATGTAAGTTGGTACAGCCACTTTTGGAAACAGTATGCAGGTTCCTCAAAATATTAAGAATGGAGCTATCATATGACTCAGAATCCCTCCTCTGGGTATCTACCTGACAAATTGGAAAACATTTGTTTTTAAAGATGCATGTTCCCCTATGCTCATTGCAGCACTAATCATGGTAGCCAAGATATCGAAACAATGGAGGTGTTCTTTGATGGATGACTGAATAAAGATGTGGTACATACACAATGGATTACTAAATCATATGAAAGAATAACATACTGCTATTTATGACAATATGCATGGATCTTGAGAGTATTCTGCTAAATAAAGTAAGTGATGAAAAGGGACAAGAAACATATGATTGTACTCATTTGTGGGACATAAAACAAAGCAACAATAAACAAACAAAACAAACTCAAACACAACAGTACGGTGGGACAGGGGACAAAGGTATGATGAAGAGGACGAAGGAGGTCAAATATATGATAATGGAAGAGGGTTAGATTTTGCGTGTTGAGAACACAATGCAATTTAGTGATGATGTATTATAAAATTTTACACTTGAAATGTATATAATGTCGCCAATACATTTAATTTAAAAAGCATAAATTCTCCAGTCCCCAGGTGAGCCCAGAGCCTTCTGAAGCAGAGACAGTATGTTATATTACAGCCTGACCAAATTGTAGACTAGAGAGCAAAATTAGTGACTATTGTTTTAAATGTCTTAGTTTTCAGATGGTTTGTTATATAGCACTAAATAACTGATTTGTCAACAAAGAATTTAATAAAATATTAATTAATACAAAAGTACCTTCATACATACCACTGTTCCTGCAGATACAGTGTGTCCATAAAGTCATGGCGCACTTTTGACCGGTCGCAGAAAAGCACCAAAAGACGGTAGAAATGTGAAATCTGCACCAAATAAAAGGAAAACTCTCCCAGTTTCATACCTATTCAGTGCAGTTCGATGTGGGCTCATGTACAGATTTTTTAGGGCTCCTTAGGTAGCTATCCCGTATAGCCTCTACAGACTCGTCACTGACTGATGGCCTACCAGAACGGGGTTTCTCCACCAAACTGCCGGTTTCCTTCAACTGCTTATCCCACCGAGTAATGTTATTCCTATGTGGTGGCGCTTCATTATAAACGCGTCAATATTCATGTTGCACTTTGGTCACGGATTTGAATTTAGCGAGCCACAACCTTCTTTTTTTTATTTATTTATTCATTTTTAGAGAGGGAGAGAAGGGGGGAGGAACTGGAAGCATCAACTCCCATATGTGCCTTGACCAGGCATAGCGAGCCACAGAACACACTGAACTTTCCTCTGTACCGTCCACATCTCGACTGGCATGGCTGTGGGCTGCTCCGCTGTATACACAGTGTTACATCATCATCTGCACATGCACACATGCTGCCACATCATCCTACAGAAACTGCGAGGATTTTCCTTTTTTTGGTGCAGATTTCACATTTCTATCGTCTTTTGTTGCTTTCCTGTGACTGGTCGAAAGTGCACCATGATTTTACGGACACACTGTACAGTGTATCTTATTATGAAATGTCATGAAAAATGCCATTCTCTCTCTGTGGCAAATGCCATAAGAATTGACAATATCTATTACTCATGATGTGCATGGTAACACATATAGGGTAATTTGTTTTTTAAAGAGCCTTCTCTAAAAGGTTTGTGAAATCTTGTACTTAAAAACTATGAAATAGTACATGAGTCATTTGCCCATAATGGTTGAAGCGAACCATTCTTGTGACTCTCATAGAAACTGTTAAGAAGTTCAAGTTAGGTAGAGTGCAGGAAAGTTCTTCCTGAACTATATAAATAAGATTTTCTATTAAGGTTATTGGTATGCTGCTTTATTATCTTAGTTTTTCATCTGCCCTTTTAAAAGCCCAGGCTGAGAGAACAGGTTTGAAGAGTATTGGTGAATTAACTGCAGACTAGAGCAGAGTCTTTGTTTACAGGAGGGTGCAAAAGATTTTAGTTTCTCATTTTAAGGAAAATTATTTTTTGAAACCTTTATATGTTTCCTTGGCTATATCCTGAAAATAAAAAAACCTGGGCTTCAAAGAGCACTCTGAATTCTGCTGTACTCACTTTAATCCCACCTTCAGAATTCCAAACAACCTTCTTCCTATATCTTAAAAACATTCACAGTTGTGGGATAACATTTTCAGTAACACTTTATTTCCTTTCTCAAAAGATAATTGTAAAAGATCTACCTTCTTAGTAAAAAAAAAGTTGCTTCTAAAAATATAACTTGTCTTTTATAAAATACACATAGTTCATAAATGTTCCAAATGAAAAGGAAAATACCAGCATAAATTGCATGAGAAGATAATGAATACTATAATTATTTAAATATTTTTGAAGAACTTTATTGCTACTCTAGTTAAATTATTTTATTTCCACTGGGAAATTGCAGGATTTTAAGAATTATATATTTATATATTTAGCATATATCAGGAATGTCAGATAAGAATATATGGCTATTTTAAGGCAGTTCCACCTCCTTTTTTTTCCTACAGTGACATTCAAACAGCAGAATTATCAGAAATAGGCATGTGTCAAGTGACAATGAATATTTGCAAGTAGATAGAATATGCAACTTGCAGTTTACTCTGGATTTTTCAAATGGGTATCTGAAGGGCATTTATTATTTGGTGACCTGAAATTCTCAAGATATACAGAACATCAAATCGGCAGTCTTTTAAATGTGGTAGGGGCTAAAGGATCCCATTTACTCATTCATTTATTCATATACTGTATTTTATTCTGTGTGCCAGTCATTAAGTGAGGTGTGAAGGCTAGGAAGATGCCCTGTCTCAGGGAGGTTTTCATAGTGAAGGGAAGAGAGATGTGACTATACGAGTAGGTCTTAGGACATTTGTTTGCCCAGACCTGGCTGCAATCAGGGTCACCAGTCCTTCCCTTCATTGATTGGCTTACTTGTCCTCCAGAATATGTTGGTCTCAGCCTAAGAGTCAATACTAGAGGGTTCTTATCTCATGACTTTCTTAAATATCTCTTGACATGATCATACAGCATTTTAAACTTTATAACATATAATTTTGTGGCTTTAGATGTGTAGGGTATCTGATCTTTGTTTTTAGCCATGCATGTTTTTATAACAGCTTTGCCTTATTCTCAGTGAGATTTGTTTTTCTTTAACGAGAAAATTCTTTCACTATTTCCCATAACCAGTGGTGGGATTCAGCCAGTTTCCCGGTAGGAGCCCCTCTCCTCACATTCCCTCTACTTTCCTGCTGAAATGACATTGCTTTTTACACTAAGCCTCTCTATCTTTGACCTGAAGTTGGCTGTCCATTTCCTGGTCTGATCAACTGTCTGCCATTGAGTTCTTTGGTATCTGACTATACCGCTGCCACTCTGCTAGGATCATTTTCTCTGAGGAGAGATGGGAAACCAAAGGCCTTTTGGTTGGGATTGGGGTGGGTGGGGGGATTGGAGGCAATATCTTGGGCATTTACCCATGCCAGAAGGCTAACCTGGGGGGCAGGGTCTTGTGCCAGTGAGGCACTTGGCAGGCAAGTCCAGGGGATTTTTCTGACTCTTAGGTCTAATAAGGACCACTGAGCAGGGAAAAACCCTGCCTTTACTACCTGCACGGATTTTTTCCTTCTTGGGAAGGTAGTAGTGACTCAAAAGCTGTCCTAGTTTCCTCTTGGCCTGCTCCTAGTTTCTTTTGATACTTTCTCTCCTCCTTTTTGATTTTCATGGCAGTAATCCCCCTAGAATCTAAGCAGTCTGTAGAGCTAGATGTGTGGGTTTTCTTGGCCCATCATGGCTGCGTTCAAGACAAGAAAGCAATGGTGCAGAAGGGGGGCTCCTGTTGCCTAGCCCCTCTCCTTTTGTGGCTCCCCACTCTGGCTGTTGGTTCTTGCTCATCAGCAGGTGAGTCGGTCAGTATGGACCAGCAGTTCTCCCTTCCCAAGTTCTGCTACCTTATGGGTTAGCTTTGCAGGTTAGGTAGCTTGAGGGGTGAGAGCATCTCACCACTGCCAGGTTACTCCTTGATGATGGAGGGGATAATTTTCTACTTATCTCCCAGTAGTAGGGAAGAGCATCACCACTCTCTTCCTTCTATTCTCATGCCCCTTTCCCATCCCATTTAGTGCTGTCACAGGGCAGAAGCGCATGAACAAACCACACATTCTCTGACTTCTCCTAAGCACTTTGAGCTGTTGACAGGGGTTCAGGGGCAGGAGTGCTTGCTGCCCTCCCCAGCATGGTCACAGGATTATTGAACTAATGGTACTCCAATATTTTTTCCAAAAGTTGAGCTAAGGATAGCAGCTGGGTATGGATTTCCTAACTCTTGGAGTCTGAAGCAATTTATAGATACGGTCAACTTTCTGAGTGTCTGTTCAGGAGGTGGTGGTTTGTTTGCTGGGACCTGATATCTATCCCAAGGGGTAGGATAGGAGCAAGTTAACTCTAGTGTCAAGTCAGAAGTAGAGGCTCTTCACTTAGACTCCCTATTATGGAGGATTAGCGTTTTCTGTCCAGGGTCTTAGGGAAAAGGATTACTGATTCTGACAAGACAAGATTATGATCAGAGAGATTAGGATTGGATTTGGACAGTGATTTGGAGTCCACCAAAATGTTGAAGTTCCTCATGATTAGCTCTCCAGCTGCTGAGCCTGTGCCAGGGGCTGTGCAGCCGCTAGAGAAAGGCTCTGCTCCCTTTCTCACCTCTCCACTGTTGGTGTTGTTGCTGCCTTTTTTATTTGTACCCTCTCTTATTGGGTTTTTAAAAAGATTTCTTCTTCCATTGTGCACGATTGCTGAGAGCCTGAGGCCCCATCTTTCCTGTATATATATACTGACTCGGGGCTTTTATTCAGCAAATTGTTTATTCTTCTGTCAGACAATGTCGTACTGAACTCTGTTCATATTAAACCACTGTAAAGCAAAAAAAAAAAAAAAATGAGCCCCAATTTGTCAGCTTTCTCTATCTGTTTCTCTAGTAAATTAGTGGAATAATAGGACAAATTCACAGAGCAACAAATTCAACTCTAAATATGAATGAGTACAGCTACTAAAATAATCATTCCTTTTGTTTGTAGAAACATCCAATCAATATATATGCAAATTCATGAGTGTAAGTCATGATTTCTAACATGCATTGTCTTTGACATGATGGACTGGTAATTAGGAAGTAAAAATACTCATTTAGGAAAAGACACCAAATGTAATCTTTTCACTGATTTGAATATTAAAAGTAAATAATTAAGAACTTTTCATAGTATTCTTCAGAGAGAGGTACAACAGAGTATCTCAACTAATGCATGAAAATCTCTTGCAGATCAATTATCCTCCAGCAATTGTCTAAGTCAATTGATACCTTTTCTATTAGAGAAAAATTCAAAAGGAAAAATGTAAATTTTATCTTCTATCTTGTCTCATTACAAGAATTAAAGAACATTTGTTTAGGGTAAAACTCTTATAAGTCAGATCATGTTTCTAAAAAGGACAGACTCTGTGACTTGCTTCTGCAATCAGTACTAGAATCACATACAAAGATCCTTTGTGAGCCAAGATCTCTGTTTTCTGATTTTGCCAAAGTCCAAGAAACCTCTTGAGTATTCTAAGACATTAGAGAGGTTTCCAATCCTATAAACATAATTATTTCAGATAGTATGTGATCATAAAATTCCAAGGCCCAAAAAGTATTTTAATCTCTAACAAATTGTTTTAGGTATTTCATTTCCTCAAGTTATATATTAGGTCCCTAGAGGAACTGGTTCTCTATTAGGTACTTGAGGTATAGAGGTCTTGGTTTTCATGGGCATACATGCTATGAAAAGTAACCATAATGAAGAGGTAATTTTGGAGAGACAAATGTTATGCAGAAAGTGAAATAAGGTGATGTTACAGAGAGTAACTGGCTAGGAAATAATATTTTATAATAGGTGTTCATGAATTGCTTCTTTTGGCAGGTGCCATCTAAGGAATTGAATAATGAAAAGTAGCCAACCATGTAAAATCTCAGAATTAAATATCCCAGGATATATTTCACATTAAATAAATAGCATGCCCAAGAATTAGGCAATTTAAGAATATTGTCTTGACTTCTACTCAGCTGCTAACACTTTACATAAAAACTTGCTTTAGAAAAAAACAGTTTTATTTACAACATTCTGGGCTTTTTAAAAATATGTTAGCATAATAAATGATTTAAATAAACACCAGTGTGAGATAGCTGATAAAGTTTATGACTAAAAGCAGAGTATTAGTTCCTTCGCTATAATTGCGATATAAGTTTATTGGTTCCAACTCTAGTCTAGGTCTCCAATAAGATTAAGCTAATATGTCTCAATCTGTGTCTCCCACTTATTAAAAAGCATTTTTTTCCTCAAATGCCTGTACCTATTGCACAGCTTTCTCTACTTCAGATATTTTGAAATAGCTTTAGCTGTTTTAATAACTTTCAAAGACCTTGAGATACGTAATTTAGTCTGGTTTAGAAGAAACACATTTCTCCTTTAACTTACTCTGTCAGTATTTTTTTTTTTCATTAAGTCGGCCACTGCTTATAATCTAAGAGATGAGTTGGTTGATAAGTTTAAGATAAAACAAAGATACCTGCAATTCCAATGACAAAGCCTAGATAATTCCCATCAATCCACTCAAAACAATTTTTTGGACATTAAGAGAGATGCTGGCATTTGCCTTTGTGATTTTATGTCTGGAAACCAGTGATTTGATTAGTTTTCCTTAAAATGCTAAGAATCTCCCAAAACCCAAAAAGCAAAAGTAGAAAAAGTCAGAGAAGTAGCATGCTTCAAAGAGCAATTAGATGCAGTCACATGCAGAAGGAAAATTAATTTCCTTATTTTTTTTTTAAAAAAACCACTTTCTCTCAAGTTGTGGTATAGAAAGTACCAAGAAAAACTCTCTATTAAACCACAAAGCTAATAATAAATGTCAATTAAGAGATGGTAAATTGCCTTGGATATGAAAATGTTTATTTCACTCAGTTCTCAAAATACCCTGATTAGTTGCATTTTATAGAAGAAACAGATTCAAAGGCTACACAAAGTCTTTGTGGTGTGCTGACTAGTCTAAGGGCCGAACCAAACATATCCAGGTCCTAATCCATGTAGGAGCTGTAAAGCACAAGAAAACAGATTGTCCTCTGGAACCAGAAGCATGCAGTCCTGCTGACACCTTGACTTTAGCTCAGTTAAACTGATTTCAGTCTTCAGATCTTAAGAGACTGACAGTTGTTGTTCCAAGCCATCAACTTTGTGATCATTTGTTAGAGCAGCAATAGGAAACTAATACAGTTATAATGGGAAACAAGTTGAATCTTGTTAGAACCAGTCTATCCTGCCATTTTCTTTCTAATAAACCACCTTGTTATATAGATTTCTAGAACAGATTTTATAGTGGTAAATTCATAGCAACTGATTGGGGAAATTCTTCATTTGAATCTATAATTTCATGAGAATGTCTTAATTTGTAGACCTGGGTAAAAACATCTACTTGAAAATATTGACCCCTCTCACCTAAATTTGAGTTACTTGTATACATTGTGTTTTCAAGATGCAACACTCAAGGCTTGGTATATTATTGACTGTAGTTATCTCCTCAGATAAATTTTCTTTAGGAGAAATTTAGAAAATATAGACCACTTGATTTGTTAGGTGTGCATAAATTTCAATCTATTCAATTTCTCTTGAATAAATAGTGGTTTAACATTTCATATATAAAATAAGAAGTTTAGTAGCATTTCACCAATAATCACTGTTCTATTATATTTTTAATAGACGAGTTGTGAAGAATAACATCTGTTTACTGCTGTGGAAAATACTGGAAAGATAGGAAGAGAAGGAGTTCAAAGGCAAAGCTGAAGGAATAAAGGGAACATCCCTAATATATTGATTTAGGGGATTTATCAAGTCTCTGATTGCTATTATAAAACTGAGTCAAAAATTGAAAAATGGTAATGGCCTTGATTGTGGGAGGAAGAGTGACAAAACAATACACAACGTCACATGTAGATTAAGATCTACTTATTGTCAGATTCCAGCAAAGCAAGAGTAAAAGAGGATTCCAAGCTGAAGTACATGGTAGGCTGGGTGTTTAGATGGCTGAGCATGGATAAAGAGCATGAAGCCTAGGGATGGGAAATTTGAAGCTGAGAGTTCATTAAGAGCGAAGACTGTATGCTATCATTTAAAAAATAATTTCTATAATATGATATGCCAAGGACTTGCAAGCAAAATTTTAAGCTGAATAGTCAGAGCCTGGCTGAGTAGCTAGCTCAGTTGGTTAGAGAACCATCCCGACATGCTGAGGTTGTGAGTTCGATCTCCAGTCAGGGCACATACCAGAATCCCCAATGATGGCATGAATAACTGAACAACAAATCAATATTTATCTGTCTCTTCCTTTCTCTCTAAAAAATCAATAAAAAATTAATAAAATGAATAGTCAAACTGTAACAGCATCATTTTTGAATGAGCAGCAATGATAAGATTAAGAACAAGAACATGAGGTAGTTAAGTTCTTTCTGTTTAAGATAAATTTTGCTTTGGTTTTAATACTTGAGGTCAAAGTGGGCCTAAGGTGATACAAGAGCACTATTCTAATGTGAAATGCAGATACAATTCCACAGATGAGGAACCTGTTGGTTCAGAAGGCTTATGCTGTTTCCTTATACCAAGAAATGGTAAATGAATTCAACACTTATTGACTACACAGACAGCTTAGTTTTATAAGCTAAACTATGAGCTCCCAATATAAAACTCAAGGTCTTAATACTTCTTCTAAACTTCTAAACTTGATGTGCTTCCCAACTGTCAGAAAGCCTGTGTGTGGAAAGGCACTAAACAGAGTGTCATGAGGTACAGTTGACAAGATAGGCCAAGGCCAAGTTGTTTAGAGCTCTGTTGGCTGTGAGAAAGAGTTTGCACATTATTCTAAGTACAAAGGAAAGCTACCAGAGAATCTTAGGTAGCAGATGTATATTACATAATCATACTCTTAAAATTAGTTTGATTATCTTATGGAAAATAAATTTCAGGGGACAAGAGAAAGATTAATGGAGAAACATGATAATTAACTGACTATCTTTTTGTGGGAAAAGAGGAAAAATAATCAAGAAGTGGTTTTGTTAAATTTGTCATGCTTAATGGATATGTGATTGGAAATACCTACTAACCAATGAGATATATATGGCTATACCTCAGTAAGATATGTATTTAGGAATTATAATCCTATATATAGTATGATATTTCAAGCCATGTGAATTTGTAATTCACTAAAGGAGAAAATACAACAAGAAGAAAATAAAGGTCAGTAACAAATTCTGAAGAATCCCTCTGAGGAGACAGCAAATACAAACTAAGAAAGCAAAATGAAATAAAAAAAATGAGTGAGACATCAAGGAACCAAGGGAAGAGGCATTTTACAAAGAATTCAGTGGTCAAGTGAAGAATATAATCAGAGGTTGCCTAAGGTGAGCACAGGAAAATATCCACTGGAATTGTCCAATGGAGGTTGTTAATCATGAAGTTTCAATGGAATCTGGAGTTCACCAGCCATACTGAGGTAAATAAAAGAGGAAGTGTGAAGTGCAGGAAGAATGTAGATACAATATTATTGAGGAGTTTTACTTAGGAGTATAGAAATTGAGAGGTTTTTGGGAAAATACACATCTGATAAGGGAGATTGTGTTTTCAAGGAAGGGGATATAATAAATTGCTTATATTCTAACATGACAAAATTAATGGAGAGGAAGAAATTGATGATGGGAGTTGGGGAATGTATACCTGGAAGAGGGAAGACATTGTGAAGGCAGAGTGATATAATTCTGGATCTGGAGTACATATGAAAGAGTTGTTCATACACACATGCACACATACATACACACATATGTATATTTCCTCCACTATCACAGAAGAGAGGCAGCAAAATCTAAGCAAACACAGGTAGATTTTGTGATGGGAAGGTATTCAATAATTCCACATAGAAAATCTTCACAATTGTGTGTTGAAGAAATGAAGGAAAAGAAAGAAAGTAAAAGGTAATTGTTAGCTTGGAAAGTAGAAGAGTTGGTCTAGAAGTGATATATTATAAGAGTGTGTAACAAACTGTAGCTTTAGTTTTCATCTATTCAGTCCTTCTTTCTTTACAAAGCCTGGGTCATAATTGTTCTACATTAGCAGTGATGTTTCGATTTCTCTTGTCAATGACTGGGTTTGCCATAGGAATGTACCAGTTTCTGGGTCAATGAATTACAAAAGAAATTCTTCAGTTTTCTATTAATTTTTTTCTTCTTTTTGCTTTGAAAGAAAGATGCAGGTGAAGAAAATTGTCTTTTTCTGCCTCTGGATAAAGGAGTGTATTGGAAGATAATAAGGGGAGTTGGCAAAAAGTTTGAAAAATGGCAGAGTACAACATAGAAAGGACTCAGGCACAGAACTCCTATTTGATCAGAGCAGAAGTGCCCTCTGTGGGTCCGGCAGTTTGGCCACTTTGAAGACCTGGAACATATCAACCTCCCTCCCTCTAAAAATTACACTTGTTAAAAATGCATTGTTGAATTTTTCTGTCAGGTTTTGTGCTAACAAATACAGTTTTTTAATCCATACCCTAAAACCTGGTTTTAATGGCTAAGATAGGATTGCCAGATAAAATATAAAACACACTTAAGATTTTAATTTCAAATAAATAAGGATGCCCCCTTGCGATATAAGGGACTTATATAAAAATATGTTCTTTAATTAAGCAACTTAAATTTTTATTTGCTAAATCTGGCAATCTTAGACCAGTGAGCCTCTGTGCACCTTTTGTCCTGTGTCCTAACAGGAAACGTGATGGTATCCAAATGCTGTCTTCCTATCCATGAACATGTAATGCTTCTCCATGTATTTAGATTTTTAAGTTCTTTCATATGAAATATGTAGTTTTCCACACATAGATATTGTACATATTTTGCTAGATTTACACCTTAAGTATTTCATTTTTGTTTTGGTGCTTATACATTTTTTTTTTTTTAAAGGTCTTCCTAAAATCTTTTTTTTTTTTTTTTTAATTTTATTTATTCATTTTAGAGAGGAGAGAGAAAGGGACAGAGAGAGACAGAGGAGAGAGGGACAGAGAGAGAAGGGGGGAGGAGCTGGAAGCATCAACTCCCATATGTGCCTTGACCAGGCAAGCCCAGGGTTTCGAACTGGTGACCTCAGCATTTCCAGGTCGACGCTTTAACCACTGCGCCACCACAGGTCAGGCTGCTTATACATTTTTTAAAATAAGATTTTAAAACTTTTTTATTTTGAATAATTTTGGACTTATAAAAAAGTTGCATACACAAAACAAAGAATTCCTGTGTATACTCAGCCAGATTGTAGTATCTTATATACACAGTATAATGATCAAAATCAGCAAAAACACTGACAAAATACTACTATCTTATTCAATTTTTGGTACCAATGCTTGTTCATTTCAAATTTCACTGTTTGTAACTGGTGTATAATAAAGTGATTAACCTCTAATTTACTATAATTGCTTTTTTTCTGCCAGGAGGGATTGTGTGTTCCCATGCAAAGTGTGTGTGCGTGTGTGTGTGTGTCTGTGTGTGTGTATGTATGTGTGTGTGTGTGTGTGTGTGTATGAGAGAGAGAGAGAGAGAGAGAGAGAGAAAGAGAAAGAGAGAGACTGATTCTAGGATTTTTTATATAGACAATTATGTCACCAGAAGCATAACCCCCCCCCAAAAAAAACCCCAGCAATGCCATGTTAACACTAATTAAAAGAAAAATGAAGTAGCTATAATATAATAATTTATTTTTTATTTTGTAAGATTTTATTTATTCATTTTAGAGTGGAAGGAGGGATGGGGAGAGGGGGGAAAAAGGAAAGAGGGAGGAAGGGATAAGGAGAGAGAGAGAAAAAGAGAGAGAGAAGTGGGGAAGAGCAGGAAGCATAAACTCTCACATGTGCCTTGACCAGGCAAGCCCAGGGTTTTGAATCAGCTATCTCAGCGTTCCAGGTTGATGTTTTATCAACTGTGCCACCACAGGTCAGGCTATAATAATTGCTGATGAAGATGACTTCAGGGAAAGAAAAATTATTAGAACTATACAGTGCACTATATAATGATGTACACTTTTCTCAAAACTTACGAAAATTTTTCTTCTTTAGCACAATTTCATTATTATACTTATCTAAGATATTTAGCAATAATTCCTTTACCTTTAATATTATTTCATGTTTCTAGTCTCTCAATTGTCTTAAAATATCTGCTTAAAATGAGATTGTTCAAATTAGTACTCAAGTTACGTCCACTGATTTCATTGTTATCTTTCTGGGATCTCTGTTAATCTAGAATGATCTACTTTTCAAATTCTGCTTTTTCTTTGTTCATGCTCTTGCTACATTGCAAAAACCAAGTCAGCTGTTCAATGATATGAACTGCATTATTGATTTGTCTGTCTCCTTCTTTCTGATGCCTTTTAAATTCTGGAAGGAACAATTTTTCCTTAAAAATTGAAAGCATTGGTTAGACGTTTGTTTAGATTCCAGTTCAGCTTTGGGAATGGTTCTCTAAGAGGTACAAAATATCTGGCCTTTCACTTGTAATAATAAGATTGATCATGGGTTCTGGAGGCAACAGCCTAATTTCTCCTTTGTAAAGTTCTCATCAATCTTTTATCTAATTGTGTATTCCTTTGACTGAAACAATTATATTGTTACAAATTGCAAACTGGCAATGTTCTAATTCTGATGTTTCTACCTCATTTATTAGCTAAGTTATTCTCTTAGAAAACCTTTTCATGCCTGACCTGTGGTGGCACAGTGAATAAAGCGTCAACCTGGAAACGCTGAGGTTGCCGGTTCAAAACCCTGGGCTTGCCTGGTCAAGGCACATATGGGAGTTGATGCTTCCTGCTCCTCCCTCCTTCTCTCTCTCTCTCTCTCTCTCTCCCCTCTCTATAATGAATAAATAAAATCTAAAAAAAAAGAAAAAAAGAAAACCTTTTCATCATTAGCTAGGACTACTGGATTATACTAAAATACAGTTATATGAGATTCAAAGGAAAGATTTGCCTCTAACTGCCAATTTCAGGGTAACAAAGTGGTACTCTAGATATATAGGTGATGATCAATAAAGTTTATTGTGTTTCTTCTTGTTATTGTTCTTGCTCAACTATATTTTCTCTTCAAGTATCTTTATTAACTCACTGTTTATATATGTATATATACATATACATTTCATGTGTGTATATATGTACATTTCATGCATGTGTGTATATATATATGTGTGTGTGTATATATATATATAGTCCATGTATATTAATCATTAGAGCCTGATTTTACTTTTGTTACACAAATTCTCCCATCATTGTTCATCAGAAGTTCTTTTACTTTAGTCTCAAAGTATTTTCAATATAATACTGTCTGACTTTTATTGTTCTTTTGCTTTCACATAGAAAAATCACAAATTCGCTGTGAACATTTTTATACTAGTCCTGGAATCAGCCAATAATTCAAGATGCACTACTTGCTATAGCATTTCAGAGTCTTCAGTTTTGAGTACAGAGGTGCCTATTCCTATTAGGCTGTTATTTCTATGTCTTTTTAGTGAGTAGAACTACGATGAATCAATGGATGGATAGATGAATGGATGTATGGATGGATGGGTGGACAGACAAATGATGGACGAACAAATGGCTGGATAAACAAGTGGATAAATATTTAGTACTTTTTTTAGATATGGTCAAAGTGTTTACAACTTAATATATTAACACAACTAAAAACTAATTTTGATAAAATTATAAAAAGTATATTTTACACACTTCAAAGAAAAAAATACCAATAAAGAGAACAACTTTGGAGGTGATTTTGTGTTTGGCGCAGGAAAGGAAGCCTTAACTAATGGATTTCAATTTTGCCAGTGTGGATAACAAAGCTAAGTCCCAAGTGGAGATGGCCATGGGCAATTTTAGTCAAAAGACTGTGAGGATTCCAGAATTTATAGCAAAATAATACTGTAATCTATTGCCATTAAAACAGGCGTTATAGAGGTCCTTTTTGTTCTGAGTCAGTACCTTTTTGAGGCCCTTTTGATTCTGGTGTTTTCAGATTGTAGGACGACAGCATCTGGCACTTATTTATAGGAATACAGTTTTTATTTCAATTAAAAATGTTGCCTTTTGATATACTTGGCTTCTTTATAACCTGAGAAAGAATAGGCTGATCATGCCAATATGAGTATTCACAATCCTTTTGCCACTTATTTTTTTAAATTTAAAATTAATGATTTGGCATTCTGGCATCTTAGTCTGAAGTAAGTGTATTTTAGTTAGCATTAATCATTTTCTGAGCCATGGTCAGTCCCTGGTATTTATAATGGCACATCTTTAGGAAAGGACTAGATAATAGCAATGCCTTAAAGGTAAAAAAAAAAAAGAAAGAAAAAGCCCTCTTCCCTCAAGTCAGAGTTTCCTAAACATTCCAAATAAGTGTGAACACAGGCAGAGCATGCTGAAGCTTAGCGAGGACTGCCTCTAAATGAAATATTTCTTTACAATCTCGTTTTATAACAAAATTAGATACCATAAATTTTATTTAGTAATGCATTTATTTAATATGCTTTTCTCATAATAATAATGGCTTATATTTATTGACTATTTAGAATGTGCCAGATGCTGTTACATTTACATTCTCATTAAATCAGCTTAGGGGACAGAGACTCCAAGAGGTTAAGTAATGGACACCCCTAAGTGACAGGGTCATGATTTAAACCCAGGCCTAGCTGACTTAATATACTTTTAAACATGATCTTGTGGAAGAATGTGCCAAGTTTACACTCAAGTTTTCTTTATAGACCACTGTCATCAAAAGAGGTACACAAACACTTCATTTCTAGAGGATTACCACAAGCCTTCAAATTATTGATTGCTCTGCCTCACCTAGAGAGATTTGGAAGTTTTATTAACAAAGAAAACCTGTGATGATAATGCAGAGGTTGGAGGATTCACTTTAAAAAACCATGCCATATGCAAATGGAAAGTTTCTGTTTATTTCTCTGTCAACTCAGCTTTCATATGGCTTTGCTTTGTAAAGAAGTCAAGCGCTCTATCCAGAGACAAGTTCTACCTTACCCAGGAGGGGGATGAAGTTCGAAGGGAGGAAGAGCATGAACAGTGAGGCAAATCATTGGATGTCCTACTTGCTCCTTGAGCAAGACCAGTGACAAGTGACCGTGGTAAATTTATTTCAAAACTTTGCCTGTCTTAGTGAGCACAAATGTCTTCTGCTTACCATGTGAAAATGTTTGTAAAGGAAAAAATAGTTTCTTCTTATGAAATTTTGGTGACTATATTGGGATTGTAATATTATTATTTAGAGAAGAGTTAGAAGTTGACAATGTATGAAACAAGGGATTAAATAAGTTTTTCTGGCCTTGGCCGGTTAGCTCAGTGGTAGAACGTCGGCCTGGCGTGAGGAAGTCCCTGGTTTGATTCCCGGCCAGGGCACAGAGGAGAAGCGCCCATCTGCTTCTCCATCCCTCCCCCTCTCCTTCCTCTCTGTCTCTCTCTTCCCCTCCTGCAGCACCCAAGCCGAGGCTCCACTGGAGCAAAAGATGGCTTGGGTGCTGAAGATGGCTCCTTGGCCTCTGCCCCAGGCGCTAGAGTGGCTCTGGTTGCGACAGAGCCACGCCCCGATGGGCAGAGCATCGCCCCCTGGTGGGCATGCTGGGTGGATCCGGTCGGGTGCATGCGGGAATCTGTCTGACTGCCTCCCCGTTTCCAGCTAAAGAAAAAATACAAAAAAATAATAAGTTTTTCTACTTTTTTTTTTGCTAAGTAATACTGATCCTTTTTTGTGTGTAACAGAAACAGAGAGAGAGACAGAGAGATGGACAGATCAGGACAGACAGACAGGAAGGGAGAGAGATGAGAAGCATAAATTCTTCATTGCGGCTCCTTAGATTCTCATCGATTGCTTTCTCATAAGTAACTTTTGACCAGAAGGCTACAGCAAACCTAGTGACCCCTTGCTCAAGCCAGCAACCTTGGACTAAAGCTGGTGAGCCTTGCTCAAACCAGATGTGCCCACGCTCAAGCTGGCGATCTCGGGGTCTCGAACTTGGGTTCTACATGTCTCAGTCTGACTCTCTATCCACTGCACCACTGCCTGGTCAGGCAATACTGATCATTTTTAAAAAATGGATTAAAAGATGATATCTTTGTTTTTATATCTGTGTGTAGGGATTTGGCATCTAAATTGACTCTGCAACATCACCTAGTTTGCATATGTTTTAATCAGATACTTTCAGCCTAATATACTTATATTAAAATGACTTAACCTTTCAGTAGACATGTGGAGAATCAGTCTGAAAGTTATATTTTGTGGTAGATCAGTAAAAAAAAAAGTCAACGTCTTTTTGGAAAATTTAAAATTATCTTCATAAATCTAGTTTAAAACCTCTCTGTAATTCTGTCAACTACTGAGCTGCAGCAGTTTTGTAAAAAATATGTTCTTCTCTAAGAGCCCAGAATAGAAATGGCATTGTCACAATGAAATTTGCTTAAAAAAAAATCTCACTTGGAATATTTATAGAACACTTAGCTTTTAAAGAATAACAGGGAGAAAATCTAACGTATGTATTAGGGGACCAACCAAAAAGCATTGTTCAATTTTAATATCAGTTTTCTACCCTTTACCCTTGAGTGAATTAAAAAGGTTATGGAGTTTCTCAGTGAAATAAAAGGGCTCTGAGGATCACTTTATACCCCAGGAGTAAAAGAATATTTAGATTAAGACCTTGAATTTTGAGATTCCAAGTATGGAGAACCCATGGCTCATGAATTCTTCTGTACAAGCAATGAGTTCTGTGCAAGAATGCCCAGCCACAATAGATGGCTATATAGCCATGTAGAACATCATTGGCTCCACTGTTAAGGACTGGTCTTTTGCAGTGACATAAGGTGACTGTAAGAAGCAAAAGTTACATAGTTTGGTAAGACAAAATTTTCTAAAGGTAAAGCTAGGTTTCCCTCTTTTTAGGTAATTTAAAATAGGAGAGATACTGGATATAATGCTAATAGGGGAACTGGGTCTTGTTCAATTACTAAGACTGCATTTGGAACTCAAGTATACTGAGCAGATCATATAATTTGCAATAATAGCACTAGACAGATGGCTATGAATACATGAGTAAAGAAATAAAAGTTTGATCTTCACCAGAGTAGCTGTTAATTGTCCTGGAATCTGATAACAATGACACTTAAAAATTACCTGCTAAGACGTCTCTTCAACCACACACCTTGGCCCAATACTGCTCCATCCTTGCTGACTATTCTCATTCCACAAGTTATTTAAATTCATAGGGCCCCAATTTCCTTGTAAAATCATTTACTTCTCAGGTTTTTACAAAATTACACGAGTTATTGAATAAAAGGAGTTTTGATGAATTCTTGGCATATAGAATTTGCCATTCTTGCCATGTGTTGTTTGGTTTATTAGTTTATTATTGTTTTACCTGTAAGTATACCTTTCGGACATGCTTATTAATATATCCAAAAAGGTTAACTTATCATTAAAGCAAATGATTTGTTGAGTACAGTTGCCAGATTTAGCAAATAAGACTATGGAACAGTCAGTTAAATTTGAATTTCAAATAAATAAAGATTTTTTTTTAGTGTAGGTATGTTCCAAGTATTTTAGCATACCTATGAAATATTCTCACAGCTTTTCAATCCCTCAGTAGGTATTGGTTCTGTTCACCTGTAGTGTTTATAAAGATTCCATATTACTTCTCATGGACGTGTCTTGGGAGGTGATCTTATAAGTGAGTCAGATTCTATGAAACAACCACATACTTCTGTCAAAACTACTCAAGTCAGAAACAATCATTCTTCTTCTGGTGGCTGAAAGGATTACAAGGTTTAGAAGGAGCTGTCAGGAGAGAGACTGAAATAAAAGATAAACAAGAACAAAACAGAAGAAAGCAGAAAAAGAGATGAGAAAGAGAAAGATAAGACTGAGTTCTCAAAAATGGTTTGAGTCCCTGGAGCCAACTGACCTGATTTTTATATACCTAATTTGATATTTCTATTTAGCTAATATCAATTTACATTTGATTCTTTACACTTACAGCCAAAAGACTTCTCATTAATAAAGTGAATCAAGGCCATCTACAAGGCTTTGGAAGCAGGAAATAGTCCAAGATTTAGAGTCATAAAATTCATCTTAATATGGGTCTTAGAACATGACTAGTGTTCAAAAACAATGCCCATGGTTAATAGCATAATTATTACATCATAAACTTCCAAATAATGAGATGTAACTAATTTGGTACAAGAGATCAAGTTGCAGCATAAAGACTTTCTATAAAAGGGCACTTAAATGAACTCATGTCATTTCAGTTTTTCTCATGGTCAACACACTTTTATTTTCTCCAAGAATCATCATAAATATTCTACAACAGTACATAGCCCTTTGACAAATTTGACAAGTAGAAATTTTAGTTCCCCCAAATACACTCACTTTAAAGAAGGGATAAAAATTGCTAGAGCAATTTGGATTTTGGTATTGTCAAATTTTTAATGTAATGTTTTCAAAATTTTTTGAGGCATCGAATGACTTAAAACAGGTGATTTTTTTTTCCTGTTATTTTCTTGGTGCCACAGAGAAGTGGAGTACAGTTGCAGCATCATTCTATAATTCTCTCTTATGTTTCTAATGCTTTTTAAAAAATTGCAAGAGGGGTTTTTAATCGTTGGTATCATTTTGTACATCACAACTGCTATGAGCTTATGCAATACAAAAATAATGGAGCTTTGCATTGATGTTTGTGATTTCATAAATTAATTTCTACAGTTCTGAAACAAGATGACCACAGGTCTAAACTCAACTCTGGAGCTTACCATTTGAATGATCTTAGGCAAGTTACCTTCCTATAACTCAATTTATTTATCTGAAAACTGTACTTGATAATAGCACCTGCTTCATACAGTTGTTGTAAAGATTAAATAAACTGACATCTGTAGATTAAATAAACTGACATCTCAGAACAGCCTGAGGCACATAGAAAGCAGTACGTTAGCTTTTATGATTATGATTATTGTCCATTGACCCTAATCTGCAATCTTCCCTAAGGAGTTAACACATTTTATTTTTTATCACTATGGCCCACTCCCCCAACTGGTAAAATCAGGTTCAGAGAAAATGAAGAGACCAGCTGTGATCACACCACTTCTGAGTGGCAGATCTGAATATCAGCCTCAGGGTTTACAATGTGTAAATGATGTTTTTATGCAAAACTATTTATTCAGCATTCTCAAAATCCATGGAAAGTGTTTTCAGGAATGTAGTATATAAAGTGCTTGGTTTTAAATCAGTAAATCCATCTGCATAAATAATTTTTTTATTTAAATTAAAATTAGTCAAACCAGATCTTTTTCTTGATGCACCCAAGTTAGTAAGATTTTCTTTAAAAATTCTTAGTTTAGCCTGACCAGGCAGTGGTGCAGTGGATAGAGCATTGGACTGGGATGCATAGGACCCAGGTTCAAAACACGAGATTTCTGGCTTGAGCTCAGGCTCATCTTGCTTGAGTGCAGGCTCACCGGCTTGAGCAAGGGGATGCTGGCTTGAGAGTAGTATCATAGACATGATCCCATGGTCACTGGCTTGAGCCCAAAGGTCACTGGCTTGAGGCCCAAGGTCACTGGCTTAAGCCAAAGGTCTCTGGCTTGGCCAAGGGGTTACTCACTCTGCTGTAACCTCCCAGTCAAGGCACATATGAGAAAGCAATCAATTCACAACTAAGGAGCTGCAACAAAGAATGATGAGGAACTATGAGTTGATGCTTCTCATCTCTCTCCCTTCCTGTCTGTCCTTATCTGTCCCTCTCTCTGTCTCTCTCTCTCTCTCTCTGTCTTTGTCACACGCACAAAAAATTCCTAGTTTAGCTAAGCTTGCCTTTGGAGATATAAAATATTTTTGTTCTCTTCTTGTTTTTGTTTGTTTGTTTTTGTGTTTTTGGTGATGGTGGTTGAGTTTTAGCTTTATCTCCTACTAATAATTATTCATACTTTTCTCTGTAGATTATACTAATAATTATAAAACTTTTCTCTGTAGATAGGCAGAGTGGCAGGCAGTAATTAAAGGTCTGATTGTATTAAAAACTAATTACATCAAAATATGATTTACTGTACCTTTCAGATAAAAGCTTCTCTTTGGTCTCTCATGAGGTAGCAGTTAGCATATTATCTCCAAACTTCAACAGTTTATACATGGAATTTGCAAGCATGAGATATGCAAGCACGAATTTGATGCCTATGTTTAATGAGAATCTGTATGACCAGATTGGTTACAAATTCTAGGACAGCATTTATGCAGTGAAAAGTAGAGATATAATACAGACACTGAACAAAAAAACTGCGGAGGTGAATTTTTTTTTACCCTAATTCTTTCTTTATTTCTTTCCTTATTTTGGTAAATGAGAGAAGGGAAGGCAGAAAGACTCCTGCATGAGCCCCAATTGGGATCCACTCGGCAACCTCCATTTGGGGCCAATGCTTTGCCCATCTGGGGTCATGCTCACATCTAAGCTATTTTTAGTACTTGAGGGGGAGGCTGGAGGGAGCCATCCTCAGCACCCAGGTCCGACTCACTCCAATCAGCTGAGAAGGAGGAGGGAGGCAAGACTGTTGCCTCTTCTGTAAGCCCTGACCAGGAATCGAACCCAGGACTTGCCAACCAAACTAGCCAGGCCCCCTAATTCTTTTTTAATTGAATTTATTGGGGTAACATTGGTTAATAAAATTATACAGGTTTCAGGTGTACAACTCTATAACATGTCATGTTTAGACTGTATTATGTGCTCATTACCCAAAGTGAAGTCTCTTTCTGTCACCATTTATTCTCCTTTGCCCACTTCTACCTTTTCCCACACACCTTTCTCATGGCAATCACCATAGTTTTCTGTATCTGTTTTTTGTTTGTTTGTTTGTTTGTTTGTTTGTTTTGCTTAATCCCTTCTCCTTTGTCACCCAAGCACCCAATGCCCCTCCACTCTGACAGCTGTCAGTCTGTTCTATGTTAGTCAGTCTGTTCTATTTTACCCTAATTCTTTACTTGATTCCTAAGGAATATAAATCTATAGCTCTATGAAACAAACTTTAGTTAAAAAAGAAGACATTAGTGTACATGATCTGATTATTTTTTACATATTAGAGGTGAATAATATACAAAGTCTTTGCCACTGAACTTATTGCTGGTAATTATTGTTAAATAATTGTTATTTGCTATTAGCCCTTTCTGCTTTCTTACCAGTAGATAAGTGTAGTGCTGGACCACATTGAACACTAAATTCCTATTGACAAATTAATAAAGTTGAAGAAAATAATGAAGTGTATGAAATAAAAAAATTTAGTAAGTTAGGCTTCAGAGGTTGAGCATATGCTTCCAATAAGGAAAAATAATGCTTATATATTATCAATAATAAAAATAAATTTTAACATTTCTGAAATGTATTTAAAAATTAGTTTAGTTTTACTTATTTATTTTTTGCAGATCATGCATTAATATCAAAGTATAATTTTATTTATGTACTTTTAGAAATTTTTACTTGCCATGAAGTAGATTCACAGTTGTGAGTACATGAAATAGAGTTTGTTGTTATATTATTTATTAATTATTGAATTATTTTCCATGGAAAAACTGTAAACCTACTTTTGCTCCATCTTATATACAATTTTTTTCAAAGAAGATACAGTGATAATACTTCTAGTAGAAATGATATCATTATAACTTTGGTTATTACACATTGTGGGGTTAATTTTAGTCTACCAATCTTATAAATATGCTTTATATATACCTGGCTTTAGAGACACAGTGACATATAAAAATGTAAGATTCTATGTGGATTTTATAGGTAGGATCCTAATATGATTCCAAAATGGATTTACAGAGATTATGCTAAGCAGTATCTGAGATAATCTAAGTTCAAAGAGTGTGACAAAGCTTTAGCATGCAAAAATTTCCAAAAAATCCTTAATTTTCTTCCTACCCAGCTTAGACTCCAACCCTATATTCACTCATTGGAAAATATCTTTAAAAACCCTGCCCACTCTTCCACCTTTTGTTAGCTACTTGAGTAAAAAGTCAACCATAATGACTCCTTCCCACTGAATAAGATGAAATTACAACTAAGAAGACCTACCTTACCTAAAATTAATGATTACTAGTTTCAAATGGGAACTTAATGGTCTCTTTTAATCCTACAAGATAACCTCACCTTTTCAACTCTTTCACTATTCTAATGAAAATATAGATAGGTAGATAGATCCGCTTGTGTTCTTATCTGAAGCCAAAGCCAACAGGTGTGCATAAACCCCATCTCCTTTCTCTTTCTTAAAGACACAGCTCCAGCAATGGTACTTGCCGTCCTGAATCTAAGCAATCTTCTAAACCTACTGGATCATTCCCATGAGAATATAAAGTTGTATAATTTTTATATCTTAAAAAAATCTTTTAATCATTAATTCTTACCTAGTTAATACTCAATTGCCTTGCTTAGCAAAATTGCTGAAATTTTTTTGTATATACTGTTTGTTTTTCAATTTTCTTCCTCAAAGTTCTCTTAAATTGGTTCAAGCAGGGATTTCCTTTTTGTGCTATTAGAAATTTTCACTTGACATGGAAGCAGTGAAAGAGTCACTCCATCAAAACAGTTCTGGTAAAGGTGGTATGCTTCTGAGACTCATACTCAGTTCTCCATCTTTATATCATTTTACATTTTCAGACCTTTTATTTTGAAGTTACTTTAAACTCACTTAGAAGTTTCAAAAATAGTACAGAGTTCTGCTGTACTTTTCAAGCAGATTTCCCAAGGGATTTATCTACAAAGGCAAATATAGTAATAAAAACCAGGGAATTCACATTGAAACAAACTGTTAACTAAACCACAGACCTTATTTAGGTGTCATCAGTTTTTATATGCACTCATTTTTTTTTTTGGTGCATAATGCTATGATGTTTTATCACATGTATAGATTCAAATAAACACCACAACAATGATACAAAAATACTCAATCACCCCAAAGAAATTACATAATTCTATCTCCTCTTAATGACAATCTTTCACTGACTTGCCTACTCAACCCATCCACTCAGCATTTCTTGAGGGTCCAATGGGTGACTCAAATTAATACATCCAAAATAGAAAACCTGATCATTCTCCCCAAACTTATTCTACTTGTTATTTTTTCATCATATTCAGTAAGAACTGTATCCCTTAAGTTTCTCAAAGTAAAAAACTTTAGTGTCATCACTGATTCCACTCATTCTCACATACCCCATATCTGTACCATAAAATAATTTGTGGGCTTTATCTTCAACATATATCTATAATCTGACCTTTTCTTTCACCCCCATTGTCAATGCTCAGGTTCAAGATATCATCATTTGGGGTTAGATTATTATGTAATCTAAATAATTGCTAAATTATCTTTTATTAATCTTGTTCTTCTTATTGGGTTATATACAATATTAAAACATGTCAAATAATACCAACTCTTAATTCAAAATCTCCAAAGCCTTCTTAGACAACTGAGTAAATTTAAAAATCCTTCCAGTTGCCTGCCTGGCCTTGCATGATATGTCCCCATATGATTTATTTATGTTTATTTTTACTACATTCCTTTCACTCACTCCTGTCTGGGTCCTTCATCATCCTAAAAAAAAATCAAACACACTCCTATATTTGAGCTGTAGTACTTGATATTCAAGCTGCCAAACATACTTTAGATCTAGATCACAGCAAACTCTATTACTTTTCTTTTTAAAATTTGATTTTAATTGTGCATATAGTAAAATCTACTCTTTGTGGTTAAAAAAAATCTATGAATCAACTTTAATTTCTTTATGTCCTTGATTAAACGTCAATTAATAAGCCCAGTCTTCCTGACCATCCTGTATGAATCAAGCCTGTCGATAGTGCATATGCACTATACTCATTCTTTTTACCAATATTATTTTCTTCTAGCACTTAAAGTCATCTGAAAAGTTGTATATCTGTACATTATTTTTTAAAAGCTCTTTCTTTAGGGTATACACTTAATACAGATATACTTTTTTTTTAATCTTACATTTCCTTAGGAAAACATAGCACTATTGAGTGTCTATTATATCCTATGGAGAACTTCTGTCTTAGGTCATAACATTAAGTAATCCTAGTTTTGGTTCCACTGTAGTAAGGTACCAAAAACCAGAAAAATTAATATTGATATTCTAGGAGGAAAGGTTAGGATTTCCTGTCCCGTCCTTCCTTTGGGTAGGGGAGGGAGAAGAATGTAGAAGTTTCTGGCTTGCAAGAACAATGGGTCATTTAGTTTTAAATCTAAAATAAAGGTTAACCAAGAAACTTCTTCTCTTTCAATGAGAGACAGAATTTATATACCACCCTACATTGATTGTAGTTCCTCCCCTTCCTGGAATCCTGAGAGTAACATACCTCTAGGAAAAGGAAGCCTAAAAGATTTGTAAGCATCTTTGATTGTGTTACCTTGAAAGTCTTAATGTTTCTGTGTATCCCCTAAACAAATGTTGTAAGCTTGTGTCATGATGTCATGCTCTCCCTCACCTGTGTGTGATCAAGGGTATATAAGCAGCCCCTGAAATATTTTTGAGGCACATAATTTGGGCTTCCAGACTGCCCCATGTCAGCTATATGTGGCTGGCATATTTAATAAATCTCCTCCTTTAATAAAACTCCTTAAAATTTATCTGGACTTGGTATCTCTACATAAACCTGTGGATTTGAGGTACAGGTATGTTTACAACAGCACCAGCTCTCTCTGAAATTACCTATTTGTTCCTCTTTTCTGTTTATTTTTTGAAGCACCTAGATCAATATTTTTCAAAGTATAAGTTTCCAATAATGAGATAAATAATATATGTATCTAAATCTCAATGATAAATTTCCTAGCCTCTACCTTTACCTTTATCAAGCTAATTGTTCCTATGTCCATCTTAAAGGTAGATTAAATTGATGCCATAAATATGGAAATTTTATTCCACACTTCTGTGCTCATAACACTAGTTCTTTGTTCCACAAAATATTGGTTCTTGATTTTGCACTTAACCTATATTTTCTTTATATGGGAAACTCTTTTCTTTTTCAAGATCTTATTTATTAATTTTTTAGAGAGAAGATAAAGGAAAGGGGGGAGGAGTGGGAAGCATCAACTCATAGCAGCTGCTTCTTGTATATGACTTTACCAGTCAAGCCCAGCGTTTCCAACCTGTGACCTTAGCATTCAGGTGGATGCTTTATCCACTGCACCACCGCAGGTCAAACAGGGAATTCTTTTTTTTTAATATTTTTTTAAATTTATTTCATTTTTTTTTCAGAGAAGAGAGAGAGAGAGATAGAGAAACATGGAGAGAGAGAGAGAGAGAGAGAGAGAGAGAGAGAGAGAGAAAGGAGAGGGGCAGGAAGCATCAACTCCAATATGTGCCTTAACCAGGCAAACCCAGGGTTTCGAACCAGCGACCTCAGTGTTCCATGTCAATGCTTTATCCCACTATGCCACCACAGGTCAGGCCAAACAGGGAATTCTTAATTTTTTTCCTGCCTAACAAGTTTTTAAACATATTGAATGTTAAAATCATTCCTTGAAAACAATTTTATTTTAATTTTAAAAAATGATCATGCCTTGAAACTTATAATAGTACTATATGTGCCATGCTGAGCAAAATAAACTATTAGTAAATATTTATTGTATCTATTGATTGGTGGTACTTATTTTCTATTTACTTTAAAATAAAGTACAGGCTTTTAAATTTTTGGAAGTTGAAAGTCACATAGAAAGTCTTCAATTTTAATATAATTTATACCCAGCAACTTGCAGGTTATGTCTTAATTATCTTTGCATTTGTAGGATCTGGCCCAAGACCTGCCATATGCTAGGAGCTTAGTAAATTATTCTGAATAAACACAATAATAAATGTATCAACACTCTCAACCTCATGTACAAATTTACAGTCAGTAGGATTTAGATCTGAATAGAGAGGTATGAGTGCATTTTATGATAGAGCACTTACTTATATTCACTGTTTGTTCTTTATCTCCTTTCAGAATATTCTTTGATTTCTGCTAAGAATTTACCAATAAGAACATTCGGTCTTTGCCTCATCAACCAGTCTTCAGTAAGACTGAGAGGTTGGAATCATTTTCACTATTAATGAATGACAAGGTAATGTAACTTCCTTTTCTGTCTTAAACAAATCCTTGGTTTTCATACTCATTTCCTTTAATCATCACTATCTTTGCCTGGACCTATTTGATTTTAATATTCCATTTTAAATAAAAACACCTATTGGGAGAATCTTGTTTTACTTTTGGGCAAAAAATCATTTGCGATTTTAATTTGTTTCTTTTCCTTTAGGCAAACGAAATGTTTTCAATGACACTGCATTCTTACAAACCCTGCATATGAGAAAGTTAACAAATCATAGAGAAAGAGAATACTTTTATTTTTCTTTCAGAGTTCTAAGACAGTGAAGGCTTGGGCTGTGGTCCTAAGCAGTGACATGTAAAGTGAAAAGTTTTATTTACCAAATAGAGATAAATGACAAGCTGGCAGTTCTTAAAGTTCTGATTTGGTCTTTGATTGGGCTGAGAATATGATTTCACACAATTAGGTAGCCTGCAAACAGCACTTTCATACAATGATGGATGTTGTCTCCCTTGGCACAATAACAGCGTGGCATGAATAAATCATATTTGCCCTGAAAACCCATGTTATTCCCGCAAAATTGATATTACATTTGGTGTTCCCATTTCAGTTGTTGACCAAGTGTCATGCCCTATTTATTTGATTCCTTGAACTCTTTCAACCTCTTGCTGTATTATTCCTATACAAATTCATTTCTCTTAAAGGCTTGAGTTTTCACATAGCCTTATTTGGTGAAGATATATGACTGATAAAATAAAATTTGGATCAATAATATATTATGAAACTGGGTCATCTACCTCTAAGTCAGAAACAGACACAGGTTAAGTTTCCTAGAATTAAAGGCATTGATAAAGCTCAAGCAAAAGACAACATTAGATTTCTTTCTTATTTATTTTTTAGCATTCATGGTCTTGGAAAACAGATAATACTTAAACTGATGGATTTTATGTGTTTAAGAAATAAACACTAAAGATAGAAGGATCTAGTTATCTTCTTACAAAACAAGTGCATTATTAAGATCACCTATGTTTTTTAATTCCAACTTTTGAATGATGAGTCTTTCACAATAATGAATCTAATTTAATTCCTCATAAGTGAGGCATCAGTAGCTGATTAGGATAAATATATTCTATTTTCATTCTTACAAGATATTTTACAAAATGCACATGTGATTTTACTTGCTAATTTAGCACTTAAAAGACACTTTCCTTTTAGATATTTTGGAAGAAAATACTCTCACTAGGTAAGTGGTAGGTAGTTGCTCAAATTCTGCATATTTCAAACTTTAATGCAAGGTATCATATTTCATAAACCATTCTATTTTCTTGCCATAGGGAGAAAGGGGAAATAGGGGGTTTTCTGCAGTAGTTTCAGCTGTGGCATTTTAGTATCCCTAATTTATGGTAGTTGTAAAAATATGGTTTTTTATTAAGAGATTAAAATTTTTATTAATACAGATTAAGAATCAGTCACTTTTTAAAATTATTGAAGACTAAGCAATATGCAGAAAAACAAACAAATCATTAGCAAAACAATCAGTTTTGACAAAGTAAACACATCCATCTATTTACCAGCCTCTAGATCTAGAAATAGATAGATCTGGTAATAGAGCATTACTAGAATCCTGGAAAGTATCACTACATCTTCCCCAAACTAATGGCGATTATGACTTCCAGTTATGGCTTGTTTTAAACTTTAAATATATTCACTCTCTTTTATTTCTTCAACATTATTTTTTTGTATAATTTACTCATTCTATTGCATGCAGCAATAGTCCTTCATTATTACACTCACCATAACATAGTGTTCAATTCTCTAAATAGAATTTTTTTTTTGGTATTATATATACCTAAATAGAATTATCCATTCAGTCATTAATGAACATTTATTTCTGGTGTTTCTGTATGAATGACTCAGCAATAAACATTTTATACACTGATTTTTGTTTTTAAAAACATATACATTGAGTGGGGTCAATGACAGAGAATGAAATAGGGTATGTATATGTTCAGATTTAGTAAAAATTGCCAATTTAACAAATTTTCAATAATGGGTATACCAATGCATGTTTCTATCAGCACTGTATAAGAAATTCTGTTGTGCCTGGCCTGTGGTGGCACAGCAGATGGAGTGTCAACTTGGAACACTGAGGTTACCGGTTCGAAACCCTGGGCTTGTTGGGTCAAGGAACATATGATAAGCCATCAAGCAACGAACAAGAAAATTGAACCAACCATATATGAGTTGATATGTCTTGCTCCCTATCCCCTCTGTAAAATCAATAAATAAACTCTTTTAAAAATAAAGAAGAAAGTAATTCTATTGTTCTATAGTTTCACCAACAACTGGTATTGTTCATTTTAAAAATTAGGCATTTTTGTTGTATATAACAATATTCTATTAAAGTTTTAATTAATATATCCCTGATGACTGATCAAGTTGAGCAGCTATTTATATATATTTTGGATTTATAGAAAGATCTTGTTCAAGTCTTTTGCACATTTATTATGCTTATCTTAATTTTTTTTATTTGTAGTTTATTTTGTGATATTGCTACTAGCCTTTGTCAAATGAAATGCATTGCTATTATTTCTCCCATGCTGTGTCTTGAGTTGTCATTTTTAGGAAAAAAATCTTTTAATATACATAACATCTTTATTTTAACATAGTCTATATCTAATTTATCAACTGTGTATTGAGGTTAGGCATTTATTCATTTATTTAGATAAATTAAAAAGTATTTGTACCCAATAACCTGGTATACTTTTTCATTTCTTTCAAATCTATTTCTATATAAAAATGATTTTAAAATCTAATTAGAAAATGATTTTTACATGTAAGTAAAGTAAAAGAATCTAAGTTGCTTTTGTAGTTTCTAAAAAAAAAAAAAAACAGTGAAAACCAACTTATATGCACTCTAGATACATCTGAATATAATCTACTATGAGTCCATTAATCAGTTTGCTTGTAAGAGCATGCTTATAATTACCTACAAATATTGGATTATGAAAGAAATAAAATATATAAAAAGTATAGGCTACACTGGAGGAAAAAATGACATAACAAGTGCAAATCTGTATGTTGTTTTTTGTAGTAAAAAATACTAAACATTCTTAAAAGATTAATTTCTCATTTCATGGCAGGAGAATTGCCTGGACTGACCAGAACTGATGTTGAAGAAACTGTAATCACTAAATATTAGCTTTGTTGAAATATAGTGAGTCACTTTAGGGAGAAAAATAGTTGAGAAAATACCAAATGATTAAAGTACTATAAAACAAAGTAATCTCTTGACTTTATATTTGTAATTCTTTAAAGTCTTATTTTGGGAAATGAGACTATAGTTTATTAGAGGCAAGGAGTTTATATCTATGGTCACTTGAAGAAGCAATGCTTCTAGTTAGATATTTTTAAAATTTTATTTCAAAAATTAAATTTAACAGGGTGACATTGATCAATAAGTGTACATAGGTTTCAGGTAAACATTTCTACAGCATCTGAGCTTTTGATTATGTTGTATACCCTTCACACAAATTAGGTTTTTTTTCATGAAAATTGAGTGGAACGAACAGATTAAATTCCTCTTCAGATCACTAATTAGCAAGAGCATAGTAACAATTTTATGGATATAATTTTTGTTGTTGTTCAGTGAAACTAGCTAGTATTTCTACTACCAAATTTAGTTACCCAATAATAATCAATTACACCTGCAATGTTGTGCTATCAATTTGTAAGCCAGTTTGCCTTATAAATGAAAATAACAAAAAAAGAGACTTCTTTTCATCAGAGTAAATGATACATTTATACTGCAGCCTCTTAAAAATCTGATCTGAAAGAGTAGGGTTTGTATCCCAATATTTCCATTTATAATTTTGATGACATGGGTAAATTATTAAGTCTTCCTGGACACTAGTTTCCTATATACAGGGTGTGGCAAAAGTAGGTCTACAGTTGTAGAAACACTGTAGTACTTGAAACAGAGTCTATTTTTGTATTATTACTTATTGGATTATTTTCCATACGAACAACTGTAAACCTACTTTTGCACCAAGCTGTGTAATTGGGATGGACTGTTTCCTGTAGTGTTGTTTTGAGAACTGAGAAAATACATCTACAGTGCTGATCACAGCTTAGAACATAGTATTCTAATTAAAAAAGAGGTCTATTTTTAATTATTCAACAATTGACCCTCTTTCTCAATTGAAGATATTTTTTTAGATCTCAAAACTTGAATTTTAAAATAATTTCAAACTGAACTAACTTGACAAATATAAAAAAATTCAAACCACTTATTTTCTTTCCCTGATACTTTTACCAACTCCTCACATTAGATGTGTGAAGTGCTAATGCTACATATTCTTACACCTAATTGATTTCTTAACTATTAAACTACTTTTGCTAGATTAATAAGATGAAAACCATTTCATATTTTGAGAACATAATATAATGATGGTTATGTATATTTTCTTCATTTTAATTTTAGTAACAAACTAATAGAAAGAAATGACATAAATGATATCACAGAAACCTTTCACTTGTAAGACTAATGAAAGCCTGCCATATCACATACCAGTAATCATTAACCAGAAAAAACCCCCACATCTTTTCAGTATAAACTAAAGTTATCATGAAATACTTGTTCTCCATCATTATGTTTATAATAGAAGGCTATTTTCATATGGACCTCACTGTCAAATTTGGAGATAGGAGGCCAATTCTAGTTAACTGACATTGAACTTTGCCAGAAAGAAACCATGTATAGCATTAGTGGATAATTTAAACACCAAGATTGATTGATACTATGTAGCAAATGTGAATTATAGAAATAATTTCAAATATATTTAATTAACTCACAAATACAAAGGAATGCTATCACATACTCTCATACCTAAAAAGAATTATAGAATGTCATTGATAGTAAGGTGTGTTAGTGAAGAAAAAAGGCAACATAAATGTTTAATAACATAAGATGCTGAATATCATGGGCAGTGTTGGGAGACAATATTCTAAATATTTTCATGTTTCTACAAAATCAGGGTTTGTCTTCAAAATTTACGGGCATCCCTTTCTCAAGTAATTGAATGACAGACATACTTTGGAAATTAATTAATTACTCCAGAAAATTTTACACGTTCTTTTACATGCAAGATAATAAATTTGATAATTGTGATTAAATGGACCAATGCCTTGAAAGATACAATTTACTAAACTTATAGGAGTAATTAATCACCTAAATATACATATATAATCAAAGTGAATCAAAGATTAATAATCTTCTAAAACAAAGCACTAATCCCAGAAGGATGCAGTGAATTCTACCACACACTTAAGGAAGAAATTATGTAAAGTCTCTACAATGTCTTCTAGAAAATAGAAGCAGAGAAATAATTCCTTACTTGTCTTATAAGGCCAACATTACTCTAATATCAAAACTAGACAAAGATATTGTAGACATAAGTCAAAGAAGTGATTAGAACATGAGCTTACATAGCATCTTAATAATAAAATACATATACATATATACATATTCATATATACATATATTGGGAAAAGTGACAAAAAAGGATACAGACTTGAGTTTTTAGAGGCAGGAAACTATGGAAAAGCAAATATATGGGGAAATAAATGTATAGTAGAGAAGGGTTAGTTTTGGCATGGCTGGGTATATAGATGTCTGTGTGCAGTTTCTGACCAGATATGGATCTAAAGTTGTTCCCCAATGATTCACTTCTGTCCTACCTTGTAAAGAGGGGAGAGGGGACACTTTTACAAATTTCTGTCCTGTTTTAGGTGAATAGAGGGAAAGCAGAGAGTTTACCTTATTTCTGTTTTTTCACAATTGCCTTCAGCTAAAAAGGTCCTTGTGTCAAAGTGGACTATTTTGGGGGTGGCATGTTCTGTTACCCTTCAGTAGGAATTCTATTTAGTAATACGTACAGATTGAAATCATTAGTAGAACTGAATCTTTCTTGTGAAGAGTAAAATGAGTATAGGAAATAATTGGAATTGGTTTGGCTTTCCCCAGTAAGTTTCACACCACTGGAAGCAAAGCATGAGCTGAAGATGCCAAGGCTGGTAGTTTTGCACAAAGGATCAGCAGCAGAAAATAGAAACCTCGAAGGAAGAGGCACAGGGAGGCTTTGTTTCCTTATCTCACACTGGAAGACAAAACAGTGAGAAAGAACTGAATGGCGCAGGAGCCAGGGCAGTCTGGATTGATCTTCACAAAATGTTATGGGATTGAATGAGTTTGATTTGTAGATGTCCAGTCAGTTATTAAGACAGGCAGTTCTGGCTGCATGCCCATGACCAAGGTTTGGCCTCACCTCTCAGGTGTTCAGCAACTCCTATTCAATACCACAGCCCACTCAGTCCCACACCGGTGTTTGGGGGGGAAGTGTATCTTTTTCCTCAGGACAAAATGAGAGTATCAGTAGTAATCCTAAGTGGAAGACTGCTATGGCCAGTAGTTTGGCTATCTTACTGAGGTCCATCAGCAACACAGACAATACAGTGGCAGAAAGATGAGATTACTGGCTCCTAATTAATTATCAACAAATTGATATTTGCTTGAAAATGCATCACAAAGGGCCAGTGGGGGGAGGAACAGGACAAAAAATAAATAAATCCTATTTGTATTTTATTTTCTTGAGTAGAGAACAGATGGCAATAAATTACATTGTTTTATCCTGAATTATTCTGTCACATCAGGTTTGAAAAGGTCAATCTGTAATTTTCCACATTTTCAATAGAGAAACTGTATTGCTGTAAGACTTATAAGAATACAAAAGACCTTGAGATTTTAACTAAAAATAGTATATTGTAATAAACAATTTCAGAGGTAGAATTTTTATACTTTAAAAATCTGTGATTAGGTTATGGGTACAAGAGGTGACAGACTATTAAAATGGGTGTCAAATTGTTAAGCTGATGTGTCAGAAGGTTAAAATGGCATTTAATTCCTCTAGTTTGCTGTTTACTTAAGCAGTTTTGGAATAAAGCCTAATAGCAGGTTAGGGATAGAAAAGATCTTAGATGATTACTTAGATTAGTAGTTCTCAAACCTTTAAAAAACATTAAATCATATGAAAGGCTAAATATAAAATAGCTAAAAGCACAACTTCTTTATTAAAATAAGGGTCACACCTGCCCTTTCATTCCCCTTGATCCTCTAAAAGCATGTCATTAGAGCTGTTCTCAGGAAAGCTCAGAGAACCTGTGTGTCTGACACCTTTGATTCAGTGCAAGGACACAGAGTGAACCCTGAGGCTACAGAATAGAAGAGCAGACATGGAAGTGGTGTGATGAAAGGAGAGTTGACTTTGTGTACTAAACACACAAGGCAACATACAGATGTTATTTTAATTGTACCCATTGAAACCTATATAATTTTACTAACTACTGTGTAGGGCAAGGGGCCGCCACCATCCTGGTCATTCACATGAAGGTTCTCATTGAATTTGAGCGGACGGTAAAGGAAGTGTGGAGCCCAAAACTGGTGGGCCATTCCTTTAGTCTAGCCTCACACTGGCAGGCGAGTAAAACACACACAGGGAAAACACTTCCCTTCCACTCATTCAGAGGACACAAAGCTACTGACACATCTAGATTTTCCTAGAATCAAAGGCCCCCACCAGCTCAGTCACCTCTGGTTCCCCATCTGCACATCTTCTGCGTTCTCCTCTCTGCACAAACTGGCTTCTCCTTCAGCACCCTGCCATCTTAGCTTCCTTCTTTGCAAAAATGGCTTCCTTCTTCCTCCTTCTCCTTTTTAAAATCTTTTGGAGTGAAAACCCCTCCTCCAGCAACATTAACATAACAATGACCCTTCCCAAGCAGGAAGGTTTCAGACCAGCACCATTTTTTTTTTTTTTAATAAATTTTTATTAATGGTAATGGGATGACATTAATAAATCAGGGTACATATATTCAAAGAAAACATGTCTAGGTTATTTTGTCATCAAATTATGTTGCAAACCCCTCGCCCAAAGTCAGATTGTCCTCCGTCACCCTCTATCTAGTTCTCTGTGCCCCTCCCCCTCCCCCTAACTCTCTCCCTCCCTCCCTCCCATGTCCTCCCTCCCCCCCCACCCTTGGTAACCACCACACTCTTGTCCATGTCTCTTAGTCTCATTTTTATGTTCCACCAATGTATGGAATCATGTAGTTCTTGTTTTTTTCTGATTTGCTTATTTCACTCCTTATAATGTTATCAAGATCCCACCATTTTGCTGTAAATGATCTGATGTCATCATTTCTTATGGCTGAGTAGTATTCCATAGTGTATATGTGCCACATCTTCTTTATCCAGTCTTCTATTGAAGGGCTTTTTGGTTGTTTCCATGTCTTGGCCACTGTGAACAGTGCTGCAATGAACATGGGGCTACATGTGTCTTCATGTATCAATGTTTCTGAGGTTTTGGGGTATATACCCAGTAGAGGGATTGCTGGGTCATAAGGTAGTTCTATTTGCAGTTTTTTGAGGAACCACCATACTTTCCTCCATAATGGTTGTACTACTTTACAGTCCCACCAACAGTGAATGAGGGTTCCTTTTTCTCCACAGCCTCTCCAACATTTGCTATTACCCGTCTTGTTGATAATAGCTAATCTAACAGGGGTGAGGTGGTATCTCATTGTAGTTTTGATTTGCATTTCTCTAATAACTAATGAAGCTGAGCATCTTTTCATATATCTGTTGGCCATTTGTATCTCTTCCTGGGAGAAGTGTCTGTTCATGTCCTCTTCCCATTTTTTTATTGGATTGCTTGTTTGTTTGTTGTTGAGTTTTATGAGTTCTTTGTAAATTTTGGATATTAGGCCCTTATCTGAGCTGTCGTTTGAAAATATCAGTTCCCATATAGTTGGCTGTCTGTTTATTTTGATATCAGTTTCTCTTGCTGAGCAAAAACTTTTAATTCTGATGTAGTCCCATTCATTTATCTTTGCCTTCACTTCTCTTGCCATTGGAGTCAAGTTCATAAAATGTTCTTTAAAACCCAGGTCCATGATTTTAGTACCTATGTCTTCTTCTATGTACTTTATTGTTTCAGATCTTATATTTAGGTCTTTGATCCATTTTGAATTAATTTTAGTACACGGGGACAGGCTGTAGTCGAGTTTCATTCTTTTGCATGTGGCTTTCCAGTTTTCCCAACACCATTTGTTGAAGAGGCTTTCTTTTCTCCATTGTGTGTTGTTGGCCCCTTTATCAAAGATTATTTGACCATATATATGTGGTTTTATTTCTGGGCTTTCTATTCTGTTCCATTGGTCTGAGTGTCTATTTTTCTGCCAATACCATGCTGTTTTGATTATCGTGGCCCTATAATATAGTTTAAAGTCAGGTATTGTAATGCCCCCAGCTTCATTCTTTTTCCTTAGGATTGTTTTGGCTATTCGGGGTTTTTTATAGTTCCATATAAATCTGATGATTTTTTGTTCCATTTCTTTAAAAAATCTCATAGGGATTTTGATGGGAATTGCATTAAATTTGTATATTGCTTTGGGTAATATGGCCATTTTGATTATATTTATTCTTCCTATCCAAGAACAAGGAATATTTTTCTATCTCATTGTATCTTTTTCGATTTCCCTTAACAATGCTTTGTAATTTTCATTATATAGGTCCTTTACGTTCTTTGTTATGTTTATTCCTAGGTATTTTATTTTTTTTGTTGCAATCGTGAAGGGGATTATTTTTTTGAGTTCGTTTTCTAATATTTCATTGTTGGCATATAGAAAGGCTATGGACTTTTGTATGTTAATTTTGTATCCTGCGACCTTACTGTATTGGTTTATTGTTTCTAATAATCTTTTTGTGGAGTCCTTTGGGTTTTCGATGTATAGGATCATTTCATCAGCAAAAAGTGATAGCTTTACTTCTTCTTTTCCGAAATGGATGCCTTTTATTTCTTTGTCTTGTCTGATTGCTCTGGCCAGAACTTCTAGCACCACGTTGAATAAGAGTGGAGAGAGTGGACAACCCTGTCTTGTTCCTGATTTAAGGTAGAAAGTCCTCAGTTTTATGCCGTTTAATAGGATGTTGGCTGATGGTTTATCATATATGGCCTTTATCATGTTGAGATATTTTCCTTCTATACCCATTTTGTTGAGAGTCTTAAACATAAAATTGTGTTGTATTTTATCAAAAGCCTTTTCTGCATCTATTGATAAGATCATGTGGTTTTTGTTCTTTGTTTTGTTGATATGGTGTATTACGTTAACCGTTTTGCATATGTTGAACCATCCTTGAGATTCTGGGATGAATCCCACTTGATCATGATGTATTATTTTTTTAATATGTTGTTGTATTGGGTTTGCCAGTATTTTGTTTAGTATTTTAGCATCTGTATTCATTAGAGATATTGGTCTGTAGTTTTCTTTCTTTGTGCCATCCTTGCCAGGTTTTGGTATGAGGGTTATGTTGGCCTCATAAAATGTGTTTGGAAGTATTGCTTCTTCTTCAATTTTTTGGAAGACTTTGAGTAGAATAGGAACCAAGTCTTCTTTGAATGTTTGATAGAATTCACTAGTATAACCGTCTGGGCCTGGACTTTTATTTTTGGGGAGATTTTTAATAGTTTTTTCTATTTCCTCCCTGCTGATTGGTCTGTTTAGGCTTTCTGCTTCTTCATGACTCAGTCTAGGAAGGTTGTATTGTTCTAGGAATTTTTCCATTTCTTCTAGGTTGTTGTATTTGGTGGCATATAATTTTTCATAGTATTCTACAATAATTCTTTGTATTTCTATGATGTCTGTGGTGATCTCTGCTCTTTCATTTTGGATTTTATTTATTTGAGTCCTGTGTCTTTTTTCCTTAGTGAGTCTTGCCAAGGGTTTGTCAATTTTGTTGATCTTTTCAAAGAACCAGCTCCTTGTTTTATTGATTTTTTCTATAGTTTTTCTGTTCTCTATTTCATTTATTTCTGCTCTGATTTTTATTCTCTCCTTTCTTCGGCTGGTTTTGGGTTGTCTTTGTTCTTCTTTTTCTAGTTCCTTAAGGTGTGAAGTTAAGTGGTTTACTTCGGCTCTCTCTTGTTTGTTCATATAGGCCTGAAGTGATATGAACTTTCCTCTTATTACTGCTTTTGCTGCATCCCAGAGATTCTGATATGTCGTATTTTCATTTTCATTTGTCTGTATATATCTTTTGATCTCTGCGCTTATTTCTTCTTTGACCCATTCATTTTTTAGAAGTATGTTGTTTAGTTTCCACATTTTTGTGGGTTTTTCCCCCCCTTTTTTGCAGTTGAATTCTAGTTTCAAGGCTTTATGATCAGAAAATATGCTTGGTACAATTTCAATTTTTCTAAATTTGCTGATATTGTCTTTGTGGCCCAACGTATGGTCAATTCTTGAGAATGTTCCATGTACACTAGAGAAAAATGTATACTCTGTCGCTTTGGGATGAAGTGTCCTGTAGATGTCTATCATATCCAGGTGTTCTAGTATTTCGTTTAAGGCCACTATATCTTTATTGATTCTCTGTTTGGATGACCGATCTAGAGCCGTCAGCGGTGTATTGAGGTCTCCAAGTATGATTGTATTTTTGTTAGTTTTTGTTTTAAGGTCAATAAGTAGCTGTCTTATATATTTTGGTGCTCCTTGGTTTGGTGCATATATATTAAGGATTGTTATGTCTTCCTGATTCAACTTCCCCTTAATCATTATGAAATGACCATTTTTGTCTCTGAGTACTTTTTCTGTCTTGTAGTCAGCATTATTAGATATGAGTATTGCTACACCTGCTTTTTTTTGGGTGTTGTTTGCTTGGAGTATTGTTTTCCAGCCTTTCACTTTGAATTTGTTTTTATCCTTGTTGCTTAGATGTGTTTCTTGTAGGCAGCATATAGTTGGATTTTCTTTTTTAATCCATTCTGCTACTCTGTGTCTTTTTATTGGTAAGTTTAATCCATTTACATTTAGTGTAATTATTGACACTTGTGGGTTCCCTACTGCCATTTTATAAATTGCTTTCTGTTAGTTTTGTATCTAGTTTGATTCTTCTCTTTTGTTTTTCTATCATTTGTTTTTGTTTGTTTTTGTTCCATACTTCTTTCCTCTGTTGCTACCTTTTTTAAGTCAAGTGTTTTTGTGGTGGTTTTTTTAAGGGTGGTTACCATTAAGTAATGAAAAGGGTACCTACCATATTCATTGTAGTACCCTATCTTATAAGTATTTCTGCACTTCATCATCCTTTGCTACTGTTAATCTCCATCCTCTCCCCCCTTTTTTTCCTTTGTTGTCACAATTTAAGTTTGGTTTTATTGTGTTCTTGGTGGAGCTGTTACTTGTGGTGTTGTTTTCTTTTGTTCTTTGAATCTGGTTGGAAAACCCCCCTTAGTATTTCCTGGAGTGGGGGCTTTCTGTTGATAAATTCTCTCATCTTTTCTGTATTTGTGAATGTTTTTATATCTCCTTCATACTTGAAGGATAGCTTTGATGGGTATAGTATTCTTGGCTGAAAGTTCCTCTCTTTCAGGGCTTTAAATATTGGGGTCCACTCTCTTCTAGCTTGTAGAGTTTCTGCTGAGAAATCTGATGATAATCTAATAGGCCTTCCTTTATATGTTGTACTCTTCTTTTCCCTGGCTGCCTTGAGAATTTTTTCTTTGTCATTGGTTTGTGTCATCTTTATTATGATGTGCCTTGGAGTGGGTTTGTTGGGGTTAAGAAAACTTGGTGTTCTGTTTGCTTCTTGAATTTGAGGCTTTAGTTCCTTCCACAGGCTTGGGAAGTTCTCGTCTATTATTTGTTTGAGTATATTCTCCATTCCATTTTCTTTCTCTTCTCCCTCTGATATACCTATTATTCTTATGTTATTCTTTCTGATGGAGTCAGACAATTCCTGTAGGGCTTTCTCATTTTTTATTATTCTTGAGTCTCTTTCTTCTTCTCTCTGTTGTGCCTCAAGTTGTTTGTCTTCTATTTCACTAATCCTATCTTCAATCTGGGCTGTTCTGTTAGCTAAGCTTGTTACCTCGTTTTTCAGCTCGTGAATTGAGTTTTTCATTTCTGTTTGATTTGTTTTTATAGTTTCAATTTCCTTGGTAATATATTCTTTGTGTTCATTGAGTTGTTTTCTGATCTCCCTATATTGCCTTTCTGTGTTTTCTTGTATATCTCTGAGTATTTTTAAGATTTCTAGTTTAAATTCTCTGTCATTTAGCTCCAAGGCTTCCAATATGTTAAGTCTTTTCTCCATAGATTTTTCCACATCTATTTGTGTTACCTCTCTTTCTTTTGTATCCATAATATTCGATTTCCTCTTTCTTATCGGCATCTGAGGGTGGTCTTATTGATAGCACTAATTAGAATTAATAAAGAGTAAAAAGAAAAAAAAAAAAAGGGTAAAACACCCCACAAAAAAAAAACAGTAATAATTTATTATTTCCCCCTTTTTTCTCTCTTCTCTTTCCCTCCTCTCCCCTCCTCAGGGAAATATCGTGCCTATAATGGAGGGCCTGATTTGGGGTGAAGAGTTCAAGGGGCAAAAAAAGGGAGTAGGGACCTACTAAATGCAAAAAAAAAAAAAAAAAAAAAAAAAAGGAAGAAAATCTTAGACAAGCATAAGATGATTTGCTTGTAAGCAGACCAGCACCATTTTTAACAATAAAAGTGAGCAAACTCAGAAAACAGAAATTTTACAAACTCATTTATTTGCCCAACATGTCACCCCAATACATTTAATAAAACATTTTAAAAAAGGGAACAAAACCGACCAACCTACCAACCCAGCAAACAAACAAACAACAGAAAAAAATGACGTTTTCCCCTGCCTTTCCTCATTAGCCACCCAATCAACTCTGATGCTCCCTATTCCCTTCTGCTGCCAGCTTGTACTAATTCTTCAACCTGAGTGTGCTGGCTGTATCAAGGTAAAGAACTCAGGAAACAGCGAGGGGAAGGACTTCCAATTTGCAAAAGTAGGAATGAAGAGAGGGGAGAAATGTTAGTAATTGTTTCTGTGCACATAGTCTAAAGTCAGTTTGGTTTTCAATGGGAATTCCATTCTGCTGCACCCAGAAGCTCTGCTTATTTTGCTATGATTTTCTTGTTTCTTTTAGTGCATAAATATGTAAAACAGTTATTGATATAGCTGACATAAAATTTTTATTCCTTTGGATTTGCTAAAATAAGGAAATGACTTATGTGCTCAAACAAATCTAATAAATGGAGCTCATATATACCAATCTATGCTCTTTCTATATTTAAAACAATATTTTCTCTGAAATAATGTTTTTTTATCTGGTCATTTAATATTGAGTCATTCATGACTGAAGAACTTTGTAATAGAAAAAATAAGAATGTTTCCTCAAACTCTAGTACATATTTTGTGTAGATGAAAACTATGGAAAGTCTTTCTTTCTTTGTACATAGTAACATATGTGAGTGTCCAAGCACATGCCTTATACACATGTATAGTCTCAGCCAGTTAAAATCTTTTGGCCCTTGCAAGTCAATAGAAATGCTGAAGAATTTTTAGATTGCTTTAGCAATGCAAGTGTAAGGCACAATGGACAAAGCAAACTCATTAAGAGGGAATTTTAGATTATTTCTTTTACAACAGATTAGTTTATTCTACTTAAAAGAATCCTAGCAATAATATTAATGTCTAAAGTATCCTAATGGTTTTATTAGAAAGGGCTAGTGAACAGATACCTTAATCTATAATGTACCACTGTGGGTTATAAAATCATTTATGTGCTAAATTTCTGAGTGTGTACCTTTTACATAGAGGTACTGCTAGTCACATAAAATGAATTGAAAATCTTTTTTTTTTTTCCTTTTCACATTTTTTGGGAAATACTTTTGTAGAACTGGTATTATTTTTTTCATAATATTTTTAGAGAATTTATCAGTGTGGCAGATTTCTTTGTGAAAGATTTTAAACTATAAACTGCATTTATTTAATAGAAATATTTGGATTATTCTTTTTGAGTAAGCTTTGGTTTTTCATATTTTCAGTGAGTTTTTCATTTCATATAAATTATCAAATGTATTTGTAGTTGCTTAAATATTCCTTTAGTTCAAGTTTAATGTCAGTGGAGTTTGTAGTGCTATCTAATGTTTTGTATAATTCATTGATGAACACATTTAGCCTGGAGCTTTCCTTTTCGAAAGGTTATTCATTACTGATGCAACTTCTTTATTAGATATAGGGCTATATATTCAGTTTGCTATATGACTATCACTTCTGTCATTTGCATTAAAAAGTAAATCCTTAAAACTCTTATGAGTTTATTCTTTTACCAGCAAAAGGGTCAGTTGCTCAATGTGTAAGGTTAAGTAGATACTGGTTAATGGTTTATTATTATTATCACATCTTATACCAAATAATAAAATTTAAATTATCCTACTCCAATGTTGATATTGCTTCTATAATGTTTCTCTTTTATTTATAAGATTTTCCAAAAAATATCTCAAAATCACATAATTTCAGAAAATCCCATGGAAGCTACATAGACCAAATGTTCATGTCTCTGATGCACAATGATTACTGCTTATCTGAACTGAAGTTCTAAGTTAAATTAAATCTTACTCTACATTCTCATCTATTCCCAATTAATTTAGATGATAACACCTGTTCATTTTATAAACAATATGTTCCAATAAAGAGAAACTTCTGTCCCTAAAATTAATCCTAAGTGTTCTCCAACTCTCTTACAACAGTTGCCAGAGTTGCATAGTATATTACCTGCATGATTGCCAACAGGGTTATATTGTTGATAGACACTGAAGACTGCAGGGGGTAGAATTTTTCCTTTGTGACAAAATTTATGTAAGCTTATGGAGATGGTACAATAAATAGGAATTTGTCCAGAGGTCAACTTCTAGGTCCCAAAATATCTCAGCTCAGGCCTGTGAGCTGCAAGTGGTAGGTAAGGTCTATGTGGTTCTGCTTCTGTATGGTGAGGATTTGGCCCGATTTTCAAATTCTGCCTTTACCATTTTCTACTCCTGTTCTCTGTCATCCTTCTTCAGTAACTCCTGCCTGACCCTGTCCTGGTGATTTCAGTATGTGTCTATTTCACCAGATACTAGGCACAAGACAATCCAAGCCAATTATTGAGTATTCTCTTTGAGGCTGAAATGAAAGTCAGTCACCCAAAAGCATTTCTCTGTGGTTCCTGGTTTTAGATCTTCCTGAGGTCTATTCCTGTACTGTCATATGGGATGTAAAAACTTTAATCAATTCTGGTGGAAGGCCTGACCACCATACTATTTGCCAACAAAATCCTGACTAACATTTTGAGATGTTAGTCTAAATCTTGAATTGTCTAGCCAACCACAGTAATGCCATAATTCTTGCCAGTGTTTATTTGCAGACAAAAGCCAATGGCCAAGAATTTGAGAATTATATTTGAATTCTTAGTGAAATTATTAAACTATTAAATTAACTGATGCTAGAGCTTCCTGTTTTAATAAATTTAATTTGAAATAATAATTCTATTTATTCAAAATTTTTGCATGGGATCATTTGTTATTTGCACCTAATTAATCTTACATGATATATTTTCCCAATATTGACCATTAGATATCCTCCTCTTCAATATATTTTTGGTGGTATTCTTATAATTGCCCAATTACAAATTTCTAGAGGTAGACTTTATATGTATCTGGGGTTAGATCAGTGGTTCTCAACCTTTCTAATGCCGTGATCCCGCAATACAGTTCCTCATGTTGCGGTGACCCCAAACCAAAAAATAATTTTGGTGGCTACTTCATAACTGTAATTTTGCTACAGTTATAATTCGGAATGTAAATACCTGATATGCATTATGTATTTTCCAATGGTTTTAGGCGACCCCACTGGGGTCGCAACCCACAGGTTGAGAACCGCTGGGTTAGATGATGTTCATATTGTTAAGGCTCTTGATATTTACTAGACAAGTACCCTCTAGGAAGTTTGTATTAATTTATATCCCCAATAGCATTCTACAATCACCAACACTGAACGAATGATGATGATGATGATGCTAATTACTGGTTAGGTTAGACAGAACTGATTCCAATTTGATCTGAAACATATAAAGAAGGAGTGATCAGTAAGTTTTTGGCTACCTAAAAAAAAAAGGTTGAGGAAGGTGTTCAATCAAGCCTGGTGGGGGGCTGGGGGCAGAGGCAGGACAGGGGAGTGCAGAAGCCTTCAGGTATATCTAACCATTTGATAAAAATAGGAGAGAGACATAGACAATAGTAATGTAATGCTTAATTTTTAATATCCCTAGGACTCTAGTGTTTGCCCAGGGACCTAAAGTGAAAAAATTTAAAAATACACAAAAGAAACAGTAATAACTAGAATTCCTTTGAAACTTGTGGGGAAAAGTAGTGCAATGGTTATGGAAGTAATATAAGAGTTTGAGTTAAAAAACTCAGCAATCTTGCTTTATTGGTGCAGAGTTTCTATGAAATGGAGATAAATAAGAGTAAATAAAACATCAAATTATAAGACCTTTCCACATCTGAATAGATGGCTTAAGAATCACCTTGCTAACATAAGCTCAGTGAGAGGTCAGATTGCAACATTAGATGTTGAAATTGGGGTATTTTGAGAGCTTCTTATCACTTAACCAGAAAATTATGCTAGATGAAAATATTATTGTTAGGTTTACCATTAGTGGGAGAAAAGCACTCAATGTCATTTTGCTTATTAAAAGAACATGTTCCTTGCCCTGGCTGTTTGGCCCAGTAGTAGAGCATCAGCCCATCATGTGGACATCCCAGGTTCAATTCCCGGTCAGGGCACACAGAAGAAATGACCATCTGCTTCTCCACCCCCCCCCTTCCCTCTCTCTCTCTTCCTCCTCTCTCTTTTTCTCTCCTATAGCCATGCTCGAATGGTTTGAGGAAGTTGGCCCCAGGTCCTGAGGATGGCACCGTGGCCTCACCTCAGGCACTAAAATAGCTCGATTGCCAAGCAATAGAGCAGTGGCCAAGATGGGCATCAAACTGCCTAGTAGGGGGCTTGCTGGGTGGATCCTGGTTGGGGTGCATGCAGGAGTATGTTTCTCTGAATCCCCGTTTCTCACTTAAAAAAAAAAAAACATAGTCCTCAACAAAATAAACATTTTCTACCAAAAAACTAATATTTAATCAGTAAATTGTCAGAGTGTTTTACCAAAGGTACATGTGGAGTCTTCACCCTGTGCTTAAATGCTTCTGTGCTTAATGTTAAACATTCTTCTGGCCCTGGCTGGTTGGCTCAGTGGTAGAGTGTTGGCCTGAGATGTGGATGTCCTGGGTTTGATTCCCTGTCAGGGCACACAGGAGAGGCAACCATCTGCTTCTCCACTCCTCCTCCTCCCTTTTCTCTGTCTCTCTCTTCTCCTCCCACACCCATGGCTTGATTGGTTCCAGCACGTCAGCCTGGGTGCTGCAGATGGCTTCATGGAGCCTCCCCCTCAGACACTAAAAATAGCTCAGTTGCAATCATGGTCCCAGATGGGCAGAGCATCAGCCCCAGACGGGGTTGCCAGGTGGATCCCAGTTAGGGCTCATGTGGGAATCTGTCTCTCTCTCTCCTCTCCTCTCACTTGGAAAAGAAGAAGGAAAAAAGTAAACATTCTTTCATTTCACCAAAAGTATTAATTTTGCCTTTCTGATTAGTCAGTATAAGTTCAGAGTCAGAAACAAAGAAAAATTTATTTTGTTCTCCATATAATTATTTTCTTGTTCTATTAAATAATAGTACATTGTACATCTTTACAAAGCAAATCTCAATGATTCAGTTTATGTCTAAGCAATTTGATAGGTTGTGTTAGAGATTTTTTTACAGATCAATTTATCAACCTTTCACCACAAGTGTTACATGGTACCAAAAAATACTCTTCTTGCCTTCCAGAGTTTGGCAGTACTGCCCACTCATATATCTAAGGGCATATTTTAACATTTGGAATGAATAAAAGGTTATACAACATGATGGGTGATACAGAGAAAATTAACCGAAGTAAAATAAGTCAATAAACATTTACTATTAAAACCATGTTAAAAATATAACATGAGTCATTGTATCCCGTAAAAGCCATATTAGCTGTTTGCAGTCCTGAGACAACTTTGAAAAGTTGCTGTTGTTTCTTTTTATACTTTCCTATATAACAAAGGAAAATAGGAGTCATATGAAATTATTTGGAATTATTGCCAAACCTATTCAGAGGAGAAGTGAATTCTTCTTTATACAGTTTGTAATATCTCCATAATAATTTATTTTCTAAAAATAGTTCATTTTTAAGTGATTTAAAAAGTGATCTATACTTAATTTTGACCAGTCTAATCCTCAAAAAAATCAGTAGCTTCAGGAAGAAACTGTACTATAAAATTTTTCAAAAAATTAAGAATCAGAAATCATCCTTATACATATATAGCATTCATTAATAGAAAAATCATAAAATTTTAGAGAAAGTAAAGCAGAGATCATTAAATTCAATTTTCTAGTCCTGACATCATGCTGTGTTCCGCTCACTCAGTAAGGAGCACTAGGAGCAGAACCACAATGATTTGTCTCTCTCCTAAGGTGACCTCTCCAGTCCCACAGAGACCGACGGCTGTACACTGATATAAAGCTCATTACTTGTCATTTAACATGTTTGGGTGTTCTTAAAAATATTAAGAAGCTATTATATTAAATATTTACTTTTTTGCTAAAAAATAATATACTTTCATATAGTTATATGCCATATATTTCATTGTGACAAAGTTTTTGTTGAAGCTTTTTCCAATTCAGCCTAAATATACTTTTGAAGCACTTTTGGCCATTGTCAGTTTCTTGTGGAATCATCATGACTGATTGGTATTTATGACAAAGGAGTGATCAGTAATATTTCATTTTCTTTTGCATTTAGAGTAAAATGTTGAGCCATATTGGTGAAAATCCCAAGGTTTCATATATGTTTTCTATTTTATTGCAATTTGCATTGTTTTTGCCATTTGAATCTCCTTTTCCTTAAGCAAATTTTATGCCATTTTATTATTGTACCTTAAATGCATTTTGTAAAATTTATCCAGAAGCAAATTTAGGGTTTATTAATTTACATAAAAGTCCATTATTACCTACTATGTACCAAGCTTTTTTTTTTTCTTCCCTCTGGCGAGTCAGTGGAGAGAGAGAAAGACAGACTTCTTTTTAAAGATATATTCTTGACTTTCCAACCTGCATATTTATTTTCTCTTTACCTCAGGAAAACTGCCTTCTCTTATTTGTTTAATGATAGCTGGTCTTTCATCCCATTTTTTTTCCTCTTTCTGAAAATTATAATAATATTGTGGTAAGTAGTTACACAGACATAAACAGAGTAAAGGCTATGGGCCAGGCAGAGAAGGCCCCCTGGGGGGAAAAGCCCCAGGTGCCTGGCAATGGGCAAAACTGGGAAGACGAGAACCTCACCTCCAGGGGACCTTTCCACCCTTAGCTGGTCCTGCAGTTTAGACCCCTGATTGCATACCACTAGTCTTAGGGTTCAGAACCCTCCCCTAGCATATTGCTCCTTATGTGGTTTCAGATCCCCTTTGAAGAGGAACAAACAAGGGATGCCAGAAAATAGAGCTTAAGCATTAACCCTGAGAGATGACATCTAGGCCTCAGTTGTGTTTCAGCTCCACGCTAAGAAAAATGGCAAAACAGACAAAGGGAAGCCTCTGGCTGAGATCAGGACCAGCTATGTTGACTAATGACCTCCCCACTTTGGCACCAATCAATCAGTGGAGACCACGACCCTAAAAGACACACCTGGAGAGCTGATTAATATTTTATTGAAATCCTCATCTGGGACTTCATCGAAAATCTCCACCCTTAAAATTCCTTAGGACAAAGTCCCAGGGTGCTCTCCCTTCTGGAACTATGCCTGTGCCTTTCCCTTCTGTCTTTCTTCTTCCTCCAGCCACATTTTTCTTGTCCCTCTGTTTTTCCTAATCTCTAAGGGTCCTCACAAGATGTATAACTAGGAGAGCAGTGGACAGCATCAGCTCATCCAGCCTAACTCCCTGAATCTGTCTCCAAGGCCCCTTTCCTATGACTTTTTTTCTGCATAACCAATAAAGTCTTCCTTTATGGAGGTCTCATCATTTTGCATATAGCAATATAAAAATAGGTATTGGGAGTCATATTTTTATATGGTTGTATATTAGTGTGTGTGTGTGTGTGTGTGTGTGTGTGTGTGTGTGTGGCTATATAGCTTGATACTTTAAAATATTATTTCTACATCATTTTTTGGGACAAGATATTTTGTCCATTTAGAACTGGTATTTGTTTGTCTAAAAAACAAAAACAAAAAACGAACATTTTTCAACCCCGGAATGTATGTTGGTGTAATATGTTATGTTTCTTTTTCCACAAGAAAGACCAAGACTTTGCCCTGCGGGCTGGCTGGGCAGTCACGGAATGTGTAGGAAACTGCAGACTCACAGCAGCTATAGGACCCAACCCAGGCCATTAGTTCTTCCCCAGCTCCCAGAGGGCCAGGAATAACAGGCAAGCTTATAGCTGGCCCATACTCCCTTACACAGCCAGCACTCCCCAGGCTTGTAGTGAGGCGCTGGCAGAGAGCCCAGCACACGCTCTGCACTGGGCCAGGCACGGAGTCTCAGTCTGGCCAGCTCCCTGAGTGCCAGGCTCACAAGAGGTGGCAGGGAACTCTGTGTGCAGCAGGATGTGTGCCCGTTCAGCACATCTACCCAGCGCAACGCCAGTGGAAACCAGAGTCTAAAATACATCATTAAAACCATGTCACTCTTAAAACTATTCAAATTGACCTTTTATTCCTTATACCATGAGAGAATTAATTAGTTGTAAACTATTTTTCTGCCATTTCCCTCTCAGCCAATCACACTGGACAGACCACTTTCAGGCCTCCAAAACATTCCTTCTCACTGCAGAGCCTCCTTTTCTAGCTTTTCCACTACTTATATCACTCTCTCCTCCTTCCCTCTAGCTACTCAGTACTCATTATTTCCTTTCCTCCTTCTTTCCTTCAACTTGTACTACTGAATCCCTATTCTGTGGTAACTGCTACTTACACACTGGCAATCAAAAATGACATGGTATGTGTCTTTGTGGACCTTTCAGTTTACCAGGAGTGGTAAACAAAAAATATATAAATTAGATAAATGTATAAAATCCAATCTATCATATATTCCATGAAGAGACACATACATATTTGATCTGAGGACACAGGGGTTGGTGAAAGGATTGATCTAGGAGCTCATATTAGCCTTTTTCCCAAAACTCTGGTCTCAACCACAGCATTACTTTGTATATAATAATTAAAATTTTGTTAGTTTAGCCCAGGCATGGCCAACATACAGCCTACGGGCCAGATCTGGCCCGTGTAATGAGTTTATGTGGCCCACGATTACATTTTTAATATTCTCCACACGACACTGTGGAAATGAAGTAAGTGGTACTTTTAAATCATTATACATAAACTACGATATCTAACCATTGTACAACAATGAAAGTTAAAGTCTCAGCTGCTCAGAAGCAGAAGCATCTTTGATTATTGGAAATCGAGATATTTAAAAAGATAGTAGTACGCGGAAAGAATTCTGCGTGTGACTAATTTAGGGTTAACTTCCAATAATTGGTAGAATGGATTTGAAATACTTCTTTATTTTATAAAAAAAATTCCATTATAAAGATTTACAACTTTTGTACTTGTCTGTGCAATTTTTATAAGCAATTGAATAATGGAAAATATGAAAATTTAAAATAACTTGCCAAAGAATATTTAGTAATCTTCAGCTCAACTTATATTTGTGAACAAACTTTTTCTTTAATGAATCTAAATAAAAGTACAAGATCAAGATTGAATGATTTACATTTGGAGGCTGTGTTAAGAATAGCTACTACAAGTATAGAGCCAAGGTATTAAAAAAATAAGCGATGCAAAGCGCCTCAACACATCACATTAGTTTTTTTAATTTGTTGTACTAAATTACTTACAGTTATTCATAAATAAATTCTATAATAAAATTTTGTTTACTTAAACGAATCGTTTTTGTATTTAACATTTTTAAATTTTATTTATTTATTTATTTATTTTTTTATAGAGACAGAGAGAGAATCAGAGAGAGGGATAGACAGGGACAGACAGACAGGAATGGAGAGAGATGAGAAGCATCAATCATCAGTTTTTTGTTACAATACCTTAGTTGTAGATTGATTGCTTTCTCATATGTGCCTTGACCATGGGCCTTCAGCAGACCAAGTGACCCCTTACTCAAGCCAGTGACCTTGGGTCCAAGTTGGTAAACTTTTGCTCAAACCAGATGAGCCTGCTCTCAAATTGGCGACCTCGGGGTTTCAAACCTGGGTCCTCAGCATTCTAGTCCAATACTCTATCCACTGTGCCACCGCCTGGTCAGGCACATTTTTTTTCTGTATTTTTCTGAAGCCGGAAACGGGGAGAGACAGTCAGACAGACTCCCGCATGCGCCCGACCGAGATCCACCCGGCACGCCTACCAGGGGGCGACGCTCTGCCCACCAGGGGGCGATGCTCTGCCCCTCCGGGGCGTCACTCTGTTGCGACCAGAGCCACTCTAGTGCCTGGGGCAGAGGCTGAGGAGTCATCCCAGCGCCCAGGCCATCTTTGCTCCAGTGGAGCCTCGGCTGCGGGAGGGGAAGAGAGAGACAGAGAGGAAGGAGAGGGAGAGGGGTGGAGAAGCAGATGGGCGCTTCTGTGTGCCCTGGCCGGGAATCAAACCTGGGACTTCTGCACGCCAGGCCGATGCTCTACCACTGAGCCAACTGGCCAGGGCCCACATTTTTTAATTTTAATATTTTGTCCAGCCCATGAAAAAAGTTTTCTTCCTAATCTGGCCAAGTGGCAAAAACTGTTGGCCATGCCTGGTTTAGCCTGACCCGTGGTGGCACAGTGGAAAAAATGTCATTCTCGAACACTGAGGTTGCCAGCTTAAATCCCTGGGCTTGCCCTGTCAAAGCAGATATAGGAAGCGACTACTACAAGTTGATGCTTCTCGCTTCTCCCTCCTCTTTCTCTAAAATTCAGTCACTAAAAAAAAAAAAAAAACTAAACTAAATATTAGTTTAACTACCTTAAATATTATAATTTTATTTTTATTTTCTACTCCCTTGGATATATCCTGAACTCTGCATCATTATCAGTCAGAAAATTTGCAAATAGCAATAGCATGGTAGAAAGAAAATAGACAGCACTGTTCACAATGTTCACACCTCCCTATGTTTACTCTTTCTGCAAAGTGCCTCTGCAGGCCTGCCTATTAACCAGGTAGTGTCTCTCCACCTCATCTATACTGGGTACATACAGCAATAAGGCGTTTGTTAGGCAGCGTTGCTTTTGACTATAGTTGAAAAACACTACATTGCTAAGTCTGTTACAAATTTCTGAAAGCCTATTGGTGTATTTTAATTTTCAGTTTTTAGTCTCTAATGTACTCAGAAGTTCAAGTACATTTATTGAGGAGTCATTACCTCAGAAACATTTATTTAGTTGTGTATTAAAAAGTATAAATTACTTGTTTAAAACAATTATGAACCTACCGTTTTAGTCAGTAGCAATCTCAACTGAAACACTTCCCCCATATCCTAACTAGTAAGATTTACTCATAACAATAGAAACAATAACTATTGATTAAAAAAGAAACATATATTCTGCCTTGTGCTAACTGTAGTATTTTATTTTTGAGATGTAGAAAAGTGGAGTTTATATCTATGCATTTAGGAAAAATACTGTCCCCCCCATTTTTTTACCCTGTTTAGAAAGACACTTTTTAATGTTAAGTCAACCATACTTTAATGGAAGTAGGTTTTGGAACCCAGAATTTTATTGATGGTTTGGCAGTAGGGGTAGAAAGATAACTGAACAAAGTTCCCAGTTCAAGAACATTATAACCGAGTTTGTAGTAAGAAGGCTTAGTGGATAATTAAAATAAAATGTTAAAGTCAAAATAGGTCCAAGATGGCTTGAGCTGGTTTTGATATGACACTGTTCCCATGTAATACACTCCACCTGTGATATTTTTTTATCTTGAAACACACACACAAACATACTGGCTACATTTATCCCTACGTATCACTCTTTCTCTGCCCTATTTAACAGAAAATTACCTCACAGTAATGTTTTATGCTTCCTATCTGCAGTGCAATTCTCACATGAAGGTATTGCAATGAGATTTTCACACTTCGGCCACTTCTATCAAATCATGTACAGTGCCTACACTGTGAACTCCAATAGCGGTCTTCAGTTCTAGCATCCTTTAGTTATCAGGAGGATTAGGAGACTTGTCCCCTAAATTCCAGACTTATATAATACCACCTACTCAATATCCCTATCTAACTATTCAAAAGGCATCTCAAACTTAATGTGTTCAAAACAGATTTGACCACCCAACACCTGCTTCTCATGAAATCCCCATCTAGATTATAGCCATACCATTCTTTAGATGCTAAGGCTAAAACTCTTGTTGTCATTGAGATTCTTCTTCTTTTGTAACAAATATTCAATTTGGCAGCAAATCGAACAAGCTCTACTTTCTAAGTATATTTAAAAATTCAACTAATAGTTTATGACTTCCACCCACAGTGACACAATCCAAACCAACATTATTTCTCATCTGGAATATTGCAAAGGACTCTTAATTTGTTCCTAGCTCTTGATCTTGACCCAATCATCTATCTCCACACAACACTTGTGGAAAATTTAACCATCACTCTATATATTGACTTTCAATATACTGATATTAGACACATCTTTTAAAATGACAAACATAAGGCCATTTCTACACTTCAAAATTCATTAATGGCTCCCATACCACTCAGAGAAAAGGCAAAAAGCATCACAGTAGCCTACCAGGTCCTACATTGTCTTTTATATTCCAACCACATTCTTCTCTGACTTCATGTCTTGTTATTGTCCCTCTCATTCATTTTGATGTAGCCCCACATCCAGCAATAATCACCTAAGGGTTTTTACAGGCATAGGTGTTTGCTTTCTGTTTGTTTATTTTGCCTAGAAAGCTCTTCTACAAATAATACTTGCACTTAACCTCCTCAACCTTTGAAACTTCCTCAGTGAGCCATTTCCTAATAATCTTATTTAAAACTGAGCTCCATTGTTCTCTACAGTAATGTCTTTCCTCTTTGTTTTCATCTATGGCACTTACTGATATCTAACATCTAACATTCAATCTTTTTACTTAATCATTTCTGGTTGTTATCTTTCTCTCTCACTAGAATGAAAAATTAATGAGATCTGGGGATTTTGCATTTTATCTCTGCTATACCTTCGGAGCAGTCAATGAATGAATGAATAAATGAGTGAATTTCATGAACCCTTTTGTTGAAATCATTGAAGAATAAATTAGCCAATTATCTAAAACTGTCAGAGATGATCCTATGTAGCATGAACTAGAAGTAAGGATATAGGTTTTCTAATCTTTAGACATCCTTATAAATTAATGTTCTATGATTTTGTGGAGATAGTGCTTATATTAGGTAAAAGGAAGAAATTACAGAAGTGCTTACTTTCTCCTTCTTTTCCTCCATGCGGTGATAGCACAGGAGGAATATAGTTGATATTGCAGAAAAAATGTCTGCCTCATCACAGCAGACCAGAGGAAACCTGGTATAATAAAGCACTTAGGTTGTCTTACTAAAGGTTGAGTGATAACAATCCCATGGGATCCATACTGTGTAGGTCTATGAATGTCTTTTTAAAAACATGACAGTTAATGGATAATCACACTGATTAATTTCATATATTAAGTGTAAGCATGGCAGGATGGTTTGGCCTTGCTGGTGGTATTTGTGAAGAGAACACCTCATATCACCGAGTGGCATTACTGAAATTCTATGCCTGTCAAAAGTTCTGCTCACATACATTTTATTAAACACTGTAGGGACTGATGTCAGCAGCTACAATGAAGTTTTCATATTCTGACCATAGAGAATGATTTGAAACAGAGGTAGGTAGTCTAGGGGCACTGAAGAGTAAAAACAGCAAAGAGCTTGTGTATGAGAATGTGTGTGTTAAAAGAACTAGAAAGAGGAAGTAGGAAAAGATACCTGACATGTCAGTCATTTTCAGTAGAAAATGTATAGGATGTAAAAATTTTTTTGATTTATGGAGAGATTTTCTATTTCCTGATCCTCAAATTCCTTCAACTTTTAAAAATACAAGTACTATAAAATGACTTTTTATTAAGAGATTGGAAAAAGTACCCAATTTTCTGTTAAGTCGTGAAGGCTAAGTAAGCAGATAAAAAACTGTGTAATTGAGTAGACGAATTTGACAGAAATGGGAATTCGCAGAAGTGAACAATAAATGTTTTTCACTTCCATGCGTTGTCAAATTACACACGTAACCATTATGCAGGAAGTTGGCTGGTGCTCAGATAGTGAGATCTGTAACATGTGGTAAATCTTATTCCTGCTTTGATACCATGAAATGTTCAAATCTACAATACTTCAAAAAAGATTAGTAAACAAAGAGCTATTTAATATTAATGAAAAAAAGCTGATCTGGAATTTGCATGGTTATGAACAAAAAAGAATGTATAATTGCTGTGCCTAGCTTGTGTTTTTCATATCTAACAATGGAAATGTTGAATTGGGGACTCAGTGTGATTAGTAGATAATAGAGTAGGATGTCCAGATGGTGAAGTACTTGGCACAAAGTAAACAAACACCGAGGCCTAAACAGACTCGAGGGAATAAAGCAGCAGGGGTTGTAGATAAATGATAATTTAGAGCAGCACAGAAAATAGCAAAACAAAAAATGATTAAAAATGAATGTGCCCAGCAGAAATCATACCATGTGGTTCAGAAAATGGAAAAGGTGACAGTGGTTATAAAGATCAGTATGCTCCATATATACAGTATACAGAACTAACACCAGCCCCAATTGAATTTAGGCTGAAGGGATCCTGGTGTTTTATTGAGGAAAATTAATTTTGTGGTTTTATCCTTGAATACTGTCATTCTTAATGATATCTGAACCTAGAATACTAGTTTTCTTGATGAAACTTTAATCACTGATGTGATAACTATTTTCCACTCAACAGAACAATTTTATGAAGAATACAGAACCTCTTGAAATTCATTTTGAAAGTACTGTAAGGATATATGGATTTATCTGCAGGGTGTAAATTGAGCTCCTTATGTATAGATAATATGGTAAAATGGAGTCTTTATTAGTTCAAAAAAGAATTTTGACAACCTAGATGGCTATTAAGTGACTAATGGGCAGGCAGCATACAGGATAGCTAAGTGGGGCAAAGGGGATATTTCACGTCCTGGGCCTGACAAAGTAGAATGGTGGAGTCTTTATCATTCCATTCAGAAAGGTACACAGTTCAAAATTTATGAATTGTTTATTTATGGAACTTTACATTTAATATTTTCAACCTTCAGTTGACTGCAAGGTAACTGAAAACATGGAAAATGAAACTGAATAAGGGATGGGAGTACTGTACTGACTAAATAAATTGCAATTTAATGGGATTTTAACAAATAGAGCTAATATAGTGAAGTCTCCCTTAAGAACTGTCATAGTCTGCTCTATTGAAGTTCAAGTGTAAGTGACATATTTATTTATTTTTATTTTTTTTAATTTTTTTTTTGTATTTTTCTGAAGCTGGAAACGGGGAGAGACAGTCAGATAGACTCCTGTATGCACCCAACTGGGATCCACCCCGGACGCCCACCAGGGGGGGACGCTCTGCCCACCAGGGGGCGATGCTCTGCCCCTCCGGGGCGTCGCTCTGCTGCGACCAGAGCCACTCCAGCACCTGGGACAGAGGCCAAGGAGCCATCCCCAGCGCCCGGGCCATCTTTGCTCCAATGGAGCCTTGGCTGCGGGAGGGGAAGAGAGAGACAGAGAGGAAGGAGGGGGGGGTGGAGAAGCAAATGGGCACTTCTCCTATGTGCCCTGGCCGGGAATCGAACCTGGGTCCCCCGCACGCCGGGCCGACCCTCTACCGCTGAGCCAACTGGCCAGGGCTGTGACATATTTAAATTATATTTTAAGGTAGTATGCAAGGGAAACTCATGGTCAGTCTTTGAACTGGGAAAAATATTTTGTTTCTGTGCATAACCTGTAATTTGCATATGATCTTGTAATTTTAGGATGAAGTAATTATAGCCTGTTGCATAAAATTAAGGCTGCAGAATAATTTCATTTTGCACATTAGTATGTACAAATAGAAAAAGATACTAATTAAAGCCACACTGAGAAAATTGGTGAAAAGTTGGCATGAGAAAGAAATATTTAACATCTAAGGTAGAGTGGGATTTCAGTTTAAAGGAGAGCAGAGTTGAAGATGGGAGGGAAGAAATGAATAGTAGTTAAAAGTTACTATATAATATCATAACTTGGAATAGAAAGCTTAGTATGTTAGTTTGACTCCATTTACCTACACAAACAAGCCATGTAAAACCCATTGTACCATACTTTGTTTTTATCTGAAAAATGGGGAGTGGGACTACATTCTTACTTATAGGGAAATCGGAATAAAAAAGAAACCTCTAGAGAGTGTTTCTAAAAAGAAAATATTGTACAAATAATAAATTTGAAAGGGACTTTGAGAATCAGAATGAAGGACAGGCCAGAGAAGAGTTGCCCCATCTGGATTAAAAGGAAAGAGATGGAAAATATGATTTTTCTATAAATCTTAGAAATTAACTTCTGAGCCAAATGAGGTTTCAGTTTAGAACTTCTGGAAAGAAAAATTTCATCTTAGTGCCTCAGATGCTAGAGAGTCATTAGAATATGGATGATTTTTTGCATATATCATGCATTTCCCGACTTTGATGGTAGTGTGTATCACCATTTTTTCAGGGTCTAAGTGGCTCCAGATTGTTAAAGCTAACTAACCTATACCTTATTTACATACAATTCTGCATTTACTTGTATGTTTTAAAGATATATTTTCATGGTTTAGTCGATGAACAATAATTTAGTATATATTGAGTGTGGCATATGTCTTGGGTTTGCAAAACTAAAATTTATTAATTCATTAGCTTTTCATTTACAAAGGCAAAATAATGAATGTGACAGTACTAATCACAACATTAGCACTTGTGATTGTTCCCAAAACAAGGCTTTGACATGTGGCAATATTCTTGACTTACCTGAAGAAGCTTATAACAAAGAGTTATGAGCAATGAGCAATTCTGCCACACAAAACCTGAGATCGTTACTGTTGAAGTGTCCTTACCCCTTGAATGTTCTCACTAACACAGTTTCTATCTTTTTTCTTGCCCATGCCACTATCAATTTCATTCCACTATTAATTTCTTCTGTTCATTTTCTTCCTCCATCTTATTTACCATTGCAAATACTCACTTCTCTTCCACCTTATTTAATACTTCATTCACCATTATCCTATTGAGCTGCTCACCTCACTATCCCATCTTCATAGCCACTCTGATTTTTCCAATAAGCCTCAAAGTAACAGAATGCTGTTAAGACATATTTTCTTGTATTTTCTAATATTTCTGTAAACAATAATTTAACTTTTTTGCTTCAACTGAATTAGTTTTCTCTTTCAGCATTGTTTGCTGGAGAAGTTTTGTTTTCTAAAAGTTCCCAATTTATTAGAAGACTCAACAGACTTCCATGCTAATTGTAGACAATGCCTCTCCAATATCACAGTGGGGAAAAGGGGATATTTGCCAGTAGCCACAGCCAGTGTAACTGGCACTGTGGTTCTTAGGTTTCACAAGACAGAAATTGAGAGGTAGCCCCAGAGAAATTTTCCAGGCAGATTTTATTAATCTCATGCTCTAGCACAAAGGAAAGGAAGGTCCTTTGCACTGGCTGGGGCACTGGTTCTGCTTGCCTGCTTTTACAAGCTAGGAACAAAGAGGGCTTGCACAAAATGATGGGCTTTTTGAAATGGTGAGCTTGTGGAATTATCCAGATCAAGATAGGGAAAGTAAGCAGTTAGAAAGGAGATAGGCCCTGGCCGGTTGGCTCAGCGGTAGAGCATTGGCCTGGCGTGCGGGGGACCCGGGTTCGATTCCCGGCCAGGGCACATAGGAGAAGCGCCCATTTGCTTCTCCACACACCCCCCCCTCCTTCCTCTCTGTCTCTCTCTTCCCCTCCCGCAGCCAAGGCTCCATTGGAGCAAAGATGGCCCAGGTGCTGGGGATGGCTCCTTGGCCTCTGCCCCAGATGCTACAGTGGGAGGGGCAGAGCATCGCCCCCTGGTGGGCAGAGCTTTGCCCCTGGTGGGTGTGCCGGGTGGATCCCGGTCGGGCGCATGAGGGAGTCTGTCTGACTGTCTCTCCCCGTTTCCAGCTTCAGAAAAATACAAAAAAAAAGGAGATAAAATTCTGCATTTTTCTTTTAAAAGGAAGAGAGAGAAAGAAAAAGAGAGGCTATAATATCAACTCATTGTTCCACGAAGTTGTGCACCCATTAATTGCTTCTCATACGTGGCTTCAACTGGTAACACTGGGATCAAACTGGCAACTTAAGTGCTCTGGGCTGCACTCTATCCACTGCACCACTAGCCAGGGTTGGTGACATTTTTATAGTTAGCTTATCATTCTGGTCACATGGTCTTAACTTGATAGGCTGGCCAGTTGGTATTTCTCCATTCTTGGGCCTAAGTCCCTAAACTGTCTCATAATCAACAATCACCTTTTGAAAATCCTCACCATAAATTAACACCAGCCTCTTCACCATTGTGTCAACTACAATCACTCAAAATTCAATTCCTCTCCTAGATGACTTCATCAGCAAGCTCACAGCTTCCATGACCATCTCCTTTTTTCTTAAATTTCTATTCAGTTTTAAATTATTGTGTTTACATGGATTCAAGTGTCCCACTGAATATATCTCCCTCACACCCCACCACTGTGTCCCTTTTTATACCCCCTTTGCCCCCTTCTCCCTAGTTTCCTCCCTTTTCCCTCTAGGATTTGCTGTCCTGTTATCTATATCTTTGTGATATATATATATATATATATATATATATATATATATATATATATATATATATATAGTTTCACGAATCCCTTTACCTTCTCTGATCACATCGCCTCATCCCCCTTCCCTCTGACTGCTGTCCCTCTGGTCCCTGTGACCCTGCCTATGCCTCTATTTCATTCCTCAGTTTACTTTGTTCATTAGATTCCACATATATGTGAGATCATATATTTCTCTTTCTCTGTCTGGCTTATTTCACTTAGCATAGTCATCTCCAGGTCCATCCACACTGTCACAAAAGGTAAGATTTTCATCTTTTTCACAGCCATGTAGTATTCTATTGTGTAGAGTGTAAAGCCAGTAGCCACAGCCACCATCACAGCCACCTGGCCCATGCAGGTTTGCATTTCATTCGGACAGACAGTAATGAAACAACAGAGCCAAAAACTGGTGGGCCATTACCTTTAATACTAGCTTGCATCTGTGGGCAAGCAATACACACTGTGGGAAGACACTTCCCTTTCCATTCAGGGCTCCTAAATCCACTGACTTATTCGAGTATTCCTAGAATCAAAGGTTTCTACCTCATCAACCTTCTTCACCTCTGTTTCCCATATCCTTCTCTCTGCACAAAGTGGCTTCTCCTTCAGCACTCCACCATCTTGGCTGCTTCTCCTCTCCTCCACATGGTCTTTCTCTGCTCTCCTCCTGCATGGGCTCCTCTGCCCCATTTTATAGTATAGAAATCAAAACCTTTAATCCAATATACAAATAAGGAAGTCTCTGATACAAAGTCACTTATCTGAGACATACTGGGATTCCTCATGAGAGTGCACCACCCCACATCATGCAACAGTTAAGGGTGTGGGGAAAAGCTTAGTGCTGAGAAGATCTTAGTATTAGAAAGGTGTAAAAGGCTTAGTCTTAAGACTAAGCCTTAGGCTATAATGACCCTGCCTGCTTACAGCCTGTCCCCCACACACAATGCAAACTATAAGCAAGCAAATATATGTATCATATTTACAAACTTATTTGACCAACACTGGAACAGAGGTGAATAAGGCTGGTGAGGTAGAAACCTTCGATTCTAGGAATACTTGGATAAATCAGTGGCTTTTGGAGCCCTGAATGGAAAGGGAAGTGTTTTCCCACTGTGTGTATTACTTGCCCGCCGGGTGCAAGCTAGGACGAAAGGTAATAGCCCACCAGTTTTGGCTTCATTGTTTCATTACCGTCTGTCCAAATCCAATGCAAACCTGCATGGGCCAGGTGGCTGCAATGGTGGCTGTGGCTACTGGCTTTACATTTGGCGTAGTTGGCAGGATTCAATACAGTTCAGTATGGAGCCGCCACCACCTTTGAGCGGTGGAGTAGAGGACTGGCTGCTGTTATGGTTCCCTATGCCTGTCCTTTTGGGGACTGTAGGCTGGCTGACTTTTACAGCCATTCATGAGGAAACTGAAAGCTCTGTGGAAGAGGCTGCCTGGGACCTGAAAACTGAGCACTGAGAAAAGCTGGAGCAAACATGGGAGAAAGGGATACTGACCCTGGAAACGGAGCAGCCGCTGGAGAAGGAATCACAGGTTCATGAGTTGCAGATTGCCCTGGACATTGTGGAGAGCCAGCAGCAGCAGGAGGCCGGGGCTGCAAGGCCTGCGGAGCAGAAGGTGGAAGTGGCCCAGGACTCAAGCCCAGCAGCAGGAGCTGATGTTTTCAGTTCCTCTTTGGAGGATGAGGAGAATTGGGCTGGAGTTGCAATCTGCAGTCTCCAGAAAATGAGAACCCAGCAGCAAGGAGTACCTACTCTGCCCCTGGTAGGTCTGTGATTTTGGGACATAGGGGTGGTTGCTATCATGCTGTCTAGAGCAGAGATGGAAATACTAACTGCCATTGCCATGTACTCCTCCATGGATCAGTATAAGACCTGCCAGGACGGCAGGGATGAGGGGAGTGGCTGAGACCCCATGTGCGTGGACTGATTCCTGGACTATGACCAGAGTGGGCACTGGCTCTTTTGTTGGCTGGACTTACGGGTTTTGGACAATGTGAAATATCCTGATGAGGGTGGGGGGCAGCTTTACTGGAAGCACTCCCCTTCCCCAGGAAGTTTTCTCAAGGCTAGAAAGAGGGCTGAGGACATTTTGCGCTTTTGGCAAAGAGCTTAGAGACTGGTGAAGTGTACCGTTGTAATTGTTGAGATTGTATGATTTGTCATGTTGTTGTAATTTGTGTAATGAGCCTAATTTCCTTGTGTAAGAATACCTGTACTTTAGATTGGGAAGCGAGCAAAAGGGGTGAAATGTTGGTCAAATAAGTTTGTAAATATGATGTATATGTTTGCTCACTTATAGTTTGCATTGGCTGTGTGGGATAGACTGTAAGCAGGCAGGATCATTATAGCCTAAGGTTTAGTTTTAAGACTAAGCCTTTCCCACCCTTTTAATACTAAGATCTTTATAAAACTAAGCTTTTCCCCACACCCTTGACTATTGCATGATGTTGTGTGGTGCACTCTGATGAGGAATCCCATTATGCCTCAGATAAGTGACTTTGTATCAGAGACTTCCTTGTTTGCATATTGGATTAAAGGTTTTGATTTCTACACTATAAAATGGGGCAGAGAAGCCCATGCAAGAGGAGAGCAGAGAAAGGCCATGTGGAGGAGAGGAGAAGCAGCCAAGATGGTGGAGTGCTGAAGGAGAAGCCACTTTGTGCAGTGAGAAGGATATGGGGAACAGAGGTGAATAAGGCTGGTGAGGTAGAAACCTTTGATTCTAGGATAAGTCAGTGGCTTTGGGAGCCCTGAATGGAAAGGGAAGTGTTTTCCCACCGTGTGTATTTCTTGCCTGCTGAGTGCAAGCTAGTATTAAAGCTAATGGCCCACCAGTGGCTCCGTTGATTCATTACCATCTGTCCAAATCAAGTGCAAACCAGCACAGACCAGGTGGCTGTGATGGTGGCTGCGGCTATTGGCTTTACCTATATGTACCACAGCTTTTTAATCCTCTTGTCCACAGATGGACAGTTGGGCTGTTTCCAGATCTTGGCTATTGTAAATGCTAAAATAAATATGGGGGTGCATATCTTCTTTTGAATCAGTTATTTGGTATTCTTAGAATATGTTCCTAAAAGTGGAATGGCTGGGTCATAAGGCAGTTTCATTTTTAATTTTTTGAGGAATCTCCATACAGTAGCCTAAGGTGGGTGCACTAGTCTGCATTCCCACCAGCAGTGCAGGAGGGTTCCCTTTCTCCACACCCTCACCAGCATCTATCTTGTGATGTTTTGTTAATGAGCACCATTCTGACAGATGTGAGAGGGTATCTCATTGTGGTTTTAATTAGCATTTCTCTAATGATTAGTGATGTTGAACATTTTTTCATATGCCTATTGCTCATTTGTATGTCCTCTCTGGAGAAATGTCTATTCATTTCTTTTGCCTATTTTTTAATTGGATTGTTTACCTTCCTGGTGTTGAGTTTTACAAGTTCTTTATAAATTTTGGTTATTAGCCCCTTATCACATACATGTATTGATGAATATATTCTCCCATTGTGTGAGTTGTCTTTATATTTTGTTCATATTGTCTTTATTTATTTTTTTTTTGTATTTTTCTGAAGTTGGAAACGGGGAGGCAGTCAGATAGACTCCCACATGTACCCGACTGGGATCCACACGGCATGCCCACCAGGGGGCGATGCTCCACCCATCTAGGGCATTGCTCTGTTGCAACCAGAGTCATTCTAGCACCTGAGACAGAGGCCATGGAGCCATCCTCAGCGCCCGGGCCAACTTTGCCCCAGTGGAGCCTTGGCTGTGGGAGGGAAAGAGAGAGACAGAGCGGAAGGAGAGGGGGAGGGGTGGAGAAGCAGATGGGTGCTTCTCCTGTGTGCCCTGGCTGGGAATCGAACCCAGGACCCCTGCACGCCAGGCCAATGCTCTACCACTGAGCCAACCAGCCAGGGCTATGTTCATATTGTCTTTAGCTGTGCAAAAGCTTTTTAGTTTGATATAGTTCCATTTGTTCATCCTGTCCTTTATTTCACCTGCCTGTGGAGATAAATCAGCAAAAATATTGCTACAAGATATATTCAAAAATTTATTATGATTTCTTCCAAGATGTTTATGGCTTCATGGCTTACATTTAAGTCTTTTATCCATTTTGAGTTTATTTTTGTGAATGGTGTAAGTTGGTGGTCTAGTTTCATTTTTTTTAAGGGAGATGTCCAGTTTTCCAAACACCATTTGTTGAAGAGGCTGTCTTTACTTTATTGTATGCTCTTACCTCTTTTGTCAAATATCAGTTGTCCATAAAGGCGTGGGTTTATTTCTGGGTTCCCTGTTCTGTTCCATTGATCTGTATGCCTGTTCTTATGCCAGTACCAAGCTGTTTTTAGTTTAATGGCCTTGTAGACCATCTCCTATCTTGCCAAAATTCTTTATAGCTTCATTATCATCAGCAATGACCCTAATGCTACCTGAGATCAGACTCCCTCAATCATTTCAACACATGTTGCGGCCATTTTTATTGCATTAATGTTTGGACATGATCCATCTCAATGCACTCACACTTGGCACACAACAAAATCATGTATTATATATTTTCTTTACCTTTACTTTGGTTTCCCATGGTGTAATTGTAATTTATATTAGGAAATACATATATTTGGCCTTGGACTTGTTCCAGACACAAAGCTCCTAAAAGGCTTAGAATTTCCTGTGATAAAAGCAATTAAGGTAGCTTTTGTTATGTTAATGTGGTGACTTTTGGAAAGCCCTTAGGTTAACTAAAAATGGGTGCTGGTTTCCTGGGAAACCAACCCTGTTATTAAAGGGTTGAAACTTTCTGTTCCTATCTCCCTAACTCCAAGGAGGGGCAGGGAGGTAAGGACTGAGGATTGAGGTTAAATTAATCACCAGTGACCAAGGATTTAATCAATCATAACTATGTAATGAAGCCTCCATAAAACCCAAAGAACACTGTTAAGAGACCTTGTGTCAGTGAAGAGGTGGAGATTTGAGGATAGTGATACACTATGAAAGGCCATAGAAGCTGCGAGCCCCTTTCCCATACTTTGCCCTGTGTATTTCTTCCAGCTGGCTGTGTCTGAGTTATATCCTTTTATGATAAACTGGTAATTCAGTAAGGAACATATTTCTCTGAGTTCTGTGAGTTGCTCTAGCAAATTAATCAACCCAAGGAAAGGTCTTGGGGACACTTGATTTATAGCCATTAGGACAGAAGCATAGGTAATTAACCTGGATTTGTGCCTGGATTCTGCAGTCGAGGGGCAGGAGCAGGTGGGCACTCCTGTAGGAATCTTTAACCCATGGGATCTGATGCTATCTTCAATACATTCAGTCAGAATTGAGTTGAATTGTAGGATATCCATTTGGTATCCAGGGAGCTGCTTGTTGGCATGGGAACCCTCCAACACATTGGAACTGGTACCAGAGCATATTTACCCATCCTATCTATCCTTCCATTCCTCATTTAAGTAGCTTGACTACTATATTAATTGATTGACTACTTGGTAAATTCAGTTACTTGTTAATTGTTGCTGAGCACTGCTCTCTTAAGTGATTATAACTTGATAAATTTAAGGCAGAAACAAAACTTGGTAAATGTAGTATCTTCTTCTAGGGACTTTAATGCAATAAGTTTAAAAATATAAGCTTCCTTAGCAAGATCTCTGGCATGTTGCCAGAGAAGAAACTGCAGTAATGCCAGTGGAGTTAGCTCAACAGGGAAACCTAAAACCCAGTTCTTTAATTCCAGAAAAAATATGTGTGTGGAGGCTAGAATAAGATATACAGAAGCACTAGTGTGTAAATGGAAAGGTTACTAGTTTTATAGACCGGTTAAAACAGAAAAAAGGTTAGATTTCATTATTAGAGACAGTTTGCACATGGCTTCCAGAAGTAGATGCCCAATAGAACCTCCCCAAAGATCAGCCTGAAGTCTCATCTCTGTGATTGCCATCAGAGGATCTGGACTGTGCCAGCTGCAGCATAGCACAGATCAGAGGGGAGCCAAAACAACAAAAGAAGATGCAAAGCCTTTTTGTTTTTTAATATGTAAGTTGCTGAAATGAGGGCCAAGGTGTCACTAGAACCCTAAAGAATTTGGTATGTCATGAGATCATCTTAATGAAAATCCAAACAAAACAAGGGGAATTAAAAAGCAAACTATCTGAATGTGACTTAAATGACTGAAGATAGTTTTTATATTTGTGGAGGCTGTGGCATCATATATTGGTAGGTTAAACTGTATTTTATTTCCCCCTCTAATACCTAGCAAGGGTGAAATTGTGAGTCAATTTGGATATTTTGTAGACAACAAAAATACTAAAATTCCGATGCAAGTGCAGTAGTCCCCCTTATCTGCAATTTTGCTTTGTGTGGTTACCAACTGTCAACATTGGTCTAAAAATATCACGTTGAAAATTCAAAAAATAAACAATTCATAATTTTTAAATTGTGCGTCGTTGTGTGGTGTGATGAAATATTTATCACACTGTCATGCCCAGAATGTGTTAGTCCCTTTGTCCTGTGTACCCACGTTGCTGTTTTACCCACCCACCATTAGTCACTTAGTAGCTGTCTTGGTTTTCAGATCTACTGTTGTGGTACAGAAGTGCTTGTCTTCAAGGACCTCAAGTAACCCTTATTTTTTTTATATTTTATTTATTGATTTTTAGAGAGAGGGGAGAGAGAGAGAGAGAGAGAGAGAGAGAGAGAGAGAGAAGGGGGAGGAGCAGGAAGCATCAACTCCCATATGTGCCTTGACCAAGTAAGCCCAAGGTTTCAAACCGGCAACCTCAGTGTTCCAGGTCGACGCTTTATCCCACTGTGCCACCACAGGTCAGGCAAGTAATCCTCATTTTACTTAATCATGGCCACAAAGCTTAAGAGTAGTGATGCTGAAGTTCAGATATGCCAAAGAGAAGCATGCTTCCTTTAAGTGCAAAGGTATGTATGTATAGGAGAAAAGGTCTGTATGTATGCGAAAAAACCAATAGGTTTTGGTACTACTAGGGTTTGGTACTGTCCATGGTTTCAGTCATCCACTGGGGGTCTTGGAACATATCTGCAATGGATAAGAGGTGATTACTATATAAGGAGTATTATGAGTAAATTTATAGTCTGCTATTACTATATTACTCTTTAATACTATCTGCACTATGCTGACAGTAGTAAAACATGAGTATGAAATAAACTTTCTAACACATTCCAGAATGTATATAATTATATTTGTATGTCTTTTTTATTCATCAGCTACCTGACAGGATCCTCTAATGAATGACATCTCTTTAGAGTAGCAGCTCATCTGACATTAGCTGTAGGGGCACTTTTTAAATGCCATAGGAATGTAGTTACATTTTTTTCTGTGGCCATACATTGAATTGCTCATGTCATCTTTTTCAGCATATCTATCTATCTAGTGGTGACATTTCTGCAGCCATACATATTTTAGCTTGACAGGAGAAGTAGTGATATCCCATCTGTCCAATAACACAAAGGAAAAACAAAAAGCTGTGTTGTGAAGGTTGAGTTTTACAATGATGATAAAGTTTATCAGATCCCACAGCAGCAGCAGCAGCTACAACATTGCCTGCCATGAATTTCAGAGTTAATTTTTGCCAGGAACAGTGCTCAACCATTTTATATTAAAATTGCACAGCTCTACTGCAGTTTAATTCATTATTGAAAGTATAAATCATCTTTTGGTTAAATTTAACAGGCAAACTTGACTCAAAGGAACCATTGAGCTAAAGCCAACCCTCAAATTTAGATAAATAACAAGATAATTTTAATTTCTTCCTCTTTAGTTATAAAACCATTTTTTATAATAAATACAATGATATATACATTGTTTAATTCAATAAATATTATGCACCTATTGTGAATCATACTCAGTGCTTGGTAATGACATAATGGTGATGTCTGACTTCATATATGTAAAAAGTATTATAAAATGTTTTAAGGCTGTAATAAATGCCTATTAGGAGTACTAAAGGGGAATAATGGATCTGTTAATTTAACAACATTTTTTTATACTGAAGGTGACTCTGATGTGATTAACTCAAAAATACCTATTTTTAAAGACCAGCAGGAAAGTTTGAAAAATTTTTATATCTTGAATTATTTTCTCATTTAATTACATACTTAATTTAGAAAGCAATATAATCACACACAGGAATACTACAAAAATAAGGTAACTACTAGAAGCTTTCAAGTGTTTATATATAGACTTTTCATTCCTGTGACTTTCTATTGCATTTTTTTCTTGATGCATTGAATGTACTTTTAATAAACTATTTTTGTAACAGTTTTAGGTTCATAGTAATATTGATCAGAAGGTACAGAGATTCTCCATATAACCTCTGTCAACGCACAGGTAGAGCTTCCTCCATTATCAACATTGTCCACCAGAGTGTTCAATTGTCCAATTGATGAACCTACACTGATATCATTACTAACCAAAGTCCATAGTTTACCTTAGGGTTAATGTTAAGTGTTATATATTTTACATAAGTTTAATTTTACTTTTACAGAAATGTTGCAAAAGTAATATGAGAAATATTTATACAGCTTTCTCCAGATCCCTCAACTATTTACATTTTGCCCATTGGATTTAGCATTCTTCTCTTTTCAAACCATTGGAAAGTTGGAAACACCATTTCCTATTAACTTTTAAATTTCAGACTTTTTCTTACATAATTACCTAAGTACTGTACAGTTATAAAAATTCTGAAATTTACCGGTTATGCTATTATCTGATTTCTCTGTATATATGTGTGTATATATATATTCAGATGTATTCATTATATGTTTATCATAATGTATGTATATACATATTATATGTAATGTATAGTAATATTTTTTTATATTCTCATTTTTTTTTAATTTAATATATTTTTCTGAAGTTGGAAGCAGGGAGGCAGTCAGACAAACTCCCGCATGTGCCCGACTGGGATCCACCCGGCATGCCCACCAGAGGGCGATGCTCTGCCCATATGGGGAGTCGCTCTGCCGCAACCAGAGCCATTCTGGCACCTGAGGCAGAGGCCACAGAGCCATCCTTAACACCACCCCCCCCCCGGGGTCAACTTTGCTCCAATGGAGCCTCGGCTGCAGGAGGGGAAGAGAAAGGCAGAGAGGAAGGAGAGGGGGAGGGGCGGAGAAGCAGATGGGCGCCTCTCCTGTGTGCCCTGGCCGGGAATTGAACCCCGGGACTCCCGCACGCCAAGCTGATGCTCTACCACTGAGCCAACCGGCCAGGGCCTATCTATAGTAATATTTAATTGTATATATGCATATACTTTCACATAATGTTTTGTAGAAATTTGGGATGTCATAAAATGTCACTAGAGGTCTTTTCACAGGTAAAGATAGAGGCAAGAAAAAAGATCTTACATTTTTTAAAATTTACATCACCATGTGCTATTAAAGTTTGAAGTGAATAACACTAACAAAACAGCTGTTAGCAAATTATGTAATTGATGGTCTCACATTCCGCATGGCAATACATGGTATTCATGTAGTTGATTCCATTGTCAGTTCTCAGTGGTTGTACAAGGTGACAATATCAGAAACAATTAACTGTGAACTGAATAAACCTATTTCTCTCTAATTATCATTCTCATTTCTCCTAATCCATTTAGATTGATTTGTGGGGAGGAACAATATCTACAAGTTAATTAAAAAAATAATAAGGGCCTGACCAGGTAGTGGCACAGTGGATAGAGCGTCGAAATGGGATGCGGAGGACCCAGGTTCGAGACCCCAAAGTAGCCAGCTTGAGCACGGGCTCATCTAGTTTGAGCAAAGCTCATCATCTTGGACCCAAGGACGCTGGCTCAAGCAAGAAGTCACTCTGTCTGCTGTAACTCCATGGTCAAGGCACATATGAGAAAGCAATCAATGAACAACTAAGGTGTCACCACGAAAAACTAATGATTGATGCTTCTCATCTCTCTCCATTCCTGTCTGTCTGTCCCTATCTCTGACTCTCTGTCTATGTAAAAAAAAAAAAAAAAAAAAGAACTTTTATTCTACACAAAGCATTTTAATATGCTGCAACTCACTTGCCTTTTTCTATACCACCATAATTTGCTGTTTTTATAAACATTTTAAAACAAGGATTGTGGAGGTCAGCTATGTATTATATTTTAATTCTTTATGTTTTTAATTTTTTTCTTACTTTTAATTTATGTCTTTCTGTTCTATATTTTATGAGTGTATTTATATTGCTTTGATAACTCAAAATAGCAATTTAAAAATATGAGTTTTGATATAGAAGACAATTCTAGGCTTACACCTCTTAGGTGTCACCTCTGTAACCTGCCAGCACCGTTCTGTTTCAGGGCTTGTGGCAGGTGACTAACCACAAAGGAATGTCTGATAAAGTCATGGATGGTTGAAACTACTGATGATCGAAAATGCACCAACATCTGTAATTAGTGGACAAGCACCCCTGTGCCCAGCGATAGTGCCAGCCAATCAGCAAATGCCCTGCTACCCTTCTTACTTCCCTATCCTTACCCTTAAAACATGGCCTAAGTCTGTAGCCAGGGCTGCTCTCCCTTACAAGACAGCCTGGCAGGTTTCCTTTCATTAAAGCCAGTTACACTGGTCTTTTGGACTCTGATTGATTCTATCATTTGGTCCCGAAACTCGGGACAGGGTACTGACTGCCTGGACAATCCCTCTTTACCAAGGGTCCCCAAACTTTTTACACAGGGGGCCAGTTCACTGTCCCTCAGACTGTTTGAGGGCCGGACTATAAAAAAAACTATGAACAAATCCCTATGCACACTGCACATATCTTATTTTAAAGTAAAAAAACAAAACGGGAACAAATACAATATTTAAAATAAAGAACAAGTAATTTTAAATCAACAAACTGACCAGTATTTCAGTGGGAACTATGGGCCTGCTTTTGGCTAATGGGATGGTCAATGTGCTCCTCTCACTGATCACCAGTGAAAGAGGTGCCCCTTCCGGAAGTGCGGTGGGGGCCGGATAAATGGCCTCAGGAAGCCGCATGCGGCCCACGGGCCGTAGTTTGGGGACCCTTGTTCTTTACCATCCAAACTTACAACCAGGGAAGCAGTGGGCAGTGGCAGCTCATCCTGGGCTTACTCCCTGATTCTGTTTGAACATGTAATTGTAGGTTGATTGGCTGGCAGTCTGATCCTGTCCTGAACCCCTGCCAGACCAGAGGTAGGAAATTTCTTTGAGGTCTTCCTATCCCTCGTAGGTCCTTGTGCCTCCAATCCATTCCATCCACACCCCAGCACAGGATCGTGCTTCAGGAGGACTCTCATTTAAGTGGCCTGTCCCATTTTTCATTTTTTTCAGAAATCTAGACTACTAGTCAAGTCACTCACATTCTCATTAGGACTGAGATCCCCAGTGACGACTGGTCACCTCACGTTCTACTCATTCTTTGGGGAATAATTGAGGGAATCTGAGGACACTCTTCTCCCTCGTTATTCTCAGCCCATCATGGGTACTTCCCAATTACAACCCTCAGAGGCTACACCCCCAGGCTGTCTCTTAAAAATCTCATCAAACTCTGTCTCTCGGACTTCAAGCCAAAAAACTCATCTTCTGCAATACAGCCTGGCCCCAATATAAACTCGACAATGACTCCCATTGACCAAAAAATGGCACATTTGAGATAAACATCCTTTGGGACCTAGATAATTTTTGCCACTGGACTGGGAGGGCCTCAGATATTCCCTATGTACAGGCTTTCTTCTTTCTCCAATCTCGACTCTACCTCTGTTCCTCTTTCTCGACCTACCAAATACTTTTAACAAATACTTTTCTCTCCCATCCTCCTCCAACTCTCCTCTAAGCTTTGATTTTTGCCTCCTCTGACCACGTGGCACCACCACCAGCACCTCAAACTCCTCCTCCTCCTGTAGATTCTGACCCTCCTTCTTTCCATCCAGCTCTCATGCTGTCTGTCCGTCTACTTCCTCTCTTTGTCCTCTCTATGCTGACAACTCCCTGCCATCTTGAGAAGCTTAAAAGGCAGAGTTGTCTATTGAGCTGTGTGAGTAAGTAAGCTGTTTTGTCTCTTTGTCAGAAAATATCTCTAGTATAGTTTTAATTGAAATAAGTAAAGCACACTCATTTAAATTTCTTAATTTATAATTTGTATGTAAAGTCTTTGTTTAATGTGTAACTGTGTCCATTTCTAAGGCCTTAAACAAATAATTACCCACCTCTTAAATCAAGGCTTACTCATCCCCATGGACTCTCCCTGCAATATCCCCATCCTTCCTGTTTGAAAACTTTCAGGGGCTTATCGCCTCATACAAGACTTACACATAATCAATGAGGCAGTAGTTCCCCTTCAACCAGTAGTCCCTAATCCCTACACATTACTTGTTGTGGACCGGTAATGGCAAAAAGCCATTATAGATTCAAGGCTTGGCAGGGGGCTTAAGTTCTACCCCCTCCATCTCCATATTTGGCTTTGATGCTCTGTGTTTGCACCCACTCCCCTTCCTTCCTTGGGTTGCAGGAAGCAATATACATACCCTTCCTCTGACTCTTTGTTTTCAGATGTTTGTAAAATTCACTAATGTATACTGTTTTTGCCTTGGGAGAGTTCCTGTCTTAGCCTTTGATGTGCAACTTTGTATCAGGGTCCTTGATTTGCATAGGTCCATATAATAAAGCGAACTGAGGCTGTGACTCACTCAGATGCTGCCAGGCAGTTTGAGGAGTCCTCCCGGTCCCATCGGTTTTGTTCTGACAAAGTGTGTTTCCTTAATTCCGCACCGTTATTTGGAAGCTGCGCTGGTCCGCGGCAAGTGGCGCCCGAACAGACGACTTGAGTACGAGGAAACTAAAACTGAAGGAAGGTGACGGAACTTCCCAAAGTGAAGTGCGCACAGTGAGTAAAGAAAGTTTTTGGGGAAAGTGTAGTTGGGAGTAAAAGAATATGGGACAGATAGGGTCAAAAGTAAGGGACCTTTTTGTAAAAATGTTTCCATATGAAGACAAATCATTGTCTGAAGAGTATCAGGGTAAGCCGGAAACAGAGGGATGTGAATATGAGGATAACTTGAAGTCTGAGGATGACAGGGGGGATGAAAAATCCGTGGCTATGGCTGCCTTAGCCACGGGGCCTCCACTGCCCTCAGCTCCTTCCTACATTCAACCCTCTGCTCCTCCATTCCCTTATCGGGCTGATTCCATAGTCTATAGCTCAAAATCTGGGAAATCTCCTCTCCAACAATCTATAGACCAGGCTCGAAATATAGGGGAAACAATAGATGGCTTTGCCTGTTTTCCTATTGTGGAAAGACAGGATGATACAGGGAGACTAGTGCGAGAACATGAACCTGTACCTTTTAAAACTCTGAAAGAGCTTAAACTTGCTTGTGCTCAGTATGGGCCTACTGCCCCTTTTACACTTGGTTTATTAGATACCATTAGTGCAAAGGCTCTTCCCCCAAATGACTGGAAGGCGATTGCTCGTGCTTGTCTCTCTGGGGGTGATTATTTGTTGTGGAAGTCAAACTTTCATGAAAAGGCTATAGAGCTGGATGAGAAAAATCAGCAAGAGGAGGTTGCTGTTACTGTAGATATGTTAACTGGAGAAGGACAGTATGCCCATATGGCAACTCAATTAGAATATCGACCAGCTATTTATGATATAATTAATCAGCTAGCCACACAGGCATGGAAATGCCTGCCTATTCCAGGGACCAAACCAGAAGAATATGGTAAAATTAGGCAGGGTGCAGACGAGCGATTTCAAGACTTTGTCTCACGGCTAATTCAAGCAGTTGAAAGAATAGTAGGGGATAAAAATGTGGGAAAGGTTTTAATAAAACAACTAGCCTATGAAAATGCTAATTCTGCTTGTCAGGCTGCACTTCGGCCTCACCGCAAGAAGGGAGATATAGAGGATTATATTAGAATTTGTGCTGATGTTGGGCCTTCATACATGCAAGGTCTTGCCTTTACCACAGGTAATAAGGCAAGATTTCCAGGACAAAATTTTGATAAAGGACAGAACAAGCGAAGGAAGGAAGGTCAGGGAAGTACTTTTGCCCGTGGAAACTGTTTTCAATGCGGGGGTTCGGGGCATTTTGCTAAAAACTGCCCTGCTTTCCCCAGATATTGGTCTCGGCCTCTCCCTCAAGGACAGCCAGCCCTTAAGGCTCCGGACCTCTGCCCACTCTGTAGACATGGGAAACATTGGAAGAATAAGGGGAGGCCTAAATGTACTACCGCAGGACAGGGAAACGGACAATGGGGCCCTCCCCGGCCCCATCAAACAATAGGGGCAATGTCAGTGTTTCCTCAGCAAATTCAGATTCCAGTAGGCCAAACATTGCCCAACTATCCCAGGCAACAACAGGCAGTACAGGACTGGACCTCAGTCCCACCTCCCAATTCGTATTGACTCCAGAGATGGGACCTCAAGCCATACCCACTGGAATTTTTGGGCCACTTCCCAGTAACACAGTAGGAATCTTGTTAGGCAAAAGTAGTTTAACTATGAGGGAATTCTTTGTTCTTCCTGGAGTGATAGACTCTGATTATACAGGGGAAATTAAAGTAATGGCTCACACTTTGAGGAATATAGTCACTATCTCCCCTGATATGAAAATTGCTCAATTAATCCTTTTACCTCTTTTAAGACAAGGCCAAACCCTGCTAAAGGGACCCCAAGAGAATCAAAGATTTGGCTCCACTGATACTGCCTATTGGATTCAAAAAATAGGTCAGGAACGCCCTGAAATGGAACTAACAATACAAGGGCGTAAATTTAAAGGGCTTTTAGATACTGGGGCTGATGTATCTGTTATTACAAAGCTACATTGGCCTCCTTCCTGGCCCACTCATGCAGCAGCCACAGAATTACAAGGTATAGGGCAGAGTAAATCCCCTCAACAAAGTTCTAGTTTTTTACAATGGGAAGATAAAGAAGGTCATTCTGGATTTTTTCAGCCTTATGTGCTCCCTGGATTGCCAGTTAATTTATGGGGTAGAGATGTTTTGAAAAATATGGGGGCATTGCTTGTCAGTCCTAATAGTTTAGTTAGCACTCAAATGCTTGATCAGGGATTTTTGCCCACTAAGGGTCTAGGGAAAGAACAGCGAGGAATTCTCACCCCCATAGAAGTGGCACCCAATACCAGAAGGCATGGATTAGGATATCAAAATTTTGCATAGGGGCCTTGGTAGCTCCTGCTACCCCAATAATGCACTGTGCAGACCCAACTACTTGGAAATCAGATAATCCTGTATGGGTAGACCAATGGCCCCTTTCTCAGGAGAAACTTAGGGCAGCTGCTCAATTGGTACAGGAACAGCTACAGCTTGGGCACATTGAACCATCTAATAGTCCATGGAATACGCTTATATTTGTCATTAAAAAGAAATCAGGAAACTGGAGGCTATTACAAGATTTGAGAGCAATAAATAAGACTATGGAAATTATGGGTCCTCTCCAGCTAGGACTTCCTTCTCCTACTGCCATTCCATGGAACTATCACCTTATAGTTGTTGATTTGAAGGATTGCTTTTTTACTATTCCTTTAAGCCCTCATGATTGCAAGCGTTTTGCATTCAGTGTTCCTTCACTTAATTTTCAGGCTCCCATGGAGCGATACCAGTGGAGAGTTTTGCCTCAAGGTATGGCTAATAGTCCTACCTTGTGCCAAAAATATGTTGCTCAAGCCATCTCTCCAGTACAAAGGCAACACCCTAAGGCATACATAATTCATTATATGGATGATATTCTTATTGCTCATCCAGATAAAGACACTGTGTTGACCATTTTGCAACAACTAGAATATTCTCTGAAAAAATCAGGACTTTATATAGCTCCTGAAAAGGTACAGCAATCTTTACCTTTTTCTTATTTAGGACAAATTATTGAGGGACAACAAATTCGCCCACAGAAAATAGAAATCAGGACAGATCATTTGCAAACTTTAAACAATTTCCAGAAACTGTTAGGAGACATTAATTGGCTTAGACCTTCCTTGAAATTAACTACTGGAGAACTGAAGCCACTTTTTGATATTCTTAGAGGCTCAGCTGAACCAGCTTCTCCTCGGCTACTTACACCTGCGGGACAACAAGCTTTAAAGCTTGTAGAAAAGGCCTTGCAGCAAGCACAACTAAAACGCATAAATCCTGAGGAATCAATTGCCCTACTAATATGTCCCTCAAGTTACACTCCAACAGGACTATTGTGGCAAGCTTCAGGTCCTATTGAATGGATTCATTTAGCTGTTACTCCTAAGAAAGTTTTATCTCCATATTTTGATCTTGTTGCCTCCTTGATTATCAAGGGGCGTAGGCGACTCTTGCAGCTTATAGGTTTTGAGCCACAGACTATTGTTGTTCCTTTTTCAAAGGATCAACAACAATGGCTCTGGGAAACTTCCACAAAATGGCAAATCGCTTTTGCAAATTTTACAGGCCAAATTGATTCTCACTACCCAGCTGATAAAATAGTTCAATTTTCATTAATTACTACCTTTATATTTCCTAAGACAATTGTTAATGAGCCCATTCCTGAAGCACCTACAATCTTTACTGACGGATCCAGCTCAGGAATAGCAGGCTTAATAATCAATGGACAGCTTTATACTGAAACAGTCACCTTAAAATCAGCCCAAAGAGTAGAATTACATGCCATTATCATGGCTTTTCAGCATTTGCCACACTCCTCCTTTAATTTATATACAGACAGCAGATATTTACTTATGGTTGTTTCCACTATAGAGACTGCTGTCTTAGGGACAACTGCTGATGAGGAACTATTTCAGCAGTTCTTCCTTCTTCAAAGACTTGTACGTCAACATACAGCTCCGTGTTTTATAGGACATATTCGAGCTCACTCCATGCTCCCTGGAGCTTTAGCGCAAGGGAATGCCCTTGTTGATCAAGCTACCCAAAAGAAAATTATTGGAGCAACCATGACAGATCAAGCAATTCAGTCTCATACTATCCATCACCAGAACGCTGCAGCCCTGCATAAACAGTTTCAACTTTCTCGGGAAGCAGCACGGCAGATTGTTAAATCTTGTCCAAGGTGCCCTATATTACAATCTGTCCCTTCGTTTGGAATTAACCCTCGAGGACTCCTACCAGGGCAACTTTGGCAAATGGATGTTACTCATATACCTTCATTTGGCAAACAATCCTTTGTCCACGTTACAGTAGATACTTATTCTGGATTTATAGTAGCCTCTGCCAGAACAGGAGAGGCTGCTAAACATGTTATAGCTCACTGCTTGTATGCATTTTCTATTATTGGACTTCCTAAACTGATTAAAACTGAAAATGCTCCTGCATATGTAGGAAAAGCATTTACTACATTTTGTCAGACTTTTGGACTTGACCTAAGGACGGGAATTCCTTACAATCCCCAGGGTCAACTCATTGTAGAGCGTGCACATCAAACACTTAAAAACCAATTGGAAAAAATTAAAAAAGGGGAATTATACCCTCAAACTCCTGCAAATATTCTTTGTCATGCTCTTTTCACTTTAAATTTTTTAAATACTGATGTACAGGGTCATTCAGCAGCAGAGAGACTCTGGAACCCTGCAAGGAAAGCCTTCCCTGAAGTGCGATGGAGGGACCCACTCACAGGAATCTGGCAAGGGCCAGACCCTGTTCTCTTATGGGGCCGAGGATATGTGTGTGTTTTTCCTAGGTCTGCTGAAGCTCCTCGGTGGATCCCTGAACGACTGGTGAGACACCATGATTCTACATGAGAGCCTCACTTCACAAGAGCAATTGCATAAGAGTTACTATGCTCTTTTCCCTTTCTCAATTATTATCTAATTTTTTTAATGTTTTAGATCATTTTATTTTCCTGATCCATTGCTTGAAAAGAGGGCGAAAGGGGGGCCTGATTTGGGTATTGCTGAATAGAAATCTCATACGGCCGTCTTGAGATTTTTCGAGAGAGATCTCTGTTTAGTATATATCCTTATTACGTTCCTATTAAGATAGCCCTACTTAAGATCAAGCAGGCCATAGTTCAATCTCTAAAACCCCGGGTTTCACTCTTGATTTGTGTGATTGTATGTGAAGTCTTTGTCTAAGTGTTTTTGTTTATAAGACCTGAATAAGTCCTTACATGAAAAGTAATGATAATAATAGTTTTGGAAGTGCCGGCTGTAGTATTGAAAACAAAACGGGAATAATTTCATTTCCCTATATAAATATAATTTTGTTTGGAATAAGTAGAGCACGCTCATTTTGGATCCAAAAGACTTGCTGGTTTGGCCAGGCTGCTCCAGGCCGCAAGTGAAAGGCTTGAAGCAGCATAGATTTACATAATAAAGGTGTAAAGATTTTTTTGCTGTAGAAGAATAATGAAGATCACAATGGGATTTTTCAGTTTTGATATGTACTCTCTAAAGTGCCTGTTAATTAATGTTAAGGGGGTGTTTTGATAAGTGTGGGAATGTTGTTTGGAGGTGCTTTTACTCTATTTTTGTTAAAAGTTAACAAAGTCAAGAATTTCTTGCAATATTTGAAGTCAAAATATTGTAAAGTGTAATTCAATTGTAAATAATATAAAAAGAAAGGTGGGGGGAGTCATGTCCTGGAGCTCCTGCAGGTCTACCCTATTACGCTTTTTACTTCAAACAGTTTATCTTGAATGCTGATGTACAAGAGATGCTCAAATTTTTGTCCTGCAAACTACTACCCTTTTTTTTTTACTTTTATTTGATTCCAGCTAATGACACTGTTTTGTTCTATCTGAATAGCTCCAGATATATAGGCAGATAGGGACCCTCAAGCCCCTCAGCGAGATCTTCTGAGCATGGCTTTTAAGGTACCAAGAGGCCAAAAAAGCCCAAAGGAGATCAGGTAAAATACTAGCTCTTGGCATTCGCCCTCAGAGGCTCCAACGCTCCAACTGGAACTTCATCAGGGCCCTGCTTCAATAGTGGAAAGGATGGTCATTTGAGCCAAAGCCTGCCAGGCTTACATGCCTTTGCTGTGAGGAAGAAGGGACACACTGGAAAGTAGGCTTCCCCCTCACTCCTCTAAGGGAGGGTTCAGTCTCTTCCAGCCCTGCTCCATCCACCTGTGACCTAACCTTGCCCAGAATACTGGGATTTGCCACTGAAGGCTAAAAGGTGCCCAGGGCCATCAGCCCCATCTATGACACTGTGGACGAGCCTGGGGTATTTCTTCCAAGTAGCTGGTAGACTGGTCTCATTTACACAAGGGTCATTTAACTAGGTCTTGCCTGAATATTCAGGTTTTTTATTCTTCCCTCGAAGATCTCTGTTGTGGGTATTGATAGTCCTGTTTTCTGCTGCTTTGATTAATATACAGTCTTTCTTTTATTCCTCCTGCCTCAATGCCCCACTCATAGTTTAGGCTAGGACCTACTCCTAATTCAGAGCTCCTTTTTTCCTTTTTTGCCAATTTACAAAGTTACCTCTGCCACCCAGCTTGGTGTATCCCAAGGTTCTCCTCACCACTCCATGGCTGTAAAGCTCCAGTATAGGACCCCTGTGTTCATCTTTCCAGTTTAAAGAAAACGGAAGCTCCGTCTTCATGCGTGCTGCAGATGGCTTTTCCAGTCTACCTGGGTCATTGCCAGCTGGGAAGCAGTGGTCATTGGGACTTTGATGCTAGCTGCAGAGTGTGGAAGTGTGACAGCAATTCCAGTGCCATGTGGACTTCTCCTGAAAGTGGACTTTTCCTGGACTCCTGCTCCTGTGACAGTTTTTGATGGACTGAACTGGGTTTGGGTTGCATTTGCAGAGATTTGGAATGGTGTTGGTGCCAACTTGGACTTGGTGAACACTTTAAGGACATTACTCTTTTATAGATTCTTATTGTATTATTAGCTTAAAGAGTTTGCTTAAAGGCTTTAATTACTGTGATGTATTAGTATACTTGTTTTGGGTATCTGTTAGCATTGGCTATACTAATTTTGTGTTTATTCTGTATTTTCTCCGTCTGCCTCCAAATTAGAAAATCAGATGAGTGCAAATCTCCGCACACAAATTAAAAAGAAAAGGGGGATATGTTGTGGACCGGTAATGGCAAAAAGCCATTATAGATTCAAGGCTTGGCAGGGGGCTTAAGTTCTACCCCCTCCATCTCCATATTTGGCTTTGATGCTCTGTGTTTGCACCCACTCCCCTTCCTTCCTTGGGTTGCAGGAAGCAATATACATACCCTTCCTCTGACTCTTTGTTTTCAGATGTTTGTAAAATTCACTAATGTATACTGTTTTTGCCTTGGGAGAGTTCCTGTCTTAGCCTTTGATGTGCAACTTTGTACCAGGGTCCTTGATTTGCATAGGTCCATATAATAAAGCGAACTGAGGCTGTGACTCACTCAGATGCTGCCAGGCAGTTTGAGGAGTCCTCCCGGTCCCATCGGTTTTGTTCTGACAAAGTGTGTTTCCTTAATTCCGCACCGTTATTTGGAAGCTGCGCTGGTCCGCGGCAATTACTGTCACATATTCCCTCAGACACCACTCACTTCATGGTCCTAGACCTCAAGGATGCCTTCTACACCCTGACTCTTACTTTCTGTTTGCCTTTAATTGGACTGACCCAGACACTAATGCAACCCAGCAACTTACATGGACTGTCTTACTCCAGGGGTTCAGAAACAGCCCACACTTGTTTGGGCAGGCTCTCACTAGCTCAGGATTCAGCAGCATGCAATCTCAAAACTAGAACTCTCTTACAATATATAGATGACCTATTTCTCTGCAGCCCCTCTCTGCCTACTTCAAGGAGACACACTGTTACCCTTCTTAATTTCCTCACCATGAAGGGATATCCTGCTTCAAGTGTGGAAAGAGAAGTTATTGGGCAAAAGCCTGTCCAACTCCTTGGCCCTCACCAAGGCCTTGTCCTCACTGTGGGAAAAAGGGACACTGTAAGATAGACTGCCCCCTCGCTCCTCTAAGGGAGGGTTCAGTCTCTTCTAGCCCTACCCCATCCATCTGTGACCTAACTTTGCCCAGCCTGCTGGCACTTGACACTGATAACTGAAGGTGCCCAGGGCTGTTGGCCCCATCTCCCATCACATCAAAGAGCCGAGGGTAGCCACCCAAGTAGCAGATAGGCTGATCTCATTTCTTATAGACACAGAGGCCACTTATTCTGCCTTGCCCAAATATTCAGGTCCTGCTCATCTCTTAAAGATCTCTGTTGTGGGTGTTGATGGTCTTATTTCCTCCCTATTGGCCACAGATTCACTGCCTTGTCTAATACATGGTGTTTCCTTTGCACACTCTTTTCTCCTCCTGCCTCAATGCCCTATACCTATTTTAGGCCAGAACCTACTCTCCAAATTCACAGACTTTCTCTCCTTTCACCTCCTGTTCTCAGAGTCGGCCCTGTTACCACTTCTCAGCCAGCCAGATTTGTTCAATTCTGTTATAAATTTACCTCTACTACCCAGCATAGTGAATCCCAAGATTCTTTTCACCACCCTCATGGCTTCAAAACTCCAGGGAAAGCCCCCTTGTTTCATGTCTCTAGGTTAAAGAAAATGGAAGCTCCATCTCCACATATGCCTACAGATGACCCTTCCAGTCATCCCAGATCACTGCCCAGATATGCCTGCTCCCCCTTAGGGCCCACTAAGGTCAGACTAATTAAAATACCAGAAGAAGAAGAGAACAGCCTGAGCCAAGAGTAACTATGATTACCCCCTGACAACAGACAGGATGGAGATTCCAGCTTGCTCTATTCTTTCTATTTTTTTAAGTTTTTTTAAAAATTTATTCATTTTTAGAGAGGAGAGAGAAAGACAGAGAGAGAGAAGGGGGGGAGGAGCTGGAAGCATCAACTCCCATATGTGCCTTGACCAGGTAAGCCCAGGGTTTCGAACTGGCAACCTCAGCATTTCCAGGTCGACACTTTATCCACTACGCCACTACAGGTCAGGCCGCTCTATTCTTTCTTATCTCCTTACCCTTAAAGGCATACTCTGCCCCATACCCTCCCTGTTGAAATTCTCTCATCTAGAAAGCTCCCTTAATCTTAATTAAAATCTTGTAATCAAGACTAACTCCTCCTATGCAGCCAACTGCTGGATATGTCTGTGTCATCTCAGCTTACTCAGCTCTCCCTATTCCTCTTAATAATACTCATCTCCTTCACACCACTCTTATGTACAAGATTCAGAAAGGGGCCACCTTCTTTGAGAGAGCCAGCACTCTCATAGGAGATTACCCCACCTCAGCTGCAAACTGAGCAAACAAGCTATACTAAACCTACTATTCTCAGCTTGACAAGCTCCTTCCACAGCCCTTTCCAACCATGAACTCACACCTATCAATCCTCCCTGGGGACCTGGGCTACAAGAGGACACGGGAAAAACCCCTCTTCAGCCTACCTGGACAGGGCCCCATACTGTTATCCTGTCCACCCCTACCGCCATCAAAGTGGAAGGAGACTCACACTGGACTCACCTCTCCCACATTAAGCTTTATCCTGCCATACTGCCCAGTGCAGCAGGCACTCACAACAGGAAACTGCCAATTACCACCTTGCCAGATTCTTCTACTTCCTTCTTCAGGCCTCCGAGGACCTCTCCTGGTTTAGGCCTCACTCCAGTGAAATTGATGGACTGCTCAATTGGATGCGGGACTTGGCCTGGCAAGGTTCTCTACTTGAATTTTCTCCAGAAGAAACAGTGGCTTTTCAATTTCTTCTTCTCTTCCTCTTAATCACCCCTAAGCCCAACCACCATGCCTCCAGTTCTTGATCTCCTAACACCAGCTCTACTTTCTCTCTTACTGGGACCACATATGCCGCCCCCATCTCCTCTCTCCTAGAGGCCACATATATAGAATGCCCTCTTAACCTCACTCAAAGACTTTTAATTGAAGCTAATTCTTCCTATGCAGTTAATTGCTGGATGTGTATGTCTATGTCCTCCTCAGCCTACTCTGCCCTCCCTATTCCAAACAACAACACCCACCTTCTATGAACAGTTCTCATATACCAAACCCAAAAAAGGGGCTTCCTTCTTTCCTTTCCCTATAAGAGTAGGGAAATATCCCACTTCAGCTGCCAACTAAGCAAATAAGCTATATCAAACCTATTATTCCCAGCTCAAAAAATTAAAACCCCAAACTCCTCCTGCTCAGGGACCAGTCACCCTAAATATCCCTCTCCTTTTACCTACTTCCTATGCTTCAAGGCTCAGGGTGACATCCTCTTCCCCTCTAACCTCTGCAACACCACAATAACTATTCAATTTCCCAAAGACCATCAGAACCATCAAGTTAACTAGCAAGTTTCTCCAGAAGCAAATGGATTATTTTCTATCCCTGTTTGATTCACAGGACTCCCTACCCTTATGGCTCAATCTCATAAATATTCCTATGCCTGGAACCAACTCTATTCCTGGCTTTCCTCAACAGCTTCAACTACCTTAAAATGCTCAAAACAATCCTCTACTCATATCTTCCCACTTATTGGGGCAGCTCTTTCCTGCACCCTGACCATGTGGAGCTCAGAAACAGAGAAACAACAACGACCCCTTGTCCATCTGTTCTCTATTCACCTTTCAGCCTGCCTGACCCAATCAGGGCCTTTCTACTTGTGTGGGACCAACACCTATATGTCTCCCTACTAATTGAACAGAAACCTGTACCCTAGTCTATCTCACCCCAAATATCAACCTATCCCACCCCATGAGCCTCTTCCAATTCCTAGTACACTACCTGTCAATATAAAGACCAAACAAGCTGTACAGGTAATTTCTCTTCTTGTTGTTTTAGGAATCTCTACAGGAGTAGGTCTAGGGGCAGGGGGACTGGCCACTGCCCTGTCTTATTCTCTCTCTCTCTCTCTGAAGACCTCCAAAACTCCCTGGAAGAAATTGCCTCCACCCTAGTAAAACTCCAGGATCAAATTGATTCCCTAGCCACCGTCATGCTACAAAACCACCAAGAATTTGATCTCTTAATGGCAGAAAAAAAAAGAGGTATTTGTGTCTTTCTAGGAGAAGAGTGTTCCTTTTACCTTAACCAGTCAGGACTAGTTAGAGATGTGGCAATCAAATTAAAGAAACAAGCTCAGTGAATTTGTGAAAAACAAACCGAGTCGTGGAACTAGTGGTTTCACACAAACTGGGTGTCTCGGCTATTGCCTTTCATTGGTCCACTCAGTTTCCTATTTATTATCCTAGCTTTTGTACCCTGCCTCTTACGTCTGTTCACTAGCTTCTTATAGAACTGCATGCAGACCTTCACCAATCAGAAAATTGGAGAAATCTACCTAGCCCTACACACCAATCCCAAAACCTGCCCTCGCAAAACAGAAAAATCTGGACCCCTGTAAGTACACCCCTACCTGGCAAGAACCCATCACTGCACCTCTCTACCCCTCACTGAGAGTGATCCTTAGAGAAGCCATCACTCTTCCCACCCCTACTCAGCAGGAAGAAGTTACAGAAGATGATGACCTCTGTCCCCTTTCCCTTGAGCCTCTCTAGGAATCATTCCCTTTCCTTTTTATATAAATATATCAAATAGTCGGGAATCTTAGGTTTCTCCTAGAGTCAAAGGCCCCACCAGTCTCAATGAGCTCGCAAAGCCCCTCACCTCTGGTTCCCCATCTGCACATCTTCTCTCTCTCTGCACAAACTGGCTTCTTCTTCAGCACTCTACATTCTCTCTGCTCTCCCTGCAAAACATGGCTTCTTCTTTTTCTCTCTTCTTCTTCTCCTCTCTCTTTTCAAATCTTTCTGATGTGATAACCTTTCCTCCATTAAACATTAGCAGAACGATGGCCCTTCCCAAGCAGGAAGGTAATCTGCATTTTCACAGACCACATATACCTGGCACTTTCCAGCCCCCAATGCAAACTATAAGCAAGCAAACAAAAATCATTTTACAGACTTATTTGACCAAAACGTGTATATACCTTATTGCAACAAAAGACACAAAAGTAGTTTTCCATAAAATGAAATCTATGTGAGCTCTTCACATGACTATTCCAATTTTTCCTATCACTTTTTTATAGTCTCCAACAAAAAAATCAACAAATAAAGCAATGGCTTCACTCAGATTGATAGGGAATAACTAAAAATGATATTTGACAAAAAATTGCTGATTTTAAAGTTTGGAATTTCAAAACATACTAAATAAAGCTTTTATTAAAGTATCACATTTAATAAAAATGATCAGAAAACAAGTTTATTTGAAATAATTAATGCCAAAGAAAGAAAAAGGCATGCCATTGAAGAGAATCTGATACTAGCATGCAAAATTATAGTGAGTAAAATTCTAGGACAAGTCTCAGTATGCAAAATTTAAACAATTACATTCTCAAACAGCAAGAAAAGTCAATATGCTGAAAGGTTTTTTTTTCTTTTAATAAAAACTGAAAACCAGCAGTTTTTCTATTCAGATGATAAGTAAACAGATTTTAGCAGTAATTATCATGTTGTAGTATTTTCAAGGTTTATAAATGATGGTGTAATTAAAGATAATCATTTTTTCTGTTACAAAATACTGCTTGAGACAAGCACAGGTGAAGAGATACTTAGTATTTTTGTCTTTATACCTACAAACAAAAGCATATTTTGGAGAAACTCTATTGGTATCTCTATTTATCATATCCCATTTACAATTTATTTTAGCAGAGATTTTTGCCAAAGGAGGAGAAAACAAGGAATGAAATCCTGGTTATACGATGTAGAGTTGCTTTTCTTATTATGTCAGAATAAGTTCACTTGGGCATATTTAAGAATTGTGCGAAAATGCAAACAAAGAAAACATAAATCCTCTGCTAAGTAAAGATCATTATGATGATTTAGCAGAGAAAGACTTTGAGACAAAAAGCTTTAACCAAAAGGTGAATTGCAGGAATACTTCCAAGAAAATTATAGGTCAGATATTGCTTAGTGCCTTGAAGGTAAAGAATGAGTTTAGAAACTAGTTTTTTTATGGCAACCAGTTTTCAGCACATCACCCACTTGGACAGGTTTCTGCAAGGCCTTGGAGAAAATGTTTTGAAGTTAGGTGACAAGCTCCTTGGATATAAAATGCAACTAAACCTTTGGAAATATAATGTTGCCAAAAAAAGAAAGTCTTGAAATATTTTCCACTGCTGGTCAGGCTTGAGGGAGAAGAAAGAAATCAACAAGTCTCAAGTCTATTTGAAGACCTGAAAAAACTGTAGAAGCAACTTTAATAGCATTTGTCTTCCCTTCTAGACTGAGTCAGTATGATCTTTTTCCTGAATCTTCTATTTGGCAAAAACTGGGCTTTGAGAGAAGACCAAGTCACTGAGTTGCACTGTAAGCACACTAACTGAGATAATACTGCTCCATCCTAAGCAAGCAGTCCATGTCTTTCAGAATTTCTGTGAAAGGAGAACAGGACATCCATATAACAAAGCACTGAATATTTTCCTGTTATCAACTACTTACATGTGTGAGCAAGTTGTTTTGGTGCAAGAAACATTTCGAGCAAGAATGGAATTTATTTAATTTCAATGGAAATAAATCTCTTTGTATTTATTTTAATTATGACTGGGAATTGAGTATTTGTATAAAAAATTACAGGTTTCACAAAAAGTTTTATTCTTTATGTACTTTTTATACGAACACAGGCCTATAAAGAAAGAGTTCAAGAACCTAGTACCTTACTATGATAATTCTGTATTACTATGCTTATATATTAGCCTCTATGATACCACTCAGTAAAAGAATGTTTTTTTTCAAGTCTTATATAAATTTGTGTCTTAGGCAAGTCTATATGAATATTGTTTGGATCACAGCCACATAAATTTGCTATTGAACACTGTCAATAACAGCGAACATTAATGTACAATATGTATTTATATTAAATACATTTAGCCTACCTTTATAAATTAAATCTTATATTACCTTGAGCTACAATTTAACAAAAACTTAATAAGTTTACATATGGTTATTAAAATTTATGCACAGAAACGAAATTAAATTTAAGAAAGGTAAGCTATGCCTAACCACATTTCTTTTTTCCAAGAAATGTTGTCTTTAGCTTTAAAAACAAGAAAGCTCAAAACTGACCTTAAACAAATCATAAACCATATATGTACTTTATTAGCAACTTTTATAGCAGAAATTTGTAATAAGAATATAAGACCTACCTGGATACAAAAAAAATTGATGGGAAAATTAAAATTTTCTTTACCTGCCTTACTGGCTTACATGAAAGTGACTATAATTTAGGGTGAAGGGCAAATACACAAAGACAATTGGGTTAATGAAGTGACCAAAATATACACATACACAGAAAAATATTTTCTACTTAAAATAGCACTAAAATTATTTATATTATTGCAACACTAAACCTAAGAATTATTTCAAGAATTTCCCCAGGTTGAGAAAATTTGTTTTATTTTATAGATTACATATAAATAGATGATAGATAGATGATAGATGATAGATAGATAGATAGATAGATAGATAGATAGATGATAGATAGTTGGATAAAAAGAATGGTATTATAACAAAGAAAGATAAAAAGAAATTTAGAAACAGTATTTTTTCTCTTATTGTTACCAGACTACAACCGGGTTGGGGTTCGGGTCACCTTGCGCAGCAATAGCCAATAAGCAGAGACTGGGTCTGAGAGGGTAACAGGCATCTTTAATCAAGATTGCCAGCAACTTGAGAAGAGAGGCAGCATATCCTAGCAAAACCTCCCTTACAGTCTCTACTGCAAGGGCTGATTATATACTTTTTCAGGTGAGGTTAGTACAATGTGGCGGGGGGCATGCAGTTGAGTCATAAAAAGCAGGATAGCTGGTTCCCAGGATTGTAATTTCTTTTCCATGGTGTTCGATCTAATCGTGGTCTTTATTGCTTCTTGGGCCAGTCATCTCCTTAGGGGTATAGGAGCCTCTGGGAGCCTCTGACTTCAGTCATCCTCCTCGGGGGAATGGGAGCATCAGGCTTTATTACTCCTTCATTCCTGGGTGGGGGTGCTAAAGAAAATCTAGGATATAGGTTACATGGGGTGCACTAGTAAATATATATATACATACATATACACACACACACACACACACTATATTGATGCCCTATCATTATGATGTCCCTTCATTCATAAAATACTCCAGCATGTACCTTCTAAAAACTGTCCAATATTACCACATGACCCTTTCCTTTAGGAAATCAAGATTCATACAATGTTATCTTCTAATCCACAGACTCCTTTTTAATTTTTTAAAAATAAATTTTTAAAATTTTTATTTACTCATTTTAGAGGAGAGAGAGAGAGAGAGAGAAGGAGAGGAGGAACAGGAAGCGTCAACCCCCATATGTGCCTTGACCAGGCAAGCCCAGGGTTTTGAACTGGTGACCTCAGCATTGCAGGTTGATGTTTGATCCACTGTGCCACCACAGGTCAGGCTTCCTTTTTAATTTTGCCAACCACCACATCAATCTATCTTTTTCATTTTTGGTTCAGATACCTGTCCAGAAAATAGTGTTGCTTCTAAATTTTCTGTCTTATAAATCTTTAATCAGGAAGAGTAGATGAATCTGTTCTTGTCTCTTATGTTATTAATAGTCCTGAAAGTGTACAGGCCATCCATGCTGTAAGATGAGGCACTGCCTGGGTCTGGAGAAGGTTTCCTCATACCAGACTCGGGCTCCTTTAGCCACCATTATAATTTTTCTAAATTATGATTGTCTATCATTCCCTCATTTTCAGTGGGTTTTATTTCTGTTAAAGAACAGTTTTCTATTTTATTAAGTGGGGTATAATCTGATACCATCATTTATTTTCATGCTCAAATTGGCTTGAGGTTTGCTCATGGAGGGAACCTTTAAAGTAGGCTCTTTTATACTTTTAACATGTTTTTATCATTCTTTGAGCATGCCCTTAATTTCTGATACAGGGTATTCCTGGACCCGGACAAGAATCTTTAATGCAGATGCTATTTAGAAACCAAGAACATTGCTGAGTGATATCAGTGAGTATATGCCCATCTGCATATATATATGCGTGGGCAACCATCAAAATCAATGTACAATTCACACACACATATATGCGCATATAGTTGTTTTTCATTATTTATAGTAATGTTCTATCAAGTCACTGTAAATTCCAAATTAGGGACTACTGAATCATTTTTAAAATATATAGGTTAGGTTCCTATGAGCCTCTGGTCACATTTTCACCAATTGATAAATATGTAAACTTGTTTTTTGTGTATTTCTGTTTAAAGACATCATTACTAATATATGTTATTGATTCATTAACATTGAACTCATGGCCAACAGTAACATAACTCATCTCTGAATAAAGTATATCTAATACATCAATTTTCTACATAAGACTTGTTATAATTGCATTTTGCTTAGGAACAATAGACAATACTTCAGCACTATGCTTGGGTGACATTTTAAACACTAAAGCACCAAAGAAAGCATAAAAGTGTGACTATCATGGCACAAAATAGACTGGGAAGAGGACAGTTGTTTATGGTCTGAGAGTGAAACAGAAGGCAGAACACTGCCTTGTTCCACCTCAGTGGGTCACGTACAAGTCAGGCAGCTCAAAATTCTCACCGTGCTCTCCATGTCCATGAATGCCCATGAGTGCTGCATCAGTTTTGGTGTTACAGGTAAATTTTAACAAGTAAGTGAACTCTCAAATATGAAATCTATGAACAATTAGGAATAGACTGTACATTTAAAAAAATTAAACAGGTCATTCTTATACTTCCAATTCTAATACAAAACCTCAGGTTCTAATGAGCCTTCCTCTTTCCTATATTTGTAAATAATTTCTCAATAGGTCAGATAATTGTATATCTAATTATTTCCAATGTATTGACTTATTAGCCTAATGACAAACTTATTTGCTCAATGCAACCAAACTTCCAACCACTCTGATTACCTCTTTGGCTGAGAATTCACCACCCATTCTTCATGCTGCCAGGACCTACATCCTTCCAACCCTGACTTCCTACCATGGCCTTCTTCTCTCACTGCAGATGGAACAGTCCCCTCAATGTCCAGCTTCCGTGAGTGCCTGATATTAATTACTGTCTTCACCTGGAGTCAAGAGAGCGCTCCTTCCCTCTAAACACCTGCTTCATGAAATAAACGTAATTTATGTTGAGTCAGTAACTAGAAATAAAACTACTGGTGGTACAGCAGGCATATGTTTAATTTTAAAAAAAAACCTGGAATTATTTTACTGTAACATTTTACCCTATTCTTCTCTATACTGTCACCAACACGATGGCAGTCTTAAAAAAATCATTCTGGTCTAAGGTCTATCTCATTGTGATTTTAATTTTTCTTTTCCTGATAACTAAAAATGATGAGTCTTCTTCTTATAAAGGTCCTGCATAAGTCTTTTGCATTCATTTATGTTTTTATTAAAGTATAATTTACATACAATGACACATTCATATCTTAAAATTATTTGACAGTTGGACTTGAGAAAATCCATATGCTTGTACAAGCCCATAGCAATATCAAGACACAGATCATTTCTAAAACTCTGGAATATTTCCCCGTGTCTCTTCTCAATGAACCACTTTCCCATCCCCAAGCACCCAGATGGAAACACTGATGTTATTTCCATCACCATAGTTTAGTTCTAGCTATTCTGGAACTTCTTCTACATGTATTGTACTTTTATGTGTGTAAACTTCAACTGAGTATAATTAATTTTGAGATTGACTCATATTGCTGCATGCATCAGTAGCTCATCTTTTTTATGACTAAGTGGTATTTTATTTTATGATTATACTGCAGTTTGTTTATCCCTTTCCCTGTTTATGAACATCTGTGTTATTTCCATTTTTGAACTACTATGCATAAATATACTATTAACATTCTTGTATCAGACTTTTTTATTTTTATTTTTTTGTATCAGATTTTCAATCAACTTACTTTTTTAGTTCTCTGCTGTACATAATGCAACTGGCAAAGAGTTTTTCAGACATGTTCTACCTCTTGTCTATTTTAATTAGATTGCCTGCCATTTTATTCTTGAGAATAAGAATTTTTTTTTACCAGAAAAATCATATCAAAACAACTGCTTCTCATGCAAATAAAGAACATTTTCATTTCAGAGCTTTAATTCAGCCAAAGTCCTTTTCTTAAGTGAAGGCAAAAGGCAAAAGGCAAAAGGCAAAAAAAAAAAAAAAAGGCAAAAGAAACAACTAAATTATGCTCTTTTAGAAAATAATGATCTAAGCTTAAGTTCTTGTTTGGGCAAGATTTACATATTGCCATGTACTGATAAAATACTAAAATGTAAAAACTATATTCATTACATTTCTCATCCCCATATGCACAAACTATGAAAGCATAAAAGAAAATCATGACTCTCACCACTACTAATGACCTATAACTCAAAACTCCTGGGTTCTGTTGCAGGAGAGATAAGACTTGCCCTATCAGGTTTAATAGTTGAGTCTATAAAATAAACTGAAACAGGCAGATCAAGAGGAGAAAAGTATACAGAGTTATTGATTTTTAATAAATTAATGATAAATAGGATTAACACAATAAAAAAGTGAATACCTAAAAAGGTGGTGAGGTTTGAGGGCTTATCTATCATCTTAATAAGGAGAGGGGTAGGAGGATGTAGGCACTGTAGGGGAGAATAAATGATTTTTAGGAAAGATGATAGGGCCCTTATAGTTTATAACAAAGGGTATCTGGGTGTGGTACCTTCTAGATTTTATTCTGTCTATAAGTATTTGTCCCCCTGGTTGATGAAACTCCCAGGGAGAAGATTTTTGATGACCAAGTTTCTTCTCCCTTTAGGCAGATGACAGTAGTTCAGAGACAGCCTCTAGCTCAAATTAATCAATATAACAAATGGCATATTTGAGGATGGTATGTCCTGAACTTCTTCACTGTCAACATAAAGTGAATAATTTAGATCAGGGGTCGGGAAACTTTTTTGGCTGAGAGAGCCATGAACGCCACATATTTTAAAATGTAATTCCATGAGAGCCATATAACAACCCATGTACGTTATGTGTTAACCAATAAAAATTTGGTGTTGTCCTGGAGGACAACTGTGATTGGCTCCAGCCACTCGCAACCATGAACATGAGCAGTAGGAAATGAATGGATTATAATACATGAGAATGTTTTATATTTTTAGCGTTATTATTATTTATTAAAGATTTGTCTGCAAGCCACATGCAGCCTTCAAAAGAGCCACATCTGGCTTGCTAGACATAGGTTCCCGACCCCTGATTTAGATGAATGTTTTTACAGAAAATCTGGAGAGAAAATATACTTAAAGTTGATAGAAAGTGAATAAAAGCAGAGTGATACCCAAGAGGAGTCTACAACTAAGTATAAAACAAAAACCACACTTGTACATATGACAAATTTGTGGGTCTTTGTTCAGTGACAATCATTAATCGATGTGCTGCTTGAGAAGGCACAAAGGTACAGCCTTACTGAATAGAGCACAGTCTCAGGAATGGGTGAAAATCTAGAGGTAGATAAAAAACATGGAAAGAGGGAACTCAGGGAGAAGAGCATCAAAATCTGCAAGTAAAATCTATCTAAATCCTTTGCTGACACTAAATTATACAACCACTGGGAAAAGAGAGAGCAGAACTGACAAAGCAGCTTCTGGTAACTAAAAGTCTAAGCAGAGATTTTAGCTGCTGTTGTCTTCAGGGAAATCCAGCCTACGGTCTGAGTCTATTCAAATTAACTGTTTGCTAGAAAAAATATCTCTCCAGGGACATTATAGATCCAGACATTCCAAATACTTTGTTCAAAATGTACAGTTACAATATATTATTCCAAATTTCAAACAAAAATAGTATCAATATATGAGAAAACAGGAAATTTGATCAATACTCATGAAAAGAATCAATAGAAATATAATTTGAGATGATCAAGGTGTTATATCTGATTGAAAAAGAAATAAAATTAATCCTTATAAATAAATTAAAATATTTAAATAAATATATACATATTATCTTAAATAAAATAAAAATTTGAAAAAGAACCAAAGGGAAATTCTAAAATTGCAAATTTGAATATATTTTTTAAATTCCATATATGGGCTTAACAGATTAGAATAAAAGTACTGATGAAGTCTTAACACAGACCCGTATAAAATATTCATTATAAAGATAATAATTAAAAAAAGATTGACAATGAACAAGTGGAATTTAAAATTATAATTTACTATTTACATTAAAATCCCCAAAATAAAATATTTAATTTAACAAAATATATACATAGAAAACTGCAAAACTCTAGTGAATAAAATTTAAAATAAACTAAAAAAATCAAGATATATTCCATGTTTATACTTGGAAGGCTCAGTACTATCCAGATGCTAATTCTTCTCAAGTTGATCTATAGATTCAATATAATCTCTATTTAAATCATAGCACATTATTTTATGGATATTGATGAACTAATTCTAATGTTTATATGAGGTGACAAGAGATCCAGAATAATTAACACTATATTGAAGGAGAAGACAAAGTTGGAAAACTGACACTGCCCAACTTTAAGTCTTACAATCAAGTTACACTAATTAAGACAAGTATACTGGCAGAAAACAAAAACAAACAGATCAATGGTGCAGAATAGAGAGGTCAGAAATAGAATCACATAAATAGAGTCAACTGACCTTTGACAAAGGAACAGTGGTGAAGTAATGGAGCAAAAATAGTCTCTTCAACAAATTGTTGTGCTGAAACAACTGTACAACGATATGTAAAAAATGAAACTAGGCATAGATCTTACAGTTTTTCATAAAATTAACTCAAAATGGACAATAGAAGTGAATATATGGCATTAAAATATAAAATTCATACAAGAGAAAAGAAAATGTAGGTGAGTTTGTTGATGAGTTTTTGGTACAACATGAAATGCATGATCTATGAAACAAAAATTGATAAATTGGACTTTATTAAAATTAAAAATGTTTGTGCTGTGAAGGCCATGGTTATGTGAATAAAAAAAAAAGCCACAGACTGGGATAACATATTTTCTTTTTTTTTTTTTGTATTTCTCTGAAGCCAGAAACGGGGAGAGACAGTCAGACAGACTCCCGCATGCGCCCAACCGAGATCCACCCGGCACGCCCACCAGGGGGCGACACTCTGCCCACCAGGGGGCGATGCTCTGCCCCTCTGGGGCATCGCTTCTGTTGCGACCAGAGCCACTCTAGCGCCTGGGGCAGAGGACAAGGAGCCATCCCCAGCGCCCGGGCCATCTTTGCTCCAATGGAGCCTCGCTGCAGGAAGGGAAGAGAGAGACAGAGAGGAAGGAGAGGGGGAGGGGTGGAGAAGCAGATAGGCGCTTCTCCTGTGTGCCCTGGCCGGGAATCGAACCCAGGACCCCTGCACGCCAGGCCGACGCTCTACCACTGAGCCAACCAGCCTGGGCAACATATTTTCAAAATACATATTTGATAAAGAACTGATACCCAACATATATAAGGAATTCTTAAAAATCAACAAGAAAATAAAAACCTGATTAAAATATAGATAAAATATCTGAATAGACACCTAATAAAAAAAGATATAATTGACAAGTAAGCACATCAGAAGATTCTCAACATGAGATGTTACCAGAAAATTGCAAATTAAAGCACTAAGATAACAATACACACTTTTAAAATGGCTAAAATAAAATAAAAACCAACCAAACAAAAATCCACAATGACTGCAGGAAATGCTGTAGTTGATATGGAAAAACAGAAACGCATTTTTCTTGTTGATGGGAATGCAAAATGATAAAGCCACTTTTGAAGAGAGTTTGACAGTTTCTTATAAAACTAAACATACTCTTTGTTACCTTTCAGTCTAGCAGTTATACTTCTTGATATTTATCCTTATGTCCACCACACAAAAATGCACATGAATGTTAAAAGCAATTTTATTCATAATGACCAAGTCTTGGAAGCAATTGAGTTATCCTTCAATGTGCGAATAAAAAAAAAACTGTGATAAATCCAGATAATGGAATATTGTTCACTGCTAAAATGAATTGAACTATCAAGCCATCAAAAATATTTTTAAAAAAACCTTAAATATGCATTGCTAAATGAAAGAAGACAATATGAAAAAAAGTGAATAGTATATGATTCCAACTATATGACATTCTGGAAAAGGCAATACAATGGGGATGGCAAAAAGATCAGTAGTTGCTAGTGTGTTTGTTGGGGTAGGGGGATGGAAGAATGTGTAAGTAGAGAACAGGGCATTTTTAGAGCACTACAACAGTTCTCCATGATACTATAATAATAGATACATATGTTAAAACCCATAGAATGTACAACTCAAAGAGTGAATCTTAATATAAAATTAGGAGTTGAGTTATGTAACAGCATTAGTTCACCCATTGTTAAAAATGTACCACACTAATGTAAGATACTTGTAGTAGGGAAAATTGCACATGTGAAGGGATGAGGGGTTATACTACTCACAAAAATTAGGGGATATTTTGAAAGGAATACTCTAGTATTTTCAGCCTTTTGTATAGTACATTTTCACCAATGATATAAAAGTGGTTTTTGCATCTTATTTGCATAATCAAACAACTTTCTTTGACTTGTTTGCTTTTCTGATGTTCTTGTTTAATAAAAAAATTCAAATGCTTCTTTTTTTATCATTTCATATTCATTTTGGAATATCCCCTAATTTTTGTTAGCAGTATATTAGAATTTGTAGTACTTTCAGCTCATTTTTTAATAAACTAAAAACTGTCCTAAAAATATAGTGTATTAATAAAAATGACAAAGGAAATGAAAATGTATCCATTTAAATAATCACAATACAAGTAAGCAGACTAAGCACTCAATTCAAAGATTCAGATTTTCATGCTAGATGGAAAATAATTTCAAGTGTATGCTTTTGAAATAAGATTGCCAAGGTGGAGTCATTTATGTTAGGGGAACTAAAATGGAAGCAGTAGGCCATAAAGAAATTTGTCTTACACACTGGTTTCACTCAGCATGCTTCTTCATGAACTTTTTAACTGCTTTGCCATGCTTTTACTTTAATCTCTTCCTCACCATGACAACCAGATCATCTATGTTCTTTATTTTGAAAGGAGTCAACAGGTTTTACCAACCAGCTTCTTTCATTTGCATGTTAAAGTCAACCAATCCTAATTAACCTAATAGAATCCTTCATTTACATAAAGAGCACCAGACCAAGAATGATGCATGTAACTCAACTCTTTATAAACTGTCTTTCTTGGTTCTCTTTTGGAGAGTTCCTCATATTGCTACTGATACTCAAAGACCTTTTCTCTTTTAGCTTACATCTCTCTATTGGTTTACAGCTTTTACTAATGATACATACAAAATATAAAGAAACAAAGACACTGAAACTTAAAGAAAGGAAATTATATACTATGTATATTCAATCATAATAAAGATAGAGTGACTTGAATAATTTTCTAAATTCAGGAACAAAAAGATAGCAAGACAAGGAATATTACCAGAGGGCACAGTGACATTTTGTAATGATTACAAAGTCAATAAATTAGGAGAACAGAACATTATAGATTTGCATTTCCCAAATAATGGAAATAACAGAACTATAAAATACATGGAAAAACTACATGGCAAATCCATAATTACAATAATAATCTTTGACACCACTCAGTAATTGAAAGACCAACTAGACAAAAAATCAATATAGATATGAAAGATCTAAATGTCACTATTGATTACTTTATGCCAAATGATATTTATAGAATACTACAGCCAATACCTAGAAATTACAAATTCAACTCAAGTACATATGGCATATTTACCAATATAGGCATTGAGCTGGGTCATAAAACAAGAGTCATTCAATTTCGAGAGTCTTATAGACTATGTTCTCTGACCACACAGAAGAAAATTAGGTAAAGACAGTCTATTTAATAAATGATACTGAAAATTGAATAGATACATGCAAATAAAACTAAAAACTAAAAACCAAAACTAGAATATGTTTTTATACCATTTAAAGAATAAAGTCAACATGGATTAAAGACTTAAATGTAAGACTCAAAACCATAAAAGGCAGTAAAATCTTGGACATTCCTTGAAGCAATATTTTTTCTGATACACCTCCTTAAGCAAGGGAAACAAACAAACAAGAAACAAATGGGACTACATTAAACTAAAATTTTCTGCACAGCAAAGGAAACCATTCACAAATTGCAAAGAAAACCTACTAAATGAGAGAACATATTCATCAATGATATATCCGATGAGGGTTAATACCCAAAATTGATAAAGGACTCAGAGAACTTAACACCAGAAAAATGAACAACTCCGTTAAAAAGTGGGCTGAAGTCTTGAACAGACACTTCTTTTTTTAAAAAATAGTTTTATTTAGACAATCACATTTAACGGGGTGACACTGGTGAACATAGATTTAGAGAAAGCATCTCCAGATCATTTTGACATTCAATTCTGTTGTATAAATATATCCAGATGTTGTAGACTGCAAGTGGCAAAAAGCCTTTGTAGATTTGAGGATTAGCAAAAGGCTATGTTCTCCCCCCTCCACCTCCATATTGGCTATGATGCTGAGTATTTGCATCCACTTCACTTGCTTGCTTAAGTTGCTGGAAGCAATTTACATGCCCTTCCTCTCACTCTTTGTTTGATTCAGATGTTGGTTGATTTCACTAATGCATGGTGGGGGGATTCCTGTTTATGCCTTGGGGAGAGTTCCTGTTTTAGCCTCAGATGTGTAACTTTGTATCAAGGACTTCCTTGATTTGCATATGGCTATATAATAAAGCAAACTGGGGTTATGGGGCACTTGGATATTGCCATCAGCATTAAAGAGTTCTCCCGATCCCATCTTTTATTCTTTTTTTTTTTTGTATTTTTCTGAAGCTGGAAATGGGGAGAGACAGTCAGACAGACTCCCGCATGTGCCCGACCAGGATCCACCCCACACACCCTCCAGGGGCGACGCTCTGCCCACCAGGGGGCAATGCTCTGCCCCTCCGGGGCGTCCCTCTGCTGCGACCAGAGCCACTCCAGCGCCTGGGGCAGAGGCCAAGGAGCCATCCCCAGCGCCCGGGCCATCTTTGCTCCAATGGAGCCTTGGCTGCGGGAGGGGAAGAGAGAGACAGAGAGGAAGGAGGGGGGGGTGGAGAAGCAAATGGGCGCTTCTCCTATGTGCCCTGGCTGGGAATCGAACCCGGGTCCCCCGCACGCCAGGCCGATGCTCTACCACTGAGCCAACTGGCCAGGGCCCCATCCTTTATTCTTAATGAGTCTGTTTTCTTAATTCCACAGCGTTCTCACTCAAAACCCAGAGTTATGAGCTGCGCTGGTCTGCGGCATCCAGACACCTCTTTAAAAAAGACAAACGGATGGTCAATAAACATTTGAAAAGTTGCTCAACATCACTAATCATCAGAGAAAAGCAAATCAAAAGCACAATGAGATGTAACCTCACACCTGTCAGATTGGCTATCATCAATAAATCAACAAACAAGTGTTGGAGTAGATGTGTACAAAAGGGAACCCAGTACACTGCTTATGGGAATGCAGATTGATAAAACAATGATGGAAACCAGTGTGGAAATTCTGCAAACACTTTAAAAACAAATGATTCCACTTCTGGGAATATACTCAAAGAAACTTGAAACCTTAATATATGCTCCCCTATGTTCACTGCAGTATTATTTATAATAGCCAAGATTTGGAAGCAGCCCAAGAGCCTTTCAGTAGATGAGTGGGTAAGAAAGATGTCATACATCTCCACAGTGGAATAATACTTGACTGTAAAAAAGGAAGAAAATCTTACCTTTTTTGTGAAACTATCCATTGACTTGGAGAGTATTATGCTAAGTAAAATAAGGCAATCAGAGAAAGATAAATGCCATGTAATTTTACTTATATGTGGAATCTAATGAATAAAATAAACAAAATAGATAGTCTCATAGATGCAGAGAATAGACTAACAGCTGTGGGAAGGTTGGGGATTTGGGGGCTGGATAAAAATAGTGAAGTGATTAAGCAATAAAAATTTGTTGTTGTAGAATAAATATAGATGTGGTCTGCAGTGTGAGGAATATGGTTACTAATGTCTAAATAACTCTGCATGGGCCAAATAAGTGCTTGGAGCAGCATGGGGACCACTCTGTAGAGTGCATAGTTTTCTGGCCACTTTACTGTACATCTGAAAATGGTGCAGAATGGCATTGAATATATTGTATATTGTTGCTATAAATAGAATAAAAACACTACACAAAAGAAGGTAAATAAAATGTAAATACCGCTATAGTTACTAAACTGTACCAAGGTACATTAAGATAACACAGTGAATTCAGAGTGGTATCACAATATATTTTAAATATATTTTATATAAACATGCACTGCAACTCTCAAGAGAATTTAGGTAAATATCATTATGACCCTATAGAAGACCAAGGCTTATGCACTGGATTCAGACAGTGCTAATTTAAAGATTATAATAAAAATTAAATTTTTGTTTATAAAATATTAAAAAGAGTAAAAAGTCAATTAAGTGGAAAAACATTCTCAATAATACGTTTGAGGAAATACTCAGTGAACAGAAACCATATAGAAACACAGTAGAAAATATGGAAAACTTTTTCTGATCATTTAACAAATGAAACTTAAAACCACTATGATATGCCAATACAAATTCATTAGAATGGCAAAATAACAAAATACTAAGTTTTCCAGACAATAGGGAGAATAACTCTTACATTGCTGAAGGAAGTGAAAACTGGTACAACTTCTTTAAAAATCTGTGTTGCAGTTACTCCTAAAACTGGATATACTCACATTTCCTGTGCTTTAGAATTCTACTAATGAGTTTATATGTAAAAGATATATATACAAAAGCTCACCTGAAATTATGTACTAGAATGATCATAGCAGTAGTGTTCTGCAGTGGTCAAATCCCCAGAAACTAATGAAATACCTATGAAGACTAGAATGGATACATAAAGCCTGTCACACAAACTTTATAGCAATGAGATGAAATACAGTGGTACCTTGAGATATGAACAGACCAACATACATTTTTTTTAAGATACAAGCTGTGAATCAGTCCATATTTTTGTTCGAGATCCGAGTGAAATTCTGAGATACGAGTCGTGATTAGGGGAAGTTGACTAAATGAAAAATACGCAATGTTAAGCTTAGGTTAAATTTAAAGTTAAAAAAGTGCATTTTTTACAATTAAGTTTTTGTGGTTTCATTTTAAGTAAAGAAAGTACAGTTTCAGTTTTGTTTAAAATAAAGAAAATGCAGTTTTGGTTTACATTTAATGTTAAGAAAGTGCAGTTTTAGTTTACATGTCTACAGTGCCTGCATCCCTTCCTCCCTCCCTCCTCCTTGCCATTCACCAATGTTAGCCTCACTCGTCTGTCTCCAAGGTAAGAATACAGTACAAAATAACACTTTTTTCTTTTATTTCATATATTTTGTTATGCATTGGTAAAGTATACATGTGTGTTTTTTAATTAAAAACATGTCTTTTTTCATAATTTAGGATGGTTTGGGGATGTTTCACAGGGCTGGAATGGATTAAATCTATTTCAGTTATTTTATTTTATTTTTATTTTTTTGTATTTTTCTGAAGCTGGAAATGGGGAGAGACAGTCAGACAGACTCCCGCACACACCCGACCGGGATCCACCCGGCACGTCCACCAGGGGGCGATGCTCTGCCCCTCCGGGGCATCGCTCTGCCGCGACCAGAGCCACTCTAGCGCCTGGGGCAGAGGCCAAGGAGCCATCCCCAGCACCCGGGCCATCTTTGCTCCAATGGAGCCTCGGCTGCAGGAGGGGAAGAGAGAGACAGAGAGGAAGGAGAGGGGGAGGGGTGGAGAAGCAGATGGGTGTTTCTTCTGTGTGCCCTGGCTGGGAATCGAACCCGGGACTTCTGCACGCCAGGCCAACGCTCTACCACTGAGCCAACCGGCCAGGGCCTATTTCAGTTATTTTAAATGGGAGAAATTTGTTTGATATACGAGTTGACTGACTTACAAGCTCAGTTACAGAATAAAGTAAACTGGTATCTCAGGGTACCACTGTATCTAAGTCATATGACAAGATAGCTGAATTCCATAACTTTTACGTTGAAAGAAAAACGCACACAAACATACATTATGAGTATTCTATTCACAGATAGTATGAAAACAGAGAAACATTTTAGAAGTTAGTATTGTGATCATGCTTCACAGGATAGTGATTGAAAGGATGCATGAGAAATAATTCTGAGGTGGACAAGAATCCATTTCTTACTTTTCATGCTATTATTTACACAGGTATATTGTTTGTAAAAGTTCATTCTATTTATTTAATTCATTTATGTATTTATTTGTTTATTGAGAAAGTTAATTTTAACAGGGTGACATTGATCAATAAGTATACATAGATTTCAGGTAAACATCACTCCATCATTTGATTAGTCAATTATGTTGTATATCCATTACCTAATGCCAAATTTTTTTCTGTCACCTTGTATTTGTCCCTCTTTATACCCTTCCCCCAAATGCCCCTCCCCTCCTCTATATCTCACTCCCCCTAGTAGCAACTGTACTCTTATCTATGTCCCTGAGTCTCAACTTTGTATCCCCCCACCTATGGGTGAAATCATACCATTTTTAGCTTTTTCTGATTTACTTATTTCACTCTGTATAATGTTCTCAAGGTCCATCCATGTTGTAAATGACCCTATGTCATCATATCCTATGGTTGGGTAGTATTCTATTGTGTGTGTGTATTTAATACTCTATCAAGGGGAACTTTGGCTGTTTACATGTCTTGGCTACAGTGAATAATGATGCAATGAACATGTGGGTGCATGTGTCTTTATGTACCAATGTTTTTGAGTTTTGGGGGTTTATACCCAGTAGAGGGATTGTTGGGTCATATGGTAGTTCTATTCTAAATTTTTTGAGAAACCACCATACTTTCTTCCATAATGGCTGTGGTAACTTTCATTCCCACCAGCAGTGAATGAAGGTTTCTTTTTCTCCACAGCCTATCTAACACTTATTATTACCTGTCTTATTGATAACAGCCAATCTAACAGGTGTGAAGTGATATCCCATTGTAGTGTTGATTTATATTTCTTTAATAGCTAGTGAAGATGAGCATTCTTTAATCTATCTGTTGGCCATTTGTATGTCTTCTTGGAATAAGTGTCTGTTCATGTGCTCTTCCCATTTCTTAACTGGATCACTTGTTTGTTTGTTGTTGACCCTTGGGAGTTCTTTGTATATTTTGGATATTAGGCCCTTATCTGAGCTGTTGTTTGCAAATATCATCTCCCATTTTGTTGGCTGGCTATTCTGTTGTCAATTTTTTTTGATGTGCAGAAGCTTTTTAGTTTATTTTTGCCTTTACTTCCTTTGCCTTTGGGGTCAAATTCATAAATTGTTCTCTATGGTCAAGGTCCATGAGTTTAGTACCTATGTTTACTTCTATGTATTTTATTGTTTCAGGTCTTATGTTTAGGTTTTTGACCCATTTTGAATTGATTTTTGTGCAGGGGGACAAACTGTAGTCAAGTTTCATTCTTTTGCCTGTGGCTTTCATATTTTCCCAGCACCATTTCTTGAAGAGGCTTTCTTTTCTCCATTGTGTGTTTTTGGCTCCTTTGTCAAAGATGATTTGACGATATATATGTGGTTTTATTTCTGGGATCTCCATTCTGTTCCATTGGTCTGTGTGTCTGTTTTTCTGCCAAAACCATGCTGTTTTGATTAACATGGCTCTGTATTATAATTTGAAGTCAGCTTTGCTTTTATTCTCAGGATGGCTTTGGCTATTTGATTTTTTTTATGGTTACATACAAATCTGGTGATTTTTTATTCCATTTCTTTAAAAAATGGTATGGGAATTTTGAAGGAAATTGCATTAAATTTGTATATTGTTTTGGGTAATATGGTCATTTTAACTATGTTCATTCTTCCAATCCATAAACGTGGAATATTTTTCCATTTCATTGTGTTTTCTTCAATTTCCTTTAATAATGTTTTGTAGTTTTCAGTATATAGATCCTTCACATTCTTTAATTTTATCCCAAGATGGTAAATACTTCTTTTGGCATCTGTAAAAGGAATTTTTTTTAAGTTTATTTTCCAAAGTTTAATTGTTTGCATATATGAAAGTAATAGACTTCTGTATATTGATTTGTGTCCTGTGAACTTACTGTAGTGGTTTACTATTTCTATTAGTCTTTCTGTGCAGTCTTTATGGTTTTCTATATACAGGATTATGTCATTTGCAAAAAGTGAAACCTTTACTTCTGCTTTTCTGATCTTAATGCCTTTTATTTCTTTCTCTTGTCTGATCACTCTCGCTAAAACTTCCAGCACTATGTTGAATAAGACTGGAAAGAGTGGGCAGCCTTGTCTTGTTCTTGATTTTAGAGGAAAAGCTTTCATGTTTTCACCATTTAGTATGATATTAGCTGATGGTCTGTCATATATAGCCTTATTATGTTGAGGTAGTTTCTTTCTATATCCATTTTTTTTGGTATCTTTTCTGAAGTTAGAAGTGGGAAGGAAGTCAACAGACTCCTGCATGTGCCCAACCAGGATCCACCTGGCATGCCCACCAGGGGGCAATGCTCTGCCCATCTGGGGCATTTCTCCGTTGTGGCCAGAGCCATTCTAGCACATGAGGCAGAGGCCATGGAGTTGTCCTCACTGCCTGGGCCAACTTTGGTCCAGTGGAGCCTTGGCTGCAGGAAGGGAAGAGAGAGATAGAGAGAGGAAGGAGAGGGGAAGGGGTGGAGAAGCAGATGAGTGTTTCTCCTGTATGCCCTGGCTGGGAATCAAACCCGGGACCTCCAGATGCTGGGCTGATGCTCTACCACTTAGCCAAATGACCAAGGCTCTATACCCATTTTAGTGAGTGTTTTAAACATAAAAGGATGTTGTATCTTATTGAATGCCTTCTCTGCATCTACTGATAGAATATGATTTTTTTTATTTGTTTTGTTTATATGGTGTATAACATTAATCAATTTACATATGATAAACCATCCTTGTGCTCTTGGAATGAATTCCATTTGATCATGATTTATTATTTCTTTAATGTGTTGTTGTATTTGATTTGCTAGTACTTTGTTTAGGATTTTTCCATCTGTATTCAGAAGAGATATTGGTCTGTAGTTTTCTTTTTTTGTAATATCCTTGCCAGGTTTTGGTATGAGGTTTATGTGGCCTTATAACAGCGGTTCTCAACCTGTGGGTCGCGACCCCGATGGGGGTCGAATGACCAAAACACAGGGGTCACCTAAAGCCATTGGAAAATACATATTTATTATACAATACATTTTTAAATAAAATATGTATTTCCAATGGCTTTAGGCGACCCCTGTGTTTTGGTCGTTTGACCCCTGCCAGGGTCACAACCTACAGGTTGAGAACCGCTGCCTTATACTATGTGTTAGGGAGTATGGCTTCTTCTATTTTTTGGAAGACTTTGAGAAGAACAGGAATCAATCTTTTATAAATGTTTGGTAAAATTCACTAGTGTGGCCATCTGGTCCAGGACTTTTGTTTTGGGGAGGTTTTTGATAGTTGTTTCTATTTCTTCCATGTTTAGGATCACTTAAGGCTGTCCACTTCTTGGTGACTCTGTCTAGAAAGATTGTATAGTTCTAGGAATGTATCCATTTCTTCTAGATTGTTGAATTTAGTGCCATATTATATTTCATAGTATTCTACAATAATCCTTTATATGTTTATGATATCTGTGGTAATTTCTTCTCTTTCATTTCAGATATTGTTTATGAGTCCTTTTTCTTTTTTCCTTGGTGAGTTTAGCCAGGGGTTTATCAATTTTATTGATCTTTTCAAAGAACCAGCCCTTTGTTGTATCAATTTTTTTTATAGTCTTCCTATTTTTTATTTTTCATTTCTTTCAGCTCTAATTTTTACTATTTCCTTTCTTCTACTGATTTTGGGTTACCTTTATTCTTCTTTTTCTAGTTCCTTAAGATGTGATGTTAAACTGCTTATTTGGGATTTTTTTTGTTTCTTGTTATAAACCTCCTTCTTATTACTGCTTTTGCTGTCTCCCAGAAATTTTGATATGTTGCATTGTCATTTTCACTAGTTTGTATATATCTTTTGACCTCTGATTTATTTCTTCTTTGACCTTGACATTTTTAGAAATATGCTATTTAATTTCTACATTTTTATAGGTTTCTTTACTTCTTTTTTGCTGCTGATATCTAATTTTAAAGCGTTATGGTCAGAAAATATGCTTGGTATAATCTCAATATTCCTAAATTTTCTGATGTTAGTATTGTGACCCAACATATGGTATATTCTTGAGAATGTTCCATGTGCATTAGAGAAAAATGTATAGTCTGAAGTCCTGGGGTGAAATGCCCTGTAAATGTCAACTATGTCCATTTAGTCTCATGTGTCATTTAAGGCTGATATTTCTTTATTGATTTGTTTAATGATTAATCTAGAGCCATCAATGGTGCATTGAGATCTCCAAGTATAAATATACTTTTGTCTATTTCTATTTTTAGATAAGTTAGTAGATGTCATATATTTTGGTGCTCCCTGATTTGGTGAGTATATATTAAAAAGTGTTATGACCTCTTGATGCAATTTCCCCTTTACCATTATGAAATGACCGTCATTGTCTCTGGTTACCTTTATTGTCTTCTTCTCTCTGTAGTATCTCTAGTTGCCTGTCTTTGATGTTACTGATTCTCTCCTCTGTCTAGCCTGTTCTATTTGCTAAACTTGTTACCTCATTTTTTAAGTTCATATATTGAGTTTTTCTTTTTATCTGTTTGGTTCTTTTTTAAAGTTTCAATCTCCTTGATAAAGTACTCTTTTTGTTCATTAATTTGTTTTTTGAGTTAATTACATAACCTATCAGTGTATTCTTGCAACTCACTGAGGTTTTTTAGAACTTTAATTTTAAATTTTCTGTCATTTAACTCTAAGGTTTCTATGAAACTGAGACTTTTTCTGGAGATTTTTCATTTTCTTCCTAAACTACATCTCTATCTTGTGTAGTCATGGTATTCAATTTCTTCTACCTTGATTACTTTTGAGAATATTATTATTAAGAACCCTAACAAGAAGCAATTTTATTTTCCAGCAGCTGTTGTTATACCAAACAAAAAGAGTTGATAGAAACAAAGAAGAGAAGAACTAAATAAGACACAGGGCTACAAGAAAACAAAACATAAAATGGTTTTAGGAAATCCTCACGTGTTAATAGTTACCCTAAATGTAAATAGATTGAACTCACCAATAAAGAGGCACAAAGTAGCAGATTGGATCAAAAAGCAAAACCCAACCATATACTGCCTTCAAGAGACACATCTAAGCCGCAAAGACAAAGGTCCATTCAAAGTGAAAGGCTGGAAAATGATTCTCCAAGCAAATAATATCCAAAACAAAGCAGGAGTAACCATACTCATATCTGACAATGCTGACTTCAAGACAACAAAGGTAATCAGAGACAAAGATGAACATTTCATAAAAATAAAGGGGACATTGTAGCAAGAATAAATGACACTTCTTACTATATATGCACAGAACCAGAGACCACCAAAATATATAAGACATTTACTAACTGATCTAAAATAAAACACGATCTAAGAAAAAAAACATGATCAACTTAGAGATTTTAACACACCACTGATGGCTTTAGATAGGTCACCCAAACAGACAATCAATAAGAAATATTGGCTTTAAAAAGCACTCCAGACTAAATGGACAAAACAGATATTTATAAGACATTTCATCACAAAACATCAGATTATACATTCTTCTCCAGTGTGCATGGAATGTTCTCAAGGATAGACCATATATGTTGGGCCACAAAACTAACATCAACAAATTCTAGAAAATGTAAATTATACCAAGCATATTTTCTGATCATAAAGCTTTGAAATTAGAATTCAACTGTAGAAACAAAGTAAAGAAACACATAAGAATGTGGAAATTAAACAACATACTTCCAGAAATGACTGGGTCAAAGAAGAAATAAAAGCAGAGATCAAAAAATATGTACAGACAAATGAAAATGACAACATGACATATCAAAATTTTTGGGATGCAGCAAAAGCAGCAATAAGAGACAAGTTTATATCATTACAAGCTTATATTAAGATAGATTCCAAATAAGTAACCTAACATCACACCTTAACAAGCCAGAAAAAGAAAAATAAAGGCAACTCAAAGTCAGCAGAAGAAAGGAAATAGTAAAATCAGAGAACTAAATATAATAGAGGGCAAAAAAACTATAGAAAAATTTAATATAGCAAAGAGATGGTTCTTTGAAAAGATAAATAAAATCAACAAACCACTAGCTAGACTCACTAAGAAAAATAGAGGAAGGGCTCATATAAATAAAACCCAAAATGAAAGAGGAGAAATTACCACAGACATCATAGATATACAAAAAATCATAGTATAATATTATGAAAGATTAAATGCCACCAAATTCAACAACCAAGAGGAAATGGATAAATTTCTAGAATTATACAATCTCCTAGACTGAGTCATTAAGGAGAGAAAATACTACGTAGTCCAATAAACAGGGAGGAAATAGAAACAACTATCAAAAACCTCCCCCAAAACAAGTCTGGGACCAGATGGCTACACTAGTGAGTTTTAACAAATATTCTTTGAATATTTGGTATCTATCCTTCCTAAAGTCTTCCACAGAATAGAAGAAGTAATACTCCCCAATATATTTCATCAGGTTAACATAACCCTCATACCAAAACCTGGCAAGGACATTACACACAAAAAAAACCAAATACAAACAAATATCTCTACTGAATACAGATGCAAATATTCTAAACAAAATATTAGCAAATCAAATACAACAACACATTAAAAAAAGAATACATCATGATCAAATGGGATTCATTCCAGGAGCACAAGGATGGTTCAACATATAGAAATTGATCAACATAATATACCACATCAACAAAACAAAGAAAAAAATCATGATTCTATCAACAGAGGCAGAAAAGGCATTCAATAAGATACATTTTTTTATGTTTAAAACACTCAATAAGATGTGTATATAAGGAAAGTACCTCAACATAATAAAGGCCATATATGACAAACTATCAGCTAATATCATACTAAATGATGAAGAAATGAAGGCTTTTCCTCTAAAATCAGGAGCAAAACAAGGCTGCCCAATCACTCACCTCTTTTTCAACATAGTTCTGAAGTTTTAGCCAGAGAAAGAAATAAAAGGCATTCATACTGGGAAAGAAGAAGTAAAGATATCACTTTTTCTAGATGACATGATTCTTTATATAGAAAATCCAAAGACTCTACTAAAAAGCTATTAAAAACAATAAACCAATACAGTAAATTGCAGAATACAAAAACTAATATACTACAGTCCACTGCTTTCCTATGTGCCAACAATGAAACATCAAAAAATGAACTAAAAAATACAATTCCTTTTACAATTGCAACAACAACAAAAAAATAAAGTACCTAGGAAAATACTTAACAAAGGTTGTGAAAGACCTATATATTAAAAACTACAAACATTATTCAAAGAAATTGAAAAAGACAATGAAATAGAAAATATTCTATGTTCATACCTTGGAGGAATCAACATAGTTAAAAAGGCTATATTACCCGAAGCAATATACAAATTTAAAGCAATCCTCATCAAAATCCCAATGTCACTTTTTTTTAAATAAATTTTTATTAATGGTAATGGGATGACATTAATAAATCAGGGTACATATATTCAAAGAAAACATGTCTAGGTTATTTTGTCATTAAATTATGTTGCATACCCCTCACCCAAAGTCAGATTGTCCTCCACCACCCTCTATCTAGTTCTCTGTGCCCCTCCCCCTCCCCCTCTCTCCCTCCCTCCCTCCCATGTCCTCCCTCCACCCACCCCTGGTAACCACCACACTCTTGTCCATGTCTCTTAGTCTCGTTTTTATGTTCCACCAATGTATGGAATCATATAGTTCTTGTTTTTTTCTGATTTACTTATTTCACTCCGTATAATGTTATCAAGTTCCCACCATTTTGCTGTAAATGATCTGATGTCATCATTTCTTATGGCTGAGTAGTATTCCATAGTGTATATGTGCCACATCTTCTTTATCCAGTCTTCTATTGAAGGGCTTTTTGGTTGTTTCCATGTCTTGGCCACTGTGAACAGTGCTGCAATGTACATGGGGCTACATGTGTCTTCACGTATCAATGTTTCTGAGGTTTTGGGGTATATACCCAGTAGAGGGATTGCTGGGTCATAAGGTAGTTCTATTTGCAGTTTTTTGAGGAACCACCATACTTTCCTCCATAATGTTTGTACTACTTTACAGTCCCACCAACAGTGAATGAGGGTTCCTTTTTCTCCACAGCCTCTCCAATATTTGCTATTACCCATCTTGTTGATAATAGCTAATCTAACAGGGGTGAGGTGGTATCTCATTGTAGTTTTGATTTGCATTTCTCTAATAACCAATGAATCTGAGCATCTTTTCATATATCTGTTGGTCATTTGTATCTCTTCCTGGGAGAAGTGTCTGTTCATGTCTTCTTCCCATTTTTTTATTGGATTGTTTGTTTGTTTGTTGTTGAGTTTTATGAGTTCTTTGTAAATTTTGGATATTAGGCCCTTATCTGAGCTGTTGTTTGAAAATATCATTTCCCATTTAGTTGGCTGTCTGTTTATTTTGATATAAGTTTCTCTTGCTGAGCAAGAACTATGTAGTCCCATTCATTTATCTTTGCCTTCACTTCTCTTGCCATTGGAGTCAAGTTCATAAAATGTTCTTTAAAACCCAGGTCCATGATTTTAGTACCTATGTCTTCTTCTATGTACTTTATTGTTTCAGGTCTTATATTTAGGTCTTTGATCCATTTTAAATTAATTTTAGTACACGGGGACAGGCTGTAGTCGAGTTTCATTCTTTTGCATGTGGCTTTCCAGTTTTCCCAACACCATTTGTTGAAGAGGCTTTCTTTTCTCCATTGTGTGTTGTTGGCCCCTTTATCAAAGATTATTTGACCATATATATGTGGTTTTATTTCTGGGCTTTCTATTCTGTTCCATTGGTCTGAGTGTCTATTTTTCTGCCAATACCATGCTGTTTTTTTGTTTGTTTGTTTGTTTGTTTTATATTTTATTTATTAATTTTTAGAGAGAGAGGAGAGAGAGAGAGAGAAGGAAAGGGAGGAGAAGGAAGCATCAACTCCAATATGTGCCTTGACCGGGCAAGCCCAAGGTTTCGAACCGGCAACCTCAGTGTTCCAGGTCGACGCTTTATCCCACTGCGCCACCACAGGTCAGGCCCAATACCATGCTGTTTTGATTATCGTGGCCCTATAATATAGTTTAAAGTCAGGTATTGTAATGCCCCCAGCTTCATTCTTTTTCCTTAGGATTGTTTTGGCTATTCGGAGTTTTTTTATAGTTCCATATAAATCTGATGATTTTTTGTTCCATTTCTTTAAAAAATCTCATAGGAATTTTGATGGGAATTGCATTAAATTTGTATATTGCTTTGGGTAATATGGCCATTTTGATTATATTTATTCTTCTTATCCAAGAACAAGGAATATTTTTCCATCTCATTGTATCTTTTTCGATTTCCCTTAACAATGCTTTGTAATTTTCATTATAAAGGTCCTTTACATTTTTTGTTATGTTTATTCCTAGGTATTTTTTTTGTTGTTGTTGCAATCGTGAAGGGGATTATTTTTTGAGTTCGTTTTCTAATATTTCATTGTTGGCATATAGAAAGGCTATGGACTTTTGTATGTTAATTTTGTATCCCGCGACCTTACTGTATTGGTTTATTGTTTCTAATAATCTTTTTGTGGAGTCCTTCAGGTTTTCGATGTATAGGATCATATCATCAGCAAAAAGTGATACCTTTACTTCTTCTTTTCCGATATGGATGCCTTTTATTTCTTTGTCTTGTCTGATTGCTCTGGCCAGAACTTCTAGCACCACGTTAAATAAGAATGGAGAGAGTGGACAACCCTGTCTTGTTCCTGATTTAAGGTAGAAAGTCCTCAGTTTTATGCCGTTTAATAGGATGTTGGCTGATGGTTTATCATATATGGCCTTTATCATGTTGAGATATTTTCCTTCTATACCCATTTTGTTGAGAGTCTTAAACATAAAATTGTGTTGTATTTTATCAAAAGCCTTTTCTGCATCTATTGATAAGATCATGTGGTTTTTGTTCTTTGTTTTGTTGATATGGTGTATTACGTTAACCGTTTTGCGTATGCTGAACCATCCTTGAGATTCTGGGATGAATCCCACTTGATCATGATGTATTATTTTTTTTAATATGTTGTTGTATTCGGTTTGCCAGTATTTTGTTTAGTATTTTAGCATCTGTATTCATTAGAGATATTGGTCTGTAGTTTTCTTTCTTTGTGCCATCCTTGCCAGGTTTTGGTATGAGGGTTATGTTGGCCTCATAAAATGTGTTTGGAAGTATTGCTTCTTCTTCAATTTTTTGGAAGACTTTGAGTAGAATAGGAACCAAGTCTTCTTTGAATGTTTGATAGAATTCACTAGTATAACCGTCTGGGCCTGGACTTTTATTTTTGGGGAGGTTTTTAATAGTTTTTTCTATTTCCTCCCTGCTGATTGGTCTGTTTAGGCTTTCTGCTTCTTCATGACTCAGTCTAGGAAGGTTGTATTGTTCTAGGAATTTATCCATTTCTTCTAGATTGTTGTATTTGGTGGCATATAATTTTTCATAGTATTCTACAATAATTCTTTGTATATCTATGATGTCTGTGGTGATCTCTCCTCTTTCATTTTGGATTTTATTTATTTGAGTCCTGTGCCTTTTTTCCTTGGTGAGTCTTGCCAAGGGTTTGTCAATTTTGTTGATCTTTTCAAAGAACCAACTCCTTGTTTTATTGATTTTTTCTATAGTTTTTCTGTTCTCTATTTCATTTATTTCTGCTCTGATTTTTATTCTCTCCTTTCTTCGGCTGGTTTTGGGTTGTCTTTGTTCTTCTTTTTCTAGTTCCTTAAGGTGTGAAGTTAAGTGGTTTACTTTGGCTCTCTCTTGTTTGTTCATATAGGCCTGAAGTGATATGAGCTTTCCTCTTATTACTGCTTTTGCTGCATCCCAGAGATTCTGATATGTCGTATTTTCATTTTCATTTGTCTGTATATATCTTTTGATCTCTGCGCTTATTTCTTTGACCCATTCATTTTTTAGAAGTATGTTGTTTAGTTTCCACATTTTTGTGGGTTTTTCCCCCTCTTTTTTGCAGTTGAATTCTAGTTTCAAGGCTTTATGATCAGAAAATATGCTTGGTACAATTTTAATTTTTCTAAATTTGCTGATATTGTCTTTGTGGCCCAACATATGGTCAATTCTTGAGAATGTTCCATGTACACTAGAGAAAAATGTATACTCTGTCGCTTTAGGATGAAGTGTCCTGTAGATGTCTATCATATCCAGGTGTTCTAGTATTTCGTTTAAGGCCACTATATCTTTATTGATTCTCTGTTTGGATGACCGATCTAGAGCCGTCAGCGGTGTATTGAGGTCTCCAAGTATGATTGTATTTTTGTTAGTTTTTGTTTTAAGGTCAATAAGTAGCTGTCTTATATATTTTGGTGCTCCTTGGTTTGGTGCATATATATTAAGGATTGTTATGTCTTCTTGATTCAGTGTCCCCTTAATCATTATGAAATGACAATTTTTGTCTCTGAGTATTTTTCGGTCTTGTAGTCAGCATTATTAGATATGAGTATTGCTACGCCTGCTTTTTTTTGGGTGTTGTTTGCTTGGAGTATTGTTTTCCAGCCTTTCACTTTGAATTTGTTTTTATCCTTGTTGCTTAGATGTGTTTCTTGTAGGCAGCATATAGTTGGATTTTCTTTTTTAATCCATTCTGCTACTCTGTGTCTTTTTATTGGTAAGTTTAATCCATTTACATTTAGTGTAGTTATTGACACTTGTGGGTTCCCTACTGCCATTTTATAAATTGCTTTCTGTTAGTTTTGTATCTAGTTTGATTCTTCTCTTTTGTTTTTCTATCATTTGTTTTTGTTTGTTTGTGTTCCATACTTCTTTCCTCTGTTGCTACCTTTTTTAAGTCAAGTGTTTTTGTGGTAGTTTTTTCAAGGGTGGTTACCATTAAGTAATGAAAAGGGTACCTACCATATTCATTGTAGTACCCTATCTTATGAGTATTTCTGCACTTCATCATCCTTTGCTACTGTTAATCTCCATCCTCTCCCCCCTTTTTTTTCTTTGTTGTCACAGTTTAAGTTTGGTTTTATTGTGTTCTTGGTGGAGCTGTTACTTGTGGTGTTGTTTTCTTTTGTTCTTTGAATCTGGTTGGAAAACCCCCTTTAGTATTTCCTGGAGTGGGGGCTTTCTGATGATAAATTCTCTCATCGTTTCTGTATTTGTGAATGTTTTTATATCTCCTTCGTACTTGAAGGATAGCTTTGATGGGTATAGTATTCTTGGCTGAAAGTTCCTCTCTTTCAGGGCTTTAAATATTGGGGTCCACTCTCTTCTAGCTTGTAGAGTTTCTGCTGAGAAATCTGATGATAATCTAATAGGCCTTCCTTTATATGTTGTACTCTTCTTTTCCCTGGCTGCCTTGAGAATTTTTTCTTTGTCATTAGTTTGTGCCATCTTTATTATGATGTGCCTTGGAGTGGGTTTGTTGGGGTTAAGAAAACTCGGGGTTCTGTTTGCTTCTTGAATTTGAGGCTTTAGTTATTTCCACAGGCTTGGGAAGTTCTCGTCTATTATTTGTTTGAGTATATTCTCCATTCCATTTTCTTTCTCTTCTCCCTCTGATATACTTATAATTCTTATGTTATTCTTTCTGATGGAGTCAGACATTTCCTGTAGGGCTTTCTCATTTTTTATTATTTTTGAGTCTCTTTCTTCTTCTCTCTGTTGTGCCTCAAGTTGTTTGTCTTCTATTTCACTAATCCTATCTTCAATCTGGGCTGTTCTGTTAGCTAAGCTTGTTACCTCGTTTTTCAGCTCGTGAATTGAGTTTTTCATTTCTGTTTGATTTGTTTTTATAGTTTCAATTTCCTTGGTAATATATTCTTTGTGTTCATTGCGTTATTTTCTGATCTCCCTAAATTGCCTTTCTGTGTTTTCTTGTATATCTCTGAGTATTTTTAAGATTTCTATTTTAAATTCTCTGTCATTTAGCTCCAAGGCTTCCAATATGTTAAGTCTTTTCTCCATAGATTTTTCCACATCTATTTGTGTTACCTCTCTTTCTTTTGTATCCATAATATTCGATTTCCTCTTTCTTATTGGCATCTGAGGGTGGTCTTGTTGATAGCACTAATTAGAATTAATAAAGAGTAAAAAGTAAAAGTAAAAAAAAAAAAAAAAGGTAAAACACCCCACAAAAAAAAAAAACAGTAATAATTTATTATTTCCCTTTTTTCTTTCTTCTCTTTCCCTCCTCTCCCCTTCTCAGGGAAATATCATGATGACCTGTGAATTATATTATGCTAAATGTAACAAAAACTGCCTAAAATGGAGGGCCTGATTTGGGGTGAAGAGTTCAAGGGGCAAAAAAAGGGAGTAGGGATTTACTAAATGCAAAAACAAAAAAAGGAAGAAAATCTTAGACAAGCATAAGATGATTTGCTTGTAAGTGATGGTCGACTAAGAGATATAATGAGAGGGATAAGAAGGAACCAGAAAAAGGAGAAAAAAAAAGAATACTAAAGAAGAAAAAAATAAAAATAATAAGTAAAAATCTGTTGTATTAAGTGGAGCGAAGACTAAATACAATGGAGACCTTCGGTTGAGAGGAATGCTAGTGAGTTAAAAAGCAATGTAAAAAGTACCCAAAATGCCACAAAAATAAACAAACAAACAAGAAAAAACAAAAACAAAAGCGAAAAAGAAAAATAAAGCCAAAGAAAAACCTTGAGTCCCAAATTAACTAATTTGTTCGTGATTGAGGATTAAATGGGAGGAAAGTAAAACGTGAAAAGAAAAAACGAATAGCAAGGAAAAAATAAGAAAAAGAGAAAAATGAAGGAAGAAAAAAAAAGGAAGAGAAAAAAACAAAATAAAGCAAAACAAAAAAAACAAAAGAGGAGAGAGTGAGAGTTAAGTGTTTTGGAGTATAACCTTAAAGGAGGGAACAGGATGAAGAAGAGAAATAAAATGTAACACTCATGGGTAGTGTAGTTCAAGAAAAGGGAAGCATAAGATGGGCAGAGAATAGAAGGACCGAGGTGGAGGAAATAGAAATAATAATAATAAAGGCAATAAGATAGAAGAAACAAACAACAACAAAATTAGTGGAACAAGTTGTAAAGTCTGTGGATTTTTCTTCATTTTGAGAGGTTAACTTCTTCCTTTTTCTTTTCTCTCCCTTTTCCTGGTCGGTGACTCTGTACCCCTGGCTCTGCCCCTGTGTCACACTTAGGTAGGGATTTGCAGTTGATGGGATTCTATGGCAATGTCATATAATTGGCTTTAGTCTTTCTGGTAGTCAAGGCTTGTTGGCGTTTGCAGGGTCCAACGATGAGAGAGTTTGCTTTCCTGGAGTCTCTCTCCTAGTCCCCCCCCTTCCTGAATTAGCAGCCTGGTGATCCAGCTATAAGGCTGCAACTGCTTCTGCCTGGGGAATAAGAGGCTCAAAGAGCTGGGAAATCCCCACTCTATTCCCACTTAGCGCAAGGCTTTGGGAAAGGCTCTGGCAGTCAGAGCCTCCAGTATAATCAGGCAGGGGTGGGAGTCAATTGTTGTCAAGGTGACTGTTCAGCGCCTAGCATTCAGTTGGACCACTCAACCCAGGCTTTCCACACTTTGTAGCCTGTTTTGGCCGGGAAGAAGAGGCACTAGTCTCTGCTTGCGACTAGTGTAGTATAGATCTTATTATCTGCCAAGTCCCTCTTGTTAGCGTTTATCCCTGAATAAGGAGGCTCTATCAATCAGAAGTTGCCCCCGCCCCTTTAGCGAGAGGCACTAAAAAATATCACGCCTCTTGTCTTGGATCACTGAACTGAGAGAGATCTTATCAACTAGAACCCGTGCGTGCGCAGATTTCATGGGTTAAGCTAGTTTCAGTGATTGGGTCCGCAGCTGTGCTCCCAAAGGTATTTCAGGCTGCCTGAGTGCCCCTCCCCCAACGCTTGATTGTTAGCTTGAATGGCTGGATGAGGTGCCCCGCCCACAGAGAGAATCTCCCAAGTAGGGAAAACTGCCTTGGCACATCTCCCGCTCACCCCGCTGCTGGTGGCTGGGGCGCACCGGGCGCAGGATAATGGGGCACCCTGGTTGTGCAGGCCAGTAGGGCGCTCTGGGCGCGTGGATTGCCCAGGGCACGCGAGCGAATGGGGTGCTCTGGGCACCGGTGGCTGGGGTCTCTCACTCGCAGTGCGCAGGCCGCTGGGAACGTTAGCGGTGCTCGCTCTGCAACCGGACCAGGCACGCGCCGGCGGCTGCTCGCCGCTCCCGAGTGTGGGCGGTACTTGCTCTGCAACCGGACTGGGCGCGCGCTGGCGGCTGCTTGCGGCTGCTTGCCGCTCCCGAGTGTGGGCCGACTTACCACATGCACACTCCCTCCGCGGCTCCCGAGTGTGGGCGGTACTCGCTCTGCAACCGGACTGGGCGCGCGCCGGCCACTGCTCGCCACTCCCAAGTGTGGGCCGACTCACCGCAGGCGCACTCCCTCCAGGGCTCCCGAGTGTGGGCGGTACTCGCTCTGCAACCGGACTGGGCGCGCGCCGGCCGCTGCTCGCCACTCCCAAGTGTGGGCCGACTCACCGCAGGCGCACTCCCTCCAGGGCTCCCGAGTGTGGGTGGTACTCGCTCTGCAACCGGACTGGGCACGCGCCAGCGGCTGCTCGCCACTCCCGAGTGTTGGCCAACTCACCGCAGGCGCACTCCCTCCGGGGCTCCCGAGTGTGGGCGGTACTCGCTCTGTAACTGGACCGGGCACGCGCCAGCGGCTGCTCGCCGCTCCCGAGTGTGGGCTGACTCACCACCGGCGCACTCCCTCCTCGGCTTGAATGAACGTCCCTGCGGTAGCTTCCTCTACACCCTCGTTTCTCAGATTCAAGTGATAACAGTCCTTTCGCTTTCAGTTTGTATGGAACTCCGGAATGCTCCGAGGATAAATTTTTCTGTTTCTAGTTGATAAATTTGTTGTGATTTTGGGGAGATCTGTCAGATGCGCTGCTCACAGCGCCATTTCCGTGACGTCACTCCCCCAATGTCACTTTTTAAAGAAATAGAATAAACAATTAAGATTTGTATGGGACCATAACATACCCTGAATAGCCGAAGCAATCCTGAGGAAAAAAAATAAAGCCCGAGGTATCACACTACCTCACTTTAAATTATACTATAGAGCTATGATGATCAAAATAGTATGATGTTGGCAAAAAAAAATAGACACACAGACCAATTAAACAGAATTGAGATACCGGAAATAAAATCACATATATATGGTCTAATCATCTTTGACAAAGGAGCCAAAAACACACAATGAAGAAAAGAAAGCCTCTTCAAGAAATGGTGCTGGGAAAATTTGAAAGCCACAGGCAAAAGAATAAAACTTGACTACAGTTTGTCCCCCTGCACAAAAATCAGTTCAAAATCGGTCAAAAACCTAAACATAAGATCTGAAATAACAAATTACATAGAAGTAAACATAGGTACTAAACACATGGACCTTGGCCATAAAGAACAATTTATGAATTTGACCCCAAAGGCAAGGAAAGTAAAGGCAAAAATAAATGAATGGGACTATATCAAACTATGTAAAAAGCTTCTGCACATCAAAAGAAACTGAAAACAAAACAGCCAGCCAACAAAATGGGAGATGATATTTGCAAACAGTAATTCTGATAAGGGGTTAATATCCAAAAAATACAAAGAACTCACAAAGTTCAGCAACAAACAAGCAAACAACCCAATAAAAAATGAAGGAGGACCTGAACAGACACTTCACCTATGAAGACATCAAATGGCCAACAGAGAGATGAATAGATGCTCATCTTCACTAGCTATTAGAGAAGTGCAAATCAAAACTACAATGAGATACCACCTCACACCTCTTAGATTAGCTATTATCAACAAGACAGGTAATAACAAGTGTTGGAGAGGTTGTGGAAAAAAAGGAACCCTCATTCATTGCTGGTGGGAATGCAAATTAGTACAACCATTATGGAAGAAAGTATAGTGGTTCCTCAGAAAACTAAGAATAGAACTACCATATGACTCAGCAGTCCCTCTACTAGATATATACCCCAAAAGCTTGAAAAGATTGGTATGTAAAGACACATGCACCCCCATACTCATTGCAGCATTATTCAGTGGCCAAGACATGGGAACAACCAATGTGTCCCTCAATAGAGGATTGGATAAAGAAATGAAATACTACTCAGCCATTAGAAATGATGGCATAGTGACATTGATAATATGGATGGACCTTGAGAACATTACATTGAGTGAAATAAGCAAATCAGAAAAAGCTAAAAACTATGATTTCACACATTAGTGGAATATAAATCTGAAACTCATGGACACAGATAAAAGTGAAGTGGTTACCAGGGGAAGATGAAGTGGGGGAGGGGATATAAGAGGGGTGGAGAAGTGTGTAAAGAGGGACAGATATAAGGTGATGAAAATTATCTGACTTTGGTTGATAGATATACAACATAATCAACAGTTTAAATGCTATAGAAATGTTTACCTGAAATCTATGTACTCTTATTAATCAATGTCACCATATTAAAGTTAATTTTCTAAATAAAATTTAGAAGAAAAAAAGCAACAACAAAATTTGCTCTGTGTATACCTGGCTATGATAAACATTTTAGAGGTAGGCAGAATCTTCTGAATGAGCATGAGAAACTTCAGCCATCCAAGTTATTCAGATGTTATGGTTATATGACAATAAGGCCAATCTGCTGGTGTTAAATTAGTCAACAGGGAGCCTATTTGCTGGCCCATAAATGTCAGAGAAGCATATTGAAACAGATAAAATAAAGTGGAAAGAATTTATGTAGGTGATATGAAGCATGAACCTCATTCCACTGATGAGAACTGCCTTAATCTATAGAAGAATTAAAAAAGGGGGAGAAAGAGCTTATCTCTAAAAGTTTCCCAAAGAAAAAAATAACAAATGAAATAATAGAGTTTCATTCTTTTTTGTTGCTCTATATAAAACTCACTATAAAAAAGTGTGGTGTGATGCATGCATTTAACTACATTTTTTAAAAGGCCGTATATTAGCACCATAAGACTCTATATACATCTATTGGGTAAATGTAACTTTAAGTGGGGGTTCTTTTATAGTAACTCATCTTCATTTAATGCTTCAGGCTCATGGTGTATTATAATTTAAATGCAAACTTTTGTTTGCTGATCTTTCTAGTAATATTTATTATTCCATTAAGAACAGAGCCTTATACATTTGGGAATGGCAAAATATGAGTTCAGTGATATATGTTTTAAAAGAATTAATCCTGGAAATAGAGAAAAAAGAACAAAGCTCTTACTTTTACAATAAATATCTTCATTTTTATAAACTTTTTATATATTGGGGAATAGTCTTCACAAAGTTAGAGCTTTAAGAGCATTAAAAATAAATGTTTAGAAAGATAATGATATGTGCTCTCTGACACTGTAAATGACAAATCTATTTTAGTACATTATTAAGTAGAAAAATTAAATTACATAATTACAGTCCTTTTGAAGCTTGAAAGTTTTCTGATGATTCTTATGAGATTGTAAAAAAATATATGATCAGAGAAAATATATTGGTTGTACAAGTGGTACCCTTAGTCTATCAAGACATTGGTTTTTAAAACGAATGGTCGTGTGTCCTCAAAGAGTGAAACATCATGTACATGGTAACAATCTTATTATTGGTGACTAGTTAAATAATAAGATTACTGCAAATCTGAAAATACGTTGACTTGTAGGGAGAGAAGAAAATAAGACAACTGGAAATTGAACAAAACAAAGAAGAAATTAAGCCTCTTTATTTAAAATCCTTCAATCAGTATGAATACACAATGTATCAATCACTTCCCTTGTTTTGTCAAATTATTTTCAATATATTTTGCCAAAAGATATAAAACCATTATTGGCATATAGAAAGAATAATAAGAACTATTTCTTGCATTTCTAAATGTGTTGTAAAATGCTAGTCTAAATTAAAATTATATTTAAGTTTCGCATTATTTGACCTTTCACCATGTTTTCCGGTGCTGGCATTTCTTTAAACTAGTTAAGAAAGCAGGATTGGGAGAGCGGAAATAGTAACACACTAAAGATTTTTTAAATCTAAATCTGCAGCCTGCCAAGAATGCTGACCAATCTTTCTTTAGTACAGAACAGCTTATGCCACTCAAATGCATAAAGAAAACATAAATAATAAAATCAAAGCCAGCTTTTAAAAATTCAAACACAAATAGTTTTCAATGAAATGCAAGATTTGTATGATTTTAGAAGCTAGCTCCCTGCCAGAATTTGTTTGCTTTGTACTGCCAGGATTTATGAGAATTGAACACAGATTAAAATGTTTTGCTAGTTTTTAGATGCACCTAAATCAAATAAATGACTAAATGACTATTAAATTTCATCTTCTAGAGAAGATCTTTCCTCTTGTCATTAAATATTAATTAGCTCTGGTTTTACAGTTTTAAAAGTTACTTTATATTTTTGAATGAAGCTGTTAATTTAACATTTAGTTCTTAAAAACAGTTACAAAGAAATCCCCAAGAGTCATCTGACAAATCCAGAGCATATGAAAGCAGAATAAACCGATGGCCACCAGCAGAAGCTGAGGATGTCACCCAAAACTGTTATTGATTTCCAAGTGAATGATTACCTGTACTGATTATACTAAAACTATATTAAATTTTTACTTAAATTTTGGAATGTCTACTAACATAAAGAATGCACCAATGTAATTATTTTCAAATTGTGGTCTCCTACATTATGACGGACTAGGCTAAGATTCTGAGTACTGCCCATGTCTTCCCAAAATGAAAACCAGAAAACCATTATTTTTTATCCATTTTTCATAATAGGCTTCCATTCACATGTGATTGCCTTCAAGGAAAGAGTTTTAATATGATAGATTTTAAAAAATCAATGCAAGTAGATATAGCAAATAGTTAGCTGTCAAAATTTATATAATTATTTTGGATTCAATAATGTAACAACATCATGAATTGGAACATTAGAGCTTAAAATTAGTCATCCAAATTATTGGTGCATTTGTGTCCAGGGACATGGTCAGATCAGATACAAGAATTTTTCTCTCTTTAAAATTATACTTAATAAAGATTACATGGTGATTCTTGGTAGCATATTTTAACTCATTCTTTTCAGTTCTCTCTTGAGAAACAAGAGAATGTTGACCTCTATGAAGTAAAAATGATATTAGCTAGTCAAAACTATAAAAATCATATGTGGTACAGGCAATCCATTCTGTATGTCTCCCTTTAATAAGTATGTCCATTATTAATAGATCACTTAAGCCAGATTTTAGAGTTTTTCTGAATATTGCTAAATATGAATTAGGGGTAAGCTCAAACCTGGGAAGCTAAATTTAAATATACCAAAATTAAGACCCCACATATATTTTGGGAAAGTTATGCAGAAATATCAGCTAATGATCATAGTAGAACGCAGAGCCAAGCCTCTTCACTCATGCTTTTTGTCCTCTCTTTTCATTGTTCCCTCTGTAAACCATTATATGTTAGCTATAATAAAATATAGCACAGAATTTTATAGCTTATTAATATATCACTAAGTAAATATGTGGCTAACCAAAGCACTTAAGAGAGTATGTCCAGCACACCGCAGTCCCTCTCAAAATCTCTGTCATTATGATCTCCCATTTAATGTTACCTCTATCTTGGGATTTATAACAGTTATTTCTTTGCATTTATTTGTAGCTTTTAAAAGACCTAAACACCATTGTTTAGCTTTTCATTTTATTTCATGTAAATGAATTCATATGAGATGCATACTGGCTTCTTTTATTCAAGATTATGTTTGTGAGATTCATCTCAGTTGGTGAGTGTAGCAACAGTTGGGTTATTTTATATGAGGCATGGTATGACATTGTATAAATAAAACAGCTTATTTATAGACACTACTTTTAAGGGGAATTTGAGTTTCTAATTGTTCATTAATTAACAGATGCAGTTATGAATAGTTTGGGACACATGTCTTACACACAGATCAATTTGTTATTCTTCTATTCAGTGTTTACTTTCAATGTCATATTTAATAAATTTTTGACTACTTCAAGACCATAAAGATATTTACCTATATTAACTTCTACAATTTATTTTGCAGTGTACATATTGATCTACAATATATCTGTAATTTAATTTTGGGTATGATGTAAGGAAGAAATTGTTTCATTTACTTCCTTAAGGTTATGCAATTGATCCAGCACCATTCACTGAAAAGGACCATATTTTTCCAATGCTTTGTAGCGTCAATTTTCCCTAAATCAGTTTCTTGGCCTATCTCTGAATTCTTTTTTGAGTCCCACTAGTTATTTTTTTAGTTTTTATTTTTTGGTCCAAAAAACCCCCACAATATTAGTAACTATGTTTTTATTAAAACTTTTGCTATCCAGTAAAACAACTCCTCCCTCATTATCTTCTATTCCCCAAATGTCTATTCTTGGCCTTTAAATTTTCATATAAAGTCAAAATTATATGCCAAGTTCTACATGAAACAAAATAGTTTTGAGGTATTCATTGTGATTACATAAAATATAGAAAGAGATTACACATTTACAATGTAAAATAATGTTTAGGTATTAAGTTTATGCTGGCCTCATCAAACTTGATTCTCCTTTATAGTAAGGTAAGACTCATTATAGCTGTTTTAGTCCAGAATTCCCTTTGAGGAAATATTTGAAGTTATGAATTAGGTTTATTGTTATTTTCATATTTTTTTATGAGAGAGGAGAGAGGGAGAAACAGAGAAGGGGCGGCTGAGGGGGAGAGGAGCAGGAAGCATCAACATATTTTATAGAAGTACATTTTTTTTGTATTTTTCTGAAGTTGGAAACGGGGAGGCAGTCAGACAGACGCCCGTATGTGCCCGACCGGGATCCACCCGGCATGCCCACCAGGGGGCGATGCTCTGCCCATCTAGGGCGTCGCTCTGTTGTGACCAGAACCATTCTAGTGCCTGAGGCAGAGGCCACGGAGCCATCCTCAGCGCCCGGGCCAACTTTGCTCCAGTGGAGCCTCTGCTGCGGGAGGGGAAGAGAGAGACAGAGAGGAAGGAGGGGGGGAGGGGTAGAGAAGCAGATGGGCACTTCTCCTGTGTGCCCTGGCCAGGAATCGAACCCAGGACTCCCGCACGCCAGGCCGACGCTCTACAACTGAGCCAACCGGCCAGGATAGAAGTGCATTTTAAAATATAGACATAAAATAGACAATTTTAGATAAACATATAAATTGCTAAAATTGATTTATGGAATACAACTTTGATTATTTTAATACTGTATTATAATGACAAAATAAAGACAAAAATAAAAAAATCATAAGCAAATAAAAATATTCACTACAGTTGTTTGACAAACTCTCTTAGAAATATGCAGAATAAATAAATTGTAAGAAAACTCAGTGAGGACGTAAGACAGGATGCTGTGTACTTTATAGGGTTTAGTGTAGGATAATTTCTATGACTACATATGTTGTTTTTAAATACTCATATTAAATTTGTATTAATATTTGGCTTTTACAGTGTGTCCCAGAATGGCAACTTTACGTGCTTAAAATTGGAACTAGTTCAGTTATCAAGTAGTTTGACAGTTTTTATGAGCAATCTTTCTGGAAGCGCACACATAAAGAGAAGCATATTGATTTCCTAGATTTAACAGACAGTGGAAGAAGTGACAGTGATTTATTTATCAAACTCCTGGAGGGATGCACCGTACCCTTAGACAGGACTTGATGCTGTCAACCAAAGCAGACAGATTATCACAATATATTTAGCAAATAATCATGAAGACTAGAGGCAAACATCCCCTAAAGGTGAGGGTCAGTGTGCAAGGCTGAATAAGAATTTATTATAGGCCATGAACACTGCAACTTGAACTTCTGTGAACATGAAAAACATCTATAGTGTTGAAGTAATTGTTCAAAGTTTCTCGTTAAGAATAGTAATCAAATTTAAATTAGCTTTAAACTTTACCAACAGGATTACTTGAGGGTGGGGAAGCCAATTTTTAAAAATGCATTATTGTATAAAAAAAAATCTTAAGAAAAAATATATTATTTCCTATCCTGAAGAATATTAACTTTCTTTTTTTTTTTGTATTTTTCTGAAGCTGGAAACGGGGAGAGACAGTCAGACAGACTCCCGCATGCGCCCGACCGGGATCCACCCGGCACACCCACCAGGGGCGACGCTCTGCCCACCAGGGGGCGATGCTCTGCCCCTCCGGGGCGTCGCTCTGCCGCGACCAGAGCCACTCTAGCGCCTGGGGCAGAGGCCAAGGAGCCATCCCCAGCGCCCGGGCCATCTTTGCTCCGATGGGGCCTCTGCTGCAGGAGGGGAAGGGAGAGACAGAGAGGAAGGAGAGGGGGAGGGGTGGAGGAGCAGATGGGTGCTTCTCCTGTGTGCCCTGGCCGGGAATCGAACCCGGGACTTCTGCACGCCAGGCTGACGCTCTACCACTGAGCCAAACGGCCAGGGCTAAGAATATTAACTTTCTACTGCATAATATAATCAAGTTTCTTTCTGTCATGCAGTTTTAATAATTGTGTCACTAAGACAGAAAGAAGTCTTTAGCATTTCTTGTCGAGTTGAAGTAATTGGGTATTCTGGGAATATGGTAATAGAAAGAAGAAACTTTTTTTTTTTTCAAAAAGTCATACCCATGATATTTTACTCTATTCTACAACTCAAAAGTCATGATCTTAGACTGTCACAAACACTGCATTCTGTTATATCAAATAAAGAAAAAAAAATGTCTTCTCTAAGTAGAAATTAGCAGTAAATGCTAATCTGAAAGAAAAATTCTACTTAGGTAATCTGAATATTTTGAAATGTATTTTACTCATTTGATCCAACAGTTGTTCTCTAAAATATAGAAGTCTCCATGAACTAAATTACTTTTTCCAGATTTTACTGAGGGACATAGGTTTGAATTAAAAAACTTAGTCCTTTGATAAACAGGGAACATAGTTAGAAATTATCTGTTCCAAATACTGACTCTTTCATTAATGATGTTTAACAGAAAACAGGAAAGAAGATGAAAGAACTCAAAGTATGTACAGCTCCAAGTCATAAATAAATCAGACCAGTGACCTTCAGGTTTTTATTGTGGTTGAAGATTTATTTTCTTAAACTGCAAAGCTCTTATTTAGTGATATCTTTGGTAGGACCCAATCAGTATGTAAAAGAAAAAAACAGAGCTGCTCTGGAAAAGCAGGTCAGGGTTGCTCAGGTCCACTTCATGCACCCAAGGCCACACGCTAAATTCAGAGTCCATTAGATAATGTCACAAAAAGCGCATTCTGACTCAAAACAACTTTTCCATTAACCTTTATTACTTATACAAATAATGACAATTTCTTTGGTTATAACTTGACACTTGTTAAAGCACAAATGTCCTTGAAGAGGTAATTAATTCAGTCTGTTATCAATTACTAACACCATAGAACAAATTACTTTTCACATCCCTTCTTTAAGGCAAGAAAATATACCATAAAACATATTATAAAGAAGTATTATAGGAGAAGTTTAGGATAGTTTAGCTACTTCAAATTCCTATATGATACAGGTCATCTTTTATATTTTAATACAGTTTTAACTAAATTTTATTTCAAAAATAACATATATGGAACATTGGATTTGGAAGACCCATAGTGTCAGGGAGGTGGACTCAGGAATTAAGACAGTATGGTTGAGAGAGAAGTAAGTCAGGATTGCAATCTCAGTGGTAGAATGAAAGTCTTGGCACTTAGTGAGCAATTGTGAAACTGTTGTGAGAAAATTCTCCATGGGACTCTTGTTATTCTACAGACTTATAAAGAGCAATTGACAGCTTTTGTTTCGGATCTTTTCTTCTCCCCAAAGATTTCTGTACAGCAATCAACATTTGTGGAGAGAGGGGACAGAAGGGGCACAGGAGGGAAAAAGGGGAGGGGGGAGAGAAGAGAGAGACTTCTTCCAGGGCAGAATGCAGATTAGTTTTCCTGTCAGGTTGTTAATGTCTCTTTGTGGGGCAAAAAATATAAGACAGGTTTGCCAGAAGCCTTTTTATGAAACTAGTAGTTTTCTAACCCACCCTAACCACAGGGTATTGCCCGCAGTGCCATTAGTATTAAAGTTCTTTCTCTTTGGTCCAGGAGTCTTGTGTCTTCTGCCAGCATCTATAAAAACTGTGGCAGGCTAAATTGTTAACTGAAAATAGAATGAAATCTCAAAACTTTTATACTCCTTATAGCATTTTATCATATTCAAAAAAAAATCACAAACTGAAAATATCACACCCAATAAGTATAGCAGTGGAGACCATACTGGCCAAGAACTGACATAAAATTTTATTAAAGCAGAGTTAAATGGAAAAAAAGAAAATTAGCTCTCACAGGTAACTGGGAAAAGTTGAGACTAAAAAAGAAAAGCAAGTGTTCAACAAAGATGTTTCTTGTGCCTTGAAAATAATTGTTAGTCTTGAGACTACCGGGTATATTTATTATGTTCCTTGTCTCAGTTTCTGTAGGTCATCGCAAAGAAACTGGAATATCCATACCATTCCTGGTTGTCTTTGCTATAAAACCCATGCAGAGCCTTCTTGTCTCCCTCTGGAAGTCCCTGTACACCATACTTATCCTCCTCTATGTTTTTTCGCCAGAACCCTCATGACCATCTGATATATGGTATTAACATGTATTGTATTAGCTCTTTGACCCTTCCACTAGAATGTAAGCTCTAGAGTGGTAGAGATTTTTGTCCGTTCTATTCATTTATTAATCTTTATCTCTTGCAGCGTCTAGCATTGCTATAATTAATAAATAAACCTTAGTGAAGATGAATTATTTACTAGGTCAATGAATAAACATGAACAAAGTATTGTGAATAAATGAAATACTTCAGTTTATTTCAAATCTTTGCATTCCTTGTGAGTCCCACTTCTTAATATCTTTATTCTGAGTTCCTGAATAGTGAATCAAGAGGACATTTTTTTTCAATGTATCTCAATAGTGACAGGCACTTTTCTCTCCTTTAATTCCACTTAGCCACCACCTTCCTCATTTTCTTTTCTTTTTTTTTTTTTCCCTTCTTTTGCACTTTTCTGAAGCCGGAAATGGGGAGAGACAGTCAGACTCCCGTATGCGCTGGACCTGAACCCACCTGGCACGCCCACCAGGGTCAATGCTCTGCCCACCAGGGGTGACACTCTGCCCCTCCGGGGCGTTGCTCCGCCATGACCAGAGCCACTCCAGCGCCCAGGGCAGAGGCCAAGGAGCCATCCCCAGCGCCCGGGCCATCCCTGCTCCAATGGAGCTCCGGCTGCGGGAGGGGAAGGGAGAGACAGAGAGGAAGGAGGGGGGGTGGAGAAGCAAATGGGCGCCTCTCCTATGTACCCTGGCCAGGAATCGAACCCGGGTCCCCCGCACGCCAGGCCTGGTTGGTTGCTGAGCCAACCGGCCAGGGCCCCACCTTCCTCATTTTCCAAAACCTTTAACATACATGAAGCAATAAGGGGAAAACAAATGTAGTACATTTCTCTTGGAATTGTAAATTTGAAGCTAGTGATCAGATCACTTTTGCTGAGTGATATCAACACAGAAAACAAAGAAAAGAATTTAACACCTGTCAGAAATACAAGACATTTACAAGGGTTAATAGTACTATATTAGTCAATGCTTTACTTTAAAAATAGAAGTCTAAGCAGATGCCTCATTTAAAGAGTTACACCTTTTTTTTTCCTCTACAGAAACATTAGTTACAGTTCATGCCCCTCTTTTTCATATTGAAATTATCTAAAATAGTCATTACATAGTTTTTATAAGAGTCTTTCTGATAGGGGAGCCCAAAAGGGAGAAATTTGTGTTCAGTAATAGTAGCTTTTCAGTTGTAATAAATAGGAAATATGTAAGGGTTAGAAAATAGCTAATCTGCTTGCTAGTTTCTCAAAATGGCTTCCTGGCCTTTACTTTAAAATGTAGTGAAAAGTTTACCATTGCAGGAATGTTGAGGAAAGCTACATTGGGGAGGAGCCTAACAATTAGGGGAGTTGACATCACAATAGTTGTTTGTAAGAGCCTAGCCACATGATTTCTTGTGAAAAGTTGAGGCCTATAAATTAATTAAAAACTTAGTTCATCATTCTTAAATCTTTACTTTGTATTGTAAGAAAAGAGAGTTTGTTTCTCAGAGGCAGATGGGCCCAGAGGCGCCAAGTCCCGGCTGTTCCTGGTAGACATGTGATACCAGTTAAGACCATGCTGAATAGGCCTGTGCTACACCAGAATAACTTGCAGAGATGTTTCTGCAAGTGAACCCTCACCTCCTGCATATTGTTCCATGACTAATTTTACAGACTTTATAAGGTTTTTAATTTTTCCCTGAACCCCATAAAAACTGCCAGCACCAGGATAATGTGAAGGCAGCTTTGTGGACAGGACACCCTTGCCTTCCAGAGTAGCAGTATTTCTGAAGTAAAGACACTCTAACATACTCAGTCCAGTTCGTCTCCTTTGATTGGCTTAATGTGACAAACCACCCCAAACACGGCTTGTTCTGGTAACATTTCTGGTTTGGTTATGGACTGCCCTGAAACTAACAATGTCTTCAACCCTCCAACTAAACAAAACTTGCTTGGTTTTTTTTCTTTTTTTTTCTTTTTTTATAAAATGTGATAAGTAAATGTCAATGCAACTGGGTCTTTTAAAGCTACCATATATCATTTCAGACGTCATTCTGTATCTCAGATTTATTTTACTGTTTGTGTAATTTTGTTCATTCAAGTTTGATATAATGCACACTTTTTACTAAACTATAGAACCCAGATTTAATAAGAACCAAGTGAATTTTGATTTTTTCCCCCTGAAAATAAAATAAAACCACATTATTATCTCCAGCTGGTGGTTGTTTTTTTTTTTTTGTTTGTTTGTTTGTTTGTTTTTACAGAGACAGAGAGAGAGTCAGAGAGAGGGATAGACAGGGACAGACAGACAGGAACGGAGAGATGAGAAGCATCAATCATTAGTTTTTCGTTGCACATTGTGACACCTTAGTTGTCCATTGATTGCTTTCTCATATGTGCCTTGACCTTGGGCCTTCAGCAGATCGAGTAACCCCTTGCTTGAGCCAGCGACCTTGAGTCCAAGCTGGTGACATTTTGCTCAAACCAGATGAGCCCGTGCTCAAGATGGCAACCTCGGGGTCTGGAATCTGGGTCCTCGGCATCCTAGTCCAATACTCTATCAATTGTGCCACCGCCTAGTCAGGCTGGTTAATTGTTTATAATTTATCTACACTGTCTGTTTATAATTAGTTATCTATATAAATAATTAAATATATAAAATTGCTATCAATAAATATATGTAACATTTATAACTACATATTATTTATATGTACAGACATGTGTATATATACATGTCTTTATATATAATAAATATATCTTTTTAATAAAAAGGAACAAAGTGAAGTTAAAAAAATTATTCAAGCTACCTGTCTGAGATTAATCTAGAAGCACCATTGGGTAAAATTAGATGAGCCAGAATTTCAGATTTAGTTCTATTATTTTTTAATTTGTAAGAAGAAATATTTTATTACCTATTATGTATAGGTAGTATACTTTGATTGTTATAAAATACTAAAATATGATACTGAAATTCATTTTTCTAAAAATACTTCAACTTCTTTATTTTTCACAAAAATATTTAAATTGTGATATATGATATTTATCAGACAATTCACTAAGATAGATTTTGAAATTTAAATAATACGTATTGTTATATGGCACTCAAATATTAGTTTAATATTTTCAATTAGTTTTCCAGATAGAAACAATATGGTAATGTTAATGATTGTTGGTGATTAACTAAAAATTCTTAGAAAAAAGAATAAAATTCTAGAAGCTCAGAAAGTGAAATTATTAGAACACCATTAATCTACCTTTATTTCATAAGAAACCACTTAATCCCAAAACACCTGCCACTGATGAACTACTCCCATTCAACCACCATAAACAGAAAGAAACTTTGACTACAAGCCAGAAATAAACACTTGTGTTTATGAGTAGACCTAGCTTAGCCCAGGAGATCCAAAAATAAATAAAAGAGGAAAGCTTCTATTCCATTCACAATGTTAAGCTGTGGTTGTACTAGTTTTTATTTTTGGAGCCAATAATTAATGATGAAAATAGAGTGAGTCCCAATGGGTGATTTGGTTTCTGCATCTGGACCTGAACATGAAGTGTAGTTTTGCTAATAGGAGGTTAAAATAAGCAGTTGAAAAGGGTGAGAAATAAAGTATTATGTTCTATAAATTGACCTTAACTTTTTAAAATATCATGACATGGCTAGAATCACCCAGAAGAATGTTAGCATGATGCCCTGTCAATATACCTTTCACATATCTCCTACATACTCTCTCTCATGTCCATGTTCACATTAAGGAGCCCAGAATGTTACATTAAAAATTTGCTTTAAATTCAGTACATTTTCTTATGCTAGAAAGGGAATGTGTTTAGAGATACACTTACCAGAGAATTCTAGTATTTTAAAATTTCGGGATATTTCTACAATTTAGTTCATGTTTTTAGAACCTTGGCTCTTTTAAAATGTGAAGAAAGATCTGACTTTTCCCAGAGAAATAAATTATAGGTGTATGCACATACTCTCACATCAAATACAGTATTATTCACATTTTCTCATGCACACACAGAGTGTTGTGTATTCATATGTTTTTATAGACATATTAATTAGAATAAGAATCTGTGATCCATCCAGGGGTCAGCAAAATAAGAACCCATAGGCAAAATTCAGCCCATTGGCTGTTTTTATAAATGAAGTTTCACTGAAAAATTGTCTCACTCAGTTAGTTGCATATTATGTAAGGCTGCTTTTATGTTCTATAATCAATGCTAAGAAGCTGAAACAGAGACTGTATGACCCACAGCCTATAATATTTTTAATATCACTATGTAAAGAAAGAAATAAGTCAAATCTAGAGCAAAAAGTTTTTTAAAGCATTTTTTACATATGGGGAAACATTTAGAAAGAGAAAGTAATTAGTAAGTCACTTAGAGAACAATCTGACAAAACAGTAAACTGATGTAATAAAACTTTTCTACTCCAAGATCCTAAAATTCTCGATAAAATATAAAAAATTATAAAATAAGACTCTGCTTCAGAACATGGTAAGAAAAAGAAACTTCAAGTGAGATTCCCACAGATTCTCACAAGTTATAGGAGAATAGCATCCCTAAGTGACAAGATGAGAAATTCACTCCCTAAACAAAGTGCCATGAGGGATGTTAATCTCTACTGAGATTAACAAGGTTCTCTAGAAGACAGAAACAAAACAAGGTGTCAACTGTGGGGAAGGGGGCAGAAATCAAAGTCCTGACCTAAGCTACCAAAAATGTAAGAATCTGAACCTATACAGCCAAACCAAGATATCAAATTAACCTGCTATGCAGGTTCTTTCCACAATAGGACACACCCAGAAAGGAGGAACAGCATCCATGAACTTTAGAAATAGAAACATCTGAAAAGCACTACAAGTAAGCTTATAAAAATCCATAAAATAAAAATTAAATTAAAAAGTTAGACAATAGGAAAGTTGACAAAATTTGTAATCTAACCATTAGAATTCCTATATGTATAGCCACTATCCGCAACTGCCATCACAGCTGCCTGGCCAACGCAGGCTCAGGTTTTATTCAGATAGACAGTAAAGAAGCAACAGAGCAGAAAATTGGTGTTCCATTTTCCTTTAATCCTAGCTCGCACCCAGGGGGCAAGAATATATACACAGCAGAACACTTTTTTTTTCCATTTAGGGATCCCAAAGCCACTGATTCATCCGAGTCTTCCTAGAATCAAAGGTTTTTACCTCACCAGTCTTATTCACCTCTATTCCACAACTCCTTCTCCTCCACACACTGGTTTCTCCTTCCCTTAATCCGCCATTTTGCTGCCTCCTCCACGTAGCTTCCCTGCCCAGCCTCCATGGGCTCTTCCTAGAACATAATCACTCTCCCCTGGAACAATGTGATCTCTCCCGAAATGTCCTCCTAGCTCCTCCTCAAAGGAGGAAATATGAAAATACAGCTATTTTTTAAGTTAAAAATTTAGAAGATTTTTTAAAAAGACAAAACTGAAGAAAATCTTCACAAACTCTGAAAAGTAAATAAATAATAGTTCTGAATAAATTCACCTAAAAGTAGCCCTTAGAAAAATTCTTCTCTAGATTCACTGAGATGTAATTGACATGTAACATTAAGAGTAAGGTATAGACATATTAATTTGATACACATATATTGAAATATTACCATTGTAACTCTAGCTAATACCACCATTATATCAAATAATTCCATTTCTAAAAGAAAATACAGAAAAAGACATTTAGAGATATCACCTTAGAATGAAAAGTGTAATAAAATGAAAATTAGCATGACCAGGCAGTGGTGCAGTGGATAGAGCATCAAACTGGGGTGCTGAGGACCCAGCTTTGAGACCCCAAGGTCGCCAGCTTGAGAATGGGCTCATCTTGTTTGAGCAAGGCTCACCAGCTTGAGCCCAAGGTTGTTCAAGGGGACTTGGTCAGCTGTACCCCCCCCCATCAAGGCATATATGAAAAAGCAATCAATGAACAACTAAGGTGCTGCAACAAAGAACTGATGCTTCTCATCTCTCTCCCTTCCTGTCTGTTCCCATCTGTCCCTCTCTCTGACTCTCTGTCTCTGTCACAAAAAAACCCCCAAAAAACACAAACATGTAAAATAATAAGTTTGAGAGAGGCAATATTAGAAGAAATTGTAATTGGTAATTTTCCAGAATTATTTAAAGGTATTAATTCTCAATTAAGGAAACATGTTAATTTTTCTTTTTCTTTTGAGAGAAACAGAGAGTCAGAGAGAGGAACAAATAGGGATAGACAGGAAGGGAGAGAGATGAGAAGCAACAATTCTTTGTTGTGGCACCTTAGTTGTTCATTGATTGCTTTTTCATATGTGCCTTGATGGTGAGGGGGGTGAGGGGGAGCTACAACAGAGCGAGTGACCCCCTAGCTCAAGCCAGCAACCTTGGGCTCAAGCCCGTGACCATGGGATCATGTCTATGATCCCACGCTCAAGCCAATGACCCCATACTCAAGCTGGTGAGCCCTCACTCAGGCTGAATGAGCTCGTGCTCAAGCCAGTGACCTTGGAGTTCGAACCAGGGTCTTCCACATCCCAGTCTGACGCTCTATCCATTGTGCCATTGACTAGTCAGGTAAGTTGTTTTTTCTTTAAATACATTCACAGACATAGACATATTTATATTTTATATATCTACATATGTATGTCTAAGTATAGATATATATAGCTCCACATATGAACACATTATATGTAGTAAAAGTGAGAAAAGCAAAAAGGAATCTTTTAGAACAGAGAGAAAGGCAGGCATTACAAAAAAGACATTGTAAAATTTAAACCAATAGCAGGATTTATATTAGCAATAGTGTCCGGACAATGAAATTTTTTTTATTTGGTCAATGATAATAACATGTAGATATTTAAATGCCCCTAAAAAGATTTCTTTCAAGACTAAGGATAAAAATAACATTTACAAATAAAAGAATAAATGAGAATGCTTACTACCAGTAGACTATAGTAGAAAGGATTATATGAGATTTGTATTTAGACAAAAACTAAACTCAGAATGAAGGAAAGAGGTTTAAGAAGAAATAATCACAGAACAAATCATATATTTTTTTAAAAAAGTGCTAATTACTGTGCTGCTTCTAAATAAGCAAAAACTTCAACAATAAGAAGTTTATCCAAAACAAATGGAATCCAATGCGCTCTGTGGTGGTGGTGGTAGGAGCACATGTTTTTGCTTCTTTTAAGAATGATTACGTATAGGTAATAATTAGAAGATGTAACTTCCAAAGAGGAGTGGATAAAATAGAAATAAAGATGCTAGCCGATGAGGAATGCAAACATGTCTATTGTCTTCTATCCTTATTTAGACCCATTTAAAATGAGGATAAACAGCCCTGGCCAGTTGGCTCAGTTGTAGAGCGTCGGCCTGGCATGCAGGAGTCCCGGGTTTGATTCCTGGCCAGGGCACACAGGAGAAGCACCCATCTGCTTCTCCACCCCTCCCCCTCTCCTTCCTCTCTGTCTCTCTCTTCCCCTCCCGCAGCCAAGGCTCCATTGGAACAAAGTTGGCCCCGGCGCTGAGGATGGCTCCATGGCCTCTTTCTCAGGTGCTAGAATGGCTCTGGTCACAACAGAGCAATGGCCCAGATGGGCAGAGCATCGCCCCCTGGTGGGCGTGCTGGGTGGATCCCGGTGGGGCACATGCGGGAGTCTGTCTGACTGTCTCCCCGTTTCCAACTTCAGAAAAAATAAAATAAAATAAGAATAAACAAATAAATGTACTTTTCACAGCCAAGAAACCTGGGGATGTATAAGTGGGTTGGGAATGAGGAACACAGGTTGGATAATATATTAAACCCCACTTATGTAAGAATAAGAGATAGTTGATACTTCTTTCCTCATAAAGCAGAGGGGAGAGTGACAAGAAAAAAACATTCAAGAAATCTAGGCAGGTAATGTACCCATTTGGCTAGCACAGGACCAGGTGAATACTACAGGCAGAAAACTGGGGATGGAGTTAGGGTTGGCTCCCCTCTACTGACACTCCTTGTCTTATATTTGCCCACTGTAGATTACACAGAGGGCACTGATGAAGGGAACAGATTTTACCCAGCTGAGCACAGTATAAGACTCATCAGACATTCACCAAAATTACTAAAAGAATTAAGGATCCTAGGGTAGATGGTGGATCCAGAGTTGAAAATACTCTTCTATGTGACCTTTAAGGGACCCTCAGGCTAAATTCAGAATTTTAGTCTATTCATCCTAATAGTTCCCTAGAAATATTACTCTCCATATGTTGAAATATGAATTTCTATTCTTACTGCTATACATATCATGAAAATCAGCAGCACAGTAAGGAAAAAAGAAGAGGAACAAACAACAATTTAAAAAAAAAGGATAGCCCTGGCTGGTTGGATCAGTGGTAGTGTTGGCCCAGAATGTGGATGTACCAGTTCAATTCCCAGTAAGCGCACACAGCAAAAGTGACCATCTGGTTCTTTACCACTCCCCTCTCCATCTTTCTTTTTCTCTCTCTTCCCCTTCTGCAGCTATGGCTTGGTTGGAGCAAGTTGGCCCTGGGCACTGAGGATGGCTCCATGGCTTCACCTCAGGCAATAAATTGCTTGGTTGCCAAGCAACAGGGCAATGGTGTCAGATGGACATAGCATAGCCCTATAGGAGGCTTGCCAGGTGGATCCCAATTGGAGCACATGAGGTATTCTCTCTCTCTGCCTCTCTGCTTCTCTCTTAAAAATAAAAATGAAGACAATTAGAATTTGAAGCTTCAAGAGAAAATTTAAACAACTTAAAATTACATTTTCAGAACTCAAGAATGTGTTGGCTTCATAAAAATAGATGTAATGTTATGTAAAAAGAACCAAAAAGGCATGGTGTAGGAAGAAAGCTGTAAGACTAATTATTAGGCAAAAGTCAATAATAAAACATTAGAAAATGAGGTAAGGAATTCTCCTTATTCATAGAATTAAAAAAAAAAAGACTAGATCAATTGATTTTAAGAGAAAAGAGACATAATGCAGCATTCCAATAGTGACAGTATATGAATGACATACATTTGAAAGAAAACAGGGAAAAAATGGAGAAAAAGAAATAACCACAGAAGAAAGAGAAGTGATTTATACACGTTGGGGGAAAAAAAACTCCACAAATTTCACAGTAGAACAGACCTACTAAGTGCCCTTGAAAATAGGTATAAATATTAAAAAATAAATGTGCACCCTCATTCATGACTTTGAAATTGTAGAGCAGTAAGTTTCTAGAGAGAAAGTACAGATCAATTATACCTCCTCCCACATGTTTCCTTCACTCCTACTCTGTCTTTTACACTTTCTGTCTCTCCCTGCTTCTCACCCTTCCTCCTTTATTATCATTTCTTTTTTAAAGCTGTTTTAACAATGTGTGTCAAAAAGTAAAAATAAATGAAGGCTACACCAGCTTTAGTGAAGTTATCTAGGGTTCTAGCAACATGAAAATGGCAACTTGATAGGTGAGCAAAGAAAACTTTGAAAGAAACATTCAGATTAGAACATAAGTTAAAAAGAAGTTAAAAATACCTTGAAGAAATGTAACTAATTAGACACATGGAATACATGTCTATGCTCAAGAAAGTTCATCTTACCTAATTCAATAAGAACAAAATAAAAGTAACGAGAAATTTTATGAAAAGACAGGATAAATCTGACTAAAATATAAAATAGCCATAATAAACCACACTTTTTCAGTCCTTGATGAAGTATGAGAAAACAGAATTGATTTCAACTAGATATAAGTTACATTCATGAGTAACTCTAAGATATGTATGACACTGGACCTACAGAGAAGGAAGTTAGTCATCAGAGTACTAGTGGCTATGCAAGTGGCATAGTTAAACATAACAACATTGTAACAGTTATTGTTTTTCACCTGGATTGAACACTTCAGTATTAACAATATAAATTTTGTCCACCTAAATAACATAAATGTAAAGGCATACTGCCAAAAAATAAATGGTGGGAAGAATGGACAGTGAAGGGAGAAACCACTTTTATATAACAGAGAGACAATTTTAAAGGTACTAGGTACGTCAGATAGGGCAAGAAATAGAGGTTTTAGTGTATTAATTAAATATATTAATTAAATATAGTAAAAGAACCAGTAAGATTAAATTAAAATTAGTAGTGAGAAAATGGTGAATGTGATCTAAGTTTTAGCCATAATAACTAAGTCAGGAGACAATGATAAAGAAAAACATAGAACATAATAGCGATATGATTTGTGAAGGTAGTTGCCTGGGATAGGACTCTGGCTTTCAATTATGATTCCTTCATTTCTATTTTGTACCATATACACATTGCCATGTATTAAATATGGAAAAACAAAATACATCAAGATACTGTATACATATCTTTTTAAAATTTTAATCATGAGAGTAATTTATTACAGATATATTTAATATATATGCAAAATTATTTTTTCATCATAATGTGAGAGCTTTTCTGCTAATTTAAAAATAAATAAAAAATAAGTATAAATGGTGAACTCTATCAATATACTTGCATGGGTTAAAATTAAATTTTAATTTTCATAGTAATATAAAGATAGTGTTCATTTGTTTATTATATTTTTATTACTTCACCAGTGGGTAATTAACAAAACTTAGCCTACAATGAAATGATAATATAATTTTTAAACATAATAGATACTTCTACAAGCTCTAAATGACTTTATATAAGCAAATCAATTGCATAGCAATTGATATCTATTCAGTAGAAAGTTCTTCAACCAGTATTTATAACAAAGTAACCAAGGATAATTATCTTGAATATATGTGCCAACCAATAAGCTCATGCACTGCATATATGAGAACATTATTCTATTTTCACATCAAAAATTATGAACATGTAAATTTTTATAAATATTCATGTAGTTTCTAGTATGTCCCAACATAGCTTTAAAATGGAAATCGGGAAAGAACTGACGACTATTAGAACAAGAAGCAAATGTGTGGAAAATGTGTTAGGTACAAAACCGGCTGCTACACGCCCCTGGCGCAATCCCATAGAACCCAGCACTGAGGATGGCCTCATATTTGGTCAATGCTCTATTGTTGTTGTCTTGTAATTGATAATTTTTAAACACAAGGCCCCACATTTTCATTTTTTCACTGAGCACTGCCAATTATGTAGATGGGCCTGTATACAAAAATTGATTTCAATTAATACGTGTGCTTAGAGAACACAAGTGTGACATTCTGAAAGAAAATTTGAATAATTTTTTTGTTCTCCTGCTGTCATGACTTTATTTGTATTTTTTATGACCTTTATTGCATCCACCAGGTATGAGAACAAATGTCGGAGACTTTCAGGAGTTTAGATGTTACTTTATTGGCCAGTTTAACCTGCACAGGGGCAAACTCCCAAGATGTCCGGAGACACCATACTCACAAGGAGCTGCAAACAGGAGTCGCGCCTGGCACTTACAGCTAGGTCCTTATATATCCTAAGTGAGCAAGCATTATACAGAAGCAGATGTGGCAGTTAGCTATTCGCTAGGGAGGTCGCACACAGCATAGCAACAGGGGCCGGCATAGCAACAGGGGCCGGGTTCAGCTTAGTGGCAAATTTCAAACATAAACTTCTTTGTTCTCAGCCCCCTATCAGCACTCCCTGTTCCTGCCAGCACTCCCTGTTCCTGCTCTTTCATAGTTACACTTCTGGCAGCCACAGCACATTTCCCTGAATCTAGCACTTTATTTCTTGGGTCTCTGGAGACTCAAAGTACAATTGATATGAAAACTGAAGTCTTGTGTATTTAAAATACATATTTTAGAAAATAAAATGTTATAAAGGGTTGAAATTTTCTTCTAGGTTTTTTTCTTTATTCTATATTAATTTAATAAAAAGTTGTTAAACTTTTTTTATTATTTTACATGTGTTAAATTTTTTGAAACATTTAAAAATTCAAAATTGATTCATTATATAATACCCCTGGCCAAGTAAGGTTTAGAAAAAAACGTTTTAAAATTAATTTGCTATATTATTCCTCTGCTCTTTGGAAATAAAAATCTTAGCTTCTCTAGATTATAACTCCTTTCCTAAACTAATTTAGTCCTAGTATTGTGGGATCATAGTTTTCAGAATATTCACCTTGCTGAAAGACAAAAATGTGCTATCCACAGGCTGACAAGAGTAGAGGAGTCCAATTAAAACTCAGGCTTTCAGTCGAGACTCAGAAATAATTAAGCCCTAGGAGTAAAAGGGGAAAAATAGACACACCTGAGCTGGAGAAAGATGATCTGCCTATACTCCACCTGCCTATAGGAAAATTAAATCTACTATGGATAAAAAACATCACTTACAGTCTTTGTCATCATTCATGCACATTGCCTTAAATAAAAATGATGAGGAATAGCAGTAAATAGACTGAATGACAAAAATCACAGAGAACATAAAGCAATAAATCCACAAGCAATCCAGATACTGGAGTTTTCAAACATGAACTTAAAGCATCATTAACAATTTTATTACAATAGATATTAAGATAGATAATTTCATCAGGAAATCAAATCTATTAAAAAAAGCAAACAATTTTTAGAAATAAAAAAATACAGCAAATAAATGTAGGTATTCAGGAAATAACAGAAGAGAGGATTATGAAATTTAAAGACTAATAACCAGAAAATATCGAAGTAGATATCCAATAAAAATATAGATGATAATTATTCAAAAAGTATGAAAAAAACATATAAGATATGGTAGAAATATTCTAAGCATGTATAACAGTTCCAGTAGAAGAGAGAAGACAGAATAATAAATATCTTTAAAGATATAAGCTGGAAAATTCCCCAAATTTATATAAACCATAATTTCAAGAATGAATACAAATGCAAATACAAAGAAAAAGCACCATTAGGCACAGAATGTTAAAACATTAAAAACCGAATGAAAGAGATATATAAAATAGTAGAGGAATTAAGACCACTTTACTTCAAAGGAGTAACTAGAATTGTAAAATCTAACCTTTAATATAAAATTCTGTTATATTAATTTAATTTATTCAAGTTTTTGTGACAGTTGTTCTGAACTGTAGTTATACTATAGTGAATTTAAAGCACAGACAAAAATTAAGTACATATTGTTTAAATGGGGATAAATTCTATGAAATAGAATAATGAAGGAAAGGAAATAGGGAGGGCTAGGATGGTGGATATCTAAACATTTGAGAAAAGGCCCAAAATGGAAGCCATGTGGACATCTGAGGGGAGAGTTTTCCAGGTCAAGGAACAGCTTGTGCAAAGGATGTGAGTTGGGAGGTTTGATGTGCGATCAAGGAGGACTAGAAAAGTTTAAGGAGGGCCTAGTGAGCAGGTGGAAAGAAGCAAAAAGAGGGGACCACTAATTAACATCTTATATGGTATTAAGAATTTTTTTACTTAAAATGAGATGCAAAGCCATTGATAGTTTTGAGGTGAGGAATTACATATTTGGCAACATTTTTATAAAATCATTCAGGTTGTGCTTATGGCAAGGGAAGAAGCTGAGAGACTAGATTGAGGATATCTTTTCTACTTTCTTCTGGTTTCCAGAATAATTGTTGTAGGTCTGCTGTCAATTAGTTGTCTTTTCTTGGAGATGATTCTCTTTTACCAACTTGTCTAAAAATCAGAATGGCTAATATAAAAAGGAAGAAAACTGTAAGGTTTGGAAAGAATATAGAGCAATTGGAACTCACATATTACTAGTAGGAAAGTAAATTGGGACAACCACTTTAAAATCTTGTTTGGTGGTACCTATCATTATCATTGAAAATATATATTCCCTCTGAGCTAGTGGTCTCCCTTCTAAATACAGAGATGTTTACCCACGTTTATCAAAAGACATCTACAAAAACATGCCTAGCAACCAGCACAATTCTTAATAGACCCAAACTGCAGATTTCCCAAATGCCTACTCATCAACATGGAAATGCATAAACACATTATGGTATTTTTTATATGCAGTAGGAAATATTGCGGCACTGAGGATGAATAAAGCATAGCTACAGGCACGGACATTTATGAATCTTATGAACAGAATGGTTAAAACTCTCCCTTTATATTTCGAGCTCTTCCCACTTTTTTATTTTTTTTTGTACAACAAGATACTCCAGATACATCTTGCATTTCCTTTGCATTGAAATCAACCATTTCTTTAAGGACACTTGATTCCTTTTATTTGAGAATGAATTTAGAATCCAATATCAAAGAGATTGTTATGCTCATTTCTCATAGCAGTTCATTACTCCCAGCATATCTCAGAAGACAGATCTAGGAAATAACAATAAGTTCTTACTGATACTATTGTTTCTTTATATGTAACTACATTCTCTAACAATGAGAACCTTGACTTTCATCATCAACAATATATTCATTAATTTTCTCCATCTTCAAATATGCATCATCTCAGCATTTTTAAAAGTATACTCCTGTGAAAATAATTTTTAAAAGCTAGATTAAAATAATTGTTTACAGTTATTTTTTCTTTAATCTTTAGTGGACAGTCAATAGAAAGTAGTTGCTTAGGTTAGTCATTGCTAAGTGTGGTTTATTGACATCTCTGTTGTCAGTTGGCTTTGAGCATTAAAAATGTACTTGCCAAGTAGCTCAATTGGTTGGAGTATTGCCCCAATACACCAAGGTTGCAGGTGTGATTACCAGTGAGGGCACATACAAGAAGCAACCAATAAATGCATAGATAAGTGGAACAACAAATCAATGTTTTTCTCTCTCACAAGTGAAATCAAAAACTCCTTTTCATCTTTAATGCTTTTCACCTTTAATGCTTAAATTATCCTTGATCTGTTAATAGTCTGATAATAGAACTGTTACCCTTACTTTGTTTTTGTTTTTTTGTTTGTTTGTTTGTTTGTTTCCTCTGGTAGTCCTCTGTCCATCCCTTAAAAATATGCTTTCATAGGTCACTTTATTTTAGGTCTTCCTGTTGAATATAAATAATTGAATTTTGTTTTGTGAGCAAATTAAATATATTTTTTCTTTTAATAGGTGAACTAAATCCATTCACATTTATTGTTATGCCTAATGTATTTGGTCTCATTTTTCTAATTTCATTTTACAATTATATATTTTATGTTATAAACTTATACAAATGTACTTAGAAAGGTTTGTATTTTTGTTGTCATTATTACCTTTATACTTAAACTCTTTTAATGTCTTAAATTTTTAGTCTTTATACTTAAACTTTTACTATCTGATTTGTCAGTTGCTTATGGTATCCTTTACTCCCTATCTATATTGCCTATATAAGTATCGATGAGTACATAAATTAATACAATGTCCTATGTCAAGAAAAAATAAATATGCTCAAATTTCCTCTTCATTTTAAAAAACAGGTGCTTTCCACTACATATTGAATTTGGACTTTAGCAGGACACCATTTTTCCCAGTTTTGTTTCAGCAGTAAATTTAACTTGCATATATTAGCCTGGCCCATGGGGGCACAGTAAATCAGGTGTTGCCCTGGAATGCTGAGATCGTTGGTTCAAAACCCTGGGCTAGCCTGGTTATGGCACATATGAGAGTTCTTGCTTCCTGCTCCCCCCCATTCTTGTTATCTCTCTTCCTCTCTAAAATGAGTAAATAAAATCATTAAAAATAAACAAATAGATAGATAGATAAATAAATTGCATATATTAAAAGGCTCAGTACAGCCATTTCACTGAAGAGGCATCTCTTGTTTTAATGAAACTGATTCTAATTTCCCAAAGACGATCTCATTAGTAGATGTTGGGCAAATGAGTTCGTAAAATTTGTACTGTTTTAGTTGCTCACTTCTATTGTTAAAAAATGGTGCTGGGCAGCACCATGTGTGCTTGCCCTCAGAGCAGGGCAGTTGATTGCTAATTGTGGATTGCATTCCTGCTTGGGAGAGGCCATTGTTTTGCTAATGTTTGCTGGGGAAGGAGTCTTTGTGGGTCAGGCAGTTTTGAAGAGAAAGCAGAGAGAATGCAGAGTGCTGAAGAAGAGGCCAGTTTTGCAGGGAGTGAAAACGTGTGTAGAGGCAGACTACTGAGGGGCATTGGGAACCCTACTGAGGCTTGTGGGGGACCCTTTGATTCTAGGAGGAACCGGAGAAGATTCTTCTGGTTCTTCTGGTTGTGGAACCAGAGAATGTGTCAGGGCTTAAAGAGCCCTGAATAAGAGAGTAGCGGTCTTCTCCATGTGTTTGTTTGCTAGTTCTCCTGTGTGAGACTTTAATATGGAATGGCCCACCATTTTTTGGCCCTACTGTTTCTTTACCATCTGTCCGAATTCAATGTGAACCTGCATGTGAATGGCCATGACGGCACTGGCCTCTGGCTATCCAGTAGAAAATACCCTAAATTCATGTATAGTTAAAACTTTTTTATACCTTTATGTTTATGGAATCTTAACTAGATACAAAATCCTTCATTCACAAAGTCTTTTATTGATTTTTTGCATATTCTCCATTATGGGCTTGCTCCAAAAGTTGCCTTTAAAATACTGAAAATCAGTCTAATTTGTTTTTTGCTTCATAACGTATATGATCTTTTTTGACTAAAAATTCTGAATCTTTTTTTTAATCTCTATCTTCAAAGTTTAATAATTTTACTAGGATACTTCAAAGAGTTAATTGTCAGGTTAATTTTTTTTCTGTTTGCCACTGCAACCTGTAACTTCTGGTCTTCATTTATTTTTTAAAAGATATCAGGGATTATACTTAAAAATGTTAGTTATACATTACTATTTTTTTCTATAAGAAATGCTTCTTTTCCTTCCCCCCTTTTCCTTTCCTTCTTTCTCAAATATTACATGTTTGAAAGACAACCATTTCACATAGTGAGGACTTGAAATTTCTTCCATAAAAATTATGCTGTTACAATTCAGAACACTTTATATAAAACAGCATTTCATAGTTATAGTTGCTCAACTCCTAGTGGCAGCAGTATCAGAGTAACTTTAGATCTACTGCTGGCTCCACTCTTCTCTTTCCAGCCATTCCATCCTCCCCATCCCTCCATACCTCTCTGCCCCTCCCCTCCCTTTCTCATTCATTCTTTCTGCCAGCCAGTCTGCTCTTTTCAACACAGAGCCTTGCAGCAGGGCCAAAGCAAGATACCACACACATTGGGATTTGGTGATTTCTCTATTACTCCACTTTTTACTTCCATTGATTTTAAAGTTTAGGCAATCTCTATTTTCAACTTCTGATGAAAGCATGGTTTTGCTGAATTTTTTTCTATTTCTTGTTCTTTTTTGTTTTAGAAAGAAATCTTCAAAGATGAAGAAGTAGGTAGTTGTCACTGTTTTATCTACCTGAAGGCTTTGTAAAAATATTCTTTGATACTAAAGCTATATTGCTATACAGTTTCACCTACTCTCTTTTGTACAAATATGGTATCACACTATGTGATTCTATTACATATTTTTGAAAAAATACATTTATCTTGAAAATCTTTTAAAGCAGTTTAGACAATTATCACATGCATAAACTAATGTATAATTTGCTAATATTTTCCACATGCTGCTAAATTAAACAGAATTATCAGGGAAAAAATAGTCAGGAACAGTGTACTCAACATTAATGGAACTTACAGACAGAATACTAAAAAAATTTTCTTAAGGAAAAATACTAGTGCAGTTAAAAAAATAGCAGATCATCAAATAATGCAGCACTATAAAAAATGTATGTTCTATCTTTAAAAAAATTGTAAAGATGCCTTACTAGAAGGGGATTTGAAAGAGAGTTGAAGGTGTTTAGATGTGGGAAGATTAGAGAAGACCACTTGCTACCACTTGGAATCAAAGCCTGTGGCAGGAAAGAAAAAAATGTGTAGTGGATTTGTGTGATGTGTAGAAACTACTTCTGTGGCTAGTCACTTTCAGCAGATGCTATACATTGCTTTCAACTTCTAGTTGGTTGAAAATACAAACTGCTGGAAAAATTCTCATATAAAGTAACACACAGTCCATTTTATAGCACACCAGCTTTTTATTTACCAATCACATACGACTTTATTTGTATTTCATAAATAAACTGTAGCCTGACCAGGTGCTGGCACAGTGGATAGAGCGTCAGACTGGGATGCGGAGGACCAAGGTTCGAGACCCCGAGGTCACCAGCTTGAGCGTGGGCTCATCTGGTTTGAGCAAAAGCTCACCAGCTTGGACCTAGGGTCACTGGCTCAAGCAAGGGATTACTCGATCTGCTGAAGGCCCATGGTCAAGGCACATATGAGAAAGCAATTAATGAACAACTAAGGTGTCACAGCGCACAACAAAAAAGTAATGATTGATGCTTCTCATCTCTCCATTCTTGTTGGTCTATCCCTGTGTGCCCCTCTCTATGACTCTCTCTCTCTGTCTCTGTAAAAAAAATAAATAATAAATAAATAGACTGTAATCAGTAGTATCTCTCCCTCCTTCCTCCCCCACTCTTTCTCCTCCTTTCTCCCTCCCCCCACCTTCTCCCCCTTCTCCATTTCCACTACTTCTCCCTCCCCCATCCACAGATATACTCAGATCTTAAATACAATTTCAAAAAATTATTTTGTGGAGAGAGACGTCAGAGAAATGACGCCATGAGGAGTGCTCCCAATACCTCTCCTGAAAATTCAACAAATTCAACAACTAGTGATAGAAAACCAAACTTAGGAGCATCTGAAATACACATACATCAAACAAAGTGACATAACTGCAAATCTCTGCCTAAGAGTGTCACAGGAGCAGAAACTGGGGTACAGTGCCACTGGCCAAAAAGAGAGAGAAGAGAGAAAAAGGAAGACAATAACTTTCTCAAAACCAGGAAAAATCCACTCTTTATAATTTTTCCATTTTTTTCTTGTATTTTTTATCTTTTTCTTTTCTTCCACCTTGTTCATTTTATCCTCTTTCCATTTTATTCTTTTCATTTTGAACATTCTTACTCATAGGTGTTACATTTTCCATTCCTTTTTTTTTCTATGAGTGTTACTTTCCGAAAAACTTAATATTTTTCCTCTCTCTTTTTCTTTCTTCTTTTCTCTTTCACTTTTTCTCTCATTCAAATCTCACCCACAAACAAATTACTTATTCAGGATTCAGATTTTTTCTTTGTGGCATTTTCTGTGCTTTTTACTTCACTTTTTATCACTCTAGCATTTCCCCCAACTCTGGCTCTCCAATCTATAGTTTTTGTGCCACTAATACAATAGAATTTTAATTTTTCACTGTATTTTTTTCTTTTTTCTGTTTTTCTTTTCTCTTACAACATTTCCCTCATTCGACCATTATTTACAAACAAAATATTTTATTCTTGATCCAAAGTTTTTTCTTGTGGCATTTAGTGGGCCCTTGCCTCCATTTTTGCCTCTTTGTCACTACCCACAACCCAGGCCCTCCATTCTACATATTTTTATTCCACTTAGCACAATAGAATTTTCAGTTTTTGATGGTGTTTTCTTGAAAAATTTTTTATCAACTTTTATTAGTGTTATTAACAATACCAATCTCAAATGCCAATAAAGAAAAAGAAATCAGAAATCATGGCTACAAAAAACAGCAGTGTATCTCAGATAGATGAGGAAAACTCTATGGAAAAAAAATTTCAATAGCTTAGAAACCTTGGAGTTAAATAACAGAGAATTTAAAATTGAAGTCCTAAAAATACTCAGGGATATACAACAAAGTACAGAAAGGCAATTTAGGGAGCTCAAAAAACAGTTCAATGAACAGAAAGAATACTTTACCAAGGAAATTTAAATGATGAAAACAAATCAAACATAGATGAAAAACTCAATTGATTAACTGAAAAATGAAGTAACAAGCTTAGCCAATAGAACAGGATAAATGGAGGAAAGAATTAGTGACATAGAAGACAGGCAACTAGAGGTACTACAGAAAGAGGAAGAGAGAGACTCATGAATTAAAAGAAATTATAAAGCCTTACAAAAATTGTCAGATTCCATCAGAAAGAGGAACATAAGAATAATGGGTATATCAGAAGAAGAAGAAGAGAGAAAACGGAATGGAGAACATATTCAAACAAATAATACATGAGAACTTCCCAAGCCTATGGAAAGAACTAAAGCTTCAAATTCAAGAAGCAAACAGAACACTGAGTTATCTTAACCCTAACAAACCTACTCCAAGGCACATCATAATGAAATTGGCACAAACCAATGACAAAAAATTCTCAAGGCAGTCAGGGAAAAGAAGAATACAAAATATAAAGGAAGGCCCATTAGATTATCAACAGTTTTCTCAGTAGAAATTCTATAAGCTAGAAGAGAGTAGACCCCAATATTTAAAATTTTGAAAGAGAGGAACTTCCAGCCAAGAATACTATACCCATCAAAGCTATCCTTAAATATGAAGGACAAATAAAAACATTCACAGATACAGAAAAGATGAGGAAATTTATCTCCAGAAAACCTACACTTTAGAAAATACTAAAGGGGGTTTTCCGACCAGACACAAAGAACAAAACAAAAAAATCTACAAGTAAAAGCCCATCAAGATGGCAATAAAAACAAGATTAATATTTGACAAAGAAACAAAAAAGGGGAGAGAATAAAGATTAACAGTAGCAAAGGAGAATGAGTGGAGAAGCACTCATGAAATAATGTACTACAATGAACATGATATGTATCCTTTCCATTACTTAATGATAACCACCCCTGAAAATACCAACACAGAAGTACATGGCTTGAAAAAAGAAGTAATAGAGAAAATAAGTATGGATTACAACCAAACAAAAACAAATGATAGAAAAATAATAGAGAAGAACCAAACAAGATACAAAACTATCAGAAAGCTATATATATATAAAATGGCAATAGGAAACCCTCAAATGACAATAATTACACCAAACGTAAACAGATTGAACATTCCAATAAAAAGACACAGAGTAGCAGAATGGATTAAAAAAGAAAATCCGAATGTATGCTGCCTACAAAAAACACATCTAAGCTACAAGGATAAAAACAAATTCAAAGTGAAAGGTGGGAAAACAATACTCCAAGCAAATATCCAAAAAATGCAGGTGTAGCAATACTCATATCTAACAATGCTGACTACAAGAGAGCAAAGGTAATCAGAGACAAAAATGATCATTTCATGATAAAGGGGACAATAAATCAAGAAGACACAATGCTTCTTAATATATATGCACCAAACCAAAGAGCACCAAAATATATAAGACAGCTACTGACTGACCTAAACACAAATGTGACAAAAATACAATCATACTTGGAGACCTCAATACGCCGGTGATGGCTCTAGATCATTCATCCAAACAGAAAATCAATAAAGAAATATTGGCCTTAAACAAAACACTAGAGCAATTGGATATGATAGACATCTACAGGACATTTCATTCCAAAGCGACAGAATACACATTTTTCTCTAGTGTACATGGAACATTCTCAAGAATTGACCATATATTGGGCCACAAAACTAACATCAACAAATTCAGAAAGATTGAAATTATACCAATCATATTTTCTGATCATAAAGCCTTAAAACTAGAATTCAACTGCAAAAAAGAGGTAAACAAACACACAAAATTGTGGAAACTAAACAACACACTTTTAAAAAATGAGTGGGTCAAAGAAGAAAAAAGCACAGATATCAAAAGATACATACAGGCAAACACAAACAACAATACAACATATCAGAATCTCTGGGATGCAACAAAGGCAGTAATAAGAGGGAAGTTCATACCACCACAGGCCTATTTGAAGAAACAAGAGAGAGCCCAAGTAAATGACTTAAACTTCATATCTTAAGAAACTAGAAAAGGAAGAACAAAGAGAACCCAAAACCAGCAGAAGAAAGGAAATAATAAAAATCAGAGCAGAAATAAATAAAAGAGAGAACAGAAAATTATAGAAAAAATTAATAAAACAAGGAGTTGGTTCTTTGAAAAGATCAACAAAATTGACAAACCCTTGGCAAGACTCACCAAGGAAAAAAGAGAAAATATTCATATAAACTAAATCCAAAATGAAAGAGGAGAAATCACCACAGGTATCATAGATATACAAAGAATTATTGTAGAATACTATGAAAAACTATATGCTACCAAATTTAACAATATAGAAGAAATGGATAAATTCCTAGAACAATACAATCTTCCTAGACTGAGTCATGAAGAAGCAGAAAGCCTAAACAGACAAATAAGCAGGGAGGAAATAGAAAAAACTATTAAAAACCTCCCCAAAAATAAAAGTCCAGGGCCAGACAGCTATACTAGTGAATTCTATCAAACATTCATAGAAGATTTGGTTCCTATTCTACTCAAAGTATTCCAAAAAATTGAAGAAGAAGCAATACTTCCAAACCTATTTTATGAGGCCAACATAACCCTCATACCAAAACCTGGCAAGGACAACATAAATAAAGAAAACTACAGACCAATATCTCTAATGAATACAGATGCTAAAATACTAAACAAAATACTAGTAAATTGAATACAACAACACATTAAAAAAATAATTTATCATGATCAAATGTGATTCATCCCAGTATCACAAGGATAGTTCAACATACGTAAAACGGTTAACATAATATACCATATCAACAAAACAAAGAACAAAAACCATACGATCTTATCAATAAATGCAGAAAATGCATTTGATAAAAAACATCATTTTATGTTTAAAACACTTAACAAAATGGGTATAGAAGTAAAATATCTCAATGTAATAAAGGCCATCTATGATAAACCATCAGCTAACATCCTATTAAATGGCATAAAACTGAGGACTTTTCCCCTAAAATCAAGAACAAGACAGGGCTGTCCACTCTCTGCACTCTTATTCAGTGAGTGTTGGAAGTTCTAGCCAGAGCAATTATACAAAAGAAATAAAAGGCATTCATATTGGGAAAGAAGTAAAGGTTTCACTTTTTGTAGATGATATGATCCTGTACATTGAAAACCCCAAAGATTCCACATAAAGAATACTAGAAACGATAAACCAATACAGTAAGGTCACAGGATACAAAATTAATAAACAAAAGTCCATTGCCTTTCTATATGTCAACAATGAAACATCAGAAAACAAACTCAAAAGAACCATCCCCTTCATAGTTACAAAAAATAAAATAAAATACCTAGGAATAAACATAACAAAGAATGTAGAGGACTTATATAATGAAAAGTAGAAAGTATTCTTAAGGAAAATCATAAAAGATATAATGAAGTTAAAAATATTCCTTGTTCTTGGATAGGAATGATAAATATAGTCAAAATGACTATATTACCCAAAGTGACATACAAATTTAATGCAATTCCCATCAAAATTCCAATGTCATTTTTTAAAGAAATGGAACAAAAAATCTCCAGGTTTATATGAATATATAAAAAACCCCAAATACCCAGAGCAATCCTAAGGAAAAAGAACAAAGCTGAGGGCATTACAATACCTGACTTCAAATTATATTATAGAGCCACAACAATCAAAACAGCATGGTATTGGCAGAAAAATAGACACTCAGACCTATGAAACAGCATAGAAAGCCCAGAAATAAAACCAATTATTTGTATATAGTCAAATAATTTTTGATAAAGGGGCCAACAATACACAATGGAGGAAAGAAAGCTTCTTCAACAAATGGTGCTGGGAAAACTGGAAAGCCACATGCAAAAGAATGAAACTCAACTGTAGTTTGTCCCCTTGAACTAAAATTAATTCAAAATGGATCAAAAACCTAAATATAAGATGTGAAACAATAAATTACTTAGAGAAAACATAGGTATTAATCTCATGGACCTTGGTTACAAAGAGTACTTTTTGAATTTGACTCCAAAGGCAAAGATAAATGAATGGGACTACATTAGACTAAGAAGCTTTTTTTTTTTTTTCCCCCGAAGCTGGAAACAGGGAGGCAGTCAGACAGACTCCCGCATGCGCCCAACCGAGATCCACCCGGCACACCCACCAGGGGGAGATGCTGCGCCCCTCTGGGGTGTCGCTCTGTTGCACCCAGAGCCATCCTAGCACCTGAGGTAGAGGCCACAGAGACGTTCCCAGCGCCTGGGCCATCTTTGCTCCAATAGAGCCTTGATTGCGGGAGAGGAAGAGAGAGACAGAGAGGAAGGAGAGGGGGAGGGGTGGAGAAGCAGATGGGCGCTTCTCCTGTGTGCCGTGGCCAGGAATCGAACCCAGGACTCCTGCACGCCAGGAGCCAACCGGCCAGGGCCTAGACTAAGAATTTTTGCACAGCAAGAGAAACAGAAAACAAAACAAACAGACAGCCAACTAAATGGGAGATGATATACTCAAACAACAGCACAGATAAGGGCCTAATATCCAGGCCCTGGCCGGTTGGCTCAGCGGTAGAGCGTCGGCCTGGCATGCGGGAGACCCGGGTTCGATTCCCGGCCAGGGCACATAAAAGAAGCGCCCATTTGCTTCTCCACCCCCACCCCCTCCTTCCTCTCTGTCTCTCTCTTCCCCTCCTGCAGCCAAGGCTCCATTGGAGCGGAGATGGCCCGGGCGCTGGGGATGGCTCCTTGGCCTCTGCCCCAGGCGCTAGAGTGGCTCTGGTCGCGGCAGAGCGATGCCCCGGAGGGGCAGAGCATCGCCCCCTTGTGGGCAGAGCATCGCCCCTAGTGGGCGTGCCGGGTGGATCCCGGTCGGGCGCATGCGGGAGTCTGTCTGACTGTCTCTCCCCGTTTCCAGCTTCAGAAAAATACAAAAAAAAAAACAAAAAACAAAACAAAACAAAACAAAACAAAACAAAAAAAGGGCCTAATATCCAAAATATACAAAGAACTCATAAAACTCAACAACAAGCAAATGATCCAATAAAAAAATGGGAAGAGGACATGAACAGACACTTCTCCCAAAAAGAAATAAAAATAGGCAACAGATATATGAAAAGATGCTCATCTTCATCAGCTATTAGAAAAATGAAAATCAAAACTACAATGAGATTCCACCTCACACTTGTTAGATTAGCTATTATCAACAAGACAGGTAATAACAAGTGTTGGAGAGGCTGTGAAGAAAAAGGGACCCTCATCCCCTGTTGGTGGGAATGTAAAGTAGTACAACCACTATGGTAGAAAGTATGGTGGTTTCTCAAAAAACTAAAAATTGAACTACCATATGACCCAGCAATCCCTCTACTGGGAATATACCCCCACAACTCAAAAACACTGGCAAGTAAAGACACATGCAGCCCCATGTTCACTGCAGCATTGTTCACAGAGGCCAAGACATGGAAACAACCAAAAAGCCCTTTGATAGATGATTGGATAAAGAAGATGTGGTACATATATACTATGGAATACTACTCACCCATAAGAAATGATGACATCAGATCATTTACAACAACATGGATGGACCCTGATAACATTATACTGAGTGAAATAAGTAAATCAGAAAAAACTAAAAACTGTACAATTTCATACTAAGGTGGGACATAAAAATGAGACTCAGGGGCCTGACCAGGCAGTGGCGCAGAGGACCCAGGTTCGAGACCCCCGAGGTCACCAGCTTGAGCATGGGCTCATCTGGTTTGAGCAAAGCCCACCAGCTTGGACCCAAGGTCGCTGGCTTGAGCAAGGGGTTACTCGTCTGCTGAAAGCCCACGGTCAAGGTACATATGAGAAAGCAATCAATGAACAACTAAGGTATCACAACGAAAAACTGATGATTGATGCTTCTCATCTCTCTCTGTTCCTGTCTGTCTGTCCCTATCTATACTTCTCTCTGATTCCCTCTCTCTGTGAAAAAAAAAAAAAAAAGAAAAAAAAAGAGACTCAGGGACATGGATAAGAATGTGGTGGTTACCAGGAATGGGGAGGGGAAGGATGAGGGTGGGGAGAGAGGAGGGACACAAAGAAAACCAGAACGGAAGACTATATAACTTTGGGTGATGGGTATGCAACATAATCAAATGTCAAAATAACCTGGAGATGTTTTCTCTGAACCTATGTACTCTGATTGATTAATGTCACCCCATTAAAATTAATTAAAAAAATTTTGTATCAGCTATTTCCAATCCTAACTTGTAGAAGTGCCAGATGTCATAAATTTCAAAGGCTCTCTTGTAGACTTTATTGAAATAAGATGTTTCTTGAATTTCCTATTTCTAATCCTGGATTTAGTTTTCATGTCCTGTTAGTAATACATTTTCTTCTATTTTCTTAAATTGCATGGCTATCATTATCTCCACATTTTCTTTGGTTCTTGTAAGTTTATATTTTTTTATCTGACACATTTTGATATAAAAAGTACTCTAAATATATTAACTGAATAAATATATACAAAAGCAGATGCCGTATTGATTACACAAAAGCCTTATATATTTAATATGTAACTATTCTTATATTTAAGAAGAAGAAAAAGAAAAATAGTTTATCACTCCTTTAAGGCTACTTGATTATACATTCTGCTAAAAAGAAACAATTTGAAGCTATCAAAACAAAACCTGTATTATAATATTTGCTTAACGATGGAAATATTGAGGGGAAACAACCTAGGTTTTTATTCTGGCTTAGTTTTTTCCTAGCTGTGTGATTTTAATAGGTAGCTTAACCTTTCTGGTCTTCAGTTCTTACAAGTAAATCTCCGAGTTGTTGGATAAATAAAGAGAGTGGAAATGTGACAAGATTTCTCATATGCTACGTTTATCACATTATAGAGTTGACACCTTCAGTATCTTAGTGAGTTATTTTTTCCTCTTGTCTAACCTTATAGGAGGTATTCCAGAGTGATTAAAAAGTTAACTAGAAAATAACCACAATGAAATAAAGGATATGAACTTGATCTCAGTGTGAGTCTCTACAAGAGAAAACAGTAATTTTTTTTTAAGTGAAAAGTGTGGAGGTAGAAATATAGACTTCGGCACGCACCAAGACCAGGATCCACCCAGCAAGCTCTGCCCATAGGTGATGCTCAGCTCATTTTGGGCCGTTGCTCTGCTGCTCAGCAACTGAGTATTTTAGCATGAGGAGAGACCATGGAGCCATCCTCAGCGCCCAGAGCCAACTTGCTCTCACAGCCATAACTGTGGGAGGCAAAGAGAGATACAGAGAGAGAATGGAGAGGGGTAGAGAAGCAGATGGTTGTTTCTCCTGTGTGCCCTGACCAGGAATCAAACTGGCACATCCACATACCAGGCCAAGGCTCTACCACTGAACCAACTGACCAGGGCCAAAAATAGTCATTTTTGATTATTGCTATGTAAGTTTCAGTCTTGGAAGAAATGGGAACTATGCATGAGTATGCTATCCATCTTACAGAGAATCAATTATAGTTGTCTTGGATGGTGATGAATGTATTCCAGTTTAAAAAAAAAAGCTGCATACAAATAAAACTATGAATGTGACATTATGATTTTATGGAGGAATTTTATAAACATCTCCTATGTGTTTCTGAATATACTATATAACTTAGAATTATTTCATTAATAATTTTAGCCAACCACTAACCTACAATCGTATTTAGGAAACTGAGGAAGTTCTGGAAGGTGAAGGATTTTTTGAGTCAGCAACATTGTCATGTCATAGGATTTTCTCTTGAGGATAATAAAGAGCTTATTGATTTTGTTTAGTCAGACTTCTGGTGCAAGGTCTCTTCTTATCAGCACCTTTCATATGATTCTTAAACACAGGTATAAGGATTACAGAGTACTGCCTAATTTATTTTTTAATGATATTTCAGTAAGATGCTGACTTCAGTTTTTTGGGGAAAGATTGAAATTTCTGACCACTTTATCATCCACAGTAAAGGATGTACTTTGAAAACCTTAAGCATGTCTTAAATTGTTTTCACATCATTATCTATCAGGTCCAAAAGGTCCTGGTTTTTTCATATTGACTTTTTAAGTAAATTATTTCTCTTTATGTTAATATTTTTACAAAAATATTATGTACACTTACATGATAAGATTCCTACTCCACAATGTTAATAAACTTGCAAACTTGATTTTATTTATATTCATAAACTTCTTTTCAGAATGCTTGGATTATCTAGTTATTTTGTATATGTGTTCACAAGAACTCAGTATATATATTTAATAATGTATATTATACTAATGTTAAGAAAATATCTAAATTTCACGGTATCTTAGAATTATTAAAAACATGTATCTTTTAATTCAGTTCAGTAAAATGTCTTATTACCTAATATAATATGCAAATATTACATTGGCTTTTTTGTAAATATTATGTATTTCTAAAAATGTAAGTTAGACATGTTTAACTCCATATAAATCATTTCATACCTTGTAATAGGTTGATACCTCTTAGATATGGTGCAAATATAGATAAGCTATTTGTATTTATTTTTCATTCAACATATTTTCTAAGTGCTTTATTTGTACTAGGGATGTTTTTAGCACAGGAAAATAAAAGAATTTTGCTGCAAACACTGAGCTTTCATTTTAAGGGTGTGGGAGTGAGACATTAAGTTGCACAAATGCAAATACACTCATGTTCATTCACACAGAAATATATAGAGTACAATTAATGAAACTGGAAGAGAAAAAATGTAGAAATAAAAGATGACTAAAACAACAAATGACATTTTCTCAAAAGAATCATTGAAAACCAGTATTGGAACTCTTAAGCATAAGTGTTTACATATAAACTAACAATCTGTGTAAAGTGCCATCTTTTTTAAGTGTTTTTTTAAATTAATAATTCTACAGTAAAGCAAAAAGAGTTCTGATGAAAAAAATACTATAGATGTCTTAATTGAATAACTATATACAATAGCAGATCCTCTATTGAATTTCATTGTCCTATATTTCAGACATTTAAGAGAACTTTTGATGATTTTAAGAGAAGTCAAAGGTATATACATGCCATACATGAATAAGTGCACATGTGGGTGTGCACCCACATGTGTAAGTTACATGGGAAACAGAGAACATTTTATAATGTAACCATCTTGTTTCTCAAAACAAAGATTGGGTATAAATTGTGTCTCCTGATAGACTCTTATTTCTGTGTAGTCCTTTCTCTTATCAATAAAACAACATTTGTTCTGTTTCCATGACATTTGTATATCTATCATATACTACCATTCTTCTTTTAAGTTTTATAAAAAAAAATTTTATTTATTGATGATTGATTTCAGAGAGAAAGAAAGAGAGACAGGAACCTGTATGTGCCCTGACTCAGGATCGAACTGGCAACCTTATGTTTCAGGATGACATCTGAACTCACCAAACTATCCAGCCCGGGTAGATTTAATAGCTTTCTTTACAAAGTGTATATGTATACTCACCTATCAAGCATTTACTAAATAAAACTAGATTTAAAAAATAAGTTAATACACTCTATTTTTCATTAATTACTAGTATGTGACTATATTGGGAGAGCTCGGGTTACAAAGTAAATCAATCTTACTTTAACAAGTTGTTTTTTTGTTTATTTTTTTACAGAGACAGAAAGAGAGTCAGAGAGAGGGATAGATAGGGATAGACAGACAGAATTGGAGAGAGACAAGAAGCATCATCATCAGTTTTTCGTTGTGGCACCTTAGTTGTAACCCCTTGCTCGAGCCAGCAACCTTGGATCCAAGCTGGTGAGCTTTGCTCAAACCAGATGAGCCCAGGCTCAAGCTGGCAACCTCAGGGTCTCAAACCTGGGTCCTCCACATCCCAGTACTATACTCTATCCACTGCACCACCACCTGGTTAGGCTACTTTAACAAGTTTTGAAAAACACAGTAATTTACCCAAAATAAAATTTTTTTTTATGCTGAAATTTCAGATTGTGACATGTCAGTAAGTATTTTGTATAGAGGAATTTTAAAAACATTTTTTTTTTTACTTCCTGGTAAGGTCAACCATGAAAATCATATCTCATGTTTAACAGTTGTTAATTTGGTATGTTTTACTTAAATAATATGTATCACACCATGCACATTTAAAATAACAATAAAAGTGAAAGGAAGCAGTTAGGTTTTCCTCACCTAAGACTTATCTGTTTGCCTTTTGATGGATAGAGTAGGAAATACGTAATTTTCTAGATAATAGCTTATGAAAAAACAAAATGAAGGTCACTTCTCTAGTACAGATATTAATCTAGATAGAATAATTCTACCCTGCTATATCTTTATTTCAAACAGAATTTTGGGTGGTGTACATATTTAGAAAATGTACTGAGGATTACTAGAAGTCATTCTTTGCTGACAAAGGGACTATACATCCTACTAGCTATTATCACTTGATTTAAATTTGAATTATCAGTACACTAAGTCTCTGTGGTTTCCTTGCATATCTTAGAAAATTCATTTTTCATCTTTTTGTTTTAAAGATACAGATAAATCCCTTCATTCCAAGCTAATATATAAAGAGTTTGTATATAAATATACACAGAATATCGTGAAACTAGTGTTTATAATTTTCAAGCAAATTTTTATATTTTTACTCCAATGTACTTATTCATAAAGAAAATGTATTATCTTGTATATTCTATATAAAAATAAGTAGCAAAGAATCTTAATACTTTTCCGACTGGCACCTTTCATTCAACATTTTATTTTAGAGATGCAGACCTGCTGACGTATACACATGTGTGACTGCTCTTCTATTGCATGAATTAGTGAAGTTTGTTTAACCACATATGATTAAACTATTCTATGTCCAGTTATATATAAAAGCATTCTATTGCTTCATGCACTTCATGTTAACACATTACCTCTCAAGATTAGGTAAATGAGAAAAGTTGAAATGATTACTACCTCATTAAACAGTCTTTTCTGATTCACACTTAAATAGGAAACACTTTTTGCTTCCATCAATAAATACAGCTATTTTTACTGAAGGATATTTTAAGATATGAATCTTATGACTATAAATTGTAGATAGATAAAGCAAAGATTTAATACCTCTTCTGGCCTTGAATTGCAATGCAGTTTCTAATGAAATATCAACAACGCATGCTGCATTGGACCATAATACTATAATTCAGATCAGATCCATGAAGTCTTTGTGTTATTGGATGTCTATGGATCTGAAGCTTAAGACTCATTCTGTAGCATAAAAAATAAATACTCAATATATTGACATGAACAGACACTTCTCCCAGGAAGAAATACAAATGGCCAACAGATATATGAAAAGACGCTCATCTTCTTTAGTTATTAGAGAAATGCAAATCAAAACTGCAATGAGATACCACCTCACACCTGTTAGATTAGCTATTATTAACAAGACAGGTAATAGCAAATGTTGGAGAGGCTGTGGAGAGAAAGGAACCCTCATTCACTGTTGGTGGGAATGTAAAGTAATACAACCATTATGGAAGAAAGTATGGTGGTTCCTCAAAAAACTTAAAGTAGAACTACTTATGATCCAGCAATCCCTCTACTGGGTATATACCCCCAAAACTCAGAAACATTGATACGTAAAGACACATGCAGCCCCATGTTCATTGCAGCATTGTTCACAGTGGCCAGGACATGGAAACAACCAAAAAGCCCATCTATAGATGATGGATAAAGAAGATGTGGCACATATACACTATGGAATACTACTCAGCCATAAGAAATGATGACATCGGATCATTTACAGCAAAATGGTGGGATCTTGATAACATTATACGAAGTGAAATAAGTAAATCAGAAAAAACCAGGAACTGCATTATTCCATACGTAGGTGGGACATAAAAGTGAGACTAAGAGACATTGATAAGAGTGTGGTGGTTACAGGGGGAGGGAGGAGAGGGAGAGGGAAAGGGGAGGGGGGGCACAAAGAAAACTAGATAGAAGGTGAAAGAGGACAATCTGACTTTGGGTGATGGGTATGCAACATAATTGAACGACAAGATAACCTGGACATGTTATCTTTGAATATATGTATCCTAATTTACTGATGTTGCCCCATTAAAAAAATAAAATAAAATAATAAATAAATAAATAAAAGAAAACAATAAAGATAGAGAGGGTAGCAGGCTTTCTCAAAATGTGCTTTGACATGAATGCATGATAATGAAACTAGCTAACATGTATTGAACTTTTAAAGGCCAGGTATTATTTTAAAATATCTTATATGTATTAACTTTAGAGTCCCATAGTAGCCACAGGAAATAGCTACTATTATTGTCCTTCTCATTTTATAGATAAAGAATCCAATATATTTATAGGATAACAAACAAAGCAGCTAGAATTGATATGCTAAAAACCACTGTTATGGTTGCTAAAGAGGCAAGAGGGATTAAAGAAGAATGTGCCTTTATAATGGACAATATGAAAGTGTATCTACATTTGAACTGTGGTGGTCCAATAGAGAGGGATAGGACTGAAAGTATGTTTTCTTATTGAAAACTTTTGGTACCAGTTCTCAGAAGGACAACAATTTAGGGTTTTTGTACCTCTAAAATTCTTTAATTATCTGGTGAATTATTTATGGGTTTTCTGTCTATTTGTGTTTCAAATGACTATATGGTTCATTGAAATAATTTTTTATTATTATATATTCAGATACTTTGAGTGAAATAGAAGTTATTCTGTCTCAGATTTCCTTGTAAGGGATAACAATAGAGAAAAAGGATAAATATAAATTATTTATCAATCCAGATAGGGATAGTGATGGATATAGATATATACATATATGGATAAATAGAGAGATAAATGTGATAGAAAAGAGAAAAAGAAGTTCTAGAACCTGTGAATACTTTGTTCAGCCTGACTTCTGTCAGAATATTTTTTTGCCAAATTTAAATATACAAAATAACTGAAAACTTGCTTAGACCAAAATAAAAGTAAAAGAATCACACACAAAAAAAATTCAATATAATATCCTTAGCGTTGGCCACACAGATCATATTATTAGGAGACGTTAAAATAGGTCTGTGCCTGATGCAGCTACAAAGGCATTTTGTACAGAGGATCTTTTTATTTTTCATTACTATTGTTAAGTGAGAGGAGGTCAGGCAGACACAGGCTCCCTCATGTGGCCCGACCGGGATCCACCAGGCAAGCCAACTACTAGGGGTTGATGCTTTGCCCATCTGAGGCATAGTTCTGTAGCTCAGCAACCGAGCTCTTCTTAGTGTCTGAGAAAGAGGTCATGGAGCCATCCTCAGTTCCCAGAGCCAACTCGCTCCAATCTAGCCATGGCTGTAAGAGGAGAAAAGAGAGAGAGAGGGCGAGAGAGAGAGAAGCAAGAGGGCGAGGGGGGGAGAAACAGATGGGCTCTTCTCCTGTGTGCCCTGACTAGGAATTGAACCCTGGGAAATCCAAACACCGGGCTGACACTCTTCCACTGAGCCAACTGGCCAGATCCTGCAGTGTGATTTACAATAGCCAAGATTTAGAAGCATCAGTGGGTGAGTGAATATAACTTGTGGTACATTTACACAATGGGATAGTTCTTGGCCATAAAAAGAAGGAAATTTTACCTTCTGCAACAGCATGGATGGACGTGGAGTGTATTATGCTAAGTGTAGTAAGCCAGTCAGAGAAATACAAGTCCCATATGATTTCATTTATATATGAAATCTATTGATCAAAACAAACAAACAAAACAGAAACAGACTCAGAGACAGAGACAGAGAAAAGACTGACAGCTATCAGAAGGGAAACAGTTTGGGGGCTGGGTAAAAATGTGAAGGATTTAAACAACAATTACAAAAATTAACAACCCCCCCAAAAAACCCACACAACTCAGACACTAACAACAGTATGGTGTCTACCTGAAGGACAGGTGGCGGGGAGGTAGAAGAGGGTAATAAGTGGGATAAATGGTGACAGAAGGAGACTTGACTTGGGGTGGTGAACAATACAATATACAGATGAATATAAAAAAAAAGATAAGAAAATTATAGAAATTCTGCTCTTGTCCAAATTTCAAAGTCAAAGTTAAAATAAAAACAAAATCAAATTTATTTTTAAGTGATTGCAACATGGCTTCTTTAAACTTTTTTTTTTGGAAAATACTTTGTATCATAGATACTCGTGGTTGTGAGTATGCAGCACTGTAAGCAACTTTCATTATATTCTCTGTAAGAGAAAAACTGGCCTAAAGAGAGATTAATTGTTTTCCTTCAAACTTGGTTTTACTAAAAAAAATTGAAAATGGTGAAAATACTCATGTGGTTTTAAAAGTATTTAGAAACTCTACATAAAAGAAAAAGAAATAAAATGTTAATGTATTATGGATAAAATACACAATCTTAAAACCTGTGTATTATTAGTGATTTGACTTTTCTACTGTCAAAAAGACATAAATCATGCCTTGAGAAATTAGCTTAGAAATTTGATGCCTGCAACTAATGAATACTTTTTAAATGAACATCTTAAGTAAAATAATTTGCATATCCTTAATAAGAGAAATGTTTTCCATTTGTGATTGACCTACTCATGACAAACAAAATACATTCTAGGCACTATTGCAAACCAGTAATCCTGAGAGTAAATTTACTAAAATCCACTATCTCCCCCTGGGTTGTATATCAGCACTACCCAATAGAAATATTATGCAAAACACAAAAGTGAACTACTCAGATGATTTTAACTTTTCTAATAGCCACATTGAGACAGAAAATATAAACCAATATTAATTGTAATAAAATACTTTAAATATGTTAAAATGTACTTTTTTGCGATGTGTTCAATATACAATTATTGAGACATGTAATATTTTTTCTTACTAATTTGTCACATCTGTGTCATTTTTTCTTATAGGATATCTCAAATATCAAATTCATTCTACAAGTACTCAAAGTCATGTGTCTAATGGCTCCCCTATCAAACAGCATATCTTTTCTATTTAGCTCCCATTTTTAACTGCAACTGATAAATTACTTGATTTAAAATGTACAAGTTTGATCCTGCATAAACATATAAGTGTAGAGAAATGGAAGCATATAAATGTAGTTAAATTAAAGACCTATCTTGCTAAAGTAAACAATAGATTCTGGTTTTGGTTAAATTCAATAACCATTTTATTATACCCAATTTTAAAACATTAAATTTTTACTTGATGCCATTGTGATTCAAAACTAAGAAAATTATCTACTTTCAGATGTTAATTTGAACAAGGGTTTCTTATGTACACTATATTTTAGTAATATCCATAATAAAAATTACTATCATTCTAAAAGAAAGCTCAGCATCATGTTTACAAGAGATAGGTTTCATAATATAGAAAATATTAGAGGTTATAGATTTCAGTTACAAGGTTATCCATTTAATGAAGAAGCCTTAGAAATCTTAGATAATGACTGGCAAAAAGAAAATCTACTATCTATAACATACCAATCTACGTATTACCGTACTTTTTGCTCTATAAGACTCACGGGCATTTTCCCCTCCACTTTTTTTGGGGGGAAGTGCATCTTATGGAGGGAAAAATATGGTATTTTATTAAATATTTTAATACACCATTTGGTTCAGAATATTTTTTTTCTTATTTTTCTTCTTAAAACCCTAGGTGGCCCTGGCCGGTTGGCTCAGCGGTAGAGCGTCGGCCTAGCGTGCGGAGGACCCGGGTTCGATTCCCGGCCAGGGCACATAGGAGAAGCGCCCATTTGCTTCTCCACCCCTCCGCCGCGCTTTCCTCTCTGTCTCTCTCTTCCCCTCCCGCAGCCAAGGCTCCATTGGAGCAAAGATGGCCCGGGCGCTGGGCATGGCTCTGTGGCCTTGCCTCAGGCGCTAGAGTGGCTCTGGTCGCAACATGGCGACGCCCAGGATGGGCAGAGCATCGCCCCCTGGGGGGCAGAGCACCGCCCCTGGTGGGCGTGCAGGGTGGATCCCGGTCGGGTGCATGCGGGAGTCTGTCTGACTGTCTCTCCCTGTTTCCAGCTTCAGAAAAATGAAAAAAAAAAAAAAAAAAACCCTAGGTGTGTCTAATGGTCAAGTGCATCTTATGGAGCAGAATATATGGTATAGTGTGTCTATTTGGTTAATTAATTTGGTTGTTGCATTCCTACATGTTCTGTTTAGTGACTTACTGATTTCCTGCAGACTTTTTAATTTTAAAAAATGTTTTCTTGGGTTTTTGCTAATTTACATTTTTACTCTTTGAGTGTTTCTAACTAATCTTTAATATTGTATGTAGTTGTTTTTAGAGAATAAATTGGGTAAATATGCCCAGAAATTCTATGCATATATAGACAACATAACTAAGGTATTGTGTTCAAAATGCTGTGATCATCATTCAGTGCTTTAAACATTACTGATTTGGAATTTAATACAATTAGGTAAACAGTAACATATCAATGCCCACACTGGACGTTAAGGTGAGCACACATCTCAGCTGTAAGCAACAGGTTAGAAAACCTCTGAAACACATAGTCTGTCATCAAGAAAAACATGTCCATGGAGGTCCATGAAACTGAGCATTTTAATGTTCTAACACTCTTTAAGTCATAGACTATTATTTCCACATGATTAAAATGACTAATAAGCCTGAGTTATGGTAGCAAAGTGGATACAGTGTCAACCTGGTAGTCTGAGGTCGCAGGTTCAGAACCCCAGGCTTGGCCCTGGCTAGTTGGCTCAGTGATAAAGAGTCGGCCCAGTGTATGGAAGTCCTGGGTTCAAATCACAGCCAGGGCACACAGGAGAAGCACCCATTTGCTTCTCCACCCCTCCCCCTCACCTCTCTCTCTGTCTCTCTCTTCCCCTCCTGCAGCCAAAACTCCACTGGAGCAAAGTTAGCCCAGGCATTGAAAATGGTTCCATGGCCTCTACCTCAGGTGCTAGAATGGCTCTGGTTGCAATGGAGCAGCGGCCAGATGGGTAGAGCATCACCCCCTGGTGGGCATGCTGGGTGGATCTGGTTGGGCGCATGCAAGAGTCTGTCTGCCTCCCCGCTTCTCACTTTAGAAAAATACCAAAAAAACAAAAACAAAAACAAAAAACCTGGAGCTTGCCTGGTCAAGGCACATATGAGACTTGATGCTTCCTGCTCCTCCCCCTTCTCTTTCTCTAAAATAGACTGATAAAACAAATTTATGCTCATTGCGCAAAACTAAATGAGGTAAACAATCTGTTATATGTAGTGTAACTTTCACGTTAAATTAGACTGTCCAGGTTATTTCATGACCACAAAGGATACAACAATTATTTTTGTCAGCCAATATCATTTTTTTCATGGTTTAAATTATTTTTTCTTTAAAGTGTCATTCTTCCTAATAAGAGCAACAGGGGTACTGTGCTTTGAGTGGTTGTGACATTAATACACAAATTTAACAGGAGATATAAACCAAAGTTCTTCAAATGCTGTTTTTTAAGATTTTATTTTCCCTGGATATTCCTCTTTCTTTTCACGATTTTATTTTGAAGATCTTTGAGCTCTGAGACTCCTGAAAAGGTGCCAAGGGGCCAGCAGAGCTGGTGCTCAGGCAGGGTAAGGAATGTCAACTAAGGGCTTCAAGTCCTAAAAAGTCCCCACATGGTGGCCCATCTGATGCCAAACACCTGAAGCCAACGGGGGGGGGGGGGCAGGGGTGTAGGAGGGGATTCCAGGCTCTAGGAAGGCCAGAGGGGTGGGTAGGGCAGCCATTGAGAAGTGACACTTTGCCCTCTGCCATTTTCTCTTCACACATTGAACTTCTGAGTGCTGCCCACACCCCACCTTCTGAAGATTCCGTTTCCCTTCCACATGCCCCCCCCGTGTGCCCTGCCCCCAAGTTCTGTTCACTGTGACATCACAGGCGCATGGCTGACGTTCATGCCTTCAGTGAGGGCTAGCACTGCAGACGAGAGGCAGCGTAAGAGCTCAGCTCCTACCACCAACTCTGTTTCTGGGTTTGTGTCACTCACAGTCAGCCCGAGATGGGCCATTTTCTTTCAAAATTGGCTCTATCTTTCTTTGCCACCTTCCCTCACCCGGTGGCTGTCATGAAACTGCTTCCCTTGCTGGCAGTCATCATGCTCCACCTGCCTGGGGCCACCTCAGTGTGTCTGCATCCCGTCCCCTTACTTACAGGCAGATCTACCAAAACCAGGTGACTTTTACATCACCTGGGTATGTGCAGCGAATGGGGTGGTGTCCTATGTCACAGACCAACTATTCCCCTCTGAAGGTCCTCCCTCTAATTACCCAGGACGCTTCACAGACGTCTGCTGGTGCCACACGTCCTGCGACTTGTTTCTCCCCACCTGGCTCCGTGATCGTCCGCACTCAGCCCTGGGCCAATCAGCCTGCGGAGATCCCGATTCCATCAAAGCCAGAGCCTCACCAGTTTGTCATCTGAGCCTCCTGTGAGTGCTCTCATCACTGAAATCAACACGCCTGTGCCTTCCTGCCCTGTCAGAACATCTGCAAATCTTGTAACACCTGCTGTTCACGTCAAGGACCCTTTGCAGGCAGTGCTGTCCCACTCTGCCCCTGCCGCCAGGGAGAGCGATGCCAAGCCGGCAGGTCCCACCACTCCTGCCATAGTCACCAGTGAGAAGGACAATGGGCCACTGAAAGCCACACTGCCTCCTTCCACTGCTGCCCGCAGGAAGCATGATGGACAGCCAGTGGACACAAGACCTCCTTCTGTTTCCTCCAGGAAGCAAGATGGATAGCCGATGGACACCACCTCTTCTGAGGCTACCAGGATAGATGGTGACCCAGAGCCCATGGATACCAGTTAGTCTATCTTTACCAGTCTTTCTCTCTTACTCACTCTCCACTGTCCATATCTCATTTAAAAACCCATTAATCCTGTTAAAAGGAATGGCCCCAGCACAAGATGCGTGCCTGACTTCACCTGCACTTTAGTCAGCCGAGGGTAGCTCAATGCACTCCAGTACTGCATGTTTGCAAATCCAGATTCCACATTTGACACCGTTTATAGGACTAGCTAGTTGTTGGGGTGACAACCCATGTATTCTCCCCATTGAGACATCAACTACTGCCCACGTTGGAGTTGGTGATAGTAGCTCATATTTGCCAAGATATTTACAGGCCCACCTGTTGTGATGGGTCCTCAACTACCATGAATTGTAGGGGCCGTATACCTACCCCAGGTCCCATTCATTCACAAGCATCCAGAGCATCAACATTAAAGGTGGACTTAGGATTCATGAGGCTGCTGGATGTGAAGCTGACAGATGCCTGAGTTTAACTGCAAACTGATCACTCAGAACCTAAAAGTGGAACATGAGATCTGGAATTCAATATTATTTTTCTTTTTCCCTTTTTCCTTATATTTCCTTATAGAATATAAGTTGGGTGTTTGGGTGTATAATAAATTTCTTATTTATTCATAAAATGGCAAAAATGCAGTCTTTGTATGCATTAATCAAATGATAATACCCTTATGTAAGGAATCCTATCACTGGAAATAATAGCCAGATTCCAACCTGTGCTGATCAGCTTACCTCTACATATAACTCTGATATCACACTTTAAGGGCAACATTAGTAAACTAGAAGGATAATGTGAGCAGCAGAAAGGGTTTGGCATCACCTGTTAAAAGCAGTCGTTGAAAGAACTGAAATGTCTAGCGTGGACAGAAGTCTCCTTGTCCACCCCAGGCCCTGCTCATTCCCAGGCATCCAGAGCATCAGCAGTAGAGATGGGTTTAGGAAGACACAGGCACTGCCTCTGTCTCATTTTGCCCATACAACTGAGGACCCACTGGCCACAGCACGGCTGCTACAGTAGGCACAGCAGGCACCCTCTCAGTGCTCAGATACACTGCTTGTCCCACCTTAAATCCAATCACCTGAAGCTCATCTATCCATAACACACGAATGGCACGGTGATGGGGCAGTATGACACCATCCCCATGACTGGAAGTGCTAACGTTCACACTTGCCACCAGTGCACCTGGGCCCACAGGGACATAGAAACCTCTCACACTTGCAACAGCACCACCAGGGACAGTAAATGTATGTCATGAGACATGTCTGCTTCCACATTTACCAGACCACCAGGGGACTCTCCTGGTATACATTATCGATGCCAGTCACAGCTCCATCCCTGTGTTTACACACACTCATAGTCTCATTTTTTTTTACCCCAAACACCTGGAACCCACCTATGCAGAATCCAGGTGATATTGTGGGAGGGTACAATGTCCCTCCTAAGACAGGGGACCTGTTATTCCCACTTTTCATCAGTTCAGCTGGGCCCACCCGGCCAAAACACAGGTGGTGCATGCACAGGGAAAATGTCTCACCTGTGATAGGAGGCCACTGTGTCACCATCTGCCAGCAGCACACTTGCAACCCAACTATCCAGAGCACAGGAAGAGAGATGAGGGACAGCACAGAATCTGCAATGATTGGATATGCTCATGGACCCCCACCCCCACTCAAACAACATTCCTGGGTACCCATGACCAAACAGTGGTGCTGTGGGCGACAGTGCCACACATGTTCAGAGAGATAGGCATCTTGTCAGTCAAAGCACCTGGTTCCACCCTTCAAATTATGGTATCCCTCTTATTATGCAGGAATAAGGACTGTGTTTGGAGGCTTCAGCTCATAACACCTGTGTCTGTGCGCTGGGATGGCCAAAGCTGGCCTCACATTTGAGACACCTGCCCAGGGATTCATAGGAGCCTCCAACAATTAAATCTTGACAAATCTGGAGAAGATTTTCCTCTATAAACTGTGTGTAGCGATAAATGGACTCTGCTCCACTGGAAAGGGGTTTAGCTCCTTTAAATAAATCTTAACCTGATCATTTTTTACATTAAAAGAGAGGACCACACCTCAGGAGATGGTGTGTGTGTGTGTGTGTGTGTATGCAGGGAGTTATTGAAGGGTTAAAAGCAAATGAGCCCTGTTGAGAAGTACACTGGATTTGAGATATTCTAGTATGAAGAATAGAAGACTTCTACATATTTCAACTGTATCATTCCTGGCTAAATGGCTATTAGGCCAACCCAATCTCTGGGCCAATTTTCTCTAGTCTTAAAACTCTTAGGATGTGGTACTCATTTGCCTTAATGGGCCCAGTTTATTTACATATAAACATACACACCTTGTTCTCCTGTCAACTTCTAGGCCTTTCTCTTGGGCACTGACCCACCTTTGCCTTTGGGGCCAAGGCTAAGAATTGCACCCACTAAATACCTGTAATGTCCTTGGCACAGATCATCCTCTGTAGAACATGCTTGAGATTTATGTATACCTACGTATTATGCAGCATTTTATACGTTATAGTCTTCTAATGTAAAGTTATGCTTTTTAAAGGAAAATGCTTTTTAAAGGAAAATGCTTTTTAATCAATAAATTTAGATACCAGTATATCACTACTTTCTTGTTTTGATTTGCATAAACATTTCTTTCTGGTAAATATTTCTCTTACACTAGACTGTATGCTCCTAGAGATGAGGTACAGTGATGAGGTCATATCTACAAGGACAGGAGCATGTGTTCACAACGTAGTTAGCCCCACCTGCCCGTCCTCAGGACCCTCCGTCCTCTCCATCAGTGTTACTCCTAACTGGGGAGCACTGAAGGAGTCTTCGTCTGACTGCCGAGCATCAGATGACAATGCATGAGGCATTATTCCAGCTCTTTTCTTATTCACCCCATTTCTTTTTTGTGATTTCTTAAAGTTGAATTCATGAGGGGAAATTTTTTTGCCATTATCTCCTATTTTTTCTATTGGGCTTAACTTTGCTCATCACAACCCAGGTTTGGTCATTTCACTCAATAAACACATATTTGTGGAGTACATTTTAGGCGTCACACAGTGTTCCAAGTTCTGGTGTATATCTGTGAATGAAATACTGACCACTTCCCTTACACAGTTTACATTTTAGCACAAAGTTCCAAGGCAGACTATTATCAGTAAATGCAAAAGAATGAGTAATTAAATAATATGCTAGAAGCAGATAAGTGCTAACTAATAAAAAAATAAGACAAGAGACCCTGGCCAGTTGGCTCAGAGGTAGATAGAGCATTGGCCATGGTATGTGGAAGTCCCAAGTTCAATTCTCAGTCAGGACACATAGGAGAAGTGACCAACTACTTCTCCACACCTCCCCCTCTTCTTTTTCTATCTTTCTCACTCTCTCTCTTTCCCACCCGCAGCCATGGATCCAAATAGCAATTTGGCCCGAGGGATAGAGGATGGGTCCATGGACTCACCTCAGGCACTGAAATGGGCCCTCTCAGAGCAATGGAGTGGCAGTTCCAGATGGGCAGAGCACCACTCCCTAGTGGACCTGCCAATTGGATCCTAGTCCCAGTGCGTATATGTGGGAGTATGTCTCTCTGCTTTCGTGCCTCACTGTCTCTCGATAAAAAATAATAATAATAATAAAAGGAAGAAAAAAAATATATGTAAAGCAGAGTGAGTTGGGTGAGTTACATATAGGTTTTAATTTTTTTTTTCAATTGTAGTTTATGCTCAATATTACTCTGGATTAGTGTATAGTATAGTAATTACACAATCACATAATTTACAATGTGGTCCCCTGGTTTTTCAAGTACTCACCGGACATATATAGATACACTGGGAAACAATTTTTTTTTTCATTTTCTGTTGCATGATGTTTTAGAACTGTTTCTATATATTTCTGCATCACTAATTCCAAATCTGAAATCCGTTTTTTGGTGCATGTTCTAATTTTTATGCAATTTTAATTTTTTTGTTACAGTTAATGGCATGCATTGGTTTTTAAATTGGAGTTAAAGGGCAATGACTCTTGGATTGAACATAAAACCACAAGGCAATTAATGTTTTACAAACATCACTTTTACATAATTATAGTTGTTTTTAAATGTAAAAAAATATTATATGATAAAAACACCCTCTTTATTTTGTTTTGAGATTGAGTCATGGTGTAAATGTAAGAATAGTCCTAACACCTTCTGTTATATAAGTGGCTGTTACACACTTCAATGTCAAAGGCGCAATATTTCATCATTTATGACACGTGCATATATTGCCTATTTTCAAGTTTCCCTTGGCGATCAAGACAACAATTGGGCTCCTCATATTGTGTATCATAATTGTGAGGAAATACTTTGTGACTGGACAAAAGGAAAACACAAAGGAATGCCTTTTGGTATTCCTGTAGTTTGGCATGAACCTAAGGACCACAGCAGTGACTGTTATTTCTGTCTGATCCATACAGAGGGCATCGGCAAGAAAAACTGGCATATTATCGCATATCCTAATAGTTCTTCAGCAATAAGACCTATCCCACACTCTGAGACACTCCCAGTTCCAGTTTTCAATGGTTTTATTTCTTCTAAGAAAGAAGAAAGTGAACATGGTGATCAAGTGTATTTTGATAAGATGCATGAGGAAATGGTTGTAGTATCTGAAGGGTATTCTTCTGATGCCAAGCAATCATTAACTCCTCAGCAGTTTAGCCAACCCGAATTGAATGACTTAGTAAGAGATTTGGGCCTATCAAAGAAAACAGCTGAGTTATTAGCCTCCAGGCTTTAAGAAAAGAATGTACGTCACCAGTCAGCTACAGTATTCCATTTCAGGAAGCAGAAATACATTTTTGTGGACTTTTTTTCCAAAGACAAACACTTTGTTTACTGTTACGATATCAGTAGCCTTCTTAGACAGCTAGGTTTTACCACTTATAGTCCAAAAGAATGGCGGCTATTTCTTGACAGCTTTAAACAGAGTCTGAAATGTGTTCTCCTAATCAACAGTAATGTTTATACAGCGGTTCCAATTGGTTATTCCACTTATCTGCGAGAAGATTATAATTACATAAAAATTGTACTCGATTTACTGAAGTATGAAGAGCATAACTGGATCATTTGTGTGGATCTTAAAATGGTAAATTTCCTGCTAGGACAACAGAGAGGTTTCATGAAGTATCCTTGCTTTCTGTGTTTGTGGGAGAGCCGAGCTCGGGAGAAACACTGGACACAGAAGGAGTGGCCAATACGTGAAGCTCTGGAAGTAGGGATGCAAAATATTGTGAATGAAACTATAGTTAATTGAGACAGGATCATTTTCCCCCACTTCACATCAAACTTGGCTTAATGAAGCAGTTTGTTCAGGCTTTGAATAGAGAAAGTGAATGCTTTCATTATTTCTGCTTTTCCTGCCTTGTCTTTTGAGAAGATAAAAGCAGGTGTATTTGATGGCCTTCAAATTTGAACCCTCATACTTGATGAAGAATTTGCCAGGAAGATGAATAAGGAGGAGAAAGCAGCATGACAGTCTTTTGTGGCAGTTACAAAGAACTTCCTTGGCAACAAAAAGGCCGAAAACTCTGAACTTCTGGTTCAAAGGATGCTATTAGTTTTCTGCAACATTGGATGTAACATGAGCATTAAGATTCACTTCCTGAACAGTCACCTTGATAAGTTTCCCCAAAATCTTGCAGCTGTTAATGATGAGCAGACTACTGCTGGAGCATCAAATGAGATTTTTCTCAACAAGTACACAAATGCAAGAGCTACAAACGCAAATTTTTGCTTGAATAGAATTTAAATAAGTTTTGCACAAATTTTATGATTAAAATAAGTGTTTTAATATGCTCTATTTTGAAATAGTAGACAAAATCTGATTCAATCATATCTTTTATTGTATTAGTGTATTTACTGCATAATATAAATTATTATATTTTCACAAAGATGATGCCCAAGAAGACATTCTACTTCATTATGTTAAACTAAATGTTGAAAATTTTACAAAAAGATGAAAACCTAAAATCTTGAATTGCAAAAATACTGTAGCTTACAGAGAAAACTAATGTCAGAGTTGAGATCAGCACACTTGAATTAGGTAAGAACAAGTGTTTTTGTGAATGCAACAAAAATTTTGTTCCCCAGTGTAATACAATGCTATTGCATTGGGTTTTAAAGAGAATGGTCATTAAGAAGGTGATGTCTGGCCTGACCTGTGTGGCACAGTGGATAAAGCATCGACCTGGAAATACTGAGGTTGCCAGTTCGAAACCCTGGGCTTGCCTGGTCAAGGCACATATGGGAGTTGATGCTTCCAACTCCTCCCCCCTTCTCTCTCTCTCCGTCTCTCCTCTCTCTCTCTCTCTCTCTCTCTCTCTCTGTCTGTCTCTCCCTCTCTCTCTGTCTCTCCCTCTCCTCTCTAAAATGAATAAATAAAAAATAAAAATAAAAAAATAAAAAAAGAAGGTGATGTCTGAGCAAAGCAAGGATGTAATCTCAGAGATCATTCTTCACCAAGGAGGTAACCTGTACAGAACCATCCATAGCAGATTTACAGCAACTATTCCAGGGGTCGGGAACCTATGGCTCACGAGGCAGATGTGGCTCTTTTGATGGCTGCATCTGGCTCGCAGACAAATAATTAATAAAAAATATATAACGTTAAAAATATAAAACATTCTCATGTATTACAATCCATTCATTTCCTACCACTCATGTTCATGGTTGCAGGTGGCTGGAGCCAATCACAGTTGTCCTCTGGGACAACGCCAAACTTTTATTGAATAATGCATAATATACACAGGTTGTTGTGAGGTCAGGAAGTAAACTTCCCTCCTTTTAATCAAGTAGTCAGCTAGCTAATTGCAGAAACCCTCTTGACGAAGAAGATGGCTAAAGAAAAATACATGAGGAGTGTCATACTTTTCAGGAGGAATGGACAGAGGAATTTGCCTTTGTGGAGAGAGCAGGTTCTGCAGTGTGTCTAATATGCAATGATAAAACTGCATCGATAAAACAGTCAAATATAAAGCGGCACTTCGACACATGCCACACTACATTTGCATCAAAATATCCAGTGGGCGACAGCAGGAAGAAAGTATGTCAAGAGCTACTGTGCAGGGTGCAAGCTAGTCAGCAGCAACTCCATGTTTGGACCCAACAAGGTGACTGGAATTCGGCTAGCTTTGCTGGTGCTTTAGCAACTCTGAGAAACAGAAAGCCATTCACAGATGGGGAGTATGCTAAAACATTCATGCTTGATGTTGCCAATGAACTTTTGACGACTTTTCGGATAAAGACAAGATTATCAAATGAATAAAAGACATGCCTCTGTCAGCAAGAACTGTTCATGGGCCTGACCTGTGGTGGTGCAGTGGATAAAGCATCGACCTGGAAATGCTGAGGTCGCTGGTTCGAAACCCTGGGCTTGCCTGGTCAAGGCACATATGGGAGTTGATGCTTCCAGCTCCTCCCCCCTTCTCTCTCTCTGTCTCTCCCTCTCCTCTCTAAAATGAATAAATAAATAAAAATTAAAAAAAAATAGTTTAAGAACTGTTCATGATCGTATCATCATGATGGCAAATCAAATTGAGGCAACACAAGTGAAGCACCATTCTTTTCTCTCACTTTAGATGAGTCAACAGACTTGAGTCATTTGTCTCAGTTCAGAGTGATTGCAAGGTATGCTGTTGGTGACACACTATGTGAGGAAAGTCTTGCTGTTTTGCCTATGAAAGAGACAACAAGAGGGGAGGATTTATTCAAGTCTTTCACTAAGTTCGCTAAAGAAAAAATATCTACCGATGGATAAACTTATTTCAGTGTGTACTGATAGTGCTCTGTGCATGGTGAGGAAAAACATAATTTGTATCACTTCTTTGTGAACATGAAAAGAGACCCATCCTAAGTTTATACTGCATCTTACTTTAGGAGGCACTTTGTGCTCAGATGTGTGGCGAGCAGCTTGGTGAGGTGATGTCACTAGTCATTCGGGTGGTCAACTTTATTGTTGCCCAAGCTTTAAATGATCGCCAGTTTAAAACACTGCTGGATGAAGTTGGCAATAATTATCTTGGTCTGCTTCTGCACAGCAATGTGCGTTGGTTGTCAAGAAGGAAGGTACTCAGTTGTTTCGCGATTTGTCTGAGCAAAATCGGGATCTTTCTTAAAATGAGAAACATCGAGCATCCTGAATTAGCTAACTCTGAGTGGCTCCTGAAGTTCTACTATCTCGTGGACATGACTGAACATCTGAACCAGCTCTATGTCAAAATGCAAAGCATTGGAAATACAGTCTTATCCTTCAACAAGCAGTGTTTGCATTTGAAAGCAAGCTGGAACTCTTCATCGCCAACATTGAAACAGGTCGTTAACTACACTTTGAAAAACTGGGAGAGTTTAAAGATGCATGCACAGCAATATCTTGATCTCCAGCAGCTAGCGGGTTTCACATCTAATCTCCTGCAGTCATTCAATGCATGCTTTGGATAATTTTTTGAGCGCAATCATCTTTTTAAGTTCATCACCCATCTACACGAGTGTGCAGTGGACAGCGCTGACCTGAGTTGCATCGCTGGTGTCTCCATCAGAGATTTTGAGCTACCAGCTGCTGACCTGAAGGCCTTGGACATGTGGGTGAATAAGTTCAAGTCACTGAATGAAGATTTGGAAAGACTTGCACGACAGCAAGCAGAGTTGGCAAGCAAACACAAGTGGGGAGAAATGAAAAACCTTCAACCCGTGAACCAGCTGATTGTCTAATTGGAATGCGCTTCCCGTCACATACCACACACTGCAGCATGTGAGTACTGCTGTACTGACAATATTTGGCTCTACGTATGCATGTGAGTAGTCTTTCTCACATCTAAAGAACGTTAAGACCAACCTAAGATCACAATTAACAGATAGAAGTCTCAACGCCTGCATGAAGCTTAACCTCATCACGTATAAACCAGACTACAAAGCCATCAGCAAAGCCATGCAGCACCAGTAGTCACATTAATAGTAAAAAGTACTTTATTTATAATTGGTTAGCAACAACATAACATTATTAAAAAGAATTCAGAGACTTATTGTACTTTAAAAGTGTTGGTCTTACATAAAATGCATACATTTATTTGTATTTAGTATTAAACATTGTATGGCTCTCACAGAATTACATTTTAAAATATGTGGTGTTCAGGCTCTCTCAGCCAAAATGGTTCCCAACCCCTGAACTAGGCCAAGAGCAGAAAAATCTGAATGAGAGGGGAAGTCATATGAGATGAGTTCCCAAAGAGAGAGGCATGTAGAGTTCATTCAATATCTGGGCCATTACAAAGATGTGTATCAATTTTGAGTGAAAATGGGACACAAGGAAGATCCCTTTCCAATATTACATATATTTAAAAACTTCTATCTTTACTCACCTATTAATAATAGAAGTGTGCTGAAATAGATAGCATCAAGAAATTTTAAATATTTTTTTTTAATTTGAGGATTATCCATTTTAAGAATATGTGTTTTGCCTTGGCCAGTTGGCTCAGCAGTAGAACGTCAGCCCAGCATGTAGAAGTCCCAGGTTCGATTCCCAGTCAGGGCAGACAGGAGAAGTACCCATCTGCTTCTCCACCCTTACCCTCTCCTTCCTCTCCTCTCTCTTCCCCTCCTGCAGCCTAGATTCCACTGGAGCAAAGTTGGCAGGGGTGCTAAGGACGGCTCCATGGCCTCTGCCCCAGGTGCTAGAATGGCTCTTACCACAATAGAGCAACGCCCCAGGTGGGCAAAGCATTGCCCTCTGGTGGGCATGCCAGGTGGATCCCGGTTAGGTGCATGCGGGAGTCTGTCTGACTGCCTCTCCGTTTCTAACTTTGGGAAAATACAAAAAAAAAGAAAAAAAAAGAAAAAAAAGAATATGTGTTTCATCAAGTTAAAGCCAGCAATACATTGTGATCACCCTTGAATCCAAGCTCAAATATTTTATATGAGCTTTGCTGTCTGCATACATGTAATGGGATATTGATTAGGAAAAGGATGTTAATGAGACACTACCCAGAAGCAGCCAGAGTGCATGGGTATCACTTGCCAAGGTGATAGATGATAAACCAAGTGCCAACAGCTATAATCAATCCCCTTAAGATCAAAAGCAATACGGGTGCCTCCTTTCATCACTCTTACTCAGCATAGTACTGAAAGTCCTAGCCATAGTAATCAGACAAGAAGAAAAAATAAAAGGCATTCAAATTGGAGAGGTAAAGTCAAACTCCTTATTTGTTGACAACATGATACTATACATAAAAAACCCTAAAGTCTCTGCCAAAAAATTAATAAACATGATGAATGATTTCAGTGAAGTGGCAGGATATAAGATTAATATTCAGAAATTAGTGGTAATTTTACTCATCAAAAATGAACACTTAGAGAGAGAAATTAAGGAAACAATCCAATTTTCTATTGCAAGAACAAAAAACAAAAAATAAAGTACCTAGGAATAAATTTAGGCAAGGAGATTAAAGACTTGTACTAAGAAAATTATAGGACATTGAAAATGTAAATTGAGGAAGGTACAAACAAATGGAAGGATTATCAACAAAATGTCCATACTACCCAAAGCAATCTATAAATTCAATGCAATTCCTATGAAAATACCAATGGAATACTTGACAGATCTAGAACAAATTTTACAAAAATTTATATGGAAACAAAACAGAACCTGAATATGCTCAGCAATCTTGAACATAAATAACAAAATGAGAGGTATCGTCTGACCAGGTGGTGGTGCAGTGCATAGAGCGTCGGACTAGGGCATGGAGGACCCAGGTTCGAGACCCCGAGGTAGCCAACTTGATCATGGGCTCATCTGGTTTGAGCAAAACTCACCAGCTTGAGCCCAAGGTCACTGGCTTGAACAAGGAGTTACTTGGTCTGCTGTAGCTCCCTGGTCAAAGCACATATGAGAAAGCAATCAATGAACAACTAAGGTGCCACAATGAGAAACTGATGATTTATGCTTCTCATCTCTCTTCATTCCTGTCTGTCTGTCCCTATCTATCCCTCTCTCTGACTCTCCGTATATGTGAAAAAGAAAAAGGGAGGGGAGGTATCAAGTTTCCCGTATTAAGCTATCCTACAAGTCCACTGTAACCAAAATAGCCTTGTACTGGCATAAGAACAGGCATACAAATCAATGGAACAGAGCAGAGAACCCAGAAATAAACCCACACCTTTATGATCAATTAATATTTGACAAAAGAGCAAGCATATGCAACAGAGGAAAGACAGTCTCATTAATAAATTGTGTTGGGAAAACTGGACAGTTATCTGAAAAAAATGAAACTAAATCATCAACTTACACCATTCACAAAAAAAAAAAATCAAAATGGACAGAAGTCTTATATGTAAGTCACAAAACCACAACAATCCTATAAGAAAACATACACAGTAGACCCTCAGACATCTTGTGAACCAATATTTTTGCCAATGTCTCCTCCAGCAAGTGAAATAAAGGACAAAATAAAGAAATGTGACTATATCAAACTAATAAGCTTTGCACAGCAAAAGACACCATTAACAAAATGAAAAGACAACCCACTCAATGGGAGAACACAGACACATCTAATAATGGACTAATAAAGAAAATATATAATGAAGTTCTAAAACTCAACACAAGAAAGACAAACAATCCAATTAAAAAATTGACAAAGTACCTGAATAGACACTTCTCCAAACAGGACATACTGATGGCCAATAGGCATGTGATGAAATGCTCAACTTCACTAATCATTAGAGAAATGCACATGAAAACCACAATGAGATATAACCTAACACTTGCCAGAATGGCTTTCATTAACAATCAACTCACAACAAGTGCTATTGAGGGTGTGGAGAAGAGCGAACCCTCCTGCACTGCTGGTAGGAATGCAAACTTTTACAGCCACTATGAAAAACAGTATTGCAGTTCCTCAAAAATTTAAAAATGGAACTGTCTTATAACCCAGCTACTGTACTTCTAGTAACATACCCTTAGGAACCCAAAACAGAAATTCAAAAGGAGACATGCACCTACATGTTCCTTGCAGTGTTGTTTGCAATAGCCAAGATCAGGAGAAAGCCCAAGTGTTCATGGGCCATTGAGTAGATAAAAAAGCAGTGGTATATTGTAGTCACAAAATGGGATACTACACAGCCATAAAAATGGGAAACTTTATTTTTTGTGACAGCATGCATGCTAAGTGAAATGAGCCACACAGAGAAAGACAAATACCACATGATCTCACTTATAAGTGGAATCTAATGAACACAATCAACTAAGGAACAAAATAGAAAGAGTCAGGGTCACAGGGAAAAGATGGACATCTGTCAGAGGAAATTGGGGAGAGTGACTGGACCAAAGAAGATGAAATTATCCAAAAACATAGAGACAGAACACGTATACCTGTATAAAGACAATGCGGTAGCAACAGCCAGAGGGAAAGGAGGGTGGAGGCAGGGGGCGGGAAAAAATGGGAGGAAATGTGTGGAAAGAGACTTTGCACAAGGCAATGGGGGCATGATGCAGTGTGTAGAGGGTGTTATATCGCATAGGACACTTGAAACCATATCAACACAATACATTAAAAATAAAAATTAAAAGATATTGTAAAAAAAATAAAAAAGATCTAAGAAAAAGAAAGTATATGAGGAAAATAAAAGTGTTGTTTTTAATATCATGTATCTTTAAATATCAGAAGGTTTTATTAATAAACACAATAAATTACCAAAAGTAATATACAGTACTTAATAAAAAAATCTGAAGTTTAAATTTATCCATTACATATTGAATAAAATTTTAATTAAAATTTTTATTGTTGCCCTGGCCGGGTGGCTCAGCGGTAGAGCGTCGGCCTAGCGTGCGGAGGACCCGGGTTCGATTCCTGGCCAGGACACACAGGAGAAGCGCCCATTTGCTTCTCCACCCCTCCGCCGTGCTTTTCTCTCTGTCTCTCTCTTCCCCTCCCGCAGCCAAGGCTCCATTGGAGCAAAGATGGCCCGGGCGCTGGGGATGGCTCTGTGGCCTCTGCCTCAGGCGCTAGAGTGGCTCTGGTCGCAACATGGCGACGCCCAGGATGGGCAGAGCATCGCCCCCTGGTGGGCAGAGCGTCGCCCCTGGTGGGCGTGCCGGGTGGATCCCGGTCGGGCGCATGCAGGAGTCTGTCTGACTGTCTCTCCCTGTTTCCAGCTTCAGAAAAATGAAAAAAAAAAAAATTTATTGTTTTTACCAAGTAAGAGGAGAGGGAGCTAAAGAGATAGTCTCCTGCATGAACCCTAAACCATAACCCACCCAGCAACCCCCATCTGGGGCCTATGCTCTCCCCATCTGGGGCCATGCTCCCAACATAGCTATTTTTAGTGCCTGAGCCATCCTCAGTGCACAAACCAGTTGAGCCATGGCACAGGAGGGGAAGAGAGAGAGAGAGAGAAGCAAGAGGAGTAGTGGTAGAGAAGCAGATGATTGCTTCTCCTGTGTGTCCTGAATGGGATTCAAATCTAAAACATCCATATGCTGGGCCGAGGCTCTACCACTGAGCCAATCAGCCAGGGTCCACTTACACTCCTTGGTTCCACAGTTTTCTTGATTATACCTGGATTATTATATCTGTTTTAGCATAAGTCATACAATCTTAGTGGGAAAAAACTACTAAAGAGTAGAAATTTATTTTGTATTTGCTGAAAGTTTTGGTCTAATGAGGACGAACTATAGCCATTTTATCAGTCACAGATACACAATGAATAATTGCTGACATAACATATGTTCACCAAGAGCTGTGATATTCATCATAATAATGTCAGACTCATATTTAATAGGATTTGTGTCAAAGAAGGAAAATGGTGAGAAATCCAATTGAAACAGATCAGATCATAATATTTATTTTTTATGTTCCAACAAACTTTGCTCTTAGTTTATTCTAGGTACATTTTAGAAACAGGGCAAATTAAACTATATCTCTTTGATACTGTACATTTTGATAATAAAGAGAATGCATTCTGTGTTATCAGAAACTACACTAACAAAGTGTTTTTTAATAAAATAAATTAGAATATATTTACACATGCATATATATAGGAAAGAGAGAGAACATAGAGAAATGCATAAACCCTGAACTGTAAAATCTCAAATTCAGAGAGCTATGCATGAAGTTTTTTCTTCAAAATTGGCTTTTTAGCAAAGCCTAATCACAAGGCTACCTGTAGTTTAAAAGAAACAACAAATAATTACCCACTAATTCTTATTGTTTACACATTTTAGAGCAGAAATAATAATGAGAACGATGACAGATTACTGCTACATGTTGCTCTAGCAATTTAGCTATTAAATAGTTGTGCGCTACAGTTTGTTTAAAAGTGAAAAAAAATAAAGGCCCTGACCGGTTGGCTCAGTGGTAGAGCATTGGCCCGGCATGTGAAACTCCCGGGTTTGATTCCTGGTCAGGGCACATGGGAGAAGTGCCCATCTGCTTCTCCAACTATCCCCCCTCTTCTTTCTCTCTGTCTCTCTCTTCCTCTCTTGAAGCCAACGCTCCACTGGAGCAAAGTTGGCCTGGGTGCTGAGGATGGCTCCATGGCCTCTGCCTCAGGCAGCTTGAATGGCTCTGGCTGCAATGGAACAATGCCCCAGATGTGCAGAGCATCACTCCCTAGTGGGCTTGCCATGTGGATCCCAGTCCAGTGCATGCAGTAGTCTGTCTCTCTGCCTCCCTGCTTCTCACTTCAGGAAAATATAAAAAAAGAAAATCAAAGTTTTAAAGCACATCTTTCCTGAGAGAATAGCGATGAGGATTTTCAACCTGTATTTTTTTATATTACAAATACATGACAATTTATTTCAACTATTCTGAAATAAAGACAATTTGTGAGTACACATAACTGAAAGGCTAGGAGTAGGGAGGCTTCAGCAGAGTTTGATCAGTGTCATCCAAGCTCTAAATCCTTGCTACGATCTGTCTCTGTTCCTTTCGAGAGCCTTTTCCAGCTGCGGTAGTCATGGAGAATGGTGGGTCTACATATAGTAGTGGTGGCTTTTGATCTCAAATATCAAGCCAGGGTCAGGAGTTTCACTGTGCATTGAGCAACGTAGTTTATAAATTGAATTGGGGATGGGTGCACTAATTAAATAAGCCTCCGTCATGTGCTCTATTCTTAGAAAGACGTTGAGCCAGGTTTCTAAAACCACCAGACTCTGCAAATAAAATCATTGACTATTGCAAAGGACAGGAGAGAATTAAGTTCAGGCAATCAACATTTATACAATATAATCCACATTGCAGAATGGTGGAGAGTGAGGCCCAAACAGCCTACATATTACAAGAGACAGGTTTTAGGCTTTTTCCGTTTGACATAAAAAATTACCTTTTACTTATTATACATAGTCTATGTTTTCTGACTTAATGATATTCTTTAATTGCATCTCTTTTAAGAGAGTTTCCAGTGCAGGTAGAACTTTAGTTTTCAATTATGTTTCTGAAATATATATATTAATTTTTGAAATGTTTTCAATGCCTTGAAATGTAAAATTAATTTGTTTTTATAAATATGTTCTGAAAGTTTAGAAAACTTTGTTAAAGCTGAAGGCATTGTTACATGAGTAGAAAATTTCCAATGCAGTAACATAACAAAATTATAGACAAATTCTGTAGCAGAGAAAGGGCAAGAGAATATTTTGTTTTTCATACAAATGAATATTAAACTTTGTACAGAACAACTGTTTTCTTTTGTGAAATTATTATACTGAGAAATTAAATACTCTGAAGTAATATTAAAAATCAATTTAACAGGCCCTGGCAAGTTGGCTCAGTGATAGAGTATCAGCCCGGTGTATGGAAATCCCCAGATCAATTCCAGGCACGGCACACAGGAGAAGCACCCATCTGCTTCTCCACCCCTTCTCCTTTTCTTTCTCTCTGTCTCTCTCTTCCGCTCCTGCAGGCGAGGCTTCATTGGAGCAGGGTAGGCTTGGAGGCTGAGGATGGTTCCATGGCCTCCGCCTCAGGTGCTAGAATGGCTCCAGCTGCCATGGAGAAATGCCTCAGATGGGTAGAATGTCACCCCGTGGTAGGCATGCCAGGTGGATCCTGGTTGTGTGTGTGCAGGAGTCTGTCTCTCTGCCTCCCCTCTTCTCTCTTCAAAAAAATAAATAAAATAAATTTAACAAATCATTTTGATAATCCATTTAAGGACTAGTAATGTAAAAATTCACAACTTTGATATACATAATAAACATATATTGGCATCAATGGAAGCAATTACAGTGCTGTATAGCAATGTTAAAAAGTGAAAATAGTGCAGATATCTTCTAGTGATAGCTTAAGTTTCTTGATTGTATATAATACTAGACTAAAAATTATTTTATTTCAAGTTAGACTTTCATACTGCTGACATTGGGGCTAGCAGTTTTTTATGCAACATATTTTAATGGAATAGTAGAGATATTTTATGAAATGTGGAGATTATCTAGTCTAGGTCTTTATTCATCATAGTGTTTTGATTGCTTATTTGTTTGTTTAATTAGGTAAGAGATCCAAAAAAAGCTGAATGACACTCTAAGATTCAGAGTAATGGAGTAGCATCTAGGACCCAGTATGTTCCTCTTTCAGGAGTGCAATCTCATATTCCTTCCATAGTGTAAGAAAATTGATGTTGAGCTTTGGAAAGAAAATCTGTTACCATGGTGTCCCTAGTGGGTCACTTTATATTTACAGAAAATGGTGACTTGGTGAGCACATAACAGGGCTCTAAAGAATACCTGGGTTATAATCTTGCTACACATTTTTCTACCAAGTTCAAGAAATGCTTACATTGCACCTATCCTTAGTTTCCTCATTTAAAAAATGCAGAAAAGAGTATGTAATACTTACTCAAACAAGGTTAATTAAGTTTAATTTAATTATCAAGTTTACATGCATTATGAATCATGAGCAAGGTGTTAGCCTTTCAACTGTAATTTCCAGTTTCCCCTCATTCTTCACATTCATTATCTTTTTTTTTAACATTGCCTTAATGGATATATACCTCATTTAAGGTATAAGTAATGTTAGTGCAGAAAATACTTATGACCTTCTTATATGCTTCATAATATTCTGAAAGGTTTATTTCAATTTTATTCACACACAAAAAAGCTCAGTTACATATAATATATAGTAATAATAATATATAATACCCATACTGTATATCAGAGAACTTATAAAAGAGAAGTAAAGTGACACGTAGCAAGGAATTCTGGAACCTGGATTCAAACCCGACCAGAATGACACTTTTATTCCAATGTCTTCAGCCTTAACTTCATTACCTTCCAGATAAGCTGTTTGTAAACATTTTCAGAAGAAATAAATAATAATTACAAGTACATTTCTAAGTAATGGCTACTTCTAATTGCAGTTTCAAATATAATAAAACTTTTTAAGTTTAAAACTTTATATAATTTGGAGTGACGTCAGAGAAATGGCACTGTGAGGGGTGCTCCTGATATTTCCCCCTGAAATTTCAATAAATTCAACAACTAAAGACAGAGAAAAACTCTCAGGAGCATCTGAAATATACACAAACCAGACGAAGGTATGATTGGGAAAAAGGTGGCTGAATATATAATCCACTCTGAAGGAAATAAGACAGAGAATAGAGTATTCTGCTTTCCTCACTGACCTGAAGAAGGGCTGCTTTCGCCTGGAACTGAGAGAAATGGACGATTAGGGGTGAGGGAAGAAGCTGGAATAGGGTGGATGATCAAGCAGAGGAGAGAGCACAGCAGCTCAGACTGAGATTGTGGACACGGGGCTTGCACGGGTAGCAGGCTCCAATGGAAGTTGCCAGAGCAGGTTGCTCATGGAGGCTGGCACCATAGTAGCTTTGGGCTCTGTGCACTCCTGGGTCCACAATTGTAGGCAGTGTACAAGTGGCTCCACCTGGCACCTCTGACATGGGCTTGCTAGTTTGCGAGTGGAGGGGCTAGGCTAGAGATCATCAGCGGTGGACTTCTGCATGGGCTGTAGCCAGCGTTTCCATGTTGTCCTGGCTCCCTGACCAACAGCATGGGAAGCACACAAGGGCTGGGATCTCTAGGCCTAAACAGGTGGGGTGTCTCCGCCAGCTTATAGAGGTCACAAAGCACATTCCTGCATTCCAACACTGACTGAGATCATAGGCATTGTGCACCTAAGTAGGCGGGAGCAGACCTCAGAGTGCACTGAAGAAGTCATGGGGGCTGGGCACACATGTAGCTTGCTGAGGACTACCAAACAGGGCACAAGGGAAAAAAGCCTGTGGAGATTAGACCTGCAGAGTGCTGAGGCATACTAGACATGGCAGGGGTCCTTAGAAAGGCACCTGATCAGCAATTGGCTCCCAGCCCTGCCTGCTTATGCTGACAGCTCTGGTTAGCACAGCCTTTCCCAGAACTGTGCTTTCAGTGGGGCTGGAGGAAAGACCTGGCTGCTCTTAGAGCCTCTTCCTCTGCAAGCAGTGGCTGGGGCAACATTACAGCTGAGTCCCCAGGCTGCTGGATCAGGAGGGAGAGACGTGAGGTGAGGTACCTGGAAAACTATGTGACTCTCCCATTGTTGTCAGAGCCTGCAAACTTTAACAAGCCTCACTTACCAATGGGTCTGAGGCCTAGCTATGTCTTTGCCATAGTGACACATCAGCAAATCTCTACTCAAGAGCCCCACATGGGCAAAACCTATAGTACAGTGCCACCTGCCTAAAAACAAAAAAAAGAGAAAGAAGAAGCTACCTCTCAAAACCAGGAAGAAATTATATTTTTTATAATTTTTTTCTTATTTCTTTTTTTCCACTTTGGTCATTTTATCTTCTTTCTGTTTTATTTTTTCCTTTTCCTCTTGAACCTCTTAAGTGTGACATTTTACATTTTTTTATGAGGGTTACATTTCAAAAACATTAATATTTTTCTTCTTTTTTCCTTTTTTCTACTTTCTTTTTCTCTCATTTGATCTTTGTTTATCAACAAATTATTTTATTCTGGATTCATATTTTTGTGGCATTTTGCGTGTTTTTGATTTCACTTTTTATCTGTCATTTTCCATCAGTTCTGACTCCCTGTTCTATGTAATTTTTGTTCCACTTATCATAATAGAATTTTCATTTTTTTACTGTATTTTTTCAACTTTTATTTTTTAAATTATCTACTATTGTTATTAACAATGCCACTCTCAAATGTCATTAAGGGAAAAAATCAAATATTATGGATACAAAATACAGAGATGTAGTTCAGATAGATGAAAAAGCTCTAGAAAAAATTTCAATTGCTTGGAAACCTTGGAGTTAAATGACAGAGAATTAAAAAATTGAAGTCCTAAAAATACTTAGGGAAATACAAGAAAGCATGGAAAGGCAATTTAGAGAGCTCAAAAAACAATTCAATGAACAAAAAGAATACATCACCAAGAAAATTGAAACTATAAAAAGAAATCAAACATAGATGAAAAACTCAATACATGAACTGAAAAACGAGGTAACAAGATTACCTAACAGAATAGGCCAGATAGAGAATTAGTGACATAGAAAACAGCAACTAGAGACACTACAGAAAGAATAGAAGAGAGACTCAAGAATTTAAAAAAATGAGAAAGCCCTACTAGAATTGTCTAACTCCATCAGAAAGAGCAACATGAGAATAATGGGTATATCAAAGGGGAAGAGAGAGAAAATGGAATGGAGAATATATTCTAACAAATAAAAGATGAGAACTTCCCAAGTCTGTGGAAAAAATTAGAGCCTTGAATCCAAGAAACAAACAGAACACTGGGTTACCTTAACCCAAACAAACCTACTGCAAGACACATCGTAATGAAATTATCACAAACCAATGACAAAAGAAGAAATCCCCACGGCATCCAGGAAAAAGAAGAATAAAATGTATAAAGAAAGGCCCATTAGGCTATCATCAGATTTTTCAGCAGAAACTCTACAAGCTAGAAGAGAGTGGACCCCAATATTTAAAGTACTGAAAGAGTGGAACTTCCAGCCAAGAATACTATATCCATCAAAGATATTCTTCAAATATGAAGGGGAAATAAAAACATTCACAAATATTGAAAAGATATGGTAATTTATAAACAGTAAACCCTCACTTCAGAAAACACTAAACTAGGTTATCCGACCAGATACAAAGAACAAAACAAAACAAAACAAAATTACAAATAAAAGCTCCAACAAGATCACAATAAAAACAAGATTAATCTGTAACAACAAAACCAAAAAAGGGAAAGCAGAAAGATTAAGAGTAGCAAAAAATAATAGAGTGCAGAAGCACCCATGAGATAGTGTACTACAATGAATATGACATATATCCTTTTAATCAGTGGTTCTCAACATTTTTAGGGCCACGGATCTATTTAATGTCAGAAAATATTTTCACGGATCGGCCTTTAGGGTGGGATGAATAAATGTATCACATAACCGAGACAAGTGTCCAGAATGAGTCCTAGATGGATATAACAGAGGGAATCTGGTCATTTTTTAAAAATAAAACATCATGGTCCTGGCCAGTTTGCTCAGTGGTAGAGCATCGGCCTGGCATGCAGGAGTCCCAGGTTCAAATACTGGCCAGGGCACACAGGAGAAGCACCCATTTGCTTCTCCACCCCTCCCCCTCTCCTTCCTCTCTGTCTCTCTCTTCCCCTCCTGCAGCCAAGGCTCCATTGGAACAAAGTTGGCCCAGGCACTGAGGATGGCTCTGTGGCCTCTGACTCAGGCACTAGAATGACTCTGATTGCAACAGAGCAACGCCCCAGATGGGCAGAACATTGCCCCCTGGTGGGCATGCCGGGTGGATCCTGGTCGGGCGCATGTGGGAGTCTGTCTGACTGCGTCCCCATTTCCAACTTCAGAAAAATACAAAAAAACAGAGATGACGTCAGCGTAATGGTGCGGTAGGAAGCGATACCGATAAATCTCCCCCAAAACTCAACAAGATCTTCAACCAGAAACAGAAAAACCTATCCTTGGAGCCTCCAGATGTTTTGCAATACACCCAAAGGTATGGTCAAGCGAAAAATTGGCTAAATATATAATCAAACCCCGAAGGAAATAGGGAGTAAGAAATGCTCCGCTTTACTCACTAACCTTAACAGGGCGGCTTTCACTGGGAACTGAGAATATAGAAACTGAGGCGGGCAAAGGGGGTGAATAGATCCAGGCCGCGGCACAAACGGCCGAACCAGGCTGTGGCACGGAGATCCAAGCCAAGGAAAAACTGTGCCTGCGGCAACCCAGTCAATACAAGCTAAGAATCGCGCCAAACCGAGACAAAGAAAGACAAGTGGGGCAGCCATTTTCCTAGATCTCCTGGTCAGCGCATGCAGATAGTGGGCAAGAGATTCCTTCCAAAGCCCTGGGAGTGGGCGCCCGTGTTATCCCACAGAGAGGCAGAGTCAGGGGCCTTTGTGTGGGCTGAAAGTGGAATCTCTGGGCCGCCCCAGCGCCCTGAGGGAGCTGTGCATGGGGAGGGAGTGAGAGCCAATTCCAATGCTGCAACTTTTCCGTGCCGGAGGGGTTTCACTCAGAGGTTGAGGCAGCTGGCCTGATATCCTGGTCGGTGCGCATGAAGAGAGGGCAAGAGATTCCTCCCAGCACCTCAGGAGTGGGCACCCATGTTATCCCACAGAGGGGCAGAGTCAGGGGCCTTTGTGTGGGTCAAAAGCAGAATCTCGAGCCACCCCAGCGCCCTGAGGGAGCCGCGCACAGGGAGGGAGCAAGAGCCAATTCCAACGCTGCAACTTTTCCATGCAGGAGGGGGGTTTCACTCAGAGGGTGAGACTTCCGGCCTGATATCCTGGTCTGCACACAGATAGTGAGAGAGAGTTTCCTCCAAGTGCCCCAGGAGTGGGTGACCACCCGTGTTTCTGGACAGAGTGGCAGAACCAGAGGTCTTTGAGTGGGCAGAAACCCCGCCTGATTATGCTAGCAGCTCTAACTGAGCCTTACCTAGAGCCCTGTGCTGAGTGGGAATAGAGTGGGGAGTGGCCAGCTCTATGAGCCTCTAACTATCCAGGCAGAGGCAGCAGCAACCCCATAGCTGGATTATCAGGCTACTGATTGAGGAAGGAAAGACTAGGAGAGAGGCTCCAGGAACACGGACTCAATCACTGTCAGAGCCTATAAATGCTAATGAGCCTCGACTGCCAACAAGACTGAAGCACAATACATGACATTGCCATAGAGACTTATCAACTGCAAACCTCTACCTGAGCGTGCCAAAGGGCAGAACCCGGGTTACAGAGTCACCAACCAGGAAGAGGGAGAGAAAAGAAAAAGCAAGAAGATAACTTCTCAAAATCAAGAATAATCCGCAGACTTTATAACCTATCCCATTTTACTATATTTGTTCGTTTGTTTCTCTTATCTTCATTCTTGATTTTTTTTCCTCCTCCAATGTGGTAATTTAACTCTCTGCCAGTCTTACTCTCTCCTCTCCTTGAACTACACTACCCATAAGTGTTACATATCCCATTATCTTTTCTTTCCTCTTCCTTTCTCACTATGAGTGTTGCACTCCAAAACCCTTAACTCTCTCTCTCTCTCTTTTTCTTTTTCCTTCCTTTAGTGGTTCCCTCTTTCTCTCTCTCTCTCTCTCTCTCTCTCTCTCTCTTTCTTTTCTCCCTCTATATTAGTTTCTTCCTTTCTCCTTTACGTCTCCTCTCATTCAAACCTCAATAACAAATTATCTTATCTGGGACTCAAACTTATGTTTGTGGCATTTTGGGGTTTTTTTACTTCATCTTTTTAACTCACTAGCAGTGCTCCCATCCCTGGCTGTCCATTTTATCTAGTTCTTGTGCCACTAAATACAATAGCAATTTTTTAATTTGTCCCCCCATTTTCCTGTTTACCTCTTATTCCTCTCATCATAACTCTTAGTCAACCAACACCTATAAGTAAATCATTTTATTCTTCACCCAAAATTTTTCCTTATTTGATTTATGTGGGTCCATACCCCCTTTTTTTCTGTTTGTATTTTTTTGCCACTTTATTACTTCTCACCAATTAAGGCCCTCAAGTACAGGCATTGTTTGTTCTATTTAGTACAATATAATTCACATTTCACCACAAGATTTTCTCAAGAAAGAGGGGAGAGGAAAGGAGAGGAAAAAAGGAGGGGGGGAATAACTTCCCTTTTTTAAATTTTTTATTTTATTTTATTTTTCTTTAATTATTTTTTTTTTAAAAAATTTTCAATTTTTTATTTTTATTTTTTTTACTTTTTATTCTTTATTAAATCTCATTAATACTATTAACAAAACCACCCTCAGATCCCATTAAGGAAGAGAAAATTGAATATCATGGATACAAAAGAAAGAGAGGTAACACAGATAGATGAGGAAAAATCTATGGAGAAAAAATTTAATATATTGGAAAACTTGGAGTTAAATAACAGAGAATTTAAAATAGAAATCCTAAAAATACTCAGATATACAAGAATACACAGAAAGGCAATTTAGGGAGCTCAGAAAAAAACTCAATGAACACAAAGAATATATTCCCAAATAAATTAAAACTATAAAAACAAATCAAACAGAGATGAAAAACTCAATTCACAAGCTGAAAAAAGAGGTAACAAGCTTAACTAATAGAAGAGGCCAGATAGAAGGTAGGATTAGTGAAATAGAAGACAAACAACTTGAGGCACAAAAGAGAGAAGAAGAAAGAGACTCAAAAATTAAAAAAAAATGAGATAGCCTTCAGGAATTATCTGCCACCATGAAAAAGAATAACATAAGAATAATAGGTATATCAGAGGGAGAAGAGAGAGAAAATGGAATGGAGAACATACTCAAACAAATAATAGATGAGAACTTCCCAAGCCTGTGGAAAGAACTAACGCCTCAAATTCAAAAAGCAAACAGAACTCTGAGTTTTCTTAACCCCAACAAACCTAATCCAAGGCACAACATAATAAAATTGGCAAAGAACAACTGCAAAAAAAAAAATTCTCAAGGCAGCCAGGGAAAAGAAGAATACAACATATAAAGGAAGGCCCATTAGATTATCATCCGATTTCTCAACAGAAACTCTGCAAGCTAGAAGAGAGTGGAACCCAATATTTAAGTCCTGAAAAAGAGGAACTTTCAGCCACAAATACTATACCCATCAAAGCTATTCTTCAAATATGAAGGAGAAATAAACAGATACAGAAAAGATGAAGAAATTTATCATCAGAAAACCCCCACTCTAAAAATTACTAAAGAGGGTTCTCCAATCAGATACAAAGAACAAAAAAACAAACAAACAAAAAAAAACAAAACACAAAAAAACCAAAAACAAAGCCACAAGTAAAAGCTCCAAGAAGAACACAATAAACCAGATTTAAACTGTGACGACAACAAAAAGAAAGGGGGAGGAGAGGATGGAGATTAACAGTAGCAAAGGACGATGGAGTGCAAAAGTACTCACAAAATAGTGCACTACAATGAACAGGGTAGGAACATTTTTCATTACATAAAGGTAACCACCATTGATAAACTACCACAGAAGCACATGATTTAAAAAAGATAGCAACAGAGGAAAGATGTATGGAATACAACCAAATAAAAACAAAAGACAGAAAGATGAAAGAGAAGGATCAAACAAGACACAAAACTAACAGAAAGCAATCTATAAAATGGCAATACGAAACTCACTAGTGTCAATAATTACACTAAATGTAAACGGATTAAACTCACCAATAAAAAGGCACACAGTAGCAGAATGGATTAAAAAAGAAAATCCAACTGTATGCTGCCTACAAGAAACTCATCTAAGTAACAAGGATAAAAACAAATTCAAAGTGAAAGGCTGGAAAACAATACTCCAAGCAAATAACATCCAAAAAAAGCAGGCGTAGCAATACTCATATCTGATAATGCTGATTACAAAACAGCAAAAGTACTCAGTGACAAAAATGGCCATTTTATAATGGCTAAGGTGACACTGAATCAAGAAGACATAACAATTCTTAATATATATGCGCCAAACCAAGAAGCATCGAAATATATAAGACAGCTACTTATTGACCATAAAACAAAAACTGACAAAAATACAATCATACTTGGAGACCTCAATACACTGCTGACGGCTCTAGATTGGTCATCCAAACAGAGAATCAATAAAGATATAGTGGCCTTAAACAAAACACTAGAGCACCTGGATATGATAGACATCTACAGGACATTTCATCCCAAAGTGACTGAGTATACATTTTTCTCCAGTGTACATGGATCATTCTCAAGAATTGACCGTATGTTGGGCCACAAAAACAACATCAGCAAATTCAGAAAAATCGAAGTTGTACCAAGCATATTTTCTGATCATAAAGTCTTGAAACTAGAATTCAACTGCAAAAAAGAGGAAAAAAATCCCACAAAAATGTGGAAAGTAAACAACATACTTTTAAAAAATGAATGGGTCAAAGAAGAAATAAGTGCAGAAATCAAAAGATATATACAGACAAATGAAAATGACAATACGACATATCAGAATCTATGGGATGCAGCAAAAGCAGTGATAAGAGGTAAATTCATATAACTTCAGTCATATATGAACAAACAAGAGAGAGCCCAAGTGAACTTAACTTCACACCTTAAGGAACTAGAAAAAGAAGAACAAAGACAACCCAAAACCAGCCGAAGAAAAAAGAGAATAAAAATCAGAGCAGAAATAAATGAAATAGAGAACAGAAAAAGGATAGAAAAATTAATAGAACAAGGAGCTGGTTCTTTGAAAAGATCAACAAAATTGACAAACCCTTGGCAAGACTTACCAAGGAAAAAAGAGAAAGAACTCATATAAACAGAATCCAAAATGAAAGAGGAGAAATCACCACGGACACCGTAGATATACAAAGAATTATTGTAGTATACTATGAAAAACTTTATTCCACTAAATTCAAAACCCTAGAAGAAATGGATAAATTCCTAGAACAATACAATCTTCCCAGACTGAGTCAAGAAGAAGCAGAAAGCCTAAACAGACCTATTAGTAGAGAAGAGATAGAAAAACCCATTAAAACCCTCCCCAAAAATAAAAGTCCAGGTCCAGACGGCTATATCAGCGACTTTTATCAAACACTCAAAGATGACTTGGTTCCTATTCTACTGAAAGTCTTCCAAAAAATTGAAGAAGAAGCAATACTACCAAACACATTTTATGAGGCCAACATAACCCTCATACCAAAACCAGGCAAGGACTGCACAAAAAAAGAAAACTATAGACCAATACCTCTAATGAATACAGATGCTAGTGACGTCACAAAAATGGCGCCGTGAGCAGCGCGTCCGACAGCTCTCCCTTAAATCACAACAAATTTATCAACTAGAAACAGAAAAATTTATCCTCGTAGCATTCCGGAGTTCCACTCAAACTGATAGCGAAAGGACTGTTATCACTTGAATCTGAGAGACGAGGGTGTGGAGGAATCTACCACAGGGACGTTCTTTCAAACCGCAAGGAAGTGCGCCTGTGGTGAGTCAGCCCATATACTTGGGAACAGCGAGCCGCCGCGAGCGGCCGCCGCGAGCCGCCACCGTGAGCCGCAGTGAGCCCCCGCGAGCAGCCGCGCGCGCGCCCGGTCCGGTTGAGCACCGCTGACGTTCCCAGCGGCCCACACACTGCGAGTGCCCGGAGCGCCCCATTCACACGCGTGCCTTGGGCATTCCACGCGCCCAGGGCGCCGTGCTGGCCCGCACACCCAGGGGGCTCCATTATCCTGCCCCTGGTGCGGTCCAGCCGCCAGCGGCAGGGCGAGCGGGAGAGGCTTGGGAGATTCTCTCCGTGGGTGGGGCACCTCACCCAGCCATTCAAGCTAACAATCAAGCGTTGGGGGAGGGGCGTGCGCAGGCAGCCTAAAATACCTTCGGAAGCACAGATGCGACACAATCACTGAAATTAGCTTAACCCATAAAATCTGCGCACCCTCGGTTCTAATTGATAAGATCTCTCTCAGTTCAGCGATCCAAGACAAGAGGCGTGATATTTTTTAGTGCCTCTCGCTAAAGGGGCGGGGGCAACTTCTGATTGATAGACCCTCCATATTCAGGGATAAACGCTAACAAGAAGGACTTGGCAGATAATAAGGTCTATGCTACACTAGTCGTAAGCAGAGACTAGTGCCTCTTCTTCCCTGCAAAAACAGGCTACAAAGTGTGGAAAGCCTGGGTTGAGAGGTCCAACTAAATGATAGGCGCTGAACAGTCACCTTGACAACAATTGACTCCCACCCCCGCCTGATTACACTGGAGGCCCTGACTCTCAGAGCCTTTCCCAAAGCCTTGCACTGAGTGGGGATAGAGTGGGGATTTCCCAGCTCTTTGAGCCTCTTACTCCCCAGGCAGAAGCAGTTGCAGCCTTATAGCTGGATCACCAGGCTGCTAATTCAGAAAGGGGGGACTAGGAGAGAGAATCCAGGAAAGCAAACTCTCTCATCGTTGGACCCTGCAAACACCAACAAGCCTTTACTTCCAGCAAGACTAAAGCCAATTATATGACATTGCCATAGAATCCCATCAACTGCAAATCCCTACCTAAGAGTGACACAGGAGCAGAGCCTGGGGTACAGAGTCACCGACCAGGAAGAGGGATAGAAAAGAAAAAGGAAGAAGTTAACCTCTCAAAATCAAGAAAAACCCACAGACTTTACAACTTGATCCACTAATTTTTTGTTGTTGTTGTTGTTGTTTCTTTCTTCTATCTTTTTGCCTTTATTTCCTCCACCTCGGTCCTTCTATTCTCTGCCTATCTTATGCTTCCCCTTTCTTGAACTACACTACCCATGAGTGTTGCATTTTATTTTTCTTCTTTATCCTCACCCTCCTTTAAGGTTATACTCCAAAACACTTAACTCTCACTCTCTCCTCTTTTGTTTTTTGTTTTTTGTCTTGCTTTATTTTGTTTTTTTCTCTTCCTATTTTATTTCTTCCTTCGTTTTTCTCTTTTTCTTATTTTTTCCTTTCTATTCGTTTTTTCTTTTCTCATTTTACTTTCCTCCCATATAATCCTCAATCATGAACAAATTAGTTAATTTGGGACTCAAGGCTTTTTTTTGGCTTTATTTCTCTTTTTTGCTTTTGTTTTTATTTTTTTTTCTTGTTTGTTTATTTTTGTGGCATTTAGGGTCCTCCCAACCCAAGGTCTCCATTGTATTTAGTCTTCACTCCATTTAATACAACAGATTTTTACTTATTATTTTTATTTTTTCTTCTTTATTATTCTCTTTTGGTCCTTTTTTCTGGTTCCCTCTTATCCCTCTCATTATATCTCTTAGTTGACCATCACTTACAAGCAAATCATATTATGCTTGTCTAAGATTTTCTTCCTTTTTTTTTTTTTTTGCATTTAGTAGGTCCCTATTCCCTTTTTTTTGCCCCTTGAACTCTTCACCCAAAATCAGGCCCTCCATTATAGGCACGATATTTCCCTGAGGAGGGTAGAGGAGAGAAAGAGAAGAGAGAAAAAAAGGGGGAAATAATAAATTATTACTGTTTTTTTTTGTGGGGTGTTTTACCTTTTTTTTTTTTTTTTACTTTTTACTCTTTATTAATTCTAATTAGTGCTATCAATAAGACCACCCTCAGATGCCAATAAGAAAGAGGAAATCGAATATTATGGATACAAAAGAAAGAGAGGTAACACAAATAGATGTGGAAAAATCTATGGAGAAAAGACTTAACATATTGGAAGCCTTGGAGCTAAATGACAGAAAATTTAAAATAGAAATCTTAAAAATACTCAAAGATATACAAGAAAACACAGAAAGGCAATATAGGGAGATCAGAAAACAACTCAATGAACACAAAGAATATATTACCAAGGAAATTGAAACTATAAAAACAAATCAAACAGAAATGAAAAACTCAATTCACGAGCTGAAAAACGAGGTAACAAGCTTAGCTAACAGAACAGCCCAGATTGAAGATAGGATTAGTGAAATAGAAGACAAACAACTTGAGGCACAACAGAGAGAAGAAGAAAGAGACTCAAAAATAATAAAAAACGAGAAAGCCCTACAGGAATTGTCTGACTCCATCAGAAAGAATAACATAAGAATAATAGGTATATCAGAGGGAGAAAAGAAAGAAAATGGAATGGAGAATATACTCAAACAAATAATAGATGAGAACTTTCCAAGCCTGTGGAAGGAACTAAAGCCTCAAATTCAAGAAGCAAACAGAACACCAAGTTTTCTTAACCCCAACAAACCCACTCCAAGGCACATCATAATAAAGATGGCACAAACCAATGACAAAGAAAAAATTCTCAAGGCAGCCAGGGAAAAGAAGAGTACAACATATAAAGGAAGGCCTATTAGATTATCATCAGATTTCTCAGCAGAAACTCTACAAGCTAGAAGAGAGTGGACCCCAATATTTAAAGCCCTGAAAGAGAGGAACTTTCAGCCAAGAATACTATACCCATCAAAGCTATCCTTCAAGTACGAAGGAGATATAAAAACATTCACAAATACAGAAACGATGAGAGAATTTATCATCAGAAAGCCCCCACTCCAGGAAATACTAAAGGGGGTTTTCCAACCAGATTCAAAGAACAAAAGAAAACAACACCACAAGTAACAGCTCCACCAAGAACACAATAAAACCAAACTTAAACTGTGACAACAAAGGAAAAAAAGGGGGGAGAGGATGGAGATTAACATTAGCAAAGGACGATGAAGTGCAGAAATACTTATAAGATAGGGTACTACAATGAATATGGTAGGTACCCTTTTCATTACTTAATGGTAACCACCCTTAAAAAAACCACCACAAAAACACTTGACTTAAAAAAGGTAGCAACAGAGGAAAGAAGTATGGAACACAAACAAACAAAAACAAATGCTAGAAAAACAAAAGAGAGGAATCAAAGTAGATACAAAACTAACAGAAAGCAATTTATAAAATGGCAGTAGGGAACCCACAAGTGTCAATAATTACACTAAATGTAAATGGATTAAACTTACCAATAAAAAGACACAGAGTAGCAGAATGGATTAAAAAAGAAAATCCAACTATATGCTGCCTAAAAGAAACACATCTAAGCAACAAGGATAAAAACAAATTCAAAGTGAAAGGCTGGAAAACAATACTCCAAGCAAACAACACCCAAAAAAAAAGCAGGGGTAGCAATACTCATATCTAATAATGCTGACTACAAGACAGAAAAAGTACGCAGAGACAAAAATGGTCATTTCATAATGATTAAGGGGAAGTTGAATCAAGAAGACATAACAATCCTTAATATATATGCACTAAACCAAGGAGCACCAAAATATATAAGACAGCTACTTATTGACCTTAAAACAAAAACTAACAAAAATACAATCATACTTGTAGACCTCAATGCACCGCTGACGGCTCTAGATCGGTCATCCAAACAGAGAATCAATAAAGATATAGTGGCCTTAAACGAAATACTAGAACACCTGGATATGATAGACATCTACAGGACACTTCATCCCAAAGCGACAGAGTATACATTTTTCTCTAGTGTACATGGAACATTCTGAAGAATTGACCATATGTTGGGCCACAAAGACAATATCAGCAAATTTAGAAAAATTGAAATTGTACCAAGCATATTTTCTGATCATAAAGCCTTGAAACTATAATTCAACTGCAAAAAAGAGGGGGAAAAACCCACAAAAATGTAAAAACTAAACAACATACTTCTAAAAAATGAATGGGTCAAAGAAGAAATAAGCACAGAAATCAAAAGATATATACAGACAAATGAAAATGAAAATATGACATATCAGAATCTCTGGGATGCAGCAAAAGCAGTAATAAGAGGAAAGTTCATATCACTTCAGGCCTATATGAACAAACAAGAGAGAGCCGAAGTAAACCACTTAACTTCACACCTTAAGGAACTAGAAAAAGAAGAACAAAGACAACCCAAAACCAGCCGAAGAAAGGAGAGAATAAAAATCAGAGCAGAAATAAATGAAATAGAGAACAGAAAAACTATAGAAAAAATCAATAAAACAAGGAGCTGGTTATTTGAAAAGATCAACAAAATTGACAAACCCTTGGCAAGACTCACCAAGGAAAAAAGACACAGGACTCAAATAAATAAAATCCAAAATGAAAGAGGAGAGATCACCACAGACATCATAGATATACAAAGAATTATTGTAGAATACTATGAAAAATTATATGCCACCAAATACAACAATCTAGAAGAAATGGATAAATTCCTATAACAATACAACCTTCCTAGACTGACTCATGAAGAAGCAGAAAGCCTAAACAGACCAATCAGCAGGGAGGAAATAGAAAAAACTATTAAAAATCTCCCCAAAAATAAAAGTCCAGGCCCAGACGGTTATACTAGTGAATTCTATCAAACATTCAAAGAAGACTTGGTTCCTATTCTACTCAAAGTCTTCCAAAAAAATTGAAGAAGCAATACTTCCAAACACATTTTATGAGGCCAACATAACGCTCATACCAAAACCTGGCAAGGATGGCACAAAGAAAGAAAACTACAGACCAATATCTCTAATGAATACAGATGCTAAAATACTAAACAAAATACTGGCAAACCGAATACAACAACATATTAAAAAAGTAATACATCATGATCAAGTGGGATTCATCCCAGAATCTCAAGGATGGTTCAACATACGCAAAACGGTTAACGTAATACACCATATCAACAAAACAAAGAACAAAAACCACATGATCTTATCAATAGATGCAGAAAAGGCTTTTGATAAAATACAACACAATTTTATGTTTAAGACTCTCAACAAAATGGGTATAGAAGGAAAATATCTCAACATGATAAAGGCCATATATGATAAACCATCAGCCAACATCCTATTAAACGGCATAAAACTGAGGACTTTCTACCTTAAATCAGGAACAAGACAGGGTTGTCCACTCTCTCCACTCTTATTCAACGTGGTGCTAGAAGTTCTGGCCAGAGCAATCAGACAAGACAAAGAAATAAAAGGCATCCATATCGGAAAAGAAGAAGTAAAGCTATCACTTTTTGCTGATGATATGATCCTATACATCGAAAACCCGAAGGACTCCACAAAAAGATTATTAGAAACAATAAACCAATACAGTAAGGTCGCGGGATACAAAATTAACATACAAAAGTCCATAGCCTTTCTATATGCCAACAATGAAATATTAGAAAACGAACTCAAAAAAATAATCCCCTTCACGATTGCAACAAAAAAAAATAAAATACCTAGGAATAAACATAACAAAGAACATAAAGGACCTATATAATGAAAATTACAAAGCATTATTAAGGGAAATCGAAAAAGATACAATGAGATGGAAAAATATTCCTTGTTCTTGGATAGGAAGAATAAATATAATCAAAATGGCCATATTACCCAAAGCAATATACAAATTTAATGCAATTCCCATCAAAATCCCTATGAGATTTTTTAAAGAAATGGAACAAAAAATCATCAGATTTATATGGAACTATAAAAAACCCCGAATAGCCAAAACAATCCTAAGGAAAAAGAATGAAGCTGGGGGCATTACAATACCTGACTTTAAACTATATTATAGGGCCACAATAATCAAAACAGCATGGTATTGGCAAAAAAATAGGCACTCAGACCAATGAAACAGAATAGAAAGCCCAGAAATAAAACCACATATATATGGTCAAATAATCTTTGATAAAGGGGCCAACAACACACAATGGAGAAAAGAGAGCCTCTTCAACAAATGGTGTTGGGAAAACTGGAAAGCCACATGCAAAAGAATGAAACTCGACTACAGCCTGTCCCCGTGTACTAAAATTAATTCAAAATGGATCAAAGACCTAAATATAAGACCTGAAACAATAAAGTACATAGAAGAAGACATAGGTACTAAAATTATGGACCTGGGTTTTAAAGAACATTTTATGAACTTGACTCCAATGGCAAGAGAGTGAAGGCAAAGATAAATGAATGGGACTACATCAGAATTAAAAGTTTTTGCTCAGCAAGAGAAACTGATATCAAAATAAACAGACAGCCAACTATATGGGAACTGATATTTTCAAACGACAGCTCAGATAAGGGCCTAATATCCAAAATTTACAAAGAACTCAAAAAACTCAACAACAAACAAACAAACAATCCAATAAAAAAATGGGAAGAGGACATGAACAGACACTTCTCTCAGGAAGAGATACAAATGGCCAACAGATATATGAAGAGATGCTCAGCTTAATTAGTTATTGGAGAAATGCAAATCAAAACTACAATGAGATACCACCTCACTCCTGTTAGATTAGCTATTATCAACAAGACGGGTAATAGCAAATGTTGGAGAGGCTGTGGAGAAAAGGGAACCCTCATTCACTGTTGGTGGGACTGTAAAGTAGTACAACCATTACGGAGGAAAATATGGTGGTTCCTCAAAAAACTGCAAATAGAACTACCTTATGACCCAGCAATCCCTCTACTGGGTATATACCCCAAAATCTCAGAAACATTGATACGTGAAGACACATGTAGCCCCATGTACATTGCAGCACTGTTCACAGTGGCCAAGACATGGAAACAACCAAAAAGCCCTTCAATAGAAGACTGGATAAAGAAGATGTGGCACATATACACTATGGAATACTACTCAGCCATAAGAAATGATGACATCAGATCATTTACAGCAAAATGGTGGGATCTTGATAACATTATAAGGAGTGAAATAAGTAAATCAGAAAAAAACAAGAACTACATGATTCCATACATTGGTGGAACATAAAAATGAGACTGAGAGACATGGACAAGAGTGTGGTGGTTACCAAGGGTGGGGGGGAGGGAGGACATGGGAGGGAGGGAGGGAGAGAGTTAGGGGGAGGGGGAGGGGCACAGAGAACTAGATAGAGGGTGACGGAGGACAATCTGACTTTGGGCGAGGGGTTTGCAACATAATTTGATGACAAAATAACCTAGACATGTTTTCTTTGAATATATGTACCCTGATTTATTAATGTCATCCCATTACCATTAATAAAAATTTATTAAAAAAAAAAAGAATACAGATGCTAAAATACTAAACAAAATACTAGCAAATCGAATACAAAAACATATTAAAAAAATAATACATCATGATCAAGTGGGATTCATCCCAGAATCGCAAGGATAGTTCAACATACGTAAAACAGTTAACGTAATACACCACACCAACAAAATAAAGAACAAAAACCACATGATCTTATCAATAGACGCAGAAAAGGCTTTCGATGAAATACAACACAATTTTATGTTTAAGACTCTCAAAAAAATGGGTATAGAAGGAAAATATCTCAACATGATAAAGGCCATATATGATAAACCATCAGTTAACATCATATTAAATGGCACTAAACTGAAGGCTTTCCCCCTTAAATCAGGAACAAGACAGGGTTGTCCACTCTTTCCACTCTTATTTAATGTGGTACTAGAGGTTCTAGACAGAGCAATCAGACAAGAGAAAAAGAAATAAAAGGCATCCATATCGGAAAAGAAGAAGTAAAGGTATCACTTTTTGCAGATGATATGATCCTATACACCGAAAACCCCAAAGAATCCACAAAAAGACTACTAGAAACAATAAGCCAATACAGTAAGGTCGCAGGATACAAAATTAACATACAGAAGTCAATAAATAGCCTTTCTATATGCCAACAATGAAACATTTGAGAAAGAACTCAAAAGAATAATCCCCTTCACGATTGCAATAAAAAAAATAAAATACCTAGGAATAAACATAACAAAGAATGTAAAGGACTTATATAATGAAACCTATAAACCATTTTTAAGGGAAATTGAGAAAGATATAATGAGATGGAAGAATATTCCTTGTTCTTGATTAGGAAGAATAAATATAATCAATATGGCCATATTACCCAAAACAATATACAAATTTAAAGCAATTCCCATCAAAATTCCAATGACATTTTTTAAAGAAATGGAGCAAAAAATCATCAGATTTATATGGAACTATAAAAATCCCCAAATAGTCAAAACAATCCTAAGAAAAAAAATAAAGCTGGAGGCATTACAATACCTGACTTCAAACTGTATTTTAGGGCCACGACAATCAGAACAGCATGTTATTGGCAGAAAAATAGACACTCAGACCAATGGAACAGAATAGAAAACCCAGAAATAAAACCACATATATATAGTCAAATAATTTTTGATAAAGGGGCTAAGAACATACAATGGAGAAAAGAAAGCCTCTTCAACAAATGGTGCTGGGAAAACTGGAAAGCCACATGCAAAAGAATGAAACTGGACTACAGTTTGTCCTTCTGTACTAAAATTAACTCAAAATGGATCAATGATCTAAACATAAGACCTGAAACAATTAAGTATATAGAAGAAGACATAGGTACTCAACTCATGGACTTAGGTTTTAAAGAGCATTTATGAATTTGACTCCAATGGCAAGAGAAGTGAAGGCAAAAATTAATGAATGGGACTACATCAGACTAAGAAGTTTTTGCTCAGCAAGAGAAACTGACAACAAAATAAACAGACAGCCAACTAAATGGGAAATGATATTTTCAAACAACAGCTCAGATAAGGGCCTAATATCCAAAATATACAAAGAACTCATAAAACTCAACAACAAACAAACAAACAATCCAATAAAAAAATGGGAAGAGGACATGCACAGATACTTCTCCCAGGGAGAAATACAAATGGCCAACAGACATATGAAAAGATGCTCATCTTCTTTAGTTATTAGAGAAATGCAAATCAAAACTGCAATGAGATACCACCTCACACCTGTTAGATTAGCTATTATTAACAAGGCAGGTAGGTAATAGCAAATGTTGGAGAGGCTGTGGAGAAAAAGGAACCCTCATACACTGTTGGTGGGAATGTAAAGTAGTACAACCATTATGGAAGAAAGTATGGTGGTTCCTCAAAAAACTTAAAATAGAACTACTTATGACCCAGCAATCCCTCTACTGGGTATATACCTCAAAAACTCAGAAACATTGATACGCAAAGATACATGCAGCTCCATGTTCATGGAAACAACCAAAAAGTCCTTCAATAGACGACTGGATAAAGAAGATGTGGTACATATACACTATGGAATACTACTCAGCCATAAGAAATGATGACATCGGATCAATTACAGGAAAATGGTGGGATCTTGATAACATTATATGAAGTAAAGTAAATAAATCAGAAAAAACCAGGAACTGCATTATTCCATACATAGGTGTGACATAAAAGTGATACTAAGAGACATTGATAAGAGTGTGGTGGTTACGGGGGGAGGAGGGAAAGGGAAAGGGAAAGGGGGAGGGAGAGGGGCACTAAGAAAACAAGATAGAAGGTGACAGAGGACAATCTGACTTTGGGTGATGGGTATGCAACATAATTGAATGACAAGATAACCTGGACATGTTATCTTTGAATATATGTATTCTGATTTATTGATGTCACCCTATTAAAAAAATAAAATTATAAAAAAAAGAAAAATACAATAAAAAATTAAAAAACGAAATGAAAGAAATAAAAATAAATAAACATCGTTCAGACTTAAATAAAAATTAAACGGAAACAATGTTAGTTATTTATTCTTTCTCTGCAGACTGGTACCAAATGGCCCACGGACCGATACCAGTTCTTGACCTGGGGGTTGGGGACCACTGCTTTTAATTACCTAGTGGTAACCACTCCTGAAAAAACCATTACAGAAACACATGGCTTAAAAAAGAAAAAGCAGAGGAAAGAAGTATGGAATACAACCAAACAAATAAACAAAAAGACAGAAAAATAAAAGAGAAAGACCAAACAAGATACAGAGCTATCAGAAAGCAATATATAAAATGGCAGTAGGGAACCCTCAAGTGTCAATAATTACATTAAATATAAATGGATTGAACTTACCAATAATAAGACACAGAGTAGCAAAATATATCAAAAAAGAACATCCAACTACTGTATATGCTGCCTTTAAGAGACACATCTAAGCTACAAGGATAAAAAAAAATCAAAGTGTAAGGTTGGAAAATGATTGCCAAGCAAATAACATCCAAAGAAAAGCAGGTGTAGCCATACTTATATCTAACAATGTTGACTACAAGATAGCAAAAGTAATCAGCGAAAAAATGGTCATTTCATAATGATAAAGGGGACATTGAATCAAGAAGACATAACACTTCTCAATATATAGCACCAAACCAAGGAGCAATAAAATATATGACATCTATCAAATAAAATAAAAATAAAAACCAACAAAAATACAATCATACTTAGAGACCTCAATATACCACTGATGGCTCTAGATCGTTCATCCAAACATAAAATCAATAAAGAAATATGGGCCTTAAATGAAACAGTAGAACAATTGAATATGATAGACATCTACAAGACATTCCATCCCAAGTGCCAGAGTATATATTTTTCTCCAGTGTACATGTAACATTCTCAAGAATTGACCATATGTTGGCCAGAAAACTAACATCAACAAATTAATAAAGACTGAAATTATACCAAGCATATTCTCTGACCATAAAGCTTTGAAACTAGAATCCAACTGCAACAAAGAAGTAAACAAACCCACAAAAATGTAGAAATTAAAAAAATACTTCTAAAAAATGATTGGTTCAAAGGAAAATAAAAGTGGAGATCAAAAGATACATACAGACAAATAAAAATGACAATACAACATATCAGAATCTCTGGGATGCAACAAAAGCAGTAATAAGAGGGAAGTTCATATCTCTTCAGGCCTATATAAACAAACAAGAGAGAGCCCAAGTAAAGAACTTAACTTCACATCTTAAGGAACTAGAAAAAGAAGAACAACGGCAACCCAAAACCATCAGAAGAAAGGAAATAATAAAAATCAGAGCAGAAATAAATGAAATGGAGAACAGAAAAATTACAGAAAAAAATTAATACACGGAACTGTTTCTTTGAAAAGATCAACAAAATTGACAAACCCTTGGCAAGACTCACTAAGGAAAAAAGAGAAAGGACTCATATAAACAAAATCCAAAATGAAAGAGAAGAAATCACCATAGATATCACAGATATACAAAGAATTATCATAGAATACTATGAAAAACTATATGCTACCAATTTAACAATCTAGAAGAAATGGATAAATTCCTAGAACAATACCATCTTCCTAGACTGAGTCATGAAGAAGTAGATAGCCAAAACAGACCCATAAGCAGGGAGGAAATAGAAACAACTATAAAAAACTTCCCAAAAAATAAAAGTCCAGGGCCATATGGCTAGACTAGCAAATTCTATCAAACATTGAAAGAAGATTGGTTCCTATTCTACTCAAAGTCTTCCAAAAAATTGAAGAAGAAACAATACTTCCAAACACATTTTATGAGGCCAACGTAACCCTCATACCAAAACCTGGCAAGGACAACATATAAAAAGAAAACTACAGACCAATATCTGTAAGGAATACAGTTGCTAAAATTCTAAAAAAAAAAACTAACAAATCGAATACAAGAACATGTTAAAAAAATATTTCATCATGATCAAGTGGCATTCTTCCTGGAATCACGAGGATGGTTCAACATATGTAAAACAGTTAATGTAATACACCATATCAACAAAACATATCAAAAACCATATGATCCTATCAATAGATGCAGAAAAGGCATTTGATAAAATGTTACATCATTTTATGTTTAAACACTCAACAAAATAGGTATAGAAGGAAAATATCTCAACATAATAAAAGCCATTTATGACAAACCATCAACTAACATCATATTAAATGGCAAAAACTGAAGCCTTTTCCTCTAAAATCAGGAATAAGACAAGGCTACCCACTCCCCACTCTTATTCAATGTAGTATTGGAAGTTCTAGCCAGAGCAATCAGACAAGAGAAAGAAACAAAAGGCATTCATATTGGGAAAGAAGAAGTAAAGGTTTCACTTTTTGCAGTTGATATGATCCTGTTCATTGAAAACCCCAAAGACTCCACAAAAAGGACTTTTAGAAACAGTAAACCAATACAGTAAGGTCACAGGATACAAAATTAATATACAGAAGTCTATTGCCTTCCTATATGCCAAAAATGAAATATCAGAAAACAAACTAAAAAAAAATCCCTTTTATCGTTGCAACAAAAAAATAAAATACCTAGGAATAATCATAACAAAGAAGGTAAAGGACCTATATAATGAAAACTACAAAGCATTGTTAAGGGAAATTGAAAAAGATACAATAATATTGAAAAATATTGTTATTCCTTGTTCTTGGATAGGAAGAATAAATATAGGCAAAATGACCAATTACCCAAAGCAATATATAAATTTAATGCAATTCCCATCAATATTCCAGTGTAATTTTTTAATGAATTTCAACAAAAATCATTAGGTTTATGTGGAACTATAATAAACTCTGAATAGCCAAAGAAATCCTAAGGAAAAAGAATGAAGCTGGGGGCATTACAATACTTGACTTCAAATTATATTATAGAGCCACAATAATCAAAACAGCATGATATTGGCAAAAAAAAAAATAGATATTCAGACCAATGGAACAGAATAGAGAGCCCAGAAATAAAACTATATATATAAAACCATATATATATACACACATATAAACCATATATATTCATATATATACCATATATACATACATATATATATATATGGCGAAATAATCTTTGAAAAGGGAGCCAAAAACACACAATGGAGAAAAGCAAGCCTATTCAATAAATGGATGGATCAAAGATCTAAATATAAGACCTGAAACAATAAATTACAAAGAAGTAAACATAGGTACTAAACTCATAGAACTTGGCCATAAAAAGCATTTTATGAATTTGACTCCAAAGGCAAGGGAAGTGAAGGTAAAGATAAATGAATGAGACTACAACAGTCTAAGAAGCTTTTGCACAGCATAAGAAACTGACAAAAATACAAACCAACAGTCAACTAAATGGGAGATGATATTTTTAAACAACAGCACAGATAAGGGCCTAATATCCAAAATTTAAAAAGACCTCACAAAACTCAACAACAAACAAGCAAACAATCCAATAAAAAAATGGGAAGAGAACATGAACAGACAATTCTCCCAGGAAGAAATACAAATGGTCAATAGATATATGAAAAGATGCTCATATTCACTAGCTATTAGAGAAATGCAAATCGAAACTACATTGAGATACCACCTCACACCTTTTAGATTAGCTATCATCAATAAGACAGATAATAATAATGTTGGAGAGGCTGTGGAGAAAAAGGAACCCTCATCCACTGTTGGTGGGAATGTAAATTAGTACAACTATTATGGAAGAAAGTATGGTGGTTCTCAAAAAATTAAGAATAGAACTACCATATGACCCAGCAATCTCTCTACTGGGTATATACCCTCAAAACTCAAAAACATTGGTACATAAAGACACATGCAGCCCCATGTTTATTCCAGCATTGTTCACAGTGGCTAAGACATGGAAACAATTTAAAAGCCCTTCAATAGATGACTGGATAAAGATGATGTGATACATATAATATATACTATGGAATACTACTCAACTATAAGAAATGATGATATAGGATCATTTACAACAACATGGATAACATTATACTGAGTGAAATAAGTAAGTCAGAAAAAACTAAGAACTATATGATTCCGTACATAAGTGAGATACAAAAATGAGACTCATGGACATGGACAACAGTGTGGTGGTTACCAGGGGGAGAGGAAGGAAGGAGAGGGAGATGGTAGGAAGGGGAGAGTCATAAAGAAAACCAAATAGAAGGTAACAGAAGACAATTTGACTTTGGGTGACATAATTAAATGTCAACATGATATGGAAATGTTTTCTCTGAATCTATGTACTCTAATTGATCAATGTCACCTGGTTAAAATTAATTGTCTAAATAAAGTTCAAAAAAAAACACCCAAAAAAACTTTATATAATTTTTAAGCATTGTCATGCATAAGTCCAGGATGTACAGCTATTTCTCTGCATTCAAATGCCTCTTTGAAGAGCTTCAAATTCCTTTCAGAACTGAATAAACTACACATAGGAATTTAAAGGTTTTAGAAATTATTGAGGAGGAAATAGAAATAATTAAATGAAGTAGAATTATTCATTAAACAAGATTGAAAAGAGCCTATCAATAGAGACATGGATTACAACCCGCTCTGATCTCCCTGTGTAATATATGATTGCCCACATTTATTAATGATTGGGACAAGAGCAGTGAGTTAGAGACATAGCAAGATTCCTTTACCTTGACTTTTAGTTTCAAACCAGAAGCTGGAAGATAATTGCCAAATGGAACTTGGAATCTGATAAGTGATATGTCAGAAGTGATTGTGGAAAAATAACCCAGGAATGTATCCCCCAAAATAAGTAAATCTTGAGGTTCCAGTCAAAATGATGGCATAGGTAAATGTGGAACTCAAATTCTCCCACTACAACAATACATCATTTAGAACCTCCTGAAATCTAGCTTAACAGAAAAGTCCTACAATTAAGGATAGAAAGAAGCTGCCACAGTGAGACTAGTAATAGGAGCAGAGATGCCCAACAGGTTGGTCCCACCCATATATAGAAGGACTATCTCAGCAGTGGCAGTTCCCTCTGAGAAAAAATGGGTCTCAATCCCATAACAGCCCCCCTGGGCCAGGGTTATTATGTCAGGATGAGAAGTCACTGTAACTGCTGTCTAAAAATCCACCAGGGCTTGTGGCTGAGACAGAAGTCTGCAGGAGTCCAAGGTACTCCTCTTTTTTGTGTATGTGTGTGTGACAGAGACAGAGAGAGTCAGAGAGAGGGACAGAGAGGGACAGAAAGACAGGAAGGGAGAGAGATGAGAAGGATCAATTCTTTGTTGCGGCACCTTAGTTGTTCATTGATTGCTTTCTCATATGTGCCTTGACCAGGGGGCTACAGCAGAGTGAGTAATCCCTGGCTCAAGCTGGTGAGCTGTGCTCAAACCAGATGAGCCTGCACTCAAACTGGAAACCTCAGGGTCTTGAACTTGGGACCTCCAGTTCACAGTCTGATGCTCTATCCACTGAGCCACCGCCCGATCAGGCTAAGGTACTCCTCTTAAAGGGCCCGCACATGGATTATGATTTACATAATCCTCCTTGCTTTGGGCTCCAGAAGCTCACAAGACACCAGGGACATACAAGGAGAAACTGCACTGTCTGGTGTCAGAGTGAGAGGGGCAGCTTTCTCCTAGATTGAAGTGATGGCAGAGGCCATTATTCCTTTGCCAAACCTTCCCCTCATAAGCCCTGCATGAAGATGCCACATCTGAGTCTCCATCAATTAGGAAACCCTGTTAGCCCTGCCCTGGTGATTCCCTCACACCCAGTTCTACCCAAATTGTGGGCCCACCTAAGCTGTTTCCAGTGGCTTTCTTTTCAATACAAATGGCCTATCTTGCCTCATGCTTCAGACTTTCCCTAGTATCTCCCAAACAAGCAGCATCTGGCTCTGGCATGCCCTGTACATTTTTGCTAAATAGCTCTAGGTCTGGTACTACCTGCAGCCAACTGTGGTTCTCAGCTGGAGCTCTTCTGGACACCTACAGGCCAGAACAAGTAACAGCCATCTGCAGGTCCTTTTTAGCTCATGCTGGGTGATCCCAGGCAGTGCACAGGTGGTGGCTGAGATTTGTCTGTACTTCTTGAAAGGCCCCAGAGGCAGCAGAATACATCAGCACGTCAAAGTACCATCGAATCACCTCCACACTGCAAGCAACACATTCAAGGGGCTGACTGGTCAGGCACCTGAGACCCACGGAAGTAAGTCCTGCTCTGTAGGGTGAGGCCTTGCACAGCTGATCCTCTATAGTGGTTGCGACCAGTCCTCAGACACAATCAGCCTGGGAGTAAATGCTGCCATTGAGGTTACCAAAAAAGAAGGGTACAACTACAATAGGAGGGTGTGCATGGCCCACATAGGGAAGGAGCATCAGGAGTGCCCAGACACATGATCAGGGATCAATGACACATGATCTGGGCCATTGTACCCTATATGATACTTACTAGGTAAAGCTCAGCAGATGAAGCAACTCCACCTAGTACACAGAATCAAACACAGGGAGGCAGCCCAAATGAGGAGACATAGAAACATGTCTCAAATTAAAGAACTCCAGAAAGAAAGGAAATAATTAAACAAAATGGAGACAAGCAATCTACCAGATGCAGAGTTCAAAACACTGGTTATGGAGGAATAAGCTATGAAATATGCAGAGTTAGGGAATTAGAGGCAGAGAGGCACCTAACGTTGAAGGCCCTGGCTGACAAGAGTCCAGGGCCTCTCTGACCCTGTGCTGGAAATAGCAAAACAGCTGGATAAGATTCAGTAACAGAATTGCTTAGGTGCTCAGAAGAAAGATAAGAAGTCAGCATGTTCCTGGTCCTTTACCTCATCCCCTGCAAACTTCTGCTATCTGCTTCCTTAAGTTATCTGCAGTGGGTAATAAATATTTGAGTAAGGCTGGGGGCAGGGCTTCAATCCCTTGGTCTGTGGACGAAGCTGTTGCCTCCCCTCAGCCCCTCTGGTCTCCTTGTAGCTGGTTGTTGCTGTGACCAGTGGTGCCTGGTGTGAGGAATCAGACAAAATGACCTGGCAAAGCCTGACAAAGGAAAAGGAGGTCCACTCATCTCATTTTCTTTGCAGTGAGGTCACTTTTAGATATCAGACCAGGAGATTTCCCTTTCCCTTCATCCTTGTCCCTTATTTCCTTCATCATGATAATTCCTTTTCCTATGAGCAGCAGATTCTCAAGTTACAGCTATGGGAACTCTTTCCAGCTGCAGGGTATCAGGTCAGAGTTTAACTGCCTGCTTGTTCATGTTGGACAACAATGCCCTCAGCATCCAAAGAAGGGAAATTTAGACTTAGAAGATTGGGAAAACACTTTTACCAAAGGAGTCATTGAATCAATGGGGACAGGATATGAAATGACCCCTTAAAATTGGAAAAGAACTTGTAAAAACTGTCTTACCACCTAGCCCAAATCCTAGACTGGCAGCTCTCTTTAGATAAAAAAGTTTTGTATAAGTTGCCTGTTTGTATAAGTTACAAAAGGTCTGTGTATGTTGCAGAAAGATTGTGTAAGTTACAAAAAGTTTGTGTATGTTGCTGAAGGTCTGTGTAAGTTACAAAAGGTCTGTATATTGCAGAAGGTTTATGTAATTTTCAAAAAGGTTTATGTAAGCTGGAGGTATGTGCAGGTTGTGAAATGTGCAGAGAAAAGAAACAAAAAGAGAAGAAACTGAAAAGGAAACAAAGGTAAGAAAAGGAAAAAAAGGATTTTAAAAAGAATTGTGCTAAAAGGAAAATTAAAAAACAAACAAACATTAGGACATTCTTAGAGACCTCAGAAGCTTGAGAAATTCACCCAATCTTACAGGTATTGCAGAAAGATCCAACAGTCTTCTGAAACCCCAACTACACAAACAAAAAAGTGAGAGTCAGGAGGAAACGGTCCGCAAGACATTTCCTCATGTGGACTCACTGCAGCCGAGAGGCATTTTATACCAGCCGATCAACAGCCTATGTTGGGCTGGGATTGTGATAAGGTGCCAAGAAACTGCAAAATTGTTAAAATTAGTATTTTAAAAAAAGGTAGACACCCCTCTCCGTACCCCTCCTTTCTGAGAAAGAAAAAAACAGGAAGAAGAGCTTACAAGGGGCAAAAGTCAGCTAATCATAGTTTAATTTCTTTAGTTCTCTGGAAGGACTGAAGCCACTTGCTAGACAGTGCAAACAAGATAGAACCTATCTGAAAAAAAACCCTTTCTCTTCTCTTCTTAAAAGCCTTTAGGAAATAATGTTATGTACCTTAATTAAAAATTCCTACACTAATTCTGACTCACCCTCCCATCCTGGAGTCATGAGAGTGACGTATACCTCTAGACAAAGGGATCACTGCCACCCCTTGCATGAAAACCTGTATTCTGTAACATTTTATATGCTTTCTAATAATCATGATTTTGAAATTCTTTGATTGTACAAAACTCATAAACTAAGCAAGCAGGGACTAGCTTTAAACTTCCTAATAAGCTAACCCCACACTCTTAGCAAAAGTAACTTCATTTAGCTTCTCTCCTTATCCTAAACTAAACATTTCCCACTATTGTGGCGACAGGGGTAGGTTGTAAATCCTAGAAGGTTTGGGAATGTCTTTGTCAGATGTGTAAAACATTTATCACTACTGTGTTATCTTATGGTCTTAACGTGTAGGAATGTTTTTTCCTTTTGATATATCCTACAAATAAATGTAACAAGACAGTAAAAACTCAGTAAGCTTGTTAGTAAATGACTTTGTACCGTGCTCCCCCTCCTTTTCCCCAACCAGTATGTGATTATGTCTATATAACCAGCCTTAGAGCTAAATTCTGGGCTACACAATTTGGGTTTGATAATGATCCGTGCATGTTGCTGGCTTAGTAATTAAACTCCATATAATATTTCTTCTGTAACCTGCCCTGGTGTCTCTGTGGAACTCGTGAATTAAAATACATTTTAACAGGATGTATTAGCAGGCCCTGAGTAGCAGAACTCAATAAAATTACTAACTTGGGGGCCAGGGTATGTTGCAATTTTGTCAACAGGTCCTCTTTGATTAGATACAAGGAAGGAATGTGAAGGCTTATTATGAGTTGGCATCAGCTCTTAGAAAAAAAACACAGTTCCAGAGATCCAGAAGCTGATAGTGAATCCATCTCCAGAAATAAACCCAAAAAATAGAAGGGCACCTAACTTGCTCTCAAGCACTCAGGAAGTGCCTGAAATTACCTGGGACACTTTGAAACATCTAACCAGGTGCACTGAAAAAGCTTTGCAAAATACACACAGGCATGCCTGTACCCCCTAAAAATCTGTTTCTCTCTATGCTTCTCTTTTACCTTTCACTGCAACCTCGTATATTGACTAAAGCATAAAAGAAGGAGATGTAGGAATAAGCTGTGAAAATATGCAGAATGAGGGTAAACAATTAGAAGCAGAGAGGCGCATTAGGGCGAAGGCCCTGAGCTGAAGAGAGTCCAGGGACTCACTGACCCTGTCCTGAAAACAGCAAAGCAGGGTAAAATTCAGTGACAAAAATGTTTAGGCTCTCAGAAGAGAGATTAGAAGTCAGCATGTTCCTTGTCCTTTACTTCACCCGCTGAAAACTTCTGCTGTCTGCTTCCTTCAGTTATTTGTACTGGCTAATAAAATATCTGAGTAAGGCTGGGGACCAGGACTGTTGTCTCCTCTCAGCCTCCTGGTCTCTATGCAGTTCGCTGTCACCACAAGTGCTGCCACACGTGAGGAACCAGAGGAAACGACCTCCCAAAGCCTGGCATAGGAAAAGGACATCTACTCATCTCATCCCATTTGGTAAGGGATAGAAGCAGCCGGGGACTAGCCCTTGAATGCTGTCAATGCGGTCACTTTTAGGGATCAGGGCATAGGATTTCCCTTTTCCTTCATCCCTCCTTCTTTTTTCCTTCATCATGGGGAATTCCCTTTCCCCTGAGCAGCTGTCTCAAGTTACAGATAGGGGAATTCCTTCCAGCTGCAGGGTGTCCAGTTGGAATTCAACTGCTCTCTTACTCACCATTTGACAATGCCCTTGGTATCCAAAGGAAGTTTAAACTTAGAAGAGTGAGAGGTGGTGAGGCAGAGACCAACTTCCACATGTGCCCATACTGGGATACATACTACAAGCCCCATACCAGGCAATTCTCTGCCCTTCTGGGGCATTGTTCTGTTGCTCAGCAATAATCTGTTTTAGAGCCTGAGGTGAGGACATGGAGCCATCCTCAGCACCTGGGGCCAACTTTGCACCAATCATTGAAGCCATGGCTGCAGAAAGTGAAGAGAGAGATAGAGATGGAGATAGAGAGAGGAAGAGGGTGGAGAAGCAGATGGTTGTTTCTCCTGTGTGCCCTGACCAGGAATTGAACTCTGAACTTCCACATGCTGTACAATGCTTTACAGCTGAGCCAACTGGCCAGGGCTACAGAGGATCTTATAAAGATTTTTTTTCTTAAACAATTACTCATTATTTTAAAAAGAATTAAATTGCAATGTATTTTCAAATAAGGCATTTTACCATATTCTTAATTACCTGAGATATGCAAAGTAAATATTATTATCTAAGAAAACGAATTTTTTTTTGTTATCAGATTCACTAAATAGAGAATAAAGTTAAAGGCAATAAACATATACAGTCCAATGATGCTTGAATATCCTCATATGCATTCTTCCTTTTTTTCTTTTTTTAAAGGTGAGAGGAGGAAAGATCGTGAGGCAGACTCCCACATGTGACAGGGTCAGGATCCACCTGGCAAACCCATTTGGGGTCAATGCTCAAGTACCAAGCTAGTTTTAGCCCCTGAAGCTGATGCACTCCAATGGGGAACCATCCTCAGTGCCTGGGGCCATGTTGAATCAGTCAAGCCACTGGCTGCTAGATAGGAAGAGAAAAAGAAGGGGGAGAAGGAGAGAGGGAGAAAGAAGTAGATGGTTGATTATTCTGTGTGCCCTGACCTTGGATCAAACCCAGGACTTCCATATGGTGATGAATACTCTAACCACTGGGCCAGCAGGGGCCATATACATCTTTCCTTAAGAAAAAAACTCAGGTTTGATCTCAGTGAAACAGCAAAGCTCTTTCTAAGCATGTACAGGATGAAAGGAAGATGGATAAATGCATTGGTCTCTGCCTCGCTCCTCAAATTTGCTGACTTTGCCTCTCCAAAATATACATCCCCATCTCCTGAAACTCAGCTGGGCTTTTAAAAAATCTGAAACAAATCATGCTTACAAAGGAAGAACTGAGGAATGTATTGACCATATTCAGCATGCAATTTAATGTGTAAAATATCTCATTTTAAATACACATATATTTATTGTAAACAAAAGTTCTAAGATGTATGTCAAAAATTAGCATTGATCATTACTGAAGTGTCACTATAGATGCAAAAAGTTGAGGGTGTACGGGGAAAAAAAGCAAGCAAGCAGGTGATCTGAGCTACACAGAGCACAGCAGTGGCCTTTTATCCCTCAATTCTACACTAAAGACCTGGCAAATAAATTGGCCTGATTTTAAAAATAAAAATACTATCATTTATATCAGTCTCATTTTCTTTTATATCACCTGATATTCAATCAAATACAAATTCAGGAACTAATTACCATCAGCAAGAGAAGAAACCTTCAATAGTACTAGACCCAGAAATTACCAGCTGTTGAATGATCAGGAATGGATTCTAAATTAACTATGATAAATATTTTAAAGAATCTAGAGAATCAAGAGCACAGCATATAGGAACAGATGATGCTTTTCAGTAAAGACACAGAAGTTTCCAAAAGCACTGAGTGGATAAGCTAGGATAAAACAAGACAAAATAAATAAAAACCTCACATAAGACATATTTATTTTTGTATGCTTTCCAGAAGACTGGAAACAGAGGAGAAAGGATGAATGAATAGAGACATTTCAGAAAAAATCTGAATTTCTCTCCAAAAGACCTGCCACATAGAAACTGTTAATATAATTATCTTAGACTATAAAAAAACGATGCAATAAAAAACAAAACAATACAAAAAATTGATTCTGAAGAAAGCAATGGATATTGCCTCAAAGAGTAAAACATATGGTAAATATAATACCCCCCCCCCTTTTTTAATTGAACCAGCAACCTCAGCGTTCCAGGTAGACGCTTTATCCACTATGCCACCACAGGTCAGGCATAACTATCCTTTTTAAAAAATTCTATAAATCAGTAGTTGGACTCTGACTCTCTAATGTCTCTCTTTTAGCAAATGATATATGAGCATTATGCTAAATAAAATAAGCCAGTCATGTGCCATATAACTTAATTCATATGTGGAATCTAATGAGCAAAGTGAACTAACAAGGGAAATAGAGAAAGATTCAAAGAGAGCAGGCTGATGGCTGTTGAGGTGGTGGTTGGGTGAGGGGATAGATGAATTGAGCAAAAAAGGACAAAAAAAAGAGAAGAATCTTAGGGATAACAGTGTGGTGACTGCAGGGGAGTGGGAATGTGGAGGTGGGAAGGGGGGTGAATGGTGATGGACAGAAAGACTTTACTGGGGGTGGTGAACACAATATAGTATGAATATGATACATTGTAGAATTGTGCAGTGGAAATGTGTATAATTTTGTTAACCACTGTCACACCCATAAATTCAATAAAAAGGAAACACAAACAAAAATTAGGTAAAAAATAATTAAATATATAAATTTGAACACTAACAAATTATTTGCTTTAATTGATATTTATATAACATCACACCTAATAGCAGTAAAAATATATTCTCCAGTGTATGCGGAACCTTCAAGAACATAAACCATGTACTGGACCCTAAAATAAGTCGCAACAATTTTGTTAATCTACAAGCTATATAGAGTATGTTAATAACTGCAATAATATTAAATTATACATCAACAACAATGGCATACCTAGAAAATATCAACATGAGTAATGATTATGCAATTTACATCTAATAGATCATGAATCAAAAAGTATGTAAGAAAAAGAAAAATAAGATATTTTCATTAATTGATGATAAAAAACAACTTATTAAAATTTGTCTCATGTGCTTAGATTCATAGCATTAAATACAATTTTTAAAATATTGAAGAATCAATGATATTAAGTTCCACATTAAGAAGGCAGGGTCACAAGGAACAGAAGGACAATTCTCAGAGGAAAGGGGGATGAGTGGACGGATCAGAGAAGGTGAAGGAATTAGCCAAATTACATACACATAACACAGAGATACAGATAACAGGGCAGCAAGTCCCAGAAGGAAAGAGGGATGGAGGTAGGCAGGGGGGCAAATGGAGTGAAATGAGAATGGAAAAAGACTGCATGGGGGGCACAGCACAGGATGTGGAGGGTGTTATATTGACTTGGATACTTGAAACCATGCTAACACAATAAATTTAAAAGTTAAAAAACAGAAGCTAGATGGAGTACAGAGTTAGTAAAAGTTGTTTTAACATGAGAAATCATTCTATATAATTAATTCACTTTATTAACATAAAAGGAGGAACATTACATAATTAGAAAAGATGCAAAGAAAGTATTTGAAAAAATTCAATAATGATTCATGAAAAAAAGCTTTCAGTAAAGAATAGCAGTGCATTTTCTCAGCCTGATACCTAAATACAAGAAAACTGAAACAAAAAATTCTACAGCTAATATTTTACTTAATGATGAAATTTATTTACCTGCCCTTATGATCAGCAAGAAAACAAGGTGTTCCACTCTTACTGTGCCAATTCAACATTGTATTGAAGGCCACAGCGACTAAAATTAGTCAAGAATAAGAAATAAAATGTGCATGGATGGAAAAAAATACACACAATATCTTTACTTTTAGATGACAATTATCTACTTTGAAATTATAAAAATCTTAAAAGAGAAAATCCACAAAGCAACTAGCTCAAATAAGTACACGTAGCAATATAACACAGTCAAAATACAAAATTTATGTGAACTTCTACATATGAGATACGAATAATTAGAAAAAATTAACACTCATATGTTACAGCACCTAAACAAATTTGACTTTGGACTGTTGTTTGCCAACACCTGATAGATTCAAGACCTTTCAGTAAGTCTTTAAAAAGATTGGGACAACATTTTTGGTGCTAGAAATATTTGGAAATCCAATTAACCTAAAAAAGTCAAGTGATTTTTAAAATATGAACAAAATTAAAGGTCCAATTAAGACCTGACTTCCATAATGATAGTGTAGCTATCTTAACAAAGATAGTATGTTTTAAAGAAAGAATAGACTTGCCAGACCTGTGGTGGAGCAGTGGATAAAGCGTCGACCTGGAAATGCTGCGGTCGCTGGTTCGAAACCCTGGGCTTGCCTGGTCAAGGCACATATGGGAGTTGATGCTTCCAGTTCCTCCCCCCTTCTCTCTCTCTGTCTCTCCCTCTCCTCTCTAAAATGAATAAAAAAAGAGAAAGAATAGACAAATAGATTCACACCAAAGGGTTAGGCCATATACCAATACATAACCAGCAAATTTTTAACAGGGTTTCTCACAGAAATTCATTAATAAAAGGATAATCCCTCAATAAATGATACTGAAACAAATGTATAACCATCTAGGTTAAAAAATAAAAATGCAGAAAAGATTTTACCCTTATTTAATATAATATACAAAAATTAATTTGAAATGATTTATAGTGCTAAACATAAAATCATACCCAGAAGTTTCTATAAGAAACCATAGGTATGGGCTCTGGCCGGTTGGCTCAGTGGTAGAGCGTCATCCTGGCGTTCAGGAGTCCCGGGCTCAGTTCTCGGCCAGGGCACACAGGAGAAATGCCCATCTGCCTCTCCACCCCTCCCCCTCTCCTTCCTCTCTGTCTCTCTCTTCTCCTCCCGCAGCCAAGGCTCCATTGGAACAAAGTTTGCCTGGGCGCTGAGGATGGCTCTGTGGTCTCTGCCTCGGGTGCTAAAATGGCTCTGATTGCGGCAGAGCAACGCCCCAAGATGGGCAGAGCATCGCCCCCTGGTAGGCTTGCCGGGTGGATCCCGGTCGGGCGCATGAGGGAGTCTGTCTGACTGCCTCCCTGTTTCCAGCTTCGGAAAAATACAAAAAAAAAAAAAAAAAAGAAACCATAGGTATATTTGCAACTTTGGGATAGACAAAGAATTCATGAAAATGCCACAGAAAAAAACATGTTTTAAAAGAAACTGGTTGTTATATAGTACTTCATCAAAATAAAAAAAATTCTGCACATTAAAATCCTCTGTTGAGTAAATAAAGGCATATCATGATCAGAAAAAGTATTTGAAATACATAAATCAAAAAGGAACTTCATTCCAGGATATATAAATCACAAGAGTTAAAATTACACAGCCACTACTCTAAGATGAAAATAATTGACAAAACTAAATGTTAAAAAGAATGTGGAGAAATTAGAAATTCATATATGAATAGTTTTGGGGAATGTAAAATTTGCAAACACTTTTGAAATATGTTAGGAATTGTCTTAAAATGTGATGCATTAGCCTCCCCCATTCATGTTTTGCTTTCCATGGTTTCAGTTACTGGTGGTCTGAAATCATTAAATGAAAAATTCCAGAAACAAAAAATGTGTAGATTTTAAATTGTGCACCACGTTGAGTAGCATGATGACATATTTCTCCCTCTCATTCCTGTTCCCTCTCACCTGGGAAGAGACTCACCCCTTTGTCTAGTGTCTCTATGCCCATCTATTAGTCACTTAATAGCCCTTCTGGTTGTCAGACCCACTATTGTGGTATCACAGTGCTTATGTTCAAGTCACTCTTATTTTGAGTAATAATGGCCACAAAGCTCAAAAGTAGTGATGTTGGCAACTGGGACATGCTAGAGAGAAGCTGTGAACGCTTCCTTTCAGTGAAAAGATGAATAAGTACAACACATCTTTTGAGAGAAAGAGCCAGAGACCATATTCACATAACTTTTATTACAGTGCTGTTATAATTGCTCTTTTTCATTAATTATTGTTATTAATCTTTTACTGTGTCTAATTTATAAGTAAAATTTTACCATAGGTATGTATATATAGGAAAAAACATATATATATATATTCTTGGTACCAGGCACAGCTGTACACACAGTGACCCTGTGACTCATTCATTCTACTCTGGTACAATGAAGATATGTGTCTGCAAAATGTCTTGTACAATATTATTTATAGATTCATTTATAATAGCCAAAATTAGAAACAGCCTAGATGTCTATCAACAAGCCAATGGATAAACTGTATGATGTTTATATCACTTAAAAAGTTAATTAAAAAATTGCTAACTACTGATACATGCAAACATGGATAAATATAAAAACAGTAAGGCAAGGAAAATTATCCAATCATTAAAAGGTCCAGGCTCTCGGCAGGTACCTCTGTGGGGAGGGTGGCCGGGCCCTGGCCTCGCCCCCAGCCCCCAGTCTGGGGCTAGCCCCCCACGCAACGCCCCCAGGAGGCCAAGGCCCTGTTCTGTGCTGCGAGCTTGCCCTCTCGCTGCTCCCAGGCCCGGCCGCTGCCCCCCTACCCGCCCAGAGGCACCCCGGGGGCACCATGCAGGCACAGCCGCTGCCAAACGAGTTCTTCAGCGAGGAGAACGCGCCCAAGTGGCGAGGGCTGCTGGTGCTGGCACTGAAAAAGGTTCAGGGGCAAATTCATCCTACTCTTGAGTCAAGTGGTATGCTCTTCAGTATGTCTAAGAATTAATTTTGCAATTATTAAATATGCTATGCCAAGCTCAGCCCTGAAGTGTTTCAGATGTAGAGGAACGTGTTCAAAAGTTTCCCTCATCCAACTGATAAATGGGCAATAGCTGATGCCCAGTCGGCTATTGAAAAAAGGAAGCAAAGAAACCCTTTATCTCTCCCAGTAGAAAAGATTCATCCTTTATTAAAGGAGGTTCTAGGTTATAAAATTGACCACCAGCTTTCTGTTTACATAGTAGCAGTATTAGAATACGTTTCTGCAGACATTTTAAAGCTGGTGGGGAATTATGTATGAAACATAAGGCATTATGAAATTACAAAACAAGATATTAAAGTAGCAATGTGTGCTAATAAGGTATTGATGGATATGTTTCATCAAGATGTAGAAGATATAAATATATTATCCTTAACTGATGAAGAGCCCTCCACCTCAGGAGAGCAAACTTATTATAATTTGGTAAAAGGATTTATGGCAGAAATTCGACAATACATAAGGGAACTAAATTTAATTATAAAAGTTTTTAGAGAGTCCTTTGTCTCCAATTCAAAATTGTTTTCAGCTAATGATGTAGAAAATATATTTAGTCATACAGTCGACATACATGAACTTAGTGTAAAGTTACTGGGCCATATAGAAGATACTGTAGAAATGACTGATGAAGGCAGTCCCCTTCCACTAGAAGGAAGCTACTTTGAAGACTTAGCAGAGGAATTGGCATTTGATCCATATGAATCACATGCTCGAGATATTTTATGACCTGGTTTTCATGATCATTTCCTTAGTCAGTTGTCAAAGCCTGGAATGGCACTTTATTTGCAGTCAATAGGTGAAGATTTCAAAGAAGCAGTTCAATATGTATTATCCAGGCTGCTTCTAGCCTCAGTTTACCACTGTCTACATTACCTTGAACTTTTAAAGCAGTTAGAAGAAAAGAGTGAAGATCAAGAAGACAAGGAATGTTTGAAACAAGCAATAACAGCTTTGCTTAATGTTCAGAGTAGTATGGAAAAAACATGTTCTAAAAGTCTTGCCAAACGAAGATTGAGTGAATCTGCATGTCAGTTTTATAGTCAGCAAATGAAGGTAGATGAATAAGATTCAGAAGAATGTTGATGGATGCGAGGGAAAGACATTGGACAGTGTTGCAATGAGTTTATAATGGAAGGAACTCTCACACGTGTAGAAGCCAAACATGAGCAACACGTATTTCTCTTAGAGGCCTTAGTGATTTGCTGTAGATCAAATTATGGGCAGCTAAGACTTCCTGGTGCTAGCAATGCGGAATATCGTCTTCAAGAAAAGTTTTTTAAGAGAAAGGCACAAATTAATGACAAAGATGATACTAGTGAGTATAAGCATGTTTTTGAAATAATTTTAAAAGATGAAAATAGTGTAATATTTTCTGCCAAGTCAGCTGAAAAGAAAAACAATTGGATGGTAACACTGATACCTTTAGAGTACTGAAGTACACTAGAGAGAATGCTTGATGTGACAATGCTGCAGGAAGAGAAGGAGCAGGTGAGGCTTCCCAGTGCTGATGTTAACAGATTTGCAGAGCCCAACTCTGAAGAGAATATAATATTTGAAGAAAACATGCAGCCCAATGCTGGAATTCCAATTATCAAAGCAGGAACTGTTATTAAACTTATAGAGAGGCTCACATACCGTATGTATGCAGGTAAGAAATAAGAAGTTGCCTATGACTTTAATTTTCCTGTTTCAAGCAGATTTTCTCTGCTACACTGATAGTTGTGTCTAAAATAGAAAGCAAACTAAAATATCATTTCCCATTTAGATGGCTGTCTGTTTATTTTGTTGTCAGTTTCTCTTGCTGAGCAAAAACTTCTTAGTCTGATGTAGTCCCATTCATTTATCTTTGCCTTCACTTCTCTTGCCTTTGGAGTCAAATTCATAAAATGCTCTTTAAAACCCAGGTCCATGAGTTTAGTACCTATGTTTTCTTCTATGTACTTTATTGTTTCAGGTCTAATATTTAGGTCTTTGATCCATTTTGAAATTAATTTTAGTACAAGGGGACAAGTTGTAGTCGAGTTTCATTCTTTTGCATGTGGCTTTCCAGTTTTCCCAGCACCATTTGTTGAAGAGGCTTTCTTTTCTCCATTGTATGTTGTTGGCCCTTTTATTGAAAATTATTTGACCATATATAGGCGGTTTCATTTCTGGACTTTCTATTCTGTTCCATTGGTCTGAGTGTCTATTTTTCTGCCAATACCATGCTGTTTTGATTGTCGTGGTTCTATAATATAATTTGAAGTCAGGTATTGTAATGCCCCCAGCTTCGTTCTTTTTCCTTAGGGTTTTTTATAGTTCAATATAAATCTGATGATTTATTGTTTCATTTCTTTAAAAAATGTCATTGGAATTTTGATGAGAATTGCATTAAATTTGTATATTGCTTTGGGTAATATGGTCATTTTGATTATATTTATCCTTCCTATCCAAAAATGGAATATTTTTTCCATTTCAATGTATTTTTTTGATTTCCCTTAACAATGCTTGTATTTTTTGTTATATAGGTCCTTTACATGCTTTGTTATGTTTATTCCTAGGTTTTTTATATTTTTGGTGCAACCGTGAAGGGGATTATTTTTTTTAGTTTGTTCTCTAATGTTTCATTGTTGGCATATAGAAAGGCTATGTGGGAGATGATGTTTTCTAACAACAGCTCAGATAAGGGCCTAATATCCAAAATATACAAAGAACTCATAAAACTCAACAACATTCAAACAAACAATCCAATCAAAAAATGGGAAGAAGGCATGAACAGATACTTTTCACAGGAAGAAATACAAATGGCCAATAGATATATGAAAAGATGCTCATCCTCTTTAGTTATTAGAGAAATGAAATCAAAACTACAATGAGATACCACCTCACACTTTCTAGATGAGCTATTATCAACAAGACAGGTAATAACAAGTGTTGGAGAGACTGTGGAGAAAAAGGAACCCTCATCCCCTGTTGGTGGGAATGTAAAGTAATACAACCATTATAGAAGAAAGTATGGTTGTTTCTCAAAAAACTAAAAATAGAACTACCATATGACCCAGTAATCCCTCTACTGGGTATATACCCCCACAACTCAAAAACATTGATACGTAAAGACACATGCAGCCCATGTTCATCCCAGCATTGTTCACAGTGGCCAAGACATGGAAAAATCCAAAAAGCCCTTTAATAGATGAATGGATAAAGAAGATGTGATACATATATACTATGAAATACTACTCAGCCATAAGAAATGATGACATCGGATCATTTACAACAAAATGGATGGACCTTGATAACATTATACAGTGAAATAAGTAAATCAGAAAAAACTAAGAACTGCATGATTCCATGCATAGATGGGACATAAAAATGAGACTAAGAGACATGGACAAGTGTGTGGTAGTTACGGGGTAGGGGAGGAGAGGGAGGGAGAGGGGGGAGGGGAGGGGCACAAAAAAAACCAGATAGAAGGTGACAGAGGACAATTTGACTTTGGGTGACGGGTATGCAATATAATTCAATGACAAGATAACCTGGAGATGTTTTCTTTGAACATATGTACTCTGATTAATTAATGTCACCCTGTTAAAATGAACAAAAAGCTATTAAAAAAAAGAAAGTAAACTAACCCAAGACATCCATATTATCACTGTTCATTTTTCTTTGACAAAAAATACTGCCGTTTATATATCTTTGAGATTTTATACTTTTTTGTACTACTTTGACATATATTATTTTTAACTTTACAACCAGAGTTATAAATGAGAACTTATACCCACTTGGCTAAATTTTCCCAGTTAGCAAGTGGCAGCAAGAAGACTAAACGTAGTGACAAATCATCATCATTAAGGTCTTAAAAACTTTCTATACTGTACCTCTTTTTTCTTTCTTTCTTTTTATTGAGATTATAAAATCAGTAAAAATCTTAATGTCCATCTACCACCAAAATTATGCCGATAGTACAAATATGCACAGCATTGGTTTTTCTTAATTTCCATTTTTAAAACTTACTAAATTAAGCAATCCTGGAAGTCATTTAAGTTTTCAGTATTTTTTGTTTTTTACAACTGATGTTATTGAAGAAAATAGCTTCACCTTAGCAGAGAAATTTTTAGACAGACATGTCCAAAACACCTAGGAAGATTGCTATAGGCTGAATCAAATGTAATGTTTAAGAGGGATTCCATATAACAATTCATTTTTAAGTAATCTTATTTCTTCTAATAAAGTAATACATGATAAAAAAAAAAAAGTCCATACTTTATAATTCCTTTTATGTGAAGTTCTAGGAAGGAAAAAAGTAAGTAAAAACTAATCCATGGTGATAGAAATCACATTATATTGCTTCTTGGGGTAGGAAAGAATTAACTGGGAAAAGGTATAAGAAAACTTTCTTGAAAGAGAGCAATATCTTATATTATAAGTGTCCTGCAGGTTCCATTGACTAAATCCATTGTAAAAACTTAACTAACTTTGTACCTAAAGACTGGGCAACTCATTATACATCACATAATATTTTTAATAGCTAAAAAACAAAAACGGGAACCAATCTGACTTTTTAAAGTTAGATATTAGGAAGATTGAGTAACAACATAATAAAATATAATTTAAGGTATTCATTATCCTTTTTCTTTCCTACATATATAAAATCACATTCTTGGCAATATAATCTTATATTTTCCAAAATTAAATATGCTAGCTGATCTCAGATTTCAGTGCCTCTTTTAGTTACAGAAAACTATGGTGTATATGTGTGATAGTTTCTAATTCAGCTGTAAGTACTTATTTCTCTGATTTTTCAAAATAGCTAATTTTAGTTGATTTCAGATTCTTGACCTCAAAAAAATAAAAACATATAGTTCTTAATCAATTTATTAATGTATGTTGTACTCAGTAAACAATTTAAATCAAATCACATAGCCTGATTAGAAAAAATAAGGAAATAATTTGAATGGAAAGTAAATTAGAAGATGTTGTCTAGCGTGTGATTTTAGTTTCGTATAGACAATCAGATGGTTACTGGTAGCACATGGATAAAAGATGTTTTTAAGTAGATTTAGTAGTTCCATCCTTTATTCACATAAAGCAAATGTTTCCCTAACTCTGATACACCATTACTACAATAAACATTTATTTTTATGTCTACTCTCTCTTACTCTTTTCTCTCACAAGAAAGATTGTCAAAGGGCCCTCCTTGGATACTTATCAGAGCTGAATCAGCTGCTAACTCAATATATAAATCTTGAATTTAATTAAAATAAAATGTAAAGAAAAATGAGTCATTCTTAAATTCTAGATACAGGAGAATAAGATTCTTTTAGAATAAGATGTAAAATTATGGACCAAATAGGAAAGCTGATATACAAGGAGGATTTGGAAATCATATTGGTTTAGGAAAACTCTGAAGAATTTTGTGGTAGCCAAGAAAAAAAAATTATCAAGCAGAGTTCAGTATATACCTTTAATACTTAAAACAATAATGTTAACAATGTTACACTGTGTGAAAGCCTGTTTTTATACACACAATTCCATTGTTTCTGGACAAAAATTTGAAATAAAATTATTGACTTGATAGATTTGATATCTATATATACAGATGTTTAATGCTATTTAAAATAATCATTTCTGAGATGCATTAAGTTAAACTCTGAGGACTCAACCATCTTCAGGTAAATTACTACATTTTGGAATATAGAGTAACACATCACAACCTTTAAGAGTGTAGCAATGGTACAGTAATTTGTAAATGGATGTAAGTAATAATTGGGCATCACTAAGAATTTATGTGTAAGTTTCATCTAAGGATAAACATTTCATGAGGCAAACAGATAATACATTGTCTTTTAAATTTTATTTATTTATATTCTTAACCAGAAATATCAGTAATCACAGCATGGACTAAATGTTTCTAAAATTTATGACATTAATTTGAAAACCTTTCTTTATTGACAGTTTTGAAATTTTTGCTTAATAATAAAATTAAATTTCATAAGCAGTGTAAAAATTACTCCCTTTCCATAGAATTAATGAAATGAACAATTTTCTTTAAAAGTTTTATTAGTAATCATAACTGTATATATATTTTTACTAAGTAGCATTCTATAACATTAGAACTCTGAGGTCAAAAACTGTATATATTGCCCTGGCTAGATAACTTGGTTGTTAAAAGCATTTCAAAGTGCTGGTTCAATCCCAGATCAGGGTACATATACGGTTCCTGTCTGTCTTCCTCCTTCACTGAAATAAATAGATTAAAAAAACCCAAAACTATTTCTTGTTATTATTTTTTCAGGTTACATTGATTTATTGTTTTTTTTTATTTTATCAAATTTATTGAGGTGAGACAAAATTATACAGGTTTCAAGTGCACAATTCTACAACACATCATCTGTACACTGTATTTGGTGTGTTCACCACCCCAAGTCAAGTCTCCTTCTGTCATGATTTATACACCCCACACTGTTCTCCACTTCTCCCTGGCAATCACCTCACTGTTGTCTGTGTCCATGAGTTTCTCTTTTTCCCCTTTTTTCTCAATCACTTTTTATTTAACAGATATATACAGAGTATACACCTGGTCCTCAATAACTGTCTTTTGTTCAACATTGTATCATTATATGCTGATGAAATGCCCTAGGAAATTATTCTTGTTTGTATCAATTAGCCTATGGAAAAAATTTGTTTAGTGAAACATCATTTTGTTTAAAGTCATAGAATCTGTTGATGACATAAAGTAAGGTCTTACCATATATATAATGCTTAATCTTTAAAAAAGTAAATATGGGACAAGAATTTACATCAACATTTCTTAATCAGGAGAAAAGTACAAGAGATAAATACAATTAGGTTAGCATTGGTATGGCTTAGTACCATTGCAACAAAAATTAATTTTGGTAAGAAAGGTAATGGTTATTGGAAGCACATGTTGGAATAGTCAATAATATTGTAATAACTATGTTTGGTGCCAGGTGGTACTGGAAATATCGGTGGGGGAACATTTGGTAAAATATATGGTTGTCTAAATACTTTGCTGTACACAGAAACTAAACATAAAATAATATTAAGTGTAAACTAAGTAAATAAAATTTAAACATTTGTTTCTAAATCCATGGGGGATATAGTAATAAAAAAATAGTAAAAAATAAAGTCTTTGTCCTCAAGGAGATTTTAATCTATATAAAAGGATACCAGAAGATATGTAAATCTTGGGAGATAAAAACAAATGAAAATAAAATCAGGTGTTAGAATGTCTGGTACACAGCAGATGGAAATGCTAGTACTTTCTTTATATCCTAAATGTCATTCATGACACTCATCAGGAAGCCAGATGCAGCTGATATTTTATAAGAATCAAGCTGATACCTGTGCTTTTTATTACCACATGTAGTCTGGTTCCTGAATTATTTATTGCCCTTTCAAACCAATGAAAAGTATGGTAATAATGCCTGTATCTCTTTCAAGAGTGTTTAGTTTTTAAAAGTGTCTTGCATTATCATTTAATGACTATTAATATGAAAAAGGAAACTCACAGAGTAGATGCTTAATAAATTTTAAAATAATTAGTAGAATAAAACAAATACTAGCAATGATATCAAAACATCTAAGTTCTTTTCTCATCTTTCCCAGGTATATTTACCTCTACAAGGCCCAGTTTATTACACTCCAAAACAGAGGGCAGATGCATATATTTGGTCTAACTCACAACATTATTATGAAGCCCAGAAACCACAATTGTGGAAGCATTTATTGAGTAAGAGCTATGAAATGCTTATGAGATATTAAAGTTAGAATTTTTGTGGAGAAATAATTATTTTAATGATTCCTTTTCTCCCTATCCTGTAACATACAACTTCTTTGTTGTAGCAAAACCAACCACAAATTCTCAGTGGCTTACAAAAATAACATTTTTTAACTCATGTTACATGAGGTATGATGGATGATTTTAGCTCCGATATATGGTTCCATAATTCGGACCCTGTTGGTTTTGACTGTTTCATAGAAATTTTGAATTGTGATGTTCAAATATGTTGTAGACAATATAATGTTATAGTAATTAAATATATAGAAATATAAAAAATATGGAAGATATATAAAAGTAATTAAAATATAATATTAAAATTAATTAAGGAAATAAAATAAAGTTATGCCATCTGGATAGGAATTAATATAGTGTGTGCAGATGTGATAAACAGACTGACTTTGGAGCAGGGCCCAGTTAATGTGTTTGTGAATTTATACATAGATAAGAAGTGGCTTGAAGTCATAGCTCTGTAAATTAACATAGACAAGAAGCTTCCCTAGGAACACCTTAAAAGTGGCTTGATGTAACATTTCAGTAGATTAACATAAAAAAGACTCCCTTCAAGGAACTCCCCAAAAGGTGGTGTGAGGTGATAATCCTGTAGATTGACACCTGTTAGAAGGCATTGGCCAGAAAAGGTACTAAAGCTGAGGGGCCCCCTGCTGCCGTGGTCACCCAGACTCCAACATGAATGTGGACTCCATGCTGCTCTGACCAAAGACAGCCGAGAGGAGCACGATGACTCCTAACCCTTAAGCTGTATCCAGGCATGCCAGATGGATTTGTGAGTAATGAATTGCCTGTGTGATTCTTGCAACTAACTTCGTGTGTCCGTCTCATGTCTTTCCTCCAGTGGCAGTTGGTCTCGGCAATGATAAGTAGAATCCTCATAGCCACCTCAAGAGTACAGTAGTCTCGAAGAGGCTGCCAGCCCTGCTGATAAGCAGGAGTATCCCACTGTGCAGGGAAGTCGAATCAAGGACGCCTGATTGAAGTAGAGCTTGGGCTCTACTGGGACAACATGAAAATATTCTCTGGGAAGTATATGAATCCACTCAGATACCTGACCAATGAATTTTGTAAACATACCTCCTTTCAATGTTTTCTTTGCATCAAGAAGATATCCTAAATAACCAAGTGGTTTTTTTTACTTCTCAAATTTATCTATTTTGATTTAATAGAAAAAATAGTAGCAACTCTCCATGCTGTTCATACCTCATATATCTTGGTTGCTTCCAACTTTTTAAAATTATAAAGAAAAAAATACAAAGCAGACCAAAGGCAAAAATCTAATTTGAAAATAGCAAGCACGAGAACCAGACATGGCAGGTATATTAAAATTATCAGGCCAGGAATTTAAACCAATGTGATTACTATGCTACAAGCTGTAATGGATAAAATAGATATCAGGTGAGCAGCAATGTACAATATAAACAGAGAGATAAAAATCCTAAGAAAAAACACTCAAAAAAATGCAAGAGATAAAACACAGTGTAACAAAAATAAGGAATGCCTTTGGTTGGCTTATTATAGTTTGGACACAGCTGAGAAAAGAATCTCTGAGTTTGAGACTATGTCAATACCTCCAAAACTGAAAAACAAAACAATACAAAAAACCAAAACCTCAAAACAATATAACCAGCGATAATATATATCATCAGTGTAGCTCAGAACTGTCTTACTGTTGAATTCTCATTTCAAATATTTGATAAAAAAGTTGTCTTCTACATGTACATTAAATTTAAAAAGTTATTCAATTTGTTGACTTTTAAGATGAAATAATACTGAGGTCCAATAGATTAAAATTCAAAAAAATCTTTCTTGTCTTAAAGATGGTTGAGAATAGTGGGAGAAAAAAACAACAGAAAGCATTGGTAAATGGCATTTATTTAATGTAAAATAATTTCTTTCTTAATTAAAATTTTTTTTTAGATTTTATTTATTCATTTTTAGAAAGAGAGAAAGAGTGAGAGAGAGAAAGAGCGAGACTGAGAAAGGGGGGGGGAGAAGCAGGAAGCATCTACTAATAGTACCAGCGAGGAGCCACTGCGCCACCTCACCCGCAGGTGTTGTAAAGTACCAAAAGCTACAGAATTAATATTAATATTTTGGGAGGCTTGAAGAACATTTTTGAAAGATGGAAGACCCCTATATGCCGCCAATGTGCGAATGAGCAAAAGACCAATCAGCCGAATAAACAGAATCAGGCTTTATTGGGAGCTCCGGGCGAGTTCACTGACCCTAGGACGCAGGTCAATGAAGGCGCGCTCGGGTTAGGACTTTTGGGTTTTTTATATTCGCAGGAGGGGGTTGGTAATGGCCAGCAGGATGGGGGTTTGGTGAAGCATGCAATTCCCGGAACAACCTCAGGGATGATTCTGAGGATTTGGGCGGGTGCGGTTTCGGTGAGATTAGCACCTGCCGGAAAATTCAGGGCAAAGGAGGGTTTCACAACCCTACCCCAAGGCAACTGCCGGACATTCCCAACTCTATGTAATAGAGGGCAAGGGGCGACGTCATCCTTCTGGCTGCTTCCTGCTGTATGGGGACGTCGTTAGGGGTAGGGGATTGTGTTATTGTAGTCAGGGTCTCAGGTTCCAAGGGGTTGGTATTGGCGTGGCAGTAGTATTTCATGTACTGTCTGGCTCGTGAGGGTCCTTAACCGGTTCTGCAATAGGGTGGACAGCAATCGGAGCAGGCAAGGTCCAAAAGCTAGGACAGAGGATTGGGGATGGTAGGCTGTGTGGAGCTTCTACTGTATGCCAAGAGAAGTGGAGACAGCGTCGGTGACCTTGGAGATGAAGGCAGGTCCGTTGTCCGACTGGATGGAGGAGGGCAAACCGAAGCGGGGGATGATGTCTCGGATCAGGTGGTCAGCTACCATCCCGGCGGTTTCAGAGGTTGTGGGGAAAGCCTCGATCCATCCTGAAAAAGTATCCACCATAGTTAGAAGGTATTTGAGGTTTTTATGTTTGGGCATGTGGTTGAAGTCAACCTGCCAATCTTGCCCAGGCAGGTGGCCCCGCATTTGGTGAAGTGGGCGGCGGACATGGCAGGCCCCTTGACTGTTCGTCCTGGAACAGGTGGAGCAAGAGGAATGAACATTTTGGATAGTTTGCCGGAGATGGTTGTGGTGGAATAGAGGAGATAGAAAATGAAAAAGAGCTTTAGGTCCAATGTAAGGATTTATGAATGTCAGCGATTATTTGGTGTCTTTGAGACTGTGGGAGGATGAGGAGGTCATTTTTGAAAGCCCATCCGTCCTTAATTTGGACCTCAGGGGAGGATTGAAAAAGATCTTGTTCTGTGGAAGAATATTGTGGGTTGTATGTCTTTGAAAGAAAGCAGATAGCAAAGGTAGGGTGTGTGAGATGGGAAACTGTGGGCGGTTGGGAAAAGAGGATGGGTCCTTAAGTCTGATTAACACAGGAGTGTGGTGTGAGGCTACAGTGGGGGTGTCCGTGTTCCAGACTTCAGGGTTTACCCCGGGTAAAGGCTAGACCCTGTGGTCCGAGTCCGGCTCAGTTTCGGGACCTGGTACTAATGCTAGTAAAAAACCTGCTTGGGGGGAAAAAGAAATACTTGCCCGGAGTTTGGACAAAATGTCTCTCCCTAGGAGGGGAACTGGGCAGGAGGGTATAACTAGGAAGGAGTGTGAGAATGGGTGACCCTCAAATAGGCAATTAAGGGGGGCTGTTTGCCGTGGAGTCGAGGGTGATCCGTCGATTCCCATGACCGAGACCTGGGAAGGAACTGTAAGGCCCGAATGAGAGGGAAGGACAGAGTAGGTAGCCCCCGTGTCTATTAAAAAAGAGACAGACTTACCCGCTACCTGGAGCGTAGCCCTGGGCTCGGTGAGGGTAACCGGAGTCGAAGAGCCAGGGCCCCCTCAGTCGTCCATCAAGCCCAGCAGTTCTGAGACCGGAAATGCCTGGTTCTCAGCTCCCCAGCACTGAGGTGCCGTAGGCTGAGCCAGGGTCGGGCAGTCCGACTTCCAGTGGCCCATGAGTTTGCCTTGTGGGCAAGGTTTGGTAGGGGGCCTCGGTTGCGGGCAGGCCTTGGCCCAGTGGCCCTCTTTGCCGCACTTAAAGCAGGCACCTGGTAGTGTGCGCTGTCCTCCTTGGGAGGCTGGCCTTTTGGCCGGTTCCCCTACCGACCGAAGGGCCGCTACCAGGGCTTGGGTTTGGAGGTTTACCTTTTGTTGCAGCCGTTCAAGGCGGGCGGCTTCAGCCATTTCCTCCCGGGCATTGAAGACCTTAAAGGCCATTTTTACCAGGTCAACTACAGGACAATTTTATTAATTTGGGTTAAGATGTGCAGAGAAATTGTGAGAAATAGTCTCTGTACTGTGTGATTGGCATGACCAGGATTGTAAATGCAAAGGGAAGGAAAACATGGATCCCCAGACATTCCACCATGCCTGTGGGGAAAGGGGTGAATGGCTAGCCAGGTGCAGGAAGAGAAAAGCCAAAATAAACCTTTTCTTATAGCAATGAGCCATTTGCAGGCATTTGTCCCCACAGAAACTACTTCTCCTATGTAAATGAATGTGATTAACACGTGTGACTCTGGACAGAGAGATGGCAGATAAACACTAGATAATATAGGAATGCCATTTAATATGTAAGAAGACATATTTCTACCATTGTGTTGGCTTGTAAATTTTGTTTTCTCCAAAATAATGTATGGCTTGCAAATTGAACGTGGTCCTATCATGTTAAAGGACATATGACTATAACCAATAGTGGTAAGGGGCTCCTAATTGCAATTTTTGCTTCTGTACTTCCCACTTACAAAACTATAAAAACTAAGTAGAACAAAGGGCCAGCGTGCTCTCCCTCAGACCTCTGTCGGAGTTGCCGCCGCTTGACCAAGCTAGAGAATAAAGCTTTGATGTGTAATCGACAGACTTTGTTCGTGTCTTCCATGTTTCAGGTCCCTCTGGATTAGGCTTAACACTAGTTGCTTCCTGTATGTGCCTTGACCTGGCAAACCCGAGTTTTGAATCAGTGACCTTTGTGTTCCTGGTTGATGCTTTATCCACTGTGCCACCATAGGACAGGCGTAAAATAATATCATAGTTTAAAATGGTGGAACTAAAATTCTAGAAAACTTTAGAAAGAATATATATGTTTTTCTGTGGTTATATAAAGCATTCTAATTTTCCGGTTATGTTCAAAGGATGAGAGAAAAAGTGAAGAGTTTTGGAGTTTGGGAGATATTTTTGTAGAAAATTAGCTGAAAAGTTGAAAAGTAATTGTAAAAAGAAATTCTCATAGGAAGATTGTAAAATATAAGCATATTTAAATCATCTATTTAAAGGAAGAGACTATCATGAACTGTACTGAATATAAGAGATGTATTTAAGGCAAAAATATTGTCAAATTTTGAAATCAAAGGGATATAAAATATAATCAAGGGGTAAATGAGAAGTGGAAAATTAATTTATATAATATAAAAAAATAAAATGAAGGCTTAAATCCTGAAATTTGGTACTGCTTCATATTAATTTCACAGAGAGGTTTGAGAAAATTGTATGATATGGAAATTATATCTCAATAAAGTTGTTAAAGAAAAAGTTGGTGTTTGGCATGACCACTGAAACTGGCAAAGATAAACATTTCACAACTTCCGACGGTATCCCAGCAAGGGGAAAGCCTTCATTAATGCATCACACCAATTCCTTCTTCCACCCTTTTTAAGCATCATTAGATGAAAATGCAATCATTTTAGGGTAAGTGGAAAAGAATTTATAGTGTCTTTGAAATGAGGGAGCCACCTGAGCCAGGGTACATTATCAACCCTGAGCTGGTGATTCTGTATCAACACTATTTAAGAGTAGCATTATTAATACCGCATGTAATACTATTTTTAATTCACCTTATGAACAGTTTATTCAATTAAGCCATTTTTCTTCTATTTCCTATACTATCATTCCTATTTTTCTGTTGCCTATCTTTCTTTCTTTGAATGCTTCAACTGTTTGTCTCATTAAAGAAAACACATGGCATGGCACATATGGTAGCAGCTTCCTCAATGGTCTATGCTATAGCCCTCTGAAGATGAGGTTGAGATAAGGGAGCCCAAATCGAAGGATCATAAGTTATAACCTTTTTTGGAATCAGAGACATGTCATTTTATTGGTTCTTTGCTTGTCATCATAAAACCAATCTGTTTTCTTGCACAACTTTCAAGGGCTATATTTCAAAAGCTCCAGGGTATGTTCCATTGCTTTAAAAAGGTAGGAGATACAGTAAAGCAGTGCCTTTGTCAGCATATACTTTCTCTATTTATGCTTTCACTCACTCCAAATGGAGAAGGATTGAAATTACACTAAATTCTGGGGCATTTTCTTTATCATCATATCCCACTTCTGGGACTCAATTTGAAAAGTTCAGTTTGATCAATTATGTCTACCATGAAATTGTTAGCCTTTTGATCATTTACCTAAATCTAAAACAGCTAAGATTTATCAGGCAGTTGCCTATATTTTCAATCAAAATGCCATTTTCTTTTGAACTATTCAATACATTTTTAAGCTCCCATGGTTACATTTCTACTGCATTGTGTGCCTGGGAGTATGACTAGTGACTAATGACCATATGTTAATATAATCAAAATAAACACTGTCTTTCACTAATTCCCAACAGAACCATTGTTGTGCAATGACACTTCTATTTTCTCTATTTTACTTAGTATGACTGACTCTTTTTTTCTCTTAATGCTTTCAGAAATTTTACCGCTAAAAAACAATTAAGCAGTAACTATTAGTCCTTCTCATTCTTTTCCTCCCTATCTGTCTTTTCTTATGAATTTATTTTGCCAATTCTACAGGAGTCAAAACTTTTCATACATATGTAATAAACAAGCAAACAACCCTCTGCTGCAAAGGTTTTGCTGCTTTGCACTGAGCGTGGGTTAGCATCTGCCCTGGCATCAGATCTTTTTGGGTCTTTTTTTTCTCTTCTTTGCCTAAACACAGTGACCTTGCCACATTGAATTATAGGTCTTAAAGACAATCTTATTCATGATACCATTTAAAAAAATGTATTGAATTTGTTGGGGTGACATTGGTAAATAAAATCATACAGGTTTCAGGTATACAAGTCTACAATACATCATCTGTACATTGCACTGTGTGTTCACCACTCTTAGTCAAGTCCCCCTCCATCACCGTCTGTACCCCGCTCTACATTTCTCCACCTCCCTCCATCACAGCTTTCCCTCCTGCAATTCCCAAACTGTTTTCTGTGTTGGTACTTCTTTTTTCCTTTGCTTAATTCCTTGATCTTGGGTCTTGATTGATAATCAAACTCATCATGCAGAACCAAGCTTTCAAACAATACCAAGTTTATTACCTTTAATGAAGGACAAAGATTTAGGAACAATAGCACAGTGGCAACAGAGCTGTTGTCTCCTGACTCTCAGGGACAGCTTCTGAATGTTCTCGAAACTCCACATTTAAGATTATGACTGAGATTTGATATTAGATTTAATAACAGAGGTGATTAGTTACTTCAACAAAAGAGTTATAGTGTCATGTTGGGTAAATGTTCAATTAGAAAGGGTTTATGAGAGATAGGACAGGCACTGTAGATAGAAACCATAGATAATATTCTCAATGAGTTTTCCTATAAAGGACAGTGGAAGAATGGGAAGAAACTGAAACAAAAGTCAAGTCAAAAATGGTTTTGTAAAGAAAGAGTTTGCTGATGGTAGTGAACCATTTCTTTCTCAGTAAGAAAGGAAAAATAAAATATGTCAGAGGAAGAGAGAAGCATTTCTAAATGATGTATTTGCATAGGCAAGAAGAAATGAGTCCTGAACACTGCTGGATTACTGGGAATATTTCCACATTGTTCTTGCGTTCCATTGAGCTACTTATTGTTATCTCAGGCTTCAGAAGAAAGAAATACAGTTGTCCTGTGCCAAAGTGCAGTTCACTTTTCAAAGTCTCACTATTGTAGATTTTAAAATTGTATATATCTAATTTTGTATCACAGATTTTTTGCTATATCACAGGATTTTGTGGTATACAGGTATTTTTTATATGTTTATTATTTTAATTATTTTTGCAGTAAAATAAGCATTTTATAGCCTAAAAAATTGAAAATATAAAAATATTAATCAAAACATATTTAAAGAATATTAAATTGAAATAAAGCCTTAAAATATGTATAAATAATACAATAAATATAAGGTCACTACTTTGTGGGGGGTTCTGGAACCTAACCCCTGCAATAGATGAGGGACCACTGTACATACAACAACTCTTTGTTTTATTGTTTGTTTTTGGTTCTTTTTGAATATCCAATATTATGATTTCTTGTTGAAATGCTATGGGGTGAATTTTAACCAAGAGAAATAGGGAATTCTAATAATTCCTTTCTCATTCCATTACACCACGAAGAAATATTTCCCCAGATTTCAGTTTCTCAGAGAAAACTAACACATCGGCAACAGAGTAAAGGATCTGATATTTTTCAGACTTTTATTCAGGAAAGAAAATCAATTGTAGTTCATACCGCTATGGCACTCTAATCAATGATTTCTGCCTAAACTCTTAACAGAATATTCAGTGGAATCTAGGTGTGTTTAATATGCAGGAGATGGATGTAATCAAATGAAGGAGATAAAAGGTTTGCAAATTGAGTGAATGCTCTTCCATGTTTTGGTTTATGGTCCCCACTGCACTGATTTTATTGATAGAGAGTTTTATTTCTCCCACTATTTTTGGCCTTATTGTTGATGCTGTTAATAGATTTTTAGGAGCCAAGTATTTAGAGATAACCATAGAGATATAGCCTGTATCATTTATTAGAGATATTATTAGCTGAAATCTGTTCTCTCAGCACAGGGCCAACCAAAAAGAACAACATGGAAGCCCTAATTTTTCCTTTTTCTATACTTACTTACAGGCAGTCTTATTCTTGTCCCAATCAAGGTTCTTTAAGTTCAAAGCTATTTAAAATTTGCCGGGGTCCAGCCCCGGGGGGAATCCAGGGGTCCCACAGGAAGAGAGGGCATCGGCGCAAATCGAGTGAGAGAGCCAAATTCTTTTCTTTCTCTTTATTCTCTCGTTAGCATTTACTGCCAGACATCTCTGCCAAATGCTGGTCTAGCTTTCTTTTTATGCACACACACTAAGTTACAATCACATGGTATTTTGTTTCACTATGGTTACATGTTTCCAGATAACAGTTAATTCATATCTATAAGCTATAAATCAGGTGGTAAGTTATTCAAAGTACAGTTATACAATAGCAATAACAATATTGGTACAAACTTCTAAAAGATTAGTACTAATTAATACCTCTACTTTACTGTTGTTGTGAGTCAAGGGCGCAGAGAGAGAGATTAACAGACAAAATCATCAAGGACTAGCAAAGGACCACCGCTTGCTCAGGCAAATGGCCTTGAGTTCATGCAGTGTCCTAATTTTTTCACAAGACTACAAAAAGCTTGTTTTACTGAGAAATTGGCATAACATCAAGAGTAACTTTTGCTTAAAGATACATAGAGTGCACCTGCAAGATAGCTTAATAGCAACATAATATCAGAAGGCATTAATTGCTATTGTTGCTATGGATCCCACCACATTCCTCTCCTTATTCTTGGAAAATACAAAAATCTCATGAGAATGTTTTACTGAGAAAAGCCCAGCAACTGCCTTCAGTCACAAAACAAGTCTCTTAACAAAACTTCTTTACTTGCCGGCTGTGCTCCCATCCAAGGCCACACAACGGGCCACTCTGCTACACCTTACCTAAGATTCTATTGTCTAGTCAAATTTTATTTATTTACTATATTCATACACTAGTTAAGTTCTAACTTTATTCTTCTCAGAGTGTTCCACCACCTGTAGGTCAGGTATGCAAGAAGAAAGGAAAGTTTCTCTACTCTACCACATGAAAAGGCTACTCTACCACATTCATACACTAGTTAAGTTCTAACTTTATTCTTCTCAGAGTGTTCCACCACCTGTAGGTCAGGTATGCAAGAAGAAAGGAAAGTTTCTCTACTCTACCACATGAAAAGGCTAGCGAGGTAAAGTAATGAATTAAGTGAAGGCTGAAGGGTGCTCTATGTATAGTTACTGTTTCCTACCTATTCATAAGTCACAATCTATTCTTTCTAACATGATTAATAAGAAGAAATTCTCAGAGTAATGGCGGGGTAGGAAGCGATACCGATAAATCTCCCCCAAAACTCAACAAGATCTTCAACCAGAAACAGAAAAACCTATACTTGGAGCTTCCAGATGCTTCGCAATACACCCAAAGGTATGATTGAGTGAAAAATTGGCTAAATATATAACCAAACCCCGAAGGAAATAGGGAGTAAGAAATGCTCCGCCTTCCTCACTAACCTAAACAGGGCGGCTTTCTCTGGTAACTGTGAATATAGAAACTGAGGCGGGCAAAGGGGGTGAATAGATCCAAGCCGCCGCGGCACAAACGGCCGAACCAGGCTGTGGCACACAGATCCAAGCCGAGGAAAATCTGATCCTGTGGCAACCCGGGCAATACAAGCTAACACTCGAGCCAAACCCAAACAAAGAAAGACAAGCGGAGCGGCCATTTTACCCGGTCTCCTGGTCGGTGCGCAGTTAGTGGGCGAGAATTTCTTCCTAGGCCCCGAGAGTGGGTGCCCGTGTTGCCCCACGGAGAGGCAGGGTCAGAGGCCTTTCTGTGGGCCGAGGACAGAGTCTCTGGGCAGCCCCAGCACCCTGGGAAAGCCACGCACGGGAGGGAGTGAGAACTAATTCCAACGGTGGAGATTTTCCGTGCTGGTGAGGGTTTCACTCAGAGGGAACCGCGGCCGGCCTCATATCCTGGTTTGCGCGCGCAGATAAGGAGTGAGTGATTCCTCCGAGTGCCTCGGCAGTGCGCGCCCGTGTTATCGCAGAGAGGGGCAGAGTCAGGGGCCTTTGTGTGGGCCAAAGCGGAATCTTGAGCCACCCCAGTGCCGTGCAAAAGCCGCGCACGGGGACAGAGCGAGACTCAATTCCAACGCTGCAACTTTTCCCTGCGGTTGGGGGTTTCACTCAGAGCGTGAGACTGCTGGCTGGATATCCTGGTCACAGACAGTGAGTGAGAGTTTCCTCCAAGCGCCCCCCAGAAGTGGGCGCCCGCTTGTGTTACCGGACAGAGTGGCAGAGCCAGTGGTCTTTGAGTGGGCGGAAAGCCCGCCTGATTATGCTAGCAGCTCTGACTGACTGAGCCTTACCCAGAGCCCTGTGCTGAGTGGAAATAGAGTGGGGAGTTGCCAGCTCTTTGAGCCTCTTACTATCCAGGCAGAGGCAGCAGCAACCCCATAGCTGGATTATCAGGCTACTAATTGAGGAAGGAAAGACTAGGAGAAAGGCTCCAGGAACACGGACTCTCTCACTGTCGGAGCCTATAAATGCTAATGAGCCTCGACTCCCACGAGACTAAAGCACAATACATGACATTGCCATAGAGACTTATCAACTGCAAGCCTCTACCTGAGCGTGCCAAAGGGGCAGAACCTGGGGTACAGAGTCACCGACCAGGAAGAGGGAGAGAAAAGAAAAAGCAAGAAGATAACCTCTCAAAATCAAGAATAATCTGCAGACTTTATAACCTATCACATTTTATTATATTTGTTTGTTTGTTTCTCTTATCTTCATTCTTGATACTTTTTTTTCCTCCTCCAATTTGGCCGATTAACTCTCTACTGGTCTTACTCTCTCCTCTCCTTGAACTACACTACCCATAAGTGTTACATCTCCCATTATCTTTTCTCTTCTCTTCCTTTCTCTCTATGAGGGTTGCACTCCAAAACCCTTAACTCTCTCTCTCTCTCCTTTCTTTTTTCTTCTTTTAGTGGTTCCCTCTTTTTTTCTCTCTCTCTCTTTCTTTTCTCCCTCTATATTAGTTTCTTCCTTTCTCCTTTACATCTCCTCTCATTCAAACCTCAATAACAAACAAATTATCTTATCTGGGACTCAAACCTATGTTTGTGGCATTTTGGGGGGTTTTTACTTCACCTTTTTAACTCACTAGCAGTGCTCCCATCCCTGGCTCTCCATATTATCTAGTTCTTGTTCCACTAAATACAATAGTAAGTTTTTAATTTGTCCCCCCATTTTTCCGTTTTCCCTTTATTCCTCTCATCATAACTCTTAGACAACCAACACCTAAAAGCAAATTATTTTATTCTTGACCCAAATTTTTTCCTTATTTGCTTTTTGTGGGTCCATACGCTCTTTTTTTTTTCTTTTTTCTTTTTTTTTTTTTTCCTTTTTTTTTTTTTTTTCTCTCTTTTTTGCCTCTTTATTACTTTTCCCCAATTCAGGCCCTCCATCACAGGCATTGTTTGTTATAACTCACAGTCCACCACAAGATTTTCTCAAGAAAGAGGGGAGAGGAGAGGAGAGGAAAAAAAGAGGGGGGGAATAATTTCCTTTTTTAAAAAATTTTTATTTTATTTTATTTTTCTTTATTTCATTATTAATTTTTTTTTAAAAAAAAACAACTCTTTTCGATTTGTTATTTTTTTATTTTTTTTTAACTTTTTATTCTTTATTAAATCTCATTAATACTATCAACACAACCACCCTCAGATGCCATTAAGAAAGAGAAAATCGAATATCATGGATACAAAAGAAAGAGAGGTAACACAGCTAGATGAGGAAAAATCTATGGAGAAAAAATTTAATATATTGGAAACCTTGGAGCTAAATGACAGAGAATTCAAGATAGAAATACTAAAAATCCTCCGAGATATACAAGAAAACACAGAAAGGCAATATAGGGAGCTCAGAAAACAACTCTATGAACACAAAGAATATATGTCCAAGGAAATTGAAACTATAAAAACAAATCAAACAGAGATGAAAAACTCAATTCACGAGCTGAAAAATGAAGTAACAAGCTTAGCTAATAGAACAGGTCAGATAGAAGAGAGGATTAGTGAAATAGAAGACAAGCAACATGAGGCACAACAGAGAGAAGAAGAAAGAGACTCAAAAATTAAAAAAAATGAGATAGCCCTACAAGAATTATCTGACTCCATCAAAAAGAATAACATAAGAATAATAGGTATATCAGAGGGAGAAGAGAGAGAAAATGGAATGGAGAACATACTCAAACAAATAATAGATGAGAACTTCCCAAGCCTGTGGAAAGAACTAAAGCCTCAAGTTCAAGAAGCAAACAGAACTCCAAGTTTTCTTAACCCCAACAAACCTACTCCAAGGCATATCATAATGAAATTGACACAAACAGCAAAGAAAAAATTCTCAAGGCAGCCAGGGAAAAGAAGAATACAACATATAAAGGAAGGCCCATTAGATTATCATCAGATTTCTCAGCAGAAACTCTACAAGCTAGAAGAGAGTGGACCCCAATATTTAAAGTCCTGAAAGAGAGGAACTTTCAGCCACGAATACTATACCCATCAAAGCTATCCTTCAAATACGAAGGAGAAATAAAAACATTCACAGATACAGAAAAGATGAGGGAATTTATCATCAGAAAACCCCCACTCCAGGAATTACTAAAGGGGGTTCTCCAATCAGATACAAAGAACAAAAAAAAACAGAGCCACAAGTAAAAGCTCCAAGAAGAACACAATAAAACCAAATTTAAACTGTGACAACAACAAAAAGAAAGAGGGGGAGAAGATGGAGATTAACAGTAGCAAAGGACGATGGAGTGCAAAAGTACTCACAAAATAGTTCACTACAATGAACAGGGTAGGGACCCTTTTCATTACTCAAAGGTAACCACCATTGAAAAAACCACCACAGAAGCACATGAGATAAAAAAGATAGCAACAGAGGAAAGATGTATGGAATACAACCAAATAAAAACAAAAGATCGAAAAACGAAAGAGAAGGATCAAACAAGACACAAAACTAACAGAAAGCAAGATATAAAATGGCAATAGGGAACTCACAAGTATCAATAATTACACTAAATGTAAACAGATTAAACTCACCAATAAAAAGGCACAGAGTAGCAGAATGGATTAAAAAAGAAAATCCAACTGTATGCTGCCTACAGGAAACTCATCTAAGTAACAAGGATAAAAACAAATTCAAAGTGAAAGGCTGGAAAACAATACTCCAAGCAAATAACATCCAAAAAAAAGCAGGTGTAGCAATACTCATATCGGATAATGCTGACTACAAGACAGGAAAAGTACTCAGAGACAAAAATGGCCATTTCATAATGGCTAAGGGGACACTGAATCAAGAAGACATAACAATTCTTAATATATATGCACCAAACCAAGGAGCACCAAAATATATAAGACAGCTACTTATTGACCTTAAAACAAAAACTGACAAAAATACAATCATACTTGGAGACCTCAATACACCGCTGACGGCTCTAGATCGGTCATCCAAACAGAGAATCAACAAAGACATAGTGGCCTTAAACAAAACACTAGAGCACCTGGATATGATAGACATCTACAGGACATTTCATCCCAAAGTGACTGAGTATACATTTTTCTCCAGTGTACATGGATCATTCTCAAGAATTGACCATATGTTGGGCCACAAAAACAACATCAGCAAATTCAGAAAAATTGAAGTTGTACCAAGCATATTTTCTGATCATAAAGCCTTGAAACTAGAATTCAACTGCAAAAAAGAGGAAAAAAATCCCACAAAAATGTGGAAACTAAACAACATACTTTTAAAAAATGAATGGGTCAAAGAAGAAATAAGTGCAGAGATCAAAAGATATATACAGACTAATGAAAATGACAATACGACATATCGGAATCTATGGGATGCAGCAAAAGCAGTGATAAGAGGGAAGTTCATATCACTTCAGGCATATATGAACAAACAAGAGAGAGCCCAAGTGAACCACTTAACTTCCCACCTTAAGGAACTAGAAAAAGAAGAACAAAGACAACCCAAAACCAGCCGAAGAAAGGAAATAATAAAAATCAGAGCAGAAATAAATGAATTAGAGAACAGAAAAACTATAGAAAAAATTAATAGAACAAGGAGCTGGTTCTTTGAAAAGATCAATAAAATTGACAAACCCTTGGCAAGACTTACCAAGGAAAAAAGAGAAAGAACTCATATAAACAAAATCCAAAATGAAAGAGGAGAAATCACCACGGACACTGTAGATATACAAAGAATTATTGTAGAATACTATGAAAAACTTTATGCCACTAAATTCAACAACCTAGAAGAAATGGATAAATTCCTAGAAAAATACAACCTTCCTAGACTGAGTCAAGAAGAAGCAGAAAGCCTAAACAGACCTATCAGTAGAGAAGAAATAGAAAAAACCATTAAAAACCTCCCCAAAAATAAAAGTCCAGGCCCTGACGGCTATACCAGCGAATTTTATCAAACATTCAAAGAAGACTTGGTTCCTATTCTACTCAAAGTCTTCCAAAAAATTGAAGAAGAAGCAATACTTCCAAACACATTTCATGAGGCCAACATAACCCTCATCCCAAAACCAGGCAAGGATGGCACAAAAAAAGAAAACTACAGACCAATATCTCTAATGAATACAGATGCTAAAATACTAAACAAAATACTAGCAAATCGAATACAACAACATATTAAAAAAATAATATATCATGATCAAGTGGGATTCATCCCAGAATCTCAAGGATGGTTCAACATACGTAAAACGGTTAATGTAATACACCATATCAACAAAACAAAGAACAAAAACCACATGATCTTATCAATAGACGCAGAAAAGGCTTTCAATAAAATACAACACAATTTTATGTTTAAGACTCTCAACAAAATGGGTATAGAAGGAAAATATCTCAACATGATAAAGGCCATATATGATAAACCATCAGCTAACATCATATTAAATGGCACTAAACTGAAGGCTTTCCCCCTTAAATCAGGAACAAGACAGGGTTGTCCACTCTCTCCACTCTTATTTAATGTGGTACTAGAGGTTCTAGCCAGAGCAATCAGACAAGACAAAGAAATAAAAGGCATCCATATCGGAAAAGAAGAAGTAAAGGTATCACTTTTTGCAGATGATATGATCCTATACATCGAAAACCCCAAAGAATCCACAAAAAGACTACTAGAAACAATAAGCTAATACAGTAAGGTCGCAGGATACAAAATTAACATACAGAAGTCAATAGCCTTTCTATATGCCAACAATGAAATATTAGAAAACGAACTCAAAAGAATAATCCCCTTCACGATTGCAACAAAAAAAATAAAATACTTAGGAATAAACATAACAAAGAATGTAAAGGACTTATATAATGAAAACTATAAACCATTGTTAAGGGAAATCGAAAAAGATATAATGAGATGGAAGAATATACCTTGTTCTTGGCTAGGAAGAATAAATATAATCAAGATGGCTATATTACCCAAAGCAATATACAAATTTAATGCAATTCCCATCAAACTTCCAATGACGTTTTTTAAAGAAATAGAGCAAAAAATCATCAGATTTATATGGAACTATAAAAAACCCCGAATAGCCAAAGCAATCCTAAAGAAAAAGAATGAAGCTGGGGGCATAACAATACCTGACTTCAAACTCTATTATAGGGCCACGACAATCAAAACAGCATGGTATTGGCAGAAAAATAGACACTCAGACCAATGGAACAGAATAGAAAGTCCAGAAATAAAACCACTTATATATAGTCAAATAATTTTTGATAAAGGGGCCAACAACACACAATGGAGAAAAGAAAGCCTCTTCAATAAATGGTGCTGGGAAAACTGGAAAGCCACATGCAAAAGAATGAAACTGGACTACAGTCTCTCTCCCTGTACAAAAATTAACTCAAAATGGATCAAAGATCTAAACATAAGACCTGAAACAATTAAGTACATAGAAGAAGACATAGGTACTCAACTCATGGACCTGGGTTTTAAAGAGCATTTTATGAATTTGACTCCAATGGCAAGAGAAGTGAAGGCAAAAATTAATGAATGGGACTACATCAGACTAAGAAGTTTTTGCTCAGCAAGAGAAACTGATAACAAAATAAACAGAAAGCCAACTAAATGGGAAATGATATTTTCAAACAACAGTTCAGATAAGGGCCTAATATCCAAAATATACAAAGAACTCATAAAACTCAACAACAAACAAACAAACAATCCAATAAAAAAATGGGAAGAGGATATGAATAGACACTTCTCCCAGGAAGAAATACAAATGGCCAACAGATATATGAAAAGATGCTCATCTTCTTTAGCTATTAGAGAAATGCAAATCAAAACGGCAATGAGATACCACCTCACACCTGTTCGATTAGCTGTTATTAGCAAGTCAGGTAATAGCAAATGTTGGAGAGGCTGTGGAGAAAAAGGAACCCTCATACACTGTTGGTGGGAATGTAAAGTAGTACAACCATTATGGAAGAAAGTATGGTGGTTCCTCAAAAAACTGAAAATAGAACTACCTTATGACCCAGCAATCCCTCTACTGGGTATATATCCCCAAAACTCAGAAACATTGATACGTAAAGACACATGCAGCCCCATGTTTATTGCAGCATTGTTCACAGTGGCCAGGACATGGAAACAACCAAAAAGCCCGTCAATAGATGACTGGATAAAGAAGATGTGGCACATATACACTATGGAATACTACTCAGCCGTAAGAAATGATGACATCGGAACATTTACAGCAAAATGGTGGGATCTTGATAACATGATACGAAGCGAAATAAGTAAATCAGAAAAAAACAGGAACTGTATTATTCCATACGTAGGTGGGACATAATACTGAAACTAAGAGGCATTGACAAGAGTGTGGTGGTTACAGGGGGGAGGAGGGAATGGGAGAGGGATAGGGGGTGGGGAGGGGCACAAAGAAAACAAGATAGAAGGTGACAGAGGACAATCTGACTTTGGGTGGTGGGTATGCAACATAATTGAACGACAAGATAACCTGGACTTGTTATCTTTGAATATATGTATCCTGATTTATTGATGTCACCCCATTAAAAAAATAAAATTATAAAAAAAAAAAAAAAAGAAATAGAAAAAAAAAAAAAAAAAAGAAGAAATTCTCCTACAAACTTAACCCTTTACGAGGGATATTATGGCCAGCCTTATGTCTATGAGCCCAGTCCTAGGGGCTTACAGGCTTTTCTGTGGAACTCACACCCTCTGTCTTATTTCCAAAGAAATTACTACGAACCTACAGGGAAAGCATGGTACTATTATCCCTGTGCTATAAATGATAGCACACACCCAGAAAAGGGGGGATATAAGGCCAGATTAATTCAAAAAGGTCAAAGGGGGAAGTATCATTGTGCCTTTCCTTTGTGGTGATTTTGTCAACCCACAGCCATTGGTCTTCACTGCGATGACTTTGTCACCCCACATCCATTGGTCTTCTCTGCTGTGACTTTGTCAATCAGCAGTTTTTGATCTTCTTCTGCTGTGACCTTGTCAGCCAGCAATTGTGGGTCTTCTCCTGCTGTGACCTTGTCAGCCAGCAGTTGTGGGTCTTCTCTGCTGTGACCTTGTCAGCCAGCAGTCGTTGATCGGCTCCAGACAAAAAAATAATCATATTTCTAACACTGAACACTCAAATATAGCCTCTTTTGTTTTGGTAATATATGAATAAATGAATGACTGAGAATTACACAGACAGTAGGTTAGAGCACAAGCAATATGGTCAATGACCAGCATATCATATTTCTTGAAAGAGGACTTTTTATCACAGCAGTATTTTCTTTTACATTTCCACCACCTAGCATAAACTTGATTGCAGGTGGCTGCAGCACAGTGCATTTGATCCAATTCGAAATATGACTTTCAAGCAACTTTAACTTTTTATATGATTACCTTACCAGTGATTTAAGAATAACTTTTCAACACATTTTCTCCCATAGCGTTAGCCATATCCCAAATCTAATCCCAATATCTAATTACCATCCTTTCTAGATTAAAATCATGTTTTCCTAAATAAAAACAAAATAAATTAGTTTGAAATATAGAGTGAAATTCTGGCAAAATGGAACGTTCTGCAATTTACAATATTATCAGTATGTTTTGTCGTTTCTTTTCTTGTTAGCTCATTTTGCAGATGATACCATGAGGCCCAGACAAGCTAATTAATCTCGGGATACATAGGTTAGGTAGCTTGCTGTCACATTAGTGTTTCTACACAGCTACTGGGAAAAGGTAGAATGACAAAATGTTATGGAACATGAGGCCTTCTAAATAACCCTGCTGTCATTTTTCAAATTGCTGCCAATGCCTTCTTTAGAGCAGCAGCAAAATACCAATGAAGGCTGAAGTAGGAGGTATAATAGCTATTGTTCAAATAACAAGTGGCAACAGATCACATGCTCTCTGGTTCTGAAAAAAAAAAGGAGATAAAAAGAGCTACTGATCATATTTATATCTGTTATTTAGAGACAATTTCTCTCTTCTATGAACAGCAGACTTCTGGAAGATAGTGTGGTATTGACTGCTTAAATGAGGCTATTAGTGTGATGACAGAATTTAATAGTGTGTGAGGTTCTCAGCTTTTTATCATTAATGTGCCAGCCATCACTACCTTGCTATCATATAAACCAAAAAAACCTATAGCATTAGCCTTTACAAGTAATGACAGTCACTTTACCCTGGCAATGTTTAAACACTCATGGAAATCAAAACACAAGTCTAGAGCTGGAATGTCTGGTTGATGTATTTGCATATTCATCTCTAAAGCATGTTATAGAAGTACTACAACCTACATATTTGGAGGAACCATTGATTTAAGGTAGGTACTCAAAACACTTTTATTACACGGATCAAATAGAAGTTTAAATTATTTCTGCTCTTACTGTTCTTACAATCAATGAAAAAGGGTGAAAGATATAAGTGCAAAGATTTACACTTCTATAAACTAAGATGGAAGTTATTCATGTTAAACCTAGGGTTTAATGAGGAGAAAAGAGAGAACCGTACAATAAAGCTACACCTTCCCACCAACCTCTGGCATCTCATCCCACTTACTCAGATTTATTTTTGTCCAGAACAGCAATGACTATTGGACATTTTCAACAACTTCTCTTCTGTCCCTCTTCCTTTTAGAGAATATAAATGCCAAATGGGCAGAAATTTTGTGGGTTTTTTCATATCTTCTAGCACATACTATATACCCTCAACAGACATTAGTTGAATGAATAAAAGTAGAAGAGGTTACTGGAAGGCCTCAATATAGGAAGAAAAACAGTTAATAATGAAGACTGGAATTCATAAAGAGAAGTAAGGACGATGGTGGATTTTCTCTATATTTTAGGGTTCTCTCAGTTTGGTAGAGAATACCGATATGGCTGTATAGATAAGATATCTACACACATAGATATATATGTGTGTGTGTATATATACATAGTTCATAATTCAAAAAGTCTTGAAAGGTTTATATTGTAAAATACTAAATATACTTTTAAGGATAGGAAAAGAAAGATACGTAAAGACAGGACAAGAACTACAAGAAGAAAAGAAAAAGCTACCTCCATTTGAATCCATTTTCTACCCAATTCTTTTGCTTTAGACACTATATTCTATTAACTATCATTTTAACTTCCTGTGGTTTGAGACATTTTTTTTTTTTTTTTACATTTGTGTCATGCAGTTCAATATGGTAATTGTGGCCTCTGGCTTCTGGCTGTTGAAAGCTACCAGCTACCACCTCTCTCCTCTTTTGCGTTCAGGACTCATCTTTTCTATTGCTCTAAAGTTAAGCTTGGTGATCACCTGTCCTACCATCAGCCCTGGCCTACAGAAGAAAGCCACCACTGAACAAAATGGTACTAGTGTCCCTTTCATCAGTGTTTTCCTGATGGCTTTGGTGACTGGATGTGTTCTCTTGGCTCTTCTTGCAAAACAATTTTCTGGTGGATGGTCTTGTCTCACAAATATAATTCTTTCTGCAAGGTCACTATTCTGAGTCATTTTGACACCTTCTTGTACTGTGTTTGGGAAACTCATGCACTTCCACCTGCTTGGTGTAGGCAATTATTTTCTCCAGGCTTGAAGAGCCACTCTAGCTGTGAATTTGACCCCTGGGTGTATCAGAACATGATCCCAAGTCTGTAAATTTTTGTTTAACCAGTCTCAAGTTCTGAGCCTCCCCTAGCTACACTCCAGCATGTCCCATCAAAATATAATCCCAGGAATGCGATCCCCATTCCTTCTGGTACATACTAGCTAATTCTTGCACCTCCTTTGGGGTATACATGACCAGCTGCATAGATTCTTGATTAGTTTCAAAGTGTTCTCATCCTTGTATTTGCAATCCCTGTTTTCCACTTATCTGTACATTCCTTCCACTTTGAATTTTGTCTCATGGTAGTAGCATTGCAGAATAAATCAGAAAGGTGGAAGAAAAAATTTTAATAAGCAGCTGGTAAGTAATACTGATTGAGTTACTTTTCAAGTTTTGAAGAGAAACACTGCATGGGAGATGACTTGCTTAAAAAGAACATAGTTACTGATGATTTTATCTTAAAAGGAAGGTTTCCTGAAATAAAAATATAGAAAGCAGATGTCATTTTGTGCAATGTCCAGTTTAATTATATTCATTTATCTAATAAGAAACTACTGTTTGGATATAAGTTAGAAATGAATGTCATCTTTAGGAAAAAACAAAACATTTAGAGGTAAAGGGGCTATGAACTACAGAAGCCTAGTAAATGGGAATTTTGTGTTAATAGTATTCCAATAAAGTACTATAGAATATTGACCTCTAAATTTTCTCTCTGGTATTGCTTTGAAATTGAGTTGCAAACACCCATTACAATTATTGAAATGTTGCTAGAACTCTATGTAGATATTGGAGAATTAAGAGATTGCTGTGCTTATTGAAATATTCATGATTTGCTCTCTCATTTTGTAATGAAAAACAGCATATTGTAAATGCATTTAAGTAGCTGATCTATAATTTCAAATAATATGCCATTTCTTCTTATTTCCCTGTTATATTTTGTTAAGAAGCAATTTTAAACCTGTGCCCTAGCAATGACAAGGTTGATGCCTTCTGTAGCTCTGATAGGTGTGCCCTTTTAACATCACTCATCACTTATATCATAGACACAGAGAATGTTTCCCAAAAGATAAAATGAAGAATGGAAAAAGAAGGACAACATGAGATTTATGAAATATATAAAGACTTCCATACATACATAAACTTTTGTCACACAAGCCTGAGTGATGACACCAATTACTCAATGCAAATTATATACAATGATGCTTTATTTTTTAGAGTAACCTTGTCAAAATTATGTATTGATCTTCTATGAAAATATTATTCTTCATTTCTGTGTATGCTACTTGTTTTATGTCATTAGCTTACTGATTTTATATAAATAGGTTTAAAATACTTTGGTCTCTATAAAGGTAATTAAATAAATGACGGGTCAATTTTTAAAAAAAACAAAAATGTTATCACCATGTTACATTAATGAGAGGGAAATCAATAATATTTTATTTTATTATTTAATTCATCCTCTGTAAAATTATTCTCCAAAAATTTTTCTAAGTTTTTTGGAGGTGAGAAGGGAGATTGGCAAGGTGTTGATAAAATAATATATTTATGGTGGTTATAGTTCAGTTATATAATGTCACAATATTCTTTTTCAAAAATGGGTATTTGAAGGTTTCCATGTTATGCCTTAAATATGGATTATATGGCTTGATATTTTGAAGAATATTGATGGTAAATTAAAAAAATATTTTTGATTCATGCAATGTATTTTTCTTCAAACTAGAAACTCCATCTGTTCTTCTAGCTTTGTGTATCTTTCATAATTTATCAAATTTGAGATACAATTGAAAGACATAGCTTTTATCCACAATTACTAAAATACATTACTAAATTTTAAAAAAAGATAAGTCAATTATTGCTTGCCCTACTGTGGTAAATGTGGACAAAATATATTTAGCATGCATCAATTTCATCAACTATATCAATGAATAATCTCTACTTATATGAGCACCCCAAATACTTTCTATATTTAATTTACAGTACTCCGGTTTTATGTTAAACTGCTATGGCTGACTCTTTCCCCCAAAGAATAGAAAGAAGGTCTATGGTAACTTTAATTTTAACATTTCAAGTTCTTTTTATTGATAATTCTGAAGTGTAAGTCTGCAATCTAATATTATAAATGCATTATTCATAAGATAAATTCATAATTTATTATCCCAATAAAAAATCTTTTGATAATAAAAGGGCACTGTTAATTATAAAGAAAAGGATAAGAGGAACAATCCAGGATTGTTCCAGGTAAACATGGATTTATAGTCACTTTAATTTCTAAACATTGTTGACAATTTATCAGTATATTCATTTCAAAATTCAGCAGTCTCCATTTACTTTCGTTTTGCATACATGGTCTCTATTGTAGGGTATATTTTAGGCAAAATAGAATGGAACTGAGGAATACAGACTCTGTTCCCAGAGAGTATAGGTTCAGATATCAGTTCTTCTATTTATTAGCTGCATTGTCTTGGGTAATTTACTTGAACTATCAATGCCTTATTTCCTTTATCTATAAAGTTAGACTATATATTTCAGGAAATACTTTACATATTTATGAATATTGGGGTATTGTAAGCTATTTAAAACAGTTTCTAGCACAAGTAAATGATTAATAATTAGAAACTATTAGTTGCTGACACATAAGTTTTTAATATAAAAAATGGAGAAGAAAAAAACTGAACTACATTTTTATTATTTTACCTTATCTGTTCCTGCCCCAAACAATTAATGATAAGTACATACAATAAAGAATAAAGGTGACTACAAGGTAAAGTTTAAATTCTGTCTTATCATATCTCTATAGACTTGTTTTAGTGTGTGTGTGCGTTGAAAGAGAAATGTATGATGTGTATGATTATGTCTTTAAAGCAGGTTTATATGAGAGATCACCAACGTACACTTTGCCTCTACACATGGACAGCTGCCACAATTATCAAATTATCAATATTACTCTAGAATGGAACACACACACACACATACACACACATTTTAAATCAAGGGTGAACCTTCGTTGACACATTATAATCACTCAAATTTTATAATTTAGCTTAGGGTTCACTCTTGGTGTTGTATACTCTATGAGCTTGGGCAAATAGATATCCATTATTATTATACCATACAGAGTATTTTCACTGCCCTAAAAGCCCTCTGTGCTTGATCTATTCACTTCTCCATTTTTTTTCCCCTCACAACCACTAATCTTTTTATTATCAGCAGATTTTTTCTTTCAAGGAATTGCTCCCTAGGAAATCAAATTGGTAAACATAGAAATTTTCAATGTTTATTATCCTTTTAATTTTTATAGAATCAATAGTGATGTCCTCTCTTTTATGATTATTTATTTTTTATATATTTTTATTTATTAATTTTACCAAGAGAGGAGGGTGGGGGGACAAGTTTAGTTATTTCACTTCAGCTGTTCATTGTTTGCTTGTCTATATGCCTTAACCAGGCAGGCCCAGGGTTTTGAATGAGTGATCTCAGCATACCAGGTCAGCACTCTGTCCACTGTGCCACCAAAGGCCAGGTCCTTTTATTATAGATACTAGAAATTTGTTTCTATCACTCTTTGTTTTAGTTAACCTGGCTAGAGCTTTATGATATTATTGGTCTTTACAAAGAAACAGCTTTTGGTTTTATTGATTATCTTTACTTATTTTTGTTTTCAATCTCATTGATTTCTAATTTATACTATTCTTATTTTATGCTTTCTTTGTTTTTTTTAAATCCTTATTTCTATATTTACTATTGTGGAAACTTAGATGATTAACTGAAGATATAAAAATTCTAAAACACAGGCAGTAAAATCTCAGACATTTATCATAGTATTTTTTCTGATATATCTCCTTAGGCAAGGGAAATAAGAGAAAAAATAAACAATTGGGATTACATCAAACTAAAAAGTTTTAGCGCAGCAAAGGAACCATCAATAAAATGAAAAGACAACCCACTAAGTGCTAGAATATATTCACCAACATATCTAATAAGGAATTAATAACCAAAATTTATAAAGAACTTATAAAACCAACACCAAAAAAACCCCCAAACGATCCAATTAAAAAATGGGCAAAGGACCTAAATAGACACTTTGCTAAAGAGGACATACAGATGGCCAATAGACATATGAAAGATGCTCAATGTCACTAATCATCAGAGAAATGCAATAAAATCACAATGAGATATCACCTCACACCTGTCAGAGTGGCTATCATCAATAAATTAGCAAATAAGTGTTGACAAGAGTGTGGAGAAAAGGGAACCCTCCTGTGTTGGTGGTGGGAATGTGGAAAGTAGTATGGAGTTACCTTAAAAAAACTAAAAATAGACCTTTTGACCTAGCAGTCCCTCTTCTGAGAATATATCCTAAGAAGCCTGAAACACTAATTCCAAAGAATGTGTACATCCCCATGTTTATTGCAGCATTGTTTACAATAGCCAAGATCTGGAAACAGTCCAAGTGCCCATCAGTAGATGAGGGATAAAAAAGCTGTGGTACAGTTACACAATGAAATACTATGTGGCCTTAAAAAAGAAGGAAATCTTACCTTCTGTGACAGCATGAATAAATCTGGAGAGTATTATGCTAAGTGAAAAAAGCCAGTCAGAGAAAAACAAGTAGTATATGATTGCACTCATGTGTGGAATCCAATGAACAAAATGAACCAAAAAGCAAAATAAAGACAGAAGCATACATAGAGAGCAGGCAGAAACCTATTGGGTAGGGGTGAGGGTGGGTAAGGGAGGTGGAGGGATAGAGCAAAAAACGTGTCTTTCCTTAACTTTGTCCAGTCTGCTGTTAAGCCCATGTGTTGTTTCTGGCATTTCCTTCTGGTTCTTAGAAATTTTGTCTCTCTTTTTTTTTTTTTTGTATTTTTCTGAAGCTGGAAACGAGGAGAGACAGTCAGACTCCCGCATGCGCCCGACCAGGATCCACCCGGCATGCCCACCAGGGGCGACGCTCTGCCCACCAGGGGGCGATGCTCTGCCCCTCTGGGGCATCGCTCTGCTGCGACCAGAGCCACCCCAGTGCCTGGGGCAGAGGCCAAGGAGCCATCCCCAGCGCCCGGGCCATCTTTGCTCCAATGGAGCCTTGGCTGCGGGAGGGGAAGAGAGAGACAGAGTGGAAGGGGGGGGGTGGAGAAGCAAATGGGCGCTTCTCCTATGTGCCCTGGCCGGGAATCGAACCCGGGTACCCCTGCACGCCAGGCTGACGCTCTACTGCTGAACCAACCGGCCAGGGCCTTGTCTCTCTTTTTATATTGCCTGTCCTTGTATGCTTTTTACTTTATCTAGTATATTTCTTAGCATATTAATCAAAGTGGTTTCAGGTCTGATCAACATCCTTGCCACATCTGGTTCTAATGCTTGCTTTCTCTTCAGATTTTACTTATTTTTGCCTGCTGATATATCGTGTAAATTTATTCTAGCTTAGATAGCTGGACTAGGTAAAAGGAAATGCTATAAATAGGCCTTTACTAACACGGTGAGGTGTAGAGGGAGAGAAGCATTTATATAGTACTCTGATTAGGTCTCAGTCTTTTAGTGAGCCTCTATCTGTGGACTGTTAACTTCACAATTTGTTTCTCAGTTTTATTTGTTTGTTTGTTTTCTTAAACTCCTCTTGGGTGGTATAAGATGGCTTAGAGCTAACTGGATGTGATAATACCCCATAGTCAAGCTCTTGTTTACTAATTTCTCCTGAAGGCAGGCTTTGTTAAGAACAGAGCATTCTGGTTTATTTCAAAATGGTTCCTTTTCTCATTTCCCTGCTGGAATTATGAGATTTTTCTCTGATACTTAGTGTGGGAATATAATCAAGTCTTGGAGATAAATATGACAATATTGTGGGGGCTTTCCTGTAATTGGGTTCCTCTAGAATGTTTAGCCTTCAGGGTGGCCTGCACTGAGCCTCTGAAAAGTTGTCAGAGTTCAGGTTTTTCATCTGAGCACAGGTTCCTCCATAGTTTCTACTTGTGATTCCCTGTATGCACCTGTCCATCTCTCCAGTTTTGGGGCCAACGGCTTTCCCTGTGCTCTTATTCTCTTAGGGAGCCAAGGAGTTATTGAATTTTCATTTTGTTTAGCTTTATACTTATTTTTAGGATGAAGTGCTGACTTCTAAGCTCCTGACATGCAGAAACAGAAACTGCAAGTATTCCCTTACAGATTTTCACATACCCACCAACAGCTCCACTACAACCCTCCTCCCCAGAACCTTGGACACCACCATAGCCAAACTACTTTACAACTTGCAGATTTTATCAAAAGTAAATTACAAAAATCACTCCCCATCACAATTCAGCTCCCACAAGTGGACATAGTAGATATTACAATGTGATGTTTGTATGCATTGTCCATTGACTATCGTCTGTGCCTACTGAGAGGAACAGCAGCGTTCCTTCAGTCATTTCTGATCTGTGTTTCTGGGCACTGTTCCCAACTGTGTGGACTCCTAGTCTTGCTTTTGGCACATCTAGATATTCTTTAAGCTATATAATATACTTTCAATATGCTATTTGCAGCTAATGTCCCTGATTGGTAATCCAGATTTTTATTCCATGTTTTTTTTTTTCTTAAATAAACTTATGAGAAAGCAAGCAAGAAGGGACAAATGCAGAATATAATATTTTCAAACAAACTCATGCATTTTCATGAGTGGAGATTATTTATACTTTTATCATAATAATACTATTTTTTTTACCTGTAATTAAAAGTATACAATTTCTCTATTCATTCATCATTCTGTAACTGCAATCACTTATAGTCTTTAGAAAAATGCATATACTTAAGATTATACTTGTAAGTAATCATTGTTTTCTAGCATGAATTTTAGGCCCTAACATTCTTTTACTCAAAAATCCAAGTAAATGCATATGTAGTATTCAAAAATTCTCTGATATTGTTATATTCATATTCATGGTCTTTGCTCATTCTTGATATCTAATTTATGACAACTTTAGGTTTAAAAAATTCCAATGATCTAACAACAATTTTTAAAACTATTCAAATGGCATTGCCATCAATTGTGCTAAGTCAGACATTAAGATTTATACAAAATAATATATATGGAAATGAAAAATAAAGGCAATTGAGAAAGTTCCAAAATTTTCCAAGAAGAAATGTATTTAATCTTTAATTCCTCTGAACTTTCGTAAACTCAGTTACAAGTATATAATAGAATTGCATCTGTGGGGCCTCATGTATACCTCTCTGGTCTGATAAATTATGTTGTCATAAGTACCCAAAGTTACTATACATTATGTATTTCATATGATTATCTAGGCATTATACCCTATACATTCCTATAAAGACTGAAGCTATATACTTACAAGTAATCCATTTCACTATATTATTTTACAGTATTTTCCATGATTCCTGGCATCAATTCATTCCATTTTCAGAGCAGATCTCTTTTTCCTTCACTTTTGAAAAATAACTTCTAGAAAAAAGTGACTAGAGGCAGTAAAAGGCTTCTGAACTGAACAATAGTTAAATTTGAACGAGACTTCTGACTTCCTGGATTCAGATTCTTTTTAATAGCCCAAGGATATTCAATTAACCCAACCTTCAAAATCTAATTATATTCATTGTTTCAAATTAACATCACTTTTATTCTTCTATTCATTAAATACTTGCTCAATTCCTGTAATTGAATATATTCCCAAATCCAAAGAAACATAGTCTTTAAAATTCTTTGTCTTCCACATAAATTTCAACTTTACATAACTCAATATTTTTCCAATATGTTTGTTCTGGCTTATTGTCTCTAGTTTATTACCAATTATGGGGTCAGTTATCATTCTAAATCACATTTCAAATAGTCATACATCCCAACTTCCCTATTAAAGCTTATTAAACTCTGTCTGTAAAGAATTAAATTAGATAATACCTGTATCCAAAATACAGATGTTTAAATGGTACATTCAGCATATTAGAGTTTAAAAGGAATATAGAGGCCAAGTCAGTCATCTCATATAAGAAAAGAGGAAACAATACAAAGATGGTTTATAAAAGTTTTAAATACCTGAGTAGAGTAACAATTTGATGGTAGAATATAGACTAGGACACAGACTTCTCAGCATTTAATATCCTCACTATGCACACTACTACTTCTGGTACTCATGCCACCTCTGCTAAACTTGCTACTTTTACTACTGACAACATTATAATACATAAGTATGTTTTACACTTAAAATAAATATTGTAATATATTTTTGGTTTCTTAAAGTGTTCCAGATCACCATTTTTATCATTATTTATCAGGTTAATTTTCATTATAATAAAATACTTCATAGACAAAAGCAGTCAATTCAATTTAGAAGCCCGATGCCAAAAAAAATTTAATTTGACATGAAAAGACTTTTGATTAAGAAACTTAAGAAACTGGCTAGGAAGAATAAATATAATCAAGATGGCTATATTACCCAAAGCAATATACAAATTCAATGCAATTCCCATCAAACTTCCAATGACGTTTTTTAAAGAAATAGAGCAAAAAATCATCAGATTTATATGGAACTATAAAAAACCCCGAATAGCCAAAGCAATCCTAAAGAAAAAGAATGAAGCTGGGGGCATTACAATACCTGACTTCAAACTCTATTATAGGGCCACGACAATCAAAACAGCATGGTATTGGCAGAAAAATAGACACTCAGACCAATGGAACAGAATAGAAAGTCCAGAAATAAAACCACATATATATAGTCAAATAATTTTTGATAAAGGGGCCAACAACACACAATGGAGAAAAGAAAGCCTCTTCAATAAATGGTGCTGGGAAAACTGGAAAGCCACATGCAAAAGAATGAAACTGGACTACAGTTTGTCCCCCTGTACTAAAATTAACTCAAAATGGATCAAAGATCTAAACATAAGACCTGAAACAATTAAGTACATAGAAGAAGACATAGGTACTAAACTCATGGACCTGGGTTTTAAAGAGCATTTTATGAATTTGACTCCAATGGCAAGAGAAGTGAAGGCAAAAATTAATGAATGGGACTACATCAGACTAAGAAGTTTTTGCTCAGCAAGAGAAACTGATAACAAAATAAACAGAAAGCCAACTAAATGGGAAATGATATTTTCAAACAACAGCTCAGATAAGGGCCTAATATCCAAAATATACAAAGAACTCATAAAACTCAACAACAAACAAACAAACAATCCCATAAAAAAATGGGAAGAGGATATGAACAGACACTTCTCCCAGGAAGAGATACAAATGGCCAACAGATATATGAAAAGATGCTCATCTTCTTTAGCTATTAGAGAAATGCAAATCAAAACGGCAATGAGATACCACCTCACACCTGTTCGATTAGCTATTATTAGCAAGACAGGTAATAGCAAATGTTGGAGAGGCTGTGGAGAAAAAGGAACCCTCATACACTGTTGGTGGGAATGTAAAGTAGTACAACCATTATGGAAGAAAGTATGGTGGTTCCTCAAAAAACTGAAAATAGAACTACCTTATGACCCAGCAATCCCTCTACTGGGTATATATCCCCAAAAACTCAGAAACATTGATACGTAAAGACACATGCAGCCCCATGTTTATTGCAGCATTGTTCACAGTGGCCAGGACATGGAAACAACCAAAAAGCCCGTCAATAGATGACTGGATAAAGAAGATGTGGCACATATACACTATGGAATACTACTCAGCCATAAGAAATGATGACATCGGAACATTTACAGCAAAATGGTGGGATCTAGATAACATGATACGAAGCGAAATAAGTAAATCAGAAAAAACCAGGAACTGCATTATTCCATACGTAGGTGGGACATAAAAGTGAAACTAAGAGACATTGATAAGAGTGTGGTGGTTACGGGGGGGAGGGGGGAATGGGAGAGGGAAAGGGGGAGGGGGAGGGGCACAAAGAAAACAAGATAGAAGATGACAGAGGACAATCTGACTTTGGGTGACGGGTATGCATCATAATTGAACGACAAGATGCCCTGGTCTTGTTATCTTTGAATATATGTATCCTGATTTATTGATGTCACCCCATTAAAAAAATAAAATTATTAAAAAAAAAAAAAAAGAAACTTAAGAAACACTAAAAGATGAACACATCATGAAACAGGATCATGAAGATATATAATTTATTTTATCTAAAATAAATCACAAAACTACTAAACTTCATAATTCCTGTATAAATTATATCTATCATTTTGAATATTCCAAATATTTTACTTCTAAATCTTCTTTTTCCTTTTTCCACTATAGCACTGTACTCTGTGGATATGATTATTAGAAGTTAATAGAACTGAGTTTTGGACCTGATTTTACAAATATCAGGTCCAAAAACACCTTTTTAATATATTTTTTGGTCTTAATGTGACAATCTATAAATTTGAAAACTATAACAGCCTAAACCCACAGGGCTATCTTAAGGGTAAATTAAAGTGACAACAGCTACAATCACAAGAGCTATTTATTAACCATTTATGAATCTGTGGCATAGTTAAATGTAATTATATTTAAGAAAGGCAGGACATCTAGCCTCCACCCCCCCCCCAAAAAAAAGGAAATTAAATAAACATGCTAAGACATAATGAAGGGGAGAACAATGTACTGATATGGGAAAGAAAAAGATAAATTAATCCTTGGCTTTGTTATGAATACCTGGGTAATTGCTAAAAAATATATTCCATGTCTCTGAATATTCATCCCATTATTGTTAAAACAAAAGAATTTACTGGGGTTATAGTCTGTCTTATACCCCCAGATCTAAGATGGTATGAATCAGTGCTAAGTGCTATGTGAAAGAAATGAGAGATCATGAAAAACTTCATGAAGTCTTCTGTAACCTCACTGCTGGGTTTTACATGCTACAACAAGAAAACAAGAACATAATAATATAAGGTTCAATAAAGTGAATTTATATTTTGTGTTAAGAAAATATATAATTTGCCTGACCTGTGGTGTGTAGTAGATAAGCTTTGAGTGCTGAGGGCCCCACCAGTTTGAAACCTTGGGGTTGCCTGATTCAGGCACATATAGGAGTTGATGCTTCCTGCTCACCCCCCCCTTCTCTCTTCTTTCTCTTTCTTCTCTCTAAAATGAATAAAATCTTTAAAAAAAGAAATATATAAGATTTTCAAGTATAAACAACCTTCATTTTTTGTTGTTGTTCTTTTTAGAACAAAGTAGGCTTATGCTAGTCCAAAATTAAGGGGTGTTTAAAAGGTAACTTTCAAAAGCAAAGAAAATATACATGCTAAAAACGAAAAATGACTTTGTGTGGCTTTGATATAGAAAAGAAAATGTGCTTTAAAGTGGGGTATATAAAAATCTAAAAATTTTGCAGCCTGCTTTGTAAGTGCCTGCTACAAATAAAAGATACTATCAGTTTAAAATATTAATTTTAACATTAATGACCTTTAGATGCTTAAGGACATTTCAAATGACATTCAGAGCTGTAAGTGAGAGACTGATATTCAACAATTTAATATATATTCAAATGAGAATTATAATAGAAGAGAAATTTATAAAATAATATATATAATAGCTCAAGAATCATTGGTAGATCATTATCTACCAATGTGTGATTATAAAGGGACCAGTAAAGTCCTTTAGGTGAGTTCTGATTGTAGTCTTTTGCTTTAAAGAAATTTCCTGTGATACCCAAGAAATTTATGTATGCTAACCTTTTCCAAGTTAGAGGTTGAAGACGTACCCTGAACTGCTGATCTTTAACCAACTTTCTGAAGAATGTTGAGGGTTCTCTGTAATTAATTTTATTATTATTAAGTGGGAGACAGGGAGGCAGAAACTGAGACTCCCACATGTGCCCTGATTGGGATCCATCTGGCAAGCCTTGTATGGGGAGATGCTCTGCCCACCTGGGGAATTGCTCCATTATTTAGCAACCAAGCCATTTTGGCTTCTGAGGTGAGGCCATGCAGCCATCCTCAGCACTCAGGGCCAGCTTGCTCGAACCATTTGAGCTATGGCTCCAAGAGCAAAAAGAAAGGGAGGAAGAGAGGGGAAAAGAGAAAAAGAGAGAGAAAGGTGAAGGAGTGGAAAAGAAGATGGTTGCTTCTCCTATGTGCCCTGACTGATAATTGAACCTGAGACTTCCATAAGCTGGACCAATTCTCTACTGCTAAGCCAAATGGCCAGGTTCTGTAATTTTTCAATAAGTACAAATATGTTACCTACAAAAGACAGGTATACTGTATCTTTTCTCTCAACCTAGGTTATAAAACAAGCTTTTGTTTGTTTGTTTTGTTTTATTTGCTTGTGTGTGTGTTTTCTGCCCTAGTGCTGCATATTAAAACTAAAATTATCAGAATGTAGTATAGTTAAATGAACATGTTCTTGCTATCTTGGGGTTGTTGTTTTTTTGAATACTGTCTCCTCTCTTTTTCTACCACCTTCTAATATAAATATATATTATAGGTCATTAAATAGGAAACATTTCCTAAATCATCAAACTCTAATGCTATTCTTCTATACAATAAAAAATGTGAAACCTGAAAATTTAAATTGCTTGGCTATTTTTAAATGACTTGAGCTAATTGATATTATAAAATATTACATCAAATAACAACAGAATACACATTCTTCTCAAGAATAAATGAAACATTCATCAAGATACACCACACTCTTAGTCAAAAACCAAATTGCAATATATTTAAAATGATAGACATGAATTAAAAATGTTTAAGACCATATGGGGTTTAAACTAGAAGCAAATAATGGAAATAAAGTGGGATAATACTTATATATTGGGTAGCACACTTCTATATTGGGTAGCAAACATAGGTCTAAAAAAGATCCTCAAGAAAAATTAAGGATTATGGAAGACAGAGTTCTTGTTCATAGACTGAAACATTCACTATTATTAAGATGTCAATTTTTTCAAGTTTAATCTATAGAATTAATACAATTCCAATGTAAATCTCAGCAGTTAGTTTTGTAAATATTGATTAACTCATTTTAAAGTTTATATGGAAAGCCAAGAGTTAAATAACCAACATGATACTAAAGAAAAAGAACAAAGTTGGAGGACTCACATTACATAATTTCAAAAGTTATTATAAGACTACAGTAATTAAGACAGTGTGGTATCAGTATAAAATAGACATCTAGTTCAACAGAACTGCCAATGCACAACTCAAGATTGATTATAAAGCTACAGTAAACAAGACAGTGTAGTATTGTGAAAGAATAGGTATAGGGATAAAATGAAACAAAAGACGGTGCCCAGAAATAGATCCATGCAAATATAGACAACTGATTTTTAACAAAAAAGTAAAGGCAATTCTATGAAGAAACAGAAGTCTTTTCAACAATGATGCTCAGAAAAATGGCCTTTGATAACAGACGTTAACAGCAAACCACAAATACTTGCAAAGCCCATTATCTGATAAAGAACATGCATCCAAAATATACAAAGAAATATTATAGCTCAACAATAAAAAACTGAACAACCCATTGGAAAAATGGGCAAAATATTTGAACAGCCAGTTCATTAAGGAGGACCTAAAGATAAGAATGTGAAAGATGCTCCACCTTATTTATAATTAGAGAGCAGCATATTAAAAACATTAGAAACCACTACATACCTATTAAAATGACTACAACAACAATAATTAAACAAATAAAATGATTAAAACAACAGAACCTGATAAAACCACATGCTGGTGAGGGGATGCAGACCAATAGTAACTCTCATTCCTGGTGAGAATGTATAGCCACTTTGAAAGACAGTTTCTTATAAAACTAGATATATTCTCATTATGAAATCCAAAATTCATATTCCTAGATATTTATTTATCCAACTGGTTTAAAAACTTATGTCCACAGTAAAATCAACATACTAATTTTTATAGAAGATTTATTCTTAATTTTCTCAAAATATTCTTCAATAGTTAAATGGATAATTTAACTGCATAAATCCATATAATGGAATATTATTTGGCATAAAAAATGAGTTATCAAGCCATGAAAAGATATGGGGAAACTTCAATGCATATTGCTAAGTAAAAGAATCCAATCTGAAAAGCCACACCATGTTAACTCTGCACTTTAGTTAATAGAATGTATCAATATTAAATTATTATTATAACAAATTAAAGAAGAGAAAGGAAGGAAGGAAAGGAGACAGGGAGGGATGGAGGGAAAGAGGGAGGTAGAAGGAAAGAAAAGAAATAAGAGACACAAGTCAGATGTCCACACAAAGTATACCTGAGTCATACAGGGTTGCAGTGGTGGTACTAGTGGGTACAAATATTGCAGAATTAGAATCCATGGTAGAGTAAGAAGGGATGTGAAAAAATAGTTGTTAAAGCTCCCAAATTTAAGAGTCATCAACTTTACAGTTTTGATTCCAGGATACTCTGGAGATTTAATTATCTTTAGTATCAATTAGCAGTATCTTTGAAAATGAAACTATCAGTTCTATTCAATCTCTGGCACATTTTAGAGCTGAGATAACTTGGACAAAGATAAAAAAGTTTGCACTTTTTTTTATTTCAAAGAACTCACAGAAATCCTTTCTGACAACTGCCAGAATCCCTATTGCTTTGTCAAGCAAAGTGATAATAGTAGCCTTACAGCCCTTGGGAATGCGTTATTTCAAGTCAGAATTCAACTCTTGTAGCAACTTTGAATACACAAGATAAACACATGGTTTTATATTCCCAAAGAAATGTTTTTGTGTATTTATTTATGTTGGTGTTTAAATATACTTCATGCTTTGATATAGATGAGTGACTGAAAACTTCCTCGAAGAAGAATGATTTGAACAAAAAGATGTTGCTATGTCTCCATTAGAACTGTTTTTGTTTGGTTACAGAATACAGTAGTTTTTTGCTTTTAATAGTCTCATTGTAGATGTTGAATTTACATTTAAAAAAGGTTCTTTCTTTTTGAAAATGGTTGTAACTAAATGTCAAATACAAGAGTAGAGAATGTATTCCTTTCAAAATTATCTACTGTTCCTCAGATTCTGTTTTTATTTTCTGTGCATTTTGTAAACAATAAGAAAGGTAAATAATGACAATTTAATAATCACCTTGATAAGGTTTTGATACATAACACATAGCTAGAGATAACAGGACAGCAGATACCAGAGGGAAGGGGGAAGGGAGCCAGGGGAAAGAGGGTAAAAGGGGTGTAATTGGGGCATGTGGTTGGAGGGTGAGAGTGTTATATTGAGTAGGACACTTAAATCCATGTAAACACAATAAATTAAAATAAATTAAAATATTAATAATTAGTCATAACCAGCAATTAAGAATTAGACCCTATGACTTTTCCTGGATTCCTGCTCCTTGTGACAGCTCCTAGACTGAACTGGGGTTGGGTTGCATTTTTCAGGGATTTGGCATGATGTTGGGGCCAATTTGGACCTGGAGAACATGTTAAGGACACTACTCTTTTATGGATTCTTGCTGTATTGGCCAAGAGTTTGCTTAAAGGCTTTAATCACTGTAAAAAAAAAATAGAAGACTGGATAAAGAAGATGTGGCACATATACACCATGGTATACTATTCAGCCATAAGAAATGATGACATCGGATCACTTACAACAAAATGGTGGGATCTTGATAACATTATATGAAGTGAAATAAGTAAGTCAGAAAAAAACAAGAACTGCAGGATTCCATACATTGGTGGGACATAAAAACGAGACTAAGAAACATGGACAAGAGTGTGGTAGTTACGGGGGGGGGGGGAAGGAGGGAGAGAGGGAGGGAGAGGGGCACAAAGAAAACTAGATAGAAGGTGACGGAGGACAATCTGACTTTGGATGATGGGTATGCAACAGAATTGAATGACAAGATAACCTGGACATGTTTTCTTTGAATATATGTACCCTGATTTATTGATGTCACCACATTAAAATTAATAAAAAAATATTTATTAAAAAAAGAAAAAAAAGAATTAGACCCTAGCAGAGTAATATTAATGTGAATTTTCCATGCAGTCTAAAGGATAAAATATGTATTATATTATTCAATACATATGTAATTTATTAGCATATAAGACTCCAAAATGAGATTTTTGCATTTGTTTCTGTCACAAATATTGGTTCTTTAGTTTTTTCTCTTTTTGTGTTATCCTTGCCATGTTTTGGTAACAAGGTAATTTTGGCCTCATTAAAAAAACGTTAGAAAATATAGCCTCTTCTTTAATTTATTGGAAGAGTCTGAAGAAGATAGGTACAAAATCGTCTTTGAATGTTTAGTGGAATCACTAATGAAGCCATCTGGTAATGAACTTTTAATTTGAGGGGAGATTTTTTGTTTGTTTCAATTTTTTCATTGTTGATCTATTTAGATTTTCTCTTTTTTTCTTAGTGAGTTTAGCCAGTGGTTTGTACATTTTATCAATCTTTTCAAAGACCCAGCTTTTGTTGCATTAATTTTTTAAATAGTGTTTTGTTGTTGTTGTTCTCTATGTCATTCATTTTACTCTAATGGTTATTACCTCCTTTCTTCTGCTGACTTTGGGCTGCTTTTGTTCTTCCTTTTCCAGTCTTTGAGATGTAGTGTTAGGTTGTTTACTTGGGATTTGTTTTGTTTCTTGAGATAGGCCTGTGATGATAAAAAAAAACTTCCTTTTGTTATTGCTTAGTGCATTCTTGAAAGTTTAATATGTTGTATTGTCATCCCCATTTACCTCTATGTATCATTTGAGCTCACCTTTTATTTCTCCTTTGACCCAGTCATTTTTTAGTAGCATGTTGTTTAACCTCTACATCATTGGTGGGATTTTATAAAACTTCCTTTTTGTAATTGATTTTTAATTTCAAAGCCTTGTGGTCAGAGAATATGCTTGTTATGATTTCAATCTTCTTAAATTTGTTGAGGCTATTCTGTATACCAACATATGAGCCATTTTTGAGACTGTTTCATGTGCACTAGAGTAAAATGTAGCTGATATTCTGGGGTAAAGGGCTCTGTAAATGTCATTATGTCCATTTGGTCTAATGTGTAATTTCAGACCAAAATTTATTGATTTTTCTTTATGGATGATCTGTTTATAGCTGTCAATTAGGATCCTCCATTAGATTGTGTTTTTGTCAGTTTCTCCCTTTTGTTTTATTAGTAGTTGCTTTATATATTTCAGTGCTTCCTGATTGGGTGCATATGCAGTGGGGCAAAAGTAGGTTTACAGTTGTGAGAATGTAAAACACAGCGTTTATTCTTGTATTAGTGTTTATTAATGACTGTATTATTTTCCATATAAACAACTGTAAACTTACTTTTGTCCCACTCTGTATATTGAGAAGTGTAGAAGTGTTATATCCTGATGCAATGTCCTCATTATCATTATAAAATATCCATCTTTATTACTTGTTACCTTGTTTTCTTGAAATCAATTTTTTAGATACAAGTATGGCTATACCTGATTTTCTATGGATGCCATTTGCTTGAAGAATTGTTTCCAACCCTTTCATTTTGAGTCTATATTTGTCTTTGCAGCTTAGATGTATCTCCGAAAGGCATCATGTGGTTGGGTGGTGTTTCTTGATCCAATCTGGTACTCTGACTCCATATTGGTGAATTCAGGCCATTAAAATTTAGGTTAATTACTGAGGTATGAGGCTTTCCTTTAGTTATTTTACCTTTTGTTTTCTGGTAGCCTCCACTGGTTCTTTTTTTATTTGTGTTTCTCTCTGATGTTTCAGTTTGGTAGTATTCCATACTTGTTTCCTTTTCTTTTAGGCTATGTGTCTCAGTTTATGTCTCTGTTATATATTTTAGTTTTTCAGTCTGGCTTCCATATCTCTTTGATACTGAACCTTCCTTTTTTATTTTTTATTTTTTGAGCATTTGAGTATTTTCTGGCAGGATAATTGAATAAGATGCTCTGATTTCCTCTTGCAATTTCCCAATCTCAGCTTAAGGAACATCCACTGATCAATGGGTTTGATATATACTTTAAAAAGAACTTTTTTATGTCTTTTATAACAAAAATATATACAAGATAAAATTTAGCATTTATATAATTTCTGTGTACATCTCTATGGCCTTCAATCCACTAGCACTGTTTTGCAGCTATCACCATCATTCATTTCCAGAATGTTTTTATATTTTAAAGCTGAAACTCTGTTATACAATAACTATCCTCTGCAAACCTCCATTCTACTTTTGTCTATGAATTTGCCTGCTGCAGCTACCTCAAGTAAGTGGAATCATACAATACTGGTTCTTTTGTTTTTGGCTGATTTCCCTTAGCAAAATGTCTTAAAATTTTATCCATGTTGTAGTATGTGTCATAATTTATTTCAAAAGGAGTCACTTTTAATGCTTTTATGTAACTGATATTCTTATAAAATTTTGTTTTCTTATGATATTGGAGTATCACTTATTTTTATGTGTTCAACTTATTTTTATTTTAAAAATGCTGTATTCTATTTAATGTTTTAGTAAAAAAATTACTCCATATTAATGTTTATAATTTGAAAAATGAGATGTGTTTAAGAAAGCACAGCTTGATGCTTCTGCTTCCATCAGATACAGAAATATACAGAAAAAAATCATTCCAATACTAAAATGAGAAGAATTGAGATAACCCCAAAACAGACAAATTTTGAGCTTATCAGAGATCTTACACTGCTAGGTGACCTAATACCTAAAATCCAAAGTATGACACACTCCTTCTAGAAAAATTATAATACATAACTGTTTTATCTTTAGCATTGCAGTAAATGGAGAAAAATATCACCAGATGCTGAAAAAAAAAGCAGATATACTTTTAATAATTTTTTCAACTTTCAAGTATAAGGTGGAATTGCATTTTAATTTTGCTAAAATCCCAGATATATATTAAATCTGCATCCAATTACTAACTTTTTTCCAATTGCCACTGTAGGAAGCTCCAAATAAATATTGGAAATTGGGTAGAAAAATTCAGACTGAGACAGACCTTTCTGACACACAGGCATATTAGCCATTCTGTATTCTGAGGTTGGAATACAAGAATAAAGAATGAAGTGAGTCCTTCCTGAACTCCATGTGGTCCAGTAAGTATGAGGTAGGAAATATCCTGCTTATGGGAAAGATTGAATACCTAAGATTGTGATTAAAGAAATTGTTCAATTTTTTTATTATAGCTTAAAATGTTCTACTTTTCTGAGATCTTATTACGGAATACAATGCTATATTGTCTTAATCTCAGTTCTAATCAACCTATAGAAAGCCTCACTGCTAGAAAACTGGGAATTAAGCCAATAAACACTCACTCTCATTGCAGTAAATATTATCTATTCACAGTTAGAAATAGCTACTTGGTACTCGTTTTGCTATTAAATTCTACTTGGATTGGTTCTTTCAGGATGTTCTTTATGACAACCTCTTTTCCTTCAGTATAACCAGGACTGGTCCTAGCTCTGTTTTATACTATATCCCTTTACATAGTGTCTCTGAAAGAAGAGAATGATCCACTAGCACAACTCTTTTCCCAGGTGTATTACATAGAACATTTCTGCTGTGTACTTTAGTTACATAGACAGGCAAATAAGGATGTAGAATTGAATTGCTCTGCATAATAGAGAAAGATTGTGAAGAGAAAAGAAGCAAGGAAGCAATAATTCTATGAATTACCATGCATGATATGACTCCATCCACAACTCCCCCAGAATACTGAAATGAATGCTTTGAGTGGATATTTTTTGATTGAGAGAACAAAAGAAGGCAAGCAAAATTTGTGTGAGCTTCATTCAGTATAAAACAGAATTAAGGTGACAAAGGAAGTCACCACCCAAGAAGCAGAGGAGATGAGAATGAAAGTGCTACAGAAATGACCAAAAATCTTCCAGGGAGATTTGGATTGTCACAGGCCATGAAATTGGTTCTGGTGTGGGGGTGGGGTCTCACATTTTATCTGGATCTCTTCTTGTGCAGTCTGTATGCAAGATGTGATCTCAATGTGGCTGGCTTTCAGAATATCTTTTTTTTATGTTAAAGAAAGTTGAGAATCCTATGCTACTCTCCAATATTGCTACATCCTCCCATAAAGTATTCTATATCATAATATATGTTGATTTAAATGTAAATATGTGATGTTTAGGATAAGCAAATAAGATCATTGTTGATAGTTTAAAGCCAAATTTAATAATAAAATAGCTCCCAATACTAGAATCAGGTATAAATGTTTGGGTGAAGGCCAAAATTTGACAACCTTGTAATTAATAGATTAGAGTGATGAAAATAATTATGGAAATATGTGGATGAGAAATATTTGGAAATAAGTATTTAAAAGACTAGGTTTCAAGAGATACTTGACATCGATTTGGATCTTGAATATTTAAAAATACATTTATTTGGGTTTGAGATGACTAACATGATTAGGGAGAAAATACAGGAACACTATAATTCTTTTTTTTTAATGTTTTGTATTCTTTGGATTTTTCTGAAGTTAGAAGCAAGGAGGCAGTCAGACTGACTCCCACATGCGCCCGACAGAGATCCATCCAACATACCCACCAAGGGACAATGCTTTGCTCATCTGGGGCCATTCTAGCACCTGAGGCAGAGGCCATGGAGCTGTCCTCAGCACCTGGGCCAACTTTGCTCCAATGGAGCGTTGGCTGTGGGAGGGGAAGAGAGAGAGAGAGAAAGGAGAGGGGGAGGGGTGAAGAAGCAGGTGGGCACTTATCTTTTGTGCCCTGGCCGGGAATCAAACTTAGGACTTCCACACGCCAGGCCAATGCTCTACCACTGAGCCAACCAGCCAGAGCAACACTACAATTCTTAATAGTTAGTAACCTAAGCCATGACACAGCTATCCTGGGCAGCTACACTGAACACATGCAAACGTTTTTCTTTATTTATTGTACATTATGAATAAATTGGGTGCTGACATGCATTTAGTGTCCTTTTCCACTATGTGCTGCAGAACTAATAAAACATACAATTGACAAGAGAACTTTTTTTTTGTTAAACAAATATAATCCTTTTTTTTTTTTACTAAATTAGCCCCTCTTAAATTTTTTTCCCTTCAGGCCTATTTTCCTTAAAAGTTCTCTAAAAACTTAAAAATAGAGGGGTAACTTATAAGAATATTAAATGTTACCTAGTTTAGCAACCACCTTTTATAGCTAAGGAAACTAAGACATCAGGAGGTTAAAATGCTTGTCTAGCTAGCAGAAAAAAACTGATAGAATAGTCCAGGTTTACCTGTTTCCAGTGTATTTGGCCACCAATGCTACTCATATAAACCTTAGCAAAAATATCTTAATAATGCCAATTTGTATCAATGTTGAGTAAAAAATGTAAATTATTTTGTATTATGTGTATGTTAAGAATTCTATGAATGAACCTAAGCAATGTATCACTAATATTTTTGTAACCAGTTTCCCATCAGATTAAGCCTTGACAAATTGTAAGGATTTCACTTCTTGTTTCTATTTAGAAGAAAATTTGGATATTGGTACAATTTAAACTTACAAATATTGAACTTACCACTGTTGAATAATTGACTCATTAATAACAAAGAAAAAGAAAACAACTACATTAATTTTTTTTTTTTCTGTAACACTTATTAGATTACTAGAAAAACTACTCTCAGTGAATCTTTTCTACTATTTTTGAGTTTGGAGTAGTGCTGTGGCCAATAGCCTCCCATGTCCTTATAACCAACAAAACTCAAAACAAATCAACAAATATAAGGAAAAAGAAATATCCAGTAGCTTATTTGTTTTTTTGTATTATATTTTTTCTTATTATTATTACTTGCAGTGTAGGCAAAAGTAGGCCAATAGATACAATAAGACATGAGATTTGCTCTCTGAAGATAAAGTGCCATATTAAATTACTGATTTAGCAAGGCAGAAGACATGAAGCATGATAAAAGAAATTATATGTATATGTATATGTATATATATTTGCACATTGACCCTTGTGATTACAGTGTAATTACTGTGGTGTTTTGTTGAGAATATTTAATCTATCAACATGCCAAGTTGCTGCACCAGAAGCATATCACTAGTTTCCAATTCTTCAAATATTTCAAAGATATCTTGAAATATGAAGCAATATGCCACGGCAAGTTAAGTAATTGCCTACACATTGGTGATAATACATGTTTCTTTGGGGTAGAACCAAGCTTACAAAATTTTAAAAATGAAAGTATGACCTTCAGCCCTAAAATATTTATTCTTTCTTAAAAAGCAAAAATACACAAGTATTAAGCTTTAAAATTCTAAAATTTTAAGGTCACCATGAGAAAATGCAAAGAGGTAAGATTTAACATGTATTAGAAAATGGCAAATGTGTCTTGGTGCACAATGGACAATTGTGAAAAGGACAACATCATATCAGGGTCTTCTTTACTATGGAGAGGAGTAGTAAAGAATATTAGATTACTAGTAATCTAATATTAAAGTGACTTCCTTTAATATTTGGAAGTCACTGACTCATTGATATACCAGAGAAACATGGTAAAAATTACCTTTCAATATTGTTACTATAAAAATTGAGTGGCTAGTATATTATATCTGAGCAAGAATGGAGATCATGAGAATAATTTCATTATTTCTATGGGAGACACATGATGAAGGCCTAAATTCTGTTAGGAACTACATAGATTTTGCTAATATTTGATCGTGAGAGTCATCTGCTGAACATACTATTTTAGAAGGATTTAATTGGCAAGGGCATGCATTAGAGGCTAGGGGTAAACAGAGACTATTATGGTATTCTGAGATTGGATATGAATTAGTGTGATGGAAATATATAGAAAAGAACAAATTTGAGCTCAAGGAAAGAAATAACTGTATTTGGTAACAGTGAATATGAGGTATATAAAATGTCAATGACTCTATCACACTTGCTAGTCTGTAAGCTAGGAAAAAAGTAATGAGCTTAACATGGAATTAAAGTGAAATTTTAATTGTTTAAACTAGAGGATACATTTTTCCCCATTATCACTATCCTAGTTTTAAAATAAAACATGATGATTTGGGAAAATATAGTGTTTAGATTCAAACTAAGTTATCTTGAGCAAGTTATTTATCTTCTAAATTTCTATTTCCTATATACACAATAGTTTTAAAATTAGGATATCAAGAGTGACGTCATGGAAATGGCGCCATGAGCAGCGTGTCCGACAGATCTCCCCAAAATCACAACAAATTTATCAACTAGAAACAGAAAAATTTATCCTCGGAGCATTCCGGAGTTCCACACAAACTGAAAGCGAAAGGACTGTTATCACTTGAATCTGAGAGACGAGGGTGTGGAGGAAGCTAACTACTGCAGGGACGTTCATTCAAGCCGCGGAGGGAGTGCGCCTGTGGTGAGTCAGCCCACATTCGGGAGCGGCGAGCAGCCGCCGGCGCGCGCCAGGTCCGGTTGCAGAGCGAGAACCACTAACGTTCCCAGCGGCCTGCACACTGCGAGTGAGAGTCCCCAGACACCGGTGCCCGGATCACCCCATTCGCGCACGTGCCCTGGGCATACCACATGCCCAGAGCGCCCTACTGGCCTGCACAACCAGGGTGCCCCATTATCCTGCGCCTGGTGCGCCCCAGCCGCCAGCAGCGGGGCGAGCGGGAGATGTGCCAAGGCGGTTTTCCCTACTTGGGAGATTCTCTCTGTGGGCGGGGCACCTCACCCAGCCATTCAAGCTAACAATCAAGCGTTGGGGGAGGGGCACTCAGGCAGCCTGAAATACCTTCGGGAGCACAGCTGCGGACCCAATCACTGAAACTAGCTTAACCCATGAAATCTGCGCACCCACGGGTTCTAGTTGATAAGATCTCTCTCAGTTCAGCGATCCAAGACAAGAGGCGTGATATTTTTTAGTGCCTCTCGCTAAAGGGGCGGGGGCAACTTCTGATTGATAGAGCCTCCTTATTCAGGGATAACCGCTAACAAGAGGGACTTGGCAGATAATAAGATCTATACTACACTAGTCGCAAGCAGAGACTAGTGCCTCTTCTTCCCGGCCAAAACAGGCTACAAAGTGTGGAAAGCCTGGGTTGAGTGGTCCAACTGAATGCTAGGCGCTGAACAGTCACCTTGACAACAATTGACTCCCACCCCCGCCTGATTACACTGAAGGCTCTGACTGCCAGAGCCTTTCCCAAAGCCTTGCGCTGAGTGGGGATAGAGTGGGGATTTCCTAGCTCTTTGAGCCTCTTACTCCCCAGGCAGAAGCAGTAGCAGCCTTATAGCTGGATCACCAGGCTGCTAATTCAGGAAGGGGGGACTAGAAGAGAGAATCCAGGAAAGCAAACTCTCTCATCGTTGGACCCTGCAAACGCCAACAAGCCTTGACTACCAGCAAGACTAAAACCAATTATATGACATTGCCATAGAATCCCATCAACTGCAAATCCCTACCTAAGTGTGACACAGGGGCAGAGCCTGGGGTACAGAGTCACCGACCAGGAAGAGGGAGAGAAAAGAAAAAGGAAGAAGTTAACCTCTCAAAATAAAGAAAAATCCACAGACTTTACAACTTGTTCCACTAATTTTTTTTTGTTGTTGTTTGTTTCTTCTATCTTATTGCCTTTATTATTATTATTTCTATTTCCTCCACCTCAGTCCTTTTATTCTCTGCCCATCTTATGCTTCCCTTTTCTTGAACTACACTACCCATGAGTGTTACATTTTATTTCTTTTCTTCATCCTCACCCTCCTTTAAGGTTATACTCCAAAACACTTAACTCTCACTCTCTCCTCTTTTGTTTTTTTTGTTTTGCTTTCTTTTGTTTTTTTTCTCTTCCTTTTTTTTCTTCCTTCATTTTTCTCTTTTTCTTATTTTTTCCTTTCTATTCATTTTTTCTTTTCTCGTTTTACTTTTCCTCCCATTTAATCCTCAATCACGAACAAATTAGTTAATTTGAGACTCAAGGGGTTTTTTTGGTTTTATTTTTCTTTTTCGCTTTCGTTTTTGTTTTTTTGTTGTTTGTTTATTTTTGTGGCATTTTGCGTAATTTTTACGTTGCTTTTTAACTCACTAGCATTCCTCCCAACCCATGGTCTCCATTGTATTTAGTCTTCGCTCCACTTAATACAACAGATTTTTACTTATTATTTTTATTTTTTTCTTCTTTAGTATTCTTTTTTTTTCCTCCTTTTTTCTGGTTCCCTCTTATCCCTCTCATTATACCTCTTAGTCGACCATCACTTACAAGCAAATCATCTTATGCTTTTCTAAGATTTTCTTCCTTTTTTTTTTTTTTGCATTTAGTAGGTTCCTACTCCCTTTTTTTGCCCCTTGAACCCTTCACCCCAAATCAGGCCCTCCATTATAGGCAGTTTTTGTTCCACTTAGCATAATATAATTCCACAAGTAACACCACAAGTAACAGCTCCACCAAGAACACAATAAAACCAAACTTAAACTGTGACAACAAAGGAAAAAAAGGGGGGAGAGGATGGAGATTAACAGTAGCAAAGGACGATGAAGTGCAGAAATACTCATAAGATAGGGTACTACAATGAATATGGTACGTACCATTTTCATTACTTAATGGTAACCACCCTTGAAAAAACCACCACAAAAACATTTGACTTAAAAAAGTTAGCAACAGAGGAAAGAAGTATGGAACACAAACAAACAAAAACAAATGATAGAAAAACAAAAGAGAAGAATCAAACAAGATACAAAACTAACAGAAAGCAATTTATAAAATGGCAGTAGGGAACCCACAAGTGTCAATAATTACACTAAATGTAAATGGATTAAACTTACCAGTAAAAAGACACAGAGTAGCAGAATGGATTAAAAAAGAAAATCCAACTATATGCTGCCTACAAGAAACACATCTAAGCAACAAGGATAAAAACAAATTCAAAGTGAAAGGCTGGAAAACAATACTCCAAGCAAACAACACTCCAAAAAAAGCAGGTGTAGCAATACTCATATCTAATAATGCTGACTACAAGACAGAAAAAGTACTCAGAGACAAAAATGGTCATTTCATAATGATTAAGGGGAAGTTGAATCAAGAAGACATAACAATCCTTAATATATATGCACCAAACCATGGAGCACCAAAATATATAAGACAGCTACTTATTGACCTTAAAACAAAAACTGACAAAAATACAATCATACTTGGAGCCCTTAATACACTGCTGACGGCTCTAGATCGGTCATCCAAACAGAGAATCAATAAAGATATAGTGGCCTTAAATGAAATACTAGAACACCTGGATATGATAGACATCTACAGGACACTTCATCCCAAAGCAACAGAGTATACATTTTTCTCTAGTGTACATGGAACATTCTCAAGAATTGACCATATGTTGGGCCACAAAGACAATATCAGCAAATTCAGAAAAATTGAAATTGTACCAAGCATATTTTCTGATCATAAAGCCTTGAAACTAGAATTCAACTGCAAAAAAACAACATACTTCTAAAAAATGAATGGGTTAAAGAAGAAATAAGTGCAGAAATCAAAAGATATATACAGACAAATGAAAATGAAAATATGACATATCAGAATCTCTGGGATGCAGCAAAAGCAGTAATAAGAGGAAAGTTCATATCACTTCAGGCATATATGAACAAACAAGAGAGAGCCGAAGTAAACCACTTAACTTCACACCTTAAGGAACTAGAAAAAGAAGAACAAAGACAACCCAAAACCAGCCGAAGAAAGGAGATAATAAAAATCAGAGCAGAAATAAATGAAATAGAGAACAGAAAAACTATAGAAAAAATCAATAAAACAAGGAGCTGGTTCTTTGAAAAGATCAACAAAATTGACAAACCCTTGGCAAGACTCACCAAGGGAAAAAGGCACAGGACTCAAATAAATAAAATCCAAAATGAAAGAGGAGAGATCACCACAGACATCATAGATATACAAAGAATTATTGTAAAATACTATGAAAAATTATATGCCACCAAATACAACAATCTAGAAGAAATGGATAAATTCCTAGAACAATACAACCTTCCTAGACTGAGTCATGAAGAAGCAGAAAGCCTAAACAGACCAATCAGCAGGGAGGAAATAGAAAAAACTATTAAAAACCTCCCCAAAAATAAAAGTCCAGGCCCAGACGGTTATACTAGTGAATTCTATCAAACATTCAAAGAAGACTTGGTTCCTATTCTGCTCAAAGTCTTCCAAAAAATTGAAGAAGAAGCAATATTTCCAAACACATTTTATGAGGCCAACATAACCCTCATACCAAAACCTGGCAAGGATGGCACAAAGAAAGAAAACTACAGACCAATATCTCTAATGAATACAGATGCTAAAATACTAAACAAAATACTGGCAAACCGAATACAACAACATATTAAAAAAATAATACATCATGATCAAGTGGGATTCATCCCAGAATCTCAAGGATGGTTCAACATACGCAAAACGGTTAACGTAATACACCATATCAACAAAACAAAGAACAAAAACCACATGATCTTATCAATAGATGCAAAAAGGCTTTTGATAAAATACAACACAATTTTATGTCTAAGACTCTCAACAAAATGGGTATAGAAGGAAAATATCTCTACATGATAAAGGCCATATATGATAAACCATCAGCCAACATCCTATTAAACGGCATAAAACTGAGGACTTTCTACCTTAAATCAGGAACAAGACAGGGTTGTCCACTCTCTCCACTCTTATTTAACGTGGTGCTAGAAGTTCTGGCCAGAGCAATCAGACAAGACATCCATATCAGAAAAGAAGAAGTAAAGGTATCACTTTTTGCTGATGATATGATCCTATACATAGAAAACCTGAAGGACTCCACAAAAAAATTATTAGAAACAATAAGCCAATACAGTAAGTTCGCAGGATACAAAATTAACATACAAAAGTCCATAGCCTTTCTATATGCCAACAATGAAATATTAGAAAACGAACTCAAAAAAAAATCCCCTTCACGATTGCAACAAAAAAAATAAAATACCTAGGAATAAACATAACAAAGAATGTAAAGGACCTATATAATGAAAACTACAAGGCATTATTAAGAGAAATAGAAAAAGGCACAATGAGATGGAAAAATATTCCTTGTTCTTGGATAGGAAGAATAAATATAATGAAAATGGCCATATTACCCAAAGCAATATATAAATTTAATGCAATTCCCATCAAAATTCCTATGAGATTTTTTAAAGAAATGGAACAAAAAATCTTAAGATTTATATGGAAGTATAAAGAACCCCGAATAGCCAAAACAATCCTAAGAAAAAAGAATGAAGCTGTGGGCATTACAATACTTGACTTTAAACTATGTTATAGGGCCACGATAATCAAAACAGCATGGTATTGGCAGAAAAATAGACACTCAGACCAATGGAACAGAATAGAAAGCCCAGAAATAAAACCACATATATATGGTCAAATAATCTTTGATAAAGGGGCCAACAACACACAATGGAGAAAATAAAGCCTCTTCAACAAATGGTGTTGGGAAAACTGGAAAGCCACATGCAAAAGAATGAAACTTGACTACAGCCTGTCCCCGTGTACTAAAATTAATTCAAAATGGATCAAAGACCTAAATATAAGACCTGAAACAATAGAGTACATAGAAGAAGACATAGGTACTAAAATCATGGACCTGGGTTTTAAAGAACATTTTATGAACTTGACTCCAATGGCAAGAGAAGTGAAGGCAAAGATAAATGAATGGGACTACATCAGAATAAAAAGGTTTTGCTCAGCAAGAGAAACTGATAACAAAATAAACAGACAGTTAACTAAATGGGAAATGATATTTTCAAACAACAGCTCAGATAAGGGCCTAATATCTAAAATTTACAAAGAACTCATAAAACTCAACAACAAACAAACAAACAATCCAATAAAAAAATGGGAAGAGTATATGAACAGACACTTCTCCCAGGAAGAGATACAAATGGCCAACAGATATATGAAAAGATGCTCAGCTTCATTAGTTATTAGAGAAATGCAAATCAAAACTACAATGAGATACCACCTCACCCCTGTTAGATTAGCTATTATCAACAAGACGGGTAAAAGCAAATGTTGGAGAGGCTGCGTAGAAAAGAGAACTCTCATCCACTGTTGGTGGGACTGTAAAGTAGTACAACCATTATGGAGGAAAGTATGGTACTTCCTCAAAAAACTGCAAATAGAACTACCTTATGACCCAGAAATCGCTCTACTTGGTATATACCCCAAAACCTCAGAAACATTGATACGTAAAGACACATGTAGCCCCATGTTCATTGCAGCACTGTTCACAGTGGCGGAGACATGGAAACAACCAAAAAGCCCTTCAATAGAAGACTGGATAAAGAAGATGTGGCACATATACACTATGGAATACTACTCAGCCATAAGAAATGATGACATCAGATCATTTACAGCAAAATGGTGGGATCTTGATAACATTATACCGAAATAAGTAAATCAGAAAAAAACAAGAACTACATGATTCCATACATTGGTGGAACATAAAAAGGAGACTAAGAGACATGGACAAGAGTGTGGTGGTTACCAGGGGTGGGGGAAGGGAGGACGCAGGAGGGAGGGAGGGAGAGAGTTAGGGGGAGGGGGAGAGGCACAGAGAACCTGATAGAGGGTGGCGGAGGACAATCTGCCTTTGGGTGAGGGGTATGCAACATAATTTAATGACAAAATAACGTAGACATGTTTTCTTTGAATATATGTACCCTGATTTATTAATGTCATCCCATTACCATTAATAAAAATTTATTTAAAAAAATTAAGATATCTATCTCTGACAGAAGAGGATAGGAGTAATGTTAGTAAAATGTGCATACCAAGTACATTTAGTGTAGCTATAATGAGTATTGTTGCTGTTATTGATTATGCTGAAAGGGCCAGCATTTAGGATTTAGAATCAGGTATAATATATACATATACATATATATGTATATATGTGTGTGTGTATATATATATGTGTGTGTGTGTGTGTGTGTGTGTGTATTTATATATGCAGGAAAAAGTCTCATACATTTTCCCTTGAATCATTTAATTATTGTTTTACTCTGAGTTTCTGAGTTCTCAGTTACCATATCTTTTAACATATTTACAATTTGTTTAATTCCTAAGTATTATGTTCTCAATGAACCTTGCTAAGAATGGTTATAGAATTTATACTAAGAGAGATGATTAAGGTGTCATATATTCCAAATTTATCTATCTTACTCTAAATTTCTTGAGCCTGACAAGACCATGAAATTTGACATTATAGTTAAGCACTCTTGTTCACAATTAGACTGCTAACAGTATGTGAATGCAATGGCTTCATTCATATATATTTAGAGCTTCACCAGTAGTAAAAATGGAATTTTTCATGTTCATGGAAGGAATTGTAACTTAACAGAGAAGACTCTACATACTTGGTAACTCCTATATTATAATGACAGTTGTTTTTCTTTCTTTTTTTTTTTTTTTTACCTACATTGAATTTTAATCCATTACAACAAAAAGCAGTAAAAATCAACAATCATTATAGCAATTTAATATAAAACCCAAATTATACATTATATATAGCCTTACCTTTCAGAGATGCTTAACAAATATCCAATTATCATAAAGAACATATTTCTTTGTCTCAGAAAGCAAGGTAAGAACTAGAAAGGGTAAGTGGTACATTTTTGGTCAATTGCAAAGTACTACATTAAAATAAAATATTTAGCTCTGGCATATTAAGCTCCTGGATATTGCAAGTTGACCTTTAGAATAAATCCAAAAGCCACTTGAAGATTTTACTTATAAGTCATGAGAACATTATTAATGTGCTATTGCTTTCAAATCTCACTGATCAAATATTCACATATGCTCTAGAAGAAAAAGTTTCATCTTAACTTTCCCTGTTTTATATTTAAAAATATATAACAATCTTTCAAGTCTAAGGCTGTATTTTTAAAGGTAAGTTTAGTATTTTGGATGATAAATGTGGAATCACGCCACATTCTCTGCTGGGGTATTTCTTTGAGAATAGAGAACAAGAACTGTCCCGAGTGCCGTCTCTTCAGAAGAAAGTCTGATTCCAATGTTGGGAGCAATGTTTTCCCCAATCAAGCAAAAGAAATAGATATGTGGTGAATCCATTCCTCAAAAATTGGTTTAAATCAAGGTTCATAATCAAATAAAATATATTTGATATTTTTCATTTTATAATTTATTATTTCTAATTTATAACCAGAAGATAGAAATGACATTAATACATTTCAGACCAATTCTGTTTGTTGGAACGTTTTATTATATTCTCCGTAAATTGATAGATGACACTGCTGTCAATTTAAAATCAGATTAAGTAGGTTTGTGGTGGACACCTCATTAATTCTACAAATAATTTTTCTTTGCTTTATATAAATCAAAGATTGTTGGGACTAATTGATATTTTATTTGTCCCCATCTACTTCAAAATTATAAAATTAATATATTGTTTTAATTTTGTTGAAATTCTTAATAATTGATACTAATTTTGAACATACATTTTAATTTTAATATAAGAATGCATATATAAATTTAAAACTATTAAAGGGAATTAGAGATGACCCTGTAAAAATATCAGCTGTTTAGTAAGATTTTAAAATACCTATGACTATTATGTTGTAAGTTCTATAAAAAGAAGTGGACTTTTCAAGTACAGAAAGGTAATTTTAATAAGTAAAAATGATAAATAATCAAGTGAAAATGATAAAAATAAAAAATATATAACAACAGAGAAAATAATAATGTCATTGATTCCTAACAGTCTATTATACAGTGTGGGGCAAAAGTTTGTTTATAGTTGTCCATATGGAAAATAATATAATAATTAATAAATAATAATGCAGGAATAAACACTTTCATGTATTCACAACTCTAAACCTACTTTTTCCCCACCTTGTATATAACTGACATCCCAGTGGAAGAGAGAAAAGGCAAAATATATATTTGATGAAATAATAAATAACTTTTATAAAATTAATAACAGAAACTCTTAGAACTAAGAAGTTCAAATAACTCCAAACAGGATTTAAAAATCAGCAAAAAACAAACAAAAAGCCTAAGTGTATTGAGACATATTGTATGTAAATGTTTCACAACCCAAGTAAAAGAGAAAGTATTTAATATAATTATGAAAACATATTGCATGCAGATGAATGAAGAAAAAAATTACACCTCATTTTTTACTTAAGAAATGCTCACTGAAAGATTGTGTTGCCAGCAGATGTAGACTACAGAAATATTAGTGAAGATTCTTTAGGCAGTAGAAATTGGGTAACAGATAGGAACTTGAATCTACATAAAGAAATAGAGTACTCCGTTAGAAGTAAAATAATTGGAGGTAGCTACAAACTTCCTTAATTTTTTTTTTTTGTTGCATCTAAAGATAATTGACTCTCTAACATAAAATAGTCATGCTTTAGTGTATATTTTTAGCACAAGCATAATTAAAATGTGAAACAAAAATAATACAACATTGTAAGGGAAGAATTGAGAGAATATTAGGAAATGCTTAAACTCTAATAAAGGGAGATATGTTATTTAAAGGATACTAATGAAGAAGTAAATACTAATAAAAGTACTAAAAACTTTAAAAAATAATAAGTAAAGTGATTATGAAAGTTAAATTAAAATGTTAAAAGCAAGTAAGGAAAGAGATGGCAGTAAAAGGGAGAAATTTCAACAATAAATTGATGGAAAAATAAAAAATAGTTAGCAAAGACAGTAGATTTTAATCCAACCATATATATAATTATGACAAATGTAATAAACTAAGAAAACCTGTTAAAACAGAAATCATCAGATAAAAGTCATTAGTTAAAAAAATTAGACCTCACTTCATGTGTCTACACACACACACATTCACACCCCATATTTCAAATATAAAGACATTAAAAATAAAAGCATGGAAAATATATACAAAACAAACAGTGATCAATCTAAAGTTTGAATAATTATATTAACATTATATTAAAATAAAATTGAGCACAGAAATATTCCCAAGGAAAGAATAGTAAATAATGCTAAAGATATCAATATCGGCCCTGGCCGGTTGGCTCAGCGGTAGCGCGTTGGCCTAGCGTGCGGAGGACCCAGGTTCAATTCCTGGCCAGGGCACACAGGAGAAGCGCCCATTTGCTTCTCCACCCCTCCGCTGTGCCTTCCTCTCTGTCTCTCTCTTCCCCTCCCACAGCCAAGGCTCCATTGGAGCAAAGATGGCCCAGGCACTGGGGATGACTCTATGGCCTCTGCCTCAGGCGCTAGAGTGGCTCTGGTCGCAACATGGCAATGCCCAGGATGGGCAGAGCGTCGCCCCATGGTGGGCATGCCAGGTGGATCCCGGTCGGGCGCATGCGGGATTCTGTCTGACTGTCTCTCCCTGTTTCCAGCTTCAGAAAAATGCAAAAGAAAAAAAAAAAGATATCAATTATCCAAAATGTTATAATAAATCCTAAATGCATATGATTTAACAACAATGTTTTAGAGAAACTACAATTATACAGAAGACCTGAAAATCACTATCAAACAACTTGGCCTAATTGACATTTATAGAACCTCCCTCAAACCAGACTACTTATTCCTTCAAGAACACATGAAAAATTCACTGAGATAGACTTTATTCTGCTTCATAAAACAAGCCTTCACAAATTTAAAGGAACTAGAATTATTTGATGTATACTCTAGGCTAGTAATGTAATTAAATGCAAAATTTACAAAAATAAGTCAGCTAAATATTACCCACAGTATTTTGAAATTAAACAAATTAGTTCTAAATAATAGATAAATCAAAGAGAAAATGACCAAAAAATTTTAAAAATATTTTAGAAGAAATAAAAATACATATTAATTTGAGAGAGATGTGAATAAAAATACATATTAATTTGAGAGAGATGTGACTAAACCAATATTTAAAGGAACATTTAGGCTATTCAGTACTTAAATGAGAGCAGAATAAAGATCTCAAATCAATGGTTTAAACCTCTAACTTAAGACTTTTAAAAAAAGAAAAATAAATTAAAATCAAGCAAGTGTAAGGAAGAAAAGACTAAAAAAAAATTATAAATTTGACAACTGAAAAACAATAGAAAAAAAATGAAACAAAACCTGTGCATTTGAAAATATTAACAACATTGATAAACCTGACCATAAAAAGAGAAAAGATAAATTACAAATATAACACACACAAAAAAGAAAGAGCATCAACATAGACCTCCCAAGGATAAACGTATGGTACAAATTCCATAACACCAAATACATAAAATGGCCGAATTCCTTGATAAAACAAACTGCCACACCTCACGCAAGAAGAAATAAAAAGGTTAAATTGCCCTAATCTTATAAAAAATTGAACTCATATTTAAAAACTTTCGAACAAAGAAAACTCCATCCCCATATAATTACTACCAAACATTTAAGGAAAAGAAAACAATGAACAATTTACATAATATCTCCAGAATATAAAAGATAACAGGAAATTCCTTAATTCATTGGATGAGGCCAATGTTAACCTGATACCAAAAGTAGACAAAGACTTCACAGGAAAAGAATTCTATGAACTGCAATTCTTCAATAATATGTTAACTAATTATATGCAACAGTATATGATAATTGGGTTTAACCCAAATGGTAAGTACATCTCTGGCCTCTATTTCATCTATGTCTGTTTCAATAAAATATCTTCCTCAAATACCATCTAAGGCCTTACAAATGTTTCCCTGAGGCCAATTGACAAAGGGAAAAAAATTGAGGATCAGTTTAGACATAATTTAACATGATATGTTAGGACAAGTCAAAAAATTTACTACTTCTATGCTAAAGCCCCATTCAAGGGGGGCTTTAACAGAATGACAAGAGAAAAATTTAGTCAAAAGTGCTTGGAACTACTCATGATTGTCTACTCTCTGTGAAAGAAATATTGGCCTGACATAAGGATATATAGGGGCCATCCCTAGTTGATCAAAGATCTGGAAGTGTGGAATTAGGAAAATTAGAGGCTAAGATGTCTGGGAAAGAGGTGTGTAAATGGATTAATGTGAGTATGTGCTCTGTGTAAAATGGTTTCATGTCATTACTCATGAGAGAGTAGCCACTGTAGAGGTGGCACCAAGTAACTGGGTGGACAGGATAACCTAAGCAATGGAGATCGGAGAAATTCTGCTCTCAGCTATCCTAATGGAGTAAAGAGCAAAGTAGCCATGGTGCCAACAATCGAGGCCAAGGTTGGGACCAAAAGTATGCACTTCCTCTTTCTGAAGCTGTCGTAGCTTCTGCTTTTGTTGAATTCTAATCCTCCAGCAACTGAGACCAAAGCTGAGCTCGTATTATAATACCATCATCAATGCAAATCATAGCCACTTGATGTCAAGTTGAATACATTGGAACTCGTCTCCCCGGGGAGAAAAATTATTCATCTTTACTAGAAGTGACAAGAATTACAAACATAAATTTGCCTTCTCTGCTCAGTGTGCTGTATCACCACCCAATAATTTTTCAGAATGCCTGATTTATAAGCATGGGATTTGATATCTAAAATTTTATAAAAAGGAGGTATGACATTCAAAACCACTGGTCCTCTCATAACCCGCATTATCTTAAAGCACGTTAGCCTCATAAAACATTGGAATGTTGGGCCTTGGCTGGTTGGCTCAGTGGTAGAGTATCGACATGGCATGTGGAAGTTTCGAGTTTGATTCCCTGCCAGGGCACACAGGAGAAGCGCCCACCTGCTTCTCTACCCTTCCCCCTCTCTTGTCTCTCTATCTCTCTTCCCCTCCCGCAGCCAAGGCTCCATTGGAACAAAGTTGGCCTGGATGCTGAGGATGGCTCTATGGCCTCCACCTCAGGTGATAGAATGGCTCCTATTGCAGCAGAGTAACACCCTAGAGGGGCCAAGCATCACCCCCTGGTGGGCATGCCGGGTGGATCCTGGTCTGTCGCATGTGGGAGACTGTCTGTCTGAATCTCACTTTGGAAAAAACAAACAAATAAAAAACATTGGAATGTTTATTAACGAATCAAGTAAGGTACCAGCATGAGACTGACTGTAATTTGTGGATTCTTTCCCTCAAGATCTTGAAACAATGGTCACTGTAAATTTCTGAGTCCCAAACAACTAGAAAGATCTTTCTGAAATAGGGGGATAGAAATAGAACTGGCCTCCTTTACCATCATTTCAGTGACTTCCTTCAGACACTTCCTTCAGTGTCTCCTGTGCTCACAACTTAAGGATATTTTTGGCTTAGAGATCCTGTTTTCTGGGTTGTAGTACCTTAACCAGAGGACAAATAAAGAATTCTGATGAACTGGAAACTATGACTGCCTTCTGATCTCATGACAATAATGATCAAAGGAAATTTACAATATTTGGGATAATCAAACTAATTATCATAAAGATTAGATTTGATGCTATGTGGAATATAAGAAGTTCTGAGTATGGCAAAGGAAGCACAGTAGCAATCAGATGCATTTTTGAGCCTCATATTATGTGTGATTTCTGCTACAACTGTAGTGAGCAGTCAGTGCAGCTCAGATGCCTAACTAGTCTGTGTTGCTGGTCTCTCTCAATTGTTGGGCCCTGGACAATTGTTTCTAGCTCAAGGACATTGCTATATTTATGAGAATAATCAAACCCCTTGCACAAAAGCAAGATAAATTAAATTAACTTAAACAATGGTAAATACTTAGCCTAGAAGACAGTCTGTTAGTTTATGAAGAAACACCAGTGGAATTTCTAATAAATGAAAGTCAAGGCCAGAACACTAAAAAACAAATATTCAAGGCTCTATAGAGATCTAAAACCTCCCAACATTTTCTTGTGGTGCCCCCTTTTTTCTTTTGTAGTGAGAACATTTTTTGTGATATCTACTACCCTGAAATTTTGACATATACAGTATGTTAGGGTTAATTAGAGGCTCTATGTTGTACAATAGATTTTTAGTATTTATTCATCTTGCATAACAAAGTTTAAATCCATTAAACAACTTTTTTTTGAAGAAATATCTGTTGATGACCTTTGCTCATATTTTAATGTGGTTGCATTAATTTTTTTTTTTTTTACTGTTGAGTTGATCATATAGGTATAGGTTTATTTGTAGACTCTCTATCCTGTTACTTTGGTCTATACATCTGTATTTATGTCAATACCATACTGTATAAAGTGTATTTTTGTAATATATTTTTTCAAGATCTCATTGGCTATTCTGGAGTTTTTGTGGTCTCATATATAAACTTTAGAATTGTTTAATTTAGTTCTGTAAAATATGCCATTAGAAATGTGATGGAGCCTGACCTGTGGTGGCGCAGTGGATAAACGTCGACCTGGAAATGCTGAGGTCGCTGGTTTGAAACCCTGGGCTTGCTTGGTCAAGGCACATATGGAAGTTGATGCTTCCTGCTCCTCCCCCTTCTCTCTCTCTGTTTCTCTTTCTCTCTCTCTCCTCTCTAAAAATAAATATTTATTTATTCATTTAAAAAAATGTGAGAAATGTGATGGAAAGCCTGACCAGGTGGAGCGTTGGACTGGGATGCGGAGAACCCGGGTTCGAGACCCCGAGGTCACCAGCTTGAGTGCAGGCTCATCTGGTTTGAGCAAAGCTCACCAGCTTGGACCCAAGATCGCTGGTTCGAGCAAGGGGTGACATGGTCTGCTGAAGGCCCATGGTCAAGGCACATATGAGAAAGCAATCAATGAACAACTAAGGTGTCGCAATGAAAAAACTGATAATTGATGCTTCTCATCTCTCTCCTTCTTGTCTGTCTCTATCTATCCTCTCTCTGACTCTCTCTCTGTCTCTGTAAAAAAAAAAAAGAAATGTGATGGAGATAGCTTTGGGAAGTATGGATATTTTAATTATACTATGTCTCTCAATCTATGGATAAAATACAAAAAAGAAAGATAAATGAAAAACAAAGGGATATGAGGAAAATTTAGGAGGTGTTAGATATATCTGTTTCTTAATTGTAGTGATAGTTTAACAGGCATTTGCATATGTCCAGAATCATCAAATTGTACATTCATTTCTTTGTATATCAAATAAAAATAAACAAATGCTACAGAGATTCAAAAAGTAGAATTGAAAAATAGATATATATTGTTTTAGCTAGTGACACTTTAAAAATGTCAATTCCAAATAAGTTAATATATAATTTGAGTATTTTATTAAATAGAAAAGACAGTAGTATATCCAGAAATATTTTAAGGATGCAGTACTTTAATTAATTCCCCAAAGATTTACTGCTGAAGATACTTGGCTTTGATGATATCTGTCCAAGACATAATAGTAATCTCTCCTATTTTTAATTTAATTCTAGCTTGCCAAATTACACAGGTGTTAGTTATTACTCATTTATTGGGCTATTGACAAAACCTTCATAAACTAATGAGGAATTCTTACCACTTTTCATATTTATTAATTAAAGCATTTAAAAATCTATGTGATACATGGTGACAATTACCAAGTTGTACCAATGACAATACTGGCAAATGATACTGATTCTTTTAAGTTATACTGAAGCATACATACATCCTGGTCTCCAAATAGTCAAAGACATAAATTTTTTTATTATAACCTAAAATAGCATTCTGTTTTATTTTTAAAATTTTCTACAAAGACTCCAAATATGGAAAATTTTTATTCTTTCATTTTACCCATCTTTCCTCTGACCATTATTACTTTCTTCATTTTTGATTCAATTTCTTGTTTATTTTTCTGCATTGTTAGTAATTTCATTCTGCCTTGGGTACTCACTGTTTTAGCCTTATTTTCTAATTTGTTTTGTACTTTCTTCAATTTTTTCCTAAATTTGATCTTCCCTGTTTTATTTCTTCTTACTCTTTTATTAGCCTATATTATTAGTTTTTTAGTTTCTTACAGTGTTTCAATATACGCCAAAACTTTTTGAGGCAGTTAATTCAATTTGTAGTATCATGTTTTGGTTATTTATTTTGATGTAGGTGGTTTAATTGCTGATATTGTTTAACTTTCTAACATTGTATTTCTTATAGTAGTTGATATAAACCACCATTGCTTTTGTATATTTATTTGAAGTTCTTACTTTGTATTCATTCTAATACAGTTGTTGTTTATTATCACTATCTAAAAAATTTAATGTTAATTATATTTGTTGCTAATTTATGCTCTTGCTTATTTATATAAACCATTCTGCCATGTTCACAGAATGCTACAATTACCTATACTAACAATGACTTCTTATTGCATCAATTATTATGAATGGGTGTGAATGAACAATGTTCTGTATAACTTCAAGATACAATTACTATTGTACAGTTTTCTCTGATACAATATGATTTTATCATAAAAACAATCATGAACTTTTTAAATCAAATTTTGTTTAATTAGAGAGCAACATTTTACATAATTCTTTGTTTTTCAAAATACCAATATGTAAAATGTTGTTCTCTGATGGCATAGGTAGTCCTAGAAAAGTCAGCTCTAATTTTACTCTAGATTTACTATTGAAAAATAATAATGGGAGGATGTCGTCAGAGTAATGGTGCGGTAGGAAGTGATACCGATAAATCTCTCCCAAAACTCAACAAGGTCTTCAACCAGAAACAGAAAAACCTATCCTTGGAGCCTCCAGATGTTTCGCAATACACCCGAAGGTATGGTCGAGTGAAAAATTGGCTAAATATATAATCAAACCCCGAAGGAAATAGGGAGTAAGAAATGCTCCACCTTCCTCACTAACCTAAACAGGGCGGCTTTCGCTGGGAACTGAGAATATAGAAACTGAGGCAGGGAAAGGGGTTGAATATATCCAGGCTGCGACACAAACGTCTGAACCAGGCTGTGGCACAGAGATCCAGGCCGAGGAAAAACTGTTCCTGTGGCAACCCGGGCAATACAAGCTGAGACTTGTGCCAAACCCAGACAAAGAAAGACAAGCGGGGCAGCCATTTTCCCCAATCCCCTGGTCGGCGCACGCAGATAGTGGGCGAGAGATTCCTTCTAAAGCCCCAAGAGTGTGCACCCGTGTCATCCCACAGAAAGGCAGAGTCAGAGGTCTTTGTGTGGGCCAAAAGTGGAATCTCCAGGCCACCCCAGCGCCCTGAAAAAGCCGCGCACGGAGAGGGAGCAAGAACTAATTCCAACACTGGAACTTTTCCGTGCAGGAGGGGGATTCACTCAGAGGGTGAGACGGCTGGCCTGATATCCTGGTCGGTGCGCATGGAGAGTGAGCGAGAGATTTCTCCCAGCACCTCAGGAATGGGCGCCCGTGTTATCCCACAGAGGGGCAGAGTCAGAAGCTTCTGTGTGGGCCGAAAGCGGAATCTCCGGGCCTCCCCAACACCCTGGGAAAGCCGCACACAGGGACAGAGCAAGAGCCAATTCCAATGCCAGGACTTTTCCGTGCGGGTGGGGGTTTCACTCAGGTGAGACTGCTGGCCTGATATCATGATCTGTGCATGCAGATAGTGAGCGAGAGATTCCTCTGAGTGCCTCAGCAGTGCCGGCCCGTGTTATCCCACAGAGGGGCAGAGTCAGGGGCCTTTGTGTGGGCCAAAAAGCAGAATCTCGGGCCGCCCCAGCACCTTGAAAAAGCTGCGACCGGGGATGGAGCGAGAGCCAATTCCAGTGCTGGAACTTTTCCTTACGGGTGGGGGTTTCACTGAGAGTGTGAGACTGCTGGCCTGATATCCTGATCTGCACGTGCAGATAGTGGGCGAGAGATTTGTCCAAGTGCCTCAGCAGTGCGCGCCCGTGTTATCCCACAGAGTGGCAGAGCCAGAGGTCTTTGATTGGGCAGAAGCCCCACCTGATTATGCTAGCAGCTCTGACTGACTGAGCCTTACCCAGAGCCCTGTGCTGAGTGGGAATAGAGTGGGGAGTTGCCAGTTCTTTGAGCCACTTACTATCCAGGCAGAGGCAGCAGCAACCCCATAGCTTGATTATCAGGCTAATTGAGGAAGGAAAGACTAAGAGAAAGGCTCCAGGAACACGGACTCTCTCATTGGCGGAGCCTATAAATGCTAATGAGCCTTGACTGCCAATGAGACTGAAGCACAATACACGACATCGCCATAGAGACTTATCAACTGTAAACCTCAACCTGAGCGTGCCAAAGGGGCAGAACCCGAGGTACAGAGTCACCAACCAGGAAAAGGGAGAGAAAAGAAAAAGCAAGAAGATAACCTCTCAAAATCAAGAATAATATGCAGACTTTATAGCCTATCCCATTTTATTATATTTGTTCGTTTGTTTCTCTTATCTTCATTCTTGATATTTTTTATTCCTCCTCCAATTAGGTCATTTAACTCTCTGCTGGTCTTACTTTTTCCTCTCCTTGAACTACACTACCCATAAGTGTTACATCTCCCATTATCTTTTCTTTCCTCTTCCTTCCTCTCTATGTGGGTTGCACTCCAAAACCCTTAACTCTCTCTCTCTCTCTCTCTCCTCTTTTTTTCTTTTTTCTTCATTTAGTGGTTCCCTCTTTTTTCTTTCTCTCTCTCTTTCTTTTCTCCCTCTATATTAGTTTCTTCCTTTCTCCTTTACGTCTCCTCTCATTCAAACCTCAATAACAAACAATATCTTATTTGGAACTCAAACTTATGTTTGTGGCATTTGAAGCAGAACCCGAAGTTCTTTTACTTCACCTTTTTAACACAATAGCAGTGCTCCCATCCCTTGCTCTTCATTTTATCTAGTTCTTGTTCCACTAAATACAATAGTAATTTTTTAATTTGTCCCCCCATTTTCCTGTTTCCCTCTTATTCCTCTCATCATAACTCTTAGTCAACCAACACCTAAAAGCAAATCATTTTATTCTTGACCCAATTTTTTTCTTCTTTGCTTTTTGTGGGTCTATACACCCTGTTTTTTCCTTTTTTTTTTCCCCTTTATTACTTCACCCCAATTCAGGCCCTCCATTACAGGCATTGTTTGGTCTATTTAGTACAATATTATTCACAGTTCACCACAAGATTTTCTGAAGAAAGAGGGGAGAGGAGAGGAGAGAAAAAAAGGAGGGGGGGAATAATTTCCTTTTTTAAAAAAATTTTTATTTTATTTTTCTTTATTTAATTATTAATTTTTTAAAAAAATTCTTCGATTTTTTATTTTTTTAACTTTTTGTTCTTTATTAAATCTCATTAATATAAATTTATTAATATCATGGATACAAAAGAAAGAGACGTAACACAGCTAGATGAGGAAATATCTATGGAGAAAAAATTTAATATATTGGAAACCTTGGAGCTAAATGACAGAGAATTTAATATAGAAATCCTAATAATACTCTGATATATACAAGAAAACACTGAAAGGCAATTTAGGGAGCTCAGAAAACAACTTAACAAACACAAAGAATATATTTCCAAGGAAATTGAAACTATAAAAACAAATCAAACAGAGATGAAAAACTCAATTCATGAGCTGAATAAAGAGGTAACAAGCTTAGCTAATAGAACAGGCCAGATAGAAGAGAGGATTAGTGAAATAGAAGACAAACAACTTGAGGCACAACAGAGAGAAGAAGAAAGAGATTCAAAATTTAAAAAAATGAGATAGCCCTACAAGAATTATCTGACTCCTTCAAAAAGAATAACATAAGAATAATAGGTATATGAGAGGGAGAAGAGAGAGAAAATGGAATGGAGAACATACTCAAACAAATAATAGATGAGAATTTCCCAAGCCTGTGGAAAGAACTAAAGCCTCAAATTCAAGAAGCAAACTGAACTCTGAGTTTTCTTAACCCCAACAAACCTACTCCAAGGCATATCATAATGAAATTGGCACAAACCAACGGCAAAGAAAAAATTCTCAAGGCAGCCAGGGAAAAGAAGAATACAACATATAAAGGAAAGCCCATTAGATTATCATCAGATTTCTCAGCAGAATCTTTACAAGCTAGAAGAGAGTGGACCCCAATATTTAAAGCCCTGAAAGAGAGGAACTTTCAGCCACAAATACTATACCCATCAAAGCTATCCTTGAAATATGAAGGAGAACTAAAAACATTCACAGATACAGAAAAAGATGGGAGAATTTATCATCAGAAAACCCCCATCAGGAATTACTAAAGGGGGTTCTCCAATCAGATACAAAGAACAAAAAAAAGAAAAACAAAGCCACAAGTAAAAGCTCCAAAAAGAACTCAATAAAACCAAATTCAAACTGTGACAACAACAAAAAGAAAGGGGAGGAGAGGATGGAGATTAACAGTAGCAAAGGACGATGGAGTGCAAAAGTACTCACAAAATAGTGCGCTACAATGAACAGGGTAGGAACCCTTTTCATTACTCAAAGGTAACCACCATTGAAAAAACCACCACAGAAGCACATGAGATAAAAAAGATAGCAACACAGGAAAGATGTATGGAATACAACCAAATAAAAACAAATGATAGCAAAACAAAAGAGAAAGATGAAACAAGACACAAAACTAACAGAAAGCAATCTATAAAATGGCAATAGGGAACTCACAAGTGTCAATAATTATACTGAATGTAAATTGATTAAACTCACCAATAAAAAGGCACAGAGTAGCAGAATGGATTAAAAAAGAAAATGCAACTGTATGCTGCCTACAGGAAACTCATCTAAGTAACAAGGGTAAAAACAAATTCAAAGTGAAAGGCTGGAAAACAATACTCCAAGCAAATAACATCCAAAAAAAAGCAGGCATAGCAATACTCATACCTGATAATGCTGACTACAAGACAGCAAAAGTACTCAGAGACAAAAATAGCCATTTCATAATGGCTAAGGGAACACTGAATCAAGAAGACATAAAAATTCTTAATATATATGCACCAAACCAAGGAGCACCAAAATATATAAGACTGCTACTGATTGACCTTAAAACAAAAACTGACAAAAATACAATCATACTTGGAGACCTCAATACACTGCTGACGGCTCTAGATCGGTCATCCAAACAGAGAATCAACAAAGATATAGTGGCCTTAAACAAAACACTAGAGCACCTGGATATGATAGACATCTACAGGACATTTCACCCCAAAGTGACTGAGTATACATTTTTCTCCAGTGTACATGGATCATTCTCAAGAATTGACCATACGTTGGGCCACAAAAACAACATCAGCAAATTCAGAAAAATCGAAGTTGTACCAAGCATATTTTCTGATCATAAAGCCTTGAAACTAGAATTCAACTGCAAAAAAGAAGAAAAAAATTCCACAAAAATGTGGAAACTAAACAACATACTTTTAAAAAATGAATGGGTCAAAGAAGAAATAAGTGCAGAGATCAAAAGATATATACAGACTAATGAAAATGACAATACGACATATCAGAATCTATGGGATGCAGCAAAAGCAGTGATAAGAGGGAAGTTCATATCACTTCAGACATATATGAACAAACTAGAGAGAGCCCAAGTGAACCACTTAACTTCCCACCTTAAGGAACTAGAAAAAGAAGAACAAAGACAACCCAAAACCAGCTGAAGAAAGGAGATAATAAAAATCAGAGCAGAAATAAATGAAATAGAGAACAGAAAAACTATAGAAAAAATTAATAGAACAAAGAGCTGGTTCTTTGAAAAGATCAACAAAATTGACAAACCCTTGGCAAGACTTACCAAGGAAAAAAGAGAAAGAACTCATATAAACAAAATCCAAAATGAAAGAGGAGAAATCACCACAGACACCGTAGATATACAAAGAATTATTGTAGAATACTATTGAAAACTTTATGCCACTAAATTCAACAACCTAGAAGAAATGGATAAATTCCTAGAACAATACAACCTTCCTAGACTGAGTCAAGAAGAAGCAGAAAGCCTAAACAGACCTATTAGTAGAGAAGAAATAGAAAAAACCATTAAAAACCTCCCCAAAAATAAAAGTCCAGGCCCTGATGACTATACCAGCGAATTTTATCAAACATTCAAAGAAGACTTGGTTCCTATTCTACTCAAAGTCTTCCAAAAAATTGAAGAAACAATACTTCCAAACACATTTTATGAGGCCAACATAACCCTCATACCAAAACCAGGCAAGGACTGCACAAAAAAAGAAAACTACAGTCCAAAATCTCTAATGAATACAGATGCTAAAATACTAAACAAAATACTAGCAAATCGAATACAACAACATATTAAAAAGATAATACATCATGATCAAGTGGGATTCATCCCAGAATCTCAAGGATGGTTCAACATACGTTAAATGGTTAATGTAATACACCATACCAACAAAATAAAGAACAAAAACCACATGATCTTATCAATAGATGCAGAAAAGGCTTTCGATAAAATACAACACAATTTTATGTTTAAGACTCTCAACAAAATGGGTATAGAAGGAAAATATCTCAACATGAGAAAGGTCATATATGATAAACCATCAGCTAACATCATATTAAATGGCACTAAACTGAAGGCTTTCCCCCTTAAATCAGGAACAAGACAGGGTTGTCCACTCTCTCCACTCTTATTTAATGTGTTACTACAGGTTCTAGCCAGAGCAATCAGAAAAGACAAAGAAATAAAAGGCATCCATATCAGAAAAGAAGAAGTAAAGGTATCACTTTTTGCAGATGATATGATGCTATACATCGTAAACCCCAAAGAATCCACAAAAAGACTACTAGAAACAATAAGCCAATACAGTAAGGTCGCAGGATACAAAATTAACATACAGAAGTCAATAGCCTTTCTATATGCCAACAATGAAACATTTGAGAACAAACTCAAAAGAATAATCCCCTTCACGATTGCAACAAAAAAATAAAATACCTAGGAATAAACATAACAAAGAATGTAAAGGACTTATATAATGAAACCTATAAACCATTGTTAAGGGAAATCGAAAAAGATATAATGAGATGGAAGAATATACCTTGTTCTTGATTAGGAAGAATAAATATAATCAAGACGGCCATATTACCCAAAGCAATATACAAATTTAATGCAACTCCCATCAAAATTCCAATGACATTTTTTAAAGAAATGGAGCAAAAAATCATCAGATTTATATAGAACTATAAAAAACCCCAAATAGTCAAAGCAATCCTAAAGAAAAAGAATGAAGCTGGGGGCATTACAATACCTGACTTCAAACTATATTATAGGGCCGCGACAATCAAAACAGCATAGTATTGGCAGAAAAATAGACACTCAGACCAATGGGACAGAATAGAAAACCCAGAAATAAAACCACATATATATAACAAATAATTTTTGATAAAGGGGCCAACAACACACAATGGAGAAAAGAAAGCCTCTTCAACAAATGGTGCTGGGAAAACTGGAAAGCCACATGTAAAAGAATGAAACTGGACTACAGTTTGTCCCCTCTGTACTAAAATTAATTCAAAATGGATCAAAGATCTAAACATAAGACCTGAAACAATTAAGTGCATAGAAGAAGACATAGGTACTAAACTCATGGACCTGGGTTTTAAAGAGCATTTTATGAATTTGACTCCAATGGCAAGAGAAGTGAAGGCAAAAATTAATGAATGGGACCACATCAGACTAAGAAGTTTTTGCTCAGCAAGAGAAACTGATAACAAAATAAACAGACAGCCAACTAAATGGGAAATGATATTTTCAAACAACAGCTCAGATAAGGGCCTAATATCCAAAATATACAAAGAACTCATAAAACTCAACAAACAAACAAACAATCCAATAAAAAATTGGGAAGAGGACATGAACAGACACTTCTCCCAGGAAGAAATACAAATGGCCAACAGATATATGAAAAGATGCTCATCTTCGTTATTTATTAGAGAAATGCAAATTAAAACTGCAATGAGATACCACCTCACACCTGTTAGATTAGCTATTATTAACAAGACAAGTAATAGCAAATGTTGGAGAGGCTGTGGAGAAAAAGGAACCCTCATACACTGTTGGTGGGAATGTAAAGTAGTACAACCATTATGGAAGAAAGTATGGTGGTTCCTCAAAAAACTGAAAATAGAACTACCTTATGACCCAGCAATCCCTCTACTGGGTATATACCCCAGAAACTCAGAAACATTGATACGTAAAGACACATGCAGCCCCATGTTCATTGCAGCATTGTTCACAGTGGCCAGGACATGGAAACAACCAAAAAGCCCATCAATAGATGACTGGATAAAGAAGATGTGGCACATATGCACTATGGAATACTACTCAGCCATAAGAAATGATGGCATTGGATCATTTACAGCAAAATGGTGGGATCTTGATAACATTATACGAAGTGAAATAAGTAAATCAGAAAAACCAGGAACTGCATTATTCCATACGTAGGTGGGACATAAAAGTAAAACTAAGAGACATTGATAAGAGTGTGGTGGTTATTGGGGGAGGGGGGAGAGGGAGAGGGAAAGGAGGAGGGGGAGGGGCACAAAGAAAACTAGATAGAAGGTGATAGAGGACAATCTGACTTTGGGTGATGGGTATGCAACATAAGTGAACGACAAGATAACCTGGAGTTGTTATCTTTGAATATATGTATCCTGATTTATTGATGTCGCCCCATTAAAAATAAAATTATTTAAAAAAAAGAAAGAAAAATAATAATGGATGTGAAAGAAATGACTTTTTAATATGTATTTAAATTCTAAAACTGAAATATTTCAATCAGAGATAAATTTCTAATAGTGCTTTATTTAACATAACTATCATTGGCTCTTTCTCATAAACTTTTGGGCAGCTTTTAGCATAAAAATGTGTTGGAAGTTCAGGTTTCTATTTTTATCTTTTTAAATTCTGTCTACATTCCAATATATCATGCAAGAAAGAAGCATATTATTTTTAGCAGCCAATTTACCTTGTAGGAGCTGAGCCAAGTTTTCACATTTAGAAATTCAGCTTTACTTTGGTAAGAATAATATATTTTTTATTTAATTTTTTTTTTTAATTTAGTGAGAAGATGAGGAGGCAGCGACTGACTCCCACATGTGTCCCAACAGGTATCCACTTGGAAAACACACTAGGATGCTCTTCCCATCTGGGCCATTGCTTGATTGCAACCAGAGACATTTTTTTTAGCTCCTGAGGCGGAGGTCATGGAGCCATTCTCGGCACCATGGGCCAAGTCGTTTTATTCAAGCCATGGCTGCCGGAGAGAAGGAGAAGAGAGAGAAAACGAGAGAGAAGTGAGAGGAGTGGTGAAGAAGCAGATGGGTACTTCTCCTGTGTGCCCTGACAGGGAATTGAACCCAAGACATCCGCATGCCATGCAGACACTCTACAAGTGAGCCAACCAGCCAGGGCCTGTCTTCAATTTTTATAATGAATAACATATAATTGTTGGCAGAGAGTAAAAATGGTCTATAGTTATCTATAAATTGATTACTTAAGTAGATAAAATTCTATGTATTTTCTTGAATCCTTGACATTAACATAGTGATAAAAAATAAAAACTGTATGTTCAAAATATTTTAATTTATCCTAGTCTTTCTCAAGAAGAGGCAAAGTAAATAAATTAGTTTTTACCTTTTCTTTTTTAACTTACTAGGCATGTACTTCTAAGGAGATATCTATTGGCAAAACAACCCCTTTTTTCCTTTTTATTGAATTTATTGAGATGACACTGGTTAACAAATTATACAGGTTTCATGTACACAATTCTACAACACATTATCTGTACCCTGTATTGTATTGTGTGTTCACCACCTCAAGTCAAGTTTCTATTAGCATTTATACACCTATATCCTCCTCAACCTTCCCCTATACCCCTGTCTCCTGAAATCACCACTCTGTTATCCATGTCAGTGAGTTTTTTCTCAATCTCTCTACCCCTCATTCAGCCCCTTCCCCAGACAGTCTGCTTCCCTGTCAGTCTGCTCTCTATGAGTCTGTCTCTGTTTTGCTTGTTAGTCCATTTTGTTCATTAGATTCCACGAGTGAGTTAAATCATATGGAACTTGTCTTTCTCTGACTGGCTTATTTCACTTAGCATAATGCTCTCCAGGTCCATTCATGCTGTCAAAAAGAGTAATATTTTCTTTCTTTTTACAGCCAAGTAATATTCCATTGTGTAAATATATCACAGCTTTTTTATCCACTCATCTATGGATGGACCCTTAGGTTGATTCCAAATCTGCTATTTTAATAACTCTGCAATGAACATATGGTACATATATTAGTGTTCAGGGTTCGTCAAGATAAATTCCCAGAGCAGAAATGGAATCTCTGGGTCATATAGCAGAGTGAATTTTAAAAACTCAATGTAATTCCTATCAAAATACCAATGGTGCATTTAACAGAGCTAGAACAAATATTCCAAAAATTTATATGGAACCACAGAAGACCCCAAGTAGCAACAATAATTTTCAGAAAGTATAGAGGACCCGAACAGAAACATAGATAAGGACACAGACACTGCATACAGTTTTGTGCTGAATGCAGCACACAACGGGAAAGAATCAGCAATTCTGGTTAATCTGTAGATCTTAAACCCAGCAGAACCATAAAGCAAGAGGGTAATTGTAACCACACCATCTTTAGACATTGAAATCTGAAAGGCAGAATAAAAATAAGCATTTAACTATATAAAAGCATAGAAAGAACACATAAATAACTAGCAAAATACTATTATAAATGACATTAGCATATTTGAAAGTGAACCAAATATTCTGTTAAAAATAAAATTAAGTTGTAAGTTAAAAATACATAGTAGATTGGACATTGGGTCTGAATTGAGCAGATCACTTTACCACTTTCATAATTTTGTGGTTTCTAGATTTAAGGACAAACATATTTCCTTGAACGTAAATTTCTTAAATAATACATTTTAGACTTTTTCTCAATTGGATCTAATATTTTTAATACTTAATATAAATAATTATTCATTTAAAAATGCATTGTTTATAAAATACCTAGTAGATATTTTTATTTTTTATTTAGAAATTAAATTTAATGGGGTGACATTGGTCCATAATAACACAAAGGTTTCAGTTAAACATCTCTGTAGCATTTGAACTGTTCATTGTTCTGTGTGCCCATCACTCAAATTCAAATAATTTTCCATCATTGAAAAAAATATTAATAATAATATGTGGTAGATTTGCAAGTGACAATTTCATTAAAAGAAAGGAAAAAAGGCCCTGGCCGGTTGGCTCAGCGGTAGAGCATCGGCCTGGCATGTGGGGGACCCAGGTTCGATTCCCGGCCAGGGCACACAGGAGAAGCGCCCATTTGCTTCTCCACCCCCCCCCCCCTTTCTCTCTATCTCTCTCTTCCCCTCCTGCAGCCAAGGCTGCATTGGAGCAAAGATGGCCCCGCACTGGGGATGGCTCCTTGGCCTCTGCCCCAGGCGCTAGAGTGGCTCTGGTCGCACGGAGCGATGCCCCAGAGGGGCAGAGCATTGCCCCCTGGTGGGCAGAGCGTCGCCCCTGGTGGGCGTGCCGGTTGGATCCCAGTGGGACGCATGCGGGAGTCTGTCTGACTGTCTCTCCCCGCTTCCAGCTTCAGAAAAATACAAAAAAAAAAAAAAAAAGGAAAAAACAGAAGTGAATGAGGGTGGAGGACAAAATATGAATTAAAGATACAGAGTCAACTATTTCTTTATATATCTATGCTATGTATATATTTACTTTATGAATTAAGTAAATTATTTATATTTTATTCTATATATTTTACCTGTAAAATAAGGAAAATAATATTATTATTCTAGAAAGACTCTGTTGTGAGAACTATTCAAGTGAGATCCTTAGTCATACCATGTGCTTTGACTCCATTCTGGCTGCAAGCACATATATAATAAAGTGCCATTTGGAAGTGCAGAAGAAAAACATTATTCTTGATTTTTAAAACGTGAGCACTGATCAGGTACTATATGAAACACAACAAAACTAAATTGTAAAATTTACCTAATGCTTTAGAGACCCCCAGAACACTAGTAACTCCATCCCATTTGTTTAGAATTCAGCATTAAACTTGATAACCAAAAGTAACCAGCTGTATCAAAACATATATGAGTAATGAACTATAGTATATTACAAAATCAGAGTAGAAATGGTGCTTTAGGAAAAATGGAAGTAACTAAGAACATGTTGTAAGAATGGATCCTCAAGAACAATAAATGTATTCTAGATGAAAGTTAAGTAAGAATACAATAAATTTAAATACTTAGTTTGATGAGTGGAAGAGAAACTAAAAGTAGTGACATTGCATTTTCAATCACAGGTATGGCTCCGGGTAGAGATATCTGTGACCATCAGGAAGGCAATTTGGAGACAGTAAGAAAATTTTCTTTTTTCTGCTTTGGGTGTAGTTCATATTTGTTTCCATCAATTAACAGATATAATGCAGAACTCTCATAAAATCAATCGATACTAAAGATCTTACTATGAAATTATGGGAAGTATTGGCAAAATGGTATTTAGAAAATAGTCATGGGGATGTAAAATACAGTAGAGGGAATATAGTTAATAATATTGTAATAACTGTGTATGGTGCCAGGGTACTGGAAATATCAGAGGGAAAACTTTCTAAAGTATGTGACTATCTAATCACTACAACGTATACCTGAAACTAATACAGAATAACATTGAATGAAACTTTAAAATTGAAAACTTTTAAAAATATTAGCAGATCAGAGAGGTCATATCACTATGGAAACCTCTTCTCAACAGAATGGTAGTCAAGTGAGTGGGGGTGGTTCCATATCGCCATTCACCATGGCTATTTAATTTAATGTTGATCTTGAAATCCTATGTATAGAATTATGTTGTATGAGTAGGGAGGGTATAGAAAACATGTTGCACTTAGGGAGTATCACATAATTATCCAATAGAGAAAAAAAGTTGTTATCTAGTGTCTACTTTCAAACTCATTCTTTTAGAGACAAATGTCTACTCCTGACAATAAGATTGCTTACAATTTATTGCTTCAAGCACAATAGTCAATACGCTTCATATATGTAAGATTTCACTCCAATAAATAGGACTTTAGTATTTTTTTATAGTCTGAGAATTACTGTATACTGGTGATGACTAGTAACTTAATAGCAGCTGAAATCCAACCATGTATGAAATGATGTTATTTATAAAGTTGGGAAAATATTCTTGAAATTCTTCAAAATAAAAGTTTCCATATAAACACAAAATATAATTTTACTTGGGGAGTTTCACCTTTTTATTCAAAGACAAAATATTTTATAGCAGAGTGTTTTAATCTAGTATATAAAAGGGGAAATTTAAGAGTTTAAACATGAGAGTCTACCAGTTCAGTAAATGTTTCTATAAAATTCAAATAGACCATCATTGATATGCCCTTGTGTATATTATTTCTATTGAAATTACAATAAAATTTTATTTTCTTTTATCCTGTTACTGACAAAAATGGTAAAGTATGATTAAAGATGTTGAATCTACTCATAACAGTTCACATTCTCTCAATTTTATGCTTTTAATTTTTAAAAGTATATTATATATAAGCATCTCAGCATAAGCCTCAAAGTCTCTACTTAATTAATTTAAGCACAGGAAAGACTTTATAATTAATTATTTGCTAAACATAGACATCTATCCTTTGGCTCTTTTGTGAGAAATATTTGCTACTTTTTTTCCCTCTTATTTTACAAGTAGTCTTTTAATTATTAGCCTTCTAGGTAGGGCATTTATTCTTAAGTATTACAATTTTCTTGACATTAGATAAATCATTTTATACTCTTATCCAAATTTGTTTTTAGGTAAAATGAGAATCTTACACAAATCAGTTGACTTTCATGTTTTGTCAGACTTTCAGATTCACAGAGATAACTCAAGGATAGTCATGAGAAAACAATGAAGAGCTTCAGGACCTAGCGGTCCTTCTCTGGATTTTGACTACACTTACTCTCTTGACATCCACTTTCACAGTATTGAATATTTGTACAAACCTATCATATTGACATTTCTTGCTCCCACCTTTGTGATTCATATGTCTGGATTCATACTCCATATTTACTTATTTAGCTGTCTATTCAACCTTTTTACTTTGATGGCTAACAAGACCTCTCAATCCCTATATGTCCAAAACCAACCTTGTTCTCTATCTCCCAACATATCTATTTTATTTTATTTATATTTTAGACTTTATTAATTTTGAGAGAGAGAGAGAGAGAGAGAGAGAGAGAGAGAAGGAGGGAGGCATGAAGCATTAACTCCCATATGTGCCTTGACCAGGCAAGGCTGGGGTTTAAAACTGGCAACCTCAGTGTTATAAGTCAACGCTTTACCCACTGCACTGCCACAGGTCAGGCCCATCTATTTTATTTCCTTAACAAGCTCCCTTATTTTGGTACTTATAGTTGATTAGGCCAAGAATTTTGGAGTTATCTTGACCTCTCTACTTTTACTTTTTTTATCTCCCACAAATAAGTGATTGTGATATTTTTGCCTACTTTTGACAAATATTTATAATTTGAACTTATTTCCCACTTGTATTGAGTAATAACCTGATATGATTCCCACTGTGGATAACTTGCATTGCTTTTATAGCCTTAACGGTGTAAGTCCTAACAGTTGGGTTTTCTTTTCTTTGTAATGACAAGTGCCTGACAACAGCTTTTATAGCCTTCCCAGGAATCCATGTCACAGAGGCATCCACTTCAATGATGGCTCTCTGGAATAAACACATTGCCAGCCACAGACTGGCAACACTTGCTCCTTACTGGCCCACCTTGTTCCTAGGGTCCTTTGTTCTTGAGATTTTGGTTATTTTCCATAACTGACCACTTGAAATAGTTTGTCTTCCTACACTTTAAGTACTAGTTATGTTCTAAATTTACCAACAAAGGGTGAGCCCACAAAACCCTAGGTCTCCATGCTTGATCGCAATAAAAATAAAACCCAGGCTCCTGTTTCTCTCTTTCTCTGCCCATGACCTGGCTGTGTGCTTTCCAGGAACTGTGAGTAATAAACCTTTTTGTTCCCCCTAAAGTTTCCTGATGGTTATTCCTGAAGGTGTCTTGCAATCATGGGAATTACAAGGTCCAGTTAAGCCATAACATTGTTTATTCATTGGCTGATACCAGCAGCAGAACAATTTCTTACTAAGTTTCTTTGCTGCCTTCTACTTTCAGTACAGCAGCCAGTTTCATTCTTTGGCTAAGTCAGAAAATATCCTTCACATTCACTATAAAAGCTGATTTTCATAAATGCACCAACAGGCTCTACAAACTTTTCCCTTTATACTTCTGCCCTAAATTCCCTCTGATCACCTTATGGATCACTCTCTTGTAGACACACTGACCTCCTTGCTAGCAGGTTTCAGAGGCCTTTCTTGCTTAGAACATGCACACTAGATACCCACTAGGTTAACTCACTGCCTCCTTTATAACAGTGCTCAATACCCAGCTTCTCAATGAAGTTACACACCTATTCACATCTAGAAGCCCTCAAGCAGAGCTCTCTCCCCCACTTCCGTTTCTATGTCCCTAATGTGCATGGAATTTATTATATGCTATCATATTAGATCATTTTCTTACTTACCTGCTATTTTAGAGTTTTCTCATGCTCCCACAATGTAGGTTCCATAAAGCCAGGCGTTGTAATTTTCTCAACAGCTGTACTTCAAGTGCATTGATGAATATGTAGTTTATAAATGCATGTTGAAGAAACAAGTCAAGGATAAGGGGGACACATTCTGTTGAAAAGGTAATTCCTTTTCTCTTTTATCACTAAGTATATTGATAAGAACTGCAGTGCATGTTGTGTCATTGACAAGATTCCTTGTTAGACCTCAATGCCTTTATTAGGAGCACGAGGTTTTCCATTTCACAGTTACAAATTAGATTCGGAAGGCAACTAATTGAACATTTGCATCCAGTATGACCAAGTAACTGATAAAACCAAATGTGTCACAGATAAAAATAACAACAAAAAACATCAGCAACAGTGAAATTGACAGAGACCATGGAAAGTGAACAGAAGGACAGGCACAGGAAAGGAGTCAACATCTGGAAGAAGTGAATGGCATTGGGTCAGTTTCCTGTTTCTGTATATTTAATCCTGGAGTGGTTAGCTGACATGGTCAAACACTTGAGTTTGTGCTTATAAAAGCAAAGTCAACACAAATTGGAAAATAAGGTGAAAATTTCCAGAAATCAACTCTGTTTAAACTCCTGACTGACCCCTGCCCCAGGAATAAATAAGACAGATCCCGAGCAGCCAGGTTAAAACAAAAATCTCTGATTTGATATTTGGATTACCAGACTTGAAGATAGAGTATTAACTGATTTTAGCCAAATTAACTACATGTTAGCTAAAAAAGGTAATTTTCAACAACAGAAATATAAGAAGATGAAGAAGGAAAAGAAGAAGAAGAAGAAGAAGAAGAAGAAGAAGAAGAAGAAGAAGAAGAAGAAGAGAAAAAGAAGAAGAAAAAGAAGAAGAAAAAGAAGAAGAAGAAGAAGAAGAGACCAGAGCAACTTTCTCTTTCACTTTCTCTCTTTCTAACCCGGGTAATCTTATGCTCTCTTACTAAATTTAATAAAATTTGCTCAAATGGTGCTTTCTAAGAATCTCTTTTTATATGCTATATAAAGAATTTATTATGTACAGTTTATTTTCTGCCTCTTTGTATCATAATAAAATTATTTCAAGGGCAAACATTATTTGTTATAATGTATAATAAATTTATCTATAGAGATGCTTTTATTTATGAGATAGACACTCATTTAAAGAAAGCATGAATTAATTAATAAAATTTTATCATCTTCTCCCTAACTACAATTATCTTTACATAGTTTTTGGGGTTTTTTTTCTTTTTTTTTTTTTGCTTTAAGTAGAATATCTAAGTTTTTTCTTTCACATTGCAGTTTAATTTTCCTTAGTAACAATGTTCTTTTGTATGTTTTTATTTTGTTGTTATATTTCCTTATCTTGTAATTGCAACTTATTACCTCATTCAGTAATTTTTTTAAATTTTATCCTTTTATCTTTTATTTTTCCCTTTTTCTTCTGATGATTTTTGACAACTGTTTTGAGTGGTGATGTGTTCTTGTTCCTATTGAGAAAATTTCCATCCTTTCTCCTTTTCTATTTTAATAGATTATCAGATATCTACACATCTAGTATGAGTTTTCTTGTATCTTACTTAAGATTATTTTTATATAGCTTCCATTAGAAAAGCATTTTCTTAAAATAGGAGTACCTTCTCATGTCCAGGATTTCCTATAGGCATGAATTTGAACATTCTTCAAGTTTTTTTCTGTCTGCATAGTTCCTGGTAAAACTCTTTTCCTGGATTATTCAATTGGGTAACAATCCAATTTGTCCAGTTCATAACCTACGTCTCAGCAACTGGTAAATTTTCGATCGTTGATCACCCAGATTGAAACAGCAAAATATCACCCTTCCAAAAAAGCCACTAGATAGTAAATGTTTACCACCTACCTTACACTGGAAAAAAATGTATAATTCTCCTAATCAACATCCATATAAAGGATTTTATTATTGTGATTTTAAAATGAGGATGCTGAGATATTAAAAAATAACTTGTAAAATAGTGGTTTGAAAATCAAAGATTAAATTCAGGCCTTTGTGATTTCTAGACCAATGTTTTGAAATATTATGCTATTCATGTGCAGTGCACTAAATATATTAAGATCTGCTCCCAGAATATTCAACTACCAGGTCTCTTCATCGCTCCTTTATTTCTGGTCATAATTCTTGGTGAGCATTTCATCTGTCAAGATTAAAAAATGGGTCACTAAGAGTCCAAATATGTAATCTGTTATTGTGTTATTTTCTACAAATTCTAGTTTGAAGAAAAGCAGACAACAAGGAGAGGCTACTACACACCTATTAGAATGGTTATATTCTGAAACACTGACAACACCTAATGCTGACAAGGCTGTGGAACAACAGGAAATCTCATACATAGGTGGTGGGAATTCAAAATAGAATAGTCACTTTGGAAAACAGTTTGTTTTCTTACAAAACTAAACATATTCTTTTTCTTTTTTGTATTTTTTCTGAAGTGAGAAGCAAGAAGGTAGAGAGACTGACTCCCACATGTACTGGACCGGGATCCATAGGGGGCAATGTTCTGCCTATCTGGGGTGTTGCTCTGTTGCAACCAGTGCCATTTTAGTGCCTGAAGCAGAGGCCATGGAGCCATCCTCAGCACCCAGGCCAACTTTGCTCCAGTGGAGCCTTGGTTGCAGCAGGGGAAGAGAGAAAAAGAGAGGAAGGAGAGGGAGGAGTGTGGAGAAGCAGATGAACTCTTCCCCTGTGTGTCCTGGCTGGGAATCAAACCCAGGACTTCTACACGCTGGCCAACGCTCTACCACTGAGCCAACCGGCCAGGGCCTAAATATATTCTTATTTCTTCTACTTACCGTATGATTTAGTAATCTCCCTCCTTGGTAATTACCCCAAAGAACTGAAAACTAATGTCTAGACAGAAACCTTCTCACAGAAATTCATATGGCTTTATTCATAATTGCCAAAACTTGGATGCAACTATGATGTACTTAAATAAGTGAATGGATAAATAGTGATACATCAAGGCCATGAAGTATTATTCAGTGACAAAATGAAATAAGCTATCAAGCTATGGGAAGACAAGGAGAAATATTTCATAAATATTAATAAGTGAAAGAAGCCAAACTGAAAGGCTACACATGGCATGATTTCAACATAAGGCATTGTGGAAAGGGTAAAACTATAGAGACAATAAAAAGGTCAGTAACTGTGGAGGAGGGAGAGATAAATAGGCAGAACACAGAGGATTTTTAGCTGTATACTTTGGTATAATATTATAGTGATTGATATATGTGATTATACTTTGTTCAAAACAATAATATGTAGAGTGAACCCTAAGGTATACTATGGACTTTGGCTGATTATGATGTGTCAATGTAGGTTCATTCTTGGTTTAAAAAAATAAGTCCCATTCTGGTGAGCAATGTTGATAATGGGGGAGGCTATGCATCAGTAGAGGCAAGAAATATATGGAAAATCTCTGTATTTCCTAAAATTTCTTTAGAAAAGTAAAGTAGAAAAAGAAATGAAGAATGAGAATTTCTGATAGGAGGAATAACCAACTTAGATTAGGAAAACAGCAGTCATTCAGTACCCATACAAGTTAGAGAGAAGTGACACACTTTCCTGCTTAGTATAAACCTCAGTTTTCAGTGGGATAAAGATTTATTTAACATATTTTGTTAGCATTGACATTAATAGATCTCTCCCGGTATTAATATATTATTTTCTTAAATCCTAATTTATAATGCTATTTTAAGTTTTTGTATTTTTGTCATTAGAGTATTTTAGGCAGTAGATGAGATGGTGATAATAGGAAAGACTACAAGACAACAAATTATCACCAACAGTAACTTTTATATATAACTTTTTAATAAAACTATAAAGAATTTTAAATATTCTCATTAGTAGTAGGTAGAAATAATTATAAAAAACAAAAATGTGTCGCATACATGTCTATTTTCTTTCAAAAAAGGATATTGACCAAAAGATATGTTTGCAGAAGGTAAAAATAACTATCTTTTCATTGTGATGAGTTGTATATACATAAATGGTTAAATTTTGAGTTTATCTTTAAAAATATTTTGTATTTAAAACATTCAAAATATAATCTTTCTTTAATACTTCCGTGTGTAAAAAAAGGAAAAATGTAAGAGTTACTCTTTTAGTTAGAAAGACAACAAATTATTTTGGGTGTTCTAAAATAACAACTGAAGTAGATATAAGAAATACCTGAAACCTGACCAGGCAGAGGCGCAGTGGACAGAGTGTAGGACTGGGACCAAGAGGACCCAGGTTCGAGACCTCAAGGTCACTGGCTTGAGCATAGGCTCAACTGGTTTGAGCACAGCTCACCAGCTTGAACTCAAGTCGCTGGCTTGAGCAAGGGGTCAATCGGTCTGCTGGAGCCCCCTGGTGGAGACACATATGAGAAAGCAATCAATGAACAACTAAGGTGCCGCAAAGAAGAACCGATGCTTCTCATCTCTTTCCCTTCCTGCCTGTCTCTCTCTCTGTCTCTGTCACAAAAAAGAGAGAGAGAAAGGTATGCCTGGGTTTCAATGTTTACATTTTGACAGCATACTTCAGGGAAATTTTATTTTATGATGTAAATAACATGTTGAGAACTTGTATTTTGAATTAAATTATAGGATGTATAATCACAGCTTCCTCTTACATGCATCTAGGCTTGTTCTTTCTGGAGAGGAAAAAAAAGAGAGAATGGGAGTTTAACAGAATAATTCAACAGCAATATTCCTATTTCAAAAGAGTTCAGTGGTCCTCTTATGATAATAAATAAGTATGTGTAGTAAATCTTATAATATTCAGTAAATATAATAATCTTGCTAAGGAATTTAATAGAGTTTGTGTCAAATCTTACTTTAGAAAAAGTTACCTATACTTTTTATGTTGATAGTGTTTCAAAACAATAAACACTATCTCATCAATGTCCACACTATTAGGAGGAAAATAAAGCATAAAAAAGCAATTCAGTACTTAGCACAGAGGGTAAAAACTGCTGGCCTTGTGATTGTACTTTGCTGATGCATCTTTTCAGAGGCATAATATTGCTGCCCCCAAAAGAATCAGTTCTACTTGGTGAGCATTCTATTTCAATACCTTGTTTGTAAAAGCAGTGCCAGCATTCACATAAATGACAGGGTTCTGGTTATTATCTTCTAAACCAACTCAGGGCTCAAAGCCCAAAATATATTGATTGTTTCTTAGAGATGTTTATAATTTATTATGAGAGTACAAGGCTTTTTATTATTTTGTTCTTAGAAATATAACAAAAATATAAATAGCTTAATGTCATGTAAAAATTTTAAATGAATCCTCTAACAGAAAGAATGGAAAAAAAAACCTCAACAGAACAGAAGGTATACTTGCTCCAAGTAATCCAATATTATTATACCTAGGACTAATAGTGTGTATTAAAGGACACATATTTTCTCATGTAAGGATTCACTACCCTCCTTTTTTTCTCAACATAAAGATTATGAAACTTTGCTTCCTTAGTTAATTGTCACAATCTTGGGAAATTGTTCTGTAGGGTCATCTCAAATTTCTGAGTTTACTGAAGAAGCATCATAAGAAGTACTAAGTTGGCCTTGTTTGGTTAGATCTGACAGTTAAGAGCATTGTCCCAAAACAAGGTTATGGTTTTGATCCATGGTCAAGGCACACATTGGAAGCAACCAAAAAATGCACAACTGAGTAACACAACAAATGAATTCATCATTTCTCCCTCCCATCTCTCTTCCTTCCTCTCTCTGTCTCTCTAAAAGTCAATAAAAATTAAGCCCTGGCCAGTTGGTTGGAGTGCAGTCTCAAGCACAAGGATTGCCGAGTTCAATTCCCCAATCAAGGTACATACAGGAAAAGCTCAATGTTCCTGTTTCTCTCTCTCCCTGGTTTTCAAAATAATAATAATAATAATAATAATAATAATAATAATAAAGCAGCACTAAACCTACTGCCACAGCCATTCTAAGCAAAAACTTTGCCACGTAAAATTTGTTTCTATCCCTTCTTTCAAAATATACTCTGACTCATTCTTCCAATGTTCTCCAGTTTACTGTTTTAGTACTACAATTTTTCACTATCCCCCAAAATTTAATACCACCTATTTCATATATTTATTTCTTTGTAGATGACAAATTCTTGAATCTGGAATGTTGTTCCTTCAAAAATAACCTAAATTTATGGCAATTGTGGGTAGTATTTTAGAGGAAAACATTGAAGAGATGTAGGAATTGAAAGATTTCTTTTTTCTAACTTTATTCTCAAAACATACAGGTAAGACTACTATTATGAACAGAATAGTAGAAGGCAGAAATACTCTATTTTTTATGATGTGCAGAAGTAAAACAACAACTAGCAAAGTCCATTTTCAGTTACTATAAGAAAAGACAATACTGACGAATTAAAAAAAAAGTTTTCCAAAGCAGCTAATGTTAGTGCATAGATGACTTGGAGTGAAACACTACAAAAAGCCATGTGGAGGTAGCATGATTAGACAAAAAAGTTAGCCAGCACAATGGCAGAAGATACTAGAAAATTCTGGCAAAAATTTTTATTTGTAAATTTAAACATGTGTGTGACATTATACACCTTACTAGAGCTAACCAGAAGGAATGGAAAAATCTGTCTAGTCAGATATCTTCTAAAGAAACTGAAGTATTGAAAACTTTAACTTAAAATATTGACTATTAAAATTTTTGCCAAATAGATCCTGGCCGATTGGTTCAGTGGTAGAGCATCAGCCTGGCGTGCAGGAGTCCCGGGTTCAATTCCTGGCCAGGGCACACAGGAGAAGTGCCCATCTGCTTCTCCACCTCTCCCCCTCTCCTTCCTCTCTGTCTCTCTCTTCCCCTCCCGCAGCCAAGGCTCCATTAAAGCAAAGTTGGCCCGGGCGCTGAGGATGGCTCCATGGCCTCTGCCTCAGGTGTTAGAATGGCTCTGGTCACAACAGAGTGATGCCCCAGATGGGCAGAGCATCGCCCCCTGGTGGGCTTGCCAGGTGGATCCCGGTCGGGCGCATGTGGGAGTCTGTCTTACTGCCTCCCCATTTCCAAGTTCAGAAAAAAAATACAAAAAAAAATTCTTTCCAAATAAAACCTTACATCAGGTGTCTCTCTGATAAATTCTTCTAAAATTCTGGGAAGGAATAAAAGATTTGCCATACATTTTACTGATAGTTAAAAGGAGGGCTTTTAACTCCTTTTATGAGGGAGTCATTCTGAAAAGATCATTCTGATTTCTTAAGAATTAAGAATTGGATGGCCTTGTGAACTGTGGCCTTTCAGACAATGTCTTCTTCAATTTCACCAGTAAACGGTAGATAGCCCAAACTTGGCCCTGATTACCCATGAGTTAAACTGAGAATTATTCTATTTTTATTTGTTTTTTACTGACAAACATCCTTCCAACATTTATCACCAAAACCTAACAAATTGGGCATTGTCAAATATACAGAGAAATAATATCAGATTAGTTTTACCATTGCCACTGGATATTTTTAAACCTGGGATCTTGTCAGGGTCTATATTATGAATAAATAATGTCATTTGGATCATTACAACAAAAAAGGAAAAGGGTGTGGAGTACAAAATGTAAAAAGGCAAATTCAGCTAACTGTGATGAAATTAGTTCATTTTCAGTTCATGTAAAGCAACAGTAGAAATGGGGAAATTCAGAAAATGGTAGATAGTAGAACTGAAGATTAGAGATGATGAAAGTATCAAATGCAAAATTTTACTTATTAGTAAGCATATCTAAACATAGCAAGAGTGAATTGCTTACATAGGGAACAAACCCTAGCTTGCTGATGGGAATACAGGGTAGGCTTCTTCCCTAATCCTCCCTATGAAATTTTTAAATGCTTTGTGGAAAATGTTTGAGACAGTTCTCTCATAAAGATTATGAACTACTAGTTACAAAATACAAATGATTTTGATACAGTTTAATTTGTATGTATATGTGTATGGATTGTGAATATGCATCTGGACATTTAAATGAATTTCAAAAGAAAATAAATAAACAAAGCTAGGTGACTGAATCCAAATCATGTAAGGATGATTATCTAAGAAGCACCCCTCATTTTATCTTCTTTTGGCACCCTCTCCATTAGTTAGCTGCCATTTTGGCTTCTGTCATCATTGGTTATATTTGGCTATTTTTGAAAATAGTCTAAATGAAGTAAAAAAGCATAGAATATTTTGTGCCTAGCTTCATTTGTTCAATATTATGTTTGTGAAGTACACTCAAGTTTGTTACTGTAATTTTGCTTCAGTAGTATGTGGCATGCAAAAAGAGAGAGGCAGAAGAGGAAGATAAAGGATGTAAGGACCATGAATAAGGAAGAAAGATTCAGCAATGACCAACTGAACTCAGATTAAAGAGAGGATGGAACTGTGTAAGTCTCAGCAAATTTCACATTCTGATCATAGTGCCCATTCCTCTAATCTCTTTGATTGATTGATGTTTTTATCAATTTAAAAATATAGATGCAACTTCAGGGCAAAATATCAAGTACTCAGTTGACTTATACTACTTCTGCTACTTTTATGGGCTCCAGGCTCAGTTTATTAAAAAAAATAAAACTTTAAAAAATTACATTCTTGCATATTTGTTTCTTAAAATGACTTACAATTATGAATATCATATATCACCTTCCAAATGAGAACAGTATCCATATTTGCATACATTAATCACTGAGAGTCATATTCTTTAGCTCTTTAGAAGATACGTTTTATAAATGGAAGACCCTGGAGAAACTCAGTGAGGAAGAGATAAGAGAAAATGAAGCAAAGGGATAAAGAAGAAAAGATAGGAATGTAAACTGGTATAGCTACAATAGAAAACAGTGTGCAGGGTTCTCAAAAAATTAAGAATAGAGTTATAATATGACCCAGCAACTGGTCTTCTGGATAACTACAGAAAAATTTGAAAACATTCACTCGCAAAAATATCTGCATCCCTATGCTCATTGCAGTGTTATTTACAGTAGCACGACATGGAAAGAACCTAAGTGTCCTTCAATACATGACTGGCTAAAGATGTGGCACATATATACAATAGGCTACTATACAGCCATAAGAAAAGATAAATACTGCTATTTGTGATAACATGGATGGACCTTGAGATTATACTAAATGAAATAAGCAAATCAAAGAAAGCTAAGAACTATATGATTTCACATATAGGTGGGACATAAAACTGAGACTCATGGACATAGATAAAAGTAAAGTGATTACGGGGGGAAGGGAGTGGAGGAGGAGAATAAGGGGGGCAAATATATGGTGACAGAAAATGAGTTGACTTAGGGTGATGGGCACACAATACAATCAACAGTGCAGACGCTGTGAAGATGTTTATCTGAAATCTATGTGTTCTTATTGATCAATGTCACCCCATTAAATTTAATTTCTAAAAATAAAGTTAAGAACCATGTGATTTCATTCATATGTAGGATATAAAACTGAAAGTAAGAAATGAACAAACAAGAAAAACAAACAAACAAAAACTCATAGACATAGACAATAGTATGTTGGTTACCAGGTAGAAGGAGGAGGGAGAGTAAAGAATAAATGGGGCCAAATATACAATGATGAAAGACAATTTGATTTTGGGAGGTGGGTCCAAAATGTAATGTACAGATCCTGTATCATAAAAATTTACACTTGAAACCTGTATAATATTATTAACCAATGTCACCCCAATATATTTAATTTTATAAAGATCAACTTGGAGGAATTCTGTACATCTAGATGAGGAGTGTTATTTGAGATTCAGAAAGTTCCCCGTTTTAGCACATGCCTGGAAACTGTGAGATAGCATCTACTTGTTCAGTAGACATTGGGACAAAGCAAGCTTACATGATTTAAGGAAGCAGCAAAGTGAACCGGTTAAAGGTGCATATTTTTCAGTCACACAAAAAGATTTATGTTTTAAGCCAGAAACAGATCAAGTTTTACTCAGTGCTGCCTGCTCCTACCATTTCCTGCCAAAATATCCTTTCTAATCTGATATCATACAACACTAATAATACAGTAAAACAAGTTTGGAAGAAACCTGCTTTTACTGTTTAAAAACCACAGCTTTACCCTGATCATTTAACAAGGAAATGACTATGTCAAAAAGCTTTCACCTTCAATGTGAAAAAAATAAAAACCAGTGCTTTGAAAAAAGGGAGTAACATTTCATTTTACACTTTAAGATATTTAAATTTGTATTATTTACATCCTAAGTTTCATTCTTCCAAAAGGAACTCTTTATGTATTTGGATAAATGCCCCAAAGCTGCCACTATGGACAGACACCTTTCTGAACTTCTGAAGAATTACCTCTTAGAAAACGGAAATAGTCAGCTCTTTTCCTCTACCACTCCAAAGGAGAAGGGAATGGGAGAAAGTTTGGTGTGTTGGCAATAGAAGTTACAAAAAAGGCAGGAAAAATGGAATTTTATCACAGTATCACAGACCCACAATTAAATCAAGTTACAAAGACTTGTAAATTAGAAATAAAAGGAAATAATTCATTGAGTTGAGGAGTAAGGTTTTTGTTGATTTTTTACGGTTAAGCATGTGATTGTATGTCATTATATTTAGGAAACACATTAGCAATAAATAAAGATTTCTGATAAAGAAATATAAAATCTTTGAGTTTGAGGAATATATGACAATGTAAAGTCATATTTGCTCATTCTGTGAAACTCAAGAAATAAAAAAAAATACATAAAACTATTATCTTTATTCCAAAGTATTTTAAACCTATTATAAGAATTTATAATCAGACTTTTTTATTATTATTTTTATTTTTGTATTTTTCCAAAGTTAGAAGCAGGGAGGCAGTCAGACAGACTCCTGCATGTGCCTGACCAGGATCCACCTGGCATGCCCACCAGGGGATGTTGCTCTGTTTCTGCTGGAGCCATTTTAGTGCATTTTTAAAAACTGACAGAAGAATATCTCACGAACAACAGTTTTACTTTGTGTTAATTCTAAAAAAAAATCACTAATATATGGGGTTCAAATAGAGTGTAGACTGTGACAAATGAATCTATTTTTCAAACACTCAATTCTAAATTTAATAGTATGAGAAAGAAAGAAGTTGAACTATGTAACTTGAGAAAATAATATTTTGATTGAATACTGTAAAGCTAAAGGCAAAAGAACTAAGCAAAATCTTTGCACACTAGTTGGTATTGGTAAATTTCTTTCAAAAAGTATGGTTTAGGTATTTTGAAACTACTTTGAAGCTAGGTTAGAAAATATAAACAGGGGGAGAGAAAGGTTTCTTAAAGTAGGAAAAAGAAATTACAAATAAGGATGAGGAAGAAGGCAAGAAAGAACACTGGAGTGCTGAATCTGGGCTAGTGGTGTCAATACAGACTCCTGAACAGATTATTAAGATACATGTACTGATAGGGAGTATGTGTGTATGAATGAGCCCATAAATACATATATTTCTTAACTCTATCCACTGTAAAGGTAGGAAGCAGTGACACTGTGATGGCAATGAACACACTAGTTCTCAAACTTCAGTTTCTAAATACCATATTACAATAGAAGGGTTCCAGAACTAGAGCTGGAGAGGGAGAAAGTACTAAGAAAAGGTAGGGGGATAGGCTGGTAAAATTATGCTGAAAGGGCACAGGCACTAAGTGTCAACAGTATCACCATAAAATGGAGGAAGAAAGAACTCCCATGTCCAAAGTTGGAGGGGCTTGAGCAACAGAATAAGTAACAGTATTTTGGATTACAATCCCAAAATAAAATAAATATCCATGAATCCATACCAATTTAAATAAATACAGATGGAAGAAATAAATGGAAGATATGTAATCGCTTCTTACATACAGTTGTATTTCAATGATTAAATGTAGGAAGAATGAGTGATATAGAAATTTACCTTAGAACACTACCACTGAATGCTAAATGTGTGGGTAAAATTTTAAGGAGAAACAGGATATTTTCATAGAGTCAAAGTATCTCCTTCAAAACATTTGATGATTACAAAGCAAAGAACAATGGGAGAACCCTAGAAGACACACCTTTTAGCAAGTGGTTACAGTTAATATTACCAGTAATGAATGTTGACATCATTATACCCTCTAATATGGAGCATTGAGAAGAAGAAGAACATATAACCTCTTGTTATACTTCCCAATAATGCATGACCTCACTCCAATCTTGATAAAACAAATTTCAAACACATGTTGAGATACATTCCACAAAATAGCTCACCAGTTTTCTTCAAAAGTCAAGTTAATGAATAAGAAGTAAGATGGTCACTAGCTGGAGTCAGCCAAGAGTAAATGACAACAAAATGTATTATGGGATATTGGATTGAATCCTGTGAAAGAAAAGGGGACTTAGTGGACAAACTGTTAAAATCCAAATAATTCTGTACTTTAATTAATATTATTGTACCAAAGTTAATTCTTTGGTTATAATCAGAGGCGGATTTAAAGGCACACACCCTGGGCCCCAACTTCTGAAATATCCCACAAAACCCCAACTTAACACTTTTTTCTAATAACACCAAGTTTGGTTTCATATGTGCAATTTTAACATTAATAGTACATAATTTTTTTAATTAAAAAAATATGGTTAACATGTATTTTTATTTTCCCTGTCTCTATCTTTCTATTAAGGGACCCAATATTTTCTTCTGCACCCGGGGCCTCAACCAACCTTAATCCTCCTCTGGCTATAATAAATATTCTATTGTTCTATAAAACGTTAATATAAGGGGAAGCTGGATGAGGACATACGGGAAATCGCTACACCTTTTGTAACTTCCATAAATTCAGAATAAAAAGTCTAAAAATGTTATTAATGTACATAAATGCAACTGTTTTTATCTGATATATTAACTATAATTAATTTAAAAAATATTTCAGAATCTACCTTTTATTTATGCTCTGCCACTTCTGAACTACATTTTTAAAAGGTCTACAATAAATTGGAATAGGAAAAGTTCCCTTTCCCCTGCAGTTGCAGTCTGTTAGAATAACATATTACTCAGTTTCCACTTTCCTCTCTCGTGGATATTGTCATGAATTAAGTACATCTGAAGTCTAATGTGTCAAATTCCCCAAATGCTTTATATTTGAAATATTAAACATTGAAGATTGTGCTTCTTTGACCTTCTCATTATTCAAGATGCTGTTGGATGACATTTGAATTCTAGTTGATTATGTTCTACAAAACCAGATATTTTTAAAGGGATAAAAAATTTTAAAAGTATCTTGAATATTAATAATGGCTGTTTCCAAATTATGTTATGCAATCTCTGTTTTTTATAATTTGGGGGGACCTGGAATTTTTACAACGTGGTTGTAAAGTTAAAATATTTAGTAAATATTTTTAGTGAGCACTTAGTGTTAATATTTGGATCTCAGATGTACCTCAGATGTGTGTACCTCAATTTCTATAATACATTTCAAACAATTGACTCATTACAAGTTATTAAAGTATTGGTTTAGCCTGGATACCATCTGAACTATATGTCAGAATGTTTGCTGTCAAAATAGTTGGTTACAGAATTTGTACTTTACCAACCCTTTCTACATTTGTTAGAAAAAGAACGCTCATACATACTGAAAAACAATATTTATTTTAACAATCTCAGCTGAGATGAATCACATTTAGGGAAAACATTTTGAAGTACCTATGGCTCATTTTGTATTACACTGGATCCCAGAATCAATCCCAGTGAGAAGCAAATTTAAACCTATTTTTTAATTTATACTTTATTTTTTAGAGCAGTTTAGGTTTATAGAAAAACTGAGGACAGGACACAGCAATTTCCTATATACCCCCTACCCCAAATGTATAGCCTCCCCTATTATCAATATTCCCCACCAGAGTGGTCCAATTTTTTTTACCAAGGATAATCTATATTGACACATAACAATCACCTAAAGTCCACAGTTTATATTATGTTTCTCTTTTGTGGCACATCATAGGGATTAGATAAATATAGCATATGGATTATATATCCATCATTAAAGTATCACATAGAGTATTTTCTTTTTTTGTCTTAAAATTCCTGTGTTTATCCTATTCATCCCTTCCTCCACCAACCCTTGGCAATCACTGACCTCTTGACTGTTTCCAGTTTTTTATTTTCCAAGATCTCATATAGTTGAAATCACCCAGTATTTAATTTTTCATATTTGTTTCTTTCACTTAGTAATCTGTAGAAAGTATGCCTGCCTCTGGAGAGTATAACAATAATAAAATCTGCTAAATAAATAAAAACGTGCAAGGTGACCTATTTCATGTTTTGAGAATATTAAGATGATAAGGATTCTAGTTTTTATGCCAGAAAAGTTTACATTTAACAGGTGGCCATAAAGATAACCCTTTAAATAGAAAGTAACATAGAATGTGTTAAGTGATGTGATAAAGTTATAGCTAAAATGTAGAATCTATACATAGAAAGGAGAGGGTAATCTTGCCTGTGGCAAATCAATGAAAAGGTAGGTAATGAACACACTTAGCCAATACTAGGCTCAGAGGCAAAGAGAAGGCCCAATGACTGTGCAGTTGAGGGGCAAAATAAGCAGTCTCGGGGGTCAGCAAATGCAGAGTCTGTGGGAAACATTTCCTCATCAGTGGGTATGAGGGGAGGTATATACCTTTCTGGCTATGCTTCAGACTACTTCTTCCCATTGTCTCCAGCATCACCAATTTAGATATGTTCCCTGCAAATTCTACACTGTGTTGCCTCTTCAAGGTTTTAGCATTAATTTTCCTCACAGCTTGTTTGTAAATATTTTGATTATTTTGAAATATGTTTAGTACCACTCCTATTCTTGGAAATGTCACAGCAGATGATAAAAGTTGTAGATGACACTATTGCAAATAACAGTTTATGTACTTAAAAATTCATTCCATGTAACATTTCATTTCATCTTCATAACTTTTCACAAAGTAGCCACACATTAAGAAACATATAACTGAGACTCAAAATGAAAGCAAATAACTTTATAAGGTAACCTATAAATTGCAGATCTCATATTTAAATTCTAAATCTCAAGTAGAAAAAAACAAAACTTCCATTAAAACAGAACTCCATCAGAGCCATGGCATTTGGCCAACGTTTTGCTCTTTAATCTCCTGTTGTTATTAACTCACTTAAATTTAAATAAGAAGTCAAGGTTTTTCTAATTCAGTATATGAACAATTTTGTGTGAGGGAAAAGTACGAAAGCAAGCCGACTGAATTATGAATGCATTATTCTGAATATTAAAAATTATCCTAATCCCTGAATTTAAGATTGTCATGCCAAAATTCCAGGCACTGTATAAGGTCAGTTTTTCATAGACCCTCGATGGGAATCGGGGTGGAAGATAATTCCTGATGTTCTTAGCTTGGTTCTAAAGACAGTTCCAACTCCTTAAGGACAAGGATCATCAGAAGAAATTTCATTATTGTAGTAACACTGAGCCAGATAACAGAGAGAACCATTAGAGTCATTGTCTAATTCAGTGGGTATCAAAGAAAGGAGGCTTTGTGTGTTAAAGTGGAATTTTTAGTCAGAAGAGAATTGCTATAAATGTAATGACATGGGGCTTTGTTTACTTTTAGAAAAATACAAATATTTTACCAAGAGTTTAATGAGATAAAGCCAAAAAGTCAAATTGTAAGTACAAAAAAATGATCATTTCTCAAAAGTATGAAATACTTTGGTTGAATAAATGCTATAAGCCAAAAGTATTGCTAAATGAGTTGTTTCTGACAAGACCTTGCCATGATTTACTGTCAAAAATCCCTGATGGTAATGTATAACTTATCCATCTTTCAACAAGAGTCTTTGAAGGAAGACGTTTAAGTGGGTATGTGTTTTCCCAAAGACATGCGATAGCTAGGCAGTAATAGAGCTAGTAAGCAGAAATGCACTGAATGCTATTGACTAATGGAAATATGACTGTTACTTAACTATTGCCATGGTTCTGTGTGGATTTAGCTCTCATTTTTAGTAGAAGGGAAGATTCTGCCCTGGCCACTTGGCTCAGCTGTGGAGCATTGGCCCAGTCTGTGGAAGTCCCGGGTTTGATTCTTGGTCAGGAGAAGTAAGCATTTCTTACTTCACCCCTACTCCTTCTCTCCCTTTCTCTCTCTCTCCCTCCCACAGCTCTGGCTTGAATGGTTCAAAAAAAGTTGGCCCTGGGCATGGAGGATGGTTCCATGGCCTCACGTCAGGCACTAAAATGGCTCAGTTGCTGTGCAACAGAGCAGAGGCCCAGATGGGCAGAACATTGCCTGGTAGAGGGCTTGCCTGGTGGATCCCAGTTGGGGCATATGTGGAGGTCTATCTCTCTGTCTCCCTGCCTTTCACTTAATAATAGAAAGAAAGAAAGAAAGAAAGAAAGAAAGAAAGAAAGAAAGAAAGAAAGAAAGAAAGAAAGAAAGAAAGAAAGAAAGATTCTACCTAGCAAAAGAACTTAAAATCTGGCATGTGGACACATGATCATACTAGAAAAAAAAATTTGATTCACAGACAGTATTGCAAGCAGTAGACTGACCTGGATTAAATGGTTTTGATGAGACAGGGCTGTAGCATTTGTTAGATGTTTTCCCATGCATAGGCAATAAGTATATAGTTAAGAATTTTTTACACAATTTTTAGTACAATGTAAATATTAATGGCCCAAATCTGATTTTTAGGGACAGAATTTAGATTTGCAGTATTATGATTGATTACTACAGTATATATAACTATTTACAAACTATATACTGTATTTTTTGCTCCATAAGATGCACCTGATCATAAGACACACCTAGGGTTTTAAGGAGGAAAATAAGAAAAAAATATTCTTAACCTAATGGTGTGTTAAAATATTTAGTAAAATACTGTATTTTTCGCTTCATAAGACACACAGGCATTTCCCCCTCCACGTTTGGGAGAAAAACGTGTGTCTTATGGAGCAAATAATATGGTAAGTATTATTATAGAAAGAAAATATAATAATAAATAACTAGTATATATTGCTAAGTAAAATAAACCATACTTTAAATATGTAAATATTATTATAAGTACATGTATATAAAATGTACAAACACATATCTATAATGTTAAAAACCAAAATTAAAATATATTACCTCTGACATGGACAAGAGTGTGGTGGTTACCAAGGGTGGGGGGGGGGGAGGGAGGACATGGAAGGGAGGGAGGGAGGGAGAGAGTTAGGGGGAGGGGGAGGGGCACAGAGAACTAGATGGAGGGTGACGGAGGACAATCTGACTTTGGGCGAGGGGTTTGCAACATAATTTGATGACAAAATAACCTAGACATGTTTTCTTTGAATATATGTACCCTGATTTATTAATGTCATCCCATTACCATTAATAAAAATTTATTAAAAAAAATATATTACCTCTGAATGTGTGGAAGTGTTATAAATATTGTTTTATATAATTTTTTCACATCAGTTTTAATTTACTAACTGTGACTGATATTACTTATCTCATAAAATATCAATAAAGATTCTATTTCTTAGAATAAGCACAATAAAATAAAAAAACTAAGATTTAAATTTAGAATTTATTTTGTTATCAACAAGACAATTTTTAAAAGCTAAATAGTTACTTTAGACTTTGGTGTAATATATTACCTTAATAGTTTCCAATTCAATAATAGCACCTTTAACTGTAAACTTAGAACTTATACCACTGCACTCAAAGGTAGCAACTAAAATAATTTATCACAGAAAAACAAATTTCAGACACAACCAGATATTACTGGGTTTGAGCCCAGCAACATGTATTTTAACAAACTCTGAAAGAGTTGTTAAATTTTGAGAGCCATATCTACTTTACAATGAAGGCATACCTTTGACCAGATCACCTCAATAAAGTGAGTATTGAAATAAAATAAGTCTTAACTTTTTGCTAATGGAAGTCTGGCCTTCAGTTTGTAAAAAGCATGACATGTGTGAAGTGCAATAGAAGCTAGCACAATAATACAGGGTACGTCTTTGTACAGTTAAACTTGTACCTGTCAGAATTCATAGACGGAAAGCTCATCATTCTAATGATAATATATTTCAGATGCTACCTTGAGGCCTTAGGTCTAAACCTTTTTCTTTCTTTCTCCAAAATCTTTCCAATTAAATATTTCTTAATATTTTAACTGCTAAATAATTTTTGATCAGGGAGGTTATAATTTTAAAACGTTTCATTTTTAAGAAACTTTTTTTTTTGTGATAGTGGATAAGTGAGAGGATTCAAACGAATAAGAATACTGATATGTAGGACAGGTAAATCCAAAAGTCCAAAAGAAACATCAGAACTACAAGTAGATATACAAGAACAACTAAAGATAGATAATAAAAATACCGTTTATACAATGTAAAATTCTAGAAAACTGATAAGGTCACCTACAGAGAAGTGTTAATGATTTGTGAATTAAAAACAAGGCCAGGGGTACTGGTAAAGTCCTCCAGTTAAGCTCAACCTCAAGTCCTTTTGGGAAATTGGCAAAAGCAAGTAAGGAATAAATAAATAAAAATTAAATACTGAGTTCAGTTAATCAGGTCAACAGTAAAGCCAAAAACTCCAGCAAACTCCAGCAGGTAGCAAAGTAATGTTTGTAAGAGTCATCAAGTGGCTGGAGTTTATCTCACTTGAAAGACTGTGTGCCCCAGTACTATAGTGCCCTTATTATCACCACCACCTGGACCCCTTCCTCATGGCTGTAAATATGAAACATATCTTCTTATTTTTTTAATAATTTTATTTTATTAATGGGGCAAGATATCAATAAATCAGGATACATATATTCAAAGATAACATGTCCAGGTTATCTTGTCGTTCAATTATGTTGCATACCCATCACCCAAAGTCAGATTGTCCTCTGTCACCTTCTATCTAGTTTTCTTTGTGCCCCTTCCCCTCCCCCTTTCCCTCTCCCTCTTCCCCCTCACCCCAGTAACCACCACACTCTTTTCCATGTTATCTCGTTTCTATGTCCCACCTACATATGGAATAATGCAGTTCCTGGTTTTTTCTGATTTACTTATTTCACTTCGTATAATGTTATCAAGATCCCACCATTTTGCTGTAAATGATCTGATGTCATCATTTCTTATGCCTGAATAGTATTCCATAGTGTATATGTGCCACATCTTCTTTATCCAGTCTTCTATTGATGGGCTTTTTGGTGAAACATATCTTCTTAAAACCGAGATTTTGGTGGGCACCTCCATTCTTTTTACTAATCACTATGTTTCCAGGAGTTTTCCTAATTCCTTTGAGTTATAATTAAAACAGATCAATGACAGAATAGAAGTTTCTTGACCTGTGTATTTCATTATGCTTTAGAGTACAAATCTTGAGGGTTTTTTCCACTGTGCTTTCCACAATTGATCAGAAACCAATGTAAATTCATAACCTCTGGGCAAAAGCTCTCATAAAGCATGGTTCTCACACTTACATACCCATATACTTCAAGCAACAAGTTTCAGAGTCATTCTGAATGGATTACAATTGTCTACAGAAAACTGAGTCTGGTTTGTAGCTCAGATCATTGAGTTTTCAGTACATGAAGCCATAGTTGCAACTTTGATCTCCTTTTAGAGAATTTATTGTTTTTCCCCCAGGCTTTTCTTCCCCTTGGGAAGCTGACTTGCATACTGTATGCTATTATTTCTCATGAAAGAGCAAGAGAATGAGATAGAACAAAAAATCACTTAATATCAAATCAAATCCAAGTGCAGGCTCTACTATAGTGGGCCATTAATTTCAGTGGAGCAGAGCCCATCCTCTAATATACTTTCCGGTGTTTACAGGCACGTGCCTTCCAACTACTCCCTCCAGAAAACCTTCCTCACACTTCCTTTCTCAAAAACCTTCTTCCTTCTATAATGATGGCACTGTTTATTTGGAAATCACTGGCATAAATATTAACCTGATATTCACTGTGACTGCTCCTAATGCCATCATCATAGGAAACTTGGGCGTAAATTATCTTAATATGAGCACGAAGACAATAAAGGGGGCTACCTAGTGATGGAAGGAGACTTGACTTGGGGTGATGATACACAATACAATATACAGATGATGCATTATAGAGTTGTACAGTTTAAGCCTATATAATTTTATTAACCAATGTCACCCCAATATATTCAATAATTTTTTTTAAATGATCTCAATACACCAATGTGTCTCCTGATTGCAGAAAACACAAAAAAGTTTATATGCTGGTGTAATTGCCAGCATTCAGCCATCATCATATTTTCAGTTTGCATTTCTGCATTTTTTTTTTCTTAACATAGAAGCAGCAGCTAGGGCTAATCATAACAATCTTAGAATAGAAGCTGTGGGATTTTACTGGAAAAGTTAAGAGTAGGCCAAGAGTAGCTGATCCCAGTTTTCTTTTGATTAGGAGAGTTAAGTACGTCTGTCTATACCCCCTCCTATATCCCCCAAACTCAAACCATTATCAAATCCTGTTGACTCTAATTTATGTTAAAATTAAATACAAAATGGATATGACTTGAAAATTCCCTGAGCAGACAAAACCAATTAATCCACAAAAACAACACTTAAATTAGCTTACTTTGCAAAACAAGTGAAAATTGGATTGCTTCTAGTAAATGACGCTTAAAATCATAAAGGAAACTTAAGCTGGTTCCCAAATTGGCATGAGGTAACTATCTTTGACTAATGCCCTATCATTATGGTACTTCTAATGCTATAACCAATAGTTGTAAAGAGTAAACAGCCTCCATATTTTCACTGTATAAATCTTTCTGTAACAATATACCTCTGAGCCTTATTCCAATATTGGTTAAAGAACTCTCAGTTCAACTATTTTTATGTGCACTATAAACTCTTAATAATCAGAAATTTAGTAATCTAGTGGTTTTAAATTGCTATTTTGAGATTTTTCACACTTATAAATATATTTAGTGATCAATCACTTCACATAATGTCTGCCAGAACCATCCTGCTAGGAGGGTGATTTCCCATCAATTTTGTTAATATCTTCAATGATCAACTGCTGTTGTAATCTATAGTACACCAATAATAATCCTTTAAAAAGGTTAATATATGTTCAGAATTCTATAATTGATTCTCACCTCAGTCAGAGTAAAAGCTCAAGTGTACACAAGGCCTTCAAGGCCTCTGCCATCCTTCCCACAAAGCCCAAACGACTTGATGTCTCTGCCCCTTCCACTCAGGTCATCACCAGCAATGCCTCTCTCTTGGGCACAAGAACATTTGCTTTCATCAACATCTTCCTAAATAAAACATATTAAAATTTAAAAATAAAATGATTTTTACTTTATTGATAAATAGGTGAGGGGTTATATATTCTTTATCAATAAATTTGTTTTTCTGAAAAGAAGTTAAAATGTAAGACATTTGTGGGCCCCTATAAAGTACCCTGGGCTCTGGCCACTGTGTCTAGAGGCGGGCCCTGTTCCTTGTGCTTTCTGGATAATATACTTGACACTTATTAAGGGTTATCTGAAATGTGATGCCTCCATAGCCAAAGGTGTGTTGTAAAGAATAATTATATTTCTTAAAATGGAATTTTTTCGGTGATCTGTCAGGTGTGATTGCACTATGGGGAGGTCTATGTAAGTGAAAAAGATTTATTATACTCACAGGCCCTGGAAGAGGGAGGCACATGTGGGGGCCCATATTTGGTCTTTCAAATGAAGTGAGGAGAGAGTGAGGACCCATGGGCAAGTGTCTTTATTGAGGGCCAGGGTAGAGCAAACAAGGTAAAGTCATGTGGGGATAATATTAGAGTATTTGAATGCCACAAGGTCACAGGTAAGGGAGGAGAGGAAGGGGAGCCTGTGACAAGGACCACTGTTACCACAATGATACACATACCCGCTTGCCTGGACAGGGTGTTCACTAACTATTCGTCTGAGATATTGATGCATAAGGAAATAGGCAGTTATAAAAAGTTACAATACACCAGTGTTGTTTCTATAGGTTTCCCCCTTCAAAGGCCTTTTTAAACCTTACTATGTATAAAAATGTCCTGAGCTCCAGTATTTCTTATCTTCCTCACTTGTGTTTTTTTTTTCTGAATTGCGTTAAGAGCTGATATATTTTGCTTATTTTTTTAATCGATTGTCTCTCCAAACATGAATAAAAGGACTCCTATAGGAGCAAAGGAGTGCTTTGTGTTTTGTGCATGCTGTTTTTCAAAATTCCTAGAAGTGTAGCTTCAAAGAAATCTACCATGTAATAGATGTTCTAAAAATAAATCGTCTACTGAAATTTCATGCATCTGGAAAAGAGTAAGGTAGTTTCTTATAAAACTAAAGTGCTCACCATACTAGCTAGTAATTGTACTCTTAGTCATTTTGTGAATAAATTGTTTTCATAATTATATTAATGCTCGTGTACAGAAACAGAATTTTTTTGTACATTGATGTTTATGCTGCCACTTTGCTGAAATAATTTATAACTTCTAACAGTTTTTTTGTAATTTTAAGGAGTGTCTGTATATGAGATCATTGCATCTGCAAATAGAAATAATTTTACTTCCATTCTAAATTAGAAGACTTTTATTTTTGATTTTGATTTTATTTTTCTTGTCTGTCCTGCCTAGAACATCCAGTCAAATTAAAGTGTTAAGAGAGTAGATTTTTGTTCTGTTTCTGATCTTGGGGGGAATGTATGCAGTCTTTCAGGGTTAGCTAGTTGTGAGCCTTTGAGGATGTTTCCATTCATCCCTAGTTTGTTGAATACATTTTTTAATTTAATGAAGGTAGATTTTGTAAGATTTTACTGGATGTATTTAAATATACTAATTATTTTCATATGATAAACCAACATTCCATTTCTGGGATAAATCTCACTTTGTCATGTTGTAGAATTCTTTTTCTATGTTGCTAGATTTGTTTTGTTAGTATTGTGTTGAGAATTTCTGTGTCTAAATGGTACTGATCTGTAGTTATTTTTTTCTTTATAATATTTTAAATCTGATTTTGGTATTAGGGTACACTCTGATCTCATAGAATCTGTGGGGAAGTGTTCCCTATTCTGATTTTTTTGGAAAAATTTAAGATTTGTTATTAATTCATTAAATGTTTGGTAGAATTTACTAATAAAGCTATCTCTGAGTTTTATTTGGTGGAAGATTTTTAATTACCAATTCAATTACTTATTATGTCTACTTAGATTATATGTTTCTTCTTGATTTAATTTTTGTATTTTGTATCTTACTATAAATTTATACACTACATCTAAGTTATCTAATTTGTTAGTATATAAATTTTTAATAGTATTCTCTAATTTTCATAGCATTTGGCTTTGTTTCTGTAATGAAAGTAATGAGGTTTTCTTCAATCTTGATTTTGGAAATTTAGGTCTTTTCTTTCCTGATCTTTGTTTTATTTGTTTGGTAAAAATTTGCCAATGTCAATGATCTTTTCAAAAACTAATTTCTGGTTTTGTTCATTTTGTTATAATTTTCCTATTTCTTATTTCATTAATTTTTAATATAATCATTTTCATTTTTTCCTTATTTCCTTATTTCTGCTTACTGCAAGTTTCATATGATTTTTTTCCCTAGGTATTATTTTAAAGTTCTGTGATAAAAATCAATAAGTATATAAAAATTTTAACATGGTATCTGGAGAAAAATAGATTTTTTAATAAACTTTATATTTGTGTCAGTAAAGTCACTTTATCTCATATCAAGACAATAAAACACATAAGAACATTTGTATCAAAGGAGACGTGCATTTCAAACACACACACACACACACACACACACACGAGAAGAGATGCCATTCATTAGACTCATGGAAAAATAAAATTATATTCCTAAAGAACAAAATAAATAATTTGCATGTTGTACTTAAGACACTGAAGCTTTCTGAATACTCATATTTTCTATTATTTTCATGAAAAGAAAGAATAATAAAAGCAATATTAGATTACCTTTTTTTTTTTACAAAAGGTATCATGATATTATTAAAAAATTCTACACTTAAATGCATATTTCCAAAAGCAATACTTTGGCATATGATTTATTTTTTCTCTTTGAGAAATAACATGATTTATCTTTCTAAATAAACCATAGAAACATTATATGCTCTTCTTTTTTTTACTGTGTCAGAATATCAAAAGCAATAACAGAATGTTGGAGACAATAACAAACTTTGAGTAGCTGAGTACTCAAATTGTGTGGGTGGTACATAATGTTTAAAAAAAAAAACAGAACTAATTTGAAAGTAGTGGAATTAAAGTGTTTTTCTGCTCCCAATAGACAATGAATATGGTCTCTCATTATTATAAACATCAAAATATGATTTACTTTAAGGCCTTTTTTTAAAGAGTAGAAAAGAAAGAAAGAGAACATTTCTTTAAATATCACACTTTTATTTAATGCAGGGGGTATGCTGCCAAAACTGACCACAAAAGGAAATGGTAATTACTTAATATTATAGACTAGGTAAACATTGTCTGAGAAGCCGAAGGATTACAGTCATAAACATTTATTTCTAAAACATTATTGGGCTAAAAAATTTAAAAAATTTAAATTAAAAAAGTTTTCTGTTGATTTGAGTGAGTGAGAGAAGAAGGCATGGGTGGTGGTAGAAGGGAGGGTGAGAGAAAGAGAGAAGTATCAACTTGTTTTTGCACTTAATTGTTACACTCATTAGTTGCCTCTCTTTTGTGCCCAGACCAGGGATAGATGCCTCGAAAATCAGTGTGCAGAGATGATGTTTTATTTACTGAACCACCTGGCCAAGGCCAAAAATAAAAATTTTAAGGAAAAATTTTACTAGATTATTTCACTGTGATGTGTTTTATTTTTAAAATACCTATACAAAAGGCTTAGTAATTGTGAATAAGAGAATGAACAATATTAAATAATTAAATCTATATATGTTAAGATTTAAAATGTACTATTTGTCCTGTTGACTCCTATTTCTTATCTACATTCTAAAGCAGATGCTTTAATTTTAGCATCAAAATGAACACTGACATGATTAAATCATACTCCATTTAATTTTGTTTCCTAACAAAAGAGTAGTCCATTTCTTAAATAAAAATATATTAAGATAATTATAGTATTTATATAGCTAAAATAGGAAATACTGCTTAGAACCTAGCAAATTTCATGCTATGCCTTTAAGTAATATTGTGGTGACTTGCTTATTAAAAGGGAGATAGCAATGTAGAAAAATAATGGGAGGGAGTAATAATGCCTAGTAATAGCAAATATACAACTGTATTTTATTGGAATTTTAGTTTTTTAGAAGTGTATAACTATATAAGCCCCATTATACATACTTTATGTTCATACTAGAACCAATGTGGTATAAGTAATTCTTTATTTCATCCTGGTTAATTTTTCTATTATGGCACTTACTGCCAAGATGAACTTACATTGTGAAACTGTGACACTGTGACTTGGAATGCATATCACATTTTTTTATATTTTTTTCAAAATTATATATAGATCTATATGTAGATGTAAGTAGATATAAATGTAGCTCTCTCATTATATATATATATATATATATATATATATATATATATAAAACGTTGGTATTGCTTTAATGAGACAAAATAGGAAAAACCTGATGTGTTTGTCTTACCCATTACTATGGCCTTTCTGGTATAATGCAGTGGTTCTCCAGCATTTGCGCTCACAACAGATTGCATGGAGCTTGAAATACTCCACATCTACAAACGTGCAACATATCCAGATGTGGCTAACCAGTATATTTCATTATTCTGGCCCTGATGATTAAGTTAGATGCATCTGAGTAATCTATTCTAAACCAAATCAGATTCTATCCCAAGAATTTTGTTGGAAAGAGCCTCTTTCCCTCCCTGAGTTTCTTATATTCATACATTATAAGCTTAGAGCATCTTTAAGCTATTTTGCCAACATAAATGGGATGGTGTCATACTTGAGAAGGAACCACAGAGAAAGAAAACAGGACTTTGAAATTGATTTCTGTTTGGCTGTCTGAAGTCAGACTTTTTTTTTTTTTTTTTACATAGAGAGAGAGTCAGAGAGAGGGATAGATAGGGACAGACAGAAAGGAACGGAGAGAGATGAGAAGCATCAATCAGTTTTTCGTTGCGACACCTTAGTTGTTCATTGATTGCTTTCTCATATGTGCCTTGACCATGGGCCTTCAGCAGGCTGAGTAACCCCTTGCTCAAGCCAGCGACCTTGGGTCCAAGCTGGTGAGCTTTGCTCAAACCAGATGAGCCCGCGCTCAAGCTGGTGACCTCGGGGTCTTGAACCCGGGTCCTCCACATCCCAGTCCAAAGCTCTATCCTCTGCGCCACCTCTTCGTAAAGCTGGAGTCAGATATTCTTGAAGCCAAACTGTTCTCTGAACTTTCTGATTAAATAAACTAATATTATTTTTGTTTAAGCCAGTTTGAGTTGATATTCTGTCCAAATTTAAAACATGTGTAGGGCTATATTTCATAAACACTTAACTGCCTTGGCATACACAACATACTTGTAGCATTTACATTTTTTAATGAAATAAGCTAAGAAAAGTATAAAATAGATGACTCTCAAATACATAATTTCTATAAAAGAGGAAAATAATTTATATTATAACATATATATATATATATATATGTTTGTTTTAGCTTTATTTTTCCAGTGTTATTTTTGGTGGGGGTGGGGTAAGGAAGTTAACTAATATAAATATTAAACATCTAAAGAATCTGATTTTTCATCTTTTTAATGAAGTTTTGTGGCCTACTGATTTATCACTTTTCTCAAATCCCTCAAATGAGACCACATTTATAGCAGGAATAATTGGCTTAATTTTGATGCTTTTATTCATACATATTGGTCAGGGTGGACATTGGAATAGAAAAAAATCTTACCTATGATTAGGGATTAATGACCAACATATAATGAAAGGCATGGGGCAAAGAAATACGGTTTAATACTGGAAAAAGTGGTATGTGACCACAGACAGCATCAAAACCATCAGTCAAGGCCAACCTGTCTTTTAGAAATAAGCTTTTATCTTGCTTATTATTGCCCTTCTAAATGCCAAGCTGATGCCTGGTATATATAAAATGTTATTTCATTTTTATTAAAGCCAAAAAATATGATAAATTAAGAAATTAAGAGAGAATACAGTAAAAGTACAAACTGGTGGCATATGAGTCTTATTTTATTGAGAGTTATATTTTTCACAGAACTCCCAGACTATTGAAAATCTGCATATAAAAACCTTTATGTAGAACCTATACCCAATAGTTCAGAATATCTCCTTCTGTCACTTTTGTCATCTACCTTATTTGATTTATAAATTCATGCTATCTATCTTGACTCTGTATACATTTAGTTACTTACAAACAGTTTAGTATGAAGAGCTTAGCAATCATCAGATTTTTCCAGAAAAGTATTTTTGTCAATAACATATCTGTAAGTATATGTATACTTATATTACTACAGTGTTAAAACAAATATGAGCTGTTAGTGCTCTAGTATAATCATCAGTATATATTAATGTAATAAATAATAGGCAAAATAGATTTCTTCAGAACAAAATTCAAGACTAGAAGTGAATTTTGTCTTCATAATGTTCTCTAAAGTGATATTCACATTTACTTTAACATAAAAACCCATTATAATATCAAGTGATATGTTTTCTTAGTATTTAATAAATATTAGTGAGCACTATTAATACACAGCCATGATTTAATAAAGTGTTTAAAGTCATTTCAAACATTATATGGGACTTCAGGACAGAACTCATATTTCATTTAGAATTCAATCACCATATTGTACAAATGAAATAACATATACAAAAATGGTAATAATTTTAGAACACAGAGCTAAACTATAATAGAAGCAGACTATCAGCTTGACTTTCAATCCTTACCTCTCTCCATTAAACCACTTTCTGTTAGGGTGGGCCGGGTTGATTAACCAATACACCCATGTACAATCTCTTGCTTATTTAATAGGAAAATGCTAATGCTCCTATTTAATCAGTGGTTCTCATACATTTTTAAATTCAGTTCCTAAAAGCCTTGTGCAGAAATGGCACATGTCAATTTTGTTTACATGCCATTGATGAGACTTGAACTTGGCCACACCAGCAAGGAAAGTAATTTGTGTGTGCCCAGAAATAATATAATTATTAAAATTTTTGTTTATATATTTGGTCAAGGTTTCAATTTAAAAAAATCTTTCTTTTGTTTTGTGTGACCTTTAAGATATCATCTTCTAAACTTAATTCCCTACTTTGTTATTATGTCCATGTTTTGCCAGTGGGAAGGAGATAAAGTTGTATGAACCACTTCTATTTTTTACTGCTTTTTTCAAATCTTAAAATGGTTCTTTCATTAGGCAGTTATGTAGGTATTGAAATAACTTTTGTTTTAGATAATTCAACCTTCTTGGATGTAATAGTTCAGGATTCATTATTTAACCATCTTATAATGAAGACTGTATCAAGATAATAACAAATCTATTATCTTTGGCATTGTTGTTGTCATCTAGCTTTGAGGTAAAATTTCCTCAAAGGTACTGAAGATGCTAAAATCTTCAATCTTTAGGCTATTTACTGCATATCTTTTATTTATTTTATTTAATTTTTTTGCATTTTTCTGAAGCTGGAAACAGGGAGGCAGTCAGACAGACTCCCGCATGCACCCAACCGGGATCCACCCGGCATGCCCACCAGGAAGCGATGCTCTGCCCCTTTGGGCGTCAATCTATTGCATCCAGAGCTATCCTAGTGCCTGAGGCAGAAGCCACAGAGCCATCCTCAGCACTCGGGCCATCTTTGCTCCAATGGAGCCTTGGCTGCAGGAGGGGAAGAGAGAGACAGAGGGAAAGGAGAGGGGGAGGGGTGGAGAAGCAGATGGGCGCTTCTCCTGTGTGCCCTGGCCAGGAATCGAACCCAAGACTCCTGCACGCTAGGCCGATGCTCTACCAGTGAGCCAACCGGCCAGGGCTATTAACTGCATATCTTTTCAATTTGCCAGTACAACTCTGGGACCTAGCACATATTAAAAATATTTAAATTTTGATAAATTATTAAATAAAAACACAAATGGACATCTTTCTAGGAATTTTATCTTCCAGTCAGTATAAAAATAAATTGGTAGAAATTAACACAATAAAGGACCTGTCCATCTTACTTTGGTTATCCATTACTAGACTGATGCATAGCTTCAGTCATGTGACTTGATTGGACCAATGAAAATGTGACAGAGGCAGAGAAGGAAAAAGTGTGTTTGCAGTGAAGCATGCCCAATCTTGTGGCTACTGGGTACACTACTGCCACCTACTATGTGAATGAACCAGGAGGCCTGTGGATGATGTGAAACACTAATTGGGTCATCCTCATCAACCAGGTGACAATGAAGCTGCTGACACATATAAATAGAAGCACCACAGACCATCTTTTTCCAGCCAAGCTTCCCACTAACCATGATCAGCTAAACTGCCTCAATTACAACCTGCTAGTGAACTCAAAGAATTAGAACAAAAATATTATTTGCTGATTTAAGTGTTAGGCTAAGTATATACTTATTAAATGTAAGTATATACTTGGGAAACTGAAACTTTTTAGGAGATTCATATTAGAAGTCTGAAAGTAATTGAGAAAAGATGTTTATAGCAATCAAAGCATTTCACATCCTTTACAGAATTATGGGTATATTTTTCATACAGTGCTCATTAATATACAGTTGCTATTTGTTTGTTTTTTTGATTCAGAGATGTTTGCAGCAATAAAACATAAAGGTAAAATAAAATAAAGGAGAGAAGAAAAAGAAATAATAACCTGAAGTGGGTTGGAATCTACTTATTCACATGTTGGTTTCTGACTAAATATCAAAAGATGAATCATAATTATTTATTATTTAATCTATCTTTTAAAGTTTTTACTCTAAATAATAAAGCTCGTTTTACTGCACAAAGCTGAAATCCTTTATGTCAGTCTACTGAATTCAGCTCTGCTCTCTTAAATAACCCACATTAAACATAGATCCCATGAAGTAAACAAATTTTCAGAGGACATTGACATAGTCATTTGACACTTTAGAGATTAAGCTATTTTTAGTTCTGGCTCAAATCCTCTTCATAATTTTTCTATCAATCAACTCTATAGAGGTTGGCTAGCCCTTGTCATTTCAACAATGCCAGTAAAATAAATAAGAAATGTCAAGATGGACAAAGACATTTCAGACTGAGAACAAGAATATCAGAAATGATATTTCAGAGAAATAATGAATCAGAACACAAACTACAAGGTAATTGAAAACAAATTTATATGAAATAAAAGTGATAAAGGCGGTACACTTTTATTTTTTTATTATTGATTTTTAGAGAGAGAGTGAGAGAAAGAGGGGGGAGAAGTGGAAAGCAGCAACTCATAGTAGTTGCTTCTCTATATGCCTTGACTGGAGAAGCCCAGGATATTGAACCAGTAACGTCAGTGTTCTGGGTTGACATTTTATTCACTGTGCCACCATAGGTCAGGCTGGTGGTATGCTTTTCAAAAGTCAGTAGGTTTAAAATGATTAGCTGCAAGTTTCAATTTTTAAGGAAGCATCACATTTTTTCTATTGTCTATCATGTTCACTGTGCACAGCTACTAACATCATAAGCTTTGTTCTGTACTTGGGCCCCTCACTCTAATAATTGAAACTAGCTGTGAAATAGTGTCAATCAGCATCTCAATGCCTAATTTTATTTTTCCTTAAAGTAGTACAGTCAGTGGCTAAGATCACAGCCATGTTAATTTTTAAATATCTACTCAGCTTAATTATAAAAAAGGCTCTCAAAATGAGTTAGAATGTTAATTATTTTCCCTCTCTTTTCTCTTTTTTCTCCTTCTCTTCTTCTCCCTCTTCTCCTCCATCTTCTTCTTCTTCTCCTTTTACTTCTCATCTTCTGCCTCTTTCTTTATCCTTAAAATGTACTATTGTGGACAAGTCCTGCCAGGGGTGAGGATGATGGAGACACAAAGACCCGAATCCGAGGCCCAGGTTCAGTGATGCAGATCCACTTTATTCAGGAAGTAAGCTAGCTTATATACATGGGTTCAGCCTATAGGACGTTACAGCGTGTCCTTCATAGCCAATGGCTTAAAAGATCAGGGAGCTGCATGGTTGGCATTGAGTCACTTCTTTATAGTGGGTGAGCTTCCTTCCTGGGTATGCCCAGGATGCTTCTGGGACCTGGAGTATTCTCACAGCATTGCATCAGCCACAGCTGCTAGGAATGTGCTCTGCGCTCCACCCACATATTATCTTTGTTTTTCTTTTTTATTTAGTGAGAGGGACAGACAGGCAGGAAGAGAGAGAGATGAGAACAACTAATGACCTAGTTGTTCATTGATTGCTTTCTCATATGTGCCTTGACTGGGAGGCTACAGCAGAGTGTGTGACCCCTTGCTAAAGCCAGTGACCTTGGGCTTTAAGCCAGCGACCTTTGGACTCAAGCCAGTGAATTTGGGCTTTCAAACCTGGGTTCTCAGCATCCCCGTCCAATCCACTGCACCACTGCCTGGTCAGGCCATAAATATTACCTTAATGAAAGTTAAACCTGCTATTTTCAGAACTACCATGAGACTCTCTGAACTAAGAAATATATAGGAAATAAATATGATTTACAAATCTTTATTCAAAGTGTCAGCATTTTGAAATACTTAGAAAGTAAGTATTTGACTCACATTTCTAATCTCAGAAAATAATATATCTACAATTGAATTTTTAAGGAGTTTGGAAATGAGGCATTGCACTAATATTCTAATATGTTGTAGTGAGAAAAAAGAAGAAAACCTAAAGGTAAGGACAAGTTTTCAAGCTATGTTTCTAATTCTAGAAAGAGTTCTGGGGACAAAAGCAGACAATAACTTTAGTTGAAGTTTGTGGAGGTAGGAAGAGCTTTGACACAACTGAGAACCCATTACTTGTTACCAGAGTCTTGAGTCATGACTATTATTGGTGCAAATACCTAAGCAGTTTTTTGGTCAGCATTAAGGTGCCCAAGTCTGGGTGAGGAACTATCACAAGATTTTGGGTAGAACCACAGTAAGGTGTCCTGCATCAGTAAAGACTGATTCTGAACTAATGAATCCAACTTTGAGAATTGGTAAGAATCTATATGTACCACATTTTCTTTATCAATTCATCTATTAATGGATACCTAGGTTGCTACCATATCTTAGCTATTATAAATAATGCTGCAATGAACATAGAGATAAATATATTTTTAAAATTAATGTGTCATTTTTTTTTGGATAAATATCCCAAAGTGGAATTGCTGGGTCATATAGTAGTTCTATTTCTAGTTTTTTGAGGACCTTCCATAGTATTTTCTATAATGGCTACACCAATTTACAATCCTACCAACAATGCAAAAGGATTCACTTTTGCAATGTATGAATGATGAATCATGGAACTGTACACATCAAAACCTATATAATTTTATTAACCCATGTTGCCCCAGTACATTTAATTTTAAAAATAGAAATAATCTTGAAAACAGATTAATTTTCCCTGAGTTAGAATTAAAAAAAAACAACAAAAAACAAACAAACAAAACACCACAAAACTAGAACCTTACAGAGGGTTCAGTTTTCTCCATATTTTTGCCAACACCTACTTCTTGTCTTTTTGATAAAAGCCATTCTGAGAGATGTGACATAATATCTCATTATGATTTTGATTTGCATTTCCCTGGTAATCTTTGATGTTGTATATCTTTTCACTGTTTATTGTTAATGAGTACTTTTATTTGGAGAAATATCTACTTAGGTCCTCTGTTCATCTTTTAATTGGGTTATTCAGTTTCTTTTGATTTTGAGTTTATGAGCTTTTTATATATTTTAGATAACAAACTCTTGTCAAATATAGTGTTTGCAAATATCTTCTTTCATTCAGTAGGTTGTCCTTTTGTTTTATTGATAGTTTCTCTGCTGTGCAAGAGCTTTTTAATTGATGTAGTCCCATTTGTTTATTTTTGTTTTTGATGCCCTTGCCAGAGAAGACATACTCAAAAATATATTGCTAATATTGTTCATTGCCTATGTTTCTTCTAAGAATTTCATAAACTTTCAGATTTTACATTTAAGTGTTTAATCTATTTTAAATTTATTTTGTATATAAGATAAGAAGGTAGTCCAACTTTATATTTTTTCAGGTATCATTCAGTTTTTCCAACACTTTTAAAGGGATTGTCTTTTCCCCATTGTATATTCCAGCCTCCTATGTTTTAGGATAATTGACCATATAAGCATGAGTTCATTTTTGGGCTTTCTATTTTGTTCCACTGATCTACCTGTCTCTTTTTGTTCTAATACCATACTATTTGATTACTACAGCTTTGTAGCATAGTTTTGAAATCAGAGAGCATGATACCATAAACTTTATTTTTCAAGATTACTTTGGCTCTTCAGAGCTTTTTGTGGTTCCATAGAAATTTTAGAATTAGTTGTTCTAGTTCTATGAAGAATGCCATTGGCATTTTGACAGGATTGCTTTGAATCTGTAGATTGCTTTGGGTAGTATAAACATTGTAATGATATTGATTCCTTTAATTTATGAGCATGGTCTCTTTCCAATTATTTGTATGTTCTTCAAATTTTTTATCAGTGGAGAGACAGACTCCCACATGTATCCCAACTGGGATAGACCAGGAAACCCTTTTCTGGGGCTGATGTTCTTCCTATCTGGGGCTTCTGCTCTGTTGCTTGGAAACTGAGCTATTTTAACACCTGAGTCGAGGCCATGAAGACATCCTCAGTGTCCCGGGCCAACTTGCTCGAACCATTCAACATGGCTGCAGGAGCAGCGGAAGGGGTGAAGAAGCAGATGGTTGCTTCTCTTGTATGCCCTGATCAGAAATTGAACCTGAGACTTTCACACACTGGGCCAATGTGCTACCACTGAGCCAACCAGCCAGGGCCATCCATCAGTGTCTTGTATCTTGTGTCCTTTTAACATCATGCTCCCATCTTCTCTTTTCTTTTCTTCTCCTTCTTCTTTCTTTCTTCTTTTTTCTTCTTTTTTATTTTTTAACAGCAGTTCTATACTATCTGGCACCAAAAGATACTACAGATTCAATTTGTATAATCTTTGTCCAGTCCTAGGACTCTCCAGAGATTCCTGATTTATTTTATATGAAAATAGTTTTTAAAACCCAGATTTCAGTGCTAGATGTGTTCATTGTTACTGGATGTCACTTAAGTATTTGTTTCTGTATTTTGCAATAGAGTAAAAAAGGGAATGTTATTGTCAAAAGTATTTGCTATTTTTTTTTTTTTTTTGTATTTTTTTGAAGCTGGAAACGGGGAGAGACAGTCAGACAGACTCCCGCATGCGCCCGACCGGGATCCACCCGGCACACCCACCAGGGGCGATGCTCTGCCCACCAGGGGGCGATGCTCTGCCCCTCCAGGGGGTCGCTATGCCGCGACCAAAGCCACTCTAGCGCCTGGGGCAGAGGCCAAGGAGCCATCCCCAGCACCCGGGCCATCTTTGCTCCAATGGAGCTTTGGCTGCGGTAGGGGGAGAGACAGAGAGGAAGGGGGGGTGGGGAAGCAAATGGGCGCTTCTCCTGTGTGCCCTGGCCGGGAATTGAACCCGGGTCCCCCGCACGCCAGGCCAATGCTCTACCACTGAGCCAACTGGTCAGTGCCGCTATTTTAATAATAGATTAAAATCACATAAACTATATTATTTATTTCATGAAAAGAAAATGGGTGAGCAACAGGACATAAAATTATTAACAAGAGGAAAACACTAATTACTCAAGAAATGTTTTGCCTTTTGTTAGAAAATCAAATATTAGCCCTGGCTGGTTGGTTCAGCGGTGCAGCTGAACACATCAACTCAGCATGTGGAAGTCCCAGGTTCAATTCCTGGCCAGGGCACACAGGAAAGGCGCCCATCTGCTTCTGCACTCCTCCCCCTCTCCTTCCTCTCTGTCTCTCTCTTTCCCTCCCGCAGCCAAGGGTCCATGGAAGCAAAGTTGGCCCAGGTGCTGAGGATGGCTCCATGGCCTCCATGTCAGGTGCTATAATGGCTCCAGTTGCAATGGAGCAATGCCCAGATGGGCAGAGCATCATCCCCTAGTGGGTATGCCAGGTGGATCCCAGCCAGGTGCATAAGGGAGTTTGTCTCTCTTTTTCCCCACCTCTCACTTCATAAAAATACAAAAAAGAAAAAGAGAAAAAAAGAAATAAAATAAAATATTACCCTATAAATATAACCTATAACTGATAGTGTAATTTCAGGATAAAAATGTATGAATAAAAAACGTATTTTTGAAATATGTGATATTTTATATGGAGTTAGCATTTTTCTAAGATTGTGAAAATTTAAAAGAAATAACAATTACCTGAATAACATAATCTGAAACATTGATTCAAAAGAATAGATGCACGCTTTTGTTTATTGCACCATTATTTACAATAGCCAAGATCTGAAAACAGCCCAAGTGCCCATCAGTAGATGAGTGAATTAAAAAGCTGTGGTACATTTACACAATTCAATACTGTTGTGCCATAAAAAAGAAGGAAATTTCATTTTTTGCAACAGCATTAATGGACCTGAAGAGTATTATGCTAAGTAAAATTATCCAGTTTGAGAAAGGCAATTACTGTACAATTTCAGTTTTATATGGAATCTAATGAACAAAATAAACTAACAAAATAGATACTTACTCATGGATACAGAGAAGAGCTGCCAAGCTGTTTGAGGGGATGGGTTTGGGAGAGCTGAGTTAAAAAGGCAAAGGAATTAAGCAAGAAAAAAAACAAAACCCTCAAAAGACACATGCGTACTTTCATTAAACCATTGGAATCAAAATAGAAAGAAGTCTATCTTTCAAGCCATAATATTACTTTTTTCAAATCGTATAAATACATATCTCAACTCACAAGAAGCATAATTTTTCTCCAAATCTTTAATATATAGTTTCAACTGAACAAGAAAGACAACTTATTTCCTTCTTTCATCTCTTTGCAAGCATTTGCTTCTAGAATATCACTAAAATCTCTGAAAACCTATAATAAATATTATACTCTTCCTTGAATTAAAATTTCTGTAGACATGTAGTACCAATAATCATCTTTTGCTCTTATAGCCACTGCTCACCATGAACAGCGGGGCATAGACATCATAAGGATTCTACATCCCTTAATATTTCATTCTTTCTATTTGCCTTGGTGCCCCTCTAGTTAATGTCAGATACTTCTAGTAAATCAATTCTGATTGTCCTATATACAAATTTTCCTCTGAAACAAGTAAATTTTAAAATGTTCTCTCAACATAGGGTGAAAGATAGCCAGCCCTCAGACTGCAGAATATAGACCCAGGATGAATTTAAAATCTCAAAGAAAAAACAAAGAAAGAAAGAAAAATAACTTTAGTATCAATCAAAAGAGCTTAGGCAGAGAGGCAGAAGCTAGACTAGATTCAATAGCACAATATTATAAAGACTCTAGGAGAAGAGAATGAGAGAGTTTTAGATGTAAAGTTGAAAGTACTCTTAGAGTCTATCATGGATATGTATGTATGTATGTATGTATAATGTACACATTGTTTCAGGAAAGGGCAAGGAGAAAGATTTTAAGGACAACAAGAGATATATTGTCAGGTTTAATGACTATATATATATATATATATATATATATATATATGGATAGTAGTAAATGTGCCATGTGCCTTTGGACTTCAAGAAGTAGACCTTCATAGCAGTGAAGTTGATTTACTCTTTTTTTAATAAACATTTTATTGTGGAATCCTAAAGTTCAATAATTATCAAGCGCCTTCTCTCTGAAGTACTATTCGGTAGCATAGACTTTATTGTTAGCCTATTTGCACTTAGAAAGCACTTATGCAGAATTCAAACTCACTTTTTAAAAATTATTTTTATTTATTTATTCATTTTAGAGGAGAGAGAGAGAGAGAAGGGGGGAGGAGCAGGAAGCTTCAACTCCCATATGTGCCTTGACTGGGCAAGCCCAGGGTTTTGAGCCGGCAACCTCAGCATTCCAGGTCAACGCTTTATCCACTGCGCCACCACAGGTCAGGCTCAAACTCATTTTGACAAGTGTCCTAGTCATCAGTGCCCTCTCACAGCAGCATTTTAGTAGGATGTCTTCTGTATTGCAACAAATGATGCATTTCAAACAAATCTGAGTATTAATTCCTTGGCAATCAAACATCTTATTTTTCTGGAAAGAATGCTATATGACCTGAACTGTTTTAAATATACAATGATTAAACTGATACAAGAACAAGGTTAGATGATGCACTCCTGCACCCAAATGCTTCAAACCACTTTGAAAAAAAGTGCATCATCAGCACGACATCAGAATATTTTTATCTTGTGATCAGCATTTAATATTTACATTACTCCCACTTCTAATTGTTACACAATAAATTATACTGTTAAGCAACCCCTGGATGCTAAAGGACCCTCTCACTTCTCACACTCTGTAAAACATCTCTCCATCAGTTTTCTGCAATTGCAAAACCCTAACCTGTCCTGGGAGAATGCCATATAGTATGCTTGTATATAGTTCCAGTCTCCTCAGCCAGAGGTCCTCATACTTTGCCTCATTTGGAGAGATTGTTTGGAAGACATATGACTTTATGGCAACAAATTAAGGTGCAGAAATATTCTAAATTCTCTGGCTTTTGTATTTACTTGTCATAGATCATGCCATACTCCAAATAATTCCTGAGGTATCTATTTGAAATAAAAATAAGGATGCTGTTGACCTTCCATCAGTGTGGGTTCCACTTCCATAGATTCAACTTCTGTGAACCAAAAAGATTTGGAAAAAAACACCAGTTATGTTGTTGCTGACACTTACTCTTGAATTAGGGCTATGACTGTTGCTTCTGCACTAAACATTTAGAGATTTTTTTTCTTATAATTATTCCCAAAACAATACAGTATAACACTTATTGTATTGATAAGGCATTTACATTGCATCTGGTATTACAAGTAATCTAGACATGATTTAAAGTATATAGGTGGGAGGATCACATAGATTATATGAAAATACTACACTACTTTACAAAAAGAATTTAAGCATCTGTGAATTTTGGAATTTGCAGGATGCTAAGAGGAAGCTGTATGACACTTGTTAATCAATGTTTTGTTATGAGCTATATATTATACATGAAGTAGTATACAGAGAATCTGAACTAATTTACTAGCAGCGAATACTAGCATGAGTTATAAGCTCTCTGTGCTATGATCCCCAACTCTCCATCCTACTGTGTTTAATTTCTCATTTCTCCTTTCTTGTACTTTATCTTAACACTGACTCCTTGCTATTTTCCACATTAGATTCTAGTCCATTAGAATTTCAACTGTAAAGGTAAGTCATCCACTAAAACATTTAGTCCATTGCCTTATTATCAGTACCTGTGTATGGCATCTAATAGGTTCTATACAAATATTTTCTGAAAAAATAAATGAATAAGTGAATGAACTCTTTAAAGGTTGGCTTTGTTCTCTACTCTTAGAGAAGGCTCTGCTTTCTTCAAATTAGATGTTCTCCACAGTGTTTCCACAGTAATACATACAATTTTCTATTACTGTCCATGATACACAGAGATAAATGACTATCTCTAGACATTGAATTCTTTGTCATTATATATTGTTTTGTTATATATGTAATATAATATATATATATATATAGAATATATATGCTCTCTTATATATGGGGGCCTCGGGTTACAATAGCCTCAACATACAACATTTCAAGTTTATGATGCTCATGTCCATAAAAACCTAAAGAAACTGAAACATGAGTGTTTCGGCTTACACTGTTAATGTTGTACTTCCGGACTCCGTGGGTGAACTAGTTTGGCTGCATGTGACAGAAGAATACGCAGCAGTATATGAGTGAGGAAGTTGGCATCCTCCAGTACGCTTACCTATGCCATTCCGTACTGTTAAAAGCGCAAGTGCTCCACTTGTGTTGCTTTGTTTAGTGACTTTTTGGCCCTATCACGGATCCTAAGCAAAAGTCAGAGTCTTCAGATGGCAGTGCTTTGAAGAAGAGAAAAGCCATCACGATAGATTTCACAGAGCTACCGGCATCACATGAAGAGGAGTTGTCTGATGAGGACGTCATTGAGCTGGAGAAGCAGCTGATTGAAGAGGAAAAGATAGAAATCCCAGAACCCAAGATATTTACCACCAAGGGTTTGGCAGAAAGTTTTTCTATGGTAGGGGATGGTTTGGCAAAATTTCAGGATCCCAGCGATGACATATTCAGTAAGATCTACAGAGCTGTTTTAAATGCCTTGCAATGCTATAGGCAAATGTTGGAAAGAAGTCATCAACCTTCCAGACTAGCCTGAAACAATTCTTTAAGAAGGTAGAGAGGCCTGCAACAGATCCTGATTCACCTGACCCAGTATCTTCAGCACCTTCTGCAGGTTCTCCTGCCTCTCCAGCTTCCTCCTCCCAATAGTTCACTCTCTCCCACCTTGTAATGCTCCTTACAGTGTGCAAGTCAACCGCAGGAATAAAGGTAAGGAATATATTTTTACACTCATTTTTTTCTGTTACTACAATGCAGTGTACAGTACAGTATATTTATGTCCTTTTCCTTTTTCTGTGGCTTAGTTGTGTTTTTATGTTCTAGATTGTGATTTTACCACTGTATTAGGATAGGGAAGTAACTTAGGCTAGATTATGTTTTGACTTACACCAAAATTTGTATTATGTTGCTGTCATTAGAATGGAACTGTGTCTTAACCCAAGGACCCCCTGTATATTTATATGCCTTTTCTACTTAGTAGGGCAGATGGCTCATATTGGTCATTCAATAAATATTAATTAAATACATAAATAAATTTATTTTTAATCTTAGGTCCAATTCTTTTGGGGCTTATTCTAGGTTTTGTCAAGATTAGGTGTGTATGTGCTTTCTGGACTAGCTTCTACTTTGGCTCTATGGATCAAAAACAAACAAAACTTCAATGGACCAAGAAATAAAGTGTCATATAAAATTACAAAAAAAATTTTAGATTATCTAGAAAGAGGGATTGTTCAAGTTTCTATTTTTAGTGTTGCTGGTTTTTTATTTACATGTCTTTATTCATTTTAAAACTGAATGCTAGAAATACATCCATATATTATTCATATTTTATCCAGCCTTCCACTGAAATGTGGAAATTGTAAGTGTTCTCAGTAATTGGAGTGGATAACTATCGGTCACATCTGCCATTACATGTCATCTTATAGAGGTGCTAAAACTCTTTACCTAATTTGACATTATCCAAAGAGTATGTATAATAAAGTTTTGCTAAGGTTTCAATATTGCAAAATGGGATAGGAAACCAGGAAAGCATCTATCAAGTGAAATGTGAAGGTCAAGGCAGAGATGGATCCATTAAGAGAAATTATGCATATCTGAAAGATAAATTCACTGGAAAGTTCATAAGACTTGCTTAGTTTTAGTAGCAACAAAGGGGCAGGCAGGAATTGATAGTGTGTGAGACTAAAGGATTAGCATATAATTCATAAGAACCATGGTGATCAGCAACAAGAAATCATAAATTCTATGATTAGTATAGAGAAGATCTGGCACTAAGATTATTGCTCTATATAGTTGTTCAAGATGTTTTCAGTTGCTTCTATTCCCCTCTAATTCAAATAAGAGTCATTAAAAAATAAGTATGACCTACCTGACTGTGTGAAATTATAATATAAAACTTCCAAATGCCTAATATTGTAATAAAACTAGTAATAGTTGCAGAAAACTTTAAATTTTTATTTTTTTTATATTCATATCATAAAACAGAATGATTCTTTTAATTTCTCTTTTTAGCTTTTAGCTGAGAGAAAAGCTGTAAGCCATAAATATGACTACACATACCCAGTCACCATCCTAGATCAAGACTCAACCTTTCTGGCAATTCCCTTCATGTCCACTCCCAGTTGTCCCCAACCCTCAAAAAAAAGCCACTGCCTGACTTCTAACCCCTGAAATTTAAACTTGAAATTACTAAAAAATTGAGTTTCTGATCTTTATCAATCAGAAAATCTTCATGTCTGTCATCCTTTGAGGAAATAAAATCTGAAAACACTGTGTGTGCACTCTCTCAAGGCAGCAGCCTGCTATAGCAGGAGCTGCTGTTCTTGGGGGTGAAGCCTCTCCTGGCCAACCCAGCTGGCCCCCTCTGTCACCGGCCTGGCCATCTGGTATAACAGATTGTAACACTTGCCTTTTCCATTGCTATATCTCAATTTCAGTGTTTTAGTATTTTTGACCACCCTTGCCTTTGTATGACAGCTAGTATTAGAAAAATAAATAAGAACAATTTAAAATTTTTCTTTTTTCTCTTCTCAATTGAACTGTACTTCAGTGATTTAACAACAGTATTTCAAAACTAGAAGTTCTATAGCCATCTATATATAAAGCCCCATGGAAATATGCTTTCCTTAACTATTAAAATAATAGGATATTTTAAATATGACGTGGCTGTAAAGAATTTTGGCTAAATCAGGATTATAGAGTACTTGTGGATAAATATTCAAGTATAAAATATTTTGAGAGAGAAGCATCAACTTGTTGTTCCACTCACTTCTGCAATCATTGGTTGCTTCTCGTATATACCCTAACCAGGTATTTAACCTATGACCTCGAAGTGGAGGACAATGCTCTATCCACTAAGCCACTTGGCCAAGGCCCTAAAGTATTTAATATTAATTATTACATTATTGAAGCTTTCAGCATTTCATTCTAGGTAAGTCATTCCAGGCATTCTTACTCTGATCAATTTCTACTTGTCAGATCTTTGATACTAAGTTTATTTTTATTTTTATATATTTTATTTTTTTATTTATAGAGAGAGGGATAGATAGTGACAGACAGATGGGAACAAAGAGAGATGAGAAGCATCAATCATCAGTTTTTTGTTATGACACTTTAGCTGTTCATTGATTGCTTTCTTATATGTGCCTTGACCGTGGGCCTTCAGCAGATCAAGTAACCCTTGCTTGGGCCAGCAACCTTGGGTCCAAGCTGGTGAGCTTTTGCTCAAACCAGATGAGCCTGGGCTCAAGCTGGCAACCTCGGGGTCTCGAACCTGGGTCCTCCACATCCCAGTCTGATGCTCTATCCACTGAGTCACCGCCTGGTCAGGCTACTTGTCAGATTGTTAATTGATACAATCCTCTACTCGCTTTACATTTGCTTGACTACACCAAGTAGATATTTTGAATGACCAAACAGAAAAATCTTATTGCATTATGAATTGTCAAAGTCCACTTATTTTCTATGGAACTGAGTTTTTTAGAATACTTAAAATAATTTGCCTAGCTATGCAATTAGATAATTGAACCAAATTATGTGCTATGAACCTGGAATTAAACTTATAAAATAAAAAGCAGAGTATTCTACCTTGTAGAATCAAATTAGCAAGCACTCAATAAAAGTTGACATTTTTTCATAAATTCAGTGAGAATTATACTAATTAAAAAAACACAAAACACCTTGATTAGTCAAATAATTATCATATGAGTGTTTCTAAAATGTAAATGCAAATAGCTTTTATTTAAATAGTCTTTTCACCTCAGGAACAGACACAAACACAGGCATACATCTGCAGAAAGCACTAGTTGGTAAGCAGAAGTTAGTCCTAAATTAGTCATTGCAGAATAACAAAGAGAACTCACTCAAGGGGTGGACTGGAGAAGGCCAGGTGGATAGATTTTAAAAAATAAATAGTCAGAATCAAGTACAGCCTCCTGCAACTCAATCAGGCAGATGGCAGCAGAGTAGGCAGACACACAGACTCCAAGCTCACACCACCGAACTGGAATACAAATCAATTTAGGAACAATTACCATGAAAAACCAACTCTGGACTACAAGAACAGTTCTAAAAAACCAAGAAGCAAAGAATAAGCCACAACAAACCTGGTAGGGAGCACCTGAATCTCCCCTGCTTACAGGAACAGAGGAGGCAGTGAGAATGACAGCCCAGAAGGGATCTCAATCCAAGGAAAAGAGCAAAAAATACTGCTCAAAGCCACTTACCTGGTGACCAAAAAACTAGGTGTGTTGAAAAGGCCGGCTTGTCTCCCAAAAAGAAAGGGGAAAGAAAGGAACAGACAGTGAGGGGCAGAAGAATGCAGGGGACAATCTGAGAAGCTGACTCATCCAGGGCTGGAGGCAGCCATAGCTGGGGGAAGGGCTGATCCTTACACAAAACAAAGGATTATATTGCTTCTGGATCACAGATTTCCAGACATTTCTCCAGTTCCAATCAGCACAACAAGACACAGCTGAAAACAAGAAGTGGAAAGGAGGGGCAGAAACTCAGGTTTCCATGGATATCTGAGATACACCTCCCCCTACTGAAGCTGAGAAAACACCCTGCCCCCAGAGAGATTAACTGGTAGAAGAGGCCTTCAGAGTCTCATGTTACACACATCACATTCCTGCATACAGTTTCAAATAAACCCCCTGCTGAGATCAGTAAACAAGACTATCACCTGTTAAGAAACAAACAAATCAAGACTTCAAAGTAGCCCAAACCCAAAAGTAGATTACAAATAATAGGTGATGCCAACCCAAGAAGACCTAGAAATAACACAATTTAAAACTGGAGGCAGACAACACCAAGCCTAGACTCAACGAGCTCTACAAACAAAACACCCACAAAGTCATAATGAGAAGACAAAGAAATGCAATCCAAATGCAACCACAAGAGAAACCTGCAGTAAATGAACTGAGTGATATGGAAATAACCAAACTTCCAGATGCAGAGTTCAAAATAATGATTGTAAAGATGCTTAGGGATCTTAGAACAAAAATCGATGGTCATTATGAACACCTAAATAAAGAAATAGCAAGTATAAAAAAGGATATTGAAATATTAAAGAAGAATCAGTCAGAGATGACAAATACAATATCAGAAATGAAGACCACAATGGAAGGAATTAAAAACAGGATGGATAGAGCTGAGGATTGAATCAGCGAGTTGGAGGACAACTTGAATGAAGACAAGAAAGCAGAGAAGAAAAAAGGAAAGCGACTCAAAAAGTCTGAGAAAACTCTTAGAGAGCTCTGTGACAACATGAAGTGAAATAACATCCGGATCATAGCGGTTTCTGAAAAAGAAGAGAAAGAACAAGGGATAGAGACTTTGTTTAATCATATCATAGCTGAAAACTTCCATAAATTAATGCAGAAGAAACTCACACAAGTTGAAGAAGCACAGAGAACTCCATTAAAAAGAAACCCAAAGAAACCTACACCAAGACACATCAAATTAAAATACCAAAATTAAGTGATAAAGAGAAAATATTAAAAGCTTCTAGAGAAAAAAAAAGCTATCACCTACAAAGAAGCCCCCATAAGGATTACATCCGACTTCTCAACAGAAACACTTGAGGCCAGAAGGGAATGGCAAGAAATATTCAAAGTAATGCAGAACAAGAACCTACAACCAAGACTACTTTATCCAGGAAGGTTATCATTTAAAATTGGAGAAATAAAAAGCTTCTCAGCCAAAAACAAACAAACAAACAAAAAAAAACTCAGGAATTTATTACAACCAAACCAATGCTGCAGGAAATGTTAAGGGCTTGTTGTAAACAGATCAAAGAAGAAAAGAATTTAGCAAAAGAGAAATATAACTTTAAGGAATAAAATGAAAATAAACAACTACATATCAATAATAGCCTTAAATGTAAATGGATTAAATAATCCAATCATTGGCCTGATCTGTGGTGGCGCAGTGGATAAAGCGTCGACCTGGAAATGCTGAGGTCGCCAGTTCGAAACCCTGGGCTTGCCTGGTCAAGGCACATATGGGAGATGATGCTTCCAGCTCCTCCCCCCTATCTCTCTCTCTCTCTCTGTCTCTCTCTCCCTCTCTCTCTCCTCTCTAAAATGAATAAATACAATAAAAATTAAAAAAAAATAATCCAATCATAAGACATAGGGTATCTGCATGGACCAGTACATATGCTGTCTACAAAAGACACACCTTAAAACAAAAGATGCACACAGATTGAAGGTAAAAGGATTGAAAAAAAACATTTCATGCAAAAGGAAATGAAAAAAAAAGCTGGGGTAGCAATACTTATATCAAACAAAATGGACTTTAAAACAAAGGATATAGTAAGAGATAAAGAAGGTCACTACATAATGATAAAGGGAGAATTCCAACAAGAAGATATAATTATTATAAATATCTATGCACCTAATATAGGAGCAACTAAATATATAAAGAAGACTTTGATGGATATAAAGGGCGAGATCAACAGCAATATTATAATAGTAGGGGATTTCAATACCCCATTAACATCACTAGATAGATCCTCAAGAAAGAAAATTAACAAAGAAACAGCATACTTAAAGGACACTTTATATCCACTCGATTTAATAGATATCTTCAGAACCTTTCACCCTAAAGCAGCAGAATATACATTCTTTTCAAGTGTTCATGGTACATTCTCTAGGATAGACCACATGTTAGGGCACAAAAGCGGTCTCAACAAATTTAAGATTGAAATCATATCAAGTACTATCTCTGATCACAATGACATGAAACTAGAAATAAACCAAAACAGAAAAACTAAAAAATTAACAAAGAATGAAAACTAAATAGCAGGTTGTTAAATAACAAATGGTTAAGAATAAGATCAAAGAATAAATTTAAAAATTCCTAGAAACAAATGATAATAAGCATAAAACAACTCAAAATTTATGGGACACAGCAAAAGCAGTACTGAGAGGGAAGTTCATAGTACTACAGGCACACTTTAAGAAGCTTGAAAAAGCTCAAATAATCAACTTAACTCTGCATCTAAAAGAACTAGAAAAAGAAGAGCAAGTAAAGCCCAAATGTAGTAGAAGGAAGGAAATAATAAAAATCAGAGCAGAAATAAATGACATAGAGGCTAATGAAACAATACAGAGGATCAATAAAACTAGGAGCTGGTTCTTTGAAAAGGTAAACAAGATTGATGAACCTTTAACTAGACTCACCAAGAAGAAAAGAGAGAGAACTCAAATAAAATTAGAAATGAGAGCGAAGAAATAACAACTGACACAACAGAAATACAAAATATTGTAAGAAAATACTGTGAAGAACTGTATGCCAAAAAACTAGACAACCTAGATGAAATGGACAAATTCCTTGAAACATACAATCTTCCAATAATCAATCTGGAAGAATCAGAAAACCTAAACAGAACAATTACACCAAATGAGATTGAAACAGTATACAAAAACTCCCAACAAAGAAACTTCCGGGGCCTGATGCCTTCACAATTGAATTGTAACAAATATTCAAAGAAGAACTAACTTCTATCCTTCTCAAGCTATTTCAAAATATTCAAGAGGAAGGAAGACTTCCAAGCTCCTTTAATGAGGCGAGCATAATTCTGATTCCAAAACCAGGCAAAGACAACACAAAGAAAGAAAATTATAGGCCAATATCCCGGATGAATATAGATGCTAAAATCCTCAACAAAATATTAGCAAACCAGATCCAACAATATATGGAAAAAATCATACACCATGATCAAGTGGGAATTATTCTTGGGAGGCAAGGCTGGTACAATATTCACCAATCAATCAATGTGATTCGCCACATAAACAAAAGTAAGGAGAAAAACCACATGATAAATTCAATTGATACAGAAAAAGCATTTGATAAAATCCAGCACCCATTCATGATCAAAACTCTCAGCAAAGTGGGAATACAGGGAACATACCTCACATGTTAAAAGGCATCTATGGAGATGACATCAGAGTAATGGCGGAGTAGGAAGCGATACCGATAAATCTCCCCCAAAACTCAACAAGATCTTCAACCAGAAACAGAAAAACCTATACTTGGAGCCTCCAGATGCTTCACAATACACCCAAAGGTATGGTCGAGTGAAAAATTGGCTAAATATATAACCAAATCCTGAAGGAAATAGGGAGTAAGAAATGCTCCTCCTTCCTCACTAACCTAAACAGGGCGGCTTTCTCTGGTAACTGTGAATATAGAAACTGAGGCGGGCAAAGGGGGTGAATACATCCAGGCCGCGCACAAAAGGCCGAACCAGGCTGTGGCACGGAGATCCTAGCGGAGGAAAAACTGTTCCTGTGGCAAGCCGCGCAATACAAGCTAACACTCGCGCCAAACCCAAACAAAGACAAGCGGGGCAGCCATTTTACCCGTTCTCCTGGATGGTGCGCAGTTAGTGGGCGAGAGATCTCTTCCTAAGCCCCAGAAGTGGGTGTCCGTGTTGCCCCACAGAGAGGCAGGGTCAGAGGCCTTTCTGTGGGCTGAGGGCAGAGTCTCTGGGCAGCCCCAGCGCCCTGGGAAAGCCACGCATGGGAGGGAGCGAGAACTAATTCCAACGGTGGAAATTTTCCATGCCGGTGAGGGTTTCACTCAGGGAAACGCGGCCGGCCTCATATCCTGGTGTGCACGCGCAGATAGGTAGTGAGCGATTCCTCTGAGTGCCTCGGCAGTGCGCGCCCGTGTTATCGCACTGAGGGGCAGAGTCAGGGGCCTTTGTGTGGGCAAAAGCGGAATCTCGGGCCGCCCCAGCGCCTTGCAAAAGCCGCGCACGGGGACGGAGCGAGAGCAAATTCCAGCGCTGCAAATTTCCATGCGGTTGGGGGTTTCACTCAGAGCGTGAGACTACTGGCCGGATATCCTGGTCTGCGCGTGCAGATAGTGAATGAGAGTTTCCTCCAAGCACCCCGGAAGTGGGTGCCCGCCTGTGTTACCGGACAGAGTGGCAGAGCCAGAGGTCTTTGAGTGGGCGGAAAGCCCGCCTGATTATGCTAGCAGCTCTGACTGACTGAGCCTTACCCAGAGCCCTGTGATGAGTGGAAATAGAGTGGGGAGTTGCCAGCTCTTTGAACCTCTTACTATCCAGGCAGAGGCAGCAACAACCCCATAGCTGGATTCTCAGGCTACTAATTGAGGAAGGAAAGACTAGGAGAAAGGCTCCAGGAACACGGACTCTCTCACTGTTGGAGCCTATGAATGCTAATGAGCCTTGACTCCCAACGAGACTAAAGCACAATACATGACATTGCCATAGAGACTTATCAACTGCAAACCTCTACCTGAGCGTGCCAAAGGGGCAGAACCTGGGGTACAGAGTCACCGACCAGGAAGAGGGAGAGAAAAGAAAAAACAAGAAGATAACCTCTCAAAATCAAGAATAATCTGCAGACTTTATAACCTATCCCATTTTATTATATTTGTTCATTTGTTTCTCTCATCTTCATTCTTGATACTTTTTTTCCTCCTCCAATTTGGCCGATTAACTCTCTGCTGGTCTTACTCTCTCCTCTCCTTGAACTACACTACCCATAAGTGTTACATCTCCCATTATCTTTTTTCTCCTCTTCCTTTCTCTTGATGAGAGTTGCACTCCAAAACCCTTAACTCTCTCTCTCTCCTTTCTTTTTTCTTCTTTTACTGGTTCCCTCTTTTTTTCTCTCTCTCTCTTTCTTTTCTCCCTCTATATTAGTTTCTTCCTTTCTCCTTTACATCTCCTCTCATTCAAACCTCAATAACAAACAAATTATCTTATCTGGGACTCAAACTTATGTTTGTGGCATTTTGGGAGTTTTTTACTTCACCTTTTTAACTCACTAGGAGTGCTCCCATCCCTGGCTCTCCATTTTATCTAGTTCTTGTTCCACTAAATACAATAGTATTTTTTTAATTTGTCCCCCCATTTTTCTGTTCTCTTATTCCTCTCATCATAACTCTTAGACAACACCAACACCTAAAAGCAAATCATTTTATTCTTGACCCAAATTTTTTCCTTATTTGCTTTTTGTGGGTCCATACCGCCCCCCTTTATTTTTTTTTCTTTTTTTTTTTTCTTTTTTTTTTTTGCCCCTTTATTACTTTTCCCCAATTCAGGACCTCCATCACAGGCATTGTTTGTTATAATTCACAGTTCACCACAAGATTTTCTCAAGAAAAAGGGGAGAGGAGAGGAAAAAAGGAGGGGGGGAATAATTGCCTTTTTTTAAAAATTATTATTTTATTTTTCTTTATTTCATTATTAATTTTTTTAAAAAACAACTCTTTTTGATTTTTTATTTTTTTAACTTTTTATTCTTTATTAAATCTCATTAATACTATCAACAAAACCACCCTCAGATGCCATTAAGGAAGAGAAAATCGAATATCATGGATACAAAAGAAAGAGAGGTAACACAGCTAGATGAGGAAAAATCTATGGAGAAAAAATTTAATATGTTGGAAACCTTGGAGCTAAATAACAGAGAATTCAAGATAGAAATCCTAAAAATCCTCCGAGATATACAAGAAAACACAGAAAGGCAATTTAGGGAGCTCAGAAAACAACTCAATGAACACAAAGAATATATGTCCAAAGAAATTGAAACTATAAAAACAAATCAAACAGAGATGAAAAACTCAATTCACGAGCTGAAAAACGAAGTAACAAGCTTAGCTAATAGAACAGGTCAGATAGAAGAGAGGATTAGTGAAATAGAAGACAAGCAACATGAGGCACAACAGAGAGAAGAAGAAAGAGACTCAAAAATTAAAAAAAATGAGATAGCCCTACAAGAATTATCTGACTCCATCAAAAAGAATAACATAAGAATAATAGGTATATCAGAGGGAGAAGAGAGAGAAAATGGAATGGAGAACATACTCAAACAAATAATAGATGAGAACTTCCCAAGCCTGTGGAAAGAACTAACGCCTCAAATTCAAGAAGCAAACAGAACACCGAGTTTTCTTAACCCCAACAAACCTACTCCAAGGCATATCATAATGAAATTGACACAAACCAACAGCAAAGAAAAAATTCTCAAGGCAGCCAGGGAAAAAAAGAATACAACATATAAAGGAAGGCCCATTAGATTATCATCAGATTTCTCAGCAGAAACTCTACAAGCTAGAAGAGAGTGGACCCCAATATTTAAAGTCCTGAAAGAGAGGAACTTTCAGCCACGAATACTATACCCATCAAAGCTATCCTTCAAATATGAAGGAGAAATAAAAACATTCACAGATACAGAAAAGATGAGGGAATTTATCATCAGAAAACCCCCACTCCAGGAATTACTAAAGGGGGTTCTCCAATCAGATACAAAGAACAAAAAAAAAAAACAGAGCCACAAGTAAAAGCTCCAAGAAGAACACAATAAAACCAAATTTAAACTGTGACAACAACAAAAAGAAAGAGGGGGAGAAGATGGAGATTAACAGTAGCAAAGGATGATGGAGTGCAAAAGTACTCACAAAATAGTTTGCTACAATGAACAGGGTAGGGACCCTTTTCATTACTCAAAGGTAACCACCATTGAAAAAACCACCACAGAAGCACATGAGATAAAAAAGATAGCAACAGAGGAAAGATGTATGGAATACAACCAAATAAAAACAAAAGATAGAAAAACGAAAGAGAAGGATCAAACAAGACACAAAACTAACAGAAAGCAAGATATAAAATGGCAATAGGGAACTCACAAGTATCAATAATTAAACTAAATGTAAACAAATTAAACTCACCAATAAAAAGGCACAGAGTAGCAGAATGGATTAAAAAAGAAAATCCAACTATATGCTGCCTACAGGAAACTCATCTAAGTAACAAGGATAAAAACAAATTAAAGTGAAAGGCTGGAAAACAATACTCCAAGCAAATAACATCCAAAAAAAAGCAGGTGTAGCAATACTCATATCGGATAATGCTGACTACAAGACAGGAAAAGTACTCAGAGATAAAAATGGCCATTTCATAATGGCTAAGGGGACACTGAATCAAGAAGACATAACAATTCTTAATATATATGCACCAAACCAAGGAGCACCAAAATATAAGACAGCTACTTATTGACCTTAAAACAAAAACTGACAAAAATACAATCATACTTGGAGACCTCAATACACCGCTGACGGCTCTAGATCGGTCATCCAAACAGAGAATCAACAAAGACATAGTGGCCTTAAACAAAACACTAGAGCACCTGGATATGATAGACATCTACAGGACATTTCATCCCAAAGTGACTGAGTATACATTTTTCTCCAGTGTACATGGATCATTCTCAAGAATTGACCATATGTTGGGCCACAAAAACAACATCAGCAAATTCAGAAAAACTGAAGTTGTACCAAGCATATTTTCTGATCATAAAGTCTTGAAACTAGAATTCAACTGCAAAAAAGAGGAAAAAAATCCCACAAAAATGTGGAAACTAAACAACATACTTCTAAAAAATGAATGGGTCAAAGAAGAAATAAGTGCAGAGATCAAAAGATTTATACAGACTAATGAAAATGACAATACGACATATCAGAATCTATGGGATGCAGCAAAAGCAGTGATAAGAGGGAAGTTCATATCACTTCAGGCATATATGAACAAACAAGAGAGAGCCCAAGTGAACCACTTAACTTCCCACCTTAAGGAACTAGAAAAAGAAGAACAAAGACAACCCAAAAGCAGCCGAAGAAAGGAGATAATAAAAATCAGAGCAGAAATAAATGAATTAGAGAACAGAAAAACTATAGAAAAAATTAATAGAACAAGGAGCTGGTTCTTTGAAAAGATCAATAAAATTGACAAACCCTTGGCAAGACTTACCAAGGAAAAAAGAGAAAGAACTCATATAAACAAAATCCAAAATGAAAGAGGAGAAATCACCACGGTCACCATAGATATACAAAGAATTATTGTAGAATACTATGAAAAACTTTATGCCACTAAATTCAACAACCTAGAAAAAATGGATAAATTCCTAGAAAAATACAACCTTCCTAGACTGAGTCAAGAAGAAGCAGAAAGCCTAAACAGACCTATCAGTAGAGAAGAAATAGAAAAATCCATTAAAAACCTCCCCCAAAAGAAAAGTCCAGGCCCTGACGGCTATACCAGCGAATTTTATCAAACATTCAAAGAAGACTTGGTTCCTATTCTACTCATAGTCTTCCAAAAAATTGAAGAAGAAGCAATACTTCCAAACACATTTTATGAGGCCAACATAACCCTCATACCAAAACCAGGCAAGGATGGCACAAAAAAAGAAAACTACAGACCAATATCTCTAATGAATACAGATGCTAAAATACTAAACAAAATACTAGCAAATCGAATACAACAACATATTAAAAAAATAATACATCATGATCAAGTGGGATTCATCCCAGAATCTCAAGGATGGTTCAACATACGTAAAACGGTTAATGTAATACACCATATCAACAAAACAAAGAACAAAAACCACATGATCTTATCAATAGATGCAGAAAAGGCTTTCGATAAAATACAACACAATTTTATGTTTAAGACTCTCAACAAAATGGGTATAGAAGGAAAATATGTCAACATGATAAAGGCCATATATGATAAACCATCAGCTAACATCATATTAAATGGCACTAAACTGAAGGCTTTCCCCCTTAAATCAGGAAAAAGACAGGGTTGTCCACTCTCTCCACTCTTATTTAATGTGGTACTAGAGGTTCTCGCCACAGCAATCAGACAAGACAAAGAAATAAAAGGCATCCATATCGGAAAAGAAGAAGTAAAGGTATCACTTTTTGCAGATGATATGATCCTATACATCGAAAACCCCAAAGAATCCACAAAAAGACTACTAGAAACAATAAGCCAATATAGTAAGGTCGCAGGATACAAAATTAACATTCAGAAGTCAATAGCCTTTCTATATGCCAACAATGAAACAACTGAGAAGGAACTCAAAAGAATAATCCCCTTCACGATTGCAACAAAAAAAATAAAATACTTAGGAATAAACATAACAAAGAATGTAAAGGACTTATATAATGAAAACTATAAACCATTGTTAAGGGAAATTGAAAAAGATATAATGAGATGGAAGAATATACCTTGTTCTTGGCTAGGAAGAATAAATATAATCAAGATGGCTATATTACCCAAAGCAATATACAAATTTAATGCAATTCCCATCAAACTTCCAATGATGTTTTTTAAAGAAATAGAGCAAAAAATCATCAGATTTATATGGAACTATAAAAAACCCTGAATAGCCAAAGCAATCCTAAAGAAAAAGAATGAAGCTGGGGGCATTACAATACCTGACTTCAAACTCTATTATAGGGCCACGACAATCAAAACAGCATGGTATTGGCAGAAAAATAGACAGTCAGACCAATGGAACAGAATAGAAAGTCCAGAAATAAAACCACATATATATAGTCAAATAATTTTTGATAAAGGGGCCAACAACACACAATGGAGAAAAGAAAGCCTCTTCAATAAATGGTGCTGGGAAAACTGGAAAGCCACATGCAAAAGAATGAAACTGGACTACAGTTTGTCCCCCTGTACTAAAATTAACTCAAAATGGATCAAAGATCTAAACATAAGACCTGAAACAATTAAGTACATAGAAGAAGACATAGGTACTCAACTCATGGACCTGGGTTTTAAAGAGCATTTTATGAATTTGACTCCAATGGCAAGAGAAGTGAAGGCAAAAATTAATGAATGGGACTACATCAGACTAAGAAGTTTTTGCTCAGCAAGAGAAACTGATAACAAAATAAACAGAAAGCCAACTAAATGGGAAATGATATTTTCAAACAACAGCTCAGATAAGGGCCTAATATCCAAAATATACAAAGAACTCATAAAACTCAACAACAAACAAACAAACAATCCAATAAAAAAATGGGAAGAGGATATGAACAGACACTTCTCCCAGGAAGAAATACAAATGGCCAACAGATATATGAAAAGATGCTCATCTTCTTTAACTATTAGAGAAATGCAAATCAAAACAGCAATGAGATACCACCTCACACCTGTTCGATTAGCTATTATTAGCAAGACAGGTAATAGCAAATGTTGGAGAGGCTGTGGAGAAAAAGGAACCCTCATACACTGTTGGTGGGAATGTAAAGTAGTACAACCATTATGGAAGAAAGTATGGTGGTTCCTCAAAAAACTGAAAATAGAACTACCTTATGACCCAGCAATCCCTCTACTGGGTATATACCCCAAAAACTCAGAAACATTGATACGTTAAGACACATGCAGCCCCATGTTTATTGCAGCATTGTTCACAGTGGCCAGGACATGGAAATAACCAAAAAGCCCGTCAATAGATGACTGGATAAAGAAGATGTGGCACATATACACTATGGAATACTACTCAGCCATAAGAAATGATGACATTGGAACATTTACAGCAAAATGGTGGGATCTAGATAACATGATACGAAGCGAAATAAGTAAATCAGAAAAAACCAGGAACTGCATTATTCCATACGTAGGTGGGACATAAAAGTGAAACTAAGAGACATTGATAAGAGTGTGGTGGTTACGGGGGGGAGGGGGGAATGGGAGAGGGAAAGGGGGAGGGGGAGGGGCACAAAGAAAACAAGATAGAAGGTGACAGAGGACAATCTGACTTTGGGTGACGGGTATGCATCATAATTGAATGACAAGATACCCTGGTCTTGTTATCTTTGAATATATGTATCCTGATTTATTGATGTCACCCCATTAAAAAAATAAAATTATTTAAAAAAAAAAAAGGCATCTATGACAAACCCACAGTCAACATCATACTCAATGGGCAAAAATTAAAAGCAATACCCTTAAGATTAGGTACATGGCAGGGGAGCCCCCTTTCACCACTCTTATTTAACATGGTCCTGGAAGTCCTAGCCACAGCAATCAAACAAGAAGAAGAAATAAAAGGTATTCAAGTTGGAAAAGAATAAGTAAAACTATCATTATTTGCAGATGATATGATATTGTATATAGAAAACCCTAAAGTCTCAGTCAAAAAACTACTGGACCTAATAAATGAATTCAGCAAAGTGGCAGGATATAAAATCAATACTCAGAAATCAGAGGCATTTTTATACACCAACAATGAACAGTCAGAAAGATAAATTAAGGAAATAATCCCCTTCTCAATTACAACCAAAAAAATAAAGTACCTAGGAATAAACTTAACCAAGGAGACTAAAGACTTGTACTCGGAAAATTACAAAGCATTGATAAAAGAAATCAAGGAAGATACAAACAAGTGGAAGCATATACCGTGCTCATGGTTAGGAAGAATAAACATCATTAAAATGTCTATATTACCCAAAGCAACCTATAAATTCAATGCAATACCAATTAAAATACCAATGACATACTTCAAAGATATAGAACACATATTCCAAAAATTTATATGGAACCAAAAGAGAACACGAATAGCCTCAGCAATCTTAAAAAAAAAGAATAAAGTGGGTAGTATCACACTTCCTGATATCAAGTTATACTACAAGGCCATTGTACTCAAAACAGCCTGGTACTGGCATAAGAACAGGCATATAGATCAATGGAACAGAACAGAGAACCCAGAAATAAACCCACAGTTCTATGGACAACTGATATTTGACAAAGGAGGTAAGGAAATACAATGGAGTAAAGACAGCCTCTTTAACAAATGGTGTTGGGAAAATTGAACAGCTACCTGCAAAAAAATGAAACTAGACCACCAACTTACACAATTCACAAAAATAAACTCAAAATGGATAAAAGACTTAAATGTAGGCCATGAAACCATAAGCATCTTAGAAGAAAGCATAGGCAGTAAGCTCTCCAATATCTCTTGCAGCAATATATTTGCCGACTTATCTCCATGAGCAAGTTAAATAAAAGACAGGATAAACAAAAGGGACTATATCAAACTAAAAAGCTTTTGCACAGCTAAAGACAACAAGAACAGAATAAAAAGACATCTACACAATGGGAGAACATATTTGACAATACGTCTGATAAGGGGTTAATAACCAAAATTTATAAAGAACTTGTAAAACTCAACACCAGGAAGACAAACAATCCAATCCAAAAATGGGCAAAAGAGATGAATAGACACTTCTCCAAAGAGGACATACAGATGGCCAATAGGCATATGAAAAAATGCTCAACATCACTAATCATTAGAGAAATGCAAATTAAAACCACAATGAGATATCACCTCACACCAGTCAGAATGGCGCTCATCAACAAAACAACTCAGAATAAGTGCTGGCGAGGATGTGGAGAAAAGGGAACCCTCCTGCACTGCTGGTGGGAATGCAGACTGGTGCAACCACTGTGGAAAACAGTATGGAGATTCCTCAAAAAACTGAAAATCGAACTGCCTTTTGACCCAGCTATCCCACTTTTAGGAATATACCCCAAGGACACCATAGAATGGCTCCAAAAGGAGAAATGCACCCCATTTTTGTGGCAGTATTGTTCACAATACCGAAGATCTGGAAACAGCCCAAATGTCCGTCAGAGGATTAGTGGATTAAAACACTTTGGTACATATATACTATGGAATACTACTCAGCCATAAGAAATTATGACATCGGATCATTTACAATAACATGGATGGACCTTGATAACATTATACGGAGTGACATAAGTAAATCAGAAAAAAAAACTAAGAACTATATGAATCCATACCTAGAAAGGACATAAAAATGAGACTCAGAGACATGAACAAGAATGTGATGGCAACAGGGGTGGGGAGTGGGGGGAGGGGGGATGGGGTGAAGAAGGAGAGAGGGGTTGGGGGAGGGGAGGGCATAAAGAAAACCAGATAGAAGTTGACGGAAGACAATTTGACTTTGGGTGAGGGATATTCAGCATTATCAAATGTCAAAATAATCTGGAGATGTTTTCTCTGAACATATGTACCCTGATTTATTAATGTCACTGCATTAAATTTAATAATAATAATAATAAATTAAAAAAATAAAAATAGTTAATTCAACATTTCTCTGGAAGAGACATTTCAAGGAATGGGGCAAATACCCTCCTCAAATTGGAGAAAAACATTTAAAAATAATAATATAATAACCAACTTTTATTTGGTATTAAACTAATTACTTGGACTTCTTCCACATGTGTCATACATTTAACTAACTTAGTTCATGTCCTGCTATTTTCTCTTCTCTGTTTATGTGCAGAACAGGTTGTAAGTTTTTCTTCTGCCTCCTTGCAAAGGACTGATTTGGGTTTGTATCTTTGTAATGTATGGTGCGATTCTCAGTCTCTCCCACGATTTGCTTACCTTCATTTTTCCATTAAGTTCCTAAAATACTAATTGCCTTACTTTGTGCCAATCTGGCCTATTCTGAAGTCATATGTGTGTGTATCACCTAGATATTAACAAGCTCCAATTTGTCCCATCATTAAAAAAGAAAATGAAATAAACCTATTCTGTAATCTCACAGACACCATTAGTTATTGCCCTGTCCCCTTTCTTTCTCTAAGTTCTGAGCTGCTGGCCTTATAAAATTGACATCAGTGTCACTATTTCCCATGAGATTGGTACTTCTATAAATATTTAAGAAAAAATTACAAGATCTAATAATATGAAAAAATTTGGATTAAGTAAAGTAAAATATAACTTCTTGTTACTAGATTACTCAGAACTTTTATTTATTTATTTTTCCAAAGTGAGAAGCAGAGGGGCAACAGCAGACAGACAGACTCCCGCATGCACCCGACTAGGATCCACCTGGCATGCTCTCCAGGAGGCGATGCTTGGCCCATCTGGGGCGTTGCTCCACTGCAACCAGAGCCATTCTAGCACCTGAGGCAGAGGCCATGGAGCCATCCTCAGTGCCTGAGCCAACTTTGCTCCCATGTAGCCTTGGCTGTAGGAGGGAAAGAGAGAGAGAGAGAAAAGAGAGGGAGAAGGGTGGAGAAGCAGATGGGCACTTCTCCTGTGTGTCCTGACCAGGAATCAAACCCGGGAGTTCCATATGCCAGGCCGACACTCTACCACTGAGCCAACAGGCCAGGGCTCAGAACTTTAATACAAAATTTTTATTATAAACTTACATGCCCTTTTCTAATGACCATGGAAACTATTGTTCATTTATATATTCATACATTCATTCATTTATGCACTAATTATTTATGCATTAATTGATATAAAAATTCTAATAGACATATACAGCCTCTAATTTTTCTTTTTAGATATTCACCTTCATCTAGCAGAATGCACATTTTGTCACTTAAACTCTTTTTAATACCCTATGGAAACTGTCAATACAGTTCTGCACTGCATAAAAACATTTCTGTCAATGATGAACTGCATGTGCAACTATGGTCCCATAAAATTATAATAGAACTGAAAAATTCCTGTCAGCTGGTGACCTCATAGTCATTGTAACTTCGCAGTACAACACATTACTCATGTGTTAGTGACGATGCTTCTATAAACACTACATATGTAGCACAATTACCATAGCGGGCTATACCATCTAGGTTTGTATGAGTATACTCTTTGTGTCACACAATAAAGAGATCTCCAAAGGATGCATTTCTCAGAATGTATCCCCCTTGATAAGTGGTGCATGTCTTCAAAATTTGGGGGAAAAGAAAATTAGCAATAATGGTCTTTTCAGTATTAAATTACCACACTGCAGTATTTTACACCAGTGATTCTTCCCTTCTCATAGGTCTCTCTCGCTCTCACTAAGCTTCATGCTTTTTACTTACATAACTCTTGCCTGTGTTTCAGTAGTTACTACTCAATCCTCTTGGCAGACTTCTTGTCTATTTACCTGTTGGTACTCACAAAAGGCCAGTCTCCTTCTCTGCATTATCTAATGTGTTCTTGGTTGTTGTTTTTTAAACTATCTGTATTCTCAAGATAGTAAAATTGATACACCCCCAAATTTTCAATCTTCTGATTCACATAACCAGCTACTTATATATCTGTCTGGGTGTTCCTGGGAAATCTTCAGATTGATAGATATAAAAATATCTATTTTTCTTCTGTATCTGAAGATCTTTACCATCTGTTCACTCACCCTTGTAAGAAATATGAAAACTCTTCCCCTTCACTCCAAGCTTAACATAAACAAATAACTATTTCATTTGTTTTCATTCATTTTTTGATATTCTTAAATTCTATCTTATGTGAAACAATGGCTACTAACTGAGTTAAGTCTCCAACCCTTCACTTAATTATTACTGGAGATTCCTTAGAGCTTTTACTCTCTGAGGTAGTAGGACTTCAAAAGGCTCTCAGAATTTTCTAACTCAATCAGAAATCTGACCATTGATTTTGGTCTGTGCTACTAAAATCTTTCAATAGTAACTATTAGAGGATAGTCCAAAGTTCTTTTACAAGTAAAATGATATTTCAGTTCTTACATGATCTCCCAGAAATTTATTACTTCAAAATTATTAGTTGAGTACTATTTCCCCTTCCATTGAAACATGGTGGGCCATTGTGACTGGTTTGATAAAGAGAGTAGAGCACAAATAATGCTGTTTGAGTTTTAGGGTTAAGTAGAAAAATCAGTATAGTTCTCCCTGCCCTGCTGTTTGGTTGCTCATCCTTGGGAACCAGCTACCATCAGCTAAGGTCCAAACTGACAACCAGTATCAATGGTCATGTATGAGTGATCACATTTGAGTGAATGGACTTTCAGATTTTAAGAAGCCTCTAGGTATTGGGAGTTTTATGTCATCCACATATAGCTTAATGAATCACCTCAATAGGAACACTGTGAAGTCATTTCAGAGGTCAAGAAACACTGACAACACCTCAAAAGCATCCTTTTCATTTCACCCTCATTGTTCCAAAGTAGTACTTACTACCTAGATTTTTAACATTGTATTTTAATTTTGCTCTTTCTCAACTTTATATAAATTGTTTCAGATAGTAAGTACATTTTCTATTTCTAGTGTTATTTGCTCAGTAATTTCAATAAAGCTTTTTTTTATTATTGCCTATGATTTGAATAATTTTCATTATGGTATATTATAGAACTATTTGAGTAGACTATGATTTATTTAAGCATTTGACTGTTTAAAAATAATTAGTTTGTCATAAATATACTTTGCACGTGTCTATTTATACAGATATTCGGTATGTCCATTGGATGTACCTAACAGCAGATTTGTTTTTCATAAGTAAATATTTTTTCAACTTTAATGGATAATGGCAAACAGTATTTCAAAGAGAGTTTCCCCTCACATCACTGTATAAGAGAGCTGTTGCTGCACAATCACACCGACTCTTGGTATGGCCATCCAAAATATAAAAATTTTGTAATTATTCTTTTATCAGTGATGTGTCCAGAAAACATATTTCCTATAGTATCAATCATGGAACTTTAATGAGGATTGTTAAATATGTGCTTTAAAAATATGCATTCTACAGTTGTTGGATTAATTATTTTATATGGAAACACACTATTGATTACATATTATTTTAATTTTAGAATTTTAGAATAATTAAATTGTAGGTAATAAAACATGCATAAAATCTTGCCCAAGGGCTGTAATGTCTGCTTTATTCGTTACCTTAATAAATTATCACTTTATAAAGTTGACGGTATTTGATAGGTGCTCACAAATTTAAAATGCTTATATTTTTCTGGTGAATAAAAATTTTAATTCTTAGGAAGTAACCCTCTTTATATTTCTCAAGGCCTTTTACATATATATTTTACATTTTTAAAATTTAGTTTAGCAGGTACTCAAAGCCCCTAACCCTTAGAGATAAACTGAATTTATCTCTGTCGCTGAGAGAATGGCTGTCTTCTCTGTGTATACAGGGGCCCCTCAGCTTCCAACACAGTTCTGTTCCTAGACAGTGATGTAACCTGAATTCTGGTTGAAACACACCCTAGCCTAAGTCACTTACCTATCCTAGCACAGTTATAAAATCATAATTTAGAACATAAAAACACAACCAAGCCCCAGAAAAAGGAAAAGGACATAAATATGCTGTATTATACACTGTATTGTAGTAACAGAAAAGTGACAAAAAATGAGTCTAAAAAATTTCTTACCTTTATTCCTGTGGTTGGCATCACAAATTTGAAACATTGTATGTCAAGACTATCCTAACCCAAGGACCCCTGTACTATGCTGTTGCCTAGGATATAGCTCTTTGATGCTTGGGGTTCTAACAGGAGAAACTCCTCAACGTGCCTTATTGTCCAACATCTGTTTTCCTAGAACCTAATAGATTTGCTTACGTCCTCATTTTCTTAAACAATTCTTTTTTCTTTCTTTCTTTCTTTCTTTCTTTCTTCCTTCCTTCCTTCCTTCCTTCCTTCCTTCCTTCCTTCCTTCCTTCCTTCCTTCCTTCCTTCCTTCCTTTCTTTCTTTCTTCTTTCTTTCTTTCTTTCTTTCCTTCTTTTCTTTCTTTCTTTCTTTCTTTCTTTCTTTCTTTCTTTCTTTCTTTCTTTCCTTCTTTCTTTCTTCTTCTTTCTTCTCCTTCCTTCCTTCCTTCCTTCCTTCCTTCCTTCCTTCCTTCCTTCCTTCCTTCCTTCCTTCCTTCCTTTTTCTTTCTTTCCTCCCTCTCTTCCTTTTTTTTCTTTCTTTCTCTCTCTCTTTCTCTCTCTCTCTCTCTCTCTCTCTCTCTCTCACTCACTTTCTTTCTTTCTTTGGTTGGAGAGCAGGGAGGAATGGGGTAACAAAGGTGAGAAATACAGGCAAATAGCCTTAATGAAAAGTGTCACCAAATGCCAGTCTTGCCTGCTTATATTTCCCACTTTTCTTAAACTTTTGGTTGGTAATTATTTACTGCTATTTTAGATGTCCAGTTAATTCAAGCAGATGATAATTATACCCTTTCTACTTGTCCTACTTGGGTAACATTACCTTGTTTGCCATTATCAGAAGCAAGATTGTACTTATTAATTTATAAAGCTAATATTATTTTAGGATTCTCAACATATTTACACATTTTTTTTGTTCACCATATCTTCCTGAATTTTAGACTTTGGACAAGGAAATACTTTTAATTTCTCTAAAGTACATCTTTTAGAATTTCCCTGAATGAGAGTCTGTTGCTAACAAAATCTCAATTTTTGTCTGTATAACATTGCCCCTTTTCCACTCTAATTTTTGAATGATGCTAACATTGATCACACATTTTTTATTTATTTTATTTTATTAAACACACACACATACATTCTCATATAGTTTCCACTTTCATACTTAAAAAAATGGAAACCCATTTTTATTTCTTTGATATAATCTTTTCTCTCTGTATATTTTTAAGTCTTCCCACATTATGTGCAGTGATAAAGTTATACAACAGTTTATTATGACGTAGTTCTGTGTGTGTGTGTGTGTGTGACAGACAGAGAGAGGCACCGATAAGGACAGGCAGGAAGGGAGAGAGGTGAAAAGCATCAATTCTTTGTTGCAGCTGCTTAGTTGTTCATTGATTGCTTTCTCATATGTGCCATGACCAGGGGCTACAGCAGAATGAGTGATCCCTTGCTCAAGCAAGCGACCTTGGGCTTACACCAGCAACCCCATGCTCAAACTGGGGAGCCCCTCACTCAAACTGGCAACTCTGGGTTTTTGAACCTGGGTCCTCTGCGTCCCAGTCCTATGTTTTATCCATTGCACTACTGCCTGGTCAGGCATGATGTAGATATTTTTAATCTTGCTGTGGATTCATTGGAATTCTTAATTAGGAGGATTAGTATTTTTCATATGTTCTAGAACATATCTCTGCAAATATTGCCTTTATAGTCATCCTTTATTTCCTCTCTTTCTGTAACTCCATTTGAACCTTTATGAAACCTCACTTTATGCAAAATTTTTCTAAATGTATTTCTTTTATTTTTATGGTTTTATTTTTCTACAATGTTACTTATAGATATTTTTTAGCTATATCTCTGAGTTCACTAATTCTTTATTTAGTTTTATAGTCAGACTTTAAATTCATCCATTGAAGGTTTTATTTTTGAAGAATACTATTAATCACATCTTATTTGTAAGTAAAAAAGCTTTTCTGGTGTTTTCCAAATATATTTAGTCATTTAGATATTCTCTTGCTCTATATTTATATTTAAAGTTACCATTTTTATGTCCTTAAACAAAACAAATGCTTGTACATACAACCCACACAATGTCAATTCAGTCCAACAATGCATACAAGGACTGCATTGTGGTTACACAGCCTCATGGTAATGTTCCTCCACTCAGTGCCAAATTTCACAACACCATCTGGTGAACAGTTTTGTTTCTACTACATTCTTTACTTAACTGTATACCTCTATGAATACCTAATTTTTAATTAATTATAGATAAGGTAGTTTCCTATTAGATTTTTTAATATTGACTATGTTGCAAATATTTTAATTTACATTTCCAATAATTTTATTTATATTTTTAGACTAGTTCAGACACAAAGCATCCTTTAACCCTATGAGAAGTGAGTTTTTTTTCATGCTTGCTGACCTCCAGGAGTGAGTTTGTTTGTTTTTTTAAAAATATTGAATTAGTTCCAGTTAAAGTTTTATTAACTAAAAATCATGTTTGTTTGATAACCAATTTATGGGAACAAAAACAGCATACATTTTTTAATGTTGCCTTACACATGTATGATTGTATTCTGAATGGTCAGGAGGCACTAGGACATACATGAATGTTTGTACTACTAAAAGAGTTAACATGATAATGGCAAAGTAAAATTTATCATAATAAACCCAAAGCATATAAAACACAAAACCTATACTATCTTGAAAACTTATTTTTGTAGTATCCATTTCTCCCAATAGTCTACAAAATTCTTCATCAAGATTAAGTATAATTTGTTGATTTATATTCATAACACCTAGCTCCACTTTTACCTCATAAGATGCACTCAATAAATGCTTGAGTACTTACAGATTTCAAGGCTGGATACAGAAATAACTTCCATTTTTGATTTACCAAGGTTTCTCCATTAGTCTTTTAATGCTCTTTTCTCTTTAATGTATCTAAATAGTATTTTTTTATTTTTAAATAGTTTCTATGGTTTGCATAGAAATTAATCTAGATTCTGTAGAATAGAATTACTCATTTAATTTATAAATAATTTTTCGAATGCCTATTACATGTCACACTCCATGCCGGTTGATAACATTGCAGTAGTGACTATTAAAAAGTGACTATAAAGGGTGTGACTAAAAGCCAAGACTATTTTCTCTTTCTTTTGCTCTATCCCATTTTCTTCTGACCCTTAAATAAAATCTAGGGCAAGTCCTATGATTTATATAGTCATGTTCAGATGATAAAAATGTCTCCTGTCACTTTTGATCAAAAGTATACTTTTGTTTTAGGAACAGTCAAATCTACAAATTTTATTTGAATGCAATGTTTCCCTCCTACTCCACTTTGTCTGCAGTGGGGAAAGGGGTCACAATTGCCTTCTTCATTATTTCTTACCTAGGGTTTTTATACCAGTCTCCCTGTGACATCTGTCAAGTAAGAGAGGAGTGGGAAGCCAGGAAAAGTCTTATTAGATTAATATCATTTAGACTAACTTTGATTTCCTCTGGCAGTAGCAGATACTAATAAATACCATTGCTCCTTCAGAGTGCTTTGTGGGCTCATTGCAGACATCTTCAAATTGCCCATCACTTATCTAGTGCACTTTATAGCAGGTGAAGAACTCCACTGTGCAGTTGGCCACTTGTTATTCTCCATATAGGTTCCTATCATGGCAATCCTCTTATGCTCTTAGGGTGCCTATGGGGAGCCTTAGTCAAGGAAATTGAAGTCAAATTATTTAAGACAGTTGCAAACAACTTCTCTCTCTCTCTTTCACATGGGCACATTTGCTATTTGAGAAACACACCTTTAAATCTGTATCAATAGAAATGTTGGAAGTTGCCACATGTAATTCCAGTCTAATTGCCCATAGTTTGTATTTACTAAGCATGGATTAGTTTACTGTATCCCTCAATTGTGAGAGGATATGTAGCAAGCACCTCAAATGGTTTATTTGAAGCTTCCCTTGCCTGGCTTAAAATAAAAAAAGTAAACTTTTCTCCTTTCTTTATTGGATTTTGAATTCTTATTCAAGGCTATATTTTATGCAAAGAATTATCTCCAATTTCCATACTCCTCTTTGAATCATCAATTTCATAGCTAAAATGAGTGATAGTTACAAAACCCATATTTATCTATCTTCTAAGCAAATTCAATATCGGTTGCTTATAATACTCTTTAGAAAATACAAATATTTAGTACCTGTTATTTTAGGATCAGCTGAAGCTGAGAGAGAATCTCATTTCTATCATCCTTTTCCAAAATGATGACTAGAAGCTTACTACACTTAAGTTGACATTTTAGGAGAAAATAATTGGTATATAAATAATTACTAACTATATAATAGTTTTTTTTAATATACACAAAAACTATACACTATAAAAGTCAGGTAAAGTTAAAGAATAACTGGTAATATCAGATCATTTTCAAAAGACAGAAAATATTTGAGGAAAAGTTGAAAGATGTGTAGAAGTTTGTCTGGATTAGAATAGCAAAAGATGACCCAAACAGATATATTTCTATGTTCAAAAGCAAATCGTAGTGAGAGAGCAATATTTGTTGAAATATTGGGAGAAAAATTAAAAGCTTTTATGTATCTAGTGACTAATGCAGGAAAATGGTGGTGGGAAGAAGGGATGGGTAGAAATGATGCATGTTACATATTTTGGACAAGATGCATGTACATAGTCTTATTCTGTTTTTAGAAAATGGTGGTTTATTGAAGATTTATAATCAGAAGAGTAATATAATGATGTTTGGATAACAGTAAAGTGTTTCTCAAGATGCAGTGCATGGGAAAATGGTGGAGAGGAAGTGGAGGATCCTAGAGAAGCTTCTCAGAAACAGGCTCTGTAACTAAATGTTTGAGATAGTCTGTATTCAACTTAGCAGGCATACAAGTCTTTGGAATAGTCTGAGAATTTCTGAGTAAAAGAACATTTTAACACTAAATTAACCCTATATCTATCAAGTGTGTTAGTACCCATAACTTTAACAACTAATAATGACTTACAAAAATAGTGACTACTAAAAAACATCTTCCAGGTAGCCTTGTGTGGATGACATTTATGAGATTTAGAGGCTATTTAGAAAGTGACACAATGGATACATGACAGATATTGAGAGCCATCATTAAAAGAATGACAGTTGGGCCTCACCTGTGGTGGCACAGTGGTAAAGCATAAACCTGTAATGCAGAGGTCCCTAGTTCATAACCCTAAGCTTGCCTGGTCAAGGCACACTCTTCTAACAGTAACTACCACGAGTTGATGCTTCCTGCTCCCCCTACCACTTTCTCTCTCTCTCTCTAAAATCAATAAATACAGTATTTTAAAAAATTTTACTGTGACGTCAGAGAAATGGCGCTTTGAGGAGCAATACTGATAAATCTCAAAATTTCAACAAGTTCTTCAACCAGAGAAAGAAAAATCTATCTTTGGAGCATCTAGAAGTCCCACACACTGTACACAAAGGTATATCAAGCAAAAAATTGACTAAATATATAATCAACCCCGAAGGAAATAAGATGGAGAAAGGAACACTCCGCCTTCTTCACTAACCTGAGCAAGGGCTGTTTTCACTTGGAACTGAGAAAAAGGGCTAAGGGTGTGGAGGGACTGAGCCAGGCTGCAGCACAGACATCCAAGCCGAGGAAAGAGTGTGCCTGTGGTGACTCAGCCAATGTAAGCAAACATCCACGCCAAACCCTGGCAAAGACGGACGAGTGGCAGCTGCTATTAGACCTGATATCTAATAGCAAGTGCAGATAGTGTGTGAGAGGTTCCTCCGAGCACCCCGGTGGTGGGCGCCCGTGTTCCCGGACAGAGGGGCAGAGTCAGAGGCCTTTGTGTGAGCTGTGACCAGAGTCTCGATGTGGTCCCTGCACCTTGAACAGCGGCGTGCGGGGAGTGCACGAAAGCAATCTTTCCTATGCCTGAACTTCTCTGGGCAGGCAGAACACCTCACCCAGCCATTCAAGCTAACAGTCCTGGGGGGCACACAAGCAGCTTGCAGTCTGACTCGGGAGCAGATCTGCAGATCCAATCACTGAAGTTAGCTTAGCCCACAGTGTGCTCACCTCCCAACTGACTTATATGGCTCTAACTGACAAGATCTCTCTCAGTTCAGTGATCTAAGACAAGAGGTGTGATTTTTTTAGTGCCTCTTGCTATGCACATAGGACTGGGCACAACTTCTGATTGGCAGAGCTTTCATACTTAGGGCTATATGTTAAAAAGAGGGATTAGGCAGCTTTTAAGACCTCCTGTTTTGCAAACAATGACTAGGCCATCTTCTACCCAGCCAAAACAGGTTACAAAGTGCCAAAAGCCTGGGGACAGTGGTCCCACAGAGTGCTGAGGCATTCTGGACATGCCTGGAGGTGCACAGAAAGGCACCTTGAAAGCAATTGGCTCCCAGGCCCGCCTGATTATGCTGGTGGCTCTGACTGACAGAGCCTTACCCAGAGTCCTGTGCTGAGTGGGGAAAGAGGGGGGATTTTCCAGCTCTTTGAGCCTCTTACTCTTCAGGCAGAGGCAGCAGCAACCTCATAGCTGGATCACCAGGCTGCTAATTCAGGAAGGAGAGACTAGGAGAGAGGCTCTGGGAAAACAGACTCTCTCATTGTTGGAGCCTGCAAATGCTAACGAGCCTCAACTGCCAATGAGACTGAAGCCTAATATATGACATCACCATAGAGACTTATCAACTGCAAATCTCTACCTAAGCATGCCACAGGGGCAGAACCCGGGGTACAGAGTCACCGACCAGGAAGAAGGAGAGGAAAGGAAAAGAAAGAAGATAGCCTCTAAACAACAAGAAAAATCCACAGACTTTATAACCTTTTCCATTTGTTTTTTTGTTTGTTTCTTTCTTTCTTTCATCTTCTTGTCTTAATTATTTTCTTCTTCTTCCACCCTGGTTGTTTTATTCTACGCCCATCTTATTCTTCTACTTCTTGAACTACACTACCCACAAGTGTTACATTTCCTATTTTCTTTCTTTTCTTCTTCCTTTCTCTCTATGAGGATTGCACTCCAAAACCCTTAACTCTCTCTCTCTTTTTGTTCTTTTCATTATTTTCTTCTTTTTATTTTTTCCTCTTTCTTTTTTTCTCCCTTTATATTAGTTTCTTCTTTTCTCCTTTACTTTTCCTCTCATTGAATCCTCAATCACAAACAAATTCTTTTATTTGGGACTCAAATTTTTTCTTTGTGGCATGTAGGGTGCTTTTTACTTCATTTCTTAACTCATTAGCATTCCTTTCAACCCTGGTGCTCCATTCTATTTAGTTTTGCTCCACTTAATACAATAGTAATTTTTTAATTTTTTTTCTGTTTTCTTCTTATCCCTCTCATTATATCTCTTAGTTGACCATCACTTACAAGCAAATCATTTTATTTTCTCAAGGAGGCGAGAGAGTAGAGGGAAAAAGAAGGGGAAAATAATAAATTTTATTTTCCATTTTTCTTTTACTTTTTCATTTTTATTAATTCTCATTAGTACTATCAACAAAACCACCCTCAGATGCCATTAAGGAAAAAGAAATTGAATATCATGGGTACAAAAGACAGAGATGTAGCACAGAGATATACAAGATAACACAGAAAGACAATTTAGGGAGATCAAAAAACAACTCAAGGAACACAAAAAATATGTTACCAAGAAAACTGAAACTATAAAAACAAATCAAACAGAGATGAAAAACTCAATTCATGAACTGAAAAATGAGGTAACAAGCTTAGCTAATAGAATAGGCCAGTTAGAAGGTAGGATTAGTGACATAGAATACAAGCAACTTGAGGCACAACAGAGAGAAGAAGAGAAAGACTCAAAAATTTAAAAAAATGAGAAAGACCTATAGGAATTGTCTGACTCCATCAAAAAGAATAACATAAGCGTAATAGGTATATCAGAGGGAGAAGAAAGAGAAAATGGAATGGAGAACATATTTAAACAAATACTAGATGAGAACTTCTTAAGCCTGTGGAAATAACTAAAGCCTCGAATTCAAGAAGCAAACAGAACAACGAGTTTTCTTTACCTCAACAAAACTACTCCAAGGCACATCATAATGAAATTGGCACAAACCTATGACAAATAAAAAATTCTCAAGGCAGCCAGGGAAAAGAAGAATACAACATATAAAGGAAGGCCTATTAGATTATCATCCTATTTCTCAGCAGAAACTCTACAAGCTAGAAGAGAGTGGACCCCAATAATTAAAGTCCTGAGAGAGAGGATATTTTAGCCAAGAGTAATACACCCATCAAAGTTTTCCTTCAAATACAAAGGATAAATAAAAACATTAACAGATACAGAAAAGATGAGGGAATTTATCATCAGAAAAGCCTCACTCCAGGAATTACTAAAGGGGGTTTTCCAATAAGATACAAAGAACAAAACAGAACAAAACCACAAGTAAAAGCTCCACCAAGAACACAATAAAACCAAATTTAAACTGTGACAACAAAAAAAATGGGAAGAGGATGGAGATTAACAGTAGCAAAGGACGATGGAGTGCAGAAGCACTCATGAAATAGTGTACTACAATGAACATGGTAGGTTACCTTTTCATTACTTAATGGTAACCACCCTTGAAAAAACCACCACAGAAGCACATGACTTAAAAAAGATAGCAACAGAGGAAAGAAAAAATCATCAGATTTATATGGAACTATAAGAAATCCTGAATAGCCAAAGCAATCCTAAAGAAAAAGAATAAAGCTGGGGGCATTACACTACCTGACTTCAAACTATATTATAGAGTCATGACAATCAAAACATCATGGTATTGACAGAAAAATAGACACTCAGACCAGGGCAACAGAACAGAAAGTGCAGAAGTAAAACCACATATATATGGTCAAATAATTTTCAATAACAGGCCAACAACACAAAATGGAGGAAAAAAAAGCCTCTTCAACAACTGGTGTTGGGAAAACTGGAGAGCCACATGCAAAAGAATAAAACTGGACTACAATTTGTCCCCCTGTACTAAAACTAATTCAAAATAGATCAAAGACCTAAATATAAAACCTGAAACAATAAAGTACATAGAAGAAAACATAGGTACTAAACTCATGGACCTTGGTTTTAAAGAGCATTTTATGAATTTGACTCCAAAGGCAAGGGAAGTGAAGGCAAAAATAAATGAATGGGACTACATCAGACTATGAAGTTTTTGCTCAGCAAGATAATCTGACAACAAAATAAACAGACAGCCAACTAAATGGGAAATGATATTTTCAAACAACTGCTCAGATAAGGGCCTAATATCCAAAATATACAAAGAACTCATAAAACTCAACAATAAACAAACAAACAATCCAATAAAAAAAATGGGAAGAGGACATGAACAGACACTTCTCCTAGGAAGAAATACAAATGACCAACAGATATATGAAAAGGTGCTCATCTTCATTAGTTATTAGAGAAATGCAAATCAAAACTACAATGAGGTACCACCTCACACCTGTCAGATTAGCTATTATCAACAAAACAACAGGTAATAATAGCAAATGTTGGAGAGGCGGTGGAGAAAAAGGAACCCTCATCCACTGTTGGCGGGAATGTAAATTGTACAACCATTATGGAAGAAAGTATGGTGGTTCCTCAAAAAACTGAAAATAGAACTACCATATGACCCAGCTATCCTTTTACTGGGTATATACCTCCATAACTCAGAAACATTGATACATAAAGATACATGCAGCCCCATGTTCATTGCAGCATTGTTCACAGTGGCAAGACATGGAAACAACCAAAAATCCTTCAATAGACAACTGGATAAAGAGGATGTGGTACATATACACTATGGAATACTACTCAGCCATAAGAAATCATGACATCAGATCATTTACAACAACATGGATGGATCTTGATAACATTATACGGAGTGAAATAAGTAAATCAGAAAAAACTAAGAACTGCATGATTCCATACAAAGGTGGGACAGAAAAATGGGACTAAGAGATATGGACAAGAGTGTGGTGGTTACGGGGCAGGAGGGGGAGGGATGGAGAGGGGAAGGGGGAGGGGGAGAGCCACAAAGAAAACTAGATAGAAGGTGACAGAGGACAATCTGACTTTGGGTGATGGGTATGCAACATAATTGAATGACTAGATAACCTGGACATGTTTTCTTTGAACATATATAGCCTGATTTTTTTATGTTTACCCATTAAAATTAATAAAAAAATTTAAAAAATTTAAATATAAAAAATAAATGTGATAGTTGAGATGACTTAGAGTACCTATGTAGAGAAGTTATTACACTGTGGGATATGGACACAAGTTAATAAAAGAGTGATGTTTCACTTAGAGTTCTCCACATTTTAATTGTCTATGAGTGTCAAACCATTCACAGATAATAAGGAAACTTACTCAATTTATGTTTAAATTTTAATTTTAATTCAAGACATTATTTTTATCATCTTCTATAAAGTACTTTGCATTATATTTTGTCCACCAAATACTATTTTGTCTGCTTGAATGTGAATCCCACATGTTAATTCAACTGCTAATATTTAAGAATTAAACACTCATAAGACTTATCACTGCACTTCACACTCACAGCAGATGCCTGTCTCCATCTTGAGGAACTATCCCTGAATAATCCTAAATCAAGTAGCAAATATACAAGTATTTGGTATAAAAACTCTGCTTAGACCACAATTGACACTCTATTAATGTTCTTAGTTACATTTCTTTTCTGTCTTATGTCTATAATTTTAAAATGGAAGGTTATAAAAGAATTTTTAAAAGACATGTTTATAGTTTTAGAAAAAACACAGTATATTTTTTTGAAAAGCTACTCTGTGACTTCTATTTCCAGTAACAATGCTGACCATAGATTATGGGGGGAAAAAGCTACTGCATAACAAAACATAGAAATGCTATTTCTGAATGCATAGCTGACCTTGCATGATGTTGAGGGAAATCCCCAGAAGCATGAAATGAAAAATAAGCTAAAATTACAGTGTTGGGTGAGCCCTGAAATCCTGAATGTCCTGAGGGCATTTACTGAATTCAGTAGCTGGATTTTGGGTTTGACTGTCTGCATAAAAAACAGGAAGGATTCAATGCTTTGGGCATGGTAAGATAGTTATTATAAATAAGACTTCTGCCTAAAATAAACCATTAAGGAAATACAGCTTTAGGAAAGTGTGAATTTTAAAAAGTTTCCTACAGGCAATATCAGACAACTGCAATATATAGTATATTTATATCAGCCTGGATTCAAGGAAAAAAAATATATAGAAAAAAATTTGTTGACCATTCATTAAGATGTGTGTAGCCTCATGTAGATGATATTGGTTTGAGTTTACAATTATTGAGTAGTTACTAAGTCAAAGTTTAGTTTAAATTAGTTTAAAGTATAATAGGAATCTGTTGTTTCTGACAGAGAGAAATACTCAGGAGAGACTTATGTCTGGGCTCAAAGAATATGAAAATATCTGAGACAAAATCTACACAGTTGAAATAAAAATAGGCAAAAATATAACCATAGTAGGATATTGTAGCACTATAATTACAGTAATTATCAGAACAAATTAGTATTAATACATCAATAAATAAAATTTACAGAAATAATTGTTTATATAAAATCATAAACCCCACAAATTAGAAAATAAGTTCTTATATAACTGCTAGTTCAAAGTAACCCTTTTTAATGTACCTGAGAAAGCAATATGTGCTTTAAATTCAGATCATGAAATTGAGAAAAAAATAAAGATGTTCAAAATGCCAAAAGGATCAATAAAATAAACAGAAATTGGGATTTCAATGAGACAGAATAAAAAAAGCCATCATTATTAAAGTATATTAGAAATAAAATATTAACCATAGGAAGATTAAATGATTAAGAGTATATTAAACTACTTCAGCAAATAAGTATAAAAACAGAGAAATACATAATCCTAGTATAAATAAATCTAGTAAGCAGTAAGTTAATTGAAAAGCTAAATAGATCCCCATTACTATTCAATAAATTTAATCAGCATGTTAAGATATATGCCTATATATCCCATGCCTCAAAAATATTCTAGGTAAAGTAGGTTTAATAACGTTTTTTTCAAAGTAATAATCATCCAAACATAGATGAGCTATTGCAAAGTAATAATCATCCAAACATAGATGAGCTATGAGGCTACTAAAAACTACATATAATACGGGACAATGGAAAACTAGAAAATCTGTAACTTACTGTCATACACACACACACACACACACACACACACACATATAGTTGTAAAATTCCTAAATTAAACTTTAATAAATAATATATCTAAAAGGCATACAAAATACATCATGGAACATTTTATTTAAATGAAGACTGCAAGGACATTTATCATTTAAAAAAGGTTATTTTTGCATATTAATACATTTAAACAAAATACATATAATTATCTCAGCTGTGATTGGGAAAGATATAAAATACATCTACTGATGATAAAATCTTAGAAAATGAGGAGTAGAACTTCTTATTTCTGAGAAAAAAATGTATTCATCTTAAATTTACAATGAATAAGAATGTCTATTAAAATCATTCTTTTAAAATCAGGAAAAAGTAGGCTCAGTGGGTAGATTGTTAGCCCAGCATGCAGACATTCCAGGTTCGATCTCCAGTCATGGCATGCATGAGAAGCAACCATCTGCTTCTCCTCCACTACCTCTTCCCTTTCTTATCCTCTTTCCTTCTGGCAGCCAGTGGCTCAGTTTGCTCTAGAGTTGTCCCCAGGCACTGAGGATAGCTCAATTGGTATGAGTGTCAGCTTCAGCAGCTGAGTATAGCTCAGTTGCTGTGAGCATATCGGGCTCAGGTGCTAAAAATAACTTGGTTGATACAAGCATCAGCAAAAGATGAGGGTTGCTAGGTGGATCCTGGTTGGGGAACATGCGGGAGTCTGTCTCTCTATCTCCCATCCTCTCACTTAAAAAAATATAAATAAATAAATAAATAAATAAATAAATAAATAAATAAATAAATAAAATCAGCATTGTAAAGAGTGCTATAGTTACTACCTTAAGACAAGAAAAAAAATAACTAAAACAAGAATTGCAAAATAAGTAAAAATGGCTCAAATTATTAAAAATTTATACTATTGAAAGTAATATGTTTGGCTACTAGGAGACTCAAATAAACTAAAAATATATAATATTGAAAAATTAAAAAAGATTACTATATAAAAAGTCATTTTATGATAATTAGTTATATACTTATATACCAGCAAGAAGTAGATAAAAAATGTAATAAAAGACATTTTTTATTAATTTTAATGGGGTGACATTAATAAATCAGGGTACATATGTTCAGAGAAAATATCTCCAGGTTATATTGAAATTTAATTATGTTGCTTACCCATCACCCAAAGTCAAATTGTCTGCCATCACCTTCTATCTGGTTTTCTTTGTGCCCCTCTCCTACCCACTCTCCCTCTATCTCCTCCCCCCTCAACCACCACACTCTTGTCCATGTCTCTTAGTCTCATTTTTATGTCCCACCTATGTATAGAATCATGCAGTTCTTAGTTTTTTTCTGATTTACTTATTTCACTCGTATAATGTTATCAAAGTCCATCCATTTTGTTGTAAATGATCCAATGTCATCATTTCATATGGCTGAGTAGTATTTCATAGTATATATGTATCACATCTTCTTTATCCAGTCATCTATTGAAGGGCTTTTTGGTTGTTTGAAAATGTCATCTCCCATTTAGTTGGCTGTCTTTTTGTTTTGTTGTCAGTTTCTCTTGCTGTGAACTTCTTAGTCTGATGTAGTCCCATTCATTTATCCTTGCCTTCACTTCCCTTACCTTTGGAGTCAAATTCATAAAATGCTCTTTAAAACCAAGGTCCATGAGTTTAGTACCTATGTTTTTATTGTTTCAGGTCTTATATTTAGGTCTTTGATCCATTTTGAATTAGTTTTAGTACAAGGGGACAAACTGCAGTCCAGTTTCATTCTTTTGCATGTGGCTTTCCAGTTTTCCCAACACCATTTGTTGAAGAATTTTCTTTTCTCCATTGTGTGTTGTTGGCCCCTTTATCAAAAATTATTTGACCATATATTTGTGGTTTTAATTCTGAACTTTCTATTCTGTTGCATTGGTCTGAGTGTCTATTTTTCTGCCAATATCATGCTGTTTTGATTGTTGTGGCTCTATAATATAATTTGAAGTCAGGTATTGTAATGCCCCCAGCTTTGTTCTTTTTTCTTAGGATTGCTTTGGCTATTTGGGGTTTTTTATAGTCCCATATAAATCTGATGATTCTTTCTTTCATTTCTTTAAAAAATGTCATTGGAATTTTTATGGGAATTGCATTGAATTTGTATAATGCTTTGGGTAATATGGCCATTTTGATTATATTTATTCTTCCTATCCAAGAACTAGGAATATTTTTCCATCTCATTGTATCTTTTTCGATTTCCCTTAACTATGCTTTGTAGTTTTCATTATATAGGTCCTTTACATTCTTTGTTATGTTTATTCCTAGGTATTTTATTTTTTTTTGTTGCAACCATGAAGGGGATTATTTTTTTTGTTTGTTTTCTGATGTTTTGTTGTTGGCCTATAGGAAGGCAATGGACTTTTGTATTAATTTTGTATCCTGTGACCTTACCGTATTGGTTTATTGTTTCTAGTAATCTTTTTGTGGAGTCTTTGGGGTTTTCAATGTATAGGAGCATATCATCTGCAAAAAAATGAAGCATTTACTTTTTCTTTTCTGATATGGATGTCTTTTATTTCTTTCTCCTGTCTGATTGCTCTGGCTAGAACTTCTAGCACCACATTGAATAAAAGTGGAGAGAGTGGACAATTTTGTCTTGTTCCTAATTTAAGGGGGAAAGACCTTAGATTTATGCCATTTAATATGATGTTAGCTGATGGTTTATCATAAATGACCTTTATCATGTTGAGATATTTTCTTTCTATACCCATTTTGTTGAGTGTTTTAAACATAAAATTGTGTTGTATTTTATCAAATGCCTTTTCTGCATTATTGATAAGATCATGTGGTTTTTGTTCTTTGTTTTTTTGATATGGTATATTACATTAACCATATTAAATATGTTGAACCATTCTTGAGATTCTAGAATGAATGCCACTTGATCAAGATGTATTATTTTTTAATAGGTTGTTGTATTCGATTTCCCATTATTTTGTTTAGTATTTTAGCATCTATATTCATTAGAGATATTGGCTTATAGTTTTCTTTTTTTGTGTCGTCCTTGCCAGGTTTTGGTATGAGGGTTATGTTGGCCTTATAAAATGTGTTTGGAAGTATTGTTTGTTCTTCAATTTTTTAGAATACTTTGAGTAGAATAGGAACCAAGTCTTCTTTGAATATTTGATAGAATTCACTAATATAGCCTTCTGGCCCTGGACTTTTATTTTTGTGGAAGTTTTTAATAGTTTTTTTTATTCTTTTTCTGCTTATTGGTGTGTTTAGGTTTTCTGCTTCGTCATGACTCAGTCTATGAAAGTTGTATTGTTCTAGGAATTTATACATGTGTTCTAGATTGTTGAATATGGTGGCATGTAATTTTTCATAGTATTCTAAAATAATTCTTTTTATATCTATGATATCTGTGGTGATTTTTCCTCTTTCATTTCGGATTTTGTTTATATGAGTCCTTTCTCTTTTTTTTCTTTGTGAGTATTGCCAAGAGTTTTACAATTTTATAATTCAATTGGCTGAATAGCTCTTACTCATCTTCTTTTCAGTCAACATGGCTGCCAAGGGCAAATAAAAATTCTTGCCTTCTCTGCAATTTTTAATACAGTCATTCTTTAAAATATAAAGTCATGCCACATTTTTTAATCATGTGGTCTAGACTACTGTTTTAAATTTGAGTTCTTTTGAAGTTCTTAACAAAAAATGTTTGTTTTCCCCAGGTTTTCAAAAGGTTCCTGTTATGTCTATTATGTCTTCTAAAGTCTGTGTTTGTTTACCAGGAAACTATTTCTAAAGGTCATGAAATATACTCATAAAGGTATCAATGTAAAATTGCTTATTATTAATTCAGTTGTCATAGTTAAGGTTTTTAGAAATTGTGAATTCTGATTAATTAGAAAGAAATAGTATAGTTTTAGAGATCAAAAGTATAAAGTATGGAGGTACTTTTAAAACAAAATTAAGAAAGTAGATTGTTCTAAAAGCTGGTTATTTCTGAATAGTAAAAATGTCTGTGTAGGTTGCAAGTTTGTATAAGTTACAAAAGGTCTGTGTATGTTGCAGAAGGATTGTATAAGTTACAAAAAGTTTGTGTTAGTTGCAGAAGATCTGTGTAAATTATGAAAAGTCTGTGTATGTTGCAGAAGGTTTTTTTCAATTTATAAAATGGTTTATGTAAATTGGAAAAGGTTTTTGTAAGTTACCAAAAAAAATCTGTGTATGTTTCAGAAGGTTTGTGTAATTTACAAAAAGGTTTATGTAGGTTGGAAAAGATTTGTGTAAGTTACAAAGGTGTGATTAAGCTGCAGAACCTTTGTGCAAGTTACAGAAGGTCTGTGTATGTTGCAGAAAGATTGTGTAAGTTGCGGAAGGTTTGCAGCAGGTTGTGAAAGGTTTGTGCAGAGAAAACAAACAAGTTTTAAGACCCAACTACACAAATAAACAAACAAAAAATGGGAAGCAAAAGGAAACACTTCAAAAGAAATTTCTTCATCTGGACTTACTACAGCTGAGAGGCATTTTATACAAGTCCAGCAGAAGCCTAAGCCTCTCATGTTGTACTTTGATGTGTTAGCTGGCCCTGAGAAGCAGAACTCAATAAAATAACTAACTTGGGGGCCAGGGTGTATGTTGCCATTTTTTCATCAACAGGTCCTCTTTGTATACAAGGGAGGAATGTGAAGCCTTATTATGAGTTGGCATCAGGCCTTAGAAAAAAACCCAGTTCCAGAGATCCAGAAGCTGATAGTGAATCCACCTCCAGAAATAAACCCAAAAAGTAGAAGGGCACTAACTCACTCCCAAGCACTCAGGGAGTGCCTGAAATTACCTGGGACACTTTGAAACATCTAACCAGGTGCACTGAAAAAGTTTTCCAAAATACAGACAGGCATGCCTGTAACCTCTAAAAATCTGTTTCTTTCTGTGCTTCCCTTTTACCTTTCAGTGCAACCTTGTACCCATCTTACTCTCTGTTAACATTGACTAAAACAAAAAAGAAAGATATGTAGGAATATGCTATGAAAATATGCAGAGTTAATGTAAACCATTAGAAGCAGAGAGGCATATTAAGGGCAAAGGCCCTGAGCCCAAGAGAGTCCAGGGCCTCTCTGGCCCCATCCTGAAAACAGAAAAACAGCAGGATAAGATTCAGTAACAGAAATGTTTAGGCTCTCAAAAGACAGATTAGAAGTCAGCATGTTCCTTGTCCTTTATTAACACCATTGAAAACTTCTTTTTCCTATATCCTTGAGTTATTTGTATTGGTTAATAAATATTTGAGTAAGGCTGGGGATGGGCTTCAGTTCCTAGGTGTGCAAACTGGGGCTGTTGTCTCCCTTTGGCCCCTCAGAGTACCTGTTCTCTGACCAGTTCACTATTGCCATGGCAGTTATAAGAATGTTCAAGGAACTATAGGAAGAGTAGATCAATTTAGTGAGAACTTCATTGAGAGATAGAAAACATAAACATGGAATTAGAAAACATAAAAAGATCCAGTTAGAAATGAAGGAAACAACTAAAATGAATAAAACACCCATCAGAACAGCAAAAACAAACAAAAACAAAAACAAAATGAGGACAGTGTAAGGAGACTCTAAGACAACTTCAAGTGTATCAATATTTGCATCATGTGGGTGCCAAAAGAAGAGTGAGAGCAAGAAATTTAAAACCTATGTGAAAAAATAATTACAGAAAACTTTGGTAACTTGAGAAAGGAAAGAGACTTACAAGTCCAGGAAACATAGAGAAGAGAGTCCCAAATAAGCTGAACCCAAAAAGGCCCACACCAAGACACATCATAATTAAAATACCAAGGGTGAAAAACAGAGGGAATCTCAAAAGTAACAAAAGGAAAGCAGTTAATTACCTATAAGGGAGTTACCATAAGACTATCAGCTGATTTCTCAACAGAAACTTTTCAGTCCAGAAGGGGTTGGTAAGAAACAAGCAAAGTGATGAAAAGCAAGGACCTACAATCAAGATTACTCTATCCAGCAAAGTTATCAGTTTGCTGATAGTAGTAGAAGGTCAGATAATGAGCACCCCAGAAAAAGAATGTATAGAAGTTGGTTTATCGCCACCAAATGGGTGTTATAAGAAATATTAAATGGTCTTCACAGAAGAAGAAAAAGAAAAAAATTAAAAAATAAGAATAATAAAAAGGCAGTTCATTAAATGCTCCAATCAAAAGACATATGAAGACTGAATAGAAAACAAACAAGACCCTTATATATGCTGTCTTCAAGAGACTCACTTAGATCCAACGGCTCATGGACTGAAAGGGGACATAAAAAGATATTTCATGAAAATGGAATCAAACAAAAAAAAGTTGGGGCAGCAATATTTATATCAGACAACACAGATTTTAAAACAAAGGCTACATAACAAGAGACAAAGAAGGACCTAGCCCCATAATGGTGAACTTTCTTATAAAAACCGCCCACTATTGCAGTACTGTTTAACCTGGTCCCTCCTGCCCACTAGTTGGCATTCCAGCTTTCATGTTGGGCCAATCACAGCACCATTTGGTTGCTCCACTACTGCCCACCATGAAAGCTGGAATGCCCACTAGTGGGCAGGAGGGACCGGTTAACCAGCACTGCAAAAGTGGGTGGTTTTTATAAAAAGGATTGCTATCATGGACCTAGCCATTCCACATGTGGATATTTATCTGAAGAAACTCAAGATATTAAATCAAAAGACATATACATCCATATGTTCAGTGCAGCATTATTTACTATAGCAAATGTAGGGAAGCAATCTAAGTGTCCAACTATAGATGAATGGATAAAGAAGAAGGGATACATATTTCATAGAAAATATGACTCAGCCATAAAAGTAATAAAATGTTGTCATCTGAAACAACATGAATGGACCCAGAGAGTATTGTACTGAGTGAAATAAGTAAGACAGAAAAAGACAAATGTCATCTGATTTCACTTACATATGAAATCTAAAACCAAATAAAGCAAACTATTCAGTACAGATAAGAATGATGGATGTGACATGGTGATTGGAAGAGTGAAACAAGTAAAGGGATTAAGAAGCACAAATAGGAAGTTATAAAATAGTCCCTAGGATATAAAGTTTGCACAGGGAATATAGTCAATAACATTATATTAACTATGTATGGTGTCAGATGCATATTAGATTTATTTGGTCATCACTCAGTTATGTAATGTCTAATCATCAAGATGTATATCTGAAGCTAATAGAATTATGCAAATTAACTGTGATTGAAAGATTTAAAAATCATTTAAAGCAAAAAAATATATATCTTCTTCTAATAAAAATGTCTCAAACTAAAAAAAAAGCAGCCTGACCCATGATATCTCAGTGGATAAAGTTTCAAAAGCATCGACCTGTAAATCTGAGGTCACTCTTTCTAGGTCCTGGGCTTGCCTGGTTGAGGCACATATGAGAGGCAATAAGTTGCTTCCTGTTCTCCTCTCTCTTTTTCTTTCTCTCTCTCTCTTTCTCTAAAAATCAAATAAAATCTAAAATAATAAAGCAAATCTTGGTACATGATTAAATTGGGTTAAGTAAGCCATAATCTCTGTAAAGATAATAGGTTTGCCCATGAACCCCGTTTTCAGAAACAAGTTGACATCACTTTCCTGAATGTCAGACCTTTAGAAAGTATAAAATGTCAGTGCAAACTGACAACAAGCAAAGGACATCCATACACTTCCCTGGCCCACATCATAACAGTGCTTTACTTAGCACTTTTTCTATATTGCTACCATGTCTTGAGACAAATGGTAGATCATCTGTCATCAACTGAAACAGCTACATGAATGAAGAAAGTTATCGAATTTGCTGAGTTATTTGCCAGGAACGTTAGACATTTCAAACAGTACAAGGTTGAGTATAATAACTTTCAGTCATGAGAATCATTATTACTCCATCTTTTCCCCAAAAGTTTCATTGTATTAGGGTCACATCATCAAAGTTGGTAAATATCTAATAAATACAATTCTTTCAACATATGCTGATGCTGACTGTATTAAATTGAGCATTTAGGATCTCGGTGTTCAGGAATGACAAAGAAGAGTCTAAGGTGCGATGAGGGAGGGATGAGGCAAGTACAAACTGACCCTAGAGAAACCTAATCACATGCAGGGAGAGAGAGGGAGCAGTATGTTTTCTAATTAAAAATATTTTGTCAAGTTACTTTGACCAAAGTCATAACGTTGTAATATTTATAATTTATTAATACTGTTTTAGAAGTATTTATTTCTCTTTTTTTAATTTTTTTTATTTATTCAGTTTTAGAGAGAGAGAAAGAGAGAGTGAAAGAGGGGAGAGGAGCAGGAAGCATCAACTCCCATATGTGCCTTGACTGGGCAAGCCCAGGGCATTGAACCAGTGACCTAAGCTTTCCAGGTCATTGATCTATCCACTGCACCACCACAGGTCAGGCAGTATTTATTTCTTTAATAAAATCACTTGGTCAATTTTAAAACCTCTTTATTTAATGTGTCAAATAGTTTCTATTTATGCAGATTATAAATATCTTTCATTCTCTTGAAAACGATCACTGACTTGATAGGGCATTTCAACTACAATCAGATATGTCTTTGAAATGAACTGAAACCAGTAAGACTGAGATGGTCTTTCTCTGACCTCATGCATCATAATAAAGAACTTGAGGTTGTTAAAGTGGCATGAACGATACTTGACTGATAACCTATATTTGGGGGCCAGTGACAGTGGATGTGTGGGGAGGGAGAAATTTGTAAATATTATGCCTTATTAAATTTAAGGACAAGTCTATAAAGATATTCATTATTCTTAATGTAACCTAACAGGAATCATGCCTTTTTAAATTAACAGCAGCCATTGTTAAACCTATTTAAAAGGGAATATTCAACAACTCAATTTATGGTTTGAAAGACAAAGATAATTTTTTTAACTTACATTGTAAAATGAGAAAAAGAAGAAAGCTGTTGAATGCATTCTTAAATATTTATAACTTTGATTTTTAAACCCTTCACTCATGAGCTTTGTCTTCAACAATGACAAATAATCAATTCTGTACATAAAAGACACATTAATGATAATACATGCAAATGAAAATTTTGTGTTTTGTTTTAGCTGTAACTGTCATTTTTTATTTTTTCCTTTCACTAGTTGATATATTGGCTCAAATTTCTTGTGTGTCTTAGCTAATTATTGTTATTTTGGTCTATGTTACCAACATCTTTTTGAAATAGAAATTCTATAAATTTGTCACTTGAATCAAATACTTGAATTTCCTTTACTTTTGCACTCTGTGGTCACTTAAAGTATTAAAACTAGAGTTGTTTAAGGCTCCAGAATTCTCTGTCTTCACAAATGTAGGAACTTCATGCTTCCCTACTGAGCTCTCTCATCTGAGTTTTGAAGGAGAAGCAAATATTTGATAATAGAAATGAAAAAGATTAGTTCAAAACTATCATTATTAAGTATGCTAAAAGAAATCAACATTCTCAAAACTAAGAAGTCAATCTGTCATTGCTTACAAATCTTCCAATGATTCACTAAGTCACTCAGAGACTACATCCCATCCCTCCTGAGAAGGTATCACATTGCCTAATGAAATGAGACAGTGAATTTAAATAATAAACTGTCCCAATTTTAACCAGGGCAGCTGGAGGCTCGTTACGCATTTTGACGTTAATAGCCATAGTTCCTTAACTCTATTTTTAAAAAGTTTTTTTATAGCAACTACTATCTGAATGAGTCTTCCACTATTAGCAGATTCTTAACACTAATTCTTTTAAATAAAATGTAAAACAAAATCCCTACATTCTGATTCAAAAAAGAAGTACAAAAAATGCAGAGGGAATCCTTTTCCATCTTAATCTATAATCCAAGTATACCAGAAATCACTTCACTTGCTAAAATTAACTTGCTAAAATTGCCCAGTGTGACAAAAGGGAAAAAAATACCTAAAGCACAAAAGAAATTATCTAGAATGAATTAGAATAAGACTTTCTCATATTAAATACAATAGTTTAGAAGACAGTGAAATTTTATTTCAAATATCAGAGAAAAATATATTGAACCCTAAATTCTAAGTGCATTAAGTTATGGGAAAGAGCCAAAATATGTATGTTCAATTAGCATGGAACAAAAACATATACTTCTGAAGCTCTTGAGTTTGTCAAATTCCTCACAAATGTACTACATCAAAAAAGGAAGTAAAACATGAAAGTGGAAGATATGTGTTTCAGGAAATTTTGACCTCATTCAAACAGAACAGTGATGGAAGGTCCCAGGATGATGACTTTATATCAGACATACAAATCAATCATAAAAGTTTGTAGAAGTAAGATGGTGAGCATATGGAGGGAGATTTCTAAGGTAAAGAGAACTCATAAAAATAGGTGTTATGACATTATCACTTGGATAAAATTAAAAATATATAGACAAACTGTACAACTTACAAGAACAATCCAGTTAAAATTTTAAAAATAAAATAAAACCTGTATAAATAAAGAAATGCAATATTCTCCCAGTTAACTTTCGTAGGATTAAAAAAATAACAATGTAACTAAACAGTAATATTAACTTATATTGACAAGGTATTAGAAACACAACGGGGAAAGACTAGTCTGCCCAATAAATGGAGTGGGGAAATCTGAATGTTCATATACAAAATGATAAACTTGACCACATGCTTTACACTCCTCTTAAAAGTAGTTCAAAATGAATAAATGACTTAAATATAAAAACTAAACCCATAAAATTACTGGAAAAAAAACATAAGAAAAAAATCTCTTTTACTTTGGTCTTGGTAACAATTTTGGATATACAATATTAAAATATAAGTACAAAAAGCTATAATAAACAAGCAGGACACCATGAAACCAAAAACCTTCTGCACAAAAAACTAAAAAAGCAACTTACAAAAAGGAAAAACATATTTTAAAACTATAAATCCAATGAAAGATTAATATTCAAAATATAAGAGATACTCATACAACTCAATACCAAAAGCAACAACAACAAAAACCCATAAATAATCCAATTATGAAGTTGACAAAGGAATAAACATTTTTCTAAAGAGCATGTACAATTGTCTAAAAGCTTTATGAAAAGATGATCACATAATTAATCAACATGAAAATGCAAATTAAAACCACCATGAGATATCAACTCAAACCTGTTAGAATGGCTATTATCAAAAGACAAGAGATAAATGTAGGCAAAGATGCAAAGAAAAGGGAACTCTTGTACACTACTGGTGAGAATGTAAAGTGGTACTGGTTCTGTGAAAATGGTATGGACGTTCTGCCAAATATTAAAAATACAACTGCCATTGATCCAGCAACTCTACTCCTTGGTATACACTCAAAGAAAATAGAGTCACTATCCTAAGAGATATCTGTACCTCATACTCATTGCAGCATTATATACAATATTGAGATATGGAAGCAATTTAAAAGTCCAGTTATGGATGGATGAATAAATAAATAGTGATGTATGTTCTCACAAATACACACACACTCACACATACGCACACTGAAATAATATTCATCCATAAGAAAAAATAAAATCTTGCCATTTGCAACCAAACGTATAGACCTTGAAGCCGTCATGCTAGTGAAGTAAGTCAGAGAAAGACAGATACCATGATTTAATTTATTGGTGGCATCTAAAGGAGCTAAACTCATAGTAACAAAGGTAAAATGGTGGTTGTCAGAGGCTATGGGGTTGGAGAAATGGAAAAATGTCACTCAAATGGTACAAACTTTTAGTTAAAAGATAAATATGCTCTGAGGACCTAATGCACAGTGTGCTGACTACAGTTAGAACACTGCGCTGTATACTGCAAAATTGCTAAGAGAGTGGATCTTAATAGTCTCACTTCATGTACAGAAAATTAGTAATTAATTGAAGTGATAGATACTTTAACTCACCCTATGGTGGTAATGATTTTGCAATATATCTCATTGTATACTTTAAATGTAAACATTATATGTCAATTATCTCAACAGATGAAAAAAACAAAATTGGAAGCCTGGAGAATTTGACCAGATGACAACAGTAGTATCATGTTTTGGGGTAAAAAGAGTTATGGCTACTAATTTCTAAGTGAACTTAAAGAGATATAATATAATGGCATACTAACATTTATTACCAAAAATTGTATGTAAGATATTGATAAAAGCCTTGAGTCAGAAAATGCTTAGGAAAATAGACAATTTATTGTCTTATATTTCTAATTGATCACATCCTTTATTTTGATGTATTCAATTAACTGTCAGATCAAGAGGTCATATCCTTGCATGAAGACTGGCATTATAAATGAACAGTGTTCAGCCTCTCAGGTTGGAATTCATTCAGGTACTGATTTTAAGAACTGTTTTCATCAAGTTTATTTCATAGGTCTGGTTATTTCAGTTTTTATTTGCTATGCATAGATATTTGCAAATTCTAGAACTCCAGGAGGTAGAACTCTCCTCTAGTTCTGCTAGCTACAGCTGCTCATACATACTAAGGAATGTATGAATCTCAATGCCTGCTGTTGCAGGAAGGCTTATATAAGACTTCTTAGCTCTTGGTGGATAGAACAGTGTTCGAATTTGAGGAGAGAATTATTTTCCTTCTCTTCACTTTTCAGCCACAATTTACTTAGAAAGCATTTGCACTAGAATTTTTTATGTGGTTGGGGTTAAGAAAGTTATTTTACTTTCTCTAAACTTCCACAGTGCAAACAAATGTTTCAAGCATATTTGCAATCTACTAACCTAACATCAATTTCTTGTCAAGATCATGGAATACCTAAAAATCAGTCATTTTCAAATAGGACAATGAATCCCTAAAAGCCTTTAAAATAAATCCTGCAAAAAGAAACACAAAAGGTACCCTGAATATATTTAATATTTCATTTAGTTCATTGCCTATTTCATTATCTTGTTTCCTTACTTTTATTTTAGGTTTACATGGCCTGATTTATTGCTTTCCTACTGAGTGTTATTCATTCTATTTGCCATTCCTTACTGCAGTAGAAATATATACTTTTAGAGAGAGAGAGACAGTAAATTTACTGCTATTTTATTTAGAAATATATTTTTATTTAGAAAATAAATATGCTTGAATAGCTAATAATATCTCGTGTACTAGTTCTGGAACTAGCCATGATTTTTGAGACGCTCATAGTTTGGCAGGTGGGGAGACAAATATACAATAACAAATTCTTACATTACAGTATGATATATTGTAAAAAAAAAAAAAAAAAAAAGCACATTAGAGAGCTGCAGGTATCCAGAGGAAAAAAAAACTAATTACTCAGATATCTTTTTAGGTGATTTTACAAAAGAAATAGGCATAATTTTGATTCCTTCACCCCAATAGCTATTGTGTTGATTGCTGTCATTTTTTAACAATCTAAGGAAAAAGAGGACCCCTGACTAAATAGTCAGGTATTGTACATTTTAAAAAGCCTGGCAGTACACCAGTGTGCCACAGCACAGCAGTTGAAAATCGTTGGTGTAAGGCAAGCAATGTTGTTTCAGTAAATGTGTAATATTGGAATACCAGCATTAAGACCAATATCTATCAAACTGAGAAAAATCTGCAAAGCCATTTGCCCTTTAGTTATTTTATAGGATAGCGATCTCATGAAATCCCAGGAGTGAAGCGTCATTCTGTCCCCTAGATTTTCGTAAACTAAAAGAGATTACCTGGACTTTACATCTTGATATTAAAGGCAACTGATTTGGTGCGGGTGGTGGGGGTTTGTTTCTTTGTTTGGTTTGCTTTTTAATTTTTCTGAAGTGAGAAGCAAAGAGGCCGAGAGACAGACTCCCGCATGTTCCCGACTGGGTTCCAACCAGCACGCTCACCAGGGAACAATGCTCTGCCAGTCTGGGGCATTACTCCTTTGCAATCTAAGCCATTCTTGACCCTGAGGCAGAGGCCATGGAGCCATCCTCAGCGCCCAGGCCAACTTTGCTCCAGTGGAGCCCTAGCTGTGGGAAGGGAAGAGAGAGACAGAGACGAAGGAGAGGGGGAAGGGTGGAGAAGCAGATGGGCGCTACTCATGAGTGCTCTGACCACAAATCAAACCCGGGATTTCCACTGCTGGGCCGAGGCTCTTGCACTGAGTAAACTGGCCCGGGCCTAATTTAGTGGTATCTGAGTTATATTTTCCAAACAAGCTTTGAATATTAGGATGTGCAGGGAAGAGTTAACACAGAAAGACACAGAAGTCTTTGGAAAGCCTTCTTACAAAGTTGGCTGACATCCAGGAACTTCGATTTTAAAAAGCTCCCCAATATTAATTGATGAGTCAAATTATATAATTATTGTTAATTATATATTATGTTATATATTTTATATACATAAATATACATATAGGGTCAGCAAAAGTAGGTTAACTTACAGTTCTTAATATGAAAAACACAATAATTAATAAATAATAACACAAGGACAAACTGTGTTTCACATACAACTATAAACCTACCTTGGCCCACACCTGTAGTGTGTATCTCACATTAATATATATACCCTTGTGTGTATACATGTATATAATAAATTTGTATAAATTTTATATTGCATTTTTATATATAAATATATATGTGTGTTACCTCTAAGCAATTAACTCATAAAGAAAAGTGCAATTCTGACAAAATCATAGTAAATAGAGTATAAACTCTTCATGCATAGGAATGTCACCTCTTTATTTAAATTCTCACCTTCTTTAGTCCCAGTACTACCATAAAGTCAATTGAATGAGCAAGAATAAGATCCTTAATTTTCTTGAGTGAAGTTACTCATTTCACTTGCTATATTTATGCTAAAGTAAGTATAGGTAATTTCTTTTTTTTTTTGAGAGGGGCTTATTTTTATTATTATTATTATTATTTACTTTTTTAAAGAGACAGAGAGAGAGAGAGATAGGGACAGATAGACAGGAACGCAGAGAGATGAGAAGCATCAATCATCAGTTTTTCATTGCGACACCTTAGTTGTTCATTGATTGCTTTCTCATATGTGCCTGACTGCGGGCCTTCAGTAGACCGAGTAACCCTTTGCTCAAGTGGGCAACCTTGGGCTCAAGCTGGCGAGCTTTTTGCTCAAACCAGATGAGCCCGTGCCCAAGCCGGCAACCTTGGGGTCTCGAACCTCGGTCCTCTGCATCCCAGGCTGATGCTCTATTCACTGCACAATCACCTGGTCAGGCAGTATATAGGTGATTTCTGAATGTCATCTCTTTCTGAAATTCTAGTTGATAAGTGAACATAGGGTGCCCTTGGCATTCACTCCATTTCTTTTTGATCCTAAGGATTGAGGGGACTGTCCCAGCTGCCATGTACTCCCTCAGAGTTGCTGTATATCCCACCAAGCTGTCTATTCTTTCATAGATTAAAATCTCCCAGTTAGCATTATTCCATACGTAGGTGGGACATAAAAGTGAAACTAAGAGACATTGATAAGAGTGTGGTGGTTATGGGGGGAGGGGAGAAAGGGAGAGGGAATTGGGGAGGGGGAGGGGCACAAAGAAAACTAGATAGAAGGTGACAGAGGACAATCTGACTTTGGGTGATGGGTATGCAACATAATTGAAAGACAAGATAACCTGGACTTGTTATCTTTGAATATATGTATCCTGATTTATTGATGTCGCCCCATTAAAAATAAAATTAAAAAAAAAAAACGCATGAGCCCATGCTCAAGCTGGTGCCCTTGGGATCTCAAGCCTGGGTCCTCCGCATTCCAGTCAAATGCTCTAACCACTGTGCCATTGCCTGCTCAGTCTGTGAACATTTTTTTTTTTACTTTCTCTGGATTTTATTTAGTATCCTGGTTCTTAATATAGGTAGAAAAGCTGTGTATATTAAGGTTTTCTTGCCATAAAATATATTCATCACTACATTTTTTCAAAAAAAAAAAAATCTCCCAGTTAGTGAAGGGAGAGTCTGGATTCAGAGAGAAGACTAGAGGTATTAGAGAGATAGAGCAGTTTAATTAAATAATCAGGGTTTATACACATACACATACACATGATAAGAGTTAAGGAGGAACTGTGAGAGTGATGGCATGGAAAGAAGCAAGGAGGAGATGGGAGAAAGAGCCATGAAGGACAGCAACCTGAAGTACAGGAGGGTGGAGAAGGCACCATGACTGCGAAGTGAAAGCTTGTCAAGAGGACTGCAAAGCACAGCGTCTGATCACTACAGTCTTCTCAGAGGGGTGGCCTCTGCTTCACTCTCTCCAATTGGCAAACTCTAATGATAATATAAGAAAGGAATTTGCAAGACATTAGTTTCCTGGCTTTGAAGGAGGGCACCTACTTCACAACACATAATCTAGCACAGTGCTATGCTGGTTGTTGGGAACCCTGACAAGGCTCCGCACAAATAAAGACTTCTAAAACTTTCTGAATTTTAATATATTGTTATTGTATTTTTAAATATAAAATTTCAGAACACTTAATAGAATGTTATTCAGCTTTCCAGTGATAGTTGTGGCATTTTCAATTAAAAAGGGGAGAAAATATTATTTCAGGTTTATTCAAAAATTTTTAAAATACAAGATTAATATACATAGACCAAAATAGAGACTTGAAAAAGTACCCAGCTATTATCTATAGTACAGGATTAAAATACAAATTTAATTATTTTAAGAGTGATCTGAAAATCTATATAATTATTACCACACATCAAATTGAAGTGTCATTTATTCATGAAAAGTATAATAGAATATTAACTGATATTATGACTCTAGTAAACTGAATGGTATTAAAATATTCTTGCCCACTGAAAAGCTTATTTGACACACAATTCTTTTACAACCCTCCTCGTGTTTACCAGTAATAAGCTAATGGATGAATCATCTGTGTGTTAAAGAACTGTAGTACCAGCCTGACCTGTGGTGGCGCAGTGGATAAAGCGTCGACCTGGAAATGCTGAGGTCGCCGGTTTGAAACCCTGGGCTTGCCTGGTCAAGGCACATATGGGAGTTGATGCTTCCAGCTCCTCTCTCCTCTCTCTCTCTCTCTGTATCTCCCTCTCCTCTCTAAAAAATGAATAAATAAAAAATTAAAAAAACAGAACTGTAGTACTAAATTAGGGAAATATATTTTCAAGTTCTAATTAAAAAATTAGTTTTCTATGTATGATTTCTGTATGTTCTGGAGTTGCACACCACAATTCTATGCTTTACTATGCTTATAAACGGATATTTGTAAGAATGTGTTATTAGTTTATTTTTTTATTTTGTTTATTCACTTTTAGAGAGAGAGAAATTGAAAGAGAAAAGGGGGTAGAATAGCAGGAAGTATCAACTTCCATATGTGCCTTGACCGGGCAAGGCTGTGGTTTTGAACTGGTGACCTCAGCGTTTTAGGTCAATGCTTTACCTACTGTGCCACCACAGGTCAGGCAAATGTGTTGTTAGTTCAAACATTAGATTTCTCACAGGACAGAGATGTATGGACTAAACAATACCAGTATGACAAAGAAAACTCAAATAAAATGAGCAACTCATAATCTGCAACAAGTAACATAACTAGGAGAAGAAGTATGAAAGGTCTACATTTAAAACATGATGGTTACAGCAAATGGAGAAATACTTGAAATTGTGATTGCTGGGCCTGGTAAAGTTGTACTTATTACATGGTAAATAAGAGTCAATAGCCATATGCAAGCTAAGTAAACATAGCCAAAGAGACAGTCCAAAAAGGTAAATACATATATACTCTAAACACATTTTGAAACCTTAAGTTGTCCTCCTCAATTGACCTTGGTTCTCTAGTTAAATACTTCTGAGCAGCATGCATACCTGTCTTCAGGTTTCTGACCCTCATTCATGTAGTTCTTGGATCCTGACTAGTATTTTCATTAAATGGCTCATTTATCAAAGAAAGTTAGCACTTCCTTGTATTGAATACAGAAAATGTTGATGATGCCAATATTCAATCATAATATTTCAATTACCTAATTATGCTGGTTCTCTAATAAGATTCTTATTTTCTATTCATTTTTGAGATGGTAATTTTGGAAGATAATCAAACTAAAATACAACAGTTTCATTAAATGCTATGTATACAAAGTAGAAGAGGAAAACATTGCCAAGGGACATGTAGTGCAGACAAGGGAGAAAAGAACACACCAACTAATATTACCTTAATGAGGTAACCTTTACTCTGAATCTTGTAAAAATTCAGAGTGAAGAAGCATGTGCCAAGCAGAGGAAAATAAGATGTAAAGACTAGAGCTTTCAGAGTGTGGAGCACTCAGACAACTACAGGTAAACTTAGTTTGTTGGAACAATTGGCAGGAATAATGCCAAGAGATGAACCTGATAACTTGAGAAAGAAACAAATCCTGAAATGCCTCGACTTTATTTTGGAAAGTTTAGATTTGTTCTTTAAAATAATGGAAAGCGCCTGACCAGGCGGTGGTGCAGTGGATAGAGCGTCGGACTGGGATGCGGAAGGACCCAGGTTCGAGACCCCGAGGTTACCAGATTGAGCACGGGCTCATCTGGTTTGAGCAAAAGCTCACCAGCTTGGACCCAAGGTCACTGGCTCCAGCAAAGGGTTACTTGCTCTCCTGGAGGCCCACGGTCAAGGCACATATGAGAAAGCAATCAATGAACAACTAAAGTGTCACAACGCACAACGAAAAACTGATGATTGATGCTTCTCATCTCTCTCCTTTCCTGTCTGTCTGTCCCTGTCTATCCCTCTCTCTGACTCTCTGTCTCTGTAAAAAAAATAATAATAATAAATAAAATAATGAAAAACCTTTTAAGAATCTTATATAAAATATAATTGTCATGATGTTTATGATTAAAAATACTTAATCTAACCACTTTGCTGAGAATAAATTTAATATTAAAAAAATGTTGACTGTCAGATTAATCCAAATAAAAATATTAGTATAAATATAAAGTACAGTAAAAAGAAAAGATAGAATATTTAGGATATAAAATACACAGGTTTGGTAATAGAAGAAAAATAAAAGATGAATCTTAAGTTAACACCAGATTTTTCACTTGATTAATAAGATAAATTATAGTATTACCACAAAGATTCAGGTTAAGATCAGATGTGCAGAAAGTAAAGGAAATGTTGGTGTGATAAATTTGAAATGTCCAAGTGAAAAAGATATTACATTAATAGGCCTAGAACTCAAAAAGGTTTTTTTTTTTTTTTTCTGGAAAATGTTTACTTGGTAATTATCAGTTTAATGGTGAAGCAATGATGGTTTCTATACAATCAGGCTTCAAGGATATACAGTGTGTCCGTAATGTCATGGTGGACTTTTAACTGGTCACAGGAAAGCGACAAAAGACCATAGAAATGTGAAATTTGTACCAAATGAAAGGAAAACCCTCCCAGTTTCTGTAGGATGATGTGGCAGCATGTGTGCATGCACAGATGATGACATAACACCGTGAATACAGCAGAGCAGCCCATGGCCATGCCAGTCGAGATGTGGATGGTACAGAGGAAAGTTTAGTGTGTTCTGTGGCTCGCTAAATTCAAATCCATGACCAAAGTGCAATGTGAATATTGGTGTGTTTATGACGAAGCGCCACGACATAGAAATAACATTACTTGGTGGAATAAGCAGTTGAAGAAAACGGGCAGTTTGGTGGAGAAACCCCATTGTGATAGGCCATCAGTCAGTGATGAGTCTGTAGAGGCTATACGGGATAGCTACCTAAGGAGCCCTAAAAAATCCATGCATGGAATAGGACAAGATGGCAGCAGAGTAGGCGGATGCACAGACGCCCAGCTCTCACCACCAAACTGGAATACAAATCAATTTAGGAAAAGTCAGCATGAAAAACCAACTCTGAACTGCAAGAACAGCTCCCAAAAACCAAGGAGCAAAGAGGAAGCCACAATAATCCTGGTAAGGAGTGCCTGAATCTCCTCTGCTTACAGGAACGGGGGGGGGGGGCTGAGACTGAGAGCCCAGAGAGGATTTCACAGAGGAAAAAGAGCAGAAACTACTGCTCACAGCCACTTACCTGGCGACCAGGGAGCAAGGTGGGTTGAAAAGACCAGCTTATCTCCCAAGTGGAAAGGACAGGGAGAGGGACAGACTGTGAGGGGCTAAGGAATGCAAGAAACAAAATAAAAAAGCTGACTCATTCGTGCTGGAGGTGGCCATAGCTGGGGGAGGGACTGAACCTTTCAGAAAACAGAGCTGAAGTGCTTCCGGATCAGAGATCTCCGAACATCTATCCAGCTCCAACCAGTGCAACAAGACACAGCAGAAAACAAGAAGTGGGAGGAGGGGCAGTAACTCAGGTCTCCATGGAGATCTGAGATACATCTCCCCCTACTAAAGCTGAGAAAAAACCCTGCCCCCAGTGAGATTAGTTGGTGGAAGAGACCTACAGAGTCTCAGGTTACACTCACAGCATTCCTGGATACAGTTTCAAGAAAGCCCCCTGCTGAGGTCAGTTAACAAGACTATCACCTGTTAAGAAAACAAACAAATCAAGACTTCAAAGCTGCCCAAATCCGAAAGTGGATTACAAATAATAGCTGATACCAACCCAAGAAGACCTAGAAATAACACAACTGAAAACTGGAGGCAGACAACACAAAGCCTAGACTCAACCAACTCTACAAATAAAACACCATGATGAGAAGACAAAGGAGTGCAATCCAAATGAAACCACAAGAGATACCTTTGAGAGATGACCTGAGTGATATGGAAATAACCAAACTTCCAGATGCAGAGTTCAAAATAATGATTGTAAGGATGCTTAGAAATCTTAGAAAAACAATGGATGGTCATTATGAAAACCTAAATAAAGAAATAGCAAGTATAAAATAGGATATTGAAATATTAAAAAAGAATCAGTCAGAGATGACAAATACAATATCAGAAATGAAGACCACAATGGGAGGAATTAAAAACAGGATGGATACAGCTGAGGATCGAATCAGCGAGTTGGAGGACAACTGGAATGAAGGCATGAAAGCAGAGAAGAAAAGAGAAAAGAGACTCAAAAAGTCAGAGGAAACACTTAGAGAGCTCTGTGACAACATGAAGAGAAATAACATCCAGATCATAGGGGTTCCTGAAGAAGAAGAAAAAGAACAAGGGATAGAGACTTTGTTCAATCATATCATAACTGAAAACTTCCCTAAATTAATGCAAGAGAAGATCTCACAAGTCCAAGAAGCACAGAGGACTCCATTAAAGAGAAACCCAAAGAAACCTACACCAACACACATCATAATTAAAATGCCAAAGCTAAGCGATAAAGAGAAAATATTAAAAGCTGCAAGAGAAAAAAAGTTATCACCTACAAAGGAGCCCCCATAAGGATGACATCTGACTTCTCAACAGAAACACTTGAGGCCAGAAGGGAATGGCAAGAAATATTCAAAGTAATGCAGAACAAGAACCTACAACCAAGACTACTTTATCCAGCAAGGCTATCATTTAAAATCAAAGGAGAACTAAAAAGCTTCCCAGACAAAAAACAACTCAAGGAATTCATTACAATCAAACCAATGCTGCAGGAAATGTTAAGGGGCCTGTTGTAAACAGATCAAAGTGGGAAAAGAATATAGCAAAAAAAGCAATACACCTTTAAAGAAGAAAATGGCAATAAAAAACTACATATCAATAATAACCTTAAATGTAAATGGATTAAATGATCCAATCAAAAGACATAGGGTAGCTGCGTGGCTAAGAAAACAGGACCCATACATATGTTGTCTACAAGAGACACACCTTAGAACAAAAGACACACATAGATTGAAGGTAAAAGGATGGATAAAAACATTTCATGCAAACGGAAATGAAAAAAAAGCTGGGGTAGCAATACTTATATCAGACAAATTGGACTTTAAAACAAAGGATATAGTAAGAGATAAAGAAAGTCACTACATAATGATAAAGAAAGTAATCCAACAGGAAGATATAACTATTATAAATATCTATGCACCTAATATAGGAGCACCCAAATATATAAAACAGACTTTGATGGATTTAAAAGGTGAGATCAACAGCAATACTATGATAGTAGGTGATTTCAATACCGCACTAACATCACTAGATAGATCCTCAAGAAAGAAAATTAACAAAAAAAAAGCAGACTTATTGGAAACACTAGATCAACTCAATTTAATAGATATCTTCAGAACCTTTCACCCTAAAGCAGCAGAATATACATTCTTTTCATGTGCTCATGGTACATTCTCTAGGATAGACTACATGTTAGGGCACAAAAGTGCTCTCAACAAATTTAAGAAGACTGAAATCATATCAAGCACTTTCTCCGATCCCAACGGCATGAAACTAGAAATGAATCACAGCAGGAAAGCTCAAAAATTCTCAAACACATGGAAACTAAATAGCAGGGTGTTAAATAATGAATGGATTAAGAATGAGATCAAAGAAGAAATAAAAAAATTCCTAGAAATGAATGACAATGAACATACAACAACTCAAAATTTATGAGACCCAGCAAAAGCAATACTGAGAGGGAAGTTCATAACACTACAGGCACACTTTCAGAAGCTAGAAAAAGCTCAAATAAACAACTTAACCCTGCATCTAAAAGAATTAGAAAAAGAACAGCAAGTAAAGCCCAAATGTAGTAGAAGGAAAAAAATAATAAAGATCAGAGCAGAAATAAATGACATAGAGTCTAAGAAACAATACAGAGGATCAATGAAACTAGGAGCTGGTTCTTTGAAAAAGTAAACAACATTAATGAACCTTTAAGTAGACTCACCAAGAAAAAGAGAGAGAGGACTCAAATAAATAAAATTAGAAATGAGAGAGGAGAAATAACAACTGACACAACAGAAATACAAAATATTGTAAGAAAATACTATGAAGAACTGTATGTCAAAAAACTAGACAACCTAGATGAAATGAACAAATTCCTTGAAAAATACAATCTTCCAAAAATCAATCTGAAAGAATCAGAAAACCTAAACAGACCGATTACACCAAATAAGATCGAAACAGTTATCAAAAAACTCCCAACAAAGAAAAGTCCGGGGCCCGATGGTTTTACAATGGAATTCTACCAAATATTCAAAGAAGAACTAACTCCTATCCTTCTCAAACTATTTCAAAAAATTCAAGAGGAAGGAAGACTTCCAAGCTCCTTTTATGAGGCGAGCATAATTCTGATTTCAAAACCAGGCAAAGACAACACAAAGAAAGAAAATTATAGGCCAATATCTCTGATGAATATAGATGCTAAAATCCTCCACAAAATATTAGCAAACCGGATCCAACAATATATGGAAAAAATCATACACCATGATCAAGTGGGATTTATTCTGGGGAGGCAAGGCTGGTACAATATTCGTAAATCAATCAATGTGATTCATCACATAAACAAAAAGAAGGAGAAAAACCATATGATAATTTCAATAGATGCAGAAAAAGCATTTGATAAAATCCAGCACCCATTCATGATCAAAACTCTCAGCAAAGTGGGAATACAGGGAACATACCTCAACATGATACAAGCCATCTATGACAAACCCACAGCCAACATGGGCAATACTCAATGGGCAAAAATTAAAAGCAATATCCTTAAGATCAGGAACAATGCAGGGGTGCCCCCTTTCACCACTCTTATTTAACATAGTCCTAGAAGTCCTAGCCACAGCAATCAGACAAGAAGAAGAAATAAAAGGCATTCAAGTTGGAAAGGAAGAAGTAAAACTATCATTATTTGCAGATGATATGATATTGTATATAGAAAACCCTAAAGTCTCAGTCAAAAACTACTGGACCTGATAAATAAATTCAGCAAAGTGGCAGGATATAAAATCAATACTTAGAAATCAGAGGCATTTTTATACACCAACAATGAACAGTCAGAAAGAGAAATTAAGGAAACAATCCCCTTCACAATTACAACCAAAAAAATAAAGTACCTAGGAGTAAAGTTAACCAAGGAGACTGAAGACTTGTACTCGGAAAATTACAAAGCATTGATAAAAGAAATCAAGGAAGATACAAACAAGTGGAAGCATATACCGTGCTCATGGTTAGGAAGAATAAACATCATTAAAATGTCTATATTACCCAAAGCAACCTATAAATTCAATGCAATACCAATTAAAATACCATTGACATAGTTCAAAGATATAGACCACATATTCCAAAAATTTATATGGAACCAAAAGAGAACACGAATAGCCTCAGCAATCTTAAAAAAAAAAGAATAAAGTGGGTAGTATCACACTTCCTGATATCAAGTTATACTACAAGGCCATTGTACTCAAAACAGCCTGGTACTGGCATAAGAACAGGCATATAGATCAATGGAACAGAACAGAGAACCCAGAAATAAACCCACAGTTCTATGGACAACTGATATTTGACAAAGGAGGTAAGGAAATACAATGGAGTAAAGACAGCCTCTTTAACAAATGGTGTTGGGAAAATTGGACAGCTACCTGCAAAAAAATGAAACTAGATCACCAGCTTACACCACTCACAAAAATAAACTCAAAATGGATAAGAGTTAAATGTAGGTCGTGAAACCATAAGCATCTTAGAAGAAAACATAGGCAGTAAGCTCTCCCACATCTCTCAGAGCAATATATTTGCTGATTTATCTCCATGGGGAAGTGAAATAAAAGACAGGATAAACAAATGGGACTATATCAAACTAAAAAGCTTTTGCACAGCTAAAGACAACAAGAACAGAATAAAAAGACAAACTACACAATGGGAGAACATATTTGACAGTACGTCTGATAAGGGGTTAATAACCAAAATTTATAAAGAACTCATAAATCTCAACACCAGGAAGACAAACAATCCAATCCAAAAATGGGCAAAAGAGATGAATAGACACTTCTCCAAAGAGGACATACAGATGGCCAATAGGCATATGAAAAAATGCTCAACATCACTAATCATTAGAGAAATGCAAATTAAAACCACAATGAGATATCACCTCACACCAGTCAGAATGGCGCTCATCAACAAAACAACTCAGAATAAGTGCTGGCGAGGATGTGGAGAAAAGGGAACTCTCCTGCACTGCTGGTGGGATTGCAGACTGGTGCAGCCACTGTGGAAAGCAGTATAGAGATTCCTCAAAAAACTGAAAATCGAACTGTCTTTTGACCCAGCTATCCCACTTTTAGGAATATACCCAAGGACACCATAGAACGGCTCGAAAAGGAGAAATGCACCCGCATGTATGTGGCAGCATTGTTCACAATAGCGAAGATCTGGAAACAGCCCAAGTTCCCGTCAGAGGACGAGTGGATTAAAACGCTTTGGTACATATATACTATGGAATACTACTCAGCCATAAGAAATGATGACATCAGATCATTTACAATAACATGGATGGACCTTGACAACATTATACGGAGTGAAATAAGTAAATCAGAAAAAAAACTAAGATGAATCTATACATAGAAGGGACATAAAAATGAGACTCAGAGACATAAACAAGAATCTGATGGCAACAGGGGTGGGGGTGGGGGGAGGGGGGATGGGGTGAAGAAGGAGAGAGGGGTTAGGGGAGGGGAGGGGCACAAAGAAAACCAGATAGAAGGTGACAGAAGACAATTTAACTTTGGGGGAGGGGTATATAGCACAATCAAATGTCAAAATAATCTAGAGATATTTTCTCTCAACATATGTACCCTGATTTATCAATGTCACTGCATTAAATTTAATAAATAAAAAAAATATATATATATATAAAAATCCGTGAATGCGTGTGCTCGACAATTACACCTAAACAAGACTACAGTTCATAAGGTGTTAAAAAATAGTCTCTGGAGAGTAATGGCACGGTAAGAAGCAATACTGATAAATCTCCCCCAAAACTCAACAAGATCTTCAACCAGAAACAGGAAAACCTATCCTTGGAGCCTCCAGATGTTTCGCAATACACCCGAAGGTATGGTTGAGCGAAAAATTGGCTAAATATATAATCAAACGCCAAAGGAAATAGGGAGTAAGAAATGCTCTGCCTTCCTCACTAACCTAAATAGGGCTGCTTTCACTGGGAACTGAGAATATAGAAACTAAGGCGGGCAAAGGGGTTGAATAGATCCAGGCCGCGGCACAAATGTCCGAACCAGGCTGTGGTACGAAGATCCAAGCGGAGGAAAAACTGTGCCTGTGGCAACTCAGGCAATACAAGCTAACATTCGCGCCAAACCCAGACAAAGAAAGACAAGCGGGGCAGCCATTTTCCCCGATCTCCGAGTAAGCGCGCAAATAGTGGGTGAGAGATTCCTCCGAAAGCCCCTGGAGTGGGTGCCCATGTTACCCCACAGAGAGGCAAAGTCAGGGGCCTTTGTGTGTGGAATCTCCAGGCTGCCCCAGCGCCCTGAAAAAGCCGCACACGGGGAGGGATCGAGAGCCAATTCCAACGCTGGAACTTTTCCGTGCAGGCGGGGGTTTCACTCACAGGTTGAAGCGGCCGGCCTGATATTCTGGTATGCACGCATGGAGAGTGGGCAAAAGATTCCTCCAAGCACCTCAGGAGTGGGCACCCATGTTATCCCACAGAGGGGCAGAGTCAGAGGCCTTTGTGTGGGCTGTAAAGCCAGAAGCCAGGTCCACTATCACAGCAGCCTGGCCCATGCAGGTTCGCATCAGATTCGGACAGTCAGCAAAGAAACAACGGAGCTAAAAACTGGTGGGCCATAGCCTTTAATCCTAGCTTGCACCCGGTGGGCAAGTAAAAACACACACTGGGCTCCAAAACCCACTCACATTCAGTGCTCACACAGCTACTGACTTATCTGAGTTTCATAGAATCAAAGGTTTCTAGCTCACCAGACTTATTCACCTCTGTTCCCCATCTCCTTTCTTCTCCCTGAACAAACTCTGCACTAACTGGTTTATCACTCAACACTCCGCCATCTTGGCAGCTTCTCCTGGCCTCCTCTACGTGGCCTCCTTCTGCTCTCTGCTGTGATCTCTGCTCTCTCATGCTAATTATCCCAGGAACCAAGAGCATAAGCTCCCATTCTGCCTCCAATTTATAGAGTAGAAATTCAAACCTTTAATCCAATATACAAAATAGCGAAGTCTCTAATACAAAGTCACTTCTCTGAGGCATGATTGGACTGTACCACCCCACATCAAAAAGGGTGGGAAAGGCTTAGTCATAACACCAAGCCCCTGGCTACAATGATCCTGCCTGCCCACAGACCACAGAGACACACATTAATATAACCTGGGCAACGGCCTCCACGTGGGCAGCGTCATCTTTAACAAAGTGAGCATAATATATTTTATCTGCCCAACATGGCCCAAAAGCAGAATCTTGGGCTGCCCCAGCACCCTGAAAAAGCCGCGCATGGGGAGGGAGAGAGCCAATTCCAACGCTGGAACTTTTCTGTGTGGGCGGGGATTTCACTTAGAGGGTGAGGCGGCTGGCATGATATCCTGGTCGTTGCACGCAGATACTGAGTGAGAGTTTCCTCCGAGTGCCTCAGCAGTGCGCGCCCATGTTACCGGACAGAGTGGCAGAACCAGAGGTCTTTGAGTGGGCGGAAGCCCCGCCTGATTATGCTAGCAGCTCTGACTGACTGAGCCTTACCCAGAGCCCTGTGATCAGTGGGAACAAAGTGGGGAGTGGCCAGCTCTTTGAGCCTCTTACTATCCAGGCAGAGGTAGCAGCAACCCCATAGTTGGATTATCAGGCTACTGATTGAGGAAGGAAAGACTAGGAGAGAGGCTCCAGAAACATGGACTCTCTCACTGTCGGAGCCTATAAATGCTAATGAGCCTCGACTGCCAACGAGACTGAAGCCCAATACATGACATCGCCATAGAGACTTATCAACTGCAAACCTCTACCTGAGCATGCCAAAGGGGCAGAACCCGGGGTACAGAGTCACCAACCAGGAAGAGGGAGAGAAAAGAAAAAGCAAGAAGATAACCTCTCAAAATCAAGAATAATCTGCAGACTTTATAACCTATCCCATTTTATTATATTTGTTCATTTGTTTCTCTTATCTTCATTCTTGATTTTTTTTTCTTCCCCCTCCAATTTGGTCGGTTAACTCTCTGCCGGCCTTACTCTCTCCTCTCCTTGAACTACACTACCCATAAATGTTACATCTCCCATTATCTTTTCTTTCCTCTTCCTTTCTCTCTATAAGGGTTGCACTCCAAAACCCTTAACTCTCTCTCTCTCTTCATTTTTCTTTTTTCTTCTTTTAGTGGTTCCCTCTTTTTCTCTCTCTCTCTCTCTTTTTCTTTTCTCCCTCTATATTAGTTTCTTCCTTTCTCCTTTACGTGTCCTCTTATTCAAACCTCAATAACGAACAAATTATCTTATCTGGGACTCAACTTATGTTTATGGCATTTTGGGAGGTTTTTACTTCACCTTTTGAACTCACTAGCAGTGCTCCCATTCCTGGCTCTCCATTTTATCTAGTTCTTGTTCCACTAAGTATAATAGTAACTTTTTAATTTGTCCCCCCATTTTCCTGTTTCCCTCTTTATTCCTCTCATCATAACTCTTTGTCAACCAACACCTAAAAGCAAATAATTTTATTCTTGATGCAAATTTTTCCTTATTTTCTTTTTGTGGGTCCTTACCCCCCCTTTTTTTTGTTTGTTTCTTTGTTTTTTGTTTTTTGCCCCTTTATTACTTCTCCCCAATTCAGGCCCTCCATTACAGGCATTGTTCTATTTAGTACAATATAATTCATAGTTCACCACAAGATTTTCTCAAGAAAGAGGGGAGAAGAAAAAAGGAGGGGGGTGAATAATTTCTTTTTTTTAATTTTTATTTTATTATTCTTTATTTAATTATTAATTTTAAAAAAACAACTCTTTTTTATATTTTTTATTTTTTGAACTTTTTATTCTTTATTAAATCTCATTAATACTATCAACAAAACCACCCTCAGATCCCATTAAGGAAGAGAAAATCGAATACCATGGATACAAAAAAAAGAGAGGTAACACAGATAGATGAGGAAAAATCTATGGAGAAAAAATTTAATATATTGGAAACCTTGGAGTTAACAACAGAGAATTTAAAATAGAAATTCTAAAAATACTCAGAGATATACAAGAAAACACAGAAAGGCAATATAGGGATCTCAGAAAACAACTCAATGAACACAAACAATATATTTCCAAGGAAATTGAAACTATAAAAATAAATCAAACAGAGATGAAAAACTCAATTCACAAGCTGAAAAACAAGGTAACAAGCTGAGCTAATAGAACCGGCCAGATAGAAAAGAGGATTAGTGAAATAGAAGACAAGCAACTTGAGGCACAACAGAGAGAAGAAGAGACTCAAAAATTAAAAAAAAATGAGATACACTACAGGAATTATCTGACTCCATCAAAAAAGAATAACATAAGAATAATAGGTATATGAGAGGGAGAAGAGAGAGAAAATGGAATGGAGAACATACTCAAACAAATAATAGATGAGAACTTCCCAAGCCTGTGGAAAGAATTAAAGCCTCAAATTCAAGAAGCAAACAGAACTCTGAGTTTTCTTAACCCCAACAAACCTATTCCAAGGCACATCATAATGAAATTGGCACAAACCAACGCCAAAGAAAAATTCTCAAGGCAGCCAAAGAAAAGAAGAATACAACATATAAAGGAAGGCCCATTAGATTATCATCAGATTTCTCAGCAGAAACTCAACAAGCTAGAAGAGAGTGGACCCCAATATTTAAAGTCCTGAAAGAGAGGAACTTTCAGCCACAAATACTATACTCATCAAAGCTATCGTTCAAATATGAAGGAGAAATAAAAACATTCACAGATACAGAAAAGATGAGGGAATTTATCATCAGAAAACCCCCACTCCAGGAATTACTAAAGGGGGTTCTCCAATCAGATACAAAGAACAACAACAACAGCAAAAAAAGGCAAAAGTAAAAGCTCCAAAAACACAATAAAACCAAATTTAAAATCTGACAACAACAAAAATAAAGGGGGGTACAGGATGGAGATTAACAGTAGCAAAGGACAATGTAGCAAAAGTAATCACAAAATAGTGCACTACAATCAACAGGGTAGGATCCCTTTTCATTACTTAAAGGTAACCACCATTGAGAAAACCACCACAGAAGCACATGATTTAAAAAAAAATAGCAACAGAGGAGAGAAGTATGGAATACAACCAAATAAAAACAAAAGATAAAAAAATAAAAGAGAAGGATGAACAAGACACAAAACTAACAGAAAGCAAGATATAAAATGGCAAGAGGGAACTCACAAGTGTCAATAATTAAACTAAATGTAAATGGATTAAACTCACCAATAAAAAGGCACAGAGTAGCAGAATGGATTAAAAAAGACAATCCAACTGTATGCTGCCTCCAAGAAACTCATCTAAGTAACAAGGATAAAAACAAATTCAAAGTGAAAGGCTGGAAAACAATACTCCAAGCAAATAACATCCAAAAAAAAAGCAGGCATAGCAATACTTATATCTGATAATGCTGACTACAAGACAGCAAAAGTACTCAGAGACAAAAATGGCCATTTCATAATGGCTATGGGGACACTGAATCAAGAAGACATAACAATTCTTAATATATATGCACCAAACCAAGGAGCACCAAAATATATGAGTGCTACTGATTGACCTTAAAACAAAAACTGACAAAAATACAATCATACTTGGAGACCTCAATACACCGCTGATGGCTCTAGATCGGTCATCCAAACAGAGAATCAACAAAGATATAGTGGCCTTAAACAAAACACTAGAGCACCTGGATATGATAGACATCTACAGGACATTTCACCCCAAAGTGACTGAGTATACATTTTTCTCCAGTGTACATGAATCATTCTCAAGAATTGACCATATGTTGGGTCACAAAAACAACATCAGCAAATTCAGAAAAATCGAAGTTGTACCAAGCATATTTTCTGATGATAAACCCTTGAAACTATAATTCAAATGGGAAAAAGAGAAAAAAAAATCCCACAAAAATGTGGAAACTAAACAAGATACTTTTAAAAAAATGAATGGGTCAAAGAAGAAATAAGTGCAGAGATCAAAAGATATATACAGACAAATAAAATGACAATATGACATATCAGAATCTATGGGATGCAGCAAAAGCAGTGATAAGAGGGAAGTTCATATAACTTCAGGCCTATATGAACAAACAAGAGAGAGCCCAAGTGAACCACTTAACTTCACACCTTAAGGAACTAGAAAAAGAAGAACAAAGACAACACAAAACCAGCTGAAGAAAGGAGATAATAAAAATCAGAGCAGAAATAAATGAAATAGAGAACAGAAAACTATAGAAAAAATTAATAGAACAAGGAGCTGGTTCTTTGAAAAGATCAACAAAATTGACAAACCCTTGGCAAGACTTACCAAGGAAAAAAGAGAAATAACTCAAATAAACAAAATCCAAAATGAAAGAGGAGAAATCACCACAAACACTATAGATATACAAAGAATTATTGTAGAATACTATTGAAAACTTTATGCCACTAAATTCAACAACCTAGAAGAAATGGATAAATTCCTAGAACAATACAACCTTCCTAGACAGTGTCAAGAAGAAACAGAAAGCCTAAACAGACCTATTAGTAGAGAAGAAATAGAAAAAAACCATTAAAAACCTCCCCATAAATAAAAGTCCAGGCCCAGACGGCTATACCAGCAAATTTTATTAAACATTCAAAGAAGAGTTGGTTCCTGTTCTACTTAAAGTCTTCCAAAAAATTGAAGAAGATGCAATACTTTCAAACACATTTTATGAGTCCAACATAACCCTCATACCAAAACCAGGCAAGGATGGCACAAAAAAAGAAAACTACAGTCCAATATCTCTAATGAATATAGATGCTAAAATACTAAACAAAATACTAGCAAATTAAATAGAACAACATATTAAAAAACAATACATCATGATCAAGTGGGATTCACCCCAGAATCTCAAGGATGGTTTAACATATGTAAAACGATTAACATAATACACCATATCAACAAAACAAAGAACAAAAACCACATGATCTTATCAATAGACGCAGAAAAGGCTTTTGTAAGCAGGGGAGATTCAGGTGCTCGCTACCAGGTTTTTTTGGCTTCTTCTTTGCTCCTTGGTTTTTGAGAGCTGTTCTTGTAGTTTAGAGTTGGTTTTTCATGCTGATATTTCCTAAATTGATTTGTATTTCAGTTTGGTGGTGAGAGCTGGGCGTCTGTGCGTCTGCCTACTCCACTGCCATCTTTTTTTTGCCAGAAAAGGCTTTTGATAAAATACAACACAATTTTATGTTTAAGACTCTCAACAAAATGGGTATAGAAGGAAAATATCTCAACATGATAAAAGCCATATATGATAAACCATCAGCTAACATCATATTAAATGGCACTAAACTGAAAGCTTTCCCCCTTAAATCAGGAACAAGACAGGGTTGTCCACGCTCTCCACTCTTATTTAATGTGGCACTACAGGTTCTAGCCAGAGCAATCAGACAAGACAAAGAAATAAAAGGCATCCATATTGGAAAAGAAGTAAAGGTATCACTTTTTGCAGATGATATGATGCTATACATCGAAAACCCCAAAGAATCCACAAAAAGACTACTAGAAACAATAAGCCAATACAGTAAGGTCACAGGATACAAAATTAACATACAGAGGTCAATAGCCTTAATATATATAAACAATGAAACATTTGAGAACGAACTCAAAAAAATAACCTTCTTCACGATTTCAACAACAACAAAAAAATGCCTAGAAATAAACATAACAAAGAATGTAAAGGACTTACATAATGAAAACTATATACCCTTGTTAAGGGAAATTGAAAAAGATATAATGAGATGGAGGAATATTCCTTTTTCTTGGTTAGGAAGAATAAATATAATCAAGATGGCTATATTACCCAAAGCAATATACAAATTTAATGCAATTCCCATCAAACTTCCAATGACATTTTTTAAAGAAATGGAACAAGAAATCATCAGATTTATATGGAACTATAAAAAACCCTGAATAGCCAAAACAATCCTAAAGAAAAAGAATGAAGCTGGGGGCATTACAATACCTGACTTCAAACTATATTATAGGGCCACGACAATCAAAACAGCATGGTATTGGCAGAAAAATAGACACTCAGACCAATGGAACAGAATAGAAAACCCAGAAATAAAACCACATATATATAGTCAAATAATTTTTGATAAAGGGGCCAACAACACACAATGGAGAAAAGAAAGCCTCTTGAATAAATGGTGCTGGGAAAACTGGAAAGCCACATGCAAAAGAATGAAACTGGACTACAGTTTGTCCTTCTGTACTAAAATTAACTCAAAATGGATCAATGATCTAAACATAAGACCTGAAACAATTAAGTGCATAGAAGAAGACATAGGTACTAAACTCATGGACCTGGGTTTTAAAGAGCATTTTATGAATTTGACTCCAATGGCAAGAGAAGTGAAGGCAAAAATTGATGAGACTACATCAGACTAAGAAGTTTTTGCTCAGCAAGAGAAACTGATAACAAAATAAACAGACAGCCAACTAAATGGGAAATTATATTTTCAAACAGCAGCTCAGATAAGGGCCTAATATCCCAAATATACAAAGAACTCATAAAACTCAACAACAAACAAACAATCCAATAAAAAAATGGGAAGAGGACATGAACAGACACTTCTCCCAGGAAGAAATACAAATGGCCAACAGATATATGAAAAGATGCTCATCTTCTTTAGTTATTAGAGAAATGCAAATTAAAACTGCAATGAGATACCACCTCACACCTGTTAGATTAGCTATTATTAACAAGACAGGTAATAGCAAATGTTGGAGAGGCTGTGGAGAAAAAGGAACCCTCATACACTGTTGGTGGGAATGTAAAGTAGTACAACCATTATGGAAGAAAGTATGGTTGTTACTTAAAAAAACTTAAAATAGAACTACCTTATGACCCAGCAATCCCTCTACTGGGTATATACCCCCAAAACTCAGAAACATTGTCACTTAAAGACACATGCAGCCCCATGTTCATTGCAGCACTGTTCACAGTGGCCAGGACATGGAAACAACCAAAAAGCCCATCAATAGATAACTGGATAAAGAAGATGTGGCACGTATACACTATGGAATACTACTCAGCCATAAGAAATGATGACATCGGATCATTTACAGCAAAATGGTGGGATCTTAATAACATTATATGAAGTGAAATAAGTAAATCAGAAAAAACCAGGAACTGCATTATTCCATATGTAGGTGGGACATAAAAGTGAAACTAAGAGACATTGATAAGAGTGTGGTGGTTACGGGGGGAGAGGGGAGAGGGAAAGGGAAAGGTGGAGGGGGAGGGGCATGACAAAAACTAGATAGAATGTGACAGAGGACAATCTGACTTTAGGTGATGGGTATGTAACATAATTTTACGACAAGATAACCTGGAGTTGTTATCTTTGAATATATGTATCCTGATGTATTGATGTCGCCCTATTAAAAAAATAAAATTATTAAAAAATAATAAAAAAGTCTCTGTTTTATGGGGTAAAAATTGTGGCTGTTGCATGCTATCAAACCGGCGGTTAGAGCCACACGATGCATGTTTGCTGCAGATATGTTTCATGAGATCGATAATGATGAAAGATTTTTGCAGAAGATTTTGTTTAGCGATGAGGTGACCTTCCATAACTGTGGACATGTCCATTGCCATAATGTCCAAATATGGGCTGCTGAACATCCTCATGCCTACACTGATTCATGATAATGTGATAGACCCATTTTTTTCATGGACCAGTTTGTGACAATAAGGTCCTATCTTACATGTTGGAATCGTATGCAGTGCCACAATTTCCATAAGGTGTCATCTTTCAACAGACGGTGCTCCTCCACACTACGCCACCATTGTTCATGAGTTTCTGGATAGAACATTCCCCCGGCGGTGGATAGGCAAAGGTTCTGTCAAGCCACGGCCACCACTATCCCCAGATCTGACAACCTTAGACTTTTACTTTTGGGTTATGTGAAGCAACATGCGTACATTGAATGTATCAACAACATTAATCACTTAAAACAGAAAATCACAGACGTTATTCACTCTGTTACACCAGACGTCCTTACCCATGTGTGACAAGAATTTCACCATCGTTTGGATGTGTGGAGCCAATATCAAACTGCACTGAATAGGTATAAAACTGGGAGAGTTTTCCTTTTACTTGGTGCAGATTTCACATTTCTATCGTCTTTTGTTGCTTTCTTGTGACAGGTCAAAAGTGCACCATGACTTTACAGACACACGGTATTTCATAATTTCCTGAATATACAGCAACAACTTTACACTTGTTTACAATTCAGTAAAAATTATTGTCGTCCACCTCTTCCACCATCTCTTATACAAGTGTATCTCCCATATCTATATATAGAGACTTACATGTCACCCAGATATCAAAAATTATTTCACACAGTATGATATATATGACTCTCAAGACTTATGTAAAACTCATGGACCAATAGCACACTTTACTCTTAAAAATTCACTTTCTAGAAAAAATTAGTAGAAAGCACTTACGACCTCAAAGTTATAGAATACTAAAATGTCCAAAGGCAAAATGATATTATTTCAATTAAAAGGTATATAAAGTCATGGGACATAATGATAGATCTGAGTTCAACACAGAGCAAGTTATTTAGCAGACTAAAAAGAAACATTAAATTTTCTCACACAAAGTGAAATGACTAGATTAGCTCAACTCTACCATTATTTCTTACTACCAAATTTCAAGGTTATAACGGAAAATAATTAAAAATTTTATTTTATTGTAAGAATAATACTGTTGCTATCAATTTTGAATAATATGTGTGCATTCTTTCTGCATTAGGTTTATAAACATAATATTTATAAGTAACTATCTGCACATAGCCAAATATAAAAGTTGACTTACCAAAATATACAAAAGAACATTTCTAACTATTACTTAATCAAGCAAATCTAGATTTTTATAGCAAGACATTATGGATATAGATAGTACTTATTTTTGTTCTTTATAATTTCAATAATAACTGAGCAAGGGGTTTTATTTATTTATTTATTTATTTATTTTACAGAGACAGAGAGAGAGTCAGAGAGAGAGAGAGATAGGAACAGACAGACTGAATGGAGAGAGATGAGAAGCATCAATCATCAGTTTTTGGTTGCAACACCTTAGTTGTTCATTTATTGTTTTCTCATATGTGCCTTGAATGTGGGCCTTCAGCAGACCGAGTAACCCCTTGCTCAACTCAGTGACCTTGGGTCCAAGTGGGAGAGTTTTGCTCAAACTAGATGAGCCTGCACTCAAGCTGGTGACGTTGGGGTCAAACCTGGGTCCTCCGCATCCCAGTTTGACACTCTATCCACTGTGCCACCTCCTGGTCAGGTGCAAGGAGTTTTATTTTAATACAATAGGCAACTGTGTATCTGCAAGTTTTTTACAAAGAGAATGAGAATACTTTTAGGAGTTTGATTATCAATTTTCTGCACTTTAAATTTGGGCATGATTTCATAATAGATAAATGAACTCAAAACTGATTTGAGTTTAAAGCTAAAGCTTATGCTTAGTAATCATTTTAACAAAATAAAGTTATATTTCTACATGAAAGACTGTGCTATTAAAAATATTTAGTTTCATTCAACATTATCACAGTTGCTTGAATATTTTTTACTTAAATTATGCTCAGGCATGTAGGTAGAGCACAGAGTGCATTCCTAGCAGTTGTGGCTGACACAATGCTGTGTGAGTACTTCAGCTCCCGGAACCCTCCTGGGCATACCCAGGAAGGGAGCTCGCCCGCTATACGGAAGTAACTCAGTGCTAACCAGGCAGCTTCCTGACCTTTTCAGCCATTGGCTTTGAAGAACATGCTGTAACACCCTATAGGCTGGACCTGTGTATATAAGCTAGCTTACTTCCTGAATAAAGTGGATCTGTGTCACTGAACCTGGTCCCCAGAGTCGGGTTTCTACATCTCTATTGTCCTCACCCCCGGTGGGCCTTGTCCACACAGTCACATAGACGTCACTCACATATATTCACAATATACACACATACAACTCTCACATTTATGTACACGTTTTCTCATACACACATGCACACCCACCCACCCACAGAGTTGGGGTTTCTTTCTCCTACTGCTACACCCAATCTTACATATTTAAAACTTAAGGTAAAGTTCCCTCTAATAAGAGTTATTGAATAGAAACAACTTCTGCCCTTTATCCTTGAATCTTTCTTGTGCTGGCAAAGTAGACCTGAAAACTTCAAAAAGAAAAAATAAATAAATGACCTTTTAGCTATCTATAAATTTTTGACCAAGACCAAATGCATCACAAAGATTGTGTTGCAACTCCAGAGTCTAGTTTTACCTCACTCGGCATTGCACAGTCCAAATAACTACAAAGTAAAGGTACTTTGGACCCCAAATATATGTCCATAAAACATTTTCTTAACAGAGTTCAGAAAACCTCCTTCACTGAATAACATTAATGTAGATGGGATGCCCCAGAAGTTACTAATTTATAGCATGTTCTTTAGAGAAATTCTTTTTTTCTCCCTCGCACTAAAGTTCATTCTCTTTCTTGAGGTAAGCGCAGGAAAAGTAAGAAGCACATTCTTAAAACAATCATTTGAAAATTATAACAAATACTTCCAGTTGTTTTTCAATAATTTAACCCTCAGAATATTCTAATCTATACATTTTATTATTAACCAACAAAGAAAACTGACACACCAATGGTTTTCCTGGCCAACATCACATAGCTGTTAAGTGACATTTTTGTCATATAAAATCAATCTCTTGTTCTAGAATCTCAGAGTAGAAGAATATGCAGATTTTTAACATTGGGTACCAATTTTAATTAAATTTATTGAGGTGGTATTAGTTAATAAGATTATATAGGTTTCATCTGTATATTGCATTGTGTGCCCACCACCCAATGTCAAATCATCTTCCATCCCCACATATTTGACCTCCTGTATCCTTTACTCCCCACTGCTCTTTCCTCTGGAAACTACCATACTGCTGTCTGTATCTTTGAGTTATTTTTTTGTTTGTTCATTTGTTGCTTTTAGTTTTATGCCACACATATGAGTGAAATAATATGATTCTTGACTTTTTCTACCTTATTTGTTTCACTTAGTATGATATTCTCAAGATCCATCTATGTTGTCACACAAAAAATTCATGTAATCTATATAATTTCAAAGTTGTTCAAATGAAGGAGCCTAAACCCATTTCCCAGTATATTCAATATATTCTGCCTTATGTGGCCTCCCTGGCTGCAGAGAACCATGAAGACAATAAAAAATTAGGTGAAATATGAGAGGTCAATTTCACTTTAACACCAGAATTCTGGACAGTGCATTTTCTTTTCTTTTGACAAGGCTTTTATGAGAAACAGATGTGTCTTCTTCCTTTCTAACATCTCTACCAACAAGGTACATGTTCCCTTTTGACCGCAGGCATCTGGTTGGACCTACTTTAGTTATTCCAAATGACAACTTCTTATTATTTGACATGTCTCTAGGCCTCTCACAGTGAAGTTCTTTTTTACATTATATAACTTAACCTATATTTCCAATCATAATACTCCATGAATACCCTTTCAATTTGTTAAAATATATAAAGCAATTTTTAATGTTAAAACACAAAGGCAAAAACTTTATAGAAATACATTAAAAAACACTTTATGATCTTTAAATTGTATATATATATTTTAAAAAAAAGTTTAGGCCCTGGCCGGTTGGCTCAGTGGTAGAGTGTCGGCCCAGTGTATGGAAGTGTCAGGGTTCAACTACCAGACAGGGCACACAGGAGCAGCACCCATCTGTTTCTCCACCCTTCACCCTCTCCTTTCTCTCTGTCTCTCTCTTCCTGTCCCTCAGCCAAGGCTCCATTTGAGAAAAGTTGGCCCAAGTGCTAAGGATGGCTCCATGGTCTCTGTCTCAGGCACTAGAATGGCTCTGGTTGCAATGGAGCAAGGACCCAGATTGGCCAGGTGAATCCTGGTTGGGATCATGTGGGAGTCTGCCTCTCTGCCATCCTCTTCCCTCCACCCCCCCCCCTTGTCACTTCAGAAAAATACACAAAAGAAGTTTAGTCCCACCTATATCAATAAAACAATTCTTCTTGGAGCCTCAATCAGATTCTTTTCATTTGTGACCTCAGGTATAATTGTTCCATGACCATTTTAAGCCATTTAGGCCATTGCTTCACAGAATTGCTCCAACTCCTACCTCATGAACTCACTTGTTCTGCCTTATCAAACTGTACCATCACTATAGACACTTTCTGCTGGAATCAGTTTCTGCTGTTTACCTGTTCTTATGGATTTATAAATGCGGGCTAATATTTTCTTCCTAAATTCATCTTAGCACATCAGACCACAAATATCAGGTTGCCTTTGTCTCAAGGTTACTACTGTGGGGTAATAGTAACCTATGTCTTCCTCATATACAGTTCCCGGTTCACCCTATGGTCCCATACTCATGCACGCAGCATCAGGGGGCAACTATCTACTTACTAACTGTCCCAAATTTTAGTTTCTACCTATTTTGTGGGGTCTGTTTTCATAATAGCTTTAGCCTAATCCTATTTAGTTTCTAACTCTGCCCCTATTGTTAATTAATTTATATACAGTAAGAACTACAAATAGAAAATACATCTGGATTTTCAGCCCTGGGTTTCTCCACAGCCTCAGCTTCAAATATTCTAAACAAACAAGTTTTTCAGTTTCCCTTTAAGTTCTTCTATCGCAGCAGATTGAGCGTAATCAAATCAAGCAGAAGAAAAATGCAGCTTCCACCAAACAGCCACATGGTCCTCAATTTTTCACAGAAAATTCATGTGTTAGCTTTTTTATAAAGATGTGCTCTTTCTTAGAACATGAATTACACAAGGCAAACCAAAGAGACTAGTTTTAAGGGTGTTATGTGTCAAAGTGCTGAAGTCCTTCTTTCATTTTGGAAATTAAAGAGAAAAAGTATGAACAAGGATACTGAGTCTCAAGAAAAGCAAAAGCAAGGAAATATTTAGCTCTTTGTCCAATAGTATAAATAGAAGAAATATATGAAAACTCTGTGATTTCAGTTCTTAGGAAGAATTCATTGACTGTGTCAATAGTCTAATCTTTGTTAACTGAAGATAGTTAGCATTGTGATCATACCTTTTAAAGCTCATTGAGGTGACATTGCTTATTCTCTCTTGATTGTGAGGTCAGAACAGAACCTGTTACCCTCTTGGGAGATCCACTGAAATTTCAGAAACATTTCCTTGGTAAACTACCTGTTGTGAAATTACTTTCAAGGAGGCATTAGAGTGCAATTATTTGAAGCATAAAATTTCCAGTAAAACAAATTTGAATTCAAATTATAAATTTATTCAAGAGACTTTGGTTAACATTAAATTAACTTTCATAAAGTTAGCTTCCTAATCTGAATAATGCAAATTATAATTTTTTACTCATGGGTGTGTGGTAAGAATTGAGTCAGATAATATAAAGGAAGGTATACTTGATACTATGCCTGGAAGACAAAATATAATCAGCAAATGGTGAATATTTTAGGTCCTGGCCAGTGACATGGTGAATAGAGCATCATCACAGAACACCAAGTCACAGTTTAGATCTCAGGTTCACTGGCTTGAGATCCAGTCAAGGTATGTGCACAACTAAGTGGAACAGTGAGTCAGTCTCTCTCTCTCTCTCTCTCTCTCTCTCTCCCTTCTTTTCTCTCTCAAAAACTTAGTGAACATTTTAATTATTGTTGTTATAATTCTTATTAAAGAAGATAATTTGCAGAAAGTTGTATTCTAGATAATCCTTGGCAAATTTGAGTACATAAAAATAATCTACTGAACACCGTAACAATCTACAAAGCTTGATGATTGGAGTCTTACACTTCTCCTAGTGGATGGATAACAAAACATTGAGATTGATCACTCATTGACATTTTGATTTATAAACCTTTAGTCCCATCAATCCAAAACTTCTTTTAGCAACATTCCCTCCTGCTGACTCCCAAAAACAGAATTTTGAGTTAATTCATCTCAGCCATAGGGTATCTGGGATTATTGGATTTGATACGACAGTCCTCATGATCAACTAAACATAATAAATCATAAATATTAATAGTAATTTATTTCAATTCTCTATCCTAACACTACCATGCAGCTCTTTAATAAAAGAGTGATGAATCTATAGGATTTGTTACTTTATTTTAGTAGCAGATATAATTCATTAGTATCAAACTTAATTTTTAGATTTCTAGGACCTTGACCATAGAGATCACCATATCGCACTGTCTATTGTCCAATGTCTAAAAAGTTGTGCTTTATTTATATTATTTAGTTTATTATTTGTTTAAGGTAAAATGAATTTACCCTCTGAAAAAAATCAGTTCCAAATTTGTACACCAGCATTTTAATAAAATCTTTTTTTTTAAACAGTGTAGGTTTTTTTTTTAATTTTTTATTTTATTTATTCATTTTTAGAGAGGACAGAGAGAGGGAGAGAGAGAGACAGAGAGGGAGAGAGGGGGGAGGAGCTGGAAGCATCAACTCCCATATGTGCCTTGACCAGGCAAGCCCAGGGTTTCGAACCGGCGACCTCAGCAATAAAATCTTAATGAATTTAAAAATATATCTTGCTCCTTGTTTGGAAGAATTAACACTGCTAAGATAACTATATCCCACAGGTTGATTTATGAATCAATATTGTCTTGGTAAAAATCAGGACTTGGACACAGTATAAAATAAAATATACAAATTTCTAAGAAACCCATAAAAATTTTTCATAATCATCAGAAAAATGGATATTAAAACACCTTGAATCACAATGCCACACCATCCCACTGTTCATTTAAAATCTGTGTACTTATGATAAGTACATTATCCTTTCAAGATTGCATTTGTGATGGCTATAGTATGATATAACTTTATTATGATTAGTAAAATACTATATTTGTGAAGGATCGAAGGATAATTCTGAGTTTTGAACCAAGGAATTTCTAAACCGAGGAATACGGTCAGTCTGGAATATCATACTAAAGAAGTACAAAATTAGCCTTTCCCTAAACTCTAAAGTAATTAAAATTAATCTTCCACTTACTCTATCCTCCTATTTACCCCATCACATATTTGTATTTCCATTACTAGTGTTTTCTGTTTTTATCTTCCCTCAGTAATATCAGAATCTATTTTAAAAAGTACCTAATCAAATATTTACCTGTTGTCATATCAATTGTGCACTTTTTCAGAAATATATAGCCTTCATTTCTCTTCCACCTTGCAATGAAAACACACCCCTGTTAAAGTCTATCTGTTGGCATTTAAAAACTCATTGGATTGTAATATATTTTGAGGAATAGAAGACTATACCTTCCCAGGTGCTTGATTATGAATAAGAGTATACCCAGGGATCTTTTCTATTTAAATTTTATTTATTTATTTATTTATTTATTTATTATTTATTTTTATTTTTTTTTAATTTTATTTTTTACAGAGACAGCAAGAGAGTCAGTCTGAGGGATAGACAGGGACAGACAGACAGGAACGAAGAGATGAGAAGCACCAATCATTAGTTTTTGTTGCGCATTGGGACACTTTAATTGTTCATTGATTGCTTTCTCATATGTGCCTTGACCATGGCCTTCAGCAGACTGAGTAACCCCTTGCTTGAGCCAGCTACCTTGGGTCCAAGCTGGTGAGCTTTTGCTCAAACTAGATGAGCCCGCGCTTAAGCTGGTGACCTCGGGGTCTCGAACCTTGGTCCTCCGCATCCCAGTCCAACGCTCTATCCACTGTGCTACCACGTTGGTCAGGCCGGATCTTTTCTATTTAAATCGATGTCACAGAATAGACTATAGAGATTATCTACTGGTCAGGCTAATAAGTTGTAAATTGTTGAAAGAAGCTATATAGTCCTTAAAAAGAAAATCAGAACTTTGTTTTTACCCTCAATGAATTTTAGTTTAATCATAAATACAATCTCATAAACAAACACATGTATTTAAAAAAAAAACAATAAATGATGTTCCATATATTAGTTTTTTTAAACAATGTATTTTTTAGCAGAATAAAAAAAGAATTTAAATATTTTGTTTAGCATAATATTTTCCATGCCTGTTTTTAAAGCTGGGTGATAATCTTTGCCTAAACAAATTGAAATAATGTGTCCTGAGTCCCTGTCAACATTTCTATTTTCCTGAACATCCAAACTCTTTCTTTTGGTTTAGATTTTTACTTCTAAATAGTCCTAAATTCAATTAAAAACATTTTAGTTAAAAATAATTATTGGTTCTTTTTTTTCCATTTTGAGTTAAGTTTTTATTGAGGTGTAAGTGACATATACAGTATATTAGTTACAGGTGTACAACATAGTGCTTTGACATTCTTGCACATTGCTAAATGGCACCACAGTAGTCTAGTTACCATCGGTCACCTAACAAAGTTAATACAATGTATATTCTTGTCTATATTCTCCATGCTGTACATTACATCACCAGGACTTACTGGAAGCTTGTACTTTATTTTGCCGTCATTTTTGTACAGGGAGTGAGGTATACTTGAAAGCACCCACCTTTTCTTTTCTCTTTTCTTTTCTTTTTCCTTTGAATATCTAGTTGTCCAGCAGCACTTGTTCAAAAGGTTATCCTTTTGCTATTGAATTATCATGGTACTGTTTTTGAATATTAGTTTGCCTTATATGTGTAGGTCTATTTCTGGACACTATTCTGTCCCATTGGTCTAGATGTGTTCATCTATGCAGATTTCTTTTTATTTTTACTGCTGATTGCTCAAAGTGTACTTTTGATCCAAAAAAACCCAAAAACATTTCCTTCATTAATTTCAAAAATCCTTAGTAATTATCTCTGAATATTATTTCATTTATTTTAATTTACTTTTTAATTTTAATTTATTGGATTTACATAGATGCAAGTATTTCGTCAAATATATCTTCCTCTCCCTCAACCTTCGTGTTCCCCTTGATACTGATTTCGCTCCCTTCCCCCAACGTCCTTCCCCCTTCCCTCCAATTTGCAGTCCTGCTCTCTTCGTCTCTGTGTTATGTATACCTAATTTCTCTAATCCCTTTCCCATCTTTGATGCCATCTCTGATCCCATCCTCTCTTCCCCTTTCCCTCTGGTCTCTTTGACCCTGCCTCTGTCTCTATTCCATTCCTTAGTTCATATGGTTCATTAGATTCCTCATATGAGTGGGGTCATATGTTATCTTTCTTTCTCTACCTGGCTTATTTCACTTAACATAATAATCTCAAGGTCCATCCATCTTGTTGCAAAAGGTAAGATTTCACTTTTTTTCATGGCCGCATAGCATTCCATTGTGTATATGTACCATGGCTTTTTAATCCACTCATCCATTGATGGACATTTGGGCTGTTTCCAGATCTTGGCTATTGTAAACAATGCTGCCATAAACATAGTGGTGCATGTCTTCCTTTAAATCAGTGATTTGGTATTCATAGGGTATATTCCTAAGAGTGGGATAGCTGGGTCAAACAGCAAATCCACTTTTAATTTTTTGAAGAATCTTTATACTGTTTTCTGCAGTAGCTGTACCAGTCTTCATTCCCACCAGCAGTACAGGAGGATTCCCTTTTCCCCACACCATCACCAGCACTTATTCTGTGTTGTTTTGTTAATGAATGCCATTCTGACTGGTGTGAGGTGGCATCTTCTTGTGGTTTTACTTTGCATTTTTCTGATGATTAGTGATGAACATTTTTTTCATATGCTTATTGGTTATCAGTATGTCCTCTTTGGAGAAGTGTCTATTCAGTTCTTTTGCCCATTTTTAAATTGGATTGTTTACCTTCTTGATGTTGAGTTTTCCAAGTTCTTTATAAATTTTGGTTATTAACTCCTTATCAGACATATTGTCAAATATTTTATCCCATTGTGTGGTTTGTCTTTTTATTTTGTTCATAGTGTCTTTAGCTGTACAAAAGATTTTAGTTTGATATAGTTTCATTTGTTCATCTTGTCCTTATTTCACTTGCCCATGGAGATAAATCAGCAAATATATTGCTGTGAGAGATGTCGGACAGCCTACTGCCTATGTTTTCTTCCAAAATGTTTATGATTTCACGACTTACATTTAAGTCTTTTATCCATTCAGAGTTTATTTTTGTGAATGGTGTAATTTGGTGGTCTAGTTTCATCTTTTTTTTTGCATGTACCTGCCCAATTTTCCCAACACCATTTGTTAAAGAGCCTGTCTTTTACCCTGTTGTATGCTCTTACTTCCTTTGTCAAATATCAATCAACCATAGAGGTGTGGGTTTATTTCTGGGTTCTCTGTTCTGTTCCATTGATCTATATGCCTGTTCTTATGCCAGTATCAAGGTATTTTGAATACAATGGCCTTGTAGTATAACTTGATATCAGTGAGTGTAATGCCCCCCACTTTATTCTTCTTTTTCAAGATTGCTGAGGCTATTTGTATTTTTTCTGGTTGTATATAAATTTTTGGAATGTTTGTTCTATATCTTTGAAGTATGCCATTGATATTTTAATAGAAATTGCATTGAATTTTTAATTACTTTGGGTAATATGCACATTTTAATGATGTTTATTCTTCTTATCCATGAACATGGTATATGCTTCCACTTGCTTGTATCTTCCTTGATTTCTTTTATCATTGTTTTATAATTTTCGAAGTACAAGACTTTAACCTCTTTGGTTAAATTAATGCCTAGGTACTATATTTTTTTTGTTGCAATAGTGTAGGAGATTGTTTCCTTAATTTCTCTTTCAGGCAGTTCATTGTTTGTTTATAAAAGTGCCTCTGATTTCTGAATATTGATTTTATGTGCTGTCACCTTGCTGAATTCATTTATCAGGTTCAGTAGTTTCTTTGACTGAGACTTTAGGGTTTTCTATGAACCATATCATGTCACCGGCCAATAATAATAGTTTTACTTCTTCTTTTCCAATTTGGATGCCTTTTATTTCTTCTTCTTGTCTGATTGCTGTGGCTAGGACTTCCAGAACTATGTTGAATAAGAGTGGTAAAAGGGGGCACCTTTGCCTTGTTTCTGATCTTAAGTGGATTGCTTTTAATTTTTGCTCATTGAGTATGATGTTGGCTGTGGGTCTGTCATAGTTGGCCTTTATCGTGCTGAGCTATGATCCCTGTATCCCCACTTTGCTGAGAGTTTGGTCATAATTGGGTGCTGAATTTTATCAAATGCTTTTTTTGTGTCTATTGATATTATCATGTCATTTTTCTCCTTCCTTTTGTTTATATGAAGAATCACATAGATTGATTTGCAAATATTGCACCAGTCTTGCCTTCCCAGAATAAATCCACTTGATCATGATGTATGATTTTTTTTCATGTATTGCTGGATTCAATTTGCTAATATTTTGTTGAGAATTTTAGCATCTAAGTTCATCAGAATATTGACCTAAAGTTTTCTTTCTTAGTAGTGTCTTTGGCTGTTTTTGGAATAAGGATTATGCTTGCCTCAATTAAGGAGCTTGGAAGTCTTCCCTCCTCTTGAATTTTCTGAAATAGCTTGAGAAGAATAGGAGTTAGTTCTTCTTTGAATATTTTGTAAAATTCACCTGTGAAGCCACCTGGCCCAGAACTTTTGTTTGTTGGAAGTTTTTTGATAACTGTTTCAATCTTATTTGTTATAATAGGTCTGTTTAGGTTTTCTGATTCTTCCAAATAGATTTTGGAAAGATTATATGTTTCCAGGAATTTTTCCATTTCATATAGGTTGTCTAATTTTTTGGCATATAGTTTTTCATAGTATTTTCTTACAATCCTTTGTATTTGTGCTGTGTCACTTGTTACTTCTCCATTCTCATTTCTAATTTTATTTATTTGAGTCCTCCCTTTTTTTCTTGGTGAGTGTGGTTAAAGGTTCATCAATCTTCTTTATTATTTCAAAGAACCAGCTCTTGGTTTCATTGATCTTTTGTATTGTTTTTTTAGCCTTTGTGTCATTTATTTTCCTTCTGGTCTTTATTATTTCCTTTCTTCTACTTCCTCTGGGCTTTACTTGCTTTTTTTTAAGTTCTTTTAGATGCAAGGTTAAGTTGTTTATTTGAGTTTTTTCTCACTTCTTAAGGTATGCCTGTAATGCTATGAACATTCCTCTCAGGACTGCTTTTGCTGTGTCCCATAAATTTTGAGTTCTTGTATGTTCATTTTCATTTGTTTCAATAAAATATTTGATTTCTCCCTTGATCTCATTGTTCACTCATTCATTATTTAATATCATGCTATTTAGTGTCCAATTGTTTGCATGTTTTTCAGTTCTTCTATTGTTATTAATTTCTAATTTTATGCTATGTGATCAGAGAAGATGCTTGGTATGATTTCAGTCTTCTTAAATTTATTAAGGCTCATTTTGTGTCTTAACATGTGGTCTATCCTAGAGAATGTACCATGAGTACTTGAAAAGAATGTATATTCTGATGCTTTAGGATAAAAGGTTCTGAAGATATCTATTAAATCCAGTTGATCTAGTGTGTCCTTTAAGGCTGCTGTCTATTTGTTAATTTTCTGTCTGGAGGATCTATCCATCAATGTTAGTGAGGTATTAAAATCTCCTATTATTACTGTGTTGCTGTTGATATCATCCTTTATGTCTATCAAAATCTGCTTTATATATTTATGTGCTCCTATATTAGGTGCATAAAAATTTATAATGGTTATATCTTCCTATTGGATTGCTCCCTTTATCATTATGTAGTGACTTTTTTTTTTTTTTCATTTTTCTGAAGCTGGAAACAGGGAGAGACAGTCAGACAGACTCCCGCATGCGCCCGACCGGGATCCACCCGGCACGCCCACCATGGGGCGATGCTCTGCCCACCAGGGGGCGATGCTCTGCCCATCCTGGGCATCGCCATGTTGCGACCAGAGCCACTCTAGCGCCTGAGGCAGAGGCCACAGAGCCATCCCCAGCACCCGGGGCCATCTTTGCTCCAATGGAGCCTTAGCTGCGGGAGGGGAAGAGAGAGGCAGAGAGGAAAGCGCGGCAGAGGGGTGGAGAAGCAAATGGGCGCTTCTCCTGTGTGCCCTGGCCGGGAATCGAACCCGGGTGTAGTGACTTTCTTTATCCCTTACTAAAGCTTTTGTTTTAAAATTTATTTTGTCAAATATATGTATGGCTACTACAGCATTTTCTTCCTTTCTGTTTGCGTCAAATACTTTTTTCCATCCCTTCACTCTCAATCTATGTATATTTTTTGTTCTGAGGTGAGTTTTTTGTAGGCAGTATATAACTGGGTTCTGTTTTCTTATCCATGCAGCTACCCTATGTCTTTTGATTGGAGCATTTAATCCATTTATAATTAAGGTTATTATTGATATGTAGTTGTTTATTGCCATTTTATTCTTTAAATCTACAGTCCTCTTTTTCTAGATTTTTTTTATTTCCTTTGCTCTGTTTACAGAAGGCCTCTTAAAATTTCTTGCAGCATTGCTTTAGTTGTTTTGAATTCCTTTAGTTTTGTTTTTGTTTTTTGTGTTTTTTTGGTCTGGAAAGTCAGTTATTTCTTTCTTAGTTTTAAACAATACCCTTGCTGGATAAAGAAGTCTTGGTTTTAGGCTCTTGTTTTGCATTTCTTTGAATATTTCTGACCATTCCCTTCTGGCTTCTAGTGTTCCTGTTGAAAAGTCGAATGTCATCCATATGGGACCTCCTCTTGTAGGTGATTGACTGCTTTTCTCTTGCAGCTTTTAGTATTCTTTCTTTATCTCTTAACTTTGGTATTTTAATTATGATGTGTCATGGTGTAAGCCTCTTTGGGTTGCTCTTTAATGGGACTTTCTGTGCTTCTTGAACTTGTGTGTCTTTTTCCTTCATCAATTTAGGGAAATTTTCAGTTATGATTTCTTCAATCAGTTCTCTATCCCTTGTTTTTTTCTCTTATATTTTAGGAACCCCTATGATGTGGATGTTGTTTCTCTTCATGTTGTTACAGAATTCTCTTACAGTGTCCTCAGACTTCTTGAGCTTCTTTTCTTTTTGCTGCTCTGCTTTTGTGCTTTCATTTATCTTGTCCTCTAAATCACTGATTTGATCCTCTGCTTCATCCAGCCAGCTTTTAATTCCTTCCAATATAGTCTTTATTTCTGATATTGTATTTGTCAATTCTGACTGATTCTATTTTATTATTTCAATGTCCTTTTTGATATTTGCTATTTCTTTATTTAGGTGCTCATTATGTCCATTCATTGTTGCTCTAAGATCTTCAAGCATTCTAATGATCATTATTTTAAAATCTGCATCTGCATCTGGTAATTTGGTTACTTCCATTTCATTCAGTTCTTTTCCTGGGGATTTCTCTTGATTATTTGATTATGTTGCATTTCTCTGTCTTCCCATTTTTTCTGTGTATATTCTCCTCCTTTGGCTGTGCTGTTTGAATAGCTAGCTGAGTCTAGGGTTTAAGTTTTCTGCTTCCAGCTATCAGTTGTGTTGGTTCTAGATCTTCTTGGGTTGGGATCATCTGTTTTTTTTGTAATCCAATGTGGGCTACTTGTTATCAGCTACTGCTCTTTTTGTTGTTTGTGTGGGTGGTTTCTGTGCCTGGGTAGTGTGGGAAGGGCCCATCTGTCTATAAGGATCAGCTTCCTCCTCTTAGAGCTGTCAGCTGCTCTGTATAAGGTGCAAGCTCTGAAAGATTTGCTTCCACTTTTCAGCTATTCCAGGTCCTTTTGCAGTTACCTTGTCTTTCCAGTGTCCTCTGTTTAAAGACTGTATTTTAGGCCCGACTGGCCTCACCTAACCTATCTGTGCACAGATTACAAACTTTTGGGGCTCGGGCAGTTAAGGTTGGGACTACGAGGTTAGTGGGATTCCCTACTTCAGGGGTCTCTTGGGCTGTAGCTCAGTACAGGGAATGTGACCAATGTTAAAAAATCTTAGAAGGCAGTTAAACTCAGACATTTCCCTTAGGAAGATTTTTAATTATTGGGGTGACACCTGTTAAGATAATATTTGACTGATATATCTTCTTGTGCAAAGAAATGCAAGAAAATAAACAAAGAAGACTACTTAAAACTAAAACATTTTTGCAAAGCAAAAGAAATCATCAACAAAATGAAAAGAGAATCCATTAAATGGGCGAACATATTCATCAATGATACATCCTATAAGGGATTAATATACAAAATTTATAAAAAACACATACAACTCATCACCTAAAGAAGAATGCAATTATAACATGTTAAAGTACCTGAATAGAAATTTACCACAGAAGACATACAGATGACCAATTGACATATGAGAAGATGCTCAACACCACTAATTATTAGAAAAATTTAAATTAAAAGCACAATGAAATATCATCTCACATCTGTCAGAATAAATCAACAACCAATATTGGCAAGTATGTGAAGGAAAAGAAACCCTCCTGCAGTGTTGGTAGAAATGCAGATTGGTGCAGTCACTATGAAAAAACACTACGAAGATCTTTAAAATGTTAAAAATAAATTGCCTTTTGATCTAGTAATTATAACACTGGATAGTTAGCCCAAAAAACTCAAAACAGTATTTTGAAAGAATATATGCACTTTTATGTTCACTGCAATATTTATAATAGTCAAGATATGGAAACAACCATCATAAAACAAGTTAATAATAAAGCTGTGCTATATATACAATGGCATATTACTTGACCAATAAAAAGAATGAAATCTTACCATTTGCAGGGCACAGATCTACCTAAAGGGTATTACACTAAATGAAGAAAATCAGTCCAAGAAAGACAAATACCATATGATTTCATTTACTATATGTAGCACCTAAAAATATATAAAGAAACAAACAAACTAGAAACAAACTCATAGATACTGAAAACAGTCTGATGATTGCCAGGGAGGAGGGGATTAGAGGACTAGTAAAAAAGGTGAAGGTATCGAGAAGTACAAAATGGTAGTTAGATACTCACAGGGTTGTAAAGTACAGCACAGAAATATAGTCATAATATTCTAATAACTATGTTTGGTGCCAGTTAGGTACTGAAAAAACTGAAGGGGACACTTTTTAAAGTATATAATTGTCTAACTACTATGCTGTACATCTGAAACTAATACAAAATAATATTTACTTTTTCTGTGTCTTCAAGGAAATTTTATTTATACAGTATTTTATTTAAATTACATAAAAGCTTCAAAAAATCCATAAAAAACAACCACTGTTTTCTATTTAAGATAGTTCCTATTAATTAAAACTTTGCTATTGGGTAGTACTCCATATACATACAGGCCTTTGACTTATTTTGTTAACTTCCATTAAAAGTCACAAAATTTTCTTAATAGTCACAACATTCCATATATTATTTAATTATACATGTAATCTCATAAAGGCATTTCAATGAAAATTATTGTATCTTAACTTCCCACACAATTCATGGCATAGGAAGAGAAATGTGCAGGAGTAGGAAAAGGAGAAGATAAAAGTGTTATTTACCAGAGGCACAACATTGAAAGAGTGAGTTTCAATAAACATTTACATATTTACTACCTGCTTAAAACTTTAAGGTCATAGTCCAATTTTCTGATTCTTTGATATTATGCTCTATGCTAGACTGTATTGAATTAGTAGCATCCCATGGTAACTTGAAAACAAAACTCAACTAAAACACATCTGAGACGTATTATGACATATAGAAAGTCACTAACATAATAATTAATGAATAATAGTGAAAGTAAGCTATAATTGAAAAAAATTTTAAGTCAAATTCTCTAGGACACATAAAGGTATAAAAAAAAAGGTCAAATCAATTAGGATACCTGAGTTTATGCCACGAAAGGGCTTGACAGCAGTTGCTTGACCAGTACACAGGCTGATCTGTGAGTATCAGAAGCTGTCGATTTGTTTGGCTTATATCAAGACTTTATTGATAAAAAAGCAGTATATTACATCAACTTTGACACAAGCTCCTTATATTTAGAGAAATTATTAATTATTATTTCTTGAGTCTTTTCAGAGAAAATACGTGCAACTTCGAGCATTATGTTTACAATTTTTTTCTACATTTATGTCAAGATCTCAAATGCCAGGTGGCTAGTCTACTTATTCAGTCTGCAATAAATATTCATTGTTATATAAAAAGATACTAACAATAGCATAGTTTCTAATATTCCTATGGAGTTTACATATTCATTATCTCATTTTATTCTCTCAATGAACCCTGAAGATAGATAGTATAGTTCTTATATAAATATTTGTGATACAATGAATTTATAGACCTTTTTGACTCACACAAATATATACATAATAGAAGAAATCACTGATGACCTCACTTGGGATGAGGAAGAAGTGTGAGGGCACTTTGTGGATCAGGTGGTTTGGTGTACAGGTGCAAACGAAAAGGTATTGCCACTTCATTACACATTCAATCAGAGGTTAGACTAAAAGGCAATACTGAGGTGCAACACACCCACTGTGTTGAGTGCTACGTGCTGTAACTAGTTACTAACTTCTGCTAAACAGCAGTACCTGATGGTAAGTACATACATGAAATAACAGAGTGGTAAATGGCTTGGCTAAGTGTATAGAGACTGTGAAAAATAATGACAGATGATAAAGAACAAGGAGATGTAGGGAGGAGATATATGGTTGGCTCTCTGCAGGTGGCAACAGTGTAATGATCTTTGATTCATATGTTATACTAAAGACGATCCAACATAGAAGAAGCACTAAAGAGCTATACAGACACAATAACTTACCCATTTGATGTCAACCTGCTGTTTCCTTCAGCTTTCTGAGTACAACAGGCCCATGAGTAGATTAGCCATGGCCACCAGAGGTGAAGTCTAAGCACGTGGTAAAGGGTTTAGCCTTCTATTCTCCAAGGTAAATTTAGCAGCTGTTATTGACAAAAGTCAAAACATACAAAAACAGAAACAAAATCTGACTCCCTAATCAAACATCATTCTCTGAGACTAATTACATCAGATAATTAACACCCTGGATATGCAGTAATTCTTATTGACTTGGATACACATGACATATGATATATTCCAGGTATGGATTAGTCTTTGCTACCAACAGAGTCATGGGCAGAACCGCTACATAAATTCTTGTATTTGATTAGCAAGACATCCAACTCCATAACATCACCTTTGGGGAAAGAAGCTATATTATATATATATATAGCAAAAGAGAAATGGTGGTTGGCACAGTCTTGGATTCAGTAGTCATATAACATCTGACATGTGCCAGAAGATGCTGGCCTGATGGGCTAAGACATATTTTGAGCCTCTGCACTTTTGACATTTTGGACCAGATCATTTTTTGTTGTGTGAATTTGGCGGTGACTTATAGTATATTTATTATCATTGTTCAACCATTGACTCTATGCAGTTGATGTTATTGGGACCCCACCCAGCTGTAAAAACTGAAAATATTTCCAAACACTGCAAAATGACCCCTGAGTGGGAGGTGGTGCAAAATGACCCCCAGTTAGAACTACTGAATCTTTTTAAAGGACAGTTGTGTTGTCACTTTGAAATGAATAACTCTGTGAGGCTGGGGTACTATTCTCCATGTTCTCTTTGTTTATCTATCATCTCTCTCTCTCTCTCTCTCTCTCTCTCTCTCTCTCTCATCTATCTGTCATCTATCTATCTATTAATCATCTATCATCTATGTATCAGCTATTTATCATCTATCTCTCTATCTTTCTCTCTATCTATCTATCACCTATCTATCTATATCTATCTATCACCTATCTATCACCTATCTATCTATATCTATCTATCACCTATCATCTATCTATCTATCTATCTATCTATCTATCTATCTATCTATCATTTATCTATCTATCATCTATCTATCTATCTATCTATCTATCTATCTATCTATCTATCTATCTATTATCTATCTATCATCTATCTATCACCTATCTATCTATCTATCTATCTATCTATCTATCTATCTATCTATCTATCTATCTATCATCTATCTATCTATCATCAATCACCTATCTACCTATCATCTACCTATCATGTCTATCTATCTATCTATCTATCTATCTATCTATCTATCTATCATCTATCTATCTATCACCTTTCTATCATCTACTTATCATCTATCTATCTATCTATCTATCTATCTATCTATCTATCTATCATCTATCTATCTATCTATCTATCTATCTATCATTTATCTATCTATCATCTATCTTAAATCCAAGTGTGTTATATGGTACCGTGTCATTAACTGAATATATGCATCCAGGAGCAAAGGGTATAAATAACAGTGGCCTCATTTATTATCATTCTCATTGACCCACCTGTGTAACGTGCAACTGCAGACTTAGAGTTTACTCTGGTTCCCAAAATAAAAGTGCTTCCTTTACAGGATATAGTAAAAGGCTTCTTAAGCTTTAAGCTTTGCTGTCCCTGGCTACATTGTGTTTCTTGTGGCCAAGACACAAGCAGAAAAGGACAGACTCACCATAAAGAATGGGATAATTAACTCTGATCATTAGGAGGAGGCAAGACTGTTTTACAAAATGGGAGAAGAGAAGAATGTATTTTCACCCACTTGATCCATTTAAATCTCTCTTGGTTACCTTTATGCCGATGTTGATGGTAAAGGACAAATGTAGAAGGGCATAGTGAGCACGGCTCAGACTGCTTTAGATATCTTGTCACTGCACAAAGTTAGCCACCTGGACTAGCAGAGGTGTTAACCAAGTAAGAGGAGTCTTGTATCAGTTAAAGAGAAGGAGGTGATGGATATCCATTGTGGCTTTGAGAAAGGCTGTAGTGGCTGGCCCGAGATTTATCTCACTAATCTTTCAGATATGTATATTGGATAAGCTTGAGAATCTTGAATAAGGTGGTCCCAGATCTAATGAACATATTTATGAAGCAAGAGGTTATGAGCAGCTCATGGGGTGGACTCTGGTGGATAAGGTCTTATGCCATCTACCAAATCTCCCTTTCTGGACCACGGCACTCAAGCTCTGGGAGTTTGGGTTGCCCATGGCTAAAAGCGTAGACTGTACTGAAGGCTGATGCTTTTCTCTAGGTTTTCTCTCTGTCCAGGGGCAGACCACACCTAATATTTGGTCAATGTGGGGATACAAGGACCTGTCTCCTTGCATCAATTTGGGATTAAATCTTAAGAACTCTCCTACTTAGTGCCAGGGTTTCTATAAGATAGCCTCTTCTCTTCCAGATGCATTGGATTTCAACTTTGGCCCAATTCTGCTTCCCTTGCAGTTTTTCAGAGCACTTTTCAATAAACTTCCTGCATTGAATCACCTCTCCAAAGTCTTTTTCATGGGAAATCTGACCTAAAATATTGACTGATCTGACATCTCTCAGATTGCAGTGAATAATGTGTCATTGTTAATTTAGCTGTAATAAATTTTATATAAAAATTTTGGAATTTGTCCCTAGTGTTCAAAATAATTTAATGCTTAAAGTTAAAGTTAAAAGCATCTCAACAAAAAATTGAAATTTTTCATAACTTTGTCATTTGACTTAAATTATTATATAAATCATGAAATTTTAAACATAGAGTATTTATTAAAATATTTTTATCAGAAATCTAACTAAAATTAGGTGGTAATTATGTATGATTAATTTTCACTAAGACTGTATTCCTTGTATAATGCCTAGTGAGTACCAAGTCAGTTTCTCCTTTATGATAATACCCTAAAAAGAAGGATATTAAATTAAAACATATCTAAGGCAAGGTGAGAAAAAAGTTTAAGAATCCAATTTATTTCAATAATGGAGGCCATTCTCTGAGCATTTACCAGGAATTTTTATTACATATATGTACAATACTCCTGGGATATTTGCGTATATGGTCAGCAGATATAAATTACAATATTTTCAGAAGGAAATCAGCAGCTTTTTATAATAAAGCAAAAGTCTATCATTAAATTTTAAATTGAATTTGGAAGTACATTTTTCTTTTCCAAATCGCTGTGGTTTAAAATAATTTATGTGGAAAATAAAAAACCAATGGATACTTTCAAACTCACTTTTTTTTTACATTATCTTACAAATGGGTGATTGAGTTCTTTGGTGTTTACTCAGTTACAGATAATATGGCTCAAAATTATTTCAATAAATTTAATGTCTCAGAAGATAATTTTCCTAAGTGATGTTGATTGTCACTGTACTTAATTAAAGAAAGAAAATACTATATTTCTACACAAAAACAAAACATAGGATGCAGTTATATGCCACAGTGGAATTTCCTAAGTTAATCTCAATAATACCTTCTTAGGTCTAAATAATTACCCTAATATTTATTCTAATTTTTGAAAAGAAATTAAAACACAATTATAGTAGAAAAGGAAAGTTAAATTGGATTGAATGTAAATACGTATTCAAAGAAGTAACAAAGAATAGCAGAGCTCTGGCTGTTATCTGAAGTTGGCAATGATATTTCATTTCATACATCATTTAGAGAATACTTTGCCAAAATGATTCTAAAAATTTACTAGCTCTTAAGATGTTAGTGGAAATAGAGTAAAAAACATTTGTTTTAAAAAAATGTTCATGCCAACATGCACAGTGCTGCTGAACCCTCCAGTACTGTCAGAAACATATTCATGTTGACTAGTTAATATGCCTGACTTTAATAAACTAAAAAGTAACATAAAACAATGAATAAAACACATTTATTTAAAAACAGTGAGAAAATTAGTTCAAATCTCCATAATGTATTTAATGATACATAAATCAGATACTGGAATTTAATGAATCATTTCTTGCCAATATTTTAATTCATAATTACACTAGTTTTATGACCAATTTAGAGATATGGGAAATGAGAAAAAATAGGTAATAGGTCCAAGTGTCATAGAAAGATAAGTCAATGTTAAATTTGTGGTTATACACCAGAACTTGCAAATTACTTAAGAGACATAAGAAAGAAATAAGCTATAAAGTTTATTTAATTTTTTCCCAAAATATTGGGCAAACTACTAAGATGCCTATTTTTTAAATATATCAACCTGTTTCACTAAAGAAGAAATCAAAAACTTTTAAATCAATTGGGGTATCCAGGATCCTAGTGAGATATAAAAAAAAAATGCAAGTCATTGTTGTAAATATTTACAATTTAAACTAGGTAATTTATAAGTATTTAAATAGTAGATAGTTACAGAGAAAAAAATGTAGGTATGATTGATAAAAGCAAAGAAATATTGATAGATATGTAGATGGGTGGATACAGGGATGGAAGTATAGAGAGAGCCATTGTTATGGGTGTTACTGAGTATGCAGTGCTTTTTTTAAAGGCAATTTTCCAAGAAATAGAAACTTTTGACTCATAGTATCTTGACCAAATCCTGTGTTATTACTAGTTATTACTGTTATTTATATAAATGAAAAGTTAATATTTTAAGGAGTTAATGCACTTGATGAAATTGCAATTGTTAGGCACTAATGGAGAAGGAAATGTAACATATGCCAGGCTCGTTTCAAAGCAAGAGCCCAACCATGGTACTTGCTACTTTTCCTCCCTATAAATAGGGCATTATATTCAGCACTAAAATGATGGAGTCATTTAAAAGTAGAAGGCTTAAATCATTTCTTGGTTATCATGACTGTGCATCAGCTTCTGAGTTGGTCCTAGTCAGGAGTACAGTGTAGGACTTCACATTGCTTTGTAAGCACAACAGCAATTCTGTTACAAGTGGTCGAACATCAACACTATGGAAGGACTTAATGAACTCACTTGAGGCTATAATTTCAGGGTAAGGTGAAGTATTGCCATTAAGGGAAAAAAATACCACAGGCAATCATTTCTATTTTTGTTCATAGTTCTAGAAGGCACAAATTAAAAGAAAATAGAAAAGAGCAGTTTAATTGACATGATCCATAAAAGTAGAAGCTGTCTTTCATGAATATTCTCACTTAATTTACAATGTGGTTATTCAGTCTACTGTAACAGGGATTGGGAACCTATGGCTCATGGGCCAGATGTGGCTCTTTTGATGGCTGCATCAGGCTCGCAAACAAATCTTTAATAAAAAAATAATAACGTTAAAAATATAAAACATTCTCATATATTAAAATCCATTCATTTCCTACTGCTCATGTTCATGGTTGCAGATGGCTGGAGCCAATCACAGTTGTCCTTTGGGACAACACCAAATTTTTATTGGAAAATGTATAATGTACACAGGTCATTGTGAGGTCAGGAAGTAAACTTTCCTCCTTTTAATCAAGTAGTCAGCTAGCTAATTGCAGCAACCCTTTTGATGAAGAAGATGGCTAAAAGAAAAAAAGACAAGGAGTATCATACTTTTCAGCGGAATGGACAGAGGAATTCACCTTTGTGGAGAGAGAAGATTCTGCAGTGTGTCTAATATGCAATGATAAAATTGCATCAATGAAACGGTCAAATATAAAGTGGCACTTTGACATGCGCCACACTACATTTGCATCGAAATACACAGCAGAGGACAGAAGGAAGAAAGCATGTGAAGAGCTACTGTGCAGAGTGCAAGCTAGTCAGCAGCCACTCTGTGTTTGGACCCAACAAGGTGACTGGAATTCGGCTAGCTTTGCTGGTGCTCTAGCAATTGTGAGAAACGGAAAGCCATTCACAGATGGAGAGGATGCCAAAACATTCACGCTTGATGTTGCCAATGAACTTTATGATGACTTTTCAGATAAGACAAGATAATCAAATGAATAAAAGACATACCTCTGTTGGCAAGAACTGTTCATGATCATACCATCATGCTGGCAAATCAAATTGAGGCAACACAAGTGAAGGACATAAATGCCACACTATTCTTTTCTCTCACTTAGGATGAGTCAACAGATGAAAGCCATTTATTCCAGTTCAGCGTGATTGCAAGGTATGCTGTAGGTGACACACTACATGAGGAAAGTCTTGCTGTTTTGCTTATGAAAGAGACAACATGAGGGGAGGATTTATTTAAGTCTTTCGCTGAGTTCGCTAAAGAAAAAATCTACCGATGGATAAACTTATTTCAGTGTGTACTGATGGTGCTCTGTGTATGATAGGGAAAAACAGAGGATTTGTAGTGCTTCTTCATGAACATGAAGAGACCCATCCTAAGTTTTTACTCCATCCTACATTAGGAGGCGCTTTGTGCTCAGATGTGTGGGGAGCAGCTTGGTGAGGTGATGTATGTGGTCATTCGAGTGGTCAACTTTATTGTTGCCTGAGTTTTAAATAATCACCAGTTTAAAACACTGCTGGATGAAGTTGGGAATAATTATCCTGGTCTGCTTCTGCACTGCAACGTGCATTATTTGTCAATAGGGAAGGTGTTCAGCCATTTTGTGGCTTGTGTGAGCAAAATCCGGACTTTTCTCAAAATGAAAAATGTCAAGCATCCTGAGTTAGCTAACACTGAGTGGCTCCTGAAGTTTTACTATCTTGTGGACATGATTGATCATCTGAACCAGCTCAATGTGAAAATGCAAGGTGTTGGAAATACAGTCTTATCCCTTCAACAAGCAGTGTTTGCATTTGAAAACAAGCTGGAATTCTTCATCACTGACATTAAAACAGGTCATTTACTACACTTTGAAAAACTGGGGGAGTTTAAAGATGCATGCACAGCAAGTGACCCTGCTGAACGTCTTGATCTCCATCAGTTAGTGGGCTTCACATCTAATCTACTGCATTTATTCAAAGCATGCTTTGGAGATTTTCATGAGCGCACTTGTTTTTTTAAGTTCATCATCCATCCACATGAGTGTGCAGTGGACAGCGCCAACCTGAGTTACATCCCTGGTGTCTTTGTCAGAGATTTTGAGCTATAAGCTGCTAACCTGAAAGCCTCAGACATATGGATGAATAAGTTCAAGTCACTGAATGATGATTTGGAAAGACTTGCACGACAGCAAGCAAAGTTGGTGAGCAAACACAAGTGGGGAGAAATGAAAAAACTTCAACCCGTGAACCAGCTGATTGTCTAATTGGAATGCGCTTCCCGTCACATACCACACACTGCAGCATGTGAGTATTGCTGTACTGACAGTGTTTGGCTCTATGTATGCATGTGAACAGTCTTTCTCCCATCTAAAGAACGTTAAGACCAACCTACGATCAAGTTTAACGGATGGAAGTCTCAACGCCTGCATGAAGCTTAACTTCACCACATGTCAACCAGATTACAAAGCGATCAGCAAAACCATGCAGAACCAGAAGTAGCATTAATGGTAAGAAGTACTTTATTCATCACTGGTTAGCAGCAGCATAACAACATTATTAAAAATAATTCAGAGACTTATTGTACTTTAAAAGTGTTGGTATTACTTTTAAATTACTTTTAAAAATGCACACAACACTTGTATTTAGTGTTAAACATATTGTATGGCTCTCACGAAATTACATTTTAAAATATGTGGCGTTTGTGGCTCTCTCAGCCAAAAAGTTCCCAACCCCTGTACTATAACATTCTCTTCATGATGCCAGTAGCCAAGTTTTAAAAAGTCTTTAAATAATTGTATATTTACATGATGTTCTAAGAATATAGAGAAATCTTATATACCATTCAAGAAGTTACAATTCAACTGTAACATTTTGTAAAACTGTAGTACAAGATCAAAGCCATAAAATTCATGTTAGTATCATCAACTAGTCTTATTTAGATTTCATGTATTTTAATGCCAGTTATTTCTTGGTATTTGTACTTATATAAAATTTCATTTTATGCATTATTTTTGTGACCACTGTTAAAAAAACAGAAGGTTTGTTTTGAGTTTGCCATAGTTTATTGCTTAATTTTTTTATAAATAAATTTTTATTAATGTTAATGGGGTGACATCAATAAATCAGGGTACATATATTCAAAAAAATGTCCAGGTTATCTTGTCATTCAATTATGTTTCATACCCATCACCCAAAGTCGGATTGTCTTCCGTCACCCTCTATCTAGATTTCTTTGTTTCCCCCTCCTCCCCCTTCCACTCTCCCTCTTTCTCTCCCACACCCCCCCCTACCCCAACACCCGTGGTAACCACCACACTCTTGTCCATGTCTCTTAGTCTCGTTTTTATGTCCCATCAATGTATGGAATCATGTAGTTCTTGTTTTTTTCTGATTTACTTATTTCACTCCATGTAATGTTATCAAGATCCCACCATTTTGTTGTAAATGATCCGATGTCATCATTTCTTATGGCTGAGTAATATTCCATAGTGTAAATGTGCCACACTTCTTTATCCAGTCTTCTATTGAAGGGCTTTTTTGTTGGTTCCTATCTTGGCCCCTGTAAACAATGCTGCAATGAACATGGGGCTACATGTGTCTTTACGTGTCAATGTTTCTGAGTTTTGGGGGTATACACCCAGTGGAGGGATTGTTGGGTCATAAGGTATTTTATTTTCAGTTTTTTGAGGAACCACCATACTTTCTTTTATAATGGTTGTACTACTTTACATTCCCACCAACAGTGAATGAAGGTTCCTTTTTCTCCACAGCCTCTCCAACATTTGCTATTACCTGTCTTGGTTTTTTAAAATAATTTTATTTTTTTAATGGGGTGACATCAATAACTCAGGGTACATATATTCAAAGAATACATGTCCAGGTTATCTTGTCTGCCGCAGACCAGCGCAGCTCCTAATAATGGTGCAGAATTGAGGAAACACACTTTGTCAGAACAAAAACGATGGGACCAGGAGGACTCTTCAAACTGCCTGGCAGTATCTGAGTGCCTCACAGCCCCAGTTCGCTTTACTATATAGACCTATGCAAATCAAGTACCCTGATACAAAGTTGCACATCAAAGGCTAAGACAGGAACTCTCCCAAGGCAAAAACAGGATACATTAGTGAAATTTACAAACATCTGAAACAAACAAAGAGTCAGAGGAAGGGCATGTATATTGCTTCCTGCAACCCAAGGAAACAAGTGGAGTGGGTGCAAACACTCAGCATCAAAGCCAAATATGGAGATGGAGGGGGGAGAACTTAGCACCCTGCCAAGCCTTGAATCTATAATGGCTTTTTGCCATTAATGGTCCACAACATATCCCCCTTTTCTTTTTAATTTGTGTGCTGAGATTTGCACTCATCTGATTTTCTAATTTGGAGGCAGATGGAAAAATACAGAAGAAACACAAAATTAGTATAGCCAATGCTAACAGATACCCAAAACAAGTATACTAATACATCACAGTGATTAAAGCCTTTAAGCAAACTCTTTAAGCTAATACAACAAGAATGTATAAAAGAGTAATGTAGCCGTGGCCGGTTGGCTCAGTGGTAGAGTGTCGGCCTGGCGTGCAGAAATCCCGGGTTTGATTCCCGGCCAGGGCACACCTGCTTCTCTACCCCTCCCCTTCTCCTTCCTCTCTGACTCTCTCTTCCCCTCCCGCAGCCGAGGCTCCATTGGAGCAAAGATGGCCTAGGTGCTGGGGATGGCTCCTCGGCCTCTGCCCCAGGCACTAGAGTGGCTCTGGTTGCAACAGAGCGACGCCCCGGAGGGGCAGAGCATAGCCCCCTGGTGGGCAGAGCATCGCCCCCTGGTGGGTGTGCTGGGTGGATCCCAGTCGGGTGCATGCGGGAGTCTGTCTAACTGTCTCTCCCCGTTTCTGGCTTCAGAAAAATACAGAAAAAAAAAAAAGAAAAAAAAAGGAGTAATGTCCTTAAAGTGTTCACCAAGTCCAAGTTGGCACCAACACCATTCCAAATCTCGGCAAATGCAACCCAACCCCAGTTCAGTCCATCAAAAACTGTCACAGGAGCAGGAGTCCAGGAAAATTCCACATTCAGGAGAAGTCCACATGGCACTGTAATTGCCGTCACACTTCCACACTCTGCAGTTAGCATCAAAGTCCCAATGACTGCTGCTCCCAGCTGGCAATGACCCAGGTAGACTGGAAAAGCCATCTGCAGCATGCATGAAGACGGAGCTTCTGTTTTCTTTAAACTGGAAAGATGAACCCAGGGGTCCTATACTGGAGCTTTACAGCCATTGGGTGGTGAGGAGAATCTTGGGATACACTAAGCTGGGTGGCAGAGGTAAATTTGTAAGTTGGCAAAAAAGGAAAAAAGGAGCTCTGAATTAGGAGTAGGTCCTAGCCTAAAATATGAGTGGGGCATTGAGGCAGGAGGAATAAAGGAAAGACTATATATTAATCAAAGCATCAGAAAACAGGACTATCAATACCCACAACAGAGATCTTCGAAGGAAGAATAGTTAAATGGCCCTTGTGTAAATGAGACCAGTCTTCTACCAGCTACTTGGAAGAAATACCCTAGGCTCGTCCACAGGGTCGTAGATGGGGCTGATGGCCCTGGGCACCTTTTAGCCTTCAGTGGCAAATCCCAGTATTCTGGGCAAGGTTAGGTCACAGGTGGCTGGAGCAGGGTTGGAAGAGACTGAACCCTCCCTTAGAGGAGTGAGGGGGAAGCCTACCTTCCAGTGTCCCTTCTCCCTCACAGCAAAAGCATGTAAGCCTGGCAGGCTTTGGCTTAAATGACCATCCTTTCCACTATTGAAGCAGGGCCCTGATGAAGTTCCAGTTGGAGCATTGGAGCTTTTGAGGGCGTATGCCAAGAGCTAGTATTTTACCTGATCTCCTTTGGGCTTTTTTGGCCTCTTGGTACCTTAAAAGCCATGCTCAGAAGATCTCAGTGAAGGGCTTGAGAGTCCCTATCTGCCTATCTGGAGCTATTTGGAAAAAGATAAAACAGTGTTATTAGCTGAATCAAATAAAAATAAAAAAGGGGTAGTAGTTTGCAGGACAAAAAATTTGGCATCTCTTGTACATCAGCATTCAAAAGAAACTGTTTGAAGTAAAAAGCATGACAGGGTAGACCTGCAGGAGCTCCAGGACATGACTCCCCACCCCCTTCTTTTTATATTAATTACAATTGAATCTTCAAGCAAATGTTAAGCACACTTTACAATATTTTGACTTCAAAGATTGCAAGAAATTCTTGACTTTGTGTTAACTAAAATAGAGTAAATGCACCTTCAAGCAACATTCCCACACTTATCAAAACACCCCCTTAATATTAATTAACAGGCACATTAAAGAGTACATATCAAAACTGAAAAATCCCAGTGTGATCTTCATTATTCTCCTATAGTAAAAAAAATCTTTACACTTTTATTATGTAAATCTATGCTGCTTCAAGCCTTTCACTTGTGGCCTGGAGCAGCCAGGCCAAACCAGCAAGTCTTTTGGATCCAAAATGAGCATGCTTTACTTATTTCAAGCAAAATTATATTTATATAGGGAAATGAAATTATCCCCATTTTGTTTTCAATACTAGAGCCGGCATTTCCAAAACTATTATCATTATTACTTTTCATGTAAGGACTTAATTCAGGCCTTATAAACAAAAAACACTTAGGCATTATACAAAGACTTCACATACAATCACACAAATCAAGAGTGAAACCCGGGGTTTTAGAGATTAAACTATGGCCTGCTTGATCTTAACTAGGGCTATCTTAATAGGAACATAATAAGGATATATACTAAACAGAGATCTCTCTCGAAAAATCTCAAGACGGCCGTATGAGATTTCTGTTCAGCAACACCCAAATCAGGCCCTCCTTTCACCTTCTTTTCAGGCAATGGAGCAGGAAGAAAATAAAATTATCTAAAACATTAAAAAATTAGATAATAATAATTGAGAAAGGGAAGAGAGTATAGTAAAATAAGCCTCATACAATTGCTCTTGTGAAGTGAGGCTCTCATGTAGAATCATGGTGTCTCACCAGTCATTCAGGGATCCACCGAGGAGCTTCAGCAGACCTAGGAAAAACACACACATATCCTCGGCCCCATAAGAGAACAGGGTCTGGCCCTTGCCAGATTCCTGTGAGCAGGTCCTTCCATCGCACTTCAGGGAAGGCTTTCCTTGCAGGGTTCCAGAGTCTCTCTGCTGCTGAATGACCCTGTACATCAGTATCCAAAAAATTTAAAGTAAAAAGAGCATGACAAAGAGGATTTTCAGGAGTTTCCTAATACTTAAGTTGCTATTTGGCTCCTAACTCTGAACACACCTCACAATGCACTAACCAAATTAGTTAAGTCTTAAGGATCTACATTCTATTCTATTTAAATTTAAATGAGTGCTCCTTACAAGTTCTAAAAACATTTTATTTTTTCTAAATATTAGAGTCAGCATTTCCAATTTTTGCATGCAAAAAAACCTTAATTCAGGCCTTAAAAACAGACACATTTTGACAACATTAAACAAAGACTAAACAGAAACAAGAATTAGATGAACCAGACAAACCAGAGAGAAACCCGGGATTTCAGAGCACATCCAGATTAGAAAGATGCCTGCCTGATATTAGTCAGGGCATTTTCTCACAGAGAGATTGAAGGATGTGACTAAACAAAATCTCCCTGAGAAAATTTGCTCTCAGCAGCTGCTGGGATATTTTCTTTAGTCAGATCCAACACAGGTCCCCTGCCTCAACCTCCAGGCAAAGAACAAGAAAGAAACAAAATGATAGTTCAGAAGATCATAGTTAAAACATTAAAGAAAATCAGATCAGGACAGGAAAAGCTGTAACTTTCCTAATACCTGAATCTCCTATCCATTCTCAAATTCTATAGTTGCTGTAACCGGTGGCTCAGGTTGACTATGCTGAGATTTTTCTCCTACCTCAACAGCCCCTTCATGAAAGTCCAACTTCCACAGGAAACAATCACCACTGGAGAAACAAGCACAAGCAATCACCTTCCAGCCATTTGGGGGAAGAGCACTTGTACTAATAATATCTGATAAACCAAGTGAAAAGGGGGCAGTAGGCCCATACTGAACACAAGGAAGTTTAAGCTCTTTCAGAGCTCTAAAAGGTACAGGTTTATGTTCTCGCACTAGTCTCCCTGTATCATCCTGTATTTCTACAACAGGAAAAAGGGTAAAGCCATAATTTATTGTTTCCCCTACATTTCGAGCCTGGTAATCAGCCTGATAAGAGAACGGAGGAGCAGAGAGTTGAATGTAGGAAGAAGCTGAGGGCAGCGGAGGCCCTGCAGCTAAGGCAGCCATAACCATGGATTTTTCATCCCCCCTGTCATCCTCAGACTCCAAGTTATCCTTGTTTTCACATCCCTCTGTTTCCAGCTCACCCTGATACTCTTCAGACAATGATTTGTCTTCATATGGAAACATTCCTACATAAAGGTCCCGTATTTTTTACCCTATCTGTCCCATAATCTTTTACTCCCAACTACACTTTCCCCAAAAACTTTCTTTACTCACTGTGCGCACTTCACTTTGGGGAGTTCCGTCACCTTCCTTCAGTTTTAGTTTCCTCGTACTCATACTCAAGTCATCTGTTCGGGCGCCACTTGCCGCAGACCAGTGCAGCTCCTAATAACGGTGCAGAATTGAGGAAACACACTTTGTCAGAACAAAAACGATGGGACCAGGAGGACTCTTCAAACTGCCTGGCAGTATCTGAGTGCCTCACAGCCCCAGTTCGCTTTATTATATAGACCTATGCAAATCAAGTACCCTGATACAAAGTTGCACATCAAAGGCTAAGACAGGAACTCTCCCAAGGCAAAAACAGGATACATTAGTGAAATTTACAAACATCTGAAACAAACAAAGAGTCAGAGGAAGGGCATGTATATTGCTTCCTGCAACCCAAGGAAACAAGTGGAGTGGGTGCAAACACTCAGCATCAAAGCCAAATATGAGATGGAGGGGGGAGAACTTAGCCCCCTGCCAAGCCTCGAATCTATAATGGCTTTTTGCCATTAATGGCCCACAATACTTGTCATTCAATTGTGTTGCATACCCTTCACCCAAAGTCAGATTGTCCTCTGTCACCTTCTATCTAGTTTTTTTTGTGCCCCTGCCCCTCCCCCTTTCCCTCTCACTCTCCCCCCACCCCCTGGAACCACCACAATCTTATCAATGTCTCTTAGTCTCACTTTTATATCCCACCTACTTATGGAATAATGCAGTTTCTGCTTTATTCTGATTTACTTATTTCACTTTGTATAATGTTATCAAAATTCCACCATTTTGCTGTAAATGATCCGATGTCATCATTTCTTATGGCTGAGTAATATTCCATAGTGTATATGTACCACATCTTCTTTATCCAGTCATCTATTGATGGGCTTTTTTGTTGTTTCCATGTCCTGGCCGCTGTGAACAATGCTGCAATAAACATGGGGCTACATGTGTCTTTACATGTCAATGTTTCTGAGTTTTGGGGGTATATACCCAGTAGAGGGACTGCTGGGTCATAAGGTAGTTCTATTTTCAGTTTTTTGAGGAACCACCATACTTTCTTCCATAATGGTTGTACTACTTTACATTCCCACCAACAGTGTATGAGGGTTCCTTTTTCTCCACAGCCTCTCCAACATTTGCTATTACCTGTCTTGTTAGTAATAGCTAATCTAACAGGTGTGAGGTGGTATCTCATTGCAGTTTTGATTTGCATTTCTCTAATAACTAAAGAAGATGAGCATCTTTTCATATATCTGTTGGCCATTTGTATTTCTTCCTGGCAGAAGTGTCTGTTCATGTCCTCTTCACATTTTTTTATTGGATTGTTTATTTGTTCGTTGTTGAGTTTTATGAGTTCTTTGTATATTTTGGACATTAGGCCCTTATCTGAGCAGTTGTTTGAAAATATCATTTCCCATTTAGTTGGCTGTCTGTGTATTTTGTTATCAGTTTCTCTTGCTGAGCAAAAACTTCTTAATCTGATGTAGTTCCATTCATTAATTTTTGGCTTCACTTCTCTTGCCTTTGGAGTCAAATTCATAAAATGCTCTTTAACCAGGTCCATGAGTTTAGTACTTATGTCTTCTTCTATGTACTTAATTGTTTCAGGTCTTATGTTTAGATCTTTGATCCATTTTGAGTTAATTTTAGTACAAGGGGACAAACTGTAGTCCAGTTTCATTTTTCGCATGTGGCTTTTCACTTTACCCAGCACCATTTATTGAAGAGGCTTTTTTTTCCTCCATTGTGTGTTGTTGGCCACTTTATCAAAAATTATTTGACCATATATATGTGGTTTTATTTCTGGGTTTTCTATTCTCTTGCATTGGTCTGAGTGACTATTTTTTTGCCAATTGCATTAAATTTGTTTATTGCTTTGAGTAATATGACCATCTTGATTATATCTATTCTTCCTAAACAAGGACAAGGATTATTCCTCAATCCCATTATATCTTTTTCGATTTCCCTTAACAATGGTTTGTAGTTTTCATTATTAAGTCCTTTACATTCTTTATTATCTTTATTCCTAAGGTTTTTTTTGTTGTTGTTGTTGCAATCATGAAGGGGATTATGTTTTTGAGTTCATTCTCAAATGTTCCATTGTTGGCATATAGAAAGGCTATGGATTTCTGTATGTTAATTTTGTATCCTCCAACCTTACTGTATTGGCTTATTATTTCTAGTAGTCTTTTTGTGGATTCTTTGGGGTTTTCGATGTATAGGATCATATCATTTGCAAAAGTGATACCTTTACTTCTTCTTTTCCAATATGGATGCCTATTTTTTTTTGTCTTGTCTGATTGCTCTAGCTAGAACCTCTAGTAAAACATTAAATAAGAGTGGAGAGAGTGGACAACCCTGTCTTGTTCCTGATTTAAGGGGAAAGGCCTTCAGTTTAGTGCCATTTAATATGATGTTAGCTGATGGTTTATTATATATGGCCTTTATCATGTTGAGATATTTTCCTTCTATACCCATTTTGTTGAGTGTCTTAAACATAAAGTTGTGTTGTATTTTATTGAATGCCTTTTCTGCATCTATTGATAAGATATTGTGGGTTTAGTTCTTTGTTTTGTTGATATGGTGTATCATGTTAACCGTTTTATGTATGTTGAACCATCTTTAAGATTATTGGATAAATCCCACTTGATCATGATGTATTAATTTTTTAATATGTTGTTGTATTCGATTTGCCAGTATTTTGTTTAGTATTTTAGCATCTGTGTTCATTAGAGATATTGGTCTATAGTTTTCTTTTTTTGTGCCATCCTTGCTATGTTTCGGTATGAGGGTTATGTTGGCCTCATAAAATGTGTTTGGATGTATTGCTTCTTCTTCAATTTTTTGGAAGACATTGAGTAGAATAGGAACCAAGTCTTCTTTGAATGTTTGATAGAAATCACTAGTATAACTGTCTGGACCTGGATTTTTATATTTGGGGTGGTCTTTAATAGTTTTTTCTATTTCTTCCCTACTAATTGGTCTGTTTAGGCTTCCTGCTTCTTCATGACTCAATCTAGGAAGGTTGTATTATTCTAGAAATTTTTCCATTTCTTCTAGATTGTTGAATTTGGTGGCATATTGTTTTTCATAGTATTCTACAATAATTCTTTTTATATCTATGATGTCTGTGGGGATTTCTCCTCTTTCATTTTGGATTTTGTTTATGAGTCCTTTCTCTTTTTTTCTTGGTGAGTCTTGCCAAGGGTTTGTCAATTTTGTTGATCTTTACAAAGAACCAGCTCCTTGTTTTATTAATTTTCTCTATAGTTTTTCTGTTTTCTATTTCATTTATTTCTGCTCTGACTTTTATTATTTCCTTTATTTGGCTGGTTTTGGGTTGTCTTTGTTCTTCTTTTTCTATTTTTAAGGTGTGAAGTTAAGTGGTTCACTTGGGCTCTCCCTAGTTTGTTCATATTGGCCCGAAGTAATATGAACTTCCCTCTTATTACTGCTTTTGATTCATCCAGAGATTCTGATATGTTGTATTGTCATTTTCATTTGTCTGTATACATCTTTTGATCTTGTGCTTTTTTCTTCTTTGACCTATTCATTTTTTAAAAGTATGTTGTTTAGTTTCCACATTTTTGTGGGATTCTTTTTTCTCTTTTTTGCAGTTGAATTATAGTTTCAAGGCTTTATGATCAGAAAATATGCTTGGTACAATATCAATTTTTCTGAATTTGCTGATGTTGCTTTTTTGGCCCAACATATGGTCAATTCTTGAGAGTGTTCCATGTACACTAGAGAAAAATGTATACTCTGTCGCTTTGGAATGAAATGTCCTGTAGATGTTGATCATATCCAGGTGCTCTAGTGTTTTGTTTAAGGCCAATATATCTTTATTGATTCTCTGTTTGGATTACCAATCTAGAGCGATCAGCAGTGCATTGAGGTCTCCATGTATGATTGTATTTTTAGCAGTTTTTGTTTTTAGGTCAATAAGTAGCTGTCTTATATATTTTGGTGCTATTTGGTTTGGTGCATATATATTAAGGATTGTTATGTCTTCTTGATTCAGTGTCCCTTTAATCATTATGAAATGACCATTTTTGTCTCTGAGTACTTTTTCTGTCTTGTATTCAGCATTATTAGACATGAGTATTGCTACAACTTCTTTTTTTTTTTTTTGTATTTTTTTTGCTTGGAGTATTGTTTTCCAGCCTTTCACTTTGAATTTGTTTTTATTCTTGTTCCTTTGATGTGCTTCTTGTAGGCAGCATACAGTTGGAATTTTTTTTAATCCATTCTGCTACTCTGTGTCTTTTTATTGGTGAGTTTAATCCATTTATATTTAGTGTAATTATTGACACTCATGGGTTTCCTATTGCCATTTTATAAATTGCTTTCTATTAGTTTTGAATCTTCTTTGATTCTTCTCTTTTGTTTTGCTATCATTTGCTTTCGTTTGTTTGTATTCCATACTTCTTTCCTCTGTTACTAACTTTTTTAAGTCATGTGCTTCTGTGGTGGTTTTTTAAGGTTGGTTACCATTAGGTAATGAAAAGGGTACCTACCATATTCATTGTAGTACCCTATCTTATGAGTGTATCTGCAATTCATCATCCTTTGCTACTGTTATTGTCTGTCCTCTCCCCTTTTTTTGCTTTTGTTGTCACAGTTTCAATTTGGTTTTATTGTGTTCTTGGTGGAGCTTTTACTTGTGGTATTGTTTTGTTTTGTTCTTTGAATCTGGTTTGAAAGCACCCTTTAGTATTTCCTGGAGTGGAGGTTTTCTGATGATAAATTCTCTCATCTTTTCTGTATCTGTGAATGTTTTTATTTCTTCTTCATATTTGAAGGATAGCCTTGATGGGTATAGTATTCTTGGCTGAAAGTTCCTCTCTTTCAGGGTTTTAAATATTGGGGCCCACTCTCTTCTAGCTTGTAGAGTTTCTGCTGAGAAATCCAAGGATAATCTAATAGGCCTTCCTTTATATGTTGTATTCATCTTTTCCCTGGCTGCCTTGAGAATTTTTTCTTTGTCGTTGGTTTGTGCCATTTTCATTATGATGTTCCTTGGAGTAGGTTTGCTGTGGTTAAGAAAACTCAGTGTTCTTTTTGTTTCTTGAATTTGAGGCTTTAGTTCTCTGCATAGGCTTGGGAAGTTCTCGTTATTATTTTTTGAATATATTCTCCATTCCATTTTCTCTTTCTTCTCCCTCTGATATACCTATTATTGTTATGTTGTTCTTTTTGATGGAGTCAGACAATTCCTGTAAGGCTTTCTCATTTTTTTAAATTTTTGAGTCTCTCTCTTCTTCTCTCTGTTGTGCCTGAAGTTTCTTGTCTTCTATGTCACTAATCCTACCTTCTATCTGGCCTGTTCTGTTAGTTAAGCTTGTTACCTCATTTTTTAGTTAATGAATTGAGTTTTTCATCTCTGTTTGATTTATTTTTGTAGTTTCAATTTTCTTGGTAATATATTCTTTGTGTTTGTTGAGTTGTTTTCTGAGCTTCTTAAATTGCCTTTCTGTGTTATCTTATATATCTCTGAGTATTTTTTGGATTTGTATTTTAAATTCTCTGTTATTTAGCTCCAAGGTTTCCAATATATTAAATTTTTTCTCCTGAGATTTTTCCACATCTATCTCTGCTACTTTTCTATCTTTTGTATCATGATATTCAATTTACTTTTTCTTAATGGCATCTGAGTGTTGTGTTGTTGATAGCACTAATGATAATTAATAAAGAATAAAAAAAGTAAGAAAAAGTAAAAAAACCAGAAAAATATTTGGAAAAATAAAACACACACAAAAAAACAATAATAATTTATTATCCCCCCTTTTCTTTCTTCTCTTCCCCTCATCTTCCCTCCTACTTATGAAAATATCGTGATGAATTGTTAGTTGTATTATGCTAAATGGAACAAAAATTGCGTATAACGGAGGGTGTGAGTTGGGGGGAAGTGTTCAAGGGGCAAAAAAGAAAGTAGGGACCCACAAAATGCAAAAAAGGAAAAAATTTGGGTCAAGTATAAAATGATTTGCTTGTAAGTGATGATCAACTAAGAGATATAATGAGAAGGATAAGAGGGAAACAGGAAAAAGGAAAAAAATACTATTGTATTAAGTGGAGCAAAACTAAATTGAATGGAGATCCTGGGTTGGGAAGAATGCTAATGAGTTAAAAAGCGAAGTAAAAAGCATCCAAAATGCCACAAAAAAAAAAACTTGAGTCTCAAATTAAATAATTTGTTCATGATTGAGGATTGAATGAAAGGAAAAGTAAAAGGAGAAAAGAAGAAATTAATAGAGAGGGAGAAATAAGAAAAAGGGGAAAAGAAAAAAAAGAAAAAAGAAAAAAACAAAAATATTGAGAGAGTGAGATAGTTAAGGGTTTTGGAGTGTAACCCTCATGGAGAGTAAGGAAGAAGAAAAGAAATAAAATATAACACTTATGGGTAGTGTAGTTCAAGAAGAAGACAGGTCGGCCTAGCGTGCGGAGGACCCGGGTTCGATTCCCGGCCAGGGCACACAGGAGAAGCGCCCATTTGCTTCTCCACCCCTCCACCGTGCTTTCCTCTCTGTCTCTCTCTTCCCCTCCCGCAGCCAAGGCTCCATTGGAGCAAAGATGGCCCGGGCGCTGGGGATGGCTCTGTGGCCTCTACCTCAGGTGCTAGAGTGGCTCTGGTCGCAACATGGCGACGCCCAGGATGGGCAGAGCATCGCCCCCTGGTGGGCAGAGCGTGGCCCCTGGTGGGCGTGCCGGGTGGATCCCGGTCGGGCGCATGCGGGAGTCTGTCTGACTGTCTCTCCCTGTTTCCAGCTTCAGAAAAATGAAAAAAAAAAAAAAAAAGAAGACAGAATAAGATAGGCAGAGAATAAAAGGACCAAGGTGGAGGAAATAGAAATAATAATAATAAAGGCAAGAAGATGAAAGAAACAAAAAAATAGTGGAACAAGTTATAAAGTCTGTGGAAATTTCTTGATTTTTAGAGGTTAACTTCTTCTTCCTTTTTCTTTTCTCTCCCTCTTCCTGGTTGGTGACTCTCTGAACCCCAGGCTCTACCCCTGTGGCATGTTTAGGTAGAGATTTGCAGTTGATGAGACTCTACGGCTCTGTCATATATTAGGCTTCAGTTTCATTGGTAGTCAAGGGTTGTTAGCGTTTGTAGGCTCCGACAATGAGAGAGTCCATTTTCCCAGAGCCTCTCTCCTAGTCTCTCCTTCCTGAATTAGCAGCCTGGTGATCCAGCTATGAGGCAGTTGCTGCCTCTGCCTGAGGAGTAAAAGGTTCAAAGAGCTGGCCAATCCCCACTCTATCCCCACTCAATGCAGGGCTCTGGGTAAGGCTCTGGCAGTCAGAGCCACCAGTGTAATCAGGCGGGGCTGGGAGCCAATTGCTCTCAAGGTGACTTTCTATGAGCCTCCAGGCCTATTCAGCACACCTAGCACTCTGTGGGAGCACTATCCCCAGGCTCTGCACACTTCGTAACCTGTTTTGGGTTGGAGGAAGATGCTACTGCTCGTGGCACGGGTGTTTGCTCGCGGCGGCTGATTCACCACAGGCACACTCTTTCCTCAGCTTGAACGAACGTCTTCGCTGCAGCCTAGCTTCCTCCAAACCCTTTGCCCCCCTGACTCTCAGTTCCAAGTGAAAGTAGCCTTTGCTCAGGTTAGTGAGGAAGGCAGATTGCTCCTTTGTCTGACTTATTTCTTCAAGGTTGATTATATAAGATCTAATGGAAAGTTCTGTCCATTTTTGGAATAAAACAAAATGCAAATTTTTCTTACCATCAATAAACTTTATTTAATAATATAATTGCCATTATTATTAATGATTTCTTGTCAGTGTGAGGGCAATTTTTATATCCCATTTTTGAAAAATGTTTTATCTTTTGATGTGAAAAATTGAACCAGTGCTTGTTTGATATCTTCTTCATTTTTGAATTTTTTGCCCTTCAAAAAATTTTGTAAGGACAGCCCTGGCCAGTTGGCTCAGCGGTAGAGCGTCGGCCTAGCGTGCGGAGGACCCGGGTTCGATTCCTGGCCAGGGCACACAGGAGAAGCACCCATTTGCTTCTCCACCCCTCTGCCACGCTTTCCTCTCTGTCTCTCTCTTCCCCTCCCGCAGCCAAGGCTCCATTGGAGCAAAGATGGCCCGGGCGCTGGGGATGGCTCTGTGGCCTCTGCCTCAGGCACTAGAGTGGCTCTGGTCACAACATGGGGATGCCCAGGATGAGCAGAGCATCGCCCCCTGGTGGGCAGAGCTTCGCCCCTGGTGGGCGTGCCGGGTGGATCCCGGTCGGGCGCATGCAGGAGTCTGTCTGACTGTCTCTCCCTGTTTCCAGCTTCAGAAAAATGAAAAATAAATAAATAAATAAATAAAAAATTTTGTAAGGACAAAAACAAGTGATAGTTGGAGTGTGCTACATCCAGGGAATATGGTGGATGCAACAGACATGCTTCTGTAGCATTTCTTCCTTGTTGAAATTTGTAAAAATTACAGTGGCATAAATGAACTTTATCAGTAGCCATGGGTACACTATGGCTTCACACATAAGACTAACATAATCAACTTTGTTTTAGTTAATTTGCTACATCAGTATGTATACATTAAGTGATAAAAATAGAGAGGCACACATGCACCAAATAAACACGTGCTTACGTGTCGAAACTTCTTTTGATAGAAAGGACAGAACTTTCTGGTAGACCTTATATATTTAGTCAATTTTTTGCTCTATCCTACCTTTGCCTTCAGTGTGTGGAACTCCGGGATGCTCCAAGGATAGATTTTTCTGACCCTGGTTGATGAACTTGTTGAAATTTCGGGGAGATTTGTCAGTCGTGCTTCTCACGGCGCCATTTCTCTGATGTCACTGCAATAGAATAGTTTCATCACAAGGATCCTACATAAAACTCTTTATGGCCACAGCCTTCCTCTCTTCTGCCCCCTTCCACAATTCCTAGCAACCACTAATTTTTTCTCCACCTCTATAATTATGTTGCTGTCATAATGATATAGAAATGCACAGCATTTATACTGCTATATAAGTACTTTACAGTGTGTCCGTAAAGTCATGGTGCACTTTTGACTGGTCACAGGAAAGCAACAAAAGACGATAGAAATGTGAAATCTGCACCAAATAAAAGGAAAACTCTCCCAGTTTCTGTAGGATGATATGGCAGCATGTACACATACGCAGATGATGATGTAACACCATGTATACAGCGGAGCAGCCCATGGCCATGCCAGTCGAGATGTGGATGGTACAGAGGAAAGTTCAGTGTGTTCTGTGGCTCACTAAATTCGAATCCGTGACCAAAGTGCAATGTGAATATCGGTGCATTTATAACGAAGCACCACTACATAGAAATAACATTTCTCAGTGGGATAAGCTGTTGAAGGAAACTGGCAGTTTGGTAAAGAAACCCCATTGTGATAGGCCATCAGTCAGTGATGAGTCTATAGAGGTTATACAGGATAGCTACCTAAGGAGCCCTAAAAAAATCTGTGTGTGAGCCCACATTGAACTGCACTGAATAGGTATGAAACTGGGAGAGTTTTCTTTTATTTGGTGCAGATTTCACATTTCTATCATCTTTTGTTGCTTTCCTGTACCTGGTCAAATGTGCACCGTGACTTTACAGAATGTGCACACTGTATAAATTTATAATGCTATACAAATCAAAGCCTATGTATAATCTTTTGAGATTGGCTATTTTAAAAAATCAGTATTAATTTTTTTGAAATTAAATTCATCCAAGGCCCTGGCCGGTTGGCTCAGTGGTAGAGCATCGGCCTGGCGTGCAGGAGTCCCGGGTTCGATTCCCGGCCAGGGCACACAGGAGAAGCGCCTATCTGCTTCTCCACCCCTCCCCCCTCCTTCCTCTCTGTCTCTCTCTTCCCTTCCCGCAGCCAAGGCTCCACTGGAGCAAAGTTTGCTGGGGCGCTGGGGATGGCTCTGTGGCCTCTGCCTCAGGCACTAGAATGGCTCTGATTGTGGCAGAGCGATGCCCCAAAATGGGCAGAGCATCACCCCCTGGTGGGCATGCTGGGTGTATCCTGGTTGTGCGCATGCGGGAGTCTGTCTGACTGCCTCCCTGTTTCCAGCTTCGGAAAAAAAATATAATAATAAATAAATAAATAAATTCATCCAAGTTGTTGCTTATGTCATTGGATTCTTCCTTTTTATTGCTAAGTAGTATAGTATAGGCACTGCATTTTGTTAAATATATTCTTATGAATGATTTTATGATAGTTCTAGTTTCAGGCTCAAATCAAAACCCAGGAGTTATTCTTGATACCATTCAATTATAAAGAAATGGCTATTAACATTAGCAGCAAATAGATCTCAAATCTATCCACTTCTATACTCTTCATTTGATAGAGTCTAAGCTGTTATTATCTCTTTCCTTCTGTGCAGCCACAAGTCCTTTAACTGGCAACTCTGCCTTCCTACAACATGTAGTCTTGAGAAAGCCAGTGTTTTTTACTATCCTTGGAGTTTCCCCATGACCTGGTCTCTATTCTCACTGTTTACAGATAAAATTTAGCCACATGGTCTAGTTTCCTTTCTTAAGATCATATTTTAAGGGTCAGTACAAGTTCCACTCCTGTGCTGAAGCAATCCATCTCACTTGTTTGCTATCATGGAAGCTTGTTTCAATTTATTTTTAGGATATATTACTATGAATATAACCTAAATGTTTACTGTGAATCACCCACATAAAGATATTAGCCACTGATTTCCCTTATTCACTGCTGTATGCACAGAACCTGAATGGTATGGTACCTGGAATATAGTAGATCATTATGAAACATTTGTTTAAAATTTTTTTATTATTCAATCAATCTATCTGTCATTTATTACCTATCAATTATGCTTTAAAAATATAAACCCTTAATAGTGTCTTTTCCTCTGAGAATATTCACATATTATATGCTTCAAATACAGAATTTCTTATCCTTTCTTAAATAAGCTTGTCTTTCTACATTTCCTTTCCATAGAGTATTTCATTCCCCAAGCCCCACAGTCCTTTCTGTGAAGCACTCTTACTTACTGTATGTTGGGAATCAGGAGACACATTCCCTGATCTTATAACAGATTTCAAATTGTTCATGACAAACAAGTGACTTAGAAGTGATTTTGGTTTTTTTAACAAACAATATTTTAGCTGTTATGCTGATTAAGACTCAGAAAGTAAAACATAATATAACCATGTTCATCAGGCTGATGTTTTTTGTCATATTGTGACATATCTTTCAAAGTCATATTTGAAAAATTTCAAATGTCAGGATTTGTTTGAGCCTAGGGTAAGGGCACTTAAAGAGAGTTTCCAAGCTCTATTTCTGTTCATTGCTGGTAACCATTTTTTCACCCTGCATACATTTCCGTTATCCTCCCTTTTTTTTTCACCACCAACATGGTGGCCAGCTGTGTCAGCATCATTTAAATTTAGGTACCATTCTCCAAGCTGTAGAGATTTTTTTCTTAATCTTAAAAATCACTAGTTCAGAGAATGAGATATAGGAATAAATAAAAAAGCCAAAAATAATGAGTGTTAAAAAATCTCGAAGTGAATAAACATCTTTTAATAGCAGGACACCTATGTCAGTAGACTGCTTTACTTAAGGAAGCTTTTGACACTCTTCATGCTTTGGTTGCCTAATAGTATTCTGTCAGAAGTAAATTGGGATTCTGATGACACATTTGCTCTAAAATAGCATAAAAATTAATGACTATATCAAGCTATGTACACTGCCCACAGCTATAGCATGCCAGGATAATTGCTTAAATTTGGATTTCTGATACCCTTGCTCAGTCAAAGGCTGCTTTTTGAGTGCTGGCAGGCCACACAATAAATTCATTGTGAATTTTATGGATAAATACAAATGCAGAAATAGGTTTTTCTACCTTGAGGACTTGAATTATTTCACCAATGATAATGTCCTCTCAGCTTTTCAACTGGGCATTCTACTACAGACAACAAGCCCATTCAAAATAGAGAATAAATAAAACGTTATTTGAGGATGGCTTTTTAGGATTAAAGACTTTTTATATCCTTGCTATTGTTCTACTTTAAAATAAACATTAGCATGATTTAGGGAGAAAAATACACATGGGTGCTAGTAGATGATAATGTGTGAACCTGTTTGACCTCACTTCCTATGACAGTGTGCTTTCTCTTTTTGCATTTATTCTGGCTGTACCACTGAATTTAAAGCTTGTCAATATCTATAATTCCCATTTATTTTCACTTCACATCGTTTCACTGACTTCTTCATGATTTTCAGGACAAAACTCAAAACATCGCAGTTTGGAGAAAGGAAAGGTTAACTGGTTGAGAAGGTACAGACTGAGAAGATGGGAGACCTAGTGATGCCACAAATCCACCTTGCTCACTGAGCTATGATAAGAGGTTTTTAAGGAACTAAGAGGAATAAGTATGCAGGAGTGCTGGTACAGAAAGTTTTAACTGAAGGACCTTGGAACCTGGCCATTTCTGATAAAAAAAAAAGCATCAATACCAGCTCTTTCTGGACAATGGTTATTTGACTTCTGAAGGAATCCTTGTATTCCAGGTCTGGTGATATCCTGGTACTTTGATTTTTTTTTTTTTTTTTTTTTTTTTTTTTTTTGTGAGGACAGGGCAAGACTTTGATTTTGGCTGCAGCTGGAGGTCAAAGTTCTCTGTGCATGCTTCAGCTGCAGAACTTTCGGTTTGGTCTGTTATCTCTAAAAAGCATCTCAGTGTCTGGTTAAACGGAATAAGACTATTTTGAGGTGATTGTGCAAATATACTGCTTAATCATCATTTCTATAGACACAACCAACATTTTGAGATTTTGGTAACTTCATTGGAGATGTAGTTTTTATGTGTAGGATTGTGTAAACATATGCACACTTGTCAGGTCAAAGAACAATGAAGGTCATGAGGAAGACACACGTGAACTTCAGAACTTCCCCATCTTTCTGGTCTCATCTTTCCCATCTTACTTTCTCTTTAAAATTTCTTTTTAAAAAAAAAATTTATTTATTCACTTTAGAGAGGAGAGAGAAAGGGAGAGAGAGAGACAGAGAGGGAGAGAGAGAGGAGAGAGAGACAGAGAGAGAAGGTGGGGAGGAGCTGGAAGCATCAACTCCCATATGTGCCTTGACCAGGCAAGCCCAGGGTTTCGAACCGGCAACCTCAGCATTTCCAGGTCAACGCTTTATCCACTGTGCCACCACAGGTCAGGCTCTCTTTAAAATTTCTTAGTTTGACCAACATTGGAGCTTCCTCATGTTCCAGCCCAGTGATTTTTGATGAGTGTGCTACAAGAATTTTTTAAACATACAATACCTGACTATTTAGTCAAGGGCACTGACATCCTTTCTCTTAAATTGTCAAAAACAAAAATAAAACAAAACAAAAAAAGACAACAGTCATCACAACAATAGCTGCTTGATGTGAATGAATCAAAATTATATCTATTTTTTATTGTTAAGTTGGGGGGAAAAAAGAAAAAGAAGAACAGATTGGTGTGCTGTGGAATTTTAGTAATTATTTTATTGGTGCCAGGAAATGGAAAAGGTTGAAAATTGCTGTTCTAGCCTACAGCCCAAGTTGTTACCAAAATATATTTCTGCAAAAAATCTAGAATTTGTCAAAGAAATTTTGAAAGAGTTGAATGCTCAAGACTAGTGTTTGTCAACATCATGTCCATGGACCAGTGCCTATAGACTCATAATCTCTATACACCCACAATCTTCATACAATTTCCTAGGCATTATTTTAATTTTTATTCCTCACAAAAGCCCTAGCACTATGAATCAACAATGATACTATGCAGAACATTTCAGAAAAATGTTTTCTCATGAAAATATACTAAGCAAGTATCTGATGTTACTTTAGAGTCACAGGAATAATATTGCCATCCTCTAATTAAATGGCTATTTGACATATATTGGTATGTTTTATACATGTATTTATAATATACCTTGTTTTTTTCTGAATTGAATCTATGTGTACCATGGGAAAATGATAAGCTTTTTTCACTTCTTTACCTTTAGTTCTGGGAAGAATGATTACAAAGGTCTATATTAAAGATTCATTTGACCCATATTAGATCATTGAAACATTCCCCCAGAAAAGCAGTAGCAGTCTGCAGTCTGTGGGGTCATAAGAAATATGGTTTCCTTCCAGATTTTTAAGTTCTTCTGGCTGGGCTAATAATAAGATTAACATGAGGCAAATTAATGAGAGAAAATTAAAATGTATTACCAGTTCCTTAAGAATATTAGGTGCTAAGATGCATTGGGCCATTGAAGTTTATATGCCATTCTGGACTAAGGAGAAGGGGGGCAGGGATCCTGGATTTCAAAAGGAAAGCAGGCAATTTGCAAGTGGCTGAGAAAAAGCAAACATGTAGTAAATGAATTCTTGCTGGGCCACCCAGAAACAATGAGACACAGAGGGAAGGAAGTCCAACAAACTTGATTTGCCTGATCTCCCCCTGCCTTCCACACTTAGCTCCTATGCGCTAAGGTAAATATGCTGAGATGCCCTTTCTGAGGCAGGTTTTTCTGTCTGAATTTCTTTAGACAGACAAAGGTGGATGGTCAAACTCTCTTTCTGAATTTTTGTTTCTAAAAATAGCTGGCTTAAAGTCAATATCCCCAAAGGCATATTTGAGTGTGGCCAGCTCTGGTACCCCTCAAGTCCAAGTCTCATTTTCCAATCTTTCTTTGAATCTCTACCTTGTACTTGAAACTTTCTTTTAAATGAGTCTAAGAGAAGTAAAGGTTAAGAGGAGACTTAAATACCTAATGCTTTAAAGTTCACTTATCATTTATCTAATACTAGTTCTCAAGGGAAGAGAATTTACTGAATACTTCTAACTTCTCACTATTGTTTGACATTTGATACCCAGTTAGGTGAGGCTACAAAACTTTAGCTCAAATTTGAAAAGAAGAAAAATAAAACTCCTTCTTATTTTTTATTATATCAAGACACTGTCCTATAAAGATGTATTTTACAACATATTCATTCATTTTTAAACTCTAAATTTTAGCAGTTTTGTAAAAATTACATGTCTAAACTACTATCGTCTAGTAATACACATAAAGGCCTTAAGACAAAAGTGAAATACAGGTTTTCCCCACTTGCCAAAAGTAGAGCATTTGAAGGGGAGCAAAGTTTTGCCACCCTGATTCTGCCCTTAGTGATATTGATTTTAAGCTTGTGATGAAGAAACAAAAGACTCAGAAAGAACCTTTAATCCCTTAACCCAGTGGTTCTTACACTTTTTGAAGTTGAGAAACATTTAAAATTCTAAAAATAATTGTAGGCACATTATATACAAATTTCTGAAAAATATGTTATAATAATTAAGTCAAATAATAAAAAAATATGTAAAGTCCAAGTGTGCTTTTATGGTAATTAAACAAAATAAATATGACAAAATTAAATTTATTCTGACATTAAAAAACATTTTTATGTTAGTTACATTTTTTGTTATGCCTTTTAGAATTCATAAAAAAGGGGTTAAAAATAAAAAAAAACAAAACATTATCTTTTTATATATATAGATACATTCTTAGTAAGATTTAGTAAATTTGGCTGGTCCTGGAGTGAATGTGTTAAGTTTTTCATTCTTGTGTTTATGAGAAACATGAGCCTGATGTGTCCTAGTGATTTCTTCAATGTTTGGGCGTATATTTGAAAGACAAACTCTCATTTCCTTGTCAATACATTGAAGAATTCTTCTTTTTACTCTTAATTGTGTTGAGGGTAGAAAATCCTAATTCACATAAATAGGATGTTGAAAATTGTAGCAAAATGTTCAAAGCTATTTTAGGTATTGCCACATATTCTTTTTTTATAGAAATCTATAAGGCTTCCAGAGACAATTCCTTATGTTTAATCATCAATCCAAAACTCCACCATACATATCATCTTAACTTTACACAAACAAAGGGTAGAAGAAACTTGCCTCCAGTCTTTCTGGGGAACATGGAGGGTAGTGTAAACAATCCAGTATCACAGCTTAACAGCCTTTTGCAACCTATTCAGGCAAGTGAGGTGGGGGTTTGGGCAGACTGTCAGCTTACAGCCAATTCCCCACACCTCTGTCCCCCCAAAATCTTCACTCCAAAAACCCTGTTGGTTTATGGTCCCCAACAGGCACATATTTCTCTGGAATAACATAGGGTGCACTTGGAAATCTTCTAGGGCACACCAGTGCACCCTGGCAAACACTTTGAGAACCACTGCCCTATCCTGTTGTCTTCTCTAAAGATTGAGAAAGAAAAACCCAATTCAGGAAGTCAATCTTAAAATGTTCACCATAGTCTAATTTGAAATAAGTATGGTAAATAAAAGTGTTTCAGGCAGAAATTTGTTAGGTGGATAGTCCCCATGTCCTATTGTTTTTGCATTGCCTAGCCAAAATTTGCCTGCCACATGTGTTTGGCTCTTTCTCAACTGTAAATAGCTCATTTCACTTCTGAAATATAATACCCTATTCATCGCCTTTTTTCTTTTGTCTAAAATGTCATATATGCCCACTGTTGCATCACTGACTTTAGAATTTTCATCATATGTGATTCCCCAAGCGTAGGCATTAAAATTGATTTTCTCTTGCTAATCTGTCTCTCTTAATTTGATTATTAGACCAGTTAGAAGAACGTAGAGGTGGAAAGAAAAGTATTAATTATTCTAGTTACCATGTGTAAGGCCAAGGGCTGCCGCCGTCACGACCATGCACATGCAGGTTCTCATTAGATTCAGACAGATGGTAAAGAAACAGTGAAGCTAAAAAATGGTGGGCCATTCCTTTATTAAAGTCTCGCACCAGCTGATGAGCAAACAGGAAAGGAAAATACTTCCCTTTCACTCAGGGCTTGCAAAGCCACTGATGCATTATCCGGTTGTACAACCAGGAGAATCTTCTCTGGTTCCTCCTTGAATCAAAGGCCCCACCAGTCTCAGCAGAACTTGCAAAAGTTCCTCACCTCTGGTTCCCCATCTGCACACCTTCTCCTCTCTAAACAAACTGGCTTATTCTTCAGCACTCTGCATTCTCTCTGCTCTCCCTGCAACACATGGCTTCTCTCTGCCTCTTCTCCTTCTTCTTTCTCTTTTCAAAACTTTCTGGAGTAATAACTTCTCCTCCAGTAAACATTAGCAAAACAATGGCCTTTCCCAAGCAGGAAAGTAATTTGCAATTTCACAGATCAAATATACCTGCCTGGTCCTGCCCAGCCACCATTGCAAACTATAAGCGATCAAACATAAAAATCCCATTTTACAAACTTATTTGACCAACAGCATGTTGCTGGTAGAAATGGTGCTTTTTCACGAGGTCACAGGAAAGGCATTCCAAAGGACTCATATGTGGGACATAGTGGCTTGGTAAGGTTTAATGGAGTTGAAATGGAAGGCTTCTTCCAGGTTACCAATGTCTCAGTTCCATCTGTCTCACCATGACAAAACTCCAACCTAATTTATATCAGACCCAATATAAAGACCAGGATGTAGATATTCTTTGCTATGGTTCAATCCATATCAAAGCTTAGTCCGCTCCAGTCTTTGTCCCTGTTCAGCTAACATAGTCTGTGTCCCTGGCTGTGCTCTGGTTGGTGTGGTGCCTATGCCTACACTCAGAGCCTATACTTGAGACTTCATGGGGCTGCTGGTCCCCAGGTGGCAGACGACCTGCACAGCTCCTAGGCTGCATTGCTTCTTGGAGAACTCATGAATGAACAGGGTGAGCACATTATCAAGAGACAGAGACACAAGAGAAGGGAAAGCCAGCTCTTTGTTAAACTGATTATATTGTCTTGGGCTTGGAAAGGACTAGGAGTCCTTTACACTAACCAGTTATCTTCCCTGTCTTTCATGGGCTGGTGTTGGACCTTCCCCCTAACCAATCCATTTCCTAGAGTTTTGGAATTCTGTGTCCTTATCGAATTTGACCCTTTCCTAGGTAGATAAATAGGCCTCTATGGTCACCATCTTGTTCTTATTGCACATACCCAAAGTAGAAGCACACTCCCTGTGCCATGTTGATTTCTACTAGATATGTGTCCCGCAGAGGAATTTTCTACTGATTTTTCTCCCGCAGTGTGCTGTTTGCTTTGAGGGACCAGGTCCAGATGCAGCAGAGGACGCCCTGGGGAGTGTGTGAAGTTATAACTTCCTAGTGAAGCAAGCAGGCTTTTTACAGTCTTATTCCCTTTGCTCTCTGCCTTTAATATCTAGGCTAACACATACACATTCTTATGAAACATTTGTAAACTGAAATGGTATAAATTGAAGAAGCAACTTCCATTAATTTATAAGGAAGACTCTTTGAGTGTCCCCAGACCCAAAATATAACCTACCATATTACACCAAATACCTCTAATCCCATGCAAAGATACAGGAGGCAGAACACTCTCACCAGCTCCCAGTCTTTTCTGATATCTTAGGAAACATCATGGTAATGAATGCACAAAATAGTCAAACCACAGATGCTTTCAGACACAGTTCAAAGCTACGGTTTCTTGATGCTGAGATGAAAATAATCAAAATCAACCACAGACGCAGTTTGCAGCTGTGGTGTCTTGATGCTGAGATGCTGAGTGTAGTTGTCAGGGAAGAAGCTCGGTGGTGCCACTATCACTGCTTGAGGTGGGCGCTGCCTCTATAACAGCTCACCGCAAAACAAACACTGAACACTGTTTCCACTATTTGCTTTTTGTTCATAAAGTGATAATTTTAAAAAAATTGGGTTGGTGAAAATAGTCACTAATGTAATCTAGGTCTTTCGTATAAGCAATATGGCATAACCTGGACTTTGGAAAAAGAAGAGATATCTGTATTTTGAATAGAGTCCACTCTGGACAAAGAACTCATGGGAGCTAGATCAATTAGTAAAACCTCTTGTGCTATGAGCCTTGTTGGTGCCAGAAAAGTCCAATCTGTAAGAATTTTTGTGAGTTTATTTGAGCCAAACTCATGACAATCACCAGAAACCTAAATCTCAACAAATTGAGAAAATGCTCCAGGGAATGGAATTGTTCACCTTTTTTACACATTACAATCAGAGGAGATGTAAGGAGGTTATGGAATCCACTGGTGATAGACTCGGGAGGTGGGAGAGAGCAAAGTGCGGGTGGGGGCAGGTGGGAACCGCTGGGATGGGATAAAAAGTAAAAGGGACAGACATACTTCTTTTATATAGATGAGTACAGGAGAGTTAGCAATGAACATGACAATAACAAGGAGGGGTGCTGTGGTCTCCTGCTGTGGTAGGAGATTGTACTCTGAGAGCTCAGAAAAGGTGAAATTACCCTGACATTCCAAAGGTATGTTACTGGTAGATTCAGAAAGACAACAGACAGGCTCAGTGAAAGACTGACCTTTGTTAAGAAAAAAGCCACTCTACGATATGATTACCCACCATATGATTATTCACTTTTAGTTGGAAAGTTTTAATTTTAGACCATCCTATGTGGTGAGTTTCAGGCTTTGAGTTTTTAAGGTCTGCAATGCGGGGCTCCCCTGAACTCAGGATTAGTATGTGGCCTTTTTTTCATTTAGAGCTTTGAGGCCTAATTAGTGTCTATGATAAATAAGTATTTTCTAGTAATTCACTGTCCTGAAATAATTCAAGCTCCCAAAGCTATTAAGGATTGGTAATCTCAGATGATGAAAGGATGAAAGGATGTTGTCAGTTTTTAATGTTCAATATGATCAGTTTAGGAATTCTATATATGTTGGAACAAACTCTTGAGTGAAATGTAATCAGTTGCAATGTTTATGTTTACATGTTATATTTTCTTTGTATTTTCACATGGGTCCTATGCACACAGCCATAATTTTTTTGTTTATTTTATATTTCTCCAATGACATCTGCTAGGCCCATCACAAACATGCCTTTTAGAGATGATTTAAAGCCTTATTTTCAGCAAAGATAACTGTAACATGACACATTTATAAATTGCTTACCTATGAACATTTTTTTTATTTCTAGCTTTTAGTATTTTTTTTTAAGTGTGTGAGATAGAGACAGAGAGAGGGACACAGAGAGGGACAGATAAGAATAAACAGGTAGGAAGGGAAAGAGATGAGAAGCATCAATTTGTTGCAGCACCTTAGTTGTTCATTGATTGCTTTCTCATATGTGCTTTGACCGGGAGTCTATAGCAGAGCAAGTGACACTTTGCTCAAGCCAATTACCTTAGGATCAAGCCAGCCACCTTGGGCTTCAAGCCAGTGACCTTTGGGTTCAAGCCAGCGACCATGGGGTCATGTCTATGATCCCATGCTCAAGCCAGAGACTGAGCTTAAGCTGGTGAGCCTCCACTCTAGCTCAAGCTGGAGACTTTGGGTTTCAAACCTGGGTCCTCTGCATCCCAGTCCAATGCTCTATCCACTGTGCCACCACCTGGTCAAACTTGTGATTTATTTTTTAACTGAAAACTTTCTTCTGCCAAAATAATAGCCCCTAGACTTGGATTTCTGTGCCAGTCCCATTACAGCTCCGTGAAGCTAAATATACAAATCCAGATTCCACACCTTAGTTAAGCATTTTTAGTGCCTTCTAATTCCTCCTAGGTCCCAGAAAAGAAATCCAGTCACAATTCTAAAATATTCACTAATTTATGTACTGAATTCAATGCAAAGGTGATTTGATCACCAATAACAGTACAGTTTACAACAGTGTTTTTATCTTTTCTTCTCACTGCCAAGAAACTCATATTAAATTTGAACTTTAATTATTACTAGTGTGTTGACACATATAGTTTAGTTGCTGGTAGAAAGGGGTCCTTTCAAAGAGTCCCAAGGAAAGCACTTCTGAGACCCTTGCCTGTGTGGTTGAGGTTTTGTGCTAAAATATACTGGGAGAGAAATGCAAGACTGCCTTCCAGGTTCCCAGTGTCTCATCTCCATCCATGCAGCTGTGGAAAACGTCCAGCCTTGGCTTCATCAGGCCCAGAGCAAGAGCCAAGTTTCAAACTGGTACCTGCAGAAAATGAAACTAAACCACCAATTTACACCATTCATAAAAGTAAAACTCAAAATGGATAAAAAACTTAAATAGTAGTCACAAAGCCACAACAATCCTAGAACACATAGGCAGTAGACTCTCAGACATCTTGTGTAGCAATATTTTTGTCAATATATCTCCTCAGGCAAGTAGAATAAAGGCCAAAATAAATAAATGTGACTATATTAAACTAAAAAGATTTGTACAGCAAAAGACACCATTAAAAAGTGAAAAGACATCTCAATCAATGGGAGAACAATGATATATCTGATAAGAGATTAATAACCAAAAATTATAAAGAATTTCTAATACTCAACACAAGAAATACAAACAATACAATTAAAAAATAGGCAAAGGTGCCTTGGCCAGTTGGCCCAGAGGTAGAGTGATGGTTTGGCGTGTGGAAGTCCTGAGTTTGATACCTGGTCAGGGCACTAGAGAGAGGCATCCATCTGTTTCTCTACCCTTTCCCCTCTCATTTCTCTCTCTGTCTCTGTCTCTCTCTTTTCTCCTCCCCTCCTGTAGCATGGCTTGACCAGAACAAGTTGGATCCAGGTGCTGAGGATGGCTCCACGGCCTCTACATCAGGCAGTAAAAAATGGCTCCAGTTGCAATGGAGCAAGGACCACAGATGGGCAGAACATCGCCCCCTAATGGGCTTTCAGGGTGGATCCCAGTTGAGGTGCATGCAGAAGTCTGTCTCTGCTTCCCCTCCTCTCACTAAAATAAAAATAATAATAAAATAAAAAAAATAAAAAAGGGTAAAGTACCTGAATAGGCTTTTCTCCAAAGAGGACATACAGATGGCCAATAGGCATATGAAAAAATGCTCAACATCACTAAACATCAGAGCAATGCACATTAAAACCACAAAGTTATCACCTCACACTTGCCAAAATGACTTTAATTACAAATCAACAAACAAAAAGTGCAGGCAAGAGTATAAAGAAAAAGGGAACCCTCCTGCACTGCTGGTGGGAATGTAGACTCAAGCAGCCCCAGTGAAAAACAGTATTTTGTTCTCGCAAAAAATTAAAAATGAAACTGTCTTATGACCCATCTATCTCATGTCTAGGAATAACCATAAGAATACCAAAACTCTAATTTAAAAGAAGATATGCACCTACATTTTTTTGCAGGGTTGTTTGCAATGGCCAATAGCTGGCAAAAGCCTAAGTGTTCATCAGTGGATGAGTGGATAAAAAAGCAATGGTATATTGTAGTTACAAAATGGAATACTACACGGTCATAAAAATGGAAACCTTACCTTTTCAAACAGCATGGATGCTAAGTAATATAGGTCAGTCAGAGAAAGACAAAAAACATATGATCTCACTTATATAAAGAACCTGATGAACACGATCAACTGAGGAACAAAATAGAAACAGAGACAGGGTCACAGGGAAAAGATGGACAGCTGTCAGAGGAAACTCAGAAGAGGTGACTGTATCAATGAAGGTGAAGAGATTAGCCAAAAACATGTAGACATAAAATGTAAACCTGTATAAAGACAACAGCATAGCAAAAGTCAGAGAAAAAGGAGGGTGGAGGTAAGGGGAGAGAAAAATGGGGGGATGTGAAAGTAAGAGACTTTGCATGGGGCATGGGGGACACAATGCAGTTTGTACAGGATCTTATATTGAGTGGAACACTTGAATCCGTATCAACACAATAAATTAAAAGTAAAAAGTAAAAATTATTTAAAAGTAAAAAAGATATAAGAAAGAATAAAGTACATAGAGAAAAATAAAAGTGCTTTTTTAAATATCACATATCTCTAATTAAGTGCCAGGAGGTTTTATTAACCAAAAAACACAATAAATTACCAAGAGTAATATGGTTAATAGAAAAAAATCAGAAGTTTAAATTTATCCAGTACATATTGAATACAATTTTAATTAAGAAAAAATTTGTATTTCCTTCTTTCCAAGCAATAAGAGGTGAGATAGAGAGACAGACTCCCCACACACCTCAGACCATGATACACTCAGCAAAGCCTGTCTGGGGTCAATGCTCTGTCCATCTGGGGCCAAGCTCCCAACTGACCTATTTAGTGCCTATGCTATCTTCAGGGTTCAAACCAGTTGAGCCATGGCTGTGGGAGGGGAAGAAAGAAAGGGGTGATGCGTGGAGAACCAGACGGGTGCTTCTCTTGTGTGCCCTGACCAGGAATCAAATACGAAACATCCACATGCCAGACCTATACTCTACCACTGAAAGATCAGCAGTGCCCAATTTTACTCCTTGGTTCTACAGTTTTCTTAACTATGTCCTGAGTATTACATCTGTTTTAGTATACCTCATATGATCTTAGTGGAAAAAAATACTACTAAAGAGTAAAAATTTATTTATTATTTGCTGAAAATTCTTGCCTAATGAGAACTAACTTGAGTGATTTTATCAGTCACAGATACAGAATGAATAATTGCTGACATAGCATATATTCACAAAGAGCTGTGTTACTCATCATAATAAAGTCAGACTGACATTTAATAGGATTTGTGTCAAAGAAGGAAAATGGTGAGGTCAATTGAAACAGATCTGACCATAAAATATATTTTTATATACCAGCAAATTTTACTCTTAGTTTAGTCTAAGTACATTTTAGAAACAGGGCAGAGTAAATAATAATCTATCTCTGTGATAATGTAGATTTTGATAATAAAGAAAATGCATTCTGTGTTATCTGAGACTACACTAACGAAGTGCTTTAAATAAAGTAAATAAGAATCTATTTACACATACATACATATAGGAGAGACAACATAGAGGAATGCATAACCCCAGAACTGCAAAATCTCAAATTCAGACAGCTATGCATAAAGTCTTTTCATCAAATTGACTATTTAGCAACACTTAATCACTAGGCTACTTGTAGTTTTACAACAAAAAGCAAACTATAACCCACTGATTCTGACTGTTCACACATTTTAGAACAGAAATAATTATGATGACAGGTTACTGCTACAGATCCCTCTAGCAATTTAGCCATTAAATAATATCTGCACTACAGTTTCTGTTTAAAAGGTTTTTTTTAAATGAAGTTCTAAAGTGTACCTTTCCTGAGAGAATTTAGATGAGGATTTTCAACCTGTATTTTTTAATATTGCAAATACTTGACAATTTATCTCAACTATTCTGAAATAAAGACAATTTGTGTACACATAACTGAAAGACTAAGAGTAGGGAGGCTTCAGCAGAGTTTGATCAGTGTCATCCAAGCTCTAAATCCTTGCTAGGATCTGTTTCTGTTTCTTTCAAGAGCCTTTTCCAGCTGCAGTAGTCATGGAGAATGGTGGGTCTACATACAGTAGTGGTGGCTTTTGATCTCAAATATCAAGGAGTTTCACTGTGCATTGAACAACACAGTTTATAAATTGAATTGGGGATGGGTGCACTAATTAAATAAGCCTCCGTCATGTGCTCTATTCTTAGAAAGACATTGGGCCAGGTTTCTAAAACCACCAGATTCTGCAGATAAAATCATGGACTATTGCAAAGAGACAAGAGAGAAATTAAGTTCAGGGAGTCAGCCAACATTTATATAATATAATCCACATTGCAGAATGGTGGAAGGTGAGGCTCTCACAGCCTAGATATTACCAGAGACAGGTTTTAGGTTATTTCATTGTGACATCAAAATCTGCTTGTCTGAATTGTACTTATTCTTTCTTTTCTGACTTATTGATATTTCGTTTTCTTAAATTGTGTAGCTTTTAATAGTTTCCAGTGTAGGTAAAACTTTACTTTCCAAATCTATTTCTGAAATATATATATTTATTTTTGAAATTCTTTCAATGCTTTGAAATGAAAACTAATTTGTTTTTACAAATATGTTCTGAAGTCAGGTAATAGCAAATGTTGGAGAGGCTGTGGAGAAAAAGGAACCCTCATACACTGTTGGTGGGAATGTAAAGTAGTACAACCATTATGGAAGAAAGTATGGTGGTTCCTCAAAAAACTGAAAATAGAACTACCTTATGACCCAGCAATCCCTCTACTGGGTATATATCCCCAAAACTCAGAAACATTGATACGCAAAGACACATGCAGCCCCATGTTTATTGCAGCATTGTTCACAGTGGCCAGGACATGGAAACAACCAAAAAGCCCATCAATAGATGACTGGATAAAGAAGATGTGGCACATATACACTATGGAATACTACTCAGCCATAAGAAATGATGACATCGGGACATTTACAGCAAAATGGTGGGATCTTGATAACATGATACGAAGCAAAATAAGTAAATCAGAAAAAAACAGGAACTGTATTATTCCATACGTAGGTGGGACATAATAGTGAAACTAAGAGACATTGATAAGAGTGTGGTGGTTACGGGGGGGAGGGGGGAATGGGAGAGGGATAGGGGGTGGGGAGGGGCACAAAGAAAACAAGATAGAAGGTGACAGAGGACAATCTGACTTTGGGTGGTGGGTATGCAACATAATTGAACGACAAGATAACCTGGACTTGTTATCTTTGAATATATGTATCCTGATTTATTGATGTCACCCCATTAAAAAAATAAAATTATTAAAAAACAAACAAACAAAAAACAAAAACAAATATGTTCTGATAGTTTAGAAAACTTTGTTAAATCTGAAGGCATAATAAAACAAATAGAAAATTTCCCATGCAGTAACATAACTAAATTATAGAGAAATTCTGTACCAGAGAAAGGACAGGAGAATATTTTGTTTTTCATACAAATAAATTATTAAACTTTGTATAGAACAACTGTTTGTCTTGTGAAATTGTTATACTGAGAAATTAAATTCTCTGAAGTAATATTAAAAATAAATTTAACAAATCATTCTGATTGTCTATTTAAGGACTACTTAGTAATGTAAAACTTCACAACTTTGATATACAGAACAAACTTATATTGGCATCAATGGAAGCAATTACAGTGTTGTATAGCAATACTCTTAACCCATAAGTAGCAGAGTCTCAAGTCACAGCAATGGAACTTTTTTCAGTTGCAGGGTACTAAATGGAAGTTCAACTGCTCTTGTGCTGAGGATCACACTGCAGTGCCCTTGGTATCCAAATGAGAGAAATTTAGACTTAGAGGATTGGAAAAGCACTTTTACCAAGGCGGTGGTTGAAGCAATCAAGAAAGGATGTGAAATGATCCCTTGGGATTAGAAAAAGGCTTATGAAAACTGTTCTCACCACCTAGCCCAAACCCCAGATGAGACCTTTCTCCTGGGTATTTCACTGACCCTAACCTGCCACAAGCAGCTACAGAAGAGAAATTAGGCTATTTTCCTTCAACAACAAAGGGTAAAATGTTAGGTTTGGGTCAAGGTCCTTTATATCCAGAGCCCCTCTAAAAACTCAAATTCCACTCATCTAACCTTCCCCTCCCTTTAAGCAACTCCAACCACACTGAGAAGGTTCTGGGAAGAGTCCTTGGGACAGGCTTTCAGGAGGGACCTGAGGGTTGAAAAAGGGAGACAGTCTGTGACCAAGGCCTCAAACCTGTTACAACTGTGACAAGGAAGGACATTTTCAGAAAGATTATAACTGTGTAGCTTGGCTTTTGTGAATGCCCTGAGAGGATAATTCTAAAAATTTCTTATAAAGTCCCAGCAAAGCAGATTGTAAAAAGCCAATATAATCAATTACTATTTTTGTTGTATTTACACAAATTACCAGGTCAAGTTAAAACTAGACTTAATATTGTACCTAGGATAATCTTAATTTGGCTCTTTAAAAAGAAAAAATAACTAAGAGTAATTTTAAGAAGATAAAGATGAAACACCAGGTCATTTAAATATCTTAAAGCCTTCTCATAGAGACCTGGTAACTATTGTAATCCTGAAAAAAATAGAAGAATTAACACTTCTTAATTGGAGGGGTCATACTAGGACTTCTATGAAAAAAAAAAAAAAAGACACTTTTAAAATCAAAGCAGCTTAATAGCCTATTTTCTCTCTTTTTTTCAGTCATCCTGGATGGCTGACAAGGACAAATAAAGATTCTTGCCTTCTCTGTAATGATTAAAAATACTTTTAAAATATAAAGTTTTTTTAACCATGAGGTCAAAAAAACATTTGATATTACTATTGGTTTAAATTTGTCTTTTGAAGTTCCTAACAGAAAATGTTTTCCCTAGGTTTACAAAAAGTTCCTGTTATCTCTGTTATGTCTTATAAAATATGAGTTTGTTTACCAACAAAAAACTATTTCTAAAGATCATGAAGTATATTCATAAAAGTACTAATGTAAAATTGCTCATTACTCAGTTGTCACTGAAAGTTAAGGTTTTTAGAAATTGAGAATTTTGATTAATAGAAAAAAGTGTATGGTTTTAATGATAAAAGTTATAAGGTATGGAAGTACTTTTAAAAGAAAAAAAGTAAATTATTCTGAAAGCTGATTATTTCTGAATGGTAAAAAAGGTTTGTGCAAGTTACAAGAGCTTTGTGTAAGTTGCAAAAGATTTGTGTAAGTTACAGGTCTGTATGTTGCAGAAGGTTTGAGTAAGTTATAGATTCTGTAAGTTGCAGAAGACTTGTGTAAGTTACAAAAGGTCTGTGTATGTTGCAGAAGGTTTGTGTAAATTTCAAAAGGTTTCTATAAATTACAGAAAGTTTGTATAATTTGCAGAAGGTTTGTGTAAGTTACAAAGGTACATATAAGTTACAAAAGGCTTCTGTAAGTTGCAGAAGGTCTGTGCAGATTGTAAAAGGTTTGTGCAGAGAAAAGAAACAAAAAGAGAAGAAACTGAGAAAGTAAACAAAGGTGACCAAAGGAGGGATTTTAGAAAAGGAATTGTGCTAAAAGGAAAATTTTTAAAAGAAGGACATTCTTAATGTCCTCAGAAGCATGGGAAATTCACCCTATCTTACAGGTATTGCAGAAAGAGTCAATAGAGTTCTTAAACCCAAACTGCACAAACAAAAAAGGGGTAGTCAGGAGGAAAGACTCTCTCCACAAAAACAATTGTAAAAAGCTTTTTTTACTCTTAATTCTTAATCATTTCCTCATCTGGATTTAACTGCAGCGAAGAGGCATTTTATACCAGCCGAGCAAAAGCCTAAGGGATGTGTTAGGTGGCCTTGAGTTGCAGACTCCAATAAAATTATTAACTTGGGGGCCAGGATATGTTGTAATCTTGTCATCAACAGGTTCTCTTTGCATACAAGGAAGGAAAGTGAAGCCTTATGAAGAGTTGGCATCAGCCCTTAGAAAGCAACCTAGTTCCAGAGACCCAGGAGCTGTTAATGAATCTGTCTCCAGAAATAAACTTGAAAAAGAGAAGGACACCTAATGCACTCCCAAGCATTCAAGGAGTGTCTGAAATCACTAGGGATGCTTTTAAATATCTAACCAGGCATACTGAAAAAGTTTTGCAAAATACAGCCATGTCTGTAACTCCTAAAAATTTGTGTCTCTCTATGCTTGCCTTTCACCATCCATTGAAACCTAGTAACCATCTTACTCACCATCAATACTGACTAAAACAAAAAAGGAGGATATGTAGAAATATGCTACTAAAATATGCAGAGGCAGAGAGGCACATTAGGGTGAAGGCTCTGAGCTGAAGAGAGTCCAGGGCCTCTCTGACCCCATCCTGAAAACAGCAGGATAAAATTCAGTAACAGAAATGTTTGGGCTCTCAGAAGACAGATTAGAAGTCAGCATGTTCCTTGTCCTTTATTTCACCCCCTTGAAAAGTTCTTTGGTCTTTTTTCTTGAGTTATTTGTACTGGCTAATAAATATATGAGTAAGACTGAGGACAGGATTTCAGTCCTTCAGTCTATAAACCAGAGCTGTTGCCTCCCCTGAGCCCCTAGGAACCTCTGGTCTCAGAAAAGTTCATTATTGCCATGACAGTAATAAGGATGCTTAATGAACTATAGGAAGAATAAATCAAGTTAGTGAGAACTTCATCGAGAGATAGGAAACATAAACATGGATATAGAAAACATAAAAAGAACTGTCAGAAATGAAGGAAACAATAACTAAAAGGAAGAATACATTATAGGGAAACAATAGAGTAGATGAAGGAAAGGATGAAATAAGCAATTTGGAAGATAATGAAACAGAAAACACTCATCAAAATAGCAAAAAATAAAACCAAAAAAATCCAAAATGAGAATAGTGTAAGAAGCCTCTGGGACAACTTCAAGTGTATCAATATTTGTATCATGTGGCTGCCAAAAGAACAGCGAGAGCAAGAAATTGAAAATCTACATGAAAAAATCGTTATAGAAAACTTCCCTAACCCGAAGAAGGAAAAAATATACAAGTCCAAGAAACATAGAGAAGAGAGTCTCAAACAAGCTGAACCCAAAAAGACCCACACCAAGACACATCATAATTAAAATTCCAAGGGTGAAAAACAGAGGGAATCTCAAAAGCAACAAAAGGAAAACAGTTAATTACCTATAAGGGAATTACCATAAGACTATCAGCTGATTTCTCAACAGAAACTTTTCAGTCCAGAAGGGATTGATAAGAAACAAGCAAAGTGATGAAAAGCAAGGACCTACAATCAAGTTTAATCTATCCAGCAAAGTTATCAGTTTGCTGATAGTAGTAGAAAGTCAGATAATGAGCACCCCAGAAAAAGAATGTATAGAAGTTGCTTTATCTCCACCAAACTGGTAGTATAAAAAATGCTAAAGCATGTTCAAAGAAGAAGAAAAAAAAAGATTAAAAATATGAATAAAATGGCAATAAATTAAATGCTCCAATCAAAAGAAGGCTAAATGGATAAAAAAACAAGACCCTTACATATGCTGTATACAAGAGAGTCACTTCAGATCAAATGGTACGCAGACTGGAAGTAAGCGAATGGAAAACAATATTTCATGAAAATGAAATCAAACAAACAAAAAGTTAGGGTAGCAATATTTATATCAGACAACGTAGATTTTAAAACAAGACGATTTTCAGATCTTTGCTATTGTGAGCAATGCTGACATAAACATGGGGATGCATTTCTATTTTTGAATCAGTGATATGGTGTCCTTGGGATATATTCCTGTAAGTAGGATGGCTGGGAAGAAAGGCAGTTCCGTTTTTAATTTTTTGAGGAATCTCCATACTGTTTTCTACATTGGCTGCACCAGTCTGCATTCCCACCAGCAGTGCGGAGGGACTTGCCAGCACTTATTCTGTGATATTTTGTTGATGAGAACCATTCTGACTGGTATGAAGTGATATCTCATTGTGGTTTAATTTGCATTTTTCTAATGATTTGTGATGTTGAACATTTTTTCATCTGTCTATTGGACATCTGTATGCCCTCTTTGGAGAAGTTTCTAATCATTTCTTTTGCCCATATTTTGATTGGATTGTTTGTCTTCCTGGTGTTGAGTTTTACAAGTTCTTTATAAATTTTGTTTATTAACTCCTTATCAGATGTATTATTGAATATGTTCTCCCATTATGTGGTTTGTCTTTTTATTCTGTTCATATTGTCTTTAGCTATACAAAAGCTTTTTAGTTTGATATAGTCTCATTTGTTTATCCTGTCTTTTATTTCACTTGCCCATGAAGATAAATCAGCAAATATATTGCTGCAATAGATGTCAGTGAGCTTACTGCCTATGTTTTCTTCTAATATGCTGGAAACATCCCAAGTGTCCATCAGTGGATGAGTGTATTAAAAAACTGTGGTGCATATATACAATGGAATACTATGGGACCATGAAAAAGAAGGAAATATTATATTTTGCAACAACATGGATAGACCTGGAAACTATTATGTTAAGTGAAGTCAGGCAGAGAAAGAAAAATATTATATGACCCCTCACCTGAAGATGGCAGCAGAGTAGACAGACGCACAGACTCCCAGCTCACACCACTGAACTTGATTACAAACTAATTTATGAACAATCAGCATGAAAAACCAAATCTGGACTACAAAAACAGCTCTCAAAAACCAAGGAGCAAAGAAGCCATAACAAAGCTAGTAGAGAGCACCTGAATCTCCCCTGCTTACAGGAAGGGGGGGGTGTGAGGCTCACTCCAAAGGAAAGAGCAGTAAATACTGCTCACAGCCACTTGCCTGGCGACCAGGGAAGGAGGTGTGTTGAAAGGGCCAGCTTGTCTTCCAAAAAGAAAGGGGAGAGAGAGACAGATGGTGAGGGGCAGAGGAATGCAGGGGATGACCTGAAAAGCTGACTTAGTGCTGGAGGTGGCCAAAGCCGGGGGAGTGGTTGATCCTTCCACAAAACAAAAGTCAAAGTACTTCCAGGTCACAGATCTCCAGACATCTCTCCAGATTCAATCAGCGCAACAAGACACAGCTGAGAACAAGAATGGGAGGAGGGGCAGTAACTCAGGTCTCCATGGAGATCTGAAATACACCTCCCCCTACTAAAGCTCAGAAAGCAACCCACACCCAGAGAGATTAACTGGCAGAAGAGGACTTCAGAGTCTCAAGTTAAACCCACCGCTTTCCTGGATACAGTTTCAAATAAGCCCCCTGCTGAGATTAGCAAACAAGACAATCACCTGTTAAGAAAACAAAGAAATCAAGACTTCAAAGTGGCCCAAATCCGAAAGTGGATTACAAATAATAGCTGATTCCAACCCAAGAAGACCTAGAAATAACACAATTGAAAACTGGAGGCAGACAACACCAAGCCTAGACTCAACCAGACCTACAAACAAAACACCCACACACACAGATATAATGAGAAGACAGAGAAGTGCCATCCAAATGAAATCACAAGAGAAACCTCCAGGAAATGAACTGAGTGATATGGAAATAAACAAACTTCTGGATGCAGAGTTCAAAATAATGATTGTAAGTATGCTTAGGGATCTTAGAACAACAATTGATGGTCATTAGGAACACCTAAATAAAGATAGCAAGTATAAAAAAGAATATTAAAATATTAAAAAATAATCAGTCTGAGATGACTAATAGAGTATCAGAAATAAAGACCACAACAGAAGGAATTAAAAACAGAATGGATAGAGTTGAGGATTGAATCAGCGAGTTGGAGGACAACTTGAGTAAAGGCAAGAAATCAGAGAAGAAAAAAAAAAAGACTCAAAAAGAAAAAAAACCTGAGAAAACTCTTAAAGAGCTCTGTGACGACATAAAGAGAAATAACATCAGCATCATAGAGTTTCCTGAAGAAGGAGAGAAAGAACAAGGGATAGAGACTTTGTTCAATCATATCATACTGAAAACATCCCTAAATTAATACAGGAGAAACTCTCACAAGTTCAAGAAGCACAGAGAACTCCATTAAAGAGAAACCCAAAGAAACCTATACCAAGACACATCATAATTAAAATACCAAAGCTAAGTGATTAAGAGAAAATATTAAAAGCTTCTAGAGAAAAAAAAAGCTATCACCTACAAAGAAGCCGCCATAAGGATGACATCAGACTTATCAACAGAAACACTTGAAGCCAGAAGGGAATGGTAAGAAATATTGCTGATTTATCTCCATGGGCAAGTGAAATAAAAGACAGTATAAAAAAATGGGACTATATCAAACTAAAAAGATTTGCTCAGTCAAAGACAATAAGAACAGAATAAAAAGACAAACTACACAATGGGAGAACATATTTGACAGTACGTCTGATAAGGGGATAATAACCAAAATTTATAAAGAACTTATAAATCTCAACACCAGAAAGATAAAAAATCCAATTAAAAAATGGGAAAAAGAAATGAATAGACACTTCTCCAAAGAGGACATACAGATGGCCAATAGGCATATGAAAAAACTAGAAAGCCCAGCGGTCATACGAAATGACTGCTGTTCAAGATATTATAAATTGTAATTAAAATGATTTGTGCAAAGGTGTTTGCTAATTCAAACTGAATTACCCAAGGCAGGCGGTGAGGACGCCCTTTTGCTTAGTGCCCCACGGGGTTTCCCCCTTCTACCTGCTTAATTGCTTAAAGTAGAGTGCAATGAAGGAAACCACTGGCGGTATATTTCTTAAGAGCCACCACTAGCTCAATAAATAAAGATGATTTAAATAATAAAATGTTAATTCACATGTCAAAGATCTCTTTGTACACAACATTTCTTGTGTAAATCTTTCCATCATTTTTAAGCTTGCCTTGCAGAGGACCATCAATTATTTTTAATTTTATGTCCGTTCTTTCACGAACTCTTGAACAGGCAACATAAAGTTGACCATGTCCAAATGCAGGCTCAGGTAAAAAAATGCCAACACGGCGTTCAGCCTTAAATTGTTTCAAAAGCAGATGATTGCCATGCAAACAAATGTTCACCTTCCCCCTGACCCGCTCAATTTGCTTTCAGCTGTGGCAACTTCACCCATTGGCTAGTACAGTTACGCAAGCAACCAATACAAACAGACACTTAAGCCGCATATAATAAAGATGCTCAACATCACTAATCATTAGAGAAATGCAAATTAAAACCACAATGAGATATTACCTCACACCAGTCAGAATGGCGCTTATCAACAAAACAACACAGAATAAGTGCTGGTGAGGATGTGGAGAAAAGGGAACCCTCCTGCACTGCTGGTAGGAATGCAGACTGGTGCAGCTTCTGTGGAAAACAGTATAAAGATTCCTCAAAAAATTGAAAATTGAACTGCCTTTTGACCCAGCTATCCCAATTTTAGAAATGTACCCCAAGAACACCAGAGAACTGTTCCAGACGTGTAAATGCACCCCCATGTTTATGGCAACATTGTTCACAATAGCGAAGATCTGGAAACAGACCAAGTGTCTGGCAGAGGATGAGTGGATTAAAAAGCTTTGGTACATATATACTATGGAATACTACTCAGTCATAAGAAATAATGACATCAGATAATTTACAATAACATAAATGACCTTGATAACATTATACGGAGTGAAATAAGTAAATCAGAAAAAAACTAAGAACTATATGAACCCATATATAGATGGGACATAAAAATGAGACTTAGAGACATGGACAATAATGCGATGGTAACAGGGGATAGCGTGGGGGGGGGGGTAGGAAGGGGCACAGAAGGAGAGAGAGGGGGTGAAGGGAGGGGAGGGGCAAAAAGAAAACCAGATAGAAGGTGACAGAAGACTATCTGACTTTGGGTGAGGGGTATGCAGCATAATCAAATGTCAAAATAATCTGGAGATGTTTCCTTGGAACATATGTACCCTAATTTATTAATGTCACTGCATTAAAATTAATAAAAATAAGAAAAAAAATATATCATATGACCTCTCTTATTTGAGGAATCCAAGGAACAGTGTGAACTGAGAAATGGAATTAAACCTGAAGGGAAGGGGGGAGGGAGTTGTTGGGAGAGTGGTAAGGGAGATGTTGAGGGGAATATGGGGGAGAGGGGATGCATTTGGGGAGACACTAGAATCTATGTAAATGCAATAAATAAATAAATAAATAAATAAAAACAAAAGAACAAACAAACAAAACAAAGGCTATAAAACGAGACAAAGAAGGACCCAGCCAATCCACTTCTGGTTATTTATTTGAAAATAGTAAATCAAAAGATATATACTGCCTGACCAGCGGTGGCACAGTGGATAGAGTGTCAGACTGGGATGCGGAGGACCCAGGTTTGAGACCTAAGGTCGCCAGCTTGAGCAAGGGGTTACTCAGTCTGCTGTAGCCCCACGGTCAAGGAACATTTGAGAAAGTAATTAATGAACAACTAAGGTATTGCAACAAAAACCTGATGATTGATGCTTCTCATCTTTCTCTGTTCCCTTCTGTCTATCCCTATCTCTCTCTCTCTCTCTGACTCTCTCCCTGTCTCTAAAAAAAAAAAAAAAAATACATATACTTCCATATATTCAGTTCAGCATTATTTACAATGGCAAAGATATGGAAGTGTCTAACAAAAGATAAAAGGATAAAGAAGTAACACATATATACAAGGAAATATGACTCAGCTAGAACAGTAAAGAAATCTTGTCATCTGAAACAACATGCATGGACCTAGAGAGTATTGTACTGAATAAAATAAGTAAGACAGAAAATGACAAATGTCATCTGATTTCACTTATTTATAAAATCTAAAAATCAAATAAACAAAACAAACTCTTCAGTACAAATAAGAATGATGGATGCTGGCATGGTGATTGGAAGGGTGAAACATGTGAAGGGGTTAAGAAGCACAAATAGGAAGTTATAAAATAGTCCCTAGGATATAAAGTTTGCACAGAGAATATAGTCAATAATATTGTATTAACTATGTAAGATGTCAGATGGGTACTAGATTTATTGGTGTCATCACTCAGTTATATAATGTCTAATCACCGAGATGTATATCCGAAGCTATTAACAAATTAACTGTGATTGAAAAATTTAAAAAGCAAAAAAACCAAACAAACGAAGATCTTCTTCTAATAAAAACGTCATAAAAAAAAAAAAGCAAAAGCAACCTGACCCATGATGTTACAGTGGATAAAGTTTCTAAATCATGGACCTAGAAAGCTGAGGTCATTCTTTCTAGGCCCTGGGCTTGCCCGGTCAAGGCACATATGAGAAGCAACAACAGATTGCTTCCTGCTCTCCTCCCTCTCTCTCTCTCTCAATTTCTCCTCTTTCTAAAAATCAATAAATAAAATATTTTTTAAAAGGCAAATCATGGTATATAATTAAATTGGTTTAAGTAAGATATAATCTCTGTAAGGATGATAGGTTTGCCCATGAACCCTGTTTCCAGAAACAAGTTAACATCACTTTCCTGAATGTCAGACTCTCAGAAAGTATAAAATGTCAGTGCAACCTGACAACAGGCAAACAACATCCATACACTTCCCTGGCGCACATCATAACAGTGCTTTACTTAGCACTTTTTTTTATATTGCTACCATGTCTTCAGACAAATGGTAGATCATCTGTCATCAACTGAAACAGCTACATAAATGAAGAGAGTTATCGGATTTGCTGAGTCATTTGCTGGGAACGTTAGACATTTCAAATAGATCAAGGTTAATGTAGAACATAATAGCTTTCAGTCATGAGAATCGTTATTACTTCATCTTTTACCCAAAAGTTTCATTGTATTAGGGTCACATCATTAAAGTTTGTAAATACCTAATAAATACAATTCTTCCAATATATGCTGATGCTGACTGTATTAAATTGAGCATTTAGGATCGCGGTGTTCAGGAATGACAAAAAAGAGTCTAAGGTGTGATGAGGGAGGGATGAGGCAAGTACAAACTGACCGGAGAGAAACCTAATCACATGCAGGGAGAGAGAGGGAGCAGTATGTTTTCTAATTAAAAATATTTTGTCAAGTTACTTTGACCAAAGTCATAACGTTGTAATATTTATAATTTATTAATACTGTTTTAGAAGTATTTATTTCTTTAATAAAATCACTTGGCCAATTTTAAAGCCTCTTTATTTAATGTGTCAAATATGTAGTTTCTATTTATGGAGATTATAAGTATATTTTATTTTGTTTTTAGCATTGGTTATTTTTTTCATTAATTTTTATGGGGTGACATTGATAAAACAGGGTACATATGTTCAGAGACAACATCTCCAGATTATTTTGACATTTGATTATGTTGCATACTCCTCGCCCAAAGTCAAATTGTCTTCTGTCACCTTCTATCTGGTTTTCTTTGTGCCCCTCCCCTCCACCCACCCACCCCTCTCCTTCCTCTCCTCTCCCTCATCTCCCCCTCCGGTTACCATCACATTCTTGTCCATGTCTCTGTTTTGTTTTAAACGATCACTGACTTGATGGGGCATTTCAACTACATTCAGAAATGTCTTTAGAATGAACTGAAACCAATAAGACTAAGATGGTCTTCCTCTGACCTCAAGTGTCACAGTATGATCTGAAGTCACAATAAAGATCTAAAATTTGCTAAAGTGGCATGGATGATACTTTACTGATAACCTACATTTGAGGGCCAGTGATAATGGATGTGTGAGGAGGGAAAGGTTTTTAAATATTACACCTTATTAAATTCAAAGACAAGCCTATGAAGATATTCATTATTCTGGATGAAGTCTAGCAGTAATCATGCCTTATTTTATTAATGGCAGCCACTGCTTCACCTCATAAACTGTTACCACAAAATTATAATAATAAAAAATAAAATAAATACTTTATAGTGTATAATACTTTACATTTTTCAATAACATTTTTAGGTACTTTATATTTATGACTATTCTGTGAAGTAGATAAGACAACTATTATTATTTGTTTCAAGTAAGAATATAGAGTGAAGAATGTGTTTAATAGCATTTCATATGACGATTAATATTTTTAAGTACTTAGGTTAAAAAGTATATTCATATTTATGTTTGAAAATATTTGTGGTCTGTGGTGAGTAGTAGGTAAAGTGAGGATGACTAAGAAGTGAAAAATTCTTAAAAGATTTGTTAAAATTAATTAGCTTAAGCAATCACCATATAAAAATTCTGTATACCTCTGTCAGTGTATCTCAGCATTAATTTACATTTATAATTATTTTTTAAATCTTTTTTTTAATTCATTATAGAGAGGAGAGAGAAGGGGAGGGAGAGAGACAGAAAGGGAGAGAGAGAGGAGAGAGAGAAGGGGGGAGGAGCTGGAAGCATCAACTCCCATATGTGCCTTCACCAGGCAAGCCCATTTATAATTATTTTAAACACCTAACTTCCTTCATCAGTTTTCCTTTTTTATCTTTTTAATGGTGAACTAGTAGTTTCAGGTATAAAAGTAAATTCATTTCCAACTGAAAAATGTAAACTAACCACTTTAAAGAACAAAACAGAAAAATTCTACCTAAACAGGAAGATTCAATCAACAACTCAATTTATGGCTTGAATGACAGATAAATGATTTAAAAAAAAAATTAAGTTACATTGTGAAATGAAAAAAAAGGAAACTTTTCAATGCATTATTAAATAATTACAACTTTGGTTTTTTAAACCCTTTGCTCATGAGTTTTGTCTTTAAAAATGACAAATAATCAATTTTGTATAAACAGAACACATTAATGATAATACATGCAAATGAAACTTGTAAGTTTTGTATGGCTTTCATTGTGTTTTCTTTCTTTTAACTAGTTGATTTATTGGATCTACTTTCTTGTGTGTCTTAGCTAATTACTGTTATTTTGATCTATGTTACCAACATCTTTTTGAAATAGAAATTTTATATATCTGTCATTTGAATCAAATACTTAATTTTTTCCTTTTCTCTTGCACTCTGTGGTCACTTAAAGTCTAAAAATTACGGTGGTGAGGCTCCAGAATTTTCATGTGTCACAAATGTAGGGCCTTCATGCTCTACTACTAAGATTTCTCATCTGAGATTTGAACGAGAATCAAATATTTGATAATATAAATGAAAAAAGTAAGTTCAAAACTATCACTATTAATTATGCTAAAAGAAATCAACATTCTCAAAACTAAGAAGTCAATCTGTCATTGCTTACAAATCTTTCAATGATTCACTAAGTCACTCAGAGACTACACTCCATCCCTCCTGAGAAGGTATCACATTGCCTAATGAAATGAGACAGAGAATTTAAATAATAAACTGTCCCAATTTTAACAAGGGCAGCTGGAGCCTCGCTGTGCATAATGACGTTAGTAACCATAGTAACTTAATTCTATTTTTAAAATGTCTTTTTACAGCAACTACTATCTGAATGAATCTTCCACTATTAGCAGATTCTTAACACTAATTATTTTATATACATTGTAAAAGATCCCTAACTTCTGATTTAAAAAAGAAGTATAAAAAATGCAGAGGGAATCCTTTTCCATTTTAATCTATAATTCAAGTGTACCAGAATCACTTCACTTGCTAAAATTAACTTGCTAAAATGGTCCAGTACGACAAAAGAGAAAAAAAAAAACCCTAAAGCACAAAAGAAATTATCTAGAAGGAATTAGAATAAGACTTTCTCATATTAAATACAATAGTTTAGAAGACAGTGAAAATTTATTTCAAATATCAGAGAAAAATATATTGAATTCTAAATTCTAAGTGCATTAAGTTATGGGAAAGAGCCAAAATATGTATGTTCAATATGCATGGAACAAAAACATATACCTCTGAAACACTTGAGTTTGGCAGATTCCTCACAAATGTACTACTACATCAAAAAAGGAAGTAAAACATGAAAGTGGAAGTTATGAGATTCAGGAAATTTTGACTTTATTCAAACAGAACAGTGAAGGGAGGTCCCAGGATGATCAATCATCACAGTTTGTAGAAGTAAGATGGTGAGTATATGGAGGAAGATTTTTGGGGTAAAGAAAACTCATGAGAATAGGTGTTATGACATATTACTTGGATAAAATTAATAATATAATATACACAAATTGTACAATTTTCAAAATAAAACCCAGTAAAAAAAAAGAACATATAAACACAGAAATACAATACTCTCCCAGTTACCTTTTGTAGGATCAAAAAATAACAATGAAATTAAAGAGTAAATATTAACACATATTGACAAGGTATCAAGAACAATTAATTGGGGAAAGACTAGTCTGTCCAATAAATGAAGTGGGGAAATCTGAATGTTCATATACAAAATAATAAAATTGGACCCATGTTTTACACTCCTCTTAAAAGTAACTCAAATTGGTCAGAGTAATGGCGGAGTAGGAAGCGATACCGATAAATCTCCCCCAAAACTCAACAAGATCTTCAACCAGAAACAGAAAAACCTATACTTGGAGCTTCCAGATTCTTCGCAATACACCCAAAGGTATGATTGAGTGAAAAATTGGCTAAATATATAACCAAACCCCGAAGGAAATAGGGAGTAAGAAATGCTCCGCCTTCCTCACTAACCTAAACAGGGCGGCTTTTTCTGGTAACTGTGAATATAGAAACTGAGGCGGGCAAAGGGGGTGAATAGATCCAGGCCGCCGCAGCAAAAACGGCCGAACCAGGCTGTGGCTCAGAGATCCAAGCCGAGGAAAATCTGATCCTGTGGCAACCCGGGCAATACAAGCTAACACTCGCGCCAAACCCAAACAAAGAAAGACAAGCGGAGCGGACATTTTACCCGGTCTCCTGGTCGGTGTGCAGTTAGTGGAAGAGAGATTTCTTCCTAAGCCGCGGAAGTGGGTACCCGTGTTGCCCCACGGAGAGGCAGGGTCAGAGGCCTTTCTGTGGGCTGAGGGCAGAGTCTCTGGGCAGCCCCAGCGCCCTGGGAAAGCCACGCACGGGAGGGAGTGAGAACTAATCCCAACGGTGGAGATTTTCCGTGCTGGAGGCTGTTTCACTCAGAGCGAAACGCGGCCGGCCTCATATCCTGGTTTGCGCGCGCAGATAAGGAGTGAGCGATTCCTCCGAGTGCCTCGGCAGTGCGCGCCCGTGTTATCGCACAGAGGGGCAGAGTCAGGGGCCTTTGTGTGGGCCAAAGCGGAATCTCGGGCCGCCCCAGCGCCTTGCAAAAGCCGCACACGGGGACGGAGCGAGACTCAATTCCAACGCTGCAACTTTTCCCTGCGGTTGGGGGTTTCACTCAGAGCGAGAGACTGCTGGCCGGATATCCTGGTTGCAGACAGTGAGTGAGAGTTTCCTCCAAGCGCCCCGGAAGTGGGCGCCCGCTTGTGTTACCGGATAGAGTGGCAGAGCCAGAGGTCTTCGAGTGGGCGGAAAGCCCACCTGATTATGCTAGCAGCTCTGACTGACTGAGCCTTACCCAGAGCCCTGTGCTGAGTGGAAATAGAGTGGGGAGTTGCCAGCAATTTGAGCCTCTTACTATCCAGGCAGAGGCAGCAGCAACCCCATACCTGGACTATCAGGCTACTAATTGAGGAAGGAAAGACTAGGAGAAAGGCTCCAGGAACACGGACTCTCTCACTGTCGGAGCCTATAAATGCTAATGAGCCTCGACTCCCAACGAGAATAAAGCACAATACATGACATTGCCATAGAGACTTATCAACTGCAAACCTCTACCTGAGCGTGCCAAAGGGGCAGAACCCGGGGTACAGAGTCACCGACCAGGAAGAGGGAGAGAAAAGAAAAAGCAAGAAGATAACCTCTCAAAATCAAGAATAATCTTCAGACTTTATAACCTATCCCATTTTATTATATTTGTTCGTTTGTTTCTATTATCTTCATTCTTGAGACTTTTTTTTCCTCCTCCAATTTGGCCGATTAACTCTCTACCGGTCTTACTCTCTCCTCTCCCTGAACTACACTACCCATAAGTGTTACATCTCCCATTATAATTTCTCTTCTCTTCCGTTCTCTCTATGAGGGTTGCACTCCAAAACCCTTAACTCTCTCTCTCTCTCTCCTTTCTTTTTTCTTCTTTTAGTGGTTCCCTCTTTTTTTCTCTCTCTCTCTTTCTTTTCTCCCTCTATATTAGTTTCTTCCTTTCTCCTTTACATCTCCTCTCATTCAAACCTCAATAACAAACAAATTATCTTATCTGGGACTCAAACCTATGTTTGTGGCATTTTGGGGGGTTTTTACTTCACCTTTTTAACTCACTAGCAGTGCTCCCATCCCTGGCTCTCCATATTATCTAGTTCTTGTTCCACTAAATACAATAGTAAGTTTTTAATTTGTCCCCCCATTTTTCCATTTTCCTCTTATTCCTCTCATCATAACTCTTAGAAAACCAACACCTAAAAGCAAATCATTTTATTCTTGACCCAAATTTTTTCCTTATTTGCTTTTTGTGGGTCCATACGCTCTTTTTTTTTTTTTTTTTTCCTTTTTTTTTTTTTCTTTCTCTCTTTTTTGCCCCTTTAATACTTTTCCCCAATTCAGGCCCTCCATCACAGGCATTGTTTGTTATAACTCACAGTCCACCACAAGATTTTCTCAAGAAAGAGGGGAGAGGAGAGGAGAGGAAAAAAAGAGGGGGGGAATAATTTCCTTTTTTAAAAAATTTTTATTTTATTTTATTTTTCTTTATTTCATTATTAATTTTTTTTAAAAAAAAACAACTCTTTTCGATTTGTTATTTTTTTATTTTTTTAACTTTTTATTCTTTATTAAATCTCATTAATACTATCAACAAAACCACCCTCAGATGCCATTAAGGAAGAGAAAATCGAATATCATGGATACAAAAGAAAGAGAGGTAACACAGCTAGATGAGGAAAAATCTATGGAGAAAAAATTTAATATATTGGAAACCTTGGAGCTAAATGACAGAGAATTCAAGATAGAAATCCTAAAAATCCTCCGAGATATACAAGAAAACACAGAAAGGCAATATAGGGAGCTCAGAAAACAACTCCATGAACACAAAGAATATATGTCCAAGGAAATTGAAACTATAAAAACAAATCAAACAGAGATGAAAAACTCAATTCACGAGCTGAAAAACGAAGTAACAAGCTTAGCTAATAGAACAGGTCAGATAGAAGAGAGGATTAGTGAAATAGAAGACAAGCAACTTGAGGCACAACAGAGAGAAGAAGAAAGAGACTCAAAAATTAAAAAAAATGAGATAGCCCTACAAGAATTATCTGACTCCATCAAAAAGAATAACATAAGAATAATAGGTATATCAGAGGGAGAAGAGAGAGAAAATGGAATGGAGAACATACTTAAACAAATAATTGATGAGAACTTCCCAAGCCTGTGGAAAGAACTAAAGCCTCAAGTTCAAGAAGCAAACAGAACTCCAAGTTTTCTTAACCCCAACAAACCTACTCCAAGGCATATCATAATGAAATTGACACAAACCAACAGCAAAGAAAAAATTCTCAAGGCAGCCAGGGAAAAGAAGAATACAACATATAAAGGAAGGCCCATTAGATTATCATCAGATTTCTCAGCAGAAACTCTACAAGCTAGAAGAGAGTGGACCCCGATATTTAAAGTCCTGAAAGAGAGGAACTTTCAGCCACGAATACTATACCCATCAAAGCTATCCTTCAAATACGAAGGAGAAATAAAAACATTCACAGATACAGAAAAGATGAGGGAATTTATCATCAGAAAACCCCCACTCCAGGAATTACTAAAGGGGGTTCTCCAATCAGATACAAAGAACAAAAAAAAACAGAGCCACAAGTAAAAGCTCCAAGAAGAACACAATAAAACCAAATTTAAACTGTGACAACAACAAAAAGAAAGAGGGGGAGAAGACGGAGATTAACAGTAGCAAAGGACGATGGAGTGCAAAAGTACTCACAAAATAGTTCGCTACAATGAACAGGGTAGGGACCTTTTTCATTACTCAAAGGTAACCACCATTGAAAAAACCACCACAGAAGCACATGAGATAAAAAAGATAGCAACAGAGGAAAGATGTATGGAATACAACCAAATAAAAACAAAAGATAGAAAAACGAAAGAGAAGGATCAAACAAGACACAAAACTAACAGAAAGCAAGATATAAAATGGCAATAGGGAACTCACAAGTATCAATAATTACACTAAATGTAAATGGATTAAACTCACCAATAAAAAGGCACAGAGTAGCAGAATGGATTAAAAAAGAAAATCCAACTGTATGCTGCCTACAGGAAACTCATCTAAGTAACAAGGATAAAAACAAATTCAAAGTGAAAGGCTGGAAAACAATACTCCAAGCAAATAACATCCAAAAAAAAGCAGGTGTAGCAATACTCATATCGGATAATGCTGACTACAAGACAGGAAAAGTACTTAGAGACAAAAATGGCCATTTCATAATGGCTAAGGGGACACTGAATCAAGAAGACATAACAATTCTTAATATATATGCACCAAACCAAGGAGCACCAAAATATATAAGACAGCTACTTATTGATCTTAAAACAAAAACTGACAAAAATACAATCATACTTGGAGACCTCAATACACCGCTGACGGCTCTAGATCGGTCATCCAAACAGAGAATCAACAAAGACATAGTGGCCTTAAACAAAACACTAGAGCACCTGGATATGATAGACATCTACAGGACATTTCATCCCAAAGTGACTGAGTATACATTTTTCTCCAGTGTACATGGATCATTCTCAGGAATTGACCATATGTTGGGCCACAAAAACAATATCAGCAAATTCAGAAAAATTGAAGTTGTACCAAGCATATTTTCTGATCATAAAGCCCTGAAACTAGAATTCAACTGCAAAAAAGAGGAAAAAAATCCCACAAAAATGTGGAAACTAAACAACATACTTTTAAAAAATGAATGGGTCAAAGAAGAAATAAGTTCAGAGATCAAAAGATATATACAGACTAATGAAAATGACAATACGACATATCAGAATCTATGGGATGCAGCAAAAGCAGTGATAAGAGGGAAGTTCATATCGCTTCAGGCATATATGAACAAACAAGAGAGAGCCCAAGTGAACCACTTAACTTCCCACCTTAAGGAACTAGAAAAAGAAGAACAAAGACAACCCAAAACCAGCCGAAGAAAGGAGATAATAAAAATCAGAGCAGAAATAAATGAATTAGAGAACAGAAAAAACTATAGAAAAAATTAATAGAACAAGGAGCTGGTTCTTTGAAAAGATCAACAAAATTGACAAACCCTTGGCAAGACTTACCAAGGAAAAAAGAGAAAGAACTCATATAAACAAAATCCAAAATGAAAGAGGAGAAATCACCACGGACACCGTAGATATACAAAGAATTATTGTAGAATACTATGAAAAACTTTATGCCACTAAATTCAACAACCTAGAAGAAATGGATAAATTTCTAGAAAAATACAACCTTCCTAGACTGAGTCAAGAAGAAGCAGAAAGCCTAAACAGACCTATCAGTAGAGAGGAAATAGAAAAAACCATTAAAAATCTCCCCAAAAATAAAAGTCCAGGCCCTGACGGCTATACCAGCAAATTTTATCAAACATTCAAAGAAGACTTGGTTCCTATTCTACTCAAAGTCTTCCAAAAAATTGAAGAAGAAGCAATACTTCCAAACACATTTTATGAGGCCAACATAACCCTCATACCAAAAACAGGCAAGGATGGCACAAAAAAAGAAAACTACAGACCAATATCTCTAATGAATACAGATGCTAAAATACTAAACAAAATACTAGCAAATCGAATACAACAACATATTAAAAAAATAATACATCATGATCAAGTAGGATTCATCCCAGAATCTCAAGGATGGTTCAACATACGTAAAACGGTTAATGTAATACACCATATCAACAAAACAAAGAACAAAAACCACATGATCTTATCAATAGACGCAGAAAAGGCTTTCGATAAAATACAACACAATTTTATGTTTAAGACTCTCAACAAAATGGGTATAGAAGGAAAATATGTCAACATGATAAAGGCCATATATGATAAACCATCAGCTAACATCATATTAAATGGCACTAAACTGAAGCCTTTCCCCCTTAAATCAGGAACAAGACAGGGTTGTCCACTCTCTCCACTCTTATTTAATGTGGTACTAGAGGTTCTAGCCAGAGCAATCAGACAAGACAAAGAAATAAAAGGCATCCATATCGGAAAAGAAGAAGTAAAGGTATCACTTTTTGCAGATGATATGATCCTATACATCGAAAACCCCAAAGAATCCACAAAAAGACTACTAGAAACAATAAGCCAATACAGTAAGGTCGCAGGATACAAAATTAACATACAGAAGTCAATAGCCTTTCTATATGCCAACAATGAAACAACTGAGAAGGAACTCAAAAGAATAATCCCCTTCACGATTGCAACAAAAAAAATAAAATACTTAGGAATAAACATAACAATGAATGTAAAGGACTTATATAATGAAAACTATAAACCATTGTTAAGGGAAATCAAAAAAGATATAATGAGATGGAAGAATATACCTTGTTCTTGGCTAGGAAGAATAAATATAATCAAGATGGCTATATTACCCAAAGCAATATACAAATTTAATGCAATTCCCATCAAAATTCCAATGACATTTTTTAAAGAAATAGAGCAAAAAATCATCAGATTTATATGGAACTATAAAAAACCCCGAATAGCCAAAGCAATCCTAAAGAAAAAGAATGAAGCTGGGGGCATAACAATACCTGACTTCAAACTCTATTATAGGGCCACGACAATCAAAACAACATGGTATTGGCAGAAAAATAGACACTCAGACCAATGGAACAGAATAGAAAGTCCAGAAATAAAACCACATATATATAGTCAAATAATTTTTGATAAAGGGGCCAACAACACACAATGGAGAAAAGAAAGCCTCTTCAATAAATGGTGCTGGGAAAACTGGAAAGCCACATGCAAAAGAATGAAACTGGACTACAGTCTCTCCCCCTGTACAAAAATTAACTCAAAATGGATCAAAGATCTAAACATAAGACCTGAAACAATTAAGTACATAGAAGAAGACATAGGTACTCAACTCATGGACCTGGGTTTTAAAGAGCATTTTATGAATTTGACTCCAATGGCAAGAGAAGTGAAGGCAAAAATTAATGAATGGGACTACATCAGACTAAGAAGTTTTTGCTCAGCAAGGGAAACTGATAACAAAATAAACAGAAAGCCAACTAAATGGGAAATGATATTTTCAAACAACAGCTCAGATAAGGGCCTAATATCCAAAATATACAAAGAACTCATAAAACTCAACAACAAACAAACAAACAATCCAATAAAAAAATGGGAAGAGGATATGAATAGACACTTCTCCCAGGAAGAAATACAAATGGCCAACAGATATATGAAAAGATGCTCATCTTCTTTAGCTATTAGAGAAATGCAAATCAAAACGGCAATGAGATACCACCTCACACCTGTTCGATTAGCTGTTATTAGCAAGTCAGGTAATAGCAAATGTTGGAGAGGCTGTGGAGAAAAAGGAACCCTCATACACTGTTGGTGGGAATGTAAAGTAGTACAACCATTATGGAAGAAAGTATGGTGGTTCCTCAAAAAACTGAAAATAGAACTACCTTATGACCCAGCAATCCCTCTACTGGGTATATATCCCCAAAACTCAGAAACATTGATACGCAAAGACACATGCAGCCCCATGTTTATTGCAGCATTGTTCACAGTGGCCAGGACATGGAAACAACCAAAAAGCCCATCAATAGATGACTGGATAAAGAAGATGTGGCACATATACACTATGGAATACTACTCAGCCATAAGAAATGATGACATCAGAACATTTACAGCAAAATGGTGGGATCTTGATAACATTATACAAAGTGAAATAAGTAAATCAGAAAAAAACAGGAACTGCATTATTCCATACGTAGGTGGGACATAATAGTGAAACTAAGAGACATTGATAAGAGTGTGGTGGTTACGGGGGGGAGGGGGGAATGGGAGAGGGATAGGGGGTGGGAGGGGCACAAAGGAAACAAGATAGAAGGTGACAGAGGACAATCTGACTTTGGGTGGTGGGTATGCAACATAATTGAACGACAAGATAACCTGGACTTGTTATCTTTGAATATATGTATCCTGATTTATTGATGTCACCCCATTAAAAAAATAAAATTATAAAAAAAAAAAAAGTAACTCAAATTGAATAAATGACTTAAATATAAGAACTAAAACCATAAAACTACTGGAAATAAAAACAGTGAAAAATCTCTTTGACTTGGCTCTTGGTAGCAATTTTTTATATATGACATTGAAATATAAGCACAGAAAGAAAAAATAAATAAGCAGGACTCTATGAAAACCAAAACATTCTACACAGAAAAATAAAAAGGCAACCTACCAAAAGGAAGAAAATATTTTAAAACTATATATCTAATGAAAGGTTAATATCCAAAATATAAGAGATACTCATACAACTCAATACCAAAACCAACAACAAAAACCCCCACAAATAATCCAATTAGGAAGTTGACAAAATAATAGAGTAAACCTTTTTCTAAAGAACATGAACGATTATCTAAAAGCTTTATGAGATGATCAACATAATTAATCAACATGAAAATGAAAATTAAAATCACTATGAGATATCAACTCAAACCTGTTAGAATGGCTATTATCAAAAAATAAGAGATAAATGTAGGCAAAGATGCAAAGAAAAGGGAACTCTTGTACACTACTGGTGAGAATGTAAAGTGGTACTGGTTCTGTGAAAATGGTATGGACATTCTGCCAAATATTAAAAATACAACTTCCATTGATACAGCAACTCTACTCTTTGGTATACACTCAAAGAAAATAGAGTCACTATCCTAAGAGATATCTGTACCCCATACTCACTGCAGCATTATATACAATATTGAGATATGGAAGCAATTTGAGTCCAGTTATGGATGGATGAATAAATAAATAGTGATGTATGTTCTCACAAACACACACACTCACACATATGCACACTGAAATAATATTCATCCATAAGAAAAAATAAAATCTTGCCATTTGCAACAAAATGAATGGACCTTGAAGCCATCATGCTAGTGAAGTAAGTCAGAGAAAGACAGATAGCATGATTTCATTTATTGGTGGCATCTAAAAGAACTAAATTCATAGTAACAAAGGAAAAATGGTGGTTTTCAGAGGTTGTGGGGTTGGGTAAATGAAAAAGTGTTACTCAAGTGGTACAAACTTTTAGTTAAAAGATAAATATGCTCTGAGGACCTAATGCACAGTGTGCTGACTACAGTTAGAACACTGCACTGTATACTGCAAAATTGCTAAGAGAGTGGATCTTAATAGTCTCACTACATGTACAGAAAATTAGTAATTAATTGAATTGATAGATATTTTACCATAACCCTATAGTAGTAATGATTTTGCAATATATTACATTGTACACTTTAAACCAAGGGTCCCCAAACTATGGCCTGCGATTGCATGCAACCCCATTAGGCCATTTATCTGGCCGCTCCGGCACTTCTGGAAGGGGCATCTCTTTCATTGGTGGTCAGTGAGAGGAGCAAAGGATGCGATGTCGCAAAGCACAGCGTCGCTCAGGTACAGTACTACTTCTGGTGACATGGGACACACGCGCCATGGCTCCAGAAGCACGTCATATCACTTGTTATGGCTAGCAGTGACAAATATGGAACTGAACATTGACCATCTCATTAGCCAAAAGCAGGCCCATAGTTCCCATTGAAATACTGGTCAGTTTGTTGATTTAAATTTACTTGTTCTTTATTTTAAATATTGTATTTGTTCCCATTTTGTTTTTTTTATTTAAAAATAAGTGCAGTGTGCATAGGGATTTGTTCATAGTTTTTTTTATAGTCCGGCCCTTCAACTGTCTGAGGGACAGTGAACTGGCCCGCTGTGTGAAAAGCTTGGGGACCCCTGCTTTAAACGTAAACATTATATGTCAATTATCTCAACAGATGAAAAAAACAAAATTGGAAGCCTGGAGAATTTGACCAGATGACAACAGTAGTATAGTGTTTTGGGGTAAAAAGAGTTATGGCTACTAATTTCTAAGTGAACTTAAAGAGATATAATATAATGGCATACTAACATTTATTACCAAAAATTGTATGTAAGATATTGATAAAAGCCTTGAGTCAGAAAATGCTTAGGAAAATAGACAATTTATTGTCTTATATTTCTAATTGATCACATCCTTTATTTTGATGTATTCAATTAACTGTCAGATCAAGAGGTCATATCCTTGCATGAAGACTGGCATTATAAATGAACAGTGTTCAGCCTCTCAGGTTGGAATTCATTCAGGTACTGATTTTAAGAACTGTTTTCATCAAGTTTATTTCATAGGTCTGGTTATTTCAGTTTTTATTTGCTATGCATAGATATTTGCAAATTCTAGAACTCCAGGAGGTAGAACTCTCCTCTAGTTCTGCTAGCTACAGCTGCTCATACATACTAAGGAATGTATGAATCTCAATGCCTGCTGTTGCAGGAAGGCTTATATAAGACTTCTTAGCTCTTGGTGGATAGAACAGTGTTCGAATTTGAGGAGAGAATTATTTTCCTTCTCTTCACTTTTCAGCCACAATTTACTTAGAAAGAATTTGCAGTAGAATTTTTTATGTGGTTGGGGTTAAGAAAGTTATCATTTTACTTTCTCTGAACTTCCACAGTGCAACAAATGTTTCAAGCATATTGGCAATCTACTAATCTAACATCAACTTCTTGTCAAGATCTTGGAATATCTAAAAATCATTGTCGTTTCCAAATCAGAGAATGATTATCCTAAAATCACTTAAAATAAATCATGGAAAAAGAAACATAAAATGTACCCTGAATATATTTAATATTTCATTTAGTTCATTGCCTATTTTATCATATTGTCTCCTTTTATTTTAGCTTTACAAGGTCTGATTTATTGCTTTTTCACTGACTGGTATTCATTCTACCAGGCATTCCTGACTTCAGAATAAATATATATATTTAGAGAGAGAGGGACAGTGACAGTGAATTTACTGCTGTTTTATTTATTTTTATTTTTATTTTTATTTTTATTTTCCATTTTTCCAAAGCTGGAAACGGGAAGGCAGTCAGACAGACTCCCGCATACGCCCGACCGGGATCCACCGGGCATCTGCCGATGTGTCGCCCTGTTGCATCCAGAGCCATTCCAATGCCCGAGGCAGAGGCCACAGAGCCATCCCCAGCGCCCGGGCCATCTTTGCTCCAATGGAGCCTCAGCTGCGGGAGTGGAAGAGAGAGACAGAGAGGAAGGAGAGGGGGAGGGGTGGAGAAGCAGATGGGCGCTTCTCCTGTGTGCCCTGGCCGGAATGGAACCCAGGACTCCTGCACGCCAGGCCGACGCTCTGCCGCTGAGCCAACCGGCCACGGCCTACTGCTGTTTTATTTGGAGATATATTTTATTTAGAAAATAAATCTGTAGCTAGTATTATCTGGTGTACTAGTTCTGGATCTAGCCATGATTTTTGAGCTCATAGTTTGATGGGGGGGGGGGGAGACAGATATACAATAACAAGTTTTTATATTATTACAGTATAATATATTGTCCAAAATCACGCTAGTGAGCCGCAGGTATTCAGAGGAGGAAAAAGAATAAAGGTTATGCCGATATGGAATTTAGGAAAAAATAGTCTTTTTGTTGTTATAATATTTATGAAATGGGCTATAAAATTAATACAACTCTATATTCAAAAAAATAAAATAAAATAAAATGAGAATGCAAACCTGTAAGGCAGTGATGTTCAAATTTTTCATCTCTTGACATACAAACTAATTACTCATATGTATTTTTAGGAGATTTTATAAAAAAAATAGGCATAATTTTGATTCCTTCACTCCAATAACTATTGTGTTGGTTGCTGTCATTTTAACAATCTCAGTAAAAAGAGGACCCCTGACTAAATAGTCAGGTATTGCACGTTTTACAAAGTCTGGCAGTACACCAGTGTGCCACAGCACAGCGGCTGAAAACTGCTGGTGTAAGACAAGCAATGTTGTTTCAATGAATGCGTAAAATTGGAAAACCAACATTGAAACCAATATCTATCAAATTGAGAAAAATCTGCTAAGCCATTTGACCCTCAGTTATTTTATAGAGTAGTGAATTTATGAAATCCCAAGAGTGAATCATCATTTTGTCCTCCAGATATTCGTAAACTAAAAGGGATTACCTGAACTTTACATCTTGACATTAATGGCTACTGATTTGATGGTTTCTGAGTTAGATTTTTCAAACAAGCTTTGAATATTAGGATGTGCAGGGAAGAGTTAACACAGAAAGACACAGAAATCTTTGGAAAACCTGCTTACAAGGTTGGCCCTTGGGCTGACATCTGGGAGCTTCAATTTTAAAAAGTTCCCTAATCTTAATTGATGAGTCAAATTATATAATTATTATAAATTATATATTATATATTAGATTAAATATTATATGTACATAAACATACATATGTGATGAGTAAATGTAGGCTTGTTCACAGTTGTTCACATGAACAATACAATAATTAAAAAAGAATAACACAAGAACAAATGGTGTTTAACATACAACTACTTTTGCTCACACCTGTGAGTGTGTATCTCACATTAATATATATATTCTTGTGTATATATATATACACATCATAAATTTATACAAATATTATACAAATTGAAAATTTATACATAAATATATGTGTGTGTGTGTCATCTTTGAGCAATTATCTCTGAAGGAAGGTGCCATTCAGACTAATCATAGTTAATTGAGTGTAAATTCTTCAAACAAAGGAATATCACCTCTTATTTATTTTAATTCTCACCTATTTTAGTCCCATTACTACCATAAAATCTATTGAATAAACAAGAACAAGATCCTTAATTACCTTGAGTGAAGTCGCTCATTTCACATGCTATATTTATGCAGGTGATTTCTGAATGTAATATTTTTCTGAAATTCTAGTTGTTACAGGAACATAGGGTGCCCTTGGCATTCACTCCATTTCTCTTTGATCCTAAGGATTGAGGGGACTGTCCCAGATGCCATGTACTCCCTCAGAGTTGATGTATATCCCACCAAGCTGTCCATTCTTTCATAGATTAAAATCTCCCAGTCAGTGAAGGGAGAGTCTGGATTCAGAGAGAAGACTAGAGGTATTAGAGAGATAGAGCAGTTTAATTAAATAATCAGGGTTTATACACATACACATACACATGATAAGAGTTAAGGAGGAACTGTGAGAGTGATGGCATGGAAAGAAGCAAGGAGGAGATGGGAGAAAGAGCCATGAAGGACAGCAACCTGAAGTACAGGAGGGTGGAGAAGGCACCATGACTGCGAAGTGAAAGCTTGTCAAGAGGACTGCAAAGCACAGCGTCTGATCACTACAGTCTTCTCAGAGGGGTGGCCTCTGCTTCACTCTCTCCAATTGGCAAACTCTAATGATAATATAAGAAAGGAATTTGCAAGACATTAGTTTCCTGGCTTTGAAGGAGGGCACCTACTTCACAACACATAATCTAGCACAGTGCTATGCTGGTTGTTGGGAACCCTGACAAGACTCCGCACAAATAAAGACTTCTAAAACTTTCTGAATTTTAATATATTGTTATTGTATTTTTAAATATAAAATTTCAGAACACTTAATGGAATGTTATTCAGTTTTCCAGTGATAGTTGTGGTATTTTCAATTAAAAAGGGGAGAAAACATTATTTGAGGTTTATTCAAGAACTTTTTAAAACACAACACTAATTTTTTTTTGATGAAAATAATGACTTGAAGAAGTACCAGCCTATTCTCTATTGTACAGGACAAAAAAAGTGACATATTTAATTACTTTAAAAACAATATGGACATCTGTACAATTATTGCTATACTTCAAATTGATCTGTCACTTATTCATAATAAGTAGAGTATAATATTAACTGATATTATGCCTCTATTAAACTGAATGGTATTAAAATATTCTTGCCCACTAAAAAGCTTATTTGACACACAATTCTTTTACAACCCTCCTCATGTTCACCAGTAATAAGCTAATGGGTGAATCATCTGTGTGTTAAAGAGCTGTAGTACCAAATTAGAGAAATATATTTTCAAATTCTAATTAAAAAGCTAGTTTTCTATGTATGATTTCTATAGATTCTGAAGCTGCATACTGCAATTATATGCTTTATTATTCTTATCAATAGATGTTTAGAAGAATGTGTTATTAGTTTAGCATTTTATTTTATTTATTCATTTGTAAAGAGAGAAAAATAGAGAGAGATACGTAGAGGAGGAACAGGAAGTATCAACTTCCATATGTGCCTTGACCAGGCAAGCCTGTGGTTTTGAACTGTCGACCTCAGCGTTTTAGGTCAACGCTTTACCTACTGTGCCACCACAGGTCAGGCAAATGTGTTGTTAGTTTAAACATTACATTTCTCACAGGACAGAGATGTTATGGACTAAACAATACCAGTATGACAAAGAAAACTCAAATAAAATGAGCAACTCATAATCTGCAACAAGTAACATAACTAGGAGAAGAAGTATGAAAGGTCTACATTTAAAACATGATGGTTACAGCAAATGGAGAAATACTTGAAATTGTGATTGCTGGGCCTGGTAAAGTTGTACTTATTACATGGTAAATAGGAGTCAATAGCCATATGCAAGCTAAGTAAACATAGCCAAAGAGACAGTCCAAAAAGGTAAATACATATATACTCTAAACACATTTTGAAACCTTAAGTTGTCCTCCTCAATTGACCTTGGTTCTCTAGTTAAATACTTCTGAGCAGCATGCATATCTGTCTTGTCTTCAGGTTTCTGACCCTCATTCATGTAGTTCTTGGATCCTGACTAGTATTTTCATTAAATGGCTCATTTATCAAAGAAAGTTAGCACTTCCTTGTATTGAATACAGAAAATGTTGATGGTGCCAATATTCAATCATAATATTTCAACTACCTAATTATGCTGGTTCCCTAATAAGGTTCTTATTTTCTATTCATTTTTGAGATGGTCATTCTGGAAGATCATCAAACTAAAACACAACAGTTTCATTAAATACTATGTATACAAAGTAGAAGAGGAAAACATTGCCAAGGGACATGTAGCGCAGACAAGGGAGAAAAGAACACACCAACTAATATTACCTTAATGAGGTAACCTTGACTCTGAATCTTGTAAGAATTCAGAGTGAAGAAGCATGTGCCAAGCAGAGGAAAACAAGATGCAAAGACTAGAGCTTTCAGAGTGTGGAGCACTCAGACAACTACAGGTAAACTTAGTTTGTTGGAACAATGGCAGGAGTAATGCTAAGAAATGAGCCTGATAACTTAAGAAAGAAACAAATCCTGAAAGGCCTTGACTTTATTTTTGAAAATTATTTGTTCTTTAAAATGTTGAAACGCCTCTTAGGAATCTTATATAAAGTAAAATTATTATGATGTTTATATTTAGAAATTTTTAATCAAACATTACTGTGAATAAATTTAATATAAGAAAAAATGCTGACTCTCAGATTATTCCAAGTTAATAATATTAGTGTAAATATAAAGTAATGTAAGAAGAGAAGATAAAATAAATAATTAGGAAAAAAAACATAGGGTTTCATTCGGTTGGAAAAGGAAAAAAATAAAAGATGAATCTTAAATTAACCCCCAAATTTTCACTTAGTTGACTAGATAAACTATGGTATTATCACAAAGATTCAGGTTAAGAATAGATGTGAAGAAAGTTGAGGAAATGTTGGTGTGATAATTCTGAAATGTCCAAGTGAAAAAGATATTACATTAATAGGCCTAGAACTCAAAAAGGGTTGTTTTTTTTTCTGGAAAATGTTGACTTGGTAATTTTCAGTTTAATGATAAAGCAATGATGGTTTCTATACAATCAGGCTTCAACAATATATTTCATAAATTCCCGAATATACAGCAACAACTTTACACTTGTTTACAATCCAGTAAAAATTATTGTCTTCCACCTCCTCTATCATCTCTTATACAAGTGTATGTCCCATATCTACATATCGAGCCTTACATGTCACCGAGACATCAAAATTTACATCACACAGTATGATATATATGACTCAAGACTTGTGTAAAACTTATGGATCAATAGCACACTTTACTCTTAAAAACTCTCTTTCTAGAAAAACTGGTACAATGTAAACCTCAAAATTATAAAATACAAAAATATCCAAAGGCAAAGAGGTATTATTTTAATGAAAAGTTATGTAAGATCATGAAATATAATGATAAAACAGAGTTCAACAAAGAGCAAGTTATTTAGCAGACTAAAAGGAGACTAAATTTTATCATACAAAGTGAAGTGACTGGATTAATTCAGCTCTATCATTACATCTTATAACCAAATTGCAAGGTTATATTTGAAAATAATTTAAAAAATTATTTTTATTGTAAGAATAATACCATTGCTATCAATTTTGAATAATATGTGTGCATTCTCTTTGCATTAGATTTATAGACATAATATAGTATTTATATGTAACTTTCTACACATAGCCATGTATATAAATTGACTTACCAAAATATACAAAAGAAACAACTCTAACTATTACTGAATTAAGCAAATCTAGATTTTTATGGCAAAACATTATGGATATACATAGTACTTATTGTTATCCTTTATACTTTCAATAATGACAGAGTATGGAGTTTTATTTTAATACAATAGGCAACTGTGCATCTGCATCATAAATTGAGACAAATCCTTTACAAAGAAAATGAGAATACTTTTAGGAGTTTGATTATCAATTTTCTGCACTTTGAATTTGGACATTGTTTCATAATAGATATATGAACTCAAAAGTTATTTGAGTTTAAAGCTAAGCTTATGCTTAGTAACCATTTTAACAAAGTTATAGTTCTACATGAAAGCCTGTGCTATTAAAAAACTTTTTGTTTCATTCAACATTATCACAGTTGCTTCCATTTTGTTTTACTTAAATTATGCTCAGGCACATAGACATCACTCACATATATTCAAAATATACACACGTACAACTCATACATATGCACACACTCTAACATTTATGTACATTTTCTCTCATGCACACATGCACATTTGGGGTTTTCTTCCTCTTACTGCTGCACCCAAACTTAACATACTTAAGACTTACAGTAAAATTTCCTCTACCCTTCACTTTTTCTTATGCTGGCAAAATGGACCTGAAAATTTCAAAAAGAAAAATTAAATAAATGACCTTTTAGCTGTCTATAAATTTTTGACCAAGACCAAATGCATCACAAAGATTGTGTTGCAACTCCAGAGTCTAGTTTTACCTCACTCGGCATTGCACAGTCCAAAACACTACAAAGTAAAGGTACTTTGGACCCCAAATATATGTCCATAAAACATTTTCTTAACAGAGTGCAGAAAGCCTCTTTCACTGAATCACATTAATGTAGATGTGGATGACCCAGAATTTACAAATGTACATGTCTCTTTAGAGTTCTTTTTTTCTTCCTCTCAGAGAGTCAGAGAGAGTAGTAAATAGAGACAGAAGACAGGAAGGGAGAGAGATGAAAAGCATCAATTTTTCATTGAAGCACTTTAGTTGTTCATTGATTACTTTCTCATATGTGCATTGACTGGGGGACTACAGCAGACTGAGTGACTCCTTGCTCAAGCCAGTGACTTTGGGCTCAAGCTGGTGAGCTTTGCTCAAACCAGGAGAACCCGTGCTCAAGCTGGTGACTTCGAGGTTTCAAACCTGGGTACTCCGTGTCTAATTCTGATGCTCTATCTACTGTGCCACTGCCTGGTCAGGCTCATTCTGCTTCATGAAGTAAGTACAGAAAAAGTAAGAAATACATTTTAAAACAATCAGTTCTTTATAACAAAAAAAAATTCAGTTGTTTTTTTAATAATTTTGCCCTCAGGATATTCTGTTCTTTTTATTTTTTATTTTTTTTATTTTTTTATTTTTTTCTTCTGAAGCTGGAAACGGGGAGAGACAGTCAGACTCCCGCATGCGCCCGACCGGGATCCACCCGGCACGCCCACCAGGGGCGACGCTCTGCCCACCAGGGGGCGATGCTCTGCCCCTCCGGGGCGTCGCTCTGCGGCGACCAGAGCCACTCTAGCGCCTGGGGCAGAGGCCAAGGAGCCACCCCAGCGCCCGGGCCATCTTTGCTCCAACGGAGCCTTGGCTGCGGGAGGGGAAGAGAGAGACAGAGAGGAAGGAGGGGGTGGGGGGTGGAGAAGCAAATGGGCGCTTCTCCTGTGTGCCCTGGCCGGGAATCGAACCCGGGTCCCCCGCACACCAGGCCGACGCTCTACCGCTGAGCCAACCGGCCAGGGCTATTCTGTTCTTTTTAAATTTTATTATCCAACAAAGAAAACTGAGGCACCAAGGGGTTATTTTGGCCACATCACATAGCTGTTTAGTAACATTTTTGCCATGTAACGTCAATCACTTGTCTCTAAATTTAGATGTCTTTCTAGAATGTCAGAGATAGAAGAATATACAGATTTTTAAACATTGTACATCTTTATCTTTTTTAGTTAAATTTATTGAGGTGGTAATCATTAATATGATACAGGTTTCAAGCATATAATTCTATTAAACATCATCTGTATATTGTATTCTGTGCCCACCACCCAAAGTCAAATCTTCTTCCATTCCACATATTTGACCTCCTTTAAACGTTACTCTGTCCCTCTGGAAACTACCATACTGCTGTCTGTGTCAAATAGTTTTTTTGTTTGTTCATTTGTTGCTTTTAGTTTTATATCACATATGAGTAAAATCATATGGTTCTTGACTTTTTCTACCTGATTAGTTTCACTTAGTATGCTATTCTCAAGATCCAACCATGTTGTCACACACACAAAAAAATTCATATAATCCACATAATTTCAAAGTCGTTCAAATGTAGAAGCCTGAACCCATTTCCCAGTGTATTCAATATATTCTGCCCTCTGTGGCCTCCTTGGCTGGGGAGAACCATGAACCTTGGGAAAACAATACAGAGTTAGGTGAAATATGAGATGTCAATTTCAACCTAACACCTGTATTTTGAATCGTGCTCTACCAGCACGGTATATGTTCCCTTTTGACCACCAAACCCCAAGGCATTTTGTTGTGCCTGCTTTAGTTATACCAAATGACAGTATCTAATGTATTTGAGATGTCTCTAAGCCTCTCACAGTGATTTTTCTTTACGTTACGTAACTTAACCCATATTTCCAATCATAATACTACATGCAAACCCTCCCAATTGTTAAAAATGTATATAGCCATTTTTATTTAATGTTAAAACACAAAGGAAGGAAATTTATAGAAATACATTTAAAAAATCTCATGATCTTTAAAATGTATATGTATATTTGTAATAAAGATCAAAGTTTTGTCCTGCCTGTATCAATGGAACAATTCCTGTTGGTGCCTGAACTAGATCCTTGTCATTGGTGACCTCAGGTATAATTGTTCCATGATCATTTTAAGCCATTTAGGCCATTGCTTCACAGAAATGCTCCAACTCCTACCTCATGAGCTCACTTGTTCTGCCTTATCAAACTGTACCATCACTATAGACACTTTCTGCTGGAATCAGTTTCTGCTGTTTACCTGTTCTTATGGATTTATAAATTCGGGCTAATCTTTTCTTCCTAAATTCATCTTAGCACATCAGACCACAAATATCAGGTTGCCTTTGTCTCAAGGTTACTACTGTGGGGTAATAGTAACCTATGTCTTCCTCATATGCAGTTCCCGGTTCACCCTATGGTCCCATACTCATGCACGCAGCATCAGGGGCAACTATCTACTTACTAGCTGTTTCAAATTTCAGTTTCTCCCTATTTTGTGGGGCATCTTTTCAGAATGCTTTAGCCTAATCCTATTTAGTTTCTAACTCTGCCCCTATTGTTAATTAATTTATACACAGTAAGAACTACAAATAGAAAATTCACCTGGATTTTCAGCCCTGGGTTCCTCCACAGCCTCAGCTTTAAATGCTCTAAAGTTTTTAGCATCCCTTCAAGTTCCTCTGTTAGCAGAAGATGCACCATGAATCAAAGCAAGCAGAGGAAAAATGAAGCTTCCACTGAACAGCAATATGGGCCTCAATTTTTCGGTAGGAAAATTCATGTGTTAGCTTTTTCATATACATATGCTTTCTTAGAAAATGTGAATTACTCAAGACAAACCAAAGTGTTATGTGTGAAAGGGCTAAAGTCCTTTTCTCATTTCATAAATTAAAGAGAAAAAGTAAGAATAATGATACACAGTCCCTAAAAAAAGCAAGGACTCATTAGGTCTTTGTCCAATAGTATAAATAGAAGAAAAATATGAAATTCTATGATCTCAGTTCTAAGGAGGAATTCATTGTGTCATAGTCTAATCTTTGGTAACTGAAAATAGTTGGCATTGTGATCATACCTTTTAAAGCTCATTTAGGTGACATTGCTTATTCTCTCTTGATTGTGAAGTCAGAACAGAACATGTTACCCTCTTGGGAGATCTACTGAAATTTCAGAAACATTTCCTTGGTAAACTACCTATTGCGAAATTACTTTCAAGGAGGCATTAGAGTACAATTGTTTGAAGCATACAATTTTCAGTAAAACAAATTTGAATTCAAATTCTAAATTTATTCAAGAGACTTTGGTTAAAATTAAATTAATTTTTTTAAAGTTAGCTTCCTAATCTGAAAAATGCAAGTTATGATTTTTAACTCAGGGGTGAGCTGTGAGAATTAAGTCATACAATATACAGGAAGATATAGTAGGTACTATTCCTGGAAGACAAAATAAAATCAGCAAGTGGTGAACATTTTAAGTCCTGGCCAGTGGCATAGTGGATAGAGCATCATCACAGAACACAGTCACCAGTTAGATCCCAGGCTCACTGTCTCAAGCCCAAGTCAGGGTGTGAACATAAAGCAATCAATGGATGCACAGCTAAGTGGAACAACTGAGCCAATGTTTCTTTCTCTCTCTCTTTCCCCTTCATCTTTCTTCCTCAAAAAAAAAAAAAAAAAAAAAAAAAAAGGTAAACATTTTAATAATTATTGTTATAATTCTTATTAGGGAAGATAATTTGAAGAAGGTTGTATTCTAGATAATCCTTGGCCAGTTTATGTAAAATAATCTACTCAACACCATGACAATGTACAAAGCTTGATAACTGGAGTCTTACACTTCTCCTAGTGGGATGGATTAGAGTATCATGGATAACAAAACATTGAGATTGATCACTCCCTTGACATTTTGTCTTATAAGCTTTTAGTCCCATCAATCCAAAACTGCTTTTAGCAACGTCCCTCCTGCCAACTCCCAAAAGCACAATTTTGAGTTAATTCATCTCAACCAAAGGGTATCTGGGATTATCAGATCTGATATGCCACTTCTCATAATCAAACATAATAAATCATAAATATTAATAGTAATTTATTTCAATTCTCTGTCCTAACACTACCATGCAGCTCTTTAATAAAAGAGTGATGGATCTATAAGATTTGTTACTTTATTTTAGTAGCAGATATAATTCATTAGTCTCAGACTTAATTTATAGATTTTGAAGACCTTGAGCACAGAGACCACTGCATTGCAGTATCTTCCAATGTCTAAATAATTGTGCTTTATATGTGTTATTTAGTTTATTATTTGTTTAATGTAGAATTAATTTATCCTCCCTCCAAAACAAAGTCAGTTCCAGATTTGTACACCAGCACTTTAATAAAGTTCTAATAGCTTGACCAGGCGGTGGCACAGTGGACAGAGCATTGAACTAGGATGTGGAGGGCCCAGGTTTGAGACCCTGAGGCCACCAGCTTGAGCACAGGCTCATCTGGTTTGAGCAGAAAAAGCTCACCAGCTTGAGCCCAAGGTCTCTAGCTCAAGCAAGGGGTCACTTGATCTGCTGTAGCCCCCCAGTCATGGCATACGTGAGAAATCAATCAATGAACAACTAAGGAACTGCAATGAAGAATTGATGTTACTCATCTCTCTCCCTTCCTGTCTGTCTGTCCCTCTCTCTGACTCTCTCTCTGTCTCTGCCACAATAAATAAATAAATAAATAAATAAGTCCTAATAAATGTTAAAATATATCTTGTTCATTGATTGGAAGAATTAACATTGCTAAAATGATTATATTCTAGAGCAGACATCCCCAAACTATGGCCCGCGGGCCGCATGTGGACCGTGAGGCCATTTATCTGGCCCCCCACCATACTTCCAGAAGGGGCACCTCTTTCATTGGTGGTCAATGAGAGGAGCACTGTATGTGGCGGCCCTCCAATAGTCTGAGGGACAATGAACTGGCCCCCTGTGTAAAAAGTGATCTCTGAATCAATACTATCCTGGTAAAAATGGGGGATGGGATCTTGTACACTGTATAAAAGAAAATATACAAATTTCCAGGAAACCCATGAAAAATGTTCATAATCATCAGTAAAATGGATATTAAACCACCCTGAATTACAATGCCACACCATATTGTTGTAAGGCACCAAAAGCTACAGAATTAATATTAATATTTTAGGAAGCTTAAAGAACATTTTGTTGATTTGGGCTGGGTGTACAGAGAGATTTTGTGGATAAATTCTCTGTACTTGTGTGATTATGGCCTATGGCATTGTGTTGTAAATGCAGAAGAGGAAGGAGACTTGGATTCTCTGACCTTCCCCATACCTATGGGGAAATGGGTGAATAGCTAGCCAGGTGTAGGGAGAAAAAATTAAATTAAATATTTTCTTATACTGATGAACCATTTATAGGCATTTTTCCCTATGGAAACTACCCTTCCCCTCCTGAAAGCATGTAGTTAATGTATGTATCTCTAAACAAAAGGTATAAACTTATGCTGTGATGTTAGGTTTTTTCCCCTCCCATGTATAATTAAGAGTATATAAACAACCCCTGAACTATTTTGGGGGGCTGCAGAATTTGGGTCTGTTGCCCCCTGTCAACCATATGCGGCCAGCATATTTAATGAATTTCCTCCTTTAATAAAACCTTTCAAAAACTTATTTGGACTACGTGCCTCTACAAAAACCCACGGAATTGTGGATTGGGTACTTTACAACAATACAACTGTTCATTTAAAATCTGTGTATTTAAGATAAGTACATTATACTTCTTTTTACTATTTATTTATTTTTTTACATTTTATTTATTCATTTTTTTTTAGAGAGAGAGGAGACAGAGAGAGAAAGAGACAAAGAGAGGAAAGAAATAGAACAGAGGGAGGAGCAGGAAGCATCAACTCCCATAGGTGCCTTGACCAGGCAAGCCTGGGGTTTCAAACCCATGACCTCAGCGTTCCAGGTCGACACTTTTACCCACTGCGCCACCACAGGTCAGGCACATTATACTTCTTTTAAGATTGGATTTGTGATGGTTACATTACAATATAACATTTTCCTAATATGTTAGTTGACTACTACAGTTGTCAAGGAGTGAGGGACAATTCTGAGTTTTGAACCAAGGAATTTCTAAACCAAGGAATACAGTCAAAACTCTGGGAACCTGATCTATGGTGGTGCAGTGGATAAAGCATTGACCTGGAATGCTGAGGTTGCTGGTTTAAAACCCTGGGCTTGCTTGGTCAAGGCACAAATGGGAGTTGATGCTTCCTGCTCCTCTCCACCCCCTTCTCTCTCTCTCTCTCTCTCTTTCTCTCTCTGTCTCTGTCTCTGTCTCTCTCTCCTATAAAATGAATTTAAAAAAATGTCTGGGAAATCATACTAAGGAAGTGCAACATTTTCCCCAAACTCTAAAGTAATTAAAATTAATCTTCCACTTACTCTATCCTCCTGTTTACCCCATCACATACATATTTATATGTTAATGGGTGACATCAATAAATCAGGGTCCATATATTCAAAGAAAACATATTTCTGTTACTAGTGTTTTCTGTTTTTATCTTCCCTCAGTCATATAAGAATCTATTTTTAAAAGTACCTAATCAAATATTTATCTTATTGTCAGATATATTATATACTTTTTCAGAAACTTGTAGCCTTCAACTCTCTCCCACCTTGCAATGAAAATAGACTTCTGTTAAGAGAAAGAAAATGGAATGGAGAATATACTCAAACAAATAATAGATGAGAACTTCCCAAGCCTGTGGAAGGAACTAAAGCCTCAAATTCAAGAAGCAAACAGAACACCAAGTTTTCTTAACCCCAACAAACCCACTCCAAGGCACATCATAATAAAGATGACACAAAACAATGACAAAGAAAAAATTCTCAAGGCAGCCAGGGAAAAGAAGAGTACAACATATAAAGGAAGGCCTATTAGATTATCATCAGATTTCTCAGCAGAAACTCTACAAGCTAGAAGAGAGTGGACCCCAATATTTAAAGCCCTGAAAGAGAGGAACTTTCAGCCAAGAATACTATACCCATCAAAGCTATCCTTCAAGTATGAAGGAGATATAAAAACATTCACAAATACAGAAAAGATGAGAGAATTTATCATCAGAAAGCCCCCACTCCAGGAAATACTAAGGGGGGTTTTCCAACCAGATTCAAAGAACAAAAGAAAACAACACCACAAGTAACAGCTCCACCAAGAACACAATAAAACCAAACTTAAACTGTGACAACAAAGGAAAAAAAGGGGGGAGAGGATGGAGATTAACAGTAGCAAAGGATGATGAAGTGCAGAAATACTTATAAGATAGGGTACTACAATGAATATGGTAGGTACCCTTTTCATTACTTAATGGTAACCACCCTTAAAAAAACCACCACAAAACACTTGACTTAAAAAAGGTAGCAACAGAGGAAAGAAGTATGGAACACAAACAAACAAAAACAAATGATAGGAAAAGAAAAGAGAAGAATCAAACTAGATACAAAACTAACAGAAAGCAATTTATAAAATGGCAGTAGGGAACCCACAAGTGTCAATAATTACACTAAATGTAAATGGATTAAACTTACCAATAAAAAGACAAGAGTAGCAGAATGGATTAAAAAAGAAAATCCAACTGTATGCTGCCTACAAGGAACACATCTAAGCAACAAGGATAAAAACAAATTCAAAGTGAAAGGCTGGAAAACAATACTCCAAGCAAACAACACCCAAAAAAAAGCAGGTGTAGCAATACTCATATCTAATAATGCTGACTACAAGACAGAAAAAGTACTCAGAGACAAAAATGGTCATTTCATAATGATTAAGGGGAAGTTGAATCAAGAAGACATAACAATCCTTAATATATATGCACCAAACCAAGGAGCACCAAAATATATAAGACAGCTACTTATTGACCTTAAAACAAAAACTAACAAAAATACAATCATACTTGGAGACCTCAATACACCGCTGACGGCTCTAGATCGGTCATCCAAACAGAGAATCAATAAAGATATAGTGGCCTTAAACGAAATACTAGAACACCTGGATATGATAGACATCTACAGGACACTTCATCCCAAAGCGACAGAGTATACATTTTTCTCTAGTGTACATGGAACATTCTCAAGAATTGACCATATGTTGGGCCACAAAGACAATATCAGCAAATTTAGAAAAATTGAAATTGTACCAAGCATATTTTCTGATCATAAAGCCCTGAAACTAGAATTCAACTGCAAAAAAGAGGGGGAAAAACCCACAAAAATGTGGAAACTAAACAACATACTTCTAAAAAATGAATGGGTCAAAGAAGAAATAAGCGCAGAAATCAAAAGATATATACAGACAAATGAAAATGAAAATACGACATATCATGATCTCTGGGATGCAGCAAAAGCAGTAATAAGAGGAAAGTTCATATCACTTCAGGCCTATATGAACAAACAAGAGAGAGCCGAAGTAAACCACTTAACTTCACACCTTAAGGAACTAGAAAAAGAAGAACAAAGACAACCCAAAACCAGCTGAAGAAAGGAGATAATAAAAATCAGAGCAGAAATAAATGAAATAGAGAACAGAAAAACTATAGAAAAAATCAATAAAACAAGGAGCTGGTTCTTTGAAAAGATCAACAAAATTGACAAACCCTTGGCAAGACTCACCAAGGAAAAAAGACACAGGACCCAAATAAATAAAATCCAAAATGAAAGAGGAGAGATCACCACAGACATCATAGAAATACAAAGAATTATTGTAGAATACTATGAAAAATTATATGCCACCAAATACAACAACCTAGAAGAAATGGATAAATTCCTAGAACAATACAACCTTCCTAGACTGAGTCATGAAGAAGCAGAAAGCCTAAACAGACCAATCAGCAGGGAGGAAATAGAAAAAACTATTAAAAATCTCCCCAAAAATAAAAGTCCAGGCCCTGACGGTTATACTAGTGAATTCTATCAAACATTCAAAGAAGACTTGGTTCCTATTCTACTCAAAGTCTTCCAAAAACTTGAAGAAGAAGCAATACTTCCAAACACATTTTATGAGGCCAACATAACCCTCATACCAAAACCTGGCAAGGATGGCACAAAGAAAGAAAACTACAGACCAATATCTCTAATGAATACAGATGCTAAAATACTAAACAAAATACTGGCAAACCGAATACAACAACATATTAAAAAAATAATACATCATGATCAAGTGGGATTCATCCCAGAATCTCAAGGATGGTTCAACATACGCAAAACGGTTAATGTAATACACCATATCAACAAAACAAAGAACAAAAACCACATGATCTTATCAATAGATGCAGAAAAGGCTTTTGATAAAATACAACACAATTTTATGTTTAAGACTCAACAAAATGGGTATAGAAGGAAAATATCTCAACATGATAAAGGCCATATATGATAAACCATCAGCCAACATCCTATTAAACGGCATAAAACTGAGGACTTTCTACCTTAAATCAGGAACAAGACAGGGTTGTCCACTCTCTCCACTCTTATTCAACGTGGTGCTAGAAGTTCTGGCCAGAGCAATCAGACAAGACAAAGAAATAAAAGGCATCCATATCGGAAAAGAAGAAGTAAAGCTATCACTTTTTGCTGATGATATGATCCTATACATCGAAAACCCGAAGGACTCCACAAAAAGATTATTAGAAACAATAAACCAATACAGTAAGGTCGCAGGATACAAAATTAACATACAAAAGTCCATAGCCTTTCTATATGCCAACAATGAAATATTAGAAAACGAACTCAAAAAAATAATCCCCTTCACAATTGCAACAAAAAAAATAAAATACCTAGGAGTAAACATAACAAAGAACGTAAAGGACCTATATAATGAAAATTACAAAGCATTGTTAAGGGAAATCGAAAAAGATACAATGAGATGGAAAAATATTCCTTGTTCTTGGATAGGAAGAATAAATATAATCAAAATGGCCATATTACCCAAAGCAATATACAAATTTAATGCAATTCCCATCAAAATCCCTATGAGATTTTTTAAAGAAATGGAACAAAAAATCATCAGATTTATATGGAACTATAAAAAACCCCGAATAGCCAAAACAATCCTAAGGAAAAAGAATGAAGCTGGGGGCATTACAATACCTGACTTTAAACTATATTATAGGGCCACGATAATTAAAACAGCATGGTATTGGCAGAAAAATAGACACTCAGACCAATGGAACAGAATAGAAAGCCCAGAAATAAAACCACATAGATATGGTCAAATAATCTTTGATAAAGGGGCCAACAACACACAATGGAGAAAAGAAAGCCTCTTCAACAAATGGTGTTGGGAAAACTGGAAAGCCACATGCAAAAGAATGAAACTCGACTACAGCCTGTCCCCGTGTACTAAAATAAATTCAAAATGGATCAAAGACCTAAATATAAGACCTGAAACAATAAAGTACATAGAAGAAGACATAGGTACTAAAATCATGGACCTGGGTTTTAAAGAACATTTTATGAACTTGACTCCAATGGCAAGAGAAGTGAAGGCAAAGATAAATGAATGGGACTACATCAGAATTAAAAGTTTTTGCTCAGCAAGAGAAACTGATATCAAAATAAACAGACAACCAACTATATGGGAACTGATATTTTCAAACGACAGCTCAGATAAGGGCCTAATATCCAAAATTTACAAAGAACTCATAAAACTCAACAACAAACAAACAAGCAATCCAATAAAAAAATGGGAAGAGGACATGAACAGACACTTCTCCCAGGAAGAGATACAAATGGCCAACAGATATATGAAAAGATGCTCAGCTTCATTAGTTATTAGAGAAATGCAAATCAAAAATACAATGAGATACCACCTCACCCCTGTTAGATTAGCTATTATCAACAAGACGGGTAATAGCAAATGTTGGAGAGGCTGTGGAGAAAAAGGAACCCTCATTCACTGTTGGTGGGACTGTAAAGTAGTACAACCATTATGGAGGAAAGTATGGTGGTTCCTCAAAAAACTGCAAATAGAACTACCTTATGACCCAGCAATCCCTCTACTGGGTATATACCCCAAAACCTCAGAAACATTGATACGTAAAGACACATGTAGCCCCATGTTCATTGCAGCACTGTTCACAGTGGCCAAGACATGGAAACAACCAAAAAGCCCTTCAATAGAAGACTGGATAAAGAAGATGTGGCACATATACACTATGGAATACTACTCAGCCATAAGAAATGATGACATCAGATCATTTACAGCAAAATGGTGGGATCTTGATAACATTATAAGGAGTGAAATAAGCAAATCAGAAAAAAACAAGAACTACATGATTCCATACATTGGTGGAACATAAAAATGAGACTAAGAGACATGGACAAGAGTGTGGTGGTTACCAAGGGTGGGGGGGGAGGGAGGACATGGGAGGGAGGGAGGGAGAGTTAGGGGGAGCGGGAGGGGCACAGAGAACTAGATAGAGGGTGACGGAGGACAATCTGACTTTGGGCGAGGGGTTTGCAACATAATTTGATGACAAAATAACGTAGACATGTTTTCTTTGAATATATGTACCCTGATTTATTAATGTCATCCCATTACCATTAATAAAAATTTATTAAAAAAAAAGAAAATAGACTTCTGTTAAAGTCGATCTGTCAGCATTTAAAAACTCATTGGATCGTAATGTATTTTGAGAAATGAAGACTATATCCTCCCAGGTGCTTGATTATGAATAAGAGTATACCTAGGGATCTTTTCTACTTAAATCAATGTCACAGAAGAGACTTTAGAGACTATCTACTGGTCAAGCTAATAAGTGGTAAATTGTTGAAAGAAGCTATATATTCATTCCTTAAGGAGAAAATCAGAACTTTATCTACCCTCAATAAATTTTAGTTTAATCACATAATACAATCTCATAAACAAGCACATGAATTTGAAAAAAAAGAATAAATTATGTTCTATATATGAGTTTTTTACTAATCTATGTATTTTTAGCAGAATAAAGAAAGATTGTTTTAATATTCTGTTTAGCATAATATATTCTATGCCTGTTTTTAAAGCTGGGTGACAATCTTTGCCTAAACAAATTGAAATAGTGTGCCCTGAGTTCCTGTGAACATTTCTATTTTCCTTAATATCAGAATTATTTCTTTTGGTTTAGACTTTTAATTTTAAATAGTCCTAAATTCAATTAAAATACTTTACTTAAAAATAATTATTATTTCTATAATAGAATATAAGTATTAGAAAATACCATAGAAAATTTTATTCAATTGATTCATTAAGAATCTATAACTTACTTACATTAAATTCTTTATATTCAAAGTATATGAGCTTCCTATCTTTGGTGGAGATTGGTTTGTTTATAAATTAGCTTGAGTATTTTATGTAATTTGTCAATTCTTCCAACTCTGTGAGTCTATTTCCTCCATAGAACGAATAGGCATGCATGTTGGCCTTGCTTCACTAAGTAAAATTTAGGCCGAAGAGATCAATATCTTAGATATTGCATTCAGAATTTAGCTCATTTTTATTCAGAATTGTGTCTTGTAGTTCTAGAAAAAGCATATAAACCAGCCAGAATATAGCTAATGTTTTACTTTTGTTCAGGAGAGAAGAGAATGTGCCTGTGTAATGTATTGTTTACTTATGCCAAATATTAATAAGCAGCTGCAAACAGTGAGTAGAAAAGCTCTTACTGAAAGTATTGTCTACTGAGTATTTATAAAATATAATTTTGATGATCACAAAATTATGAGAGTATATTCTAAATATACTATTCTAAAGTAATTGTTGAAATTGGTTGAGCTACAACTGAAAGTCTCAGCTTTTCCTTAGTAGTTTTAGTAATCTATACATAAAACTATTTTAAATAATTTTAACAGAATCCAAATTATTTCAACATTTATGTATATATAACTTAATCCCAAAAAACAGTGTATATAAAATTATAAGTAATCAAGAGGTGTTAAAAAATTGAACTTAGTTTTAGTATGGCTTCTTGCATTATTTTTTATTTCATTCACATTAATTTCAATCTATAGGCTGAAACATAAATATAACATAATTTAAAATAATTTAAAAAATCAGCAAAAGTCTTTATTCAAGATCTTATTGCCAAAAAATATATGATTTTATTGCTAGTTTCTAAAATTGTGAGTATCTAAATTTTTAGTGAAAATAGCAAAGGAAAGAATCAAAGGACATTTGATTCTTTGTGTTAACGTGATTTGATTAGAAGAAATTGTAACCCAAACTATCAATCTTTAATAGATTGATAGTTTCTAGGAGAGCGAAGTTCCAAACTATTAACTTCACAGTATTTCAAACAAAAAGTCTTTAATATGGCTATTGTGAAAGTCTGTCATTTTGAAGATTATTTGAATTAATAGTTAACTCCAAGTTGATTCATACATTGCTCAATAAGATGTCTGGCCAAAAGACCTTAAAACATACTACTCAACCTCAATATTGTTGAAAATAAAAATAAGGTAAATTTGATAAAAGGAATAAAATATTTATTTAATTACTTTATTATATTTTTAAGTGACAGGAGAGGAGAGAGACTACCCATATGCACCCTGAATGGGAACCACCTGGCAACTTCCATCTGAAGCTGATGCTCGAATCAGCTGAGCTATTACCAGCACCCTGGGATGATGCTCCAATGGATTGAGCCACAGGCTGTGAGAGGGGAAGAGAGAGACAAGAGAGAGAGGAAAGGAAAAAGATGCCAATGGTTGCTTCACATTGTGCCCTGAATGGGGATTGAATTTAGGATATCCGCTCGCAGGGCTGACAATCTACCCACTGACTCAACCAGCGAGGGCAATATATTTTAATTTAAATTAATTACATATGAAGAGATTTGCTTTTTTCAGGTAATGCATATATTGTAACATTTTTCAATATAGAATAGTATCCAACATCTGGATTTTCATCACACCTTTTACCAGGTATGTTGAAAGAATACATATTGGAAATTGATATGCTGTTACAGTGTTATAAAGTCACGTGTTGAAAAATTTTTATTTAGTGACAATACTACCAACAGGGAAAGAGGTAATTAGTAAGTAGTGAAATATGTTTGTGAAGTGATTAACTACTATACTAAGTAGAACTCACCTGATTGCCAACATATAGAAATAATCAGGAAACATATGTTTCACGAGTCTAAAGCTTAAAACATCTTCTTTCTGAGTATAAAGAACCAAGGAAAAACCGTAAAAATCTACTTTTGTCTTGGGATTATTATTCTTTGCAGTTGTTTTTGTTTCACTAATCTTTGTTTGTTCTGTGTTTATAGCAGCTTTATTAATAATGGCCCCAAAATGAATGTAGCCAGTTGTCTTTCAACAAGTGATGATTAAACAAACTGGTACACCACCCATTACATGGAATACTAAGCAGCAGTATAAAGGAACAACACGCTCTGGCCAGCTGGCTCAGTGAATAGAGTGTTGGCTTGCTGAGGAGATGTCCCAGGTTCGATAGGTCAGGGCACACATAAAAACCAGCCATCAGCTTCTCTACCCTTCCCTCTCTCCCTTCTCTCTCTCCTCCTCTCTTGCAGCTTGCATTGTTCAAGCATTGGCCCCTGATGCTGAGGATAGCTCGGCTGATTCGAGCATTGGCCCTGGACAGGGTTTGCTGGAGGGATCCAGCTTGGGTTCCATGCAAGAGTTCCTCAATTTTCCATCCTTTCATAAATAAGTCAATAAAATAAATTAAAAAATTAAGGAACAAACTATTGATACATATAACAATGTGATGAGTTTGCAGAGCAATCATACTGAGTGAATAGGCCAATCTCCAAAAATTGCATATACTTTAATTAATTCATTAAATATTCTTGAAATGACAAATTAATAAAACTGCAGTACATATTAGTGGTTGACAGGGTTTCAAAAGCAGATGGAGGCAAGTAGAAAGTTTGTGTAGCTATGAAAAGCTAACATGAGGGAATGTTGTGGTGGAGGAAATCTTATGTATTTGACTCTATCCATCTCAATATACTGGTTGTGAAACTGGACCTAATTTTTCAAAATGTTACTATTAAATAAAACTGAGTAAAAGGTACATTCTATTTCTCTGTATTATTTATTACAACTGAATATGTAGCTACAAGAATTTAAAAAGTAAAAATTTAATTTAAAATATTACGGGAAGGGGGGCTGGCTGGTTAGTTCAGCTGGTTAGAAGTTCATCCCAATACAGTGAGGTGGCAGTGTTCACCCCAGTCAGGGCACACACAAAATCAACCAGTGAGTGCATAAATAAGCCAAACAAGAAATCAGTTTCATTTTCTATTTTCCTTCCTTTCTCTAAAATCAATAAAGAAAAATTATTTTAAATCTTGGGCTCGGGGATAATCCAAGATGGCAACAGAGTAGATAGACATTACACTCACCTCCTACCAAGACTGAACTGGATATTCAACTAAAATCTAGAACAAATAAACCTGAATAACCACCTGCTTAACGGAAGACTTATAACTACGGATTTACAGAACAAGCCGCATTGAGACTGGTGGAACGGTGAAGACATGTGACCCTGCAACCACATGTGACAGCTGGGATTCTGCAAGGGTTCCCCCTGAGGAACAACGTGGGTCTCAACACTATGCCTGGTCCATCAGCCCAGAGCACCAGCACTTGGAAGAGGTGCCCACATAATATCTGGCTGTGAAAATCAGTGGAGTTTCTGTTCACCAGGGAGAGATGAGAAACAGCGAAGGACCCAGATGCCCTCTTAAAGGGTGAATGTACAAAATCTCATTTGCAGCCACTCACCTTGGGCTCAGGCAGAGAAAGGGAAGAGCTGATGACAGTCTGTTAAGAAATAGTGGTTTTGGTGCCTGTGAAGAAACTTGAAGGGACAGCTGCCAAGGTCCTTGTTCTGAGTCCCACTTGATCACTAGAGACACCATCTTCTTGGGTTGAGCACACCTCTCCACATAGCATCAGCCTGAGGAAAGGCAATAATAGCCTCACCCTCCTAATTCCCTGTCAAATGCCTTACAGAGCAGTCAGCTTCCTGGGACAGAGATGTAGAGAAAAGAGTGGACTCAGAGTGTCAGTGACTGAGTGGTGTGGCTCAGGGGTGGACCCCATCCCCTCACTTTACAGCAAAACTGACTGGTGCCTGCCCCTTACAGGAGGTCCACTAACTCATCACTCCTGATTTCTGGCCACCCCGACCAGCTGAGCTTGGATTCTCCAAGGGGTCTGAGCAGAATCAGAGACAGATTTAGTTATATGGCTCTGCAACAGACCCATTATTCCCTCACACACTTAACTGGCATAGAAACTTCCTGTCACATGATCATATGATTTCAATTCTCAAAGATGTAGAAAAAACATTTGACAAAATCTAGCACTCAGTAACCCTAAAAAATCTCAACAAAATGTGAAGAAAGGGAACATATCTCAACATAATAAAGGCCCAGTATGACAAACTGATAGCCAACATCAGTGGGAAAAAACTAAGTGTTTCTCTTAAGATAAGGAACAAGGCAGAGATCCACATTCACCACTCTTATTCAACAGAGTACTGAAAGTTCTAACCATAACAATCAGACAAGAAGGAGAAATAAAAGGCATCCAAACAGAAAGGAAGAAGTAAAACTGCCATTATCTGCAGATGACATGACACTGCATACACTGTATATAGAGAACCCAAGATTCCACACACAAAATAAAACCTACTAAAACTGATAAATTTAGTAAAAGTAGCAAAAATCAGTTCCATTATTATACAATAATGAAGCAGCAAAAAATGACCCTAAGAAAACAATTTCATTCACAGGTCCTTCAAAAAGAATTTAAAAAAATCTTAGGATTAAATTTAATCAAGGAGGTGAAAAATGTGCACACAAAACACTGTAAGGCACTGAAGAAAAAAACTGAAGAAGATACAAATAAATAGAAACATGTGCAGTGCTCAAGGATAGGAGAGATTAATAACATTAAGATGGCCGTACTTCTCATAGACTCACTGCAATTTCTATCAAAATACCAATGATGTATTTCATAGGACTGAACAAATAATCCAAAAATTCACAAGGAACCACAAAAGACCTTGAATAGTCACAGCAATCTTGAAGAAGAACAAAGTAGAAGGAATCGCAGTACCTGATATCAAAGTATTGTACATGGCCCCAATAATCAACACAGCATAGGTCAGTGGGAAAGAATGGAGATTTGAGAAGTAAACTCACACCTGTATGGTCAATTGATATTGAAATAGGGGGCAAGAACATACAATGGGGGTGGGAAAATTAGACAAATACATGGAAAAAAGGAAATTAAACCACCTTCTCTTCTCATACTATATATAAAAACTCAAAATGGATTAAAGACTTAAACATAAGACTCAAAAGTATGAAAAATCTAGGAGAAAACATAGGCCATTAAACTCAGATATTTTTCTTTGTAAGATTTTTAATTTAGTTTTATTGGGGTGATGCCTGTTAACATAATTACTTGCTGATATATCTTCTTGGGCAAAGAAATGCAAGAAAATAAACAAACAGGACTACATAAAACTAAAATGTTTTTGCACAGCGAAACAAATCATCAACAAAATGAAAGGAGAACCCATGAATGGGAGAACATATTCATCAATGATATATCCAATAAGATATTAATTTGCAAAATTTATAAAGAACACATACAACTCATCACTCAAAAACAATGCAGTTATAAAATTTTAAAGTACCTGAATAAACATCTCTCCACATAAGACATGCAGATGACCAATAGACATATGTAAGATTCTCAACATCACTAATTATCAGAGAAATTTATATTAAAAGCACAATGAGATACCATCTCACACCTGTCAGAACAGCTATCATCAATAAATCAACAACCAATTATCGGCAAGTATGTGGAGGAAAGGGAACCTTCCTTCAGTATTGGTGGGAATGCAGATTGGTGCAGTCACCATGGAAAACAGCATGAAGTTTCCTCAAAGTTGGGTACTGGATATATAGGAGGACACTTTGTAAAGTATATAATTATCTAACCACTATGCATACATCTGAAACTAATACAAAATAATAATAATTCTCTTTTTTTATCTCCAGGGGTATTTTATTTATATTTTATTTAAATTATATAAAACTATCAATAAAGCCATAACAAAAAAACACTGTTTTTTATTTCAATTAGTTTGTATTCATTAAAATTTTACTATTGGGTAGTACTCCATATACATACAGGCCTTTGACTTATTTTGTTAACTTCCATTAAAAGTCACAAAATTTTCTTAATAGTCACAACATTCCATATATTATTAATTATACATGTAATTTCATAAAGGCATTTCAATAAGAAATTATATATATCTTAACTTCCCACACAATTCATGGCATAGGAAGAGAAATGTGCAGGAGTAGGAAAAGGAGAAGATAAAAGTGTTATTTACCAGAGGCACAACATTGAAAGAGTGAGTTTCAATAAACATTTACATATTTACTACCTGCTTAAAACTTTAAGGTCATAGTCCAATTTTCTGATTCTTTGATATTATGCTCTATGCCAGACTGTATTGAATTAGTAGCATCCCATGGTAACTTGAAAACAAAACTCAACTAAAACACATCTGAGACGTATTATGACATATAGAGGTCACTAACATAATAATTAACGAATAATAGTGAAAGTAAGCTATAATTGAAAAAAATTTTAAGTCAAATTCTCTAGGACACATAAAGGTATAAAAAAAAGGTCAAATCAATTAGGATACCTAAGTTCATGCCACGAAAGGGCTTGACAGCTGTTGCATGACCACTACACAGGCTGATCTGTGAGTATCAGAAGCTGTCGATTTGTTTGGCTTATATCAAGACTTTATTGATAAAAAAGCAGTATATTACATCAACTTTGACACAAGCTCCTTATATTTAGAGAAATTATTAATTATTATTTCTTGAGTCTTTTCAGAGAAAATACGTGCAACTTTGAGCATTATGTTTACAATTTTTTTCTACATTTATGTCAAGATCTCAAATGCCAGGTGGCTAGTCTACTTATTCAGTCTGCAATAAATATTCATTGTTATATAAAAAGATACTAACAATAGCATAGTTTCTAATATTCCAATGGAGTTTACATATTCATTATCTCATTTTATTCTCTCAATGAACCCTGAAGATAGATAGTATAGTTCTTATATAAATATTTGTGATACAATGAATTTATAGACCTTTTTGACTCACACAAATTGTATACATAATAGAAGAAATCATTGATGACCTCACTTGGGATGAGGAAGAAGTATGAGGGCACTTTGTGGATCAGGTGGTTTGGTGTACAGGTGCAAACGAAAAGGTATTGCTACTTCATTACACATTCAATCAGAGGTTAGACTAAAAGGCAATACTGAGGTGCAACACACCCACTGTGTTGAGTGTTACGTGTTGTAACTAGTTACTAACTTCTGCTAAACAGCAGTACCTGATGGTAAGTACATACATGAAATAACAGAGTGGTAAATGGCTTGGCTAAGTGTATAGAGACTGTGAAAAATAATGACAGATGATAAAGAACAAGGAGATGTAGGGAGGAGATATATGGTTGGCTCTCTGCAGGTGGCAACAGTGTAATGATCTTTGATTCATATGTTATACTAAAGACGATCCAACATAGAAGAAGCACTAAAGAGCTATACAGACACAATAACTTACCCATTTGATGTCAACCTGCTGTTTCCTTCAGCTTTCTGAGTACAACAGGCCCATGAGTAGATTAGCCATGGCCACCAGAGGTGAAGTCTAAGCACGTGGTAAAGGGTTTAGCCTTCTATTCTCCAAGGTAAATTTAGCAGCTGTTATTGACAAAAGTCAAAACGTACAAAAACAGAAACAAAATCTGAGTCCCTAATCAAACATCATTCTCTGAGGCTAATTACATCAGATAATTAACACCCTGGATATGCAGTAATTCTTATTGACTTGGATACACATGACATATGATATATTCCAGGTATGGATTAGTATTTGCTACCAACAGAGTCATTAGCAGAACCGCTACATGAAGTCTTATATTTGCTTAGCAAGACATCCAACTCCGTAACATCACCTTTGGGGAAAGAGGCTATATTATATATATATATAGCAAAAGAGAAATGGTGGTTGGCACAGTCTTGGATTCAGTAGTCATATAACATCTGACATGTACCAGAAGATGCTGGCCTGATGGGCTAAGACATATTTTGAGCCTCTGCACTTTTGACATTTTGGACCAGATCATTTTTTGTTGTGTGAATTTGGCGGTGCCTTATAGTATATTTATTATCATTGTTCTACCATTGACTCTATGCTGTTGATGTTATTGGGACCCCACCCAGCTGTGCCGCGGACCAGCGCAGCTTCCAAATAACGGTGCGGAATTAAGGAAACACACTTTGTCAGAACAAAACCGATGGGACCGGGAGGACTCCTCAAACTGCCTGGCAGCATCTGAGTGCCTCACAGCCCCAGTTCGCTTTATTATATGGACCTATGCAAATCAAGGACCCTGATACAAAGTTGCACATCAAAGGCTAAGACAGGAACTCTCCCAAGGCAAAAACAGGATACATTAGTGAAATTTACAAACATCTGAAACAAACAGAGTCAGAGGAAGGGTATGTATATTGCTTCCTGCAACCCAAGGAAGGAAGTGGAGTGGGTGCAAACACTCAGCATCAAAGCCAAATATGGAGATGGAGGGGGGAGAACTTAGCCTTTTGCTAAGCCTTGAATCTATAATGGCTTCCTGCCATTAACGGTCCACAACATATCCCCCTTTTCTTTTTAATTTGTGCTGAGATTTGCACTCATCTGATTTTCTAATTTGGAGGCAGATGGAGAAAATACAGAACAAACACAAAATTAGTATAGCCAATGCTAACAGATACCCAAAACAAGTATACCAATACATCACAGTGACCAAAGACTTTAAGCAAACTCTTTAAGCTAATAGAACAAGAATCTATAAAAGAGTAATGTCCTTAAAGTGTTCACCAAGTCCAAGTTGGCACCAACACCATTCCAAATCTCTGCAAATGCAACCCAACCCCAGTTCAGTCCATCAAAAACTGTCACGGGAGCAGGAGTCCAGGAAAAGTCCACTTTAAGGAGAAGTTCACATGGCACTGGAATTGCTATCACACTTCCACACTCTGCAGCTAGCATCAAAGTCCCAATGACCGCTGCTTTCCAGCTGGCAATGACCCAGGTAGACTGGAAAAGCCATCTGCAGCATGCATGAAGACAGAGCTTCCATTTTCTTTAAACTGGAAAAATGAACCCAGGAGTCCTATACTGGAGCTTTACAGCCATGGAGTGGTGAGGAGAACCTTGGGATACACTAAGCTGGGTGGCAGAGGTAAATTTGTAAGTTGGCAAAAAAAGGAAAAAAGGAGCTCTGAATTAGGAGTAGGTCCTAGCCTAAACTATGAGTGGGGCATTGAGGCAGGAGGAATAAAAGAAAGACTATATATTAATCAAAGCATCAGAAAACAGGACTATCAATACCCACAACAGAGATCTTCGAGGGAAAATAAAAAACCTGAATATTCAGGCAAGACCTAGTTAAATGACCCTTGTGTAAATGAGACCAGTCTACCAGCTACTTGGAAGAAATACCCCAGGCTCGTCCACAGTGTCGAAGATGGGGCCGATGGCCCTGGGCACCTTTTAGCCTTCAGTGGCAAATCCCAGTATTCTGGGCAAGGTTAGGTCACAGGTGGCTGGAGCAGGGCTGGAAGAGACTGGACCCTCCCTTAGAGGAGTGAGGGGGAAGCCTACCTTCCAGTGTGTCCCTTCTTCCTCACAGCAAAGGCATATAAGCCTGGCAGGCTTTGGCTCAAAATGACCATCCTTTCCACTATTGAAGCAGGGCCCTGATGAAGTTCCAGTTGGAGCGTTGGAGCCTCTGAGGGCGTATGCCAAGAGCTAGTATTTTACCTGATCTCCTTTGGGCTTTTTTGGCCTCTTGGTACCTTAAAAGCCATGCTCAGAAGATCTCGCTGAGGGGCTTGAGAGACCTTATCTGCCTATATATCTGGAGCTATTCAGAAAAGGACAAAACAGTGTTATTAGCTGGAATCAAATAAAAATTAAAAAAGGGTAGTAGTTTGCAGGACAAAAATTTGGGCATCTCTTGTACATCAGCATTCAAGATAAACTGTTTGAAGTAAAAAGCGTAACAGGGTAGACCTGCAGGAGCTCCAGGACATGACTCCCCCCCCCCTTTCTTTTTATATTATTTACAATTGAATCACACTTTACAATATTTTGACTTCAAATATTGCAAGAAATTCTTGACTTTGTTAACTTTTAACAAAAATAGAGTAAAAGCACCTCCAAACAACATTCCCACACTTATCAAAACACCCTCTTAACATTAATTAACAGGCACTTTAGAGAGTACATATCAAAACTGAAAAATCCCATTGTGGTCTTCATTATTCTTCTACAGCAAAAAAATCTTTACACCTTTATTATGTAAATCTATGCTGCTTCAAGCCTTTTACTTGCGGCCTGGAGCAGCCTGGCCAAACCAGCAAGTCTTTTAGATCCAAAATGAGCATGCTCTACTTATTCTAAACAAAATTATATTTATATAGGGAAATGAAATTATTCCCGTTTTGTTTTCAATACTACAGCCGGCACTTCCAAAACTATTATCATCATTACTTTTCATGTAAGGACTTAATTCAGGCCTTATAAACAAAAACACTTAGACATTAAACAAAGACTTCACATACAATCACACAAATCAAGAGTGAAACCCGGGGTTTTAGAGATTAAACTATGACCTGCTTGATCTTAAGTAGGGCTATCTTAATAGGAACATAATAAGGATATATACTAAACAGAGATCTCTCTCGAAAAATCTCAAGACGGCCGTATGAGATTTCTATTCAGCAATACCCAAATCAGGCCCCCCTTTCACCCTCTTTTCAAGCAATGGATCAGGAAAATAAAATGATCTAAAACATTAAAAAAATTAGATAATAATTGAGAAAGGGAAGAGAGCATAGTAAGTCTTATGCAATTGCTCTTGTAAAGTGAGTCTCTCATCTAGAATTATGGTGTCTCACCAGTCGTTCAGGGATCCACCGAGGAGCTTCAGCAGACCTAGGAAAAACACACACATATCCTTGGCCCCATAAGAGAACAGGGTCTGGCCCTTGCCAGATTCCTGTGAGTGGGTCCCTCCATTGCACTTTCCTTGCAGGGTTCCAGAGTCTCTCTGCTGCTGAATGACCCTGTACATCAGTATTCAAAAAATTTAAAGTGAAAAGAGCATGACAAAGAAGATTTGCAGGAGTTTAGGGTATAATTCCCCTTTTTTAATTTTTTCCAATTGGTTTTTAAGTGTTTGATGTGCACGCTCTACAATGCCTTGACCCTGGGGATTGTAAGGAATTCCCATCCTTAGGTCAAGTCCAAGGACAAAATGTAGTAAATGCTTTTCCTACATATGCAGGAGCATTGTCAGTTTTAATCAGTTTAGGAAGTCCAATAATAGAAAATGCATACAAGCAATGAGCTATAACATGTTTAGCAGCCTCTCCTGTTCTGGCAGAGGCTACTATAAATCCAGAATAAGTATCTACTGTAACGTGGACAAAGGATTGTTTGCCAAATGAAGGTATATGAGTAACATCCATTTGCCAAAGTTGTCCCGGTAGGAGTCCTCGAGGGTTAATTCCAAACGAAGGGACAGATTGTAATATAGGGCACCTTGGACAAGATTTAACAATCTGCCGTGCTGCTTCCCGAGAAAGTTGAAACTGTTTACGCAGGGCTGCAGCGTTCTGGTGATGGATAGTATGAGACTGAATTGCTTGATCTGTCGTGGTTGCTCCAATAATTTTCTTTTGGGTAGCTTGATCAACAAGGGCATTCCCTTGCGCTAAAGCTCCAGGGAGCATGGAGTGAGCTCGAATATGTCCTATAAAACACGGAACTGTATGTTGATCTACAAGTCTTTGAAGAAGGAGGAACTGCTGAAATAGTTCCTCATCAGCAGTTGTCCCTAAGATAGCAGTCTCTTTAGTGGAAACAACCATAAGTAAATATCTGCTGTCTGTATATAAATTAAAGGAGGAGTATGGCAAATGCTGAAAAGCCATGATAATGGCATGTAATTCTACTCTTTGGGCTGATTTTAAGGTGACTGTTTCAGTATAAAGCTGTCCATTGATTATTAAGCCTGCTATTCCTGAGCTGGATTCGTCAGTAAAGATTGTAGGTGCTTCAGGAATGGGCTCATTAACAATTGTCTTAGGAAATATAAAGGTAGTAATTAATGAAAATTGAACTATTTTATCAGCTGGGTAGTGAGAATCAATTTGGCCTGTAATATTTGCAAAAGCGATTTGCCATTTTGTGGAAGTTTCCCAGAGCCATTGTTGTTGATCCTTTGAAAAAGAAACAACAATAGTCTGTGGCTCAAAACCTATAAGCTGCAAGAGTCGCCTATGCCCCTTGATAATCAAGGAGGCAACAAGATCAAAATATGGAGATAAAACTTTCTTAGGAGTAACAGCTAAATGAATCCATTCAATAGGACCTGAAGCTTGCCACAATAGTCCTGTTGGAGTGTAACTTGAGGGACATATTAGTAGGGCAATTGATTCCTCAGGATTTATGCATTTTAGTTGTGCTTGCTGCAAGGCCTTTTCTACAAGCTTTAAAGCTTGTTGTCCCACAGGTGTAAGTAGCCGAGGAGAAGCTGGTTCAGCTGAGCCTCTAAGAATATCAAAAAGTGGCTTCAGTTCTCCAGTAGTTAATTTCAAGAAAAGTCTAAGCCAATTAATGTCTCCTAACAGTTTCTGGAAATCGTTTAAAGTTTGCAAATGATCTGTCCTGATTTCTATTTTTTGTGGGCGAATTTGTTGTCCCTCAATAATTTGTCCTTAATAAGAAAAAGGTAAGCATTGCTGTACCTTTTCAGGAGCTATATAAAGTCCTGATTTTTTCAGAGAATATTCTAGTTGTTGCAAAATGGTCAACACAGTGTCTTTATCTGGATGAGCAATAAGAATATCATCCATATAATGAATTATGTATGCCTTAGGGTGTTGCCTTCATACTGGAGAGATGGCTTGAGCAACATATTTTTGGCACAAGGTAGGACTATTAGCCATACCTTGAGGCAAAACTCTCCACTGGTATCGCTCCATGGGAGCCTGAAAATTAAGTGAAGGAACACTGAATGCAAAACGCTTGCAATCATGAGGGCTTAAAGGAATAGTAAAAAAGCAATCCTTCAAATCAACAACTATAAGGTGATAGTTCCATGGAATGGCAGTAGGAGAAGGAAGTCCTAGCTGGAGAGGACCCATAATTTCCATAGTCATATTTATTGCTCTCAAATCTTGTAATAGCCTCCAGTCTCCTGATTTCTTTTTAATAACAAATATAGGCGTATTCCATGGACTATTAGATGGTTCAATGTGCCCAAGCTGTAGCTGTTCCTGTACCAATTGAGCAGCTGCCCTAAGTTTCTCCTGAGAAAGGGGCCATTGGTCTACCCATACAGGATTATCTGATTTCCAAGTAATTGGGTCTGCACAGTGCATTACTGGGGTAGCAGGAGCTACCAAGGCCCCTATGCAAAATTTTGATATCCTAATCCATGCCTTCTGGTATTGGGTGCCACTTCTATGGGGGTGAGAATTCCTCGCTGTTCTTTCCCTAGACCCTTAGTGGGCAAAAATCCCTGATCAAGCATTTGAGTGCTAACTAAACTATTAGGACTGACAAGCAATGCCCCCATATTTTTCAAAACATCTCTACCCCACAAATTAACTGGCAATCCAGGGAGCACATAAGGCTGAAAAAATCCAGAATGACCTTCTTTATCTTCCCATTGTAAAAAACTAGAACTTTGTTGAGGAGATTTACTCTGCCCTATACCTTGTAATTCTGTGGCTGCTGTATGAGTGGGCCAGGAAGGAGGCCAATGTAGCTTTGCAATAACAGATACATCAGCCCCAGTATCTAAAAGCCCTTTAAATTTATGCCCTTGTATTGTTAGTTCCATTTCAGGGCGTTCCTGACCTATTTTTTGAATCCAATAGGCAGTATCAGTGGAACCAAATCTTTGATTCTCTTGGGGTCCCTTTAGCGGGGTTTGGCCTTGTCTTAAAAGAGGTAAAAGGATTAATTGAGCAATTTTCATATCAGGGGAGATAGTGACTATATTCCTCAAAGTGTGAGCCATTACTTTAATTTCCCCTGTATAATCAGAGTCTATCACTCCAGGAAGAACAAAGAATTCCCTCATAGTTAAACTACTTTTGCCTAACAAGATTCCTACTGTGTTACTGGAAAGTGGCCCAAAAATTCCAGTGGGTATGGCTTGAGGTCCCATCTCTGGAGTCAATACGAATTGGGAGGTGGGACTGAGGTCCAGTCCTGTACTGCCTGTTGTTGCCTGGGATAGTTGGGCAACGTTTGGCCTGCTGGAATCTGAATTTGCTGAGGAAACACTAACATTGCCCCTATTGTTTTGATGGGGCCGGGGAGGGCCCCATTGTTCGTTTCCCTGCCCTCCGGTAGTACATTTAGGCCTCCCCTTATTCTTCCAATGTTTCCCTTGTCTACAAAGTGGGCAGAGGTCCGGAGCCTTAAGGGCTGGCTGTCCTTGAGGGAGAGGCTGAGACCAATATCCGGGGAAAGCAGGGCAGTTTTTAGCAAAATGCCCTGAACCCCCGCATTGAAAACAGTTTCCACGGGCAAAAGTACTTCCCTGACCTTCCTTCCTTCACTTGTTCTGTCCTTTATCAAAATTTTGTCCTGGAAATCTTGCCTTATTACCTGTGGTAAAGGCAAGACCTTGCATGTATGAAGGCCCAACATCGGCGCAAATTCTAATATAATCCTCTATATCTCCCTTCTTGCGGTGAGGCCGAAGTGCAGCCTGACAAGCAGAATTAGCATTTTCATAGGCTAGTTGTTTTATTAAAACCTTTCCCACATTTTTATCCCCTACTATTCTTTCAACTGCTTGAATTAGCCGTGAGACAAAGTCTTGAAATCGCTCGTCTGCACCCTGCCTAATTTTACCAAATTCTTCTGGTTTGGTCCCTGGAATAGGCAGGCATTTCCATGCCTGTGTGGCTAGCTGATTAATTATATCATAAATAGTTGGTCGATACTCTAATTGAGTTGCTGTATGGGCATATTGTCCTTCTCCAATTAACATATCTACAGTAACAGCAACCTCCTCTTGCTGATTTTTCTCATCCAGCTCTATAGCCTTTTCATGAAAGTTTGACTTCCACAACAAATAATCACCCCCAGAGAGACAAGCATGAGCAATTGCCTTCCAGTCATCTGGGGGAAGAGCCTTTGCACTAATGGTATCTAATAAACCAAGTGTAAAAGGAGCAGTAGGCCCATACTGAGCACAAGCAAGTTTAAGCTCTTTCAGAGTTTTAAAAGGTACAGGTTCATGTTCTCGCACTAGTCTCCCTGTATCATCCTGTCTTTCCACAATAGGAAAACAGGCAAAGCCATCTATTGTTTCCCCTATATTTCGAGCCTGGTCTATAGATTGTTGGAGAGGAGATTTCCCAGATTTTGAGCTATAGACTATGGAGTCAGCCCGATAAGGGAACGGAGGAGCAGAGGGTTGAATGTAGGAAGGAGCTGAGGGCAGCGGAGGCCCCGCGGCTAAGCCAGCCATAGCCACGGATTTTTCATCCCCCCTGTCATCCTCAGACTTCAAGTTATCCTCATATTCACATCCCTCTGTTTCCGGCTTACCCTGATACTCTTCAGACAATGATTTGTCTTCATATGGAAACATTTTTACAAAAAGGTCGCTTATTTTTGACCCTATCTGTCCCATATTCTTTTACTCCCAACTACACTTTCCCCAAAAACTTTCTTTACTCACTGTGCGCACTTCACTTTGGGGAGTTCCGTCACCTTCCTTCAGTTTTAGTTTCCTCGTACTCAAGTCGTCTGTTCGGGCGCCACTTGCCGCGGACCAGCGCAGCTTCCAAATAACGGTGCGGAATTAAGGAAACACACTTTGTCAGAACAAAACCGATGGGACCGGGAGGACTCCTCAAACTGCCTGGCAGCATCTGAGTGCCTCACAGCCCCAGTTCGCTTTATTATATGGACCTATGCAAATCAAGGACCCTGATACAAAGTTGCACATCAAAGGCTAAGACAGGAACTCTCCCAAGGCAAAAACAGGATACATTAGTGAAATTTACAAACATCTGAAACAAACAGAGTCAGAGGAAGAGTATGTATATTGCTTCCTGCAACCCAAGGAAGGAAGTGGAGTGGGTGCAAACACTCAGCATCAAAGCCAAATATGGAGATGGAGGGGGGAGAACTTAGCCTTTTGCTAAGCCTTGAATCTATAATGGCTTCCTGCCATTAACGGTCCACAACACAGCTGTAAAAACTGAAAATATTTCCAAACACTGCAAAATGACCCCTGGGTGGGAGGTGGTTCAAAATGACCCCCAGTTAGAACTACTGAATCTTTTTAAAGGACAGCTGTGTTGTCACTTTGAAATGAATAACTCTGTGAGGCTGGGATACTATTCTCCATGTTCTCTTTGTTTATCTATCATCTATCTATCTATCTATCTATCTATCTATCTATCTATCTATCATCTATCTACCTATCTATCATCTATCTATCTATTATCTATCTATCATCTATCTATCACCTATCTATCATCTATCTATCTATCTATCTATCTATCTATCTATCTATCTATCTATCTATCTATCTATCTATCATCTATCATATATCTATCTATATATCATCTATCTATTTATCTATCTATCTATCTATCTATCTATCTATCTATCTATTATCTATCTATCTATCTATCACCTACCTATCATCTATCTATCTATCTATCTATCTATCTATCTATCTATCTATCACCTTTCTATCTATCATCTACTTATCAACTATCTATCACCTATCATCTATTTATCTATCTATCTATCTATCTATCTATCTATCTATCTTTCTATCTATCTATCATTTATCTATCTATCATCTATCTTAAATCCAAGTGTGTTATATGGTACTGTGTCATTAACTGAATATATGCATCCAGGAGCAAAGGGTATAAATAACAGTGGCCTCATTTATTATCATTCTCATTGACCCACCTGTGTAACATGCAACTGCAGACTTGGAGTTTACTCTGGTTCCCAAAATAAAGGTGCTTCCTTTACAGCATATAGTAAAAGGCCTCTTAAGCTTTAAGCTTTGCTGTCCCTGGCTACATTGTGTTTCTTGTGGCCAAGACACAAACAGAAAAGGACAGACTCACCATAAAGAATGGGATAATTAACTCTGATCATTAGGAGGAGGCAAGACTGTTTCACAAAATGGGAGAAGAAAAGAATGTGTTTTCACCCACTTGATCCATTTAAATCTCTCTTGGTTACCTTTATGCCGATGTTGATGGTAAAGGACAAATGTAGAAGGGCATAGTGAGCACGGCTCAGACTGCTTTAGAGATCTTGTCACTGCACAAAGTTAGCCACCTGGACTAGCAGAGGTGTTAACCAAGTAAGAGGAGTCTTGTATCAGTTAAAGAGAAGGAGGTGATGAATATCCACTGTGGCTTTGAGAACGGCTGTAGTGGCTGGCCCGAGACTTGTCTCACTAATCTTTCTCATATATATATTGGATAAAGCTTGAGAATCTTGAATTAGGTGGTCCCAGATCTAATGAACATATTTATGAAGCAAGAGGTTATGAGCAGCTCATAGGGTGGACTCTGGTGGATAAGGTCTTATGCCATCTACCAAATCTCCCTTTCTGGACCACGGCACTCAAGCTCTGGGAGTTTGGGTTGTCCATGGCTAAAAGCGTAGACTGTACTGAAGGCTGATGCTTTTCTCTAGGTTTTCTCTCTGTCCAGGGGCAGACCACACCTAATATTTGGTCAATGTGGGGATACAAGGACCTGTCTCTTTGCATCAATTTGGGACAAAATCCTAAGAATTTTCTTAGCTCTAGGGCTTCTCATAAGATAGAGCCCTCTCTTCCAAATGCATTTGAGTTCAACACTGGTCCAATTCTGCTTCCTTTGCAGTTTTTCAGAGCACTTTTCAATAAACTTTCTGCTAAGATATCCTCTCCAAAGTCTTTTTCATGGGAAACTTGGCCTAAAATATTGACTGATATCAGAACATCACTCAGCTTGCATTGAATAATGTTATTGTGTATACAGAAGTGATGTTTTATATTATATAAAAATTTTGAAATTGGTCCCCAGTATTCCAAATAATTCAATGCATTAAAGTTGTAGTGAAAAGCATCTCTGCAAAATTTTGTCATTTTACCTAAAATAAAATTTTATAGGTTATTGATTAAAATATTTTTTTTCTAAAATCTAACTAAAATTCAGTGGTAATTGTATATGATTAGTTTTCCCTAAGACTGTATTCCTTGAATCATGCCTAGTGAGTACTGAGTCAATTTCTCCTTTAGGATAAAATCCTAGAAAGAAATATGTTAAATTGAAACATATCCAAGGAAAAGTTAAGAAAAGGTTAAGAATCCAATTTGTGTCAATAATGGAGGACTTTCTCTAAACATTTTCTGATAATTTTCATTACATATATGTACAATTCTACTGGGATATTTGAACGTCTGGTTACCAGATAAAAATCACATTATTTTCAGAAGAAGGTCACCATCCTTTTATAATGAGGCAAAAATCTATTAGTCAAACTTTAAATTGAATTTAAAAGTACATTTCTCCCTTCCAAATTGCTATGGTTTACAGTATTTTATCTTGGAAAAGAAATATTAAACCAGTGGATACTTTCAAACTCATTTTTCTTATATTATCTTAAACATGGGTGATTGAGTTCTTTAATGTTAACTCAGTTATAGATAATGTGGCTCAGAATTATTTGGTAAATTTAATTTTTCAGAAGATAATTTGCCTAAGTGATGTTGGACGTCACTGTACTTAAATAACTAAAAGAAAATATTGTGTTTCCACACATAAACAAATGCAGGATACAGTTATATGCCATAGTGGAATTTCTCAAGTTAGTCTCAGTAATAGTTTATTAGGTTTAAATGATTACCCCAATATTTTGTTCTAATTTTTGAAAAGATATTAAAATACAATTATAGTAAAAAAGGAAAGTTAAATAGGATTGAATGCAAATATGTATTCAAAGATGTAACAGTCATAGCACATTATTTCAGGCTATTATCTAAAGTTGGCAAGGATATTTCATTTCATACATCAATTAGAGGCTAATTTGCCACAATGATTCTATAAATTTACCAGCTACTAAGATGCTAGTAGAATGAGGGTAAAAAACAACATTTATTTTCAAACAGTGTTCATGCCAACATGCACAGTGCTGGTGAACCCTCCAGTACTGTCAGATATATATTCATATTTGATTGAGTTAATATGCATAACATTTTGTAAACTTGAAAATTACATAATACAAACAATGAATAAAAGATATTTATTTAAAAACACTGAGTTAATTTAGATCAAAACCTCTTAATATATTTAACAAAACATAAATTAGCTAGTAGAATATAATGAATCATTCCTTGCCAATATTTGAATTCTTAATTATACTAGTTTCAGGACCAATTTAGAGATAAGGTAAATAAGAAAAAATAGGTCCAAGTGTCTTAGAAAGATAAATCAATGTCAAATACTGGTTATACGCCAGAACTTACAAATTACTTAAGAGATATAAGAAAAAAATAAGCTATAAGGTTTATTAAATTTTTTCCCAATAATATTTGAAAAACTACTTAGATGCTTATTTTTTCAAATGTATCAACCTCTTTTTTACTAAAGATGTCAATCAAAAACTTTATAGATCAATAAGGGTATCCAGGACCTTAGTGAGATATAAAAGTAAAAATTCAAGTTTTTGTCTTAAAATGTTTACAATTTAAACTTATTCATTTATAATTATTTAAATAGTAGATAATAGAGAAAGAAATGTAGGTATGACCGATAAGTATATAGAAAAATAGATATGTAGGTGGGTGGATAGAGGGATGGAAGGATAGAGGGAGCCATTGCTAAGGGTGTTACTGAGTATGTAATTTTTTTTCAGGCATTTTTTCAGGAAATTTTCAGGCAAATTTCCAATTTTCAGGCAATTTTCCAAGAAATAAAAAACTTTGACTCATTGTATCCTGACCAAATCCGGTGTTATTACTAGTCATTACTGCTATTTGTATAACTGAAGAGTTGATATTTTAAGGAGTTAATGCATTTGATGAAATCCCAATAGTTAAGAACTAATGGCCTGACCAGGCAGTTGCACAGTGGATAGAGCATCGAACTGGGATGCGGAGAACCCAAGTGTGAAACCCTGAGGTCACCGGCTTCAGCGAGGGCTCAACGGCCTGAGCACAGGGTTGCTGGCTTGAGTATTTTATCATAGGTATAACCTCATGGTTGCTAACTTGAGCCCAGAAGTCGCTGGCTTGAGCAATGGGTCAATTGCTCTGCTGTATGTCTCAGTCAAGGCACTTATAAGAAAACAATCAATGAACAATTAAGGTGCCACAATGAATAATTGATGCTTTTTATCTCTCTCCCTTCCTGTATGTCTGTCCTTATCTGCCTCTCTCTGTCTCTCTGTCTCTGTCACAAAAAACCAAACAAACAAACCAAAAACTAATGGAGAAGGAAATGTAACATATGCCAGCCTAGTTTCAAAGCAAGAGCCCAACCATGGTACTTGCTACTTTTTCTTTCTATAAATAGGACATTATATTTAGCACTAATATTATGGAATCATTTAAAAGAAGAAACCTTAAATCATTTCTTGGATATCATGACTGTGCACCAGCTTCTGAGTCGGTCCAGTTAGTGGTACAGTGTAGGACTTCACATTGCTTTGTAAGCACACCAGACAATTTTGTTATAGGTGGTCCATCATCGACACTATGAAAGCACTTAATGAACTCATCTTGGGGCTATAATTTAAGGGTAAGATGAAGTATTGCCATTAAGAGAAAATAAACACCACAGGCAATCATTTCTATCTTTGTTCATAGTTCTAGAAGGCCCAAATTAAGAGAAAATAGAAAAGAGCAGTTTGATTGACCTGATCCATAAAAGTAGAAGCTGTCTTTTTGTGAACATTCTCATTTAATTTACAATGTAGCTATTCAGTCTGCTGTAACATTCTCTTTATGATGCCAGGAGCTACGTTTTAAAAAGTCTTTAAATAATTGTATATTTCCATGATGTTCTAAGAATATAGAGAAACCTTATATACCATTCAAGAAGTTACGATTCAACTGTAACATTTTGTAAAACTGTAGTACAAGATCAAAATTATAAAATTCATGTCAGTATCATTCACTAGTCTTATTCAGATTTCATGTATTTTATAGGCATTTATTTGTTTGTGTTGGTACTTATTTAAATTTCATTTTATGCATTTTTTTTGTGAGCACTGTTAAAGCAACAGAATAGTTTCATCACAAGGATCCTACATAAAACTGTTTAAGGCCACAGCCTCCCTCTCTTCTGCCCCCTCAGTCTTGGTCACAATTTCTAGCAACCACTAATTTGTTCTCCACCTCTATAATTGTGTTATTTTCATAATGATATAGAAATGGACAGCATTTATATGGTTATATAAGTACTATATAAATTCATAATGCTATATAAATCAAAGACTATGTAATCTTTTGAGACTGACTTTTTAAAAAAATCAATATTAATTCCCATGAAATTGGATTAATCCAAATTATTGTTTGTGTCAATGGTTTCTTCCTGTTTATTGCTAAGTAGTATACTATGGTATGGATGTACCAAATTTGGGGGGTTTTCTTTTTGTATTTTTCCAAAGTTAGAAGCGGGAAGGCAGTCAGACAGACTTCCGCATGGGCCCAATTGGGATCAACTTGGCATGCCCACCAGGGGGCGATGCTCTGTCCATCTGGAGCATTGATCTGTCTAGGCCAGACTCATTCTAGCACCTGAGGCAGAGGCCATGGAGCCACCCTCAGGGCCTGGGCCAACTTTGCTCCAATGAAACCTTGGCTGCGGGAGGGGAAGAGAGAGATAGGAAGGAGAGGGGGAAGGGTGGAGAAGGAGATGGACAATTCTCCATTTGCCCTGACTGGGAATCAATCCCAGGACTTACATATGCTGGGCTGACACTCTACCGCTGAGCCAACTGGCCAGGGCTCGATTGTACCACATTTTGTTAGATATTTCCTGTTGAATGATTTTTGGATACTTCTAATTTAGGGCTCAAATAGAAACCCAGGAGTTATTCTTGATACCATCCACTTACAAAGAAATGGCTATTAACATTAGCAGCAAAATAGATCTCAAATCTATCCACTTCTATACTCTTCATTTGATAGAGTCTAAGCTGTTATTATCTCTTTCTGTGCAGCCACAAGTCCTTTAACTGGCAACTCTGCCTTCCTATAACATGTAGTTTTGAAAGCCAGTGTTTTTTACTATCCTTGGAGTTATTTACATATATATTTATATATTTATGGAGTTATAGAGACTATCCTGATCTCTATTCTCTTCCCTTACCAACTGCACCCTCACTTTGAACAAATAAAATTTAGCCACGCGGTCTATTTTTCTTTCTTAAGCTCATATTTTGAGGGTCACTGCAAGTTCCACTCCTGTGCTGAAGCATCTTATTTGTACATGGTGAACTCAAATGTCATCTCCTCTGAAAAATCTTTTTAACTCTCTCATCTAATGTTGACTACATCCAGCTCCCTTGTTTGCTATCATGGGAGCTTGTTTCAATTGATTTTTAGGATATATTACTATGAACATAACCTAAGTGTTTACTGTGAATCACCCACATAAGGATATTAGCCAATGATTTCCCTTATTCACTGCTCTATGCACAGAAGCTACAGTGGTACCTTGAGATACAAGTTTAATTTGTTCTGTAACCGAGCTCGTAAGTCAGTCAACTCGTATATCAAACAAATTTCTCCCATTTAAAATAACTAAAATAGATTTAATCCATTCCAACCCTGTGAAACATCCCCAAACCATTCTAAATTATGAAAAAATACATGTTTTAAAGTAAGAAACATACATGTATACTTTACCAATGCATAACAAAATATATTAAATTTAAAAAAAAAGTGTTATTTAGTACTGTACTCTTACCTTGGAGACAGATGAGTGCAGCTAACAGAGGCGAATGGTGGAAGAGAAGGAAGGGAGGAAGGGATGCAGGCACTGTAGACATGTAAACTAAAACTGCACTTTCTTAACACTAAATGTAAACTAAAACTGCATTTTCTTTACTTTAAACAAAACTAAAACTGCATTTTCTTTACTTAAAATGAAATCACAAAAACTTATTTTTAAAAGAAATGCACTTTCTTAACTTTAAACTTAACCTAAGCTTAACATTATGTATTTTTTATCTAATCATCACTGGTTTTTGCCTTTTTTGGCTGCATTTTCAGCACTTTCACTTGCAGGACTTTTGAATAAAAATCTATCCAAAGAGGTTTGCTTTGGCCTGCCTTTTAAAATGTTACAGAAATGTGACAAACAAGTGTCATTAAAAAGTGCTGAGGCATGACCAGTTGAAATTTTTTCTGGGTGTTTCTTTTCAATGAAACTTGAAAGCTTCTCCCACATTGTCAGCATGTCTTTAATTTCACTTGTAGAAATCACTTTCTCCAACTCTACCTCCTCCTCACTACTAATCTTTTGCAGAAGCTCCATATGTTGCATCATCTGTAGCTCCTTCAACTCCTCAGTTGAGAGTTCCTCCTCAAGTTTCTCGACAAGCTCGTTTACATCACCCTCATCTACCTCCAGACTCATCGACTTTCCAAGGGACACAATCTCCTCCAATGCTTCTATCTCAGTCTCCGTCTCTGGTTTGAATCCTTCGAAGTCCCTGTCTGTAACAACATCAGGCCATAACTTTTTCCATGCTGAGTTTAAGGTTCTCTTGACATGCAAATCAATAATGCGTAAACATCTCACGATGTTGTAGTGATCTTTCCAAAACTCTCTAAGGGTTAGAATTATATTCTCAGTCACCTCAAAGCAGCGGCGGAACAAGTGCTTTGTGTAAAGCTTTCTAAAGTTGGAAATGACCTGCTGATCCATAGGTTGCAAGATTGAAGTCATGTTGGGTGGGAGGTAGAAGATTTTTATAAATTTGAACTCATCGAGAACATCATTTTCAAGACCAGGTGGGTGGGTGGGAGCATTATCAAGGATTAGTAATGCTTTCTTCCGAAGTTTATTTCCATGAAGCTATTTCTTCACTGCAGGACCAAAGACGAGATTTACCTATTCAATAAAAAATTGCCACGTAACCCATGCCCTAGCACTGGTGTACCACATAACCTGCAGTTTTTCTTTAAGAATCTTGTGTCTTAAAGGCTCGAGGATTTTCAGAATGATACACTAGCAGTGGCTTTACTTTACAGTCACTGCTAGCATTTGCACAAAATGCAAGGGTCAGACAGTCCTTCATGGGTTTATGGCCTGGCAGCTTCTTCTCCTCTATGGTGATGAAAGTCCTCCAGGGCATTTTTTTCCACAACAATCCTGTTTCATCACAGTTGAACACTTGTTGGGGAATGTAGCCTTCCTTTGTGATAAGCACAGCAAAACGAGCGATGAACTCCTCAGCTGCCTAACGTCAGCACTCGCACCTTCACCATGCCTCACCACCGAGTGGATGCCAGATCTCCTCTTGAAATATTCAAACTAGCTGTGACTTGCCTTAAATGTATCTTCTACTGCCTCTTTTGAGTTTGATGGTTCTTTCTTCTTCAAGTCGCCGTAAATAATACGTGCCTTTTCGCATATTACAGTCTCCATCACTGTATCTCCTGCCAGCTCTTTCTCTTTCACCCACACCAGCAGAAGCTTCTCCATTTCCTCATGGATATTTGTCCTTAATTGGGACAGAATTGTAGTTCCTTTTGCTGAATTTGCACTTTTGATGGCATTCCTTTGTTTAAGGATGGTACAAATTGTAGATGTATTGCATTCGTACAGCCTTGCCAGTTCAGTCACTTGTATACTACGCTCATGTTTTTCTATTATTTCTTGCTTTACTTCTATTGACATCATTCTCTCCTTCTTCTAACCACTGTCCTGTACACTCACTTTCTTCAGCCCCATGATAGCACACAAAAAAGTTAGTAAAAAATGCAAAAATGATGCAGGAATGAATACAGAGTGTGAAATTTGACTTGATTTTGCTGTAACACATGAGAAAGAACAAGATGCTGGTGTCATGCTGCCGATACTAGACCCATGCACCAACGCACCTACTAGCAGCAGCTTCCCAAATCATGACTCATATCTCGGAATTTTGCTTGGATCTCAAACAAAAATACAGACAGAGTTGCAGCTCATATCTTAAAAAATTCATATGGTGGTCTGCTCGTATATCTAGGTACCACTGTAAAGGTATGATACTTGGAAAATAGTAGATCCTTACAAAACATTTGTTTAAAAAATTAAACCATTAGGCCCTGGCCGGTTGGCTCAGTGGTAGAGCATCGGCCTGGTGTGCGGGGGACCCAGGTTCGATTCCTGGCCAGGGCACACAGGAGAAGCACCCATTTGCTTCTCCACCCCTCCCCCTCCTTCCTCTCTGTCTCTCTCTTCCCCTCCCGTAGCCAAGGCTTCATTGGAGCAAAGATGGCCCGGGCGCTGGAGATGGCTCCTTGGCCTCTGCCCCAGGTGCTAGAGTGGCTCTAGTTGCGGCAGAGCGACGCCCCGGAGGGGCAGAGCATTGCCCCTGGTGGGCAGAGCGTCGCCCCTGGTGGGCGTGCCGGGTGGATCCCGATTGGGCGCATGCGGGAATCTGTCTGACTGTCTCTCCCCATTTCCAGCTTCAGAAAAATACAAAAAAAAAAAAAATTAAACTATTATTCAATCATTCTATCTATCATTTATTACCTATCTATAGTGCTTTAAAATATACACTCTTGATAATCTGTTTTCCTCTGAGAAAATTCACATATTATATGCATCATATACAGAATTCCTTATTTTATCCTACTAAACTTGTCTTTCTACATTTCCTTTCCAGAGAATATTTCATTCTCCAGCTCCACAATTCTTTTTGTGAAGCACTCTTACAATATCTTGGGCTGAATCAGGAGACACATTCTCTGATCTTATAACAAGTTTCTAAATGCTCACAACAAACAAGTGACTTAGAAGTGATTTGGGCTTTTTTTAGTAACCAATATTTTAGCTGTTTCGCTAGTGTAGCCACTGTTGAAAACAGTATGCTGTTTCCTCAAAGAATTAAAAATGGAACTGCCTTTTGACCAGCCATCCCACTTTTAGGAATATATAATAAGAATATCAAATCACTCATACAAAAGAAGATATGCACCATGCACCCCATGTTTATTGCAGCACTGTTCACAATAACCAAGATCTGGAAACAGCCCAAGTGTCTGACAGTGGACTAGTGGATTAAAAAGCCATGGTCCATATACACAATGGAATACTATATGACCATGAAAAGGAAGGAAATTTTACCTTTTGTGATGGCATGAATGGACCTGGAGATTATTATTGTAAGTGAAATAAGCCAGGCAGAGAAAGACAAATATCATATGATCTCACTTATATGTGAAATCTAATGAACAAAGTGAACTGAGGAACAGAATAGAGGCAGAGGCAGGGTCACAGAGACCAGAGAGAACTGCTGTCAGAGGGAAAGGGGTGAAGGGAATCAAAGAAGGTGAAGGGTTTAGTGAAATTATATATATACATAACATAGAGATACAGATAACAGGACAGCAAATCTCAGAGGTAACAAGGGAGGGACTTAGGGAGAAGGAAGTAAAGGGGTGTAATGGGGGACACAGGGTTGGGGAATGAGAGTGTTATATTGAATTATATTTGGGAACACTTGAATCCATGTTAACACAGTAAATGAAAATTAATAAAAATATTTTTTAAATTAAACTAAATCTTAAGACTCAAAAAAAAAAAAAAGGCTCAGAAAGTACAATACAATACAACCATGTTCATCAGGCTGATATTTTTTGTCATCTTGTGAATTTCAAAGTCATGTTTGAAATTTTCAAATGTCAAGATTTGTATGAGCAAGGGGTAAGGACACTTAAAGAGAGTTTCCAAGCTCTCTGTTCATTGCTGGTAACCTTTTCTTTCACCCCACATACATTTCTGTTACCTCTCTAGTCTTCTTTCACTACCAACATGGTGGCAAGCTGTCCCACTATCATTTAGAATATGTCACCAAGCAGTAGTGATTTTTCTTAATTTTAACTATCACTAGTACACAGAATAAGATATTTATAGGAATAAATTAAAAAGTAAAAAAAAATGAGTGTTAAAAATCTCTAAGTTGAAAAACATCTTTTTGATAGCAGGGTACCTCATGTCAGTAGACTGCTTAACTTAGAGGAAGCTTTTGAAAGTCTTCATGCTTTGGTTGCCTAATAATATTCTATCAGGAGTAAATTGGGTTTCTAGTAACACATTTGCTCTAAAATGGCATAAAAACTAATGAGCATATCAAGCTATGTACACTGCCCACAGCTATAGCATGCCAGGATAATTGCTTAAATTTGGATTTCTGATACCCTTGCTCAGTCAAAGGCAGTGTTCTTAGAGTTGGCCACACAATAAACTCCTGAGAATTTCATAGATAAGATACAAACTCAGATTTAGGCTTTTCTCCCTTCAGAACCTGGATTATTAAATCAGTGATAATGTCCTCTCAATTTTTCAACCAGGCATTATACTACAGAGCACAAACCCATTCAAAATAAAGAATAAATAAAATGTTGAGTTTGAGGATGGCTTTTTAGGATTAAAGACTTTTTACATATTTCCTATTGTCCTACTTTACAATAAACACTAGCACGGGTTACGGAGAAAATTACACATGGATACTAGTAGATGATAACGTGTGGACCTATTTGACCTCACTTCCTATAACATTATGCTTTCTCTTTTTGCAGCCCAGTGATTTTCAATGAGTATGCTACAAGAGTTTTTTAAACATGCAATACCTGACTATTTAGTCAAGGGCACTGACCACCTTTCCCTTATATTGTCCTGTGTCCTGCCCCTGTTATTGCTGGCCTCAGGGTTGCCACAAGAGCCTGGGTTTGGAGCATTACCTTCTGCTGCATGTGGGCCTGGTGAACAGCCGTGACCTGTTTCTACTAGTTGGGACCATTAAAAACTTTTTTTTTTGGTATTTTTCTTAAGTTGGAAACGGGGAGGCAGTCAGACAGACTCCCGCATGAGCCCGACTGGGATCCACCCGGCATGCCCACCAGGTGGCGATGCTCTGCCCATCTGGGGCATCGCTCTGCCGCAACCAGAGACATTCTAGCGCCTGAGGCAGAGGCCACAGAGCCATCCTCAGCACCCGGGAAAACTTTGCTCCAATGGAGCCTCGGCTGCGGGAGGAGAAGAGAGAGACAGAGAAGAAGGAGAGGGGAAGGGGTGGAGAAGCAGATGGGTGCTTCTCCTGTATGCCCTGGCTGGGAATTGAACCTGGGACTCCTTCACGCCAGGCCAATGCTCCAACACTGAGCCAACCGGCCAGGGCCCATTAAAAACTTTTAATGCCATGTACACAGGTCTTGGATAAGGGTTTGGGGGTTGAGAATAAGAGGAGGAGGGCTCCTGGGGAGCCCGGCACCCAGATCTAGTAGGAAACGCTGGAGCCAGAGGCAGGACAGGGCCAGAACTTCCTGCAAGAAAATTGGGGTTGGATATCCTGAAAACCAATGTAAGAGCCAATAGTAGGTGGAAAATGGACCGACAGAGGAGGGACTTAAGAACACAGTGGAGAAGGGAGGGGCCCCTGGCCAGCAGGGGAGGAGAAAGAGAGAATGGTAGTGGTGAATAAGAAACAGGATTTTTCCAAGGGAGGGGAGGGGGTTCTCAGAGGAAAAAGATCTGAGCAAAAGAGGTCCACAGAGGGACCAGAGAGAAGTCCGAGAGAGGGAAGCCCCCTGGGGGTCAGGCAGGAGGGAAAGAAAGTTGGGAGTCCACAGAGAAGAAAAGATCAGGAGTAAATGTTTTCTTTTCTTTTCTTTTCTTTTCTTTTCTTTTCTTTTCTTTTTTTTAAAAATAAAGTCCCTGATATTTGTGTTTGGGGTGATGCTCAATCTTGTTTGTTTGTTTATTTATTTATTTATTCTTTTGTATTTTTCTGAAGCTGGAAACGAGGAGAGATAGTCAGACAGACTCCCGCATGCACCCAACCGGGATCCACCCGGCACGCCCACCAGGGGGCGATGCTCTGCCCCTCCGGGGCGTCACTCCATTGCGACCAGAGCCACTCCAGCGCCTGGGGCAGAGGCCAAGGAACCATCCCCAGTGCCCGGGCCATCTTTGCTCCAATGGAGCCTCGGCTGCAGGAGGGGAAGAGAGAGACAGAGAGGAAGGAGGGGGAGGGGTGGAGAAGCAAATGGGCGCCTCTCCTGTGTGCCCTGGCCAGGAATCGAACCTGAATCCCCCACATGCCAGGCCGACGCTCTACCGCTGAGCCAATCGGCGAGGGCCTTTTTTTTTTCTTTTTTTTAATAAATAAATTTTTATTAATTTTAATGAAATGACATCAATAAATCAGGGTATATATATTCAGAGAATACATATCCAGGTTATCTTGTCATTAAATTATGTTTCATACCCATCACCCAAAGTCAGATTGTCCTCCATCACCTTCTATCTAGTTTTTTTTGTGCCCCTCCCCCTCTCCCTCCCCCTCTTCCTCCTTCTGTCCCCCTGCCTCTCGTAAACCTCCACACTCTTGTCCATGTCTCTTAGTCTCATTTTTTGTCCCACCAATGTGTGGAATCCTGCAGTTCTTGTTCTTTTTTCTGATTTACTTATTTCACTCCGTATAATGTTATCAAGATCCCACCATTTTGTTGTAAGTGATCCGATGTCATCATTTCTTATGGCTGAATAGTATACCATGGTGTATATTTGCCACATCTTCTTTATCCAGTCTTCTGTTTTATTTTTTACAGTGATTAAAGCATTTAAGCAAACTCTTGGCCAATACAGCAAGAATCCATAAAAGAGTAGTGTCCTTAACAAGTTCACCAAGTCCAAGTTAAAAGTTTTAGGTCAGGTTTCTCTGGCCAGAAAAAGGGCCTGAGTGGTGGAACAGGCAGCACAGAGATTAAGGACGGGTGCGCTAATAAGTAGAAGCCATGAATGTAAGGGATCTCCAACCAGCTCCCAGCTTTTTTGGCGATAGTTAAATTGGTGAGGGTGTTAAAACCAAAAGTTCCTTCAGGAGGCTAATTCAGTGAGATCTGTGGCCTGGCCACAGCAGAGAAGAAGAATAGTTTCTTCTTCTTTAGGGAGAGAGATTCCTGTGCCCCAGTGGTCACCCTCAGTCCTCGGAGTGGTCAGAGTTGAGAACTGGCATCCCAAAACTCAAGCTCTGGCCACGAACAGATAAGGTAAAGTGGATGTGCTTGGGATGTCTCCATGGGCACACATGCACTTGGAATGGAAAAAGGTCCCTGATGTAGCTATGGTTTCCGGACATGGAGTCTTGGTGGAAAGAACTCAAGGGTGGCTGGAGGCAAGGGACTTACCACACCATGCGCTGAAGTGGGTGGAAGATCGGAGATCCTGGTTCTTTCTTGGAGGGTAAGGGAAGAGGAGCACTCCTTGTGGACTTCCCACCCCTCCCGGGTTTTCAGCACCAAAATGTAAGGTACTTTTCCCCGCCAAGAAAGAAGGAAGGGGCCAGAGCCACAAAATGTGGAATAATAAAAGGCTTTATTGAGTACAGAATGTGTCCCACCTGACGAGGTTCCCTAGCCCCAGGGACAGAGGCTAGGCAAGGTGCAAGGAGTGACCCATGTGGGAGATATTTAAAGGGTCCCTAGGGTGGTTGAACTAATATGACATGGTAAAATCTCACTGGCTGGCAGACGGTCACTTTTTTCCAAAGGGCTCCTGGGAAGTTTCTTTTGGCGCACATGAGTGTGAGTGATCCTAGCCAAAGTTCCCAGGCCTGACCTTTCCCCATTATCCACTGACCTTACAAATTGCAGACTTTGTTTTGTAAGAAATGAATTATAGAAATAGCAAAACTTCCTCATTATATATCATTATTCGTTAATTCCACCAAGAAATTTATTTTTAATTTCTAGAGAAAATTCTAGTAATTCTTTTTATGTTAACTACCAATGGGTTCTCTAGGCATTATTTTAATTTTTTTTCCTCACAAAAAGCCCTAGCACTATGAATCAATGATAGTATGCACAACATTTCAGAAAAATGTTTTCTCGTGAAAATATTCTGAGCAAGTATCCGATGTTATTTTAGAGTCACAGGAATAATATTGCCATCCACTAATTAAATGGCTATTTGACATATATTGGTATGTCTTATACATGTATTTATAATACACTTTGGTTGTTTCTGAATTGAATCTATGAGTACCATGTGAAAATAATAAGCTTTTCTCACTTGTTTACTTTTAGCTCTGGGAAGAAAGCTTACAAATGTCTATATTATGGATTCATTTGACCCATATTAGACCATTCAAACATTCCCCCAAAAAGCAGTAGCAGTCTGTGAGGTCGTAAGAAATATGGTTTCCTTCCTTCCAGATTTTTAAGTTCTTCTGGCTGGGCTAATAATTAGATTAATGTAAGGTATTTTTTCCAGCCAAGGAAGAAGGAAGGGGCATAGCCACCAAGTGTGGATAAGAAAAAGCTTTATTGAATACAGTGCTGGTCCAGGAGATGGAGGTCAGGAAATCATGTGTGAAGAAACCACGTGGGGAAAATTTAAAGGAGTCCTCTTGGGAAATCAAGCTAATATGATGTATCAAAATCTCACTGGCTGACAGTCTCTTTTTTCCAAAGGGCTCCTGGGAAGTTTCTTTTGGCGCTCTTGGTTGTGGGCGGTTCTAGCTGAATTCCCGGGTTTGGGATACCCACGTGACCTTCCCCCATTATCCATCAACCTTATAATATTTACAAAATCTCTCAGAATGCTTGGCCTAAATCATAAAATGCCTTTTAAGCCTCTTAGTAAAAGGGGGGTTTCCTATCTCACTCCCCCCTTTTGAGACCTCCAGAACCTTATTTATTATACTGGAGTCTCACCTTCTTCATCTGGCTCCTGGGGTAAGGCCTGATAGTGGCTGTGTGATGCTTTTTATCATATATTTTAAGCTTTTTATTAACAGTGACACAGACACAGGCCTATTGGGCAGATTCCTAGGAGCAGTAACACTGCTCCTAGTAGGGTTTTAAACCCACCAAAGGCTGAGAACCATTCCCCAAAAAGGCTATTGTTGTGCCATCCATGCCAAACTTGCATGAGCACATGTGCCAGTTTTGTCATCCTTTTGACTAGGTCCTCAACTAGGACCTGGCCCTGGTCATCTGTTTGCAGGCAACCATTAGTGAGATTGAGTTTCCCACACACTCCTCTTGCTGCTGTTAGCAGATAGTCTAGTGCCAACCTGTTTTTATAGATGGCATTTCTCATCTGAGTTTGCTGATGTGCAAGGAGGGTTAGGGCTCTCTGAGTCTCCTACATGGAGTTCTCTTTTTACCCATTCTAAATGCTGTGGAGCTGGATAGCCAAGCAGTTCTCCTGTCTTCAGAGGCAAGAGGAAAAAGGAGGGCTTTATCATACCTATTACATAGCTTCTGTCCCAATTCCAGGAAGACAGGTATAAGCTCTGTTCCCACAGATCCAGTAAAGTCCACATGGTGCTATCCAGTCTCTGGCCCTGCCTGGGTCTCATCAAGGTCTAGTTAGCTTGGGGAACCTGGCCAACGGATTTCTCTCTGTTTGGTTTCCACATCACACACTGTGCTTGGAGGTGGCATTATAACACCATGGCATTATAATACCATTGCCCAAGGCAAGTCAGTTCTCCAACTGATTCAGTCAGATTTTCCTCCTCCTCTGGCTAAGCAATGTTGCCCTATGATAGCATATTTTAAAATCCATTGGCTGTTATCAGAGGGGCAGGGGGTTGTTACATCTAGTCTAGCCCTAGTGGGAACTAGTTCTTTGGCTTCTCATGGCCATCTGTCCCCTATTAGAGTCCCCACATACATAGCAAGAGGTGACATTTAGGAAATGGGCTATTCCCCCAGCAATCCTAAGGAATAAGTTTTTAGTTGACTGTGGTGCTGGAGGCAGGGTTTCAGTTGCTTTCTTATAAAAGGACTTATATACTTTCCTTGTACACTGTAGCTTCTCTCCCTGCTGAGAGATCTACACCCCCTATCTGCATGACTTATAGCAGCACATGCATCAAAACTTAAAGTGACTTGTTCTGGCTTTCCTTTGACCCTGTGTGCACCATACTAACCTATCTTTCCATCCCCAAACTCCTCCCCCCTTTCTGAGTTCCCTGGCATTCATAGAAACTATAGAAAGGCGAGGTGGTGGAGATTTCCTGACCTTCCTTGGTGATATGGATACACAGCTCACAGGCCTCTGCCCTAGTTTCTCTCCCATCACAGAGTTCAATTAAAAAGAGCCCCATGGTGAGGTTCCTCAAGCTTCGGTCATACGTGGACCAACCAGCTCCCGGTTTGTGGCTGGAGCGGGCATGTTGTCCTCCTCAGGGATAACTTACAAGGATTGGTAGGGCCAGTCTCTGCTGTCTATGAGGGCATTTCCCCTGGGGCTGCAGTCTTCAGCTGGCTGTGGTGAATCCAGGTGGATAGGCCTTCTACCTTGGCAGCAGTGGGAGTGGTCATGATCACAGTGTAGGGTCCTTTCCACCTGGGCCAGAGAGGAGCTGGATTCCAATCCTTGACTCATAGTTGGTTTCCTAGAGAACAAGAATGCACAGGGGCGAACAAACTGATCGGGGCCCTATCTAGCACCCACTTGGATATGGCACCGGCCACCTGGCCTAAAGCTTCTAATTGTCTATGTAGTTCTGTTTCTCCTAATTCTCGGGCAGTCCCTGGCAAATTATGTAATACTGGAGGAGGCCTATTGTATAATACTTCATAAGGTGAATACAGTGTTCTTGGAGGGTGTACACCAAATCTTAAACAATATTAATGGCAATGCTTGCACCCAGTTAAGACCTGTTTCCTGACATAATTTGCTAAGCCTTAACTTCAGAGTCCTATTCATGTGTTCCACCTTCCCCGAGCTTTGTGGTCTATATGCCGTGTGAAGCTTCCAGGTGATATCCAGTGCTTGAGCAGTTCCTTGTGCTACTACCTTAGCCAGAGAGGCTGGGCCATTATCTGACCCTATCCGGAGTATCAGTCCAAACCTAGGAATAATTTCTCTGAGCAATGCTCTTGTTACTTCTCTGGCTTTTTCAGTCCATGTGTGGTAGGCTTCTACCCATCCTGAGTAGGTGCACACTAACACCAACAGGTAGTGGTAACCTTTACTCTTGGGTATCTCAGTGAAGTCCACCTGTATATCCTCCAAGGGGGCTTGCCCGTAGGACTGGACACCAAGGGCACTAAAGATCCTTGCTTTGCATTATTCTGACAGCAGGTTGAACAATGCAGGCTGACTTTCTTGGCTATGGAAGCCAAGAGAGGGAAACAGAAATATCTCCCTAGCAGTTTTTCTGTCTTTTCATGTCCCGGATGGGTGGCAGCAGGCAAAGCCTGGGCTGCTGCTGGCCCCAATAGGTGGGGAACGACAACTCTACCACCTGGCAGTTGCATCCAGCTGTCCTTTAATTCTTTTGTCCCTTCTTTCTCTATCCATCTTTTCTCTCCCTAGGAACATCTGGGTGCAAGTTCTGGGGCCCACAGGATGAGAGGTGCTCTAGTGCCCACGTGGTAAGGCAGGGTAGAAACCCTCTTCACCTCTGCATCTGCTCTGGCATTTCCCTGGGCTTCTACCATTCCTCCCTTCTGGGGTCCTCGGCAGTGGATCACTGTTACTTGTTTTGACTTTCAAACTGCTTCCAGAAGCTGGAGAATTTCTCCTGGATATTTAAGATCTTTGCCCCCAGCAGTCAGGAGTCCTCTTTCTTTGTAAATTGCCCCATGTACTTGGAGAGTGAGAAAGGCAAACCAGGAATCTGTATAAATATTCATCCTTTTCTTTTCACTGAGCTCTAAGGCTCAAGTCAGGGCAATCAGTTCTGCCTGCTGAGCAGAAGTGCCTTGGGGTAGAGGCTGCACCTCTACAGTCTCTATTAGGGTTACTATAGCATATCCCACCTGCCTTTCTCCCCTGATAGAGCTTCTTCCATTTACATACAGCTCCCATTCAGGCTCCCTTAGGGGCTGATCCAGTAAGTCTGGCAAGCTGGAATACACTGAGTCAAGCACTTCCAAGCAACTGTGCTGCAGCTTTCCCTCATTCACTGGGAGCAGCGATGCTGGATTTAAAGTGGTATACACCTCTATTACTAGTCTTGGGTTTTCACATAATAGGCCCTGGTACTTGGTGAGGTGAGCACTTGTGAGCCAGTGATGTCCTTTGGAGTTCATTAGAGTCACCACAGCATGTGGCACCCATACCTTTAGGTTTCGTCCTAAAGTTAGTTTGTCTGCCTCTTGTACCAGCATAGCTGTGGCTGCTAGGGTTCTCAAGCATGGTGACCAGCCCTTTGCCACCCCATCTAGTTGCTTGGAGAGGTAGGCTACTGGTCTAGGCCATGACTCCATATCCTGGGTTAGTACACCCAGTGCTGTCTTGCTTCTCTCTGAGACGTACAGCACAAAAGGCTTTGCCAGGTTAGGAAGACCTAGCGCAGGGGCAGCTTGTAACTCCTTTTTAAGAGTTCAAAAAGCACAGTCCTGTTCTTGTCCCCAGTCCATTGGCTCTTTTTCTCCCCACTTTGTGGCTTCATAGAGGGGCTTGGCCAATACTGCAAAGTTGGGGATCCACAAACATCAGCATCAGAATACTACTGCACCCAGGAACTCTATGACTTGTCTCCTTGTGGTGAGGACTGCGATGTTCTGAATAACCTGTTTCCATTCTACTCCTAGCTTCTTCTCCCCCTGCTGGAGAATGAATCCCAAGTATTTTACTTGCCTTTGGCAGATCTGGGCCTTCTTCCCCAATGCCTTATATCCATTCTTCTCTAGATGACGTAGAAGCATGGTCATTCCTCGAGCACATCCTTGGAGAGTCTCATGACCTAGCAACAGATCATCCACATGTGGAGAACACACTCGATGTCTTGTGCAGGAAACCTCTGGTGGTCCCGAGCGAGGGCCTCCCCAAAGATGGTGGGGGAGCTCTTGAACCCTTGCGGGAGCTTAGTCCAAATGTACTGTGCTTTTGCCCCTGTGGCCGGGTCCTCCCATTGGAAGGCAAAAGCTCCTGGCTTTCAGGAGCCAGTCTTATACTAAAGAAGGCATCATTTAAGTCCAAGCAAGTGAACCATGAGACTTGAGCAGGGAGGAGGCTTAGGAGGATGTAAGGATTTGGCATTGTTGGGTGTAGAGTCACTGCTGCCTCGTTTATGACCCTTAAGTCCTGTACTGGCCAATAATCATTAGTTCCTGGTTTTCTGACAGGAAGCAAAGGAGTATTCCAGGGTGACTGACATGGGATAATAATTTCATGCTCCTTAAGCTTCTGTAAATGCATCTGGATTCCTTCCAAGACCCCCTTGGAATCAGGTACTGTGTTTGGCTAACAGGCAGTGCTGCAGGCTTTAACTCTATCCTCACTGGCACTTGGTTTATTGCCAACACCAGAGAATTTTCTTCAGCCCAGACTCCAGAATATTTCTGAATTAGTTTTTGGCTCAGCGGCTGCCCAGACTTGGTAGCAAAAATCCTCCATTCCTCCTCTCTAGGGACAGTTAGAGTTAAGCAAGCCTAGGCTTAGGCACCTGCAGGTCCAGCCGGCCTTTGTCAACAAAGGATCTAGTAGCCCTTAATTTGCTCAGTAGATCACGTCCTGACAAGGGCACTGGACAGTCAGGCATGTATAAAAACTGATGCGTAACTTCATGACCTCCTGTTGTACATTTATGAGGCATACAGAAGGCTTGCTCAGCTTGTTTTCCAGTGACTCCTACACTCTCCACCTTAGAGAGTGGCGCTACTGGCTGAGTCACCACCGAGTGTTCAGCCCTTGTACCAATCAGAAGGTTTAGCTTCTGGCCTCCTACCACCATGTGTCACAGACTCAGTGGGGGCCTCTGAGTCTGGTCGCCTTCAGTCCAAGAGGGACTCCCCTGCTATGTTGAGCAGTGTGCCTTCCGCTTGGGAGCGGCTGGCAGGCACACCTCCCTCTTGTCCAGATTGGGACATTCGTTTTTCCACCGACCGGTTCCCAGGCAGATGGCACACTGATCACATCGCAGGGCAGCTCTGCCTTACTGCCTTTTCTTGCCTTTGCCTGTTTTCCTTTCATTTTCAAAAGGAGATTTTCCTTTTCCCTTCTGTTGGAGGGCTGCTGCTATAAATTTTGCTCTTCTCTACATTTGGTGCTCATCTTCCTTTCTGCTTGTAATCTCCCTGTTCACACAGACTTTATTGGCTACTTCCATGAGTTGGGTTATGTTCATTTCTGCAAAGCCTTCTAATTCCTGGAGTTTCCTTTTTATGTCTCATCTACTCTGGCTGACAAGAGCCATATTAACCATTCTTTGATCCTCTGGACTCTCTGGATCAAAAGGGGTATACATTCTGTAAGTCTCACACAATCTCTCATAAAAGTCTCCCAGACTTTCATCCTTCCTCTGAAAAGCCTCTGCCACCTTCTTGATATTAGTAGCTTCTAGCCCCCCTTCCGCAGGCCTTGAAGGAGAGCCTCTCTATATCTCCTCCGCCATCCCAAGCCCTCCTCTTCATTGGGTCTCACTTATGATCCTCTAGTATAGTGGTAGTCAACCCGGTCCCTACCGCCCACTAGTGAACGTTCCAGCTTTCATGGTGGGCGGTAGCAGAGCAACCAAAGTATAAATAAAAAGATAGATTTAAATATAGTGAGTTGTTTTATAAAGATTTATTCTGCCAAACTTAGCGAAAATCCAACATAAAGTATTTGGTAAGTAATTATTATTATACGCTTTAACTTGCTATAACTCTGCTTTATAAATTTTATAAAGTAAAGTTATTTCCCTACTTTGTAAATCACCATTACTGTGGAACTGGTGGGTGGTTAGAAAATTTTACTACTAACAGAGATACAAAAGTGGGCGGTAGGTATAAAAAGGTTGACTGCCCCTGCTCTAGCATTGCCTCCAGGCTAGGGGAGGAGAGTCAGGACCCAAGTCTAACTTTTCAATGGGAGTCACCTCCAGCTCTGGTGAGCTTATGTTGGGACTTGATAAATTTGGCAGTGTTGGGATGGGCCTGATTCAGAGGCAGTCTCTGGGATGGGCAGAGAGTCCAGTATGGAAGGATAAATCCTTGCTGGCACGTGAGGTGGAGGAGTCAGAGCTTCGGCTTCTTCTGGCTCATAGAGGTTAAAAGTTCTGGCACCAGCGGCTGCAGCAGCTCTCTGGGTCTGGTGGAACGCTTCCCTGCCTTAGCTACCAGTACTGCAGAAGCCTGACCTCTAAGCCAAGTGGGTGGGTGCAGAACCAAGGTCAGCCTAGTGTCTATGGAGGGAAACTGATCTGGGTAGCCAGGATCTCCAGTGACGACCTGCCACAACGACAACCATGCCCTGCGAAGGGATTGGGGAAGGGCAGGAGAATTTTGGAGGGGCCATCACCAGTGCTCCATACTCACTCTCTTCCACACAACCTCCCACACCAGTAGAGGTTGACAAGTCACCGCTCTTAACCCATGGAGCCCCTTCCCCACACCTGTGGAGAGAGCACAATCGCTGTTCTTAACCTATGAAGGGTGATTAGTGACTCTCCAGAGGGTGATCAGGCATCCCTTCTGCCCGGTAGGGCAGGATCTCAGCTAACTTCCCTTGCCTGGTGTACCTTACTGTGCTTTAGACGCGTCCTGATTTTCCTTTCTCTGTTATCTGAATCTTGTTGGGACCGGCAGATGGGAACTCCTTTCTCCGCCCTGTGAGGCGTCCACACAGAGAAGATCCCCGTGCGCAGTCAGTGGGCGTGTCTACAGGATGGTTTGGGAGTCCCCAGTGGGGTACCAGGAGTCTGCCAAAGGCAGTGTCTTTGCCTCCTTGCTTCCCAACCAATGCACCAAACTCTGTTGAAGGAAAGCCACCCAATGGAGGATTGACACTCAGACAACTATAAGAGGAAAAGAGAATTCATTTTAAAAACCAGCGGAGCACGTGATGCCTGTGGCTCCAAAGACACATGCTCCCCGAAATTAGATTTCTTACATCTTATATACCCTTTACAGAACACAAGTTCACATACATGGATCTCGTGATTCCTTTGTCTAGAGATACATACATCAATCACATGATTTTAGGATGGAAGGGGTCTAGATGATGTCAGAAGTGAGCGTTTGTAAATTGGCCATTAAAGAGAAAGAAAGAGGAGAGAAAGGGGCTACTCAAGTCTCTCTTCCCTCCCCCATTCCTGGCTGTTTACCGTCTTCTTCACAGGTGTGGGGAAGGGAGGGGATTCGAGTCTCCTTCCTCTTTTCTCTCAAAACCTTCTAGTACAAAAACTTCCCCATTTAAAATATAATAGTCCTTCCTAAGCAAGAATGTGATCAGCCATCCTGAGCTGGTGTAAATCACACACAAGTATAAAAATCATATTTACAAAATCTCCCTGAATGCTTGGCCTAAATCATAAAATGCCTTTTAAGCCTCTTAGTAAAAAGGGGGTTTCCTATCTCAGTTTCCCTTATGAAATAGAATACCCTACTTTTCCCCTTTTCTCCTTTGTCTAAAATGTCATATATGCCCACTGTTGCCTCACTGACTTTAGAATTTTCATGAAAATGTGATTCCCAAGTACATGTAATAAAATTGATTTTCTCCTGCTAATCTGCCTTTATTAATTAGCTAGAAGAACTTAGAAGGTAGGAGAAAAAGTATTAATTTTTCTAGTTCCCATGTTAAAATAGAAATGGTGCTCTTTCATGGAGTCACAGGAAAGGCATTTCAAAGGACTCATCTATGGGAGATGGTGACTTGGTAAAGTTTAATAAAGTTGAAATAGAAGTATTCTCCCAGGTTCCCAATGCCTCAGTTCCATCTGTCTCACCATGACAAAATTCCAACCTAATTTATATCAGGCCCAATATAAAGACCAGGATGTAGATATTCTTTGTTCAAGCCATATCAAAGCTTAGTCTGCTCCAGTCTTTGTCCCTGTTCAGCTAGCATAGTCTGTGTCCCTGGCTGTGCTCTGGTTGGTGTGGTGCCTATGCCTACACTCAGAGCCTGTACCTGAGACTTCATGAGGCTGCTGGTCCCCAGGTGGCAGATGACCTGCACAGCTCCTAGGCTGCATTGCTTCTTGGAGAACTCATGAATGAACAGGGTGAGCACATTATCAAGAGACAGAGACACAAGAGAAGGGAAAGCCAGCTCTTTGTTAAACTGATTATATTGTCTTGGGCTTGGAAAGGACTAGGAGTCCTTTACACTAACCAATTATCTTCCCCATCTTTCATGGGCTGGTGTTGGACCTTCCCCCTAACCAATCCATTTCCTAGAGTTTTGGAATTTTGTTTGTAAGGTATTTTTCCCCACTGAGAAAGAAGGAAGGGGCCAGAGCCACGAAGTGTGGAATAATAAAAGGCTTTATTGAGTACAGAGCGCATCCCGCCCAACAAGGTTCCCTAGCCTCAGGGACAGAGCCTAGGCAAGTCGCAAGGAGTGACCCGTGTGGGAGATATTTAAAGGGTCCCTAGGGTGGTCAAGCTAATATGCCGTGGTGAAATCTCACTGGCTGGCAGATGGTCACTCTTTTCCAAAGGACTCCTGAGAAGTTTCTTTTGGTGTACTTCTTGTGGGCGGTCCTAGCCAAAGTTCCTGGGCCTGCCCTTTCCCACACGACCATCCCCCATTATTCACCCACCTTACATTCTAATTTTTTGTGCTAAATAGAATAGGGGCACTATTTATTTGTCTGGCTACTTCCTGCTGATTAGGGGCATTGTGGGGAGGGAAAAATTGGCCCATGGTGGTTTTGAGGGGAGTCAGAGGAACATCTGTTTGGCCATGACTGGAGAAATTCTCGGATATGGTCCTGTAAGGATTTTTTTAAAAAGAGGAGTAATAGAAAGATTTTCAGGGTTTAGCCTTTTGGTGAGCTGGAGATGGATGGAGTCCAGTGATTCTGACTGCCAGTGGTCCTGTAAGGAGGCAAGCTTGAGGGAAAACTGCATGTCAGGAGTGGCGTAAAAAGGGGGAAGGAAGGGGTCCCATCCATTCCCATAACTAAGACCTGTGAGGAAATAAGAGGTCCAGAGTGTGATGACAAAACAGAGAAGGCAGCCCCCGTGTCCACAAGAAATGAGATGGACTTACCCACTTGTTGCAGCATACCCTGGGTTCTCTGAGTCCAGGTCATGTCCTAGGAGTTTGAGCAATGTGCCTGCCTGGCTCGACTGGCTTCCCATTTGGTTGGCTTGTCCTCCCTGTAGAGGAGCTGAGGAAAAGCCTATTGCCCAAAGGAACAGTAGCTCCACCAGTTCTGCTTGCAATTAGGGCAGGGCTCAGTGGGCAGCCGCAGACAGGGACCATGCCAGGACCAGTGGTCCTGCTTACCATACTTAAAGCAAGCTGCTGGTGGGATTTCTCTTTGCAGCTTGGACTTGGGTCAGGCACTTCTATGCCTTGCCGCTGTTGCTGTTCCGGCCTCAGGATTTCCATAAGAGCCTGGGTTTGGAGAGTTACCTTCTGCTGCATGCGGGCCTGGTGAACACCTTGGCCTGTTTCTGATAGTTGAGACCATTAAAATCTTTAAATGCCATGTTCACAGGTTCTGGATAGGGGTTTGGGAGTTGAGAATAAGAGGAGGGGGGATCATGGGGTGCCCGGCACCCAGATCCAGCAGGAAATGCTGGAGCCAGAGGCAGGACAGGGCCAGAACTTCCTGTAAGAAAGCTAGGGTTGGGCGTCAGGGTCCTGCAAACCAGTATAAGAGCCAATAGTAGGCAGAGAATGGCCTGATGGAGGAGGGGTTTAAGAACACAGTGGAGAAGGGAGGGGCTTCTGGCCAACAGGGGAGGAGAAAGAGAGACTGGTAGTGGTGAATAAGAAACAGGATTTTGCAAAGGGAGGGGAGGGGGCTCTTGGAGAGAAGAGACCCAAGTGAAAGAGGTCCGCAGAGAAACCAGAGAGAAGTCCTGAGAGAGGGGTGCCCCCGGCGTTCAGGCAGGAGGGGTAGAGAGTTGGGAATCCACAGAGAAGGAAAGATCAGGATTGGAGGTTTTAGGTGAGGTTTCTCCGGCCAGAAACAGGGCCTGCATGGTGGAACAGGTGGCACAGAGATTAAGGACAGGTGCGCGAATAACTAGAAGCCGTGAATGTAAGGAATCTCCAATCAGTTCCCAGATTTTTTGGCAAGAGTTAAATTGGTGAGGGCGTTAAAACCGAAAGTCCCTTCAGGAGGCTAATTCAGTGGGTTTTGTGGCCTTGCCACCGCGGAGAAGAAGAACAGTTTCCTCTTCTTAGAAAGGGAGTTTCCTGTGCCCCCATGGCTGCCCTCAATCCTCGGAGTGGTCAGAGTTGAGAACTGGCATCCCAAAACTCAAGCTCTGGCCACGAACAAATAAGTAAAGTGGATGTGCTTGGGACGTCTTCACAAGCACACGCACTCAGAACGGAAAGACTTCCCTGACATAGCTACAATTTCTGGATAGGGAATCTCGACAGAAAGACCTCAAGGGTGGCTGGAGGCAGGGGACTTACCGCACCGTGCACCGAAGTGGGTGGAAGATCGGAGATCCTGGTTCCTTTGCGGAGGGGAAGAGGAGAGGAGCGGTCCTTGTGGAGTTTAAACTCCTCCCAGGTTTCAGCACCAAAATGTAAGGTATTTTTCCCCGCTTAGAAAGATGGAAGGGGCTGGAGCCACAAAGTGTGGGATAATAAAAGGCTTTATTGAGTACAGAGCATATCCCGCCTGAGGAGGTTCCCCAGCCCCGAGGCCAGTCGCAAGAGGTGACCCATGTGAGGGATATATAAAGGGATCCTCTAGGGTGGTTGAACTAATATGACGTGGTGAAATCTCACTGGCTGGCAGATGGTCACTTTTTTCCAAAGGGCTCCTGGGAAGTTTCTTTTGGCATCCTTGGTTGTGGGCGGTCCTAGCCAAAGATCCCAGGCCTGACCTTTCCGAAGCGACCCTTCTCCATTATCCACTGACCTTACACTGTGTCCTTATTCAATCTGATCCTTTCCTAGGTAGATAAACAGGTATGGTCACCATCTTGTCTTTATTGCACATACCCGAAGTGAAGCACCCCCCGCCCTGTGCCATGTTAATTTCTACAAGATATGTGTCCTGCAGAGGAATTTTCTACTGATTTTTCTCCCCCAGTGTGCTGTTCGCTTTGAGGGATTAGGTCCAGATGCAGCAGAGGACGCCCTGGGGAGTATGTGAAGTTATAACTTCCTAGTGAAGCAAGCAGGCTTTTTACAGTCTTATTCCCTTTGCTCTCTGCCTTTAATATCTAGGCTAACACATACACATTATTATGAAACATTTGTAAACTGAAATGGTATAAATTGAAGAAGCAACTTCCATTAATTTATAAGGAAGACTCTTTGAGTGTCCCCAGACCCAAAATATAACCTACCATATTACACCAAATACCTCTAATCCCATGCAAAGATACAGGAGGCAGAACACTCTCACCAGCTCCCAGTCTTTTCTGATATCTTAGGAAACAGCATGGTAATGAATGCACAAAATAGTCAAACCACAGATGCTTTCAGACACAGTTCAAAGTTACGGTTTCTTGATGCTGAGATGAAAATAATCAAAATCAACCACAGACGCAGTTTGCAGCTGTGGTGTCTTGATGCTGAGATGCTGAGTGTAGTTGTCAGGGAAGAAGCTCGGTGGTGCCACTATCACTGCTTGAGGTGGGCGCTGCCTCTATAACAGCTCACCGCAAAACAAACACTGAACACTGTTTCCACTATTTGCTTTTTTTTCATAAAGTGATAATTTAAAAAAAATTGGGTTGGTGAAAATAGTCACTAATGTAATCTAGGTCTTTCGTATAAGCAATATGGCATAACCTGAACTTTGGAAAAAGAAGAGATATCTGTATTTTGAATAGAGTCCACTCTGGACAAAGAACTCATGGGAGCTAGATCAATTAGTAAAACCTCTTGTGCTATGAGCCTTGTTGGTGCCAGAAAAGTCCAATCTGTAAGAATTCTTGTGAGTTTATTTGAGCCAAACTCATGACAATCACCAGAAACCTAAATCTGAACAAATTGAGAAAATGCTCCAGGGAATGGAATTGTTCACCTTTTTTACACATTACAATCAGAGGAGAAGATGTAAGGAGGTTACGGAATCCACTGGTGATAGACTTGGGAGGTGGGAGAGAGCAAAGTGCGGGTGGGGGCAGGTGGGAACCGCTGGGATGGGATAAAAAGTAAAAGGGACAGACATACTTCTTTTATATAGATGAGTACAGGAGAGTTAGCAATGAACATGACAATAACAAGGAGGGGTGCTGTGGTCTCCTGCTGTGGTAGGAGATTGTACTCTGAGAGCTCAGAAAAGGTGAAATTACCCTGACATTCCAAAGGTATGTTACTGGTAGATTCAGAAAGACAACAGACAGGCTCAGTGAAAGACTGACCTCTGTTAAGAAAAAAGCCACTCTACGATATGATTACCCACCATATGATTATTCACTTTTAGTTGGAAAGTTTTAATTTTAGACCATCCTATGTGGTGAGTTTCGGGCTTTGAGTTTTTAAGGTCTGCAATGCGGGGTTCCCCTGAACTCAGGATTAGTATGTGGCCTTTTTTCATTTACAGCTTTGAGGCCTAATTAGTGTCTATGATAAATAAATATTTCCTAAAAATTCACTTGTTTTGAAATATTTCAATCTCTCTAAGCTATTAAGTATTGGTAATCTCAGGTAATAAAAGGATGAAAAGGCCATGATTTTTTAGTTTATAATGTCCAATATGATCAATTTAGTAGTTCTATATGTTGGGAGAAACTCCTTGGTGAAGTGTAATTATGTTTATATTTTTTATTTGTTTTTGATTTTCAGTTGTCCTGTGCTACATGCCATATTTTTTTCTTTTGTTTGTTTTATATTCCTCTAATGACATCTCCAATCACTGTCAGACATACCCTTTAGAGACTATTTGCAGCCATATTTTCAGGGAAGATAACTGGGACATGACACCTGTTTATAAATTGTTTACATCTGGGTATTTATTTCTAGCTTTTAGTGTTTTATTTTTAACTGAAATTTTTCTTCCACCAAAATGATAGCCCCTAGACTAGGATATCTGTGCCAGTTCTTTTACTCTTCTTAAGACTAAATATACCAACACAAATTCTGCACTTTATTGTGGCATTTTTTGTGCCCTCTGATTCCTCCTATGTCCCAGACAAGAAATCCAATCACAATTCTAAAGTGTCCAGTAATTTATGTACTGAATCCAATCCAAAGGTGATTTGATCACCAAAAACAGTACAGTTTACAACAGTGTTTTTATCTTTTCCTCTCGCTGCCAAGGAACTCATATTAAATTTGAACTTTAATTATTACTAGTGTGTTGACACATATAGTTGAGTTGCCAGTCGAAAGAGGTCCTTTTATGGAGTCCCAAGGAAAGCACTTCTGAGACCCTTGCCTGTGTGGTTGAGGTCTTGTGCTAAGATATACTGGGAGAGAAATGCAAGACTGCCTTCCAGGTTCCCAGTGTCTCATCTCCATCCATGCAGCTGTGGAAAACATCTAGCCTTGGCTTCATCAGGCCCAGAGCAAGAGCCAAGTTTCAGAGAACCTAGGCTATGTGTCAGTCCATATCAAAGCTTAGTCCATTTCAGCCTTTGTTCCTGTCTGGCTAGCACACTATCTATTTCTGGCTATGCACTGGAAGAGAACCTGTTGTACCCAGGCTCATGCTTGGAGTCTGTGAGGCTACTAGGACTGTATGACTACTATGGAGAAAGACCATGCAAGCAAACAAATGAGCGAGCGTGTGTTACTGAGTAAATGAGAGAGCAAGAGTTTTGTTAAACTGGGATTATATTGCCAGGGTTTAGGATGGACAAGACACCTTTTCAAACTAACCAATCAATTTTCCAATTCTTTTGGGTGTGAGCTGGTTTCTCTCTTAGATCAATCCATTCCTAGACCTTCTGGAGTTTTAGGTCCTTTACCAATCTGATCCTTTTCCCAGGCTGCAGGAGAGGAAAAAAGAGAGAGAGAAGGGGGAGTAGTGAAGAAGCAGATTACAGATTATTGCTTCTCCTGTGTGTCTTTACTGGAAATTGAAGTTGGGACTTCTACACACCAGGCAGATGCTCTACTGCTGAGCCAACCAGCCAAGGCCTTTCTTTTTTTGTAAATAGCTCCTATGCCCCACCCTTCTACTTATCAAAATCTTCCATTCTGTACATCCTCTGAAGTACCATTTCATTGGCTAGATGAGGTGCTGCCCAATTCACAAACCACTATATCAATCCAATTAGATCTTCAAACTTACTAGCTTCAATTTTTTTTTCAACAATACTTTATCAAGAAAGTCCAGTTTAAATACAGTAAGTCCCCAAGTGACAAACATCCAACTTATATACAAATTGTACATTTGAACAGACTGCCATAAGGTCTATTGGTAATCAACTGTAGTTGGATATCAGTAAACATATCACAAAATTACCTGACTCCCATGGCAAAGAACTAACTAATGAAGACTTTATGGAACTAGAGCAGCAGATGATAGCATTTAGAAAAAAAACAGAAAACAAAAAACAAAAAAACAGAAACAAACAGGGACCTAGAAACTCTAGAACTGAAAAAGTTTTCCATAAAAGCGTTACCAGATACTTTTTGTCTCACTGAAGCAGGAATGGCCAAGTTAGAGAAACAAGATCCTGATACAGAGAGGTTCATCGAAGTTTACCACACAGTTACCAAAGGCCTGAGACGCTACAGGGCCATTTATGATGAGAAAAAGAAAAGCTCTGCACAAACCTCCCTTGATGCCGATTTCCAGAAACTGACTCCAGCAGCAGAATCAAACCTGACTCTCTAACAGCAGTCCCACCCTTTCCATCTTCTGCATGATCCAAGATTATTTAAAGTTTTATTTGAAAATGTTTAAGCATTTATATTCAATGAAAGGTTAAAATAAATACCGTGTTAAAACAAATATCTGTTTAAGTTGAATTTAAAAGGTAAATTAATAACTGTCCCAACCTACATACGAGTTCAACTAAAGAACAAACGTACAGAATTTATCTTATCTTGTTCATATTCTGGGGACTGCCTGTAATTTAAGAGGGACAAATATCCATTCTAGAATTTTGCACCTCTCTTAAGTCTGTCAAAATGTGGAATTTTACTTTCTGATTCTCCTTGAAGGCCACATATCACTACTGTCTTGAAAATATCCTAACACTGCGCGTATCATTTTCCTTTACTCTGTTTTTATGTCTGGTCTACCTTTGAGATACTTCACTCTGAGGTTGCACTGTGCTGTCTTTCTCCTTAACACTTACCAATGACATGGCACTTTACTAACCCAAAACATGTCTCTTTAGCAGAAGGATTATTTTAGGCTGATTATTTTTAAGAAACCGCAAACATAGGGAAGACTGTGAAATGTGAGTAGAAATTATCATTTTGTAAGAGACATTTACATTTACAAGAGAAATTTCCATTTGTCAGGGTGTCTCCCTCTCTGTACCAGGTGGAAGATGACTAAATCTCTAGAAACTCTTACCAATGGAGAAGGCATTGGTTTAAACACACATACAGTCATACATACCCTTGTTTCCTGTGCTCCTCGTGATAGCCTGCCATAATTGGCTTCCCCACCCCCAACATCTTTTGTCTTCAGTTGAACATGGTATTAAGGAGATGTTTTGGGCCATTTCAGGGTGTTACTCTATTTTCCTGATTATCGCTCATGTAAGCAAGAGGTATATATCTTATTAAACCTCTGCTTGTTTTTCTCCAGTTAATCTTTTATTGTGAAAGGAGGACTCTCGGGCCAAAACCTAGACAGGATAGGGAAATTTATTCTCTCCACCTCCCTGCAAATGGTATCCCTGAAATTGTCCCAACACATTCATTTTTCAGAGTGAAAGAAGTTTTCTCTGCAGGGAATATGTAACTTTATTGAGCTATTACAAAAAACACATATATTATTTAAATCAAAGTATGTAAAAATTAGAAAATACTGTGAAAAATTCTCCTATCAAATCAACTGAATCTCATGTGATAATTTTTATTTAACCAATTACAGAAAAAAATGCTCATCAGTTTCTTATTGATCTGACAAAGCCTATCTCAATAGGGAAAGTGATAAAAGGAAAAGAGGGAGAAAGCAATTGACTCATCTTGAAAGGAATTTTACATTTTATACAAGGACAACCCTATTCTGTTTGGCGGTAAACTGGAAAGCGTGCAGGTACTACATATGTTAAATGTCATATAAAAAGACAGATGCTCTATGAAATAAGCATTTTTCCCACAGACAATTGATAACACTACTGGGAGGCAATTTAGCTTATATTAAAGTGCCCCCTTGAGGATAAAAACATGTCTACTTGACCAAATGTATTACTGAAATGCCAAATACTTCAATTGAATTATCAAAATAAACTTTAAGAATGATCAGATGTACATAGAGCTAGTGAAGACATATCTCTTTTTGTAAAACAAGAGATAATATCCATGTATTCACTCCTAATTACCATCTGGGAAAAGGAAAGAATTCTGCAAGAACAGCTACTAAATCTGAGGGTTAGAAATTTTTGTCCATAACTCATCAGTTAAGAAATATAACATTTGTTATCATGAAAGAAACATTATTTTCTATAACTTTATTTAATTTTTGACCAAAAAGAATTAACTGGTTTTATTCTAACTTAAACTTTCAGGGCTCTGCAAGGTATCATTTGGGGGTGAGAAGTTGGGTTGTCCCTCGTTCCTCAGTTCACATAGGTATTGCTGCATTTTCAGGATTTTAATCCTGAGGCCACTTCTGTTCGGGTAGCTGTTTTGTGGTGCATGTGAAACTCAGTGGGTAATTGCACTGTGGGCTGCTAAAATGTTTTGTGCATAATCCTCACAGTGGTGGTGTGCTTATCTCAACATTGCCAAGAGACACATCTTGCTTCTTGGTCTGCCCTTCCTGTGAGTTTAAGGAAATATCATTATTCTTCTGAAAAAATATTTCTACCTTTTGTTTCTTCAACACAGTCATTATGTACTTGAAAATTCCCTTCTCTTAAGAGTTTAATTTTTAAAGATAAATGAAAAAACATCTGCATACTCTTTGTTTCAGCTAATATTTGCCTCTTAAAACAATTAGCAAAAACTGTCCCACCAGCATAAAGAAGAAGACATAAAAGGAAAAATTGCAAAAAGAAAGAGGTTATTTTCTCAAAATAATATGCTGCCACAGTGATTAGCATCCTTAGAGTGCTAGTAAATATGTGGATATGATCAATCATATAAGGCATCTAGATAACTCATATGTCAAAAATACATTTTCTATAAAATTTAGATAGGTACTGTATCTTTGTTTTCCCCATATTTGAATAAACTTTACACCTTTGGAAGTGTGTCTCGATCAAAATGCTAATATGGTAATTCTATTGATGAAACAGTAACCATTAAATTAGCCTAGACAATAAATATGTACTTTCCTTCAAGGTTTTAATCTAGGGATATATTAGTTTCACACATTTGCAAATGTAAATTTGTTAAGAAAAGGAAGCTGGCCCTGGCCGGTTGGCTCAGTGGTAGAGTGTTGGCCTGGTGTGTGGATGTCCCAGGTTTGATTCCCAGATAGGGCACATAAGTGAAATGCCCATGTGCTTCTCCACCCTTTCCCCTTTTCCTTCTATCTCTCTCTTCTCCTCCCGCAGCCAAGGCTCTATTGGAGCAAAGTTGGCCCAGGCGCTGAGGATGACTCCATGGCCTCTGCCTCAGATGCTAGAATGGCTCCGGTTGCAACAGAGCAACACCCCAGATGGGCAGAGCATTGCCCCCTAGTGGGCATGATGGGTGGATTCTGGTAGGGCACATGTGAGAGTCTGTCTCTCTACCTCCTCGCTTCTCACTTCAGAAAAATAAAAAAAAGAAGAAAAGAAAAGGAAGCTAAATATGAGGATGCAGTATATGTCAGAGATAAAAACTGATTAAAATTTAAAAATTAGGAGAGTGACCTCAGTGACCACAGGCTCAAGCCAGAGACCTTGGGCTTCAAACCAGCAACCTTTGTGTTCAAGCCAGCGACCATGGGGTCATATCTATGATCCCACGCTCAAGCCAGCGATCCCGTGCTCAAGCTGCTGAGCCTGCACTCAAGCCAGATAAGCCTACTATCAAGGTAGCAACCTTGAGGTTTCAAATCTGGGTCCTCTATGTCTCAGGCTGAAGCTCTACTCATTGCACTGCCGCCTGGTCAGGCTCAACTCTTTTAATACAGCCTACATTTACATGTATATTATACCACTCAAAAAGAAATGTCACAATGTTTATTTTTGTATTTTACTTAATAGGTTTAGAAGTTCAGCTAGGTTAAAGATTAAATAGGTGTGGGACTATAATTATCACTTACAATATAGTTTCTATTTTTTTTTCCACTTTGAACTTTTTTTATTTTATTTATTCATTTTAGAGAGGAGAGAGTGAGAGAGAAAGGGGGGAGGAGCAGGAAGGATCAACACCCATATGTGCCTTGACCAGACAAGTGCAGGGTTTTGAACCAGTGACCTCAGTGTTCCCAGGTCGATGCTTAATCCACTGCGCCACCAGAGATCAGGCTACAATATAGTTTTTAAATGGCAAAATAAGTTCTGAGTGCCAAACAATCGACCTGGGAATACATTTGATATGCACATTTATATAGAAGAGATTATTTTAACTTAATTCATCTGTTATGGAATTCTAGGTTAAAGAGCACCTAAAAAATTGATGTCATTGTAATGAAGGTGTAAACTCATAAATGACAACTAATACCAAAACAAACAAACAAATAAAGTAAGTGACAAAAGTAGCTGGTGATGACTAGAGTGCAGCATCCACCATCTGAAAAGAAACAATTTGAGGATAAGCTTCAGTTCTATGTTGGCTGCCATTACAAGATTTTAGTAGCCTCATAAAGAATATTCTTGGCCCTGGCTGGTTGGCTCAGCGGTAGAGCGTCGGCCTGGCGTGCGGGGGACCCGGGTTCGATTCCCAGCCAGGGCACATAGGAGAAGCGCCCATTTGCTTCTTCACCCCCCCCTCCTTCCTCTCTGTCTCTGTCTTCCCCTCCCGCAGCCAAGGCTCCATTGGAGCAGAGATGGCCCGGGCGCTGGCGATGGCTCCTTGGCCTCTGCCCCAGGTGCTAGAGTGGCTCTGGTCGCAGCAGAGCGACACTCCGCAGGGGCCAGAGCATCGCCCCCTGGTGGGCAGAGCGGCGCCCCTGGTGGGCGTGCCGGGTGGATCCCGGTCGGGCGCATGCGGGAGTCTGTCTGACTGTCTCTCCCCATTTCCAGCCTCAGAAAAATACAAAAAACAAAACAAAACAGAATATTCTTTATTTCATATCTAAGGATGGCATTGGGTAGTTTTTTTTTAGAATATATTAATATTTATTTTTATCTAGCTTAGCTGGTTGGGATTTACTCCTTCTATCTGTAGTTCTTCAGAAGTCAAAGCTAAAAGAGGCTTCTAAGATCTAAAACTGCTCTCCCATTTTAGAGTATTTAATGCAGGAAAATAGCTCTTGTATTTTCCATGTGCAAAATTCATTTCAGTAGCAGCACAAACAGGAGTTACCAACTGAGATATGATGTTTCATTAATCCACTGACTCTCCTCCTGTGACCTTCATAATCATTTTATTGACTGTTAGTCTGATGGAAATCATTTTGATCAAAATATTTGCCAACTCCCTTTTGGGAATAGGTATGCCCCCTGCTTTACAGGCTGAATCACCAGCTTTAATTCTATATGTCTAGCATTCACGGACTATATCTCAGTTATTGTTATTACTTTAGTTAGAAAAAGACAAAGCAGTTAAGACTTCCCTTTCATTAAACTTTCTATTGCATTCAGCTTAGCAGTTTGCCTAGACCTGGGATCCACCAAGTACCAGAGGCATCAATAGGTTTTTTCGACCGTCAATGCTGGCTGTGTTTGTGTGATGTCACCCCAGTGATGGCCAGGAATTCTTCCTGGCAACAATGGTTTCTCAAACCCACTTTCTTCCTTCTCCCAAAAGCATTAGCTATTACTTAAATTATTGAGTCAGTTGTTACAAAAAAATCTTCATCAAGTGAACTGCAGAGACTACACAGGTCAGATAATTGACAGGACTCATAAACCTCTATAGATCATGCTCATGAACGCTCTAATAAAAACCAACCATATGGTACAGAAGAGAAAAAAAAAAAGCACAGGCAAGAGACAGTGTCCTACAGACTTCCAGGCTTAACTTCCCTGGAACATTTGTTAGTCATACAGAATATACTTTTACTCTAGTTCACAAACCACTATGTGTGTGAGGAACTGTGTTAGTTTCCTGTGGCTGCTGTAAAAAAGTACCGCTGAGCTGATGGCTTGAAAGAGCAGAAATGTATTTTCTCACAGTGCTGGAGGCCAAATTTCTGAAATCAACCTCAGTGGACCAAAAGCAGGCTTTCAGCAGGCTGGGTCCCTGTGGAAGCTCTAACAGAGGGTTGTTTTTTGTCTCTTCCAGCTTCTGGTGGTTTCCTGAATGCCATAGCTGCTAGTGGATGAATGGGCTGCCCACCGTGTCTGTGTCACTCCTTTCTTTGTTTGGTTCATAGTCACATTGCCTTCTCCTCTTTTGTGTGTGTTAAATCTTCCCCTGCCCTAATTTTATAAAGATACTTGTGGTTGCATTTAGGACCCATTGGAAAAGCCAAGAAAATGTTCCTATCTCAAGATCCTTAGTATAATCCCATCTTCAAAGTTCTTTTCCTCCCTCCCTCCCTTCCTCCCTCCCTCCTTCCCTCCCTCCCTCTCTCTCTCCCTTCCTTCCTTCTTTCCTTCTTTCTTTCTTTGCCAAATAAAGTAACACTAACCGTTTTCAGGGATTAGAACATGGATAACTTTGGGGAGGCTACCGCTCAGTTTACCAGAGGACTCTCGATTTCATGGCAGTGAGTCATGTTTCCATTGTGGTCTTTCAAGGCCACTGGTTACACAAGCAGAAGAGGCTGTTTAAACTTATTTACCATTAAGGCATCATAAACAAGCTAGCTCCTCGGTGTTGCCCGCAGAGTGCCGATATTAAGCAGCACATTTCAGATCAGCTACTAGTAACCTCTCCAGTCAGTACAGGACCCCAGGTACCCTCAGAGATGGAGCATAGAGCTGTCCTGGTCCACCTGGGAAATAGTCTTTCTCAAAGGTAATATAAGGGGATGATTTAAATGTTTTTTTTTTATTCAGAGTGCAAAAATAGGTTCAGTTAGAAGTTCAGTCCTTGTATCTGAGGATTCAGAAAACATGCTGAGTTTTGGTTTAAGGTTAGTATTCAAGACTGGTGACAACAGTCTTCCCAATTAAACCTAACCTAAAACTATGGTAATTGCAGTAACAGCTACAGAACTTCAAACTTCCTGATTACATTGTAATCATATTATAGCTCTATGTGTTGAGGATGTCAGAAGCCTGACTATAAATTTCAATACTTACTCTTCCCCGCCTTTCTCATTCATCAAGTCACTAAATTTTTATGATTCAAAATTCTTATACTTACCATTTGATTTTTCACTGCCACGGCAGGTTTTGGATCCTATTTTCACAAGCGACTACACTTGCTACTACCATCCATACAGCCTTATTTTGCCTTTCATACATTGCCAAGATCACCTCAGTAATGGGGCTGCACGAAAGGAAGGTGCTGCAGGACTTAAGAAAAAACACACAGAAGACACAACATAGAGAAAAGATGGTACATGGGACTCCCAATCTCTAGGACTGAAAGCCCAGATCTCTGCAGCCTCATCGTATTTATTCATGGTTTTGCTCATCAAGCAAATTAGCAGAGCCTGGGTCAAATTAGCCTTGAATAGATTCAGGTGCAGAGAAGGATGATTAATACCTTTCAAATATGTAGGAAAAAGGCCATAGGGATCAGTTGTTTCCTTTAAACAATCTAATCAGTGCTTGCCAGGCAGCGTTCTGCCCCCGCTGGACTTGGCGTTCAAAGTCCACACACATCAGGCTTGTCTCAGGACAACAGTCTAATTCCCAGCCATTTTCCTATAATATAGCTATGTTTTCATCTGTTGCTAGAATTCTCCTTCTAAAATACAGATTATTTTATTTTATCTTTTTTCTAAACATAATGTTTGAATATGACCTTCACAATCTGTTTGAATTATTCTGCTTTGCTCTATACTTCCTGCAGAAGAGCTTAAGGGTAAGCTTTTCCTTTCTTGGATACGTTATTATATGATTAGGTGTATGGATATCTAGTTAAGGCTCTAATAAAAGCACATTTGTTCTCATCTCACTGATTTTTGGCAACAAATCCCACACAAAACAAAGGTTTAATATCTATAAAATGACAAAAATTTAAACACACATGATATCATGTATGGTTTTTAGGCTTCATTGTAGATATAAGCCATGTTAAGCAGTGCAGAATCTACATGGACAGAAAACCACAGTAGTCCACCTTTCCTGCTGGTGACACGTTTCAAGACCTCAGTGGATGCCAGACACATCACACTGTACCAACCCCTAAATATACTATGTTTTTTTCCTAAAACATACTATGTTTTTCCTATAGATACATAACTTTTCACTTAAAGGAAGCATTTTACAGCTTCTCTCTGACATACTGAGTTGTCAGCATCACTACTTTTGTGCTTTTGAGTGAAATATAGATTAATTGAAGTGATGGGATTCAAATAATTTAAGTAGTTCTCTGCCCTAATGACCACTTTAAGTATAAAAAACAATATGCCAAAAGGTAGTTTATTATTTTATGCATTTAATACTTAAATAGAACAATATAAGAGGTATACAAAACTGGATTGTGTTATAAAAGTATTAAAATATTAATGGAAAAATATTAAATAACTGACAAAAAATAATAAAACTGTTATTTAAGATAATATATTTATCCATATTGCCTCTTCATTAGCGTCCTCACTTGCAATTTTTTTCACCTATGGATGGAATGAATATTACTACAGGTGCTTAGAATACACTGTTGAGCAGGTGAACGTTAAAAAAGAGGAAGGAATGTAAATTAGTAACTTCCACATTGGGTGACTGCTCAGCTGCCCACAATAGGAAGAACCCTGATTACAAGAGCCATTTTAACAACCAGTTCCCCAAACTCAACAAAAAGATAGGTATTGGTTCTGCCAAAACGGGGCGAACCAGCTGAATCCCACCACTGCCCTTACTCACAATCTTTCACTAGCTTCTTAGAACAATTAATAAAAGCTCCACAGCCTTTACCACGACCTGTGATATTCTATCTGATCTGGTTTTTCGTCTATTCCCTGACCTTCTCTCCTAGTGCAAACCAGCTGAATCCCACCACTGGCTAATTGTGCACAAGCACTGCAATATGTGGCAGTCAACCTGATAACCTAGCCACCTACAAAGTGACTAGTGGGTGGGAAGTGTAACAGCATGGAGACACTGGACAAAGGAAGGATTAGTGTCCCTGGTGTGAAGGGACAGGATGGTGCATGAGTTCATCATGCTTCTCAGAACAGCCCTAGACTTAAAACATATGAATGTCTATTTCTGGAATTTCTCATTTATTGGTTCATACCAGGGTTGACCACAGAAAGTGAAACCATGGATAAGGGGCTCTATTTTACAGGAAAAACTACAGAACCTCATCAGATCGTGATTACTTACTGCTATTATTTCCATTTGACCCTAAAACATGTAACTTCTCTTTTCAAATGCGTAATTCACACAAACAATGTGTTTGGAATCAAGCATATGAAAGAATAAAAGAACTTTTCTTCAAAGACACAAGAAAACCTTGTTTGCATATTTAAATCTGTTTCCATATTATAGATGAGGAAAAACTAACTATAAAAGAAATCACATCATTATTTACATACATCACATACTAATTTGATGTATGTAAAGCATGTGTTTATTATAGAAACAAACATGTAACAAATAAAAGCCACTGGCCTTTTGAAAGCAATGTTGGTTTCCATGCCATTTGTAACTCACTTCTGCTTTACCCAGCCCCTGACTCTCACCAAAATATGTACATATATTAGTACCGCTGACCTTACAACTAGTTCCAGTGTGTAGAAGAAACTGCATCCTTACTGACATGCAGAGCATAATTCCTCACTTTGTTTTCTTTATTGTTGTGATAAAGGACATGGGCAACAAAAGGAACATTCTTCATGACACCAAAATAACAGCCTACAAATTGCATGGCCACAAAATTATTTAACACATGCCCTTAAGGCATCTGTACATTATAAATGACAGATTTATATTTATATATAAATTACTGTTGCAATATTGTTGCACTTATATTTAAAATCAATGGACCGCCACTCTTTCAAACAAGTAGCAATATGTTCCAATTAAAAATTGATAAAATAAATAGCTACTTCAAAAAGGTTGAACAGTTTGCATATAGTTTTGATGACATGTTATAGAAAAAAATAGTGATGATATGCAAAGAAAGCAAAAAATATTACAAACATATTTTATTTAGCCTCTCAGTAGAAAACCAACTATAGACAGAGTGCAGCCATAAAATATCAGAACTATGGCTTTAAGTTAAAGATCAATTGAATGAAATGTTTTGAATAGTAATTGACTCATTATAAAAAATACAATAAACTATAATCAAATATGAAGATATAAATAAAAATTTAAGACAGTTTTAACACCAGACAGTCCTGCCTTCAGATCTTGGCTTCTCATTTACTAACTGCATGACCTTGGGCAACAATAACATATTAGAATAGTAGAATAACTATTCTATCGGCATGAGCATATTATGAAGTGCTTGTAAGGACTAAATTAGTGTATGAAGAGCATAGTAAGAACTACACAGAGGTAATAATATCAACATTCCTCCTCTGAGAAGTATTCATTCTCTTTCCCTTCCTTATACAAAATGTTTATACTATCAATAACAATACCTTTGCAGCAGAGTTGTGAGGACCAAATGAGACCATGTGTGTAAAAGTATTTTAGAAAACATAAAGCAAAATACATCCTAAGAATTTTTCCACAATTTGTACTTTCAATTTAGCTCAGTGGCCTATGGACACATACTTAAGAATGCTACAGAGATCCGACCTTAATTTAATTCAATGTATAAAGCACCTTATTAGCAAATGGAGGCTATACTTGCTTTGATGTCATCTCTAATTTCTCTGCACACATTTTAAACTTTATTTCAAAACCCAAATCTTGCACAGCTTGTCTATGTATTCTTCCTCAATTTCAGAATTATCTTAAAGATAAAGTAGTTTAAACCTAAATAGTCTAAAACCTTAAAATGAATAGTTATTTAGGTCATTTATCTGCTTTACTTCACTATCATAACAATTGAGAGAGTTGAGAGTACCTTATAATCTGAAATACCCAAGCTGGTGAATTTTAACTACTTTTGATGATGTTAGTGGCATAGGCATGGCTACACATTGTGCCCTAATTAAACCTACTTGCTAAATCTTAAGGACTCTTTGTCATAACTGCCCAACATAACACAAACTTTTTCACTCATCTTGCATATTATTACAGAAATCACTAGAACTACAGTATTAGATTCATAAGAAAAATCTAAGTTCTTTTCCCAAAGCTTTTGAGGTCCCAAAATAATTTTAAATTCCCATGAAGAATCCTAATCAGTATGTTCAGGGAATAGGCTTCTATATATGAGATAATTTTCTAGCTGACTTCATCTTAAAGAGCTTATCTTTACTTCAAAACAAAATATTTATAGATTTGCCAAGTATAGTGTGTTCTCTTATATACAGTGGATGAGTATGTTAGTCTTATCTACTCAGAGTGTCATTACAACAGTCATTGTTATAATGAACAGCAAAAAAACAAAGAACACAAGCAAGGAAACTGCTTGAAATATGCTGAAAATATTAACCTTTTTGCCTTTCCATGGACTAACCTGTTCTGTGTGGTTTGATTTTTGTAAGTATTCTTTTTCATTCACAGGTAGCTGTTCTTATCCAGGTGCTGGGTTTCTAAAGAGCAAGACTGTCTCCATCACCATAGCTCCCCCTGCCCCACTCAAGGGCATGTCTTTGGTCCCTCTGCCGCAGCAGCTACTGAGTTCATCCTAATTCGTTTTTCTTATTTACTATTAATAAGCTCCCGTGTGCTGGGTATGTGGCTTACCAAACTTGCAGGAACTTTGCTCAAAATTAGACTAGGCTCTGAGACCAGTATCTGAGATATTTTTCTTAGCACATCAACCTCCTGACCTCAGTACTGACTTCCACCTTCCTAGAAGCTTTCTGGATAGTTGAGGTTGACACATTAATAAATGCCTTTATTTTCAGACAGTTTAAGTCATGAGGGTTAGTTGCGAACATATCTGGTTGTGTATATGTTATAGATACTTTGCAAATTAAACAATGCTGTCTTGGCTGAATTTTGAAGTATTATCTTTGAAAGCTAGTTTAAATCAAGCAATAAATACTCCAGATAGGACTAGGAATCTTTTACAGCAATAACAATATTGCTTATTTCCATTTATCAAATACTTCCACAATTACTTGATTTTGCAATGATTTGCAATGAAGCACAGTGATCCTTCTAATTTTTTTTAAGACATAACCGAAGAAGGTCAGGTGGACACCCACAGCTTTTGATATAGTTTTACTGTACCAGTTCAGAGATAACACCTGCACAGTGAAGAATCCTTGGTAATAGATAGGCCTTATTCCCTTTTTAGACATAAGATGTAACACACCTCATGAGAAGTTGACAGATGCCATTGTTTCCTTACTAAGACACATAGCTTTATTGATTACTATTTGGATTTAGGCCAGCATTAGTTTTCAATGCTGAAACATGTATAATAATCCTTGCTTAAAGTTTTAGCACATGACAATTAAGTAGCATACTAGAAGATAGGCATTGGAGTGGGATATATAAAGTACTTATTCTCCATACATATTGTGTATATCCTACCAATGTTTCATAAGTAACATTATTCAGCCAGATGCTGACCTGGAAGATGTATTCCTTTTCACCTGACTCGCTTTTTCAACATCTTTTTCTGTAACACTTTTTCTAAGCATCCTTAGCTTCAGTGCCCCTATAAGACTAAATCAATATACAGACATAAATACCATGCTGTAGCAATATTTTTCATGCTTCCTGAGAGGATTAGTTCACAAATTCCACAGAAATAAAACAGCAAAATCTGTAGTTTCTGCTTGTAGCAAAGCCTTTGCCACCTGCTAAAGAAAAGGCACCAAAGGTACTGGGGGGTTTAGGTAACAGCAAGTGTGATGGCTGCCCCTGCTTTTCACGGAAGGACAGGTCACATCCTTTCCAGAATTCCCTCAAGTTCTGGTCCATAGGATCTAGAAGACTGATGTTGGTCACTTCATAATTACACACTGAGTTGAGCTTCATGTTTTTCTGTACAAAATCAAGGACTATGACCACAAACAATACAGTGAGTGATGTGGAGAGAGAAGACTGAGAAAAACAAATGGAAAGGAAGACAGCATTATGAAGGACTTGGTGTCATTATTGTAAATCTGTGTTTATAGAGAAACCATAACACCATAGACCTTGTGCGATAAAATTTCCATTAGTTCACTCTACTCCAAAAGGCTGAAGATTTTAGCTATTTGAAGGAGGGAGATACATGCAAACAGTCATTCAAGATATGCAAATACTTTAAAAAATATGTATGGCCCTGGCCAGGGGCTCAGTAGATAGTGTCAATTCAGTGTGCCAAGGTCGCGAGTTCAATCTCCAGTTAGGGTACATCTGGGAAGCAACAAATAAGTGCACAGCTAACATGGAAAAACAAAGTGGAACGAGTTGATTCTTCTCTCTCTTTCTCTCTTGCTCTCTCACTCTCCCTTTCTCTCTTGTTCAAATCAATAAAAAATATTTTTAAAATACATGAAATGCTTTCATATTTATACAAGAAAAGATATTTAAGAATGTTTACAGTAGCACTTTTATAATCAAAACCTAGAAATATGCCAAATGTTTACCAAGGGCAATCCTGATAAATTTATTTACTATAATTATACAATGGTTATAATAGCAGTAAAAATTAATGAAGTGGACCTGATACAATATGGATAAATCTATGTAGCAAAATATTACAGGAAATGGTATGTTAAGATGACAACATGAAGTAACATATGTGTGCATAGTATATATAAAATAAATATAATATATATAACATACAATTATATGTATAGATAGTGGTTAAGTGGCTACGTCTGGCTAGGAAGCAGAATTATGTGATAGAAAGAAACACATAAGAAGAAACATTATTGGTAATTTAAGCACACATACAAAGGTCATTATACAAACACTCAGGCATTCATAGGCTAACTTATACTGTGTCAGAAGCCAAAGTATAATTAATCTAATTGTACACACTTGTGTGTATTAAAAATGATCTAACACGACCAGTTTGCAATTTATTTCCTTTCAATTCTGCAATATATACTAATCCCACTGCTCTTTTCCAAACTTTTCTTAATTGTTCATACTTACTTAAATAATAGGTTACTGGAGTGTTTTACTTCAAATTTGCATAAAATAAACATTTTTCAATTTTAATGAGTCAAGAAAAGGAAAGTATGTTTAAACAAACATCTGAGATTAAAATAAGATGTTGTTTAAAGTTGCTTTTCACTTTTACTTTTTTTTCTCTTTATCTTCATCTGTATATCCACCTACTTTTGTCTATATGCTGGCAGAATGCAAAATCTTTAGATGAAATGTAAAAATATGGGACCCTCGCCATTTTTAAAATAATGTCTGGGCCCTGGCCAGAGGCTCAGTGGATAGAGTGTTGGCCTAGCATATGGACGTCCCATGTTCCATTCCCAGTCAGGGCACACAGGAGAAGAGACCATCTTCTTTTCCCTGCCTCCCTCTCCTCCTTCTCTGCCTCTTTTGCTCCCACATCCAGTGGATGGATTGGTTCAAGCATTTTCCCAGGTGCTGAGAGTAGCCCCATTCAAGTGAATCAGACTCATCTTTTTATGACAGCTTTTTAGACACTAAAAATAACTTGGTACTCAAGAATAAGCCCCAGATGGGGTTGCTGGGTGGATCCCGGTCTGGGCACATGTGGGAGTCTGGCTCACAGTCTCCTTGCCTATCACCTAAAAAATAATGCTAATAATAATAAATAATAAATGATTTCTGCCATCATGCCTTTTACCTTTCTTTCCACTAGTTTTACCTCATTGTGATTTATAGGAAGCCCAGCTCTATCACAGGGAGTGCATGAGGTATAAACTTCGCTGAGTATCACCGTGAGCTGTCAGCTTCCCCCACTCTCACCCTGTGTTCCGACCACTATGACTGAGGGTCTCCTTCACCACCGCTTCACACTGAGTTCCTCTCTCACTTCTGAATGTTATTCTCCTCAGTATTAAGTCACTAATACTTGCTGCTTCTCTGGTCCATTATCAAAACACCCTCACCATATCCACATTCAATTTCTTCATATATCTATTTCAACAGATGATTTGTACACTGAAAATAGTATCATTCCTTATTTCGTTATTTTAGTTAGAAGTATATCTGGAGTCATGTTCTTTCTTATATCTTTCTCCTAAGCAAATTCTTTAGGTTTCTTTTGCTTTTTCTGACTTTGTCTGTCCCTATCTACCATCACAGTGTCTAAATACCTGTGAAAGTTTTTTCAGTGTGTTGGATCTCAGTGACCAAAGCCCTACTCTGCTGTATATGTGTGTATAAACATACACACAGTCATACACACACACACACACACACACATATACACATATACATACATACATATATAACAGAGTTGAGTATTTTTTTTGAAGAATTCTTTAAAGTAAACTTGTGTTCTCTATAAATGAGTCTGTTTCTATTTTGCTTGTTAGTTCATTTTGTTTATTACAAAAAAACCCCTTAATTTTCATTATATGCTCAAAACCATAAAAATCCTAGAAGAAAACATGGGCAGTAAAATCTTAGACATTTCTTGTAGCAATTCTGATATAACACCTCAGCAAGGGAAGCAAAAGAAAAAATAAACAAATGTAACTACATCACACAAAAACATTTTTGCACAGCAAAGAGAACCATGAACAACATGAAAAGACAACATGCTGAAATTGGAGAACATATTTGGTGATTCATCTGATACAGGGTTAATGTACCAAGTTTTTAAAGACCCTATATAAGTCAATATCAATAAAACAAACAACCCAATTAAAAATGGGCATCGGACCTGAACAGACATTTCTCCAAAAAGGTCATACACATGGCCAAAGACATATGAAAAAGATGCTCAATGACACTAATCATAAGTAAAATGCAAATTAAAACTAAAATAAAATATTATCTCTATACCTGTCAGAATGGTTATCATCAATAGATGAACATACGAATGTGTTGGTGAGAATGTGGAAAAAATGGTACCCTTGTGCATTATTGATGGGAATGCACATTGGTGAAACTATTGTGGAAAGCTGTATGAAGTTACCTCAAAAAATTAAAGATGAAAATACCAATGACCCAGCAATTCCATTGCTGGGCATATAGATAAATAAACTCAAAACACTAAAGAAAGAATATGATGCCAGTTGGCTCAGTTGATAGAGCATTGCCTGGCATATAGACGTCATTGGTTTGATTCTTAGTCAGGGTGCATAAGAGAAGCAATCATCCATCTACTTCTCTCCCCTTCCCATTTCCCCTTCTCTCCCTCTTTCCTTCCTGCAGGAGTGGCCCGATAGGTTCAAGTGTTAGCCCCAGACAAGGATTGCTGGGTTGATAATTTTGGGGTGCATGTGGTAGTCTGTCAATCTCCCCTCCTCTCACTTAAAAAATAAATAAAAAGAAATAATATATGCACCCCTATTTCACTGCAGTGTTATTTCTTTTTCTATTCAGTGGGAGGAGGGAAGGAAGAGACAGACTCTCATATGTGCCTACACTAGGATCCATCTGGCAAGCTCACTAGGGAGTGATGCTGTGCCCATCTGGGGTGTAGCTCTGTTGCTCAGCAACGAAGCCCTTCTTAGCACCTGAAGAAAAGAGCATGGAGCCATCCTCAGTAGCCGGGACCAATTCACTCCAATCTAGCCATGGCTATAGGAGGGGAAGAGAGAGAGAGAAAGAGAGAAAAAGAGAGAGAGAGAGAGAAGCGAGAGAGGGAGGGGGTGGATAAACAGATGGGCACTTCTCCTGTGATCCATAAATAGGAATTGAACCCAGTACATTCACATCCCGGGCCGATGTTCTACCATTAAGCAAACTGGCCAGGGCCTGTAGTGTGATTTACAATAGCCAAGATTTAGAAGCAGCTCAATTGTCCATCAGTAGATGAGTGAATATAAGTTGTGGATATTTACACAACGGAATAGTTCTTGGCCATAAAAAGAAGGAAATCTTACCATCTACAACAGCATGGATGGACCTAGAGTTTATCATGCTAAGTGCAGTAAGCCAGTCAGAGAAATACAAGTACCATATGATTTCACTTATAAGTGGAATCTAATGAACAAAACAAATTAACAAAATAGAAACAGATTCAGGGACAGAAAAAAAGATTGACAGCTGTCAGAAGGGAAGTGGTTTGGAGGCTGGGTAAAAATAGTGAAAGATTTAAGAAACAAAACAAAACAAAACACCAGAATAAAGAAATAAAACACCCAACTGAGACACTAACAACAGTATGGTGTCTACTGCAGGACAGGTGGCAGGGAGGTAGGAGAGGGTGAAAGTGGGATAAATGATGACAGAAGGAGACTTGATTTGGGGTGGTGAACAATACAATATACAGATGATAAATATAAAAAAAAGATTAAAAAATTATAGAAATTCTGTTCTTTGTCCAAATTTCAAAGTTAAAATAAAAACAAAATCAAATTTATTTATTTATTTTTTCTGTATTTTTCTGAAGCCGGAAACGGGGAGAGACAGTCAGACAGACTCCTGCATGCGCCTGACTGGGATCCACCCCGCACGCCCACCGGGGGGGATGCTCTGCCCCTCCGGGGCGTCGCTCTGTTGCGACTAGAGCCACTATAGCACCTGGGGCAGAGGCCAAGGAGCAATCCCCAGCGCCCGGGCCATCTTTGCTCCAGTGGAGCCTCGGCTGCGGGAGGGGAAGAGGGAGACAAAGAGGAAGGAGAGGGAGAGGGGTGGAGAAGCAGATGGGCGCTTCTTCTGTGTGCCCTGGCCGGGAATCGAACCCGGGACTTCTGCACGCCAGGCTGACGCTCTACCACTGAGCCAACCGGCCAGGGCCAAAATCAAATTTATTTTTAAGTGATTGCAGCATGCCTTCTTTGAATTCTTTTAGGAAAAGACTCCATATCATAGATACTAGTGGCTGTGAGTGTGCAGCACTCTTAGCAACTTTCATTATAGTCTCTGTAAGAGAAAAACTGGCCTAAAGAGAGATTGTTTTTCTTTAACTTCGTTTTATTTAAAAAATTAAAATAGTGAAAATACTCATATTGCTTTAAAAGTATTTAGAAACTCTACTAAAAAGAAAAAAATAAAATGTTAATGTATTATGGATAAAATACAGTCTTAAAACCTGTGTATTATTAGTGATTTGACTTTTCTACTGACAAAGAAGACATAAATTACACCTTGAGAAATTAGCTGAGAAATTTGAGGACTACAACTAATGAATGTTTTTTAAATGAACATCTTAAATAAAATAATTTGTATATCCTTGATAAGAGAAATGTTTTCCATTTGTGTTTGACCTACTCATGACAAACAAAATACATTCTAGGCACTATTGCAAACCAGTAATCTTGAGAGTAAGTTTACTAAAATCTACTGTCTCCCCCTGGGTTGTATATCAGCATTACCCAACAGAAATATCATGCAAGACACAAAAGTGAATTACTCATATTTTATGAGGATTTTAACTTTTCTAATAGTCACATCGAGACAGAAAATATAAACCAATATTAATTGTAATAAAATACTTTAAATATGTTAAAATGTACTTTTTTGCTATGTGTTCAATATACAATTATTGAGAAATTTTATATTTTTTCTTACTAGTTTGTGACATCTAGTGTGTCATTTACATTTCCTGGACATCTCAAATATTAGATTAATTCTACAAGTGCTCAAAGTCACTTGTAGTCACAAGTGCTCAAAGTGTCTAATGGCTCCTCTATCAAACAGTATAACTCTTCTATTTGCCCCCAATTTTCAACTGGTACTAATAAATCACTTGATTCAAAATGTACAAGGTTGACCCGGCAGAAACACGTAAGTGTAGAGAAATGGAAGCATATAAATGTATGTAAATTAAAGATCTCCTTTACTGAAGTAAACAATAGATTCTGATTTTGGTTAAATTCAATAACCATTTTATTATATCCAATTTTAAAACATTACATTTTTATTGGATGCCACTGTGGTTCAAAACCAAGAAAATTACCTACTTTCAATGTTCAAATGTTAATTTGAACAAGGGTTCCTTATGTACACTATATTTTTGTAATTTCCCCAATAAAAATTACTGTCATTCTAAAAGAAAGTTCAACACCATGTTTAAGAGAGATAGCCTTCATAATACAGGTATAGAAAAATATTAAAGGTTATATTAAAGGTTACAAATTTCAGTTACAGGGTTATTCTTTTAATGCGGAGACCTTAGAAACCTTAGATAATGGCTGACAAAAAGAAAGTCTACAATTTATAATTTACCAATCTGTGTATTATATCTGTTTGGTTGATTAATTTGGTTATAGTATTCCTACATGTTCTGTTTAGTGAATTACTGATTTCCTGCAGACTACCTAATTTAAAAGAATGTTTTCTTGGGCCTGACCAGGTGGTGGCACAGTGTATAGTGTGTTGGACTGGGACGTGGAGGACCCAGGTACGAAACCCTGAGGTCGCCAGCTTGAGTGCAGGCTCACATGGCATGAGTACGGCTCACTGGCTTGAATGTGGGGTCGCTGGCTTGAATGTGGAATCATAAACATGATCTCATGGTCGCTGGCTTGAGCACAAAGGTCACTGGCTTGAAGCCCTAGGTTGCTGTTTTTAGCAAGGGGTCACTCACTCTGTTGGAGCCCCCAGTCAAGGGACATATGAGAAAGCAAACAATGAACAAGCAATCCACGAACAACTAAGATGCTGCAATGAAGAACTAATGCTTCTCATCTCTCTCTCTTCCTGTCTGTCTGTTCCTATCTGTCCTTTTCCAACTCTCTTTGTCAAAAAAAAATGGTTTCTTGGGTTTTTACTATTTTACATTTTTACTCTTTTAGTGATTCTAACTAATCTTTAGTATTGTATGAAGTTGTTTTTAGAGAATGAATTCTGGGTAAGTATGCCCAGAATTTCTATGTAAATGTAGACAACAAAACTAAGCTATTGTGTCCAAATTTCTGTGATTAAGTCATTCAGTGCTTTAAACATTAGTGATATAGAATTTAATTCAATTAGGTGAATAGTAACATTTAAATGCCCACACTGGGTGGTAAGGTGAGCACACATCTCAGCTGTAAACAAATAGGTTAAAAAACATCTGAAACACAAAGTATGTCATCGCAAAAAATATATCCAGGGAGGTCCATGAAACGGAGCATTTAATGTTCTAACACTTTTTAAGTCAAAGACTATTATTTCTACATGATTAAAATGACTGAAAGCCTGAGTTGTGGTGGCGAAGCAGATACAGCGTCAACCTGGAACGCTGAGGTCACCAGTTTGAAACCGTGGGCTTGCCTGGTTAAGGCACATATGGGAGTTGATGTTTCCTGCTCCTCCCACCCCTCCCTCTCTCTCTTTTTCTCTCTCTCTCCATGCTCTCTAAAGTTGAAAAAATAATATAAAAAAGACTGATAAAACAAATTTATGCTCATTGTGCAAAACTAAGTAAGAAAAACAATCAGTTATATGTAGTGTAACTTTCACCTTAAATTTGATTGTCCAGGTCATTTCATGACCACACAAGAGACAAGAGTTATTCTGTCAGGCAATATCATTTTGTTCACGGTTTAATTTTTTTTTCTCCTTAAAGTCTCATTCTACCTAATAAGACCAACAGGGGGCACTGTGCCTTGAGTGGTAGAGACCGTAATATACAAATTAACAGGCGGTATAAAATAAAGTTTTAAGATTTTTTTTTCCTGAATAATTTGGCTTCTTCTTATGTCTTTTACTTTGAAGAGCTTTGACCCCTTGAACCCCTGGAAAGGTGCCAAGGGGCCAGAAGAGCTGGTGCTCAGTCAGGGTGAGAAATATCCGTTGAGGGATCTAACTCCTAAACAATCCCTGCATGGTAGCCCATCTGATGCCAAACACCTGCACCCCATGGGGGAAAGTCCCAGGCTCTAGGAAGGCCAGAGGGGTGGGTAGGGCAGCCACTGAGAAGTGGCATTTTGCCCTCTGCCATTTTCTCTTCACACATTGGACTTCTGAGTGCTGCCCACACCTCACCTTCTGAAGCTTCCCTTTCCCTTCCACATGCCCCCCCGTGTGCCCCACCCCCAAGTTCTGTTCACTGTGACATCACAGGCGCATGGCTGACGTTCATGCCTTCAGTGAGGGCTAGCACTGCAGACGAGAGGCAGCGTAAGAGCTCAGCCCCTACCACCAACTCTGTTTCTGGGTTTGTGTCACTCACAGTCAGCCCGAGATGGGCCATTTTCTTTCAAAATTGGCTCTATCTTTCTTTGCCACCTTCCCTCACCCGGTGGCTGTCATGAAACTGCTTCCCCTGCCAGCAATCATCATGCTCCACCTGCCTGGGGCCACCTCAGTGTGTCTGCACTCCGTCCCCTTACTTATGGGCAGATCTACCAAAACCAGGTGGCTTTTACATCACCTGGGTATGTGCAGCCAACGGGGTAGTGTCCTATGTCACAGACCAACTATTCCCCTCTGAGGGTCCTCCCTCTAATTACCCAGGACCCTTCACAGACATCTGCTGGTGCGTGTCCTGCGACTTGTTTCTCCCCACCTGGCTCCGTGATCGTCCGCACTCAGCCCTGGGCCAATCAACCTGCGGAGATCCCGATTCCATCAAAGCCAGAGCGTCACCAGGTTTGTCATCTGAGCCTCCTGTGAGTGCTTACATCACTGAAATCAACAGGCCTGCACCTTCCTGCCCTGTCAGAACATCTGCAAATCTTGTAACACCTGCTGTTCACATCAAGGACCCTTTGCAGGCAGTGCTGTCCCACTCTGTCCCTGCCACCAGGGAGAGCAATGCCAAGCCGGCAGGTCCCAGCACTCCTGCCATGGTCACCAGTGAGACAGACAACGGGCCACTAAAAACCACACTGCCTCCTTCCACTGCTGCCCGCAGGAAGCACGGTGGACGGCCAGTAGATACAAGACCTTCTTCCGTTTCCTCCAGGAAGCACTATGGACAGCCAGTGGATACAAACCTCCTTCCATTTCCTCCAGGAAGCATGATGGACAGCTAGTGGACACAAGACCTCCTCTTTCCATTTCCTCCAGGAAGCACAATGGACAGCTAGTGGACATAAGACCTCCTCCTTCCATTTCCTCCAGGAAGCACAATGGACACCACTTTACCTGCAGTTGCCAAGAGGGATGAAAATGAAGAGCCAATGGACACCACTTAGTCTCTCCTTACCAGTATTTCCCTCTTACCATTAAAAACCACTCCCCACTGTCCATGCCCCACCTAAAGTCCCTTAATCCAGTTAAAAGGAATGGCCCCAGCACAAGGTGTGAGCCTAATGTCACCTGCACTTCAGCACAATGCACTCGAGTACTGCATGTTTGCAACTGCCAGATTCCACATTTGATACCAGTGGCAACATCAGCTTGCTGTTGGTGACAATCCATGTATTCTCCCCGTTGACACATCAACTACTGCCCACATTGGAGTTGCCACCAAGAGGACTCACTCTGGCGACAGTAGCTCATATTTGCCACAATATTTGCAGGCCCACCTGTCGTGATGGGTCCTCAACTACCATGAGTTGTAGGAGCCGTATACCTACCCCAGGTCCCATTCATTCACAAGCATTCAAAGCATCAACATTAAAGGTGGACTTAGGATTCATGAGGCTGCTGGATGTGAAGTTGACAGATGCCTGACTTAAACTGCAAAGTGATTATTCAGAAGCTAAAATTGAAAGGTAAGATGTGGAATTCTATATTATTTTTATTTTTATCCCCTTTTCCTATTTGTTCTTTATAGAATATAAGCTGGTTGTATAATAAAAGTTCTTATTTATTCATAAAATGGCAAAACACAGTCTTTGTATTAATCAAATGATAATGTCCTTATCTAAGGTATCCTCCCACTGGAAATAATAGCCAGACTGTAACCTGTGCTGACCAGCTCCCCTCTACACACAACTCTGATATCACACTTTAAGGGCAACAATAGTAAATTAGAGGGAGAATGTGAGCAGCAGAAAAGGTGTGACATCACCTGTTAAAAGCAGTCGTTGAAAGAACTGAAATGTCTAGCGTGGGCAGAAGTCTCCTTGTCCACCCCAGGCCCTGCTCATTCCCAGGCATCCAGAGCATCAGCAGTAGAGATGGGTTTAGGAGACACAGGCACTGCCTCTGTCTCATTTTGCCCATACAACTGGGACCCACCGGCCACAGCACGGCTGCTGCAATAGGAGGAGCGGGCGCCCTCTTGGTGCTCAGATACACCGCTGGTCCCACCTTAAATCCAATCACCCGAAGCCCACCTGTCCATAACACACGGATGGCATGGTGATAGGGCAGTATGACACCATCCCCATGCCTGGAGGTGCTAGCGTTCACACTTGCCACCAGTGCACCTGGGCCCACAGGGACATAGAAACCTCTCACACTTGCAACAGCACCACCAGGGACAGTAAATGTATGTCATGAGACATGTCTGCTTCCACATTTACCAGACCACCAGGGGGCTCTCCTGGCTACGCATTATCGATGCCAGTCACAGCTTCATTCCTGTGTTTACACACACTCATAGTCTCATTTTTCCACCCCAAATACCTGGAATCCACCTCTGTACAATCCAGGTGATATAATGGGAGGGTACAATGTCTCTCCTAAGACAGGGGGACCTGTTATTCCCACTTTCCATCAGTTCAGCTGGGGCCCACCGGGCCAAAACACAGGTGGTGCACTCACAGGCAAAATGTCTCGCCTGTGATGGGAGGCCACTGTGTCACCACCTGCCATCAGCACACTTGCAGCCCAGCTATCCAGAGCACAGGAAGAGAGATGAGGGACAGCACAGAATCTGCAATGACTGGATATGCTCATGGACCCCCAACCCCACTCATACAAAGTTCCTGGGTCCCCATGACCAAAACAGTGGTGCTGTGGGCGATAGTGCCACACATGTTCAGAGAGATATGTGTCTTGTCAGTCAAAGCACCTGCTCCCATTTTCCAAGCTATGGTACTCCTCTTACTTTGGAGGAACCAGGACTGTATTTGGAGGCCTCAGCTCAGAGCAACTGTGTCTGTGCTCTGGGCCTGGCAAATGCTGGCCTCACATTTGGGACACCTGCCCAGAGATTCATAAGAGCCTCCACCCAATTCTATCAAATCTCAACAAATTAGGAGCAGATCTTCCTCTGTGAACTGTGTGTAACCATCAATAGACTTTGCTCCACTGGAAAGGGGCTTAGCCACTTTAAGTAATACTTAACCTGATCACTTTTTTACATTAAGTGAGAGGACCACACCTGAGGAGACTCTGTGTGTGTGTGTGTGTGTGTGTGTGTGTGTGTGTGTGTGTGTGTGTAGTATTTGAGGGTGAGGGGCAAGTGAGGCCTGTTGAGACGTGCACTGGACTAGATGTTCTAATATGGAGAATAGAAGATTGCTATATATTTCAACGGTGCCATTCCTGGCTAAATGGCTAATTTGGCCAACCCAAGCTCTGGGCCATTCTTTTCTCACCTTGGAGCTGTTAGGATGTTGTACCCATTTGCCTCAATAGGCCCAGTTTACACACACACACACACACACACACACACACACACACACACACACATACTCCTTCCTTGTTCCCCTGCAACTTCTGGGCCTCTTTCTTATACAGTGACCTACTTTTACCATTGGGACCTCTGCAAATAGCTCACAAGGAATAGCTTGCAATTTTCTCGGCCCATATAACCCATCCTCTGTGGAACACAATTCAATATATATACTCTGTGTTGTACTCTGATAGAAAACTAGAAGAACACAATGCGGCTTAGCATTTGCTTCTGAGGATCTGCAACTGGGGGCCATGGGCGGTAAAGGGACACAAGGGTCATGGAGGAAGGGAGCTGGGAACACGGAGGAGGCTGGCACTAGCACTGGCTGGGTGAGGATGCATACAGAGAAGAAAAGAGAATATGACATTTGAGTGAGCTTCCAAGGATGAGCTTCCAGAGAGTTTGTCCACCAGATGCTTCCTGGGAGGCATGTCCTTAAACTGGTCGGGACTGCCATGGCTACAGAGCTCACTGGGGAAATGCCACAGACCCTATTTCCCACCTCTGCTACTCACTTCAACAAGAAAGCTAGAGTTAAACAGTCTCTTTCAGATGGGTAGGACCATGGAATGAATAATACAAAAACCTACTCTGCAGATAGTAACAGTCTGAGTTTGGATATGTTCTCTTCCCATTGTGAGATTTGACCATCGGAGAGTAAGCTGGTCATTGAAAGGGCTCAATGACCCCAAAACAGCAGCAAAAGGGAAGACCTAGGGCCCTGGTTGGCAAACCGCGGCTTTCGAGCTACATGCGACTTTTCGGCCCCTTGAGTGTGGCTCTACCACAAAATACTATGTGCAGGCACTACCTTGATATGGAATGTACCTACCTATATAGTTAAATTTTAAAAATTTGGCTCTCAAAAGAAATTTCAATCATTGTACTGTTGATATTTGGCTCTGTTGACTAACGGGTTTGCCGACCACTGGATAAGAACAGAGGCCATGACTGTGCACCTGCCATGGGCCCGGTGCTTCCCACACTTGTCTCATCTAAGTCTCATGACCAGCCTGCATGTTTCTTGTTATCCTACTTTTCCAGACAGGCTCATGAGGTTCAGAGTCCTGGCACAATGTCACATGACCATGAAGGACTGTTTATTTTGTAGACAGTAAACTGAGGCTCAGGAGGCTTCTTTCAACTAGTAATGAATAGTTTGACTTTGAATCCAAACTGATCTGGTCTCAAGGACTGTACTTTTTGCATCACAAGATTTAGGGCCCTTGAGACAACACACCTATAGTGTCTCTATCGAAAAGTTATTTCCTGGATATGCTCAATTTCAAGTCCGCCCACCCAAAGACAATAAAGCAAATTGTTTGCATTTCTATAACACTGTATGACATATGAGTTCTTTTCATGTCTTTTATCCTTTTTTCCCTTTTTTTATTATTGGGGTAATACTGGATAACAAAATTATACAGGTTTCAGTTGCACAACTCTACAACACATCCTATGTACACTGAATTGTGTGTTTACCACCACAAGCCAAGTCTCTGCAACAACCCTGTGGAGTTAACAGTGCAGAATGGGTCTCTTCGGGTCCCAGATAAGGAAGCCAATTCTCAGAGAGATGGTGTGACTGAAGTCACGGATCTCACCAGTGCAGAGCAAGATAACACCCTGGACCTTCTGGGCACATTTTGTCTCAAGAGTCTTGGCCTGTAGGGTCCCAGGATGCCAGGTGGAAGAGAAGGGGCTGGCATGGACACAGGTGCCAGCTATCATTAAGATCCCATTCAATTATGTATGCAAACTTCTTGTGTTACAGTTGACCCCTGATGATGCTGGGGTTAGGAATGCCAAGGTTGTACAGTCAAACTTTCACACAAATGCACATTCTCAACCACCAGTTGGCCCTTGAACAATGTGAGTTTCAGCTGCAAGGGTCAATTAAACTGTGCTGATCAATTAAGCTGAGTCAACTGAAAAAAATGTGCCTATAAGTGGAACCACACAGTTCAGATGCATGTTGTTCAAGGGTTGACTATACTTCCCTAAAGGGCAGGCACCTTGCTGGGCCTTGGAGGATTGTGGCTTCACTGAAACTCACCAGAGAGCTGCAAGTGGCTCAGAACAATGTCGTAGTTCTCTACTCCCTGCCCCTCGAACAATCTCTCTGGTAGAAAGATAGAGCATGCGCGCGCGCGCACACACACACACACACATACACACACACACGTATGTGAGAGTGAATGAATGAATAAATGAATGAATGAAGCAGAAAGAATCTGCAGACTCCACTCCCCAAGAGAAATATAATCAAGTTATGATTCCAGTGCATTTATGCATCAGCCATTGACCACTTTCCTGTTATATGCCAGACCCTGGGACAGGAAGGGTATAAAGAGAAACAAACTTAAAACAGAGCCTGGGATCTACTACTCTGTGGTGGAGGGGGCATGGACGTATTGCCAAAATATACTTAGGACCGGTGCTCACCCACTCTCTCATCCAGGTTGTGGAATTTGGGTAGCACTAGCGTTTGAGCCCTAAGGAATACTCCCTTGTTGCTTCCAGCCTCTGAAAACACCCCTAATTCATGTGATGCTCTCTCCTCCTCCCTGATCCCAGCAGCTGAGAGTTGGGAGCTGGAGAAAAAGGGACATAGAAGAAGTTGAAACCATTCTTGCATGTGGTCTTCTCTCCAAAAAGTCTATAGATTCCCCATCCACATAGTGGCATGCTTAAAGGATGTCATCCTGTCAGGGTTCCCCTGGGTCCCTAAGAAGGCAGATAATATGTCTATTCATAGCAGAAAGCCTAAAGTGCTTGTGTCCAAGGGTCTTCCTCCATCTGCAAATGGAGGGGCTTACCTGATCTGGACCAGAAGGGAGGAGGCGAAGAGGCCTCCCGGAGCCCCTGTGGGTTTCTGTCTTCTGCTCAAGGATCTGGGCTGAGATGAGCTCAGGTTTGACTCCCCGTCTCTCACTCTAGCCGCCCACCTCTGTCCCTTAGGCCTGGGAGAGTGAGGGCTGAGCACATATTTGGCTGATGACATCTTGAGGCAACAGAATGGTGTTGTTGCAGACTTGGCCATAAGTGGTTCCACTCTTCCAACACTTAGGGCCCCAGGGCTGGGGAGCCAGGCACAGCCTGCAGAAAGGCCTGGGCTTTGGAGACAGAGGAGGAAATTCTCTGAGTGCTCAAAGGAGGTGAAGACAGAGTGAAGGACCATAGCCTGGCTCAGAGTGGGTGGATTCTCCTGCCCTTTCTGCCTGATTTCTTTTTAAGACTGTTCTTCCAACTTCCTCTTATACCTTGGCTAGAAAGGCCTGATGTCCCCACTTTGGGGGATTCCCCTCCATTTCCTGACCTCCCTGCCTAATTCTACAGCACCTTGGCCCACTTCTTTCTGAACACAAGGAGCCTGGAGCACTGCCTGCCCTCTAAAATAACCAGGGAGGGGTGTGGTCTAGGCTGTGCCATCAACCAGCCTAAGGGGGATGCAAGTAATCAGATAAATATCAGTAGCTATGTACATAAGGACAATATGGTCAGATCAGGGAGTGATATGATGGAAAAAAGTAGCAAACAATGTTACCAGCAGCAGTCTGATATAATCCCTACCCCAGCTGTGGGAGGGAGGGCCTTTATCCCCCGGGAAGGAGGCAGACCAGAGAGAGCAGGTGGTAATGTAGGGATTTGTGCCAAGAGCTCAGAGGGGCACTCGGGGTTGGGTTGGGTGGATTGTAGGGTGTGGAGCATGATCCAGTGAAAAGGGAAGACTTGACACAGTCTCTCCAGGATAATGGGGAAGCCAGCGTTTCTCCCACTAATTGTGTTTAGTCTGCTAACAAAGTGGAACTTCTACACATCCCTCTCATAGCTACATTACAGAGCATTACATTAGTCAGACATAAGAAAGCATTGCTAAACAATAAAAAGTAAACAGGCTAAAATTTGGAGAAAAAAATACGTTAAGCAGAGAAATAAGTAAGTACTTAAGGCAAAGAAAGTATATATAAAATAGTGTGATTAGGTAGGCCAAATCATGGGTATAGGAAAAGGACAGGCAACTTATCTGAATTACAGGAACTACTCCAAAACAAAAAGAGGGAAAACAGAAAGACATACAACAGACATGAGGTTCTGGTGCCAGAAGTGGAAGGAATGAATAACAAATAGAAAAAAACAACAACAGTAAACTACAACCCAGCTATACCAGTAAGTATATGGGAACCATAGGGTTCTGATCTAGTACAAAAAATAAGAAAATAATAAGACTCATGGTGCAGATTGCTAATTACTACTGAGCAAAAATGTCTGGTCAGGAAGAGTTTATTTGTTTTAGAGTCCACCTATGTGTTACCATGCAGTATTTATCTTTCTCTGTGGCTTATTTCTTTTAGCATAATGTCCTCCAGTTTCATTCATATCATAGCAAGTGATAGAATTCCCTTATTTATTTTTAGTTTTAATATTTTTTAAAATTTAATTCATTGATTTGAGAGAGGAAGAGAAAGAGACAGAAACATCGGTCTGTTCTAGTATGTGCCCTTGACCAGGTATAGAACCTGCAACCTTTGTATTTCAGGACAATGTTCTAACCAACTGAGCTCTCCATTCAGGGCTAGAATTCCCTTATTTTTAAATGTTAAATATTATTCCATCATGTGTATAACATTTTCTTTACCCATTTGTCTTAACAGCACTTCCCCTCACAGGAGATCCACTAACACATTCCTCCAAACTCCAGGCAGAACCGCCCTGCTTAGAGTGGGCTTTTGGAAAAATCTGAAACAGATTGGGTTCTATAGTTTTGGACAGGGGTTGTTTTCCCTAACATGTCTGACTGGTGCAGAGCCCTCGCTTCACATGGCAAAGTCTTAGTCCATTGGGTCCTGATAAACTCTACTGGCCTCACACTGATTATTTCCTGAGACCCTGCCTCTCCATAAAAGTCTGTGAGCACCCAGCAGGCAGCAGCTCAACTTGTTAAAACACTTAGATGGAACATGTATCAGTTATTAAATAACATTCACCCTGACCTGGTGCCTCACTAAGAACTCATGTGCTGCCAGAAACTCTTTCAGAGACTGAGCCTAAGCAGCAGCCATAGGCAAAGGCAGGCAGAGGTGGATCTTGGAGTGCCTTGGGTCTTTTGCTGACATGTCTCCAGATGTGGTGCTGGTGGAAGCCGCCCTGGCATGCATCTTGGTCTTTCACACACACACACCCGGGCCTAATGGAGTCAGGCAACAACTGTGGATTTCTTTGTAGCTCCAAACAGGTTGCCCGGGGCCAGCCACAGGCAGCATCTGACATTGACCCACACCCAAGTTCCTCCCAAAAGTCTCAGAACCACATACCCAGTGGACAGGTACAGAATTCGATTAGCTTCACAAGTGGCATACCCAAAGCAAGATCTCAGCAGGCACCAAACCCTGTTTAAGCAAATTCCACTTAGTGTGGTCAGCACCTGCACAATAGCTCATATACTGTGGCCAATGAACATCCTCACAGTCAGTCAGCCTGAGGCTTGACCACAGGTACAAATGGGCCAACAGCAATCAAGGCTCAATCACAATTGGAGAGCTCACATAGTCCACAACGGGACATTCCCAGAGCTCCCAGCTAAAGGGATCAAGGAGACTGTGCTAATAGGTCCCAAAGGACACCTACTACATAGGCCACCTACTGAGGTTGGGAGATATAGCAGAGCTACCTGATACACAGAAACAAACACAAAGAGGCAGCCCCAATGGGAGACAAAGAAATAGGCCCAAAATAAAAGAACAGGAGAAACCTCCAGAGAACTAGCTGAATGACATAAAGGCAAAGAATTGACCAGATATAGAGTTTAAAAAAAATGGTTATGAGAATGCTCAAGGAATTTAGTGAGAAATATAAAAAATTTAGCGAGAACTACAACAGAAATCATAAATAAGGACCAGTCAGAAATGAAGAATACACTAAAAAGAATAAACAGTGTGGATGAAGTAGGAGATGGAATCAATGATTTGGAATACAAGGTAGAAAAAAACACCCAACCAAAGCAGCAAAAATAAAAAAAAAAAAGCTTTAAAAAATCAGGATCATTTAAGGCACCTTTGGAAACATATAAAGCGTAATATTTGCATCATAGGGACACCAGAAGGAGAAGAGAGAGAACATGGGGTCACAAACGTATTTAAAGAAATGAGAACTGAAAACTTCCCTAACCTGGTGAAGAGAGAAGACAAACACATCCGGAAGAACACTTAGTCCAAAAAAAGATGAACCCAAAGAGAATGACATCAAGACACAACATAATTAAAATGGCAAAGGTTAAAGACAAAGAGAGAATCTGAAAAGTTAAAAGAGAAAGACAGCTAGTTACCTACAAGGGAGTTCTGTCAGATGGAAACAATAAAGGCCTGAAGGGATTGGCATGAAGTATTCCAAGTGATGAAAAGCAAGGACCTACAACCAGTACTACTTTACCCAGCAATGTTATATAAAACTGAAGGAGCTTCTCTGACCAAAAACAAAACAAACAAACAAAACAAAACAACAAAAAAAATAAAGGAGCTTGTTACCACCAAACCAGCATTACAGTAACTGTTAAAGGGTCTTCTTTAAAAAGAAGAAAATAAAAATTAAAATAACAACAACAAAGAAAACCTGAGAGAAACATAGTTATAAAGAATAAAATGGCAATATATACATACTTGTCAGTAATCACTTTAAATGTAAAAGGCTTAAAAAGTCCAAGATGGTGACAGAGTAGGTGGACATTCCAACTGCCACCTCCCAGGACCAATTGGATCACAACTTAAGAACAATCATCTTGAAAAACCAACTTTGGACTAAAGGAAGAGGAGTCTATAACCAAGGGTCACAGAAGAAGCCATACTGAGACTGGTAGGAAGGGTGGAGACACGGAAAGGGCTGCCCACTCCCAGAAGCAAGCAGAGGCAGAGGGTCTAGAGGGACTCTCACTGCAGGAGAGGGTCCTCAGCCCCAGGCCTGGAGCCCCAGCCTAGAGCCTCAGAGCCTCAAAGAGGTGCCCAGACAGCATTTAGCTGTGAAAAGAGCAGGGTTTCCGTCTGCAAGGAGACTAAGCTTTCTGAGATGCAGGCTCTTTCTATGCAGTCTTAAAGGTCTTGCATAGAAAATCTCATTCACAGCCACTTACCTAGGCTCCAGCGGGGGAGAGCTAAGAGGACTGGAGTTGCATGAGGACAATATAAAGTTGGAGGCTCAGGGAGAGACACTGTGGGGCTTAGAAACCAGAACCCCTGTGCTGAGTCATTTGTTAGTACTGCTGTCACCATCTTTCTTGAGCAGAGCAGTCCACCCTCAGCAGTATCAGCCTGGGGAAGAGCAACCACTCTGCCCTTGGGAGTCTCTCCTACCCCAGTCATTGTGATGGGTCATTCTGAGAGGCCAGGAAGCAGGGGGCATGTCAGTGGCTCAGTTTTCTGATGTTGAGACTGAAGCATTCCCCCATGTGCTCCCAACTCTGGAACTGGTGCTTCCACCTCACGGGAGACTCAGTAAAAAGTGTCCGAGTTGCCTGACCAGGCGGTGGTGCAGTGGATAGAGCATCCAACTAGGATGCAGAGGACCCAGGCTCAAGACCCCAAGGTCGCCATCTTGAGCACAGGCTCATCTTGTTTGAGCAAAGCTCACCAACTTGGACCCAAGGTTGCTGGCTCAAGCAAGGGGTTACTTGGTCTGCTGTAGCCCCACGGTCAAGGCACATATGAGAAAGCAATCAATGAACAACTAAGGTGTCACAACGAAAAACTGATAATTGATGCTTCTCATCTCTCTTCATTCCTGACTATTCCTATCTATCTCTCTTTCTGACTCTCTCTCTGTCACTGTAAAAAAAAAAAAAAAAGAAAAAGAAACTGTCCAGAGTGTGGGTAGACCACACCTCTGGTTTCAGAAGCCACACCATACTGAGGTCTGTGAAAAAAGTCTGGACAGACTGACACCTGGAGCTGAGGAGCAGAGCCACACCCACTATCCTTCCTAGTCCCTGAATTGTTGCAGGCTCTAGACTCTAGCAGAGGATTTTTCAGTGGCCAAGCCCAAAAAGCAGCCAGCAGACAGAGGCGGCAGGAGGCAGGACTCAGGGAAACTTGGCCTTTTAAGCAAAACTTCCCCCAGGCCAAGTACAGGTAAAAGCCAGCCTAGGAGTGCAGTTTGGTATTTCTGCACCTGGGCCCAGCAGAGGTATCCACAAAGTCTGGATTGCTTGTAGCTCTAAGAAGGTTGCAGAGGGCAGGTCACGGGAAGTGTCTCCCACTGGTCTGTGCTGGGTTCCTGCTAGGGAGGCCCAGGGCTGGCACACCTAGGGGTCAGCTGCAGAAAGCATAGGTTCAGGAACTAACAACCCTTGCTAGAGTGGTATCCTAAGGAAAAGCACCTTACACCTGGCCCAGCTGAGACGAGTTCAACTCTCCGTGATCAGCACCTGCACAGAGGCTCATGTGCATTGGATAGGGTGGAGCTTCACAGTCAGCCAGCCTGAGCACTGAATATCTGTCCTGTGCTTGGCTAGATTCCACTGGGGGAAGAGAGAGAGGCTTGCAGAATGGACATTTAAGTGTGGGTCCCTGTGAGTCTATTGTTGGATCTTGTCAAAGGGCTTAGCCACATTTGGGGAGGCACAGTCAGACCCAGGAAAGGACTCTCTCAGTCTTCCTCCCTGAGACTGGGCTCTCAACAGCTGAAAGAACTGCAGAAGGGACTGTTGGCCACACTCAGTCTGATCCTGCTGCTCATCTTGTTGGGGAGAAATAAAATTTGAGTATCCAGCAATGGCTGAGGGATCAAGCTCTGGAGTAGGGTCCACATTCCCTGTACTGAGATCCTGACCAAGAGACCCCTGAAGTAGGGGGTCCCACTAATGTTGTATTCACAATTTCAGCTGCTCTTACCCACCGAGCATGCAACCTATAGATGGGGTGGTGGTGAAGCCAGTCTGAGCCCACACTATAGTCTTACTACAGAAGACTCTGTGGAAAGACCAGGCAGCTGTAAGAGGAGGAGGAGCAGCTGAAAAGTGGAGACAAATTTTACAGAGATTGGGGCTTTTACAGAGCTGTTGTTATCTCTAAGCAGGAGGAAGCTGATTCTTATACAAAGGTTGGCCCCTCCCACACTACCCAGGCACAGAAAATGCAAACACAAACACTGTAAAGTACAGTAGCTACAGACAAGTAGCCCACAGCTGATTACAAACAACAGCTGATGCCAACCTAAGAAAAACTAGAGCCAACACTACTGGTAGTGGGTGGCAGATAGTACCAACCCTAGACTCAGCTAGCTACACAAGCAGCACACCCAAAAGTGGAGTCTAGCAGGCACCAGACACGATGGAGAATAAATACACCCAACAGGTCAGACATAGCACAGTGTGTAATACATATGATCAAGGTTGACACTTGGAGCCAGCCAGTCTGAAGGGATATCCGTAGCCACGAAAGGACCAACTGCATTTAATACTCTCAGACAACAGGAGGGAAAATAGTACCCTCAAGAAGTATTCCTATATCCCTAGGAATATATACCAAGAACACCACATCACCGATTCAAAAGAAGAAATGCACCCCCATGTTTATTGCAGCATTGTTCACAATAGCCAAGATCTGGAAACAGCCCAAGTGTCTGTCAGCAGATGAGTGGATTAAAAAGCTGTGGTACATATATATAATGGAATACTATGGGGCCATGAAAAAGAAGGAAATCTTACCTTTTGCGACAAGATGGATAGACCTGGAAACTATTATGTTAAGTGAAATAAGCCAGGCAGAGAAAGAAAAATGTCATCTGAACTCACTCATTTGAGGAATCCAATGAACAATGTGAACTGAGGAATGGAAAAGAGACAGAGGTGGGATCAGAGGAACCAGAGGGAAAGTGGACAGAGTGAAAGGTGATGATAGGATGGGATCAGAGAAGAGAAAGAGATTGGTGAAATTATACACACATACACAGCATTATAGAGAGCAGAAAAGCAAATCCTGGAGGGAAGGGGGGGACTTTGGGGGGAGAGAAGCAAGGGGGATATTGATGGGACACTAGAATCTATGTAAACACAATAAATTAAAATCAATAAAAAATTAAAAATAAAACAATCAAGAAACAATCTAAAACAAGAAAAAGAGTTGGCCTGGAGGTCATTACCACTGAGCCCATCATCTTCATAAAGACACCACAAAAATTTCAAAGTCAGACAGTGCTACCTAATGCACAGACAAAATGGGCAGACAGAGAAATGTGACCCAACTGAATCAACAAGAGAAATCCCCAGAAAAAGAACTAAATGAGATGAAAGTAACCAAACTAACAGATGCAGAGTTTAAAATAATGAATTTTAGGATGCCCAAGGATCTTAGAGCAACAATGGATAGACATAATGAGCTCCTAAATAAAGAGATAGCAAGCATCAAAAAGGGCACTGAAATAATAAAAAAGAACCAGTCAGAAATGACAAATAGAATATCAGAAATGAAGACTGCACTAGAAGGAATCAATAGCAGTCTGGATGAATCAGAGGATCAAATCAGTGATTTAGAGGACCAAGTAAATGAAAGCACAGAGGCAGAGCAAAAAAAATAAAGAGCCTGAAAGAAATTGAGGAAAATCTAAGAGAGCTCTGTGACAACATAAAGAAAAACAACATCTGCATTATATAGCATTCCTGAAGGAGAAGAGAATGAACAAGGAATAGAGAACCTGTTTGAAGAAATTAGAGCTGAAAACTTCCCTAAACTGATGAAGAAAAAAGTCACATAGCCTGACCTGTGGCGGCGTAGTGCATAAAGCGTCAACCTGAAAATGCTGAGGTCGCCAGTTCGAAACCCTGGGCTTGCCTGGTCAAGGCACATATGGGAGTTGATGCTTCCTGCTCCTCCCTCCTTTCTCTCTCTGTCTCTCTCCTCTCTCTCTTTCCCTCTCTCTCTCCTTTCTAAAATGAATAAATAAAAAGAAAAAAGTCATATAAGTTCAAGAAGCACAGAAAGTCTCACTAAAGAGGAACTCAAGGAGGCCTACACCAAGACACATAATAATTAAAGCGCCATAATTAAGAAATAAAGAAAGAATACTAAAAGCTGCAAGAGAAAAGCAATGAATTACCTACAAAGGAGCCCCCATAAGAATGACATCTGACTTCTCAACAGAAACACTTGAGGCCAGAAGGGATTGGCAAAAAATATTCAAAGTAATGCAAAACAAGAACCTACAACCAAGACTTCTTTATCCAGCAAGGCTATTGTTTAAAACTGAAGGAGAAATAAAAAGCTTCACAGACAAAAAGAAAAACAAAAAAACAAACATACTCAAGGAATTCATTACAACCAAACCAGTACTGAAAGAAATGTTAAGGGGCCTGCTATAAAAAGAGCAAAGGGAAAAAAAATAATATAGAAAAAGAGGATTGTAGATTTAAAGAATAAAATGGCAATAAATAAGTACATGTCAATAATAACCTTAAGTGTAAATGAATTAAATGCACCAATCAAAAGACATATGGTAGCTGCATGGATAAGAAAACAGGATCTATATATATGCTGTCTACAAGAGACACACCTCAGAACAAAAGAAAAACATAGACTGAAAGTGAAGGGATGGAAAAAAAAAGTATTTCATGCAAATGGAAATGAAAAATAAAGCTGTGGTAGCAATACTTATATCTGACAAAATAGACTTTAAAACTAAGGTTATAGCCTGACCTGTGGTGGTACAGTGGATAAAGCGTCAACCTTGAACACTGAGGTGACTGATTTGAAACCCTAGGCTTGTCTAGTTAAGGCATATATGGGAGTTGATGCTTCCTGCTTCTCCCACTTCTCTCCCTCTCTCCTTTCTCCCCCCTCCTCTCTCTAAAAATGAATAAAATCTAAAAAAATAAAAATAAAACAAAGGCTATGTAGTAAGGGATAAAGAAGGTCATTACATAATGATAAAAGGAACAATCCAGGAGGAGGATATAACCATTGTAAATATTTATGCACCTAATACAGGAGCACCTAAATATATAAAGCCGATTTTGATGAACATAAAGGGTGAGATCAACAGCAATACTATAATAGTAGGGGATCTTCATACCCACTAACATCAATCGATAGATCCTCCAGAGAGATAATTAACAAAAATACAGCTGCTTTAAATGACACATCAAGGGTCCCCAAACTTTTTACACAAGGAGCCAGTTCACTGTCCCTCAAACTGTTGGAGGGCCGCCACATACATTGCTCCTCTCACTGACCACCAATGAAAAGGTATCCCTTCTGGAAGTGCAGCAGGGGGCTGGATAAATGGCCGGAGGGGGCTGCATGTGGCCAGTGGGCCATAGTTTGGGGAAGCCTGTGATTAGATCAACTGGATTTAATAGATATCTTCAGAACCTTTCACCTTAATGCAACAGAATATACATTCTTTTCATATGCTTATGGTACATTCTCTAGGATAGATCACATGTTATGACACAAAATAAATCTCAATAAATTTAAGAAGATTGAAATCATATTAAGCATCTTCTCTGATCACACTGGTTTAAAACTAGAAATCAATTACAATAGAAAAACTGAAAAACATTCAAACACTTGAAGGATATTTAGCATGTTATTAAATAACAAATGGGTTAACAATGGGATCAAGAAAGATACCAAAAATTTCCTTGAAACAAATGAAAATGTACATAAAACAACTCAAAACTTATGGGACACAGCAAAAGCAGTCCCAAGAGGGAAGTTCATAGCACTACAGGCATACCTCAAGAAGCAAGAAACAGCTCAAAATAAACAACTTAACCCTGTATCTAAAAGAGCTAGAGAAAGAACAAATAAAGCCCAGGGAAAGTAAAAGGAAGGAAATAACAAAAATCAAAGTGGAAATAAAAGACACTGAGGCTAAAATAACAAATGAACAGTTGGTTATTTCAAAACATAACAAGATTGATGAACCTTTAATCAGACTCATCAAGAAAAAAGGAAGAGGACACAAATAGATAAAATTAGAAATAAGAGTGGAGAAGTAACAACTGGCACAGCAGAAATACAAAGGATTGTAAGAAAATACTATGAAGATCTATATGCCAAAAATATTGGACACTCTAGGTCAGCAGTCAGCAAACTCATTAGTCAACAGAGTCAAATATCAACAGTACAATGATTGAAATTTCTTTTGAGAGCCAATTTTTTAAACTTAAACTGTATAGATAGGTACATTCCTTATCAAGGTAGCACCCACACATGGTATTTTGTGGAAGAGCCATACTCAAGGCGCCAAAGAGGTGCATGTGGCTCGCGATCTGTGGTTTGCCAACCACTACCCTAGGTGAAATAGATAAATTTCTAGAAACAGTCAATCTTTAAGACTGTATCTGGAAAAATTATGAAACCTAAACAGACCAATTACAACAAATGAAATTGAAACAGTTATCAAAAGAACCCCAACAAAGTCCTAGACCAGATGACTTCACAGGCAAATTTTACCAAATATTCATAAAAGAACTAACTCCTATCCTTCTCAAACTATTTCAAAAATTCAAGAGGAAGGAAGACTTCCAAGCAACTTTTATGAGCAAGCATTATCTTCCATCCAAACCAGGTAAAGACACTACAAAAAAACAAAAACTATAGAACAATTTACTTGATGAATACAGATGCTAAAAATTTCAACAAAATATTAGCAAACTGGATCCAGCAATACATGAAAAAAATTATACATCATGACCAGGTGGGATTTATTCTGGGGAGGCAAGGCCAGTACAATATTTGCAAATCAATCAATATGATTCATCACATAAACAAAAGGAAGGATAAAAATCACATGATTATATCAATAGATGCACAAAAAGCATTTGATAAAATTCAGCACCCATTTATAATCAAAACTCTCAGCACAGTGGGAATACAAGAAACCTAACTCAACATAACAAAGGCCATCTATTACAAACCAATAGCCAACATCATACTCAATGGACAAAAATTAAAAGCAATCTCCTTGAGATCAGGAATAAGGCAGAGGTTCCTGCTTTCACCACTCTTATTCAACATAGTTCTGGAAGTTCTAGCCACAGCAATCAGACAAGAAGAAGAAATAAAAGTCATTCAAATTGGAAAAGAAGAAGTAAAACAATCATTATTTGCTGATGACATTATACTGTACATAGAAAACCCTAAAGTCTCAGTCAAAAAAATTACTAGACTTGATAAATGAATTCAGCAAGTGGCAGGATATAAAATTAATATTCAGAAATCAGTGGCATTTTTTTCATATTTTTCCAAAGTGAGAAGCAGGGGAGGAGGGGTGAGGCAGAGAGACAGATTCCTACATGCACTCAACTGGGATCCACCCAGCATGCCCACCAGGGGTGATGCTTGGCCCCTCTGGGGTGTTGTTTTGCTGCAATCGGAGCCATTCTATATCTGAGGTGGAGGCCATGGAGCCATTCTCAGTGCCCAGGTCAACTTTGCTCCAATGGAGCACTGGCTGGGGTTGGGAAAGAGAGAGACAGAGAGGAAGGGGGGGGGAAGCATGGAGAAGCAGATGGACATTTCTGCTGTGTGCCCTGGCCAGGAATTGAACCCAGGACTTCCACATGCTGGGCCAATGCTCTACCCCTGAGCCAACCAGCCATGGTGGCATTTTTATATACCAACAATAAACTATCAAAAAGAGAAATTAAGAAAATAATCCCCTTCACTATTGCAAAAAAAAAAAAAAAGTACCTAGGAGTTAATTTCACAAATGAGGTAATGGACTTGTACTCGGAAAATTATAAAACAATGATAAAAGAAATAAAGGAAGATACAAACAAGTGGAAGCATATACCGTGTTCATGGATAGGAAGAATAAACATCATTAAAATGTCTATATTAGCCAAAGCAATCTAAAGATTCAATGCAATTCCAATTAAACTACCAATGGCATACTTCAAAGATATAGAACAAATAGTTCAGGAATTTATATGGAACCAAAAAAGAACATGAATAGCCTCAGGAATCTTGAAAATGAGAATAAAGTGGGAGGTATCACACTTTCTAATATTAAGTTATACTGCAAGCCATAGGAATCAAAACAGCTTTGTATTGGCATAAGAACAAGCATACAGATCAATGGAACAGAACAGAAAACCCAGAAATAAACCCACGCCTTTATGGTCAATTGATATTTGACAAAGGAAGTAAGAGCATACAATGGGGTAAAGACAGTCTCTAACAAATGGTGTAGGGAAAATTGGACAGGTAAACACAAAAAAAAATGAAACTAGACCACCAAGTTACACCATTCACCAAAATAAACTCAAAATAAATAAAAGACTTAAATGTAAGTTGTAAAACTATAAACATTTTGGAAGAAAACATAGGCAGAAACTCTCCAATGTTTCTCCTAGCAATATTTTTGCTGATTTACCTTCATGTGCAAGTGAAATGTAGGACAAAATAAAAAATGGGACTATGTCAAACTGAAAAGCTTTCACAAAGCAAAAGACACAATGAACAAAATAAAAAGACAATCCACACAATGGGAGAACATATATGCCAATACGTCTGAAAAGGGGTTAATAATCAAAATTTATAAAGAACTTCTAGAACTCATCGCCAGGAAGGTGAACAATCCAATTTAAAAAATGGGAAAAAGAGTGACGTCATGGAAATGGCGCCGTGAGAAGCGCGTCCGACAGCTCTCCCCTAAATCACAACAAATTTATCAACTAGAAACAGAAAAATTTATCCTCGGAGCATTCCGGAGTTCCACACAAACTGAAAGCAAAAGGACTGTTATCACTTGAATCTGAGAGACGAGGGTGTGGAGGAAGCTACCGCAGCGACGCTCATTCAAGCCGCGAGGGAGTGTGCCTGCGGTGAGTCAGCCCATATACTTGGGAACCACGAGCCGCCGTGAGCGGCCGCCGCGAGCCGCCACCGCGAGCCGCCGGGAGCCCCCGTGAGCCGCCGCCGCCAGTGGTCGCCACGAGCCGCTGCGAGCAGCCGCCGGCGCGCCCGGTCCGGTTGAGCACCGCTGCCGTTCCCAGCAGCCCGCACACTGCGAGTGGGGGTCGCCGGCCACCGGTGCCCGGAGCGCCCCATTCGCGCGCGTGCCTTGGGCATTCCACGCGTCCAGGGCGCCCTGCTGGCCCGCACACCCAGGGGGCTCCATGATCCTGCGCCTGGTGCAGTCCAGCCGCCATCGGGGCGAGCGGGAGAGGCTTGGGAGATTCTCTCCATGGGCGGGGCACCTCACCCAGCCATTCAAGCTAACAATCAAGCGTTGGGGGAGGGGCGCGCGCAGGCAGCCTAAAATACCTTCGGAAGCACAGCTGCGACCCAATCACTGAAATTAGCTTAACCCATAAAATCTGCGCACCCTCGGTTCTAATTGATAAGATCTCTCTCAGCTCAGCGATCCAAGACAAGAGGCGTGATATTTTTTAGTGCCTCTCACTAAAGGGGCGGGGGCAACTTCTGTTTGATAGAGCCTCCATATTCAGGGATAAACGCTAACAAGAAGGACTTGGCAGATAATAAGGTCTATACTACACTAGTTGTAAGCAGAGACTAGTGCCTCTTCTTCCCTGCAAAAACAGGCTACAAAGTGTGGAAAGCCTGGGTTGAGAGGTCCAACTAAATGATAGGCGCTGAACAGTCACCTTGACAACAATTGACTCCCACCCCCGCCTGATTACACTGGAGGCCCTGACTGTCAGAGCCTTTCCCAAAGCCTTGCACTGAGTGGGGATAGAGTGGGGATTTCCCAGCTCTTTGAGCCTCTTACTCCCCAGGCAGAAGCAGTTGCAGCCTTATAGCTGGATCACCAGGCTGCTAATTCAGAACGGGGGACTAGGAGAGAGACTCCAGGAAAGCAAACTCTCTCATCGTTGGACCCTGCAAACGCCAACAAGCCTTTACTTCCAGCAAGACTAAAGCCAATTATATGACATTGCCATAGAATCCCATCAACCGCAAATCCCTACCTAAGAGCCTGGGGTACAGAGTCACCGACTAGGAAGAGGGAGAGAAAAGAAAAAGGAAGAAGTTAACCTCTCAAAATCAAGAAAAACCCACAGACTTTACAACTTGATCCACTAATTTTTTTTTGTTGTTATTGTTGTTTGTTTCTTCTATCTTTTTGCCTTTATTTCCTCCACCTCGGTCCTTCTATTCTCTGCCCATCTTATGCTTCCCCTTTCTTGAACTACACTACCCATGAGTGTTGCATTTTATTTTTCTTCTTCATCCTCACCCTCCTTTAAGGTTATACTCCAAAACACTTAACTCTCACTCTCTCCTCTTTTGTTTTTTTTTTTGTTTTTTTTTTGTCTTGCTTTATTTTGTTTTTTTCTCCTCCTAATTTATTTCTTCCTTCGTTTTTCTCTTTTTCTTATTTTTTCCTTTCTATTCGTTTTTTCTTTTCTCATTTTACTTTCCTCCCATATAATCCTCAATCACAAACTAATTAGTTAATTTGGGACTCAAGGCTTTTTTTTGGCTTTATTTCTCTTTTTTGCTTTTGTTTTTATTTTTTTTCTCTTGTTTGTTTATTTTTGTGGCATTTTGGGTCCTCCCAACCCAAGGTCTCCATTGTATTTAGTCTTCGCTCCACTTAATACAACAGATTTTTACTTATTATTTTTATTTTTTCTTCTTTATTATTCTTTTTTGGTCCTTTTTTCTGATTCCCTCTTATCCCTCTCATTATATCTCTTAGTTGACCATCACTTACAAGCAAATCATCTTATGCTTGTCTAAGATTTTCTTCCTTTTTTTTTTTTTTTTTTGAATTTAGTAGGTCCCTACTCCCTTTCTTTGCCCCTTGAACTCTTCACCCCAAATCAGGCCCTCCATTATAGGCATGATATTTCCCTGAGGAGGGGAGAGGAGGAAAAGAGAAGAGAGAAAAAAAGGGGGAAATAATAAATTATTACTGTTTTTTTTTGTGGGGTGTTTTATCCTTTTTTTTTTCTTTTTACTCTTTATTAATTCTAATTAGTGCTATCAATAAGACCACCCTCAGATGCCGATAAGAAAGAGGAAATCGAATATTATGGATACAAAAGAAAGAGAGGTAACACAAATAGATGTGGAAAAATCTATGGAGAAAAGACTTAACATATTAGAAGCCTTGGAGCTAAATGACAGAGAATTTAAAATAGAAATCTTAAAAATACTCAGAGATATACAAGAAAACACAGAAAGGCAATATAGGGAGATCAGAAAACAACTCAATGAACACAAAGAATATATTACCAAGGAAATTGAAACTATAAAAGCAAATCAAACAGAAATGAAAAACTCAATTCACGAGCTGAAAAACGAGGTAACAAGCTTAGCTAACAGAACAGCCCAGATTGAAGATAGGATTAGTGAAATAGAAGACAAACAACTTGAGGCACAACAGAGAGAAGAAGAAGGAGACTCAAAAATAATAAAAAATGAGAAAGCCCTACAGGAATTGTCTGACTCCATCAGAAAGAATAACATAAGAATAATAGGTATATCAGAGGGAGAAGAGAAAGAAAATGGAATGGAGAATATACTCAAACAAATAATAGACGAGAACTTCCCAAGCCTGTGGAAGGAACTAAAGCCTCAAATTCAAGAAGCAAACAGAACACCAAGTTTTCTTAACCCCAACAAACCCACTCCAAGGCACATCATAATAAAGATGACACAAACCAATGACAAAGAAAAAATTCTCAAGGCAGCCAGGGAAAAGAAGAGTACAACATATAAAGGAAGGCCTATTAGATTATCATCAGATTTCTCAGCAGAAACTCTACAAGCTAGAAGAGAGTGGACCCCAATATTTAAAGCCCTGAAAGAGAGGAAATTTCAGCCAAGAATACTATACCCATCAAAGCTATCCTTCAAGTATGAAGGAGATATAAAAACATTCACAAATACAGAAAAGATGAGAGAATTTATCAACAGAAAGCCCCCACTCCAGGAAATACTAAGGGGGGTTTTCCAACCAGATTCAAAGAACAAAAGAAAACAACACCACAAGTAACAGCTCCACCAAGAACACAATAAAACCAAACTTAAACTGTGACAACAAAGGAAAAAAAGGGGGGAGAGGATGGAGATTAACAGTAGCAAAGGATGATGAAGTGCAGAAATACTTATAAGATAGGGTACTACAATGAATATGGTAGGTACCCTTTTCATTACTTAATGGTAACCACCCTTAAAAAAACCACCACAAAAACACTTGACTTAAAAAAGGTAGCAACAGAGAAAAGAAGTATGGAACACAAACAAAAAAAAACAAATGATAGAAAAACAAAAGAGAAGAATCAAACTAGATACAAAACTAACAGAAAGCAATTTATAAAATGGCAGTAGGGAACCCACAAGTGTCAATAATTACACTAAATGTAAATGGATTAAACTTACCAATAAAAAGACACAGAGTAGCAGAATGGATTAAAAAAGAAAATCTAACTATATGCTGCCTACAAGAAACACATCTAAGCAACAAGGATAAAAACAAATTCAAAGTGAAAGGCTGGAAAACAATACTCCAAGCAAACAACACCCAAAAAAAAGCAGGCGTAGCAATACTCATATCTAATAATGCTGACTACAAGACAGAAAAAGTACTCAGAGACAAAAATGGTCATTTCATAATGATTAAGGGGAAGTTGAATCAAGAAGACATAACAATCCTTAATATATATGCACCAAACCAAGGAGCACCAAAATATATAAGACAGCTACTTATTGATCTTAAAACAAAAACTAACAAAAATACAATCATACTTGGAGACCTCAATACACCGCTGACGGCTCTAGATCGGTCATCCAAACAGAGAATCAATAAAGATATAGTGGCCTTAAACGAAATACTAGAACACCTGGATATGATAGACATCTACAGGACACTTCATCCCAAAGCGACAGAGTATACATTTTTCTCTAGTGTACATGGAACATTCTCAAGAATTGACCATATGTTGGGCCACAAAGACAATATCAGCAAATTTAGAAAAATTGAAATTGTACCAAGCATATTTTCTGATCATAAAGTCTTGAAACTAGAATTCAACTGCAAAAAAGAGGGGGAAAACCCCACAAAAATGTGGAAACTAAACAATATACTTCTAAAAAATGAATGGGTCAAAGAAGAAATAAGCGCAGAAATCAAAAGATATATACAGACAAATGAAAATGAAAATACGACATATCAGAATCTCTGGGATGCAGCAAAAGCAGTAATAAGAGGAAAGTTCATATCACTTCAGGCGTATATGAACAAACAAGAGAGAGCCGAAGTAAACCACTTAACTTCACACCTTAAGGAACTAGAAAAAGAAGAACAAAGACAACCCAAAACCAGCCGAAGAAAGGAGAGAATAAAAATCAGAGCAGAAATAAATGAAATAGGGAACAGAAAAACTATAGAAAAAATCAATAAAACAAGGAGCTGGTTCTTTGAAAAGATCAACAAAATTGACAAACCCTTGGCAAGACTCACCAAGGAAAAAAGACACAGGACTCAAATAAATAAAATCCAAAATGAAAGAGGAGAGATTACCACAGACATCATAGAAATACAAAGAATTTTTGTAGAATACTATGAAAAATTATATGCCACCAAATACAACAATCTAGAAGAAATGGATAAATTCCTAGAACAATACAACCTTCCTAGACTGAGTCATGAAGAAGCAGAAAGCCTAAACAGACCAATCAGCAGGGAGGAAATAGAAAAAACTATTAAAAATCTCCCCAAAAATAAAAGTCCAGGCCCAGACAGTTATACTAGTGAATTCTATCAAACATTCAAAGAAGACTTGGTTCCTATTCTACTCAAAGTCTTCCAAAAAATTGAAGAAGAAGCAATACTTCCAAACACATTTTATGAGGCCAACATAACCCTCATACCAAAACCTGGCAAGGATGGCACAAAGAAAGAAAACTACAGACCAATATCTCTAATGAATACAGATGCTAAAATACTAAACAAAATACTGGCAAACCGAATACAACAACATATTAAAAAAATAATACATCATGATCAAGTGGGATTCATCCCAGAATCTCAAGGATGGTTCAACATACGCAAAACGGTTAACGTAATACACCATATCAACAAAACAAAGAACAAAAACCACATGATCTTATCAATAGATGCAGAAAAGGCTTTTGATAAAATACAACACAATTTTATGTTGAAGACTCTCAACAAAATGGGTATAGAAGGAAAATATCTCAACATGATAAAGGCCATATATGATAAACCATCAGCCAACATCCTATTAAACGGCATAAAACTGAGGACTTTCTACCTTAAATCAGGAACAAGACAGGGTTGTCCACTCTCTCCACTCTTATTCAACGTGGTGCTAGAAGTTCTGGCCAGAGCAATCAGACAAGACAAAGAAATAAAAGGCATCCATATCGGAAAAGAAGAAGTAAAGCTATCACTTTTTGCTGATGATATGATCCTATACATCGAGAACCCGAAGGACTCCACAAAAAGATTATTAGAAACAATAAACCAATACAGTAAGGTCGCAGGATACAAAATTAACATACAAAAGTCCATAGCCTTTCTATATGCCAACAATGAAATATTAGAAAACGAACTCAAAAAAATAATCCCCTTCACGATTGCAACAAAAAAAATAAAATACCTAGGAATAAACATAACAAGGAACGTAAAGGACCTATATAATGAAAATTACAAAGCATTGTTAAGGGAAATCAAAAAAGATACAATGAGATGGAAAAATATTCCTTGTTGTTGGATAGGAAGAATAAATATAATCAAAATGGCCATATTACCCAAAGCAATATACAAATTTAATGCAATTCCCATCAAAATCCCTATGAGATATTTTTACAGAAATGGAACAAAAAATCATCAGATTTATATGGAACTATAAAAAACCCCGAATAGCCAAAACAATCCTAAGGAAAAAGAATGAAGCTGGGGGCATTACAATACCTGACTTTAAACTATATTATAGGGCCACGATAATCAAAACAGCATGGTATTGGCAAAAAAATAGACACTCAGACCAATGGAACAGAATAGAAAGCCCAGAAATAAAACCACATAGATATGGTCAAATAATCTTTGATAAAGGGGCCAACAACACACAATGGAGAAAAGAAAGCCTCTTCAACAAATGGTGTTGGGAAAACTGGAAAGCCACATGCAAAAGAATGAAACTCGACTACACCCTGTCCCCGTGTACTAAAATTAATTCAAAATGGATCAAAGACCTAAATATAAGACCTGAAACAATAAAGTACATAGAAGAAGACATAGGTACTAAAATCATGGACCTGGGTTTTAAAGAACATTTTATGAACTTGACTCCAATGGCAAGAGAAGTGAAGGCAAAGATAAATGAATGGGACTACATCAGAATTAAAAGTTTTTGCTCAGCAAGAGAAACTGATATCAAAATAAACAGACAGCCAACTATATGGGAACTGATATTTTCAAACGACAGCTCAGATAAGGGCCTAATATCCAAAATTTACAAAGAACTCATAAAACTCAACAACAAACAAACAAACAATCCAATAAAAAAATGGGAAGAGGACATGAACAGACACTTCTCCCAGGAAGAGATACAAATGGCCAACAGATATATGAAAAGATGCTCAGCTTCATTAGTTATTAGAGAAATGCAAATCAAAACTACAATGAGATACCACCTCACTCCTGTTAGATTAGCTATTATCAACAAGACGGGTAATAGCAAATGTTGGAGAGGCTGTGGAGAAAAAGGAACCCTCATTCACTGTTGGTGGGACTGTAAAGTAGTACAACCATTATGGAGAAAGTATGGTGGTTCCTCAAAAAACTGCAAATAGAACTACCTTATGACCCAGCAATCCCTCTACTGGGTATATACCCCAAAACCTCAGAAACATTGATTCGTGAAGACACATGTAGCCCCATGTTCATTGCAGCACTGTTCACAGTGGCCAAGACATGGAAACAACCAAAAAGCCCTTCAATAGAAGACTGGATAAAGAAGATGTGGCACATATACACTATGGAATACTACTCAGCCATAAGAAATGATGACATCGGATCATTTACAGCAAAATGGTGGGATCTTGATAACATTATAAGGAGTGAAATAAGTAAATCAGAAAAAAACAAGAACTACATGATTCCATACATTGGTGGAACATAAAAATGAGACTAAGAGACATGGACAAGAGTGTGGTGGTTACCAAGGGTGGGGGGGGAGGGAGGACATGGGAGGGAGGGAGGGAGAGAGTTAGGGGGAGGGGGAGGGGCACAGAGAACTAGATAGAGGGTGACGGAGGACAATCTGACTTTGGGCGAGGGGTTTGCAACATAATTTGATGACAAAATAACCTAGACATGTTTTTTTTGAATATATGTACCCTGATTTATTAATGTCATCCCATTACCATTAATAAAAATTTATTAAAAAAAAAATGCAAAAAAAAATGGGAAAAAGAAGTGAATAGATACTTCTCTAAAGAGGATGTACAAATGGCCAATAGGCATATGAAAACATGTTCAATGTCATTAATCATCAGAGAAATGCAAATCAAAACCACAATGAGATACTACCTCACACCTGTCAAAATGGTGCTCATTAACAAATCAATACACAATAAGTGCTGGAAAGTGTGCGGAGAAAAGGGAACCTTCCTGCACTGCTGGTTGGAATGCAGACTTGTGCAGTCATTGTGACAAACAGTACAGTTTCCTCAAAAAAAATAAAAATTGAACTGTCTTTTGACCCAGCTATTCCACTTTTAGGAATATATCCTAAGAATACCAAAACACTGATTCAAAAAAAGATATGCACTCCCATGTTTATTGCAGCATTGTTTATAATAGCCAACATCTGGAAACAGCCCAAGTGTCTGTCAGTGGACGATTGGATTAAAAAGCAGTGGTACATATACACAATGGAATACTACGTGACTCTGAAAATGAAGGAAATCTTACCTTTTGCAACAGCATGGATGGACCTGGAGACTATTATGCTAAGTGAAATAAGCCAGGCAGAAAAAGACAAATATCATATGATCTCACTCATATGTGGAATCTAATGAAAAAAGTGAACTGAGGAACAAAACAAAGGTAGAGGCAGATGTAAGGTCATGGGAAACAGAGGGACAGCTGTCAACGGGAAGGGGGATGAGAAGGAATATCAGAGAAGGTGAAGGGATTAGTGAAATTATACATACATAACACCTAGATACAGATAATAAGACAGCAAACTCCACAGGGAAAGCAGAGGAGGCCATGGGGGACAAAGGGTTGGGGTTGGGGGAGTTATGTTGAGTGGAACACTTGAATTCATGTTAACACAATTAAATTAATATTAATAAAAATTTTTAAAAATGTAAATGGCTTAAATGTTCTAATCTAAAAACATAGGGTAGCTGGCATGACAAGAAAAGAAGACCCATATATGTGCTGTCTATAAGAGATCTATCTCAGAACAAAAGATACTCATTAACTAAAAGCAAACGGATGGGTACTCTAGTTTTTCTTTAGATCACATAAATCTTCTGCCTTTTACTAAATGCAAGTGAATGGGAAAACATAATTCATGCAAATGGAAAGCTAATAAAAGCTGGGGTAGCAATACTTATACCTGATAAAACAGATTTTAAAACAAAGGCTATAGGAAGAAATAAGGAAGAACACTACATAACAGTAGAGGAAACCCAACAAGAGAATATAACCCTTGAAATAAATTCCAAGAAAAAATTGACAATCTCACAAAAACAAATTACTAAACAATGAATGGGTTAACAATAAGATCAAGTAAGAAATTGAAAGATACCTTGTAACAGATAAAAATGAAAACACAATAGTCCAAACCTATGGAACACAGTGAAAGTAGTCTTATTAGGGAAGCTCATAGCACTACAGATTTACCTCAAGACACAAGAAAAATATTGAGTAAACACTCTAACTTTACAATTAAAGGAACTTGTAAAAAAACAAACAAAACCCTAAGTGAGTAGAAGAAAGGAAACACTATAAATTAGAAAGGAAATAAACAAAATAGAGTCTAAAAAAGTAAAATACAAAAGATTAATGAAACCAAGAACTGTTTCTTTGAAAAGATAAACAAGATTGACAAATATTTAACTCTACTAATTAAGACAAAAAGAGCACAGGTCCAAATAAATAAAATCAGAAATGAAAGAGAAGTAACAAAAGACACCATAAGAATACAAAGATTTGTAAGAAAATATGAATAACTATATGCCAAAATTTATAATTATTAATTCCAGAATTTCACATAAATTTATACAGTCTATATATTTCTAAAAATGGTATAATTAAAATACTATCTACAAACTCAATTTTAAAATTAAGTACAAGTTAGAAGTTGAAAAATTGTTAATTATGTATAAAAACGAAGAGTAAAATTCTTGTTATTGTTAAAATTTAATTTTCTATTATTGTTAAGAAAACCAATTAGCAATAATAATAAATTATTTTGAACATGCCACTTTTACATGGAAAATAATAGACATGACATTAAGTTTTTATTTTCTACTTGATCATCCTTATTTTTCTGGCTTATGATAGTTGTGTGCATGTAAAAAAAAAACTTTGGATTTTAGAACTTAAAGGACATTACCAGTGGTGGGATTCAAATAATTTAACAACTGGTTCTCTGCTCTAGTGATCATTTTAAGTATAAAAAAAATGATATACCGAAAGGTAGTTTATTAGTTCAAGCATTTAATACTTAAATAAGAATAAAAGAGGTAAACAAAACTAGATTATGTTATAAAAAACTTTTAAAATATTAATGAAAAAATATGTAGCATCTGACAAAAAACAATAAAACTATTATTTAAAATATTTCTATATTGCTTCTTGATTGGCATCCTCAATTGCATTTTTTTTTTCACCTATGGATGGGATGAACATTACTATGGGCATCTAGAATATGCTGTTGTGCATATGAACATTAAAAAAAAGTATGGAATGTAAATTTTGTGATTTCCACATTGGGTAGCTGACCAGGCACCCACCTTAGAGAAAACTCTGATTACAAGTGCCATTTTAACCGAACTCAATAAAAAATTAGGTATCGGTTCTGCTGAACCAGTGTGAACCGGCTGAATTCCACCACTGGACACTACTAACAGCAGAGAGAAGAAAGAAATAAAGAAAATATAGATATAATTCCTGTCATTACATGACTTTTTTATTTTTTATTTTTATTTATTTATTTTTTCATTTTTCCGAAGCTGGAAACGGGGAAGCAGTCAGACAGACTCCCACATGCGCCCTACCGGGATCCACCCGGCATGCCCACCAGGGATCCACCCGGCATGCCCACCAGGGGGCGATGCTCTGCCCATCTAGGGAGTTGCTCTGTTGCATCCAGAGCCATTCTAGCACCTGAGGCAGAAGCCACAGAGCCATCCTCAGTGCCCGGGCCATCTTTGCTCCAATGGAGCCTTGGGTGCGGGAAGGGAAGAGAGAGACAGAAAGGAAGGAGATGGGGAGGGGTGGAGGAGCAGATGGGCGCTTCTCCTGTGTGCCCTGGCCGGGAATCGAACCCGGGACTCCTGCACGCCAGGCCGACGCTCTATCGCTGAGCCAACTGTCCAGTGCCTACATGACTTTTAAGAAAGGCTTATTAGGTGGATTAGAGTTTACTAGTAGTTATCTACTTCTATAATCACTACTAATAAGATTGCTTAGAAACTATCACTAAATTGGTGGTATTTTAATCAGTTATAATGTTTAAAAAAGGACCTCTAATGAATCACATCATAGAAATTGAATTCTCAGAGAAAATATGTTAACTTGATTATTTGCACCAATTCAGAATAGGTATAGAGTATCATTTCTCTGTAAATTCCCTGTGTAATATTTATAATTAAGTATCTCCAAATATTTTATGTACAAACAGTATTATGTAGTCCCAGACTTTAACTACTTCCTTATGCAAAGATCAAAGTTTTTGAAAATATAATGGTTCCTTTTTACTGTACTTACTTTTATCCTCCTCTTTTTCCACTTTGCCCATTGGGGATACACTCTCCAAAGTTGTTCAAAAAGAAATAAAAACACCTTTAGATCTCTGGGTTTCCTTATTCAGCCAAGGACAACATTGAATGTGAACATCAAATGCTCCAGTAACATTTCTAAGTTTTTCATTAAAATATTTTTTCCTTGAATTTGCGTTTAAACATTGTAAGTTTCAGCCTACAAAAGACCATGTTCTCTCAAAAGTCAACAATTTGTTTTAAGCTAAAATTTTAATTTAATTCAAATATATTTTCAAAATTGGAAATTGGACTTTGATGATTAGTCACTCAATACAATGACAGTGTTTATGTGTTATGAAAATTCAAATATGTGTAAAGAAAAATGGTCCTTTATACATTTTTGATAAAAATTTCAAGTGTTCCTCTACAAAAGCCTATACAATGGGATAAACATATGGCTAAAAGCAACACTTATATCATATAAAAACAATTTCCAAGTAAATAAATACTTTATATCCTTCTTCTCGAATAAGATAAATTAAAAGTGCTACATTAAAAATACTATTTATATACTCTATTTAAAAATTAAGTCCAGGTTAGGAGTTGAAAATTGTTTATTATTTATAACACCAGAAGAGTAAAATCTTCCAGAAGCTAAACCTATTTCCCTCTGTTAATTAAGATTTTAAATGGGAAATTTTTTTTCTAGCTAGAACATATTCATGAATAGATTTGAGGAAGAAAATGGTGGATAAAATAATTGGTTCTGTCTTGGAAATGTCTACTCAATTTTCAAGAAAAAAGTATATTATTTCAAGAAAAATATAGCTTCTTATACTTGAACAAGTCATTTCATTGACTTAAAAATGTTTGGGGACATAAAAAATAATTTTCTACTCCTAATGTCTATTTTTATCATTATAATTTTACTAGTACTATCATATTGATTTAATGTTTTTATTATACTTGTTAAATATTTATTATTTTCAGATATTTTGTTATAAATGTTTGTTCTGATTCAATTTTGCAACACCTAGTTATTTTTCAGTGACAGGAATAAAATCTACCTATATGACTGGATAGGCCCTGGCTGATTGGCTCAGTGGTAGAGTGCTGACCCCGTGTGTGGAAGTCCTGGGTTCAATTCCTGGTCAGGTCACACAGGAGAAACAACCATCTATTTCTCCACCCTTCCCCCTCTCCTTTCTCCCTCTCTCTTCCTCTCCTCCAGTCATGGCTTAAATGAGCAAGTCAGCCCCAAGTGCTGAGGATGGCTCCAAGGCTTTGCCTCAGGCACTAAAATAGTTCAGTTGCCAAGCAACAGAGCAGTTGCCCAAGATGGGCAGAACATCAGCCGCAGATGAAGTTGCCAGGTAGATCCCTGTCGGGGCACAGGGAGTCTGTCTCTCCACCACCCTGCCTCTCACTCTCACTTGATTACAAAAAAAGAAAAAGAAAAAGAAAAGGAACTGGATAGTAACTAACTTGAAAATAATCTAATTTAAAATGCCTAAAGTAAGTCAAATGAAAAACTGCATGATTCATTTTTTATTTTCAACTTTCAGTGTGTAGACCCTTTTTTACTAATGGGTAAAAAGCTTAAGTTCATTTATCTAATTTATTTTTAAAATATTTTATATTATAAAGATTGGACTTATGATCATTAGAGAAATTTAAAAAAGTGAAAAAATACATATTAAATCTATTAGATAATTAGTATACTATGAGCTTTGTACCAAAACAATTTTATTTAGAAAATTCTCTGTCACTATTATTTAATTCCCTTTGGAAGGATTTATTTTGTATTTTTCCGAAGTGAGAAGTGAGGGGGGGGGGCAGACAGACAGACTCCTGCATGCGCCCGACCTGCACGCGCCCAACCAGGATCTACCAATGCTCTGCCAATCTGGGGCACTGCTCCGCTGCAATCAGAGACATTCTAGCACAGTGGCTCTCAACCTTTCTAATGCCGTGACCCCGCAATACAGTTCCTCATGTTGCGGTGACCCCAAACCAAAAAATAATTTTGGTGGCTACTTCATAACTGTAATTTTGCTACAGTTATGATTTGGAATGTAAATACCTGATATGCATTATGTATTTTCCGATGGCTTTAGGCAACCTCGCTGCGGTCACAACCCACAGGTTGAGAACTGCTGTTTAGCACCTGAGGTGGAGGTCATGGAGCCATCCCCAGCGCCCGGGCCAACTTTGCTCCAATGGAGCCTTGGCTGCAGGAGGGGAAGAGAGAGACAGAGAGGAAGGAGAGGGGGAAGAGTGGAGAAGTAGATGGGTGTCTCTCCTGTGTGACCTGGCCAGGAATCGAACTGGGGACTTCCACATGTCGGGCCGACACTTTACCGCTAAGCCAACTGGCCAGGGTGGATGGAAAGTTTTTTAACATAAGATTTTGCTAATCCACATACTAAAGCTGTTTTTTATCAAAGTAATTTGTAGGTTATTCCTAAAAAATCCCTGGTCTCTACCAGATTTTAATCATAGCCATTATATCTCTCTAATGTGTCAAAAGTAAATTAATGGTAAAAAGAAGAGTAAATGCTCAGCAAGGATAGATGAATGGCTTACTTTTTTTGTGTGGTGACATGTCTGGCAAGTAGGTAACTGTGACTCTATTGCCAAGTATCAAACTAAAAATTAGAAAACATATGCTCTGTGCTTGTTCTTAAAGTGTATTTTAGTTAAATAATGTGTACCTTACCAAAGGTGTTTAATTTAAATATCATTGTAAAAGATGAATTATATACTTTTTTTGGGTGTTAGAAAGACTTAACATAGTGAATTACCTAGTCTATACTGTTGGTGTTTTTTACTTAATAGAACATAAAGTTGTCATCATTTTGCCTTAATTCTTGCCATTGAATAGCAACATGGAGATTAAACATAATTTTATTTCTTCACATTTAGCAGTTCTTTGGCTACAGTCCTCTCTCAGTTCTCATCTTGTACGTTACATTAATTGTCTAGAGAATTTGTATTTTTTTAGTTCTAAATTTCCTTTTGATTTTTTCTAACGGGTTTCTTTTCTCTTTTAATATTTTATATTATAAGCATATTGTCCTTTCTGTCCATGGACATAATTATAACAGCTGCTTTACAATCCTTGTCCAATTCCAGCATCTGGGTTATCTCAGATTTGTGGCAATTTCTCTTGAATACATGTCAAACTTCCTTTTTTTCCCCATAGAAATCTGAGTAAGGACATTATAGAGATTCTAATTTTAATTATACACTTCAAAAGATGATTAGATTTTGTTTGCATTAGTGCAGTTAACTAGGCTGAACACAAATGCAAAACAACCTTTCCTGAGGTGGGCAGTGGCTGAAATCTCATTTTAGTCCTTTTAGTCTTGCCTGGGAGTTTTGGAGTCTGCCACGTGCATTCAGGCATCAGCCAGATTTGGATAGAGTTCACGTACAGAATTTGAAGCTTTTTAAAGAGGGATCTCCCTTTCTTGCATTTCCTCTTTTCTTTCCAGTTGCCATGCCAGCCTGACTATTTCCTGTGGTTCTTCAAGCCAGTAAGGTTGTAAGTTTCTATCAGTTCTAGCTACATCACATGTCAGGGACTGGGGCCTGCTTTCAGGCAGAAGCCAAAAAATTGGAAACTTCATCCGGTGTCATTACCATCTTCCAAATGGTGACTCCTCATTATCTTCTACCTGCATTGGTGATTTTCCAGTGCCTCCAGATAACTGCTTATTTATTTATCCCTCAGAGATTGTAATTATTGTCTGTTGGAGAAAAGGTCTGATAGGAGTTACTCTATCATTACAGGAAGCAGAACTTCTTTTATAAATTTTCATATCTAATTTTCCAACAAATTTATCTCTAGCAGAGAATAGCTGTTTCATTAATATTCATGACACATATATTTTTCATTTCAGAGCGGTTCTGTCCAAAATATCCTCAACCTACTGCCTAATACTATGAAGAAGAAATATATTGTATTATTTTTTTAAGATTTAAAAATTTTATTTTAAAGAGAGAGAGTGAGATCACAGTTGCTTCACTTTAGTTGTTCATTGATTGCTTCTCGTATGTGCCTAGATCAGGCAAGCACTGGGTTTGGAACTGGCTACTTCAGCATTCCAGGTCGACACTATCCACTGTGTCACACAGGTCAGGCTATATTGTATTAATTATAATTACTATGAAAAATATGCCTGTATCACACAACACTATACAGTTTCTATTAACACATGCTGAATGTCATGCAAATAACCACATAAAACAGGACTGATATGACCATTTCAACACTAAAATCTAAAATACACATATCAAAATATGGGCAATAAATCAGCACATTTAAAAATCACTTGAAAGATATACTTAACTTCAAGGTATGTCATTTGTTAGAATTCAGGCTGTATTTTAATAATAACTGGCAACATTTTGGTATATCTTGGTGGCATCTACAATAATGCTATTTTTAATTTGCAAAAATAATGTAAAATATATGTATTTTCTTATATTCTTTTGATATCAAAGAATTACAAACCTTTTGGGTTCTTTTAGACTTAAATATATACTTTAATAGTGATAAACCACATTTTCTACTACATTTATTTCAATCATTTTATGTAACCTTCTTAAAATGTTAATGAATAAAAATTATAGATAAAAAAATGTTAACTTTTTTTTATTTCATCATGAGTGTGCCTTTGTGTGTGGAAATAGGACAATAAACTAAAGAGTAAGTGGTTTAATAGCATCTTCTGTAATCACTGAAGTTAACACACTGCTATAAAATCAAATTCTCAACACATTAGGAGATCTCTGACCCAAAAGGGATATTCTAGAATGTGGGTTCTAGAATATGAGATAAAAATCACAATTTTTCCTGATATTAAAGCTTTCAGCTGTAAAAATTAAAAAAGCAAAAAGCTTTATAAACTAGCTAGAAGAAATATGTTTTTAAAACTAGGCATATGACCTGACCTGAGGTGGTGCAGTGGATGGGACATCAACCTGTAATGCTGAGGTCATAAGTTCAAGCCCCTGGGCTTGCCTGGTCAGGGTACATAAGGGAGTTGATGCTTCCTGCTCCTTTCCCATCTCCCCCCCCGCCATATTTTCTCTAAAATAAATAATCTCAAAAAAAGTTCCCTGGTTCCTCCCCCTGTTCTCTTCCCGCCCAGGAACTTGGCACAGAGGCCTTGGGATACTGCATGGACTTCCAGGCTGTGCCTGGCTGCGGGATTGGCTGTGGCTGTAAGGTCAGCAGCATGGATGGCCCACAGCATGCACCTGAGCCAGCGGGCTGCTCACCTGAGCGAGGTTGGCAGTGTCCCCGCAGGAATAGGTATCCCTGGCCTTTGTCTCTATTGCTCGACTGGACGGGAATTGCACTTGGCTGGGTCAGGTGGCAGCATGCCAAACCACAGAGAGCATCATGCCAGGCATGCCACCTGGCTTCCCTGCCATAAGGAAAGGTGGCTTACAGCAGGAGTGCCGCACACCTTCCTCCCCAGGAAAGCTTGCAGTTTCTCTTATGCCCTTTGAGACCTCTGAATCTTCATGCCAATGGCAGACAAAAATGGTATATTACAAATCTATAGAGTCTCCTCTTATCCCGAGTTTGCCTTGCTTTTCATAAGCTACAAAGTAGACAGATGGGGATTCTTTGTTCTTCCTGAAAAGGATACTCTCCATGTGGTAAAACTCTGATGGGAAGGTCCATATTTACAGAGCTGGCAGTGGTCAGGGAAGGCCAATGGACGTGGTCATTCATGCTAACAAGGGACACTGCAGTGACAGCTGCTTTTGAGTAGTGGCCATTCTTATTCTAAGGATAGCTTGGTGGCCATCAGCATAAGAGTGTAGAAACATCCTGCCCCCAAAACCAAAAAACAAACTGTGACTACTGTTTCTCTTAAGTATGTTAGTACTGAATCTTGATTGAGACTCTACTGTTAGAAGAAGCCATCTTCCTGGCTAGAAGCCCACTGGTAGAAGCCATCTACCACCTTCTAGCAACTTAAAGCCCTGCGGTGACCTTGCCATTTAGCATCCAGGGATTGGTCCATGCCGTGATGCCTAAGTCACTGGCACACATAGAAGGCAACTGGTGAAGGACTCACCCGGCCTTTTAGGAGGTATAGCTTTAAAAAGTTTTGTAGAAGCAGATGGACTGTGTACTTACTGGTTCACCTTGAGTCATCTATACCAAGCATGGTGAATCTCATTACCACATGCTTTGGTGCTGGAAAAATGACTCCCTGAAACATTAGCGGCAGATCTTCTGAAAACAAAGTATACCACATAATGTGTGACATGTTTGCAACATTTTCACAACCTGTTTTAATTCATACCTACACATCTACACACGAATTATACTTTGTCTCTTGGTCCCTTAAGCTGGTGTTCCGAGAGCTGCATACTAGGTTACAGTTTCTCAGAATGGTTCAATGGGCATTTTGTTCTTTAAAAACATTCTACTGTTTTTAATAACTTTTCACCATAAAATTGTACTATTTGGGAATAACCACAGACCCTATTGAAAAGATGATGCCTCCAGACTTTCTCGGTGTTGATTGGAAACCGAGAGTTCATGAGGCGCAACGGCTTAATGATTTCCAGGGATATCAGTGACACCATGACAGATCACGAGATGGAAGGACAAACAGCTGTCTTGGTGGCCATTGATGGTACCTCTCTGTTCATGCCTTTCTCCGCTCTCACAAATGACGTTTCTTGGGGATGTCAGGCAAAAATAGATTCTGACTTTTTAAAATAATAATAAACCTTCCTCTCTATTAATTTCATTCTACTGTGTAAAAGATTGCCCTGCCTTCTTTTTCACGTCATTCTCAGCCCCAGGGCCTGTCCCGCACTCTCCACCTTTGCTCCAGGGCCAGCTCTGGCCTGGCATCAGCCTCCTGGAATTCTGTCTTCGCCTTCGCTGCCTGCTCCTCGCTATGCTGGCCACTGCAAGTTGTGCTTCCCACTCAGCACCGCAGACAAAACAGTTCACTTCCTAAGAGCTTTAACTCTAGCATGCCTTACATGATGACACCCCTGCAACTTTCCTCAGAGCCTCTTAAGATTGTCTCTTAGTCCCCAGCTATATCTTGGGCTTTGCGTTTCAGATAGATTAGAATCTTACTTTGTTCATGTTTTTTTCTGCTACTAGAAAAAAAACTATGTGCAAATAGGAAGTAATTTATGTTGCTGTATTTTGGATGACCCAGCCAAAATGTATGTCCTCTTTCCTGTTCTATTTTTTCCTTCCTCCCACCATCCGACTGCCTCCCAAGTCCTTGCAAACCCACGGTCCCCTCGGCTCGTCAGGGCTGTAGTGGCTCGGCCGAAGGAGTCATGCCCCCTGACCCACCACTCACCCTCCTCTGCTCCTGTCACACCTCAGGCCTCAAAAGTCTTCCCGCTTCAGGATCTCAAAGATTCATTAAAAATAATAATAATAAGTACAATAAATTTTATACAGGTGTTTTTTGTCATAAGAGAAAAAAAGAAAACATTGATTTTCTTGCTATTTGGACATTCATCACTTTCTAAGTAGCACTTTTACTTGTTAAACTTTTTGCATATTTTAATAGCTAATGTGTATTGAGTTATGAGCCAGATGCTCTACAAAGTAAAAGATGTGCCTTGTAAAAAGTGTGGAAGATTCTGAGACCTATAGAAGAAAATGGAATCATCCTTATCCTACCCCTCCCAGGGCCACTGCTGACACTTTGGTAGACCTTCCAGAGTTCTGTATGCACCTGTCAATGTATGTAAATTTTTAAAAAAGGAATCAAACCATATCATATTCTATAACTGGGTGTTTTTCTGCATGTAATGTGATAATATGGAACCTGCCCCCACTCTTAAAATGGGTCCTGCTCCTCAGCACCCACTGCTGCACACTCACTGGGGGTGCCCCCAGGCGTGCTCTGTGGGATGATCGCCATCGCAGATGCCGTCAAGCAGGGGGCTGCCTGGCGTGCACACACTGAAGAGCATATGTCTTTGAAGGCCAAGACTGTCAAATGAACTTGAACAAAATTACCAGAATTACAAAATCTTCTATAAAGAGCATGACCCTTGGATCTTTGGAGATACTGTTACATTAAACTGTAGCCAAAGAAAGTTACAACATTCTCTAGTGACATTTTCTTCACTTGGCTTTCTCATCACAGTTTTAGCACTGGAAGGGTATTAACATTGGACAGTACAAAGACTAAGCAGTCAACTTATTTATTTATTTAAATTTTCTAGGTATATAGTAGAGAAAGAGAATGAACTCTTGAAATGCTTTTAAAGAAAAGATGGGCCTACAAATAGGGCTTTAGGAAAATAAATATATGAGAAAAAAAATTAACAAGTCAAGAAGCTTATACATACTTCAGTAACCAATAATAATCATAATTGGGTATCAGGGAATCATCAGCACTGCAAAATAATAAATTGGAAAATTCTAACTTGGAGTCTCATGTTTTAGCAGAACATTTCTTCTGAAAAGAAATATTTTAATCCTTTTGTACTTGTAGAGTCGGAGTAATCTTAAATTGAGAAACATGTACATCTAGGTATTATGCAACATTTTATATGCTATAGTTTTCAAATATAAAATTAAGCTTTTTAAAAGAAAAAAGTTTTTGCCTGACCTGTGGTGGCGCAGTGGATAAAGCATCGACCTGGAAATGCTGAGGCCGCCAGTTTGAAACCCTGGGCTTGCCTGGTCAAGGCACATATGGGAGTTGATGCTTCCAGCTCCTCCCCCCTTCTCTCTACCTCTCTCTCTCCTCTCTAAAAATGAATAAATAAAAAATAAAAAAATAAAAAATAAAAAAAGTTTTTAATCAATAAGTTTAGATATATCACTACTTTCTTGTTTTGATTTGCATAAACATTTCTTTCTGGTAAATATTTCTCTTACACTAGACTGTACATTCCTAGAGATGAGGTACAGTGATAAGGTCATCTCTACAAGGACAGGAGCATGTGTTCACAACGTAGTTAGCTCCACCTGCCCGTCCTCAGGACCCTCCGTCCTCCCCATCAGTGTTACTCCTAACTGGGGAGCACTGAAGGAGTCTTCGCCTGACTACCAAGCATCAGATGACAACACATCAGGTGTCTTTCTCTGGCATTATTCCCGGTCTTGTCTGATTTTTACCCTTGATTCTTGCTTGTCATTTCTGAAAATTGAATTCCTATGGGAAATTTCTTTTGCCTTTATCTCCTTTCTACTTAACTTTGCTCATCACAACCCATGTCATTTCATTTCATCAACACATATTTATTGAGTACATTTTATGCACCACACACTGTTCTAAGCATTTGGTCTGTATCTTTGAAGGAAATACTGATCACTTCATATATACAGTTTACATTTAAACATTGGGTTTTAAGGCAGACTATTAACAGTGAATGTAAAATAAGAGCAATTATATGCTAGAAACATATGAGTGGTAAAAAAAAAATAAGGCAGGGTAAAAAATAACTAGAGTAAGGAGAGTTGGGTGAGTTTTGCAATTGGTTTTCTAAAATTTTTAATTATTATTTATTTTTCAAGTAAAGTTTACATCCAATATTATTCTGTAATAGTTTCCAGCATAGCAGTCAGACAATCCTATAATTTACAATGTGGTCCTCCCAGTATTTCAACTACCCATCCAGCTCATACATAGATAATACAATAATATTGCACTGAATGTTAAAGAGGATGGTCACTGAGCAGGTGATGTCTGAGCAAAGAAAGGACATGAACTCAGAGCTCATTCCTCAGAGGCGGCGCCCAGTGCAGAGCCGTGCCTAGCAGGTTCAGAGTGAGCAGATGAGGAGCAGAACAATCTGAGTGAGAGGAGCAGTCGTATGAGATGAGGTCAGAAAGGGGTTGGTGTTGAGTTTAACCAAGTCCTGGGCCATTACAAAGTGGTATTTTTGTTTTTTTGTTTGTTTGTTTTTAATTTTGAGTGAAAATGAGAGACAAGACAGGATCCTGTTTAAATATTCCATATATTTACTAACCTCTATCTTTACCTCCCCTATTGATAGTAGAAGTGTATTGAAATATCCCTTTATAATAGCAGATTTGTCTATTTTCCCAATAGTCTTATAAGTTTTGCTTTAAATGTTCTATTAGGTGAATATAAGTTAAGACCTGTCATATTTCTCTAGTGAATTCAACATTTAAATATTATATCTAGAGCTATTCCTAATAAATATATTTTGTGTTCTAAATCTATATTTTGTCTGAGAATAATATGTAGCTACTCCAGTTTCTTTAGGCTCCTAATTTCCCAGTGTTCTCCCCCACACACACATTTTATTACATTTAACTTTTCCTTACTATTTATGGATATATCTCTTAGAAGAAGCATATAGCTGAATGTTGATTTTTTCCCATTTGTTTTCTTTATTTCTTTTACAAACCAATCTGATCTGTGTTAACACTGACCCAATATTTTCTTTTTACATATATAGTTATTGTCCTTTCTATATCTTCTATATTTTATGCCCTTTCATGATCTTATTTTATTTTATGAGCTGATTAAACTTTTGTGATTTATAGCTTTATTCTATATATTATAAACACAAATTTGAAACTTGCAATTATGATTTCAATGCTTAAAATTTAGCCTTAAAAATTTAGTATGCATATTAAATTAATTCATAGATATTAAATTAATTCATATTTTAGTTTTCACTTTAAAACATAGAATCTTAGGAAATTCACTTGACCTCTTTAATATTGTTTAGTTTAGTCCTTTTTACAAAAGTAAATTCAATTTAAAACATTATTATAAATATTATAATATAATATAAAATATACAAATTTTGTCTATTTGTGTAACAGTTTCTTTTTTTTAATTTTATTTTTTAATGGGGCGACATCAATAAATCAGGATACATATATTCAAAGATAACAAGTCCAGGTTATCTTGTTGTTCAATTATGTTGCATACCCATCACCCAAAGTCAGATTGTCCTCTGTCACCTTCTATCTTGTTTTCTTTGTGCCCCTCCCCCTCCCCCTTTCCCTCTCCCTCTCCCCCCTCCCCCCGTAACCACCACACTCTTATCAATGTCTCTTAGTCTCACTTTTATGTCCCACCTACGTATGGAATAATGCAGTTCCTGGTTTTTTCTGATTTACTTATTTCACTTTGTATAATGTTATCAAGATCCCACCATTTTGCTGTAAATGATCCAATGTCATCATTTCTTATGGCTGAGTAGTATTCCATTGTGTATATGTGCCACATCTTCTTTATCCAGTCATCTATTGATGGGCTTTTTGGTTGGTGTAACAGTTTCTTTGCTCATCATTTCATTTTGCACTGCTTACTTGCTTTGTGATGGAATTATTTTCCTTTTTCCTGCAGTATATCTTTTGGAATATTTTTTTGATCAAAGACTGTTAAAGCCAAACAAATAGGAAAAGAAAGAAAGACTGCTCATATATGTAAGAAAGGAAACAAGCCCCTGGCTGGTTGACTCAGTGGATAGAACTCTGGCCCAGTGTGCAGATGTCCTGGCTTTAAGCCCCAGGATGGTCAGGGCACACATGAGAAGCAACTGTCTGCTTATCTTCCCCTCCCTCTCTCCATTCTCTCCTTCTCCCCCTCTCATAGAAAGTGGCTAGATTGGTTAGAGCATTGGCCCCAGGCACTGAGGATAGCTCAGTTGATTTGAGCATCAGCACAAGATGGGCGTTGCTGGGTGGATCCCGTTTGGGGAGCATGCAGGAGTCTATCTCCCTTCCTCTTACTTAAAAGGAAAGAAAATAGAAATATATTAAATTGTTTAAAATAACATTTAGTCCTAAGGAAAAATAACATGTCAAATAAAATAGCAATATAAAAATGTTACATATACTGAATGACCCAAATTTTATTTGAGTATATTTAAATGAACAGGTATATACATATATATATACTATATATATAAAATTACATTTAAAAAAACATTATTTTATATTTAACATGTATAAAGAACCAGTGAAACAAGAATGATAAAGCATTTATAATGATGTTTCAATGGTAATATCATAGTGTTGTTTATTTTCAAATATACAACATTTTTGCTTATATAACTATGCCTTTTTATAATTTAAATTTAAAATCACAGTGGGTTTCTGAAATCAGGTAAAATATACAATAAGATAAATTTGGAAGTGCCCAAGATAAAAAAAAAATACAATGTAATGGAAAGAAAAAGGACTTTGTATCAGAGAATCTGAAATATAAATCTTACTTAGCAGTATAAGTAAATATGGGCAAACATTTCACTTCCTTAAGCCCACTATCTATTTCTATAAAATAGATGTAATAATAAGAGCATTGCATAAATTATTACAGAAATTAAATGATATTACTTTTGTGAAAGTGTATATAAAGATAAAGCTAGATTCATAAATATATATTGATGTAAAGATCACAATATGTAGTTATAGAGTCATTTATTTACTTGAGAAATGATTCTTGAGCTTCATGCATGTTCCTCACACAGCAATAAAAACCACTGAGACTCCTGCATTCATACCACTTGCATTCCCAAGAGCAAGAAAGACAATAGCAAGTATAAAACTGTGTAGTTACAATTAATATAAATATCAATAAAGCAAAGTAAGATGATAGTGTTTAATGTAGTTGTTCTTTTTGAAAAAGTAGACTGAGAATTCAGAAGTGTCAGTCAAACACAGATCTGAATGAAATGAGGAAGACAGTATGTGTTTATTTGTTGAAAAGTTTACAAGAGAGAACAGCAAGTGCAAAGCTTCCCTGGTGTTACTTAGGAACAGCAGAACTCTCCATGGATAGAGTTAAATGAGCAAAAGGGTGGGAGATTTTACAGAAGCAAAGACATGCTAAGCTTTCTTTAAAATTATATATATATATATATATATACACACACACACACACACACACACACACACACATTTGATCTTATTCTTAATGCAATGGAAAGTGATGAGGGGCTTCTGAACAAGGATTTGGCATGATTTACCATCTATGTAGATTGGTGTTTATGAAGATATTATTGAGTGATATCATAAAATAATCCATTACATTTTCCTTAAGATTAACAACTCAAATCTAGACATTTTTAACTCACATATGAGCCATTACAAAGGCTTTGGAGATTAATTTCTTTCCTCAGGATTTTCTTATTCTCCTGCATTTTAATTGCCAAAAAAATTCTCCTCTGATGCTATGTTATTATTAATTCCATTTGACAATCTTCAGTGGCTTCCCATTTCCTGCCATTTATGGTTCATTGGTTGGGTTATAGCTTTAAATTTTTCTTCAGATTATGTTACCTGAGTGTACATTGTTTCCCAATTGAAACATAAAAAAAATTAATTTTTTTTATTAATTTTACTAGGGTGACACCAATAAATCAGGGTACATATGTTCAAAGAAAACATGTCCAGGTTATCTTGTCAATCAATTATGTTGCATACCCATCACCCAAAGGCAGATTGTCCTCCGTCACCTTCTATCTAGTTTTCTTTGTGCCCCTCCCCCTCCCCCTTTTCATCTCCCTCCCACCCCCCATAACCACCACACTCTTATCAATGTCTCTTAGTCTTGTTTTTATGTCCCACTTAGGTATGGAATAATGCAGTTCTTGTTTTTTTCTGATTTACTTATTTCACTTTGTATAATGTTATCCAGATCCCACCATTTTGCTGTAAATGATCCGATGTCATCATTTCTTATGGCTGAGTAGTATTCCATAGTGTATATGTGCCACATCTTCTTTATCCAGTCTTCTATTGAAGGGCTTTTTGGTTGTTTCCATGTCTTGGCCACTGTGAACAATGCTGCAATGAACATGGGGCTGCATGTGTCTTTACATATCAATGTTTCTGAGTTTTTTGGGTATATACCCACTTGGGGATTGCTGGGTCATAAGGTAGTTCTATTTTCAGTTTTTTGAACAACCACCATACTTTCTTCCATAATGGTTGTACAACTTTACATTCCCACCAACAGTGAATGAGGGTTCCTTTTTCTTCACAGCCTCTCTAACATTTGCTATTACCTGTCTTGTTAATAATAGCTAATCTAACAGGTATAAGGTGGTATCTCATTGCAGTTTTGATTTGCATTTCTCTAATGAGCACCTTTTCATATATCTGTTGGCCATTTGTATTTCTTCCTGGGAGAAGTGTCCGTTCATATCCTCTTCCCATTTTTTTATTAGATTGTTTGTTTGTTCGTTGTTGAGTTTAATGAGTTCTTTGTAAATTTTGGATATTAGGCCCTTATCTGAGCTGTTGTTTGAAAATATCATTTCCCATTTAGTTGGCTGTCTGTTTATTTTGTTGTCAGTTTCTCTTGCTGAGCAAAAACTCCTTAATCTGATGTAGTCCAATTCATTTATTTTTGCCTTCACTTCCCTTGCGTTTGGAGTCAAATTCATAAAATGCTCTTTAAAACCTAGGTCCATGAGTTTAATACCTATGTCTTCTTCTATGTACTTTATTGTTTCAGGTCTTATATTTAGGTCTTTGATCCATTTTGAATTAATTTTAGTACAAGGGGCAAACTAGTTGAGTTTCATTCTTTTGCATGTGGCTTTCCAGTTTTTCCAGCACCATTTGTTGAAGAACTTTCTTTTATCCATTATGTGTTGTTTGCCCCTTTATCAAAGATTATTTGACCATATATATGTGGTTTTATTTCTGGGTTTTCTATTCTGTTCCATTGGTCTGAGTGTCTATTTTTCTGCCAATACCATGCTGTTTTGATTGTTGTGGCTCTATAATATGGTTTCTATTGTATACAAACCATAATAGTCAGGTGTTGTAATGCCCCCAGCTTTGTTCTTTTTCTTTAGGATTGCTTTGGCTATTCGGGGTTTTTTATACTTCCATATAAATCTGATGACTTTTTGTTCCATTTCTTTAAAAAATGTCATTGGAATTTTGATGGGAATTGCATTAAATTTGTATATTGCTTTGGGTAATATGGCCATCTTAATTATATTTATTCTTCCTATCCAAGAGCAAGGAATATTCTGCCATCTCATTGTATCTTTTTCGATTTCCCTTAACAATGGTTTGTAGTTTTTATTATATAAGTCCTTTACATTCTTTGTTATGTTTATTCCTAGGTATTTTATTTTTACAACAGTTATGCTCATTATTTCTTCTAGGGTTTTTTCAAGTCTGTTTTTGAATTAGGAAAACATTCTTACTTAGAAAAATGATACCTCAAACTAAATTTATGATTCAAACTAACATGATAGTTATGCCTGTTCCTATCCTAAATATTTCTCTGTATCAACAGCATCATGATAAAAGAAAAGTTGAGGGATGACATCAGAGTAATGGCGCAGTAGGAAGTGATAACCATAAATCTCCCCCAAAACTCAACAAGATCTTCAACCAGAAACAGAAAAACCTATCCTTGGAGCCTCCAGATGTTTCACAATACACCTGAAGGTATGGTCGAGTGAAAAATTGGCTGAATATATAATCAAACCCCGAAGGAAATAGGGAGTAAGAAGTGCTCCACCTTCCTCACTAACCTAAACAGGGTGGCTTTCAGTGGGAACTGAGAATATAGAAACTGAGGCGGGCAAAGGGGGAGAATAGATCTAGGCTGAGGCACAAAGAGCCAAACCAGGCTGTAGCACAGAGATCCAAGCCAAGGAAAAACTGTTTCTGTGGCAACCCGGGCAATACAAGCTAACACTTATGCCAAACCCAGACAAAGAAAGACAAGCGGGGCAGCCATTTTCCCTGATCTCCTGGTTGGAGCACACAGATAGTGGGCGAGAGATTCCTTCCAAAGCCCTGAGAGTGTGTGCCCGTGTTGTCCCACAGAGAGGCAGAGTCAGAGGCCTTTGTGTGGGCCAAAAGCAGAATCTCCGAGCTGCCCCAGCACCCTGGGAAAGCCGGGCATGGAGAGGGAGCAAGAACTAATTCCAACGCTGGAACTTTTCCGTGCGGGAGGGGATTCATTCAGAGGGTGAGGCGGCTGGCCTGATATCCTAGTCTGCGCACAGATAGTGAGCGAAAGATTCCTCCCAGCACCTCAGGAGTGGGTGCTCGTGTTATCCCACAGAGGAGCAGAGTCAGGGGCCTTTGTGTGAGCCAAAAAGCAGAATCTCGGGCCGCCCCAGCGCCTTGAAAAAGCTGCGTCCGGGGATGGAGCGAGAGCCAATTCCAAAGCTGGAACTTTTCCATGTGGGTGGGGGTTTCACTGAGAGTGTAAGACTGCTGGCCTGATATCCTGATCTGCACACGCAGATTGTGGGTGAGAGATTCCTCCAAGTGCCTTGGCAGTGCACCCATGTTATCCCACTGAGTGGCAGAGCCAGAGGTCTTTGAGTGGGCAGAAGCCCCACCTGATTATGCTAGCAGCTCTGACTGACTGAGCCTTACCCAGAGCCCTGTGCTGAGTGGGAATAGAGTGGGGAGTTGCCAGCTCTTTGAGCCTCTTACTATCCAGGCAGAGGCAGCAGCAACCCCATAGCTGGATTCTCAGGCTACTAATTGAGGAAGGAAAGACTAGGAGAAAGGCTCCAGGAACACGGACTCTCTCACTGACGGAGCCTATAAATGCTAATGAGCCTTGACTGCCAACGAGACTGAAGCACAATACACGACATCGCCATAGAGACTTATCAACTGCAAACCTCTACCTGAGCATGCCAAAGCAGCAGAAACGGGGTACAGAGTCACTGACCAGTAAGAGGGAGAGAAAAGAAAAAGCAAGAATATAACCTCTCAAAATCAAGAATAATACGCAGACTTTACAGCCTATCCCATTTTATTATATTTGTTCATTTGTTTCTCTTATCTTCATTCTTGATATTTTTTATTCCTCCTCCAATTTGGTCATTTAACTCTCTGCCAGTCTTACTCTTTCCTCTCCTTGAACTACACTACCCATAAGTGTTACATCTCCCATTATCTTTTCTTTCCTCTTCCTTTCTCTCTATGAGGGTTGCACTCCAAAACCCTTAACTCTCTCTCTCTATCTCTCTCTCCTCTTTTTTCTCTTTTCTTCTTTTAGTGGTTCCCTCTTCTCTCTCTCTCTCTCTCTCTCTCTTTCTTTTCTCCCTCTATATTAGTTTCTTCCTTTCTCCTTTACGTCTCCTCTCATTCAAACCTCAGTAACGAACAATATCTTATCTGGGACTCAAACTTATGTTTGTGACATTTTGGGGGGGTTTTACTTCACCTTTTTAACACACTAGCAGTGCTCACATCCCTGGCTCTCCATTTCATCTAGTTCTTGTTCCACTAAATACAATAGTAATTCTTTAATTTGTCCCCCCATTTTCCTGTTTCCCTCTTATTCCTCTCATTATAACTCTTAGTCAACCAACACCTAAAAGCAAATCATTTTATTCTTGACCCAATTTTTTTTTCTTATTTGCTTTTTGTGGGTCCCCATGCCCTATTTAGTCTTTTTTTTTTTTGCCCCTTTATTACTTCTCCCCAATTCAGGCCCTCCATTACAGGCATAGTTTGTTCTATTTACTACAATATATTTCACAGTTCACCACAAGATTTTCTCAAGAAAGATGGGAGAGGAGAGGAGAGAAAAAAAGGAGGGGGGAGATAATTTCCTTTTTTTTAATTTTTATTTTATTTTTCTTTATTTCATTATTAATTTAAAAAAAACTTCGATTTTTTATTTATTTTCACTTTTTATTCTTTATTAAATCTCATTAATACTATCAACAAAACCACCCTCTGATGCCATTAAGGAAGAGAAAATTGAATATCATGGATACAAAAGAAAGAGAGGTAACACAGCTAGATTAGGAAAAATCTATTGAGAAAAAATTAAATATATTGGAAAACCTTGGAGCTAAATGACAGAGAATTTAAGATAGAAATCTTAAAAATCCTCCAAGATATACAAGAAAACACAGAAAGGCAATTTAGGGAGCTCAGAAAACAACTCAATGAACACAAAGAATATATTTCCAAGGAAATTGAAACATTAAAAACAAATCAAACATAGATGAAAAACTCAATTCACGGGCTGAAAAACAAGGTAACAAGCTTAGCTCATAGAACAGGCCAGATAGAAGAGAGGATTAGTGAAATAAAAGACAAGCTACTTGAGGCACAACAGAGAGAAGAAAAAAGAGACTCAAAAATTTTAAAAAATGAGAAAGTCCTACAGGAATTATGTGACTCCATCAAAAAGAATAACATAAGAATAATAGGTATATGAGAAGGAGAAGAGAGAGAAAATGGAATGGAGAACATACTCAAACAAATAATAGATGAGAACATCCCAAGCCTGTGGAAAGAAATAAAGTTTCAAATTCAAGAAGCAAACAGAACTCCGAGTTTTCTTAACTCCAGCAAACCTATTCCAAGGCACATCATAATAAAATTGGCACAAACCAACGACAAAAAAAAAATTCTCAAGGCAGAAAAAAGAAGAATACAACATATAAAGGAAGACCCATTAGATAGATTATCATCAGATTTCTCAACAGAAACTCTACAAGTTAGAAGAGAGTGGACACCAATATTTGAAGTCCTGAAAGAGAGAAAGTTTTAACCAAGAGTAACATTCCAATCAAAGCTATCCTTCAAATACAAAGGAGAAATAAAAACATTCACAGATACAGAAAAGATGAGGGAATTTATCATCAGAAAACCTCCACTCCAGGAATTACTAACGGGGGTTCTCCAATCAGATACAAAGAACAAAAAAAACACAGAGCAACAAGTAAAAGCTACAAGAAGAACACAATAAAACCAAATTTAAACTGTGACAACAACAAAAAGAAAGGGGGGGAGAGGATGGAGATTAACAGTAGCAAAGGACGATGGAGTACAAAAGTACTCACAAAATAGTGTGCTACAATGAACAGGGTAGGAGCCCTTTTCATTACTTAAAGGTAACCACCATTGAAAAAACCACCACAGAAGCACATGAGATAAAAAAGATAGCAACAGAGGAAAGATGTATGGAATACAACCAAATAAAAACAAAAGATAGAAAAATGAAAGAGAAGGATCAAACAAGACACAAAACTAAGAGAAAGCAATCTATAAAATGGCATTGGGAACTCACAAGTGTCAATAATTACACTAAATGTAAACGGATTAAACTCACCAATAAAAAGGCACAGAGTAGCAGAATGGATTAAAAAAGAAAATGCAACTGTATGCTGCCTACAGGAAACTCATCTAAGTAACAAGGATAAAAACAAATTCAAAGTGAAAGGCTGGAAAACAATACTCCAAGCAAATAACATCCAAAAAAAAGCAGGCGTAGCAATACTCATATCTGATAATGCTGACTACAAGACAGCAAAAGTACTCAGAGACAAAAATGGCCATTTCATAATGGCTAAGGGGATACTGAATCAAGAAGACATAACAATTCTTAATATATGTGCACCAAACCAAGGAGCACCAAAATATATGACAGCTACTTATTGACCTTAAAACAAAAACTGACAAAAATAGAATCATACTTGGAGACCTCAATACACTGCTGACAGCTCTAGATCGATCATCCAAACAGAGAAGCAACAAAGATATAGTGGCCTTAAACAAAACACTAGAGCACCTGGATATGATAGACATCTACAGAACATTTCACCCCAAAGTGACTGAGTATACATTTTTCTCCAGTGTACATGGATCATTCTCAAGAACTTACCATATGTTGGGCCACAAAAACAACATCAGCAAATTCAGAAAAATTGAAATTGTACCAAGCATATTTTCTGATCATAAAGCCTTGAAACTAGAATTCAACTGCAAAAAAGAGGAAAACATCCCACAAAAATGTGGAAACTAAACAGCATACTTTTAAAAAATGAATGGGTCAAAGAAGAAATAAGTGCAGGGATCAAAAGATATATACAGACAAACGAAAATGACAATATGACATATCAGAATCTATGGATGCAACAAAAGCAGTGATAAGAGGGAAGTTCATATCACTTCAGGCATATATGAACAAACAAGAGAGAGCCCAAGTGAACCACTTAAATTCACACCTTAAGGAACTAGAAAAAGAAGAACAAAGACAACCCAAAACCAGCCGAAGAAAAAAGATAATAAAAATCAGAGCAGAAATAAATGAAATAGAGAACAGAAAAACTATAGAAAAAATTAATAGAACAAGGAGCTGGTTCTTTGAAAAGATCAACAAAATTGACAAACCCTTGAAAAGACTTACCAAGGAAAAAAGAGAAAGAACTCATATAAACAAAATCCAAAATGAAAGAGGAGAAATTACCACAGACACCATAGATATACAAAGAATTATTGTAGAATACTATGAAAAACTTTATGCCACTAAATTCAACAACCTAGAAGAAATGGATAAATTCCTAGAACAATACAAGCTTCCTAGACTGAGTCAAGAAGAAGCAGAAAGCGCAAACAGGCTTATTAGTAGAGAAGAAATAGAAAAAACGTTAAAAACCTCCCCAAAAATAAAAGTCCAGGCCCTGATGGCTATAGCAATGAAATTTATCAAACATTCAAAGAAGACTTGGTTCCTATTCTACTGAAAGTCTTCCAAAAAATTGAAGAAGCAATACTTCCAAACACATTTTATGAGGCCAACATAACCCTCATACCAAAACCAGGCAAGGACTGCACAAAAAAAGAAAACTACAGACCAATATCTCTAATGAATACAGATGCTAAAATACTAAACAAAATACTGGCAAATCGAATACAACAACATATTAAAAAGATAATACATCATGATCAAGTGGGATTCATCCCAGAATCTCAAGGATGGTTCAACATACGCAAAACAGTTAACGTAATACATCATATCAACAAAACAAAGAACAAAAACCACATGATCTTATCAATAGAAAAGGCTTTTGATGAAATACAACACAATTTTATGTTTAAGACTCTCAACAAAATGGGTATAGAAGGAAAACATCTCAACATGATAAAGGCCATATATGATAAACCATCAGCCAAGATCATATTAAATGGCATAAAACTGAGGACTTTCCACCTCAAATCAGGAACAAGACAGGGTTGTCCACTCTCTCCACTCTTATTTAACGTGGTGCTAGAAGTTCTGGCCAGAGCAATCAGACAAGACAAAGAAATAAAAGGCATCCATATCGGAAAAGAAGTAAAGGTATCACTTTTTGCAGATGATATGATCGTATACATCGAAAATCCCAAAGAATCCACAAAAAGACTACTAGAAACAATAAGCCAATACAGTAAGGTCGCAGGATACAAAATTAACATACAGAAGTCAATAGCCTTTCTATATGCCAACAATGAAACATTTGAGAACGAATTCAAAAGAACAATCCCCTTCATGATTCCAACAAAAAAAATTAAATACTTAGGAATAAACATAACAAAGAATGTAAAGGACTTATATAATGAAAACTATAAACCATTGTTAACGGAAATCAAAAAAGATATAATGAGATGAAAGTATATACCTTGTTCTTGGTTAGGAAGAATAAATATAATCAAGATGGCCATATTACCCAAAGCAATATACAAATTTAATGCAATTCCCATCAAAATTCCAATGACATTTTTTAAAGAAATGGAACAAAAAATCATAAGATTTATATGGAACTATAAAAAACCCCGAATAGCCAAAGCTATCCTTAAGAAAAAGAATGAAGCTGGGGGCATTACAATACCTGACTTCAAACTATATTATAGGGCCACAACAATCAAAACAGCATGGTATTGGCAGAAAAATAGACACTCAGACCAATGGAACAGAATAGAAAACCCAGAAATAAAACCACATATATATAGTCAAATAATTTTTGATAAAGGGGCTAACAACACATAATGGAGAAAAGAAAGCCTCTTCAATAAATGGTGCTGGGAAAGCCACATGCAAAAGAATGAAACTGGACTACAGTCTGTCCCCCTGTACTAAAATTAACTCAAAATGGATCAAAGATCTAAACATAAGACCTGAAACAATTAAGTGCATAGAAGAAGACATAGGTACTAAACTCATGGACCTGGGTTTTAAAGAGCATTTTGTGAATTTGACTCCAATGGCAAGAGAAGTGAAGGCAAAAATTAATGAATGGGACTACATCAGACTAAGAAGTTTTTGCTTAGCAAGAGAAACTGATAACAAAATAAACAGACATCCAACTAAATGGGAAATGATATTTTCAAACAACAACTCAGATAAGGGCCTAATATCCAAAATATACAAAGAACTCATAAAATTCAACAACAAACAAACAATCTAATAAAAAAAATGGGAAGAGGACATGAACAGACATTTCTCCCAGGAAGAACTACAAATGGCCAACAGATATATGAAAAGATGCTCATCTTTGTTAGTTATTAGAGAAATGCAAATCAAAACTGCAATGAGATACCACCTCACACCTGTTAGATTAGCTATTATTAACAAGACAGGTAATAACAAATGTTGGAGAGGCTGTGGGGAAAAAGGAACCCTCATACACTGTTGGTGGGAATGTCAAGTAGTACAACCATTATGGAAGAAAGTATGGTGGTTCCTGAAAAACTGAAAATAGAATTACCTTATGACCCAGCCATCCCTCTACTGGGTATATACCCCCAAAACTCAGAAACATTGATATGTAAAGACACATGCAGCCCCATGTTCATTGCAGCATTGTTCACAGTGGCCAGGACATGGAAACAACCAAAAAGCTCATCAATAGATGACTGGATAAAGAAGATGTGGCACATATACACTATGGAATACTACTCAGCCGTAAGAAATGATGACATCGGATCATTTACAGCAAAATGGTGGGATCTTGATAACATTATACGAAGTGAAATAAGTAAATCAGAAAATAACAGGAACTACATTATTCCATACATAGGTGGGACATAAAAGTGAAACTAAGAGACATTGATAATAGTGTGGTGGTTACGGGGGGAGGGGGGAGAGGGAGAGGGAAAGGGGGTGGGGGAGGGGCACAAAGAAAACTAGAAAGATGGTGACAGAGGACAATCTGACTTTGGGTGATGGGTATGCAACATAAGTGAACGACAAGATAACCTGGAGTTGTTATCTTTGAATATATGTATCCTGATTTATTGATGTCGCCCCATTAAAAATAAAATTATTTTTTAAAAAAAGTTGAAATGAGCAGAACTCTTACTGTTTAGCCCATCATTAGGGCTCTTTAAGATAAATTCATCTTATTTATTTGTAATCATTGTGAATATAGACTTCAGACCTTATTATATATTATTTAATGGCCAGAAATATTTTTTTAAACCATAATTTTTTTCAGTTAAATGTATCAGGTCTGCTTCTAGGCCATAAATTAAGATGCAAATAAACTATTCCATGACTTATTCAGAATAATGTTATATATTTTATAAATAAGTTTATAGGTTAGCTTAGTATGGCTTCATTGAATCAGCTAACAATTGATGGAAGGAAATTATAAGTAGGTATAAAAGATTTTACTTACAAGTACAGACTATAAAATTCTTGAAGAAGGCAAATTTGATTAAAAACTCAACCAGATATAAATAGTACAACAGAGACCTCCTAGTGATCCTATAATTTAAGAGGCAGTTTCTGTCATCAGGAAGACTCCTGTAACACCTTCTTCCAAGGTTGTAACCATAGGCCATTCTAACTGGTACTAAACAAGGCCATGCTGTTGATAAATAAATATTTTATATGTTATTACTATATGTGCACTAACTATCTGAATCAAAATGTGGTTACAGACAATACAAGAATAAGCAAAGAAAAAACACTGCATTTTTTTGCTAAGGAATTAGTCAGATACTAACTTGAAATGTCATTTCTACTTTTTGAATTTTTAATTTCTGTTTTGTATTGAATTGTATGATCCTTGAAAGATAATTGTTTGTATCGCCCAGAACATGACATACTTCCTTATATATTTTTTAAAAAATTTTTTAAACCACATTTTTTTTATTATTTTTATTTATTTATTTATTTTTAGATTTTAGAGAGAGGAGAGAGAGAGAGAGAGAGAGAGAGAGAGAGAGAAAGAGAAGGGAGGGAGGAGAAGAAAGCATCAACTCCCATATGTGCCTTGACCAGGAAAACCCGGGGTTTTGAACCGGTGATCTCAGTGTTCCAGGTTGATGCTTTTACCCACTGCGCCACCACAGGTCAGGCACTTCCTTATATATTTTAAACTAAAATTTTTAAATATATGTTTTATTAAAAAGAAATGTTAGGCAACATAACCAGCAGTAGTGCAGCGATGGACAGAGCGTAGGACTGGGATGCAGAGGACCCAGGTGTGGAACCCCGAGGTCACCAGCTTGAGTGCAGTCTCAACTGGTTTGAGCAAAGCTCACCAGCTTGAGCCCAAGGTTGCTGGCTTGAGCAAAGGGTCATTCAGTCAGTTGCCCCCCCCCCATCAAGGACATATGAGAAAGCAATCAATGAACAACTAAGGTGCCGCAATGAAGAGTTGATGCTTCTCATCTCTCTCCCTTCCTGTCTGCTTGTCTCTATCTATCCCTCTCTCTGACTCTCCCTCTGTCTCTGTCAAAAAAAAAAAAAGAAGAAAGAAAAGAAATTTCAGGCCTGGCCAGCAGGCTCAGTGGTAGAGTGTTGGCCTGGTGTGTGGATGTCCCAGGTTTGATTCCCAGATAGGGCACATAAGTGAAGCGCCCATGTGCTTCTCCACCCTTCCCCCTTTCCCTTCTATCTCTTTCTTCCCCTCCCGTAGCCAAGGCTCTATTGGAGCAAAGTAGGCCTAAGGTGCTGAGGCTGACTCCATGGCCTTTCCCTCAGGTGCTAAAATTAGCTCCAGTTGCAATGGAGCAATGGCCCAGATGGGCAGAACATTGCACCTTGGTGAGTTTGCTGGGTGGATCCTGGTTGAGTACATGTGGGAGTCTGTCTCTCTGCCTCCCCACTTCTCACTTCAGAAAATAAATAAATAAATAAATAAATAAATAAATAAATGGAAATTTCATATTAGCATATAGTATGAATTTTCTTGTTTTAAGGAAAAAACTGAAAGCTCACAAATACATTGAGATTTTAGCCCTGGCCGGTTGGCTCAGCGGTAGAGCGTCGGCCTGGTGTGCGGGGGACCCGGGTTTGATTCCCGGCCAGGGCACATAGGAGAAGCGCCCATTTGCTTCTCCACCCCCCACCCCCTCCTTCCTCTCTGTCTCTCTCTTCCCCTTCCACAGCCAAGGCTCCGTTGGAGCAAAGATGGCCCGGGCGCTGGGGTGGCTCCTTGGCCTCTGCCCCAGGCGCTAGAGTGGCTCTGGTCGCCGCAGAGCGACGCCCCGGAGGGGCAGAGCATCGCTCCCTGGTGGGCAGAGAGTCGCCCCTGGTGGGCGTGCCGGGTGGATCCCGGTGGGGCGCATGCGGGAGTCTGTCTGACTGTCTCTCCCTGTTTCCAGCTTCAAAAGAAAAAAAAAAAAATACATTGAGATTTTGAAGATAGCATCAATGCAAAATAAATGGATAAAATGATCTTTTAAAATATCATAATGTATGACATATTCATATCTTATATGTAGTACTACTACTTTGCAAAACTCAAGAGGCAATAATCATATTGGACTCTACATAAACAACCCCCTTAGAGTTTGTGCAACAGACAGCTTTGCAGAATGTGAGAGTAAAAATAGATATTTTTAAAAATCATTTTCATGAAGGAAGTGATTGATAGAAAATACAATGATTCCTGTTATTTTATCCAGATACTCAACAATATTTGAAAGATATATAAAACAAAATCTATATTACTTTCATTTCATTTTCTCTTATGTAAACCATTTATGTAATATTTATATGTAAGTAATTTAAAATAATTTGCTCTAATTTTAAATTAAGACTCGGTCATCAATTGCATTTCATATTATTTCTTTTTTTTAAATAAATTTTTATTAATGTTAATGGGATGACATTAATAAATCAGGGTACATATATTGAAAGAAAACATGTCTAGGTTATCTTGTCATTAAATTATGTTGCATACCCCTCGCCCAGAGTCAGATTGTCCTCCATCACCCTCTATCTAGTTTTCTCTGTGCCCCTCCCCCTCCCCCTAACTCTCTCCCCCCTTCCCTCCTGTGTCCTCCCTCCGCCCACCCCTGGTAACCACCACACTCTTGTCCATGTCTCCTAGTCTCGTTTTTATGTTCCACCAATGTATGGAATCATGTAGTTCTTGTTTTTTTCTGATTTACTTATTTCACTCCGTATAATGTTATCAAGATCCCACCATTTTGCTGTAAATGATCTGATGTCATCATTTCTTATGGCTGAGTAGTATTCCATAGTGTATATGTGCCACATCTTCTTTATCCAGTCTTCTATTGAAGGGCTTTTTGGTTGTTTCCATGTCTTGGCCACTATGAACAGTGCTGCAATGAACATGGGGCTACATGTGTCTTTACGTATCAATGTTTCTGAGGTTTTGGGGTATATACCTAGTAGAGCGATTTCTGGGTCATAAAGTAGTTCTATTTTCAGTTTTTTGAGGAACCACCATACTTTCCTCCATAATGGTTGTACTACTTTACAGTCCCACCAACAGTGGATGAGAGTTCCCTTTTCTCCGCAGCCTCTCCAACATTTGCTATTACCCTTCTTGTTGAGAATAGCTACTCTAACAGGGGTGAGGTGGTATCTCATTGTAGTTTTGATTTGCATTTCTCTAATAACTAATGAAGCTGAGCATCTTTTCATATATCTGTTGGCCATTTGTATTTTCTCCTGGGAGAAGTGTCTGTTCATGTCCTCTTCCCATTTTTTTATTGGATTTTTTGTTTGTTTGTTGTTGAGTTTTATGAGTTCTTTGTAAATTTTGGATATTAGGCCCTTATCTGAGCTGTTGTTTGAAAATAACATTTCCCATTTAGTTGGCTGTCTGTTTATTTTGATATCAGTTTCTCTTGCTGAGCAAAACCTTTTTATTCTGATGTAGTCCCATTCATTAATTTTTGCCTTCACTTCTCTTGCCATTGGAGTCAAATTCATAAAATGCTCTTTAAAACCCAGGTCCATGAGTTTAGTACCTATGTCTTCTTCTATGTACTTTATTGTTTCAGGTCTTATATTTAGGTCTTTGATCCATTTTAAATTAATATTAGTACACGGGGACAAGCTGTAATCGAGTTTCATTCTTTTGCATGTGGCTTTCCAGTTTTCCCAGCACCATTTCTTGAAGAGGCTTTCTTTTCTCCATTGTGTGTTCTTGGCCCCTTTATCAAAAATTATTTGACCATATATAAGTGGTTTTATTTCTGGGCTTTGTATTCTGTTCCATTTGTCTGAGTGTCTATTTTTCTGCCAATGTCATGGTGTTTTGATTATCATGGCCCTATAATATAGTTTAAAGTCAGGTATTGTAATGCCCCCAGCTTCGTTCTTTTTCCTTAGGATTGCTTTGGCAATTTGGAGTTTTTTATAATTCCATATAAATCTGATTATTTTTTGCTCCATTTCTTTAAAAAATGTCATAGGAATTTTGATGGGAATTGCATTAAATTTGTATATTGCTTTGGGTAATATGGCCATTTTCATTATATTTATTCTTCCTATCCAAGAACAAGGAATATTTTTCCATCTCATTGTGTCATTTTCTATTTCTCTTGGCAATGCCTTGTAGTTTTTGTTATATAGGTTCTTTACATTCTTTGTTATGTTTATTCCTAGGTTTTTTTTTGTTGTTGTTGCAATCATAAAGGGGATTATTTTTTTGAGTTCATTTTCTAATATTTCATTGTTGGCATATAGAAAGACTATGGACTTTTGTATGTTAATTTTGTATTCTGCGACCTTACTGTATTGGTTTATTGTTTCTAGTAATCTTTTTGTGGAGTCCTTCAGGTTTTCGATGTATAGGATCATATCATCAGCAAAAAGTGATACTTTTACTTCTTCTTTTCTGATATGGATGCCTTTTATTTCTTTGTCTTGTCTGATTGCTCTGGTCAGAACTTCTAGCACCACGTTAAATAAGAGTGGAGAGAGTGGACAACCCTGTCTTCTTCCTGATTTAAGGTGGAAAGTCCTCAGTTTTATGCCATTTAATATGATCTTGGCTGATGGTTTATCATATATGGCCTTTATCATGTTGAGATGTTTTCCTTCTATACCCATTTTGTTGAGAGTCTTAAATATAAAATTGTGTTGTATTTCATCGAAAGCCTTTTCTGTGTCTATTGATAAGATCATGTGGTTTTTGTTCTTTGTTTTGTTGATATGGTGTATTATGTTAACCGTTTTACATATGTTGAACCATTCTTCAGATTCTGAAGCATCTGTATTCATTAGAGATATTGGTCTGTAGTTTTCTTTCTTTGTGCCATCCTTGCCTGTTTTTGGTATGAGGGTTATGTTGGCCTCATAAAATGTGTTTGGAAGTATTGCTTCTTCTTCAATTTTTTGGAAGACTTTCAGTAGAATAGGAACCAAGTCTTCTTTGAATGTTTGATAGAATTCACTAGTATAATCGTCTGGGCCTGGACTTTTATTTTTGGGGAGGTTTTTAATAGTTTTTTTTATTTCTTCCCTGCTGATTGGTCTGTTTAGGCTTTCTGCTTCTTCTTGACTCAGTCTAGGAAGGTTGTATTGTTCTAGGAATTTATCTATTTCTTCTAGATTGTTGTATTTGGTGGCATTTAGTTTTTTATAGTATTCTACAATAATTCTTTGTATATCTATGATGTCTGTGGTGATTTCTCCTCTTTCATTTTGAATTTTATTTATTTGAGTCCTGTGCCTTTTTTCTTTGGTGAGTCTTGCCAAAGGTTTGTCAATTTTGTTGATCTTTTCAAAGAGCCAGTTCCTTGTTTTATTGATTTTTTTAATCTTTTTTCTGTTCTCTATTTCATTTATTTCTGCTCTGATTTTTATTATCTCCTTTCTTCAGCTGGTTTTGGGTTGTCTTTGTTCTTCTTTTTCTAGTTCCTTAAGGTGTGAATTTAAGTGGTTTACTTAGGGTCTCTCTTGTTTGTTCATATAGGCGTGAAGTGATATGAACTTTCCTCTTATTACTGCTTTTCCTGCATCCCAGTGATTCTGATATGTTGTATTGTCATTTTCATTTGTCTGTATATATCTTTTGATCTCTGCACTTATTTCTTCTTTGACCCATTCATTTTTTAAAAGTATGTTGTTTAGTTTCCACATTTTTGTGGGTTTTCCCCCCTGTTTTTTGTAGTTGAATTCTAGTTTAAAGGCTTTATGATCAGAAAATATGCTTGGTACAATTTCAATTTTTCTAAATTTGCCGATATTGTCTTTGTGGCCCAACATATGGTCAATTCTTGAGAATGTTCTATGTACACTAGAGATAAATGAATACTCTGTTGCTTTGGAATGAAGTGTCCTTTAGATGTCTATCATATCCAGGTGTTCTATTATTTCGTTTAAGGCCAATATATATGTATTGATTCTCTGTTTGGATGACCGATCTAGAGCCGTCAGCGGTGTATTGAGGTCTCCAAGTATAATTGTATTTTTGTCAGTTTTTTTTTAAGGTCAATAAGTAGCTATCTTATATATTTTGGTGCTCCTTGGTTTGGTGCATATATATTAAGGATTGTTATGTATTCTTGATTCATTGTCCCCTTAATCATTATGAAATGACCATTTTTGTCTCTGAGTACTTTTTCTGTCTTGTAGTCAGCATTATTAGATATGAGTATTGCTACACCTGCTTTTTTTTGGGTGTTGTTTGCTTGGAGTATTGTTTTCCAGCCTTTCACTTTGAATTTGTTTTTATCCTTGTTGCTTAGATGTGTTCCTTGTAGGCAGCATACAGTTGGATTTTCTTTTTTAATCCATTCTGCTACTCTTGTCTTTTTATTGGTAAGTTTAATCCATTTACATTTAGTGTAATTATTGACACTTGTGGGTTCCCTTCTGCCATTTAATAAATTGCTTTCTGTTAGTTTTGTATCTTGTTAAATTCTTCTCTTTTGTTTTGCTATCATTTGTTTTTGCTTGTTTGTATTCCATACTTCTTTCTCTGTTGCTACCTTTTTTAAGTAAAGTGTTTTTGTGGTGGTTTTTTCAAGGCTGGTTACCATTAAGTAATGAAAAGGGTACCTACCATATTCATTGTAGTACCTTATTTTATGAGTATTTCTGCTCTTCATCATCCTTTGCTACTGTTAATCTCCATCCTCTGCCCCCTTTTTTTCTTTTGTTGTCACAGTATAAATTTGGTTTTATTCTGTTCTTGGTAGAGCTGTTACTTGTGGTTTTGTTTTGTTTTGTTCTTTGAATCTGGTTGGGAAACCCCCTTTAGTATTTCCTGGAGTGGGGGCTTTCTGATGATAAATTCTCTCATCTTTTCTGTATTTGTGAATGTTTTTATATCTCCTTTGTATTTGAAGGATAGCTTTGATGGGTATAGTATTCTTGGCTGAAAGTTCCTCTCTTTCAGGGCTTTAAATATTGGGGTCCACTCTCTTCTAGCTTGTAGAGTTTCTGCTGAGAAATCTAATAGGCCTTCCTTTATATGTTGTACTCTTCTTTTCCCTGGCTGCCTTGAGAATTTTTTCTTTGTCATTGGTTTGTGTCATCTTCATTATGATGTGCCTTGGAGTGGGTTTGTTGGGGTTAAGAAAATTCGGTGTTCTTTTTGCTTCTTGAATTTGAGGCTTTAGTTCTTTCCTCAGGCTTGGGAAGTTATCATCTATTATTTGTTTGAGTATATTCTCCATTCCATTTTATTTCTCTTCTCCCTCTGATATACCTATTATTCTTATGTTATTCTTTCTGATGGAGTCAGACAGTTGCTGTAGGGCTTTCTCATTTTTTAGTATTTTTGAGTCTCTTTCTTTTTCTCTCTGTTGTGCCTCAAGTTGCTTGTCTTCTATTTCACTAATCCTAACTTCTATCTGGGCTGTTCTATTAGCTAAGCTTGTTACCTCGTTTTTCAGCTCGTGAATTGAGTTTTTCATTTCTGTTTGATTTGTTTTTATAGTTTCAATTTCCTTGGACATATATTCTTTGTGATCATTGAGTTGTTTTCTGAGCTCTCTAAATTGCCTTTCTGTGTTTTCTTGTATATCTCTGAGTATTTTTAGGATTTCTATTTTAAATTCTCTGTCATTTAGCTCCAAGTTTTCCAATATGTTAAATCTTTTCTCCATAGATTTTTCCACATCTATTTGTGTTACCTCTCTATCTTTTGTATCCATAATATTCTATTTCCTTTTTCTTATTGGCATCTGAGGGTGGTCTTGTTGATAGCACTAATTATAATTAATAAAAAATAAAAAGGAAGAAATAGGAAAAAATAAAAACACCCCACAAGTAAACAGTAATAATTTATTATTTCCCCCTCTTTTCTTTCTTCTCTTCCCCTCCTCTCCCCTCCTTAGGGAAATATCGTGATGACCTGTGAATTATATTATGCTAAATGGAACAAAAACTGCGTATAACAGAGGACCTGATTTGGGATGAAGAGTTCAAGGGGCAAAAAGGGAGTAGAGACCTACTAAATGCAAAAAAAAAGGAGAAAATCTTAGACAAGTATAAAATGATTTGCTTGTAAGTGATGGTCGACTAAGAGATATAATGAGAGGGATAAGAGGGAAACAGAAAAAAGGACAAAAAATAATTAAAGAAGAAAAAAAAAATAATAAGTAAAAATCTGTTGTATTAAGTGGAGCAAAGATTAAATACAATGGAGAACTTGGGTTGGGAGGAATGCTAATGAGTTAAAAAGCAAAGTAAAAAGTACCCAAAATGCCACAAAAACAAACAAACAAAAGAAAACCAAAAACAAAAGCAAAAAAAAGAACCCAAAAAAACTTGAGTCCCAAATTAAATAATTTGTTCGTGATTGAGGATTGAATGGGAGGAAAAGTAAAAGGAGAAAAGAAGAAACAAATAGAAAGGGAGAAATAAGAAAAAAAGAAAAACAAAGGAAGAAAAAAAGGAAAAGAAAAAAAACAAAAGTGGAGAGAGTGAGAGTTAAGGGTTTTGGAGTGTAACCCTAAAGGAGAGTAAGGATGAAGAAAAGAAATAAAATGTAACACTCATGGGTAGTGTAGTTCAAGAAAAGGGAAGCATAAGATGGGCAGAGAATAAAAGGACCGAGGTGGAGGAAATAGAAATAATAATAAAGGCAATAAGACAGAAGAAACAAACAACAACAACAAAAAAATAGTGGAACAAGTTATAAAGTCTGTGGATTTTTCTTGATTTTGAGAGGTTAACTTCTTCCTTTTTCTTTTCTCTCCCTCTTCCTGGTCGGTGACTCTGTACCCCAGGCTCTGCCCCTGTGTCATGCTTAGGTAGGGATTTGCAGTTGATGGGATTCTATGGCAATGTCATATAATTGGCTTTTGTCTCGTTGATAGTCAAGGCTTGTTGGCGTTTGCAGGGTCCAACAATGAGTTTGCTTTCCCAGAGTCTCTCTCCTAGTCTCCCCTTCCTAAATTAGCAGCCTGGTGATCCAGCTATGAGGCTGCCACTGCTTCTGCCTGGGGATTAAGAGGCTCAAAGAGCTGGGAAATCCCCACTCTATCCCCATTCAGCGCAAGGCTCTGGGTAAGGCTCTGGCAGCCAGAGCCTCCAGCGTAATCAGGTGGGGCTGGGAGTCAATTGTTGTCAAGGTGACTGTTCAGCGCCTAGCATTCAGTTGGACCACTCAACCCAGGCTTTCCACACTTTGTAGCCTGTTTTGGCTGGGAAGAAGAGGCACTAGTCGCTGCTTGCTGTATAGATCTTAACATCTGCCAAGTCCCTCTTGTTAGCGTATATCCCTGAATATGAAGGCTCTGTCAGTCAGAAGTTGCCCCTGCCCCTTTAGCGAGAGGCACTAAAAAATATCACGCCTCTTGTCTTGGATCACTGAACTGAGAGAGATCTTATCAATTAGAGCCCCGTGGGTGCACAGATTTCCTGGGTTAAGCTAATTTCAGTGATTGGATCCACAGCTGTGCTCCAGAAAGTATTTCAAGCTGCCCGCGCGCCCCTCCCCCAATGCTTGATTGTTAGCTTGAATGGCTGGGTGAGGTGCCCCACCCATGGAGAGAATCTCCGGAGTAGGGAAGATAGCTTTAGCGACCTTCCCACTTGCCTTGCAGCTGGCGGCTGGGGTGCACTGGGCGCGCGGGAGAATGGGGCACTCTGGGTGTGTGGGCGAGTGGGGTGCTCTGGGCATGTGGGCGAGAGGGACGTTCAGGGCATGCGAGTGAATGGGGTGCTCTGGGCACACCAGTGGCTGGGGACTCTCGCTCGCAGTGTACAGGCCTCTGGGGACGCTCGCGGTGCAAGGGAGCTCACTCTGCAACCAGACCGCGGCATGGGGCACGCGCACGGTTTCTCACGGCTGCTCACAGCACTCAGGCTGTTCCTCCTCGAGTGTGGGCGGGCAGTTGCACATGTGGGTTGACTCACCACAGGCATACTCCCTCCTTGGCTTGAATGAACATCCGTGCGGTAGTTAGCTTCCTCCACACCCTCAGCTCCGACCCATCTCTCAGATTCAAGTGATAACAGTCCTTTTGCCTTCAGTGTGTGTGGAACTCCGGAATGCTCTGAGGATAAATTTTTCTGTTTCTAGTTGATAAATTGTTGAGCTTTTGGGGAGATCTGTCATACGCACTGCTCACGGCACCATTTCCGTGACGTCACTCCATATTATTTCTTTCCCATGCATGTCTTACTTTGAATCTCTAATGAATTAAATTTATTATAAGTTCATCCACAAACTTTCTTTTATGTAGATGCCGCCTGTTCCATAAGTTTGGAAACTTCCCTTAGGTTAGAAGAATCCAGAAAAGTGTTAATGAAATACATAACAGCATGTTTGCAAGGCATCCAAAACCATGGATACATAATCAGCCTTCTTTTAACAGCCAATATTATCTTTATTCTGATATTTTATCACTTCTATTGCTGTTCCAGATAAAAATTACTGAAAAAACTTGTATTTGCTCTATTAAAGTTGTAGCGATATTTCATATTTATATTTGCAGAGAGCAAAAACATGGGACAGCTTAAATCACTCCTCCTTTGGTGCAATTACATCTTATGGTTAGGACTAGTTGAGGAGTTCAGGACTTCTGTTCATCTAGTCCTTTTCCTAATGCACAAGGCAACCTCTTATTTCTACACAGATTTAATTCAGTAGTCAATGAAACTATATTCCCCAAAAGATAATGTAATCTGAACAAGTTAGTAATTGTATTTTTAATTCTAATTTCCTTTGTATACTTATAAAAGTAACAGTGAGCATGCCCCTGGTTACATAGATTTATTTAATTTCTTTATGGTGTTCTTAAATTATTAGGCTGGAGGGTATACAATTTTACTTATTTCCTTAGTATATCTAGTTCACACAGTGGGTATACATTTTGATAAATAGTTGATAAATGGGTCTAAGTTGGGATCCAATCCTATTTGCTAGCTATAGTGAGCAAACACAGATCATCCACATCTGTTTCTCCATCAGAATTCAGATTTCATTCTGAGAAACATCTCTCTCCCATTAGTATACATGGAGTTCAACTGAGACTGGCAACACTCACAGTTTGGGGTAGTCTTTTATTTGCCAAAATTAAATTAAATTTAAAATTTGACTCAACTTGCCTCAGAGTGAAATTGAGCAGTTTTGTTGTTGGGAGGTTGGGTAAATGATCTTCTTACTCTCTTTCTTGACAATTAAGTGATTAGTCTTGTAGGGCTTCAACTGTAATAATGTAAACAAAAAGAAACTAGCTTTAAGATTAAGGAGATAAATAGTAGAGGGCCAACTTTGAGATAAAAACTGGATCTGCAGGGACATTTATTTATTGCATGAAACTGATCCTGAAGACTACCTTGCATAGAACTTTCCAGCTACAAATCGATTAATTTTTTCTTTTTTTCTGTTTCTTATATATATTTTTTGTAAATACTATGAACTCCATGGCTTTAAACAAGCTACAAAACCATATTGAATCTTAGTTTCTGCTCTATAAAAGAAGAATTCCAGAGCATTCACACATTGGCACACTATAGAAAATGGAAAACGAATAAAATAATTAACAGTCTTCACAATTTGATTTTTAAAAATCTTTTAAATATATCAGCTTGCACAATGTGGGAGTACCAACAGGAAACAGCCTCGTTTATAGAAAAATGCTGATGACAAGCAGGTGATATAGACAATAATAGATATATCCATTATTTGGTGAAATCCAATACAACCAACAGATTTTAAACTCTATTTTTTTAAATCATAATCTATTATGGGTTCTAGGTCTAGTTAAGTACTTAATGTCAATAAAAGCAGCCAAACAAATTTGTAAATATCATCACTGCATAAAGTAAAGTGATTCTTGTTCCTTGAATTGAGGAGTTAATGTGATGATTCACTACATTCATTGTTTATGAAGAAAAGCAATAACATATATAATTAAGAAGGTATTATAACATGGAACCATAGGGTCTACTCCCTACAAAATGCTGAGTTTATTTTTATTCAAATTAAATGAATATTCATCAAATACTGCTTATGTAGAAAAATACCAGCTAGATTATATGGAAAACTAGCTAAATAAATTATACTATAAAACCAGAGAACATTATTAATATATCATTTAAATAACGGTTTAAGAAAAGAAGATAAGTCAAAGAGGCCCTGACCAGTTGGCTCAGTGGTAGAGCATTGGCGTGGCATGTGTATGTCCTGGGTTTGAATTCCAGTCAGGACACACAGTTGAAGTGACCATCTGTTTCTCCACCCTTCCCCCTCTGCTCTCTCTCTCTCTTTCTTTCTCTCTCTCTCTTCCTCTCCCACAGCCATCACTCTACTGGTTCAAGCGAGTTGGCCCCAGGTGCTAAAAATGGTTCCATAGCCTCCATCTCAGGTGCTAAAAATAGCTCAGGTGCTAGGCAAAGGCCCTAGATAGGCAGAGCATTGCATATAGGGGGCTTACTGGGTGGATCTCAGTCAGGGTACATTCAAGTCAGTCTCTCTGCCTCCCCTCCTCTCACTTAGTAATAATAATAATAATAATAATAATAATAATAATAATAAAGTACAAAGAAACATTATTCCATTAAAAATTTGATCATACTTGATATAAATCACTTAAAAGTAATACCATTCAAAATTATGATGGGTTATTTTCTTCAGTATATTAGTATTATTATAAAGATGAAGAATGAATATAAAATATTAAAAGTACTTCTCTACACAAAGTGAAAGAAAATTTTAATACAATGTTGCATTTGTTTTTAATATTCTCTTCCCTTTTGTGTAGAATATAGTCAATAATATTGTGAAACTATGTATGGTGACAGCAGGACACAAGAAATGTTGAGTGGGGGCACTTTGTACAGTATATGATTATCTAGCCATTATGCTGTACACCTGAAACACATGCAAAATAAAACTACACAACTTAAAATAACAACACAAATTGGAAGTAAACTTAAAACACTAAAAATAAAAATGCAAAATATTAAATAAATTAATCTTACACTTAAAATATAAAATTTATATAAATATAATTAACAAAAGAGAAAATTGTCAGTAATTTACCCCTAAATCGTTAACTTTTGGCATTTTCATAGCTTTATAAACCTTCACTGCATTTTCTATGTTATTCATGAAACTGTACAACATTCAAGACATTAACACCTATTCAAAGTAGGTATTTTAATTGTACTTATTTTTTGCTACAATTTATCTAGTTTTATGGGAGGTAGGGATAAAAGGAAGACTAATCTCTATCTGTAATCTTCATCCCATTCTTCTATAGGAACCTATAATATCTCATTATCATATAAGCACATTTTTATGTCATTCTGTAACAATTGCTTTGACAGTGTCTGCTTTTTTTTTTTTCTTTTCTTTTCTTTTTTTTTCTTCCATTTTTCTGAAGCTGGAAACAAGGAGAGACAGTCAGACAGACTCCCACATGCGCCCGACCGGGATCCACCCGGCACGCCCACCAGGGGCGATGCTCTGCCCACCAGGGGCGATGTTCTGCCCCTCCGGGGGTCGCCATGTTGCGACCAGAGCCACTCTAGCGCCTGAGGAAGAGGCCACAGAGCCATCCCCAGCGCCCAGGCCATCTTTGCTCCAATGGAGCCTTGGCTGCGGGAGGGGAAGAGAGAGACAGAGAGGAAAGCGCAGCGGAGGGGTGGAGAAGCAAATGTGCGCTTCTCCTGTGTGCCCTGGCCGGGAATCGAACCCAGGTCCTCCGCACGCTAGGCCGACACTCTACCGCTGAGCCAACCGGCCAGGGCGACAGTGTCTGCTTTTAAATTCAATGGATTTTGAAACCAACTGGCAAAGACCAGCATTTCTATTATTTATTCCCTAATTTTAATCTTTTATTTTGAGGCTAATATGTCAGTGTTCTCCTTGAGTAGAGTGTTGGGTGCTGGGAAAAATAAGAATTCATCTAAATACTCTGGCATTTTGTCTCCCACATTTCTGAAATTGTTTTCAAGAAAGTATTTTATAATAAAGAAGAATTTAGAATACAGATAAAAATAAAGAAAAAGTAATGTTCTTAACTGCTTTGTGTTATATAAAAAACTATAATGTAAAAAATTAGAAGTTAAAAGAATATAAAATCATCCATAATATATTAGCATATCTGTAATCAAATCAGAATTTTATTGTTCTATTTTCAATAAAAATAAATTAATTCTTCATATATGCTTCTATTAGGACATATAAATATATAAACACAGATCCAATAGTCAAAGTTGATGAAATAAATCCAAAAGTTACTCAGCAAAATCTTACTTCATTTTGGGAAACACATGAAATTGTCCAGTTCTTAATCAGAGAGGAAATTGAAGTGTTTTATTTAGGTTGTCTTTGATATTAGTAAATATAAATGCACTGCACTTTAAATTACCCCGAAACATTACGTACAGATATTGATCGACTTATGACCTATGCAACTTATGACCATTCGACTTTACGCCCACAATCACTAGCCACAACTGCTCCGCATCTGGCAGCGCAAGCATTGCCCAGCTGGGTGTACGACAGTGAAGACCAGCTTTCGGCAGCACTACCATCTCCACGTGCATCATTTCAACTGTTTTCCCAGACTCAGTACAGCAATTTGTGTTTTGTGTCTTGGATATTTTTCATCAAACCCCTTCCAAGATGTCTACCAAGAGGAAATTGTCTTTGTCTATGCCTCAGCCTGCCAAGAAGGAAAGAAAGGTCATTGATCTCGACACAAAAATGAGGGCAGTCTCATCCAACTTGAGCATGGGTTCACCAGCTTGAGTGCAGGGGCGCTGGCTTGAGCATGGGATCATAGACATGACCCCATGGTCACTGATTTGAGCCCAAGGTCACTGGCTTGAGCAAGGGGCCACTTGCTCTGCTGTAACCCCCTGGTCAAGGCACATAAGAGAAAGCAATAAATGAACAAGTTTGAAGGTGGAAATAAAGTGAATGTGATCACACATGTTTATGAAAAAACCAATTCTGGTAACCCAACTCCTGCCTCAGATGACAAAATCAACGATCTGCAGCCAAGCACTAGCAGCCAATAAAGTGTTTCATACATGTTTATATATTTTGATATGTTTTGCAATTGGGAAAATGTTTCCTATGGTATTTTTTACACCTGTATTTTGTATTTTTGTATGCATCTGTATTTTGTAATTTTGTATGTTTTGCAAATATTAAACCAGTTGTACTGGTAATGCGGTGTTTTACTTAAACCTAACAAATGTAAAAATAAGAAATAAAATTGAGTAGAGATGATACAAATGGCATAAAATGAACAAAGAAAGTTATGATATATAACAATAATGAAAGAAAATTATGATAAAATATGACTTAAAGATTTTTATAACATCATTTCACAGTACTGTACATATAGCCTACTCAACTTATGACTAAATCGTGTTATGAACAGTCTGTCAGAACCAATCGTGGTCGTAAGTCAAGCACTAGCTGTATATAAGGTAAAAGATATCACTCTGCTTTAGATATATTAGTGAATTTAAGTTTATAAGGTGAATATATTAAATATCATTAACTATACAGTATATTCCCATCATCTTGATTAGTTCAAATTCAACTTGTAACTTATATAACTATAGAGTTTAGAGAAGATTGAGTAATAAAAGACACTATTCTATTTGTATAAACACAATATCATACAAATATGAGTTCTCTTTATATCAATCAATATACAAAGAAGCAAATGGGCTTTATTCATAAGAGAGTGAGAGGGAGAATGCAAGAAAGAACACTGAAATTCCATACACACAAATACTTTCTTCTCATTCATTCAGCTTGCTTCATGAAACATAGAAGACATGCTCAAGATACGTTAGGATCAAGTAAGCTTGTGTTTTGGCATACTTTCACATTTATATTCAGTTGCAACATGCCACAGTGCATCCCACTTTAAACTACTGTTGCACAGCTTATAATATCTTTACATATGAAAGAGGATACAGCTAGTAAACCTGTAGACAGAAAATATTGTCAGAAACAGTAAAAGGAAAATAAATAGAACATATTATTTGCCTGGAGGACAGGCCTGCTTTTCTGTCTCCTGCGAATTAACCCACAGAGATATCTTTGACTTCCTGAATAGGGGGTATTGGATTAAATATTGTTATCAGATCAGAATTTACAATGCTCAATTTTCAAAAATGGATAATATTGACTTAATAAGCCATGAAATGCTTATATTGAAAACAATGGAGGCCTTTTTCTATACAAAAACCTGAGTTCATTCATTCAGCCATTATATGTATTGAGTGCCTGACACTTTTATGTACTACTTGAATAAAACAGTGAAGAGGAAAAAATTGTGTATTTCTCTTAAGTTTATATTCTAGACAGTGAGGACAACAGAAGAGTAACATAAATAGTAGTTAAATGGTGATAGCACTATGAAGGATGACAAAACAGGAGTAATGAATCTCAAGGTGAAATGAGGGTGTTATACAATAGATTGCTAGAGAAAAATCCCTATTTAAGTTATTTACGAACTATTGCTGAAGGAGGAAAAGAAAGGAAACACGAGTTGCTGGATCAATAGCAGTTCAGGTCAGTGAACCAGTAAGTACAAGTGGTGGAAGCCTCCATGGTGTGTTCAGAGATGTAAAAGGAGGCTAGAATGTTGGGAAAAGCAGTGAGGGAGAATCAGGTGATGATCTCTGTGAGTGAATGTGGCAGGCAAGATGTGTGGGCTCTATAGGCCAGCCTACAAATATTGCTCTTTCCACTGAGTGATGTGGGGAATCCCAGGATGTTTTAAACTTTTATTTGAAAGGGTTAGTCTGGCTGACTTATTGAAAGGGTTAGTCTGGCTGACTTATTGAGCTAAATTTATGGAGGAGGGAATGCACGGGGAAGGATTAAAATGGGGAGAAAGGTTAGAAGAGTGTTCCAAGTGATTAAGATCAATTTGTAAGCTGTGGACATGGTATAATGCTATGAAGTAATCAGATTCTAGTTAACCTGAAAGTCTGAAAGTTGCCCGTGACTGTGGGATATGAGAAAAGAGAGGAGTGAAGGTCTGGGTATTATGTAACATGAAAATATGAGTTATCAGCAACTGCAATGGAAATACAGGTAAGGGCAGATGTGAGGGAAGAAACTGGGTTTAGTTTTGAACATGTGCTTTGTGAAATGCCAATAAGATGTTCAAGTGGAAATATAGATTAGGGAATTTGATACGTGAGTCTGTGTTTCAGAAAAGAATCCAAAACAGATAGGTACGTTTGGATAGAATGACCTCATAGTATATAAAACACTTTAGTTTTGTCCTCTTGTGGATAAATAAATAGAAGTGGTAGATAATCAGATCAAATTTTTAAAAACTCAGAACATTACAGTCAGCTTTAAGGACAACTTCTGATCTCACTCTTTATCAGATTATGTCCAAAATTTGTCATTGCTATAAAATGTGATTAGCATAGAACTATGTTTTTCTTGTGACTCCTTTGGTCTTTGTACCAAAATTTGAACCAGGTGAGCTCATCATTACTAGAGGTAATAAGATATTTTGTGGATAATTTTTGGTCCTTAATGTTAATGGTGACTGTTAACAGTCCCTAAATATCAAGAGGTTTTAATATAATAAGGGCATGCATGATCTTTCCTGTTAACACAATATATTCTCTTTAACAGCAATTTTTTTATAACTATTAACATGTCCATAAATAGCTCATTGATTGTGATATTTTCCTTGTCAATATAAAATTTTTAATATTGATTATATTGTCTACAAGGTTTACTAAAGATCAAAAGAACAAAATATTTGGAGATAGGTAAGATATTACTCTTCAAGATCATAAAGTACTGGGTTCATAGTAAATACTAATAAATTAATCACTAATGAAATGTAAAATAATCTAACACAGAACAACATTCGGATGTCAGATTATGAGAATTGCAGTGGATTTAAATGTACTATTTAATAAAGTTACAGAATGCAAACTAATCAGAACTATAACTAGAGTACTGACTACACTGGTTTAATAACACAAAAACATGTGGAAGTTAATGTAAGAAATTACTAACACATTGCTATTTTAAATGTCTAAGGTTTTGGTTTTAGCAGTAATATTTCTAATATATAAGTAATATAGACATGAACAGTAAAGAGTCAACTGAGCTTTAGAAGAGGCAATTATTCATTCACGTATATATCTTATACTTAATATGTCATATATTTCAGCACATTTAAAAATTAGATTATCAGCCTGACCAGGCAGTGGCACAATGGATAGAGCGTAGGACTGGGATGCGGAGGACCCAGGTTCGAGACCCCGAGGTCGCCAGCTTGAGTGCGGGCTCATCTGGTTTGAGCAAAGCTCACCAGCTTGGATCCATGGTTGCTGGCTCGAGCAAGGGGTTACTCAGTCTGCTGAAGGCCCCGGTTAAGGCACATATGAGAAAGCAATCAATGAACAACTAAAGTGTCGTAACGAAAAACTGGTGATTGATGCTTCTCATCTCTCTCTGTTCCTGTCTGTGTCCCTGTCTAGCCCTCTCTCTGACTCTGTCTCTGTAAAAAAAAAAAAAAAAAAAATTGATTATCAGTTATTTGCCTTTTTTGTAGCTTAGAAATAAAATGTCTTAAAAATATTTTTATTGAATTGTAAATACATTATATCCAGTAATATATATTAGACACAATTTTGTATAATTTGTGTATACAAATTTGTTTATGCAAAGGCAGCATTGCCTATTTAAATGCTGACACTTGAACTGCACTGTAAATCTCATGTTGTCAAATCATACAAAATTTCAAATAATTTTATAAATTTAAAAGCTATAAACTAAAATGGTGATATTTCTCTTTTGTGACAGTAGATGGTGGTAGAACACTTTCTAAAGTGCTGAACACAATCTAAATCAACAAGGCTCTCAAATATCAATAAAAATAAAATGAAAGCAAAATGCCTAGTGAGTAAAATACCCATTAATTACAAATTCAGTATTAGATTTTTGGAGGCAATTCTTGCTAAATTAATTATTAGCCTCTGGAAAAATAACTTCTTGGATTTAAAATAAAGTCCAATGGTTCCCCAAACTCATGAGCCTTAAACTCATTTTTAACCTCCTTCTCCCTGAGTTTATATCTGTTGTATGAGTACAAGATTAAGAAATCTCTGATAATTATGAATTTACAACAATTTTGTAATATTATATTTACAAAAGAAACATTACTGTAATCTACACATTCACAATATAAAGAATATCTTTATTCTTTAATAAGAGCTTTACTTTTTAAAGAAGGTGCATAATAATAAATATTATTGAAACAGTCTAAAGTACAGGCTGGGATAAAAGTAGGCTTATAGTTATAAGTATATAAAACAGTTTATTCTGAAAAATAATAATATTTTATTCTAATAAATAGAGTTTATTTATTATTACATTATTTTTTATGTGAACAGTTGTAAACCTAGTTTTGCCTCACCCTGTATTTGACAAGCTAACATAACTGGAAAGAAATAGCCATTTTTATACGGTAAGTCAACCAAAGGTTTTAACAAACTTTAGGAACTGTAGGTATCTTAGTAAAAAACCTCTTAACACTTTCTTCTTACTGGAACCTACAGAGATTACCATAAATGACCAAACAAGTAATGCTGGAATTAAAGGTCAAGTATTCTTTGAAATACACCATTTGTCATATTTTTAATTTACTTGTCCTCATGTTATGAGTTATCTTTTGATATCCAGCCATTATAATTGTTCAGGAAAATGAATAGCATGGTCAACATCTGGAGATCTGTATTACAAATCATATTAGAATATTTAAGTACACAGTCAACACAAATGTAACTGTCTCCAAGGTACAGCCACTGTTCTATGCATCTGCATAAGCCTGAGACATACCACTCATTTTTGCAAAACTTGCATGACAGATAGGAAACTTGAGTTATTGCTAACAGGTGCCATTTTATTTTAAATATAAGCATATATTGTTAAAATGTGTGGGGTTCTACTGTGGTCAGAAAAAAAAACTAAGATTGGATAATTAAATGAATATATCTAAAACATAATTAGAAATATACACTTGTATCAGATAAATTCACTGAAAGAAATTTCATATGGAGCATATTTTATTTTATATTACTGTTAATACTATTTACCCTGATAGCATTGCATAGACTTTCCTGTAATTGCTGCTTTATTTGTGGACTCAATCATTTTCCTAACTGCAATACCTGAGATATGGGAGCTAAGAAAGGCTACATGAATAAGAATTTCATTGCCAAAGGCACAGAGACTCTGCATATGGTATTCCAACATGTCCAAACCACATTTTTTTTCTTTGACTCACAATGTATATCAGCACAATCAAGGATACCTTTAAGAATCCTGTTGAACTTATTTTTGTAGTCCAGTACATAATTTACTTAACCCTGGAACTTGTGTTCATAGAACACATTTCTAAAAATAATGCTCTAATTTTATTTCTCAACACTCAAAATGTTATGTTCTCCTCAATATAAATTCCAGCATATCTAAAACCCCAGCACTGATTTCTGAATTTAATTGCTTAAATATTTAATTTCTGAATATGTCAGTTTTCTTTTTGTCAGTCACTATCAGTGTGTTCTTGGTGCCCCATTTTCTTTATGTATCTCAAGGTGTAAATTTCAAATACATATATGAAAAAAAACTGAGCCATGTCTATAGTTCATATATAATATGATTTCGATGTTTTGTGATTTGAATAGAGTTCAGAGATCTTAACACAAGCATATAAATAGATGAAATTGCCTAAGGCAGTGGTTCTCAAAGTGTGCGCCCTAAATATATAATTTCCAGGTGCGCCCTATGGTATTTCAGAGAAATATGTGCCTGTTGGGGACCAAAAAACCAACAGTGTTTTTGAAATTTAGATTTTTGGTGGACAGAGGTGTGGAGAATTGGCTGTAGGCTGACAGTCTGCCCAACCCCCCACCTCACTTGCCTGATTAGGTTGAAAAGGCTGTTAAACTGTGATGCTGGATTGTTTACACTACCCCCCATGTTCCCAGAAAGACGGGAGGCAAGTTTCTTCTATCCTTTGTTTGGTGTAAAGTTAAGATGATATGTATGGTGGGGGTTTTCTGCACTCAACACAGTTAAGAGTAAAAAGAAAGGAATTCTTCAATGTATTGAGGAAAAAATGAGAGTTTGCCTTTCAAATACATGCCCAAACATTGAAGAAACTGCTAGGACACATCAGGCTCATGTTTCTCATAAACACAAGAATGATAAAACTTAACACATTCGTGCCAGGACCTGCTGAATTTACTAAATCTTACCAAGAATGTATCTATGCATATAAAAAGATAACTTTTTTGTTGTTTTTTTATTTTTTAACCCCTCCTTTTTACGAATTCTAAAAAGCATAACTCAAAAAATGTAACATAAAAATGTTTTTTAATGTCAAAATAAATTTAATTTTGTCATATTTATTTTGTTTAATTATCATAAAAGCACACTTTGACTTTATATATTTTTTCTTTAATATTTGACTTAATTATTATAACATATTTCTTAGAAATTTTTATACTGTAAGCCTATAATTATTTGTAGGATTTTAAATGCACCTTGACTTCACAAAGTTTGAGAATCACTGGCCTAGGGTCAGGAAATATTCAGCCCTCTACAATAGCAGCAGAAAACAACATTTTCTTCAGCAATAAATTTTATCATACTTTAATACTGGTTCTTTCAATAAATCTCCCTTACCACATATATATAAAATAGCCCTGCACTCAGTGCATACACTTTAGACAATAAACATGTAAGGCGGGGAGGAGGAATTATAATCTGAAGTCACTTCTCACAGCAAATTTATCATAGATTTATAATTTATCTCAATTTATTTCCAGAAATTATTTTAGACAAACTGCAGTTAAATTCACTGTTAAAACATAAAAAACCATAAAGATAAAGAAAAAAGTTAATGACCTAAGCCTAACATAGACCAGTAGTTAGCAATTTAATTAGGTACTTTATTTAAATTTGTAACACAGCTCTTCAGGTCTAAATCATCTTAACGGGCAGTGCTTTCAACAATGTTTTTACAGCAAGTAGAAAAACTCTCCTGTTTAGACTACAAAAAATCTCATTCTAACTAGTCACAAAACATTTCTAAAAGTTCTCCAGCTCACTGAGGATAAAATTCCTTTAGCATTTCTGCAGAAATTAAAGTGAATGTTACTTTAAGTAAAGTGACCAACTTTTTTACAATGGAAAGGATAAAAATAAATTGAAGAAAACAATATTGTAAATAAAAGAAACATTTTATTCACTGCAACAATAATACACTATAATATGATAAATGCATAATAAAAACATTTATAATATTTTATATTGTAATTATGCTTACATGTCTATTAATTTTTAATAATAATTGTAAGAAAAAATTACTCATTTAGATACAGATACGTCACATCACACACAATGGATTGACTCTGCATTGATCAAATACGGACATTTACAGGTTAGTCTCCCAATATCAGAAAGGAGGACATGTAGGAGGACACTTTTCGAGGGAGGACTATCCTCCCTAAAGGAGGATGATTGCTCACCTTACTTTAAGACTGTCAACAGCTATAGGATTTTTCTATTCCAAACTCAGTGTTTCTTCGGAATATCAATTATCTTTAAAATCTTTTATATATTTCATCTATTTTTTTCCCAGTTAGCTCCATATGCCAGTAATTATGCCCAGATTTCATTTTTAGGCATAGATTTCAAATATGATTTATTCTGTTGCTTGCTTTGACCCATGGCTTACCCTCAACTAAATCTGGGCCATTAGGGTCTGTGTGGGGCAAACTGCGTGTGAAGGTAACTTCCTTCATCTGATAGTTACTTCAAGACCAAGTCACACAGTTTAACTGAGGGATGACATTGGTTCACAAACCAGTGCAGGTTTCAGAAAAGCACTTGGCTTTTAATACTCAGAATAGTTTCAAATTTATATACTTTCTCGATTCCTTTGTATTTCTGTTCACAAACTGATTCTTTTTTATCTCATTTTTTCTGATTATACAATGTCAAAGGAAGCTTCCAGGAGCCAAAGAACAGAGACACTGGCTAAAAGAAGTTACATTTTGCTTTCACAGGTGTTGCAGGTGACATTTTACCTGGGGTTTTATGGCTACATAACTGGATCCCACATTCCCATCCACTGTTATAAGTTTGTTACCAACCATAGCACTCACTTAAAGTTTTCCTTTTCTAATTGTTAAATAAATAACTTTAAAGTCTTATAAATATTACCAAATAAAAGCTATTTCTTAGTCAAATAATATCCCAGCACAAATAGGGATAACAAAAGAAGCTATTTTTCAGAGTTACTTACAAATGTGGGCTCTGTCTTTGCAATATCTCTGCCAGTGAAGTTATTCACTAGTTTCATAATATCTGGGCAGCAGAGCAGGTGATGAGAGAGAGCAGGAGAGAAAGGATATGGTGTGGCATCTGGGCTCCTAACTGCTCAACCTGCATGTATCATAAATCACTGCTGTTCATATTCCCTTGGTAAGAAATAATCACATGGCCCTGCTCAGGTGCAAATTTCCTACAAAATATCACCCAATTATGTGCAGTGGCAGCAAGGGAGAATCACATACTGGTGGATACCAGCAGGATCTGTCTCACATGACCAACATAAAAAGATGCCTTGAAGTACCTAACCTCCAGTGCCTCCAAATGTGATCTTATTTGGAAATAAGACTGTTTGTAAATGTCAGATGTAAATGTCAGATCATACTGGAGAAAGACGGATCCCTAATGTAATGACTGGTGTCCTTAGAACAAAGGAAAATTTGGAGACAGATACACATAAGGAGAGGATGTCATGGGGAGACACACACACAGGAAGTCTGTCACATGAAGAGAGAGACAGAGACTGGAGTGATGAATCTACAAGCCAAGGAAGTCCGAGGACTGCTGGCTGCCACCAGAAACCAGGAAGGAGATCTGTACCAGACTGTCCCTCAGAGCCCTGTAAGGAATGAACCCTCTGACAACCCTCATTTTCTTCACAATCGTCAGAGAAGGGATGTTTGTGTTTAAGCCATCCCCAATTGTGGTATTTTGTCACAACATCCCTAGGAAACTAAAATACCCCATGAACTTTTAACATTTTAGTAAAATTTTCAATGATTAATATATATTTATTTCACATGAAGAAATCTTCAAACTCACTCATGTGAATTTAAAATGTTGAGATATGATTTGTCACTGATAATGATGGAAAATCTTAAAAGATTGTCAACATGATCTCATAATAAATTTGGTGAAGATAAAAATTTATACAACCACTGTGGAAAGTGATTTGGTAATATTTGTAAAAATGATATATAAATTTACCCTTGAAACCAGAATTCTGCCCATAAACACAACTGGCACAAATATGAAAATGCAAGGCACCAGATAACACACCGATGCACTATTTTGAATAGTAAAACACACACACACAAAACCCCCAAATAAACAAAATCCTCATGAATTTCATGACTCTGCAGAATAAAAATGCACACAAGAGAGAACTATGCAGAATAAAATTCAGGGTAGGGCAAATGTAGGTTTACAGAGTTTATTCTTATACTATTATTTATTATTATATTACTTTCCACACAAATAACTGTAAACCTACTTTTGCCCCACACTGTATATCTTTTTATACACTTATATAAGAAGAATCAGGTTATATTATAAGTGTGAAATACAAGATGCAAAACATTACAAATAATAGTCAATATATACTTATCTAGGAGATACATGGAACTACAAATAGATATTTGTATTTACTTAAGACAGTTTTTTCAACTGAAACAATACACTTAAAAACCTAATAAAATGTGTTCTGAGAGTATAATGGAACTGAATGAAGAAGATATAAAATATAGAATTCTTCCTTGTTTTGTAGGTTTGACTTTGCAGTTATATGAAAACTTATTTATAACTACAAAAATTAAATTAAATTAAAAATTAAAAAAATTAAACTAAAATGTTATCAAAGTTTGCTTACTCACAGAAATTAAATTTATATATAGTACACTTAGAGACAATATTTTTATCTCCCTAGTTAAGATTTTTTTGCAAGATATATATATATATATATATATATCTTGCAAAAAATGTGTAGGGGTGTGTGTGTGTGTGTATATATATATATGCAGAGACATATATAGAAGTTGATATAAAAACAAGAAATTAAAATTTTCTTTATAACATTAGGTATTATTAATCTGATAATGTTATAAAAATATATGGTAATATTAGGAAACTATCTTTATCCTGAAAGAAAAGAGGTGCCAATATAATGTAAATATTTTAATTAGAATTTCAACAAGGTAGAGTACCTGGAAAAATACTTATCCTTCTTCCTGAAATAACTAAAAAAAAAAAAGGAGAAAATATATGGAATAATGATTTTCAGATATGACACAGAATAATATTAGTACACAATGACATTAAAATTATTCAATATATTCAAGAAGCTATGGAGAACATTGAGACTTGACAGACAAAATGACTAAACTTTTAGAAATGGAAATTACAGTATCTAAATGAAAAATATATTACATGAGATTAATGGCATATGAGATAGTATAGAAGAAAAGATTAGTAAATTTGAATAAATAGCAGTATATATTATTCAAAGGCAAACATAGGAGAAAAAAACTGAAAAATATAGTAAAGAGCATAAGCAATTTGTGGGTACAACTTCAACCAGCATAATATACATGAAAGTAGGTAACTTGAAGGGGTAAACAGAAAAAAAAAGAAAAATAATAGATAAAAACTTTTCAAATTTGTTATAAAATGTAAACCTAGAGATCCAAGAAGATTAAGCCCAAGCATATGTGTGCATGCACAGACAGACACACACACACAGAAAACTATGCCAAGGCACATTATAATAAAAATGCTTAAAATAAGACACAATGAAAATCTTAACAGCAGCCAGAGAACAAAGGCATTTTCATGAAGAAAAACAAAGGTAAGAATAATGAGAGTTGTTTGGTTTTTTTGTCAGAAATAATGTAATTCAGCAAATACTTGAATAACATCTTTAAAGTGTTGAAATAATAATGCTACCTTAGATTTCTATCAAAAAACAAAAGTGACAAAAATAAAGATGAATTTAATACTATTTGAGATATACAAAGAAAACAAAAAACAAAAAATTGTCAACAGAATACCTATATGACAAAAAATGTTAAAGGCCTTCAAGATTTACACAAGAGATTAATGAGTTCCAGGAATGGTAACTATGTTTATGAATATAGCAGATTGTTTAATTTATTAATTTTGAAAGTTAGATGAGTGTTTAAGGCAAAACAAGGAAAATGAATGTGACTTTTTAACTTATGTATGTAAAAGTAAATGTGATAACAATAGCACAAATGTCAGGAGAGGAGAAATCAAAGTATACTGTCGTAGATACTTACACATGTGAAGCATGTCAGAACCCTTGTCAGTTAGTCTGTGGAAATTAAAGTTACATATAATACACCTTAATACAAGCACTGGAAAAGCAAAGCAAAGAGGTAAATCTGTTAGAGTCTATAAAGGAAATTAAAGAGAATCTTAAAAAATAATAATTCGTGGCATAAAATATTTTTAAAAACACTAATGGGACAAACAGATAGTAAATAGGAAGATGGTGTATTTAAGCTCAAGTATCCCAAAAACCATATAAAATGTAAATGGTTTAAATTGCCAGTTAAAAAGCAAAAATTGTCAAACTGAATAATAAAGCAAGAACCAATTATAAGACACCTACAAGAAACTTTCTTGCCTGACCAGATGATGCAGTGAATAGAGTGTTGACTTGGGACACTGATGACCCAGATTCAAAACCCGAAGGTCACCAGCTTGAGCCGGGGTGGGGGGGGGGTTGCTGACTTGAGCGTGAGATCATAGACATGACCCCGTGGTTGCTGGCTTGAGCCCAAAGGTCGCTGGCTGGAGAAAAGGTGTCACTGGCTCAGTTGGAGCCCCTCAGTCAAGGCACATATGAGAAAGCAATCAATGAACAACTAAGGTGCCACAACTATGAGTCGATGCTTCTCATCTCTGTCCCTTCCTGTCTGTCTATGCCTGTCTGTCCATTCCCCTCTCACTAAAATAGACCAGAAAACAAATAGAAAAAATCAAAATAAAAAAAAAACATTCTTTAAATAGTAAACCCAAAGTAAAGAGGAAAAAGTGTAAAGAACAGAATCAATAAAAAAATAATTTAGAAAAAATTAATAATGCAATGATGTCAAAGCTGCTTTTTGACAAGATCAATAAAATAAGCCCTACCCATAGTGATCATGTAAAAAAGAGAGAAGACAAAATATCAGAAATGAAAGCTGATACCACAACTGGTTCTATGAATATTAATGAAATTAAAGTGGTATTCAAAATGTCTTTTATTGTAAACATTATTTTCCTTTTTTATACTCTTTTTGAAGAGTCACTAAGTTACGATAACTTCTTAAAATTGAACCATCATTTGCATATATTTTCATACACCACTAAGTATGTTTGCTTTTGTACCAGAGGTTTCAGGAATAAATTGCTTATGCTACTTAGGAATGGTGAGCAGGTGCTGACATGTTTTAAGGTGATTGGAAATCATGAAAAAAGGGTGATTTTTTAAAATGTTGGTAAATATATTCCACTGTATTTACATTCTCTCCCTTTAGGATTACTATGCATCTTGAAATTACAAATAGCTTCTTTTAAGTTTAATGAGCATGCCTCAGAATGTGGAAATTCTCACATTTAATATACCATTTAGCCTGTCTTAAACATGATACCTTTATCTAAAAACTTTTACATCTCAACGAGTTCGATGAATTAAAATTCTCCTATTTAGAATTATAAAAGTCCTATTGAGTAACAGGACCTTTATTATCAAGTAGGTTTTTAAAAACCTAGTCTTTTTGATCATTTAAGTATAAATAGACTAGAAATCATTGGCTAGATGCCAAGTACAGAAATTGGTGGGGAGAATGACTGACATAATCTGCCTTAGCTTTTATAAAACACAAACATTTAATCCTACAGTTTTTAATAGCCAGCTAAAAAAATATTTTATTGTCTTCATTCTCATTTATTCTGCTTTTAGGAGTCTCTTTCACCTTCACAACTGAATTGAATTTCTGGGTTTGATGTGGTGATCTCAAGTGAGCAAAACCTTTTGGGGAGAATTCTGTGGATTTAAATTCTTTCTAAATTTTGTTTCTAATTAATTCTCTCAACTGGAGACCAACAAAAAAGATGTCTTCCCACAAAATATCAGAATTACTGTGAGCAGCTGTTCTTTCTTAATTTAACAATATCAGAGGAGGTCAGAAAGCTGTAGAATTCAAATTGTGTATCAGCCACTTATAAGCTGTTTGTTTCAGCTTTCTATCTCTATGACAATTTCTGTAACTTTTGTAAACTTGAGGAGTCATCACAATAAGAATTTGTTATAGCCCCTTGCACTACGGTTTATTTGATTAAAAACTTCAAAATTAAAATAACTTGTATCTGGAGTACATTTTAAGCCAAAAGATAAGTACCTCAGCAATGTTCCCTTAATAAGTAAATTCAGGTTTACCTTCTCTTTTCCAGGTCCCCAGTACTCCTGACAGTGTCGGGATGGTGAGAAAGATGAGAACAGTTATGGAAAACACAGAAGCTGCATTATTTTTCCTGTGCACTGGAAGGTAAAAGTAATTTGTTAAATTTCAATCTACCCATAAAGGTTATTTTATTTCTGGGATATAAGAAAGCCTGTTGGTGTGTAATATTTGCCTCATCCCATGGTCTCTTTATAATTTTTTTTCTCTTTTTCTTAGAATTTGGAGTAAAATTCAGACAAAAGTGTGGATGAAATTAACTATTTCAGATGTACAAATAAACCCCATAATCTTTATTAGACTACCTTTATGACAAAAATGCTAATGGAAGTCCTTCACACAAAAGACTGTAATATTAGATGGAAATCTGGATTTGCCAGGGAATAAAGAATAGCAGGTATGGTAATCCTTTCAGTAAACATAGTAGATTATTTTATTTTTCTTCATTTTAGTTTTTAAATTTATACTTTTATATATCCACAATTATCTTTTTCCCAAAAATTACACCTAGTTGTACTATGTTTTATCTCATTGTATTTTTCAAAATTTTTAACACATTGTTAAATGCTTATGTTGCTTTTGGCATTCTGACTTCAATGAGATGCTTCCCATATTAACTTTAACATATTATATTGTTTTCTATTCAGTCACTGGTATCTTTCATCAAGTTTAGTGTTTGTAGAATGTTTTAAAGCTTCCTATAATTTGGTTGGTTGTTTTTTTAAAAAAAAATGTTTATTGTTTTTTCCAGAAACATTAATATATATATATATATATATCCTTAAAATAGAGTCCATTATATTAAACATTTTAATAAAATGTTTAATAATAAGTCTGTTTAAAAACTTAGGATAAAACTTATTTGCTGACAAATAATTATTTTTATATATTATTTACTTTGAGATTTTTTAAAGTAATTTATTTAGAAACTTTGCATCTATGCTATATTTTAAACTGAGCTATAGTTTATTTTTGTGTGGTATATTTCATATATTGGCACCAGGAGTATTATAGCTTTACAAAGTTAATAGAGAATCAGTCCATCCTTTGCAATATTCTGGAAGAGCTTAAATATCAAAACTATCCGTTATTGAAAGCTAGAAGGAAAGTATTCTTGATTTCTAATTCTATTACCTGTTCTGAGCTAGTCCAACACTCCAGAATTAAAGCAAAAGTAGGAAGAACAGCTACTGAGATCACTCTAAGCTCAGGCCAGCTCACTGAAGGCACTAGGGAAGAGATACTTTTCCTTTTCTTAGTTCTTGCTAACTTCCATGCAGCAATATATATCAGTAGAACAAGTGAAGTAGAATGAATTACATCTACATGATCCACTAACAATCTTCCTTGACTAGTGTCAGTGAGAGAAGCAACAGGCCTGCAGTGTCCCATACATTTTCAAACACACATGCTGTGATTTACATGTTTATACAAAACATTAAGTTTCTCATTCACATTCTTCTTATGACTCCAACTGTAGTTTACATCTAGTATTCCTTTCTGGATGGTCTATGGTGTGCCTAATGTTGACTCACCAGACAGCCTGTATCTTTGCCCCAATTAAGATCAGATATCCCTCTCTTCTTCTAACATGTCATTATAATATAGGAATAGTTTGGTAGTTCCAGGTTACCTCATTTAATAACTGCAAACTCTTTATTTCATTATAATCCTAAAGTTGATATCACATTAAGTTTTTGTAATTAAATTATATAAAGGACCAGATGTGACCCTACCCAGTTGGCTCAGTGGTAGAGCATTAGCCCAGTGTGTGGATGTCCTGGATTCAATTCCCAGTCAGGGCACCCAGGAGAAGCGACCATCTGCTTCTTCACCCCTCTTCTTCTCTCTCTTTTTCTCTCCCCCTCCCACAGCCACGGCTTGATTGGTTCAATTGAGTTAGCCTCAGGCCCTGCAGACGGCTCTGTGGCTTTACCACAGGCACTAAAAATGGCTCGGTTGCTGAGCAATGGAGCAACAGCCCCAGACGGGCAGAGCATCATCCCTTAGTGGGCTTGCCAGGTAATCCTGGATGCGGCTCATGCAGGAGTCTGTCTCTCTGCCTCTTCTCCCCTCACTAAGATAAATAAAATAAAAAGGACCCGATGTTTGCTCTCTGTTCTTTATCATAGCAAACCAGTTTATATTATTGTTGTGTTTTATGTATCTTTAAGGGTTTTTTTTCTTCTTTTTTTGGGGGGGTACAAGAATGTTTTAGCTCAGACTGCAAAATCTACTATACAATTTAATAGATTTGCTACGATATAATTTAATCTAAAATATGTGAACATACATATTTTAGTTAGTATTAATTAATCTATAAATTCATCTTACATTTGGAATATTTTAGTTACATAGAACTAGGTGATTTGCAAATCCTAACTTTTTCCACTTCTATTTTGATACGTTTGGTTTTATTGAAGGTAACTATTTTCTTTCTCCCACCACCTCTTCCCCTTTTCCTGCCTCCACCTTCTTCTAATTTGCTTATTTTGTATCTTTTGGTCTGTTTACTATTATTTCTTGCCTTCTCCAAGAAAAGTCTGACAAAAATAGGTAATCTGTTTCTTTCTGATCAGTTGACTAATAGATCATTGACTGAACTGAGCCTTTTATCCTATTGTTTTCTTTGCTTCATACTCTTTAAAGGCAGACAGTAAGGGTATTTTGTTCCTTCTACCCTTTAATTCTCATTTATTTACACATCTGGAGCCATTCAAGTATTTGAAGCATTTGGAAGACTAGACTCCAGGTATCTGAATTAGCCCCTTTTTATTGTAATGTCACCCAGGTGACTAAAGAAATACATGGAAAAATACAAAGCCACAACATTTTTATATTGAAACTAATACTGGTTTGTTACTTAGTTATATATACTTTTTTTTTTTTTGTATTTTTCTGAAGTTGGAAACAGGGAGGCAGTCAGACAGACTCCCGCATGTGCCCGACCGGGATCCACCCGGCATGCCCACCAGGGGGCGATGCTCTGCCCATCTGGGGTGTCACTCTGTTGCAACCAGAGCCATTCTAGCACCTGAGGCAGAGGCATAGAGCCATCCTCAGCACCCGGGCCAACTTTGCTCCAATGGAGCCTCCGCTGCGGGAGGGGAAGAGAGAGACAGAGAAGAAGGAGAGGGGGAGGGATGGAGAAGCAGATGGGTGCTTCTCCTATGTGCCCTGGCCGGAAGTCGAACCTGGGACTCCTGCACACTAGGCCCACGCTCTACCACTGAGCCAACCGGCCAGGGCGTTATATACACTTTTAACTCTACTCTTAGTACTTTTAAATTGACCTGTGACTGTTTCTTATTTTATATGCATTTCTGAGTACCACCTGTTTGTGTTTCTACTTGTTATTGATACAATGTTAAATATACATATACATGAACTACATCATTAAGAAATGACTTAGTAAAGTGATTTTTAAGGTATTGCTTTTTCTCATCAACAATAGTAACAGACAGACCTAATTTATGAAGGTAGATTAGTTTATTTTGACATTTACATGGAATAACTTCAAATACTTTTGAGCCAGAAAATGTCAGTGTTTAATAAATGGGCTCATTGAGATGTTTTCCCAGGGTGGTTTCTCATTTCTAATTATTTATTGCCAACAATTTAAAATACTTGTATCTAAAATGATTCAGGACCTTCCATCCATCCCTTAGCTAAGAGTACTATAGCTAAGATTACAAAGGATATTCATTTGAGCATGTCATAGCTTTTAAAATAATTATATATTTGAAAAGTCATTTGGATCTCATTAAATAAAGTTGAAACTATAAAAACTGAAAAGAAAACATCAGGCAAGTTTCCACTTAAGTGCCTTTTAATCCCACCCAGTTTAGACAAAACTGTATGTCCAAATTTCCATCTAGAATATTAGAAGCATACAGAAGAGAATCTAGTCACAGAAGGAAAATTCAACATAAATTTCTTGATTTTATTTTTTTCCTATCTCGTCTTTGCTTTATTTAACATTTACTAATAAAAATATAAAATTATTAATAAAAAAGGGGGGTGGAATCTACCCGGCAAGTCCACTAGGAGGTGATGCGCTGCTCATCTGGAGCATTGTTCCGTTCTTCTTATCTCCGGAGGTGGAGGCCATAGAGCCATCCTCATTGCCCAGAGCCAACTCACTCCAATCAAGCCATGGCTTCAGGAGGGGAAGAGAAGAGAGAGATGGAGAGAAAGAAAAGGGGGAAGGATGGAGAAGCAGATGGGCACTTCTCCTGTGTGCCCTGACCGGGAATCAAATCTGGGACATCCCATACACCAGACTAATATAACTGCATTTAATTACCATAATTCATCAGTGTACTTGAAATAAATAAATTTTATTGTATATATATTATGTATCAATAAAGTTAATAAATACACATGTAAACATGGACACAAATCTCTATATCTTGTGGTCATAACCCTTATCCATTCCCCCTTTTTATTGTAATATTAGTTTTCTTTGTTTTCATAAGCTAGAGGATTATCTAAAATAAAACTGAATTTCTCATCAGCTCCATTAATATACATTGATATACACAACAGGAGAAAAGGAAGATTAAAATAATAAAATAAGGCCCTGGTCAGTTGGCTCAGTGGTAGAGCATTGGCCTCACTGTGGATATCCTGGGTTCAATTCCTAGTCAGGGCACACAGGAGAAGCGACCATCTACTTCTCCACTTCTTCTCCCCACCTTCTTTCTTTTTCCCTCTTTCTTCTTCTCCCACAGCCATGGCTCAAGTGGTTCAAGCACATCAGCCCTGTGTGCTGAGGATGGCTTCCGTAGCCTCTGGTGCTAAAAATGGCTTGCTTCTGAGTATGGTCAAAGATGAGCAGAGCATCAGCTCCAGATAGAAGTTGCCAGGTGCATCCCTGTCAGGGCACAGGCACGTGTCTATCTCTCTACCTCCCCTCCTCTCACTTGGAAAAGAATGGAAGGAAAGAAGGAAGGAAGGAAGGAAGGAAGGAAGGAAGGAAGGAAGGAAGGAAGGAAGGAAGGAAGGAAGGAAGGAAGGAAGGAAGGAAGGAAGGAAGGAAGGAGAAGGAAGGAAAGAAGGAAGGAAGGATACAAATAGTAAAATATGGTCCTGGCCAGTTGAATCAATGGGTAGAGCATTGGCTCAGCTTGCAGACATCCCAGATTTGATCCCAGTCAGGGCATATATGAGAAGTGACCACCCGCTTTCCTCTCCTTTCTCTGTCTCTTCCCCTCTCATAGCCAGTGCCTCGAATGGTTCAAGTGTCCACCTGGTGCTGAGGATAGCTCAGCTAGTCCAAGCCTTGGCCTCAGGTACTGAGGACAGCTTGGTTGAGTTGAGCATCGGCCCAAGAAAAGGGTTGCCAGGTGGATCCTTGTCAGGGTGCATGTAAGAGTTTGTCTCTGTCTCCCTTCCTCTCACATAAAACAAACAAAAATAATAATAAAATATATATGGTTGAAATATATCAGTATCCTAAAAGGTAGAAACAATATTTATTTTCCAGTATCTGGAAAAGTTACAAATATTAAATATGAATTAGCATAGAAGGGAAGTGTCTATAAATTTTAAAGGAGAAATAAAGCAATAATAATAAAGGATTACTTTTTAAATTAAGTAAAAAGATTAATCAGTTTCAAATGATTAAGAATATTTTTAGACTCCCTTAACTATTGGCTAAAACAAGAATAAGAACTAGAATTTTGAATATTTTAGAATTCTATGTATCAAAAAATGTGAATGCATGCAAAGTTTTTATCAGAAAAAAAAACTTTAAGTGATTTATCATTAATCAAGAAACAAAATAAATTAAGCATTAGTAAAGTAATAAAAAATTAAAAATAGGAACATAGGTTTGAAGAATGAAATAAAAAGCAGAAGATAATGAATTATAAAATATAAAAATAATAAAATTGGTAAATAAATTCCAGATTTGGTTTTATTTTAAGGAGTGGATGTACAATAAAGCAGAATTAACATTCTTGAGTAGTTACTACAGCAAGAGCGCCGTGCCAAATGCTATACACATATCTTGCACAACAATGTTATAATTTTAATTTATCTTTATTTTCTGAAACTCCATAAAATTTCTGGCATTGAACACATATCTTTCTGATTCATAAAACTTAATCTTGTCTTTTCAGTATAAATATAGTTCAATTTGCTAGAGTTTAAACTTCAAGATGTCCAGGGTTTTTGTTTGAGTGCATGGCACAGAACAGATAGTGAGTACAAAATCGTTGAATGAATTAAGTTAAAAATTCAGATAAATTCCAGTCCCCTCCTCACTGCCAGAAAGATGTTCATGTCTCAGTGCTTATCTGCCTCAGTTTTATGTGGACATATTATGCCATATAACTCACCCCAACTATTTCCCTGACATTATGAGTTCAGTTTTGTGATCTCAAATGTAGGCATATTGTTGTGTCCTCTTGGTGGGATGTTTAGCCCTGTACTTCAGGCTGTCAATTTGCTCTACATCAATTCTAAGACTGCTTGCAGGGTTGTTGGGCTTTTTCTCTCTTAGCTAGTTTATACTCTTCCTGGGGCAGAGGTAACATACTCAGTTTTCCAAAACCACACTTGATACGGAGCGGTTCAAAAGGCCTCGCTCAGGCCTATATCTTAGAGAAGCAGAGAGCACAGTGTTGAAGACCAAAGACTTCTCATTCCAATAAATTTAATTAATAGCAAAATAAAACAGCTAGACTAGATGAAACCAGAGCCACCTTCTGTCTCAAAATTCTAGGACTCATGGAAGTTAATAACAATTATTCATTTTCTAGGGAATGTCCTAATATTTTTAAAAATCACCAAACTGTTTTGGTTTTTCCTTTTGCTAATTTTTGACTAGTTTTGAGTTATTTTTCTCTCTCATATCTATCACACTGAGTTATGAAGAGAAATGAAATAAGACAAAAGGAATAAAAAAATTCAAATAATTCCTTATTTCACTAATTGCATATTTCTAGAGAAAAATTTGATATAAAACAAAGTTATAGTCAGTGGTGGGATTCATCCAATTCACACCAGTTTGGCAGAACTGATACCTAATTTTTGTTGAGTTCAGCAAACCGGTGGTTAAAATGGCACTTGTAATCAGGTTCTTTCTAAGGTGGGCACCTGGACAGCTACCCAATGTGGAAGTCACAAATTTATATTCCTTACTCTTTTTGAACAATCATCTGTGCAATAGTGTATTCTAAGTGCCCGTGGTAATGTTCATTCCATTCATAGGTGAAAAAAAAATTTCAAGTGAGGACACCAATCAAGAAGCAATATAAAAATAGCTTACCAGTTTTATTGTTTTTTGTTAAGTATTATTTAATATTTTTCATTAATATTTTAAAACTCTTACAACATAATCTAGTTCTGTGTATCTCTTTTATTGTTCTTATTTAAGTATTAAATGCATGAAATAATAAATCCACCTTTCGGTATATTGTTATTTTAGACTTAAAACAGTCATTGGGGCAGAGAACCATTTGTTAAATTATTTGAATCCCACAACTGTTTATAGTTATACTTTGAGAAGAATTTATGAGGCCCTAGCTGTTTGGCTCAGGGGTAGAGTGCTGGTCAGGTGTGTGTATGTCCTAGGTTTGATTCCAGGTCAGGGCACACAGGAGAAGCACCAATGTGCTTCTCCACTCTTCACACTCTCACTTCTCTCTCTCTCTCTCTCTACTGCAGCCATGGCTTTATTGGAGCAAGTTGGGTTCGGGCACTGAGAATGGCTCCATGGCTCCACCTCAGGCACTAAGAAGAGCTCAGTTGCTGATCAATGGAGCAACACTCCAGATGGGCAGAGCATAGCCCCCAGTGAGCGGCCTTGCTGGGTGGATCCTGGTTAGGGCACATGTGGGAATCTTTCTCGGCCTCCCTTCCTCTCACTGCATAAAAAATAAAAGAGAGAGAAGAATTTAGAAAATGATGTATTTCATGTTGAGTGGTCTGAAAAGTGTCCTGAGAAAATTATACTATACAAAGGTGAAATACTATAAAAATGTAAGTTTGATAGGCTCACTAACAGAAAGGGACAGTCTCATGATCCTCACAGTTGCAAATTAAATAGTGCCCATTTTATCAAATATATTCTAGCTGGATAAACCTTTACCTTAAAAAACCCTGATACTCTGGTGAATTCATACTTGAGATAGGTCATAATAAAAGTTCAAGTATTCTTGTAAGTTTATTTTCTGAACACATAATACTTGCCATCATATAGTGAAATAAAAACACTTAAAGCTTGTCCTAGTTTGAGGGGGGGATGGAGATATTGGAGACTCTAGTAATCATATACTTTTCTTAACACTGATTTTTTCAAATGCTTTTTGGAAAGTGACAGGGTTTAAATTATAACATGAAATTGTGTTTATTGATACCTTCTATGTGAAGTCTGTAATACACATTTTATTTTTCATTAACCTAGTGATTATCCTTCAAACAGCAAACAAGATCTTCTGCTGAGATATACAGCTAACTCTAGCTTCCAAAAGTTTGTGATACTATCATGATATATATTCTATTACAGTCATTTGTCAGTCAGCACACTGCTCATTTTCTGAAATTAAAGCTTTCTTTAGACGAATGTGAAGGCTTTCTCTCCTCTCTTCCCTTTCCCCATCTCTTCTCGTCTCTTCCCTCTTGCCTCTCCCCTCCTTCTCCCTCTCTGCCTTCCAATGTGGCATTACTTTCCTGCAAAATGTGTGTCTGCACAAAAATGATCTTTAATCAGGAAAGAAAACTAGGATACATGGGATACTTTAAAGCAGAAGAGAGGAAGGAAGGAAGGGTAGGAGGGAAAGAGGGAAAGAAGAAGGGAGGAAGGACGGAAGTTGTAAACTTTTAAAAATACTCTTGTTTTATATCAGCAGTGATATTACTGCTTTACAATTAAATATAATTTTTATTAAAAAAATATTTAAAATGTTTAGTTGCATACGAAACATTTTAATATTTTGTCTTGAGTTCCTTTTGGCATGATACATATTTCTATGGCGAGTTTGTCCATTACATTTTTGTGGGCTGATTAATATTGTGTAATTCCAAGTGGATTTCTCTGAGTGCATAGGCATTTTGCCTTGGAAGCACACCAGAAGCAAGTATGTGTCCTTTAACTTCATGATCTGTGAGTAAGATATAGCTCCACTGGATTCTAGAGTACAAACATGAAAAACAAAGAATGGAAAGTAGTGATATATCAGTTCTGATTAAATACCTGAACATGTGAGCACTTAGATTCTTTATACCCATTTGCAGAACATAACCTTGTGCATTTCTTAAAACAATACATCAGAAAGACTATTCTTATTTTACTTAGATAGTTTAACTTATTAGCAGTCAGTATGTGATGAATGTTACCTGAACTCGGTAGTAGTTGGTTTATTTGAGCAGTTATCAAGTAGGTTTAGAAACTGGCAATTTGGATGTCAACCAATAGTAAATCTTCATATGTGATTCTACTATTTCTATTGACAGAAAATGACAGTTAAATACTGTTAACTTAGAATAAAATTATCTGGAAATATAGTTTTAAAATAAACTATATTTAGTAACATATTCTAGCCATTTAGTAATATAAATTGATAAAATATTCTCTTTTAAGTTGAAAAAATTTAAGGTAGAGAATATTGTAACCTTTAATAGAAGGGTTTTATGAATAATGGCAATGAATATTTATAAATCATGGATGTGTTTCATTTCTTTCCTCATCTGAAGAAAAAATAAGAATGATATTTTAACTTTCAATTTTTGTCTTCTCCATGAAAAGGTAGGGAAATTATATATATTTGCTTTTGTTCTTTTGTCTAAGTATTAAGTAATTATTTTAATAGAATTTTTAAAGGCTTAAAGTTTTAGAAATTGTTTTCAGTAATGTAAAGTGCTCCAAAATTGGCCATCATTCCTAATCATGCACTGAATTGGCCCATTATAAGGTCCCAGACAGTCAACAGAAAAGATGTTAAGTACACAGTACAGATGTTGAGGTCAAAGGTAGGGAATAGAAAAAATAAGGAAGGCTACAAAAGAGTCCCTGTCAAGGAGAAAGTGTGCAGATGTGCACCTATTTAAAAACCATGGCTTGATCGCATTCCATCTTTCATTCAGGAACGGCATGAAGGAAATCTTACTAATCTCAAGAAATACCCAACTGTAGGTTTAAATTTTATGACATCCTGGCGTCGCTTAGCGTATTGGATATCCTAGAAATACTCTCTGGTTATTTTTCTCTTTTTAGACCAAATGTATAAACTGCCCTTTGTTTCTACACAGTTATCCCACTGTTTGGAACTTCTGGTAACACTAAAGTTCATTCCCTTGAGGTAACTGATACACCAGTCACACAAGCCATTCTCTACCTTGTATACTTCAAGTATCACTGTAGATCAAACATATAATGAGTAAAAGGATAAGTGTCACTGGGGTTTGGGAATGTAAAATCCACTCCCCCTAGCCACCCACTTTCCAACTTCCTCTCAAGGCAGACTTTGAAGAGGCAGTTGGAGACCACTTCTTTTATTCCCTCAAAAGAACTTAACTTGTTTTCATGATTGAAAGAAAAGAATGGCTTTTACAAATTTTTCTCATAGTAAAGAAATTATAAGATAAAATAGAAAAAGCAAACAAACCATTTCTCCAAAAGCAATAGCAAAACTAGTTGGGAAATAGTTGTTTAGCAAAACATTACTAATGAAACAAATACTGACAGAAAATTCATTTTGCAATGGAAATGATAAACATAACAGTATTTTAATGTACTACACTGTTGAATATATATGCTAAAGAGCTCTAAATTTCTACTCCTAGCTTTTCTCAGATTAGCCAGGGGACCACCCTGGCCAACTCATCCAGCCTTCATTCCCCTTCCTTAGAAATGATACACAGGGAATCATTGCTCTGCTTACTATTCAACATCACTGTGACAAGATAATACATATGCTTTTAGAATTTTTTTGTTATTTAAACTTATTTTCAGATTTTTGATTTTCCTAACATTATCACTTAATTAAAGATATTATAACCTTTATTCATTTATAAATTACTCAATAAACATTAATTCACTGCCTCATGTGAAAATTTTAAATAGGTATTTCCACTGATAAAGTATTTTCAAAATAGAGGTAAAAAATTAAATATTATTTTTGTTGTTTTTTTGAAGGTTGTGAGAGCAGGAAGAGAAGGAAGGAGACATGTAATACACTTTTAGATTGTTCAATGGAAATTTAAGTAGTTGGGAACAGTCATTGAATCATTTTGAAAAGGAGATATAGCAAAACAACTAGGGAAAGAACAAATGATAATATGGAATAAAGGTCTCAGATGGGAATAGAATATCTAAGATTTAAAGGACCTAGAACTCCTGGTAATATTTACTAATTTTTAACAATATGTGTATGATACTATGCCATTACCTCTTTTGCCCCTTAAGTAGCCACCTAATATTTACTAATTAACCCAAATATAAGATATTATAAGAGGCAATATGTTCTTAACATAAGTTATAGCATACAATTACCACTACTTCATCCCTAAAGCTCTAGTAGCTCTGTGAGGATGAAGTCAAGTCACAGGTGGGAAATAGTACATGTACCTGGTACATATTAAGCTCTACATAGTTCTTAAAGATTATTATTTTCTTCACATGTTTTCTGTAAAGTCTCTCAGTGAAAAACATTACACATTAATTGAAAATAAAATTCATTATTGTAATCAGCAGCATCCCAGAAAATGTAAGGCACAAATAATAATAATAAGAACTACCACATACAGAGAGAGACTGTCTTTGCCTGGCGCTATCCTAAATTTGTTACATGCTACGTGTAATTACCATCACAACCCAAGTTACTATAATGATCCCCATTTTGAATATAAGAAAACTGAGGCATCTTGAGATAAGCTAATTTACCCAGGGTCATACAGTTAGAAAATGGTTGAGCTGTAGTTTGAACCAGACACTATCTCCAGAGCTAGCTAGCACTGTTAACCTCTAATGTTTTTAAAAGTACCGTACAGGTATGCATATTTATACCTTTGGTAATTCAAAAGTACTTATATGTTAAAAGTATACAGATTCTCTAATATTCTGGATAAACAAAATGTTATTATACATACTTTTAATGCATTACTTAATTTTTAAAGAAACTTTAAACCCTGAGAAGCCTTAAACCCTGCACAATAAGTTGTATTAATAGATTTGCCACAAGATGGCAAACTTCACTAAGAAATGCTCCTACTTCTCAGGTGCAAGGACATATCCTTAGATATAATAGGAGGTGGGGAAGAAGATGGGTAGCCTTCTGTGAATATTTTACATAGACAAAGAAATTTAACTTCATTTAGCCATTTCATTCTTGGCAGAAAACATGAAATGATATTACTTAGCTCATGTGTTCCAAGTTACACCTTTATTTCTCTTTATTAAAAGCATTGCATTCTGTTTTATATATTTAATATTCTGCTATCAAGATCAAAGCTTTAGTCTTTGTGATGCTTGCTCATGAAACATTTTGATTATATAAAGATTATATATCCCCTGGGGAAAAATGCTCTCTCAATGTATCTACCCATACGGGTGCTTTCGATGGAAATAAACATTTGCATTGGAACTGTTCTGTGGCCTGTCAACATCACTATGGCCCATCAACACTGTCAGGGCATTAGCAGGAGACTAAACACTAGGCAAAAGCCTTGATAAGTTAGACAGACTAACTCTGAACGTCTGAAAATCGTCCTTTATGGGCAGATTCTGAGGGCTAACAGTTGGACCTGTTTTACTTTTTCTAGGTACAACAATGTGAAGAAGTGGAACAAAACACTATGAGACAGACACATTACAAGATACACCATCATTCGTCAAAATATAGACTATTTGTCAAATTCCAGTTCTAGGAGAATTCCAAGTCATTGTTGCACTTGAGGAAGCTGGACAAGGTTAAGGAAGATTTTCATATGTAAGTAACAACTTCCAGTGAATGATAGAATCAGTTGAGAGAGCAGTCAGTTCTCTATAAACCGTTCAACACAATTCCCAGACAGCTTTGGGACAGTCCCTCTGTGAGTGGTGGGGTCGATGAAGTCATGTGTGGCTCACCTCAAAATATAAGATACTAATTCTGTAGAAATCACAGCTCTGCAGTAGAAAATGGATGTGAGAGATTAAATCTAAACCTCTGTGTATAAAGGCAAGGAGCTCGGTTCAGGACTACTATGCTGGTTGAGTGAGGAGACCACGCTCAGACCAGACTCTCCATATCATTACCTCAGGACGAGTTCAAAACCTGAAGGCCACCTCCCACCCCTTAGAAAGGAAAAGGTAGATTTAAGATGCAAAACTTCTTATTTTTTTAACTTTTCATCTGTTTGTTTCAGTTTTTTATTTGTTTTTTAATATAAAGGGGATTTGAGTTTGGTTTGTTTCATTAAGTTCTCCTTTTTCTGTGGGTCAGAGGAGCCTTACTTATACTCTGTTCTGTTAAAAAATAATGCATCAAAATGTTTGCCTGAATTCATAGACTGGCACCAGGGTACTATCTCTGCTGCAGCTGTATTCAGATCATTTCCAGAGGCATGCAGTGCCACCAGAACAGATCTGCTGTGATAACTGTTCAAATAGGACAAAGTCCAGATTTCACAGATTTAGAGCTCTTAAAAACTTGTGAAGTAGTAAGTAAATTGAAATTTTTGGAAATTTCTAATAATAATTCAGTGTATCTGAATGAAGATTCGGGTCAACCCGATTCAGGGGCTTCTTCCATGGTCCTGGTAGTAAAAACTTCCCCAAATAGTCAGTGACATGTATCTGCTTCTTGCCATTTAGAACATTCTAGGATTAATGGAAAAAGCAGAAAAAAAAGGGCATGTCCCTTAAGAATTACTTGTGAGACATATCCATTCAATAAAACAAGAATCTGAACAAAGCTCCTTTATTTCAGAAGTTATATTCAGTATTCATTGCTTCTTCTATAGTTATTTGTATGAAGATTAATTTTTATGAAATACTTTCCTACTATAAAGGCATAATAACTGATATTTTTATTAAAAATTAGCAAGTACAAGTTTAAGACTGACAGTATACATAACAGAGGCCTCTCTGTAAGTCAAGAGAGACTTTCGACCCCTGATCTGTTCTCTCAGTCCCTAGTGAGCACCATTATGCCCATGCTGCAGCACTACTGTTACTAAGCATATTAGATTTCTATTTCTCCTGCCACAAATTCCCACAAACTTGGCAATATGAGACAACATAAATTTGTTATCTCAGTTCTGTTGGTCGGAAGTCCAGTGGGTTTGGATGGTTTGTTTGGTCTGAGTAGAAAAACCAGGGAGAGCCACATTCCTTTCTGGAAGCTCTGGAGAAGAATCTATTTCCAAGTACGTGCAGGTTTACAGCAGATAGATTTCTACATGTTGGTAGGGCTGAAACCCCTGCTTTATTACTGGTTGTCAGCTAGGGCTTGCACTTAGGTCCTAGAAGGCTTTCTCCAGGCTGGCATAGTCTCAGCCCACACCACCAGGAATAAGTCAAGTCCTTCTCAAGTCGCATGTCTCCTGACCTCTCTGCTGAAGCAGCTTTCTCTCTCCCTGACTCTCTGCCTTTTTCTTCCACTTCTACGGCCCCAAGCAATTATATTGGGCCCACCCAGATAATCTCTCTAAAGTCAGCAGAAAACCAAAGAGCCTATATCCCTCTGCAAAGTCCCTTTTGTCATGTCACATAGGCAAGAGGTTCCAGTGATTAGGGCATGGACATCTTTAGGGGACCACTATTCTGCCTACCATACTAAGTTAAGTGCTATAGTTCACTTTTTGTAAGAGAATTATCCCATCCTCACACATTTTTATTGCGAGGTCTTTGCTTTCTTTTGTTTTATTGTATGTGTCTATTGTTCTTGCACGAATGCTTTTAAAAATACTAATTCAAGAAACCATTTTGGAATCACTTGCATTTATCTATTCTTAAATAAATTTCCTTAAATTATCTGACTTTAAGGTAACTTAGCAGGAGATTGAGACTTTCTCAAGATTGTTAACAAAAGAATGACACATTTGTCTCTAAAGAAAGTAAAGTTTTGACCCAGTAGAACTACAATCAGAACCCTTCAAACAACTCCTGGACCAGGGGTTGGGAACGTTTTTGGCTTTGAAAGCCATGAACGTCACATATTTTAAAATGTAATTCCGTCAGAGCCATACAATATGTTTAACACTAAATACAAGTAAATGTGTGCATTTTATGTAAGACCAACACTTTTAAAGTACAATAAGTCTCTGAATTCTTTTTAATAATGTTGTTATGCTGTTGCTAACCAATGATGAATAAAGTACTTCTTACCATTAATGCGACTTCTGGTGCTGCATGGTTTTGCTGATGGCTTTGTAGTCTGGTTGATACATGGTGAGGTTAAGCTTCATGCAGGCATTGAGACTTCCATTCATTAAAGGTGATCGTAGGTTGGTCTTAATGTTGTTTAGATGTGAGAAAGATTGCTCACATGCATACGTAGAGCCAAACATCATCAGTACAGCAATACTCACACACTGCAGTTTGTGGTATGTGACGGGAAGCGCATTCCAAGTTTTGATAATCAGCTGGTCCGTGGGTTGAAGTTTCTTGATTTCTCCTCACTTGTGTTTGCCTGCCAACTCTGCTTGCTGTTGTGCAAGTCTTTCCAAATCTTCATTCAGTGACTTGAACTTATTCACCCACATGTCTGAGGCCTTCAGGTCAGCAGCTTGTAGCTCAAAATCTCTGACAGAGACACAGGGGATGTAACTCAGGTCAGCAATGTACACTGCACACTCATGTGGATGGGTGATGAACTTAAAAAGACAAGTGCGCTCACGATATTCTCCAAAGCACGCTTTGAAAGACTGCAGGAGATTAGATGTGAAGCCCGCTAACTGATGGAGATCAAGATGTTGAGCAGGATCACTTGCTGTGCATGCATCTTTAAACTCTCCTAGTTTTTTTTTTTTTAAGATTTTATTTATTCATTATAGAGAGGGGAGAGAGAGAGAGAAAGGGGGAGGAGCTGGAAGCATCAACTCCCATATGTGCATTGACCAGGCAAGCCCAGGGTTTTGAACCAGTGACCTCAGCATTTCCAGGTCGATGCTTTATCCACTGCGCCACCACAGGTCAGGCCAAACTCTCCTAGATTTTTAAGTGTAGTAAATGACCTGTTTCAATGTTGGTGATGAAGAGTTCCAGCTTGTTTTCAAATGCAAACACTGCTTGTTGAAGGGATAAGACTATTTCCAATGCTTTGCATTTTTATATTGATCAGTCATGTCCACGAGAACTTCAGGAACCACTCAGGGTTAGCTAACTCAGAATGCTCAATGTTCTTCATTTCAAGAAAAGTCCAGATTTCGCTCAGACAAACCGTGAAATGGCTGAACAACTTCCCTCTTGACAACCAGTGCACATTGCTGTGCAGAAGCAACCAGGATAATTATTCCCAACTTCATCCAGCAGTGTTTTAAACAGGCAATCATTTAAAGCTCAGGCAACAATAAAGTTGACCACCTGAATGACCAGATATATCACCTCACCAAGCTGCTCGCCACACATCTGAGCACAAAGCGCCTCCTGATGTAGGATGCTGTGAAAACTTAGGATGAGTCTCTTTTCATATTCACGAAGAAGAGCTACAAATCTTCTGTTTTCCCCACCATGCACAGAGCACCATCAGTACACATCAAAATAAGTTTATCCATCGGTAGATTTTTTTCTTTAGACTTGAATAAATCCTCCCCTCTTGTTGTCTCTTCCATAGGCAAAACAGCAAGACTTTCCTCACATAGTGTGTCACTGACAGCATACCTTGCAATCACGCTGAACTGGGATAAATGTCTTACATCTGTTGACTCATCCAAAGTGAGAGAAAAGAATGGTGCTGCCTTTATGTCCTTCACTTGTGTTGCCTCAATTTGATTTGTCATCATGATGGTAAGATCCTGAACAGTTCTTGCCGACAGAGGCATGTCTTTTATTCATTTGATGATCTTGTCTTTATCTGAAAAGTCATCAAAAAGTTCATTGGCAACATCAAGCATGAATGTTTTGGCATACTCCCCATCTGTGAATGGCTTTCTGTTTCTCACAGTTGCTAAAATGCCAGCAAAGCTAGCTGAATTCCAGTCATCTTGTTGGGTCCAAATGCAGAGTTGCTGCTGACTAGCTCTGCACAGTAGTTCTTAACATGCTTTCTTCCTGCTGTCCTTCGCTGGATATTTCGATGCAAATGTAGTATGGTGCATGTTGAAGTGCCGCTTTATATTTGACCGTTTCATCAATGCAATTTTATCATTGCATGTTAGACACACTGCAGAACCTACTCTCTTCACAAAGACGAATTCCTCTGTCCATTCCTGCTGAAAATTACAATACTCCTCATCTTTTTTCTTTTTTTTTTTTTTAATAAATTTTTATTAATGGTAATGGGATGACATTAATAAATCAGGGTACATATATTCAAAGAAACATGTCTAGGTTATTTTGTCATCAAATTATGTTGCAAACCCCTCGCCCAAAGTCAGATTGTCCTCCGTCACCCTCCATCTAGTTCTCTGTGCCCCTCCCCCTCCCCCTAACTCTCTCCCTCCCTCCCTCCTATGTCCTCCCTCCCCCCCCCCCACCCTTGGTAACCACCACACTCTTGTCCATGTCTCTTAGTCTCATTTTTATGTTCCACCAATGTATGGAATCATGTAGTTCTTGTTTTTTTCTGATTTGCTTATTTCACTCCTTATAATGTTATCAAGATCCCACCATTTTGCTGTAAATGATCTGATGTCATCATTTCTTATGGCTGAGTAGTATTCCATAGTGTATATGTGCCACATCTTCTTTATCCAGTCTTCTATTTAAGGGCTTTTTGGTTGTTTCCATGTCTTGGCCACTATGAACAGTGCTGCAATGAACATGGGGCTACATGTGTCTTCACGTATCAATGTTTCTGAGGTTTTGGGGTATATACCCAGTAGAGGGATTGCTGGGTCATAAGGTAGTTCTATTTGCAGTTTTTTGAGGAACCACCATACTTTCCTCCATAATGGTTGTACTACTTTACAGTCCCACCAACAGTGAATGAGGGTTCCTTTTTCTCCACAGCCTCTCCAACATTTGCTATTGCCCGTCTTGTTGATAATAGCTAATCTAACAGGAGTGAGGTGGTATCTCATTGTAGTTTTGATTTGCATTTCTCTAATAACTAATGAAGCTGAGCATCTTTTCATATATCTGTTGGCCATTTGTATCTCTTCCTGAGAGAAGTGTCTGTTCATGTCCTCTTCCCATTTTTTTATTGGATAGCTTGTTTGTTTGTTGTTGAGTTTTATGAGTTCTTTGTAAATTTTGGATATTAGGCCCTTATCTGAGCTGTCGTTTGAAAATATCAGTTCCCATATAGTTGGCTGTCTGTTTATTTTGATATCAGTTTCTCTTGCTGAGCAAAAACTTCTTAGTCTGATGTAGTCCCATTCATTTATCTTTGCCTTCACTTCTCTTGCCATTGGAGTCAAGTTCATAAAATGTTCTTTAAAACCCAGGTCCATGATTTTAGTACCTATGTCTTCTTCTATGTACTTTATTGTTTCAGGTCTTATATTTAGGTCTTTGATCCATTTTGAATTAATTTTAGTACACGGGGACAGGCTGTAGTCGAGTTTCATTCTTTTGCATGTGGCTTTCCAGTTTTCCCAACATGATTTGTTGAAGAGGCTTTCTTTTCTCCATTTTGTGTTATTGGCCCCTTTATTAAAGATTATTTGACCATATATATGTGGTTTTATTTCTGGGCTTTCTATTCTGTTCCATTGGTCTGAGTGTCTATTTTTTTGCCAATACCATGCTGTTTTGATTATCGTGGCCCTATAATATAGTTTAAAGTCAGGTATTGTAATGCCCCCAGCTTCATTCTTTTTCCTTAGGATTGTTTTGGCAATTCGGGGTTTTTTATAGTTCCATATAAATCTGATGATTTTTTGTTCCATTTCTGTAAAAAATCTCATAGGGATTTTGATGGGAATTGCATTAAATTTGTATATTGCTTTGGGTAATATAGCCATTTTGATTATATTTATTCTTCCTATCCAAGAACAAGGAATATTTTTCCATCTCATTGTATCTTTTTCGATTTCCCTTAACAATGCTTTGCAATTTTCATTATATAGGTACTTTACGTTCTTTGTTATGTTTATTCCTAGGTATTTTATTTTTTTTGTTGCAATCGTGAAGGGGATTATTTTTTTAAGTTCGTTTACTAATATTGCATTGTTGGCATATAGAAAGGCTATGGACTTTTGTATGTTAATTTTGTATCCTGCGACCTTACTGTATTGGTTTATTGTTTCTAGTAATCTTTTTGTGGAGTGCTTTGGGTTTTCGATGTATAGGATCATATCATCAGCAAAAAGTGATAGCTTTACTTCTTCTTTTCCGATATGGATGCCTTTTATTTCTTTGTCTTGTCTGATTGCTCTGGACAGAACTTCTAGCACCACGTTGAATAAGAGTGGAGAGAGTGGACAACCCTGTCTTGTTCCTGATTTAAGGTAGAAAGTCCTCAGTTTTATGCCGTTTAATAGGATGTTGGCTGATGGTTTATCATGTATGACCTTTATCATGTTGAGATATTTTCCTTCTATACCCATTTTGTTGAGAGTCTTAAACATAAAATTGTGTTGTATTTTATCAAAAGCCTTTTCTGCATCTATTGATAAGATCATGTGGTTTTTGTTCTTTGTTTTGTTGATATGGTGTATTACGTTAACCGTTTTGCGTATGTTGAACCATCCTTGAGATTCTGGGATGAATCCCACTTGATCATGATGTATTATTTTTTTAATATGTTGTTGTATTCGGTTTGCCAGTATTTTGTTTAGTATTTTAGCATCTGTATTCATTAGAGATATTGGTCTGTAGTTTTCTTTCTTTGTGCCATCCTTGCCAGGTTTTGGTATGAGGGTTATGTTGGCCTCATAAAATGTGTTTGGAAGTATTGCTTCTTCTTCAATTTTTTGGAAGACTTTGAGTAGAATAGGAACCAAGTCTTCTTTGAATGTTTGATAGAATTCACTAGTATAACCGTCTGGGCCTGGACTTTTATTTTTGGGGAGATTTTTAATAGTTTTTTCTATTTCCTCCCTGCTGATTGGTCTGTTTAGGCTTTCTGCTTCTTCATGACTCAGTCTAGGAAGGTTGTATTGTTCTAGGAATTTATCCATTTCTTCTAGATTGTTGTATTTGGTGGCATATAATTTTTCATAGTATTCTACAATAATTCTTTGTATATCTATGATGACTGTGGTGATCTCTCCTCTTTCATTTTGGATTTTATTTATATGAGTCCTGTGTCTTTTTTCCTTGGTGAGTCTTGCCAAGGGTTTGTCAATTTTGTTGATCTTTTCAAAGAACCAGCTCCTTGTTTTATTGATTTTTTCTATAGTTTTTCTGTTCTCTATTTCATTTATTTCTGCTCTGATTTTTATTATCTCCTTTCTTTGGCTGGTTTTGGGTTGTCTTTGTTCTTCTTTTTCTAGTTCCTTAAGGTGTGAAGTTAAGTGGTTTACTTCGGCTCTCTCTTGTTTGTTCATATAGGCCTGAAGTGATATGAACTTTCCTCTTATTACTGCTTTTGCTGCATCCCAGAGATTCTGATATGTCGTATTTTCATTTTCATTTGTCTGTATATATCTTTTGATTTCTGCGCTTATTTCTTCTTTGACCCATTCATTTTTTAGAAGTATGTTGTTTAGTTTCCACATTTTTGTGGGTTTTTCCCCCTCTTTTTTGCAGTTGAATTCTAGTTTCAGGGCTTTATGATCAGAAAATATGCTTGGTACAATTTCAATTTTTCTAAATTTGCTGATATTGTCTTTGTGGCGCAACATATGGTCAATTCTTGAGAATGTTCCATGTACACTAGAGAAAAATGTATACTCTGTCGCTTTGGGATGAAGTGTCCTGTAGATGTCTATCATATCCAGGTGTTCTAGTATTTCGTTTAAGGCCATTATATCTTTATTGATTCTCTGTTTGGATGACCGATCTAGAGCCGTCAGCGGTGTATTGAGGTCTCCAAGTATGATTGTATTTTTGTTAGTTTTTGTTTTAAGGTCAATAAGTAGCTGTCTTATATATTTTGGTGCTCCTTGGTTTGGTGCATATATATTAAGGATTGTTATGTCTTCTTGATTCAACTTCCCCTTAATCATTATGAAATGACCATTTTTGTCTCTGAGTACTTTTTCTGTCTTGTAGTCAGCATTATTAGATATGAGTATTGCTACGCCTGCTTTTTTTTGGGTGTTGTTTGCTTGGAGTATTGTTTTCCAGCCTTTCACTTTGAATTTGTTTTTATCCTTGTTGCTTAGATGTGTTTCTTGTAGGCAGCATATAGTTGGATTTTCTTTTTTAATCCATTCTACTACTCTGTGTCTTTTTATTGGTAAGTTTAATCCATTTACATTTAGTGTAATTATTGACACTTGTGAGTTCCCTACTGCCATTTTATAAATTGCTTTCTGTTAGTTTTGTATCTAGTTTGATTCTTCTCTTTTGTTTTTCTATCATTTGTTTTTGTTTGTTTGTGTTCCATACTTCTTTCCTCTGTTGCTACCTTTTTTAAGTCAAGTGTTTTTGTGGTGGTTTTTTTAAGGGTGGTTACCATTAAGTAATGAAAAGGGTACCTACCATATTCATTGTAGTACCTTATCTTATAAGTATTTCTGCACTTCATCATCCTTTGCTACTGTTAATCTCCATCCTCTCCCCACTTTTTTTCCTTTGTTGTCACAGTATAAGTTTGGTTTTATTGTGTTCTTGGTGGAGCTGTTACTTGTGGTGTTGTTTTCTTTTGTTCTTTGAATCTGGTTGGAAAACCCCCTTTAGTATTTCCTGGAGTGGGGGCTTTCTGTTGATAAATTCTCTCATCTTTTCTGTATTTGTGAATGTTTTTATATCTCCTTCATACTTGAAGGATAGCTTTGATGGGTATAGTATTCTTGGCTGAAAGTTCCTCTCTTTCAGGGCTTTAAATATTGGGGTCCACTCTCTTCTAGCTTGTAGAGTTTCTGCTGAGAAATCTGATGATAATCTAATAGGCCTTCCTTTATATGTTGTACTCTTCTTTTCCCTGGCTGCCTTGAGAATTTTTTCTTTGTCATTGGTTTGTGTCATCTTTATTATGATGTGCCTTGGAGTGGGTTTGTTGGGGTTAAGAAAACTTGGTGTTCTGTTTGCTTCTTGAATTTGAGGCTTTAGTTCCTCCAACAGGCTTGGGAAGTTCTTGTCTATTATTTGTTTGAGTATATTCTCCATTCCATTTTCTTTCTCTTCTCCCTCTGATATACCTATTATTCTTATGTTATTCTTTCTGATGGAGTCAGACAATTCCTGTAGGGCTTTCTCGTTTTTTATTATTTTTGAGTCTCTTTCTTCTTCTCTCTGTTGTGCCTCAAGTTGTTTGTCTTCTATTTCACTAATCCTATCTTCAATCTGGGCTGTTCTGTTAGCTAAGCTTGTTACCTCGTTTTTCAGCTCGTGAATTGAGTTTTTCATTTCTGTTTGATTTGTTTTTATAGTTTCAATTTCCTTCGTAATATATTCTTTGTGTTCATTGAGTTGTTTTCTGATCTCCCTATATTGCCTTTCTGTGTTTTCTTGTATATCTCTGAGTATTTTTAAGTTTTCTATTTTAAATTCTCTGTCATTTAGCTCCAAGGCTTCCAATATGTTAAGTCTTTTCTCCATAGATTTTTCCACATCTATTTGTGTTACCTCTCTTTCTTTTGTATCCATAATATTTGATTTCCTCTTTCTTATCGGCATCTGAGGGTGGTCTTATTCATAGCACTAATTAGAATTAATAAAGAGTAAAAAGTAAAAAAAAAAATGTAAAACACCCCACAAAAAAAAAAACAGTAATAATTTATTATTTCCCCCTTTTTTTCTCTCTTCTCTTTCCCTCCTCTCCCCTCCTCAGGGAAATATCGTGCCTATAATGGAGGGCCTGATTTGGGGTGAAGAGTTCAAGGGGCAAAAAAAGGGAGTAGGGACCTACTAAATGCAAAAAAAAAAAAAAAAAAAGGAAGAAAATCTTAGACAAGCATAAGATGATTTGCTTGTATGTGATGGTCAACTAAGAGGTATGAGAGAGATAAGAGGGAACCAGAAAAAAGGACCAAAAAAGAATAATAAAGAAGAAAAAATAAAAATAATAAGTAAAAATCTGTTGTATTAAGTGGAGCGAAGACTAAATACAATGGAGACCTTGGGTTAAGAGGACCCAAAATGCCACAAAAATAAACAAACAAGAAAAAAAAATAAAAACAAAAGCAAAAAAGAGAAATAAAGCCAAAAAAAAGCCTTGAGTCCCAAATTAACTAATTTGTTCGTGATTGAGGATTATATGGGAAGAAAGTAAAATGAGAAAAGAAAAAACGAATAGAAAGGAAAAAATAAGAAAAAGAGAAAAACGAAGGAAGAAATAAAACAGGAAGAGAAAAAACAAAATAAAGCAAGACAAAAAAAAAAAAAAGAGGAGAGAGTGAGAGTTAAGTGTTTTGGAGTATAACCTTAAAGGAGGGTGAGGATGAAGAAGAAAAATAAAATGCGAAAGGAGATGACGTCAGAGTAATGGCGGGGTAGGAAGTGATACCGATAAATCTCCCCCAAAACTCAACAAGATCTTCAACCAGAAACAGAAAAACCTATACTTGGAGCTTCCAGATGCTTCGCAATACACCCAAAGGTATGATTGAGTGAAAAATTGGCTAAATATATAACCAAACCCCGAAGGAAATAGGGAGTAAGAAATGCTCCTCCTTCCTCACTAACCTAAACAGGGCGGCTTTCTCTGGTAACTGTGAATATAGAAACTGAGGCGGGCAAAGGGGGTGAATAAATCCAGGCCGCCGCAACACAAACGGCCGAACCAGGCTGTGGCACAGAGATCCAAGCCGAGGAAAATCTGATCCTGTGGCAACCCGGGCAATACAAGCTAACACTTGCGCCAAACCCAAACAAAGAAAGAAAAGCAGAGCGGCCATTTTACCCGGTCTCCTGGTCGGTGCGCAGTTAGTGGGCGAGAATTTCTTCCTGGGAAAGCCACGCACGGGAGGGAGTAAGAACTAATTCCAACGGTGGAGATTTTCCGTGCTGGAGGGTGTTTCACTCAGAGGGAACTGCGGCCGGCCTCATATCCTGGTTTGCGCACGCAGATAAGGAGTGAGCAATTCCTCCGAGTGCCTCGGCAGTGCGCGCCCGTGTTATCGCACAGAGGGGCAGAGTCAGGGGCCTTTGTGTGGGCCAAAGCGGAATCTCAAGCCGCCCCAGCGCCTTGCAAAAGCCGCGCACGGGGACGGAGCGAGACTCAATTCCAAAGGTTGGAGATTTTCCGTGCTGGAGGGTGTTTCACTCAAAGGGAACCGCGGACGGCCTCATATCCTGGTTTGCACGCGCAGATAAGGAGTGAGCGATTCCTCCGAGTGCCTCGGCAGTGCGCGCCCGTGTTATCGCACAGAGGGGCAGAGTCAGGGGCCTTTGTGTGGGCCAAAGCGGAATCTCGAGCCGCCCCAGCGCCTTGCAAAAGCCACGCACGGGGACGGAGTGAGACCCAATTCTAACGCTACAACTTTTCCCTGCGGTTGGGGGTTTCACTCAGAGCATGAGACTGCTGGCCAGATATCCTGGTCACAGACAGTGAGTGAGAGTTTCCTCCAAACGCCCCGGAAGTGGGCGCCCGCTTGTGTCACCGGACAGAGTGGCAGAGCCAGAGGTCTTTGAGTGGGCAGAAAGCCCGCCTGATTATGCTAGCAGCTCTGACTGACTGAGCCTTACCCAGAGCCCTGTGCTGAGTGGAAATAGAGTGGGGAGTTGCCAGCTCTTTGAGTCTCTTACTATCCAGGCAGGGGCAGCAGCAACCCCATAGCTGGATTATCAGGCTACTAATTGAGGAAGGAAAGACTAGGAGAAAGGCTCCAGGAACACAGACTCTCTCATTGTTGGAGCCTATAAATGCTATTGAGCTTCAAATGCCAACGAGACTAAAGCACAATACATGACATTGCCATAGAGACTTATCAACTGCAAACCTCTACCTGAGCGTGCCAAAGGGGCAGAACCCGGGGTACAGAGTCACCGACCAGGAAGAGGGAGAGAAAAGAAAAAGCTAGAAGATAACCTCTCAAAATCAAGAATAATCTGCAGACTTTATAACCTATCCCATTTTATTATATTTGTTCGTTTGTTTCTCTTATCTTCATTCTTGATACTTTTTTTTCCTCCTCCAATTTGGCCGATTAACTCTCTACCGGTCTTACTCTCTCCTCTCCTTGAACTACACTACCCATAACTGTTACATCTCCCATTATCTTTTCTCTTCTCTTCCTTTCTCTCTATGAGGGTTGCACTCAAAAACCCTTAACTCTCTCTCTCTCTCTCCTTTCTTTTTTCTTCTTTTAGTGGTTTCCTCTTTTTTTCTCTCTCTTTCTTTCCTCCCTCTATATTAGTTTCTTCCTTTCTCCTTTACATCTCCTCTCATTCAAACCTCAATAAAAAACAAATTATCTTATCTGGGACTCAAACCTATGTTTGTGGCATTTTGGGGGGTTTTTACTTCACCTTTTTAACTCACTAGCAGTGCTCTCATCCCTGGCTCTCCATATTATCTGGTTCTTGTTCCACTAAATTCAATAGTAATTTTTTAATTTGTCCCCCCATTTTTCCGTTTTCCTCTTATTCCTCTCATCATAACTCTTAGACAACCAACACCTAAAAGCAAATCATTTCATTCTTGACACAAATTTTTTCCTTATTTGCTTTTTGTGGGTCCATATGCTCTTTTTTTTTCTTTTTTCTTTCCTTTTTTTTTTTTTTTTTTCTTTTTCTTTTTTTTGCCCCTTTATTACTTTTCCCCAATTCAGGCCCTCCATCACAGGCATTGTTTGTTATAATTCACAGTCCACCACAAGATTTTCTCAAAAAAGAGGGGAGAGGAGAGGAGAGGAAAAAAGGAGGGGGGGAATAATTTCCTTTTCTTTAATTTTTATTTTATTTTTCTTTATTTCATTATTAATTTTTTTTTTAAAAAAACAACTCTTTTTGATTTTTTATTTTTTTTATTTTTTTTTAACTTTTTATTCTTTATTAAATCTCATTAATACTATCAACAAAACCACCCTCAGATGCCATTAAGGAAGAGAAAATCGAATATCATGGATACAAAAGAAAGAGAGGTAACACAGCTAAATGAGGAAAAGTCTATGGAGAAAAAATTTAATATATTGGAAACCTTGGAGCTAAATGACAGAGAATTCAAGATAGAAATACTAAAAATCCTCTGAGATATACAACAAAACACAGAAAGGCAATTTAGGGAGCTCACAAAACAACTCAATGAACACAAAGAATATATTACGAAGGAAATTGAAACTATAAAAACAAATCAAACAGAGATGAAAAACTCAATTCACGAGCTGAAAAACGAAATAACAAGCTTAGCTAAAAGATCAGGTCAGATAGAAGAGAGGATTAGTGAAATAGAAGACAAACAACTTGAGGCACAACAGAGAGAAGAAGAAAGAGACTCAAAAATTAAAAAAAATGAGATAGTCCTACAAGAATTATCTGACTCCATCAAAAAGAATAACATAAGAATAATAGGTATATCAGAGAGAGAAGAGAGAGAAAATGGAATGGAGAACATACTCAAACAAATAATAGATGAGAACTTCCCAAGCCTGTGGAAAGAACTAAAGCCTCAAGTTCAAGAAGCAAACACAACTCCGAGTTTTCTTAACCCCAACAAACCTACTCCAAGGCATATCATAATGAAATTGGCACAAACAAACAGCAAAGAAAAAATTCTCAAGGAAGCCAGGGAAAAGAAGAATACAACATATAAAGGAAGGCCCATTAGATTATCATCAGATTTCTCAGCAGAAACTCTACAAGCTAGAAGAGAGTGGACACCAATATTTAAAGTCCTGAAAGAGAGGAACTTTCAGCCACGAATACTATACCCATCAAAGCTATCCTTCAAATACGAAGGAGAAATAAAAACATTCACAGATACAGAAAAGATGAGGGAATTTATCATCAGAAAACCCCCACTCCAGGAATTACTAACGGGGGTTCTCCAATCAGATACAAAGAACAAAAAAAACCAGAGCCACAAGTAAAAGCTCCAAGAAGAACACAATAAAACCAAATTTAAACTGTGACAACAACAAAAAGAAAGAGGGGGAGAAGATGGAGATTAACAGTAGCAAAGGACGATGGAGTGCAAAAGTACTCACAAAATAGTTCGCTACAATGAACAGGGTAGGGACCTTTTTCATTACTCAAAGGTAACCACCATTGAAAAAACCACCACAGAAGCACATGAGATAAAAAAGATAGCAACAGAGGAAAGATGTATGGAATACAACCAAATAAAAACAAAAGATAGAAAAACGAAAGAGAAGGATCAAACAAGACACAAAACTAACAGAAAGCAAGATATAAAATGGCAATAGGGAACTCACAAGTATCAATAATTACACTAAATGTAAACGGATTAAACTCACCAATAAAAAGGCACAGAGTAGCAGAATGGATTAAAAAAGAAAATCCAACTGTATGCTGCCTACAGGAAACTCATCTAAGTAACAAGGATAAAAACAAATTCAAAGTGAAAGGCTGGAAAACAATACTCCAGGCAAATAACATTCAAAAAAAAGCAGGTGTAGCAATACTCATATCGGATAATGCTGACTACAAGACAGGAAAAGTACTCAGAAACAAAAATGGCCATTTCATAATGGCTAAGGGGACACTGAATCAAGAAGACATAACAATTCTTAATATATATGCACCAAACCAAGGAGCACCAAAATATATAAGACAGCTACTTATTGACCTTAAAACAAAAACTGACAAAAATATAATTATACTTGGAGACCTCAGTACACCGCTGACGGCACTAAATCAGTCATCCAAACAGAGAATCAACAAAGACATAGTGGCCTTAAACAAAACACTAGAGCACGTGGATATGATAGACATCTACAGGACATTTCATCCCAAAGTGACTGAGTATACATTTTTCTCCAGTGTACATGGATCATTCTCAAGAATTGACCATATGTTGGGCCACAAAAACAACATCAGCAAATTCAGAAAAATTGAAGTTCTACCAAGCATATTTTCTGATCATAAAGCCTTGAAACTAGAATTCAACTGCAAAAAAGAGGAAAAAAATCCCACAAAAATGTGGAAACTAAACAACATACTTTTAAAAAATGAATGGGTCAAAGAAGAAATAAGTGCAGAGATCAAAAGATATATACAGACTAATGAAAATGACAATACGACATATCAGAATCTATGGGATGCAGCAAAAGCAGTGATAAGAGGGAAGTTCATATCGCTTCAGGCATATATGAACAAACAAGAGAGAGCCCAAGTGAACCACTTAACTTCTCACCTTAAGGAACTAGAAAAAGAAGTACAAAGACAACCCAAAACCAGCCGAAGAAAGGAGATAATAAAAATCAGAGCAGAAATAAGTGAATTATAGAACAGAAAAACTATAGAAAAAATTAATAGAACAAGGAGCTGGTTCTTTGAAAAGATCAACAAAATTGACAAACCCTTGGCAAGACTTACCAAGGAAAAAAGAGAAAGAACTCATATAAACAAAATACAAAATGAAAGAGGAGAAATCACCACGGACACCGTAGATATACAAAGAATTATTGTAGAATACTATGAAAAACTTTATGCCACTGAATTCAAAAACCTAGAAGAAATGGATAAATTCCTAGAACAATACAACCTTCCTAGACTGAGTCAAGAAGAAGCAGAAAACCTAAACAGACCTATCAGTAGAGAAGAAATAGAAAAAACCATTAAAAACCTCCCCAAAAATAAAAGTCCAGGCCCTGACAGCTATACCAGCGAATTTTATCAAACATTTAAAGAAGACTTGGTTCCTATTCTACTCAAAGTCTTCCAAAAAATTGAAGAAGAAGCAATACTTCCAAACACATTTTATGAGGCCAACATAACCCTCATACCAAAACCAGGCAAGGAGGGCACAAAAAAAGAAAACTACAGACCAATATCTCTAATGAATACAGATGCTAAAATACTAAACAAAATACTAGCAAATCGAATACAACAACATATTAAAAAAATAATACATCATGATCAAGTGGGATTCATCCCAGAATCTCAAGGATGGTTCAACATACGTAAAACGGTTAATGTAATACACCATATCAACAAAACAAAGAACAAAACCACATGATGTTATCAATAGATGCAGAAAAGGCTTTCAATAAAATACTACACAATTTTATGTTTAAGACTCTCAACAAAATGGGTATAGAAGGAAAATATCTCAACATGATAAAGGCCATATATGATAAACCATCAGCTAACATCATATTAAATGGCACTAAACTGAAGGCTTTCCCCCTTAAATCAGGAACAAGACAGGGTTGTCCACTCTCTCCACTCTTATTTAATGTGGTACTAGAGGTTCTAGCCAGAGCAATCAGACAAGACAAAGAAATAAAAGGCATCCATATTGGAAAAGAAGAAGTAAAGGTATCACTTTTTGCAGATGATATGATCCTATACATCGAAAACCCCAAAGAATCCACAAAAAGACTACTAGAAACAATAAGCCAATACAATAAGGTCGCAGGATACAAAATTAACATACAGAAGTCAATAGCCTTTCTATATGCCAACAATGAAACAACTGAGAAGGAACTCAAAAGAATAATCCCCTTCACGATTGCAACAAAAAAAATAAAATACTTAGGAATAAACATAACAAAGAATGTAAAGGACTTATATATTGAAAACTATAAACCATTGTTAAGGGAAATTGAAAAAGATATAATGAGATGGAAGAATATACCTTGTTCTTGGCTAGGAAGAATAAATATAATCAAGATGGCTATATTACCCAAAGCAATATACAAATTTAATGCAATTCCCATCAAACTTCCAATGACGTTTTTTAAAGAAATAGAGCAAAAAATCATCAGATTTATATGGAACTATAAAAAACCCCGAATAGCCAAAGCAATCCTAAAGAAAAAGAATGAAGCTGGGGGCATAACAATACCTGACTTCAAACTCTATTATAGGGCCACGACAATCAAAACAGCATGGTATTGGCAGAAAAATAGACACTCAGACCAATGGAACAGAATAGAAAGTCCAGAAATAAAACCACATATATATAGTCAAATAATTTTTGATAAAGGGGCCAACAGCACACAATGGAGAAAAGAAAGCCTCTTCAATAAATGGTGCTGGGAAAACTGGAAAGTCACATGCAAAAGAATGAAACTGGACTACAGTCTCTCCCCCTGTACAAAAATTAACTCAAAATGGATCAAAGATCTAAACATAAGACCTGAAACAATTAAGTACATAGAAGAAGACATAGGTACTCAACTCATGGACCTGGGTTTTAAAGAGCATTTTATGAATTTGACTCCAATGGCAAGAGAAGTGAAGGCAAAAATTAATGAATGGGACTACATCAGACTAAGAAGTTTTTGCTCAGCAAGAGAAACTGATAACAAAATAAACAGAAAGCCAACTAATTGGGAAATGATATTTTCAAACAACAGCTCAGATAAGGGCTTAATATCCAAAATTTACAAAGAACTCATAAAACTCAACAAACAAACAAGCAATCCAATAAAAAAATGGGAAGAGGATATGAATAGACACTTCTCCCAGGAAGAAATACAAATGGCCAACAGATATATGAAAAGATGCTCATCTTCTTTAGCTATTAGGGAAATGCAAATCAAAACAGCAATGAGATACCACCTCACACCTGTTCGATTAGCTGTTATTAGCAAGTCGGGTAATAGCAAATGTTGGAGAGGCTGTGGAGAAAAAGGAACCCTCATCCACTGTTGGTGGGAATGTAAAGTAGTACAACTATTATGGAAGAAAGTATGGTGGTTCCTCAAAAAACTGAAAATAGAACTACCTTATGACCCAGCAATTCCTCTACTGGGTATATATCCCCAAAACTCAGAAACATTGATACGTAAAGACACATGCAGCCCCATGTTTATTGCAGCATTGTTCACAGTGGCCAGGACATGGAAACAACCAAAAAGCCCATCAATAGATGACTGGATAAAGAAGATGTGGCACATATACACTATGGAATACTACTCAGCCATAAGAAATGATGACATCGGAACATTTACAGCAAAATGGTGGGATCTTAATAACATGATATGAAGCGAAATAAGTAAATCAGAAAAAACCAGGAACTGTATTATTCCATACGTAGGTGGGACATAATACTGAAACTAAGAGACATTGATAAGAGTGTGGTGGTTACGGGGGGGAGGGGGGAATGGGGGAGGGAAAGGGGGAGGGGGAGGGGCACAGAGAGAACAAGATAGAGGGTGACGGAGGACAATCTGACTTTGGGTGGTGGGTATGCAACATAATTGAATGACAAGATAACCTGGACTTGTTATCTTTGAATATATGTATCCTGATTTATTGATGTCACCCCATTAAAAAATAAAATTAAAAAAAAAATCATAAAATAAAAAAAAAAAAAGAAAAATAAAATGCAACACTCATGCGTAGTGTAGTTCAAGAAAGGGGAAGCATAAGATGGGCAGAGAATAGAAGAACTGAGGTGGAGGAAATAAAGGCAAAAAGATAAAAGAAACAAACAACAACAACAACAAAAAAAAATAGTGGATCAAGTTGTAAAGTCTGTGGGTTTTTCTTGATTTTGAGAGGTTAACTTCTTCTTCTTTTCTCTCCCTCTTCCTGGTCGGTGACTCTGTACCTCAGGCTCTGCCCCTGTGTCACTCTTAGGTAGGGATTTGCAGTTGATGGGATTCTATGGCAATGTCATATAATTGGCTTTAGTCTTGCTGGAAGTAAAGGCTTGTTGGCGTTTGCAGGGTCCAACGATGAGAGAGTTTGCTTTCCTGGATTCTCTCTCCTAGTCCCCCCTTTCTGAATTAGCAGCCTGGTGATCCAGCTATAAGGCTGCAACTGCTTCTGCCTGGGGAGTAAGAGGCTCAAAGAGCTGGGAAATCCCCACTCTATCCCCACTCAGTGCAAGGCTTTGGGAAAGGCTCTGACAGTCAGGGCCTCCAGTGTAATCAGGCGGGGGTGGGAGTCAATTGTTGTCAAGGTGACTGTTCAGCGCCTATCATTTAGTTGGACCTCTCAACCCAGGCTTTCCACACTTTGTAGCCTGTTTTTGCAGGGAAGAAGAGGCACTAGTCTCTGCTTACGACTAGTGTAGTATAGACCTTATTATCTGCCAAGTCCTTCTTGTTAGCGTTTATCCCTAAATATGGAGGCTCTATTAATCAGAAGTTGCCCCCGCCCCTTTAGCGAGAGGCACTAAAAAATATCACGCCTCTTGTCTTGGAACGCTGAATTGAGAGAGATCTTATCAATTAGAACCGAGGGTGCGCAGATTTCATGGGTTAAGCTAATTTCAGTGATTGGGTCGCAGCTGTGCTTCCGAAGGTATTTTAGGCTGCCTGCGCGCGCCCCTCCCCCAATGCTTGATTGTTAGCTTGAATGGCTGGGTGAGGTGCCCCGCCCACGGAGAGAATCTCCCAAGCCTCTCCCGCTCGCCCCGCCGCTGGCGACTGGACCGCACCAGGCGCAGGATAATGGAGCCCCCTGGGTGTGCGGGCCAGCAGGGCGCCCTGGGCGCGTGGAATGCCCAAGGCACGCGCGCGAATGGGGCGCTCCGGGCACCGGTGGCCGGCGACCCCCACTCGCAGTGTGCGGGCCACTGGGAACGTCAGCGGTGCTCAACCGGACCGGGCGCGCGCGGCCACGGCGGCGGCTCGCGGGGGCTCGCAGCGGCTCGCAGTGGCGGCTCGCGTCGGCCGCTCGCGGCGGCTCGCGGTTCCCAAGTATATGGGCTGACTCACCACAGGCGCACTTCCTTGCGGTTTGAAAGAACGTCCCTGTGGTAGATTCCTCCACACCCTGTCTCTCAGATTCAAGTGATAACAGTCCTTTCGCTATCAGTTTGTGTGGAACTCCGGAATGGTCCAAGGATAAATTTTTCTGTTTCTAGTTGATAAATTTGTTGTGATTTAGGGGAGAGCTGTCGGACGCGCTGCTCACGGCGCCATTTCCCATCTTTTTTCTTTTAACGATCATCTTTGTCAAAAGGGTTTCTGCAATTAGCTGGCTGACTACTTGATTAAAAGGAGGGAAGTTTACTTCCTGACCTCACAATGACCCGAATCCGTTACACATTATCCAATAAAAATTTGATTGTGTCCTGAAGACAGCTGTGATTGGCTCCAGTCACCCACAACCATGAACATGAGCAACAGGAAATGAACGGAGTGTAATATATGAGAATGTTTTATATTTTTAACGTTATTTTTTTTTCTTTTCATTTTTCTGAAGCTGGAAACGGGGAGAGACAGTCAGACAGACTCCTGCATGCGCTCGACTGGGATCCACCCGGCACACCCACCAGGGGCGACTCTCTGCCCACCAGGGGCAATGCTCTGCCCCTCCGGGGCGTCGCTCTGCCATGACCAGAGCCACTCTAGTGACTGGGGCAGAGGCCAAGGAGCCATCCCCAGCGCCCAGGCCATCTTTGCTCCAATGGAGCCTTGGCTACGGGAAGGGAAGAGAGAGACAGAGAGGAAGGAGGGGGGGAGGAAGGAGGGGGGGTGGAGAAGCAAATGGGCGCTTCTCCTATGTGCCCTGGCTGGGAATTGAACCCAGGTCCCCCGCACGCCAAGCCGACGCTCTACCACTGAGCCAACCGGCCAGGGCAACGTTATTATTTTTTTATTAAAGATTTGTCTGCTAGCCAGATGCAGCCATCAAAAGAGCCACATCTGGCCCACGAGCCATATGTTCCCGACCCCTGTCCTGGACAGTTGCCTTTGCCATCACTTCTGTCCTAATACCACTTTCAGAAACAGGCAGCACCAGTAGAACTCTGTAACTGATGGCCCCATTTTCTTCTGGAGGAGGAATAGACTTTGTAACAAAATTCCTTTAGCATCTGATAAAAGTGTAGTTCAGGAGGCTTTGGTGATTTGTTCAAAATCAAGAAGAAGCAGGTGTGTATGGGGGAAGGAGGGAGTTCAGATTAAACAGAACAAGCTGAACAATCAATACTAATGCTGCTGGCAATAAAAATAATCATGGTAATAATAATAGTAGCAAATAATTGCTAGATAGTAGAAGTTTATTTGACATTTTAGGCAAAGTGCTCAGTGAAGTAGAAACTGAGTGGGTGAGACACCAGTCTGGATTTGGGAGAAGAACAGGCTAAGAGGGGTAGGGTGAGTTTCCTTTGTCCAAAGTCAATTGAACAAATAGCTACATATATTACTGACCATGTTAAAAGCCCAAAGTCATTGAAAATACAAAGGGTAAGTTTTTTGAAAATAATAGCTGCTTTGTTACCATTTAAAATATTAAATGTTGGCTCTGCAGTATAAGAGGCCTGGGTGGATGATTTAGGAGACTATCAGAAACTGAGCAGTGTACACTGATGGACATGTGATCTTTTTAAAACACCTCACAGAGAGCTGCTTTTTGATTTATTTCAAAGAAGACAACACAACTCACAACCACCCTTTTTGTTGGTGGTGGTACTATTGCTTTAAATTTGGTAAAACTGAGAACAAAGTTACACCTCTCGACAAATAAAGGCACAAAGCAACTCCAGGATTACAAAAGCTTTGTAGACACAAAACTCTAGATGGCCATATTTAGGTTTTTGTTACAATTCTCCCAAACTCAAGTTCAAGAGATGAGAAAATTATTGAGGCAGTATATCACTGTACAAAAAGCAATGGACTGTGAGCTGGGTCTATAATATTTGATATTATAGCTCTGTTCCTATATATAAGGTCTACCGGAAAGTTCTGTCCATTTTTGGAATAAAACAAAATACAAATTTTTCTTGCCATCAATAAACTTTATTAAATAATATAATTGCCATTATTATTAATGATTTCTTGCCAGTGTGAGGGCAATTTGTATATCCCATTTTTGAAAAATGTTTTATCTTTTGATGTGAAAAATTGAACTAGTGCTTGTTTGATATCTTCTTCATTTTTGAATTTTTTGCCCTTCAAAAAATTTTGTAAGGACCAAAACAAGTGATAGTCAGAGGGTGCTAAGTCCAGGGAATATGATGGATGTGACAGACATGCTTCTGTAGCATTTCTTCCTTGTTGAAATTCATAAAAATTACAGTGGTGTAAATGAACTTTATCAGTAGCCATGGGTACACTATCACTTCACACATAAGACTAACGTGAATCAACTTTGTTTTAGTTAATTTGATACGTCAGTATGTATACATTAAGTGATAAAAATAGAGAGGCACACATGCACCAAATAAACGTGCTTATGTGTCGAAACTTGTTGTGATGAAAACGAACAGAACTTTCCAGTAGACCTTATATTTTTTTTCTTTTTCTTTTCTCCTATGTATGTGTGGGTGGGTGTCTACACATATATTTTCTCATTGTTCTCTTCAGTGTAAATATGCAATATATTTGAAATGCAATTAAATTCATTCGCCATAGCCTACATTTCATCTTGGGTCCTTCATACATATAAGTTGAGCCTTAATTTGCATACAATAAATAATATTCACTCTTTGTGATTTTGACAAAAGCATACAATCATGTATTTACCACCATATTACTATATAAAAGTTTTATCAACCCCAACGTTTTCTCATGATACCTTTTGCTCATCCTAGCCTTAATGCCTGGCAACCTCTGATCTCTTTTCTATTTTTAGAATTTGCTTTTCTAAATTGTCTTATGAATGGTATTATAGAATATGCAATCTTTTGAATCAGGTTATTTCAATTCCTAAGAGAATGATTATTATATCACAGTTTTACTTTATAAAGAAAGTATCAAAATTTTTTCCTAAATATAGCATCCCACCACCACGACTTCCAGTGTTGTAGGTCTCCAGAAGCATTTGCTATCGTCAGTTCTGTTTTCAGTAAGTTTTATCCGCACTGGCCGGTTTGTAGTGGTGCTTCACTGTGGTTCTAATTTGTAATTTACTAATGACTGTTCATGCAACATTATTATTTCATGTACTTCTTTGTCAACTGCATTTCTGTACTGAAATATCTACTTAGATTATTTGCCCATTTTTATTCTGTTGTTTTCCTCTGGTTGAATGTTACAGGGTTTTTATATATTCTGGATAAATATTTTTTTAAGATATGCTACTTGCAGAATATTTCCTTTCACTCTGTTGCTTATCTTTTCAGTCAAATATGAGAGTTTCATAAAGCTAATTAAAAAATTATGGTCAAATTTATCAATTTTTAAAAATTTAAAGTCCCAATTATGTGGAACATTTATTGCAATTGATAAACCTGCCTTGATTTATCATAATCACCCATAATCTATAGTTTACCTTAGGGTTCATTTACTCTTAGTGCTGTACATTCTATGAGTTTGGACACATGTATAATGATTTGCATCCATCATTATGGTACCACACAGGTATTTCCACTGCCCTAAAAACAAATCTCTGCTCTGCCTATTAATCCTTCTACCCCTCAAATGCTTAGGACATGCTGATCATTTCACTGTCTCTATAGTTCACCTTTTATTTTACAGACTGTAACATAGTGGATATATCATATAGTATGTAGCCCTTTCAGATCAGTTTCTTTTACTTTGTAATAATGCTGTTAAGTCTCCTTCATATCTTTTACTGGTTTATTTCTCTTTAGTTAAATAATATCCCATCATCTGGATATACCTAGTTTATTCACTCACATGCTGAAGTACATCTTCAATGCTTCCAAGTTTGGGCAGTTATAAAGAGTTTTTAAATATCTGTGCTTAAGTTTCTGGTGTGGACATAAGCTTTCAACACTTTTTGGTAAATGTTAAGAAATTTGTCAATTTAAAAAAATCTCCTTGGCTAATGTCTTTGGTGTCAAATCTAAAACTTCTTTGTCAATGCCAAAGTCTTGCATACTTTTTCTATAGTTTTAGAAGGTCCATAGATTCATATTTTACATTTAGATCTATGATATGTTCTGAGTTTATTTTTATATAAAGTTATACACAAAAGTGTATAACTTTTGTTTTTGGGCCATGAATGCCCAATTATTCTAGCACCATTTGAATAGCGCATGCATTCTCCATTGAACTGTCTTTTCAGTATCGTCAAAAATCAGTTGCCTGTATTTGTTGTATAGGTTTGTTTGAATTCTCTATTGTGCTTCATAATTTTTCTAACATTTTCCATTACCACACTGTATTGTTTACCTAAACTTTATAGTAAGATTTCAGTTTGCTTTTCTTTTTTTGAAATTATTTGTCTAATCTATTTTCTTTGCCTTTATTTTTTTAAGTGAGAGGAGGGTAGATAGTGAGACAGACTCCTTCCTACATCTGCCCCTAAGGGAATCTACCCGGCAATTCATGTCTGGGGCCAAGGCTCAAATCAATTGAGCTATCCTCAGATATCTGGAGGCCTTCGCTGGAACCAGTCAAGCCACTGGCTACAGGAAGGGAAGACGTAGAGAAAGGGGAGAAGGAGGGGAAGAGAAGCAGATGGTCTCTTCCCCAGTGCCCTTACTGGGGATCAAATTTGGGACATCCATACGCCAGGGTGATGCTCTATCTACTGAGCAAACTTACCAGGGCCTTCTCTGCCTTACTGTAAAATTTTAAATCATTTTGACATTGACAAAAAAAATAAAGATTTTGATTGGAATTGTACTAAATTTATAAAGCAAATTATATAGAATTAACATATTAACAATGCTGAAACTCAAAATCTATAACCATGCTATATAGCTCTTCATTTTTTAAAGTTTTGATTTAGTTTATTATTGTTTTCTAAGTTCCAGCATAGAGTTCCAGCATTCATTTATAGTATGTTCATTTGGCAATGTTAGTGTAAATGAGTAATACAGAATAATCAATCATTTCTCTGTACACCAGCAAAGAACTGAAAAGTCTGAATAAAACAACAAATTAAATTTAAAAATTCCAAATATAATAACATCAACAATATAGATGCTTAGATATATTTTTATATTTTTTAATTTCTAGCTGTTTTATTATAGTTTAACTAATTATGTTGTAAGAACAAATGATTTCTGTAAATTTGTTAAGCTTCGTATTATGTCCCACAATAGGATCTATCTTGATATTTTTTTCAAAGTATGTGTATTTTGATATTGTTCAGTGACATGTTCTATAAACATTAACTAGGACATTTTGGTTGACAATGTTATTTAAGTTATGTTTACCTTTTTAAAATTTTCTTCTATCAGTGTGAAAAAGAAATAGTGATGGACCCACATATTACTGTGGATTGTCACTGTTCAGGTTTTTTTCTCCTGTAGGGTCCATAAATATTTAAAATTGCATCCTGTCTGAGAATTGACCTCTTTCTCATTATATACTATCTTTTTTTACAGCTGATAACATTCCTTGTTCTGATGTTTAAATTGTCTGATGTTAATGTTTTATTTTGGTGTGTTTGCACAATGTAACTTTGTACATCCTTTTACACTCAATTTCTTTCCCTGTTCTATTTTAACATTATTATATTTGCTATGCTACTATGTTTATATTTAAAGTATGTTTATTATAAATAACCTATACATCGGGGCTTGCATTATTTTTATAAATCTCATCTGGCAATCTCTGTTTTTTTACTTATACATTTATAAGAATATTTATGTGTTTAAATTTGTGCTTTCTCATTTCCTTTTTTCTGCATTCTCTTGTGTTGGTATTTTTGTGATTCCAGTTTATCTTATTTATTGACTAACTTATATTAAAAAAAAACTGGAGGTGGATACACACACACACATATACATGTACGTATTTTAATTGCTCAGATTCAACTTCCAAATAACATATTTCTTCCTGTTTAATTTCAAGGTTTGGCAACTATAAATCTCTCCAATCATATGTGATAATGTTGCCATGTTTGCATTGCTATTAAGACACTATGCATTATTACCATATTTGCTTTATGGTTTTCATACTTATATTTTAGAACATTTTTTTAAGGAGAAATGCATAAATTTCTTTCCCTTTCATTAATATCATGTCTTGCTCTCTGCACTCTGTAGATTGAGGCAAATTTCTTAAAAAGAAAGTTTCTTCTTCTTGGAAACCTTTATTTAAAATTGATTTTTAGATTAGAGATGAATCAATGTAGGTCTCAAGTATTTGGTTAGTTTCAGAATGTATTTATCCTTTTTTGAACAATATTTTCACTGGGTATAGTATTCTGGCTTTTTCCCCCCTCTCCTTTCAGCACTTTATATGTTGCTTTACCATATGTATTCTTGTTTGGTTTTCTCACCCTTGTTCCTATATACGTAATATGTGTTTATACTCAGGCTTCAATAGAGATTTTTAAATATGATTCTATTTTCAGCAGTTTGAATATAACAAGATATGCTTGTGTATGTGTGTTCTGTTTGTGTGTATGGGTGTGTTTTAACTATTCTACTTTATGTTTTCTGAGATTCTGAGGTCATTTGGTTTTATTAATTTTGGAAAATCCTTGGGAATTATTTCTTAAAACATTTCATCTGCCTTATCTTCTTCTTGAATTCCAATTATGCATCTAAGAAAACTGATATTTTCTCACTATTTCTGAGTTCTCTCTTCTGTTTCATTTTGTTATTTTATTTCCTTTCCTTTAGGCTCTGTTTTTGTGTTATATTTTGAGTGGCTAATGACTCCTTCCTCAGCGATGTCAAGTCTACCAGGGAACCTACTAACGGCATTATTTTATCCATTATAGTATTTTTCTATCACTATGTTTTTAATTTTTAAGATTTCCATTTGATTCGATTCCCGGCCAGGGCACACAGGAGAAGCGCCCATTTGCTTCTCCACCCCTCCGCCGCGCTTTCCTCTCTGTCTCTCTCTTCCCCTCCCGTAGCCAAGGCTCCATTGGAGCAAAGATGGCCCGGGCGCTGGGGATGGCTCTGTGGCCTCTGCCTCAGGCGCTAGAGTGGCTCTGGTCGCAACATGGCGACACCCAGGATGGGCAGAGCATCGCCCCCTGGTGGGCAGAGCGTCGCCCCTGGTGGGCAGAGCGTCGCCCCTGGTGGGCGTGCTGGGTGGATCCCGGTCGGGCGCATGCGGGAGTCTGTCTGACTGTCTCTCCCGGTTTACAGCATCAGAAAAATGAAAAAAAAAAAAAAAAGATTTCCATTTGAATGTTTTCTTAAAGTGTTTGTCACTGTGATGAAATTATCTAATGTTATATGTTGTCTATTTTTGCCAATAGACTCTTTCATATAGCATTCAACTATTTAAAAAGTTTCTGTCTTATAAATATATACATCTAAGTCTGATCTGATGATTATCTTTGCATTTTTTCTTGTCTTTTTATTTGCCTCATTTCTTGAAAACTCACACTTTCTCAAGGACAGTAGTAACTGAGGTAAATTTGTTCTTTTCTTAGAGAAACTGCTTCTAGGCCTCCAGTGTGTGGCTTTAAGTGATTCTATTATAGAGTTGGGATGGATGGAGGGTTTCTTGGTACAGTCCCACTCATCCACACATATACAGGGTCACATGGGTGTTGTAAGTGCTCCCGTGTTATCTGGTGTTTAGTCAAGTAGACTGCCAAGTGTTTGTTGGACTGGTATCCCACATTAGCTCTGGGGCTTTTCTTTGCACTGTGTTGAGGAATAATGCCTCTCACAAACCTCCCAACTGTATCCCATTGATATTTATGTGTTACTTGTTATCTTGCAGGCAAAAGTGAAACTTGTTCTCTCATATTCTGATTAAACCACAGTTTTAGGATAGAGCTGTGTCCTTGGGTCTTAGTGGTATGACCCTTACAACCCTTGCTTTTAGAATTAGGAATGAATGTATCTCTCGTCATCCTCAGAGGTAATGTATTTTTTTCATTACCTCCCCAGCTGCTTTTGTACCAGTTCTCAAAGGTGACACTTTTCATTGTCTTTCACTTGCAGATTAAGGCTTTTTATTCTGTAGGGGTGATGGATTTGGATGGATTTTTGGCAATGATGTTTGTAAACAACTTCTGGTCCCACCATGCCCAAGCTAGCACCTCAATAAAAGCTTTTTCAGGGTTCTCCCTGTTATTTTATATGAGCGCATGGCATCTGTTGAGGCAAACGCTGAAAGAGAGAGTGTGAACTCCACAGATTCTCCCCCCAGATGCTTCATGTTCTCATTAGCCTGTACTCAACCTCTAGCAATTAATTGAAAAGGTTTAGCTGTATCTTTTTATAGGTTTACATGACATCTGGTGGTATTTATTTGAGGTCAGTATATGTTCTGGTCCTATTTCTCCCTGCCAGTGCTTGTCTCTTCTCAGATACTTGGTTACTTTAGTTCTCTGGTGACTTAAACAAGTAATCAATTTTAAGATTGTCAAACCTTTTCCTCCTTGTAAATAAAGGAGTGGGCAAATTTATAGTTTTGAGTGTGTAAAACACAGACTTTATTCTTATCCCGCATGTATTAACTATTGTACTTTTTCCTATATGAATCACTTTTGCCCACCTCTATGTTGGAGTAATACTATTGCTCACCTGAGACTAAGGTCTTCTGCTCCTACTTTTGTGATCTTGTTCATTTATTTCAGGCTATGACTTCAGGTCCCTTTCTTAAAATGCGGGATGTTAGATGACCTCTAGCACATTATTCAACACTAAATAAAATTTCCAATACAGGGCATTTCCAACAATTATTTCAGGTTGCTTGAGGAGGACTTTACTTCTATGTCACTTTTATACAAAGAAAACAGAGTCCTGACCTCTTTATTTGTTGTTACTAATTAGTCACTTGGTTCCCCTTTGAGACATGAACATGGTGTGGATGTTCTTATTTCTATTGGACACACATACACATCTGCATACAGGCCCATACATGCACAGCCATAGGAATCAGGCTTTCATTTGTGAGCCAAGATAAAGCACATGCTATAGTCATCTGTCATCTGTAAAATGTAATATAAGAAAATGCATACAGTTATAGTTAGTGAATAAAAAGTGTTCTAGCACTTAATCAGATGCATAATGTAAACAGCACATTCTTTGGAAGAATTAAATTGCTCATTAACATATCTAGAAATTCCAAGGAATTATATATACTTTGTAACTTTTATAGCTACTTCTATCTGCTGCAGAAAGAAGCAAAAAGATTACATTACTCAGGCAAATATATTAAGATTTCATACCACTATTAAATCTTTTAAGAAATGGAAAACAGTCCTGGCTGGCTGGCTCAGGGGTTGAGCGTTGGCCTCGTGTGTGGAAGTCCTGGGTTCGATTCTTGGCCAGGGCACACAGGAGAAGCGCCCATCTGCTTCTCCACCCTTTCCCCTCTCCTTCCTCTCTATCTGTCTCTTCCCCTCCTGCAGCCAAGGCTCCATTAGAGCAAAGTTAGCATGGGCACTGAGGACGGCTCCATGGCCTCTGCCCCAGGCGCTAGAATGGCTCCAGTTGCAAAGGGGCAATGCCCAGAGGGGCCAAGCATTGCCTCCTAGTGGGTTTGTCTGGCAGATCCTGGTTGGGTAAATGCAGGAGTCTGTCTCTCTGCCTCCTTGCTTCTCACTTCAGAAAAATACCAAAGAAAAGAAGGAAGAAATAGAAAACATATTTAGCAGGAAAAGTTTTCAAACTTATCATTTAGTCAGCCTTCAAATACATATACTATGTTGAATAATCTGTTTTATCCTACATAGTCATAAACTGTTACAACATTTACAGTTCAAATGATAAACCAACATAGAAAGGAGGGTAAGAAATACATTAAGAAGTTTATAATCTTAAAAATTTATATACTTCCCACTATTTTTACTCATTAATATTTTATAACTTGGATATTTTACTTTTGAAAATATTATGATGAATGAAATTGAAGATTGACTTTAAAATTAGAAAATATGAGCACCATTCAAATTTGATTATTCTTTCTGATTTTATCATATTTTTTTTCTCCAGAAATATGTCTTTATGGTTTTATTAGTGTTTCTTTAAAATCTAACTAATAACATTAAAGTATGTATAAAAACTATTAAAAATTTGATGAAAATTTAAAACTCATGTTTGAAATTATTTGGTTTAAACCAGCTAAGTAAATTTCCCTTTTATTCTTTATGTGTTTTACTGTACTGATGGAAAATACAACTTTTAAATCTCACAGCCATGTCTAATAACTGAACTCATGCTATCATCACTGGCTTAAAATTTAGTAATAAATACAACCTATTAATTATGTCACCTTTCTGTATTAGCTGTGAAGCAGTTTCACTACGGAGTAGTGAAAGTTTTCTTGTGTGAAATAAAATTACATAAGACAAGTTTTCAGCTCTCAAAGAGCTTTCAAATTATTGTGTACTACTTCCAAATAATGGTGGTTTTGACAACTTGAAAGAGAAACAGAGAAATTCACAGACTTAGTTTGAATCATGACTCCAGTTAATATGCAGGAGTAGGTCACCTGTGTGCACACCTCCTCTCCCCACCATATCACAATTATAACTAAATTATAAAACAAACATCATTGCAAACCACCTGAAGACTAGCTAAAGAGAAGATCTATAGCTAAGGATATAAAGATGATGCCAGGGCAAGACTGGTAGGAAGGGTGGAGACACGGAATGGGAAGATCCCACAACTACAGTACAGCAATTAAGAATCAGGAAGGATATCTCAACTGTCGAGGTCCCGTTTGAGAAGTGAAAATTTATACTCAACACCAGGTTCTCAACCAGGGGCATGAATGTCAGGAAGATGAGTTCCCCTTAACTTCCAGCTAACAAGAGGCCCAAGGAGTTTCTGTGAGGGTCTTAGAAGTAGGCAAGCTGGCTCACATACTCACTCTTTCTGAGTGACAACACTGTAAACTTTCTTAAAATCAGTCAAAGCTCCACTAATCTCAAACAAGCAATGGCTGGCTTTGGCATGAACTGTACATCTTGCAAAACAGATCCAAGCCTGGCACAAGTGATGACCAGTCTCAACTTGAATTGGAACTCCCACCACATGTTGCCAATCCTGCAGTAAGCTCTGGCCAGGGTTGGCTTGATGTGTAGCTCTAACTAAGTGGTCACAAACCCAGTACAAGTGGCAGCTGACTTCAGCTTACATAATGGTGCTCACCAAGCCTGGCACTATTAGTTTCAATAAATTTAAGAAGAATTGAAATCATGTCAAGCATTTTTTTCTATCACAGTTGTATGAAACTGGAAATTAATTACAAGAAGAAAATTAAGGAACACCCAGATTCATGGTGGCTAAATAAAATTCTACTAAACAATGAAAGGTTTAACAAATAGAATATGGAAGAAATCAAAAGATATCTTGAGACAAATGAAAATAAAATACAACAACCCTAAAATTTTGGGTAAACAGCAAAGTAGTTCTAAGAGAAAAATTTATATCAATACAGTCTTACTAAACTGCTCATCAAAATAAGGGGATCAAGGAATGTACAGATACTCCAATACTTTCAGCCTTTTGTATAGCGCATTTTCACCAATGAAATAAAAGTTGGTTTTGCATCTCATTTGCATAATCAAACCACTTTCTTTGACTTGTCATTTGCTTTTCTGATGTTCTTGTTTAATAAAAATCAAATGCTTCTTTTTTAATCACTTCATATTCATTTTGAAATATCCCCTAGTTTCTGTGAGCAGTATATAAGAAACAACAATAACAAAAATATCAAATAAAAAATCTAGACTTACAACTATAGTAACTAAAAAAATAAGAACACTACCAAAAGTAAGTAGAAGAAAAGACATAATAAAGATTGGAGTGGAAATAAACAAAATAGACTCTAAAAAAAAAAAACAAAAAAAAAACAGAAAAGACCAATAAAAGTAAGAGCTGACTCTTAGAAAACATATATAAAATTTATATAGCTTAGCCAGATGAATCTAGAAAAGAAGAAAGAAGGCACAAGTAAATAAAATCAGAAATGAAAGAGAAATGACAACATAGAAATACAAGGCATTATAAGGAAATACCATGAATATATATGTCAACAAATTGGACAATCTGGAAGAAGGGGATAAATTCCTCAAAATATAGACAATCTTCCAAACTGAATCAGGAAGAATCAAAATCTAAACAGTCAATGACTACTAATGAAATCAAATCATTAATCATAAAACTTGTAACAAACAAAAGCCCTGGATCAGATGGTTTTACATGTTGAGTCTTACCAAACATTGAAAAAAGACTTAATAAAAGAGACTTTGCATAGGAGGGCAGGGGTGCAATGTGGTAGGTGGGAAGTGTTATACTGAGTGGGACACTTAAAACCATGTCAACACATTAAGTTAAAAATTAAAAACAAACAAACAAAGAAAGCTATCTTTCTAAACTATTCTAAAAATGCTGAAGAGGAGTGAAGGTTCCCAAGCTCATTTACAAGGGTAACATTGTCCTCATACCAAGACCAGAAAATAAAAAGATATAACAAAAAGTGTAGGCCAATATTCCTGATGAACTAAATGTAATAATCCTCTCCAAAATATTAGCAAACTAAATTAAGCTGTACGTTAAACAGATCATACACCATGATAAAGCAGTGATTAAGTAGGATTTCTTCCTGGGATACAAGGCTGATTTAATAACCACAAATTAATTAATACACTATATAAAATGCAGCATAAAAATTATATGGTCATATCAGTAATTGTAGAAAAATCTTTTGACAAAATCCAATATCCCTTTATGATAAAAACGTACAGCAAAGTGGGGATAGAATGAATATACCTCAATATAATAAAAGTCGCTTATGACAAAACCACAGCTAACATTGTGCTCAATGTTGAAAAGCTGAAACCTTTTTTTTTTTAAGACCAGGAATAAGACAAGGATGTCCACTTTCAACATTCTTTTTTTTCAGTGAGTGGAAGAGTGGCAGAGAGACAGACTCCCACATATGCCCCAATCAGGATCCACCCATCAAGCCCTCTAGGGGTTGATGCTCTGTCCATCTGGGGTGTTGCTTCATTGTTCAGCAATGAAGCTCTTCTTAGTGCCTGAGGCAAAGGCCATGGATACATCCTCAGAGCCCAGGGCCAACATGCTACAATTGAGCCTTGGCTGCAGGATGGGAAGAGAAAGAGAGAGAGAGAGAGAGAGAGAGAGATATTGAGAGAGAGAGAGACAAGCCCGACAGGAAGGAATGGAGAAGCAGATGGGCAGCTCTCCTATGTGCCCTGACTGGAAATCAAACCTGGGATAACCACATGCTGGGCTGATACTCTGCCACTGACCCAAGGACCAGGGACTTTCACCACTGTTATTAAACATAATATTAGAACTCTAGACCCAACAATCAGATAAAAATAAAAAAAATAAAAGGTATCTACATTGGAAAGGAAAAGTAAAACTTACTTTTTTGCAGATGACATGATACTATATGTAGAGAACCCTAAAGATTCTAGCAAAAAAACTATTAGAATAAATGAATTTAGTAAAGTAGCAGGGTACAAAATTAATATTCAAAACTTGGTTGTATTTTTAAATACCAGTAAAGAAATATCAGAAAAAATTTAAAAACAATCACACTTATAATTTCATAAAAAAGTAAAATACTGTACCTAGTAATAAATTTAATCAATGAGGTAAATAACCTATACTTGGAAAATTTTAAGACATTGAAGAAAGAAACTGAATAAAATACAAATAAATGAAAGAATATATTGTGCTCATAGATAAGATGAATTAGCATCATTAAAATATTCATAGCCATCTGTCCTTGGCTGGTTTGCTCAGTGGTAGAGCACTGTCCCAGCTTTGATTCCTGGTCAGGGTACACAAGAGAAGCACCCATCAGCTTCAGCCCTCCTCCTCTCATTTCTCTCTTTCTTTCTCTCTCTCTCCTCCTCCTCCTCCTCCTCCTCCTCCTCCTCCTCCTCCTCCTCCTCCTCCTTCTCCTCCTCCTCCTTCTCCTTCTTCTCTCCTGCAGCCATGGCTCAATTACAATGAGTTGGCCCTGGGTGCTGAGGATGGCTCCATGGCCTCTGCCTCAGACACTAAAAATGGCTCTGCAACAGAGCAAATGCCCCAGATGGGCAGAGCATAGCCACCTAGTGGGCTTGCAGGTGAATCCTTGTAGAGACACATGCGGGAGTTTGTCTCTGCCTCCCCTCCACTCACTAAAAATCAAACAAACAAAAGTTCACAGCAATCTAAAGGTTCAATGCCATATTTATCAAAATACCAAATGGCATGTTTCACAGAACTAGAAAAAATAATCCTAAAATGTATATGGAATTACAAAATACTCTGAATCTTGAAAAATAAGAACCAAGTTGGAGGTGTCATGCTACCAGATATCAAACTATATGATAAGGTTGTAGTAACCAAAAAAGCATGGTAATAATATAAAAACTAACACATAGATCAATAAAACAGAATAGAGAAAAAAGAAATAAACCCATGATGAGATATACTCAGTTAGTGTATGATGAAGGAAGCAAGATTATACATTATGGTAAATACAGTCTCTTCAACAAATGGTGCTGGGAAAACTGGACAGATACATACAAAAGAATGAAACTGGATCACTGTCTTGTACCATATACAAGAATAAACTCAAGAATGGATTAAATATTTACATGTAAGATTCAAAACTATAAAAGTCTTAGGAGAAAACTCTTTGAAATTGCTCTTAGTAATATTTTTTTGGATATGTCTATTTGGGCAAGGAAAACAAAAGAAAAAACAAACAAGTCAGACTATTTTAAACTAAAAAGTTTCTGTAGAGCCAAGAAAACCATCAACAAAATAAAACACAACCTACTTAATTGGAGAAGATATTTTCCAATGATACATCTGATAAGGGGTTAATATCTAAAATATATAAGGAATTCATATGACTTAAGACTAAAAAAAAATCTAATTTAAAAAATTGTATAGAGGACCTGAATAGACATTTATCCAAGTCAGACATATACATGGCCACTAGAGATATGAAAAGATGGTCAACAGCACTAATCATCAGGGAAATGCAAATTAAAACTACAATGAGATATTACCTCATGCCTCTCAGAATGGCTATTTTCAATAAATCAGTAAGTTTTGGCAAGGATGTAGAGCAAATGGAACCTTTGTGCACTATTGGTCAGATCACAATATGAAGGTTCTTCAAAAATTAAAAATAGAATTGCCATATGACCCAACAATTTTACTTCTGGGTATTTATCCAAAAAAACCACTGTTTTCTCACTGATATAATGAATCTAAAAAGAATAGCAACTAGTAGTTTACAAAGTTAATGTTAGCTTAAGATTAGGTCACATATTTAAGAAATTTAGTACTGTGGCTACTAGCATTTATTACATTTTCAGTCTGTTATTTATCTTCATCAACAATATTATGGGACCGTAAACAACTTAATACTTGTAAAAAACACTTTTAAATACACTTTTTAACCATGTTCTTTTATGAGTTACAAAGGAAAACTTGTCTTATTCACACATTATATAGAAAAAAACAGAAAAAGACTTATTGCACTCTCTGGTTAATAATACAGGTGGAAGATGACCTAACTCTAGGCTAAGCCTTCATGACTCTTTCAACATTGCCTTCACAATATTGCCTTAATGTTATACAAAATTTATATCTCTTCTCATCCATCTTCTGAATCTCATAAAATTCAAGGAACTGAAATATCATGCATTGCTGTTTCAGAGATTTTAGGTGGCAAATTTTCCTCAAAGTTAATCATATGCTATGATTCTCTGTCCCAGCCCACTCATACCCCAACCTCCAATCCCAACATCAACATCCATATGAGTACTATCATTTCTGATATTATATTTGAAATTCTAGCTAATTAATTATTGGAAAACATTTTTAAAAATAACATTCTGCTTATAGTGATATACAAATATCTATTTAATTCTACTATACTTCTTTCTTCTGTAAAAATTGATAACTGAACAAAAAGAGGAAGGACAATTGAGCTGTCAACATATTTTATTAAGTAAATAAATATTTGCAACTACTATCACAAATACATGTATGTGAATATCTATGCACAACAGATTCAAGTTGGATATGGCAGACATCACTTTAAATGTCTACACCAATGATGTTCAACCAATGTGCCACAAGAATTTTTAAAACATGCAATACATGACTATTTAGTCAGGGGGACTGACCTTTATTCCCTTAGGTTATCAAATTAAAAAATGACAACATGGCTGTCCTGTGGTGGCACAGTAGATAAAGCATTAACCTGCAATGTTGAGGTCACTGGTTCATATCCCTGGGCTTGCCGGGTCAAGGTGTATACAGAAAGCAACTACTATGAGTAGATGCTTCCTGCTTCTTCTCCATCTTTCTCATACTCCCTCTCTCTTTTTCTTTCTCTCTCTCCCCCCTCTCCAAAAATCAATCAATAAATAAAAATCTAAAAAAAGAAAAGAAAAATTACAACATCCAATACAAGAAGTTATCTGGTATAAATAAATCTAAATTGTACCTATTTTTTTTTGTCAGATCGGCTATACAATATATATGTATATGTGTGCCACAGAATTTTAGCATTTAGTTTCATTATGCCTGAGATGAAAAGTTCAAAAATTGCTGGTCTACACAGTCATCAATGGTTTATACTCTGCATCCACAGGTCTTCTAATCACATTAGGTAGAAAGCTACATGGAAATAAAAACAGCTTAATGTTTGTGTTCAGATTTAAAGATGAATCTGAAAAAGTACAATTGGGTCAAAATAACTAACATGACTTTCATATATTTGCTTTTTCTTCTTAGTTCATTGTTGTTGTTAAAATGTATGGGTATCTATGTGGAATCTTTGAAACTTTTAAAAAGAGACATGTTAACTGTGCAACTGTTTAAAAAAGCCATGTGAAAAATATAAGGAGCCTGATCAGGTGGTGGAGCAGTGCGGACTGGGGAGCAGAAGACCCAGTTTCGAAACTCCAAGGTCGCTGGCTGGAGCGCGGGCTCATCCAGCTTGAGCGCAGGGTTTGCTTGAATGTGGGATTATAGACATGACCCATTCTCATTGGCTTAAGCCCAAATTCGCTGGCTTGAGCAAAAGGTCACTCACTCTGCTCTAACCTCAACGAGATTAAGGAGCCACAACGAAGAACTGATGCTTCTCATCACTCTCCCTGCCTGCCTGTCTGTCCTATCTGTCCTTCTCTCTGCTTCTCTCTCTGTCATGGTCACACATACACAAAAAAAAAGTATAAGGAAATGCCTTTATTGCCCAATAAAAGCAATATTACTTCTCAATTAACTTTTTATCCAGAAAAGCTATGTGAAAGACTATCTAGATATATATCCTCAACATTAATCTATTTCCTACATGTTAGGAAATAAAAAACTACATGACTAGTAAGAAAGAATATACCAGAGAGCTACCCTCCAATGTAAAATGAACACTGATTTTGAAATACTTATCAAATCTACTATTCTTCAGTGATAACCTACTTTTTCCTATAACTCATGATACAAAATCCAAAAAAAATACATGATTTATACAAAATTATAAACCAGAAATTGAAATGGTTTTCTCAAAACATTGATAAATATGATAAATATGATTTGTAAGTATCCAGTCTTACAGGACATTAAGAAAGGTTTTTCTCTTTTTAAAAGTTTTTTTTTTAATTTTTCTTTTATTAATTTTTAGATAGTGAGAGAGATAGAAAGAGAGAGAGAGAGAGAGAGAGAGAGAGAGAGAGAAGGGGGAGGGAGGAGCAGGAAGCATCAACTCCCATATGTGCCTTGACCAGGCAAGCCCAGGGTTTTGAACGGGCGACCTCAGCATTTCCAGGTCAATGCTGTATCCAATGCGCCACCACAGGTCAGGCAGAAAGGCTTTTCTTTTTTATTTTTCCTTGAGGTAACAGAAAAGAAATAACATGGACACATAATGCATTTTGTTTAATCTTTCACTCAGATTCATTTGACTGTTTACATAAAATTAATCAGGAAGTTAATCTAAATGAATGGCTAACTCTACTGTTGCCAATAATTTCTAGCAAAAATATGCAAACTTTTATAAAACTACAGTCTGTTTTCTTTGGAAAGAGCTTTCTTAATTTTCTACTTATTAACCTATTTATAATAAATTTAACATTGAATCTTATGTTACTTAAGAATATCCTCAACACAAAATAAAATTAGAGCAAAAGTAAAAGCTTTTAAATAAAAGAAAAATATTTATAGCATAGCAAGATAGTCTCAAACTCAAATAATTATGGGCTGGTAATCAAAGTCCTTAAAATTCCTCTTTATACAACACTGACTTTAACCACACCTATGAGCTCGACTTTTCTAAAGGAAAATGTCACACTGAGCACTCTGGAAGGAATGTCATAAGTGATTCATCCACGAACCTAAAATAAGATCTTGGGAAACAAAATTAAAGGGTGTGAATAACATTTCTAAACTTTATGCCTTACACCAAAAATGCCAAATTGTGGCACTATGATTGGAAAAATTGCACCAGCTACATATGACGCCCTGCATATTAAACAACCAAAAAAAATGGTTTGGCATAGAAATAAAGCAATTACAGATACTTGTAACTTTCCAAACTACAGCTTGACTCCACTTTCCTCTCCCTATTTTAGACTTTCTTTCAGAAAAGTGTCTAGAAGCTGAGGGAGATTATTTAATTAATCCTCATTGAACAACAGGAAGATCATTACTCATCTTTTTTCCTGTATGAATTATCCATATAATAACTTTTTACATCAATGTGTGTTTTCCAAGTAGAAATTTATCTGAAGCTGTTACTTCCTGCCTGAAAATCATTAGAATTTATTTTAATTAATCTATTAGTGTTAGTTACAAATGTTAGACTATTTTGCAAGAAAAGGGAGAGGGCGTTAGAGAGATTTCTGATGACAAAATTTTCCAAATTTTATCTTAAACATCATTGTGCCAAAGTGAAGAATGGCTTGTAACAAAATGAGATTTGAGAGAGATCATTTGCAATGCCCTTTGCCTGGTCTAAGAGAGAGTTGATGTGCACTTGACCTGAGAACATGGAAAAAGGAAATGATGAGGCAAAAAGCTGTCCAGAGCTGTGAGCCCTCAGACTTCAGTGGGCATCAGATGCAGTTTTTGATGTTGGGACAGGTTTGAGAACATGCATTTCAAACAACTTCCCTGCTGGTCCAGGACTACACTTCGAAAATAAAGCCTTTCTACTCAAAGTGTAGCATTTGGACCAGCAGCACTGTAACCCCAAAAACTTATTAGAAACAAAGACCTTCAGGCCTTACATACGCCTACAATTTTCTCAGGTCGTTTCTATAAAGATGAAGGTTTGAGAGGTAATGCACTGGCCTAAAGTAAAAAACAGATAGGATCAAAGAGAGTTTGGAAAACTTTCAAGTGGATGGCATGACTGGAGGTGCTTACTGCCTGGAGGATTAGGTAGACAGTGGTGATGGTGCTTATTTGAGCTCTGCCATCTCACGGGTGAAGACTGCACCTGGTAGGAATCAACAAAGTTTTCACAAACCCCAAATTTAATTCTAATATACATATGTATGTATGTATGTACATTTTATATATAAATAAAGCCAAGCTTATATAATACAAGCTGATACATAAGGGTAGAACAAGGAATATATACACAAGAAATGAGGTACCTCTTCTAAAAGTCAGAATGAGAACCATGCTTTCTCTACTAAATCCTTTCTCTACAAATCAGAGAAAATTTTCAATTTCTGGCTCTGACTGGATTTATGTCTAACTATCCTACTTCAATCAACTGTGGTAAGAAAAAAAGTTTTAAGCTAAACTAGTTTCTTCCTTACAGGTGAGTCAATTTCTTCTTTGTGTTAACAAAAATAAAAGTAACCGGGCCCATTCTTTTAATGAGAGAATGGTTTAGTAAATGAAACAAAGAGGATAAAACACAATATAAAGACAGGGCTGCTCCTTTGGCCTATAAATGCGTTGCTCTTTGGAACTTTCTCTCTTGAGAAAATGTAAAATCTCTACCAACTTATCTGTCTCAGAACAGGGCTCAGTAAATGATGTCAAGAACCAAGAATTCTGGCCAGCAGCATTTTTAAAAGATGAGTGGCCAGACATATGCTCTATTTACTGGTGGATTATGACAGGTTCTGAGCAAACAGCCCACATCCAAATCCACACCACCTGCTAAGTGGCTGTGAGACCTCTGGAAATTTACTTTGTCTCTCTAAAGCTAAGGCTCTTCATGTTAATCTTAACACATGGCTTATAAGAGAATTAGATGACAGATAAGAAAGCACAGTACCTGAAAGTTAGTCATTTCTCAGTATTTAAGGCATTTCCTGTATTATTTTTACCCTTTGGCCACCATAAAGGATAAAGATGCCATATTTTCTTAACTACTGCAGAAAATTTAGCCTAGATCAGGAGCAGGCCAAATAATAAGCATTATGAAAAGAAAACAGTTTTAACCATTGCGCTGCATACTGTTAAGCCAGGAGGAGCTCTTATTTCATAGATGTGCTACTCCATTGCAATAAAAAATACTTAAGTTTAAAGTAGACTTATTACAAGTGAATCCTTATGTCATTATAGTGGTGGTTATATGACAAAACCCTGAAATGAGCAGGCCATGCAACATTATAGCACAATTGGTGCTATTTATCAATAAAAGACAACAACTTTTTAGGAAACCAAGAGCCATAAAATATATATCAAGTGCTTTTGTGTAATATCTCGAAACTTTGCTCCATTAATATTCAAGGAAGTGCTATTAAGAAATAAATAGTTCTCCCCAAATAGTGGCATTGTGCTGAAATTGACCCAACAATTATTAATATTTTGATAGTGTACCCAAACATTCAAACAGTTATACAGTAATAGATTTTTATTTGTAAAGATTTTTGTTGTATTATAAATATTTAAATTATTTAACTGAAAAGTCAAGTATCTGAATGTTTTAGGGAAAACAGAGAAAGGGGGAAAGAGACTCAGCCTTTTATTAAAGTGCCTCTTTGTTGAAGAAGAAACAGCAAAAGTGAGAGGAGCAAATATCACAGGTACAGAGGCCAGTTACAGACTGATTGACTTGTGGGAATGGAGAGATCAGTTTTCTTGTCCACACCCAGACTGCTGTCTTACCTTGACTAACTTTAATAGAAGGGCTCATTTCATCTGGTCCACAAATATTAAGAGACCTTCTGCCTCAGGTTAGGGAGGGTGAGGCAAGATTATGCCGACATAAATATACACAGAGAGGACATGCTCTCTTTGATCCACACAGGGAGTTAGGTGAAGTAGCTGAGAAATGTACCATGAAATGATATGGTGGCAAAGGAATCCAGTGTTCTTCTTTTGTCATTACATTTCGGGAAATAATCCATCTTGATATATTCCTCAAAATGTGGTTCTCTTACTGTGTCACAGGAAAATATAGGTACAGGGCATATACATTAGAACAGGGGTTGGGAACCTTTTTGGCTGAGAGAGCCATGAACACCACATATTTTAAAATGTAATTCCATGAGAGCCATACAATGACCTGTGTATGTTATGCATTATTCTATAAAAATCTGGTGTTGTCCCAGAGGACAGCTGTGATTGGCTCCAGCCACCCACAATTATGAACAAGAGCAGTGGTAGGAAATGAATGGATTGTAATACATGAGAATGTTATATATTTTTAAGTTATTATTTTTTTATTAAAGATTTGTCTGCGAGCTAGATGCAGTCATCAAAAGAGCCACATGTGGCTCATGAGCCATAGGTTCCCAACCTCTGCATTAGAATATAAATGCCTATTAGAACCAAGATGTGCAACATTACTCCAGGTTTCTGGTTGCCATATAAGGTACTTATATTTTTCCCCTCCCATTAAAAATAAATGACCTCTTTCGTGGAAGATGGCAGCGGAGTAGGCGGATGCACAGACACCCAGCTCTCAACACCAAACTGGAATACAAATCAATTTAGAAAAAATCAGCATGAAAAACCAACACTGAACTGCAAGAACAGCTCTCAAAAACCAAGGAGCAAAGAGGAAGCCACAATAATCCTGGTAAGGGGTGCCTGAACCTCCTCTGCTTACAGGAAGGGAAGCAGGGGGGTGAGGCTGAGAGCCCAGAGAGGATTTCACAGAGGAAAAAGAGCAGAAACTACTGCTCACAGCCACTTACCTGGTGGCCAGGGAGCAAGGTGGGTTGAAAAGACCAGCTTATCTCCCAAGTGGAAAAGACAGGGAGAGGGACAGACTGTGAGGGGCTAAGGTATGCAAGAAACAAAATAAAAAAGCTGACTCATTCGTGCTGGAGGTGGCCATAGCTGGGGGAGGGACTGAACCTTTCAGAAAACAGAGCTGAAGTGCTTCCGGATCAGAGATCTCCAGACATCTATCCAGCTCCAATCAGCACAACAAGACACAGCTGAAAACAAGAAGTGGGGAGGAGGGGCAGTAACTCAGGTCTCCATGGAGATTTGAGATACACCTCCCCCTACTGAAGCTGAGAGAAAAAACCCTGCCCCCAGTGAGATTAGTTGGAGGAAGAGACCTTCAGCGTCTCAGGTTACACCCACAGCATTCCTGGTTACAGTTTCAAGGAAGCCCCCTGCTGAGATCAGTTAACAAGACTATCACTTGTTAAGAAAACAAACAAATCAAGACATCAAAGCTGCCCAAATCCGAAAGTGGATTACAAATAATAGCTGATACCAACCCACGAAGACCTAAAAATAACACAACTGAAAACTGGAGGCAGACAACACCAAGCCTAGACTCAATCAACTCTACAAATAAAAAAAAAAAGAAGAAGATGAGAAAACAAAGGAGTGCAATCCAAATGAAACCACAAGAGACACTTTCGAGAGATGAACTGAGTGATATGGAAATAATCAAACTTCCAGATGCGGAGTTCAAAATAATGATTGTAAGGATGCTTAGGGATCTTAGAACAACAATGGAGGGGGGAGTTTGAAAACCTAAATAAAGAAATAGCAAGTATAAAAAAGAATCAGTTGGAGACGACAAATACAATATCAGAAATAAAGACCACAATGGAAGGAATTAAAAACAGGATAGATAGAGCAGAGGATCGAATCAGCGAGTTAGAAGACAACTGGAATAAAGGCATGAAAGCAGAGAAGAAAAGAGAAAAAAGACTCAAAAAGTCAGAGGAAACTCTTAGAGAGCTCTGTGACAACATGAAGAGAAATAACATCCGCATCATAGGGGTTCCTGAAGAAGAAGAAAAAGAACAAGGGATAGAGACTTTGTTCAATCATATCATAGCTGAAAACTTCCCTAAATTAATGCAAGAGAAACTCTCACAAATCCAAGAAGCACAGAGGACTCCATTAAAGAGAAACCCAAAGAAACCTACACCAAGACACATCATAATTAAAATACCAAAGCTAAGCGATAAAGAGAAAATATTAAAAGCTGCAAGAGAAAAAAAAGTTATCACCTACAAAGGAGCCCCCATAAGGATGACATCTGACTTCTCAACAGAAACACTTGAGGCCAGAAGGGAATGGCAAGAAATATTCAAAGTAATGCAGAACAAGAACCTACAACCAAGACTACTTTATCCAGCAAGGCTATCGTTTAAAATTGAAGGAGAAATAAAAAGCTTCCCAGACAAAGAACAACTCAAGGAATTCATTACAACCAAACCAATGCTGCAGGAAATATTAAGGGGCCTGGTGTAAACAGATAAAGTGGGAAAAGAATACAGAAAAAAAAAAAGAAAAAGGAATACACCTTTAAAGAAGAAAATGGCAATAAACAACTACATATCAATAATAACCATAAATGTAAATGGATTAAATGATCCAATCAAAAGACATAGGGTAGCTGCGTGGATAAGAAAACAGGACCCATACATATGTTGTCTACAAGAGACACACCTTAGAACAAAAGACACACACAGATTGAAGGTAAAAGGATGGAAAAAAATGTCTCATGCAAACGGAAATGAAAAAAAAGCTGGGGTAGCAATACTTATATCAGACAAATTGGACTTTAAAACAAAGGATATAGTAAGAGATAAAGAAGGCCACTACATAATGATAAAGGGAGTAGTCCAACAGGAAGATATAACTATTATAAATATCTATGCACCTAATATAGGAGCACCCAAATATATAAAACAGATTTTGATGGATTTAAAGGGCGAGATCAACAGCAATACTATAATAGTAGGGGATTTCAATACCCCACTAACATCACTAGATAGATCCTCAAGAAAGAAAATTAACAAAGAAACAGCAGACTTATTGGAAACACTAGATCAACTCGATTTAATAGATATCTTCAGAACCTTTCACCCTAAAGCAGCAGAATATACATTCTTTTCAAGTGCTCATGGTACATTCTCTAGGATAGACCACATGTTAGGGCACAAAAGTGCTCTCAACAAATTTAAGAAGACTGAAATCATATCAAGCACTTTCTCCAATCACAACGGCATGAAACTAGAAATGAATCACAGCAGAAAAGCTCAAAAATTCTCAAACACATGGAAACTAAATAGCAGGGTGTTAAATAATGAATGGATTAAGAATGAGATCAAAGAAGAAATAAAGAAATTCCTAGAAACGAATGACAATGAGCATACAACAACTCAAAATTTATGGGACACAGCGAAAGCAGTGCTGAGAGGGAAGTTCATAGCACTACAGGCACACTTTCAGAAGCTAGAAAAAGCTCAAATAAACAACTTAACCCTGCATCTAAAAGAATTAGAAAAAGAACAGCAAGTAAAGCCCAAATGTAGTAGAAGGAAGGAAATAATAAAGATCAGAGCAGAAATAAATGACATAGAGGCTAAAGAAACAATACAGAGGATCAATGAAACTAGGAGCTGGTTCTTTGAAAAGGTAAACAAGATTGATGAACCTTTAAGTAGACTCACCAAGAAAAAGAGAGAGAGGACTCAAATAAATGAAATTAGAAATGAGAGAGGAGAAATAACAACTGACACAACAGAAATACAAAATATTGTAAGAAAATACTATGAAGAACTGTATGCCAAAAATCTAGACAACCTAGATGAAATGGACAAATTCCTTGAAACGTACAATCTTCCAAAAATCAATCTGGAAGAATCAGAAAACTTAAACAGACCAATTACACCAAAGGAGATCGAAACAGTTATCAAAAAACTCCCAACAAAAAAAAGCCCAGGGCCCGATGGCTTCACAACGGAATTCTACCAAATATTCAAAGAAGAACTAACTCCTATCCTTCTCAAACTATTTCAAAAAATTCAAGAGGAAGGAAGACTTCCAAGCTCCTTTTATGAGGCGAGCATAATTCTGATTCCAAAACCAGGCAAAGACCACACAAAGAAAGAAAATTATAGGCCAATATCTCTGATGAATATAGATGCTAAAATCCTCAACAAAATATTAGCAAACCGGATCCAACAATATATGGAAAAAATCATACACCATGATCAAGTGGGATTTATTCTGGGGAGGCAAGGCTGGTACAATATTCGTAAATCAATCAATGTGATTCATCACATAAACAAAAAGAAGGAGAAAAACCATATGATAATTTCAATAGATGCAGAAAAAGCATTTGATAAAATCCAGCACCCATTCATGATCAAAACTCTCAGCAAAGTGGGAATACAGGGAACATACCTCAACATGATAAAAGCCATCTATGAGAAACCCACAGCCAACATCATACTCAATGGGCAAAAATTAAAAGCAATACCCTTAAGATCAGGAACAAGGCAGGGGTGCCCCCTTTCACCACTCTTATTTAACATAGTCCTGGAAGTCCTAGCCACAGCAATCAGACAAGAAGAAGAAATAAAAGGCATTCAAGTTGGAAAAGAAGAAGTAAAACTATCATTATTTGCAGATGATATGATATTGTATATAGAAAACCCTAAAGTCTCAGTCAAAAAACTACTGGACCTGATAAATAAATTCAGCAAAGTGGCAGGATATAAAATCAATACTCAGAAATCAGAAGCATTTTTATACACCAACAATGAACAGTCAGAAAGAGAAATTAAGGAAACAATCCCCTTCACAATTACAACCAAAAAAATAAAGTACCTAGGAGTAAACTTAACCAAGGAGACTAAAGACTTGTACTCGGAAAATTACAAAACATTGATAAAAGAAATCAAGGAAGATACTAACAAGTGGAAGCATATACCGTGCTCATGGTTAGGAAGAATAAACATCATTAAAATGTCTATATTACCCAAAGCAATTTATAAATTCAATGCAATACCAATTAAAATACCAATGACATACTTCAAAGATATAGAACACATATTCCAAAAATTTATATGGAACCAAAAAAGGACACGAATAGCCTCAGCAATCTTAAAAAAGAAGAATAAAGTGGGAGGTATCACACTTCCTGATATCAAGTTATACTACAAGGCCATTGTACTCAAAATAGCCTGGTACTGGCATAAGAACAGGCATATAGATCAATGGAATAGAACAGAGAACCCAGAAACAAACCCACAGTTCTATGGACAACTGATATTTGACAAAGGAAGTAAGGAAATACAATGGAGTAAAGACAGCCTCTTTAACAAATGGTGTTGGGAAAATTGGACAGCTACCTGCAAAAAAATGAAACTAGATCACCAGCTTACACCACTCACAAAAATAAACTCAAAATGGATAAAAGACTTGAATGTAGGCCGTGAAACCATAAGCATCTTAGAAGAAAACATAGGCAGTAAGCTCTCCGACATCTCTCGGAGCAATATATTTGCTGATTTTCTCCACGGGGAAGTGAAATAAAAGACAGGATAAACAAATGGGACTATATCAAACTAAAAAGCTTTTGCACAGCTAAAGACAACAAGAACAGAATAAAAAGACAAACTACACAATGGGAGAACATATTTGACAATACGTCTGATAAGGGGTTAATAACCAAAATTTATAAAGAACCTGTAAAACTCAACACCAGGAAGACAAACAACCCAATCCAAAAATGGGCAAAAGAGATGAATAGACACTTCTCCAAAGAGGACCTACAGATGGCCAATAGGCATATGAAAAAATGCTCAACATCACTAATCATTAGAGAAATGCAAATTAAAACCACAATGAGATATCACCTTACACCAGTCAGAATGGCGCTTATCAACAAAACAACACAGAATAAGTGCTGGCGAGGATGTGGAGAAAAGGGGACCTTCCTGCACTGCTGGTGGGAATGCAGACTGGTGCAGCCACTGTGGAAAACAGTATGGAGATTTTTCAAAAAACTGAAAATCGAACCGCCTTTTGACCCAGCTATCCCACTTTTAGGAATATACCCCAAGGACACCATAGAACGGCTTGAAAAGGAGAAATGCACCCGCATGTTTGTGGCAGCATTGTTCACAATAGCGAAGATCTGGAAACAGCCCAAGTGTCCGTCAGAGGATGAGTGGATTAAAAAACTTTGGTACATATATACTATGGAATACTACTCAGCCATAAGAAATGATGACATCGGATCATTTACAGTAACATGGATGGACCTTGATAACATTATACGGAGTGAAATAAGTAAATCAGAAAAAAAACTGAGATGAATCCATACATAGAAGGGACATAAAAATGAGACTCAGAGACATGAACAAGAATGTGATGGCAACAGGGGCGGGGGTGTTGGGGGAGGGGGGAGGGGGTGAAGAAGGAGAGAGGGGTTAGGGGAGGGGAGGGGCATAAAGAAAACCAGATAGAAGGTGACAGAAGACAATTTAACTTTGCGGGAGGGGTATACAGCACAATCAAATGTCAAAATAATCTAGAGATATTTTATCTCAACATATGTACCCTGATTTATCAATGTCACTGCATTAAATTTAATAAAAAAATATTAATATTAAAAAAAAATAAAAAAATAAATGACCTCTCTAGGCTATAGAGCTATACTCTGCAATTCTCTCTTGACCCATCAAATTATAACTATAAGAAAAAAAATCAGAGAAGTACATGGGATGAAAGTGTGATGAATGTTCTTGTGTGTCTAGATTCTGCGTGAGGCCCATTCAGGTGCTTACAAACCTTATGTCTGTTCCCACAACAAAGCTTAGGAAAGTCCCCTAATCTTGTCACGTGTTTGAATATGAGTAAGCTCTATCAGAGTATCAGGCTTTCAAAAAAAATTCAGTATATAAAAACTAGAATATGGATTTAACAAAGAATTAGCCTAAGTCAACTTGTGAAAATAAAAGAAATTAAAAGACTATAGATTTTCATTTCTCTTTTGGACAGATAAACTACTCAAGCAAGTTAGAAAATAAAAGCAGAAGATTTTCAGAGCTTGTCCTTAGAATGCTTTTGTAGAAAAAAAAATCAAAACATTCCAAAGCATTGAAATTGTGAGAGATTTTTTTTTTCATTCTAATTTCTGGGGATCACAATTTTTTCTACACTATAATAAGAAAGGAAGATATGTATAATTTTAGATAAAACATCTGTGAAGTCCATTCTTGAACCACAAAATACATATGTTTTAAAGGAGTCTTTAATTTCTCAAAATCTTTCATTTTCCTTGTCCCACTATGGGAAGGGGAAAGCCAAGCAGATTCTCTTTCCTCCCATCTGAAGTGAATTTCTACCAGCCAACCACAAGTTGGAAAGGATTACATATATTTGTAGCTCTTTATAACCACACAGAGTTTTGTACTTCAAAGAATAAGAGCAGATGAGATGTTTATTGGTCTGCTGGTGCTTCCCCAGGATTTAGTGCATATTGTCATACACTTCATCCCTTTATAGACTGAAAGATATCACATTAGTTAAATAAAGTTTGCTTAGACACATTTTACTACTTAGGCAAATGTCCTCTATGTACTCCTTTTTTAAAAGTTGGGCTATTTTTTGTCAACAAAATGCAACTTTAATTTGCACTCTGATTTTTAAATTTCCTTTAAGCACCTTTCTGCAAATATTTGGTTTCTATGGCTGCTTGCCCTCAGTGTCTGCAAGGAATTCTCTTGCCAAAGATGAATGAATCAGAAATTTTCTGAATATATTGGCCAAATGGGACGGTGCATTTTGTCCTAATTATTCACGTGCCAGGACACATTTATTTGCACAACACCAAAACATGGCAGCATGCCTCCCAACAAATTGGGCTCCAGAAAATTCAATACTATCTGGCAATATGGAAAAGAAATACCTCAATACCAAATTTTCTTTTAAATATAGCTGTGTGGAAAATAGATTCATAAAACCTCCACAGGATGTGAACAAGTCTGTTGAAGTGATTGAAAAGCAGAGATGAATCCTTGGCAATCAGGAAACTCAAGTGTTTCTGCTTGAATGAAACACAGGGTAAAAACTGAGGAATGAACAAAATAAAACTGTATACTTTAAAGGAAAGTTCACATGTTTTGAACTTCTGTCATACAGAATCTGTTTAATATTTAATCAGAAACTGAAGATGAATATGTAACTAGTCTGGGAAGTTTAAGAAATATCTAAAATAAAATTTTAAAATTCATGGTTTATAAATATCAATATATAATAAAGAATTAAGAAAATTTAAGATGACATTTTTTTAGATTAGTAAGTGAATTGAGGTGGCTAGTATGAGAAGAAAGTATACAGATACAATGGCACTCTGCTGAGTTTCATGGTCCCAAGAAAGAAATATGTAATTATAAGCAAAGAAGAAGGAAATATAAATTAGAAGATAAAATGAAAGGAAATATTTTCTATGTAAAACACCAGTAATGCTGTCTTCTCTTATGAGAACTTAAAAGATCCCTAGATACCAGTCATTATACAAAAAACAAACAAAAAAATCCCCGACTGCTAACCATATCCACAACAGAACTTGTTTTTATGAATGTACAGAAGTTCAAGGTATAAGACTGTAAAAACACAATTGATTCACAATAAGTTATTTAATTCTTATAAAATAAAGTATATGGGTTATAAAAATAACTAATACGGCCCTGGCCAGTTTGTTCAGTGGTAGTCCCAGGTTCAGTTCACAGCCAGGTCACACAGGAAAAGCACCTATCTGCTTCTCCACCCATCCCCCTCTCCTTTCTCTCTATCTCTGTCTTTCTCTCCTGCAGCCAGGGCTTCACTGGAGCAAAGTTGGCCCAGGCGCTGAGAATGGCTCCATGGCCCACACCTCAGGCACTAGAATGGCTCCAGCCACAACTGAGCAGCACCCCAGATGGGCAGAGCATCGCCCCTAGTGGGCTTGCTGGGTGGATCCGGGTTGGGCGTATGTGGGAGTCTGTCTCTCTGCCTCCCTGTTTCTCATTTCAGAAAAATAAAAAATAAAAAACAAATTAAAACTTATTAAGCAATTATTATTGTTGGCATTTATTTAAGCTTCAAAGCAGTTATATATTGCAGGCACAATTATAGCTACAGTTTACAAACAGAACTGAGTCCAGAATTGGTTAAGTAAACTGTCCAAATCACAGACTGAATAACGTCAGAGTTGACTGCCTATTTTTGAAGCCCCTATCTAATACCAACCTTGTTGTAGCTACTTGCTGTACTACTTAGGATTAAGTCACCATTTTCTTAGAAAGAAATCTCAGCTCTTTCTTTGTAGGTCTAAAACTTACTATATTTTTCCTATTTGATTTTCTATTTACGTGTGTGTGCAATGGGGTGTGGGCTGTGAGACAGAGATTTGTAGAAACTCGAAAAGTCTTATTTTTGTCAGTGACCTATATTGTCCATATCTCATTCCACAACTCATGTTTATTCAGATGGTCTTCTTTGTGGGTGAACAAGATTTTAATTTAATATAACTAACATTATCTATCTTTTCTTTATGTTTAAGATTATCATTCTTTTCCTTTATTTTTCTCAAAAAATAACTTCCCTATATTCAAGTTGTGAAGATATTCTAACAGAAATTTTTGTTAAAATTTTATAGTTTTGCTCTCCATATTTTGTTCTGAAATCCATCTGTAACTGATTTTATCTGTTTTTAGAAAACAGTTATATTTTTCCATAAATATATCCAATTTTCTTAGCACATCTACTGAAAAGACTATTCTTTTTTCCTTATCAGCCATGCCATCTCTGTCACTTATCAATTGCCCTTGTAGAACGAATGACTTTTTTTTTTACTGTAAATACTGTTTTACTGCATCACATGTGTTAGAATATACTGTTTTGTAATTGTCTATTCAAAACATTTTCTACTGTCTATTGTAATTCATGAGTTCTTTCACTTCCAATAAGATGAATATTTTTCTAAAATATTTAATGTTAACTACAGGCTAATTGTACTGTTATAAGAGAACTTGCTCTGCATGATATAAGTCTCTTGGAATTTATAATAATGTAAAATTGTTACACAATTGGTGGACTGAGCTTTTATTTTCAATGATGGTGCTACATCCTTCATCCTAAGAAATGCTTTTTCCCTTACTGTCTGTTTTAAGTTAATAAAACTAAACCATATTTCTTTTGGTTGGTGTGTACTTGTTATAGCCTTCCAAGTTTTACTATCAACTTTTCTGTTTCTTAATGTATAATGTGTGCCAATATTGAATGTTGTTTGAGTTCTTTCTCTAAATTTGTATCCTTTTGGTTTTAACTGAAGCACTTAATTGACCTTCAACTGCTGTTTAAGTTTCTTACTTTATATTGTGCTTATTTTGCTCCTGGTTGTTTTATTTTGAGGTTTTTTTCTCTTTTATGTTGAGTATTTTAATTCATTTTTTATTTAAGAGTTTGAAACCATGTACAGTCCTGCATCACTTAACAATGGAGAATATTCTGAGAAATGCATTCTTGGGCCATTTCATCATTATGGGAACAATACAGAGTACACTTAAATCTAGATACTGTATCCTGCTATACACTAGGCTCTATGGAAGAGCCTGCCAATTTCTCACCTTTGTCATCTCATGCACACATAAAACAATTACTAAAACTCTGCAGCACAATAAAAGTTATGTATTTTGCTGACATGACCAAAAATAGGTATAATTTTGATTCATTCACACTGGAAAGCTATTGCTGTGTTAGCTATTGTCTTTTTTTATTTGACAATCTAAGGAAAAAGATGTCAGTACTCAATTATGGGGTTCAAATAATTTAACAACCGGTTCTCTGCCCTAATGACTATATTAAGTATAAAAAAAGATATACCAAAATTTAGTTTATCATTTTATACATTTAATACTTAAATAAGAATAATAAAAGAAGTACACAAAACTAATTATGTTAAAGTTTTAAAATATTAATGAAAAATATTAAGTAATGCCTGAAACAAAACAATAAAACTGTTATTTAAGATATTTGCTTATTGCTTCTTAATTGGCAATCTCACTTGGGTTTTTTTTTCCACCTATGGACAGAATGACCATTACTACAAGCACTTAGAATAGGCTGTTACACAGATGAACGTTAAAAAAGAGTAAGGAGGTAGTGGAGCCAAAAGCCAGCCCCTTGCTCACCGAACTCGCCAAAATCTGCAAATTGGTGCAAAGGTGACCAGTCTGATAAAAAGAAGTCCTTAGAATTCAGAGAAGATGGCAGCGGAGTAGGCAGACGCACAGATGCCCAGCTCTCACCACCAAACTGGAATACAAATCAATTTAGGAAAAATCAGCATGAAAAACCAACTCTGGACTACAGGAACAGCTCTCAAAAACCAAGGAGCAAAGAAGAAGCCACAACAAACCTGGTAAGGGAGTGCCTGAATCTCACCTGTTTACAGGAACGGAGGGTGGGGTGAGTCTGGGAGCTGAGAGGGGATCTCACTTCAGGGAAAAGAGCAGAAGGTACTGCTCGCAGCTACTTGCCTGGAATCCAGGGAGCGAGGTGTGTTGAAAGGACCAGCTTATCTCCCAAATGGAAAGGAAAGAGAGAGGGACTGTGAGGGGCTAAGGAATGCAGGAGACGACCTAACAAAAAAGCTGACTCATTCGTGCTGGAGGTGGCCATAGCTGGGGGAGGGACTGATCCTTACCCACAAAACAGTACTGAATTGCTTCCAGATCAGAGATCTCCAGACATCTCTTCAGTTCCAATCAGCGCAACAAGACACAGCTGAAAACAAGAAGTGGGGAGGAGGGGCAGTAACTCAGGTCTCCATGGAGATCTGAGATACACCTTGCCCTACTGAAGCTGAGAAAATACCCTGCCCCAAGAGAGATTAGTTGGTGGAAGAGGCCTTCAGAGTCTCAGGTTATACCCATCGCATTCCTGGATACAATTTCAAGAAAGCTCCCTGCTGAGATCAGTAAACAAGACTATCACCTGTTAAGAAAACAAACAAATCAAGACTTCAAAGCTGCCCAAATCCGAAAGTGGATTACAAATAATAGCTGATACCAACCCAAGAAGATGTAGAAATAACACAACTGAAAACTGGAGGCAGACAACACCAAGCCTAGACTCAACCAGCTCTATAAGCAAAACACCCAAACACAGACATAATGAGAAGACAGAGAAGTGCAATCCAAATGAAACCAGAAGAGACACCTTCAGGAGATGAACTGAGTGATATGAAAATAATCAAACTTCTAGATGCGGAGTTCAAAATAATGATTGTAAGGATGCTTAGGGATCTTAGAACAACAATGGATGGTCATTATGAATACCTAAATAAAGAAATAGCAAGTATAAAAAAGAATCAGTCAGAGATGACAAATATAATATCAGAAATAAAGACCACAATGGAAGGAATTAAAAATAGGATAGATAGAGCTGAGGATCAAATCAGCGAGTTGGAGGACAACTTGAATGAAAGCATGAAAGCAGAGAAGAAAAAAGAAAAGAGACTCAAAAAGTCAGAGGAAACTCTGAGAGAGCTCTATCACAACATGAGAAATAACATCCTCATCATAGGAGTTCCTAAAGAAGAAGAAAAAGAACAAGGGATAGAGACATTGTTCAATCATATCATGGCTGAAAACTTCCCCAAATTAATGCAGGAGAAACTCTCACAAGTTCAAGAAGCACAGAGGACTCCATTAAAAAGAAACCCAGAGATGACGTCAGAGTAATGGTGGGAAAGGAAGCGATACCGATAAATCTCCCCCAAAACTCAAAAAGGTCTTCAACCAGAAACAGAAAAACCTATCCTTGGAGCCTCCAGATGTTTCGCAATACACCCGAAGGTATGATCGAGCAAAAAATTGGCTAAATATATAACCAAACCCCGATGGAAATAGGGAGTAAAAAATGCTCCACCTACCTCACTAACCTAAACAGGGCAGCTTTCACTGGAAACTGAGAATATAGAAACTAAGGTGGGCAAAGGGGGTGAATAGATCCAGGCCACGGCACAAACGGCTGAACCAGGCTGTGGGACGGAGATCCAAGCTGAGGAAAAACTGTTCCTGTGACAACCCGGGCAATACAGCTAACACTCGCGCCAAACCCAGACAAAGAAAGACAAGTGGGGCAGCCATTTTACCCGATCTCCTGGTCGGCGCACGCAGATAGTGGGCGAGAGATTCCTTCCAAAGCTCCAGGAGTGTGCACCTGTGTTGTCCCACAAAGAGGCAGAGTCAGAGGCATTTGTGTGGGCCGAAAGTGGAATCTCTGGGCCGCCCCAGTGCCCTGGGGGAGCCGCGCACTGGGAGGGAGCGAGAACTAATTCCAACGCTGAAACTTTTCCGTGCAGGAGGGGGTTTCACTCAGAGGGTGAGACCACTGGTCTGATATCCTGGTCTGCGCATGCAGATAGTGATCAAGAGATTCCTCCGAGTGCCTCAGCAGTGTGCGCCCATGTTACCCCACAGAGAGGAAGAGTCAGGGACCTTTGTGTGGGCCAAAAGCGGAATCTCGGGCCACCCCAGCGCCGTGAGGGAGCTGCGCACGGGAAGGAAGCGAGAACTAATTCCAACACTGGAACTTGTCTGTGTGGGAGGGGTTTCACTCAGAGGATGAGGCGGCTGGCCTCATATCCTGGTCGGCGTGCACGGAGAGTGGGCAAGAGACTCCTCCCAGCACCTCAGGAGTGGGAGCCCATGTCCCACAGAAGGGCAGAGTCAGGGGCCTTTGTGTGGGCCGAAAGTGGAGTCTCAGGCCACCCCAGCACCTTGAAAAAGCCACACATGGGGATGGACCGAGAGCCAATTCCAACGCTGGAACTTTTCAGTGCGGGCGGGGGGTTTCACTCAGAGGGCGAGACTTCCGGCCTGGCATCCTGGTCTGCGTGCACAGATAGTGAGTGAGAGTTTCCTCCAAGCGCCCCGGGAGTGGGTGCCCGCCCGTGTTACCGGACAGAGTGGCACAGGCAGAGGTCTTTGAGTGGGCGGAAGCCCTGCCTGATTATGCTAGCAGCTCTGACTGACTGAGCCTCACCCAGAGCCCTGTGCTGGTGGAAATAGAGTGGGGAGTGGCCAGCTCTTTTAGCCTCTTACTATACAGGCAGAGGCAGCAGCAACCCCACAGCTGGATTATCAGGCTACTAATTGAGGAAGGAAAGACTAGAAGAGAGGCTCCAGGAACACGGACTCTCTCACTGTCGGAGCCTATAAATGCTAATGAACCTCAACTGACAACATGACTAAAGCACAATATATGACATCGACATAGAGACTTATCAACTGCAAACCTCTACCTGAGCGTGCCAAAGGGGCAGAACCTGGGGTACAGAGTCACCGACCAGAAAGAGGGAGAGAAAATAAAAAGCAAGAAGATAACCTCTCAAAATCAAGAATAATCTGCAAACTTTATAACCTATCCCTTTTATTATATTTGTTCGTTTGTTTCTCTTATCTTCATCCTTGATTTTTTTTCTCCTCCTCCAATTTAGTCGTTTAACTCTCTACCAGACTTACTCTCTCTTCTCCTTGAACTACACTACCCATAAGTGTTACATCTCCCATTATCTTTTCTTTCCTCTTCCTTTTTCTCTATGAGAGTTGCACTCTAAAACCCTTAACTCTCTCTCTTTCTCCTCTATTTTCTTTTTTCTTCCTTTAGTGGTTCCCTCTTTTTTTCTCTCTCTCTCTCTATCCTTTTTCCCACTATATTAGTTTCTTCCTTTCTCCTTTACATCTCCTCTCATTCAAACCTCAATAATGAACAAATTATATTATCTGAAACTCAAACTTATGTTTGTGGCATTTTGGGGGGTTTTTACTTCACCTTTTTAACTCACTAGCAGTGCTCCCATCCCTGACTCTCCATTTTATCAAGCTCTTGTTCCACTAAATAAAATAGTAATTTTTTAATTTGTCCCCCCATTTTCCTATTTCCCTCTTATTCTTCTCATCATAACTCTTAGTCAAGCAACACCTAAAGGCAAATAATTTTATTCTTGATCCAAATTTTTCCTTATTTGCTTTTTGTGGGTTCATACCCCCCTTTTTTATTTTTTATTTTTATTTTTTTATTTGGTTTTTTTTATTTTGTATTTTTTGCCCCTTTATTACTTTTCCCCAATTCAGGCCCTCCATTACAGGCATTGTTTGTTCTATTTAATAAAATATAATTCACAGTTTACCACAAGATTTTCTCAAGAAAGAGGGGAGAGGAGAGGAGTGGAAAAAAGAAGGGGGGGATAATTTCCTTTTTTATTTTTATTTTATTTTTCTTTATTTTATTAATTTTAAAAAATTTTTTTGATTTTTTATTTTTTTAACTTTTTATTCTTTATTAAATCTCATTAATACTATCAACAAAACCACCCTCACATGCCATTAAGGAAGAGAAAATCGAATATCATGGATACAAAAGAAAGAGAGGTAACACAGATGAGGAAAAATCTATGGAGAAAAAATTTAATATATTGGAAACCTTGGAGCTAAATGACAGAGAATTCAAGATAGAAATGCTAAAAATACTCAGAGATATACAAGAAAACACAGAAAGGCAATTTAGGGAGCTCAGAAAACAACTCGGTGACGTCACGGAAATGGCGCCGTGAGCAGCGCGTCCGACAGATCTCCCCAAAATCTCAACAAATTTATCAACTAGAAACAGAAAAATTTATCCTCGAAGCATTCCGGAGTTCCACACACACACTGAAAACAAAAGGACTGTTGCCGAGGAGGGAGTACACCTGTGGTGAGTCAACCCACACGTGCAGCTGCCTGCCGACACTCGGGGACGGCAGCCTGGGCACTGGCAGCCGCCCCTGCATGCCCTGAGAAACCACTGCGCCGCGGTCCGGAGAGTCCCCAACCACTGGCGTGACAAGAAACCGTGCGCGCGCCCAGTGCTGGGGTCCAGAGAGTCCCCGTCCACTGGCGTGCTGAGAAACCGCGCGCACGCCCCGTGCCGCGGTCCCCATCCACTGGCATGCTGAGAAACCGCACGCGCGCCCCGTGCCGCGGTCCCCGGCCACTGGCGTGCCGAGAAAACGTACGCGCGCCCCGAGCCGCGGTCCGGGAGGGGAGCCAAGGCTATCTTTCCTAGTCAGGAGATTCTCTCCGTGGGCGGGGCACCTCACCCAGCCATTCAAGCTAACAATCAAGCGTTGGGGGGAGGGGCGCGCAGGCAGCCTGAAATACTTTATGGAGCACAGCTGCGGATCCAATCACTGAAATTAGCTTAACCCATGAAATCTACGCACCCACGGGGTTCTAATTGATAAGATCCCTCCCAGTTCAGCGATCCAAGACAAGAGGCGTGATATTTTTCAGTGCCTTTCGCTAAAGAAGCGGGGGCAACTTCTGATTGACAGAGCCTCCATATTCAGGGATATACCTAACAAGAGGGACTTGGCAAATATTAAGATCCATAAAGCAAACAGCGACTAGTGATTCTTCTTCCCAGCCAAAACAGGATACCAAGTGTGGAAAGCCTGGGTTGAGTGGTCCAACTGAATGCTAGGCGCTGAACAGTCACCTTGACAACAATTGACTCCCAGCCCCACCTGATTACGCTGGAGGCTCTGACTGCCAGAGCCTTACCCAGAGCCTTGTGCTGAGTGAGGATAGAGTGGGGATTTCCCAGTTCTTTGAGTCTCTTACTCCCCAGACAGAAGCAGTGGCAGCCTCATAGCTGGATCACCAGGCTGCTAATTCAGGAAGGAGAGACTAGGAAAGAAATTCCAGGAAAGCAAACTCTCTCATTGTTGGACTCTGCAAAAGCCAACAAGCCTTGACTACCAGCGAGACTAAAGCCAATTATATGACATTGCCATAGAATCCCATCAACTGCAAATTCCTACCTAAGAGTGACACAGGGGCAGAGCCTGGGGTACAGAGTCACCGACCAGGAAGAGGGAGAGAAAAGAAAAAAAGAAGAAGTTAACCTCTCAAAATCAAGAAAAATCCACAGACTTTATAACTTGTTCCACTAATTCTTTGTTGTTGTTGTTTCTTTCTTCTATCTTATTGCCTTTATTATTATTTCTATTTCTTCCACCTCGGTCCTTTTACTCTCTGCCCATCTTATGCTACCCTTTTCTTGAACTACACTACCAATGATGTTACATTTTATTTCTTTTCTTCATCTTAACTCTCCTTTAGGGTTACACTCCAAAACCCTTAACTCTCACTCTCTCCCCTTTTGTTTTTTTTTTTTCTTTCCTTTCCTTTTTTTCTTCCTTCATTTCTCTCTTATTCTTATTTTTTCCTTTCTGTTCATTTTGTCTTTTCTCCTTTTACTTTTCCTCCCATTTAAGCCTCAACCACGAACAAATTATTTAATTTGGAACTCAAGTTTTTGTGGGGTTTTTTTTTTTGTTGTTCTTTTTTTTATTCTGCTTTTGTTCTTGGTTTTCCTTTATTTGTTTGTTTTTGTAACATTTTGGGCAATTTTTACATTGCTTTTTAACTCACTAGCATTCCTCCCAACCCAAAGTCTCCATTGTATTTAGTCTTCGCTCCACTTAATACAACAGATTTTTACTTATTATTTTTATTTTTATTTTTTTCTTCTGTAATTATTGTTTTTTCTCTCCTTTTTTCTGTTTCCCTTTTATCCCTCTCATTATATCTCTTAGTCGACCACCACTTACAAGCAAATCATTTTATGCTTGTCTAAGATTTTCTCCCTTTTTTTTTTTGTATTTAGTAGGTCCCTACTCCCTTTTTTGCCCCTTGAACTCTTCACCCCAAATCAGGCCCTCCACTATAGGCAGTTTTTGTTCCATTTAGCATAATATAATTCACAGGTCATCACGATATTTCCTAAGGAGGTGAGAGGAGGGGAAGAGAAGAAAGAAAAAAGGGGGAAATAATAAATTATTACTTTTTTGTGGAGTGTTTACCTTTTTCCTTATTTTTTTTCTTTTTTTTTCCTTTTTATTTTTATTAATTCTAATTAACATCATCATCAAGACCACATTCAGATGCCAATAAGAAAAAGGAAATCGAACATTATGGATACAAAAGAAAGAGAGGTAACACAAATAGATGTGGAAAAATCTATGGAGAAAAGATATAACATATTGGAAGCCTTGGAGCCAAATGAGAGAGAATTTAAAATAGAAATCTTAAAAATACTCAGAGATATACAAGAAAACACAGATAGGCAATTTAGGGAAATCAGAAAACAACTCAACGATCACAAAGAATATATTACCAAGGAAATTGAAACTATAAAAACAAATCAAACAGAAATGAAAAACTCAATTCAAGAGTTGAAAAACGAGGTAACAAGCTAAGCTAATAGAACAGCCCAGATAGAAGACAGGATCAGTGAAATAGAAGACAAGCAACTTGAGGCACAACAGAGAGAAGAGACTCAAAAATAATAAAAAACGAGAAAGCCCTACAGGAATTGTCTGACTCCATCAGAAAGAATAACATAAGAATAATAGGTATATCAGAGGGAGAAGAGAAAGAAAATGGAATGGAGAATATACTCAAACAAATAATAGATGAGAACTTCCTAAGCCTGTGGAAAGAACTAAAGCCTCAAATTCAAGAAGCAAACAGAACACCGAGTTTTCTAAACCACAACAAATCCACTCCAAGGCACATCATAATGAAGATGACACAAACCAATGACAAAGAAAAAATTCTCAAGGTAGCCAGGGAAAAGAAGAATACAACATATATAGGAAGGCCTATTAGATTATCATCAGATTTTTCAGCAGAAACTCTACAAGCTAGAAGAGAGTGGACCCCAATATTTAAAGCCCTGAAAGAGAGGAACTTTCAGCCAAGAATACTATAACCATCAAAGCTATCCTTCAAGTACGAAGGAGATATAAAAATATTCACAAATACAGAAAAGATGAGAGAATTTATCATCAGAAAGCCCCCACTCCAGGAATTACTAAAGGGGGTTATCCAACAAGATTCAAAGAACAAAAGAAAACATAACCACAAGTAACAGCTCCACCAAGAAAACAATAAAACCAAACTTAAACTGTGACAACAAAACAAAAAAAAAAGGGGAGAAAGGATGAAGATTAACAGTAGCAAGGGACGATGAAGCGCAGAAATACTCACAAGAAAGGGTACTACAATGAATATGGTAGGTACCCTTTTCATTACTTAATGGTAACCACCCTTGAAAAAATCACCACAAAAACACTTGACTTAAAAAAGGTAGCAACAGAGGAAAGAAGTATGAAATACAAACAAACAAAAACAAACGATAGAAAAACAAAAGAGAAGAATCAAACAAGATACAAAACTAACAGAAAGCAATTTATAAAATGGCAATACGGAACCCACAAGTGTCAATAATTACACTAAATGTAAATGGATTAAACTTACCAATAAAAAGACACAGAGTAGCAGAATGGATTAAAAAAAAATCCAACTATATGCTGCCTACAAGAAACTCATCTAAGCAACAAGGATAAAAACAAATTCAAAGTGAAAGGCTGAAAAACAATACTTCAAGCAAACAACAGCCAAAAAAAAGCAGGCGTAGCAATACTCATATCTAATAATGCTGACTACAAGACAGAAAAATTACTCAGAGACAAAAATGGTGATTTCATAATGATTAAGGGGACACTGAATCAAGAAGACATAACAATCCTTAATATATATGCACCAAACCAAGGAGCACCAAAATATATAAGACTGCTACTTATTGACCTTAAAACAAAAACTGACAAAAATACAATCATACTTGGAACCTCAATACACTGCTGACAGCTCTAGATCGGTCATCTAAACAGAGAATCAATAAAGATATAGTGGCCTTAAATGAAATACTAGAACACCTGGATATGATAGACATCTATAGGACACTTCATCCCAAAGCGACAGAGTATACATTTTTCTCTAGTGTACATGGAACATTCTCAAGAATTGACCATATGTTGGGCCACAAAGACAATATCAGCAAATTTAGAAAAATTGAAATTGTGCCAAGCATATTCTCTGATCATAAAGCCTTGAAACTAGAATTCAACTGTAAAAAAAAGGGGGAAAAACCCACAAAATTGTAGAAACTAAACAAGATACTTCTAAAAAATGAATGGGTCAAAGAAGAAATAAGCGCAGAGATCAAAAGATATATACAGACAAATGAAAATGAAAATACGACATATCAGAATCTCTGAGATGCAGCAAAAGCAGTAATAAGAGGAAAGTTCATATCACTTCAGGCCTATATGAACAAACAAGAGAGAGCCGAAGTAAACCACTTAACTTCACACCTTAAGGAACTAGAAAAAGAAAAACAAAGACAACCCAAAACCAGCCGAAGAAAGGAGATAATAAAAATCAGAGCAGAAATAAATAAAATAGAGAACAGAAAAACTATAGAAAAAATCAATAAAACAAGGAGCTGGTTCTTTGAAAAGATCAACAAAATTGACAAAACCTTGGCAAGACTCACCAAGGAAAAAAGACACAGGACTCAAATAAATAAAATCCAAAATAAAAGAGGAGAGATCACCACAGAAATCATAGATATACAAAGAATTATTGTAGAATACTATAAAAAACTATATGCCTCCAAATACAACAATCTAGAAGAAATGGATAAATTCCTAGAACAATACAACCTTCCTAAACTCAGTCATGAAGAAGCAGAAAGCCTAAACAGACCAATCAGCAGGGAGAAAATAGAAAAAAATGTTAAAAACCTCCCCAAAAATAAAAGTCCAGGCCCAGATTGTTATACTAGTGAATTCTGTCAAACATTCAAAGAAGACTTGGTTCCTATTCTACTCAAAGACTTCCAAAAAATTGAAGAAGAAGCAATACTTCCAAACACATTTTATGAGGCCAACATAAACCTCATACCAAAACCTGGCAAGGATGGCACAAAAAAAGAAAACTACAGACCAATATCTCTAATGAATACAGATGCTAAAATACTAAACAAAATACTGGCAAATCGAATACAACAACATATTATAAAAATAATACATCATGATCAAGTGGGATTCATCCCAGAATCTCAAGGATGGTTCAACATACGTAAAACAGTGAACGTAATACACCATATCAACAAAACAAAGAACAAAAACCACATGATCTTATCAATAGATGCAGAAAAGGCTTTCGATAAAATACAACACAATTTTATGTTTAAGACTCTCAACAAAATGGGTATAGAAGGAAAATATCTCACCATAATAAAGGCCATATATGATAAACCATCAGACAACATCCTATTAAATGGTGTAAAACTGAGGACTTTCCACCTTAAATCAGAAATACAACAGGGGTGTCCACTCTCTCCACTCTTATTTAACGTGGTGCTAGAAGTTTTGGCCAGAGCAATCAGACAAGACAAAGAGATAAAAGGCATCCATATCGGAAAAGAAGAAGTAAAGGTATCACTTTTTGCTGATGATATGATCCTATACATCGAAAACCCAAAGCACTCCACAAAAAGATTACTAGAAACAATAAACCAATACAGTAAGTACGCAGGATACAAAATTAACATACAAAAGTCCATAGCCTTTCTATATGCCAACAATGAAATATTAGAAAACGAACTCAAAAAAATAATCCCCTTCACTATTGCAACCAAAAAAAATAAAATACCTAGGAATAAACATAACAAAAAATGTAAAGGACCTATATAAAGAAAACTACAAGGCATTGTTAAGAGAAATAGAAAAAGACACAATGAGATGGAAAAATATTCCTTGTTCTTGGATAGGAAGAATAAATATAATTAAAATGGCCATAATACCCAAAGTAATATATAAATTTAATGCAATTCCCATTAAAATTCCTATGACATTTTTTAAAGAAATGGAACAAAAAATCATAAGATTTATATGGAACTATAAAAAACCCCGAATAGCCAAAGCAATCCTAAGGAAAAAGAATGAAGCTGGGGGCATTACAATACCTGACTTTAAACTATATTATAGGGCCACAATAATCAAAACTGCATGGTATTGGCAGAAAAATAGGTACTCAGACCAATGGAACAGAATAGAAAGCCCAGAAATAAAACCACATATATATGGTCAAATAATCTTTGATAAAGGGGCCAACAACACAAAATGGAGAAAAGAAAGCCTCTTCAACAAATGGTGTTGGGAAAACTGGAAAGCCACATGAAAAGAATGAAACTCGACTACAGCCTGTCACCGTGTACTAAAATTAATTCAAAATGGATCAAAGACCTAAATATAAGACCTGAAACAATAAAGTACATAGAAGAAGACATAGGTACTAAACTCATAACTCATGGATCTGGGATTTAAAGAACATTTTATGAACTTGACTCCAATGGCAAGAGAAGTGAAGGCAAAGATAAATGAATGGAACTACATCAGAATTAAAAGTTTTTGCTCAGCAAGAGAAACTGATATGAAAATAAACAGACAGCCAACTAAATGGGAAATGATATTTTCAAACGACAGCTCAGATAAGGGCCTAATATCCAAAATTTACAAAGAACTCATAAAACTCAACAACAAATAAACAAGCCAATAAAAAAAAATGGGAAGAGGACATGAAAAGACACTTCTCCCAGGAAGAAATACAAATGGCCAACAGATATATGAAAAGATGCTCAGCTTCATTAGTTAATAGAGAAATGCAAATCAAAACTACAATGAGATACCACCTCACCCCTGTTAGATTAGCTATTATCAACAAGACGGGTAATAACAAATGTTGGAGAGGGAGAGACTGTGGAGAAAAAGGAACCCTCATACACTGTTGGTGGGAATGTAAAGTAGTACAACCACTATGGAGGAAAGTATGGTGGTTCCTCAAAAAACTGCAAATAGAACTACTTTATGACCCAGCAATCCCTCTACTGGGTATATACCCTAAAACCTCAGAATCATTGATACGTAAAGACACATGTAGCCCCATGTTCATAGCAGCACTGTTCACAGTGGCCAAGACATGGAAACAACCAAAAAGCCTTTCAATAGAAGATTGGATAAAGAAGATGTGGCACATATACACTATGGAATACTACTCAGCCATAAGAAATGATGACATTAGATCATTTATAGCAAAATGGTGGGATCTTGATAACATAATATGGAGTGAAATAAGTAAATCAGAAAAAAACAAGAACTACATGACTCCATACATTGGTGGAACATAAAAACGAGACTAAGAGACATGGACAAGAGTGTGGTGGTTACCAGGGGTGGGGGGAGGGAGGACGCAGGAAAGAGGGAGGGAGAGATTTAGGGGGAGGGGGAGGGGCACAGAGAAAACTAGATAGAGGGAGACAGAGGACAATCTGACTCTGGGCAAGGGGTATGCAACATAATTTAATGAGAAGATAACCTAGATATGTTTTCTTTGAATATATGTACCCTGAATTATTAATGTCATCCCATTAACATTAATAAAAATTTATAAAAAAAAGAAAAAGAAAACAACTCTACGAACACAAAGAATATATTTCCAAGGAAATTGAATCTATAAAAACAAATCCAACAGAGATGAAAAACTAAATTCAGGAGCTGAAAAACGAGGTAACAACCTTAGCTAATAGAACAGGCCAGATAGAAGAGAGGATTAGTGAAATAGAAGACAAGCAACTTGAGGCACAACAGAGAGAAGAAAGAGACTCAAAAATTAAAAATAAAAATGAGATAGCCCTACAAGAATTATCTGACTCCATCCGAAAGAATAACATAAGAAAAATAGGTATATCGGAGAGAGAAGAGAGAGAAAATGGAATGGAGAACATACTCAAACAAATAATAGATGAGAACTTCCCAAGCCTGTGGAAACAACTAAAGCCTCAAATTCAAGAAGCAAACTGAACTCTGACTTTTCTTAACCCCAACAAACCTACTGCAAGGCACATCATAATAAAATTGGCACAAACCAACGGCAAAAAAAAAATTCTCAAGGCAGCCAGGGAAAAGAAGAATACAACATATAAAGGAAGGCCCATTAGATTATCATCAGATTTCTCAGCAGAAACTCTACAAGCTAGAAGAGAGTGGACCCCAATATTTAAAGTCCTGAAAGAGAGGAACTTTCAGCCACAAATACTATACTCATCAAAACTATCATTCAAATATGAAGGAGAAATAAAAACATTCACAGATACAGAAAAGATGAGGGAATTTATCATCAGAAAACCCCCACTCCAGGAATTACTAAAGGGGGTTCTCCAATCAGATACAAAGAACAAAAAAAAACAGAACCACAAGTAAAAGCTCCAAGAAGAACTCAATAAAATTAAATTCAAACAGTGACAACAACAAAAAGGGGAGGAGAGGATGGAGATTAGCAGTAGCAAAGGAGGATGGAGTACAAAAGTACTCACAAAATAGTGTGGTACAATGAACAGGGTAGGAACCCTTTTCATTACTTAAAGGTAACGACCATTGAAAAAACCACCACAGAAGCACATGAGATAAAAAAGATAGCAACAGAGGAAAGATGTATTGAAAACAACCAAATAAAAACAAAAGATAGAAAAACGAAAGAGAAGGATCAAACAAGACACAAAACTAACAGAAAGCAATCTATAAAATGGCAATAGGGAACTCACAAGTGTCAATAATTACACTAAATGTAAATGGATTAAACTTACCAATAAAAAGGCACAGAGTAGCAGAATGGAATAAAAAAAGAAAATCCAACTGTGAGCTGCCTACAGGAAACTCATCTAAGTAACAAGGATAAAAACAAATTCAAAGTGAAAGGCTGGAAAACAATACTCCAAGCAAATAACATCCAAAAAAAGCAGGCATAGCAATACTCATATCTGATAATGCTGACTACAAGACAGCAAAAGTACTCAGAGATAAAAATGGCCATTTCATAATGGCTAAGGGGACACTGATTCAAGAAGACATAACAATTCTTAATATATATGCACCAAACCAAGGAGCACCAAAATATATAAGACAGCTACTTATTGACCTTAAAACAAAAACTGACAAAAATACAATCATACTTGGAGACCTCTATACACTGCTGACGGCTCTAGATCGGTTATTTAAACAGAGAATCAACAAAGATATAGTGGCCTTAAACAAAACACTAGAGCACCTGGATATGATAGACATCTACAGGACATTTCATCCCAAAGTGACTGAGTATACATTTTTCTCCAGTGTACATGGATCATTCTCAAGAATTAACCATATGTTGGGCCACAAAAACAACATCAGCAAATTCAGAAAAATCGAAGTTGTACCAAGCATATTTTCTGATCATAAAACCTTGAAACTAGAATTCAACTGCAAAAAAGAAGAAAAAAATTCCACAAAAATGTGGAAACTAAACAACATACTTTTAAAAAATGAATGGGTCAAACAAGAAATAAGTGCAGAGATCAAAAGATATATACAGAATAATGAAAATGACAATACGACATATCAGAATCTATGGGATGCAGCAAAAGCATTGATAAGAGGGAAGTTCATATCACTTCAGGCATATATGAACAAACAAGAGAGAGCCCAAGTGAACCACTTAACTTCACACCTTAAGTAACTAGAAAAAGAAGAACAAAGACAATCCAAAATCAGCCGAAAAAAGGAGATAATAAAAATCAGAGCAGAAATAAATGAAATAGAGTATAGTAAAACTATAGAAAAAATTAATAGAACAAAGAGCTGGTTGTTTGAAAAGATCAAAAAAATTGACAAACCCTTGGCAAGACTCACCAAGGAAAAAAGAGAATGAACTCATATAAACAAAATCCAAAATGAAAGAGGAGAAATCACCACGGACACCATAGATATACAAAGAATTATTGTAGAATACTATGAAAAACTTTATGCCACTAAATTCAACAATCTAGAAGAAATGGATAAATTCCTAGAACAATACAACCTTCCTAAACTCAGTCAAGAAGCAGAAAGCCTAAACAGACCTATTTGTAGAGAAGAAATAGAAAAAAACCATTAAAAACCTCCCCAAAAATAAAAGTCCAGGCCCAGATGGTTATACTAGTGAATTCTATCAAACATTCAAAGGAGACTTGGTTCCTATTCTACTCAAAGTCTTCCAAAAAATTGAAGAAGCAGTACTTCCAAACACATTTTATGAGGCCAACATAACCCTCATACCAAAACCTGGCAAGGATGGCACAGAAAAAGAAAACTACAGACCAATAACTCTAATGAATAAAGATGCTAAAATACAAATCAAAATACTAGCAAATTGAATACAACAACATATTAAAAAAATAATACATCATGATGAAGTGGAATTCATCCCAGAATCTCAAGGATGGTTTAACATACGTAAAAACGGTTAAGGTAATATACCCTATCAACAAAACTAAGAACAAAAACCACATGATCTTATCAATAGACGCAGAAAAGGCTTTCGATGAAATGCAACACAATTTTATGTTTAAGACTCTCAACAAAATGGGTATAGAAGGAAAATATCTCAACATGATAAAGGCCATATATGATAAACCATCAGCTAACATCATATTAAATGGCATTAAACTGAAGGCTTTCCCCCTTAAATCAGAAACAAGACAGGGTTGTCCACTCTCTCCACTCTTATTTAATGTGGTACTAGAGGTTCTAACCAGAGCAATCAGACAAGACAAAGAAATAAAAGGCATCCATATTGGAAAAGAAGTAAAGGTATCACTTTTTGCAGATGATATGATCCTATACATCAAAAACCCCAAAGAATCCAAAAAAGGCTACTAGAAACAATAAGCCAATACAGTAAGGTCGCAGGATACAAAATTAACATACAGAAGTCAATAGCCTTTCTATATGCCAAAAATGAAACAACTGAGAACAAACTCAAAAGAATAATCCCCTTCACAATTGCAACAACAACAACATAAAATACTTAGGAATAAACATAACAAAGAATGTAAAGGACTTATATAATGAAAAGTATAAACCATTGTTAAGAGAAATCAAAAAAGATATAATGAGATGGAAGAATATTCCTTGTTCTTGGATAGGAAGAATAAATATCAAGATAGCCATATTAACCAAAGCAATATACAAATTTAATGCAATTCCTATCAAACTTCCAATGACATTTTTAAAGAAATAGAGCAAAAAATCATCAGATTTATATAGAACTATAAAAAACCTTGAATAGTCAAAGCAATCCTAAGGAAAAAGAATGAAGCTGGGGGCATTACAATACCTGACTTCAAACTATATTATAGGGCCACAACAATCAAAACAGCATGGTATTGGCAGAAAAGTAGACACTCAGACCAATGGAACAGAATACAAAACCCAGAAATGAAATCACATATATATATAGTCAAATAATTTTTGATAAAGGGGCCAAGAACACAACGGAGAAAAGAAAGCCTCTTCAATAAATGGTGCTGGGAGAACTGGAAAGCCACATGCAAAAGAAACTGGACTACAGTTTGTCCTCCTGTACTAAAATTAACTCAAAATAGATCAAAGATCTAAACATAAGACCTGAAACAATAAAGTACATAGAAGAAAACATAGGTATTAAACTCATGGACCTAGGTTTTAAAGAGCATTTTATGAATTTGACTCCAATGGCAAGAGAAGTGAAGGCAAAAATTAATGAATGGGACTACATCAGACTAAGAAGTTTTTGCTCAGCAACAGAAACTGATAACAAAATAAACAGACAGCCAACTAAATGGGAAATGATATTTTCAAACAACAGCTCAGATACAGGCTTAATATCCAAAATATACAAAGAACTCATAAAACTCAACAACAAACAAACAAACAAGCCAATAAAAAAATGGGAAGAGGACATGAACAGACACTTCTCCCAGAAAGAAGTACAAATGGCCAACAGATATATGAAAAGATGCTCATCTTCTTTAGTTATTAGAAAATGCAAATCAAAACTGCAATGAGATACCACCTCACACCTGTTAGATTAGCTATTATTAACAAGACAGGTAATAACAAATGTTGGAGAGGCTGTGGAGAAAAAGGAACTCTCATACACTTTTGTTGGGAATGTAAAGTAGTACAACCATTATGGAAGAAAGTATGGTGGTTCCTCAAAAAACTGCAAATAGAACTACCTTATGACCCAGCAATCCCTCTACTGGGTATATACCCCCAAAACTCAGAAACATTGATACGTAAAGACACATGCAGACCCATGTTCATTGCAGCATTGTTCACAGTGGCCAGGACATGGAAACAACCAAAAAGCCTGTCAATAGATGACTGGATAAAGAAGATGTGGCACATATACACTATGGAATACTACTCAGCCATAAGAAATGATGACATTGGATCATTTACAGCAAAATGGTGGGATCTTGATAACATTATACAAAGTGAAATGAGTAAATCAGAAAAAAACAGGAACTACATTATTCCATACGTAGGTGGGACGTAAAAGTGAAACTAAGAGACATTGATAAGAGTGTGGTGGTTACCCGGCGGGAGGGGGGAAAGGGATAGGGAAAGGGGGTGGGGAAGGGGCACAAAAAAAACTAGATAGAAGATGAAATAGGACAATCTGACTTTGGATGATGGGTATGCAACATAATTGAACGACAAGATAACCTGGACTTGTTATCTTTGAATATATGTATCCTCATTTATTGATATTGCCCCATTAAAAAAATAAAATTATAAAAAAAAAGAAAGAGAAAGCACATCATGTGGAGAAACTTAAGAACAAAAAAATAAAAAATATAAAATAAAAAAATAAAAAGAAACCCAAAGAAACTTACACCAAGACACATCATAATTAAAATACCAAAGCTAAGTAATAAAGAATAAATATTAAAAGCTGCAAGAGGAAAAAAAGCTATCACCTACAAAGGAGCACCCATAAGGATGACATCCGACTTCTCAACAGAAACACTTGAAGCCAGATGGGAATGGCAAGAAATATTCAAAGTAATGCAGAACAAGAACCTACAACCAAGACTACTTTATCCAGCAAGGCTATCATTTAAAATCAAAGGAGAAATAAAAAGCTTCCCAGACAAAAAACAACTCAAGGAATTCATTACAACCAAACCAATGCTGCAGGAAATATTAAGGGGCCTGTTGTAAAAAGATCAAAGTGGGAACAGAATATAGCAAAAAAGGAATACAGCTTTAAAAAATAAAATGGCAACAAACTACATATCAATAATAACCATAAATGTAAATGGATTAAATGATCCAATCAAAAGATATAGGGTAGCTGCATGGATAAGAAAACAGGACCCGTACATATGCTGTCTACAAGAGACACACCTTAGAACAAAAGATACACATGGATTGAAGGTAAAAGGATGGAAAAAAAATATTTCATGCAAATGGAAATGAAAAAAAAGCTGGAGTAGCAATACTTATATCAGACAAATTGAACTTTAAAACAAAAGATATAGTAAGAGATAAAGAAGGTCACTACATAGTGATAAAGGGAGTAATCCAACAGGATGATATAACTATTATAAATATCTATGCACCTAATATAGGAGCACCTAAATATATAACACAGACTTCGATGGATTTAAATGGAGAGATCAATAGCAATACTATAATAGTTGGGGATTTCAATACCCCACTAACATCACTAGATAGATCCTCAAGAAAGAAAATTAACAAAGAAACAGCAGACTTATTGGACATACTAGATCAACTCGATTTAATAGATATCTTCAGAACCTTTCACCCTAAAGCAGCAAAATATACATTCTTCTTAAGTGCTCATGGTACATTCTCTAAGATAGACCACATTTTAGGGCACAAAAGTGGTCTCAACAAAGATAAGAAGATTGAAATCATATCAAGCACTTTCTCTGATCACAACAGCATGAAATTAGAAATGAACCACAACAGAAAAGCTCAAAAATTCTCAAACACATGGAAACTAAATAGCAGGTTGTTAAATAACAAATGGATTAAGAATGAGATCAAAAAAGAAATAAAAAAATTCCTAGAAACAAATGACAATGAGCATACAACAACTCAAAATGTATGGGACACAGCAAAAGCAGTACTGAGAGGGAAGTTCATAGCACTACAGGCACACTTTAGGAAGCTAGAAAACGCTCAAATAAACAACTTTAACCTGCATCTAAAAGAACTAGAAAAAGAACAGCAAGTAAAGCCCAAATGTAGTAGAAGGAAGGAAATAATAAAGATCAAAGCAGAAATAAATGACATAGAGGCTAAAGAAACAATACAGAGGATCAATGAAACTAGGAGCTGGTTCTTTGAAAAGGTAAACAAGATTGATGAACCTTTAACTAGAATCGCCAAGAAAAAGAGAGAGAGGAATCAAATAAATAAAATTAGAAATGAAAATGGAGAAATAACAACTGACACAACAGAAATAGAAAATATTGTAAGAAAATACTATGAAGAACTGTATGCCAAAAAACTAGACAACCTAGATCAGCGGTTCTCAACCTGTGGGTCGTGAACCCTGTGTTTTGGTCGTTCGACCCCTGCTGGGGTCGCGACCCACAGGTTGAGAATCACTGACCTAGATGAAGTGGACAAATTCCTTGAAGCATACAATCTTCCAAAAATCAATCTGGAAGAATCAAAAAACCTAAACAGATCGATTATACCAAATGAGATCAAAACAGTTATCAAAAAACTCCTAACAAAGAAAAATCCGGGGCCCGATAGCTTCACAATGGAATTCTACCAAATATTCAAAGAAGAACTAACTCCTATCCTTCTCAAGATATTTCAAAAAATTCAAGAGGAAGGAAGACTTCCCAACTCCTTTTATGAGGCAAGCATAATTCTGATTCCAAAACCAGGCAAAGACAATACAAAGAAAGAAAATTATAGGCCAATATCTCTGATGAATATAGATGCTAAAATCCTCAGCAAAATATTAGCAAACCGGATCCAACAATATATGGAAAAAATCATACACCATGATCAAGTGGGATTTATTCTGGGGAGGCAAGGCTGGTACAATATTCGTAAATCCATCAATGTGATTCATCGCATAAACAAAAAGAAGGAGAAGAAACATATGATAATTTCAATAGATGCAGAAAAAGCATTTGATAAAATCCAGCACCCATTCATGATCAAAACTCTCAGCAAAGTGGGAATACAGGGAACATACCTCAACATGATAAAAACCATCTATAAAAAACCCACAGCCAACATCATACTCAATGGGCAAAAATTAAAAGCAATACCCTTAAGATCAGGAACAAGGCAGGGGTGCCCCCTTTTAACACTCTTATTCAACATAGTCCTGGAAGTCCTAGCCACAGCAATCAGACAAGAAGAAGAAATAAAAGGCATTCAAGTTTGAAAAGAATAAGTAAAACTATCATTATTTGCAGATGATATATTGTATATAGAAAACCCTAAAGTATCAGTCAAAAAACTACTGGACTTGATAAATGAATTCAGCAAAGTGGCAGGATATAAAATCAATACTCAGAAATCAGAGGCATTTTTATATGCCAACAATGAACAGCCAGAAATAGAAATTAAGGAAACAATCCCCTCACTATTACAACCAAAAAAATAAAGTACCTAGGAGTAAATTTAACCAAGGATACTAAAGACTTGTACTTGGAAAATTACAAAGCATTGATAAAAGAAATCAAGGAAGATACAAACAAGTGGAAGTATATACCGTGCTCATGGTTAGGAAGAATAACCATCATTAAAATGTCTATATTACCCAAAGCAATCTATAAATTCAATGCAATACCAATTAAAATACCAATGACATACTTCAAAGATATAGATCACACATTCCAAAAATTTATATGGAACCAAAAGAGAACACGAATAGCCTCAGCAATCTTAAAAAAGAAGAATATAGGGGAAGGTAGCACACTTCCTGATTTCAAGCTATAATACAAATCCATTGTACTCGAAACAGCATGGTACTGGCATAAGAACAGGCATATAGATCAATGGAACAGAACAGAGAACCCAGAAACAAACCCACAGCTTTATAGACAACTCATTTTTGACAAAGGTGGTAAGGAAATATAATAAAGACAGACAGCCTCTTTAACAAATGGTGTTGGGAAAACTGGAAAGCTACCTGCAAAAAAATGAAGCTGGACCACCAGCTTACACCACTCACAAAAATAAACTCAAAATGGATAAAAGACTTAAATATAGGCCGTGAAACCATAAGCATCTTAGAAGAAAACATAGGCAGTAAGCTCTTCGACATCTCTCGGAGCAATATATTTGCTGATTTATCTCCACGGGGAAGTGAAATTAACGACAGGATAAACAAGTGGGACTATATCAAACTAAAAAGCTTTTGCACAGCTAAAGACAATAAGAGCAGAATAAAAAGACAAGCTACACAATGAAAGAACGTATTTGACAGTACATCTGATAAGGGGTTAATAACCAAAATTTATAAAGAACTTGTAAATCTCAACACCAGGAAGACAAATAATCCAATCAAAAAATGAGCAAACAGCAAGAGAAACTGGTAACAAAATAAACAGAAAGCCAACTAAATGGGAAATGATATTTTCAAACAACAGCTCAGATAAGGGCCTAATATCCAAAATATACAAAGAACTCATAAAACTCAACAACAAACAAACAAACAATCCAATAAAAAAATGGGAAGAGGATATGAATAGACACTTCTCCCAGGAAGAAATACAAATGGCCAACAGATATATGAAAAGATGCTCATCTTCTTTAGCTATTAGAGAAATGCAAATCAAAACGGCAATGAGATACCACCTCACACCTGTTCGATTAGCTGTTATTAGCAAGTCAGGTAATAGCAAATGTTGGAGAGGCTGTGGAGAAAAAGGAACCCTCATACACTGTTGGTGGGAATGTAAAGTAGTACAACCATTATGGAAGAAAGTATGGTGGTTCCTCAAAAAACTGAAAATAGAACTACCTTATGACCCAGCAATCCCTCTACTGGGTATATATCCCCAAAACTCAGAAACATTGATACGTAAAGACACATGCAGCCCCATGTTTATTGCAGCATTGTTCACAGTGGCCAGGACATGGAAACAACCAAAAAGCCCATAAATAGATGACTGGATAAAGAAGATGTGGCACATATACACTATGGAATACTACTCAGCCATAAGAAATGATGACATCAGAACATTTACAGCAAAATGGTGGGATCTTGATAACATGATACGAAGCGAAATAAGTAAATCAGAAAAAACCAGGAACTGTATTATTCCATACGTAGGTGGGACATAATACTGAAACTAAGAGACATTGATAAGAGTGTGGTGGTTACGGGGGGAGGGGGGGAATGGGAGAGGGATAGGGGGTGGGGAGGGGCACAAAGAAAACAAGATAGAAGGTGACAGAGGACAATCTGACTTTGGGTGGTGGGTATGCAACATAATTGAACGACAAGATAACCTGGACTTGTTATCTTTGAATATATGTATCCTGATTTATTGATGTCACCCCATTAAAAAAATAAAATTATAAAAAAAAAAAAAAAATGGAGAAAGTAATGAATAGACACTTCTCCAAAGAGGACATACAGATGGTCAATAGGCATATGAAAAAATGCTCAACATCACTAATCATTAGAGAAATGCAAATTACAACCACAATGAGATATCACCTCACACCAGCCAGAATGGCGCTCATCAACAAAACAACACAGAATAAGTGCTGGCGAGGATGTGGAGAAAAGGGAACCCTCCTGCACTGCTGGTGGGAATGCAGACTGGTGCAGCCACTGTGGAAAACAGTATGGAGATTCATCAAAAAACTGAAAATCGAACTGCCTTTTGACCCAGCTATCCCACTTTTAGGAATATACCCCAAGAACAACATAGAACGGCTCCAAAAGGAGAAATGCACCCCCATGTTTGTGGCAGTATTGTTCACAATAGCGAAGATCTGGAAACAGCCCAAATGTCTGTCAGAGGACGAGCAGATTAAAAAGCTTTGGTACATATATACTATGGAATACTACTCAGCCATAAGAAATGATGACATCAGATCATTTACAATAACATGGATGGACCTTGATAACATTATACAAAGTAAAATAAGTAAATCAGAAAAAACTAAGAACTATAAGAATCCATACATAGATGGGACATAAAAATGAGACTCAGAGACATGAACAAGAATGTGATGGCAACGGGGGTGGGGGGGGGGGTGGGGGTAGGGGGCATGGGGTGAGGAAGTAGAGAGCGGGTGGGCGAGGGGAGGGGCACAAAGAAAACCAGATAGAAGGTGACAGAAGACAATTTGACTTGGGGTAGGGGTGTACAGCACAATCAAATGTCAAAATAATCTGGAGATGTTCTCTCTCAACATATGTACCCTGATTTATCAATGTCACTGCATTAAATTTAAGAATAATAATAATAAAAAAGAGTAAGGAATGTAAATTTGTGATTTTCACATTGAGCGGCAGTCAAGGCACCCACCTTAGAGAGAACCCTGGTTACAAGTGCCATTTTAACAACTGGTTCACCGAACTCAGCAAAAAGTCAGGTATTGGTTCTGCCAAACCAGTGTGAACAGGCTGAATCTCACCAGTCAGTACCCCTAACTGAACAGAATTGCATGTTTTAAAAATCCTTGAGGAAACACAGCTGAAAATTGCTGATACAGCTATAGAACTTAACCTATTGCTCCTAGGCTGCCTACATGTGCAACATGTCACAGTACTGAAACGGTAGGCAATTGTAACAATGGAACTTGATAGTTAAACATAGAAGTGCAGTAAAAATACTGTAGGTGGTATTTTTATACAACAGGCAGCACAGTTTAGTTTACACCAGCATAAACACAAATACAGTTTGCTATGAAGTTATGCCAGCTACATTACTAGGTGATAGAAATTATAATCTTATATCAACTCAATTATCATTTTATGGGAGCACCATAATATATGTGGTCCATTATTGACCGAAATGTTCTTATACAGGTATCACTGTTTTCTATTACATTTTTCCTTCGTGCAATAAAAAATACAACATATATCATCATTAATATAAAACTAGTCAATACTTCTACTTTCTCAAACCAAAGATCTTAGAACTTCATTTAACCACTTTCCTCTTTATATTTTATATTTTCAATTCAATTCAGTTCTAAAACCTTCCTCAGATAATGTTACTTTTGTATGTAATTATGTTTATTTACATCTATTTAAATATCACCTTTTTTGCTTTTTCTCATATCCTGCCTCAAGTATGTCTTCTGGAACAACCTCTAGTAAACATCTACTGGTAACAGACTCATTTTAACTGTTCCCCAAGTTTCTGTTTTATCTTTATTTGTAAAAGACATTTTTGTCTACGGCCATACCACCCTGAATGCGCCCGATCTCGTCTGTAAAAGACATTTTTTTAGCACATTGAAGATATCATACCTCCGTTCTCTGATCCCCAAATTTCCTGATGATAAACTGTAATCTTAACTATATTTCTTGTAAATTAAGTATCTCCCTAGCTTCTATTTAAGATTTTCTATTTGTTCTGGTTATCAGCAATTTCATTATGTTGAACAATGATTATTTAAGCTTAGTATTTAGTTTGTTGTTGTTTTTTTGTATCTGTACTGTCATTTTACAGTTCTGATTCTCTGTGGGATATTCTTGCTTTTATTTCTTTAAAACTCTCATAAACATATATGTATTAGTTACTGGTCTAATAATCTCAGAATCGGATATTCATTTTCCTGCATTAATAGCTTATCTTTTATATTACTGCTTTGGTTCAGTCATGGTGGCTTTTTGCTTGTGTGCATGGTTTTCTTTGCCTAGTGGTCTTTGATGACCCTTTCAATGGCTTCTAGGGGACTACTCGGGTTTAAAATGAAATACTTTCAGAAAGTATTTGCATTTTCAATTGCTTTTGCCTAAAGCCAGAGATACTACAAAATGGAAAACTTTAAATAAATCCATGCTTGAAGATTCTTTAATCACTGAATTAAGCAAATTCAAAATAAAATTCATATGCTATCTGGTCAGTGGTTCACAATTTCTTGGGGAAAAGTTTTTGTTTTGTTTTGTTCCATTCTTCCCCCGTGCTCTAGCCAGGGCTACTCCTTTCCCTAAAAATACAACTATAATTTATTCTTGTCCTGAGGAGTACAGCCCAAATGCTCCTTGCTAAGGTCATGTATGGGGATCTAGCAGCCTCCCCCCCTTAGGGTCAGTGATTATTAAATATTTAGGTTCTCTTGGCCCTTTAAGATTTTACAATTACAGCTCAGTTTTTCAGCTATATTTATCCATGGTTGACAAATTTGTTTAGAGCAAAACAACCTCTTCAAATTGCTTCTTTGGTCTTTTTATGTTTTACTAAATTGGTATTTCTAGCTTTTAAGAAAATGTTTTTTTGCTTTGTTTATTTAATATAAACTTTAATCTATTTATGGTGTCAGTATTGGTTTGAAAATGTAGTCTTCTATCAGCCTTTGCAGAAATAATAATCCTATATTTTAGATGAGACTAGTTAGAATGGTATTATAATTTTAAACATGCTTAGCTATATAACAGCGGTTCTCAACCTGTGGGTCACGACCCCCACGGGGTCGCCTAAAGCCATCGGAAAATACATAATGCATATCAGGTATTTACATTCCAAATCATAACTGTAACAAAATTACAGTTATGAAGTAGCCACCAAAATTATTTTTTGGTTTGGGGTCACCACAACATGAGGAACCCATGCGGGGTCACGGCATTAGAAAGGTTGAGGACCACTGCTATATAAGGACCCCATAAACTAAATAGAGAAATGAGTTCAACTAGAATCAAGGTTACCCCAAGGATATATAACTATGATAAATTGGTCAAGAAAGCTGAGACCACATATAAGAGCCATAAAATACAAGATAGAAAAAAGAGTAAGCTGATGATAAAAGAAAAGTGAGAAATAATAAAACGTGATTCGATCAATAAATTCTAGATTGTATTGATACAGAAAATGGGGAGACTAAAAATGTACTTTCAGAGAAAGTGATGTTTATTTGTAATACCAAAGTCGTAAGGTTTGAACTTGGAAGTAGGTGGTTGAGGTATGGTAGAGAATAAGATCAATATAGAATCAGGAGCAAATTAACAAACATGCAGAATGTACAGTTGGTTTTGTAATGGCAAACTCTGAAACTAGATCTAACTCTTCTTGCTAAACACTAGTGGAGCTGGCCTCTATGAAGGCTGCTTACATTCTACCTCCTACTTTCATCTTCCCTTGAGACAAGTGTCTTCTGTTGCCATAAAAACCCTAAAAATTAAGCCCTATGACTGGATGCAGTTATTGAGCCTTTAGTTCTCAAATACACTATGTTATTATTGAATAAATGAAAACAGTATTTGACTGAATGCTCAAGTTTAACTTTTTGACACATTGATAACTGAATTGGTAATAGGATACGTGTCTTAACAAATAATCAAGTGAATAAATAGATTCATATTATATAGTATGGCCCTATGTATAACATGCAGATATATACAATTAATGTAAACATAAAAATATTTTCCTTTTTTCTCAGAAAATTCTCATCTCTGACTTTAATGTTTTCTTTCCTTTTCTCTAACATTTCTGTTTTTTAAAAATAGGCCATTTTAAAAATAATTTTTTACTCATTTACTTTACTATAGTTTCTATCATTAGTATTACATTTTTGCTAATTAACAATTTCACAACCTGTTTTTACTATAGGAGTTAGGAAATATAGATTGTTTACTAGGCTTTATTTTAAATGTATTAAATTTTATAATTATACATAAACCTTTAATATTTACTTATTAGAAATTGAGATTCCTTTCCCCTTAATATTTTAATGTCTCTTCATTCACTTTTTATTTCAGTAGTTTCTTTATTCATTTAAAATTATAAATACATGTATTTTATTTTCATTGTCCCTGTGGTTTTCTTTATAAATTTATTAGTGTAACTCTTGTTAATAAAATTATATAGGTTTTTAATTTTTTTTATTTTATTGATTTTTAGGGGGAGAGGGAGGCAGAGGGAGAGAGAGAAAGAGAGAAAACTAGAAACATATAGATCTGTTCCTGTATGTGCCCTGATCAGGGATTGAACTGGCAACTTCTGCACTTCAGGATGAAGCTCTGATCAACCAAGCTATCTGGTCAGGGCAAGATTAGATAGGTTTTAAGTGTACATTTCTATGATACATGATCTATGCATTGAATGCACTGTGAGCCCATTTTAAATAGATACATCAAGGTAACTATACTTTTTAACTAAAATGTATTGCTTCTCCTTGAAATAATCATCAGTTCTATTTCAGAACAGTTCAATGATCTATAAAATAATTTCCTTTATAAAATGATGAGGAATTGAGAGTTTTCCTTGAATTATATACAGACCGAGCAGAGATGCAAAAATATTTAACTTGTATAAGACTCCTAGAATTTGATAACAAGTTCATCTCTGAAAAAGACATATGAATCATGACAAATCTCTTAAGTTTTCCAAATGTCCCTTTTCTCATTTATAAAATAGAGAGCATATTCCTATATTGCCTCTCTCAAAGGTTAATTTTTGAAATAAGACCATTGTATGTATTGGAATTGTATAAACTTAAATTGGTTATGGACATGAAATATGCTCTTTATATATAGTCAGCCATTCACAACTCTGCCCACTCAATGGCCTTCATGAAAAGCAGTTTTACAAAGACACTGAGAAAGATTCTTAAATGAGTATGAGATATTAGTTGAACACAGCAAGTGCACTCCACTGTCTGAGAGACAGGGAAGGTGAACACTGAAGAGATAGAATTATTAAAGATTTAAAATCTTGTTGGTGTTTAATGACAAATCTACTGAAATTATTTTCCATTCTCCACAGCAACTCCTGATAGAAGGAGTACCATTATTCAAATATTTTCATTGCTTAAAAAAAAATAGGTATTATGCTACCACTAAAAGGAATTTTTCTGTGGCAGCAAAGGGGTTGTATTTATAATTATTTTTATAAAATAATGCCCTTTTCATTATCTTTTCATGCTCTGCATTTTTCAGCATTTCACTTAGATGCAACATTGATATCCGAGGCTCAGTTTTACTAAAACTCCCCAAGGAAGAAGTTGATAGATCCAGTATGCAGCTTCTTCCCAGCCAAAGCATTCTGCCCTTTCTTTTTAAGCAATTTCACATGGATCTTTGAATAGATGACATATGGCAGCTGCTTCGTATCACTGTTAATGATTTTTTTTTATCTCAATGTCTTTTATTTTTTACGAGTGGCTTTTAAAATGAAATGCCTGTACATATGTAGAAAGAGTGATTTTATGACTATAGATTATTTTTAATCTAATTGGCTTTAGTCCCATTTCATTAAAAAGTCATCCGACTAAAATATTTAAATAATTATACAAACTCTAAGAAAAAAAGATTGTCTGGTTTTATTTCATTTATTTCTACATTTCCCACAATAAAAAGTATATTGGAATCACACACCTGAAGATAATAGTAACTACGAGACCTTTATTTTGCATGATAGTTCATGGTTTACAAAGCTCTTTTCTCAACTTCATTCAATTATTAACTCCAATGCTAAAACTGTGGATAACAAGTTTGGGAGGATCAATGAATACAATATACATAGAAGTAAATATATATATATACACACACACACACACACTTTCTTGCATTAAGATTATTTACTAAAAATTTATATATTTGAATTAGATATGTATAAAAATTAAAATCTGAAAACCCTACATTTCCCTTTATCCATGAAATTGTCCAACTGTGTATTCTGAATAAAAAAAAAGTTTGCCTTTGACTTTCAATTTAGGGGATATTTTAAAATGTGTAATTAGTGAAAGATTCCATATGTATTTAGTACCCAAGGTTAAGTAAAATTTAATGTTCAAGTCTACAATGTGTAGGGCAGCCTACATTAGGCCTCACCTTATTCCTTGGAAATAGATGCCAAGGTATTTAAAAGTAAGACATATGACTTCTATTGCTCTCAAGTGGTTAAAAAATTACACATAACTAGATAAAAAACATATTGCAAAATGATTGAAATGGTAAAGAGTATACCAAAGACCTTTGTGTTTCACTTGAAACTTTCCTACAGGTTTGGAATTATACAAAACGTAAAAAAATAAACATTTGTTTCTTTATTGGATATCTTAGCCCATAGAAAATGTTTTCCTTTTAATTACATTTGTATTATCTCAAGTTAGCTTTATCAGCCTAACCCAGTAAGTAAACTACCTTTTTTAAAAATTAAAATATAGTTAAAGTACAATATTACTTTGATTAATGCCCCCTATAGATATCCTGTAAATGCATACAGCCTGGAGAGGAAATAGAATGATCTAGGACTCTGTGCTTCTTAAAACCTCAATTCAGTGACTGACTCACTGAGCTCTGCCATTGCAAGCATCCTTGTCACTAAAACCTTTCTTGGTCTGAATGTGTCTCTAAGCAGGAGACAGGGCAAGCAAGAAGTCTGTTTGGTTATGGTTTTCCTGATACTTGCCATTTTTTTCTTCTCTCTGTCTCTATCTTGTCAATCAGGAGTGATAGAGGGCAGTCAACCTACTGAGGTCATGGTGAGGTATAACTGTTGTCTCTTGTCCTATGTCATTCATAGAGAAATAGTTGCGGGGCATGATCTAAGTACATAGATACTTGAGATTTAGATTTAAATATGTAATCAAAGATCTGTGCTAGTCTTGATAGCAGCATAGTTTTTGATATGATATATTGGTATACTTTCATTAATGTCAACTTTTTGCTAAAATAACTATTTGTATGCTTAGAAATAGCATTAGAAAGGCTGGTTAACTCAATCTCTCATTTAAGTTACAGGTGAGCATTTCAGGTAGATTTATAACCTTTCAATAATGATTACATAGTGCAGAACCCACAGAAAATGCAGTTTTAAGCATATAAAACACTGGAAGCTCATTGGTTTTATCCAATTTATAATCCCCCATGGGATTTCCTATAAATTGAAGGCTTTGGCAAGACTTGACTGCTTTAATGAAATGTGAATAATCCAGAAAGCATAAGCACTTGAATATCATAATGCATTTAAATAAAAAGGACTAAAATTAGATATGTACATAATTACTTCATTTTTGGTGGTAGTAATAAATCTTTGACACAATAAGAATAATTTTATAATTGATTATTACTTTTCTTGGGTTGTTAATGGAGCAGATCTGTTCTGTATATATGGTTTCGAAGTGAGTAAAATAAGTATTCAACATATGATATTAATAAGAAACAAGAAATGGTACATGTGTTCAGGTAAGTGCATATGTGTCAACATACTTTATTATGTAATTTTATCCAATACAGCTTGAGGAAAGTTCAATGAATTAGAGAAAAAAAAATCCATAAGAAAATTTTAAATCCCTTTGTTTTAGGGAAAAAAGCATTATAACTCTCAACTTTTTTTTGTTTGTTTTACAAACTAAGCACTTTGAAGTATAAAAAATCACATATACACAATTGTGACTTTTCAATTATTAGCCTCCTATTAAAAATTAAATCTTGTTAGGGAGTTTTTATTTCAAAAAAGTGAAAGGCAAGACTTGTCAGTTACTAAGACAATTCATATAATTGTATAGGAATTGACCTATGATTATCCTGCTCAGCTAATAACAGTCTCAAAATCAAGATTTCCCCATATTGTCTGCAGAGTAAGTGACTATTCACATTTTAAAACAAATACAAAAATCACACTTTAAAAAATAACATCTATGTGTTTCCAGTCAAGATGGCCAGGTAGGTAAACTCTTTATTCTTCTTCTCCCATGATCACAAAAATTTACAACTAAACTACAGAAAAACCATCATTAAGAACCACCTGAAGTCTAGCTGAGCAGAAGTGCTATAACTAAGGATACACAGAAGAAGCCACTTTAAGACTAGTAAAATGGGCAGAGATGCAGAACCAGGGGGTGTTAAAAATCAAAAGTAATATCTTGTCTGTAGAGGTCCCACCTGAGCACCAAGGAGGCCGAGGCCCACAACAGGCTCCCAGCCCAGGATTCCAGAGCTGGACGAGAAGTTCCCATAACTTCTGGCTGTGAAAACCATCAGGGATTGTGGCTGAGTTAGATGGAAGGCTGCTAGAGTCCCCGAAGTTCCTTTTAAAGGGCTAGTTCATAGACTGACTCACTAACAGACTTTCTCACTCTGAACTCAATGATGGGGAAGCACCTTAAAAAGCACCAGGCCCACATAGGGAGGAGCTAACTTATCTTGCTTTAGTGAAAGAGTTGGAGATGCAGCTTTCTCCCAGACAGAAATTGTGGAAAAAGAAGCCACTGTTCGTTTGCTGAGCCTTCTTGCAGACACAGCAAGAGCCACATCTGAGTTTCCATCAACCTGCCTCACATTGTTCACCACAGCCTGGTGATTCCCTGAGGTCCTGCTAAACCCTGCTTACAGGCTCAATCAAATAAGGCACTTCAAGTGGCTTTTCCATACAAGACCTATCTTGGACCACGTTATGAACCTTCTTAAAGTCTCTCAAAGGTCCACAAACCCCAAACAAGCAGTATCTGGCCTCAACATGCCCTGTACCTCTAGCTAAGCAGCCTCAAGCCTGGCACCATTGGCAGCCAGCCACATTTTGCAACTAGCTTCTACCACACTCCTCTAATTCTAGCAAAAGTTGAAGTATCATATGCAGATCACTTTTTAGATCACAGTAAGTGGCCTCACATAGAGTACAGGGAGCCACTGACCTTTGCTTGCTCCTCCAAAGAGGCCCCAAAACCAACACACCTAGTGGCCAGCTTCAGACCACACTAGAGCATCTTTCAACCAGCTCCACAAAGGACACACTCAAAGGGTAGACTCAACAGGCACCAGAGCCCTGGCTGAAGCAAGTTCTGTTGTGTAGAGTCAGCCCCTGTACAATAGCCCCTCTTCTGAGGTCATGGCCAGTCCTCACAACCAATCAGCCTGAGCGTCAGTCCCTTCCACTGACATGCTAATGGCAATCAAGGCACAACTAGCACAACAGGGCACACATACCTACACAAGGGACACACCTGGAATATGGAGCTCAGGGGATTAGGGAGGCTGTGCAACCCCACAAGACACTTACTACATAAGGCCACTCTACCAAGACCACATAATGAATAGAAGAAAAAACAAAACAAAACAGGAAGGCAGCCCAAATGAGGAGACCAAAAAACATGTCCCAAATGAAAGAAGAGAAAATACTAAACAAAATGGAAATAAGCAAACTATCAGCCTCAGAGTTCAAAATACTGGTTATAAGAATGCTCAGTGATCTCAGTGAGAACTTCAACAAAGAGCAAGGACACATAAAAATGGAGATAGAAAATATAAAATAGAATTAAAAATGAACAATACAATAACTGAAATAAAGAATACATTAGAGGGAGTTGACAGATTAGATGAAGCAGAAGATCAAATTAGCAATTTGGATAATGAAAAAGCAGAAAACACCCAATCAGAAGAGCAGAAAGAAAAAAGAATCCAAAGAAATGAGGACAGTTTAAGGGACCTCTGGAACAATTTCATACAGCTCAACATTCACATCATAGGTATATATCTGAAGAAGAGAGGGATCAAGAAATTGAAAACCTATTGGAAAAAATAATGACAGATAACTTCCATAACCTGAAGGAAGAAAACAGACATACAAGCCCAAGAAGCAGAATGTCCTACATAATGTGAACTCAAAAGAGGCTCACACCAAGAAACATCAAAATGAAAATGCCAAAGGTTAAATACAAAAGGAAAAGTATTAAAAGCAGCAAAAGAAAAGCAAGTAGTTACCCATAAGGGAGCTCCCATGAGATAGTCAGCTAATTTCTCAACAGAAATATTCAGGATAGAATTGATTGGCATGAAATATTCAAAGTGATGAAAAGCAGTGACCTACAACCAAGATTACTCTATCCGGCAAAGCTAAGATTTAGAATCAAAGGACACAAAACGAGCTTTCCCGACAAGAATATTCTAAAAGCATTCATCACCACCACACCAGTATTACAGGAAATGTTAAATGGACTTCTTTTTTAAAGAAGAAGAAAAATTGTCAAAATATGAATAAAGATGCAAGAACTGAATTTCTATCAATAATTACTTTAAATGTAGCTGGATTAAATGCTCCAATTAAAAGACACAGGATGGCTGAATGAATAAGAAAACAAGACCCTTATATATGCCGTCTCCATGAGACTCCCTCCAGATCAAAAAACACACACAGACTGAATGTAAAAGGATGGAAAAAGGAATTTAATAAATATGAAAATAAAAAAATAAAATCTAGGATATTTATACCACATAAAATAGACTTTAAATCAAATGCTATAACAAGAACAAGAGACAATGAAGGATCCAGTAATTCCACTTCTGGGTATTTATGCAAAAATCTCAAAACACTAAGTTTAAAAGATATATGCACCTATACGTTCATTGCACCATTATTTACAATAGCCAAAATATGGAAACAACCTATGTGTCTAATAATAGATGAATGAATAAAGAAGTAGTACATATATACAGTGGAATATGACTTAGCCATAAAAAAGAAAGAAATTGCCATGTCCAACAACATGGATGGAACTAGAGCAGGGGTCGGGAACTATGGCTTGCGAGCCAGATGTGGCTCTTTTGATGGCTGCATCTAACTCGCAGACAAATCTTTAATAAACAAAAATAACATTAAAAATATAAAACATTCTCACGTATTACAATCCATTCATTTCCTACCGCTCATGTTCATGGTTGCAGGTGGCTGGAGCCAATCACAGCTGTCCTCCAGGATAACACCAAATTTTTATTGGATAATGCATAATGTACACAGGTTGTTGTATGGTTCTCATGGAATTACATTTTAAAATATGTAGTGTTTATGGCTCTCTTAGCCAAAAAGTTTCTCGACCCCTGAACTAGAGGATATCACACTGAGTGAAATAAGACATAGAAAGAAAGACACATTACATTTTATTTCATTTATATGTGGAATTTAAATAAATAACCAAATGAACAAATCAGAAATAAGCTTATAGATTTTGATGGTTGCCAGTAGAGAGGAGGTTTGAGAAGATAAGTAAAAAAGGTAAGGAATTAAGAAGTACAAATTGGCAGGTACAGAATAGCCATACAAATGTAAAGTATAGCATAGGTAACACAGTCTATAATTTTGTAATAATTATGCATGATGTCATCTGGGTACTAGATTTATTGAGGTGACCACTTTGTAATTTATATTAATGTCTAGTCACTTCTAATTACTAAATTGTACAGCTGAAACTAATATAATATTGTATGCCAACTGTAATGAAAAATAAAAATATTTTTTAAAATGAAATGTGTATTTCTCATTGAAATTGTCCTCTTTTGCTCTCATGTTCTCTTAAAAACAAACTAAAACAAAGGCACCTTCTCTGGCCTCACATTCTTCAGTATTTTCTCCCATTTTTTCTTGAACTATCTCCCATTAGGTCTCTACCCTACCAATTCACCAAAATTGTTTTTTCTACAATATCACCAACTAACTCTTTCCCACTAAATCTAATAGTCAGTTTTCAGTTTTTGACCTCCTTGTCCTTATCTTGAGCATTTGGAAGAGTTATCATCTTCTCTTGTTTGTACTACCTTTCTGCTTCCAGGCCTGCAAATTTCCTGGATCTCTTCTTCCTTCATTATCACCCTACATAGTCTCTGGAGGCTTTCTCCTCTTCTAACTTCTAAACATTAAAGAAACCCAGGGTCAGCCCTCTAAGCTCTAATCCTTTCTACCTACCCTCTCTTCTTTTGCAATGGCTTACTTATCATGAATGAGAATCAAGGAGTATAAGAACCTCTACTTCCCATAAGGTACATGGAAGATTAAAGCAAGTTCCAATCCTCTTCCTGGTGCCCACAATACCTCTTTAGTTTGTCCCTTTTATCAATTAAAACAAGGTTTCTTTAAACAATTTTTAAATTCCTCACTTTGGCATATCAGTACTTTCTGTATCCCTTTCATCTATGTTCAACTTTATACATTTACTTCTGTAGCTAAATCTTACATTTTCATGTTTAGTAAACTACTCAGGGTTAACTCTTGAGATAAGCTTGTTTTTGTCTCTTTGCTCTTTTAGCATTATTTTACTCAATTTACACTATGATGTAAATCATTAATAGTTCTTAGTTCAAAACAATAGGCATATTACTATGAGTCCCATATGGCTTTCCATGTGTATTCTGTAGGAAGATATGATATTACCTTATCAAATCTTAAGATATGTAAATCATTAATAGAATATCTTAACTACATATTTGTATTTTTAAAATTATTTCTTTTTTGTGATTTATGGGAATCTGGACAAAGGATAGGAGGCAATAGAAGATGTAGATTTTTTCTTAAATAATTTATTTTCTAAGAATAAATGTAAAGTACACATATAAATAACTATAATATAAAATCATCATATAAGCAATACAGATAGTGTTATAAGATATTAGAAGAGGAAAGATCAACTCTTTCTACAGAATTTCAAAAGCATGTCCATAAAGATGAAATTTAAACCTTTTTGCTTACTTCAATAACGAATACTTGTTTGAATACTTTGTTTTTATTTTTGAACTTTTCTTTTAATATCTCAAATTTAAATGGCAATTTCTATTTTATTATTTACTATATATCTTTTAACATTGCTAATAAGTAATTATTTTTCTTTTATTTTTAACCCTTTCATGACTTTTATCACCTCTTTTGTTTTGTCCTAATTCTATTTATGTTGTTTTTTTTCATGTCATATTATTTTCAAATGATTTAAAACTCATATAAAATTTTTTATTTTGATTGCATACCTAAAGATGGCAGTGGAGTAGGCAGATGCACAGACTCCAAGCTCATACCACCAAATTGGATTACAAGTTAATTTACAAACAATCAACATGAAAAATCAACTCTGGACTACAATAACAGCTCCCAAAAACCAAGGAGAAAAGAAGAAGCCACAACAAACCTGGTAGGGAGCACCGAGGAGCAGTGAGTCTCCCTTGCTTACAAGAATGGAAGGGAGTGAGGCTGAGAGCCTAGAACGGCTTTCAATCCAAGGAAAAGAGCAGAAAATATCACTCAGAGCCACTTGCGTGGGGACCTGGGAACGAGATGTGTTGAAAGGGCTGGCTGGTCTTCCAAAAATAAAGGGGAGAGAGAGAGACAGACAATGAGGGGCAGAGTAATACATGGGATGACCTGAGAAGCTGACTCATCCAGTGCTGGAGGCTGCCATAGCAGGGGGGAGGGGTTGATTTTTCCACACAATACAAGACTAAAGTAGTTACGGATGACCCCCACTCCAGACAACTCTCCAGCTCCAATCAGCATGACAAGACACAGCTGAAAACAAGAAGTGGGGAGGAGGGGCAGTAATTCAGGTCTCCATGGAGATCTGAGATACACCTCCCCCTACTGAAGCTGAGAAAACACCCCCGCCTCCACCACCACCCTCCCCCACCCAGAGAGTAACTGGCAGATCAGGCCTTCAGAGTCTCAGGTTACACTCACCACATTCTTGGATACAGTTTCAAATAAGCCCCCTCCTGAGATCAGTAAACAAGACTACCACTGTGAAGAAAACAAACAAATCAAGACTTCAAAGTAGGTCTACTAGAAAAGCCATATCCCACAGTGGATGACAAATAACAGCTGATGCCAACACAAAAAGACCTAGAAATAACACAATGGAAAATTGGAGGCAAAAAACACCAAGCCTAGACTCAACCAGCTCTACAAACAATACAGCCAAACAAACAGATATAATAAGAAGACAGAGATGTGCAATCCAAATGAAACCACAAGAGAAACCTCCAGGAAATAAACTGAGTGACATGGAAATAACCAAACTTCTGAATGCAGAGTTTAAAATAATGATTATTAGAATGCTTAGGAATCTTAGAACAACAACGGATGATCATTATGAACACCAAAATAAAGAAATAGCAAGTATAAAAAAGGATATTGAAATATTTAAAAAGAATCAGTTTGAGATGACAAATACAATATCAGAAATAAAGACCACAATGGAAGAAATTAAAAACAGGATAGATGAAGCTGAGGATTGAATCAGTGAGTTGGAGGACAAGTTGAACAAAGGCATGGAAGCAGAGCAGAAAAAAGAAACTCTCTAAGAGGAAACTCTTAGCTTTGTGACAACATGAAGAGAAATAACATCTGCATCATAGGGGTTCCTGAAGAACAAGAGAAAGAACAAGGTATAGAGACTTTGCTCAATCATATCATAGCTGAAAACTTTCCTAAATTAAGGCAGGAAAAACTCTCACAAGTTCAAGAAGCACAGAGAACTCCATTAAAGAGAAACCCTAAAAAATCTACACCAAGACACATCATAATTAGAATACCAAAGCTAAGTGATAAAGAGAAAATATTAAAAGCTGCTAGAGAAAAAACAGGCTATCACCTAAAAAGGAGCCCCAATAGGATGACATTCGACTGCTCAACAGAAACACTTGAGGCCAGAATGAAATGGCAAGAAATATTCAAACTAATGCATAACAAGAACTTACAACCAAGACTACTTTATCCAGCAAGGCTATAATTTAAAATTGAAGGAGAAATAAAAAGCTTCCCAGACAAAAAAAAACAAAAAAAATTCAAGGAATTCATTACAACCAAATCAATGCTGCAGGAAATGTTAAGGGGCCTGTTGTAAACAGATCAAAGTGGGAAAAGAACATAGAAAAAGAGGAATACAGTTTTAAAAAATAAAATGGCAATAAACAACTACATATCAATAATAATTTTAAATGTAAATGGTTTAAATGATCCGATCAAAAGACATAGGGTAGATGCATGGATAAGTAAACAGGAACCATACATATTCTGTCTACAAGAGACACACCTTAAAACAAAAGATGCACACAGACTGAAGGTGAAAAATGGAAAAAAACATTTCATGCAAATGGAAATGAAAAAAAAGCTGGGGTAGCAATACTTATATCAGACAAAATAGACTTTAAAAAAAAGACTATAGTAAGAGATAAAGAAGGTCACTACATAATAAAAAAGGGAGCAATCTAACAGGAAGATATAACCATTATAAATATCTACGCACCTAATATAGGAGCACCTAAATATATAAAGCAGACTTTGATGGATTTAAAGGGCGCGATCAACAGCAATACTATAATAGTAGGGGATTTCAATAACCCCCTAACATCACTAGATAGATCCTCAAGAAAGAAAATTAACAAAGAAACAGCAGACTTAAAGGACACACTAGATCAACTCAGTTTAATAGATATCTTCAGAACCTTTCAGGCTAAAGCAGCAGAATACACATTCTTTTCAAGTGCTCATGGTACATTCTCTACGATAGACCACATGTTAAGGCACAAAAGAAGTTTCAACAAATTTAAGAAGACTGAAATCATATCAAGCATTTTCTCTGATCACAATGACATGAAACTAGAAAACAACCACAATAGAAAAACTAAAAAATTCTCAAATACATGGAAACTAAATAGCAGGTTGTTAAATAATAAATGGATAAACAATGAGATCAAAGAAGAAATAAAACAATTTCTAGAAACAAATAATAATGAGCATACAACAACTCAAAATGTATGGGATATAGCAAAAGAAGTACTGAGAGGGAAGTTCATAGCACTACTGGCATACTTTAAGAAGCTAGAAAAAGCTCAAATAAACAACTTGACCCTGCATCTAAAAGAATTAGAAAAAGAACAGCAAGTAAAGCCTAGAGATAGTAGAGGGAAGGAAATAATAAAGATCAGAGCAGAAATAAATGACATAAAGGCTAAAGAAACAATACAGAGAATCAATGAAACCAGGAGCTAGTTCTTTGTAAAGATAAACGAGATCAGTTAATACTCAGACATCAGAGGCATTTTTATACAACAACAATGAACCATCAGAAAGAGAACCTTTAACTGGACTCACCAAGAAAAAAGGAGAGAGGACTCAAATAAATAAAATTAGAAATGTGAGTGGAGAAATAATAACTGACAAAACAGAAATACAAAATATTATAAGAAAATACTATGAAGAACTGTATGCCAAAAAACTAGACAACCTAAATGAAATGGACAAATTCCTTGAAACATACAATTTTCCAAAAATCAATCTGGAAGAATCAGAAAACCTAAACAGACTGATTACAACAAAGGAGATTGAAACAGTTAACAAAAATCTCCTAACAAAGAAAAATCCTGGGCCTGATGGCTTCACAACTGAATTCTACCAAATATTTAAAGAAGAACTAACTCCTGTCCTTCTCAAGCTATTTCAAAAAATTCAAGAGGATGGAAGACTTCCAAGCTCCTTTTATGAGGTAAGCATAATTTTGATTCCAAAATCAGGCAAAGACAACACAAAGAAAGAAAATTATAAGCCAATATCCCTGATGAATATAGATGCTAAAATCCTCAACAAAATATTAGCAAACTATATCCAGCAGTATATGAAAAAAATCATAAATCACGATCAAGTGGGATTTATTCTGGGGAGGCAAGGGTGGTACAATATTTGCAAATCAATCAATGTGATTTAGCACATAAACAAAAGGAAGGAGAAAAATCACAGGATAATTTCAATAGATGTAGAAAAAAATTTGATAAAATCCAGCATCCATTCATGATCAAAACTCTCAGCAAAGTGGGAATACAGGGAACATACCTCAACATGATAAAGGCCATCTATAACAAACCCACAGCCAACATCATACTCAATGGGCAAAAATGAAAAGAAATCTCCTTAAGAACAAGGCAGGGGTGCTCCCTCTCACCACTCCTATTCAACATAGTTTTGGAAGTCCTAGCCACAGCAATCAGACAAGAAGAAGAAATAAAATGCATCCAAATTGGAAAAGAAGAAGTAAAATTATCATTATTTGCAGATGATATGATATTGTATATAGAAAACCCTAAAGTCTCAGTCAAAAAACTACTGGACCTGATAAATGAATTCAGCAAGGTGGCAGGATATAAAATTAATACTCAGACATCAGAGGCATTTTTATACACCAACAATGAACCATTAGAAAGAGAAATTAATGAAACAATTCCCTTCACTATTGCAACAAAAAATAAAGTACCTGGGAGTAAATTTAACCAAGGAGATTAAATTTGTACTCAAAAATTATAAAACATTGTTAAAAGAAATCAAGGAAGATACAAACAAGTGAAAGCCTACACCATTTTTATGGTTAGGAAGAATAAACATTATTAAAATGTTTATGTTACCCAAAGCAATTTATAAATTCAATGCAATACCAATTAAAATACCAATGACATACTTCAAAGATATAGACCACATATTCCAAAAATTTATATGGAACCAAAAAAGAATGAATAGCCTCAGCAAGCTTGAAAAGGAAAATAAAGCAGGAGGTATCACACTTCCTGATATCAAGTTATACTAAAAGACCATTGTATTCAAAACAGCCTGTTATTGGCATAAGAACAAGCATATAGATATGTGGAACAGAACAGAGAACCCAGAAATAAACCCACTACTTTATGGACAACTGATATTTGACAAAGGAGGTAAGAGCATACAATAGAGTAAAGACAGCCTCTTAATAAGTGGTTGGGAAAATTGGACAGCTACCTGCAAAAAAATGAAACTAGACCACCAACTTACACCATTCACAAAAATAAACTCAAAATGGATAAAAGACTTAAATGTAAGGGGTGAAACCATAAACATCTTAGAAGAAAACATGGGCAGTAAGCTCTCTGACATCTCTTGCAGCAATATATCAGCTGATTTATCTCCATGGGCAAGTGAATTAAAAGACAGATAAACAAATGGGACTATATCAAACTAAAAAGATTTTCACAGCTACAGACAATAAGAACAGAATAAAAAAACAAACTACACAATGGGAGAACATAACAATGATACATCTGATAAGGGGTTAATAACCAAAATTTATAAAGTACTTGTAAAACTCAACACCAGAAAGACAAATAATCCAATCAAAAAATGGGCAAAAGAAATGAATAGACACTTCTCCAAAGAGGACATACAGATGGCCAATAGACATATGAAAAAATGCTCAACATCACTAATCATTAGAGAAATGCAAATTAAAACCACAATGAGATATCACCTCATACCAATCAGAATGGCACTCATCAACAAAACAACACAGAATAAGTGCTGGCGAGACTGTGGAGCAAAGGGAACCCTCCTGCACTGCTGGTGGGAATGCAGACTGTGAATCCACTGTATGGAGATTCCTCAAAAATTTAAAAATCAAACTGCCTTTTGACCCAGCTATCCCAATTTTAAGAATATACCCTAAGAACACCATAGCACTGTTCCAAAAGGAGAAATGCATCCCCATGTTTATGGCAGCATTGTTCAAATAGTGAAGATCTGAAAACAGCCCAAGTGTTTGTCAGCGGACATGTGGATTAAAAAGCTTTGGTACATATATACTATGGAATACTTCTCAGCCATAAGAAATTATGACATCAGGTCATTTACAACAACATTGATGGACCTTGATAACATTATACGGAGTGAAATAAGTAAATCAGAAAAAAACTAAGAACTATATGATTCCATACATTGATGGGACATAAAAATGAGACTCAGAGACATGGACAAGAATGTGATGGTATGGGGGGGTAGTGGAGGGGGCGAGGAAGGAGAGGGAGGGGAGGAAGGAGGGTTGGGGTACAAAGAAAGCCAGACAGAAGGTGACTGAAGATGATTTGACTTTGGGTGAGGCGTATGCAACATAATCAAATGTCAAAATAACCTGGAGATGTTTTTTCTGAACATACGTACCCTGATTTATCAATGTCACCCCATTAAAATTAATAATAAAAATTTACAGCATAACCACCAAAAAAGATTTATTTTCAGTAGGTATGTTATTCTGTACCTTATTTTTTCTTTTATAATAACTATGTATGTAATTTGATCTTGATAAATAGCTGTTGTTTATTTTTACACAAAGTAGTTTTCTGAAATGTTAAAGTCTCAGAGACTTTACAAACTTAGTTTTCATTTAACGTTATTCTCTAAAAGTAAAAAAACAACAAAAACAACTACTAATGAGCTTTCTGAGATTTACTGAATAGCTAACCCTACTCCACTTATATTTGGATTTTTTTTTTCTTTCCTGTCTGCTCATATCTTGTTTAATCTTTATTTCACTCAGTATTTTCTTCCCAGGACAGCTCTGCCCTATCAGGGAGCTAGGGCTAGTCAGTTTGGGGAGTTCTTAAAGGGAGCATCATCTAGTCCATTAGTGTTTACTGTGGAGCATGGGTGCCAACTGACTATTTCATTGGGCAAACTGTTCTCAAATTTCCCAAAGCAGTATTTACTGCTCAGCAGGTCTGGTGCCTTGAAACTTCAATTTGTTTTCTGCTTCATGTATGTGGATGTCATACATAAGGTTTTGTGGGGCCTTCTTTTCAATCCAACCTATTTTTATTTTGGAATCCAAGGGCATAACTTGCCCCTGTAGTTTTGTTCTACACGTTGTCCATGAATTTTTGATTTTGATAAATAATTTACTGTCTTTTCCTGTGGGAACTGCAAAATAATGAACCATTGTTATCACTACCATTTGTTAAGAAGGTTCCATAGTTAACATTTCTTCAAATACTTTAATGTATTATTTATAAACATATATATTTTTAAATTTTATTTATTCATTTTAGAGACAGATGGGAGAAGGAGAGAGAGAGAAGGGGCAGGAACAGAAGTATCAACTCTCATATGAGCCTTGACCAGGCAAGCCCAGGGTTTCAAACTGGTGACCAAAACATTCCAGGTTGATGCTTTATCCACTGCACCACCAGAGGTCAGGCTAATGTATTACTTATTGGGAAAGTTACTCTGAATTTTAAGTCTGTCACATTGGTAAATACAAAACTCCTTTTATAAAAATTTAAATATCCTGAGACTATTAAAATATGTTATATTATTTTTTCTAATATTTTCTAATACCTAGTTTTTGGCTTTTTCAGTGTTTTATACTTGTTTTGATATCTATATGGTTAATTTTTGTAAAATCTCTATCAACTTGCTTGCAATAATTCTCATTTGTTTAAGAAGTAATCTTTTGGGTCTATTGATCTTTTTTTCCTTCTATATTTCTTTAGTTGCATGGCTGAGTTTGTGGGAAAAGGAAAAAAAAAACCTCAGAGGCCCAGAACAGTAGGAAATTACAAATCTACTGACCCTGTACTGCCACATATATAACATATAACTTATAAAATTTTTGTAATTGGGGTTTGTGATTTTCTTGTTTAGAGGTATTTGTATAAGTTGGTAAGAAAACTGTTAAATAAAAAACTCCAAAACTTTTTTTTCTATAATATGACAGATTACTCAAAAATCAAAGAATATCCAGGTTGCCTAGCACTTCCCTCCACTCTCACAAGGTTTCCAAGACTGCCTTGCTCATCACCTGTGAGTAGAGAGAAGTGGTGTTGTTTGGAAAGACCAAATTCTTCTAAATAACGTTGGGTCACATCTTATTTGTGAGACCCAGTCACATGGGCAGAGAAACATATAAGGCAATGGTTGGTTCCTGTGTACTCATCATCTTTCCAGTATACTACATTAAACCAGGGTGAAGTCTTAAATCTCTATCAGGTGTTTCCAATGACTATCAAAACATTCATGGACATTTTAATAAGTGTGACTACGATGGTCATTACCAAAGATGAAACACATTAAGTAAAAATATTGTTCATTTATTCTCACTCTAATCAGTCCTTTTTCTTTTTTCCTTTTGTTTAATCTTTAAAAAGACTTAAAGAAACATAAGTATTTACCAAAAAAGCTAAGTGACTCTAGCTCAGTTAGACTATTGTTGACATGACACCAGCAAAATGCCTGGCTTCACCATTTGACTTTGTATTTTGGACAAGATATTTAATCTCTCTTTACACTTCATTTCTTTAGCTGTAAAATGGATACATAAATAGTACTCACAGAGTAATAGTGCATTAGTTGTTCTTGTTTTATTATTTTTATTATTGTTGAATATTCTTTAATTACCTACAAAATTGTGTTATAAATTACCTGAGAAAGTATTTCCAAATATTTCTAAAATAATAATTTCTCATGCTAATGCAAGGTGTTCTTATCATAACCCAATGCTATTTAGCTTTGGAAAATTGACTTCAGTTTTCTATTTAATCATTATTTTCATTATTATTATCTTAAAGTGGGAGCTAGTGGGTACGCCCGTCCTAATAAATTAAGATCAGGCAATGCTCTATCTCTTTATGCTTTATAGACATAAAATAGTGTGAGCCTGTTTCTTCTTACAGATCTCACTAAACACATGGATCCAGTTAAGTCTCAGGGTGAAACAGTGAGGGAAAGCACTAATGCAAAGCCTGCATATTTCTTCTGTGGACAATATATTGCAAGAATGATATTAGCCACCTTTTGAAATAGTCCATGGGGTTTATAATGACCCTGTTGTATTTCAGAATAGGATTTCTTTAGTCATTTACATGATAATTTCAAAGACCATATATCCTGTAAAACCAAGCACAATCGTGAGTCTTCAAAGATAACCACTATTCAGGGGGAGGTATAGCTGTGAGAATTTAACCAAAATGATGACACAACTCTGAAGGATACATCCATACAAACTCTGTCATAATTTACACCCAACCTTGACAAACTGCTTTAAAAAATCAAAGAAGATAAAACAGAATAGCTGCCAAATGTAATAGACTTCGTGCTTAATCCTAGTGGTGTGGGAAATGGTTTGCAGATTGAGTATCTATGAAAAAACAAAGAATCTTTTTATATTCCCCACAGGAAATTTAGGCAGTCAGATGTTCTATTATTGTCTCCAATTATATTATGAAAAACATTTTTCAGGAATTGGAGATGTGGGTGCATGAATTTCCATATATCATAAGAAATATTATAAAATTCTAAAATATAGTTCTCAGTAAAATATATATATATATAATCTCAGAATGCCATTAATATCATGTGCTTATTTTCAGTGCCATGTTCCCTAGAATTGACTGTGTTTAAGTGAATGTTCTCCCAATTGTCTTTTTCTTATCAGAGAATTTAGAACTTGGTAGATAGCACACTTGCAGACCAGACCAACTCTTTTTTCCTCACTCTATACTTACGAAGAATCTGAGGTTTAGAAAGGTTAATTACCAAGTGTCTGAAATAATGCCTTAACTTACTGTGCTCACTAGCTATCTTGTGTTGAACGCGCTAGTGAATTTATGTCACCCAGTAAATGCAAAAACTGACACAGGACACGTTTTTGCTCTTGATAACTACTCTCTTTGTTAAAGACTTAATGCTCAGGCTCCAGCCTTTTGTCATGATGTAATATGTTTTAAATAGAGGTGTAAAGCTATTCTAAGTGAAGATGCATTGCATATCTTGGTTTGTGCTGTCTTATGAGTTGTGGGGACAGTTTTAGTGTTCTGTTTTTCTATATTTTTCATTTCCCCTTATGATAAGCAATGACATTTACATTTGTTATTTCACTTGAACTTTGGAAAAACTTTGTGATAAGTAGAGAGGGCAGCTACTATTATGAAAAAAAAATAGAATTTGTGGTGTTACAAAACCTGTTAGGAATTTGGGGACGTATTTTCATGTAGTCTAAAATATTTATATTTTCTTTCTTATTCTTTAGAAAGTCAGAATAACATGTATATACAGAGTTTAAGCAATGAGGATATGTGACTCCCTTTTTCATCACAATCTATTTGCACTAAGATTCCATACATCTAGGCATTTTTATAGGCTTCTTCTTGGAGCTTATTTATGAACAATTAAAGTCTATCAGGATAGATTATAATTTAAGATAACAGAAAAATACTACTGATAATGAAAAAAAAAAGACTCACCATGCTAATACATAAAAACAAAATTGATTTGTCCAGTTGATCTCCAGTGACTTGTGTCTCAGTGCTTTGGAGGAAATATATTGGAAAAAGTATTTAAAATAATTCTCTTTCTTGCCAACATACAAAAGTCTTGGACCAGTGGTTCCACTGGCAAATTTTCCTAAAGATTAAGTTGAGAATTAATATCATATCTTCTCAACCTGTTCCAAACAATAGGAAAGGAGTAAATACTTCCAAACTCATTTTTGGCCAGCATTACACTGATACCAGAACTAGGCTAAGGTGACATAAGAAAAGAAAATTATCAGCTAATATCCATGAACATAGATGCAAAAATCCTCAACAAAATACTAACAAATTTAATTCAACAGTACATTAAAAGAAGCATATACCACAATCAAGTAGGATTTATCCTAGGCATGCAAGGATGGTTCAACATCCACTATTCAATCAATGTGATATACCACATTAACAAAATAAAGGATAAAAGTTACACAATCATCTCATGGATGCAGTAAAAGCATTTGAAAATATCAATATTCATTTATGACTTAAAAAACTCTCATCTTTGTTGTTATAGAATGGTACAGATGGGACATAATTAAGGCCATATATGACAAGCCTAGTGCTAATATCATAGTCATCGGGACAAGGACTCACAATCTCATTACTTTCATCCAACAAAGTCATGGAAGTCTTAGCCAGAGTAATTAGGCAAGAAAATGAAATAAAAGGTACCTAAATTTGAAAGAAAGAAGTAAGATTGTCACTACTGGCAGATAACATGATATCATATATAGAAAATCATAAGACTCTACCAAAAACTATTAGAACTAACAAATAAATTCAGTAAAGTTGCACAATACAAAATATACAAATATCAGTTGTTGCAGTACACTAAAATCTATCAGAAAAGTAAATTATGAAAACAATCCCATTTACCATTGAATCAAAAGGAATAAGATATCTATGGTTAAATTTAACCAAGGAGATGAAAAGCCTACCCACTAAAAACTATAAGACAATAATACAAGAAATGTGATAAGACACAAATAAAAGGAAATATATTTCAAACTGGTGAATATCAGAATACTGAAAAAAGTCCATATTACTCAAAGCAATTTGCAGATTCAATGCAATCCCTGTCAAAATTACAATAGTATTTTTCATGTAAGCATAACAAATAATACTAAATTTGACTGGAACCATAGAATACTCTGCAAAGCCAAAGTAATCTTATGAATCTTGACAATAATGGTTTGAATTTAACACCAAGAACAAAAATATCAAAATTAAGTAAGTGTGACTATATTAAACTGAAAAGCTTATGTACAACAAAGGGAAATATCTCTAGTGACTTATCATCAAATATAAAGGCAACTTACCAAATACAAAGTATTATAAATTAGGTATCTGTTAAGGAGTTTATATTCAAAATACATAAAAACTCATAAAACTCAATAGTAAAAACAAAGTCTAATTACAATATGGGCAGGGGATCTGAATAGACATTTTAAAAGAAGTAATACAGATGGCCAACAGATACATTAAATCTGCTTAACATGACTAATTATCAGGGCAACACAAAAGAAAACCAGAATGAGGTATTACCTCAAACCTGTCAAAATGGCTATTATCAAAAAGACAAGAAAATTACCAATGTTGGAGAAGATGCAGATGAAAGGGAACCCACTGGAACTATTGGTAGGAATATAAATTCATGCAGCCACAATAGAAAACAGTATGGAGGTTTCTAACCCAGCAATTTTACTTCTGGGTATTTATTCCGTGGAAATCAGGAGTACTAATTTGAAATTATATCTGCATTCCATGTTCATTGCAGAATTATTTATAGCCAAGACATAAAAAAACCCTCAAATGTCTAGCAATAAATAAATGGATAAAGAAATCTGATATACAAAGATAAAGTAGAATATTTCTCAGCCATAAAATATTTCTGCCATTTGCAACAACATAGGTATAGTTTGAGAACATTATGCTAAGTGTAATAGCCAGCAGAGGAAGACAGTACTTTATGATCTCACTTATCTGTGGAATCTAAAAAATAAAAACAAACAAAAATACCTTCTAGTTATAAAATAATAAGTCCTGCGCATATAATATATAGTATGATGAATATAGTTTTGTAATTCTGTACTGAATAATTGAAAGTTGCTAAGAGAACAGACCTTAAAATTCTCCTCACAAAGGAAAATACTTTAATCATGTGTGCTGATGGATGTTAATCAGACATATTGTAATGTTCATTGTGCAAACAGACATGTATTGAATTATTATGTTATAACTTTATATTAGTTTCAAGTTTACATGCCCAGTATATCTCAATAAAAATAATTAAAACAAAAAATAATAAAACAATATAACTATTATGTCATCCAAAATATTTTGAAAATTCCTGTGGAAAGTTTCTTTCACTTTCAGCAGATACCAACAATAGTAGCAGCAGGGGACCTGACAGCCTCAGAAACTACAACAGCAATGCTATCAGGAATAGCTGAAAGCATTCAAGGATTACTGGTAAACTAGTTGGCAATACTAAGGTAACATAATAACACACTGGAGGTGTTTTGACAGAAAGTTGGGAGGTGCTTTTCTTAGCTTTGGGATCAGGAGAGGACTTAATGATCAGTAGAAGCCATGGGGGTCAAAGAGTTTGAGAAATTGTCTTTAGTGGATAGAAGTCACCTATAAAGTGAGAACAATTTTGAAGGCAGACCTAATCTTATTATAGAAAGTACAGGGTAGAATCAGAAAACCCATGGAGTTATTGCTGTAAGTTTAGCATTGAATTTGTTCCTTGATACAACAGTGTCAAGAGTTGAGCTCCATTAAAAAGAGCTATAAAAATAAACTGATTTTCTATGCTTTCTCTTATTTAATCTTATAAATACAAAATTCACAAAAATTATTTTAAAAATTTTTACAAAAAAGAAATGGCATCAGAAAACATAACTGAAATAATTGACATGGCAGTTGTAAATGATAAAACATCAATTTGAAACCAAAATGATTTAGAAACAAAATGCTTATTTTCTTATTCTTAATTTACTACTTTTCCATTTCACAAACTGTACTCCATCAGAAATTGTGAGCTTAGCTTTAGCAATTTAACATTTTTAAACAAAATATTTTAATTTTTATAAAACTCAGTTATAAAAACAGCAGGGTAATTAAGCACATTTACTAAAGAATTTAATCTTTGAAATTCATAGAAATCACACTTTTTATTATAAAAATAATATATACTTATATAAAAGTTCCAAACTATATAGATTATTAAAAAAACACATTAAAAACACCACAAACTTCAATATAAAATGGGGAAAAGAAAGTTTCTTCAATAAACAGTGTTGGAAAACCTAGACTAGAAGGAAATATGCAAAAGACTAAAAGTGGACCAAAATCTTACACTATACAAAGAAAAATAAATTTGAAGTACATTAAAGACTTGAATGTAAGATTCAACACCACAAAACATCAAGAAGGAAACAGAGCCAGTGAGCTCTTTCACATTGATTTTAACAATATTTTTGGACACCCCTTCACCACAACACACACTCACGATGGAGTATTACCCAGCCAGTAACAAGAATAAAGTCTTGCCATTTTTGATAACATAGATGGACCTAGACAATATAATGCTAAGTTAAATAAGTCAGACAGAAAAAGACAAGTCCATATGATTTTACCTACGTTCAGAATCTAAAAAGCAAAACAAAATCAGACTCATAGATACAGAAAAGAAGCTGGCATCTAGTAGAGAGGAGATGAGTGGATGGGTGAGTGAAATAGGTAAGAAGGATTAAAAGGTACAAAATGTCAGTTTTAAAACAAATGTTATGGGGTGTAATACACAGCATTGGGAATATAATCAGTAATATTGTAATAACTTTGAATGGTGACAGAAAGTAACTGGACTTACTGTGGGGATCATATCATAATGTGCAAATACTGTGATTATTACTATGAAGAAAAAGAACAGAGGCAATGAGAGTAACTCTGGATGAGTTTAGGATAAGATCATTTAAATCGGGAGGATCAGGATAGTCTTCTACGATTAACATTTCAGTTTAGATTTAAGAAAGAATAGAAATCAGAGGAGTAAGTAGATATGTGGATTGGGATTCTAGTAAGGCAAGCATTGGGACTTTACAACATCTTATGACAAAATTTAATATTAAAACCTGTGATTCATACAATTTAGTCGTGATAATTCATTCTAACTGATTAACTTTCTTAATTTAGTTTAAGTGGCTTTACTCCCAAGGTGCCTTCACTGTGATTCTTCCATGGAATCACCATGAACTTCACACAGATTCCTGTGATCTGCCTTAGTGTCTGCTAATTTTTGTTTTTACAGGGACAGAGAGAGAGTCAGAGAGAAAGAGAGAGACAGATAGACAGGAACTCAGAGAGATGAGAAGCATCAATCATCAGTTTTTCGTTGCGACACCTTAGTTGTTCATTGATTGCTTTCTCATATGTGCTTTGACCGTGGACCTTCAGCAGACTGAGTAACCCCTTGCTGGAGCCAGTGACCTTGGGTCCAAGCTGGTGAGCTTTTTGTTCAAGCCAGATAAGCCCACGCTCAAGCTGGCGACCTCAGGGTCTCGAACTTGGGTCCTCTGCATCCCAGTCCGACACTCTATCCACAGTGCCACCGCCTGATCAGGCGTGTCTGCTAAATTTTAGTGCCCTCATAGTAGGGCACTATAACCTGGTCCCTGTAGACATTCAAAAAGTCTGTTTTGACACTTCTCCCAGGAAGAGATACAAATGGCCAACAGATATATGAAAAGATGCTCAGCTTCATTAGTTATTAGAGAAATGCAAATCAAAACTACAATGAGATACCACCTCACTCCTGTTAGATTAGCTATTATCAACAAGACGGGTAATAGCAAATGTTGGAGAGGCTGTGGAGAAAAAGGAACCCTCATTCACTGTTGGTGGGACTGTAAAGTAGTACAACCATTATGGAGGAAAGTATGGTGGTTCCTCAAAAAACTGCAAATAGAACTACCTTATGACCCAGCAATCCCTCTACTGGGTATATACCCCAAAACCTCAGAAACATTGACACGTGAAGACACATGTAGCCCCATGTTCATTGCAGCACTGTTCACAGTGGCCAAGACATGGAAACAACCAAAAAGCCCTTCAATAGAAGACTGGATAAAGAAGATGTGGCACATATACACTATGGAATACTACTCAGCCATAAGAAATGATGACATCAGATCATTTACAGCAAAATGGTGGGATCTTGATAACATTATAAGGAGTGAAATAAGCAAATCAGAAAAAAACAAGAACTACATGATTCCATACATTGGTGGAACATAAAAATAAGACTAAGAGACATGGACAAGAGTGTGGTGGTTACCAAGGGTGGGGGGGGAGGGAGGACATGGGAGGGAGGGAGGGAGAGAGTTAGGGGGAGGGGGAGGGGCACAGAGAACTAGATAGAGGGTGACGGAGGACAATCTGACTTTGGGCGAGGGGTTTGCAACATAATTTGATGACAAAATAACCTAGACATGTTTTCTTTGAATATATGTACCCTGATTTATTAATGTCATCCCATTACCATTAATAAAAATTTATTTAAAAAAAAAAAAAAAAAAAAGTCTGTTTAAAAATTAAGTCAAACATGCAGCCCCATGTTTATTGCAGCATTGTTCACAGTGGCCAGGACATGGAAACAACCAAAAAGCCCATCAATAGATGACTGGATAAAGAAGATGTGGCACATATACACTATGGAATACTACTCAGCCATAAGAAATGATGACATCGGAACATTTACAGCAAAATGGTGGGATCTTGATAACATGATACGAAGCGAAATAAGTAAATCAGAAAAAAACAGGAACTGTATTATTCCATACGTAGGTGGAACATAATAGTGAAACTAAGAGACATTGATAAGAGTGTGGTGGTTACGGGGGGAGGAGGGAATGGGAGAGGGATAGGGGGTGGGGAGGGGCACAAAGAAAACAAGATAGAAGGTGACAGAGGACAATCTGACTTTGGGTGGTGGGTATGCAACATAATTGAATGACAAGATAACCTGGACTTGTTATCTTTGAATATATGTATCCTGATTTATTGATGTCACCCCATTAAAAAAATAAAATTATAAAAAAAAAAAAAAATTAAGTCAAATATTTAAATGTCAAAACAAACAAACAAAAAACCCTTTGATTAATTCAGAGTTTTAATATTCAGTAAGAGAAATAATATAGGAATACAACTATTATTTTCCCCTATTTTTCTCTCAACATTGAAGCACATTATACTAAATATTTTTTTTATTTATTTCCATTGATGATGAATGCCAAAATGTCACCCTTTTATACATTAAATGATAATATATTTTCTTTAATCTTCGGTTTTTTATCAACATCCATTCATTACTAAAAATTGTTTTAACATCAAGTGAATTTTTATATTTTGGCTAGAAATTTAATTGCATATTAATTGTATAAAATTTTATTAGAATTCCTTTTATTATTACTTAGCTGTTTCTTTTCTTAAAAAATCATTCATTAGAAAATCATACTAATTGAAAGAAACACAGGAAAGTGATTTTATGACTCCAAGAATGTTTTCTTAAATAGTACATCAAGGCCCTGGCTGGCTGGCTCCATGGTGGAGCATCTGTCAGGCGTGTGGATTTCCCAGGTTTGATTACAGTTAGGACAAACAAAATAAGTGACCATTTGCTTCTCCACTTCTCTCCCTTCTCTCTCTGTCTTTCTCTCTCTCTTCCTCCCCACCTGCAGCCAACACTTGATTGGAGCGAGCTGGCCCTGGGCGCTGAGGATGGCTCCATGGCCTCTGCCTCAGACACTAAAATGGCTCCAGTTGCAACAGAGCAAGGGCCCCAGATGGGCAGACCATTGCCTCCTAGTGGGCTTGCTGGTGGATCCCCATCAGGGCACATGTGAGAGTCTGTCTCTGCCTCCACTCCTCTCACTAAAATTAAAAAAAAAAAAATAGGACATCAAAATTGACCCCCAAATACATAAGTGAGAGTATGTTAAAATTAAGAATTTCAACAAAGACATCACTAAATAAAGTGAAAAGGCAAGAGATGAGATAGAAAAAATATTTTCAATTCATATGACCATATTCTGATAAAGAGTATACTTAAAAACTGAGAAATATGAATAAAAAATAGAAAAAGAAAAGGAAACACAAAAAAGCCAAGAGACAAATCACCTTGAATAGTCACTTCAAAAAGAATATAGCGCAACGGTCAATAAATATAAGGAAAAGTTCTCACTCTCATTAGGTATCATGTGAAATGAAATTAAAACCACAGTTATACCACTGTCAAGGAAGGTGGACTGGCTTATACCGAGCTCAGGATAGCCAAGTGGCTCTCAGCTCTTAGCAGGCACATCACATGCAGGGTTCGGGCTGTCCTGACTGCATCTTCCACAACCCCACCTACTCCTCAGGCACCTCTTGCAGTTCTCTGACCTCTAGGAGGCCTCCCTCCACTACCTGCTCACCACCATGTGAACTTCCTCTTCCGCCAGCACCGCACTCCCTGCAGCACAAGGTCCCCTCTGGATGGACCAAGTCTGCCCTCACTGCCTGAATTGTCAAGGATAGGTCCCCAACCCCACCTGCCCCACCCTATTCTGGCCATTCATCCAAGCAAGCATTAAAAGTGGTCTCCTCCCAGGAAAGAATAAACAAAAAATCCCATAAAAACAAATCACATTTCACCACATAGCATCAGAATGGCTAAAAGAATGAAGATACCCAGTGTTAGCAAGGATACGGAGAAAGCAAAACTCTCCCACACAGGAGTGTAATTTTATTTTTATTTATTTATTTATTTTTGTATTTTTCTGAAGTGAGAAGTGGGAAGTCAGAGAGACAGACTCCTACATGCGCCCGACCAGCCCAGTAGGGGTGATACTCTGCCCATTTGGGCATTGTTCTGTTGCAACCTGAACCATTCTAGCACCTGAGGCAGTCCATGGAGCCATCCTCAGTGCCCAGACAACTTTGCCCCAATGGAGTCTTGGTTGCAGGAGGTGAAGAGAGAGATAGAGAGATAGGAGAGAGGGAGAGGTGGAGAAGCAGATGGGCGCTTCTCCTGTGTGCCCTGACCGGGAATTGAGCCCAGAACTTCCAGACACCAGGCCGATGCTCTGCCACCGAGCCAATCAGCCAGTGCCAGTAAGAGTGTACAGTGCAAACTGACACACAAGTTTAACTCATTTCATGGCTGAGTTTGTGACTCAATCTGCTCATGTGTCAAATAGAATTTCCCCATTTAAATAAATGGAAATGCAATTAATCTGTTCCAGCCAAAAAAAACCACATGAAATTTTTGTTTTATATGCTTTTAAATAAGAAAATGTACATTATAAATAACAAATAAATGTTATAATAAGAGAGAATGTTAAGAAATAAACTGGTTTTTGAGTATTTACTTTCAAGGTCAAGGAAGATGCTGGCAGAGGAGGTTTTCATTTCGTGCACTATCGTTTAACATAACTTACTCTCTACACACTTAACACTACATTTAATTTAAAAATTTAACTTAATTGCTATTTTTTTACTTTGCTTAATCATTATCATTTTCTTTACTGACTTTTGGCTTTTTCGCCACACTTTATTCGCTTTCACTTAGAGGCCGTTTCAACAAAAACCTTTCCATGGAAGCTTGTTTCTTCCTCCCTCTCAGGACCTTCGGCAGGCCATCTAGTGGAGGGTGGCGGAAGCTCGTAATTCAAATACCCGCTTGTGATTTAAAGCAAAAAATCCCACGAGTGACTGCTCGTCTCTCAAATTGCTCGTGATTTAAATTGCTCATGTGTCAAGGCACAACTGTAATTTTACATCCATACTAAAAGACTGTTTGGCACTGTCCACAAAGGCTGAATAAACAAATCACCATGACTCACATTTCCATTCCTAATAGAGACACAAAGGAAACATATACATTTGATTACTACAAGTTGTTTATCAGAAAATCCATAGTAGCATTGCTTGTACTAACCTTGATTGAAAAATAACCCAATGTCCAGCAACAGAATTGTATAAAAGAACTGTGGAATATTCATACAATAGAATAGCATCTGGTAATAAAATTAAACTGTTGCTTTATACAACATAGATAAATCTTGCCCATAACATGTACAAGAAGTCAAATACAAAAAAATGACGGGAGTGACGTCACGGAAATGGCGCTGTGAGAAGCGCGTCCGACAGCTCTCCCCTAAATCACAACAAATTTATCAACTAGAAACAGAAAAATTTATCCTCGGAGCATTCCGGAGTTCCACACAAACTGAAAGCAAAAGGACTGTTATCACTTGAATCTGAGAGACGAGGGTGTGGAGGAAGCTACCGCAGCAGCGACGCTCATTCAAGCCGCGAGGGAGTGCGCCTGCGTGCTATCAATAAGACCACCCTCAGATGCCGATAAGAAAGAGGAAATAGAATATTATGGATACAAAAGAAAGAGAGGTAACACAAATAGATGTGGAAAAATCTATGGAGAAAAGACTTAACATATTGGAAGCCTTGGAGCTAAATGACAGAGAATTTAAAATAGAAATCTTAAAAATACTCAGAGATATACAAGAAAACACAGAAAGGCAATATAGGGAGATCAGAAAACAACTCAATGAACACAAAGAATATATTACCAAGGAAATTGAAACTATAAAAACAAATCAAACAGAAATGAAAAACTCAATTCACGAGCTGAAAAACGAGGTAACAAGCTTAGCTAACAGAACAGCCCAGATTGAAGATAGGATTAGTGAAATAGAAGACAAACAACTTGAGGCACAACAGAGAGAAGAAGAAAGAGACTCAAAAATAATAAAAAACGAGAAAGCCCTACAGGAATTGTCTGACTCCATCAGAAAGAATAACATAAGAATAATAGGTATATCAGAGGGAGAAGAGAAAGAAAATGGAATGGAGAATATACTCAAACAAATAATAGACGAGAACTTCCCAAGCCTGTGGAAGGAACTAAAGCCTCAAATTCAAGAAGCAAACAGAACACCAAGTTTTCTTAACCCCAACAAACCCACTCCAAGGCACATCATAATAAAGATGACACAAACCAATGACAAAGAAAAAATTCTCAAGGCAGCCAGGGAAAAGAAGAGTACAACATATAAAGGAAGGCCTATTAGATTATCATCAGATTTCTCAGCAGAAACTCTACAAGCTAGAAGAGAGTGGACCCCAATATTTAAAGCCCTGAAAGAGAGGAACTTTCAGCCAAGAATACTATACCCATCAAAGCTATCCTTCAAGTATGAAGGAGATATAAAAACATTCACAAATACAGAAAAGATGAGAGAATTTATCAACAGAAAGCCCCCACTCCAGGAAATACTAAAGGGGGTTTTCCAACCAGATTCAAAGAACAAAAGAAAACAACACCACAAGTAACAGCTCCACCAAGAACACAATAAAACCAAACTTAAACTGTGACAACAAAGGAAAAAAAGGGGGGAGAGGATGGAGATTAACAGTAGCAAAGGATGATGAAGTGCAGAAATACTTATAAGATAGGGTACTACAATGAATATGGTAGGTACCCTTTTCATTACTTAATGGTAACCACCCTTAAAAAAACCACCACAAAAACACTTGACTTAAAAAAGGTAGCAACAGAGGAAAGAAGTATGGAACACAAACAAACAAAAACAAATGATAGAAAAACAAAAGAGAAGAATCAAACTAGATACAAAACTAACAGAAAGCAATTTATAAAATGGCAGTAGGGAACCCACAAGTGTCAATAATTACACTAAATGTAAATGGATTAAACTTACCAATAAAAAGACACAGAGTAGCAGAATGGATTAAAAAAGAAAATCCAACTATATGCTGCCTACAAGAAACACATCTAAGCAACAAGGATAAAAACAAATTCAAAGTGAAAGGCTGGAAAACAATACTCCAAGCAAACAACACCCAAAAAAAAGCAGGTGTAGCAATACTCATATCCAATAATGCTGACTACAAGACAGAAAAAGTACTCAGAGACAAAAATGGTCATTTCATAATGATTAAGGGGAAGTTGAATCAAGAAGACATAACAATCCTTAATATATATGCACCAAACCAAGGAGCACCAAAATATATAAGACAGCTACTTATTGACCTTAAAACAAAAACTAACAAAAATACAATCATACTTGGAGACCTCAATACACCGCTGACGGCTGAAGATCGGTCATCCAAACAGAGAATCAATAAAGATATAGTGGCCTTAAACGAAATACTAGAACACCTGGATATGATAGACATCTACAGGACACTTCATCCCAAAGCGACAGAGTATACATTTTTCTCTAGTGTACATGGAACATTCTCAAGAATTGACCATATGTTGGGCCACAAAGACAATATCAGCAAATTTAGAAAAATTGAAATTGTACCAAGCATATTTTCTGATCATAAAGCCTTGAAACTAGAATTCAACTGCAAAAAAGAGGGGGAAAAACCCACAAAAATGTGGAAACTAAACAACACACTTCTAAAAAATGAATGGGTCAAAGAAGAAATAAGCGCAGAAATCAAAAGATATATACAGACAAATGAAAATGAAAATACGACATATCAGAATCTCTGGGATGCAGCAAAAGCAGTAATAAGAGGAAAGTTCATATCACTTCAGGCCTATATGAACAAACAAGAGAGAGCCGAAGTAAACCACTTAACTTCACACCTTAAGGAACTAGAAAAAGAAGAACAAAGACAACCCAAAACCAGCCGAAGAAAGGAGATAATAAAAATCAGAGCAGAAATAAATGAAATAGAGAACAGAAAAACTATAGAAAAAATCAATAAAACAAGGAGCTGGTTCTTTGAAAAGATCAACAAAATTGACAAACCCTTGGCAAGACTCACCAAGGAAAAAAGGCACAGGACTCAAATAAATAAAATCCAAAATGAAAGAGGAGAGATCACCACAGACATCATAGAAATACAAAGAATTATTGTAGAATACTATGAAAAATTATATGCCACCAAATACAACAATCTAGAAGAAATGGATAAATTCCTAGAACAATACAACCTTCCTAGACTGAGTCATGAAGAAGCAGAAAGCCTAAACAGACCAATCAGCAGGGAGGAAATAGAAAAAACTATTAAAAATCTCCCCAAAAATAAAAGTCCAGGCCCAGACGGTTATACTAGTGAATTCTATCAAACATTCAAAGAAGACTTGGTTCCTATTCTACTCAAAGTCTTCCAAAAAATTGAAGAAGAAGCAATACTTCCAAACACATTTTATGAGGCCAACATAACCCTCATACCAAAACCTGGCAAGGATGGCACAAAGAAAGAAAACTACAGACCAATATCTCTAATGAATACAGATGCTAAAATACTAAACAAAATACTGGCAAACCGAATACAACAACATATTAAAAAAATAATACATCATGATCAAGTGGGATTTATCCCAGAATCTCAAGGATGGTTCAACATACGCAAAACGGTTAACGTAATACACCATATCAACAAAACAAAGAACAAAAACCACATGATCTTATCAATAGATGCAGAAAAGGCTTTTGATAAAATACAACACAATTTTATGTTTAAGACTCTCAACAAAATGGGTATAGAAGGAAAGTATCTCAACATGATAAAGGCCATATATGATAAACCATCAGCCAACATCCTATTAAACGGCATAAAACTGAGGACTTTCTACCTTAAATCAGGAACAAGACAGGGTTGTCCACTCTCTCCACTCTTATTCAACGTGGTGCTAGAAGTTCTGGCCAGAGCAATCAGACAAGACAAAGAAATAAAAGGCATCCATATCGGAAAAGAAGAAGTAAAGCTATCACTTTTTGCTGATGATATGATCCTATACATCGAAAACCCGAAGGACTCCACAAAAAGATTATTAGAAACAATAAACCAATACAGTAAGGTCGCAGGATACAAAATTAACATACAAAAGTCCATAGCCTTTCTATATGCCAACAATGAAATATTAGAAAACGAACTCAAAAAAATAATCCCCTTCACGATTGCAACAAAAAAAATAAAATACCTAGGAATAATCATAACAAAGAACGTAAAGGACCTATATAATGAAAATTACAAAGCATTGTTAAGGGAAATCGAAAAAGATACAATGAGATGGAAAAATATTCCTTGTTCTTGGATAGGAAGAATAAATATAATCAAAATGGCCATATTACCCAAAGCAATATACAAATTTAATGCAATTCCCATCAAAATCCCTATGAGACTTTTTAAAGAAATGGAACAAAAAATCATCAGATTTATATGGAACTATAAAAAACCCCGAATAGCCAAAACAATCCTAAGGAAAAAGAATGAAGCTGGGGGCATTACAATACCTGACTTTAAACTATATTATAGGGCCACGATAATCAAAACAGCATGGTATTGGCAAAAAAATAGACACTCAGACCAATGGAACAGAATAGAAAGCCCAGAAATAAAACCACATATATATGGTCAAATAATCTTTGATAAAGGGGCCAACAACACACAATGGAGAAAAGAAAGCCTCTTCAACAAATGGTGTTGGGAAAACTGGAAAGCCACATGCAAAAGAATGAAACTCGACTACAGCCTGTCCCCGTGTACTAAAATTAATTCAAAATGGATCAAAGACCTAAATATAAGACCTGAAACAATAAAGTACATAGAAGAAGACATAGGTACTAACATCATGGACCTGGGTTTTAAAGAACATTTTATGAACTTGACTCCAATGGCAAGAGAAGTGAAGACAAAGATAAATGAATGGGACTACATCAGAATTAAAAGTTTTTGTTCAGCAAGAGAAACTGATATCAAAATAAACAGACAGCCAACTATATGGGAACTGATATTTTCAAACGACAGCTCAGATAAGGGCCTAATATCCAAAATTTACAAAGAACTCATAAAACTCAACAACAAACAAACAAACAATCCAATAAAAAAATGGGAAGAGGACATGAACAGACACTTCTCCCAGGAAGAGATACAAATGGCCAACAGATATATGAAAAGATGCTCAGCTTCATTAGTTATTAGAGACATGCAAATCAAAACTACAATGAGATACCACCTCACTCCTGTTAGATTAGCTATTATCAACAAGACGGGTAATAGCAAATGTTGGAGAGGCTGTGGAGAAAAAGGAACCCTCATTCACTGTTGGTGGGACTGTAAAGTAGTACAACCATTATGGAGGAAAGTATGGTGGTTCCTCAAAAAACTGCAAATAGAACTACCTTATGACCCAGCAATCCCTCTACTGGGTATATACCCCAAAACCTCAGAAACATTGATATGTGAAGACACATGTAGCCCCATGTTCATTGCAGCACTGTTCACAGTGGCCAAGACATGGAAACAACCAAAAAGCCCTTCAATAGAAGACTGGATAAAGAAGATGTGGCACATATACACTATGGAATACTACTCAGCCATAAGAAATGATGACATCAGATCATTTACAGCAAAATGGTGGGATCTTGATAACATTATAAGGAGTGAAATAAGCAAATCAGAAAAAAACAAGAACTACATGATTCCATACATTGGTGGGACATAAAAATGAGACTAAGAGACATGGACAAGAGTGTGGTGGTTACCAAGGGTGGGGGGGAGGGAGGACATGGGAGGGAGGGAGGGAGGGAGAGAGTTAGGGGGAGGGGGAGGGGTACAGAGAACTAGATAGAGGGTGACGGAGGACAATCTGACTTTGGGCGAGGGATTTGCAACATAATTTGATGACAAAATAACCTAGACATGTTTTCTTTGAATATATGTACCCTGATTTATTAATGTCATCCCATTACCATTAATAAAAATTTATTAAAAAACAACAACAACAACAACAAAAAAAAAATGACATATTCTATAATTAGAACTAATTGATAGTGCTGGAAGTCTAGAATATTGGGGGAGGATGTGGTATTAAAAAGAGGCAGGTGAAGTGCTTCAGGTTATTGGTGATATTCTACTTCTAGACTTGTTTCTGTGTATATGTTGCAGTAAGTTATTAGAAAGCAGGCAGGCAAGTAAGATCATCTATCTCTATTAAGGAGAATATCTGATTGGCAGCTTCTATGTTTTCTTAGCCAAACTCATTGATATCTTAAGTGAAGCTTGACAATACAGAGAAGTTGTGTTCAATTCTTGTTTCAAAAACAGTTAAAAAGCAGTAATTGCTGTGACTATGCCACAAAATAACTTTTTAAAGCTCTAAAATCTTTTCAGCCTCAAAACTCTTTTCATAGCTTTAAACATCTGGATTCTTTTTGTTTCCCCAAAATGTAAATCTAAAATCAACATCATTGATCTTGTCTGTCAAAAGCATAGCTGAAGCCTTTTTTATACTGAAAGAAAAAAACATTTAAATTTCCTACAACCCTACAAATTCTGCCTAAGTGGGGCCAAATAGCTGTGTCCTTCAAGAATCAATCACCTAGTTTAAGGTGCCAAAACTCACAATTTTCTTATGTAACACACTCAGGAAATAGGACCCTTACTTCACACTTTTTTTGTCAAATAAAATGGCAATTAAGCTATTTCTTTACAGGCTTCTCTCCTGGCAAATTGACACCATTTTAATATCTATTATTAACTATATTCTTTAACTTATTTATAACTGATGTTATAAAATGTGATCTCATTGATCTTAATTTTTCTTTCCCTGTTTTTCTTATCTGATTCATCTCTTGAAAGGCCTCTCCTCTTCATGACACTGCAAAGTATATACATTTAAATGAACTGAGTTGTTTGGAGCTAGAAACAAACTCTGGTATAGGCATATACACCTATAAAGCACTCAGTATTGCAGCATGATTCATACAGCTTTTTAGGTGTGGCAGGCAGGAGGAATGATAAAATTGACATTTCTGTTACACTAGGCCTGTCTGGAATAGTCCTATCACTTGTCTGGCAGAAATTCAAGTTGAAGGCTCAGGTGATTTAACCTAATTCAGTCCCCTTTCCTCACTCATCATTGTAATATGAATGACATACTAGGCTCTCAGGAGGACTTCCTTTGGGGTGAAAGAAAGGTCATAAATTATAAAAATGCCTCTGTCATTTTCTTTAGGAGTCTTTTCCCCATCTCACGTAACAGAGAACCTTCTTGTCCTTTTCACAAATCTGATAAATGTATGCCACCTGAAGTAGCATAAACACCCACCCCTGGCAGCTCTCAGACTCATTTAGAAACTGCTCACACAAAAGTTTAAGCACAGGCACTGCAGCCCCTCTGTGGTCTACCTGTCCTCTATAAAATCACAAGCTGCTGCACTGTATTTCAAAGCCTGGCAACTGTAGCTGACCTCCGAATACTTTTTAGTACAATGAGGTGGTTTCTTTGTACATCCAACACTGGTGGAAAAAGCATTTGTTACAGCCAGATAAGAAGTAATCCTTTGGCTGTAATTCAGATGGATTTGAACAGTATGACTATCTTGGAAGAAAAATGAATCCTCTGTTTTCTCCAGCCACCACCACAGCCCTAATAGTAATTACCAGCAGTATGTTGCCTAATTTTCCATGTTCACATTATTTAGAAAGGGTAAACCTTCTGGTAATGTAATATGCAAATGAGAGAAGACAATTTGTTTGCTTTCCTTCCTGCCTATACACAGTAAGGATTTTCTTCTGTGTAATGTACAGGATCTGTTTGTTCGGTGTATAAGCTATGTGTCAGTGTGAGTTCCAATGTGCATTTCACAATTAGGCTGCTGAAGAAACTTCTAGGAATACATTATAGGTAAAACATCGGGAAATGGCATTTGGGGGAGATAAAGTGAGTGGCAGCTTATTAGCTATTCTGTCAGAAGAGTCAGAGGCTCTTACTTTTCAGACAAATGACTGGGGGAAAATTCTCTGCCTCTGTCAGTTTAGGTTACAGTGAGAAAAGGAGATAATTGTTTTAGTCATTTTCATCCCCTCAAAAACTTGGAGAGGATGAAGGGAGAGCAAGGGGGCTGTGAGTCTCGCTCCAGTATCTAACCCTTCAACCTGATCCATTCCTCTCTTCTCTCTTTTATGTATTGAAAACATAACTTTCATATAAGAAAGGGTGCTCTTTTTTCTAAAGTGGGAAAGTATTACTGAAATGGCACCTGAATCACAGCACAAACAACAAGGTGGTATCACCAGGACTAGGCTTTCTAAAGAAATACTGATCTCAGAAAGTGAGCGCAAAGTCTGCACGTCATGCACCTCTTTTAATTTCATTAATGACATCCATGGAGGGGAAATAGTTATCAGCACCTCACAATCCATAAGCTTAGTTGAAGATACAATTATGATTCATTTGAAACTCAGTCTTGAAAATGGCAATTTACCTGACCTGACAAATAATTCAAGATGAGTAGAAAAGAAGTTGAATTCTGTTTATGTCTTCGTATTTCATTGTTTTTGAGAAAAATAATATAATTGGCAGTTTGGATAATAATCAGTGATAAATTATTTTCTTATAAATGATTATTCCCCTAGTGTCTGCTAGTAAGATTACTAAACCATACAAGAAAGAAATAGATTGAATATTACATGTTTGAAAAACATAATTCTATTGAACAGGAAGAATCTGGTAACCTCACTGCGCCATACTTCCTTAATCAGCATCAAATTTCAGGATTCTTTTTATTTTAGTTCTGGATACAGCTTGTTATAGTCATGCAAATCATGTGCCAAATTTTCTGCTGCTTATTTGAAGACTACACATATGAGAGAACCCTTCTGGCTCACTGGAAATGGGACATAGAATTTTGATATTTGCAAAGTCTTCAGCAATTGATATGCAGTGTTGTATATCGGTACTGTGTACATGGCCTAAATTAGGATGTAATACTATGGCAAGAGGTTTAATTATTGTTAAAAGAAAAACAACCTCTAGATGTACTGTCACAAACTCACATTCATTGTCTCTAATTTGAGGAAAGGTGATTTTGACTTGAGAAGTAACTAGAGATAAGAAAGCACTGGCATCAACTATATTTTAGCAGAAAAGTTGGCAGGTAGTTTGCTCAATTTATTCAGATACAGCTTATTTTGATTATGGTTTTTCCTAAGAAGGAGCCCAGTAGAATGTTCTTATGGATCCAGTTAGTACTGCAACTCTGTGAAAGCAATTTGAACTTGTTGACTTCATTATGAAAACAAAAAAAAGGAAAACACCTCCTTGCCCCAGCTCTCTAGACCAGCCTTTTATCCTTTTACAGAGATGCCAAGTCCTTGGGGAATCTCGGGGATCTCTAAGGAAGCATTCTGGAGTCAGGAGTATGCCAGAGTGTAAGCAATGGTTAAGTCTAGGGATACAGGAGTCCTGGCTCATCTGTCTGTTACATCAATGTGCGAGGGCTAGTTCATGCTCTTGGTATTAGAGAATATGGAAAAAAACAAGAAGTAACTTCTCTTGTTCAGATCTTTATATATTAACATTAAAGTACTGATATTATACTCAGAGAATAACATCATCAGTGATTTAACATTTAAAAATAGTATGTTCCGTATTTTTTAGCATTTTTATAAGAAAATTATAATTAGATTTTATTCAGTAAAAGAGTTAAATTTCACTGAAGAAAAAAATTTATATTATGCATATAAATATCTCATTAGATAGTCTCTTTTATCCTGAGGCTCTTAGCTTGAGGTACAAAGATATAATTCAGTGAGTTCACAAAACATCTAAAATTTTAAAAAGTAACTTTAGGCATGTGTGTGCGCATCTAAAATATGTGAAAGAAACACATATTTCTTTTCAGTTTTTTTCAAAGGAATGACTTTTATTCAAATTTTACCTCCAAATAGTTAAGAACCATTGGTTTTATAACAGTTTTGTTATAATTGGTAGTAATAGTAGTATTAAAGTAGCATTTTACTGCCTGGTACAGTAGATAAAGCATCAACATGGTCACTGCTTCAAAACCCTGGGATTGCCTGGTCAAGGCACAGGGGGAGGTGAGGCTTCCTGTTTCTTCCCCTACCTTCTCTCTCTCTCTCTCTCTCTCTCTCTCTCTTTAAAGTGAATAAAAAATAAACATACTGCTCACAAAAATTAGGGGATATTTCAAAATGAATATAAAGCTACAAAATATCCCCTAATTTTTGTGCGCAGTAGAAATAAAGTAGCATTTTGCTGATGACTCAAAACTAAATTTTATAAAACAATTTAAATAAAAAATAACCAAAGGCAGCCCTGGCAGGTTGGCTCAGCGGTAGAGCGTCGGCCTAGCATGCGGAGGACCCGGGTTCGATTCCCGGCCAGGGCACACAGGAGAAGCACCCATTTGCTTCTCCACCCCTCCGCCACGCCTTCCTCTCTGTCTCTCTCTTCCCCTCCAGCAGCCAAGGCTCCATTGGAGCAAAGATGGCCCGGGCGCTGGGGATGGCTCCTTGGCCTCTGCCCCAGGCGCTAGAGTGGCTCTGGTCACGGCAGAGCGATGCCCTGGAGGGGCAGAGCATCGCCCCCTGGTGGGCAGAGCGTCACCCCATGGTGGGCATGCCGGGTGGATCCCGGTCGGGCGCATGCGGGAGTCTGTCTCTCCCTGTTTCCAGCTTCAGAAAAATGCAAAAAAAAACCCAAAACAACCGAAGGCATTTTTGAGTTTTTGATTATCTATAATAAAAAATAATAACAATTGCCGACATGTTATCTCCTATCAGACACTTAACATGACAGCTTGGATTCCAAAATACTTTAAAAGTCATCCAAAAGTTTTACCCAAGGCTTTTTGTTCTCTTCTTTATTAGATAAGTCCTGCTCAAACCAATGAAACCCTCTGTAAAATTTGAACACAGAGGCTTTCCCTTGTATTAATAGGTCTTTCCAGTTCCTGGATAAGTATATGTAAATACACACACTTATAGCAGTTGCTTTATCAGAGCTTGTGGACCACATGAAAATATCAAAAAGACACATGGGATAAAGAGTGAGACTTTCCAGCATATCTGGCACAGAGGAAAAGTTTGTCATACATAGAAATGGAGGGGGTAGGGAGTTGGCATAAGAACATCCTACCATCAGCCTGACCTGTGATGGCACTTTAAATAAAGCATTGACCTGGCACCCTGAGGTCACCGGTTTGAGACCCTGGGCTTGCCTGGTCAAGGCATATATGGGAGTTCATGCTTCCTGCTCACCCTCTCCTTCTCTATTTTCTCTCTAAAATGAATTTAAAAATTAAAAAAAAAAATCTTACCCTAGTTTTATACACTTATGTTCTGTTATGTACTTTATGAAACACAAAATATACCACACTGTCAGTTAGTTAAAGTAAAAGTAATCTTTGATTTGCACACAACTTTAAGAAAATATCTTTTATAAAACTGAGCTTTTCTAAATTATAAAATCAAAGATTTATTTGATTTTGGGTGATGGGAACATAACACAATTAACAATCCAAATGCTATAGAAATGTTTACCTAAAACCTATGTCACCCCATAAATTTAATTTCTAATTTTAAAAAGTTAAAAAAAGGATTTATTGGTGCTGTAGTTAAATAAAAACAAATATTTGTTATATTGAAAATAGTTTAACTATCTGCTTCTAATTATTCTGATGTTCAGTTTGTGTCAATAGAGAAATAGTTAATAACAACATTTGAAATGGTTGGTATATAAAACATATGTGTCTTAATGTGACTTCCTGTTATGATGAAGACATGCTTGAAGATACTGACAATGTATGCCATCAGTACAATAATAACTAAAAGTTCTGTCACAAAATCTTATAAGCATAAGTTCTTAAATGTATGAACTCTTGAATTTATGATTTGCTTCATATGATTCTTCAGTCTTTTGTTTTGTTTTGTATTTTTTGTTTTGTTTTGTTTTGAGAGAGACAGGAAGAGAGAGAGGGAAAAGAGAGAAATGAGAAGCATCCACTCGTAGTTGCTTCACTTTATTTGTTCCATATATTGCTTCTCATATGTGCCTTGGCCAGGGAACCCAAACCAAGCCAGATCCCTTGCGCAAATCAGAGACCTTGGGCTCAAGCCAGTAAACTCGGGCTTCAAGCCAGTGACCTTGGGCTTCTAGCCAGTGACCTTTGGGCTGTAGCAAGTGACCTTGGGATCATGTTGATAATCCCAAGCTCAAGCTGCCAAGTCCATGCTCAAGGGCATGGGCCTTTGCCCTAGACAGTGACCTCATGTTTCAAACCAGGGCCCTCAGCATACTGGGCCAACTCTCAATCCACTGTACCACCCCCAGTGAGGCCACATGATTTCAAATTTAGTCCCTCCCAAAAGATATATACAACATGAGCCAGAGTCTTGATAATACTTACAGAAATTCTGAAGCAATGTGACAGTAGCTCTCTACATCAATGACACTTTAAGAAAATAAGGAACAGGGGGCACGTGAACTATGCCAATTATTGGATTTTGTCTGTGAATAATGCCTCATTATTTTACAATAAACTGGTGACTTTTACAAATTTTGAGTTACAGTGAAATTTTGAGCTTTAGAAAACTGCTACAGATTTGTATGCATTTGCTCCAACACCGAAATGATGCTTTTAAAAACCAAGAGTCTGTTTGTTTAAAAAAAATAAAAAGCAGCCTTCTCCATGACCACATATGTAAAATACCACCTAATATTAAACTTTTATTTTCAAAACTATTTAATAGAAATAATAAGACAAGTTAGCATCTATTTCAGCACTAATAATCATACCAAATCCAGTAGTTTACTGTACATAGATCTGTAACCACATAATATATCATACAGCTTTATTTCATGGCTACAGTTATAGCATTACCTTCACTTATGTGATTAGATTGTCATGATATGAAAGAATGTAAGAAAGGACATGCATATGTGTATATTATATAGTTAAGTCTGATGTAATATATTGTTTAGCCAATAATTTAGTCATTTTGTAAAACAGTCAAAAATTTAGGAAAACATGAGTCATTTTATCCCTACATTCCAGTTAGATATTTTTGACACAGACCCATCTGGATGGAATCTTGTGCAACTTGTTTCTGATGACCTATTATTTTCATGCTTAGACAGCAATTTTCCTCCAGTGACTTTAGTCCTTAGGTTGGCACAGTGAGATTTCAACGAGAGAAGGAGAGCCTACTTTTATAGGCACTGGTCTCAGGGTTTGTATATAGACTCAGTTCTGTAGTGCTTGAAAACAAGCCAGTGGAAAGATAGGGAAAATCATTATATGGCTGTAGGACAAAGATAAAAAACTGAATCAGCAAAGCAGCCCTCTAGTGAAAAAAACTAACAAACTGGATTTATAACAAAGTCATGGATAACAACAAAAAATACTAGTTAGAAACAGATGCAAGACAGCCTTGAAATAAGTATGAACAATTATATTGTTATTTATCTAGCATATATATATTTGATTGCCACTACAACTTGTGCTTAACATGAAAGCACTATACATACACACATGTATATCTGATAAATATATATATATATATATATTATAGATTGGAAATGTAATAACAACTCCTAAGAATGCATAAACAATTACAACAAACCATAACTATCACATTTTCTAAGTAATTTATTACATACACACACACATGCACACCCATTTAATATATATATACATTCAATTTTTGGGTTTTTATTAAGTGAGAGGAGGAGAGGAGGGGAGGCAGAGAGACAAACCACCAAATGTGTCCTGACTGGGATCCACCTGGCAACTCCCTTTTGGGGCCAATAATCTGCCCATCTGGTGTTATGCTTGCGATGGAGCTATTTTTAGCACCTGAGGCAGATGCTGTACAGAGTCATCCTTGGTGCCTGGGGCAATGATCTAGAACCAATTGAGCCATGGCTGTGGGATCACGAGAGACAAAAAAAGAGAGAGAGAAAGAGAAAGGGAAGGGTGGAGAAGTAGGTGGTTGCCCCGACTGGGAAGTGAATCCAGAACATCCACATGCTGGACTGATGCTCTAACCTGAGCCAACCAGCGAGGGCCAAAATATATATAAATTCTTTATGTAGAAGAGCTAATTTAAATATAACCAAATTAATTTCTAAAACATACTTTTTTTTTTTTTTAGATTCAGCTGGAAACGGGGAGAGACAGTCAGACAGACTCCCACATGCGCCCAACCGGGATCCACCCGGCACGCCCACCAGGGGGGACGCTCTGCCCACCAGGGGCGACGCTCTGCCCATCCTGGGCGTCGCCATATTGCGACCAGAGCCACTCTAGTGCCTGGGGCAGAGGCCAAGGAGCCATCCCCAGCGCCCGGGCCATCTTTGCTCCAATGGAGCCTCGGCTGTGGGAGGGGAAGAGAGAGACAGGGAGGAAGGAGGGGGTGGGGTGGTGAAGCAAATGGGCGCTTCTCCTATGTGCCTGGCCGGGAATCGAACCCAGGTCCCCTGCACGCCAGGCCGACGCTCTACCGCTGAGCCAACCGGCCAGGGCCTCTAAAACACACATTTTAAAAAAGAAAGAGTCTGACTCTCAAAAGATTTTCCTGTATCAAATGTATGCATCTACATATAACACATTTCAAAGGAGCAGACATGCCTGTGCCTTTTAAGGAGAAACCATATTTCAGAATGCTGAGTCACTCTATAGATTAAATTGCTTAAAATTCATAAAGTATGCTAAAATTCTGCAAGTGAAACCCAAACCCTAGATTATCTTACCAAGAAAGAACTGGATGGTCAAACAATAGTAAATATACATACCATCTGAGAATCTACTTGCTGTTCAGAAAACACAACACAAGGATGTGAAATGATATGAGTCATAATTAAAAACACTCCATCAATCATCCAGAAAACATCTGCAGTAATGTGAAATGTCTTGCTTGCAGAATGATCCTAATCAGGCTTGGCATTTGACTTGCCATAGTCACCAGAAGTCTGTTTTAGACTGTATAAACTGTACAGACTCAATTTCAGCAATGATAGCAACCCTTTTCCATATTAGTACTAACTGACCATTGGCTTAGTATGTAGCCTAGATCCCACAAAAAGTGGTCTTAGAGGAGGGAATATTGGATTTGTATTATTAAAAGACTTTCTTTACCTGATTTCAAAAGTGCACACTCACACATGTGCATACACACACACACTCTCTCAAACAGGCAGCCTGCCAAAGCACTCTAAATAATGCCCCTAATTAAAGCAGACCACTTTGGTCATTTGATGTAAAAACTTCTTTTTACAATGTCTGTCACAAAGAGATTATATACTGAATATCATATTGTTGGGTTTCTTTTTCTTGAGCTCAGAGAGTATTTCTATATTGCATTTTGGCATCATAGATAGTATGGAATGTGTGTGATAGATATTTTTATATCTTGGGATCTGTGAATAATTACAGTCATCAACATTGTTGACACAGCACAAAACAATGAAAAATCTAGCTGGAGTAATGGCTTTGGAACTGAGTTAGTTTGATTTTTCATTAATTCTTTGAAAATGTAGTCCAATTTTTCATCCCTGATTCAATTTTGAATTTAAATTCATTAAAATCTTAATGGCATAATATGGAAGTGTCATTTTTTTATATCAAATGGGTTTCTAAAATGACTCACTGCAGTTCCAACTTGTTTCTCACAGAAACGTATTATTTAAAATGTAAATTATGTATGAAAAACAACAGCTTTCAAAAAGTGATTCAGATTCAAGTCATGTGTTATTGTGCTGTATGTTGTGGCACAATGGACCCTCTATTTAGTCTGTATTTGGTACTCAGTCATCTTTATAGCATTGTCTTGAAGGAAAGGTTGACTTTGATCCTAATTACTTCTACATTTTGTCCCAAGAAGAGGTCAAAATAAGTTTTAATAACATTATTATTAAATGAAGGGCAAAGATTAGAGTTTGTTATTATTTGTAATTAGTCCCCATACTTGACAACTTATTAAATTACTTAATAATAAAATCTACCTATTTTTAATTAAGTATTGCATTATCTAATGGAATCTCAATGTATATAGTGGTAACACACTGCTCACGTATATTAGGGTATCAGGGAACATGAAAATACTATAGTACTTCCAGCCTTTTGTAGAGTGCACTTTCACCAATGAAATAAAAATTGGTTTTGCATCTCATATACATAATTGAACTTTCTTTGACTTGTTGTTTGCTTTTCTGATATTCTTGTTTAATAAAAAAATTAAATACTATTTTTTATCACTTCATATTCATTTTGAAATATTCCCTAATTTTTGTGAGCAGTATATACTGTATAACAAGTACAGCCTAAGGAGAGACAAAGACATAGGTTTTGTGCTAAAGTTTCTATCTCTACTGGAGGTAATAAAATATTGTTTCTAAATAGAATGTGAAAAGATATGTATATAAGTGTAGCCCTTTTGGACAATCACTAAAAATTCCTTCAAAGAGATAAAGGAAACATGATGAAATAAATTTAAGTGAAATAAATATTCAAATAACTCAGAAGGAGATGCAAAAGAAAAAACAATAAGGGTAATGAGACAAAGACAAAAAATGTTAGACATAAATTTAAAGATATTAAAAATTATATTGAATTAAATGTCTAAATACATGATGAAAAGATATGGCAGGTTAAGAGTTCTCTAACCCTAGCTCCTCTCATTTAGGGCAAAGCCTCCCTAACCATGAGAGGCAAACTGACATCAAAGGCTACTGGGGGAGAGGGGAGGGGGTGAAGAAGGAGAGAGGGGTTAGGGGAGGGGAGGGGCACAAAGAAAACCAGATAGAAGGTGACAGAAGACAATTTAACTTTGGGGGAGGGGTATACAGCACAATCAAATGTCAAAATAATCTAGAGATATTTTCTCTCAACATATGTACCCTGATTTATCAATGTCACTGCATTAAATTTAATAAAAAAAAAAAAGGCTACTGTTGTCACCAAACTCCCCATTTATAGAGGTGTCACATCAAGAAAGGTGGTTGCTGAGAAGCAGTGGAGCAAAGGTTCTGCCTGGAACAGAGGCCTTAACTACTCTGAAGCTTTCAGTAAGGAAAATGTCTTTATGACCAAATGATAAGTCTATGTCTACAAGAAGAAAACCGAAAATCAAAAATCATAACTAAAGAACTTTAACAAACTTTATATACTTTCCCACTTTGTTCTCCTCAGCTTCTTTGAAAACATAAAATTATATAAAGTAGTAATTATAACAATATGTTGTTGGATTTGTAAGACATATAAATAGAACACATAGCACCAAAAGCACCCCAGAGGATGGAACTGAGCTATATAGAAATAGCACTTTCTACGTCTGGAATTAAGTTAGTCTAATTCTAAGGTAGATTCTGATAAGCCAGGATGCATATAGTAAGCCCTAGAACAATCACTAATAAAATTCAAAAATATAAAGTGAAGCAATTCTTAATTGAATTATAATGTCATACTAGAAAATACACAATCAATGCAATAGAAGAAAGCAAGCAGCGGAGCAAAAAATAGAGACATTTTTACAAGCAGAAAATGTAAATCCATCCATATAAATACATAATAGTACTAAATGTGAATGGATTAAACAATTCAAAGGCAGTGATTCTTCCTTATGCCTTTTGGAAATATTTTATAAGGCAAAGCATAAGTGTTGTATATTCAACAGAATTACGTTACTAATTTTTTATTTTAAATTTATAATTGAGTCTATGCAGGGTTAAAGAAAACAACAACAATAATAAACTAAATAGATTTTAAAAAGCAGTAATACATTTTTGTTTCAGTTTATGTAATCACAAATGTAAACCATCACACAGACCATGGTATATATCTTTTCTTTCTGGTGGAACTCAGTATTTTTCATATTTAACAGATCTATAACTTGACAGTGTTCATACACTTACTCTCTAAGAGTCTGCCGTTGTGGTCATGAAAATGACCATAAGTCTTACAAAGTTTCATTCTACTTCTTCCCAGCATACTAATTTATCATCTTTTTAATTTATATTTTAATTAATTATAATTATGAAATGGGGACAAAAGTTGACTTAGCTGGGGTTTTTCTCTTTGCATTAAAAATATATTATGAGCTTAAAATGATCTCTTCCATGTGTTTTTCAAATTTTAGTAAAGTTGATTAAAATGTATTGACATTTAATTACATTTTTACTTTATTTTACAAGTTTATGATATATGTTACAGTACATATAAGTAAATGTAATACTTACCAATGTTGAAGCAATTGCATTCTATACATCTATTTTCTCTCTTGGGAAAAACAACTCTATCTGAGACAACTTAGATAGGAAAACCTTGTAGACAAATCATGAGGCAAGAAAATATCTTTTTGCCCAAGGACTCTTTAGTACAGGAAACCCTTGACAAGTTAAATGCATAAAAACAGAATATATACATTTTAAAATATCATGGGTAAACTATAATAAGAGGTCTACTGGAATTTTGTCATCACAGAACAGCATCATCCACTGGGGAGGAAACATAAGCCCTTTCGTTATTGGTGCTATAAGGCAACAGCCAGCCCTAAATCCCTACGTGGCAGGAAACGAAAGAAAAGCCATCAAATGTTCAAGTCTGATCCAAATTATTGCAACTGTTCTCTGTTATTGTTCCATAATAAATGTTTTTGTTTATTTTGGAAACGTATGTTTCTGTAATATGTTTCTTTGTTTAAAATTATTTTTATTTTCTTTCATTATGAATTTTGCATGCACTAATTGTTACCTATATTTAACAATAAAAGTTTATTCTATGTTTTATAGACTACAGTAAAGCCTCTGACTTTGTGGATACTAGAAACTGGGTTATTCTGAAAGAAGTGGGTGTGTCCCAGTACTTGGTGTCCAAATGTGTAACATGTATCATAGACAAGAAGCCACTATTAGGACAGACATGATAAGACAGATTGTTTCCTATAGGTAAAGGTGTCAGACATGGGTGTGCTTTATTTCCCTATTTGTTTAAGCTGTGTGGCAGAACACATCATACAAAAATACAGGCTATTAACAAGAGACAAAGAAGGACCCAGCAATTCCACTTTAAGGTATTAATCCAAAGAAACTCAAAACATTAATTATAAAAGACATATGCACCCATAAGTTCAATGCAAGATTATTTACAATAGCCAAAATATGAAGTAACATAAATGTTCATCAATAGATAAATGAAGTAGTACTACATATATACATGGAATATGACTTGGTCCTAAAAAATAAAAAATGAAAACTTACCATCTGCAATAACATGGATGGGCCTAGAGAGTATCATGCTGGATAAAATAAGTCAGGCATAGAAAGACACATGCTATATTATTTTACTTATATGTGGAATATAAAAACAAAATAAATGAACACATAAAACAGAACACACTAGACTCACAGAAATAAATGGTGAAAACTGATATAAGAAAGATCAGTAACTTTAGTTATGCATGAGACACTATCTTACTGGCAGGAAGTAGCAATCATTTGAAATGACGTCTGTGTTTCAATAAGACTAGGTGAAGCTCTACAAATAACCTATGGCCAGAAAAACAGACAAATGGGTCCTAGAGCAAACCAAGCTTAAAACATTGCTAGAGTCAAAAGTGACAAAACTGAAGCTATCTTACTTCAAGACATCATGAGAATGCAGAATTCTTTAGAAAATATGATAGTGCTTGGAAAAATATAACACAGCCAGAATAAAGGAAGACCAAGAATGAAATGGGTTGACTCCATAAAAGAAGCCATAGGCATGAGTCTACAGGGGCCGAGTGGGGCTGGTGAGGAAAGGACAATGTGGCCATCATTTGTTCAGAGGGTCTTCAGGAGTTGGAGCTCTCTCAAAAGAATTATAAAAGAGCTCATACAACTTAATCATTTGAGTTCTTGTAATAAACAGAACTGTTTAATAAATGCAGGTTATTCTAATTAGAATTACGATTAATCCTATAGACATAGAGATTTTGCTAAACTCTGTTAATGAGGCTATTGGATCAGTCTTAGAGAATCAAAAAATTTCTTGGGCCTGCACTAGTAGCATCCACACACTAAATTCAGTCTCTTTCCCAAATGGAAAATTTTAATATATATAATACTATAAGTTTAGATGGTTCCAGAAACAAGCCTTAACGTGTTAGACTGGCACTGTGCACATGGGCTATTGAAAATATCACTTATATTCCCAACACCCCTCCCATCTGGAACCATCAAATTGTTTTCGTATCATCTTTACTTCTCATCTATGTCGTTTACTCTGGCATTTCCGACTCACATTCATATTACTGCAGGCCTCCTTTATTGTGATCCCAATCCCAATTTTCAATTACAGTTGACGTACAATATTATAGTACTAGTTTCAGGTGTACAAGATAGTGATTAGAAGTGATTAGAATTTACATATTGATAAATTACAAAGTAATCACCTCAATAAATCTAGTACCCATCCGACACCTCCTGTTTTCACCATTCTGATGCTCCACATTATGTAAAGGTAAAGACTCAAGTTTTACCTTTACATAAAGGGATGTCTGGAATTATCCAGTCCAATTTCATTAGATACGTGCATTTCAGAGTAGCTAGAAAACAGGCCCATGATCTTACAATTAAGTAGCAGAAAAGAGAACGAGGTAGTTGTATTATGACTCCCAGTCCAGTGCTGTTCTTATGTAATCAGAGGTATAGATTATCACTAGGACACCACTTCATCTACTGAATCTTCATTTTCTTAATATACTTCTATGTAGTAAGCTCAAATTATTAAAAGTTTAAAATAACATTTCTAAGTCAAGAGTATACAGTGGAGTAAAGATAGTCCCTTTAATAAATGGTGTTGGGAAGACTGAACAGGTACTTGTAAAAACTAAAACTAGACCACTAACTCACACCATTCACAAACATAAACTCAAAATGGATAAAAGGCATAAATATAAGTTGCCAAACCATAAAAATCCTAGATGAAAACATAGTCAGTACACTTTCAAACATCTTAATATTTTTGCTGATATATTTCCTCAGGCAAGGAAAATAAAAGAAAAAATAAACAAATGAGACTATATTAAACTAAAAAGCTTTTGCACAGCAAAAGACACCATTCACAAAATAAAAAGACAACCCACTGAATGGGAGAACATAGTTGCAGATATATATGGTAAGGGGTTAATAACCAAAATTTATAAAAAACTTCTAAAACTTGACACCAGGAAGACAAATGATCCAATTAAAAAATGGGCAAAGGACCTGAATAGACAGTTCTCCAAAGAGGACATATAGATGGCTAAAAGGCATATGAAAATGTGCTCAATCTCACTAATCATTAAAGAAATGCAAATTAAAACCACAATGAGATATCACCTCACACCTGCTAGAATGGCTTTCATTAACAAATCAACAAGTGCTAGCGAAGGTCTGGAGAAAAGGGAACCCTCCTGCACTGCTGGTGGGAATGCAGACTGGTGCAGCCTCTGTGAAAAATAGTATGGGATTTCCTCAAAAAATTAAAAATGGAACTGCCTATGACCCAACTATCCTACTTCTAGGAATATATCCTAAGAACCCCAAAACACTAATTCAAGAGAAGATATACTTCCCCATGTTCATTGCAGCATTGTTTACAATGTCCATCAGTGGATGAGTGGTTAAAAAATATGTGGTACATTTACATAATGGAATACTACATGGCCATGAAAAAGAAGAAAATCTTACGTTTTTTGAGAGCATGGATGGACCTGGAGATTCCTATGCTAAGTGAAATAGACCAGTCAGAGAAAGACATATACTATATGATCTCACTTATATGCGGAATCTAATGAATACAATAAACTGAAGAAGAAAATAGAAACAGAGGCACTGTCACAGGGATGAGAAGGACAGCTGTCTGAGTGAAGGGGGAAGAGGGGATGAAATCAGATTAGCCAAATTATATATACATAACCCATAGACACAGACAATAGTAATTCCCTGGGGGCAACGGGCGATGGAGGGAGGGGAAAGGGGGACAAGGTGGGTGAAATGCAGTAGAAAGAGACTGTGCATGGGGCATGGGCGGCACAGTGCAGTGGATAGAGGGTGTTATATTGAGTGTGACAGTTGAAACCATGTCAACACAATAAATTAAAAATAATAAAATAACATTTCTTTTTTTTTTTTTTTTTTTTTTTTTATAATTTTATTTTTTTAATGGGGTGACATCAATAAATCAGGATACATATATTCAAAGATAACAAGTCCAGGTTATCTTGTCGTTCAATTATGTTGCATACCCACCACCCAAAGTCAGATTGTCCTCTGTCACCTTCTATCTTGTTTCCTTTGTGCCCCTCCCACCCCCTATCCCTCTCCCATTCCCCCCTCCCCCCCGTAACCACCACACTCTTATCAATGTCTCTTAGATTCACTATTATGTCCCACCTACGTATGGAATAATACAGTTCCTGTTTTTTTCTGATTTACTTATTTCGCTTCATATCATGTTATCAAGATCCCACCATTTTGCTGTAAATGTTCCGATGTCATCATTTCTTATGGCTGAGTAGTATTCCATAGTGTATATGTGCCACATCTTCTTTATCCAGTCATCTATTGATGGGCTTTTTGGTTGTTTCCATGTCCTGGCCACTGTGAACAATGCTGCAATAAACATGGGGCTGCATGTGTCTTTACGTATCAATGTTTCTGAGTTTTGGGGATATATACCCAGTAGAGGGATTGCTGGGTCATAAGGTAGTTCTATTTTCAGTTTTTTGAGGAACCACCATACTTTCTTCCATAATGGTTGTACTACTTTACATTCCCACCAACAGTGTATGAGGGTTCCTTTTTCTCCACAGCCTCTCCAACATTTGCTATTACCTGACTTGCTAATAACAGCTAATCGAACAGGTGTGAGGTGGTATCTCATTGCCGTTTTGATTTGCATTTCTCTAATAGCTAAAGAAGATGAGCATCTTTTCATATATCTGTTGGCCATTTGTATTTCTTCCTGGGAGAAGTGTCTATTCATATCCTCTTCCCATTTTTTTATTGGATTGTTTGTTTGTTTGTTGTTGAGTTTTATGAGTTCTTTGTATATTTTGGATATTAGGCCCTTATCTGAGCTGTTGTTTGAAAATATCATTTCCCATTTAGTTGGCTTTCTGTTTATTTTGTTATCAGTTTCCCTTGCTGAGCAAAAACTTCTTAGTCTGATGTAGTCCCATTCATTAATTTTTGCCTTCACTTCTCTTGCCATTGGAGTCAAATTCATAAAATGCTCTTTAAAACCCAGGTCCATGAGTTGAGTACCTATGTCTTCTTCTATGTACTTAATTGTTTCAGGTCTTATGTTTAGATCTTTGATCCATTTTGAGTTAATTTTTGTACAGGGGGAGAGACTGTAGTCCAGTTTCATTCTTTTGCATGTGGCTTTCCAGTTTTCCCAGCACCATTTATTGAAGAGGCTTTCTTTTCTCCATTGTGTGTTGTTGGCCCCTTTATCAAAAATTATTTGACTATATATATGTGGTTTTATTTCTGGACTTTCTATTCTGTTCCATTGGTCTGAGTGTCTATTTTTCTGCCAATACCATGCTGTTTTGATTGTCGTGGCCCTATAATAGAGTTTGAAGTCAGGTATTGTTATGCCCCCAGCTTCATTCTTTTTCTTTAGGATTGCTTTGGCTATTCGGGGTTTTTTATACTTCCATATAAATCTGATGATTTTTTGCTCTATTTCTTTAAAAAATGTCATTGGAATTTTGATGGGAATTGCATTAAATTTGTATATTGCTTTGGGTAATATAGCCATCTTGATTATATTTATTCTTCCTAGCCAAGAACAAGGTATATTCTTCCATCTCATTATATCTTTTTCGATTTCCCTTAACAATGGTTTATAGTTTTCATTATATAAGTCCTTTACATTCTTTGTTATGTTTATTCCTAAGTATTTTATTTTTTTTGTTGCAATCGTGAAGGGGATTATTCTTTTGAGTTCCTTCTCAGTTGTTTCACTGTTGGCATATAGAAAGGCTATTGACTTCTGTATGTTAATTTTGTATCCTGCGACCTTACTGTATTGGCTTATTGTTTCTAGTAGTCTTTTTGTGGATTCTTTGGGGTTTTCGATGTATAGGATCATATCATCTGCAAAAAGTGATACCTTTACTTCTTCTTTTCCGATATGGATGCCTTTTATTTCTTTGTCTTGTCTGATTGCTCTGGCTAGAACCTCTAGTACCACATTAAATAAGAGTGGAGAGAGTGGACAACCCTGTCTTGTTCCTGATTTAAGGGGGAAAGCCTTCAGTTTAGTGCCATTTAATATGATGTTAGCTGATGGTTTATCATATATGGCCTTTATCATGTTGAGATATTTTCCTTCTATACCCATTTTGTTGAGAGTCTTAAACATAAAATTGTGTTGTATTTTATCGAAAGCCTTTTCTGCGTCTATTGATAAGATCATGTGGTTTTTGTTCTTTGTTTTGTTGATATGGTGTATTACATTAACCGTTTTACGTATGTTGAACCATCCTTGAGATTCTGGGATGAATCCCACTTGATCATGATGTATTATTTTTTTAATATGTTGTTGTATTCGATTTGCTAGTATTTTGTTTAGTATTTTAGCATCTGTATTCATTAGAGATATTGGTCTGTAGTTTTCTTTTTTTGTGCCATCCTTGCCTGTTTTTGGTATGAGGGTTATGTTGGCCTCATAAAATGTGTTTGGAAGTATTGCTTCTTCTTCAATTTTTTGGAAGACTTTGAGTAGAATAGGAACCAAGTCTTCTTTGAATGTTTGATAAAATTCGCTGGTATAGCCGTCAGGGCCTGGACTTTTATATTTGGGGAGGTTTTTAATGGTTTTTTCTATTTCTTCTCTACTGATAGGTCTGTTTAGGCTTTCTGCTTCTTCTTGACTCAGTCTAGGAAGGTTGTATTGTTCTAGAAATTTATCCATTTCTTCTAGGTTGTTGAATTTAGTGGCATAAAGTTTTTCATAGTATTCTACAATAATTCTTTGTATATCTATGGTGTCCGTGGTGATTTCTCCTCTTTCATTTTGGATTTTGTTTATATGAGTTCTTTCTCTTTTTCCCTTGGTAAGTCTTGCCAAGGGTTTGTCAATTTTGTTGATCTTTTCAAAGAACCAGCTCCTTGTTCTATTAATTTTTTCTATAGTTTTTCTGTTCTCTAATTCATTTATTTCTGCTCTGATTTTTATTATCTCCTTTCTTCGGCTGGTTTTGGGTTGTCTTTGTTCTTCTTTTTCTAGTTCCTTAAGGTGGGAAGTTAAGTGGTTCACTTGGGCTCTCTCTTGTTTGTTCATATATGCCTGAAGCGATATGAACTTCCCTCTTATCACTGCTTTTGCTGCATCCCATAGATTCTGATATGTCGTATTGTCATTTTCATTAGTCTGTATATATCTTTTGATCTCTGCACTTATTTCTTCTTTGACCCATTCATTTTTAAAAGCATGTTGTTTAGTTTCCACATTTTTGTGGGATTTTTTTCCTCTTTTTTGCAGTTGAATTCTAGTTTCAAGGCTTTATGATCAGAAAATATGCTTGGTACAACTTCAATTTTTCTGAATTTGCTGATATTGTTTTTGTGGCCCAACATATGGTCAATTCTTGAGAATGATCCATGTACACTGGAGAAAAATGTATACTCAGTCACTTTGGGATGAAATGTCCTGCAGATGTCTATCATATCCAGGTGCTCTAGTGTTTTGTTTAAGGCCACTATGTCTTTGTTGATTCTCTGTTTGGATGACCGATCTAGAGCCGTCAGCGGTGTATTGAGGTCTCCAAGTATGATTGTATTTTTGTCAGTTTTTGTTTTAAGATCAATAAGTAGCTGTCTTATATATTTTGGTGCTCCTTGGTTTGGTGCATATATATTAAGAATTGTTATGTCTTCTTGATTCAGTGTCCCCTTAGCCATTATGAAATGGCCATTTTTGTCTCTAAGTACTTTTCCTGTCTTGTAGTCAGCATTATCCGATATGAGTATTGCTACACCTGCTTTTTTTTGGATGTTATTTGCTTGGAGTATTGTTTTCCAGCCTTTCACTTTGAAAATGTTTTTATCCTTGTTACTTAGATGAGTTTCCTGTAGGCAGCATACAGTTGGATTTTCTTTTTTAATCCATTCTGCTACTCTGTGCCTTTTTATTGGTGAGTTTAATCCATTTACATTTAGTGTAATTATTGATACTTGTGAGTTCCCTATTGCCATTTTATATCTTGCTTTCTGTTAGTTTTGTGTCTTGTTTGATCCTTCTCTTTCGTTTTTCTATCTTTTGTTTTTATTTGGTTGTATTCCATACATCTTTCCTCTGTTGCTATCTTTTTTATCTCATGTGCTTCTGTGGTGGTTTTTTCAATGGTGGTTACCTTTGAGTAATGAAAAGGGTCCCTACCCTGTTCATTGTAGCGAACTATTTTGTGAGTACTTTTGCACTCCATCGTCCTTTGCTACTGTTAATCTCCGTCTTCTCCCCCTCTTTCTTTTTGTTGTTGTCACAGTTTAAATTTGGTTTTATTGTGTTCTTCTTGGAGCTTTTACTTGTGGCTCTGTTTTTTTTTTGTTCTTTGTATCTGATTGGAGAACCCCCTTTAGTAATTCCTGGAGTGGGGGTTTTCTGATGATAAATTCCCTCATCTTTTCTGTATCTGTGAATGTTTTTATTTCTCCTTCGTATTTGAAGGATAGCTTTGATGGGTATAGTATTCGTGGCTGAAAGTTCCTCTCTTTCAGGACTTTAAATATTGGGGTCCACTCTCTTCTAGCTTGTAGAGTTTCTGCTGAGAAATCTGATGATAATCTAATGGGCCTTCCTTTATATGTTGTATTCTTCTTTTCCCTGGCTGCCTTGAGAATTTTTTCTTTGCTGTTGGTTTGTGTCAATTTCATTATGATATGCCTTGGAGTAGGTTTGTTGGGGTTAAGAAAACTTGGAGTTCTGTTTGCTTCTTGAACTTGAGGCTTTAGTTCTTTCCACAGGCTTGGGAAGTTCTCATCAATTATTTGTTTAAGTATGTTCTCCATTCCATTTTCTCTCTCTTCTCCCTCTGATATACCTATTATTCTTATGTTATTCTTTTTTATGGAGTCAGATAATTCTTGTAGGGCTATCTCATTTTTTTTAATTTTTGAGTCTCTTTCTTCTTCTCTCTGTTGTGCCTCAAGTTGCTTGTCTTCTATTTCACTAATCCTCTCTTCTATCTGACCTGTTCTATTAGCTAAGCTTGTTACTTCGTTTTTCAGCTCGTGAATTGAGTTTTTCATCTCTGTTTGATTTGTTTTTATAGTTTCAATGTCCTTGGACATATATTCTTTGTGTTCATGGAGTTGTTTTCTGAGCTCCCTATATTGCCTTTCTGTGTTTTCTTGTATATCTCGGAGGATTTTTAGGATTTCTATCTTGAATTCTCTGTCATTTAGCTCCAAGGTTTCCAATATATTAAATTTTTTCTCCATAGATTTTTCCTCATCTAGCTGTGTTACCTCTCTTTCTTTTGTATCCATGATATTCGATTTTCTCTTCCTTAATGGCATCTGAAGGTGGTTTTGTTGATAGTATTAATGAGATTTAATAAAGAATAAAAAGTTAAAAAAAATAAAAAAATAACAAATCAAAGAGTTGTTTTTTTTTAAACAAAATTAATAATGAAATAAAGAAAAATAAAATAAAATAAAAATTTTTTAAAAAAGGAAATTATTCCCCCCCTCTTTTTTTCCTCTCCTCTCCTCTCCCCTCTTTCTTGAGAAAATCTTGTGGTGGACTGTGAGTTATAACAAACAATGCCTGTGATGGAGGGCCTGAATTGGGGAAAAGTAATAAAGGGGCAAAAAAGAGAGAAAAAAAAAAATGGAAAAAAAAAAAAAAAAGAAAAAAGAAAAAAAAGAGCGTATGGACCCACAAAAAGCAAATAAGGAAAAAATTTGGGTCAAGAATAAAATGATTTGCTTTTAGGTGTTGGTTTTCTAAGAGTTATGATGAGAGGAATAAGAGGAAAATGGAAAAATGGGGGGACAAATTAAAAACTTACTATTGTATTTAGTGGAACAAGAACTAGATAATATGGAGAGCCAGGGATGGGAGCACTGCTAGTGAGTTAAAAAGGTGAAGTAAAAACCCCCCAAAATGCCACAAACATAGGTTTGAGTCCCAGATAAGATAATTTGTTTGTTATTGAGGTTTGAATGAGAGGAGATGTAAAGGAGAAAGGAAGAAACTAATATAGAGGGAGAAAAGAAAGAGAGAGAGAGAAAAAAAGAGGGAACCACTAAAAGAAGAAAAAAGAAAGGAGAGAGAGAGAGAGAGTTAAGGGTTTTGGAGTGCAACCCTCATAGAGAGAAAGGAAGAGAAGAGAGATGATAATGGGAGATGTAACACTTATGGGTAGTGTAGTTCAGGGAGAGGAGAGAGTAAGACCGGTAGAGAGTTAATCGGCCAAATTGGAGGAGGAAAAAAAAGTCTCAAGAATGAAGATAAGAGAAACAAACGAACAAATATAATAAAATGGGATAGGTTATAAAGTCTGCAGATTATTCTTGATTTTGAGAGGTTATCTTCTTGCTTTTTCTTTTCTCTCCCTCTTCCTGGTCGGTGACTCTGTACCCCGGGTTCTGCCCCTTTGGCACGCTCAGGTAGAGGTTTGCAGTTGATAAGTCTCTATGGCAATGTCATGTATTGTGCTTTATTCTCGTTGGGAGTCGAGGCTCATTAGCATTTATAGGCTCCGACAGTGAGAGAGTCCGTGTTCCTGGAGCCTTTCTCCTAGTCTTTCCTTCCTCAATTAGTAGCCTGATAGTCCAGGTATGGGGTTGCTGCTGCCTCTGCCTGGATAGTAAGAGGCTCAAATTGCTGGCAACTCCCCACTCTATTTCCACTCAGCACAGGGCTCTGGGTAAGGCTCAGTCAGTCAGAGCTGCTAGCATAATCAGGCGGGCTTTCCGCCCACTCGAAGACCTCTGGCTCTGCCACTCTATCCGGTAACACAAGCGGGCGCCCACTTCCAGGGCGCTTGGAGGAAACTCTCACTCACTGTCTGCAACCAGGATATCCGGCCAGCAGTCTCACGCTCTGAGTGAAACCCCCAACCGCAGGGAAAAGTTGCAGCGTTGGAATTGAGTCTCTCTCCGTCCCCGTGTGCGGCTTTTGCAAGGCGCTGGGGCGGCCCGAGATTCCGCTTTGGCCCACACAAAGGCCCCTGACTCTGCCCCTCTGTGCGATAACACGGGCACGCACTGCCGAGGCACTCGGAGGAATCGCTCACTCCTTATCTGCGCGCGCAAACCAGGATATGAGGCCGGCCGCGTTTCGCTCTGAGTGAAACAGCCTCCAGCACGGAAAATCTCCACCGTTGGGATTAGTTCTCACTCCCTCCCGTGCGTGGCTTTCCCAGGGCGCTGGGGCTGCCCAGAGACTCTGCCCTCAGCCCACAGAAAGGCCTCTGACCCTGACTCTCTGTGGGGCAACACGGGCACCCACTTTCGCGGCTTAGGAAGAAATCTCTCTTCCACTAACTGCGCACCGACCAGGAGACCGGGTAAAATGGCCGCTCCGCTTGTCTTTCTTTGTTTGGGTTTGGCGCGAGTGTTAGCTTGTATTGCCCGGGTTGCCACAGGATCAGATTTTCCTCGGCTTGGATCTCTGAGCCACAGCCTGGTTCGGCCGTTTTTGCTGTGGCGGCCTGGATCTATTCACCCCCTTTGCCCGCCTCAGTTTCTATATTCACAGTTACCAGAAAAAGCCGCCCTGTTTAGGTTAGTGAGGAAGGCGGAGCATTTCTTACTCCCTATTTCCTTCAGGGTTTGGTTATATATTTAGCCAATTTTTCACTCAATCATACCTTTGGGTGTATTGCGAAGAATCTGGAAGCTCCAAATATAGGTTTTTCTGTTTCTGGTTGAAGATCTTGTTGAGTTTTGGGGGAGATTTATCGGTATCGCTTCCTACTCCGCCATTACTCTGACGTCATCTTCATAGTAGTCAAAATAACATTTCTAAGTGAAAAAATTAAGCCTTTGTCTTCTTCTTATGCTAAGAAAATTTAATTGGGAGGAAACAATCCTCTAAGAGCATTTTAGTCTGCCTTTGATTTCTTCTCTCATTCAATTTTCAGATTCTTTTTCTTAAACTTCTGAGCAAAAGTTTTCATTGAAGAGGCAGTTGATTCTTTTGCAACAGTTTTCTCTTGACGGTACTAATCAATTTTTGCTTCTTTTTTTCTCATCTTGGGCAAGTATATAATATGACACAGATTCACACTTGTTTTTAAAACAAGAGAGGTATTGTAATATCAAATATTACAGTTACCGGTAATACAAAAGTTTGTTTCAAAAGGAATACTCTCAACATATTTTTTCAACTTCAAAGGATCTTTTTATATGGCCAGAGGTGCCATTTTGTATTATTTTTTTAAGATTTGAGGACATAACCACTCAGAAAAATATTTTAAAAAATTTAGAATACTTGAGTTCAGCAGTAATTCCAGAAAGTGAATATTAGAATCATTCAGTCTAATCAGACTGACCCCAGAAATAAATCCTTGCTCTCATGAAATTATAATTATATCCACACAATCTACATTATTTGCTTTTAGAGTTTCCTGGCAATATTCTGTCTCTGTGACTCCTCTGCCTTTCATATGGCTAAAGGTTTTATTCCAATTTTTTTATATTAACCCAATAAAGTATTTCAACTGAAATCACTGTGCTCCAGAACTTCTAACTCAACTCCAGAATTTTCGAAGTCTATTTAAGATTCAGACATAAACACTAGAAGCCTCAAAGAAACTTCTAATTAAATAAATTCTATAAATTATAAATAAATTCACAGTTCTCTTTTAAACTATTCACTTGGATGGTTGGCTTTTTAGGTTCAACATAGAAAATCATGTAAAAACAAGTTTCATGTGATTTATATGTTTTTGGACTTCAGTTTTTATTATATCATTCTTCTCGAGGGCATGAATGACATCATATAAATAACATCAATATCAACTAAAATTTGGTTGGTAGCTTGTAGGATTTTTCATTACCATAGTGCCATTGCTTGGGCGAAAATAAAATTTACTTAAATGGTTACCTCTTTCCTGCCTCACTGTTATTAAATAAGCCTGGAGTTGGACTTGTGTCATATTGGTTTGTGGGAACTGATTTCACAGAATAAATGTTTAAAAGATTAATCCTAGAAAGGACATAGTCAATGTTTTTAAACCATGAGTTTGAATATTTTATTCTTCTCCTGTTTACTGTGTAATTTTATTTTAACTTTCGAAAACATTATCCAGACTATTGGACTTTATAAAAAAAATGTTTTTAATTCCTTTTTCCAGAGTCTTCTTTCTTGAGAATACTCTTTCAATTTTATAGTAGAGTTCTATAAAATTTAATGTTAGAATTATAAATCCATCTGTAATTAATTCCATTTTGCCAATGGTAAACTTTGTCTCTTTCTGTAACATCCCATTTCTTTTTGAGGTCGCTGTTACCCTTACTAGATCTGTGAAAAGATAAGGTTTTTGCCTAAATTATGACAAAGAAAGCAAAAGTATTTTTAAGTTGCTTTTCTTTTGAAAAATATTGGCAAATACAAATTACACTTACAAGGAATATAATAGGACATATGGAATTCTCATATCAATATATTAAGTGACCTGATAATAAAACAACATGATCGATTATAAATAGTTAAAATATAGGAAGATATTTGAGATTGATTTTTCTCATCTACTCTCTTAACTGTAGAATTTGGGCAATAATGTCTTTAGCATTAACTCAATTTAAATACACATCTACTTTGTTACTAATCATTTGTAAGAAGAAATACTTAGATTGACTATGTTTCCAGGACTGAACTTTCATATGGCATCTTTATTTGGAGACTCTGTTAGATTTGGTTTTCCTTAATCTGTTTCTCTTGTAATATGACTTTAATTGTTTTTAATTGTACTCCATACAAATCATTCTAGCTTTGTCTTACTCATGGAATAAGAATTAGTCTTTTATCCTAAAGAGGAGACACCAGTGATTCACTTTTTTTAAAAAGAAATTATCTCTGAAGACCTTCTTTGTATTTATTCTAAATCATGCTTTCCAAAGATGTTTATTTTCAAACAATTAATGAAACAATTGTTGCCCAAATTCTATAGTTAAGAGAGTTGATGAGAAAAATCAATCTCAAATATCTTCCTATATTTTAACTATTTCTAATCGATCATGTTGTTATATTATCAGGTCACTTAATATATTGATATGAGAATTCCATATGTCCTATTATATTCCTTGTTAGTGTAATTTGTATTTGCCAATATTTTTCAAAAGAAAAGCAACTTAAAAATACTTTTTCTTTCTCTAGACCCTTTTGTGCCTTTTTTTTTACAGTGACAGAGAGAGAGAGAGAGTCAGAGATAGGAACAGAGAGAGATGAGAAGCATCAATCATTAGTTTTCATTGCGACACCTTAGTTGTTTATTGATTGCTTTTTCATATGTGCCTTAATGGGGGGGGGGGCTACAGCAGACCGAGTAACCCCTTGTTCAAGCCAAGACCTTGGGTCCAAGCTGGTGAGCTTTGCTCAAACCAGATGAGCCTGCACTCAAGCTGGCAACCTTGGGGTCTCAAACCTGGGTACTCTGCATCCCAGTCCGACGCTCTATCCACTGTGTCACTGATGGGTCAGGCCCTTTTGTGCTTTTGATGAGTACTTCTTGAATCAGAAAATTTGAGGATTTTAATGCCATTTTTCAACTAATTTATCCATAAATAAGTTATTAATGGATTGAATTTAGAATTGATAGCAAGTCTTTCTTATTTCATATATTTATTTAAAATTTTTATTCAGTACAGAAAAGTATTAAGCAATTGTTAGGTAAGTAATATTTACTGAGAATTTTTTTTTTTTTTTATAAATTTTTATTAATGGTAATGGGATGACATTAATAAATCAGGGTACATATATTCAAAGAAAACATGTCTAGGTTATTTTGTCATCAAATTATGTTGCAAACCCCTCGCCCAAAGTCAGATTGTCCTCCGTCACCCTCTATCTAGTTCTCTGTGCCCCTCCCCCTACCCCTAACTCTCTCCCTCCCTCCCTCCCTCCCTCCCATGTCCTTCCTCCCCCCCCACCCTTGGTAACCACCACACTCTTCTCCATGTCTCTTAGTCTCATTTTTATGTTCCACCAATGTATGGAATCATGTAGTTCTTGTTTTTTTCTGATTTGCTTATTTCACTCCTTATAATGTTATCAAGATCCCACCATTTTGCTGTAAATGATCTGATGTCATCATTTCTTATGGCTGAGTAGTATTCCATAGTGTATATGTGCCACATCTTCTTTATCCAGTCTTCTATTGAAGGGCTTTTTGGTTGTTTCCATGTCTTGGCCACTGTGAACAGTGCTGCAATGAACATGGGGCTACATGTGTCTTCACGTATCAATGTTTCTGAGGTTTTGGGGTATATACCCAGTAGAGGGATTGCTGGGTCATAAGGTAGTTCTATTTGCAGTTTTTTGAGGAACCACCATACTTTCCTCCATAATGGTTGTACTACTTTACAGTCCCACCAACAGTGAATGAGGGTTCCTTTTTCTCCACAGCCTCTCCAACATTTGCTATTACCCGTCTTGTTGATAATAGCTAATCTAACAGGAGTGAGGTGGTATCTCATTGTAGTTTTGATTTGCATTTCTCTAATAACTAATGAAGCTGAGCATCTTTTCATATATCTGTTGGCCATTTGTATCTCTTCCTGGGAGAAGTGTCTGTTCATGTCCTCTTCCCATTTTTTTATTGGATTGCTTGTTTGTTTGTTGTTGAGTTTTATGAGTTCTTTGTAAATTTTGGATATTAGGCCCTTATCTGAGCTGTCGTTTGAAAATATCAGTTCCCATATAGTTGGCTGTCTGTTTATTTTGATATCAGTTTCTCTTGCTGAGCAAAAACTTTTAATTCTGATGTAGTCCCATTCATTTATCTTTGCCTTCACTTCTCTTGCCATTGGAGTCAAGTTCATAAAATGTTCTTAAAAACCCAGGTCCATGATTTTAGTACCTATGTCTTCTTCTATGTACTTTATTGTTTCAGGTCTTATATTTAGGTCTTTGATCCAATTTGAATTAATTTTAGTACACGGGGACAGGCTGTAGTTGAGTTTCATTCTTTTGCATGTGGCTTTCCAGTTTTCCCAACACCATTTGTTGAAGAGGCTTTCTTTTCTCCATTGTGTGTTGTTGGCCCCTTTATCAAAGATTATTTGACCATATATATGTGGTTTTATTTCTGGGCTTTCTATTCTGTTCCATTGGTCTGAGTGTCTATTTTTTTGCCAATACCATGCTGTTTTGATTATCGTGGCCCTATAATATAGTTTAAAGTCAGGTATTGTAATGCCCCCAGCTTCATTCTTTTTCCTTAGGATTGTTTTGGCTATTCGGGGTTTTTTATAGTTCCATATAAATCTGATGATTTTTTGTTCCATTTCTTTAAAAAATCTCATAGGGATTTTGATGGGAATTGCATTAAATTTGTATATTGCTTTGGGTAATATGGCCATTTTGATTATATTTATTCTTCCTATCCAAGAACAAGGAATATTTTTCCATCTCATTGTATCTTTTTCGATTTCCCTTAACAATGCTTTGTAATTTTCATTATATAGGTCCTTTACGTTCTTTGTTATGTTTATTCCTAGGTATTTTATTTTTTTTGTTGCAATCGTGAAGGGGATTATTTTTTTGAGTTCGTTTTCTAATATTTCATTGTTGGCATATAGAAAGGCTATGGACTTTTGTATGTTAATTTTGTATCCTGCGACCTTACTGTATTGGTTTATTGTTTCTAATAATCTTTTTGTGGAGTCCTTCGGGTTTTCGATGTATAGGATCATATCATCAGCAAAAAGTGATGATATGATCCTTTACTTCTTCTTTTCCGATATGGATGCCTTTTATTTCTTTGTCTTGTCTGATTGCTATGGCCAGAACTTCTAGCACCACGTTGAATAAGAGTGGAGAGAGTGGACAACCCTGTCTTGTTCCTGATTTAAGGTAGAAAGTCCTCAGTTTTATGCCGTTTAATAGGATGTTAGCTGATGGTTTATCATATATGGCCTTTATCATGTTGAGATATTTTCCTTCTATACCCATTTTGTTGAGAGTCTTAAACATAAAATTGTGTTGTATTTTATCAAAAGCCTTTTCTGCATCTATTGATAAGATCATGTGGTTTTTGTTCTTTGTTTTGTTGATATGGTGTATTACGTTAACCGTTTTGCGTATGTTGAACCATCCTTGAGATTCTGGGATGAATCCCACTTGATCATGATGTATTATTTTTTTAATATGTTGTTGTATTCGGTTTGCCAGTATTTTGTTTAGTATTTTAGCATCTGTATTCATTAGAGATATTGGTCTGTAGTTTTCTTTCTTTGTGCCATCCTTGCCAGGTTTTGGTATGAGGGTTATGTTGACCTCATAAAATGTGTTTGGAAGTATTGCTTCTTCTTCAATTTTTTGGAAGACTTTGAGTAGAATAGGAACCAAGTCTTCTTTGAATGTTTGATAGAATTCACTAGTATAACCGTCTGGGCCTGGACTTTTATTTTTGGGGAGATTTTTAATAGTTTTTTCTATTTCCTCCCTGCTGATTGGTCTGTTTAGGCTTTCTGCTTCTTCATGACTCAGTCTAGGAAGGTTGTATTGTTCTAGGAATTTATCCATTTCTTCTAGATTGTTGTATTTGGTGGCATATAATTTTTCATAGTATTCTACAATAATTCTTTGTATTTCTATGATGTCTGTGGTGATCTCTCCTCTTTCATTTTGGATTTTATTTATTTGAGTCCTGTGTCTTTTTTCCTTGGTGAGTCTTGCCAAGGGTTTGTCAATTTTGTTGATCTTTTCAAAGAACCAGCTCCTTGTTTTATTGATTTTTTCTATAGTTTTTCTGTTCTCTATTTCATTTATTTCTGCTCTGATTTTTATTATCTCCTTTCTTCGGCTGGTTTTGGGTTGTCTTTGTTCTTCTTTTTCTAGTTCCTTAAGGTGTGAAGTTAAGTGGTTTACTTGGGCTCTCTCTTGTTTGTTCATATATGCCTGAAGTGATATGAACTTTCCTCTTATTACTGCTTTTGCTGCATCCCAGAGATTCTGATATGTCGTATTTTCATTTTCATTTGTCTGTATATATCTTTTGATTTCTGCACTTATTTCTTCTTTGACCCATTCATTTTTTAGAAGTATGTTGTTTAGTTTCCACATTTTTGTGGGTTTTTCCCCCTCTTTTTTGCAGTTGAATTCTAGTTTCAAGGCTTTATGATCAGAAAATATGCTTGGTACAATTTCAATTTTTCTCAATTTGCTGATATTGTCTTTGTGGCCCAACATATGGTCAATTCTTGAGAATGTTCCATGTACACTAGAGAAAAATGTATATTCTGTCGCTTTGGGATGAAGTGTCCTGTAGATGTCTATCATATCCAGGTGTTCTAGCATTTCGTTTAAGGCCACTATATCTTTATTGATTCTCTGTTTGGATGACCGATCTAGAGCCGTCAGCGGTGTATTGAGGTCTCCAAGTATGATTGTATTTTTGTTAGTTTTTGTTTTAAGGTCAATAAGTAGCTGTCTTATATATTTTGGTGCTCCTTGGTTTGGTGCATATATATTAAGGATTGTTATGTCTTCTTGATTCAACTTCCCCTTAATCATTATGAAATGACCATTTTTGTCTCTGAGTACTTTTTCTGTCTTGTAGTCAGCATTATTAGATATGAGTATTGCTATGCCTGCTTTTTTTTGGGTGTTGTTTGCTTGGAGTATTGTTTTCCAGCCTTTCACTTTGAATTTGTTTTTATCCTTGTTGCTTAGATGTGTTTCTTGTAGGCAGCATATAGTTGGATTTTCTTTTTTAATCCATTCTGCTACTCTGTGTCTTTTTATTGGTAAGTTTAATCCATTTACATTTAGTGTAATTATTGACACTTGTGGGTTCCCTACTGCCATTTTATAAATTGCTTTCTGTTAGTTTTGTATCTAGTTTGATTCTTCTCTTTTGTTTTTCTATCATTTGTTTTTGTTTGTTTGTGTTCCATACTTCTTTCCTCTGTTGCTACCTTTTTTAAGTCAAGTGTTTTTGTGGTGGTTTTTTTAAGGGTGGTTACCATTAAGTAATGAAAAGGGTACCTACCATATTCATTGTAGTACCCTATCTTATAAGTATTTCTGCACTTCATCATCCTTTGCTACTGTTAATCTCCATCCTCTCCCCCCTTTTTTTCCTTTGTTGTCACAGTTTAAGTTTGGTTTTATTGTGTTCTTGGTGGAGCTGTTACTTGTGGTGTTGTTTTCTTTTGTTCTTTGAATCTGGTTGGAAAACCCCCCTTAGTATTTCCTGGAGTGGGGGCTTTCTGTTGATAAATTCTCTCATCTTTTCTGTATTTGTGAATGTTTTTATATCTCCTTCATACTTGAAGGATAGCTTTGATGGGTATAGTTTTCTTGGCTGAAAGTTCCTCTCTTTCAGGGCTTTAAATATTGGGGTCCACTCTCTTCTAGCTTGTAGAGTTTCTGCTGAGAAATCTGATGATAATCTAATAGGCCTTCCTTTATATGTTGTACTCTTCTTTTCCCTGGCTGCCTTGAGAATTTTTTCTTTGTCATTGGTTTGTGTCATCTTTATTATGATGTGCCTTGGAGTGGGTTTGTTGGGGTTAAGAAAACTTGGTGTTCTGTTTGCTTCTTGAATTTGAGGCTTTAGTTCCTTCCACAGGCTTGGGAAGTTCTCGTCTATTATTTGTTTGAGTATATTCTCCATTCCATTTTCTTTCTCTTCTCCCTCTGATATACCTATTATTCTTATGTTATTCTTTCTGATGGAGTCAGACAATTCCTGTAGGGCTTTCTCATTTTTTATTATTTTTGAGTCTCTTTCTTCTTCTCTCTGTTGTGCCTCAAGTTGTTTGTCTTCTATTTCACTAATCCTATCTTCAATCTGGGCTGTTCTATTAGCCAAGCTTGTTACCTCGTTTTTCAGCTCGTGAATTGAGTTTTTCATTTCTGTTTGATTTGTTTTTATAGTTTCAATTTCCTTGGTAATATATTCTTTGTGTTCATTGAGTTGTTTTCTGATCTCCCTATATTGCCTTTCTGTGTTTTCTTGTATATCTCTGAGTATTTTTAAGATTTCTATTTTAAATTCTCTGTCATTTAGCTCCAAGGCTTCCAATATGTTAAGTCTTTTCTCCATAGATTTTTCCACATCTATTTGTGTTACCTCTCTTTCTTTTGTATCCATAATATTCGATTTCCTCTTTCTTATCGGCATCTGAGGGTGGTCTTATTGATAGCACTAATTAGAATTAATAAAGAGTAAAAAGAAAAAAAAAAAGGGTAAAACACCCCACAAAAAAAACCCAGTAATAATTTATTATTTCCCCCTTTTTTTCTCTCTTCTCTTTCCCTCCTCTCCCCTCCTCAGGGAAATATCGTGCCTATAAAGGAGGGCCTGATTTGGGGTGAAGAGTTCAAGGGGCAAAAAAAGGGAGTAGGGACCTACTAAATGCAAAAAAAAAAAAAAAAAAAAAGGAAGAAAATCTTAGACAAGCATAAGATGATTTGCTTGTAAGTGATGGTCAACTAAGAGATATAATGAGAGGGATAAGAGGGAATCACAAAAAAGGACCAAAAAAGAATAATAAAGAAGAAAAAATAAAAATAATAAGTAAAAATCTGTTGTATTAAGTGGAGCGAAGACTAAATACAATGGAGACCTTGGGTTGGGAGGACCCAAAATGCCACAAAAATAAACAAACAAGAGAAAAAAAAAAAAAAAAACAAAAGCAAAAAAGAGAAATAAAGCCAAAAAAAAGCCTTGAGTCCCAAATTAACTAATTTGTTCGTGATTGAGGATTATATGGGAGGAAAGTAAAATGAGAAAAGAAAAAACGAATAGAAAGGAAAAAATAAGAAGAAGAGAAAAACGAAGGAAGAAATAAAATAGGAGGAGAAAAAAACAAAATAAAGCAAGACAAAAAAAAAAACAAAAGAGGAGAGAGTGAGAATTAAGTGTTTTGGAGTATAACCTTAAAGGAGGGTGAGGATGAAGAAGAAAAATAAAATGCAACACTCATGGGTAGTGTAGTTCAAGAAAGGGGAAGCATAAGATGGGCAGAGAATAGAAGGACCGAGGTGGAGGAAATAAAGGCAAAAAGATAGAAGAAACAAACAACAACAACAACAACAACAAAAAATTAATGGATCAAGTTGTAAAGTCTGTGGGTTTTTCTTGATTTTGAGAGGTTAACTTCTTCCTTTTTCTTTTCTCTCCCTCTTCCTAGTCGGTGATTCTGTACCCCAGGCTCTGCCCCTGTGTCACTCTTAGGTAGGGATTTGCAGTTGATAGGATTCTATGGCAATGTCATATAATTGGCTTTAGTCTTGCTGGAAGTAAAGGCTTGTTGGCATTTCCAGGGTCCAACGATGAGAGAGTTTGCTTTCCTGGATTCTCTCTCCTAGTCCCCCCTTTCTGAATTAGCAGCCTGGTGATCCAGCTATAAGGCTGCAACTGCTTCTGCCTGGGGAGTAAGAGGCTCAAAGAGCTGGGAAATCCCCACTCTATCCCCACTCAGTGCAAGGCTTTGGGAAAGGCTCTGACAGTCAGGGCCTCCAGTGTAATCAGGCGGGGGTGGGAGTCAATTGTTGTCAAGGTGACTGTTCAGCGCTTATCATTTAGTTGGACCTCTCAACCCAGGCTTTCCACACTTTGTAGCCTGTTTTTGCAGGGAAGAAGAGGCACTAGTCTCTGCTTACGACTAGTGTAGTATAGACCTTATTATCTGCCAAGTCCTTCTTGTTAGCGTTTATCCCTGAATATGGAGGCTCTATCAATCAGAAGTTGCCCCCGCCCCTTTAGCGAGAGGCACTAAAAAATATCACGCCTCTTGTCTTGGATCGCTGAGCTGAGAGAGATCTTATCAATTAGAACCGAGGGTGCGCAGATTTTATGGGTTAAGCTAATTTCAGTGATTGGGTCGCAGCTGTGTTTCCGAAGGTATTTTAGGCTGCCTGCGCGCGCCCCTCCCCCAACGCTTGATTGTTAGCTTGAATGGCTGGGTGAGGTGCCCCGCCCACGGAGAGAATCTCCCAAGCCTCTCCCGCTGGCCCCGCTGCTGGCGGCTGGACCACACCAGGCGCAGGATAATGGAGCCCCCTGGGTGTGCGGGCCAGTAGGGCGCCCTGGGCGCGTGGAATGCCCAAGGCACGCACGCGAATGGGGCGCTCCGGGCACCGGTGGCCGGCGACCCCCACTCACAGTGTGCGGGCCGCTGGGAACGTCAGCGGTGCTCAACCGGACCGGGCGCGCGCCCGGCGGCTCGTGGCGGCCGCTCTCCATGGCGGTTCGCGGGGGCTCGCGGCAGCTCGCGGTGGCTCGCGGTCCGCCACTCGCGGCGGCTTGTGGTTCCCAAGTATATGGGCTGACTCACCGCAGGCGCACTCCCTGGCGGCTTGAATGAGCGTCGCTGCGGTAGCTTCCTCCACACCCTCGTCTCTCAGATTCAAGTGATAACAGTCCTTTTGCTTTCAGTTTGTGTGGAACTCCGGAATGCTCCGAGGATAAATTTTTCTGTTTCTAGTTGATAAATTTGTTGTGATTTAGGGGAGAGCTGTCGGTCGCGCTTCTCACGGCGCCGTTTCCGTGAGGTCCTACTGAGAATTTTAATAGAAAATAATACACCCAAGGCTATGCTAGGAGAGTATGTCATTTAGACCTCAAAATATATCCGAGAAAAAAGTGGTTTCTCTTTGGAAATAAAATTGAGTGGGAAGCAAGAGTTACACAGAAATTTCTTTGATTTAAAAGTTGAATGCCTTTAATTTTATGCTTAGCATTCATCTTAACCAATATCTATTAACTTTGGATAAACTGTAATATCTGTGTCTATTTCCTAAACTGTAAAAAGGGGCTAGTATTGACTGCCTGACATAGTCAACGCTAGCCCATCGCATAGTGGCACCCTACACCATTTCCACTACACCACGTTGTTGCTATGAAGATATTCTTTAATACTTATAATAAAATTATTTCCTTGAGTGCTATTGATATTCACATTAGAGAATGTATAATCTGTTGTATTTTTAATACAGAGAGATTATATATGCTTAGGTGTACAATATATTATTGGTGACTCAAATTATACATATAAGACAGTTTGTATTTTAGAAATTATCTGAAATGTACAGGATTCTGCTAAACAACAAATAAAAGTTGACTTTTCAGTCAAAGATGATTCTTAGAACAGATTATACTTCTTATCCTAGGAAAATATAGGGTAAAGAGCCATGAGGACAGGTTTTTATCTTATTTTTTACTTTCAGAGCTATGTTTGGACCAATTCTAATCCAGAAATGTCTGGCCCTAATGGGAGTATATAAGAGAACAAATTGTGGTTTTGGAATTTACATACTCCTGAGTAAGCTCCCTGTGATTCTAATCTAATAGGATCTGGAGTGAAGAATGAGCACTTTACTTATAAAAAATACACAGATGAATCTAATGCTCATCCTTGTTTGAAACCCACTGATTTACATTATTAAGTATAGTAAAAATGTATAAAATAAAAATTCTCCTAAATTTGAACATCAGGTTTGGAGGCAGAAACAAATGAATTTAATATAATATCAGAATTTGTTAATTTAAACAAATTATAGGAAAATCAATATATGATTTATAGATATAAGAAAATCAATTTCAACCACCTTCAAGTAAGTCAATATAAATGGCTAAATGCCGTATTTTCAGTATTGACTTAAACGAAGGCCACATATGTGCACCACTGCATATGTCTATCTCCAAAGAAAACATTAAAAATAAAAAGAAACTAAAAAAATAGCCTCCCCACCCTGAGCAACAACTACAAAAAAAAGACCTTAGATTAACATGTTTCTCATAACCTGAATTTTGATAGGAACACAAGTGTTTCTTGTGATAGTTTATGGAAATCAATTAATAGGAAATACAGAAGCAATATTTAAACTTCTTTCTCTACCACAATACAGTATTCACTAATATGGAGTATAGTAAAAATAGTATCTTAAAGTTGGTTTCATGAAGAATAAATTAACTCTTTTCACCTCTTTTTTCTGAGTCTCTTTTAAGACGCTCACTTAAATTTTTATGGGACATCAGCACTAACCAAGTAACTTCTTGGGAGTGAAATGTGACAGAACAAAAACTCTTTGTAGCCTAATGATGTTTATTTCTTCACTCTTCCTTACTAACAGAACACAGATTTTTGTCCTGGAGAGAAATGAACTCAACCAAATACTGTTGTTCATCTCCTCCTTCACTGTCAGAAGTCAGCGTATGACACATTTCTAATCATTGGGAGCTATTTGCAAATCTCTGAACTGTTTCTGAACAAACCTTTGGTCTTCTGGTAAGTGAAATAAAACACGGCTGTTACCCTTTGTCCTCCTTCAGTAGAATGTGGAATCCAACCTGCGATCACCTTCCTGTGAAGGAGCCCTAGTTCCCTCATTTATCTGGAGGGATATTCCTTAATATCAGGAGTGTAGTTCCCTTCCTCCCTCTGGTTTCAGCCAGGTTAGTATGTGCCTATTAAACTGAAACAAAAGCTTTCAAATCCTGAGAGTGTGACTATGCTTAATCTAGAGCAGGTGTTGGAAAACTTTTTGGCTGAGAGAGCCATGAACGCCACTTATTTTAAAATGTAATTCCATGAGAGCCATTCAATGACCTGTGTACATTACACATTATCCAATAAAAATTTGGTATTGTCTTGAGGGCAGCTGTGATTGGCTCCAGCCACCCGCAACCATGAACAAGAGCGGTAGGAAATGAATGGATTGTAACACATGAGAATGTTTTATATTTTTAACGTTATTATTTTTTTTATTAAAGATTTGTCTGCGAGTCAGATGCAGCCATCAAAAAAGCCACATCTGGCCTGACCTGTGGTGGCGCAGTGGATAAAGTGTCGACCTGGAAATGCTGAGGTCGTCGGTTCGAAACCCTGGGCTTGCCTGGTCAAGGCACATATGGGAGTTGATGCTTCCAGCTCCTCACCCCGTCTTTCTCTCCTTTCTCTCTGTCTTTCTCTCTCCCTCTCTCTCTCCTCTCTAAAGTGAATAAATAAAATAAAATAAATTAAAAAAAAAAAGCCACATCTGGCTCACAAGCCATAGTTTTTCGACCCCTGATCTAGAGTAATATCTACATAGGTAACTCAGAACACTTATTTACAACACTTAGAAACAGCCCCCTCCCCCAGTCACTTGGCAAATGGGATAGGAGCAGCAAGTATCAAGGGCCAATCAATTATTTTTTTTTAGAAAGGAATTTCCTAATCTCCTCACACATTATTTCCCCCTTTCAAATTCTTACTCTTTCATACACCCAGACATGTATATGGACAGTAAAAAAAAAAAAAAAAAAAATGAAAGAAGGGAGGTAAAAAACAACTGTTTAACATATGTGCATGGTTTAATCAGGAGCCCAATAAAAATGGCAATAAGGATCAGAAAAACAGTATGCAATATTTAATTATCATAATGCAACTGCTATGATTAAAAATAGAATTGCTCTTGCCTAAGACCATGACCTTTACTCTCCATCCTTTCGTGAGGCTTTCTTCATATATATACACAATCACTATACTTATTTGAACATGTCAAAGATACAACACTGCTATTACTGCTAATTATTGTATGCATTCCTTTTTTTTATCTAGTGTTAAACTCTATGTCTTCAGCATTCGAGGTAGATAAAAATAATAAATCTCACAAGTTAAAAAAATAGGAGCAAAATTTTATGTAATTATAAATAACAATTCTAATCGGACTTTATTTTAAAATTTCAGAAGACTGTGGTTATTTAAAAGATAAATCAGTAAACTTGTAAGGCTATTAAAGAAACAACTGACCACACTACACTGATACTTCGCAGAGTGCCAAATGATCTGAACAAAAGATTTTGGCTAAGATGCATTTTGGTTCAGTGGAGGAGTGAACCCTTTTTCAGTATAAGATTTAGTGCCAATATCTTCAATGAAATATGAACATTGTGTTGCAGAGTATCCGTAACACAAGAGCTGTTTGAGGAGTCAACCTGTTTATATTTCATTGGAGAACACGGGAATAAAGGAAGAAAACTAGAATTGATCTGACATCTGCAAAACCAACACCATTTCTTTTCTTAATGAAAATTATACTAAGACATATGTGTGCTCTGATGAGCCAAATTGGAGTTAGTGTTTATTGTACAGGTTGGATAATCTACTGACACTGGCTAAGAATCAATCCAGCAAGAACCTTACTTACTGCACTAAACTGTGATAAGAAAACTCCTTCTGATTAAATCACACTCATTACTGACATCAAAATACTAGCTTCCAAAAATTAGAACTTGAAGCAATGCCATCTTGAAGTACTTAATTGTACTTCTTAATCATCCTATAAATCAGGATTAATTTTGATTATCTTCCCAAAGAGAAAAAGAAAATATTTCAAGACATTCACTTTCACTTTAACCATCAAACACAAATGAAGAAGATATGACTTCTCTATAAACTTTTGCTCACATATGAAGCAAGAAAAAGGAAAATCTTTGGTATGGTAAAGAGAGATTAAATTAGGGCTTTTACCCATGATTTTGGTAATTACTAAACTCAAGAGAGATAGACTGACTTTGTAATGAAACCACCTGTTTGTTTTCCTTCTTAAAGATCATGTGCACTTAGATTCAAATAAACTAAATTCTCTGCTCCAGGACTATGTGTATAATAAAATACTGGTTGTCACATGTTTATTATATATTAGTGTCTGAGTCAGGCATGATACATATTTAATTGTACAAGATCAATAAGGCATTTATTTCATATTCAATTCATCAATGAAGGAACTGACGTCGGAGAGATCAAGCCTATAGCACAGCATGGACAACTTAGGAAAGCTCAGTTTGTCTTTACTTAGAAATTCCATGATGCTCCGGTGACCCACAGGGGTCTAGAACTGTAACCCCACTGCCCAAAATCACCCTGCTTGGGCAGAGTGCCAGAACACCTCCTGAGCAAATACAACAAAACCTATTCCTGGAGCCCACCAAGCAAAGGGTAGGCTTTGTGAAAACTAGTAAGAGCACCGGCGGGAAAGAGACCCCTTGGAATACTTCACCAATGGGTCATTTTCCATAAAGCTGATTTTCATTTAAACAGTTAGGAGAAAAGTTTTCCACCCATATTAATATCCCATTGTTGCTGCAACAAATTATCATGGATCAAGTGAATTAAAATAAATGTTTATATCTTACAGTTCTGGAGGTTAGAAGTCCAAAATAGGTATCATGAAGCTAAATCAGGATGTCACCAGGACTGAGTTTCTTTCTGGAGTCTGCCAACACCTCTGGGGGTGCATCTTCCTTTCTCCATGTGGCCCCACCTCCAGCAACTGCCAGCAACCGCCAGAAGCCCCGAGCAACGACCAGCAGTCCCGAGCATCCGCCAGCAACCGCCAGTGTTGTCAGCTCCAGTGATCACATGGGTACTGACTCCTCTGCCTGCCTCCTATGATTAAGTACCCCACTGTTGCATTGCGCGTGCCTGGCTACTCGGACTAGTCTCCCTAACCAAAGGGCCAATCATTTTACAACCTTACTTCCACCTGAAACCTTGGTTCCCCAGTGCCATATAATACCATGTAATGTAGTCACAAATTCCGAGGATAGGATGTAGCCAATTTTAGTGACCCCTGTTCTGCCTACCACACCACCACTTGAAGAACAACAACGGAAATCAAAAGTTGTAGTAGGGACAGAAGGTCCAACATATCAACAGCCTCAAACCGCTTATCTCCAAATTCTAAGCATTGCAAATTAGTGCAAGAGCCTAAGGACAAAAATAGAAATCCCGATAAATCTGGGAATTTCAAAAGCACCATGAAAGGACAGTTCCAATTCTGGTGCCTGAAAATTGACCTAGCAAATCTGTGAATTTCTATTTCTGGACTTCAGACTCCTCATCTCCATAACAATAGGATCTGACTCGACACTCCCTGTTTCTGCAAATGATTCCAGGTTAAACCGCACTCTATCTACATGAACTCTGGGCTAGTTTGTCCTGGCCCCAGACCTCCGGCACAGACCGCCTTTTCGCCTATTGTATTACTTCCTGGATACCTCACACTGACTCCCACCCCATTGTCAGGTCAGTACCTCTCTGGGCGGGTCTTCTGTCTTCAGCTTTGTCTAGATACTCTTGCTTCTTTTAATATTGAGCAATTGTTGTCTTGATTTTTTTTTTTCCAGTTGTAGACCAGTGTTTTCCAAATATCTGTACGCAGCTGGGTCTACCAGAAATTTTCACCCTCTGCTCCAAAGAGTTTAACCATCTTGATGTTGTGAAGATTATAGACCACGGTGGTTAACTCTTTCTCCCACCAGCAGGAAATTTCTGGTGGACCAGTCCCCAGACCATCCATTGAAATACACTGACATAGAGCATATCTGTAGTTACAGCCTTAATCCTGTACTTAGTCACCCCACCCCCACCCCTGGCCTTGCATAGAGATTTAGTTAAAACCATAGCAAAGTCGTGAAAATCTATCATTCATTTCACACTAACAGTACCTATTGATGACTAAATTAATTAGAAGTATTTCAAAGAAACTATTAAAAGCTGAGCCTTAATCTAACAATATATTAGGAATCTGTAGAAGAGGAAAATTGACTTACAGTATTATAAAGAAAATAATTTTTAAAATGTATACTTGGTTGAATATAGAGGGAACCACAGAAAAGTTAAAGTTAAATTTTAGGAAAACCACAAATTGATTAGATTATAGAATTGTCTCCATGGAGAAATAAAAGAATCTTTGTGACTACTAAAACTACATTGGGGAAAGAGGGTGGAGACAATAAAGGAATATTAAACCAAAAGGATGGGGGATAGATGAACTTTTTTTTTTCTATAGCATTCTTGGACACCAAACTGACTAGAGACAGCAACATTTCTCTGAATTAATGGAAAATAAATAAGAAACATATGTATTAAAATTTTACATTCTGAAAATGACCCAGGTCAACCCTAATGAGATGGAGAAATTTAGTTGTTAAATTTCAGATATTTTTGATTTAGCAAGATAAGTACAAAGGGCAAGTTAATGGAGACAGGTGTAGCCAATTAACATAAAGACTAATAGCAAAAAAATATATGCCAACAAGCCTCTGGGGCATCATTCCACTGCTTCCTTATCTGTGTCTTAACCAGTCATCTCCTTTGGACAAAATATTTTCCAGAATGAAGGAAACTAATTTTGATACAAAATGCTCCACGTTTATTTCCAGGTTTCTGTTCTGGCCTCTCCCTGGCAGATTTCTGCTGGACTGAACAGGAAAACTACTTTAAAACATAATTTAATAGGATGCCCAATATAATTTTTTACATTTACTACTGACAACTGAAAAGACAACAAGTGACATTCCATCTTTCTTCCTGGAATTTCAAGTATAGTGAATATAACTTTTTGGTCCAAAGGTCATATTCTTCAAGAGTAGCCACATCAATAGGGAAAAACACACAAAAAAATGGTTCAAGTTTTTTTTTTTTTTAGTTTTTCTGAAGTGAGAAGCAGGGAGGCAGATAGACTCCCACATGTGCCCAAACAGGATCCACCCAACATGCCCACCAGGGGGTGATGCTCTGTCTATTTGGGGCATTGCTCCATTGCCACCAGAGCCATTCTAGCACCTGGGGTGGAGGCCATGGAGTCATCCTCAGCGCCCCATACAACTTTGCTCCTATGGAGCCTTGGCTGTGGGAGAGGGAGAGAGAGACAGAGAAAAAAGAGAGGGGGAAGAGTGGAGAAGCAGATAGGCACCGCTCTTGTGTGCCCTGGCTGAGAATCAAACCTGGGACTTTCACACACCTGTTTGATGCTCTACAGCTGAGCCAACCAGCCAGGGTGGTTCAAGTTTTTTAATAATAAAGGAGGAGATGAATGGGTGTACCCACTGTGGGCTTTTTACCAAATTTCTACTGTCCAAAGAAAAATATTTCTTCTGGATCCTAAGATTAAGCCCATTTGTGCCAGAAAAGGCAGTAAAATGAGGTTCTTTGAGCAGTTTTTAGGGTTCTAATATGATGTGATCTGAACTGATACTTTAACTTGACATGAAACAAACCAACAAACAAAATTAACCCTGATCAGTATTAACACTTTTCAACTACTTTTCATGGTGTACAATTGAAAATTTCTCATAAAAATATTTAAATCAGCAAGAGACAGAAAGCTCTATATATAAGGAAGATCTAATAAGACTGTCAGCTAATTTGATTTCTCAACAGAAACATTTCAGGCCAGAAGTAAATGGCATGAAATACTCAAAGTGATGAAAAGCAAGGACCTATAACCAAAACTACTTTACCCAGCCAGGCTATTACTTAAAATGAAAACAAAGCTTCCCAGAAAAGAAAAGGCTAAAGGAGTTTATTACCATCAAACTAGTATTACAAGAAAGGTTAAAGGGCCTGATTTAAAAAACAAAACAAAATAAAAACAGATGAACACAGTTAAGAGAATAAAATGGGGGCTCTGGCTGGGTTGATCAATGGGTAGAGCATTGTTCTGTAGCGTCAGGGTCATTGATTCAATCCCCAGTCAGAACACACATGGGAAGCAACCAATGAGTGTACAACTAAAATAGAACAACTAAGTGGAAGAATGAATTGATCCTTCCCTTTCTCTCTGTTTTTATCACTCTCCCTACCGCTCTCTGTCTACCTTCTTTTCTCTCTCAAATCAATGGGAAAAAAATTTTTTTTAATTTAAAATTTTTTTAAAGTGGCAATAAATACATACCTATCAATAATCACTTTAAATGTAAATGGCTTAAATGCTACAATAAAAAACACAGCGTAGCTGAATGGATAAAAAACCATACCTACACTGCTACAAAAGACCCACATCAGAGCAAAAGATACACACAGTCTAAAAGTACAAGGATGTAAAAAGATACTCTATGTAAATGAAAAAAGAAAGAAAAGCTGGAGTAGCAATGCCTGTATTTGGCAGAATAGACTTAAAAACTAAAGCTATAGTAAGAGACAAAGTAGGATAATATATAGTCACAAAAGGATCAATCCAACAAGAAGCTATTATCCTAATAACATTTATGTTCCCAACATAGGAGTACCTAAGAATGTAAAGCAGATCTTGATGGACTTAGAGGGAGAGTATGACAGTAATACCATCATAGTAGAGCATTTCAACACCCCATTGATACCAATTGATAGATCTTCCAGACAGAAAATCAACAAAGGAATGGCAGCCTTAAATGACACACTAGCGTAGATGAATTTCATAACTATTATCAGAGCATTTCACCCCAAAGCAGCAGGATATACATTTTTTTTCAAGCGCACATGCAATATTTTCTAGACTAGACCACATGTTAGGAAACAAAACAAGTCTCAATAAATAGAAGAATATTAAATCATATCAATTATCTTCTCTGACCATAATGGTATAAAACTAGAAATTAATCAAAAGAAAAAACTGAAAAACACACAAAGACATAGAGGCTAAATATCATGTTACTAAAAAATGAATGGATTAAAAATGAGATCAAGGAAGAAATCAAAAGATTTTGAAACAAATGAAAATGAAAACACAACAAATCAAAATGTATGGGACACAGTGAAAGATGTTCTAAGAAGGAAATCCACAGCATTTACTGGCCTATCTCAAGAAACAAGGAAAATCTCAAATAAAGTCTAACTTTATACTTAAAACAACTTGAAAAAGAACAATAAACAAAGCCCAAAGTGAATAGAAGAATGGAAATAATAGACAGCAAGAGAATTAAAAGAAATGATGTCTACAAAAATAAATAAATAAATAAACAACAAAAAAGATCAGTGAGACTAGAGCTGGTTCTTTTCAAAGAAAAGCAAGACTGACAAACCTTTAACCAGGATTATCAAGGAAGAAGAAAAGAGAGGAGACTCAAATAATTAAAATCAGAAATGAACGAGAAGTAACACCGAAGAAATACAAAGTATTGTAAAAAAAACCCAAAAAACTATAAACAACTATATGCCAAAAATTAGACAATCTGGAAAAAATGGAGGAAATCCTAGAAACATACTATCTTCCAAAACTGAATCAGGAAGAATCACAGAATCTGAATAAACAGATTACAGCTAATGAAATTGACACCTTAATTTAAAAAAAATTCCAACAAACAAAAGTCCTGGAACAGGTGACTTCACTGTTAAATTTTAACAAACATTCAAAGAACTAACACCTTTCCTTTTCAAACTATTAAAGAGGAGGGAAGACTCCCAAGCTCATTGTATAAGGCCAGTAGTATTATACTTACTAATTCCAAAACCAGATAAAGACACAACAATGAAAGATAATTATAGGCCAATATCCCTGATGAACATAGATGTTAAAATCCTCAACAAAATATTAATGAACCAGATGCTGTAATACATTAAAAAGATCATGCACTGTGATTAACTGAGATTTATTCTGGGGATGCAAGGTTGGTACATTATTTCCAAATCAATAAATGTTATAAACCACGTAAATAAAATAAAGGATAAAAACCACATAATATCAATAGATGCAGAAAAAGCATTTGGTAAAACCCAGCACCCATTTTTGATAAAAATTCTCAGCAAAGTGTGAATAGAGAAAACATAACTCAACATAATAAAGGCCATATATGACAAAACCACAGCTAACACTATACTCAATTGGCAAAAACTACAAGTGTATTCCTTAAGATCAGGAACAAGACAAAAATGTCATCTTGCACCACTCTTGTTCACATAGTACAGGAAGTTCTACCCTCATCAATCAGACAAGAATAAGAAATAAAAGCATCCAAATTGGAAAGGAAGTAGTAAAACTGTCATTATTTGCAGATGACCTGATACTGTATATAAAGAACCCTAAAGATTTCACCAAAAAACTACTAGAACTGAAAAATGAGTTGGAAAAGTAACAGGATACAAAATAAATAGATACTAGTTTCATTTTTATATACCTATAATAAATTATCAGATAGGGAAACTAAGTAAAAAATCCTATTCACAATTGTTTCAAAAAGGTTAAAATAGCCTGACTAGGTGGTGGCGCAATGGATAGAGCATCAGACTGGGATGCAGAGGACCCAGATTCGAGACCCCGAGGTCGCCAACTTGAGCGCAGGCTCATCTGGTTTGCACAAAGCTCACCAGCTTGGACCCAAGGTCGCTGGCTTGAGCAAGTGATTACTCGGTCTGCTGAAGGCCCATGGTCAACGCACATATGAGAAAGCAATCAATGAAAAATTAAGGTGTCACAACGAAAAACTGATGATTGATGCTTCTCATCTGTCTCCTTTCCTGTCTGTCTGTCCCTATCTATCCCTCTCTCTGACTCTCTCTCTTTGTCTCTGTAAAAAGCAAAAAAACAAAAAAAACCAAAAGTTAAAATAGGTAGGAATAAATTTAATCAAGGATGTAAAAGACCTGTCTGTACTTGGAAAATTTAAGACACTGAAGAAAGAAAGTGAAAAAGATACAAATAAGTGGAAGCATATACTGGGCTCATGTATGGGAAGAATTAACACCATTAAATGTCCATATTACCCAAGGCAATCTATAGATTCAACATATTTCCTATCTAGATATTAATGGTGTACTTTACAGAACTAGATTAAATATTCTAAAATTAATATAGAACCAAAAATGACCCTGAATATCCAGAGCCATTTTGAGAAAGAATTAGAAAGTTGGAGGAATCATGCTAACTGATATCAAACTATACTAGTAATTAAAACAACATGGCTTTAGCATATAAACAGATACATGTGAAGTGTAAAGAAAAGAGTAAAAAGCTCAGAAATAAACTCACATCTTTATGGTCAATTAATATTTGCAAAAAAGGCAAAAGCATGCAATGTAGTAAAGATAGTCTATTCAATAAATGGTGTTGAGAATATTGAACAGGTAGGTGCAAAAAAAAAATGAAGCTAGACCACCTTCTTCCATCTGTACAAGAATAAACTAAAAATGGACTAAAGCCTTAAATGTTAGACTCAAAACCAGAAAAGTCCTAGAAGAAAACATAGGCAGTAACATTTTGGACAGTTCTCATAGCAATATGTTTTTCTGATATATCTCCTTGGGCAAGGGAACCAAAAGAACAAGGAAACAAATGAAACTACATCAAACTGATCAGCTTTTGCACAGCAAAGGAAATGATCAACAAAATGAAAAGAATACTCACTAAACAGGAGGACATATTTGCCAATGAAAATCTGATAAAGGATTAATATTCAAAATGGAAAATAACTATACAAGTCAACACCAGGGAGACAATCCAGTTTTTAAAAAATGGGAAAAAGACCTGAATAGACACTTCTCCAAAGAGGGCATACAGGTGGCTAAATACATATTTTAAAATATGCAATGTCTCTAATCATTCGAGAACTGCAAATTAAAACCACAATGAGATATCATCTCACACTGACCAATAAATCAACAAACAACAAATGTTGACCAGGATGTGGAGAAAGAGAACACTTATGCACTGTTGGTGGGAATGCAGATTTGTACAGCTGCTGTGGAAACAGTATGGAATTACCTCAAAAAATTAAAAATGGAACTAACTGCCTTATGACCCAGCAATTCTACTTCTGAGAATATATCTGAAGAAATATGAACTGCTAATTTGAAATAATATATGCACCCCTATATTAATTGCAGCATTATTTACAATAGCCATATTTAACAGTAGCCCAAGTGTTCATCAGTGGATAAGTGAATAAAAATGTTGTGATACACTTTCACAATGGAACACTATTCAACTGTAAAAATAGGGAAGTCTTACCCTTTAGGACAGCATGGATGAACCTGGAATAGTGAAATAAACCCCTCAGAGAAAGACAAGTACCATGTGATTTCACTCATATGTGAAATCTAATGAACAAAATAAATTAACAAACAAAATAGAAACAGACTCATAGATAGAAAACAGATTGACAACTGTCAAAGAAGAGGAGGATTAAGAGGCTTGGTAAAAGAAAATCAAACAAACAAAAAACCCTATAAAAAAAACTCACAAGAGTCAGATGACAGTATGGTGATTATCAGAGAGAAAAGAGGGTTGGGGGGACCTAGAGGAAGTAAAGGGGTGATGAGTGGTGATCAAAGCATACTCGACTTGGGGTAGTGAACACAATATAATAAATGATTTATTATAAAATTGTACACCTGTGTGAGAAAGCAGTCAATGAACAATTAAGGTGCCAAAATGAAGAATTGATTCTTCTCATCTCTCCCTTCTGGTATGTCTGTCCCTGTCTCTCTCATTAAAAAAACAAACAAACAAAAAACTGTACATCTGAGACCTAACTTTATTAATTAATGTCTTCCAAATAAATTCAATAATTTTAAAAATAAATAAATAAAAATTAAAAGATAAAATTTCTCTGAAATTATCACATTTTTTTTCACCAAAGAAATCAGATAAACACAATATATATTTAGTAAAATATCTTATTTCAAAGGTGACTCTTTTAGGCCTGACCTATGGTAGCGCAGTGAATAAATCATAGATCTGGAATGCTGAGCTCGCTGGTTCAAAACCCAGAGCTTGCCTGGTCAAGGCACATATGTAGGTTGATGCTTCCAGCTCCTTCCCCTCTTCTCTTTCACTTTCTCCTCTCTCTCTAAAAATGAATAAATAAAATCTTTTAAAAAATATTTTCAAAAAGGCAACTCTTCTAAAAATTTCAGAGATGTATCCATAAAATTTTAAAATGCCCAAACACAACTAAATACCATATTGTCTTTTATTCTTATGGTATTATGTTCTCCAATTTACATATTTATTAACAATTTACTTAAATCTTAACTACTTAGAAAAACATCTTTTTGGTACTTCTGGGTAATATTGATAATATTGTTATAATTTTATGCCCATAATAAAGTAAAATTTGAAAGTAAATTTTGTTTATTACATCTAAAATATGCTCAAGAAACTTTTTAAGTTTTAAAAAATATATAGGTACAGCCTGACCAGGTGGTTGCACAATGGTTAGAGCATTGGACTGGGACACAGAGGACCCGGGTTCGAAACCCTGAGGCCGCCGGCTTGAGCGCGGGCTCATCTGGTTTGAGCAAGGCTCACCAGCTTGAGCAAGGGGTCACTCAGTCTGTTGTAGCCACCCAGTCAAAGCACATATGAGAAAGCAATGAATGAACAACTAAAGTGCAGCTGTGACAAGGTGCCAGGAAAAATGTAACACTTTACATAAGCAATGGCATTTTGTGTCTTCTGAAACCTGCATTTTGAAATTTTTGCGTTTTTGTAAGTGCAAACTTGCAAACTGAGCTAAACTGCAAGTTGTGCTGTCAACAAGATGTTTTTAACATGTCAGGAACTTGTACAGCAGGGACTTCCTAATAAGCTAACCACAGCCAGTTCTGCTTCTGTTACTGCCACTTGCACCTGCTAACTGAACCTTGTGGTTTTTGCCTTTATAAACCCTGTACTCCAAGTATTCGGGGCTGCATGATTTGGGTCTATATTAACCTCCGTGCAGTCGCTGGCTTAATAAACCTCCTCTTAAATTCTTCTGTAACTTTGGTGTCTTCTGGAACTCGCTGGTCAGTTTACAACACCATAACGAAGAACTGATGCTTCTCATCTCTCCCTCTTCCTGTCTGTCTGTCCCTATCTGTCCTTCTCTCTGTCTCTGTCACACACACACACACACACACACACACACACATACACACACACAAAATAAATAAATAACATAGGTACATTCCAGGGTTATGAATTTTGTCAGTTATTCAATTTTTTTACATTTTCAAAACATGGTAAGAAGCATTATTTTCTAGAATTCCCATAGCTTAATATGCTATTTATATGAAGATACTGGATGGGAAAAAAAATAGGCTTGTAGTTGCTTGTGTAGAAATAAATATAATAATTAATAAATAATAATACAAAGAAAAACTCTGTTTTGTCTACTCAGAATTATAAAACTATTTTTGCTCTAATTTGTATATACTAAGTAATATATATATATGCATATTTTGCATTATATGTACAGGGATGAGTAAAATTAGGTTTATAGTTGTTCATATGGAAAATAATACAGGCCCTGTCCTGTTGCTCAGTAGATAGAGCATCGGCCTAACATGCAAATGTCCTGGGTTCAATCCTGGCCAGGGCTCACAAGAAACGTGGTCATCTGCTTCTCCTCTCCTCCCCTTCCTCTACCTCTTTTCTTCCTGCAGCCAGTGGTTTGATTGGTTCAAGTGTGCCCCGGATGTGGAGAATAACTTGTTTGATTCAAGCATTGATCCCAGATGGGGATTGTGAGGTGGATCCTGGTCAAGGGTCTGTCTCACTATCTTTCCTCCTCTCACTTAAAAATTAAAAAAAAAAAAGGGACCTGGCTGGTTGGCTCAGCAGTAGAACATTGGCCAGGCATGTGGAAGTCCTGGGTTCAATTCCTGGCCAGGGAATACAGAAGTGCCCATCTGCTTCTCCACCCCTCCCCCTCTTCTTCCTCTCTGTTTTTCTCTTCCCCTCCCGCAGCCAAGGCTCCACTGTAGCAAAGTTGGCCCAGGCACGTATGATGGCTCCATGGCCTCTGTCTCAGGAGCAATGGCTCCAGCTGCAACAGAGCAATGCCCCAGATGGGCAGAGCATCACCCCCTGGTGGGCTTGCCAGGTGGATCCTGGTCAGGCACATGTGGGAGTCTGTCTGACTGCCTTCCCACTTCTATCTTTGGAAAAATACAAAATGAAATAATAATAATAATAATAATAATAATAATAAGAAGAAGAAGAAGAAGAAATAAAATAATTACAGGAATAAACTCTTTGATATATTCACACCTGTAAACCTGCTCACCCCAGTATATCATATAGCAATATATATATAATGTTCATATAGTATATATAATAGATAATATATTATTTAATATTATATAATAATAGATAATTAAATTATATAATAGATAATATATATTTTGAAGTATCATAGAAATATATGTGTATATAATTTCCCTATGCCTTAGAATAGTTTTTTCCATGAGTAATTATAAATTATCAGAAATATTTCCAAAGCTAAGTAGAATTAACAATTTTTACCAGTAAGTCAAAAATTCAATGAACTTTGACAAGTGATTACACTTTTAGGCCTTGTAGTTGTAATAAATTACAGGTTGGAGTTGATGTGACATACTTCAATATCTTTAATAATACATTATTTGATTGACTGTTACCTGCAGCTTTGAAAACATGAAATCAGATATTTTCACATGAATTTCCATTTATTACATTTTCAAATGTACAGAGAAAAAAGTAATGAAACTCAAGTCATGGTTTGTGAAAATTCCTTTAAAAACAAAATAGAAAATAAGGGTTTACAATGTTTGGAAAGTTTTTAAAGGTTTTGTTTTCAGTATTTTATTTTAGTTATTAACTTTTTTCCAACACAATCTAGAGTCAGAATAAATCTAATGGTTTTCCACTAAATGAATTCTAAAGCATTAAAAAAAACAAAACCTGATAATAATGACAATATTTTGCTATCTCTCCCTCCTATTTAGGCTAATAAAGAGGAAAACTATAAAAATAAATAGTGGTTGACCCAAAAGGCAGAAGCATAAACATGACAGGCCTTGTGGTATTATTTTCTGAATGTCTCATATGATTTTTTGGAGAGTAGTTTTATAGGCTAAATTACAGAATCATAGAATCATGGAATTTTTAGAACTGGAAGGAATCTTAACAATCACTAGGGTGCTGTTTAGTAAACTCTATCTTGAATTTCCAAAATAATACTTGAAATAGCTATTATGACTTCCTAACAACATCCTTTCTCCAAAGGCTACTTCCTGTGTGTGCTGAATACATGGTGCCATTCAGCTCCATTACATGTGATCTGGTACAGCAAGGATAAAGTTGGTTTCTCTAGGAGTCCATCCAAGGAGGTGTAGTGATGGAAGTTAAAGGGGTTCCCAGCCACACATATTTATCTAACCATATCTAGATATTATTACCAGGGTAAGTTTCCAGTGTATAAAAATGCATGCCACTAACTAAAATCTGTATTATTTAGAAAATTATCCTAGTTTATCATCTCTAAAAATATACTATAAATTGTAATAGATTAGGTAATTATTATGGGGGGAGTTTATGCATTACATTTCTGTGACTCTTACAAAACCCAGTATTTCATATAGTAGAGATTAGATATTTGTACTTTATCTTTTGTTTTATTTTTAAATACTTTTGGTATCATCTATCTAAAAAAAAATAAAACAAATAAATCTCTTGAGAAGCAGATGGGCTTCAAAGGTTTGCTTTTTATTTTAGTAGAATTATTAGAGAAAATGTAATTGTGCTTAAAGGAAATTCTCTCACTTTAGCCTCACAAAAACCTAGTCTATATGTGAAGAGACTGTCTAGAGAGGAATAATAATTGTACAACTGATAAAGCACAGCACTGAGCTTCAAAACCAAATGTTTGGTAAAGCCCCCTGTGAGGATGACAGAAATCTGAAATGATTTGTACATTAAGGTCATCCACTTTTCAAAGGAAAGATATAATTCTTAGAAAAGTTATCTCAAGTAAAAGTTCTATATAACAATCGTCATTATTGTATTAAAAGGAAAATTATAAACTATGATTAAAATTTGGAATGATTTAAATATGAAATCTAATCAAAGAAGAAAACAAAACAAAATCATTTTTTCACTTTTAACAGAATTTCTTCATTTTCAAAAAAGAAATGCTGAATTCCTTGATATAAAAACAATACCTGAAAATGTGCTTCTGAAGATGATACTGACTGTTCCTCTGAGATTTAGTTCCCCTCAGTCTAGCTCTTCACTCTGAGAACATGTGGTCAAAATGGCCGTCCACAGAGAGGCGCATGCTTAAGAGTCCCTGAACTCACATGCATTCATGCATTTACTGTAGTCTTCAGCTTTGTACCTTCTCCTCAACTCTTACAAGCATGCACAGATTTGATAAATTGTTTCAAATCCTTTTTTCAAGCTCTTTTCTTAACATGATGATCTTCAACCTCTCAAGCATTCTATTAAACAGTAAGGACTTATTCTCTGAATTCCATTGTCTTTATACAGAGAACTGCAGATAAAACTTTCATCTTATAGATTAGCATAATTTTAAATAGATTTAGCCAACACCTTAGACTAAAAGTCTATTCTTTTTATTTTATCTTTCACTAGACATTTTCCTCCATCTTGGTGGAGGGCTTTTTAAGGTCACTGGATACATTTATTTTTATTTAAATATCTTGAGTCTTTCATTAAGAAAAAAGAAAGCTTTTCAGTGAAAATAAATCAAAATATTGAGTGAATTTGTGAAGTTCCAAAACATTTTAAGATTATATTTAGCTGCCAAATTGATAGAACTTATCAGCTTGCATATTTTATTGCAAGGGAATTTCCACTTATTTGGGTCAACTTTTCATAAAGTAAATGATATGATTCCTATCTATATTTATCAATTTTTTAAAAATATTGTGTTTTCCTGGCACTTTTTAGTCTGACTGGCTAAAAATTCAATTATTCAATATTAAAGAGAAATTAAACTAATGGGAAAACTGATTGCATCTGAATTTAGCTGTATTATAGCATACAAGTTTCATTCAATGCCTTCAGTTTAAGGTTGAACTCAGGAGCATTAATCAACAACAAAGACTCAACTTTTTAATATTTATTAGTTCTATCTCATTAACATAATATTTAATAAATTATAATTTACTATGCGGATTCAAAGGCACATTAATTTAAATTCAGTAAATCTAATTAATACTCATAAAGGGTTTATTATAGTGACTGTTATGATTACATGAGGAAAACAATATTATTCACATTCTATTTTACAGGAAGTAAGAAGTGCGTATAATTTTATAAGAAATTTTCTTGCTACTTAACCCTCCATCTCAACTCAAAAATTACCAGACTATATTTGCTAAAGTTTTCAATTTTATCTTAGTAAGCTTCACCTCTGCTTTCCAAACACTACCCATACAGTGCCAATTCCTTACCAGAACCATTTGTATCTGCTACTTATAGAGCTATTCACTTTTTTATGTTACATCTGACACAGTACACTTTTTTTTTCCTTTGGAGGTGATACCTTATTATTTTATAATTATTATTTATGTCTATCTTCACTTTTAAAATAATGATTTCCTAAATGGAGATTCACTTTTGTTTTATCTTTTCATATTCTTTATTTGATGCTTTAGCGCATAGAAGATACATTTCCACCAGCCAATAAATTTCATGAGGACAGGCCTTTTGTTTGTTCACTAATCTATCATGATCACTGGAAAAGTGCCTGGCAAATGGGAAATATTCAATAAAATATATTCTTTGAACTTATAAAGTTATTTATGAATTTAATTAGTTTATAAAATTAGTTTTTTTAATTTGTCATTTATTTAATTTGAATTATTCTCAAGCGTCTATATATGAAAATTATTTGTCTATTAGTTACCAAGAATAGTATCAGTGTATAACATATTTTCTGACTTTAAGTGTATACCTCAAATCACATTTTCTTCATCAAAATAAAATAAAGAATCAGATTTGCAACTTCAAACTGTACCCTCTGCCTGGCCTGGTGACACAGTCACCATACAACATTCGTGCACACTACATCTCCCAAACCTGGAACTCTCATCAGAGCTTTACCCAAGCTGTGTTTGAATCTTAACACTAAAAATTGGGTGGAAACTTTGCTGCACAGCCTCACTCATGATACTTCTGGCACTATTTAGGTCATTTTGTGCCAAGTCATTGCAAGAGACCACGTTAGATTTCAGAAGTATTATCTCTTGCCAAGAACAGGAAGATAAGTGAACATGATGAAACTCTCACAGGTTAACAATAATTACAGAAACGTATTTTACAGCCTTCTCTTTGGCAATCTTCTGTTTCCAGTCTATAATTTTAATTGCTCCATTCATATGGAATTAAATGTGAACAAATAAAATTTAACTTGTTTCATTTAAAAGAGCACTGGATTGTGAAAACAAGAGACCCAGATTCATGTACCAATTCAATCATAACAAGCCATGAGCCTTTGGCAAGCCCCCTCTGTGCTCTTATTCTTAGGAACCCAAACTGAGAAAACAGGAGCTTGAGCAGTATAATGTCTGAAGGCCCTTCAAACTCTAAGATTCTAAAATCCTTTTAACTAATCCCAAATGACATTTTTCCAGTTTTCACCCGTATCATTATACTTCATGCTCTTTCCTTAGCTTAGGGTACCTTGCTGTCTTACTTTGTCTTTTCACATCTTGATGACTTTTCAAGACCCAGCTTACTTCAAATTTCCAACAAGCCTTCTCATGTTCTCATTTATATTTCTTTTTTCTGATCACTATGTCAACCTGTGAACATTTATTAAAGCCATATCAATGTATTATTTTGTTGGATGTTAGTTTTTCTTATTTAACAAGTTTTGTATAGATACTAGTCTTACATCTCCAAGTAGATTATTATGCTCTTATAGAAGAGACAATGGCTATGCTTCTGTATGCCTTATTACATTTAGTAGTAGTCCAGGTATCCTTTAAATTCTTGTTTTAAAAAGCACTCGATTGCTTGCTTAACAGATTTTAGGAAAGAAACCTGTAATATTTTTGTACAATGAAAAAACTCAACAAAAATAGGTTTTTGCATAAGATCATAAGCAAAATATGACTAAAATTCCCATTCCGTTGGTTATGCTAGAATTTGAAGTGCTTTATTATCTAATTCATATACCTTGCTGTTTCTGAGAATTAGTTTTGTCTATAGAAGAGAAAAAGGCTTTTGGTGGGACCTCTGTGTGTATTCAAGTAGTGGGAAATTATACCATTGCAGATAATTCATTTTTCACTAAAATGGTATTTTTTAAGGCCTAAGGAGTAAGAAAGAGAACATTGTTTAAGGGAACCAGATTTTAATATCATCTTTGTCAGTAAATTGCAGAATAACAAAACAAATACCTTATACTGTCTGGGCTCAGCTTTCCTATTACATGTTTAATTCTGTATTATTCTCTTCACTTACTTCACAGATTAGTTTTAGATAAAAGAAAAATATTTTTTAAAAACCTTTGAAACAGGCCCTGGCCAGTTGATTCAGTGTCATCCCAGCATGTAAAAGTCCCAGGTTCAATTCCCAGCCAGGGCACACAGGAGAAGCACCCATTTGATTCTCCACCCTTCCCCCTCTCCTTTCTCTCTATCTCTCTCTTCCCCTTCCACAGCCAAGGCTCCATTGGAACAAAGTTGGGTGCTGAGAATGGCTCCATGGCCTCCATCTCAGACACTAGAATGGCTCTGGTTGCAACAGAGCAATGCCCCAGATGAACAAAGCATCACCCCCAGGTGGGCATGCCAGGTGGATCCCGATTAGGTGCATGCGGGAGTGTGTCTCTGCCTCCATACTTCTCACTTCAGAAAAAAACACTTTGAAACATGTAAGCAATATTAAAATTCCAGAGTATTACTACATCCGCTTGTTATTTTATCCTCAGTTCAACTCTGTCTTCCTTATAATCACAGTTGTTATATAATTTTTTCTAAATTTGGTAGAAGAATATCCAACAGAAAAATTGATTGTTAATGGGGACATTACATTTCTCTAAAAATAGTAAGAGCCAGAACAACGAATATGAGACACTTCTAAACTGTGAAAATAACTTGAGTTTTAAAATAATTTTTCTATTTTCTGAAAAAATTCTTTTTCTAAAAAACATCTCTAACATATAATAGTATACTTTTTATTTATGGAGCATAAGATATATGACTTTTCTACAATGGGTAGATTAGCTGAAGAACATGCCTGAAGCATATGAGCCAATGGTTGAGGTTGTGGCAAAGACTATTTCTTATTGAGGTTCTCAGGTCTCAAAGTAGACTGTTAAAACCTGTGGGAGTGTCTACTAGTGTGTATTGCTTTAAAAGTACAGTTCTGGAGAAGGAAAATAGCAACAGAGTAGGTGGACATTACAACTCCCACCTCCCAGAACCAAAGCAGATTACAACTTAACTTAGGAACAATCATCTTGAAAAACCAACTTTGGACTAAACTAAGAGGAATCTATAACTAAGCATTACCAAAGAAACCACACTAAGCTGGTAGGAAGGGGGGAGATGTGGAAAGGGCTGTCTCACTTCTAGGAATAAGAGGCAGCCTGGAGGGTCTGTCACAGTGGGGTGGATTTCTGGGAGAGTTGTGGACCCTCAGCCCTAGGACAGGAACCCCAACGTGGAGCCCCAGAGACTAGAGGAGGTATATGGACAGTATTTAGCTGAAAGAAGAGCCGGGTTACTGTTTGCAAGAGGAAGACAAAACTCCCAGGCTCCAACTTAAAGGGACACAGCAGAAAACCACATTCACAGCCAGAGACTCCAGGAGTGGGGATCACCGAGAGGACTGCAGTAGTAAAAAGAAAGTGTAGTCTTGGGGGCACAGGGAGAGACTGTGTGGGGAAGCCACCCTGACCCCTGTATTGGGTCACTCTCCAAACCAAAAGTAACCATTTTTCCTGGGAGAACCAAGCCAGCAAAGGGAAGCAATTACCCGGCCTACAAGAGGCACTCTTATTCCAGTAAATGCAAAGAGATGCTTAGAAGTAGGGGACACATCAGGGATACAGGTTTTGAGAGCTGAGGTCTGGGCTACCCCCCCCACTGCTGAGTACCCTCAAAAATGTGGGAGGACCTGGCTGTGATGGCGGCTGTGGCACTTGGCCCGTGTGGCAGTGGGAGGCAAAGCCCAGCAAGGCAGCCAGTGTGGTGGTGGTGAAAGGCTGATCCCAGCAGCCCACACAGTGGCAGCGAGAGGCGGAACTGGAGAGATCCCCCACATGCCTGAGGGGCGGAGCCCAGAGAGGCATCCCAAGCACCTGCACAGGTCCGAGCCCACTGACCCACGCAGCAACAGCGAGGTGCAGAGCCCAGAGAGGTGAGGAGTCCTATGCACTCGCGGGTCAACCCGAACTGCAGCCCCCAAACCTGCACAACTGGCAGTGCCAGTAGCCAAGTGCCTGAGGAGATGGTAACAGTGGGAGGCCAGAGAAAAGACCACATCTTGGGAATAGAGAGGCCTCACACACTGGCCAAGAGTAGATAAAGGCCAGCCTAGGAGTGTAGCTGATATTTACAATGGCATCAGGGCACAGCAGAGGTAGCCACAAATTCTGGATCACCTGTAGCTCTAAGTAGGTTGCTATGGGCCAGTCATAGGCAGTGACTCCCAATGGTCAGTGCCAGGTTCTGGCCAGGGAGGTCCAGGGTTGGTATAGCCAGTGGCCAGATAGAGAGAGCATCGAACTAACAACCCTAGTTCAAGTGGTATCTTAAGGAAGGGCTCCTCACACCTGACCCAGCTAAGGCATAGAAAACACTGACACAAATAGCAAAAAGAACAGTAGCAGCAGACAAATAGCCCACAGAGGACTACAAACAACAGCTGAGGCCAATCAAAGAAGATCTAGGAACAGCACAACTGAAAGCTAGAGGCAGATAACACCAACTTTATACTCAGCTAGCTACACAAACAACACATCCAAAGGAGCAGTCTATACAGAGACAAAATGGGAAGACAGAGAAATGCAATTTAAATGAATCAACAAGAGAAATCCTCAGAAAAAGAACTGAATGAGATGGAAATAACCAAGATACCAGATACAGACTTCAGAATAATGATTGTTAGGATGCTTAAGGATCTTAGAGCAACAATAGATGGACATAATGAGCACCTAAACAAAGAGATAACAAGTATCTAAAAAGACATTGAAATCATAAAAAAGAGTCAGACAGAAATGACAAACAATATCAGAAATGAAGACTACACTAAAAGGAAATAAAAGCAGGCTGCATGAAGCAGAGGTTCAAATTAGCAATTTAGAGGACAAGTTAAGTGAAAGCACGAAAGCAGAACAGCAAAAAGAAAAGAGGATCAAAAAGTCTGAGGAAACTCGGAGAGAGCTCTGTGACAACATGAAGAGATACAGCATCCACATAATAGAGGTTCCTGAAGAAGAAGACAAAGACCAAGGGAGAGAGAACCTGACTGAAGAAATCATTGCTTCCCTAAATTGATAAAGGGAAAAGTCACACAACTTCTAGAACACCAAGAATCCCATTAAAGAGAAACCAAAAGAGACTCACATCAAGACACATCATAATAAAAATACCAAAGCTGAGAGATAAAGAAAGAATACTAAAAGCTGCAAGAGAAAAGCAGTCAATCACCTTCAAAGGAGCCCCATAAGTATAACATCCAACTTTTCAACAGAAACAGATGAGGATAGGAGAGAATGGCAAGAAATATTCTAAGTAATGCAAAACAAGAGCCTACAACCAAGACTTCTTTATCCAGCAAGACTATCCTTTAAAATGGAAGGAACTGACCTGTGGTGGTGCAGTGGATAAAGCGTCGACCTGGAAATGCTGAGGTCGCCGGTTCGAAACCCTGGGCTTGCCTGGTTAAGGCACATATGGGAGTTGTTGCTTCCAGCTCCTCCCCCCTTCTCTCTCTCTGTCTCTCCTCTCTCTCTCTCTGTCTCTCCCTCTCCTCTCTAAAAAAAAAAAAAAGAATAAATAAAATTGAAGGAAAATAAAAGGCTTCCCAGACAAAAAAAAAAAAACTCAAGAAATTTATTACAACCAAATCAATGCAGCAAGAAATGTTAAAGGGGCCTGTTCTAAACAGAACAAAGGGGGAAAATCTAGTAATAGAGAAATGTAGATTTAAAGCTGTGATGGCAAACCTATGACACGCATGTCAACACTGACACACATAGCTATTTTCAATGACATGCAGCTGCATGTGGCCACATACCAGAGAAGTATGGGGCCACATGCCAAGAAGGACGTTTCACCCTCGGCTCCTGCACGGCCAGGTTCAGTAGCTGAGGATAAAACATTTGCTGTAGTGTAGACACTCTGTGCTGGAGGTCTATAGGCCAAAACAACAGAACTCCCACACAGAGTGTCTAGTTCTGGGATTTCTGGTTAGGCCGTTAAGAGATCTTTGACCTCACTTCCAGCTGGCGGAGCAAGGAGTAGCAGAATGCCATGGGGGATGCATCTCTGGGGGCCCTGTGATCGCCATTACCATCAAGCACATAACCACAGAAACCATCATCCAATCTACTGTTCTGGGGTGTCATGGATTTCTAATTGAGAAATTAGACTTTAAAACAAAGGCTATAGTAAGGGATAAAGAAGGTCACTATATAATGATAAAAGGAGCAGTCAAACAGGAAGATATAACCATTATAAATATCTATGTACCTAATATAGGGGCATCTAAATACATAAAGCAAATTTTGATGGACATAAAGTGCGAGATCAACAGCAATACTATAATAGTAGGGGATTTCAATATTCCACTAACATCACTCAATAGATCCTTAAGAAAAAAAATTACAAAGAAACATCATTACTGAGATAAGTGAGGGGGAGGCTGGGAGAGGCAAGGGCCTGTGCTATGGGTGCTATTTCCTGCCATTAGAAATAGCAGCAGCCATCTTAATTTACATGAGATACAACTTGCATAATTTTAAGACAGCATCTGGGCTCAGGTGTTTGTTGACTTGAGGTCAAAGCTTGAGAATCTGGAAAGGTGCCACTTGGAGAATCAAGAGGAATGCTACTACAAACAGAAAATTTGGAGTGCTTAGAACCGATTACCAGACACTTCTAGCACCCTGAAAAATATAGCAATGGCTTTACTCAAAATTTCTTCCTCTATGTACTTTTGTGAGACCTCATTCTCAGCATTAAATAATATCAGAACCAACAAAAGAAACAGATTAACAGATGAAGTTAGTAGTGCTTGCTTGGGCTTGAAGTGTACAAAAATACCAAATTTCAATAGAGGATTTAGCCAATGAAATTCAGCAACAAAATAGTCACTAATAGGCAGGTTAGTTAAAAAATTTTTCCTCCCCCTCACTTATCATAGTTCATGGCACCTCACACAAGTTAAATAATATCAAGACCAACAAAAGAAAAACCGACTGACAGATGAACAAAGAAGTCACTAAGCAGGTAAGTTAAATAATTAGTTTTTGGTTTATTAAATACAGTTATATATCATAATCATACATTTTTGTTATTTAAACTATAAATATCACAAAATTATGTTTTTTTCCTCAAAGTGACACACCACCCAAATTATGCTTGGTTGTTTGGCGAATTTTAACACACCAAGCTCAAAGATTGCCCATCATTGACTTAAAGAATAAAATGGCAATAAACAACTACATGTCAATAATAACCTTAATGTAATGGATTACATGCTCCAACCAAAAGACATAGGGTAGCTGAATGGATAATAAAACAGGACCATACATATGCTGTTTACAAGAGACCCACCTAAAAATAAAGATACACAAAAACTGAGAGTAAAGGGATGGAAAAAATATTTCATGCAAATAGAAATGAAAAGAAAGCTGGGGTAGCAACACTTATATCAGATAAAATGGACTTTAAAACAAAGGCTATAGTAAGGGATAAAGAAGGTCACTATATAATGATAAAGGGAGCAAACAGGAAGATATAACCATTATAAATATCTATGTGCCTAATATAGGGGCATCTAAATACGTAAAGCAGATTTTGACAGACATAAAGTGTGAGATCAACAGCAATACTATAATAGAAGGGGATTTCAATATTCCACTAACATCACTCAATAGATCCTTAAGAAAAAAAAATTAACAAAGAAACAGCAGTCTTAAAGGACACACTAGATCAATGGGATTTAATAGATATCTTCAGAACCTTTCACCCTAAAGGAGCAGAATATACATTTTTTTCAAGTGCTTTTGGTACATTCTCTAGGATAGACCACATATTATGACACAAAACGAGTCTCAAAAATTTAAGAAGATTGAAATCATATCAAACATCTTCTGTGATCACAGTGGCATAAAACTAGACATCTACTACAATAGAAACATTAAAAAATATTCAAATAGTTGGAAGCTAAATAACATGTTATCAAATAACAAATGAATTAACAATGAGATCAAGGAAGAAATAAAAAATTTCCTTGAAACAAATGAAAATGAACCTATGAAAACTCAAAATTTATGGGACATAGCAAAAGCAGTCCTGCGAGGGAAATTCATAGCATTACAGGTATAATACCTTCAGAAGCAAGAAAAAGCTCAAATAAACAACTTAACCTTGCATGTAAAATAACTAGAAAAAGAACAGCAACTAAAGCCCAAAGGAAGTAGAAGAAAGGAAATAATAAAGAGTGGACATAAATGACACAGCTAAAAAAACAATACAGAGGATCAATAAAAACCAGGAGCTGGTTCTTTGAAAAGGTAAACAAGATTGATGAACCTTTAACCAGACTCAACAAGAAAACCAGAGGGAGCACTCAAATAAATAAAATTAGAAACGAGAGTGGAGAAGTAGCAACTGACACAGCAGAAATACAAAAGATTGTAAGGAAATACTATGAAGAACTGTATGCCCCAAAATTAGACAACCTAGGTAAAATGGACAAATTCCTTGAAACATATAATCTTTCAAAAATCAATCTGGAAAATTAGAAAACCTAAGCAGACAGATTATAACAAATGAGATGAAAACAGTTATCAAAAAACTGACAACAAACAAAAGCCCTGGGCCAGATGGCTTTACTGGCAAATTCTACCAAATATTCAAAGAAGAACTAACTCCTATCCTCTCAAGCTATTTCAAAAAATTCAGGAGGAGAGAAGACTTTCAAGCTCCTTTTATGAAGCGAGCATAATTTTCATTCTACAACCAGGAAAAGACAATACAATGAAAGAAAATTAGATGCCAATATCCCTGATGAATTTAGAATCTAAAATTTTCAACAAAATATTAACAGACTGTATCCAGCAATACATGAAAAAAATCATACATCATGATCAAGTGGGATTTATTCTGGGGAGGCAATGCTGGTACAATATTCGCAAATCAATCAATGTGACTCATCACATAAGCAAAAGGAAAGAGAAAAATTAGATGATAGTATCAATAGACACAGAAAAAGCATTTGATAAAATCCAGCACCCATTTATGATCAAAACTCTTAGCAAAGTGGGAATACAAAGAACATACCTCAACATGATAAAGGCCATCTAAGAGAAACCCACAGCCAACATCATAATCAATGGGCAAAAATTAAAAGCATTCTCCTTAAGATTAGGAACAAAGCAGGGGTGCCCCCTTTCACCACTCTTATTCAACATAGTTCTGGAAATCCTAGTCACAGCAATCAGATAAGAAGAAGAAATAAAAGGCACCCAAATCGGAAAAGAAGGAGTAAAACTATCATTATTTGCTGACGATATGATGCTGTACATAGAAAACCCTAAAGGCTCATTCTAGAAACTACTGAACCTGAAAAATAAATTCAGCAAAGTGGCAGAATATAAAATTAATATTCAGAAATCAGAGGCTTTTTTATACACCAACAATGATCTGTCTGAAAGAGAAATTAAGGAAGCAATCCTCTTCACTGTTGCAACAACAACAAAAAAAAAATATAGTACCTAGGAGTAAATTTAACCAGGAATGTTAAAGACCTGTACTTTTAAAATTATAAAACATTGACAAAAGATATCAAGGAAGATACAAACAAGTGGAAGTATATACCATGTTCATGGATAGTAAGAATAAATATTCTTAAAATGTTTATACTACTCAAAGCAATATATAAATTCAATGCAATTTCTATTAAAATATCAATGTCATACTTTAAAGATATAAAACAAATATTCCAAAAATTTATTTGGAGCCAAAAAAGAACACGAATAGCCTCAGCAATCTTGAAAATAAAGAATAAAGTGGGGGGGTATAACACTTCCTGATATCACATTATACTACAAGGCCATTGTACTCAAAATAGCTTGGTACTGGCATAAGAACAGGCATATAGATCAATGGAACAGATCCAAAAACCCAGAAATAAACCCACACCTTCATGGACAATTGATATTTGACAAAGGAGGTAAGAGCATACAATGGAGTAAAAGTCTCTTTAACAAATGGTGTTGGGAAAATTGAACAGCTACCTGCAAAAAATGAAAATAGACCACCAATTTACACCATTCACAAAGTTAAATTCAAAATGGATAAAAGGCTTAAATGTAAGTCGTGAAACTATATCATCTTAGAAGAAAACATAGGCAGTAAGCTCGCCGACATCTCTCGCAGCAATATATTTGCTGATTTATCTCCACAGACAAGGGAAATAAAGGACAGGATAAGCAAATGGGACTATATCAAACTAAAAGGCCTTTTTGCACAGCTAAAGACAATATAAACAAAATAAAAAGACAACCCACACAATGGGAGAACATATTCGACAATACGTCTGATAAGGGATTAATAAATTTATAAAGAACTTGTAAAACTCAACACCAGAAAGGTAAACAATCCAATCAAAAATGGGCAAAAGAACTGAATAGACACTTCTCCAAAGAGGACATACAGATTACCAATAAGCAAATGAAAAAATGTTCATCATCACTAATCATTAAAGAAATACAAACTAAAACCACAATGAGATACCACCTCACACCAGTCCGAATGGTGCTCATTAACAGAACAACACAGAATAAGTGCTGGTGAGGATGTGGAGAAAAGAGAACCCTCCTGCACTGCTGGTGGGAATGCAGACTGTTGCAGCCACTGCAGAGAACAGTATGGAGATTCCTCATGAAATTAAAAATTGAACTGCCTTTTGAACCAGCCATCCCACTTTTAGGAATATATCATAAGAGTACCAAATCACTGATTCAAAAGAAGAAATACATCTCCACATTTATTGCAGCATTGTTCACAATAGCCAAATTCTGGAAACAGCCCGTGTGTCAGTCAGTGGATGATTGGATTAAAAGCAGTGGTATGTATACACAATGGAACACTACACGGCTGTAAAAAAGAAAGAAATCTTACATTTTGCAACAACATGGATGAACCTGGAAACTATTATGCTAAGTGAAATAAGCCAGGCAGAAAAAGAAAAATATCATCTGACCTCACTCATTTGAGGAATCCAATGAACAATATGAACTGAGGAATGGAATAGAAGCAGAGGCAGAATCAGAGGGAAAGTGGACAGAGGAAAAGGGGATGAGAGGATGGGATCAGAGATTGGTGAAATTATATATATATATATATATATATATATATATAAAAGATTGGTGAAATTATAAATTATATATATACACACACACATACATACACATAACACAGTGTTATAGAGAGCAGGAAAGCAAAATGGAGGAAAGGGGGAAGGCGTTGGGGCGAGGGGGACAAGGGTAATGTTGAGATGACCACAGGGGTGGGAAGGATCTATTTGGTGGACACTTGAATCTATGTAAACACAATAAATTAAAATCAATAAAAAAATACAGTTCTGGTGTGACTAGGTGGTGGCACAGTGGATAGAGTGTCAGATTGGGATGTGGAGTACCCAGGATTGAAACTTTTAGGTCACCAGCTTTAGCATGGGCTCATCTGTTTTGAGCAAAATTCACCAGCTTAAGACCAAGGTCACTGGCTTGAGCAAGAGGTCACTCCATCTGCTGTTGCGCTGTCCCACCCTGCACCTCCAGGTCAAGGCACATATGAGAAAGCAATCAATGAACAACTAAGATGCCGCAATGAAGAACTGATGCTTCTCATCTTTCTCCATTCCTGGCTGTCTGTTCCTATTTGTCCCTCTCTCTGTCTCTGTCACACACAGACACAAAAAATATAGTTCTGTATTGAGCTAAATTAATTTATAAAGAGTAAAATTTTATAAAAAACTGAATAACACAGTTTTCTTAAGAATATTAAATAAAAATGTCTACTGATAACAAGAGAATAAATTATATTTGATTTCCTTTTGAGAAAGTACATAACTTTTCCATTACCTACCTATTAATTAGAGCTACTACGTGCAGTTTTAATCAGACTTTTAAAATATTTTTGAATGATCATTTCTTCTACTCTCCTTTTTCATCTTTTGGTTTATCAATTATATTAATTAAAGGTTAATTTAAATTTAATAAGAGATATTATTTCACAAAAATCTGAGATGAGTCAGATTATTATATTTACTTAGTGAGGACAAAATTAATTTTTAGGAAAATTAAGTTACTCACCAAGGGGCACATAGAAAGAAAATGGCCAAGTCTGTAAAAATCCAAGTGTCTTTGAATCCAAAATAAATCTTAACCCTAATCCATTCTGTCTTTGTTCACCGAGCCCCATGCTACATACAGTAGGATGGTAATACCAGGAAAAGTCAACTAAATAGAGGGTATACAGAAACACTTTTAACTATCTTTGAAATCTTCCTGTATACTTTAATATAAATATTTTTAAGTTTAAAATTAAAAAATATGTTAGTGAGCATCTAGTGCTATACTGTGCTAAGGAGTAGTCAAAAGAGAAAAATTAAGACAGCTTCTGCCGTCAATAAGTTCACAGTTCAATTAAGACAGCATTTCTAACTGCAAACCAGTAGGGCACTCCTTTATATGCATATGTAGAGAGCATCACTTACAAAAGGAGGAGGGAAATCTCAGATAAAATAAATGAGAATTCTTAAGGATTTAAAAAATATTTCACAATTGTATTACATTACCTCAATTTTTTGTTTGTTTGTATTTTTCTTAAGTGAGAAACAGGGAGGTAGAGAGATAGACTCCCATATGCAAATGACCGGGATCCACTTGGCATGCCTACCAGGGGGCGATGCTCTGCCCATCTGGGGCGTTGCTCTGCTGCAACCAGAACCATTCTAGTGCCTGAGGTGGAGGTCATGGAGCCATCCTCAGTGCCTGGGACAACTTTGCTCCAATGGAGCCTTGACTGCAGGAGGAGAAGAGAGAGATAAGAAGAAAGTAGAGGGGGAAGGGTGGAGAAGCAGATGGGCACTTTTCCTGTATGCTCTGGCCGGGAATCGAACTGGGGACATCCACATGCCAGGCCGAAGCTCTAACACTGAGCCAATCAACCAGCACTATCTCAATTTTTAAAATAGATAAAATTTGTAGCTCAAAATTGCTTCTTATATTAAGGATAATGTTTTTTTAAAAATTGTGTGGCCTTGGCCAGTTGGCTCGGTGGTAAAGCATCACCCAGTGTATGGATGTCCCAGGTTCAATTCCTGGTCAGGGCACACAGGAGAAGCAACCATCTGCTTCTCCACCCCTCCCCTCCTTCTCTCCCTCTCTCTCTCCCTCTCTCTCTCTCTTCCCCTACCACAGCCAAGGCTCAACTGGTTAGAGCGAGTTGGCCTCCATTGTTGAAGATGGCTCCTGTAGCCTCCACCTCAGGCACTAAAAAAAAACAATTTAAAAAATGGCTCAGTTGCTGAGCAATGGAGCAAGGGCCCCAAATGGTCAGAGCATCACCATCACCCCCTATTGGGCTTGCCAGGTGGATCCCGGTCAGGGCGCATGTGGGAGTCTGTGTTATTCCACCCCTCCTCTCACTAAAAAAAAAAAAAAAAAAAAAAAGGATAGACCAAAGATTTCTCTTTATTAATAACAGGTAAGGTTTTAAAGAGATAACAGATTTTAAAATATAGTTAGATATACAGATAGAGAGAATAAATAAATTGAACTTAAAATATTTCTTAAATATTACTAAAGTACTTTTATTAAAGTAATAATATGCAATAATACGCAATTTGCTTTATTCTAAACACAAATAGCATCTAATTAGCAAAGTATAGTCAATATTTTGAACATTTCAATCAGTAGTAGGCAATATAGATAATTCTCCTCTATTAGAAAATAATTTTACATACTCTTAATGTTAGACTTATAAAAACTTTCACTTCTTTCAAGAAATAATTATTTGAACCTGAAGGTTTCTTAGGCGTATTTATGATGCCATCTATAATTTTTCATAAGAAAATTTTATTCTTAATATGCTCCTCAAATATTTAATTACATTTGTTACATTTGACAAAGTTATAAAAACTGAGGATGGCTCTGTGGCCTCTGCTCAGGCGCTAGAATGGCTGTGATTGCGGCAGAGCGATGCCCCAAGATGGGCAGAGCATCGCCCCCTGGTGGGTGTGCCGGGTGGATCCCAGTCAGGCGCATGCGGGAGTCTTTCTGACTGCCTCACCGTTTCCAACTTCAGAGAAATACAAAAAGAAAAAAAAAACCCTAATGTAATAATTACTTTGACAAAAGGTTTATGTTAATATTCATAACCATAGTATACTTGAGAGAATAATTATAAATCAATTATAGGATATGCTTTTCTAACTAATCATTTAGAAACCCATTAACAGAAGGTTCTGTAAGCAGATGAAATACTGTACATATCACTGAATGTTTGGTTACTATAAATATGGGATTGGAAAGGCTTTATGGACATTTTACTACATCTTAACCAAAACCCTGCAGCCCATTTTCTATCAGTAAAACGACTAGAAGTTTACACTTGTAGAGTTTTAAGAAATCCAGATGGACCACATTATCATTTGGCTTATTTGAGCAGTATGAAAACATGACCTTGTTTTCACAAAAGTATACAGTTTTATGTTAGTGTTAAGTGCTGTAATATCTCTAAGCTTTTAAGTTAATTCAACCTGTTCAAAAAAGAATATTCTGTTCAGCTGTCATATGAAAATTACTTTGACTCATGAGGATACTGGCCAGTTTGCCAATAAATAATAGAACCTAATTCATATGAACAGTCAGCAGCATCATGATACCATGTTAGGTATGTGAAGTTGACTCTTTGACACACCATCAGAACTACATGGACTTCCATTTGTTTTCTTGGCAGTGGTAATAAATTTCACTCAATTCATCCACATTTTGTTTTCCAGTCTATCCTTCATATGACCTGAATTTTCCATGTGCATTTCAGTTGCTGGAGTTATAGATACAGTAAATCCAGCTATACTGAGGTAACAGAGTTTGTTTTTAGTTCACCAGCCCTTACTTTTTTTTTTTTTTTTTTTTTTCATTTTTCTGAAGCTGGAAACAGGGAGAGACAGTCAGACAGACTCCCGCATGCGCCCGACCGGGATCCACCCGGCACGCCCACCAGGGGCGATGCTCTGCCCATCCTGGGCGTCACCATGTTGCGACCAGAGCCACTCTAGCGCCTGGGGCAGAGGCCACAGAGCCATCCCCAGCGCCCGGGCCATCTTTGCTCCAATGGAGCCTTGGCTGCAGGAGGGGACGAGAGAGACAGAGAGGAAAGCGCAGCGGAGGGGTGGAGAAGCAAATGGGCGCTTCTCCTGTGTGCCCTGGCCGGGAATCGAACCCGGGTCCTCCGCACGCTAGGCCGACGCTCTACCACTGAGCCAACCGGCCAGGGCTTGGCCCTTACTTTTATACATTTAATTTCTTCTGTTTATTCAACCTTTAGATATTCTCTCAAGAAATGTTCTCAGGGTAGGAGATGATGACTGTATTTACATTTCAGCATAACAAACATATGCAAGCCAACTCCCCAGTGGTATTTTCTTTTATGGCAATTGAACAAAATCTATTAAAGTAAAGGACACAAAAAAGTACCTCTTTCACAGTAGGTACAAAATAGGCCGATTGTGAGGTCTGGTTTGAAGGAAGGACAGACAGACCTTTTTATTACTCTAACATGAATAGTATGTAGGGATGCTTTTATATCCAAGCTTGCTGGAAATAAATTCAGTACATGCCTGTTATCCTGGTATAATTAGAAATAGCGTTCCATTTCATTCTCAAAAATGTCTCAAATTGAATAATAAATTATACAGTTATTTAATTATATGGAACACCTTGCCCACAAAGAAACCCAGATTTTGCCCACAATAGGATATGGGGATGAACATAAGCACGAATAGACAAATATGCATATTTTTTGTTATTTTTATATATATAATGTTCTTCCTACTATAATCATTAACATTGAGTTACAATATTTTTTGTTTATGTTAAGTCTTTACTTATTGTTTTTTTGTCCTAAATGAAGGAAAGAGTAAATTCAGTGTCACACGTCAGAAAATGCAAGTCAGCATACATATTCTGGTAGAAGACTACCCACTATCTGGTATCCGTTTCAAATCTCTGCAGGTGAGATGAGTGTGGAGATGATGGCCGGAAGACTGTTCGGCTCAAGATCCAGGCCCCAGTGGAAAACTAAAAATTGCAGTTGTTCCAATAAAACCAAAAAGCTTTATCTGTTCCAAAGAAATTGATTGATATTATATTTGTCATTATTTTTAAAAAGTATTTTAAAAAAACAGAAACATATAGACCCAATTGATAAAATCCTTAGAGGAATGGAATGTTTCAAAAACTCAGTAATAGAATATATTTTCAAAACATGTGTTTTTTGGTCGCTGGTTCTAATTACAGTCACAACACAAGTCATAATTTTGCTGAAAATCCATGACATAGCAGCTGATAATCTCCACAGGCAGTTCAGATATATATCAGAATGAGTATAAAGATCATCTTGTAGACTTAAGTAAGGTAGGTCAAACATTTCACAATAGTTTAGAATGCTGTGGTGTCTTTTCACTGAGATTTTTCTCAGTTACCAAGCATGATTATTTTTATGAATAAAATTACAGAAGATGTAATTGAGCAATCACATAGATAAAGATTTAGTTATTTTTTTTGCCTGATCAGGCAGTTGCGCAGTCGATAAAGCATGAATGAGCCTGGGATGCTGAGGACCTAGGTTCAAAACCCCGAGGTCACTGGCTTGAGTGAAGGCTCATCCAGCTTGAGCATGGAATCATATACATGACCCCAAGGTCGCTGGCTTGAGTCCAAGGTCACTAGCTTGAGCAAGGGATCACTGGCCCTGCTGGAGCCCCTCAGTCAAAGTACCTATGAGAAAGCAATCAATGAACAACAAAGAATTGAAGCTTCTCGGCCCTGGCCGGTTGGCTCAGCGGTAGAGCGTTGGCCTGGCGTGCGGGGGACCCGGGTTTGATTCCCAGCCAGGGCACATAGGAGAAGCGCCCATTTGCTTCTCCACCTCCCCTCCTCTCCTTCCTCTCTGTCTCTCTCTTCCCCTCCCGCAGCCAAGGATCCATTGGAGCAAAGATGGCCCGGGCACTGGGGATGGCTCCTTGGCCTCTGCCCCAGGCGCTAGAGTGGCTCTGGTGGTGGCAGAGCGACGCCCCGGAGGGGCAGAGCATCACCTCCTGGTGGGCAGAGCGTCGCCCCCTGGTGGGCGTGCCTGGTGGATCCCGGTCGGGCGCATGTGGGAGTCTGTCTGACTGTCTCTCCTTGTTTCCAGCTTCAGAAAAATACAAAAAAAAAAAAAAAAAGAACAGAAGCTTCTCATCTTTCTCCCTTCCTGTGTGTCTGTTTCTGTCTGTCCCTCTCTCTCTCTCTGACTCTCTTTCTCTCTCTCTCTCTCTCTCTTTCACTTAAAAAAATTTTAGTTATTTTTTGTTTAGACTTTATGACAAGGCAGGCCCCAAAAATTTCATAGTAATTTTAAAGATAATAATATACACTATTATTAGAGTAAACAAGGAAAAGGGTATATACTTTTTCTTAAATCCACATCAGCAATAAACATCCCTCAAATGAAGTTTCTTAATTATGAAAATAAAAATCAGTAATAAGTATTTTTCTGTTACTGATAACTCATTATAAATACATGTAAGTCATAGGCAACAAAATGTTCTTGAGCCAGTTCTAATAATCTATTTTTTAAATACCATCCAATATATACATTAAAATATTATCTTTTTTATAAAACTATAAATTTTAGGTTTTTTTAATTTAATTTAATCTTTAGATAGAATGTGCTTTCTTCAATTTAAAATAATCCTTTACAAGTCTTACTATTCTTGTACTCGATCCTCTCTGTCTCTATATAGTTTATCTGCCTGTGCTAAATGTACTCAGCTGCCACTCACATAGTGCCCTCCTTTCCAACACTGGCTGGAAACCTCCTAAACAATTGCTTTCTCATACTTTCTTGTAACTACAGAGGCCAGAAAACATAAAATATACTTTTCCATCATTTCTTAGAGCTAAAGTTCTGGATGTGATTTTTAGTTCTAGCAATTGATAAACTCAGGTTAGTTTTGGAAGACAGAGATATGGTATTTTTGTTTCCAATAGTGTCCTTGGAGATGTGAGCATTTAGTAGCAGTTACACTGATGGACCCAGCATTCCATTATCTGGTAACCCGCTTCCAGGAGACGGTTATGGGGCCCTCAATGTTGCCAACAGGAGCTTTCTGAGCCTTGAACTATAACTATAGATTGACTATTGCAATAGCAGTTTCATGATTCTAACTTCTTTAGTTATTTCATGTAAGGGAAGATTTAATTCTCTAAAATTAATCATATTTGTTGTTTGAATAACTAGAAAATTTCCTGTTCCCTGTCCTGACATTGTCTCTTTTAAGGATTTCTAGTCTGTTTTGAAAAAACAAAGCCATTTTAGCTAATGTTTATTTGGTAGAATTACTGGAATTATCACTCTCAGTTATATCAATGTAAATTGATAGTGTTAGTTTCATGAAAAAATATAACAGCATTTTAGGTGACCAGCACTGCTCCAATATCTATTATTAGGCAAACACAAATGTTTTTGAGTGAAGGTAAGAGATTTACATGATCAAAGCATTCTAAGAAGAGTATTAAAGGCTCATTTGTTCAGCGGATTTATATATCCCCCAAATGATGTCTGCTGGTAGGAAAAAAAGGGAAGTCAAGAAACACCATCACCAAAGAGAGAGAGCTCACTTTGATTGAATAAAATGTCTGGACTCAGGATCTAGGTCATCAGTAGAAAGGCACATTCTAAAGCAAAGATGTTAAGGCTAAACACCTGTACCTCAGATTCACCACAGACAGTCTACCGTCTACTCTAACATGGCATGCAGGCTTTTGGAGCAATGGGTGAAGATATAAGAGACAACTGAACATTATGAGATTCCATTTCAACCTCTCAATGTGTTGATCAATGAAGGCTTCCATATATTGGCCAAATTAGAGAAGATGGAAGGAAATATTAACTTCCTATTAAGCTAGCTATTTGCTACTAGAGCCAGTTTTCATTTGACAATATTTAATCCCTGAACTGAGGAGTGGTTCCTCTTGATCGCATTATTGCTTTGCCTGGAGAACTAGCATATGATTTCCTCCCAATCTGTCCCCTTAGAATGCGTGTCAGTCAAGGATTTAAATGCTTCACTTAAATATATACTTACATTGCTTGTACTCTAATTCCAGTCCATGTGACTTATTTCCAACCACTGCAAGAGTCACCAGTTGGTCTCCTACCAAAAGTCTCCCTAGCATTGCATTCCTCCAGCAGACTAATCAGCCCACTGCAAAGGACTCCACTGAGTTTCTGTCATCCTCAATCATGAACACTGGCTGTTTGAAACGAAAGATGGAAGTGTTTTTGAGGAAGTATTTTCAACTTAAAAATGTACATGTCAAAAGTAATTTCCTCAAAAGAATTACTGATACAAGAACCCCGTTCATTTCCAGTGTGCTGGCAGCAGTAACCCATGGCTTTTCTCTATAAAGATATTGGAGAGGCTGAAGCATGAAGCTCTCTACCCCCCAAAGAGAAAAAGCTGTCATATGTGGTATAGTCAGGATACAAGAAGCTGCTGTCTGGTAGCGTCACAGAGAGAAGGTCATGGAACTAATTATTCTCTAGTTCCACTTGCCTTTAGTAAGCTCCATAGTTCAAGTGGAGATCTTTTACTGTGACTTTCAGACACTTAAGCTTTTAATAAATAAGGAGGCTTCTCTGACATGTAAGACAGTATCACACAACAGACTAAGCTAAAATGCAGTAGAGATGTATATCGTACAGCACAAATGCAATAAAAACATGAGGAATATTGTTGATGAAGAAAGGATTTTCTTCCCCCTCTGGTAGGAATCTCCTACATGTTCATATTGGGGTGCTGTGCTGGCACTGTATAATGACACTACTGCCAGATGGTGGCACATGTTATTCTGAGAAGTTAGGTTCATATGTTGACTAGAGTCTGAGTCTATGAAGAAAAGGTCTTGGTGACATTGAGAAATAAACTTTGTCTTGTTAAGCTACTGAGACTTAATGCCTGTTATAACAGCTAATATTTGCTATTTTGGCTATATCAGAGACAAATAATCTGAATGGTTAATTTAGTAAAATATTACAGTTTAGTATTGGGAATAAAAAATTATATCATATTTTGGCAGGTAAATCATAGTCTGTGGCATCGTGTGGTATAGTCATAAAAATAGTACATATATATAAGAAGACATACAGTTCTGAAAAAATATCCAATTTTGGATATTGCTGAAGTATAACATTTAATTGTCACATATCACTGGGCAGGATATGGAAGATAAGCAAGATCTTTATACATCATTAAAAAAACTTAAAGTTATTTGGTAAAAACGAGGCACTGAGGAATTTTAAAGTGAGTCAGAACCATGGCCAAGTTTGTGTTTTTTAAAAAGTTTAATTTGGTAGCAGATTGGAGAATATGATAGAAGTAGTTTGACAGATGAATGAAGACCTGTTATGTTAGTCTGGGTAGAAGAAAGACCCTCAGTAAAAGCAAAGATGCAGAAAGTAGTAAGTTTCATTCTGATGTCTATTAACAAGGCAAGATTTAAAGAGCAAAGGTAATTGATTATAAATGGGAGGTTAGTATAAACAAAGAGTGGAGGTTAGTGTCTAATATCTGGCATATGTGTGGATAATGGCACCACTGAGAATTTGTATAAGAGAAAACAGATTTGGAGGCAAAAAAATGAGTGTGTGATGTAGTGAGTGCAAATTTCCAGGAAACAAATAGAAACATAAAAAAAAAAAACTCAGGAATAAAGGATGGAAATAAAGACCTCACACAATAATGTAAACATAGTTAGCACACAATATATTTGTTTTTCTCTTTTGAATTGAAGGATAGTTATATAAAGGGCAGAAAGAATTGGGAACTAGACAAATGATTAGAAAATATTATTTGTTAATAAACTAAACAGCTAAGTTTTGATAACATTGCACTGAGAGGAAGCTTCTGAATGCAATAAAAAGAGGTGATATTTCCAAAGAAACTGAAGGAATGACACCACGTCCTTTTTTACTACAATCCAATCTTAGCCGTGGAATTCATTTGCTGAAAAACTGTTTCCACACATACCTGAAAATGAACTAGGAAAGTAAAGATCATTATTTTTAGAAAATAAAGGAGGGAGAGAATGAAGCAGAGAGGGTAGATAATTTTTTTAAATAAGTTTTTCTATAAAGTCTTACAGAAAATTCTCCATTGCAATATTCAAGATGATTGGCAGAAAGGAAAAGAACGAAAGAAACTAAAGTCTCGCTGGTGAAAAGATGAACTGGCTTCTACCAAACGTGCGGTGTGTCATTTCCCAGCCTCCTCGTGTGATGGACTCTGCTCTGCTCTCCGCAGCTGAGGGGACGCTGCCTGGTGGTCATTCCACTGCTCACAAGGTTGTGCTGCCATGGTGGCTGTCCAGGTCTCGTAAATGTTACTAAAAGTTTGCCCCAGGAGTGTTGCCATAGCACAGCTGTCAAAAATATAGCCAGTAAGTTTAAAAAATTAGTATGACATTTTACAAATGAGTAAGAGCCAAGATACTCAAGTTCAGAGAACTTATCCTGAACTAACATTCTTAATTTTCTCATTGCTTTAAAATTGAATAGAAAAAAACAAGTTCATGTTACTGGTAAAATTTTTAAAATTGTTTCAGCATAGTTTTCTATAGCTAATTATCTTTAAAAATGAGTTTTTGCAAAGCTAATATAAGATATTTATAAAAAACTGACTCTTAAAGTAGCCCTGTCAAATTGTCAAAGTCTTGGCTTGCACATATCTGGCTGGGGCTGTTTTTCCGTATGACCTTATAAAGTTATATAACTTTTTAATTTTCCCATCCACAAAATGATGATAAAAACACCAATTTAGCCTTAGAACTCTAGTAGAAGTTAGGTAATAAATTGGAAAAGTTACTGTAAAAATTATAAAAGTACATCATAAAATCCAATTATCAGTTATATATTCATAGTTCTATTTTTTTCTCAAGGGCATTTGTGCTAAACTCTGTATAACATGTATAATTAAACTGTTATGTTTCTTCTTAAGTACAACCATATGTGTAAACAAGTGTTTATGAAGCAAGCAGAGGATTTTTATTAATGAATATTCTTCAAGACAAAAAAAAATGCTATTCATCACAAAGTAGCTACAAGAAATAAAGTATGGTCTACATGAAAACCTATATTGAAAAACATGTATTTATTATGGAAGCTATAGTAATCACTTTCAGCAATTATAAAATATACATTTTTATATCTCTGGAATTATGATATATTTTATGATTTCTGCCATTTAAGTTTACTAATATTATTTTTTGTTTTCTTTGCACAAGAAATAATATATATTTATATTATACTTTATAAGTACCTTGTTTGTAAATTCAAACTGAAATCCTATTCAATCAAAAAAATAAATATTGTCTGACCTGTGGTGGCGCAGTGGATAAAGCGTCGACCTGGAAATGCTGAGGTCACCAGTTCGAAACCCTGGGCTTGCCTGGTCAGGGCACATATGGGAGTTGATGCTTCAAGCTCCTCCCCCCCTTCTCTCTCTGTTTCTCCCTCTCCTCTCTAAATAAATAAATAAATAAATAAAACTTTAAAAATAAATAAATAAAAATAAATAAATATTTTTTCTATGTTTTATAAATACAAAAATTCAAGTCCCTCATTGGGTCACTCAGTGGATAAAGCATCAACCTGGTGTACCAGAGACACAATCAATGAGTATACAACTAAATGGAACAATTAACTGAAACAGCAAATTAATGCTTCTCTCTCTTTCTCTCTCCCTCCTTCCTATTTCTCTCTCTCCCTGCCTCTCAAATCAATGAAAACACTTTTTTGAAAACCTAAAAAAAGAAATAAAAGATACCAAGATGGAATTAGACATGAAATAGATTTAATGGGAGGGACAGGAGAAGGTGGAAAAACCTTTGGACCGTGATGCTGGTCTCACCACTTTAGGGAGAGGAGTAAGAAGGATCTTATTACTGCAGCTAGGATGGTGGGAAATCATGAGGCTAAGTCTTCTTCCTTATTACTATAGTATCCTGCCTTGTTCACTTACTGACTGGGAGCTCGCTACCTGGAAGGAGACTATAGCTTTGACATGACCATCATGGAAGACCCAAAGGGACAGCCGGTGGGATCTTTGGTCAGTGTGCTTCTGTTAGCCTGAAATATTAGCTGTGTATTTTTAAAGCCACCACACATTGTTGAGACAATATAGCTCATAAGAAGTAGAACTATTCCCTTTTTATTTTTGTCATAAATAATAAAAAATAATTTTATTACTGAATTACATTTTTATACCACATATGAATTTTTATTTCACACATGTTTAATGTTTACCAGTATGGAAAGCCTCACAAGCTTTTGTCTTACAGAAACACAACATGAAAAATTTGTTCCATGTTTTCAGCATTCATACTTCTGTATTTAGTTGTATCCATGACCCACAAATCTCTCAAGTATTAGTTAGCAGTATTTTGAAATATAAATAAAACTAGCTGAGAATTCAGGAAATCTAGTATAATCGAGCAATTTTTTCTGAACATTCTTCTTGTGATGATTTCTCTCCTCTCTCTTCTCTCTTTTTTTCACCTCTCCTCCCCTTCCTCTTAACTCCTTTCCCTCTCTGGCTCAGAGATCTCTGACAAATCATTCAACCTCTCTGATATAATATTCTTATAAATAAAATAATAACATTTGAAATGGTCATTCCTTGAAAATACATTCAATTGATTGACTTAAGAGTTTATAGATAATTCTAGGTCATTATTAACAACACTAATGGAATTCTGAATTCTAGAGTGTGAATAAGTTGGACCAGCTAAGGGAACACACCAAGCTGATTCTATTACTTTAAATCCAAGCCAGATCTGTGGTTTCTAAAGAAAACCTGAGTTATGCTCATATTCTAAGAATTTATCCATTGGTAGCATTGCCTACAAATAACATGGGATTTGCATAGACTGTTAGGTTTTTGAAAGGGAATTATGCCTCTAATCTATGGTTTAAAAATTATATATATGTATAAAATATGAAAATAGAAATGAATCTAAAGATCTTGGTTTCATATAGTTTCAAGATGAATTTTTAGAAAAAACCTATTGTTTTAATGTAACTCTTTTGACAAGACTAAAATTACATTTAGTAAAAAAACAGTAGAAAACAGCTAGAAGAATGACTAGGTTGAAAAACAAATTTTACTGCATCTCTGAATTCTGGTTTTAAGACTGCACATTTCAAATGTATTTTCATAATTTATAAAAGCTTTAGTCAATATTACAATGAGGTCACAAATAATATAAATTTATATTTCAAATAAAATATTTTGTGCTTTTTAATTCACATTGTATTTTACATATACTATATTTCCTAATGAATGAGTCAATGTAATTGAAATAAATGATATAATTGAATTGATTTGAATTTCAATCTCCATGGAAATAAATAACAAATTTAGTGCCAATAACCAAGTACTATATATTCAGATAATTTCTGTTCTTATTTAGCAAAATTATAAATAAAATTTGAAAAGTCCTAAGGATTACTACTGCAATAACCACATTTATCACAACTAGTGAGCCAATAATTATATGCTATTACTAAAAATATTCATTATTTAATAAATTTTCCTCAGTTTATTACTATTTTCTTTATTTTGCTTTGGGACCCACTCAACATACCAAATTAAATTTAATAGTCATGTCATCTTAGCCTCCTCTTGATTGTGATAATTTGTCACAATTTTGTTTTAAGACCTTGCCAATTTTGAGAAGTTTCAGTCAATTACTTTGTGGAATGTTCCTCAGTTATTTGTCTGATGGTTTTCTCATGAGTGGATTAAAGTTATATTTTAGAAAGAGAGAGGACAAAGGCAAAGTGACATTCTCATATCACATCATATCACATCACGTCAAGGGTACATACTATCAATATGCCTTAGAGTTCATCCTAAGCTTGATTATACCATTTCAGATATTCTTGCCAAGTTTCTCCACAAAAAGTTACTATTCACCAGCCCCCCTTTCCACACTGTACTCTTCTGAAGAAAGTCTCTATGCAAAGCCCACATTTGGAGAATGTGGAGTTATACTCATGTCCTTAAGGGTGGAGTATTGACATAAATTATTTAGAATTATTCTGCACGGGAGATTTGATCCCCACCCACCCACTTTGTTACAGGCTGCTCATTCCCTTACTTTTTGGCACTGTAAGATGTTCTAGGTTCATTGTGTATATAGTTCTTTCTAGGTCCTAGATCAGTCATTTTAGATAAAGAGTATGAGTTTCTTTCATTAAAAAAAAGGGACTACAAACAAAATTCTGAGTTTTAAGTGTGATTATTGCTACTTGTGTGGTATTCTTTGCTGACAGAGAAAAAAGATATATGTGTGTATACTAACTTCTATACATATGCATATCTATAAAGTTATATATGTAACAACCTGTATCTACTTTAAGGTAAATCTGAATACATGCTGTGACCAATTTTGATCCATTACACATAGATGACTCTAGCTTCCACTTTTTTCTTATCTGATAATGTCCAATTCAACAGGCTTCTACCATTTGACCTACATTTACTTAACTGTTCGTTTCCAGTATACATGTGTAGTGGCTTCAGAATCGACCAATAAGACTTCATGGGATTCACTTTTATCACCTACGGTATACTGCATATATACACTTTCGTTTGTTTTAATCTTACAAACTACAATAATTTCCCAAGTTATTTATTTGTTTGATAAGCTCACCAGGTGATATATTTTCTGATATGTCAATTACATAAAAAATGTCTTTTTGTTTTCCGCATACATTAAAGAACACTCAGTTGGACATAAAATAATTGGATGATATTTTTCCCTCTTAAAACACTGCAGACATTGTTCCCTTGTGTTTTGTCAAGTTGACTCACAAAAGAATTTTGAAGCCAACTGGTTTTGTGTTCCTTTGTAATAAAATATTTTTCCACTTAGATTCTTATGCTGCTATAAGTGCGCACGCGCGCGCACACACACACATATGTATAAAAACCAACTATGGCAAAATCATAATTGTGGGAGGTTTCATTTTACTATATGCACAACTTTTCTGTATATTTAAACATTTGCATAATACAACTTATAATTCAATAATTTTTTTTTGTATTTTTCTGAAGCTGGAAACAGGAAGGCAGTCAGACTCCCGGATGCACCCGACGGGGATCCACCTGGCATGCCGACCAGGGAGCGATGCTCTGCCCATCTGGGGCATTGCTCTGTTGCAACCAGAGCCATTCTAGCGCCTGAGGCAGAGGCCACAGAGCCATTCTCAGTGCCCAGGCCAACTTTGCTCCAATGGAGCCTTGGCTGCGGGAGGAGAAGAGAGAGACAGAGAGGAAGGAGAGGGGGAGTGGCAAAGCAGATGGGCACTTCTCCTGTGTGCCCCAGCCAGGAATCGAATCCAGGACTCCTGCATGCCAGGCTGATGCTCTACCACTGAGCCAACTGTCCAGGGCCTAATTCAATAATTTTTCAAGACGCTTACAAGTGTGATTTTTTTTTTAATGTGAACCAAATAAGTGCATTTGGTATACTAAGGTGCATTTTAACTCAGACAGTTTTCTATAAACATTGCTTTGACTATGGTGCCAGTTTTTGTATCTTGTTCTCTACTCTGTAATGACAATAATTTTTGGATTGGATTCCAGCCATTTTTCTCCCTTGTCTTACATATTTTCTCATGTTTTACAGTTTTTTTTTTCTTTTAATTCTATGTTTGAGAAAAACGTATTTTCCCTGTACATTACTAATTTAATTTCCAATTCTGTAGATTACATATTTTTTTCTGTGACCAATACTGCTTTATTTTTTGATTTGTTAGAACTATTTCGATCTCCTTGAATTATCTCTTTTATTTACTTTTTTTTAACTTAACTTGTACTCTTTGCACCTCAAGTGATTGTCACTTCAAGTCTTGTCTTATTCTGATAGTTTCCTCTTCTGACTCTTAATCATATGAGCCAGGTTTCCTACATTTTCTTGGCAGCCCTCCCCAAAAAACTTTCTAGCATGTTTTCCTTTTGCCTATTTGTTTAGAAATTGTATATGCTACCCTAATGTTACCTTTTCCTATTCCATACTATTTTATCATAAGTCATATGCTTTTTATTTTCTTTTTCTTTTTTTTACTATCCATGTGTTTCTGAAGTGGCATCATTACAAATTATATTTGTGAAGTGAATGAACAACGTTCACTTAGATGTCTGAAGCCCCTGTCACCTTACCTTTAGGGATGGAAAGTAAGTACATAATTAGGGTGGCCATCTTCCTTGTTTTCCCAGGAATGGACTGCCCATAGCACTGAAAGTCCCATGTCATGGAAGGCTCCCATGTCCTGGGTAGATCTTGAACTGAAAATAGACCAATGACTAATGACCAATTGGATTTTAATTTGTGAAACTGGGTTTCACCCCAGAGAGGCCATGCTGTAGAATACAGGCAGCATGTAGTACCCTGGAGACATATACAAAGTAATGATGGCTATAGTTAACAATACTGTATTGCATATTTTAAAGTTGCTAAGAGAATAGATATTAAAAGTTGTCATTGTCTCCACAGGCAAGAGAAGTGAAGGCAAAAATTAATGAATGGGACTACATCAGACTAAGAAGTTTTTGCTCAGCAAGAGAAACTGATAACAAAATAAACAGAAAGCCAACTAAATGGGAAATGATATTTTCAAACAACAGCTCAGATAAGGGCCTAATATCCAAAATATACAAAGAACTCATAAAACTCAACAACAAACAAACAAACAATCCAATAAAAAAATGGGAAGAGGATATGAATAGACACTTCTCCCAGGAAGAAATACAAATGGCCAACAGATATATGAAAAGATGTTCATCTTCTTTAGCTATTAGAGAAATGCAAATCAAAACGGCAATGAGATACCACCTCACACCTGTTCGATTAGCTGTTATTAACAAGACAGGTAATAGCAAATGTTAGAGAGGCTGTGGAGAAAAAGGAACCCTCATACACTGTTGGTGGGAATTGTAAAGTAGTACAACCATTATGGAAGAAAGTATGGTGGTTCCTCAAAAAACTGAAAATAGAACTACCTTATGACCCAGCAATCCCTCTACTGGGTATATATCCCCAAAACTCAGAAACATTGATACGTAAAGACACATGCAGCCCCATGTTTATTGCAGCATTGTTCACAGTGGCCAGGACATGGAAACAACCAAAAAGCCCATCAATAGATGACTGGATAAAGAAGATGTGGCACATATACACTATGGAATACTACTCAGCCATAAGAAATGATGACATCGGAACATTTACAGCAAAAGGGTGGGATCTTGATAACATGATACGAAGCGAAATAAGTAAATCAGAAAAAAACAGGAACTGTATTATTCCATACGTAGGTAGGACATAATAGTGAAACTAAGAGACATTGATAAGAGTGTGGTGGTTATGGGGGGGAGGGGGGAATGGGAGAGGGATAGGGGATGGGGAGGGGCACAAAGAAAACAAGATAGAAGGTGACAGAGGACAATCTGACTTTGGGTGGTGGGTATGCAACATAATGGAACGACAAAATAACCTGGACTTGTTATCTTTGAATATATGTATCCTGATTTATTGATGTCACCCCATTAAAAAAATTAAATTAAAAAAAAAAAAAGTTGTCATTGTAAAAAAAAAAATTGTAACTATGTGTATTGATAGATGTTAACTAGCCAGTGTGGCAATCATCTCAAAATGAATATATACACTGAATTATTATGTTGTAATCTGAAACTATTATGTTATATGACAATTATACCTCAATCAAAAATGAGAAAATTTAAAAAAATAATTCTATTTATAATAGTTAACACATATAAAATAAGAAAACGTGAAGCAAAAATAAATGTAAAAGTCATTGAGATCACTTTGAAAATAGAATTAAGGAATTTTAGAACTTGATTAAAAATTGAACTAATTATGAATTCTTTCCTAACTTTTTTTTATTTTGCATTACATAGTGAGCTGAACCAAACATATTTACTAGTACACTCTATTGTAATCAAATAGTAATTATTTATACTGAGCAGAAACATAAATAATTTTATACACATATTATAGATATACATATATACATTTGTATACATACATTAAAAACAATGTATATATACATTTATATATGTATATCTATAATATGTTTATAAAAATATATATAATGCTTTCCCACAAAACATTCTTTTTTTTATTTTAATGGGATGACATTGATAAATCTGGGTATATATGTTCAGAGAAAACATCTCTAGGTTATTCTGACATTTGATTATGCTGCATTCTCATCACTCAAAGTCCAGTTGTGTTCTGTCACCTTTTAACTGGTTTTCTTGTGCCCCTCCCCTTTCCTAAACCCTTCGTCTCCCCCCCTCCCGTAACCACTACACTTTTGTCCATGTCTCTGAGTCTCATTTTTATGTCCCACGTATGTGGGACAAGTTTTTAGTTTTTTCTGATTTACTTATTCATTCAGTATAATGTTGTCAAGGCCCATCCATGTTGCTGTAAATGATCCGATGTCATCATTACTTACGGCTGAGTAGTATTCCATAGTATATATGTACCAAAGCGTTTTAATCCACTCGTCCACTGACGGACACTTGGGCTGTTTCCAGATCTTTGTTATTGTGAACAATGCTGCCATAAACATGGGGGTGCATTTCTTCTTTTCAAACAGTGCTATGGTGTTCTTGGGGTATATTCCTAAAAGTGGGATAGCTGGGTCAAAAGGTAGTTCAATTTTTAATTTTTTTGAGGAATCTTCATACTGTTTTCCACAGTGTCTGCACCAGTCTGCATTCCCACCAGCAGTGCAGGAGGGTTCCCTTTTCTCCATATCCTCACCAGCACTTATTCTGTGTTGTTTTGTTGATGAGCGCCATTCTGACTGGTGTGAGATGATATCCTATTGTGGTTTTAATTTGCATTTCTCTAATGATTAGTGATGTTGAGCATTTTTTTATATGCCTATTGGCCATCTGTATGTCCTCTTTGGAGAAGTGTCTATTCATTTCTTTTGCCCATTTTTGGATTGGATTGTTTGTCTTTCTGGTGCTGAGTTTTACAAGTTCTTTATAAATTTTGGTTATTAACCCCTTATGAGACGGATTGTCAAATATGTTCTCCCATTGTGTAGTTTGTCTTTTTATTCTGTTCTTATTGTCTTCAGCTGTGCAAAAGCTTTTTAGTTTGATATAGTTCCATTTGTTTATCCTGTCTTTTATTTTATTTGCCCATGGAGATAAATCAGGAAATATATCGCTGCGAGAGATATTGGAGAGCTTAGTGCCTATATTTTCTTCTAAAATACTTATGTTTTCACGGCTTATATTTAAGTCTTTTATCCATTTTGAGTTTATTTTTGTAAATGGTGTAAGTTGGTGGTCTAGTTTCATTTTTTTTGCAGGTAGCTGTTCAATTTTCCCAACACCATTTGTTGAAGAGGCTGTCTTTACTCCATTGTATGCTCTTACCTCCTTTGTCAAATATTAGTTGTCCATAAAGGTGTGGGTTTATTTCTGGGTTCTCTGTTCTGTTCCATTGATCTATATGCCTGTTCTTATGCCAGTACCATGGCCTTGTAGCATAACTTGATATTCGGAAGTGTGATACCTCCCACTTTATTCTCCCTTTTCAAGATTGCTGAGGCTATTCGTGTTCTCTTTTGGTTCCATATAAATTTTCGGAATATGTGTTTTATATCTTTGAAGTATGTCATTGGTATTTTAATTGGTATTATGTAGTGGAATAATCCATTGCATGGCCTTGGATGGGAACACAGCCAACAAGGAAAGAATGTTTTGCCAACAGAATTGTTTTGTGACTCAAAGGCAGGTCACTGAAACAAATCTCTTGGCAAAGCATTCTTTTCTTGTTGGCTGTATTCCCATCCATAGACCATGCAATGGATTATTTCACTACATTTCCCCTTTTTTGTTTATGCTGAATGTTATGAAGCCCCACAGAAAACACAGCCTTCTGTCATTCATTCCTTATTTCTCTTGTTTTCATTCATCATCAGACTATATAAAAGAAAACAGAATTAATACTATTATAAAAAGTCCCACAGTGGATCCCCAAAATCCTTTAATATATTCAATAGGATTTAATTGTGATAAGTTATCCATTAATCCCTTCAATATAGGTTTACATGTTAGAATTTCTAATTTTCTTTGAAAAGTTTCATGAATATGTCTTTGTAATTTAATGATTTTTTTAGTCATATCATCATGATTTAAAAAATGCTTTTTAACATTTTCCTAAGGGAAATAAGTATGATTTTAAGGAATAGGGGTAACACAAAAAGTAGTTACATTCTAATCACATCTTAGCTTAATTTGTCTTTGCAGGCTAACAATTTTATCTTTTAACATAATCATAGTCTGTTCTAAATCATTAACTTTTGCATTAATGTTACTATTTAAATGTTTTTGAGAAGTCCACAGTTGTTCAGAATTTTTATGCTATTTTTGTACAAAGTCCATAGTCTGAATACTTTGAGGTAATGCAACTCCAGATATAACAACCGTAGTGGTTACAGCTATTAGTCCCATAATAATGGTGGTGATCAGTCCAACTAGTTTTTTGGTTCGCTTCAAGGATTTAATAAGATGTTGTAATAGCATCATGGAAGGGGAACCCTGCTAAATCCAATGCATCTGTACTGGAATCTAAACTCCTGTTCAGGTTCTTAAAATGTAAAGACTTTGACTATTTTTATTAAAAAGAATAAAAGAGTTAATATATGTATAAAAAGCACACTTATTGCAAGTTATTGAATAATTTTCAGCTGTCTATTTGGTTTCACCTATAATAAACATATAAGGCAATCTAACACAAGCAAATATAAAATGTGTTTCATTTTTCTTAAAGATTAACACAATATGATTAGAAATATAGTTTCTCCATATTTTTCCTTTCCACACTGACATATGTTTAAGTGCCATGGCTACTTTCCACAAATGATATTGTATAGGACCTAATTTTACATGAGAAGTTCGAGGTGACATCCCTCCTCTATGCTATATGATAGTATGATTACTTTGAGTACAGCTGTAATTAAACCATTGTTCTTTTTTTTTTTTTATTCATTTTAGGGAGGAGAGGGAGAAACAGAGAGAGAGAGAGAAGAGAGACAGAGAAGGGGGGAGGAGCTGGAAGCATCAACTCCCATATGTGCCTTGACCAGGCAAGCCCAGGGTTTCGAACTGGTGACCTCAGCATTTCCAGGTCGACGCTTTATCCACTGTGCCACCACAGGTCAGGCTAAACCATTGTTCTTATGCCACCTTAAATCAGCACCCTGCCCTTTAACTTGGGCGGAGCTATGAGGGCTTTAATCTATGATGTTTTATGTACAGATGTATTACTTTTAAATCCATATCCTTGTAACAAACATGGTTTTTTTCATCTCCTTTACTGTTATCTTTGACAATAGAGAGCCAAGCTTGAGTTTCTGTGTTTAAACAATGTGGCTCATTTCCTATACATATAGGTAATCCCTCAACTCCTGTTGTATAATTTTCTAATTTTACACCTTCTTCTGAAGGTGCTAGGGACCTCTATCATTTTTAAAAGGTCCTGGAAGCCAATTAGAGTCATTAACAAAAATAGGAAAGGCACTATTTACCTAATGAATAGCTCTACTTAATGGAGGATTTGGGACATATGCCTAATAACTAAAATTTTCAGCTCTACTTACCAGAATTTTTACCAAAGCAGTCATTGCTAAAAACAGGTTAGTAGCATTTTCTTCCTTTCTAGTAGCTTGTAGCATTTTTTTTACCATCAAAGGTCAGTTTTTTAAGTTGACCCCAACTTGGTATTTTAGCCTTTTCAATACCAAGCAGTAGCACTTAAGATTCTTCTTTTGAAATTCATTTCTTCCATCTCAGCAATGGGCAGATATGGAAAGAATCTATTGTTCTTATTCATGTTGTTAGTTTAATTCTGTGAGCAGGACTCCAAAGGACTTCATTGATTCTTCAATGACACAAGCAAACCCGCTTCCCCAATGTTGTACTACACTAGGTACCTATTGATCCAACTCAATTTTATAATTGATTAATCTTAGAACTGTTATTTTTTTGTCCAATGTCTGTCTTCAGCCATCAAATTATCTTCTCCTGTATTTAAGAAATTTAAAGTAAATAAAGCTTTGTGTAACATAATTCTAGGGGATAATCTTCCCTCTCTTTCCTTTTTGTTTAAGTAACATATTTTTCAGAGTACAATTATTTCATTCAATAATTGCTTGTCTTTGGAGGAAAAAGATGGCAGTGGAGTAGGCAGACGAACAGATGCGCAGCTCTCACCACCAAACTGGAACACAAATCAATTTAGAAAAAATCAGCATGAAAAACCAACTCTGAACTGCAAGAACAGCTCTCAAAAACCAAGGAGTGGCCCTAGCTGGTTGGCTCAGTGGTAGAGCGTTGGCCTGGCATGTGGGGGACCTGGGTTTGATTCCCGGCCAGGGCACATAGGAGAAGCGCCCATTTGCTTCTCCACCTCCCCCCCTCTCCTTCCTCTCTGTCTCTCTCTTCCCCTCCCGCAGGCAAGGCTCCATTGGAGCAAAGATGGCCCGGGCACTGGGGATGGCTCCTGGGCCTCTGCCCAAGGTGCTAGAGTGGCTCTGGTTGCAGTGGAGCGACGCCCTGGAGGGGCAGAGCATCGCCCCCTGGTGGGCAGAGCGTCGCTCCTGGTGGGCATGCTGGGTGGATTCCGGTTGGGCACATGCGGGAGTCTGTCTGACTGTCTCTCCCCGTTTCCAGCTTCAGAAAAATAAAAAAATAAAAAAAAAATAAAAAAACCAAGGAGAAAAGAAGAAACCACAACAATCCTGGTAGGGAGCGCCTGAATCTCCTCTGCTTACAGGAACAGAGGGGGGTTGAGGCTGAGAGCCCAGAAGGGATCTCACACAGGGAAAAGAGCAGAAACTACTGCTCACATCCACTTGCCTGGCAACCAGGGAGCGAGGTGTGTTGAAAAGACCAGCTTATCTCCCAAGAGGAAAGGACAGGGAGAGGAACAGACTGTGAGGGGCTAAGGAATGCAGGAAATGAACTAAAAAAGCTGACTCATCCATGCTGGTGGTGGCCATAGCTGAGAAAGGGACTGAACCTTTCACAAAACAGAGCTGAAGTGCTTCCGGATCAGAGATCTCCAGACATCTATCCAGCTCCAATCAGCGTAACAAGACACAGCTGAAAACAAGAAGTGGGGAGGAGGGGCAGTAACTCAGGTCTCCATGGAGATCTGAGATACACCTCGCCTACTGAAGCTGAGAAAACACCCTGCCACCAGTGAGATTAGCTGGCTAAAGAGGCCTTCAGAGTCTCAGGTTACACTCATCACATTCCTGGATACAGTTTCAAGGAAACACCCTGCTGAGATCAGTAAACATGACTATCACCTATTAAGAAAACAAACAAATCAAGACTTCAAAGCTGCCCAAATCCGAAGGTGGATTACAGATAACAGCTGATACCAACCCAAGAAGACCTAGAAATAACACAACTGAACACTGGAGGCAGACAACACCAAGCCTAGACTCAACCAACTCTAGAAATAAAACACCCAAAAACAGATGATGAGAAGACAAAGAAGTGCAATCCAAATGAAACCACAAGAGACACCTTCAAGAGATGAACTGAGTGATATGGAAATAATCAAACTTCCAGACGCGGAGTTCAAAATAATGATTGTAAGGATGCTTAGGGATCTTAGAACAACAATGGATGGTAATTATGAAAACCTAAATAAAGAAATAGCAAGTATAAAAAAGAATCAGTAGGAGATGACAAATACAATATCAAAAATAAAGACCACAATGGAAGGAATTAAAAACAGGATAGATAGAGCAGAGGATTGAATCAGCAAGTTAGAGGACAACTGGAATAAAGGCATGAAAGCAGAGAAGAAAAGAGAAAAGAGACTCAAAAAGTCAGAGGAAATTCTTAGAGAGCTCTGTGACAACATGAAGAGAAATAACATCTGCATCATAGGGGTTCCTAAAGAAGAAGAAAAAGAACAAGGGATAGAGACTTTGTTCAATCATATCATAGCTGAAAACTTCCCTAAATTAATGCACGAGAAACTCTCACAAGTCCAAGAAGCACAGAGGATCCATTAAAGAGAAACCCAAAGAAACCTACACCAACACACATCATAATTAAAACACCAAAGCTAACCGATAAAGAGAAAATATTAAAAGCTACAAGAGAAAAAAAAGTTATCGCCTACAAAGGAGCCCCCATAAGGATGACTTCTGACTTCTCAACAGAAACACTTGAGGCCAGAAGGGAATGGCAAGAAATATTCAAAGTAATGCAGGACAAGAACCTACAACCAAGACTACTTTATCCAGCAAGGCTATCATTTAAAATTGAAGGAGAAATAAAAAGCTTCCCAGACAAAAAACAACTCAAGGAATTCATTACAACCAAACCAATGCTGCAGGAAATGTTAAGGGGCCTGTTGTAAACAGATCAAAGTGGGAAAAGAATATAGCAAAAAAAGAATACACCTTTAAAGAAGAAAATGGCAATAAACAACTACATATCAATAATAACCTGAAATGTAAATGGATTAAATGATCCAATCAAAAGACATAGGGTAGCTGCGTGGATAAGAAAACAGGACCCATACATATGTTGTCTACAAGAGACACACCTTAGAACAAAAGACACACATAGGTTGAAGGTAAAAGGATGAAAAAAAAACATTTCATGCAAACGGAAATGAAAAAAAAAGCTGGGGTAACAATACTTATATCAGACAAATTGGACTTTAAAAAAAAGGATATAGTAAGAGATAAAGAAGGCCACTACATAATGATAAAGGGAGTAATCCAACAGGAAGATATAACTATTATAAATATCTGTGCACCTAATATAGGAGCATCCAAATATATAAAGTGAGCTTTGATGGATTTAAAGGGTTAGATCAACAGCAATACTATAATAGTAGGGGATCTCAATACCCCACTAACATCACTAGATAGATCCTCAAGAAAGAAAATTAACAATGAAACAGCAGACTTACTGGAAACACTAGATCAACTCGATTTAACAGATATCTTCAGAACCTTTCACCCTAAAGCAGCAGAATATACATTCTTTTCAAGTGCTCATGGTACATTCTCTAGGATAGACCACATGTTAGGGCAGTAAAGTACTCTCAACAAATTTAAGAAGACTGAAATCATATCAAGCACTTTCTCCAATCACAACGGCATGAAACTAGAAATGAATCACAACATAAAGGCTCAAAATTTCTCAAACACATGGAAACCAAATAGCAGGTTGTTAAATAATAAATGGATTAAGAACGAGATCAAAAAAGAAATAAAAAAATTCCTAGAAATGAATGACAATGAGCATACAACAACTCAAAATTTATGGGACACAGCAAAAGCAGTGCTGAGAGGGAAGTTCATAGCACTACAGGCACACTTTCAGAAGCTAGAAAAAGCTCAAATAAACAACTTAACCCTGCATCTAAAAGAATTAGAAGAAGAACAGCAAGTAAAACCCAAATGTAGTAGAAGGAAGGAAATAATAAAGATCAGAGCAGAAATAAATGACATAGAGGCTAAAAAGAAAATACAGAAGATCAATGAAACTTGGAGCTGGTTCTTTGAAAAGGTAAACAAGATTGATGAACCTTTAACTACACTCACCAAGAAAAAGAGAGAGAGGACTCAAATAAATAAAATTAGAAATGAGAGAGGAGAAATAACAACTGACACAACAGAAATACAAAATATTGTAAGAAAATACTATGAAGAACTGTATGCCAAAAAACTAGACAACCTAGATGAAATGGACAAATTCTTTTGTATGAAACATATAAATTCCTTTGTATGAAACATACAATCTTCCAAATATCAATCTGGAAGAATCAGAAAACCTAAACAGACCGATTAAAACAAATAAGATTGAAACAGTTATCAAAAAACTCCCAACAAAAAAAAAGTCCAGGGCCTGATGGCTTCACAACGGAATTCTACCAAATATTCAAGAAGAACTAACTCCTATCCTTTTCAAACTATTTCAAAAAATTCAAGAGGAAGGAAGACTTCCAAACTCCTTTTATGAGGCAAGCATAATTCTGATTCCAAAACCAAGCAAAAACAACACAAAGAAAGAAAATTATAGGCCAATATCTCTGATGAATATAGATGCTAAAATCCTCAACAAAATATTAGCAAACTGGATCCAACAATATATGGAAAAAATCATACACCATGATCTAGTGGGATTTATTCTGGGGAGGCAAGGCTGGTACAATATTCATAAATCCATCAATGCGATTCATGACATAAACAAAAAGAAGGAGAAAAAAACATATGATAATTTCAATAGATGCAGAAAAAGCATTTGATAAAATACAGCACCCATTCATAATCAAAACTCTCAGAAAAGTGGGAATACAGGGAACATACCTCAATATGATAAAAGCCATCTATGAGAAACCCACAGCCAACATCATACTCAATGGGCAAAAATTAAAAGCAATACCCTTAAGATCAGGAACAATGCAGGGGTGCCCCCTTTTAATGCTCTTATTCAACATAGTCCTGGAAGTCCTAGCCACAGCAATCAGACAAGAAGAAGAAATAAAAGGCATTCAAGTTGGCAAAGAAGCAGTAAAGCTGTCATTATTTGAAGATGATATGATATTGTATATAGAAAACCCTAAAGTCTCAGTCAAAAAGCTACTGGACCTGATAAATAAATTCAGAAAAGTGGCAGGATATAAAATCAATACTCAAATCTGAGGCATTTTTATACACCAACAATGAACAGTCAGAAACCGAAATTAAGAAAACAATCCCCTTCACAATTACAACAAAAAAAATAAAATACCTAGGAATAAACTTAACCAAGGAGACTAAAGACTTGTACTTGGAAAATAAAAGAAATCAAGGAAGATACAAACAAGTGGAAGCATATACCGTCCTCATGATTAGGAAGAATAAACATCATTAAAATGTCTATATTACCCAAAGCAATCTATAAATTCAATGCAATACCAATTAAAATACCAATGACATACTTCAAAGATATAGACAACATATTCCAAAAATTTATATGGAACCAAAAAACGAACACGAATAGCCTCAGCAATCTTAAAAATGAAGAATAAAGTGGGAGGTATCACACTTCCTGATATCAAGTTATACTACAAGGCCATTGTACTCAAAACAGCCTGGTACTGACATAAGAACAGGCATATAGATCAATGGAACAGAACGGAGAACCCAGAAATAAACCCACAGTTCTATGGACAGCTGATATTTGACAAAGGAGGTAAGGAAATACAATGGAGTAAAGACAGCCTCTTTAACAAATGGTGTTGGGAAAATTGGACAGCTACCTGCTAAAAAATGAAACTAGATCACCAGCTTACACCACTCACAAAAATAAACTCAAAATGGATAAAAGACTTAAATGTAGGCCGTGAAACCATAAGCATCTTAGAAGAAAACATAGGCAGTAAGCTCTCAGACATCTCTCGGAGCAATATATTTGCTGATTTATCTCCACGGGGAAGTGAAATAAAAGACAGGAGAAACAAATGGAACTATATCAAACTAAAAAGCTTTTGCACAGCTAAAGACAACAAAAACAGAATAAAAGGACAAACTACACAATGGGAGAACATATTTGACAATCCGTCTCATAAGGGGTTAATAACCAAAATTTATAAAGAACTTATAAATCTCAACACCAGGAAGACAAACAATCCAATCCAAAAATGGGCAAAAGAGATGAATAGACACTTCTCCAAAGAGGACCTACAGATGGCCAATAGACATATGAAAAAATGCTCAACATCACTAATCATTAGAGAAATGCAAATTAAAACCACAATGAGATATCACCTCACACCAGTCAGAATGGCGCTCCTCAACAAAACAACACAGAATAAGTGCTGGCGAGGATGTGGAGAAAAGGAAACCCTCCAGCACTGCTGGTGGAAATGCAGACTGGTGCAGCCACTGTGGAAAACAGTATGGAGATTCGTCAAAAAACTGAAAATCGAACTGCCTTTTGACCCAGCTATCCCACTTTTAGGAATATACCCCAAGGACACCATAGAACGGCTCCAAAAGGAGAAATGCACCCCCATGTTTACGGCAGCATTGTTCACAATAGTAAAGATCTGGAAACAGCCCAAGTGTCCGTCAGAGGACAAGTGGATTAAAAAGCTTTGGTACATATATACTGTGGAATACTACTCAGCCATAAGAAATGATGACATCGGATCATTTACAACAACATGGATGGACCTTGATAACATTATACGGAGTGAAATAAGTAAATCAGAAAAAAAACTAAGAACTATATGAATCCATACATAGAGGGGACATAAAAATGAGACTTAGAGACATGAACAAGAATGTGATGGCAACAGGGGTGGGGGGAGGGGGGATGTGGTGAAGAAGGAGAGAGGGGTTGGGGGAGGGGAAGGGCATAAAGAAAACCAGATAGAAGGTGACAGAAGACAATTTAGCTTTGGGGGAGGGGTATACAGCACAATCAAATGTCAAAATAATCTAGAGTTGTTTTCTCTCAACATATGTATCCTGATTTATCAATGTCACTGCATTAAATTTAATAAATAAATTAAAAAAATAATTGTTCTTGTGGATTATATGGAATTCTAGTAGTATGTTTAATATTCTAAAATGCTAAGAACTATTGAAATTTAGCAGATGTTTAGGCAGGACTATCATCAGTTTTAATTGCTTTAGGAATGCCTATAACATTAAAAGCTTCAATAAGATGTTGAATGACACAATCAGCCTTTTCTCTAGGCAAAGCTGTGTCCTATCAAAAGGAAGAATAAATATTAATAGAACTGTACATAAGATAGTTTTCTAAAAGAAGAAATATGAGCAATATCTATTTGCTACAGGTTATTACTGTGTTATCCTCTAGGATTCATTCTTCTCGGTAATACTATACTGAGGACAGTTTCTAACAATATTCCGAGCTTCTTGCCTGGTCATTTTAAATTTTTGCATTAAACCTTTTCTATTTGTATGAGTCTGCATGAAACTTAGTAGCTATTTCTATTGATCCAATGAGTAATTGATTAACTTTATTATTTGTAATAGACATAGGTCCTGGCAAAGCTGTATAGAATGAATGTGAGTTATATAGACAGGCAAATTTCATTTTCACAATAAAAGTTGTAACTCTTGAAACAATTTGTGCAATCTAGAACTATTATTTGAAATATAAACAGTTTGTATAAGTTTAACTGTATGTTCTACATATTGTGAATCAGTAACAATGTTAATAGGACAGGATGTTTGAATTTTGTCTTCAGCTACAATCAGACTACACTGATTTAAGGTTTCAGAAACATTTTTAAGGATGACTGAAAGTTCAGCATTATTTTTACAAGCTATTAATATGTCACTTATATAATGGATTATTAAAGATTGAGGATATTTCTAACACATTTTTTCTAAAGGTTGATTTACATAATGTTGATACAGTGTCTGACTATTCAACATTGCTTATTTAAGTAATATAAACTTAGTAAGAATAGTTAGTTCTGCTTATTGTTATAGACACAACAGCTAGCATTGCTAGAAACAGAGTCAAAGATGTTTTTTGAAGTTTTAGTCTTAATTAAAACATTTTTGCCTGTTGGATAATTTATTTAATTGTCAAATCTCCTTTTTTTTCTATTTCTGATTTATGCCAAGGCTTCAACCTTCTGGAAGGTTTCTACCAATCTCCCATATCTGTGGAGATAAGAGCAAATCCTCACCTCTACATTTTGCCTACAATACTGTTGTAAATTAGTAAACTGTCTATCTAAAAAGTTTATCTTGTGTAATATTAATAAGAGGGTTAGCATTAGCATTTCAATTAGCTTTAATACAAGCCTGATTTTCCTACTAAGTCATAAATTGTAACTTTTGCATTTGAAAGAACAGTCTGAGCTAAGATTTCTAAATTTTTTAAGATAAAACATTCAGAGTCCATGAAGGAGGATAGCAGTTCCTGCATATAAGGACAGTTAGTTTGATACTGGGAGCAAGCTGTTTTTAACTCTTTAAGAGCTTTGACAAAAATTTGCTCATAGTGAGTATAAAAAACTCCTTGTCAGAAAGTTTAGACTGTAATTTTAAAAGCTGTTCTTTTAATTATTTATGAGATAAATGTTTTTATTTATTAGAGGCCAAATGATCCTTTGTAAAATTTTCCTACTGTAAAAAAAAAAATCTTAGAGCTTTGTTAGGGACTTTCCCTAAGCCATGAAGCTTAGTGCCTACTGCCTAAGTGGGCTAAAAAGAAAACTAATGTTGCTTAGTAATAAGAGATGCATCAGCTTCTATATCTAGAAATCCTTTGTATTGTTAAGTCTATTATAGGGCATCAGAGGAACTAAATTATTGCTTTCCTCAGTGCCTCCTTTTTCAGGATATTGCCTTACAAGCAGCCAACTGTTTGAAGCAGTTTGAGATAAATTCTTAAAATGACTTAATTTTACTTAATTACTTAGTTTTACAAATTTGAGCATATTTTACACACAAACAAGACAACTTTCAACACAGAAATACAAATATAACATATAACTTTAATTAATCTTAATACTTGAATTCTTATTTGATTTCAAACTTTGAATATACCTTACAATGTATTAACCTAATCAGCAAGTCTTAAGGATCCATATTCTATTCAATTTAAATTTAAATGAACAGTCCTTATAATTTCTAATTTTAAAGCAAAAAATACATGGATAAAACAATTTTTTCAATATAAAAGCTGGTATTTTTAATCTTTGTATGTAAACACTTAATTCAGGCCTTAAAAATCATATTTTAGACAACATCAAACAAAAACTAAACAGAAATTAGAATCAGACAAACCAGACCAGACAAACCAAAGAGAAACCCGGGATTTCAGAGCACAGTCAGACTAGAAAGATGCCTGCCTGATTTTAATCAGGGCATTTTCTGACAGAGGGACTGACAATGGATGAGACTAAACAAAATTTCCCCAAGAAAATTCTCTTGGCAGCTGCTGGAATATTTTCTATAGTCAGATCCAACAAATGTCCCCCACCTCAGTTTTCAGGCAAAGAATAAGAAAGTAACAAAATGATAGCTCAGAGGATTGTAGCTAAAACACCAAAGAAAATCAGTATTTATTTATTTTATTATTACAAAGACTAGAGAATTCTAAGGACTTCATGATTCTTCTATATGTCCTAATTCTAATTGAATTTGTACCAACTGATGTAAAGATGCAAGCTTTTCTTCCTTGTCTCCAACTCCAGTGATTTGCATCCAGGCTTTAAAACAAGCGATCTAATTTGAGCTATAACAGCATCAGTATAACCAGTTTGTTGTCCCACAGCTGCATTAGCGCCAACGCCAATGAGCATTTCAAAAGTAGCTCCCAGGGGATTAATTCTGGCATTCATGCAAGATATTTGAAGAGCCTCCTCTCTCAAACAAGATTTGAATTGTAAATATTGTCCTGGTTCCAAAACCGTACTAGCAAGTAAACCCCAATCCAAAGGAATCATTAAATGACCATTACAGTAGGAAGAGATAAGGCCTTGAACATATGGGGACTGAGGTCCATACGTAGCAACAGATTGTTTGACTAGCTTTAAGAAAGTAAATTCAATTTGGTCGAATTGAACATTATGCCCTCCCCCAGGATCATTAGGAGGAAAAGGCTGTAGAATAATTGGAAAAATAGATGCAGAAAAATTACTAGAATTAGATTCTACATCATCATGAGTCACAAGCACCTGTTGCATTTCAGAGATTTCAGGGAATTGAAAAATCCTTCCCCTGCCAGTACCAATTAATTTTTTACCTTGAGTTGGAGGAGCTGTAGGCTCACATATATCTTGCTTTTGAACAGGATAAGCAGTATACTGATTTCCAGTCTCCTGTTGTTCCAGTGTAAATTGTAGTTTATTTAATAAATGTTTTAGACAGGCAACATCATCCATAGGGGCTCCCTCATTTTTTAAGAAAGAGGGATGAAAGTCTGTGGACGGCTGAATTTCATTAAGATTATCAGTAACCTCAGAAGCAGAGACAGTATTGTCGATATCATTATTCTGTTCATTCTGTGCTGAAACAAATTCTTCAGGCTCATTATAAATAACCTTACTCAAGTCTTTAACGGAATCTTCATCTGATTGCAAAGGCCAAGGGCTGTAGCAATAAGATTATAAGCAGCCCACATTTCAGCATCAAGTGGATCTTCGTGCTGATGAGTGCAGCAGCATAAAGATTTTCCTACTTGTTGCCAAACATTCAAATTCAATAGATTACAATGCTCAGGAGTATTCCAATAACAATGTGTCTGAATAGCATTTAAAAGACATAACAAAACCTTGTCTTTTATCTGAATCCCTGATCCTCTTGAGAGGGATTTTAAAACTTGTACATAGTCATCTAATAATAAATGGGAATTCCCCATGACTTTGCTAGTTTTCTGGAAAGTTTCGCTTACACAGTGCGTCCAACTTACCTTTTTCGGGGTTCTGCCTGTTCCTAATCTCTTCTTAAGGCCCCACGGTAGGTGCCAAAAGTTGTTGTGAGTCCAGGGCACAGAGAGACAGATCAGCAGACAAAATCATCGTGGACTAGCAAAGGACCACCGCTCGCTCAGGCAAATGGTGCCGAGTTCACGCTGTGTCCTATTTTTATTCACAAGATTTCAAAAAGCTTGTTTACTTAGAAATTGGCATAACATCAAACATAATTTTTACTTAAAGATACATGGAATACATATGCATGATAGCTTAATAATAATATAATATCAAAAGGCATTAATTACTATTGCTTCTATGGTTCCCACAACATTCCTCTCTTTATCTCAAGGGATAACCTTGAAAAGAACAGAAATCTTACCAGAATGTTTTACTAATAAAAAAGCCCAGCAACTGCCTTCAGTCACATAGAACTGTTTCATTGACCTCCCTTCGAGTCACAAAACAATTCTCTTGGAAAACATTCTTTTCTTGTTTTCTTGAACAGCTGTGTGTGTTCCCATCCAAGGACATGCAATGGATTATCCACTACAGTATTACATTGAATTTATAAATTGCTTTGGGTAATATAGACATTTTAATGATGTTTATTCTTCCTAACCATGAGCACGGTATATGCTTTCACTTGTTTCTATCACCCTGATTTCCTTTATCAATCTTTTATAATTTTCCAAGTACAAGTCTTTAATCTCCCTGGTTAAATTTATCCCTAGGTACTTTATTTTTTTGGTTTCAGTGGTGAAGGGGATTGCTTCCTTAATTTCTATTTCTGAAAGTTTATTGTTAGTGTATAAAAATGCCTCTGATTTCTGAGTATTAATTTTATAACCTGCCACCTTGCTGAATTCATTTATCGGGTCCAGTAGTTTTTGACTGAGACTTTAGGGTTTTCTATATACAATATCATCTCATCTACAAATAATGATAGTTTTACTTCTTCTTTTATAATTTTGATGCCTTTTATTTCTTCTTCTTTTCTGATTGCTGTAGCTAGGACTTCCAGGACTATGTTGAATAAGAGTGAAAAAAAGGTGGGGCACCCCTGCCTTGTTCCTGATCTTAAGAAGATTGCTTTTCATTTTTGCCCATTGAGTATGATGCTGGCTGTGGGTTTGTCATAGATGGCCTTTATCATGTTGAGGTATGTTCTCTGTATTCCCACTTTGCTGAGAGTTTTGATCATGAATGGGTGCTAGATTTTATCAAATGCTTTTTCTGCATCTATTGAAATTATCATGTGGTTTTTCTCCTTCCTTTTGTTTATGTGATGAATCACATTGATTGATTTGTGAATATTGTACCAGCCTTGCCTCCCCATAATAAATCCCATTGATCATGATGTGTGATTTTTTTTATATATTGCTGGATCTGGTTGGCTAATATTTTGTTGAGGATTTTAGCATCTATATTCATCAGAAATATTGGTCTATAATTTTCTTTCTTTGTGTTGTCTTTGCCTGGTTTTGGAATCAGAATTATGCTCGCCTCATAAAAGGAGCTTGGAAATCTTCCTTCCTCTTGAATTTTTTGAAATAGCTCAAGAAGGATAGGATTTAGTTCTTCTTTGAATATTTGGTAGAATTCACTTGTGAAGCCATCTGGCCCAGGACTTTTCTTTGTTGGGAGCTTTTGATAAGTGTTTCAATCTCATTTGTTGTAATCGGTCTGTTTAGGTTTTCTGATTCTTCCAGACTAATTTTTGGAAGATTGTAAGTTTCAAGGAATTTGTCCATTTCATCTAAGTTGTCCAATTTTTTTGGCATACAGTTTTTCATTATATTTTCTTAAAATATTTGTATTTCTGTTGTGTCAGTTGTTATTTCTCCACTATCATTTCTAATTTTATTTATTTGAGTCCTCTCTTGGTTTTTTTTGGTGAGTCTGGTTAAAGGTTCATTGATCTTTTTTACCTTTTCAAGAATCAGCTCCTGGTTTCATTGATCTTCTGTATTGTTTCTTTAGCCTCTATGTCATTTATTTCAGCTCTGATCTTTATTATTTCTTTTCTTCTACTACCACTGGGCTTTACTTGCTGTTCTTTTTCTAGTTCTTTTAGATGCAGGTTCAAGTTGTTTATTTGAGCTTTTTCTAGCTTCTTAAGGTATGCCTGTAATGCTATGAACTTCCCTCTCAGAACTGCTTTTGATATGTCCGATAAATTTTGAGTTGATGTATACTCATTATTGTTCATTTCTATGAATTTTTTTATTTCTTTTTTGATCTCATTGTTAACCCATTCATTATTTAATAACATGCTATTTAGTTTCCATGTGTTAGAGTATTTTTTAGTTTTTCTGTTATGTTTGATTTCTTTCTTTTTTTTTTTTTTTTTTTGTATTTTTCTGAAGTTGGAAATGGGGAGGCAGTCAGACAGACTCCTGCATGTGCCCAACCGGGATCCACCTGGCATGCCCATCAGGGGGTGATGCTCTGCCTATCTGGGGTGTTGCTCTGTTGCAACCAGAGCCATTCTAGCGCCTGAGGCAGAGGCCATAGAGCCACCCCCAGTGCCCAGGCCACATTTGCTCCAATGGATCCTTGGCTGCAGAAGGGGAAGAAAGAGACAGAGAGGAAAGAGATGGAAATGGGTGGAGAAGAAGAAGGGTGCTTATCCTGTGTGCGCTGGCTGGGAATCAAACCAGGAGTCCTGCATGCCAGGCCGACGCTCTACCACTGAGCCAACTGGCCAGGGCTTGTTGTGTTTGATTTCTAGTTTCATGCCATTGTGATCAGAGAAAGGGCTCAATATGATTTCAATCTTCTTAAATTTGTTGAGACCGTTTTTGTGCCCTAAGATGTGGTCTATCATAGAGAATGTACCATGAACACTTGAAAAGAATGTATATTCTGCTGCTTTTAAGTGAAAGGTTCTGAAGATATCTATTAAATTGAGTTGATCTAGTGTGTCCAAGTCTGCTGTTTCATTGTTAATTTTCTTTCTTGAGGATCTATCTAGTGATGTTAGTGGGGTATTGAAATCCCCTACTCCTATAGTATTGCTGTTGATCTCGCCCTTTACGTCCATCAAAGTCTGCTTTATATATTTAGGTGCTCCTATATTAGGTGCATAGATTATTTATAACTGTGATATCTTCCTGTTGGATTGTTCCCTTTATCATTATGTAATGACCTTCTTTATCTCTTACTATAGCCTTTGTTTTAAAGTCCATTTTGTCTGATATAAGTATTGCTACCCCAGCTTTTTTTTCATTTCCATTTGCATGAATTATTTTTTTCCATTATTTTATCTTCAGTCTATATGCATCTTTTGTTTTAAGGTGTGTCTCTTGTAGACATCACATGTATGGGTCCTTTTTTCTAATCCATGTAGCTACCCTATGTCTTTTGATCAAATCATTTAATCCATTTACATTTAAAGTTATTATTAATATGTAGTTGTTTATTGCCACTTTATTTTTTAAAGTATTCCTCTTTTGCTATATTCTTTTTCTCCTATGATCTGTTTACAACAGGCCTGTTAGCATTTCTTACATCATTTGTTTGGTTGTAATGAATTCCTTAAGTATTTTTTTTTTGTCTGGAAAGCTTTTTATTTCTCCTTCAATTTTAAATGATAGCCTTGCTGGATAAAGTAGTCTTGGTTGTAGGCTCTTGTTCTGCATTACTTTGAATATTTCTTGCCATTCTCTTCTGACCTCAAGTGTTTCTGTTGAGAAGTCAGAAGTCATCCTTATGGGGGCTCCATTGTAGGTGATAGCCTTTCTTCCTCTAGCAGCTTTTAATATTTTCTCTTTATCACTTAGCTGTGGTATTTTAATTATGATGTGTCTTGGTGTAGATTTCTTTGGGTTTCTTTTTAATAGAGTTTGCTGTGCTTCTTCAACTTGTGAGACATTTTCCTGCCTTAATTTAGGGAAGTTTTCAGCTATGATATGTTTGAACAAAGTCTCTATTCCTTGTTCTTTCTCTTCTTCTTCAGGAACACCTATGATGCAGATGTTATTTCTCTTCATGTTGTCACAGAGCTCTCTTAGAGTTTCCTCAGACTTTTTGAGTCTCTTCTTTTTTCTGCTCTGCTTTCGTGTCTTCATTTTTCTTGTTCTTTAATTGCTGATTCAATTCTCAGCTTCATCCATCCTGCTTTTAATTCCTTCTATTGTGTTCTTTATTTGTATTATTGTATTTGTCATTTCTGACTGATTCTTTTTTATTATTTCAATGTCCTTTTTTATATATGCTATCTCTTGTGTTCATAATGACCATCTATTGTTTTTTTAAGATCTTTGAGCATCCTGATTTTTTTGGGAAGATGTCAGCGGAGTAGGCGGATGCACAGACGCCCAGCTCTCAACACCAAACTGGAATACAAATCAATTCAGGAAAAATCAGCATGAAAAACCAACACTGAACTGCAAGAACAGCTCTCAAAAACCAAGGAGCAAAGAGGAAGCCACAATAATCCTGGTAAGGAGTGCCTGAATCTCCTCTGCTTACAGGAACGGAAGGGGGGGGGGGGTGAGGCTGAGAGCCCAGAGAGGATTTCACAGAGGAAAAAGAGCAGAAACTACTGCTCACAGCCACTTACCTGGCAACCAGGGAGCAAGGTGGGTTGAAAAGACCAGCTTATCTCCCAAGTGGAAAGGACAAGGAGAGGGACAGACTGTGAGGGGCTAAGGTATGCAAGAAATGAAATAAAAAAGCTGACTCATTTGTGCTGGAGGCGGCCATAGCTGGGGGAGGGACTGAACCTTTCACAAAACAGAGCTAAAGTGCTTCCGGATCAGAGATCTCCGCACATCTATCCAGCTCCAATCAGCGCAACAAGACACAGCTGAAAACAAGAAGTGGGGAGGAGGGGCAGTAACTCAGGTCTCCATGGAGATCTGAGATACACCTCCCCCTACTGAAGCTGAGAAAAAACCCTGCCCCCAGTGAGATTAGTTGGTGGAAGAGACCTTCAGCGTCTCAGGTTACACCCACAGCATTCCTGGTTACAGTTTCAAGGAAGCCCCCTGCTGAGGTCAGTTAACAAGACTATCACCTGTTAAGAAAACAAACAAATCAAGATTTCAAAGCTGCCCAAATCCGAAAGTGGATTACAAATAATAGCTGATACCAACCCAAGAAAACCTAGAAATAACACAACTGAAAACTGGAGGCAGACAACACCAAGCCTAGACTCAACCAACTCTACAAAGATCTTTGAGCATCCTAACAATTGTTATTTTAACTCTGCATCTGGTAATTTGGTTATATCTGACTCATTCAAGTCCTTTTCTGGGAGTTTCTCTTGATTCATTTGTGTTGCATTTCTCTGCCTTCCCATTTTGTCTGTGTAAAAGAAGGTTTTGGCCACTGGAGTCCACTGGGAGTGGCCTCTGTGTTCCCTAGGTACGGTCTATCTGCAGGGCCACCACCCCCTCGGCTGCTGCTGCCTAGGGCATTTGGGTATGGGGGTTGCTGGTGCCAGCCCACTGAGGCTGTTGCTGTGGTTTCTGCCTCTCCTTCATGGGAGGGGCTGTGATCATGTGCTCAGGTGTACAAGCCTTGGTGGACTTGGCTTTTGCCCCACCCCTGAGGCAGGGTTATGTGCCACGCCTGGCCACAATCCTTGGTCCTGAGGGCAGGGGTGAGCACCTTTGCTCTATTGTGGGTCTTCACCTGATTCTGGGCTTTTGCCCCACCCCTGCAGGAGGAGCCCGCTCAGGGAGGGCTGCAAGTCTTGGCTCCACTGGTGGGTGGGGCTGCATGCCCCTACTCAGTCGCGGGTCTCCACCTGTTCTGGGCTTTTACTCTAGCCCTGTGGTAGGAGCTGGCTCATGCATCAGGCCACAAGTCTCGGTTCCCATGGGCTGGGCAAGTCTGCACTCCTGCGCCCTTGCTCAAGGGCTGGTCTCCACCTCTTCCTGGGCTCCTGCCCTTCCCCCACAGGTTTGATTGCAGGTGGCCTGCAACTGGGCTTGATCACTCTCACGCATCCCATCCACCCCAGCCCAGCAAGACTGAGCTCATACCTGGGCCTCAGTGGTGGCTAGCCAGCTTCCACCCTTGCCAAAAGAACCGTGTTTCTGTGTCGCGTTGTCACTTGCCCTTGGGTGAGCCCTCAGCTGTGTGGGTGGAGGTGCTGCAACTCAGACCCTAAGACTCACTACTGTAGTTCCGAAAGCTCCCTCCTTCTAAGCGACTCTGCTCTAAGTGCCATGGGAGAGCTTGTTTGGCTCGAGTCCTGCTTCCCTTTGCCAGTATTGCTATTTCCAGAGGAAATATTCACTTCAGATTTGAAGAGTGACTCAGCCCAGGGGTTAGGGTGGCTGTCTCTCAAAATGTTTCTCTCTGTGCCTCCTATTTACACTCTCTTCCTGCTGCTCCAGTCCTCTCCTCTCTCTCCATCCCCTGGAGCCCTGGATGAGGTTTTCTGTACGGTCCCTTTAAGAAGAATCTTGGGTCTGAGAAATCAGTCTCTTTCTCACAAACAGTATCCTGACTTGTTTCACAGCTAAATACTATCCATATGCCTCTTCTAGCTCTGGGGCTGCAGGCTGGGGCTTTGTTCTTGGGCTCAGGACCCTCCCTTCTCTGCTAAACTCACTTCCCACCACATGAGTTTCTCCAGGCTGCCATTCACTCCGGGGAGCTGGGAAGCCCTCTTTGCATTTCTGCTTTTTTTTTACCAGTCTCAGTGTGGCTTCCTCAGTGTTCCTTGGTTAAAGAGTCCTCTTAGTTTAGTCCAAAGTTGGTTTTTCCTGATGATGGTTCTTAAAATTAAGCTGTAATCCACTTTGGTTCTGGGAGGTGGAAGTTGGTACTTCCACCTACTCCAATGCCATCTTGTCCTTTGGCAAATGTATATTTAAGTACAAAACATTCTTGTTCTAAGATTTATATTCCTTCCATGATTACAGCATGTTTTCCCATTCTCTGGTAGACAATTATTTCTTGTGTGTATGTCCTTTGGGTATATATACATATAGAATTCCTACTGTTTATATATGGTTTTTGCTTCATTTTGTCTTGTCCACTTTAACTTCAAATGCTTATAAAACCCTATGTTTATTGAAGCATTATTTAAAATAGCTAAGGTCTTGAAATAGCCCAATAACCCATCAGTAGATGAGTGGATATAAAACTGTGGTACATTTTCATAGGGGAATACTATGTGGCCCTAAATAGAAGGAAATCTTACCTTTTACGACAACATGGATGGACCTGAAGATTATGATGCTAAATGAAATAAGCCAATCAGAGAAAGACAAATGCCTTATCATCTCACTTATATGTGGAATCTAATGAACAAAATAAACTAACAAAATGGAAACAGAGGCATGGACACATAGAAAAGACTGACAGTTGTCAGAGGAGTGGAGGTGGGGGAATTTGATGAATGATGGTGAAGGGATTAACCAAAAAACATACATAACACATAGATATAGACAGCAGTGTGGTGATAGCCAGAGGGAAAGGAGGGTGGAGGCGAGGTGGAGGTGGGCACATTGGGAGAAATGCGGACAGGAAGAGACTTTGCTTGGGGAGAAAAGCACATGATGTGGGGTGCAGATGGTGCTTTATGAGTAGTATACTTGAAACCTGTATGGCTTTGTGAACTAAAGACATCCTAATAAGTTCAATTAATTGAAAAAATAAAAACTTAAAATAATATGCTTAAATATCTCTTTAACAATTATGCTGGTTAGGCATATAATTCATTAATCTTATCTATTATATTAGGACCAACATCTCAAGGCTTCATAAAATATGTCATATTTAGAAAGCAAAGTGCTTTCTTTTTTTTTTTTTTTTTTTTTTTCCATTTTTCTGAAGCTGGAAACAGGGAGAGACAGTCAGACAGACTCCCGCATGCGCCCGACCGGGATCCACCCGGCACGCCCACCAGGGGCGACGCTCTGCCCATCCTGGGCGTCGCCATATTGCGACCAGAGCCACTCTAGCGCCTGAGGCAGAGGCCACAGAGCCATCCCCAGCGCCCGGGCCATCTTTGCTCCAATGGAGCCTTGGCTGCGGGAGGGGAAGAGAGAGACAGAGAGGAAAGCGCGGCGGAGGGGTGGAGAAGCAAATGGGCGCTTCTCCTGTGTGCCCTGGCCGGGAATCGAACCCGGGTCCTCCGCACGCTAGGCCGACGTTCTACTGCTGAGCCAACCGGCCAGGGCCGCAAAGTGCTTTCTAAATGTGAACTTATAAATAATAGAGTCCATTTATAAAAAAAAAGTGAGTAATGGTGAACCTTTAAAGGAGAGTCATATTGTTAAATTATTATCTGATATATGATGAAGAAAGGAAAAATAATAATACCTTTGTTGAATTCCATTCCATTAAAAACCTATGCCATTTCATGCACTTTTAATATTTCTATATATTTAAAATAATTTTTTTGTGTGTGACAGAAACAGAGAGAAGGACAGATAGGGACAGACAGACAGGAAAGGAGAGAGATGAGAAGCATCAACTCTTTGTTGCAAAACCTTAGTTGTTCATTGATTGCTTTCTCATATGTGCCTTGCCGGTGGGGATGGAGTGGGGCTCCAACAGACCAAGTGACCCCTTGCTTAAGCCAGCAACCTTGGGTTCAAGCTGATGAGCCGTGTTCGAACCAGATGAGCCCGTGCTCAAGCTGGCGACCTCGGGGTTTCAAACCTGGGTCATCTGCGTCCCAGTCCGATGCTCTATTCACTGCGCCACTGCCTGGTCCAGCTAAAAAATTTTAAAAGTAATACATGGCATTCTATTAAAGCACATCTAGAAATTCAAATGACAAGGCTGTGACTTGGTTATCACAGTGGCTAAATAACCTAATGGAAATAAATTTTTGATTGAGTGTCTGACTTTACAAAGCCACAAAACTATAGTCATTCTGCTATTTCACTTATGTATGATGTCCCAGACAGGCACTCTCTGAAAATATTGAATAGCCTGAAACTCAATTCTAGAAAAAAAGCTTTGTGGGCTCTAAAATAAATCATTTTTTTATTTCCAAAGGAAGCTAGAAATGAACCATAGTGTTGTAGAACCTAAAACTAAAAAATGCCCACTGGCCCATTTTGTCCCCCACCCCCCGCCATACTTTAACACATAAAGCATAACTCTAACTCCCCAAAGAATAGCACCAAATGCTATTAAGTAAGTTAAATGATGGTCTTCCCACAATTGCTTTCATTGTTATAGTTAGAAAGCCCCAGCATTAGTATATTTAACTCCTGACTTTTCTTTTCTTTTTTTTCCTGTATATCTAAAACCAGGTTAATGCAGGGGGGATAGGGACAGGCTATATTTCAGTACTTTCTGCACTTTTCCCACAACTAAAGGGCCAGAGTTATTTACCATGAGAATTGGGTTTTATTACTGTAGTCTTCTGTGCAGGACACTAGAACTTACAATAAGAGAGAGAAAAATTCACTTTCAACATTTCCCTTTCAAACACAAAGGTAGCATTATTTTATTTCTCTTACTTCATCATATAACCATTCAGAATTGCCTTAATTATCTTAAATACCAAAGACTTCTTTAACCAGAAAATTTCTTTCTAGGGTAGCTTGCTAGAATGCCTGAAACTGTATTACTTTTGCCTTTAGACTACAGGATAAAAAAAAAATTGTTGAAATTTGTTAGCTGGTAGAGTACAAAATTTTGTGTTACCACCTATAAAATGTTAACAGAAATGGCAAAGTCTGACTAGCTAATGAACAGCGGGACCCTGAGGCACCTCTAGACACAAGTGGAAAGAGTTTTGAAAGACTTTGGATAAGGAGAAAATCAAGGGTTGAAAAGAAATGGAAAACACATTTTGCCCATGGCATACCCTCTTTGTAATATCATGCCTTGCAAAATTTTAAAGGTTTTGACTAAGATGTTGATTTATATGCATACATATGCTTACTTGATAATATTTGGATTTAGAGTATTAATAAAGGATGATTAAAAAAACTGTGGCCTCCATGTATGCCTAAGGGAAGGCTTGATGGGCTTTTCAATAATTACTATTTTTGTTCTGATTACAGAATATAAGTTGAATTTTAAAGCAGAACACCAAAGTTTTAATTAAATGTACAAGAGAAAGTTGATACTAAGTCTTACAAGAGAAAATAACTGAAGCATATCCAATTTGATCAGAAGTCAAGAATTTCAGTAATAAGAAAACCTTACAATCATGAGGTTTTCTTAGTACCAAGACACTTATTTATATGGTAACTCTAAAATTGAATTTTAATGAGAAATATCCCAAACCAACATGGTCTAAATGATGTTTTTATACACTATGAAATTACACCCTGTATTTGACATGTATCCAGGATTTCTATTTCAAATGTAGCAACAATAGGTTGTTTTCAAAACAAAAGGACAGGAAAATGGAAAGAGAGGAGAGTAATAGGATCTGGGAATTCAATGAATTAATTTTCTTCATATTGGTCTAGTTAACTATGTAGCTATTAATTTTCATTGTAGTTAATCCCATGAACTGAACTATATGTTTCATTGATCTAAAAATAACTGAAAATTTTATTAAGTTCTACATAATTTTAATAACACAATGGAACTTTATTTTTTTCAGATGGAAAGATCAGACCACATTTATAATAGGCTTTTCATATTGCTTCATGGTAAATATGTTACAATGATTACACACTCTGAGAGAGACTTCAGTTACTAAATAATAAGTAACATACCTAATGAACATAATAGCAAGCATTCATTCATTAAACACAAACTGCCTGCTTATTATGTTCCATGTAAGGCCTGAGGCATCAAAGATGCAGAAAAAATAAATGTCTTCTTTCAAGGAACTCTTCTAGGTTGTGGGCAATCAAATAAAGAATCTAAGGACTAGATTAGCACTAAGACCATAGGAAGAAAACTATGAAAACCTATCTACCTATACTGGGGTGAGGAATGATCTCTATCAGAAACTTCCCACATGCATAAAAACATAAATCTTGGTTCAAAACACACTGTCATCATGGGCTATGCATAGCCCTTTAAAAATAATTTTGTATTACATATGTGTATACCTAAATGATATATTCTTTAGTTTCATTTGCATGTAAATGTTAATTCCATTTGTTTGTGTTTACTAAAATAACTAATACTCAAGTGCTTATCACTTAACTCTAAACTAAATTAAACTGACACACATGATTGGTAGTTCACATATACCTAACCCTTTTATCTCTTTCTTTTTCCCATCCTTTCCCACTGTCCATCACAGAGATAAACATTATTCTAAATTTTATTATTATTTCCAAGTGCCTAATTTTTATATCACATATATACCTAATTGATAACCATATTTTGTTGCTTGTTTTCACTTCTAAAACTTGAAATCTGAGCTATGTTTCAAAGGTTGAGCAAGTACTACTTGAATTGTTATTGAGAACTCACTACCTAATCAGGGCTGTTTAAAATGCTGTGGATACTTTTCTCTAGGAAATTAGTTGTAAGTTTACCCTTTCTACAGACTTAGGTAAATATATTACTGTGGAAACATCAAAGTGAGGAAACAGTAGAAAAGAAAATGTTAATTGTTTCTAAGAAGAATTTTGATTTTTCTTAATTTTTCATAGTCTGTTCTTAAATTCATATTATTTTTTAAAAAAATTTTATTAAATTTATTGGAGTGACATTGATTAACAAACTTATACAAGTTTCAGGTGCACAACTATAATACATCATCTGTATTTTTCCTTGTGTGTTTTGCAGGCCAAGCCAAGTTTCCCTCCATCATAGTAATCAAAACAGTATTGTATTGGCATAAAAACAGACATCTACATCAATGAGAGAAAATAGAGAGCCCAGAAATAAGCCCACACCTTTATCGTCAACTAATATTTGATGAAGGAGCCAAGAACATACAATGGGATAGAGAGAGTCTTTTCAATAAATGGGGTTGGAAAAAATGGACAGATAGGTGCAAAAAAATTAAACTGGACCATCTTCCTATACAAGAATAAACTCAAATGGATGAAAGACTTAAATATTAGTCTCAAAATAAAAATTCTAAAGAAAACATAGGTAGTAAAATCTCAGAATGTCTTGTAGCAATATATTCTCTAATATATCACCTCGGACAAGTGATATTAAAAAAATGCACAAAAAAACTACATCAAACTAAAAAGTTTTTATGCAGCAAAGAAAACCATCAACAAAATAAAAAGACATTTCACTGAGTGGGAAAATATATTCACCGATACATCCTATAAGGGCTTAAAATCCAAAATTTACAAGGAACTTACAAAACTCAACAGCAAAAAACATTCATATTATTACTCAACTTGTCATCTAAAAAGGTGACATAGAATAACCTATATGAGTGTTCAAAATATATGTGGTGTGAACTTCCTATCCAAACTCACATGGGGAAAAGACCCCAGACTCATTGACATTGAGGAAGCCCCTCTAGAATCATGATGATTCTGAATTGTATCATGTGATCCCATTTTCCAAGTTTGAGGGCAGAACAACAAAACGGCTGCTAAGCCAAGCTGGTTAAGTTATTCACACCATGTCTAAAATCTGAGGAGCTGATACTCTATGAAAGTGGTACCTTGACAGGTAGTTTGTATAGCGGATCCAGTATTCTGTCTGACTTTAGATTCCAAGCTCTATGAGCCTGGGCAGGTCACTGATCCTTCTTGTGCATCAATTGGCTCATTTAAATAATAGAGATGACATCATGATAGAATCTTTCTTTGAGTGTACAGTGACAAATAAACGAATATATAAGAAGCAGTTCCTGGTAAATAGTCATTGTTATTAGAATTAGTTTTCTTCTTGTGAGACTGCTGTGATTATTCATTAGTTAAACTATTTTCAGGCATAAATTATTAGAGAGATCACAGATTTAATTTTGAATTTTCATATATATGTTTTTGATCATAATGTAAACAAGGTTATCAATATTGATAAAATGAGGCAAATCTAGTTTTATGAGGTTTATAGTTTACCCAATTTGGGGGATTCTCTTTAAAAAGACATAATTATAAATTTAAGTTTCAGAATGACAATGAATATTTCTTTAGAATGAAGATTTATGTAGAATAAATCACAATTAAAATTAGAAAAGCTGACAATACCATACAGATATAAAAATTCAGAAGAGTAAGGTAAATGTATTTTTAATTTAGTTATATGTGTGACACAGTTTTGATACATTTTTTCCCTACAGTTTTGGGCTTAAAACTTTAAGTGTTCACATAATGCTTTTTTAATAGTTTCTGTAGAGAAAGAATTGCACTTGGCTTTAACACAGCTGACAGAAAATTGCTTTATTGTTGTTGTTGTTAAGTTCTAAGATTTTTGCATACATAACTGAAGAAAAGAATTTTGTTTTAACCTGAATGTTAGTCAATGGAAAAAAATTTACAGAGATCAGCAACTGTCTCCATACACTTAGTACCTTGTACCTTCCCCACTCCCCACATGCTTCAAGACCTGGGAGCTATAAGACAGGTTGTTTATACCTTGATATGACCTTTGCCACAATGTTGAATACGTTGGCATAGCAGTTCCAGGAAACGTTCCTGAAAGAGAATGGTGAGTAATAAATTAACTATGCATGAAAGTCATTGTGCCGAATCACACAGTGATTGGCAAAAAGCATCCTAATAAACCCAAACAAAATGTATCCCATATTTGCTGTTAGGCAGATTCCAGGAATGCCCATGGCTATTCCAAAGCTACTTGACACAGACCTTGGAGTAAAGAGACAACAATCTCAAGTGATTTTAGTAACTTACTTTGGTAAATTTTAGTAAAACTATAAGACCATATGAACACATTATGAGGACCTCTGCCAGGGTCCTAGAAAGAGCTTATGTGAATGAGGAGGCATGAAACTTTTATGCAGGTAAAACCTATACAATAAAATTAAACACATTTTTAAAAATCTTTACTAAATTAGCACTAACTGTTGCAAAGATAATATTCATTATAAACACAATAAAATTACAGGTTTCCCTATAGAATAAATATAACTTTCTTTAAACTTCATTTAAAATTTTTGGGGAAAATGAGATACCACCTCACACCTGTTAGATTAGCTATTATTAACAAGACATGTAATAGCAAATGTTGGATAGGCTGTGGAGAAAAAGGAACCCTCATCCACTGTTGGTGGGAATGTAAAGTAGTACAACCATTATGGAAAAAAGTATGGTGGTTCCTCAAAAAACTGAAAATAGAACTCCCTTATCACCCAGCAGTCCTCCTACTGGGTATATACCCCAAAAACTCAGAAACACTGATACATAAAGACACATGCAGCCTCATGTTCATTGCAGCATTATTCACAGTGGCCAAGACATGGAAACAACCAAAAAAGCCCTTTAATAGATGACTGGATAAAGAAGATGTGGCACATATACACTATGGAATACTACTCAGCCATAAGAAATGATGACATCAGATCATTTACAACAAAATGGTGGGATCTTGATAACATTATATGGAGTGAAATAAGTAAATCAGAAAAAAACAAGAACTGCATTATTCCATATGTAGGTGGGACATAAAAACGAGAATAAGAGACATGGACAAGAGTGTGGTGGTTACGGGGGGGGGGGGAGGAGGGAAGGAGAGGGGGAGGGGGGGGGGGGCATAGAGAAGACTAGATAGAAGGTGACAAATGACAATCTGATTTTGGGGGATGAGTATGCAATATAACTGATTGACAAGATAACCTGGACATGTTTTCTTTGAACATATATACCCTGATTTATTGATTTCACCCCATTAAAATTAATAAAAATTTTAAAAAAATGAAAATGTAAAATAACTGACAAGAAATCTGTTCAGTTTTTGCTTTGAAAAAGCACATGTGTATTCTGAGGTAGACTGATACCTTTCAAGTATACATATGATAACTTTCATATAAGTCACATGTTTGTGGTAGTTTGCTTTGGTCTATTCCCTTCAAATGTTAGGTTTACGATTTTTTTTCTCTTAAAAAGAAACATTAGGTTATATATACAAAATATTTATAAACCTTATTTATAGTGCATCATAAACAAGTCATTTAAAATTAAATGACATTTCACATGAGTTACTTTTTCCTACGAATAAAATAGAAATGGCTTCAGTGCTATCAAAGTATTATTAATTTGGAAAATTATTTCAAAACATCTTGTTATCAAACAAAAGTTAATGAGATTATTTTGATTAGGCACACCTCATTCAAGACACATCTTTTCATTTTAGTTGTGATCAAATACATTAACTTCACACTATTGAACACACACACACACACACACACACACAATGAGAGGCTCATTAATAAATTATAGTTTGCCCAAGATATAATTTTGGAAACAGGATTAAAGTTCAGATGTTATGGCAACTCTCATGCAGAAATATCTTCTCCCAAAGCAAATTGAGCATATTTATCAAATGATGTACTTTACATGCATTTTCCTGAGATTATCGTTAATAGCATCATCATTAGTTTATTAATATATTGTTTAAAACTGCAAGATTCTAAATTTAGGATCAAATAAATATAATTCTTTTGTGTGCTAGCATTAATTTCAAGTGTTCAATTAACTATTGCGTGAAAAAGCCAGGTGTGGGTCATTTTGCATTTTATAAGAGCCAAACAAACATGGAAAACACCAAGAGGTATAATTTACCACCCAGTATGAATAGGCCAAATACTGCATATAATACTGTCTATAATACTGTCTATAATAGTGAGGATCAGTTTTCAAGAGCCTACATCCAAACTTTCTCATGTCAGTAAACTCACTGCCTTGTCACTGAGACACTGCGTTGGAATACAGTTCTGCAAAATTAGTATTTTCCTCTTTATTCTTTAAATCAAAATCAATCCCAGAAAAACAAATGTGCTTATAAGGATGCCTAAAGAAATTTTCAATAACCAGTTGGTCTTCTTTTAGGAAGATATTCCTCTTTGGTTTCAGAACACTCTTCTCATCTTGAAATTAACATAAAATCTGACTAATGTAACAGGACTACCTTGTACCCTTCTCCATTTATAAATTTCTGCAGTCCCATCTGGAGAGGCATCACAAAATAGAAAACAGATGGACAAGAGACACAGGGCACGATGAGGAAAACTACTGTGAATAGAAAATATTATTCATAATCATGCTAAATATTATGCATATGACTTTAAGTGATTTACATTTTAATATTTTGAAAATGAATGCCTTCCCAAAAAGTTTCCATGAATACATTCTCCCTCCATTTGAAACTATCATTTGACACTATTATTGCAGTTTACTACTGGAACCTTATTTTCTTTTTTAAGATATAAAGGAACCAAAAAAAAAAAAAAAAGATGTAAAGGGCACCAAAAAGGCCAGCACAAAACATATAAAATATGATAAAACTAATGAAGAGACAGACCATCTGGAAATGGGTCTTGTGAATGCACTCCTAAGAGGTCCTGGATTAAGGACATTAATGGTAAGTAGGTGCTGTGAGCTATGTTGGTGACAGCAGCAAAGGGAAAGAGGAAACTAAATGGAGGAAGCAGAGAAGAATGCCTGGAAGCCCAAACTGAATTTGCCCCAACAGGTTTCTAAAGCACAGAAGGAGGTTAGGAAAACAGAGAAGCAGAAAAAGAACTTAGGTGTTTTTTGTTTTGTTTTGTTTTTTTTTAGAGAGGGAGAAGGGAGAGAGAGAGAGAGAGACAGGAACATGGAGCTGTTCCTGTCTGTGCTCTGACCACAGGTAATTAAACCCAGCAAATGTCTGTGCTCCCAGATAGCACTCTGGGACGATGCTCCAACCAACTGAGCTATCTGGCCAGGGCTAGATGACTCTTGAGCTCTGTATCTTGTGGACTCCTTAGAATATTCCACTCTACATAGTTCCAAATGGTTAGTCAGTTTTCGTTCACAGCATCTAGAACCACAGCTACCACATGATTGCAACAACCTTCCTTTAGAGAAATTAGGTATTTCAATTTCCTAATGAATGACATTACATAAGTATAAGCAACATTAAACAAAAAACTTTCGTAATGAGCAATTACCTCAATTTTTACATGTTTTGTATGTTTACACGGTAAGTAGAGTTTTTTTCTTCTTTCAAAAATTAGGATATACTTTCAATATCATATCACATTCCTATAGATTCTTTCTAGAAGGAGATTTTACATTTAGGGAATGTGTAACATGATGTCATGTCAGCGTAATAATAATGTGCCTTAGAGATGCTTTTTCTTGTACATCATAATTTTATGAAGAACTCACTTTCCCTTTGGAGCACTAACTCAAGAACCCATATTGTTCTTTTTAACCATTTTACTCATAAGTAAACACAATAAGCAAAATTTTAAATTATGTTCCTTAAATACAACAAAAGCTACATTATGTCAGGAGTAAAGTGCATAATTTTTATAATTATTCCATAATGATAATTAAATAAAAATAACTACGTTTTACAAAGACATCTTCAGCCTTTACATATACATTCTCAAGCCCCCCAAAATGTCTTGATAAAGTAGGTATTACTTCTATTTCATTTTTATATGTAAGAAAATTGAGGTTAGAGAAGTCAGGCCACACCATTAGCATGTGGGGGGGTCTTGATTTGAACCTATAGTCAAGCTCTAGTATAATTATGCTCTGGACCACCCTGTTACTCTGCTTTGCAATGGTTTTTGTATGTATATATTATACACTGGAAACCATTTATTGCTCTTTGCATGTATTAATTTAATCAATCATTTATCAACCCTATATCAATTAGGTACTACTATCATACTCACTATGTATGTAAGGAAACTGAAGTCTTGAAAATTATATAATTTGACCAAGTCTAACTCTGACAGAAAGAGAAATGTCGAAGACACCTATAGATAGAAGAAGATTTATCTGCCTAAACCTATATGCCTTAGTGAGTCTAATCCAAAGTTGGTTAGATGCAGCACTAAGAGGTGAAGACATTACCTAAGTACCAGTATGGTGCTTTCTCAACTGTTATTCAGTACAGACACACTATTGGGCCAAGCCCACAAGAAAGGATGGTCCTTTCCTCATCTTCCTAATTGGCACAATAAAATCTTGAATCTCAAATGTGTGCTATGGCCCAGCAGATCCATAGATAACTACCAAAAATATCTGAATTGTTTTATACAGTTACCAGGATTTTATAAATATAAAAAAGTCCTTAGAAAACAAAGAAGAATATAGTTTATTATACAGTTACAGTAATGATATATACAGTAATAAATACAATTTGTTGTGTTTTTGCTAATAAGTTCCATTCAACTTTTCCTCACTTAAAATTGAAGAAATCTTTATACAACTATAGGCTGGAGGCCATAATCTGCCTTACTCTCTTGTACCATTCTTTTCCTAAACTCTGATCTACCATGGAATTGTCCCTTCTGCATACCACTTTTATTACCAATTAGATAAAAATAGATGCTGTAATTTGCACTTGTTCAATGTTTAGACTTTAACAACAGCTTTCATACAGTGATTAATTAAATATCCATTTAATTTGAAAGACATTTGTTCTCCAATGAATTTTACCCCCCAAAAAGTACATTTCTTTGCAGTGACATGGTTTTCTGTTAGTTTCACTTCCCTGTGCAGCCTGGGATCCGTCCTTGATACAATTTTACTGGCTTTATCAGGAGAGATTAATACTGAGGTCACATCAGCTATAAGAGAAATTAAGGCAGCTGAAATAAAAACCCATGGTACAGTTAACTAGAATCTGTAGATTTAGCCAGTATTTAGGGAATGGTAATTTTTTCACAACTGAGAATTTTTAATAAAAAGAAAAAAATTACTGACTATAAAATGTACCATAAAACATTTTCAAGTAATTAAATGCAGCCAAATATAACACAAAATATGCAAGCCTATGGATGAGATATTCACTTGATGAGTTTGAAACTAATAATTATGTCACAGTGAAACATTTAACCAAAGGCCAACTTTTACTCACATTCAACTTCTACTCACTCACATAAAGCAACTTTACCTTAACTGCCAACTGCACCCCAGGACCCAGCTGGGAGCGGCTGACAGCAGACTGGTGTGGTATGCTATAATGGTGAGCTCAGGATTTACGAGGATTTCTAAAGCCAGACAACCATCAGAATACAGTGTAAATCCCTGCAGATTAGACTATTTTACAAAGTCTGCAAAGGAAATTTATCATGTGTTCTAAGTAGTCAACTCACATAACTTGCAGAACATACACAGCATAGAAAGTTTAGTTTTTGTAAAATAATCTTAGCCTAAGAGGAAGTGTAACCTAGGTATAAACACACATGTGTCATGTGTGTGTTCTGGAAGGGACTGGGAAAGGAAGTGCCACCTTTTCCTATTCATCCTCTGTGTTCCTTTTCTCTTGTTCAGATTATTCACTGAGGTTGTCTTCACATGGAACCTGAGTGAAAAGACTTCAAAAAATATATATAATGGGGACTATTTCCTCAGCAATAAGAATACAGAATCATTTTATAACAATACCTTGGACTAGAGTAAGACATTCGGAAAAAATATTCCCCTGCTTGTCACATGGGGGCTTCACATCAGTCTCCTCTTTATGACTTTTACCAATGTCTTATACACAAGTCTAAATAAAATAGATACAAAAATATTTCCTTTGGCAACTTATGAGATATAATATACTTTATATTTCTTAGTGCCTAGGGGTTTCTTTATCATTTCTCCTTTTCCATATCTTCTTTATTTTTGAATTTTCCTTTTGCATTATTACTTTGGTCTTAGTGAAAATATATAATATGTATATCTGTGTAGAGTGGGAGTGGGGGAAGAGAGAAGAAAGAGGAGAGAGAAATGGAGAAAAAAAACTATTTTAATAAATTCTTCAGGGGATTATTACACATGCGAGATAAGAATCACTGCCCAAGGTTTCCAATCCAGTATCCTTTTTACCTTATGTTGAATTCATGTGACTCAGTTTAGTTAAACTCAATAAACCTGATTTGTGTATCTGTTATTGATCAGGGATTTTGTTATGTGTTGTGTATGCATAATTGATTAATAGATGATATCTGTCTTTGAGAAACTCATATTTAACATTCTATTTTAACATTATGTATTATCACACTGACATCTCTAGATTCTTTTAACAACACAATTGCATGCTTTCCAACTACATAAGAAATCCAACACTGGGAAGTCATTTCAAAACAAACCTTTCATGATCTCAGTTACATTTCAAGATTTTCAAATAAGTATGTCAATAGTGTATCTTGACATGCCTTTATGGGTTTCAGATACAAAATTCCATTTTATGCATTAATCTCTAACTGCTCATTTTATCCCTATAGCTTATGAAGTTTGAGAGGCTGAGATCACAGATATCTCCCCAATGCCCAGAGGCATCACAATTGCTTTATTTCAAATCCTAGTTCATAGAAGGGGTTGCAGAAATGCTCTTCAGTCTTAAAATTTCAGGGAAAATGCTAATAGAAAACTTTATAACTTCTATTGAATAAAATTGATTTTGAAATGTAGACAGCTATTTCAATGATGTGTCTGACAAAGTGCTGTCAGAATACCATCAAAAAGCTTATGCTGCATTTTCCAATTTTACTGTTTATAAGAAACCTGGAGAAAATATAGGCAAGGTATCTCCTATTATTCAGTAGCCAATACAAGATTCAGTGCATTTAAATGAATTCATGTTTTTAAATTACAAAATAAATAAATAAAGTAAAAGGGCTGATCTCTTTTTAATGTGAAACTTCAGAGTTTTGAATGTATTCATTTTTTAAATTTTTTTTACTTAGAAATTAAATTTAATAGGGTGACATTGATCAATAAGAGTCCATAGGTTTTAGGTGAACATCTCTATAGCATCTAAACTATTGATCGCACTGCGTGCCCATTGCCCAAAGTCAGATCGTTACCCGTTACTGTATACTTGTATTCTTCCCAGATTAAAACATGGTATCATACTAAATTCTTCCTTTCCTTTCATTCTTTCAATGGACTTTATTTTCAGACATGGCATTGTGTCCTGTCATCTGACATTATGTAAAACAACTTGTACCTTCCCTTTGCAACTCCCCCCACCCCAACTTCAAAACAATTAGTGAGTAACACTTCGGACTTGACTTTTGTGAAATTCCAGGGAGATCTCTAACTCACCTAGACATGACATGTGTCATAAATAGGTTCAGCCCTCTTCTGAGAGACTGCTGAGCATGGCCCACCTGGAAACACTGAGTTGTGACCTTATTTCTGGCAAAGCAATCATTTGAGTGAGCCAAGAATGAGTATTAGAAGAAACTGCCTGTATATCAGACTGAAAGGAAGTGATGAATATGTGAAGTCTCCCAGCGGGTAGAGACCCATTCCTAAATTATCCTGGCCGCCTTTGCAGTCACAGAGAATGCCTTTTTCCTGCCTTGTTCTCATTGGGATCTGCTGCTGTCACTTAGGAGGCCAGCTGCCAGGATACAACCAGCTCATTTGAGGAAACACATTTGAACCACAGTCTTTTCATTAACGTCTAATTTATCTCATAAACATTCTTTTGGATTTTTTAGACACTTAAATGTGCCAAGTTTAATTTTTACTTTTGTTCACTAAGTAAGTATTTTTATAATAAACCCATTTTCCCAAGCATAAAATGAAGGATCACTGTATACTACACACTGAAAGAGGCATGTAGGAGAAGGAAGCTATACTGTGATTAGTAATAAGAGAAGTAGTAACAATAAATCACTAGCATATATTACTTTTCCTGTGGAGGCACTGTACTTTGTATGTTACCTTAGCTATATACATTATATTTTGTTAAAACAACATTATAAATAGGTATTCTTATTATCGTCAGTTTAATAATTGAAGACAGTGTGGCTTGCACAGGTTATAGACCTTAGCAAGTGCACAGGTCTAGTAAATAAATGCATGGGAGATAAAGAAAACATATCACATTGAAAATCTATGTACAGTATCTGAATTAATCTTATACAAACCCCAAGAATACTATCTTGTAGCATATTTGTTATGTTCAAATCATCATCAGGTTAAATATCTTTCCTAATACTCCATAAATAATTTTCTGATTTACTCCTTGGTCTGACTTCAAACACCATGATTTGTCCATTAAAGTCAAATTTAATTAGTTTTTTTTCCCCTTAGAAGTAGTAGGAGATAAACAAACAAACAAAAAAGGGCAGGAGAAGAAATAGAAGGCACTTACACCTGACCTGTGGTGACGCAGTGGATAAAACGTTGACTTGGAATGCTGAAATCACAGGTTTGAAACCCTGGGCTTCCTGGTCAAGACACATATGGGAGTTGATGCTTCCTGCTCTCCCTCCTTCTCTCTCTCTCTCTTATCTCTAAAAATAAATAAATAATATATTTTGAAAAAAAGAAGCTACTTAGTCAAGAAGTGCAAAAGGATTTTCTGATGTTCTTTATACCATGCATCACGTATATTATAAGCCTTTGACAACTCTGTATTTATGACATCATTGAAATTGACAATTTTTCAAGTTTCTATCTAATCCATCTCTCTAATCTTTTATTAATATGTACAGTAATGATGGAATATTCCAATACTGGTCTGGCACTATTTCATTTTTATGGAAAAATCTGTAGGAGTATTCCTCCCAAAGGAAAAAACACATTCACAGGATACTTTTACTCATTTAGCCTCTATATTCTCACTGAATGTCATTCTGCCTAAGAATAAACACCACTTGCAGTCACCAGACAGTCATAACAGAAAGCAGACTGATAAGTCAGATAACTCAGTAGGTGTGCACAGAGCACGGGCTTCTCATTGTCTCTGTTTCCTCCAAACCTGAATGACAAGCTTTCAATTGAAGGCACATTGGATTTACATTCATTTTATATCACCTGTATAGATTAAAGACTATACAGGTGATATAAAACACTGTAAAACAGTTTTTTAATTACAAATATTTGAGATGTTGGTTTTAATTAAAATCATGAAAATAAATTTTACAATAATTAACAAAATTGGTTTTCAACATATTTAGAAAAAATGGCTTCTTCATTTTATTAACACACATAAAAATGTGCTAAAATCTTTGTGGGGTTAAATGGAGCCAAGAGAGAAACTTTATTACTGGGCTTCTCTACCATTTCTATCCATTACTATTAACTCATTGTGGTTGCACTATTAGTATGCCTCCTTAAAACAATAATTTATTCACCCCCTGGCAACAAGCAGAGTGACATACATATTACATGAAAACCAAACTCCCAAGTTGCTTAAGCTTACACCACAAGTCCACTTTGTCAAGGTCAGATGAACCACCTGAGAATGGGAAATTTGGAAGAATCAAGTTCTAATATTCTAAGAGTTGTCACAAACTTGGTTAAGAGTTGTCCTTCTTAAGAACACAGTTCGATAGCATCATATTTTACTCCATATTTTTTTCATATTGACTTATTTCTTAGAGACTAGCAGGGTACAAATTTTACATCAATCAATTTCAAATCAGAAGCACCCATTGATATCTTAAAATGAACAAATTTACATATGAATTTATTTTAGATTCTTTAAATTTATATTTTTTATAAAATAGTAAAATCTTAGCCTTATAGTAATCACTATATGATGCCTAAATAAACATTAATATGTTTTAAATATCAGTATCATTCAGATGCGTTAGTTTAACCTGAAGATTTTGACTTGCACATTCAGAACTCCCAAGCAGTAATGGGTCAAAAGAACACGTCATCCTATTAAAAAAATTATCCAAAACAGTTCTTCATCTTCCAAAGCTTGGGAGGTTCACAAACATTTGGACTCATAACATTCTTAGTATATTAGTAATATTTTCATTGCATGTACTAAGCCAAAAGAAATACTTAACACTTCCATTTCTGTAGTAGCTAATACCAAACAGCTTAATGAGCATTTATATCCTAACACTTCAGTAGGTTTTTGGAAAAATATGCATAAATTGAAAGAACAAACTAATATTTTTAGTTCATTCTTAAATGACCGCAATTACTTACAAATTGGATATGTGCACCTGTTTGGCTCTGCAAGCCCTTAAGTCAGAATCAAGCAATCACAAGCTCATTTCCTGTTTCACATTGGTTTTCATGTGGTACTTATTTTTTATCATGCCACCACAGGAAACACAGATTAACAAGTTAGGATGTCATCGAAGGAATGTAGCACAAAATCATGTTGATATTATTAATAGTTCAGTTCATTCAGCATCAGACAGATGTTGAGTATTGTTGTGCTTTCCTTAAAAACCTAAAATATCATATTGATCTCCAAGTTTGTTTCAGCTATTGAATGCCTCAGTGCATAGTTTGGGAAGTGTGGTTGTAGTCTGTTGATTTCATTGCAGATATATATATATATATCCCAAATAACACTAGTTTCTTTAAAGCTGTTGTTTTACTACCAAACTTAATAGTTTTAGCTTACTAATCTTCCTTGCTTCTGCCATATGCACAGAGAAGCCTAGGTAAGAGAGATTAGAAATAACAAGCAGCTGGTTCCAATTGCTCTTTATTGGACTGAGATGTGAGAAGTGGTAAATGGATCATTGCACTGGAGCAGTGAGGCTTGTTTTCATAGGAATACTTATCTAGAGTTCTACTTTTAAACTTATTGTTGCCCATGCCTGACCAAACAGTGTGCAGTGAATAGAGTGTTGAACTGGGATGCAGAGGATCCAGGTTCGACATCCTGAGGTCACAGGCTTGAGCATGGGCTCATCAGCTTAAGCATGGGGATGCTGGCTTGAGCATGGGATCATAGACATGCCCCCAAGGTCTCTGGCTTGAGCAAGGGGTCACTCACTCTGCTGTAGCCACCTGGCCAAGTGACATATGAGAAAGCAATCAGTGAACAAACCCATGTTGCTCATGTGGGATTCCAGGGAAATATAATTGATAGGGCTGTCTATAGGATCATTTTGATTGCAACATAAATAATGTCATGTTGGGTATAATGAAGTATCAATGAAGATTCAGAATAATAGGTAAAAAGAGATTTTCATAAGGAAACTTTTTGTATTCAGTTTATTATCCAATCAGTGCACACGGAGGTTGTTTTGCTGTATCCGAACAGTATTTCTTCTTGTTAATGTCCAGGAACTGTCTTTCTATGGTTATTATTAAATGTGCCACCCTGGCTAATTTTATTATTTCAAAAGAAAAAGGTAGCAATGCTACTAGTACTCACAGTGTCATGAAACAATATGGAACATCTTGCCTCTACAGTTTCTGAATATCATTTGTTTAACACTAACTGCACCATCATTCATGAATCTTCACTTTCTGTAGTACTCCCCATGAATACTAGTTTTCAGTTGACTCTTTCAAAGATTGTTAAAAATACCATATTTTGTTGATGACAACAGCAAATGTAAGTCTTATCCATAATATAAATGCTCAGATTAAATTTATCTTAAAAAACTTATTGACATAAATGTAAAACAACACCTTTTCTAGCCATGTCTTCTCCTGGAATCATTAGTCAATAATCACTGGATTCCTAGAAAGTAATCGTTTTTATGTTGGCTGTACTCCTACCTTCCACACCCTAATGAGGATGTCAATGAGAAGGGCTTGTTGATCTTGCAGAAAGACAATCTCATAAGCTGTTGGAGGAGATAGAACTGGACACTCCAAGCATATCCTGTCACTTGGCCTGGAACCTATGAAGGGTTCTCCCTGGCTGCCAGCAGTGAGGTGTGGATGGAGGATTGGGCATGGGATAAAGTTAAGACAAACAAACATTATGAACCACTTCAGTTGAAAGTTGTTTAGGAAACAGTGGGTAGGACATTTTACCTTCAGCTTAGCAACACCAAGCAGTACAGAAAAGTGAAAGTTGGCTTTGTTGGCTTTTGGAATTGGGAGTGGTTGAGTGACATTCAATCCAGGTCTGTGTTTCCAGTGCCTAAGCCACTGGAAATAAGCAAAGGGCTACTGATTCTCCTTGGGCAGGGTGCCAGCCTTTCGATATCATTTCCCTTGGGATTTCTTTGAAAGCTTTACCCCCAATACATTCATTGGCAAAGTTAAGAAATACATCACAGAGTTCCACTTTTCAACTTGTGTCTCCCTGCCATCTCTGATGTAAAAAATAGGACTTTATCATAGTTTCATTCCCAGGTTGTCTAATATCCCAAAGTATTAATAAAATTAGTGAAAATAACTCACTTTGGAGTAAATGTCAATGTGACTTTGATCTTCCAAAGTATCATCACCTTGAGACCTGACACAAAGAAAAGGAAGCAACAGAAGTGGAAAATTATAAATTCTTGCCACATAATGATAAGGTTTATGTGCATTCCTCAATCATATATTATTTTGAAAATTATTCTGCTAGTTTTATCTGTGTATTTCTTATATGGGTAGGTTGAAATACTTGACATGAGTAATGCTACAATGCAAAGATATTTAGACTGGCTGCCAGGAGTCTTGTTTCTACACCAAATCTCTATTAATTGCTTGTGTACTTCTATACTCATCACATTTTACAAAGCTACAGGTCAGCTATTGAAATAAGTAAAGTATCATACATAAACTCTAAGCCCCCATTATATATTAAAATTATAAATAGCATGGTTTTAAATTAATAAATAACTAAAACATAACCCAATTTTATATAATTTTGACTACATCTTTCATCATTTACCTCTACATATTTATTGATTAAAGAAACTAAATCCATCAAAGACAGTTGTTAAAATGTTATTCATTATTCACATTAACCCTGTCCCCAAAATAGTGAGGTCGGATTTAACACGACTAATGTAATCTGATGTAACTCAAAGATTCTTAGCCATGTTACAATAGAACTAGACCTAAGACTATGTAAGTGGGTCTTATTACTTTTCTTCTCATTCTTAGATAATAAGAGAATTGACATTCCTTACTCCGCAAGTACAGTTGTACTTGGTAACTTAAAATGTTCAGTTCAGCCTGACCAGGTAGTGGTGCAGTGGATAGAGCATCAAAATGAGACATGGAGGACCCAGGTTTGAAGCCCTGAGATTACTGACTTGAAGCAAGCTCACCAGCTTGAGTGAGGGGTCACTGGCTTAAGCATGGGATCATAGACATGACCCCATGGTTGCTGGCTCTAGCCCAAGGTCACTGGCTTGAGCAAGGGGTCCTCACTCTGCTGTAACCCCTCCATCCCGTCAAAGAACATATAAGAAAGCAATCAATGAACTAAAGTGCCACAATGAAGATGTGATGCTTCTCATCTCTCTCCTTCCTGACTTTCTGTCCTTATCTGTCCCTCTCTCTAACTCTGTTGAAAACAAAAAAGAAAAAAAGAAAAAAAAGGTCAGTTCAATTTATTTATTGATATTTTAATATTTTAAAAGTAAAACAAACATGGCCCTGGCTGGTTGGCTCAGTGATAGAGTGACGACAGGAGTCCAGGGTTTGATTCTTGGCCAGGGCACACAGGAGAAACGCCCATCTGCTTCTCCACCCCTCCCCCTCTTCTTCCTCTCTGTCTCTCTCTTCCCCTCCTGCAGCCGAGGCTCCATTGGAATAAAGTTGGCCTGGGCGCTGAGGATGGCTCCATGACCTCTGCCTCAGGCGCTAGAGTGGCTCTGGTGGCAAGTGAGTGACGCCCCAGATGGGTAGAGCATCGCCCCCTGGTGGGTGGGCGTGCTGGGTGGATCCCAGTGGGGTGCATGTAGGAGTCTGTCTGACTGCCTCCCCGTTTCCAGCTTCAGAAAAATACAAAAAATAAAAATAAAAAACTAAAACAAACATGTTTCTCCACAACTAGGGTCAGAGGCAAGGGGAATTTAGAAAGGGAGGGGGATTCTCTCCTTTTTCCTTGCTTACTCTTCCCCAATTACATATCACAATTTGAGACTGCCAAGGCCAAAACGGAGGTGAGACGGGGCGGGGGGGGGGGGGATAGGTAATTAGGAACTTGTTTTTTTTTTACTTTATAATTTAAATTATTTACCTTCAGTCTCTAAATTTACTAATTTTTAATTTATAATTTTGCTGGTTTAGTTTTATTTCTGTAGTATGTACTGGAAGAGTAAGCCAACCACAGCCCTCAGCATTTCTGCATGTTCTGGTTGAATGTGCCAGAGTGCAAGGCTGGTCCTGATGGAGAAGTTTCTACAGCCAGTCAGGGGCTCATAAATAGGTTAAGAAGGCCACAAAGTGATTATATATATCCGTTTGCTCTGCAAGAGGAGGTAGCTGGTTTGCTTATTGCGGCTATAAGGCTTGATGAAAAAAAAAGTACTGTCACTGGCCCCAGGTTCCCTTCCTAAAGCAACCCACGATATGTGTCGATATGTGTCGGAATGATAGGGAACCCAGCAGGAGTATGCTAACACTTGCCTGCTCTCGCTCTGGGTCCTTCATCTCTGATTCAAGAAGCTCCTGTCTTTCGTCAGCTTCCATGATAAGGTGGCTAGTTAGCTTATCTTGCAAGTAGGGAAAATTCCACAGTTCTTCAAAGTTCTTGACAGTGTTTGACAATGAGAAAAGGCTGCTCACAGACACATGGTTTTCTGGAAAAGGAGCACCTAGGATCCATTGAGCAACTGATGAGATGTAAGAGGGGACTTCTTGGGAATATGCATCAAGTATAGTAACTAAATTGTATCATCAAATGAACAATAAATGTTTCTCTACATTGTTGCCTGTTAATGAGAAGGAATTAGGCAGTTCTTCACAGTGTATTTCTTAAATATTTAATTGGCTGTGATTAAAAAAAGAACTTCTATAATATTAATAAGGAAAAATAACAAATCTATTAGGCATTTTTAAAAAATATAGTTAAAAAGATAACTATTTTCTTGTTTAGCTCTTATTAATTAATATAGCATTTTACATTCACATGCATTATCAGAATTGCTATCTTAAGAAAGTCACTATCTGATTAAATACTTTTTCTTGTACTAATGACTAATAAGATCTACTTTAAGATTAAAAATCAAAATTAGTAGGAACTTATTTACTATTTTGTAATTTACTATTATATAAGCCAATTTAATTTATGTATTATATTCATCATATTGTCTGCCCCTTTTGTCCAACTATGCTTGACCATACATTAGTAAGAGAATTATTGTAACATGTAATAAAAAAAATCTGCTCCTTACAAAGTGCCTATTTTGAAAGCAACATAAATGTTTTCATTAAATATTACAAGAAAGGGCATATGTCACAGTGGATTAGACTTGAATAAAAGACCTGAATAACAGCCCTAGCCAACTGGCTCAGTGGTAGAGGGCTGGCTGGGCATGTGAATGTACTGGGTTTGATTCCCAGCCAGGGTACAGAGGAGAAGCACCCATTTGCTTCTTCAATCCACCCCCTCTTGCTTCTCTCTCTCTCTCTCTCTCTTCTCCCATCCTGAAGCCATAGCTCAATGGAGTGAGTTGGCCCTGGGTGCTGAGGATGGCTCCATGGCCTCTGCCTCAGGTGCTAAAAAAATAGCTCCAGTTAAATCCTAGCAAGGGCCCTACATGGGCAGAGCATTGCTCCCAGTGGGCTTCTGATTTGGATACCAATGGGGTGCATGCGGGAGTCTGTCTCTCTGCCTCTCCTCCTCTCAGTAAAATACATTAAAAAAAATTTTTTTAAACCCTGAATAACAATCGGAATTTCCATAGTAAAGAATTTATTCTTAATGAGTAGTTTACTGTATAACTGGCACTGTTCCAAATGTTTCACATCCCTGGCCAGTTGGGTCAGCAGTAGAGCGTCAGCCTGGCATGTGGAAGTCCCAGGTTTGATTCCCTGTCAGGGCACACAGGAGAAGTGCCCATTTGCTTCTCTACCCTTCCCCCTTTCCTTTTCTCGCTATTTCTCTCTTCCTCTCCAGCAACCAAGGCTCCACGGTGCTGAGGATGTCTCCATGGCCATCGCTTCAGGCACTACAATGGCTCTGATTGCAGCAGAGCAACACCTCAAAGAGGCTGAGCATCGTCTCCTGGTGGGCATACCAAGTGGATCCCTGTCTGCTGCTCCGCTCTTCTCACTTTGGAAAAATACAAAACAAACAAACAAACAAAAAACCAAATGTTTCACATTCAGTTATTCAGTATTCACAAAAATGCTGCGTTTAGGCTTCAGTAATTACCCCTATTTTACCAAGAAAACCAAAAGAAATAGTGTTGTTTTGTGTCACACAGGTCCTCAGTGCAGACCCAGAATATCATCCCCAGCAGAGCCAGGGGTCCAGAGCCAGTTTTTAGCCAGTATGTGATATCAGATAACCTTACTTTTCTGTCTGTCTCAGTTTCTTCACATGTGAAAATATGAACATGTAAACATTGAAACAATCCTTTTGAGAAATAAGCTTTTTTATGTTATCAGAAAAGAAAGCACATTTAAAAATATGTATTTTGAAGTTTGTCAAGGATTAATTTTCTCTTAAAAACAATGGGAAAATTCAAGATTCTCAGTTACCTTAAAGATCTTGTAAAAAAGCTGCTCAATACCAGAGTATCATTTTAAATTTGTAAATTTTTTTTTGTATTTTTTTTTTCTGAAGCTGGAAACGGGGAGAGACAGTCAGACAGACTCCTGCATGCGCCCAACGGGGATCCACCCGGCCCACCCACCAGGGACGATGCTCTGCCCACCAGGGGGCGATGCTCTGCCCCTCTGGGGCGTCTCTCTGCCACAACCAGAGCCACTCTAGCGCCTGGGGCAGAGGCCAAGGAGCCATCCCCAGTGCCCAGGTCATCTTTGCTCCAATGGAGCCTTGGCTGTGGGAGGGGAAGAGAGAGACAGAGAGGAAGGAGAGGGGGAGGGGTGGAGAAGCAAATGGGCGCTTCTCCTATGTGCCCTGGCCGGGAATCGAACCCTGGTCCCCCCGCACGCCAGGCCGACGCTCTACTGCTGAGCCAACCAGCCAGGGCCTGTAAATTTTTTTTTGAAGCAACTGAAGTTTATAATTTTTTTCAAGCTGTGGAAGAGAGTGGAAATATGAAATTCATTATGACTATTTTCTGTTTTTTTCTGTGGTTGTAAAGCAAAGCCTAAACCTAGAATGTCATCAGGAAAGGTATTACTCTTTTCTTTCTTGTTTACAAAACAGTTTTTAGGATTAGGTTGAAAGCACACAACCCTCAGCGATGTAGCGAATGCTCTCTCTACTGGGGAGAGCTACTGAGAACTATTGACATCAGACTGGATGCAAAACATGAAAATGCAGGAGCCACAGATTCAAAGACAATTTATTTCATCACTCAAAAATATTGTCTTATTATTTTATGACTGTTTGATTAAGTCAAAGACACTAATCACTGGGGAACAATTTTTTTTTTCCATTTTCTGTTGCATGAGGTTTTAGAACTGTTTCTATATGTATATCTATCTGCATTGCTGATTCCAAATCTGAAATTTGTTTTCTGGTGCATGCTCTAGTTTTTATGCAATTTTAATTTCTCTTTGTTACAGTTAATGGCATGCATTGGTTTTTAAATTGGAGTTAAAGGGCAACGACTCTTGGATTAAACATAACCACAAGGCAATTAATGTTTTACAAACATCACTTTTACATAATTGTGGTTGTTTTTAATTGTAAAAAATTATTATCTGATAAAAAACACCCTCTTATTTTGTTTTAAGATTGAATCATGGCTTCTTTGAGTAGGTATAAATGTAAGAATACTCCTGACACCTTCTGTTATATAAGTGGCTGTTAACTACTTCAATGTCAAAGGCGCAATATTTCATCATTTGTGACATGTGCATATATTGCCTAGTTTCAAGTTCCCCTTGGTGATCAAGACAAGAATTGAGTTCCTCATATTGTGTGTCATAATTGCGACAAAATGCTTCATGACTGGACAAAAGGAAAATGCAAAGGAATGCCTTTTGGTATTCCCATGGCTTGGCGTGAACCTAAGGACCACAGCAGTGACTGTTATTTCTGTCTGATCCATACAAAGGGCATCGACAAGAAAAAACAGCATATAATTGCATATCCTAATATTCCTTCAGCAATACGACCTATCTCACACTCTGAGACAATCCCAGTTCCAGTTTTCAATGGTTTTATTTCTTCTAAGGACAAAGAAAGTGAACATGGTGATCAAGTGTATTTTGATAAGATGCATGAGGAAATGGTTGTAGAATCTGAAGGGTCTTCTTCTGATGCCAAGCAGTCATTAACCCCTCAGCAGTTTAACCAACCCAAATTGAATGACTTAGTAAGAGATTTGGGCCTATCAGAGAAAGCAGCTGAGTTATTAGCCTTCAAGCTTCAAGAAAAGAATGTATTTCACCGGTGAGCTAAAGTATCCCATTTTAGGAAGCGTGAACAAATTTTTGTGGACTTCTTTAAAGAAGACGAACATTTTGTTTACTGTCATGATATCAGTAGTCTTCACAGCCAGCTAGTTGTTACCACTTACAGTCCAACAGAATGGTGGCTATTTCTTGACAGCTCTAAACAGAGTCTGAAATATGTTCTCCTACACAATGGTAATGTTTATGCAGCGGTTCCAATTGGTTATTCAACTCATCTGCAAGAAGATTATAATGACATAAAAATTATCCTTGACTTTCTGAAGTATGAGGAGCATAACTGGATCATTTGTGTGGGTCTTTTTTTTTTTATTATTTTTTTTTTTCTGAAGTTGGAAACAGGGAGGCAGTCAGACAGACTCCCGCATGCGCCCGACTGGGATCCACCCGGCACGCCCACCAGGGGGCGATGCTCTGCCCATCTGGGGCATCGCTCTGTTGCAACCAGAGCCATTCTAGCACCTGAGGCAGAGGCTACAGAACCATCCTCAGCGCCCAGGCCAACTTTGCTCCAATGGAGCCTTGGCTGTAGGAGGGGAAGAGGAGACAGAGAGGAAGGAGAGGGGGAGGGGTGGAAAAGCAGATGGGCGCTTCTCCTGTGTGCCCTGGCCAGGAATCAAACCTGGGACTCCTGCACACCAGGCTGATGCTCTAGCACTGAGCCAACCATAAATTTCCTGCTAGAACAACAAAGAGTTTTCCCAAAGTATCCTTGCTTTCTATGTTTGTGGGACAGCCAAGCTCAGGAAAAACACTAGACACAGAAGGAGTGGCCAATATGTGAAGCTCTGGAAGTAGGGATGCAAAATATTGTGAATGAACCTGTAGTTAATCAGCTGATGTCCTATCACTGAGCCAAGCAGCCAGAGCCATAATGTTTATTTAAAACATGGTTAGCATAAGAACTTTGGCTCTTAATTTGCTCAATTTTAAATAATTTAATATTTACTAAACACCTCCATTTCTGTTTGAGATACCGTGCTTGATGATTGTCCTCTACCTTCATAGAATCTATGATCTCCCTGAGAGACACACCAGCAACTATAATGTAATGTGATCAGTACAATAATAGGGTAAGCAGAGGGTACTATGGGAGTGCTGAGTGTGAGCATCACAACTAATCTAGACATTCCCTCTAATTTACCATAATACAAACACAAGAATTGCATATAACCTATAGCATCCTGGGGGGAAAATATGTATATCATAAAAAAGTACACCTATAGATATACTCGTATCAAAATTTTGTGGATGACACAGCATTGCAAATATTCATTTTTATATCAGATATAAAAGAGATTAAACTACATTAGAAATATACTTAGGCTCTGGTCATGTGGATAGAGTGTTGGTATAGATGTCTGGGGTTCCTTGTTAGGGCACACAGTAAAAGCGACCCCCTGCTTCTCCCCCTCCCCCTCTCCCCCTTCTCTCCTTCTTCCCCTCCTACATCCAGTGGCTCAATTGGTTCCACTGTCAGTCTAGGTGCTGAGGATAGCTCATTGATCTGAGTGGGTCAGCCTCAGGCACTAAAAATAGCTCAGTACTGAGAATTGACCCTAGATGGAGTTGCCAGGTGGATCTCAGCTGGGGTGCATGTGGGAGTCTGCCTCACTAACTCCTCTCCTCCTACCTAATAAATATATATATATATTTATTATATAATTAATAATAAGCTTTACATTCCTGAAATTTTAAAACTGCTTACAGACATTTTTATTCTTAATATTTTAGAGTGAATGAAGTCTGGGGATCATATTTTATAAATAAAATTCCCTAAAATTCACTGAAAAATAATTCAAGCGTTAGTGAGCTGGAAAATGCTAAGCACAGATAAGTAATATTCTCCAAATGAGACACCTTCATACACATCTCCTAAAAACATCATCTCTGCCAGGGAAAAGACTATTCCAAGATCCAGTATCTCTCTGCCTTTTTCCAATGTTCTAAGAAGAAACTCCTGAAAAGGACATTGCTAAGGGTCCTGATATATTTTGCTGTACTGATATTTACAAAGGCTGAATAAAATATACTCCCATCAGAAATGTATTAGGAGGCTGGTTTAGCATTCATCTGCCATTCCTTGAAACATTCTGCAATACATTATTAGCATTAAAATATTTTAAAAATTTCAAATACACCCACCATCAAAATTCCTCACTTTACTTGTTCATTAGCATAAACTATTTATTTGTATTATGTTTGTGGCCAAAAGCAAAAGGTTACATCTCAGATCCTCAAATAAGTTATAAACCACAGAACATTGTTTGGCCAATAAACAGTATGGCATTTAACCCTTAACCTTTCTTTTCTGAAAAACACTTTCTCTTTTTTATCAGAATATTAATCTTTCCTTGTTAGCTACTTCTGCCTTCTTAGTATAGTTAACCTTAATTCATAGTGATCTTGTCAAAATATTTCTATTTTAACTTTTAGATGTATTCCAGCTGTTTCTTTTTGTAACAGAATTTTGTTTTCATTAAAAGAGCATTCAAATTAGAAAAAGTAAAAGAAGATAGTTTATTTTTAATAGATAAAAATTTTGCATTGCAAAAAATATTATTTTAATTCTATTTTTAAAAAATGAGTCTAGTTTTTCTTAGCATAATAAAAATGCATTGCTTAATATAGTCAAGACTAAATACTGTCTGCAGGGAATAAGCTCAATTATTTTATTACTGTTAAAAAAATAACTGCTGAAACTGTACCAAAGAATTTATATAAACTTGTCTCCAGTTTCCTATATTTTTCAGATATGTATCAAAACTTGTAGTACAAGTAAACCAAAAATCCACAGGAATTTCAACAAAACGTGATAATTTGTCAAGAATTATTTGGGTGTGATGAATGAATACTTCAGAAATATTGCTTTTATGTGTTTTACCATATTACTACACAGTTATAATAAGAAATTGGCTCTATACGTACTATAGGGTGGTGAGTAAACAATTTACATTCTAAATTTACTTCAGTATAGCCTTGTTTCTTTGTTTTTTAAATCACTTTTATGAAATATATCATTATTATAATAGCTTAATATAAAAATATAGTGGCTACATACTTCAAAAATTTGGCTCTCCAACTTCAGAAGTTCAACCAAAGCAAAGCACTCAAGTCTTCAATTATCTCTTCCTAAATTGTAGTCACATATGTTTTCCACCACAGGTCTCCCTGACCTCTTTGCTGGATGGTAACAATACTCTCTTACGTAATCTACCAGCTCTCAATCTGTCTAACCACTCCTTCCTGCCTCTCAGTCCATACATATCCTTGATAAATTATGAAGTTCAGTTTTGACCGTGTTATTGGAAATCAACTTTTTAAAATTATAATTTATATTAAATAATATTTTCACATTTTAATTATTCAGTGGATATTATACCAACTGTGTTCAGTTTTAAACTAAAATTACAATCAACATATTTAAAATTTTTATCACTTCTAAATGTTTTTTGTTGTTTTGTTTTTTTTTTGGCCAGAGACAGAGAGAGAGAGAGAGAAGGACAGAGAGGCACAGACAGACAGGAAGGGAGAGATCTGAGAAGTATCGATTCTTTGTTGCAGCTCCTTAGTTGTTCACGGATTGCTTTCTCATATGTGCCTTGATGGGGGCTACAGCAGAGTGAGTGACCCCTTGCTGAAGCCAGCCACCTTGGGCTCAAGCCAGCAATCTTTGGGCTCATGCTAGCGACCTTTGGGCTCATGCTAGCGACCTTTGGACTCAAGTAGTGACCATTGGATGATGTTTATGATCCCAAGCTCAAGCCACCGACCCCACACTTAAGCTTGTGAGTCTATGATCAAGCAGGATACACCCATGCTCTAGCCAGTAACCTCAGGGTTTCAAACCTGGGTTCTCCATGTCCCAGTGCAACGCTCTATCCACTGCACCACTGGCTGCCTGGTCAGGCACTCATGGAAGTTTTCATGTCCTTATTTATTCAATTTTATCCAAACCAACTGCAGGAACCACTAAGCTGATTTCTATCATAGTAACTTATTTTTACATCCTTGATGACCTTCTTAAAGTTTTATAGTTTTAACATTTAAGTTTATAGATAATATTCATTTAAAATTTTTGGAAATAAATATATAGGGATAAATATTCATATTTTACATCCAGATATTCTGGATCATTGTTGAAAAAACTATTTGTTCTCTATTGAACTATCTTAATACTTTTGTTAAAAACCAATTGGCTATATCTGTAAAATATATTTTGAGACTCTCTATTAGGTTTCATTTATCTATGTGTCTATCTTTATGACATATTCTCTTCATCACTGTAGCCCCATAACAGATCATGAAGGATGATACTATAAGTAATCTATTTTATTTTCTTCTTCAATACTATTTGGATTTTCTAGATAAACTTGTCAGTTTCTAAAAAAAAGCTTGCACTTTACATGTAAATTGTATCTTTTTTTAAAATTTAAAAATAGGAATTATCAACAAAAAATATTTTATTGATTGACATGCTAAGTTATCAGATCATAGATTATTTTGCTTATCTTTTGATTCTCAGAGGTGTCATGATGCCCTATATATTTTAGATGCTCAATATATATTCATGGAATGTAAACAAAAGATGAGGTACAATGTTGAGGAAGTTATTTCATTAAATGAAGGCTTCCAACTTCACAAATTACAAACTGTATTTATTATTTACCATAAAAACCCATTACTATATTTATAAACTGAATTCTGAAGTCCATGGTTATTTTTTTTATTTTCTTAAGATAGAACATATCCAAGATAATCATAAAGCTCTAATAAAAATAATATAATCTTATATTTTAATGCTTTTAATGTAAGACAAAATTATAAACAAATAGAATAACCCCAAAGGTAGGATGCTTAAAAATATTCTATTACAATTCATAACTAATATTGACTCTAGAGAAATATGATTTAAAATATTTTCAAATTTTCTTAAAGTTGCTTTTTCTCATATAATATTTACTTTTCTGTGGTAGTAGAACATAAACAAACATTTGAAAATGTAGCAACTCTTCTATGATTCTTCTCACAAGATTAAATTTTGTTTTAAGTTAATGATTTTCAATAAGTATGTTGCAAATGCAGAAATTTGACTTCTATAAATGTGCCTTAATTATGTAGCCCTCTAGCATTTCCTCCAAGATTTATTGCTGGTTCACCATATTTGGTAAGTGACATTGATTGTATACTTGAAATATACATGCACTTGTTTTAAGTAGCCATAAAATACTATTGTCAAACACCTGGTTTCAAATAAGAACTTATAGAGATAAAATGTAAAATTCCATTAATTGTACTAATTTACATGGTTTTATAAGCTACATTCATGTGTTCTGAAATAAGTAATTTCAAAATAATTAATTTACATTTTAGAAATATATCTGTTGGAATATGGTAGCAACTGGATTTATAAGAGTACTTGTATGGCCAGGGGCCACCATCGTGGCCATTCACATGCAGGTTCTCATTGCATTTGGGCAGATGATAAAGAAATGGCAGAGTTGGAGGATGGTGGGCCATTCTGTTTACTGGTGGCTCAGCAAGACAGGCAAGCCACAAGAAAAGTCAAGAGGGCCCTGGCCGGTTGGCTCAGTGGTAGAGCATAGGCCTGGCGTGCAGAAGTCCCAGGTTCGATTCCCGGCCAGGGCACACAGGAGAAACGCCCATTTGCTTCTCCACCCCTCCCCCTCTCCTTCCTCTCTGTCTCTTTCTTCCCCTCCCGCAGCCGAGGCTCCACTGGAGCAAAGATGGCCCAGGCGCTGGGGATGGCTCCTTGGCCTCTGCCCCAGGTGCTAGAGTGGCTCTGGTCGCAACAGAGTGACGCCCCTGAGGGGCAGAGCATCACCCACTGGTGGGCGTGCTGGGTGGATCCCAGTCGGGCGCATGCGGGAGTCTGTCTGACTTTCTCTCCCCGTTTCCAGCTTCAGAAAAAAATACAAAAAAAAAAAAAAAAAAAAGAAAAGAAAAGTCAAGGGCAAGGGATCAGGGAGGCTTTTGCAATGCTGATAGCAGGAATTGAGAGAGAGTAAGCCTGGTCTGCTTCATTTTATAGTATAGAAAATTAAAGCCTTTAAGCCAATATACAAATAAGGAAGTCTCTAATACAAAGCCACTTATCTGAGGCATAAATGGGATTCCTCATAAGAGTGCACCACCCGCTATCATGCAACAGTCAAGAGTGTGGGGAAAAGCTTAGTTTTGAGAAGATTTTAGGATTAGAAGGGAAGGAAAGGCTTAAAACTAAGCCTTAGGCTATCAGGACTTTGCCAGTTTACAGCCTGTGTTCCACACCCAAAGAGAGCAAACATATACATCATATTTGCAAACTTATTTGACAAACAGTTCTGATATATGGAGATTTTGTTTGGAATGCAAATTTTCATTTTTGTAAAACCAGTAAAAGATCCGGTTATTTAAAAGAACATGAAAGGGATAAAGAAAAAATTCTGCTTTATATTTAGGTTATTTTGTAGAATAATATATATTTAAATGCTACTTTACATTTAAGTTATTTTGTAAAAATTTAACACCACGTTTTATAATTTTTACCACTAAAATGCACAAAATTTAATTTAAAATATAAACGACAGATTATATGCTGCAATTGTCCACAAATTAATCAATACACAAACTTTTTAAATCACGTTAGGTAGGTTTAAATTTAATAAAGGAAACATATGTAAACATAACCAATCTGTAAGAAATTCTTTTTCTTTTTCTTTTTCTTTTTTTTTTGTTCTCTGACCTTTATTTGTTCATTCTCTTAGTGCCACATAGAATGTAATATGTGGTAGGTGATATCTTTGAAAAATTAAGTCAAACATTTAAAAATAATATAATTTATTAGCATTACATATGGCTTATTTTAAAAAATAATAAAAAATATATTTTATAATTTGATTTTAACAGGACATAGTCAAGTCTACATATTCCTCTTTTTTCTGGAATTTACTCAACAAATCCAATGAAAATTAGAAACAAAGTATAAATTCTACTTTGATAAACCTTACAGGGACCTGAACCTTTTACTGCCAGTTAATAGGGAAGGATCCAAAGGCAGTGATTGTTGAACGGGGGATGCAGGAGGACATAGCACACTTGCTCCAGAGTACAATGTCTTAGGTAACACTTCTGCAGAGTAAGGGGCACAAGGAAAGGTTGTGTTCTCAGTGACAGTTCTGTTTACAATAATGGACAGTAGGTCCCTGACATGACAGTGGGAGCTTCCCTGGACTTGGTTTTATTTCCAATCATACAGATAAGCAATATTTAAATAAATAATTTTGTGAGTGAGGCAGGGTGGAGGACAGTGACCAAACTAGAAGCAAACTAGAAGTTGCCTTAGAGAAGTAACTCACTTGCTATAAAATCCTGAAAGTAATTATTACTACATTGGAAATGACCCTGGATCATCCCATGTATAATACAGTGGAACAGCACAGTTTCCCCAAGTATGACACCAGAACATTTATACAACACAATTATATTCAAATAAAGTAACAGACAAGTTTGAACTTGCAATAACTCTGGGGATATATTACTCATATATTGCTCATAAACATTTATTTAAGTCAAAATTTGAGCACAAACTTCATATAATCTTAAGATGAAATAATTGGAAGAACAACGTGTGACTATGAATAAGTTCAATATGGGGTTTAAGTTTACAAATTAAATGAATACTATAAACCTTAAAACATTGGAAAAAAACACAATAAGAAGAAATGTAAGAAAAACATAAAAATTTGGCAGATAATGTGATTTCCTCATTTCTTACCCATGCAAAAAATTATTTAAAGCTAATAAATAACAGGTATATGCATAATATAGTTGTTTGTTAGTAAACTAACTTCTGTGGAAAGAACTTCTTTTTACAGTCTATGGCCAGTAGCCACGACCACCAACACAGCTGCCTGGTCCGTGCAGGATCAAATTTGATTTGGACAGACAGTAATAAAATAACAGAGCCAAGAACTGGTGGGCCATTACCTTTAATCCTAGCTCACACCCAGCAGGTGAGAAAATTCACAGAGTGGGAAAACACTTCCCTTTCTATTCAGGGCTCCCAAAGCCACTGACTTATCTGAGTTTTCCTAGAATCAAAGGTTTCTACCTCACCATCCTTATTCACCTCTGTTCCCCACCTCCTTCTCTCCGCACAAACTTTGCATAAACTAGCCTCTTCTCTGCAATGCTGATGGCAGGATCTGAATGAGAGAGCCCCTGGTCTGCCTTATTTTATAGTGTAGAAATGAAAGCCTTTAAGCCAATATACAAACAAGGAAGTATCTGATACAAAGCCACTCAGCTGAAGCATAAATGGGATTCCTCATAAGAGTGCACCACCCCACATCATGCAACAGTCAAGGGTGTTGAAAAGCTCTTAGTATTAAAAGGGTGGGAAAGACTTAGTCTTAAAACTAAGCCTTAGGCTATAAAGACTTTGCCAGCTTACAGCCTGTCTCCCACACCCAATGCAAACTATAAGCAAGCAAACATATACATCATATTTACAAATTTATTTGACCAACATACAGTAAAATGGGTCGGGAAACTTTCTGGCTGAGAGAGTCATGAACGCCACTTTTAAAATGCAATTCCATCAGAGCCATACAACAACCCATGTATGTTACACATTATCCAATAAAAGTTTGGTGTTGTCCCGGAGGACAGCTGTGATTGGCTCCAGCCACCCACAACCATGAACATGAGCAGTAGGAAACAAATGGATTGTACTACATAAGAATGTTTTATATTTTTAACGTTATTTTTTTTATTAAAGATTTGTCTGTGAGCCAGATGCAGCCATCAAAAGAGCCACATCTGGCTCGCAAGCCATAGGTTCCCAACCCCTGCAGTAAAACATTAAATATGTTAAAGCAAGATAAAAAGGAAAGGAGTATAATTATAAAAAATAAGAATAATTGAAAAGTTGTCATATATATAAATTTCTAAGTAATTTAAGAGAGTTCTTTGTTTAGCTTCATTCAGCTTATAAATCTGACTAAAAGATGATTTTCATGAATATATAAATGATCAAAAATTACCCAGAAGGTATACAGTTTAAACTAAGAAAGAAAGAAAGAAAGAAAGAAAGAAAGAAAGAAAGAAAGAAAGAAAGAAAGAAAGAAAGAAAGAGAAAAAACATATAGAATTTTTAAAGAGATTTTTCCCTTGAGAAAGCATCAGGCTTGGATTTTTCCATAGAGATATCTCACAGAAACTTCCTTTCTTCTTTCTTTCTTTCTTTCTTTCTTTCTTTCTTTCTTTCTTTCTTTCTTTCTTTCTTTCTTTCTTTCTTTCCTTCCTTCCTTCCTTCCTTCCTTCCTTTCCTTCCTTTCTCTCTCTCTCTCTCTTTCTTTCTTTCTTTCTTTCTCTCTCTCTCTTTCTTTTTGCCAATTGACATTATACTCATTCAGAGAGGAAAAAAGAAAATCTGATATTTTGGAGAAATTTTTATTTCAAAATCTAACATACAATGTAACATACATGAAATTGATCTGTATTTCCAGATCAATTTTGCTGATAAATATTATAGACTACATGCTAAATCTGAAAAGCTCAGGGGAGGCCTGTATGGTGGGCCTTAAAACTCAAGACTGAAAATAACGACAAAGGATGGTTTGAAATGGAAACTGCTTAACTAAAAGCGAATTATGGGGTAGTCATCTCCTAGGTCAGTATCTTCCTTGACAACGGTCAATCAGTTACTTTATCTGAGCCAGTCTATTATCTTTTTGCATCTAAGATACCATGCTTTTGGAATGTCAGAGTAATTCCCTTTTCCAGACTCCAGAGCATACGAGACCACAGAACCTCCCCAACCCTATACCATTTCTACATGCTATAGATGTTGTTAACTATCTTCTAACCACCAGTATGAAAGAAGTATTTATTACTTTATTTCACTCTATGAAGTCTCAGAGACTTCCCCCTTGCGTTCTCCTGATACTCTGATCTGCCACCAGTGGGTTTCCTGTGCCTCCCTTACATCTCCTCCTTTAAAAAAAAAACTGCACAACTAATATTTTCCAGAATAATTTCTCAATCCATTGGGATTTTGCTTCTAGGCAACTGTTGTCAGTTTGGCTCAAATACACTCATAAAACTTCTTACAGGTTTGGAATTTTCTTATCAACAATTTCAATAAAGGATAAATAAAATTTTAACAAAAAATTCATCAGCTGAATAAAATAATAATAAAATTTTAAGACACAATTGTTCTAAAACTACAAAAATTATTCTAAAAAATACAAAAATAACTGAATTTTAGGATGCCAATGTATGGCCAGTAGCCACGGCCACCATGACAACCACCTGGCCCATGCAGGTTTGAATTGAATTTGATTCAGACAGACGGTAATGAAACAACGAAGCCAAGAACTGGTGGGCCATAAACTTTACTCCTACCTTGCACCCAGCAGGCAAGAAATACACACAGTGGCAAAACACTTCTCTTTCCATTCAAGGCTCCCAAAGCCACTGACTTATCCAAATTTCCTAGAATCAAAGGTTTCTACCTCACCAGCTTTATTCACCTCTGTTCCCCATCTCTTTCTCTCTGCACAAACTGGTTTCTCCTTTAGCCTTCCACCATTTTGGCTTCTTCTCCTCTCCTCCACGTGGCCTTTTTCTGCCCTCCTCCAGCATGGGCTTCCCTGCCCCATTTTATAGTGTAGAAATCAAAACCTTTAATCCAATATACAAACAAGGAAGTCCCTGATACAAAGTCACTTATCTGAGATATAATTGGATTCCTCATGAGAGTGCACCATCTCACATCATGCAACAGTCAAGGATGTGGGGAAAAGCTTTGTCTTAAAACTAAGCCTTAGGCTATAAGTACCCTGCCTGCTTGCAGCCTGTCCCCCACACCCAATACAAACTATAAGTGAGCAAACATATCTTTATTATATGCAGCTTAAGTGTCTGTTTGTTGCCGATAGCTTATTGGTTGTTTGCATAACTGTACTAGCCAATGGGGTGAAGTTGCCATGGCTGAACACAAATTGAGCATGTCAGGGGGAAGGTGAACATTTGTTTGCATTGGCAATCATCTGTTTTACATAAAAACTACGTCTTAACGTAATTTCTTTTAAGAATGCCTCCTAGAAAATACAGCACTGAAGAAGAGAGAAAAGGAGCTAAAGCTGCACAAAAATGGCTTTCTCGACAAAAAGAAACCACTGAGCAGAAAAAGACAAGGCTTGCTTCAGTCGCAGAGCAAATGCGTCTTTCTCGGCAAAATGAGACTGATGAGCATAGAGAAACAAGGCTTGCCTCAGATGCAAGACAAAAAAGCCTGTCTCGACAAAATGAGTCCCTTGAACAAAGGCAGGAGAGAAATGCAAAAAAACGACAGAGTAATGCTGACCGAAACGCAAAAAGGATTAAAACAGTTTCAAACAGAGAAACTTTAATTTTTGAGCATTCCTCTGGTGACATGAATATTAAATGTGAACACCGTCAGTCCTTAAACTTCAAGTTAGAAACTAATTGATTTGACCGTGGCAAGAAAGGATTTTCTCAATGTTGCAAGTATGGAAACATTGTAGTTCCACTAATTGAGAATTATCCACCACTCTTGAATAAATTATTGACTAATCAGCATCCAAATAGCAAACAGTACATGGATAGCATTCGATCCATTAATAGTTTGTTTGCTTTTGCATCCATGGGAAACAAACCAATTGACTTGCCTGGACCAGGACTTTATTGCTCTACACAAGAAATGTTGTGTACAAAGAGATATTTGACATGTGAATTAACATTTTATTATTTAAATCACCTTTATTTATTGAACTAGCGGTGGCTCTTAAGAAATGTACTGCCAGTGGTTTCCTTCATTGCACTCTACTTTAAGCAATTAAGCAAGTAGAAGGGGGAAACCCTGTGGGGCACTAAGCAAAGGGGCGTCCTCGCCGCCTGCCCTGGGTAATTCAGTATGAATTAGCAGACACCTTTACACAAATCATTTTAATTACAATTTATAATATCTAGAACAGCGGTCATTTTGTATGACCGCCGGGCTTTCTAGTATATCATATTTATAAACTTATTGGACTGATAGCCAATTATAAGTATACCACATTTATTGATCAAAAATTAAAATATATAAATAAATCTAAAAAGACATTTAATAACATATAATAATAACCACCAAGTTTTTATTAACCTCTCAATAAGTAGGAATAAATGGATAGCTTCTTCACTATATAATATATATTTGCCTTACTGCAAAAAGCAGCATTGTGCTTAATGAAAAAATATGGAAGGTTTGCTATTAAAATAAGGAAAAAAATTAACAACAGTTGAAAGTTCTAGGAAATAAGAAAAAATAATGAAAAATTAAAAGTTATAAAATTTGATATACAAATGGGCAATATTGTTATGTGAAGATGACAATTCTTGACTAAAAAACCCCCAAATATAAAATTATAGGATTCAAACAAGAATAAGTCAATATCTGAAATGGAAATAAACATTACTGTGGAACCAGTGGGTGGTTAGAAAATGTTACTACTAACAGAGATACCAAAGTGGCTGGTAGGTATAAAAAGGTTGACTACCCCTGATTTAGACATAATTGCTTTCCTTAAAGAGTTTACTGAGAGAAAAGGTATTATAAAGAAATCATCTCCTTCATATGTTCTTATGTGTGCAATCATATGGTTTAGGCTTTGTAATTTTAAATACTGAAAATATCACCAATGAATATAATGTTGGTAATAATAGGTGTGCCCAACGTATAGTTTAACTTTTCATAAAATGTTAGCACTGTAATAAAACCAAGTTATTTAAATTTGTTACATTGTGCCATGGAAACACAAGTGAAAGAACTTGCCTAGAGGGAAAAAGAAATATTTCACATAAATGTTGGATAATAGTTTTCGAGGGCTGCCTTTCCCCACTCATCTTCTTCTTCACTAAAACCCTAATTTAATTAAATTATTTTAGACTTTATTATCTAGAAAATAAAATATTGAGATTTTAACTTGTATACCAATTTGTTTGGCTCTAATTGAGATTTTACTTATAAACTTGTTTCCTGATTTATCAACAAAATGTGTCTATATATAGCAAAAATGAACATAAACTGTAATGAGTTAGTTATATAATTAAAAAGACTAAATTGGGGTTTTTTAATGAAGCTTTTTCATTCACATTTGCCTTATTTTCCGCATGCATTTTAACTTCAATACACAAAGTTACTCTGCTTGTCATTTTTAACTCTCTTCCTTTTTCTTTATACTTAAAACATAGCACCCTTTATAAAATCAAAGTAAAACATAAGTAAAAATAACTGCCTCCATGCAAGTCAGAGAAAACCTGGATAACTCATTTTGTGAACTGGAATTGAACCCTAGTAGTGGTTAGCAAGCTGGTGAGCAGCGTGTTGTACATGAGTTAAATAAATGAGTGTCCACCTGACATGCATAAGTCTCTGCCTGTGTTATTTAGCACAATGTAATAATGTAAAACAGATTTTCTGAATGAAAAAGACAATGAGTTATAGTGTTATTTTAGTTAAAATTTTAGTTTTAAAATAAAAAGAATGCAAGTAATTTGGGATTAGACAAAGCCTATAAATAAAAATGAGTATTGATTATAAAGCATAGCTTTGTTGGCTGATGTTTTCAGTTTTTAAATATGTTTCTCATATGTGAAATTATATGATTTAGTTTTGAATACTGATTATGTCACCCATAAATATGTTGATGGCAATACAAGTGTGCACAATCTAGAATTTATCTTTGCATTCAAATTTAGCACTTGTATAATTTCAAAATACTTAAATTTCATATTTTTAAGTAGGTATCTAGAAGTAGAAACTTCAATTAAAGATAAAAGAAAAAAATCAGAAAATTATCCATATCAAATAGCATATAAAATTTAATGGACAGTAGTATTTTGTCACTAAATGAGTTTGGAGATTTTTCAAGATGTGTAGAATAGTGTAGTTATCTCTTTTCTATATGATCTTTTGAGCTCTGAGAGGTAAATTATAGAATAGGAAACTGAATCACATATGTGAAATGTTTTCTGTTTCTACTTCAAAATCCATCTAATGCTGTGACATTTAAAGATTGTGTTTTCCTTGTGCAAAGTTAAAAGCTTTGTAAGGTTAAAAATCAATGTTTTAAAATAAGAATTGCTAGAAAGATTAGTGTATTTCTATGGCAGAAGTCATACTTCAAATGTGTTAGTAATATCTTTGGACATTTAGATTAGCCATTACTCAAAATTATTTGGTGTTGTGTATCCCAGTTACATAGTAAATGAATATAGGTGGGTAAGGGGAAAGGAGAGGGGCTTGGATATAGAGCACTGTCAGCGTGGTGCCGTGAGTATAATATGTGCAATTTGGGAAAGTTCATTTATTTCCCTTTTTATATACAGAGACAGAGAGAGAGTCAGAGAGAAGGATAGATAGGGACAGACAGGAACAGAGAGATGAGAAACATCAATCATCAGTTTTTCTCTGCGACACCTTAGTTGTTCATTGATTGCTTTCTCATATGTGCCTTGACCATGGGCCTTCAGCAGACTGAGTAACCCCTTGCTCTAGTCAGAGACCTTGGGTTCAAGCTGGTAGGCTTTTGCTCAAACCAGTTGAGCCCACACTCAAGCTGGCGACCTCGGGGTCTTGAACCTGGGTCCTCCGCATCCCAGTCCGACGCTCTATCCACTGTGCCACTGCCTGGTCAGGCAAAAGTTCATTTATTTCTTGAGAATATGAAGCCATATATTTACATATTCTGTCATACTTTCAAGTAGTTCTCCTGTACAGCAGGCACTGTTCTAAGTACTTAATATATTAGCTCATTTGACTCTCAAATAACTTGGATGAGATTGGTGCTATTATTAACATCTTTGTTTTATAAAGGGCTGAAACAGAGAGAAAAGTTAATTGCCTCAGACGCAAAGCAAATTGATGAAAAAGCAGGATTCAACCCCAGGCTAACTATAGACTTGGTGCTATTAATCATTCTACTTCACTGCTCAAAATACATTTTACTTCCTTACCAACTTAAGGTTCCACATGTGAACAGTCGTGCTGAAGGAATTGACATTGACTAGGTAATAGATAGCAGGAGTCATTATTTATTTTTCTTTACTTTTCCCTTCCTTCCCTTTTTTCATCCCTTCCTCAGTCTCCTTCCTCTCCTCATGTTTTGTATAAATGTAAAGTTTAGGCACAGCATGGCTACTTTTTTCTCCCTTCTCTTCAGGGTATAATCAATCTCAAATCAGTGTCTACTAGGCTGAATTCTCAGCTGGCAGATCTGGGGAAATTTTCACTTTCTAGCCCATTCAGATTATTGGCAGAACTCATTTTCTTATGGTTGTAGAACTATTGCTATGACCTTGCTTGCTGTTGAGATGGGGCACTCTCAGCTTTCAAGAGTTGCCTCCATTCCTTGTCACATGGCCCCCTCCACATTCAGAGACAAAAACCAAGAATCTTCATTGCTTCTAATTCCTCTCAAGCTTCAAATCTCTGACTTCCTCTGTCTCTAACACCTAGATCCAGATTTAAAGGTTTCATGTTATGAGGTTAGGCCCACCTGGAAAATCTTCCCTCTTTAAAACAAAATATGCCATAAAATATAACTCAATCATATAAGTAAAATCCATAACATACTCACAGTCTCAGAGGTTATGCATAGTATGTAGAACAGAAGAGTGGGGATATTAGTCCCATCTTAGAAGTCTGCCTACACCAGGAGTGACAATGTAGAGTGAAATGCAATGCACAATTTCCAGGAACAACTTTATATAGAAGTTGTGAAAAACACACCAGGAAAAGGGACAGAGAAAAGAAAAAAAACAGGAAATAAAAAGGATAGGGAAGTAGGAAGAGTACGTAAATAAATAATGTTGCATAAACTAAAACCAGAGACAAGAGTTTTAAAAAAAAGATGATAATACGGAACAGAATGTGACTTGTCACTGTTAAGACACTGTTGGTGGACTTGAAGAAAGAAACTTTCATGAGGTTAGGGCAGGAGTAGAAGGCAGCTTGCAAGGGGTTAGATAATAATGAGGAAAAGAATCAGCAAGCATTAATTAATTTTGTGGAAAAAATAGTAACATAGAGAAGGAACTCTAAAAACCTGGCTTGATTCCCTTGTGAATTATACAATAATTAGTTTGAAAAAGACGGAAAGATGGTGGTAGAAGAAAGGTGGTTGACAGGTAAAGTCAAAGCTATATGTCAAAAATTTCTCTTGGGGAAATTTTGGCATACAAGAAAAGACATTTTTTGACCACATTATCCTATGAATGTCCCCAAAGAGCAGCATACAAAAGGATAAATGGCATTGGTTTTTTGTTGCCAGACATTTTTTTCTTTGTTGTCTCTTCTGTTCTTTTAAGTGAAGAAATTTTCTGGCAAACAATTACTACATGAACTTGTAGTGGTGGGAAAATGCTTTTATAAAAGCATGTGGGGGCATTTGTGGGGGAGGCAGAGGAAGCCCTCCTTTACCTGGAAGCTAGCATTGTAAAATTCCAACTGTCTGTCTTCTAGACATCAATGTATTATACTTTCAACCTATACAGGAATGAGCAAAGTAGGTTTACAGCTGTGAGTATGCAAAACACAGTTTATTCTTATATTATTAATCATTTTATTATTTTTCATACAAACAACTATAAACCTACTTTTGCTCACTCCTGTGTAAACAGATCATTTCCGTAATTCAACAGCAACCACTAAAAATTTCAATTCTGTCTCAAAGGGATTTTTCAGAATTCAACCGTTTCCATCCTTTTTTGTCAGGCATGGAAGCAGCCTGACAGAGGCAGATGTTAAACTTTCAGTTAAGTACAATTACCTGAATGCCTTTTCAATAAATCCAGTGCCAAGGGGTTACCAAGATACAATGTTGCTCATCATTGTCCAGAGCATTGTGCAAAATAATCAGTAAGCTGAGAACCTCAATGATCACTGGACTTATGTTATTGTGTGTGACAGAGACAGAGACAGACAGAGAGAGGGACAGACAGGCAGGAAGGGAGAGAGATGAGAAGCATCAATTCTTTGTTTTGACACCTTAGTTGTTCATTGATTGCTTTCTCATATGTGCCTTGACTCGGGGGACTACAGCAGATGGAGTGATTGATCCCTTGCTCAAGCCAGCGACCTCAGGCTCAAGCTGGTGAGCCTTATTCAAACCAGATGAGTCTGCTCTCAAGCCCACAACCTCGGTGTTTTGAACCTGGGTCCTCTGCATCCCAGTCGATGCTCTATCCACTGTGCCACTGCCTGGTCAGGCTCACTCTACTTGTCACTATTTCACAAGTTACAAAATATAGTCTAGTCACTATATTATATGCCTGAAACTAAAATAATGTATGTCAACTTTAATTGAAAAATAAAATTTAAAAATAAAAATTAATTTAAAAAATGTAAAAATCCTTGTACAATTTTTTCAAACTTTTTTTTTTTTTTTTTTTTGTATTTTTGTGAAGCTAGAAACCCAGAGAGACAGTCAGACAGACTCCCGCATGCGCCCGACCGGGATCCACCTGGCATGCCCACCAGGGGGCGATGCTCTGCCCACCAGGGGGCGATGCTCTGCCCCTCCGGGGGGGGGGGGGGTCGCTCTGCCGCGACCAGAGCCACTCTAGCGCCTGGGGCAGAGGCCAAGGAGCCATCCCCAGCGCCCAGGCCATCTTTGCTCCAATGGAGCCTCGGCTGCAGGAGGGGAAGAGAGAGACAGAGAGGAAGGAGAGGGGGAGGGGTGGAGAAGCAAATGGGCGCTTCTCCTGTGTGCCCTGGCCGGAATCGAACCCGGGACTTCTACATGCCAGGCCGATGCTCTACCACTGAGCCAACTGGCCAGGGCGATTTTTTCAAACTCTTAAACAGGCATATAGAGGTTTTTATGTTTAGTGAAGCAGTAAACAGCAGAAATAAACTTCTCAACATTTTAATTGGGGCCATTAACTTTACCACATTTCTATTTTTGATTATTAATTTTTTCTTCTAAAGAAATTGAAGGAGACTTTTTACATGCTTATCTTAATTTACTATATATTCAGTACAATGACTGATCTAATGTTCACTATTAGTATAACTTTCTTCATGATGACTAAAAGTAACTTAATTTCATTTTTTTTCTCTCTTCTTTTTCCAAGTGAGAGGAGGGGAGAGAGAGAGACAGACTTTTGCATGCGCCCTGGACGGTATCCACCAGGCAACCAACTTCTGGTTGCCCATCTGGGGTCGTGATTGCAACCAAGCTATATTTAGCACTTGAGGTGGAGGCTTCATGGAGCCATCCTCAGTGCCCAGGACTGACTCACTCAAACTAATCAAGCAATGGCTGCGGGAGGGGGAGAAAGAGAGAGGGAAAGAAGGGGGAGGGGTAGAAAGAAAATGGTCACTTCTCCTGAGTGTTCTGATCCAGAATTGAACCCAGGACATCCATACACTGAGCCAATGTTCTACCACTGAGCCAACTGACCAGGGCTGTAATTCCATTTTTTAAAATCACATCTTTCTATGACCTTTATGCCACTCACTTTTGTTACATCCTAGCGAGAAAGACTACAGCAGACCCAAAGTGAATTTTATAAGTTTTATTGCAGACCTGCACAGGGACTGCAGGCAACCCATGCAAGGGAGCACTGCAGCCCCCCAAACCTGCGCAGGGACTGCAGGTAACCCACACAGGGGAACACTGCAGCCCCACAAACCTGCACAGGGATGCAGGTAACCCACACAGGGGAACACTGCAGCCCCCCAAACCTGCGCAGGGACTGCAGGCAACCCACGCCTCCGAAGAGACTGGAGCACTGCAGCCCCCTAAACCTGTGCAGGGACTGCAGGCAACCCATGCAAGGGAGCACTGCAGCCCCCCAAACCTGCGCAGGGACTGCAACTCCGAGCTTCTAAAATGGCTCCTTTTTATAGGGTGGCTATCTAGGATGAGCAAGCATCATACAGAAGCTGATGTGGCTGTTAGTCATTGGCTAGGGAGGTCGTGCGCAGTTACGGGGGGGGGTATTACTCAGTGGAGAATTTCAAACATAAACTTCTGATAAGGGTCTCTGACTCAATGCAGGATGTTGCTCAACTCTTTGTTCTCAGCATCACAGGGAACTTGTACACTCTTGGCAGCCCCAGCATGTCAGTACTCCCTGAATCTAACAACTTTATTATAATTTATACATTTTGCCATGCTGATCACTGTTTAAGAGCAAAGATTATGCAAAATGTATAAATAATATAGTCTCATAAACAAATAGAGTGCTAAGCTATAGGACAAAAGACTAAAAGACCAGTTTGTGTGTCATCTGTGATTTCAAATGCCATTGTGAGCTGTTGAGTGAACATAGAGAATAATCCATATTTTCCTGTAAAATAAAAAATATCACTGGGAAGGTATTCTTTTTTTTTTTTTTTTTTTTTTACAGAGGTAGAGATAGACAGGGACAGACAGACAGGAACGGAGAGAGATGAGAAGCATCAATCATTAGTTTCTCATTGCGCATTGCGACTTCTTAGTTGTTCATTGATTGCTTTCTCACATGTGCCTTGACCGCGGGCCTTCAGCAGACCGAGTAACCCCCAGCTGGAGCCAGCGACCTTGGGTCTAAGCTGGTGAGCTCTTTGCTCAAGCCAGATGAGGCCGCGCTCAAGCTGGCGACCTTGGGGTCTCGAACCTGGGTCCTTCGGCATCCCAGTCCGACGCTCTATCCACTGCGCCACCACCTGGTCAGGCTGGGAAGGTATTCTAATAGCTTTTTCACCACTCACTGAAACTGAAAAATATACAATTAAAAAAATTTCTTGCAGTTAATGGATTCCAGATAATAATGCTAGCAGAGTTGGTACTGTTTTAGGAATCTTTAAAAATAAAACAGTGAAAATCTAATACTCAGAAAATCAGAAGTTTAATATAGTTTAAACTCAGCCTCTAGACTCTATGAATTGTCCCTGAAGTATGGAGTCTGGCTGCTAGCTTTTAAAAGTCATTCAAGGATGGAAGAGGCATGTTAGACTCCTGAGAATTGCTTCTTGAATAACAGAGTGACTTCTGAGGCTGCCATGAGGGCTGTTCTTAAAGCAAAAAGTGGCCACTGTTACCCTGAAACCACCTTCCATACCCAGGAAGCTGGAAGGACACTGTAGGAAAGCCCCAGAGATCCATATTGCAAAGCCTTATAGTAGTCTACAGACACAAGAAGGTAAATGTTACCTCACTTTTGCCTTCCAAATCTTCATCAACTAGAACCAATTGGCTAAACAAATTTACATACAGAAGCTAAGAGAGAATCTGAGAAATCTTATTTTTAGCTTTTTGTCCTCTGCAAGTAGGAGAAACTAGAGGTTAAAGTAACAATCCTAAGTACCCAACACTCATTTAAATATAATAGAGTAACTCAACCTTAATTGACAGCAAACCAATCAGGTATACCAGTGTCCAAAACCTATAAATCTGGTCCACATCCATCATGGCAGCCCTCACAAAACAGACTAAGCTTAATCATATCAAAGGATTAAGTGGTAGAATCACTCATGTTTTTAAATCTGAGTAAAAGAAAGAAAAAATATTTAATGATTAAAAATGTGTATTGATTCTCTAGTAAATCAGATATGGCTGCCAACCCTTTGCCTAGAGTTATTTATATTATAATAATAAAATTGTAGTTTTTGCAGCCATATAAACAAACTTGTCCAATCTCATCTACATGAATCCAAAGCAACAGCCTTTGCCAAATATTCTGAGTGCATATTCTCATTGCCAAATGCTAATGTCTAAACTTGGCTCTTTTTTGTTAATCATGCCATTTTTATATAGTTCTATTTTATCTGATGAAAGAGTGATATCATGAAACTGTACCCATTAAGCCATAAACTAAGAAGAGGTTACTTAATGTACCCTCCCAGCTTTTCAATTAAAAACAGATAGTGACAGCTTCTTTTATATAAAGGAATCCAGAATCATTCTGCTAGGTTATTATGGAAAAGTTGGAGGGTAATTACCTTTAGGCAGATTGCTATATTGCCAGAGTTGGTAAAGAACTTACATATTATCTTATACTCTGTGTCTCTGAAAATAGTACTTGAGACAAAGGATGATGCATGAACAATTTATTTGAGACTGTGATCCCAAGAACCAGGAGTGAAGTAAGTGGCAAGAAAACCAGGATTGGAGAGAGAACAAATATGTTATCAAATTGGCCATTACTACGGAAAAAAAGGACACTTGATATCTTGAAGCCATATGAGAAACATCATGAATGAATGCAGAAGAAAAGAGAAATATTTATCAGTTTTATTCCCCGTGTTCAAAGATTGTTCCAAGAGATATTAACTTCTTCATACAAGAAGAGACATGAGGGCAGAGAAGCCCTGGCAAAGAAGCATGCAGGGTAGGTTGGAGATTTTATGCTCTCATTATAGAATTATATTTCATAACCCAGAGGACAAACCAAACTTTAACTGGCTATTTCATCATTTCATTGGATCAGCTGCTTTTTGAGTGATACCGTATTTATTAGTCCACCAGACTTCAAAGTTATTGCCTTTTATTTCACCTCTGTTGACATAAAATCAGTCTCTTAATATGAGGGAAAACTGTACAATACTATGTTGATGAAACAAGCATTTAGATGGTGATGCTTGTGGAGACACTGCACACAGGCAAAGCAAACCCATATTCAGCTTTGAATTTTATCAGTTCTAGTAAGAATGAGTTACTTTTCTCTCCAGGAAGAAGGGATATGAGGTCATTAACCTGCCCTCAAAGGCAGGGTTATTTGGGGGTGGTGGCACTATGCCATATTGATGACTAAGCATCAAGAGTTGCCATTCAGAATGTTAACACCAACCTCTATATATCTTCTGCAAAAATTGTCAAGTATTGTCCTAGATGTCTCCTGTAGCATGTCAGAGGAAGTCAGGGGTAAGAAGTGGAGGACTGAGATTGAAACTGAGGTGAGACACTTTCTTGTTATATCTGCATGAAGCTGAATAAATTGCTTAAACTTGTCAATAGAGCAGTGTCCTTAAAAAGAGTGTGGCAAAAAGAATTTTTAGTGGGTGCAAGAGATTTTCTATAGAAGCACAAATAAAACATTTCTACCTCCTACTGATGTAGAAATTGTACCATTTCTAATAGTTGAACACCCACCCTCTGCTGAAGTGTCTTAATTAAGGTGATCAGTTTACTGCACTTTCCAGAATTATGTGACCTACTGGTCATCCTAGTGGGCATTCTCATTAAGACCAGGAATGTGGATGTTGTATTCACATGAGGAGAAAATGCTTAGAGGGTGTAATTTATTGTCTCACAGTTCTGGATGCTGAAAGTTTTTCTGGGAGCAAACTGTTTTCAGGGTTGGTTCCTTCTGAGAGCTATGAGAAAGAATCTACTCCAAGCCTCTTGCCTAGCCCTTGGTGGTGTGCTGGCAATCTTTGGCATTGCTTTGTTTATAGAGTCATCACCCTGGTTTCTGCCTTCATTTTTGTAGCATGCACCGGGTACGAGATCAAATGTCGGAGACTTTCAGGAGTTAAGATGTTACTTTATTGGCCAGTTTAACCTGCGCAGGGGCAAACTCCCGAGATGTCCGGAGACACCGTGCCCACAAGGAGCTGCAAATGGGAGCCGCGCCTGGAGCTTACAGCCAAGCCCTTATATATCCTAAGTGAGCAAGCATAGACAGAAGCAGATGTGGCAGTTTAGCTATTGGCTAGGGAGGTCACACGCAGCATAGCAACAGGGGCCGGTTTTAGCTTAGTGGCGAATTTCAAACCTAAACTTCTGATAAGGGTCTCTGACCTTCTTTGTTCCCAGCCTCACAGGAGCCATATCAGCACTTACTGTTCCTGCAATAGTTACACTCTGGCAGCTCCAGTACTCCCTGAATCTAACATTTTCCCATCTCTTTTGGGCATAAATCAAACCCTTGATTCTTCATCAGTGGGGAGAATGGTATAAGGCTGGGGCTCATGAGAATTTTCTACTTTAGCCGTAGCTATAAGCTAATTGGGTCTTATACACTGGCTAGTGATTAGCCTACTACACCTCTCACAATGGTCAGCGATGAGCTCAGGGGGAGAGGGGTATTTATAGGCGAAACCTACAAGGTTACAATGTTTTCAGCACATTTGTACAATATCTTTGCAAAAGTACACAAGCACACACTGTTTTAAGATAAACTGTTGATACTTTCCTGCAATATGGGCAGGGCTGATACACAAGGAATGTGTTCTGCCTTGTATTTTTCTTCTCTGCACTAACTTCTTACAACCTGCACAAACCTTCTGTAACTTACATAAACCTTCTGCAACTTACATAAATCTTCAACTTTTATGCACTTTCTTATTCAGAAATAACTGGCCTTCATAACAACTTGCTTTTCCCTTTTCCTAAAGCCAGATTAAAAGAGTCCTTAGTTAGTTCCTCTAGGCATTAGCCATGCGTGGACCAGTTACCTTCTGGTTTGTGGCTGAAGCAGGGCATGCTGTCCTTCTCAGGGTCAGCTTACAAGGGTTGGCAGGGTCAGTCTTCGCTGTCCACAAAGGTGTCTCTTCTGGGACTGCAAGCTTCAGCTGGCTGCGGTGGACCCAGGCGGGTATGCCTTCTACCTTGGCAGTAGTGGGGGTGCTCAGGATCATGGTGTGTGGACCCGTCTACGTGGAAGTCAGTCCTTGGGTGGTGTACTTCTAGAAGTGCCTCTTGGACAGTCTTTGAACAGTTTGCTGAGTAACCTGTAAAACCTTCTTATGTCCTACTTTCTACAGCATAGACATGTCCCTTGATGGGGCCGGGAAGCCTGGCAGGCTTTCAGTTCAATGACCTTTCTTTCTACTCTGAAGCAGGGCCTGCAAGGACTTGGGGAAATTATGATTAGAAATCTCTAGTTCCCCTCTGGTCAATCGAGGTACAAGGGGCACAGGTTGCCCAAATAAGATTTCATAAGGGGTCTATTTATTGAGATAGGGGGTACATCTGGTTCTAAAAAGGGCGAAAGGGAGGAGCTCAACCTAGTTTTCGCTGGTCTCCTCTCTCAGCTTAATTATAGTTTCCTTCAGAATCCTGTTCATTCTTTCTATCTGTGCTGAACTTTGGGGCCTATAAATGCAATGTAATTTCCAATTAATACCTAACTTCGTGGCTAATTCTTGAGATATCCTGGATATGAATGCAGGTCCATTGTCTGATCCTAGGGCTAGAGGAATGCTATGTCTAGGTATAATTTCCCTTAATAAGACTTTGCCTGACCTGTGGTGGCTCAGTGGATAAAGCGTCGACCTGGAAATGCTGAGGTCGCCGGTTCGAAACCCTGGGCTTGCCTGGTCAAGGCACATATGGGAGTTGATGCTTCCAGCTCCTCCCCCCTTCTCTCTCTCTCTGTCTCTCCTCTCTCTCTCTGTCTCTCCCTCTCCTCTCTAAAATGAATAAATAAAAATAAGACTTTGCAGACTGTGGAAGCAGCCTCTCCTCACGTGGGGAATGCTTCCACCTATCCTGAAGTGTCTAATAATACTAGTAGATACTTATAACCTGACTTCCCAGGGGTCATATCTGTGAAATCTATTTCCTACAGTTCTCCCGGAGCTTTCCCCCAATACCTTATAAAGGGGGGTAGCTTCTTATTCTGTGCATTTACTCTGGCTCAGATGCTGCACCTTGAGACAATGGAGTGGGCAATATCTCTGATGTTGGGCCCTACATAATACTTCCTAATAAGTTGTTCTAGCTTGTTTTGTCCTAGATGGGTACTAGTATGAATACTTCCTACTATTTCTCTTACTATTCCCTGGGGTAAATAGAGCCGGGAGTCTGGAAGCTCTATCTCTCCTTGCTGATTTTTCTTCCCTTTCAATTGCATCCCTTCCTGCTCTTCTTCTGGGGAATAACTAGGATCCGGAGGTAGCGTTGGCTTAGGCAGCAATGGCAGAAGGCTTTCTTGTGGCCTAGTGGCTGCCCCTCTCTGGTGTCCTTTGCAGTGGATGATTGCAACTTTGGTAGGTAGCCAAATGGCGTTTAGGAGGGCAAGAATTTCATTGCGATTTTTAATGTCTTTCCCCCTGCTGTCTGTAAGCCTCTCTCCTTGTATATGGCTCCATGGACATGGGCAGTGGCGAATGCATACCGGCTGTCAGTATAGATGTTGGCAACTTTTCCCTCTGCTATCTGTAAGGCTCAGGTTAGTCCTATTAGCTCTGCCCTTTGTGCAGATGTTCCTGCGGGCAGTGCTTTCTGCCACAGGACCTTATTTTCCATGGCCACTGCTGCCCCTGCATGTCGCTGTCCATCCTTAATAAAACTGCTCCCGTCTGTAAAGAGGGTCAGGTCTGCCTTCCCATATACTTGACCCCTTAAGTCCGGGCGGGAGCCAGTCACTGTGTCAAGGATTTGTTTGCAACTGTGGACCAAAGTGGAGTCGCTGGGTTTAGGGCAGCAGTTTGGAGGAACTGAACAGATGGAGGGTTCAGCAGCTGAGCCTGATACTGCATTAGCCGCACATTAGATAGCCACCTGTCAGGAGGTGCTCGCAGCACTTGCTCTCTATGTAGTGTTCCTCAATGACTTTGATGTCCTGCCCTAAAGTTAATTTACTAGCCTCCTTGACTAGTATGGAGGTGGCAGCAAGTGCCCTCAGACATGTTGGCCATCCCGAGGCTACAGGATCAAGTCTCTTGGACAGATAGGCAACAGGCCTCTTCTACAGCCTAAGTTCCTGGCTCAGTACTCCTAAAGCTACCCCTCCCTTTTCTGCTATAAATAGCTGAAAGGGTTTGGCCAGATCTGGCAGGGCCAAAGCTGGGGCAGACACCAGGGCTTCTTTCAGCGCTTGGAATGCTTGCTTCTTCTTATCTGTCCATGTGAACTGCTCTTCCTTACCCCTGGTCAGTTTGTGCAGGGTTTCAGCTAGTTCTGCAAAGCCTAATATCCACAGTCGGCAGTATCCTACTGCACCCAGGAATTCTCGTACCTGTCTCTTGTTAGTAGGCTCAGGAATCTGCAAGACCGTCTGAATTCACTGGCTGGATAATGTCCTTTGTCCTCCCTGTAAGTTATAACCCAAATAACTTACAGTTTGCGTCACAATCTCGGCCTTCTTGGCGGAGACTCGATACTCTATTCGCCCGAGATCTTGTAGCAGGTCCGAGGTAGCTTCCTCACACTCTCCTTCATCCTTGGCAGCTATGAGGATGTCATCTACATACTGGAGCAGTACGATTGATGGATGGGAGAAGCAGAAAGCCTGCAGATCTTTGCTGAGGGCTTTATTAAAAATGGTGGGGGAATTCTTAAACCTTTGTGGTAGACTGGTCCAAGTGAACTGCCCCACTAGTCTATTATCTGGGTTATTCTATTTAAAGGCAAAGATCCCTTGGCTCTGAGGTGCCAGGGGAATACAAAAGAAGGCATCCTTTAAATCCAGGGCAGAATAATAGGTATGAGTTGGAGGCAATGAGCTCAGTAAGGTATACGGGTTGGGCACCGTGGGATGAATAGTCTCTACCTGTGCATTCACCTCCCGCAAGTCCTGGACCGGACGATAGTCTTGGCTCCCCGGTTTCTGGACAGGAAGCAGCGGGGTGTTCCAGGCTGATTGGCACCTTCGAAGGATGCCTGCCTCCAGCAGGCATTGCAAGTGCCAGGTGATTCCCTGTTTAGCTCGGGCTGGGACCGGGTACTGCCTGATCCTAACCGGTCTAGCAGTGCTAAGCAGTTGCACCAGGACAGGCGGTTGGTGAGCAGCCAAACCTGGGGGGTTGGTTTCCGCCTAAACCTCAGGTACCCGGGCACACAGGGCGTCTGGAACCCTTTCCTCAGCCTCCTTACCTTCTAGGACGGTGGCAAGTAAGTGTTCTTCAGACAGTAGGACAGTTACTTCTATGCTGACCTCTGCCTCTTTGTTCCCCATAGGGCTTTCCTCCTGTCGGAAGGTTATGGTGGCCTGAAGTTTCTGCAATAAGTCCCTTCCAAGCAGTGGGTAAGGGCAGTCTGGAATGACTAGGAAAGAATGGGTGATGGTGCCTCGACCTAAGTCAGTAATTCTTGTGGTGGCCCATGGGTAGGCTTCTGCTTTGTCCGTTGCCCCTCTTATCTTAGTAGTTGTCTTCTGCATCTGGCCCTGTGGTTTCTTTAGAACTGAGTAGGTGGCTCCCATGTCGACTAGGAAGTCTATTAGTTTTCCTTCGACTGTTAAGGTGACCATGGGCTCCTGGGAGCTGGCGGAAATGGAGCCCTGGCCCTTTTGCTGTCCCCTTTTCCCTTTGGGAGGAGGTTTCTGGGCAGTGGCAGCAATCAGAATTTTGGCAACTTCCTTCGCCCTGCCAACCTCCGGATCATCCCTATTGACATACATCTTCTGGGCTATCTCTAATAGCTTGCTTCTATTCTCTCCCTCGAACCCCTCAATCTTCTGAAGCTTTTTCCTAATATCTGAAGCGGCCTGAGTCACAAAGGCTATATTTACTAGTCTCCTGTTCTCTTTTGCCTCAGGATCTAGAGGGGTATATACTCTATAAGCCCCTATGAGTCTCTCTAGAAAGGCTGCTGGGAATTCCTCTCTTCCCTGGATGACTTTACTTACTTTACTAAAGTTGGTTGACTTTCTAGCTGCTGCTTTGAGCCCTCTCAACAGAGCCCGGCGATACTGGAGGAGCACGTCCCTTCCCCCAGCAGTATTAGGGTCCCAGGTAGAAGGTTGAGACGGGAGAACGTCTTTTATTTCCCTTCTTCCCTCCTAAGTTTCCCTTTCTTCTCCTAATACTGCCTTAGTTGCTTCTCTCATTATTTTGTCCCTTTCTTCATAAGTGAAGAGGGTTTGTAAAATCTGCTGACAATCATCCTATGTGGGCTGATGGGTTCCAAAAATGGTCTCAAGGAGAGATATTAGTCCCTGAGGTTTCTCGGAAAATGGGGGATTCTGATGTTTCCAATTGTATAAATCACTAGTAGAAAAAGGCACATAGATGAGGTGAGGAGGTGCCCGTGGGCCAGCATCTGGTGCCAGCGGCGCCTACCGGAGGAGGAGGCAAAATGGCTGCCCTCCCAGAGGAGGAGACAAAATGGCTGCCCTCCCGGAGGAGGAGGCAAAGTGGCTGCCCTCCCGGAGGAGGAGACAAAATGGCTGCCCTCATCTACCCACACATCTATATACAGGTATTGGTCTGGGTGGGGAGCCCTATAGACCATGGCTCTGACAGCAAACAAAATTGGAAGGTCAAAAGTGCTCTCTGTGGGCCATCCTACATTAAATGCAGGCTATTCCAGCTGGCTCAAGGTCGGGAGGAAACCTGGACTTGGCTGCGGACCTCCGTACCCCTGAGCCCTCTTCTGGAAATCAGAAAAATTCTTCAACAGGCACTCGAGCAGGGATCCCGGCACAGACTCCTGTTGTCCCATCCTAGATGACTCAGGAATAATGAGAAAGGGTAGGATACAGGCAACACACACTATTAACACAAAGAACACACTTGTCTCTCTCACACTCAACTCAGTCATTTGAGCTCAGACAAAACGCAGCGCAGCGCAAAACGGATTCTAATGTGACTGGTCACTCTAAAGTTAACAAATCCAAATATCCAAATTTCAGAGAGCGGCGTCCCGCTTCTGAAAGCCCTGGGTAGGTTACCAGTGGTGTCCCACCTACTACCTCAGGTTTATATGCTCCGGAGCTCAAAACCAAACCAAATGAGGATCCTCCGTGAATACTTACTCAGCTCGAGCTGTCCTTCTGGTCTCCAACCCAAAACTCCGCCAAGGGAGAATCCGGGGTGAGCCCCCAAAATGTAGCATCCACCAGGTACGAGATCAAATGTCGGAGACTTTCAGGAGTTAAGATGTTACTGTATTGGCCAGTTTAACCTGCGCAGGGGCGAACTCCCGAGATGTCCGGAGACACCGTGCCCACAAGGAGCTGCAAATGGGAGCCGCGCCTGGAGCTTACAGCCAAGCCCTTATATATCCTAAGTGAGCAAGCATAGACAGAAGCAGATGTGGCAGTTTAGCTATTGGCTAGGGAGGTCACACGCAGCATAGCAACAGGGGCCGGTTTTAGCTTAGTGGCGAATTTCAAACCTAAACTTCTGATAAGGGTCTCTGACCTTCTTTGTTCCCAGCCTCACAGGAGCCATATCAGCACTTACTGTTCCTGCAATAGTTACACTCTTTGGCAGCTCCAGTACTCCCTGAATCTAACAATTTTCATTTGATTTTCACAAATGTGTGTGTGTTTGTGTCCACATTTTCTCTTTTTATAACAACAGTCATATTGTATTAGGACCTACTCTGATGACATCATTATTTTCCTGATTGCTTCAATAAAGATCCTGTACTATGATTTGAATGCTTGTGTTCCTCCAAAATTTGTATTTTAAAACCCTAATTTCCAATGTGATGCTATTTAAAGATGAGGTCCTTGAAAGGTAATTAAGGCATGATAGTGGAACCTCCATAATGGAATTAGTGAAAAAGAGCTTACTTCCTCTCTCTCCTTTTCTACCATGTGAGGACACAAAGAGAAGATGGCCATCTACAAGCTAGGAAGTGGACCCTTACCAGACACTGGATCTGCCAGCACCTTGAGATTTCTAAGCCTCCAAAACTATGAGAAATAAATATTTCTTGTTTAAGCCACTGGTCTATGGTATTTTTGTTATAGCAGCCTGAAATTGTCTAAGATACCATATCATCAAATAAGGTCACATTTTGAGGTACTGAGGACTTCAATGTATTAATTTTGGGAGGACAGTGTAACCATTAATAAGTACTGTATAAAAAACTTTTTGTTTCAGATTTAACATTCCTATATCCAAGAAACTACCTGGATATAAATACCAACTGAATGTTCATATTTAAGATTTTTAAATAATCCAAGTTTCAATCTAAAGCAAGTAGATGTTAAATGTTGTTGATTTTTACTGTGTAGTTATTTCATAATTGATAAGCTAAGTAGCAACATTGATAGGCATGTTTTTATTTGCATATGAGTTCTATAAAATCATTTTAAATGTTAACAATTGTTTATCATGGCTAAACTGTAAAATAAGTAAACACTCTTAATGTTTTTATTAAGTTATTAAATTATAATGCATTTAGAAAAGATGGCAGCATCGGTGAAAATAGTCTTTAACATTTTTTGAGTTTCAAATTGAGTGTGAGTAAAAATAATTTTTGATAATGTGATTCTGAACTAAAGGCTTTTTATTTCAGGATAAAAACTACTTAGCTAATTAATTTTTAGTGATCTCATATTCATTGTAAAGTACTCATTTTGTTACTGATTTCTATTAGACAATTTAGCATTTTATCCACAGACAGAATTTGGAGCAGGCTATTCATTTAACCTGTTTTAATATGGTTTGGCATTTAAAAAAAGAAAGGAAGTGACTACAACTCAGCCTTACCATTTAATTTCAATAAGATTTCTGGCCAACATTGTATTCAAAAGAAGACTCTACAGCCTAGCATGCTTGTCATTCCTGAATAGTATCTTGTTCTAATATTTTAAATTTCCTAATTTTATCCACATGGTTTGATCCATTATATAAAGCTATATTAAGAGGTAGAAGACTAAGCTGAAATCCATCTATTTGCTCAAAGGCTGTGCAGTATGCCAGGCATTCCATTACTTTAGAAATCTCAGATCAATACTGGGGTATTGCATATCTCTTCATCACTTGTTTATAAGGCTGTGTTAGAAAGAACAGCCTGACCCTCAGTTCAGAAATCAACAAGAGTGTCTGGAAACAAGAATAAGTAGACCCAAAATAAACAGACACAGAAATTGCAAAGAAACAAACTAGAAACAAACTAACCTCAGGTCAGAAATCAATGAAGTGTCTGGAAAAAAGAATAAGTAGACCCAGAATAAACAGACCCAGAAATTGCAAAGAAACAAACTAAAAACAAACAGGCATGATGGGTGCTGCAATCAACTACTCAGAACTGTTAATTTCTACCTCACTATTTAAACAAACACAATGCATTATTTAGGACTCCTCACCACAGTACTGGGAAATTATTTCCTTAAGAACATATACTATTATAACATAGTTGTCAGTCTGTCATTGAATAAATGACCTGTGACAGTCATCTAATTGGGTCTAGAAAGAAACTTACTTCTTTTTTGTTATTGGTTGCCCCACCTGTATACAACTAATGCATTCTCTACATTGCTGGAAAGATAAATTAGGAAGTTTCTTCAAAGCATAACTTCTTTATTCTGGTAATACTAGATTTCAGAAATATTTTCTAAATGTAAATTAAAAATCTTAAAAGTGAAAAAAAGTTTTTTCTGAAATTGTAAACTAAATATGACTGGCCTGGCTTATCTTTCCATGACATCGCAGAGCTCATTGGATAGCTTATTGATTGGCTACTCTAATAGTTCTTAACTATACAGGCTAAATTATTTATGGCAGAATATGATACTGGTTATAAACAACATGGCATCTAAAAACTTTGGCAATATTACTTAGAAGGGTTTGCGTGTAAGAATTGACTGACATATCATATATGTGTTGGACCATGGGTACCAACTTTAAGACTACCTTTCATGGGTAGTCTTAAAAATATACTGCTCACAAAAATTAAAGGATATTTCAAAAATAAATATGAAGCGAAAAAATATCCCCTAACTTTTGTGAGCATTGTAATTAATTAGAAATTTGAACAATACACCTCAAAGATTACTCTGCCTGGTTGAGAGGTTAACAAGAGGTAGGATTTAAAATAATTCTGAGTAGTGTGCACAGCCAACTACATAATTTCAATTGCCTAATGCAAAATGAAAATATGGAGCCACTTGCTTAGCACCTTGTTATAAAGATGCAAAAATGTAAAACTGTTTTCTCTAAAAGATTATATTTTTACACATATTCTAGTCTTAATAGGAAAAATATTAATTTTCTATATAGAAATAATTATTAATTTATAAATTATTTAAAAATTATAATTTTATATAATGCTATAATTTCTTATTGAAGCACCTTGACTGATCATAAAATTTTTGTCTCAGCTTTCTGCAAATTCATTTACTAGATCATCAAAATTTATATTTATAACAGTTTTATTTACAATAAATATAATTAAAAGCAACCTCAGTCACTTTGGTAAATGCAAGGTCACAAATAATTTTGATTATTTTTAATTGCGAGAAAGATCTTTCTGCTGATGGAACTATTTCTGGAACTTATAAGAATGTTTTATAGGCTGCAATAACACTGGGATAAATTTTTAATAAATTATTTTAATATATATATTTTTAGTATGTTTGTAACTGATGTGTTTCATGAAACTATTTTTCTAAAAAGATTTAATTCTTTATTCAAATCAGTTTCTCGTAAGTCTGAATTTAATTTAAATGTAAATTTATATAATGGCATTTGAATGTTTCCTCTGAGATTTCTAGTAAGTTGTGGCAATCATATAAGAATCAAAGCAGCTTCATAATTTGTACATAATTCAAAATACCTGTCTATGCATTCTATTGTTGTATCATCATTTAAAAAAAAAATTGAATTTAGGGCCTGGCCTGTGGTGGCACAGTGGATGAAGTGTCGACCTGGAACAGTGAGGTCGCTGGTTCTAAACCCTGGTTTGCCTGGTCAAGGTACATATGGGAGTTGATGCTTCCTGCTCCTTCCCCTTCTCTCTCTCTCTCACTCTTTCTTCTCTTTAAAATAAATTTAAAAAATATTGTAAAAAATAATTGAAATTAAAATTGTCTTTCTTGTTAATAAGAGGCATCAAAATTTTATATGAAAATTTAATAATGGAACAGTATTTAAATTCTATTTCTAAGTCTGTGGATATTGTTCTTGCCATATTGCATCAGTTAGTTACCAGAACAGAAGATTCTAAACTTTTTTTTTGGTGAAATTATTTTATTTATTAATACATATTTTTAAGACTTTATTCTTTTTAGAGAGAAAGAGAGAGAGAGAGAAGAGAGGAGGAGCAGGAAGCATCAACTCCCATATGTGCGTTGACCAGACAAGTCCAGGGTTTCAAACTGGCAACCTCAGGGTTTTATCCACTGTACCACCACAGGTCAGGCTGAAATTCTAAACTTTTAATATGTTCTAGTAACTCCCCCTATTCTTCATTGCAATATATGTGTATAAACTTTTACTTTGTATTAATTTACTGACAAAGTTATTGCTTTACTTCCAGAAGTTTCTGCCCCAGCTTTCAAGAGAGAGTTAATATTTCTGTAGATGCACCTTAGGTCCTGATACCCATGTAGACCTCCTCCTCCCTCCCACAGCCACTGCTACTGGCACTTTTTCTGCAACTGTAGTCATTGCTATCTCCAATCTGGTCTTAATTTCTGGCCTATAAGTCCCCATAGTGCCTTAGACTTCCCCCAGGCAGGTGGTTATGTGCTCTGTCAACTGCCACGCAATCATGTTTCTCACCATGCCCACAGCCATGAGCCAGCAGGTGTTACTGCTGCTTTCCCACTACCTTAATATGATCTGGGTGGCAGGGCACTCAAATGTAGGTTCTATTTTTCTGTCAGACTTCACTAATAACACTCAAGTTCAAAGAATTTCAAGATAGTAAAAGCAAAGCATTAAACAAGCATGAGGCCCTTCCCCAGCACCAGGTCCATGCTACTAGACAGATAATGTGCCAGTGAAGCTGGCTCTGGTGGAACGTTGTAGTTTGACCAGGTAGTCAGTGATTTGGAATTAGCAAGATTGAAAGATTAGATAGTGATGAAGCTTGGGAAAGACTATTTTATCACATCTCTCAGAGAGCCTTTACTGCAGAAAAATTTTTTAACAAAGATGTGATTAAACTATCCAAGATGACCAATTATTTTTTTTATTATTCAACCTGGTTCTTCCTAATGGCACAAAACTAAAGCAACCTATGGAAGCAGGGATGAGAGTGACAAAATCAAGAATATGACCTTACTATAATATTCTTCTGGGATCAAATCCCAATTTTCCAGAAAAAAAATTCAATGTTAATTTCATGATTAGCCACTGGGCAATCCACTTATTTAACAGGATTTATGCAAGTCTGCCCTGACCAAATATACTGCTCACAAAAATTAGGGGATATTTCAAAATGAATACGAAAAGATAAAATAGCCCTTAATTTTTGTGAGCAGTGTATTAAAGTAAGACAAAGCAGTAGTTTATCTACCTATAGTCAGCAAGGATTTTAAAAATATATAGTATTCAGATCTTTGAGTGCTGACATATTTCCATGTCAAATTAATATTATAATATATCCTCTATATCAGAAAATTACACTACTATTATCTTAGTTGCTCAAGCCACAATTCTAGGAGTAAATTAAACCTGTCTTAGCCTTTTCAGTAACTATTTTGTCCAAGGTTACACAACTTGTAAGTGACAAGGATTTAATCCCAGAAAGTATCACTTAAGAGCAGCAATCATAACCCAATACTCAATAACTGGCTTCCAGCACTTCCTGGTCTGTCTTATAAATTGATGATCACAGATGAGTACTCATCCCTGTCAAAACAAACAAACTGTTACATCCCAGGAGACAGACCACAGCAAACCCAAAGTGAATTTTATAAGTTTTATTGCAAACCTGCACAGGGACTGCAGGCAACCCATGCAAGGGAACACTGAGCCTCTAAAATGGCTCCTTTTATAGGGTGGCTATCTAAATTGAGCAAGCAAGCAGCGTTTACAAGGGCGGAAGAGATGCGATTAGCTGACCTTATTCTTGGCTAAATCTCTAAATCTGAGGTAAGATACATCCAGGGTAGGGCTTCCTGGATGTTGGGTACATAGAGTTCAGTGGAAAATATTGCTACATTTCTAACAGTTGTTTATCTTTTGCCTCCAGCCATGTACTGGATGTAATCAGTTTTCATGGCTGGTGGCCTGTACCGCTTGTCCTAAGATGTCACATTCTCCCCTTTTCTTCTTACTAGTTCAAACCATTGAACTTTGGTATTGCTCATCTGAAGTGGGTATAATCTGGTAGGGCTAAGCTAAGACCATAAGTCTTACAGTATCTATTCTTTCTCGAACAAATGCTACTAAACTATTGACAATGATTGGTCCACAGGTGAGGATGAGTAGCAGTATTAAAACTGGCCCAGCTAATGCAGTAAGTAAGGTTGTTAACCAAGGGGACCAATTAAAAAGATTTTGATACCAGTTATTTTCTTGTTGTAATTCCTTTTCCTTATCTTGGAGCCTTTTTCTTAAAACTTGGATACTTTCTCTAATTATTCCTGAATGGTTAGCATAAAAGCAACAAACTTCTCCTAGAGCAGCACACAATCCTCCTTGTTTTAGGAAGAGTGAATTTAGCCCTCTCCTGTTTTGAAGAGCTACCTCTGCTAAAAAATCTACAGCATGTTCAAGGTATGACATCTGAGTTTGTAAAATAGATATATTCTTTGAAAAGGTTGAAGATAATTGTTTAATTCTAGTTTCTAGGGTGATGTGAGCAGATGCTTCTGTAGCTATGGCTCCAGTGATCCCTAAGGTTGCTATGATAGGTAAAAGTAGGGGTACAGCTCTTTTAGCTCTGTACCTGATGTCGGGTTGGAGAATAAATTCAGAGTTTCCCCCGTATAGGTAAACCTGAGGTACAATATAGGTAGATATACCAAAATCATCAGAGGTGCTAGGTAAGATACATTTGCTGACTCGAGATAAACAAGAAACCCAAGTTCCTTCTGGTGCTTTTAGTATCCATGGTCTTTCGGCTGCTGGTGGACGGATGTGAGTCATAGAGAGACAAGAGTTCTGATATCCAATGGTGGTGGGGTCCATCAGTTCTCCTAAGGTGAAGCAATGACCTTCTTCTTGAAATCCAACCAGAGAGATGCGTCCTTCCTGTTTGCACTCAACAAGGTAGTCTGAATCATTTACAGTGACATTCTGAAAAGAAACATTAGCTCCTAATCCAATATAGTAGGGAGGTTGAGGATCCAGGCAGAGCCAACAACTCTTAGTAGCTTCAGATTGGGAGCTATTTAGGACTGGAAAAACAGAGTCTAGAAATGTGAAGATAGAAGAACTCTGTTCTAATGAGGGGCCAGGAGGTGCTAAGGTGTTAGCTATAGGGGTAGCTTTAGTGGGTGATACAGTTTCTGGACTATACAAAGCAGTAAAATTGGGATTTAATTCTACTTTAGGTGAGTCAGCCTTAGGGGGCTTAAAGGCTTTAGGTAAGGTATGAGTTAATCCCCCTCAAGAGAGGCTTGCGAGCCTCAGGGGGTAACTTCTTGATGGTGAAGAAGGTTCCTGGATCTGAGCCCATGACATATAATCTTAGGCCCCACGTTTTCCCTGGGGTCTTGGGGTTTCTTAATAGTAATGATGGTGGAGTTACAGTTATCTTTAGCACAATTATCATCCCATCCATCATTTGGTATTTTTCCCCCTGGTCTCGTTCCTAATCTGAGAAGGTTTATGTCTGGGTCTTGTTTAGGAGGACTCTACTGGAATTCACTAACAAAAGTCTCACAACCCTACTTTTTACAATAATAATCAGTGATAGACCCACAAGTATGGCACTGCTCCGAAGGGGGTTCAGGACAAGCATAATGAGGAGTATACCATAAGGCTCTATTTTTAATGTGGAGAGAGCATTTGCTACTTATGGTATATAAACTAGGCCAGTCATCTAGGAGGGGCTCCTTGCTGAATCAGAGTGCCTCCAAGCCACCAGTGAGTTACAAAATTTCTCATGAAAGAGTTTAGAAAAATCTACTGACAAGATGACAGCTGAAGTAACCCAAGTTTGATTCCTGGCAATTACAGACCCATCTTGAGTTCTAATGAGGACCCATTCACTGCAGCTAGGGGTTCCTGCTTGAGTGAAAATTAGTGTAAATAGGACTATCCTGGTGATGATGTAAACCAGAGCTTTAAGGGACTATAGGGTCCTTTTGTACCTTCCATTTTTTGTCCTTAGTGGGTATGTGGTCAGGATGTGCTCGTTTACCTGGCTGTGATGAATCCAATGTTTGCGGTTCGCTACCTTAACTGCTGTTGCAGTAGCCAGGATAACAAGGTGAGGTCCCTCCCAAGTGGACTGAAGGTTCTCACGATGGAGCCGCTTGACCCAAACCCACTGTCCAGGCTCGATGGGAGGCTCACTGAAATGCAGGTGCTGGTTAGGTATTCTTTGGATGTGGGAGTTGGCTTCTGCTCACACTGCCTCGATGGCCTGTAAGGACTTAAGGGAACTGTGAGTTATCAAAGGGGGCTAACATGCTTGAACTTAACTTGGGCAGGATAGGAGAAGGTCTTCTGAAAAGAATTTCAAAAGGGGTTAAGCCTTTATAGTAAGGAGAACACCTAGTATGAAGAAGGGCAAAGGGCAGGAGGCCTACCCAATCATCACTTATTTCTTCTCTTAATTTAGTTAAAGTTTCTTTTAGGGTTCTATTTATTCTATCTGTCCTGAACTCTGTGGCCTGTAAATGCAATGAAGTTTCCTGTTAATACCTAGAGCTTTGGCTAAATTTTGAGAAACTGAGGCTATGAAAGCCAGACCATTGTCTGACCCCAGAGCAAAGGGAAGGCCAAATCAAGGGATAATCTCAGAGGTGAGGTACTTGAGCACAGTGGTAGCAGTTTCATGCTTTGTAGGGAAGGCTTCAACCCATCCTGAATAAGTATCAATAAAGACTAGTATGTACTTGTATCCATATCTTCCTTTCTTTACTTCAGTAAAGTCTACTTCCCAAATTTCACCTGGAGAGTGTCCCTGTTGTCTTTCCTTAGGTATATTCTTCCATTGGTGTGGGTTTACTTTTGCACATACAAGGCATCTGGATCCTTCTGATTCTACAAGACTACTTAAGTCAGGTATGTAATAGTGCCTTCGTAGCAAGGAAGTGAGCTTGTTAATACCTAGGTGGGTTCCTTGATGTATTTCCTGAATTAAAGTTGTTCCTATAGCCTTAGGTATAAACAGTCTCTGGTTGGGTAGCTGCTTCCATCCACTAGGTAAGTCTCTGCAGTGTAATTTATTTTTCAATTGAATTTCTTTTTCTAAATAGTGAGGCTTCTCAGGTAAAAGTCTTTCTGGAAGTAAGGGAAGAATAGTAACTGGTTCCCCGGGTTTTAAAGCAACTGCTTTTGCTGTATTATCCGCTAGGTTATTTCCTTTTGCTATTGGATCCAACCCCTTTTGTTGTCCTTTACAATGTATAATAGCTACTTTAGCTGGTAGCCAAATGGCTTCGAGGAGTGCTAAAATTTCTTCTTTATTTTTAATTTCTTTCCCTCCAGAGGTAAGAAGGCCTCTCTCTTTATATAAAGCCCCATGTATATGTGCAGTAGCAAAAGCACACCTGCTGTCCATGTAGATGTTGACAATTTTCCCTTTTGTCCATCTTAAGGCTTGAGTGAAAGCAATAAGTTCAGCCCTCTGGGCAGAAGTTCCTTGTAGAAGAGACTGGGCCCATATTACCTTGTCCTCTGTTGTTATAGCTGCTCCAGCTCTTTGGACCCCCTGGTTGAGGAAGTTACTCCCATCGGTGAAGAGAGTAGTTTCTGCATTCAACTTTGGGAAGTCCTGAAGATCTGGGCAGAGACTGGAAATAGCGTCAAGAAGTTCAAGGCAATCATGATCAGGGCCGGGCTGTTCCTCTGTCTTGGGCAGCAGGGTTGCCGGGTTGAGGGCTACTGACTTGGAGAACGTTACATGAGAAGGGTTTGAAAGGAGTACTTGGTATTGAGTTAACCTAGCGTTAGAAATCCATCGATCCGGTGGGGACCTTAGAAGGGCTTCCCATCAATGGACAGTGTTACCATGGGTTCCTGGGGGCCTAACGGTATGGAACCCTGGCCCCCTCAGTCTTGATCCTCAAAGAGGACCTCAGCTTTCTGTCCCTTCTTCTACTTTAGCTTAGGACACTCATTTTTCCAATGCCCAGTCTCCTTGCAATAAGCACATTGATTCTTGTCTAGAGGTGGTCTACTATTCTGCCCTTTCCTTTGTGGCTTTCCTTTAGTGGGTTTCTTTTGCTGGGCTGCAATTAGTATTTTTGCCACCTTTTCCGCACCTCATATTTCTGGATTCTCCCTGTTCATATAAACTTTCTGACTAACTTCTAAAAGCTTGCTTCTATTTTCTCCTTCAAATCCTTCTAACTTTTGTAATTTCTTTCTAATGTCTGGGGCTGCTTGGGAGACAAAGGCTACGTTTATGAGCCTCCTATTCTCTGGGGCATCTGGGTCTAATGGAGTATATGTTCTATAGGCTTCTAAAAGCCTTTCAAGGAAAGCCGAAGGAGATTCATCCTTTCCCTGGATGATTTCGCTGACTTTACTAAAGTTAGTTGGCTTCCTTGCTGCTGCCCGGAGACCCCTGAGCAGGAAATTATGATACTTGCATAAAGCCTCCTGTCCCCTAGAAGTGTTGGGGTCCCAGTCATGGGGAGTCGAAGTGAGAACTTCCTCTAATTCTTGCCTTTGACTAAGGCTAGGTAGATCTCCATCCCCTAATGCTGCTTTAGCAGCCTCTTGGTAGATTCTTTCCCTTTCCTCAGAAGTGAAGAGAGTATAAAGAACCTGTTGACAATCATCCCAAGTAGGACGATGAGTACGGAAAATGGTTTCAAGGAGAGAAATTAGACTCTGGGGTTTCTCTGAAAATGGGGGGTTCTGATGTTTCCAATTATATAAATCACTAGTAGAGAAGGGGACATAAATTAATCTAGCCAGGCCCCTAGGATCCCCCCTGCAGCTTCTTGGGGGGGAAGTAAAGGTGCCGGCTTTGGATCTGGTGGCATACTAGGATGACCATAATTGGCCCCTGTATGAGTATGGGGTGGGATTTCCCAAGAGGGGTCAGTATGGGTTGCAGGGTTGCTGCGGGGGGTAGCCCCATGGCTTTAGGTGGGTCCTTGGCTTTCTCTGAATATGGAAGAAGAATGGGATCTAGTAAGGACTCAGTGGCCCCTGGATCTTCTAGTATGACTAGATAAAGTCTGTGGGCAGGCTGTGGCTGTTCTCTCAAAGTTTCTTGTTTTTGGGAAGGGAGCCTCCCTTTGCCTTTGGACAGCTTTTCCTCCTGCCCAGATTTTATCTCCCTTAATATAGTTCTTAAAAAATTTCTTAACATAACCTGGTCTTCCCGTGGCTATGTCAATCCACGCATCTATATATGGCATCTGGTCAGGGTACGGGACCCAATAGACATTTACCCTGACAGCAAAAAGTGTGGGTAAATTGAAAGTGCCCTCCAAGGGCTACCCTATACCAAAGGTTGGCCATTCTAGTTCACAAAGAGTCCGCAACGTGGCAGAATCAACAGGAGTCCCATAGTCTCATGCCATGCGAGAGAAATCAGAAAAGTTATCAAGCAAGCACTGAAGAGTTGTTAGGGCAGTTGATTGCCCCTGACCCATGGCCCTTGACTCTCGAAGGAATCCTGTGAGGAAGCAATGGGTGAAGCAGACAAACAAACCAAATATGCACACGAAACAAACAAAACTGCTAAACCGAAACCAAAAGGGAGAAGGCAGCGTCCTGCGTTTCCCGACTGGGTGGGGAGAAATCAGGTGGCATCCTGCCTGCTCCACTACACCCTTTTCTCTAGCCAGAGTTCTGTTTCTAGATATTCAAAGAGGAAGCTTCCTTACCAGACAGTCTCGAGACCCCCAAATGTTTTGAATCAGCCAAATTCAGTTTCCAAATGGCAAATGCCAGAGGCTGGCCAGCTACCAACGTATGCTGCAGCCCACTCTATGAGGAGGGTCTTACATGGCCTATCTCACTGGGGCCTCCATATGTTACAGCCCAGGAGACAGACCACAGCAAACCCAAAGTGAATTTTATAAGTTTTATTGCAAACCTGTGCAGGGACTGCAGGCAACCCACGCAAGGGAACACTGCAGTCCCGAGTCTCTAAAATGGCTCCCTTTTATAGGTGGCTATCTAGGTTGAGCAAGCAAGCAGTGTTTACAAGGGCGGAAGAGGTGCGATTAGCTGACCTTATTCTTGGCTAAGTCTCTAGGGTAAGGCTTCCTGGATGTTGGGTACATAGAGTTCAGTGGAAAATATTGCTACATTTCTAACAGTTGTTTATCTTTTGCCTCCAGCCATGTACTGGATGTACTCAGTTTTCATGGCTGGTGGCCTGCACCACTTGTCCTAACACGTCACACAAACAAACAAAAACAAAAAACCTAGTAGATACCCCAGATGATGATTTCAGCTTATATGACATAAGGAAAACAAACATAATCAGATAAAACCAAGTTCATTTTCCTTCACTAATATGTATGTAAGAATTCTTTAATATGATGTAAAAATTCTACCTTTTCTGGTGTAAGGATCAGTCAGTGCTTGACCTGTACCTGCTCACACTCTTAAATCAGGGCCATGCCTGATTGACCACAGCCCTTCTAGAGAGGCTGATTATGTTATGTCACCATTTATCGGATAAGTAGGAGATGTCTAATATAAGACATCTCAATCCTATGCTGGCCAAAAGCCTAAAATATAATCAGACATAAAAAGCTTGCTTAACAGAAACGAGACCATTACATACTGTTGGTCAAATAAGTTTGTAAAATATGATTTTTATGTTTGCTTGCTTACAGTTTGCATTGGAGACTGAGCAGCCCCAGGTATATGTGATCTGTGAAATTTCAAATTACCTTCCTACTTGGGAAGAGCCATTGTTTTGCTAATGTTTGCTGGAGGAGAAGTTTTTGCACCAGAAAGTTTTGAAAAGAGAGAGAAGGAGGAAAAGCAGAAAAAAGCCATGTTTACAGATTGAGAGCAGAGAGAATGCAGGGTGCTGAGGAAGAAGCCATGCTGGCAGGGAAAGAGAAGGTGTGCAGATGGGGAACCAGAGCTGAGGGGCTCTGGGAGCCCTACTGAAACTGGTGAGGCCTTTGATTCTAGGAAAAATGAGAGAACATTCCCCTAGGTGTGGAACTGGAGAATGTGTCAGGGCTTTGGGAGTCCTGAGTGAAAGGGAAGTGTTGTCCCTGTGTGTTTGCTTGTTGGCTGCTGTGAGAATTTAATAAAGGAATGGTCCACCATTTTATGGCTCCACTGTTTCTTTATTGTCTGCCCAAATTCAGTGGGAACCTGCATGTGAATGGCCATGATGGCAGCAGCTTCTGGCCATACACATACTTTTCCCTGGAAATTTAAACTATTTAAATTTAATTAAAATTAAATTTAAAGTAAAGCAGAAGGTCAGTAATTGCTACCATGTCAGAAAAAAAATGAAGGCATATTAAGTGAGACATCACATTATCTGTGCAACATGAGATGGAAGACTCATAAATGATTGCTTCTGAGATGTCCAGAGCTCTGTTGAATGAAGAGCTACCCTTCTGTTCTTCTTTCAAGTGGGCCTTCACAAAGGTAGTTGCTGTTTTATAACTGTGAAGAGAATTTTTAGCAAAATGGAATATTGGAAAATGAGTGATCTGCCACCTGACAAACTGAATATGGTGGGTGGTGTGTATGGCATGTGATAGAAAGTGGACAATAAACACATTTTATTCAAAAAGAGTAGCATGTACATAATAGTGTGGCATATTTGCAAGGAGCAATGCTTGTATGACCTCAATGCATTGGAATAAAATGTGATGTGATGGTGGATTTTAGAAAAGTGTCTTCAGTATCTCTTTATACAAATGAGGCACATAGAAAGAAAAGGTTAAGAAGGGCAATTTAAAAGTTTAAAATGGGCACTGGCTGGTTGGCTCAGTGGTAGAGTGTTGGCCTGGTGTGTGGAAGTCCTGGGTTCGATTCCTGGCCAGGTCACACAGGAGAAGCGCCCATCTGCTTCTCCACCTCCCCCTCTCCTTTCTCTCTATCTCTCTCTTACCCTCCCACAGCCAAGGCTCCATTGGAGGAAAGTTGGCCTGGGTGCTGAGGATGGCTCCATGGCCTCTGCCTCAGGTGCTAGAATGGCTCCAGTTGCAATGGAGCAATGCCCCAGATGGGCAAAATATTGCCCCTTACTGGGCATGCCAGGTGGATACCAGTCAGCTGCATGTGTGAGTCTGTCTCTCTGCCTCCCCATATCTCACTTCAGAAAAAATACAAAAAAAAAGTTTATAATGACCCTAGTCAGTGGATAGAGAGTTGGCCCAGTGTATGGATGTCCCGGGTTTAGTTCCGAGTCAGGACACATAGGAGAAGTGACTATTTGTTTTTCTCTCCCTACCTCTCCCTCTTCTCTCCATCTTCCCCTCCCACAGCCAATGACTCAATTGGTTAGAGTGCGGCACTGGGTGCTGAAGATAGCTCTTTTGTAGTGCATCAGCCTCAGGTGCTAAAAATAGTTTGGTACTCGAGTACTGTCACAAGACAAGGTTGCCAGATGGATCCTGGTCAGGGCACACGTGGGAGTCTGCCTCATTCTCTCCCCTCCTCTCATCAAAAAAAAAATTGAATTAAATTTTTAAAAACTTTAAAATGTGATCAGAGGCCCTGGCCGGTTGGCTCAGTGGCAGAGTGTCGGCCTGGCGTGCAGGAGTCCTGGGTTCGATTCCTGGCCAGGGCACACAGGAGAAGCCCCCATCTGCCTCTCCACCCCTCCCCCTCTCCTTCCTCTCTGTCTCTCTCTTCCCCTCCCACAGCCAAGGCTCCACTGGAGCAAAGTTGGCCTGGGCGCTGAGGATGGCTCTGTGGCCTCTGCCTCAGGTGCTAGAATGGCTCTGACTGTGGCAGAGCGATGCCCCAAGATGGGCAGAGCATCACCCCCTGGTGGGCATGCCGGGTGGATCCCGGTCGGGTGCATGTAGGAGTCTGTCTGACTTCCTCCCCGTTTCCAGCTTCGGAAAAATACAAAAAAAAAAAATGTGATCAGATACTAGCTAAATGATAAAATTTATTGTCAAAGTAATGGAAACTAAATGATATTTGCTTGGAAATAGTTGCAAGTGAAGTAAAAATGAAAGAAGAACCTATAATAAGGTTGATTAATTCCCCTCATGGTATTTATATAATAAAAAGAAATAATCTAGCCTATCAGAGAAAATTTGTCTTTTAATATCCTTTTATTATTTTTAGTGTATATTTACTGTTTACAAAATACCATTTAAATATATAGTACATATATAAATCAAGGTATTTTTACATTCTTTTTTGTATGAGGTATCCAAAATAACACCTGGGTTTCACATATACTATGCATCTCAATTTATACTAGCCACATTTTGAGTGCCCAAAAGCCATAGAGTGGCTATCGAATTTGGCAGCAAAGTTCTATGTATACATGAAGTGTATTTTTAAGTGGATTTTGTTGTTCAGAAAACCCAGCCTTAATCTCTCTTGCCCTATCCTAACTTCTAATCTCACCTAGCATATGGATTACTCCCTTAGGCACTGACTCTAAACCCTCTTGCTCTTTCCCTTATCATCAGTATTTTCTTGACATCTTTTATATGCTGGGCCCTGTGTTAGGTTTGGAGACCTTAACACAAATAGGACATGGTCCACAATATGCTGGGGAAGAAAGGCATATTCATAATACAACTTTGCCTCAATGATTGCTGGAATGAGGTGGGAAATATGTTAAAACACATACATACACACGAATACACACAGACCAGTAATAATGCAGAGTTATGATACATTTCACAAATGACAATTAAAATGCTAAGGGAACTATTCTTTTTCAATAATGAGTCTGTTAGCAAGACTTTGACAGTCAGGGTTAGATCTGGACAAGTACTCAAAAAAATTGTTTTTTATGTTGCACAAATCTGGGCCTGTGAAAGTACTCTGTACAGTTTCTGAGAATGTAAAAATATTCTCATTGGACTTCAGGCCCTTCCTCTTTTAGCTCTGTTGGCAATACAAGCCAGCTCTTTGACTCTTGAACGGCTTTATGAAAACCCACTGATTCTTCTGAAGGTACATGAAAGAATATGAACTAAATGAAGCTGGTTGACATTTACCAGTATTTCCCCAAGAATTTCATTTCAGCATAGGGGTTATTACATAAACAAGCATAAGTAAACGCAGTTCAAACAAAGATGTGCCTCAAATCTTTTCGCCCAAATTGGTTTACCAAATTCTAGCTGTCGTGCCTGTGGTTATAGAAGTCCCCACATACTTCATCCTGTCTTCTGTGCTTACAGGACCCATGGATTTTGGATATAATTCAAATTCATCTGTAGGTCTGTGGTTTTTAAAAAAATAGAGAAATAAGTGCAAGAATGCTCATCAGCATAAGACTTATGGGTAAAAAAGTGGCTTCCCTCATAGTAATTTATAAGCAGAATAAGTAAATTGAGAGACAAAAACTGCCCATTTAAAAGATCTAATTAAAAAAATCAAGTTATCATATCTGTATATATGTATCAACACCAAATATACAAACAAGCAAACAAACTATATGTATACTTTCCATAAATCCATTTTATCTTAATGTATTTATTCAGTCAGCAAATGTTTACTGAGTGCTTCTCTGTGCCACGGACTGTGCTACATGCTAGCAATATGCTTTGGATAGACTTTCTTACTCACTTTCATTATATAGTGCTCTAATAGAACAGTTTAATTTTGATTACATAAAAAATAGGCATAAATTGTGGTCTTCTTGCTTCAAGGAACATAATAATCTAGTAGTGTAGATAAAATATATGCAAAAACTGGATAAGTCTAATAATAATATGCACCACCATGCGATGAGATTCAAATGAGTGTTACTAGTATAATTAGCCTTGAAGGGCTTCAGAACAAGCCACCCCAAGATGGCCTAGTGGTATGCAGATTATGTTGAGCTAAAAGCCACCAAGACTCTCAGGCACAAGAAAAACTTCTGTCTCTCCTTTAACTGTCTGGAAGAATTTAAATTAGGGGTCTGGCTCATGATAAGAGTTATCACCAGAAGTGACTTTTTACCTGGCTATATGGTAGGGCTAACTAGTAATTACAGAACATGGGCTCTCCCTGCAATTACCTTTCAAAGCCCCAAGGCACTTTAATTTATCCCTAGCTCAGACTGTCATATATACCTCAATTTCCCTTTCTGTCTCTGACTTTCTCATGTATATGGGGTTTTCATACATATGTATGTAATTAAACTTAGTTATGTTCTCTTATTAATTTGTTTAATGCCAATTTGATTATTGGACCAGTCAAAAGAATCTTGAAAGTAAAGAGAAGTTTCTTCCTCCCTCACATCGTCGAACACATGAGAAGATAAAAATTTCATTATAGATCTGTGTATAAAAGAAAACCTTCTGGAAGAATTGCTTTCTACCAAAACTTGACTGGGTCCAGACTTGAAAGAATAAAATAGTTTTAAAAAGAACATTTTATATGCAAGGGAGGGCATCAATCATATAGGTCAAAACTGTTTTTAAGAACACTGTGTTAAAGGTACCAGGATAGACCAATATATATATTAAAAGAATCCAATTTTCTTTTTAAAAATATTTAATGTGAAATGCAGTTGTTACCAAATTAAACAATAGGGAGGTTTTGTTTCATGTTCAAAAGGTCATGCTATCAATATTAGTGAATAAAAGCCCAGGGATGTGGAACAGGTTAACAACTCTTTCAAGGTACAAAACCCTGTTCTCCCCAAACAGCAGACACTGTCGGAGTCCCTTGGTCCTCCTCCAGGCCACACAGCATTGCCCCAGCTACATAAGTGGAGGCTGCTAGGAAATCACAACTTTTCCCTTTTCTGGAAACTTTCTCTTGGCTTAATGGGAATTACCTAGAGCTATAATCCATGTGTCACTATGGATTGCCTTCAGTTGTCTTTTTTTTTTTAATTAATTAATGTGGGTCTTTAAATTACACTGTAGTTTCAGCCAACTACTGACTGAATTTAGGGATGTGATCACTGATGGCAGGTGCATGAATGATAGTCCCTGGCATGCAGTAGCATAGCAATTGCTGGGATTTTATATGTGGCATACTGAGACCTAAGGCAGGAGGAAGGGGACAGTGTCTGGCATATACAGAGTTTCAGGTATTTGAGAAGTGTAGAGGACATTGCTAACAATAAGGACTGTAGACTGAGTGATTGATTGCATCTGTTAATGCACTCAACAGAGAATACAACAGGCACAGATCTATTTATCATAAATTTGACATAAATTGTGAAAATGAGGCTTTCTTGGCACTATTTGGAGGTTTTCACCTTTTGTCTTCTATGAACACACAGAGAGGAGCTGTAGGTCTGAAAACAGAAGAGATAAAAGATAAAGAGCATTAGTAATATGGAGCATTGTCTCATAACATTGGATTCCCCAACCTGGCAAGGTCCCTGGGGGAAAATTATAATAGGCTGATGGGTCAGCTCTCAGAAGCTGGGGGGAAAAGCAGATTTACAACCTTTTTGTCACCCCTGATTTCAGACAGACTTTTTAACATTTAACCATTAAAAATGATAGTCTTAATCTTGATGTCCCTTATGAGGTGATAACAATTGTGTTTTTGTCTACATTGTGGGATTCATGTAGCATCTATGTCTCAATATAATGGTAGCTTTTTCAAATTTATTTTGTAGTTTCATCAATTTTTAGATTTATATACTTAAAAGCCATATTATTAGAAACTTTATTTATATTTATTTATTTTTAAAAAAATATTTATTTATTTATTTAGTTAGTTATTTTTGAGAGCCAGGGAGGCAGACAGACAGACTCTCACATGTGTCCTGACCAGGATCCATCTTGCAAACCCCTTACAGGGCTCTGCTCTGCCCATCTGAGGCCACTGTTTTGTTGCTCAGGCAGCTGAGCTACTTTAGTGCTTGAGGTGAGGCAGTGGAGCCATCCTTAGCACCCTGGGCCAACTTGCTTGAACCATTTGAGCCATGATTGCAGGAGGAGAAGAGAGAGAGAGACAGAGAAGGGGGAGGTGTAGAGGTGGAGAAACAGATAGTCACTTCTCCTGTATGCCCTGCCTGGAAATTAAACCCAGGACTTCCACATGCCAGTTCTACAGTTGAGCCAACCAGCCAAGACCAAAAGTTCATTTGTATTTATTGTGATAACTGAAATATTTATATTTACTTGTCCTATTTAATGTTGTACTTTTATGTGTTAATTTTTGTCTCTTTTTATATTAATTTAATTTAAAAATTTTTTTAAATTGCTTTTCCCCATAAACATTTTTATTGGTATTTGAATTCTTTATATTGGTATTTCTTAAAAAGTCTAGCACATACACATGAGTTTAAAGCCGTACATATTGAGTAATATTGTTTTAAGTTTGCAATATGTATTTAGTTTTGCTCCCACTTTTATGTTTTAATATTTTGTCAGCACTTTTTTGCCTCTCAGACATTTTTCTAGGATCATTTTTCTTTTTCCTAAAATAAGTTTATTAATATTATATTGTTGGTAAACTCTATTTTTGTTTCTCTTTAAAAATATCTTAATTTTTTGCCTGACCTGTGGTGGCGCAGTGGATAAAGTGTTGACCTGGAAATGCTGAGGTCACCGGTTCAAAACCCTGGGCTTGCCTGGTCAATGGGAGTTGATGCTTCCAACATATGGGAGTTGATGCTTCCAGCTCCTCCCCCCCTTCTCTCTCCTCTCTGGCTCTCTCTCTCTCCCTCTCTCTCTCCTCTCTAAAAATGAATAAAGAAAATTTAAAAAGTTTTTAAAATGTTAAAAAATACATCTTAATTTTACTTTCATACTTAAGTGATAGTTGAATATTCAATTTTAGAACACATGTTATCTTCTACAGTCAAAGTGTTGGTTTTGAAAATTCTCTTTTCAATCTTTTACAAGTCCTTTGTAAGTGATCTCTTGGTAAATTTTAAATACTCACTTTGCCTTTGATACATTGCTATTTCATTACATATGTTTTTAGTATCTATTTATTTTTATTTATCATGTCTGAGATCCATGGTATTTCCTGAATATGAAAATTTATGCATTTTTACACTTGAAAATTTTTATATTCTTACACATGGTATTCTTAATATTGTCAAGATTCCTTCTGACAATCTTTATTTTATGGGGTCTACATAAATATACATTAGTCGTTCTTATTTTATCTTTCATGGCTTTGTTTTCAGTAATATTTTTTCCTCTCATGGTCTTTCCCACCAGATTCTAATATATCTTTTGTCATATATAACTTTATATTTGCATCTGTATCTTTATTTCTATCATCTCTGTAATTATCATCCATCTATTTATCTATCATCTCCTCAAACATTTTGATCACAAAATTTCTTTTCGCACTTAAATATTTTCAAAATCACGGTCTAAGAAAACACTGCTGTGTTTCTCCTTTACAAACACACACTCACCATACTTCTGAAACAAGATGTATGGGATTTTCTCTCTCACATCAAGAATCCTCTGACACTAGGTGGGTGTCCTACAATTCAACGTAATTCTGATACCAACTGGAGTTAGGGCAGACCCTATGTGTTAATGACTCATTTCTATAAGGCTGCCCCTTCATCTAATTCAGATGCTGATTGCAAGTAGTATGTCCCTGAGTTACCCACAATTTTTGTCTGACATGGCTACAATTTGAAGGTTCTCACATTCTCCTCCTAGGATTTGATCTTTTTTAGAACAGCAGGGAAACAGTCACTTACATCAGCCAGTTTATTATATAATGAAGAATATAGTAAAAGGTACAAATGAAGAAATATATTGGGCCAGGTCTAGTAATCACCATAGTAGCTTCTGTGGCATTGGAGTGCATCATCTTTGCTATACATAAATGTTTTCATCACCTTGGAGGGTATCCAAACCCCTTACTTTCAGACTATTTTATAAAGGTTTTATCACACTGGCATGATCAAGTATTAATTCAATCTCCAGCCCCTCCTTCTTCCTGGAGAAAGTAGGGATAGAGATGAAGGTTCCAAGCTTCTAATCACTGCTTGGTCTTTCTGGTGACTGGACCCCATCCAAGAGTCACACCATTAGAACAAAGAGATTCCTAATAAGAGCTGGATGTCAGACACACCTAATACTCAGGAAATTTCGAAGTTTTTAAGACCCTGTGTCAGGAACCAGAGTCAAAGGCTAAATGTTAGAACAAAAGAGTCTCCTGGCATCACTGCTTACAATAATTTTAGGAGCACTGTGTCAAGAACCAGAACCAGAGACCAATATATGCATATTTTTCTTATTATTTTACAAACTCCAAAAGTTCTTCTTTATCCACATAAATATCTATCAATATTGACTCATTAGAAACTGAAAAAAATGTTGATGTTTAACTTAAAATAATTAATTTTAAAATAACAATGATAAATTTACTGCCTTGATCATTCAAATCTTCTAGCAAGTTTACTCCATCTTTGTTTTTGCAAATGCAAAATAGTAGAAAAGTGATTAATATACTATTATCATATAAAAGGTTTTGATTTAATGGATACCTCAAAAGGGCCTCAAAATTTCACAGGTATTTACAGAACACTTTCAAAAATGTCATAAGATGGATAGTAGAGGCATAGCAATTTTCCTTTTGTGTGTGTGTATTTTTCTGAAGTGAGAAGTGGGGAGGCAGAGAGACAGACTCCCACATGCACCCAACTGGGATCCACCTGGCAAGTCCACTAGGGGGTGATGCTCTGCCTATCTGGGGCATTGCTCCATTGTAACTGGAGCCATTCTAGCACCTGAGGTGGAGGCCATGGAGCCATCCTCAGCACCCAGGCCACCTTTGCTCCAATGAAACTTTAGCTGTGGGAGAAGAAGAGAGAGATAGAGAGAAAGGAGAAGGGGAACAGTAAAGAACAGGTGGGCGCTTCTCTTGTGTGCCCTGGCCGGGAATTGAACCCAGGACTTCCACATGCTGGGCCATTGTTCTACCACTGAGCCAACCAGCCAGGGTGTACTTTTCCTTTTTACAGCATTTGTGTTTTATCTGGTTTAAGTAATCAAATAAATGTTTATTTATATATATTATATTTTTAAAAATTACTTTATTTTAAAATTTTCTTTTATTTTTATGGTCTTTAACTGTTTTCAATAACATCTTTTATATTGTATATTCCATAACAAATATGTAATATTTAATTATTAATTATTAATATGTGGATCTCATTCTGTGAGTCCTTGCTCATGGTGCCTGTTTTCTTTGTGTGTGTGCTTTTCTGTTCTATTAAGGGTTTCTATTCATTTGAGTTACATATGTGAGAACATTTTAAGGCCTGTGTCCAAGGCACCCTTCACCAGAGAGAATCTGCATTAACTTTGGCTGAATAGCTGGGTAGCATTATAAACTTAGGTCAACCTAATGATTTAATATAAATTTGTTTCATCAGAGGCATTTTGGGATGAGTGGGTTATTATTGTAATGTGCAGTCAGGCCACAAACTCTGGTGACATTTCACCTCAAAGTTACACATATTCAGAGGTGATATTTTCTTCCCTCTGCTCAGAGCCACAATTGAGAAAGACAATAGCATACCCTATGTCCCTCTGCACAGCGGATACCATTTTCTGGAGAGGCAGTCCTTTTGGTGTCACAGCTTTATGTGTCTCCCTTTGAATTTCTTAACCTGTGTATGGTCTGGATTTTTATTCTTGTCTCAGAAAGCTCTTTGGTTAAAACTTGAGGTCAGAGAGGCTCTGACATTGCACTTTGGGCAGGGCCTAGCTCACCTCATGTATCTATGCTCTTGCTTGTTTTGAGCGTTTCTTGACTTTCTTGTCATTTCACCAGCACACATAAAGTGTATTTTCTGAATTTTATTAAATATTTTAAGGTATAATAGAAGTTTGTTCAGAATATAGCAATATAGTCTCCATTCACTCTTCAGTGCATTCCAATCTGGATTCTGCATCTAAAACTCCACTGCTCATGTAGTATTCAAATTATATATTCATTTTTGTGGCCTCATTTTATGCAGCTTCTTGGCTAGAAGTTGTTTCCTTCTAAGACCATCCCCACGTTCTTCATTATTTATTTACTTTCTATACAATAGTCCTTCATAGGCTATTTTATTAGCTGGCTTCCTCTGCTTGACTGTATGAACCATGGTTTCTCGCCAGGGCATCTCCCAAGATTTCAAATTTCAGATTTTTAAAATTGTCAGCCCTTTTTTCTTTGCTTCAGTTCCTGCATCCAACTGCCTATTGAAAGCAAACAGTTGCCTAATTTCCTGATAACTCAAACTTAATAAGGCCCTACTAAATTAATTTCTTCTATTCAGATGAAAATTTTATTATGTAATATCTTATACATACAATATTATATATGTGGTTTTTGAAACATACAAATGAAAAACCTATTAACTTATCAATTAATAAAATCATTAAAACATTAATAGCATTGAATTTCTATTTTGGTATTTCCTCTTTTTCTTATCTCTCCAATGGCTATTTTGAATTTTTCTTTTTTTATTTTTTCCAAAGTTAGAAGGGGGAGGAAGTCAGACAGACTCCCGCATGCTCCTGACCAAGATCCACCCAGCATGTCCACCAGGGGGCAATGCTCTGCCCATCTAGGGCATTGCTTGGCTGCAACCAGAGCCATTTTAGTGCCTCAGGCAGAGGCCATGGAGCTGTCCTCAGCGCCTGGGTCAAACCCACTCCAAAGGAGCCTTGGCTGCGGGAGGGGAAGAGAGAGATAGAGAGGAAGGAGACGGGGAAGTGTGGAGAAGCAGATGGGCGCTTCTCCTGTGTGTCCTGACTGGGATTGAACCTGTGACTTCCACATGCCAGGCAGATACTCTACTGCTGAGCCAACTGGCCAGGGCCTTGAATTTTTCTATTAATCATTCTATTGTTTTCCAATAGTTTTAGAATCTATATATATCCTTAAGCAATGCGTGTCTTAATTGTTTGGGGGGGTTTATAAAAATAGTGATGCAATTTATATATGTTTATATGTGTGAGTTACTTTTTTCACTTAAAATTTTATTTATAAGATTTATTTCACCGGTGCCCAGAGCACCACATTCGCTCGCATGCCCTGAATGTCCCACTCGCCCAAACGCCCAGAGCACCCCACTTGCCCGCACACCCAGAGTGCCCCATTCTCCCGCACGCCCAGTGCACCCCAGCCGCCAGCGGCAAGGCGAGCGGGAGGGGCTCCAAGGCTGTCTTCCCTACTTGGGAGATTCTCTCCGTGGGCGGGGCACCTCACCCAGCCATTCAAGCTAACAATCAAGCGTTGGGGGAGGGGCGCGCAGGCAGCCTGAAACACTTTCCGAAGATTCCAATCACTGAAATTAGCTGCGGATCCAAGAAATTAGCTTAACCCACGAAATCTGCGCACCCACTGGGCTCTAATTGATAAGATCTCTCTAAGTTCAGAGATCCAAGACAAGAGGCGTGATATTTTTTAGTGCCTCTCGCTAAAGGGGCGGGGGTAACTTCTGATTGACAGAGCCTCCATATTCAGGGATATATGCTAACAAGAGGAACTTGGCAGATATTAAGATCTATACAGCCTGACCTGTGGTGGCGCAGTGGATAAAGCGTCAACCTGGAAATGCTGAGGTCGCCGGTTCGAAACCCTGGGCTTGCCTGGTCAAAGCACATATGGGAGTTGATGCTTCCAGCCTCTCCCCCCTTCTCTCTCTCTGTCTCTCTCTCTCCCTTCTCTAAAAAAAATGAATAAATAAAATTTAAAAAAAAAAAAAAAAAAAGATCTATACAGCAAGCAGCGACTAGTGCCTCTTCTTCCCAGCCAAAACAAGCTACAAAAGTGTGGAAAGCCTGGGTTGAGTGGTCCAACTGAACGCTAGGCACTGAACAGTCACCTTGACAACAATTGACTCCCAGCCCCGCCTGATTACGCTGGAGGTTCTGACTGCCAGAGCCTTACCCAGAGCCTTGCACTGAGTGGGGATAGAGTGGGGATTTCCCAGCTCTTTGAGCCTCTTACTCCCCAGACAGAAGCAGTGGTAGCCTCATAGCTGGATCACCAGGCTGCTAATTCAGGAAGGGGAGACTAGGAGAGAGACTCCAGGAAAGCAAACTCTCTCATTGTTGGACCCTGCAAACGCCAACAAGCCTTGACTACCAGCGAGACTAAAGCCAATTATATGACATTGCCATAGAATCCCATCAACTGCAAATCCCTACCTAAGAGTGACACAGGGGTAGAGCCTGGGGTACAAAGTCACCGACTAGGAAGAGGGAGAGAAAAGAAAAAGGAAGAAGTTAACCTCTCAAAATCAAGAAAAATCCACAGACTTTATAACTAGTTCCACTAATTCTTCATTGTTGTTTGTTTCTTCTATCTTATTGCCTTTATTATTATTTCTATTTCCTCCACCTTGGTCCTTTTATTCTCTGCCCATCTTATGCTTCCTTTTTCTTGAACTACACTACTGTAAAGCGAATGGCCAAGGCCAGGGCCACCACTACAGCTGCCCGGCCCATTCAGGTTCTCATTGGATTTGGACAGTCGGTAAAGAAACAATGGAACCACAAACTGGTGGGCCATAGTCTTTAATCCTAGCTTGCACCCGGCGGGCAAGTAACAACACACACTGGGCTCCAAAATCCACTCACATTCAGTGCTCACAAAGCCACTGACTTATCCAAGTTTCCTAGAATCAAAGGTTTCTAGCTCACCAGCCTTATTCTCCTCAGTTCCCCATCTCTTTCCTTATCCCAGATACAAACTCTGCACAAACTGGCATCTCACTCTGCACTCCGCCATCTTGGCTGCTTCTCCTGGCCACATGGCCTCTTTCTGCTCTCTGCTCTGCTCCCTCAGCTCTCTCATGCTAATCATCTCAGGAACCAAGAGCACAAGCTCCCATTCTGCCCCCATTTTATAGTGTAGAAATCAAAACCTTTAATCCAATATATAAAATAGGGAAGTCTCTAATACAAAGTCACTTCTCTGAGGCATGATTGGATTGTACCACCCCACATCAAAAAGGGTAGGAAAGGCTTAATCCCAAAACCAAGCCCCAGGCTACAAGGATTCTCAACACACATTAATATCACCTGGACAACTGCCTTAAGTGGGCAGCGCTATTTTTAACAAAGTGAGCATAATATATTTTATCTACCCAACAACTACCCATGAGTGTTCCATTTTATTTCTTTTCTTCATCCTCTTCATCCTTACTCTCCTTTAGGGTTACACTCCAAAACTTTTAACTCTCACTCTCTCCCCTTTTGTTTTTTTTTTCTTTTCCTTTTTTCTTCCTTTGTTTTTCTCTTTTTCTTATTTTTACATTTCTATTCATTTCTTCTTTTCTCCTTTTACTTTTCCTCCCATACAATCCTCAATCACGAACAAATTATTTAATTTGGGACTCAAGTTGTTTTTTTGTTTTTGGTGTGTTTTTTTTTTTTTTTGGTTTTTCTTTGTTTGTTTCTTTTTGTGGCATTTTGGGTACTTTTTATGTTGCTATTTAACTCACTAGCATTCCTCCCAACCCAAGGTCTCCATTGTATTTAGTCTTCGCTCCACTTAATACAACAGATTTTTACTTATTATTTTTATTTTAATTTTTCTTCTTTATTTTTTTTCTCCCTTTTTCTGTTTCCCTCTTATCCCTCTCATTATATCTCTTAGTCAACCATCACTTACAAGCAAATCATTTTATGTTTGTCTAAGATTTTCTCCTTTTTTTTTTTTTTTTTTGCATTTAGTAGGTCCCTACTCCCTTTTTTGCACCTTGAACTCTTCACCCCAAATCAGGCCCTCCATTATAGGCAGTTTTTGCTCCATTTAGTATAATATAATTCACAGGTCATCACGATATTTCCCTAAGGAGGGGAGAGGAGGGGAAGAGAAGAAAGAAAAAAGGGGGAAATAATAAATTATTACTGTTTTATTTTGTGGGGTGTTTTTCTTTTTTTTTTCCTACTTTTTATTTTTTATTAATTCTAATTAGTACTATCAACAAGACCACCCTCAGATGCCAATAAGAAAAAGGAAATCGAATATTATGGATACAAAAGATAGAGAGGTAACACAAATAGATCTGAAAAAATCTATGGAGAAAATATTTAACATATTGGAAGCCTTGAATCTAAATGACAAAGAATTTAAAATAGAAATCTTATAAATACTCAGACATATACAAGAAAACACAGAAAGGCAATTTAAGGAGATCAGAAAACAACTCAACGATCACAAAGAATATATTACCAAGGAAATTGGATGATGAAGTGCAGAAATATTCATAAGATAGGGTACTACAATGAATATGGTAGGTATACTTTTCATTACTTAATGGTAACCACCCTTGAAAAAACCACCACAAAAACACTTGACTTAAAAAAGGTAGCAACAGAGAAAAGAAGTATGGAATACAAACAAACAAAAACAAATGATAGAAAAACAAAAGAGAAGAATCAAACAAGATACAAAACTAACAGAAAGCAATTTATAAAATGGCAATAGGAAACCCACAAGTGTCAATAATTACACTAAATGAAAATGGATTAAACTTACCAATAAAAAGACACAGAGTAGCAGAATGGATTAAAAAAGAAAATCCAACTGTATGCTGCCTACAAGAAACACATCTAAGCAATAAGGATAAAAACAAATTCAAAGTGAAAGGCTGGAAAACAATACTCCAAGCAAACAACACCCCAAAAAAAGCAGGTGTAGCAATACTCATATCTAATAATGCTGACTACAAGACAGAAAAAGTACTCAGAGACAAAAATGGTCATTTCATAATGATTAAGGGGAAGTTGAATCAAGAAGACATAACAATCCTTAATATATATGCACCAAACCAAGGAGCACCAAAATATATGACAGCTACTTATTGACCTTAAAACAAAAACTGACAAAAATACAATCATACTTGGAGACCTCAATACACCGCTGATGGCTCTAGATCGGTCATCCAAACAGAGAATCAATAAAGATATAGTGGCCTTAAATGAAATACTAGAACACCTGGATATGATAGACATCTATAGGATACTTCATCCCAAAGCGACAGAGTATACATTTTTCTCTAGTATACATGGAACATTCTCAAGAATTGACCATATGTTGGGCCACAAAGATAATATCAGCAAATTTAGAAAAATTGAAATTGTACCAAGCATATTCTCTGATCATAAAGCCTTGAAACTAGAATTCAACTGTAAAAAAGAGGGGGGAAAACCCACAAAATTGTGGAAACTAAATACATACTTCTAAAAAATGAATGGGTCAAAGAAGAAATAAGCACAGAGATCAAAAGATATATACAGACAAATGAAAATGAAAATACGACATATCAGAATCTCTGGGATGCAGCAAAAGCAGTAATAAGAGGAAAGTTCATATCACTTCAGGCATATATGAACAAACAAGAGAGAGCCCAAGTAAACCACTTAACTTCACACCTTAAGGAACTAGAAAAAGAAGAACAAAGACAACTTAAAACCAGCCGAAGAAAGGAGATAATAAAAATCAGAGCAGAAATAAATAAAATAGAGAACAGAAAAACTATAGAAAAAATCAATAAAACAAGGAGCTGGTTCTTTGAAAAGATCAACAAAATTGACAAACCCTTGGCAAGACTCACCACGGAAAAAAGGCACAGGACTCAAATAAATAAAATCCAAAATGAAAGAGGAGAGATCACCACAGACATCATAGATATACAAAGAATTATTGTAGAATACTATGAAAAGCTATATGCCACCAAATACAACAATGTAGAAGAAATGGATAAATTCCTAGAACAATACAACCTTCCTATACTGAGTCATGAAGAAGCAGAAAGCCTAAACAGACCAATCAGCAGGGAGGAAATAGAAACAACTATTAAAAACCTCCCCAAAAATAAAAGTCCAGGCCCAGACGGTTATACTAGTGAATTCTATCAAACATTCAAAGAAGACTTGGTTCCTATTCTACTCAAAGTCTTCCAAAAAATTGAAGAAGCAATACTTCCAAACACATTTTATGAGGCCAACATAACCCTCATACCAAAACCAGGCAAGGATGGCACAAAAAAAGAAAACTACAGACCAATATCTCTAATGAATACAGATGCTAAAATACTAAACAAAATACTGGCAAATCGAATAAACAACATATTAAAAAAATAATACATCATGATCAAGTGGGATTCATCCCAGAATCTCAAGGATGGTTCAACATATGTAAAATGGTTAACGTAATACATCATATCAACAAAACAAAGAACAAAAACCACATGATCTTATCAATAGACACAGAAAAGGCTTTTGATAAAATACAACACAATTTTATGTTTAAGACTCTCAACAAAATGGGTATAGAAGGAAAATATCTCAACATGATAAAGGCCATATATGATAAACCATCAGCTAACATCATATTAAATGGCACTAAACTGAAGGTTTTCCCCCTTAAATCAGGAACAAGACAGGGTTGTCCACTCTCTCCACTCTTATTTAATGTGGTGCTAGAAGTTCTGGCCAGAGCAATCAGACAAGACAAAGAAATAAAAGGCATCCATCTTGGAAAAGAAGAAGTAAAGGTATCACTTTTTGCTGATGATTATGATCCTATACATCGAAAACCCGAAGGACTTTACAAAAAGATTACTAGAAACAATAAACCAACACAGTAAGGTCGCAGGATACCAAATTAACATACAAAAGTCCATAGCCTTTCTATATGTCAACAATGAAATATTAGAAAACGAACTCAAAAAAAAAATAATCCCTGTAAAGCCAGAAGCCACGACCAGGGCCACTATCGCAGCAGCCTTCTGGCCTATGCAGGTTCGCATTGGATTCAACAATCGGTAAAGAAACAGCGGAGCCAAAAACTGATGGGCCATAGTCTTTAATTCTAGCTTGCACTCGGCGGGCAAGTAAAAATACACACTGGGCTCCAAAACCCAGTCACATTCAGTGCTCACAAAGCTACTGATTTATCCGAGTTTCCTAAAATCAAAGGTTTCTAGCTCACCAGACTTATTCACCTCTGTTCCCCATCTCCTTCCTTATCCCAAATACAAACTCTACACAAACTGGCATCTCACTCAGCACTCCACCATCTTGGCTGCGTCTCCTGGCCTCCTCCACGTGGCCTTTCTCTGCTCTCCTCTGCTCTCTCTTCTAATGATAATCTCAGGAACCAAGAGAGGGCAAGCCCCCCGTTCTGCCCCTATTTTATAGTGTAGAAGCCCAAACCCTTAATACAATATACATAATAGGGAAGTCTCTAATACAAAGTCACTTCTCTGAGGCATGATAGGATTGTACCACCTCACACCAAAAAGGGTGGGACAGGCTTAATCCCAAAACCAAGCCTCAGGCTACAACAATTCTCAAGACACATTAATATCACCTGGGCAATGGCCTCCATCTTTATCAAAGTGAGCATAATACATTTTATCTGCCCAACAATCCCCTTCATGATTGCAACAAAAAAAAATAAAATACCAGGCAATGAAGATGGCAGCGGAATAGGCGGACACACAGACGCCCAGCTCTCAACACCAAACTGGAACACAAATCAATTTAGGAAAAATCAGCATGAAAAACTAACACTGAACTGCAAGAACAGCTCTCAAAAACCAAGGAGCAAAGAGGAAGCCACAATAATCCTGGTAAGGAGTGCCTGAATCTCCTCTGCTTACAGGAACGGAAGGGGGGGGGGGGTGAGGCTGAGAGCCCAGAGAGGATTTCACAGAGGAAAAAGAGCAGAAACTAATGCTCACAGCCACTTACCTGGCGACCAGGGAGCAAGGTGGGTTGAAAAGACCAGCTTATCTCCCAAGTGGAAAGGACAAGGAGAGGGACAGACTGTGAGGGGCTAAGGTATGCAAGAAATGAAATAAAAAAGCTGACTCATTCGTGCTGGAGGCGGCCATAGCTGGGGGAGGGACTGAACCTTTCAGAAAACAGAGCTGAAGTGCTTCCGGATCAGAGATCTCCAGACATCTATCCAGCTCCAATCAGCGCAACAACACACAGCTGAAAACAAGAAGTGGGGAGGGGGGGCAGTAACTCAGGTCTCCATGGAGATCTGAGATACACCTCCCCCTACTGAAGCTGAGAAAAAACCCTGCCCCCAGTGAGATTAGTTGGTGGAAGAGACCTTCAGCGTCTCAGGTTACACCCACAGCATTCCTGGTTACAGTTTCAAGGAAGCCCCCTGCTGAGGTCAGTTAACAAGACTATCACCTGTTAAGAAAACAAACAAATCAAGACTTAAAAGCTGCTCAGCACTAATCATTAGAGAAATGAAAATTAAAACCACAATGAGATATCACCTCACACCAGTCAGAATGGCGCTTATCAACAAAACAACACAGAATAAGTGCTGGCGAGGATGTGGAGAAAAGGGGACCCTCCTGCACTGCTGGTGGCAATGCAGACTGGTGCAGCCACTGTGGAAAATAGTATGGAGATTCGTCAAAAATCTGAAAATCGAACTGCCTTTTGACCCAGCTATCCCACTTTTAGGAATATACCCCAAGGACACGATAGAACGGCTCAAAAAGGAGAAATGCACCCGCATGTTTGTGGCAGCATTGTTCACAATAGCGAAGATCTGGAAACAGCCCAAGTGTCTGTCAGAGGACGAGTGGATTAAAAAGCTTTGGTACATATATACTATGGAATACTACTCAGCCATAAGAAATGAGGACATCGGATCATTTACAATAACATGGATGGACCTTGACAACATTATACGAAGTGAAATAAGTAAATCAGAAAAAGAAAAAAACTAAGATGAATCCATACATAGAAGGGACATAAAAATGAGACTCAGAGACATGAACAAGAATGTGATGGCAACAGGGGCAGGAGGTTGGGGGAGGGGGGAGGGGGTGAAGAAGGAGAGAGGGGTTAGGGGAGGGGAGGGGCAAAAAGAAAACCAGATAAAAGGTGACAGAAGACAATTTAACTTTGGGGGAGGGGTATACAGCACTAGCAAATGTCAAAATAATCTAGAGATATTTTCTCTCAACATATGTACCCTGATTTATCAATGTCACTGCATTAAATTTAATAAAAAAAATAAAATAAAATAAAATACCTAGGAATAAACATAACAAAGAATGTAAAGGACCTATATAACGAAAACTACAAGGCATTGCTAAGAGAAATAGAAAAAGACACAATGAGATGGAAAAATATTCCCTGTTCTTGGATAGGAAGAATAAATATAATTAAGATGGCCATATTACCCAAAGCAATATATAAATTTAATGCAAGTCCCATCAAAATTCCTATGACATTTTTTAAAGAAATGGAACAAAAAATCATCAGATTTATATGGAACTAAAAAAACCCCAAATAGCCAAAGCAATCCTAAGGAAAAAGAATGAAGGTGGGGGCATTACAATACCTGACTTTAAACTATATTATAGGGCCACAATAATCAAAACAGCATGGTATTGGCAGAAAAATAGACACTCAGACCAATGGAACAGAATAGAAAGCCCAGAAATAAAACCACATATATATGGTTAAATAATCTTTGATAAAGGGGCCAACAACACACAATGGAGAAAAGAAAGCCTCTTCAACAAATGGTGTTGGGAAAACTGGAAAGCCACATGCAAAAGAATGAAACTCAACTACAGCCTGTCCCTGTGTACTAAAATTAATTCAAAATGGATCAAAGACCTAAATATAAGACCTGAAACAATAAAGTACATAGAAGAAGACATAGGTACTAAACTCATGGACCTGGGTTTTAAAAAACATTTTATGAACTTGACTCCAATGGCAAGAGAAGTGAAGACAAAGATAAATGAATGGGACTACATCAGAATAAAAAGTTTTGCTCAGCAAGAGAAACTGATATCAAAATAAACAGACAGCCAACTAAATGGGAAATGATATTTTCAAACAACAGCTCAGATAAGGGCCTAATATCCAAAATTTACAAAGAAATCATAAAACTCAAAAACAAACAAACAATCCAATAAAAAAATGGGAAGAGGACATGAACAGACACTTCTCCCAGGAAGAAATACAAATGGCCAACAGATATATGAAAAGATGCTCAGCTTCATTAGTTATTAGAGAAATGCAAATCAAAACTACAATGAGATACCACCTCACCCCTGTTAGATTAGTTATTCTCAACAAGACGGGTAAAAGCAAATGTTGGAGAGGCTGCAGAGAAAAGGGAACTCTCATCCACTGTTGGTGGGACTGTAAAGTAGTACAACCATTATGGAGGAAATTATGGTGGTTCCTCAAAAAACTGAAAACAGAACTACCTTATGACCCAGCAATCCCTCTACTGGGTATATACCCCAAAACCTCAGAAACATTGATACGTAAAGACACATGTAGCCCCATGTTCATTGCAGCACTGTTCACAGTGGCCAAGACATGGAAACAACCAAAAAGCCCTTCAATAGAAGACTGGATGAAGAAGATGTGGCACATATACACTATGGAATACTTCTCAGCCATAAGAAATGATGACATCGGATCATTTACAACAAAATGGTGGGATCTTGATAACATTACACGGAGTGAAATAAGTAAATCAGAAAAAAACAAGAACTACATGATTCCATACATTGATGGAACATAAAAACGAGACTAAGAGACATGGACAAGAGTGTGGTGGTTACCAGGGGTGGGGGGAGGGAGGATGCAGGAGGGAGGGAGGGAGAGAGTTAGGGGGAGGGGGAGGGGCACAGAGAAAACTAGATAGAGTGTGATGGAGGACAATCTGACTCTGGGCGAGGGGTATGCAACATAATTTAATGACAAGATAACCTAGACATATTTTCTTTGAATATATGTACCCTGATTTATTAATGTCATCCCATTAACATTAATAAAAATTTATTTAAAAAAAAGAAAATAAAAAGATTTATTTTTGTTGGTGATGTAACACTACTTTATTCTTTTATTTATGCATAATATTTCAATGTGTGTATACTACAATTTATTTATACACTCTCTAGTCAATGGATATTGGGTTGTTCTATACTGTTTTGCTATTAAAAGCAATGCTATGAGGCCCTGGCCAGTTAGTTCAGTTGGTTAAGAACATCATCCTGAAGAAACAAGGTTGCAGGTTCAATTAACATTCAGGGCACACACGGGAAGCAAACAATGAATGTATTACTGAGCAGAACTGCAAATGAACTCTTCTGCCACCCCTTGCTCTTCCTCTCTGTCTCTCTGAAAGAATAAATCAAAAGAAATTAAGCCCTGGCCAGGTAGCTCCATTGTTTGGAGCATTGTCCCAGAGCATGGAGGTTGCTGGTTTGATTCTTGGTCTGGACACATACAGTAGCAGCTCAATATTCTCTCTCCCTGCCTCTCTCTCTCTCTCTCTCTCTAAAGAAAAAAAAAGCAATGCTATGAGAAGTTTCAGGTTCATACTTGCTCATGTTTAGTGCTCGGTAGTTCAGCGAACCTACTGATAGTATGCCAAGTCACAGAACACAATCCCGTACAAGTGTTTCTATAGAACATATGCCTAGAAGAAAAAGGGTTGTAAAAAATATGTACCTTCTACTTTATAATACTAAATTTGTTCTCAAATTGTTTCTTCTAATTGTCAATTTAATAAACAGTTCATGTAAGTTCTGGTTGATTGTTCCACATGTTTGCAAACAGCTTTATTTTTTCCAAACCTAGATATAAGGATATATCTCTTTGAAATCTTTAGTTTCATTTGCCAAATTACAATATAAATGGAGAATTCAATTGACCAAATTACATTCCTCTGTTGAAAAAAAGACTTGTTGCCTGACCAGGCGGTGGCGCTGTGGATAGAATGTTGGACTGGAATGCGGAGGACATAGGTTCGAAACCCTGAGGTTGCCGGCTTGAGCGCAGGCTCATCTGGTTTGAGCAAGGATCACCAGCTTGAAGCCTAAGGTCGTTGGGTTAGCAAGGGGTCACTCAATCTCCTATAACCCCCCAGCTCAAGGCACATATGAGAAAGCAATCATTGAACAACTAAGGTGCCGCAATGAAAAATTGATGCTTCTCATCTTCTTACTTTCTGTATCCTTGTCCCTCTCTCTTTCTTTCTCTCTCTGTCATGAACATTAAAAAAAAAAGCCTGTTTCCCTGGTTGGATAGCTCAGTTGGTTGGAGCATCATCCCAAAGCACAGAGATTACCATTTCAATCTCCGATCAGTACACATAGGAACAGCTCAGTGATCCTGTGTTTCTCTAGATCTTACTCTCTCTTTCTCCCTAGCGGATTTCAATAAATTAAAAAAAAAAAAAGCCTGTTCATATTTATTCTGTTACTTATTGTATGCCATTTCTCTTTTTAAAAAAATGATTCTGCCCTGGCCACTTGACTCAGTGGTAGAGCGTCAGCCTGGCGTGCAGAAGTCCCAGGTTTGATTCCCGGCCAGGGCACACAGGAGAAGTGCTCATCTGCTTCTCCATCCCTCCCCCTCTCCTTCCTCTCTGTCTCTCTCTTCCCCTCCCGCAGCCAAGGCTCCACTGGAGCAAAGATGGCCCGGGCGCTGGGGATGGCTCCTTGGCCTCTGTCCCAGGCGCTAGAGTGGCTCTGGTCACAACAGAGCGACGTCCCAGAGGGGCAAAGCATCGCCCCCTGGTGGGCAGAGCGTCGCCCCCTGGTGGGCGTGCCGGGTGGATCCCGGTCGGGCGCATGCGGGAGTCTGTCTGTCTCTCCCCGTTTCCGGCTTCAGAAAAATACAGAAAAAACAAAATTAATTCATTAAAAAAAAATGATTCTATGAGCACTTCATGTATTCTAGATATTAATTATTTGGTATAATATATATGTTGCAAATAGCTTATAGTTTGTCTTTTCATTTACATTTCTTAGCTATTTGCTGCTGATAGAAGACAAAATTATTATATTCAGCCATATTAGTAAGCATAATTTTTACAGTTTATTTGGATTGCTTTTATTTATTTTTTATCACTATCCCCATCAGACTCTAAACCCATGTAATCTAACACAGTGCATACATTGTTCAATGTAGTATCCTCTGTTCATATCAGAGTTCTTGAAGCAATCATTAAGTACATGTTGAATAGAAGAAGTTAGTGTTACCATTTGTAGAGACCTACACATGAAAATTAACAATCATTGGATTAGTCAGTAACTAGGTAAAAATGTTTTTCTGTATAGAGTATAAAACCAGATGCTTCAGAAAAATAAAATATATACAAGATGTGGTTTTGTACCCTCTAGGCATTTTTATAGCCACAGATTTCTTTCTTTTCACAATTGAATCCATAATTCCTTTATTTAGTCTACTTTGGGCATTAGACTCAGTATTATTTTTTAATACCTACAGATGTTTTTAAAATATTTTCAACATTTGTTTTTCTATGTGGTATTTATTATGTAAAACAACATTAATGTAGCTAGTATCTCCAGAAAATTATTTGAAACACCTGTTAACTTTCCTGAGCATTAGGAAAATTTGCCATATGTTCTGACTCCATGAACAATCTACACTGAACATTTTAAAAAACACTAGTAATATAAAAACAAAACTTTCAAATTATTATTTTTGTTTATAATAAGATGTAAAAAGTATATGAGCACAGTTAAATAGAAAACTAATTTTGCTCCTTTAAACTTGGGAAGCATCCTCTTTTACTTGAATTAAAAAAAAATCAAGGTACCATTATATGTATAACCAGGGAAATCTGGGAATAATGCCAAACACTGTGAAATAAAATGTTAAAGAACAAGAACAGGTGGAGAGTTTTCCTTTACAGAACATTTAATATTGCTTGGGTAGACAGAACAAGGTTCAGCATATGTTGTTAAAAGCAGAAAAAATGGCATGTGTATTATTCTAGTTAGAAAAATCATCTCATCACTATAATGTCTATAACTCATCAAAATTTGTAATGATAACTACTAACTTATTTTATTCAGATGTATTTTAAGAATGCTCTAAAGATCTAGACATTATAAGTGAATTTTTTATTGTTATCTAAACACAGGCCTTATGCTAATTTTGTTAAACACAGGCTGTATTCAATCAGGTAAATATTTCATGAGATTGCATCTTAACTATATCATTCATTAATTTAAGTCAGTATTTATATTTATATTTTGTTACTTTGTCACCTACTATAAAAATAAAATGGTAATCTAAAGAGGCAATTTACAATGTTTGACCATGGCTCCTTTGCCTGACCGTACCTCAATTTTCCTTTTCATAAAATAAAGATATTAATATTTGCTTCATACGATTGTTATGAAGACAAAGAGAATCAATGGAAGATGCATAGAATAAAGCCAAGTGCATTGTAAGTGTCCAATCAGTATTAGTTTTTATTATTATAGTTACAGGACTGCCAAAATAAAAAGTGTCAGCAAAAAGTTACTCCATCTGACCAGGCTGTGGCTCAGCGGATAGAGAGTAGAATTGGGACATGGAAGACCCAGGTTCAAGGCTTCAAGGTTGCCAGCTTGAGCATGGGTTCATCCAGTTTGAACACAGGTTCACTGGCTTGAATGTGGGATCATAGACACGACCCCATGGTCGCTTGCTTGTTTCCAAAGGTTGCTGGTTTCAGCCCAAGGTTGCTGCTTGAGCAAGGGGTCACTCACTCTGCTTTGGTCCCAGGTCAAGGCACATATGAGAAAGGAATCAATGAACAACTAAGGAGCTGCAACAAAAAATTGACGCTTCGCATCTCTCTCCCTACCTGTCTGTCTGTCCCTCTCTCTGTCTCTGTCATACACACAAAAAGTTATTCTATTATTAAACAATTGGAATTAAGACATATGGATTGAATCTCTACAACATAGATTTGTATTACTACTTTTTGCTCCTGTGTATTGAAGCATCCACCGGGTATAATAAAAAAAACAAATGTCGGAGACTTTCAGAGGTAGGTATAGATGTAACTTTATTGGCCAGTTTCACCTGCGCAGGGGCGAGTTCCCTGATGTCCAGAGACACTGTACTCAGTAGGAGCTGCAAATGGGAACTGCCCCGGGCGCTTACAGCTAGTTCCTTATATATCCTAAGTAAGCAAGCATAAATACAGAAGCAAAAATAGCGGTCACTTATTTGCTAAGGTAGTTGCACATAGCATAGCAACAGAGGCTGGGTCTAGCTCATTGGCGAACTTCAAACATAAACTTCTGATAAGGGTCTCTAACCAATGGAATGCAAACGTTTGTCTTCCTTTGTTCTTAGCCTTACAGGGTCCATATCCTTACCTCCCTGTCTCTGCGTCTGCACTCTAGCAATCCCAGCACACTTTCCTGAATCTAACAATTTGATCTTTTCTTGATCCTTACATGTATGACTGCTCAAGTTGTGTACTGTACAAGCCCGTGTTGGTCAAATAAGTTTATAAATATGATGTAGATGTTTGCTCGCTTGTTGTTTGCATTGGGGGCTGGGCAACACCAGATATCCTGGTCTGTGAGGTTGTGGGTTGCCTTCCTGACTGGGAGGGGCTGTTGTCCTGCTAATGATTCTGGAAGAGAGATTCTACCCCCACCACTGAGAGGTGCAGGAGGATTTCTTTTTTCTCCACTCCCTGATCCTTTGCCCTCCATGGGCAGGTTTTCTGCTTTTCCCTTAGATTTTCCTGTGGCTTGCCTGTCTTGTTGAGACATCAATAAACAGAATGGCTCACCATCCTTGACTCCATTGTTTCTTTACCATCTGCCAGAATTTAATGAGAACTTGCATGTGAATGGCCACAGTGGCAGTTGCAGGCTCCTGGCCTTACAACTGGCGTAGCTTGCAGCAAGATTCAGATCAGATCGCTATGGAGCTGCCACCCTTGAGGGGTAGGATAGAGGACTGGCTGCTGTTCTGGCTCCCCTAGGCTGTCCTTTTAGGGGCCATTGGCTGGATGTTGTGTGTGTGTGTATGTGTATGACAGAGACATAGAGAGGGACAAACAGACAGGAAGGGAGAGAGATGAGAAGCATCAGTTCTTCAATGCAGCACCTTAGTTGTTCATTGATTGCTTTCTCATATGTGCTTAACTGTGGGGCTTCAGCAGACTGAGTAACCTCTTGCTCGAGCCAGTGAACCCGGGCTCAATCTGGTGAGCCTTGTTCAAACCACATGAGCCCACGCTCAAGCTGGCAACCTCAGTGTCTCAAATCTGGGTCCTCCGCATCCCAGCTTGACGGTCTATCTACTGCACCACTGCCTGGTCAGGTGAGCTGGGTATTAATCAAGAGGAAACCAGGAGCCCTGTGCAAGAAGCCATCCGAGGTTAAAAGCTTTAGGACAGGCATCCCCAAACTATGGCCCGCTGGCTGCCTGCGGCTCCCTGAGGCCATTTATCCAGCCCCCCCCACCCCCCACCACACTTCTGGAAGGGGCACCTCTTTCACTGGTGGTCAGTGAGAGGAGCACTGTTTGTGGTGGCCCTCCAATGGTCTGAGGGACAGTGAACTGGCCCCCTGTGTAAAAAGTCTGGGGACCCCTGCTCTAGGATGAATTGCAAATCAAATGGCAGAAAAGGCTGGAATTGGAACAAATACTGGAAAAGGAATTACGGGTTCGTGAGTTGCAGTTTACCCTGGAAGCTGAACGTTTGCACCGGCAGTTGTTGGCGAAACAACTGCAGATTCAAGAGCTCATGTCTCAGCTTCTGGCCAAAAGCCAGCAGCCATAGGAGCCTAAATGGTCGCCAGAGGAGCAGTAGCATCTGTGCTGGCAGATTGGCTTTCAGTCAGCGGGAACAGGTGCTTGCAACTCCTCTTCTAAGGATGAGAAGGCTCAGGCTGAAGCTGCCATATGCACACTGAGAGCCCAACCAGTGGTCACCAAGAAGGTAAAAACCCAGCAGCAAAGAGTCCCTCAGGGGCAGCCACAGCCTCCTGCCCAGGTAATGGAACACTCTGTGGTCCGGCCCTATACCCAGGCAGAGCTGATGGAGTTGGGGACACAATTTAGGCAGAAACCTACTGAATCCCTGGTAGCCTGGTTACTATTATTATGGGACATAGGGGTGGATGGCATCATGCTCTGCAGAACAGAGATGGAGAAATTGGCCACCATTACCACACACTCCTCCTTGAGGTAGCATCTTCAGAACTGCCCTGGCAACCCAGGAGACCATACCCTATTAGAATGGGTGATGGCCCCCATTCGTATGATCTGGCAGAATGCTGGAGAATTGCCAGGGGCAATGAGTCAGTGGTAGTGCTACAGTGAGTTACTAAAGGTCCTTTGGGAACTAGGTATGAAGAATGCTGTTTTTAACCCTGGGTCCCGTGGGCCAGACGAGGAAATGTTTACAGCAAAAATGATGGAATTTGTCCTTGCTAGCGCCCCGTCAGCCCTTTTTGGGTCACTTGTGACTATCTTGGGCCCCTATATAGGGCAGCTGATCAATGCAGTTACACAGATGGTAGCAGATTTGGGAGAGTTGGAGGTCACTCAGGATCATAAAGCAGTGAGGGCTGCTGCCTATGCCCCCCCAACTAACAAGGAAAACGGGCCTATAAATGTTACCCAAACACAGATGTGGGTAGATCTGACTGCGGCTGGAGCAGATAAGGGGAAATTGGATGGCCAGTTTAATAAAATTCTTTTGGAGCTTTGGCGGCAGCTTGAACCAGAACAGAAGTTCCAACCACTGAGACGGAAGGCCCCAGCAGCTACCAATAAAGCGTTTGGTCAGCAGGCAGCTCAGTTACAAGATTATATGATAGAGACAGCTGAGGGAGAGGAGAAATCCCAAAACCCACTGTACTAGTTTGAATAGGAAAAGGGCTGAGGGACCCATCTAACAGGGATGGGCAGGGGCTGGTGGCCACATGTGGAACTGGCTATCCACTGGTCCCCTTCCAATGTACAATGGTGCTGAGATCGCCGGTTCGAAACCCTGGGCTTGCCTGGTCAAGGCACATATGGGAGTTGATGCTTCCAGCTCCTCCCCCCCTTCTCTCTGTCTCTCCCTCTTCTCTCTAAAATGAATAAAAAAAATGTACAATAGGTGTTGGCCTTGGTGGATACAGGTGTAGAATATTCCCTCCTCTATGGGAACCTAAAGCAGTTTGCTGGGACCCCAGTGGCCATTGATGGTTATGGGGGCCAAACTGTTTGTGTGAAGCCAATAACTATTCCATTGGGGGTAGGAAGACTGCCTCCTAAGCCATATAAGGCGTATGTATCTCCTATTCCTGAATATATTTGGGGGTAGATGTCTTGCAAGAACTGTGGTTGGAAACTATAGCCAGGGAGTTCCGGCTGCGGATCAGGGTTGTGAAGGCAGTGTTGTGGGGACATGCATCACATTACCCATTGCAATTACCCATCCCTCGGCGTGTGACTAACACCAAGCAATACTGCCTTCCAGGGTGGCTATGAAGAAATTGCTGGGACAGTCCTCAGACTAGAAAAGGTGGGGATCATCCGGCCAGCACACAGTCCTTACAACACCCCGGTATGGCCTGTGCACAAACCAGATGGAACCTGGAGAATGACAGTAGATTACAGAGAACTTAATAAAGTTGTTCCCCTTTGTACACAGCTATTCCCTCGATAGCTAACATGATGGATCGGCTAGGCCATGAGTTGGGGACATACCACTTTGTGGCAGATTGGCCAATGCCTTTTTCTCTATTGATATAGCCGCAGAGAGTCAAGACCAATTTGCCTTCAGTTGGGAAGGGAGACAATGGACCTTTACAGTATTACCCCAGGGCTATTTGCATAGCCCCACCTTGTGCTATGGGCTGGTGGCTGCTGACCTGGCTAAATGGAAACAACCAGAGATAGTTTGCACGTACCATTATATTGATGATATTATACTCACTAGTCATTCTCTTCCAGAATTGGAGCAAGCAGTCCCTACCCTGCTATCCCATTTGAAAGCATGTGGCTGGGCAGTCAATGAGAACAAAATACAAGGACCTGGGTTATCTGTTAAATTCTTGGGAGTTGTCTGGTCAGGTAAGACAAAACTTATCCCTGATACAGTTATAGATCAGATCCAAGCATACCCAGTGCCCTCTACAGTAAAACAGTTATAGGAATTCTTAGGTTTGGTGGGGTATTGGTGAGCATTAATACCCTATATGGCTCAGTTACTATGCCCCTTGCACAGCCTTATTCAGAAGGGAGTTTGCTGAGATTGGACCGAGCAGAGGCAAGGTTCATTTGCAGCAGCTAAGAGAGCTGTCAAGGTGGCACAGGCCTTGAATGTGTTTGATCCTGCCAGGCCCTGTGAGCTAGATGTTCATGTAACCTCAGAGGGGTTTGGATGGGGCTTGTGGCTATGACAAAGCGCTTACGGCAACCTATTGGGTTTTGGTCCCAATTGTGGAAAGGTGCTGAAGTTCGTTACTCATTAGTGGAGAAGCAGCTGGCAGCTGTGTATGCTGCCCTCCTGGCCACTGAGAGTATTATGACCACAACATCAGTTACAGTCAAGAAAACATACCCTATTGCAGGATGGGTGAGAGATTGGGTGACCAAACCCCGTAGTGGTATGGCCCATACCTCCATTCTGGCCAAGTAGGATGCCTACCTGCAACAACTCTGTGCTCTTAGCACCAGCCCATTGAGGGCAGAACTGTGGGAAGTCTTGGGTCGAGAGGTGATTGCTCATCCCTGAGGATGCCTGGCATACTGATGGTTCCAGCAGGGGCCAACCTGCCAAATGGATGGCTATTGCCTTCCATCCAGCCACTGAGACTATTTGGATGGACATGGGTACAGGCCAAAGTAGCCAATGGGCATAATTAAGAGCTATTTGGCTAGTTGCCCATAATGAACCTTTACCTCTGGTGATCTGCACTGACAGCTGGGCTGTTTATCGTGGACTGACCCTTTGGATTGCTACTTGGCACATTAACCAGTGGATGGTAATGTACCGTCTACTATGGGGTTAGGCCATGTGGAAGGACTTATGGGAAGTAGGACACCAGAAGCAGGTGACAGTATATCATGTCACAGGGCATGCCCCTCTAGCCCATCCTGGGAGTGATGAGGCAGATATGCTGGCAAGGGTGCGATGGTTGGAGACTGCACCTGCAGGTGATGTGGCACAGTGGCTCCATCGGCGCCTGCTCCATGCAGGACAGAAAACTATGTGGGCTACGGTTAAGGCGTGGAACTTGCCTGTGTCCTATGCTAAGGAACTTGCAGCCTGTGAGCAATGTGCAGTATGTTCCAAGGAGCACCCTCAGAGACCACTGGTGTCACTTGGACAGGTCCAGAGGGGTCATGTTCCACTGACACGATGGCAGATAGACATCATTGGACCCCTACCAAAGTCAGAAGGGTACCAGTATGTAGTCACCTATGTAGATACTGCTACCGCTTCTTGCTGCTTACCCCACTCATAACCCTGGCCAAAGGGCAGTCATTCAGACTCTGGACCACCTGAGTGCTGCATGTGGGTGACCACTGGTCCTTGAAAGTGACAATGGTACCCACTTCACTGGTTCTATAGTGAGAATGGGCTCAAGAGCTGGGGGTGACTGGAAGTACCATGTTCCCTACCACGCCCAGGCTGCTGGCGGTATCATTGAGCGGTATAATGGACTCTTAAAGCAGAGACTGTGACAGGAGGGGGGGCACCAGCTCCCCTACTGGATGGACACGCCGCTTATGGACAGTACTCCGGATTTTGAATGAGAGACCTCGACAGGGGAGCCCAGCCCCAGTAGAGGCCCTCCTCCATCGGGCAGCTGCCCCCACTCAGTTGCAGATATGTACCAAGGACACTTTACTCAAGCCAGGTTTTGGACAGCAGGGCAATGTGCTCTTGCCTGCCCCAATAGCTCTCCTTAAAAGCCAATGACTTCAATGGACTTGGCCCTGAACTGTACAGGCCCCCCATCTGAGATGGGTGGCCTTGTTGGCACCATGGGGAAAGGGGCTAGAGGTGGACCTCTAGTTAACTCCTTGGGCAACCAGCACCTGGCCACCTAAGGTAGAAGTGTATTATCCCATGAGTGCTGAGGGGGACAGCATTATAAAGGCACCTTTGTAATTTCTTTATGGCCAATAATGAGTTCTCCTATTTTAGTACACATAGAACCAGCAGATGCTAGTGTACTGGACAATAAGGTTTGGTATGCCTGCTCAGGGCGGCCTCTGGTACCAGCTACAGTGCTGTCTGCAGATGAAACTCTGGCCTGTATTCTGTCAGAGGGAAAAGATTTGCCTCTCTTGGTGCAACTGACAGCTCTCTCATTTTGTCCATAGCTTATGATTTGGTAATTCTATTGCTGTAGTTTGTACTGTTTCTGTTCATGCAATGACCTCACTCTTCCTACAGTGACCATTGTGGAAGATGCCTGTGGTTTAGATTGTAAAGTGAGCAAAAGGGGTGGAATGTTGGTTAAATAAGTTTATAAATATGATGTATAGGTTTGCTTGCTTGTGGTTTGCATTGGGGGCTGTGCAACACCAGATATAGTGGTCTGTGAGTTTGCAGGTCACCTCCTGACTGGGAGGGCCCGTTGTCCTGCTAATGTTACTGGAAGAGAGATTCTACCCCCACCACTGGGAGGTGCAGGATGATTTCTTTTTTTCTCTTCTTCCTGATCCCCTCCCCTCCATGGGAGAAAAAAACCTTGCTTTTCCCTTGGCTTTTCTTGTGGTTTGCCTGTCTTGGTGAGACACCAATAAACAGAATGGCCCACCATCCTCCAACTCTACCGTTTCTTTACCGTCTGCCTAAATTTAATGAGAACCTGGATGAGCATGGCCATACTGGAAGTGGCAGCCCCTGGCCTTACACCCCGTGTAGGCTGTTTACACAATGGCATCTTGCAGAGACGCAGCCAATGTAATTCTCCATTTGTTGGGTACACAAGTGTTTTCTTTACTTTTGCTCCGTTGTATTATGGCTGCACCATGTGTGCACAGTCTATGGAAGGCTGCAGTGCTTGCCCTCAGGGTGGAAAATTGCAAATTGCAGAATGCCTTCCTACTTGGGAGGGGCCACTGTTTGCTCCTGTTTGCTGAAGAAGGGTTTTTCCCCCAGCCTGTTTTGAAAGTTGATCAGAGAGAGGGAGTGTGGAGGGGCTTGGGAGACCTTCGAGAAAGGGAAGCAGTCTTCCCTGCCTGTTTGCTCATCCACTGTTACAAGACTCTAATAAACGGACAGGAGCAAGGTCCCTCGTTTACACATTAAAGCTTTATTGTCTAGCTTGGCCAAGCGGCTGGAACTCCAACAGAAATCTGACGGAGAACGCACTGGCCCTTTGTCCTACTTAGTTTTTATAGTTTTGTAAGTGGGAAGTACAGAAGCAAAAATTGCAATTAGGAGCCCCTTACTGCTATTGGTTATAGTCATATGTCCTTTAACATGATAGGACCATGCTCAATTTGCAAACCATACATCATTTTGGAGAAAACAAAATTTACAAGTCAACACAATGGTAGAAAGATATCTCTTTACATATTAAAAGGCCTTCCTATATTTTCTAGTGTTCACCCGCCATCTCTCTGTTCAGAGTCAGATGTATTAACCACATGCATTTACATAAGAGAGGTAGTTTCTTTGGGGACAAATGCCCGCAAATGGCTCATTGCTGTAAGAAAAGGTTCATTTTGGCTTTTCCCTTCCTGCACCTGGCTAGCCATTCACTCCCTTCCCCACAGGTGTGGTGGAATGTCAGGGAATCTATGCTTTCCTTCCCTTTTCATTTACAATACAATGGCAAGAGCCATCCTGGCTATGCTAATCACACAGCACAGAGACTATTCTCACAATTTCTCTTAACCCAAATTAATAAAATGTTCTCCAAGCCTCCTAAAATATTAATATTAATTCTGTAGCCTTTGGTACTTTACAACATCTGCGGGTGAAATGGCTCAGTGGCTCCTCATTCCCCCCTCTGAATGGGAAGATAAGACGCGGTATCTACCAAGGGGAGAGGCTGGTAGGTAGGCTGAAACGTAGGTCGGCAGACCAGGAGGTTGACGGCCCCTAGCTGGCATTTGACAAGGGTGGGATAAGCAATAATCAGGTATTGCTCTCTTTGTTAACTGGGCAGGTGAGATGGGTGGTTAGGCCCAGCACCTGTCCCCTGGATATAAAAAAAACCCTGCTTATATTTCAGTTTCCAAAAGATATTAAAATTTCCAATTTGTGTGTTGTGAGTCTTACTCATTTGAATTCCCATGTTTGGATTTGAAGGCAGACTGGAAAAATACAGAACAAACACAAAATTAGTATAGCCAATGCTAACAGATACCCAAAACAAGTATACTAATACATCACAGTGATTAAAGCCTTTAAGCAAATCTTTTAAGCTAATACAACAAGAATTTATAAAAAAGTAATGTCCTTAAAGTGTTTACCAAGTCCAAGTTGGCACCAACACCATTCCAAATTTTTGCAAATGCATCCCAACCCCAGTTCAGTCCATCAAAAACTGTCCCAGGAGGAGTCCAGGAAGAGTCCACATTCAGGAAAAGTCCACATGGCACTGGAATTGCCGTCACACTTCTACACTCTGCAGTTAGCATCAAAGTCCCAATGACTGCTGCTCCCAGCTGGCAAAGACCCAGGTAGACTGGAAAAGCCACCTGCAGCATGCATGAAAATGGAGCTTCCATTTTCTTTAAACTGGAGAGGTGAACCCAGGGTGCCTTTCTCTGGAGCTCTGCAATTATGGCATGGTGAAGAGAACCTGTGGATACACTATCCTGGGTAGCAGAGGTAAGTTCGTCTAAATTAGGAGTAAGTCCCAGCCTAAAATAGGCATGGGGAATTGAAGCAAGAGGAATAAAGGAAACACTAAATATTAAACAAAGCAGCAGAAAATAAGACTATCAACACCCACAACAGAGATCTTCGAGGGATGAATAAAAAAAACCTGAATATTCAGGCAAGGCATAGTAGGTAGCCCTTGTGTCCATAAGAAAGGAGATCAGTTTACCTGCTACTTGGAAGAAATACGCTAGGCTCGTGAGATGGGGCCGATGGCCCCGGGCACCTTTAATCTTCAGTGGCAAGCCTCAGTAGGCTGGCAAGGTCAGGTCACAGGTAGCCGGAGCAGGGCTAGAGGAGACTGAACCCTCCCTTGGAGGAGTGAGGGAGCAGCTTACCTTCCAGTGTCCCTTTTTTCCATAGTAAAGGCATGTCCCTGGTGGGGGTCGAGAAGCCTGGCAGGCTTTAGCTCAATGACCTTCCTTTCCACTCTTGAAGCAGGGCCCTGATGGGAGTCCTATGAAGTCTCTCGAGGGCGTTGGAGCCTTTATGGTTGTATGCCAAGAGCTGGTATTTTACCTAATCTCTTTTTGGCTTTGTCTGCCTTTTCTGTTCCTCTCTTCGTCATTATAGACTTTAAATTCCATGCTCAGAAGATCTCATTGAGGGGTTTGAGGGTCCCCATATGCCTATATAAACTTTTTCCATATACTTAAGGCTGATTGGAAAAAGACAAAACAGCATTATTTAGCTGGACTAAATAAAAGATGGTAGAAGTTTGCAGGAAGAGAAAAGAAGTTTGGCATCTTTTGTAGGATTTCAGAGTCTCTCAGTTGCTGAATCAACCTGTACATTAGTATTTAAGAGAAAATTTTTAAAAGGTCCAAAACACGAAGTTTTATTGAAAACAATAAAATATAGCAGATTCTTATTTTAAAGTAAAACTGACTTTTCCCAGAAATTTCCTAGTACTGCATTATTTTGATTACTATTAAAAACAAAACAAAACAAGGTCCCAATTTCAAAATAATTAGCAAACCTGTTGGTAAACATTCTTTTCATGGTTCTAGTTATTTTTTTCCTAAATTTTACATTTGCACCTTTTTAAGAATGAAAATTTTTCTTTACACTAAAGGAAACAGATTTATTGTAATAAACTTAAACATAAAAAAAACCCTGAATGTCAGAATTACATAGACCTTTCATTCAGAATAAATATTTAAAGAATAAGCTGTTCTGATGCATCTAAAACATTCATCCAACAAATTAAAACAAATTTTAGCACATACTTGCACAATGCACGCTTGCAGCGGTGAGATACTATCAGGAATACAAAAACAAATCTATTTAAGTAACCCATATAACAATAACAAAGTATTCAATGTATTAATACTATTAGAGAGGTATTATAAATTGATACAGTAGCTTAGTGCCATGAAAGATTAATTTCGACCGGTTTTTAAAGAGAAAGAGGTAGTCATGTCAGACAGCTTAACTCCTGAAGCAAGTTTAGATTTTAACAGAATCTTACCTCTCTCCTGTATTTACCAATGGAATTAGAGCCTTGCTTAGGGTGGCTCTTCTTTCTCCCTTGTCACCACACAGATTTTTAAGCATTTGTTGAGTATACTTTATAATATCTTTACTTCAAAATTATAAGAAATACTTGTCTTTATGTTAACTTAACAAAACATAGTAAATGCATTTTCAAGTAACATTTCCAAACTTATTAAAACAGTTCTATTAATTAACAGGCAAATTAAAGTGCACAATAAGGCTGGAAAATTCCAGTACATTATTTCCAGTGGCCATTATTTTTCTATATTATTAATGAAAATCTACACCTTTGCTAGGTAAATTCACCCTGTTTTAAGTGCTGCAGCCTGAAGTTTGAAGCAGTTTGGCCAAAATTAGCAAGTTTTAGGATTCACATTTTATTCAATTTAAATTTAAATGAGCACGCTATATTTACTCCAGTTAAAATTAGAAATTTGTAGGGATGATATCATCTTTAATCCTAGCTTGCACACAGTGGGTAAGCAAAAACGCACCCACCAGGCTTTAAAACCCACTCACATTCAGTGCTCACAAAGCTACTGACCTATCTGAGCTTCCCAGAATCGAAGGTTCCAGTTCATCAGACCTATCCACCTCTGCTCCCCATCTTCTCCCTTCTCTTTGCATAAACTCTGCACAAGCCGACCCTTCACTCAGCACTCCACCATCCTGGCCGCCTCTCCCAGCCTCCTTCACGTGGCCTTTCTCTGCTCTGCCCTCATTTTATAGTGTAGAAATCCAAACTTCTAATCCAATATACAAAATAGGGAAGTCTCTAATACAAAGTCACTTATCAGAGACATGATGGGATTGTACCACCCCACATCAAAAAGGGCAGTGAAGGCTTAATCCCAAAACCAAGCCCCAGGCTACAAGAATTCTGCCTGCCCACAGACACACATATTAATATCACCTGGGCAACAGCCTCCACGTGGGCAGCGCCACCTTTAACAAAGCGAGCATAATATCGATATATTTTATCTGCCTAACACCTTTATTCAAAATTTGCACCGGCCGACAAGCAAACACACAGGGCTCCCAAAGCCACTGACAAATTCTCTGGTTCCAAAACCAGAAAATCTCCAGTATTTCCTAGAATCAAAGGCTTCACCAGTCCCAAAGCCCCAGGATGCCGACTAGGCCCTTCTTTTCCCCCAGCCAAACACTGTAGAGTCTCGCTGGGGTGGGACTCGCCAAACCCTGCCGCCACCTGCTCACACAACTTCCTCTTCCCTACGCTCCGAAAGGCGCTTCTCTCATGATGAACTGGCCTAGGGAGCGCCCCACACAACCAGCCCTGGGATTCCAGAGGCAGCTGCTGAACCACGGGGTGAGAGAGCAGGTGCCCTCGGGGCTAGCCGGGCACCCATGGCAGGGAGGGGCCCATAAAAAGCGCATGCGGAGGAAACCAAGCACCAAGCGGGTGTGAGAAGCCCCTTGGGCAACAGGCGGGTCCACTGGGAAAACACACGGGAATTCCCCAAACCACCACACACGGGCAGCTCCTGACGACCACCCCCTTTCTCCACACTCTAAAAACTTTGACGAACGCAGTGACAAAAACAGATAGACAAACAGCAAAAAAACAGACAAACAGCAAAAACAGCTAAACAAATAGGCGCCATCAACTGCTCTCGAGCTCGGAATATCTAAACTCAAACGGGGTTCCCTAAATGCGGGGTGCCCCACCAAAGTTTCCAAACCTCGCGTCCGAGGGGAAACCGGCCACCGGCTCCTTCCCGGCTCGTCAGCCAGAGCACACGTGGCAACCAAAACGGTCACGACCTTGTTTCCACTTACCCGGGGTTGGACAATAAAGCTCCAATGTGCAGTCCGACGGCTTTCCCGGCCAATGCACCAAATGTTAATCCAAATTTGGAAGGACTTGAATTATGGAAGACAGAAGAAAGGTCCGTCGTTTACACATTAAAGCTTTATTGTCTAGCTTGGCCAAGCGGCGGGAACTCCGACAGAAATCTGACGGAGAGCGCGCCGGCCCTTTGTCCTACTTAGTTTTTATAGTTTTGTAAGTGGGAAGTACAGAAGCAAAAATTGCAATTAGGAGCCCCTTACCGCTATTGGTTATAGTCATATGTCCTTTAACATGATAGGACCATGTAAAGCCAGCAGGCACGGCCAGGGCTACCAGGGCCACCATCACAGCAGCCGCCCGGCCCATGCAGGTTCACATTGGATTCGGACAGTCAGCAAAGAAACAGCGGAGCCAAAAACTGATGGGCCATAGTCTTTAATCCTAGCTTGCACCCGGCGGGCAAGTAAAAATACACACTGGGCTCCAAAATCCAGTCACATTCAGTGCTCACAAAGCCACTGACTTATCCGAGTTTCCTAGAATCAAAGGTTTCTAGCTCACCAGACTTATTCACCTCTGTTCCCCATCTCCTTCCTTATCCCAAATACAAACTCTACACAAACTGGCATCTCACTCAGGACTCCACCATCTTGGCTGCTTCTCCTGGCCTCCTCCACGTGGCCTTTCTCTGCTCTCCTCTGCTCTCTTCTAATGATAATCTCAGGAACCAAGCGGCAAGTTCCCGTTCTTTACCCCTATTTTATAGTGTAGCTTCACAACCTCTAATCCAATATACAAAATAGGGAAGTCTCTAATACAAAGTCACTTCTCTGAGGCATGATTGGATTGTACCACCCCTCATCAAAAAGGGTGGGAAAGGCTTAATCCCAAAACCAAGCCTCATGCTACAACAATTCTCAACACACATTAATATCACCTGGGCAACGGCCTCTTTAACAAAGTGAGCATAATACATTTTATCTGCCCAACAGACCACGGTCAATTTGCAAACCATACATCATTTTGGAGAAAACAAAATTTACAAGCCAACACAATGGTAGAAAGATGTCTCTTTACATATTAAAGGCATTCCTATATTATCTAGTGTTTATCTGCTATCTCTCTGTCCAGAGTCACACACGCATTTACATAGGAGAGGTAGTTTCAGTGGGGACAAATGCCTGCAAATGACTCATTGCTATAAGAAAAGGTTTATTTTGGCTTTTCCCTTCCTGCACCTTGCTAGCCATTCACTCCTTTCCCCAGAGGTGTGGTGGAATGTCAGGGAATCTATGCTTTCCTTCCCTTTTCATTTACAATACAATGGCAAGAGCCATCCTGGTTATGCCAATCACACAGTACAGAGACTATTCTCACAATTTCTCTATACACCTTTACCCAAATTAATAAAATGTTCTCCAAGCCTCCTAAAATATTAATATTAATTCTGTAGCTTTTGGTACTTTACAACACCTGCGGGTGAAGTGGCTCAGTGGCTCCTCAAATAGTATAGTATATTTTCAGAGTAAAATTCCTATTCTCTCTGACTTTATTGCCAGAAGGAAGAGCTACAATTATATTATTCAATGTTGTGTTTCCACAAGCTTTTCTATAGAGCTATGTATGAAAACTAATCTAAAAACAGATTGCCATCATTCAGATATCATCCACATAAGAGAAGTCAGAACACTTTTACTTATTAGCTTGCTTATTTATGCAGTACAGCCCATTTGGAAATAATTTTTTCATATTTCCCATTTCAAACTTACTTTACATTAATTTACTTTATTCTAATTGTATTTGGAATGGGGTACATTTGAATACTTCAATTTGCCTAGAATTGTATGAGAATCTGATGAACAAGAAAAGACAGTTTATATTTGAAAAATATAAGCTACAACTAATTTCACCCTTGATGATTCCATCTTTACCCATGAAATATAAAAATTGGGCCAAATTTAGAAATATGTGTGTAAAGCCAGTATCCAAAGCTACTATCACAGCAGCCTGGCCCATGCAGGTTCACATTGGATTCGGACAGTCGGTAAAGAAACAACGGAGCCAAAAACTGGTGGGCCATCATCTTTAATCCTAGCTTGCACCTGGTGGGCAAGTAAAAACACACACTGGGTTTCAAAACCCACTCACATTCAGTGCTTACAAAGCTACTGACTTTATCCGAGTTCTCCTAGAATCAAAAGTTTCTAGGCCCTGGCCGGTTGGCTCAGCGGTAGAGCGTCGGCCTGGCATGCGGGGGACCCGGGTTTGATTCCCGGCCAGGGCACATAGGAGAAGAGCCCATTTGCTTCTCCACCACCCCTTTCCTTCCTCTCTGTCTCTCTCTTCCCCTCCCGCAGCCAAGGCTCCATTGGAGCAAAGATGGCCCGGGCACTGGGGATGGCTCCTTGGCCTCTGCCCCAGGCGCTAGAGTGGCTCTGGTCATGGCAGAGCGATGCCCCAGAGGGGCAGAGCCTCGCCCCTGGTGGGCGTGCTGGGTGGATCCTGGTAGGGTGCATGCGGGAGTCTGTCTGACTGTCTCTCCCCGTTTCCAGCTTCAGAAAAATACAAAAAAAAAAAAAAAAGTTTCTAGCTCACCAGACTTATTCACCTCTGTTCCCCATCTCCTTCCTTCTCCCTGCACAAACTCTGCACAAACTGACTTTTCCTTCAGCACTCTGCCATCTTGGCTGCTTCTCCTGGCCTCCTCCACATGGCCTTTCTCTTCTTTCTGCTCTCTAATGCTAATCTCAGGAACCAAGAGAGCAAGCTCCCGTTCTGCCCCCATTTTTAAGTGTAGAAATCAAAACCTTTAATCCAATATACAAAATAAGGAAGTCTCTAATACAAAGTCACTTATCAGAGACATGATGGGATTGTACCACCCCACATCAAAAAGGGTGGGAAAGGCTTAGTCCTAAAACCAAGCCCCAGGCTACAAGAATCCTGCCTGCCCACAGCCCACCTCCAACACACATTAATATTACCTGGGCAACAGGCTGCCATGTGGGCAGTACCATCTTTAACAAAGTGAGCATAATATATATATATATATATATATATATATATATATATATATATATATATATTTTTTTTTTTTTTTTTTTTTTTTTTTTTTTTTTTTTGCATTTTTCTGAAGCTGGAAACAGGGAGTGACAGTCAGACAGACTCCCGCATGCGCCCGACCGGGATCCACCCGGCACGCCCACCATGGGGCGATGCTCTGCCCACCAGGGGGCGATGCTCTGCCCATCCTGGGCATCGCCATGTTGCGACCAGAGGCACTCTAGCGCCTGAGGCAGAGGCCACAGAGCCATCCCCAGCGCCTGGGCCATTTTTGCTCCAATGGAGCCTTGGCTGCGGGAGGGGAAGAGAGAGACAGAGAGGAAGGTGCGGCGGAGGGGTGGAGAAGCAAATGGGCGCTTCTCCTGTGTGCCCTGGCCAGGAATCGAACCCGGGTCCTCCGCACGCTAGGCCGACGCTCTACCGCTGAGCCAACCGGCCAGGGCGAGCATAATATATTTTATCTGCTCAACAATGTGTGTAAAAATAATGGCTTGGTTCATGTCACTATTTGCCTCAAAATAGAGTATTTTATAAATATTTAAGGAAAAGAGTAAGGAATCGAAATGATGTAATATATACAATCCTTAAATAAAATAAAACCAGATCAAAATGTGACACCTCCTTTTTTTTTTTTTTTTTAGTTTTCTAGGATATGGTGTTGTAAAGTACCCAATCCACAATTCCACGGGTTTTAGTTGAGAAACCAAATTCAGATAAAATTTGAAAAGTTTTATTAAAGGAGGAAATTTATTAAATATGCCGGCCACATATATCTTACATGGGGCAGAAGTCCCAAATCGTGGGTCTGATTAATATTCTAGGGGCTGGTTATCTGGTTATATACCCTTAATTATACGTGGGTGGGGGAAAAGCCTGACATCATGGCATAAGCTTACAACCTTTGTTTTCACCTATACAGGTTTGGGAAAAGGATGAAGGGGGGATGGGACACAATTCATTAGCAAGTTCATAACATTTGTCTATAGGATTCATAAAAAATGTTTCTACACATTAAAATTTACAAGGTAACATAACAGTAAAAATGTCACTGTACATATTAAAAGATATTCCTATATTTTCTAGTGTTCATGTGCCATTCCTTTGTTCAGATATATATATTCCATGGGGACAAATGCCTGTAAATGGCCCATCAATATAAGAAAAGGTTTAATTTAATCTTTTCTCTTCCTGCACCTGGCTAGCTATTCACTGGCTTCCTCACAGGTGTGGGGGAAGTAAAAAATCCAACTCTCCTTCCCGTCTGCATTTACAACACAATGTCATCAGCCATTCCGGTTTTATGCTAATCACACAAGCATAGAAATCTCATCTACAAAATCTCTCTGCGCCTAGCCCAAAATAATAAAATGTTCTTTAAGCTTTTTTTTTTTTTTTTTTTTTTTTTTACAGAGACAGAGAGAGAGAGTCAGAGAGAGGGATAGATGGGGACAGACAGACAAGAATGGAGAGAGATGAGAAGCATCAATCATTAGTTTTTTGTTGCGACACCTTAGTTGTTCATTGATTGCTTTCTCATATGTGTCTTCACCAGGGGGTTACAGCAGACCCAGTGACCCACTGCTTGAGCCAGCGACCTTTGGTCCAAGCTGGTGAGCTTTGCTCAAACCAGATGAGCCCGCGCTCTAGGTGGAGACCTTGGGGTTTCAAACCTGGGTCCTTCTGCATCCCAGTCCAACGCTCTATCCACTGCACCACTGCCTGGCCAGGCAAGCTTCCTAAAATATTAATATTAATTCTGAAACTTTTGATACCTTACAACAATGGTTGAGGATGATTTTATTTTTCTTCAGCTCTTAAGAGTTGAAGAGATTCTGTGAACAACTGCTTTAAAAGTTGAAGTTGTTCAATGGTAATATAAAAGCCTTAAAATTCATGTTATGCAGAACTTTGAGTTAGGTGATTTACCATCTACTGCAAAAGGTGAGTGGTTAACTTTGTTTACTTCACTCACTCAATTCTATTGTATATGTAAATTTATGGTCCATATAAAAAATAGTATTCTCTCCTTTTTATTCTGATGTTATTTATTCTAAACAAAATTTAACTCTTAATGCTACAATTTATATTTTTCTCAGTGTTTTAGAAATTAAGAAATATATATTTTCCCAGCAATATTTATCTTATACTTATCATAATTTTATATATAGACTTGTTGGGGAAATAAGTTTGTAAAATGTGTCTTTTACATTTGCTTGCTTATATTTTGCATTGGCCTGGGCAGTGCCATATGAATGTAATCTGTGAAAGGCTGCAGTGCTTGCCCTAGGGAAGCAGATTGCAAATTGTTGATTGCCTTCCTGCTTGGGAGGGGCCGTTGTATTGGTAATGTTTGCTGGAGAAGTGATTTTTGACGAGTCTGGGTTTTGCAGGAAGAGTGCAGATGGGAAACTGGAGCTGAGGGGCTTTGGGAGCTCCACTGAAGCTGGTGTAGGTGTTGGTCAAATAAGTTTTTAAATATGATATATGTTTGCTTGCTTATAGTTTGCATTGGGTGTGGAGGACAGGCCATAAGCAGGCAGGGTGGTTATAGCCCAAGGTTTAGTTTTAAGACTAAGTTTTTCTCCACCCCTTTGACTGATTGCATGATGTGGGGTGGTGCACTCTCATGAGGAATCCAATTATGCCTCAGATAAGTGACTTTGTATCAGAGACTTCCTTGTTTGTATATTGGATTAAAGGTTTTGATTTCTACACTATAAAGTAGGGTAGACTGGGAGCTTGCTCTCTGGATTCCTGAGATTAGCATTAAAGAGGAGAGCAGAGAAAGGCCACATGGAGGAGGCCAGGAGAAGCAGCCAAGATGGTGGAGTGCTGAGGGAGAAGCAGTTTGTGCAGAATTTGTGTAGAGAGAAGGAGATGGGGAACAGAGGTGAATAAGGCTAGTGAGCTAGAAACCTCTGATTCTAGGAAACTCGGATAAGTCATTAGCTTTGTGAGCACTGAATGAGTGGGTTTTGGAGCCCAGTGTGTGTTTTTACTTACCCTCCAGGTGCAAGCTAGGATTAAAGCCACTAGTTCTTGGCTTTATTGTTTCTTTACTGTCTGTCCGAATCTAATGCAAACCTGTGTGGGCCAGACAGCTGTGATAGTGGCTGTGCCTACCTGCTTTATAGTAGGCCTTTGATTCTAAGAGAAACTGGAGAAGATTCTCCTGATTGTGAAACTGGAGAATGTGTCAGGGCTTTGGGAGCCCTGAGTGAGAGGGAAGTGGTTTTCCCTGCCTGTTTGCTTGTCTGCTGGTGTGAGACTTTAATAAACAGAATGGTCCACCACTTTTGGGCTCCACTATTTCTTTTCTGTCTGCCCGAATCCAATGAGAACCTACATGGCCATAACAGCAGCAGCCACTGGACACACAAGACTAAATAATGTATTAATCTATTAATTAATTTTTTGAGAAAAACCCATAATAGAAATGATGAACAATGTTAATTTTTGAAATGCATATATGTTGGTCAAATAAGTTTGTAAATATGATGTATATGTTTTATCGCTTATAGTTTGCATTGGGTGTGGGAGACAGGCTGTAAGCCAGAGAAGTCATTATAGCCTAAGGCTTAGTTTTAAGACTAAGCCTTTCCCACTCTTTTAATACTAAGATCTTTACAACATTCTTTTAATACTAAAATTTTATCAAAACTAAGCTTTTCCCCACATCCTTGATATTGCATAATGTGGGGTGGTGCACTCTTATAAGGAATCCCATTCATACTCAGATAAGTGACTTTGTATCAGAGACTTCCTTATTTGTATATTGTATATTGGCTTAAAGCAGGGGTCCCCAAACTATGGCCCATGGGCCACATGCAGCCCCCTGAGGCCATTTATCCGGCCCCCGCCGCACTTCCGGAAGGGGCACCTCTTTCATTCGTGGTCAGTGAAAGGAGCATAGTTCCCATTGAAATATTGGTCAGTTTGTTGATTTAAATTTACTTGTTCTTTATTTTAAATATTGTATTTGTTCCCGTTTTGTTTTTTTACTTTAAAATAAGATATGTGCAGTGTGCATAGGGATTTGTTCATAGTTTTTTTTTATAGTCTGACCCTCCAACGGTCTGAAGGACAGTGAACTGGCCCACTGTGTAAAAAGTTTGGGGACCCCTGGCTTAAAGGTTTTGATCTCTACACCAGTGGTGCTCAACCTTTCTAATGCCGTGACCCCGCAATACAGTTTCTCATGTTGCAGTGACCCCAAACCAAAAAATAATTTTGGTGGCCACTTCATAACTGTAATTTTGCTATAGTTATGATTCGGAATGTAAATACATGATATGCATTATGTATTTTCCAATGGCTTTAGACGAGCCCGCCGGGGTCGCGACCCACAGGTTGAGAACCGCTGCTCTACACTATAAAATGGGGCAGACCAGGAGCTTGCTGTCTCTCAGTTCCTGCTATTAGCATTCCAGAGAAGAAGCAGCCAAGATGGCGGAGTGCTGAAGGAGAAGCCAGTTTGTGCAGAGTTGTGCAGAGAGAAGATGGGGAACAGAAGTGAATAAGGCTGGTGAGGTAGAAACTTTTGATTCTCGGATAAGTTAGTGGCTTTAAGAGCCCTGAATGGAAAGGGAAGTGTTTTCCCACTGTGTGTATTTCTTGCCTGCTGGGTGTGAGCTAGGATAAAATGTTATGTGTAAAGCCAGAAGCCAGGGCCATGGCCAGCATCAGAGCTGCCTGGCTCATGCAGGTTCGCATTGGATTTGGACAGTCGGTAAAGAAACCATGGAGCCAAAAACTGGTGGGCCATAGCCTTTAATCCTACCTTGCACCCGGCGGGCAAGTAAAAATACACACTGGGCTCCAAAACCCAGTCACATTCAGTGCTCACAAAGCTACTGACTTATCCGAGTTTCCTAGAATCAAAGGTTTCTAGCTCACCAGACTTATTCACCTCTGTTCCCCATCTCCTTTCCTTATCCCAGATACAAACTCTACACAAACTGGCATCTCACTCAGCACTCTGCCATCTTGGCTGCTTCTCCTGGCCTCCTCCACGTGGCCTTTCTCTGCTCTCCTCTGCTCTCTCTTCTAATCTCAGGAACCAAGAGCGCAAACTCCGGTTTTGCCCCCACTTTATACTGTAGCTTCACAACCTCTAATCCAATATACAAAGTAGGGAAGTCTCTAATACAAAGTCACCTCTGAGGCATGATTGGATTGTACCGCCCTACATCAAAAAAGGGTGGGAAAGGCTTAATCCCAAAACCAAGCCCCAGGCTACAATTCTCCACACATTAATATCACCTGGGCAACGGCCTCTTTAACAAAGTGAGCATAATACATTTTATCTGCCCAACATTATGGTTCACCAGTTCTTGGCTCCATTGTTTCATTAAATCTGTCTGAATCAAATCAAACCTGCACGAGGCAGGTGGCTGCGGCTACTGGCCATACAATATATTATTTTTAACAGTGGTCTCAAATATTAGCTGTTTCCCATTTATTAACTTTAGTTGCCCAGAAATTTACTGTCTATTAATTAATAAAGTGCAAATATGCAGAATAGTAAATGCAAAGTGTATTAAATATAAATTAGATGATAGAAAATTATATTTGAAATGATTTCTCTCAAAGGTAATATGAAAATTGCACAAAATCTATATTCTAGCTTCACAAATGGTTTTCTACAAACATTAATATCAACATACTATATCATTTTTAATATAATGAAAACTGTGACTTGTTTTTCACTATTTTCATAGATAAGGCAGGGCCAGCTCTGATGTTCTTTGAGAAAAGAGTCTATAAATGCAAGAAGAAAAGTTAAATAAAATTACTCAAAACTGATATGGGAAGATAAAAATGACAAGTTGGCTTTGATTCAACTTGACTCACATGATGAGATTAAACAATAACACATTTGAAGATATAAGTGGAACTTGGTGAAATTCTTATTACTAAAATGTCAGCTTGACTGGTATAGTCATTATCTATGTATACATAAAAGAGTTTCTGAGACCTGCAGAACTTGGCTTAGTGATCTGAGAATCCAAATTAGAAAGCCTAGACGGCCTGGAGCCACAGGTTTCAATCCTGTCAACTAACCCCTTCCTCTTTCTGAAGCAGATAAACCAGTTTCCAAAGAGCCAGTTGTTTGTGAGGGGTGGAGTGGAGAGCTCTCAATGACACCTATTCTTTCAAGACATTAAAGATTATTTTGTCTGTTTCATGCAATAGCTTAACTTTGCATTTGCCACAATTCTGGAACCCTGACCAAAAATATCAGGTGGGCCAACAAACACCAGATCTCATTGGAGTACTTGAAATTTTAAAACATTTTTATTTCTGTTATTGAGACATATATACTTACAAAGGAATTAAGGATCAGATAAATAATTTTGTACAAACTCCAAGATGACCTTTCATAATTAGATATTTATAAACGACTTTGATCATCCAACTTAGAAAAAATAAAGCATCCAGTAGGAATCTCCACTGGGACTCCTGGGTCAGAAGGCAAATAGGATTCAAGAAAATGCAAAAGCTACTGGACTCGGGACCTTTAATCACTCAGACATCTGTTAGGCAACTAATGCAACCAGGCACGTGCACCTCATTAAAAGGAGTCCTCAGGTTTTCAGATGACAGCATAAGGGTCCAGAAATCAGAAATCTTAAGAATTCAACTGGTGGACTGAAACATTCTTATGTACTTTTTTTGAAAATCTGAAGGTGAGAATATATATAAAACAAAATTTCTCTTTTCTCATAAGAAGTACAAGAACACCATTAGAGTAAAATAGCACAATGTTCACTTTCAGGAAGGTGAAAGTAATATATTTATTTCAAATGTCATTTAGGTTTTGAGGATAATTAATAGAGAACAAAGAGAACAAAATCAGATAATCAGTATACTTCTCACATAAGTTCATGAAGAGGAACCAAATAGTCCTTGAAGAATTCAACCTATATAAATGGCAAAGTAGATAGACAAATAACTTCCTTTTTTTGTTAGAAAAGATTCAAATTTTTTTCCACCTAATTTTTATTATTTATGTTAGTCAAAAAAAATAGTAGTATTAACAGTTCTTTTTTTTTCCCCCTGTGTGGCCAGCCGGGAATCGAACCAGGGACTTCCACACGCCTGGTTGACTTGCAGCTACACTGATGCCACAAACTGCTCAAAGCCACAGCCTTCCTCTCCCTTTCCTACCGCTGCCGGTTAACTGAAGCTGCATGTCTTCAGTTAGAACCGAGTCTTCCAGGGCAGGAAAAGGTAATGTGCGGCGCACTGTGTACCACAGCCCATAGAATCCCCGAGTTCTCCCCTGGGCACCTCAGCTTAAGGACAGGGTGGTCATAACCCCCAGAAAACCCGCCCTAGCAGCTGCCGGCGCGGAGCCGCAGTGTCGCTCCGGGGGGTGAAAGGGCCGCCCACAGAGGGCAGTCGGCCCCAGTTATGCGCAAGTACCTGCTCTTGCGCTGCAGCCTGACCCCCAGCGCCACACGCAGGCGCAACGGGGGCTCAAAGGTAGCACATAACAGTTTTTAAATAAAAGAAGTGTTAACCAAGTAACATAGGATTTAGAAGCTTCTAGTTGTATCCTTGTACTGAGTTTACCAAAAGCATGAGAAAGGTAATAGGCTTCATAGAAGTTATTCCATCTGCTTTTAAATAACCAATTAAGCATCATTGCAATGAACAAAATCCACTGAAAACATTACTTTTATGAGGGCTATTTATTTATTTTTTATTAAGTGAGAGGAGGGGAGGCTGAGACAGACTCCTGCATGTGCCCCGACTGGGATCCACCTAGCAAGCCCCCTATGGGCTGATGCTGCGAGCGTGTTGCTCCATTGCTCAGCAACTGAGCTATTTTAGCACCTGAGGCGAAGCCATGGTGCCAGTCTTCAGCACCCAGGGCCAACATGCTCAAATGAGCTATGGCTGTGGGATGGGGTGTGGGGGAGAGAAAGAGAGAGAGAGAGAGAGAAAAGGGAGGGGTAGAGAAGCAGATGGTCATTTCTCCTCTGTACCCTGATGGAAATTAAACTCAGGACTTCCCACACCAGGCCAATGCTCTAGTGCTAAGCCAACTGGCCAGGGCCACAATGTGTCATATTTAATTCATAGTCATTAACAATATTTTCACAGCCTTTTTTAACTAGGGCCATTATAGAGTTCTTTGGTTAAGTACAAGGTACTTCTAGAAAGTTAAAAATATGTATATTTTTAAAATCCCTCTCGGCTATGAAAACAGAACACACAAATAAGAATATTTTTTGGAAGACTATTGGAAGATTAAGTAGTAACATTCTTTTTTGAAGCCTCATGTATACACCAAATGTCAAAATATTTTAGAAGGAACTTGTTTATTTCAGAAATCAAGAATTGTTTGCGATTCAACAATCATTTCTTTATTACCTGCAAAAAGGTTCAAAACACATAGCAACAGCAGCTGCTGTCTCTAAATGCAGAAAATTGCCAGGAATTCAGGCTATAATTACATATAATGGACATCAATTTGCCTGTCGAGATTTATCAGTTTGCAATAAATACCCCAGGAATTTGCAGGTGTTACATTTTGCTACATTCAGCCATTGAAAGCAGTAGTAACTGTCAAGACCGCCACTTTTACACAGAAAACTTCAAATAGGCCTCTGAGATATATCACTAAACCGATGACTTGTGCTCACAAAAAGGCAGCCACCTGATTGTCAAGAAAATGAAGAACTCACAGCAATTGCAACCAAAAATTCACTGAACAACAGATTCCAACAGGAGTGCTCAAAAGAATTTTAATTTACAATAAAGATATTGAGAGTTTCTTTGTTCTATCCTTGCTGCTTGAAAAAAATAATTTGGTTATGAAAGCTATCTGGCATTTAGTGTTTTACACAGCATACTGCCTCTATCAACTTGTAAAAGCCTCAAGGGCAAGGCTTAAGTTTTATAATACAGATACTATATTAATGAACCAAAATGAATAGGTCCCATACATAGGGGGACAAACTATTTTAATTTGACATGTCTTAGAAATTTGGGAATGTATGATGATTGTGCTTATGAATTTTTAAATTATTAATTCCTAGCACTGTATTTTCCATATGTAACCATATAGAAGTTAACTCAAAAGTATTTTTAAATGATCAAATAATTAAAATAGTAATTAAAGCTATAATTAATTTAATAGTAATTAAAGTTTTCTTTTAGGTTCAGGACTATGTTCTGTCTATACAATTAGAAGATTTTCTGCATTTCTTAATGTGATCTTAGTGAGTAGTAGCATATAATAATTTATTATTGTTATACCATCCTATCAACATGAATTAAACTACAGATTAAGCTATGAATCTCTTTTCAGCTGAAGTTTCAATAGGTACTTAATCAAGTATGAAAATATTTAAATTATCGCAATTTTATTGGTATCATAATAGAAAAAGATCTACATTCACTAAAAAGATAAAATTTGCCTATTATCTTATAAATATAGTCTGGATTAAAATCTTCAATGCAGTTGAACAAAAAGTGTTACAGATTTCCATATTTTTGGTAAAATGGACTTAGCTATATTTATCTAATATCTGAACAGTCAAGCAAAATTTGAAAAATCATTTACATATTATTTCTTCAACTCAAAATTATCATTTGCTTAACAGTTTTTTATTGTTTATTATATTACTTAAATATTAGATAGTGAATGGCTTTTAAACTTTAATAGTTTTTTATGTCCTATAACATCTAAACAACAAATTGAGTCACTTCCATTAATTAGTCAATGAATTTCAGTAGTAAAAATTAATTGGGTGGATCAATTAGCCAGTGCAACTGGAACATTCCAAGAGCTGTACAATATTGTGTAAATTTCATTGCATTCATAAAGTCACCTAAATTATATGTAGATATGTTAGAGGGTGTAAAGCCAACGGCCATGGCCAGGGCCACTATCAAAGCAGCCTGGCCCATGCAGGTTTGCATTGGATTCGGACAGTCGGTAAAGAAACAATGGAGCCAAAAACTGATAGGCCATTTTCTTTAATTCTAGCTTGCACTCGGCGGGCAAGTAAAAACACACACCGGGCTCCAAAACCCACTCACATTCAGTGCTCACAAAGCTACTGATTTATCTGAGTTTCCTAGAATCAAAGGTTTCTAGCTCACCAGCCTTATTCTTCTCAGTTCCCCATCTCCTTCCTTCTCTCTACACAAACTCTACACAAATTGGCATCTCACTCAGCACTCTGCCATCTTGGCTGCTTCTCCTGGCCACATGGCCTCTTTCCGCTGCTCTCTGCTCTGCTCCCTCTGCTCTCTCATGCTAATCATCCCAGGAACCAAGAGAGCAAGCTCCTGTTCTGCCCCTATTTTATAGTGTAGAAATCCAAACCTTTAATCCAATATACAAAACAGGGAAGTCTCTAATACAAAGTCACTTTCTGAGGCATGATAGGATTGTACCAACCCACATCAAAAATGGGTGGGAAAGGCTTAATCCCAAAACCAAGCCCCAGGCTACAACGATCCTGCCTGCCTTTAGCCCACCCCCAACACATATTAATATCACCTGGGCAATGGCCTCCACATGGGCAGCATTATCTTTTACAAAGTGAGCATAATACATTTTATCTGCCCAACATTCCACCCCTATGCTCACTTTACTACCCACAATCTACATCACCGGCATCCCTGTGCAAGGAAATTAGGCACATTACACAAATTACAACAGCACAAGTCATACAATTTCAACAATCACAAAGGTACACTTCACCCGTCTCTGAGCACTTAGTCCAAAGCGCAAAATGTCCTCGGCCTATGGGAAAAGCTTCCCGGGGCAGGGGATTGCTTCCAACAAAGCCACCCCCCACCCCCATCAGGGTATTTCACATTGTCCAAAATCCGTAATCCGTAAATTCATCTAACAAAGGAGTCAGTGCCCACTCCGGTCATAGTCCAGGAAATCAGTCCATGCACATGAGACCTCAGCCACCCACCTCATTCCTGCCATTCTGGCAGGTCTTACACTGTCCCAAAGAGGAGCACATGGCAATGGTAGTCAGCATTTCCATCTCTGCTCCGGAGAACATGTCCAGCCCTATGTCCCAAAATCGCAGACCTACCAGGGCCGTAGTAGGTGCTCCTTCCAGCTGCGCTCTCATTTTATGGAGACTGCGGATTGCAACTCCAGTTCGATTCTCCTCATCCTCCAAAGAGGAACTGAAAACACCAGCTCCTGCTGCCAAGCTCGAGCCCCGGGCTGCCGCCACCTTCTGCTCCGCAGACCTTGCAGCTCTGGACCCCGCCTCAGCCTCAGCCTCAGCCTCAGCCTCAGCTTCAGCCTCAGCCCCAGCCTCCTGCCGCTGCTGGCGCTCCACAACATCCAGGGCAATCTGCAACTCACGAACCTGTGAATCCTCCTCCAGCAGCTGCTCCATTTCCAGGCGAATCTCGCAAACCTGGTCGGCCTCCTCCTCCAGCACTTCCTCCGGCTCCAGGGTCAGCATTGGTTTCTCCCACGTTTGCTCCAGCTCCTTCCACTGTTCGGTTTGCAGGTCCCGGGCAGCCTCTTCCACAGAGCTTTCGGTTTCCTCACACATGGCTGTAAAAGTCAGCCAGCCTACGGTCCCCAAAAGGACAGCCATGAGGAACCCTAACACTAGCCAGTCCTCTACTCCACCACTCAAAGGCTCCTTGCCAATCTGTATCGAATCCTGCCACAGACTACGCCAAATGTAAAGCCAGTAGCCACGGCCAGGGTGTAAAGCCAGTGGCCACGGCCACTATCACAGCAGCCCGACCCAAGCAGGTTCTCATTGGATTCGGACAGTCGGTAAAGAAACAACGGAGCCACAAACTGGTGGGCCATAGTCTTTAATCCTAGCTTGCACCCGGCGGGCAAGTAAAAATACACACTGGGCTCCAAAACCCACTCACATTCAGTGCTCACAAAGCCACTGACTTAGCCGAGTTTCCTAGAATCAAAGGTTTCTAGCTCACCAGCCTTATTCTCCTCAGTTCCCCATCTCCTTCCTTATCCCAGATACAAACTCTGCACAAACTGGCTTCTCACTCAACACTCCGCCATCTTGGCTGCTTCTCCTGGCCACATGGCCTCTTTCTGCTCTCTGCTCTGCTCTCTCTGCTCTCTCATGCTAATCATCCCAGGAACCATGCGCGCAAGCTCCCGTTCTGCCCCTATTTTATAGTGTAGATTCAAAACCTTTAATCCAATATACAAAACAGGGAAGTCTCTAATACAAAGTCACTTCTCTGAGGCATGATTAGATTGTATCACCCCACATCAAAAAGGGTAGGAAAGGCTTAATCCCAAAACCAAGCCCCAGGCTACAAGGATTCTGCCTGCCCTGAAACACACACTAATATCACCTGGGCAACAGCCTCCTCGTGGGCAGCGTAATCTTTAACAAAGTGAGCATAATACATTTTATCTGCCCAACACAGGGCCACTATCACAGCAGCCTTCTGGCCTATGCAGGTTCGCATTGGATTCGGACAGTCGGTAAAGAAACAACGGAGCCACAAACTAGTGGGCCAGTCTTTAATTCTAGCTTGCACCCGGCAGGCAAGTAAAAACACACACTGGGCTCCAAAACCCAGTCACATTCAGTGCTCACAAAGCTACTGATTTATCCGAGTTTCCTAGAATCAAAGGTTTCTAGCTCACCAGCCTTATTCTCCTCAGTTCCCCATCTCCTTCCTTCTCTCTACACAAACTCTACACAAATTGGCATCTCACTCAGCACTCTGCCATCTTGGCTGCTTCTCCTGGCCACATGGCCTCTTTCCGCTGCTCTCTGCTCTGCTCCCTCTGCTCTCTCATGCTAATCATCCCAGGAACCAAGAGAGCAAGCTCCTGTTCTGCCCCTATTTTATAGTGTAGAAATCCAAACCTTTAATCCAGGGGTCTCAAACTCAACTCAGCATGTGGGCTGCAGAGCAAGATCACAGCCGTTCGGCGGGCCGCACTAGATCTACAAAAGGCAACTGTTACGCAACACTTTTCTCACTGCAGTTGAAAACAAAAAAAAAATCAGTACAACAAGCACAATCGTACATGCAGTTTACTCAGTGTCACAAAATGACCAGAAACTGTAGTTCACATCACAACTGCTGTTAACTAAGCTAATATCTAGCTAGGATGCTAGAGAAATGAAAAATACAAGTAGGCCCCTAGGCTTACTTAATTTTATCCAAAATATTTTGAATTTCGTGGATTAGTCTGTGGGCTGCACAAAATTGTTTGGCGGGCCACGAGTTTGAGACCCCTGCTTTAATCCAATATACAAAATAGGGAAGTCTCTAATACAAAGTCACCTTCTGAGGCATGATAGGATTGTACCAACCCACATCAAAAATGGGTGGGAAAGGCTTAATCCCAAAACCAAGCCCCAGGCTACAACGATCCTGCCTGCCTTTAGCCCACCCCCAACACATTAATATCACCTGGGCAATGGCCTCCACGTGGGCAGCGCAGCGTTATCTTTTACAAAGTGAGCATAATACATTTTATCTGCCCAACAGAGGGTTTTCACTACAATAGTTCTTTTCTTTTAACATAAGAAGAGTCTGTTTTCAGCTTTGGTTTTCATTAAAAGAATCATTTATTTTTAAAAGGATTTACTCTACTGTGTGTTTTAGGTTTTGACCCTCAAAATAACTTACTAGCATAAACTTTGTAGATTCTTGGCCATTCGATGCTAATATTCAGTGTTTGAAAATAAAGTAGCAGGTTTAGAAAAAAGGTTGCTTAGTCACTGTATTTGCATGTTTATGTGTGTGAACTTGTGGGGAGAAAATAACTTCTCTTTGCATGAGGACTTCAGTTTTCTTTGAATAGATAGAGTTGGAAGTTTTTAATTGTCATTACTTAACATCTAACTGATAAATAGCTGCTTATTCAGTATATTGATGAGGTGGTTTAACTTTTTCTTTTATAAGATAAATGTTATTATTTTAAGATCATTTGTAGAACTATAGAATTCAGAAAAATACAACTTTTGTGTTTATAATTTTTTTTCCAGTTTTACTTTTGAATATTTACTTATACTCCGAATCATTGTTAGGATTTTCTCCCTCTTGTGCTGGTTATTAAGCTATTATTTTTTGGCTACAAATTCTGTGTTCTGTACTTTGCTTTGTGAGGCCAAAGCTGTGACTCCAAGAACTGCATTTCTCTATAACCAGCTGTCTCCCAGGTAGGTTTTACTAGAAGGGTGATGGGAAGTCTGAAGGAGAAGGGACTCAGTTCCTTAATGTTTGCTTCTTGTTTCTTCTGTCAGCATTGCTCCAGCAATTAATTGTTCCTTACCTTAGCAGCAGAAGCAGTTTGCAATTGTTCCCTGCACTCCTGGAACTAGCCTCATCCTGTTCCTCTGAAATACCAGCAGCAATTGTCAGACCCCCTCTCATCAGAGAGCTAAGTCTCAGGTGTGGAGGAACCCTTATCTGACCTTCTAAGGTAACAGCTCCAGCTGAGCACTGCTCTTTCCTCAGAATGCAGGGTCCCCTCACTGAAGGCAGGATCTGTAATTCAAATTCTACACTGCGGTCCAATCTCAACCTCTTCCCTTTGTCCCCCTGGTCCTCCCAAAGAAAATGCTCCCTTCAGTTACTACCTCTGTGACATCTCAATGTTCTCCATTTGCCTTTATACTTCTCAGTTCCTGTAAACAATTTCTTGTATTGAATGTTTTCACTATTAAAACACCCAGTGTTTATTTTACTAGCTAGACCCAGATTAAACCCTCACTAATTATAACCAATCATTTAGTTATCTCTCATAAGTGTAAGGCAAGGTAAGAAGTAAAATTTGCTTTCAACAGTTTTCAAGGTCCATTATTTAGTTTAAAGTCTATATTCATGTCTTCATTTTGGCTACATTCTACCTAAATTTGAATCAGGTAATTGTAGAGATGGAGAGCTGGAGTAGATTTTATAGATCATTTGGTCCAGGGCTAATATGGAAAAGCACCTGAAAGTCAGAGTGTTCTTCAGAGATTTCATACCCATAAAAAGCAACCGTAAAATAATGACATATTTAATTTTCTCACATGAACTGGAAACACTTTTTCTTTTTCAGAAAAATATGACTTCATTATAACTGTGCAAAATAAATTATATCCTAAGGTTCAGAAAAGATGAGATGGTGGTACAGTATGATTCGCCATTTCTAATTCCTCCCATTAATGTTACTTACGTGCTGATTCATACATGATATGGTTTGCTGATGCTTGTTAACTGGTCAGTTGTAGCAGAGGTCAAAGAACCATTATTGAGGAAAAGAAATCTTAAAGTTAGGGAAAATGGATGCATTATTCAATTGTAGTGCTGGAATAATTCAATCCAGTCCTGGAGTTTAAGAGTGTTTTAGAGACTTAATCTAATACCTTCATTTTATAAATGACATTTATTTCAAATAATCTATTGTCACTAGATTTGACTTCATCAGAAGTCAAAATCTTCTGATGAAACAAAGCTACTTTTTATTATACTGTAAATATTTATTGTTAGGATGGAATGTGATTATATATTTTTTTCAATTTTAGATTATTTATAAAAGTTACTTAGAAATTTAGGGCTAAAATTGGGCACTATGCAGAAAATATAGCTAAAAAATTTTAAGCGATTTGAAAAAGAATAAATTGTATCTGATTAAAAACTATTTCACTTACTTATAGGATTCTTTTCTGAAATGTCAAAACCTATGATAAGGCAATGAAAATTCTTTAACAATTTATAAAATCCCACCAACTTAAATGCCAATAAAAATATGTCTGATTTTCACAGATACATATTTTAAAAAGTTTACCCTTGCCTGACCTGTGGTGGTGCAGTGGGTAAAGCATTGACCTGGAACAATGAGGTTGCTGGTTCAAATTTCTGGGCTAGCCTGGTCAAGGCACATATAGGAAACAACTACTATGAGTCGATGCTTTCTGCTTCTCCCCCCTCTTTTGTAGTCTCCCTCTCTCTCCAAAAATCAGTAAATAAAATCTAAAAAAAAAAACTTAAAGAAAGTGAACTGTTTTTTTTAAAGAAAAGTTTACCCTAGATCAGGGGTCTCAAACTCGCGGCCCGGCGAACAATTTTGTGCGGCCTGCAGACTAATCCACAAAGTTCAAAATATTTTGGATAAAATTAAGTAAGCCTAGGGGCCTACTTGCATTTTTCATTTCTCTAGCATCCTAGCTAGATATTAGCTTAGTTACAGCAGTTGTCATGCGAACTACAGTTTCTGGTCGTTTTGTGACACTGAGTAAACTGCATGTACGATTGTGCTTGTTGTACTGATTTTTTTTTTGTTTTCAACTGCAGTGAGAAAAGTGTTGCGTAACAGTTGCCTTTTGTAGATCTAGTGCGGCCCGCCTAACGGCTGTGATCTTGCTCTGCGGCCCACATGCTGAGTTGAGTTTGAGACCCCTGCCCTAGACTGATAAACAAATTCAAATTTACAACCTTAATTTTTTTAAATTGATAAAAACAATTTCAGGGCCCTAACTCCTTTGATTCATAGTGGTAATCAAGATAGAGTGGGCAGGTACCTTGTCTTCTCATTACCACGAGAGTCAGAGAGGCTGCCTGTGTCCAGACAGCCAGGACACTGGTTCACACTCAAATCAGTCTCACCATTCATCTCTCCCTTTCTTTATTCTTATGGCTTTTTAAGGCACCTCTAACATAGTATCAATCTAAATCTTATAGATTTGGGGTTCTTTAAGGGCAAAAATGGTATCTTTCTCTCAATATCTTGTTTCCAGAAAATATAAAAAGTTAAAATGCTAACAATGTTACTATGATGTAGGAATCAAAATATGGTCCAGATGCTACTCTCCTGTAAAATAAGTCTCACCCATTAAAATTATATTTATGAGCCATGAAAAGTTATCTGCATGTGTTATCACAGCCAATGTAGCTTTAAGTAAATTTTCCATTTTTTCTATTTTGTTGCAGCAGAATTAATATTGAGCAGAGGAAGAAAAGAAAGGAGGGGAGGAGAAGAAAGAAAAAAGGTGATGGAGAAGGAGGAAGGGTGGGAGGAGGAGGGAAGTGGGAAGGAGCGGAGGGGAACCTGTCTATTGTAAGGCTTCTGTCTCTTCCTGAAATTAGCCTGTTGATGTTCTCAGGCCTTACTCACATTCTCCACACTCAGATATACAAGGTTGATGATTATCCTCAATATGCATGACTTACAAAAGTTTTACCCCAAAACATTAGTAGTTTCTTTTGTTTATAACTATAGAATAAATATTTACTCAATTCAAAGGAATATCAAGCTTCAGTTTTCAGAAAAAAGAGAAAATAAGAATCAATGAGGCTATCTGTTTACAAGACAGAGGTGATAACCCTAAACAATGACTGAGTCAGTGGCAGAGGGCTGTCCCTCTCTCTGCTTTTTGCTGACACTGGTTTCCTGCTTCTCAAAGAAGATGGAATTCCAAGACATAGTCCTTCAGACCTGGGAGCAGATGAACAGGAAGGCAGGTACCTGTCATGCCCAACCATGAACAACTGGGTGTACCCTCTCAATGAAGACTTCTATCTTCCTTAAATCAACTTCACTCTACTTCTCTATCTACACCAGGCACATAACTTACATATTAAATGCTAATACTATTTGTTACTTAAAACATATTTTCAACAACTCTTTATTATCTACTGTACCAACATATATTTCCTATTGATCATGATTAATTTATTTTATTAAAATATAGCCTCTTCTTGAATAGACATTAATGTCATTCATTATTAATAATGTCATATATTAATAATGACATTATTAATATCAATAGGTTATGTTTATAAATGCTACTGATTAAAACAGTTTAAAATAACACATTAGAGGATTCAGTAAAGTTGATACTCAATATGAGCATGCAATCTAGATATTAGTACAACAAACTTCATGCTTAAAGGGGAATAGTCAGCCAGATTCATGAATCTAAAATAATATCTGAACTTTACATTTCAAATGGCCTCCACAGAGATTTAAGCATCTGAAAGTGTAGAATGTGCAGTAACTTTTATAAACAGAAATTATATCTTATTTTCAAGTATATCTACCGCTTTCATTAGCCCCAAATATAGTGACTTATAAACAGCAAATTCTCCACCAATATAAATAATGTAGTTCAAATAGTATATGAAAATGGCCGAGGCATATTGGCATATTCTGACTGGAGGAAAGAACTAATCTTAACTAAAAGAAAGCAAAGGAGAGTGAATATTTTCAGTTGCAATGACTGCACTTGTGTGAGAGAGAAAAACAGAATGAGAGGGGTGGGAGATTAATAATTTGAAAGACTATGATAAAATAATGTTTACTTCAGCAAAATTAAAAGTTTTTTGATTATCATGAAAAATATAAAGTCATGCCAAATAAACTATAAAATTATGAGTTTTTAATTTCCTTTTTGAAACAGGCAAATTTATAGTGTGCAAAAGAAATTGGTTCACTCTCATTCAGCCATTCTGTGATCAAATCCAGGTCATCTTTGCTTTCCAACCCACATGGAAATGCTGCTTAAGTGCTTGACAAGGTTTTTGTGGTCCATGTTTACCATGTGGGATGATACCATATCACACACAGGTTGTGCATTTTAGATGATACATATGCTAAATTAAATCAAGATGCTTGTTACCAGCAAGCATAAGTGCCCCTTGACAGATCTCTAGATTCAGGTGCTTATATAAACAAATCTGAGCAGCAACATTAATTTTAAATCCTCTGAGCTGCATACAGCAATTGCAAGTTTTGGAATAACTTCAAACTTTATAGGATTACAAAATGGAAAGTGATCAGGGTTCTGGGTGTGGGTCCTTTAGAAATATTTTCCAAATAGTTCTGCATTGGAAAATAGAATCCATGTGCTCCTATATACCTGAAAGTGTTCCAAACAAAATCTAAATGTTTATATAAGAAAACTCAAAATATAGTGAGTTAATGGCTAGCCAACACAAAGAACATCTGTTGTATGACTGTCTCATGATTTTCAACTTATACACAATCATCAAATATAAAAGAGTGAATTATTTTCATCACTTTATAATGTACCAATATATGCAAAAGTTTTTATTGTTATGAAAAGATCTAGGACATGTCACTGTTCAAATCAAAAGTTTTATTTCAAAAATGGAAAAAGACAAAAAGGTTTATTTTGTTTATTTAACTGAAAAGGGATGGAGATGTGAAGAAACCTGTAAATTCAAAAGGAGAAGGCAGCCTAGTTCCTAAATCCTGGCCCTACACTAAATCAATTCAGCCCTGGTGTAAAAATGTGAATTTAAAAATATTCTTTTCTTTATAGATTTACATCCTAATGGAAAGGAAGAAGAATATACACAAACTATATAAGCAATTACTAATAAGAAAATAAAAATTAAAACAGCAGGTGATTGAGACAGAGCACAATGAGGTGATAGGGTCGGGGCTGTGTTACACAGGACAAGAAAAGCCCCTTTGAATGTACATTTCTGCTGAGATGTCTAATGTGAGAAATCACCAGTCTTGAACTTGAGGAGACTGAGCATTCTGACTGTAGTAACAAATGAAGGTAAAAATGTCAAATAACTATTTCACTACTAAATTAACTCAATCAGTATTTACCCTTTGCTATGAAAAATGGTACTGGCATACTGTGGAAGTTCCGTATAGTTCAGCTAAATAAAATAATCATATAAATAGAGAAAGAGAAAATGGCAGAAAAAGTAAACCTTGCAGAATACAAACAATTGATGATTTTAAATGAAAGCTGCATGATTGTTTATTATACTGCTTTACTTTTTTAAAAAAGCTGGGACCTGGCTGGTTTTCTCAGTGGACAGAGCATCTCAGGGGATGTCCAGGGTTTGATCCCCAGTCAGGGCACAAAGGAGAAGTGGTCATCTGCTTCTCTTCCCCTCCCTCACTCCCTTTCCTCCCTTTCTCTTCCCGTATCCAGTGGCTCCATTGGCCTGAGAATTGGCCTCAGGTGCTGAGGATAGCTTGGTTAATTCAAGCACCAACTGCAGACGGGTTGCTGGGTGGTTCCAGGTTGGAGCACATGTAGGATTCTGTCTCTCTATCTCCCCTCCTCCTACATAAAACAAACAACAATAACAATAAAACACCAGAATTAGATCTAACAACATGTTAACTAACTGTCAATGATCATATTAAATGAATTGGGGTTTCCTCAGAGTAGATTTTTTAAATAAAATTTTCCATGACAAACTTCCATTTTAGAACAAAAATAAAACATGCAGACCCATATCCAGCAACCTAACATTTCACTGTGTCCAGATAACAGCATAGCTAATGCTTAAAATAGAGAAGAGAGCCAGAATCATGAGTCTGCATATTGTCTAACATTGACTCTTTTGTGACCCTATTCTTCAATTCTTCTTTGGTTGCTTCATCTCTGTGTGTGTGGCATGCCCCACAATTCCACCCATATGTCTCTTCTTCTGTCCTACCCCCCCTTCTGCACTGCCTTACCTGATTCTCCCTTCTGGTTCTTACATCTCATAGCTTTGTCCCTTTTCTTCCACCTTGGCCTTTTTATCTCCCTTTGTTGCAGGAACAAAGGAAGCAACTCCCAGAGGACAAAGACGCTCAGACAATGTGCTGAATGCTGGTGGAGCAGCACGACCAAATAGGTGCCAAGATACATGCTTCCCAAAGTTGGCTTTCTTGAGTCCTATATATATTTTTTACAACTTTCACGTGAAAAGCACCTGACCCCTTTGACTGCAGACCTAGTGTTCCTTTTGTCTCCAGGAGGGGAAGGGGCATGAGAGGGAGATTTGGACCATTTGTCCTGACTATTTACACATCCTATTTTTCTTACTTGTATTGCAAGTTGTTTCAGGAAGCTGATAAAGGAGCTGCATGGCTGTGCTTTGTTACTTTTTAAACTGACTTAATCAGCCCCTCAGGCACTTCAGTGCTCACCTTCATTCTACTTAGCACAGCATACATGAGACTGCAAAACCTGGTTGTCCTTTTTCAATCCCATTTCTTTTTTTTTTAATTTTTTTTTTTTTTTAACAGAGGCAGAGATAGACAGGGACAGACAGACAGGAACGGAGAGAGATGAGAAGCATCAATCATCAGTTTCTTGTTGTGCATTGCGACTTCTTAGTTGTTCATTGATTGCTTTCTCACATGTGCCTTGACCGCGGGCCTTCAGCAGACCGAGTAACCCCCTGCTGGAGCCAGCGACCTTGGGTCTAAGCTGGTGAGCTCTTTGCTCAAGCCAGATGAGCCCACGCTCAAGCTGGAGACCTCGGGGTCTCGAACCTGGGTCCTTCCGCATCCCAGTTTGACGCTCTATCCACTGCGCCACCACCTGGTCAGGCTCAATCCCATTTCTTACAGAAACTTTCAATCTACTCTCTAGCCAAGCTGAAGTGCTGTAAAATTCCTCAAAATTGTAAGATGTTTCACACTCACATGACATTGTTGAAACTGTTACTTTTACTTCAGATACCCTACTCTACAAATCTGTACACTGTCTCTACTCATTATACAAAAGAATTTTTCAAAGGTGAGAAATTATCCAATAATCTCATCCCACCCCAGAACTAAGTGCCTATATCACAGTCCCCAAAATATTCAATAACCCTTTGTTATTTACATGCACCTCTCTCTTTTGGGATGAAATGTTTTAGGAGTAAGGACCTCATTAATTCATTACAAATGCACAACACCAAGCATCATATGTGTCATAAAAGAGCCACTGAATAAATATTTGTTGACATGATGAATGGATTAAATAAGCAGGAATAAATTTATGTAGTCACCATCAATATTATTGTTATAAAATAGATTTATGATTACTTTAAAAACTTATAATGTATGACCTTGTAGTGCCAGTAGCCACGGCCACTATCACAGCCACCTGGCCAACACAGGTTATCATTTGATTCGGACAAACAGTAATGAAACAACAGAGCCAAGAACAGGTGGGCCATTAGCTTTATTCTAGCCTTGTGCCCGGCCAGCAAGTAAAATACAGCAGGGAAACACTTCCTTTTCCATTCAGGGCTCCCAAAGCCACTGACTTTTCTGGTTTTTGCTAGAATCAAAGGCCCTCACCTGTCTTATTCACCTCTGTTCCCCATTTCCTTCTCCTTGCACAAACTCTGCACAAAATGGCTTCTCCTTCAGCATTCCACCATCTTGGCTGCCTTGCCTCTGCAATGCTGATGGCAGGAACCAAGTGAGAGAGCCTCCAGGTCTGCTTCATTTTATAGTGTAGAAAATTAAAGCCTTTAAGCCAATATACAAATAAGGAAGTCTCTGATACAAAGCCACTTATCTGAGGCATAAATGGGATTCCTCATAAGAGTGCACTACCCCCCCCCATCATGCAATAGTCAAGGGTGTGGGGAAAAGCTCAGTGTTGAAAATATCTTAGTATTAAAAGGGTGGGGAAGGCTTAGTCTTAAAACTAAGCCTTAGGCTATAACGACCCAGCCTGATTACAGCTTGTCCCCCACACCCAATGCAAACTATAAGTGAGCAAACATATACATCATATTTACAAACTTATTTGACCAATAGACATTTATTCAGAAGTATTTATCATCTAATGTGTTAGCTGATACGTATAAAGAGATAGGATAAAGTCTCTGTCATCAACAAGGTCAAACTCAAAAGGAAAAGATAGATGAATGTATGGCCAGTAGTTGCCGCTGTCATAGTCATTCACATGCAGGTTTCCATTAGATTTGGACAGATGGTAAAGAAACAGTGGAGCCAAAGAATGGTGGGCTATTCCTTTACTAAAGTCTTGCACTGGCCGATGAGAAACACACAGGGAAAAACACTTCCCTCTTCATTCATTCAGAGCTTACAAAGCTACTGACACATTATCTGGTTCCACAACCAGGATAATCTTCTCCGGTTCTTTTTTAAATCAAAGGCCTCACCAGCCCCAAAGTCCCTCACCTCTGGTTCCCATCTGCCACATGGCTTCTTACTCTGCAAAAACTGGCTTATTATCTTTCCCCCTGCCATTTTGGCTTCTCTCTGCTTCTCCTCCTTTTTCTCCTTTCTTTTTAAAACATTTTGGCATGAAAACCCCTCCTCCAGCAAACATTAGCAAGACAATGGCCCTTCCCCAGCAGGAAGATAATTTGCAATTTCACAGGTCACATAACTGGTGCAGCCCAGCACCATTTTTAACAATAAAATTGAACAAACTGAAACAACACAAATTGTACAAACTCATTAGCCCAAAAATGAATAAAAAATTATTTGGAGTAATAAATGCTTTGATAAGCATAAGGCCAGGGGCTGCCATCATTGTGGCCATTCGCATGCAGGTTTTCATTAAATTCGGGAAGATGGTAAAGAAACAGTGGAGCCATTCCTTTATTAAAGTCTTACACTGCTCTGGCCGATAAGCAAACACACAGGGCTCCCAAAGCCCCTGACATTCTCTGGATCCACAACCAGGATAACCTTCTCTGGTTCATCCTCAAATCAAAGGCCTCACCAGTCTTAGTTGAGCTCGCAAAGTCCCTCAGCTCTGGTTCCCCATCTGCACACCTTCTCTTTCTCTGCCAACATGGCTTTCTTCTTCAGCACCCTGTATCTCTCTACTCTTACCCCTTCTCCTTCCTCTCTCTCTGCAAAACTACCTGGGCCCACCAAAACCCCTTCTCCAGAAAACATTAGCAAAATAATGGCCCTTCCTAAGCAGGAAGGTAATTTGTAATTTCACGGACCCACATATACCTGGGGCTGCCCAGCCCCCAATGCAAACTATAAGCGAGCAAACATAAAAATCATATTTTACAAATTTATCTCACCAATAATAAGATATGTAAAGCATGCTACAAGATCAATCTACCTTAGACTAAAGTTAAGAGAGATATAGAAATGACTGTTTCCTTGAGCAAGTGATGCATTCTCTAAGACAAAATGGGTTGAAATTACCTAAATAAAAGAGTGTTAGTTAAGCAGAAAGTGACCTCAGATTTCTATCACAGGAAGACTCCCTGAAATACAGGAAGAAGATGAATAAGAAAAATGAACTTTTGAGAATTGAAACAAAAATAGTGGTGGTAGCAATGGAGAATGATACTTTGTTGATGAGAAATTTAGAAACTAGAAGGAATAATTTGGTGTGTGGTTGTAAGACTGTAAAAAAGAAGAAAAAAAATATTATTTTTTTTGTATTTTTCTGAAGTGAAAGCAGGGAGGCAGAGAGACAGACTGCCACAGGCGCCCAACTGGGATCCACCTGGCATGCCCACCAGGGGCGATGCTCTGCCCATCTGGGCCATTGCTCTCTTGCAACTGGAGCCATTCTAGCACCTGAAGCAGAGGACATAGAGCCATCCCCAGGGCCTGGGCCAAACCCACTTCAATGCAGCCTTGGCTGAGGGACAGAAAAAGAGAGATAGAGAGAAAGGAGAGGGGAAAGGATGGAGAAGCAGATGGGCACTTCTCCTGTGTGCCCTGACCGGGAATCAAACCCAGGACTTTCACATGCCGGGCCAACATTCTACCACTGAGTCAACTGGCCAGGGCCAAAAGATAATTTGAGAATATTTTGTAGTTTCTGTCCTGTACAGGAAAGTATTTTTTTATTCCATTCAATGGCAAAAGGTGGGTTAGTTAGCAGGTGTGGGAAAGGGGACAGTAACTTTGAACATATTGAATACTTAATGCCTGTGGATGCTAGAAATGGTCTCCAAAACTCAGGAAATTATTTAGATTTGAAATAAACATCCATGGACTCTTCATCTATGAATGATTGCTAATATTGTGGTTATGGATGACTTCACCAAGGGAGAGTACTAAAATATTTGCTCAAAGAAATGTCCCTGGAAAACTTCAACAGATAAGGAGTAAATGCCGGAAAATGATACTAAGACAGAGTGGACATAGAGAGAGAGTAATATATTCACAGAATAAGATAATCTCTAATTCAAGAGAAAAAAAAAAGATTTAAAGGGGTTATAGACCAGTTTCAAATGTCCCAGTGGAACCACTAACTGTAAAGCAAGCTTGCCAAAATACTACTTAGATAATACCTTTATTCATCTTAAAGTTACTTCCAATTACATTGTCTCATTTCTACAAACAGTTGGTTCAGTCAGTCAAATAATTTTATTCTTGGTTTTATCATTACTGAGAAAACACTTTTTTTTATCTGAATTTAGTCATTAAACTATCTAATGTTCAGAGTGATACCTGAAAAGGTATTCACCACGTGTTAATAGAAAAATTTTTTTCTGGTTGTTTGCTCTCGTTATTCTGATTTGAGGAATTGATTTTTAAAATGTATGTATTCCTTAAATCTGCCTCTTATATACACATACTATATTGCAAAGCATTAACTTGAGAAAGCAAGTGCTTTATAAAGATATATAATAGGAAATATAGCATGTAAGGTGTTCTTTTATAATATGAACACAAATTCAATATAAAAAGTGATGTTTTGTGGCTGTTTTATTTAAAGTGTTGGATAGTTCAATATTCCAAACTAGATCATATGTATTCTAGATAGTATGCTATTATTTTGAAATTGAGATATAATTAACCTCCAATAAAATGCATATATCTTAATTGTTGAATTCAATAACTTTTGATAAATCCATGAATCTGTGAAAACAGCACCTTGATCAAAATATTGAACATTACCCCAAGTCCCTAGAAAACCTCTTATGTCATTATCACAATCACTATGATCACAGATTAGTTTTTTCCCCTGTACCTGGATTTAGATAAATAAAATTACTCTGTACTCTTTGGGTCTGGTTTCCTTTACTTGCATAATATTTTGAAATTCTTCTCTATTGTTGAGTATTTTTTGTGTGTGTTTTTTTAACTTCAGAGTATATTAGGTGGTATGGCTATATAGCACCACATTTGTTGATCTTTTCTTTTGTAGATGAATATTTGAGTTCCCATTTTTTGGCTACTATCAATAAGCCATTATAAAATTTCTTGTATAAGATTTTGTGTGGATATGTTTTCATCTCTTTTGAGTAAATACCAAAAGTTGATTTGCCAGGTTACATGGTTGCTGTTTATTCAATTTTATAAGAAACTTGTACTCAGTTCTCTAAGTACTTGACAAGTTTACATTCCCAACACCAATATATGAGTTACCTGAATTCTCACGAACATTTGGTGTTGGCAGTCATTTTTGTTTGCCATTCTACTGGGTTTGAAGTGGTGTTACAGTGTAATTTTAATATTTATTTTCCTGATGAATAATAATGCTGAACATCTTGTGTGCTTATTGCCCCTTTATATTTCCTGTTTTGTGAAGTATCTACTCAATTCCTTTCAGCATTTTGGAGATTGTTCAACTCTTTATTATTAATTTGTGGGAGTTCTTTTTTTTTTTTTTTTTTTTTTTACAGAGACAGAGAGTGAGTCAGAGAGGAATAGACAGGGACAGACAGACAGGAATGGAGAAAGATGAGAAGCATCAATCATTAGTTTTTCATTGTGCGTTGCAACACCTTAGTTGTTCATTGATTGCTTTCTCATATGTGCCTTGACCGCGGGCCTTCAGCAGACCAAGTAGCCCCTTGCTGGAGCCAGTAGCATTGGGTTCAAGCTGGTGGGCTTTTGCTCAAACCAGATGAGCCCGTGCTCAAGCTGGCGACCTCGGGGTCTCGAACCTGGGTCCTCTGCATCCCAGTCCGACGCTCTATCCACTGCGCCACCGCCTGGTCAGGCAATTTGTGGGAGTTCTTTATGTATCATGAATACAAATTCTTTGTGTGATACATGTGACTGAATATATTTCCCCAATCTGTCCCTTGTTTATTTATTTTATTAATGGCATCTTTTGATAATTGGAAAAAATTTCATTTTAATAAATTCCACTGTGTCACTTCTTTATTTTTATAGTGTATATTTTTTGTTCCGTTAACCTTAATTTAATCTTAACTTAAAGTTAGGAGAACATTCTTACGTGTTTTAGCTTTACAGTTTTGGTTTTTATATTTAGGTCACTAATATACTGCAAATTAATTTGGCAAAGACTGCAATAGTTACTTTTTTCTGCATGAATATCTGGTTGTTCCATAAGCATTTTCCAAAAACACTGTCTTTTTTTCATTGAAATTTCTCAGCACCATTTATAAGACACAGTGGTTTATATATTAAATTTATTTCTGAATTCTTCATTATGTCACATTAATGTTTTGCTTACCTATTAACATTATCATACACTCTTGCATATTGTAGCTTTATAGAAAGCCTTAAATACAGGTAATATAATTTTTAATTATTCTTTATATGAAATGTACATAAAAGGAGTTTATATTACTTGATTGTGCCATTTCCAGATTATTTTTACCTCTCTATACATTTTAGAGTCATCGTGTCTATTTCCTTAAAGAAGCCCCCTGGAATTTTGATAAAAACTATTGTGAATTTATGTATCAGTTTAGAGAGAATAGATATATTAATGTAGAGTTTTTCAATCCAAGAGTATACTACCTTATCAATGCTATTATTTAGGCATCTAATTTAATTTACAATGCTTCGTGAGTGTCAGTATAGAATTCTTACATATCTTTTATTACAGTCCACTTTCACTTACCAGATATTTCTTTGTGCTATTAAAGCATATTTAAAAATTGTTCCAATTGTATTTAAAAAATATCCACATGACACATTTACCTTGTGTCCTGTAAACTTTCTAAATTCATTCATTATTTATTTATTATTTTTTTATTTTTTATTTTTCTGAAGTTGGAAATGGGGAGGCAGTCAGACAGACTCCCGCATGCACCCAACCGGGATCCACCCAGCATGCCCACCAGGGGGCAATGCTCTGCCCATCTGGGGCATTGCTCTGCTGCAACCAGAGCCATTCTAGCATCTGAGGCTGAGGCCACAGAGCCATCCTAAGTGCCCAGGCCAACTTTGCTCCAATGGAGCCTTGGTTGCGGGAGGGGAAGAGAGAGACAGAGAGGAAGGAGAGGGGGAGGGGTGGAGAAGCAGATGGGCGCTTCTCCTGTGTGCCCTGGCCAGGAATCGAACCCGGGACTCCCGCATGCCAGGCCAACGCTCTACCACTGAGCCAACCGGCCAGAAGTCATTTATTATTTATAATTTGTAAATTCCTTTAGATTTTTTATGTATAAATCATGACATCTGTGATAAATGAGAACTTTTTTCTTATAATATTTTATTGTGAATTCTTTTAAATTGCAAGTAGAAAAAAAATCCCTGAACCTTTTTATAGCTTGTGAGAAAATTATTCAATATTTTGCAATTAAGATATTATGTAAAGATTTTACTTTAAGATATTACTTAAAGATAAACGACATATGTCTTTTATCAGAATGAGAAAATTTTTATCTTTAGTTTGCTGAAGTAAAATACATATTATACAGATGCTGTTTCTGTAAATATTGCAGCTATAAGTAGTCTTTTCCTTTAATATTTTTAATGAGTTATTATACTAATGTTCATTGACTTCAGGGAATAAACCCACTTAGGTATGATATCTTATTGAATTGTTTGATCCAATTTATAATATTTTGTTAAGGATTTTTATGTCTACGAGGCATATTAGCTTATTATATTTTTTTGTAATATCTTTGTTAAGTTCTAGTATCAGGGTTGTGTCAGTTTCATAAGTTGGGACTAGTACACTTAGTTTTAAAGTTAATAATGAAAGTAATGATAGTTAATCAAATAATAAACCCTCTGTAAAAATTACCTTTATGAACATGTTCATAATTTTAATTCATAACATTTCAGAACTACTACAATGAACTGGTATACTTTTTTTTTTCAAAATTCAAGATTGAAATTAAATGATTCCATATTAACAAAACTGCAATGACAAAGGCTTTATCTTCACTTTACCCTCAATAAAGTGGGTACTTTCATGGTGAAAATCTTATTAAGCAAAATAGAATATGAATTTTAAAATTCACTTGGAATTGTGGATTTGTCAAAGCTTTAGGGAGGCAGCTACTTGTGTAGTGCATGCTCTTAACTCAGTAAACAAGACCATGTGAGCATGCAGCCCTCTAGAGTTAATTTGTAAGGAGACCTTCCAAATCTTGGTATCCGAGAGATGAGAGGGGAATGACAGCTCTCTTCAACAGGAGTAAGTTCATGTCAAGGAGTTGTTCAAAGGTTTATCTAGAATGTGAACTGTATTATCATCTACATACCAGAGATACTGCAACATTAGAGAAAACATTAAAACTGCTCTTTGAGCCATAAACTGCCCAATACTGTGAATTGAATACTTAAAATAATAATGGAAGCACATTTGAGGAATTTAAATGAGAAGATGTATTCAGGAGTGTGGTGTGTTCTGTTTTATTTCTTTTAAAAATAAAATGTATTAGCAATGACAGGGTCTGCAGTAGATGTGCCAGAGGTGTGGGAACAGCCTAGTATTCACATGGCTGTACTGGTGTGCCTCGGGCATCTGCTTTTTATACTCCACATTTTAAAAACTAGCAAGACACCATCATTCTTTGTAGTTTCCTAGATCTTTTTTTAAATATTTTGTATTTATTCATTTTAGAGAGAGACAGACAGACAGACAGATAGAAAGGAGGAGCAGGAAGCATCAACTCCCATATGTGCCTTGACCAGGCAAGCCCAGGGTTTCGAACTAGCGACCTCAATGTTTCCAGGTCAACACTTTATCCACTGCACCACCACGGATCAGGCAGTTTCCTAGATCTTATAAGGTGAATGTATTCCACCAAAAGTTTGAGGTGGAAGGGCCATTTGTATAAGTGGAATGCCAGAATTTCAAGTATGGGACATTTTTAGCAAGGGCTGAATCATTTCTATTAGCAAGAACAAATATATTACAATTATTTTCCCTCATTTATTTACACCACATATACGACCGATTTATTAAGAAACATATAACTAAATTGTTCTCCTGCTTAAAAAAAAAATTCAGTTACTTCTTACAAAGTTGGCCTTTCAGGTTTAACCTAAATTAGTTATACCTTTCTGTAGTACAAAAAAAGCTATACGTGAGAATTAAAAATTTAATATCATTTATAATTAGGACAATGGGGTTAGATAATTCCTAACTATTACAATAATCTGGTATTAACTTATAATGTTAGGTAACATGGCTCTTATCTAGAATTATAACATGAGGAGAAGAATAAAGATTACCTCAAAAATAACTAGAAATAAAAGAGACCTCAGGAAATACCAAATGTGACTGACCAGCAGAAAAAATGCCTTGGAAATAAAAGGGAAAAGATGGCAAGGAATGTCTACAGGGATGTAGCACATAGAAAAATTATATCTCCTTCTATTCCCTTCAAAGTTATGTGATATGAGTAACAAATTTTAAAATATCTATGGAGCCAAACTGAGAATATTTTCCATCTTTAGACTTTGGAGGAATTTGATCTAAAGATTCCAAAGTAAATATTTGGAAATGTATATCAAGAAGGTACCATATCCCAAGAACTAAGTGAACCAATGATTTGCATGTACAAACTGGGATTGGAGAAGCTAAGGGCATGTTCATCTCTGTATGAATATGTTGACTTGTGTTATTTATAAGGTGACCAATTATCTTCCTTTAGGGAGGACAGTCCTTCTTTTGTAAGTTCCGTCCTCCCTTGAAAAGTGTCCTCCTACATGTCCTCCTTTTTGATATTGGAAGACTAATCTGTAAATGCCCGTATTCTATTGATGCAGAGTCAATCCACTGCGTGTGATGTGATGTATTTGTATTTGACATGACAATTCATCTAGGATCAGTACAGTGCAGCGAGACACCATTATGAGAGGCATGTGTTCCACACAGGAGACCTTGAGAGAGTGTGATATACCGAGCACGAAAATGACTTTGTGTACTTCTTACTGAAACATGACATGGCACATTCAACATTGTAGACTCACGATTATTTCTTTCTCAGTGAATATTCAATCATAGACAGGTAAGCACTGTTGTGGACCATAAATGGTAAAAAGCCATTGTAGATTCGAGGCTTAGCAAAAGGCTAAGTTCTCCCCCCTCCACCTCCATATTGGCTATGATGCTGAGTATTCGCACCCACTTCACTTGCTTCCTTAAGTTGCTAGAATCAATTTACATGCCCTTCCTCTTCCTCTTTGTTTATTCAGATGTTGGTTGATTTCGCTAATGCAGGGTGGAGGGATTGCTGTTTATGCCTTGGGGAGAGTTCCTGTTTTAGCCTCGGATGTGTAACTTTGTGGTGGTTTTTTTGTTTTTTTTTTTTTTGTATTTTTCTGAAGCTGGAAATGGGGAGGCAGTCAGACAGACTCCCGCATGCGCCAGACCAGGATCCACCCGGCACGCCCACCAGGGGGCAATGCTCTACCCATTTGGGGCATCGCTCTAGAGCCATTCTAGCGCTTGGGGCAGAGGCCAAGGAGCCATCCCCAGGGCCCAGGCCATCTTTGCTCCAATGGAGCTTCGGCTGCAGAGGGGAAGAGAGAGACAGAGAGGAAGGAGAGGGGGAGGGGTGGAGAAGCAGATGGGTGCTTCTCCTGTGTGCCCTTGCCAGGAATCAAACCCGGGACTTCTGCACGCCAGGCCAACGCTCTACCACTGAGCCAATCGGCCAGGGCCTGGATGTGTAACTTTGAATTAAGGACTTCCTTGATTTGCATATGGTTATATAATAAAGCAAACTGGGGATATGGGGCACTTGAATATTGCCATCAGCATTGAAGAGTCCTCCTGATCCCATCCTTTATTCTTAATGAGTCTGTTTTCTTAATTCTGCACAGTTCTCACTCAAAACCCAGAATTAGGAGCCGCGCTGGTCCATGGCAAAGCACAATTCATGCTTTATTAATTCATTATCTATTTAATAATTTCCTAATACATATAATTTTATTTACAAGTTTTTTCCCAAAATTTGAGTTTTAAAGTGAAAATCTAACCTCAAACCATATCTATTAATAACGCATTTTGATTAAATAGTTGCATACAACAGATGTTTTTAAATTAGAAAATGATAAATACACCCGAATATCACTCCAAATTAGTGGTTTTGTTTGATATTTAGTTTTTTTTTATTATTTAGCTTTCAGAAAGTTTGCCTACCATGATGTAACATTTTCAATTCCTAATGTGCTTGCATTGTCCGTGTAGTTCTACATTTTATTTTTAATTTTAAATTTCATTTAAGGGATGAAAAAATAAAAAAAAGAAAATGCTATTTCAATGATAAATTGAAAAAGGAATTTCCATTACTCATATCAAAGAAAGATATCATTGCTTTCTGCAAAATTGGCAGCGGAGAATTTTGTTTTACAGTTGGGGGCAGAGCAGCAATAATGAAACACTTGATCACCAACAAACATAAGCAATCATTAGATGCATCAGTTTCCAGTTGTAAAGTAACAAGTTTTTTTAAAACTTCAAATTATTGTGAAGATGAAAAACTGTTGGCTGCAATGGAGGAAACATTTGCATTTCAAAACATAATTCACAATCAAAGTTTTTGTAGTATAGATTGGACAACTAAATTATAGACAAAGTTTCACAATGCAAAATTTTCATGTGCCAGGACAAAATGCAAGCCTATTTAGAAACCAGTATTTAAAAATTACTGTGACAAAACACTTACAGAGGACTTGGAAACTGTGGCATTTGTAATAATTTTATCTGATGCATCAAATCATAATGAAATTAAATTGTATCCAATAATAGTATAAGATATTTTAATATTACCAAGGGCATTCAAGTAAAAATTTTATATTTAGAATCCACTGAAGGTAACTTCTGAAGTTTTGTCAAACCATCTATACAGAGTAATAAATAAAAACAATTTGAAATCCAAAGTTATTGCACTAACGGCTGATAACTGAAATACAAATTTTGGTGGGCGAGATGCAATGAGATGAATAATATGTATGTAAAATTACAAGAGTTACTCCAAAGGAAAATACTAGGAATAGGTTGTAATGCACATATTTTGTCAAATGCAATCAACACAGTGTCATGTGCCATGCTGATTGATGTAAAAGTAATAATAACTACAACTTATTTGCATTTTAGTCATTTTACTGTTTGTGTTGGTATTTTAAAAACAATTTTGTGAAGAAGCAAATGTTGAATACAAAAAACTTTTTTAGATAATTCAAAAGTTAGATGGCTTGCTCTAATACCTACTATAGAGCATGTTTTACAATTATTTGAGCCTCTCCATTCATATTTTTTAAGTTTAGACAAATGTCCTAAAATCCTGAAATTGTTTTTCAATAATAAAATATCTGATATATTATTGTATTTAATACATTATCAAGCATTTATTTTTCATGAAACAATTCAAAAGATTGAAGGTGAACACATTTTAGCTATGGAAGTTAGTCTTATTTTGAATGACTTTATTCTTCAATATAAATCTTGTTTTGAAGAAAAATTTCATTATAAAAAGAAAATTGTTGGACTTAGAGGAATCAAATCCAGGCATAACAGAAACATTTACCAAAGAAGTACAGAATTTTTACCAGACATGTTTTCAATATATCAAAGAATGGTGTGAAACAAACATCATGGGAAATAACAGTTTTCAATGGTGTTTTTTGACTTGTTCACAAGTATAAATATATTGGACAGATATTGAATCTGGTCTTGACTTTTTATCTAAAGAAAAGCCAGACATCAAAGTAGATTAAAATTGTCTCTTTAAAGAAATTAGAAGACTGAATGTATATTTAAATTCTGAAAAATTAATACAATGTGAAAATGAACATGTCAAAATACATATAAAATGGGTGGAAATATTCAGCCATTTCAAAGATGAACATATTCCATGTGAAAATTTATTTATTCTTGTTCAATTTACACTGTGCTACCCTGGAACTAATGCAGCAGTTGAAAGAGTTTTTATAATTGCTAATGATTTTTGGACAAGTGAGAAATCAAAATTGAATGTTGATACTCTTGCTGCAGCACCTGCCATAAAATTCAATATGAAGGATATTTCTTTTTCAGATATTTCCAATATATTGTTATAAGATGATACATTGACAAAAAATATTCATTCAATGGAAACTTTTTCTTATAATTATTAAAAATTAATAGGCATGTAAGCATAATTACAATATAAAATATTACAAATGTTTTTATTATGCTTTTTATCATATTATAGTGTATTATTGTTGCAATGAATAAAATGTTTCTTTTATTTATGATACTGTTTTCTTCTATTTATTTTTGTTCTCCTCCTTTTCATTGTAAAAATGTTGGTCACCTTATTAGTGTGTATGCATAATAATTAACTCCCTCTATGCATGAACACAGTATCTAAGTATGTCTTTAACATTTTAAATATTCTTAAAATTTCAAATACAATATAAAATGCAAATGTAGATTATTTATGGTAAAAGAGTTAGCATAAGAGCACATTTACCAGAAATAGTTTATTGAGGGCTTTTAACAATACCTACATGTTTATACACTAAAATATTAGTTTTTGTTATTACTAATGACCCACCCAACCCTATTCAGGAAAGAAACTGAAAAATCTCATCTCTGCCAGAACATCATCTTCAATGGAACTAGATTACAAGAATAGCCAGCCCTGAAAAGCATGCAGAATGCTGCACATGTGATACAAATCAAGGGGATTCTAAAAGCCCAAAGTGTTTTAGCTCTTAAAACCGATATTATCATCATTTGGGTCAAGTCGTGTATATTAGGTTTCAAAAGACAATGCATTTTGTGTTCTAATTTAAAAGTTATAGCAAACAAATTCAGCCCTTTAAAAAGATAAATATACCAAAAAGTAAAATAGTATAAACATGAATATAAACCACTTATGTAAAAGAATATTATTACTCACCCAAAGAAGAAAAAGATTACTGAATTCTCTTTCGTTGTATTTATTCCAATACCCAGTAAATATCTACATTATTTTGAATGAGGTGTTTAGTTTTATAAGTATATTTTATACTTCTAAGTGAATGCACTTTTTAAAATTACATATATATGACATATATTTATTGTTTTTAAATATTATGAAAATAATAATTACTGTATTTTATAAACAGTAATTTTCTTACTTTATTTTCTCTTTATGTACATGAAAGCCAGTACTAAAAACATAATTTAATTATTATAATAATGGATATCACTTATTAAACCTTATTTTAATATAAAGTATATTTAAACATCACATTATCCCCACAGGATAGATAGCAAATAGGAGAGAAATATGTAACCTGACTAAAGTTCATAAAGCTAGTATCTGTAAGATCTCAGCCACAAACCCATGTCTAAGATCAAAGCTCTTATTATTTTATAATTCTGTACTGCTTATTACCAGTACATTTCTCATACAATAGGGAATAAATAAATATGTCATCAAATAAAAAAAATCAGTTGATAAAGATATAAATTAATATAAAATAAATTAAGTCCTTTAAATTATTTGCACCCACATAATATTTTCCTATTTTAAGTGTTTTCTTTTTTCCAAGAGTTGGGACCAAGATAAAGATAGAAGAGGATGCTGAACTTTCCCCTTCTCATGAACACACCAAATATATACAGCAATGCTATCTGACAAACAAATGATGGTCAGTTGAACAGCTTCTGCACAGCAAATAATAGAGAGAGGCTGCATAAAGAAGAATAGTAAACTATGAAAGCTCTCCAAGATCTGTGGAACTCTCTGGGGAGTGCAGGTGTTGGTGAGGACCATTGTTTACATTTCTCCTCCATTTAGATAATGTGGGTGGGAGCTCTTCTGACTAACCTGCTGGGCTGCTGTAGCATATTTCTGGTCACAATGGATACCTAAGCACTGCAGCATAGGTGTGTACCACTGGCCCAGCTGGAGCTCACTCTAGCAGTACTAAAGGGGCTCCATAACATGTACACACTGGGCTGCCCTGCCCAGAGCTCACTCCACCTGAACAAGTCACCAAAGAGCACACATACAGGGTCAACCTTTCTTAAGCTCACTCCAGCCCTTGTCAGCTAGTGACTCCCACTACAACTCCAATAAGCTGGCCAAAACCACCCAGTATACAGTCTACACAGAAGGTGCTTCTACACAAGACCATCTTTTCAAGATTGGGAGAAGGAGTTATTTCATCTGATTCATACAAACACAGAAAGTCAAATAAAAAAGGGAGACAGAGAAATATATTCCAAATGAAAGTACAAGGAAAAAAAAAACTCTAGTGAAATGGAGATAAGGACCCTGGCCCATTGGCTCAGTGGATAGAGTGTCAGCCTGGTGTATGGACATCCCAGGTTCAATCTCCAGTCAGGGCACACAAGAGAAGTGACTATCTACTTATCTCACTATCCTGTTCCCCCTTCTCTCCTTTTCCTCCAGTTGCTGGTAGCTTGCTGGTTACAGCAGCAGCTGCCTCAGGTGTTGAGGATAGCTCAGTTGGTCAGAATATCAGCCTCAGGCACTAAAAATAACTCAGTTGATTCAAGCATCAGCCCAAGACAGGGGTTGCCGGGTGGATCCTGGTCAAGGCATATGCAGGAGTCTGTCTATCACCCCTCCTCTCACAAAATAAAAATGAAAAAATGTTGAAATGGAGATAAGTAATTTGACTGATAAAGAATTCAAAGTAAAAATTATAAGAAAGCTCACCAAACTTGAGAGAAAGAGGAACTCAGTGAAAAGTTCTATAAAGGGTTAGGAAATATAATTAAGAACCAAAAAGAACTGAAGAACACAATAACAGAAATGAAAAAAGAAAAACTTACTACAGGAATCAATAGCAGATTAGATAATAAAGAACCACAGATTTGTGACCTGGAAGACATAATAGTGTAAATCACCTAATAAGAACTAAAAAAAAAAAAAAAAGAGGACAGTTTAAGAAAACTCTGGGACAACATTAGACACACTAACATTCACACTATGGGGATATCAGAAAGAGAGGAAAAAGAGTAATTTGTAGAAACTTATTTGAAGGAATAATGGCTGAAATATTTCCCAACCTGTAGAAGAAAACAGATATCCAAGTCTAAGAAGCACAGTGTCTCAAAAAATGAATGCGAGGAGATCCATAGCAAGTCTTACTGTAGTTAAAACTTAAAAAGTTAAAGAAAAAGAGACAATCTGTAAGGCAGAAAGAGGAAAATAACTATTTACATACAGGGTAATCTTGACCAGCTTATTTTTCAGTAGAAACTTTATAGGCCCGAAGGGAGTGGCAGGACATATTTAAAGTGTTGGAAAAAAAAACAAAAAAAACAAACAGCCTGACCAGGCAGTGGCGCAGTGGATAGAGCGTCAGACTGGGATGCAGAGGACCCAGGTTCGAGACCCCCGAGGTCGCCGGCTTGAGCGTGGGCTCATCTGGTTTGAGCAAAATTCCACCAGCTTGAGCCCAAGGTCGCTGGCTCCAGCAAGGGGTTACTCGGTCTGCTGAAGGCCCATGGTCAAGGCACATATGAGAAAGCAATCAATGAACAACTAAGGTGTTGCAACGTGCAATGAAAAACTAATGATTGATGCTTCTCATCTCTTCGTTCCTGTCTGTCTGTCCCTGTCTATCCCTCTCTCTGACTCACTCTCTGTCTCTGTAAAAAAAAAAAAAAAAACAAAAATAAACAGCAACAAAACTACTTACCTATCATTCAGTTTGAAGGAGAGATAGTTTCCCAGACAAGCAAAAACTAAAGGAGTTCACCACTAAACTGGATTTACAAGAGATTTTAAAGTTCTTCTTTAAGCAGAAAAGAATAGGCTATAACTGAAATTGTAAAAAATATGAAAGAAAAATTTTATTGGTAATATATAATAAGCTGAACAAAGCAGAGTATGAAGGTTAAAAGACCAAAGTAAGAAAATTATATATACAATAAATGGGATAGACAAAACAAAATATCTGATATAGGTATCAAGACATAAATAATAGAGGGTGAAGAATAAATGCAGTGCTTAGATAATGTGTTTGAAGTTAAACCCCTATCAGTTTGCAATAATCTGCTATAAATACAGTTTAAGATATATGATCTCATGGTAACATGGTAACCATAATCCAAATCCCACAAAATATACAGACAAAAAAGAGAAAGGAGCTCAAACAAAACACTAAAGAAAACCAGGAAGCCACAAGGAAAAATATCAAGAGAAAAAGAAAGAAACAGAACAGAACTAAAAAAACAATGAACAAAATGGTAATAGGTACTTAATAATACTTAATTTATTTTATTTTATTTTTTTTGTATTTTTCTGAAGCTAGAAACGGGGCGAGACAGTCAGACAGACTCCCGCATGCGCCCAACCGGGATCCACCCGGCACGCCCACCAGGAGGTGACGCTCTGCCCACCAGGGGGCGATGCTCTGCCGCGACCAGAGCCACTCTAGCGCCTGGGGCAGAGGCCAAGGAGCCATCCCCAGCGCCCTGGCCATCTTTGCTCCAATGGAGCCTCGGCTGCGGGAGGGGAAGAGAGAGACAGAGAGGAAGGAGAGGGGGAGGGGTGGAGAAGCAGATGGGCGCTTCTCCTGTGTGCCCTGGCTGGGAATCGAACCCGGGACTTCTGCACGCCAGGCCGATGTTCTACCACTGAGCCAACCGGCCAGGGCAATAATACTTAATTTAAATGCACATGAACTAAATACTCCAATTAAAAGACCTAGGGTGGGTGAATGGATAAAAAAAGATAAGGCTCATCTATATGCTGCCTACAAAAGACTTCCTTCAGGTTGAAACACAATCATAACTATATATCTATAGAAACTAGAAAAAAAAATAAAATTCAAAGTAAGTAAAGGAACAGATTCATGGTAAAAAAAAAAAAAAAAGTAGCCTGACAAGGTGGTGGCGCAGTGGATAGAGCATTGGACTGGGGCACTGAGGACCCAGGTTCAAAACCCCGAGGTTGCTGGCTTGAGCAAGGGGTGACTTTGTCTGCTGTAGCACCCTGGTCAAGGATCATATGAGAAAGCAATCAATGAACAACTAAGGAATCGCAATGAAGAATTGACACTTCTCATCTCTCTCCCTTTCTGTCTGTCCCTATCTGTCCCTCTCTCTGCCTCTCTCTGTCTCTGTCACAAAAAAGTAAATAATTAAAGCAGAGTCACTGTCTTACCACTAAATGATAAAACAAATTCAAAATTCATTAACATAGGGCACATATAGGAGCAGTTCAATGTTTTGGTCTCTCTTTCTGCCTGCTTCTCTCTTTAAAAAATAAAAAACAAATTAAAAAATATAAAAAATGCATTAACAATTTAAATATAAGACTTGCAACTTTAAAACTTGTGGAAGAAAACATAGGCAGTAAACTTATTTATTTATTTATTTTTGTTTTTTGTTTTTTTTCTTAAGTGATAGGATGGGAGATAGACTCCAGCATGCTCCCCAACTAGGATCCACCCAGCCACCCCAGTCTGGGGCTGATGCTAGGGCCGATGCTAAGGGCTGAGCTGGCAACTGATCTACTTTTAGTGCCTGAGGTAGAAGCTCAACAAAGCCATTCTCAGTGCCCAGGCTGATGAGTTCAAACCTATCTAGCCATGACTGTGGAGTGGTGGGGGAGCACGTGCGAGAGAGAGTGAGAGAGAGAGAGAGAAGAGGGAGGGCAGAAGCAGCAGATGGTCACTTCTCTTGTGTGCCCTGACTGGAATCAGACCTGGGATATCTACATGCTGGGTCAATGCTCTTCCACTGAGCCAACTGGCCAGGGCCAAAGTTATTGACATCACTTTTAGCAATATCTTTTTGGATAAATCTCCTTGGGCAAGAGCTCTAATTAACAAATAGGAATGCATAAAACTAAAAAGTTGCTACACAGCAAAGGAAACATTTCACAAAATGAAAAGACAACTTAAGACTAATTGGGAGAAGATATTTGCAAATGACATATATAGTGCAGGCTTAATATCCAAAATCTGTAAGGAATCCATACAACTCAACCTCACAAACAATATTATTAAAAACTGGGCAGATAGAAGACTTACAGATGCTCAACAGACATATGAAAAGATGCTTAACAAAAAGAATGCAAATCAAAACAATAATGAGATAACAACTCATACTGATCAGAATGGCTGTTATTAAAAAATCAACAAATAACAAGTGTTGGTAAGAAAAGGGAACCCTCATTTCCTGTTGGTAGGATTTTAAGCTGGTGCTGCTACTATGTAAAACTACCATATCATTCAGCAATTCTATCCCTGGGTACTTAACTGAAGAAAATGAAAACACTAATTAAAAATGATATAGGCTCTCCTGTGTTCATTGCAGCACTGCTTATAATAGCCAAGATATGGAAGCAATATAGATGTCTATCAACAGATGAATGGATAAAGAGGATGTAGTATGTATATTATAAAATACATTATTATTCAGACATAAAAAATAATGTAATCTTGCCATTTGTAACAACATGGATGGACCTAGAGATATTAAACTAAAAGAAGTCAGACAGAGAAAGACAAACACTGTATGATTTCACTTATACATGCAAGGTAAAAAAAATAAAAAAATAAATAAGCAAAACAAAGCCAAAACAGATCCATAAATAAGAGAACAAGCTGATGGTTGCTAAAGGGGAGGAGGATGTGGAAACAGAAATGAAAAGAAAGAGGCAGCTCTGTTGTAACAACAACAAAAAAGAGTAAGATAGAACCGAGTACATGGAGAATCCTCTAAGAAGTTAAGATAAAAAAGTAAGGCCCTGGCCAGTTGGCTCAGTGGTAGAGTGTTGGCCCGGTGTGTGTAAAAGTCTCAGGATCGATTTCCTGCCAGGGCACACAGGAGAAGTGCCCATCTGCTTTTCCACCCTTTCTTTTATTCCATTATCTCTCTTTTCTCTTTATCTCTTTATTTCCCTCCTGCAGCCAAGGCTCCATTGGAGCAAAGTTGGCCCGGGTTCTGAGGACGGCTCCATGGCCTCTGCTTCAGGTGCTAGAATGGCTCTGGTTGCAATGGGGCAACACCCCAGATGGGCAGAGCATTACCTGCTAGTAGGCATGCCAGGTGGATCCCATTCCGGTATATGCAGGAGTCTGTCTCTCTGCCTCCCTGTTTCTCACTTCAGTAAAATACAAAAAAAAAAAAAAAGGTAAGTTTTGCATCTGTGCCAATCATTGATTTATCACCCTTCAAGAGGAAAAAAATGTGGTATAGATGGATCACTATAGATGTAGATTGCTGTGTTGCTATATATATATATATATATATATATATATATATATATATATATATATATTTCACTTATACTAACCCGAGGGGTCCTTTGTTTACAACAGTCTTGACATATGACATTTCAAGTTTACGACACTCACTCCCATTAAAACTTTAAAAAATTGAGACGAGAGTGTTTTGGCTGTTATGGATGCCTTGCAGTGCTATAGGCAGATTTTGGAAGAGAAGTCATCAACCTTCCAGACTAGTCTGGAACAATTCTTTGTTGTTGTTTTTTTAATACTGTAGATGACTTTTTTTTAAGATTTTTTATTCATTGTTTAGAGAGAGAAGTCACAGTGAGAGAGAGAGACAGAAAGAAAGAAGGGGGGAGGAGCAGAAAGCATCAACTCCCATATATGCCTTGATCAGGCAACCCCGGGGTTTCGAACCGGTGACCTCAGTGTTCCAGCTTAATGCTTTTACCCACTGCACCACTGTAGGTCAGATGGAACAATTCTTTAAGAAGGGAGAGAGGCCTGCAACAGACCTTGTACCCTCTACATCAGTTGCTTCCTGAGATGAAACACCTGTCGTACAGGTAGAATCATCTCCAGCATCTTCTGCATGTTGCTTAGGCAATCCTGATTCACCTGTCCCAGTATCTCCAGAACCTTCTGCAGGTTCTCCTGCCTCTCCAGCTTCATCCTTCCAATAGTTCACTCTCTCCCACCTTGTAATGCCCCTTCCAGTGTTCAAACCAACCACAGGAATAAAGGTAAGGAATATATTTTTACACTCATTTTTTTCTGTTACTATAGTGCAGTTTACAGTACACTATATTTATGGCCTTTTCCTTTTTGTGGCTTAGTTGTGTTTTTATGTTCTAGATTATGATTTTACAACTGTGTTAGGATAGGTCAGTGGTCGGCAAACTCATTCGTCAACAGAGCTAAATATCAACAGTACAATGATTGAAATTATTTGAGAGCCAATTTTTTTTTTTTTTTTTTTTGTGGCAGAGACAAAGAGAGTCAGAGAGAGGGACAGACAGAGAGAAAGGGAGAGAGACAAGAAACATCAATTCTTCATTGTGGTTCCTTAGTTGTTCATTGATTGATTTCTCATATGTGCCTTGACCGGAGGGCTACAGCAGACCAAGTGACCCCTTGTTCGAGCCAGCGACCTTGGTTGGGCTCAAGCTGATGAGCCTTGCTCAAACCAGATGAGCCTGTGCTCAAGCTGGCGACCTCGGGGTCTCAAACCTGGGTCCTCCACATCCGAGTCTAATGCTCTATCCACTGAGCCATTGCCCTGTCAGGCAGAGAGCCAAATTTTTTAAACTTAAACTATATAGGTAGGTACATTGTTATTAACTTAATTTGGGTACCCCTAAGCTCAAGGGGCCAAAGAGTCGCATGTGGCTCGTGAGTTGTGGTTTGCTGACTACTGGGATAGGTAAATGACTTAGGCCAGGGTGTGTTTTGACGTACACCAAAATTTGGGTTATGTCACTGTCGTAGGAATGGAACTGTGTCATAACCCAAGGGTCCACTATACATGGAATCTTAAAAAAAATGAATAAACAAGCAAAACAAAATAAAAACAGACTCAGAGATACAAAGAACAAGCTGATGGTTGCTGGGGGGGGGGGCGTGCAGGATGGATAAAAATAGTTAAGGGGGTTACCAGATTTAGTGTAGCGATCACATCATAACATATATAAAAGTTAAATCACTATGTTGTATTCCTCAAACTAATATATATAATATTGCATGCCAACTATAATAAAATATTTAAGTGTTTTTTCTAGCCATAAACTTCTCAGAGAAAAGACTTAATTAACAAGTATTTTTGTTATGTTAATGTATGATGTGTTTCAATTTGAGACTTCATATCTGAGATATTTTCTCATCATAAATTTATGCATATCATTTGAATTAATCAGAATTCCAGAGCACACAGAAACAATAGGATACATTTATTTATGTGTGAGTATATATGATATATAATATATATGATAATGTATATAATTATATATACACATATACACATTATATATACATATATAACTATATATATAATTCATATATACATATAAAGGAAATTAATTATAGGAATTTGCTCACTCATTTACAGAGGCCTAGAACTTCCACAATTTGCTCTCTTTGAGCTTGAGAACCAGAACAGCTGGTGGTATAATTCAATTCGGTCTGCAGGCCTGAGACCCAGGAACTCTAGTGTCTGAGCTTAGGATATGATGGATGTCCCAGCTTGAGACGAGAAATGGAGAACTCATTTTTCCTCTGATTTTTGGTTCCAACTAGGACCTTGAGGAACTGGATGATGCCCTCTTTCATTGGTGAGTGCCGATTTTCTTTACTAAGTCTACTGCAGGGGTCGGGAACCTATGACTCGCAAGCTTGATGTGGCTCTTCTGATGGCTGCATCTGGCTTGCAGACAAATGTTTAATAAAAAAATAATAACGTTAAAAATATAAAACATTCTCATGTCTTACAATCCATTCATTTCCTACCGCTCATGTTCATGGTTGTGGGTGGCTGGAGCTAATCACAGCTGTCCTCCAGGACAACATCAAATTTTTATTTGATAATGTGTGATGTACACGGGTCGTTGTGAGGTCAGGAAGTAAACTTTCCTCCTTTTAATCAAGTAGTCAGCTAGCTAATTGCAGAAACCCTTTTAATGGAGAAGATGGCTAAAAGAAAAAAAGATGAGGAGTATCGTACTTTTCAGCAGGAATGGACAGAGAAATTCGCCTTTGTGGAGAGAGCAGGTTCTCAGTGTGTCTAACATGCAATGATAAAATTGCATTGATGAAACAGTCAAATATAAAACGGCACTTCGACACACGCCATACTACATTTGCATCGAAATATCCAGTGAGGGACAGCAGGAAAAAAGCATGTCAAGAGCTACTGTGCAGAGTGCAAGCTAGTCAGCAGCAACTCCATGTTTGACCCAAAAAGGTGACTGGAATTAGGCTAGCTTTGCCGGGGCTTTAGCAACTGTGAGAAATGGAAAGCCATTCACAGATGGGGAGTATGCCAAAACATTCATGCTTGATGTTGCCAATGTACTTTTTGACGACTTTTCAGATAAAGACAAGATAATCAAACGAATAAAAGACATGCCTCTGTCAGCAAGAACTGTTCATCATTGTACCGTCATGATGGCAAATCAAATTGAGGCAACACAAGTGAAGGACATAAATGCAGCACCATTCTTTTCTCTTGCTTTGGATGAGTCAACAGACATAAACCATTTATCCCAGCTCAGTGTGATTGCAAGGTATACTGTGGGTGACACACTACGTAAGGACAGTCTTGCCATTTTGCTTATGAAAGAGACAAGAGGGGAGAATTTATTTAAGTCTTTCACTGAGTTTGCTAAAGAAAAAGTCTACCGATGGATAAACTTATTTTGGTGTGTATTGATAGTGCTCTGTGCATGGTGGGGAAAACAGAGGATTCATAGCGCTTCTTCATGAACATGAAAAGAGACCCATCCTAAGTTTTCACTGCATCCTACATCAGGAGGCACTTTGTGCTCAGATGTGTGGCGAGCAGTTTGGTAAGGTGATGTCGCTGGTCATTCGGGTGGTCAACTTTATTGATGCCCGAGCTTTAAGTGATTGCCAGTTTAAAACACTTCTGGATGAAGTTGGGAATAATTATCCTGGTCTGCTTCTGCACAGCAATGTGCATTGGTGTCAAGAGGAAAGGTGCTCAGCTGTTTTGTGGCTTGTCTGAGCAAAATCCAGACTTTTCTTGAAATGAAAAACATCAAGCATCCTGAGTTAGCTAACACTGAGTAGCTCCTGAAGTTCTCCTACCTCGTGGACATGACTGAACATCTGAACCAGCTCAATGTAAAAGTGCAAGGCATTGGAAATACAGTCTTATCCCTTCAACAAGCAGTGTTTGCATTTGAGAACAAGCTGGAACTCTTCATCTCTGACATCAAAACAGGTTGTTTACTACACTTAAAAAACTAGGAGAGTTTAAAGATGCATGCACAGCAAGTGACCCTGCTCAATATCTTGATTTCCAGCAGCTAGCGGGCTTCACATCTAATTTCCTGCAGTCATTCAAAGAGCACTTTGGAAAATTTTGTGAGCTCACTCGTGTTTTTAAGTTCATCACCCATCCACACAAGTGTGCAGTAGACAGCGCCGACCTGAGTTACATCCCCAGTGTCTCTGTCAGAGATTTTGAGCTACAAGCTGCTGACCTGAAGGCCTCAGACATGTGGGTGAATAAGTTCAAGTCACTGAATGAAGATTTGGAAAGACTTGCACAATAGCAAGCAGATTTGGCGAGCAAACACAAGTGGGGAGAAATGAAAAAACTTCAACCTGCAGACCAGCTGATTGTCAGAATTTGGAACGCATTTCCCATCACATACCACACACTGCAGCATGTGAGTATTGCTGTACTGACAATGTTTGGCTCTACGTATGCATGTGAGCAGTCTTTCTCACATCTAAAGAATGTTAAGACCAACCTATGATCATGTTTAATGGATGGAAGTCTCAACACCTGCATGAAGCTTAACCTCACCATGTATCAACCAGACTACAAAGCCATCAGCAAAACCATGCAGCACCAGAAGTCGCATTAATGGTAAGTACTTTATTCATCATTGGTTAGCAACAGCATAACAACGTTATTAAAAAGAATTCAGAAACTTATTGTACTTTAAAAGTGTTGGTCCCTGCCTGACCTGTGGTGGTACAGTGGATAAAGCGTCAACCTGGAAACACTGAGGTTGCCAGTTCAAAACCCTGGCTTGCCTGGTCAAGGCACATATGGGAGTTGATGCTTCCTGCTCCTCCCTCTTCTCTCTCTCTCTCTCTCTCTCTCTCTCTATTTCCCCCCTCCTCTCTAAAATAAAAAAAAAAAAGTGTTGGTCCCACATAAAATGCACACATTTACTTGTATTTAGTGTTAAACATATTGTATGGCTCTTACGCAATTACATTTAAAAATATGTGGCATTCATGGCTCTCTCAGCCAAAAAGGTTTCCGACTCCTGTTTTATTGAATCAAATACTAATCTCTTAGGAAACAGCCTTAGTGACACACCCAGAAATAATATTTGACCAACTATCTGGGCATCCCTTAGTCCAGCCAAGTTGACAGAATTAATCATCACATCATTTAAGAGAATAAAATATTAAGAAAACTGTATTGATTCCCAGAATAAAACAACTATAAAACCTATAAACAAAAACAAAACTATCTTAAGTTATTGAATAGTGCACACTTATAAAAGGGAATAAGTTTCAGTCTTTGAAGCTTTTCACCTGAGGATAAATTTAATAATGGAGCATGGAAATTTAAGGTTGTCTACTCTAGTCCCTATGCAATCACTGAAAATATTTTAAAGAAATATTGAAATAGAGCCAATAGAAAAATCAAAGTAGAAGTTCAAAAAATATTGACATAATCTAAAAAAGAGCCAGTCAGATAGAAGAGATAAACAAAAAGCAGAGAAGACATGTAGAAATCTGTTATGAATAAAATGTTAGCCATCAATCCAGAATCTAAAGTAAATAGTACAATAAATGTTGATGAATAAAATATTTCAATTGCAAATCATGTATCTCACAGAGTTTATAGGCAGAATATAGAAGAACTCTTACAATGCAAAGGTAATGGACAAAGATTTACCTTGGGAAGGTGAACACATAATATGGTGTACAAAGATGTGTTGCAGAATTGAATGCCTGAAGCCTGTTTAACTATGCTAACCGGTGTTACCTCAATGAAGTAAATAAAAAAATAATAATAACTCATTAAAACAAAAGTGGCAATAAAATTTAACAGATGCTTCATGTGAGAAAGTATTCCATAGTCTAATGAAAATACTCCATATCAAAAAAAGAAATAAAAAGAGAAAAAAATTCATGTATGTGAGCAAGAGTGTGGTGATTGTTGGGGAGAAACAGGGAGGAGAAGGGGGTTGTAGGAGGTGATGGATGTGGACTTGACTAGTGGTGGAGAACACACAATACAGCATACAGATGATGTGTTGTGAAATTGGACACCTGCAACCTGTATGATTTTGTTAACCAGTGTCACACCAATAAATTTAATAAAAAATGTTCCATATCTCTAGTCATCAGGGAACCAGGAAAAAAAATGAGATGTGCTTAGAGTTAAATTTTAAAAAATTACAGTAAGTATTGGTAAAAATGTGGAACAACTAAACTTTCATACATTGTTGGTTAGACCCTAACAACCATTTAGAGTATGGCAGAACATACTAAAGTTAACATATGCATACCATATGATCTAGCAATAACTCTCCTATTTTACCAACTAACTATGCTCAACTAGATCAGGTCAAACTAAACATTTTTTTAAAAAAGTAGATTAGTGGTTGTCTGGGACTTCCACTATTCACATATAATGAATTTGTTCATTTTCTGTTTTTCTCTATTTATTTTGTTCACTGCTCAATTGCCATCATCTATAAGTGCTTGACACATAAGAAGAATTAGAAAATTATTCATTGAAAGTTGAACTCAAATATTTCTTTGCTTAGAATGGGTAAGAAGATGGTAATAGAACCATCCCCATTTAAAGGACTGCACACACACACACACCACCATGGCATTTGCTTTTTTGTTATTGTACATTTCTTTGTGATACCATCATAACTCATTGACAACTTAAAATATTCATAAAGAGCTTATTCAACTATATAATATAAAAAAAAAACTAAGCATCTGACCTGGCTGTGGTGGTGCAGTAGATAAAACGTCAACATGGAGCCCTGGTGGTTTGGCTCAGTGGTAGAGCATCAGCCCAGAGTGCGGAAGTACCAGGTTCGATCTCCAGCCGGGGCAGACAGGAAAAGCACCCATCTGCTTCACCACCTTTCCCCTCTCCTATCTCTCTCTACCTTTCTCTTCCTCTCCTGCAATCAAGTCTCCATTGAAACAAAATTAGCCTAGGCACTAGGATGGCTCCATGATCTCTGCCTCAGGCCCTAGAATGGCTCTAGTTGCAGTGGAGGAACACCCCAGATAGGCAGAGCATTGCCCCCTAGTGGGCTTGCTGGGTGGCTCCTGATGGGGCACATGTAGGAGTCTATCTCTTTGCTTCCCTGCTTCTCACTTCAGAAAAATTCAAAACAAATAAACAAGTGAAAAAAACAAAACAAAAACATCCACCTGAAATGCTGAGGTCACTGGTTTGAAACCTCAGGATTGCCTGGTCAAGGCACATATGTGAGTTGATGCTTCCTTCTCCTTCCCACCTTTCTCTCAATCTTCATCTTTCTCTCCCCTCTCTAAAATGAATAAATAAAACCTAAAAAAACCCCAAAAAACTAGCATCGTACTAATATTTTCCCTGAATGATCACTCATTTGTGGTTTCAAAATCACCTATATACATTTTTTGTTTTGTTTTGTTTTGGTTTTTTTTTTTGTATTTTTCTGAAGCTAGAAATGGGGAGAGACAGAGAGACAGTCAGACAGACTCCTGCATGCGCCCGACTAGGATCCACCCGGCATGCCCACCAGGGGGCGACACTCTGCTCACCAGGGGGCAATGCTCTGCCCCTCTGGGGTGTCGCTCTGTCGCGACCAGAGCCACTCTAGCGCCTGGGGCAGAGGCCAAGGAGCCATCCCCAGCGCCCGGGCCATCTTTGCTCCAGTGGAGCCTCAGTGGGAGGGGAAGAGAGAGACAGAGAGAAAGGAGAGGGGGAGGGGTGGAGAAGCAGATGGGCGCTTCCCCTATGTGCCCTGGCCAGGAATTGAACCTGGGACCTCTGCACGCCAGGCCGACGCTCTACCACTGAGCCAACTGGCCAGGGCCAAAATCACCTATATACATTTAATAGTCAAATTGAGTAGCTCATTTGAGAGACTCAAAACACACTTTTGATATGTGACCAATGTTATCCCAATTAATTTTGAGGAGCCAATGCGCCACTTCACCTGCAGGTGTTGTAAAGTACCAAAAGCTACAGAATTAATATTAATATTTTGAGAGGCTTGAAGAACATTTTATTATTTTGGGTTAAGGTGTGCAGAGAAATTGTGAGAATAGTCTCTGTACTGTGTGATTGGCATGACCAGGATGGCCCTTGGCATTGTATTGTAAATGCAAAGGGGAGGAAAACATGGATTCCCAGACATTCCACCACACCTGTGGGGAAAGGGGTGAATGGCTAGCCAGGTGCAGGAAGAGAAAAGCCAAAATAAACCTTTTCTTATAGCAATGAGCCATTTGCGGGCATTTGTCCCCACAGAAACTACCTCTCCTATGTAAATGCACGTGGTTAACACGTGTGACTCTACAAAGAGATGGCAGATAAACACTAGATAATATAGGAATGCCTTTTAATATGTAAAAAGACATCTTTCTACCATTGTGTTGACTTGTAAATTTTGTTTTTTTCCAAAATGATGTATGGCTTGCAAATTGAACATGGTCCTAACATGTTAAAGGACATATGACTATAACCAATAGTGGTAAGGGGCTCCTAATTACAATTTTTGCTTCTGTACTTCCCACTTACAAAACTATAAAAACTAAATAGAACAAAGGGCCGGCGTGCTCTCCCTCAGACTTCTGTCAGAGTTGCTGCAGCTTGGCCAAGCTAGACAATAAAGCTTTGGTGTGTAATCGACGGACTTTGTTCGTGTCTTCAATGTTTTGAGTCCCTCCGGATTAGGCTTAACATTCATATAAAACAAATAAAAAATTTTCAAATAAGAAAAGATAGTTTATAATTCTAAGAAAGTAAATCTTATACTAGGAATTGTACTTTCAGTATCCCGCAAACAAGAGTGTTAAAATCAGAACTAATATCTTGGAGAAGGGCAGAGAACTATATATTTTATGAATTAACTTTCAGATTGTATCTTTTTTCCTAAAATTAGGTACAAAGTTTGATTCATTACATTTTGGTATTAACTAGAAGAGCACACTCACGCAAACAAAGCACTATAGATATTTCTGTGGAAGTATAAAAACTATACATTTAGTTATATGCTCTTGGCAGATGGAAAGACAGAGAAAAAAACTGAAAGAGAGAGAGAGAGAGAACAGAGGCAAAGAAAGAGACTGATATGTCCGTTCACTATACTTAACAACTATGTAACTTTAGTGAGCCTAATTCATGAAGTCTAATCTACTCCCAGTCCACCTCAATATCATATAATGTTTTTTGTCAAGAAAACATTTATATTTTGTTATGCTTTTTGGATAGTTTAAGAAACCTTTCAAAGTTTATTCTGTTTAAATATTATTTTCATTTCAGTCATACAGTTTGAAAACTGAGCTTTTAAAGTATGCAAATCCACAAAACAACCAATATTTTTGAAAAATATGATATACTATAAAACATTTGAAATAGTCTTTAATTGCATTATAATTATTATTATACTTAAAGTACTACAATATAGAGGAAATATAATAAATATATTTTTGTATAAGATATTTCAGGTTGAGTAATTTATTTTTTTTTATCTGCCCATATATCTAATAATTAGAGCATGAGCATTGTATATTACAGGCAAGATTATTTGGAAAGATTGTCTAAGCCTACTGGATTTGCAAAAGAAATAAGTAAAATTCCTGTATATATTTATATATATCATATAATTTTACAAATTACAACTTTTATTTTCCAATGTGAATATAAACCAATAAGGTTTTTGACACTACACTAATCTTCATTTAAGAAGGAAAATTAATGTTTTATCCTCTGAATTTTGAAATAAACTCTCTGTTTGACTATAGGTGGAACATGCATTTTGTAATAACTTTATCCTACTCTATTCAAACCCAGCCAAAAGCCTAAAGAAAAATTACTTAAATGGTGTAATTTTAGTTATTTTTTAAAATTTCTAATTCAAAAATCAATATTAAGCAATTTTAATGTTTATGAACCAACTAATTAAAATTATGACTATGAATGTCATGAAGCAGAATCACTGATAAATATTAATATTTGCCAATAGAAAGAATAATAAAATTGGATGCAGGAACCTCAGCCACTTATTCCAGTTTTCATTGCATTATAAATTTGAGAAATTTTAATTACATTTATAACATTTATTTAATTGTAATAAAATTTATTACAATTTTATTTGTTGGCAAACTATATATTAGAATTTTAAAAATATTCATGAGGTTTTCTATCATCCTCAATTTTTTCTTTCCAAGATGACATTTAGTAGTCCAGATTCATAAGACTAAGTTTTGCCCCAAAGTCATTACCTAAAAACCATATATAAAAACCAAAATCTTTTTCAGGTATTATGATGAATAAAATTCAAAAAAAGAGAACTTACCATTCATTGTGTTTCTATTATATATCCATATCTACCCTAAGTACAGTGATACCTCAGTTTTCATCAATAATCAGTCTAAAAACAATCAGTGGAATCTGAAACCGACAAAAACCGAGGTAATTATTTCCATATGAATCAGTGTAAATCCAATTAATTCATTCTAGACTCTCCAAAATACATAACAAAAACACATTTTATAGAGAATAAATGTAGTGGTTAATACTAAAAACAATAAGAAATCAATATAAAATGAATATAAAAGGTGAATGTAAAGAATAAGTGAACGTGGCATTTACCTTTCTGAAGACTTTTCTTGGCGTATGGCAGAAGGTGAGGAGGGGAGAGGGGCACAGATACTGTATATGCAGTAGTCACTTACATGTAATTGTAGTATTAGCACTCGTAATCAATAAAAAAAAGTACAAAAACACTGGAAAGCAATGGAATTATTTGGCTAGACACGTGGGGTGATGCTCACACAATGAGAAGCAATGCCACACTGAGCAGGAGAATACGTGGGTCGCCCTTTGTTTTTTCAAATTAGCAGTGAGGTCACATTTTCATGCCAAGGAAATCCAAGGCAACTGACAAAAACTGAGACAAATATTTCTTGAAAAAAATCAGCGAAACCAAAACTGATGATAATCGAAGTCAATGAAAACCGAGGCATTACTGTACCTGTAACAACAGGAGGTCCAGACCCAGAAAATGGATCTGGTGTTGTTATGGATCCCAGAAAAACTACCAGGAGGACCAGATGGAGCAGACATAACCTTTATTACTTACACATGGGGCAGCACCAATGGCAGCTGGGTGGGATTGCAGTTTAGCTAGCTAAGCCCTGGGCATTACTCAAGGGAAGCTAAGCAGGTGAGCAGAGGGTAGCGGGAAGTGCATGGGCCTGCTCTGTGTTGCCCCTCCCTGATAAATATCTGGTGATTCAGTTCTATTTTTTAGTAAAATAAAACCTTAGTTTCAGTTTGACTACCCTTTATCTCATGGCCCCAGAACAAGATCCCTAACCACAGAGCCTGGTGGCTGAAGAGCAAGAAGGACCATGTCCAGCATGGGCCCTATAGTACCAGCACATTTCTCATAGACTGTCATGAGACAGCTATTGTTAGGCTTAGCTTACAAGTTCCAGAAATTAAGTTGCAAAAGACCAAATCTTAATAAATTATGTGACCTCAATACATCCCACTTTTTTAAACTCTGAATTCTATTGTTTTACAATTAGAATAATGACTTATAATTTAACCATTTAAAATATGGAATGCATTGGGTCTATACTTTTCAGCATATCTGTTAATATTAATAATTATAATAACAGAAAACTAATATGCACTGAGTATGTGTTATATTCTAGAAAACACAGTAAGTATATTTTTTATGAATTATGCATTTAATCATTACAAAAAAATCCATGACATAGGTGCTATTTTATCCAAGAGAAAACTGAGACCTTAGATGTAATGGCCAAAAGACAGTTCATAAATGATAGACCATGAATTTGAGCACAGCTTATTCTGTTTTAAGAGCCTGCATGAGTATACTCCTGCTAATTAACAATGCCTGTGTTTTGCTTTTTGCTTGAACACGCCTAAGACATCTTTCTGAGCCTGAAACATCCAACTTCAATGACATCTAAACATGTCTAATAATGAAAATGAAAATAAAACCAAGTGAATTTGTACTAATTACTGGAGAGTGAAAAAAGAAAAATAAAATAGCAAACTCTTCAGTTGAGAGACCTCAAACTCTGGGATTACTTTTAACAAACAGAGACTACCATGCGGCCTTTGGATTAATTTTAACAAACAGAGACTACCATGCGGCCTTTGGATTAATTTTAACAAACAGAGACTACCATGTGGCCTTAGGAAAAATAAATATCAATCAGTCAGGTATGAACTTATACAGTTTTGTCACCTTTTTACATCTAGATAATCCAATCAATAAAAAGATTGATTGGGTTTTTGGGAATTTCTTTAAACTCCTTGCCATTTTTCAATTTTATCTCTTTCTATCTGAATCAGAACAAGAAAGAGAGAAGGCAAAAGTGAAAAAGTCAGTGTTAAAACTAAAGAAAAAAATATCCTGGCCTATAGCCCCTGCTAACGGTAGATGTAGCTCAGGAGAATTACTCCTTAGCTGACAATGACCATAGTGGTAATTTACAAGAATGTGAATTGAGATTGTTAGTTTTGCTAATAAATTGTAAATAAAGATAAGAGTGTATTTTATTGTTACATTAAACACTTTAATTTTTTAAAAAAATATCAACTTATTTTTATCATAATGGCAGTGTTTATTTTATTTTATTTTTAGTTCAGTGAAAGGAGAGGCAGAGACAGACTCCTGCATGCACCCAGACCATGATCCAACTGAAAAGCCCACTAGGGGGCGGTGCTCTGCCCATCTGGAGTGTTGCTCCTTTGCTCAGCAACCGAGCTCTCTTTCTTAACACCTAGGCAGAGACCATGGAGTCATCCTCAGCACCAGGGTCATCTCACGCCAATCAAGCCATGACTGCAGGAGGGGAAGAGAGAGAGAGAGAAGCAAGAATGGGGAGGGATGGAGAAGCAGATGGGTGCTTCTACTATGTGCCCTGACGGGAAATCAAACCTGGGACATCCATATGCCAGGCCAGTGCTCTACTACTGAGCCAACTGGCCAGGGCCAGCATTTATTTTATTTCATAAACATTTATAAAATGTTCATAAGCAAGTCATTAATTTATTAAAGCTATATTTTTAACTTTATTATGTCCAATATGGAAGTAAATATGTAATAAAAATATATCAAAATGTGATTTTCAGTATCAACCAAATATTTATGCAAAGTACTTTGTTGTTTTTTTGTTTTGGGTTTTTTGTATTTTTCTGAAGTTGGAAACGGGGAGGCAGTCAGACAGACTCCATATGTGCCCAACTGGGATCCACCTGGCATGCCCACCAGGGGGTGATGCTCTGCCCATCTGGGGCGTTGCTCTGTTGCAACCAGAGCCATTTTAGCACCTGAGGCAGAGGACATAGAGCCATCCTCAGCGCCCAGGCCAACTTTACTCCAGTGGAGCCTTGGCTGCAGGAGGGGAAGAAAGAGACAGAGAGGAAGGGGAGGGGGAGGGTGGAGAAGCAGATGGGCACTTCTCCTGTGTGCCCTGGCTGGGAATTGAACCCAGGACTCCTGAACACCAGGCTGACGCTTTACCACTGAGCCAATCGGCCAGGGCCAGTACTTTATTTTTTAATGTTTATTTTATTAATTTTAGAGAGAGAGGAAGGGAAAGAGAGAGACAGGAACATCAATCTGTCCCTGTATGTGCCCTGATCAGGGACTGGCAACCTCTGTACTACCAGATAATGCTCTAACCAAAGGAGATACTGGGCACAAAATACTTTGAATGTACACTTGTTAATGTCACAATAACTATTTTTTTTTTAATTTTATTTATTCATTTTAGAGAGGAGAGAGAGAGAGAGGGAGAGAGAGAGAGAGAAAGAAGAGAGAGAGATGGGGGAGGAGCTGGAGGCATCAACTCCCATATGTGCCTTGAGCAGGCAAGCCCAGGGTTTCGAACCGGCAACCTCAGCATTTCCAGGTCGATGCTTTATCCACTGCGCCACTACAGGTCAGGCTGTCACAATAACTATTAATGTATATTCATAATAAAAAAATGAAACAAGCTTACAATATTGTATCTTCATTATGTTAACTCTGTTAATAAGTTCCAAAAATTTTTCTTAATTATCATCACAATTTTATGATATGTAAACACTATCATTAGCATTTTATTATTTTTTTCTTTCTTTCTTTCTTTCTCTTTCTTTCTTTCTTTCTTTCTTTCTTTCTTTCTTTTTGCAGACAGAGAGAAAGTCAGAGAGAGGGATAGACAGGGACAGACAGACAGGAACGGAGAGATGAGAAGCATCAATCATTAGTTTTTCGTTGCGCACTGCAACACCTTAGTTGTTCATTGATTGCCTTCTCATACGTGCCTTGACCGCGGGTCTTCAGCAGACTGAGTAACCCCTAGCTCAAGCCAGAGACCTTGGGCTCAAGTTGGTGAGGTTTTGCTCAAGCCAGATGAGCCCTCGCTCAAGCTGGCAACCTCGGGGGTCTCAAACCTCGGTTCTCTGCATCCCAGTCCGACACTCTATCCACTGCGCCACCACCCAATCAGGCTCATTAGCATTTTAAACAATACCCTCCAATAGAATTATAATATGAGTACCCTATATTTTATTATTCATTTTTAAGGAAAGAATAATTATTTTATTTTATTTATTTTTTTCTCGAAGTTAGAATTGGGGAGGCAGACAGGCTCCCACATGTGCCCAACCAGGATCCACTTGGCATGCCCACTACAGGGTGATGCTCTGCCCATCTGGGGCAAAGCTCTGCTGTAGCCAGAGCCATTCCTAGCACCTGAGATGGAGGCCATGGAGCCATCCTAAGTGCTTAGGCCAACTTTGCTCCAATGGAGCCTTGGATGCAGGAAGGGAAGAGAGAGACAGAGAGGAAGGAGGGGGAGGGGTGGAGAAGCATATGGCTCTTCTCCTGTGTTCCCTGACTGGGAATTGAACCAGGGACTTCCACATGCTGGGCTGACGATCTATGGCTGAGGAAACTGGCCAGGGCCTAATAATAATTATTTTAATTATAAGCTAGTAACCTATATAACTTAAAAATTTTAGTAGCCACAATTTAAAAATATATATATATATATATATATATTTCTGAAGTGAGAAGCAGGAGGGCAGAGAGGCAGATTCCCTCATGCGCCCAATTGAGATCCACCTGGCAAGCCCAGTAGGGGGCAATGCTTTGCCCATCTGGGGCATTGCCCCGTTGCAACCGGAGCCATTCTAGCGCCTGAGGTGGAGGCCATGAAGCCATCCTAGCACCTAGGCCAACTTTGCTCTAATGGAGCCTTGGCTGCAGGAGGGGAAGAGAGAGATAGAGAGAAAGGAGAGGGGAAGGGGTGAGAAGCAGATGGTCACTTCTCCTGTGTGCCCCGACCAGAAATCAAACCTGGGACTTCCACATGCCAGGCTGATGCTCTACCACTGAGCCAGCTGGCCAGGGCCAGTAGCCACAATTTTAAAAGTAAAATGAAACAGGTTAAATAATGTTAATTATAGATTTTATTTCATCCAATAAAACTATCCAAAATACTATCAATTCAACATATATTCAATATATACTTATATAATATTAATATTTTATATTATTTTCTGTACTAAATCTCCTCATGTGTGTGTTTTACACGTACAGCATATTTCAATTTTTGACTAGCCACATTTCAACTAATAGCCACCTGTTGCTAGTAGCTATTGTATTGGACAAAGCAGAATAAGGACACGAGTAAAATGAGGCTTATAAAACTTGAAAACTTTATCCAAGGTCACACAATTAGAAAAATAGGTTGACCTTAGGTGATTCTAAAGCCCAGTGAGCTTAACCACTACATGTCACATATTACCTCCTCTTCAAAATGACAAAATCCTTACATGGCAATAATCTGGCTTAAAGTAAGTGGCTATGTTTTTACCATATCAGGATATGGCTGACTAACTGGTCAGAATGCTATTTGCACAGTTGATTGAAGACTGTTTTTCAAAATAATTCAGCCAAAGGGAAGAAAATCAATTATGACAAGATCCAATGAATACCAAAAAGCTGAAACTGGGAGAGAGTTGTACGCAACGTAATTTCTGGTTTTGTATTCTTCTGTAAACACAAAACCCATAGACTCATTTCTGATTGATTCCTAAGTAGAGAGATTGCCAAAAGTTGAAATTACTGTTTCTTTCAGTAAGATATTTCAGACACAAGGATACAAACAGCTCTTTTCTAATACATTGCAGAGGATAAATATGTTTTCCTCTAAAATATCCTAGATCTTTGAACATATTTGGCACCTCTAGACTACTGAAGTACCTGAAAAAGAAGTAAGAGTAAGTAAGAGACAGAAGTGGAACTTGGAAGAGAGCATGATGTTGCATGTGGGAATAAAAATGCCAGACACAAATATCAGTTCTGTTTAGCATACTATGTTGTATAATATCCAGGAGACATGGTGGAGAATGGCAAACACAACAAAAATAAGAATTCACAAAAGAAAGATGTTACTTACTGGAAAACAGATTCTTATTTGAATTTAATAAAGGCATATGCTTGTGTAATAATAGTATGCCTTTGGTTGAAAATTACTTAAAATTATCACTTAAAGTATCTTGAAACAATGAGAAAATTGATGTAAGTAGCATAACCAGAAGTAAGGTTGGCTTCAAGTCACTCTGTCCTAGAGGCCTCTACATAAGCAGACAGCACAGCAACTCCAGTTCTCTGTGGCTCTGCCCTATTCCACAAGACAGTGCTCTACTCAGAAATAAGAGTCACATACATTCTGATCCTTATCTAGGTGAGTAAAAACACCTCTTCCAAAACTTTATAGCAAAAGTACTGAACTTGATCTTCTTAGATCATTTGCTCATTGCTATGAGGAAAGGGTAATAGTATAGAATTTATTCTGCCTGACCTGCAGTGGCACAGTGGATAAAACATCAACCTAAAATGTTGAGGCTGTCAGTTCAAAACCCTGGGCTTGCTCGGTCAAGGCACATATGGGAGTTGAGGCTTCCTGCTCCTCCCCTATCCCCTTTCTCTCTAAAATGAATGAATTAAAAATATTTAATAAAAAAAGGATAAGAAGAATTTATTCTGAATCTGGAAATGGGGTCAAGACTACCCAATAGATGTCAAAGGGTAACTAGATGTCTCTAAAGCACGGTGCCCCACAAACACGTGGGCAGCAGTTACTTTTAAGAGATTGGAAATTGCACTGCAGTTAGGAACAAGACACAATGAAGCTTGGTGAGTTCAATTTCTAACTGATGTGCCATGGCCAACTATTTTACATTTATATTTACCATACTTGCTTCATTACATTATCTATCTATCATCTATCTATCTATCTATCTATCTATCTATCTATCATCTGTCTATTCTTCCATTAATCCATATTTTTGCTTTATTTCAATGTTGTAAGCATCTGTTTACTTTAGCCTATATACTACAGTCAGTATACTAATTAACTGGGTTTCCCTATTTGTCCATGGTTTATTTTTAAGTAAATTTACTTAAATGCACAAAAAAATGTGTCATTTAATAAATTTTGACAAATACATGCAATTGTGAAACTCAAACTCCTACCAAGATATAGACTCTTGGTCTTGGCTGGTTGGCTTAGTGGTACAGCATCAGCCTGGCATGTGGAAGTCTTAGGTTCAATCCCCATCAGGGCACACAGAAGAGGTGCCCATCCGCTTCTCTACCCCTCCCCTTCTCCTTTCTCTCTATTTCTCTATTGTCCTCCTGCAGCCAAGGCTCCATTGGAGCAAAGTTGGCCCGGGCACTGAGGATGGCTCCATGACCTACACCTGAGGCACTAGAATGGCTCTGGTTGCAACAGAGCAATATCCCAGATGGGCAGAGCATCACCCCCTGGTGGGCATGCTGGATGGATCCTGGTCAAGCTCATGCGGGAGTCAGTCTCTCTGCCTCCCCGCTTCTCACTTCAGAAAAAAAAAAAAGATATAAATTTTTATCACCACTCTAGGAAGTCCCCTTTTGCCTCTTCATGGTAAATCTAAACTCACACTCCCATAAAGGCAATGAATCTACTCATTGTTTTCCACCAGAAATTACTTTTTCCTGTTCTCAAACTCCACATAAAGGGAATTGCATATATAGTATGTGTCCTTTGAAGACTTTGTTCAAAGACTGTTTTCATTCAGCCTAATGTTGTACATATCAGTAGCTTTTCTACCTTTTTATTGCTCAGTATGACTCTGTTTAATTTTGGTCATTCTCTTGTATCTTCAACTAGTTTTTAAAAATATTTTGTCCACATTTTATGATTATTATCTGTTGGAAGGTTTATCTCTGGAGTCGGGAACCTTTCTGGCTGAGAAAGCCATGAACGCCACATATTTTAAAATGTAATTCCGTGAGAGCCATACAATGACCTGTGTACATTACATTACGCATTATCCAATAAAAATTTGGTGGTGTCCCGGAGGACGGCTGTGATTGGCTCCTGCCACCCGCAACCATGAACATGAGCGGTAGGAAATAAATGAGAATGTTTTATTTTTTTAACGTTATTTTTTTTAATTAAAGATTTATCTGTGAGCCAGATGCAGCCATCAAAGAGCCACATCTGGTTCACGAACCATAGGTTCCCGACCCCTGGTTTATCTGATAAAAACTTACACAGCATTTCTATGTGCATAACTGCATCTATATATTATTTTACATATAACCACTACATCAAGTATAAAGGATATGATGGTGGAGAAACTTAGATGTTTTCTAATAGGTGTGTTGAGTTTAATTGAGTTGATTTTATTCTCTTACCTGTTTGGTTTTGGAATTATAAACTGGTAGTAGTAATTCAGCTATCTTTGAAACCATGATATATATTCTACGAAAAACTCCTTGGTTCATAAACTTAGTAAACTATGACACTGTTCTTCCTTAAGATAATGCTCTAACTTGTTGCTTTGTATGAGATATTCTGATCTATAAGTATATTAAGATAATCTCTTATCTCAGTCTTCATTTCTATGATGATGATTATTCTCTAAATATTTAGGACCTATTTCCCAACCCCTTATTTCTCTCCACACATAGCTAATTAATGAACCCATTTCTTTGTGCTTTTTTGTAACCACATCCTCCTACACTTATGCTGGGCTTAGCCATGTGACTATTTTGGAGTAATGCATTAGAAGTTAATGTAATGCAGTCAGAGTCTGAAAAATACTTGCCCATTTCTTCTTCTCTGTTGAACAATTTGACTTTCTTGTTCTTATAACTGTGTCAAATTGTGAGACCATGCTCAGGCTAATCTGCTTAAGAGATGTGAAAGTTTCATGAAGCAGAGGCAAACCATGTATATCATCCTCATCATTCTAACAGTCCAGATAAGATAATCCGATATCAATCAATAGACAATACAATCCCAGACATATAAAGCAATCTAGTTGTGACCAAAAGAACCCCCAAGCTGAGCTCCATATATATTGCCTACATTTGATAAGCTACATAAATGTTTAATTGCTTTGAGCCCCTGAGTTTTGCCGTGGTTTGTTAACAAAGTTTTATTGTGGTAATAAATAACATACAGCACAGAAGGAAAATGAGTTATCTGGTTCGTGATTATTGAAATTAGTCATGTTTGTGTATTAAAGAAAGGTAAGCAATAGAATGCCTTATCTTCAAAAATGTGGTTGTTGATTTTTTTTGTTTTGTTTTGTTTTGCTTTTTGTTTACCCACTTATAATAGTGGGAACCTGTGTTTTGGGGTTATTCCAAGGCCTAAACTGAGAGATAGGACTTAGGAAGTTCATGTTCATAGCCACACATGTAGTTTACTACATGTTTCAGTTTGGCCTTTCTCAATTATAATTATTTTTTCTCCACCTGATAACTCTTGGCTTATTTCTTATTTTGCCCAAACTCAAGGAAAGCAAGAGTACAGCTATGGAGACAACTCTCAATATCCCAACAAATAAACCAATTGAATTTAAGCAAAAATTTAAGTCTAATTTTTAATATTATAGAAAAATAAAAAGTAGGATGTAAAAGAAAAGTACTGGAGTGCTGTGTGAAAACAAACAGCTTACATTGGCTCCAGTATACCAAAAAACAAAATGGCAGGACTCTAGAGTCTAGTTTAGTGCTCAAATTTTACAAAGGAGGAAACTTAAACCAGATGTGTTCACATGACCTGTCTAATGTAATATAGTGAGATTAGTGTAAAAGTTGAGAACAGAACTATAATTAGTTGATATTCATGTTATAAAATAGTGAAGTATTATGGAAAGGGAATAAAATCTGATGTCAGAACACCTGGATTTTAGCCCCAGCAACACTTCTTACTCAATACATGGTTGAAAATCAGTCACTAGAACACCTTTTGCCTCAGTTTTCTCATATGTAAAATGTGAGTAAAAATATCAGTTATGACTATCTTAAATATTTTCACAAGAATTACCTAAATGCATCATGCTCTGTGAATTTAATTGAATTTGGCTTAATAATATCTATTATGAGTCAATATATGTCAGGCATTATGCTACTGGTTGAAAATAAAAAAAAATGGTTTCAGGAAGTTTGCAGTCTAAAGAGAGAGAAAGATAATAAAAAATGTCAACATAAGGTGATAAATGCTAAGACGGAGATACACAAGAAAAGGGGATTCTGAAGAAGTATAAAGTATTTAGCTCAAACAGAATAATAAATTTAACTTACGTTCATTTAATTTATCATACACAATAAATAAAGGTTGGCCAGGTGAAAATTACATAGACAGGCCACTCAGGTGGAGAAAATGAATAAGGCAACCCAGCACATGAGAATGTAGCTGTGAAAAAAAAAAAAAAAGAAAAAGAAAGTAGCTTTGGCCTGACCTGTGGTGGTACAGGGGATAAAATGTCGACCTGCCCTGGCCGGTAGAGCGTCGGCCTGGCGTGCGGGGGACCCGGGTTCGATTCCCAGCCAGGGCACATAGGAGAAGCGCCCATTTGCTTCTCTACCGCCCCCCTCCTTCCTCTCTGTCTCTCTCTTCCCCTCCCGCAGCCAAGGCTCCATTGGAGCAAAGATGGCCCGGGCGCTGGGGATGGCTCCTTGGCCTCTGCCCCAGGCGCTGGAGTAGCTCTGGTCTCGGCAGAGCGACGCCCCGGAGGGGCAGAGCATCGCCCCTGATGGGCGTGCCGGGTGGATCCCGGTCGGGCGCATGCGGGAGTCTGTCTGACTGTCTCCACCTGTTTCCAGTTTCAGAAAATACAAAAAAACAAACAAACAAACAAAAAAACCCCACATCGACCTGGAACACTGAGGTTGCTGGTTTGAAAGCCTGGGCTTGCCTGGTCAAGGCACATATGAGAAGCAATTGCTATGAGTTAATGCTTCCCACTCTACCCACCCTTTCTTTCTCTCTCTCTCTCTTTCTTTCTCTCTTCTCTCTAATTTCAATAAATAAAATAAAAAGAATGTTAAGTGTGGAGCTCTACTAAATAAAATTTGTATTATCAAATCATAAGAGAAGGAGTGGCCAGAGATTAAATTACCAGTAAGTAAAGGTCAAGTAATGAATTTGGACATTAGAGATCCACTAATAAATTAGCAAAAAAAATTGTGGTTTGAATTATGTCTTAGCTAGAATATTCTAGCTGCATTAGGAAAGACACCAACAAACTAGGAAACAAAAGATAAAAATCTAGATTAGGCAATATAGTAAAGATGGAAAGGAAACAACATATTAGAGAAACTATACATATATTCAGTTAGAACCACAGAGTGTACTTGGATTTGTCCAGTCTGGCCATAAGCCTGGTTTCCTGTCCATGGCAAAAATTTTTTCACATATTTACTTTAGTTTTTATTTACAACTATAAAATTACTATCATTTTAAGTGTACATATGAGGTTTAATTTTAATCATCAATAATTTTCATGACTGTTGTTGTTAAGTACCAGTGTATTTCATAAACTGCAGTTTTTTAAAAAGAAAGGAAGAGACACGTTTCAACCAAAAACTACTTTAACAGTTGTAGAGCTCCTTCAAGGTTCCAAGCCATAGCTGAATAAAAAACGTATGTTGGGATTCTATAATCCACTAACACTTAGTCTTAGACACATTACAGACTGGGAAGCAGTAAAAAAGCTATGTGGATAATATTTTTAAATGAGGTGGCTGCATTGTTTCTACATAGGGTAACATTTTGTTTTGTTTTTCTTAGGACATAAGAAGATAATTAACCACACTTCATGAACAATACAAGTTTTATAAAGTAGTAAATAAACCAGATACTTCAGAGAAATAATTCATGAAATGCAATACTGAATTACTCTATGTTGATCTAAACTGATATTTTTTTTGATTATGTATAGGAAAATCGTTTTAGTTAAATTGAATTTCATTATTTTATTAAATTAAATCTATTAACCCTGTGCTTACTTTTTAACAATATGACTGATTAGAATTCTTATGAAAAATATTACCTTTAAAAATGCTAATTGTTGATAATCATTAGAGCCAAATAGATAACAACATAAAACTTACCTAATAACTCACTCACTTTATTTCTCTGGGACTTATCATGTTCAAAATCAGTTATCCAAAGAATCAGTCTATCTTAGAAGTAAAGAAGTTGTGTGGGTTTTTTTTTTAAATTTTTTTAAATTTTATTATTTATTTTTATTTTTCTCAAAGAAATGACAAAACTCCTGGACTATAGATCTTATATATAGTTCTTGGGACATGTCACAAAGCCTTGGGCTTATTTAAATTATTTTAAAGCTTTTTACATATTTTCTTAACTCAATCAAGTAAATCCCTTTGCTACAAGTGTAAGAAAACTTGTCACAAACTGGATTTTGAAAACAATTGTGTGCATGAAGGTGTGGGGGCAGGGAGTATTCATTTGCTTGTTGTAGTTTCTATTGCTGCTGTAACAAATTCCCCCAAATTTGGTAACTTAAGAATGAACTGTCAGAAAGAGAAATCAGGGAATCAATCCCCTTTACCATTGCAACCAAAAAAATAAAGTACCTAGGAATAAATCTAACCAAGGAGATTAAAGACTTGTACTCAGAAAATTATAAAACATTGATAAAAGAAATCAGGGAAGATACGAATAAGTGGAGGCATATACCGTGCTCATGGTTAGGAAGAATAAACATCATTAAAATGTCTATATTACCCAAAGCAATTTATAAATTCAATGCAATACCAATGAAAATACCAATGACTTACTTCAAAGACATAGAACACATATTCCAAAAATTTATATGGAACCAAAAAAGAACACGAATAGCCTCAGCAATCCTGAAAAGGAAGAAAAAAGCGGGAGGTATCACACTTCCAGATATCAAGTTATATTATAAGGCCATTGTACTCAAAACAGCATGGTACTGGCATAAGAACAGGCACATAGATCAATGGAACAGAACAGAGAACTCAGAAATAAACCCACAGCTCTATGGACAACTGATATTTGACAAAGGAGGTAAGACAATACAATGGAGTAAAGACAGCCTCTTCAACAAATGGTGTTGGGAAAACTGGACAGCTACCTGCAAAAAAATGAAACTAGACCACCAACTTACACCACTCACAAAAATAAACTCAAAATGGATAAAAGACTTGAATGTAAGCCATGAAACCATAAGCATTTTAGAAGAAAACATAGGCAGTAAGCTCTCTGACATCTCTCGCAGCAATATATTTGCTGATTTGTCTCCACAGGCAAGTGAAATAAAAGACAGGATAAACAAATGGGACTTTATCAAACTAAAAAGCTTCTGCACAGCTAAAGACAATAAGAACAGAATAAAAAGACAAACTACACAATGGGAGAATATATTTGACATAGCGTCTGATAAGGGGTTAATAACCAAAATTTATAAAGAACTTGTAAAACTTAATACCAGGAAGACAAACAATCCAATCCAAAAATGGGCAAAAGAAATGAATAGACATTTCTCCAAAGAGGACACACAGATGGCCAATAGGCATATGAAAAAATGTTCAACATCATTAATGATTAGAGAAATGCAAATTAAAACCACAATGAGATATCACCTCACACCAGTCAGAATGGCGCTCATCAATAAAACAACACAGAATAAGTGCTGGCGAGGATGTGGAGAAAAGGGAACCCTCCTGCACTGCTGGTGGGAATGCAGACTGGTGCAGCCACTGTGGAAAACAGTATGGAGATACCTCAAGAAATTAAAAATCGAACTGCCTTTTGACCCAGCTATACCACTGTTAGGAATATACCCCAAGAACACCATAGCACTGTTTGAAAAGAAGAAATGCACCCCCATGTTTATGGCAGCATTGTTCACAATAGCAAAGATTTGGAAACAGCCCAAGTGTCCATCAGAGGATGAGTGGATTAAAAAGCTTTGGTATATATATACTATGGAATACTACTCAGCCATAAGAAATGATGACATAGGATCTTTTACAACAACATGGATGGGCCTTGATAACATTATACTGAGTGAAAGAAGTAAATCAGAAAAAACTAAGAACTATATGTTTCCACACATAGGTGGGACATAAAGATGAGACTCAGAGACATGAACAACAGTGTTGGGGTTACAGGGTGGGGGGAGGAGAGGGAGGGGGTTGGGGGAGGGGAGGGGCACAAAGATCATGGCTTGTCAGCATTGGCCATATTCCCCCCTTAATCTATAGACAGACAGCAAATATTTACGTATGGTGTTCCCACTATAAAGACTGCTGTCTTAGGGACAAATGCTGACAAACTATTTCAGCAGTTCCTCCTTCTTCAAAGACTTATATGTAAACATAGAGCTCCATGTTTCATAGGACATACTCAAGCTCACTCCATGCTTCCTGGTGCTTTAGCACAAGGGAATGCCCCCTCCCCTTTTTTTTTTTTTTTTTTTTTTTTTGTATTTTTTCTTTTATTTATTTATTTTTTTTTGTATATTTCTGAGGATGGGGATGGGGAGGCAAGCAGACAGACTCCTGCATGCGCCTGACTGGGATCCACCTGGCATGCCTACCGGGGGGAATGCTCTGCCCATCTGGGATGTTGCTCTGTTACAACCGGAGTCATTCTGGCAACTGGGGCGGAGGCCATGGGGCCATCCTTAGTGCCCAGGGTGGATTTGCTCCGGTGGAGCCTTGGCTGTGGGCGGGAGGAGAGGGACCGGGAGGGGGGGGAGGGGGAGGGGTGGAGAGGTAGATGGGCGCTTCTCCTGTGTGCTCTGGCTGGGAATCGAACCCGGGAATCCTGCACACCAGGCCAATGACTCCGATGGGTCTACCATATCATGCTTTTTACTTAAAAAAAAAAAAAAATTTACATTTCTTTTGAAAGCTGATGAACAGGAGACACCAAATCTACCTTCTTTATTAGATCTAGCTAATAACACTGTTCTGTCTTTTTTCCAAATAGCTCCAGATATATGGAAAAGATTTATATAGGCGGATGGGGATCCTCAAACCCCTCAGCGAGGTCTTCTGAGAATGGCTTTTAAGATACCTAGAGGCAGAAAAAGCCCAATAGAGATCAGGGGGAACTACCAGCTTTTAGGATACACCCTTAAAGGCTCCAGCACCACAAAGGGGTCTCATAGGATGCCATCTGGGTCCTGCTTCAATAGTGGAATGGAAGGTCATTGAGCTAAAGCCTGCCAGGCTTATACACCTCTACTGTGAGGAAACAGGGACACTGGAAGGTGGGCTTCCCCCTCGCTCCTCTAAGGGAGGGTTCAGTCTCTTCCAGGCCTGCTCCAGCCACCTATGACCTAACCTTGCCCAGAATGCTGGGGTTTGCCACTGAAGGCTGAAGGTGCCCAGGGCCGTCGACCCCATCTACGACACTGTGGACGAGCCTAGGGTATTTCTTCCAAGAAGCAGGTAAACTGATCTCATTTGCACAAGGGCCACTTAACTATGTTTTGCCTGAATAGTCAGGTTCTTTATTCTTCCCTCAAAGATCTCTGTTGTGGGTGTTGATAGTCCTATTTTCTGCTGCTTTGCTTAATATATAGTGTTTCCTTTATTCCTCCTACCTCAATGCCCCACTCATATTTCAGGCTGGGACCTACTCTTAATTTAGAGCTCTCTTTCCTCCTTTTGCCAACTTGTATTATGAATTTACCTTTGCCACCCAGCTTAGTGTATCCCAAGGTTCTCTTTACCAGGCCACAGTCACAGAGCTCCAGGGAAAAGCAACCTGGTCTCAACTCTCCAGGCAGAGGAGAACAGAAGCTCCATATCCACGCATGCTGCAAATGGCTTTTTCCAGTCTACCTGAATCATTACCAGCTAGAAGCAGCGGTCATTGGGACTTGGACATGAGCTGCAAAGTATAGAATGGTGACAACAATTCCAGTGCCATACGGACTTTTCCTGTGGGGAACGTTCCTGGACTCATGCTCCCTGTGACAGCTCCTAACAGACTGAACTGTGGTTGGGTTGCATTTTTCAGGGATTTGGCATGGTGAGGGGGCCAACTTGGACTTGGGGAACATGTTAAGGACACTACTCATTTATGGATTCTTGCTGTATTGGCCAAGAGTTTGCTTAAAGGCTTTTAATCACTGTAAAAAAAATAGAGGACTAGATGAAGAAGATGGGGCACATATACACCATGGTATATTATTCAGCTAGGAGAAATGGTGACATTGGATCACTTATAGCGGAATGGTGGAGTCTTGTTAGCATTGTGCGGAGTGAAATAAGCGAATCAGAAAAAAAACAGGAACTGCAGGATTCCATACATTAGTGGGACATAAAAGCGAGACTGAGAGGCATGAACAGGAGTGTGGTGGCTATGGGGGGTGGGGGGAGGGAAGGAGGGAGAGGGGGAGGGGAGGGGGAGGGGTACAGAGAGAACTGGATGGAGGGTGGCAGAGGACGATCTCTCTTTGGGTGATGGGTATGCAACATAACTAAATGACAAGATAACCTGGAAATGTTTTCTTTGAATGTATGTACCCTGATTTATTGATGTCACCCCATTAAAATAAAAATTTATTTATATAAAAAAAAAAAAAAAGAAAAAAAAAAGAAAAAAAAAATGTACACATTATCATCTTACAGTTCTGTAGGTTAGACACTGGACACTGATCTCAAAAGTCTAAAATCAAAGTGTCTTTGGGCTGCATTATTTTCTGGACTCTCTGGGGAAGAATATTTTTGTGCCTTCTCCAGAGTCTAAAACCTGCCCACATTTTTGGATCATGGAGAGATTCCTCCATTTTCAAAGCCAACAATGTTACCACTTGATAGTCATTCTTCCACGGTCACATCTCCCTCTGACTCTCTACTTCTGCCTCCTTTCACTTTAAAGGACTCGTGCTATTGCATTGGACTCACTGGGTAATCCAAAAATAATCTCTCTGTTTTAAGGTCAGCTGATTAACAGCCTTAATTTAATCTGTAACATTAATTTTCTCTTTAATATAACAAATTTAAATGTTCCAGGGACTTGGACCTGGATGTGTTGGGTGGTATTATACTGTCTATCATATTCAGATACCTAAAAAATCTAAAGGATAAATTTGTTTTGGGGACAGCTTTATTCAGAATATTGATAAAAATGATATTATTTGTACCACATTTACCTCTTAATCTCAGCTCTACTTCCTTTAATTTACCAATATAGATGTAGGAGCAGCTCTATTCCACATCTTTTTTAGTTCTGTAGTGAGGAATGTGACCACTGCTATCACCCAAAACAAAAGTCTCAGTCAATTGTTTTTGACTTTTACTGGCCTGGCCACAGTCCTGTTTCTACTGTTAATCTACTCACCATTCCAGGAAGTATTTAGGCTGAAATCCAGTGCCAGGTTTAGCATCAAAAATACTATCAGCAGACATTCATTGACTGAGATGGAATAAGATATAGAATCTCAAGTAGGAACTGGTGACTAATGTCAGAAGTAGGGTTAATGGATGCTGGATGGTAAAAAAGAAAAAGAAAAAAGCACCATCTAATGCATTAATCTGTACTCCACTCATAACAACCAAGTAGAAGCAGTGAAAAGTGTCCATCTAAAATGAGAAGACAGTACTGAGAAATTTAGAAGCCCAATTCTATTGTCAGAGATGACAATTAGTGTGCCCATGTAATAATGGACTTGAGTTCTTATGGAAAACAAACAGATTTAAGTCAGAGAAATAGCGCTGTGAGGAGTGCTCCAAATTCCTCTCCCTGAAACATCAACAAATTCAACAACTAGAGACAGAAAAACAATCTCAAAAGCATCTGAAATACACATACATCAAACAAAGGTACAATTGGGTGAAAAGGTGGCTAAATATATAACCCACTCTGAAGAAAATAAGACGAAGAATGGAGTATTCCGCTTTCCTCACTGACCTGAGCAAGGGCTGCTTTCACTTGGAACTGAGAGAGAGTGAGGGCTACAGGTGTGGAAAGAGCTGGGCTAGGGCAGAGACTTCAAGCTGAGGAGAAAGTGTGCCCACAGCTGAGCCCACGTGGAACTAACACCAGCAGCAGACCCTGACAGAGGTGGGCGAGCAGTTGCCTTGTTTACTCCCGGTATCCTGGTCAGTGAGCATGGGCAGTTTGTGAGTGGATCCACCTGGTGCTTTGGGCGTGAGTGCCCACATTCCTGGATGAAGGGGCTGGGTCGGAGACTGTCAGTAGTGACCCTCTGTGTGGGCTGTGACTAGAGTTTCTGAATAATTCCGGATTGCCAAACAACAGCACTCAGGAAGTGCAGAAGCCGGCTTCACTACACCCGGACCTGTTTGGGCATGGCACCTCCGCCAGCCATACAGGCTAACAAAGCACACTCCTAGGGAAGAGAACTGTGGAAGTAGTGGGGGAAGGGGCAAAGGCAGCTTGCAGGCAGCTTGCAGACAGCCCCTGGAGAGCAGATCTGCAAAGTGCTGAGGCACACTAGACATGCCTGGAGGCTCATAGAAAGACACCTGACAGGCAATCAGCTCTGAGCCCTGCCTGATTACACTTGGGGCCCTGGCTGGCAAAACCTTACTCAGAACCCTGCACTGAGTGGGGATAAAGGGGGGATTTGGCAGCTCTTAGAGCCTCTTGCTCTCCAGGCAGTGGCTGGGCAACTTCACAGCTGGTTCCCAGGCTGCTGGTTCAGGAAGGAGAAATTTGGGGAGAGGCTCCAGAAAAACGAACTCTCTCATTGTCGGAGCCTGCAAACGCTAAATAGCCCTGCCTACCAATGAGATTAAGACCTAGTTTATGTCATCACCATAGTGACACAATAGTAAATCTCTGCCTAAGAGTGCCACAGGGGCAGAACCTGGGGTACAGTGCCACCGGCCAAAAAGAGAGAGAAGAAAAAAAAAAAGGAAGACGATAACTTCTCAAAACCAGGAAAAATCCAGTCTTCATAACTTTTTCCATTTTTTTCTTGCATTTTATACCTTTTTATTTTCCTTTCACTTGGTCATTTTATCCTCTTTCTGTTTTATTCTTTTTCTTTAATTTTGAATGGTATTACCCATAGGAGTTACATTTATTCCTATTCTTTTTTTTCTATGAGTGTTACATTTTAAAAAACTTAACTCATTTTTTCCTCTCTTTTTGTTTCTTCTTTTCTTTTTCACTTTATCTCTCATTCGAATCTCACCCACAAACAAATTATATTATAGATTTAAATTTTTTCTTTGTGGCATATTATTTCACTTTTTATCTCTTTAGCATTTCCCCCAACTCCAGCTTTCCATTCTATAGATTTTGTGCCACTTAATACAGTAGAATTTTCATTTTTCACTGTATTTTTTTCTTTTTTCTCTTTTTCTTTTTCTCCTTTTCTCTTACACTATTTCAATCATTTCACCATAATTTACAAACAAATTATTTTATTTGTGATTCAAATTTTTTCCTTGTGCCATTTTATGGGATCTTGCCTCATTTTTTGCCTCTTTATCACTCCCCCCAACCCAGGCCCTTCATTCTACCTATTTTTGTTCCACTTAGCACAATAGAATTTTCAGTTTTTCACGACATTTTCACAAAAAATTTTCTTTATCAATTCTTATAAGTGTTATTAACAATACCACTTTCAAATGCCATTAAAGAAAAAGAAATGAAATATCATGGATACAAAAAACAGTGATGTAGCTCAGAGAGATGAGGAAAAATCTACAGAAAAAAATTTCAGTAGCTTAGACACCTTAGAGTTAAATGACAGAGAATTTAAAATTGAAGTCCTACAAATACTCAGAGATATACAAGAAAGCACAGAAAGGCAATTTAGGGAGTTCAAAAACCAATTCAATGAACAGAAAAAATACTTCACCAAGGAAATTGAAACTATAAAAACGAATCAAACAGAGATGAAAAACTCAATTTATGAACTGAAAAATGAGGTAACAAGCTTAGCCAGTAGAACAGGCCAGAGAGAGTAGAGAATTAGTGACATAGAAGACAGGTAACTAGACATACTACAGAGAGAAGAGGAGAGAGACTCACGAAATAAAAAAATATGAGATAGCCCTACAGGAATTGTCTGACTTCATCAGAAAGAGCAACATAAGAATAATGGGTATATCAGAAGGAGAGGAGAGAAAATAAAATGGAGAACATATTCAAACAAACAATAGCCAAGAACTGCCAAGCCTGTGGAAAGAACTAAAGCCTCAAATTCAAGAAGCAAACAGAACACCAAATTATCTTAACTCTAACAAACCTACTCCAAGGCACATCATAATAAAATTGGCACAAACCAATGACAAAGATAAAATTCTCAAGGCAGCCAGGGAAAAGAAAAATACAACATATAAAGGAAGGCCTTTTAGATTAGCACTGGATTTCTCAGCAGAAACTCTACAAGATAAAAGAGAGTGGACCCCAATATTTAAAGTTCTGAAAGAGAGAAACTTCCAGCCAAGAATACTATATCTATCAAAGCTATCCTTCAAATATGAAGGAGAAATAAAAATGTTCACAGATACAGAAAAGATGAGGGAATTTATCACCAGAAAACCCCCACTTCAGGAAATACTAAAGGGAGTTTTCTGACCAGACACAAAGAACAAAACAGAACTAAAAGTAAAAGCTCCATCAAGATGGCAAAGAACAAGATTAATCTGTGACAAAGAAACAAAAATGGAGAGAGGACAAAGATTAATAGTAGCAAAGGAAATTGGAGTGCAGAACACTCATGAGATAATGTACTACAATGAACATGATATGCATGCTTTTCATTACTTAATGATAACCACCCTTGAAAAAACCAAGACAGAAGTACATGGCTTAAAAAAAGAAGTAACAGAGAAAAAAGAAGTAAGGATTACAACCAAACAAAAACAAATGATAGAAAAATAAAAGAGAAGAACCAAACAAGATACAAAACTATCAGAAAGCAATATATAAAATGGCAATAGGAAACCTTCAAACGTCAATAATTACACTAAATGTATATGGACTAATCTCACCAATAAAAACACACAAAGTAGCAGAATGGATTAAGAAAGAAAATCCAACTGTATGCGGCCTACAAGAAACACATCTAAGCTACAAGGATAAAAAGAAATTCAAAGTGAAAGGCTGGAAAACAATACTCCAAGCAAATAGCATCCATTAAAAAGCAGGTGTAGCAATACTCTTATCTAACAATGCTGACTACAGGACAGCCAAGGTAATCAGAGACAAAAATGGTCATTTCATAATGATTAAGGGGACACTGAATCAAGAAGACATAACACTTCTTAATATATATGCACCAAACAAAGGAGCACCAAAATACATACGACAGCTACTGAATGACCTAAAAAAAAACCCCGACAAAAATACAATCATACTTGGAGACCTCAGTACACCGCTGATGGCTCTAGATCAGTCATCCAAACAGAAAATCAATAAAGAAATATTGGCCTTAAATGAAACACTAGAACAATTGAACATGATAGACATCTACAGGACATTTCATTCCAAATTCCAGAGTATACATTTTTCTCTGGTGTACATGGAACATTCTCAAGAATTGACCATATGTTGGGCCACAAAAATAACATCAGCAAATTCAGAAAAATTGAAATTGTACCAAGCATATTTTCTGATCATAAAGCCTTGAAACTAGAATTCAACTGCAAAAAAGAGGTAAACAAACACACAAAAAATGTGGAAACTAAACAAAATATTTTTAAAAAATGAATGGGTCAAAGAAGAAATAAGTGCAGAGATCAAAAGATACATATAGGCTAATGAAAATAACAATACAACATATCAGAATCTTTGGGATGCAGGGAAAACAATAATAAGAGGGAAGTTCATATCACTGCAGGCCTATATGAACAAACAAGAGAGAGCCCAAGTATACCACTTAACTTCACAGCTTAAGGAACTAGAAAAAGAAGAACAAAGACAACCCGAAACCAGCACAAGAAAAAATAATAAAAATCAGTGAAGAAATAAACAAAATAGAGAACAGAAAAACTATAGAAAAAATTAATAAAAAAAGGAGCTGGTTTTTTGAAAAGATCAACAAAATTGACAAACCCTTGGCAAGAATCACCAAGGAAAAAAGAGAAAGGACTCATATAAACAAAATCCAAAATGAAAGAGGAGAAATCACCACAGATATCATAGATATACAAAGAATTATTGTAGAATACTATGAAAAACTATATGCCACCAAATTTAACAATATAGAATGGATAAATTCCTAGAACAATACAATCTTCCTATACCGAGTCATGAAGAAGCAGAAAACCTAAACAGACCCATAAGCAGGGAAAATAGAAACAACTATTAAAAACCTCCCCCAAAATAAAAGTCCAGGCCCAGACGGTTATACTAGTGAATTCTATCAAACATTCAAAGAAGACTTGGTTCCTATTCTACTGAAAGTGTTTCAAAAAATTGAAGAAAAAGCAATACTGCCAAACACATTTTATGAAGCCAACATAAACCTCATACCAAAACCTGGCAAGGACAACACACACACAAAAACTACAGACCAGTATCTCTAATGAATACAGATGCTAAAATACTAAACAAAATACTAGCAAACTGAGTACAACAACACATTAAAAAAATAATTCATCATAATCAAGTGGGATTCATTCTGAGAACCACAAGGATGGTTCAACATACGTAAAACATTAATGTAATACACCATATCAACAAAACAATGAACAAAAACCACATGATCTTATCAATACATGCAGAAAAGGCATTCAATAAAATACAACATCATTTTATGTTAAAAACACTTAAACAAAATTGGTATAGAAGTAAAATATCTCAACGTAATAAAGGTCATCTATGATAAACCATCAGGTAACATCATATTAAATGGCATAAAACTGAGGACTTTTCCCCTAAAATCAGGAACAAGACAAGGTTGTCCACTCTCTCACTCTTATTCAACCTAGTGCTGGAAGTCCTAGCCTGAGCAATCAGACAAGAGAAAGAAATAAAAGGCATTCATATTGGGAACAAAGAAGTAAAGGTTTCACTTTTCGCAGATGATATGATCTTGTACATCAAAAACCCCTAAGACTCCACAAAAAGACTACTAGAAACAATAAACCAATAGAGTAAGGTTGCAGGATACAAAATTAATATACAAAAAAAAGTTCATTGCTTTCCTATATGCCAACAATGAAACATCAGAAAACAAGTTCAAAAAAACAATCCCCTTCATGATTGCAACAACAAAAAAATAAAATACCTAGAATAAACATAACAAAGAATATAAAGGACCCATATAATGAAAACTACACAGCATTGTTAAGGGAAATTGAAAAAGATATAATGAAATGGAAAAATATTCCTTGTTCTTGGATAGGAAGAATAAATATAATCAAAATGACTATATTACCCAAAGTGATATACAAAGTTAATGCAATTCCCATCAAAATTCCAATGTCATTTTTTAAAGAAATGAAACAAAAAATCATCAGGTTCATATGGAACTATAAAAACCCCTGAATAGCCAAAGCAATACTAAGGAAAAAGACGAAGCTGGGAAATTACAATACCTGACTTCAAATTATATTATAGGGTCACGATAATCAAAACAGCATGGTATTGGCAGAAAAATAACACTCAGACCAATGGAACAGAATAGAGAACCCAGAAATAAAACCACATGTATATGCTCAAATAATTTTTGATAAAGGGGCCAGCAACACACAATGGAGAAAAGAAAGCCTCTTCAACAAATGATGCTGGGAAAACTGGAAAGTCACATGCAAAAGAATGAAACTTGACTACAGTTTGTCCCCTTGTACTAAAATTAATTCAAAATGAATCAAAGTCCTAAATATGAGACCTGAAACAATAAATTACATAGAAGAAAACATAGATACTAAACTCATGGACCTTGGTCACAAAGAACACTTTATGAATTTGACTCCAAAGGCAAGGGAAGTGAAGGCAAAGATAAATGAATGGGACTACATCAGACTAAGAAGCTTTTGCACAGTAAGAGAAACTAACAACAAAACAAACAGACAGCCACCTAAATGGGAGATGATATTTAAAACTACAGCACAGATAAAGGCCTAGTATCTAAAATATACAAATAACTCATAAAACTCAAAAACAAACAAACAATCCAATAAAAAAATGGAAAGAGGACATGAACAGACACTTCTCCCAGGAAGAAATACAAATGGCCAACAGATATATGAAAAGATCTTTATCTTCATTAGCTATTAGAGAAATGCAAATCAAAACTACAATGAGATACCACCTCACACCTGTTAGATTAGCTATCATCAACAAGACAGGTAATAATAATGATGGAGAGGCTGTGGAGAAAAAAGAACCCTCATTCACTGTTGGTGGGAATGTAAAGTAGTACAACCACTATGGAAGAAAGTATGGTGGTTCCACAAAAAATTAAAAATAGAATTGCCATATGACCCAGCAATCCCTCTACTGGGTATATACCCCCATAACTCAAAAATACTGATACATAAAGACACATGCAGCCCCATGTTCATTGCAGCATTGTTCACAGTGTCCAAAACATGGAAACAACCAAAAAGCCCTTCAATAGATGACTGGATAAAGAAGATGTGGTACATATATACCAGGGGTAGTCAACCTTTTTATACCTACCGCCCACTTTTGTATGTCTGTTAGTAGTAAAATGTTTTAACCGCCCACCGGTCCCACAGTAAAGGTGATTTATAAAGTAGGGAAGTAACTTTACTTTATAAAATTTATGAAGCAGAGTTACAGCAAGTTAAAGCATATAATAATTACTTACCAAGTACTTTATGTGAGATTTTCACTGTTTGGCAGAATAAATCTTTATAAAACAACTTATCATAGTTAAATCTATCTTTTTATTTATACTTTGGTTGCTCTGCTACTGCCCACCATGAAAATTGGAATGCCCACTAATGGGTGGTAGGGACCAGGTTGTCTACCACTGATATATATACTATGGAATACTACTCAGCCATAAGAAATGATGACATCGGATCATTTACAACAACACGGATGGACCTTGATAACATTATATTGAATGAAATAAGTAAATCCGAAAAAACTAAGAACTATATGGTTCCATACATACATAGGTGGGACAGAAAAATGAGACTCAGGGGCATGGACAAGAGTGTGGTGGTTACGGGGTGGGGGGCAAGAAGGGGGTCGGAGGAGGGGAGGGGCACAAAGAAAACCAGATCGAAGGTGACGGAAGACTATATGACTTTGGGTGATGGAAATGCAACATAATCAAATGTCAAAATAATCTGGAAATGCTTTCTCCATACTTTTGTACCCTGACTGATTAATGTCACCCCATTAAAATTAAAACAAACAAACAAACTAGTAGACAAACTTTTTCTCCAGTCTAATCTTTATCAGCTCCATGTACCCCTGCTCCTCTTTGCCCGCGCTCAGCTGACATGTGACATTGGTAGTCCTACTTCTCTAAATCCGACAAGCTTTTCCCACTGTCTGACTTTAGGTTTTCTTAATTCAGAGATCTGAGTTTCTACATTGAAATAATAATACCAATTTTGAAAAGGAAAAATATTGATCTTAGTGTTCTTTTAAAAACTAATGCATTTCAGATTTTTTTTTTTTTTGTACTCAATGTTTCTAGTGCCCACTTGGAAATAATGATTTGTACTTTAGTTATAGTTTCAATAAGTTTTTATGTTTACAAATAAAACCCACAATGTAAAATGTAGGTTTCTTTGAGGATGAGTGGTTCTACTCTTTGTGATTCTCACAGTGTTTACTGGTAATTTGTCTATAACAAGTCTTGCAGTATACCTGGAAGCATACAACAAAAGTTGTAGAAGTATGTCTAACATTCATGATGTAAAGTGGTTGTTTTTATTTTTATTTATTTTATTTATTTATTTTTTTAGTGAGGGGAGGGGAGGTAGAGAGACAGACAGCCACATGCTCCTGGACTGGGATCCACCCAGCAAGCCCACGAGGGGGCAGTGCTCTTCCCATTTGGAGCCTTGCTCCATTCCTCAGCAACCAAGCTATTTTTATTAGCGCCTGAGGTGGAGGCTATGGGGCCTTCCTCAGTGCCCAAGGCCAGCTTGCTCAAACTAATTCAGACATGGCTGAGGTAGAGAAAGAGAGCCAGGGGAGGGGGGGAGAGAGAGAGAAGAGGGGAATGGTGGAGAAGCAGGTGGTCACTTCTCCTGTGTGTCCTGACCGGGAACTGAACCTGGGACATACACTTGCTGGGCTGATGATCTACCACTGAGCCAACTGGCCAGGGCAAGTAGTCATTATTACATAAATTATATATATAGATGAGAGTAGTTTGGAAGCTATTAAATAAAAACACTATAAAAGACTCCTAAAGTAAGATGTCCAACTCGCTCTACTGACAAAGATATAATGTGCTAAACGACAGAGGTGTGTATGTTTTCTTTTAACTAAGTGTTGTTTTAATCTCAAATATTTGAGATAGTAACTATCCATTACCTTGAGATCAATGCCTGTCTACTGAATATAGTGAGATAAATGTGCATATGGGCTGTCTTTACCACTTTTTTTGCCATGTATTTGATATATTATACATTTAGCTTGGGATATTTATCAAGGAAAAAAATGGTGAAATTTAAAACAAGAAGTTTTAGATTTTACTTGACTCTTATTGGTGAAAACTAACATATTGCTGCATTTTTGCAATCAATCACTTAGAAGGAAAATGATAATACTGCTTTAAGTATCTTAGTAATTTCTACTTAAAGTTCTCAAAGAGAAAAAGACAACCTGCAAATAAAAATTAATGAAATCCTCAAGTGGTCTAATGAATTAGGTAAATGTTGTTTTAGTCATTTAAACATCTGCAATCTGAGGGCTCTGACAGTTTAGTGACTTACTCAAGGCAACAGATTAAGACAAAGTCAGAGCCAAACTTCAATTGAGCAGCTGGGCTGCCAGGTTTCCACTGTGTTGTTTGTCATCAGTTACAAAGCAAGACCCACGTTAAAAAACTGGAAAACACATGTAGTTTTAATTTAAATCAAATTTATCAGGGGTTTGACTGCCTCAGCTTTTCAAGCATCCTTCCTTGCTCTGGATTTGCTCCACAGGTTTCTAAAATACCAAGTTACTCTACTCTTTGGCTGCTATTAGTCTTTCCTGATTTCCTCCTAACCTCTGTGGATTCTTGAAAACATACCTATCTCTTCCCTTGTGTCCAATGGAGATTCTTCTAGTGCAAAAAAATTTACACCAAATGGGGAGGAATTCTCTCTCTCTTTTTTTTGTTTGTTTGCCCTCATGGTCTCTGTATCTATTTTGGATGAGGGCTGAAAGTTTTCTACATTATATATATCTTTCTCTCTCTTATAGCTCATGCCAATAAATATTTATCTTTTATTTTAAGTATCCTTGCAGTGGTGTTCTGTTCATCATCTCTCTGCTCGGGATGAACTTGCCACTACTGACATGAGGTACAGAGGTGTGCTGTACAGATGGGCTTAAAGGAATTCCAAAGCTATGCATATTTTAAAGAAAATGAGAGAATTATAAACACCCTTGAAAGTAGCCAAGATTCTGACAGGCAATAATTAGAAGCTACCACAATGAATTCAAAGGAGAATATCTATGTAATAAGAAGTACAAAATTCAGTGAAATGTTAACATGATTTTAAATAATAATTAAAGAAATACTAGGAAATACACAGTCCTGCTGTTACTGTAATTAAATTCACACATCTATAACTATATTTTACTCCCACCCAGAGGAATATATTATTCGACATCTTGTTGATGGTAAAACCAGCTGAGATTGGCAGCTTCCTTAACCTCTTGTTTATTCCTTTTTTTTTAGAAAGGGGGGAGAGAGAGAGAGAGAGAGAGAGAGAGAGAGAGAGAAAGAAGAGGGGGGATAACCTCTTTATAAATACTAGATATTTTAAAAATACTAGTATGTTTGATACAACCCCTCTTGACTTTGTTGCTAAGTAGATAGGAATCTTATCATTGGCTACTGCAAAAGAGAAGGAAGCTAGAATGCAGAGGGCAAGAAATGAGTAGTTTAATGTGACATCAAAGTTGATCCATGTAAAAACTGGCAGAATATAAAGCCAGTCCTCAAAGAGATGTGGGTGTTTATATGCATCCTGTCCTAGTCTCAGTACTCAAAGAGCATTAAACTTGGTAGATAAAAATTCTGAGATACTGTTTTTAAAGTTTTAAGACCAAGAATTAGATGTGTGACAGTGTCATCATTTAGTGTAACTAATTTGTTTGGAACCAAAGCCAAACATTAATTAGTAAGCAAAAAAAGCACAGTGCCCTGTATTTTACTATTTATTGTATAACAAACTACCATAAACTTAGCATCTTAACACAACACTCACTTATTATACTGTCATTCTGTAGGTCATAGGTATGGGTTTGACATAACAGGATTCTCTGTCCAGGGTCTCACAAGAATGCAGCAGTGTCAGCTGGGCTGTGTTCCCACTTTGGAGCTTGGGGTCCACTTCCATGCACAGGTTGCTGACAGATTGTAAGGTCCCCAGCTCCTAGAAAATGTGCATCATTCCTTGACATATGGCAGTCTCAACATGACACTTGGCTTTTTCAAAGTAAGCAGATCAGCGTTTCTGACTTTATTTATTTTTTTTTTTTTTTACTTTTTTTTTGCATTTTTCTGAAGCTGGAAACAGGGAGAGACAGTCAGACAGACTCCCGCATGCGCCCGACCGGGATCCACCCGGCACGCCCACCAGGGGGCGACGCTCTGCCCATCCTGGGCGTCGCCATGTTGCGACCCTCCTGGGTGTCGCCATGTTGTGACCAGAGCCACTCTAGCGCCTGGGGCAGAGGCCACAGAGCCATCCCCAGCGCCCGGGCCATCTTTGCTCCAATGGAGCCTTGGCTGCGGGAGGGGAAGAGAGAGACAGAGAGGAAGGCGCGGCGGAGGGGTGGAGAAGCAAATGGGCGCTTCTCCTATGTGCCCTGGCCGGGAATCGAACCCGGGTCCTCCGCACGCTAGGCCGACGCTCTACCGCTGAGCCAACCGGCCAGGGCCAGCGTTTCTGACTTTAAAGTGCTGACTTACTTTAAGGGTCCAAATATTTAAGTCATGTCCACCCAAGAAAATCTCTCTTCTAAATAACTGAGAGTCAGCTAATTAAAAACTTTAATTAAATCTTTAAAATCACATTTGCAATATAACATAACATAATCATGGGAGTGATATCCCGTTATTTTCAAAGCTCCTGTTTGCACTCAAGAGAATGAGATTATATATGGCATGTACACAAGGTAGGCAGTAATCTTAGGAACCAGCTTAGAGTTCTGTCTACCACATTTCATATATAGAGTCTAAGATTCATGGGTTGGCTTTAAGGAAGGAGGGCTGAAAAATGTTAAGACTATCACACCAAAATGTTAACTAGAGTACAATCAGTCACCCATATGAAGCCAAGTTATATGAGCTTTGAAAAAGCAACAGGTGTGAAACTCAAAGGATAGGTAAGTATTTAGGGTTCATCCCAACCAGGTAAATACCAAGATTACAGAAAAAAGAAGAATATTAGACCTCATTTACTGTGAAAGAGGGGTTACACAATAGATAAGAATAAGCTTGAACTTGAAATCAGACTGATTAATGTGACTGCTCGCTCTGTCATTGCCTGGCCACAGTATTTGGGCAACATAATTCAACCATAAATTGAACATAGTGACATATACTCATAGAATTTGAGCATATAGCCCTGAAGATATTGAAAGTACCATGTTAGTTTTCTCCCCTTCGTTGTCTGGAAAACTGAGTGAGACTTATCCTGTGGCTGTTTCTCCAGTTAAGCAAGAACAAGGAAGTGGAGTGTGACTGACACTGATCATAAAAAGAGCTTGAAATACAATTGATGCAAATGATAAATTGCTAATAGACCATCTTAAATTAATTGAAAGCAAAATCCCAGCAGTAATTGCCCTCATTTTATAAATATGCTAATATTTATAAGTCATGCTAATATCCATCATGGAAGTTTTATTCCACACCTCTTTATTTGGTTACCAAAGTTAATGGAGCTTTTGTCATATGGAATATAACCAATTGCTATGAAAGGTGGAAAATAGGTGATCTTGAAAAATTATTGAAAGTCTCACATGGCAATTCTGCTCACAGTTTATTAACCAAACAAGACATGTGGTCATGCATACCTTCAAATGGGAGAATTATACCTTTATACCATGTACAGAAAAGAGTTTTGTAACATACTTTATATCTAACACAGTATTCTCTTTTGGTCCCAAAATATGTATCTAAATCCCCTTTCAGCATACAATATAAATTCACTATCTCCTCCAAGGAAGGAAATACCAAAATATCATAGAGTCAAAGCACAATCATACAGTATAAGATTTCTGAGTGGCATGTCATATTCTCTGCATTAGGGGTGATATACAGTAAGTAGTTTCTCCAAATGACCCAGATGAGACTCCCTTAGATCTGGAGACCTATAAACATGATATAAACCATGTATCTCACACATCCAGGAACACAATAAGGTCACAATAATGTCATACCTATTCCCATTCCTACCGGCAGGTGCGAGACAACTGTCAGTCTCTGATCCATAAGAATTATGAAATCCCTATGAGCATATATTTTGAGGACACCCTACTCTGGGTATGGGCAATATTCCTCACCCTGTCTTCATTTCCTGGCTGTATCTTCCTTAACCACAGTTCTTCACAGCTTCTGATTCAGCCTTTTAGGAAATTTCTATATTGCCATAATTGTCTTTAACAATATTTGTAATGAGGTTTGGAAAATATGCCTCTATGGTAATTGAATGATGGCTCTCCAAAAGATATATTCCTGTACTAATCCTTAGAGCATGTGAGGGTGATCTTATTTGTAAAAAGTGTTTTGGAGATGCAATTAAGTAAAGGATCTTGAGATGAGTTCATACTGAGTATCCAGTTGGACCCTAAGTTCAACGACAAGAAGAAAAGACAGACACAGAGGAGAAATCCTTCTCTACGTGAAGATGTAGAGAGCTACTGGACATTGTGGTACAGACAGGTATAGTGATAGTGGACATAGCCAAAAGTTAAGCAACACTGTAGCCACTAAAATCTGGACGAGGCAAGAAAGAATTTCCTCCTAGAGCCTTCAGAGGGAATACAACCCTGTCTGCATTTTGATTTCAGAATATTGACCTCAAAATCTGTGAAAGAATTAATTTTTGTTTGTTTAAGCTTCCAAGTTTGTGGTAATTTGTCACAGCCCCTAGGAAACCAGTATACCTTTCCTGGGGCCATGTGACTTGTGTTGGCTATAAAAATGTGAACATCAATGATGCACTCACATTTAGGTAGAAACATTTAATTGCCAGTGCAGAGCATTGTAACTCTTCTCTTTGACCCAGTGATTGTGAAATGTGAATCAAAACCATGTCTACATCAACCTGTGTCTGGCTGACTTAATGAGCAGATCAGTCCTGTTGATCTAATCTTTTGTGTGTGTGTGTTATTAAAAAATATTTTTTTTTATTTTTAAACTTGTTTATTTATTTAATAAATAAATTTTTATTAATGGGGTGACATCAGCAAATCAGGGTTGTGATTACAGCTATAAATAAATCAACTTTTGTGGTTTTAAGCCACTGAAATATTTGGCCAGTTAGTTATTGCACATACCTTAGCACAGGGATCCCCAAACTACGGCCTGTGGGCTGCATGCGGCCCCCTGAGGCCATTTATCCGGCCCCTGCTGCACTTCTGGAAGGGGCACCTCTTTCATTGGTGGTCAGTGAGAGGAGCATAGTTCCCATTGAAATACTGGTCAGTTTGTTGATTTAAATTTACTTGTTCTTTATTTTAAATATTGTATTTGTTCCCGTTTTGTTTTTTTACTTTAAAATAAGAGATGTGCAGTGTGCATAGGGATTTGTTCATAGTTTTTTTTTTTTATAGTACGGCCCTCCAACAGTCTGAGGGACAGTGAACTGGCCCCCTGTGTAAAAAGTTTGGGGACCCCTGCCTTAGCTCCTACTCATGATTAAAATAGTGAACAGATATTTGGGGATTAATAAATTCCTGTTGATGTTCATATGTGAAATTTTACTAATTCCCTTTTAATTTGTTGTTGTAAGTTCAAATATGGCTCAATAACAATCTAGAGATCTATTAAAGAGGGAGGCTCATGAAAGTTTGAATGAAAGAACACCTGCATTGAATTCAGTTACTTATTTCTTTGAGGAAGTCCCCACAGTCTTAGTCCTTTCCTTTGCAACATAAAATCAGTAATGTTTTTCTTTCCTCACTGGGTGTTGTGGGGTTCAGTAAGATGATTGAGGGTGAAGACTTCATAAACTATAAAGAATTACATACATGTAAATGATTTTTGGTGATGACAGGAAGCTACCTACACTATAATATTTGGGGTCAAATCTCTTATAAGATGGACTAAAATTCCCAACCTTTCTAAAGTGGAGGACACAGAACCCTAATATTTTCACATAGTCATCAATTTCAGTGACATATATCAGAAGAAAATTAGACCCAGAGAAAAAGATAAATTCCCCAAATAAATTTATAAATTCCCAAAATAAATTTTGCCAACTCACACTGATTTTCATCTCCAAGATAATAGGTGAGCTTTTTAGGTTCAGAGACCCTCAGCTATTTAAGGAGTGTGATTGAGGGATGCCTAAAAATGTCAGGGACAAACAAGAATCATGTAGTGATCAACAGTGGCTTTAATATTTAGAGAAAACTCAACACCTGCACAAGACCCCAAGAAGTGTGTATGGAGCCCTGAGAAATCTCTGAACAGCAATTGATTTAGAAACTCAAGATGTAGATATGGTGCATTATAGGAGGAAATAATATGAACTTGGAAAACAAAGTTGAAACACTAAGAAATATTGGAAACAATTTTGATTGCTATTGGATTCTGCTATATGTGACATAAAGTAACAGTAATTTATATAAAAATAATAGTTTAAAGAACCATTCAGTTTTTTGCCCTCCAATAAAATAATCTCTGAAAAATTTAATTGAGAGCTATTATGATGGTTCAATTGTGTCACAAATAAAATCTCTTTCTATCTTGCTACTCCACTATCCTTGTTAATAGTTTCCATAAAAAATAAAAAGAAAAAATAAACCCAAACAAATCAGGAAGTGAGAAGAAAGTCCACCATATTTTTAAGGAGACTTCCTGGAACTGCAACAGAACACTTCTAATTATGTATCATCGCATGGGACTAGTCACTTAGCTACTCCTCGCCACAAAGAGGCCAACAAATATAGTCCTTTAGCTGAGAGTGTTATCACTCTGAGTACATTTGTTAGAAAAAGGATGAGAAAGAAAGTTATGGTAGGTAAAACAGTTCTGTTTGCTGTAGGAAATAAAAACTGAAGTAGAAATGGTTGGGAAGGAGAATTTAAAAACAAATGAAGAAATAGTCTCATTTTTTAGTATCTAAATAAGTACACTTATTTATAAATGTATTTATTTAATAGATATCTCCTGCAAATAACCTGTGAGACAGTGTTCTTGGTCCTTTGAATATCACATTTTGCTCTCAAATTGTAAGCAATTTAAGGAGGCTATATAAAGATACATAAATACAATAAAAATATAGAGATAATAAATGCCAAGAAGGAGGTAGAAATGATATATCACACAGGTAATCTTCCATAGCTTGAAAGTACATGTTTGGTTGATGTGGGTCAAAAGGGGTCTTGGACCTGGATGGAGGTATTATGTTAGTGAGAATTGAGATGGGGGATCCATATCAATGTTTTAAAGAAGGTAAAATTAATAACGCTTCAAACTGAATGATGTGAGGTGGTGAGGAAAAGGACAATAGGAAAATATAGTAAATCTAAGATTTTATAACTTCCGAGTGTTTTTAAAAATTATTATTATGTATTAATAAGAGCGCGCAGATCAGGATGAGAACCAAGTAGAAGAAGTGTTCAGGTGATGTGGAGTTTGGGCTAATGGGTGCCCTACCAGAAGCCTTTTCTGATTTGAGTAGACAAAGTTTCTCTCACTCTGTGTTCGTTTGACAGTACAATAGGCCTCAATCAAATCACTTTTCATATGCTGCTAGGAATGATTTCTGCATTACAATGATGTGCTTTTAGGCTCTTACCGGCTTGCAAAAGTTAAGTATACACGTTTTTCCCCACCCATAGTTTAGTGACTTCAAGTTGGTGGCTTGAAAGCAGTCATGGTGGAAGCACTTACACCCTAAAAATTGGCAGATGCTTCTTATATGGCTTTCTTTTCCCCTGGAGAGCTGGTTGTTAAACATCTGTCAGTACTTCTCTATTTGTAACTTCTTCTGAGACTATAAACTTTTCCAGGGCACAGCCTGTGCCTTATTCATATGTGTATCCTGTTACTGGTAGGAGTGTGGCACTTAGTACTGGCGGTGGGTGTGGTTTCTTTGAAGTTCCATAGGAAATGTGTGTTGACTTTACAGACAATCAGAGAAAAATATTCAGTACACAATTGATAAAAACGGTTTGGAGTTCACTTTTAAGAGCATAGCTGAGCTATGTATGGACCTGGTGATAGTTAGGTTTGAGAAAAGAAAAAAAAATGACACATATGTGGAATGTGTTATACATTTGGTAGAACGATTAAACTTAAACTCAACATTCTGGAGAAAAAAAATCAGCTTTCAACATGGAATTTATTTTATCTTGTAATAATCTGGAACTAGAATCTAAAAATGAATGACTTATAAAATCACCCAGAGATTCTGAGAAGTGGACTTTACTTTAGGTCCACTTAAAAAACATAGTATTGTATAATGTAGATATGCCTAATAGTAATGTAGATAAAGTTTGCTTTGGCTTTACTCTTTGGAATCATACCATCTCCCTACTGTTCTATGACATATTGGTATGGAATAATATAAGGCTCTTATACAGATACTCAAAATGCATATAAAATATTAAAAAGTAACCCAGTTTTTAAAGGCTAAAACCTATATTTTTTTAATAAAAGAATAAACACCTAAGTATACAGTAAAAACTTAGTGAGCTGGGTGAAAGGACAATGGCAGTGTAGGCTTTCAATTGACCCTGAAATCTGACCACATAGAGATGGTCACGTTTTTTACATCATTGCATAAGCCTGAGCATTTCTGGATATCTGAAAAATTCAAGGCCCCAAATCATGCTGCTCTTTGATACAAATAGTTCTTTATCTTGAAACAGTTTATTAATCCCAAAACTAATTATATTGCTCAAATATAAATCAAGTGCATCCTATGGAGCAACAGATTTTGTTCTGTACTTTGTATTCATTGATATGATGTCTTCAAAAGGCACAAAAATAAAATCATATTAGTTATAAATTTAACTGGTCATCTTTATTGAAAAGCATATAATTATATGATATTCTGACTGTCCACAAAATAAAGAACATATGGTGACTATAAATATGATTAAGTCTACGTCTGTGCCTTTCGGTGAAGCATGGTGAAACAAATCAGGTTTCTGATCCTCTGACATCATCTGTGTCTTTCAAATCTATGTAAGATGATCCATAGTAAGGGACTACATTCAGTATTTGTGACAGCCTTTTCAAAAAATAGTTTTTAATATATCTGTCAGAAATAACCTAATCCCCTAAATATGTGTTTTAAAATGTTTCCTGCTGTTTTATTAATAATTCAATCACTAGAAAATATTTGGAAATAATATATCATTTATATTATGTTAATAGTATAAGTTAAATTATCATACACATGTTTACAACAATGTTTTCCACAATAAAATTCACTGTATTTGCCCCTGTTCTGATATGTCTGTATTTTTTTAGTCTTCTACTGGTTATAAGTATTATTATGTGACTACATGTTATAATTGCTCAATTTTGTATTTTTAAACAGCCAAGATGTCCATGTTTTTCTCTACATAGAGCTCTTTAGAATTATAAGTTGAATCAAAATTAAATTTATTACAAAGGAATAAAATGGTTGCAGTGTTTGAATAGTTATAAGTGATGAATATTTAGATCAATCAGTTTAAAGAACTGGTTTAATTTAAATGTGGTTTCATCTGATACTTTATAATATTGGGTGATCTGTTTCTGTACCACTTAACAGTTCTTATTCTTGAACCGAACTGTTTTTAAGGTGGGATGTTTCTAGTAGTTGTCTCATAGTACTGTACAAATCAAAAGAGATAATGTAGGTAGCCAGACTATAATAGATTCTTCATATTAAAGGCAGCTGTTATTAAAAATATCAGATAGTTTTGACTTTAATATATTTGTAAATTAAAAGTCATAGAAAAATTTAAAAGTAATTAAAAACTACTGTAAATCACTTGACATGTACAATGTATTTACAAAAAGCTGAACATATATATCACAAGTATTGCAGGCTTTTGTTTTAAAATAAATGATTCACTTATAGTACAAAATTTGTATAAAAAGTCACTATTATAATCAATGTTCCTTTGAACCTAGATGTTGATAAAGAAAAAGCACTTTCTTACTGATTAACAGAAAGATACAAAGCCTGATCACTGTTCTAAAACAACACACCCTTCTGAAAAATCAGAACTTTTAGTACTTTTATGGAAAGATATATACACAATTACCAGCAGGTGGCAGTATGTATATAAAAGTGTTTCATACATTATTTTGCAAACTGCATTTTACTAGCTCTTACTAACAAAGGAATGTGTACCCACTTTAAAGCTCAATTTCGGGGGAATAAATGAGGGACTCCTAAGGGTTTTTTGAAACTCCTTGCCTTTGTCTTCCTATGTCACTTCAAGAAAAAGGATATGATCTTAAATCTAATCTAGGTCCCACTTTTCAGGGTGGTGAGAGTTACTGGCTGACATTCGCATGATTCTTTTATGTTCTGTTATTTATGATCACAGAGCCTATTTCACTGTGAGATCCTCTAGTATACACTGTCATATTTGATTATTTGTTGAGGATTTCTCCAGCTTGCACACATATGTATACAGCGTTTCATGTTTTAAAAATACATGAATAAGAAAGATTAAAAATAGAATCGGAGATTGGAATAAAATCATGCAAATTCTTTAAGATTATTAAACAATAAAATCATATCTTTAATCAGACTGAAATGAAGTTTAAGCTTGTTTTTAAACTAATTTGGATGTTTATGCAACAACTAAACATTTTTCTCTTTTATCCCGCCACTGCTATGCTTAAAACAGAAGTATAAAGTTCAGAGATGGATGAATATACAACCATCCCCCCCACCACCCTGGTTATGATTGTGGCTTTTTGCAGAACATGTGTCAGCAGCATGGTAATAGAAGTTTCCAGATTAGGCAAGGTTGGTGATTAGCAGTAATTTTAAAGTTAGAGCAGTGACAGTGGAGAAGTATTTGAGGAAATAATAATAAAGGAGGAAGTTTCTTCTACTTACACTGAATTCATGAAAGTTTCTTTTTACTTCTCCTAAGTAAAAGTATTTTTCTACACATCTCAATACTATGTATCACCTGTCAGTTCAGAAGTATAAATATGCACTATAAATACATGTGAATAGGGAACAAGAGAGTAAAAAAGAATATGGGAATAAAAATGTATTGTTTTTTAATAAAAATTATTTTTGTAATTTAGAGTCATGAAGGTTTTGTGAATTCTTAATCTACAGAACACCTGATATATAAAGCATTTTTAAAAACATGTAACATACCCACTAGTTCCTTTGTTCAGGAAAGGACAGGCATGGGAGATTGAGAATATGTTGCTATATACCATACTGTTATTATCTTTCACTTCTGTTAACTAATGAAGTATTTCTAAGCATTGTCTTTAAGTTACTAGTAGCTTCATAAATGTGCTTCAAGGATAAGATAAATAAAAGATGAATAATATTAATTTAATTCAGAAGATTTCTTGGCCTCCATCCTACTAGAGGGGACAGATTGTCAACCTTGTGCCCGGCTCTGCAGAAATCTGTGAAAACAGGGACGTATCAACACTTCCATTCTGAGTTGCCATCCATCCTTTTCTTTCCTACCTTCTATCTCAATGAATTTCATGTATACTCTTAAAAATACTTTGGAATGAAAATAACTCCAAAAATTACTCCACTGAGTAAATGTATGTTAAAATATAAAAACTTCCAACACTACAAAGACCCCAAATGGAGTCCCAGTTTCCACAGAGTAAATAGGTCTAATGTCTATAGAGGCAAATGGTGTTTCTCAGTAGACCCTGAAGTCCCACCAAAGGTGATGGAATGTGCTGTATCATCCAGCTAAGTCAGATACAGTGAGACTAACACCAAGATATGCGTCTTTTACATTTCCATTCAAATAGCCTAAGAAAGATGAGCAAGATGGATAGGTGGGGAAAAGCAGGGAAACTTTTAGGCAATGAACTTTAAAAATATCTGTCAGCTAACTATGCTTCAAATCCTATACTACAAAGAGAAAAACGGGTTTTTGAAAATATTTAAACTGTATTGAAGTATGACATTCATATAGAAAAGTGTACAGATAAAACTATATGGACTGATTCTATTTTCAATAAATGCACCTGAGTAATGAGCAATAAGGTAAAAAAAAATAGAGCATAAGCAGAACCACAAGCTGCCTAACACTCACTTTAATCACTACTTCCATGTGACCATATCTTGTCTTATAATACTGTAGATTAGCTCTGTCTTTTCTTAACTTTATATACATGGAATTGTACAATGCCTGGTTTTATTTCACACACATAATATTTATGAAGTTGAAGCTATGTTGTACTGGTTCATTCTTCTCATTACCTATCTCATTGTATAAATATACCACAAAATTTCATCTAATTTTGGGCTGTTGTAAATAGTGCTTCTATGAACATTCTAATACACGTCTTGCATATGTATGTGCATTTTTGTTGGGTACATAACCTAAGTTTATTAAGTTATGGGTTAGTAAATGCTGCCAAACCATTTATCAAAGTGATTATGCTAGAGTAGGCCTTTGGTTAGATATTAACAAAGAGGAGGAGCAAACGGAACCAGACATCTATTAAGTGATTTAAGCCTGATTGAGTAGGGAAAAAAACAGCCTTTTATTTACCCCAGGTAGTAAGTGGCATCGTTCCACTAAATGGACAAATATACCCAAGTAGGCAGGAAAGATACCTTTTTGTTCACCTCAGGAGCCCACCCAACAAAGTGGGGGGTAAAGGCAGAGAAGAGTGAAGAAGTTCCTTCACTAAGTACATGCACAGCAGCAGTCCAAATGGCAACCATAAAACAGGGAGGGGCAATGGCCTGGGGAAATTTGGGAAAAAGAGATTGGATGAAGGAAGACACATACGCAAGTCTGGGAAAAGCCGGGAAAGATGTTGGCTAGTTTGAAAACCCAAGGAAATATATGGAAGCTTAGCAAGGACCTCAGGGTAGTAGCTGCCCTATAGCCTGCCCATTCATTCTGTCTCTCTGAGAAGATACTGTCACTTTTCACTCTAATAAATTTTGCCACTATCACTTAAAACTCTAATTTCAGAGATACCACTGAAATTATTTTCCTGAGACACCACTGAAGAACCTATTCCTCCAGTAACAGTTATACTAATTTATAAAATTCCAACTTTGATGAAAATTTTAGTCATTCTATTTCTTCACCAGTACTTGTAATTGTATATCACTTTCATTTAATTCATTCTCCCAATGCACATTTTGAGACTATATTATATCTGCAATTATGCATTATATATAATACCATATATGATATATCAATGTATAAAACATGATTCTAGAAGGAACTTAATTTATATGTTGCAAAGACTATCAGTTTATAGTAAAATAAACAACTGGTGTTGATCAGTATGATCTCTGTCCCCTAAACTGGGTTCCCAAACTCAGTACCAACATGGAATAGTTCTCAGGACACCAGCAGGGTATCCAAGAATTCAACTCTATTCTGACACTATCTACCTGAAAACAGCGTCAGATTCCACACATTAAGGGTTTAGTCCAGGGGTAGTCGACCTTTTTATACCTACTGCCCACTTTTGTATCTCTGTTAGTAGTAAAATTTTCTAGCCGCCCACTGGTTCCACAGTAATGGTGATTTATAAAGTAGGGAAGTAATTTTACTTTATAAAATTTATAAGGCAGAGTTACAGCAAGTTAAAGCATATAATAATAATAATAATAATAATAATTACTTACCAAGTACTTTATGTCAGATTTTCGCTAAGTTTGGAAAAATGAATCTTTATAAAACAACTTACTATAGTTAAATCTATCTTTTTATTTATACTTTGGTTGTTCCGCTAACACCCACCACGAAAGCTGGAATGCCCACTAGTGGGCAGTAGGGACCAGGTTGACTACCACTGGTTTAGTCCTACAAGATTGCCCACACCCCCTAACACACACACTTTAGACAGCAGAAAGAAGCCTTTGTTACTTTTGCTTCTGACCAACTGGCCACAAAGTGGAGGCTCCAACAAACCCCTCCAACTCAGAATGTTGATCATAAGCCCAGGTTGTCACCTATACTTCTGACTGAGTGTTTATAAATAAGAAGTGCCCATAGTCCCTTCTTAGGTTCTATTAATTTTCTAGAATAAATCACAAAACTCAAAGAAATATGTTACCTACCAGATCACTGGTTTATTTTAAAAAGATATAATTCAGAAACAGGCAGATAGAAGAGACGTATAGGGCAGAGAATTTGGGAAAAGGTTTGGAGCTTCAATGCCCTCTCCAGATATGCCCTCTCCCTGAACCTTTAAATGTTCACATGATCTTAAAGTTATCTGAACCCACCCCTTCTCCTAGGTCTTTATGAAGCTTCATTGCATAGGCATGATTGCTTAAATCACTGGTCATTGCTAATTCTATCTCCAGCCCCTCCCCTCACCCTGGAGATTGGGGGATGGGACTGAAAGTTCCAACCCTCTAACCACATGGTTAGGTCTCAGCAATCAGCTCCCAACTTTAGGTGCTTCGCAGAATTGCTTCATTAACATATAAAGAGCCTTTATTACTCTCAACACTTAAGAAATTCCAAGGATTGTGGAAGCTGTGAGACTGAAATTTTGGATGAAACTACATATATATATATAAAATTATATTTTAGTCATCTGAATAAACAAATATTTATTTCTTAAGAATCAAAATAGGCCCTGGCCGGTTGGCTCAGTGGTAGAGCGTCGGCCAGGCATGCAGGAGTCCCCGGTTCGATTTCTGGCCAGGGCACACAGGAGAAGCACCCATCTGCTTCTTCGCCCCTCCCCCTCTCCTTCCTCTCTGTCTCTCTCTTCCCCTCCCGCAAACAAGGCTCCATTGGAGCAAAGTTTGCCCAGCCGCTGAGGATGGCTCTGTGGCCTCTGCCTCAGGTGCTAGAATGGCTCTGATTGCGGCAGAGCGACGCCCCAGATGGGCAGAGCATCACCCCCTGGTGGGCATGCCAGGTGGATCCCGGTCGGGTGCATGCGGGAGACTGTCTGACTGCCTCCCCATTTCCAACTTAAGAAAAATACAAAAAAAAAAAAGAAAAGAAAAAAGAAAAAAAAAGAATCAAAACATTGCACCCATACCACCTACCCTTGGAAAGAGAGGGAAAAGACTATGGTCTAGAAAAGAACACATATATTTACTCAGTGGCTCTCAAACATGATGCATTGCCAGAAACCTGGCTCGTATCATCAAAGAGCTTACCTTTGCTTTTTTACTTTGGAAAGATGAGTCTGCCAGCTGTGTTGCTAGAACAGACTGAAACAGGGAGGACTCCAACAGAGAGGCCAGTTCAAATGGTGCTGCACTATTCCAGACATGTCAGATCAAGTCCTGAAATAGAAGAATTCCATTGAAAAAATAACCCAGGAGTTTTATCTGCTTAGTATTTTTCAGTGTCCTCAAGAGTGAGTCTCCATCCTTGAAAATATAGATTCTTAATTGAAGTTCATCTACTTCCTAGATTGTTATCTTGAATACAAAATGTTACAAGTGTCAGCTTAATGAGATTTGAGAGTCATTGTTAGCTATTCTGTTAGCATGGGTAGCTACTTAGGTATTAACAAAAGACCAGCCAAACCTGATTAAGTCTGGAAGCTTCGCAGACACCTCAGGGGACAGATGCATCTTCCACCAAAGGAACTTAATCCTTGAGCAGGTAGGAGAAATCAGCTTTCCAATCCCTGCAGGGAAGAACTGGCCCATTACCAGGGAAGAAATAAACAGTGAGGGAAAAATTTCTTTCCTGGGCACATGAGCAGTAGAAGCCAAAGTGGTGCAGAGGGAGGTCCTTCTACTAAAGCACACGCTCAGTGGAAGCTACATGATGAAGCAGAACGTTAAGATATGAACAGAAGGAACCAAAATGGAGACCATAAAGGGGAGGGGTCTAGCTTGGGGAAATCTGGGAAATGGATTGGAGGGTCCAGGACAGCCTTGGGAAAACCTAGGAAACAGGTTGGACAGTTTGAAAGACAGCCTGCTTGTTCTCCAAAACAAGAAAATATGGAGGATTAGCAAGGACAGCGCAGTGGCATCTAAAGCCTTCGTATCTGTACATCTCCTAAGATGTATTGCTTCTTTGTATTCCAATAATTCTTGTCACTATGCTTAAACTTCTCCCACACAGGTGTGTCCCTGAAATTCTTTTCTCACAACTTCCCAAGACTCCATTTTCCTGGGTCTAAATGTCTTTTTGTAGGTTTCCTCCTATTAAGTGTTTGTAACTTCAGCCATATATCTGGTTAAAACAAATTTACTTCCCTTACAATTTTGTCCAAATGAATTAGGCCTGATATTCCTGGATAACTTGCAGGAGCTTTATATTCAGACAGATAAACTTGATTTTGAATTTTCTCATTGTCAAGATATTCTTCAGAGCCTTTGTTACTTCATTTGGCAATTTGGAATAGAATAGGCTACTTAATATGGGAACTATGATGATTAGCTTTAACAACTTGTATAAAATCATCAGTACTGCACCTAACAAACATTGGGCAAAAAATACATGGGAGATAACATTGCTAAAGTTTTATTATTATTTAAGTTTCACATTTTAAATTTCTATCAAAATTAAAATAACAATGTATTTTCTCACACATTATAAATTACTTGATGGCTTTCAAAGTAAGAGTGGATATTTCATATTTTATATATTTTAATATTTTTTAAAATGTTTTCTAACTTTATTATGCTATATTTCTTGCTATACTTTTATTATCAAAACCCCTTTTTATGCTAGTGTGTGCAATTTTCATGTATGCAGTTAATGTTGTCTCCCATTATTATGGAGATTATTTGACTATATAGTTACCTTGACCTGAAAATATTATATTCCAAATACATACCAAGTTTCTCTTTTAGAGTTAAGCCCTGTGTGTGTGTGTGTGTGTGTGTGTGTGTGTGTGTGAGTGTATGTGTGTGTAGGGGAGAGTGGTGATTCAGTAAGAGTAATTACTCCACAGATATAACAAAAACCACAGATTCAACATAGTCTGCAATATATATTTACTGCCCTTTACATTCTAATGTTTTGATTAAGGAAAACTACCTTCAACAATATATAACATAGCAAGAATATGACACTTAAAAAGGTGAGCAAATATTCACCATTGACCAAAAAACTTAATAAGATTCAAGAAACTTAGATAAGCTATTTTTAAATAAAAAATAAAACTCATTAAAAATACATCTTCAAATGACACATTGGGAAATCCTAGTAATTAATTTATTAATCATTGTATTTGATATAACTTAGCAATAATTGGTTCAAAGGCTATGGAAGTTAACATTTGTGAGTCTTAAATCCAAGACTTTATACAAGGTAAACACTATGCTCACACCCTCCCAAGACTTTATCAAACTTACAACTAAACTACAGGACAACCATCATTGAAAACCATCTGAAATCTAGCTAAACAGAAGTCCTATAAATAAGTGTATATAAAAGAAACCATATAGGGGCTGGTAAGAGGGTGCAGACACTGAACCAGCTGGTCACACACCCACGTGTGGTGGTTAAAAATCAGAAGGAATATTTTGGCTGTGTAGGTCCACCCCATGAGGAACAAGTGGTCCCAGTCCAACACCAGTCCCACCCCTCATCCCAGGGTTCCAGTGCCAGAGAGAAAAGTCCTTACACCCTCTGGTTTTAAAAACCAGCAGAGATTGTGGCTGAGTGAGATGGAGGGCTGCTGTAGTCCTAGATGTTCCTCTTAAAAGGCCTACACATAAATTTAGTAATGAAAGACTCAATCCTTCTGAACTCTAACACTGTGGTGGCAGGTCAAAAGCCTCCAGGGATAAATGAGAAGAAACTGAATAGTCTGGCTTCAGAGCAAGTCTAGAGGGGCAGCTTTCTCCCAGACAGAACTGCTGGCAAAGGCCTTCTTCCTTTGCTGAAAGCTCCCCATGACAAAGCTGGCAGAAGGGTGCAATATCTGTGTCTCCATACCCTGGCTAACACAGTTTGCTCTGTCTTTGTGATTCCATAAAACTCCACTGCACCCAACTTTTAGGTTTACTGAAGACATTTCCAGTGGCTTTTCCATAAAATGGCCCATCTTGGTTAAGGATGCAGGATTTTCTAAAATATGACAAAGATTCACAAACCCCAAATAAGAAGCATCTGGCCTCAGCATACCTCATATGTGTCCTAATGAGCTCCAAACCTGGCACTAGCAGCAGCTGGCTCGGTTCACAATTTAGTCTCTTCCAGGTACCTCCCCGTGCAGCACAAATGGCAGCCATCTACAGAATACTTTGTAGCTCAGAACAAGTGACTCCAGGCAGGGACAGGCAGCTGCTGGACTTGGCCTGCACCAGAGCCCCTCCCAGAAGGTTTCAGAACCAACATGCTGGGTGGCTAGCTCCAGACCACACCAGAGAACCAGCCAACCAGCTCCAAAAATGACACACTGAAAGAGAAGAATCAGCAGGCTCCAGAGCCTAGCTAAAATGAATCAGCCCCTGCACAACAGTTCTTTGCTGTAGTCATGGTCAGTTCTACCAGTGAACCTAAAAATAAATCCCTTCCGTTAATGTGCTAATAGTAGTCAATGCTCAATTATGCAAGCAGGCCAATACAACCCACACAAGGGTCACACCTGGAGCATCTGGCTTAGGTGACCAGAAAGACTGTACCATTGTGCCTGGCAGGATACCTACTATCTAAGGCCACTTGATTAATACATAAATATGTAGCAACTATACCTAATACATAGACACAAACACAGGAAGGCAACCAAAATGAGGAGACAAGGAAGCATGTGCCAAAGTAAAGAACAGAACAAAACTCTAGAAAGAGAACTAAACAAATGGAGATAAGCAATCTACTGAATTCAGAGTTAAAAACACTGATTATAAGGATGTTCAATGAACTTAGGAGAAGAATAGATGGTCTCAGTGAGAACATCAACAAAGACATAGAAAACATAAAAAAGAACCAGTCAGAAATGAAGAGTACAATAACTGAAATGAATAATATATTAGAGGGAATCAATAGTAGATTTCATGAAGCAGAGAATTTAAAAGACAAGGTAGCAGAAAACATCCAATTAGGCCTGACCAGGTGGTGGTGCAGTGGATAGAGTGTCGGACTGAGATGTGGGACACCAAGGTTTGAAACCCCGAGGCCACCAGCTTGAGTGCAGGCTCATCTGGTTCAAGCAAGGCTCACCAGCTTGAGCCTAAGGTCACTGGCTTGAGAAAGGGGTCATTTGCTCTGCTGTAGCCCCCTGGTCAAGGCAAATAAGAGAAAACAATCAATGAACAACTAAGGTGCCACAATAAAGAATTAGTGCCACAACAAAGAATTGATACTTCTCATCTCTTTCCATTCCTGTCTGTCTGTCCCTATCTGTCCCTCTCTCTGTCTCAGTCACAAAAAAGTCCAATTAGAACAGCAAAAAGAAAAACAATTTAAAAATGAGGAAGTTAAGGAACCTCTGAGAAAACATCAAGTATAACAATATTCACATCATAGTGTACAACAGGGGTAGTCAACCTTTTTATAGCTACTGCCCACTATTGTATCTCTGTTAGCAGTAAAATTTTCTAACTACTCACCAGTTCCACAGTAATGGTGATTTATAAAGCAGGGAAGTAACTCTACTTTATAAAATTTATAAAGCAGAGTTACAGCAAGTTAAAGCATATAATAATAATTACTTACCAAGTACTTTATGTTGGATATTCGCTAAGTTTGGCAGAATAAATCTTTATAACACAACTTACTATAGTTAAATCTACCTTTTTATTTATACTTTGGTTGCTCTGCTACCGCCCACCATGAAAGCTGGAACGCCCACTAGTGGGCCGTAGAGACCAGGTTGACTACCACTGGTGTACAAGGACGATAAGACTGCTAACAAGTAATTGAAATAATGATGGAAAACTTTCCTAACCTGGTAAAAGAAATAGACATACAAGTTCAGGAAATGCAGTCTCAAATAAAGGAACACAACATGGCACACACCAAGACATACTATAATTAAAATGCCAAAGTTTAAAAAAAGGAGAATCTGAACAATGGTGACTTATAAGACAACTCCTATAAAACTATCAGCTGACTTCTCAACAGAAGCTTTTTAGGCCCAAACAATTGGCACAAAATATTCAAAGTGATCAAAAATAAAGACCTACAACCAAGATTACTCTACCCAGCAAAGGAAATCATTTAGAATCAAAGAACAGATAAAGAACTTCTCAGACAAGAGTAAACTAAATGAATTCATCACTATCAAACCAGTGTTACAAGAAACATTAAAAGATCTTTAAGTAGAAAAAAAAGAAAGATCAAGAATATAAATAATAGAGTGTGACGTCAGAGAAATGGCGCTGTGAGGAGCACGACCAACAAATCTCCCCAAAATTTCAACAAGTTCATCAACCAGAGACAGAAAAATCTATCCTTGGAGTGTGTGGGAGTTCCACACACTGAAGGCAAAGGCAGAAGTAGTAGCAGCCTCATAGCTGGATCATCAGGCTGCTAATTCAGGAAGGAGAGACTAGGAGAGAGGCTTGGGGAAAACGGACTCTCTCATTGTCAGAGCCTGCAAACACTAACAAGCCTTGACTACCAATGAGACTGAAGCCTAATATATGACACTGCCGTAGAGACTCAACTGCAAATCTCTACTTAAGTGAGCCACAGGGGCAGAGCCTGGGGTACAGAGTCACCGAACAGGAAGAGGGAGAGGAGAGAAAAAGGAAGAAGTTAACCTCTCAAAATCAAGAAAAATCCACAGACCTTATAATTTGTTCCACTATTTTTTTGTTTCTTTCATCTTCTTGCCTTTATTATTATTCTATTTCCTCCACCTTGGTCCTTTTATTCTCTGCCCATCTTATTCTGTCCTATTCTTGAACTACACTGCCCATAAGTGTTACATTTTATTTCTTTTCTTCTTCCTTACTCTCCATGAGGGTTACACTCCAAAACCCTTAACTCTCCCTCTCCCTCTTTTTGTTTTTTTTCTTTTTTCTTCTTTTCCTTTTCTCCTTTTTCTTATTTCTTCCAATCTATTAGTTCCTTCTTTTCTCCTTTTATTTTTCCTCTCATTCAATCCTCAATCACAAACAAATTATTTAATTTGGAAATCAAGTGTTCTTTTTGTGGCATTTTGGGTGCTTTTTACCTTGTTTTTTAACTCATTAGCATTCCTCCAAACCCAGGATCTCTATTCTATTTAGTTTTTGCTCCACTTAATACAATAGTTATTTTTTTTCCTTTTTCCTGTTTCCCTCTTATCCCTCTCATTATATCTCTTAGTCGATCATCACTTACAAGCAAATCATTTTATACTTGACCCAAATTTTTTCCTTTTTTGCATTTTGTGGGTCCCTACTTCCTTTTTTGCCCCTTGAACACTTCTCTCCAACTCAGGCCCTCTGTTATAGGCAGTTTTTGTTCCATTTAGCATAATATAATTCACAGTTCATCATGATATTTTTCTAAGGAGCAGGGAGACGAGGGGAAGAGAAGAAAAAAAAGGAGGGATTAATAAATTATATTTGGGTTTATTTGTGTGTTTTTTCCAAATTTTTTAAATTTGTTTTTCACTTTTTATTCTATATTAATTTTCATTAGTGCTATTAACAAGACCACTCTCAGATGCCACTAAAAAAAAGGAAATCGAATATCATGGTTACAAAAGATAGAGAAGTAGCACAGATAGATGTGGAAAAATCTATGAAGAAAAGATTTAATATATTGGAAACCTTGGAGCTAAATGACAGAGAATTTAAAATAAAAATCCTAAAAATACTCAGAGATATATAAGAAAACACAGAAAGGCAATTTAGAGAGCTCAGAAAACAACTCAACGAACACAAAGAATATATTACCAAGGAAATTGAAACTATAAAAACAAATCAAACACAGATGAAAAACTTAATTCATGAACTGAAAAACGAGATATCAAGCTTAGCTAGTAGAAGAGGCCAGATAGAAAGTAGGATTAGTGACATAGAAGACAAGAACTTTTAGGCACAACAGAGAGAAGAAGAGAGAGACACAAATATTAAAAAAAAATGAGAAAACCCTACAGGAATTGTCTGACTCCATCAAAAAGAATAATATAAGAATAATAGGTATATCAGAGTAGGAAGAGAGAGAAAATGGAATGGAGAATATATTCAAACAAATAATAGACGAGAACTTCTCAAGCCTGTGGAAAGAACTTGAGAACCTCAAATTCAAGAAGCAAACAGAACACCAAGATTTCTTAACCATGACAAACCTACTCCAAGGCACATCATAATGAAAATGGCACAAACCAACGACAAAGAAAAAATTCTCAAGGCAGCCCAGGAAAAGAAGAATACAACATATAAAAGAAAGACTATTAGATTATCATTAGGTTTTTCAGCAGAAACTCTACAAACTAGAAGAGAGTGGAGCCCAATATTTAAAGCCCTAAAAGAGAGGAAATTTCAGCCAAGAATACTATATCCATCAAAGCTATCCTTCAAATATGAAGGAGAAATAAAAACATTTACAAATACAGAAAAGATGAGGGAATTTATCATCAGAAAATTCCCGCTCCAGGGGGTTTTCCAACCAGATTCAAAGAACAAAACAAAACAAAACCACAAGGAAAAGCTCCACCAAGAACACAATAAAACCAAATATAAACTGTGACAACAAAAGCAAAAAAAAAAAGGGGAGAGAGGATGAAGATTAATAGTAGCAAAAGATGATGAAGTGCAAAAACACTCATAAGATAGGGTGCTACAATGAATATCGTAGGTACCCTTTTCTTTACTTAATGGAAACCACCCTTGAAAATATCACCACAGAAGCACATGACTTAAAAAAAGGTAGCAACAGAGGAAAGAAGTATGGAACACAAACAAAAATAAATGATAGAAAAACAAAAGAGAAGAATCAAACAAGATACAAAACTAACAGAAAGCAATTTATAAAATGGCAATAGAAAACACACAAGTGTCAATAATTACACTACATGTAAATGGATGAAATTCACCAATAAAAAGACACAGAGTAGCAGAATGGATTAAAAAAGAAAATCCAACTGAATGCTCCTTTAAGAAATACATCTAAGCAATAAGGAGAAAAGCAAATTCAAAGTGAAAGGCTGGAAAACAATACTCCAAACAAATAACATCCAAAAAAAGGCAGGTATAGCAATACCCATATCTAATAATGCTGACTACAAGACAGAAAAAGTACTCAGAGACAAAAATGACCATTTCATAATGATTAAGGGGATACCGAATCAAGAAGACATAACAATCCTTAATATATATGCACCAAACCAAGCAGCACCAAAATATATAAGACAGCTACTTATTGACCTAAAAACAAAAACTGACAAAAATACAATTATATTTGAAGACCTCAATACACCTCTGGTGGCTCTAGATTGTTCACCCAAACAGAAAATCAATAAAGATATATTGGCCTTAAATGAAACACTAGAGCACCTGGATATGATAGACAACTACAGGACACTTCATCCCAAAGCGACAGAGTATACATTTTTCTCTAGTGTACATGGAACATTCTCAAGAATTGACCATATGTTGGGCCACAAAAATAACATCAGCAAATTCAAAAAAATTGAAATTATGCCAAGCATATTTTCTGATCATAAAGCCTTGAAACTAGAATTCAACTGCAAAAAAGAGGGAAAAAAGCCCCACAAAAATGTGGAAACTAAACAACATACTTTTAAAAAATGAATGGGTCAAAGAAGAAATAAGTGCAGAGATCAAAAGATATATACAGACAAATGAAAATGACAATACAACATATCAGAATCTCTGGGATACAGCAAAAGCAGTGATAAGAGGGAAGTTCATATCACTTCAGGCCTATATGAACAAACAAGAGAGAGCCCAAGTGAACCACTTACCTTCACACCTTAAGGAATTAGAAAAAGAAGAACAAAGACAACCCAAAACCAGTCGAAGAAAGGAAATAACAACAATCAGAGCAGAAATAAATGAAATAGAGAACAGAAAAACTATGGGAAAAAATTAATAAAACAAGGAGCTGGTTATTTGAAAAGATCAATAAAATTGACAACCCTTTGGCAAGACTCCACATGAAAAAAAGAGAAAGGACTCATATAAATAAAATCCAAAATGAAAGAGGAGAAATCACCACAGACATCATAGATATACAGAGAATTATGGTAGAATACTATGAAAAACTATATGCCACCAAATTCAACAATCTAGAAGAAATGGATAAATTCCTAGAACAATACAACCTTCCTACACTGAGTCATGAAGAAGCAGAAAACCTAACCAGACCAATTAGCAGGAAAGAAATAGAAACAACTATTAAAAACCTCCCCAAAAATAAAAGTCCAGGCCCAGACGGTTATACTAATGAATTTTATCAAACATTCAAAGAAGACTTGGTTCCTATTCTACTCAAACCTTCCAAAAAATTGAAGAAGAAGCAATACTTCCAAACACATTTTATGAGGCCAACATAACCCTCATACCAAAACCTTGCAAGGACGGCAGAAAAAAAAGAAAACTACAGACCAATATCTCTAATGAATACAGATGCTAAAATACTAAACAAAATCCTGGCAAATCGAATACAACAACATATTAAAAAAAAACACATCATGATCAAGTGGGATTCATCCCAGAATCTCAAGGATGGTTCAACATACGCAAAACGGTTAACGTAATACACCATATCAACAAAACAAAGAAGAAAAAACACATAATATTATCAATAGATGCATAAAAGGCATTCAATAAAATACAACACAACTTTATGTTTTAGACAATCAACAAAATGGGTATAGAAGGAAAATATCTCAACATGATAAAGGCCATATATGATAAACCATCAGCTAACATCATATTAAATGGCATAAAAATGAGGACTTTCCACCTTAAATCAGGAACAAGACAGGGTTGTCCACTCTCTCCACTCTTATTTAACGTGGTGCTAGAAATTCTGGCCAGAGCAATCAGACAAGAGAAAGAAATAAAAGGCATCCATATCAGAAAAGAAGAAGTAAAGGTATCACTTTTTGCAGATGATAGGATCGTATACATCGAAAACCCCAAAGACTCCACAAAAGGATTACTAGAAACAATAAACCAATACAGTAAGATCGCAGGATACAAAATTAACATACAAAAGTCTATAGCTTTTCTATATGCTAACAATGAAATCCTAGAAAACGAACTCAAAAAAATAATCTCATTCACGATTGCAACAAAAAAAATAAAATACCTAGGAATAAACATAAAAAATGTAAAGAACCTATATAACAAAAACTACAAATCATTGTTAAAGGAAATTGAAAAAGATACAATGAGATGGAAAAATATTTTTTGTTCTTGGATAGGAAGAATAAATATAATCAAAATGGCCATATTACCCAAAATAATTTATAAATTTAATACAATTCCCATCAAAATTCCTATGACATTTTTTATAGAAATGGAACAAAAAATCATCAAATTTATATGGAACTATAAAAAACCCAGAATAGCCAAAGAAATCCTAAGGAAAAAGAATAAAGCTGGGACATTACAATACCTGACTTCAAACTATATTATAGGGCCACGACAATCAAAACAGCATGGTATTGGCAGAAAAACAGACACTCAGCTCAATGGAACAGAATAGAAAGTCCAGAAATAAAACCACATATATATGGTCAAATAATTTTTTGATAAAGGGGCCAGCAACACACAATGGAGAAAAGAAAGCCTCTTCAACAAATGATGCTGGGAATACTGGAAAGCCACATGCAAAAGAATGAAACTCGACTAGAGTTTGTCCTTTTGTACTAAAATTACCTCAAAATGTATCAAAGACCTAAATATAAGACCTGAAACAATAAAGTACATAGAAAAGACATAGGTACTAAACTCATGGACCTGGGTTTTAAAGAGCATTTTATGAATTTGACTCCAAAGGCAAGAAGGGCAAAAATAAATGAATGGGACTACATCAGAATAAAAAGGTTTTGCTCAGCAAGAGAAACTGACAACAAAATAAACAGACAGCCAACTAAATGGGAAATGATATTTTTAAACAACAGCTCAGATAAGGGCCTAATATCCAAAATATACAAAGAACTCATAAAACTCAACAACAAACAAACAAACAATCCAATAAAAAAATGGGAAGAGGACATGAACAGACACTTCTCCCAGGAAGAAATACAAATGGCCAACAGATGTATGAAAAGATACTCATCTTCATTAGTTATTAGAGAAATGCAAATCAAAACTACAATGAGATACCACCTCACACCTGTTAGATTAGCTATTATCAACAAGACAGATAGCAAATGTTGGAGAGGCTGTGGAGAAAAAGGAATCCTCATTCACTGTTGGTGGGAATGTAAAGTAGTACAACTATTATGGAAGAAAGTATGGTGGTTCCTCAAAAAACTGAAAATAGAACTATCTTATGACCCAGCAATCCCTCTACTGGGTATATACCCAAAGAACTCAGAAACATTAATACGTAAAGACACATGTAGCCCCATGTTCATTGCAGCATTGTTCACAGTATCTAAGACATGGAAACAACCAAAAAGCTCTTCAATAGAAGACTGGATAAAGAAGATGTGGCACATATACACTATGGAATACTACTCAGCCATAAGAAATGATGACATCGGATCATTTACAACAAAATGGTGTGATCTTGGTAACATTATATGGAATGAATTAAGCAAATCAGAAAAACCAAGAACTACATGATTCCATACGTTGGTGGGACATAAAAAAAAGACTAAGAGACATTGATAAGAGTGTGGTGGTTACCGGGGGTGGGGGGCAAGGGTGGGGTGGGAGGGAAAGAGGGAGAGGGGAAGGGGAGGGGGAGGGGCAGAAAGAAAAGTAGATAGAGGGTGATGGAGGACAATCTGACTTTGGGTGATGGGTATTCAACATAGTTGAATGACAAGATAACCTGGACATGTTTTCTTTGAACATATGTACCCTGATTTACTGATGTCACCCCATTAACATTAATAAAAATTTATTTATAAAAAAGAGTATAAATAATAACATGGCAATAAATACATATCTATTAACACTTATTTTAAATGTAAGTGAATTAAATGCTCCAATCAGAAAACAGGGTGGCTGAGTGAATAAGAAAACAAGAGACATACATATGCTTCCTACAGTGGTTCTACTTCAGATTGAAAGGCACACACACAGACTGGAATTAAAGAGATGGAAAGGATATTTCATAATAAAAATGGGGAAAAAAAGCTGGGGTAGCAATACTTAGACAAAATATACTCATTTTAAAATGAAGCATAAAACAAGAAACAAAGAAGGATCCAGCAATTTCACTTCTGTGTATTTTCCCAAAGAAATCCAAAAACTACTTTTAAAAAATACACATCCAGGCCTTGGCCGGTTGGCTCAGTGGTAGAGCGTCGGACTGGCGTGTAGAAGTCCTGGGTTCGATTCCCGGCCAGGGCACACAGGAGAAGTGCCCATTTGCTTCTCCACCCCTCCCCTTCTCCTTCCTCTCTGTTTCTCTCTTCCCCTCCGGCAGCCGAGGCTCCATTGGAGCAAAGATGGCCCGGGCGCTGAGGATGGCTTCTTGACCTCTGCCCCAGGTGCTAGAGTGGCTCTGGTTGCAGCAGAGTGATGACCGGGAGGGGCAGAGCATCGCCTCCTGGTGGGCAGAGCGTCGCCCCCTGGTGGGCGTGCTGGGTGGATCCTGGTTGGGCGCATGAGGGAGTCTGTCTGTCTCTCCCGGTTTCTAGCTTCAGAAAAAAATACAAAAAAAAAAAAAAATACACATCCATGTGTTCGCAGCAGTGTTATTTACAATAGCCGAGTTATAAAAGAAATGCAAATCAAAACTACAATGAGATACCACCTCACTCCTGTTAGATTAGCTATTATCAACAAGACGGGTAATAGCAAATGTTGGAGAGGCTGTGGAGAAAAAGGAACCCTCATTCACTGTTGGTGGGACTGTAAAGTAGTACAACCATTATGGAGGAAAGTATGGTGGTTCCTCAAAAAACTGCAAATAGAACTACCTTATGACCCAGCAATCCCTCTACTGGGTATATACCCCAAAACCTCAGAAACATTGATACGTGAAGACACATGTAGCCCCATGTTCATTGCAGCACTGTTCACAGTGGCCAAGACATGGAAACAACCAAAAAGCCCTTCAATAGAAGACTGGATAAAGAAGATGTGGCACATATACACTATGGAATACTACTCAGCCATAAGAAATGATGACATCAGATCATTTACAGCAAAATGGTGGGATCTTGATAACATTATAAGGAGTGAAATAAGCAAATCAGAAAAAAACAAGAACTACATGATTCCATACATTGGTGGAACATAAAAATGAGACTAAGAGACATGGACAAGAGTGTGGTGGTTACCAAGGGTGGGGGGGGGGAGGGAGGACATGGGAGGGAGGGAGGGAGAGAGTTAGGGGGAGGGGGAGGGGTACAGAGAACTAGATAGAGGGTGACGGAGGACAATCTGACTTTGGGCGAGGGGTTTGCAACATAATTTGATGACAAAATAACCTAGACATGTTTTCTTTGAAAAAAAAAATAAATAAATAAAAGCATCCTAAGCATCCATCAATAGATGAATAAAGAAAAAAGGTTGCATATCTACAATAGAATATTATTCAGTTATAAGAAAAGAATGAAATCTTGCCATCTGAAACAACTTGTATGGCCCCAGAAGAAATTATGCTAAGTGAAATAAGTCAGACAGAGAAAGAGAAATACCACATGATTTCACCTGTATGTGGAGTCTAAAAAACCAAAATTAATAAACAAAACAGAAACAAACCTAGAGATAAAGAGAACATTACAATAGTTGCCAGATGAAAGGGGGAAGTACAAATTACTAGTTATAAAAGAGTTATGGGGATGTAAATTTCAACATAAAAAATGTAGTCAATATAATTTTCATAACTCTGTATGGTGTAAGATGGGTACCAAACTTATTGGAATGAACACTTCAAAGTTCTATAAACGTCTAATCTTTATGTTGTATACATGATACTAATATGATATTGTATGTCAACTGTAACTGAAATTTTAATAATTAATTATAAATTAATAAATAAATATACTATGTGTAAAATCATATTAGAAAAATATTAAAAAATTATGTCATTATCTAGCAACCTAATATACCTATAGTCAATGTAGTTACTAAATTATACAATAATTTATGAATTCTTAACACTTTCATGGTTGTGCCAAGCTTCACAATAAGTTTTAATATTAAATGATTTGTTTAATGGTAATCTCACTGTGTATATTGAATATTCTAGGGATAAAACAGACATAATACTGCTTTCAAAGTACAAGGACATGGACACAAAAAACGAGCAGTTACAAAGCCACAGAGAGGTGTCAGTAAAATGGCAGGCTAGGAAGTTCCAGCGCTTCTCTCACTACAAAAACAATGATTTCACAACAACCCAGTGACAAAATCAGCCCTGAGAAAACCCTGGAGTACAAAGAAAAACTTGCGGCAACTCAGAGGAGCACAAAAACCAAGAATGGCCATATCTAATTCTATAAAAATCCTAAAGACATTCTCAACAGAAAGAGAAAAGCAGTTATTTTTAAATCATATAGAACTACAAAGAATCCTTAATAGCCAGTGCAATCTTGAACAAGAGTTAAAATGGAGGCATTATACTTACTGATTTCAAAATATATTACAAAGCTACAGTAGTGAAAGCAGTTTGGTACTGCCATAAAAACATATATAAACTGGCCCTGGCCGGTTTGCTCAGTGGTAGAGGATTGGCCTGGCATGCAGGAATCCCGGGTTCGATTCCCGGCCAGGGTACAGAGGAGAAGAACCCATCTGCTTCTCCACCCCTCCCCCTCTCCTTCCTCTCTGTCTCTCTCTTCCCCTCCCGCAGCCAAGGCTCCATTGGAGCAAAGTTGGCCCAGGTGCCGAGGATAGCTCTGTGGCCTCTGCCTCAGACACTAGAGCGGCTCTGATTGCAACAGAGCAATGCCCCAGATTGGCAGAGCATAGCCCCCTGATGGGCGTGCCGGGTGGATCCCGGTCAGGTGCATGCGGAGTCTGTCTGACTGCCTCCCCGTTTCCAACTTCAGAAAAATACAAAATAAAAAATAATAACAAATTAAAAAAATATATATATAAACCAATTGAACAGAATAAGAGGCCAGAAATACAGTCAACTGGTTTTAAACAAGGGTGCCAAAACACACAATGGAAAAGGATAATCTCTTCAACAGATGGTGTTAGGAAAACTGAGTATCCACAAACAATAGAATAAAACTGAACCATTTTCTCACATTATATATAAAAAAAACCCAATTCCAAACCTGGCTGGGCAGCTCACTTGGTTAGAGTGTCATCCTGATATGCTAACATTGAGGATTTGATTCCTTGTCAGAGCACTTACAAGAATCAACCAATGAATGCCTAAAAGAGTGGAACATCAAATCAATGTTTCTCTCTGTCTCTCTTTCTTTCTCTCTATAATCAATCAACTAAAGAATATTCAAATCAACTCCAAACAGATTAAAGATTTAAATATAGTACCTGAATCCATAAAAGCTATAGAAGAAAACAATGATAAAAACTTCTTGGAACTGTTCTTGACAATAATCCATTGACTATAAAACCAAAAGCACAGGCAACAAAAGCAAAAATAGAAAAGTGGGAATACATTAAACCAAAAATCTTCTGTAAGCAAAGAAAACAATCAGCAGAGTGAAAAGGCAATGTATGAAATGGGAATAAATACTGAAAACCATATATCTGATAATAGATTAATATCTAATATAGTAAGAAACTCATGTAACTCAGGCTAAAACCAAATAATATGATTTAAAAGTGGGAAAAGGGCCTGACCAGGAGGTGGCACAGTGCGTCGGACTGGGATGCAGAGGACCCAGGTTCGAGACCCCGAGTTCGCCAGCTTGAGTGCAGGCTCATCTGGTTTGAGCAAAGCTCACCAGCTTGAACCCAAGGTCGCTGGCTCAAAAAAGGAGTCACTCAGTCTGCTGTAGCCCTCCAGTCATGCACATATGAGAAAGCAATCAATGAACAACTAAGGTACCACAATGAAAAATTGATGCTTCTCATCTCTCTCCCTTCCTGTCTGTCTGTCCCTCTGTCCCTCTCTCTGACTCTCTGTCTCTGTCACAAAAAAAAAAAAAAAAATGGGAAAAGGATCTGAATAGAAATTTCTAAAAATAAGATATACAAATGGCCAATAGGCATATGAAAAAGTGCTCACTTCACTAATCATCAGAGAAATACAAGTCAAAACCACAATAAGATGTGCTCACACATGTTAGAATGGCTACTATCAAAACAGAAAAATAATAAAGTGTTGGCAAGGACATGTAGAAAAGAAAACTCTTGTATATTGTTTATATAAATGCAAATTGGTATAATTTTTATGGTAAATAGTATGGATCATCTCAAAAATTAAAGATATAATTACTATATGGTTTAACAATTATATTTCTGGATATATATCCAAATAGAACAAAATTAGGATCTCAAAGAGATATCTTCACTCATTTGTTGCAGCATTATTTATAATAGTCATGACATGAAAATAATCTAAGTATCTGCCAACAGATAAATGGATAAAGAAGATGTGGTATATATAAACAATGGAATATTATTTAGCCATAAAAAGAAAATTCTTCCATTTGTGACAGTATGGGTGGAATTTGAGGACATTATTCCAAGTGAAATCAACTATAGTAACTGACATAATATAGGACAATTATGCAGCATCTTTCACTTTCATTTTTCTCAAGTTCATTTCCTCAACAAATATTTATTGATATTGATACACACACACAAGCACAGGACAATATAGTGGGTTGTGTCTCTTCAAGGGATTTCCTTCATAGTGAACTTTTTTGTGTGTGTGTTTGTGACAGAGACAGAGAGAGGGATAAAGAGAGGGACAGATAAGGGCAGACAGACAGGAAGGGAGAGAGATGAGAATAATCAATTCTTTGTTTCAGCTCTTTAGTTGTTCATTGATTGCTTTCTCATATATGCCTTGACTGGTGGTGGTGGAAGCTACAGCAGAGTGAATGATCCCTTGCTCAAGTCAGGTGATCCCACACTCAAGCCACTCAAACCCTTGACCTTGGGTTTTGAACCTGGGTCGTCTGCATCCCAGTTGGACACTCTATTCACTGCACCACCGCCTGGTCAGGTCATGGTGTTCTTTAAAATAATAAATTTGGTAGCTTCTGAGATTTTAAATGAGAAAGAGGAAAAAGGCCTCCAAAGTAGAAGGGAACAAAAGTAATACCAAAATAAGACAAGTAAACTAATTCAAGTATGATTCGAAAAGATAAACAGAGGATCAGAGATTAAGGCACAATTTATATAGGCTTAAATTAATACATATCTAAATCTAAAAAACATGTTTTCTGCACTATCCTTTTATCATATTACACTAGGATACAAAGAATGATGAAAATCTTTGAGGTGTTTGGTACTTATTAAAGAATAAGAAGGAATTTTTATATACTATTTTTAATTAACTGAGAAGTAGAGAGGCAGAGAGACAGACTCCCACATGCGCTCTGACTGGGATCAATCAGGCAAGCCCCCTACCAGGGAATGTTCTGCCCATCTAGGGCTGTTGTTCTGTTGCTCGGCAACTGAACTATTTTAGTACCAGAGGGAGGGCCATGGAGCCATCCTCAGCAAATGGGGGCCAGCTTGCATGAACCAATCAAGCCATGGATGCAGAAGGGGAAAAGAAAGGAAAGAAGTTTAGAGGGGAAGGGGTGAAGAAGCAGACGATCACTACTCCTCTGTGCTATGACCAGTAATTGAACTCCAGACTTCACATATTGGGCAAGCAGGATGCTCTAGTGCTGAGCCAACCAGCCAGGGCCATATTTTTATATACTTTAAGTACTAAAATATTTGTCATTTTTCTTTTTTTTTTTTTAAAAGAAGTCCAAATTTTTTTTTTTAATTTTATTTATTCATTTTTAGAGAGGAGAGAGAGAAGGAGAGAGAGAGACAGAGAGAGAGGAGGGGGGAGGAGCTGGAAGCATCAACTCCCATATGTGCCTTGACTGGGCAAGCCCAGGGTTTCGAACCGGCAACCTCAGCATTTCCAGGTCAACGCTTTATCCACTGCGCCACCACAGGTCAGGCATAAAATATTTGTCATTTTTCAATTTTGTTTTTTTATTTCCATCATTATCACTATGCTTTGCATACATTTAAATGTAAAAGCACTAGAAAAGGAAGTCCTGGAGCATACAGTTTATGTTGAACTTTCAACACTTTGCAAAATCATACAAGTAGCCATTTAAAGAGTAGAAACAATAAATTTCAAGGCATCTTAAAAATGTAGTTTAATTATACCACAAGGAATTCGCTGCACTGAGCAATATTTCCAGCATCCCAAAGGCTATGTTTGTTTTCAACTGGTTTACTTAAATTTAGTAAAATTTTTTTCTTAATAGAGAATCAAATAAGAATAAGACTCTATAGAAAATCAGTTATAATAGAAATGGGAGTTCATTTTGTTACTCCTCATATAAATTTTAGATTAAATTTTATATAGAATCTAGTATTTTCTATATAAAATCTAATAATCTAATATAATGAATTCTATATAGAGTGCAAAGAATTTAGCAAGTTTTCTGTGAAAGTTTATCTTAATGGAGACTGCTGCATTTGTATATGGATGACTCAGAGAGCAGCTCATGAAAATCTGTCACGTTTTCATTTTTGTCTAAGAGTATAACTAAATGAATACAACCAAAAAAATCTTAAGCAAGGAGAGCATAATACTTTTACTGAAAGATGTTTAACTCTTGGCAGAGAAACAACATGAATTCAGGCTGCCAGTGATAAGTGAAAAATTATAAGAAAAAAAATAACTTATGCCTTTAAAATTTCCTCCAGACAAGTCAGGAATGAGAAAAGTTTCAACAAAATTGTGAGCTGAGATCACATGCCATACATAAACTCAAGATATATTAATGTCATCATGAGGTTGTTTCTTTTCTCAAAAGACAACATGCACATTAAAAGATTTGGGATAAGAAGTCAACTAAAAATAATGAGTAGCAGTAATGAAACAACTTTCCATAAATGCCACATAAATTAGTATTGTTCAAACAATGTTTTTGCTCTCGATATGAATCCATTGCATTCTAATTGAACTTGTCACAACTTTATCAAATAATTTAAGCTTAAAATAACACATATCTATTCAAGTTATACTATTACTCTAATTCTAATTCTAATTCTAAAGTTGTTACTTAATTTTTACTATGCTTCATATATACTAGCACTAAAAATATAATTCTGAAACAATATAGACAAACTTCTCATAAAGCTTATGTTTCAGTAGGGAAAACAATAAACAAACAAGAAATCAGATTGTGACTTTCCTACATAGAGATTGAAAATATATTTCAGTATTCAGGAAAGATGATAAACTGAGATTTGAAAAGCAAAGAGCTGTAGTCAAGCAATAATTAAGAGTGAGAATGTAAGACAAAACAACAGCTAGTATGAAGGACTAAAGTAAGAGAGATATTGGCTTGATCAAGGCACAGAAAGATAAGTCTTGTGGCTGGAGTGGAAGAAACAAGTGGAAAGTAGAAGGAAGTGAAGTTAGGTAGAAAGAGGCCAAGTCATGTAGAGTTTAGGATTGTATTGTAGTAAAATTTGACAGTTTTAAAATCCTCTCATAAGTGATATATTGTTCAGTGATTGATTTAATCTGATTAAGAATTTATAAAAAAGACCACTGAAGATTAGGACATTAATTCTAGAAGTTCAAATGCAGGAGTAACTGTTCAAAAAAAGAAAAACAGTGAAATAGTCCTGACAATAAAATTTAGTGATCCCAATTAGTGATGGTTATAGTAGAAATGGAGACAGATAGATCTCACATCAATTTTGGACTTGTAGATAGATTGAGTATAGGTTTTAAGAAATATAGAATAATCCAGGAAAACTTCAAGAGATTTATTTGATGCTGTTACTATTTTCTTAAAATGTGAAAGATAGCAACAAGCAGTTTGAGAGATGGTGGTAGAAATTATTAGTTTTATTTGTATTCACTTTTAAGTTTGTACTGCCTATTACAAATACACACAGAAATGTCAAGCTGTTATATATAAACATAAAAAGAAAAAGTTAATTTTGGAATCATTATATTAAGGCAACACTTAAAACAATCAATATAGGATTAATGGAAAGAATGCCTGAAGAGAGAAGATAATGTATTAAGTAAAAAATTATAAAAATTTGGACAGTTGACAACACTGTTGTAAACTTTGTTATTTATTTATTTTATTTTATTTATTAATTTTTAGAGAGGACAGAGAGAGGGAGAGAGACAGAAAGGGAGAGAGAGACAGAGAGAGAGAGAAGGGGGGGAGGAGCTAGAAGCATCAACTCCCATATGTGCCTTGACCAGGCAAGCCCAGGGTTTCGAACCGGCAACCTCAGCATTTCCAGGTCGATGCTTTATCCACTGCGCCACTACAGGTCAGGCCTAAATTTTGTTAATTAAAAACAGTGTGAAGTTTTAAAAGCTTAAACATATTTTTGAAAAAAGTATGCAGAAAATACTCAGGAGATATGTACCAAGAAACAAAGAATTAAATATTTACTGAAGGGCCACTATGAAATTTGCCCTTTGTTAGAACAAGTGGACAACTAACAAAAAGTTCTGAAAAATTTTAAGGCATATTAAAATTTTTCAACTCATTAATAAAAATAAAGATTATTATAAAATAACATAGGAAGAAGAGACTCTTGACAACTAATTTCCCCCCAATTCTCCAAAGCAACTTTGCCCTTAACAAACTTATTTAAATTATTTGAGCTTTTCTACCATCAAACAGTTTATGAATGCTACTCTTTCAGTTTCTTAGAGTCTAAATTTTGTAGGTCAACTTCAACATGTTGCCTGGATAATGTATTATAGTTTTCTTTTTAAACTGACATTTACATTACAAGTTACTTACAGAACTTTTTTTAAAAGAGAATAAAATAAAGGGAATGCTAACTTTTCCCAGTGCCATAAAGTGATCATGTTAAGAGATTGCCCTAGATATCTATCATGACAGACAGAAAGCATCTTTCTAGTGCAATATATTTACACAACTTTGGACCTTATGGTGCTACCCAACCACTAGCCTGGAATTCATAAATTTATACTTGATCTACTGATTATAAAGTATGTGAAGTTCCAGCTGTCAAGCCCTAAATAGGTAGCCTCCATCCTGGACTCTGCCTCACATTTATGCTGTTATCTTTCACCTGGTTTATTTTTCATTGATACTGTTTTTTAACTGGGTGCTGGGTCATATCAAATGTTATTTTTTCCACCTCTGTTTAGAAAATTTTATATGATTCTTGTTGAATAGTATATTATTCCAACATGGTCATGATATTTTTAATAACTTTTTATTTTTAAATTATAGTTGGCATACAATATTATATTAGTTTTAGGTATACATTATATATCATAGTGATTAGAATTTTATATAACTTATATGTGATCACCCCAATAAGTCCAGTACCCATATTATTGACTATATTACCTATACTGTACTTTACATCCTTATAACATAGGCAGTAACCTCTGGGACATTATTCCTACTAATATTTTTTTGGATATGTCCTGTTGGGGGAGGGAACAAAAAAGAAAAAATAATAACCTAATGAGACTACATCAAACTATAAAGTTTCTGTAGTGAAAAAAAATCATCAACAAAATGAAAAGACAGCCTATGAGTTGCAGAAGATATTTGCCAATGATACATTTAATACGGAGTTAATATGCAAAACACATAATGAACTTATACAACCTAACACCCAAAACACAATTTCATTAAAAAATGAGCAGAAGACCTGTCTTCTTTCTCCAAAGAAGACAGATAGCCAACAGACAAATAAAAAGATACTCAACATCTCTAATTTTCAGAGAAATGCAAATTAGAACCATAATAAGTTATCAGCCCACATGTGTCAGAATGGCTAGCATCAATAAATCAACAAACGCTGGCAAGGATGTGGAAAAAGATGACTCTTGTGATAATATTTTAATTACTACTAATAAAGTCCATATTCATAATCATTACATAATCCAATTAAAAGTTCCTTGGCTCTTCTATTTATAATTGTTTTATATTTCTTAAAGTAGAAGAGCACTTTTAAAATAAATATTAATCAACTATATTTAAACAATGATTTTCAAAGACTTTAAAACAATTTTTAAAAATGGATAAATTCATTAAATTAATTAGTTTAATTGGGCCTCTTATTTTTGGAAAATTGGCTTTTAGTAAATTGACCTTCTGCAATTTCAACTATAAAAATGTCTATTTCTCATTTAGAATACCTTCTAATCTAGTGAAATGTATTAAATGATTTTCTTTGGTAAGGAAAACTGTATGTGTCAGGGCTAAAAATCTGAAATTAAAAGTCATTAAACTTGTGTAAAACTATGTTTTGATTTTTTTTATTTAACTACGGCTAAATCAAATAAATCTATTAAACTGTGTTGCCTACCTTGATAAGTAAAGGGAATGCTAAATTTTATTAGAGATTAGTGAAAGTAAACATAATTTAACCCATAAAATTTCAAGGATGCCCAGAATCAACTCACAGACCTCAGGTTGCAACACCCTGGGAACACAACACTAGAATTTTGGACCACCTTTGTTTTTATATTTTGGTCTCCATGATAATCTATGTAGTAAACAGGAACCTATGTTGGAACTTCATATTTTATCACCATTATTCAAATACTGGCTTATTTCTGAAGAATAGGGTCTTATGGAGTACAGTGCTTTTGCAAACATGGCAACATAAGAAAATCATGATTAAAACTGAGACTCTGTGAGGTAAATTCTAGAAATCAACCTTAATGGTAAATATAATTTCCTGAGTAGTCTTAGTAAGGAATATACATGTAGTATTTGTGGAAGGAGGACTGAGAGCTGATGTAATATCCTGGCAATCTTCTTAGATTGGGGATACGTCATTATATGTCAACAAGAAAATAAAACTTTCCCTGGCTGGTTGGCTCAGTGGTAGAGCATTGGCCCAGTGTGTAGATGTCTTGGATTCGATTCCCTGTCAGGACACACAGGAGAGGTGTCTATTTGCTTCTCCAACCTTCCCCCTGTTGGTTGTCTCACTCTTTCTCTCTCTTTCCCTCCTGCAGTCATGGCTCAATTGGAGTGAGTTGGCTCTGTGCACTGAGGATGGCACCATGGCCTCCAACTCAGGTACTAAGAAGGGCTCAGTTGCTGAGCAGCTGAGCAATGTAGCAATGCCCTTAGATGGGCAGAGCACTCCCCCTTAGTGGGCTTGCTGGGTGGACCCCAGTTACGGCACATGTGGGAGTCTGTCTCTCTGCCTCCACTCCTCTCAATGAATTAAAAAACAATAAAAGAAAACAAAACTCTCCTTCCTAGTGATATTTGGTAAAAATAAAGCATGCCAGTTAAACTTATGAGACTGATCTTACTTATTTTATACTGTTTAATAATTTTAATCTTTATCAAAGATTTAGATATATTTTAAAAAAATTAAACAAACTCTAAAAATATCTCAAGAGAATCCTTAGATCTTTGCTATTGTGAACAATGCTGCCATAAACATGGGGATACATTTCTCCTTTTGAAACAGTGCTATGATTTTCTTGGGGTATATTTCTAAAAGTGGGATGGCTGGGTCAAAAGGCAGTTCCATTTTTAATTTTTTGAGAAATCTCCATACTGTTTTCCACAGTGGATGAGTGGATTAAAAAGCTGTAGTACATATATGCAATGGAATACTATGGGGCCATGAAAAAGAAGAAAATCTTACCTTTTGCAACAACATGAATAGACATGGAAACTATTATGTTAAGTGAAATAAGCCAGGCAGAAAAAGAAAAATATCATATGACCTCACTCATTTGAGGAATCCAATGAACAATGTGAACTGAGGAACAAAATTGAGACAGAGGAGAGATCAAAAGGACCAGAGGAAAAGAGAACAGAGGGAAAGGGGATGATAGGATTAGATAAAGCTGAAGGGAAGGGGGGCATGGGGAGGGGGGGCAAAAGGGAGATGTTGAGGGAAATACAGAGGAGGGGAGATACATTCAGAGCAACACTAGAATCTATGTAAACACAATAAATTAAAATCAATAAAATAAAAAAAGAGAATCCTTAGGACTTGGCAGAGTGAAGTTTGAAAACCACTATTTGGTGGCCAGCAGACATGTTCCTTGTTAACTGTAATTATAAACTGCAATACAAGGAAAGACTAATTTCCTCAGTAAATATTCATGAGTGCTTAACATTTATTAGTTTTGCTGGGAGTATAAAGTAAAAATAGACAAAAGGACAAATAACAAATTAACTGAACATTCTAACAAGAAGTTAGTCCATTCTTTTTTGTAGCTCATAGGATAGAACAGGAGAAAGATGTGACTTAATTGAATATTATAATACAGGGGTCCCCAAACTTTTTACACAGGGGGCCAGTTCACTGTCCCTCAGACCGTTGGAGGGCTAGACTATAAAAAAAATTATGAACAAATCCCTATGCACACTGCACATCTCTTATTTTAAAGTAAAAAAACCAAAATGGGAACAAATACAATATTTAAAATAAAGAATAAGTATATTTAAATCAACAAACTGACCAGTATTTCAATGGGAACTATGCTCCTCTCACTGACCTCCAATGAAAGAGGTGCCCCTTCAGGAAGTGCGGCGGGAGCTGGATAAATGGCTTCAGGGGGCCGCATGTGGCCCTTGGGCTGTAGTTCGGGGACCCCTGTTATAATACCATGAGTTAAGTGTAATGGCAGAGGTATAATGCAAAAACTTCATGATGACACAGAGGAGAGTCACATTATATAGGAGAAGCTTGAGGACTTTTCCCCAATATTATGAGTAGACTTGAGTCTTAAAGGACAAGCAGGCACTAACCTGCTAATATGGGAGGCATTAATATACCTAGATTGGTATGTCCAATGTAAAAATGCATAACATTATTTAGAATGCTCAGAATAAATAAAATAATTTAATAGAAATAAAGGGTATTGTGTATAGAATAATTAGAGTGTCAGATCAAGAAAAGCATTTTGTGTTAAGTGGAACAGTTAAAATATTTTTCCTTAAAGTTTTAGGAAAGATTTTAAGGTCTTTTAAATTATAAATGGCATAATTATATTTTTGTTTTATACGTTTTTCTAAAAGGATGTTGGGGTGAGTGGAAGTTAGATTGAATTTAGAGGGACAAGTAAAGAAACTATCATATTAATCTGGGATTGAAGTCGTGATGGACAAAAATAAGTCAGTGAATATTGGAAAGAAGAGAGAAACTCTTTCTTCAGTTCCAAGAAAGAGTAGGAAAGTAAAATATAAAGAATTATATAGTTGATAGAATGGTAAAGGGAGGACTGAGAGAGCAGTAGATGCAATGTCTAGTTTTCCATATGTTAGAAGGTGCTGAGAGAGAAAATTGACAAGTAATTTTATAGTTTTAAGGGAAAGTATATGAAGTCAACTTTGAATATGTTATGCATGAGATTTGAGTACATCCAAATGTATTGTATGACAGGCAGAAACATATATAATATAACATTTAGCAATATAATCGGCACTGGAAATATAGTGTTTCCTTAGAATGCAAAGCATGTTACATAAGTAAAAATAGGCATTTATTTGGGTACTTGGAAGAGCACACAATATTATAATATAAAACAGATAACACTATCATTTTATTTGAAAGAAATTTTTAATCACTAATGCTTGCTTTATATCAGAAATTGCTTCATGTTTTGAACGGTCTTAAAGGAAGGGTAGGTTAGATATTGTCACACAAGTTGTATCCCCCCCAAAAAAAGTCAGAAGAAATAGAAACAAAGACAAGAAAAGACCCAGCTACAGGAATAGGTAATTGATTATGGTGTCATTGATGCTAAGTTAATACAACACTTCATAAGGTAATTTCTTTGCAGTGCAACAGAAGCAAATTAATATTTAAATTTCTGACAGAAATGAAAAATGGCAGAATAGCATTATATTAGATATTTAATTTTAGTTTTAAATGGCATATTTTCAAATTTAACATTTATGAAATACAAATGAATTTTAACATCAATATTTTATAATGTATCTCCCCTAAGACCTAGTTCTTTCATAGCCTTTATTCATGTATTATTCAAAATGCAATCATCAAAATTTAGAAAAAGGGTATATTAGCTGTTTAGAAAACAGTTCTTAATCCATAAGAAACAAACAGTTAAAAGATAGTGACTGAATGCAATTAAAATCTCTTCAGAGCACAAATTAAGCTTGTTCAATATTGTGTAATTGTCAGGGAGTCTAGCATTCGTAGCTTAAAAAACTTATTTAAAAAATTATCAGGAGATCCAATATGGCAGTGGAGTCGGTGGATGATATGCTCACCTCCTCCAAGGATCAAACTGGAATTACAACTAAATTATAGAATAATCATCCTGAATAATCAACTGAATACTAGCAAGAGAGAAGTCTTATAATCAAGGATTTATAGAAGAAGCCACACTGAGATTCGTAGGAAGGGCAGAGATGTGAAAAGAGCTGGTCCTGCTTCCACGAGTGGCACTTAAGGTTCTGGAGGGACATCTCAGCGATAGGGGAGATCCTCCTAAGAAGTGTGGTATCTAAACCCTAAGCTGGGTTCCCCAGGCCAGAGTACCAGAGCTGGGAAAAAGCATCTACATTATGTCTGGCTGTAAAAATCAGCAAGGTTTCTGTCCGCAAGGGAGAAATGGGAATTTGCAGAGATGTAGGGACCCTCTTAAAGGGCCAGTTCACAGTTTCATCATAGCTACTCAACATAGGCTCCTGTGGATGGAGGGTGAGACAACCTAGAGTCATGTGAGGAGAGTCTGGTGTTTCAGTGCTAAGGAGAGAACTGAAGGGACAGCACTAAGACACCTGTGCTAACTCATTTTCACATACCACAGATACCAGTTTTCTTGGGTAAGGCACTCCCCTTAATACGACATCAGCTTAGGAAAAGCAGTAGCCTCACCATCTGGACTCACACTCATCCCACCCTGTGGAACTTAGGCCTGGCTGGAGAGTGCAGCCAGAGGCTCTTTCAGTGACTGAGCCTAAGGAAGAACCAGCAGGTAGAGGCAGGTGGGGGCTGACCTCAGGTGATTTGGGACATTGCTGACTTGCCACTGTCCCAGTGCACAGCTTGGTCCTTCCCACACACTAAGAGAGAGGACCCAAATAACTAAAATCAGAAATGACAGAGGAGAAGTAACAACTAACACCAAAGAAATACAAAGAATCATAAGATATTATGAACCACTATATGCCAACAAATTGGACAATCTAGACAAAATGGATAAATTTTTGTAGAAACACACAATCTTTCAAAACAAAATCAAGAAGAGTTAGAGAAGCTGAACAGACATATTATAACTAGTGAACTGGAAGCACTAATCAAAAATATCCCAACAGACAGAAGTTCTGGACCAGATGGTTTCCCAGATGAATTTTACCAAATATTCAAAGAAGAACCAATACCTATTTTTTTCAAAATATTCCAAAAAATTCAAGAGGAAATAAGACTCCCAACCTCATTTTCAAGGCCAGCATTACTCTAATTTCAAAACTAGATAAAGGCAGCCTGACCAGGCAGTGGTGCAATGGATAGAGTATCAGACTGGGATGCAGAGGACCCAGGTTTGAAACTCCAAGGTTGCTGGCTTGAGTGCAGGCTCATCTGGTTTGAGCAAGGCTCACCAGCTTGAGCCCAAGGTCACTAGTTGGAGCAAACAAGGGGTTACTCAGTCTGCTGTAGCCCCCCCCCCCAGTCAAGGCACATATGAGAAAGCAATCAATGAACAACTAAGGTGCCACAACGAAGAATTGATGCTTCTCATCTCTCCCTTCCTGTCTCTCTGACCCTATCTATCCCTCTCTCTGTCTCTGTAACAAAACAAAACAAAACAAAACAAAAAACTAGATAAAGACACTACAAAGAAAGAAAGAAAATTATAGGTCAATATCCCCAAATGAACATAGATGTTAAAATCCTCTACAAAATATTAGCAAACTGGATGCAGCAATACATTAAAAAGATCATAAACCATGATCAAGTAGGATTTATTCCTGGGATGCAAGGTTGGTATAATATCTGCAAATTATTACACATGATACACCACATAAACAAAATGAAGGATAAAAATCGCATAATTGTATCAATGGACTCAGAAAAATAATTTGATAAAATTCAGAATCCACTTATAATAAATACTAAACTCAAAAAAGTGAGAATAGAGGAAACATACCTCAAAGTAATAAATGCCATATATGACAAATCCACAGCCTACATCATACTCAATGGGCAAAACTACATGTGTTCCACGTATGATCCCGGCTCTCATGGGCTGACCTCAAGGTGCCAGGCTGCCAATTCTCATCTGAAGCTTTCAGTTCTCTTTTAACCTGATTTCCCAGTTCTATTCCTCTCATTTAAACCTGAGTTGTCCACTCAGGTCCCCATTTCCTTGCTGACTGTCGGATGGAGGCCACCCTCATCTCCGAAAGGCTACATGGGCTCCTCCATCTCCCAAACCAGCAGCGGAGAATCTCCTTCACACAGAATTCCTCTCACAGTTTAAATCACCCTCACTGGAAAAGCCCAGTTCCTTTTAAGGGCTTACATGATTGGTCAGTGTCAAACAGGATGTTCTCTCTTTTAGAGTCAACTGATTAGGGACCTTAATTGTACCTGAAAAGTTCAAACACAGAAGCACCCATGTTAGAGTTTGATTGACTGGGAGAAGATGTGTATACATCAGGGCCTGGGAATGCTAGCAGTCAATCTCAGAATTCCATCTTTCATAAAGAGACATAGTGATAAGCATATGGAAATATGGTAGGTTATTTAAAAAGGATCAAGTTTGGATAATTCTAAGACCTCTCCCTTTAGTAGAAATGTCCTGGCAGAAATGACTGCCATCCTTCAATGAGGTTGCTTCTCATTTTAACTTGAGTTAGGTTTTGATGAACCTTTTATCTTTCCCAACAACATTATATACCTGACATGTGCCACTACTGTTGAGAAACATTCAGATAATCCAAAATAAAATTCACTAGTAAGACTTCACCTGACTCAGAAGTTCTGGTCTTGTGTCCACATACTGTTATAATCATAGTTAAGGTTCTGAAATATGTCTTAAGACTCGATGTGCACCATCAACGAGTAGCGATGCAAATAAAGGATGAATTCTACTGACTTTAGTTTTAGGTCCCCAGAGCTAGAGCCCAAGAAGCTGAACTTCTAGAATTTTAATTTCAGAAATGCTTCATCACTAGGGGGTATAGAAAATATGAATGAGTACAATGTAGGAGAGGAGTAAGCTGTATTATTTGCATAAGTGGTATTATTTACAAAAAAAGCAGTACCAGAACGAGTCAATTCCTGAAATGTCAAAGATTATTGCAGAAGGATGGTATGCCTGAGGTAAGTGTTATAAGCACTGAAGAAGTGATTTGCAGTTATCTCATTTAAATCTCAAAAAATAGGTAGCATTTTCATCAACATTTGACAAATGAGAAAACTGAGCTTTGTGGCTTTTCACAGGTTAACTAACATGTTGAAGCCTGAATGTTCACATTTGTTCAATGACTATAATAATATATATTATGTATCACAAATAGTGTATGTATTTTTTGGTTAATATTTATTTTCATCTCTAGCCTGAGAGATTGAAGGTGCTGCATAAATAATTGTTGAATTAAGGAATAAATTAACAAATGAGAAAAACAAGGGAAGGTTATTAATTAGTAACCATTTATAGAAGCAGGGCTCACTTAAGGAACAAGTTTGTCAGATGAACAGATTGTGTTTTCACCACTGAGATTTCCTTCTGCAGTTTTCTTACAGGATCTATGGTGTCCCTAGCCCTTTTCTGAGGCATCCAGTGTTCTTCTCCACCTCTCTCCTTCTCTACCTCTCTCCTAGCAAAGCATGTTCAAAGTGTATATTCTGCTCTCAGTAATTTGCATATCAGTATGAACTAAAGTCAATATATCATAAATATATATATAATACATTTATATAATACATATACATCAGTATTTCATATAGAAATTAATTTTAAGTAATCTGATCAATGTAAGACAGTTAATTAGTCAAGAATGTGAACCTGGAAAGCTTGATTTTTATCAATTGTTATAATTTACTACCTTCCCCAAGGATTATCATTCAAGTGCAAATACGTGCCTGGTTAAAAATCCAAATATTCCTTCTCCCATCTTGAAATATGTAGTTCCCTTTGTCAGATGTTACCATTCTCATCAGTTGTTTTCATCCCTCAAGAGATATTTTATGCAAACAAACATGCATAAAATTAGAATGTTTGTACAATTATCATCCTTTTTTATATAAAGAACATCCTAAAGAATTTGAATATATTAATTTGCTATCTTGGGACCCACTGTAATATATAAAATGTGTATTAAACCATGAAACTAAAGGAATCTTTGGCTCCTCTGCATCATAATTTATTTCCAACAACTAAGACAAATCTGAAATTTTACCATACTTGCAAACCAACTAGTTGGGGGCTGGCAGAAAACATGAGACTTCTGGATCAGATTCATGGCTTTGTTTTCATGCCAGTTCTCCTTGTCCCCGATGCCCAAAGGGCCAATGTGAAAGGCCCATAGTAGGTTTGCATCAAGTTAAGGGAACACAAATATTCTGTAATGGGTTGTAAACAAACTTGCCTAACCTTTGTTTTGAAGGAGACACTCTCTTAATCTTAAGAGATTATCCTATATACAAGTGTCCTTGAAATGAAATACCCAGGGTCAAAGAACAGCTAGTGCTTTGGCTTGCAAGGAAAAGCACAAATGAGATGGATCATGAAGAGTCATTACCCAAACCTGCTGGTTGTGGAACTTTGCATACCTCTTAGGCTATCTGAGACTGCTTTCCTATTTGTAAAATAATAGTATTTGTCATTTATTTGTCTAAGTATGAAATATAATTATATATTTTAAATTACATTGTGAACTGCAAAGTACTCCAAACAAATATTACTGTTCTCATTCCTATCGTCCTTGAAATCACATATATAAGCACTTTTCTATGGTTAAGTACATGACCAATTAGACGCATTTTAACTTTAGCAATATGCTAAGACCTAGTCGCCTGGGGCATAGTACAAATTAAGTATGAATGATAGATTTAAGGTTGTTTGGGGCTCAACACAGGGAGAGTTATAATAAAATTCAATGAACTACAAGGCAAGATATTAATTCATGATTGGAAAAAAAAATCTAACTTCTAAAAGAAGAAAAGGACATATTTGTCTCCTGATAAATGATTGTACATTTTCAGCATTTGATTATATAGTTCATATCAGTTCTAATGATGTGAAAACAGCATAATTAATATATGGTGAAATAAGATGACTTATATGAATAAAGCTACCTAGCTTATCTTATCCATGCATAAAAGAAGGGCCCTTACTAATAACTTAAGTCTGATTCTATGTAAATAATGCTGCTTAATTATTCTAATTAAGTAATTAGAATAAAAATACGTTTGTTATTTAACATATTGTTTCATGTATCAGGTTAATATTTATATATCTTCAATTAACAGATTTGTTATTTTATTGTCCATATTTATACATTTTAATTATTTCTTAAAGAAACTTTTAAATAAAATAAGGGTTAAGTTATGTCTTCAGTTACATGTCTTTCTGGGTTTATTTCCCTATGGAAGAATTAAAAATTAAATTTGCTTTGTTTTTTTATCAAATGAATGAGGGACACATTCACTTTGCTCTATTAAGATATAGAGCAGTTCAAGTTCTTTCTCTTTTTATCACTTGATCCTATCCTTCTAAGAAAGATAATAAAAAGCTTTCTTCAATTATAATAGACTCCAGATTTTATAAAATTCCCAAAAGCTTATTAAAAAAAATGACTTTAAAAGATTTAGGTTGTCTCTTCCTCTCCTCTTCCCACAGGAAGCTCTGAAAATATTTAAATAATTTAATAATATTGGGATTAAAAATATTAAAATCCATCAATATGGAAAAAACATACAGAGAAAGAAACACATTACTTTCTTCATTCAACTTTAAAGCTGATCAGACACAAGTTTAAGTTATAAAGAACACAAAGCTAAAAGCAAAAGGGAGGTATGCATGTGTTTAATCCATGTCAGGGAGAAAAGACTAGAGTAATTCAAGTTAAATAAATGGAATCATATCATTTTCATTTTTAAAATTTTTATTGGGAAATATAACACATGTAAAATATTGTATATAAGTATAGTTTAAACAATAATAATAAATAACCACCTGCATAACTCCCACTTAAAGTAAGAAACAGAATTTTTCCAGTACCAAAGAAGCCTCTGTGACTCTCTGTAATGGAACTTAATCACTTTCCAAGAGGTAAGTTCTACTCTTAAATATTTTGTTAATTCCTGGTCAAGGCACATATGGGAGTTAATGCTTCCAGCTCCTCCCCCTGCTCTCTTTCTGTCTCCTTCTCTCTCTCCTCTCTCTCTCTCTCTCTATATATATATATATATATATATATATAGTTAATAATATCCTTGTTTTTCTTTAACATTTTATATATATTAAAAATGAATTGTTTAGCTGTATTTTTAATTTTCACTTTTGATAAATGGGATTATTTTGCACATATATCTTGTGTTTATTTCACTTGACATTTATATGACATTTACCCATGTTGAAACATTTAGCTGCAGTTTATTATTTTCACTTTGAATTTTAATCCAATGTGTAATTATACAGCTATATATTAATGTATTGTATTGATTAAGGGCATTGGATTGTTGCCTGTTTTGTGGATGTTGTCAGTGTTTTGTTACATGAATACTGCTCTAGGGTTTTGTACATGCCTCCTAGATCTCATGTGGAATGAGTCTGTGTTATGCTTAATGCATGTACCTAGGAGTGATAATGATGGTATATTTTCATCTTTATCACAAGGTAGGCATATTTTCACCTTTAATCAGTGTTAATCAGTTTTCCAAAGAGCTCACAGGCAATTTTCACTCCCAGAAGCAGTGGATGCCATTCCATTTGCCATGTGTCCTTCCCCATCTAGGTACTTTTTCCAACCATTTATAATATCCCAAATGAAATGAAATACCTAATATATTATAAAGCTAACAAAACATATAAGGGAACTTTATGATGTAAATTATAGAATTCTAATAATTTAATAAATCACAGAAGATCAAAATAAACGAAGAGACACACTGAATAAATGGATTGGAAGCTTCCATATAGTAAAGCTGTCAACCCTCTCCAAAACCAACACATAGGTTTTGCACAGGAGTTTCAAAAACCCTAAAAGAGTTTTTATTCATACAAACAAGTTTACTCTAAAATTCATATGAAAAATGAAAGGAACTAGAATAGCCAAAACAAATTTTAGAAAAAAGAATAGATGGAAAAAAATCACTCTACCTAATGTTAAAACGTACTATATAACAGTATTCAAATGTGGTATTGGCAGAAGAATAAACATGTAGATCAATGAAGCAGAATAGAGAACTTGATTCAAAGTGAATTATGTATTTGAAAATAAAACTATAAAAATTTTAGAAGCGATGACGTCAGAGGAATGGCGGGGTAGGAAGCGATACCGATAAATCTCCCCCAAAACTCAACAAGATCTTCAACCAGAAACAGAAAAACCTATACTTGGAGCTTCCAGATGCTTCGCAATACACCCAAAGGTATGATTGAGTGAAAAATTGGCTAAATATATAACCAAACCCCGAAGGAAATAGGGAGTAAGAAATGCTCCGCCTTCCTCACTAACCTAAACAGGGCGGCTTTCTCTGGTAACTGTGAATATAGAAACTGAGGCGGGCAAAGGAGGTGAATAGATCCAGGCCGCGACACAAACGGCCGAACCAGGCTGTGGCACGGGGATCCAAGCCGAGGAAAATCTGATCCTGTGGCAACCCGGGCAATACAAGCTAACACTCGCGCCAAACCCAAACAAAGAAAGACAAGCGGAGCGGCCATTTTACCTGGTCTCCTGGTCGATGCGCAGTTAGTGGGCGAGAATTTCTTCCTAGGCCCCGAGAGTGGGTGCCCGTGTTGCCCCACGGAGAGGCAGGGTCAGAGGCCTTTCTGTGGGCCGAGGGCAGAGTCTCTGGGCAGCCCCAGCGCCCTGGGAAAGCCACGCATGGGAGGGAGTGAGAACTAATTCCAACGGTGGAGATTTTCCGTGCTGGAGGGTGTTTCACTCAGAGGGAAACGCGGCCGGCCTCATATCCTGGTTTGCGCGTGCAGATAAGGAGTGAACAATTCCTCCTAGTGCCTCGGCAGTGCGCGCCCGTGTTATCGCACAGAGGGGCAGAGTCAGGGGCCTTTGTGTGCACCAAAGCAAAATCTCGGGGCACCCCAGCGCCTTGCAAAAGCCACGCACAGGGACGGAGCGAGACTCAATTCCAACGCTGCAACTTTTCCCTGCGGTTGGGGGTTTCACTCAGAGCATGAGACTGCTGTCCGGATAGCCTGGTCACAGACAGTGAGTGAGAGTTTCCTCCAAGTGCCCCAGAAGTGGGCACCTGCTTGTGTTACCGAACAGAGTGGCAGAGCCAGAGGTCTTTGAGTGGGCAGAAAGCCCGCCTGATTATGCTAGCAGCTCTGACTGACTGAGCCTTACCCAGAGCCCTGTGCTGAGTGGAAATAGAGTGGGGAGTTGCCAGCTCTTTGAGCCTCTACTATCCAGGCAGAGGCAGCAGCAACCCCATAGCTGGATTATCAGGCTACTAATTGAGGAAGGAAAGACTAGGAGAAAGGCTCCAGGAACACGAACTCTCTCACTGTCAGAGCCTATAAATGCTAATGAGCTTCGACTGCCAATGAGACTAAAGCACAATACATGACTTTGCCATAGAGACTTATCAACTGCAAACCTTTACCTGAGCATGCCAAAGGGGCAGAACCCGGGGTACAGAGTCACCGACCAGGAAGAGGGAGAGAAAAGAAAAAGCAAGAAGATAACCTCTCAAAATCAAGAATAATCTGCAGACTTTATAACCTATCCCATTTTATTATATTTGTTTGTTTGTTTCTCTTATCTTCATTCTTGATACTTTTTTTTCCTCCTCCAATTTGGCCAATTAACTCTCTACCGGTCTTACTCTCTCCTCTCCTTGAACTACACTACCCATAAGTGTTACATCTCCCATTATCTTTTCTCTTCTCTTCCTTTCTCTCTATGAGGGTTGCACTCCAAAACCCTTAACTCTCTCTCTCTCTCTCCTTTCTTTTTTCTTCTTTTAGTGGTTCCCTCTTTTTTTCTCTCTCTCTTTCTTTTCTCCCTCTATATTAGTTTCTTCCTTTCTCCTTTACATCTCCTCTCATTCAAACCTCAATAACAAACAAATTATCTTATCTGGGACTCAAACTTACGTTTGTGGCATTTTGGGGGGTTTTTACTTCACCTTTTTAACTCACTAGCAGTGCTCCCATCCCTGGCTCTCTATATTATCTAGTTCTTGTTCCACTAAATACAATAGTAATTTTTTAATTTGTCCCCCCATTTTTCCGTTTTCCTCTTATTCCTCTCATCATATCTCTTAGACAACCAACACCTAAAAGCACATCATTTTATTCTTGACCCAAATTTTTTCCTTATTTGCTTTTTGTGGGTCCATACGCTCTTTTTTTTTCTTTTTTCTTTTTTTTTCTCTCTTTTTTTTTTTTGCCCCTTTATTACTTTTCCCCAATTCAGGCCCTCCATCACAGGCATTGTTTGTTATAACTCACAGTCCACCACAAGATTTTCTCAAGAAAGAGGGGAGAGGAGAGGAGAGGAAAAAAGGAGGGGGGGAATAATTTCCTTTTTTTTTAAATTTTTATTTTAGTTTATTTTTATTTATTTCATTATTAATTTAAAAAAAAACTCTTCGATTTTTTATTTTTTTATTATTTTTTTAAACTTTTTATTCTTTATTAAATCTCATTAATACTATCAACAAAACCACCCTCAGATGCCATTAAGGAAGAGAAAATCGAATATCATGGATACAAAAGAAAGAGAGGTAACACAGCTAGATGAGGAAAAATCTATGGAGAAAAAATTTAATATATTGGAAACCTTGGAGCTAAATGACAGAGAATTCAAGATAGAAATCCTAAAAATCCTCCGAGATATACAAGAAAACACAGAAAGGCAATTTAGGGAGCTCAGAAAACAACTCAATGAACACAAAGAATATATGTCCAAGGAAATTGAAACTATAAAAACAAATCAAACAGAGATGAAAAACTCAATTCACGAGCTGAAAAACGAAGTAACAAGCTTAGCTAATAGAACAGGTCAGATAGAAGAGAGGATTAGCGAAATAGAAGACAAGCAACTTGAGGCACAACAGAGAGAAGAAGAAAGAGACTCAAAAATTTAAAAAAATGAGATAGCCCTACAAGAATTATCTGACTCCATCAAAAAGAATAACATAAGAATAATAGGTATATCAGAGGGAGAAGAGAGAGAAAATGGAATGGAGAACATACTCAAACAAATAATAGATGAGAACTTCCCAAGCCTGTGGAAAGAACTAAAGCCTCAAATTCAAGAAGCAAACAGAACTCCAAGTTTTCTTAACCCCAACAAACCTACTCCAAGGCATATCATAATAAAATTGACACAAACCAATGACAAAGAAAAAATTCTCAAGGCAGCCAGGGAAAAGAAGAATACAACATATAAAGGAAGGCCCATTAGATTATCATCAGATTTCTCAGCAGAAACTCTACAAGCTAGAAGAGAGTGGACCCCAATATTTAAAGTCCTGAAAGAGAGGAACTTTCAGCCACGAATACTATACACATCAAAGCTATCCTTCAAATACGAAGGAGAAATAAAAACATTCACAGATACAGAAAAGATGAGGGAATTTATCATGAGAAAACCCCCACTCCAGGAATTACTAAAGGGGGTTCTCCAATCAGATACAAAGAACAAAAAAAACCAGAGCCACAAATAAAAGCTCCAAGAAGAACACAATAAAACCAAATTTAAACTGTGACAACAACAAAAAGAAAGAGGGGGAGAAGATGGAGATTAATAGTAGCAAAGGACGATGGAGTGCAAAAGTACTCACAAAATAGTTCTCTACAATGAACAGGGTAGGGACCCTTTTCATTATTCAAAGGTAACCACCATTGAAAAAACCACCACAGAAGCACATGAGATAAAAAAGATAGCAACAGAGGAAAGATGTATGGAATACAACCAAATAAAAACAAAAGATAGAAAAACGAAAGAGAAGGATCAAACAAGACACAAAACTAACAGAAAGCAAGATATAAAATGGCAATAGGGAACTCACAAGTATCAATAATTACACTAAATATAAACGGATTAAACTCACCAATAAAAAGGCACAGAGTAGCAGAATGGATTAAAAAAGAAAATCCAACTGTATACTGCCTACAGGAAACGCATCTAAGTAACAAGGATAAAAACAAATTCAAAGTGAAAGGCTGGAAAACAATACTCCAAGCAAATAACATCCAAAAAAAAAAGCAGGTGTAGCAATACTCATATCGGATAATGCTGACTACAAGACAGGAAAAGTACTCAGAGACAAAAATGGCCATTTCATAATGGCTAAGGGGACACTGAATCAAGAAGACATAACAATTCTTAATATATATGCACCAAACCAAGGAGCACCAAAATATATAAGACAGCTACTTATTGATCTTAAAACAAAAACTGACAAAAATACAATCATACTTGGAGACCTCAATACACCGCTGACGGCTCTAGATCGGTCATCCAAACAGAGAATCAACAAAGACATAGTGGCCTTAAACAAAACACTAGAGCACCTGGATATGATAGACATCTACAGGACATTTCATCCCAAAGTGACTGAGTATACATTTTTCTCCAGTGTACATGGATCATTCTCAAGAATTGACTATATGTTGGGCCACAAAAACAACATCAGCAAATTCAGAAAAATTGAGGTTGTACCAAACATATTTTCTGATAATAAAGCCTTGAAACTAGAATTCAACTGCAAAAAAGAGGAAAAAAATCCCACAAAAATGTGGAGACTAAACAACATACTTTTAAAAAATGAATGGGTCAAAGAAGAAATAAGTGCAGAGATCAAAAGATTTATACAGACTAATGAAAATGACAATACGACATATCAGAATCTATGGGATGCAGCAAAAGCAGTGATAAGAGGGAAGTTCATATCACTTCAGGCATATATGAACAAACAAGAGACAGCGCAAGTGAACCACTTAACTTCCCACCTTAAGGAACTAGAAAAAGAAGAACAAAGACAACCCAAAACCAGCCGAAGAAAGGAGATAATAAAAATCAGAGCAGAAATAAATGAATTAGAGAACAGAAAAACTATAGAAAAAATTAATAGAACAAGGAGCTGGTTCTTTGAAAACATCAACAAAATTGAAAAACCCTTGGCAAGACTTACCAAGAAAAAAAGAGAAAGAACTCATTTAAACAAAATCCAAAATGAAAGAGGAGAAATCACCACGGACACCGTAGATATACAAAGAATTATTGTAGAATACTATGAAAAACTTTATGCCACTAAATTCAACAACCTAGAAGAAATGGATAAATTCCTAGAAAAATACAACCTTCCTAGACTGAGTCAAGAAGAAGCAGAAAGCCTAAACAGACCTATCAGTAGAGAAGAAATAGAAAAAAGCATTAAAAATTTCCCCAAAAATAAAAGTCCAGGCCCTGACGGCTATACCAGCGAATTTTATCAAACATTCAAAGAAGACTTGGTTCCTATTCTACTCAAAGTCTTCTAAAAAATTGAAGAAGAAGCAATACTTCCAAACACATTTTATGAGGCCAACATAACCCTCACACCAAAACCAGGCAAGGACTGCACAAAAAAAGAAAACTACAGACCAATTTCTCTAATGAATACAGATGCTAAAATACTAAACAAAATACTGGCAAATCGAATACAACAACATATTAAAAAAATAATACATCATGATCAAGTGGGATTCATCCCAGAATCTCAAGGATGGTTCAACATACGTAAAACGGTTAATGTAATACACCATATCAACAAAACAAAGAACAAAAACCACATGATCTTATCAATAGATGCATAAAAGGCTTTTGATAAAATACAACACAATTTTATGTTTAAGACTCTCAACAAAATGGGTATAGAAGGAAAATGTCTCAAGATGATAAAGGCCATATATGATAAACCATCAGCTAACATCATATTAAATGGCACGAAACTGAAGGCTTTCCCCCTTAAATCAGGAACAAGACAGGGTTGTCCACTCTCTCCACTCTTATTTAATGTGGTACTAGAGGTTCTAGCCAGAGCAATCAGACAAGACAAAGAAATAAAAGGCATCCATATCGGAAAAGAAGAAGTAAAGGTATCACTTTTTGCAGATGATATGATCCTACACATCGAAAACCCCAAAGAATCCACAAAAGGACTACTAGAAACAATAAGCCAATACAGTAAGGTCGCAGGATACAAAATTAACATACAGAAGTCAATAGCCTTTCTATATGCCAACAATGAAACAACTGAGAAGGAACTCAAAAGAATAATCCCCTTCACGATTGCAACAAAAAAAAATAAAATACTTAGGAATAAACATAACAAAGAATGTAAAGGACTTATATAATGAAAACTATAAACCATTGTTAAGGGAAATCGAAAAAGATATAATGGGATGGAAGAATATACCTTGTTCTTGGCTAGGAAGAATAAATATAATCAAGATGGCTATATTACCCAAAGCAATATACAAATTTAATGCAATTCCCATCAAACTTCCAATGACATTTTTTAAAGAAATAGAGCAAAAAATCATCAGATTTATATGGAACTATAAAAAACCCCGAATAGCCAAAGCAATCCTAAAGAAAAAGAATGAAGCTGGGGGCATTACAATACCTGACTTCAAACTCTATTATAGGGCCATGACAATCAAAACAGCATGGTATTGGCAGAAAAATAGACACTCAGACCAATGGAACAGAATAGAAAGTCCAGAAATAAAACCACATATATATAGTCAAATAATTTTTGTTAAAGGGGCCAAGACCACACAATGGAGAAAAGAAAGCCTCTTCAATAAATAGTGCTGGGAAAACTGGAAAGCCACATGCAAAAGAATGAAACTGGACTACAGTCTCTCCCCCTGTACAAAAATTAACTCAAAATGGATCAAAGATCTAAACATAAGACCTGAAACAATTAAGTACATAGAAGAATACATAGGTACTCAACTCATGGACCTGGGTTTTAAAGAGCATTTTATGAATTTGACTCCAATGGCAAGAGAAGTGAAGGCAAAAATTAATGAATGGGACTACATCAGACTAAGAAGTTTTTGCTCAGCAAGAGAAACTGATAACAAAATAAACAGAAAGCCAACTAAATGGGAAATGATATTTTCAAACAACAGCTCAGATAAGGGCCTAATATCCAAAATATACAAAGAACTCATAAAACTCAACAACAAACAAACAAACAATCCAATAAAAAAATGGGAAGAGGATATGAATAGACACTTCTCCCAGGAAGAAATACAAATGGCCAACAGATATATGAAAAGATGCTCATCTTCTTTAGCTATTAGAGAAATGCAAATCAAAACGGCAATGAGATACCACCTCACACCTGTTCGATTAGCTGTTATTAGCAAGTCAGGTAATAGCAAATGTTGGAGAGGCTGTGGAGAAAAAGGAACCCTCATCCACTGTTGGTGGGAATGTAAAGTAGTACAACCATTATGGAAGAAAGTATGGTGGTTCCTCAAAAAACTGAAAATAGAACTACCTTATGACCCAGCAATCCCTCTACTGGGTATATATCCCAAAAACTCAGAAACATTGATACGTAAAGACACATGCAGCCCCATGTTTATTGCAGCATTGTTCACAGTGGCCAGGACATGGAAACAACCAAAAAGCCCATCAATAGATGACTGGATAAAGAAGATGTGGCACATATACACTATGGAATACTACTCAGCCATAAGAATTGATGACATCGGAACATTTACAGCAAAATGGTGGGATCTTGATAACATGATATGAAGCGAAATAAGTAAATCAGAAAAAAACAGGAACTGTATTATTCCACACGTAGGTGGGACATAATAGTGAAACTAAGAGACATTGATAAGAGTGTGGTGGTTACGGGGGGGAGGGGGGAATGGGAGAGGGATAGGGGGTGGGGAGGGGCACAAAGAAAACAAGATAGAAGGTGACAGAGGACAATCTGACTTTGGGTGGTGGGTATGCAACATAATTGAACGACAAGATAACCTAGACTTGTTATCTTTTAATATATGTATCCTGATTTATTGATGTCACCCCATTAAAAAAATAAAATTATTAAAAAAAAAAAATTTTAGAAGCAAGCAAAAGTGGGACACCTTTGAGTCCCAAGGTTAGATGAAGAGTTCTCAGACATGATACCAAAATCACAACTGATAAAGAAAATAAATTAGACTTCATCAAAGCTAAAAAATGCTTTTACTGTAAAACAAACTTTAAGTGGATTAAAATCAAGCCACAGATTCCGTAAAATATATGCAAACCATATATCTGACTAAAAGGCTATATGAGTAGAATTATAAAATACTCTACAAAATCAATAGATAAAAACAAGGTAAGCCAAAGGCATGAACTCAATGAGAACATGAAAATAAATATATAAAAAGATAACAGTTACTAGCCATTAGGCAAATGCAAATAAAGCACAATGATATATCATTGTACTTTTAATAGAAAAGGGAAAATATTAAAAAGTTATAATAATAAGAGTAGGTAAGGATGCATATAAACTGGGTCTTTTCCATTTCTGTGGGAATATAAAATGGTACAGCCATACATGAAGAGAGTACAGCAGCTCCTTACAAATGTAAACATGCATTTACTACATGAATCAGCAATCACAATCGTAGGCCTTTATCTCAGGGAAATGAAAACTGTGTTTATATAATACATGCATATATACATACCTGTACATGAATGTTTATAGAAGCTCTATCTACAATAGAAAAATTTTAACAACAGACCAAATATCCTTCCTTTAGTGAGCTGTGATACATCTATATAATGAAATACCACTCACTAATAAAAAAGAAACTACTAAAAACATCTAACAACCTGAAGGGATTTCAAGAGCATTTTCTTAGAAAAAAAAAAAGTCAATCTCGAAATGTATCACAGTGTATTGTTCCTTTTAAATAACATTTTTAAAATGAGAAAAATATGCATGTAGAGAACATTTTAGTAGTTGCCAGGAGACTGTTGTAGTGTGAGTCAGTGGTGGGGATGTAGATAGAAAGAGATACTATGCTAGACTTGCTGTGGTGATGGGACTGCTCTATATCTTAATTTTGGCACTTACACAAATCCATTCATGTAATAAAATATCACATACTGTATATTCCTGAAAATAAATGCATATTTTACAATGGTGAGAAGTTAGCTTAGTGAGCAGTCGCATGCCATTTCCTAGTTTTGATAGTATGCTGTGGTTATGTGATGCCACCTCTGGGAAAAAGAGGGGGAGGAGCGTATAGAACTCAACTGTTTCTGAAACGTCCTTTGCATGTAAATTTCAAAATGAAGCGTTTTTTTTTAAAGTTTATTATAGTTACCTAATATTTATTCTGTCATGCTTTTTAATTATGTGAATGTGTGTGTGTGTATCTCAGGGAAAGTGACCCAAGTATGGTATCTACTGCATCTCTAGCCTATAAAGCAGGGGTCCCCAAACTACGACCCGCGGGCCGCATGCAGCCCCCTGAGGCCATTTATCCGGTCCCCTGCTGCACTTCTGGAAAAAGCACCTCTTTCATTGGTGGTCATTGAGAGGAGCACATTGACCATCTCATTAGCCAAAAGCAAACCCATAGTTCCCATTGAAATACCGGTCAGTTTGTTGATTTAAATTTACTTGTTCTTTATTTTAAATATTGTATTGGTTCCCATTTTGTTTTTTTAGTTTAAAATAAGATATGTGCAGTGTGCATAGGGATTTGTTCATAGTTTTTTTTTATAGTCTGGCCCTCCAACAGTCTGAGGGACAGTGAACTGGCCCCCTATGTAAAAAGTTTGGGGACCCCTGCTATAAAGACTGCTGCTGGCGTGTGCTCCTGCGTGTGTGCACGTGTCCCGCTCTGTACAACATGTGCACGACTATTCTAACATCTGATCTCCACCAGAAATGTATGAAAACTGGCATCTATTTGTTTATATTTGGAAATTAAACTAGCCACATTAATCTAAATTATCCTTCTGCCACTAACTTCATTTTCTGTTAAACACCAACTTCTATTCTGATTTCAACAAAGAAAACTAAACCCCAAGTTCCTCTGTAAGTGGTGTGACTACACTAAGGTGTTCTGTGCTACTCACACAATCCTTCCTCATTTGTTTTTTGTGTCTTTTGATTTTTACTGTATATATGAAAAAAAAAGTTTTTATACACTTAGACTATCTGAATAAGGGTAGTATTTGAGAAGAAATTAGTCACTCACTCCAATGTATAAAAATGACTGATAATGAGCCTTTTTCTGGGAATGGAATTCGAAGTGACAGGAATGAGAAAGGACAAGGGGCTTCTGAAGAAGATAAAGGAGAAAATTGGTGGAGACAGATGGTGCTGGTGTGTGGTTTTTTATGGTGGGAGCTCACATGTTGCTCCCATTCCACTTTTGGCTGGGCCAGGTTGCACAACTTTGTGTTTGATTTAAGTATCAGCCCATTTAGGCAGTTACTCAGGATCAAAATCCAAAACAGTACCTGAAAATCACTAAAATCTAAACAGAGAAAGATTATGCTTACCAGATCCTTTTTAGGTGGAAGAATTATGAGGTTGGGGGGAATTCTTTGATAATTTATTTAAGCAGATGAGTAAAAAACTGGAAATTCATCAAGTATTAATAGAGAAAAATTAAGCAGCTCATTGAGAAATAGATTCATTTAACTACAGAATTATTTTCCTTGCCAAGAAGAATACAGGCAATTTTTTTGAGAAAACATGAAGACATTGTTCATGCCCTCAAATGAATGGCCCTGCCTCCTTTTCTGCCACAAAGACGTCAACCTTCTTCTATGTGAATGTAGAATGGAATAAATATTGAAAGCATATTGATTTGAAGGAATGCCAATTTATTAGCTTACCTAGGGCGTCCATATGTCTCTGTCTAGTCCTGAAGGTATACATTATATATCTGTGTGCAAACACATTCACTAAGATACACAAATATACATAGAGCAGTTTTTCCAATGGAAGGGAATACTGCTGACAGTGCAATAACTGTCCCGAAAATGGTGGTTTGGGATTTTGCGCCCTCTCTTTTGGCCTTCTTTCTACATGTCTAACTGTACTCCTAGTGTTGGCACAGAAATACACTGCGTATATATACAAAACATTTATATCAGCTTAGGATTTGGTATTCTTCTTTATCACGCTGGAAACATGCCACATGGCAAATAGACTCAGTGCTTATACAACCAAATTCTTTCCGACTTTTCTTCTTCCATGAGTGTAAGATTACATTTATTTATTTGCTTTAAAAATCCCATGTAACTCTGTCCTGGATAAGTTGGCAAGACATTCCAATGAAGCGGAGCATAGATAAGTAAAAGTTTCAGACCAATTGTTGGTGGCTAAGTTCATTTTTTCATTACAGAAAAGAGAACCCACTTTTTATTTTTTTCTTTACAGAAAAGCATACAAATTTCTGTAGGGTAATAAATGCAGTCTTTTATTAAAGAATGTTGTAAGTAAACATTCAGGAAATATTTCTGTTCTCAATGACAGGATTTTTATTTTTCTTTGGTTGCAATTTATTCTTAAGAAATAGTATATGTTTGTATTATGCATAATTACATATTTCTATATATTCTACACCAGAAATGCAACTAGAATCAAACTTAAGAGAAAGAGATGATATACATTTATCTAATTTTTGGAGAGAAAAGAGGCTGAGAATAATATTTGTTTTTTCTATTAACATAAAAATACCCTTAAAAATAAATTTACTTTCTTTTTGTGTTTAAGGTTTTAATTTATATTCTGAAAAGCCTCTGAGAGCATAGTTAGATATTACTAGCCAGTCATTTCTTTATTCATACACTCCAAAAATATTTATTGCTTACATATTGAATATTTTTCTAAATTCAGAATTTAGGAAAATAAACATGACCCTCATGAAATGTATAAACTAATAAATAAAAAAGGCAATAAATAGACAAACACAAGTATATATGTAATTATAGTGTAAAAACAACTTTGATAGGGAATCATAAGCAGCTGTGTTCAACTTCGCAAGAGCTGCCTTTCTCTTATTTCATACTGTACAAATTTCATTATGATTAGAATGGGAATAACATGTCTATAGGGAAATAACATGTCTCTTTATAAATTGAAGATCTAGCCCCTTTGATAGTTTTATTATGGATTATAATATCAAAAATTGATGTTTTGTAATTATGAAAGTCTGAGTTCTCAGTATAATGCAGATAATTGCAAGTGCTACAGACTTTTGTGTACCAATGGGATTTCAGCTTCACTCCTCTGCTGCTCTTTCTGCCAGCACAGTCTAGTGTAAGGTAGTAATAAAGAATCATATATTCTTGTTTATAATTTCTGGAAGTAGATACATTAAAAAGCAACTAAAATGTCATTAGATAGGATATTATTTATTAGACTTTAATAAGTAAATGCCAATAATGTGTCACACAAGTATGTGAGCTTCAAAGTTGTGGTCCTATTTCCCAGTTCAATACATTTTAAACCACAATTTCATTAAGTTCACACTGCTTCATTTTCCATGCTCAAGTAAATTAATCTACTAAGAGCATTTGCATTATATATAACTTGCAAATATCAAGTTGTAGTTCTGCCAAGTTGTTTGGGCTTACTCATATTTTTTTCTATGCATAAAAAAATATTTTAAAAATTACCGCATTACTTCTAAATCCTTTCTTCTAAGGCATGTGTTATGCTTTTGACAAATTTAACTTAAAGATTAGCTGAATTTTAGAAATGGTTTTGAAGATGCCAAAACTCTAATACCAGTGTTCCTAGGTACATGTCATTACGAATTCCTGTGGCAAATGCTGCTATAAAGCTTTAATTACATCTGATTCTGATGCATTTACTTAAGTGGAGCCCTGTGCTTATATTTCCATTAAGTAGATGTGTTTTAAAAATACAAATATAACCCAACTGAATCATGTACTTCCCTTTTGAACACTATGAATAAAAATTGTCAATTATTTGGTAGCTGCTTTTAATGTCTTAGTGGTATTTTTTGATATATATTTATTTATTAATGTTAATGTATGAAAAATTGATGTCTAGAAAATATTAACAGAGTAACCCCTATCTACTTAGTAGCTAACTATTTATGCGTTCAGGGTCATAATCAAACAATCCTCAATCTTGGCCTACTATAGTTCTTTAAACTATGCTACAAAATATTATTAGAAATGATCATTCTTAAGAATTATATCTTTTATGGTCCACAATACTTTTTTTTCCTTTCTATTCTAACCACAAATCACATAATATATATAGTAAAAGTTACTGATTCTTTAGATAATTTCTATTTCATTATAAAAGATTGCAGGTTTTCTTAAGAAAAATCTATCTATTTGTAGTTTCTTCCAGAAAGGAATGGATGCAATTGTTTTCTTGCTGCCAATGTGGCTCATCATAATATTTCTGTTCCAAATAGAGCAAATTGTATATTCAAAAATTCAAGGCAGAGTCTCAAATAAATGTTAATTATTGTTGTGCTATTCCTTGTGGGAGGAGGAATTATTTTGCTTAGAACACATTTTATTTTCTATGAATAATTTAGATATATAAGTCCTGCAGGAATTGGAAGGCTAACTTATTTGTTCATTGTTTAAGTATAAAATATTCTGTGTTCCAAAAAATTAGAATTAATTTAATTTTTTCTAGTAATTGAGTTTGAGATTTGGATTCTATATTATTCTTTTCTTTCTAAAAAGAAGTTCACTGTTGATTTAGTAAGGGTTTTTTTTACATTATAATCACATGAAAGTTTATATTTTAAAATTCAGTTTTATTAATAGTAACTCTTAAAATGTCTTTTCATGATAAATCTAATTTTAAACATTTAAAAAAATAAAAGAAAGAAAGTCTTTATAGGAAACTGGCCTCAGAAACACTGTGGATCTGTCTAATGGAGAAAGAAGTCACAAAAATTATACAGCAAAAGAACATCAGACAGAAAAAGTAAATATTTTCTATGTAAAGCTTAAAAGACTATTTATTATCCTAAGATAGTTTGTTTTTCTAAGGTCAGAAATATGATTAAAAGAGTATTCATATGAGTATCTCGGATTTTTAGGGTTAGGTCATTCTTAAATGTTTTGCTAATGGTTGCTGTGTAACTACTTAACTTTGAAAAAGAAAGTCTCTTATGGACTACAAAGTTCTATTAAATTATATATCATTAAGTTATTAAATTACATACTTATACATTTATTAAATTATACATTTTTTCTTTCAATTTAATCAAATTACTTTTGACTAGAATTTGTCTTACTCTTTTCTATGCTTTCAGCATTTAGAAGAGTAACAAGTACAGAATAGATATTTAATGTATTACTTGTTTTTCTTCCTTAACCTCTTTTAAAGTCTATTTTTTAGAGAAGGTTTAGATTTACAATGAAGTTGGGAGGTAGACACAGAGCTGTCCCCTGTGTTTCTAGCTCCCACACAGGCAGGGCCACCCTCATTATCATTATCACTCACCAAAAAAGTACATTATTATTTTTTTGACCAAGAATGAATTTATACTGACACATAATCATCCAAAATTTCATAATTTACCTAAAGGTTCACTTTCAGTACTGTCTATTCTATGAGTTTGAAAAAATGCATCATGACATATATCCATTATTCTATCATACAAAGTTACTTTCAGTGTCCTAAAAATCCTTTGTGCTCTGCCTACACATCTCTACTCACACCCTTCTAACCCAGTATGCTTATTATTGACCCCATAATTTTACTTTTTCCAGAATGCCTTATAATTAAACTCACAATATGGAGACTTTGCAGATTGGACCTTTCATTCAGTAAAAGTGAGTCCATATCTTCATGGCTTGATATCCTATTTCTTTTTAAAACTAATAATATTCTATTCTCTTCATATGCCACAGTTTACTTATCTATTTATCTACTAAAGGATATCATAGTTGGTTCAAAATTTTGGCAAATATGAAGAGAGCTACTATAAACATCCATGTACAGGTTTTTGTGTGGATGTAAGTTTTTTTTTACTCCTCTGGAAGTGCCAAAAGTATGATTAAATTATTAAATGTAGAATTATGCATTTTGTAAGCTTAGGAGTTGGTATGAGGAAAAATAGAGGGTGAAGGCAGAGCCAATAGCATCTGTAAATGCATACTTTTGTTGAACAAATAAAACAAATAATGGGTTTCAAAAAACATTACATTAAAAAAAATTAAATAATTGTGCCAAAGTACAGCTAGTGCCAAAATAGATTGCTTGAAACTTAGGGAGATATTGCTTTTGGTACAGACTTAATAGAGGATATAGATGAGTAATATCAGGAAGTTGAGGGGGTGTTCTAAATTCAGAGTTTTCAGATGGTAGATGTCTAGTTAGAATGAAGAATTGGAAACTAATGCTTATAAATTATACCACAGCTCCACAAGAGATCAATGGGTTAGGGCATTAGGTGTTAGCAGTCAGAGAGCGCATAGAAGGTCAAGGAAAAGATGGAATATGTCAAACTTGATAGAGCATGACAAGTGTGTTGTCTTTACTGCTTTAGATAAGATCACTGGGGCCTTTTTTTAATTTTTAAATTTTATTTCAAAAATCAACTTTTACCAAGTGACATGGATCGATAAGAGTAGATAGGTTTGAGGTAAACATTTCTATAGCATTTGAAGTGTGATTATGTTGTATATCCTTCACTCAAAGTCAAAACATTTTCCATCACCTTATATTTGTCCCTCTTTACACTCTTTCACCCATCCCCTCCTCCATATTTCTCGCTTACATTCCCTTTCCCCTGGTAACCACTTCACTTTTATCTATGTCCCTGAGTCTCAGTTTTATATCACTTGCAGACTTTCAATTTCACATTTACTGTGTAAAGTCCTTGGAAGTTGTCACTTTAATCCTTACAACAAAAAAAGTTGGGGAAACACGATCAATTACTTTTCTTGGACATATCAGAGAACTGACAATTAAGGAAAAAACAACACCCCCAAACCTAAGCAAATACAGATACATACAGCACACAAAATCTACCTTACCTGGAGCAGAGCCATTGGAACCATTGCTGATAAGAACATTTAAAAAATAATTTTAAGTAATTATTAGAGGCTGAGTATGGGCAGCAAGAAAATGAGAAGTTCTCAGGGCCACAGTCTGAGAGGAAACTCCATCTTTTCATTTTTTCCTCCAGAAGTTCCATTATGTATTCACAGAGAGGGTGTCTGAAGAATTCCCTCATGACTGTGGGGAGATGGGGATGAAGATGCTAATAGCAATGGGAAATATACCACCTCTAGAAAAAAGAGCTACTCTTCAGGGTAAAAGACGTGTTCTTAGTATAGTTCTGAACTTGTATTCCATAGAGGGGAAGATAATTCCTCCGACTCTAGTCCCCCCTACTCCTTATGTCCCACCTATATGGGAAAAACATGAAAAACTGACATTGTAAATAAGAGTTTTAAAGATATAGAAACACCATCTGCTGTACGAGGGAAGAGAACAGGGAGCAAAGGGGGAAAATGTTATTACAGTACTGAGACACGGGCACTAAAAGATTAAAGCTTAATCATAAGATTATAGAACACTCACCCCCCCATATTATTACCAGGACTCCAGTATAATAACAGTAGATTCAGGTAATGAGCTATAAGATACAGACTCTGTCTGATAAAAAGTACTTAGGGAAGCTTTAGGACAAGAGAGGAGACAAAAATAACGGCACAAGAAGAATTTGAAGCCTATAGTACCTACAGCAAACATTAAACACATCCCAGATCCCAGCCAGATTAACACAAATAATTATGTTAAAAGCCTATACACCTTGGTTCCTATTACCTCACAAATTGTCTGGCTTTCAACAAACAAAAACAAAACCTGTCAAAAGCCTAGAGAAAAACACGGTCTGAAGAGAAAAAGCAGTCCTCAGAACCAGATTCAAATGTGATGCAGATGTTGGATTTATCAGACAGGAAATTTAAAATAACTATGATTGATATATAATGGATTCTAATGGAAGGAATAGATAAATGAAAGGACATATAGGTAATGTGAGCAGAGGGATGGAAACTGTGAAAGAATCAAAAGAAACTTCTAGAAGTAAAAGCACAGTAACAAGTAAAGAATGCCCTTCATAATGTCATCAGCAACTGTGATAGAGTTGAGTTCAGTGAACTTGAAGAAAGGTCAATAGAACTTCCTAAACCAAAATGCAAAGAGAAAGAACAGTATGAAATAAAAAGGAACATAACATTAGAGATCTCTGGGGAAATTTCAAAAGGTGTTAGATACATATAACAGGAATACCAGAAGAAGAAAGTGAGAGAAGATCAGAAGAAATATTTAGAGAAAGAATGACCAATATTTTTTCTAAATTATAACAGATACCAAAACACAGATCCATAGGAAGCAGAATAGATATTAAATTAAAAAAAACATAACTATTATGTATTTTTTTAAAAACTGGGGAAAGCAATGACCAAGAGAAAATCTTCAAAAAAGTCAGATGAATAAAAACATCTATAAGAGAACAATGATATTAATTATACTGGAATGTAATCAGAAACCATGCGATCAAGAAGAAAGTGAAGTAAAATATTTAGTTTTGAAGTAACTATACATACAATCAGATGTACAAAAAATTGCCCTTCAAAATTGAAATACAAACACTTTTCTAAGTCTATTTAAAACTGAAGGAATTAATCTACAGCAGGCATGCATCTGCAAGACATATTTAAAGAAATTCTTTTTTTTAAAAAAAGAAAGAAATTGTTCAGGCAGAATAAAAATAATATAGGTCAGAAACTTGGATTTATACAAAAAATAGAGGCATAGAGGAATAAATAAAATAATTATTATTTCTTTTTTAACTTTTTAAATTGAATTTACTGGGTTGACATTGGTTACTGAAACCATACATGTTTCAGGTGTACACTTTATAGCACATCATCTAGATCAGTGGTTCTCAACCTTTCTAATGCTGTGACCCCTCAATACAGTTCCTCATGTTGTGGTGATCCCAAACCAAAAAATAATTTTGGTGGCTACTTCATAACTGTAATTTTGCTACAGTTATGATTTGGAATGTAAATACCTAATATGCATTATGTATTCTCATTGCTACAAATCAAACATAATTTAAACATAGTGATTAATCACAAAAACAATATTTAATTATATATTGAGAAATATTTATTACTAATGGACCTCCTTACCTAGTGTATTGGGGCTATCATTCCATAAATAGCTGCTTAACTAATGGATCTGTTTTTTCAGATTAGTGGCAAGTTCTCTATATAGAACAGTGTGAACTATGTCATAGGATACACTGCAGTTTCTGCAAGCATGGTATCTTTCAGGGCTCTTTCACACTATAAAGCAGTGGTTTCTGTGGTGGAATCCACATCTCATTTACTTCAATGGGAGACCCGTGGATTCCGCAGAAGAGGGATCCCCTGTATGGCAGAAATGCAGTTTCGACACATTTCTTCCTCTCCTATTCAAGTCAATGAGAGGCCGCAACAGATTCCGCTCAAAAATAGAGCATGTTGCTTAATTTTTTCCACGCTAGAACTTTTCCTAGAGCAGAAAAATTCCAAAGGTGGAATCCGTCACCCCCAATAGACTTCTATAGGAGGCAGATCTTTTACACTGCAGAACCCACACAGCAGATTCCTCAGTGTGAGGCCTCTTTCAGTCTATTGGGGGGGTGGATTCCACCTTTGGAATTTTTCTGCTCTAGGAAAAGTTCTAGTGTGGAAAAAATTAAGCAACATGCTCTATATTTGAGCGGAATCTGCTGCGGCCTCCCATTGACTTGAATAGGAGAGGAAGAAATGTGTCGGAAACTGTCATTTTTCCGCCTCTTATTGAAATCAAAAGGAGGCTGCGGCAGATTGTGTGGTAACCCAAGATTCTTGGGAGCTCTCTTTTACAAAATCCGCTGCACTTCCAATGAAATCAATAGGAGGCGGATTCAATGCCGGAAACTGCTGATTCAGAATATGGGAAAATAGTGGAACATATGGGAGATAATTATACATTGGGGAACAGTGTGAACTACATCTTATAGTGGTCTCTTATAGTATAAGACTGATGTAGTTCACACTGTGTAAATGTATGGTGCTTTGTGTAAGTGTAAGCTGCTTTGTGTACTGTGTAATGATTACACACAAAGCACCTTACACTTACACAGTATTGTGTGTATGGTGTGTGTACTGTTTTTACATTTTTTTTTTTTGTATTTTTCTGAAGCTGGAAACAGGGAGAGACAGTCAGACAGACTCCCGCATGCACCCGACCGGGATCCACCCGGTACGCCCACCAGGGGGGGAGCTGTGCCCACCAGGGGGCGATGCTCTGCCCCTCCGGGCGTCGCTCTGCCACAACCAGAGCCACTCCAGCGCCTGGGGCAGAGGCCAAGGAGCCATCCCCAGCGCCCAGGCCATCTTTGCTCCAATGGAGCCTTGGCTGCAGGAGGGGAAGAGAGAGACAGAGAGGAAGGAGGGGGGTGTGGAGAAGCAAATGGGTGCTTCTCCTATGTGCCCTGGCTGGGAATCGAACCCAGGTCCCCCGCAGGCCAGGCCAACGCTCTACCGCTGAGCCAACTGGCCAGGGCCTGTTTTTACATTATTAACCTTTTTTACACCAACAGGCTGTCTTGCAGGCTCTCTTGGCTCTCCGTCTCCTAGGCTTCTGTCCTCTGGCACTTGCTGCACCCGCCCACTGATGAGGTCAGCAAGTGCCGGTGAAGCCCCCCCCCCCCTTAGGCCCCAGACGGATGATGCAATCATGTGTGCACATGACCGCAGGCATTCAGTTTGGAACGCACGTCAACAGCGTGCGTTCAAGCTGAATAGCGCTGCTGCAGATGGTAGTGTGGCTTCTCAGTGGCTAAAGCCATCGGAAATATGTATTTTCCGATGGCTTTAGGCGACCCCTGTGTTTTGGTCATTCGACCCCTGCCGGGGTCGCGACCCACAGGTTGAGAACTGCTGATCTAGATACTGCATCATGTACTGACCACCCACAGTCAAATCTCCTTCTGTCATCTTTCATAGCCACTCCATTCTCTTTTACCACTACCCACCCCTCTTTCCCTCTGGTCATCACCATGTTATTGTCTGTGTCTATGAAGTTTCTTTTTTTTTTTTTTTTGGTTTAATCCCTTCACCTTTTTCTCCCAGCCTCCCCAAATCCCTTATCTCTGTTAGTTATTAGTCTGTTCTACGTATCTATATTGTTTCTGTTTTGTCTGTTAGTTTATTTTGTTCATTAGATTACATATATAAGTGAAATTATATGCTATTTGCCTTTCGTTGACTAGCTTAATTCATTCAACGTCATACTCTCCAGGTCTATCCAGGCTGTTGCAAAAGGTAAGATTTCCTTCTTTTCTATAGCTGAGTAGTATTCCATTGTGTGAATGTACCAGAACTTTTTTATTCACTCATGTACAGATGGGCACTTAGGCTGCTTCCAAATCTTGGCTACTGTAAATATGTATTTTTCATATTGATGCTTTGGGTTTCCTAAGATATAAACCCAGAAGTGGGATTGATGGGTCATAAGGCAGTTCTATTTTTATTTTTTTGAGGCAAACCCATACTGTTTTCCAAAGGGGTTGCATCAATCAGCATTCTCACTAACAGTGCTCACAGGTTCCCTTTTTTCCACATCCTCGCCACTTGTTGTTTGTTGATCTATTTTTTTTTCATTTGAACTTGCTCTTTTTACTAAATAATATATTATGAACAAAAATTTACATATTATTAAATGTTCTTCTACTACATTTTTTTTTTTAGTATTTAGAAAATTAAATTTAACAGGGTGACATTGATCAACAAGAGTACATGGTGGTGGCACAGTGGATAAGGTGTCGGCCTGGAACACTGAGTTCGCCAGTTCAAAACCCTGGGCCTGCTTGGTCGAGACACATATGGGAGTTGATGCTTCCTGCTCCTCCCCCCTTCTTTCTACCTCCTCTCTCTTTTTCTCTCTCCTTCCCCTTCTAAAATGAATAATAATAATAATAAAGAAATAAGTCATCTGCTTGTTGATCTATTAATGACAGGTTTTCTGACAGGTGTGAAGAGATATCTCATTGTGGTTTTTAATTTGCACTCTTTTGATAATTAGTTATGTTGAGCATCTTTTTATATGTCTATTAACCATCTGTATGTTTTCTTTGGAAAAGACCTTTACCTATTTTTTAATTCTTAATTGATCTAAAAAATTACTGTTCAAATCAATAATAGTAATGAATGCATTGGGCAGTTATAGCATATAGATAAGTGACATAAGTAACAGTGATTTTACAGGGGGTGGGAAGAAGTAATTGAGAATACTGTGTTATATGGTGTGTATATTGAAAATACTCTTACATGTGAAATGACATGTTATTTGGAGATGAAACAAAAATAGATAAAAATGTATATCATAAACTCTAGGACAATTGATATAAATTTTTTAAAAGACATATGATTAGTACACTAAAGGGGGAGAGAAAATATAATCATATAAAATAATCTATTCAAACTAGAGAGATGGAAAAAGAAGAAAGAAGATACAGAAATATCCAGTGAACTGAAATAGTTACAAACATGTCATATATCAATCTAACTATACTATTAATTTAAATGTGAATGGTATAAATAACACCAATTAAAACATAGTGATTGTCAGATTAAAAAAAACAGGCTCAACCCTACTGTCTACAAAAAATAAAATTTAAATATAAAGACAAAGATAAAAGCAGTGGGATGGAGAAAGGTGTACCATGCTAACACAGATAAAAAAAGAGCTGGTAGAGAACAGACTAATAGTTGTCAGAGGGGAGGAGGGTAGAGGGCTGGGTGATAAAAGTGAAGGTATTAAGCAAAGAAAAGATACTTATATAACAGACAACAGTGTGGGAACTGCAGGAGAGAGAGAAGAATAGGGAGGCAGGAAAGGGTCAGGGGAGATGTGGTGCTGGAAGGAGATCTGACTTGGCGTGGTGAACACACAGTGCACTACAGAGAGGATGAATTATTAAGTAGTACAACTAAAACATATATAATCTTATTAATGAATGTCACCCCAATAAGTTCAATTTTAAAAAGTTGGAATACTTATATATTAATTTCAGACAAAATATAATTCAGGATGAATATTATCAGGTTTTAAGAGGAGTGTAGTATAATGATAAAATGATCAATTATCTAAGAAGAAATTAAAAATCAACTTTTATACACTAAAAGAGAACTGTCAAATGGCTGGAGCAAAAATTGGTAACTTCACATTATTCTAGAACTTAAAGCACAGAGTTGTAAATAATACAAAAAGATGAAAAATATTCTGAGAAACAGCAAACTTGAAATACTGAAAAATTTACGCTATCAACTTCAACACACACAAAAAAAGGAAATGTAATATAAGTTATAAGGAAAAGACAATCTGGCACAGACGTATGAATGCTGTTCTCTTAAAGTATCATCTGGTTTTGAGTCTCAGCCTAAGAATCACCATAATGAAATTGATCTAAAAAATAGTAAAAAAGACTTGTTCATTTTCCCAGTCTTCTGAATAATTAAATGAAGCACAGTAATTATCATTTGTTCTGAACAAATTTAATAAATTAACAAAATCACACAACTCACATTTAAAAAATATAATAACTTAAAGGCCTTTTTTAATTTATTTTTTATTCATTTTTAGAGAGGAGAGAGAGAGAGACAGAGAGAGAGAGAGGAGAGAGAGACAGAGAGAGAGAAGGGGGAGGAGCTGGAAGCATCAACTCCCATATGTGCCCTGACTAGGCAAGCCCAGGGTTTCGAACCAGCGACCTCAGCATTTCCAGGTCGATGCTTTATCCACTGTGCCACCACAGGTCAGGCAAGGCCTGTTGTTTTTAATAACAGTAATTTTGTTGCATTTAGCTTAACATTGGTCAGTGTGTTAGAGACAGTCACACATAATATCAAAACTATGCAAGTAAATATTCTGTTCTTCTTCTTCTAAGTGTATCTCAGTTGAAGGCTAAACAAATTTCCAGTAATTATAAGAAGAAAATTCACACACACTGCCTGTGTGCGCACATGTATGTTTGTTTACTATGAGCATATGATGAGCTTAGCTCTAAGCAGGGACTATTAAGCAATGAATAAGAGTAAAGGGTAAGCGAGCTTTAGGACAAGTGCCAATATTATCAACATATGTGGATATGTTAAGCCTTGAGCAAGTTGCAAAGTATGTTTGCTAAATTTGAAATTTTCTTTATGTATAAAGAAATACAATATATCTTATGTGTTTAAAGAAATAAAATGTGCATTTTTTTTTTAATATAAGGAGAGACTATCAAAAATGACCACATTTTTAGGGCTAGGGTTGGGGAAAAAGATGGTGAAAAAACACAAATCAAGCTTCTAGAAAAATAAATAAATTTTGGCCCTGGTCGTTTGGTTCAGTGGATATAGCTTTGGCCTGACTTATGAATGTCCTGTGTTTAATCCCCAGTCAGGGCACACAGGAAAAGCGACCATCTGCTTTTTTTACTCCCTCTCCCCCTTCTCTCCCTCTTCTCCTCTCACAGCCATTGGCTCAATTGGTCCAAGCATCAGTCTCAGGCACTGCAGATAGCTCAGTTGATGTAAGTATTGTCCTCAGACAGGGGCTGCCTGGTGGAATGTGGTAGGGGCACATGCAGGGATCTAATTCACTATCTACTCTCCTCTCACTTAAAAAAAAGAAAAGATAAGTTTAAAAATTTTAAATTCAATGGAACAACAGAACTGACCCAGAGAAAAGAATGTATTTGAACTGTAGCTTAGATATTAAGATGCAACCCAGAAACCTACAGAGAGAAAAGGAGGTAAATCAGATGAAAAATGATAAGAGCTATGGAGAAGAGATGAGAATTTCAGTATATATCTAAACTAGAAGAGAATGAAGTAAAATTAAGATGAAATAATAGTTGAGAAAAAAACGACTGACATTTTTCAAGAACTGATAAAATCCCCACAAATTTATAAAGAAAGCATAGTATGTACAAAATCATATGAATAGAAAGCTATTCAGTAACATAGAGTGGTTAAGCAGTAGGTAATCAGTTAATGGGAGGATCTTAACTGCAGGCCAAGATAAAATAAAGATCACATATAATAAAAACTATAAGGTACTGACAATACTTCTCAAAATAACAAGGGAAATGGAGGAAAAAAAGTAAAATAATACCTTCAAAAGTTTTTTAAATTAATGATAACTATCAATCTAGAATTATATTCCCAACTGAACTACCATGAATGAGGTGGAGGGAAAGACAATGTAAAAGAAAAATCTAGTGCCTGACCTGTGGTGGCGCAGTGGATAAAGCGTCGACCAGGAAATGCTGAGGTTGCCGGTTCGAAACCCTGGGCTTGCCTGGTCAAGGCACATATGGGAGTTGATGCTTCCAGCTCCTCCCCCACTTCTCTCTCTCTCTGTCTCTCCTCTCTCTCTCTCTCTCTCTCTCTCTCTGTCTCTCCTCTTCTCTCTAAAAAATGAATAAAAAATAAATAAATTTAAAAAATTAAAAAAAAAAAGAAAAATCTAGTTTACTACTAAATCTTTCATAAAAGAAATTTTCAATAGATATGCTGCAGGAAAAAGGAAAGTAATTTCAAGAAAATGCAAGTAAGTTTGAAAAATGAAATGTTGAGGAAATAAACTGTTAAACAAGTAACAAGTAGACAAAATTCTAAAAATACTGTCTGCATAAAATAATAAATTATAGTAAAAATAATATTTTAATTTGAATTTACTTTTGCAAAAGGACAAAATTAGACCAATAAATAATATTAAAGCAATCAAAGTGGAATTTCCTAAGATTCTGTTTTTCAGTAGAAACTAAACTATACATTAATTTAGTACCTATGAATTAATTTAATATATATTATAAAATTTTAAGCCTAAATGTTAAACATTGAAATTATACTGGTAATTCTCAAACTTGTATTTGTAATGTATAGAATGAAGCTAAAGATCACAAAAATTTAGCATACTCAAAATTTAAAATAGCCATGAAATGATGTAAACTATAGAAGATATAGAAAGCACAATAACTACAAATGTAAAAAGAAAATATTGGGTCAGTGTAAAGACTGAGATCTTCATATTGGATTTTAGAAGGAATAAAGAAAACAAAAAGTAAAAATATCAATATTCAGCTTTATGCTTCTTCAAAGAGATATATGCCTAAAAGTTAAGAAAAAGTTGGAGATTATAAAATTGAGGGAGAAAAGAACACCAGAAAAATAGTAACCAAAAGAAAATGGAGTAGCTATATATTGTTCTCAGACAAAATCAAATTTAGAACATAAAACATCTTTATTATAAATAACTCCAAATAATAATTTTTAAGTGTCGAATTCACCAGAGAAATATGGCAGGTCTTAACTTGTATTCACCTAATAAAACATTTAGAGCACAACTTATACTTCAAGGATATAAACAGATTTGCTATTATAAAGGGATATTTCAACACACTTCTATTATTTATAAGGGAAGATAAAGATTTGTAAACATGTGGAACATTTCAATAGAACCCTGCCTTGTCTCTCATTTTCACTCAAAATGAAAACTAATCTTTGTAATGGCCCAGACCTTGGTTGAATTGAACCCCCTCTCTTTAGGACCTCATCTCATATGACTGCCCCTCTCACTCAGATTGTTCAACTCTTGGTCTGTGGGCTCTAAAACTGCTAAGCCTGAGCAGCTGTATGTGTCCACTGTGCTTCAAGAGTTTGAGATGAACCTGACCCCAGCCTCTTCCCCTGCCTGGCACACAATGAACAAAGAGCCAGAAGAAGGAGAGGAGAACAGTGTGAGGGGCTTTGCAGTGGAGATGGATTCAAGCATGCATGGTTCTGCACTAAGCGCCTCCTCTGTGAAGAATGATCTGCAAGATAATGTCCTTTCTTTGCTCAGATATCACCTGCTCAGTGACCGTCCTCTTTAAAACCCAAATGCAATAAATATTGTATTACTTATAGATGGGGACAGGTATGTACTTGAAATATTGAGGGGGCCACACTGTAAATTATATGATTGTATAATCACTATGCTGTACACTAATACAGAATATTAGAGTGTAAACTATAATTTAAAAAGTAAAGATAACAATGCAAAGCTCACCTGACTTTCCATTTTAGTAATTTTTACCCTGCTTTATCTTTTTTTTATTTTGCACTTACCTGCTTCTAACATATTATTTAATTACTCATGTTTTTGCATTTACTGTTAATGGTCTGCCTTAAACCTCATGCTTAAATGTGAACTGCGTAAGGAAAGTGATCAGTGTTTCCTTCAGAGATACAGTGCTTAGCACAGTGTGTGAACATAAAGTGTATTCAATAAACATTAAATGGCCAGAACTTGAATGATGATGTGCAAAGTTAAGCCCAGTAGAAAGAAGAGGAAATAAAGGCAAAAAAATGTCTCACATTAATTCAATATTGAGAAATGACAAACAAGAAACAAGGGTGGGAATGAGAAAAGAGCTGGAATAATGCCGGAGGAAGACACCTGATGTGTTGTCATCTGATGCTCGGTAGTCAGACGAAGACTCCTTCAGTGCTCCCCAGTTAGGAGTAACAGTGATGGAGGGGACGGAGGGTCCTGAGGACGGGCAGGTGGGGCTAACTAGGTTGTGAACATATGTTCCTGTTCTTGTAGAGATGACTTCATCACTGTACCTCATCTCTAGGAACGTACAGTCAGTCTAGTGTGAAGGAAATACCAGAAAGTAATGTTTATGCAAATCAAAACAAGAAAGTAGTGATATATCTAAATTTATTAAAATGTATTTTCTATATAAAAGCATAACTTTATATTAGAAAGCAACAGCATATAAAACATTGTATAATACCAAGGCGTACATCTATCTCAGATTAAGATTCTGCAAGTACAAAAGGATTAAAATATTTCTTTTGAAAGGAAATGTTCTGATAAAGCATGAGACTCCAACTTAGAATTTACCAATTTATTATTTTGCAATGTTGAAAATTTCGATCTCTAATGCTGGTTTTTATTGGTTATTGAAGTAAGTATAAGCTTCTTAATTTACTGTTAATTTTTAATCTCGTGTATTTCATTCTTTTCTTAAAGCTTTGTTTATGGGCACATTATTTCTTCTAAAAGCATTTCAGTAGTGCAGTCTCCTCCTCTACTGTATAACTGGAAATTATAAATAAATAAGTTGACTGCTTAGGCTTTGTACTGTCCAGAGTTAACATCCTTCCAAAGGTATAACTGTGATAAGAAAACCAGCGGAAGACAATGTGACTAGAGAATGTTGTAACATTCTTTGGACACAATACAAAACTTAATGTAAGAGTATCTCCAAGGATCCAAGGCTCACGGCCTCTACAGACGATTTTGTAATTCTGGTAATTTTGTTCAAGTTCATTTGACAGTCTTGGCTTTAAAAAACACTTGTGGAATTCGAAAACAATCACAACTGGCCAAATGCCTGGTTTTAAAAACACATTTCTTCTAGATGGTTTGTAAAGCTTTTTGCTTTGCCATTAATTTTTACAGCTGTGAGTTTTTATATTAGACAGGAAAAATTGTGATATTTATTCCTTACTCTAGAACCCTCACGAAAATCATATCCTTTTTAGGGGGGTTTACCACTAATGTCTTGAGACATTGTGGAAAATGCTATTTTACTACTGTTTATTGTTCTTTTTTCACACACAGAGACAAAGTCGTGATGGAATCTGAGAAAAAATATTTTTTCACCTTCAATTTTTATACATTTTAAGAAGGTTGCTAAAATGATTGAAATAAGTGTAGTAGAAAATGTACTTTATCATGATTAAAGAATAAAGAACTTTAAAAAGAACTTTACTAAGTCTAAAAGAACCCAAATGGTTTCTAATTCTTTCGATATCAAATGAATACAAGAAAATATATTTTACATGATTTCTTAAAATCAAAGATACCACTATTTTTTTTTTTATAAATTTTTATTAATGGTAATGGGATGACATTAATAAATCAGGGTACATATATTCAAAGAAAACATGTCTAGGTTATTTTGTCATCAAATTATGTTGCAAACCCCTCGCCCAAAGTCAGATTGTCCTCCGTCACCCTCCATCTAGTTCTCTGTGCCCCTCCCCCTCCCCCTAACTCTCTCCTTCCCTCCCTCCCATGTCCTCCCTCCCCCCCCACCCTTGGTAACCACCACACTCTTGTCCATGTCTCTTAGTCTCATTTTTATGTCCCACCAATGTATGGAATCATGTAGTTCTTGTTTTTTTCTGATTTACTTATTTCACTCCTTATAATGTTATCAAGATCCCACCATTTTGCTGTAAATGATCCGATGTCATCATTTCTTATGGCTGAGTAGTATTCCATAGTGTATATGTGCCACATCTTCTTTATCCAGTCTTCTATTGAAGGGCTTTTTGGTTGTTTCCATGTCTTGGCCACTGTGAACAGTGCTGCAATGAACATGGGGCTACATGTGTCTTCACGTATCAATGTTTCTGAGGTTTGGGGGTATATACCCAGTAGAGGGATTGCTGGGTCATAAGGTAGTTCTATTTGCAGTTTTTTGAGGAACCACCATACTTTCCTCCATAATGGTTGTACTACTTTACAGTCCCACCAACAGTGAATGAGGGTTCCTTTTTCTCCACAGCCTCTCCAACATTTGCTATTACCCGTCTTGTTGATAATAGCTAATCTAACAGGAGTGAGGTGGTATCTCATTGTAGTTTTGATTTGCATTTCTCTAATAACTAATGAAGCTGAGCATCTTTTCATATATCTGTTGGCCATTTGAGATACCACTATTGTAGGTGCCACCAAGGTATCCCAAAATACTGCCAATATTATTACAAAACAGCATGAATTATAGGAAATGACATACCTTGAAGTTAAATCATACAGTCTGTCTTTCAAGTGATTTCTAAATGTGTTGATATATTACCCATAATTTGACATGTATATTTTAGATTTTAGTGTTGAAATGATCATATGTGCCCTGTTTTATGTGGCCAATTACATGAAATTCAGCATATATTATAGCAACTACATACTGTTGTAGGACACACATATTCTTAATAGTAATAATTAATACAATATGTTTCTTCTTCATAGTATTAGGCAGTAGGTTGAAGATATTTTGGACAGAACCACTCTGAAATGAAAAATGTCTGTGTCATTAATATTAATGAAACAAATATTCTCTGCTAGAGATAAATTTGTTGGAAAATTAGATACAAAAATTTATGGAAGAAGTTCTACTTCCTGTAATGAAAGAGTAACTCCTATCAGACCTTTTCTCCAACAGACAATAATTACAATCTCTGAGGGATAAATAAATAAGCAGTTATCTGGAGGCACTAGAGAATCACCAACGCAGGTAGAAGATAATGAGGAGTCACCATTTGGAAGATGGTAATGACACCGGATGAAGTTTCCAATTTTTTGGCTTCTACCTGAAAGCAGGCCCCAGTCCCTGACATGTGATGTAGCTAGAACTGATAGAAACTTACAACCTTACTGGCTTGAAGAACCACAGGAAACAATCTGAGGCTGTCACAGCAACTAAGAAGAGAAAATACAAGAAAGGAGATCCCTCTTTTAAAAGCCTCAAATTCTGTACGTGAACTCTATCCAAATCTGGCTGATGCCTGAATGCACGTGGCAGACTCCAAAACTCCCAGGCAAGACTAAAAGGACTAAAATGAGATTTCAGCTGCTGCCCACCTCAGGAAAGGTTGTTTTGCATTTGTGTTCAGCCTAGTTAACTGTGCACTAATGTGAACAAAATTTAATCATCTTTTAAAGTGTATAATCAAAATTGGAGTCTCCATAAATTCCTCAATCACAGTGCCAGGAAAAAAATGAAAATTTGACATCTATTCAAGAGAAATTGCCACCAATCTGAGATAACCCAGATGCTGGAATTGGACAAGGATTGTAAAGCAGTTGTTATAATTGGACACAAAGGAAAATATACTTGTAATGTAAAAAAAGAAATCTTAAAAGAGAAATGAAAACAATTAGAAAACATCAAATGATAATTTTAGAACTAAAAAATACAATATGAGATAATTTATGTAATGCATAAAATCAAAACAGAGAGAGAGAGAGAGAGGAAGAGAGGGCTGTAGCCAAAGAACTGCTAAATGTGAATAAAATTTTGCTTAATCTTTATGCTGCTATTCAATGGCAAGAATAAAGGCAAAATGGTGACAAATTTGTGTTCATTAAGTAAAAACCACTAGGCGATTCATTATGTTGAACCTTTTTAACACCCAAAGCATGTATATAATTGATTTTTTACAATTATATTTAAATTAAAAACCTTTAGGAAGGTGTACATTAGGTTACTAAAATACACTTTCTTTTTTTTTGTATTTTTCTGAAGTTAGAAGTGGGGAGGCAGACTCCTGCATGAGCCTGACTGGGATCCACCCAGCATGCCCACCAGGGGGCGATGCTCTGCCCATCTGGGGCATTGCACTTTTGCAATCAGAGCCATTCTAGCACCTGAGGTGGAGGCCATGGAGCTGCCCTCAGTGTCTGGGCCAACTTTGCTCCAAGGGAGCCTTGGCTGTGGGAGGAGAAGAGAGAGGCAGAGAGGAAGGAGAGTGGGAAGGGTGAGAAGCAGATGGGCACTTTTCCTGTGTGCCCTGTCCGGGACTCAAATCCAGGACTTCCACACAATGGGCTGACACTCTATCGCTGAGCCAACCAGCCAGGGCACTAAAATACACTTTAAGGGTAAGCACAGAGCACATTTTGTCTAAATTTTAGTTTGATACTCGGTAATAGAGTCACAGAATTTAACACCTGGTTGCCAGACGAGCCACCACAAGAAAAAGTAAGCCATCCCTCTTGTATTCTTGATTAGTACTTATTCCTTTTACCACTAATTTACCTTTGATACATCAGAGATATAATAGCTATGATTAAAATCTGGGAGAGGCCTGGAATTTGTTAGAATAGCCTTCTACCAATTAGTTTGATAAAACCAGCTTTAATATGTGAATTAGCAAAATATTGTTATTACTATCATTAAAAATGAAATGATAGTAATATATCATTTTCCAAAAGAAAGTATCTTGAGATACAAACAGATCAACATACAAATTTTTTAAGATATGAGCTGTGACTTGGTCCATATTTTTGTTTGAGATCCGAGCAAAATTCCAAGATATGAGTCGTGATTCTGGGAAGCTGCTGCTAGTTGGCGTGTTGGCACACGGATCCAGTATCAGTAGTTTGATATACCAGTTGACTGACTTACAAGCTCGGTTACAGAATGAATTAAATTCGTATTTCAAGGTTCCACTGTATTGTTTTTGGACAAAGCTTAAAGTATACTAATTATATAATATATTGAAATATATATTTTTTCACATTTATAAATATCTCTACTAATGTTCACAATTCCAATCTTTATAATACAAAGCATTTTAATAGAAAGTTAGATAAATGAACTCATGCTTTAGCTAGTAATAGTGTGAAAAATGTCTACACACTTTAAAATTAAAATAAAAAAGTAAATCATACAGTTTGTATTTTACTTACTTTAGGCATTTTAAATTAGATTATTTTCAATTTAGCTACTGTCCAGGCATTAATAGATGAATTTTCTTCCTGTCACTGCAAAGTACTTAGGTGTTACAGAATTAAATCAGAACAAAAATTTAGAATAAAATATTTTAAAAGAATAATTATTTAACTTAGATGTATTTAAAGCATTGAGTCAATTTGATAGTGTTAGTGAAATTATGATAAAAATAGGTAATAAGAGTAGAAAATTACTTTTTGTGTCTGTAAACATGATTTTGTTCATGAACATTTGTTCAGGAATAGTAATTTCTCTCTTGAAATAATATATATTATTCTTGACAACTGAGTAGAAATTTTCAATACAAAACCAATGATCTTATTCACCACTGTCTTCCTCAAACCTGTTAATGAATTTATATATTAGATGCCAACTGTTCCAGCCAGAATAAAATGTACTTCCTATTCAAAGTCATAAGTATATCAATTAAAGAAGTAAATAAGATTACTTTCTGGAAGATTTTACCCTTATGATTTTATAAATAGTAATTATAAGCTCCTAAACTGTACTTACTTTTTATTTTTTATTTATTTATTTTTCTTGCTAAATTCATTTATTAATGCTAATAGTTTATCCATTTTTTTTATTTTGTCATCAAACTATTTTGCAAACCCCTCGCCCAAAGTCAGATTGTCCTCCGTCACCCTCCATCTAGTTCTCTGTGCCCCTCCCCCTCCCCCTAACTCTCTCCCTCCCTCCCTCCCATGTCCTCCCTCCCCCCCCCAGCCTTGGTAACCACCACACTCTTGTCCATGTCTCTTAGTCTCATTTTTATGTCCCACCAATGTATGGAATCATGTAGTTCTTGTTTTTTTCTGATTTACTTATTTCACTCCTTATAATGTTATCAAGATCCCACCATTTTGCTGTAAATGATCCGATGTCATCATTTCTTATGGCTGAGTAGTATTCCATAGTGTATATGTGCCACATCTTCTTTATCCCAGTCTTCTATTGAAGGGCTTTTTGGTTGTTTCCATGTCTTGGCCACTGTGAACAGTGCTGCAATGAACATGGGGCTACATGTGTCTTCACGTATCAATGTTTCTGAGGTTTGGGGGTATATACCCAGTAGAGGGATTGCTGGGTCATAAGGTAGTTCTATTTGCAGTTTTTTGAGGAACCACCATACTTTCCTCCATAATGGTTGTACTACTTTACAGTCCCACCAACAGTGAATGAGGGTTCCTTTTTCTCCACAGCCTCTCCAACATTTGCTATTACCCGTCTTGTTGATAATAGCTAATCTAACAGGAGTGAGGTGGTATCTCATTGTAGTTTTGATTTGCATTTCTCTAATAACTAATGAAGCTGAGCATCTTTTCATATATCTGTTGGCCATTTGTATCTCTTCCTGGGAGAAGTGTCTGTTCATGTCCTCTTCCCATTTTTTTATTGGATTGTTTGTTTGTTTGTTGTTGAGTTTTATGAGTTCTTTGTAAATTTTGGATATTAGGCCCTTATCTGAGCTGTCGTTTGAAAATATCAGTTCCCATATAGTTGGCTGTCTGTTTATTTTGATATCAGTTTCTCTTGCTGAGCAAAAACTTTTAATTCTGATGTAGTCCCATTCATTTATATTTGCCTTCACTTCTCTTGCCATTGGAGTCAAGTTCATAAAATGTTCTTTAAAACCCAGGTCCATGATTTTAGTACCTATGTCTTCTTCTATGTACTTTATTGTTTCAGGTCTTATATTTAGGTCTTTGATCCATTTTGAATTAATTTTAGTACACGGGGACAGGCTGTAGTCGAGTTTCATTCTTTTGCATGTGGCTTTCCAGTTTTCCCAGCACCATTTGTTGAAGAGGCTTTCTTTTCTCCATTGTGTGTTGTTGGCCCCTTTATCAAAGATTATTTGACCATATATATGTGGTTTTATTTCTGGGCTTTCTATTCTGTTCCATTGGTCTGAGTGTCTATTTTTTTGCCAATACCATGCTGTTTTGATTATCGTGGCCCTATAATATAGTTTAAAGTCAGGTATTGTAATACCCCCAGCTTCATTCTTTTTCCTTAGGATTGTTTTGGCTATTCGGGGTTTTTTATAGTTCCATATAAATCTGATGATTTTTGTTCCATTTCTTTAAAAAATCTCATAGGGATTTTGATGGGAATTGCATTAAATTTGTATATTGCTTTGGGTAATATGGCCATTTTGATTATATTTATTCTTCCTATCCAAGAACAAGGAATATTTTTCCATCTCATTGTATCTTTTTCGATTTCCTTTAACAATGCTTTGTAATTTTCATTATGTAGGTCCTTTACGTTCTTTGTTATGTTTATTCCTAGGTATTTTATTTTTTTTTTGTTGCAATCGTGAAGGGGATTATTTTTTTGAGTTCGTTTTTCTAATATTCATTGTTGGCATATAGAAAGGGCTATGGACTTTTGTATGTTAATTTTGTATCCTGCAACCTTACTGTATTGGTTTTATTGTTTTCTTTTGTTTTTTTTTTTTTTCCTTATAATTTTATTTTTAATGGGGTGACATCAATAAATCAGGATACATATATTCAAAGATGACAAGTCCAGTTATCTTGTCGTTCAATTATGTTGCATACCCACACCCAAAGTCAGATTGTCCTCTGTCACCTCTATCTTGTTTTCTTTGTGCCCTCCGACCCCCTATTATCCTCTCCCATTCCCCCCTCCCCCCCGTAACCACCACACGCTTATCAATGTCTCTTAGTTTCACTATTATGTCCCACCTAAGTATGGAATAATACAGTTCCTGTTTTTTTCTGATTTACTTATTTCGCTTCGTATCATGTTATCAAGATCCCACCATTTTGCTGTAAATGTTCCGATGTCATCATTTCTTATGGCTGAGTAGTATTCCATAGTGTATATGTGCCACATCTTCTTTATCCAGTCATCTATTGATGGGCTTTTTGGTTGTTTCCATGTCCTGGCCACTGTGAACAATGCTGCAATAAACATGGGGCTGCATGTGTCTTTACGTATCAATGTTTCTGAGTTTTTTGGGATATATACCCACTAGAGGGATTGCTGGGTCATAAGGTAGTTCTATTTTCAGTTTTTGAGGAACCACCATACTTTCTTCCATAATGGTTGTACTACTTTACATTCCCACCAACAGTGTATGAGGGTTCCTTTTTCTCCACAGCCTCTCCAACATTTGCTATTACCTGTACTTGCTAATAACAGCTAATCGAAACAGGTGTGAGGTGGTATCTCATTGCCGTTTTGATTTGCATTTCTCTAATAGCTAAAGAAGATGAGCATCTTTTCATATATCTGTTGGCCATTTGTATTTCTTCCTGGGAGAAGTGTCTATTCATATCCTCTTCCCATTTTTTTATTGGATTGTTTGTTTGTTTGTTGTTGAGTTTTATGAGTTCTTTGTATATTTTGAATATTAGGCCCTTATCTGAGCTGTTGTTTGAAAATATCATTTCCCATTTAGTTGGCTTTCTGTTTATTTTGTTATCAGTTTCCCTTGCTGAGCAAAAACTTCTTAGTCTGATGTAGTCCCATTCATTAATTTTTGCCTTCACTTCTCTTGCCATTGGAGTCAAATTCATAAAATGCTCTTTAAAACCCAGGTTCATGAGTTGAGTACCTATGTCTTCTTCTATGTACTTAATTGTTTCAGGTCTTATGTTTAGATCTTTGATCCATTTTGAGTTAATTTTTGTACAAGGGGAGAGACTGTAGTCCAGTTTCATTCTTTTGCATGTGGCTTTCCAGTTTTCCCAGCACCATTTATTGAAGAGGCTTTCTTTTCTCCATTGTGTGTTGTTGGCCCCTTTATCAAAAATTATTTGACTATATATATGTGGTTTTATTTCTGGACTTTCTATTCTGTTCCATTGGTCTGAGTGTCTATTTTTCTGCCAATACCATGCTGTTTTGATTGTCGTGGCCCTATAATAGAGTTTGAAGTCAGGTATTGTTATGCCCCCAGCTTCATTCTTTTTCTTTAGGATTGCTTTGGCTATTCGGGGTTTTTTATAGTTCCATATAAATCTGATGATTTTTTTCTCTATTTCTTTAAAAAATGTCATTGGAATTTTGATGGGAATTGCATTAAATTTGTATATTGCTTTGGGTAATATAGCCATCTTGATTATATTTATTCTTCCTAGCCAAGAACAAGGTATATTCTTCCATCTCATTATATCTTTTTCAGATTTCCCTTAACAATGGTTTATAGTTTTCATTATATAAGTCCTTTACATTCTTTGTTATGTTTATTCCTAAGTATTTTATTTTTTTTTGTTGCAATCGTGAAGGGGATTATTCTTTTGAGTTCCTTCTCAGTTGTTTCATTGTTGGCATATAGAAAGGCTATTGACTTCTGTATGTTAATTTTGTATCCTGCGACCTTACTGTATTGGCTTATTGTTTCTAGTAGTCTTTTTGTGGATTCTTTGGGGTTTTCGATGTATAGGATCATATCATCTGCAAAAAGTGATACCTTTACTTCTTCTTTTCCGATATGGATGCCTTTTATTTCTTTGTCTTGTCTGATTGCTCTGGCTAGAACCTCTAGTACCACATTAAATAAGAGTGGAGAGAGTGGACAACCCTGTCTTGTTCCTGATTTAAGGGGGGAAAGCCTTCAGTTTAGTGCCCATTTAATATGATGTTAGCTGATGGTTTATCATATATGGCCTTTATCATGTTGAGATATTTTCCTTCTATACCCATTTTGTTGAGAGTCTTAAACATAAAATTGTGTTGTATTTTATCGAAAGCCTTTTCTGCGTCTATTGATAAGATCATGTGGTTTTTTGTTCTTTGTTTTGTTGATATGGTGTATTACATTAACCGTTTTACGTATGTTGAACCATCCTTGAGATTCTGGGATGAATCCCACTTGATCATGATGTATTATTTTTTTAATATGTTGTTGTATTCGATTTTGTTAGTATTTTGTTAGTATTTTAGCATCTGTATTCATTAGAGATATTGGTCTGTAGTTTTCTTTTTTTGTGCCATCCTTGCCTGGTTTTGGTATGAGGGTTATGTTGGCCTCATAAAATGTGTTTGGAAGTATTGCTTCTTCTTCAATTTTTTGGAAGACTTTGAGTAGAATAGGAACCAAGTCTTCTTTGAATGTTTGATAAAATTCGCTGGTATAGCCGTCAGGGCCTGGACTTTTATTTTTGGGAGGTTTTTAATGGTTTTTTTCTATTTCTTCTCTACTGATAGGTCTGTTTAGGCTTTCTGCTTCTTCTTGACTCAGTCTAGGAAGGTTGTATTTTCTAGGAATTTATCCATTTCTTCTAGGTTGTTGAATTTAGTGGCATAAAGTTTTTCATAGTATTCTACAATAATTCTTTGTATATCTACGGTGTCCTGGTGATTTCTCCTCTTTCATTTGGATTTTGTTTATATGAGTTCTTTCTCTTTTTCCTTGGTAAGTCTTGCCAAGGGTTTGTCAATTTTGTTGATCTTTTCAAAGAACCAGCTCCTTGTTCTATTAATTTTTTCTATAGTTTTTCTGTTCTCTAATTCATTTATTTCTGCTCTGATTTTTATTATCTCCTTTCTTTGGCTGGTTTTGGGTTGTCTTTGTTCTTCTTTTCTAGTTCCTTAAGGTGGGAAGTTAAGTGGTTCACTTGGGCTCTCTCTTGTTTGTTCATATATGCCTGAAGTGATATGAACTTCCCTCTTATCACTGCTTTTGCTGCATCCCATAGATTCTGATATGTCGTATTGTCATTTTCATTAGTCTGTATATATCTTTTAGATCTCTGCACTTATTTCTTCTTTGACCCATTCATTTTTTAAAGTATGTTGTTAGTTTCCACATTTTTGTGGGATTTTTTTCCTCTTTTTTGCAGTTGAATTCTAGTTTCAAGGCTTTATGATCAGAAAATATGCTTGGTACAACTTCAATTTTTCTGAATTTGCTGATGTTGTTTTTGTGGCCCAACATATGGTCAATTCTTGAGAATGATCCATGTACACTGGAGAAAATGTATACTCAGTCACTTTGGGATGAAATGTCCTGTAGATGTCTATCATATCCAGGTGCTCTAGTGTTTTGTTTAAGGCCACTATGTCTTTGTTGATTCTCTGTTTGGATGACCGATCTAGAGCCGTCAGCGGTTGTATTGAGGTCTCCAAGTATGATTGTATTTTTGTCAGTTTTTGTTTTAAGATCAATAAGTAGCTGTCTTATATATTTTGGTGCTCCTTGGTTTGGTGCATATATATTAAGAATTGTTATGTCTTCTTGATTCAGTGTCCCCTTAGCCATTATGAAATGGCCATTTTTGTCTCTAAGTACTTTTCCTTGTCTTATAGTCAGCATTATCCGATATGAGTATTGCCTACACCTGCTTTTTTTTGGATGTTATTTGCTTGGAGTATTGTTTTCCAGCCTTTCACTTTGAATTTGTTTTATCCTTGTTACTTAGATGAGTTTCCTGTAGGCAGCATACAGTTGGATTTTCTTTTTAATCCATTCTGCTACTCTGTGCCTTTTTATTGGTGAGTTTAATCCGTTTACATTTAGTGTAATTATTGACTACTTGTGAGTTCCCTAATTGCCATTTTATAGATTGCTTTCTTTAGTTTTGTGTCTTGTTTGATCCTTCTCTTTCATTTTTTCTATCTTTTGTTTTTATTTGGTTGTATTCCATACATCTTTCCTCTGTTGCTATCTTTTTTATCTCATGTGCTTCTGTGGTGGTTTTTTCAATGGTGGTTACCTTTAAGTAATGAAAAGGGCTCCTACCCTGTTCATTGTAGCGCACTATTTTATGAGTACTTTTGTACTCCATCGTCCTTTGCTACTGTTAATCTCCATCCTCTCTCCCCCTTTCTTTTTGTTGTTGTCACAGTTTAAATTTGGTTTTATTGTGTTCTTCTTGGAGCTTTTACTTGTGGCTCTGTTTTTTTTTGTTCTTTGTATCAGATTGGAGAACCCCCTTTAGTAATTCCTGGAGTGGGGGTTTTCTGATGATAAATTCCCTCATCTTTTCTGTATCTGTGAATGTTTTTATTTCTCCTTCGTATTTGAAGGATAGCTTTGATGGGTATAGTATTCGTGGCTGAAAGTTCCTCTCTTTCAGGACTTTAAATATTGGGGTCCACTCTCTTCTAGCTTGTAGAGTTTCTGCTGAGAAATCTGATGATATCTAATGAACCTTCCTTTATATGTTGTATTCTTCTTTTCCCTGGCTGCCTTGAGAATTTTTTCTTTGCTGTTGGTTTGTGTCAATTTCATTATGATATGCCTTGGAGTAGGTTTGTTGGGGTTAAGAAAACTTGAGTTCTGTTTGCTTCTTGAACTTGAGGCTTTAGTTCTTTCCACAGGCTTGGAAGTTCTCATCTAATTATTTGTTTAAGTATGTTCTCCATTCCATTTCTCTCTCTTCTCCCTCTGATATACCTATTATTCTTATGTTATTCTTTTGATGGAGTCAGATAATTCTTGTAGGGCTATCTCATTTTTAATTTTTGAGTCTCTTTCTTCTTCTCTCTGTTGTGCCTCAAGTTGCTTGTCTTCTATTTCACTAATCCTCTCTTCTATCTGACCTGTTCTATTAGCTAAGCTTGTTACTTCGTTTTTCAGCTCGTGAATTGAGTTTTTCATCTCTGTTTGATTTGTTTTTATAGTTTCAATTTCCTTGGACATATATTCTTTGTGTTCATTGAGTTGTTTTCTGAGCTCCCTAATATTGCCTTTCTGTGTTTTCTTGTATATCTCGGAGGATTTTTAGGATTTCTATCCTTGAATTCTCTGTCACTTAGCTCCAAGGTTTCCAATATATTAAATTTTTTCTCCATAGATTTTTCCTCATCTAGCTGTGATACTTCTCTTTCCTTTTGTATCCCCATGATATTTCGATTTTCTCTTCCTTAATGGCATCTGAGGGTGGTTTTGTTGATAGTATTAATGAGATTCTAATAATAGAATAAAAAGTTAAAAAAATAGAAAAAAATAACAAATCTGAAAAGAGTTTGCTTTTTTTTTTTTAAAAAATAATAATGCAATAAAGAAAAATAAAATAAATAAAACTTTTTTTAAAAAGGAAATTATTCCCCCCCTGTTTTTTTCCTCTCCTCTCCTCTCCCTCTCTTTCTTGAGAAAACTTTGTGGTGGACTGTGAGGTATAACAAACAATGCCTGTGATGGAGGGCCTGAATTGGGGAAAAGTAATCAAAGGGGCAAAAAAGAGAGAAGAAAAAAAAAAAAAAAGGAAAAAAAAAAAAACGAAAAAGAAAAAAAAAAGAGCGTATGGACCCACAAAAAGCAAATAAGGAAAAATTTGGGTCAAGAATAAAATGATTTGCTTTTAGGTGTTGGTTTTCTAAGAGTTATGATGAGAGGAATAAGAGGAAAATGGAAAAATGGGGGGACAAATTAAAAAATTACTATTGTATTTAGTGGAACAAGAACTACATAATATGGAGAGCCAGGAATGGGAGCACTGCTAGTGAGTTAAAAAGTTGAAGTAAAAACCCCCCAAAATGCCACAAACATAGGTTTGAGTCCCAGATAAGATAATTTGTTTGTTATTGAGGTTTGAATGAGAGGAGATGTAAAGGAGAAAGGAAGAAACTAATATAGAGGGAGAAAGAAAGAGAGAGAGAGAAAAAAAGAGGGAACCACTAAAAGAAGAAAAAAGAAAGGAGAGAGAGAGAGAGAGTTAAGGGTTTTGGAGTGCAACCCTCATAGAGAGAAAGGAAGAGAAGAGAAATGATAATGGGAGATGTAACACTTATGGGTAGTGTAGTTCAAGGGAGAGGAGAGAGTAAGACCGGTAGAGAGTTAATCGGCCAAATTGGAGGAGGAAAAAAAAGTCTCAAGAATGAAGATAAGAGAAACAAACGAACAAATATAATAAAATGGGATAGGGTTATAAAGTCCTGCAGATTATCTTGATTTTGATGAGTTATCTTCTTGCTTTTTCTTTTCTCGTCCCTCTTCCTGGTCGGTAGACTCTGTACCCCCGGGTTCTGCCCCTTGGCACGCTAGGTAAGCTGTTTGCAGTTGATAAGTCTCTATGGCAATGTCATGTATTGTGCCTTTCTTCTACGTTGGGAGTCGAGCTCATTAGCATTTATAGGCTCCGCACAAGTGAGAGAGTCCGCTGTTCCTGGAGCCTTTCTCCTAGTCTTTCCTTCCTCAATTAGTAGCTGATAGCCCAGGTATGGGTTGCTGCTGGCCTCTGCCTGGATAGTAAGAGGCTCAAATTGCTGGCAACTCCCCACTCTATTTCCACTCAGCACAGGGCTCTGGGTAAGGCTCAGTCAGTCAGAGCTGCTAGCATAATCAGGCGGGCTTTCCGCCCACTCGAACACCTCTGGCTCTGCCACTCTATCCGGTAACACAAGCGGGCACCCACTTCCGGGGTGCTGGAGGAACCACTACTCACTCAATGTATTGCAACCAGGATATCCGGCAGCGAGTCTCACGCTCTGAGTGAAACCCCCCAAACCGCAGGGAAAAGTTGCAGCGTTGGAACTGAGTCTCGCTCCCTCCCCCGGTGCGGCTTTTGGAAGGCGCTGGGGGCGGCCCGAGATTCGCTTTGGCCCACCACAAAGGCCCTGACTCTGCCCCCTCTGTGAGATAACACGGGCGCGCACTGCGAGGCACTCGGAGGAATCGCTCACTCCCTTATCTGCGCGCGCAAACCAGGATATGAGGCGGGCTGCGGTTCCTCTGAGTGAAACAGCCTCCAGCACGGAAATCTCCACCGTTGGGATTAGTTCTCACTCCCTCCCGATGCGTGGCTTTCCCAGGGCGCTGGGGCTGCCCAGAGACTCTGCCCTCAGCCCACAGAAAGGCCTCTGACCCTGCCTCTCTGTGGGCAACACGGGCACCACTCTCGCGGCTTAGGAAGAAATCTCTCTTCCACTAACTGCGCACCGACCAGGAGACCGGGTAAAATGGCCTCTCCGCTTGTCTTTCTTTGTTTGGGTTTGGCGCGAGTGTTAGCTTGTATTGCCCGGGTTAGCCACAGGATCAGATTTTCCTCGGCCTTGGATCTCTGGCCACAGCCTGGTTCGGCCGTTTTTGCTGCGGCGGCCTGGATCTATTCACCCCCTTTGCCCGCTGAGTTTTCTATATTCACAGTTACCAGAGAAGCCGCCCTGTTTAGGTTAGTGAGGAAGGCGGAGCATTTCTTACTCCCTATTTCCTTCGGGGTTTGGTTATATATTTAGCCAATTTTTCACTCAACATACCTTTGGGTGTATTGCGAAGAATCTGGAAGCTCAAGTATAGGTTTTTCTGTTTCTGGTTGAAGATCTTGTTGAGTTTTGGGGGAGATTTATCGGTATCGCTTCCTACTCCGCCATTACTCTGACGTCATCCCTGGTTTATTGTTTCTAATAATCTTTTTGTGGAGTCCTTCGGGTTTTCGATGTATAGGATCATATCATCAGCAAAAAGTGATAGCTTTACTTCTTCTTTTCCGATATGGATGCCTTTTATTTCTTTGTCTTGTCTGATTGCTCTGGCCAGAACTTCTAGCACCACGTTGAATAAGAGTGGAGAGAGTGGACAACCCTGTCTTGTTCCTTATTTAAGTTCGAAAGTCCTCAGTTTTATGCCGTTTAATAGGATGTTGGCTGATGGTTTATCATATATGGCCTTTATCATGTTGAGATATTTTCCTTCTATACCCATTTTGTTGAGAGTCTTAAACACAAAATTCTGTTGTATTTTATCAAAAGCCTTTTCTGCATCTATTGATAAGATCATGTGGTTTTTGTTCTTTGTTTTGTTGATATGGTGTATTACGTTAACCGTTTTGCGTATGTTGAACCATCCTTGAGATTCTGGGATGAATCCCACTTGATCATGATGTATTATTTTTTTAATATGTTGTTGTATTCGGTTTGCCAGTATTTTGTTTAGTATTTTAGCATCTGTATTCATTAGAGATATTGGTCTGTAGTTTTCTTTCTTTGTGCCATCCCTGCCAGGTTTTGGTATGAGGGTTATGTTGGCCTCATAAAATGTGTTTGGAAGTATTGCTTCTTCTTCAATTTTTTGGAAGACTTTGAGTAGAATAGGAACCAAGTCTTCTTTGAATGTTTGATAGAATTCACTAGTATAACCGTCTGGGCCTGGACTTTTATTTTTTGGGGAGATTTTTAATAGTTTTTTCTATTTCCTCCCTGCTGATTGGTCTGTTTAGGCTTTCTGCTTCTTCATGACTCAGTCTAGGAAGGTTGTATTGTTCTAGGAATTTATCCATTTCTTCTAGATTGTTGTATTTGGTGGCATATAATTTTTCATAGTATTCTACAATAATTCTTTGTATATCTATGATGTCTGTGGTGATCTCTCCTCTTTCATTTTGGATTTTATTTATTTGAGTCCTGTGTCTTTTTTCCTTGGTGAGTCTTGCCAAGGGTTTGTCAATTTTGTTGATCTTTTCAAAGAACCAGCTCCTTGTTTTAGTGATTTTTTCTATAGTTTTTCTGTTCTCTATTTCATTTATTTCTGCTCTGATTTTTATTATCTCCTTTCTTCGGCTGGTTTTGGGTTGTCTTTGTTCTTCTTTTTCTAGTTCCTTAAGGTGTGAAGTTAAGTGGTTTACTTCGGCTCTCTCTTGTTTGTTCATATAGGCCTGAAGTGATATGAACTTTCCTCTTATTACTGCTTTTGCTGCATCCCAGAGATTCTGATATGTCGTATTTTCATTTTCATTTGTCTGTATATATCTTTTGATTTCTGCGCTTATTTCTTCTTTGACCCATTCATTTTTTAGAAGTATGTTGTTTAGTTTCCACATTTTTGTGGGTTTTTCCCCCTCTTTTTTGCAGTTGAATTCTAGTTTCAAGGCTTTATGATCAGAAAATATGCTTGGTACAATTTCAATTTTTCTAAATTTGCTGATATTGTCTTTGTGGCCCAACATATGGTCAATTCTTGAGAATGTTCCATGTACACTAGAGAAAAATGTATACTCTGTCGCTTTGGGATGAAGTGTCCTGTAGATGTCTATCATATCCAGGTGTTCTAGTATTTCGTTTAAGGCCACTATATCTTTATTGATTCTCTGTTTGGATGACCGATCTAGAGCCGTCAGCGGTGTATTGAGGTCTCCAAGTATGATTGTATTTTTGTTAGTTTTTGTTTTAAGGTCAATAAGTAGCTGTCTTATATATTTTGGTGCTCCTTGATTTGGTGCATATATATTAAGGATTGTTATGTCTTCTTGATTCAACTTCCCCTTAATCATTATGAAATGACTATTTTTGTCTCTGAGTACTTTTTCTGTCTTGTAGTCAGCATTATTAGATATGAGTATTGCTACGCCTGCTTTTTTTTGGGTGTTGTTTGCTTGGAGTATTGTTTTCCAGCCTTTCACTTTGAATTTGTTTTTATCCTTGTTGCTTAGATGTGTTTCTTGTAGGCAGCATATAGTTGGATTTTCTTTTTTAATCCATTCTGCTACTCTGTGTCTTTTTATTGGTAAGTTTAATCCATTTACATTTAGTGTAATTATTGACACTTGTGGGTTCCCTACTGCCATTTTATAAATTGCTTTCTGTTAGTTTTGTATCTAGTTTGATTCTTCTCTTTTGTTTTTCTATCATTTGTTTTTGTTTGTTTGTGTTCCATACTTCTTTCCTCTGTTGCTACCTTTTTTAAGTCAAGTGTTTTTGTGGTGGTTTTTTTTAAGGGTGGTTACCATTAAGTAATGAAAAGGGTACCTACCATATTCATTGTAGTACCCTATCTTATAAGTATTTCTGCACTTCATCATCCTTTGCTACTGTTAATCTCCATCCTCTCCCCCCTTTTTTTCCTTTGTTGTCACAGTTTAAGTTTGGTTTTATTGTGTTCTTGGTGGAGCTGTTACTTGTGGTGTTGTTTTCTTTTGTTCTTTGAATCTGGTTGGAAAACCCCCTTTAGTATTTCCTGGAGTGGGGGCTTTCTGTTGATAAATTCTCTCATCTTTTCTGTATTTGTGAATGTTTTTATATCTCCTTCATACTTGAAGGATAGCTTTGATGGGTATAGTATTCTTGGCTGAAAGTTCCTCTCTTTCAGGGCTTTAAATATTGGGGTCCACTCTTTTCTAGCTTGTAGAGTTTCTGCTGAGAAATCTGATGATAATCTAATAGGCCTTCCTTTATATGTTGTACTCTTCTTTTCCCTGGCTGCCTTGAGAATTTTTTCTTTGTCATTGGTTTGTGTCATCTTTATTATGATGTGCCTTGGAGTGGGTTTGTTGGGGTTAAGAAAACTTGGTGTTCTGTTTGCTTCTTGAATTTGAGGCTTTAGTTCCTTCCACAGGCTTGGGAAGTTCTCGTCTATTATTTGTTTGAGTATATTCTCCATTCCATTTTCTTTCTCTTCTCCCTCTGATATACCCATTATTCTTATGTTATTCTTTCTGATGGAGTCAGACAATTCCTGTAGGGCTTTCTCGTTTTTTATCATTTTTGAGTCTCTTTCTTCTTCTCTCTGTTGTGCCTCAAGTTGTTTGTCTTCTATTTCACTAATCCTATCTTCATTCTGGGCTGTTCTGTTAGCTAAGCTTGTTACCTCGTTTTTCAGCTCGTGAATTGAGTTTTTCATTTCTGTTTGATTTGTTTTTATAGTTTCAATTTCCTTGGTAATATATTCTTTGTGTTCATTGAGTTGTTTTCTGATCTCCCTATATTGCCTTTCAGTGTTTTCTTGTATATCTCTGAGTATTTTTAAGATTTCTATTTTAAATTCTCTGTCATTTAGCTCCAAGGCTTCCAATATGTTAAGTCTTTTCTCCATAGATTTTTCCACATCTATTTGTGTTACCTCTCTTTCTTTTGTATCCATAATATTCGATTTCCTCTTTCTTATCGGCATCTGAGGGTGGTCTTATTGATAGCACTAATTAGAATTAATAAAGAGTAAAAAGTAAAAAAAAAAATGTAAAACGCCCCACAAAAAAAAAAGTAATAATTTATTATTTCCCCCTTTTTTTCTCTCTTCTCTTTCCCTCCTCTCCCCTCCTCAGGGAAATATCATGCCTATAATGGAGGGCCTGATTTGGGGTGAAGAGTTCAAGGGGCAAAAAAAGGGAGTAGGGACCTACTAAATGCAAAAAAAAAAAAAAAGGAAGAAAATCTTAGACAAGCATAAGATGATTTGCTTGTAAGTGATGGTCAACTAAGAGATATAATGAGAGGGATAAGAGGGAACCAGAAAAAAGGACCAAAAAAGAATAATAAAGAAGAGAAAATAAAAATAATAAGTAAAAATCTGTTGTATTAAGTGGAGCGAAGACTAAATACAATGGAGACCTTGGGTTGGGAGGACCCAAAATGCCACAAAAATAAACAAACAAGAAAAAAAAATAAAAACAAAAGCAAAAAAGAGAAATAAAGCCAAAAAAAAGCCTTGAGTCCCAAATTAACTAATTTGTTCATGATTGAGGATTATATAGGAGGAAAGTAAAATGAGAAAAGAAAAAAAGAATAGAAAGAAAAAAATAAGAAAAAGAGAAAAACGAAGGAAGAAATAAAATAGGAAGAGAAAAAAACAAAATAAAGCAAGACAAAAAAAAAAAAAGAGGAGAGAGTGAGAGTTAAGTGTTTTGGAGTATAACCTTAAAGGAGGGTGAGGATGAAGAAGAAAAATAAAATGCAACACTCATGGGTAGTGTAGTTCAAGAAAGGGGAAGCATAAGATGGGCAGAGAATAGAAGGACCGAGGTGGAGGAAATAAAGGCAAAAAGATAGAAGAAACAAACAACAACAACAACAAAAAAAAATTAGTGGATCAAGTTGTAAAGTCTGTGGGTTTTTCTTGATTTTGAGAGGTTAACTTCTTCCTTTTTCTTTTCTCTCCCTCTTCCTGGTCGGTGACTCTGTACCCCAGGCTCTGCCCCTGTGTCACTCTTAGGTAGGGATTTGCAGTTGATGGGATTCTATGGCAATGTCATATAATTGGCTTTAGTCTTGCTGGAAGTAAAGGCTTGTTGGCGTTTGCAGGGTCCAACGATGAGAGAGTTTGCTTTCCTGGATTCTCTCTCCTAGTCCCCCCTTTCTGAATTAGCAGCCTGGTGATCCAGCTATAAGGCTGCAACTGCTTCTGCCTGGGGAGTAAGAGGCTCAAAGAGCTGGGAAATCCCCACTCTATCCCCACTCAGTGCAAGGCTTTGGGAAAGGCTCTGACAGTCAGGGCCTCCAGTGTAATCAGGCGGGGGTGGGAGTCAATTGTTGTCAAGGTGACTGTTCAGCGCCTATCATTTAGTTGGACCTCTCAACCCAGGCTTTCCACACTTTGTAGCCTGTTTTTGCAGGGAAGAAGTGGCACTAGTCTCTGCTTACGACTAGTGTAGTATATCTTACTACAAGATAGACCTTATTATCTGCCAAGTCCTTCTTGTTAGCGTTTATCCCTGAATATGGAGGCTCTATCAATCAGAAGTTGCCCCCGCCCCTTTAGCGAGAGGCACTAAAAAATATCACGCCTCTTGTCTTGGATCGCTGAACTGAGAGAGATCTTATCAATTAGAACCGAGGGTGCGCAGATTTTATGGGTTAAGCTAATTTCAGTGATTGGGTCGCAGCTGTGCTTCCGAAGGTATTTTAGGCTGCCTGCGCGCGCCCCTCCCCCAACGCTTGATTGTTAGCTTGAATGGCTGGGTGAGGTGCCCCGCCCACGGAGAGAATCTCCCAAGCCTCTCCCGCTCGCCCCGCCGCTGGCGACTGGACCGCACCAGGCACAGGATAATGGAGCCCCCTGGGTGTGCGGGCCAGCAGGGCACCCTGGGCGCGTGGAATGCCCAAGGCACGCGCGCGAATGGGGCGCTCCGGGCACCGGTGGCCAGCGACCCCCACTCGCAGTGTGCGGGCCGCTGGGAACGTCAGCGGTGCTCAACCGGACCGAGCACGCGCGCGGCTGCTCGCGGGGGCTTGCGGCGGCTCACGGCGGCTGCTCGCGGCGGCCGCTCGCCGCGGCGGCTCGCGGTTCCCAAGTATATGGGCTGACTCACCGCAGGCGCGGCTTGAATGAGCATCGCTGCGGTAGATTCCTCCACACCCTCGTCTCTCAGATTCAAGTGCTAACAGTCCTTTCGCTATCAGTTTGTTTGGAACTCCGGAATGCTCCGAGGATAAATTTTTCTGTTTCTAGTTGATAAATTTGTTGTGATTTAGGGGAGAGCTGTCGGACGCGCTGCTCACGGCGCCATTTCCGTGAAGTCACCTGTACTTACTTTTTAAATAGAGCATTTAAATAGTATTTTAAATGTAGCATTTTTAATTTATCTTATTCTTGGAGAAGAATATAAAGTATTTGTTTTCATGGAAGTTGTTTTTAATAGGATATGAGTGTTGCTTTCAGCCAAATGTTTATCCTCTTGTATGGGCTTTTGTAGATAAATATTTGAAAATTTTAAGAAAAATGTTATGAACATTTTGTTTTATAAATTTTTGAATTTTCATAGTATACAATGACATCTTGGATGAATAATCATCAAATTTCAATTTCCAATTTGAAAAATATATATTTGAATAAAATTAAAATTTTATTTAAAGACAAATTGTTGACTTTTGAGGAACCATAGTCTTTTAACAATGCTTAAAAGAAAATTCAAAGCAGGAAAAATACTTTAATGACAAATCATAGAAATGTTATTGGAGCATTTGATGTTCACATTCAATGTTGTCCTTGGCTGAATAAGGAAATCCAGAGATCTAAAGGTGTTTTTATTTCTTTTTGAACAACTTTGGAGAGTGTATCCCCAATGGGCAAAGTGGAAAAAGAGGAGGATAAAAGTAAGTACAGTAAAAAAGAACCATTATATTTTCAAAAACTTATCTTTGCATAAGGAAGTAGTTAGAGAATGGAATTATATAATACTGTTTGTACATAAAATACTTGGGAATACTTAATTATAAATGTTACTCAAGAAAATTATAGAGAAATGATACTCTATACCTATTGAAAATTACTTCATATAATCAAATATAATTATGTTTTTTCTACTAATTTAATTTCTGGGATGTAATTCCTTAGAGGTCCTTGTTTAAACACTATAATAAAAATATCACCAATTTAATGATGGCTTCTAAACAATCTAATTAATGGAGATTATAGAGGAGAGAGAGAGAAACTGATAAGCCCTAACCTACTAAATAAGCCTTTCTTAAAAGTCATGTAATATCAGGAGCTAGATATTTTTTCTTTCTTTTTTTCTCTCTGCTATAATAGTGCCTTTGAGTTTTAAAATTCCAAAGTTTTACTTACTTGTACACAATCACAGGGAAGCAAGAAAGGTAAAGATGACCAAGTAGAAAATAAAAACAATGTCATGTCTAAGGACTAACCTATTTTCAAATAAAAGTGACAAACCAAAATATAACATTATTATTATTACTAATTGCTTTTACTTAACTATAATAGACAGAATATTAAATCCCTAACCTGTACTTAATTTTAAAATAGTATATAAATAGTATTTCAAATATAGTATTTCTATTCAGGTATACATTGGATAAATTAAAATGGATTTCTGCAATTAAGGATTAAAAATTTTGGCATATAGTTGTTCATAATAATTCTTTTACAATCTTTTGTATTTCTTTGGTGTCAGTTGTTACTTCTCTTTTATTTTTAATTTTATTTATTTGGGTCCTCTCTCTCTCTCTCTCTCTCTCTCTTTTTGGTAAGTCTGGTTCAAGATTTGTCAATATATATATTTTTTTACTCCACGGTTTGTAATCTTGTTTCTTTTTAAAGAACCAGCTCTTGGTTTTATTTATCTTTTGTACTATAAATTTTAGATTGAATTTTATTTATTTCTGCTCTGATCTTTATTATTTCTTTTCTTCTACTAACTTTTGGCTTTCTTTGTTGTTCTTTTTTAAGTTCCTTTAATTGTTAAATTTGTTTATTTGATATTTTTATAGTTTTTTGAGGTAGGCTTGTAATGCTGTGAATTTTCCTCCTAGGACTCTTTTCACTGTGTTTTATACGTTTTGGGCCACTAGGTTCTTAATTTTATTTGTTTCAATTTTATTTGTCTTCAATTTCTGTTTCTTAATTTTATTTTGATTTTTTCCTCGATCTCATTGTTAACACATTTATTGCTCAGTAACATGTTATTTAGCCTCTAGGTGTTTCTGTGGTTTTTAAGTTTGTTTTCTTGTGATATATTTCTAGTTTCATAGTATTGCAGTCAGAGAAGATGTTTGATATGATTTCAATCATCTTAAATTTATTGAAACTTGTTTTGTGTCATAATGTGGTCTATCCTAGAAAATATTCCGTGTACACTTGGAAAGAAAGTATATTCTGCTGTTTTTCACTGAAGATGTCAATTAAATCTATCTAATCTAGTGTGACATCTAAGGCCACTGTTTTCTTGTGATATTTTGTCTGGAGGATCTATCCACTGATGTCAATGGAATCTCCAGCTATGATTTTATTACTCTCAGTCTCTTACTTTATATCCACCAAGATTTCCTCTATATATTAGGTGTTCTTATGTTGTATATATAAATATTTGCAGGCGTAATATCCTCTTGTTGGACTGCTCCCTTTATTATTATTTAGTGTCTTTCTTTGTCCTTTGTTTTAAAGTCTGTTTTGTCAGATATAAGTACCACTTCCCTGCATTTCTTTTTCTTCACATTTCCTTGAAATATCTTTTTCGTCATTTTATTTTTAATCTGTCTGTATCTTTCATTCTGAGGTGGGTCACTTAAAGACAGTATATATATTGGTCTTGTTTTCTTATCCATTCAGTTATCCTTTGTCTTTGGGTTGAATCCTTTAAGCCATTTATATTTACACTGAGCCACAAAGAACTAAAAAAACTTAAATAGATCTATAAGCAGGGAGGAAATAAAAACAGCTATCAAAAACCTCCCAAAAAACAAAAGTCCAGGACCAGATGGCTACACTAATGAATTCTAGCAAACATTTGAAGATTTAGTACCTATCCTTGTCAAAGTGTTCCTAAAAATAAAAGACGCAATACTCTCCAATGCATTTTATGAGGACAACATAACCCTCATACCAAAACCTGGCAAGGACAACACAAAAAAAGAAAACTACAGGCCAATATCTCTACTAAATATAGATGCAAAAACCTAAGCAAAATACAGTAGTCCCTCGTCTATCATGGGGGGTAGGTTCCAGAACCCCCCGAGACAGGTAAAAATCTGCAAAGTGGTGACCTTATATTTATTTTATTATTTATATATACTTTAAGGCTTTATACACCCGCCCACACTCTTATAAACCTTTCCCACATTCTTATAAATACTTCCTATGCTCTTAAAACTTTCTACACTCTTAAACCTACATAATTTTAATAAGATATAAAATTCTATATTGGTACTCACCAGTGAATATACTACAACTTGAATGATATTATAATTAATATTTTTTTATATTTTTCATATTGTTTTTAACTTTTTAGGCTAGAAAATGTTTATTTTACCACAATAATAATTAAAATAATAAATATATAAAAATACAGATATACTGCAAAATCCTGCAATATAGCAAAAAATACACAATACAAAATTCGATATATACAATTTTAAAATCCATGATACAGGGAGACCACAAAATATAAACTACAATATGGCAAGGGACAACTGTACTAGCAAATGGATTATAACAACACATTAAAATATATATATAGCTTGACCAGGCGGTGATACAGTGCATAGAGTGTCGGAATAGGATGCAGAGGAACCAGGTTTGAAATCCTGAGGTTGCCAGCTTGAGACCAAGGTTGCTGGCTGGAGTGAGGGGTCACTTGGTCTGCTGTAGACCTGTGGTCAAGGCACATATGAGAAAGCAATCAATGAACAACTAAGGTGCCACAACAAAAAGTTGATGCTTTTCATCTCTCTCCCTTCTTGTCTTTTCTCACCTGTCTCTCTCTGACTCTCTCTGTCTCTGTCACACACACAAAATCTATATCTATATCTATATCATCTATCTATATCTATGAAGTAGTATTCATTCCAGGAGCATAAGGATGGTTTAACATACAGAAATCAATCAATGTAATATATCACATCAACAAAACAAATAAAAAAACATATGATCTTATCAGTATATGCAGAAAATGCACTTAATAAGATACAATATTAGTTCACATTTAAAACATTCAATAAAATCGGAATAGAAGGAAGGAAAGTACTTCAACATAATAAATGCCATACATGACAAACCATCAGCTAATATAATAAATGGTAAAAAAAATGAAGCCGTTTTCTTTAAAGTTAGGAATAAAACAAGGCTGCCCACTCTCTCCACTCTTATTCACATAGTTTTGGAAGTTTTAACCAGAGCAATCAGGCAAGAGAAAAAAAAAAGGCATCCATATTGGGAAGAAAGAACTAAAGGTTTTGAGACCTGAAAATGGCAGCAGAATAAACAGACGAACAGACTCCCAGCTCACACCACTGAACTGGATTACAAACAAATTTAGGAACTATCAGCATGAAAAAGGAACTCTGGACTACAAGACCAGCTCTCAAAAACCAAGAAGCAAAGAAGAAACCACAACAAACCTGGTAGGGAGCACCTGAATCTCCCCTGCTTACAGGGACAAGGGTAGGTGAGGCTGAGAGACTAGAAGGGCTCTCATTCCAAGGAAAAGAGCAGAAAATACTGGTCACAGCCACTTACCTGGAGACCAGGGAACAAGGTGTGTTGAAAGGGCTGGCTTGTCTTCCAAAAAGAAAGGGGAGAGAGGGAGACAGACAGTGAGGGGCAGAGGAATGCAGGGGACAACCTGAGAAGCTGACTCATCCAGTGCTGGAGGCAACCATAGCTGAGGGAGGGGCTAATCCTTCCACAAAACAAAATAATAAAGTGCTTCTGGGTCACAAATCTCTAGACATCACTCCAGCTCCAATCAGCGCAATAAGAAACAGCTGAAAACAAGAAATGGGGAGGAGGGGCAGTAACTCAGGTCTCCATGGAGATCTGAGATACACCTCCCCCTACTGAAGCTGAGTAAACACCCTGCCCCCAGAGAGACAAACTGGTAGAAGAGGCCTTCAGAGTCTCAGGTCACACCCACCACATTCCTGGATACAGTATCAAGTAAGTCCCCTGCTGAGATCAGTAAACAAGACTATCACCTGTTAAGAAAACAAACAAATCAAAACTTCAAAGCAGCCCAAATCCGAAAGTGGATTACAAATAATAGCTGATGCCAACCCAAGAAGACGTAGAAATAACACAATTGAAAACTGGAGGCAGACAACACCAAGCCTAGACTCAACCAACTCTACAAACAAAACACCCAAACACACAGACATAATGAGAAGACAGGAAAGTGCAATCCAAATGAAACCACAAGACAAACATCCAGGAAATGAACTGAGTGTTATGGAAATAACCAAACTTCCATATCCAGAGTTCAAAATAATGATTGTAAGGTTGCTTAGGGATCTTAGAACAACAATGGATGGTCATTACAAACACCTAAATAAAGAAATAGCAAGTATAAAATAGGATATTGAAATATTAAAAAAGAATCAGTGGGAGATGACAATACAATATCAGAAATGAAGACCACAATGGAAGGAACTAAAAACAGGATGGATAGAGCTGAGGATCAAATCAGTGAATTGGAGGACAACTTGAATGAAGGCAAGAAAGCAGAGAAGAAAAAAGAAAAGAGACTCAAAAAGTCTGAGAAAACTCTTAGAGAGCTCTGTGACAACATGAAGAGAAATAACATCCGCATCATAGGGGTTCCTGAAGAAGAAGAGAAAGAACAAGGGATAGAGACTTTGTTCAATCATATTATAGTTGACAACTTCCCTAAATTAACGCAGGACAAACTCTCACAAGTTCAAAAAGCACAGAGAACTCCATTAAAGAGAAACCCAAAGAAACCTGCACCAAGACACATCATAATTAAAATACCAAAGCTAAGCGATAAAGCGAAAATATTAAAAGCTGCAAGAGAAAAAAAGGTTATCACCTACAAAGGATCCCCCATAAGCTTCACATCAGACTTCACAACAGAAAGGCTTGAGGCCAGAAGGGAATGGCAAGAAATGTTCAAAGTAATGCAGAACAAGAACCTACAACCAAGACTACTTTATCCAGCAAGGCTATCATTTAAAATTGAAAGAGAAATAAGAAGCTTCTCAGACAAAAAATAACTAAATGAATTCATTACAACCAAACCAATGCTGCAGGAAATGTTAAGAGGTCTGTTGTAAACAGATCAAAATGGGAAAAGAATATAGCAAAAAAGGAATACAGTTTTAAAGAATAAAAGGCAATAAACAACTACATATCAATAATAACCTTAAATGTAAATGGTTTAAGTGATCCAATCAAAAGACTTAGGGTAGCTGCATGGATAAGAAACTAGACCGAAGGTAAAAGGATGGAAAAAAATATTTCATGCAAATAGAAATGAAAAAAAAGCTGGGGTAGCAATACTTATAAGACAAAATGGACTTTAAAACAAAGGCTATAGTAAGAGATAAAGAAGGCCATTACATAATGATAAAGAGAGCAATCCTACAGGAAGATATAACTATTATAAATATCTATGCACCTAATATAGGAGCACCTAAATATATAAAGCAGACTTTGATGGATATAAAGGAGGAGATCAACAGCAATACTATAATAGTAGGGGATTCACTACCCCACAAACATCACTACATAGATCCTCAAAAAAGAAAATTAACAAAGAAATAGCAGACTTAAAGGACACACTAGATCAACTGAATTTAATAGATATCTTCAGAACTTTTCACCCTAAAGCAGCAGACTATACATTCTTTTCAAGTGCTCATGGTACATTCTCTAGGATAGACCACATGTTAGGACACATTTTTGGTCTCAACAAACATAAGAAGATTGAAATCATATCAAGCACTTTCTCTGATCACAATGGCATGAAACTAGAAATCAACCACAACAGAAAAACTCAAAAATTCTCAAACATATGGAAACTAAATAGCAGGTTGTTAAATAATGAATGGATTAATAATGAGACCAAAATTTGAAATTTTAAAATTCCTAGGAATGAATGATTTTGAGCATACAACTCAAAATTTATCAGACACAGCTAAAGCAGTGCTGAGAGGGAAGTACATAGCACTACCAACACACTTTAAGAAGCTAGAAAAAGCTCAAATAAACAATTTAACCCTGCATCTAAAATAACTAGAAAAAGAACAGCAAATAAAGCCCAAATGTGGTAGAAGGAAGGAAATAATAAAGATCAGAGCAGAAATAAATGACATAGAGTCTAAAAAAGCAATACAAAAGATCAATGAAACTGAGAGCTGGTTCTTTGGAAAGGTAAACAAGATTGATGAACCTTTAACTAGGTTCAGCAAGAAAAAAAGAAAGAGGACTCAAATAAATAAAATTAGAAATGAGAGTGGTGAAATAAAAACTGACACAACAGAAATACAAAATATTATAAAAAAATACTATGAAGAACTGTATGCCAAAAAACTAGACAACCTAGATGAAATGGACAAACTCCTTGAAACATACAATCTTCTAAAAATCAGTCATGAAAAATCAGAAAACCTAAACAACCAATTATAACAAATGAGTTTGAAACAATTATCAAAAAAATCCCCAAAAGAAAAGTCCTGTGCCTGATGGCTTCACAAGTGAATTATACCAAATATTCAAAGAACTAACTCCTATCCTCCTCAAACTATTTCAAGAAATTCTAGAGGAAGGGAGATTCCAAGCTCCTTTTATGAGGCGAGCATAATTCTGATTCCAAAACCAGACAACGACAACACAAAGAAAGAAAATTATAAGCCAATATCCCTGATGAATTTAGATGCTAAAATCCTCTCAAAATATTAGCAAACTGGATCCAACAATATATGGAAAAAAATCATACACCATGATCAAGTTGGATTTATTCTGGTGAGGCAAGGCTGGTACAATATTCACAAATCAATCAATGTGATTCATCACATAAGTAAAAGGAAGGACAAAAACCACATGATAATTTCAATAGATGCAGAAAAAGCATTTGATTAAATCCAGCACCCATTCATGATCAAAACTCTCAGCAAACTGGGAATACAGAAAACATACCTCAACATGATAAAAGCCATCTATGACAAACCCACAGCCAACATCATACTCAATGGGCAAAAATTAAAAGCAATCCCCTTAAGATCAGGAACTAGGCAGGGGTGCCCCCTTTCACCACTCTTATTCAACATAGTCCTGGAAGTCCAAGCCACAGCAATCAGACAAGAAGAAATAAAAGGCATTCAAGTTGGAAAAGAAGAAGTAAAACTATCATTATTTGCAGATGATATGATATTGTATTTAGAAAACCCTAAAGTCTCAGTCAAAAAACTACTGGACCTGATAAATGAATTCAGCAAAGTGGCAGGATATAAAATTAATACTCAGAAATCAGAGGCATTTTTATACACCAACAATGTACAGTCAGAAAGAGAAATTAAGGAAACAATCCCCTTCACTATTACAACCAAAAAAATCAAGTACTTGGGAGTAAATTTAACCAAGGAGACTAAAGACTTGTACTTGGAAAATTATAAAACATTGATAAAAGAAATCAAGGAAGATAAAAACAACTGGAAGTATATACCATACTCATGGTTAGGAAGAATAAACATCATTAAAATGTCTATATTACCCAAAGCAATTTATAAATTCAATGCAATACCAATTAAAATACCAATGACATACTTTAAAGATATAGATCACATATTCCAAAAATTTATATGGAACCAAAAAGAACATGAATAGCCTAAGTAATCTCAAAAAAGAAGAATAAAGTGGTATGTATCACACTTCCTGATATCAAGTTATACTATAAGGCCATTGTACTCAAAACAGCCTGGTACTGGCATAAGAACAGGCATATACGTCAATGGAACAGAACAGAGAACCCAGAAATAAACCCACAGGTCTATGGACAACTGATATTTGACAAAAGAGGTAAGGGCATACAATGGAGTAAAAACCTCTTTAATAAGTGGTGTTGGGAAAATTGGACAGCTACCTGCAAAAAAATAAAACTAGACCACCAACGTACACCATTCACAAAGAAAAACTCGAAATAGATAAAAGACTTAAATGTAAGCCGTGAAATCATAAGCATATTACAAGAAAGTATAGGCAGTAAGCTCTCGGACATCTCTTTCAGCAATATATTTGCCGACTTATCTCCAAGGGCAAGTGAAATAAAAAACAGGATAAAAAAATGGGACTATATCAAACTAAAAAGCTTTTGCACAGCTAAAGACAATAAGAACAGAATAAAAAGACAAACTACACAATGGAAGAACATATTTGACAATAAGTCTGATAAGGGATTAATAACCAAAATTTATAAAGAACTTGTAAAACTCAACACCAGGAAGACAAACAATCGAATCAAAAAATGGGAAAAAGAAATGAATAGACACTTCTCCAAAGAGGACATACAGATGGTCAATTGGCATATGAAAAAATGCTCCACATCACTAATCATTAGAGAAATGCAAATTAAAACCACAATGAGATATCACCTCACACCAGTCAGAATGGCGCTCATCAACAAAACAACACAGAATTAGTGCTGGCGAGGATGTGAAGGAAAGGGAACCCTCCTGCACTGCTGGTGGGAATGCAGACTGGTGCAGCCTCTGTGGAAAACAATATGGAGATTCCTCAAAAAATTGAAAATCGAACTGCCTTTTGACCCAGCTATCCCACTTTTACGAATATACCCTAAGAACACCATAAAATTCTTCCAAAAGGATAATTGCACCCCTATGTTTATGGCAGCATTGTTCACAATAGTGAAGATCTGGAAACAGCCCAAGTGTTCGTCAATTGACGAGTGGATCAAAATGCTTTGGTACATAGTTACTATGGAATACTACTCAGCCATAAGAAATGATGACATTGGATCATTTACAATAACATGAATGGACCTTGATAACAGTATACAGAGTGAAATAATTAAATCAGAGAAAACTAAGAACTATATGAATCCATACATAAGTGGCAATTAAAGATGAGACTCAAAGACATAGACAAGAATGTGATGGTAAGGGGGGGGCGAGGAAGGAGAGAGAGGGTGTAGGGGGCGGGGAGGGACACAAAGAAAACCAGATAGAAGGTGACGGAAGACAATTTGACTTTGAGTGAGGGGTATGCAATATAATCAAATGTCAAAATAATCTGGAGATGTTTTTTCTGAACATATGTACCCTGATCTATCAATGTCACTGCATTAAAATTAATAATAATAAAAAAAGGATAAAAAAAGAACTAAAGGTTTCACTTTTGGTGGTGACATGATCCCGTATATAGAAAACTCCAAAGACTCCACCAAAAAATTATTAGAAACAATAAACTATTACAGTAAAATTGCAGGATACAAAATTAATATACAAAAGTTCACTGCTTTCCTATATACCAATGATGAAAGATCAAAAAATGAACTCAAAAAACAATTTTTTTATAATTGCAATAAAATAAAATACCTAGGAATAAACTACAAAACATTGTTGAAAGAAATTGAAAGACACAATGAAATAGAAAAATATTCTATGTTTATGGATTGAAAGAATCAGCATAGTTAAAATGGCCATATTACCCAAAGCAATATATAAATTTAATGCAATTCCCATCAAAATCCCAATGTCATTTTTTTAAAGAAATAGAACATAAATGACCAGTTCTGTATGGAACCATAAATAACCCCAAATAACCAAAGCAATTCCGAGGAAAAAGAATGAAGCTGGAGGTATCACACTACTTGACTTCAAATTATACTAAAAGGCCATAATAATCAAAAAAGCATGGTATTGGCAGAAAAACAGACATATAGATGAATGGAATATATTCTAGAGCCCAGAAATAAAACCACATATATATATATATATATATGGACAAATCATCTTCGACAAAGGAGCCAGAAGCACACAATGGAGAAAAGACTCTTCAATAAATGGTGCTAGGAAAATTAGAACACCACATCCAAAAGAATGAAACTTGACTACAATTTGTCCCCCTGCACAAAAAGTTATTCAAAATTAATTAAAAATGGATCAAAGACCTAAATATAAGATCTGAAACAATAAATTACATAGAAGAAAACATAAGTACTAAGCTCGTGGACCTTGGCCATAGAGAACAATTTATGAATTTGAACCCAAAGGGAAGGGATGTAAAGGCAAATATAAATGAATGGGACTAAAAACTAAAAACTAAAAAGCTTTTTCACAGCAAGAGAAACTGACAACAAAACAAATAGGCAGCCAACTAAATAGGAGGTGATATTTGCAAACAACAGCTTTGATAAGGGATTAATATACAAAATATATAAGGAACTCACAAAGCTCAGCAACAGACAAGCAAACAATCCAATTTAAAAAATGGGGAGAACTTGAACAGACACTTCTCCTAAGAGGACATAGAGATGGCCAATAAGCATATGAAGAAATGTTCAACGTCACTAATCATCAAAAAAAAAAAAAAAAAAGGCAGCCCTGGCCGGTTGGCTCAGTGGTAGAGCATCAGCCTGGCATGCAGTAGTCCCGGGTTCGATTCCCAGCCAGGGCACACAGGAGAAGCGATCATCTACTTCTCCACCCCTCCCCCTCTCCTTCCTCTCTGTCTCTCTCTTCCCCTCCTGCAGCCAAGGCTCCATTGGAGCAAAGTTGGCCCAGGCACTGAGGATGGCTCCATGGCCTCTGCCTCAGGTGCTAGAATGGCTCTGGTTGCAACAGAGCAACGCCCCAGATGGGCAGAGCATCGCCACCTGGTGGGCATGCTGGGTGGATCCTGGTCGGGCACATGCGGGAGTCTGTCTGACTGCATCCTCGTTTCCAACTTCAGGAAAAAAAAAAGTATCAATTTTAAAAAAAGGCAAATTAAAACCACAATGAGATACTACCTCACACCTGTCAGAATGGTGTTCATTAACAAATCAACACACAATAAGTGCTGGCACGGGTGTGGAGAAAAGGGAACCCTCCTGCACTACTGGTGGGAATGCAGTCTGGTGCAGCCACTGTGGAAAATAGTATGGAGTTTCCTCAAAACAAAAAAAATGGAACTGTCTTTTGACCCAGCTATCCCACTTTTAGGAATATATCTTAAGAATACCAAATCACTGATTCAAAAGAAGATATGCACCCCGATGTTTATGGCAGCATTGTTTACAATAGCCAAGATCTGGAAACAGCCTCAGTGTCCATCAATGGACGAGTGGATTAAAAAACTGTGGTCCATATACACAATGGAATACTATGTGACCATGAAAAAGAAGGAAATCTTACCTTTTGCGACAGCATGGATGGACCTAGAGATTATTATGCTAAGTGAAATAAACCAGAAAGAGAAAAACAAATATTATATGATCTCACTTATATGTGGAATCTAATGAACAAAGTGAACTGACAAATGGAATAGAGGCAGAGGTGGGGGTCACAGGGACCAGAGGGACAGCTGTCAGAGGGTAGGGGGATGAGGGGATGGGATCAGAGAAGGTGAAGGAATTAGTGAAATTACATATACATAACAAGTAGATAGAGATAACAGGACAGCAAATCCCAAAATGAAGGAGGGAAGGAGTTAGAGGGAGGGGGTCAAAGGGCTGTAATGGGAGACCAAGGGTGGGGGTGAGGGAGTTATATTGAGTGGGGCACTTGAAATCATGTTAACACAATAAATTAAAATTAATAAAAAAATTAAATTGAAAAAAATGTGTAAAGCAACATTAAAAAAAGACAAATGTATATTCCTGTTTCCATAAATTGGTTATCAAACCAACATGATTTGAAGTTAATAAAACTGTAACTGTAACTAAAAAAAAAAAATGGGTAGAGGGGACCTGGCTGGTTGGATCAGTGGTAGAGCATTGTCCCAGCGTGTGGATGTCCCAGGTTCGATTTCTGGTCAGGGCACACAGAAAAAGCCCCATCTGCTTCTTCACCACTCCTCCTCTCACTTCTCTCTCCCCCCTCCCTCTCTCTCTCCCTTCTTTCTCCTCCTGTCTTGCAGTTATGGTTCAATTAGAGTGAGTTGGCCCCAGATGCTGAGGATGCCTCTGCCTCAGGCACTAAAAAATGGCTCTGGTTGCAACGGAGCAATGGCACCAGATAGGCAGAGCATTGCCTCCTAATGGGCTTGCAGTGTGGATTCCAGTTGGGAGCCATGTGGGAGTCTGCTCTGCCTCCCCTCCTGTCACATAAAAAAAAAGTAATGGGGTGAGGACCCGAACAGACACTTCTCCTAAGAAGACATATTAATGTCCAACAGATATACAGTGTGTCCGTAAAGTCATGGTGCACTTTCGACCAGTCACAGGAAAGCAACAAAAGATGATAGAAATGTGAAATCTGCACCAAATAAAAGGAAAACCTTCCCAGTTTCGGTAGGACGATGTGGCAGCATGTGCGCATGTGCAGATGATGATGTAACACCGTGTATATAGCGGAGCAGCCCATGGCCATGCCAGTCAAGATGTGGATGGTACAGAGGAAAGTTCAGTGTGTTCTGTGGCGCACTAAATTCAAATCCGTGACCAAAGTTCAACGTAAATATTGGCATGTTTATAACGAAGCGCCATTACTCGGTGGGATAAGCAGTTGAAGGAAACCGGCAGTTTGGTGGAGAAACCCCGTTCTGGTAGGCCATCAGTCAGTGACGAGTCTGTAGACTCAGAGGCTATATGGGATAGCTACCTAAGGAGCCCTAAAAAATCTGTGCGTGAGCCCACATTGAACTGCACTGAATAGGTATGAAACTGGGAGAGTTTTTCTTTTATTTGGTGCAGATTTCACATTTCTATCATCTTTTGTTGCTTTCCTGTGACCTGTCAAAAGTGCACCATGACTTTACGGACACACTGTACAGTATACAAGTGATGTGTTGTAGGCACCTGGCCAGTGGCAGGTGCAGTGTAAGGCTTCTGTTCTCATTCCCTGGGTCCTCTCTTGTGTGACTGTTTTGGGGTCTTTGAGCCCTTTCAATGACCACATTCCCCTCCCATTGGCAAATCCCCTCATGGGAACAGAGCAGAGCCAACCTCAAATTGTTACCGCCTTCACAGGCTGCGTTTCTGTATGATTCTTCCCAATCTTCACCCCTATTCTTCCCAAAGAGACTTCTTAACTCTTTCTTTTTAATTGTTGAAGTAAGATGTCAGTTCTGGCCAGTTTAAGGTGATGCCACCCAGAAGTCTCTGGCGTATGATCTCCACCTCAGCCCTTGAAGCTCAGCTCAAATGTCATGTTCTCTCTTTTCTCCTCTGCATTCATCCTTACCCAGCCAGGGATAGTGCCAGCCTCCTCCACATTTCCAGCTCTCTTTCTCCATGCCCTCTGTGTCCCTTTACCTACCCACTGTCCCCACTTGCAGATCCTCAGAAGCAGAGGTTAAATCCCATTATGTTCTTCCAGCTCCCTATCAGAGTGCCAGGTGGGCAGTACATGCTCAATTGTGTTCTACAGAGGATGATATGTATCAAGGGAACTGCAAGCTATTTAGTGGGTGCATTTCCTAGGTCCCAAATGCAAAGGTGGGTCAGTGTGCAAGAGAGAGGCCCAGAAGTTTACAGGTGAACAAGGGATATGTGTGTGTGTTATTGGTATATGATTTGTCCTGAAGAAAGGGTGGGTGTTTGTCTGTCCCCAGCCCACACAGAGAGACAATGCCTTCTGCTTGCATCAGCAAAATGAAAAGACTACCCACTGAATAGAAAAACATATTCAACAGCGATCATCTGATACGGGGTTAATATCCAAAATTTATGAAGAACTCATACAACTCAACATCAAAAAAAACAAACCATCTATTAAAATATGGGGCCCTGGCTGGTTTGCTCAATGGATAGAGCGTAGGCCTGGTGTATGGACATCCCAAGTTAGATTTCTGGTCAGGGCACACAGCAGAAGTGACCATCTGCTTCTCTCTTCCTCCCTCTCTCCCATATCTCCCTCTTCTGTACCCTCAGCCAATGGCTCAATTAGTTTGAGCATTGGCCCTGGACACTGAGGATAGCTCCTTGGAATGTCAGCCTCAGACACTAAAAATAGGTCTGTGCTTGAGCATCAGCCCTAAATGGGATTACCGGGGGGAATCCCAGTCCAGGTGCATGCGGCAGTCTACCTCACTATCTTCCCTCCTTTCACTTAAAAAAAAAAATGGACAAGGACCTGAGTAGATACTTTTCCAAATAAGACATACATATGGCTAATAGACATATGAAATGATGATTAGTGCCACTGATCATCAAAAAAATGCAAATTAATGCCACAATGAGATATTACCTCACATCTGTCAGAATGGTTATTATCAATAAATCAACAAACAACAAGTACTGGCAAGATTATGGAGAAAAGGGAACCCTTGTGCACTGTTGGCTGGAATGCAGATTGGTACAGCCATGTGGAAAGCAGTATGGAGTTTCCTGAAAACATTAAAACTGCCTTATGACCCAGCAAATTGCTGGGACTATACTCAAAGACACACAAAACACTAATTTGAAAAAATATATGCACCTCTGTGTTCATTGCAGAGTTATTTATCATAGCCAAGATTTAGAAGCAGCCCAGTTATCCATCAGCAGATGAGTGGATAAAAAAGCAGTGGCACTTTCAAACAATGAAATACTACTCAGTCGTTAATAAGAAGGAAATCTTATCCTTAGTGACAGCATGAATGGACCTGGACAATATAATGTGAACTGAAGTAAACTAGTGAGAGAAAGGCAAGCACTATATGATTTCACTCAAATGTAGAATCTAACGAACAAAATAACAAAATAGAAACAGATACATAGAGATAGAGAACAGACTGACAGGTGTCTGAGAGGAAGGGTTTGGGGTATTGGGCGATAAAGGTGAAGGGATTAAGTAAAAAACCCCAAAACTCATATACACAGAAATAATAGGGTGATTACCAGAGGGAAAGGGAGTTGAGGGAGGTAGAAGAGGATTAAGGGAGATAAACGGTGATGGAAGGAGACACAACAGGCTGATGATGTGTTATAGAGATGTACACCTGAAACCTATACAGTTTCATTAACCAGTATCGTCCCAATAAATTCAATAACAAGTAAATTAGAAAAGATTAAAAAGATTTTAATATAAAAGAATAAATAAAACAAAGCAATTAAATGAAAAAAGTACTAAAAATACCTGGCCATATGGAAGTCAGCCTCCACATTCAAATAGAAATAATTCTAATATGACACATTAAAACAAATTTAGACAGTAGCACGTTCAGTTCAAGAATTAGAAATATGATTCAAATAGTACAAAACTTAACTCTTATTATAAACAAATAATATTGTCCAAATGGTTTTATATGCCAAATTGCAAAATAAAATGATTATTTACAGAAGGCAATTATTGCCAAAGTATGATTCTTATTTCTCATGAATGCAGACTCCTAAATAATTTTATTTCTATATCCAGTTGACAATTGGCTCTCACATGTTTTTTGATAAATATATTTACTGATTATTCCTGACTTCAAAGTGAGCCTTGACCACAAATTTATCAATATAATAGGTAATGATTTGAAATGATTATTCTAAAACCAAATTTATTAGCAATGACTTCCAATTCCTTAACCAAACTTCAGCCCTGGAGGGCAAGAACTCTATCTCATTCCTTTCTGTATCACACTTTATATTTATATTGTTAAGTACTTAATAGTCATTTACTATTTATTAAATAATAAAGGAAGGAAGGAAAGAAAGAATAATGGGTTTGAGTAACAAGACCATCTCCACCAGCTATTTCACATCCAAGCATCGTCAGCTAATGCATGAAACAAAAACAAGATGAGGTCATCGGAAATAATTGTAGCACAGAGTTAATCATACACTACATGCGGGTCATACATTTATGGCACAATAGCATTGCCAAAGAAAATAAAGTCCTTTGCTTGGCATTTAACAACTTTTATAATCACCTCCAACTGAATCACTTCTAATCCTCTCTGGATTTCCTGTTCCCTATTTTCAATTTTCTACTAGATAAACTATGTAGAGTCATTCAAACTCAATAGGGTAAAAGCCAAATTCATTCACATATTTCTCAATCTGTGAAAAACACGGAGGTGATACCAGGCCAAAGTTAAAATAATAGAAATTTTTAGGGTTCTCTATTAAATATCTCACAGTTAATCACATCATTTCTATCTTCCTTTAAATTTTATTTTTCCCTACCTCATATAGTTTCCTTATTCTATTTGCCTCTTTAGTTTTTTCTGAAGCCATTTTATTCTAATCAAGACTACTGATAAATTTTTGTATAAGTACCGCGCGCTAACCGATTGCGCTACTGGAGCTCCACTGATAAATTTTTGAATCACACTTAGATAATGGTATTACACTAGGGGGAAATGGCTACCAAACTAAATACATTTTGCTCAGATTGCCACCCAAAATTAAAGCCTGGCTTAGTTTTTGGCCTTTAATCCTAATAATGGCCTACTGGCATCCTACAAACCTACCCGCCTGGACCCCTGGACCACTTCTCTTCTTGAAACAAGTACTCATGATGCTCCTTCTAAGAAGTCACCTTCTTCCTGAGCATTGAGATTCTACAACTTTACAAAGCACAGAATCAGTGATGCCATCTGTATAAAGCTTTATTGACATTTCCAAACAGATGTAATCCCTTCTCTCTCTAATTCCCTCAAACCCTCTTTTAAGATGCTAATTATAATCCAGCTAGAGTGTAGCTAATTTTGTATTTTCTTACACTCATCTGATATACCCATGAATTACTTACAGTAGAAAGTCTTCTCTATTCTACTTTCTATCTATTAAAGAACATAGCTCCAAACCTTACACGGAGTAGTCACAAAAGTTACAGAATAAAATTTAGAAGCCAGCAAACTAGATAAAACAGCCAAGCAAATTTGTATCTAAAAATATTTAGTGTTTATAGATACGTACATTAGAGACATACTTGGGGAATCCCTCACCCTTGTATGTGGTAAATACACTGTGACTCAATAAACATATGGATGTCTGACTAGAACCATCATTGTGGTTTGGCATGGTTGGAAACAAAATATATTTGAAGGAATGTTATCAGTAAAAATACAATATTCTTTCTTTTTCCACACAGGTGCTGACCACAGAGAGGAGTCCCAGATGACCACAGTTGTGGAAACATTTATTTATTCTTGCCAAGTTATTTTTTGTCTAAAAGACTGGTGACCAATCTGTCACTCATGTTCGATGCTGAATCAGGAAAAGGAAACAAAAGGAAACCACTGTGACAGTTGGGCAAGTGACCCACCCATACGCCTACACTTAGTGCCAACTCTAAGATGGGGAAGACATGATTTAAGTCACCAAACTGGGTATTTTCTTGGTAAATATAAATTTAGTACTTAGCAGATTACATATAAAATATCAATAAACAATTTGCTAATAATATATACTCTATAATAAAAACCATTGGGCTATTGCACAAAAACTTATTTTTAAGTAATATTGCGTATTTGATGGGAAAATCATATGGTGTATCACAGGTACCTTATTATGAAATATATAAAAAATTCTACTGAACTGTATTAACTAAAACAAACATTTATTATGTTCAATAGCACTGATAATGACACAAACATTTGGTAGAAATTATATTAAAAATGTAGCATATATTAATGATTTCTGTAAATATTATATATAATGATTTATTGTTTGATATTTATAGACAGTTTGCAAAGAAACTACAAGAAGTACATCAAAGTTTTATATCATTTTATTTTATTTTATTTTATTTTTTATTTTTTGTATTTTTCTGAAGTTGGAAACTGGGAGGCAGTCAGACAGACTCCCGCATGCGCCCGACTGGGATCCACCCAGCATGCCCACCAGGGGGCAATGCTCTGCCCATCTGGGGCATTGCTCTGTTGCAACCAGGGCCATTCTAGCGCCTGAGGCAGAAGCCATGGAGCCATTCTCAGCGCCCAGGCCAACTTTGCTCCAATGGAGCCTTGGCTGCGGGAGGGGAAGAGAGAGACAGAGAGGAAGGAGAGGGGGAGGGGTGAAGAAGCAGATGGGCGCTTCTCCTGTGTGCCCTGGCCAGGAATCAAACCTGGGACTCCTGCACGCCAGGCCGATGCTCTACCACTGAGCCAACCGGCCAGGGCCCAAAGTTTTATATCATTTTAAATGAAGATATTAATAAGGCAGATGCTTTCTATATTCTTGCAAGTGAAACAAAATAAAAAAGAAAACCACAGATATAAAGTAAGGACCTTTTCTTGCTACAACATGGACTCTGGGTCAGGGTCTCTGTTTCATTTATCCTGGGATCCCTGGACTGAGCACAGCGCCTGGAAACTCAGGAAAACTTATTAAAGAACAATTGAATGGAAATTCTATCTTCCACATTTGATGTACAACCCTGATGGATTGGTTGTAATTATTAGTTCCATAAGGCAATTTTCATCTTTTAAATAATAAATTACAAATTAAAAACCAAAATTATTTAAAATATACATTCTTTTGATATGAATAATGATTATACCTTAGTAAAATTAACTAATATATTTTGTCTGAAGAATCAGAAGCAGCATTTACAATCCGCCATAGACAGGATTCGAGACTGATACCTGAGAGCAGCCTAGCACTGGGGCTTCAGAACCACAGTTTGTGGAGTGGAGGAACTCACTGAATCCTGGCCCAGCCTGAGAAGTACACCAGCACTGAGGACTGCTGATGCAAATATATTTTGAAAGCTTTTCAAATATATGCATTTGCACAGTAATAGAAATTTTATTTAATTCTATATTTTGTAATGATATGTATTTAAAATAAATTTACACCTGATAACCATGCATATTTTTAATGTACACACACACACACACACACACACACGGTCTTATACAACCTTAATCACATTTTCTCTGTCTCAAACACTACACTGATTTTCCAGGCTGGAAATGTATGACATTCAACACCTTACCCACCAATTAGATTATTGCTGTCCTGTGAGTGAAAGGTTGTGGCACATTGACAAGGTGGTAAATAGAAAGGTTGTGAGATGAGAGCCTATGGATTTTGTATATTTTTTGAATCCAGAGATAACAATTTACTGATGACACTGATGTATGGTGTAAGAGAAAAATTCAAGTCTAAGATCATGTCAAAGTTTTGGCTTTTGTAATTGGTAGAATAAGGTTATCATTGACTAACTTAAGAATGATAGGAAAATAGATACTTAAATAATTTTGCTGATAAAGTTTATGGATAAACTGCCAATAGCAACCTTTTCCTGCTGCACACACTCTGTAATCCCAAGAAAACCCAAGGGAACAGATTAAAGAATATTATAATCATTCAGATTCTCAAGTTCAGCATTGAATGATCTAGCATTAATCATGTTATCTCTTCCCTCTATGACAAAGAAAAATTAGCTAGTTCTAAATATTTAGTCTGCTTAATTGATCAACACCTATGAGCAGGAAGTTTAATATCTATTAATTTGGCTGCTAATTGAGTTGCATAGACAGCTCTAGGAAATTGATTTGACTGGACTAAAAAAGAAAAAGAAAATGGCCAATGTCATAGTTGCCAGCCCCTGTTAGCAATACAGTGATGTATAGAAATATGATCTAGTTTGTGATGCTAATACAGCAAATTTATAAAAGCTGTGGCAGTGGTCAAATACCATAGCAAGTTGTTTCTTCCTTGCTACAGGAAGTGCATGACACTGACAGAGTGCAGACTGTATCCTTACTACATATACTGTGACTTATGTGAATTTAACAACCATTTACATTTTCTCTCTTGTAGTCTCCATATCAGTACATGGATATTGCTGGCTACCAGAATGCCATGAATATTGATGGACTCTTTTCCTCTATCGTTTAGATATTATACTAGAACATAACCTCTTTGCAAGAACCAACTATGGCCCTGTGAGTGTTGCTCAGTGGATAGAGCATTGTCTGGTGCCAAGGTCTTGGGTTCCCGCCTGGATTAGGGTACATATGAGAAATGGCCAAACAGTGAACAACTAAATGGAACTACTAAGTGGAATAATGAGTTGACACTTCTCTCTCCCTTCCCCTCTCTCCTTTCCTTCATCTCTCTCTCTCAAATTAATATATATATTTTAGTGAGAAACAGAGAGAGAGAGAAAGACATACAGACAGACAGACAAGAGGAGAGATGAGAAGCATCAGTTTTTCGTTGCGGCACCTTAGTTGTTCATTGATTGCTTTCTTACATTTGCCTTGACAGAGGCAGGATGGGGGTTGCTCCAGCTGACCCAGTGACCCCTTGCTCAAGCCAGCGACCCTGGGGTCATGTTGGTGATCCCACACTCAAGCTGGCGACCCCGCACTCTAGCTGTTGAGCCTATGCTCAAGCCGGCATTTTCGGGGTTTTGAACCTGGGTCCTCAGCATCACAGGCCAATACTCTATTCAAAAGACCACTGCCTGGTGAGGCACGATAGATTTATATTTGATAATTTCATTTATTCATTTTTGCTTATGTTTAGGAATAAAACCAGTAAGAGGTACAGTTTATATGTTTAAAATATTATTTTTATTACAAAATAAGTTTATGCATAAGCTAATAGATTCAAACTAAATCTCTTATGAGCATATTTACCTGGTCTAAGTGTTTCTGATTAGCTCCGTACAATGGAGGAAAGTAAAATTAATATTAAAATAAGACTTTATACACAGTAAAAATTGTGGAAGATCATTTTCACTTCTAAGAATTAAACTTTAGAACTACCTCTACATGAGACACAATAGACGGTAGAGTCTCTTCTCATACAGGTAAGCAGTGAACAGGCCTGCTTATCATAACAGCTAAAGAATAAACCATTTCCGTGATATATACCCAATGTTTTAGAATATATTTATTGTTTCTCAGTTATCAACTTATTTATTTGTTTATATTTACATAGTTTTATATGTGTTGTCAAAACAGTTTTGGATGCTGAAGACTTATTTAAATAATAAATTGGCATTAAACAAATTATTTTCTAATTATTAAATTGGTACTATCAAAATGATGGAAACTTTAAGGAATTCTTAGAGTAATAACAAGGGAACTAAAAATCCATTATGAACATTTTTGTAGATTCAGTAAATATTTTTTCTCATACTTACCTTTTAAATGCCTGTGGTTATTATTATAATTTTTAAAATATAAATTTATTTTAAAATATCATCAATGATAGTTTTGAATTATTACAAAACTATTTGGATAATGCTAATTATTTGGATAGTTAGAATTATTACACATTTTCCTCATCAGAGGTTACTAAAATATCACTACTACTTTATGAATATATACAAAACATTGTCATTAAAAAACCAAGTCTTCAGATTGAAAAACTTTAGGTACTAATTACTCCATTTTAATGAAGTACTTCCTTAATCTGATTAAATCTAATCTGCCCTTTTATTTGTAGTTAGTAGAAGAAGATTGAAAACATCTGGTTATAATCAAATATTCAAATCCTCTCATTTAAAGTTATATGATTCAGACTTTTTTTTTTAATTTGGAAAGAACTAAATATGCACCAAAAAAAAAGTAGGCAGAAGGTCATGCTAAACCCTAGATAATTCTGATTTTTTTCAAGTTTCATTAGAAATACTAATGCCATATCATTATAATTTTTTACCCTTATTTTACTTGACAGTTTCTGGCATTTTACACCTTAACCAGCTAGCACTGTACCAAATGCTGTATTTGGTTAATTAATAGTGTGGAGTTGCTACTTAACACATGTCAAATACAAGTAATTAAGACTATAGTGCACCTAGGCAAAACATTAAAAATTTTGCATTCCAACAGGCATCATTAAAACCAGATGACTAGTTTGGCTTCTAGAAAGACTTGGCTTAAACGTAACCACTTCAAATCCATACTGTCTCACTTGCTCACATCACAGAATCACGGATTCAGGAACCTGAAGGGTCCTCCAGAGTTTATCTGACATCTTTCCGAGCAGAGTTTTTGTTAAATATCTTAAAGAGAAGTATCTTATGTCTTTTAGAGATTCATATGCCAAAAAATTTCTAGAAGCCCTGTATCATTTATTTGTATAATTTTTTAGTGAGTGAAAAATAACAAAAATACTTTATTATTTTAATTGCTAAAATTTCCTCAACACAATTTTATCCCATTAATTTTTGGCCTCCCTTTTGTGAAATAAAATGACACTACTTTTAAATTTCATTGAATAAAACCACACCTGTCATTATCTTCAATATACAATAAAAGAAATTATTACAAATAAAATTTATAAAACCCATATTTGGTTAATATACATTTTAATTATGAGCAATTTATAATTGAGTCAATAATTAACCATTTATTTTTAGAAAAATTAAAGAATATTAATATTATATTTCTTTAAAATATCCATTTAAAAATATATATTAACCTCCAGGTCCATCCATCCTGTTGCAAAAGGTAGGCTTTTCTTTTTTATTGCTGTGCAGTATTTCACTTGTAGATGTGCTGCCAGTTTTTTATCCACTCATCTACTGATGGGCTCCTGGACTGTTTCCAGACCTTGGCTATTGTAAATAATACTGCAATGAACATAGGTGTTCATACATGCTTTCAAATTAGTGTTTCGAGATGGACCTAAAGATTATGCTAAGTGAAATAAGATAGAGAAAGATGAATACCATATGATCTTACTTATATGTGGAATCTAAGGAACAAAATAAACTGATGAACAAAATAGAAACAGAGGCATGGAGACATGAAACAGACTGACAGATGGCTGAGGGTATAGAGATGTGGGCACTGCATAAAAGAAGGTGAAGGGACTAGTCAAAATATCATATATACACAACACATAGACACAGTCAACAGGGTGGTGAAAGCCAGAGGGAAAGGGGCGGAGGCTAGGTGGCGGCGGGCAGAGGAGGGAGAAACAGGACATGAAGAGACATTGCTAGGGGTAGAGGGTGAGTGATGCAGTGGGCAGATGGTGGTTTGTTGAGCTGTGTACTTAAGCCAATATGGTTTTGCAAAGCAATGCCATCCAAATAATTTAATAAAAAAAGAAACACATCATAAAAATCAATAAAAGTATTATTTACCATTAAAATTAAAAATGAATAAATAACATTATATTATAGCTAATAGGTCCCTCATGACAGAGTTTAATGTGTTAATAGATAAATAGTCTTGAGCAGTTTATAAATGAAACATTGAAAATGCATACAGTATTGAAAATTATCTTTTTATATTAAATCAATTAATAAATAGGCTTATAATTTTTGAAGCCCATGATGATTTATCATTTAGCATACAATCCTAAAAGCATGCAAATTACACTTTTTAAAGAAGCACTTTTTTTAAAGTGTACAAAAAAGTAATCAATGCATATCTTCTCCTCTCTGTCCTTATATCACAGGTCAGTAGAACTAATTAGCTTAAAACACAGTGTAGTAAGAAGGTTCAACTTTATGACATAACACATCCAATTTTAATGTCAGGTGAAGGAAAAGACTGTCCTTTGAAGTCCAAGTAAATACTAAATTACATCTGTTTCCTCCCATACCTGTTTGCTCTGGGCAGTCTATTAGCTGAGCCCAGGATACTTCTTATTATAACTTACTCAAAACATGGACCAGAAAGACTCATTTTGTCATTTCAGCTGGGAAAATGGAAAAAGCAATACAATGAATGCATGAGACAATTAGTGTGCTTTATATTACATACCATGTAATACATGTTGTATTTATTATATTTCATTATTTTTATTTGCTAAACTGCCTTTAACAGTAAGGATTTAACTCATACTCTTAGCATTAAGCTCAGTTTTTAGTATCAATGCAAGATTCAATCTTAAATAAAATACAAAATTAGGTATTTAGAGCAGCAAAACATAAATCTGTTTCTTCTGGGTGTTTATCTGTTTACCTGTGTTACTATTTGGAGTTGAATGCTTGACAAGAGAGTATATTTCTGCTTTACCTGCAACAATCATAACTGCTAATAATGCATACCATGGATATTCTGTTTCTTTAATTTAACACCTATTTTGGGTTTTGGCCAGGTGGCTCACTGGTAGAGCAATAGCCCGGTGTATGGAGGTACCAGGTTCGAATCCCAGTCAGAGCACACAGAAGAAGTCATGATCTACTTCTCTCTCCCTCTTCTCCCCTTTCTTTCTCCTTTCCCTCCCATAGCCAGTGGCTCAGTTTTTTGAGTGTCAGCCCCAGGCACTGAGGAGAGCTCATTGGTCTGAGCCATCAGCTTTAGGTGCTAAAAATAGCTTTGTACTCAAGCATCAGCCCAGACGGGGGTTCCAGGTAGGTCCCGGTCAGGGTGCATGCAGGAGTCCATCTCACTATCTCCTCTCCTCTCACTTAAACATAAATCATCTGTTTTGATTAAAGCAATGATATATTTAATAGATTCTTATTAATTTTTAATATTTATTAATTATTCAATAACCTTTACAGCATGAATCACATAGGCTAAAGACAAACTGGATAAAAAACCATATATCAAACAATATATAAAATTTTATACCTACTTATATAAATGTTCATCTTCATGAAATGGAGATATGCATTTTAGTGTGTGGCAAACAAAAACCTTTCTCTAAAACATAAAAAATTGCAGATCCATCATGATTATGGTTTTCTGAGTGACCATGGAACACTGCCAAAATGCACTGACTCAAACTGATTCATAGAGAGGTTCCATCAGTTAATTACTTTGCCTGTCATTCGTGATTTCTTTATTTGGTTAGTTCTTTGCTGTGCATTGTGGAAGGTTCTAACTCAGAGGGTACTTAGAGGCTACACAGGCTTTAGGGACTAAAGGCACAGTCTCTTGCTTTCTCAGCTCAAGCCTTTTCTAGTGTTGGTTATTTGCTTTTGCTATAGGTAAGATTTCTCCTTGTAAAAAAAGGTAATAGTAAAATGTCCACACATGGTTCTGAATGTTTTTAGCAACGCTTAGTGAACTCAAAGATATGTGCTATTCTCCACTGTAACATCTGCATGCTAAACACCAGAAAAAGTTTTTGTTGCCATCACTAAGCCAATGGTTATTGTTAATATAATGGGTAATAGGATAAGTTAGACCTAAGTTGAACACTTCTCTGGCTACAGAGAGAAAAGAAAGATGAGAGAACAGACATGACATGAAGTAGACCAGACGCGGTTCTCCGTAAAAGGATGGAATTGGCAATTAATATATGAAATATGGAAAAACAAGAGTTCAAAATTCTGTTTACTGCATTTTACCATTTAGCTGCCCACATAAGACACACACACAAACACATATATTTAACAAATAATTCCACCAAACATAATATTTCACTCAATAAAAATGTACTCATCCTCTTCCCAAAGAGCACAAGCCAAAGACAAGTCATCCTGTTCCAAGGCAGTCTCTCTGGGTAAAACGCATTTCTCCTAATCAAGTCCAGATGTGACTCCTCACAAGAACACAGAAAAATTCTAATTATACATATAGCCACTCCTATCTTTTTTTTTTTTTTACAAGGACAGAGAGAGAGTCAGAGAAAGGGATAGGTAGGGACAGACAGACAGGAATGAAGAGAGATGAGAAGCATCAATTATCAGTTTTTCATTACAACACATTAGTTGTTCATTGATTGCTTTCTCATATGTGCTTTGACTGTGGGGCTACAGCAAACCAAGTAACCCCTTGCTTGAGCCAGTGACCTTGGGTCCAAGCTAGTGAGCTTTGCTCAAACCAGATGAGCCTGCGCTCAAGCTGGCCACCTCGGGGTCTCGAACCTGGGTCCTCGGCATCCCAGTCCGACGCTCTATCCACTGCGCCACCGTCTGGTCAGGTGCCATTCTTATCTTACCCAACAGAAAATGTTAGAAAAAGCAGAAAGAGCACAGTATAAATATTCATATTTGGAAAGCAGAAACAGATCATCTCAAGCTCTAACTTTTCTGTCAGTGGCACAATTTCATTTTGTTGGCTGTGACCCAGAGTCCAGTTCTCCCTCCTCTGTTGATCTCCGATGCCACACTCCTGTACAGCAAGGCTCTGCCACCAGAACTGTCCTTAAGAGTAGTGGTAGATTGGGCCTATATGTCCTCGGGCTATTTTACGTAGCTAATTTTCAAGCATGGATTTTCCTAACAATGCAATTCTCTTTAAACTGTAGTCTTCTTTTTTTTTTTTTCTTTTTTTTAAAAATTTTATTTTTTTAATGGGGTGACATCAATAAATCAGGATACATATTATTCAAAGATAACAAGTCCAGGTTATCTTGTCGTTCAATTATGTTGCATACCCATCACCCAAAGTCAGATTGTCCTCTGTCACCTTCTATCTTGTTTTCTTTGTGCCCCTCCCCCTCCCCTTTTCCCTCTCCCATTCCCCCCTCCCCCCTGTAACCACCACACTCTTATCAATGTCTCTTAGTTTCACTTTTATGTCCCACCTACGTATGGAATAATGCAGTTCCTGGTTTTTTCTGATTTACTTATTTCGCTTCGTATCATGTTATCAAGATCCCACCATTTTGCTGTAAATGTTCCGATGTCATCATTTCTTATGGCTGAGTAGTATTCCATAGTGTATATGTGCCACATATTCTTTATCCAGTCATCTATTGACGGGCTTTTTGGTTGTTTCCATGTCCTGGCCACTGTGAACAATGCTGCAATAAACATGGGGCTGCATGTGTCTTTACGTATCAATGTTTCTGAGTTTTTGGGGTATATACCCAGTAGAGGGATTGCTGGGTCATAAGGTAGTTCTATTTTCAGTTTTTTGAGGAACCACCATACTTTCTTCCATAATGGTTGTACTACTTTACATTCCCACCAACAGTGTATGAGGGTTCCTTTTTCTCCACAGCCTCTCCAACATTTGCTATTACCTGTCTTGCTAATAATAGCTAATCGAACAGGTGTGAGGTGAATCATTCAGGGCAATTCTATTCACTAGAAATCAAAAATGAAATCTGTTATTTTTCTTAAGACTACACCTTGACCTTGCATTTTCTCTCTCAACAACACTGGGAGTTTGGTCAGCCCCCCATGTTCCAGTTTAATAGCTTTCTCTTGGCCTCCCCCTCAGATAAGTGTGAGTTTATAGGTCATAATGAGGGAGTCAGTGACATGCATTCTCGGCCACACTTTCAGGCTGGATCCCTGGGGATGGTATATATATCTCTCGGCATCTGTAATCAGGTAAAAGAGCGACAAGCGATATTTTGGAGGGTCTGGGATATTTCACTTCTCAAGTTCTGCCAGGGATTCTATTGTATTTCCTGCTCTGTTTCCCACTTCTCTGATCTGTTCATAATAGCCTATGGATTGGCAAAAAAAAAAAAAAAAATAGCACTTCACACTTCGATGAGAGATATGATTGTCCTACTGGTGGTCTTGGGATTAAAACTCAATTGCTTTGGCCCTGGCCGGTTGGCTCAGCGGTAGAGCGTCGGCCTGGCGTGTGGGGGACCCAGGTTCGATTCCCGGCCAGGGCACATAGGAGAAGCGCTCATTTGCTTCTCCACCCCCCCTTCTTCCTTTCTGTCTCTCTCTTCCCCTCCTGCAGCCAAGGCTCCATTGGAGCAAAGATGGCCCTGGCGCTGGGGATGGCTCCTTGGCCTCTGCCCCAGGCGCTAGAGTGGCTCTGGTCGCGGCAGAGCAATGCCCCGAGGGACAGAGCATCCTCCCCTGGTGGGCAGAGCGTCGTCCCTGGTGGGCGTGCAGGGTGGATCCCGGTCGGGCGCATGCAGGAGTCTGTCTGACTGTCTCTCCCCGTTTCCAGCTTCAGGAAAAACAAACAAACAAACAAACAAAAAACCCTCAATTGCTTTGCAGATTACTTTTCTCTTAAAAATGAAACAAGAAATTAAAGACTATTTTAAAGAAATAATATAGGTACATAGTAAAAAATTTCAAACATTACCAAATATATACCATGTAAAGTAATTCTCTCTATATTCTTAACACTCAAATTCCAGTTCCCTGATCAGGGAAATCCCTGACATCTTACAAATATCTCCAAAAATGATCCAAGCCTATAATAGCATGTGTATGTCTATCACACATAAATACTACTGCACATCCACCAGAGTGACTATAATGTAAATAATCAAAAATGCCAAATGTGACAATAATGGAAGAAACTTGTTATTTATTTGCTACTCACTGGACTGTAAATCAGTATACAGATGCTTCTCTGTTCTCTCCTCCCTCCCTCGACTCTATTCCCTCTGTGTACTAATGGCTCCCTGATAACAGAAGACATCCTTCCTCTGGGCCTTTGCAGTGATTATTCCCATCGCCTGGAATGTATTGTATTTCCCTCAATGTCTGACTCGATCTCCTCCTTCTAGTCTGTTCAAACCCCATCTTCACGGTGAGGCTTATTTTGTCCACTGTTGAAACTAAAAACCCTGCTTCTCTCTTCCCCAATTCTCAGTCCTCTATATATTGCTTTATTCCTCATAGCAATTTTCCTAGCTAACCCAGCAGATAATTTACATGTTCTTTTTCTCCCCTTCCACTAGAATGTAGGCTCCACAAAGTCAGGATTTTGCCTTTATTACATCTAGTGGAGACCCAGAACTCTATGGTCAGCCAGAACTGGGCACATGTTAACCTGTATGACTTAACATCTTAGCTGTCTAGATTAGAACCAGGCTGGTTATTAAAGAGGGTATGTTCTGATACTTTTAAGCAGCATGATAAATTCTAAGCAAACGTAAATTTTCAATAATCACAGAGCAGGCCTGGGCTCCTTCTTCCTTTCTTCCTCCAGACTCCAGAACCTACAGTCCAATTTCAAACTTTCTGGGTGAAGTGGGAATGTGTGAGAATGACTGGCCTAAGTCTAAATTAAATAAGAAGACACACACACATACACTCACACACACAAACATTTAAACATCTTAAGAAACTAATATTGGCCCTGGACGGTTAACTCAATTGGTTAAGAGTGTCGTCGGGAAACAAGGTTGCGGGTGGGGTTCGAGCCCTGCTCGGGTCACGCACAGTAAACAACCAATGAATGTAAGAGTGAGCAGAACAACAAATGAATGCAAAAAGAAGAAGAAGAAGAAGAAGAAGAAGAAGAAGAAGAAGAAGAAGAAGAAGAAGAAGAAGAAGAAGAAGAAGGAAAGAAAGAGGAAGGAAGGAAGGAAGGAAGGAAGGAAGGAAGGAAAGAAAGAAAGAAAGAAAGAAAGAAAGAAAGAAAGAAAGAAAGAAAGAAAGAAAGAAAGAAAGAAAGAAAGAAAGAAAGAAAGAAAGAAAGAAAGAAAGAAAGAAAAGAAGCCCTGGCTAGATAGCTCTGTCATCTTAGAGCATGAAGGTTGCCAGTTCAATTTCAGGTCAGGACACATACAGGAGCATCTCAATGTTCCTGTCTCTCTCAAAACAAAACAAATAAAACAAAATCAGAAACAGACAAAAAAACTAAAGCCACAAAGTGTGGTTTTCTATGATACATCAGAAATAACCTAGTCTCCACTGAGGTCAGAGTGGTGGGAGAGAAGACAGGTGCACAGAAGGAAGGGGCAAAGGTGGGTCTCCCCATCTATCCCTCCTCTGGACCTTACTCCTCCTGGATTATCAAATTTACACTCAAGCCCTGGCCGGTTGGCTCAGCGGTAGAGCGTCGGCCTGGCGTGCGGGGGACCCGGGTTTGATTCCCGGCCAGGGCACATAGGAGAAGCGCCCATTTGCTTCTCCACCCCACCTTCCTCTCTGTCTCTCTCTTCCCCTCCCGCAGCCAAGGCTCCATTGGAGCAAAGATGGCCCCGGCGCTGGGGATGGCTCCTCGGCCTCTGACCCAGGCGCTAGAGTGGCTCTGGTCGCGGCAGAGTGACGCCCCGGAGGGGCAGAGCATCGCCCTCTGGTGGGCAGAGCGTCGCCCCTGGTGGGCGTGCCGGGTGGATCCCGGTCGGGCGCATGCGGGAGTCTGTCTGACTGTCTCTCCCCGTTTCCAGCTTCAGAAAAATACAAAAAAAAAGAAAAAAAATTTACACTCAAAACAAGACAGCACGTGCTGTCATTTAAGTGTGCCTACTTTCAAATCCTAGTCAGAGGGACATAGAAAATTTTTGCATAGTTACATCTGGCTCAAGACATAACCATTCATGTGGCAGTTCCTCTTTACAACTGAGTAAGGACACAAGAGAAGCACATTGACAAGATTTCACGTGTGTGTGTGTGTGTGTGTGTGTGTGTGTGTGTGTGTGTGTAAACTTGGCCCATTGAGGCAAATGGGTAGGGCATCCTCACAGTTCCAAAACTAGAGGAAACTGGCCCAGATCCTGGGATGGCCATGTTAACCATTTAGCCAGGAACAAAACAGTTGAAATATGCAGCAGTCTTCTATTCTCCACGTTAGAACATCTCAAAACCAGTGCATTTCTCAACAGGGCTCACTTTCCCCTCACCCTCAAATACACCACACATACACACAGAAACTCCTAAGGCATGGTCCTCTGACTTAATGTAGGAAATCCATCAGGTTAACTTTTGCTTAAAGGGGCCAAGCCCCTTTTTAATGGAGTAAAGTCCATTTATGGATACAAACATTTTGCAGAGGAAGATCTGCAAAATTGTCGAGATTTGATTGAATTGGTTGAAGGTTCTCATGAATCCCTGGGCAGGTGTTCCAAATATAAGGTCAGCGTTTTCCATGCCCAGAACACAGGCACTGTTGCTCTAAGCAGGGGCCTCCAGCACACTCCTGGTTCCTCCAAAGTGAGAGGGGTACCATAACTTGGAGCGTGGAAGCAGATGTTTTTACTGACAATAGGTATGTCTCTGAATATGTGTGCTGCTATCCTCCATAGCACCCTGTTTTGTTGCAGGGTGAGGGTGTCAAGAATTTAATGAATGGGAATCCAAGAGCATATCCAGTCACTGCAGATTCTGTGCTGTTCCTCATCAAGCTACCTGTGGTCCTGTGGTTGGGCTCCATGTGTTCTTTCTTTTTTTGTTGTTGTTGTTTATTTTTTAAGTGAGAGGAGGGGAGATAGTGAGACAGATTCCCACATGCTTCCCGACCAGGATCCACCTGGCAACCCCCATATGGGGATGATGCTTGAATCAACCGAATAATTCTCAGTACCAGAGGCTGACACTTGAACCACTGAGTCACTGGCTGAGAGAGCAGAAGAGAGAGAGAAGGGCAGAGAGAGGGAAAGAGAGGCAGATGGTTGCTTCTCATATATGCTCTGACCAGAGATTGACCCCATGACATCCTCATGCTGGGCTGATGCTCTATCTACTGAGCCAACTGGCCAGAGTCTGCAAGTGTTCTGAGAGCAGGTCATGGCAGAGTGGCTCTCATTACAGGTGAGACATTTTCCCTGGGAGTAACCACCTATATTTTGGCCAGGTGGGCCCCAGCTGAACTGATGGAAAGTGCGAAAAACAGGTCCTCCCATCGCATCATCTGGATTCTGATGAGAGGGGTTCCAAGTGTTTGGGAAAAAGCTACACACAGGGATGGAGCTGTTCCTTGCATGGATAATGTATAGCCTAGAGAGCCCCCGCTGGTCTGATAAATGTGGAAATAGACATGTCTTATGACATACGCTTACTGCCCATGGTGGCGCTGTTGCCAGTACACTGGTCCCTTCGTCTACCGTGGGGGTTAGGTTCCAGAATCTGCTAAGTAGAGATCTTATACTTATTTTATTATTTGCATATATTTTAAGGCTTTATAAACCCTCCCCACACTCTTATAGACCTTTCCCACACTGTTATTAACTTTTCCCACACTTATTTTGCTTATTTTACCACAAAACAATTAAAATAATATATAAAAATACCTATATATCTCAAAACCCTGCAATATAACGAAAAATCCACGATACAAAATTATATATATACAATTTAAAAACTCGTGATACACTGAGACTGTGAAAAGCAAACCATGACACAGCGAGGGACGATTGTAGAGGAGGATTTTATGTCCCTACGGGCCCAGGTGCACTGGTGGCAAATGTGAACGCTAGCACCTCCAGTCATGGGGATAGTGTCATACTGCCCCATCACCGTGCCATCCATGTGTTATGGACAGGTGGGCTTCGGGTGATTGAATTTAAAGTGGGACTAGCGTTGTATCTGAGCACCAAGAGGGCGCCCACTCCTCCTATTGCAGCAGCCGTGCTGTGGCCGGTGGGTCCCCAGTTGTATGGCCAAAATGAGACAGAGGCAGTGCCTGTGTCTCCTAAGCCCATCTCTACTGCTGATGCTCTGGATGCCTGGGAATGAGCAGGGCCTGGGGTGGACAAGGAGACTTCTGTCCACGCTAGACATTTCAGTTCTTTCAACGACTGCTTTTAACAGGTGATGTCATAGCCTTTCTGCTGCTCACATTCTCCCTCTAATTTACTAATGTTGCCCTTAAAGTGTGATATCAGAGTTGTGTGTAGAGGTGAGCTGATCAGCACAGGTTATGGTCTGGTGATTACTGCCAGTGGGAGGATACCTTAGATAAGGACATTATCATTTGATTAATGCAAACAAAGACTGCATTTTTGCCATTTTATAAAAAAATAAGATCTTTTATTACACAAGCAACTTATCTTCTATAAGGAAAAATCAGGAAAAAAAGGAAAATAATATAGGATTCCACACCCTACTTTCCACTTCTAGGTCTTGAGTGATCACTTTGCAGTTTAACTCAGGCATCTGTTGGCTTCACTTCCAGCAGTCTCATGAATCCTAGGTCTGCCTTTAATGTTGATGCTCTGGATGCTTGTGAATGAATGGGGCCAGAGATAGATATACGGACCTTACAATTCATGGTAGCTGAGGACCCATCACAATAGATGTGCCTGCAAATATCGTGGCAAATATGAGCTACTGTCGCCAGAGTGAGTCCTCTTGGTGGCAACTCCAATGCTGGCCGTAGTTGATGTCTCAACGGGGAGAATACATGGGTTGTGACCCCAACAGCAAGCTAGTCCTATCAACGGTGTCAAATGTGGAATCTGGATTTGCAAACATGCAGTGCTGGAGTGCATTGAGCTACCCTCGGCTGGCTGAAGTGCAGGTGAAGTCAGGCACGCATTGTGTGCTGGGGCCATTCTTTTTAACAGGATTAATGGTTTTTTAGATGGGATATGGACAGTGGGGAGTGGGTAAGAGGGAAATACTGGTAAAGATAGACTAACTGGTGTCCATGGGCTCTGGGTTACCATCTATCCTGAAAGCCACAGGAGAGGTGGTGTCCATCGGCTGTTCATTATCCTTCCTGCATGAAACAGCAGGAGGACATCTTGTGTCCACTTGCTGTCCATCGTGCTTCCTGGAGGAAATGGCAGGAGGAGGTCTTGTGTCCACTGGCTGTCCATCGTGCTTCCTGGAGGAAACAGCAGGTGGAGGTCTTGTGTCCACCGACTGTCTATCATGCTTCCTGGAGGAAACAGCTGGAGGAGGTCTTGTGTCCACTGGCTGTCCATAGTGCTTCCTGGAGGAAATGGAAGGAGATCTTGTATCCACCGGCTGTCCACCGTGCTTCCTGCGGGCAGCAGTGGAAGGAGGCAGTGTGATTTTTAGTGGCCCGTTGTCCTTCTCACTGGTGACTATGGCAGGAGTGGTAGCATCGCTTTCCCTGGCGGCAGGGACAGAGTGGGACAGCACTGCCTGCAAAGGGTCCTTGATGTGAACAGCAGGTGTTACTAGATTTGCAGATGTTCTGACAGGGCAGGAAGGTGCAGGCGTGTTGATTTCAGTGATGAGAGCACTCACAGGAGGCTCAGATGACAAACCTGGTGAGGCTCTGGCTTTGATGGAAATCGGGATCTCCGCAGGTTGATTGGCCCAGGGCTGAGTGCGGACGATCACGGAGCCAGGTGGGGAGAAACAAGTCGCAGGACGCGTGGCACCAGCAAATGTCTGTGAAGGGTCCTGGGTAATTAGAGGGAGGACCCTCAGAGGGGAGTAGTTGGCATGTGACATAGGACAACACCCCGTTGGCTGCACATACACGAGTGATGTAAAGGCCACCTGGTTTTGGTAGATCTGCCCGTAAATAAGGGGACGGGGTGCAGACACACTGAGGTGGTCCCAGGCCAGAAACAGTCGTGGAAGAAAGATAGAGCCAATTTTGAAAGAAAATGGCCCATCTCGGGCTGACTGTGAGTGACACAAACCCAGAAACAGAGTTGGTGGTAGGAGCTGAGCTCTTACGCTGCCTCTCGTCTGCAGTGCTAGCCCTCACTGAAGGCATGAACGTCAGCCATGCGCCTGTGATGTCACAGTGAACAGAACTTGGGGGCGGGGCACACGGGGGGGCATGTGGAAGGGAAAGGGAAGCTTCAGAAGGTGGGGTGTGGGCAGCACTCAGAAGTCCAATGTGTGAAGAGAAAATGGCAGAGGGCAAAGTGCCACTTCTCAATGGCTGCCCTACCCACTCCTCTGGCCTTCCTAGAGCCTGGGACTTCCCCGGGGGCTGCAGGTGTTTGGCATCAGATGGGCCACCATGCAGGGTCTGTTTGGGACCTTGCAGCCCCCAGTTGACATTGCGCATCCCACCTGGGCACTGGTTCTGAAGGCCCCTTATCACCTTTCCAGGTGTCCTAGAAGTCAAAGATTTTCAAAATAATAAGCATGAAATGTAACAGAAATATCCAAGAAAATAGTCTTAAAAATAACATTTGAAGAATTTTGGTTTATATCTCATGTTAAATTTGTATTTTCCTGTTGTCTCAACCACTCAAGGCAGAGTGCCCCCTATTGTTCTTATTAGAAGAAATGATACTGTAAGAAAAACATAAACCCTGAACAATATGATATTGTCTGACAAAAATAACTTGTATCTTGTGTGGTCATGAAATGACCTGGACAATCAAATTTAAGGTGAAAATTACACTACAAATAATAGATTTTCCCCTTATTTAATTTTTCACAATAAGCATAAATTTGTTTTATCAGTCATTTCAATCATGTGGAAATAATAGTCTTTGACTTAGAGTGTTAGAACATTAAAAATGCTCAGTATCATGGACCTCCATGGAAATGTTTTTTTTGTGTGTGGCAGAGACAAAGAGTCAAAGAGAGGGACAGACAGGAAGGGAGAAAAATGAGAAGCATCAGTCCTTGGTTGCAGCTCCTTAGTTGTTCATTAATTGCTTTCTCATATGTACCTTGACCGTGGGGCTGCAGCAGACTGAGTGACCCCTTGCTCGAGCCAGGGACCTTGGGCTCAAACTGATGAGCCTTGCTCAAACCAGATGGGCCCCACACTCAAGCTACCGACCTCGGAGTCTCGAACATGAGTCCTCCGCATCCCATTCCGATGCTCCATCCACTGCGCCACCGCCTGGTCAGGCTATGTATTTCTTAATAACATACTATGTGTTTCAGAGGTTTTCTAACCTGTTTGTTTACTGCCGAGATGTGTGCTCACCTTACCAAGCAGTGTGGTCACTTATAATTTACTATTCACTTAATTGTATTAAATTCCAAACCAATAATTTTTAAAGCACTTAATGTCTTGATCACAGAATTTTGGACATGAAAGCTTAGTTATGTTGTCTAAAGAAACACAGAAAAACTGGGCATATTTACCCAATTCATTCTCTAAAGACAACTATATACAGGATTAAAGAAATGTAAAATGGCAAAAACCAAAGAAAACGTTCTTTAAAATTAAGAAGCCAGCAGGAAGTCAGTAAGTCACTAAACAGAATATGTCAGCATGCTACAACCAAATTAATCAATCAAATAGATATAATATACTATTGGGAAGTTACTCTAAGTACTCTTTAGATTGTTGACATTCTATTTGCCAGCCATTATTTAAGATTTCTAAGGCTTCCTCATTAAAAGGATAACCCTGTAACTGTGAAATCTATAATGTCTTATCATTGTCTATATTATGAAACTTATCTCTCTTAAACATGGTGCTGAACCCTCTGTTAAAATAATAGTAATTTTTATTGTAGAAATTACAAAAATCTAGAGTACTTCAGGAACTTTAACTTAATTAACATCTGAAAGTAAATAATTTTCATAGTATAGAAACACAGTGGCAGCAATAAAATTTTAATGTTTTAAAATTAGAAATTATAAAATGGTTATTAAATTTAACCCAAAACAGAATCTTTTGTTTACTTCAGCAAGAGAGATCTTTAATTTTCCTACATTTATATGCTTCCATTTCTCTACATTTATGTGCTTGTACTGGATCAAACCTGTAAATTTTCAATCGACTGACTCATCAGTTGCATTTGAAAATTAGAGATAAATAGAAGGTGTATGTTCTGTTGTTTAATAGGAGAGCCATTAGACACATGGCTTTGAGCACTTGTAGAATTGGCCTGATATTTGAGATGTCCTATAAGTATAAATGATCCACAAGATGTCAAAAATTAGTAAGAAAAATGTAAAATATCTCAATCATGTATGTTGAATACATGGCAAAAAAGTACATTTTAACATATATGTTTTAAGTATATTATTGCAATTAGTATTGGTTTATCTTCTCTGTTTCTATGTAGCTATTATTAAAGTTGCATAGGTGGTTCACTTTTTTGTCTTGCATGATGTTTCTATTGGGTAGGGCTAATCTACAGACCTAGGGGGAGACAGTGGATTTTAGTAAACTCAAGCTCAGGCTTACTATTTATTATATAGTGTCTAGAATGCATATTGCCTTTGTCATGAATAGGTTAAACAGAAATGAAAACATTTCTCTTATGAAGGATATACAAATTATTTTATTTAAAATGTTTATTTAAAAATTGTTCATTAGTTAAATTCATCAACTTTCTCAGCTAATTTCTGAAAGTGTGATACCTGTCTTTTTTGTCAGTATAAAAGTCAAATCACTGAAAATATGCAAGCTTCAATAATGTGTATGTCCCCCCCCCAAATTAACACTTTATTTCTCTCTTTTTTAGTAGTGTTTCTAAATACTTTAAAAGACACATGAGTATTTTCGTCTTCAACTGCAATTAAAACAAAAAACAAGTTTAAAGAAAAACTAAATTAATCTCCCTTTGGGGAAGTCTGTTCTTCTCTCACAGGGAATATGATGAAAGTTGCTTTGAGTTCTGCACACTTATACCCAGGAGTATATATTATATGGGTACTTTCCCCAAAAAATGTCACAGAAGGCATGTTTTAAGCACTTAAAATGTAATTTTGTTTTTAACTCTGTCTTTGAAATTTGAACAAAAGCAAAATTTCTATAATTTTATTTTTTATATATACATCATCTGTATATTGGATTGTGTGCTCACCACTCCAGTCAAGTCTCCTTCCATCACCATTTATCCCCACTTAACCCTTCTCTACCTCCCTACTCCTTTCCTCTGGTAACCACCATACTGTTGTCTGTGTCCATGAGATTTTCTTTTCTTTTCTTGCTTAATTCCTTCATCTTTTACACTCAGCCTCCAACCCCCTCCCCTCTGACAGCTGTCAGCAAGTTCTCTGTCTCCATGCTTCGGTTTCTATTTTGTTTTTTAGTTTATTTTGTTCATTAAGTTCCACATATAAGTGAAATCACACAGTACTTACTTTTCTCTCACTGGCTTACTTCACTCAGCATAGTAGTCTCCAGATCCATCCATGCTGTTTCAAAGGGTAAAATTTTCTTCTTTTTATTGCCAAGTAATATTCCACTGCATAAAAGTACCACAGCTTTTTGATTCACTCATTTGCTGATGGACAATCGGGCTGCTTCTAAATCTTGGCTATTGCAAATAATACTGCAATGAACATAGGGGTGCATATATCCTTTCAAATTAGTGTTTGGGTATGTGTCCAGAGTGGAGTTGCTGGGTCATAAGGAAGTTCCATTTTTAATTTTTGAGGAAACTCCATCCTGCTTTCCATACTGGCTGCACCAGTCTGCGCTCCCACCAGCAGTCACAAGGGTTCCCTTTTCTTCACACCCTCACTAGCACTTGGTATTTGATCTTCTGATGAGCGACATTCTGACAGGTGTAAGGTGCTACCTCACTGTGGTTTTAATTTGCTTTTCTCTTATGATTAGTGACATTGAGCATCTTTTCATGTATGTATTGGTCATCTGTATGTCCTCTTTGGAGAAGTGTCTATTCAGGGTTTTTTTCTCCATTTTTTAATTGGGTTGTTTGGGGGTTTTTTGGTGTTGAGTTGTATGAGTTCTTCATAAATTATGTATATTAATCTCTTATCAGATGTAGCAGTGAATATGTCCATACACAGTGGGTTGTCTTTTCATTTTGTTGATGGTTTTCTTTGCTATATGAAGACATTTTAGTGTGATGTTGTTCTGTTTGTTTATTTTATAATTTTTAAGGATATATAATTCCTAATTATAAATTTTAAGTAATATCTAATCTTGAAGTAAACTTCTGATGGTTTCTTATACTAGTAAGAGAAAACCCCATCAACATAGTGTCTTCATTTCATTCAATATACAGCTATTTAATAAGGAACTTAATACTTAATTTAAAAGTTTAAAACATATTTAGAATTTTAACTTAAGTAAAACTATACATTAGAAACTCTATGACCCAACCTCCAGTCACAGAGATCACATAAAGTTGAACTTTGAGTCAAACATGTTTGCTTACCCAATTTGGTATATGTTAAGTGGCATGTACTTACCATAAACATAGAGAATGCAAAAGGTCTTCACCACATCAGAGCTTAGGTAACACTTCATTTTACCAAACATAAATATACTATAACTTCTCTATTCTATATTTATGGGGCAGGTGTTGACCATATAATAATAAGTTACTGAAGTAATGTCAACTGGCAAAGTATACCCCATAAACAATATTGGTAAATACAGTAGGTTCATGAGGAAAATGCACTGTGTATTTTTGTTCTGCAAAGAGAGGGAAGGTTACAGTCCATAGCAATTACCCTGAGGCTTTTTGCTTCACAAAAGGTGGCTTCCAATTTCATTACCACTACTTTGGAGAATGCAGTCAGTGTGGTCACAGCATGGCCTACCTTCAAACTTTCCCTGCCAGTCTGAGAAAGCATCCTGTTGTGGGAGTGTAGTTGTTAGAGTTTAATGCTGCAGCTTTCAGAAAAGCAATAAACTAGCACAATGATTGCAGCCACTGCCAGAAATGGTCTTCTCATGACAAGATGTAGTAAATTGTCATTGATGCCCCTTAGCTAGAAAATAAATAACCATTTCCAAAATAGAATTTTTAAACTTAAATGGAACTAACTGAGGCATTTTTACCCACACATCAATTTAAACCATAGACATTTACTCTTCATGTAGTACATACAAGTTTCTGTGCTACTATTCTAGGGAGCTTAATATATAACATCACCATTTACTTTTAAAAACTTTTGTCATAAATTCTGCTCAATAAGTTCATCTTAATTAAACTGATATGATCCAAGGGAATCAAATTCTGATTTTGACCTGTAAATAACTTTAGTAACTGTGTTTTAATCACACCCTTGCACTCTACTGTAGCATAGTTTTATAAAAGACCTAATTGGATTTAGTAGACTAAATTTTGGTCATTTACTCATTTAACTATTATTTAGTACTAAACAATGACCTATGTTTAATATGTGATTGAGGTTATTGAGTACTATGTTAGGGTTCTCCAGAAAAAGAGTGCATCAAAAGGAGATATCTATATCTATATCTATCTATCTATCTATCTATCTATCTATCTATCTATCTATCTCTATATCTAAATATATATAATTATATATATATCCCTCATATATTTCATATATGTAAGAGGACAATTATACTGAAGTTATCTCACACAATTGTGGAGTCTGAAAAGTTCTATGATCCGCCATATGGAAGATGGAGAACCACGGAAGCAGGTGGTGTATTTCAATCTAAGACTGAAGGCCTCAGAACCAGGGAAGCCATGTCCAGTCTTAGGTCAAAGCCCAAGAGTGAGAGAGAGGAGCAAGACTATAAGTCCAAGTTCAAATTCAAAGGCCTGAGGAACAGGAGCTCCAATGTCTAAAGGCAGGAGAATATGAATGTCTCAGCTCAAACAGAGAGAGAAAATTTGCCTTTTCTCTGCCCTTTTGCTGTATTCCAGGCCCTCATTGCATTAGATGATGTCTACTCACATTGGTGAAATCTATATTCTTTACTCAATCTACCCTCTTCTGGAATCAGCCTCACAGACATACCTAGAAATTGTTACCAGCCATCTATACATTCCTTAACTAAGTCAAGCTGACAGTGAATTAACCATACAGGTGCCAATAAATATTTCATTTGTAATGGAAATAAAAAAATAAACAGAAAAATGAAATGACTTGTAATAAAGATATACAGGGATTATAGAATTTCAAAGGAAAAAAAATATAATTCTGTCATGATCAGAGATGACAATGTTTATAATCATTATTCAAATTACTGAAACTTGATTGCCTTCAATAATTTTATTCTTATTTTGATACAGGTCAGCAAGTCTGTTCAAATTACTATAGACAGACATTTGTGGGCTTTGTCCTACTTGCATGCAGATATATAAATGCAAAGATAGTATACAGATTTGCCTAGATAAATGTATTTATTCAATTCTGTAAGGCTTAACAATGAGCCTAATGGAAAAAAAATCATCTTAACAAAGAAGTTTCTTTTATTCTTTATGACTAAAAAATGGTTACATATTATCATTAAAAATATGTATTATATGATTTAAGAGTTGCTAAAATTAATACAAGCATTATCTCAGCAGTATTGCAGGTTTCTTTCCAGATTATATCAATAAAGTGAATAATAATGTTTTGATGGTGGAAGGCCTTCAATTTGTAAAAAGCACAACATCTATGATGTGCAATAAAGCAAGGTATGCCTATGTATGAAAATATCACACAGTTTAGAGTATTTGTACAGAATGATAAACTCAGCGTAAACATCAAAACCTAATTCTTATCACATGCACTAAAAAAGAAAAGAAAAAAAGTTAACTGCTGAGCAAGGGTCCTTATCTTCCCATGGAAAAGGAAATAAAAATCAAGACAATAAAAATATTTAATGGTTGTTTTTCCATCCTTTGTGATTATAAGGCTATGACAATTTATGGTAACAGCTGTGAGTAGTGTTTAAGAGAATATTTCTCTCCTGTTTCTCTCGGTGACGAGTCACTTTGATTCTTTTTTCTTCTAGATAGTGATATGAAGGAAATCTTTGTTAAGCCCAAGTACTTTATGCCACCTGAAAACATCACACTATTTTTTTGTGTGCATTTTGAAGTCATAAAATTGAATGATTTCAAATGTATGCATGACACTGGTATAAAATAATTATCAATATTTTGCATCATGTCATTCATATATAGAATCATTTGAGAATGTCCAAAGCCCAATATAACATCTTAGAAATTCCAATTTTATTGTGACTCCATGTAATTCTATGGCCATGGTTTTTCACTTAGCTATGATGTTTTTTAAGTAATTATAAAATAAGGTATTAAATTATTCAGATTTTTAACAGATTTTATTCTGTTGTTCTATTAAATAGAATCCTTATAATAAAAAATATAATGTATCTCAAACTAGTTAAGGGTATAATATAGATGTTGATATTGAGTGTTATACTTTATAAAACTCTATTGTTGAAACTATGGTTAAGTTGTAGCTATTCTTTGGCTTAACAGCAATGATCATTTAAATAAAACTTGAGATCTGTTCATGAAAGGCACAGTACTCAGGGGAGTCATTAGGACTGCCATGTATATAACATACATATAATCAGTCTTTCTCATTTCCTGTAAGCATTGCAGCTGATGGTGTGGTTTTTCAGGAGTTGTGATGTTTAGAAACAACATAATGCATTGTCTGTTGTCAAGTTTTTACTTAGACCAAAATCAAAATCTATGGGAATAGACATTCTTGGTTACACAAGATGCAGAGTCAGCCAAACAAAATTTTGATGACAAGTCTTTTAATTTTACATGTAACCCATGGAACTTTTCTAGGAACACAGTAAAATCCATTCAGGCGAACTTTGTTTACAGGTAGAATAACTGTTTCAAATTGTTTTCTCCCTATAATGTAACATTTACATGCATACTTATAATAAAGATTCATTTAGCAATTTATCTGAACTGTCACGAAGATTCAATGAATTCCTGCTGAACATAAATACTGGGTTTGCACTTTTCACATATTTCAGGAATGTTTTGAGTTCAAGAAGAGGGAACCAACTCGCATAAAACTACTACAGTAACTTTTTCCAATAGTGTTTATTCTGAGCAGACAAGTGGAGATACTTGAATAAAATGAGTCTGACTAGATATAAATGCCACAGTAGTGGGCAATGGAAGTTGTTCTTAGAATAGTGAAAGCATGGAGACAGATGACTCTTCATTTTCTGAGTTAACTTACTTTAGTGACATGAAAGGAAACTGTGGGATGGTGACTAACACAAGTGGGAAGAGTGGAAAAGCCAGAGAAAACCAAAATAGAGTTGGTATTTAAGACATTTTCTTAATTATTGCTTCTTGACTTAACTCCCCCCTCTTTTCCATCATATATCTTTGGATTGCTTTGAGTTTAGCTCTGAAATATTTATTACAGCAATAATCATTTTATATGTAGCATACACAAATTTGAAGGGTCTGATTTTAGGGACCTTTAATCTTCATTTTTAAGTTAAGGTGAATTGTTACTTTAACAATTGGAAATATTAAAGTAAGGTTCTATTAGAAACCAAGCATATGTAGTATGTAAAAATATAAATTCAGAAGCATATTTTTTCAGGCCTTTAAAAATTGTGAATTTTAATTGGAAAAATTACTTTTATAATAGGCTTTTGTGAACCATTTAGCTATTTCTTTAAAGCAATGTGTAGAAACGTCAAGGAAGCTGCCAACTCAAGAACACTCTTGAATACATTCCTCTTCCAGGTTCCCTTGTTACCATAATCTCTTGGGCTCTTCTACTGGGTATTTATTTTTATTTAAACTTTCTTACCTATTTTTGTGACCTATAAATGTTGAATGCCTTTAGATTTTACATTTTGGCCCTTTTCTTACTCTATACTTTCTCCACTAGTTATATCCCACAGAACTTTCTGTAGTAATGAAAATTTCCTATAAGCTGCACTGTCCAACATGGTAGTTTCTCTACATGTGGCTAGTGATCACTCATTTGAGTATGGCTAAGGGAATATGACAGAATATAAAGTAAATATTCCTCTCTGATTATGCTACCCAATAACAACATTGACTCTCTTATCTATTCCTTTACTATTTCTTCTTTTCTTCATTATTCTCTCTCTCAACTCACCTCTTTTGAAGATCTCTTTTATACTCAAAGATTGAACTATCATTCATTACTGATGATCTCCAAGTCTCCAGCTCACTGTACATTTAGTGACTTATTTACTATAATTTATTAAGCAATTAGTAGTTTTTTGGCCATGATACAAACATGATCTAAAAGAGAAGATTGACATTGAGGAAAGAATTACAACTGTCATGACTATTTCAGAAAATGCAGATATACCTACTAGAAATTTTTGTGAGAATATCCCACAAGTACATATAATCTAGTATGTTCATTTCTGAGTCATTTAAGGATTTTAGGTAATTGTCATTTTCTTGAAGCTGAAGAATATAAATCCTAGTTGCCATAGGACTCTTTTGTACTGGGAAAAAAATCACATGAACAGGCAAAAACAACAGCAATAGCAGTAATGAAATTACCCCAACCCAAAACTATATATCAAACATTGTTACATGTTAATGTAAATTTTGTGTATTATTTAGTTGGGTTTCTTTATTTTAGAGAGAGTGTGGGGAAGGACAGGAAGAGCAGGAAATGAGTCTTAGCTCTCTGAAGTGAGAGGACCATGAGCAACACTCAGTTATTCTTGGAGTGTGTTGGTGTGGCTGCCGAGCTTGATTACTTAATAAGGGAATTTTGGTACAATTTGGGAAGAGCAGGAACCCTGCTCACAGAATCTGAGTTGCAAAAAGAAAAAACAGAATAAAGTGCTTCCTTCCCCACCACCAACCTTGTATTTTTCAAAATTTCTGTTCTAAAGAGAACTGAAAAAGTCAAATACAATGAAAACGGTAAACCTTCACCGAGATTCACCAAATATTTAAATCTTTTATCATTGCTGTATCAAAATAATCTAAATCTGTTGTTATTCTTGTAGCTTGTCAAGTTAACAAAAATAGTGGGAGCCCTTCTGAATCAGTGCTGAGTCCTTTTCTTTTTTTATAATTCTTTTAGTGTTTTAGCATCTCTTTGATTCTGGCATAATAGATATTCAACTCTTTTAATTAATAATAATCTTTAGAAGCAAAGATCTCCACAGTCAGTGTTTCATTTCTGCTAAGTTATCATTGATTCTACACTTTACATTGGATAGACATAAAAATCTCCCATGGCACATTTTTAATAAAGAGTGCTAGATAATATTTCTAATAAAAATTTAATAATTACAGAGATCTCTGTCTTTTTTATTGTGGTATCTTATTCTCTTTCAATGAAAATATTTTAATAACATTAGCATATTTCTTTATTTACTCTCATCTACAATATACATAAAATAACATAAAAATTATGCCAATATTACTACTACTGACAATAAAAATTCTACTTAATAAATAGCTTTTGGACTTTATTATCTAATATTTTTATGCTTGGAATAACTCTTACTAAGATTGAATCATGACAGCATTGTGTTCCTAAGTTACTTAAATTATTTTTTATTATATTGTTATCTTTTTAAATTAAAATAGCTCATTTTTCTATTTTGATTTAATTTTGAAGTTTGCTTTCTTTCAAGTTTAATATTATATTTCTTGACATATAAACAATTAACTATGTTAAAATTTTTACTAAGGGAAATCTTGCTCTCATGGTATCCAGATCCCCGCTTCACTCCTGATTAACTTAAATAACCGTTTACATTAGCTTCTGGTTTATCCTGCCTTTAGTTCTTTTTGGGAAAAAAAAATACATTATCTTTTTACACAGCAGTAGCATATTATTAAATGTACTTGTTGCATCTTTTACCCATAAAAATATTATCTAGATAATACTTCATCAATTTGTACAAATTTTCCTCATTATTTTTTAAGATTTTTATTTATTGACTTTAACTAGAGAGGCAGAGTGGGAGAGAGAGAGAAAGAGACAGGAACATTGATGTTTTCCTCTATGTTCCCTGACTGGGGATCAAACTGGCAACCTCTGTCCTTTGGAAGGATGTTCTAACCAACTGAGCTATTCAGACAGAGTCTTTATTCTTTTGAATGGCTACTTTACACTCATTTTTAAAATTATATTATATTTTATTTAACCAGTCTCCTCTGAATGAGCATTTATGTTTCCAACTTTAGCTATTATAACAAACAAGTAACCTTTGCATACATTGTTTTGTATTTTGGAAGGCTTATCCTTAGGGTAAATTCCCAAAAGTGAGATTTCTAGGTCAAAGGGTAAATGTGAATTTTGTTAGATATTGCCAAATTTCCCTACACAGAGCTTGAACATTTTGCAATAAGTGAGAGTCCCTCATTTCTAATAGCTCCAGCTGCAGAATGTTCTCAAATTTTTGAAAATTTCCTATCTAATAAGTGAGAAATAGTAATCTCTGCGTAGTTTAACTTTACATTTTTTTCTTCCTTTTTTGTATTTTTTTTTGAAGTGAGAAGCAGGGAGGTAGACAGACAGACTCCGCATGCACCTGACTGGGATCCACCCAGCACACCCACCAGGGGGCAATGCTCTGTCCATCTGGGGTGTTGCTCTGTTGCGACCAGAGCCATTCTAGCACCTGAGGCAGAGGCCATAGAGCCATCCTCAGCGCCCGAGGCAATTTTGCTCCAGTGGAGCCTTGGCTGCGGGAGGGAATGAGAGAGATAAAGGAGAGGGGGAAGGGTAGAGAAGTATATGGGAGCTTCTCCTGTGTGCCCTGACTAGGAAATGAAACCTGGGACTTCCACACAGAGGGCCCATACTCTACTGCTGAGCCAACCAACCAGAGATACTTTGCATTTTTATTAAGTGTAAAATAGTAGTTATTTTCATGTTTTATGAATATTTTTCTGTATGAATTACATTCATGCGCTTTACCTATTTCTATGAGTTTTATCTTTTGTTTCCTAAAACTTATCTATATTAGAGAGATTAGTTGAAATGTGTGTCTGTGTGATGCTATATGAAGTTTTTGTTGTTTCTGACCTAAATGATATAAATGTTCTTGTCACTAGAGTATGCCTTTGATCTCTTCCACTATGGAGCAACTAATCATCTTTTCAGATTCAACATAAAGTTCATGTCCTGGATAAAGACTTTCCTGAGTTCTTTCTCCTGACTATTCCTTAAGAAGTGAACAATATTGCCTTTTTTCCATCAATGAAGAATGAAAGCACAAAAGGCAAAGAAGTGATAAAGAGTTTTGTGGAGATTTGGAGATGAAATCTCTTCAATCAAATGTAGGATTTTCAGAGAAATGGTGTGGGGGAAGTGATTGGCATCTAAGAATGACGACTTAGATGGAGACTAATGAACACCATCCTCCTTTCCGGGGAGTTAAGGACTCTCGGGCTGACGGCCTGTGCTACTGGAATACATTACTGAGTGGCTTTCAAGACCCACTTCTTTGATATACCAAAGTCCCTGTTGGAAATAAGGTAATGGAAGGAAATGACAGACTGAAAAGCTGTGTGAAAGTTATAATTTTAGGACATGATAATTGACTATTTTGGACAAGGATTTGAAAAAATAAAGAAGATGGAGTCTCCACCATGGTACACATCAAATTCCCTTAGAAAGGGTTGTCAAAGCCCCCTTTCCAAGGCCCCGCCCCATCTCTAGTGAGTCAGAAGCTCTGTGACTGTGTCCAGGAAGCTGGCACAGAGGCACTTGGGCAAAGATGGGATATTGAGCATGTGGTGTGAAATGGTCCCTATCTGTGTTCTGATAATGAACATCTTTCATACAGGTTTATTGGCATTTCAAGCTTATTCATTTTTCTTATTGTATTTTTAAGTTTCTTATCATTGCCTTTTTTAAAAAGGATTCTTTGTATATTCTGATGCTAAGCCTTTGCCAGCGATGTTTCTGACAAATAACATTCTCAGGTTATAGATTCTCTTTGCATTCTGTTTACTGCATCTTTTAAGTTAGAGTAGTATCTTTATTTTATGTAGTTAACTGTATTAATCTTTACTTGTTTTTCTCTCATCTTCTTTAAGCAATATTTCTATGACCTAACTGATAATCTCTATTGTTTATAAAAGTTGTTAAAACTTTATAGTTTTGCCTTTCACATTTTAGTTTTGCCTTTCACAAAACAGAATAATTTTCTTATTATTACTAAGTAGAAATCTCTATTTTTCCATATACTGAATGTGTGTTTGTCCACATATTTGTTGATGTGTATAAATGTATGTGTATGTATGCATGTATAATTAGATTATTTCATAAGTCTGTCTGTGAAAAACAAAGAGGCACTGGAGAAGGCAGGTCAGGAAGAGATTAAAACTTTAGTACACACAGAAAACATTCTAGGAACAGGGCTGGCTTCATGCAATTACAAGAGCCCCATGTCTAGAAGAGCCTGACTCTAGCTTAATCATCTGCTATTGCTAGAGTGAAATTTTTAGTAATTTTTTAACACAGAGACCCTCTTTTTAATTTTGTCATGGGTGTACTAGCTCCTACAAATTATGTCTAGGGAACATTGGCAACATGTGTCATTTGCTTGCTTTTGTCATTTTCTGGCTTACATTGGTTGAGGTCTCATGATTTAAAAAGATTAAGCTGTTCTATTGAAAAATAGAGTATGCTTTTTGGTTTTCTTCTTTTCTACTAACAACTTTCAGCTGGTTCTCCAGATAAAAGGATCAAAGATTTTACATGTTGGCTTTAATGAAAGACAAACAATTACTCTGTGATTTATTCTAATATAAAAAAGTGACTAAAAACAATGAAAACTCAATTTGCCTAACAAAGGCATGATAGAGAAAGGACATGTGATGACAATCAAATATGAAGATTACTGTGACTAAAGAATTTTCTCAGCCTACACTGACTGAATTTTTTCCCCCTATTGAAATCCACTAATTAGAAAAATGACTAATACTATAATCTTACCATAAACGCCCTCCAGCAGAGACCTATGACCCTGTAGTTTGCTTCCTATCTTCACCTAGCTGAAATCAATAAACATTGGGAATTCAGGTTGGTGAGGAAGAAAGGAGAAAGTAAGGTTTAGATCTCAAGAGAAGAACAGACCCATGTCAGATACCCCAGTGAGGTACTTTGGACCATGTGAATGCAACTCCATCTTATAAGGAACAGCCCTCTAAGTTATGGTAGAAACCAAATGATTTTAATTATATTGGATATGCCTGGCAAGGTTGGTTATTTATTTATTTTTTTAAGGTGAGTTTGTTGGGGAGGAGCAGGAAGCATAAACTAGTGGTAGTTGCTTCTCGTATGTGCCTTGATAAGGCAAGCCTGGGTTTCAAACCAGCAACCTCAGTGGTTCAGGCCAATACTTTTTCCACTGTGTTTCCACAGGTCAGGCAAGGTTGGGTATCTTTTGCTCTGATAGTAACAGGGCTCTATTCTTCATGAAGGGAGAAGTAGATAATGGAGTGGAATGATGATTGAAAAGCCTGGTATGTAAAATGCAGGGGAGAGAAGAAGCTGAGGATGTTCGCAGCTGTGAGGTTGTCAAAGTTTGAACAGACACTAGAGGCAGAGACAAGAGCTGCTCTTTACTGAGTGACAGGTCTGAGGAGTAGGGTGACATAGGGCTTCAGACTATATATCAGAGATAACCTGACTTGTTTCCCAACAAGGACATGTCCTCAAATTTAATTTTATTGCCATATTTATCTGGAAATGTGACAAAAAGGCATTCTAGGGCAAAGTTAACAAAATCTTTATTATTTTCTTTGACCAATAGAGGGACCCATTTCTTTTCATTCCATTGATTTTTTTAAAAAAAATTTCAATTAGTTTATATTCAATATTATTCTGTGTTAGTTTCAGATGTATAGCACGGTGGTTGGGCAGTCATGTACTTTATAAAGTGGGCCTCCTGATATTTCAAGTACCACCTGGCCCTATACACAGAATATTATTGACTATATCCCCATACTGTAATTTATATCTCTGGGCCTATTCTGTAACTACCCATTTGAACTTCTTAATTCCTTCACCTTTTGCACCCCACCTCCAAACCTCCTCCCATCTGTCAATTGTCAGTCTGATCTCTGTGTCTATAGGTCTGTTTCTATTTCATTTACTTTGTTCTTTAGAGTCAACCTATGACAAAATAATATGGTATTTGTCTTTGTCTGACTTATTTTACTTAGCATGATACCCTCTAGGTCCATACATGTTGTAGCACAAATTAAGATTTTATTGTTTTTTTATGACTGAGTAGTATTTCAGTATGTATATAGACCACAGCTCTTTTATCCGCTCATCAATTGATGAGCATTTGAGTTGCTTCCATATTTTGGCTCTTGTGAATAATGCTGCAATGAAGATGGGGGTGCATATATTTTTTCAAATTAGTGTTTTGGATTTCTTCAAATAAATTCTAAGAAATGTAACTTCTGTGTCATAAGGCAATGCCATTTTAAATGTTTTGAGGAAACTCAACATTGCTTTCCACAGTGGCTGCACCACTCTGCATTCTCACCAACGGTGCCTGAAGGTTCCCTTTTCTCCACATCCTTGTCAACACTAGTTGTTTTTGATAACCATTCTGACAGATATAAAGTGGTATTTCACTGTGGTTTGGATTTGCATTTGCATTTCTATGATAATTAGTAATGTGAACAACTTTTCATATGTCTAGTGGCCATTTGTATGTCTTAATTCTTTATATAAAATTTGAATATTAAGCCATTTTCAGATATATAATTGGTAAATATCTTCTGCCATTCACTGGGTTATTTTTTCATTTTGCTGATGGTTTCTTTTGCTGTGAAAAAACTTTTTACCTTGATGTAAAGACCTGTTTTTAATTATACTATTTTTTATTTTTTTGGAAGTCGTTTTCACTATTCATACATGATTCCAGGCTTTCTAAATCATTCCTATTGGTGTTTGGGGCCCCTATAATGACAATAATAAGAGCTGTGCTAGTAAGGAGTGGTGTCCAAGAGTGAGTGAGTGGGGCTGAGTCAACTGGGATAGAACAGTGAAGGAAAAAAGTAAAATGTAGCTCAAAGTAGAATGTACATTTATAGGAGCATTTGAGGGAGAACAACATGACAAGACATAGTACTTTGGAAAAAATGAAATAAACTGAAAGTCAGTTAAAGAGTAATAGTGATAAACAGGAAATCAAAGAAAAGAAGATCCAAAAGTAGAAGACTCAGTGTATGACTCTGGTCATGGGCTTAAGGTCTAAACAAGTAGCATCTCCTCTTTTTCATGGGGAGGTTAAAATAGTCACACTGCTTTGCTAAAAAAAAAAGCAAGGAAAGATGAGAAGAAAAAAATTGCAAAAGTAATATGCATCTTAAGCTGTGAATTATTTTCTTGCTTCTAGTGTAGAACAGAGTTATTTCATCAGTAGGTCAAAATCCAATAGCAAAATGTGAAATCAATCAAGTAATGATGAACTTTACAAAAAACAAAAAAGACAATAAACAAAAATAAATCATAATAGAAGAGAATATAAAGAGAATAAAACAGAATTGAAAGTATTAGAATGCATTGTATATTGAGAATAATTTAGAAAACTTACTTTATTTTTATATGTATATCTATAGATGTATTGTATGCTAAATAAGAGTAAAATATATTTTAAATATAGACTCTAAAGAATTTCTTAATTTTCTCCTAGCTCTGATATATTATATTTTGATCATTAGATTCTGGAAACAGGCTTATTTCAGGACACTAAGTATAGGCTAAAATAGGGATTTCAGATAATTTCAAAAACAAAGACAATATAGTAAAATTGTATTATAGACACATAGTACCTTATAAGTATTTTTAAAGAACTCTTCAATCATTGTTATTACTAAATCTTATCATGATATACATTTTTATCAGTGTTACTTTAAAAAAACTTTAGATTCATATGTTAAGACAGTTGGAATAAAGGATATAAGGAAATAAAAAATAAAATGTAAACTTATATTATTTAATTTATAACACAGAACAACTACCTACTATATCTACTTACAATAGAATTAAAAATTCCACTTTTTCTTAATGCATTTTTAGTATTTGTCAAATTGAACTTCTAGGGGGTAAGAAAAGGCTGCTTGCTAAACCAGAACTTTGTGAAAGTAGTAAAACTAAATAAGCTTTTGCTAAAATATTATATACAATTCACAAGCATTTATGTTTTACTATACAAATGTTAATCCTTAACTCAGACACTGTCTCACCGAATGAGGGAATAATGAAGCCTGTTAAAACCCAGACAGTGCAGCTGAACCAGAGAAATGGGGAAAAGTATAAACAAATCAAATGCTTAACCTTGCAATGAAGACATGTCAATATAAACATAACTGTACTTCTCATTTTCCTCACATATATTATTGGCAACACAATGAGAACTAGCTTTACCCTGTGAACTGAGCCATGACATTCATTGTAGTTCTGAACCTAACCATTAGGTTCTTTCCTAGAATTAGTGAATAGGGAAAAATTCATATTTTTACATTCTTAGATATTTTCTTTATGCCAGGAAGTGCTAGCCAGATTTTTTTAAAGATCTATATCTACAATCACAACAATGAAGAAAAACTAGAAAATGTATCAATTAGCTTTTGTGGAATAACAAGCTACACTAAAACTTACTGGCTTTAAACAACAAGCATTTATTACTTCATATTATTTTTTAGATTGTTTAAGCAGTTCTTTCTTTCTATGCAGGCTTGGCCAAAGATTGATGTTTAGAATGGTCCCACTCATGTTTTGACAATAGCCTAGTCAATTTGTTTGTAGAGTTTGCCTTCAAAAAGGTTTTTTCATCATCTAGGTCTACCTTGGTCTTCTGCACATAGTAGCATCAGGGTTTCAAAAGCAGAAAGAGAGCAAAACACAGTGCATAAACAGTTTTCTGAATCTCTGTTTGCATCACACTTGCTAGGTTTTCATGGCAAGTCAGATGGATAAGTCAAGGATTAAGGTATAAAAGGTTTACTCTATCTCTTGATGAAAAGTTGCAAGTTGGAAGAGACGTAAAATTACAAAGCATTTCACATTGCCTGACCGGTGGTGGTACAGGGGAGAGAGCATCTACCTGAAATGGTGAGGACCCAGGTTCAAAACCCCGAGGTCGCTGGCTTGAGCGTGGGCTCATCTGGCTTGGGTGCAGGCTTACCAGCTTGGGTGCAGGGTTGCTGGCTTGAGCATGGGATAATTGTAGTTATCCTGTGGCCACTGGCTTGAGCAAGGGATCACTGGCTTGGCTTGGGCTCCCCAGTTAAGGCATATATGAGAAGCAATCAATGAACAACTGAAGTGCTGCAACTACAAGTTGATGATTTTCATCTCTCTCCCTTCCTGTCTGTCTGTCTTTCCTGTGTGTGAGAAACAAAGTATTTTGCATTGTTTTGTGTGTGTGATAAGATAAGGATTGAATTTCACTCTTTCACATGTGGATATTCAGTTTTTCCAATACTGTTTGCTGAAGAGACTATCCTTCCCCCATCTTTCTTGGCATTCTTATAGAAGATCAGAAGATAGCATACATGTGGGTTTATTTCTGTCTCATTGTCTTTTATGTCTGTCTTCACGCCTGTACATACTGTTTTGATTGCTGTAGCTTTGTAGTATGTTTTGAAGTCATTGTTATGTCAGCTTTTTTCTTCTTTCTCAAGATTGCTTTGGCTATTCAGTGTCTTTTGCATTGCCACATGAATTTTAGGATTTTTTTTCTATTTCTGTAGAAAATTATATTGATGATGATAGTATTGAATCTATACATCATTTTGAGTAGTATGGATATTTAAATAATATTAAGTCTTATAATTCCTAAACATGCAATGTATATTGATTTATTTGTGTCTTCTTTATTTTCTTTCATTTATAGTTTTCAGTCTACAAGTCTTTCACCTCTTGGTTACAACTTTACACTGTAAAACTCCTAGAAGAAAACAAGGTAAAAAGCTTTTTCAATATTAATCTTGGTAATGATTTCTTGGCTATTACACCAAAATTACAGTAATTCAGCCTAACAATGGATAAATGAGACTACATCTGACTGAAAAGCTTATGCATGGCAAACTGCAAAATGAAAATACTTACAGACACTAATACTGATAAAAGGTCAATCTCCAAATATATAAGGAAAACCCACAACTCAACAGCAAATATAATAATAACAAAACATTCACAACATTTACAAACAAGCAAAGGACTTAAATAGACATTTCTCCAAAGAAGACATACAAATGGACCACAGGTATATGAAAAGGTACTCAACATCACTAATCACCAGGGAAATGAAAATCAAAAATACTGTCTCTCACCAGTTAGGACAGCTAGCATCGTAAAACAAGTCATGTCAAGTGTTCGTGAGTGCATGAAGAAATTGAAACCCTTGTACAATGTTGGTAGAAATGCAAAGTGTACAGCCATTATGGAAAAGAATGGCTTGAGTTTCCTCAAAAAATTAAAAATAGAGCTCCCATATGATCCAGCATTCCACTTCTGGGTATATATCCAAAAGAAATTAAATGAGGATGTCAGAGATGTTTGCACTACCATATTCACTGCAGCATTATTACTATAACCAACATATGGAAACAACTGAAATGTCCATTGACAGATGAATGTGGTATATACATATAATAGAATATTATTCAGCCTTAATAAGAAAAAGTCCTGTCACATGCAACAATATGAGTGAAACTGAATGATGTTATGCAAAATTAAACTTGCCAGTCATGGAAAGACAATTACTGCATGATTCTACTTATATGAGATAATTAAAATAGTCAAACTCATTGAAACAGAGAGTAGTAGTAATTGCCAAGGGGCTGGGGGGGGGGATTTTTCAATGGTCATAAAGTTTCAGTTATATGAAATGAGTAAGTTCTAGAAATCAGATGTATGACATGGTGCTTATAGTTAACAATATATTTCTTCAGTGAGAAATAGCCTTCTCCCAGCATTAGTGGAAGTCCAAACCTACAGTCTCCTCCAACTCTCTACTGTTTCCCCAGTGGGGATATTGCCAGGTTTAGCTCATGTTGGTAGTTCAGATTTTAGTGATGAGTAAACAGGTGGTTGATGGTGGAGGGAGGGGGAAGTGAAATGGAAGAAAGGGTGATGCAGAATATCTCTCCTGGCATCTCTAAAATCAATTACATATAAAGGAAGTTACGTATTTTGCCTGTGGATGAAACCTATCTTGGGCTTTGTCTCATAAGTATTTGGAAACAAAACTGAGCTATTTACAGAAAGTAAACTAAAGAACTGAGTGTGTGAAGCCATGATCATCCATCACTGAGCTTCTATTGGTAATGGCATGACATATCCAAATCTCCATAATTTAAAATATTGTCATAAAACAAACCTTTATTTTTTAGGTTTGTACTACAGAGCATAAAAAAAGAGAATGTGCTATTGAAAATATGTCCCTGTTACCCCTGTATTAATTTTCAGTGGGGTGTTTTCAACTGTGCATAGTTACAAATATAATTTTGATATTGTATCTTCTAATACAGCCAAATGATTCAGTGTAAAGCATAGCTATTAATAAGAACTCAAAATATGAAGTCATCACACCTGACTTTGAATTCTGTTTTGCTACTTACAAACAAGGTCACCCTGGGTAACTAGTTTGTAACCACTCTAAGCCTAAACTTCTTAATCAGTAAAATTGCAATAGTAATGATAACATTAATACTAAAATCAGCATGGTTTGGGAAATATTGATGTATGTCATATAATAGCATATTCTATTAGCTATTGTTTGTAGTTCTTAATTTTACTCAGAAAGACAATGGAACAGTTATTCTTATCCCTCACTGAATGTAAGAAAACACACTAATAGCTAACATGCAAAGATTGAATCTCAATGCCAAAGGATATTTTAACAACACTAAGATATCATAAATACATCTCAAGTTTAAAAAAAATTTCATAAGACTAATTTCAAAAAGCAGAGTTCTGCAAACTCTTCCAAACTGTACATGTACTTTGATTTCCAGTCATAATGATCTGATATCTTTTTTTTTGTCTTTGAGATCATGGACTAATCTTATTCTTTCTAATATATAATAAATTAGAATATAAAATTAGATAACATAAACTTATATAATCAAGTCAGAGTTTGAAGGATCATATTCCATAAATTCATTCCAAGTAGTAAAACACAAACACAGAAAATGCACATATAACCTGTGTAGTCTGGAAATAAATAAAGTTTTTATAAGTTGATGTACTTCCCATTTATTGTCTGAAATAATTGACCAGGTGTTCAAGGAAGCCAACTTTGAGGTTTCTAAATTCTTTCCATCTTCTCTAAACCCTTGGGGTAATATGTACCTCAGTGAAAGATCAAATTCCCCCAGAACACAGGGAAAGAGCTGTTTATTATAAGCAGTAAGTGCCAAACACATTATTGGAAAAACGGCAAAGGTTATTGAATATCTCAGAGTTTTCTGGTGGTGTTGTTGGAGTTTATCTGATTGTGGTTAATAAGACTAATGTAATACAGAACATTTTACAGGAATATAAAGATCACAATAAGTATGAGCCACCTTTGCTAGATTAGCTACCTATTCTGTCTAACCAGGTAAATCAGCAAAGGGCCAAATATTACAGTCAAGCACTTTAAAAAATAGCACATTACCCAGGACTTGATATCAGCCAAGTGTTAGAAGTTCACCTAGGATCTCACTTTGCCAATATTCATGGTTAGAAAAAAAAGACATATTTTGAAGCAGCCTTAATCCTATGCTAATTAAAGAACTTGAAAGCCATTCAAGGTTAAAAAAAAAGCTGGAAAAGAGAAAATATTTACATTATGTTTATAAATGCTATTACTAAGAAGAAGTAATATAATTGTTTTGGGCACAACTTTCACAAGACTTTTTTTAAAGACAGTGTAACTTGAAAGCCATGAAGAATGTGTTCTGGAAGAGAATGCGGGATGAAGACTTCACTATTAGTAGGGGGCATTCAGCACTGTGACGTGGCTCTTATATTAATTAATTTATTTATTTACTTAATTCAGTGAGGGGAAGGGTGGCAGAGAGACAGACTCCCACATGCGCCTGACCTGGATCCACCCCACAAGCTCACTATTGGGACATGCTCTGCCCATCTGGGTCATTGCTCTGTTGCTCAGCAACTGAGCTCTTCTTAGCACCTACCTGAGGTTGTGGCCATGGAGCCATCCTCAGTGTCTGGGGACAACTCACTCCAGTCGAGCCATGGCTGCAGGAAGGGAAAAGAAAGAGGGAGGGAGAAGCGAGAGGGTGAGGGGTGGAGAATCAGATGTGCATTCCTCCTGTGTGCTCTGACCAGGAATCAAACCTGGGATATCCACATGCCAGGCCAACACTCTATCATTGAGCTAACCATCCAGGGCCATCATGGGTCTTATAAACAAGCTGACTTTACTGCACCAGGAGAAGGGTGTTCCAGGTGGCACTAGGAAAGATGCACAATGACAATTTGTTTCCCACAAGAAATGAAACCATTTATTGGACTACTAGGAAATCAGCTTCATGCCCTGCCTGGTTGGAGTGTTTTGGCTGCACTGCCCTCTACCAGAAAGGGCAAGTGCCATCACAGTACCACCTCTGAGGGCCCTTCAGCACCAGCAAGCCCTCAGGGGCCACACATGATGACTTGAAGGTGTCATAGGCTTGTGCACTGTCAGTGCAGAATGGTTAGTTGGCTGTCTAGTCTTGCTTGGGGATTGTGGATAGGACTGAGAATCATTGGCTATGTAAGAAGAGAACTCTAGAGATCACAATTTCAGCTCTCTTTAAAGGTAAGGATATTGGTATCCCAGCAATATAAAGGCAAGAGCAAAAATAACAGCATGCCAACGATCAACTCTATCAATAAAAGTGCAGAGGAAAAAACACTATAATTAACTTCATAACAAATTAAGCAAAAGAGTGAATTGAAAAATAGCTTTGGTTCATAGAAGTTGTGTGTGTGTGATGTATTATACAACATATGAGGTAGATGAATAAAGAAAATATAATATGTACACTGATATTTTAACAGGGACCCAGTGTAGAGGCATTAATTGTTTTTTCTTTCTCCCTTTGTGCTTAACATTTTTCCTACCAAGAAAAGGTCATTCAAAATACAAAGATAATTAATAACTAGACAGTATTTGAGTATTAGTTAAAAACACTAACCTATATTTACATTTAATGACAAACTGACCTCTACAGACAAATTTTCACTTCCCCAGAGACACCTACATTTCTGAAATGGTCATGACAAGTAGCATATACTTTAATGTTGAGTGTATAGAAAAACCACCTAAAGAGATCATCTGGGTCACTTCTTTCCTCTGCAATAAGGAATGTAAAAATTCTTCAGAAAGCAATGCTACATGACATGTTCACGGGAACACAGTCCCAAAACATTACTAAAAACTTTTTTCATAAACTAACCCATAAAGGCTGTGTTGATAGCTAATCAATACTATTCAATCAAGGCAAATAAAATTACATCTTTTTTGCCCCTTTTATTTCTTTCTCTCTTCTTTATAAACTTCAGAATTTCTGCCATTATCTTGAAGTACTGTATTTACTATAAGGTTAAAAAATTTCCTTGAGATGACGTCAGAGTAATGGCGGAGTAGGAAGCGATACCGATAAATCTCCCCCAAACCTCAACAAGATCTTCAACCAGAAACAGAAAAACCTATCCTTGGAGCCTCCAGATGTTTCGCAATACACCCAAAGGTATGATCGAGCAAAAAATTGGCTAAATATATAACCAAACCCCGAAGGAAATAGGGAGTAAGAAATGCTCCGCCTTCCTCACTAACCTAAACAGGGCGGCTTTATCTGGTAACTGTGAATATAGAAACTGAGGCGGGCAAAGGGGGTGAATAGATCCAGGCCGCAGCAAAAACGGCCAAACCAGGCTAAGGCACAGAGATCCAAGCCAAAGAAAAACTGTTCCTGTGACAACCTGGGCAATACAGCTAACACTCGCGCCAAACCCAGACAAAGAAAGACAAGCGGGGCAGCCATTTTACTTGATCCCCTGGTAGCCGCATAGTGGGCGAGAGATTCCTTCCAAAGCCCCCGGAGGGTGCGCCGGTGTTACTCCACAGAGAGGCAGAGTCAGAGGCCTTTGTGTGGGCCGAAAGCCTCCGGGCAACCCCAGCACCTGGGGAGAGCCGCACACGGGGAGGAAGCGAGAGCTAATTCCAACACTGGAACTTTTCAGTGCGGGCGGGAGGTTTCACTCAGAGGGCGAGACTCCGACCTCACATCCAGGTCTGCGCACATGGAGAGTGGGAAGGAGACTCCTCCCAGCACCTCCGGAGTGAAAGCCCGTGTTGTCCCACGGAGGGGCAGAGTCGGGGGCCTTTGTGTGGGCTGAGGGCGGAGTCACGGGCTGCCCCAGCGCCTTGAAGGAGCAGCATACGGGGACGAGCGAGAGCCAATTCCAACATTGGAACTTTTCAGTACGGGCGGGGGGTTTCACTCAGAGGGCGAGACTTCTGGTCTAACATCCTAGTCTGCGCGCGCAGACCCGCCCGTATTACCGGACAGAGTGACAGAGCCAGAGGTCTTTGAGTAGGCGAAAGCCCCGGCTGATTATGCTAGCAGCTCTGACTGACTGAGCCTTACCCAGAGCCCTGTGCTGAGTGGAAATAAGAGTGGGGAGTTGACTGCTCTTTGAGCCTCTTACTATCCAGGCAGAGGCAGCAGCAACCCCATAGTTGGATTCTCAGCCTGCTGGTTGAGGAAGGAAAGACTAGGAGAGAGGCTCCTGGAACACGGACTCTCTCACTGTCGGAGCCTATAAACGCTAATGAGCCTCGACTGCAAACGAGACTGAAGCACAATACATGGCATCGCCATAAAGACATCAACTGCAAACCTCTACCTGAGCGTGCCAAAGGGGCAGAACCCAGGGTACAGAGTCGCTGACCAGGAAGAGGGAGAGAAAAGAAAAAGCAAGAAGATAACCTCTCAAAATCAGAATAATCCGCAGACTTTATAACCTATCCCATTTTATTATATATGTTCATTTGTTTCCCTTATCTTCATCCTTGATTTTTTTTTTCTTCTTTTTTCTTTTTTTTTTTCCTCCTCCAATTTGGTCGTTTAACTCCCTACTGGTCTTACTCTCTCCTCTCCTTGAACTACACTACCCATAAGTGTTACATCTCCCATTATCTTTTCTTTCCTCTTCCTTTCTCTCTATGAGGGTTGCACTCCAAAACCCTTAACTCTCTCTCTCTCTCTCTCTCCTCTTTTTTCTTTTTTCTTCTTTTAGTGGTTCCTTCTTTTTTTTCTCTCTCTCTCTTCTTTTCTCCCTCTATATTAGTTTCTCCTTTTTCCTTTACATCTCCTCTCATTCAAACCTCAATAACAAACAAATTATTTTATCTGGGACTCAAACTTATGTTTGTGGCATTTTGGGGGGTTTTTACTTCACCTTTTTAACTCACTAGCAGTGCTCCCATCCCTGGCTCTCCATTTTATCAAGCTCTTGTTCCACTAAATACAATAGTAATTTTTTTATTTTGTCCCCCCATTTTCCTGTTTCCCTCTTACTCCTCTCATCATAACTCTTAGTCAACCAACACCTAAACGCAAATCATTTTATTCTTGATCCAAACTTTTTCATTATTTGCTTTTTGTGGGTCCATACCACCACCCCTTTTTTTTATTTATTTTTTTTCTTGCCCCTTTATTACATTTCCCCAATTCAAGCCCTCCATTACAGGCATTGTTTGTTCTATTAAATACAATATAATTCACAGTTCACCACAATATTTTCTCAAGAAAGAGGAAAGAGGAGAGGAGAGAAAAAAAGGAGGGGGGGAATTAATTTCTTTTTTTAAAATTTTATTTTATTTTTCTTTATTTCATTATTAATTTTTTTTAAAAAAAAACAACTTTTTTCAATTTTTTATTTTTTTAACTTTTTATTTTTTATTAAATCTCATTAATACTATCAACAAAACCACCCTCAGATGCCATTAAGGAAGAGAAAATTGAATATCATGGATACAAAACAAAGAGAGGTAACACAGATAGAAGAGGAAAAATCTATGGAGAAAAAATTTAATATATTGGAATCCTTGGAGTTAAATGACAGAGAATTCAAGATAGAAATCCTAAAAATACTCAGAGATATACAAGAAAAGACAGAAAGGCAATTTAGGGAGCTCAGAAAACAACTCAATGAACACAAAGAATATATGTCCAAGGAAATTGAAACTATAAAAACAAATAAAACAGAGATGAAAAACTCAATTCACGAGCTGAAAAATGAGGTAACAAGCTTGGCTAATAGAACAGGCCAGATAGAAGAGAGGATTAGTGAAATAGAAGACAAGCAACTTGAGGCACAACAGAGAGAGGAAGAAAGAGACTCAAAAATTAAAAAAAATAAGATAGCCCTACAAGAATTATCTGACTCCATCAGAAAGAATAACATAAGAATAATAGGTATATCAGAGGGAGAAGAGAGAGAAAATGGAATGGAGAACATACTCAAACAAATAATAGATGAGAACTTCCCAAGCCTGTGGAAACAACTAAAGCCTCAAATTCATGAAGCAAACAGAACTCCGAGTTTTCTTAACCCCAACAAACCTACTCCAAGGCACATCATAATGAAATTGGCACAAACCAATGGCAAAGAAAAGATTCTCAAGGCAGCCAGGGAAAAGAAGAATACAACATATAAAGGAAGGCCCATTAGACTATCATCAGATTTCTCAGCAGAAACCCTACAAGCTAGAAGAGAATGGACCCCAATATTTAAAGTCCTGAAAGAGAGGAACTTTCAGCCACGAATACTATACCCATCAAAGCTATCCTTCAAATATGAAGGAGAAATAAAAACATTCACAGATACAGAAAAGATGAGAGAATTTATCATCAGAAAATCCCCACTCCAGGAATTACTAAAGGGGGTTCTCCAATCAGATACAAGGAACAAAAAAAAAAATAAAGCCACAAGTAAAAGCTCCAAGAAGAACACAATAAAACCAAATTTAAACTGTGACAACAACAAAAAGAAAGGGGGGAGAGGATGGAGATTAACAGTAGCAAAGGACAATGGAGTGCAAAAGTACTCACAAAATAGTGCGCTACAATGAACAGGGTAGGAACCCTTTTCATTACCTAAAGGTAACCACCATTGAAAAAACCACCACAGAAGCACATGAGATAAAAAAGATAGCAACAGTGGAAAGATGTATGGAATACAACCAAATAAAAACAAAAGATAAAAAAACAAAAAAGAAGGATCAAACAAGACACAAAACTAACAGAAAGCAATCTATAAAATGGCAATAGGGAACTGACAAATGTCAATAATTGCACTAAATGTAAATGGATTAAACTCACCAATAAAAAGACACAGAGTAGCAGAATGGATTAAAAAAGAAAATCCAACTGTATGCTGCCTACAGGAAACGCATCTAAGTAACAAGGATAAAAACAAACTCAAAGTGAAAGGCTGGAAAACAATACTCCAAGCAAATAACATCCAAAAAAAAGCAGGCGTAGCAATACTCATATCTGATAATGCTGACTACAAGACAACAAAAGTACTCAGAGACAAAAATGGCCATTTCATAATGGCTAAGGGGACACTGAATCAAGAAGACATAACAATTCTTAATATATATGCACCAAACCAAGGAGCACCAAAATATATAAAACAGCTACTTATTGACCTTAAAACAAAAACTGACAAAAATACAATCATACTTGGAGACCTCAATACACCACTGACGGCTCTAGATCGGTCATCCAAACAGAGAATCAACAAAGATATAGTGGCCTTAAACAAAACACTAGAGCACCTGGATATGATAGACATCTACAAGACATTTCATCCCAAAGTGACTGAATATACATTTTTCTCCAGTGTACATGGATCATTCTCAAGAATTGAGCATATGTTGGGCCACAAAAACAACATCAGCAAATTCAGAAAAATCAAAGTTGTACTAAGCATATTTTCTGATCATAAAGCCTTGAAACTAGAATTCAACTGCAAAAAGGAGAAAAAAAATCCCACAAAAATGTGGAAACTAAACAACATACTTTTAAAAAATGAATGGGTCAAAGAAGAAATAAGTGCAGAGATCAAAAGATATATACAGACTAATGAAAATGACAATACGACATATCAGAATCTATGGGATGCAGCAAAAGCAGTGATAAGAGGGAAGTTCATACCACTTCAGGCATATATGAACAAACAAGAGACAGCCCAAGTGAACCACTTAACTTCACACCTTAAGGAACTAGAAAAAGAAGAACAAAGACAACCCAAAACTAGCCAAAGAAAGGAGATAATAAAAATCAGAGCAGAAATAAATGAAATAGAGAATAGTAAAACTATAGAAAAAATTAATAGAACAAAGAGCTGGTTCTTTGAAAAGATCAACAAAATTGACAAACCCTTGGCAAGACTTACCAAGGAAAAAAGAGAAAGAACTCATATAAACACAATCCAAAATGAAAGAGGAGAAATCACCACGGACACCGTAGATATACAAAGAATTATTGTAGAATACTATGAAAAACTTTATGCCACTAAATTCAACAATCTAGAAGAAATGGATAAATTCCTAGAACAATACAACCTTCCTAGACTGAGTCAAGAAGAAGCAGAAAGCCTAAACATACCTATTAGTAGAGAAGAAATAGAAAAAACCATTAAAAACCTCCCCAAAAATAAAAGTCCAGGACCTGAAGGCTATACCAGCGAATTTTATCAAACATTCAAAGAAGACTTGGTTCCTATTCTACTCAAAGTCTTCCAAAAAATTGAAGAAGAAGCAATACTTCCAAACACATTTTATGAGGCCAACATAACCCACATACCAAAACCAGGCAAGGATGGCACAAAAAAAGAAAACTACAGACCAATATCTCTAATGAATACAGATGCTAAAATACTAAACAAAATACTAGCAAATCGAATACAACAACATATTAAAAAAATAATACATCACAATCAAGTGGGATTCATCCCAAAATCTCAAGGATGGTTCAACATACGTAAAACGGTTAACATAATACACCATATCAACAAAACAAAGAACAAAAACCACATGATCTTATCAATAGACGCAGAAAAGGCTTTCGATAAAATACAACACAATTTTATGTTTAAGACTCTCAACAAAATGGGTATAGAAGGAAAATATCTCAACATGATAAAGGCCATATATGATAAACCATCAGCTAACATCATATTAAATGGCACTAAACTGAAGGCTTTCCCCCTTAAATCAGGAACAAGACAGGGTTGTCCACTCTCTCCACTGTTATTTAATGTGGTACTAGAGGTTCTCGCCAGAGCAATCAGACAAGACAAAGAAATAAAAGGCATCCATATCGGAAAAGAAGAAGTAAAGGTATCACTTTTTGCAGATGATATGATCCTATACATCGAAAACCCCAAAGAATCCACAAAAAGACTACTAGAAACAATAAGCCAATACAGTAAGGTCGCAGGATACAAAATTAACATACAGAAGTCAATAGCCTTTCTATATGCCAAAAATGAAACAATTGAGAATGAACTCAAAAGAATAATCCCCTTCACAATTGCAACAAAAAAAATAAAATACTTAGGAATAAACGTAACAAAGAATGTAAAGGACTTATATAATGAAAACTATAAACCATTGTTAAGAGAAATTGATAAAGATATAATGAGATGGAAGAATATTCCTTGTTCTTGGTTAGGAAGAATAAATATAATCAAGATGGCTATATTACCCAAAGCAATATACAAATTTAATGCAATTCCCATCAAAATTCCAATGACATTTTTTAAAGAAATAGAGCAAAAAATCATCAGATTTATATGGAACTATAAAAAACCCCAAATAGCCAAAGCAATCCTAAAGAAAAAGAATGAAGCTGGGGGCATTACAATACCTGACTTCAAACTCTATTATAGGGCCACGACAATCAAAACAACATGGTATTGGCAGAAAAATAGACACTCAGACCAATGGAACAGAATAGAAAGTCCAGAAATAAAACCACATATATATAGTCAAATAATTTTTGATAAAGGGGCCAAGAACACACAATGGAGAAAAGAAAGCCTCTTCAATAAATGGTGCTGGGAAAACTGGAAAGCCACATGTAAAAGAATGAAACTGGACTACAGTTTGTCCCCCTGTACTAAAATTAACTCAAAATGGATCAAAGATCTAAACATAAGACCTGAAACAATAAAGTACATAGAAGAAGACATAGGTACTCAACTCATGGACCTGGGTTTTAAAGAGCATTTTATGAATTTGACTCCAATGGCAAGAGAAGTGAAGGCAAAAATTAATGAATGGGACTACATCAGACTAAGAAGTTTTTGCTCAGCAAGAGAAACTGATAACAAAATAAACAGAAAGCCAACTAAATGGGAAATGATATTTTCAAACAACAGCTCAGATAAGGGCCTAATATCCAAAATATACAAAGAACTCATAAAACTCAACAACAAACAAACAAACAATCCAATAAAAAAATGGGAAGAGGACATGAACAGACACTTCTCCCAGGAAAAAATACAAATGGCCAACAGATATATGAAAAGATGCTCATCTTCTTTAGTTATTAGAGAAATGCAAATCAAAACTGCAATGAGATACCACCTCACACCTGTTAGATTAGCTATTATTAACAAGAGAGGTAATAGCAAATGTTGGAGAGGCTGTGGAGAAAAAGAAACCCTCATACACTGTTGGTGGGAATGTAAAGTAGTACAACCATTATGGAAGAAAGTATGGTGGTTCCTCAAAAAACTGAAAATAGAACTACCTTATGACCCAGCAATCTCTCTACTGGGTATATACCCCAAAAACTCAGAAACATTGATATGTAAAGACACATGCAGCCCCATGTTCATTGCATCATTGTTCACAGTGGCCAGGACATGGAAACAACCAAAAAGCCCGTCAATAGAAGACTGGATAAAGAAGATGTGGCACATATACACTGTGGAATACTACTCAGCCATAAGAAATGATGACATCGGATCATTTACAGCAAAATGGTGGGATCTTGATAACATTATACGAAGTGAAATAAGTAAATCAGAAAAAAACAGGAACTGCATTATTCCATACGTAGGTGGGACATAAAAGTGAAACTAAGAGACATTGATAAGAGTGTGGTGGTTCCGGGGGGAGGGGGGAAAAGGGAGAGGGGGAGGGGGAGGGGCACAAAGAAAACTAGATAGAAGGTGACAGAGGACAATCTGACTTTGGGTGATGGGTATGCAACATAATTGAAAGACAAGATAACCTGGACTTGTTGATCTTTGAATATATGTAACCTGATTTATTGATGTCGCCCCATTAAAAAAATAAAATTATAATTAAAAAAAAATTTCCTTGAGAACAAACTCTTTTTAAGAAATCACTATTTAAAAAGAAAAAGAAAGAAATTATTATTTAATGAACCCAAATGAAATTTCTTTGGCAGATTTATTTAAAATACACCATCACTTTATTAGTTTGCAATCTGAAATATATTCTAAGAATACTCAGCTTTAGAAAACAATCTTTCTGCTTCAGATGTTTTCTTATATATGCTTTCTTTCCCCTGTGGCAAAGAGCACATAACATAAAATTTACTGTCTTAACCACTTTAAAGTGTACAAATTGTTAACATTCACAGTGTTACGAAACAGATCTCTAGAACTTTTTCATCTTGCAAATCTGAAACTCTGTACCTATCAAACAGCTCCTCTTCCTCCCTCTCTCAAAGACTCTGGTAACCATTCTTCTACTTCTGTTTCTATGAATTTGATACTTTAATTTTCTCATATGAGTGGAATCTTACAATGCCTTTTTGGAACTGCTTTATTTCACTTAGCATAAAGCTCTCAAGAGTCATCAATGTAGAACGTGACAAGATTACTTTCCTTTTTAATACTGACTAATATTCCACTGTGTGTGTGTGTGTGTGTGTGTGTATCTCACATTTTATTTATTTATTCATCCCACTGGTTATTTGAGTTGCTTTCACCTCTTAGCTTCTATACAAATGGATGTGAAAATATCACTTTGGACTGTTTTCAATTCTTTTGAATATATACCCAGGAGTGGATTTACTCAGTTATATAGTAGTTCTCTTTTTAATTTTTTGAGCTATCTCCGTATTGTTTTCCATAGCTGTTACAACATTTTTATATATCAGTATTGTAGATTTGTGTTAAGAAAGGAGAAAAATAAAATGAAAAAAAATTCAAACTTTAGATTCTTTAAGAAATGAGGAACTAAACTTTTATAAACAACATTTGAAAAGGATACATATGTGTTTAATTCGTGACAGTCAAAATAACTCAATTGGTATTAAAAGAAACAGCAATAACTCAAGTATTTTTTCTTGTTAATTCATGCTTTACCATTTCCCTACTACATACTCTAACAACTTAGTACTTTTACTTCTTGGTACTGTTTAAAATGCATGGATAGAAGTCACAAAAATATAATGACCTAAGAACATTTAATAAATCAGTCCCTACTTTTGTATGTAGTTTTCGTTTCAAAAATATATTAGCTGCTTTTATTATATTGTACACAGAGTATCAACTAACAGCCATAAGAAATGTATATAGTTTTTAAAAAGTTATGCTGGCAGTATAAAAATTGATTAGTAAAATTTTGAAGACAAAATATTATATAAGTCAAATAAACTATATAAAAAGAAATGTATTTAAAAAGTAGATGTTCTGGCCTGACCATGTGGTGGTGCAGTGGATAGAGCATTGGACTGGGATGCAGAGGACCCAGGCTCAAAACCATAAAGTCACCACCTTGAGTGCAGACGCACTGGCTAGAGCATGGGCTCACTGGCTTGTGCGCAAGGTCACTGGCTTGAGCTTGGATCATAGACAACCCCATGGTCACTGGTTTGAGCCCAAAGGTCTCTGTCTTGAAGCCCATGGTTGCTGGCTTGAGCCCAAGGTCATAGGCTTGAGCAAGGGGTCACTTACTCTGCTGTAGCCCCCCAGTCAAGCTACCTATGAGAAAGCAATCAATGAACAACTAAGGTGCCACAATGAAGAATTGATGCTTCTCATCTCTCTCCCTTCCTGTCTGTTATCTGTCCCTTTCTCTGTCTCTTTGTTTCTGTCACACACACACAAAAAGTAGATGTTCTGAATAAATACATTTTAAATAAATGGACTCATGTTTATCCAACTTTTTATTTAAAAATCTCTACTTTGAGTCTGACCAGGTGGTGGCACAGTGGATAAGGCATCAGACTGGGACATGGAGGAACCAGGTTTGAAACCCCAAGGTCGCTGTCTTGAGCACAGCCTCATCTGGCTTGAGGGTGGACTCACCAGCTTGAGCTGGGTCACTGGCTTGAGCATAGGAATCATAAACATGACTCCATGGTCGCTGGCTTGAACCCAAGGTCACTGGCTTGAGCAAGGCATCACTTGCTCTGCCGTAGCCCCCAGGGCAAGGCACACATGAAAAAGGAATGAATGAACAACTAAGGTGCTGCAACGAAGAATTGGTGCTGCTCATCTCTCTCATTTCCTGTCTGTCTGTCCCTGTCTGTCCCTCTGATTCTCTTTCTGTCTCTGTCAAAAAAAAAAAATCTCTACTTTAAAATGTCTGACTAATGCAAAATGCCTCTTTTGTCTCTTATGAGGACAACAGTAATTGGATTTAACACCTATCTGAATAATCGACCCACATTAAGCCTGGAAGGCTTCTTATGTTTATCAGTGAGCTAACCATGGGATAGACTATCTTCTTGTATTTAGGCCCCAGAACCAGTCAAAATATTATGAATTAAAATCAAATATAAGATTAAACATTTTTTTAAAGTAACTTTTAGAAGTAAATATATCAGGCCTGGCTTTAAATGATCAACTATTGTTTTTAAAAGAAAATGGTTTAATGGTTTAAGTTTATGGATTTTCAGGGAAAACTTAATAAACACAACTGACAATTAGCTAAAATTTTTTAATCAGTTCTGTTTACATATATATATATATATATATATATTTAATCAGCTAAAGTAATGACACAGTCAAGGAATTGAAAGCATTTAATTTTCCATGCTATTTTTTGTTGAGAAGTTTCCTTGTGTGATTTTAATTCCATTTAAACTTAAAAGATAGAAATGTGTGACTGGCTCCTTTTGAAGAAGAAGAAAACAGACCTGAAGAATCATACAACTCATTAATTGTGGTATGTTGTCTATCCTTATGTGTGCCCACAAATTACCCTGCTTTGGCAGTCTTTTTTTTTTTTTTTTTTTTTAATAAAAGCATTTTTGTGGAGCATCAGTTTGAATTTTATCACCAGTTTTTTTTCTCAATTCGCCTACATGACAATTCAGAACTGAGCTCTGGAGCCCAGCCCCCCGGGTCACAGATCCCAGCTCCACTATGTGCTCGACTCAGTTAGTGACATAGTCTGCACTGCAGTCACCTCTACTCTCCTGGCATGCAGTTTCTTCAGTTGTTCTGAGAAGTAAACAAAATCATATTTGAAAGTACTTGGAACAGTGCCTTCCATACAGATAATGTAGAATGAATGTCAACTGCTATTATTATTATGTACCTAATGACTTAACACCTCATGAAGAATAGAAGCTTTAATTTCCAATATGTAACATTGAAGACACATAACCAATAACTGAAATAAATAAACTATATGAATACATAGCCTAAGGCTATTAGTATTAGTTTCCTAAGGCAATGAAACAAATAATCAAAAACTGAGTGGTTTAAAACAACAGAGATTATTCTTTCATAGTCCTGGAGGCCAGAAGTCCAAAATCAAGATGTGGTCAATGCTAGATTCTGACAGTTCTTGGGAACTATCTTTATTTGGCCTACAGTGGCTCTAGGTAGTCTTTGGTTATATAACTTCAATATCTGTCTCTGTCTTCACATGGTCTTCTCTTTTTTTTCCTCTTCTTTCTCCTATAAGGACATTAGGGGTCAACCTGGATACTTCAGGATAATCTCATCTTGAGATACTTAAGTATATCTGCAAAGACTATTTTTAACAAATGGGATTACATTGACAGTTTCCAAGGATTGTGATATACACATGCCTTTTTAGAAGATACCATTCAATACACTACACCTTTCTCATCTAACATTTGATTTTTATTTACTATATTCTTTTCACTTAAAATGGAATAATAAATTTAAACTTAATAATATTAAGTTCATAATATTAAACTTAAATGGTTTTTTTGTGTGTATTTTTCTGAAGTTGGAAACTGGAAGGCAGTCAGACAGACACCTGCATGCGCCTGACTGGGATCGACGTGGCCCATTGGGGGCATTGCTCTGTTGCAACCAGAGCCATTCTAGTGACTGAGGCAGAGGCCATAAAGCCATTCTCAGCGCCTGGGCCAACTTTGCTCCAATGGAGCCTTGGCTGTGGAAGGGGAAGAGAGAGACAGAGAGGAAAGAGAGGGGTGGAGAAGCAGATGGGTGCTTCTCCTGTGTGCCCTGGCTGGGAATTGAACCCGAAACTCCTGGACGCCAGGTCGATGTTCTACCATGGAGCCAACCGGTCAGGGCCAAATGTTCTAATATTTTTAAGGAAATTAATTTACCTGATTTTATCTGATAAAATATATTATAGGTTAATTAATTTTTTAATTAATGTATTACCTAAAAGAAAATGTATTTTCATTTTAGAAGGATAATGAATATCACCTTGACGTTAGATATGATGTAAGTTATAATTTTATCTAGTTATATGGGAAAAGTAGATTCTATTTTTATCAATATATTGAAATGAAAAGTTCCACAAAGCTTTCAATGTCACCTAAGGTTCTTAAGAATGAAATGTTATATTTAAAAAATGTATGATTTGGATGTCAGAGATATGGCGCTGTGAGGAGCAATACCTATAATTCTCCCCAAAATTTCAACAAGTTCTTCAACCAGAGACAGAAAAATCTATCCTTGGAGTGTCTAGAAGTCCGACAAACTGAACACGAAGGTATGATCGAGCGAAAAATTGACTAAATATATAATCAACCCTGAAGAAAATAAGATGGAGAAAGAAATACTCTGCCTTCCTCGCTAATCTAAGCAAGGGCTTCTTTCACTTGAAACTGAGAGAGTAGGAGCTAAGGTGAGCAAAGGGGGTGGAGAGAGTGAGGCTGTGGCACAGATGTCCAAGCCGAGGACCTGTGGCAACCCAGCCAACACAAGCTAACACCTGCACCAGACCTTGACAAAGACCGGTAAGTGGTGGCAACCATTAGACCCAATATCTTGGTAGGCAAGCACAAATAGTGTGCAAGAGGTTCCTCCTAGCACCCCGGGAGTGGATGCTCATATTACCAGACAGAGGGGCAGAGTCAGAGGCCTTTGCGTGGACTGTGACCAGAGTCTCGGTGCGGTCCCTGCACCCTGAACAGCGGCGCTCAGGGAGTGCGTGAAAGCGAACTTCCCTACGCCTGAACTTCTCCGGTCAGGTGAGGCGCCTCACCCAGCCATACAAGCTAAAAGACCTGAGAATGATTAGCTTAACCCACAGTCTGCGTACCTCCCAACTGACCTATTTGACTCTAACTGGCAAGATATCTCTCAGTTCAGCAATCTAAGACAAGAGGCATGATATTTTTTAGTGCCTCTTGCTATGCACATAGAGGTGGGGGCAACTTCTGATTGGCAGAGTTTTCATACTCAGGGTTATAAGTTAAAAAGAGAGATTTGGCAGCTTGTAAGACCTCCTGTTTTGCAAACAGCAACTAGGACATCTTCTACTCAGCCAAAAGAGGTTACAAAGTGCAAAAAGCCTGGGGAGAGTGGTCCCACAGAGTGCTAAGGAATACTGGACATGCCTGGAGGTACATAGAAAGGCACCTTGAGAGAAATTGGCTCCAAGCCCTGCCTGATTACACTGGCGGCTCTGACTGACAAAGCCCTACACAGAGCCCTCTGCTGAGTGGGGATAGAGTGGGGATTTGCTAGCTCTTTGAGCCTCTTACTGTCCAGGCAGAGGCAGCAGCAACCCAATAGCTGGATGACCAGGCTGCTAATTCAGAAAGGAGAGACTAAAAAAGAGGCTCCAGGAAAATGGAATCTCTCACTGTCAGAGCCTGCAAACGCTAACAAGCCTTGACTACCAACGAGACTGAATCCTAATATATGACATTGCCATAGAGACTTATCAACTGCAAATCTCTGCGTAAGCATGCCACAGCAGCAGAGCCCGGGGTACAGAGTCACAGACCAGGAAGAAGGAAAGGAAAGAAAAAGGAAGAAGGCAGCCTCTAAAAATCAAGAAAAATCCACAGACTTTATAACCTTTTCCATTTTTTTGTTTGTTTCTTTTATCTTCTTGTCTTGATTATTATCTTCTTCTTCCACTTGGGTCATTTTATTCTCTGCCTGTCTCATTCTTTCCTCTTTTTGAACTACACTACCTATAAGTGTTACATTTCCCATTTTCTTTCTTTTCTTCTTCCTTTCTCTCTATGAGGGTTGCACTCCAGATCCCTTAACTCTCTTTCTCTCTCTTTTTGTTCTTTATTATTTTTTCTCCTTTTTGTTTTTTTCTCTTTCTTTTTTTCTCCCTCTATATTAGTTTCTTCTTTTCTCCTTTACTTTTCCTCCAATTCAATCCTCAATCCCAAACAAATTATTTTATTTGGGACTCAAATATTTTGTTGTGGCACTTTGGGTGCCTTTTACTTCACTTTTTAACTCATTAGCAGTGCTCCCAACCCTGGCTCTCCATATTATCTAGTTTTAGCTCCACTTAATACAATAGTAATTTAAAATTTTTTCCCTTTTTCCTGCTTCCCTCTAATTCCTCTCATTATATCTCTTAGTCGACCATCACTTACAAGCAAATCAGTTTATTCTTGATGCATATTTTTTCTATTTTTGCATTTTGTGGATCCATACCTCCTTTTTTACCCCTTTATCATTCTCCCCAACTCAAGCCATCCTTTATAGGTAGCTTTTGATCTATTTAGCACAATATAATTCACAGTTCAAAACATTTTTTTCTCAAGGAGGGAGAGCAGAGAAAAAAATTAAAAAGAAAAATAATAAATTTTCTTTTTCTTTACTTTTTATTCTTTATTAATTCTCATTAGTACTATCAACAAAACCACCCTGAAATGACATTAAGGAAAAGGAAATCAAATATCATTGTTACAAAAGACAGAGATGTAGCACAGATAGATGAGGAAAAATCTATGGAGACAAAATTTAATATATTGGAAACCTTGAAGCTAAATGACAGAAAATTTAAAATATAAATCCTAAAAATACTCAGAGATATACAAGAAAACACAGAAAAGCAATTTAGAGAGCTCAGAAAACAACTCAACGAACACAAAGAATATATTACCAAGGAAATTAAAACTATAAAAACAAATCAAATACAGATGAAAAACTCAATTCATGAACTAAAAAACGAGATAACAAGCTTAGCTAATAGAACAGGCCACATAGAAGGTAGGATTAGTGACATAGAAGATAAGCAACTTGAGGCACAACAAAGAGAAGAAAGAGACTCAAAAATTAAAAAAAAAGAAAGAAAGCCCTATAGAAATTGTCTGACTCCATCAAAAAGACTAACATAAGAATAAAAGGTATGCCCTGGCCGGTTGGCTCAGCGGTAGAGCGTCGGCCTAGCGTGCGGAGGACCCGGGTTCGATTCCCGGCCAGGGCACAAAGGAGAAGTGCCCATTTGCTTCTCCACCCCTCCGCCGCGCCTTCCTCTCTGTCTCTCTCTTCCCCTCCTGCAGCCAAGGCTCCATTGGAGCAAAGATGGCCCGGGCGCTGGGGATGGCTCTGTGGCCTCTGCCTCAGGCGCTAGAGTGGCTCTGGTCGCAACATGGCGACGCCCAGGATGGGCAGAGCATCGTCCCCTGGTGGGTAAGAGCGTCGCCCCATGGTGGGCGTGCCGGGTGGATCCCGGTCGGGCGCATGCGGAAGTCTGTCTGACTGTCTCTCCCTGTTTCCAGCTTCAGAGAAATGCAAAAAAAAAAAAAAAAGAATAATAGGTATATCAGAGGGAGAAGAGAGAGAAAATGGAATGGAGAATATATTCAAACAAATAATAGATAACTTCCCAAGCCTGTGGAAAGAACTAAAGCCTCATATTCAAGAAGCAAACAAAACACTGAGTTTTCTTAACCCCAAAAAACCTACTCCAAGGCACATCATAATGAAATTGGTACAAATGACAAAGAAAAAATTCTCAAAGCAGCCAGGGAAAAGAATACAACATATAAAGGAAGGCCTATTAGATTATCATCATATTTCTCAGCAGAAACTCTACAAGCTAGAAGAGAATGGACCCCAATATTTAAAGCCCTGAAAGTAAGGAAGTTTCAGCCAAAAATACTATACCCATCAAAGCTATTCGTCAAATACAAAGAAGAAATAAAAAAATTCACAGATACAGAAAAGATGAGGGAATTTATCATTAGAAAATCCACACTCCAGGAATTACTAAAGAGGGTTTTCCAACAGGTACAAAGAACAAAATGAAACAAAACCACAAGTAAAAGCTCCACCAAGAACACAATAAAACCAAATTTAAGCTGTGACAACAAAAACAAAAAAAAAGGGGGTGGGGGAGAAGACAAAGATTAACAGTAGCAAAGGATGAAGGAGTGCAGAAGTACTCATTAGATACTGTACTACAATGAACATGGTAGGTACCCTTTTCATTATTTAATGGTAACCACCCTTAAAAAAAACACCACAGAAGTACATAACTTAAAAAAGATAGAAACAGAAGAAAGAAGTATGGAATAAAACCAAACAAAAACAAAGCATAGAAAAACAAAATAGAAGAATCAAACAAGATACAAAACTGACAGAAAGCAATTTATAAAATGGCAATAGGGAACCGACAAGTGTCAATAATTACACTAAATGTAAATGGATTAAACTCACCAATTAAAAGACACAGAGTATCAGAAAGGATTCAAAGAGAAAATAATGCTGCCTACAAGACACAAATCTAAACAACAAGAATAAAAACAAATCAAAGTGAAAAGCTGGAAAACAATACTCCAAGCAAATAACATCCAAATAAAAGCAGGCATAGCAATACTCATATCTAATAATGCTCACTAAAAGACAGAAAAAGTACTCAGAGACAAAAATGGTCATTTCATAATGATTAACGGGACACTGAATCAAGAACAACAACTCAATATATATGCACCAAACCAAGAAGCACCAAAATGTATAAGACAGCTACTTATTTACCTTAAAACAAAAACAGACAAAAATACAATTATACTTGGAGACCTCAATACACCACTGATGGCTCTAGATCAGTCATCCAAACAGAAAATCAAAAAACATATATTGGTTTTAAAGAAAACACTAGAGCACCTGGATGTGACAGACATCACCAGGATGTTTCATCACAAAGTGACAGAGTATACATTTTCCTCTAGTGTACATGGAATATTCTCAGGAATTAATCATATGTTGGGCCACAAAAATAACATCAACAAATTCAAAAAAATCAAAATTGTACAAAGCATATTTTCTTTTTTTTTTTTTTAATAATTTTATTTTTTTAATGGGGTGACATCAATAAATCAGGATACATATATTCAAAGATAACAAGTCCAGGGTATCTTGTCCTTCAATCATGTCGCATACCCATCACCCAAAGTCAGATTGTCCTCCGTCACCCTCTATCTTGTTCTTTCTGTGCCCCTCCCCCTCCCTCTTTCCCTCTCCCATTCCCCCCTCCCCCCCGTAACCACCACACCCTTATCAATGTCTCTCAGTTTCACTTTTATGTCCCACCTACGTATGGAATAATGCAGTTCCTGGTTTTTTCTGATTTACTTATTTCGCTTCGTATCATGTTATCAAGATCCCACCATTTTGCTGTAAATGTTCCGATGTCATCATTTCTTATGGCTGAGTAGTATTCCATAGTGTATATGTGCCACATCTTCTTTATCCAGTCATCTATTGATGGGCTTTTTGGTTGTTTCCATGTCCTGGCCACTGTGAACAATGCTGCAATAAACATGGGGCTGCATGTGTCTTTACGTATCAATGTTTCTGAGTTTTGGGGGTATATACCCAGTAGAGGGACTGCTGGGTCATAAGGTAGTTCTATTTTCAGTTTTTTGAGGAACCACCATACTTTCTTCCATAATGGTTGTACTACTTTACATTCCCACCAACAGTGTATGAGGGTTCCTTTTTCTCCACAGCCTCTCCAACATTTGCTATTACCTCTCTTGTTAATAATAGCTAATCTAACAGGTGTGAGGTGTTATCTCATTGCAGTTTTGATTTGCATTTCTCTAATAACTAAAGAAGATGAGCATCTTTTCATATATCTGTTGGCCATTTGTATTTTTTCCTGGGAGAAGTGTCTGTTCATGTCCTCTTCCCATTTTTTTATTGGATTGTTTGTTTGTTGTTGAGTTTTATGAGTTCTTTGTATATTTTGGATATTAGGCTCTTATCTGAGCTGTTGTTTGAAAATATCATTTCCCATTTAGTTGGCTTTCTGTTTATTTTGTTATCAGTTTCTCTTGCTGAGCAAAAACTTCTTAGTCTGATGTAGTCCCATTCATTAATTTTTGCCTTCACTTCTCTTGCCATTGGAGTCAAATTCATAAAATGCTCTTTAAAACCCAGGTCCATGAGTTGAGTACCTATGCCTTCTTCTATGTACTTAATTGTTTCAGGTCTTATGTTTAGATCTTTGATCCATTTTGAGTTAATTTTTGTACAGGGGGACAAACTATAGTCCAGTTTCATTCTTTTGCATGTGGCTTTCCAGTTTTCCCAGCACCATTTATTGAAGAGACTTTCTTTTCTCCATTGTGTGTTGTTGGCCCCTTTATCAAAAATTATTTGACTATATATATATGTGGTTTTATTTCTGGACTTTCTATTCTGTTCCATTGGTCTGAGTGTCTATTTTTCTGCCAATACCATGCTGTTTTGATTGTCGTGGCCCTATAATAGAGTTTGAAGTCAGGTATTGTAATGCCCCCAGCTTCATTCTTTTTCTTTAGGATTGCTTTGGCTATTTGGGGTTTTTTATAGTTCCATATAAATCTGATGATTTTTTGCTCTATTTCTTTAAAAAACGTCATTGGAAGTTTGATGGGAATTGCATTAAATTTATATATTGCTTTGGGTAATATAGCCATCTTGATTATATTTATTCTTCCTAGCCAAGAACAAGGTATATTCTTCCATCTCATTATATCTTTTTCAATTTCCCTTAAAAATGGTTTATAGTTTTCATTATATAAGTCCTTTACATTCTTTGTTATGTTTATTCCTAAGTATTTTTTTGTTGTTGTTGCAATCGTGAAGGGGATTATTCTTTTGAGTTTGTTCTGAATTGTTTCATTGTTAGCATATAGAAAGGCTATTGACTTCTGTATGTTAATTTTGTATCCTGCGATCTTACTGTATTGGTTTATTGTTTCTAGTAGTCTTTTTGTGGATTCTTTGGGGTTTTCGATGTATAGGATCATATCATCTGCAAAAAGTGATACCTTTACTTCTTCTTTTCCGATATGGATGCCTTTTATTTCTTTGTTTTGTTTGATTGCTCTGGCGAGAACCTCTAGTACCACATTAAATAAGAGTGGAGAGAGTGGACAACCCTGTCTTGTTCCTGATTTAAGGGGGAAAGCCTTCAGTTTTGTGCCATTTAATATGATGTTAGCTGATGGTTTATCATATATGGCCTTTATCATGTTGAGATATTTTCCTTCTATACCCATTTTGTTGAGAGTCCTAAATATAAAATTGTGTGGTATTTTATCGAAAGCCTTTTCTGCATCTATTGATAAGATCATTTGGTTTTTGTTCTTTGTTTTGTTGATATGGTGTATTACGTTAACCGTTTTACGTATGTTGAACCATCCTGGAGATTCTGGGATGAATCCCACTTGATCATGATGTATTATTTTTTTAATATGTTGTTGTATTCGATTTGCTAGTATTTTGTTTAGTATTTTAGCATCTGTATTCATTAGAGATATTGGTCTGTAGTTTTCTGTTTTTGTGCCATCCTTGCCTGGTTTTGGTATGAGGGTTATGTTGGCCTCATAAAATGTGTTTGGAAGTATTGCTTCTTCTTCAATTTTTTGGAAGACTTTGAGTAGAATAGGAACAAAGTCTTCTTTGAATGTTTGATAAAATTCTCTGGTATAGCCGTCAGGGCCTGGACTTTTATTTTTGGGGAGGTTTTTAATGGTTTTTTCTATTTCTTCTCTACTGATAGGTCTGTTTAGGCTTTCTGCTTCTTCTTGACTCAGTCTAGGAAGGTTGTATTGTTCTAGGAATTTATCCATTTCTTCTAGGTTGTTGAATTTAGTGGCATAAAGTTTTTCATAGTATTCTACAATAATTCTTTGTATACCTACGGTGTCCGTGGTGATTTCCCCTCTTTCATTTTGGATTTTGTTTATATGAGTTCTTTCTCTTTTTTCCTTGGAAAGTCTTGCCAAGGGTTTGTCAATTTTGTTGATCTTTTTAAAGAACCAGCTCCTTATACTATTAATTTTTTCTATAGTTTTTCTGTTCCCTAATTCATTAATTTCTGCTCTGATTTTTATTATCTCCTTTCTTCGGCTAGTTTTGGGTTGTCTTTGTTCTTCTTTTTCTAGTTCCTTAAGGTGTGAACTTAAGTGGTTCACTTGGGCTCTCTCTTGTTTGTTCATATATACCTGAAGTGATATGAACTTCCCTCTTATCACTGCTTTTGCTGCATCCCATAGATTCTGATATGTCGTATTGTCATTTTCATTAGTCTGTATATATCTTTTGATTTCTGCACTTATTTCTTCTTTGACCCATTCATTTTGTAAAAGTATGTTGTTTAGTTTCCACATTTTTGTGGGATTTTTTTCCTCTTTTTTGCAGTTGAATTCTAGTTTCAAGGCTTTATGATCAGAAAATATGCTTGGTACAACTTCAGTTTTTCTGAATTTGCTGATGTTGTTTTTGTGGCCCAACATATGCTCAATTCTTGAGAATGATCCATGTACACTGGAGAAAAATGTATACTCAGTCACTTTGGGATGAAATGTCCTGTAGATGTCTATCATATCCAGGTGCTCTAGTGTTTTGTTTAAGGCCACTATGTCTTTGTTGATTCTCTGTTTGAATGACCGATCTAGAGCTGTCAGTGGTGTATTGAGGTCTCCAAGTATGATCGTATTTTTGTCAGTTTTTGTTTTAAGATCAATAAGTAGCTGTCTTATATATTTTGGTGCTCCTTGGTTTGGTGCATATATATTAAGAATTGTTATGTCTTCTTGATTCAGTGTCCCCTTAGCCATTATGAAATGGCCATTTTTATCTCTGAGTACTTTTCCTGTCTTGTAGTCAGCATTATCTGATATGAGTATTGCTACACCTGCTTTTTTTTGGATGTTATTTGCTTGGAGTATTGTTTTCCAGCCTTTCACTTTGAATTTGTTTTTATCCTTGTTACTTAGATGAGTTTCCTCTAGGCAGCATACAGTTGGATTTTCTTTTTAATCCATTCAAAGCATATTTTCTTATCATAAAGCCTTAAACTAGAATTCAACTGCAAAAAAGAGAAAAAAATCCACAAATTGTGGAAACTAAACAACGTACTTTTAAAAAATGATTGAGTCAAAGAAGAAATAAGTGCAGAGATAAAAAAATATATACAGATAAATGAAAATGACAATACCACATATTAGAATCTCTGGGATGCAGCAAAAACAGTGATAAGAGGAAAGTTCATATCACTTCAGGCCTATATAAACAAGCAAGAAAGGGCCCAAGTGAACCACTTAAGTTCACACCTTAAGGAACTAGAAAAAGAAGAACAAAGAAAACCCAAAACCAGCCGAAGAAAGGAGATAATAAAAATCAGATCAGAATTAAATAAAATAGAGAACAGAAAAACTAAAAAAAAAATTAATAGTACAAGAAGCTGGTTCTTTGAAAAGATCAACAAAATTGAGAAACCGTTGGCAAGACTCACCAAGGAAAAAAGAGAAAGGACTCATATAAATAAAATCCAAAATGAAAGAGAAATCACCGCAGGTAACATCGATATAAAAAGAATTATGGTAGAATACTATGAAAAACTATATGCCACTAAATTCAACAATCTAGAAGAAATGGATAAATTCCTAAAACAATACAACCTTCCTAGACTGAGTCAAGAGGAAGCAGGAAGACTAAACAGACCAATTAGCAGGGAAGAAATAGAAAAAACTATTAAACATCTCCCCCAAAATAAAAGTCCAGGCCCAGACGGTTATACTAGTAAATTCTATCAAACATTCAAGGAAGACTTGGTTCCTATTCTACTCAAAGTCTTCCAAAAAATTGAAGAAGAAGCAATACTTCCAAACACATTTTATGAGGCCAACATAACCCTCATACCAAAACCTAGCAAGGACGGCACAAAAAAAGAAAACTACAGACCAATATCTCTAATGAATACAGATGCTAAAATACTAAACAAAATACCATCAAATCAAATAAAACAACACATTAAAAAAATAATACATCATGATCAAGTGGGCTTCATCCCAGAATCTCAAGGATGGTTCAACATATGTAAAATGGTTAACATAATACAACATATCAACAAAACAAAGAACAAAAACCAAATGATATTATCAATAGATGCAGAAAAGGCATTCTATAAAATACAACACAATTTTATTTGTAAGACACTCAACAAAATGGATATAGAAGGAAAATATCTCAATATGGTAAAGGAATAGTTGATAAACCATCAGCTAAAATCATATTAAATGGCATAAAACTGAAGGCTTTCCCCCTTAAATCAGGAACAAGACAGAATTGTTTACTCTCTCCACTCTTATTTAATGTGGTCCTAGAGGTTCTAGCCAGAGCAATGAGACAATATAAAGAAAAAAAAATCATCCATATCAAAAAAGAAAAAAGTAAAGATATCATTTTTGCAGATAATATGATCCTATACATTGAAAACACCAAAGATTCCACAAAAAGTTTACTAGAAACAATAAGCCAATACAGTAAAGTCGCAGGATACAAAATTAATATACAAAAGTATATAGCTTTTCTATATGCCAACAATGAAACATTAGAGAATAAACTGAAAAAATCCCTTCACGATTGCAACAACAACAAAATACCTGGAAATAAACATAACATATAATGTAAAGGACCTATATAATGAAAACTACAAAGCAATGTTAAGGTAAATCAAAAAAGATACAATAAGATAAAAAAATATTACTTGGGAGGAGATGATGTCAGAGTAATGATGCCGTAGGAAGTGATACCCATAAATCTCCCCCAAAACTCAACACGATCTTCAACCAGAAACAGAAAAATCTATTCTTGGAGCCTCCAGATATTTCGCAATACACCCGAAGGTATGATCGAGTGAAAAATTGGCTAAATATATAATCAAACTCCAAAGAAAATAGGGAGTAAGAAATGCTCCACCTTCCTCACTAACCTAAACAGGGCTGCTTTCACTGGGAACTGAGACTATAGAAACTAAGGCGGGCAAAGGGGGTGAACAGATAAAGGCCACGGCACAAACAGCCGAACCCAGCTGTGGCATGGAGATCCAAGCCGAGGAAAAACTGTGCCTGTGGCCACCCAGGCAATACAAGCTAACACTCGTGCCAAACCCAAACAAAGACAAGCGGGGCAGCCATTTTTCCCGATCTCCTGGTTGGCGAGCGCAAATAGTGGGCGAGAGACTACTCCCAGCACCTCAGGAGTGAGCGCCCATATTATTCCACAGAGGGGCAGAGTCAGAGGTGTTTGTGTGGGCCAAAAGCAAAATCTCGGGCTGCCCCAGTGCCCTGAAAAAGCCACACATGGGAAGGGAGCTAGAGCCAATTCCAACGCTGGAACTTTTCCATGCGGGCAGGGTTTCACTCAGAGGGTGAGGCAGCCGGCCTGATATCCTGGTCTGCGCGTGCAGAGAGTGAGCGAGAGTTTCCTCCAAGTGCCCCAGGAGTGGGCGCCCGCCCGTGTTACCAGACAGAGTGGCAGAGCCAGAGGTCTTTGGGTGGGTGGAAGCCCCACCTGATTATGCTAGCAGCTCTGACTGACTCAGCCTTACACAGAGCCCTGTGCTGAGTAGAAATAGAGTGGGGAGTGGCCAGCTCTTTGAGCCTCTTACTATCCAGGCAGAGGCAGCAGCAACCCCATAGCTGGATTATCAGGCTACTAATTGAGGAAGGAAAGACTAGGAGAGAGGCTCCAGGAACACAAACTCTCTCACTGTTGGAGCCTATAAATGCTTATGAGCCTCAACAGCCAACGAGACTGAAGCACAATACATGACATAGCCATAGAGACTTATCAACTGCAAACCTCTACCTGAGCATGCCAAAGGGGCAGAACCTGGGGTACAGAGTCACCGACCAGGAAGAGGGAGAGAAAAGAAAAAGCAAGAAGATAACCTCTCAAAATCAAGAATAATCCGCAGACTTTATAACATATCACATTTTATTATATTTGTTTGTTTGTTTCTCTTATCTTCATTCTTGATTTTTTTTTTCCTCCTCCAATTTGGCCGTTTAACTCTCTGCCGGTCTTACTCTTTCCTCTCCTTGAACTACATTACCCATAAGTGTTACATCTCCCATTATCTTTTCTTTCCTCTTCCTTTCTCTCTATGAGGGTTGCACTCCAAAACCCTTAACTCTCTCTCTCTCTCTCCTCTTTTTTCTTTTTTCTTCTTTTAGTGGTTCCCTCTTTTTTTTTCTCTCTCTCTCTCTTTCTTTTCTCCCTCTATATTAGTTTCCTCCTTTCTCCATTACGTCTCCTCTCATTCAAACCTCAATAACAAACAAATTATCTTATCTGGGACTCAAACTTATGTTTGTGGCATTTTGGGGGGTTTTTACTTCACCTTTTTAACTCACTAGCAGTGCTCCCATCCCTGGCTTTCCATTTCATTTAGTTCTTGTTCCTCTAAAAACAACAGTAATTTTTTAATTTGTCCCCCCATTTTCCTGTTTCCCTCTTATACCTCTCATCATAATTCTTAATCAACCAACACGTAAAAGCAAATCATTTTATTCTTGACCCAAATTTTTTACTTATTTGCTTTTTATGGGTCCACACACCCCCTTTTTTTTCTTTCTTTTTTTTTTTTGCCCCTTAATTACTTCTCCCCAATTCAGGCCCTCCATTACAGGTATTGTTTGTTCTATTTAGTACAATATAATTTACAGTTCACCAGAAGATTTTCTCAAAAAAGAGGGCAGAGGAGAGGAGAGGAAAAAACGAGGGGGGAAATTAATTTCCTTTTTTAAAATTTTTTATTTTATTTTATTTTTTTATTTAATTATTAATTTAAAAAAACTCTTTTTTATTTTTTTAACTTTTTTCTTTATTAAATCTCATTAATACTGTCAACAAAACCACCTTCAGATGCCATTAAGGAAAAGAAAATCGAATATAATGGATACAAAAGAAAGAGAGGTAACACAGATAGATGAGGAAAAATCTATGGAGAAAAAATTTAATATATTGGAAACCTTGCAGTTAAACGACAGAGAATTTTTTTTTTAAAGGTTGAATTGTTTAATTTTATTTATTTTTTACAGAGACAGAGAGAGATTCAGAGAGAGGGATAGATAGGGACAGACAGACAGGAACGGAGAGAGATGAGAAGCATCAATCATTAGTTTTTCATTGTGCGTTGCAACACACTAGTTGTTCATTGAAAACGACAGAGAATTTAAAATAAAAATTCTAAAAATCCTCCGAGATATACAAGAAAACACAGAAAGACAATTTAGGGAGCTCAGAAAACAACTCAATGAACACAAAGAATGTATGTCCAAAGAAATTGAAACTATAAAAACAAATCAAAAAGAGATGAAAAACTCAATTCACGAGCTGAAAAATGACTTAACAAGCTTAGCTAATAGAACAGGCCAGATAGAATGTAGGATTAGTGAAACAGAAGACAAGCAACTTGAGGCACAACAGGGAGAGGAAGAAAGAGACTCAAAAATTTAAAAAAATGAGATAACCCTACAGGAATTATCTGACTCCATCAAAAAGAATAACATAAGAATAATAGGTCTATCAGAGGGAAAAGAGAGACAAAATGGAATGGAGAACATACTCAAACAAATAATAGATGAGAACTTCTCAAGTCTGTGGAAAGAACTAAAGCCTTAAATTCAGGAAGCAAACAGAACTCTGAATTTTCTTAACCCCAACAAACCTAATCCAAGGCACATCATAATGAAATTGGCACAAACCAATGGCAAAGAAAAGATTCTCAAGGCAGCCAGGGAAAAGAAGAATACAACATATAAAGGAAGGCCCATTAGATTTTCATCATATTTTTCAACAGAAACTCTACAAGATAGAAGAGAGTGGACCCCAATATTTGAAGTCCTGAAAGAGGAACTTTCAGCCATGAATAATATACCCATCAAAACTATCCTTCAAATATGAAAGAGAAATAAAAACATTCACTGGTACAGAAAAGATGAGGGAATTTATAATCAGAAAACCCCCACTACAGGAATTACTATAGTGGGTTCTCCAATCAGATGTAAAGAACAAAAAAAAAAAAAACAAACAAAGCCACAAGTAAAAGCTCCAAGAAGAACAAAATGAAACCAAATTTAAACTGTGACAATAACAAAAAGAAAGTGGGGGAGGAGAGGATGGTGATTAACAGTAGCAAAGGATGATGGAATGCAAAATACTCACAAAATAGTGCACTACAATGAACAGGGTAGGAACCCTTTTCATTACTTAAAGGTAAACACCATTGAAAAAACCATGATATAAAAAAGATAACAACAGAGGAAAGATGTATGGAATACAACCAAATAAAACAAAAGATAGAAAAATAAAAAAAGGATCAAACAAGACACAAAACTAACAGGAACCAATCTATAAAATGGCAATAGGGAACTCACAAGTGTCAATAATTACACTAAATGCAAACAGATTAAACACACCAATAAAAAGGCACAGAGTAGCGAAATGGATTAAAAAAGAAAATCCAACTGTATGCTGCCTACAAGAAACTCATCTAAGTAACAAGGATAAACACAAATTCAAAGTGAAAGGCTGGAAAACAATACTCCAAGCAAATAACATCCAAAGAAAAGCAGGCATAGCAATACTCATATCTGATAATGCTGACTACAAGACAGCAAAGTACTCAGAGACAAAAATGGCCATTTCATAATGGCTAAGGGGACACTGAATCAAGAAGACATAACAATCTTTAATATATATACACCAAAGCAAGGAGCACCAAAGTATATAAGACAGCTACTTTTTGACCTTAAAACAAAAACTGACAAAAATACAATCATACTTGGAGACCTCAATACACTGCTGACAGCTCTAGATCGGTCATCCAAACAGAGAATCAACAAAGATATAGTGGCCTTAAACAAAACACTAGAGCTCCTGGATATGATAGACATCTACAAGACATTTCATCCCAAAGTGACTGAGTATACATTTTTCTCCAGTGTACATGGATCATTCTTAAGAATTGACCATATGTTGGGCCACAAAAACAAAATCAGCAAATTCAGAAAAATCAAAGTTGTACCAAGCATATTTTCTGATAATAAAGCCTTGAAACTAGAATTCAACTGCAAAAAAGAGGAAAAAAATCCCACAAAAATGCGAAAACTAAACAACATACTTTTAAAAAATGAATGGGTCAAAGAAGAAATAAGTGCAGAGATCAAAAGATATATACAGATTAATGAAAATGACAATATGACATATCAGAATCTATGGGATGCAGCAAAAGCAGTGATAAGAGGGAAGTTCATATCACTTCAGGCATATATGAACAAACAAGAGAGAGCCCAAGTGAACCACTTAAGTTCACACCTTAAGGAACTAGAAAAAGAAGAACAAAGAAAACCCAATACCAGCCGAAGAAAGGAGATAATAAAAGTCAGAGCAGAAATAAATGAATTAGAGAACAGAAAAACTATAGAAAAAATTAATAGAACAAGGAGCTGGTTCTTTGAAAAGATCAACAAAATTGACAAATCCTTGGCAAGACTTACCAAGGAAAAAAGAGAAAAAACTCATATAAACAAAATCCAAAATGAAAGAGGAGAAATCACCACGGACACCAGAGATACACAAAGAATTATTGTAGAATACTATGAAAAACTTTATGGCACTCAATTCAAAAACCTAGAAGAAATGGATAAATTGCTAGAAAAATACATCCTTCCTAGACTGAGTCAAGAAGAAGCAGAAAGTCTAAACAGACCTATTAGTAGAGAAGAAATAGAAAAAAACCATTAAAAACCTCCCCCAAAATAAAAGTCCAGGCCCTGACAGCTATACCAGCGAATTTTTTTTATTATCATTTATTTATTTTGGAGAGGAGAAGGAGAGACAGAGAGAGAGAGGAGAGACAGAGAGAGAGAGAGAGAGAGAGAGAGAGAGAGAAGGGGGGAGGAGCTAGAAGGATCAACTCCCATATGTGCCTTGATCAGGCAAGCCCAGGGTTTCGAACCGGCAACCTCAGCATTTCCAGGTCGACGCTTTATCCACTGCGCCACCACAGGCCAGGCCTATACCAGCGAATTTTATCAAACATTCAAAGAAGACTTGGTTCCTATTTTACTCAAAGTCTTCCAAAAAATTGAAGAAGAAGCAATACTTCCAAACACATTTTATGAGGCCAACATAACCCTCATACCAAAACCAGGCAAGGATGGCACAAAAAAAGAAAACTACAGACCAATATCTCTAATAAATACAGATGCTAAAATACTAAACAAAATACTAGCAAATCGAATACAACAACATATTAAAAAAATAATATATCATGATCAAGTGGGATTCATCCCAGAATCTCAAGGATGGTTCAACATACGTAATATCAACAAAACAAAACAAAAACCACATGATCTTATAAATAGATGCAGAAAACTCTTTCGATAAAATACAACACAATTTTATGTTTAAGACTCTCAACAAAATGGGTGTAGAAGGAAAATATCTCAACATGATAAAGGCCATATATGATAAACCATCAGGTAACATCATATTAAATGGCACAAAACTGAAGACTTTCCCCCTTAAATCAGGAACAAGACAGGGTTGTCCACTCTCTCCACTCTTATTTAATGTGGTATGAGATGTTGTAGCCAGAGCAATCAGACAAGACAAAGAAATAAAAATCATCCATATCAGAAAAGAAGAAGTAAAGGTAACACTTTTTGCAGATGATATGATCCTATACATCGAAAACCCCAAAGAATCCACAAAAAGACTACTAGAAACAATAAGCCAATACAGTAAGGTCACAGGATACAAAATTAACATACAGAATTCCATAGCCTTTCTATATGCCAACAATGAAACATTTGAGAACAAACTCAAAAGAATAATCCCCTTCACAATTGCAACAACAAAAAATAAAATACCTAGGAATAAACATAACAAAGAATGTAAAGACATATAATGAAAACTATAAATCATTGTTAAGGGAAATCGAAAAAGATATAATGAGATGGAGTAATATTCCTTGTTCTTGGTTAGGAAGAATAAATATAATCAAGATGGACATATTACCCAAAGCAATATACAAATTTATTGCAGTTCCCATCAAAATTCCAATGACATTTTTCAAAGAAATGCAGCAAAAAAATCATCAGATTTATATGAAACTATAAAAAACCGCGAATAGCCAAAGCAATCCTAAAGAAAAAGAATAAAGCTGAGGGCATTAAAATACCTGACTTCAAACTATATTATAGGGCTACGACAATCAAAACATCATGGTATTGGCAGAGAAATAGACACTCAGAACAATGGAACAGAATACAATGCCCAGAAATAAAACCACATATATATGGTCAAATAATTTTTGATAAAGGGGCCAACAACACACAATGGAGAAAAGAAATCTTCTTTAATAAATGGTGCTGGAAAACTAAAAAGCCACATGCAAAAGAATGAAACTGTACTACAGTTTGTCCCCCTGTACTAAAATTAACTCAAAATGGATCAAAGATCTAAACATAAGACCTGAAACAATAAAGTACATAGAAGAAGACATAGGTACTAAACTCATGAACCTGGGTTTTAAAGAGCATATTATGAATTTGACTGCAAAGGCAAGAGAAGTGAAGGCAAAAATTAATGAATGGGACTACGTCAGATTAAGAAGGTTTTGCTCAGCAAGAGATACTGATAACAAAATAAACAGACAGCCAACTAAATGGGAAATGATATTTTCAAATAACAGCTCAGATAAGGGCCTAATATCCAAAATATACAAAGAACTCATAAAACTCAACAACAAACAATCAAACAATCCAATAAAAAAAACTGGAAGAGGACATGAACAGACACTTCTCCCAGGAAGAAATACAAATGGCCAACAGATATATGAAAAGATGCTCATCTTCTTTAGTTATTAGAGAAATGCAAATCAAAACTGCAATGAGATACCACCTCACACCTGTTTGATTAGCTATTATTAGCAAGACAGGTAATAGCAAATGTTGGAGAGGCTGTGGAGAAAAAGAAACCCTCATACACTGTTGGTGGGAATGTAAAGTAGTACAACCATTATGGAAGAAAGTATGGTGGTTCCTCAAAAAACTGAAAATAGAACTACCTTATGACCCAGCAATCCCTCTACTGGATATATATCCCCAAAACTCAGAAACATTGATACGTAAAGACACATGCAGCCCCATGTTCATTGCAGCATTGTTCACAGTGGCCAGGACATAGAAACAACCAAAAAGCCCATCAGTAGATGACTGGATAAAGAATATGTGGCACATATACACTATGGAATACTACTCATCCATAAGAAATGATGACATCCGATCATTTACAGCAAAATGGTGGAATCTTGATAACATTATACTGAGTGAAATAAGTAAATCAGAAAAAAACAAGAACAGCATTATTCCATACATAGGTGGGACATAAAATTGAGACTAAGAGACATTGATAAGCATATGGTGGTTATGGGGGGAGGGGGGAGAGGGAGAGGGAAATGGGGAGGGGGAGGGGCACAAAGAAAACTAGATAGAAGGTGACAGAGAGCAATGTGACTTTGGGTAATGGTTTTGCAATATAATTGAATGACAAGATAACCTGGACATGCTATTCTTGAATATATGTATCCTGATTTATTGCTGTCACCCATTAAAAAAATAAAATTATTAAAAAAAAGATTTTATAAAAAAATATTTATTGATCTTGGATAGGAGGAATAAATGTAATCAAAATGGCCATATTACCCAAAGCAATATACAAATTTATTGCAATTCCCATCAAAATTCCAATGACATTTTTTAAGGAAATGAAACAAAAATCATCAGATTTATATGGAACTATAAAAACCCAGAATAACCAAAACAATGCTAAAGAAAAAGAATGAAGCTGAGGGCATTACAATACCTGACTTCAAACTATATTATAGAGCCACGACAATCAAAACAACATGGTATTGGCAGAAAAATAGACACTCAGACAAATGGAACAGAATAGAAAACCCTATATATATAGTCAAATAATTTTTGATAAATGGGCCAACAACACACAATGGAGAAAAGAAAGCCTCTTCAACAAATGGTGCTGAGAAAACTGGAAAGCCACATCCATTAAAGAGAAACTGAAAGGAACCTACACCAAGACACATCATAATTAAAATACCAAAGCTAAGTGATAAAGAGAAAATATTAAAAGGTACAAGAGAAAAAAAGGTTATCACTATAAAGGAGCCCCCATGAGGATGACATCAGACTTCTCAACAGAAACACTCGAGGCCAGAAGGTAATGGCAAGAAATATTCAAAGTAATGCAAAACAAGAATCTACAACCAAGACTACTTTATCCAGCAAGGCTATCATTTAAAATGAAAGAAGAAATGAAAAGTTTCCCAAACAAAAAAAATGCTCAAGAAATTTATTACAACCAAACCAATGCTGCAGGAAATATTAAGGGGCATGGTGTAAACAGATCAAAGTGGGAAAAGAATATAGCAAAAGGGGAATACAGCTTTAAAGAATAAAATGGTAATAAAGAACTACATATCAATAATAACCTTAAATATAAATGGATTAAATGATCCAATCAAAAAACATAAGGTAGCTGTGTGGATAAGAAAATAGGACCCGAACATATGCTGTCTACAAGAGACACAACTTAAAACAAAAGATGCATATAGGCTGAAGGTAAAAGGATAGAAAAAATATTTCATGCAAATGGAAATTAAAAAAAAATCTGGGGTAGCAATACTTATATCAGACAAAATGGACCTTAAAACAAAGAATATAGTAAGAGATAAAGAAGGCCACTACATAATGATAAAGGGAGCAATCCAACAGTAAGATATAACTATTATAAATATCTATGCAACTAATATAGGAGCACCTAAATATATAAAGCAGATTGATGGATATAAAGAGCGAGATGATCAGCAACACTATGATAGGAGAAAATTTTACTATCACACTAACATCACTACATAGATCCTCAAGAAAGAAAATTAACAAACAAATAGCAGACTTAAAGAACGCACTAGATCAACTCGATTTAATAGATATCTTTAGATCCTTTCACCCTAAAGCAGCAGAATATACATTCTTTTCAAGTGCTCATGGTACATTCTCTAGGATAGACCACATATTAGGGCACAAAAGTGGTCTCAACAAATTTAAGGAGATTGAAGTCATATCAAGCACTTTGAGCACAATGGAATGAAACTAGAAATCAACTACAACAGAAAAGGTCAAAATTTCTCAAACACATGGAAACTAAATAGCAGGTTGTTAAATAATGAATGGGTTAAGAATAAGATTAAAGAAGAAATAAAAAAAATTCTAGAAATGAATGATAATAAGCATACAACAACTCAAAATCTATGGGACACAGCAAAAGCAGTACTGAGAGGGAAGTTCATAGCACTACAGGCACACTTTAAGAAGATAGAAAAAACTCAAATAAACAACTTAACCCTGCATCTAAAATAACTAGAAAAAGAACAGCAAGTAAAGCCCAAATGTCATAGAAGGAAGGAAATAATAAAGATCAGAGCAGAAATAAATGACATAGAGACTAAAGAAACAATATAGAGGATCAATGAAACTAGGAGCTGGTTTTTGGAAAAGGTAAAAAAGATTGATGAACCTTTAACTAAACTCACCAAGAAAAAGAGAGAGAGGACTCAAATAAAATTAGTAACAAGAGGGGAGAAATAACAATTGACACAACAGAAATACAAAATATTGTAAGAAAATATTATGAAGAACTGTATGCCAAAAAACTAGACAACCTAAATGAAATGGACAAATTACTTGAAACATACAATCTTCCAAAAATCAATCTGGAAGAATCAGAAAACCTAACCAGACCAATTACAACAAATGAGATTGAAACAGTTATCAAAATGCTCCCAAAAAACAAAAGCCCTGGGCCTGATGGCTTCACTGTTGAATTCTACCACATATTCAAAGAACAACTAACTCCTATCCTTCTCAAGCTATTTCAAAAAATTTAAGAGGAAGGAACTCTTCCAATTTCCTTTTATGAGGAGAGCATAATTCTGATTCCAAAACCAGGCAAAGACAACAAAAAGAAAGAAAATTATAGGCCAATATCCCTGATGAATATAGATGTTAAAATCCTCAACAAAATATTAGCGCACCGTGTCCAACAATATATGGAAAAAATCATACATCATGATCAAGTGGGATTTATTCTTGGGAAGCAAGGCTGGTACAATATTTGCAAATCAATCAATTTGATTCCTCACATAAACAAAAGGAAGGAGAAAAACTACATGATAAAAGCATTTGATAAAATCTCACACCCATTCATGATCAAATCTCTCAGCAAAGTGGGAATGCAGGAAACATACCTCAACATGATAAAGGCCATCTATGACAAACTCACAGCCAATATCATACTCAGTGGGCAAAAATTAAAATAAATCCCCTTAAGATCAGGAACAAGGCAGGGGTGCCCCCTTTCACTACTCTTATTCAACATAGTCCTGGATGTGCGAGCCACAGCAATAAGACAAGAAGAAAAAATAAAAGGCATTCAAGTTGGAAAAGAAGAAGTAAAGCTATCCTTATTTGCAGATGATATAATATTGTATATAGAAAACCCTAAAGTCTCAGTCAAAAAACTACTAGACCTGATAAATGAATTCAGCAAAGTGGCAGGATATAAAATTAATACTCGAAAATCAAAGGCATTTTTATACACCAACAATGTACAGTCAGAAAGAGAAATTAAGGAAACAATCCCCTTCACCATTACAACCAAAAAATAAAGTACCTAGGATTACATTTAACCAAGGAGACTAAAGACTTGTACTCGGAAAATTATAAAACATTGATAAAAGAAATCAAGAAAGATACAAACAAATGGAAGCATATACCGTGCTCATGGTTAGGAAGAATAAACATCATTAAAATGTTTATATTACCCAAAGCAACTTATAAATTCAATGCAATACCAATTAAAATACCAATGACATACTTTAAAGATATAGATTACATATCCCAAAAATTTATATGGAACCGAAAGAGAACACGAATAGCCTCAGCAATCTTAAAAAAGAATAAAAAGGGGGGAGGTATCATACTTCCTGATATCAAACTATACTACAAGGCCATTGTACTGAAAACAGCCTGGTACTGGCATAAAAATAGGCACATAAGTCAATGGAACAGAACAGAGAACCCAGAAATAAACCCACAGCTCTATGGACAACTAATATTTGACAAAGGAGGTAAGAGCATACAATGGAGTAAAGACATCCTCTTCAACAAATGGTGTTGAGAAAATTGGACAGCTACTTGCAGAAAAATGAAACTAGATCACCAACTTACACCATTCACAAAAAACCCTCAAAATGGATAAAAGACTTAAATATAAGGTGTGAAACCGTAAGCATCTTAGAAGAAAACATAGGCAGTAAGCTCTGCGACATCTCTCACAGCAATATATTGTATTTGCTGATTTATCTCCACGGGCAAGAGAAATAAAAGACAGGATAAACAAATGGGACTATATCAAACTAAAAAGCTTTTTCACAGCCAAAGACAAGAAGAACAGAATGAAAAGACAAACTACACAATGGGAGAACATATTTGATAGTACATCCGATAAGGGGTTAATACCAAAATTTATAAAGAACTTGTAAATCTCAACACCTGAAAGACAAACAGTCCAATCAAAAAATGGGCAAAAGAAATGAATAGACAATTCTCCAAAGAGGACATACAGATAGCCAATAGGCATATGAAAAAAATGCTCAACATCACTAATCATTAGAGAAATGCAAATTAAAACCACAATGAGATATCACTTCACACCAGTCAGAATGGCGCTCATCAACAAAACACCACACAATAAGTGCTGTTGAGGATGTGGAGAAAAGGGAACCCTCTTACACTGCTGGTGGGAATGCAGACTAGTGTAGCCTCTGTGGAAAACAGTATGGAGATTCCTCAAAAAATTGAAAATCAAACTGCCTTTTGATCCAGCCATCTCACTTTTAGGAATATACCCCAAGGACTCTATAGAACGGTTCCAGAAGGACAAATGCACCTCCATGTTTATAGCAGCATTGTTCACAATAGCGAAGAACTGGAAACAGCCCAAGTGTTCGTTAGAGGATGAGTGGATTAAAAAGCTTTGGTACATGTATATTATGGAATACTACCCAGCCATAAGAAATGATGACATCGGATCATTTACAATAACATGGATGGACCTTGATAACAGTATACGGAGTGGAATAAGTAAATCAGAAAAAACTAAGACCTACATGCAGCCATACATAGATGGGACATAAAAATGGGACTCAGAGACATGGACAAGAATGTGATGGTAACAGAGGGTGGGGTGAAGGGGTGGGGAGGTGGCGAGAAAGGAGAGGGAGGCGTAGAAGGAGGGGAGGAGCACAAAGAAAACCAGATAGAAGGTGACAGAGGACAATTTGACTTTGGGTGAGGGGTATGCAGCATAATCAAATGTCAAAATAATCTGGAAATGTTTTCTTGGAACATATGTGCCCTGATTTATCAATGTCACTGCATTAAAATTAATAAAAATAAGATAAAAAAAACTAAGACTTCGTAAAGTATCATGTAAACTAGAAGATAGATTTTTCACTTTACAAATGAAAAAAGCAGACATTTTGTATAATACTCATTTGATTTACTCAGAAGATAATAATTAAAAGCATAAATTTTCACTCTGGCTACTTTCAAGTAAAATTTATCAAATTAGTAAGAAATATAAATTATGTTTTATAATAATTTTATAAAATAAATAAACTTTCTGATAATTAATTTCACCTGTCTCATTTTCTCCTCTTTCTCATTTTCTTTCCTTACTTTATACAAAATCAAATTAAAATAATTTTAATTATTACTTTTGCTATTATTATTTACATTTATTTTATTTATCTCAAAAATCTAATATTTTGTTTGTTTACTGATATGTCTTCTTGGGATCTTAGCTGGAAAAAAAATGTTTTCCATGCAGTATACTGGATATATTTGCACTGTAAGTAAATTAAAAAATTAATATAAAACCTAGGATCTGAATATTTTCTAACCTCTCAAGTATTAGTTTTCTTATAACACAGATATAATAAATTTTTATTTATGAACTATGAAATAATAACTAAGTTTATTCACATTTTAAAGTAAATAGGAAGTATTCTACATGAAAATAAAAGAGTGGAAAAGGATAAAGGACAAATGCAAATAGTTCATGCAGAGTTGTGATCTTTTAAAAAAATAATTAGATCACTTGAAACCATGTTAACACAATAAATTAAAAAAATAATTAGAAAAAATATGTTAAATTAGAAACGTAGGACATAATTTGTTTGGCATGTGTTTCATTTGAGAGTTCATCTTTCCATTTTTGCTAACAGTCATGTAGAATTATGGTTAACAGTAAAAGAATTTGCAAAGATCTTTGTTTTGGATTTTTTAAAAATAAAATATTGAACAACATAGCAACTTTGAAGTTTCATGAACCAGCAAAACCATATATTTGGGACAATTTTAGTTTCATCTTGATTTCTAGTGTCTCAGCAAGGGCAATGGATCATGTGTTTTTTAATTATATACATTAACTCATTAAAATATTGCTGAATTTTTTGAAAAGCAAAAACTGAATGTTTGCTTATTGGTACTGGGAAAACTTTAGTATCTCTTTATAGAAATTGGTAGTCAAGCTGTTTTAATTTGTGATTCCTAAAGCAAACTGTGAGATATAAAGGGACTTGTGTGCATATACTTCACTTGGAAAGTGATCTTAGGAAACTAGCGAGGGAGGATGAAGTACCTGAGGCAGAAAGGGACAAAGCCAATAAAGGATTTATTCATGAGAAGGGTGCTGCTGTGCACAATAGACACACCATTCTATAGGCTTCTCTCTGAGAAAACAAGAGAGCATGCTTCTAATGTGTCATCCAACAAACCTTTCATCTGTAAAGGGCTGACCCTGGGGGTGTACAGTCCAGTGCACATCATTGTTTGTAGCTGGAGAAAGCATCAGAGAAGCAGATATATGCAGGGATTAGCAGTGGGGCTCTATCACGATGCTAAAAATTGTTTACCTCAACTGTAAAGAGATATGGAGGAAAGAATCAAGAATCTTTTCCAAAGGTTTGGACAAAATTTGATCCTCTCAAAAAATATATTTGGATAAAAACATAGAGTCCATGAAATTTTAGGTAATAATACTGAGCATGAACAAAAGATTTACATTATTGTGCTAGAAAAACATTCCTGTAAAAATAGTACTTTCCTAAACAATTCATTCTAGTTTCCATGAATATCTTCATCTTTCAAAGGAATTAATCTTTCAAATGCAACTTTTCTTTATGTACAAACTAATAAGAAACTGTAGCACTTTAACACTATCTTCAATTGAAATTCTTAGTTAATGACTGAATTATTAATTAATTTGAACAATGTTAAAAAGTGATATCTTGAGTAGAAAACTAAAATTAAATGTATATTTAAAACCACTGCTTAAAGAAAATATATCTATATACTATACTGCTCACAAAAATTAGGGGATATTTCAAAATGAATATGAAGCAATAAAATATTCTCTAATTTTTGTGAGCAGTATATTTATAACCTCAAAAATCATTTAATAACTAAAAATAACATTAATAACTAACTCATTGACTTGAGCTGCTTATAGCATGTTAAATTTCAAAATTTTTAAACCAGATCTAGAATACTGACGTTAGCAGATCTGCTTGATAAGATGTGACTGATTAAAAAAAAAAAGAATCCTAGTGAATATTTTGGAAATTTGGGCTGTGAAGCATGGTAGGTTTAGAGCTACCTGCAATAGTAAAGACATTTGGTCATGGTTATTTAAGATAGGATATTTAGCATATCCTATCTTAAAAGCTTCAGAATCACAGTATCTCAGGATCTTTCTTCCTCTTCCTTTTTTTGTTTTGTTTTTTTGTTTTTCATTTGCTATGAATATCTTTCTGTAGCAGTTATATATATGTATTCACTTTGGCTCATCCTATTTTTATTCTTCAGTATTACTACATATATCTTGAATGTTCAAGGAACATGTATAACATGCAATGAAAAATATCACAGCTTTAGAACTACATGTTTTTTGCTTAGCAATACTTGGCTTAACTAACAGAAGTGTATTTTTGTGAATGAACATGGCAATTTGGGCCAATATTTTGGAAACAAAATGTCTAGCCATTGTGTCTCTAAGGCTAATTGTTTACATGCTTGCACAGTGTATTAGTAAACACAGCTGAATAACTGAAATTCAAAGCAAATTCCTGAGCAAACAAATTTGACCTTAGTTATCATGACATTATGTTCACCCTCTAGTGAATTCATCCTTCCTTCTCACCCAGCACACTGAGCATTACACTGAGTGACAGTATATTTATTAAGGCCTTTTTTACACAGAGAAACCATACCTCCACAGAAAATCACTCACTGGTAGTTAACCCTTGGCCTCTGGAAACATATCATTTTGGCTTCTTCGTCATTGCTTCAAATTCTGAGAAGTATTCAATTAATATTGTCAAACTATAAGATATAGAAGAAAACATTTTGTTGACTCAGTTAAATTATGGGAAAAAATAAAGATAAAAACAGACGGAAACTGTCTCAAACCGATCTGGACTTTTTCAACTCCGGCTTCCTAGCAGTAGATTCAATTTTTTAAAAAATGTATGAACTGAATACAGTTGGCAGAACAGTTGCAATCATGACTATTGGGCCTGGAAATATATTTGCTCTAACATTTTTCTTTCATATTTTCTCCTGTTCTATTTCTTGTTCAAGCAATAATTCATTTGCCCAAGTGGATAAAAACAGCAAATATAAAAAGAGAATAAATAGTAGAAGGTTGTTTAGGACTCAAAACACTTTAACATAGCACAGCAGGTCTGATGTTGTTATCATGCCAGCTATTTCTGATGGTTAGGTGACAGGAAGAGGCAGAACAAACTCTCAATGAAACTATTTTGCTAACATGTTTCCAGCACTGTGGTATGTATTTATCTTTCAATGTGATGCATACCATATGTACACACTGAAAAGATGCCAATAAAATGCATGTACTCTTAAAAAGATAGAAGCTTATGAATGCAACTCTTGGTACTTTCTACCCACAGAGCCTGAACACCATGGAAGCATCCTCATTCAAAGATGTGAATTATGTATGTCACATAGAATAGTTTATATTTGTTTTCTAAAGCATCTGAAATTGATGTCATGACTCATACAAGGTCAGGAACAACCTGTCTCCAAGCCCTGTGATTGTATAGCATTTGCTCCTCTCCTCCACTTTGCAACCTCACTTGTGCCTAGAAGCTCAGATCTGAGATGTTAACGCCAAAAAGTTCTCCTTAAATGAATTATAGTATAGCATTGTAGCGTTCAGAGAGGCATACAGGTAGAGACTAAGAATGTGGACTTTTAAGCTAAACCACCATGTGTAATTATGTCTAGCTGGGTGGCTCAGTTCACTTTTCATTTTGCTTTTTTACTGTTTCATCATTTGTAAATGTGTATTATAAGAGTTTCTAATTCAGGGAGATGTAAAGATTACATGAGTGAATTAAGAATAGTGCCTAGCCTATAATAAGTGTTCTATACATTTGTTTATTGCTAATAAGAAACATTTATTTTGCTCATCTGTAGCCACTGTGACTTCCTATGCAGATATGCTTGTCTCTCTTGCCTAATTCGTATAAAATGAGGGGCTAATGCAAAAGGCTACTTTACCACCAAAACATTTTCTTGCTTTTAAGTATTATACATTCAAGAAGACAATGTAAAAGAAATAAATCTACTGTAAAATAAAAATCTATGTGTGAATCTGTTTCTAGTCTTTCATGCCTGAAAATAAGTGAATTGATTAAATCAGAGGTAACAGGAAAAAACCTAGCCAATCTTAATCTTCTCTGTAAAATCATACTATCCCACTTATCCTTCTGTTACAAGAGGTGGGCAAAAGTAGGCTGATAGTGGTAATACAAATAATACAATAAAAGATAAATAATACTACAAGAATAAACACTATGTGTTGCATCCTCACAACTCTAAACCTTCTTTTACCTACCCCGTATTTGTTTGTGCATTCTCTTAGTTACCAAAAACAGCTAGAATGCAGAAACTGGATCTTAATCATCTTTGAATATTATTTGAATACCTACTTAATAAGTATTGATTGAATGAAACATAAGGCAAGTCATATGTTAAAGGGAAAAGTCATAACAGGGAACTACAGAACTGTAGCACACATTCTGTAGCACACAAGGTGCTATACCTGTGTAGGATGGCAGACAGCACTGAGATTCTTGGTGAAGGGAGTGGCTGGACAGAGAAAGAATACATGAGGACACTGGATAGTATGTTCTCAAAATGCAAGTGCTGACAGGAAGGAGTGAGGAGGTGAGAGACATGGATAAATATATAATATTTACTTCATCCATGTGAGTGTCAGCTTTAATGTTTTGCATTTTTTCATAAGAATTAATGTGATTGTGTTCATAAACATCTAAAACCATGGCATCTAGAGAAAAAATGGTTCACTATTCAACATGATTAAGCTGCCCCAAATGAAGTAATAAAATAAAATTTCATGAAAAAGACATTTTAAGGGTGAGTTATTTGTCAATTAGCAAAAAAAAAGTTGATTGTTTTCTCACAGTGTTTTACGGATAGTAAGGCTTAGCAACTGCCCTATGTTAAACATTATAGGTGATCCTAACTCATGTTGAAAAGTGGTCAGAGAATATACAATTCCCCATATTCAATATGAATTCTTCTCAAGTTCATAATGTCAAACCTCTTTGAATCCTAAGCTAACTCATAATATTAATGACAAAAATATCACCCCTTCACAGAAGTATTAGAGAATTTTGAGTTAATCTATAGAAAATTTGTGGGTTTACTTATTCTTAATGGAAAACAAAACAACCGCAACAAAATAACAGAAGATATATACTAAAAGATAGTAAATCTGAAAAATCAACCAGTGTTAAAATTAAAAACACCTTTCAGCAGAGAATTGCATAATTGTAGTGGATCCAGAACCCTAGAGATTTCACTACCAATACTCCCAGTTTTTAATGATAAAATAGAATTCTCTTAAAGTGCTGTAAATTATGTAAGGTTTTAAGTGCAGTGATAAAGCCAAAAACTCAAATTTCTGGACTCAAAGTCTAGGTCCCTCCACTTCAATATGCTACAATGAATGAGAAAAAATATTGAGAAATAAAAGAGAAGATACTAGTCTTCCAGAGACCAAACAAAAGGGTAGAGCTCAAGTTATCTGTTTAAGTAAATGGAAAATAATAAAATGAGATACAATAGTCAGAATTATCACAACCCTAGCTCACAAGATCCTGGGAAGACATTGATAAAGAAAATAAAATAATAAAATATCAAGTTGAAGTGACTAAAACAAAAAATTATGTATTTATATTGCTTATGAAAATGGTGTTTTTTTATTGAGTTGCAGGTAAGGCGTTCAACAGGATTCATGTATGGGGAGAATGAGGCTTTTGTGATAAGATTTATTTGGGGTTTCATGGTAAGATTTATTTAGAACTTCATGGCTGCTTAGAGAATTCATGAATGAACAAAGTAAGTGCATGTTTTCAAGTGAGAGAAGAGAAGTGCCTCTTTGTTAAGATTAAATTATCTTGGGTTAGGAAAGACTACTTATTCTCTATAACAATCTATCAGTTTCTTAATTTTTTGCAGGCTTTTATTGGTGTCTCCCACTAACCAATCAGATCTTCTTTTAGGATAGACTAATAGGCCTCTAAGTAAAAAAGGCTTTTACTGTGCATGACTCAAAAGTCTGGGAATGGACCTGTTGTGTCCAAAGGAGACTGAAAATCTAGTCTTTCTTCCCTACACCAGGGAAGGAGGAGTGTTAATACCCTTAGCAGGGCAAGGCTGTGATCCCCTGGATTATCTAGAACTGTAAATGCTAGAGCTTCCCAGTAAATGGAATGCTGTAACTTCCTTTTGAAGCAGTCTTCCCAGTTTTATTAAGTTAATATTTAATTCCCTCTTTGATGGCTTATTATGCTCAATGTCTGATTCCCTCTGCTTCCTTCTGTATTAACATTGAGTTACCTATGCTAACATTTACACCTAAATAAATGATTTATACTAGCATTGTATATATTGTACAGTACAGGGGTCCCCAAACTTTTTATGCAGGAGGCCAGTTCACTGTCCCTCAGACCATTGAAGGGCCGGACTATAAAAAAATAACTATGAACAAATCCCTATGCACACTGCACATATGTTATTTTAAAATAAAAAAACAAAAAAACAAAATGGGAACAAATACAATATTTAAAATAAAGAACAAGTAAATTTAAATCATCAAACTGCTCTTTTCACTAACCACCAAGGAAAGAGATGCCCCTTCAGGAAGTGCAGCAGGGGCCAGATAAATGGCCTCAGGGGGCCGCATGTGGCCCATAGGCCATAGTTTGAGGACCCCTGGTACAGTAGTTCATTTTACTTGCACACATGAAGCATTTCTGAAGTGTAGTAAACTACATGAAGGGGAATTGTTACTATGAGATATGGTAGTAAGAACAGAGAAAAAGACAACTTAAATAGCTTGGGTTTATTATTAATGGTAGCATCATAAAGATATCATAAGCATGTTTCAATTTCTCTGTTATGTCAAATGTCTCTTGGAGAAGTACCTTTGTGCTTCAATGTGGTAAGTTATATTCTGTGTGATGATTCATAATGTGACATCTTAGGACAAGCAGTGCAGGCCACCAGCCATGAAAACTGAGTAAATCCAGTACATGGCTGAAGGAAAAAAAAGATAAACAACTGTTAGAAATGTAGAAATATTTTCCACAGAACTCTATGTACCCAACATCAAGGAAGCCCTACCCTAGAGACTTAGCCAAGAACAAGGTCAGCTAATCACACCTCTCCTGCCCTTGTAAACGTTGCTTACTTGCTCAGCCTAGATAGCCACCCTATAAAAAGGAGTCATTTTAGAAGCTCGGGACTGCAGTGTTCCCTTGCGTTGGTTGCCTGTAGTCCCTGCGCAGGTTTGCAATAAAACTTATAAAATTCACTTTGGGTTTGCTGTGGTCTGTTTCCTGAGATGTAACACATGGAGGCCCCAGTGAGATAGGCCGTGTAAGACCTCTCCTCACGGAGTGGGCTGCAGCAGACATTGGTAGCTGGCCAGCCTCTGGCAGTTGCCATTTGGAAACTGAATTTGGCTGATTCGAAACATTTGGAGTCTCAAGACTGTTTGGTAAGGAAGCTTTCTCTTTGAATATTTGGAAACAGAGCTCTAGTTAGAAAAGGGTGTAGTGGAGCAGGCAAGTTGCCACCTGATTTCTCCCCACCCGGTCAGTTGGGGAACGCAGGATGCTGCCTTCTCCCTTTGGTTTTGGTTTAAAAGTTTTGTTTGTTTTGTGTGCATATTTGGTTTGTTTGTCTGCTTCGCCTATTGCTTCCTCACAGGATTCTTTCGAGAGTCAAGGGCCATGGGTCAGGGGCAATCTGCTGCCTCTTCAGTGCTTGCTTGATAACTTTTTTGATTTCTCTCACAGGGCATGAGACTATAGGACTCCTGTTGATTCTGCCACATTGTGGACTCTTTGTGAACTAGAATGGCCAATTTAAGAGCAGACTGGCCAAACCAAGGATTGCTAGACCCATAGATAACATAGAGAGTTTAGCGTACTATCACCAGCACCCACCTGCAGGCAGGTGGCACGGTCAGTATGCAGCCCAGTATAGCAGCAGAGGTAGAAAAAGAAAAGGCAGCCAGGCTACAGCTGGCTGCAGGAGAAGTGGCAGAGAAAAGGGGGAAAAAAAAAGAAGAAGCGGCAGGCTCCCCTCACAGTTTCAGGCACTTGCCCCTCCCCCCTTGGGCACTGGGAATCCCAGGCACCCTATTTCCCTTTTTTGTATAACAAAGAAACTTCTTACTTAGCTAAGGGTCTGAGCCACTGCTTAGTCAGGCAAAAGATAACACCGCAGTAAGCTAGAGGTTATCATCACCTTGCTACAGCCCCTGCCCTCCTCTGCTTTGGCTCTGGGAAATCTCTGCTTCCATGTGGAACCAGACCAGAGGAGAAGATTTAGGGAATTATAGGGTTACTATGTCCCTGAGAAAATTGAGGACCTTATGTAAACTAGAATACCCCACTGTTAAGAAAATAAGTTTATAAAATTGTGTGTTTTTTTAGTTTACTACCTCGACCCTTATAATGACTTAATGTTGTAAAGCTCTATAGGTCAAAAAGATGGTTAACATCTCTTTGCCAGCTGGGAAGCCACAAAATAGTAACTACATTTTGACCATTCCTTATTTTTCTCTGAATATCAGTAGTTCATTAGGAATAGTATCAATAGTTGTAAATTATACTAAATTTGTACTAATAGTAAAGCATATGGAATTGTATAGTCTGTCAAATACAAAGACTTCTTTTTTGTACCAAGGATCTGTTATTGTAAAAAAAACAACAAAAAAAACCATTTTCTATGTTAGAAATGTATATGTTATTTCAACAGTCTTTTGTTAATTCGCTATTTCATAGCCTGTTATGTTAAAATTTTTGTTTAAATATTAGGGGATATATAATAATTTAGTAATTGTTAATTGTTCAATGTTAGGTCACAAAACCCAGAGTAACAAATATTACTATTGATTGGCTTAATAGAAGAATTCTTAACATAATAGGTAGAAAGGAGAACTCTAGAGACATAATCCTGAACCTCCACCTGATTTTCCACCTACCTTGTAGGTTTTGCCTATATAAATACCCCTCTCCCCCTGAGCTCATTGCTGACCATTGTGAAAGGTGTAGTAGGCTAATCACTGGTCAGTGTATAAAACCCAAATTGATTACATCAGTTTAGGGTCCAGTTCCAGTTTGTTGCGGTTGCACCATAGCATTTGTTCAAGAAAGAATAGATACTATAAGACTTATGGTCTTAGCTCAGCCCTACCAGATTATACCCAGTTCGAATAAGCAATACCAAAGTTCAATGATTTGAACTAGTAAGAAGAAAATGGGGGAATGTGACATTTTAGGACAAGCAGTGCAGGCCACCAGCCATGAAAACTGAGTAAATCCAGTACATGGCTGAAGGAAAAAAAAAAGATAAACAACTGTTAGAAATGTAGCAATATTTTCCACAGAACTTTATGTTCCCAACATCAAGGAAGCCCTACCCTAGAGACTTAGCTAAGAACAAGGTCAGCTAATCGCATTTCTCCTGCCCTTGTAAATGTTGCTTGCTTGCTCAGCCTAGATAGCCACGCTATAAAAAGGAGCCATTTTAGAAGCTCTGGGCTGCAGTGTTCCCTTGCATGGGTTGCCTGTAGTCCCTGCGCAGGTTTGCAATAAAACTTATAAAATTCACTTTGGGTTTGCTGTGGTCTGTCTCCTGGGATGTAACACATAACACACCAGGGCACCTTCTATTTTAATACATGGAGAAGGGATATATGAGTAGAACTGGCCTGGAATACGAATTATAAATTGAGTGACATGTATGCTTCGTAAATGAAGTAAGCTGTAAGCTCTACAGGAAGTCACAAACAGAAGAGAGAACAGAAATGATAGTATATAGTAATGCAAATAAAAATTGGTATACATCAATGAAATGGGGTAAGGGAGGACAGGGAGGGAAACTATATATATAAAATAATATGTTATACTCTGAATAGTTGAATGTGAGAATGTGGACACATTAATAGGTAGTAATTCATAATATAAGAAAACAAATAAGTGATGGGCTTTAGAAAAATTATAGCATTGGTTAACCAGATCTGAAATAATCAGTTTGGGGTTCAAGAAAATGCAAACAGTCTCTGGATAGATGACAGAAAAGAGGGAAAATTTATACATCAGATATTTATTAATGAGTACGTACTATTTTTCAGGCAGTAGTATTAGCAAGAAAAATTAAGGCTTCGGTCCAAAAGGAATAACGAGACCAAAAAGATTCTTAAGTCATGGGTCTAGACATAATGAACCCAGAAAATAACTTAGTAATCAACATTAAGACAGGAGTTTCTGCAGCTATCAATGCAGATATTCAGAATATTGAGGACACAACTTCCTCACTATATTTCTGGACTGTAATTTCCATCATTTCCACATTTTTTTTATTTACTCATTTCTAGAGAGAGAGAAGGAAGCATCAACTTCCATATGTGCCTTGACCAGGAAGCCTGGGGCCCCAAACAGATGACCTCAGCATCCCAAGTCAATGCTTTATCCACTGCGCCAACACAGGCCAGACAGCATTTTTTTAAATTAAAAATTTTTTATAGAAAATATACTAGAAACCATTGTACTTATTTGTACTTATTCCCTGGAAGCATTGTAAAAAAATAGAACATTTGCTAGATAGAGATAAGAAGATCTGGATCAAGCCACAGCTCTGTCATATATTAGCTCGTTGGCCTTAGTGAAGCCTCTAAATTTTTCTGAGCCTCAGTTTTCTTCACTCTAAAATGGATTAAATAATTTTTACCTCACATGTGTTTTGTAAGAATTTAAAAGTCCAATACAAGTGAAAATATTATGAAGTCAAACCTTCCCTCATTGTTTTATTTTTAAATGGCAATTGAAAAATTTTTATCCAGATATAATCTTGAGTGGAATACCAATAACAAAAATAACAGTATTGTCTGACTAGGGGTGGTGCAGTGGTTAGAGCATCCACCTGAAATTCTGAGGACCCAGGTTCAAATTCTAAAGTTAATAGCTTGAGCATGGGTCATCGCTTGAGTGCGGGGTGGCCGTCTTGAGTATGGAATTATAGACATGACCCCATGGTCCCTGATTGAAGCTGAAGGTTGCTGGCTTGAACCCAAGGTCGCTGGCTTGAGAAAGGTGTCACTGGCTCAGCTGGAACCCCTGTCCCAGTCAAGGCACATATAAGAAAACAATCAATGAATAACTAAAGTGCTGCAACTATGAGTTGATTTTTCTCATGTCTTTTCCTTCCTGTCTGTCTGTCTCTCTCATGCATGCAAAAAAAAAAAAAAAGCTAAATGTATTTCAATAAAGTATATCCTGAGTTAAAATATATAACATTTACTTATTTAAAATTTTAGTGACAAAACAATTATATTTATATTTCAGATTGCCATTTACTTTATATTGGTTGCATAGAATCAAGAACATTTGGATTCCCACAATAAAATGGAATATTAAAATGACATATTAAAAGAATTCCTACTTATGCCATATTTTACTATACAATTAATTTAAAAAGCTACAGATGGCACATGGTAAAATTGTTAAACAATAACCATGTTGTAAAAGAGTATGCAAAAAAATACAATACAACTAAAAACAAATTAAGCTTCCCTCTTACCCAGAATCGAGCACTGCTTATATAGACAACCCTGCTAACAGTTTTTATGTATCGTCCATACATAGTCTGTGTAGTTAAAGCATAGTAACTAGATCTTTTAAAGATCTCTTTGCAATATTACATTCTGTTAAATTAAGTGGATCTAGAAACTTAAAAGTGAAATAATAAATTCTTTGTGCAAATTTAATCAATTACCCTCAACCCTTAAAATATCAAAATAATAAAAGAAATATGCAATATTTAGAAAAGTTTACATGTTAGAATGATGCATTATTATCACAATACTTTATGTTATATTTTTCTTTTTAGTGAAAAACTATTATAATATGATGAGAGTGTGCTCAGAGCACACACAGTGAAACTGTTGAGCATTTAATGGAATATGGTGCAGGTGTATTTTGGTGGTGGACTCATACATTTTATATGGTTGCCTATGCAGGATGTGAATTAAAATAAAGCCCTGTGATAGATACATTTTAAGAAATTTAAATGTATTTTAATATAGTTATAATAGGAGATATTTTTTTTAACATCTTCACAAAAATGAATTCAGTGCCTGTGCCAGTTGCCCTTGTAATGAATCAATCTACTGGAGTTCTCTAGTGTACTCAGATTGAGTAAATTACTTAATTGAATGTTTTTAATACAGTTTTAAGCATTTAAATATATGTATTGTTAGTATAATTCAAAGACTTCTAAATCCTTGAAATGCACCAGGAAACCATAGTTTTCTAGTAATTTGGTTTGAAAACAGTGTCTCTCTAATGTGGTAATATCTACTACCATTATCAAAGTTTGCTAACTTTGTTACTATTAATTTTTAATCTCATGTATTAGGAGTCAGTCAATATTTTAGAACTATATTTTATTCCCCATGATTTTTCATCATATAGGTACTTCAAAAATAAATGTAATATTTGCTGAGTTAATTAATTCCATGTCAAGTAATCTGAATATTACATAATCTTTTCTTGCCTTTTTATTTCTAGCAATATGTTTCAGTTTTAGCATTTCTCTATTACACATACTTAATATAAGCAAACATTAATGCATTATTTCTATAGTGATCTCCCCACATTATAATAATATAAATAAAACATAATCAGATGAATATGATGACTAAGACATGAAATAAACATATATTTCCTTATCTCTACTCAGTATCCAGGTAAGAAATAATAAAATATAAAATTTTTAAAAAGGTAAATATTTCTAATGCTTAATGTAGTAATGTCTTTTTGTTGCATTAGATATCTGTTAATGAATCAGCCTGAATCCTATTTGAAAATACTCATCCAAAAATGAAAAAAGTTTAAAATAATAGATCATGTCTTTCCTTGTAAAAATAATAACTTTACCATACAGATAAGGAGTTAGACTATTAGTGTGGTCTCATGTAATTTTTAATAGAAAAAATATAATGGGTCTTTGAGCATCTATGCATATAATAATTTAAAAGAAAACTTCAAAAATATTGTTAAGGAATCAGGAATTTCAAACAGCTGTAAGTGACAATTGGTATAGTCTGGATTTAAGTGGTTCAAGATTCAGTGAAAGAAAAATGAAAAAGCATGTCTATAAAAATGTGTTAACCGATAAATCCAGCCACTAATGCAGTATTTCTTCTTTGTCTCTCAGCGCAGTCAGGATGGAGATACACCACAGAGACATGTGCAGGCTCTTCCTTCCTAGGGTTATACATAGATAAACACATTGTCGCAGCTGGCAGATAGAAACTTTTACAAAAAGGCCTGGAACATCATTCTGTATATGTAAATTGATACTTCCTTGTCCATCCCCTGATGACTGCCTCAGAGCTGGAGTTAATCCTCTCCTTATATTGGTTTCCATGGTGAGCTATATTAGTATACAGTATAAGATAGGTCTGCAGATCTGCAAGGTGCAAAGAATTGGCAAACAAATAACATTTTGGAACAGCAATTTTGAATAAAACTGTAACTTTCCTCCTTATTTTCCATTTATTGAATTGCCATAATGATTAGCATTCAACACTAAACATTTTGTTAAAAAATATTGAATATATATGCATTATGAGAAAGATTACTAACAAACTTACAGAATAAACAGGGATAATATGTGACAACAAAACCATAAGAGTATGTAAAGGTCTGAATTTGCAAAGGAAAATGGAGATCTAATAAAAACTAGAGCAGAACTGAACATAATAGAGAACAAAAAGACTATACAAAAAATTAATACAACAAAGAGCTGGCTCTTTAAAAAGATTAATAAAATTGACAAGTCCCTGGCTAGAGTCACAAAAGAAAAAAGAAAAAAGACTCATATAAACAAAATCAGAAATAAAAGAAGAGAAATTACCAAAGATATCACAATATATAAGAGATCATACTATAATATTATGTAAGACTATATTGCCACCAAATTTGCAAAGATACATGCACCCCTATGTTCATTGCAGCATTATTCACAGTGGCCAAGACATAGAGACAACTAGTGTATTCTTTGATAGAATACTGGTAAAAGAAGATATCATACATATATATTATGAATAGTAGTTAGCCACAAGAAAAGATAAAATTCTGCCATTTTGGACAACATTGATAGACGTTGAGAATATTATGCTAAGTGAAATATCAGTCAGAGAAAGCTAAGAATTATATTATTTACTCATGTGTAGATAAACCTGAAACTCACAGACACAGACAACAGTATAAATGGTTATCAGAGGAAGGGGGGTGGGGTGCTTGTGGAGAAAAGGGGGCCAAATATATGATGATGGAAGATGGTTTGACTCTGGGTGGTGGGCATACACTAAAAAATACAGATTATATGTAACAGAAATATACACTTGAAACTTATATGACCCTATTGACCAATGCCACTCCAATAAATTTAATAGAAAAAAAATTTAGTTTAAAAGATTTTTAAAAAGAATATTAACTGAGAATCATAATGGAACATTAATACACATTTGGGATATTTGAAATAATAAAAATTTGATGTCTGTGTGCATGTGGACATATGCAACTCTCAATATCTGAATTTTTATATTGGTCTATATTTTTTAGATATCCAAAGCAATTCTCATGTTTTGTCATTAATATCCTCACTTAAAACAATATAATTGGAGAAAATAGTGGTGCCTATTGTTCAAATATCTTACTCAATAAAAAGAATCAGAAATAATAAAAAATAAACTCAAATACATCAAATACATTAATGCACACAAATTAACTCAAAATAATAAAAATTAATTTTTGTGTTTGATAATATGCCTAAACCTCTAATGAGATTTAGCTCAATTCACAGATATCTGTAAACTTAGCTTGAGCACTGGTAGACCATTAGCTGTTTTTTGTCTTACATTAAATATATTTTTCTTTCTTATAAGCATTTTTTCTTTTTTTGTTTGAACTCTGTCAGAATTACTGTTTTAATTAATTAATTAATTAATTAAGTTTTTTGTTAACTTTGATGGGGTACATATATTCAGAGAAAACAATTCCGGGTTATTTTGACATTTAATTGTGTTACATACCCATCACCCAAAGTCAAATTGTCTTCCAGATACCTTCTATCTGGTTTTCTTTGTGCCCCTCCCCTCCCCCCACCCCATCCTTATCCTCCCCCCCATAACCACCACACTCTTGTCCATTGCTCTGAGTCTCATTTTTATGTCCCACCTATGTATGGAATCATATAGTTCTTAGTTTTACTTATTTCACTCAAAATAAAGTTATCAAGGTCCATCCATGTTGTTGTAAATGATCCGATGTTATCATTTCTTATGGCTGAGTAAGAAATTCCATAAGTATTCCATCGTATGTATGTACCACATCTTCTTTACCCAATCATCTATTGAAGGGCTTTTTGGTTGTTTCATGTCTTGGCCACTATGAACAATGCTGCAATGAACATGGGGGTGCATGTGTCTTTACGTACCAGTGTTTTTTAGTTGTGGGGGTATATACCCAGTAGGGGGATTGCTGGGTCATATGGTAGTTCTATTTTTAGTTTTTTGAGGTACCACCATACTTTCTTCCATAATGGTTGGTGAGGGTTCCTTTTTCTCCATGGCCTCACAAACACTTGTTATAATAGCTAATCTAACAGGTGTGAGGTGGTATCTCATTGTAGTTTTGATTGGCATTTCTTTAATAGCTAACGAAGAAGAGCATCTTTTCATATATCTGTTGGCCATTTTGTATTTCTTCCTGGGAGAAGTGTCTGTTCATGTCCCCGTTCCATTTTTTTAACTGTGTTCTTTGTTTGTTGTTGAGTTTTATGAGTTCTTTGTATATCTTGGATATTAAGCCCTTATCTGTGCTGTTGTTTGAAAATATCATCTCCCATTTAGTTGGCTGTCTGTTTTGTTGTCAGTTTCTCTTGCTGTGCATAAACTTCTTAGTCTGATGTGGTCCCATTCATTTATCTTTGCCTTCACTTCCCTTGTCTTTGGAGTCAAATTTATAAAGTGCTCTTTGTAACCAAGGTCAATGAATTTAGCTCCTATGTTTTGTTCTATGTACTTTATTGTTTCAGGTCTTATATTTAGGTCTTTGATCCATTTTGAATTAATTTTAGTACAGTTTAGTAGTAGAGTTTCATTCTTTTGCATGTGGCTTTCCAGTTTTCCCAGCACCATTTGTTGAAGAGGCTTTCTTTTCTCCACTGTGTGTTCTGGGCCCCTTTATCAAAAATTATTTGACCATATATATGTGGTTTTATTTCTGGGCTTTCTATTCTGTTCCATTGTTCTGACTGTCTATTTTTCTGCCAATACCATGCTGTTTTGATTGTTGTGGCTCTATAATATAATTTGAAGTCAGGTATTGTAATGCCCTCAGCTTCATTCTTTTTCCATAGGATTGCTCTGGATAATCGGGTTTTTTTTTTTATTTCCATATAAATCTGATAATTTTTTCTTCCATTTCTTTAAAAAATGCCATTGGAATTTTGATTGGAATTGCATTGAATTTGTATATTGCTTTGGGTAATATGGTCATTTTGACTATATTTATTCTTCCTATCCAAGAACAAGAAATATTTTGCCATTTCATTGTATCTTTTTTTTTTTTCCGAAGCTGGAAACGGGAGAGACAGCCAGACAGACTCCCACATGCGCCCGACTGGGATCCACCCAGCATGCCCACCAGGGGCGGCGCTCTGCCCACCAGGGAGTGATGCTCTGCCCCTCCGGGGAGTCGCTCTGCTGCAACCAGAGCCACTCCAGTGCCTGGGGCAGAGGCCAAGGAGCCATCCCCAGTGCCCAGGCCATCCTTGCCCCAATGGAGCCTCGGCTGTGGGAGGGGAAGAGAGAGACAGAGAGGAAGGAGGGGGAGTGGAGAAGCAAATGGGCGCCTCTCCTATGTGCCCTGGCCAGGAATCAAACCCGGGTCTCCGCACGCCAGGCCGACGCTCCACCGCTGAGCCAACCGGCCAGGGCCCATTTCATTGTATCTTTTTAGATTTTCCTTTAATAATACTTTGTAGTTTTAATTATATAGGTCCTTTACATTCTTTGTTATGTTTATTCCTAGGTATTTTATTTTTTTTGTTGCACCCATGAAGGGGATTATTTTTTTGAGTTCATTTTCTGATATTTTACTGTTGTCATGTAGGAAGGAAATAGACTTTTGTATATTAATTTTGTACCCTGTGACCTAATTGTATTGGTTTATTGTTTTTAGTAAACATTTTGTGGAGTCTTTGGGGTTTTCGATGTATAGGATCATAACATTTGCAAAAAGTGAAAACTTTACCTCTTCTTTTCCAATATGAATGCTTTTTATATCTTTTTCTTGTCTGATTGCTCTGGCTAGAACTTCCAGCACCACATTAATTAAGAGTGGAGAGAGTGGACATTTCTGCATTGTTACTGATTTAAGGGGAATAGTCCTCAGTTTTATGCCATTTAATATGATGTTAGCTGATGGATTATCATAGATGGCCTTTATTATGTTGAGACATTTTCCTTCTATACCCATTTTGTTTTTTGTTAAGTGTTTTAAACATAAAATTGTGTTATATTTTAACAAATGCCTTTTCTGCATCTATTGATAAGATCATGTGGTTTTTGTTCTTTGATTTGTTGATATGGTGTACTACATTAACCATTTTACATATGTTGAACCATCCTTGTGATACTGGGATGAATCCCACTTGATGGTTATAAATTATTTTTTTAATATGTTGTTGTATTCAATTTGCTAGTATTTTGTTTACTATTTTAGCATCTGTATTCATTAGAAATATTGGTCTGTAGTTTTCTTTTTGTGTGTTGTCCTTGCCAGGTTTTGGTATGAGCGTTATGGTTTATGGTCTCATAAAATGTGTTTGGAAGTATTGCTGCTTCTTCAATTTTTTGGAAGACTTTGTGTAGAAGAGGAACCAAGTCTTCTTTGACTATTTGACAGAATTCACTATTATAGTTGTCTGGCCCTGGACTTTTATTTTTGGGGAGGTTTTTAATAGTTGTTTCTATTTCCTCTCTGCTTATGGGTCTGTATATGCTTTTAGCTTCTTTATGACTCAGTCTAGGAAGATTGTGTTGTTCTAGGAATTTATCCATTTTCTCTATATTGTTAAATTTGGTGGCATATAGTTTTTCATAGTATTCTATAATAATTCTTTGTATATCTATAATATCTGTGGTGATTTCTCCTCTTTCATTTTGGATTTTGTTTATATGAGTCCTTTCTCTTTTTTCCTTGGTGAGTCTTACCAAGGGTTTGTCAATTTTGTTGATCTTTTCAAGGAAGAGCTCCTTGTTTTATTAATTTTTTCTATAGATTTTCTGTTATTAATTTTATTTATTTCTGCTCTGATTTTTATGATATTACTTCCTTTCTTCTACTGGTTTTGGGTAGTCTTTGTTCTTCTTTTTTTGGTTCCTTAAGATGTGAAGTTAAGTTGTTTATGTGGGCTCCTTCTTGTTTGTTCATAGAGGCCGTAGTGATATGAACTTCCTCTTATTACTGCATTTGCTGCATCCCAGATATTCTGATACATTGTATTGTTATTTTTATTTGTCTGTATGTATCTTTTGATCTCTGTGCTTATTTCTTCTTTGACCCACTCTTTTTTTAAAAGTATTTTGTTTAGTTTCTATATTTTTGTGGGTTTGTTTACCTCTTTTTCACCATTGAATTCTACTTTTAAGTCTTTATGATCAAAAGATATGCTTGGTATAATTTTAATTTTTCTGAATTTGCTGATGTTATTTTTGTGGCCCAACATATGGTCAATTCTTGACAATGTCCCATGCATACTGGAGAAAAATGTATACTCTGGCACTTTAGGATAAAATGTCCTAGAGATGTATATTATATTCAATTGTTATAGTTATAGTGTTTTGTTTCAGACCATATTTTTTTTATTAATTTTCTGTTTAGATGAACAATCTAGAGCCATCAGTGGTGTATTGAGGTCTCCAAGTATGATTATATTTTTGTCAGTGTTTGTTTTTAGGTCATTCAGTAGCTGTCTTATATATTTTGGTGCTCCTTGGTTTGATGCATATATATTAAGAAGTATTATGTCTTCTTGATTCAATATCCCCTTATTCATTATGAAATGACCATTTTTGTCTCTGATTACCTTTGCTATCTTGTAGTCAGCATTGTTAGATTTGAGTATTACTACACCTGCTTTTTTTTTAGATGTTATTTGCTTGGAGCATTGTTTTCCAGCCTTTCACTTTGAATTTGTTTTTATCCTTGTAGCTTAAATATGTTTCTTGTAGTCAGGATACAGTTGGATTTTATTTTTTAATTCATTCTGCTACTCTGTCTTTTTATTGGTGAGTTCAACCATTTACATTTAGTGTAATTATTGACACTTTAGGGTTTTCTATTGCCATTTTATGTACTAGTTTCTGTTAGTTTTGTATCTTGTTTTGAATACTTCTTTTTTGTTTTTCTATCATTTGTTTTTGTTTGGTTGTAATCCATACTTTTTTCCTCTGTTACTTCTTTTTTTCACATCATGTGGTGCTGTGGTTGTTTTTTCAGGGGTGGTTACCATTAAGTAATGAAAAAGATACCTACCATGTTCATTGTAGTACATTATCTCATGAGTGCTTCTGCACTCCATGCTCCTTTGCTACTGTTAATCTTTGTCCTCTCCCCTTTTTTGTTTTTGTTGTCACAGTTTAAATTTGATTTTATTGTGTTCTTGGTGGAGCTTTTACTTGTGGTTTTGTTTCGTTTTGTTCTTTCTTTCTGATCAGAAAACCCTCTTTATTATTTTCTGAAGTAGGGGTTTTCTGGTGATAAATTTCCTCATCTTTTCAGTATCTGTGAATGTTGATATTTCTCCTTTGTATTTGAAGGATAGCTTTGATGGGTATAGTATTATTGGCTGGAAGTTTCTCTCCTTCAGGATTTTAAATATTGGGGTCCACTCTTCTAGCTTGTAGAGTTTCTGCTGAGAAATCTGATGATAATCTAATAGGCCTTCCTTTATATGTTGTATTCTTCTTTTCCCTGGCTGCCTTGAGAATTTTTTCTTTGTTGTTGGTTTGTGCCAATTTCATTATGATGTGCCTTGGAGTAGGTTTGTTAGGGTTAAGATAATTCGGTGATCTGTTTCCTTCTTGTATTCAAGGCTTTAGTTCTTTTCATAGGCTTAGGATGTTCTTGTCTGTTATTTGTTTGAATATGTTCTCCATTCCATTTTCTCTCTCTTCTCCTTCTGATATTCTTATTATTCTTATGTTGCTTTTTTTGATGAATTCAGATAATTCTTGTAGGGCTTTCTCATTTTTTAAAATTTATGAGTTTTTCTCCTCTTTTCTCTGTTGTGCCTCTAGTTGCCTGTCTTCTATGTCATCAATTCTCTCTTCTATCTTGCCTGGTCTATTAGCTAAGCTTGTTACCTCATTTTTCAGTTCATGAATTGAGGTTTTCATCTCTGTTTGATTTATTTTCATAGTTTTAATTTCAATGATAATATATTCTTTCTGTTCATTTGTTTTTAAGCTCCTTAAATTGCCTTTCTGTGTTTTCTTGTATATCTCTGAGTATATTTAGGATTTCTATTTTAAATTCTCTATCCTTTAATTCCATGGTTTCCAACCTACTAAAATTTTTTTCTATAGATTTTCCCCACCTGTCTGTGCTATATCTATGTCTTTTGTATTCATGATATTCGCTTCCTTTTTCCTTAATGGTATCTGAGGGTGGTTTTGTTAATAAAACTAATAAGAATCAATAAATAAAAAAATTAAAAAAAATTTTTTTTGAGAAAATAGCGTGATAAACTGAGAATTATTTTGTGCTTAGTGGAACAAAAACTACCTGCAATAGAGGGCTGAGTTGGGGAGAAGTGACAAAGGGGCAAAAAATGAGGTAAGGATCCACAAAATGCTACAAGAAATAAATTTGCATCAAGAATAAAATAATTTGCTTGTAAATGATGGTCGAATGAGAGATATTGTGAAAGAGAAAAGAAGAAGACAAGAAAAGAAGAAAAAATTCTATTGTATTAAGTTGGATCAGAAACTATTTAGAATGGTGAGTCTGGTTGGGGGGAATGCTAATGAATTAAAAAGCAAAGTAAAAAGCACACAAAATGCCACAAAGAAAATATTTGAATCCAAAATAAAATAATTTGTGAATGAGAATCAAATGAGAGGAAAAGTGGAGTGTAAGAGAAAAGAAGAAACCAAAAGAGAGGGAAAAAATGAAAAAAGAAAAGGGAAGAAAAAAAGAAAAAAAGGAGAGAGTTAAAGTTTTTGGAATGTAACCCTCATAGAGAGAGAAAAAAAAAGAATGGGAAATGTCACACCTATGGGTAATGAAGTTCAAGATGAAAAGAAAAGAAAAATATCAAAAGAAGATTAAAGGACCAATGTGGAAGAAAAAAATAAAGATAAAAAATGAAAGAAAAAAGTGGATAAAGTTATAAACACTGTGGGTTATTCTTGATTTTGAGAGGTTATCTTCTTCCTTTTTCCTTCTTCTCTCTCTTTTTGGTTGGTGGCACTGTACCCCAGGCTCTGCCCTTGTGGCACAGTTAGGTAGAGATTTGGAGTTGATGTGTCACTATGGTGATGACATATACTAGGCCTCAGTCTCGTTGGTAGTTGGGGCTTGTTAGCATTTGCAGGCTTCAACAATTGGAGAGTCCGTTTTTCTGGAGCCTCTCTGCAAGTCTCTCTTTCCTGAATCAGCAGCCTGTGACCCAGCTTTGAAGTTGCCCCTGCCACTGCCTGGAGAGCAAGAGGCCCTAAGAGCTGGCAGATCCCCACTCTATTCCCACTCAGTTCAGGACTCTGGGTAAGGCCTTGCCAGCCAGATTTGCTAGCATAATCAGGCAGGTCTGGGAGCCAGTTGCTCTCAAGGTATCTTTCTATGAGCCTCCAGGCATATCTAGTATGCATCAGCACTCTGTGGGACCACTCTCCCCAGGCTTTTTGCACTTTGTAACCTGTATTGGCTGGCGGAAAGATGCCCTAATCACTGCCTGCAGAACAGGAGGTCTTAAAAGCTGCCAAGTACCTCCTCCAGGTCCTTTAAAGCATAGCCCTGTTATGAAAGCTCTGCTGACCAGAGCCACCAGCTTAAGCAGGTAGGGGGGCAAATTGACTTCTGATCAGGCTCCTTTCTAAGGTTCCCCAGATATTTCTAGTTAAATTTGCCTTAGCATTCTGTGGATTGCTCTCTGCAGGCCTCTCCCTTGTTAAGAAGCCTACAGCCTAGCTTGCCCACCTTCTGCAGTGATCTCTGAGTTCTGTTCCATCAGAATGTGTTTTTTAACCTGTATCAGCTAGCAGGAAGTTGGCCCAGCCACTGCCTGCAGAGTAAGAGGCCCTAAAAAATATCATATCTCTACTTCGAGTTCTCTTAGATCACAGACCCGAGAAGAAAACCTTGTCAGTCAGAGCAGCTGCCAGCATTACCAGCTGGGCAGAAAACAGACTGTAGTTTAGGCTCCTTTCAGCAATATCCAATCCGCAGGTCTGCTCTCCAAAGCTGCCTGCTCGCCCCTCCACCTAGCACTTCCATATTTTTTCTTTCTGGGAATGTGCTTTGTTAGCCTGTATGGCTGGTGGAGGTGCCTCGCCTGCCTGGAGAGGTGCAAGTGTAGGGATGCTGGCTTACTCATATTCCCCAAGTGCTGTTGTTCAAGTAGCAAGGATTACACCGAGACTCTGGTCGCAGCCCACACAGAAGGCTACTGCTGACAGTTTCTAACCTTGCCCCTCTGTCTGGGAATGCAGGAGCCCATGCTTAGGGTGCTAGGAGGAACCACTCGCACACTGTCTGCACTCCCTGAACAAGGTATTGGGAGTAAACAAGGCAACTGCTCGCCCAACTCTGCCGAGGCTCGCCGTTGATGTTAGCTCCACACTTCGTGTAGAACAAGCCACAGGCACACTCTCTCCTTGGCTTGAACATATCTGCCCCAGCCCAGCTTTTCCCATGCCCCCAGCCCTCACTTTCTCTCATTTCCAAGTGAAAGCAGCCCTTGCTCAAGTCAGTGAGGAAGGCGTAGTACCCCGTTCTTGTCTTATTTCCTTCAGAGTGGATTATATTTTTAGCTATCATTTCTCCCAATCATACCTTTGTTTGATGTATGTGTATTTCAGATGCTTCTGAGATTGTTTTTTTGTCTCTAGTTGTTGAATTTGTTGAAATTTTGGGGAGAGGTATCGGGAGCCCTCCTCACAGTGCCATTTCTCTGATGTCACCCTTGTATGCATTTTTTCAAAGGTACTTGACTGCATATCTAGCTTTTAAATACTCTTGTATTGATTTGGTTAACAAGTATTAATAAGGGAGAGAGGGAGGGAAAGAGGGATGAATGAAGAGAAAGTAGGAAAGAGAGAAAACAAAGAAAAAGACAGCAGTGACAGAGACACAAAAACAAAGGAACAGAGAAAAGAGACCTAAAGATATCATTTCTTTCAGGAATCCTCACACGCCCATCTAAATTGGTGAACCATGAAAATGTAATTCATTGTAACCCAGCTTCAAATAGTTTTCTACTGCTTTTGTTTAAGACAGTCTGGCTTATTACTGACAGTAACTGAGGGGTTGAAGTCAGCAATAGTAGAATCAGATCTATATTCTGAATGACCATTTTTGAAGCAAGGAAGAAGAAAGACTGAAAACAGGGAGGAGCTTTCTGTAACAATCAGTGAATGCCCTGGCAGGATAGCTCCGTTGGTTAGCGCATCATCCTAAAGTGCAGAAGTTGCGAGTTCAATTCCCGGACAGGGCACATACAGAATCAGATCAATATTCCTTTCTCTCTGTCTCTCTTCCTCTCTTGCTAAAATCAATAAATAAAAATGTTAAAATGATATCAAAAGGTAATATATGCTATTCAAGGAAAAGTCAGACATTAAAAGAGAGCACCAAAATTGAATAATGCCTAATGACATGAAAATTTATGCTAAAATATTAAGTGAAAAAACAGTCATCCTTTTTTCACACAAAAGTATATACACATGTATGTATAAAAAAATCTGAATGATAGTACGTAAAAAGAAAATGTGACCTTGAAGGTCTACTTTTCTTTTAGAATTTTTTCTTCTGTGCTATAATTGTCTCTTTCTAAAAGTAGCATGCACAAAAACATTAAAAAGAAGTGACTCCCCAAGCTCTCTTTACTATGTAAATAACCACATGTAACCTATTAGCATCCATAAAGTTAGTTCTATTAAATTCAGAAACATCACCTCTTAGTTATTCTTTCCAGATTGTGAAGTCCTAATGATTTAAGTGTATCTATAAAGAAAGCTTTCTGATCCTTTGATCACTCTAATTGGGCTTTTAAAAACTTTCTTCTCCATTATAGCTTTGCTGAAGTGTTAACAATCAGTCATCACGCAACCTATGTTTGCTCCTCAGAAGGCAAAGCCCATGTTCTGTACATTTTTACTTACAGGTTATAACAACATGAACCATTATTTTAAAAATATTGGCTAAATCAATAAGCATTTAATTTCTAATAGAATTCCTGAGGATCTATTATATTGTTTTATATTAGACCAATGTCAGGAAACTATCCTGAATTATACATACCACTATTTCCACTCTGTATTCAGTATTGGCAAACTGTGCCCTGTGTGCTGAAATTAGCCAATTGCCTGTTTTTAGAAATAGTTTTATTAAAAAACCACCACACTCATCTTGTGTATTCTCATTGGTTACCTTCTCACTATAAAAGGCAGAGTTAAATAGTTTTGACAGAGACCATATGGCACATTACTACCTGATCCTTTTTAGAAAAGGTTTACAAATTCTGGATCTATATCAAAATGACAATTTGAGTTTATTATTTATGTATTCAATTATAAATTATTCTCTATATGTGTAAGACTTCTGCCCATATAAATATTGTCCTTCTATCTTTCCACTTATAATCTTGTGAATATGCCATACTTTAATTCCACTACAATCCAAAAGAATTGTGTTATCCTCACACCTTAAAAAGAAAAATTACTGAATAACTCTTTCACAGATCACTTATGGAAATTGTAGGTAAATGTCAGTCAAGAAGCAATTCTCAGGAGCTCTACTATGATTAGTTCCTACTGCTAACAAGCAATTGTATAATTTTTGTAATTTATACAAAGTGCTCATCTCATTTCATCTTATTTATTTTTTTTACAAAATTTCAATAATTATTATAATTCAGATTATTATTGTTGCCTTCAAAAAGGGAATACAAGGTAATTGTCATTAGTCATTTGCCCAAGAACACACATCCAGAGAATGACTTATTCTACCTGACTTTGATTAAGCCAATAAACTCATAACTATTGCTGTTTTCTTTCAACATTAAAATATACTTTGAGTAAACAAAAAAGCACCAAAAGCACTTTTACTGGTAAATCCAGGTAAATACATTGATTTGTCTTTCTACAATATTTCTATGAAATGAGAAGAGTAGACTATTCTCTGTAATTTATTCCCTAAATATAAATACTGTACATTTTATCAAAATATAAAAAAATCATATGTGCTAATAATACTCTACATTTCGAATAAGATAAAAAGCAAATAAGGTGTGTTTATATTCTGCGAAGTTGGTGTCTGAATTAGTGCATTCCATCCCAAATCACATAAGAGTATACAATGGTGACTCCAAGCCATGAGTTGAGATTATTATTAATACCAGCAAGCCATCTTTTCATTAATAGATTAGTTGAAGATCTGAAAGTCAAGGGAAATCTGCTTCAGAGTAATATACACAAAGGCAAATTTAAAATTAGGTTACTTCTTTGACTCAAACTACTCAAAATGGGAGTGAAATACAATTGTGCTAGCAGTAACAAAGTGCTATTTTCAAGTTCAGCCCCACCTGAAAATTTTTAGAAGTCAGTCCACCTCAAATGTCCCCCAGATAAATTAAAGGATTATTTTTATAAGTGCTCAGAAATGCAGTCTTCTTAGCGGCCTGGTGAGGTCTCATGTCTCATTCCTTTACCTCCTGTTTCTTTTCGCTGCTGTTCTGATGGCCCAACATGCCTCTGATGCATGGTGTCCGCTGTTAGTTCTTCAATCTGAATTAGATTAATCTCACCTAAATGATAAAGGCATCATTATCCTTTCCCAGGCCAAATCCTCAACCAGACTACCATCTTGTGATACAATTTATAATGAACTTAGTACACATAATGATAAAGAGAAGACAGCACTCTCCACCTCTTTTATCCTACATTCTGTTTATACATTCTAGAACAGCATTGCCTCTGCCCATTCATTTCTCTCTCTCTCTCTCTCTCTCTCTGTGTATTAAATCTTTTTTTTTAACCTGGAGTTCTGTATCAAGCTGAGTGTCAAAGAATAATGTAAGCTTCAGAAATTAAACCCTGCTCTACTCAAAAATATCTCCTCTCATTGACCTCTTGAGTTTTATCTGGTTTCTTTCGTTTATTCTTAGGATCAATATTTTGTCAAAAGATTCTTTACATCTTTGTGTATACAGGCCCCTGCTAAACCAGCCTTTCTTCTAATTCACTAGCCCAAATCTAAATTTTGCATCAAATACGAAAATTAGATGAACTTCAGATCCTTCATTCATTTTCTAATAGATTAAGAATATCTCACTTGCATTTTACCTGCTGTGGTCATTCTTTTCTCTGATTCTCAAAATAATTCAAACTTGGAATATAACTCATTTATCTTTAGTTCTTTAGAGAAACCACCAAAACATTCTCGCATGTTTCACTTTTTAAAGATTTTGGGTGTTTTTACAAGTTGGTTGACCACTGTGTCTCTTGAAATATCTCTTTCCACCATCTTTTGCTGACTCTACTAGCCTATCTATCTGTGCTGTGGCCACATTTTTAAAAAATTCTCTTTTTATCAGTCTGATTTTCCATGTTTCAGCCAACCTTACCCTCAAATGACATCAAAATATATTTGCCACCAAATTTTCATATATGGCTATTTATACATCCCAGTCCTTCTCATCTTCAGCCTTTGTAAAGTTTCATTAATATCCTCATTAAAATGAAAGACTTTCCACCCACATTTTCTTTCCTTCTAAAGATAGAGCTCTAGATCATGTCTCTATTTTTGCAGCACAGAAAAAAATAGTGAAGGATTCAAAACTTTGGTCTCTCCTATTCTCCTTCCCTACTGGTTTCTGTAAGAATAAAGAAAGCACAGAGATTTCACATCTCACAAATAGAAACTATGTTATTCCTTTTGATTGCAAACACAAATCCAGACAATTTTATTTTAAATAATATTTTCACCATCCCCCCATACAAGGGATTAGCTTCCTTTTTGAGAAAATAAAAATCAGGACAATAGTTGATGTGAAAAGATTAAAATTGTCTTTATTTCATATCTGTAAAAATGATATTACAAGTCCAATTTTTTATAAAAATAAGGATTCCAGTGGGTTAATTTTCTCTTCTTTCTCCATTCTATTAGAGATAGTCACAGTTTATTGTTATATCCACTTGTAATTCTCAGTAGTTTTGAACAGCTGTGAAACACCTCATTCTCATGTCTTCAGGTCTCACACTAGCTCTTATTTGTTCATATCTTTAATCTCATGATTAAAACAACAGTGACATTTGATTAAAGACATTGTACTTTGCTCTGCTTTGAGACTTCTTTAAATGTCTAATTTGCCTACTGCTGCTGAGAATAAAGCTTGCCAAAAAGGAATATTTTGAAGACAGTAATCAATGGAGAATATATGGAAGGGAGAAAACATGATTAAAATACAGATATGGTTCCAGTCTTTCAGAGAATATAAATGAGTACTAAAGGCCTCTTATTTTTCTTTTATGAAGAAGCAGTATTCAATTACTTTCTCCTTTGCATTGCACTCAATTTGTTTTTCTTTTTAAATAAAATGATGTTTGCAAGTAATAATGTGTTACTTTTGAGTCTCTAATAAAAGAAAAAACTTAATCTTAATCTTAATGTGTGTGTGTGTGTGTGTGTATGTGTTTTCTGCTTCAAAATGAGATGCGCCATTAAAAAGGCTTTCTCTGGTCCTCATCTTAAAACCTACAAAATAAAGTCAGAATTATCCTCCAGAGTGCTAAGTGGTAGTATACAAAACATGAACACATAATAGTAATCTCTGCTGATTTGAGATTTACAGTGTAATCTAAACTCTTTAGTGGATAGTTGGGCCCTTTAAAGATGTTTGGCTTTAAGAAGTTTGTTCAAATTATAGTAAACTTTTTGCACTAACTACAGAGATCTCATTTGCATTTTGGAGAGTTCAACTCTGGAGACATTTAAAATGCTTTAAACATATGGTTGGAATTGGTTAGTTATAAAAGCAACTTCTGCATGGGGGCTTGCTCAGTGTCATTCCCTGAGTTACATGGTCCACAGGAGCCACATAATAAACAAATTCTGTCTGTTCATTCTACTTCCTCTTTGTAAATTTTAATTGATTTCTGGGGAGAGAAAACCCCGCTTCATATGTCTGAGGACTGCAGCTTTAGAGGCATTCACATAGAGAAAAAAAGACACTGTCTCTTGGTATACCCAGTAATTCCCAGTGACTTTTAAACATCTGCAAGTCACCCCATTCTCACTGTCTCTAGGCTCCACACTAGCACTTATTTGTCCACATCTTTAATATCATGATTAAAACAGCAGTGAGACTGAAATTTGAATTCAAAGACATTCTTCTCTGCTTCGCTTTGTCCTGGTGCCTACTTCCTTGCATTCTGTCTTGGGTACAAAGCATGGTAATTAAAGACACAGTTCATCACGATAGTTACAATGTGTTGATGAAAATAAGAAACAAATGGAATGTTTTCAGTCTTGTGGGAAATACATATTTCAATGAAGGAAGAAATCTAACCCTATGATAAGTGCCTTTGCTAGAAATAAATTGGACTGCTCCTTGTGGTATAATGTTGCAGAAATCAAATAAAGCCACTTTCTATCTTTTCATATCAGCTCTTGTTCAAATTTTAATTTTCCCAATGAGAAGACTGTCACTGAAAAAAAAAAAACAACTTAAGGAAGAGAGACCCTAAGTATCATATTTAAATAGAATTTCAACAAAGCCATCACAAACTTTGTGAGTTAAGGAGCCAAGAACTGTGTTATTGATTGAGTTTCAAGTATTTAACACAATGACTGACTTACAGAGGAAAAAAAATCACTTCAAATACTATTGTCGATTACAGTTGTCCTCAGTACTTATAAGTTTGTTAAGAAGTAATCCTCAAACTTATATTATGATATGTGTACTTTCATTATCTACATTTTGTAGATGAGAAAACTGAAGCTTAAAGAAGTTAATTTGCCCAACATTCCTTATCTACTAAGTTGCAGAGTCAATACCGTTTCTTTCTGATCATCAAAGTCAGTTCCATCTGAGTTTAAATCAAGTGGTCTTAGCTATTTTTCTATACAAGAAGAAAGTGAAAGAGGAATGAATGGATTTGAGAGACAGTGAAAGATAAAATGCAAGAAATAAAAATAGAATATATAGATCAATTACTTGTGGAGGTGGTGATAAGGTTAAAGACTAAAGGGAGGCACTGGATTTTGGTTTGGTTGGCTCATTGGATGATGATCCCTTTCACTGAGTTAAAGAATGTAGAAGAAGGACAGGCTTTTAAGGGAACAAAGGGAAAGGATGGAAATAAAGGCATTTATTCCATTTTCAACATTTTGGGTTTAATTTTTCTTTTAGGCATCCAGGAAGGGAGAACAATAGGTACTAGAATGTGTGGTCTGGGAATCAGTATAGGGGTATGATCTAGTGAGATAGATTTGTGAACCATCTGCACATACAGTTAGTCCTTATTGTTCATGGTAGTTATGTTCTATAACATTCTCAAAAACACCCAATTAGCAAATACTGAGTCATTGTTTCTAGGTGAAATAAAGGGCTAGATTCTGGAGAGCCTGTGGTCACAGTATTTATGTCAACCCATTAATACATATTCCTGTCTTGTGTATTTCTATTTAAAGATTCTTTGTTTAATGTATATTTCTTACACATAATTTATTGCATGAGAGTACTAGAAGAGAAAAGTCTAACATTTTCTTTATCCTGAGTAATGTTACCATATATTTCTTTGGCTTTCGACCTCACAATAATAGTGTCCACTATGCTATGTTATTGTTTTTCTGTGATGGTTAATTTTATGTGTCGACTTGGATGGGTCATGGTTCCCAAATATTATGTCAAATATTATTCTGAATGTTTCTGTGAGGGTGGTTTTTAGGTGAATTTAACATTTACATCACCAAACTTTGAGTAAAGCACATTGTCCTCCATCATGTAGAAGGGCCTCATCCAATCAATTAAAGACTTTAATAGAACAAGACTAACCCCTCCCCCAAAAGAAAGTATTCTGCCTACAGACTGCCACTGGACTTGACCAGCAACTATGCACTGAGCCTGCAGCCTGTCGGCCTACCTCATTTTATTTTGGGCTCAGGAAAGCCTCCACAGCCACATGAGCGAAGTTCTTAAAATATATCTCTGTCTGTATATGTACACATTCTAGTTGGTTGTGTTTCCCTGAAGAACCTCTCTTATTAATACAGTTTTCATCTCAGGAGTGCAGAGATTTAACCACTTTTCCATCATTCCGTAGCTTCCTCATATTACCTAAGCACCTTCGAGAGCTGCTTCCTATACATATTAGTGAATTTCCTTTACATTGTCTACATGTACCACATTATGGCTTCATTAACATTGAATTCACAGCCAGCAGCACTATAACCCATGCCTGAACAAAGCTCAACGAAACACATATTTTCTCTGTTAGTCAGAAGATAGTCTTCCTGTGCTTGGGAACGTTAGACTCACTTTAGCACTACTCTTGTTAGCCATCTTAAACAGAAAAATCACTAGCAAAAAGCATAAAAATGTTGCACTCAGTAAGCCATGAAAAGGATGCTTATTTACATATGAGAGCAGAAACAAGAAAGCGGAGCATAAACAAACAAACAAAACAGAAACAGACTCTTAGATGCAGAGAACAGACTGATGGTTGCCAGATGGGAGAGGGTTGGGGACTGAGGAAAAGAGATTGAGAAGTACAGATTGGAAGTTACAAAGTAGTCATGGGGATGTAAAGTACAGCATAGGGAATACAGTCAATAATATTGTAATAACTGTGTGTGGTTCTAGGAGGGTACTGGAAATATCAAGGGGAACATTTTGTAGTGTATGATTGTCTATCCACCATGCTATACACCTGAAACTAATACAATAATACTGAATGTCAACTGTAATTGAGAAAGAATTAAAAATAAAAAAGAAGGCAGAACATGGTCTTTTCTGACCTCATCTGGGCACATGTGTTCAAGGGACACAATTTTTTCACTCTGCACTTGTTTGTGAATGAGGATAAGAATAGCAAGTATTGATTGAAGAATTACACATTACTTTTATGAAGTAGGTGACTTTGCATACACAATATTTGCAGATAATAAGGTACAATTAGGCTTTAAAATTATACCACTCATTATTTTATTATATATAAAGTGACTTGGGGCAGGAGTGCTTTAGACAGAACATATAAAACAGTAAATTAGAAAAAATTAAAATATAGTAGGCATAGGAAATATATTTTAGGAGAACACAGAACATACCTCTAGGACATCATGGCAGTATTAAAACCAGGTTGGTGCCGCATTTGTCGCTGAGTTTCTGGGTGTATAGAATTAGATGATTTTAAGACCAAGCATAGTCTGAGAAATACTGATACTGAAAAGACAGATAAAAGAAAGCATCCACATGGAGACAATTAGGTTAAAAATGAACTTTTCCTACTCCCTAATGGGGTGCCACTTTTCTGACCTCTGCAATATAAAATCTTATTACATAACTTTCACTAGCAAAAGCATATGTTATAAATGAATATACTGGGATGGGCAAAAGTAAGTTTAATTACTAGTTATCATTACCTAAAAGATAAACCATAAGTAAGGATACAAAATAATAAGAATAATAAAGAAGGAAAAGAAGAAGAAAAAGAAGAATAGTAGAAGACATATAACACAAGTATAACTAAATAAATAATAATATAAGAATAAATTCTGTGTCTGTACTCAAAATGGTAAACCTAGTTTTGCCCACTCCTGTATTATGTTCTTGTCAAGAGCACATTTTGAAACTTAATAATCTATAAAATTGCTGTTCTAGTAACTTTGTGAAATGAAAACTAGTGCTATAGATACTGATTATTTTATCCTAAACAAAATAGAATTTTAAAAATAGTGCAGAAATTATATTGGTGTGTTAGGTTTTTGTGTCTAGCCCTAATAGGAAGATAGTCCAGGTATAGATGAGCTGGAAAGGTGAGATCAAACCAGTGGTTGGTTACTGGAGTGTTCTGGAAGGTCCATTGTGCTCTACAAGTACAGGGGTTTTCCTTACTCTGTATACAGAGATGCCATGCTCATAGTCCAAACCTGGCCATGTTAGAAGTATTCACACCATAAAACCAGAAACTTATTAGAAACATTGTCACCCTAAAGAATCAGCTGCCTGACCAGGCGGTGGCACAGTAGATAGAGAGTTGGACTGCGATGTGGAGGACCCAGGTTCAAGACCCTGAGGTCGCCAGCTTGAGCACAAGTTCATCTGGTTTGAGCAAAGCTCACCAGCTTGAGCCCAAGGTTGCTGGCTTGAGCAAGGGGTCACTCGGTCTGCTGTAGCCCCTTGGTCAAGGCTTGTATGAGAAAGCAATCAATGGACAACTAAGTGCCACATCAAAAAATTGATGTTTCTCATCTCTCTCCCGTCCTGTCTGTCTCTATCTGTCCCTCTCTCTGACTCTGTCTCTGCCCTACACAAAAAAGAATTAGCTACCAGCATAATCCTGACTAAAATTCACATAACTATATTGTTTCCTATACAATATATGCTGTTTTTTAAATAACAGTGTGCATTATTATAATAAAATGTGCATTTTACTCTGTCAATATATATATAAAGATCAAGGGAAGTGCAAAAAATTAATTCTAGTGATGTTCTCTGCAATCAGTCATTGATTTTAAGTTTATGCTTCTCAGAATATAAATTACTTTCTTCTATAGCTAGTGTTGAACGATGTTTTAAAAATTTGATCTCCCAAATTGTTAGTAGTTCTATGAAGAGCTACTGATATATAGACAAAACAGTATTTTGTTTTAACTAGGGACTGACTTAATTGTTATCACCTACTATGTTACCTTTTCATATAGGACTTATAGCTCTGAACAACAATGATCTAGACCCACTACTAAAAAACATCAAAAGAAAAAGGAGACTCTAAAATGTAATGTTGCATATGCTTTTTCTTACTTTATTAAAATGTTCATCCTATTATAATTTCTAATAAAGGAAGTTATTTTAGCAAAAATTTTTTTATGTATTATCTAACATTTTATAATCAGTGCTCTATCAACAAAAAGACTTTTCTGTACTATATTTCTAACTTTATGATTTTACAACATTTTCTTGCTCTTGAAAGTCTTTTTTACTAAATATATAAACAATATTTTTTGTAAAAATATAATTAAAACATCATTATTATAAACAATTGATACTTCACATAAGAGAATTGCTAGGAAGAATCACCAGATATATTTTACATTATTTAATAAATCTGTTGCTACCATTTTTATTTAAATCCCATCTTAGCCTTAAAATGACACATAATTTTAGGAGATTCTACTTTATTTTAGACAATTGACAGTGGATTCTAATTGATTTCTTTCTCTGAAGCTTCTTGCCAATAAGTTATTGATCTGTATGAGTATGCTTAAATTAACTGGTAGCTAAAAAGTTGAGCCAAAAGAATTATACTGGGGAACAAAATTTTTGTTGCATCCACAAAAGCACTTGTCTTTATCTAATTTGAGTGTGCTGGTCTCAAATCTGACATTAGTTTTTCTCTGTAAGCTACAGTTTTTTTTTGCAATCCAAGATGTTAGGTTTTCTCTATTGTAAAATTTTCAACACTTAGTTTAACATAATGAAGTAGAATATCTTCTTGGGCATCATCTTTGTGAAAATATAATACCTTATATAATGCAGTAAATACACTAAAAGATATGATTGCATCAGAATTTGTCTACAATTTCAAAATAGAATGTATTAAAACACTTATTTTAATCATAAAATTTGCACAAAACTTATTTAAATTCTATTCAGTCAAAAATTTGCGTTTGTAGCTCTTGTGTTTGTGTACTTGTTGAGGAAAATCTCGACTGATGCTCCAGCAGTAGTCTGCTCATCACTAACAGCTCCAAGATTTTCCAGAAACTTATCAAGGTGACTGTTCATGAAGTGAACCTTAACACTCATGTTACATCTAAATGTCGTAGAAAGCCAACAGCATCCTTTGAACCAAAAGTTCATAGTTTTCTGCTTTTTTGTTGCCAAGGAAGTTCTTTGTAACTGCCACAAAAGACTACCATGCTGCTTTCTCCTTATTCATCTTCCTGGCAAATTCTTCATCACGTATGGGGGTTTGAATTTGAGGTCATTGAATACACCTGCTTTTATCTTCTCAAAATCAAGGCAGGAAAAGCAGAAATAATATGTTGAAAGCATTCACTTTCTCTATTCAAAGCCTGAACAAACTACTTCATTAAGCCAAGTTTGATGTGAAGTGAGGGAAAAATGATCCTACTTTAACTACAGGTTCATTCACAATATTTTGCACAATACTTCCAGAGCTTCACGTTTCAGCCACTCCTTTGTGTCCAGTGTTTCTCCCGAGTTCCGGTTGTTCCACAAACACAGAAAGCAAGGATACTTTGTGAAACCTATCTGTGGTCCTAACAGGAAATTGACCACTTTAAGATCCACATAAATGATCCAGTTATTCTCCTCATACTTCGGAAAGTTGAGGACAATTTTTATGTCATTCTTACTAAGTCATTCAATTCGGGTTGGCTAAATTGCTAAGGGGTTAATGACTGCTTGGCATCAGAAGTAGAGACTTCAGATTCTACAACCATTTCTTCATACATCTTATCATAATACACTTGATCACCATGTTCACTTTCTTTGTCCTTAGAAAAAATAAAACCATTGAAAACTAGAACCAGGAGTGTCTAAGAGTGTGGGATAGGTCAGGTCGTATTGCTAAAGGAATATTAGGATATGCAATCGTATGCCATTTTTTTTTTTGCCAATGCCCTTTGTATGGATCAGACAGAAATAACAGTCACTGCTGTGATCCTTAAGTTCACGCCAAACCATGGGAATACCAAAAGGCATTCCCCTTTGCATTTTCCTTTTGTCCGGTCATGAAGCATTTCCTCACAATTATGACACACAATATGAGGAGCCCAATTCTTGTCTTGATTGCCAAGGGAAACTTGAAAATAGGCAATATATGCATGTGTCACAATGATGAAATATTGCGCCTTTGACATATAAGTGTGTAACAGACATATATATATAACAGAAGGTGTCAGTACTATTATATTTATGCCTACTCAAAGAAGCCATGATTCAATCTTAAAACAAAATAAGAAGGTGTTTTTATCAGATAATAATATTTTACATTTAAAAACAACTACAATTATATAAAAGTGATGTTTGTAAAACATTAATTGCCTTGTGGTATGTTCAGTCCAAGAGTCATTGCCCTTTAACTCCAATTTAAAAACCAATGCATGCCATTATCTATAACAAAAATAAATTAAAATTGCATAAAAACTAAAGCATGAACCAAAGAACAGATTTCAGATTTGGAATCAGCAATGCAGAAATATATAGAAACAGTTCTAAAACCTCATGCAACAGAAAATGAAAAAAAAATTGTTCCCCAGTATTATTAAACAACTTATGAACACAAGTAGTGAAAATAAAAAGTCGTGACTAAGCCATTTCAAAACACATTTTGTTATATTTAAGTGTTCTCAAAGTATACTTTGTAATGATGTCTTCTCCAAATTGATTAGAGAGTTATTTTGAATTTATAATTTTTTTGTAAATTAAAACCACTGTAAAGATAACTTGGCTATTATTTAATCTTGGGTCTACTGCAGGGGTCGGGAACCTATGGCTCGTGAGCCAGATGTGGCTCTTTTGATGGCTGCATCTGGCTCGCAGACAAATCTTTAATAAAAAAGTAATAACAGAAAAGATGCTCAGCTTCATTAGTTATTAGAGAAATGCAAATCAAAACTACAATGAGATACCACCTCACTCCTGTTAGATTAGCTATTATCAACAAGACGGGTAATAGCAAATGTTGGAGAGGCTGTGGAGAAAAAGGAACCCTCATTCACTGTTGGTGGGACTGTAAAGTAGTACAACCATTATGGAGGAAAGTATGGTGGTTCCTCAAAAAACTACAAATAAAAATATTTTATTTATTGATTTTTAGAGAGAGAGGAGTGAGAGAGAGAGAGAAGAGGGAGGAGCAAGAAGCATCAACTCCCATATGTGCCTTGACCAGGCAAGCCCAAGGTTTCGAACCGGCGACCTCAGTGTTCCAGGTCGACGCTTTATCCCACTGCGCCAACACAGGTCAGGCCAAAAAACTACAAATAGAACTACCTTATGACCCAGCAATCCCTCTACTGGGTATATACCCCAAAACCTCAGAAACATTGATACGTGAAGACACATGTAGCCCCATGTTCATTGCAGCACTGTTCACAGTGGCCAAGACATGGAAACAACCAAAAAGCCCTTCAATAGAAGACTGGATAAAGAAGATGTGGCACATATACACTATGGAATACTACTCAGCCATAAGAAATGATGACATCGGATCATTTACAGCAAAATGGTGGGATCTTGATAACATTATAAGGAGTGAAATAAGTAAATCAGAAAAAAACAAGAACTACATGATTCCATACATTGGTGGAACATAAAAATGAGACTAAGAGACATGGACAAGAGTGTGGTGGTTACCAAGGGTGGGGGGGGAGGGAGGACATGGGAGGGAGGGAGGGAGAGAGTTAGGGGGAGGGGGAGGGGCACAGAGAACTAGATAGAGGGTGACGGAGGACAATCTGACTTTGGGCGAGGGGTTTGCAAAATAATTTGATGACAAAATAACCTAGACATGTTTTCTTCGAATATATGTACCCTGATTTATTAATGTCATCCCATTACCATTAATAAAAATTTATTAAAAAAAAAAGTAATAACATTAAAAATATAAAACATTCTCATGTATTGCAATCCATTCATTTCCTACCACTCATGTTCATGGTTGCAGGTGACTGGAGCCAATCACAGCTTTTTCTGGGACAACACCAAATTTTTATTGGATAATGTATAATGTACATAGTTCGTTGTATGGCTCTCATGTAATTACATTTTAAAATATGTGGTGTTCATGGCTCTCTCAGCCAAAAAGTTTCCCAACCCCTGGTCTACTGTCTCAAGATGCCATGACTACATGAATTCTAAGCTCTCCCTGCAAAACATTAGCAAGACAATAGCCCTTCCACCATAATCTTATCACTCATTCTCCTTCTTGGAGCTGTAATTCATTTCAAGAAACTGATAATCAACAAGGTTCACACCTGTGGTTTGTTATTTTCCAAACATTTCAATCTGGTCCTGTTCCCTTTTCTTTCTCTAAAATTCTTCTAAAGAAAAGTTCTAATCTTCTTAATACTATTCCTGCCCCATATCTTCCAAATGGGTAAAACTTCCTTTGGTCAGTAGGTGGATATCTGAATATCTGAAACTAGTTTCTACTCTATACTTCCCCAATCACCCCACCCTTAGTTGTTCCCATCACCTTACTCCAGCACCCTTTCCCGCCACTCCACACACAGCGTGTCCTGTCCCGGCCTCCCGATCTTTCCTCACTAGACCATTTACTTGCCAGCCCTTCACTCCCAGAGGCTGAAGAAACATTTCCCAGAGTGCATTCCTCAGCCCTCTCCTTTTTGTGATATGCACACTGATTCTTTCCTAGAAGAGTCCTAATTCTTTCTCTCAAATTCCCTTTTTGTCCTAGATGTAAATCTGGCCAGACTGGGAAGACGTGGCACCCTCTCTGTACCAAGCATGCTTTTAGCCATTGTGGCAGGTTCATTGTTAAGTTTAGCCATTGATCAATGTAGGGGTGGCTTGGATCCCCAGTCACAATATTCCAGACTGCCCTTATCACCCGGGGATTAAAAGTCCCAGCCGATGGCCATCTAACCCCGAAGATAGGCCATTCTGATTCAGAGAGAGTGCGAAGTCTTCCTTTTGACCATTTAATACCATACCCAAGGTTGTCTCCATAGACTTCTTGAAAGTGCTTTAGGAGACAACCTAAGGGAGTCTTTTGTGTACTGGGCACTCCTTCCATATTAAATGTCTAGGGCACTGATCTGAAAAATTGAAACTGTCTGGGAGAATGCAGGAATCATCACACTAATAAAAAAGCAAGAAAGATAAGACAGATAATAACTAGCACTCAGAATAAAGGATGTTTGACTATAGAGGTGTCAATCATCACACAAGAACAGAGGCAGGAGCCAGCCGAAGAGAATGATTTCTTCAGGGAAGACATAGTGCCCTGAAGCCAGAGGTCTTGGATCCAAGAAAAGAGATTTAGTGGGTCTGGGGAAAGAGGCCCATACCATGAAATGTCACAAAAAATTTCTCGGACAAAGAGAATCTACAGTATAGACAATTGACCATTGAAGAATTTTAATACTTCTATAAATTTTGCTAGTTTTATAATTGGTAGGCTCCAGCGAACAGCCACTAACCTATATGAAGTTTATGAATTTCCCTTCACTTTTGTCCTCTGGTTTTAAGCCAGAAATTTCCAATTGAAATTACATCAGAGGATTTCCTGACAAAGAGAACTAACAAAACAGACCACTTACTTTTTACATTTACACTTGACTTTTAGGCACACAGTTCAACAGACAAAAGAAGGAGTTCCCTGTCAGGGGCCTCTCAGGTGCTCACCTAGCCACGTCCCTCATGGGGGCTTAGGCTCAGGCACCAGAGATGCCCATCCAAACACCAATCACTCAGGGGTTTTAGACAGAAACATTAAAAGCAAAGAGTGAGATCTCAGACAGCACAAAGGTGTCCCTGGAAGTCTGAGACAGGACTGATTAACTCAGTCCCCACTAATTGTCTTCCTAGAGCACCACCAAATGTCCCCACTAATGTCTTTTTCTGAGAGCACAAACAAATGTGTCCCAGAAAAGCTCGAGGTAGGACCCAAAACTCTCCACCAATGTCTTGGTCTTGGAGAGCCTATTTCATGAGTTAGATTGTGTCTGATCTTCATGCAATAGTTGCAAATTGACTAGTCACAAACAGAAAAGCTAGAATTTAGAACAGTCAAAAAGCTAGAATTTAGTAAAGTAAAAGATTTGCTTTACTTACCTCCAGAGGTCAGAATTTACACTCTTCAATTTCTCTGCTGAATTATTGAATTTGGGGAACAGAGGTGTCTGATGAGGAGTTATCAGAACCCGACAGGAAAATGGGAGCTCTGGAACGTCTCAGGTGGCACCTCCCCTCGAGATCCAGCAGGGTCAGGCAACCCTCCAGAGAGGCCGGCTGGTCCGGGTGTCTCTCTACCCGGTGACACGGAACACTGACATCCTGGTCGAGCCCCTAATTGTTGTAAAGTAGTGTACCTTAATTCCACAGGTTATGTAGAGACACCAAAGCAGGATACAGAAGAATTTTTAGAGGAGATTTATTAATATGCCAGCTGCATATGACTTACACAGGGTATAGCTAACCCAAATTGTGTGAGTCCAAAATAGCCCCGAGACTCGTTATATAGATTTGATCACATACAGGTTGGGGGGAAAAAGTAGGGGAACATGAAACAATACTCAATCATTAATAAGCTTATAACATTTGTCTATAGGATCTATAAAAAACATTTCTACATATTAAAACTTACAAGGTAACACAATAGTGATATTGTTTTACATATCAAAGACATTCACAAATCTTTTAGTGTCTATCTCCTATTCCGTTGTCTAGAGGTATATGTTACTTTCAGGCTTCCAAGAAAGGAGGAAGAGTTAAAAATCACCGTAGGATATGTAAATATTGTCTCTTATTGAAAGGGAAAGGAAGTTCTTCAGATAACTTTTATTCTCTCAAAGCCTGACATTTCCTCTTTAAAATGGCATTGCCAATACTAAGTTGTTTGTTTGTTTTTGTTTTTTTTTTTTTGTATTTTTTCTGAAGCTGGAAACGGGGAGAAACAGTCAGATAGACTCCCGCATGCGACCGACCGGGTTCCACCCGGCACGCCCACCAGGGGCGGAGGCTCTGCCTACCAGGGGGCGGTGCTCTGCCCCTCCGGGGCGTCGCTCTGTTGCGACCAGAGCCACTCTAGCGCCTGGGGCAGAGGCCAAGGAGCCATCCCCAGCGCCCAGGCCATCTTTGCTCCAATGGAGCCTTGGCTGCTGCGGGAGGGGAAGAGAGAGACAGAGAGGAAGGAGGGGAGGGGGGTGGAGAAGCAAATGGGCGCTTCTCCTGTGTGCCCTGGCCGGGAATCGAACCCGGGTCCCCCGCACACCAGGCCGACGCTCTACCACTGAGCCAACCGGCCAGGGCCCCAATACTAAGTTTTAAAGTTCCTTGGTACTTACTACGCTCAATTCTAAAACCTATGTGTGCATATGTGTGTGAATTTAAATGATAAAAAAAGAAACTATTTTAAACCCAAATACAAAAGTTTGGCTTTCCCCAAATAAGGGCAATATAATTTTTTAAAAGAATATAAATAAACACTTGGGAAGTTGGCTGTGCTTCATGGCAAAATGAAAAGATACTCTTACTCTTTGAAAACAGGTTTTTTTTCTTTTTTAATGAAAATTTAAAATGGCCCAATCTTGTAGGATAAGTGGCATCACAAGAATGGTGAGATTATACTAGATAACAGGGCCCTGAATAGCTTCCATCCACCCAATAAATTTATATATTTATATTATAATATATTTTAATAATTTGCAGTGCACAGTTAGAATTTCTGAAATAGGTTGCTGCAGTTAGATAGTTTTTATTAAAATTGAAGAGAACATCCTGTTTTAACATTATTTGCTTTTTCATACTTCACCACTATTTACAAGTTAACTTTATTTTCTATTGGCATTGTGAAAGTAGAATCTTCTTACCACTCTTTGACCTCCATCATGACTGCTCCTTTTCACCTCAAGCATCACATGATGAGAGACCTGAAGCCTCCATTCAGCATGGTCACTCACAAGAGGTATTTACAGTGATTTATCATGCTGGTGCCACTTGAAATATCCTGAATGGAAGCTGAGATCAAAGGATGCTTACCACTTTCCCAGTTTAATGCCATTGTTTGTGCTTTTTAACAATGGCATAGGCATCTACCAATTCCTGTTATTTCTATCTCCTCTTTTCAAGCTGACTGATTTATTTATCATAGATTTACTGAACGATTCATTTTTTTCCAACTCAGACTCCAAGAGAGCCCTATTTTGAGTTAAATAATACTTCACATTAGTAAATGTCTTATCAAGTCTTTTTCTTGTACCAAACAACTACAAAAAAAAGTGAGAGCAGTAGAGAGAGGGTGAAAGAGAGGGGGTGGGAGGGGGGGTTCAGGCAGTTCACACTGGTTCAGCAGAACTGTTACCCAACTTTTTATTGAGTTCGGCAAACTGGTTGTTAAAATGGCACTTGTAATCAGAGTTCTTTCTAAGGTGGGCTCTTGGGCAGCCACCCAATGTGGAAATCACAAATTTACATTCCTTACTCTTTTTAACATTCATCTGCACAACAACATATTCTATGCGCCCATAATAATGTTTATTCCGTCCATAGGTAGAGGAATGGGAGCCTACTCCAACAGTTAAAAGATGGTTAAGGATAAATCCCATAGCTGATGATGCTCGAATAAAAGCAAAGAAAATTACAAGTGAGGACGCCAATCAAGAAGCAATATGGAAATATCTTAATAGTTTTATTGTTTTTCTGTCAGAAATTATTTAATATTTTTTCATTAATATTTTAAAACTTTCCTATAGTAATCTAGTTTTGTATACTTCTTTTATTGTTCTAATTTAAGTATTAAATACATGAAATAATAGACTACCTTTTGGTATATCATATTTTATACTTAAAATGGTCATTAGGGCAGAGAACCAGTTGTTAAATTATTTGAATCTCATCACTGGGGGACAGGCAGAGAGACAAAAAAACCAGGCAGCGCTGATACCTGAACTTTGATAAACTAGAATGTAAAGGCACACGTTGGGAAGAACATTGGATTAAATGTCTAAAGAATTGTGAGTTTGTCCATGTACTGTGATTTCTCTTCATTAGAAGTTACTCTTTCAAGGCTAAAAGACTATACACATAATTAGTCCTGATCAGGAGGAAAAACAAATAAAAGATAGCATGAATGATGAGGATGTGCAAATCCAAACATCATGAATTTCAAGCCAATCAGGTCTGATTTGCAAACTAGAACTGATGAAACTTTTGTATGAAAACTTGTATTGGAATCTGCCTCAGAAGTTTCCAACATGATGCTGTTAATGAACAACTGCAGGTGGGAAATTTGAGGAAGTAACTACTCAACGGGTTTTTATGCAACAAAAATCTGATTTTTAAATAAAGACATTATAAACTTTGTTAAATTGTGCATTTTTATTATTTTTATCCAGCTCTCTTTTTTTAATTCAGTATTATTCTAATTATATCATTGGCACTTGGTAATTTGATAAATTATACCATACTGTTATAGATGTTATTAAAGATCATACTTGAAGATTGATAAGAGATTACTAAACATACTTATGAGGAATTAAGCAAGCCAGTAACATTTCTTGTTCTATATCTTTTTTTAAATTTATTTTTATTTATTTATTTTTTATTAATTTTAATGGGGTGACATTGATAAATCAGGGTGCATATGTTAAGAGAAAACATGTCCAGGTTATTTTGACATTTGATCATGTTGCATACCCATTACCCAAAGTCAAATTGTCTACAGTCATCTTCTATCTGGTTTTTTCTGTGCCCCTTCCCCACCCCCTCCCTCTTCTCCCCCCACCCCCCGGTAACCACCACACTCTTGTCCATGTTTCTGAGTCTCATTGTCTCATTTTTATGTCCCACCTATGTATGAAATCATATAGTTCTTAGTCTTTTCTGATTTACTTATTTCACTCCGTATAATGTTATCAATTTCCATCCATGTTGTTGTAAATGATCTGATGTCATCATTTTTTATGGCTGAATAATATTCCATAGTATATATGTACCAAAGCTTTTTTTACACTCACCCACTGACAAACACTTGGGCTGTTTCCAGATCTTTTTCTCTATCTTGAAATGAGAAAAAAAATCATGGACCTGAACAATCTCAAAGACCTCTTCCAGCTCTAAAGTTTTATACATGTTTGCTAAACAAATAGTCCTAATTTCTTCAACATTCACTTTTAAAATTTTTAAATTTTTAATGTTGACATGGGTTCCAGTATCCCACTCAATATAACACCATCTACACACTGCATTGTGCCCCCCCATGCCCCATCCAAGGTCTCTTTCCACCCCCATTTCCCCCTTTCTTTGCTCCCCTCCCACTACGTACACCATTCCTTCCTCTGGCTGTTGCTACCCTATTGTCTGTTTATATGTGTTATGTATATCTGTTTTTGACTAATTCCTTCACCTTCTTTGATACAGTAGCCTTTTCTCAATTCCCTCTGATAGCTGTCTCTCTGGTCCCTGTGACTCTGCTTCTGCCTCTATTCTGCTTCTCAGTTCACTTTGTTCATTAGATTCCACATATAAGTGAGATCATGTGGTATTTCTCTTTCTCTGCCTGGCTCATTTCACTGAGCACATGATCTCCAGACCCATCCATACAGCCACAAAAGGTAAAATTTAGTTCTTTTTAACAGTCATGTTATATTCCATTGTGTAAATGTACCACAGCATTTTTAAAAAGATTGCGTCTATTGATTTTAGAGAGAGAATAGAGAGAAAGGGGGTAAGGAGAAGGAAGCATCAAGTTGTAGTAGTGCTTCCTGTTATGTGCCTTGACTGGGCAAGCCCAAGGTTTCAAACCAGCAACCTCAGCATTCCAGATCAACACTCTAATTCAATGTACCACCACAGGTCAGGCTATACCACAGCTTTTTAAATCACTCATCCACTAATGGATGCTTGGGCTGTTTCTAGAACTTGGCTATTATAAATATCACTGCTAAATTAGTCTTTAGGTAGTACCTTTAAACTTCTGATTTTCATTCAGAACAGAAAATGAAAATGAAACAACTCACACTGTCTTTAAATCATGGCAGATACATTTTCATGTCACTGAATATAAAATCTATCTTACATTACTATAAAATTTTTATATTACTATAACATGCTCATCTTATTTTTGATAGATATATAAATTTACCAGAACTTCCAACTGCCCTTTTGTTGTTCCACCTGGCTGCATGACCTCACCCTTACTTACTGGACACTCACCCCTGAGGCAGAAGAGTTCCAGGAAGCTGGTCAACCTGCCCCAAGAAGGAGCATTCCAGGAAGCTGAAACCATAAAACCGTAAAAGGGAAAATACCAGAACTTCTGACCCAGTACCCCCTCAGGCTCTCCCAAACCCTATAAAATTCATCCCTAGTCTATAACCAGTGCCCTTCTCCCCGGAGAAGTGCCCAGAAGGGTTCCTTCTTCTTTTCAATAAAGCCTGTTACTCTGGTCTTTTCAGATTCTCATGGATTTCAACATTTAGTGCTGAAACTCGGAACAGGGTACTAACTGCCTGGATGATCCCTCTTAGCCGTCCAAACTTACAACCAGGGAAGCAATGGGCAGCAGCAGCTCATCCCAGGCTACTCCCTGATTCTGTTTGGATGTGTAATTTTAGGTTAATTGGCAGGTGATCTATCCCTGTTCTGAACCCCTGCCAGACCAGAAAGGTAGAGAGTTTCTCCCTTTCCTCTCCTGGTTGGCTTTAATTCAACCCATGAGTCCCTAATCCATCGTTGGACGGCTTTCTCCTGTCAGCCTCACATTTTGAGGGGTTTGCCATTTTTCTGTCTCAGGAGATAACACATTAACACATTCCAAAAGTCTAAGTGCTTAGCCAAATCCCTCCACATTCTCTTTGAGCTCCTTCTTGGGCAGTGACAACCCCTAAGTAGGATGGCTCCACATTCCCAGGAGAGCTTTCTCCTTTGAGATTGTGATTGGAGGTGGGGATGACCTCTCTAGATCATTAATCTCCACAATGGACTCTTCAGAGTCAAAGCCATCTGACCAAACCCTTTTGTGCCGATTTCTACTCATTTTCCTTTGCAATACTGCCTGGCCACAATATAAACTAGACCACGACTCCCACTGTCCTGAAAATGGGACCTTTGATTACAACATTCTGCAAGACCTTGATAACTTTTGCCACCAAATGGGAAAGGCTTCAGAAATTCCTTATGTTAGGCTTCCTTTTACTTTTGCTCCTGTCCTTAATTTCTGGGCCTCTTGTTCTACACGCAGGCCATTTTGGGCCAGAGAAACCTCACCTAAAACCTTCGCTCCTACTCTTTCCTTCTCTGTGGACTCCCAACTCTCTCCCCCTCCTCAGAGAATGACTGTGCCTTCCACTACCCCTCATCCTCTCCTCTCTCCTCCAAGCTCTAAATCTTTTGACTCCTCTAACCACATGGCTCCACCACCAGCACTTTAATTTCCTCCTCCTCCTCCTGCAGATTCTGACCCTTCTTCTTTCCATCCAGCTGTTCACACTGTCCATCTGTCTGCTTTCTCTCTTCCTCCCCTCTATGCTGACAACTCCCTGCTATCTCAAAAAAATTAAAAAAGCAGAGATGTCTATTGAGCAGTGTGAGTAAGTAATCTGTTTTGTTTCTTTGTCAGAAAATATCTTTAATATAATTTTAATTGAAACAAGTAAAGCATGCTCATTTAAATTTATAATTTGTGCCTGACCTGTGGTGGTGCTGTGGATAAAAGCGTCGACCTAGAAATGCTGAGGTCGCCGGTTTGAAACCCTGGGCTTGCCTGGTCAAGGCACATATGAGAGTTGATGCTTCCAGCTCCTCCCCACCTTCTTTCTCTCTGTCTCTCCTCTCTCTCTCTGTCTCTACCTCTCCTCTCTAAAATGAATAAAAAACATTAAATTTATAATTTGTATGTGAAGTCTTTATTTAATGTGTAATTGTGTTGTTTCTAAGACCTTAAACCCATAATTACCCACCTCTTAACTCAGGCTTACTCATCCCCATGGACTCTCCCTGCAATACCCCCATCTTTCCTGTTCAAAAATCTTCAGGGGCTTATCGCCTCATACAAGCCTTACACATGATCAATGAGGCAGTAGTTCCCCTCCATTTAGTAGTCCCGAATCTCTACAAGTTACTGTCACACATTCCCTCAAACACCACTCATTTCACGGTCCTAGACCTGAAGAATGCCTTCTTTACCATTCCTTTACACCCTGACTCTTACTTTCTGTTTGCCTTTACCTGGACACTAATGCAGCCCAGCAAAAACAGCCCACACCTGTTTAGGCAGGCACTAGCTCAGGATTTAGCAGCATGCAATCTCAAAACTAGTAACTTACTTCTCTGCAGCTCCTCCTTGCCTGCCTCAAGGAGACATTCCGCCACACTTCTTAACTTCCTTACCATGAAGGGATATCATGTCTTCTCTGGTAAGGCTTAACTTTATTCTCAGTCTGTAGTCTATCTGGGCATTACCTTAACCCCCACCACCTGAGGTCTCACCCTAAATCAAACTCAGACCCTCTGCAGTTTCCAACCACCTACCACTGCATATCAAATTCTTTCTTTCCTTGGTCTAATAGGGTTCTTTAGACAATGGAGTTCCCAACTTTGCTCTCTTAGTCAAGCCCCTCAGTGAGATCTTCTGAGCATGGCTTTTAAGGTCTATAATGGCCAAGGGAGTAACAGAAAAGGCAAATAAGGCCCAAAAGAAGTCAGGAAATACCAGCTTTTGGCATACGCTCTAAAAGCTCCAGCACCCTAAAGGGCTTCATAGGATTCCATCAGGGCCCTGCTCCAGAGTGGAAAGAAAGGTCATTGAACTGAAGCCTGCCAGGCTTTCCGGCTCCACTAGTTGACACATCTGTGCTGGGGAAAGAGGGACAGGAGAAGGTAAGCTGCCTCCTTGCTCCATGGAGGGAGGGTTCAGTCTCTTCTAGCCCTGCTCCAGCTACCTGTGACCTGACCTTGCCCAGCATGCTGGGAATTGCCACTGAAGACCCAAAGACATCATTCACAACCTAAGGTATTTCTTCCAAGTAGCAGATAAACTGATCTCATTTCTTGTAAACACAAGAGCCATCTACTATGCCTTGCCTGAATATTTGAGTTTTATTTATCCCTCAAAGATCTCTACTGTTGGTATTGATGGTCTAATTTTGTTGCTTTATTTAATGTATAATATCTCCTTTATTCCTCTTGTCTCAATGCCTCATGCCTATTATAGGCTGGGACCTGCTGCTGATTCTAGCTAGAAGCAATGGTCACTAGGACTTAAACTCTAGCTGTAAAATGTAGAAATGCAACCACCCTTTCCCTAAGCACTTGCAGGATATACAGGTTACTCAGAAAACTGTTCAAAGACTGTCTAACAGGCACTTCCAGCATTACATCACCCAAGGACTGACTTTCACAAGGACAGGTCCACACACCATGATCCTGACAACTCCCACTCTAAAGTAGAAAAACGGCATAACACCTATATGTGTCTCCCTACGAATTGGACATAAACCTGTGCCCTAATCTATGTCACCCCAAATATCAACCTAATCTCATCCATGAGCCTCTTTCAATTCCCAGTACAGTACCCATCAATCTAAGGACCAAATGAGCTGTATAGGTAATCCCTCTTCTTGTTGCTTTAAGAATTTCTATAAAAATAAGTCTAGGGGCAGGGGGACTGGCCACTGCCCTGTCTTATTCTTCCTCTCTCTGTCTCTCTCTCTCTCTCTGAAGCCCAGCAAATTTGTAAACATGAAATCAGTGGTTTCTCACAAACTGGGTGTTTGACTATTGCCTTTCATTGGTCCACACACTCTCCTATTTATTTTTCTAACTTTTGGACCCTGCTTCTTCCGTTTGTTCACTAGTTTCTTAAAGAACCACATGCAGAACTTCGCCAATCAGAAAATTGGAAAAATCTACCTAACCCTACACACCAACCCTGAAACCTGCCCTCGCAAAACAGAAATATCTGGAACTCTATAAAAACACCAGTACTCTGAACAATGGTGGAAAAAACCCTTATTCTGGATGCTAGCACCAATTATAGGACCAATCCTAATTTTGTACCTAATTTTAATGTGTCCCTCTTTCTTTATCAAGTTCTTGCAGGCTCAAATGTTAGAAATCTCTAGGATTACCTATAGTCAAATGCTTTTACAACCCCTACTCCAACTACCCCAGGGTGGGGTTCATGAAGGAGGCCCCCAATAGGGATAACAGCAGGAAGTAGCTCCAGAAAATGGCTGATCTGAGACAAACGTCCTTCCTGAACCACAAACCTTTTTCTTCCTCACACCTCTTTTTCTTTTTTTTACACCACAGAGTTGAAAAATGATAGATATACAAATTTACCAGAACTTCCAACTGCCCTTTTGTTGTCCCTCCTGGCTGCATGATCTCACCCTTACTTACTGAACAATTGCCCCTGAGGCAGAGGGGTTCCAGAAAGCTGGTCAACCGCCTAAAGAAGGAGCACTCCAGGAAGCCAAAACCGTAAATGGGAACATACCAGAACTCTGACCCAGTACCCCCTCAGGCTCTCCCAAACCCTATAAAATTTGCCCCTAGTCTGTACTGGTGCCCTTCTCCCTGGAGAACTACCTGGCAGGGTTCCTTTCTTCCTTTCAATAAAACCTGTTACTCTGGTATTTTCGGACTCCCATGGATTCCAACAATTTTCTTTATTTTACACTTAAATGTACAACTGTAGAATTGTCTGAAATGACACACCTGTTCTCAATCCAGGAGCACACATGCTAAAATCGGAAAGAATGCACCTGTTAAATCATGCAAGGAAACAGAACTGCACTGAATTCATTTTTTCAGAAATAAAAGAGAGGTTTAACTATTCTTCAAAAAGATTTATTGATTGCCAAATAATTGCAAAATATTTTGCTGAATGCCACAGCAAATTACATACAACCACAATTCAAAGAATTTAAAAATTGATAAGGGCTTGCCTGGTCAAGGCACATATGGGAGTTGATGCTTCCAGCTCCTCCCTCCTTCTCTCTCTCTGTCTCTCCTCTCTCTCTCTCTCTCTGTCTCTCCCTCTCCTCTCTAAAAAAATGAATAAATAAATAAATAAAAATATTGCCTGACCTGTGGTGGTGTAGTGGAAAAAGCGTCAACCTGGAAATGCTGAGGTCACCGGTTCGAAACCCTGGGCTTGCCTGGTCAAGGCACATATGGGATTTTATGCTTCCAGCTCCTCCCTCATTCTCTCTGTCTCTCTCTCCTCTCTCTCTCTCTCTCTGTCTCTCTCTCCTCTCTAAAAATGAATAAATAAAAATAAAAATAAAAAACCCAATAAGTTTTAGAAAAAAAAATTGATAGGAGGAATAAAAAAACTGCTTATTTATTTCTCCCTCTATTCGTCCAGTCAACATTTGTTGATTCTTTTTTATTTACTCTAGTCCATGGAGCTTACATTATAGGGGGTTATGCTAAGAACAAAACAATCACAGACAATTAACCAAATATGACAAATGCTAGGCAGATAATCCAAAATCAGTGATGTGATCAACAGTTAGTTTCAAGGTGTTTGTTTTAGATTTATTGGTTAAACAAAGCCACACTGAAGAGGTATCATTTAAGCTCAGATTAAATATCAAAATACAATAGCTTTTTGAAGACCAAGGAAAGGAGCATTTGAGAGAGGGCCACACCTCCTCCAAAGAAATGTGGCTGAAGAATAGTTAGAGGACTAGTGATAATTGTGATATAATTTGAGGTCAAGAAGAAAGGCAGAGGACAGATTAAGTAGAGATTTATTAGCATAAAATATTTGGATTATATTTTAAACACTAGGCAAAGGCAATGAAGGTAGTTTAGTAGATGAGTGCCATGATTTATACTTTTTAAATGTCCTAGGTTTTCCTGTGGAAGCTGTACTGTTAGGAAGGAGGACTGTTAAAATGTTTCTTCTGTAAACAAGGAAAAAATAATGATGAAATAATAAAATGCAGATAATAAAGCAAGGATGAAATGATGAAGGCTTTGGGGATTGTTAATGAAGCTGAAGTGAAGGGAACAGATTTGGAGTATATTTTGAAGGTCAATTTGATGATACCTGTTCAGATGTTGAGGATGAGAATTGACAAGAAAAAGAAGAAAAAAAAAAAAGGAAGGAAAGGGTAGGAAAGAGAAGGGAAAAAGGGAAACAGATAAACATTAACTATAATAGATAGCACTGATTTCAGAAGAATAACTGATGAATTTGCACAAAATTTTAGAGCCCACTGAATTGTTTGGAACTGAAAGGAGTGGCTTTTGTTTAATGCCCAAAGTGCTGATATGTAGTAGATGGTCATCTATTTGCAGGAAAGTTTTTCAATGCATGTTTGGTTTTTTCTTGCGTTGTGAAGGAAAAATCTAGGACAAAGGGGTTGGAAGTTTGTTGAAGAACACTCAGGATCTGGTGGAGCTGCATGTGGAGCACTTGGAGTTTGGCCCCGTATTCTTTCCCCACTTCACCCAGAATTCCATCGGCTAGCTTTGTCATACCAGCTGGCCACAATTTTAATTCAGTCTTTCCTTCTTGAGGTTTTTTGAAAAATCATTTTGTAATTCCTTGTCATTTGCTTCCCTTTTGCCTTCATTGAAAGAAAAAGAAAACAACCTAATCTGTGGTGGCGCAGTGGCTAAAGCATTGACCTGGAACACTAAGGTTGCCATTCAAAACCCTGGGCTTGCCTGGTTAAGGCATGTATGGAAGTTGATGCTTCCTGCTCCTTCCTGCTTCTCTCTCTCTTTCCCTTCCCAAATCTCTAAAATGAGAAAATAAAATTTAAAAAACTAATAAAACAACACTAAAATAATAAATCCTTGCTGGTTAGCACAGCAGCAGAGCATCGGCCCTCCGTGTGCAAGTCCCTGGTTCAATCCAGGTCAGGGCACACAGGACAAGTGCCCACCTGCTTCTCTACTCCTCCCCCTTCTCTCTCTCTTCTCCTCCTGCAGCCATGGCTCAAATGGTTTGAGTAAGTTGGCTCTGGGTGCTGAAGATGGCTCCATGGCCTCCCCTGAGGTGCTAAATTAGCTCAGTTGCCTAAGCTATGAAACAGTAGCTCCAAATGGGCAGAGCATTGCCTTGTAGGGGGCTTGCCAGGTGGATTCCAGTCAGGAAGCATGTAGAAATTTGCCTGTTTGCCTCCTTGCCTCTCACTTAATAAAAAAATAAGAAGAAAGAGAAAGAAAGAAAGAATGAAAGAAAGAAAGAAAGAAAGAGAAAAGAAAGAAGGAGAAAATGGAGCTATTGCATATAATTTTCTTTGACTAAATGTACAATTCCTTTAGAATGAGTAGAAGCAATTTTTTACTTAAAAACAAAATAAGAAGAACTGGTATGGATGTCATCAGAAGGCATTCTAAGGAACAGAATAGAACCATTTTTGAGCATAAATATATAATACATAATATCCTGGAGTTCTGATTTGATATTTCTTAAGTGCAAACATAGAATAATAATTTTTTATCCCTTTTTATTTAAAGAAAAGAATCCTCTGTGCTCTCAAAAATATATTTTTGGTTATGTTGGATAAATTAAATAATCACAAAGTTCTTGAGTGCGCATTTTGTGTCTACTGAATCATATAATATGTGTATAGTGCATACTACATAAATATTATTATTTTCAAAGCATTTCTTTAGCAAGGGCAGCAGCTTGCTTCCAATAGTTTTTAAAACTATTTTTGAAGACAGAGCCTCAGACAGAGTTAGTATGCCTTGCAAAACCAAGTATTTTAATCAAAATATTTAAACAGAGTTTCTTGAACATTGACTTGATCTAGTTTCTTATCTTACCTTGGCTAAAAATTAGCAAAGTTGAATCAAGGCTGTTAGATTTGACTGTATTTATTCTTAAAATTTAGAGTTATATAAGTCTGTCTTTAATATATTTTATTAAAATATACATGAGCAAGTTATATATATTTATATATTTAAAAAATTTTTGATAATAGTTGCTTTCAATGGAAAACATAACCTCAAGAACTCTATTTCAAAAATTTTATTAACTTTGCGACACAAATATTAAAGTTTTTGAAAGTCAAAGCATTTTCCAGCATCAACTTTTAAAAACTGACAAGTTTTTCTGAACCTTGTCTTTGGGGGAAATGAATGACCTACAGGAGAAGTTACTCAGACTCAGTCTCATGCCAATGGTTACAATTAAAACACATGGCATAGGTAGATTTCTATAAAGTCAATAAATAACAATGATTGACTGATTTTCAAGCTTTTCTAGGTCATGACAAACTTGAATCAATTCTCGAATTAGGTCATTTGGAAATCTCTTTAGGGGAAAATTTAAATTTAGGCAAGAGAGAAATTTGCCTGTGAATGAAACCCCCAGTCTCTCAGACATACCTGAGCAACCTGGATAATGGCCCCTTTCAATCTCCTTACATTCTCACACATGTTGCTCCAGGGAGGAAATATTCTTTGAGCTTATACTTAGCTTTCCTGTATTTTACTTAATACTGCAAAAACCCTTAAATATCATTGCCTTAACTAAGGTGACCAATTTTTTTACAATGAAAAGGACAAAAATAAATTGAAGAAAACAATATCATAAATAAAAGAAACATTTTATTCATTGCAACAATAATACACTATAAAATGATAAATGCATAATAAAAACATTTGTAATATTTTATATTGTAATTATGCTTACATGCCTATTAATTTTTAATAATAATTGTAAGAAAAAGTACTCATTTAGTAAAACTATCAAACAAAATTACTAATTTGGAATGATATGTGGGTGTATTTATCATTTTCTAATTTAAAAAAGTCTGCTTTATGCAACTATTTAATCAAAATGCATTATTAATAGATATGGTTTGAGGTTAGATTTTCATTTTAAAACTCAAATTTTGGAAAAATCCTTGTAAATAAAATTGTACATGTTTGAAAATTATTAAATAGATAATGAATTAATAAAATGTGAATTGTGCTTAGCTGTCTATGACTGAATATTCACTGAGAAAGAAATAATCGTGAGTCTACAATGTCATATGTGCCGTGTCATGTTTCAGTAAGAAGTACACAAAGCCATTTGTGCGCTCGGTATATCTCACGCTCTGTCAAGTTCTCCTGTGCGAAGCACGTGCATCTCATAATCACATCTCACTGCACTATACTGATCCTTGACAAATCTTCATGTCAAATACAAATAGGTCACATCTCACACAATGGATTGACTCTGCATCAATTGAATATGGACATTTTCAGATTAGTCTTCCCATATCAAAAAGGAGGACATGTAAGAGGACAGTTTTTGAGGGAGGACAGAACTTATAAAAGAAGGACTGTCCTCCCTAAAGGAGGATTATTGGTCACCTTAGCCTTGACACAAGATTACCCAGTAAATTTATTTAATCTATTTATGAGAGTAAAATTGATTCTAATCTATTTATGAGAGTAAAATTGATACAATCTCAAAATTGCCAGAATGATAAACACTAAACAGATATTCAGATGCACTTTCTTCTAGATAAAGGTTTCTACCTTCCTGTATTTGTTTAGTTTTGAGTATTAATGGCCACATCTAGTTCCTATATTCTCTCTTGTCTTTATAAAAGTTACATTAATGGCAAAGGCACAAAATTAAGAAGTAAAAAAATATATATGATTAGAAATGGTAATAAACAAGAGAAACAATCAGAGTGCTAGGAAAGCAAATAACAGAGAAGAGAAAGTACTATTTAAGGTTGGGGAGTCAAACAATCCTTGTTTGAGAAGATAATATTTAAGCTGAAAACTGAATAATAAAAATAGTTCACCCCTTCAAATATGGGTATGTTGGGTAGTTGGGAAGTAGATGGTAGAGAATCTTTCAGAATAAGTTAATTGCATAAGCAAAGACCCCAAATAAGAAAAAGATTCAGAAGGGGGTGAATGGGGCTGGGGCACTACAATTAAAGAAGAAATGTATATGACACTTTAGAATTATTGGTAGAGTCAGGAGGAAATGAGTGGCATGGGAGCCCACTAAAGTAGGGTAGTCAGATAACCTCTAATGTTCTTTTTACTTTAGAGTAATGAGTGAGTTGTACTGAAATGATTCAATATGGTGTTCATTCTAGGTTGTAAAAAAACTGTGAAAAGTGATGGACTGATATTCTGAGGACACAGGGATCATCTAGACCAATGTTTCCCAATCTTTTTTTGTGCCATGCCCCACCTTAACCTTTCTAAAACTTTTATGTCCCCCCCTATGTAACATACATAATTTTTAACATTAAAAAATTGATTTGTTCACTTAATAAACATAAATGATAGGTTCTAGGAAGAAATCACTATGAAATTGTTAACAAAGCACAGTAAGTAAAATTTCAAAACATATAATAAAAAACAGAAATTTAAATTACAAATAATTTTAATACAGATTTTTCTATATTAATTTATTAATTTAATTTAGTGTGATCCTTGCGCTTGATGCTTGCTGCACTGAGATTTTATATTAGGTTCCAATTTGGTTAGCTTTAGTCTCAAGTCTCCACGTTGTGTTATCTCCAACCGATTTCTTTTTTTTACCAGTAAATCATTTACAGCACTAAATCCACATTCAGCTAAAAATGAAGATGGAAACGGTAGCAATAGTTTTCTTGCACATTTGGTTGAATTTGGGTATTTGATTTCTGTTTCCTCACAAAGCCATGCCATCGCTCCTTTGATATTCAATAAAGCTTTAACTGACTCATCATTTTGCAATTCTGCGAGTTCTTCTTGATACTGCATATTTGATATATCAGACAAATCCACTAACATTGGCTGCATCATCCATGTTGGGAAATCAATTTGTTTTAAATCAGAAAATCTTTCTTTTAAATCAGCCGATAGAATATTCAAATAATTGACAATAACAAGTAAAGCGGTATCAGTTACTTCACATTTTTGGAGCCAATGAAACTGTTTCAAGTTTTTGTTGTTAATATGTTTATGACATAACTCAATATTGGTAATGAAACCAAATATCTTTGCTTTTGCATCAACAAGAGTTTTATTTGTTCCTTGAAGTTGCTTATTTAATATATTTAGTTTTTCAAAGATATCGGCTAAATAACTCACAAATGCTTTACCATCTATTGTTAACAGATACTTCATTTCAGGCTTGTTGCTTAAAAAATCACTAAGAGTATCAAACAGTTCCATAAATCTTTTCAAACAGTTTCCTTTAGATAGCCATCTTACTTCAGTATGAAGTAAAAGTCTCACATGGTCTTCATTTTGTTCTTCACAAAATAGCTTGAAAAGACGCTCACATTTGGCACTAGCTTTAATAGCATTAACACACTTTATTACTGTATGTAATACTTCATTCAGAACGGGTGAGATGTTTTTAGCTACCAAGTTTTCCCTATGAATAACACAATGCACAAGAATCATTTCTGGATTCGCATCTTTCATCAATTTTAAGCAGCCATTTTTCTTGCCCATCATTTTGGGAGCACCGTCTGCAGCACAAGATGTTATATTTTTCATTGGTATATCATTGACATCTAAGTAGTTTTTTAGCTTATTATATATATCTTTGGAGGTAGTGGTGCTTTCTGATTTTTTACAGAACAACATTTCTTCAGCAAAATGTCCTTTATCAATATATCTTACGTAAGTTATCAATACTGCCTCACTGTCTCTCAAAGTTGATTCATCCATTTGCAAGGAGAATTTTCTTGTTTTCAGCTTTTCAATAAGTTGTTTTTCAATATCCTCACTCATTTCGTCTATTCTTCTGCTAACAGAACTGTCACTGAGTGGCATAGCTTTTACATCTTTGTCATCTTTTTCAAGAACCGTTTTAAGAAATGCTGATATTGACGGTTTTATTAAATTCTCTCCTATAGTGTGATTTTCTCCAGTTTTAGCGGTGAATAAAGAAATTTGATAACTAGCCTCAAGAACACGATTATTAAAGTATGAGCAGTAAATAGAGACTTTAATGTTGTTCTTTTTTCAAAGTTTTTCTTTAAAGTTTTAAAGTAACTCAAATCTGAATTAATATGAGCACTATGTTTCGCCTTCAAATGCGCCTCAAGACGACCTCGTTTCATTGATTCGTTGGTCAAGCATTGCTGGCATAAAAGACAAAGAGGAATCTGCTCATCGTGAACAGTGGGTATGAACCCAAATTTTAAATATTCCTCCGAATATTGACGAGTTTTTTTCTTGCTTGCACCACTCATTTTACTATGGGCTATAAGAAATAAAAATAAGATCAATTAAAAACTAATATTAAAATATGTGTTAAAATATATTCAGTGTGACATAGAGTAAACGTATACTAAAAATTCATATTTATTTAAATGTATATAACACATTTACTACACTACCACCGCAAATCAAAAGGTATCTATATTTTTTCCACTTGACAAAATTTTCTGGAAAGTTATGCTTCTAAAATTAAAATTGTCGTGCATGCACTATTATAGCCCCAATAATATTTATAAGATATTATTGCTTTCTAGCCCCAATGCAAGAAGTATGTAATAAAGAGTTTAATATTGATAAAAATAAAATCAAATACTTACCAATTATATCTATACAATATATATATGTATATTTATTAAATCAACGAGCTTTTACAACAGTTTTGACTGACACTTATTTCAAATTAACACCAACTGAATGATGTGAAACACTACAGAAGTTGCGATGAGCCAATTAGGTGAGAATAACTGCATTGTTTAGCGAGTTTTTAAAACGTCCGGGGTTCCCGCGGAAGACGGCACGCTCCGCGGTGAACCCAGGACGAAGTTTACTTGATGACGCCAATCACCCAGTTGATATTTTGGTCTTGTCAAACAAAATTATACTTAATAATTATTACCGCAATTATTTAAGAATTGCATTTTTTGTTAAATTTGGCACCGATATCTAGCATTGCATTTAAATGGCCCGGGCGAAAGAGTTAAAGTCATGTTGAGTTCATTTTCAAATTGCCCCCCTTAACTATCGAATTGCCCCCCTGTGGGGCGTGGGCCCCACGTTGGGAAACACCGATCTAGACATTCACTGATTCACTAGAAGGACACACAGAACCAGTACTCATTACACCTCAATAAGCATACACAACAGGATCACAGGCAGAGTATGGAGGTGTCCATACTCAGGTTTTCTGTGCTCTTCCTCTGCAGAGAGGCCACCCCAAGGAGCCCTACTTTCATCAGTGAAAAACATGTGTTATTTCTCTGAGTAATGTGTTTGTCTAGAGAAGCCTAATTGATATTCAGGGTTCAAGATTTTTATTGGAAGAGAGTCACAGAGACAGAAAGCAGGAGCCATAACTAATGAAATTCCAGACTCCCAGAAGGAAAGCGGGTTCAGTGCCCTAGACAGGCAAAACCACCTTATCAGTGTATCAAACATTTCAAAGACTACATTTCCAGATGCCAGGCAAGGGTCTAGCCTACAAGCAGGCCTTCTATAAATAAGAACCTCAGGCCTGCTATGATAAGTCTTTTCTGTACAGCTACAACTGCTGAGAGAGATGGTTCAAAAGCATCAGAGAGAAAGACCATCAGAAGTTTAGAAGTGGATGCTCCAAAATTGGAAGTGTCCTATCTTTTCCTACAAAAAGTCTGGTCAGAATTCAAGCCTATCTCAAGTTCTACCTCCTCTACATAATCATCTTTCATTCTCTGCCTACCTTCTCTCATTGAACTCTATAATTCCTTAAACCTTCCAAGTATTATTTAATTCTTATGATATTTTACATATTATCATCTGTTATTTTTCCTAATTTTCATATCTCATATTTTAATTTTATATTATAAAACTTTACATAGAAATGATGAATTTTCATGGGGGTTTTGTGATTCCCTTACTCTCTAGAAAAGAAAAACTATAGAACTAAGTGTAGGATGAATGAGTAAAATAAAGGAAAACATGTAGAACAAGTGAGCAGAAATTTGCACTTGTTTTGCATTTTTATTTAGTTCTTTGTGTTTAGAATGCACATACACTTAAATATTCAAAAGAAACATAACCGTACTGATAGAAATAATTATGATCTATATTACCCCAAGCCACAGTGTATGCATGAACATCTGTACACATTATCATTTTTATTTTCACAATGCCTTGTTTTTTTTATTCAAAAATATATAACTATATTAATAACAAAAGAGTTAAATTTATTTTTGAAAGACAAATAACCATGTGGAGAAGCATCATATTTAATTGTGCAGTTGGTTTTGTTATTATTTTATCTCCTAGTAGCAATGTGAGCACAGTTATTATTGCTTTAAACTTCACCAGCCTCCCCATGGTTTCCTATGTTTGTTTGTTTCAGGTTGTGGTTATGATTTCTACATAAATGTCTACAGACCCCTCGAGTTTCAGTCTACCTTTGGAAAGGCCTAGAAGGGTAAAAATTTATGTTTCCATGGACCCAGTCACAAAATAAAGGAGCACATTTGACATGAGAAGTGATGAAAATAGATTATGTTGCAATGCAGTTAATCTGTATCTATCCTGTTTAGGCTAAAAGCATAAATACCAAACTAGAAAAAAACAGTGCCTCTTCCTAGCATACCAGACCTTGGAATGACCACAAAGTCTATAACAATAGTGGTGGGTGGACACATGACAGTTAGGAAGTGGATTCCAACCGCTAACCCATTCACAAATCTGCAGAAAATGTCTTCCGACACAAACCAGGTTTCTCCCCTCAAACCCTGAAAGCACAACTTGGAAGTTAAACAGCACTTTTCTCTTTCACTATGGGCAAAGAATAATGTCAAACCTGAAGAATGTCAGTTTGATCTGTTTAGACACCTATATATAAAACTTAAGCAAATTCATTGCTTTTCTTCTAATTGCTAATCTCCTCTCTGTTTAATTTTATGAAATAAATTCAAATGCTCTCCCTTACAGCATCTGGGTTCCTCCTGTATCTATAGGGCAGTAGAATATCATAACTGTTAAGAACTTGGTAAAATCAAGCACTCTTTGGTTCAAGTCCCTACTACTCTACTTACAAACTGCACAAGTAATCTCCCTAAGCCTTAGGTCCTCATCATTAAATGGTATAGTCATACCCATGCTGACAGCTTTATGAGAATTAAATAGAACACCAAAGTGCAGAGTGCAGAGTGCTTGGTACTAGTAAGGCCTAGTTAAGCATTTCAGAAGGTGCTATTAATTGTAGCAGTTATATTAGTGTATATATTATTATATTATATTATAATATATTTATATTATATTATATTATATTATATTATATTATATTATATTATATTAATATGGAACTGGCCATGTCTCTGACAAAGTGTAAGTTATTTTTCTTATTTCAAAAGCAGACTTTGCTGTTGTTGGGGCTGAGGATTGAGTCACTGTCTTGACTTGGCCCTGCTACAGCTCCAGCCAATGTGGCAACTTTATGATTGATAGAAGAAGAGAAAGAAGGGCAGTATTAACCTCAGCTATCCCTTTAATTAGGAAAGTAAGTGGTATAATGAAGCTCTCTATGGGTCAATAAACCTCTCTAAATGTAAGAAAAGCCAAGAATAAATTTTTTGGATTTCGAAGTTCTATAGTCAAAATAGCATGTGGAAAAGGGATTGAGAATGTCTTCTAGCAAAAATTAATTAATTAATAAAATAGAGAGAATGTCTTCTAGCTACATGTTCAGATGTAGTGTTTCTTCAGTTCTAGGTACTTTTTTTTTTTTTTTTGTATTTTTCTGAAGCTGGATAAGGGAAGAGACAGACTCCCGCACGTGCCCACCAGGGGGCGACGCTCTGCCCACCAGGGGGCGATGCTCTGCCCCTCCGGGGTGTCGCTCCATTGCGACCAGAGCCACTCCAGCGCCTGGGGCAGAGGCCAAGGAGCCATCCCCAGCGCCTGAGCCATCTTCGCTCCAATGGAGCCTCACTGCAGGAGGGGAAGACAGAGACAGAAAGGAAGGAGAGGGGGAGGAGTGGAGAAGCAGATGGGCGCTTCTCCTGTGTGCCCTGGCCAGGAATCGAACCCGGGACTTCTGCACGCCAGGCCAATGCTCTACCACTGAGCCAACTGGCCAGGGCCTCTAGGTACTTTTTAAAGAACTTTACTTACATTAATTTATTTAATCCCCTCAACAATCCAATAAAATTATGTGTTAGACACCTATCATAACTTTTATTTTATAGATGAAGTAATTACAGTATAGAACAGTTAAGTGAGGTTCCCAAGATCACATGGCTGGTCTGTGAGAGCTGGGGTTCAAGCGCAGTTAATCTGACTTTAAGGTCTGTATTCTTGACTCCCAAGCTCTACTGCCTCTCACTGTTTGCCAAGTTGTTGGAGCAGCAGGAGGATCAGACCATTCTCAGAGGGACCCAGACACCTGAACTTAAGCAATGATGACAGAGTAGTGATTGCTGTGACAAGTAGATTTTATGAGCAGAGGTCTCCAGCCCCAGAGATCCTGGGAATTTAACTTTTATCTCCACTATGGTTCCTGGATGCCTGCTGGAGGTCGATCTGTATAATATGACTGCCCTACAAAATATTTTATCTGTTTGGGGGAAAGAAAGAAGGATGATATGGGTTTCAAAGAGAAAGATGTCGTGAAGTATTTTAAAATATATGAGATATAAATGTTAGATAGCTATATTAGTACTTACAACTCTTTTAGTATGAAAAACAACACAATATCCCTCTTTTGATAATCAACAGATAAAGGAGGCAGAAAGTTAGTAGACACAGTTGACCTGAACAAAACTGTTCAACAAGTGGATCTAACTGACATTTACAGACTACTTCAACCAATACAGCAGAATACTACCTCCTTTTCAAGTTCACAAGAAACATTCACCAGGTTAAACCACATTTTGGGACATCAAACACACCACCTTAACTGCATCACAGATTAGAAATCAGACCAGCAGGAATTGAACTAGAAATCCACAACAGAAATATAGCTGTAAAATTCAAATATATTTATGGATTAACCAATATGCTTCTACATAACACACGGGTCAAGAAAAAAAAGTCTCAACAGAAATTTACAAATATATTGAACTAAAAGTAAATAAAAGTACAACTTATCAAAATGTGTGGGATATAGTGAAAGCAGTGCTTAGGAAGACATTTATATCACTGAATGCTATGATTCATAAAAGTCAACAATAAAAAAACAAACAACCCAGTTGTAAAGTGGGTGAAAGATTAGAACAACATCTTACTAAAAAAGACAGGCACATTGCAAGGCAGCATATAAAAAGATACTCTATATTATTTGTCATTAGGGAATTGCAAATTAACACAATTAGTGATACTATTACACACGTGTTAGAATGATTAAAACTCAAAATACTGGCAATGTTATAATTTTGTTAACCAGTGTCACTCCAATAAACTAAACTAAAAAAAAAACCCCAACGCTGGCAGTGCCGGTGAAGATGTGGAGCAAGAATAACTCTGGTGGGAATGCAAAATGCAAAGTACAGCCAATGGAAGAGAATTTGGCTATTTTTTCACATACCAAAAATTAGCCTTACTATGTAATGCAGCAATTGTTCTCGTAGGTTTTTCCAACTGAAATTTATGTTCACCCAAAAACCTGTACAGGAGGGTTTATAGCAGCTTTATTCATAAATTTCCCTAATTGGAAATAAGCAAAATGTTATTAATAGGTGAAGAGATAAAATTTGATATATCAGAACAAGAAAATATCAAGCAGAAGTAAAAAGAAATGAGCTATTAAACCATGAAAACACAAGTAGGCAGTCTGAAAAGGCTACATACCTTGTGATTCCAATTTTATGACATTCTGGAAAAGGCAAAACAACTGATGCTGTGAAGAGATCAGTGGCTGCAGGTATTCCCAGGGAGAGACAGGGGAGCACCGCAGGGAGGGTTAGAGCAGTGAAACACCTCCCTGTGATACTGTAATGGTAAACGCAAGGCATTATACATTTTCAAAATCCATAAAATTTTATAAGATAGAGTGAACCTTCATGCATACAAATTACCAAAAAGTTATTTAGGAGGTCAGAAGATCTCAAAAAAGAAAGCAGACTGTGGTAAGAAAGTCTAACTCTATTAGCAGTGTTTAAAATAACTTTACAGAAGTGGGAAAGAGGGTTATAAATATAAAATATTAGATGCAGTTGCCTTGGTCAAACTCTAAGCAGACTTGTGGTATATGTAACTTTAAAGTAGCCCAAGAATAATTTGAGCAATTACCTCTAAAGAGGCCAGTAAAGTGTCCTTTTCCACTCTTCTCCAAACTGAGAATCACTGAACTCTGATCTTGAGTCAGTGTGTTTTGGGTTAAAATATGTAAAACCAAGTCACACTGAATTAACCTCTTTTTATATTTTTTTATGTAGAAAATGGAGATGATAAAATATTGGCCTCAAAGAGCTTGATGGCAATTAAATGATATTATTTATACAGTAGGTGCTGTAGGAGAGTTTATTCTGATCATCCTCATGAGGCAGCTTTAGTTTTCCACACCCAAAGACTTACTCTTTGTTGTTGTTCTGTTAGGCATGAGCATAGCTTCCAGGATGAAATCTTTTTGAAGCCTATACTTCTTTCTTCTCCCTTTTTCATCACTACTTTCCAACATTAGACTAAGTTAAAGAGAAGAACCATATCAATCGATAGGAAGGTAGTAATTACATTGCCAAACTTGGGTGGTAATGAGGCTATAATTAGTTGTAGTTCCCAGGCAGTTGCTCATTGTGCGTTTCTTGGAGAATTTGATTTACCAGCTAAGATGAAGTTAATTAAGCAACATCCTCTTAGAAAGGCTCTACCTTCTCCAATGGCATGTGTATACTTCTCTGGACATCTCATCAAATTTTTTCACATACCAAAAATTAGCCTTACTATGTAATGCAGCAATTGTTCTCGTAGGTTTTTCCAACTGAAATTTATGTAAATTTATGTAAATTTATCTCTCAGTAAAGAGATATTTTAAACCATTAGGCAAAAACTAAGTAACTAGCATTCTAGAAAGACGTATCAGAGACTAGATGAGAAAACTGTAAGGGCTATTAAGGGTATAATCTTTTCCTAATGAATAAAAAGTGAGTCTCAAAGGTAATTCTTATTTAGGTACCTTAATTTCTTTTCACTAGAAATGAATTGCAGGCCCTGGCTGGTGTCTCAGCAGTAGAGTGTTGGCCTGGTGTGTAGAAGTCCTGGGTTTGATTCCCAGCCAGGGCACACAGGAGAAGAGCCCATCTGCTTCTCCACCCTTCCCCCTCTCCTTTCTCTATCTCTCTCTTCCCCTCCTGCAGCCAAGGCTTCACTGGAGCAGAGTTGGCCTGGGCACTGAGGATGGCTCCATGGCCTCCACCTCAGGTGCTAGAATGGCTCTGGTTGCAATGGAGCAATACCTCAGACGAGCCGAGTATCACCTCCTAGTGGGCATGCTGGGTGGATCCTGTCAGGTACATGTGGGAATCTGTCTCTTTGCCTCCCCGCTTCTCAATTCAACAAAATATAAATAATAATAATAACAATAATAATAAATAGAAAGAAAAGAAAGGAAGGAAGGAGGGAAGGAAGGAAGGGAGAGAGAGAAAGAGAGAGAGAGAGAGAGAGAGAAAGAAAGAAAGAAAGAAAGAAAGAAAGAAAGAAAGAAAGAAAGAAAGAAAGAGTTTGCAAAATATATTAATTAGCTCATGCCTTTTTTGCTCTACCAATAACTTTTTGGTATAATTTAGAAAAAGTAATGTAGGCTGTTTTCTGCCATTCATTTACATATTGAACTAAATTATAATCACTATTGTTTCCATTATGATAAAAGTGATTAAAATTACAGGAAGGAGTCCCATAGGTTACTGTGCCTTCCTAATATTAATACATAACTCCTTCTCTGTTGAAGATTGAAATACAAATATTGCTTTAAAACATTTAGAGGTTATAAATGTTTAAAAAATGGTGTTTCTTCTTGATTGTCTAATACTTTTATGAAGGATTCTGTTATTTTGAAGCCTAAAACCTATCACATCCTTGGAGAAATTCTTAATCATTATGGAGTGAGTGACTCTCACTGCTTATGAATAGAGATCTTTCTTTAGCTTATTCATTATTTTAAATTTTTACTTCATCACAGCGGTTCCTTAAGGAATACTTTAGGATATTCAAAAGACATGAACAAGCTTTTTTGGGTTTTTTTTTCATAAATGGATATTCTAAATTTAAAATTTTGAAATCACGGATAAAACATGATGAGAACTATTTCCTCTTTAGGCAAAAGCAGTATCAAAGATATTCATTGCATATGGAGATGTTTATACTAAAAGAGCACACATACTATCATTTATAAAATGAAAACATAAAACATCCAGCTTCCTGAATCTAGACAAATTCCAAAAATATCCATAAGTTATTTAGAAGGTTGGTTTTTAAAGGCTCATCTCTTTTGTCCTGCTTTACAATTCCCTAAAATATTATTTGTAAAGATATACCTTATAAGTAAGACTATTTTCTCAGCCCTTTCCAATTCTAAGGCCTCGGTTAAAACCAGCCTTTTGGAATCATTGCAAACTGTATTTTAATTAAAATTCTTCACTCCAAGCCAATGGGCATGTGCAAGGAGAAAGCTAAAAACATAAATCTATAATTTAAAGTTGGAATGATAACTATTTTTGGCATAGAAAAGTCTTAATTAAACAGATTTACATAATCATCCTCTCATACACCTTTAAATCAATTGCCTCCCATTGAGAATTAAACTAAATATAGAGGGATTGCCCTGGTCTATGTATTGATATATCAAGGCATCATTTAAGAAATGTCTTATATCTACATTCCTGGCTGAATTTTAGAATTGTTTTCTGTCCAAAAGAAGTTCCACGATCACTTTTATATCATATATGAACCTATTTTTCCCTAGCCCACACCAATCTGGAGGATATAAACATGGCTTAATTAAAAGTAATAAACTATTTTTTTTCTATTTCCATATAGACTGAATGTTAGAAGAATTACAGTTTCCAATAAAATTTCACATGAGTTTTTTTTTCTGTTAAGATACGGATATAGGCCCTGGCAGGTGGCTCAGTGAACAGTCAGACCAGTGTATGGATGTTCCAGGTTCAATTTTCAGTCAGGGCACACAAGAGAAGCAACCATCTGCTTCTTTCCCACTCCCACTCCCCCTCTCTCCCTCTTTCCCTTCTGTAGCCAGTGGTGTAATTGGTTCCAGCATCGCAGCCAGCCAGCGCTTTGGTCCCAGCGTGTCAGCCTCATATGCTAAACATAGCTCAGTTGCTTTGAGCATGGGTCTCAGACGGGGTTGCAGGGTGGATCCTGGTGGATGCTCATGCAGGAGTCTGTCTATCTCCCCTCCTCTCACTTAAAAAATATATGGATAGCCCTGGCTGGTTGGCTCAGTGGTAGAGCATTGGCCTGGTGTGGAGGAGTCCCGGGTTCAATTCCCAGCCAGGGCACACAGGAGAAGCGCCCATCTGCTTCTCCACCCCTCTCCCTCTTCTTCCTCTCTGTCTCTCTCTTCCCCTCCCGCAGCCAAGGCTCCATTGGAGCAAAGTTGGCCTAGGTGCTGAGGATGGCTTTATGACCTCTGCCTCAGGTGCTAGAATGGCTCTGGTTGCAACAGAGCAATGTCCCAGATGGACAGAGCATCGCTCCCTGGTGGGCATGCCGGGTGGATCCCGGTCAGGCACATGTGGGAGTCTGTCTGATTGCCTTCCCGTTTCCAACTTCAGAAAAATATAAAAAACAAAACAAAACAACAAAAAAAAACCTTATGGATATCACACACCAGATACCAAATAGCCACCATGATTTTCTTCTTTCCCTATCCCAGCAGTCTTTGGGAAGATCTTCTTTTAGGGCCTTCCTCCCTAAAAATCTATTTTATTCATCTGTTTAAGTATTTATTCCACAGATATTTGTTTAGTCTTTACTGTGTCTCAGACCCTTTTCATACTCTTCATATACAGCATTGTTAAAACAGAATCCTCTCCACATGCATCTTATATTCTAGCAGGAAAAGATAAATGATTAGCCAAGTAAATAAACTTCACATATGAGATATACACACACTATTAGTGACTATGGAGAAAAGTAAAACAGAAAAGAGGAAAGAGAGTGGTATGACAGGAGATTATGGTTTTATTTCTCTGGATATCAATGATTCCAATATTTACTTTTGTGCCAACAGATGATAAATTCTGTAAGATGAAAACTTGTCTTCTGTTTGTTTCACCATAGTGTGGCTACCATATACACAATTGTGGTGGACATATCTTAAGTACATAATTGACATGTAAGTTGAACAAACTAACAAGAAGGATGCTAACTACAAACTTTGCCATTTATCTAGTTTTAGATTCTACCTCTAAGTATTTCTGGTGTATTCATTAACACAAATTTTATCAGGTAACACTGACACTTTTATTTTGTAAATTATGAATCCTTAACATGCAAATTATAATTAAATTTCCTGGAATTACACATTCAGAATAATGGAAAAAATTATTGGGGATACAAAGGATTAGCCATGTGGGTTATCCCCCCAAATCAAGATGAATACATTTCTTCATTTTAGGTGTTACCAACTAGAATTATTAAATTTTAATCAAAATATGACTTAGGAATAAAATCAAAGAAAGCTCCAGTTGACCAAATGTTAGAGACAATTTGCAAGCAGAAGCACTGATTCCCTTTACTCTGGACTATCTTTCTAAGGATGTTGTACTGTGAGGAGATAGAGTATCTCTTTTTTTTTTAATTGAGAGTCGTGGAGGCAGAGACAGACTCCTGCATGTGCCCTGACTGAGATCCACCCAGCAAGGCCCCTACGGCGCAGTACTCTGCCCATCTGGAGCCGCTGCTTTGTTGCTTGACAACCAAACTATTTTAGCGCCCGAGGTGAGGCCACTGAGCCATCCTCAGCACTTGGGGCCAGCTTGCCCAAACTGTTTGAGCCATGGGTTTGGGAGGGGAAAAGAAAGATGGAAGAGAGAGAGAGAGAGAGAGAGAGAGAGAGAGAGAGAGAGAGAGAAGGAGGAGGGTAGAGAAGCAGATGCTCACTCCTCTTGTGTGCCCTGACCAGGAATCAAACCTGGGACTTCAACACACTGGACCAATGCTCTACTACTGAATCCACTTGCTAGGGCCAGTGTATTCCTCTTAAGAAGAAAGCAGGTTTTGTGTGTGTGTGTGTGTGTGTGTGTGCGCGTGCGCGCGCGTGTGTGTGTATGTGTGTGTGTGTGATTATAATAAAGATAATCCTCACCACCACCAACACTATCACAGCCAAGATCAGGCAAGTTTGAACTCTATTATAAAATATTCAGTTTTTCTAATCTTGAAATTCCTCAGCTGTGAATTTGCACCCATTTGTGTTACCCTATAGGATATTAAGGAGCTGTCAGGAACAAGGGGAACCTACACAAACAGAAAGCTCATGCTGCCTGTTGTGTCGTGATTAATATAGTTCTTTATCTCTGACCAAAGAGTCTTGTGCCTTCTGCCAGCATCCATTAAACTATGAGCAGCCCACTTGGCAGCTTCCCAGAAGGGTAAACACTCAAATACTTCGCAGTTCTGGACACCAATATTCATTTGAAAATAATTTAAGCAAAAAGCTTGCTCTATATCTAGTAGAGGTAGAATTAAGTTACAAAAGCATTGACTTGGGCGGTCAGTCAATGATATTTCCATTTTATTCCAAGGTCTTCAGACAAATAAATTGCTTTTAGAAAGCAATTTAAGATACTTTCTTTGCATTAACTGTAAGCAACAAAGGACAGTCTCTCTGGAATTTTATGAAAAGTCATGTAGTTCATACAAACACAGTTAACTCATGTAATCCATGTTAATTATAAAGTCAGATGCAGATTTAACAGTGGGCACACTGGGTGTGTGCCCTGGCTGCAACTTCTGAAGGACCCCGCAAAACCTCAACTTTACACTTTTTTCTAATGACAGTGGCCCAATATTTTCTTCTACACCCAGGGCCTAACCGACCTTAATCTGCCTCTGTATAGAGTATACATTAATTTTGCTTCAGGTAAAAATCTTGTTAATATTAATATAACCCATGTATAATGGTGTTTGCAATGTAATGATTGTAGTGTTATAGTAAACATAAAAATTTGGGTGTAGGACATAGAAAGGAATCAATGAAGTATACAAATGAAGTATAAAGAAGAGATGTCATCAAGAAAAACAACATCTACTAGTGATAGTGCTACAGCATGTGCTCTGTTGATTTGACAAGCCAAAAAGAGAATAGACTTGAACATTAGATACAATATAATGGGAATTTTCCCTGCATTAAATGCAGATACAAGTGAAGGCGGCATTGACACTTAGATGCCAGGAGCTACGTCTATTGCTTTATTTCTACTTTTTACAATAGTCATGGAAGGTAAATCATAGTAGTTAGATCCTGGAGTCAGATGTTAGCAAGTCACTTAAACAGAAATCATGGCATTCCCTACATTGTTATTGTTCTTATGAAAAGCTGAGTATAGTGCTTGCCCATAAATTTAGGGTTTAATTCATATAACATATTTATCTATATAATTTCTATATCTGTATAATCAACTCTCTATATTAATTAGATATTAAATTATAGATAGTTATCTCTATCCTCATTTTGAACATTAAAAAAATAAATCTCAAGCAGGTTAAGTAATTAAGCTAGGTCTAACAGCCTGTTAGGAATTAAGACAAAACAGTGAACCCAGATCTGTGATTTCATTACACCATGGGCAGTCTAGTTGGTCCTACAGAGCCTGGTTAAGGATGGAATTATAACCAGAAATATTCAGTGAAAATTCATTCAGAAACAACTCCTGAGACTTTCAACAGGTGATCAGGGAAACTTAAGCTTTGGTAATCGGGATAGGCAATGAAATGTGTCAGTGGGCCTAACAGCAGAGAAAGGGATCCCAGTGATGGAACTTAATTTTGAGGGCCTATTTCTAAAGTTCCAAGGAATACCAATGAGGATAGGATGATATGCAAGTCTCAGAGAAAGCAATATACCAAGACAGGTAGATTGTGGAGCCCTGACATAATACTACCAGCATGAAGTAGAGAAGGGAGGTTTAGGGCAGAGATTTGATCATAGGAACAATGTAGGACCCAGATACAAAGGCAGATGAGCAAATTAGAATTTTTGTAAAGGCACTTGATACCAAGACAGTTTAACTGGAGAAACAGAATTCTTTCCACTTTACAAGGTATGAGTTAAGATAGATAAATTGTTAGCTAAAAAAGTGTGTCCATGATATAACTTAATAAACATGGGGACTAGGAGTCAAGTAAAACACTATGATTATTAGTTTATATAGTTACCAATTTTCAAAACCATCTGAAGCTTAATTTTTAAAATATAAATTGGTGGAATTTTGTTGAGGGAGGGAAATGTATTTGTAGAATGTGATTTTGAGATTTATAATCCAAATACTTTATGTTATTCATTGTTTTAGATTTATTCTGCTAGCTTAAAATATAAAAGAAAATCAAATTTGATGTGCATTTTTGTTGAAGATAATGTCTGAGGCAATTGTGCTCTTTATTGTTTTCTAGTTTTTGATTCCAGATTCTACTAAGGTTTCTATCTTGGTGAGCTGGCCCAACTCATATATTATCCTTGAGGGTCCTTCCTGAAGTTCTACCTTCAAATACTAGATAGAGAGCATGTTCATAAGTGTGTTTTCCCTGAGACTACACTATGATCCTTATCTTCTGGCACACATAAATTTTATCAGAAAATGAGGACTAGAATAAGAGCACATTAGTTAGAAAGAAGCAGAGAATCTCTAAGCTACTATCCCCCATTTTTCTTTTTGTTTGCTCTACTCTGTTTTTATTTGATTATTCAAGGAACCAAATAGATACTTAAGTTATTTTGAAAAGAAAAAAAATTCAGACTTTCTTTTTCTTTTTCTTTTTTTTTTAAATCAAGTGAGAGGTGGAAGGCAAAGACAGACTCCTGCATGTGCCAAAACCAGGATTCACCTGGAAAGCCCCCTTCCAGGCAATGCTCTGTCTATCTGGGGCCATTGCTCCATTGCTCAACAACTGAGCTATTTTAGTACCTGAGGAGAGGCCATGGCGCCATCCTCAGCACTTAGGGCCAACTTGCTCCAACCAATCAAGCCATGGAGAGAAGGGGAGAGAGAGGAGTGGAGAAGCAGATAGTCACTTCTCCTATGTACCCTGACTGGAAATTGAACCCAGGACTTTCACATGCCAGGCCGACACTCTACCACTGAGCAAACCAGCCAGAGCCAGACTTTATTTTTCCATATAAATCACATTAGAAAAGGGGATGCAAATATGTTTTATGAAGAAGAAAGCTAAGGAAATAAAATGTGTCCATCTAATTCTGCTACTAGTCTCACCTAGAAGCTCAACTCTGTGGACTAGCCACCTAAGTGCATGTCCCAAGACCTCTATTTTAGGGCCTTTGAAGATCAGTATTCTCTCAGGGCTTTAAGCTCCCTGGAGTCTAAAGAATGTGATTAATAGTGTACAAGTCAAAGAAAAATAATGCTAGAAGCTATAACACACAAGTAATTATAGGTCTACTTTGTACCAGAGATCATTCCCAACCAATCAGAAGATTAAATATTTTTTATTAATTACATCAATTAATCAAAGCATTTAAATATATTTTTATTTATGACATCAAAACATACTCCTCTATGTGGACCTATGCATTGTTTTATGCCCAATCAATATCTATCATTTGGTATTTTAATTTTACTTTTTAATACAAGTAACAAAAATCTATCTGTAAACATAAAATGATACTTTAGGCCCTGGCCAGTTGGCTCAGTGGTAGAGCGTCGACCCAGCATGTGGATGTCCTGGGTTCAACTCCTGGTCAGAGCACACAGGAGAAGTGCCCATTTGATTTTCCACCCTTCCACTTCCCCCTGTACTCTATATCTATCTTCCCCTCCTGCAGCCAAAGCTCTACTGGAGCAAGTTGGCCCGGGTGCTGACGATGGCTCCATGGGCTCACCTCAGGCACTGAAATGGCTCAGGCTGCAATGGAGCAACGCCTTAGATGGTCAGAGCATCGCCCTCTAGTGTGCTTGCCAGGCGGATTCTGGTCTGGCGCATGCGGGAGTCTGTCTCTCTGTCTCCCTGTTTCTCACTTAAGAAAAGAAAAGAAATGTTTGCAGAAACAGAAAAAATTACTTTGAAGTATTTTCTGAACATTGCCCTAAAGGTATTATGCTCCTATTTGCTAACATGTGAGGCCTCCCAAAAATCTCTTCCAAGAAATGTGCTAAAAATAAGGCATTTTAATATATAATGATGCCCTCCCCAATCTCAACATTCCTGGCTCAAAGACAAATGAGAAGCTCCAATTCTGTCAAAAAAAATTGATTAAGAAGCACATTCCAAGTCTCATGGCCAAATATGTTTCACTTAGATATTATTCATAGTGTCATATCTAAATAATTCACAATTTGCCTACCCTCCATAACTCACTCCAAAACAGATATAAAAAAACATCTGAAACACTCTACTTGATTTACTTTAAAGGAGTAATCCAAAGTATTTAGACTCTATAGTTTTCTAGTTTTTCAAATTTTATTAATTCTTGTTATATTACATACATCCCATTATTTTTTTGGAAAGGCAACATTCAACAATAAGTGTTTTTCAAGAATACTTTCATGTTTTCCTTTCATAAAGAGATGCTGATTTGTTAGCAATCACTTAAATTTATATGCTAGCTTTTTTTCATTACAGGTAATCTTTTGTTAGGAATATAACTTCTCTGTGTCTGTTTCCTAATCTTTGAAGTGAAAATAATGCTATTATTTAACTCAGGATTGTTATGAATATATGAGTTAATATGTGTAAAGTACTGAGCATGTTAAAATATAATCTTTAACTATAAATATTATAATATCAGTTAGCTCAGATTTCTCAAAATGATGTCACTCTTCCTTCCAGCTTTACTAGTTTGTTGAAATGTGACCCCAAACTTATCAGCCACTGTTGATTATTTGCATTCCAAGTATCTGTCATGTTTTTAAATCTCAGATGAGTTGCCTTTCCAAACAATTTAAAAGATGGACTGAAAGAAACTATTTACCATGTTTCCTAAAGAATATGTATTTATCTATTTCTTTAAAACAATGTTTTAAAATATTTGTCCATTTCAATTATTCCATATGATTTTATAGGTCATAAAAAAGGAAGACTCCATGATCAAATATTTTAGAAAACATTGGTTTAATTTAACTTTAAAATTTTCACAGGTAATATTTTACCAAACTCATAGCAAGTTATACATACACAAAAGTCTACAAAATTTTACTTCATCTGAGACTTCAACCATGAACCCTAGATATTCAAAATCTACATCAAGCTTGAATTTATAAACTGCCCTAACCAGCTTCCTTTATCCCAGAAAAAGTTAGGGCTATCCAGTTGCTCACTTTGGAGTTATCCTTGACAGCTCTTACTTCCTGCTCCCCCATACCCAATTCAATAGCATTTCCACAACAGCACTACCCTGAACAGGTCTTCCACCTCCATTGCTTCCATTTTATTTCAAGCAATTTTTATTTCTTCTTCTGATTATATTATTATTCTACAAATTAGTCTTTCCATACCTACACTGGTCTTCCTCCTATGTATTTGCCACACTACAGAAAGGAGAATCTTGTCAACACATACAATTCAGTGATTATTATCTTTTAATTTCCCATTGCTTACTTTTCCTATTAGAATAGGAAGCAATATTTCTCATTTGACCCAAATTACTGAGATTCTCTCTCTTTCTCTCTCTCTCTCTCTCTCTCTCTCATTCCCTCCTTCTCTCTTTTCAATTATACCTCACCTTGTTTTTCTTCCTGGTGTGGGTGTATGCTACAACCATGCCTCCCTCTTACTGCAAGGCCTTGATACATACTGTCCCCTCTATTTGCAATAGTCTCCCCTCTTTTCCAACTAATTCCTACTCGAGTCTTAGATTTTAGCTCAAGGGTTGAAGTTTTCTCTGAAACTTTCATTCCATCCCCCACACCATTTAGGTCAGATTGGCTCTTTGTGGGTGTGTGTGATGAGTGGACGAGAGAAACAGTTGCTTAAACAACATTTTATAGTTCATGAAACATTACCATCATCTAGGATTAAACAACTGTGATAGATTGTATTTTCCAAATATGACCTCAACACTCTAACACTCTCTCCAATCCCATATGCTCTTTTTGAAACCCCTTCTATTGAGAGTTGGCATGTATATCCCACTTCTTATATGAAAGTTGAGTTGTGAACTCTTCAACCAAAAAGTGTGATAGAATGGATACTATATGACTTCTGAGGTCAGGTCATTAAAGACCATGCAGTCTCTCTCCACCTGGTTCTCTTGGAACACCCAGAACCCAGCCATCAGGCTGGGAGAAGATTCAGCCACACAGAGAGGCCATGTGAAAGTGTTCTGATGACTGGCTCCAGTTGGGGCAGCTTTAAGTCATCTCATCTTCAATTCAAAACATGTGAGTGAAAACATTATCTTGGAAATAGATCATCCAGCCTCAGATGTTTATAGCTCTAGCCATTTGAGTCTACTAAGCTGAATCCTCAGACACAGTGTAGCCCTTCTGAATTCCAAGCTAACTTATCTATGAGTATAATAAATGCTGTTGTTTTATCACTACATCTAGAGAAGATTTATTACATAACAATAATAGTCAGGACAAATACCCATTTTTGTTTTATTTAATTAATCAATTTATCTCTTTGAGCCACAATTCACACTTCCTTTTACCTCTCTCCTTCCACTGGCAGTGCACTACTCGGTTTTACTTTATTTTTTATTTATTTTTTTAAGTGAGAGGCAGGGAGGCAGAGAGACTCCTGCATGCACCCTGACTGAGTTCCACCCAGCAAGCCCACTAAAGGGCGATGCTCTGCCCACCTAGGGCCATTGCTCTGTCGCTTGGCAACTGAGCTATTCTAGCGCTTGAGGTGAGGCCATGGAGTCATCCTTAGTGCTCAGGCCAACTTTGCTCAAACCAATGAAGCCATGGCTGTCGGAAGAGGAGGAGGAGGAGGAGGAGGAGGAGGAGGAGGAGGAGGAGGAGGAGAGAGAGAGAAGTAGATAGTTGCTTCTCCTGTGTGCCCTAACTGGGAATCAAACCCAGGACTTCCACACACTAAGCCAGTGCTCTACCGCTGAGCCAACCAGCGAGGGGCAATATACGGTTTTAATATATATCCTTGAGTAAGCATATCTCTAAGGAATGTTAAATTACTTTTTTGTATGTATCTATTTTTCATTGAAATAAATGATGTCACGGTAAGATTTTTACCCCTAACTTTCCCACTCAGCAGTGTTTCACAATCCATTTGGGTTGGTATACATATATTAACTTCACCCTCCTAAATGCTCATGCTTCACTATGGTGTGCTGTCATCCCAATTTATCATGCACTCTTGGACTGATTACCTTGATTACTCCAACTCCCTTCTTCATTAAAAAAAATTTTTAAGCACTCTAGTGTGGACTCGTGAATATATAACAAGAAATATATATATAAAAAAGAGTGAAATTATTGGTCCAGCGGTATATTCATTTTAAAAGCATGTTCCCTAAATACCAGCGGACATGTGGGGCAGTCTAAACTTTTGTCAGCAGTGCATGGGAGCATGAGAGTTTCCATTTCACACGTATATATTTACAAATACTTGCCATTTTTATGAGTTCTAATTCTAATCTTATGGAATCCTGGTTTTGTTTAATGTTAAATTGGTAGTTTAGTATTATAACATAGCACCTTTTCAGCCTTGTTATGAACTGTTTATTTATAATTTTTGCCTACTTCACTTGGATTTCCTAGGTCTTTCTTCTAATTTTCAGAATTTCTTGTATTTTCTAGTTAGTCTTTATTTTAAGCATAGCAAATATTTTCTTCTATTCTCTAACAATTTTTTTAACAGAAAAAGCCTGAAATTTGATATATTCAAACTATCTTTTTTTTTTTTTTTCTGTATTTTTCGGAAGCCAGAAACGGGGAGAGACAGTCAGACAGACTCCCGCATGCGCCCGACCGGGATCCACCCGGCACGCCCACCAGGGGGCGACGCTCTTCCCACCAGGGAGCAATGCTCTGCCCCTCTGGGGCGTCACTCTGTTGTGACCAGAGCCACTCTAGCGCCTGGGGCAGAGGCCAAGGAGCCATCCCCAGCGCCCAGGCCATCTTTGCTCCAGTGGAGCCTCGGCTGCGGGAGGGGAAGAGAGAGACAGAGAGGAAGGAGAGGGGGAGGGGTGGAGAAGCAGATGGGCGCTTCTCCTGTGTGCTCTGGCCGGGAATCGAACCTGGGACTTCCGCACGCCAGGCTGACGCTCTACCACTGAGCCAATCGGCCAGGGTCCAAACTATCTTTAAATGTAATACTTTTTGTTTTGCTTTTCTGATTAGGTTTTCTATTTATTTTACCTAAAATTCCCCTTTATATAATATAGGTCGTGATGCAGCTTTATTTTTCTCCACAAAAATCAGCCACATTTTCCAAATATTATATACTAAATAATTCATCTTTTCTCCCCTGAAGTTCCAGTGCCTCCTTAATCATGTGATCAGTGTACAAGACACTAATGGCATATCTTTCTATTCCTGTATCAGTACCACAGAGCTTCCATGGTGATGGTTCTGTGACATGGTTTAATTATCTAGTGATGTGATAACTCCTCACTATTTTTCTCTTTTACAGTTTTAGTTAGTCATGGATGACTATTTTTTAAACAAATGTTTAGAATAGTTTTCTCATAATTGTCCAAAATCTTGATTTTTTTGGAGTTATTTTGAAGTTATAATTAAATTTGAGACTAAACATCTTCACAACACTAAGTCATATCATTTAGGAATATGTTATTTCTCTTTATTTAAGGCTTATATTATGGCCTACCATATTGACAGTCTTCTAAATTGTTTACAGTTAATTCCTAGGCATTTCATAGTTTCTGGAAGAAAGGAAGAGTTTATTTTATTTTGCTATTTTGTATGGAGTCTTGTCAATTGTAGCTTGCTTTATTATTCATTACTACTGTTAGTGCAATGGAACACCACTTACTATTTTAAGTGGGTAGCATGTAAGATATTTCTGATTTGTTTTATTGGAGCCAGTAGATAATTTGTTAATCATATGTTACCATGTGACCCAATTCCTTACTTGCTCTATTGCTCTCTTCCATTTATGGTAGCAGGATGTCAAATCACACCAGCAAGCCAATAATAAACAATTCAAAGGTTTATTGTTTACTTGGTCATAAATAGTGGGACCACTGGCAAGAGGATTCTCTGACTTCATGACAGGGAGAAAAAGTCTAGTCCTGGCTTCCTACACTATGATATTAATAATGCTGTCGGCCAACCAATTTCCTATTGTTGGTGGGTGGGAAGATTAGAGGAGTAGGGTGGGCCCTGCTTTATATGGGAACTTATCCACCCAACTTAGCACAAATGAATGGGGCTGATGCCCTGGCCCGGTGTGTCCCAACATGGGGCCCATGCCCCACAGGGGGGCAATTAGATAGTTAAGGGGGGCAATTTGAAAATGGACTCGACACGACTTTAACTCTTTCGCCCTGGGCCATTTAAATGTAATGCTAGATATTGGTGCCAAATTTAACAAAAAATGCAATTCTTAAATAATTGCGGTAATAATTATTAAGTATAATTTTGTTTGACGAGACCAAAATATCAACTGGGTGATTGGTGTCGTCAAGTAAATTTCGTCCTTGGTTCACCGCGGAGCGTGCCATCTGCCGCAGGGAACCCCAGATGTTTTAAAAACTCGCTAAACAATGCAGTTATTCTCACCTAATTGGCCCATCGCAACTTCTGTAGTGTTTCACATCATTCAGTTGGTGTTAATTTGAAATAAGTGTCAGTCAAAACTGTTGTAAAAGCTCGTTGATTTAATAAATATACATATATATATTGTATAGATATAATTGGTAAGTATTTGATTTTATTTTTATCAATATTAAACTCTTTATTACATACTTCTTACATCGGGACTAGAAAGCAATAATATCTTATAAATATTATTGGGGCTATAATAGTGCATGCACGACAATTTTAATTTTAGAAGCATAACTTTCCAGAAAATTTTGTCAAGTGGAAAAAATATAGATACCTTTTGATTTGCGGTGGTAGTGTAGTAAATGTGTTATATACATTTAAATAAATATGAATTTTTAGTATACATTTACTCTATGTCACATTGAATATATTTTAACACATATTTTAATATTAGTTTTTAATTGATCTTATTTTTATTTCTTATAGCCCATAGTAAAATGAGTGGTGCAAGCAAGAAAAAAACTCGTCAATATTCAGAGGAATATTTAAAATTTGGGTTCATACCCACTGTTCACGATGAGCAGATTCCTCTTTGTCTTTTATGCCAGCAATGCTTGACCAATGAATCAATGAAACGAGGTCGTCTTGAGGCGCATTTGAAGGTGAAACATAGTGCTCATATTAATTCAGATTTGAGTTACTTTAAAACTTTAAAGAAAAACTTTGAAAAAAGAACAACATTAAAGTCTCTATTTACTGCCCATACTTCAACTAATAATCATGTTCTTGAGGCTAGTTATCAAATTTCTTTATTCACCGCTAAAACTGGAGAAAATCACACTATAGGAGAGAATTTAATAAAACCGTCAATATCAGCATTTCTTAGAACGGTTCTTGAAAAAGATGACAAAGATGTAAAAGCTATGCCACTCAGTGACAGTTCTGTTAGCAGAAGAATAGACGAAATGAGTGAGGATATTGAAAAACAACTTATTGAAAAGCTGAAAACAAGAAAATTCTCCTTGCAAATGGATGAATCAACTTTGAGAGACAGTGAGGCAGTATTGATAACTTACGTAAGATATATTGATAAAGGACATTTTGCTGAAGAAATGTTGTACTGTAAAAGATCAGAAAGCACCACTACCTCCAAAGATATATATATAATAAGCTAAAAAACTACTTAGATGTCAATGATATACCAATGAAAAATATAACATCTTATGCTGCAGACGGTGCTCCCAAAATAATGGGCAAGAAAAATGGCTGCTTAAAATTGATGAAAGATGCGAATCCAGAAATGATTCTTGTGCATTGTGTTATTCATAGGGAAAACTTGGTAGTTAAAAACATCTCGCCTCTTCTGAATGAAGTATTACATACAGTAATAAAGTGTGTTAATGCTATTAAGGCTAGTGCCAAATGTGAGCGTCTTTCAAGCTTTTTTGTGAAGAACAAAATGAAGACCATGTGAGACTTTTACTTCATACTGAAGTAAGATGGCTATCTAAAGGAAACTGTTTGAAAAGATTTATGGAACTGTTTGATACTCTTAGTGATTTTTTAAGCAACAAGCCTGAAATGAAGTATCTGTTAACAATAGATGGTAAAGCATTTGTGAGTTATTTAGCCGATATCTTTGAAAAACTAAATATATTAAATAAGCAACTTCAAGGAACAAATAAAACTCTTGTTGATGCAAAAGCAAAGATATTTGGTTTCATTACCAATATTGAGTTATGTCATAAACATATTAACAACAAAAACTTGAAACAGTTTCATTGGCTCCAAAAATGTGAAGTAACTGATACCGCTTTACTTGTTATTGTCAATTATTTGAATATTCTATCGGCTGATTTAAAAGAAAGATTTTCTGATTTAAAACAAATTGATTTCCCAACATGGATGATGCAGCCAATGTTAGTGGATTTGTCTGATATATCAAATATGCAGTATCAAGAAGAACTCGCAGAATTGCAAAATGATGAGTCAGTTAAAGCTTTATTGAATATCAAAGGAGCGATGGCATGGCTTTGTGAGGAAACAGAAATCAAATACCCAAATTCAACCAAATGTGCAAGAAAACTATTGCTACCGTTTCCATCTTCATTTTTAGCTGAATGTGGATTTAGTGCTGTAAATAATTTACTGGTAAAAAAAAGAAATCGGTTGGAGATAACACAACGTGGAGACTTGAGACTAAAGCTAACCAAATTGGAACCTAATATAAAATCTCAGTGCAGCAAGCATCAAGTGCAAGGATCACACTAAATTAAATTAATAAATTAATATAGAAAAATCTGTATTAAAATTATTTGTAATTTAAATTTCTGTTTTTCATTATATGTTTTGAAATTTTACTTACTGTGCTTTGTTAACAATTTCATAGTGATTTCTTCCTAGAACCTATCATTTATGTTTATTAAGTGAACAAATCAACTTTTTAATGTTAAAAATTATGTATGTTACATAGGGGGGGACATAAAAATTTTAGAAAGGTTAAGGTGGGGCATGGTACAAAAAAGGTTGGGACACACTGCCCTGGCCTATATTAACATTTTGAGCAAATGTCACTTTGCTGGGAAAGATACCCAAATCTATTTTCCACATTATATCATCTGCAAATAACCATAGTTTGATCACTTTATAATCCCCCTTTCTTTTTTGGATGGTTCTATAAAACCATTTTTCATGTTAGAGGGGCAAAATAGCTGACTCTGGAGCTGAATTTTTTTTCTTTTTTTTTTTTTCAGAGATAGAGAGAGAGAGTCAGAGAGGGATAGATAGGGACAGACAGGAACAGAGAGAGAAGAAGCATCAATCATTATTTTTTCGTTGCGACACCTTAGTTGTTCATTGATTGCTTTCTCATATGTGCCTTGACTGTGGGCCTTCAGCAGACTGAGTAACTCCTTACTTGAGCCAGAGACCTTGGGTCCAAGCTGGTGAGCTTTTGCTCAAACCAGATGAGCCCACGCTCAAGCTGGCAACCTTGGGATCTTGAACCTGGGTCTTCCGCATCCCAGTCCAACTTCTATCCACTGCACCACCACTAGGTCAGGCTGAATTTTCTTATGTCTGACTTCTAGCACTATCGTTCAGTAGCTGTGTTTTCTGTGCCTTAATTTTATTATCTGTATATTGGGTATCATAATAATACCTAATTCTAAGTTACTGGGAGGATAACAATGGATCAGTACATATAAAACATTTAGAAGAGTCCAGGCAAATGCCAGTGCCAGATTATTCTTTTCAGAGCATAGTGTCTAATTATATTACTCTTATTAAATATGATTATCCTTTTACATCCTATTTCAGTGAAAGGTACCATAGTTAGGAAAAAAATTGCTCTCCCTCTTTGGCATTTTATTCCTGAATTAAGTCAAACTTTTCAAAAATCATGTGCTCAAATTCTTGTATATTGGCACTCATAGAACTGTTTATTCTAATTACATTTCAGTATAATGCCTTAACCTTATACTGAAGGGCTTTAGAAGGACCAGGTCTATGAAGCACTTCAATATTTTTACACTAAAGAGTTGAATGAATGTATATGTTATTAATGGTACAGGGTTATACTGGTAGGTCTACTGGAGAAACTCCTGGTATTAGTAAAAAAAAGAGCTTCTATTTTCCAAACAATTCTTTTGTTTTGGTTGTGGGGAAACCACAAATTTTCTTCCTTAATACTTACATTCCCTTGATCATAGTAATCACTAAAAAGCTTAGAATCAAATGTATATATGCCCTATAATATAAGTTTAGCATTTCAATTCTAAATCCTGGTTTCATTGTAATTTTTACCTTATTTTTATTTTTCACAAATATTTTAATTATTTTAACATACTTTATTATTTTTTAAAAAATATCTCTTTTTCCTTTGTAATAAGAGGTAAAGCATAATAAACAAAGAAGCCAATTTACATTATAGTAATAAAAGCATTTATAAAAATATATATTGCTAAACTAGCAGAGAGAAAAGACGAGAAGGAGAATAAAAGAAACAAGGTATATAGAATATCTTGTTATTTTAGAATGCTAAACGGATCTTTCTTTGGGGAACCACACCTCTCCCTACTCCTCCCTGAATCACTCAGCCACCAAAGCCTCCCACACTCTGGCCAGTGACTATTATGAGTTTGATGTTTTATACACCCAACCAACTAGACACAACTAGGATTTTCAGTGAAACCCTTGGGAAAGAAGCATGTTATTTTTTCCTAACGAGTTCACCTTAGAGTAGAAGATATAAACCAGGAGATGCTACTGGTAATCCTAACACCATGTGAGGATTGTCTACCCAAAAGAAATGACTTAGATGAAAGCAGAGAAGAGCTATGTGACTAAAATCCTAATGGAATTATTTAAGCATGTGAACCCAACTATGCCTAATGCATCTAGAGGCCTGTCAATTACTAGCACAATTTTAAATAAAGCAATGATTTTTTTTAATAATTTTATTTTTTTAATGGGGTGACATCAATAAATCAGGATACATATATTCAAAGATAACAAGTCCAGGTTATCTTGTCGTTCAATTATGTTGCATACCCATCACCCAAAGTCAGATTGTCCTCTGTCACCTTCTATCTTGTTTTCTTTGTGCCCCTCCCCACCCCCTATCCCTCTCCCATTCCCCCCTCCCCCCTGTAACCACCATACTCTTATCAATGTCTCTTAGTTTCACTATTATGTCCCACCTACGTATGGAATAATACAGTTCCTGGTTTTTTCTGATTTACTTATTTCGCTTCGTATCATGTTATCAAGATCCCACCATTTTGCTGTAAATGTTCCGATGTCATCATTTCTTATGGCTGAGTAGTATTCCATAGTGTATATGTGCCACATCTTCTTTATCCAGTCATCTATTGATGGGCTTTTTGGTTGTTTCCATGTCCTGGCCACTGTGAACAATGCTGCAATAAACATGGGGCTGCATGTGTCTTTACGTATCAATGTTTCTGAGTTTTTGGGATATATACCCAGTAGAGGGATTGCTGGGTCATAAGGTAGTTCTATTTTCAGTTTTTTGAGGAACCACCATACTTTCTTCCATAATGGTTGTACTACTTTACATTCCCACCAACAGTGTATGAGGGTTCCCTTTTCTCCACAGCCTCTCCAACATTTGCTATTACCTGACTTGCTAATAACAGCTAATCGAACAGGTGTGAGGTGGTATCTCATTGCCGTTTTGATTTGCATTTCTCTAATAGAAAATAAAGCAATGATTTTATATAACATTTCTCAAGCAATATACAAAGTTAATGCAATCCCCACTAAAATCCCAATGTCATGTTTTAAAGAAATAGAACAAAAAATCATCAGGTTTCTAAGGAACAAGGAAATGGAGGTGCTTAGGCTGAATTTTCCATCAGAAAGAATAGCCCGGATCAAGTATTTGAGGGTAAGTAGCATATTTTTAGAAGTAATCCCTAGAATCAAAGTCAAGGATCAGGAAGAACAAAATAAGAAAAAGGGAAAAGCAATCAATACCAGGATGCCTTCTGAAGTTGGTCATCACAGTGAGCAGCATGGGCTCAATCCCAGCAGGACACGGCACTATGTGCCCAGAATTGTCTGGCCAAGAAAACAAGGAGGAATCCATTTATTCTCCCACTCTCATCCTCATTAATCAAGAGATTTCTCTAAGATGTATTCACTCCCTCACATTTCCAGGTTTCACAGGCGTGACTGCAAGATAGTTTGGACCAGGAAGGCCCATGCCAAAAGTTAGAAACATGAAGTGTGTTGCCTATGAGGAGCTGTCATCTCACACTTGCACAAAGTGTTTTCTAAGAATAACTGGAGTAAAAATGGGCTGAAAGTATAGAAAGCAAGGTAAAAGAGGAGTAATGTTAAAGTTCAAACTCTAAAATGTGTTAGAGCTGGATGGAGAGAAATGAGGTACCTTCTTTTGCAGGTAGGGAGGTAACTATCTTTTTTTACAGATGCGAAGCAGCTGTTTGAAAAGTGTCTTATTAGACAGGACTCAAACTAGGAATTATAACGTCTGGAAATAAACAAAAATATTAGGAATTTTGTTAGCTCATTCCTGTGGACTTCATTAAATTCTTATTTTCATTGCAGTTGAAGCAGGCCTGTCTAGAAGCATAAAGGAAGGAAAACTCTACTTTGTTATGAAAAGCTCTTTCTTCCTGAGAGCCGAAGTCCTAACTGGATGAAAGAATAATAGTCTGGAGACTTACAAGCTTAGAATATCTGTGTTCTCTGCTTTCAGTTTATTCAGCAGAATCAGAGATGAAGCAGAGCTGGAAGTAATATGGAGACTGGGAAGATGATCCCACCCTCAGTCGCTCCTCCACACACCTGCCTGCCACATCCCTCAGCCAGACAGAGGTAGTAATTGCTTCCTCTTTTATACAATATCCACTGGAACCACAACCTTTTGGCTGAGCTGATTAGTTCTTCATTTTTATCTCTGACTACTAACTCAAAATCTGTTGAGAAAAAGAAGTAAGTCATTAGCTGAGGGTGAGGGAGAGACACCAAGCACCAAAGATGATTTTGTTGGAGTTGGAGTTCCCAGGCCAGAGCCTTGATGAATGAGCTCACTGATCTTTCCTTTGGAATCTGACCACAGGCAGAGAAACAGACATTTGGCTCATGTTCTGAGGGGGGTATTTTTTCCCAAGAGACCCTGAAACAGGCTACCAGACTTGGCACATCTTCACCCACTCCTCACTCTCTGGGTTCTTAAACCTAGACCCTGAGGACATAAGTAATGAACATTTTCCAGAAAGAGGCTCCCTCCTCTGTAAGTCCCTTTAGATGGATCATGAAGTATAAGCAACAGGAAATCATCCTAGAAGGCAGAACAAGATTGACTGGCCATGGAACAAGGTCCACTGTCAGGGAAGGGGATATTTCTGGTACTTTCTGCTTCTCTTTATCAAAATAAGACTTCTGATTGCAGGTCCATCCATTTTGTCCTATTATATTTTAATTGTGTTGAAAATGACTAAAGGTGACATTTAACTTAAAGTTGCTGGATCATGAGTAACTGTATCACATGTTCTTAGCTCAACCAAAAAATTATCCCCATTTGGCTAAAGCTAGTTTAAATTGTTTTCTGATGGTTGCTTTTTTATTGTAGAATTAATCAGAAGAATGGTAAAATAAATTATAACACATCTATTGGATGCAATAATATGAATTTATACCAAACAAACAAAAAAGTATCTTGTTAATGATATGGGGTAATGCTCATGATAGACTCTAAAAAACAAAAGAACAAAAACAATAACTAATGCCACTCAAGTAATATAAAGGTATAATGAAATAAATATAATATGTTAAAACTGTTGAAATAAAATATGCAAAAATAAAAACTGGGTGATTGTAATACCAGAATATCTTTTTTTTTCTCTATTATGGTATTTTGTATATTTTATATAGTATTTTAAAATAAAATTGTATTAAAATTATTTAAATTATCTTCATTTGTCCTATGATAATAAAACTATAATTGTGTTCTTTAGTTCTAAAAATTCAAAATGTAAATATGCTTATATAATTATAAAATATATTTATATTATATAAATTAGTATAAAAATATATAACACTTCATTTTTTTTGTCCCAAGATAAATTTGATTTAATACCTAGGTAAATCATTTTAAAAATGGTAAGTATTATTCATACCTGAAATCTTTTTTTTTTTTTTGTATTTTTCTGAAGTTGGAAATGGGGAGGCAGTCAGACAGACTCCCACATGCGCCCAGCCGGGATTCTCCTGGGATGCCCACCAGGGGGCGATGCTCCACCTATCTGGGCCGTTGCTCTGTTGCAACCAGAGCCATTCTAGCGCCTGAGGCAGAGGCCATAGAGCCATCCTCAGCACCTGGGCCAACTTTGCTCCAATGGAGCCTTGGCTGCGGAAGGGGAAGAGAGAGACAGAGAGGAAGGAGAGGGGGAGGGGTGGAGAAGCAGATGGGTGCTTCTCCTGTGTGCCCTGGCCAGGAATTGAACCTAGGACCAGGCCAAGGCTCTACCACTGAGCCAACCAGCCAGGGTTCATACCTGAAATCTTTTATCAAAATATAGTTGGACATAGTAATTATTTTATGGCATACCAGTCTATCAGTCAAAATAAACTTAATGGATAAAAGTGAGAAATTTGTTTAGACTTCAAAGTATAAATGACCCTTTAACTGTGGCAAACAGAATGGTATATACCACAGTGTGTAATAGCAAGCAATTACTTTACTTATCACTTATAAACACCTGTAATTAAGTGCTTACAGAATCAAAGCATTGCATTACCAAGAAGTTGCTGCCATAGAATATTTAGAGGAAATAGGAATCTTTGTGTTCCCAGCTGATTGTGTTCTCTTAAATGAGCTGGAGAATTTTACTCAGGCTTTTAAATTCCCTGTTGAAAGTACAAGTAAGGAAATAACAGGATTATAAGACTTCCTTAAAAGAAGCCTTATGTCCTATAGCCAGAGTGAAATTTTCTGAAAATAAAACCTGAAATCTAATTCTATAGGTAGCAAATCCTACATTGTTTTTATCTAAAAGTTATGTCTTTTATTGGGAAGTAGTGGGACCCTTAAATTTAGGCTGAAGATATGTATGCAGATTTAAATGCAGCTGAAGAACTTAAACCCTTAAATTCAGCTAAGCTTCCTTTTTCTGTAGAAGTAAATCACCCTCTCCTTGCCTGAAGTTTCTGTAAATGGCCTCTCTTAAGACAGGTGTCTTTCAGTGGAGCACTGCTCTTGACAACCTGTGCCCATCCCTTCTCATTGTTCCTAGACCCCTAACCAAATTCAAGTCCCAGAAAGACCCTATAAATCAGGTTCTAAATGATAATTGTGAGAAGTCACCATGGACACAGAATGAAAAGATTTTGTTTAATTTACCTGAAGCAGAATGTCCTTTTGAAGACTTAGAAATGAAGGCTACTGGTTGACAATACATTGCCATTACAAGATGAACTACTGTTCTCCAGAATGTGGGATAGTCTCAGAATCAGCAACCAATATGCCATGCTGTTCCTCCCATATCTAGGATTCAAGGGTTGAGAATCAATGGGTAGAAGTGAGCATGTATTCTTTCACTTTTATCCCTTATGACACACTACAAATTTTTTGCTTCCCTTTCCAGCAACATTGAGCTCTACTGGACTAGAGGTGTTAGTGACCATGGGCAGAATATTCCACCAGGAGACAGAGCAGTGGTTACAGTACACTGGACATTGGGTTTGCCCTCTGGCCACGATGGGGCTCTCACTCTAGCATACCAACATGAAAAGGAGGTCAGTATACAGATTAGAGAATTGATTCTGAATATCAAAGGAAAATTGGAGTCATATAAGTAGATAAGGAGTATAACTAATCCGGAAGAATAACAACATGGAAATATGGCACAAGGAGAAATATGACTGAACATTACCCAAATGTAGATACTGTGCTATGTGGAATTTGTATCCTCTTTTGGAGGATAAGTTAGTATGTTTTCAGTTGCACAAAGAATAACTGTTCCAGGTTAAACTGGTATAAGCTTTAGCTATTGTCTTAATATGAAAATTAAATATGATTTAAACAGGTGTACATGGCTCTCAAGTTGAAAAGTGTTGGACTGTGTTAGTTCATAGTATGTCAAGTTGGCTAAGCTACCTGCTCAATCAGGCCCATGGTAACCACACTGATTAAAATTGCCACTCATGCCTCCATCACAATCCTCAAGGCTGCTCCATTTCCCCCATACACTTATCTTCAAACACAGCAAATAATTTTATCATGTATACAATTTCATATTGATTTCCCCACCCTAACTACAAGTAGAATATATATGCCATCAGGGAAGAATTTAGTATTCTTTCTTTTTTATTACCTTCTGTTGTAATCTGAGTACCTTGAACAATACCTAGCAAACAGTAAGCACTCAATACAATATTTGTTGCATTAAGAAGTGAATGGTGAGTGAAGTCAGAGAAATGGTGCCATGAGGAGTGCTCCCAATACCTCTCCCTGAAACTTCAACAAATTGAACAACTAGAGACAGAAAAACAATCTCAGGAGCATCTGAAATACACACAAAGACAGGTAATACATCAAACAAAGGTACGATTGGGCAAAAAGATGGCTGAATATATAATCCACTCTGAAGGAAATAAGATGGAGAATGGAGTATTCCACTTCACTCACCGATCCTAGCAAAGGCTGCTTTCACTTGGAACTGAGAGAAAGCGAGGGCTGGGGGCACAGAAAAAGCTGGACTAGGGCAAAGACATTCAAGGGGAGAAGAGAGTGGGCCTGCGACTCAGCCCACGTGGAGCTAATGCCAGCAGCAGACCCCGGCAGAGGTGGGAGAGTGGTTGCCTTGTTTACTTCTGGTATCCTGGTCAGTGAGCATGGGTAGTGTGCAAGTGGGTCGACCTGGTGCTTTGGGCATGGGTGCCCACATTCCTGGATGGAGGGGCTGGGTCATTAGACTATCAGTAGTGACCATTTGTGTGGGCTGTGACCAGAGTTTCTGAATAATCCCAGCTTCCCAAACAACAGAGTGTGGGAAGTGCATGAAAGCCGGCTTTCCTACACTCGGACCTGTCTGGGGCAGCACCTCTGTCAGCCATACAGGCTAACAAAGCACACTCCTAGAGAAGAGAACCATGAAAGTGGGGGGGGGGGGAAGGGCATAGGCAGCTTGCAAACAGCCTCTGGAAAGCAGACCTGCAGAGTGCTGAGGCATACTAGACATGCCTAGGGCTCATAGAAAGACACCTGAAAGGCAATCAGCTCCAAGCCCTGCCTGATTATGCTGGCAGCTCTGGGTGGCAAAGCCTTACCCAGAACCCTGCACTCAGTGGGGATAGAGTGGGGATTTGGCAGCACTTAGAGCCTCTTGCTCTCTAGACAATGGCTGGGCAACTTCACAGCTGGGTCTCAGGCTGCTGGTTCAGGAAGGAGAGATTTGGGGAGAGACTCTGGGAAAACAAACTCTCCCATTGTCGGAGCCTGCAAACGCTAACAAACCCCGCCTACCAACAGGATTGAAGCCTAGTTTATGTCATCACCATAGTGACACAACAGCAAATCTCTGCCTAAGAGTGCCACAGGGGCAGAACCTAGAGTACAGCCCCACCAGCCAAAAAGAGAGAGAAGAGAGAAAAAGGAAGAAGATAATTTTTCCTCTTTTTTGCAGTTGAATTCTAGTTTCAAGGCTTTATGATCAGAAAATATGCTTGGTACAACTTCAATTTTTCTGAATTTGCTGATGTTGTTTTTGTGGCCCAACATATGCTCAATTCTTGAGAATGATCCATGTACACTAAAGAAAAATGTATACTCAGACACTTTGGGATGCAATGTCCTGTAGATGTCTATCATATCCAGGTGCTCTAGTGTTTTGTTTAAGGCCACTATGTCTTTGTTGATTCTCTGTTTGGATGACCGATCTAGAGCCGCCAGCGGTGTATTGAGGTCTCCAAGTATGATTGTATTTTTGTCAGTTTTTGTTTTAAGGTCAATAAGTAGCTGTCTTATATATTTTGGTGCTCCTTGGTTTGGTGCATATATATTAAGAATTGTTATGTCTTCTTGATTCAGTGTCCCCTTAGCCATTATAAAATGGCCATTTTTATCTCTGAGTACTTTTCCTGTCTTGTAGTCAGCATTATCCAATATGAGTATTGCTACACCTGCTTTTTTTTGGATGTTATTTGCTTGGAGTATTGTTTTCCAGCCTTTCACTTTGAATTTGTTTTTATCCTTGTTACTTAGATGAGTTTCCTGTAGGCAGCATATAGTTGGATTTTCTTTTTTAATCCATTCTGCTACTCTGTGCCTTTTTATTGGTGAGTTTAATCCGTTTACATTTACTGTAATTATTGATACTTGTGAGTTCCCTATTGCCATTTTATATCTTGCTTTCTGTTAGTTTTGTGTCTTGTTTGATCCTTCTCTTTCATTTTTCTATCTTTTGTTTTTATTTGGTTGTATTCCATACATCTTTCCTCTGTTGCTATCTTTTTTATCTCATGTGCTTCTGTGGTGGTTTTTTCAATGGTGGTTACCTTTGAGTAATGAAAAGGGTCCCTACCCAGTTCATTGTAGCAAACTATTTTGTGAGTACTTTTGCACTCCATCGTCCTTTGCTACTGTTAATCTCCATCTTCTCCCCCTCTTTCTTTTTGTTGTTGTCACAGTTTAAATTTGGTTTTATTGTGTTCTTCTTGGAGCTTTTACTTGTGGCTCTGTTTTTTTTTTGTTCTTTGTATCTGATTGTAGAACCCCCTTTAGTAATTCCTGGAGTGGGGGTTTTCTGATGATAAATTCCCTCATCTTTTCTGTATCTGTGAATGTTTTTATTTCTCCTTCATATTTGAAGGATAGCTTTGATGGGTATAGTATTCGTGGCTGAAAGTTTCTCTCTTTCAGGACTTCAAATATTGGGGTCCACTCTCTTCTAGCTTGTAGAGTTTCTGCTGAGAAATCTGATGATAATCTAATGGGCCTTCCTTTATATGTTGTATTCTTCTTTTCCCTGGCTGCCTTGAGAATTTTTTCTTTGCTGTTGGTTTGTGTCAATTTCATTATGATATGCCTTGGAGTAGGTTTGTTGGGGTTAAGAAAACTCGGTGTTCTGTTTGCTTCTTGAATTTGAGGCTTTAGTTCTTTCCACAGGCTTGGGAAGTTCTCATCTATTATTTGTTTGAGTATGTTCTCCATTCCATTTTCTCTCTCTTCTCCCTCTGATATACCTATTATTCTTATGTTATTCTTTTTGATGGAGTCAGATAATTCTTGTAGGGCTATCTCATTTTTTTAAATTTTTGAGTCTCTTTCTTCTTCTCTCTGTTGTGCCTCAAGTTGCTTGTCTTCTATTTCACTAATCCTCTCTTCTATCTGACCTGTTCTATTAGCTAAGCTTGTTACTTCGTTTTTCAGCTCGTGAATTGAGTTTTTCATCTCTGTTTGATTTGTTTTTATAGTTTCAATTTCTTTGGACATATATTCTTTGTGTTCATTGAGTTGTTTTCTGAGCTCCCTAAATTGCCTTTCTGTGTTTTCTTGTATATCTCAGAGGATTTTTAGGATTTCTATCTTGAATTCTCTGTCATTTAGCTCCAAGGTTTCCAATATATTAAATTTTTTCTCCATAGATTTTTCCTCATCTAGCTGTGTTACCTCTCTTTCTTTTGTATCCATGATATTCGATTTTCTCTTCCTTAATGGCATCTGAGGGTGGTTTTGTTGATAGTATTAATGAGATTTAATAAAGAATAAAAAGTTTAAAAAAATCAAAAATCAAAAAGAGTTGTTTTTTTTTAAAAAAATTAATAATGAAATAAGAAAAATAAAATAATAATTTTTTAAAAAAGGAAATTATTCCCCCCCTCCTTTTTTCCTCTCCTCTCCCCTTTTTCTTGAGAAAATCTTGTGGTGAACTGTGAATTATAACAAACAATGCCTGTGATGGAGGTCCTGAATTGGGGAAAAGTAATAAAGGGGCAAAAAAAAAAAAAAAAGAAAAAAAAAGGAAAAAAAAAAGGGGGGCGGTATGGACCCACAAAAAGCAAATAAGGAAAAAATTTGGGTCAAGAATAAAATGATTTGCTTTTAGGTGTTGGTGTTGTCTAAGAGTTATGATGAGAGGAATAAGAGAACAGAAAAATGGGGGGACAAATTAAAAAAATACTATTGTATTTAGTGGAACAAGAACTAGATAATATGGAGAGCCAGGGATGGGAGCACTGCTAGTGAGTTAAAAAGGTGAAGTAAAAAACCCCCAAAATGCCACAAACATAAGTTTGAGTCCCAGATAAGATAATTTGTTTGTTATTGAGGTTTGAATGAGAGGAGATGTAAAGGAGAAAGGAAGAAACTAATATAGAGGGAGAAAAGAAAGAGAGAGAGAGGAAAAAAGAGGGAACCAGTAAAAGAAGAAAAAAGAAAGGAGAGAGAGAGAGTTAAGGGTTTTGGAGTGCAACCCTCATAGAGAGAAAGGAAGAGGAGAAAAAAGATAATGGGAGATGTAACACTTATGGGTAGTGTAGTTCAAGGAGAGGAGAGAGTAAGACCGGCAGAGAGTTAATCGGCCAAATTGGAGGAGGAAAAAAAGTATCAAGAATGAAGATAAGAGAAACAAACGAACAAATATAATAAAATGGGATAGGTTATAAAGTCTGCAGATTATTCTTGATTTTGAGAGGTTATCTTCTTGTTTTTTCTTTTCTCTCCCTCTTCCTGGTCAGTGACTCTGTACCCCAGGTTCTGCCCCTTTGGCACGCTCAGGTAGAGGTTTGCAGTTGATAAGTCTCTATGGCAATGTCATGTATTGTGCTTTAGTCTCGTTGGGAGTCAAGGCTCATTAGCTTTCATAGGCTCTGACAGTGAAAGAGTCCGTGTTCCTGGAGCCTTTCTCCTAGTCTTTCCTTCCTCAGTTAGTAGCCTGATAATCCAGCTATGGGGTTGTTGCTGCCTCTGCCTGTAAGAGGTTCAAAGAGCTGGCAACTCCCCACTCTATTTCCACTCAGCACAGGGCTCTGGGTAAGGCTCAGTCAGTCAGAGCTGCTAGCATAATCAGGCGGGCTTTCTGCCCACTCAAAGACCTCTGGCTCTGCCACTCTGTCCGGTAACACAGGCGGGCACCCACTTCCGGGGTGCTTGGAGGAAACTCTCATTCACTATCTGCGTGCGCAGACCAGGATATCCGGCCAGTAGTCTCACGCTCTGAGTGAAACCCCCAACCGCATGGAAATTTGCAGCGCTGGAATTCGCTCTCGCTCCGTCCCCGTGCGCGGCTTTTGCAAGGCGCTGGGGCGGCCCGAGATTCCGCTTTTGCCCACACAAAGGCCCCTGACTCTGCCCCTCTGTGCGATAACACGGGCGCGCCCTGCCGAGGCACTCGGATGAATCGCTCACTACCTATCTGCGCGCGCACACCAGGATATGAGGCCGGCCGCGTTTCCCTGAGTGAAACCCTCACCAGCACGGAAAATTTCCACCGTTGGAATTAGTTCTCTCTCCCTCCCGTGCACAGCTTTCCCAGGGCGCTGGGGCTGCCCAGAGATTCTGCTTTCGGCCCACAGAAAGGCCTCTGACCCTGCCTCTCTGTGGGGCAACACGGACACCCACTTCTGGGGCTTAGGAAGAGATCTCTCGCCCACTAACTGCGCACCAACCAGGAGAACGCGTAAAATGGCTGCCCTGCTTGTCTTTCTTTGTTTGGGTTTGGCGCGAGTGTTAGCTTGTATTGCCCGGGTTGCCACAGGAACAGTTTTTCCTCCGCTAGGATCTCCGTGCCACAGCCTGGTTCGGCCTTTTGTGCGCGGCCTGGATGTATTCACCCCCTTTGCCCGCCTCAGTTTCTATATTCACAGTTACCAGAGAAAGCCGCCCTGTTTAGGTTAGTGAGGAAGGCGGAGCATTTCTTACTCCCTATTTCCTTCAGGATTTGGTTATATATTTAGCCAATTTTTCACTCGACCATACCTTCGGGTGTATTGTGAAGCATCTGGAGGCTCCAAGTATAGGTTTTTCTGTTTCTGGTTGAAGATCTTGTTGAGTTTTGGGGGAGATTTATCGGTATCACTTCCTACTCCGCCATTACTCTGACGTCATCCTTGATAATTTTTCAAAACCAGAAAAAATCCAGTCTTTTTAATGTTTTCTATTTTTTTCTTGTATTATTTATCTTTTTTTTTTTTCTCCTTCCACCTTGGTCATTTTATCCTCTTTTTGTTTTATTCTTTTCTTTTCATTTTGAACTTTATTACCCATAAGTGTTATATTTTTCATTCTTTTTTTTCCTATGAATGTTATATTCCATAAAACAACTCAATTTTTCTCTCTCTTTTTGTTTCTTCATTTCTCTTTCACTTTTTCTCTCATTTGAAATTCACCCCCCCCAAAATTATTTTATTCTGGATTAATTTTTTTTCCTGTGGCATTTTGAGTGCTTTTTACTTTGCTTTTCATCTCTTTAGCAATTCCCCCAACTCCTGCTCTCCATTCTATAGTTTTTGTGCCACTTAATACAATAAAATTATCATTGTTCATTGTATTTTTCTTTTTTCTCTTTTTCTTCTTTTCTTTTATGCTATTTTTCTCATTTCACCATTATTTACAAAAGAATTATTTTATTCTTGATACAAATTTTTTCATTGTGGCATTTTGTGGGTTCTTGCCTTACTTTTCAGCTCTTTTTCACTCCCCCCAAACCCAGGCCCTTCATTCTATGTATTTTTGTTCCACATAGCACAATGCAATTCTCACTGCATTTTCACACACAAAAAATTTTATCAACTCTTTTTAGTGTTTTAATAATAAAACTCTCAAATGCCATTAAAGAAAAAGAAATCAAATATTATGGATACAAAAGACACTGATGTAGCTAAGATAGATGAGGAAAAATCTATAAAAGAAAATTTCAATAGCTTAGAAAACATGGAGTTAAATGACAGAAAATTTAAAACTGAAGTCCTTAAAATACTCAGGGATATAGAAGAAAGCACAGAAAAGTAATTTGGGGAGCTCTAAAAAATTCAATGAACAGAAAGAATATTTCACCAAGGAAATTGAAATAAAAAATGAATATGAAACAAATCAAACAGAGATGAAAAACTCAATTCAGGAACTGAAAAATGAGGTAACAAGCTTAGCCAATAGAACAGGCCAGATGGAGCAGAGAATTAGTGACATAGAGGCAGACAACTAGAGGTACTACAGAGAGGAGAGGAGAGAGACTCATGAATTAAAAAAAAATGAGATAACCCTACAGGAATTATCTGACTCCATCAGAAAGAGCAACATAAGAATAATGGGTATATTAGAAGGAGAAGAGAGAGAAAATGGCATGGTGAACATATTCAAACAAATAATAGACGGGAACTTTCCAAGCTTGTGGAAAGAACTAAAGCCTTGAATTCAAGAAGCAAACAGAACCCCAAGTTATCATAACCCTAACAAACCTACTCCAAGGCACATCATAATAAAATTGGCACAAACTAAAACAAAGAAAAAATTGTCAAGGCAGAGGGAAAAGAAGAATATAACATATAAAGGAAAGCCCATTAGGTTATCACCAGATTTCTCAGCAGAAATTCTACAAACTAGAATAGAATAGAGCCCAATATTTAAAGTTCAGAAAGAGAAAAACTTTCAATGAAGAATATTATACCCATCAAAGCTATCCTTCAAATATGAAGGAGAAACAAAAACATTCACAGATACAGAAAAGATGAGAAAATTTATCACCAGAAAACTTCCACTTCAGAAAATATTAAAGGGGGTTTTTCAACGAGACACAAAAAACAAAACAAAACAAAACTCCAAGTAAAGCTCCATCAAGATGGCAATAAAAACAAGATTAATCTATGACAAACAAAAAAGGAGACAGGAGAAAGATTAACAGTAGCAAAGGAGGATAGAGTGCAGACGCATTATTGAGATAATGTACTACAATGAACATGATATGTATGCTTTCCATTACTTCATGGTAACCACCCCTGAAAAAACCAACACAGAAGTACATGGCTTAAAAAAAGAAATAACAGAGAAAAGAAATATGGATTACAACCGAACAAAAACAAATGTTAGAAAAATAAAAGAGAAGAACCAAACAAGACACAAAACTAACAGGAAGCAATATATAAAATAGCAATAGAAAACCCTCAAATGTCAATATATACACCAAACATAAATGAATTTGGCTCACCAATAAAAAGACACAGTAGTAGAATGGATTAAAAAAATCTAACTGTATGCTGCCAATGAGAAACACATCTAAGCTACAAGGATAAAAACAAATTCAAAGTGAAAGGTTAAAAAACAATACTCCAAAAAATACCATCCAAAAAAAAACAAGTGTAGCAATACTCATATCTAACAATGCAGACTACAAGACAGCAAAGGTAATCAGAAACAAAAATGGTCATTTCATAATGATAAAGGGGACATTAAAACAAGAAGACATAACACTTCTCAATATATATGCACCAAACATATAAGACAGCTACTGACTGAACTAAAAATAAAAACTGACAAAAATACAATCATACTTGGAAACCTCAATACACTGCTGATGGCTGTAGATTGTTCATCCAAACAGAAAATCAATAAAAAAATATTGGCCTTAACAAAACACTAGAACAATTGAATATGATCAACATCTACAAGACATTTCATCCCAAAGTGCTAGATTATACATTTTTCTCTAGTGTACATGAAACATTCTCAAGAATTGACCATATGTTGAGCCACAAAAATTACATCAGCAAATTCAGAAAAAATGAAATTATACTAAGCATATTTTTTTATCATAAAGACTTGAAACTAGAATTCAACTGCAAAATATAAGTAAACAAACCCACAAAAGTGTGGAAACTCTACAACATACTTTTAAAAAGAGTGCGTCAAGAAGAAATAAGTGCAAAAATCAAAAGATACATATAGGCAAATGAAATTAACAATACAACATATCAGAATTTCTGGAATGCAGCAAAAGCAGTAATAAGAGGAACTTTATATTACTTCAGGCCTATATGAACAAACAAGAGAGAGCCCAAGTAAATCACTTAACTTCGCATTTTAAGGAACTTGAAAATGAAGAACAAAGATAACCCAAAACCAGCAGAAGAAAGGAAATAATAAAAATTGAAATAGAAATAAACAAGGTAGAGAACAGAAAAACTATAGAAAAAATTAATAAAACAAGGAGCTGGTTTTTTGAAAGATCAAAAAAACTGACAAACTTTTGGCAAGACTCATCAAGGAAAAAGGAGAAAGGACTCATATAAACTAAATCCAAAATGAAAGAGGAGAAATCACCACAGATATCATAGATATACAAAGAATTATTGTAGAATACTATGAAAAACTATATGCTACCAAATTTAACAATATAGAGGAAATGTATAAATTCCTTGAACCGTACAATCTTCCTAGAGTGAGTCATAAAGAAGCAGAAAGCATAAACAGACCAATAAGCAAGGAGGAAATAGAAACAATATTAAAAACCTCCCCCCAAATAAAAGTCCAGGGCCAGACGGCTATACTAGTGAATTCTATCAAACATTCAAAGAAGACTTGTTTCCTATTCTACTCAAAGTCTTCCAAAAAATTGAAGAAGCAATACTTCCAAACACATTTTATGAGGCCAACATAACCGTCATACTAAAACCTGGCAAGGACGGCACAAAAAAGAAAACTACAAACCAATATCTCTAGTGAATACAGATGCTAAAATACTAAACAAAATACTAGCAATCGAATACAACATATTAAAAAAATAATTCATCATCTGACCTGTGGTGGCACAGTGGATAAAGCGTCGACCTGGAAATGCTGAGGTTGCCGGTTCGAAACCCTGGGCTTGCCTGGTCAAGGCACATATGGGAGTTGATGCTTCCAGCTCCTCCCCCCTTCTCTCTCTCTGTCTCTCCTCTCTCCCTCTCCCTCTGTCTCTCCCTCTCCTCTCTAAAATGAATAAATTAAAAAAAAAAAAACTTCTTTAATAAAAAAAAATAATAATAATTCATCATGATCAAGTGGGATTCATCCCAGAATCACAGGGATAGTTCAACATACATAAAATGGTTAACATAATACCCCATATCAACAAAACAAGGAACAAAAATTATATGATCTTATCAATAGATGCAGAAAAGGCATTTGATAAAATACATCATTTTATATTTAAAACATTTAACAAAATTGGTATAGAAGTAAAATATCTCAACATAATAAAAGCCATCTATGATAAACCATCAGCTTAACATCGTAGTAAATGGCATAAAACTGATGGCTTTATTCCTAAAATCAAGAACAAGACCAAGTTGTCCACTCTCTCCACTCTTATTTGATGTAGTGCTGAAAGTTCTAGCCAAAGTAATCAAAAAAAAGAAAGAAAGAAATAAAAGGCATTCATATTGGGAAAGAAGAAGTAAAAGTTTCACTTTTCACAGATGATATGATCCTATACATCAAAAACCCCTAAGACTCCACAAAATTCTACTAGAAACAATAAACCAATACAGTAAGGTCACAGGGTACAAAATTAATGTACAAAATCCATTGCCTTCCTATATGCCAACAATAAAACATCAGAAAACAAGCTCAAAAAAACAATTCCCTTCATGGTTGCAACAAAAAAAATAAAATAAAATACCTAGGAATAAAGATAACAAAGACTGTAAAGGACCTATATAATGAAAACTACAAAGCATTGTTCAGGGAAATAAAAAAATATATAATTAAATGGAAAAATATTTCTTGTTCTTGGATAGAATGAATAAATACAGTCAAAATGACTATATTACCCAAAGCAATATACAAATTCAATGCAATTCCCATAAAAATTCCAATGGCATTTTCTAAAGAAATGGAACAAAAAATCTTCAGGTTTATATGAATATATAAAAACCCCCAAATACCCAGAGCAATCCTAAGGAAAAAGAACAAAGCTGGGGGCATTACAATACCTGACTTCAAATTATATTATAGAGCCACGACAATCAAAACAGCATGGTATTGGCAGAAAAATAGACATTGAGACCAATGGAAAAGAATAGAAAGCCCAGAAATAAAACCACATGTATATGGTCACATAATTTTTTTTTTGTATTTTTCTGAAGCTGAAGCTTTAAACGGGGAGAGACAGTCAGACAGACTCCCGCATGCGCCCAACCGGGATCCACCCGGTACGCCCACCAGGGGCGACGCTCTGCCCACCAGGGGGCGATGCTCTGCCCCTCCAGGGCTTCGCTCTGCCATGACCAGAGCCACTCTAGCACCTGGGGCAGAGGCCTAGGAGCCATCCCCAGCGCCCGGGCCATCTTTGCTCCAATGGAGCCTCGGCTGCGAGAGGGGAAGAGAGAGACAGAGAGGAAGGAGGGGGAGTGGAGAACAAATGGGCACTTCTCCTATGTGCCCTGGCCGGGAATCGAACTCGGGTCCCCCCGCACACCAGGCCGACGCTCTACTGCTGAGCCAACCGGCCAGGGCTGGTCACATAATTTTTGATTAAAGGGCCAACAACACACAATAGAGAAAAGAAAGGCTCTTCAACAAATGGTTCTGGGAAAACTGGAAAGCCACATGCAAAAGAATGAAACTACAGTTTGTCCCCTTGTACTAAAATTAATTCAAAATGGATTAAAGACCTAAATATAAGACCTGAAACAATAAATTACATAGAACAAAACAGAGGTACTAAACTCAAGGACCTTGGTTACAAAGAGCACTTTATGAATTTGACTCCAAAGGCAAGGGAAGTGAAGGCAAAGATAAATGAATAGGACTATAACAGACTAAGAAGCTTTTGCACAGTAAGAGAAACTGACAACAAAACAGACAGCCAACTAAATGAGAGACGATATTTTCATACAACAGCACAGACAAGGGACTAATATTCAAAATATACAAAGAACTCATAAAACTCAACAACAATCCAATAAAAAAATGAGAAATGGACACGAACAGACACATCTCCCAGAAAGAAATACAAATGGCCAACAGATATATGAAAAGATGCTCATCTTCATTAGCTATTAGAGAAATGCAAATCAAAACTACAATGAGATATCACCTCACACCTGTTAGATTAGCTATCATCAACAAGGCAGGTAATAACAAGTGTTGGAGAGGCTGTGGAGAAAAAGGAACCCTCATCCACTGTTGGTGGGAATGTAAAGTAGTACAATCACTATGGAAGAAAGTATGGTGGTTCCTCAAAAAATTAAAAATAAAACTACCATATGACCCAGCAATTCCTCTACTGGGAATATACCCCTATAACTTAAAAACACTGGTACGTAAACACACATGCAGCCCTATGTTCATTGTAGCATTGTTCACATTGGTCAAGACATGGAAACAACCAAAAAAGCCTTCAATAGATGATTGGATATAAAAGATGTGGTACATATACACTATGGTATACTACTCAGCCATAAGAAATGATGACATCGGATCATTTACAACAACATGAATGGACCTTGATAACATTATACTGAGTAATGTATGTAAATCAGAAAAAAACTAAGAACTATATGATTCCATACATAGGTGGGACATAAAAATTAGACTCAGAGACATGGACAAGAATGTGATGTTACTGGGAGGTGGAGGGAGGAGGGAGAAGGGAGAAGAGGGAGGGGGTGAGGGAGGGGAGGGGCACAAAGAAAACCAGATGGAAGGTGATGGAAAACTATATGACTTTGGGAGATGGGTATGCAACATAATAAAATGTCAAAATAACCTGGAGATGTTTTCTCTGAATCTATGTACCCTGATTAATTAATGTTACCCCATTAAAAAGAAAAAATATTGAATGGTGAAATACATCAGTATCAAGGATTCAGTACTTTGTTGGACAAATAGGATTCTCTCTATGTAATTTTTTTCTACTTTATAAAAATGTTGGCCAAAACATGAAAACATTGTAAAAATATTTACAAAAATGCAGGTACAATAAGAATTTTAAAAGGCATCATTTTTATCATTGATAACTATTTCTTTTATAAAAATCACATCTTTATAAATGATGATGGAAAGCAAACGTTTAATGTCATATATTCTCTAAAATTTTCCAAAGCAATAAATGATGAGAAACTTAGCTTAAGCAAAATATCAGTATCATGTATAATCTACATTCATCTGTATTATAGTTGTCAAAATAAAAGAGGGTCTCTAGAATGCCTTTGAAAGTTAAACGAAGGTTTATTCAGTATTTTTATTTATAAATGCCAAACATATTTAAATTTCAATAAACCAGGAGCAAAGGGGAGAGAGTTAAATCCAAGAAATCTATTTCAGCACACATAAATAAATAAATAAAAAAAGATGAAGAAAAAAGGTAAGATTAGCTGGGATTGAACTGCCTGCCAGAGTGAGGGGAAAAAAACTAACTGCAAAAACCACATCTCAGAAAACAGTTCCCAATGTTATTGAGGGTGCAGTCTGGTGGTCTGGGTAGCAACATGGAGCAGAAAGTTCATCAGGAAATTAGATTAACAGATGTGACCATGAGCCAGTGACCAATAAGCCAAGAGCACATCCCAAGGACAACTAGCCTTAGTCTAACGTTTTCAAGACGTTTGAAGGGCTCTGCCTTTTATGTAGAGGAAGGTTTTAAAGATGTGTGGAGTCTGTTCTTTGATTCCAGACATTTTTCTTCCTTATAAGGATGCTATTCATCTACTGTTTCTTTTAGCAATAGTCATCTAATCCCCAAAAAGAAACAGAGAAGAAATTCTATAAAGTTTTATCTGTTTCAAAACGCTAAATTTTCCTTGAGGAAACACACCTTATTTTGTGACATACTTATAAAAATATTTGTATTAGAATAAAGATTCTAAATTTAGTATACGTTTGGCAATTTAAATTTTACTTAAATATTTAATGTTTTAGTTTCTATTTCAAAATCACTACATTCACTTATCTGCAAATAATATTTACAATATCATTAACTTCATTATCCATCTGGGTAGTTTAGAGTTTGTCATTTGTGTAGTTCATAGAGGCTGATAGAGAATCTTTTATAGAGAAGGCTTTAATAAAAAGTGATTTGAGAGAAATACACACACACACACACACACACACACACACACACATATATATACACACATATTTTCCAGAAATGAGGACAAATGGCCCCAAATCTTGCCAAAAAATACACACACCAAAGAAGTAGCATAAGAACAGCAGTATGCATAATCACTGGCTTGGATTTGTGATATTTTTCAAGTCTAATCACAGAACAAAACCTGGAGAAAAGTAATAGAATAAGAAATAGTTATACACTAATATTCATGGAAGTACTAATATAATCATACAAAATATATTTTTTCTTCAAAACTGTAAACTTTTGACCTCAGATACTATAGAAAGAGTATTTTATAATGGCAAGTTGGGTCACATGTAAAGATGAATCATTAAGGGCTAAATGGCAAAGATTATCATTGTGTATTATTCAGTAGCGTTGAATTTTATCCTAGCTACTACAGAATTTTTTTTGTTCTGAAACCACACATGCGCACACACTCGCACATACACACACAGGCCAAATATTTTCAAGTGTTTCCCCATATCTAAAAAAATCATTGTTTAAAACACTGGAAAATGGAGGGAGGAAGGGAGATAGATAAACACATATTCTTTTTTCTTTCTTTCTTTCTTTCTTTCTTTCTTTCTTTCTTTCTTTCTTTCTTTCTTTCTTTCTTTCTTTCTACTGCTTTTTTCTGGAAAAGAAAAATATGCCTCAAAGAGCAGAGAGACTCATAATAAAAAGAATGAGCTTGATAATTTAAGAAAAAACTAGAGTTTAAATAAACCAATCACTTGACCTCTGAAAAGTCACTAGAACTTGTGCCTTGGTCAGATTCCCTATTAATAGGTTTATATACATATATGTATTAGACACTACTCACACACAACTGTCATCTGAGAGGTTATGTTTTTTTTTTTGTTTTTTTTTAATTTTTAATTTTATTTTATTTATTCATTTTAGAGAGGAGAGAGAAAGGAAGAGAGAGAGACAGAGAGGGAGAGAGAGAGAAGAGAGAGACAGAGAGAGAAGATGGGGAGGAGCTGGAAGCATCAACTCCCATATGTGCCTTGACCAGGCAAGCCCAGGGTTTCGAACCGGCGACCTCAGCATTTCCCGGTCGACGCTTTATCCACTGCGCCACCACAGGTCAGGCCTGAGAGGTTATGTTTTTGAGAGTTCTGCATAAGAACAAAACTAGTATGAATCAGAGGAAAGACGTTACCAATGTTGTTGTCTTTAAGTGTTGTCCTGTTTCACATGGCTTAGCAGTAAATCAGGCTTTATCCTTAATATTTATTTCCATCCTTTTATGCACTAATATTTTTAATAATGGAGCTAAAACTGCCCATTGTATTTTGTGAGTCTTTCTTACTCAACTTGACTAGACCTGTCTGGTAGCTTTAAAATAGTCTTGGCTTAGTATACACCAAAACCCCACCAAAAATATGGACACCATTTACAAGTATCTAAGAATTCTTTTTTATTTACCTTGATTATGTGATAAAATTTTTTATCTGTTAGTTGCCTTTTCTTTTGACTTATATTGGTGCATTATTGTGGATTTTTTTTTTTTACAGAGACAGAGAGAGAGTCAGAGAGAGGGATAGATATGGACAGACAGACAGGAATGGAGAGAGAGGAGAAGCATCAATCATCAGTTTCTTGTTGCAACACCTTAGGTCAGGCATCTGCAAACTACAGCCCACGGGGTGCATGTGGTCCCCTGAGGTCATTTATCTGGCCCCTTGCTGCACTTCTGGAAGGGGCATCTCTTTCACTGTTGGTCAGTGAGAGGAGCACTGTATGTGGCAGCCCTCCAACGGCCTGAGGGACAGTGAACTGGCCCCCTGTGTAAAAAGTTTGGGGACCCCTGCCTTAGTTGTTCATTGATTGCTTTCTCATATGTGCCTTGACCATGGGCCTTCAGCCAACCGAGTAAACTTTTGCTCGAGCCAGTGACCTTGTGTCCAAGCTGGTGAGCTTTTGCTCAAAGCAGATGAGCCCGCGCTCAAGCTGGTGACGTTGGGGTCTCGAACCTGGGTCTTCCGCATCCCAGTCCAACACTCTATCCACTGCACCACTGCTCAGTCAGGCAGTGAATTACTGTGGATTTTAAAACTAAAATTTACCTTAAAAAAAAGATACACACATATCTATACCTTCAATGAGCCCTATCCCCAATTAATTAACAAAGGAATGACAACAAACAAAGATATTCCAATCATATGTCATGAGATCCATAAATATAAGCTGTCCATAAGTGACACTCAAGTATATATGAAAGCAAATGGTGCATTTCCCAATAAGAAAATGTGTAACCATACTAGAGTTACCTCTATTTTTCCAAATAATATTCTTTTGGCACAACATATATTTTCAGAAAAAAAAATATTTTTTTTGATAAAAATGTTTGTCTTCATTTTTTTTACAAATAATTTTTCACCATTCACAGAAAAAAAATTATGTTTAAGTATAAGGTAAGGAGACCAGCTAACCACAATTTATGTCTAAATAAATGGGGGCAAATTAAATGTAAGGGACTTCTATCAGTAAATCTGTAGCAGAACTGCAATATAATCCCTTACTTGAAGCACTACCTCTTTCTTGGCCCATTGAACATTCCACTGAGCCTTGCAGATTCAGGAATGGAGAAGATAATTATTTATTTAGTTGGAAATGTAAATATGATTTTTTAAATAAAAGAAATCGATGCCAAATTTCAGGAGTTTTGTTTTTCTCTCCAAAAGTCTTAAATGCCTTATAAATCCTCAGTTGTTAGTTTGTGGTTAAATAAAACATAATTATCTGATAAATCTTTGTAGTGTGGTCTGATTTTTCCTGTAACAAATCCAAAAACCTGAACCAAACTAACACATTTTCTGGCATTCACTCACCAAAAGAAATTATAAGAAAGTGAGCCAGCCTTTTTATCCTGGGGCAAATTTTTATAAGAGCTAAAGTTTTAGTTTCCTAGATAAGAAAAAGAAAAAAACTCTTGACATTTTTGGAATTTTAAAGCCAAAGACCAATGTTGACTTTCTTATAGCAGAGAACACAGATCTATTTATCTGTACTCATGTCTATTTTTATCTCAAAGCCATCAATCTGGTTATAGGTCAATTGCAGATGTCTAGTTTCTAAATTAGTGGCATGCAGACAGTACAGATAGATGGTGCCTGCCATATTGAAGTGGCAATACCCATCAGATCTGTAACTTAATCCTACCAAGTAGTAGTTTAATTTCATGCCATGAATCTAAGGAAAGGCTATAAAAAGACAATGTGCAATGAAAGTCACCAATTTTAAGTCATCTTAAAATTTCAATTAAGACTGGAATGAGAAGTGGGAAGGACAGTGCTGGGGAAACACTGCCAGGTTTCTTAAAGTGTGGAAGATCAAAGTATAGAGCTTCACTTTGAAAATATTAATGCCTTTTTAAAAAAAGTTGAATCGTGGCCCATTCTACCCTAATTCTAAAGACAAGAACAATGTAGGTTATAGATAAGAATGCCCTATATACAAGACAAGTTTGAATTTCCAACTGAGAAGTTAAGAATCTCCTTCCTTGGCAGCTGCTCAAGGTGCAGACATCAGTCAGACAAGAATGACTTAATGCCAGCTTATGCGATTGGGGAACAGAGTAAGTCACCTCTGTGGTTACTTTCAGTCTCTAGATTCTAAATGTAAGGGCATCACAAAGACAACTAAAAGAAAATTTAGTTATATATAAATAATGGCATTTGGAAATTAGAGCCTGCTTCCTTCATGAACTCATACTGATTTTATTTATTGGAGGTTTTTTGGCTTCTGATATTTTAATTGCTTCTCCTAGTGTTTATAAATTTTCAAGTCTGGGTGGCCTACAACTCAGGGTTACAAAGTAAAAATAAAAAATCTGTGGGTTCTTTTTTCTTCTGTAGATTAGCCACATGATCTTAGGCAAGTTGTTAAATTTCTGTAGCCTGAGTAATGAAATTAAAAATTGAAGGTGTTAAAAACTAAGAGTCAATGAGAAAAAGTGCTTGTTCATGATACCTGATGTTCCTTAAAGGTGGCTTTGCTGACAGAACTTTCATTTCTTTGGAGTTCAAATGAGAATCCTCCAGTATATAATTTGAGATCACCATTACTCTTTGCTTATTAGTAACAAGTGTACATTATAGAATTTAATGCCTACAATTGTAATGGAATGTTTAGGTTGAAGCTAATATGCTCACTGAAAAACATAAAAGCAATTTAAGTCTCCTTCTGGCTCAATTTATACCAAAAATCATAATACTTTCTGGTTTTGTAGCTGAACAGTAATTCAATATTAGGCTGTGAGACCATTGCTCTCTTGTACTTGTAAACTTTTTACAATCAAAGCCACTGTTAACAGTTACACTGAAATGATTCTCTGGCTATATTTACTAAAAATACTTTTGTTGCTTAAGTTTTTACATTAAGGGTCAAATGATAATAAACTCCACAAATCGGTAGGAATTAATATAATTACAAGAACAGCATTCTGTTGTTCAGAACTTCAAAGTAAAAACCTTGGAAAACTGAAACTACTTGCAGTGGAGCACAGGAACAGGGTGTAGCGATTGGTGAGATGTACGTAAAAGGTGGTTGGGTTGGGGGGTAATCCTGGCAGTACCAGTCTAGAACTACTTTGTTAGGAGCAAATGGTTCAAAATTTCTCTATTTCATGGTTTCCACTTATATGTTTTGCATAATAATACTATCCTTATATCGTACTTAATCTTCTCTTAATCATAAGAAGTATAATATAGCATTTCTCATTCACAGAAGTGTTTTAAATCTCTACTTGTAGATATTAGATATTAAAACTATAGAACTAAGAGATTGTTCTTTTGTAAAGAAAAACAAACCAAACCCCCTCATTTTAAAGTGTCTAGAAACTCTTAAAAGAAAAAGCAAGAGAAATGGCACTGTGAGGAGAGTTCCTGATACTTCTTCCTGAAATTTCAACAAATTCAACAACTAGAGACAGAAAAATAATCCCATGAGCATCTGAAATACACATAGCCAAACAAAGTACGATTGGGCAAAACAGTACCTAAATATATAATGGACTCTGAAGGAAATAAGATGGAGAATGGAGCACTCTGCCTTCCTCACTGACATGAGCAAGGGCTGCTTTCACTTAGAACTGAGAGAAAGTGAGGGCTGAGGGCGTGGAAAAACCTGGGCTAGGTCACAGACATTCAAACCAAGGGAAAGTGTCCCCACAGCTAAGCCCACACGAGCTAACTCCAGCGGCAGACCCCACCAGAGATGCGCCAGCATTTGCCTTGTTTACTCCCAGTATCCTGGTCAGTGAGTGCGAACAGTGTGCAAGTGGCTCCTCCTAGCTCCCTGGGCATGAGTGCCAGCATTCCCGGACAGAGGGGCAGTGTCAAAGACTGTCAGCAGTAGCCTTCTGCGTGGGCTGCAATCAGACTTTCAGTGTAATCCCTGCTCCCCAAACAACATCATGTGCGGGGAGAGCATGAAAGCCAACTTCCCTATGCCCAGATCTCTCCAGGCGGGTGGGGCATCTCTGCCAGTCATACAGGCTAAGAAAGCACATTATCCGGGAAGAAAAAATATATAACTGCTAGGGGGGGGCACACAGGCAGCTTGCAGACAATCTCTGGAGCAGTTCCATGGATCCAATTGCTGAAATTAGCTTAACCTGCAGTCTGCTCACTGCCCAGGCCGGCAGCGGCTCTAGCTGAGAAGGTCTTCTTTCTCAGGTCAGTGATCTAAAAGAACCTGATGAAGAGATGTGATATTTTTAGGGCCTCTTTCTCTGCACACAGTAGCTGGGCCAACTTTCTGCCAGCTGATATAGGGTAAAAAACACATTCCTACAGAACAGACTTCAGAGAACACTGCAGAAGTTGGGCAGGCTAGGCTGTAGGCTTCTTAGCAAGGGAGAGGCCTACAGTGAGCAATCCCAAATTGCTAAGGCAAATTTGACTAAATATATCTGGGGAACCTTAGAAAGGAGCCTGAATAGAAGTCAACTCGCCCCCCTACCTGCTTAAACTGGTGGCTCTGGTCGGCAGAGCTTTCATACTCAGGGCTGTTCGCTAAAAGGACCTGGAGGAGGAACTTGACAGCTTTTAAGACCTCCTGTTCTGTAGGCAGCGACTAGGGCATCTTCTTCCCAGCCAATACAGGTTACAAGGTGCAAAAAGCCTGGGGAGAGTGGTCCCAAAGAGTGCTGAGGCATACTGGACATGGCTAGAGGCTCATAGAAAAATACCTTGAGAGCAATTGACTCCCAGCCCTGCCTGATTATGCTGGTGGCTCTGGCTGGCAAAGCCTTACCCAGAGCCCTGCATTTAGTGGGAACAGAGGGGGAATTTGCCAGCCCTTAGGGCCTCTTTCCCTCCAGACAGTGGCAGGGGCAACTTTACAGCTGAGTCACCAGGCTGCTGGTTTAGGAAGAAGAGACTTGGAGAGAGGCTCCAGGAAAATGGACTCTTTTATTGTTGGAGCCTGCAAACACTAACAAGCCCTGACTACCAACAAGACTGAGGTCTAGTATATGTCATCGCCATAGTGACACATCAACTGCAAATATCTACCTAACTATGCCACAAGGGCAGAGCCTGGGGTACAGTGTTACCAACCAAAAAGAGAGAGAATAAGGAAAAAGGAAGAAGATAACCTCTCAAAATCAAGAATAATCCACAGTCTTTATAACTTTTTCCACTTTTTTTCTTTCATTTTATCTTTATTTTTTTTCTTCCACCTTTGTCCTTTTATCCTCTTTTTGTCTTATTCTTTTCTCTTTCATATTGAACTTAATTACCCATTGGTGTTACATTTCTCTTTTTTTTTCTTTTTTCTTTCTCTCTAAGACGGTTACATTCCAAAAACCTTAACTCTCTCCCCAAATTTTTTTTCTTTTACTTTTTTCTTCCTCTCTCTTGGTTTCTTCTTTTCTCTTTCATATTTCCTCTCAGTCAATCCTCACTCACAAATTATTTAATATTGGATTTAAATTCTTTTCTTTGTGGCATTTTGTGTGCTCTTTACTTCACATTTTAACTCATTAGCATTGCCACTAACCCTGGCTCTTCATTCTATGTAGTTTTTGTTCCACTTAATACAATAGTATTTTTTCTTTTTCTTGTTTTCTTCTAGTATTTTTCACTGTATTGCTCATTTGATAGTCATTTACAAACAAATTACTTTATTCTTGATCCAAATTTATTTCTTGTAGCATTTTGTGGGTCCTTATCTCATTTTTTGCCCCTTTGTCACTTCTCCCAAACTCATACCTTTTATTCTAGGTAGCTTTTGTTCCATTTAGCACAATATACTTCTCAGTTTTTTACAGTATATTCTCAAAAAAAAAATAATTTTTTTTATTCTTTATCAATTCTTATTAGTGTTATTTAAAAAACCACCCACAGATGCCATTAAGAAAAAGAAAATGAAATAGCATGGATACAAAAGACAGAAATGTAGCACAGATAGATGAGGAAAATCTATAAAAACAAATTTTAAATAGATTGGAAACCTTGGAATTAAATGACAGAGAATTTAAAATACAAATCCTAAAAAGTACTAAGAGATATACAAGAAAGTTCAAAAAGACAATTTAGGGAGCTCAAAAAACAACTCAACGAACAGAAAGAATATATTACCAAGAAAATTGAAACTATGAAAACAAACAGAAATTAAAAACTCAATTCATGAACTGAAAAATGAAGTAACAAGCTTAGCTAATAGAACAGGCCAGATAGAAGAGAGAATTAGTGACATAGAAGACAAGCAACTAGAGGCACAAAAGAGAGAAGAGGAGAGAGACTCACAAATTTTAAAAAAATTAAAAATCCCTACAGGAATTGTCTGAGTCTATCAAAATAGCAACATAAGAGTAATAGGTATATGAGAAGAAGAAGAAAGAGAAAATGGGATGGAGAACATTTTAAAACAAATAATAGACGAGAACTTCCCAAACCTATAGAAATAACTAAAGCCTCGAATTCAAGAAGGAAACAGAACACCGAGTTATCTTAACCCCAACAAACCTACTCCAAGGCACATCATAATGAAATTGGCACAAACCAAAGACAAAGAAAAAATTCTCAAGGCAGCCATGGAAAAGAAGAATAAAACATATAAAGGAAGGTCTATTAGATTATCAACAGATTTCTCAGCAGAAACTCAACAAGCTAGAAGAGAGTGGACCCCAATATTTAAAGTCCTGAAAAAGAGGAACTTCCAGCCAAGAGTACTATACCCATCAAAGCTATCCTTCAAATATGAAGGAGAAATAAAAACATTCACAAATACAGAAAAGATGAGGAAATTTATCACCAGAAAACCCCCACTTCAGGAAATAATACAGAGGGTTTTCTGACCAGATACAAAAAATAAAACAAAACCACAAGTAAAAGCTCTACCAAGAACACAATAAAATCAAATTTAAACTGTCACAACAAAAACAAAGAAGGGAAGAGGACAAAGATTAACAGTAGCAAAGGACGATGGAATACAGAAGCACTCATAAGATACTACAATAAACATGGTAGGTACCCTTTCCATTACTTAATGGTAACCATTCCTGAATAAACCACCACAGAAGCACATGACTTAAAAAAAAAAAAGTAACAGGAAAAAAGTATGGATTACAACTAAACAAAAACAAATGATAGAAAAATAAAAGAGAAGAATCAAACAAGATACAAAACAGGAAGCAATATATAAAATGGCACTAGGAAACCCTCAAGTGTCAATAATTACACTAAATGTAAATGGATTGAACTCACCAATAAAAAGACACAGAGTAGCAGAATGGATTAAAAAAGAAAATCCAACTATATGCTGCCTACAAGAAACACATATAAGCAACAAGGATAAAAACAAATTAAAAGTGGAAGGCTGGAAAACAATACTCCAAGCAAATAACATCCCAAGAAAAAGCAGGTGTAGCAATACTTATATCTAACAATGCTGACTACAAGACAGGAAAGGTAATCAGAGACAAAAATAGTCATTTCATAATGATTAAGGGGACACTGAATCAAGAAGACATAACACTTCTCAATATATATGCACCAAACCAAGGAGCACCAAAATATATGACAGCTACTGACTGACCTAAAAACAAAAACTGACAAAAATACAATCATACTTGGAGACCTCAATACACCACTGACATCTCTAGATTGTTCATCCAAACAGAAAATTAATAAAAAAATGTGGTCTGAAACAAAACACTATAACTATAACAATTGGATATAATATACATCTCCAGGACATTTCATCTTAAAGTGCCAGAGTATATAATTTTCTCTAGTGTACATGGAACATTCTTAACAATTGACCATATGTTGGGCCACAAAAATAACATCAGCAAATTCAGAAAAATTGAAATTATACCAAGCATATCTTTTGATCATAATGACTTAAAAGTAGAATTCAACTGTGAAAAAGAGGTAAACAAACTCACAAAAATATAGAAACTAAAAAACATACTTTAAAAAAAAGAGTGGGTCAAAGAAGAAATAAGCACAGAGATCAAAAGATACATACAGACAAATAAAAATAACAATACAATATATCAGAATCTCTGGGATGCAGCAAAAGCAGTAATAAGAGGAAATTCATATCAGTACAGGCCTATATGAACAAACAAGAGAGAGCCCAAGTAAGCTAATTAACTTCTCATCTTAAGGAACTAGAAAAAGAATAGACTACTCAAAACCAGCAGAAGAAAGAAAATAAAAATCAGAGCAGAAATCAATGAAATAGAGAACAGAAAACTATAGAAAAAATTAATAAAACAAGGAGCTGGTTCTTTGAAAAGATCAAAAAAATTGACAAGACTCACCAAGGAAAAAGGAGAAAGGACTCATATAAACAAAATCCAAAATGAAAGAGGAGAAATAACCACAGATATCATAGATATACAAAGAATTATTGTAGAATACTATGAAAAACTATATGCCACCAAATTCGACAATCTAGAAGAAATGAATAAATTCCTAGAACAATACAGTCTTCCTAGACTGAGTCATGAAGAAGCAGAAAGCTTAAACAGACCCATAAACAGGGAAGAAATAGACTATTAAAAACCTCCCCCCAAATAAAAGTCCAGGGCCAGATGTCTATACTAGTGAATTCTATCAAATATTCAAAGAAGTCTTGTTTCCTATTCTTCTCAAAGTCTTTCAAAAAATTGAAGAAGCAATACTTCCAAACACATTTTATGAGGCCAACATAACCCTCATACCAAAACCTGACAAAGACGGCACAAAAAGAAAACTGCAGACCAATATCTCTAATGAATACAGATGTTAAAATACTAAACAAGCCCTGGCCGGTTGGCTCAGCAGTAGAGCGTCGGCCTAGCGTGCGGAGGACCCGGGTTCGATTCCTGGCCAGGGCACACAGGAGAAGCGCCCATTTGCTTCTCCACCCCTCTGCCGTGCCTTCCTCTCTGTCTCTCTCTTCCCCTCCCGCAGCCAAGGCTCCATTGGAGCAAAGATGGCCCGGGCGCTGGGGATGGCTCTGTGGCCTCTGCCCCAGGCGCTAGAGTGGCTCTGGTCGCAACATGGCGACACCCAGGAGGGTCGCAACATGGCGACGTCCAGGATGGGCAGAGCATCGCCCCCTGGTGGGCGTGCCGGGTGGATCCCGGTCGGGTGCATGCGGGAGTCTGTCTGACTGTCTCTCCCTGTTTCCAGCTTCAGAAAAATGCAAAAAAAAAAAATTAAAAAAAAAAATACTAAACAAAATACTAGGAAATCGAATACAAGAGCATATTAAAAAAATAATCATGATCAAGTGGATTCATCCTAGAATTACAAGGATGGTTCAACATACATTAAGTGTCTAAATGATTTTCATTATTTACTATTAAAAATGGTTAAGGATTGTTCATATCATATTTGGTGCAGTTCTAAGTATAAATTACTATTTTGTTATTTTGCTTATTGCATATTTGAGTAATAAGGTCACAAGGAGTAACAAAGTATTTTATATATATACTTTTTTATATATATACTTTTTATATATATACAAAGTATTTTTATATATATACTTATATAAAGTATTTTTCTGAAGTGTGAACTGGGGGCAGGGGGCAGGGAGGCAGAGAAGGCAGACTCCTGCATGCGTTGACCGGGATCCACATGGCATGTTCACTAGGGACAATGCTCTGCTCATCTGAGGCGTTGCTCTGCCACATCTGAAGCCATTCTAGCACCTGAGGTTGAGGCTACGGAGCCATCCTCAGTGCTTGGGCCAACTTTGCTCCAATGGAGCCTTGGCTGCAGGAGGGGAAAAGAGAGAAAGATAGGAAGAAGAGGGGGAAGGGTGGAGAAGCAGATAGGTGCCTCTTCTGTGTGCTCTGGCTGGGAATTGAACCTGGGACTTCCACATGTCGGGCCACTGAGCCAACAAGCCAGGGCCAAAGTATTTCTTTGGAAGCATATTTGGATTAAATATATTCAGAGCTCTAAAATGGACCACTGTGACATTTTCTGCCTTCCAATGCTGGCCCTGGAGGTGGCACTTTGGTGTGCAAACTAACCTTGCCCTCTCTAAAGCAGGGACATAAATTGTCCTCCTGTATATACTGTGTATCAAGAAGGGTACTAGTTCTCCTATATTCTCATGTCAACTGTATAGTTCTTCCATTCATTTGGCCTCTTTGCAGAACTGTATTTACCTTCTTGGTGCAATGTCTTTGCTTTAACAATGCAGTCCTTTGGTAATATAAGAGTTCTATGTTTAATATCATGTCCCTTGTTTATCCAGGAACACTGCTTGCTAATTTTTGATGACTTATACTTCAGATTTTGTTTCACCAGAGAGCAAAAACAGCATCTTCTCTTTTAGAACATGAACATTACATATGGCATTTAAACAAATTTGCTTTGTGTGACCATGAGGTGGGGATAAAACATTGGCAGTTCTTTTTGCTAACTACATTTTAGATCCTTTTATAATTTTTTAAAGATTTCTTTATTGATTTTACAGAGAGAGGAGGTGGGTAGAGTCATAAGTGTCAATTAATAGTTGTTATACTTTAGTTGTTTATTAGTGGCTTGTATGTGTCTTGCCAGAGCAATAACAGGGGTTCAACCCAGACCCCTTTATAATTTTCCATTTGGTAAGTATGTTACTGAGGTGATGCAGAAAAAAACAGAATCAAGGGTCTGTGCAAGCTTGACCAAACTGCTTAAATTTCTGCTCCTATCTTCTAATTTTTAAGATGAACAACTATGTATTAGGTAATTTCCAAGGCTCCTTTCAATTTTAAAGTTTCATAGGTTTCTCAGAATTTTGGTGGTTTTGTGTCAGTGGTGGTTGCAAGGTATTATTCTCTTCCTTTCCCCTTCTTCTCTGCTTCTCATTTCTCTTAAAAGTGTTTATGCCTGCTTATATTACTTTGCATTATTGACCCTAATATTAAAGGTGCTCATTTATAACATGTGCTTATAACAAAAATATTACATTTCTAATGTCATTAGAAAAAATTTTAGTAGAATACAACTGACATATGTTATTTCCACTTTTCTTTAAGAAGGACCCAATTTTTTCAAAGAGGTCCTGGCTCATAGACCTCCAACTACAGGAAACTTCATTGATGAAGACTACAGCTATGGTGCTCTAAACTCCCCCTTGGCCCTTGCTTTAAGTCTGTGCTTTCCACTGGGTGCTCCCAATGAATGGCTGAGCTTGAAATGCAAATGAAGACAGGACTGCCTCTGGGAGACACAGACTGCCTTGAGATCTCTGGCTGGAGGGGTTGCCCATGGCCTTAGTGGACTATCCTTAGACTCTATGCTGTTGAGAAGGCTTCCATACAACCTTTTCTTTCTTCCACCTCACTCAGAATGAGCCTAACGCTGTGGTTGTACAGCTCTCCCACATACTATCCACTTGCTCTCCACTTCCTTTCACACATGTGCCTTTCTAGTAATATCTTGCTCATTTAATCCCATCTTGGTTTCTGCTTCTCAGAGACCCTGGACAAACACAGGTCCCGCCAAAATAAAGTTACAACAAATATCCCAAATGTATTTAAAAATTATATTATAGAATCTAAAGATCCAGAAACTAAAAATGTATAGAGATTCAGATCCAATACAATCAAAAGATGCAGTGACCACCAAATCCAAAAGAACTTAGATGGCCACAGTTTGAACTGTCTTTATGTCTTTTTTAACAGAGAAGTAACCCAATATTTAATTCATTCCTACTGCAAGCCCCAAGCTCTTCTTTTTTTTTTCTTTTGGCACAAGAAATACACCATCTCTCCCAACATTCATAAAGAGATAAGAAAAATTGAAACTCAGAGAAGCTGAGACTGAACATATCCAGCTACAGGATGGTGGAGTGGAAATGTAAGTTGCAAAAACATTCTTAGTCCTTCATTCTATCCTAGATTTAATGCGGTGCTAGACTGCAAGATCAAGGAAAAATAATAAATGCCACATTTTTCATAGTGTTCTTATTTTCACATGGATTGCCCTAATTCATAGCTGCTTACCAAAAACGTATCAAACTAATTGTAATGAGTACATCCATGTCAAACCTAGTTGATTGTACCCTGCCAAGATACTCATTCTAAATGGCTGAATTTTCTTAATAACATTTAAAAAAAGACATGCTTTCCAAATCTGTGGAAGGCAGTGTGGGGTCACTGATAGCTAGGGTGATGCATTGAGAAAGTAAATGGAACTTGATAGAATGAAGTAAACTCAAAGCAGCAAGATGAAGTTTAACAGAGAAAACATGTGGCCCTAATTTAAGTTCAAAAGACAATTTTGTAAGTATAGGATGTAACTGCTCAAAGATGAGACCATTTTTCTTCTGAATGTAATATATGGGTTGGTCTTCTGAAATGATAACAGTTCATGTGAAGGTCTAAGATTTTATATGACCACAAAGTCGATATGAGCCAACAGTGTTACTCTGTTGCTAAAAATGAAAAGCCACTTTTAGAATGTACTAATTTACATATGGCATTATCAAAGAAAGTTAAACACACAAATTTGGAGGATGGTCCCTGGATCTGGGCATCAATTTTAGGAGGAGACTCCATAAAACCAAGCATTACAGAAAGAATGTTGAAACAATGTCTTAGATTATTAGCATTTATTTATTCATGCATTCAATAAATATTTAAGTACACATCAAAAAGCAGAATTTTGTTTGATAAAGAGAATAAAAAAGTGATTCTTGCACTCAAGAAATTTAAAGCCCAGAGCTGATAACATAAATATTTAGACTAAAGGAAGACTTACAAGAAAAGGCAAGATAGCTTCAAAAACATAAAGATATTTTGAAAGCAAAGGCTTACTTATTTAAGTCTAATTCCATTTAGGCTGTTAACAGGAAAATAGATGAAGGAGGAGGTGGAGAAAGAGGAACAGGAGAAGAGGAAGAAGAAGAAGAAGAAGAAGAAGAAGAAGAAGAAGAAGAAGAAGAAGAAGAAGAAGAAGAAGAAGAGAGAAAGAGAAAGAAAGTAAGTAAGAAAGAAAGAGAATAAGAAAGAAAGAAAGAAAGAAAGAAAGAAAGAAAGAAAGAAAGAAAGAAAGAAAGAAAGAAAGAAAGAAAGGAAGGAAAAAAGAGAAGGGGGAAGAAGGTAGGAAGAAATAAATGAAAGAAGTGAGAAAGGGAAAGAGAAAGGGAGGGAGGAAGGCAAGAAGGAAGAAAGAGAGGAAGGAAAGAAGGAAGGAAGGAGGGGAGGAGAAAGGGAGGGAGGAAGGCAAGACAGAAGAAAGAAAGGAAGGAAGGAAGGAATGAAGGAAGGAAGGAAGAAAGGAAGGAAGGAAGGAAGGAAGGAAGGAAGGAAGGAAGGAAGGAAGGAAGGAAGGAAGGAAGGAAGGAGGGGAGGAAGGGGAGGAGAAAGGGAGGGAGGAAGGCAAGACAGAAGAAAGAAAGGAAGGAAGGAATGAAGAAAGGAAGGAAGGAAGGAAGGAAGGAAGGAAGGAAGGAAAGAAGGAAGGAAGGAAGAAAGGAAAGAAGGAAAGAATGAAGAAAGGAAGGAAAGAATTAAGGAAGGAAGGAAAGAAAGAAGGGAGGAAGGGGAGGAGAAAGGGAGGGAGGAAGGCAAGAAGGAAGAAAGAAAGGAAGGAAGGAAGGAAGGAAGGAAGGAAGGAAGGAAGGAAGGAAGGAAGGAAAAAAGAGAGAAAGGAAGGGAGGGAAGAAGGAAGGAAGAAAGGAAGGAAAGAAAGGAGGAAGGGAAGGAGAAAGGGAGGGAGGAAGGCAAGAAGGAAGAAAGAAAGGAAGGAAAGAAGAAAGGAAGGAAGGGAGGAAGGGAGGAAGGGAGGAAGGAAGGAAGGAAGGAAGAAAAGAAGGGAGGGAGAAAGAAAATAAGGAAGGAAGAAAGAAAGGAAGTAATGAATGAAGGAAGAAATGAAGGAAGAAGAAGAAAGAAAGAAGAAAGAAAGAAAGAAAGAAAGAAAGAAAGAAAGAAAGAAAGAAAGAAAGAAAGAAAGAAAGAAAGAAAGAAAGAAAGATGAGAGGTAGGTGGGAGGGGGGAGGATAGGAAGGAAGGAAGGAAGGCAGAAAGGAAGGAAGAAAGGAAGGAAGGAAGGAAGGAAGGAAGGAAGGAAGGAAGGAAGGAAGGAAGGAAGGAAGGAAGGAAGGAAGGTGGGAGGGAGGGAGGGAGGGAGGATAGGACCGAGGAAGGAAAGAAGGAAGGATAAAGAAGGTGGGCTGAAAAGCTATGTTGGGAATGGTTATGTTCCTACTTAAGAGAATCATTTTCCTTAGTAAAGTATTCCCAGCCTCCTGATGATTGGCACTGATATGTCAAAGTAACCACTGTAACCTTGAGCCTAAAGCCATACTTCTGCTCCTCCTTAGATAGGGTTAGATCTGTTGTGTCCTCTGAGCTGGTAGGATTGGACTAATGGTTACTATAGCCAGCTCCCAATCACACCAGAGAAGGAATAAAGACTGGTCAAAGGAATCCTGGAATCTGACATACAACCCTGCTGGATGTCATGCTGCTCCAGAGTATGATAATAAGGTAGACATCATACCTTTTTATCCTGCCTACATTGCCTCTTTCTTAAGAATGCTGCTTCAACAGGGCTGCTGTGTCACTTGCCCTTCTTTGTATAATGTGGAAATAGAAAATACATAGTCTAATATAAATTAAGTATGCAAATGTTTGTTCAGGCCCTGGCCGATTGGCTCAGAGGTAGAGCGTTGACCTGGTGTGTGGAAGTCCCAGGTTCAATTTCCGGCCAGGGCACACAGGAGAAGCACCCATCTGCTTCTGCAACCTTCCCCTTCTCTTTTCTCTCTCTCTTTTTCCCTCCTGCAGTGAAGGTTCTATTGGAACAAAGTTGGCCTGGGTGCTGAGAATGGCTCCATGGACTCCACCTCAGGTGATAGAATGGCTCAGGTTGCAATAGAGCAATGGCCTCAGATGGGCAGAGCATCGACCCCTAGCAGGCTTGCCAGGTGGATCCCAGCCAGGTGCATGCAAGAGTCTGTCTCTCTGTCTCACTGCTTCTCACTTCAGAATAATACACACACAAAAAAGTTTGTTGAATAAAATATCTAAGGACTGAACTATTATCAGTGGGTAGATGTTGCATCCAACAATCTTTCACTGGAGTAAGGAAGTATGTTATAAAATTAGAGATAATGATGCATGAATAAACTTTTATTTTTGAGGTAGGAAATAATCAGTCATTGGTGCCTTCAGAGATGAAGATGGCATCATTTATGTATATTACTGAGTTTACTCCATATTAGGTGATTCCCGTATTAGATGGAAAATATTATCTTGATATAATCCTAAGACCCTTTCCAATTCTAAAGTTCTGTGGTTCTCAAGCTTTGAATGGGTGATACAAACTTCAGCAAGCAGTTGTCTTATGTGATGGACTGAATGCAGGTAGTTGATCTGTGTATTTTCTCAATGATAGTACGTATTTTCAAACTGCACTTTTTCAATGTTTACGTTACCCTCCCCACCCTTATTTTTTGATATTACAAGTGAAATTTAGTGCTTCAATTACACTTTCTTACTTTTACCTTCTTTATTTTAAAAAGAAGGTTTTAAAAGGGTTTTTTTACTCCCCCAAAGCACTCCTCCCCCCTATTTCCCTCAACATCTCCCTTACCCCCTCACAACAGCTCCCTCCCCTCTTCCCTTCAGGTTTAATTCCATTCCTCAGTTCACATTGTTCCTTGGATTCCTCAAATGAGTGAGGTCATATGATATTTTTCTTTCTCTGCCTGGCTTATTTCACTCAACATAATAGTTTCCAGGTCCATCCATATTGTTGCAAAATGTAATATTTCCTTATTTTCATGGCCCCATAGTATTCCATAGTATATATGTACCAAAGCTTTTTAATCCACTCGTCCAATGACAGACACTTGGGTTGTTTCCAGATCTTCGCTATTGTGAACAACGCTGCCATAAACATAGGGGTGCATTTCTTTTTTTCAGTCGGTAATATGGTGTCCTTGGGATATATTCCTATAAGTGGGATAGCTGGGTCAAAGGGCAGTTCCATTTCTAATTTTTAAAAAAATCTCCAACTGTTTTCCACAGTGGCTGTACCAGTCTGCATTCCCACCAGCAGTGCAGGAGGGTTCCCTTTTCTCCACATCCTCACCAGCATCTATCTTGTGTTGTTTTGTTAATGAGAGCCATTCTGACTGGTGTGAGGTGATATCTCATTGTGGTCTTAATTTGCATTTCTCTAATGAATAGTAATGTTGAAAATTTTTCATCTGTCTATTGGCCACCTGTTTGTCCTCTTTGAAGAAGTGTCTATTCATTTCTTGTGCCCATTTTTTGATTGGATTCTTTATCTTTCTGGTATTGAGTTTTACAAGTTCTTTATAAATTTTGGTTATTAACTCATTATCAGATGTATTGTCAAATATGTTCTCCCATTATGTGGTTTGTCTTTTTATTCTGTTCATATTATCTTTAGCTGTGCAAAAGCTTTTTAGTTTGATATAGTCCCATTTGTTTATCCTGTCTTTTATTTCACGTGCCTGTGGAGATAAATCAGCAAATATATTGCTGAAATAGATGTTAGTGAGCTTACTGCCTATGTTTTCTTCTAAGATGCTTATGGTTTCACAACTTACATTTAAGTCTTTTATCCATTTTGAGTTTATTTTTGTGAATGATGTAAGTTGTTGGTCAAGTTTCATTTTTTTGCTGGTAGCAGTCCAGTTTTCCAAATACCATTTGTTAAAGAGACTGTCTTTACTCCATTGTATGCTCTTACTTCCTTTGTCAAATATCAGTTATCCATAAAGGTGTTGGTTTATTTCTTGGTTCTCTGTTCTGTTCCATTGATTTATGTGTCTGTTCTTATGCCAGCACCAAGCTGTTTTGAGTACAATGGCCTTTTAGTATAACCTGATATCAGGGAGTGTGATACCTCCTAGTTTATTCTTCTTTTTTAAAGTTGTAGAGGCTATTCTTGTTTATTTTGGTTCCGTATAAATTTTTGGAATATGTGTTCTATATCTTTGAAGTATGTCATTGGTATTTCAATTGGTATTGCATTGAATTTATAAATTGATTTAGGTAATATAAACATTTTAATGATGTTTATTTTTCCTAACCATGAACATGATATATGCTTCCACTTGTTCATGTCTTCCTTGATTTCTTTTATCAATGTTTTATAATTTTCTGAGTAGAAGTCTTTAACCTCATTGATTAAATTTGCTAAGTACTTTATTTTTTTGTTTATGCAATAGTGAAGGAGATTGTTTTCTGAATTTCTCTTTCTGACATTTCATTGTTCATGTATAAAAATGCCTCTGATTTCTGAGTATTAATTTTATATCTTGCCACCTTGCTAAGTTCATTTATCAGTTCCAGTAGTTTTTTGACTGAGACTTTAGGTTTTTCTATATACAGTATCATATCATCTGCAAATAATGATAGTTTTACTTCTTTTTCAATTTGGAGGCCTTTTATTTTTTCTTCTTGTCTAATTGCTGTAGCTAGGACTTCCAGTACGATGTTGAATAAGAATGGTAAAATGGGTTACCCCTGCCTTGTTCCTGATTTTAGGGAGATTGCTTTTAGTTTTTGTCCATTAATTATGATGTTGGCTGTGGGTTTGTCATAAATGGCCTTTTATCATGTTGAGGTATGTTCCCTGTATTCCCACTTTGCTAAGAGTTTTGATCATAAATGGGTGCTGGATTTTATCAAATGCTTTTTCTGCATCTGTTAAAATTATCATGTGGTTTTTCTCCTTCCTTTTGTTTATGTAGTGGATCACATTGATTGATTTGCGAATGTTGTACCATTCTTGCCTCCGCAGGATAAATCCCACTTAATCGTGATGTATGATTTTTTTTTTATGTATTGGATTCGGTTTGCTAATATTTCATTGAGGGTTTAAGCATCTAAATTCATCAGGGATATTGGCCTATAATTTTCTTTCTTTGTATTGTCTTTGCCTGGATTTGGAATCAGAATTATGATCTCCTCATAAAAGGAAATTGGAAGAGTTCTTTCCTTTTAAATTTTTTTAAATAGCTTGAGAAGGATAGAAGTTATTTGTTCTTTGAATATGTGGTAGAATTCAACAGTGAAGCCATCAGGCCCAGGGCTTTTGTTTTTTGGGAGCTTTTTGATAACTGTTTCGATCTCATTTGTTGTAATTGGTCTGGTTAGGTTTTCTGATTCTTCCAGATTGATTTTTAGAAGATTATATGTTTCAAGGAATTTGTTCATTTAACCTAAGTTGTTTAATTTTTTGGCATACAGTTCTTCATAGTATTTTCTTACAATATTTTGTATTTCTGTTCTGTCGGTTATTATTTCTCCACTCTCATTTCTAATTATATTTATTTGAGATCTCTTTCTTTTTTTCTTGGTGAGTCTCATTAAAGGTTCATCAATCCTGCTTACCTTTTCAAAAAACCAGCTTTTGGTTTCATTGATCCTCTGTATTGTTTCTTTAGACTCTATGTCATTTATTTCTGCTCTGACCTTTATTATTTTCTTCCTTCCACTACCTCTGTGTTTCCTTGCTCTTCTTTTTCTAGTTCTTTTAGATGAAGAGTTCGGTTGTTTATTTGAGCTTTTTCAAACTTCTTAAGGAAAGCCTGTAGTGCTATTAACTTCCCTCTCAGGACTGCTTTTGCTGTGTCCCATAGATTTTGAGTGGTTGTATGTTCATTCTCATTGGTTTCTAGGATTTTTTTATTTCTTCTTTTATTTCATTGTTAACTTATTTGTTATTTACTAACATGCTATTTAGTTTCCAAGTGTTTGAGTAGTTTTTCAGTTTTTCCATTGTGGTTCATTTCTAGTTTCATGCCATTGTGATCAAAGAAAATGCTTGATATGATTTCAATCTTTTTAAATTTGTTGAGACTGTTTTTGTGTCCTAACATGTGGTCTATCCTAGAGAATGTACCATGAGCACTTGAAAAGAATGTATATTCTGCTGCTTTAGGGTGAAAGGTTCTGAAGATATCTATTAAATTGAGTTGATCTAGTGTGTCCTTTAAGTTTGCTGTTTTTTTTGTTAATTTTCTTTCTTGAGGATCTATCTAGTGATGTTAGTGGAGTATTAAAATCTCCTACTATTATAGTATTGCTGTTGATCTCACCCTTTATATCCATGAAAGTCTGCTTTATATGTTTAGGTGCTCCCATATTAGGTGTGTAGATATTTATGATTATATCTTCCTGTTGGATTGCTCCTTTTATTGTTATGTAATGACTTTCTTTATCACTTACTATAGCCTTTGTTTTTTTGTTTTTTGTTTTTTGGGGTTTTTTTTGTATTTTTCTGAAGCTGGAAACGGGGAGAAACAGTCAGACAGACTCCCGCATGTGCCCTACCGGGATCCACCTGGCACGCCCACCAGGGGCGATGCTCTGCCCACCAGGGGGCGATGCTCTGCCCCTCCAGGGTGTCACTCTGCCACAACCAGAGCCACTCCAGTGCCTGGGGCAGAGGCCAAGATGCCATCCCCAGCGTCTGGACCATCCCTGCTCCAATGGAGCCTCGGCTGCGGGAGGGGAAGAGAGAGACAGAAGGAGGGGGGGTGGAGAAGCAAATGGGTGCTTCTCCTGTGTGCCCTGGCCGGGAATCAAACCCGGGTCCCCCAGATGCCAGGCCGATGCTCTACCGCTGAGCCAACCAGCCAGGGCCTATAGCCTTTGTTTTAAAGTCCATTTTGTCTAAGTGTTGCTACCCCAGCTATTTTTTTTATTTTCATCTGCATGAAATATTTTTTTCCATCCTTTTACCTTCAGTCTATGTGTATCTTTTGTTTTGAGGTGTGTCTCTTTTAGACAGCATATGTATGGGTTTTGTTTTGTTATCCATGCAGCTACTCTATGTCTTTTGATTGGATCATTTTACATTTAAGTTTACTATTGATATGTAGTTGTTCATTGCCATCTTAAAAGCTATATTCCTCTTTTGCTGTATTCGTTTCCCCCTTTGTTCTGTTTATACCTTAGCATTTTTTACAGCCTTGGTTTGGTTGTAATGAATTCCTTGAGTATTTTTTTTTGTCTGGGAAGCTTTTTATTTTGCCTTCAATTTTAAACATAACCTTGCTGGATAAAGTAGTCTTGGTTGTAGGTTCTTGTTGTGCATTACTTTGAATATTTTTTGCCATTCCCTTCTAGCCTCAAGTGTTTCTGTGAGAAGTGGGATATCATCCATATGGGGGCTCCTTTGTAGGTGATAGCTTTTTTTTTCTCTAGCAGCTTTTAATATTTTCTCTTTATCTCTTAGCTTTGCTATTTTAATTATGGTGTGTCTTGGTATAGATTTCTTTGTGTTTCTCTTTAAGAGAATTCTCTGTGCTTCTTGAATTTGTGTGATTTTTGTCCTGCATCAGTTTAGGGAAGTTTTTGGCTATGAAATGATTGAACAAGGTTTCTAACCCTTGTTCTTTCTATTCTTCAGAAACTTCTATGATGCAGATGTTTTTTCTCTTTAGATTGTCACAGAGCTCTCTTAGAGTTTCCTCAGATTTTTTCTTTCTTTTTTCTTTTTGCTGTTTTGGTTCTGTGTTTTCATTTATCTTGTCTTCTAAATAACTTATTCAATCCTCTGCTTCATCCAGCCTGCTCTTAATTGCTTCTAGTGTACTCTTCAGTTTAGATATTGTATTTGTCATTTCTGACTGGTTCTTTTTTTTTATTACAATGTCATTTTTAATACTTGTTATTTCTTTATTTATGTGCTCACTATGGCATCCATTGTTGTTCTAAGATCTTTTAGCATTCTAATAATCATTATTCTAAACTCTGCCTCTGGTAGTTTGCTTTTATCCATCACACTCAGCTCTTTTTCTGAGGGTTTCTCTTTTTGAGTCATTTGGATTACTCTTCTCTGTCTTCTCATTTTATCTGTGTTGTCCTGTACTTCCCTGGATGAAGCCTGGGGCAGGTCAGTGGGAGCCACTGCCTGTGACTGGTTCTTATCCACTTTTTGCGAGCTACAGGTTATCCAGATCTTGTGGTTGCCTCTGTTGACTCCAAGTGCAGTTATAAATATAAGCTGCAATCCTAGGCTTGCTTTTATCTACTCTTGGCCTGGGAGAAGTTACTTTAAAAGTTCAAGCTCCCCTAAAATTCGCTTTCTGTTGTTTTTTATTGCTGGCTAATTGTTGGGCTCAGTACTTTATTTCAGTGATTAGGTGGCATTAAATGTGGCCTACTTCCTTGCTTCATGTGTTTTTCTCTCTAGACATTTTAGCTTCCATTTTGTCATCTCTCTACCAGGCCACCGCCACTGTTGCTGCCTGGGGATTTGGGGCTCAGGTGCTGCTGGCTCCCGCCCACCTCCGTGACTGCCACTGCCCTGGTTGGGCTCAAACATGCCCGCACACCCATTTTGACTGCTTCTGGGACTGCGTTGGTCAGCTCAGATCTCAGCCTTAACTTGAATTTTATTAAAACAACACTTTTGTTTCTTCTTATACTGATTCTCCACCAGTCATGTAATATTTTTTAAATTACAATGATGGTATAATAACAAGTAAAGTTGGCATAATCAAGTTTTAAAATAAGTTCAATATCCTCTTGATAATACTAAACACAATGCCCTTTTGAGACAGTCTAATAGTTAAGGGAGAAGTAAATGCTATGCTCTAGGACAGTGGTTCTCAAACTTTCTGAAGTTAGGTGCATTTAAAATCCTACAAATAATTTTCGTCTCAATATATACAAATTTCTGAGGAATATGTTATAATAAATATTATAGAAAAATATATAAAGTACAAGCCTGCTTTTATGGTAACTAAATGAAATAAATACGACAAAACTAAATTTATTCTGATATTAAAAAACATTTTTATATTATGTTTTTTGAGTTATACTTTCTGGAATTCATAAAAAAGAGGGTTTAAAAATTGAAAAATGACAAATGAAGTTATCTTTTTATATATATAGATACATTCTTAGTAAGATTTAGTATATTTGGTAGGTTCTGGCACAAATGTGTTGTTTTTTATTCGTGTGTTTATGAGAAACATGAGCCTGATGTGTCCTAGCAATTTCTTCAATGTTTGGGCATATATTTGAAAGGCAAACTCTCATTTTCTCATCAATACATTGAAGATTTTCTCTCTTTTTACTCTTAATTGTGTTCAGGGTAGAAAATCCTAATTCACATAAATACGATGTTGAAAATTGTAGTAATTGTAGTTCAAAAAGCTTTGAACATTTTGCCACATATTCTTTTTTTATAGAAAACCAAGAGACTTCAAGAGACAATTCCTTATTTAATCATCAATCCACGATCAGTGGATATAGCCGCCAGTTCTTCTTCCTCTGTTAAGGTTAAACCAAAATCACTTGGAGCTTTCATGAATGGGTTTCTAATCCATTTATATTGTTTAGAGTTAAGTGATAGAAAATGTTATAAATTAAATTCTACCCATCAGCCTTCAAGTTCTATTTTATTTACAGTTAACATTTGCTCATTTCCAGAATCAAATTCTTCAATATCATGCTTATTTTTTGAAAAATCTATCCATTTTATTTGGGTGTATTTATCTAAAAATAATAGAATTATGTGTTAATAATAAATATAATAATGTGTTAACAAAAAGAGTGGTATTTCCATAATAAAATGGTATAATAGAGTAACTATATTTATTTTTATATCTGGGCACATGCTGCGAACCAGAACAGCTAGTAATTTCAGGTCCTGAGGGAAAATGGTGAGGAATTAAGAAAATACAATGTTGGAAGGGTCCTGTGATTGCTGCTGGCAAGAACAAAGTGCGTCCAAAAACTGTATCTTGTTTTATTTACAGGATAAAGTGAGGCCATTAGCAAATCAACGTATCATCTAAACTTTACACCAAACAAAGGATAAAAGAAACTTGCCTCCAGTCTTTCTGGAGAGCATGGGGTGTAGTGTAAACAATCCAGCACCACAGCTTAACAGCCTTTTGCACCTAATCAGGCAAGTGAGGTGGGGGGTTGGGCAGGCTGTCAGTTTACAGCCAATTCCCCACACTTCTGTCACCCAAAAATCTAAACTCCAAAGACTATCTTGGATTTTTGGTTCTCAACAGGCACATATTTCTCTGGAATACCATAGGATGCACTTGGAAATCTTCTTGGGTGCACCAGTGCACCCTGCCACACACTTTGAGAACCATAGCTCTAGGATACAGCTTGTCATCCTGAGTGCCTGTGCATAAAAGACATCAGTTAGTATATACCATATTGGTTAATCTCAGTTAAGTGGTGGTAGATTAAGCAGGTACTTCTGTACTTATAAAATGATAGAAGTTTGACAAAGTAGCCATTTGATTTAAGAAAATGTTTAGATGCAGATCTATTTATAGAGATGCAAGTTTTTTACCATATATATAGATAACCACTAACTATCATCTAGTTAGAAAACATCAGTTATGTTTTCCACATGCAACATTTAAAAAAATTCAATAACAGATCAAACAGATGGAAACAGTTTAATTTTGGTGCAAATTCAATATTTGTAATTAATTCTGGTCTAGTAAAAATTGTAAACTTTTTTTCCCTCTGGTTTTAAGTCTTTCAGAAAACTGTGTGTAGATAAGTATGTGCCTCATCAGCAAGAGTAGCAATGAGTTTTTCAAAATTACTTGGGCTCAGCCTGGGCTGGTTGGCTCAGAGGTAGAGCATCAGCCCAACCAGAGAGTGGAAGTTCCAGGTTTAATTCCCAGCCAGGACACACAGGAGAAGAGCCCATCTGCTTCTCCACCCTTCCCCCTCTCCTTTCTCTCTGTCTCTCTCTTTCCCTCCTGCAGCCAAAGCTCCATTGGAGCGAAGTTGGCCTGGGCACTGAGGATGGCTCCATGGCCTCCACCTCAAGTACTAGAATGGCTTTGGTTGCAGTGGAGCAATGTCCGAGATAAGTAGAGCATTGCTCCCTGGTGGATCCTGGTTGGGTGCATGCAGGAGTCTGTCTGCCTTCACCCTGCTTCTTACTTCAAAAAAATAAAAAAAAAATTACTTGGGCTCAAAAGTACTTTTTAAGAACTATAGTTGGTAATAGGGTCAGATCTATGATGTAATATACTTGTAAAACTATAGGGACTTCCTAAATGCAGAATTCCTATATTCCTTGACTAGATCATTTTTGTCTGGGAATACACAGACAACAAAAGTTACAAACAAAAGTTTATACAGAATGGCTTATGGTATTTTAATGAAGATACGCACATTCTGAAGACTCAGCCAGATTATATTTTCAAGAGAATTATCATTATTGTAGTATGTCAAAAACAGGTTAGACATCACATTCATACTTTGTAATTCTGATTCTCCTTGGATGATGTTCTCTACAATCATTTTGTTGTTCTCCTATACTTTAAAATGCTTACATACTTCAAAAAAATGCTAGGTTTTAAATAATCTATTTACTTCTTATGATGGTTATGTTTAAGACATTATAACCTAAATGCTTTTAACAAAAAAAGTCATTTGGATTTTATATATATATATATATATTTTTTTTACAGAGGCAGAGATAGACAGGGACAGACAGACAGGAACAGAGAGAGATGAGAAGTATCAATCATCAGTTTCTCGTTGCGCATTGCGACTTCTTAGTTGTTCATTGATTGCTTTCTCACATGTGCCTTGACCGTGGGCCTTCAGCAGACCGAGTAACCCCTTGCTGGAGCCAGCGACCTTGGGTCCAAGCTGGCGAGCTCTTTGCTCAAGCCAGATGAGCCCGCGCGCGACCTCGGAGTCTCGAACCTGGGTACTTCCGCATCCCAGTCCGACGCTCTATCCACTGTGCCACCGCCTGGTCAGGCGGATTTTATATTTTTAAATGTTGCATAATCATGGTGTTAGAAAGTGCTGGGTATCAGACATGTCATTATTTATAAGAGCAGTACAAATGCCCTCTGGTTTTCTTTGGACAATCAGGAAGTTTTAAAGGAAAATAATAATAAAGTAGCATACATTTTCCCTTCAATGTTTATCATCTACGAGTAGAATTTTAAGTCTAGTGTTGAATCTTGGAAAGAAATTAAGACTTGTTAGATAAGGACAAACCTTTTATTTTATTTAAGCATAGTATGAATTTAGTTAACTAGGGGATATATTATTTAACTACTACTTACTAATCTATCTTTAGAAGAAAATAGAATCTAATCTTGAAATATTTTCTCATTTAAGTGCAATTGTATGATATATATCAGGCTTTATGCAAACTCAGAAAGGTTCTTAAATGTTCTAAATATAGAAATGATAGATACAACATATTACAGCTACTGATACAGAACTCTTACAGATTTCCAGGAATCATTTATGCTGAGTTTATTTAGTGATGGATTAACTTTGGAAAAAAAAATTTATTGCCTGGCACACTTGAACATTACTGTTTTAAAGTATAAAACATAGTGCTATTAATATATCTCTTCATTGTGAGCCCTTAAGGAATTATTAAAATTATGATTTTTATGTTTAAATAAAAATGCATAGTAAGTGTTGTACATGTATGGTGTTTCAGCATTGTGAAGCAATTTAAAAACTCACAGTAGAATCAGTGTGAAAAATCAACTCTGGACTACAAGAACAGCTCTCAAAAACCAAGGAGCAAAAAAGAAGCTACACTGAGCCTGGTAGGGAGTGCCAAGGAGTGGTGGGTTTTCCCTACTTACAGGAATGGAAGGGGGGTGGGTCTGAGAGCCTAAAAGGGCTATCACTCCAAGGAAAAGAGCAGAGAATATCACTCACAGCCATTTGCCTGGGGACCTGGGAACTAGGTGTGTTAAAAGGGCTGGCTTCTTATCTTCCAAAAGGAAAATGGAGAGACAGAGACAGATGGTGAGGGACAGAGGAATGCATAGGATGACCTGAGAAGCTGACTCATCCAGTGCTGGAGGCGGGCATAGCTGGGGGAGGGGTTGATCCTTCCACACAATATAAGACTAAAGTAGTTTCAGGTGACTCATCTCCAGACAGCTCTCCAGCTCCAATCAGTGCAACAAGACACAGCTAAAAATAAGAAGTGGGGAGGAAGGGCAGTAAATCAGGTCTCCATGGTGATCTGAGATGCACCTCCCACTACTGAAGCAGAGAAAACACCCCACCCCTGGAGAGATTAACTGGCAGATCAGGCCTTCAGAGTCTCAGGTTACACCCTCTGCATTCCTGGATACAGTTTCAAATAAGCTCCCTGCTGAGATCAGTTAACAAGACCACCACATGTTAAGAAAACTAAGAAAACAAACAAATCAAGACTTCAAAGCAGCTCTAATAGAAAAGCCAAATACCACAGTGGATTACAAATAACAGCTAATGCCAACCCAAGAAGACCTAAAAATAATACAATAGAAAACAGGAGGCAAACAACACCAAGCCTAGACTCAACCAGCTCTACAAACAAAACACCCAAACAAACAGACATAATGAGAAGACAGAGAAGTGCAATCGAAATGAAACCACAAAAGAAACCTCCAGGAAATGAACTGAGTGATATAAAAATAATCAAACTTTCAGAAGCAGAGTTTAAAATAATGATTGTTAGGATGCTTAGGGATCTTAGAACAACAATGGATGGTCATTATGAACACCTAAATAAAGAAGTAGCAAGTATAAAAAAGGACATTAAAATATTAAAAAAGAATCAGTTGGAGATGACAAATACAATATCAGAAATGAAGACTACATTGGAAGGAATTAAAAACAGAATGGATGAAGCTGAGGACTGAATCAGCAAGTTGGAGGACAAGTTGAATGAAGGCATGGAAGCAGAGCAGAAAAAAATAAAAGAGACTCAAAATGTCTGAGGAAACTCTTAGAGAGCTCTGTGACAATATGAAGAGAAATAACATCTGCATCATAGGAGTTCCTGAAGAAGAAAAGAAAGAACAAGGGATAGAGACTTTGTTCAATCATATCATAGCTGAAAACTTCCCTAAATTAATACAGGAGAAACTCACAAAATCAAGAAGCACAGAGAATTCCATTAAAGAGAAACCCCAAGAAATATACAACAAAACACATCATAATTAAAATACCAAAGTTAAGTGATAAGAAGAAAATGTTAAAAGCTGATAGAGAAAAAAAGGTTATCACTACAAAAGAGCCCCCATAAGGATGACATCTGCCTTCTCAAAAGAAACACATGAGGTCAGAAGGGAATAGCAGGAAATGTTCGAAGTAATGCAGAACAAGAACCTACAACCAAGACTACTTTATCCAGAAAAGCTATCATTTAAAATTGAAGAAGAAATGAAAAGCTTCCCAGAAAAATAAAACACTCAAGATATTTATTACAACCAAAGCAATGCTGCAGGAAGTGCTAAGGGGCCTGTTGTAAACAGATCAAAGAGGGAAAAGACTATAGCAAAAGAAGAAAACAGCTTTAAAGAATAAAATGGCAATAAACAACTACATATCAATAATAATTTTAAATGTAAATGGATTAAATGATCAATCAAAAGACATAGGGTAGCCGAATGGATTAAAAAAAAAAGGACCTGTGCATATGCTGTCTATAAGAGACACACCTTAAAACAAAAGAGGCACATAGGTTGAAGGTAAAAGGATGGAAAAATATATTTTATGAAAATGAAAAAAAAGCTGGAGTAGCAACATTTATATCAGACAAAATGAACTTTAAAACAAAGGCTACAGTAAGAGATAAAGAAGGTCACTACATAATGATAAAGGGAACAATCCAACAGGAGATATAATTATAAATATTTACACACTTAAATAGGAGCAACTAAATATATAAAGCATACTTTAATGGATATAAAGGGCAAGATTAACAGCAATACTATAATAGTAGGGGATTTCAATATCCCACTCACATCACTAGATAGATCTCAAGAAAGAAAATTAACAAAAAAACAGCAGACTTAAAGAACATACTAGATAACTATATTTAATAGATATCTTTAGAACCCTTCACCCTAAAGCAGCAGAATATACATTTTTTTCAAATGCTCATGGTACATTCTCTAGAATAGACCACATGTTAGGACACAAAAGCAGTCTCAACAAATTTAAGAAGATTGAAATCATATCAAGTACTTTCTCTGATCATAATGGCATAAAACTAAAAATCAACCACAACAAAAAAAACCTCAAAAATTCTCAAACACATGGAAACTAAATAGCAGGTTGTTAAATAACGAATGGATTAAGAATGAGATCAAATAAGAAATAAAAAAAAATCCTAGAAATGAATAATAATGAGCATAGAACAACTCAAAATTTACGGGACACAGCAAAAGCAGTCCTAAGAGGGAAGTTCATAGCACTATAGGCACACTTTATGAAACTAGAAAAAGCTCAAATAAACAACCTTGCATCTAAAAGAACTAGAAAAAGAAAAGCAAGTAAAGCCCAGATATAGTAAAAGAAAGGAAATAATAAAGATCAGAGAAGAAATAAATGATGTAGAGGCTAAGGAACAATACAGAGAATCAATGAAACCAGGAGCTGGTTCTTTAAAAAGGTAAACAAGATCGATGAACCAAGAACAAAAGAGAGAGGATGCAAATAAATAAAATTAAAATGGAGAAATAATAACTGACACAACAGAAATACAAAATATTGTAAGAAAATACTATGAAGAACTGTATGCCTAAAACCAGACAACTTAGATAAAATGGACAAATTCCTTGAAACATGCAATCTTCCAAAAATCAATCTGGAAGAAACAGAAAACCTAAACAAACTCATTATAAAAAATGAGATTGAAACAGATACCAAAAAACTCCCAACAAAGAAAAGCCCTGTCCCTGATGGCTTCACAAGTGAATTCTACCAAATATTCAAAGAAGAAATAACTTCTATCCTTCTCAAGCGATTTCAAAAAATTCAAGAGGAAGGAAGACTTTTAAGCTCCTTTTATGAGGAGAGCATAATTCTGATTCCAAAACCAGGCAAAGACAACACAAAAAAAGAAAATTATAGGCCAATATCCCTGATGAATATACATGCTAAAATTCTCAACAAAATATTAGCCAACCGGACCACCATGATCAAGTGCGGTTTATTATGGGGAGGCAAGGCCGGTACAATATTAGCAATCAATCAATGTGATTCATCACATAAACAAAAGGAAGGAGAAGAACCACATAATAATTTTAATAGATGCAGAAAAAGCATTTGATAAAATCCATCACCCATTCATGATCAAAACTCTCAGCAAAGTGAAAATCCAGGGAACATACCTCAACATGATAAAGTCATCTATGACAAGCCCACAGCCAACATCATACTCAATGGGTAAAAATTAAAAGCAATCCCCTTAAGGTCAGGAATAAGGCAGGGATGCCCCCTTTCATCACTCTTATTCAACATAGTACTGGAAGTCCTAGCCACAGCAATCAGACAAGAAGGAGAAATAAAAGGCAACCAATTTGGAAAAGAAGAAATAAAACTATCATTATTTGCAGATGATATAATATTGAATATAGAAACCCTAAAATCTCAGTCAAAAAACTACTGGAACTTATAAATGAATTCAGCAAGGTGGCAAGATATAATATTAATACTCAGAAATTAGAGGTATTTGTATGCACCAACAATGAACTGTCAGAAAGAGAAATTAAAGAAACAATCCCCTTCACTGTTGCAACCAAAAAAATAAGGTACCTAGGAATAAATTTAACGAAGGAGATTAAAGACTTGTACTTGGAAAATTACAAAATACTAATAAAAGAAATCAAGGAAGATACAAACAAGTGGAAGCATATACCATGCTCATGGTTAGGAAGAATAAACATCATTAAAATGTCTATATTGCCCAAACAATTTATAAATTCAATGCAATATCAATTAAAATACCAATGACATACTTCAAAGATATAGAACACATATTCCAAAAATTTATATGGAACCAAAAAAGAACACAAATAGCCTTAGCAATCTTGAAAAGGAAGAATAAAGTGGGAGGAATCACATTTTCCGATATCAAGTTATACTACAAGGCCGTTATACTCAAAACAGCCTGGTACTGGCATAAGAACAGGCATATAGATCAATGGAACAGAACAGAGAATCCAGAAATAAACCCATAGCTTTATGGATAATTGATATTTGACAAAGGAGGTAAGATCATACAATGGAGTAAAGACAGTCTCTTTAATAAATGGTGTTGGGAAAATTGGACAGCTACCTGCAAAAAAATGAAACTAGACCACCAACTTACACAATTCATAAAAATAAATCAAAATGGATAAAAGACTTAAATGTAAGCCATGAAACCATAAGCATATTAGAAGAAAGCATAGGCAGTAAGCTCTCCAATATCTCTTGCAGCAATATATTTGCCGATTTATCTCCACGAGCAAGTGAAATAAAAGACAGGATAAACAAAAGAGACTATATCAAACTAAAAAGCTTTTGCACAGCTAAAGATAATAAGAACAGAATAAAAAGACATACTACACAAAGGGAGAACATATTTGACAATACGTCTGATAAGGGGTTAAGAACCAAAATTTATAAAGAACTTGTAAAACTCAACACCAGGAAGACAAACAATCTAATAAAAAAATGGGCAAAAGTAATGAATAGACAATTCTCCAAAGAGGACATACAGATGGTCAATAGGCATATGAAAAAATCCTCAACATCACTAATCACTAGAGAAATGCAAATTAAAACCACAATGAGATATCACCTCACACCAATCAGAATGGCGCTCATCAACAAAACTACACAGAATAAGTGCTGGCAAGGATGTGGAGAAAAGGGAACCCTCCTGCACTGCTGGTGGGAATGCAGACTGGTGCAGCCACTATGAAAACAGTATGGAGATGCCTTAAAAAATTAAAAATCGAGCTGCCTTTTGACCCAGCTATACCACTTTTAGGAATATACCTTAAGAACACCATAGAACTGTTCCAAAAGGAGAAATGCACCCCCATGCTTACGGCAGCATTGTCCAGAATAACGAAGATCTGGAAACAGCCCAAGTGTCTGTCAGTGGATCAGTAGATTAAAAGGCTTTGGTACATATATACTATGGAATACTACTCAGCCATAAGAAATAATGACATTGGATCATTTACAATAATATGGATGGACCTTAATAACATTATACTGAGTGAAATAAATAAATCAGAAAAAACTAAGAATTATATGATTCCATACATAGATGGGACATAAAAACGAGAGTCAGAGACATGGACAAGAAGAGTGTGATGGTTTTCGGGGGTGGGGGAAGAAGTTGAGGGTGGGGGTGGGGGAGGAGAGGGACACAACAAATGCCAGATAGAAGGTGACAGAAGACAATTTGATTTTAGGTGAGGGGTATGCAACACAATCAAATGTCAAAATAATCTGGAAATGTTTTCTCTGAACATATGTACCCTGATTTATCAATGTCACCCCATTAAAATAAAAAAAATAAAAGCTTACAGTGGTATGTTGAGTTAGATCAACAAAACTATATACACTATTTCTTTCTTCTTATTCTAAACCTTTATTCTAACCTTGGCTCTTCTTCTAATCTTTGTTTTACCTTTCCTTTTTAAGAAATAAGTAGATGGTAATACACATGTAAGGCTTAATATCATCACACATGCCAGACCTCCTCCATGGAAAGAACTTCAACTATCACCTGGACCCATCCTTTTGGTATTACAACTTTAGTCAATATTCATCCCCTCAAAGAAGCTTTGACAGAAAAACCACAGCAATTTAATTCACTGTATTTTACATAAATCCCACTTAGTTTTATATACCCATCAATCCCAATGAAAATATTTTTATTGATAAATTTAAGCAAAAATTACTCATTCAATAAAAAAGAGCTCATCCTAAAATTTATTTATTTTTAATACTTTAACCCTTGTATTTAAAGATTTAAACCCAGATTCATTCTGTATATGTTAGTGTATATGGCCCCATATAAAATTTACATTTCTTCTACCCTTCTTCATGAGGATGTAAGTACTGGTCCAGCAAAGGTTCCTAAATATTGAACAAAAGAAGCAAAATACCAAAGAATATATGCAGCGTGGTTTCATTTTCATTAAGTTCAAGATTATTGAAAAGTATTGATATTTCAGTGATAGAAATCAGAAAGTAATATATTAGTGGTGGTGGGAGGAGGAGGATGTACTAAAAAGGGGCATGGGGGAAAATTCTGGTATGATAACAATGCTTTATTATCTTAATAGGGGTGGTGGTTACATGGGTGTGTTCAATTGTCAAAACTAACTGTACAATTTTAATGTATGAATTTTATTGTATATAAATTATACATCAGCAAAATATATAGAATATGTAATTTTATAAATGAAAGAGAAGTTATGCATAAAACAAAAAAGATACTATTACCATATATTCCTTAAGTAGCTAATTAAACAGTCTTTCTTTCCAGTGATGCAATTTCAATGTTTTTTCTTTCTTTTTCATTTTTTTGTGACACCAAATATCACCCCACATCCTACCCATCACCCCAACTGAAACTGTATTCCTATAGCATGAGAAGCTAATAGTCATTAGAAAGTATTTTCAGATTCCAATTTAATGAACCTATGATTACATATAACAGAACCTTTAAATTAGCAGAAAGCAGAAACACAGAGAAGCCATATTTTGTCATTAGGTGTGACCATTAGAGCTGTGATATCCACTCCCCTCTCCTCAACACATACACAGACGTACACACAGTCTCTACTTTTGGCTCCAAAATTTATGTATGGACCCATAAATTTTGTCTATTAGGTTTAAGTGAAGGAGCACCATATATATTGGCTGTTACTTCATGATACACATTGAATCTTTGGAGTACTCTTACACCAGGTTACTTTATCCCAGTTGGAATCTTATCCTCAAATGGATTCTTCACTAGTCTGTATGGCCAATTACTTCTGAATTTAAGATAAGAGCAATTAATTTTATAATAACATTTCCATTTCAAATGAATTGAATGTTTTAGTTAGTAAAAATGGTGTGAGATAAACCAAAGCTATATACAAGACAGTACTGCTAAGCTGATGGAGGTGGTGGAGGCATGAAGGACAGGGAAACCAAATCCTATTTCAGGATGTTTGCCCTTCCAGTACATTTCACCTGAAAATGTAATGATTTCAGTGTAATCAATTGGAAACCACGTAACTTGCTGGTCTATTTCAGTTATAGAACCATACATGAGGTCAAAAATTGGTTTTTGCAGAAAAATGAGTTATTTAGTCACGGTGGAAGCCAAGTCTGTTTTTATAAAGAAGAATTCAATTTGTGAAATTAGGTATATAGCATCCATTTCCTCCGCTAGCATCTCTTTCCTCAGGGACCCATTTTAAAAACAGGAAGTTCCTCCTGACCTGTGCTGGTACAGTAGATAAAACGTTGACCTGGAACACTCAGTTCAAAACCCTGGTATTGCCTGGTCAAGGCACATGTGGGAGTTTTTGTGTCCTGCTCCTCCCCCTTCTCTCTCTTTCTCTTTCTCTCACCTCACTAAAATAAATAAATAACAATAAGTTACTTAGACACAGAGGCTGATCAGTATCTATAGAGCAATTCATTGTATCCAGTACATAAAGAGCCTTTCTCTACATCAGAGGATTTTAAAAAATAAGTATTCAAATGAAACACAACTACTCTTGGCCTTGACCCATTTTCAGAAGTTCATGTACATCACTCTCTCTTAATTATGTTATCCACACTATTTTACTCTTGCTTTTTTGAAGTCCCCACTCAACCCATCAAATTATTAGCATTTTGTTCAGGAATAAGTATAGCTCCTGATCTCAGGCTTCTCTTTTTCCAGGTAGTTCTTCATCTAGAAAGAAATGAGATGATTTAATATATAGTAAGTTGTTATAATACACAGCATGGTAAATATCTAAACAGTGTTTCATGGGAGCAAGAGAAGAGAATATTGTAACCAGAAGATGACAAGAATTCAATACAGCTATTAAGAGAATTGTTAAGATTTAATAAGAAAACAATAGAGGGATGGTGAACAAAAATATATAATCTAAGATCATGGCACACTGTTGACAGATGGATTATAAAATGTGAGCACAGCTACTCTTATGAAATATTTAGGTCTTTATATCCAAAGACTTATTTTCTCTGGAGATCAATTTGACCAGGGAGATGATGTGGTCAGATCAGTGTTTCAGGGAGATAATTTTAACCTTGGAGAATGGGTTAGAATGAATAATACATGAGAAACAGAGATCAGTTGAGGAGAAAAAGAGAAGAAATTAAGACACCAAAGTGGAAATGGAAGTAAAATTTAGTTGAGAAGAAAATATTGTGGACATAGAATCAATAGAAGTTGGCAAGAAATTAGATTAAGTGTTGAGAAGTAACTAACAGACCTAATTCTAAAAAGCTTTTCTTCATTCACCATCTCTCCTGGGAAGCACAATGGACCAGAAGTATAATAGAACAGAAGCAGTCTGCCTGAAAACCAGATCTCCAAAGCTCCAGGAGAGAAGAACCTCACATAATAGAGTGACAGGCACTATGAATAATTCTGGGAAAATACTAGGCCACCTACTGGGTCACATTTTGTCTGTAGCTTTTGTATTAATAGAATATGTGGTTCCTTTTCCCCAGAATAACTAACCACTACCACCCCATCATAGCCTGTTTTGTTCTTATAGTTTCTGTTTCCCAAGAGCTGCATTTTGTAGTCCTTCCCTTCCAGCATTTTTTTGCTTGTTTCCTATTTGTTTTTGTTTCTTTTACAGTTTTATCTAAAAATCCCGATCCACTTCTTACCATTTTTGGCCTTCAAAACTATCTCCACATATTCTCAAGTCAGATTGCCTTGGTTCTCCACACTTACTCCTGAGCTGCTGAGGTCTGAATCAAATAATCTATGGCTTTCTTTGGATTTGATTTCTTCCACCACTCTTTGGCTGAGTGGTAAGATAATTCTGCTAACATCTTTTAAAGTGGGTCTTGTTACCCTGATAGGGTGCCAAAATTTTGCTAGTTTCTGCCATTTGTGTTTCTTAACTCTGCACTGCCCCTTTCACACCTAGCTTATTGTTGGGCAAATGAGTTTGTAAAATAATTTTTGAGTTTGCTCACTTTTATTGTTACAAAATGGTGCTGGGCAGTGCCAGGCAGGTATATGTGGGTCTGTGAAATTGCAAATTATCTTCCTGCTAAGGAAGGGCCATTGTCCTGCTAATATTTGCTAGAGGAGAAGTTTTAGCACCAGAAAGTTTTGAAAAGAGGGAGAAGGAGAGGAGGCAAAGAGAGGGAAGCCATGTTTGCAGAGTGAGAGCAGAGAGAATGTAGAGTGCTGAAGAAGAAGCCATGAGCAGAGAGAGAGAAGGTATGCAGATGGGGAACCAGAGCTGAGGGGCTTTTGTGAGCTCCACTGAGACTGGTGAGGCCTTTGATTTGAGGAGGAACCAGAGAAGATCCTCCTGGTTGTAGAACAGGATAATGTGTCAGGGCTTTATGCGTTCTGAGTGAATGAAGAGGGAAGTGTTTTCCCTGTGTATTTGCTTGTCGGCTGGTGTGAAACGTTAATAAAGAAATGGCCCACCATTTTTTGGCTCCACTGTTTCTTCACTGTCTGTCCATATCTAGTGAGAACCTGCCTGTGAATGGTCACGATTGCAGTGGCCCTTGGCCTTATACCTATCTTTCTTGTAGTCAGGACATGAAGTGGATTATTGCTGCCGTCCTACAACATTAATGTTGTTGCCAACCACCATCATAACAAAACAAGAAGAACATTAATGGAACGGTTATAAGTGTTTCTAAGTTTGATACCAAGGTTTCAGAAGTAGGCAATATGAAAACATGCAACCTGTTCTTATTTCTTTGTTTTCTCTTACTCTGAAAAGAAATTTGCTCTGGAGAAACACTGTCCTAAACACCAGTGTAGATAAATCAAGCAAAATGTAACCATATATTTTAGTATGCAGATTCAGGCTATTATACCTTTTGAAATACTGATTATTTTTTACTTCAATAAACCTTTAATGTAAATTTTTCTAAAAGTAAATATTGACTAGTATTCATAAATACTAGATTGTATATTTTAAAGATAATTATCTAATGGTACTGAAAGCAGTCTAATTATTTGGACTATCTGGGTCTCAGTTTCTTATTTGCAAAATGAGAGATTGGACAAGATGGATTTTACAGACTTAGAAATTTTAGAACACAATATATGAAGATAGTTTACCTAGTTCTAATCAAAGATACTACATTACTCCTTTGTCCTGCCCCACCTCTATGGCTCCTTTCCCATTTGGAAATAAAAATAAAAATAAAAATTATGTTTTGGTTTGGAAAAGTGTATGTTTAATTTAATTTTTTATTTTTTACATGTGCAATATCTACTAATTAAATGAATATTTAGGATTAATTCAAAAGAGTAAATTCTTTCTATTATTAAGGTATAAATTCAGAGTAATATCCTCAGCATCTACATGAGTAATACTTTAAATAATAATTAATATTTTGTATAGAGAAGTTGTTCTCTATTATGCTACACTTCTGATCATGGTCCTTTATTAAATTTACAGAACCAGTTTAGAAGAAATAAGATGCTTTGTGCAAGACTTAAAAAAATAAGAATAATATCCTATCATGTTCAATCATTTCAAGAATGTTTACCTCCTGTTGTGCAAAACCTAATAACAATTTAGTTTTGCTTGGGGCAGTATGGGGAGTCCTTATTTGTTTAAGCTTCATTTAAAATATACCCAACAGTACAAAATACCATATCACGGATGTTGTGGTTCATTAACTCAAGGCCATATCATACTCAAAAAGAAAGTTTTTCAATTAACCTATAGATTTTAGATAACTGGTCAAAACTAATTTACCATTCAGGATAATTAAATACTTTCAGCTTTGTATATTTTTTTTTTGGTTCATTTTTAATAGCTTTCACCATTTTCTCAAACTGCTGCAAACACAGCCATTTTGTTTTCACAATTCCTCCCATATTCATTCTCTCATGTATGGTTTTTAGAAGCCATAGTAGTATCTAAATTAGACTTTGCAGAAATAAAGAGAAACTTTGCATTTTTGATCAGCACATCCCATGGGGCATTCATTTGAAAGTAGCAAATTGAAAATGAAAAGAGATGTGATGCTACAGGAGAAAGGCAGAAAATGCTTGAAAGTGGCATTGTTTTAAAATATAATAACCGTGTTTATTTTTGAAGTCTAGAGAATCCATGGTTTAGCTAATTGAAAATTGTTGGTAATTCAAGGATACATATGCCCTACATGGGTTTCTGATTTTCAAAATGCAATGTGATAAAATACATTCAGCCCTAAAACCTGAATTTACCAAATTTGAACTTTGATGATTCAGTTGGTCCTTCATTGTGTAATTTTTAGCCTGCCAAAAAATGCTGCTTCTCTAACATAAAAGAATGAATTTTTAAGTTCACAAGAAAGCAATGTTTCTTGCAACAAAGAAGAAGGGTTGGTTAGTGGCGAACAACTGCATATTTTTAAAAATATTTGTTCTGACCTGGGCAGTTGGCTCAGTGGATAGAGCGTCAGCCCAGTATATGGATGTCCTAAATTCAATCCCCATCTGGGAACACAAGAGAAGCAATCACCTGTTTCTCTTTCCCTTTCCCCCTTCTCTCTCTCTTGTCACCTCCTGCAGCCAGTGGCTCAGTTGATGCAAGTGTCAGCCTCAGGTACTGAGGATATCTTGATTGACTCGAGCATCAGCCTTACAAGGGTGTTGCTGAGTGGATCCTGGTTGGGGCACATGTGGGAGTCTGTCTCACTATTTCCTCTCCTCTCACTTAAAAATTTTTAAAATAAAAAATAAAATAAATAAATTAAAAATATTTTTTCTATATTCTGCTGCCTGTCAAAAGAATCTGTTCAGGGTGGGAGAATGCTCAGTGGTAATGCAAAACACAGGAAAGAGACCTCAAACACTGTCAATGGAAGAAATTTACTAGCCCACCAATCAATCAGTTGTACTCACTTTACCAAATAAAGATCCCCCAGGGGCTAGCTTTTTCTTTCAGTAAATTTAAATCTTGTTTTCATTCCCTTTCATATTCATTTTTTAATATAGTAAAAAGGAAAAGTCAAAAGTTAGAGTTATGGAAATAGAACAGGAGGGAGAGAAAGAACACTTAAACTTAGCTTGATTTCTCCACTCAAACAAAATTAAGCACCACAATGTTGGATACACTGTATAAACTTCAAGAAGGAGAATACCAAGGAACCCAAGTGTCAAAGAGGAGAAAGGCATTAAATGTAAATAATCATAACATTGTCATTAGTGTTCAGAGAGAAGTATGCAGAATGTCAAAGAAAAAGATAGAAAAAAGAGGATGGATTAGATTTCACTAAAAGAAGAAAGTCATAAGGGTGTTCATATATAGGAGGTGAAATTCAATGTAACTTGAAAAATGGTTGAATGATGAAACATAACCTGAGAAAGTCATGTGTGTGCACAAGAGGCAGAAGTAAACATGTGCAGCCCAGATAGCCATGAACAATCCATAGCGAAGCAATTATTCAGGAATGGCCAAGGGATTTGTCTTCATAACTTCTATATCACATTTAGGACATATGGTAAACTCCAACCTCAAATTTTTAAATTCAATTTTAAAGTCAGTGTTTGTGAAATAGGAATGCTCTGTACAATTTCTTAATTTTCCTATAAAATTAGTGTAATGTTTTGAAAATATTCAACCATGGATTTTTCATTGTTCAGGAAATCATACCTCCCTTCCTGATCTTAGCAGTCCTTCTAGTATTAATATTAGAAAATAAACTTTATTGCCCAAGGGGCCAAGCAACATCAACTGCTTAAAATAAGAAAGTCACTGAACAGATTTGATTTGCAGACCACAGTTCTGAAAAACAAGCAGTGTCAAGGGTTTTATATATTTAAAACTTCTCCTTTATAAATTAAAAGTAAGCCTGTGCTAACATAAAATAACGTTTTAATGTAAACCTTGGGTAGGGAGAACTCAGGACATGTATGATATGATGAATGCAATCAAGTAACAGGAAGTATAAGAGAGAATTCTTGCCTAAAGGCAAAGAGCAGACTCAGGGAGGAAAATATAGACTAGAATTGGATATGGTTTTCCAGTTTATTTTTTTAGGTGTTAATTTAGTCAAAATTTAACATTTACTCAGTGCCTACAAGGTATCAGTTGTTAGCCTGGGTTCTATGAGTACAGAACTGAATGTAAACTCCCTGTCTTCATTGAAAATGCTCCTAAGGGAAGGGTGTTTTAAGAAAAGCCCAGATGTCACTGGTTTTAGTGTGAGATCATATACATGACCCCATGGTCGCTGGCTTGAACCCAAAGGTCGCTGGCTTGAGCCCAAGGTTGCTGGTGTGAGCAAGAGGTCACTCCCTCTGCTGTGGCCCCTTGCTCCCCCAGTCAAGGCACATATGAGAAAGCAATCAATCAACAACTAAGGTACCGCAAGGAAGGATTGATACTTCCCATCTCTACACACACACACACCTGCATAGAGAAAAAAGAAAAGCCCAGATATGTATGGAGCAAACTCAGTGAAGTGGAATTTCTTACTCACTTCCTAGGTTGCGAACTGAAAAATTGCAAGTACCCTTATTGAAAAATTGCATCTGCATCTAAACTACCAAGTAGAGTAATAGAAATGGTTGAGATAAGGTCTGAGGCAAAGAGAAGACCAAGGTGTCTTCTTGGTTAGTAAAAAGTTATAAAACTGAAAATTTGTTAAAAATGAAGTGGAACCACAGAGAACCCTTCTTTCAACTCATACAAAACAGAAATGCTAGATAAATATTTTATTTTGATTTGGTTGAAAAATGGCCAAATTATGAAGAATAACCTGAGACAGTTATGGCTAAGTTTCAAAGCAAGAAAGATAATTTTTTAAAAATAATTTAAATATTCACCTGAAAAAACAAGATACCTAAATGGCTAATAAACATGTTAGGAGATACTCAAACTCATTAGTAATCAGGAAAATAAAATTTATAACCACTGTGAAATATTAATCTCAACAATCACAACAGTTATAATAAAACTGATAACATCAAGTATTGATATAGATATGGAATAAAAAAGGAACACTCTAACACTGCAGCTGGGAATGTCAATTGATATGACCACTCTGAAAAGTGGTTTAGAATCATCCAATAATAATAAAAATAGGCAACCCCTATGGTATAGCAATGCCATTTGCTATATTCAACAAAGATAATACCAAGGACATTAAAGGCATATGCCAGAATGTTCATGCTGCATTATTTTTAATAACCAAAAACTTGAAAAAAATCTAAATGTTTTTTTAATTTATAAATAAATTTTTATTTTAATGGGGTGACATCAATAAATCAGGGTACATATATTCAAAGAAAACATTTCCAGGTTATCTTGTCATTTAGTTCTGTTACATACCCATCACCCAAAGAGAGATCGTCCTCCATCACCCTCTATCCAGTTTTCTTTGTACCCCTCCCCCTCTCCCTCCTTCCTTCCCCCCATCCCTCATAACCACCACACTCCTCTCCATGTCTCTTGGTCTCGCTTTTATGTCCCACCAATGTATGGAATTCTGCAGTTCTTGTTTTTTTCTGATTCACTTATTTCACTCCACATAATGTTATCAAGATTCCACCATTCTGCTGTAAGTGATCTGATGTCATCCTTTCTTCTAGCTGAATAGTATACCATGGTGTATATGTGTTCCTTCTTCTTTATCCAGTCTTCTATTTTTTTTTTTACAGTGATTAAAAGCCTTTAAGCAAACTCTTGGCCAATACAGCAAGAATCCATAAAAGAGTAGTGTCCTTAACATGTTCACCAAGTCCAAGTTGGCCCCATCACCATGCCAAATCCCTGAAAAATGCAACCCAACCACAGTTCAGTCTGTTAGGAGCTGTCACAGGGAGCAGGAGTCCAGGAAAAGTCCACATCTAGGAAAAGTCTGCATGGCACTGGAATTGTTGTCACCATTCTATACTTTGCAGCTCATGTCCAAGTCCCAATGACTGCTGCTTCTAGCTGGTAATGGTTCAAGTAGACTGGAAAAGCCATTTGCAGCATGCGTGGATATGGAGCTTCTGTTCTCCTCTGCCTGGAGAGATGAGACCAGGTTGCTTTTCCCTGAAGTTCTGCAACTGTGGCATGGTAAAGAGAACCTTGGGATACACTAAGCTGGGTGGCAAAGGTAGATTCATAATAAAAGTTGGCAAAAGGGGGAAAGAGAGCTCTAAATTAGGAGTAGGTCCCAGCCTGAAATATGAGTGGGGCATTGAGGTAGGAGGGATAAAGGAAACACTATATATTAAGCAAAGCAGCAGAAAATATGACTATCAACACCCACAACAGAGATCTTTGAGGGAAGAATAAAAAACCTGACTATTCAGGCAAAACATAGTTAAGTGGCCCTTGTGCAAATGAGATCAGTTTACCTGCTTCTTGGAAGAAATACCCTAGGCTCGTCCACAGTGTCGTAGATGGGGCTGATGTCCCTGGGCACCTTCAGCCTTCAGTGGCAAACCTCAGCTTTCTGGGCAAGGTTAGGTCATAGGTGGCTGGAGCAGGGCTGGAAGAGACTGAACCCTCCCTTAGAGGAGCGAGGGGGAAGCCTACCTTCCAGTGTCCCTGTTTCCTCACATCAGAGGCATGTAAGCCTTATTTTAAAAATTACAGTTGCATGAATAAAACATAAATTGTTAGGTGAAAGAAGCCAGATAAAATGAATATAGATAGTATTAACTATGTGGTTCTGTTTACATCATTTCAAAAACAAGACAAAACTAAACTACAATTTCTTTAGGGACACACACTTAGGTAGTATGATTTAAAAAATCAATCAGATTCAGAAGGGCTGCTTCGTTGGTGAGGATGGTTGGAGCCAACGGGGTTTCCAGAGTTCCTGACTGGGTCATGCTTCCACAAGCTTTTGATTCATAATAATTTCAATGAGTGAGCTGTGTGGGATGTGCCTTTTTCTTAATGTATATTATCTTTCACAATAAATAAGAGATTTAAAACAAAAACTATAAAAAACTACCAGGCAGAAAATACAACTGGTTAATTAAATGGGCAGTAGACCTTCGCCAGCAACAGTAAAAGCTAGGAAAACATAGTGGTAGGCAAATGAGCTACACTTGACCAGTTATTTTAATTTTTATATTCATTAAAATCAGGTTGATATTTTTAAAATAAAATAAAATTTGTAACAGACTATAAAAGAAAACTTATTTTTAACTCTTAAAAATAGTGTGAATTTTTTTCCTGATTTTTGTCCTTACGTTTTTGGACCCTGTTCACTATGTATCTGTAAAATGAAGATTCTGTGTGGTTCTTTTACTGGTAGAAACAAAATCTATCTCACAGTCAGTCTCTCCAGTAAAATTCCAAAAATGAATTTTTTTTTTCAGAGACAGAGAGAGAGAGTCAGAGAGAGGGATAGACAGGAACAGACAGACAGGAACGGAGAGATGAGAAACATCAATCATTAGTTTTTCGTTGTGTGTTGCAACACCTTAGTTATTGATTGCTTTCTCATATGTGCCTTGACCGCGGGCCTTCAGCAGACTGAGTAACCCCTTGCTCGAATATTCTGTGCTTTTATAATGTTCCAAAAGTTAATATTAAAATGAAGTTGAGGGATTCTAACTGTAAGTTTATCTTATAAAATGGAGAAGGGACTTTCAATAAATAAGGCACAACTTTGATAAAGGTATGTCAGAAGAATGATGAGTTAGGAAAATTAGAAGTAGCTGCATGTGGCTATAGTCACAGGTTATAGCATAACCATCCAAGCAAAAAACTAAAACTAGCTCTAGTCATAAGGAAAATTTAAGTAGCATAAGATTAAAATGTTCTGAGAGGAAAATGATTTAACTACATATTCATTTTTAGAACATTTTCAAAAATATCTCATCATGAATGGTAAATAATATGTCTATAGAAAACATTTGTCTATTGAAAAAAGGGGATATTTGAGACTTAGAAAAGTTCCTGCCTGATATTTCAGACCTGCTAACTTTGTAATATATATTGATTAATATATTCCCGTGTTACCACATTGAGTCCTAGAGCTGTGGGACATATCTACACAAAAATTATGGAGTATGCAAATTTGACAAAAAACTTAATATACACAGCGATGGTAAAATTCATGAGTGGCGATGATGTCATTCAGGGAGAAGTGTTACATAAAACAAAAGAAGCCATGAAAGGTTGCATTCCCACTGTACCTGGGAACTGAGATGCATACAATATTCCCTTCAAAAGGTGTCTTTATTAAAGAAGTTATCTTTGGATAGGCATTTTATCACTCTTTCTAAGGTTTCTCTCCTTCTCTTCTCTCCCCACTAACTTTAATCTATCACCATGGAGTGAGTGGTAGGTACTCTTATAAAGAAAGATCATCTATAATCAAAAGAGAAAGGGAAGACTTCTTGTTTTTGAGTGGTATAATAATAATTAAAGGAGGATCATTTGTTTTACTTTCTCAGAGGACTGACAGAATATATCTATTACCTGGATATCATGTGACCCTTCCTCTACTGTCATTCATTCTTACCAAGTGGTTCATTGACCCTTAAGTATAAAACTAGCAAGAGTTTTGCAATATGGTCCAGTAAGGCATAATGTGGAATGACATATTCCCTGAAACAATACTTATTCGGGAGCATACTTGTGAAGCAGTAGCTAAATGACTGAGAGGAAAGTTGGGAATACACACTCCAATTACTTCTTCTTAGAATCACTACCTTGATCAATTTATAAAAGAAATCTTGGCTAAGATGTGTAAAATCATTCCTCACATTTTGTACAATTTATGATATATTTTATACTTAATATTGCATGGGAGAACGAAACTAAGCATGTGTATTAATATCACTTTGTCTTATATTTCTTTTCCAACTTTACAATTCATTCTAATGGTCTTTATAGTGTGTGGCTCCAAAAGATTATCCACTTATCATGGTTGGAAAACAATAAAAATAGAAATACCTCTGAGTATAATGCTTAGTGCTAGGCTAAAGAACTGTGGATGATGTGGAATAGAGAAGAGAAACAGCTGTACAACTTATTTGAGTGTTTGATGTGTAATTTGTTATGATTTAAACAAGAAGCCAAAAGATCAGAATATCATGCAGAAGATCACCAAAAGGTTTAGGCATGGCTTTTCTAAACAAAATGAGAATGCCAGGAATGTAGTTCAATGGCCCAGGCTTCATCCTTGAAATTGAAAAGCTGTCTTCACACTTGATACATCTCATTCTCAGCTATCAAAAAGTAAAATGGCAGATAACACCTAAGTCTAATTATACTTACTTTCTATGAGGTGGATTGATATGTATGAGGGATTGGGACTGGAGGATGTTGTAGACAAGAAACAAATAGAATAAATATACAAGCTAAAAATTATAAACATAAGAGATGTACATATGCTTAAGTCAGAGCTCCAATAGAACACTGTTGAGGAATGGGATGACCTCAAATTCAGTTGTATGGTCAGCCAACAACTTCTTCATGGTATTTCTTCATTTTATAAATATTTAATTAGCATTTTAACTTTTAATAAAGATATTGTAGCCTGACCTGTGGTGGCGCAGTGGATAAAGTGTCAATCTGGAATGCTGAGGTCGCTGGTTTGAAATCCTGGGCTTGCCCAGTCAAGGCCCATATGGGAGTTGATGCTTCCTGCTCCTCCCCTTATCTATCTATCTATCTATCTATCTATCTATCTATCTATCTATCTATTTCTCTCTCCTCTCTAAAATGAATAAAGTCTTTTAAAAAATTAAAAATAAATAAATAAAGATATTGTATAATCACATTCCCTAAGATTTTGGAAAATAATCAACATTGGTTCTTAGTTTTTACATCTGAGTATATTTCATGGTAGTGATAAGGTAGAAACCCAAGCAGCTATGGGAAGTTGGATAGGAGTTGGCATGGCAAATTGATTTTATTATGGCAAGAACCTCTGAATTTTTTTCTTAATAAGGACAACACAATGCGATTTGAGCATAAATTGAAATGAGAAAATGTAAACCCAGCTACCCAATCAAATTAAAATTTAAAACTTTTTTTGAGTACCATGACTGCTCTGTATCCTCTATCACAGTATTTATTTCTTTGACCTATTTTCAACATTCCTGAGATCATGATTTATGAAAAAATACAGAATATAAGCATTTAAGTCAACCACATGTTATCATGCTATCTAAACAAATGCATTTTTTTTGTATAAAAATGATATATATGTGGGAAATCCTAGCAAGTTGCATCACTGTAGATGAGATCATGGATACTATGACCATGATCCTTTTAAACATCTAGGAAACAGTTGCTTTCAGATAGCCCTATATGAATTCATTCTACCCCAGTTGAACAAGGGATGCAAGCTGCCTATGTTTACCCTACTATATAATTGCCTGTATAGTTGCACTCTATATATTATAATTTATTGTTTACTTTTTAGTCCAACCCAAAAAGTGGATAACTCCTTACTCTCATGTTTCTCTTTTCCATTGCCTATCTTTTTTCTCTGGTAGCCAAGCACATTATGACAGAACTGAAAAAGAAAAGTGGTATGGGTTTTTTGTTCATTTTTGCAAAGTTTGTAAACTTTGTTTTTAAATTTGTAAGTATTTGAAATATAACCTTAATAGTATATTTTGGGAATATGTTCTTTGTGAAAGGTATTCTGTAAGGCCAGTGCCACAAATAAGACAGTTAATATTGGTTCCTTTAGTAATCATCATCATGAAAAGATTAGTTCACAATCAGGTAGAGAATCATGTTATTTTCTTTTGTGAAAGCTCTACAGAGCTCTTAGTCCAGCTTTAGTAAATCACATTGGGGAAATTATTTGTTAGCAAATATGCACTTACTTGAAGAAAGCACCTGAAATAATACTGCTTTATGCTCCAAAAAGATAATTCCACTGATTCTTTTTAGAAATAGAGTTACTATAAATATAATGAGTTAGGATGACATTATGTACAGCCTAAGACATTGTTAGTCCTCATGTAGAACAGATGTAATAAGCAAGGTATGTTATAAAGTATATTTTATCAACTTTTAGTAATTTGGTTTTGATAAGGATAATATCATGTTCTTTTTTTTCTATACTGAAAGGTTTGTCAATCAAATACTAAACCTTTTCAACTGAGAGGAATAAGAATCCTATAAATAATAATAAACAAGGAATCCTTAATGAGATTTAGTTCAGTTAGTATTCATTAAGACCATCACTTCTGATACGTTCTCCAGCTTCTGGGTTTCCCCAGTGCTGTCAATAGAAAAGGTTAGATGGAACCAGAATCTGAGAAAGCATATATTTTGCTGTTCTGAGAAAACTCAGCACTAAGTTATTAATAAGGAAAATAACTTGAACAGAGTAAAGCCTGAAACTCACTACAGTATATGTAATTAATGAGTGAATTGACCAACATATCTATTGGTAGCTCAATTAAATAAAATGTTGAGTTTTTTTTTTTGGGGGGGGGGTTCTGGCATTAAGTCTTATTTATTCTTTTACTTTACAAATCATTGCTAAGTGATATCATACATTGCAATGATTTAAACTGTTATATACAGGTATAGTAACTATCCAAATCTCTGATCCAATTACCCCCTGGTGTTCATGTCTAGAAAGCACAAACCTTCTGTAATGTCTCCCAAGTACCATTCCCTCAACAGATCCCAAACTAAACTCAAAATTTTCCAATCTCTCTTTTTTTTTCTTTTGAACCTTTTTATTCTGAAATAATTTTAGACTCACAAAATTTTACAACAATTACGTGGAGTTCCTAAATGTCATTCCCCCAACTTCTAATGGTAATGCCTTACATAACCATAGTTAATTATTCAAATAATAAAATATTCATGATTCAAAATAATTAAACAATCTCCAGGCCTTATTTAAATTTCACAAATTGACCCATATGTGTTTTTTTATGTTTTATTTTTTTCAGTACAAGATCCAGTTCAGGTCATCATGTAGCATTCAGTTCCCTTGTCTCCTTAGTTTCCTCTAATCTGGGGTACTTCCTCAGTCTGTGTTTGCCTTTCATGACCTTGGCATTTTTAAAGAGTCCAGGCCACTTATTCTGTACCTGCACAGTGGCTCACACTCTATGTTCTGGTTTGAGCCTCACAGATCTCTACCATGAGGGTTGATTCCATGCACAAATAAGCCAATAGAAATTAAGACTCAGTTACAGCAAGAGGGCTCACATAATCTACCCAAGAGACATTCCTGGAGCACCCAGGTCAGATGACCAAGAGATGGCAACAGTGGACCCCACAGGACACGTACGACATAAGGCCATTCCACCAAGCCTGGGAGTCATTGCAGATTTACCCCCTCTATTTCCTGAAACTTCTGTTTTCCAGTATTCACTGGATGCCTGTATGTACATGTTTTTCATTATATTATTATATATACTGTTGAATGCAAAACATGTGTGCTTCTATTTACTTTACCTATATTGTATACTCAACACCATAAAATTGGGAAAATGAATGAACACTTGAATGATAGTCTAGAATCAATCTAATCCTGAAACCTCAAATTTATCATGGCTATTACTTTAGTACATATCAGTTCCTTTGAGTTTTTTGATTGTTTGTGTTTCTTAATCACCGTTTCAATATGTGGGTCAGAGTATACTAAGGTGGGGTAAACAGTGACAATGGTGCTTTGCATATTACAGTTAGAGTAGACTAATTTAAGTAGGATCTTTTCCAAACTAGAGACCTGTGGCCCAGAAATCTAAGATTAAAGGGATAATGGCTTGTGGGGATCAAGTCAAGAAAAACCTTGGGGCTCTTGTGGAGTAAGTAGCCCAAATGATCAAAACAAGAACCAAATTTGCATACAACAAGATATAAATTCACCATTTGGGGATTAATTGCTAAGTAAGAGGGGGTGAATTATAAAAATAGCGCCAAAGAAAATTAGCTTCCTGGATATGAAAACCTTGGATATTCCTTCTATGGTTACATGGAACAATCGGTACTTCAGCCTCTGGATGGAGGTCATGTCTGCTCATGTCTTAACTGTTATTATTTTTTTATCCAGAGAAATTCTTTAAATAGTTTATCCCCATGAGACACGTTATACTTCATATAAAATAAACTTTACTTATTTTGTCCCAGGATTGAGGACGAATAACACACAGGCAATAAATTGTATCATAGGAAATATATTTCATTTAAAGGGAAAGATTTTTGTTACAGAAGTTTACCACTGAAAACTTTAAAATACAATTTTTCTTTGAGAAATAATTTTATAATATTGTATTATCATGATACGCAAACGTTTTTCCCTTGGGGAAGAAACAGCACATGTTAAATTCATTTGAGTGTGAAAGATATTACATATAATAAAATATTACTATTCAGCATTCATTGACAACTTTAATATTCACTAACTATAGTTGTTATACTTTCTAAGATTTTATATTTTCATGACAGATATAAAGACCTTAAATGAATCTAAAACTTTCCAAAGAATATGCAGCCCACTTCCCACTTTCAATATGCAAATATTATACAAATACTCCCTGAGGATTTGAAGTACTTTATCATTTATTTAAAGTTTTCTTTTTCAAGACATATTTAATATTGGATTTAATCATCTTTGTAGATGTTATCAATATTTCTCAGGGCATATTTTGGAGTAAGCAAATATTTGTTTATATACTTTTAAAAATTATTGTATTCTATAAACCAGTACTCATCACACACAAATAATTGCAGCAAAATAAATAAATAAATAAATAAGGTGGTGCATGCAGAAACACCATCTCACATTTGAATCTCAAAGGGTGCAAATAAGTCCTGGGAAGCATTCTCTGCATTTGGCCTGGAAAAAGGCAATGTAATTTGAAATGCAATCTCATAACTCATAACTTTTATATTGTATAGGCCATACATTTTTATTTTTTTAAGTGTAGAAATAAAAGAGCAATTACAAGTTAATTTATAAGCACCATGCGAGAGAGTCACTAAGGCTCTAAAAACAACACACTGAAAGTTCAGTTGAGCAAGCCAGAGCAGCACTTGTGGAAGAGATCCTCTAACCATCTCCAGTAAGAACTATTATGTTTAATATGCTGTGAGTCTTAGACTACTTAGACAACTCAGTCTGAAAGTTAATCAAACATTTTTTATGGGGACTTTAGCCCTCGTATATCCATATGGAAAAAAAAAAAAAACCTGACCCATATTTTTTCTCTATTCAAAAAATAATTTTTTAATTAATTTAGATTCTACAGGTTTTTCTATTTAAACCCCATCATATACTTTATTTGCTGCATAAAAATAAAATGAACTACGATTCTTTAACAAAATTATAAATATAAAAAACATGAATTACAAAAATTACTTTCTACATAAAATCATGAGTTAGTTTACGTAACATTTCCAATTACCATGTAACATCAGTGAAGCCTTCAAGTTTTATAAGGACAAAGGAGAGAAGAAGAAAATATTACACAGAACAGAAAAAAAAATGAGGACAACATTAATGCCCTCCAATTAATAGTAACTAACTAATAATAACTACCTCAGCTCCAAACTGACTTCCCCAATAGCCTATTGCAGTTATTAAAAATCTCTCAAATAGAATTTTGTTTTTTTGAGATAAGTTCTTGGTCAAATGCCTTAACAGGTACTATATTAAACCATGAAAATTATAGTTTAAGCAGAGAGAGAAAGCCAGAGATTCTTATGAAAAGAAAAGAGAACTGCGGACAAGTCCTGCCGGGGGTGAGGATGATGGAGACGCAAAGACCTGACTCCAGAAACCAGGTTCAGTGATGCAGATCCACTTTTTTCAGGAAGTAAGCTAGCTTATATACATGGGTTCAGCCTATAGGGTGTTACAGCATGTTCTTCAAAGCCAATGGCTGAAAAGATCAAGGAGCTGCGTGGTTGGCGCTAAGTCACTTCCTTATAGCAGGGGAGCTCCCTTCCTGGGTGTGCCTAGGAGGGTTCTGGGAACTGGAGTGTTCTCACAGCAGTGCATCAGCCACAGCTGCTAGGAATGCGCTCTGCACTCCACCCACAGAGAACCAGGTCCTCATACAAGGTTTGTGTTCCAGGCCAGATTCAGTTAGCTCCTTTGGATAAAGAAGGATCTTCCAAATGGAATGACAGTCATTTAAAAGTAAGATGCATGTTGATGAGAGTCAAAATTGATGGATGAGGTACACAGAAGAGGAAAACTACAGCATTAGGCACACACTTTGTAGGCTGTTATAAAGTGTTGTTACCTACCACAGGCAACAGAACTTCAGTCACTAACCTGGGCCACAAGGTAAGTCTTGAGTAGTGGGATAGGCTTTTAGGGATGATGGTAGGATCAGGATTAGGAAATAAGCTGCCTAACTAATTGAGTTTGGGATTCAGCTCTAAAGTTGAACTTGGAAGAGCAGAGTATCTAGCAAAAAAATTTAATTTTAAAATCTTTAGAGGTTAGCTTAAAGCAGAAACTCAATTTTTTGACCTGGACAAATGTGGTGGTCAGGTGTACAGGGAAGAGATAATTTAAGACAGCAAATTCTCACCAGTTCTAATGTGTCATAAGGCAACTTATCTACTACAACTTGAGCACCAGGGCTTATGTTCTCTGGTGCATTCTTTCCAAACCAGCAGATATAAATCTTACCTATACCATCTACTAATGTTTCATGGCAAGTTAAATAATATCTCTAAGTCCTGTATCTCTATATTTAAATAAAAAATTGTAAAACCTGTATTTTAAACCTCAGTGAGAACACTTTGATGGCACTCAATAAATGTTAGCTTTCCACTAGCTGGACACATGCTTAGTTCTTTGTATCAACCTCATCTCCATTTTATTATAAAGAATTAAGATCTGGTGTATATCTCTTTTGATTAAGTATAAGTACTTTGATTAATGAGCAATCAAAATTATCTTAGAAATTGGAAAAGGTATATATTATAGTCTTTTCCAAACCATTCTCTTCAAGGGTAAAAGTCAAAATTATATGTTTTTTCAGCCAACACATTTGACACCCTCAAACATTACTATCCTGCAAAACCAATATTTTACAAACTCCATTCCTTTCTTAGATGCATTACTCATTATCTCTTTCTTGCTTTATCCTGATAAATGGCTTTAGGTCACAATCAGGCATCAAATCAATGAGTCAAGACCCCAATCAACAAGATTTTACAAGTTCTCCAGTGACTCTGCCTGGGCTTGCTGAGAGTCCTAAAAGGTTGCTTTCCCTCCTACATGCTCTAAAGTGACTTTTGTGTCTTATCTCAACACTATCAGTATCATGAATTCAAGATATGTTTGTTTTAGTAAAGTCCACACTTTGTAATGTTCTGAAGTATGTTGGAAATATTGTTGAAGACTTCAGTTTCTTTGGGCTCTAAGAATGACATGTACCTTGGCTGAACTTTGAAATAAGTTCTACGTTTATCACTGTTTTACTGCATCCTTTTATTTCTGTTGGTTTTCCTTACAAGCATGATTTCTCTTTGATCTTTTCATACTTTGTAGCTAGAGTGAAATTTATAGTGTATGAGCTTCAATTCTCTTCCTATAAAATAGCTTTGACAATTTAGTGCCACAATATTTCTCTCCTACATGAACAAAAGAGAACTCATTCTAGGTATAGAATCTTGGTTTATTTTTTCTAAATTTTCAAAAAGTTGCTTTTAAATATTCTGAGTCATGCTATCTATGAAGAATATGAGAAAAACTACAAGTTATATTCTCTTTATGTATTCCAGTAATTTTTGACTTTTAATGCCATCAAAATTTTTGGTAAGTAATATGACTTTTATTCATTTTGAGGTACTTATTTGAAAAGTCAACATGTACTATTTTTTCTTCATCCCAACCATTCCTCTTCAATAACCTATACCCCAGCTAGCTCTCTACACACAATACCCCAAAGGGACATTCACAGTGCAGAAAAAAGTTTCCTTTGATTTTCAGATCTCCCCAGCCCCACAATCTATTTCCTAATCTCAGTGATAGCTCGCTCCCCATGTTCTAATGTACCTAATAATTTCACTTCATCCCCTCCTTTATTAAATGTTTATTTATCTCTCACTATGTTTTAGCCTCTAGGCTAAGTGCTGGTGATGTTGAAACAAAGAACATGGAGCCCCAGATCTGAGAAATTCTGCAAGAATCACAAGTCTACCGGGTAAAAATTAACATAGACTGTCATACAAGAGCACATGAGGGAGAATTTTTAGAAGTACTGCTCACTAGTACCACGTAGCATTGCCAAATTTCTGATAGGAGCCACAGCAGTCAGTGGTAGCTCCATTAGAGACTATGGTTACCTGTGGGTTTCTAGTGGTCAATCTTCTCAACAGAAGAAAATTACAATTATTTCCATGATCACTGAAGGGTCTCCTATGACTAGCTAATCTTCCTCACTGGATTGATCTGAAATAATCTTCTTTAGGATTATCTATGACAATATGCCTGCTGACTTTTGCAGTGGCAAGCAGGGTTTTGATCAGCTCTTTTAAAGAAGAGTTTCCTTAAGTATTGATTCAACACATCTTAACATAGAAACCACACAATCATATCTAAACAATTTACCTAAAATACCCCTCATTATGCCCTTGAGTTAGGGTAAATTCACATAGTTCCAAAAAAATTCTGATAATTGTGTTATGGCACACACTCAGTTAAAAAACCCCAGAAGACACAGAATGTCACTCATCTCTATGTTTTGGAATGCTGCTAAATCTGATACTCACACTAGAGTCATTCAAAAAGTGAAGCCCAGAAAATTTCAAGGTCTTTCAAAAATTATATGCAATAGAGATTTGGACTGCATGAAGAATTTGGGATTCTCCATGGTAGCAAATACTGATCAGATATTTATTAAAATGCTATTATTCAAACAAATCCATGAAAAGAGTAGTGATTACTGTCAGATACACTTAAAAGTGCACTAAATTTTGCATGAATGATCTCACTTAACTCTCATAAATACTTATGGACCAAGTAAACTCATTATAGCCTTTTAACAATGGCAAACTGATGTTTAGAATAAAATAATAGTATCAATTGTCTGACATATTTATTTAAAAGTATACTGGCAACAGTAGCTTATGCAGTTAAGGTATTTGACAAAACTCTCAAATATTCTTGTGTGTCATTAACATTTAGGAACAGATAGAAAAATTTTCTTCTAAGACATAATCAGAGGGTGCATTTTTTGACTCTGTGGTGTTCAAATTACCTATATAATCCACAAACTTTTACTGATCTGTGACAATATAAATCAGATTGAGACTGACATTTTAGCAATTTTTATAAGAATGTGACACTGTCCCTAATTCTATGCACCTTATTATTTATCTAGTATTTAATTTTTATTGTTTTTTAATAAAGTACGAGTCCATAATTGCCTAGAAGTTTTTTTAAAAGGCAAATACCTGCTTCATAAATTTGATAGGCACAGTTTTACTTGAGTTATGTACAAAATCTAAAGTTTAATTGAAACTGGTAACTCAAGTGTCAATTTATATCCACAGGACTCATGTAAAAGAGATATTGTCTTTGATAATTTCCAGGAGGAAACTAAAATCAATCTTAAACATATCATAAACTATATTGCTTTTTGAGTTTCTAAATATGCAACATGAGGAAGGATCATGTATCCTTCAGTTTTTTCTGACTCAACTCATTAGTATAATAATTCCCACATCTATATAGAGAATGAGAGAAGGAAATGGTTCTTAAAAATACAATTCACTGAAGCTTTTGAAAAGCTGCGAGGAATTTCAGAGAGCTTTGTGTTTATGCCACATTTTTAATATTAATCTATTATTTTCATGTTATGAATTGGCTTTCATGTAAACTATTTCCATGGTTTTCATATAATACATGTCTATGGTATCATCAAAATTAGCGTCACATTTTCCACTCACTATGGTATTTTTTTGATTACAGAGAAAATTTAAGTTGGTAGAATATACATGAACATTTATAAACCAGGTTTGAGACACTTGGCTTTCTCATTATGCATACCCTTAATCTTGGAGTTACTTAAAAACTCATCAATCATACTACCTACCACAAAAATTTAGGCAATATGGGTATATGTATAATTTTTTACTCTTGGAATATAAATTGCCAGAGAATGAGTTCAAGAATAATTAAATAGATATCTCCCCAATTGCAGAGGTTCCTGAAAACATCAGAAGTAGAAAAAATTTTTCTTTAAAAGAATAAAACCTTAATACTAAATCCTAAATTGCTACAAACTTTATTAAGTGGTAGTATAATAAATGGCCAGGCATCACTACATCTACTGCAAAAGTTATTTATTCTTTAATACAAAACAAAAACACTAGGATACCAAATTAAGGTCAAGATCAAGAACACTTTCCATACATATCTTTTCACTTAAAGTAAGCGCTTCACTGCTTCCCTTTGGCATGTCTGAATTACCAGCATCACTACTCTTATACTTTGGGTCCACTGTTAAGTATAATAAGGGTTCTTCAGACAAGCATATGGTTCTTTGTTACCATAAGAGTCAGCAATCCATCTGATAACCAAGAGGACTACTGAGTAAGTGACTAGTGGGCTGGTAGTGTTCACAATGTGGATATTCTACACAAAGAGTTGATTCACATCCCACAAAGGAGTGAGCAGGCTGGCATAACATTTCATCACATTACATAGAAGAGTGTGTGATTTATTACTACGAATTGTTTATTTCTAAAATTCTATGTTTAATATTTTCTGATGGCAGTTGACTGCACGGTACTGAAACCAACCGTAGAAAGCAAAATCAAAGAAAGTGAAAGCGCAGATGAGGGGCAAATGCTATACATACTTACTCCCATGATAAGAGCTATAATGAGATGAAGAAGCAGTACACTGTCAGATAAAAATCACCTGGCATGTGGGTCTTATTCCTTCATATATGTACCCTTCTGAAAAGTCTGAAAGTTCTATTTTAAAAAACCTATCATTATTATATTTAATAATTATTGGTAAATTTAATTATAACCCAAGCATTTTATGATGGGAAGTATCTGATGTCAATAAGTGCTGCTTGTAAAAACAAATGCAATCATATTAATGGCATAGCATTTACTTATGCTGAATGACTCAAAATTGTCAAGTACAGAAGTATAATTGAATTAAGCTAAGTTAATGGTTTTATATGCTAGACAAAATTTCTAGCACTGGAACACATTAAAAAAATATCCAGAACAGCTCACAGTCCCTTTTTTTAAAAGCATTAAAAGTGACAGAAGGCCCTGGCCGGTTGGCTCAGTGGTAGAGCGTCAGCCTGGTGTGCAGAAGTCCTGGGTTCGATTCCCGGCCAGAGCACACAGGAGAAGCGCCCATCTGCTTCTCCACCCCTCCCCCCTCCTTCCTCTCTGTCTCTCTCCTCCCCTCCCGCAGCGAGGCTCCATTGGAGCAAAGATGGCCTGGGCTCTGGGGATGGCTCCTTGGCCTCTGCCCCAGGCGCTAGAGTGGCTCTGGTCGCAACAGAGCGATGCCCAGAGGGGCAGAGCATCTCCCCCTGGTGGGCAGAGCGTCACCCCCTGGTGGGCGTGCTGGGTGGATCCTGGTCGGATGCATGCGGGAGTCTGTCTGACTGTCTCTCCCTGTTTCCAGCTTCAGAAAAATACAAAAAAAAAAAAAAAAGTGACAGAAATTCTGAAACACAAACTGGCTTCTATTTAGACTAGATATGATATAGAACTACCAATTACTTAGATATTTGTTTATGAGTAATTGTGGCATCTGTTTCAAACTCTATTCTTGTCCTTTCTTTGAACAGCCTGAATAAAAGCAGGTTTCCTTACACACAACAGACAATAACATTAAAACAAAAATCAATTTTATTAACACAAATTTATGAATCAGTTTATAATTTTCTGATAATTTTTAGTCTTAAAGACACTAAAAATATACTAAAAATAAACAAATGAAATGTAAGTACTTAAATGTTGCTAGGAAATTCTATAATCTAAGCATATATATTAGCCCAATGTTGACCACCCCAATGGGCCCTCTGTTATGTAAGACTGTGTTACTGGTCTATCACCAAAAGACTAATAAGTTGAATTTGTGTATCAAGGTGATATGGAATTGGGCCCCTATCTCTGCCAACTGTAGCACATTTTGCAATTAAGGACATAGGCTAGATTTCAAGGCCATTTATTGCTATGGGATAAGCAAGCATCTTCTGATTTCCTGAAGATGAAATGTAGTGAGTTTTAATTTATATTTTAAGCAATAAAAACACTTAGTTAACATTATGCTCAGTATTTATATTTACTATCAATTTTTTGCTTTTGTAAGTATTCATATTAATGTTTGTTCTATCCATACAAACATTATTTTTATTCTTTTTAGGTGAGGGGAGGAGAGATAGTGAGGCAGACTCCCTCATGCACCCTAACTAAGATTCACCCAGCAACCCCTTCTGGGGTCGATGCTCCAGTGCTGAGCTATTTTTAGCACCTGAAGCTGACATACTCAGGCCAACCAAGCTATCCTCAGAACCTGGACTGACACTGGAACCAATCAAGCCACTGGCTATCAGAGGGGAAGAGAGAGAGGAGGGGGAAGGAAGGGAAGAGAAGCAGATGGTTGTTTCTCTTGTGTGTCCTGATCAGGAATCAAACTTGGGATGTCCATATACCAGGTTGATGATCTATCCACTGAGCCACTGGCCAGGGCCCATAGAAAGAAGTTTAAAAGCTATAAAAAGTTAATCAAGCACCCTGGCCAAGTGGCCCAATTGTTTAGCAAATCCTCCCAAAATGTCAGGTTTGCAGGTTCGATATCCATTTAGGGCACCTACAATAATCAACGAATTATGGCATAAATAAGTGGAAAAATAAATTGATCTCCTCTTTCTTTCTCTAAAAGAATAAAAATAATAATAATTAACCTAGGAAACAAAAGTTAAAATGTGTTTACACTTTGGTTGTGGTAATTGTTTGCATTTTAAAACTCAACTCATTTTCACTGTGATATGCAAAAACTTCTACAAAGAAATGACAACAAATTGGATAACTAGGCTTTCAATTTGCAAAACATTTGTCAGCCAAGACCATTGAATACAGATTTAACCAAGCTGGCTTCCTAAGCTTCATAAGGAAAAACAATGTCAGGCTAGATATAAAACATGTGTTATGGTGAAAAAACAAATCATCTTCAGTAATGAGGTTAGCAAGTTCAAGCCATGGAGCCTACTAGTCAAGGCTTAAATATGCCTCAGGTTCATTCAGTGTGCCAGGCATTACTGCGCTCACTTCTGTGGAATTCTAACTTGGGTTGCACAGTGAATTATGTTTCCATTGCTCTCAAGGCAAGACACATGGGAGAATGCATCTCGTCATGGATGAAGTGAGACCTAAGGATGTCCCTTCTCCAGAAATAAAATGAAATACTATCAGAGGTAAAAAGAGTTCTTAAAATGGATGAAAACTAGGGGAGAGAAAAGCAAAGGAAACTAAGGAAAACCCTCTGGTCATTCAAAGTAGAGAAGTCAAATTTAAATTGCCACAACACTCTAACAATCCGATGTCTTTATTCTCAAACATAGTGGTCAAAATGAGAAAAAAAAATGTAGAAGGAATCCAGCTGTGGTATTCATTTTTAGCCCAAAGTAAATAATCATTGAGCAGAAGTTTCTTTTCCACATATTGCTGGCTTTCAACATATATGCACTTTTAATGAAGAGCACGTGAAGGAGAGCTGATGGAGGCCTCAGAGCTCCAGCCAACTCCGCTGCGGTTCGGGATTCCGATCCAACAGCCACTGCTGACTGCTCACAGTAATATTTAAAATGACTTCTTCACCCTACAAAATCTTGTTTTTATAAAAGCCATGGCATCTCATAAGCCATAATTACTTAAACTATCTTATGGCTTCCATAGTTAACCTTAGCCAACCCATGCAATTGTTTACAATTAAATCCACGTCATTTAAAAATGGGCCTAAAAAATGTCATTACAGCTTAACAGTTACTGTATCCTTCTACATGGATGCTTCATTTTTTTTTGTCCAAATTAAATAATTTAATGAACAGTAGAGAATGTTGAACAAAGGACTCAAAGATTGGCCAATTCTCTTAAATGCAATTTAAGATTACTAATTTATTATTCATTAACTTTGGTTCATTTAATAAATATATATCAAGCAACTTTTATATGTAAACCCTCAAGTTATGCTGGTGATGAAGTAGTAAAAAAATAGATCTTTTGCCTTTAAGACCCATAAGAGCTCACTTGTGTTTATGTGTATGATGGGGGGGGGGGATTTGAACTTGTGTGGCAACAGTTAAGTAATCACACCTACAATATATCATTTAAGGCAAAGTAACTACTGTAAAGAAAACTAGAATGCAAATGAAAGATTAGAACACAAAATTTTATACAAATGTGTACTTTCAAAATAACCACAATCACATACTTCCCTATTAATGTCTCCAGACTCAATGCAATATGACTTAGGTAACTTATGTCATGTGTATCTCTTTATCTCTCTTTTAGGTAGTTTCTTGAAGTTTCTTGGAGTGACTTATATCTCTGCTACTCATCGCTTTCCATCCCAGTGCTGCGTGGGGACTGGATGTGTGCCTGACGTTTTTTCTCAGTTAACTGTGGTTGCATCCTCTGTTTTTGGCACTGGTGGTGGTGGTACATTTTAGTCATAGATGTACTTGCAAGCAATGCCTTAATTCTTAACAAGAGATGACAAAAGTAACTTTGGAAAACACAGAGGCTGGTGAAGAATATTTTTAACAAAATAGTATCTTTCTATATCCCTCAAATAACTGCAGAGAAAATTGTCAATTCTGGTGCTAATTGCAGCCAACCTTGAACTAATGAATAACCCTTTTCTATATAATCCTAGCATTACATCACTGAAAAATGTGCTCAATTTCTTGGTCTGTTATCATCTTTATCAGTTAGTCTTTCTACTTAAAACAAAGGAGATCCCATTTCAACAGAACATTGTTTTATAGTTTTTTTCTTCTTGCAAGACTTTCTTTACCTGTTGATTTGCATTTTTTTCCATTTAAAAGTGAGTACTAACACTTAACAGATTAATTGACTTAAAGAACATTTAATGAGTACCTGGTTACCCATTCTAAGTTACACTGTATAAACCATGAAGCTTATGATCTGGACTAGTGGTTCTCAAAGTGTGTGCCAGGGAGCACTGGTGCACCCTAGAAAATTTCCATGTGCGTCCTATGCTATTCCAGAGAAATATGTGCCTGTTGGGGACCAAAAAACCAACAGGGTCTTTGGAGTTTAGATTTTGGGGGGACAGAGGTGTGGGGAATTGGCTGTAAACTGACAGCCTGCCCAACCCTCCACCTCACTTGCCTGCAAAAGGCTATTAAGCTGTGGTGCTGGATTGTTTACACTACACCCCATGTTGTCCAGAAAACTGGAGGCAAGTTTCTTTTATCCTTTGTTTGGTGTAAAGTTAAGATGTATGTTGATTTGATAATGGCCTCGCTTTGCCCTATAAATAAGGCAAGATGCAGTTTTGGGGCACACTTTGTTCTTGCCAGCAGCAATTACAGGGTCCGCCCAACCCTGTATTTTCTTTTTATATATATATATATATATAATTTTATTTTTTTAATGGAGCAACATCAATAAATAAGTATACATATATTCAAAGATAACAAGTCCAGGTTTTCTTGTCATTCAATTATGTTGCATACCCATCACCCAAAGTCAGATTGTCTTCTGTCACCTTCTATCTAGTTTTCTTTGTGCCCCTCCCCCTCAACCTTTCCCTATCGCTTCCCCCCTCCCCCCCCGTAACCACCACACTCTTATCAATGTCTCTTAGTTTCATTTTTATGTCCCACCTACGTATGGAATAATGCAGTTCTTGGTTTTTTCTGATTTACTTATTTCGCTTCGTATCATGTTATCAAGATCCCACCATTTTGCTGTAAATGATCCAATGTCATCATTTCTTATGGCTGAGTAGTATTCCATAGAGTATATGTGCCACATCTCCTTTATCCAGTCATCTATTGAAGGGCTTTTTGGTTGTTTCCATGTCCTGGCCACTGTGAACAATGCTGCAATAAACATGGGGCTGCATGTGTCTTTACGTATCAATGTTTCTGAGTTTTTGGGGTATATACCCAGTAGAGGGATTGCTGGGTCATAAGGTAGTTCTATTTTCAGTTTTTTGAGGAACCACCATACTTTCTTCCATAATGGTTGTACTACTTTACATTCCCACCAACAGTGTATGAGGGTTCCTTTTTCTCCACAGCCTCTCCAACATTTGCTATTACCTGTCTTGCTAATAATAGCAAATCTAACAGGTGTGAGGTGGTATCTCATTGCAGTTTTGATTTGCATTTCTCTAATAGCTAAAGAAGATGAGCATCTTTTCATGTATCTGTTGGCCATTTGTATTTCTTCCTGGGAGAAGTGTCTGTTCATATCCTCTTCCCATTTTTATTGGATTGTTTGTTTGTTTGTTGTTGACTTTTATGAGTTCTTTGTATATTTTGGATATTAGGCCCTTATCTGAGCTGTTGTTTAAAAATATCATTTCCCATTTAGTTGGCTTTCTGTTTATTTTGTTATCAGTTTCTCTTGCTGAGCAAAAACTTCTTAGTCTGATGTAGTCCCATTCATTAATTTTTGCCTTCACTTCTCTTGCCTGGGGAGTCAAATTCATAAAATGCTCTTTAAAACCCAGGTCCATGAGTTGAGTACCTATGTCTTCCTCTATGTACTTAATTGTTTCAGGTCTTATGTTTAGATCTTTGATCCATTTTAAGTTAATTATAGTACAGGGGGACAAACTGTAGTCCAGTTTCATTCTTTTGCATGTGGCTTTCCAGTTTTCCCAGCACCATTTATTGAAGAGGCTTTCTTTTCTCCATTGTGTGTTGTTGGCCCCTTTATCAAAAATTATTTGACTATATATATGTGGTTTTATTTCTGGACTTTCTATTCTGTTTCATTGGTCGGAGTGTCTATTTTTCTGCCAATACCATGCTGTTTTGATTGTCATGGCCCTATAATAGAGTTTGAAGTCAGGTATTGTAATGCCCCCAGCTTCATTCTTTTTCTTTAGGATTGCTTTGGCTATTCGGGGTTTTTTATAGTTCCATATAAATCTGATGATTTTTTGCTCCATTTCTTTAAAAAAAGTCATTGGAACTTTGATGGGAATTGAATTAAATTTGTATATTGCTTTGGGTAATATAACCATCTTGATTATATTTATTCTTCCTAACCAAGAACAAGAAATATTCTTCCATCTCATTATATCTTTTCCGATTTCCCTTAACAATGGTTTATAGTTTTCATTATATAAGTCCTTTACATTCTTTGTTATGTTTATTCCTAAGTATTTTATTTTTTTTGTTGCAATCGTGAAGGGGATTATTCCTTTGAGTTTGTTCTCAATTATTTCATTGTTGGCATATAGAAAGGCTATTGACTTCTGTATGTTAATTTTGTATCCTGCGACCTTACTGTATTGGCTTATTGTTTCTAGTAGTCTTTTTGCGGATTCTTTGGGGTTTGCGATGTATAGGTTCATATCATCTCCAAAAAGTGATATTTTTACTTCTTCTTTTCCAATATGGATGCCTTTTATTTATTTGTCTTGTCTGATTGCTCTGGCTAGAACCTCTAGTACCATATTAAATAAGAGGGGAGAGAGTGGACAACCCTGTCTTGTTCCTGATTTAAGGGGGAAAGCCTTCAGTTTTGTGCCATTTAATATGATGTTAGCTGATGGTTTATCATATATGGCCTTTATCATGTTGAGATATTTTCCTTCTATACCCATTTTGTTGAGAGTCTTAAACATAAAATTGTGTTGTATTTTATCGAAAGCCTTTTCTGCGTCTATTGATACAATCATGTGGTTTTTTTTCTTTGTTTTGTTGATATGGTGTATTACGTTAACCGTTTTACATATGTTGAACCATCCTTGAGATACTGGGATGAATTCCACTTGATTATGATGTATTATTTTTTTAATATGTTGTTGTATTCGATTTGCTAGTATTTTGTTTAGTATTTTAGCATCTGTATTCATTAGAGAAATTGGTCTGTAGTTTTCTTTTTTTGTGCCATCCTTGCCTGGTTTTGGTATGAGGGTTATGTTGGCCTCATAAAATGTGTTTGGAAGTATTGCTTCTTCTTCAATTTTTTGGAAGACTTTGAGTAGAATAGAACCAAGTCTTCTTTGAATGTTTGATAAAATTTGCTGGTATAGCCGTCAGGGCCTGGACTTTTATTTTGGGGGAGGTTTTTAATGCTTTTTTCTATTTCTTCTCTACTAATAGGTGTGTTTACGCTTTCTGCTTCTTCTTGACTCAGTCTAGGAAGGTTGTATTGTTCTAGGAATTTATCCATTTCTTCTAGGTTGTTGAATTTAGTGGCATAAAGTTTTTCATAGTATTCTACAATAATTTTTTGTATATCTACGGTGTCCGTGGTGATTTCTCCTCTTTTATTTTGGATTTTGTTTATATGACTTCTTTCTCTTTTTTCCTTGGTAAGTCTTGCCAAGGGTTTGTCAATTTTGTTGATCTTTTCAAAGAACCAGCTCCTTGTTCTATTAATTTTTTCTATAGTTTTTCTGTTCTCTAATTCATTTATTTCTGCTCTGATTTTTATTATCTCCTTTCTTCAGCTGGTTTTGGGATTTTTTTGTTTTTCTTTTTCTAGTTCCTTAAGGTGTGAAGTTAAGTGGTTCACTTGGGCTCTCTCTTGTTTGTTCATATAGGCCTGAAGTGATATGAACTTCCCTCTTATCACTGCTTTTGCTGCATCCCATAGATTCCGATATGTCGTATTGTCATTTTCATTATTCTGTATATATCTAATGATCTCTGCACTTATTTCTTCTTTGACCCATTCATTTTTTAAAAGTATGTTGTTTAGTTTCCACATTTTTGTGGGATTTTTTTCCTCTTTTTTGCAGTTGAATTCTAGTTTCAAGGCTTTATGATCAGAAAATATGCTTGGTCAACTTCGATTTTTCTGAATTTGCTGATGTTGTTTTTGTGGCCCAACATATGGTCAATTCTTGAGAATGATCCATGTACACTGGAGAAAAAGGTATACTCAGTCACTTTGGGATGAAATGTCCTGTAGATGTCTATCATATCCAGGTGCTCTAGTGTTTTGTTTAAGGTCACTATGTCTTTGTTGATTCTCTGTTTGGATGACCAATCTAGAGCCGTCAGCGGTGTATTGAGGTCTCCAAGTATGATTGTATTTTTGTAAGTTTTTGTTTTAAGGTCAATAAGTAGCTGTCTTATATATTTTGGTGCTCCTTGGTTTGGTGCATATATATTAAGAATTGTTATGTCTTCTTGATTCAGTGTTTCCTTAGCCATTATGAAATGGCCATTTTTGTCTCTGAGTACTTTTTCTGTCTTGTAGTCAGCATTATCAGATATGAGTATTGCTACGCCTGCTTTTTTTTGGATGTTATTTGCTTGGAGTATTGTTTTCCAGCCTTTCACTTTGAATTTGTTTTTATCCTTGTTACTTAGATGAGTTTCTTGTATGCAGCATACAGTTGGATTTTCTTTTTTAATCCATTCTGCTACTCTGTGCCTTTTTATTGGTGAGTTTAATCCGTTTACATTTAGTGTAAGTATTGACAATTGTGAGTTCCCTATTGCCATTTTTTATCTTGCTTTCTGTTAGTTTTGTTTCTTGTTTGAACCTTTTCTTTGGTTTTCTATTTTTTGTTTTTTATTTGGTTGTATTCCATACATCTTTCCTCTGTTGCTATCTTTTTTATTTCATGTGCTTCTGTGGTGTTTTTTTTCCAATAGTGGTTGTTACCTTTAAGTAATGAAAAGGGTTCCTACCCTGTTCATTGTAGCAAATTATTTTATGAGTACTTTTGCACTCCATTGTCCTTTGCTACTGTTAATCTCCATCTTCTCCCCCCCTTTCTTTTTATTGTTGTCACAGTTTAAATTTGGTTTTATTGTGTTCTTCTTGGAGCTTTTACTTTTGGCTCTGTTTTTTTTTTTTTGTTCTTTGTATATGATTGGAGAACCCCCTTTAGTAATTCCTGGAGTGGGGGTTTTCTGATAATAAATTTCCTCATCTTTTCTGTATCTGTGAATGTTTTTATTTTTTCTTCATATTTGAAGGATAGCTTTGATGGGTATAGTATTCGTGGCTGAAAGTTCTTCTCTTTCAGGACTTTAAATATTGGGGTCCACTCTCTTCTAGCTTGTAGAGTTTCTGCTGAGAAATCTCATGATAATCTAATGGACCTTCCTTTATATGTCGTATTCTTCTTTTCCCTTGCTGCCTTGAGAATTTTTTCTTTGCTGTTGGTTTGTGCCAATTTCATTATGATATGCCTTGGAGTAGGTTTGTTGGGGTTAAGAAAACTCGGAGTTCTGTTTGCTTCTTGAACTTGAGGTTTTAGTTCTTTCCACAGGCTTGGGAAATTCTCATCTATTATTTTTTGAGTATGTTCTCCATTCCACTTTCTCTCTCTTCTCCCTCTGATATACCTATTATTCTTATGTTATTCTTTTTGATGGAGTCAGATAATTCTTGTAGGGCTATCTCATTTTTTTTTTAATTTTTGAGTCTCTTTCTTCTTCTCTCTGTTGTACCTCAAGTTGCTTGTCTTCTATTTCACTAATCCTCTCTTCTATCTGACCTGTTATATTAGCTAAGCTTGTTACTTCGTTTTTTAGCTTGTGAATTGAGTTTTTTTTTTGTGTTTGATTTGTTTTTATACTTTCAATTTCCTTGGACATATATTCTTTGTGTTCATTGAGTTGTTTTCTGAGCTCCCTAAATTGCCTTTCTGTGTTTTCTTTTATATCTCGGAGGATTTTTAGGATTTCTATCTTGAATTCTTTGTCATTTAGCTCCAAGGTTTCCAATATATTAAATTTTTTTCCATAGATTTTTCCTCATCTAGCTGTGTTACCTCTCTTTCTTTTGTATCCATGATATTCAATTTTCTCTTCCTTAATGGCATCTGAGGATGGTTTTGTTGATAGTATTAATGAGATTTAATAAAGAATAAAAAGTTAAAAAATTAAAAATCAAAGAGTTGGTTTTTTTAAAAAAAATTAATAATGAAATAAAGAAAAATAAAATAAAATAAATTTTTTTTAAAAAAGGAAATTATTCCCCCCTCCTTTTTTCCTCTCCTTTCCTCTCCCCTCTTTCTTGAGAAAATCTTGTGGTGAACTGTGAATTATAACAAACAATGCCTGTAATGGAGGGCCTGAATTGGGGAAAAGTAATAAAGGGGCAAAAAAAAAAAAAAGAAAGAAAGAAAAAAGGAGGGGGTATGGACCCACAAAAAGCAAATAAGGAAAAATTTTGGGTCAAGAATAAAATAATAAAATGATTTGCTTTTAGGTGTTGATTGACTAAGAGTTATGATGAGAGGAATAAGAGGGAAACAGAAAAATGGGGGGACAAAATAAAAAATTACTATTGTATTTAGTGGAACAAGAACTAGATAAAATGGAGAGCCAGGGATGGGAGCTCTGCTAGTGAATTAAAAAGGTGAAGTAAAAACCCCCCAAAATGCCACAAACATAAGTTTGAGTCCCAGATAAGATAATTTGTTTGTTATTGAGGTTTGAATGAGAGGAGATATAAAGAAGAAAGGAAGAAACTAATATAGAGGGAGAAAAGAAAGAGAGAGAGAGAAAAAAAGAGGGAACCACTAAAAGAAGAAAAAAGTAAAAAGAGGAGAGAGCAAGAGAGTTAAGGGTTTTGGAGTGAAATCTTCATAGAGAGAAAGGAAGAGGAAAGAAAAGATAATGGGAGATGTAACACTTATGGGTAGTGTAGTTTAAGGAGAGGAGAGAATAAGACTGGCAGAGAGTTAATCGGCCAAATTGGAGGAAGAAAAAAAAATATCAAAAATGAATATGGCCCTGGCCGGTTTGCTTAGAGGTAGAGTGTCGGCCTAGCGTGCGGAGGACCCGGGTTCGATTCCCGGCCAGGGCACATAGGAGAAGTGCCCATTTGCTTCTCCACCCCTCCGCCACACCTTTCTTTCTGTCTCTTTCTTCCCCTCCCACAGCCAAGGCTCCATTGGAGCAAAGATGGCCTGGGCGCTGGGGATGGCTCTGTGGCCTCTGCCCTTGGTGCTAGAGTGGCTCTGGTTGCAACATGGTGACGCCCAGGATGGTTGCAACATGGCGACACCCAGGATGGGCAGAGCATCGCCCCCTGGTGGGCAGAGCGTCGCCCCTGGTGGGCGTGCTGGGTGGATCCCGGTCAGGCGCATGCGGGAGTCTGTCTGACTGTCTCTCCCTGTTTCCAGCTTCAGAAAAATGCAAAAGAAAAATAAATTAATTAATTAATAAAAATAAAAGAATGAAGATAAGAGAAACAAACGAACAAATATAATAAAATGGGATAGGTTATAAAGTCTGAAGATTATTCTTGATTTTGAGAGGTTATCTTCTTGCTTTTTCTTTTCTCTCCCTCTTCCTGGTCGGTGACTCTGTACCCCGGGTTCTGCCCCTTTGGCACGCTCAGGTAGAGGTTTGCAGTTGATAAGTCTCTATGGCAATGTCATGTATTGTGCTTTAGTCTCGTTGGCAGTCGAAGCTCATTAGCATTTATAGGCTCCGACAGTGAGAGAGTTCGTGTTCCTGGAGCCTTTCTCCTAGTCTTTCCTTCCTCAATTAGTAGCCTGATAATCCAGCTATGGGGTTGCTGCTGCCTCTGCCTGGATAGTAAGAGGCTCAAAGAGCTGGCAACTCCCCACTCTATTTCCACTCAGCACAGGGCTCTGGGTAAGGCTCAGTCAGTCAGAGCTGCTAGCATAATAAGGCGGGCTTTCCGCCCACTCAAAGACCTCTGGCTCTGCCACTCTGTCCGGTAACGCAAGCGGGTGCCCACTTCCGGGGCGCTTGGAGGAAACTCTCACTCACTGTCTGCGACCAGGATATCCGGCCAGCAGTCTCACACTCTGAGTGAAACCCCCAACTGCAGGGATAAGTTGCAGCATTGGAATTGGCTTTCGGTCCGTCCCCTTGCGCAGCTTTTGCAAGGCGCTGGGGCAGCCCGAGATTCCACTTTGGCCCACACAAAGGCCCCTGACTCTGCCCCTCTGTGTGATAACATGGGCGTGCACTGCCGAGGCACTCGGAGGAATCGCTCACTTCCTATCTGCGTGCGCAAACCAGGATATGAGGCCGGCTGCGTTTCCCTCTGAGTGAAACACCCTCCAGCACGGAAAATCTCCACCATTGGAATTAGTTCTCCCTCCCGTGCACGGCTTTCCCAAGGCGCTGGGGCCGCCCAGAGATTCTGCTTTCGGCCCACACAAAGGCCTCTGACTCTGCCTCTCTGTGGGACAACATGGGCACCCACTCTCAGCGCTTTGGAAGAAATCTCTCACCCACTATCTGTGCACGCCGACCAGGAGATCGGGTAAAATGGCTGTCCTGCTTGTCTTTCTTTGTCTGGTTTTGGCGTGAGTGTTAGCTTGTATTGCCCAGGTTGCCACAGGAACAGTTTTTCCTCGGCTTGGATCTCCGTGCCACAGCCTGGTTCGGCCATTTGTGCCGCGGCCTGGATCTATTCACCCCCTTTGCCCGCCTCAATTTCTATATTCACAGGTCCCAGAGAAAGCTGCCCTGTTTAGGTTAGTGAAGAAGGCAGAGCATTTCTTACTCCCTAATTTCTTCGGCGTTTGGTTATATATTTAGCCAATTTTTCACTCGACCATACCTTCAGGTGTATTGCAAAGCATCTGGAGGCTCCAAGGATAGGTTTTTCTGTTTCTGGTTGAAGATCTTGTTGAGTTTTGGGGGAGATTTATCAGTATCGCTTCCTACCCCGCCATTACTCTGACGTCATCTTCTGTATTTTTTTAATTCATGTATTTTCTTAATTCTTCACTCTTCCCACTTGGGACCTGGAATTACTAGCTGAGCTGGTTCGCAGCAAGTGCCTAGATATAAAAATAAATATAGTTACTCTATTATACCATTTCATTACGGAAATACCTCTCTTTTTGTTAACACATCATTATTATATTTATTATTAACACATCATTATGTTATTTTTAGATAACTACACCCAAATAAAATGAATAGATTTCTCAAAAAGTAGTGTGATATTGAAGAATCCGATTCTAGAAGTGAGAAAATTTTAACTGTAAATAAAATAGAACTTGAAGGCTGACGGGCAGAATTTAATTTATAGCATTTTCTATCACTTAACACTGAACAATACAATTGGAATAGAAACCCACTCATGGAAGCTTCAAGTGATTTTGGTTTAACCTTAACAGAGGAAAAAGAACTGGCAGCTATATCCACTGATTGTAGATTGATGATTAAACATAAGGAATTGTCCCTTGAAGCCTTTTGGATTTCTATAAAAGAATATGTGGCAATATCTAAAAAAGCTTTGAACATTTTACTACACTTTTCAACATCCTATTTATGTGAATTAGGATTTTCTACCCTCAACACAATTAAGTGTAAAAAGAGAGAAATTCTTCAATATATTGACAAGAAAATGAGAATTTGCCTTTCAAATATACCCAAACATTGAAGAAATCACTAGGACACATCAGGCTCATGTTTTTCATAAACACAAGAATAAAAATCTTATCACATTTGTGCAGAGACCTGCTGAATTTACTAAATTTTACTAAGAATGTATTTATCTATATATAAAAAGATAACTCTTTTGTTTGTTTTTTTATTTTTTAACCCCTCTTTTTTACGAATTCTAGAAAACATAACAAAAAATGTAACATAAAAATGTTTTTTAATGTCAGAATAAACTTAATTTTGTTGTATTTATTTCATAAAATTATCATAAAAGCATGCTTGGACTTTATATTTTTTTCTTTAATATATAACTTAATTATTATAACATATTTCTCAGAAATTTGTATATAGTGTGCCTACAATTATTTGTAGAATTTTAAATGTGCCCGTTTTCAAAAAATTTGAGAACCATTGATCTAGACCAGGGGTCTCAAACTCACCCGCCCACCAATTTTGTGCGGCCCACAGACTGGCCCGCAGACTAATCCATGAAGTTTGATTAGTCTGCGGGTCGCACAAAATTGGTGGGCGGGCCGCATGTGGCCCGCAGGCCGTGAGTTTGAGACCCCTGATCTAGACTAACATTTGTTACTAGAGGGAAGAAAACACCTGTACAGATATATTTAAAGCATAAAGATATTTCATTAATAATCTTTCAATTATAACAGTGTATTTTAAGACACATTGAAAAATTTTCTTACTCTAAGTTCCCATTTATTATAAGGCTTAATACAGAATGTATTAAGTAGGCATATAATTGTTCATGTGAAAAATAACATATTAATAAATAATAATTCAAGAATAAACTCTAGCCCTAGTCAGGTAGCTCAGTTAGTTAAAGTGTCATTCTGATACACCAAGGTTGAGGATTTAATCCCTAATCAGGGTACATACAAGAATCAATCAGTGAATGTATAATATAAGTGAGTGGAACAGCAAATCAATGTTTCTTACTCTTTCTTTCCCTCTCCTTTTTTCTCCCTCTAAAATCAATAAAATTTTAAAACATTCAAGAATAAACTCTGTTTTGCATACTAATAACTGTAAATGTACTTTTACCCACCATCTATATAAAATTTTGTATATATAATCTTAAAAATAAAATGTAGTCTTTGTGGCAATTATAACTAAGATTAGCACACTTGGGGATTATTTAGGGGGTCCAGAATATTTATAAACACAAAGTTTAGTTGTAGCTTAGAAAAAGAGAAACATCTCTCCTTTATATTTGCCTCTTCTTTGGGATGGGCTTCCTTAGCTATAATTTTTTTATAATTAAAGCTTGAAAATGTGGAACAAAATGTTTTTCTATCATCAGTTATTTATTGGGTAAGTAGGCATCCATGTAATTATATAAAGATTACCATTGTATTTTTTTTGCTTAGAGTTGAAGACAAAATTGGGAGGGAACAAAAAAATGTTTATAAATATTAACTATCAACAATATATTAAAGTAACATTCCAAAATCCAATTAATGTTCAAAGTAGAATTAGTGTATTTTACTTTTCAATCCATTTATGTTCTCAAAACCAAAGTATTTATTAAGACATTTTGCTATAATTAGAGAACTTATCATATAAAAAAAATTAAGAAGTCCATGTTTTGGTTCTAAATAAAACATTTTTTTTTTTTTGCTGACCAGGTGGTGGCCCCATGGATAGATCATTAGCCTGGGACTTTGAGGGCCCAGACTTGAAACCCTGAGGTTTCAAATCTTGAGAGCAGGCTTGAGAGTGACTTGAGAGTGGGCTCACTAGTTTGAGCACAGGGTCACTGGCTTGAGTGTGGAATCACAGACATGATCCCCTGGTTGCTGGCTTGAGCCCAAAGGTACTGGTTTGAATCCAAAGGTCACTGGCTTGAAGCCCAATGTCGCTGGGTTGAATAAGGGGTCACTGGCTCAGCTGGAGCCCTCCAGTCAAGGCACATATAAAAAAGCAATTAATGAACAACTAAAGTGCCACAACTATCACTTGATGCTTCTCATCTCTCTCCTGTCCTGTCTGCCTGTCTTTTCCACTAAAAAAAAACCAAAACAAACAAACAAAAAAACACCCTATACTAATGGCTTTTATTTAATAAAGGCTGATTTTTTAAATATAAATTTAACAACTTTGACTTGAGAGTAGATGAGTAATTGAATGAGCACAAACTAAAATTTTTGTTTTTTGATATACTTATGATTAGTATCAGAAAATATTGTAGTATTCAGAAGTGATTCCTGAAAAGTTTTTAATTTTATTAAGCATACCAAGAAGCCAAGGGGTCTGAATGGTATACAAATCTCAGGAAAGACAGGGCCCAATAGTGGTCAAATGTAAAGACAAACAAGGACAGTAGAAATGAAAGCTCTATTATTTGGCCTAATTTGAATCTCTGTAACTATCTAAAAAAATATTAACCACTGACAACTGTTTAAAGCGAATAAATTCTTAACATACTTTGGAAAGTTGAAACAATATTAACTGGGTAGTCTTCTTGCTGCTTGTTTATGTTTTTGTTGAAAACTTATTCAACAAGAAATTTGGAAGAATAGCTAATAACCATTTTTTTAATTTTATGTAAAATTTTTAAAATTTTTGAATTACAAAGGCCAAGGTTGAAAGTTCTATCCAAGTAATAAAAGTTATTTTAAAACAATTCACTGTGCACTAGAAAATTAAATAAAACTTAGCTGATTCCCTTAAGAAGCTGATAATCTTAAGTAGAATGGAAACAAACATATTTCAACAGTTATTTTGAGGCCTAGATTAGACAATAAAACACAGAAAAGATCTTGGTTTAGCCTTCATAGCTATGTGATTTCATATCACATAGTTGCTTGTCTCTAAAATTGGAATGATAATAATAGCATCTACCTCATAGGGTTTTTTTGAAAATTAAATTGGCTAATATAGGTAAAATATAGAAGAGTGTTTTATACAAAATCAGTCTATAATGTTCTACTCAAATATTTTATATAAAATAGCATAGTCCCAGGCACTTAGAAAGCACTCAATAAATATTAGTTGGTATTACTGTTTATTATTGAAATGAAGAATTGAGACTCTATGCTAAGAACTGAAACCAAGATTTATGTTTCAGTGAAATACACCAGATAAATATTAGCAAATAATTACTTGGCTTGTGAGGCAGCCATTATATATTAATATGATTTTACAAGAAATTAGACACCTTTAAGAATCTGGTTTTACTGATCTTTTATAGTAAATGATCCCATTTGTGGAATATAACTATGATCAAAAAGCAATGCAGAGTTTTTTTTAAGAGGACTCAAAAGTGTAAGTTGTGTGAGAAAACAAACTAACAAAAATATATAACTAAATAAAAATGGAAGTTGTGATAAAAAATGGAAGTTGTGAGAAATGTAAATATAGTTGTACAAACACTGGTTGCATTATTCAAACATCTCACATAGAGAACTTAAAAGGGTCAGCAAGAGATGAGAAATGGTGAATTCTTTGCAGAGAGATTTGCAAATCCCACCCACATTTACCTAAAAGCTTTCCTGTGCCTCAAGCCTAGTGAAAGATGTCAATGCAGATTTCCACATAAAGTACCTGAGAGAAGTGATTAGATTCTGATAAATAAAGAAAGATGATGTTACTTCCTAGGGACTGTCCAACATTCCCAGCCTTAGTCAACTAACTGAAAGGCTACCTAAAAGTTACACATAGACTGAAGGCAAATAATGTGCAAAAGAGAGCCCAGTGGAACTACCTTAGACCCTGCCTATAAGAGTCACTTGGAAAAGTGAGTGGGATTCAGCAGAGGGGACTGAAAGTTACTAGGGACTTTAAGTCAGTAACAAAGTAGGGAAGAGTATATCACCTCCTCCATCAGAATAACTACAGGTGAGTTAGTCAATGATTGGGCAATCTTCAAAGAGCCCTTGAAAGTGCCCCATCAGAGTCTACATATAGTCAGCCAGGTGACATTTTTCCTATTCTCCATCTCTCTCCTCTCTCACTGTCCTCAAACTCTGGAGAGGTAAAAAATCAGAGGAAGTATTTCTCGGAAGGTGACGTCAGAGTAATGGCACGGTAGGAAGTGATACTGATAAATCTCCCCCAAAACTCAGCAAGATCTTCAACCAGAAACAGAAAAACCTATCCTTGGAGCCTCCAGATGTTTCGCAATACACCCGAAGGTATGGTTGAGTGAAAAATTGGCTAAATATATAATCAAACCCCGAAGGAAATAAAGAGAAAGAAATGCTCTGCCTTCCTCACTAACCTAAATAAGGCTGCTTTCACTAGGAAATGAGAATATAGAAACTAAGGCAGGCAAAGGGGGTGAATAAATCCAGGCCGCGGCACAAATGGCCAAACCAGGCTGTGGCACGGAGATCCAAGCCAAGGAAAAACTGTGCCTGTGGCAACCCAGTCAATACAAGCTAACACTCGCGCCAAACCCAGACAAATAAAGACAAGTGGGGCAGCCATTTTCCTATATCTCCTGGTCAGTGCGCAGATAGTGGGCTAGAGATTCCTTCGAAAGCCCCGGGAATGGGCGCCCATGTTATCCCACAGAGAGGCAGAGTCAGAGGCCTTTGTGTGGGTCAAAAGCAGAATCTCTGGGCCACCCCAGCGCCCTGAAAAAGCCTCACACGGGAAGGGAGCGAGAGCCAATTCCAATGCTGGAACTTTTCTGTGAGGGCGGGGGTTTCACTCAGAGGGTGAGGTGGCTGTCCTGATATCTTGGCCTGCGCACATGGAGAGTGGGTAAGAGATTCCTCCGTGTACTTCAGGAGTGGGCACCCATGTTACCCCACAGAGAGGCAGAGTCAGAGGCCTCTGTATGGGCCGAAAGCAGAATCTCTGGGCTACACCAGCGCCCTGAAAAAGCCGCATATGTGGAGGGAGCAAGAACTAATTCCAACGCTGGAACTTTTCCATGCAGGCGGGGTTTCACTCAGAGGGTGAGGCAGCCAGCCTGATATCCTGGTCTGCGCGTGCAGAGAGTGAGTGAGAGTTTCCTCCAAGTGCCCCAGGAGTGGGCGCCCGCCCATGTTACCGGACAGAGTGGCAGAGCCAGAGGTCTTTGAGTGGGTGGAAGCCCCGCCTGATTATGCTAGCAGCTCTGACTGACTGAGCCTTACCCAGAGCCCTGTGCTGAGTGGGAATAGAGTGGTGAGTGGCCACTTTGAGCCTCTTACTATCCAGGCAGAGGCAGCAGCAACCCCATAGCTGGATTATCAGGCTACTAATTGAGGAAGGAAAGACTAGGAGAGAGGCTCCAGTAACACGGACTCTCTCACTGTCAGAACCTATAAATGCTAATGAGCCTCGACTGCCAACAAGACTGAAGCACAATATATGACATCGCCATAGAGACTTATCAACTGCAAACCTCTACCTGAGCATGCCAAAGGAGCAGAACCCGGGTACAGAGTCACCGTCCAGGAAGAGGGAGAGAAAAGAAAAAGCAAGAAGATAACCTCTCAAATCAAGAATAATCTTCAGAATTTATAACCTATCCCATTTTATTATATTTGTTCATTTGTTTCTCTTATCTTCATTCTTGATTTTTTTTTTCCTCCTCCAATATGGTCGTTTAACTCTCTGCTGGTCTTACTCTCTCCTCTCCTTGAACTACATTACCCATAAGTGTTACATCTCCCATTATCTTTTCTTTCCTCTTCCTTTCTCTCTATGAAGGTTGCACTCCAAAACCCTTAACTCTCTCTCTCTCTCTCTCCTCTTTTTTTTCTTCTTTTAGTGGTTCCCTCTTTTTTTTTTCTCTCTCTCTCTCTCCATCTTTTCTCCCTCTATATTAGTTTCCGCCTTTCTCCTTTACGTCTCCTCTCATTCAAACCTCAATAACAAACAAATTATCTTATCTGGGACTCAAACTTATGTTTGTGGCATTTTAGGGGGGTTTTACTTCACCTTTTTAACTCACTAGCAGTGCTCTCATCGCTGGTACTCCATTTTATCTAGTTCTTGTTCCACTAAATACAATAGTAATTTTTTTAATTTGTCCCCCCATTTTCCTGTTTCCCTCTTATTCCTCTCATCATAACTCTTAATCAACCAACACCTAAAAGCAAATCATTATTCTTGACCCAAATTTTTTCCTTATTTGCTTTTTGTGGGTTCAAACCCCCTTTTATTTTTTGCCCCTTTATTACTTTTCCCCAATTCAGGCCCTCCATTACAGGCATTGTTTGTTCTATTTAGTACAATATAATTCACAGTTCACCACAAGATTTTCTCAAGAAAGAGGGGAGAGGAGAGGAGAGGAAAAAAGAAGGGAAAAGAATAATTTCCTTTTTTTAAATTTTAATTTTATTATATTTTTCTCTATTTCATTATTAATTTTTTTTAAAAAAACAACTTTTTTTTACTTTTTAAACTTTTTATTCTTTATTAAATCTCATTAATACTATCAACAAAACCACAATCAAATGCCATTAAGGAAGAGAAAATCGAATATCATGGATATAAAAGAAAGAGAGGTAACACAGATAGATGACGAAAAATCTATGAAGAAAAAATTTAATATATTGGAAACCTTGAAGCTAAATGACAGAGAATTTAAAATAGAAATCCTAAAAATACTCAGAGATTTACAAGAAAACACAGAAAGGCAATTTAGGGAACTCAGAAAACAACAAAATGAACACAAAGAATATATTTCCAAGGAGATTGAAACTATAAAAACAAATCAAACACAAATAAAAAACTCAATTCACGAGCTGAAAAACGAGTTAACAAGCTTAGCTAATAGAACAGGCCAGATAGAAGGTAGTATTAGTGAAATAGAAGATAAACAACTTGAGGCACAACAGAGAGAGGAAGAGACTCAAAAATTTAAACAAATGAGATAGCCCTACAGGAATTATCTGACTCCATCAAAAAGAATAACATAAGAATAATAGGTATAGCAGAGGGAGAAGACAGAGAAAATAGAATGGAGAACATACTCAAACAAATAATAGATGAGAACTTCCCAAGCCTGTGGAAAGAACTAAAGCCTCAAATTCAAGAAGCAAACAGAACACCGAGTTTTCTTAATCCCAAAAAACCTACTCCAAGGCACATCATAATGAAATTGGCACAAACCAACTACAAAGAAAAAATTCTCAAGGCAGCCAAGGAAAAGAGGAATACAACATATAAAGGAAGGCCCATTAAATTATCAACCGATTTCTCAACAGAAACTCTACAAGCTAGAAGAGAGTGGACCCCAATATTTAAAGTCCTGAAAGATAAAAACTTTAAGCCACGAATACTATACTCATCAAAGCTATCCTTCAAATATGAAGGAGAAATAAAAACATTCACAGATACAGAAAAGTTGAGGAAATTTATCATCAGAAAACCACCACTCCAGGAATTACTAAAGGGGGTTATCCAATCAGATACAAAAAACAACAACAACAAAAGCCAAAAGTAAAAGCTCCAAGAAGAACACAATAAACCAAACTTAAACTGTGACAAAAAGAAAGGGGGAGGGAAGAAAATGGAGATTAACAGTAGCAAAGGATGATGGAGTGCAAAAGTACTCACAAAATAGTGCACTACAATGAACAGGGTAGGAACCCTTTTCATTACTTAAAGGTAACCACCATTGAAAAAACCACCACAGAAGCACATGATTAAAAAAAGATAGCAACAGAGGAAAGATGTATGGAATACAACCAAATAAAAACAGAAGATAGAAAAACGAAAGAGAAGGATCAAACAAGACACAAAACTAACAGAAAGCAAGATAAAAAACGGCAATAGGGAACACAAAATGTCAATACTTATTCTAAATGTAAACGTATTAAACTCACCAATAAAAAGGCACAGAGTAGCAGAATGGATTAAAAAAGAAAATCCAACTGTATGCTGCCTACAAGAAACTCATCTAAGTAACAAGGATAAAAACAAATTCAAAGTGAAAGGCTGGAAAACAATACTCCAAGCAAATAACATCCAAAAAAAAGCAGGCATAGCAATACTCATATCTGATAATGCTGACTACAAGACAGAAAAAGTACTCAGAGACAAAAATGGCCATTTCATAATGGCTAAGGAAACACTGAATCAAGAAGACATAACAATTCTTAATATATATGCACCAAACCAAGGAGCACCAAAATATATAAGACAGCTACTTATTGACCTTAAAACAAAAACTTACAAAAATACAATCATACTTGGAGACCTCAATACACCACTGATGGCTCTAGATTGTTCATCCAAACAGAGAATAAACAAGGATATAGTGGTCTTAAACAAAACACTAGAGCACCTGGATATGATAGACATCGACAGGACATTTCATCCCAAAGTGACTAAGTATACATTTTTCTCCAATGTACATGAATCATTCTCAAGAATTGACCATATGTTGGGCCACAAAAACAACATCAGCAAATTCAGAAAAATCGAAGTTGAGCAAGCATATTTTCTGATCATGAAACCTTGAAACTAGAATTCAATTGCAAAAAAAGAAGAAAAAACTCCCACAAAAATGTGGAAACTAAACAACATACTTCTAAAAAATGAATGGGTCAATGAGGAAATAAGTGCAGAGATCATTAGATATATACAGAATAATGAAAATGACAATACGACATATCGGAATCTATGGGATGCAGCAAAAGCAGTGATAAGAGGGAAGTTCATATCACTTCAGGCCTATATGAACAAACAAGAGAGAGCCCAAGTGAACCACTTAACTTCACACCTTAAGGAACTAGAAAAAAAGAACAAAGACAACCCAAAACCAGCCGAAGAAAGGAGATAATAAAAGGCAGAGCAGAAATAAATAAAATAGAGAACAGAAAATCTATAGAAAAAATTAATAGAACAAGGAGCTGGTTCTTTGAAAAGGTCAACAAAATTGATAAACCCTTGGCAAGACTTACCAAGGAAAAAAGAGAAAGAACTCATATAAACAAAATCCAAAATGAAAGAGGAGAAATCACCAAAGACATCGTAGATATACAAAGAATTATTGTAGAATACTATGAAAAACTTTATGCCATTAATTCAACAACCTAGAAGAAATGGATAAATTCCTAGAACAATGAATCCTTTCTAGACTGAGTCAAGAAGTAGCAGAAAGCCTAAACACACCTATTAGTAGAGAAGAAATAGAAAAAAACCATTAAAAACCTCCCCAAAAATAAAAGTCCAGGCCCTGTTGGCTATACCAGCGAATTTTATCAAACCTTCAAAGAAGACTTGGTTCCTATTCTACTCAAAGTCTTCCAAAAAATTGAAGAAGAAGCAATACTTCCAAACACATTTTATGAGGCCAACATAACCCTCATACCAAAACCAGGCAAGGATGGCACAAAAAAAGAAAACTACAGACCAATATCTCTAATGAATACAGATGCTTAAATACTAAACAAAATACTAGCAAATCAAATACAACAACATATAAAAAAATAATACATCATGATCAAGTGGGATTCATCCCAGAATCTCAAGGATGGTTCAACATACGTAAAACGGTTAAAGTAATACACCATATCAACAAAACAAAGAAAAAAAACCACATGATCTTATCAATAGATGCAGAAAAGGCTTTCAATAGAATACAACACAATTTTATGTTTAAGACTCTCAACAAAATGGGTATAGAAGGAAAATATCTCAACATGATAAAGGCCATGTATGATAAACTATCAGCTAACATCATATTAAATGGCATAAAACTGAAGGCTTTCCCCCTTAAATCAGGAACAAGACAGGGTTTTCCACTCTCTCCCCTCTTATTTAATGTGGTACTAGAGTTTCTAGCCAGAGCAATCAGACAAGACAAAGAAATAAAAGGCATCCATATCGGAAAAGAAGAAGTAAAGGTGTCACTTTTGGCAGATGATATGAACCTATACATCGAAAACCCCAAAGAATCCACAGAAAGACTACTAGAAACAATAAGCCAATACAGTAAGGTCGCAGGATACAAAATTAACATACAGAAGTCAATAGCCTTTCTATATGCCAACAATGAAACATTTGAGACCGAACTCAAAGAAATAATCCCCTTCACGATGGCAACAAAAAAAATAAAATACTTAGGAATAAACATAACAAAGAATGTAAAGGATTTATAAAATGAAAACTATAAACCATTGTTAAGGGAAATCAAAAAAGATATAATGAGATGGAAGAATATTCCTTGTTCTTGGTTAGGAAGAATAAATATAATCAAGATGGCTATATTACCCAAAGCAATATACAAATTTAATGCAATTCCCATCAAAGTTCCAATGACTTTTTTTAAAGAAATGGAGCAAAAAATCATCAGATTTATATGGAATTATAAAAAACCTCGAATAGCCAAAGCAATTTAAAAGAAAAAGAATGAAACTGGGGGCATTATAATACCTGACTTCAAACCCATTATAGGGCCACGACAATCAAAACAGCATGGTATTGGCAGAAAAATAGACACTCAGACCAATGGAACAGAATACAAAACCCAGAAATAAAACCACATATATATAGTCAAATAATTTTTGATAAAGCGGCCAACAACACACAATGGAGAAAAGAAAGCCTCTTTAATAAATTGTGCTGGGAAAACTGGAAAGCCACATGCAAAAGAATGAAACTGGACTACAGTTTGTCCCCCTGTACTAAAATTAACTCAAAATGGATCAAAGATCTAAAGATAAGACCTGAAACAATAAAGTACATAGAAGAAGACCTAGGTACTAAAGTCATGGACCTGGGTTTTAAAGAACATTTTATGAATTTGCCTCCAAAGGCAAGCAGAGTGAAGGCAAAAATTAATGAATGGGACTACATCAGACTAAGAAGTTTTTGCTCAGCAAGAGAAACTGACAACAAAAAAACAGACAGCCAACTAAATGGGAAATGATATTTTCAAACAACAGCTCAGATAAGGGCCTAATATCCAAAATATACAAAGAACTCATAAAAGTCAACAACAAACAAACAAACAATCCAATAAAAAAATGGGAAGAGGATATGAACAGACACTTCTCCCAGGAAGAAATACAAATGGCCAACACATATATGAAAAGATGCTCATCCTCATTAGTTATTAGAGAAATGCAAATCAAAACTGCAATGAGATACCACCTCACACCTGTTAGATTTGCTATTATTAACAAGACAGGTAATAGCAAATGTTGGAGAGGCTGTGGAGAAAAAGGAACCCTCATACACTGTTGGTGGGAATGTAAAGTAGTACAACCATTATGGAAGAAAGTATTGTGGTTCCTCAAAAAACTGAAAATAGAATTACCTTATGACCCAGCAATCCCTCTACTGGGTATATACCCCAAAAACTCAGAAACATTGATACGTAAAGACACATGCAGCCCCATGTTTATTGCAGCATTGTTCACAGTGGCCAGGACATGGAAACAACCAAAAAGCCCTTCAATAGATGACTGGATAAAGAAGATGTGGCACATATACTCTATGGAATACTACTCAGCCATAAGAAATGATGACATCGGATCATTTACAGCAAAATGGTGGGATCTTGATAACATGATACGAAGTGAAATAAGTAAATCAGAAAAAACCAAGAACTGCATTATTCCATACGTAGGTGGGACATAAAAGTGAAACTAAGAGACATTGATAAGAGTGTGGTGGTTATGGGGGGAGGGGGGAGAGGGAAAGGGGGAGGGGGAGGGGCACAAAGAAAACTAGATAGAAGGTGACAGAGGACAATCTGACTTTGGGTGACGGGTATGCAACATAATTGAACGATAATATAACCTGGACTTGTTATCTTTGAATTTATGTATCCTGATTTATTGAAGTCACCCCATTAAAAGTAAAATTATTAAAAAAAAGATAGTAGAGACTGAAATCCCCATTTTCAAAATACTGTGGAAAGATGAGAGATAACAAAGATGACTATTTGATATGTGACTGTCTAGTCATTGTTTGTTATTTGCATATCATTACTATTTAAATATCATCATTATTTGAATATCATTAATATGAATTTCAAAAAGGCTGCAGTGGTTTTCATCACAGCAGTCCAATGTTTCAATATTGTAGAACATATTCTTGAGTCGAAAAAAAAAGACTAATATACAAAAATCAATTTAGAATTATCCAGGACAAATGATCCCATTTGTCATGAACCACATATAATACTGCTACATGATTGCACTTCTGGGCCATCATCTATCATGGTTTTAGAGTAAGAATTAAAAATCATAAGATAGCCCTGGCTCAGTGGTAGAGCATCGGCCTGGCGTGCAGAAGTCCCGGGTTCGATTCCCGGCCAGGGCACACAGGAGAAGCGCCCATCTGCTTCTTCACCCCTCCCCCTCTCCTTCCTCTCTGTCTCTCTCTTCCCCTCCCGCAGCCAAGGCTCCATTGGAGCAAAGATGGCCCGGGCGCTGGGGATGGCTCTGTGGCCTCTGCCTCAGGCGCTAGAGTGGCTCTGATCACAGCATAGTGACGCCCAGGATGGGCAGAGCATCGCCCCCTGGTGGGCAGAGTGTAGCCCCTGGTGGGCGTGTCAGGTGGATCCAGGTCGGGCGCATGTGGGAGTCTGTCTGACTGTCTCTCCCCGTTTCCAGCTTCAGAAAAATACAAAAAAAAAAACCCACAAAAAAAAACCTCATAAGATGAACAAAGAGATCTTTGCAGTCCTTTTCAAATTTGAAATTTATGAAGTATATCTTGTAATTTGAATGGTAAGTTTAAAAAGAATAGAAACGTAAATGACTAACTCTCTTTGATTATACTTAAAAGAAAAGACTTCATCACACTAAATGAAATGCTAATGTTGCCTGGATCTGGGCGAACTAAATTGTTCCTTTAGGATAGCTGTCTAATCAGCAGGAAGCAATTGTTTTTTTCGGCAATACTACCATAGCCAACAGTCCACAGCTATAGTGTGTTGAAAGGGAAGTATGCTTAATGGAGAAAAAAATGACCAAATTTGACAAATAATCACCTTCTAAGTAGCATATTGCACTAAAAAGTAATTATAAGACACTTGGGAAACTGATTCTACTATATATAAATGTAATGAGCATCAACTCCTAAAAAAACAAATGGAGCATGGCACAGGCTGATATCTGAGTAGTGAGTGAGCTGGGAACTGATCCATCACCAGGGTTACTCAAATGTTTGGAATAAAATTGCAATGGTTTTGCTTATTTTATTTTTGAACAGCTCCCCAGTAATTTGTTACTTATTTCAATAAGGAAAATATTACACAAAACAGGGGAAAACATACAAATGAATTAAGGAAAATGACTCCCTTTATATTCTCTCAGTGATTTTTTTTAGATCAATGCTTCATAAGTACAGCTCATGTGCAAGCTATTTACCTGTTTTTCTTATTTACATTAATCTATATAATTTCACAACTTGAATTTTACCCAAATAAATTTGTTATTTAAAATATGATTTAATTAAAACTCATATTTAATGACAGCAACATATATTTAAAACTTGATGGGACTGTTAATCCAAATTCGGAGGGACCCGAAATATGGAAGACAGGAGCAAAGTCCGTCGTTTACACATTAAAGCTTTATTGTCTAGCTTGGCCAAGCAGCGGGAACTCCAACAGAAATCCTACGGAGAGCGCGCCGGCCCTTTGTTCTACTTAGTTTTTATAGTTTTGTAAGTGGGAAGTACAGAAGCAAAAATTGCAATTAGGAGCCCCGTACCGCTATTGGTTATAGTCATATGTCCTTTAACATGATAGGACCACGTTCAATTTGCAAACCATACATCATTTTGGAGAAAATGAAATTTACAAGTCAACACAATGGTAGAAAGATCTCTCTTTACATATTAAAAGGCCTTCCTATATTTTCTAGTGTTCATCCACATCTCTCTGTCCAGAGTCAGAGGTATTAACCACATGCATTTACATAAGAGAGGTCGTTTCCGTGGGGACAAATGCCCGCAAATGGTTCATTGCTATAAGAAAATGTTTATTTTGGCTTTTCCCTTCCTGCACCTGGCTAGCCATTCACTCCTTTCCCCACAGGTGTGGTGGAATGTCTGGGAATCTATGCTTTCCTTCCCTTTTCATTTACAATACAATGGCAAGAGCCATCCTGGTTATGCTAATCACACAGTACAGAGACTATTCTCACAATTTCTCTGCACACCTTAACCCAAATTAATAAAATGTTCTCCAAGCCTCCTAAAATATTAATATTAATTCTGTAGCCTTTTGGTACTTTACAACATCTGCAGGTGAAATGGCTCAGTGGCTCCTCACTATAACAAATATTCCAAGAATTTAAATGGGACCACAAAAGACCCTGAATAGCAACAGCAGTCTTGAGAAAGAAGAACAAAGTTGAGGGTATCACACACTATCTGATACCAAAATTTATGATTAGTTTCTAGAAGTTAGAAAAGTACAAGAATATTTAAGATTCCTATGTGGTCTTGTTTCTCCATTTGTTCCAGAGTAAGCCCAATGAAATCACATGAAACCTTTGACCACATATTTTTTAAAGGAGAAATAAAAGTTGTAATGCAATTTTATCTAATAATTGTCATTTAATAAATTGATTTTCTTTATATTTCACAAGAAACCCTTAGGAGAAAAATTATATAATGAAGAAGTAATTGCTTTAATTTTTATTTAGCCTTTCATAATTTTCTAAATATTTTTGTTTTTCAAATAAAAAGGAAATGTAGTCAACAGTAAAGGTCATATCAGTATTAGTTTCATAGAGAGAAACTAAGCCTTGCCTTTGCCAAATGTTTTAAGTTAAAAATGTTGATTTTAGTACTAAAACGAAATCAATGGAACACATAATATGTAATGAGGTTTTCACTGCTACCAATTTAATTTCTATGTCAGAAAACTCTTGTTAATACGTGTGATTCTCTGACATTTGTTTTTTCCTCCCTCTTTTCAATGGTTTTAATTTTATTTACACAGTAAAGTAATAATACTAGTAAAACATGTTGGATTAAAAAAATTGCCTGTAGCACGTTTGAAAAACACAGAACCAAAGGCTGATTCAAGCAAATGACAATATGTAAAAGCTTCTTAACAGAACCTCCCCATTCACCAGGGACATTCTTATCAAAAATATATGTGAGTCCAAAGTCAGACCAGTTAGTTTATGGAAAAAGCATTAGAATTAGTATAGAAAAACATTCCTTTACGATCTCAAATAGATCCTCTGAGAGATGACACAAAAAGATTGGACTTTTGTTAAATTCTGTTTGTGGACTCTCAGATGCAGAAGGGAGAGGCTCAATACAAAAATGAATAAAAAACAAAATGGCTATGCCAAGCCCAGGAGTCCTAAGTGTTGAGTGGAATATGTGGAGAAAATTTAATAATACAGAGAATCATATAATATAACCTAAAAAAGGAACTAATATAGATTTGTGCCAAAAATGTATACAAATATGGTGAGGAACCCTAGACCGAAAGACACATTAATGATACATTTTCCTCAATCCTTAGGGACGCCTGCAGTCTGACATGGTATTTAGAAATGAGGATTGCCCATGGCTACTACTCTGTGCTTCTGCTTTAAGTTTTGATGAAAGTGATAAGAATTCCTTTCATCTTGTCAATGTCTCCACAATTCTTTGCATTCAACTTTCTTTGTATTTGGCTTGGAAAGCTGACATAAGAAAACATTAATTTTATGGTGGTTAAAGCAGAAACCTGTATGTTCTACCCTCTTTCTAGGTGTAAAATTGAGAAGACAAAAGGAAACTAGCCTTTGGGGGATGGGATATTAAACATACAACTCAACTAAAGTTCATGGGAGGGGAGTTTCTTGTTCACAAATTTTATGGACTCTTCACATCTGTTGTGGATTTCATCAGCAATTTCTGTTTAGAGTTCCTAATTTTCTGAAACCAAAAGATTCAAAGGAAAAACTCCATGGGACCAAGTAAAGAATTCTTTCATTTTTTAAAAATGTTATATTGGGAACATTTAGAAAAGATGTGGAATTGAGACGTCTTGGATTGAGATAGCATTTGATAAACAAGAACTTTCCTACAAAGAACAGGACATCATAAGGGTTCCATCTTATGCAGGCAATGCTTACAAACCTGTACCCAATTACTTCCAGTTTTCCCCGACAGGCCCTTGTTACTTGATGCACATATTTTCTGTTCTGACATCCATAATTCCTTCGTCCTACCTATATTCATCCTCTGCTCAAACAAAAACATCAGAATAGTGTTTCTACAATAATTCTTACTTAAAGCTGTTATCTCTATAAAAAGCACACAAATGTATTTTAGTTTTAGGTTTAAGTTCCCTCTTCCCAGTCTATAATAAAACAAACTAGAATTAAAAATAAAAAAAGTATGTGTGCATAAAAGAGTGAGAGAGAGAGGGGGGCCACAGATGAACTTCTGTTGCTTTTAAATAAATATCTGGTTTAATCTAGTTTCCAATCTGATTTAGTCCCCTGAGTCTGATCTTAGCATGACCTCTTATGAATCAAATGCTAGTTCACATTACTCAGATGCAACTTAAAGACCACCGTTCACGTTGCTCAGCCAGGCACAATTCTCAAAAAATCTTTTTTTTCTTTCCCAAGTGATAGGAGGGGAGCTCAAGAGACAGACTCCTGCCTGTGCTGAGATTGGGATCCACCCAGCAACCCCTATCTGGGGCCAATGCTCACAACAAGCTATTTTTAGCATCTGATGTGGAGGCTCCACCAAGCCATCCTAAGCACCTGGGGATGATGCACTTGAACCAACTGAGCCGTGGCTGTGGGATTAGAAGAGAGAGAGAGAGAGAGTGAGAGAGAGGGTTGGGGTTGGGGAAGGGTAGAGAAACAGGTGGTCACTTCTCCTGTGTGCCCTGACTAGGAATCTAACCCAGAACATCCACACACCAGCCCAATGGTCTACCACTGAGCCAAGCAGTCAGGGTCTCTCAATACAGCTTTAACTTAAAAAGAACACTCTACTTTTATTTCCAGAAGTTTATAGACTTGAACTTTCTAATATTATTCTCAGATATAGGACTCTCAGTAATTCTAAAAGCTTCTCTTATCTAAAACTGTGTTGCTCTTCCATATTTAGCTGTCCTAACACTAGTATCCTATAACTTATTAATATAGCCTGATCTTTCTCTTGTTTTTTATGTTAATGTTAATTTCACATTTTCCGAAGTGTGTTTCATAGAGCACTAAGATTATCTGAGATCTTAACAGGTGATTTTTAGGGGCAAGCAAATAGGGCAGAAACTGCTATTATTAGGTTTTACAATAATTTTAATAAATATAAAGTAAACACAAAATTAATATTTTACAATACTCTCTACTTAACAATTAGTGTGACATATCTGAAAAGAACCAGAAGCCATGTGAGTTACCACACTAAGATGTATAAAACATTGACTTTAAATCTGGAATTTGATCCTAAGACAGTAATTTTCCAATTAAATTTACACTGAGGTGTATTATCTATTAAATAATTGCTGATTTATTTTATATGTTTATTGAAGCTTATATATTACACAAATTTGTGTCCAGGGGATCTAATTAAAGACAGAAGATAAGCCTAGACTTACAATCAAATCTTTTGTTTAGTTTTGAGATTAGTCACTTATTACTTTTGCAAACTTAACCAAGTCATCTAACCAGCTCCTAGACCTGTCATCATAGGTAACACACTACCACCATATCTTGTCTGAAAAATGAAAATACAAATTCTAGCACACATTGGTTTCTATAATCTAAAGCTAGCAGAGCATTTAGAATTGTTCTTAATACATAGGAAAATTTTAGTAAATAATAGTTATTTTTTTTTTTTGTATTTTTCTTAAGTGAGAAGCAGGGAGGCAGAGAGACAGATTCCACATACTCTCAGGGGGATCTACCCAACAAGCCCTCTAGGGGGCGATGCTCTGCCCACCTGGGGCTGTTGCTACATTGTAACCAGAACCTGAGGTGAGGCCATGGTGCCATCCTCAGTGCCTGGGCCAACTTGCTCCAGTGGAGCCATGGCTGCAGGAAAGGAAGAGAAAGAGGGAGAGATAAAGGAGAGGGGGAAGGGTAGAGAAGCAGATTGGTGCTTCTCCTGTGTGTCCTGACTGGGAATCAAACCTGGAACTTCCACACATCAGCTAATATTCTACCACTGAGCCAACCAGCCAGGGCCATAATAGTTATTATTTTTAATTTTAGGCAAAATACCATTGGTAGTCCAAAAAATTAGAATAGTCCAAGTGATTTTTTTTTATTAATTTTAATGGGGTGACTGATAAAATTAGGATAATTGCTATACTTCCACCTGTATTATGATTTTCTAATATGGAGCACAATTCCTGGCACATAATAAGCACTCAATAAATATTTGTGGAAAATTATTTAATGAAATTCTTAACTCTAATAGAGAGCACTGATGAAAGATATAGACTATATATGATTCCCATTTACATCTATTCCCCCAAACAATATTTAGTTCTATAGACAGATATTTTTTAATTGCTAAGTAACTGAATGAGTGAATCAAGTCATGAGAAAATAGAATTTTAAAATATATATTATATGTAATTTTTGCTTGTTTCAGAAAAATATTTTTTAAACTTACCATATTTTTCACTCCATAAGATGCACTTTTTCCCCAAAAAAAAGTAAAGGGGAAAATGCCCATGCGTATAATGGAGTGAATGTTCATTTTTTTTAGCTGCCTCAGGGCGCTGCACTGGTAAACATATGTAGAATGAGTGCCAGTGGGTGCATAAACATACCCACCACGGTGGCATGCGAAACCCTAGCATCTGCTGAGTGATCTCCTGGTTCCGGTTTCCACAGCTGCATGCAGCATAGTAGGGAAGGTGAGCGACGTTGTGTGGGCACATTCATCTGGCATCTTCAAGGACAGACATCAGAGGCGTGCTACAGCACTAGAGGGCTGTGCTGCAGCTGCTGGAACTCTGTGTGAAGTGCTGCCCTATTAGTGCTTGACCAGTTTAGAGCACATATTAGTAAAACCACAAAAAAAACCTTAAAGAAGAGAAGACTCATCTAGCTGTAATTCCTGGGGGTCTTACCAGCCATTTGCAACCTCTTGATGTTTCCATCAACAAACTGTTTAAAGTCTTTATGTGAAAAGAGTGGAACAAATGGATGGCTGCAGGCAATCATGACCTGACACCAACTGGAAGAATGAAGAGACCCACTATCACTCAAGTTTGTGGATGGGTGAAAACATCATGGCAGTCAGTGAAGAATGAAACCGTGGTATGGTCATTCAAAAAATGTGGCATTAGCAATTCCTTAGATGGCACTGAAGATGGTATCATATAGAAAAATAGTGAAGAAAGTGATACCAGTGATTGTGAGCAACTGAGCTTCTTAAATTCTGATACTAGCAATGATGAGTTCCTGGGGTTCCTGAACAACTAGAAGAGTGTTTAAACATTAAAGTCTCTTCTCATTTCTTAATAACAGTGCTAATGGTTGTTATAACTGCTATTGAGTTTACATGGCTGAAATATTATTGTGGTATATTTTATTAAATATATTTTTTAGGTTTCATATTTTATTATTAATATTATTCATCTTAATAGGGTGACATTGATATATCAGGGTACATATGTTCAAAAAAATTCTCCAAGTTATTTTGACATTATGTTGCATACCCATCACCCAAAGTCAAATTGTCTTCCATCACCTTCTATCTGGTTTTCTTTGTGCCCCTCCACCCCCTCTCTCTCCTTCCTTGCCCCCTCCCCACCCCCCTGTTATCATCATATTCTTGTCCATGTCTCTGAGTCTCATTTTTATATCCCACCTATGTATGAAATAAAATAGTTCTTAGTTTTTTCTGATTTACTTATTTCACTCAGTATAATGTTATCAAAGTCCATCCATGTTATTGTAAATGATCCAATGTCATCATTTCTTATGGCTGAGTAGTATTTCATAGTATATATGTACCAAAGCTTTTTAATCCACTCATCCACTGACGAACACTTGGGCTGTTTCCAGATTTTCACTATTGTGAACAATGCTGCCATAAACATGGGGTTGCCTTTCTCCTTTTGAAACAATGCTATAATGTCCTTGGGGTATATTCCTAAAAGTGGGATAGCTGGGTCAAAAGGCAGCTCGATTTTTAATTTTTTGAGTAATCTTCATACTGTTTTCAACAGTGGCTGCACCAGTCTGCATTCCCATCAGCAGTGCAGGAGGGTTCCCTTTTCTCCACATTCTCGCCAGCACTTATTCTGTATTGTTTATTTTTTGTTGTTGTTGTTGTTGTTTTTTTGTTTTTTTTTGTTTTTTTTTTTTTTGATGAGTGCCATTATGATTGCTGTGAGGTGATATCTCATTGTGGTTTTAATTTGCATTTCTCTAGTGATTAGTGATGTTGAGCATTTTTTCATATGCCTATTAACCATCTGTATGCCCTCTTTGGAAAAGTGTCTATTCATTTCTTTTGCCCATTTTTGATTGGATTGTTTGTCTTCCTGGTGTTGAGTTTTACAAGTTCTTTATAAATTTTGGTTATTAACCTCTTATCAGATGTATTATCAAATATGTTCTCCCATTGTGTAGTTTGTCTTTTGATTCTGTTCTTATTGTCCTTAGCTGTGCAAAAGTTTTTTAGTTTGATATAGTCTCATTTGTTTATCCTGTCTTTTATTTCACTTGCCCGTGGAGATAAGTCGGCAAATATATTGCTGCAAGAGATGTCCAAGACCTTACTGTGTATGCTTTCTTCTAAGATGCTTATGGTTTCACTGCTTACATTTAAGTCTTTTATCCATTTTGAGTTTATCATTGTGAATGGTGTAAGCTGGTGGTCTAGTTTCATTTTTTTGCAGGTAGCTGTCCAATTTTCCCAACACCATTTGTTAAAGAGGCTGTCTTTACTCCATTGTATGCCCTTACCTCCTTTGTCAAATAACAGTTATCCATAAAGCTATAGGTTTATTTCTGGGTTCTCTGTTCTGTTCTATTGATCTATATGCCAGTTCTTATGCCAGTACCATGCTGTTTTGAGTAAAATGGCCTTGTAGTATAACTTGATATCAGAAAGTGTGATACCTCCCACTTTATTCTTCCTTTTCAAGATTGCTGAGGCTATTTGTGTTCTTTTTTGGTTCCATATAAAATTTTGGAATATGAGTTCTATATCTTTGAAGTATGTCATTGGTATTTTAATTGGTATTGCATTAAATTTATAAATAGCTTTGGGTAATATAGACATTTTAATGATGTTTATTCTTTCTAACCATGAGCATGGTATATGCTTCCACTTGTTTGTATCTTCCTTGATTTCTTTTATCAATGTTTTATAATTTTTCAAGAACAAGTCTTTAATCTCCTTGGTCAAATTTACTCCTAGGTACCTTATTTTTTTTATTGCAATAGTGAGGGGGATTGTTTCCTTAATTTCTCTTTCTGACAGTTCATTGTTGGTGTATAAAAATGCCTCTCATTCCTGAGTATTAATTTTATATCCTGCCACCTTGCTGAATTCATTTATCAGGTCTAGTAGTTTTTTGACTGATACTTTAGGGTTTTCTATATACAATATCATATCATCTGCAAATAAAGAGCTTTACTTCTTCTTTTCTAATTTAGATGCCTTTTATTTCTTCTTCTTGTCTGATTGTTGTGGCTAGGACTTCCAGGACTATGTTAAATAAGAGTGGGGAAAGGGGGCACCCCTGCCTTGTTCCTGACCTTAAGGGGATTGCTTTTAATTTTTGCCCATTGAGTATGATGTTGGCTGTGGACTTGTCATAGATGGCCTTTATCATGTTGAGGTATGTTCCCTGTATTTCCACTTTGCTGAGAGTTCTGATCATGAATGGGTGCTGGATTTTTTCAAATGCTTTTTCTGCATCTATTGAAATTATCATGTGGTTCTTCTCCTTCCTTTTTTTTATGTGATGAATCACATTGATTGATTTACTAATATTTTACCAGTCTTGCTTCCCAGAATAAATCCCACTTGATCATGGTGTATGATTTTTTTCATATATTGCTGGGTCCGGTTTGCTAATATTTTGTTGAGGATTTTAGCATCTATATTCATCAGGGATATTGGCCTATAATTTTCTTTCTTTGTGTTGTCTTTCCCTGGTTTTGGAATCAGAATTATGCTCTCCTCATAAAAGGAGCTTGGAAGTCTTCCTTCCTCTTGAATTTTTTTGAAATAGCATGCGAAGGATAGGAGTTATTTCTTCTTTGAATATTTGGTAGAATTCACTTGTAAAGCCATCAGGGCCAGGGAATTTCTTTGTTGGGAGCTTTTTGATATCTGTTTCTATCTCATTTTTTATATTCGATCTGTTTAGGTTTTCTGTTCCTTCCAGATTGATTATTGGAAGATAGTATGTTTCAAGAAATTTGTCCGTTTCATCTAAGTTGTCTAGTTTTATGGCATACAGTTCTTCATAGTATTTTCTTACAGTATTTTGTATTTCTGTTGTGTCAGTTGTTATTTCTCCACTCTCATTTTTAATTTTATTTATTTAAGTCCTCTCTTTTTCTTGGTGAGTCTGGTTAAAGGTTCACTGATCTTGTTTACATTTTCAAAAAACCAGGTCCTTGTTTTATTGATCCTCTGTATTGTTTCTTTAGCCTCTATGTCATTTATTGCTGCTGTGTTCTTTATTATTTCCTTCCTTCTACTACCTCTGGGCTTTACTTCTGTTCTTTTTTTAGTTCTTTTGATAAAGGGTCAAGTTGTTTGAGCTTTTTCTAGCTTCCTAAGGTATGCCTGTAATGCCTCAACTTCCCTCTTAGGACTGCTTTTGCTGTGTCCCATAAATTTTGAGTTGATGTCTGCTCATTATCATTCATTTCTAGAAATTTTTTAATTTTTTTTTTTATCTCATTGTTAACCCATTCATTATTTAACAACATGCTATTTAGATTCCAAGTGTTTGTTTTTCAGTTTTTCTGTTGTGGTTGATTTCTAGTTTCATGTTATTATAATCAGAGAAAGTGCTTGATATAATTTTAATCTTCTTAAATTTGTTGAGACTGCTTTTGTGCCATAACATGTGGTCTATCCTTGAAAATGTACCATGAGCACTTGAAAAGAACGTATATTCTGCTGCTTTCTGGTGAAAGGTTCTAAGGATATCTATTAAATCCAGTTGATCTAGTCTGTCCTTTAAGTCTGCTGTTTCTTTGTTAATTTTCATTTTTGAGGATCTATCTAGTGATATTAGTGGGGTATTGAAATCCCCTTCTATTATAGTATTGCTGTTGATCTTGCCCTTTATATCCATCAAAGTCTGTTTTATATATTTAGGTGCTCCTATATTAGGTGCGTAGATATTTATAATGGTTATATCTTCCTGTTAGATTGCTCCCTTTATCATTATGTAGTGACCGTCTTTATCTCTTACTATAGCCTTTGTTTTAAGGTCCATTTTGTCTGATATAAGTATCGCTACCCCAGCTTTTCTTTCATTTACATTTACATGAAATATTTTTTTCATTCTTTTACCTTCAGTCTATGTGCCTCTTTTGTTTTTAGGTGGATCTGTTATAGACAGCATATGTATGGGTTTTGCTTTCTTATCCATGCAGCTACCCTATGTCTTTTCATTGGATTATTTAATCCATTTACATTATTAGTATGTAGTTGTTTATTGCCATTTTATTCTTTAAAGCTGTATTCCTCTTTTGCTAAATTTCTTTTCTCCTTTGATTTGTTTACAGCAGACCCCATGGCATTTTTTGCAGCATTGGTTTGGTTGTAGTGATTCCTTGAGGGTTTTGTTTTTTTGTTTTTTGTTTTTGGTCTGGGAAGCTTTTTATTTCTTGTTTAATTTTAAACAATAACCTTGCTGGATAAAGTAGCTTTTGTTGTAGGCTCTTGTTTTGCATTACTGAATATTTCTTGCCATTCTCTTCTGGCCTCAAGTGTTTCTGTTGAGAAGTTGGATGTCATCCTTATGAGGGCTCCTTTGTAGGTGATAGCCTTTTTTTCTCTAGCAGCTTTTAATATTTTCTCTTTATCACTTAGCTTTGGTATTTTAATTATGATACAGCTTGGTGTAGATTTCTTTGAGTTTCTCTTTAATGGAGTTCTCTGTGCTTCTTGAACTTGTGAGAGTTTTTCTTACACTAATTTAGGGAAGTTTTCAGCTATGATATGCTATGAAAGTCTATCCCTTGTTCTTCCTCTTCTTCTTCAGGAACCCCTATGATGCAGATGTTATTTCTCTTCATTTTGGCACAGAGCTCTTAGAGTTTCTTCAGACATTTTGAGTCTCTTTTCTTTTTTCTGCTCTTCTTCCATGCCTTCATTTATCTTGTCCTCTAACTCACTGATTCAATCTTCAGCTTCATCCACCCTATTTTAATTCCTTCCATGTGGTCTTCATTTCTTATATTGTATTTGTCATTTCTGACTGAGTCTTTTTTTATTATTTCAATATCCTTTTTTATATTTGCTATGTCTTTATTTAGGTGTTTGTAATGACCATCTATTTTTGTTGTAAGATCTTTGAGCATTCTAACAATCATTATTTTAAACTCTACATCTAGTAATTTGTTTATATTTGACTCATTCAGGTCTTTTTTGGGGGGATTTCTCAATTCATTTATGTTGCATTTCTCTGCCTTCCTATTTTTCTGTGTATAAGAAGGTTTTCTCCCTGGAGTCCAATGGGTGTGGCCTCTGTGTTCCTTAGGTGTGGTCTGTCTGCAGGCCCACCACCCTCACTGCCGCTGCTGCCTAGGGTGTTCAAGTATGGGCGCTGCCAGTGCCAGCCTGCTGGGGCTGTTGTTTCATTTTCTGCCTCTCCTCCACAGGAGAGGCTGTAATCACGTGCCCAGATGTACAAGTCTGGGTGGCCTCAGTACTGCTGGCAGGGTTGAGCACCTTTGCTCAGCTGCGGGGCTCCACCTGTTTTCGGGCTTTCATCCTGCCCCTGCGGTAGGAGCCCGCTTGCGGGGCAGCTGCAAGCCTTGGCTCCTCAGGCCAAGCTGGGCTATGCACCTGTGCTCAGACACAAGTCTCTTCCTGTTCTGGGTTTTTGTCCCACCCCCGTGGGAGGAGCTGGCCATTGCCTCGGGCTGCAAGCCTCAGTTTCACAGGCCGGGTGAGGCTGTGCGCCCATGGGCCCTTGCTCAGTGGCAGGTCTCTGCCCCTTCCAAGGCTCCCACCTGTGCCCCACAGGTGGGATTGCAGATGGGCCCACAGCTGGGCCTGACCACTTTTATGTGTCTCCTCTGCCCCCCCCGGCAATTCTGAGCTCACACCTGGGCCTCAGTCATGGCCAGCTGGTGTCTGCCCTGCCTATGGAACTGTGCTTCTGTGTCCCATTACTGCCTGCCCTCTGGTGAGCCCTCAGCCCTGTGTGTGTGTCCCTCCTTCTGAGCGACTCTGCTCTGAGTGCTGTGAGACAGCTTGCTTGGTTAGTGTCCTGCTTCCCTTTGCTGATATTGCTGGTTGCTGGTTCCAGGGGATATATTCACTTCAGATTTGGGGAGTGACTCAGCCCAGGGGTTAAGGTGGCGGTCCCTTAAATTGTTTCTTCCTGTGCCTCCTAAATTACACTCTCTTCCCACTGCTCTGATCCTTTCATCTCTCCTCATTCCCTAGAGTTCTGGGTGGGTGATTGTGAGAGAGGTTTTCTGCATGGTTTCTTTAAGAAGAATCCTGATTCTGAGAAATCTGTTTCTTTCTCACAAACATTATCTTTATTGTTTCGCAGCTAAATACTTTCCGTATGCCTCTTCTAGGTTCTGAGGCTGCAGTCTGGGGCTTTGTTCCTGGGGCTCAGGACCCTCCCCTCTCTGCTAAACTCAATTCCCGCCACCGAGTCTCTCCTGGCTGCTTTTGCTCCAGGGAGCTGGGCAGCCCTCTCCCCGTTTCTGCTTTTCCTATAAGTTTCAGTGTGGCTTCTTCAGTGTTCCTTGGGTTGAAGAGTTCTCTTAGTTTAGTCCAAAGTTGGTTTTTACAGATGATGGTTCTTAAAATTAAGTTGTAATCCACTGTGGTTCTGAGAGGTGGAAGGTGGCATTTTAACACACCATTTGGTTCAAAAAATTTTTTTCTTATTTTCCTCCTTAAAATTCTATGTGCATCTTATTATGGTCATGTGTTTCTTATGGAGCAAAAAATATGGTATATTTATTTAATTTGTGCTAACACAAAATGAGATAAATTCTATGAATATACAGTCTTTAAAAAGTAACTACAACCAAAACCAGGAAAATCAGTCTCACTATGTTGCATCATAACACCATACAACATTATTTTGCGAGATAAAGAGTCTCTCTATACATGTGTAATGTATCCAAAATTAATAATGCCTTTTTAACAATAAGGTATTTGAGTGTTATATAAATTATTATTTAAGCTGGATTTATAATTTTGAAATTCATATTTAATTGTCACTTGTGTATAATATAATTTACATTTCATGGTATTCAGTTTTCTAAATTATAAACATGGTAGTTACTGCTCTATATAATGGCATATTTCTTCCTCTTGACTTTTTAACTACTTTACATAGATTGCCCTTACCTATTTTGTGTGTTTAAATAGTTCTATCTGGCCCTTGTTTAGGAGATTAAGGAGATACAGCTTATGAGATGTTGAAATGACACAAAAATGATTGACTGTCGTGGAGCCAACAGTTGACCACAAAACCAATGTTCTTACTCTGTGAGATGATAGAGGTAGTGATACTAGTATTACACCAGTCTTGAGAAAGTGAAACAAATAATAAAAGGAAGGGCATGACATCAAATATCCTGATAGAAACAACACTGAAATAATAGCTAGGGAATTAATATAGGCTCTTTACACTGACTGATCTTTGAGTAAATAAAATACTTATGACCTTAAATATACATGCATAAATAAGTAGAGTATTAAATGAAATGCATAAAACTATGGGTAAGGAATTCTCTGTTATGACCAAGTGTGAAGATTGACAAATTTTATCCCTTCAAATCAGCTGGAAAGCTGAAAAAGGGGGCCAAAAACAAATATCTTTATGCTCTGGATATCCAACAATGTTGTACAACCATAAGAAAAACATTTATGCTTGAAGAACTGCCAAGATTCAGGTAAGATTAGTTGGATTCCATGCCTTTCTTGCCTGGGCTGTTCCCATTCCCATTCCCATCTTCATGGGCACAGAAGTTCTGATAGGATTAGGCAAGCCATGAGAACTGGCTACTGTACTTCTATGGTCAAAGAGAATCCACTCACTGGAAGAGTAAGCAAAGACCATATTCAATTACATTACTGGTAGAATTGATCAACTGAAGCAAATGTATTCTTGCCTGAATATACATGCAAAGCTAAGACCTAAGAGGACTCAAATCAGCCACATGCATTAGGCCAAAATCAAAGCAGCATATGTGCATATGGAGGAAACATGGAAGATGGCAGTGGAGTGGAAGCCAGGGCATGCATATATGTACTCCTCCACTCACAAAGATGATTTAGAAAAGAAATCTTATTGGCTTCACATGCTTGAGCACAACCTCTTTCTAATCACCAAATGACAACTAACTTATGCAGATATGGGTCAAATCCTAGAATGCCAGACTTTAAAATAAAAACAAATAAACAAAACAAAAACTTCAGACATATTTAGCCAAAACAAGTTACTAAAGAAACCAAACAACAGATTAACAAAACAACCACCACAACCTTTAGGGGAGGGGGAGAATCCAAATTTGCAGTTGCTACAATATATTATTTTAAAAATCCAGTTTTCAACCACAACAGAGAATTAAGACACTTGTAAAGAAATATAAATGCTTCACCCTACTTGACAAAAAAAAAGTTGATAATAGAACTCATCTCTGAGTGTTCCCAGATGTTGGACTTAGCAGACAAAAATTTCAAGGAGGTACTGTAAGTATATTCAATGAAGTAAAATAAATCATGCTTGAAGAATTAAAAAATAAATCAATAAATATAAATAAATGCATGGAGATAGAAAGTAGGTTGATGGTTGCTTAGTGTTGGATGTAGACAGAGCTGAACATTTTCAGAGGGGTGGAAGATTCTAAAACTGGATTATTGTGATGATTTTAGAACTCTATAAATTTACTAAAAAATCATTAAATTATACATTTACAAGAGGCAAATTGTATAATATGCAGATTATACCTCAGTAAAACTATTTAAAAAGATACGTGTTCACTTTGATATTTCTTGATTCCCCTAATTTTCTCTTTTGATATTTTGTTTTCAGAGAATGTGTATTTTATCCACTAAAATTTATTGTAGGTATCGAAACCTGCTTAGCATCATTAAAATGCACGAGAATTGAAATACTTACTGATATTATCCCTGTTCACACAAGTCCTTTATGGTTCTTTCATACTCTAGTTTCTTAAGTGGTATAACAAATAACTAAGAACCTTTTTAAAAGGTTTATCTTGAGACTTAAACAGCACAAAAACTGGAATGCTGCTACATTAAGCTCTTATTTCTCATCTACACATTTGGGAATTAGTCTGCTATTTCCATCTCCAGATTCACCCTCCTCAACTCCATTCATAGGCCACAGTCATTTTTATGAACATCAATCCAGTGACATTATAAACTTCACAGTTTAATAGCCCCCTATTGCCTAGAGCAATTTTTTTTTAAATTTCTCTGTTTCTCTCTCTCTTTTAACTTGCAGTCACCGGTCTCCAGACAGCTTTATTCATTTAAATTATGGTTTCCATAATCCCTAAAATAATGTGTAAATGTTTATATAAGCATATTGTACATATTTGAGGAGATTCTGAGGTTATCAGATTCTAAAAAGGGCTAGTTCCCTGAAAAAGATGAGAGACATTGTCCTTTACATAAAGTTCCCATCCCCGTTAGTGACATGCAGGCCATCGATAACCTGAACCCAGCCTCTTTCCAACACCTATTTATCTCACCCCCGTTTGTATCAAAGCCTCCATGAGATAGGTGCCAGTCAGTGGTGGGATTCAGATGGGTCGCACTGCTTCAGCAGAACCCATACCTAACTTTTTGTTGTGTTCGGCGAACTGGTTGTTAAAATGGCTCTTGTAATCAGGGTTCTCTCTAAGGTGGGCAGCCGGGCAGCCACCCAATGTGGAAATCACTAATTTACATTTCTCACTTTTATTTATGTTAATCTGTGTGACAGCATATTCTAACCACCTGCAGTAATGTTGATGCTGTCCATTGGTGAAAAAAATTTGACGGGACTATGCTTGTAATATTTATTTATTCATTTCATAAAACTCATTATGCCTTTGATGAAATACTACATGTCTATTTTAATTCTCTCGCATTTGTTACTTCAGTAAACAAACATATAACATAAAGAGAAAAAGTGCCAAACAGCCAGAGGTGACAAGCTGTCATTGGTAATATCTTAAATAACAGTTTTATTGTTTTTTTATCAGGTATTATTTAATATTTTTTTAATATTTTAATACTTTCTTATAACAATCTAGTTTTGTGTACATATTTTAATGTTCTTATTTAAGTATTAAATGCATGAAATAATAAACTACCTTTCAGTATATCACTTTTTTATACTTAAAATGGTCATTAGGGCTGAGAACTGGTTGTTAAATTATTTGAATCCCACCACTGCCCTGTACCATTCACCTCTGCCTTTTTTTTGGTAAATATTCATTCACCCTTAAGACCATTTTTAATTGCTTCTCTCTTTAAGAGGTTTGCATGATCCTGTTAGAAAAAATCGTTTTTAGTTCTCGATTGTGTTGTCACTAAACAATGAATGTGTTGTCAATAAACTGTACATTTACTGCAATTTGTTGTTTATGAATGGTTCTAGAATGAAAGCTCACGGAGAGGCAAAACTCAGGTAGGCCTAGTTTCCAGACATGTATCAGGCATTCGAAAGCATTTCCAAATGAATCAGTATGAATTTGTACACAGGTGAACTCAGAGGCTCTCTTGGTCAAAACACTTTTCTGTTATCAGTTTATGAAGAAATAAATATATTTTTCTAGAGCAAAAAATATTTTTGTTGGGTTGTAGTAGGCAGAATAATGACTCCCCAAAAATGTTTTACCCTAATCCCCGAAACCTGTGAATATAAATGGCATGAGAGAAATGAAATCCTAGATGGAATTAAGATAATCAGTGGACCTTATAAGAGGAAATTTATCCTGAATTATTCAGGTAGGCCCAGTATCTTCAAAGGGGTTTTTAAATGGAGAGGAGGAAGAAGGAAGACTTGGAACCAGAGAGATGGCATTGTGGGAAAAGCTCCACTGACCATTGATGGCTTTGGATGTGGAGGAAGAGGTCATGGACCAAAGATTGCAGGCAGCCCCGAGAAGCTGGAAAGAGCAAGGAAATGGTTTCTCCCACAGACCCAGAAAAGGACACAGCCCCACCGACACCCTGGATTTAGCTCAATGAAAACCATTTTGGACTTATGGCTTTCGGACTGTTGTTTTAAAATTGTGAAAAAAAATTGTGGTAATTTGCTACGACAGCAAAAAAAACAAAACACCTAATACATGCGTTTTCTATTTCGTATCATTAAAACAGCCCTGTTATAAGTTCAACCGTGTCCTCCCAGGAGATATGTGGAAGTCTTAAATTCCAGTACATGAGAATGTGACCTTATTTGGAAATATTGTTGTTACAGATATAGTTAGGTCATACTATTGTAGATAAGGGTGGGCCTTTATTTCAATATGAATGGGGTCTTATAAAAGAGAAGAGACAAAAAGAGAGAAAACAGTCATATAACAACAGAGGCAGAGATTGAAATGATTCATACACAAGTCAAAGAACTGCAAGAATTCATGGCAAACACCAGAGCAGAAGGAATAAAGGAAAGATTCCTCTCCAGGCTTTCAAGGGAGTGTGGCCCAGACAGCATCTTAATTTTGGACTTTTAGCTACCATAATTGTAAGACAAATTTCTGTGTTTTAAGCCACCTGATTGTGGTTTGCTACAATAGCCCCAGAGGCACTAATACAAGCCCTGCCGGCTTGAATTCTAATTTCAGAGTGCTATTGTATATTCATCCAATTTCTCTTTAAAATGATCTCATGATTACTTTTGAAAATCCAATTCATTATAGTCTTCAGGTTGTAGCAATTGCTAAATAGAGCACAGCATGGAGTTGATACCCAGAATGTTGAGTTTGGGGTCAAAGAGTAAACAATTGGGCTCAAACAGCTGACTCTACTCATGTGTCAAAGAACTGTCTGCTGTAAGCCCCATAATGCAACCGCAGAGGAAACCCAAATGCAAAGTGACAAGTTGAACATTCTGTTTTAACACTTGTGAGTTTTGTTTTGGTGAAAAAACAGTAAATTTTGGTTGGAAGAAAAAGTAGCAGCATTGATGCATTTAATCAAATTTGGAAATAACTATGTCTGACAGCTGAACCTCAAAATAAAATTCTTTTTTTAAAAAAATTCCAAATTTCTCCAAACTTTCTTTTTGGAAAAAAAAATGGTTTTAGAACTGTATTTTAAAATATTACTGTTTAATTTAAAGTTGATTAAATGACAGTATCGGTAATGCAATAAGATTTTCTCCCTAAAATAATAGATCTTTAAAGTTCACTCTAAATGTAAGTAGCATTTATTTTATGCCTTTTGCTTAGTAATCAATAGTGAATTTCTTTGTTAAATTTCCTTAAACTCTTGTTTTTTGTATTGTAAAAGTCCATATGTACCTAAATTAGAGGCATCATGAAGACAGTGATTGATTCCCAATATCTTTGTTAATCCCACATTACCTCATCAAGCGCACCATACACAGGTACTCACACGATATCTGAAATTCTTTATAAAATATTCGCTTTTCACAGTAGCATCAAATTCTGAAACAAGTGGCTAAGAAAAAAGTAAATCTATAAAATAAATTTAGTTCTGTTCCATCCTAGTATATAATATCAAAATTAAAGAAACAACTGAACTCTTTTGTTGGAAATATTCCTTTTAAGAATCATGTGGCCAAATGCTTTGTTAAAAAAACAAACCCCAAAACTTGAATTTATTAGGAAATGCTGATGGATTATATGAGATGAAAGCCCTAGCTGATGTAATGAAATAATACTAACTGCCTTGGCAAATCAGACTTAAATATGTAGATCAAACTCTGTTAGTGATTATTTATTTTACTATTCTACTCTATATTTGTTTGATCATAATGTGTTTTTCATGTACAGTTGCCAAGATTTAAACTACAGTACCACATCAAAAGTGAGTTAGCATTAATTGAATGATGTGGCAATTAAAAGAAAAATTATAGATGCGATCACAACATCTTTTAAACATATCCAAAAAAACGTGGTATTTTGAAACTACCTTGATAAATCAGTATTTTAATAGTGTTTTGCTACTTCTTAAAATGAGATTCTTTCTTGAAACTTTGCAAAATAATTCAGGCAAAATCTTCAGCAATTTTTGAATAATTACTATTTACTTTAAATTTATTTTCAAATTACATATTTTTTTTTTCAAATAAAAATTATTTCTGCACTGTATTAGCTTGCTAGAGGAGCCATTACTAACAAAGTAGCACATAGATAAAATGGATTAAACAACAGGAATTTATTGTCTCATAGTTTTGGAAGATACAAGCCTGAGATCAAGAGGTCAATAGAGTTGTTTTTTTCTGAGAGCTGAGAGGGAAGACTCTTTTCATATGGCTGATCTCTCCATATGGCTGACAGGTGGCCATCTTCTCCACATGGCTTTATACTGTTTTCCCTATATGTATGTCGGTGTACAATTTCCTCTTGTAAGGATACTGAAGGACAGTAGTCAAATTAAGTTAGAGCCCATCCTAATGACTTCATTTCAACATAATCACCTCTGCAAAGAGCCTATCTACAAATATGGTCACATTCTGAGGTACAGAGGGTTAGGATTTCAACATAATGGGGAGAGTGAATAATCTTCTGGGAATAATTAATCCCATAACATATACAAAATTCATACTGCAGTATGTATAACACTTTAAGTAATTATGTGTTTTAACTTCAAAAATAAAAATTTCTTGTGGTTGAAATACAGTGGCAGTTTTATTAATTTTGAACATTGAGCTATTTATTTTTTTCTCCTGAGCTAAGTTTACTGTTATGGGGAAATAAAAAGATTTTGGTTAAAAATAAGTCCTTAGTTGATATTATTTTTGGAAAACAGATCAATTACACAAGAAGTTTCTATAAAGTGTTCAAATTTTCATATAGATTACATCTAGGGTTTTCAAAGTTGAAAAGAACCCTAAAGTTGAGTCTTAAAAGGAAAAGTGAACTGTCCCTTAACAATGGAAAAGTCATAATTAGGCCAGGCAACTAGAGATGCAGAGCTGTTAACTGTCAGTGTGGAGTTGACTTTGGAACATGACCAATCCCCAGCTTCGTTCCTTCATACTAACATATCAATCACACAAAATAGAAGATATGGGGCCTTAGCTTAGAGACCCGACTCCTCTGAGCTCTGACTGCCAGCACAGGCTGGTTCCTAATCTCCTAGAAATGACTTTTAACCATAGCTTTTTAATGCTTGAACATATATTAGTAAGTATGTCTGGTAAAAGAGAAGATATTTCTGGAAAATATAACATCAATTTTTAAATCTTGCATGAGATAAATGATTTTGGTCACAGTCTGTCCTTGCCTGACATACAGTTTGACTTGTGTGACAATGAGGTAACAAGTAGATTCTGAGCCTCTGTAAGAGAAAGGGCCAGGCAGAAGTAAACACTAGGGAGAAGGAGACAAAACGCAGGGCTAAAATCACTAAAAAGCAAGGTAAAATCCCAAGAATGTCCTTTTTTATTATTTCAAAATCTATGACATATTAAATACACATTTTGTGGGAATATTGGTGTAAATTTATGTATATAGATTTATTTAGTTAGCTTTTTAAAAAGTGAGTCAAAGAAAATAATTCAATTTAGATAATGATTGGTACAGTGAGGATAAGAATGAGAGGATTGCCCTGACCAGTTGGCTCAATGGTAGAGCGTCAGCCTGGCATTCAGGAGTCCTGGGTTCGATTCCTGGCTAGGGCACACAGGAGAAGCGCCCATCTGCTTCTCCACCCCTCCCCCTCTCCTTCCTCTCTGTCTCTCTCTTCCCCTCCTGCAGCCAAGGCTCCATTGGAGCAAAGTTGGCCCGGGCGCTGAGGATGGCTCTATGGCCTCTGCCTCAGGCGCTAGAATGGCTCTGGTTGTGGCAGAGCAATGTCCCAGATGGGTAGAGCATCGCCCCCTGGTGGACATGCCGGGTGGATGCATGTGGGAGTCTGTCTGCCTCCCCATTTCCAACTTCAGAAAAATACAAAAAAAAAAAAATGAGAGGATTGCTATTTTGTTACATGCATTGATTTTAGAAGTTTAGGAATTGGTTGGGGGAAGGGGAAATGTTAGTTCCTTATAAGAAATAGTTCAGGCCCTGGCCGGTTGGCTCAGCGGTAGAGCGTCGGCCTGGCGTGCGGGGGACCTGGGTTTGATTCCCAGCCAGGGCACATAGGAGAAGCGCCCATTTGCTTCTCCACCCCCCCCTCCTTCCTCTCTGTCTCTCTCTTCCCCTCCCACAGCCAAGGCTCCATTGGAGCAAAGCTGGCCCGGGCGCTGGGGATGGCTTCTTGGCCTCTGCCCCAGGCGCTAGAGTGGCTCTGGTCGCGGTAGAGCGACACCCCAGAGGGGCAGAGCATCGCCCCCTGGTGGGCAGAGCGTCGCCCCTGGTGGGTGTGCCGGGTGGATCCCGGTCGGGCGCATGCGGGAGTCTGTCTGACTGTCTCTCCCCATTTCCAGCTTCAGAAAAATAAAAAAAAAAAAAAAAAAAAAAAAAGAAATAGTTCATGTTCAAAATTAAAACCAATTAGCCTCATTAGACAATGTTTTACATTTTTCTCCCACCTATGCTCCTTATTATTATTTTTACTTACCTTAACATGTTTTTAAACAAATATTCTGAGCAGTTAACCCAATGCCTATTTGTAGGACTTGTATAATTTTATGAAAGACAGCATCCACCTGAGCACATCTATGTTATCTATTACTTAGCATCCGTACACTAAAAGTCCAGGACCATTTAATTAGCGTCTAGGTTTCCTTGAGAGTTTAAATGTGAAAGTGAGACGGGAAGACAGACAGCTGAGGAAGAGTAACCATCAAAGAAGCGGCAAACTGAATGCAATAAACCTAATCTGGAACACAAATGCCCACAGCTGTGCAGCCTTCAGGCCCCAGAGAACCTGTGTGGGTGTAATGCAATATTAAAGAAAAACATCTATGCTTTCTGCAAGAAAATTCTTCATTTCTTCTTTTGCTTTATTTTAAGAATCTTAGATCACAGGATGCATTTAGAAGCACTTCCTCTCTGAATGATCCCTCAGTCTTGTAAACCCAAGTGAAAAAAGAAAAAAATAACAGAATTTCTATTTTTCATTCCAACTGTTACCTTATGCTTAGTTGTTTCTGTAGCCTACAATAATATAGGATAAGTGACAAATAAGAATATTGACAAATTATAGAAACTTTAAACAATTTCTGGAATACCTATATTCTGTGTACATGCACCTGACAGTCTGTCATCACTTCTCACTTGACAATGCTTCCCACATAATTTAATATACCAAATACAGCTAATTAGCTTAGCATCTCCCTTTTACAAGGTGCGACACAAATCATCTGAGATTTTTCAGGAGGCCTCTGGGAAACCTCAAAGTTACTTTGAGGTCAAAAGGACTCCATTTAGATCGCAATTTGGGAAAGTTGTCAAAACATCAAAAAGTATGACCATTTGCTTAAATAGGATCACAGATCATTAAGAAACAATATTTACCTGTTAAAACAAAGTGACAATAGAAGATTTTAAAGGCAAATTCTTTAGGTTATGCAGCTGTAACAAAACTTAGCTCTTTTAATACTGAGAGAGCTCAATATTAAGCAATCAAAGGATTGATAAACACAACATGAGGCCCAGCAAATTTATTTGGTAAGATGCAAATCTTTGCTGTCCAGGCAGATGACTTAAAAACTACTCATTCCATGACCAATTTATCCTAGCATAAGAGTTGTAGGGTTAGGTGGCCAGTGCTTTATCAGCTTTTAAGTTCTCAACCCTTACCTATCAGTTTTTTGCCTTTGAAGATTCCCATTAGCAACAGATCTATTATTACTTTTACAAGACATTTTTATAGTGATAGATACCTAATAGCTGTTTTAATTAAAGTATAATCAACATACACCATTATATTAGTTTCAGTTGTACACCATAATTATTTGATACTTGTAAATATTATGAAATGATCACCACAATAAATTTACTTAACATCTCCAATCATACAGTTACAAAATTTTTCTTCTGTGCTGAAAACTTTAAAGATTCACTCTTAGCAACTTTCAAGTACACAATACAGTATTATGAACTATAGTCAACATACTGTATGTCACATTCTCATGATTTATTTTATAATTGGAAGTTTGCACCTTTTGATCCTTTTTACTCATTTTGCCCACCCCCTGACCCCCACCTCTGGCAACCACTAAGCTCTGATCAATGAGCTTGGTTTTTTTGTATATAGATTTCACATATAAGTGAGATCATAAGACATTTGTGTTTCTCTTATTTTACTTAGCATAATACCCTCAAGTTTCATCATTATCATAGATGGCAAGATGTCATTCTTTTTTTATGGCCAAATAATATAAATTCTTATTGTTATGTGTGTATCATGTCTTCTTTATTCATTTATCCATTGATGGACACTTAGGGATGTTTCTAGATCTTGGCTATTGGATATAATGCTGCAATGAGCATGCGGGTTCATATATCATTTCTAGTCAATGGTTTTGTTTTCTTTGGATCAATGCCCAGAATTGCTGGATGATATGGTAGTTCTCTTTTTAATCTTTTAAAGGAAACTCCATACTGTTTTTCATAGCGGCTGCACCAATTTATATTTCCAACCAACAGTGCAAAAGTATTCCCTTTTATCCACATTCTCACCACCTTACTTCTTGTCTTTTTTATAATAGCCATTCTAACAGATGTGAGGTGATCTCATTGTGGTTTTGATTTACAGTTCCCTGTTGATTAGTGTTGAGCACCTTCTTATGAACCAATTAGCCATCTGTATGTCACCTAATGACTTTTAATAGTCTGACTTGGGCTTACATAGATTTTAATGTGCCATTGGTAAAACAGGTCAATTTTTTTTCCTAATTTATTTCCCTAAATCCCCCAATTATTTATGCTGTGGACTTCCACAGAGGTTTTGTAACTTCCCTGACTGGTGCCATCCTTCTTTTGATTGAGGGATATCCATTATTGTCCCTTGTTAAAACAATCCTCCCTAATTCAACCAGACTTACTGTTTCTGTTTGGTTGTGCCCAGTTCCTAGGACTTGTCAGGATCTCCTGAGGGCACTTACGTTGTAAATAAAGGCCCATTAAATCTCGAAATGAAAACCTGGAGTCTCGCATGCCCCAATTTCCACTCAAAAAGAAGGATAAGAACAGACAAATTGGAAGAGCTGAAAATGCACCAAAAGTAGAGCAAAGTCTGAGGAAATCCAGGAGGCAGTGACCAAACCGGCTCTTGGCTTCCTTCCCTGCATCTAGGAGCAGGCCCCCAACCTTCTGCACATGTCTTCGGCACTATCTTGTTACCAAAACTGTCAAATGGCAAAACTAAAACAATTTAGTGACGAGTTTGATGTCCTTTATTCAAAGGAAAACAAGCTCAGCTCTGAGGGTGCACAGTGCCTCACAAGCAGCAGAACACTTTCTGGGAGACGCTGGGCGAGAGTGAGCTTGCAGAGCCCTAGAAGAGGCAAGGTGAGACGGCATGTCTGGCCAGCAGACCCTGTTTTCTGGGCTCAGGTAAACCAGCCAAAGCTGTGCTGGAGGACTGTGATTGGGACTCGCGTAGTTCCCCGGAAAGGTGTTTTCTGAACGTGCAGGCTGATTTAGAGTAAGATTCAACAGGGGTCCAGCTCCATTTTTGTGGGTTTTAATAAACGAATTAACTTTATCAAAAGTCTTGATGTGAAAATTCAGGACGGGCTGGAGGATGCAGAGCGATGAGAGGAGTCTGGGGCTGAGGATACACTTCTTTCAGGGGAAATGCTGTGCACCTGAGGCCACGCCCTACTTTACTCACATCTTGTGGTAGCAGCGGAACTCCTGCACCAAGCTGGAGCAAAGCGCAGGCACACCTCGGAACCCTTCGGTTTAGTCCCAGACCGCGGCAATAAACCAAGCATGACAATAAAGTCAAATCATAATCTTTTGCTGGTAGACGGTCTTGCCTTCAATTTGTAAAAAAAAAAAAAAAAAAGGCAACATCTGTGAAGCGCAATAAAATCAAAGCACAATAAAACTAAGTGTGCCCATAAGACACGCGAAGAAGGTCTGACGGCACTGGTGAAATAAAGGGGTGATAGGTAAGACAAACCAAGGAGAAGGAAGAAGAAATAAATACAAACAAATGTCTGTGAGTCTGGAGGAAGTTTCAGTCCCTTCTTAGCCTTTTTAAGTGCTAATGTATCTGCATATATTTATAAGGTGATCAACTTTTTTACAATGAAAAGGACAAAAATAAATTGAAGAAAACAATATCGTAAATAAAAGAAACATTTTATTCATTGCAATAATAATACACTATAATATGATAAATGCATAAAAACATTTGTAATATTTTATATTGTAATTATGCTTACATGCCTATTAATTTTTATAATAATTGTAAGAAAAAAGTACTCATTTAGATACAAATACATCACATCACATGCAATGGATTGACTGCATCAATTGAATGCGGACATTTACAGATTAGTCTTCCAAGATCAAAAAGGAGGACATGTAAGAGGACACTTTTTGAGGGAGGACAGAACTTACAAAAGAAGGACTGTCCTTCCTAAAGGAGGATGATTGGTCACCTTAATCTTTAGGTCAAGTATTCTCAAGATTGTTATTCCATTTATGTAGCATGATGGTTCTTGATGAACCTATTTTTTTCGTGTTGGTTATTTGCGTATAGATAGTTACCACATGTAATTCCAGTGGTCAAGGCCAGGCAGGTCCACAATGGATTCCGGCAGACGGTAGAAAAACTGCAGAGCCAGAAAGCATTGGGTCATTCCCGTTTAATAAAGTCTCAACAGCAAACAAGCAAACAGGCAGGGGAAAACTTCTTCTCACAGCAGCAAGTGAACAAACAGTACAACGAGCCCTCACAGTAGCGGGCAGGCAATCCACAGTTCTCCATCCACAATCCACCACCCTAAGCACAAGTACCTGGTAGCTTTAGATAGACTATATACACATGGCACTGCCACATGCTCACACATTAATCAAGCAAAGTGCATACAGCCAGTAAACTAGCAAGCAAGACTAACACAGCTGTTTTCCCCACACCAAGTTATTATAGAGAAATTCTACATTTGAAATGTTTCTTTAAATCATGTAAGGGAATACTCTAAAAAATAGTTATGTAAAAGCTAAGGTAAAGGGTAATAAAGGGACTTTTTCAAAAGGCGATGTATTTTCAATATATGACTATTACACAGAAACATGATGTCTTCTTTATTTTAAGTCTAAAATAGAGTATGGAATCTCTAAAAGAAGTTCTCAAGTATAATAATGATAGAGTAATTTAATTATGTTTTCTTAAATATGGTAAACTATTCAAAAACTCTTATAAACTGTATTTTATTGTTTTGTATCCACTAACATTATATATTTTAAATAAGTTTATGAAGTCAAATGCACTTCATTTGAAAAGAGAGAAGTTTGCCCTTGTTATGAATTATTTTACCCCAAACAGCTGATGTTTATAGTAACTGGTTATACATGAATTTTTAATTTTAAAAACACACTGAGAAAATTATAGAAATCATCCAGAATCAAATCACAATTAAGTAAACTACTTAGCTAATTACCCTAATAATAGACTTAAATTTTCACTTCAATTTGGTACTGAGAGCAAGGGTCTAGATCAGGGGTCCCCAAACTACGGCCCGCGGCCACATGCGGCCCCCTGAGGCCACTTATCCAGCCCCCGCCGCATTCCAGAAGGGGCACCTCTTTCATTGGTGGTCAGTGAGACCACCGCAAAGAGCGGTGTCGCTCACGTACAGTACTACTTCTGGTAACGCGGGACGCGCGCCTCACGGTTCTGGAAGCGCTTCATATCACTTGTTACGGCGAGCAGTGACAAATACGGAACCAGACATTGCCAGCTCATTAGCCAAAAGCAGGCCCATAGTTCCCATTGAAATAATGGCCAGTTTGTTCATTTAAATTTACTTGTTCTTTATTTTAAATATTGTATTTGTTCCCGTTTTTTTTTTTTTTTTACTTTAAAATAAGACATGTGCAGTGTGCAAAGGGATTTGTTCATAGTTTTTTTTAATAGTCTGGCCCTCCAACAGTCTGAGGGACATTGAACTGGCCCCCTGTGTAAAAAGTTTGGGGACCCCTGGTCTAGATTTTATTTAAAAAGAAATGTACATGAATGGATATACAAATCTGTGGCATTTGCAAACATATGTTACAAAATATAACTTAAAAAACCATATTTTCAGCATTTAGTGTATTTCACAAAAGACTGAGTTTTTCTGTTCTGCAGTCCCATTTACTGACAATTTTCTGCTAATCTTGGGAGATCCGTTTTTCAAAAACTACAAAAGTTCATAAGATGCTTCTTCAGTTGTATTTAAAGGGAAATTAATTCTCTGGAATCTGCATTTGTCTCTTTAAATGACAACAGACTTGCCTCAAGTGTGAAATCATAAATTTAAAAGTTAAAAGGCCTCTGGAGTGCAGTTGTCTCTGGATGAGGAGCCCATTGACAATGGCAGCAGATGATATCCCTCAATACAAACATTGTTTTCTGTGTCCACGTGAAATTTATGGAGAGATATCTAGTTCTCTTCTTTTATGGTCAGTGGGGTTTGTCTTCTAAAAAGGAAGCAATTGTTATCAGTATATAACTGAAGTCTCTAGGATATAATTACACACTTAGGGCATGAAATACTAGTAAATGCTTTCAACAGCCCCCATGTACTCACTTAGGCTTTTGTGACTGATCAACAGGGCTAACTGTCTTAGTTATAATCCTCATATTACATTCCTGAAGGCAGTCATTACTGCACCCTTGTTTTTGTAAGTTGTACTATTTACATCAACAGTAAAGACTTGTACTAATATTAACTGGACAACTGTATACAGATGTGTCATCTAGATGGTTAGCCTGGGGGTCGGGGGGAGTTAAAAATGTGTCCTGCTCTCACCATTCATCCGGCAACAGCTGACAATTTGGCCACAATCTATGTTATGCTAAGATTTCCTATTATCCTTACTTGTATTGTTTTGTAGGAGGCTGCTTTGAGGAGTCACGTGATAGGAAGGAGCATGGTAGGTTACTAAAACAACCATCGCATGTATGTCTATCATTAAAAAAAAATCTTGATGATGATATTTCTGGATGTATGTGAGAGGACAAAGAGGGGGGAAAGGTCAATGCCTGGGTGAAAAGTTTTATATACAATTGAATACCTGCCTGACCAGGCAGTGGTGCAGTGGATAGAGCATCGGACTGCGATGCAGAGGACCCAGGTTCAAGACCTTGACGTTGCCAGTTTGAGCGCAGGCTCATCTGGTTTGAGCAAAAAGCTCACCAGCTTGAACTCAAGATCGCTGGCTCAAGCAAGGGGTTACTCAGTCTGCTGAAGGCCCCCGGTCAAGGCACATATGAGCAAGCAATCAATGAACAACTAAGATGTCGCAACGGCAACGAAAAACTGATAATTGATGCTTCTCATCTCTCTGTTCCTGTCTGTCTGTCCCTATCTATCCCTCTCTCTGACATTCTCTCTGTCCCTATAAAAAAAAAAAAGAAAGAAAACCTTTGTTTCCATTTATTTGAATGTGGAAGGGTATCACAGATTACCTGTGCACATTTTCAAACAACTGACAGATATTTCTTTTGGGGATGAATCACTTACAGCTTTCCTTTCCTAATAAGGAAAGAAAAACATGGTAAAAGAGTCCAAGAAGGATAGAGAATTAAGTAACTGGACACCACATACAGCAATTCTTAATCTGTCCGCACAGTTTTATTCTTCTCTATTTGCTGGGTCTGCCTGTGGAAATATTTGCTAATCTGACAGTTAACATGCTGTTTGTTCTGAGTCACTGATTGCTGAATGCTGATATGAGCACTTTGTTGCTGTATTGACCTGCTCATGCCAATGTTTTAATGTTTCAGTGTTTCCAACAGTGCTTTCTTCATCCTTGTCATATATAACTGCCTTGTGCCTTATACAATTGCCTTCTTTCAGTATACCAAAAAAGTATCATTATAATTTTTTTTAAAAACTCCATTCACTTCACATGAATATTCATTAGTCTGAGAAAAAAGAATAAGGCACTTATAATTGTGAACAAATTTTACCTCAAGCCTTACAGATTGGTCCCCTAAGCTTGTGCAGCACAGCTATTTTGTATTAGCACTAGAACTAGTTTATTCTTCTATCTACGTCATGAGCTTACATCATTGTCATAGCTGAGTTTCAGTCTAGTCAGCTGCTCAACAAAGTTATTATATATTGAAGTCAGAGTATTCAAAGCAGCTAGGAACTCTCAAAATATTAAAGAAACACAATGTTATGGACATATCGCAAGCAGATCAAGATCATTATATTAACTGTAAGGTATTTTTCCCCACTGAGAAGGAAGGAAGAGGGCCGGAGCCGTAAAGTGTGGAATAATAAATGGCTTTATTGAGTACAGAGCGCACACCCCGCCCGGCAAGGTTCCCTGGCCCCGAGGAAAGAAAGAGAAATGGAGGTAAAAAATGGAGGCTAGGAAAGTTGCAAAGATTAAACCGCATGGGAGATATTTAAAGGGTCCCTCTAGGGAAGTGGAGCTACTATGACGTGGTGAAATTTCACTGGCTGGCAGAAGATCGCTTTTTTTCCAAATGGTTCCTGGGAAGCTTCCTTTGGTGGCCTTGATTGTGGGTGGTCCTAGCCAAAGTGGGCGGGTCTGAGTTACCCACATGACCATCCCTCTATCCACTGACCTTACATTAACTATGTTTCATCTTGTTGATAGCAAATGTTGGAGAGGCTGTGGAGAAAAAGGAACCCTCATTCACTGTTGGTGGGACTGTAAAGTAGTACAACCATTATGGAGGAAAGTATGGTGGTTCCTCAAAAAACTGCAAATAGAACTACCTTATGACCCAGCAATCCCTCTACTGGGTATATACCCCAAAACCTCAGAAACATTGATACGTGAAGACACATGTAGCCCCATGTTCATTGCAGCACTGTTCACAGTGGCCAAGACATGGAAACAACCAAAAAGCCCTTCAATAGAAGACTGGATAAAGAAGATGTGGCACATATACACTATGGAATACTACTCAGCCATAAGAAATGATGACATCAGATCATTTACAGCAAAATGGTGGGATCTTGATAACATTATAAGGAGTGAAATAAGTAAATCAGAAAAAAACAAGAACTACATGATTCCATACATTGGTGGAACATAAAAATGAGACTAAGAGACATGGACAAGAGTGTGGTGGTTACCAAGGGTGGGGGGGGAGGGAGGACATGGGAGGGAGGGAGGGAGAGAGTTAGGGGGAGGGGGAGGGGCACAGAGAACTAGATAGAGGGTGACGGAGGACAATCTGACTTTGGGCGAGGGGTTTGCAACATAATTTGATGACAAAATAACCTAGACATGTTTTCTTTGAATATATGTACCCTGATTTATTAATGTCATCCCATTACCATTAATAAAAATTTATTAAAAAAAAAAAAACAAAAACTATGTTTCATTCATTTAGATCCTTTCATTGCTCTACTCACACTGTGTATTCTGTGAACTGGAAAGGAAAAAGATTTCCCAAAACTTAAACAAGTAAATAGCTCACATTTATTTAGTGCTTAATACATTCCAGAAAGATTCTACATGCTTTATATAAAATGATCCATTTTATTCTCAACAACCCAAGAAATAGGTTTCAATTATTTCCCTCATTTTACTAATGAAAAAATTGAGGCCTAAAGAAGTTAATTAATTTACTCAAGATGACAAAACTAATAGGTAGAAGAGAAGAGATGGATTGTGAACCCAAGTAGTCTGACTTCAAAATCTAAAACCTTGACCACTAAGTTATGCTGCCTCTTCAATATGATCTGAAAATATAATAATAGCAGATGGATTTACACAGCTATAAGTTTACATGTTTTAAAATAAGAATTTTGGAGAAGTTTCTATTTGGAAAAGAGTCTCCTTTTCATCATGAGATATTATACTATCATTTCACATTTATCAGGCATTTGTCCTTACAATATTTTCTTACCCTCCACAGTATCCTACATCTTTGAGGATGTTTTTCCCTATATTTCCTCTTTTATAATCTCATTTATTCTATACAGTAGAAAGCATATCCAAAATTTTGTAGAATTGTCAATATAGAGTCATAATTAAGAAACTAAATTCTGAATTTTGAAACCCCAATTTTAAATCTCCAGTCCAATTCTCAGTGGTAATGTAACTTTAGGCAAAGTTGTTTTATTTTTTAATTTCTAAGCCCTTACTTTTCCACCTGCCAAATTGGGAGTAATAATAGTATATTAATATTTGCATATTTACCTTGTGAATTTTTGAGGTTGAAATGAGATAATGCATATAAAACAGCACAGTACTTGGAAAAGAGAAAGTAAATTGTAACTATTTATTTCTGTTTTTGAGGTACTGATGGAGATAAAGTTTGATGTTTAATATAACAGTTGTTTGCTTTTGTTTTCTGCTTGTTTTGTTGTACAGGTTTGCCAAACAGATAAACTTAAACATCATATACATAATCTTTCAATTATTCTCAGTTGAGCATTAAAAATAACATTAATACATGCTTATAATAAAAATTATAAAGATACAAAGGAGAAAAATATGGATTTTAGTTAGGAGTAGAGTTGGAAAAAAAATCTAATAGCTTTATTTTAACTAGATTTTATTTAGTATAGATATTTGTACCAGATTTTATGAGATGTCTTTGTTAGAAATACAGGTTAAGACTCTCTTGTGCTTAGAAATTTTAGATACCCAAGTCTACATGAAGTTGTGAGAATAATCAAAGAAGAACCTGCTCAGTGAAGCACGTAATGAGGAAAGGAAAATATTTCCCTTGTATGTGACTAATTTTCTTACTTTCTTGTGCATAGTGCATTGAAAAATCAATGAGTCTCACAGTAAACATTAGAGATAAAAAACAAAAACTGCTTAATCATTTTTTTTATCCTGTCCCTGATGTGTTAATGTTCCCGGTGATTTACTTTTCAAGATGTCCACTTCATATTGTTTTTGCTGGATGATTGGAATAGAGGACCCTTTCACTGTTGTCTGCTTCAGTTGAGTTGAGATGGAATGGTTCCAGTTGTGTAAACAGCTCTTGGTGATCTTCCAGCCTTCTTGCCAGTGCCCCATGGAGATGCAGTTGATTAAGCAGGGCACGGTGTGGGCAGATGCTGCACACAATTCCCTCACAGTTCTGCCATTCCCTGTGGGCCTTCCATCTGATTCTAGTCCTAGCTTTTTCATGGGTTCAAACAACTAATTATAATTTACTTTGAGGTGATTTGGGTCATGTACACAAATTGCAGATAAAATTAAGTTAATAGAGTCCTTTTATTGTGTGCATGGCCAAAGCCAGTTCTCTTGAGAGGAAAGACTAATTGACTAGTCACCTCATGCATTATGTGCTCAGACAGAGGGGCCTAAAGATAAGAGCAGTAAAACAACTAGCAGTATCCAATTACACAGAGGATTAGGCCCCTTCTGCTGAAATTTATCAACTGCCCCAGTTTTTAAATCTGATGAAATTTCTTTATTCCTTTGTCTATTTCTTTAATGGGAGGATCTTGTTGATGAGAATGGAAAGGGTTTCCGTGACAGTAGCAGTTCCCATATCACTAAAAAGGTTCATTCATAAATAACTATTTTCATAAATCTTAGAGTAACCATAGCTAATAAAGATATTTATATATGTATTTTAAAGAGTATTTTAGAAGAAAGAATATTTCAAAATTTTGATCTACTTTTAATAGACTATCTTGAAGAAACTAATTATTAATCTCTTTTAAATCTATCCATATATTGTAGAAAAGCATTATAGTTTATGAACATGACTGTAACAGTGAAAACATAGAAAAAATTATTTGAGGTAATTATTAATATTAACTAAACAATTTAAGCTATGTTTAACACATTTTAGAACTAAGAGTTAAATAAAAACAAATATATAAACTTTTTAGTCACTATGTTTCTGAATTTCATCTTGTGTCTTTCTTTTGCTACAACTATTATATGTTCTTAGTTTCCTTTGCTTACTTCTCTGCCATACCATAATTGTATTTTTTTAAAAAAGAAATAAGAAATTATATGGTAGATAAAATGGATATCGTGCAGTGTACTACTTAAGTGTATATGGGTTAGGAGATATTTTAGTATACTCACATTAAAGGTAGATTTCTAACACCTGCTAGGACAATGGTTCTTAATTCCTCGGTTACAAATTAAAATTATTTGGAAAGATAATCAAACTTCTACTTCAGATTAGTAAATTTCTAAAGCATTACTCCCAGGTAAGAGTATTTTTAAAAAACTTCTCAAATTATTGCTCAAATTATGGAAATGTGCAGCCAGATTCAAGACACATAGCTCTACAGAATTTAATATAATTTTGCTTTCTATAACTTTACTTATCGCCAAAAAAATAAATAAATAGGATTATTTAATCATATTTGAGATTTCAAATTTAACTTTATGATTACTTTATGAACATACTTTACAACAAGATACTTTTGACTCATTAACTTGAGTAATACAAAGATTTTTAAAATTATGTTTGTGGTAAATTAAAACAAAGAAAACCATACACAAATAATATAAGACTCCATTTTGTTTTTGTGTGCAGGGCACAAGAATTATTATAAGGCAAATCCCTTATACACAAAACCTAATCAAGAAATAGAAATGAGGCCCTGGCCAGTTGGCTCAGTGGTAGAGTCTCGACCAGCATGTGGATGTCCTAGGTTCAATTCCCAGTCAAGGCACACAGAAGAAACAACCATTTTCTCCTACACCATACCCCCTCCCTCTTTTTTCTCTCTTTCCCTCCTGCAGCCATGGCTCGATTGGTTTGGGCATGTCGGTCAGGGCACTGAGGATGGTTTCCTGGAGCCTTCACCTCAGGTGCTAAAAATAGCTTGGTTGTGAACATGGCCCCAGATGGGCAGAGTATGGCCCCAGATGGGAGTTCCAGGGTAGATCTCAGTTGGGGTGCATGTGGAATTTTTTCTCTCTCCATTCCTCTCATTTGGGAAAAAAAAGAGAAAGAAAGAAAAAAATAAAAAAATAAAAATGTCATCCACATCCAAAAATTTTATTAGTATATTAAAAAAATATTTTGTTTAAATGGGATTTATATGTCAAAAAAGTTAACATTAAATTTTGTTATTTTTAAAAGTTGTACTTGAAGAGAATTATCTTAATTTCTTTTGGATGAGTAGGATGCAATTCTCTCAATAATTTTTTGATAGAATCTTCTAGAAAAGAAAGACTTATGGGCTAGGATAAATTTACAAGTGATAAATAAGCACTTAGATTTCTCTTTTAAACAATATTCACATTAAGCCTACTATCATAATTCACTAGGAAATTTTCTGCTATTATTCAATAGCTACTGTCATGTTTGGTTACTTACTGTTAATATATCAGATATCGAATTAAAATTTTAAAGTTATTAGGCTTCCCTGGGCAATGTTATAATAATTAAAAGATGGTTTATTTTTTTATACAGTGATATGTTTATCTCTTCTGCAAAGATAATCAAAAATTATGTAAGATTTTCTCTGTATTGATAAAATAAGAATCATTTGATTGTATTTTCTGTTTATATTTTAGACATCATGTTAATATTACCATAACAAAAATTAATTTTAACTAAAACTGCTTACACAGATATATAAACACTAATATATATTCTAATAATACTAATATATAATATTGAATATATGCAACTTACATTATATATTCATACTACATATGATTTATTACATATGATACACAGAATAAAATATTATCTATATTAGTTTAAAATTGGATTTATAAATTAATTGGTTAATTCACAAATAAGCTTCAGACAACAATGTGTTTATGAGTGTGTTCAATCATACCAATTGAAACCACGCTCTTAGTACTATGCTCTGTCCAAGCTGTTTAGCCTTATTAAAATGCCAGACTTGGCTTTTCTCTTTTTCCTACTCTTAAATGAGGTCATTTCTGTGTGTTGGGAGTGAATAAAGACTTTTTTCCCTTCTCTAATAAAATATATATATATATATATATTTCCTTTTCATTTTACTGTTGAATTTGGAGCAAAGAACAAGAGAGAAAGTCAGATTTTCCATTCTCTATGATGCTTTTGACCAGGAAAAGAAAAGAATATTGTTAAAGAACTTTAATTATTAAAAAGGAGTGTCAATTTGTCTCAAATGTTTTCTTAGAAATTCAGACTTCAAATTCCAGTTCTTGTAAAAATATCCCTACACTTCAGCTTCAGCCTTTCTCCAGGACATATTATAGGATTTTCCACATGAAACGTGTGGTGCCTCTTTTCTATGAAGTTTTTCAACGCATATCTTTCTGAATTTATAAGAACAAAAGTAAGACTTTACGGTGGTGTCTAGAAAGTTGGAGGAGTAGACTGAGCCAGGGGTCATTTCCTAGCACAAGTGTTAGGGGATGTATTTCTTTGAAGCGTCAAATTATTCTCTAATCCTAAATAAACCAGCAAAGCGGCGGTAAATGCACTATCATTTAGAAAACTGGCACTATAATAAGTTTCTCTGGATTTCAGCACCTACCTATTTAGACTATAAAAGTGTTTTACCATTAAGTATTTACTTCATTTCCCACCTGCAGAAATAATGAGTGTAGTTTGAGAACAGAGCATGGAATTTCTGAAAGGTTATACTTTCTCTTCACTATTTATGTTTGGTCTCAGCACTAGCAATGGTCTTTTAAATATGAACCTCAACTTCAATGAATTTGGATACAGAGAATAAAATAAATACCAAGGGTATCTTCTGGCAATCAAATAGAACACTCCAGTAAAATAATCACTTTTTCATTCCTCCATTATAAAAATATCAGACTGTCAGTGAATATTTTTCTACCCAGTAGAGACCAAATTTCTCTTTTAAAAAAGCTTCTAGTGCTTTAAACACTATTTCCATCCTGTTCTTTAGAGTATTAGAGTGACAGGAGATGAGGTATAGAATTGACCTTTGAAAAGGATCAGTTTTCTTTATAACAACACAAAAATGTTCAACATAAGAAATAAAACCATGTTATTCAGTATTTTTCACAGCCCAGCACGTGCTTGAATGACCCTTGACCATAACAAAGCATTAAAATTGACACAGCAAGGAATAAATATTTTTGAAAAGAGGTTGTTATCAATAAGCAAAGAATTTTGATTTAAAGAAAATATACTCTGAGTAGTAAAGGTTTCTGTAATACAAATCATAGTGTGTCTTCCTGCAGAAAAGGCTTCGACTTACTGTTTTGTTTGGTTCAGGACTTTTTCCACTTATGTCTTTTTTTTAATACATTCATTGAATTCTAGAAAGAAAGTAGATCTGATAGGATCATTATAATAAACCACCAGTTTGTAGTCCTTAGGTGAAAAAACATAATAATGTAATTTTTCCAGTGTTTTGAAAATAGAATTGTTATAATATTCAGGAGTTCAAAAATGTATGTAAATACAGGGGTATGCAAAAGTAGGTACACAGTTATGAATAAGCAAAATAGTTTATTCTTGTATTATTATTTATTATTGTATTCTTTATCTTATTATTATTGTTATTTTATATATTTACTTATGATTTATCTTTTAGGTAATGATGGCTGGTAATTTAACCTACTTTTTTCCACCGCTGTGTATACAGTACACACATAACACTTGTGTCCATGTTCACATATGTATGTTCAAATGTATATGTATATACATACTCATGTGTGTGTATGCAGTTGACCTTTGAACAACACAGGTTTGAACTGCACAGTTCCACTTATACAAAGATTTTTTTTCCAATAAATACGTATGCTGTCTTCAGTCCACACTTGGGAGTCAGCAGAAACAGAGGGCTGACTTTATGCAGTGATCTACACCATAGGGACTTGAGGATCTGCAGATTTTGGTATCTGGGGAGTTCTGAAACCAATACCCCATGGATACTGAGGGACAACTAAGTTTTTAAGAAGTCAAAAGTTAAATATGGATTTTCAACTGTAGGGGATGAGCACCTTACCTTTGTCTTCAATGTTCAGTAGTCAACAGTATATATGTAACGATGTGCATATAATGTATTTATAAGTAATTTAGAACCAAGTACGGTAGTCCTTGGGATACAACACAGTTCTGTTCCTATGACAGTGACATAACCCAAATTTTGGTGTAAGTCAAAACACACCCTTGCTTAAGTCAGTTACCTATCCTAACACAGTTCTAAAATCATAATCTAGAACATAAAAACACAACTAAGCCACAGAAAAAGGAAAAGGACATAGATATATTGTACTGAACACTGTACTGTACTGTAGTAACAGAAAAAAATGACAAAAAAAAGAATGTAAAAAAAAAGTACGACACTAACTGCGTAAGCCGAAGCACTCGTATCTCAATTTTTTTTATGAGAGTGAGCATTGTAAAGTCGAAATGTTGTATGTTGAGACTGTCATAACCTGAGGACCTCCTATATTTCACTTTTATTGTAGAGAAGAGAAAAACTTCCTTATATTCTACTGTTGTTTTTCGCACTGTCTATCCCTCTTCTTATCCTGTTTATTTTCATTTTCATTCCGAAAATAGAAACAACAATTAGACTGACAATGTCTGTGCCTCACTGGGATCAATGACACAGTGTTTGGCCTGCAGCACTGATTCTCTCAGAATCTTTTTTTTAAACCCAGAATCGTTTTTTGTATGACTTTCCAAGTTCCTATAGAATTGTATCTTAAAATTATGAAAAGTCAGTGTTCATAGGTATGAGGAGCCATCTGGTATGTCTACTGGGGGAGAATTTGGCACTTTGTAGGATATCCTGTTGTCTATATAGCTGTGCTCTCCCTGATGACTAGTGTCTTTGTGTCCAACGGTGCCCAAACTTGTAGAAAGATTAGAATCTTACAAAGTCTAGTGTTTTTCTGGAAATAAAAAAGAGAGAAAGAAAAGCCAGTTATCAATATAAATTGAAAATTCTAAAAGAGCAAATTTCCTTTAGGAAATTCTATTTTGTGGGCCATCATATCCTCAGAACCTGGTACAGTGTCTGATATACAGGAAGCATTCAGTGAGTATTTGCTGAATGAATAATAAATGCATGAAGATAAAGTCCACAGGCTAGTTATGACTTACTCTATTTTACTTGCCTTTTTCAATATATACCTTAGTTATGATAAGAGTTTTACTTTTTTTTTTCTTTTTTTTTTAATTATTTTTATTTATTTATTCATTTTTTTAGAGGGGGGGAGAGAGAGAGAGAGAGAGAGAGAGAGAGAAGGGGGGGGAGGAGCAGGAAGCTTCAACTCCCATATGTGCCTTTACCAGGCAAGCCCAGGGTTTTGAACCAGCAACCTCAGCATTCCAGGTCAATGCTTTATCCACTGCGCCACCACAGGTCAGGCAGAGTTTTACTTTTGAACTTACACCATTAGAAGTAGTACAACCATCTGGAAAATAGTAGTATATTTCTATTCACTGTTTATCCAAGTTAATAAAATCAGACTGGAATAAGAAATTTAAGATATCACTGCCCTTTGGGGTGATGGCAAATTATCTGGGTTATGCCTGACTGGGCGGTGGCACAGTGGATAGAGCGTCAGTCAGACTGGGATGCAGAGGACCCAGGTTCGAGACCCCGAGGTTGCCAGTTTGAGCGAGGGCTCATCTGGTTTGAACAAAAGCTCACCAGCTTGAGCCCAAGGTTGATGGCTCAAGCAAGGGGTTACTTGGTCTGCTGGATGCCTGCAGTCAAGGCACGTATGAGAAGGCAATCAATGAACAATTAAGGTGTTGCAATGCGCAACGAAAAACTAATGATTGATGCTTTTCATCTCTTCGTTCCTGTCTGTCTATCCCTCTCTATCCCTCTCTCTGACTCTCTCTCTGTCTGTAAAAAAAAAAAAATTATCTGGGTTGTTATACTGTTACTTTTGAGGTTTTGCTCTGCAAATTAAACAACTTTTCCTGTACAATTTTATCATAGCTCAGTGGGCACTGCTCTAGCGTTAATTTAATTTTTTCTACATTAAACAATAATTGAACTCTAACTGCCTTATAACTGTGCTCCATCTTACAAATAGTTCTATAATGTTAAAAAGTCTGGAGGAGGGGAGGGCCACAAAGAAAACCAGATAGAAGGTGAAGGAAAACAATTTGACTTTGGGTGATGGGTATGCAACATAATCAAATGTCAAAATAACCTGGAGATGTTTTCTCTGAATATATGTACCCTGATTTATCAATGTCACCACTTTAAAATTAATAATAATAATAAAATGAATTTAAAAAGTCTATAAAATTACTTAATATGTAATTTTGATTAGGGTGACATACTGAAGAAACTTCTAATATGTATATATATTGATTAAATAAAATTATCTTCCTAGATATATTATTTGCAATGTTTAAATTGTAATTTATTATAAGGGAGATAAATGGTGATGGATGAAGACTTGACTTGGGGAGACAGGGTGAACACACAACGTTGTGTACAGAGATGTGTTGTAGAATTGGGCACCTAAAACCTGTATAATAATGTTAACCAGTGTCACCCAATAAATTCACTTAAAAATTGTAATGCATTATCTAAGAAAGAATATTTCGTTGTAGCTGGAGCCATCTCTGTGCTTGGATATGCTGCTGAGTACCTTTTCTATGAGCCTTTCAAACAGAGGAGGAGAAAACTTGACTGTATAATTAGTCCTGTAGGAGCCTAATTTCTAAATTAGCCTCTGGAACTCTAACTTCTGCTTTGAGAGTTAAGATTTTAGTCTGATATTTTTGGCTGACATTATATGTGAGTTCTACAAAACACATTAATGGCTCCAAAACCCTTCTTGGAGACCACTGAGCTAGAGTTTGCTTACAACTTGGTCCCAATAGAAGTAAATAACTCTGTATTAAGACTTGTAGTATTTTTTTGGAGCTCATAGCTCTCATATGTTTCTGGTATATTTAACTGCCCATTTAATTAGAGATAGTGAAATACAAGGTTGAAATACCTAGATGTGATGAGAATTGTAGTCATAATAGAATCATGATATTTTTAGGAACACGTCAAAATTCAAATGGCAAATGCAGAATTGAGTGGTACTATCACTACCATAGCAAATCAGACTCTTTTGAAAATGTTTACACTAATTTTTCATTGCTATAAAATTTTGTATTGCTGTCTAACATTTTGCATTGAGCTTGGAAGCATATTCTATCCTACATTTCACAGTCAATTTTTATAAATGGAAACACTAGGTAGATAGAGTGATTAGTGAATTCATTTCTTGATACTTTCTTTTTTCTGCCTATGGTTTTGAAACCCATCAGATATCACACACACAATTAGCTCTGACAGACATCTTTCCCATTTTTCTTCAGGAAGATTATTTCTGTCCTTGCTAACGTGTGACTTTCATTATCACTATAGCAAGAGAATTTCAAATAATTTCCTGTGTTCTTTGATTGTTTGTGGTTTCCCTATTACAGGTAAACATTACCTTATCTGTGAAATATTTAGTAACAGGTACTGGAATCACCTTCTTATTACAAGTAGATATTTAAGAAAAGATTTCCTTTTGTAAGTCAAGAATGACTAGTTTCATTTTTTCCTATTTTATATTATTTAAGAATTTGCAGCTTGAACAGGGTCTCAAAATCCATCACAAATTTTACACCTTGACAAAAATGAGTAATCTAAAATAATCTTTGGCCCTTTGAATGCAAAGAGATATAGAGGATCACTTAAGGCAAACTTTTCAAGGCATGAATTTTCAAGGATGAAAACCATCGCCGGACAGGCCAGATGATTCTATGGCTTGCCTATTGAGTGAGACATAGCAGAGGGAAACCTAGAATTCATGTCTTAGGACTTCCTCTCAGAGTGTTTCCATATCACCATGTTACTTTGGCATAATTTTATTAACTTTAAACTACAGATACTACTTGATAGATTACAAACATAAAGGATATGCTCTTCCTCCATCAATTTTACTGTAAAACTCAAGATGTAACAGTGACATAAACTCCCTAGAGTAGGGTTTATACTATCTCAGCCTGACTTTATATTACTCCACTGTATTGAGTCCCAGAGTTAGACTATCATTCTCTCTCATCTTAGTATTTTCAGCACTTTGCACAATTATCCCATTTCTTGTCTCAGCTGTAGAAATTTTTGACCAAATTTCTCTATAATTTGGGATATGGAAGATTAAAAATAGACCTCTCTTCTTGACTTTTAGATACAATCCAATTATTTTACAACATTGCAATTGTCTCATTTTTATAAATGTAACTCCATTTCATTTCTACTGTACCTTACCTTCTTTAAATGACTATTGAAGTAAATATCTATTTAGAGAATGGAAGATGGAATAGATAATATTTGTATTAAAGGTACCACAATTCTTTTTTAAAGGTGCTTATCTAAGATCACCACCTGCATCTGATTGCAAACTGCTGTTTTGCAGTGAAGGTTAATGGGTACTTGTTAGGACAGGAGCAGAGCATAACTATTGTTCCCCCTGAGGACAGAAGTGAACTATATAGCTATAAGATCTCAGACAGATCTATTAAGGTCATCTCTGGACTTGGGTAACACATTTCATTAAAGAAAGTTTGCTGGCCATTGGTAAAATAATGAAAGTATAAAGGAGAGTAGGCTGAGCTTTAGTTCATGGTTACCAATGAGGGTTCTTATTTTAAGACTACCCAACTACAGTGGTACTGCCATTCTTTGCTATCCTATTTCTTTACATTCTGATAATTATCATCCCTTTTAAGACTGATTCTATCAATATAAAAGGGCTTAAGAATAAACATAATTATCTCCTTATATGAAACCTGAAGAGTAAATGGTATTTAAATATAAAATAACAGGGAAATAAATGTGGCAATTATAACCCTGCTCAGATAGCTCTCTTGGTTAGAGCATCATCCTGATATGCTAAGGTTATGAGTTTGATCCCTAGTCAGGGCCTATACAAGAATTAATTAATAACTGCATAGACAAGTGGAACAACAAATTGAAGTCTCTCTCTTTCTCTCTGCTTTCCTCTCTCTCTGTCTAAAATCAATAAATTAAAAAAAATGCCATCATGTTTCCACTCAAAATAGTTCTGTTTCATTACTATGACCATATTTTAAACTTTATTCCTAGACTTCCTCATTGACCTCCTTGTTGTGACTCTTCTGTTCTTTTGTTTATCTTGTATACTAGAGCCAAATGAGTCTTCCTCAGGCACATATAAATTCAATAATTTCAGCCTGACCAGATGGTGACACAGGGGATAGAGTGTCAGACTGGGAAGCAGAGGACCCAGGTTTGAAACCCCAAGGTCGCCAGCTTGAGAGCAAGCTCATCTGGTTTGAGCAAGGTTCACAAGCTTGAGCACAAGGTCACTGGCTTGAGCAAAGGGTCACTCAGTCTGCTGTAGCCCCCCTGTCAAGGCACATATGAGAAAGCAATCAATGAACAACTAAGGTACCACAATGAAGAATTGATGCTTCTCATCTCTCTCCCTTCCTGCTGTCTGTTCCTATCTGTCCCTCTCTCTGTCTCTCTCTGTCTCTGTCACACAGAAAAAATAATTCAATAATTTCATAATACCTACAATTTTTCTTTGCTTGAGCATTTTTAATAGCTTCTCATTAATTCCTAAATAAAATTTTCAGACTGACATTCAAAATCCTCCCTATGTTGGCTCCAATCCTATCTTGCTGAGCATAACTTAAGTTATCCCCTTAAATAAATTTTTGGCTTCACCTCCATAATCAACATTCAGAACTCTAATCTTGCCAGTTACATTCCTGATTTTGGTTAAGTGCTGCATTTTCCCCTTCTTTTGGAAAGTTTTCAACTCTTTTTCAGCTTCTTAAACTTGATTTATTTTACAGTGTCTATTTCAAGGCCTATGAGAATTATATAATTATTAAAAGGGTTTAGATTGTTTGAGTTCAAACTCACTTTCCAGTCAGAAAAGTCTAAGGCTGAAGTGATCAAAAACCTCAACAAATCCACAAAAGTAAAATAGCTTTAAAAACTGAAGATTCATTCTATCTTGTGCTGTATGTCCATAGAGATTGGTTTGGGTTTGAATGTTTCTTCTTTTCTTAGTGAGCCTCAGACTGGTACTCTCCACACTCTGAAATACAACGGTGTGAAAAGAACACAGACAACTGGAAACTGGCTTTTAAAGTCTCCCACCTTTCATGTTGCAATGGCCAGCTTCAATGTGTACAAAATAAATAAATCCTACCATTAGTATGGAACTAAAAAAACTGGAAATTTTGACAACAGCACTAGTGAACGCAATGTTCTCCAAGCTATGTCCCTCAAAATACTATGGAAATAGTAATATCTGTTTTAAAGGGTTGTTTTAAGTTTTAAATGTGGACATGTGGACAAAAACAGTGTTCTATGGAAAGTAATCTCAGAGTGTGATCTGATGATAAATTTCCAATTGGGCAAGTCATGGTGGGTAGTCACACACCAGGCACATACTTCTTTAGTAAAAGGATTATATTTGCCTTAAGTAAGCCCTGCCCATTGTTTCTGTGTATCTCCGTTAACACAACTTTGAAGTCTTCATACCCACCCTGACGAGAGCACGTAACCTTAACTGTCTTGTAATGCAGTTCTCACTGCTTTCTCCCATTTCCATGTAATCTGATTTATGTTCCCTCCTGAATTTCAAATGCATAAAAGAAACTGTAAACTGTTACTGTCTTAAGAATTCATATCAGTCTATTGAGATCTTGCTTCCAGGAGTATACTCTTTTTGACTCAAATAAATTTTTATAAAAATTTTTAAGGTTTGGGTATTCTTATATCAATAGCTCTATATCAGAGAAAATGCTTGGTAAGAGTCTGGAATCATGTACACACTCAGCAAATGTTAACTATATTTAGTTTCTGTGAAGCCTTCTTATAGAATTTAACTCAGTGCCAGGCTTGACCTGTTTTCCTCAGGGAACACAAGCTAAGATAATGATTTTTTACAGGTGGTTTGTTTGGGGACATGATCTCAGGGAACAAGAGTGGTGAAGTAGAAACAGTAAAACTGGAAAGGAGAGACCTGAAGATGGCAGAGGAGTAGGCAGATGCACAGACTCCCAGCTCACACCACTGAACTAGATTATAAACTAATTTATGAACAATCAGCGTGAAAAACCAAATCTGGACAACAAGAACAGCTTTCAAAAATCAAGGAGCAAAGAAGAAGCCACAACAAACCTGGTAGAGAGCACCTGAATCTCACCTGCTTACATGAACGGGGGGGGGGGGTGAGGCTGGGCTCTCAATTCCAAGGCAAAGAGCAGTAAATACTGCTCACAGCCACTTACCTGGTGACCAGGGAACAAGGTGTGTTGAAAGGGCCTGCTTGTCTTCCAAAAAGAAAGGATAAAGAGAGAGACAGATGGTGAGGGGGAGAGGAATATAGGTGATGACATAAAAAACTGACTCATTCAGTGCTGGAGGTGGCCATACCTGGGGGAGGGGCTGATCCTTCCACAAAGCAAAATACAAAAGTACTTCCAGGTCACAGAGATACAGACATCTCTCCAGATCCAATCAGAACAACAAGACACAGCTGAAAACAAGAAGTGGGGAGGAGGGGCAGTAACTCAGGTCTCCTTGGAGATCTGAGATACACCTCCCCCTACTGGAACTGAGAAAGCAACCCGCTCCCAGAGAGATTAACTGGCTGAAGAGGACTTCAGAGCATCAGGTCACACCCACCGCATTCCTGGATACAGTTTCAAATAAGCCCCCTGCTGAGATCAGCAAACAAGACAATCACCTGTTAAGAAAACAAACGAATTAAGACCTCATTGTATAATTCCTTTACATTCTTTGTTATGTTTATTCCTAAGATTTTTTGTTGTTGTTACAATCGTGAAGGGGATTATTCTTTTGAGTTCATTCTCAAATGTTTCATTGTTGGCATATAGAAAGGCTATCGACTTCTGTATGTTAATTTTGTATCCTGTGACTTACTGTATTGGCTTATTGTTTCTAGTAGTCCTTTTTTGGATTCTTTGGGGTTTTCAATGTATAGGATCATATCATCTGCAAAAAGTGATACCTTTACTTCTTCTTTTCCGTTATGGATGCCTCTTATTTCTTTGTCTTGTCTGATTGCTCTGGCTAGAAACTCTAGTACCACATTAAATAAGAGTGGAGAGAGTGGACAACCCTGTCTTATTCCTGATTTAAGGGGAAAAGCCTTCAGTTTTGTGCCATTTAATATGATGTTAGCTGATGGTTTATCATATATGGCCTTTATCATGTTGAGATATTTTCCTTCTATACCCATTTTGTTGAGAGTCTTAAACATAAAATTGTGTTGTATTTTATCGAAAGCCTTTTCTGCGTCTATTGATAAGATCATGTGGTTTTTGTTCTTTGTTTTGTTGATATAGTGTATTACGTTAACCGTTTGACGTATGTTGAACCATCCTTGAGATTCTGGGATGAATCCCACTTGATCATGATGTATTATTTTTTTAATATGTTGTTGTATTCGATTTGCTAGTATTTTGTTTAGTATTTTAGCATCTGTATTCATTAGAGATATTGGTCTGTAGTTTTCTTTTTTTGTGCCATCCTTGCCTGGTTTTGGTATGAGGGTTATGTTGGCCTCATAAAATGTGTTTGGAAGTATTGCTTCTTCTTCAATTTTTTGGAAGACTTTCAGTAGAATAGGAAGCAAGTCTTCTTTGAAGGTTTAATAAAATTCGCTGGTATAGCCGTCTGGGCCTAGACTTTTATTTTGGGGGAGAAAACTATAAACCATTGTTAAGGGAAATCAAAAAAATATTATGAGATGGAAAAATATTCCTTGTTCTTGGTTAGGAAAAATAAATATAATCAAGATGGCTATATTACCCAAAGCAATATACAAATTTAATGCAATTCCCACCAAAATTCCAATGATATTTTTTAAATAAATGGAGAAAAAAATCATCAGATTTATATGGAACTATAAAAAACCCCAAATAGCCAAAGCAATTCTAAAGAAAAATAATGAAGCTGGGGGCATTACAATACCTGACTTCAAACTATATTATAGGGCTACGACAATCAAAACAGCATGGTATTGGCAGAAAAATAGACACTCAGACCAATGGAACAGAATACAAAACCCAGAAATAAAACCACATTTATATAGTCAAATAATTTTTGATAAAGGGGCCAACAACACACAATGGAGAAAAGAAAGCCTCTTCAACAAATGGTACTGGGAAAACTAGAAAGCCACATGCAAAAGAATGAAACTCATCTACAGCTTGTCCCCTTGTACAAAAATTAATTCAAAATGGAACAAAGACCTAAATATTAAGACCTGAAACAATAAAGTATATAGAAGAATACATAGGTACTAATCTCATGGACCTGGGTTTTAAAGAGCATTTTATGAATTTGACTCCAAAGGCAAGAGAAGTAAAGGCAAAGATAAATGAATGGGACTACATCAGACTAAAAATTTTTTCTTAGCAAGAGAAACTGACAACAAGATAAACAGACAGCCAACTAAATGGGAAAGGATATTTTTAAACAACAGCTCAGACAAGGGCCTAATATCCAAAATATACAAAGAACTCATAAAACTCAACAACAAACAAACAAACAATCCAATAAAAAAATGGGAAGAGGATATGAACAGACACTTCACCCAGGAAGAAATACAAATGGCCAACAGATATATGAAAAGATGCTCATCTTCTTTAGTTATTAGAGAAATGCAAATCAAAACTGCAATGAGATACCACCTCACACCTGTTCGATTGGCTATTATTAACACGACAGGTAATAGCAAATGTTGGAGAGGTTGTGGAGAAAAAGGAACCCTCATACACTGTTGGTGGGAATGTAAAGTAGTACAACCATTCTGGAAGAAAGTATGGTGGTTCCTCAAAAAACTGAAAATAGAACTACCTTATGACCCAGCAATCCCTCTACTGGGTATATACCCCAAAAACTCAGAAACATTGATACATAAAGACACATGCAGCCCCATGTTTATTGCAGCATTGTTCACAGTGGCCAGGACACGGAAACAACCAAAAAGCCCGTCAATAGATGACTGGATAAAGAAGATGTGGCACATATACACTATGGAATACTACTCAGCCATAAGAAATGATGACATCGGAACATTTACAGCAAAATGGTGGTATCTTGATAACATTTTATGAAGTGAAATAAGTAAATCAGAAAAAACCAAGAACTGCATTATTCCATACATAGATGGGACATAAAAGTGAGACCAAGAGACATTGATAAGAGTGTGGTGATTATGGGGGGAGGGGGAGAGGGAGAGGGAAGAGGGGAGGGGGAGGGGCACAAAGAGAACTAGATAGAAGGTGACAGAGGACAATCTGACTTTGGGTGATAGGTATGCAACATAATTGAATGACAAGATAAACTGGACATGTTATCTTTGAATATATGTATCCTGCTTTACTGATGTCACCCCATTAAAAAATAAATAAATAAATAAATAAAGATATGACTAAAAAAAAAAAAGACCTCAAAGCGGCCCAAATCCTAAAGTGGATTACAAATAATAGCTGATGCCAACCCAAGAAGACTTAGAAACAACACAAGTAAAAACTAGAGGCAGACAACACCAAGCCTAGACTCAACTAGCTCTACAAAGAAAACACCCAGACACCCAGGCACAATGAGAAGACAAAGAAGTGCAATCCAAATGAAACCACAAGAGAGACATTCAGGAGATGAACCGAGTGATATGGAAATAATCAAACTTCCAGATATGGAGTTTAAAATAATGATTGTAAGGATGCTTAGGGATCTTAGAACAACAATGGATGGTCATCACAAACACCTAAATAAAGAAATAGCAAGTATAAAAAAGGATATTGAAATATTAAAAAAGAATCAGTCAGAGATGACAAATACAATATCAGAAATGAAGACCACAATGGAAGGTATTACAAACAGAATGGATACAGCTGAGGATCGAATCAGTGAGTTGGAGGACAACTGGAATGAAGGCATGAAAGCAGAGAAGAAAAAAAAAAGAGACTCAAAAAGTCTGAGGAAACTCTTAGAGAGCTTTGTGACAACATAAAGAGAAATAACATCCGCATATCATATGGGTTCCTGAAGAAGAAGAGAAAGAACAATGGATAGAAGCTTTGTTCAATCATATCATAGCTGAAAACTTCCCTAAATTAATGCAGGAGAAACTCTCACAAATTCAAGAAGCACAGAGAACTCCACTAAAAAGAAACCCAAAGAAACCTACACCAAGACACATCATAATTAAAATACCAAAGCTAAGTGATAAAGAGAAAATATTAAAAGCTGTGAAAGAAAAAAAGGATATCATCTACAAAGGAGCCCCCATAAGGATGACATCAGACTTCTCAACAGAAACACTTGAAGCCAGAAAGAATGGCAAGAAATATTCAAAGTAATGCAGAACAAGAACCTACAACCAAGACTACTTTATCCAGCAAGGCTATCATTTAAAATTGAAGGAGAAATAAAAAGTTTCCCAGACAAAAAAAAAAAAAAAAAAACTCAAAGAATTTATTACAACCAAACCAATGCTGCAGGAAATGTTAAGGGGCATGGTGTAAACAGATCAAAGTGGGAAAAGAATATAGCAAAAAAGGAATACACATTTAAAGAAGAAAATGGCAATAAACAACTACATATTAATAATAACCTTAAATGTAAATGGATTAAATGATCCAATCAAAAGACATAGGGTAGCTGCACGGATAAGAAAACAGGACCCATACATATGTTGTCTACAAGAGAAACACCTTAGAACAAAAGACACACATAGATTGAAGGTAAAAGGATGGAAAAAAACATTTCATGCAAACAGAAATGAAAAAAAAGCTGGGGTAGCAATGCTTATATCAGACAAAATGGACTTTAAAACAAAGAATATAGTAAGAGATAAAGAAGGCCACTACATAATGATAAAGGGAGCAATCCTACAGGAAGATATAACTATTATAAATATCTATGCACCTAATATAGGAGCACCTAAATACATGAAGCAGACTTTGATGGATATAAAGAGTGAGATCAATAGCAACACTATAATAGTAGGGGATTTTAATACCCCACTAACATCACTAGATAGATCCTCAAGAAAGAAAATTAACAAAGAAACAGCAGACTTAAAGAACACACTAGATCAACTCGATTTAATAGATATCTACAGAACCTTTCACCCTAAAGCAGCAGAATATACATTCTTTTCAAGTGCTCATGGTACATTCTCTAGGATAGACCACATGTTAGGGTACAAAAGTGGTCTCAACAAGTTTAAGAAGATTGAAATCATATCAAACACTTTCTCTGATCACAATGGCATGAAACTAGAAATCAACCACGACAGAAAAACTCAAAAATTCTCAAACACATGGAAACTAAATAGCAGGTTGTTAAATAACGAATGGATTAAGAATGAGATCAAAGAAGAAATAAAAAAATTCCTAGAAATGAATGATAATGAGCATACAACAACTCAAAATTTATGGGACACAGCAAAAGCAGTACTGAGAGTGAAGTTCATAGCACTACAGGCACACTTTAAGAAGATAGAAAAAGCTCAAATAAACAACTTAACCCTGCATCTAAAATAACTAGAAAAAGAACAGCAAGTAAAGTCTAAATGTAGTAGAAGGAAGGAAATAATAAAGATCAGAGCAGAAATAAATGACATAGAGACTAAAGAAACAATATAGAGGATCAATGAAACTAGGAGCTGTTTTTTTGAAAAGGTAAACAAGATTGAGGAACCTTTAACTAGACTCATCAAGAAAAAGAGAGAGAGGACTCAAATAAATAAAATTAGAAATGAGAGTGGAGAAATAACAACTGACACAACAGAAATACAAAGGATTGTAAGAAAATACTATGAAGAACTGTATGCCAAAAAACTAGACAACCTAGATGAAATGGACAAATTCCTTGAAACATACAATCTTCCAAAAATCAGTCTGAAAGAATCAGAAAACCTAAACAGACCGATTACACCAAATGAGATCGAAACAGTTATCAAAAAACTCCCAACAGCCTGACCTGTGGTGGCGCAGTGGATAAAGCGTCAACCTGGAAACAATGAGGTCGCCGGTTCAAAACCCTGGGCTTGCCTGGTCAAGGCACATATGGGAGTTGATGCTTCCTGCTCCTCCCCCTTCTCTCTCTCTCTCTCTCTCTCTCTTCCCTCTCTATAATGAATAAATAAAATCTTTAAAAAAAAAACAAAAACTCCCAACAAAGAAAAGTCCTGGACCAGATGGCTTCACAAGTGAATTCTACCAACTATTCAAAGAAGAACTAACTCCTATCCTTCTCAAGCTATTTCAAAAAATTAAAGAGGAAGGAAGACTTCCAAGCTCATTTTATGAGGCGAGCATAATTCTGATTCCAAAACCAGGCAAAGACAACACAAAGAAAGAAAATTATAGGCAAATATCCATGATGAATATAGATGCTAAAATCCTCAACAAAATATTAGCAAACCGGATCCAACAATATATGGAAAAAAATCATACACCATGATCGAGTGGGATTTATTCTGGGGAGTCAAGGCTGGTACAATATTCGCAAATCTATCAATGTTATTCATCACATAAATGAAAGGAAGGAGAAAAACCACATGATAATTTCAATAGATGCAGAAAAAGCATTTGATAAAATCCAGCACCCATTCATGATCAAAACTCTCAACAAAGTGGGAATACAGAGAACATATCTCAACATGATAAAAGCCATCTATGACAAACCCACAGCCAACATCATACTCAATGGGAAAAAATTAAAAGCAATCCCCTTAAGATCAGGAACAAGGCAGGGGTGCCCCCTTTCACCACTCTTATTTAGCATAGTCCTGGAAGTCCTAGCCACAGCAATCAGACAAGAAGAAGAAATAAAAGGAATTCAAGTGGGAAAAGAAGAAGTAAAACTATCATTATTTGCAGATGATATGATATTGTATATAGAAAATCCTAAAGTCTCAGGGAAAAAACTACTGGACCTGATAAATGAATTCAGCAAGGTGGCAGGATATAAAATTAATACTCAGAATTCAGAGGCATTTTTATACACCAACAATGAACAATCAGAAAGAGAAATTGAGGAAACAATCCCCTTCACTATTACAACGAAAAAAATAAAGTACCTAGGAGTACATTTAACCAAAGAGACTAAAGACTTGTACTAGGAAAATTGTAAGACATTGATAAAAGAAATCAAGGAAGACACAAACAAGTGAAAGCATATACCATAGTCATGGTTAGGAGGAATAAACATCATTAAAATTTCTATATTACCCAACGTAATTTATAAATTCAATGCAATACAAATTAAAATACCAGTGACATACTTTAAAGATATAGATCACATATTCCAAAACTTTATATGGAATCAAAAGTGAACATGAATAGCCTCAGCAATCTTAAAAAAGAAGAATAAAGTGGGAGGTATCATACTTCCTGATGTCAAGCTATACTACAAGGCCATTGTACTCAAAACAGCCTGGTACTGGCATAAGAACAGGCACATAGATCAATGGAACAGAACAGAGAACCCAGAAATAAACCCACAGCTCTATGGACAGCTGATATTTGACAAATGAGGTAAGGAAATACAATGGAGTAAAGACAGCCTCTTCAACAAATGGTGTTGGGAAAATTGGACAGCAACCTACAAAAAAATGAAACTAGACCACCAACTTACACCATTCACAAAAATAAACTCAAAATGGATAAAAGACTTAAAAGTAAGGTGTGAAACCATAAGCATCTTAGAAGAAAACATAGGCAGTAAGCTCTCTGACATCTCTTGCAGCGATATATTTGCTGATTTATCTTCATGGGCAAGGGAAATAAAAGACAGGATAAACAAATGGGACTATATCAAAGTAAAAAGCTTTTGCACAGCCAAAGAGAATAAGAACAGAATAAAAAGACAAACTACACAATGGGAGAACATATTTGACAGTATGTCTGATAAGGGGTTAATAACCAAATTTATAAAGAACTTGTAAATCTGAACACCAGAAAGACAAATAATCCAATGAAAAAATGGGCAAAAGAAATGAATAGACACTTCTCCAAAGAGGACATACAGATGGCCAATAGGCATATGAAAAAATGCTCAACATCATTAATCATTAGAGAAATGCAAATTAAAACCACAATGAGATATCACCTCACACCAGCCAGAATGGCGCTCATCAACAAAACAACACAGAATAAGTGCTGGCGAGGATGTGGAGAAAAGGGAACCCTCCTGCATTGCTGGTGCGAATGCAGACTGGTGCAGCCTCTGTGGAAAACAGTATGGAGATTCCTCAAAAAATTGAAAATCGAACTGCCTTTTGACCCAGTCATTCCACTTTAAGGAATATACCCCAAGGACACCATAGAACGGTTCCAGAAGGAGAAATGCACCCCCATGTTTGTGGCAGCATTGTTCAAAATAGCGAAGATCTGGAAACAGCCCAAGTGTCCATCAGAGGACGAGTGGATTAAAAAGCTTTGGTACATATATACTATGGAATACTACTCAGCCATAAGAAATGATGACATCGGATCATTTACAATAACATGGATGGACCTTGATAACATTATACGGAGTGAAATAAGTAAATCAGAAAAAAACTAAGAACTATATGAATCTATACATAGATGGGACATAAAAATGAGACTCAGAGACATGGACAAGAATGTGATGGTAACAGGGAGTAGTTTGGAGGGGTGGGGAAGGGGCAAGGAAGGAGGGAGGGAGTGGGGGGAGGGTAGGGGCACAAAGAAAACCAGATAGAAGGTGACGGAGGACGATTTAACTTTGAGTGAGGGGTATGCAGCATAATCAAAGGTCAAAATAATCTGGAGATGTTTTCTCAGAACATATGTACCCTGATTTATCAATGTCACTGCATTAAAATTAATAAATATAAGATTAAAAAAAAAACTGGAAAGGAAAAAAAAGCCCAATCAAATCAAGGATGTGCTAGCAAGCTCATTACCTTGCAGGCAACAGAGGCTGAGTCCCACAGGGATATTCTGAATGGCCACTTCCGGAACAGAGGAAAAGAGTATATTTATCCACAGGCTTTCCTGTTCCATTGATCAAGGATTGTCCCATGGGCAATATGTCCTTATTTTCCAGGTGCATGTATATGAAGTCACACGTGGGACCTCACAGACCTTATCAGCAAAGCTTTGGGAGAGAAAGCAGAAATACAGAATGAAGCTGAGGAGCAAGGACTGTAAAGTGGGGTCGGACAGAGACTGAGAAAACCAGAGGTGGAGTCCAAGAGGTGACCAGTACAGTTAGAAACTTACTGGTAGTATCCTAAATTGTAGTTTCATTTTTTAGATTTATAACCATATTAATTAAACCTGTAGAGATTGATGTTGATAATGCAAAAGTGTTTTTAAAAAATGAAATTAATATATTATAGGGGACATTTGCTGTCTTCGGCTACACTCTATTACTTTCATCCTGGTTTTCATTGAAGTAATTACATTTTCCTTTGGAGAACTAAGCGCACTAAAGAGTTATTTGGATGAGAGCAAGCCAAACCCTTGTTTGGTTATTTTGTTTGTATGGTTATTTATTGTTTTTTTAAAATTAATTAATTTATTTAATTCATTCATTCATTTTAGAGAGGGGAGAGAGAGAGAGAGAGAGAGAGAGAGAGAGAGAGGGAGAGCAGGAAGCATCAACTTCCATATGTGTCTTGACTTGGCAAGCTCAGAGTTTTGAACCAGCAACCACAGTGTTCCAGGTCAATGCTTTATCCACTGTGCCACCACAGGTCAGGTCAAACCCTTATTTCATAATTGGACACATAACCCAAAATAAAGTTATCTTCAACCCTGAGACTTTGTGTAAATACTATAAGGCCCTGGCCAGCTGGCTCAGTGGATAGAGCCTTGTCCAAGCCTATGGATGTCCCTACTTTGATTCCCCATCAGGGCACACAAGAGAAGCAACCATCTGCTTCTCTTCCCCTCCCATTCTCCCTTCTATCCCTCTTCCCTTCTCGCAGTCAGTAGCTCTGCTGGTCTGAGTGTCAACCACAGGCACTGAGGATAACTCAGTTTATTTGAGCATAGGCCCCAGATTGGGTTTCTGGTCGGTCAGGATCATGTGGGAGATTGTCTCACTATTTCCCCTCCTTGCACAAGAAAGAAAGGAAGAAAGAAAAAAAGGAGGGAAGGAAGGAAGGAAGGAAGGAAGGAAGGAAGGAAGGAAGGAAGGAAGGAAGGAAGGAAGGAAGGAAGGGAGGGAGGGAGGAAGAAAAAGAAACTATCAGGAAAGAGATGCTAGCTGCCAGGATATAAACTGCAGTTGTCAGAAGACAATTTTGTCACCACAAGAAGAAAATTTCCTGAGATGAGTCCAGTATAGATAAAAGCAGAATCTAGGGGTAGAGAGATCGAGCTCCAAGTTCTGATGACTTCTTTTGAGTGATTGCAATCACCCAAATTCTCAGCTACTCTACCTACCTAAATGTTGTTGGCTGCATAAATCCATAATTCCCTTTTTTATCTTGAGTCAATTTCAATTACATGTCATTCATTTGTAGCAGAAGGCGTCTGGCTAGCTGTTTAGAATCCTTGTTTCATCTGACCATTGTATAGTTTTGTCATGCTACATAGAAACCCAAATTAAAATAAAAGTATCTTGATGAACCTGGAATCAGAATAATGGAAATCAGCTGTGTGATTTATGTGTTTAATGACATCAGGCTTGAACAAGTTATTGCATTCTTATTTATAGATCATGTCCTCAATCTAGCCACCCCATACTCTGGGAAATGCTCCTTTGAACACTGCAAGTTCTGTCCCTTCTGGATTTCTTTCTAGTCTTAATGGCTAACTACCTATTTTTCTTTCCTCACATTGTCTCTTTCAAAAAGAGAATCTTTGGGATTAACTAAATATATCTGTGCAAACCCTGACTCCTCAATGATCCTAAAAGTTTACAGAGATTAGTTTGTTTACTATTTCAGATGTCTAATCATATGAATGCTTTGCGGATCTTTTTTAAGTTTGACAATCTGAAGATCATCTTATTTCTCTTATCACCAGTTTATCTTTTTTGAATAGAGACAAAGTCCATGATTTTTCAATCAGGTAGATTGAGGTTAAAACCTTGGAATTGTTCCTGGAATCTCTGAAAGTATGTGTATGCTTCATTTTCCCCATTTATAATAGGGAAACAAGACACCTTAGAATACCTTCTTCTAGGGGCATGAAGATAAAAACATGTATATGAGAAATGGGTTTTCAAAAAACCTAAAGTATAGAAAAGAATTTTAAAAAGTGTTAACTATTTCTGTAATGATTGTTATTATTGGGAATTCCTTTCTTGTGTCTAATGCTGGTGGCTGAGGCCAGGCAGGTCCACACTGGATTCAGGCAGATGGTAGAAAAACTATGGAGCCAGAAAGCATTGGCCCATTCCCATTTAATAGTTTTGCAAGGGCAGACGAGCACACAGGCAGGGGAAACTGCCTCTCAAGCAAACAAACAGCAAAATGGCCTCTCACACGGGTGGCTAGCCAATCTGCAATCTGCCATCCGACTGAGGACAAGCACCTGTAGCCTAACATAGACTATACACACATGGTGCTGCCATGTGCTCATGCACTAATCAGGCAAAGTACAAGCAAGCAAGCTTAACAGCTGTTTTCCCAACAGTGTGCCTCATTGAAAACTCCTGAAATGAACTAAGATTTTTTTTTTGAGGGAATAAAAATTAAGATACTTAAAGAAAATTTGAACCACTAATCATTTAAAATTATTCTATCTTTGAATCATTAATATTTTCTGCATTAATTCAAAGTAAGCATCATAAATGGATGTTAGTAAATTCACACCTGAAGTTAATATGTAAGAATCAAATCAGAGAAAGTGTTTTTAAAAATGGAAGTAACCTATGCATTAAGATGTATTTTCATAACTTAGTGCTATTGTTGACTGAACATTTGCAGTGATCAAGTGGAAATATAAAGAAACATCAGTTACATCATTATTCAATTACTTTTTTTTTTGTATTTTTTCTGCAGTTAGAAGCAGGGAGGCAGAGAGACAGACTCCCACATGCACCCCACTGGGATCCACCTGGCAAGCCCACTAGGGGGCAATGCTCTGCCCATCTGGGGCATTGCTCCATTGCAACTGGAGCCATTCTGGTACCTGAGGCAGAGGCCACAAAGCCATCCTCAGCACCAGGCTAATTTTGCCCTAATGGAGCCTCGGCTGCGGGAGGGGAAGAGAGAGACAGAGAGAAAGTAGAGGGGGAAGGGCGGAAAAGCAGATGGGCGCTTCTCCTGTGTGCCCTGACGGGTAATCACACCTGGAACATCCACACGTTGGGCCAAAGCTCTACCACTGAACCAACCTGCCAGGGCCTATCAGGTACTTTCCATAGCTGGGGATGAAGGGAGATGTTGAAAGTATCATGAGGAAGAGGGATATGCTAGTAGTAGTCTTCAAAGTAACATTCCACAAATCGTGATCAGTTATATTACTCAATATAAAGCCATAGAAAAGTAAAGAAATTAGCATCTGAAAGGAAAGAAATAATGGTATTTACCAAGATAATTACAGAAATCTTTCCTTGTGAAAAGTAGCTTCCAGTAATTTACAAATAAAGCAAAGGACTTATGTTTCCAGCAGGAAAGTACGTACAGCTAGGTCCTAAGGGAAAAGGTAATAGTAGCTAGATAGGAGGCAATAGAAACAGTGAGCAAAATCTTCACACTGCTTCATCATCAGACGTGAGATAAAGCACTTTAAAAAATGTGAAATTTGGAATTTTAGTTACCATATATCAATAAATATTGTTTTAGTCCACTCCAGCTGCTGTAACAAAATACACTATGCTGGGCTGCTTATAAACAACTAATATTTATTTCTAACAGTTTCAGAGGCTGAGAAGTTCAAGATCAACGTGCTGGTAGGCTCAGCTCCCGGGGAAGCCTCTTCCTGGTTCATAGATAGCTTCCAGCCTCCTCTTCCCTTGGCAGCCACAGTGAAGGAGCGATCTGGAACTTTTTGTATAAGAATTCTCATCCCTTATGAATAGGTTTTTAATAAAAATTATAATCTCTCAGGTTGTACTATTTCTTTAGCTACATATATATCTTTAGGAAAAACATATTCAAAGTACAGTACTAACGCACCTATTTATAGAATAAAAAGTCCACTTTCAAATAATAAATTTTAGCTTTTAATTAAAAACAGGAAGCTTCACTTTCTGTGTTTTAATTTTCTTGTCTGTGAAATGAACAATTATAACTAAATAATATCCAATTCCTACATTTTTAAAATTTATGAATATAATGGCCCATTGCAAGCCAGTCTCAAATATCAAAATATTTTTCTGAGATATTTAGAAACTGAAACTCACCCTCTGATACTTTGCCCTGTGATCCAGAGTGGCTGGGCTTAGGAAAATAGGGCATAAAATTCCCTCCCTGATATTAGGAGTAAATCCTTGATGTCTATCCTGAGTCCCTAACAACTGAGCAGCCAGCCACTCTTCATAAGAACAAAATTGTGAACTTTCTGAAGTATAACTACGTGTCTTGAAGTTAGTAAATACAAACACAATTGATATTAGCTAATTTTAACTGCTGTTTTTCCTCTTGTGAGAAATTCTGGAACATACCTTACATTAGAATATGAATGAAAACTATAAATCTGATGGCCATACATACATGAAATTAAAATACAAACATTAATAACAGAAATAGTATCATAAATATATTTTCTGGCATATATTAAAGCAAGCATTTATAATGGGAACATTTTTTCATGCATGTTTGCATGATTTCAGGCCCTGCATGTGAAAATATGATAAAGATAATAATAATAAATATAATCATAATAATTGTGGTTTAGGACAGGAAGTTTTTGATTACTATTATTCCAGCCGTTGTAAGGAAGCCAAAATTCCCAGCTAAACTACAAGTGATTAAAAAAATAATAAAAATATACTTTATAATAAAAATTTTAATTAATATTTTGGCAATATTTGATGGCATCTTTACCAGAAGTATAATATACTGATATTTTTTGGCCCATATAGTTTGAAATTTACAGCCTTTCAAAAGCATAGTAGGGACCACAGGGAAGGAAAGGGTGAGGAGGCAGAAGAAAAGTGAAAGGCTGAGTAGGATGAAGAAACAAATAGGCTCAGAGGGCTGAATGAGAAGGGCGAAGAAAATAAGTGAAGGAAAAAACCTCAAACACAGGTACCAGGATGGGGACGACAGGAGGGAAGGGGATAGAGAAAGGAGAAGACTGTAACGGGGATAAATGGTGATGGAAGGAGACCTGATTGGGTTTGTGAACTCACAATACTGTATACAGATAGTACACACAGAAACCTTTATCATTTTATTAACCAATGTTGATTCAATAAATTCAATAAAAGTTTTTTAAAAGCCTATCATTTATAATTCAGTAATTAAGTTTACTTAATCTTTTTTATTTAATCCAAAGCAAATGAATACACTTTTAAATTAGCTTTTTATCTTTTTATTTTTTATTTTATTTTATTTATTCATTTTAGAAAGGAGAGAGAGAGGAAGAGAGAGAGAAACAGAGAGAGAGAAGGGGGAGGAGCAGGAAGCATCAACTCCCATATGTGCCTTGACCAGGCAAGCCCACGGTTTCGAACCGGCGACCTCAGCATTTCCAGGTCAACACTTTATCCACTGCGCCACCACATATCAGCCGTTAAATTAGCTTTTTATAGCATGTAATGAAATAACATAGAATGTGTTAAACCAAAAAAGTACTGATTAAATGCTACCAAATCAGCATGAAGATATTTTAATCAATCAATATAATTATTCATTTATGATTGGGTAAGTTCAACTTACCCAATTAAACTTATTCAACACTGTGTTAGTAAATTTTTTCTTAAATTTGGAATCTATTTACTATACTTATGTTTTCATTTATTTATTTAATTATTTCCTATTATACAGATAACCATCTGTCATACCTTTCAGAAAAAAAAGGAAAATAAATTGAAGTTCATAACTATAAATTTATTTAATACTGTATTAGTTTATTTCCCAGTGGCTTGTTCTCAGCATGTCTGTGTAGCTCACAATTCATCACTGAATTTTTTAGAATGTTATTTTCTCACACAACTTTACATATAAACATTTTCATATCATGAAAATAGAAAATATACCCATACTATTTAGTGGTAATTTAATATTTTGTCATGTATCAGATCTCACAAAATTTATTAAGCCGCCACTAATTTTGGACTTTAAAACTAATTTCCACTGTCTTTGTTTAAGAAGTAGTATTGTAATAAAATATATATTGGTATTGTTTCCATAATTCCTTAGGATATATATAATACTTTTGGATTCATTTGGTAGAAAGTATAAATATCTATATCTCTTGTTTCACATTAGCAAATGGCTTTCTGAAAAGGCTGTCCAATTACACTCCCACCAATAATATGATACTTCATTTTTCTTTGGCAATCTAGTAAATGGGAAAAAATAATAATTCATGGTTATTTTAATTTGCATTGTTTTGGATATTTCTGAGGAACCATTTTCTACCTGTATTTCCACTATTTGTTCCTTATTGTTTTCTTTCTTTTATTTTTGCAAATCATTGCTTTATATCTGTCCCATTTATCTAAGGAGTCCTTTGGTGTATTTGGGGGCACTTAAAGATTCAAAAAGGCAAAATAGTCATATCAAATCATTACTTGACCCTCTCACTGATATTGTCAGTCCTCACAAATATGCATATAGATTTACCTGGTAAATAAAAAGTGTAGGGTATAAATAATAATTCCACTTCAATAATTGGAAATTAATAATTATATTTAAAATGGACCACATATGTGAGTATAGTTCTTTACATTTGGTCTCATATTTTATTTTGTTTCAAATGAAGAAAGCTCCACACAGCAGGAACGTGAGATAGGCAGAAGATTGTGCACATTGGTCCTATTTAACTATAAAGAAGAAAAGTTTGTAGCGAGACACATACGGCACCAGTGATAAAGGTTAGGATCTTCAGCAGGGAAGAGGAACACTGTTGACTCTGGCAATGAGGACAAAAGACTTCACTCCTCTTTAAGAAACACAAAAGCGCTCTTTTGTAGCTAGGGAGTGCTGGTTATGATGTTGTGGCAAAATTTAGAAAAAGATGTGTTAGATGGCAAAACATCTGAAAGAAATATGTAACATTTAGTCATCACATTCTAAGTTGTTATTTTGTTAGCATAACATGCAACAACTTGTTTTACTTATGTGTTTTTAATGGTGTCATATAGTCTCTGCTAGCATGTCATTCTGCACCCCAAGAGTACAGAAGTTTCTATATTGCTAAGGGTGAATCATAAATGAAGATTTAGTTGTAAAATAATTTCTGGTATGCAAGGTGTAGCCCTGAGTTGATCTTATCCCTTGTAAGTCTGAACTCTCCCCTTCCCACATTATGCATTTGGAGGGAAATCTATTTATGCATGATTATTTGGGGTTATCTTGCTGTATTTAATATGATTACATTTAATTTTACCTCTGTTTAGTAATTGTGTTGACTATTTTATCCATCCAGGATACTCAGAAACAAATATTTTTAACAAAATCTGCTAGAATTGTTATAGAAGTTCTTTGGGGATTTTATATGAGAGATAACAATTTAACATTTTTTTCCTTCTAGTATTATAAAACTATATGATTTAAAAGTCTAAATAAATTCTGACCTAATGTTGAACTTAATAAAAAAAATGTGTCTAAAAGCCAGCCCTAGGTCACTGATCACAGTGAAGAAGAGAGAGACGATCCAAAGATAAAATGAAACCAAGAAAAACTTGTTTATTTCATATTGTTCTTAAGTTATCTGTGCATCTGTATGCCACTCATCTCTTCAACTTTACTATACTCCTGCAGGTAGACTGAAGTGATTATCTTCATACAGTAAATGTAAAATGTTACTCTTCCTGAATAAAGAGAGTACCACATTCTTATACCATATACAAGAATAAATTCAAAATGAATTAAAGACTTAAATGTTAAACTAGAAATCATAAAATATATAGAAGAAAACAGGCAGTAAATTCACAGACATTTCCCATAGCAATATTTTTGTTTTATATATCTCCTCGAGGAAGGGAAACAAAAGAAAAATTAAACAAATGGTACTACATCAGCCTGACCTGTGGTGGCGTAGTGGATAAAGCATCGACCTGGAAATGCTGAGGTCGCTGGTTCAAAACCCTGGGCTTGCCTTGTCAAGGCACATATGGGAGTTGATGCTTCCAGCTCCTCCCCTCTGTCTCTCTCTCTGTCTCTCTCTCTCTCCCTCTCTCCTCTCTAAAATGAATAAATAAAATTAAAAAAAATTTTTAAAATGGTACTACATCAAACTAAAAATATTTTACACAGCAAAGAAAACCATTAACAAAATGAAAAGATAGTCCACTGACTAGCAAAAACATCTGAGAAGGGGTCAATATTCAAAATTTATAAAGAAATAAAACTCAAAAGAATCCAATTAATAAAAAAATGAACAAAGGACTTGCATAGACACTTTTCCAAAGAGAAATACAGATGGCCAGTAGACTTATGAAGAACAATGTCAATGTCACTAATTATCAGAGAAATGCAAATTAAACCACAATGAAGCATCACCTCACACTCATGAGAATAGTTATCATCAATGAGTCAGCAAACAAGTGCTGGCAATAATGTGAAGAAAAGGGAACCCTTCTGTACTGCTGGTGGGAATACAGATTGTGCAGCCACTGTGGAAAACACTATGGAGATTCCTCAAAAATTAAAAATGGAGCTGCCTTATGATTCAGCAATTCTACTTCTGGGAATTTATAAAAAAAAAAAAAAAAACAACCCTCAAAACACTAATTTGAAAGAATATATGCGCCTCTATGTTTATCAGAGTGTTAATTATAATAGCCAAACCATGGAAGCAGCCTGAGTGCCTGTTGGTAGATGAATGGATAAAAAAGGCTGTGGTACACTTACACAAAAGAAATAATCCAGTCAGAGAAGGACAAGTACCGTATGATTTCACTCATATGAACAAAATGAATTAATAAGCAAAATAAAGACAGACTCATAGACAGAGAGCAGGCTGACAGCTGTCAGTTTGGGGGTTGAGTAGAGGGTAAAGGGATTGACCAAAAAATAAAAAAAGAAGAAAAACTCATGGACACAAACAACAGTGTGGTGATTGCTGGGGATGGGTTTGGGGGAGGTAGAGAAGGGAATAGGGAAAGAAGATCAATGGTGAAGGATGCAGACTTGGCTTAGGTTGGTGAACACATTATAGTATATGGGTGATGTGTTATAGAATTGTGCATCTGAAACCTGTATTTCTTTGTTAACCAGTGTTACTCCAGTAAATTCAATAAAAAGAAAAAGAAAACTAAAAAAAAAAAAAGAAAAAAAAACAGGGCACCAGTAAATCCACAGAAAGAATATTTAAGTTTGTAGGTGGAATTATTTGTCCTTAATGGCATGTATTACCCATGGCCAACTGGATTTAAAGTTAATATTGTGGCTATGTAATAAAAAAATTTTTTTTTATAATTTTATTTTTTTAATGGGGTGACATTAATAAATCAGGATACATATATTCAAAGATAACAAGTCCAGGTTATCTTGTCGTTCAATTATGTTGCATACCCAACACCCAAAGTCAGATTGTCCTCTGTCACCTTCTATCTTGTTTTCTTTGTGCCCCTCCCCACCCCCTATAACTCTCCCATTCCACCCTCCCCCCCATAACCACCACACTCTTATCAATGTCTCTTAGTTTCACTATTATATCCCACCTACGTATGGAATAATACAGTTCCCGTTTTTTTCTGATTTACTTATTTCGCTTCGTATCATGTTATCAAGATCCCACCATTTTGCTGTAAATGTTCCGATGTCATCATTTCTTATGGCTGAGTAGTATTCCATAGTGTATATGTGCCACATCTTCTTTATCCAGTCATCTATTGATGGGCTTTTTGGTTGTTTCCATGTCCTGGCCACTGTGAACAATGCTGCAATAAACATGGGGCTGCATGTGTCTTTATGTATCAATGTTTCTGAGTTTTGGGGATATATACCCAGTAGAGGGATTGCTGGGTCATAAGGTAGTTCTATTTTCAGTTTTTTGAGGAACCACCATACTTTCTTCCATAATGGTTGTACTACTTTACATTCCCACCAACAGTGTATGAGGGTTCCTTTTTCTCCACAGCCTCTCCAACATTTGCTATTACCTGACTTGCTAATAACAGCTAATCGAACAGGTGTGAGGTGGTATCTCATAGCCGTTTTGATTTGCATTTCTCTAATAGCTAAAGAAGATGAGCATCTTTTCATATATCTGTTGGCCATTTGTATTTCTTCCTGGGAGAAGTGTCTATTCATATCCTCTTCCCATTTTTTTATTGGATTGTTTGTTTGTTTGTTGTTGAGTTTTATGAGTTCTTTGTATATTTTGGATATTAGGCCCTTATCTGAGCTGTTGTTTGAAAATATCATTTCCCATTTAGTTGGCTTTCTGTTTATTTTGTTATCAGTTTCTCTTGCTGAGCAAAAACTTCTTAGTCTGATGTAGTCCCATTCATTAATTTTTGCCTTCACTTCTCTTGCCATTGGAGTCAAATTCATAAAATGCTCTTTACAACCCAGGTCCATGAGTTGAGTACCTATGTCTTCTTCTATGTACTTAATTGTTTCAGGTCTTATGTTTAGATCTTTGATCCATTTTGAGTTAATTTTTGTACAGGGGGAGAGACTGTAGTCCAGTTTCATTCTTTTGCATGTGGCTTTCCAGTTTTCCCAGCACCATTTATTGAAGAGGCTTTCTTTTCTCCATTGTGTGTTGTTGGCCCCTTTATCAAAAATTATTTGACTATATATATGTGGTTTTATTTCTGGACTTTCTATTCTGTTCCATTGGTCTGAGTGTCTATTTTTCTGCCAATACCATGCTGTTTTGATTGTCGTGGCCCTATAAAAGAGTTTGAAGTCAGGTATTGTTATGCCCCCAGCTTCATTCTTTTTCTTTAGGATTGCTTTGGCTATTCGGGGTTTTTTATAGTTCCATATAAATCTGATGATTTTTTGCTCTATTTCTTTAAAAAATGTCATTGGAAGTTTGATGGGAATTGCATTAAATTTGTATATTGCTTTGGGTAATATAGCCATCTTGATTATATTTATTCTTCCTAGCCAAGAACAAGGTATATTCTTCCATCTCATTATATCTTTTTCGATTTCCCTTAACAATGGTTTATAGTTTTCATTATATAAGTCCTTTACATTCTTTGTTATGTTTATTCCTAAGTATTTTATTTTTTTTTGTTGCAATCGTGAAGGGGATTATTCTTTTGAGTTCCTTCTCAGTTGTTTCATTGTTGGCATATAGAAAGGCTATTGACTTCTGTATGTTAATTTTGTATCCTGAGACCTTACTGTATTGGCTTATTGTTTCTAGTAGTCTTTTTGTGGATTCTTTGGGGTTTTCGATGTATAGGATCATATCATCTGCAAAAAGTGATACCTATACTTCTTCTTTTCCGATATGGATGCCTCTTATTTCTTTGTCTTGTCTGATTGCTCTGGCTAGAACCTCTAGTACCACATTAAATAAGAGTGGAGAGAGTGGACAACCCTGTCTTGTTCCTGATTTAAGCGGGAAAGCCTTCAGTTTAGTGCCATTTAATATGATGTTAGCTGATGGTTTATCATATATGGCCTTTATCGTGTTGAGATATTTTCCTTCTATACTCATTTTGTTGAGAGTCTTAAAAATAAAATTGTGTTGTATTTTATCGAAAGCCTTTTCTGCGTCTATTGATAAGATCATGTGGTTTTTGTTCTTTGTTTTGTTGATATGGTGTATTAAATTAACCATTTTACGTATGTTGAACCATCCTTGAGATTCTGGGATGAAGCCCACTTGATCATGATGTATTATTTTTTTAATATGTTGTTGTATTCGATTTGCTAGTATTTTGTTTAGTATTTTAGCATCTGTATTCATTAGAGATATTGGTCTGTAGTTTTCTTTTTTTGTGCCATCCTTGCCTGGTTTTGGTATGAGGGTTATGTTGACCTCATAAAATGTGTTTGGAAGTATTGCTTCTTCTTCAATTTTTTGGAAGACTTTGAGTAGAATAAGAACCAAGTCTTCTTTGAATGTTTGATAAAATTTGCTGGTATAGCCGTCAGGGCCTGGACTTTTATTTTTGGGAAGGTTTTTAATGGTTTTTTCTATTTCTTCTCTACTGATAGGTCTGTTTAGGCTTTCTGCTTCTTCTTGACTCAGTCTAGGAAGGTTGTATTGTTCTAGGAATTTATCCATTTCTTCTAGGTTGTTGAATTTAGTGGCATAAAGTTTTTCATAGTATTCTACAATAATTCTTTGTATATCTATGGTGTCCGTGGTGATTTCTCCTCTTTCATTTTGGATTTTGTTTATATGAGTTCTTTCTCTTTTTTCCTTGGTAAGTCTTGCCAAGGGTTTGTCAATTTTGTTGATCTTTTCAAAGAACCAGCTCCTTGTTCTATTAATTTTTTCTATAGTTTTTCTGTTCTCTAATTCATTTATTTCTGCTCTGATTTTTATTATCTCCTTTCTTCGGCTGGTTTTGGGTTGTCTGTGTTCTTCTTTTTCTAGTTCCTTAAGTTGGGAAGTTAAGTGGTTCACTTGGGCTCTCTCTTGTTTGTTCATATATGCCTGAGCGATATGAACTTCCCTCTTATCACTGCTTTTGCTGCATCCCATAGATTCTGATATGTCGTATTGTCATTTTCATTAGTCTGTATATATCTTTTGATCTCTGCACTTATTTCTTCTTTGACCCATTCATTTTTTAAAAGTATGTTGTTTAGTTTCCACATTTTTGTGGGATTTTTTTCCTCTTTTTTGCAGTTGAATTCTAGTTTCAAGGCTTTATGATCAGAAAATATGCTTGGTACAACTTCAATTTTTCTGAATTTGCTGATGTTGTTTTTGTGGCCCAACATATGGTCAATTCTTGAGAATGATCCATGTACACTGGAGAAAAATGTATACTCAGTCACTTTGGGATGAAATGTCCTGTAGATGTCTATCATATCCAGGTGCTCTAGTGTTTTGTTTAAGGCCACTATGTCTTTGTTGATTCTCTGTTTGGATGACCGATCTAGAGCCGTCAGCGGTGTATTGAAGTCTCCAAGTATGATTGTATTTTTGTCAGTTTTTGTTTTAAGATCAATAAGTAGCTGTCTTATATATTTTGGTGCTCCTTGGTTTGGTGCATATATATTAAGAATTGTTATGTCTTCTTGATTCAGTGTCCCCTTAGCCATTATGAAATGGCCATTTTTGTCTCTTAGTACTTTTCCTATCTTGTAGTCAGCATTATCCGATATGAGTATTGCTACACCTGCTTTTTTTTTGGATGTTATTTGCTTGGAGTATTGTTATCCAGCCTTTCACTTTGAATTTGTTTTTATCCTTGTTACTTAGATGCGTTTCCTGTAGGCAGTATACAGTTGGATTTTCTTTTTTAATCCATTCTGCTACTCTGTGCCTTTTTATTGGTGAGTTTAATCCGTTTACATTTAGTGTAATTATTGATACTTGTGAGTTCCCTATTGCCATTTTATATCTTGCTTTCTGTTAGTTTTGTGTCTTGTTTGATCCTTCTCTTTCGTTTTTCTATCTTTTGTTTTTATTTGGTTGTATTCCATACATCTTTCCTCTGTTGCTATCTTTTTTATCTCATGTGCTTCTGTGTTGTTTTTTTCAATGGTGGTTACCTTTAGGTAATGAAAAGGGTTCCTACCCTGTTCATTGTAGAGAACTATTTTGTGACTACTTTTGCACTCCATCGTCCTTTGCTACTATTAATCTCCATCTTCTCCCCCTTTTTCTTTTTGTTGTCACAGTTTAAATTTGGTTTTATTGTGTTCTTCTTGGAGCTTTTACTTGTGGCTCTGGTTTTTTTTGTTCTTTGTATCTGATTGGAGAACCCCCTTTAGTAATTCCTGGAGTGGGGGTTTTCTGATGATAAATTCCCTCATCTTTTCTGTATCTGTGAATGTTTTTATTTCTTCTTCGTATTTGAAGGATAGCTTTGATGGGTATAGTATTCGTGGCTGAAAGTTCCTCTCTTTCAGGACTTTAAATATTGGGGTCCACTCTCTTCTAGCTTGTAGAGTTTCTGCTGAGAAATCTGATGATAATCTAATGGGCCTTCCTTTATATGTTGTATTCTTCTTTTCCCTGGCTGCCTTGAGAATTTTTTCTTTGCTGTTGGTTTGTGTCAATTTTATTATGATATGCCTTGGAGTAGGTTTGTTGGGGTTAAGAAAACTTGGAGTTCTGTTTGCTTCTTGAATTTGAGGCTTTAGTTCTTTCCACAGGCTTGGGAAGTTCTCATCTATTATTTGTTTGAGTATGTTCTCCATTCCATTTTCTCTCTCTTCTCCCTCTGATATACCGATTATTCTTATGTTATTCTTTTTGATGGAGTCAGATAATTCTTGTAGGGCTTTCTCATTTTTTTAAATTTTTGAGTCTCTTTCTTCTTCTCTCTGTTGTGCCTCAAGTTGCTTGTCTTCTATTTCGCTAATCCTCTCTTCTATCTGACCTGTTCTATTAGCTAAGCTTGTTACTTCGTTTTTCAGCTAGTGAATTGAGTTTTTCATCTCTGTTTGATTTCTTTTTATAGTTTCAATTTCCTTGGACATATATTCTTTGTGTTCATTGAGTTGTTTTCTGAGCTCCCTAAATTGCCTTTCTGTGTTTTCTTGTATATCTCGGAGGATTTTTAGGATTTCTATCTTGAATTTTCTGTCATTTAGCTCCAAGGTTTCCAATATATTAAATTTTTTCTCCATAGATTTTTTCTCATCTAGCTGTGTTACCTCTCTTTCTTTTGTATCCATGATATTCGATTTTCTCTTCCTTAATGGCACCTGAGGGTGGTTTTGTTGATAGTATTAATGAGATTTAATAAAGAATAAAAAGTTAAAAAATAAAAATAAAAAAAATAAAAATTGAAAAGAGTTGTTTTTAAAAAAAAAATTAATAATGAAATAAAGAAAAATAAAATAAAATAAAAATTTTTTTAAAAAGGAAATTATTCCCCCCCTCCTTTTTTCCTCTTCTCTCCTCTCCCCTCTTTCTTGAGAAAATCTTGTGGTGGACTGTGAATTATAGCAAACAATGCCTGTGATGGAGGGCCTGAATTGGGGAAAAGTAATAAAGGGGCAAAAAAAAAAAAAGGAAAAAAAAAAAGAAAAAAGAAAAAAAAAGAGCGTATGGACCCACAAAAAGCAAATAAGGAAAAAATTTGGGTCAAGAATAAAATGATTTGCTTTTAGGTGTTGGTTGTCTAAGAGTTATGATGAGAGGAATAAGAGGAAAACGGAAAAATGGGGGGACAAATTAAAAATTACTATTGTATTTAGTGGAACAAGAACTAGATAATATGGAGAGCCAGGGATGGGAGCACTGCTAGTGAGTTAAAAAGGTGAAGTAAAAAACCCCCAAAATGCCACAAACATAGGTTTGAGTCCCAGATAAGATAATTTGTTTGTTATTGAGGTTTGAATGAGAGGAGATGTAAAGGAGAAAGGAAGAAACTAATATAGAGGGAGAAAAGAAAGAGAGAGAGAGGAAAAAAGAGGGAACCAGTAAAAGAAGAAAAAAGAAAGGAGAGAGAGAGAGAGAGAGAGTTAAGGGTTTTGGAGTGCAACCCTCATAGAGAGAAAGGAGGAGAAGAGAAAAGATAATGGGAGATGTAACACTTATGGGTAGTGCAGTTCAAGAAGAAGAGAGAGTAAGACCGGTAGAGAGTTAATCTGCCAAATTGGAGGAGGAAAAAAAAGTATCAAGAATGAAGATAAGAGAAACAAACGAACAAATATAATAAAATGGGATAGGTTATAAAGTCTGCAGATTATTCTTGATTTTGAGAGGTTATCTTCTTGCTTTTTCTTTTCTCTCCCTCTTCCTGGTCGGTGACTCTGTACCCCGGGTTCTGCCCCTTTGGCACGCTCAGGTAGAGGTTTGCAGTTGATAAGTCTCTATGGCAATGTCATGTATTGTGCTTTATTCTCGTTGGGAGTCGAGGCTCATTAGCATTTATAGGCTCCGACAGTGAGAGAGTCCGTGTTCCTGGAGCCTTTCTCCTAGTCTTTCCTTCCTCAATTATTAGCCTGATAATCCAGCTATGGGGTTGCTGCTGCCTCTGCCTGGATAGTAAGAGGCTCAAAGAGCTGGCAACTCCCCACTCTATTTCCACTCAGCACAGGGCTCTGGGTAAGGCTCAGTCAGTCAGAGCTGCTAGCATAATCAGGCGGGCTTTCCGCCCACTCAAAGACCTCTGGCTCTGCCACTCTGTCCGGTAATACAAGCGGGTGCCCACTTCCGGGGCGCTTGGAGGAAACTCTCACTCACTGTCTGCGACCAGGATATCCGGCCAGCAGTCTCACGCTCTGAGTGAAACCCCCAACTGCAGGGATAAGTTGCAGCGTTGGAATTGGCTTTCGGTCCGTCCCCTTGCGCGGCTTTTGCAAGGCGCTGGGGCGGCCCGAGATTCCGCTTTTGCCCACACAAAGGCCCCTGACTCTGCCCCTCTGTGCGATAACATGGGCGTGCACTGCCGAGGCACTCGGAAGAATCGCTCACTTCCTATCTGCGTGCGCAGACCAGGATATGAGGCCGGCTGCGTTTCCCTCTGAGTGAAACACCCTCCAGCACGGAAAATCTCCACCGTTGGAATTAGTTCTCACTCCCTCCCGTGCGTGGCTTTCCCAGGGCGCTGGGGCTGCCCAGAGACTCTGCCCTCGGCCCACAGAAAGGCCTCTGACCCTGCCTCTCTGTAGGGCAACACGGGCACCCACTCTCGGGGCCTAGGAAGAAATTCTCGCCCACTAACTGCACACCGACCAGGAGACCAGGTAAAATGGTCGCTCCGCTTCTCTTTCTTTGTTTGGGTTTGGCGCGAGTGTTAGCTTGTATTGCCCGGGTTGCCACAGGATCAGATTTTCCTCGGCTTGGATTTCCGTGCCACAGCCTGGTTCGGCTGTTTGTGCCGCGGCGGCCTGGATCTATTCACCCCCTTTGCCCGCCTCAGTTTCTATATTCACAGTTACCAGAGAAAGCCGCCCTGTTTAGGTTAGTGAGGAAGGCGGAGCATTTCTTACTCCCTATTTCCTTTGGGGTTTGGTTATATATTTAGCCAATTTTTCACTCAATCATACCTTTGGGTGTATTGCAAAGCATCTGGAAGCTCTAAGTATAGGTTTTTCTGTTTCTGGTTGAAGATCTTGTTGAGTTTTGGGGGAGATTTATTGGTATTGCTTCCTACCCCGCCATTCCTCTGACGTCATCTCTGTAATAAAAATTTTAATGTAAACTTATCAAATATTTTATATAACAAGAAAACATTTTATTATTAATCAATATTAAGTTTCATAAACACTTGTTCTGGATGAAAAATTTTGGTTAGCAGAACTCTTATTTCCTATTAATTACTAGAATACATGGTTACAATTTGAAAAATATTTGAACACACACTTATTCTTATTTGGAATATTTAAATCTATATAAATAAAAATGTAAATTTTGTTTGTTCAAAATCTTAAATCTTCTAAAGTTCTTCACCAATTGCTTTGAAGTTTTGACACAACATTCAAATATGCACTCTTTTTTATATACCTACTATTATATAGATATAAATGTCAGGTAAGAACATGTGACAGGTAAAAACATGTTTTTTTAAAGAAAACAGCGCTATCTGTTGGATGTAAAAGCAACACACGCTATACTAAATATTTTACGATTTCATTTCAATGTTTCCAATTTACGATCTATTTACATGAAGCCAGACTTGAGGATGCACGGTTGCTCAGAGCATGGCGATCGCAGTTTGCAGCTTCAGATCTGCTTTGTTCTCAACAGAATGAACATGACAGGCTGAGAGTGGCTGAAAGATGTCAACAAGAAACAGCAGATCAGCGTCAAACATGACTCCGTGCTCAACAATCACGTGATTACAATCACCTTGCATTCCAGTATAACCCAGCTGATGATTATAGTTTGAGCTGGCATGTACTCATCAGCACTATGACTGAAGTGTGTCCTTATTGCAAGACTCTGAAATTTAATGGAGAAATAAAAGGAATGTGTTGCGCTGCTGGAAAAATTAAACTGCCTCAACTTGGAGAACCGACAGAGCCATTAAAAACTTTGCTTGCTGGATATACTGCCGAATCAAAGCATTTCCTATCTAACATCAGAAAATAGAACTCATGCTTCCAAATGACATTGTTCAGCACAGAAATCTTAACAGCTCAATTTATGCCAACTTTCAAAGTGAAAGGACAAACTTATCATAAAGCTGGCTCCCTGCTTCCATTCTCAGATGGTCAACATAAATTCCTACAAATGTCTTTTATCGGTGATAGCAATGATGAATTGAATGCATGCTGTGGAATTTCTACCAGCATAAAAAGGTCCATTGTTTCCCAACTGCAAGAGCTTCTTCATGAAAAATACAATTTAGTGCATTTGTTCAAAACAGCAATTGACATGATGCCATCTGATACACACAAGATTGTTATTCATGCTGACAAAACAGATGCTGGAGAACATGTACGAAAATTCAATGCTCCAACTATAGACGAAGTGGCAATTGTTATAGTTGGAGATCAATTCCAACCTAGAGATATTGTTTTTCATTGGAGAAACAATCAATTGACAAAACTTGCAGAAATTCGTCAATGCTACGATGCCCTGCAATATCCAATCATTTTTTGGGATGGTGTCGATGGATATCATTTCAACGTTAAGATGATAAATCCAGTCAGTGGCGAAGAAACAAATATGAAATGCAGTGCAATAAACTATTATTCATACCGATTAATGATTCGAGAGAATGAAGACAATCACATTTTGAAATGCCATCAATTGTTTCACCAATACATTGTAGATATGTATGAAAAAATCGAAACAGAACGTTTGATATTTTCCGTTTGAATCAGACCAAGCTTTGCTCTGAAGAATACATTCATTTGCGAGATGCAGTTGTAAATGACGGTAATACAACTAACATTGGAAGACTAACAATTTTGCCATCTTCATATACAGGCAGTCCACGTCATATGCATGAGTATGCTCAAGATGCAATTGTGTATGTTCATCACTATGGGCATCCAGACCTATTCATTACATTCACATGCAATACAGCTTGGAATGATATACAACAGCTCTTACTTCCTGGCCAATTGCCGGTGGATAGGCATGACATCACAGCACGTGTTTTCAGACAGAAGCTGAAATCGCTGATGGATTTCATGGTAAAACATGAAGTGTTTGGGTCTGTGTGCTGTAAACAATTAATGAGCAATGTCGTAGAAGCAACAATCTTGACAGGACTTTTGAAAGGTGAAGATGTCCTCATTCTTCACATTCCTATGATTCCAACGAATATGTCATTTCAATTTAAGAGATTGCAATTCCCAATTTGATTGGTGTTTGCAATCACTATCAACAAAGCTCAGGGCCAATCTGTAGAATTGTGCACTTTAGATCTACACACGGATTGCTTCTCACATGGACAATTATATGTTGCATGTTCTAGACTCGGCAAACCAGACAATCTCTATATCTGCACAGACAATGGAACAACAAAAAATATTGTATACCCACAAGCATTGTGAAATTAAACATATCAGAAACGTGCACTTTCTCTTTTCTTTCTTTCCCATTTAACCAGACTGAGCCACAGCAACACATGCCTGGGTACAACTAGTAATGAATAAGTTTGGTTCATGTTTTGAAAAGCTAGGTAGAAGAGAAAACAAATAATCAAATAATTTAATATACATTTAGTAAGTACTGAGATGCATAGGATAACAAGGAAGCACATGGAAGTCTTTCAGGAGGATAATGTACTTAATTAGGAATAGGCAGGGCAAGAATGGGAGTGGTAGGAAAGCCAGTTGTGGGCTAGAAAGAGTTTCAGGTAGAGCTAGAACAAAAAGAACAATGGAACAAACATAGTATGAGTAATTAGAGTTGACTTAGTAATATTGAAATGTAAAAATCAGACAGGGATATTTAAGGTAGATGAAGCTGAATTTAAGAGCTAAATCACAGAGGATCTTACATGTGATTATATCAACATGACCAAGAATAGTGATAGTCATGAAGCAAAAAAACAACATAGTCTTATTTACATTTTAGATATGACACTCTGGGATAGTGTGAGAAAATAGTTTCGGAAGGTGTTTGAAGGGAGAAGAACAGAGACTGTGAAACTGGACAAATGAAACAATGCATAGGAGAAGGATTAAACAAGTGGTATTGGAGACAGAAAGTAAAGAGATAGATGTATAAAATCTGTGTAAGGTATGATTCACAGAATTCAATGACCAATTGAATATACAAATAAGAGCATTGGAGAAATCCAGGGTGATGCCAAGTTCTTATTTTTTCAGACAACTGGATGGTGAAAATACTATCAGTAACAGGGGATTCTGGACTAGGAATGGCATGCTGCATGTGAAGTGTCACAGGAATTTAAGTACAGTTGACATTAAGCAATGGGTTTTGTGACTCTGGATCACAGGGTTCCTCAGTCTAAATCTATCTGCCTCTGTCTTGCGTCCTACAGAATTAGAAGCCTTTTTCTGAGCTGGTTCTTGTCACCATTTTCCTGGCTGCCTTTCTTGTTATGGTTTTGTGGTTGCACTGTAATGTCTGTGAGGATAAAAAGTGTCTCATTCATGTAACTTTCAACAATTAGACAATTTTATGTTCCTTTTGGTAGTCAAAAGAATATTAAATCACACTTTTCATTTGCTAGATATCCAGGTTACCAAAATGAAAACAGGCATAGTTGCTGCTCTTAAATGGCACACAGCATCACTGTACAAACAAGCAAGCACATAATTATTCCCCTTGATACCTGTAATATTGGAGTGGCTACAAAATCAAGGAGGAAGTAGCCTTGAATCGGTTTGCAGTGGGTAGAGGTGGGTGGAGCTTGTTAAGGAGAGTTTACCAGGCAAGGCCCAATAGGGCTGCTGCTGGGAGATGTTATCATCACTGAAAGATGTAAAACCTGAATGAATAAGCTACCTCATTCCTCTGTACTATATAGCAACTCAAAGAAGACAGAAGTTTATTATTTTCTCCCCACGCTAACAGTCACAGTTGACCCTTTGGCTCAATTCTACAATACTGGATGTGGGTCCAATTTTTTTAAATTTTGTTTTCCCATCACCTGTTTCTTGCTCTATTCAGCATGAGCACAGCATACTCAGTAGCATCATATCCCCATAATAATCCACATGGAAAGTAGAGGGCAGATGATTTTGTTTTTATAAGAATTACACTGAAGTTCACATAAAGTCTTTTCATAGTCCTTTGTATAAATTTATTCTCAAGACCAAAACAAGATAAAAAGAGGCAGAGAAACAGATTTCTAGATGGCCTGCCATGTTTCTGAAGAATCATGGAAGTTAAATTATCAAAAAGAATGAAGGAGGAATTGATAATGGGGAGATATATGACCTTCTCTGCCATAAACAATCACTTAATCCCATTGTCATCAAAAGGAATGAAGGAGGAATTGATAATGGGGAGATATATGACCTTCTCTGCCATAAACAATCACTTAATCCCATTGTCATCATACCCAATAGAGCCCTTTTTATCAGAGATTATATCTCAACTATGATCCCAAATCATTCATCCTATTCTGACCTACTAATTATATTTTTGTAGTTTACTTTCTCTAGCACCCCTTACAACTACAGATTTTCAGATTATTCATGACCTTGAACTCACCATTTTCACTAACCATTAGCTTCTTCTTCTCTTTTCTTTGTCTAGCTTAGAATTCTGCAATCTGTTAATATCATCACGGCATTGAAATTAATCTTAGTACCCTTGCCTTCTAATTGTACCATAATTATACAACAAAAATCCAACTATGCTTGAACTCAATTATCCATCTCCTCTTGGGCTACATTCTAGCCTCTAAATATTTCTAAAAGAAATTTAAAAATTAAGATAACTGACTTTACTTTAAATTCGTTATAATAAATGGCACACAAACAAACAATACCAGCCAGAAACCTACTCTAGTCTCTTCAAAAGGTTTTGCATTTTCATTCTCCAACAGGTTATACTTCTCCCCTCAAACTTTTTGCAGCTTCTGGGGCACCACCACAAACAATTTCAAGGGCTTCATTCACAATAAAAATGATGTCCCCAGCCTCAAACATTCACTTTCCTCACCCAACCTTGTGGTTGATGGTCTTATACTTCAGACATAAAATCCTTCATCTTTTCTAGTACAAGTCAACCTATAGATACCAAGGTTTTCCAAGAGTAATTTTCTTTCTATCTATCAAAGGAAAATTCAGACCATGCACTTCTACTAGACTCCATCCCCTACAAGCTTTCAAGAGATATGTTAAAACACTCTCATCATCTTCAAATTCATCCTTTCTAATGGGGTATCACCATTAGCTTACTCTATTAGTCTGGTACATACATCTTCTTTTCTATTTGTATCATCCTCAGGATAGCGCTCAACATTTCTGCCCTCTTTCTCAAAAAAATTATCTTAAAAATTGTTTATACATCTTGACTCCACTGAAAAACTTATCACTTATTCTTTAACATAATCAACAGCTTCATATCTGTCTTTTAATACAATCTAGCTTAGCTTCAGCCTTTATAACTCTACTGGGTCCCAGACTCCAGTGACCTCTAAACCACATTGCCACATCAAAGAACATTATTTGGTTTTCATAATATTTGACTCTTGGGAATATACAGGATGGGACAGAATAAGCTTACAGTTTTTGTACAATAAAACAGTACAGTAATTCATACATAAGAAGAATAAAATCTGTTTTACATACAACTGTTAACCTATTTTTGCCAACCCATGTATAACAGTTTGGCTGTTCGCTCCTTCTAAAACTTCTCTTCTCTCATATTGTGCCCTTCAGTTTGCCTTTAACTGCCCAGGATGTTCACTTGCTGACTTCATCTTTTTTTCTCAAATTATACAAATTGGAGGACCTCAAAGTGCAGTCTTGACCTCCTGTTGTGTCTATTTACATTCTCTACCTGGGAGATGACCCTGTTCCCTTTGCTTTAAATAATAGCTATAGGCTGGTAACTTATAATTTTACTTCTCTGATGAAGACCTCACTTGAGAGATTAAAATTTATATAAATAACTGTCCCTTTGATACTTTGAAGTGGAATACTTTAAGAGAAACTCAAAGTTAAATTATCCAAAACAAAACTGGTGATTAGACCTCAATCTAATAATTCCTCATTCTTCCTCATCTTAGTAATTGGTGTTAGAGTTTATCTGTTGACTATATCTCCAAAACTGAGAGTTACTTTTGATTCATTTCTTCTTTTACCATCACATACCTCCTCTTTTATTCCTCACACTTATGGCACCATAAGGAGTTTTATTATTTACCATTGTAATATATTTTGTATCAAGTAATTTCTGTCTTTGTCGCTACTAATTTAGCACCAGCCAATTCCATCATTTGATTAGACAACTTTTAATCACTTCCATACTGATTTCTCACTTTTATGTTTTCTTCCCTCCCATTTATTTCCCATATCACAATTAGAATATCCGCTATCATACAAATAAGAACACACCGTGCCCTGGCTGAGTAGCTCAGCTTCTTGGAGCATTGTCCTGATATACTCAGGTTGTGGATTCGATCCCCAGTCAGAGCACATACAAGAATCAACCAATGAATGAATAAATATGTGGAACAACAAATCAGTGTGTATCTCTTTCTCTCTCTTGTTCTCTCTCTCTCTAAAATCAATACATTTTTTAAAATGTTTAAAATCATACTGTCCCATGAACCTCCAATGGTTTCCATCTGCACTTGAAGTAATTGTGAATTCCCTATTAGAAAACCAAAGGGTTTTGTGTGCTGTGGTTTCCTGCACAACCTCATTCCATGCCACTCCTTCCCAGTCACTGCACCCAGATGCGCTAGAGCCGCTCTTGCATTGGGGCATATGTGCTGCTGTTCTCTCTACATTCCTGTCTGTCTGGATGGTTGGTTCCTAAAATATACATGGCTATTTTTTTTTTATATTTAGTTACAAGCTCAATTAATGGTAAACTCTTTTCTTAACATCCTATGAAATATAAACCTCCAAATGTCCACAGATATTCTCTCACATAGTGCAGTGACTTTCCTTTATAACATTATTTAAAATGATATAATCATATGACTACAGTATTTTACATTTATTATTTGTTCCCACACTAGAATGTAAGCAATGGCCCTGGCCAATTGACTCAGTGGTAGAGTATTAGCCCAGCATGTGGAAGTCCTGGGTTCAATTCCCAGTCAAGGCTCACAGGAGAAGCACCCATCTGCTTTTCCACACATCCTCCTTCCCTTTCTCTCTCTCTCTCTCTCTCTCTTTCTCTCTCTCTCTCTTTCTTTCTCTCTTTCTTCCCCTCCTTCAGCCATGGCTAAATGGTTTGAGCACATTGGCCCCAGGTGCTGAGGATGTCTCTAAGAGGCCTCACCTCAGGCACTAAAATAGTTGAGTTGCCAAACAACAGAGCAGTAGCCCCAGATGAGCAGAGCATCACCCCCTAGGGGGCTTGCCTGATGGATCCCGGTTGGGGAGCATGTGGGAGTCTGTTTCTCTGCCTCCCCATCACTCACTTAATAAAAAAAAGAAAGAAAGAAAGAAAGAATGCAAACACCATCATTTTGATGTTTTTTCTACTCCATGCCATTTATTTTATTCTATATTGATAGTCCCACAGTGAGAATCATGCCTGCCATAAAATAAGTTTTTAATATTAGTTGACTAAGTGGATAATATATATTTTTTATAAATAAAAATAGACACTTCTGGCCCTGGCCGGTTGGCTCAGCGGTAGAGCGTCGGCCTGGCGTGTGGGGGACCCGGGTTCGATTCCCGGCCAGGGCACATAGGAGAAGCGCCCATTTGCTTCTCCACCCCCACCCCCTCCTTCCTCTCTGTCTCTCTCTTCCCCTCCCGCAGCCAAGGCTCCATTGGAGCAAAGATGGCCCGGGTGCTGGGGATGGCTCCTTGGCCTCTGCCCTAGGTGCTACAGTGGCTCTGGTCGCGGCAGAGTGACCCCCCGGAGGGGCAGAGCATCGCCCCCTGGTGGGAAGAGCATCACCCCCTGGTGGGCAGAGCGTCGCCCTTGGTGGGCGTGCCAGGTGGATCCCGGTCGGGCGCATGCGGGAGTCTGTCTGACTGTCTCTCCCCGTTTCCAGCTTCAGGAAAAGAAAAAAGAAAAAAAAATAGACACTTCTCCAAAGAGGACATACAGATGGCCAATAGGCATATAGAAAAATGTTGAATGTCACTAATCATCAGAGAAATGCAAATTAAAACCACAATGAGATATCACCTCACACTTGTCAGAATGGCTCTCATTAACAAATCAACACACATTAAGTGCTGGCCAGGATGTGGAGAAAAGGGAATCCTCCTGCACTGCTGGAAGGAATGCAGATTTGTGCAGCCACTATGGAAAACAGTATAGAGTTTCCTCAAAAAGTTAAAAATGGAATTGCCATTTGACCCAGCTATCCCACTTTTAGGAATATATCCTAAGAATACCAAATAACTGATTCAAAAGAATATATGTATCCCCCATGTTTATGGCAGCATTGTTTACAATAGCCAAGATCTGGAAAAGCCCAAGTGTCTATCAGTGGACGAGTGGATTAAAAAGCAGTGGTACATATACACAATGGAATACAATGTGGCCATGAAAAAGAAGGAAATCATACCTTTTGCAATAGCATGAATGGGCCTAGAGATTATTATACTAAGTGAAATAAACCAGGCAGAGAAAGCCAAAATCATATGATCTCACTTATATGTGGAATCTAATGAACAAAGTGAACTGACGAATGGAATAGAGGCAGAGGTGGGGTCACAGGGACCAGAGGAACAGCAGTCAGAGGAAAGGAGGATGAGGAAATGGGATTAGCGAAGGTGAAGAAATTAGTGAAATTATATATACATAACACAGAGATACAGATAACAGGACAGCAAATCCCAGAGGGAAGGAGGGAAGGAGTTAGGGGGAGGGTGACAAAGGGGGTATAATGGGGGTCAAGGGGGTGGGAGTGAGAGAGTTATATTGAGTGGGATGCTTGAATCCATGTTAACATAATAAATGAAAATTAATAAAAAATTTAAAAAAAAGAATTTCCTAAGTAGAGAAAGAAACAAAGTTCATATTGTAAAAGTAAGCAGATACGAAAGGACCATCAAATATCCTAAGAACTACAGACAGTTTTGTATGTGTAGGAATATTGGGTGAAGGGCAAAAAATCAAAACAATGAAGGACAAAATGTCATTAGGAACATTGTACATCATGTTAAATACTTAATGTATTTTCTTGAAGCTAGTGACAATATTGGCTTTATTTTTATCTAGCTAATTTTAGAAGTAATGTCAGAGGCAGAAAGGAGAGATAGAATGATGTTCTTCACTGAAAAGAGGAAAAACAACTAGGATATTGTTACCCTGTTTCCAATAAGATAAGAAAGACTGAAAAACTGAGCAAGGGAAGAAACAGTTGGGTTACAGAGACTGTGGCAAGTTAGATAACAGATAATAAAGAAAAGAGGCAAGATTTGGTGATCATTTGATATGAGAAGCAAAAGAAGAATGAAAGATGACCATCAGGTGTCTGATATTGGTGACTGGTGATGTCACTAACAGAGAAGTTGTAAACACAATGGGAGTAGATTTAATGGCAATGTTGAAATTATGTATGGACTGCTATTTCCAAACTTAACATAAGGTGACCAACTTTTTAACAATGAGAAGGAAGACAAAAATAAATTGAAGAAAACAATATCATAAATAAAAATATATTTTATTCATTGCAACAATAATACAGCTAGTGCTTGACTTAAGACCATGATTGGTTCCGACAGACTGGTCGTAACACCATTTGGTCATAAGTTGAGTAAGCTATATGTACAGTACTGTGAAATGATGTTATAAAAATCTTTAAGTCCTCTTGGTAGGCATCTTGGGAGGAGTTTGATGAAAAATATCCAAGACACAAAACACAAATTGCTGTACCGAGTCTGGGATAACAGTTGAAATGGTGCATGCAGAGATGGTAGTGCTGCCAGAAGCTGGTCCACACTGTCGTACGCCCAGCTGGGCAATGGTTGTGCTGCCAGATGCAGAGCAGTCATGGCTAGTGATTGTGATCGTAAAGCCGAATGGTTGTAAGTTGCATAGGTCGTAAGTTAATAAATACCTGTACACTATAATATGATAAATACATAATAAAAACATTTGTAATATTTTATATTGTAATTATGCTTACATGTCTATTAACTTTTAATAATAATTGTAAGAAAAAGTACTCATTTAATAAAACTAAATATCAAACAAAGCCACTAATTTGGAGTGATATTCGGGTGTATTTATCATTTTCTAATTATAAAGCATCTTTTGTGCAACTATTTAATCAAAATGTATTTTAATAGATATAGATTGAGGTTAGATTTCCACTTTAAAACTCAAATTTTGGGAAAATACTTGTAAATAAAATTATATGTATTTGGAAATTATTAAATAGATAATGAATTAATAAAACAAAATTGTTCTTACCTATCTATAATTGAATATTCACTGAGAAAGAAATAATCATCAGTCTACAATGTCGTATGTGCCATGTCATGTTTCAGTAAGAAGTACACAAAGCCATTTGCTCACTCGGTATATCATGAATTCTCTCAAGGTCTCCTGTGAGGAGCGCATGCATCTCATAATCATGTCTTGCCCCACTGTGCTGATCCTTGACGAATCGTCATGTCAAATTCAAATATGGCACATCAAATGCAATGGATCGACTCTGCATGGATCTAATACAGACATTTACATATTAGTCTCCAATATCAAAAAGGAGGACATGCAGGAGGACACTTTTCGAGAGAGGACAGAACTTACAAAAGAAGGACTGTCGTCCCTAAAGGAGGACAATTGGTCACCTTACTTAACAAAATCTGATTTACTTGGGTATCCAAGACAAGTTAAAAAAATGATGTGTGAACTAAACATCCATCCAACTTCATCTTTCTACACTCTGACTCTTGTTCTGTGGACTGTGTTTAAAGTAGCAAGGATCACTGTGCAGATTCTATGACAATGTAGAGGCAGTCTTGGGTAAAAGTTGTAAACTACAATCCTTTATCTTGCTTCTCTCTCATTACATATTGTTTTTTCTCAAAATATCTTTTTAAAAATTATCCTACAAAGCCATGAAAGATATGGAGGAAATAAATGCATATGACTAAGTGAAAGAAGACAATCTAAAATGGCCTATACACTATAATCTCAACATTTTGAAAAGGCAAAACTATGGAGAGAGTAAATGATGAGTAGTTGCCAAGAGCTAGAGAGGAGAAAGGGAAGAACAGTAAAATTATTTTGTGTAATATTATAATGGTGGATACATATCATTATATATTTGTTAAACCCATAAAATATACAATACCAGGAGTGAACCTTAATGTAAACTATAGAATTTTGTTGATAATGATGTGTCACTGTAGATTCATCAATTGTGAAAAATGAAGCACTTTGATGTAGAATGTTGATAGTGGGCAAGTTTCTGGAATATATGAGAACTCTCTGTACTTCCTGCTCAGATTTGTTGTTAACCTAAAACTGCTCTAAAAAACAAATCAATGCCTAGGCCCCCTGAAGAAGCTATTCATACTGTATTAAAAAGTAGAAGGGTCGGTGAAAGACTCAGCAATACCTGAAAACTGCTTTTCCTAGCTACCTCTTAGCTTTTTACATCTTGGGTGAAGATATATCCACAAAGGAGGTGGAGGAAAATATAATGTAAATCGATTTTCATTCCATCTACCAATGTAAAACTGCTATAATCTCAGCCACATCACAATACTACCTTAATCTAAATAGCCTCAAATCAAAACAAGTTTCAATCCTACTGTATGTTGAAGAGCTTATAACTTCTTTGATATGAAAGTCCACATTGGTCTGAGTCATCTCTAGGTACACATGACAGCATTAAGTAATTAAATCACAAGTTAATTAACCTTAGAAATTACTTTTGCCTCTGGCTTTTATAGTCCATTATAAAAGTTATGTTAAAAATTACTATAACTGTGAGAGTTAACTAAGTTCAGTAGCTATTCAACTGAAATAATCTATTTTTTTCCTTACATAATACTTTGGAGAATTCAATTTTTATTTTATTTACTAAAGCCACAATGTGCCCTGGCTGGTTGGCTCAGCGGTAGAGCGTCGGCCTGGCGTGTGGGGAACCCGGGTTCGATTCCCGGCCAGGGCACACAGGAGAAGCGCCCATTTGCTTCTCCACCCCCACCCCCTCCTTCCTCTCTGTCTCTCTCTTCCCCTCCTGCAGCCAAGGCTCCATTGGAGCAAAGATGGCCCGGGCGCTGGGGATGGCTCCTTGGCCTCTGCCCCAGGCGCTAGAGTGTCTCTGGTCGCCGCAGAGCGATGCCCCGGAGGGGCAGAGCATCGCCCCCTGGTGGGCAGAGCAGTCCCCCTGGTGGGCGTGCCGGGTGGATCCCGGTCGGGCGCATGCGGGAGTCTGTCTGACTGTCTCTCCCCGTTTCCAGCTTCAAAAAAATACAAAAAAAAAAAAAAAAAAAAAGCCACAATGTTTTTCTGGTGTGGGCTCAGAGAACTTTTCTGGTGAAGGGAAGGGAGTCTTGAGTCTTACGAGCCTAATAGAGAAATGTATATTTTTGACTTAGGTTGCTTGCAGTTATGAAGTTATTTCTGGGATCTCCTTAAAACCACATATTAACACATATTCACTCATATAAGTACATGAGATAATTTTAAATGGAAAATTGATAAATCTGCAATTGCTTTTCAAAATCCTCAGTTAAAGTAAGTGTGATGTTTTTGTTTTTTTGTTGTTGTTGCTTTGGGTTTTTTTTTTTTTGTATTTTTCTGAAGTTGGAAATATGGAGGCAGTCAGACAGACTCCCGCATGCGCCCGACTGGGATCCACCCAGCATGCCCACCAGGGGGCGATGCTCTGCCCATCTGGGGCGTTGCTCCGTTGCAACCAGAGCCATTACAGCACCTGAGGCAGAGGCCATAGAGCCACCCCCAGAGCCTGGGGCCAACTTTGCTCCAATGGAGCCCTGGCTGCAGGAGGGAAAGAGAGAGACAGAGAGGAAGGAGAGGGGGAGGGGTGGAGAAGCAGATGGGCGCTTCTCCTGTGTGCCCTGGCCAGGAATCGAACCTGGGACTCCTGCACACCAGGCCGACACTTTACCACTGAGCCAACCGGCCAGGGCCAAGTAAGTATAATGTTTTTAAGGAACATATTTGAAAATGATTGGACAGGGATTTACAAAAGGCATAGATTAATATCTTATATTAACATGGTTCATTGGTTATGACTAATAAGACAATACTGATGCATTATTGTTAATTAAAGGCCAAACTTTATTCAGATTTGCTTAGTTTTTACATAATGTCTTTTTTCTAATTCCAAAATCTCGCCCTTGATACTATATTACATTTAGTCATCACATCATCTTAGGTGCACTTGGGTGTGGCAGTTTCTCAGACTCTTCTTATTTTTGATGACCTTGACAGTGTCCAGCTTTATTGGTCAGATATTTTGTAGAATGTTCTCAGTTGGCATTTTCCTGTTGCATTTCTCATGATTAGGCTGGGGCTACAAGTTTGGGGAGGAAGAACACAGAGTTATAGTGCATCACATCATTCAGTGAGTTTTTCAGATTTATCCAAGTTGAAAATATACAGCTCTTTAATTTTATTATATTTGTAGATCAATATTCCAAAATATATTTAGTTATTGTAACATTAATAGTGCAATTATGTACTTCTAATATTTCAAAATAGCAAACAATGCTTCAGTGTTTCTGTATAAAATTGTGAGTCACCCAATGAATATATAGACTGGGCCAAAAGCGGTTTTACAGTTGTGAGTACACAAAACACAAAACACAGAGTTTATTCTTGTATTATTATTTATTAATTATTGTATTATTTTCCATATGAACGATTATAAACTTACTTTTGTCCCAGGCTGTATATAAAAATAGAACTTGCTGGATAATAAAGTAGATGTATTTTTATCTTTGTTACCTTTTACTTCCAGAGTGGTTGTGTACATTTATGCTTTGTATAAACAATAACAGGCAAGGACACATGTTGCTTATCATTTGGTTTTGTAAGGTTTTAAAATTATTGGCATGTTGATGGATATATCTACCTACGAATGGAATTTCAGACCACAAGGAATTTTAATCTTCAAAATACTAGGTATTTTAGGTTGTTTTTTTTATAGTGCTTGTAACAATATACTTGCCCATTTTTATTTTATGAACATTTTCAAATATCCTCACCAACACTTGATATTTTCAGACATTTAATTTGTACTAACTGGCAGATGTATATTTACTAAGATGTATCTCTTTGTGGTTTTAATTTTTATTTTCCTAAGCACTATTGATGTTAATATACTTTCATGGTTTTTTGTTTTTCTTTTTCAGTGAGAGAAGGGGAGGCAGAGACAGACTCCTGCATGTGCTCCAACCGGGATCCACCCACAAGCCCACTAGGGGGTGATGCTTTGTTCATTTGGGGCATTGGACCATTGCTCAGCAACTGAGCTCTTCTTAGCACCTGAAGTGGAGGCCATGGAGCCATTCTCAGTGCCTGGGGTCAACTCGCTTCAACAGAGCCATGGTGCAGGAGAGGGAGAGAGAGAGAGAGAAAATTGAAAGGGGGAAGATGGAGAAACAAACAGGCACTTCTATGTGCCTTAATTAGGAATCAGATCCAGGATTTCCACATATCGGGCTGATGCTCTACCACTGAAAGAGCTACCCAGGGCCTATTTTCATGTCTCATTAATTTTTCATCAGTGAGTCTGTACTTATTGTGATGATACATGTACATTATCAGTCAAAGAAATCAGTTCAGAAAAACTGAAGGAGGATGAAGTTTCTGGAGGCCCCTTTAACCTATTGTAAAATTATGAGGAAAACATCTACAACACTGTTATGTAAAATATTTCCAAATGCATTCCTGCTCTTACTTGTTGAATGTTACAGCTCATCTTACTGAATGGAATTCAGTCTCCCTTAAATAATCTTACCTTTGCTGTGTTTAAAAATATACCATTGGAGAAGCTTTTCCAAGCTGATCCCACAAATTAGAAATGTGAAGAAGGCTCCTGTATTAAGTTTTCTTGATCAAAACCAAGATAGTATAGCACAGATGAATGTATTAATAACAAAAATAAAGTTGACACTGAATCTTACATATTGTTCTGGGAACAAAGAATATAATTATTTATTAACATCTACTCCAATTTCACTGGTTTTATCCATATGAAACCCAAACCCTAGTTTTTGGCAGATTTATTGGTTTATCTTTTATTCTTCCAATCTCACTTAGTTGTTTCAAATTATGATATAGCCAAAGGCAAGATAACAAGTTTAGACAATGTATAGGTGTTTTGTTATTACATGAGAACACTTTAATTAAAACTTTATTAAAGAAATCTAAGAGAAAACATAATGAGAAATAACATATAGCTTTTTAAAAAATATTTTTTGCTTTATTCATTTACCTCTTATAAAAGAAAAACATATTCCACATTAGATAATTTCTCACATATTAAATCTGTTCATTTTTTATAGTTCTAGTTCATCTGAAGATTAACTGTTTCCTAACTGTTTTCACGTTTAATTTTCATGTGTGTACTGAAGATGAGAAACCAAAAATTACAGCAATTTCAATTTTATTTAATGTGAAGTAAAGACAAGTATGAAAGTATTCCACAAGTATTGAGAAAACATTTTTTTATTATTTTTTAGAAAGTCAAGATTATAGCTGATGAAAGCTTTTAGGATATTTTCTTTATTGGTGCTTTTTCTTTGAAATAAGCATACAGATAACTGAATTGACAACATAGTACTTTGCTTGGAACCCTGTAATTAAATTTCCATCAGTCCTTATTCAAGCACTATTCTGTTAGGGAGTTACTGAATCCCTCTTCTTGCCCCAGCAGATCTGCTTGTTCATTAGTCATTCTGGTTTTATGTTGCCCAATGATCTTCTTATATCTTCATGTTTTTTCCATAGTACAAACTTGTGCTTTTGAATCACAATCATTTTGTGTCAGGGTTTCATATTTTTGCAAAGTTCACACTTCAAGTTTAGTGGTTCCATCTATCATATCTTTATTTTCAGCATGACTCTGTAAAATTGTAAATTGCTGCTTCTTTCCTTTAAAAGGGCAGTCTTTTCTCTCAGTACTTCAATTCAGTAATACAATAGATTGTGTAGATCACTTGGAATTTGTTCTGGAAAAAGAATAATTTAGGTTATTTATATTACATGAATTGTACGCTCTGTCATCATATGTTACAATTTCAAACTGCCAAAAATCAACCTGCACTCTTAAAATCTATTGTTTTGTAGTTTATTTTATACCCATTTACACATGGCTTGTAACAAAGTAAAGAAAGTTTCATAAACATAAACAGATACACATAAAGTTATCACAAAGAATGAATAAAATATACAGTATATATATTAGATAAACAAGTGATATACTACTCTAAGCTATCCTATTTCCCAAAGTTATTTATTAATAAACTACCTTCTTGAAAGCAATGCTTACAAAGAACATTAATGTTGCCGACTATTCTTATTGTCAGTATGAGAATGTAAAGATGGGATTTACAAAAATAAATTCTGAAATGGCAAAGTCTTCAGTTGGAAAGATGTTAGAATGAATTCAAGATTAAACCACTTCATAGTCTTTCACAACTGCATTCCTAAAGAAAAGCTACAAGTCAAATATTAAAAACTTTCTATAGACTTAAGTTGCACTTGGAAAATTCCATTTCTAGATAGTTTAAAAAAAACAGATTATTAAATCCATTAACTATGAGAACATGTAAAACTAGTGAAATCTGAATAATGTTAGTGGATTGGACCAATGTTCATTTCCTGTTTTAATTTTTGTAGTAGAGTATTGCAAAATGTTACCACTTTGAGAAACTGGGTAAAGAATGGACTAGATTTCTTGGTACTATTTCTTGCAACTTGCATGTAAATATTTCAACATAAAACCCATTAATTCTACTTCTTTCTTTAGATACAATTTCTGATTATATATTTCTAATATATTGTGCCTGTATTTTATCTTAGGTAGTCTATTCAAAATTAATAAGTTGACTGGCTTAAGTCAAATTAAATGTAATTGATGGTCAAAGGTTCACTTTTTAAAAAATACCTAATCAGTCCTGATTGGGTAGTTCAGTCAATTAAGTGTCATCCCCACGTGCCATGGTGGCAGGTTTGATCCCCGGTCAGGGCACACAAGAATCAACCAATGAATGCATAAATAAGTGGAACAACAAATTGCTGGTGCTCTCTCTCTCTCCTCTAAAATCAGTGAATATAAATAAAATAAATAAATTTTTAAATTCCTAATTATTTTAACTTATCTCATTATATTCATTTAACGAGAGTTACTGTTTTTAACACAAGTGACATCACTTATTTTTTAATATTCTATTTATTACAAAAACTTTTAAAAAGCACTAAAAATTAAAATATTTAAATCATTAAGCCAACAGATGTAAAATGCTCTGACAAAGATGATGACACCATAAAAAGTTTTTGGATTGCAGAAAGCATCACCAGGAAATAGCTTGAAGTGTTACCATCTGCTCATAGTAGTTTGAATTTGGTATATGAAGGTCAGTCAGAGGCATCGGTGTGCAACTGCATAAAAGGGAATGCAGACTGGTACAGCCTCTTGAAAAACAGTATGGAGATTCCTCAAAAAATTGAAAATCGAACTGCCTTTTGACCCAGCTATCCCACTTTTAGGAACATACCCCAAGGACACCATAGACCTACTCCAAAAGGAGAAATGCACTCCATGTTTATAGCACCATTGTTCACAATAGAGAAGATCTGGAAACAACCCTTGTGTCCATCAGAGGACGAGTGGAATAAAAAGCTTTGGTACATATATACTATGGAATACTACTCAGCCATAAGAAACGATGACATCGGATCATTTACAATAACATGGATGGACCTTGATAACATTATACATAGTGAAATAAGTAAATCAGAAAAAACTAAGAACTATATGAATCTATACATAGATGGGACATAAAAATGAGACTCAGAGACATGGACAAGAATGTGATGGTAATGGGGGGAGGGGGAGAGGGGGTGAGGAAGAAGAGAAAGGGGGTGGGGGGAGGTGAGGGGCACAAAGAAAACCAGATAGAAGGTGACAGAAGACAATTTGACTTTGGGTGAGGGGTATACAGCACAATCAAATGTCAAAATAATCTGGAGATGTTTTCTCAGAACATATGTACCCTGATTTATCAATGTCACTGCATTAAATTTAAAAAATAAATAAATAAATAAAAAGAAAAAAAGTGGTGTGTCTAAAGCCATGTGTAAAAATGTAGGGTAAATATTGTAAAGTAGAATAAAGTCTAAAGGGTGGGGGGAACTTACAAAATTTAGGTTGTGCAAAAGAAACTCATAATCTCAGAAGCTTTGACTAAGGAGAATTTGTTGTTTTAATGTCCCTTTAAAAAAATGCCAATATTTAACTTTGATCAGCCACCCCTCCCATTCCCCTCACCTGCTACGTGCCACGGTTCTCATACTGACTTTGCTATCTGCAGCAGACTTCCTATTACTCAGAGAAAACAGATGCCTCAGATAAAACTGTGTCTATGCAGTCACTGTTTCCATCTTATTGCACACAACTTGAAGTGCCTTTCATTATTCTAGGCTAATTCCTCCCTTCGTGCTTCAAAATTATAAACTCTATTTTTTCTTAAAAATGTTCTATTAATACTATTTTCCTTTCACCAATATCATCTAACTCTTTTTATTGGCTCCTTATCCTCAGCTGATGCCTGCTCAGATCTCTTCCACCAAAAAACAAAAAAATACTTTCCTTGAACATACATTCTTTTTGAAAGATTACATTCCTTTGCTTTCTAAGAAATGGGCATGAAATCGAGATGCCTTAGGTATATGGTAAAATTAACTGACTTAAATAATATCTTTTTTTTTTTTTTTTTTGCATTTTTCTGAAGCTGGAAACAGGGAGAGACAGTCAGACAGACTCCCGCATGCACCCGACCGGGATCCACCCGGCACGCCCACCATGGGGCGATGCTCTGCCCACCAGGGGACGATGCTCTGCCCATCCTGGGCGTCACCATGTTGCGACCAGAGCCACTCTAGCGCCTGAGGCAGAGGCCACAGAGCCATCCCCAGCGCCCGGGCCATCTTTGCTCCAATGGAGCCTTGGCTGCGGGAGGGGAAGAGAGAGACAGAGAGGAAAGCGTGGCGGAGGGGTGGAGAAGCAAATGGGCGCTTCTCCTGTGTGCCCTGGCCGGGAATCGAACCCGGGTCCTCCGCACGCTAGGCCGACGCTCTACCGCTGAGCCAACCGGCCAGGGCCTATCTTTTTTTTAATAATGGCCCCTCATTAGTTATTTGGATTTGTTTTCAGGGGGAAAAATGTATTTTTAAGTGATAAGACAAGAGGACTCAATCTTTTGTTTTTAAAACATATTTTGTAGAACATTCAAATTCACAAATAGTTTTCACACATCCAAAAGAGCTCACAACAATAAGTAATTTTTTTCCCCAATAGTAGCAGAATTCCAACAAAACCAGAGACAAATATTTTCTAAAGTAATGAAGAATCATACTGTCTACCACCATGATTATTTTTCCTTAATATGCCCATTGGTGCCACTGAGCAGCCTGGGGCAATCATGGCCTGGTTGTCTGAAGACTTTGCTGAGGTTAATGACATACACACCTGTACCAGCTCCTGTCAAGCTCTGCTCACGCCCTAAGCAGCTGAGAAATTCCTTAGGAATGAGTGTTTATCTGAGCCCGCAGGGCTGCGGGCCAGCACCTCTGAGGGAGGCTCTCAGCTCTAACAGGTCTGTGATGAAGAACTCAGCAGTGGTGCAGACAGCCCTCCTCCCATTCCCTTAGTTTTCAGGCTTTGTTTTGCCACACTATATATTCCAATAGAGAGAATGAGAGTGTGTAAAGCCAGTATCCACGGCCACCACCACAGCCCCCTGGCCCATGCAGGTTCTCCTTGGATTCGGACAGATGGTAATGAAACAACAGAGCCAAGAACTGGTGGGCCATTATCTTTAATCCTAGCTTGCCACCGGTGGGCAAGTAAAAACACACACTGGGCTACAAAACCCACTCACAATCAGTACTCACAAAGCTACTGACTTATCCGAGTTTCCCAGAATCAAAGGTTTCTAGTTCACTAGCCTCATTCTCCTTTGTTCCCCATCTCCTTCTCTCTACACAAACTCTGCACAAACTGGCTTCTCTTTCAGCACCCCACCATCTTGGCTGCCTCTCCTCTTCTTCATGTGGCCTTCTTCTGCTCTCCAACCTACTCTCTGCTCTAATGCTAATCTCAAGAACCTGGTCTGCCCCACTTTATAGTGCAGAAATCAAAACATTTAATCCAATATACAAAATACGGAAGTCTCTAATACAAAGTCACTTATCTGAGGCATGATGGGATTGTACCACCTCACATCAAAAAGGGTGGGAAAGGCTTAGTCCTAAAACCAAGCCCTAGGCTACAAGGATCCTGCCTGCCCACAGCCTACCCCCAACACACATTAATATCACCTGGGCGACGGACTTCCACGTGGGCAGCGCCATCTTTAACAAAGTGAGCATAATATATTTTATTTGCCCAACCAAGTGCATAATGCTATTTACCTCGATAATTCTTAGAACTGTCAAAATCATTTTAGCTTTTTTTTTTAAAGACTTTATTTATTCATTTGAAAGAGGAGAGAGAGAGAGAGAGAGAGAGAGAGAGAGAGAGAGAGAGAGAGAGAGGAGACACAAAGGGGGAGGAGCAGGAAGCATCTACTCCCATATGTGCCTTGACCAGGTAAGCCCAGGGTTTTGAACCTGCAACCTCAGCATTCCAGGTCAAAGCTTTATCCACTGTGCCACCACAGGTCAGTAAAATCATTTTAGCTTTTTTAAAGCTACTATTTTTTACATGACTTCTCTGAAAATAAATTTTATGTTGGATATATATTTCTCTATATACATGATTAAGAGGGAAAAGTTATTTGTTTATTTCTTTTTATTGGTTGATTTTAGAGAGAGAAGAAGGGAGACAGAGACAGGAACATCAATCTGTTTCTGTATGTGCCCTGACCAGGGATTGAACCAGCAACCTCTGCATATCAGGACAACATTCTCACCAACCGAGCTACTTGGAGAGAAAAGTTTTTAAGTTTAAAAGTCCTTCAAGAGTTTTCTGAGCATACCTTAAGTCTGTCTTGGCTTAAACTACATAGGAGAAGCCTTCAAGCAACTCTCATTAGAGATGGCTCAAATGTTTGCCAGTGAGCAATTCTAATGTTTGGTCACGTGCAGTAGGATCACTAATCTCTTCAGAGTTGCTTATTTAACATCCAGTGATTTCTACTTCACAGCTGCCTCTTTCTGGTCCCCAGCAGCCCTGAAGGAAAATATCCTGGTGGACAGCACGATTGACTGCTTCGCCTCAGGCATGGTTTGGACTTGTATCTCTTGCCCTTTTCCAACACTTTCCTAAAGCTTTCCATTTCCCCCTTTCTCCTCTTTATCACCATCTTCAGTGAACTCCCTGCACCATTACAAAGATGACATATAAGAGTCAGATACTAAATTCTTTAAATTCTTCTTGGCAGGTGGCTTTTCAGGGTCTCTTAGCCACCACATGCACTCCACTTCCAGAAGCCTGAAAAGCTTCATTTGAAGCTTTTATTTTTTTCCTCAAATATTTGAGAGAAAAGTTGTAGATAGCATTTTCCTTTACCTCTAAAATCTTCAGCTTGTAATATCTATGAGCAACATTCTATTACTAATATACAATGACCAAATTAAGAGACTTGAACATTGGTAAATTATTATCGAAAATACTTTCTTCATTTCTGTTGGGCAGATAAAATATATTATGCTCACTTTGTTAAAGATGGCGCTGCCCACATGGAAGCCTGTTGCCCAGGTGATATTAATGTGTGTTTGGGCAGGCTGTGGGCAAGCAGGATCCTTGTAGCCTAGGGCTTGGTTTTAAGACTAAGCCTTTCCCACCCTTTTTGATCTGGGGTGGTACAATCCAATTATGCCTCAGATAAGTGACTTTGTATCAGAGACTTCCTTATTTTGTATATTGGATTAAAGGTTTTGATTTCTACACTATAAAATTAGGGCAGAACAGGAGCTTGCTCTTTTGGTTCCTCAGATTATCAGTAGAGGAGAGAGCAGAGAGGAGAGGCCAGAAGCCATGTGGAGAAGGCCAGGAAAAGCAGCTAAGATGATGGAATGTTGAGTGAGAAGCCAGTTTGTGCAGAGTTTGTGCAGGGAGAGAGAAGGAGATGGGGAACAGAGGTGAATAAATCTGGTGAGCTAGAAACCTTTGATTCTAGGAAACTCGGATAAGTCAGAAGCTTTGTGAGCACTGAATGTGAGTGGGTTTTGGAGCCCAGTGTGTGTTTTTACTTGCCCGCTGGGTGCAAGCTAGGATTAAAGATGATGGCTGTTGGGCAGATAAAATGTATTATGCTCACTTTGTTAAAGAGGCAGTTGCCCAGGTGATATTAATGTGTGTTGAGAATTGTTGTAGCCTGAGGCTTGGTTTTGGGATTAAGCCTTTCCCACCCTTTTTGATGAGGGGTGGTACAATCCAATCATGCCTCAGAGAAGTGACTTTGTATTAGAGACTTCCCTATTTTGTATATTGGATTAGAGGTTGTGAAGCTACACTATAAAATAGGGGTAGAACGGGAACTTGCGGCTTGGTTCCTGAGATTAGCAAGAGAGAGCAGAGGAGAACAGAGAAAGGCCACGTGGAGGAGGCCAGGAGAAGCAGCCAAGATGGCGGAGTGCTGAGTGAGATGCCAGTTTGTGTAGAGTTTGTATCTGGGATAAGGAAGGAGATGGGGAACTGAGGAGAATAAGTCTGGTGAGCTAGAAACCTTTGATTCTAGGAAACTCGGATAAGTCAGTGACTTTGTGAGCACTGAGTGTGACTGGGTTTTGGAGCTCAGTGTGTATTTTTACTTGCCCGCCGGGTGCAAGGTAGGATTAAAGGCTATGGCCCACCAGTTTTTGGCTCCATGGTTTCTTTACCGACTGTCCGAATCCAATGCGAACCTGCATAGGCCAGAAGGCTGCTTTGATAGTGGCCTTGGCCTTGGCTTCTGGCTTTACAATGGCCCACCAGTTTCTGGCTCCATTGTTTTTTTACCGACTGTCTAAATCCAATGTGAACCTGCATGGGCCGAGCAGCTGTGATAGTGGCCTTGGCTACTGGCTTCACAACTTCATATTTGACAGAGGTCACAATAATATCATTTGACACGTGTAAAGCCAGTAGCCATGGCCACCATCACAGCTGCCAGGCCCATTAAGGTTCGCATTGGATTCAGACAGACAGTAATGAAACAATGGAGCCAAGAACTGGTGGGCCATCATCTTTTATCCTAGCTTGCACCCAGCGGGTAAGAAAAAACACACACTGGGCTCCAAAACCCACTTATTCAGTGCTCACAAAGCTACTGACTTATCTGAGTTTCCTAGAATCAAAGGTTTCTAGCTCACCAGCCTTATTCACCTCTGTTCCCCCTCTTCTTCTCCCTGCACAAACTCTGCACAAACTGGCTTCTCCCTCAGCACTCTACCATCTCGGCTGCTTCTCCTGGCCTCCTCCACATGACCTTTTTCTGCTCTCCTTTCTATGGTCTCTACTCTAATGCTAACCTCAGGAACTGAGAGAGCAAGCTTTCAGTCTGCCCCACTTTATAGTGTAGAAATCAAAACCTTTAATCCAATATACAAACAAGGAAGTCTCTGATACAAAGTCACTTATCTGAGGCATGATGGGATTTCTCATGAGAGTGCTCCACCCCACATCATGAAATCAGTCAAGGGTATGGGGAAAAGCTTAGTCTTAAAACTAAGCCTTAGGCTATAACAACCCAGCCTGTTTACAGCCTGTCCCCCACACCAATGCAAACCGTAAGTGAACAAACATATATATCATATTTACAAACTTATTTGACCAACATGACATTTTCCCCTGATCCAGATCCAGTTCAGGCTCTTGCCAGGCCTTCAGTGGTCATGTTGCTTTAGTCTCCTTTAATCTGGAAAAGTTCTATACCTTTCCTTGTCTTCTACAGCCATGACATTTGTGAAATATGGACCTCCGTTTTCTTTTATTACTGTATTCTTTATTCTTATTGACATTATTGATATCTCTTCTCCTACTGCTGCCATCAGCCCTGGTAAAACTAGCCCCCAACTCTACTCCCACCTCCATCCAAGATGATTATAAATATATTTTTTCTTCTTCCCTTTTTATGTCAATATCAATAAATGAAAATAGCTTGTGAAGGTAATGTTATAAAGTACTGCACCCCGGACTCTGAAAGGCACGGTACCTGACTTCATTGAGTCCACATAGAGACACCCAGTCCAGATAAATTTTGAAGAGTTTTATTAAAGGAGGAAATCTTAAATATGTCGGCTGCATATGGCTGACATGGGGCATCTGCAGACCCAAATCGTGCAGCCCCAAAAATAGTTCAGGGGCTGCTTATATACTCTTGATCACACGCGGGCAGGGGAGAGCATGACACTATGGCACAATCATTAACAAGATTATAACATTTGTCTAGGGGATATACAAAAACATTAAGACTTTCAAGGTAACACAATCAAAGATATTGATATTTACAAATCTTTCAGGGTTCCTCTTCCCTCACTAGCCAGAGGTATTTTACCTTTAAGATTCCAGGAAAGGAAGTGTTAGGCAGATAAAATATATTATGCTCACTTTGTTAAAGATGGCGGTGCCCACGTGGAAGCCCATCACCCAGGTGATTACTTGAGATGGGCGTGATTATACTAATGTGTGTTGGGTCAGGGCTTTGGGCAGGCAGGATCCTTGTAGCCTGGAACTTGGTTTTAGGACTAAGTCTTTCCCACCCTTTTTGATGTGGGGTGGTACAATCTCATGAGGAATCCCATTGTGCCTCAGATAAGTGACTTTGTATCAGAGACTTCCTTGTTTGTATTATATATTGGATTAAAAGTTTTGGTTTCTACACTATAAAGTGGGGCATACTGGGAGTTTGCTCTCTCTCGGTTCCTGAAATTGGCATTAGAGGAGAGAGCAGAGAGGAGGGCAGAGAGAGGCCATGTGGAGGAGGTCAGCAGAAGCAGCTAAGATGGCGGAGTGCTGAAGGAGAAGCCAGTTTGTGCAGTTTGTGCAGAGAGAAGGAGAGGGGAACAGAGATGAATAAGGCTAGTGAGCTAGAAACGTTTGATTCTAGAAAACTTTGAATAAATTAGTAGCTTTTTGAGCACTGAGTGAGTGGGTTTTGGAGCCCAGTGTGTGTTTTTACTTGCCAGCCGGGTGCAAGCTAGGATTAAAGGTAATGGCCCATGGCCCACCAGTTCTTATCTCTGTTGTTTCATTACTGTTTGTCCTAATCTAATGTGAACCTGCAGTGTCCAGGCAGCTGTGATGGTGGCCCTGGCTATTGGCTTTACAGGGAGGAACTACAATCACTGCAAGGTGGTATGTAAATTCTGCCTCATATTGAAAGAGAAGAAGTTTCTCAGTTAACCTTAATCCTTTCAGAGAACTTAAGACCAAATGACCCTAGTTGTTCTTATAAGTCATGAGACTTCTACATTCCTTTTTCTCCATTTTCTAAGGAAAGGACAGGAAAGCCTGACCATTTCTTCCTCAAATATCAATATGAATTTGCAGGTTTTTGGTGCCTTACAACAGCACAGGTTTTGCAAGGTGGGAGTGTTCTGTCTACATAAATGTGTGTAGAGCCCAGATTTAACCTAAATCCAGATTACTTATCTAATAATCTTCTGGACTGTGACTTCTCACCAGATCATCCAACCTAATCACATATGTACACCCTGTATTTTAGCCTTTTGTTAAGAATTTTCAAGTGAAGAAACTTAAGTGGCATGAGACTCATAAGTTAACAGTTCTTATATCATGGTCCATATGTAGAAGGATGCTATTCCACATGTCCAAGCCTGTAAGAATTTTTATGAGTTTTTGAGCCAAACTGTCCACAATTGCCGAGAATGAAAGTCTCAACAGATTGAGAAAATGTTCTGGAAAATGGTGGTTTTACCACTTATTTTATACATCAGAGTCAAAGGGAAAGATAAGGAGTAGCTACATAAAACTGTATTAGAGAGGCAGAAGAAAGTAAAGTGGAGGAGTCTCTGGGACTGGATAAAAGTAAAAATGTACATACTGAAACTTCTTTTACACAGGCAGGCAAAAGATAGTTAATAGTTAAATAACATAGGATAATAACAACAATGGGGAGGTTTGCTGGTCCCTGCTTGGGTGGGATGCCTGCCCTGAGGGGGGCAGGAAAAGAAGATTCCCTGCATGTTGTCAGGTAAGTTATTGTAGATGCAGAAGACAACAGACAGGGTAGATTAAGGTAAGCATTGACCTTTGTTAAAGAAAAATACCACCTTAGGTCATGACTACCCACCATGAACTGCTTTTAGTTAGAAAGTCTCCATTTTAGACCACCCTATGTAGTTACTTTAGGTCTCTGAGTTTGTAAGGCCACCACGCAGGCTTTCCCTGAGCTTGTCAAGTTCAGCATGTGGCTTCTTTTTAGTCCACACATTATTTGTCCCACAGACACCAAGCTTTTTCTGCCTCTCACTGTCACACTCCTCTGGGTGTATAGTCTATCATCTTTTGGTAGACGTTCTTACAAATGCCCTAAGACATTAGAAACACAAGACAATCCAGATAAGGGTTAGTTGAGTGTTTGAGTTTGAGTGGTTGTTCTGCTGGATGATGTAATGGTGATTTGAAGTCATGAGGCCACACCCCACAGCAATTAGTCTTACAGAAATTACAAGCAATGACATATGACCAGCAGGTATTGGCCTAGCTTTTATGTGATTCCCCAGTACTGAAGTCTGAGGGACAACTTTTGATGCCTTCTGTAAGGCCAGTGGCCATGGCCTTGCAGACTTGCATTGAATTAAGACAGTTAGTAAAGGAACAGTGGAGTCGGAGAACGGTGGATGTTGGTCAAATAAGTTTGCAAATATGGTTTCCTCGTTTATAGTTTGCATTGGATGTGAGGGGACAGGCTGTAAGCAGGCATGATCCTTATAACCTAAGGCTTGGTTTTAAGACTAAGCCTTTCCCATCCTTTTTGATGTGGGGTGGTCACTCTCATGAGGAATCCCATTATGCCTCAGATAAGTGACTTTGTATCAGAGACTTCCTTGTTTGTATATTGGATCAAAGGTTTTGATTTCTATACTATAAAGTGGGACAGACCAGGAGCTTGCTCTCTCTAGGTTCCTGAGATTAGCATTAGAGAAAGGAAAGCAGAAAAATTCCATGTGGAGGAGAGGAGAGGCAGCCAAGATGGCGGAGTGTTAAGGGAGAAGCCAGTTTGTGCAGAGTTTGTGCAGAGAGAAGGAGATGGGGAACAGAGGTGAATAAGGTTGGTGAGGTAGAAATCTTTGATTCTAGGAAACTTGGATAAGTCAGTGGCTTTGGGAGCCCTGAATGAAAAGGGAAGTGTTTTCCCACTGTGTGTATTTCTTGCCCACTGGGTGCAAGCTAGGATAAAGATGATGGCCCACCAGTTCTTGGCTCCATTGTTTCATTACCATCTGTCCGAATCAAATGCAAACCTGCACGGGCCAAGCTGCTTTGATGGGACCATGGCTACTGGCTTTACAGTGGAAAAGATCTATTTATTGGAGGATCACAAAGACAGGCAAGCCAAAAGAATAGAGAAAAAGAAAAAAAAAAGATACAAAGGGAAAGGGAAAATCTGCTTTTAGCAGTGGAGGACAAGGGATCAGGAAATCTCAACCACACCTTTCAGTGGCAAGGTGTGATCTCCTCCTTGCCCCCCTGAGGGGAGGTATTTATATTCTTACAGGAGTGCTGTCACGAGCTCCTGAACTAACGTAGTGAGCAAGCGTAACACAGCCATTTCCCTACACCATCCTGCCCCTTTCCCAATGCCCACCACGACCCTCCCTTGTCTCTAGCACTCCTCCCTCAAGGTTATGTTCCTAAAGTTAATTTTCTTCCCTGTCCCAATCCAAGTAATTTCCAGTTATCTTTTAGGCCAGAAGGTAGAATGGATGAGTCTTCTTCATTTTCTTTCTAATTTGACTAATTTTATAAACTGTAATTCCTGCTTTCTAACACCTTTTCTTTGATACCTTTTCTTTTGAGACATTTTTTAAGATAAAGGGAAATTTTGCTTTTCTTCTTTTTTTCTGCCTATAATAGTACTACTTTTTCTCTCAGTCAATGTGAAGGCCCTGAATGGTTTGAAGAAAAATCATATGTGATAAAATAGCAATAAAAAAGTACAAAAACTAAAATTTCAACATCTTATCTTGCTACTTAAGAAACACTAAAAATTGATGCTAAAAAGCTTTATTACTGGTTTTAAGGTAAAAATTGAAGGAATTCAAGAGATTTAAACTTATATATGTATAAAATTTATAGTATTTTTTTCAAAATGCAAAAATAGAGTATCAACTTTAGGAAAATTAATGATTACCGTATTTTTTGCTCCATAAGACACACTTTTTTCCCTCAAAAATGTAGGGAAAATGCCCGTGAGTCTTATGCAGGGATAAATATGGTAATGTGAACCTGCAGAGGTTGAGTTCTCAGGACTCACAACATACCAAGATGGATAACCCTAGCATCTGTTTTCTGGAATTTACAAGAGTTGATAGCCTGGATATGTATTTGGAATAAATCTATACAAAGGTGATAGATATAGACAATGGAGTAAATATTTTAACACAGGAAAGGGTTTAGAGTGAACATAAGGTAAAGTTTGGGATTGTCTATATTTAGGGCAGAGAAAGTAAAGAAACCTATGAAGACAAAAATGAAAAATGGCAAAGGGAGACAACTAGAAAAGATTTATGAGAACAACCAATATATCAAAGAAGGAACACTTTTAAAAGAGGAGCAGGTGTAAAATATCACAGAAACGGAGTTCAAAGTTTGTAAGGGCTTGGACCAAAGCACATTATTAGGGGAAAGTTAGGTTCTTGTTGAGTTTGGTGCAATGGGGAATAGGAGGTGAAAGGAAGTCTGAGGGAGGAGAAGAAACTTCAAGAGGCAATAGAGATTACTCCTTTGTGCCTTTCGACATTGAGAGGAAGAAAGGTTTAATGACTATATGAAGAAGTAGAAGGTTTGGTGGAATGCATTTTGATGTAGAGACCATTAAAAATGCATGAAATGTAATGAACAGATAGCCAAGGAAGAGAAGAGATTTGAAGACCATGAAAGAAATGTGATCACTAATGAATTAAATTAAAATTAAATGAGAAAGAGGGGTTAAGCACATTAATAACCATTTAATCTTAATATGAAAAGTTAGAAAATGGGTACTGAAGCAAAGAAGAGAAATATTAACTTATTAAATGACCTCAATTTCTACAGTGTAGAAGATGAGATATGTTGACCACTTTAGCAAGGGCATAATAACAAAATATAAAAGTGATCTAAAACACGTTAATAATTCTTTTGATTGTCAACTTGAAGACTTTTGCAGGATTGATTTTATGTCTATGCAATGTGCCCAAAGAGCAATCAAATATTAGCGCCACAGAAAATAAAGTGTAGAAATATCAAGGTTTTGATTTTGGTAAAATGTGAAGAAAATAAGAGATTCTTAAAGTTCCAACAATGTCTTTGTTGAAATAAGTGATTGTAATTGAGGTGTGTGATTCTGTAAAAGCTCAGAAAACTCAGTAAAAGAGAGGTTAAATGAGACACAGAGGAGCCACATGGTGCAAAAATCAGATTCAAAGGAGTGGAAGAAGAGAGCAATGCAAAAAAAGGACATTAAGATGCAGATACAGGTGGATAGTCAAAGCTGTTTTGTTGTGCAGTGATCTGGAAGTGGTGGTAGAAAGAGTGAAATATACTTATTTAATGTCTGTAAATGAACTACAGAAACAGAGGATGTCTAACTTTTCCCATTCAGGATAACTAGGCCTTATTTAAAGTAGTAGCAAAATGATTATTATTTTAAAGGAGATGTGCACTGGAGCTTGCTTACATATAAAACCAGGTTACAAAGTATGGGGTAGAAAATAAGTAGTAAGCGGGAAAAGTAGATTGATGGGAAAAAATGATCAACAGAAATAAAATATTTAGAAATACGTCTATCAGATATGCTAATTTAGCAGAGGGAAAATTTCTAAATATGTTGAAAATGTAAAATTTTGTTATTTGAAGAGTATATTTAATCATATCCAATACTGCAATTGAAATGTTAGCAGAAAAATAGGAATATATATTTTATTTTGATATTTTGCATCAAAGACAATTAAAGGTATACCTATATTAAAATTAAACACATTACCAAACAATATATATTTTTATAGTTTAGTTTTTATTAAAAACATTGACCATATTTATAGATAAGATCCAAAGGGTAGATCCTAGTCCCAGTGAATAGTCCTGTTGAATATGAAAAACAATTTTATATAATTTTGTTGAACCAAAATATCAGTTATTTGGCAAGCTATTGAAAACTAGAAATGAATCATGACACTTATTATTTTTTTATTTAGACAATTAATTTTAATGGGGTGGCATTAATCAATTAGAGTACATAGATTCAGAGAAAATATCTCCAGGTCATGAAACTTATTTAAAAAGCAGCATTTAAGTATATTTGAAAAATATTTTGCTTATTCTGAGAATAAAATGGCAAAATCTAAGACAAATAGTTTATCTCATAAACTAATGTTTTTTGAAAAGGTAATTTTTATCTTCTGAAGGCTTAAAATTTTATGTGATTTCACAATTTCTGAAATATGGTGACACATTTTTTTATTAAACTTATAAAAGCTCTATTCTATAACAACATATTCTTATATAGTAAATAATGATTGGATAAGAAAATAAATGCAATGGAAATATAAAATGCAATGTTTAAAGAAAAGTTTTTATTTTATTTAGCAAATAAACTAAATGAAAAAACATTGAAACATGTACAGAGATTTTATTTTTTTACTATATGGATAACTTACAGAGTATATTATGGTCAGTAGACTGTGATAGGTAAGGCTTTGTATAAACTAGACCTCTAGGATTATCAACATTGTAAACAAACTGGTCAGAAGGCACTGACTAACCTTAGTTTGTTGTCTGCCTCTTCTTAGAGCAACGAGTTGCAAAGTAGGCATAGGACTTTCTTTCTCTTCACCCTTCTCATAATTCTTCATCTTCCTTTCCATAAAAATAAAATAAAATCACAAAAATAATAGCTGTCTTGATAGCAAAAAGTAACAAAAAAAATAGAGGAAGTAAAATAAAAAATTAGAAGATTAAAGGATCACTATGCCATTTTTAAAAACAAATTTTCAAAATATATGGTTGATCAAAGAAAGAATAGAATTGAGACTGCATAAAGAAAGAACAGCCTGACCAGGCGGTGGCACAGTGGATAGAGCATTGGACTGGGATGCGGAGGACCCAGGTTCGAGACCCTGAGGTCTTTATTTTTAATGTGAGCTTGAGCGCGGGCTCATTTGGTCTGAGCAAAGCTCACCAGCTTGGACCCAAGGTCCTGGCTTGAGCAAAGGATTACTCGATCTGTTGAAGGCCCACGGTCAAGGCACATATGAGAAAGCAATCAATGAACAACTAAAGTACCACAACAAAAAAACTGATAATTGATGCTTCTCATCTCTCTTCGTTCCTGTCTGTCCCTATCTATCCCTCTCTCTGACTCTCTCTCTGTCTCTGTAAAAAAAAAAAAAGAAAGAAAGAAAGAACAGAATTTCAACTCTTCAGTCGGAAAGATATCAGATTATCTGATGAGATTTCCAGATCTTACACTGGAAGTAAATAAAAGACCGTGGTGTACCAAAAAATTTTTATCAAGTCACACATGTCTCTCTATAGATAGATGATAGATAGATAGATGATAGATAGATAGATGATAGATAGATAGATAGATAGATAGATAGATAGATAGATGATAGATAGATAGATAGATAGATCTCTGGGGTTTTTTTTTCAGTTTTTGAATAAATATAGTACTTATTTGATGGCAAACACTTGATTAATAAATAAAAAAGTCATCTTTCTGAAAATTGATATTTAGTGTAGAAAAACATCTGAATAATTCTTTTCCTCTTTTTATTCTAACACATTGAAATTATTTAGCTACAACTTCATAGTATGCAGGGTATGTACTGACTTTTCATGAGCAAGTGTTTGACAGAAAAAGTGAAAATAGAAACCCCAAAATATCAATCAGCATGATAAACATAAAAAGTTCAAAGCTATATAAGAAAGTAGTCACAGTTTAAAGTGAAAATTTGTGTTGTTATCCTGGAGAAAATTTATAAAAACTGCATCATAAAATCATTCTTATGACCAATTTAATAATTATAATAAACATTATAACAACAAATATTAGAAACTAATGTTTTCCTATATTTGTGTACTTGTTAATTAGTTTAAATTAATGAGAAAGACAAGAACAATTTCTTAATTTATAAATTATTTGATTCACATATATATTGCCAATGTTAATCTTTATTTTTAATGTGATTTGCCTTGAAAATATAATATATAATATTGATTACAAACAAATGAAAGACTTTGAATTATTGTACAAAGAATTTGAGAGAAGTTACACTTAAAAGTAATGAGGACTTACTTTAAAACAGTGGTCCCCAACCTTTTTTGGGCCATGGACCAGTTTAATGTCAGAAAATATTTTCACAGACCGGCCTTTAGGGTGGGACGGATAAATGAACAAAATAAAATTATGGAACCAGCATAAAGACTGTGGTATTTTTAAATATAATTGTCAAACTTACGAGACAAGCATCAAGAGTGAGTCTTAGATGGATGTAACAGAGGGAACTGATCATTTAAAAAAAATAAAACATTGTTCAGACTTAAATATAAATAAATCGGAAATAATGTAAGTTATTTATTCTTTCTCTGTGGACCGGTACCAAATGGCCCATGGACTGGTACCGGTCCCCGGGGGTTGGGGACCACTGCTTTACAAAATTATAACAAAATGGCAAACAGAACTCTAATTTATGAAACTCTTCATATATTTATTTTCTACTAAAGGAATACAAAATTTTATCTGTAGACTTTACATTACACATATTTATATATATATTACATATGTTTCAAATTAAATGTCATATAAATAGACAATGTTTTAAAGATAATGATGCAGATATTTTTATTGTGTTCAAACATTTCAGCCCTAGTCCTTATACTTCATAGAAAAAACATTTATAATTTTAAAGAAATATTTTTCAGCAGGATACTTTGCAGTAAAAGATATAAATACAAAGGATAAAAAGAGTCAATTAACTCCATATCATTTTTCAAAAATATAAAATGTAGAAAAGTATAGCAATTACTATTTTTATGATTTTATTTTGTTTTTATTTGAATGAGCACAACTGGCATTGTGTTTAATGCACACATCTTATAAGGAATCACAAGGTTTCTTCATTTACCATCAGTTATCTACTGATGGCTGCATAGATCTTTACAGTGCCATAAATTTCCATAATATAAGCTCAATAAAAGGGTACATGACATGCAATTTGGAAACATCTGTCTTTGCCATCTAATTTCTATACCCAAAAGGAGACCATGTTTAACATTCACTTTAAACAATACTAATTAATTTGATGCAAATCTTTGGCTGAGAGTACAGAGATTTTTCTTGGATATGAGCAGATAAATAATCAGTATCTCAGGCTTTCAATGTTGAAACTGGAAAACTGTCTTTCCTTTTATGTAATCATGTCATCAAAGCAAACCATGAGTTCAAATCCTTGATACCACAACTACCACAAAATCTGGAAATATGCATCTGGGGTCCTTCAATAACCACAGAAATGGAAGGAATATTTACTATCATTTATATTTTAATCTATATTTAAGTGAAGAAAGAGAGAGGTCACCGAGTATACAAGTGTGTCATTTAAAAAAATGTGAAATACATTTCTTTTGAATGCTGTTGAACAGGAGACACTAAATCTTTTTCACCTGCAAACTACTACCTTCTTTATTAGATCCAGCTAATAACACTGTTTTGTCTTTTTCCAAATAGCTCCAGATATATGGAAAAGAATTATATAGGCGGATGGGGATCCTCAAACCCCTCAGCGAGATCTTCTGAGCATGGCTTTTAAGATACCTAGAGGCAGAAAAAGCCCAATAGAGATCAGGGGAGCTACCAGCTCTTAGGATACACCCTTAAAGGCTCCAACGCCCCAAAGGGGTCTCATAGGATGCCATCTGGGTCCTGCTTCAATAGTGGAAAGGAAGGTCATTGAGCTAAAGCCTGCCAGGCTTACATGCCTCTGCTATGAGGAAACAGGGACACTGGAAGGTAGGCTTCCCCCTCGCTCCTCTAAGGGAGGGTTCAGTCTCTTCCAGCCCTGCTCCAGCCACCTATGACCTAACCTTGCCCAGAAAGCTGGGGTTTGCCACTGAAGGCTGAAGGTGCCCAGGGCCGTCGACCCCATCTACGACACTGTGGACAAGCCTAGGGTATTTCTTCCAAGAAGCAGGTAAACTGATCTCATTTGCACAAGGGCCACTTAACTATGTTTTGCCTGAATAGTCAGGTTTTTTATTCTTCCCTCAAAGATCTCTGTTGTGGGTGTTGATAGTCCTATTTTCTGCTGCTTTGCTTAATATATAGTGTTTCCTTTATCCCTCCTACCTCAATGCCCCACTCATATTTCAGGCTGGGACCTACTCCTAATTTAGAGCTCTCTTTCCCCCTTTTGCCAACTTTTATTATGAATCTACCTTTGCCACCCAGCTTAGTGTATCCCAAGGTTCTCTTTACCATGCCACAGTCGCAGAGCTCCAGTGAAAAGCAACCTGGTCTCATCTCTCCAGGCAGAGGAGAACAGAAGCTCCATATCCACGCATGCTGCAAATGGCTTTTCCAGTCTACCTGAACCATTACCAGCTAGAAGCAGCGGTCACTGGGACTTGGACATGAGCTGCAAAGTATAGAATGGTGACAACAATTACAGTGCCATGCGGACTTTTCCTGGATGTGGAATTTTCCTGGACTCCTGATCCCTGTGACAGCTCCTAACAGACTGAGCTGTGGTTGGGTTGCATTTTTCAGGGATTTGGCATGGTGATGGGGCCAACTTGGACTTGGTGAACATGTTAAGGACACTACTCTTTTATGGATTCTTGCTGTATTGGCCAAGAGTTTGTTTAAAGGCTTTTAATCACTGTAAAAAAAAAATAGAAGACTGGATAAAGAAGATGGGGCACATATACACCATGGTATACTATTCAGCTAGGAGAAATGATGACATCGGATCACTTACAGCAGAATGGTGGAATCTTGATAACATTATGCAGAGTGAAATAAGCCAATCAGAAAAAAACAAGAACTGCAGGATTCCATACATTGGCGGGACATAAAAGCGAGACTAAGAGACATGGACAGGAGTGTGGTGATTACGGGGGGTGGGGGGAGGGAAGGAGGGAGGGGTACAAAGAAAACTGGATAGAGGGTGACGGAGGATGATCTCTCTTTGGGTAATGGGTATGCAACAGAATTAAATGACAAGATAACCTGGAAATGTTTTCTTTGAATATATGTACCCTGATTTATTGATGTCACCCCATTAAAATAAAAATTTATTTATATAAAAATAATTTTAAAAAATTAAAAAAAAAGAATGTGAAATAATTTTATAGAAAAGATGGATATTGAATTAGCTCTGGATTGAAGTTAAAAAACAAACTCCAAGTTATTACAATTTTTACCTGCAACATAAAGTTGCTATTTTAATTTGTCAAGCCTGAAAAATAATGGAATTGGTTATCCTAGACTTTATGAGCTCGAGGCTACTTCTAAAAAGAAGTGTTATATGTTTAATATACTGTCATATAAATTCAAGCTGGTAAATAATATTTTCATCAGAGAAAGAGAATAAAAATGAAAGCCATGGAATTTTAAACAGATTTAGTCTTGTAAAAATGTATTGACATTGCATTAGTAAACAAAAACACATGAATTTAACAAGGAGGAGCTAAATAATAATTTTGACCATTTAATGATGAATTGGTAAAAGAGAAACCATAAGTATAATTTTTAAAATAATTTTTCTTCTTTTCTAAGTGAGAGGAGGGAGAGATAGAGAAACAGACCCCCATATGCCCCTGTCCGAACCATCCAGCAACTCTGTCTTGGGCCCATACTCTACCCATCTGGGGCCATGCTCGCAACCGAAATAGAACCTGAGGCAGAAGCTCCATGGAGTCATCCTCAACGCCTATAGGCCAATGTGCTCAAACCAATGGAGCTATGGTTACAGGAGGGAAAGAGAGATAAAGAGAGAGAAAGAATGGGGAGGTGCGGAGAAGTAGATTGTCACTTCTCCTGTGTGCCCTGACCAGAATTGAATCTAGGACATTCACATGCCAGGCTGATGCTTTACCACTGATCAAACCGGCCAGGGCCTAATTTTTTTAAGTGAGAAGAGGAGAGATAGTGAGACAGACTCCAGCATGGGCCTTACCCGGATCTACTCAGCAACCCCCATCTGCGGCCAGTGCTCATCTGGGGCCACACTCACAAACAACCTATTTTTAGCACCTGAAGTGGAGGCTCAATGAAGCCATCCTCAGAGCCCTGGGCATGCACTTGAATCATGGCTGTGGAAGGGGATGAAAAAAGAGAAAGAGAGAAGGGGGAAGGAGAGGAGTGGAGAAGCAGATGGTCACTTCTCTTGTGTGCCCTGACCAGAATTGAAACTGGGACATCCACATGCTGGGCCAACAATCTACCACTGAGCCAACTGGCCAGGCCCATAAATATAATTTTTTAAAAAATTCTAAATTATTACAACGTGGGAGCTTCATAGTCTTCCTGTATAGTTTTTTAGTTGTATTTGTATAGTATAGTAAGTTAAATTTTCAAGGCAATCTAGTTAATATCTTTCTTAAAAAATTGTAGCATAAAAAATCATAAAATTATTATTATTTTTTTTTTGTATTTTTCTGAAGTTGGAAACAGGGAGGCAGTCAGACTCCTGCATGCGCCCGACCGGGATTCACCCGGCATGCCCACCAGGGAGCGATGCTCTGCCCATCCAGGGCGTCGCTCTGTTGCGACCAGAGCCACTCTAGCACCTGAGGCAGAGGCCACAGAGCCATCCCCAGTGCCCAGGCCAACTCTGTTTCAGTGGAGCCTTGGCTGTGGGAGGGGAAGAGAGAGACAGAGAAGAAGGAGAGGGGTAGGGGTGGAGAAGCAGATGGGCGCCTCTCCTGTGTGCCCTGGCCAGGAATCAAACCTGGGACTTCCGCACACCAGGCCGATGCTCTACCACTGAGCCAACCGGCCAGGGCTCATTTTTTGCTTGTTTAAAAATGTACACTAATATCAAAGGCTTAAAACACGCCAAAGGAATATGCTTAGGAAAATACAAGGTACAAATTATAAATTATAAGGAGAAATAAATGTTGGTGCAGAATACCTGTATTGATTACTGATGCTTCTCTGTGACTTTAGTGGCACTTTTTTCCCCCACAATATTTATTTCAAAATGTGTATGATAACTTCACAATTATAAATTTCAGACAAAGTCAAGGTAAAATAATTTTTAAAACATTTAACTTTAAAAAATGTTTGTAACAGCCCTGGGAAGGGTGTAGTAGCTCAGTTGGTTAGAGCAACATCTCCATATAACAAGGTTATGGGTTCAATGATCACATAGAAGAATTAACTGATGAATGGATACATAAATAAAACAGAAAATGAATGTTTCTTGTTCTCTTTTCCTCTCTCTCTAAAATCAATAATTTAATAAATTTGTGTAAAAATAGGTCTGTGTGTTAAATCTAAATAAGCCACTGACTACATAAGGCTTTGTGGTAGTCTTGGCTTCCACTGTGTTCTATTTGTAAATCCTATCAGTTATAGAAAATCTTTCGAGAAATTATTCAAAAGATAATGTATGCTCAAGTAAACATAATTTAGAATTAGAGTATAGACTAAAAAGCAAAATATCTCCCACTTAACTCCTCCTTCATTACAGGGTCTCCTTCTAAGATATAGATGATATTTACATGTATTTCCTTGCATAGCTTCAGTACTGCAACTGTAGATACATAAATAACTCTTCCTGATCATGTTTATAATAAAAGTATAGATTAACCATATTTTGTATCAGTATTTATAGATTTCCCAAACTCTTTTGAACATCTATTTAATACATATTATTTTACTAATTGATACATTAAAAGTTTTTCTTATTATTTTAGTGCTGAAATAAAAATCCTAAAACACATATATCATTGTAACTTATTAAAGTATATTAGTAGGATATATTTTCAGAAATTAAATTGTTAACAAATATTGACTATAAAAATAAATTGATTAGTGCTGTCTGCAATTTAGATTTATTCAATCCATTGCCTTAAAATATATGTACTTGATAGTGTTTAAAAGTGAAAATAATTGAAGGAGTAATTAGTTCTTATTAATACTGATATTATGAACTAAATGTTTATGTCCCCCTCCAAATAGTATATTAAAGACCTAAACAGTTTATATTTGGAGATGGGACCTCTAAGGAAGTAATTAGTTAAGTGAGATCATAAGGGGGGACTCTCTTCCAGTAGGATTGTTCTTCTTATAAAAAGATACACCGGAGAGGTCTCTTGCTGTCTACACACTCACACAGAGAAAAGGCCGTAATGAAGACATATATAGTTGGAAGGAAGCTATCCACACGCCAAAAAGAATGCCTCACCAGACATCAACCCTGCTGGCACCTTAATCTCAGACTTCTAGCCTCCAGAACTTTGAAAAAATAAGTTTCTGTAGCTTAAACCATCTAGTCTGTGTTATGGCAGCCCAGGAAGACTACTGACATCACAGTTTTTCTGTCAATTAGATAGAATAATTATCTAAATAAAAATTACTGATAGTTATCCAGAAAACTTTTAAACTTTTAGTCTGGCTAGATATGACTTAATAACCAATTCAATGGATGTTTAAGTTAAAACTATAAATATACACATAATGAAGACATAAAGGGTAGAAAACAGGTTCATGTTTCAGGAAATGTAATTTATAACAAGTTTTTTTTTTTTAGAAAAATCCTCATATTCAAATTAAAATAGTATTTATAAAAACTAAGAGATAAGGGATTTTTCAAAATGTGAAAAATCAAAATAGAACCATAGTATAAAGGAAGAATCATTAATTTCTGTAGTCACATATACATTTAATTGAATGTCCATTCTTAAACAAGTTATATTCCAGCATCAGTGTGGGATAGGAATCATTAGTCATAAAACTGAACATTTTGAAATAGATTTCATGTATCTCTTCATTATATACTTAGTTTTTACCACTCCCAAAATAAAAATCACACACTGTGAGTATGATTAGAGAAGTATTATTATTGAAATTTTACAGATGATGAAACTCAGGCTCAGGAAAATTAGGAAATTCATTCAATGTCTCAAAACCAGGAAATTAGAGCAAAAAGATAGAACCAAGATTTCATGAGTATCAACTCTTGTGTCCTTCCACCAGTGATACATTCTATACTATCTTTTATACATCTTCAAATATGCATTGAGCAAGAGCACCCATTCTACATTAGCACTGTGTGACAAAATAAATGAGACAGGGATGCTGTGGTGTGAAACCAGAGAAGCAAATAGGATGGTGGAAATCAGGCAAAAAAACGCTCTGATAAAAGCGGTCCGGGGAGCCTGAATCCAACCTGCTGAGTCAGTCTGGAGAGAGTCAAAGGAGGCTCTCAGAGAGGGTGCTGCTCGGACTAGCACTAAAGGAACCATGAGAATCATCCAGCTGTACAAGGGAATGAGGCTTCTGTGTTAGACTCCAATTTCCAATAACATAAAAGATGTTTACTGCTTCAAGATCCTCTCTATGAGAAAAACGTATAGAGGTAAATATATGTGCATACATATTAATTAAAGCAATATTTACATGCTTGCATTAATATTCATTTTTATATCTATAATTACATTGGTATTTCTACATATTATTACATTTAAATTCATTTCTATATCTATGGTTTTTGAAATCCTTGTGTTCACACCTTACTTCCAATCACATAACAGGGTTCATTCTAGTTTTCTCCATTTCCATAATTTCAACTTCCTTCTCTGTCAGTAGGAAACCAGAGTTCCATTAGTATTCTTAACTTATTAACATATTTGATTCATCTCTGTACTACCAATCCTCATTACCACAGCTGCCCATCTCTGCATAAACACCAGGCTCACCAACTCTTGCACTAGAATAAACACCATCTTTACCCGTTTCAGTTTTTAATATCCCACATCAATTTACCCCATAGATTGACATCCTCCCACCTTACTTGGACTCTAAAACCTGCAGAGGAATGTTCTCAGCTTCCATCTGGGCTCTGATGTCTCATAGCTATCCAGTCCATCTACTCCACAGGGATGACTTCTCATTCTGCTTTGACCGTGAACATCCCTCACCAGGCCGCACCTCCAGGTATACTCATATTTTGCTTACTATTCTTCTGCCCCACTTAAAGGCTGGAGGGCACAATAGTTCAGGAACAGAAAGAGGAAATGGAAAGGAAAAGGAGAAAAGGAAAGAGGACGAGTCACAAATTACAAATCACAGCTTGTTCTTATTCCACTGAAATATCAAGAGCAGCGATTCTCAAAAGGGAAATGCCACAGATTCTGTGGTTTGAAAAGCATAGCCAACATATAATTTTGTATTTGGAATAGGAAACAAATATATTGTTTCATAACATAAACTACTCAAAATGAAACCAGACAAAATCTTCTTGGCTAAGGATGGGAACTAGTGGTGAGGATGAAAGGAAGTGAGATTTTTATATTTATCAAAATGAATAATGGGTTTAAAAATATTACCATAGAAGATAGACATCTCAGCTTTTAGGGGCTATTGTAGTCCCTGCTCATCTATGGGGGAAACATTCCAAGACTCCCAGTGAATGCCTGAAACCTCAGATAATACTGAACCTTACATATATTATGTGTTTTCCAAAACTTACATACCTATTATAAAGTTTAATTTATAAGTTAGTTATGTGAGGATGGTCACTGTCTCAAAATATCTTACTGTACTATAGTCACATGTCCTGTAATGATGTGAAATAATACAAAGCCTATGTGACAAGATGACCTGGAATGAATGATGAAGGCAATGTGGCATAGCATTAGGCTACTATTGACCTCCTGATGATGCTAAACAAGCACTATATGGCCTTTCTTTGGCATATCTGAACTGCTAGCATTCATTACTCTTGCACTTTGGGAGGGCACTATTAAGTAAAACAAGGGCTGCTTGAACACAAGCACTACATACCAAAGCACTGTATCTGATAACCAAGATGGCTGCCAAGTGACTATCAGGTGAGAAGACGATGCAGTGTGGAGATGCCAGACAAAGGGATAATTCATGGCGCCTGCTAGACGTGAGATTTCTTCAAACTCTTCAGAATGGCGCTCAGTTTAAAACTTATGAATTGTTTATTTCTGGAGATTTCTATTTAACATTTCCAGGTTGCAGTTGACTGCAGGTAAATAAAACCTCAGATAAGAGGGTACTACTCAATCTGTTTTGCTGACTTTATTCAACTTAATATAATATTTATTAGCATTGCAGGGTGAAAGATAGATGACCCTTAAATAATTCAACACCAGGAAATCTTGACTCTTCTAAAATGCTAACTCAAGTTATATCCTGACAGCTCTAAGCCTTAGAAAAAAATTAAAATTAAATTTAGTACAAAGCAAATCTTTTGAATTTGACCTTTAAAAATAATATAGTTTAGGAAAATAATAAAAGGAGAAACTTTATCTCTGAGCCTATATAGAAATTCTCTGTCCAACTAACTTTGGATGTGTTAGCTTGAGCTGTGGGTACACAGTGAGTGATTTAAAAAATCAAAATCTTTCTTTAGGCACTGCATTAAAACCTAAAAAGTAAAATTTCTATATTCTGTTTTCTAGGTTTAAAAACATCTGATTACCAGGAAAATTTTATTCTATTTAGATTGTTCAGTTTGAAACACAGTGAATTAGACTGACTACATATAGTTCTAAGTTTACTTTAGGTGATCAAGTGGATTAATTTGAAATATTTCTAAATATGAGAGTGATTATAAGCTAGAAAAAATAGTCTTTTATTTTAATGTTTCTTGTAAGCACAAAGAACTTCAAAACCAGTAGTCCTGTAGCATTTTATTTCTATAAATAGGTTTAAGTGTTTGTGTTATAAACAGTCACACATTTTCAAAAGAAGTTATGGATGCTGGAGTAATTGACAAGCCAAGAAGTGTGACTTCATGAAAAGCAACTATATCCTCTATTTTTAGATCCAGAGTACTAGCAGCCTAAACAGACCAGGGCAATATTTGTATTGCTTACGTTCTTACTTTGCTCTAAATTTGGAAAGCAGTAAATAAACATTAGCTGAGAGTCAAATAATTATTTATTCTGATATATATAACATTTCTTTGAATTTTTACTCAAATACACATTCTCCTGAATTATTGCTTTTGGATTATAAGATCAACATTGCAGATATTTCTATACAGCATGGACTATAACCATGAGATTTTCTGGTAGGAAGTTGTGACTCTCTAACACAAAACCATGAGGTCTATATGTGAGAGTTAGCTTCCCACCAAGAGTAATGTTAGGGTGACACCCTGTTGTGCTACTGTCTGTGATACAGTTTAAACATCGCAAGCTTTCACAATTCACCCTCCCATCTAAAGAGGATACAAGAGCCTTTTCTCAACCTCCTTTCTCTACTGCCTACAGCAGTTTGACTTACAATATTTCAGATACAAATGCAAATATTGCTGCATCTAACGATGACAAGGCTCTTCCTGTGCAACACTGCATATGCAAAGTGGAGATAAAATCAGTCCAGTGCCATTGTTCATATGCTGTTATTTGATGCCCTGTATAGAAGTCCTTTTCCCTTTAGATTACAAAACCAAAGGAACTTGTTTTCTACCTTTATTAGTTGGAAGACTTTATTATTATTATTATTATGCTGAAGTTAAAATGTGAATTTGAATACTTAGTAAGACATAATTTTAAATATTACAAGTGTCTGAAGTATAATTAAAGGTTGTCCTGTTAATTGCTAGTTAGAGGTGACAGTGGTTACTTTTAATATAGAATAATGGATTTAATTTCATTCATGTTTTTATCATACTCAAACAAAAACAGAGAAACCAGAAGTATTACAGAAGATTTATGTTATAAGGACCAAAGCCTAAATAAGTGTCCAAAGTCTGTTGTTATACATGAAGAGATAGTTTTTGGAATGACTCATTAGGAGGCAAAGTGGAAACTCGAGAATATTGAAGCACTTTCCTTAAGCAGTCTTGCAGCAGAGATGGCTGACTGTCGATCAAATCCTGGTTCTCTCCCTCACCCTGCAGAGTTATCACTGGAGAGTGCTGTCCAGACCTTTTTGTACACAGAAGGGGATAGGTGATAGTCAGTCCTAACAGACACAAGCAGCAACAATGTGTGCCACTTATGGGTGAAAGCATTTAAGAACTGAGTGTTGCCTCCACATTTTTTTTTCCCACTTCCACCTGGCTGCATGTGTGTCCAGGCTTTAGGGATAGAGGAGTCACAGGAAAGAAGAAACCTGGTTCCCTAAATGTCCCTGTGAAATCAAGTTGCCAACAGGCTGTGCCAGGTGCATTATTATATAGGCTATAATTTTTTTTTAATAAATTTTTATTAATGGTAATGGGATGACATTAATAAATCAGGGTACATATATTCAAAGAAAACATGTCTAGGTTATTTTGTCATTAAATTATGTTGCATACCCCTCGCCCAAAGTCAGATTGTCCTCCGCCACCCTCTATCTAGTTCTCTGTGCCCCTCCCCCTCCCCCTAACTCTCTCCCTCCCTCCCTCCCATGTCCTCCCTCCCCCCACCCCTGGTAACCACTACACTCTTGTCCATGTCTCTTAGTCTGGTTTTTATGTTCCACCAATGTATGGAATTATGTAGTTCTTGTTTTTTTCTGATTTACTTATTTCACTCCGTATAATGTTATCAAGATCCCACCATTTTGCTGTAAATGATCTGATGTCATCATTTCTTATGGCTGAGTAGTATTCCATAGTGTATATGTGCCACATCCTCTTTATCCAGTCTTCTATTGAAGGGTTTTTTGGTTGTTTCCATGTCTTGGCCACTGTGAACAGTGCTGCAATGAACATGGGGCTACATGTGTCTTTACGTATCAATGTTTCTGAGGTTTTGGGGTATATACCCAGTAGAGGGATTGCTGGGTCATAAGGTAGTTCTATTTTCAGTTTTTTGAGGAACCACCATACTTTCCTCCATAATGGTTGTACTACTTTACAGTCCCACCAACAGTGAATGAGGGTTCCTTTTTCTCCACAGCCTCTCCAACATTTGCTATTACCCGTCTTGTTGATAATAGCTAATCTAACAGGGGTGAGGTGGTATCTCATTGTAGTTTTGATTTGCATTTCTCTAATAACTAATGAAGATGAGCATCTTTTCATATATCTGTTGGCCATTTGTATCTCTTCCTGGGAGAAGTGTCTGTTCATGTCCTCTTCCCATTTTTTTATTGGATTGTGTGTTTGTTTGTTGTTGAGTTTTATGAGTTCTTTGTAAATTTTGGATATTAAGCCCTTATTTGAGCTGTTGTTTGAAAATATCATTTCCCATTTAGTTGGCTGTCTGTTTATTTTGATATCAGTTTCTCTTGCTGAGCAAAAACTTTTTATTCTAATGTAGTCCCATTCATTTATCTTTGCCTTCACTTCTCTTGCCATTGGAGTCAAGTTCATAAAATGTTCTTTAAAACCCAGGTCCATGATTTTAGTACCTATGTCTTCTTCTATGTACTTTATTGTTTCAGGTCTTATATTTAGGTCTTTGATCCATTTTGAATTAATTTTAGTACACGGGGACAGGCTGTAGTCGAGTTTCATTCTTTTGCATGTGGCTTTCCAGTTTTCCCAACACCATTTGTTGAAGAGGCTTTCTTTTCTCTATTGTGTGTTGTTGGCCCCTTTATCAAAGATTATTTGACCATATATATGTGGTTTTATTTCTGGGCTTTCTATTCTGTTCCATTGGTCTGTCTATTTTTCTGCCAATACCATGCTGTTTTGATTATCGTGGCCCTATAATATAGTTTAAAGTCAGGTATTGTAATGCCCCCAGCTTCATTCTTTTTCCTTAGGATTGCTTTGGCTATTCGGGGTTTTTTATAGTTCCATATAAATCTGATGATTTTTTGTTCCATTTCTTTAAAAAATCTCATAGGAATTTTGATGGGAATTGCATTAAATTTGTATATTGCTTTGGGTAATATGGCCATTTTGATTATATTTATTCTTCCTATCCAAGAACAAGGAATATTTTTCCATCTCATCGTATCTTTTTCGATTTCCCTTAACAATGCTTTGTAATTTTCATTATATAGGTCCTTTACATTCTTTGTTATGTTTATTCCTAGGTATTTTATTTTTTTTGTTGCAATCGTGAAGGGGATTATTTTTTTGAGTTCGTTTTCTAATATTTCATTGTTGGCATATAGAAAGGCTATGGACTTTTGTATGTTAATTTTGTATCCTGCGACCTTACTGTATTGGTTTATTGTTTCTAATAATCTTTTTGTGGAGTCCTTCGGGTTTTCGATGTATAGGATCATATCATCAGCAAAAAGTGATAGCTTTACTTCTTCTTTTCCGATATGGATGCCTTTTATTTCTTTGTCTTGTCTGATTGCTCTGGCTAGAACTTCTAGCACCACATTAAATAAGAGTGGAGAGAGTGGACAACCCTGTCTTGTTCCTGATTTAAGGTAGAAAGTCCTCAGTTTTATGCCGTTTAATATGATGTTGGCTGATGGTTTATCATATATGGCCTTTATCATGTTGAGATATTTTCCTTCTATACCCATTTTGTTGAGAGTCTTAAACATAAAATTGTGTTGTATTTTATCAAAAGCCTTTTCTGCATCTATTGATAAGATCATGTGGGTTTTGTTCTTTGTTTTGTTGATATGGTGTATTACGTTAACCGTTTTGCATATGTTGAACCATCCTTGAGATTCTGGGATGAATCCCACTTGATCATGATGTATTATTTTTTATTTATTTATTTTTTATTTATTCAATTTTTTAGAGAGGAGAAGGAGAGAGAGAGAGAGGAGAGAGGGAGAGGAGAGACAGAGAGAGAGAAGGGGGAGGAGCTGGAAGCATCAACTCCCATATGTGCCTTGACCAGGCAAGCCCAGGGTTTCAAACAGGTGACCTCAGCATTTCCAGGTTGACGCTTTATCCACTGGGCCACCACAGGTCAGGTATATTATTTTTTTAATATGTTGTTGTATTCGGTTTGCCAGTATTTTGTTTAGTATTTTAGCATCTGTATTCATTAGAGATATTGGTCTGTAGTTTTCTTTCTTTGTGCCATCCTTGCCAGGTTTTGGTATGAGGGTTATGTTGGCCTCATAAAATGTGTTTGGAAGTATTGCTTCTTCTTCAATTTTTTAGAAGACTTTGAGTAGAATAGGAACCAAGTCTTCTTTGAATGTTTGATAGAATTCACTAGTATAATCGTCTGGGCCAGTACTTTTATTTTTGGGGAGGTTTTTAATAGTTTTTCTATTTTCTCCCTGCTGATTGGTCTGTTTAGGCTTTCTGCTTCTTCATGACTCAGTCTAGGAAGGTTGTATTGTTCTAGGAATTTATCCATTTCTTCTAGATTGTTGTATTTGGTGGCATATAATTTTTCATAGTATTCTACAATAATTCTTTGTATATTTATGATGTCTGTGGTGATCTCTCCTCTTTCATTTTGGATTTTATTTATTTGAGTCCTGTGCCTTTTTTCCTTGGTGAGTCTTGCCAAGGGATTGTCAATTTTGTTGATCTTTTCAAAGAACCAGCTCCTTGTTTTATTGATTTTTTCTATAGTTTTTCTGTTCTCTATTTCATTTATTTCTGCTCTGATTTTTATTATCTCCTTTCTTCGGCTGGTTTTGGGTTGTCTTTGTTCTTCTTTGTCTAGTTCCTTAAGGTGTGAAGTTAAGTGGTTTACTTGGGCTCTCTCTTATTTGTTCATATAGGCCTGAAGTGATATGAACTTTTCTCTTATTACTGCTTTTGCTGCATCCCAGAGATTCTGATATGTCGTATTTTCATTTTCATTTGTCTGTATATATCTTTTGATCTCTGCGCTTATTTCTTCTTTGACCCATTCATTTTTTAGAAGTATGTTGTTTAGTTTCCACATTTTTGTGGGTTTTTCTCCCTCTTTTTTGCAGTTGAATTCTAGTTTCAAGGCTTTATGATCAGAAAATATGCTTGGTACAATTTTAATTTTTCTAAATTTGCTGATATTGTCTTTGTGGCCCAACATATGGTCAATTCTTGAGAATGTTCCATGTACACTAGAGAAAAATGTATACTCTGTCGCTTTGGGATGAAGTGTCCTGTAGATGTCTATCATATCCAGGTGTTCTAGTATTTCGTTTAAGGCCACTATATCTTTATTGATTCTCTGTTTGGATGACCGATCTAGAGCCGTCAGCGGTGTATTGAGGTCTCCAAGTATGATTGTATTTTTGTTAGTTTTTGTTTTAAGGTCAATAAGTAGCTGTGTTATATATTTTGGTGCTCCTTGGTTTGGTGCATATATATTAAGGATTGTTATGTCTTCTTGATTCAACTTCCCCTTAATCATTATGAAATAACCATTTTTGTCTCTGAGTACTTTTTCTGTCTTGTAGTCAGCATTATTAGATATGAGTATTGCTACACCTGCTTTTTTTGGGGGTGTTGTTTGCTTGGAATATTGTTTTCCAGCCTTTCACTTTGAATTTGTTTTTATCCTTGTTGCTTAGATGTGTTTCTTGTAGGCAGCATATAGTTGGATTTTCTTTTTTAATTCATTCTGCTACTCTGTTTCTTTTTATTGGTAAGTTTAATCCATTTACATTTAGTGTAATTATTGACACTTGTGGGTTCCCTACTTCCATTTTATAAATTGCTTTCTGTTAGTTTTGTATCTTGTTTGATTCTTCTCTTTTGTTTTTCTATCATTTGTTTTTGTTTGTTTGTGTTCCATACTTCTTTCCTCTGTTGCTACCTTTTTTAAGTCAAGTGTTTTTGTGGTGTTTTTTTCAAGAGTGGTTACCATTAAGTAATGAAAAGGGTATCTACCATATTCATTGTAGTACCCTATCTTATGAGTATTTCTGCACTTCATCATCCTTTGCTACTGTTAATCTCCATCCTCTCCCCCTTTTTTTTCCTTTGTTGTCACAGTTTAAGTTTGGTTTTATTGTGTTCTTGGTGCAGCTGTTACTTGTGGTGGTGTTTTCTTTTGTTCTTTGAATCTGGTTGGAAAACCCCCTTTAGTATTTCCTGGAGTGGGGGCTTTCTGCTGATAAATTCTCTCATCTTTTCTGTATTTGTGAATGTTTTTATATCTCCTTCGTACTTGAAGGATAGCTTTGATGGGTATAGTATTCTTGGCTGAAAGTTCCTCTCTTTCAGGGCTTTAAATATTGGGGTCCACTCTCTTCTAGCTTGTAGAGTTTCTGCTGAGAAATCTGATGATAATCTAATAGGCCTTCCTTTATATGTTGTACTCTTCTTTTCCCTGGCTGCCTTGAGAATTTTTTCTTTGTCATTGGTTTGTGTCATCTTTATTATGATGTGCCTTGGAGTGGGTTTGTTGGGGTTAAGAAAACTCGGTGTTCTGTTTGCTTCTTGAATTTGAGGCTTTAGTTCTTTCCACAGGCTTGGGAAGTTCTCGTCTATTATTTGTTTGAGTATATTCTCCATTCCATTTTCTTTCTCTTCTCCCTCTGATATACCTATTATTCTTATGTTATTATTTCTGATGGAGTCAGACAATTCCTGTAGGGCTTTCTCGTTTTTTATTATTTTTGAGTCTCTTTCTTCTTCTCTCTGTTGTGCCTCAAGTTGTTTGTCTTCTATTTCACTAATCTTATCTTCAATCTGGGCTGTTCTGTTAGCTAAGCTTGTTACCTCGTTTTTCAGCTCGTGAATTGAGTTTTTCATTTCTGTTTGATTTGTTTTTATAGTTTCAATTTCCTTGGTAATATATTCTTTGTGTTCATTGAGTTGTTTTCTGATCTCCCTAAATTGCCTTTCTGTGTTTTCTTGTATATCTCTGAGTATTTTTAAGATTTCTATTTTAAATTCTCTGTAATTTAGCTCCAAGGCTTCCAATATGTTAAGTCTTTTCTCCATAGATTTTTCCACATCTATTTGTGTTATCTCTCTTTCTTTTGTATCCATAATATTCAATTTCCTCTTTCTTATTGGCATCTGAGGGTGGTCTTGTTGATAGCACTAATTGGAATTAATAAAGAGTAAAAAGTAAAAAAAAAAAAAAAAGGTAAAACACCCCACAAAAAAAAAAACAGTAATAATTTATTATTTCCCCCTTTTTTCTTTCTTCTCTTTCCCTCCTCTCCCCTCCTCAGAGAAATATTGTGATGACCTGTGAATTATATTATGCTAAATGGAACAAAAACTACCTATAATGGAGGGCCTGATTTGGGGTGAAGAGTTCAAGGGGCAAAAAAAAGGGAGTAGGGACCTACTAAATGCAAAAAAAAAAAAAAAAAAGGAAGAAAATCTTATACAAGCATAAGATGATTTGCTTGTAAGTGATGGTCGACTAAGAGATATAATGAGAGGGATAAGAGGGAATCAGAAAAAAGGAGAAAAAAATAGAATAATAAAGAAGAAAAAAATAAAAATAATAAGTAAAAATCTGTTGTATTAAGTGGAGCGAAGACTAAATACAATGGAGACCTTGGGTTGGGAGGAATGCTAGTGAGTTAAAAAGCAATGTAAAAAGTACCCAAAATGCCACAAAAATAAGCAAACAAATAAAAAAAAAACAAAAACAAATGCGAAAAAGAAAAATAAAGCCAAAAAAAACCTTGAGTCCCAAATTAACTAATTTGTTTGTGATTGAGGATTAAATGGGAGGAAAGTAAAAAGAGAAAAGAAAAAACGAATAGAAAGGAAAAAATAAGAAAAAGAGAAAAATGAAGGAAGGAAAAAAAAGGAAGAGAAAAAAACAAAATAAAGCAAAACAAAAAAAAACAAAAGAGGAGAGAGTGAGATTTAAGTGTTTTGGAGTATAATCTTAAAGGAGGGTGAGGATGAAGAAGAGAAATAAAATATAACGCTCATGGGTAGTGTAATTCAAGAAAAGGAGAGCATAAGATGGGCAGAGAATAGAAGGACTGAGGTGGAGGAAATAGAAATAATAATAATAAAGGCAATAAGATAGAAGAAACAAACAACAACAAAAAAATTAGTGGAACAAGTTGTAAAGTCTGTGGATTTTTCTTGATTTTGAGAGGTTAACTTCTTCCTTTTTCTTTTCTCTCCGTCTTCCTGGTCGGTGACTCTGTACCCCAGGCTCTGCCCCTGTGTCACACTTAGGTAGGGATTTGCAGTTGATGGGATTCTATGGCAATGTCATATAATTGGTTTTAGTCTTGCTGGTAGTCAAGGCTTGTTGGCGTTTGCAGGGTCCAACGATGAGAGAGTTTGCTTTCCTGGAGTCTCTCTCCTAGTGCCCCCTTCCTGAATTAGCAGCCTGGTGATCCAGCTATAAGGCTGCAACTGCTTCTGCCTGGGGAGTAAGAGGCTCAAAGAGCTAAGAAATCCTCACTCTATCCCCACTCAGCGCAAGGCTTTGGGAAAGGCTCTGGCAGTCAGAGCCTCCAGTGTAATCAGGCGGGGGTGGGAGTCAATTGTTGTCAAGGTAACTGTTCAGCTCCTAGCATTCAGTTGGACCACTCAACCCAGGCTTTCCACACTTTGTAGCCTGTTTTGGCTGGGAAGAAGAGGCACTAGTCTCTGCTTGCGACTAGTGTAGTATAGATCTTATTATCTGCCAAGTCCCTCTTGTTAGCGTTTATCCCTGAATATGGAGGCTCTATCAATCAGAAGTTGCCCCCGCCCCTTTAGCGAGAGGCACTAAAAAATATCACGCCTCTTGTCTTGGATAGCTGAACTGAGAGAGATCTTATCAATTAGAACCCATGGGTGCACAGATTTCATGGGTTAAGCTAATTTCAGTGATTGGGTCGCAGCTGTGCTCCTGAAGGTATTTCAGGCTGCCTTCACGCCCCTCCCCCAACGTAGCTTGAATGGCTGGGTGAGGTGCCCTTCCACGGAGAGAATCTCCCAAGTAGGGAAGAGCGCCCTGGCGCCTCTCCCGGTCGCCCCACCGCTGGCGGCTGGGGTGCACCGGGGGCAGGATAATGGGGCACCCTGGGTGTGCGGGCCAGTAGGGCGCTCTGGGCGCATGGAATGCCCAGGGCACGCTCGCGAATGGGGTGCTCCGGGCACCGGTGGCTGGGGACTCTCACTCGCAGTGCGCGGGCCGCTGGGAACGTTAGCGGTGCTCGCTCTGCAACCGGACCCGGCACGCGCCCGCGGCTGCTCACCGCTCCCGAGTGTGGGCTGACTCACCACAGGCGCACTCCCTCCGTGGCTTGAATGAACGTCCCTGTGGTAGTTAGCTTCCTCCACACCCTCCTCTCTCAGATTCAAGTGATAACAGTCCTTTCGCTTTCAGTTTGTGTGGAACTCCGGAATGCTCCGAGGATAAATTTTTCTGTTTCTAGTTGATAAATTTGTTGTGATTTTGGGGAGATCTTTCGGACGCGCTGCTCACGGTGCCATTTCCGTGACGTCACTCTATATAGGCTATAATTAATTGTATTAAAAAACGGAAATTTGAGGATTGTTTAAGATATTATCATTACCTGACCTATGGTGGTGCAGTAGATAACGCATCGACCTGGAATGCTGAGGTTGCTGGTTTGAAACCCCGGACTTGCCTGGTCAAGGCACATATGGGAGTTGATACTTCCTGTTCCGCCCCCTGCCTTCTCTCTCTTTATCTTTCTCTCTCTCTTCTCTCTTTCTAAAAATGAATAAATAAAATCTAAAAGAAAATATATTTTAAAAAAGAAATGATCATTACTCTAATAATTTAGTTCTCTGTAATATTAAAATAATTCAGAGCAGGTCAAGCACAAGAAAAATGAAGAGAATGGGTGAGCATAGAGTGACTGGTTCTTGTTAATAAAATGATATCCTAAACAAGATATAGCTAATACTGAGCCTGCAGTTAAAATAGGCATATTCTGATTCACATTTATCACTGTTAATTTCAACAACTTCACTGTTACTTTATACAAGTATTATGGGCCTCAGTTTTCTAACTTGCAAAGTAAGACATTCCACTACATGAACTTTATAATTACTTTAACTTATAACATTCCCATTCCATATTTCCACTAATAACCTGAAGCGACATATTTGCAGTTACAAGGTAAATGAACACTTACCCAAGAATTGTGCCATAAAGAACACAGCACTGGATGGCTGCAGGTACTTTGTAAAAAATATTTTTATTGAAATATTAGAATGACATTGACTTGTAAAACTATACAGATTTCAACTGTACAATGCAACAAAACATCATGGACACCCCAAATTGTGTGCCAATCGCCCCAAGCAAAGTCTACTTCCATGTCCCCTTTCTCCCTTCCCTCCCGTTTCCCACCTCCATCTAGCTCCACCCCTCTCCCTCCGGCTACCACCCTAAGTTTTCTGGACTGCAGTTCTCTTACCTATGAAGTAAAAATAAAGTCATCTTTAGATATTCTTTAGGCTCTATTAGTCAGCAGTTCTACAAATAGTCCAGTTTGTGTGATTTTTAGGAAATGAAAGGAATAGCAGCAATAATGTGTTTCTGTTAAATAAAAGACACAGCTCTCTCTGTCAAGTGCTATCTAGAAGTTAGTCAAAAATCTTTAGACCCGTAAATAATTTTTAAGAGTCCTTGTCATTTCCCCCAGCCCTTCCCTGACTTCTCAGCCGAGCATGAGGAACTCTCCCTGCACCACACGGCAGAAGCAGCGCAGCGGAAGCGCAGGTTTCTAGTTGCCGCTGGCCCCCTAGCCAGGGTCACATTCCTCACCGGTGATGTACTCCGTGCAGGCTCTCCACTGAGGTCTGAGATGTAGTGCAATGCCTTCCTTTCTGGGAGGCAGATAGGAGGTTTGCTCATGTCATTGATTAATCAAGGGTAGGGAGAGAAAAATTCTCCAAATTAATCTTTGAAAGCATCAGATTCTGCTACTTCTGTCCATATCTCTATAACAGCTCAGATTCTCTATACACAGAGAAAAATGAATCGCCTAAATTTATCTTTAAAAAAATAAGGAAAGAACAAAATGGAAAATGATTACAAGTCAATTTAACTTATAGCCATTAGTAGGCACACACACACACACACACACACACATATGTGTGTGGAAAAAGAGACAGAAACAGAGAGAGTCTATTTTTTAAATTATTACTAACATAAACATTGCTTTAAAAAATTAGTTTCTATCTATCTCCAAACACCCACCTTTGGTAATATTTTTCTCATTGAAATAATTTAAAATTTAAATACAAAATTCCAGTTTTATCTTAAGCTACTTAGAAAAGAGCTTTGTTTAAATAAAATGTCAATTCACTGTCAAAAGTATAAACAGAAGGAAATGTTTAGCTTTTCCTGGGGTGAAAGTGATAGCAAAATAAATTTGAGAGATAAAGACTTTCAGATGGGTTTTTTTTGGTTGTTTTGTTTTAAGGGTATAGATTCTATGAATGAGAATACATATTAGGATACTTGGCTAGTAGTGTACACATCTTGAGAATGAACAGCTAAATTTGATTAGGGACATCTACACCTCTGCAGCCTTTAACAGTTCATTATCTGCAGTGATCATTCCGTTTGCTTCTGTGTCTTGCCTTCAGAAAAGACTTCAGTCCATACGTGCTGGATCTGATAGCATAAAATAATGTAAGTTGAAATTCAATAACTATACAATGTGGGTTTTATATGACATTTAGTTAATGTTATTATTTCTTTACTTTTTGTGCTATTTATTACATTGACTGATAAGTTTACTTTAACACAGATTTTTTTATTCTACTCGCTCCTAAAGATACCCATAACATTTTTTGACATTTTGCAAGAGGCATCTTATTTGTTGGTATGTGCTTGTGTATACATTTTATGTCAGTAACCATAGCAAGAGATATTGAGCGACTACATACATAGCTACCTGATTTATATTTACTTATATTTTGAGAGCACAAACCTAATAAACTTGCCGGTAACTACTAAATGAGAACATCAGGAATGCCAAACAAAACTGTATCCAGATCCTGGTCAGTATGTGAACTTCTGCACGTCATCTAGCTTCTCAAGGTTTGTTTTCTCAGCTGTAAAGTGAGGATATGTTGGAGTCATAACCTTTAAAATGATGCAGCTTCTACCCAAACCATAGAATGTTATCTGAATTTCCATTTTATCTCCTTTGGCATTTTAGTATGCGTTTTAATCATATTATGTTCTAAGCTGATTTTTGCTCAGGTTTTCCTCTCTCCTTAACATCAGCATCAACTGTCCAGAGTGAAATTGCCAGGTTGAACAATGGGAGCTTAGACACAGGCTCATCATTCTCTCTGTGGTTCAGTTGTATTGTGCTACAATAGTTGTGTCTGTTACTCTGCAGAGGTCATGATATCAGAGCTCAGGTCTGCTTAAAATAATCTGAGGCCAAGGCCTTCTGGATTCCCCCATTGCTTTTCAACCTGACCTCACCCTTGTAAAATGAAAATGCAGTTTGTTGCTCTGGCTTCACCGCTCAGACACAGTTTTCTGTTGAATTCTTTGTCCTACAATTTGTGAAACATGATTCTCTATAATTGGGTCCTGGCCCCTCTGACCTGAACCAACTGATTGTACCATGGGTTTAAGTGATCACTCTGGGTGGATCAAAGAAGCAGAGAGTTCCTTTCATTCTCTGTCAACACCATCTCAATAGTTGTCTTTTCAAATAGCACTGTCTCTTTATCAGGTGAAAGTGAAACACTAATTTTAAATCTATAGTCTTCTTTAGATGTTACAAAGCCCATACATATCTATTATGTTTTTAATTCCTTCTACCAATAAGATTATACAGATAAGGCAGGTATTACTGTTATCTAATTTTATACACAAGAAAGCTAAAACCCAGAAAGGTTAACCCTTTGAGCAGTATGAACGTTTACGTATATCTTCATACCTCCTGACCATCTAGAGTACGATCAATTTATTTTAAAAATGTGTAAGGCAACATTAAAACAAGGCTAATGTATGTATTTCTTGTTTCCATAAATTGGTTATCAAACAAACATGATTTTGTTTTTCCACAGAGACAGAGGGAGAGTCAGAGAGAGAGAGAGATAGATAGGGACAGACAGACAGGAACAGAGAGAGATGAGAAGCATCAATCATCAGTTTTTTGTTGCAACACCTTAGTTGTTCATTGATTGCTTTCTCATATGTGGCTTGACCATGGGCCTTCAGCAGACCGAGTAAACCCTTGCTTGAGCCAGCGACCTTGGGTCCAAGCTGGTGTGCTTTTCGCTCAAGCCAGATGAGCCCACGCTCAAGCTGGTGACCTCGGGGTCTTGAACCTGGGTCTTCCGCATCCCAGTTCGATGCTCTATCCACTGCGCCACTGCCTGGTCAGGCCAAACATGATTTTAAGTTAATAAAACTATAATTGGAATTATTTTCATTTTTTGAAAAAAAAACTCATTCCCAAGGGTCAACAAGAATGAAAAAACCTCAAAGGGTTAAAAAAGTTGTTCAAAGTTATATTGTAAGCAAGGCTCAGAACTGACATACAGTCTGAGGTTTTTTTAAAAAATCAGAAGCCATTATTTATTTATTCTCCCTCAGTGATTATATGAATGACTTGAGCCATTCCTAAAGTGTGAATCAAAATGAGGTCGGGCAGAGGACCAATAAACATTTTTTGTTTCTTTTTTGGGGAATAGTGTGGCCAGGAAAAACAATGAAAATTTGAATGGAAATTTATAAATAGGACTTTGCTTGGAAAAACATGAACCCTGAAACTCTATCACCCATATATATATATTTTTATTGAAATGTTTCTAGGATGACTTGTTGGTATTGTCCAAGAAACCAGTGTCACTAAAAGAGTGAATTGCTTGGGTACACAGTGACAACACATGGTATCCAGCTATGACTTAGAAGATCTAAGCTATATTAATAGTTGTTAATATAAATAATATACCAGTAATACCTAAGAGACTATGATAACATAGAGTAAATTTTAAAAACAAAAGTACTATTTTTTTTATTATAAAAAAGTACAAGCTCTGGCTGCATAGCTAAGTTGGTTAGAGCATTGTCCCAATATGCAAAAATTGCAGGTTCTATCCCCTATCAGGGCACATACAGGAACAGATCGATGTTTCTGTATCTCTTTCTTCCTTCCTCTCTCCCTAAAATCAATCAAAAAAAAGAAGAAGCACATAAATACATTGGGGGGTTACTGATAATTTGCTAATGACATCAGATAACGATTAAGTCTTACTATTGACATAATTAGAATAATATTAATAAAAAATCCTATTAACTAGTTGTGGGAAGCTTTAATTTTTTTTAATTTATTTATTTTAGAGAGGAGAGAGAGAGACAGAGAGAGAGAGAAGAGGGGGAGGAGCTGGAAGCATCAACTCCCATATGTGCCTTGACCAGGCAAGCCCAGGGTTTCGAACCTGCGACCTCAGCATTTCCAGGTTGACGCTTTATCCACTGTGCCACCACAGGTCAGGCCAATTGTGGAAAGCTTTAAATGTGTTCTTTATTTCTGTATAAATAATTTATCATTAAATGTACTTTACAGTATTTTTTCTTCCACAAATTTTCTTTGTGATGATCAATTAAACCATATTGTTTAGGTGTAATTGCATGCATAATTATAGATTTATGAAAATCTTCCATCAGTTTCATTACCTTGTCAATGTTAAACATATGTTTTAATCATACTCACATCAACGGAAGATTAATACACTCTGGAATAGTGTTGCTGTGAGTACGTGCATGTGTGTGGGTGCATGTATTGTCTCTGTATACTTTCATTAGGAATCTCCTTTAAGAATGGATATTTTAATCTATCTAATTAATTTATTAGATATAGTGCATCTATGAACTCACATGTAATTACTATATGATAGAGAATAACTATAGAATTGTTAATGTATAGATGTCCTCCATCCAGTATTAATAGGTTGTTAACATGTCATGGGTATGAATTAAGGTACTTGAAATGCAAAATGATTAAAATATGATCAGTGTCCACTATGAGTTCTGATTCATTGAGACCATTATCAGAGAAGCCAACATAACCTACCCTGCTATTCAGTAGCAGCAATAGAAGGCTCCTAGTTTTCTTCTTTTTTCTTCTCTGACTCCAATGAACAAGGCACATTCTTCCTCTCTGGTAGCTGCCACTATGAATGCTTTTCCCAAGACTTGGTCCCTACCCAAGCCTATGAATACAGAAGGATGTGGCTTTCTAAGCTACGCCTCCCTTCCTTGCCACCACTCGAGATGTGAACATGGGCTCTATTTTATATGACTGTTCTACTGTTAACCATGATTAAAAGCAGAGAGGTTTTCCAGACTACGTGTATAGACAGGTCTATAAGCTTATATATTCTACTTTTCGATTTCAAGTGTATTTCAGAATCACTTGGGCAATACATTAAAAACACATACCATGGGGCCCACCCAGGAACTATTGAATCAAATATGTGATAATTGGGACCAACCAAGAAATTCCCATATTTTAAACAAGTCTCCATAGTGATAAAAATTTCTTTGAAATCTTGAAATTGCATATGGTAAATACAATCATAGGATGTTAGTCTCCAAAAGTAGGGAAACAACCCTGGCTTGCTCATGACAGGAATAAAACATCCCAACTTTTATGCATATCAATTTTTATCTAAAGTAACTGAACAATTAATATATTTCCTGTTAAACCTCAGAATGAAGGTTACATTAAGAAAACAGCCTGACTAGGCGATGGCACAGTGGATAGAACATTGGCCTGGGACGCAGAGGACCCAGGTTCAAGATCCTGAGGTTGCTGGCTTGAGTGGGGTCTCATCTGTTTTGAGCAAGGCTCATCAGCTTGAGCCCAAGGTTACTGGCTAGAGCAGGGGGTCACTTGGTCTGCTGTAGCCCTCTGATCAAGGCACCTATGAGAAGCAATAAATTAACAACTAAGGTACCAAAATGAAAAATTGAGGCTTCTCATCTCTCTCCCTTTCTGTCTGTCCCTATCTGTCCTTCTCTCTGTCTTCTCTGTCACAAAAAAAAAATTCAAACATAAATAAAATACAAAAGAGGCATAATTGACATGTCTATCCCAAGTATAAAATCTTTGAACTATGCATCATAAAGTAAAATCAATAATGATCTCATCAGATATGCCAAAATAAATAAAAATATCCAAAAGTTTCAAAACTGTTTTAAATATGGAGTCATAGCAAAGATAATTAATGAAATACTTTTAATAAATAGTAAAAATACATTGAAATATTATTTATTTAATAATTATCATCTTCATAATTCATATTCTATAAATGTTTATAAGTGAAGAATATATTAGTATCATAGTGAATGTATAATATTTATACATAAAATAATTATACATATGTTGGAATAATTTAGATGGTTTTTCATTCAGAGGGATACAGTCAGAAAAGGCCAGAGACTAAGTCAAGAGGCCTCTACTTTTAACCAATTAAAAGATATATTCTTTTACAAAACATCTACTTTTTATGCAAGAAACCCAAAAAACAGTCAAATGACCTTTTTCCTCAAATTAACAAATTGTGTTTCTTTGGGACTCCTTTCCAGGTGGTACTATTTGGTCACTTAGCCATGCCCCAAAATGACTTCCTCTTTTTTAGATAAATCTGTAAATAGCAAGATAATGAGCTAACTAATGATTATTATTAAGCCATACAAGTCTATGAATGCTGCAATTAATCGCTGAAAATGGTGATACCATACAATCCTAGTAGTAAATGATAATAGTAATTTAATGATAGCTTTATGGCAAGCACTATGCTAAAAGTTCATCTAAAGCACTTACTATTTCCATGTATAAATGAGGAAACACAACTATAAAGAAAACCAATTTCTAAGCAGAGTCATAACAAGCTTCATAAGAGATAAGATTTTTACTGGTTCTTGACAAATAAAATGGTGTTTGCTTAGGCTGCACTTGGCAAAGGGCATTACTGGGTAAAGTAACACCACAACAAAAGAGTTCTCATATATTGGTTCCTGGAAGTTAGAACATTCTCATTCATCTATTCTTTTTTACTGGCTAAGTATTACACTTCTTTATGATATTGACTTCCCCCCACTTATCAGTCTTCCTTATCTATTGAATTAAGTGTCCCAGAACACATACCTTAATTTCTCATTTAATTATTTGTCTGAAATCCCCCAACATTATTTTCACTAGACTAGAAAATCTGTGAAAGCAAGGACCATATCTCTTTCACTCATCTTTATCTTTTCAGAGTCTCGGAGTATGTAAACATATAATAGGTACCAAATAAATATTTGATGAATAAATGACTGATATATTAGTCTGGCTTGACAACAGGTGTAGGCAACTATAACTTAGTGGTATCTAGACAGAGTGAAAATAAATACTAGTTTGACCTAAGTTTTGAAAGTCTCTAAGTAAAAAGAACCCACAGCACTATGGCTAAAGAAGTGTTGGTAATGAGGGGGAGAATAAAAGGGTACATATCAGATCAAACAAATTTGTCCTGAATTGATGATACTTCAGATTACTCATTTGGTAATATTAGTGAGCAATTTCCTGATGCTTCTAAGTCTTAGTGTCCTTAGTTCTAGTATGTGCTCCTATTTTATAGAGTCCTTAACAGAGGTAGATGTCACATGAAACTAACAAAGCTTATGCTTCAAAGCCTATGATTTTCACAGGCACTTTTCAAAGCCCTAGTTAAGGACTGCAAGAGGATAATTGAGAACAGTTACTGTTTACTATTAAAGAAAATCTGAAATGTCCTGAAACCTTACAGCTTTTACATATAGTAGATTTATATATATAGAGAGAGAGAGATTAGACTTTCTGGCCAATTTGACAACAGTCCTAAATTTTTATATGATCTTGGCTACAAGTTATAAACCTGAAAGGACCTTTCCTAAATTATTAGTGATAAAAAACAAATTTTAAATTACCTTGCTAGGGAAAAGACTGATTTTTTTCTATTCTTTCTGTAGAACAAATATTACAAAGTTATTGTCATACATATAGGCCAAAAAAGAATTATAGAAAATTGTGCAATGCACAGAATCTGACTAGTCCTTATAATGCTTTATTTGGGGTTTTGTGAAAATATAATCACTTAAGCCATCATGATAAAAGATTTTAAATCAAAATAATTAATTAGAAGAACAATCATCTCATTCTCACAAGACTAAAATTAAATAACACTTTTCTTTTTATTTGACATTTGCTCTTTCCTTTTCCTAACAAATACTAGAGAAATCACCCTAATACAACCAATAAACAGTGCAAAAATTTTATTATAAATGTACACAACTTAAGTATAATTGCTAATAATGACCAATGTTGGAATGTGGAAATGGTCCCATTATTATCAATTCAAACACTGAATTAGTGATTTGACTCTAAAGAGGGAATCACATTTGTTAGGGCAAGAAAGTGCCAACTAACCAAAACAATATGTATATTCCATTACTCTTCCCATTTGATATTTCACAGAATAAAATGGTATCTACCCAAACCACAATATCAGATTATGTATCCAAATAGATTTTGTTTATTTGAATCACTATACCGGACCATGCACGTTTACGATTTATATTACCACAGCCACAGATGGTGGCCACTGAACAGTACGACATTTTTAGATAGATGCACATGTTTTCAATGATGCTAAACTTAATAATTTATGTATTTTTTATATAACCCATGAGACTGAAAGGCAGCCAAAGAGAGCCACATCTAGAAATGTTGCTGATGCAAACTAAATTAAGTTTAGCATAATGTTGTGCTAACAAAATGAAAATTAAAAATAAAAACACATGCTCAACTGCAGTTTTAGTACTAATCAAATACTGTGGGTCACAAAGGTTAAAGATATCATGCACTTATATTAAGCGATAAAGGGAGACGCTTTTGTTTAATGCCCAGAATCCTGGCCTCTCTCCTTCTTAATGGATTACATAATGCACTAAAGAGAAAAGCACCCTTCATCCATCTGCGAAGCAACACAGACTGTGGCAGATGCAGAGGATCCATCAATACCCTCAATAACTAGGAAACGGTTCCTTTGAGATACGGAATTTAAAGAGTGATTACTTAAAACAATAGCATGTTTTAGGATTACTTTAATAACAAAATCTTACCGGAAATGTATCAGAAAGGAGTTTTTGTCTTGCAATTAATATTAGCTAAACTGAAAACATATAGATGAAGTGAAATGAAACATAATGAAACATTTTATTTCTTCTTATGTGTGTTTATAAATTAAGCACACTATATTTATTAATTAACTGCTTATTGATAAAATAGGTTGCAAGACAGACAATGACCAGAACTGGTGTGTCCAACATATGACATTTGTGTATATATTTTTTTAAATTAGTGCTATACATTACTTAACAGCTGGGAAAACTAATCTTGTGATAACACTAATATAAAATTCCTAAATGCATTATAATATGTTTTGTTATAAACTGATAATTTATAACTTCTAGGATAAATCTGCAAAAATAGAAAACATTTCTTTTAATATCTAACAAAATAAGCTTTCTTATGGATAAAATTTAGGCAAGTCTATGATTCTGTCTAATACACTGTAGAAAACATTACACATGAGGTTTCATTTAACAGATATGTTGCCTGAAAATGCAATCACATGGTATAAATTTGCTATAAATTGAGTAGAAATGAGGAGGGCATAAGGGATACATGGTGATGGTTAAAGACTGGACTTGTGGGGAGGGAACACACAATGTGGTGCAGAGATGTGTGTAGCACTGGGCACCTGAAACCTGTATAATTATGTTGGTCAGTATCACCCCAATAAATTAGATTAAATTAAAAATAAAGAAAAATAAAATAAATAAATAGTATATGTTTTAAAAATAAGAATATAAATTAGATTTAGGAAGAAAATCTTATTACCAAAGCTAAAGTTTTAATATAAAAAAGTTATCTTTGATAAATTATTGAAAAAAGGTTCATTTATTCCAACTATAAAATGTTTATATTGAAAAGAGAAATATTTTTAAATGTCTAATTAATAAACATGTGTGCACACATAAATGAATGCACACCGAATTCATAAACAGGCTTATTTTTAAACCTAAACCTATATCAGAGCTGAAATGTAGAACAGACAGATAGGTACCATATTTCTCAAAAGAACTGATTAGCCCTGAAGCAAGCTTTAGGGCTATTAAACTGGGAATAATACTAGTTTAATAGGCACACACTGCTGCTCTGAGGCAGGGAGTTTTCCAGCAAACACAAGGTTTGGTCTGTTGAAGTGCTTTGATATTAAGAATCAAAGAATCCTATGAAAGAAAATGTTCAGGCTGCATGAATCCTCTCTAAAAATGACATCAGAAAAAAAGAGGAAAAATTGGGAATTCAATCTGAAAAAGGCCTTCAGCAGAGATGAGCAAGCCACAGAGGAGAATTAAATAGAAACAGAGGCAACACATGTTTAGAATTGGTTTCCATTTCTCTTTATACTTTCACTCATTTTTACAAACTCATCTTAGTGGCTTAATTTTTAAGAAATTCCTTAAACTTGCTTTAAAACAATGTTGATAATTGCTGTGTGTGAGACACTGAGTTGCAGACAGTAGATAATTAAGAAGCCCCTAGTTAATCTTTCACAGCACCACAAACCTTGCTTCCCAATTTAGCACAGTTCCATTTTACACTTATTTGAGAGTGAATTTGATAGTATCTATCTCTCAACCAAACTATAAGTTGAAAGGCTATTTTTATTCACCATTTATGTCTGGCATCTGTAGCACCATCTGACTTGTAGTGGACATCAATGTATTTGATGAATGAATAAATAAATAAAAGTAGAGTTGAGTATAACAAAGTCCTTTGTACAAACCCTACTGAAGACCAGAGTAAACAATGAGCTTAATAGCTCTTCAGATCTTATATTGATTCATAGCTGACAATATTTGCAGGTCAAACAAATTAGATGGAGCAATGCTGCCATTAGTGAGTAGAGCAGCATGTGCTTCTTTGCCCTCTGTTGCTCCACAATAGATTCAACACTTTTTATCTCTTAACATGGTCTCTTTCAAAATAATCTTTAATTCAATCAAATGTTTATTTTTATATCTAATTGAATGTGCTAATTAACCCTTTGAACTGGTTACTAATGTAAAGAAAGTATACTCCATGATATAATTTTCGTCATTTCAGACCTATTTCCCCAGAATCTTTTATCATTGTAACTTTCTTAGGTGACTGCTGAAATGTTTATGCACATAGAGATGATTTCCAATTAATTTTGGAATGTCAAATGATTGTGACTTGAGAAACTCACTAAAAACATCAAATAAAAAACAAGTATATTTTGTGTAAAGTAGTTGAAAATAACTTCACTTAAAAACTCACTATATGTTATGACTACATATGTTTAACCAATGTTTTGATATAAAAAGTCTAGAATAATCAAATGATTATCTTTCCAAGTATGTAAATGTACATTTTATTATATGAAGGAAGGTTTGTGATGATATTACTTAATTTGTATCTGCTAAAGAAGGCAGTGGTATATAGTAGAACAAGCACAAAATTGATCCTAGTTCAGGATCTCCCAATCAGCTAATGGTGTGATCTTGGGCAAACCATTCTGACCCCCCAGTTTGCTCATTTGTAAATAAGGAGGTTGAAATAATAAAGTTCCATGATTTTCTATGGTAGCCTCAGGGGTTATCATTCAGTTCTGATGTTACTGCAAATTTTTGAATGGAAAATTTGAATACATTTAAATAGTTTTCCAGGTTTAATAACAATCAAGACAAAGATTGAGAATTGCAGCAAAGATAGTTTTGTGTTGCTGTTCATTTTAAAAATAAGCAAACATATTTTAGTTGACCTTGATAAGAATTAAATATGTAAACATTGCATGTAAAATGTTAGAGCTCAAAAAGTAATCAGTCATTTATTATTAAAAATGTTAATATATTAAATTGAACAGCTTGAGTGTTAAAGTTTGCACTGGTTGGCAGTTTGACATAAAAATGTATTTGGGAGAAAAAAAAGAATGAGTCAGAAAATGTCAAAGAAAAAGTGGGGATTAGGGACATAAAATGGAGAGAAAGGGAGATGATCAATAAAGAATAATAATTCTTTTTACTCTTGAAAGTTTTCAGATAATTGGCTGGTGAGAAACAGAGCTTCCACTCAGCGAGTTTGCATTGTGATCTGTTCCTGGCTCCCTGCTCCCCCTCCTCCCTCAGCCTTTCAGAGGCATCCTCTTGATTTGCCAATGTCTAACTAGTGTCTTCCCAGGGGACCAGGTTGTGTATGTAAATTATGATGACCACTATCTGCACAAAGCTTTAGAACTCTTATACAACTTGTATGTGTATAGATAGTATATCTAAATTCTCCACTTTTAATACTACAACAATAAGTGGTTTTCTCAAAGATTCAGTAGACATATTCTAGGTTTGTCTTATCAAAGTAATTTTATTCTCAGACTATTCTATACTATACTAAATTTGATCAATATATTTTGTTATTTCTACTTATTAAATTGAAAAGTTGACCTTATATGGTGTTAATATGGGCTTAAATAAGACTAATTGGGTGTCAATAAGTCTGATGGAGTTAAATAAGATTAATGGGGTATAAAATAACCAATTGTACTTGACTACTTTCAGTTAGAATATTCATATATCTTTTACTTATCTTTCCTCAGAGGTACCAATTGCCCCAAGTCTGAAATAAAATTTCCCTTTTCCAATAACCATTGCTAGGTTATTCGTAATGATGTGTGGATTTTCTTTGCCATTTAAAGCTGTATATAAATGTATATCTGAGAAAGATATAGCTTATAAGTGCCTTGGTTTACCTTCTTCATCACCATTCTCTTCTCACAGTTCCCTCTGGTAGTGGAGTAGGTTAGACTAAGGGAGGCTTCTCATTTTCTCTATTTTACCACTGCTGCTTCTCCAGGCTCAGGTTTCCAATATTTTAAATTTTGTGCAAAAAATATGCTGAATTTATATTTAGAAAAATGCCAAGTGCCCAAATAGCAAGATGAAAATTAGGCCTAACTTGAGGAAAAATCCAAATATCATCATCATAGAATAAACTAGAAAAAGCTAAAACATTATTTAAAAATTATTTTACAAAAATATTTAGTAGTTAATTTTTAAGAGTTTGGCATTAAAGCACACTAATTTCTTAGCACTAGCCATAGCTTCTTTTTTTTGTGTGTGTGTGTGTGTGTGTGTGTGTGCGCACGCACGCACACGCGTGTGTAACAGAGACACAGAGAAAGACAAAGAGAAGGACAGATAGGGACAGACAGACAAGAAGGAAGAGATATGAGAAGCATCAATCCTTTGTTGAAGCTCCTTAGCTATTCATTGATTGCTTTCTCATATGTGCCTTGACCAGGGGGGCTCCAGTAGAGCGAGTGACCCCTTGCTCAAGTCAGCAACCTTGGGCTTCAAGCCAGCAACCTTTGGGTTCAAGCCAGAGACCACTGGGTCTCATCTATGATCCCACATTCAAGCCAGTGACCCTGCACTCAGGCTGGTGACCTGGTGCTGAATCTGGCTGAACCAGGGCTCAAGCCCACGACCTTCAGATTTCGAACCTGGGTCCTCTGTGTCCCGGTCTGATGCTATATCCACTGTGCCACTGCCAGGCCAGGCTAGCCATGGCTTCTTTGTTCATTCAATTATACTATTGCAAATTTACAATATCACATAATGTTCAAATATGATGCTTGGTTGCTATAATGATTATAATACAATGATTTAAACAGGGGAGTGCCTCAACCTGTTTTTATATATACATCTGCATGTTAAATTTTTAAAAATAAGCAATGTTTTACAATTGATGTACTTACTTGGTAAATGTAATTATCTAAATAAAATGTTTATGAAATTTTGTAATTAATAGTTATCAAATTTTCTTTCATAAATTAGTGTGTGCAAGTCTGAAAAGTGAATTTGAGTAAATAAGTATTTGTTTAGCATATTGTTTAAATAAATAAAACTTAAATTTTGGAAGATGTTCACTCTTTCTTGAAGTCAGTGAAACAGATATTTTTATCTAGCTCTGTTAATGGGCACTTAAACAGTGACACTATGACTAATTTATTAAATTATTTTTTCTTTCTATATTAAATCACCAAGATTAAAACCTATCTTCATGTTAGCTCCAGAACTTAACAACTGGTAGAGATAAAATTTCATTGAAGCAAAACACAATTAAATAACTTTTAATAATTGAAGAAAATATTTACTATATATATTCACAAAGTTAACATAATTGCACATATTTTTTATATTTTCATGTCCCTGATGTTTCACAAAATCACTTAAGAATTTTTTTTTTTTTTTTTTTTTTAGGTAAGAGAAGGAGAGACAGTGAGGCAGACTCCTGTATGTGCCTTACCAGTATCCACCTGGCAACCCCTGTCTTGAGCTGATTCTTGAGTACTGAGCTATTTTTAGCACCCCGAGGCTGATGTGCTCCAACTGAGCTATCCTTAGCACCTGGGGCCACATTTGAACTAAGCAAGTCACTGGCTGCAGGAGGGGAAGATGAAGAGAAGGGGAGAAGGAGAGGGCGAAGCAGATGGTCGCTTCTCTGGTGTGCCCTGACTCGGAACTGAACCCAGCATGTCCATACGCCAGGCCAATGCTCTGTCCATTGAGCTAAAAGCCAGGGCCAAAAATTTGTAATCTTTGCATCTAGCTATGTGACAACAGATCAGTGTAATTGGAATGTAAGTTAAAAATAAATAACATTTTTGAATTTCACCTTGGATCTCCATTTTCACTGAACATACACATTTTCAGCATCTTCCCTGAAGTATGATGATTAGTGGACTCAGCACAGTGGGTAACATAGAAACATTTGCACTCTGAAAGAATATCATTTTAATTTCATCTACAGCTGGTTTTGGAAAACTTTTTCTGCAAGCAACAATTGGACATTATTAAGTATATTTTATCAGAAAAGCACTGTATTAAACATTTGTTGAAGCATTTGTTTCAACATGAGAGCTGCTATTTTATCTAGTTGGAACATGCTGCATAAATAATACCAAAGCAGTTAACCTTTCCTCTTTATGGAGTTTGAAGGAGAATGAGGAAAATATCCCATTTTCTTTCTGCTTATTTTTTATCACAGGTCATTTAGACACTTGTTAAAAACAAAATAAAACATTTTTCCCATTAATTTGAGGGGGTTAGGAAGGGAGAAAGAGAGAGAAGCCTCAAATGGTCATTTCACCTAGTTGTTCTGTTTAGTTATATACTCACTGATTGCTTCTGCTCTGAGCCCTGATTGGGATTGAACCCATGACCGGGTGGATGCTTTATCTACTGAGCCACCCACTTTTAAAACACACAACTAAAGAGTATTAAAAAACATTATAAAATTGTGATTATTTAATTAATCATAACTTTCACTGTGCCTGTTCTATTGTCTATGACAATAGAACTCAATTTCCACACTACAACTATTGTTGCTTTTATAAGGTCAAAAAACACAACTTTAAAGAATAAACTTTCCTCTTAAGTTAGCTAAATTATTGATTTTAGCTAAGTGAAGGGAAAGGAGAACAAGGAAAGGAAGGCGAAGAAGACAGGAATGGGAAAAAAATTATAAAAAACTTTTTGGTTTTAGGTTCCCTGTTGACTGATATTACGATTTATTAGAAAATTTCAAAATATCTTTGAGTTTAGTTCAGTATCAAGAACAACAAGTAATAATGTGTTGGAGTTCCTTCTGGATTGGGACAGAATGAAACCAGGAATGCTGATAGAAAAAAAAAAGATACAAGAAGATCAATTCCTAAGGCTGGAGAAAGAAAATACTGAGTGAGACTGGAAAACTAACCCTGGTTCCAGTGATCTTACTGCCAAACACCTCTATTCAGGACACTCAACCTCCTTTTAGCCACACCGCTGTGTGAGAAGCCTCTCCTACCTGGTCATATTAATAACCAGCAATACGGAAAGGAGCAAGTCCCCAAGCCCATCACTACCAGGAAGCATCCCATCATCACACATTCAAAGAATTAAATACACCTTCTCCATAGAAAGTGTAATCCATAGTAAGTTTAGGTTCTGTTGTTCTGGCTTAGCTCTGGATGCTGTCTGAAGGAAAAATTAACTTCCAAGTCTAGTCAAATCAATAAATGGCTATGGAGGCTGTTTTTAAGTGACCGACAATCTGTTTTTACCATGGGAGATCAATAGCTGCCGTTTGAAAGGTCTATTCATCCAAGTGGTCTGAAGTAATGCTGAGTCAGTTTCAAGTGCCTTCAGCAAGCTGGAAAAGTCACTGCCCTCAGATGACTCAAGTGGAAAAGGTCAAGATAGTAATCATCTATTCTAGTCTACCAAGTCTCTTCTTCCCTGTCAATGCCAAAATATGGATTTATTTTTTTAAAAGCTCAAAGGTTTTGAGAAGTATTCTTTACTATAAATTTGTTATACAGAAATGATTTATTTTTAAAGCTATTTTCTCTTTTTAATTTAGGTTACCATAGGATATGCAATTTTCAACTATTTCTCACACCTGAAAAATCCCCTGATTCTAGGGTCACTTCTAGAGTTCAGATCCTAATTACCCTAGTGTACTATAATAATCTCTTTGAAGGACTTCTTGCTTTTAATTTCTCTTTCTTCTAATACATACTGCTGGCAGGCCAGACTTAAAGTGAGGAGCACTAATATCACTATTCTGTTCAAAGTTGGGATTACTTGTTTTGTTTTCTCTCTTGGTCAGTTTGTAAAGTCAGAACATTTTAGTCAGACAACAAAATCTGCCATGACATCTTGCACACCTATTTTTTCAGTCTCATTTCCTACTCTCTACATTTATAGACCCGTATGTCAGGAAAATTGGGTATTTTCAGATTCCCCATGACTCATGCCCATGTTCTCACACTGGCACTCTGCATAGTTTTTTCATGAAACAGCTTCACAGTGCTGCTTCTGCACTCAAACCCCACACTTCCCTGGTGCTTATATTCTGCTCATCCTGCAGGATCTTGTTCAAAAGCCATACACTTAACTTCATAGTCTATTCAGCATAACCTTAAGTTTTGTCTTGTTTCTCTGAACTCGACCACAACTTTATGTTTAGTCATTTCGTAATGTCCCTTTGTGTCTTCAAAACATGACAAAACTACATTTCTGGTTAAATCTAACATTTTGTTTAATCAGCAATGAACACTTGCAGAGGAACATATATGTTGTATAAATATATTCATATACACCCCCCACTCTTCTGGTGTCTACTCACCCCCCTTACACTCCACTCCACCCTTTACTTCAAGTACTGGTCTTACTTCTACATTACTAAGAAAAGAAGGGGAATAAGAAGAGAATTTCCATAGGCCCACACCAAACATCTACCCACTGACCTGCATCTAGTGCACATACTCTGCCCTCGCTCATTTTACCACAAACTGTTCTCACTCTTATTAAGAGTAAATTTCCAAGTTGGGTGCTAAATCCCATCCTCTCTTACCTTTGCAAAAATATCATTCCAGAAGTTCTCTCCTAATTCTCCAGAATCCTGCATTTTTCCATCTTTATTTTATAACATCCAAAATGCAATTTATGGTAAAATAAAAAAGAAAGAAAAACCTGCATTTCTGTAGAATAATGACAACCACGTACACCAGAATTTCTCCCCACAGCTTCTAATACCCCATCCAGAACAAGAAGAAACAGATATAAAACTACTCATAACTCATGCCTAGAGCTTAAGCAGGAGACAGAAAACACCACAGTCCTTATTTTACATGTAAGTAAGGAAGCAAACATCCACAGATGATTAGGGATAGAACTGGAACCAACACTGGGTCTAAGAGTGAGGAGGAGACTGTACAGAAACAAGGACAGGGAGGAGGCCTAGCAAGGGCACAAACATAAAATGACCCACAAAAGAATGAACCCAACACTTAGATAATGAGAAGAGGACACAGCATGGAGTACTGGGGAATTATAAAGAAGGGACTTCAAAGTGTGTAGGATCAAAGCTAGTGGTTTTAGAAAAGCATAGCTTTTGGGGGAGAGGGAGGCATTTGTTGGGGGATTGGTGCTGATAGGAAAGAATGAGACAATAGTGTGGAAACAACCAGAGAGAAAGAGGGTGAGAGTAGGTAGAGGTGGGCAAAGAGGAAAAACGGAGATGGAAAAAAACTTTGCTCTGGGCAGGGGTACACAATGCAGATGATGATTTGTCGAGTTGTACAGTTGAAACCTGTATGGTTTTGTGAATCAATGTTACTGCAATAAATCCAATTTTAAAAAACTACTGAAAGGGTGAAATATTCTGGTTACACGAAATCCAGAAACTCACTAATCATGGAAGAACTGGGAAGTAAACATAAGTTCATATTATATAAAATGCAATGGTATATACAATGCCTGTGATAAATCCATTATTTTCATTTTAAAAAGAATAAAACAGTCTGACCTGTAGTGGTAAAGTAGGTAAAGTATCAACCTGGAATGCTGAGGTTGCCGGTTCAAAACCAGGGCTGGCCCGGTCAAAGCATGTATGAGAAACAACTACTACAAGTTCTACAAGTTGATGTTTCCCACTCCTTCTTCCCTCCCATTCTTTCTTTCTCTCCTCTTTCTAAAATATATATAAAATTTTTAAAAATAGAATAAAACAAATGGTGGAAATTAAACATCTTATGGGAACAAAAGAGAATTACAAAATCAGAACACTTACTGACCCTCTTTTCCCTGGACATGAAAGAAACCATCTCGGAATACAACTGCCTCTTACGAAAAGAAGAGGGAACTCTAGAACTTAGAAACAGAAACTTAAGAATCCACAAACTCAAATGCTCATTAAGAACTACCTGTTATTGCTGGACTAGAAAAAACTGTTTTTTCAAAGGAATATAAATTAGCACAAAGCATACATATGTAACTCAGTGTAAAGAAAGCAGAAAAGAAGAATCAAAACATTTCAGCTGATGAAAATCACTCACATTCAAAATAAACAGTATCAAGAGGAAAAAAAAGGTAAAACAAGAAAATCAGATAACAGAGAAAAAATTTACAAAAATATAACATTATATGTACAGTACATAGAGCAAAATATATGTAATATGACCGAGTTTGTCAAATAAGTTAGTCATATTAAGTGTAATTGGTTTAATCCACCTATTAAAAGATAAATCATTTCAAATGGGCTCACAAAATAAAAGGCAATTGTATGCTGACTTCATGAAATAAGCCTAAAATTATTTTATTCAAAAAACTAAAAATTAAAGGATGAGCAAAGATATAGTATCAAGAAATGTAATAAGAGTCCTGGCTGGGTAGCTCCGTTGGTTAGAGCATCGTCCTGATATGCCAAGATTGCAGGTTTGATCCTTGGTTAGGGCACAAACAAGAATTAACCAATGAATGCATAAATAAGTGGAACAACAAATTGATGTTTCTCTTTCTCTATCCTTTTCTCTCTCTAAAATCAATAAATAAAAATTAAAAACAAAAGAAATGTAATATGAAAGATTGGGTTGTAATCATGACTACAGACAAGGTAGAACAGGTGAAAAGCATTAAAAGGGGCAGTTTATAATACTAAAAACCACAATATACAATGAAGAAATGTATATGAAAAATATATCAAAACAACTAACTTTATAAAGTAGAAACTACAGATGATGCAAAAAAAAGAAAAAAAAAGAAAAAAAAAACAAATAGAAAACCACTAAAAGTAGGAGAATAACACTACTCTCCAAAATCAAGTGAATAGAAAAAATAAGGTTGAAAAAGAATTAAGCACATAGAGGACAGACCTATACAAATATATATAATAACAGAAAAAATGACTCCATCTTAAGTGAACAAAAATGGTCATGAAAATTGATCATATATTTGATCCCTTACATTCTCCAAATTTTGTAGAGTACTAAAAATGTTTTCTTACGGGGATACCATAGATTTAGAAAATAACGCAATTTAAAACTAAACAATAACTACAATATTTCTTTCTCCTCAAACTAAAAAGTAAACTTTATTAATCAGAGAAAGATGAAATGGGAAAGAAAATTGTACAATTTTGAAAAATAACAAAATAGTAGGAAAAAATAATTGATGAACAGCAAAAAATTAATAAATTTTAAAATAGAAATCATTAAAACAAATAAATAAATAAGCTGTTTTATGAAAAAAAATAATTTCCTGCTTACTTGATCAAAAACATAAGAGAAAAAAAGTGTAAACACAATAGAAAATTACAACTTGTATGTAATACAGTAATTATTAAAACAAAAAATTAAAATTAAGTGACTATTTGCTCAAATCTATGCAAATAAATTTGTAAACCTAAACAAAATAGATAATATTCTAGTAAAATATAATTTACCTTTATTTATCCCAATAGAGATATAGAGTTTAAATTTATATAGAGAAAAGAAGTTATTAAAGATTTCCACCAAACTTTTTGTAGATCATATAACAATTATATGATAATATTCATGAGTAATACAAAAGAATCCATAATAAAAGTAAAGAAACAATAAAATAATTTAAATATAAGCAGAATATAAAATTGATATATGGAATACAATAGCTTTTATGTATAAACAATATTTATTTAGAAGAAATAATAAGAAACAAACCTTATTAATAATTTCAGCAATAAAGTAAAAATACTTAGTGATGGAAAGATGCAAAAGTAAACCTGAATAAATGAATAATGTTCTTTGTTATTGGTTTGCTAGAGTCAAGATTATAAGGTCAATTCTCCTAATTTTGCATGATTATTTTCTATATGAATTTAAGAATCAACTTGTTTACCTCCAGAAAAAAAAATAAAAATAAAAGATTAGCCATGAATCATACTATGTAGATCTGTCTTCTTTTACTATAGACTTTCTGAACTGTATGTGCATTGTTAGTATAGTTATAGTTTATTTTTATTGCCGTATAACCTCCATTGTGTGAATTATCCATGATATATTGTGTTTTATTATTAAATATTGTTTGCATGGTTTTCATTGTGAGATCATTTCAAATAATTTTGCTATGAACATAATTGATACATTTATTTATTTTAATTTATTGTGTTACATAGATTCCAGTGTCCCCCCAAATGCATCTCCCCTCCCCCATGTTCCCCACAACATCCCTCTTTTCCCCCTCCCCTCAATGCCCTCCCCCTTTTCCTCCAGGATTAGCTTTTCTGCTCTCTATAAGATTGTATTATGTGTGTATAATTTCACCAATCTCTTTCCCTTCTCTGATCCCTTCCTATCATCCCCTTTCCCTCTGTCCGCTTTCCCTCAGGTCCCTTTGATCTCATCTCTGTCTCTATTCCGTTCCTCAGTCCATATTATTCATTGGATTCCTCAAATGAGTGAGGTAATTTTATACTTATTTTGATGAACATATCTATATATTTTCTTGGGCTCTGTCAATATAGAAAATTGTATATTTCATATTTAGTAGGTAATGCCAAAAAGTTTTCCAAAGTGGTTATACAAATTTACACTGCCACCCACAGTGTATGAGAGTTCTGTTCCTTTCATCCTTAGCAACTACTGGCATTTTTTCATTTTCATTTTAGTCATTCTGGAGGATATGTAGTGAAATCACATTGTGGTTTAATTTGCATTTCCTTGATGATTACAGCTGTTATTAGCCCTCTGAATATCCTCTCTTGTGAAGACTCTGCTCAAGTACTTAAACATATTTTCTATTGGATTGTTTCTTTCTAATTCATTTGAATAACTCCTTTACACATTCTGGATATAAGGCTTTGAGACACACAGATTGTATATATCTTCCCTCACCCCGTGGCTTGGCATTTTACTTTATTAATGGTGTCTTTTGATAACCAGAAATTCTTAAAATAATATAGTCAAATTTATCAAGTTGTTTCTTTATGCTTAGTGGTTTTGTGTAGCATTTAAGTTATCTCTGTCTACTCCCATGTTGCCTTCCAAAAGATTTACTGTTTCATTTCTAGACCTGAAATACATGAGTAATTATTGTTATATGGGTGGCTATGGATTCATTTTTATTTTAATGCTGAATCTCCAATTTTTATAGAGCCAGTTGGATCATTTTTACATTCAAAATATTAATGAATGCATTCTATTTGGTGAAATGTTGTGAAAGAGAATATGCTATATTTTCCCAATATTTAATTCATAATTATTTTCTAATAATTATTGATTATCTTTGTCTCCATAATTTGAAATACCATCATAGATTTTATATAAAATATATTTTGAATACAACATTTCAGGGTACAAATATTTTTACCTCAGCAGCTACCAGTCATTGAATCACTAGTATCGCATGTCCTATGGGGTCATATTGAAAGAAAGACCTAAAACAATGTGATGAAAATAAACTCAGCTTTCAGATTTTAGATTTCCAAGTAGATTTCTTAAAACTTCTAGCAGAATTTTAAAAAACAAGGTTTTGTATTTGCATTTAAAAGTCTTTTTAAGTTTGTAAATCCTGAATAGTAAAGTATATGCCATAAATAAGAGGTAATAAAGAGACTAAATGAAAAAATTAGATTATTCCTAAATAGGGACTATATGAAGTTTGACCATTTTGGGAAGGTGGCATTGAAGAATTTATATGTTGAAGTTCTAACTTCTCGTACCTCAGAATGAGACTGTATTTAGAGATAGTGCCTTTAAATAATTCAGGTGAAAATGAGGTCATGGGTGGGCCCTATTCCAATATGACAGATACCTTATGAAATGAGAAAATTAGGATTTATACATACACAGAGAAGAAAGACCATGTGAAGACAATGGAAGGACATGGCCTGCTACAAACTAAGGGGATAACAGAAAGGCCTTAGAAGGAACCAACCCTGCCAACACATCTACTCAGATGTCAACGTCCAGAACTATGAGAAAATAATTTCCTGTTGTTTAAGCAACCTGGTCTGTGCTATTTGCAGCAGCCCTCACCGACTAATACAGCTTCTTTCAACCATTAGACTACTTAAATCCCTTAGAATTTAACTATTACCATTTAGAGAAAGTAAAGAACTCTGGAATTTAATGTTATCAGAAATTTAAATGATTGAGAAATCATTAATTTACTGAGTTTCTCTGAAAGCAACTAATTTAACTTTTCTGCTTTCAGGTAGAAATGAAGGCTTGTGCTGTTTTTTGACCCCACATCTGTCTCCCATACTCTGACTGGGCTTGGGAATCTGAAAATTACATTTGGTATTGTGTTGCCATCTGGCTCTTCATTAGATTTAATCCAGAGAAGACGTTTGCAGAAAATCAGTAGACAAGAGAAACGGAAATGTTTTATGCTACTGGCTTTCAGAATGAGGCAGGTGCTGGTAGTTTCTGGAAGTTGCAGGTGGATAGGTAAGGCTGTCAAGGTATTTCTAACTCCAGCAGAGCAGAGATAACAGCTTTCAGCAGCCCAGTCCAGGTCAAGGCAACATGCCTTAGTAAAGCAATATGCATTGGACATCATGCCCGGCAGTACAGTAGCCGGTGGACTGTTAGTAGTATCTAACCTCTCAGTATCATTCTTTCTCTCCTTTTACTATTTCAGCTGACCTCTGTCTCTCTGTTGCTCCTTTTAACATATTTTTTTAAAAATTAGTTCCCTATATTAAATGCCTTTGGTTTGACATATGTATACAGGTTTCTGCATTTAGAACTGGCTCATAAAGAGCTGAGACAGACTTTAAGTTGAATAATGGAAAAATAAGGTGACATATATAAGCATGCCCATGCAGCAGTGTTTTGTAATAGCAAATATTAAAAAAAGCTCAACTGACCATCATTATGAGAATGCATGACTCATGTTATATTTGCACAATGATATAATGAAAAGAAATCAATGAACAAAGAAAGAGCACACACAATAAGGAAAATAAGTCATAGAAAATGATCATTTTATAAAACCAGTACTATTCGTATAAATCTAATTATAACAGCACGTCATGTAATATACTGCTAAAAGCCACATACACATAAGGGGATAAAAGGGAGAGGAAACAGCAGTAAGCTAAAAACAATTAAAAAAAATTCTGTATGGTAAACAAAGGGATATAATCAAGGAGAAACACAAAGATACTCATACTGTTCAAATTCTTAAGGTGGGTGGGGTACTCTTGAGTGTGATTTCTATGTTAGTGTGTTTGTGTTATTTCTCTTTTTTTGTATTTCAAATGCTATGCAAAAGTGATTTTTAGAAAAGAAAGCATTCATTGTCCACTCAAGTTTGAAACCAGAAAACAAAATTTCCAATACATAAGTAAATTATGCGTATCTAAGTCTGTTTTGTGGATTTCTAATTTTTTAAAAATTATTTGGTGTCTATTTACTAACTATGTAGTACATTACTGTTTTAAAATCATAAATTTGCCTGACCTGTGGTGGCACAGTGGATAAAGCGTCAACCTGGAACGCTGAGGTCTTTGGGTTGAAGTCCTGGGCTTGTCTGGTCAAGGCACATATGATGCTTCCTGCTCTTCCCCCCTTCTCATTCTCTCTCTCTAAAAATGAATAAATAAAACCTAAAAAAATCATAAATTTATAATTTTTAATCATCAGATTACCATTTTTAACATTGGACATGCCATCAAAAATATCATACTGACTTTTTTTTTATTACTGATGACTTGTCTTTATTCTTAGTGAATGTTCATTTAATTTCTTAATACATTTTTTAAATGGTCATGTTTTTATCTTTTAAAATCTCTTAATTCTTAGAATTGAAAGTTTTAAATGTAAAATTAAAAATAATTTTAAAAATATACATAATGTACTACCATATATTTTTAATGTGGTTACTCTTTTGACAAATACATGAATAAAATTTGGGAAGAAAATTCTGCTTGATGTAAGAGAAGATAATTTTATTCAAGAGTCAAGTAGAAGAGAATGCAATTTGTTAACAGTGTTATAGCATTCATTGTTATACACTAAGTTTAAAGTAAGTAAAATGAAAAATCTTGAACTGTTTTATGCATGTTCTTTGCCAATGAACCTGAAGAGTGTGCCTGTGTGCTTCAAAGGTGGGTGACCATTGACCGATCAGCTCAAAAAAATCATTTCTAAACTGGATTCTATTTTCACTTGCAACTTAGAAAAACAATAGCTCCACGTATTAAATTGGGAACTTCAAAAAATTGTATTTTTTTTCAGATAAGTAAGATTCAGCTTGGCCTATTTCAGCAGCAACTTGCTGAAGCTGAAGCTGGGATTAGGAAACGGTGCACTGGTCCCCTCAATACATATGCAGGCCAGTCAAATGGAAAGTATATGATTGAAGGCACTTACTTTTAAATTGCTTTATATGTAAATAATCTTACTCATATTAATTATTGTTACAATAAATTTGGACTAACGGTTTAACAAACTGGCCTGTCCTAACCCTTTGACATTCACTTAGTTACTAAATTATATAAAGCACAGTTACTTGAAAGTCCTTTTGATCTGCAGGAGTCATTTCCCACTAGACCTATCTCATTTCCACTCTGCTGTTTTAGAAAAAAAATGATGGGCATGTTCTGTGGTATTATGAAATTAATTATACCTGCAAATCATAGGCTCTAATGCCTTTGTTATAGCCTCATTTCTAAGTAAACTAGGGGGAACAAGAGAAAAAATATGTACAGAATGAAAATCAATATTCTCTTAATGGCTATACTATATTTCTCTCTCTCTCTCTCTTTTAATGGAAAAACAAGCATAACCCCATAGTTAAAGAAATAGCAGAGGCACAAATTCAGTAGGAAACGAAATCATGAATTTTCTCCTATTTGTGGAAACTGATGGTTTAAGTCTGTCCAAAACAAACCTTACTATTTAGGAAAGAAATTCTATCTAATGCATTTCTTTGGAAGGTATTTTTATAATATCTGTAAGAATCTGTGGGATATTTTGGATAATCTTCCCCGTTTTTAGGTATACTGATTTCACTGTGGCTAAGCAGCTGCTTCTGACCTTGAACAAAGCAGAAGTGTTGGAATGTCTTCTTGCTTGTCTGCATGGCCCTGTTCTCTCCAGTTATACTGCACAAAGGAATAGTTGAATTCCGCTTGGAATATCGGTTTGTTTGAGTATCAGGAAATAATAGAGTACTGTTGATTAGTTCAGAACTAGAACAAATAAGCCACAGAGGGCATATTTTTTTTTAGTTTCATCACCCTTATACAAATAAGGCTTGCCTCAATTAGATATCATAGAAACCCCTCCCCCTTCCTTCTCCATTTTCTTAGATGAATACATTGTATCTAAAGTGTGCTCTAAGGCTGAGCTGTGTTGATATGAAGTATTAAGAAAAGCAAACTTAAAAATAGTATTTTTTTTCTTATATGATGTATAAAAAAGTTGTTTATTTTTCCTGGAAATACTTCCTTGGGGATTGTTTGTTGGTATAAGAACATTGTTATTTAAAATAAAATAAAAAGGTCATTTATTTTACTTTAAATTCCCCATTCTGCAATAGCTATGTCGACTCTTGTATCAGGAACAGAAAGCCTTTCCAACCTCAGTGAATGTTCAGAGACAAGGAGGTTTTCTTTTCTGAGGTCTCAGGACTTGGGCCAAAGGGGTTGGGTTGTGTTTTTATTTTTATTTTGAAGTGCATTCCGGCTGAATTTAATTATTCACCACACCCCAACCCAGCTAAGTAAATATAACCTTAAGATTCTGGCTTGGAAAGGTTTGAAAAATAGCTGATTTTCTTTCCTTCAAGAAAAGTTCTATAGCTAGTGCTGTATTCCAGAGGGCCCTGAGGCAGGAGTCAGAAGGAGCTGGGGACCATCTTCTTCGCCTGGGGTGCCTTATGTTTAATGTGAGGGTTAGAATGCCCTGTGGCTTCTCCTAACTCTGTTTATGATTATTTAGAACATTATAAAAATTTAAAACTTGAAGGTATTAAGTAAAGTTCTGACAGTTTTACATTTCACTAACTAACCATAAAGTATTTTCTGTCTATTTGATGATGAGAAACAGAGATACATTTACTTCTGAGAGTTCTAGATATGTGTAATTAATATTGAAATAAACACAAAAGTCAGATGTGTTCTCTCCATCACTAAGCATGATCTAATGATCTTAATATGTAATTACCTAATGATCCAGTGATGAGTGGATTGCCATGATCAAATGAAGCAGATGGAAAGAAACATCCACCTGAAGTTTATAAGGGGAAAACACCTAATAAAAGATTAGGTGAGCTGCTTTCAACTCATGCCATCACTTGTTCCAATTAGACATAAACTAATATGTATCTTAGTTTTCTCATACAAGTATAACATTTATCTGTCAGTACTGATATGTTAATGTGTGGGAACACATTCATAAAAAATGTTTAATGTAAAGCAGAGAGGTTTTATGTATGACCAAGGTATGATGAGTTTTATAAAAGTAAACTAAATGGCTTGGGTTTTAACTTTATTTCTTTGACTCTGTGCATAGTATTTTGCAATCTCTTTTATCTATCCATTTTTTCTTTTAAATTCACCAAGTTTCCATTTTTTTGTGTGTGTGAAGATTATGCAAAAAGAAGCTGGACTACACATTCTGTTGGAAATGAACAACAAGATTGTACCTTCTGCAGAAAGTGTAGCCAAATCCTCTGAGAATATGTTAGATTGAAATTCTGGACCCAGTAATTATCCTTCTGTTTGCAGGGCAGAGGTAGCTATATGAGGAATTAGAGGAGCCTAGAATACACCCATTCTACCCTTACCCATTCCTGCTGCACTCCCCTACGGCTCCCAAAATAGATTAAGGATTCCTGAAATTCTACAATTCAAACTTTATCCTTTGGTTTCATTCAGTATTAAAATGTAGTGCTTTTATTACTAGTGTATTTTACATCATCTAACACATATCTACTTCCATATAGAAAGAATAACTTACTCATATTCTATCTGAGTCCTAATGGAGATGGGTGAGAGGTGGTATATTACAGAGGAAGCGTGGACTCTCAAGACAAGTTTATTTATTCAACAATTATTCCAAGCACCTGGAAAGTATTTTGTTTCCTTTCTCCTTTTCTTTCTTTCTTCTTGCCCCCCCCTTAAACTGAAACAGCATAGCAGCATTAGGTACCCTAATAATAATATTCCTCTCTTTCAATATAATTAAAGATCACTTGCAGAATCTTGAATAGTCAACCCTGGAGATAAAGTAAGCTGTATAACATATTTTACATTTTAACAAAACAGTGTAAAATAGGCTTTTCTCAATGGATACTATTGCAACGACTTGGATAGGATATTAGCTCTACAGGAGAGATTACCAGTTGCTTTTGGTCATAGTAAATCTCAAATTCTTAGGGTGGTAAAACCATGTTGGGATCCTAGATAGAAAATCAGTTATAAATTCAGTGACTGATTATCATCATCATATCTGCTGTTTTCATTAACTCATTAAATCTTTAAATACTTCTTAAACTACTACCATATACAAAGCACTCCAAGACATAACCTGAGGATTGCAAAGCCATGGATACAGCTGAGGTCATTCATCACAACTCTGGGCTGTGCAGTTGATTCTGTCTGCTGTGTGCTCAGAGTAATTAAAAGGAAGGACAGCACAGAACCCAGTTTCCAGTTGTCTTCTCATGGTATGTTCAGGACGCCTAAGTAAAGACAGTCTAAATGTGAAGTCAGGGTATTTCAAACTAAATCAGTTCAACACAAATTCATAGGCATTATTTTAGGGGCAGAAGAAACAAAGACACAAAATAGCCCATACTCTTGTATGCTGATACATGCATAACTATATGCTATAGCATGAAAGGCTTATAATAGTGGTGAAATCAAAATACTTTGAGAAAATAGGAGGGAGTGGTTCATTCTGTAGGGGCTTTGTAGGAAAGGTTAAAATAGTAGTAAAAGGGAGATTTTGTTTGGTTTGAGTATATTAAGCTAGGACTTGGACAGGAGGGGAAAGGGGGAAATCCAGAGTAACCACAGTTCTAGTTATATGCAGTATTCTGGCCAATAAACAGACAAAATTATTTAAAAATTAATACATGGAGATTTTTTAAAAATAAAAAATTTAGTTATAAACCCACCATGTGAAAAAACCGTAAGCAATGCTGTGAGAGACAAAAGAGGTATTTTGTCCTCATAATGAGCTTGTGATTTTTTTTTTCTTAAATGAGAAGTGGGGAGGTAGACAGACTCCCACATGCATCCAGACTGGGATCTACCCAGCAAGCCCCTTACCCAGCGATGCTCTGCCCATCTGGAGCCACTGCTCCATTGCTCAGCAACCTAGCTATTTTAGCGCCTGAGGCCACAGAGCCATCTTTAGCACCCGAGGCCAACTTTATCCAACTGAGCTATGGCTGCAGGAGTGGAAGAGAGAGTGTGAGAAAGAAGGGGACGGGGAGGGGTAGAAAAGCAGACGGTCACTTCTCCTGTGTGCCCTGACCTGACGGAACCCAAGACATCCAAAAGCCAGCCCACACTCTACCACTGAGCCAACCGGCCACGTCAGAGCTTGCAATTTGGATTGAGGAGCAACAGCATTTATAAAAAATATAAAATATAGAATGTGTAACAAACACACCAAAGGTATGGTTAATTGCAGAACAAGTTGTATAACACTGAACATAATGCATTCAGAACCAAAGTTGCTATAGATTGATAGAGTCTATAGAAATTTAACTTTTCCTGTATCCAAAGAGAAAAAGTATGGGGTTGGTTTGTTGACAGTAAAACCAAGGTTATAGAGATGGAGCAGCATGAGACACAGGAAAGAACCCTGGTCTGAGTTAGAACACTTGAGTCCCTTGTAAATCTGGCTCTGCCAACAACCACCTGTAACTTAAAATGGCTCATTTAGCCCTGGTAGCCCGAAGCTCTCTGCTGTTGAGGGGAAGTTGAACGAAGAGTCTGCTCCCTCTTTTCATTCTTCCATTGTTACCATTGTCTGCTCAATACACCCAAACCAAAACACCCCTTGTCATTTCCACAGGAACCCTGGGACCTTACAAGCAGTGCTTTTAAATCAAGCTGACAATGCAGGAACCCATTACTCACCCCCCTTCCCATGCTCGGGCTCTAACCCCAAGTCAGCTTTATGTTGGAGACTAATAAGTGCAGGTATGTGACTGCAGACCTGTTTCAATCACAGCGGATTTATAACGCAGATAACAAGGCCCAAGCATCAGGACTCATCACTTGCACATGCTCTTTCCATGTTCTGAGGGCAACCCGACAATAAATAGGGTCATATGTTTTTTTATTCCCCCCCCCCCCAAATCTGTACAATTAAACTGCTTCTACATTATTTTTCTTAAAGAAGGCCCCACCTTCCAAACTGTATTAAATTCCAGGCTCCTGAAAATATGGGTCCACCCCTCATCTCCACATATTTCCAACTGTCCTATTGCATGACTAAGGTGTGTACTAATTTACACAGGAAAGCTCCTAAAACAGAAATAGGTGATATATCCCTGTTGTCCTGGAATGAGGTAAAGGGGTTTGTTCTTTTTCCCTTCATCTCGGTCTTTCCTGGATACCAGCGCTTAATGAAAGGAGTAGGGGGGGGGGGGGGTGCTGATCTCTGTCGCTCAACTCTGTGCCTGATCTTTTAAGGCTAGTAACAGTGGACCGGACCGGGTTTTACTATTGGAACACAGATACTCTTTTTGAGGTTTATAATTGTTAGGACAACCTTTGCCCAGTTTCTTTCGCAGGAGGACCTTAGAGACTTTATGGTATAGAATAAACACGTTCTAAGTCACGTCTGAGCGCGGGCTCCAACGTCACAGGCTGCTTTACAGGGTGCCCTGTCCGGAAAAACATCTTTCCGCGTGGCCGGAGCTACATTTAATTCCCGCTGCTGACAGCCTGCGGGCGGCAAGGATGTCCTTCTGCCTCTGGGGAGGTCTTGCGTGTGCAGAGGGAGGGGGCGGAGGGCTGGGGGAGGAGATCGGAAAGGGAGAGGTAATCCCCGGTGTTTCGAACATCCCGTTTTTAGAAAGACTGAGTCTCTCCCGGAACAGCTGCTGCGGTCGCACCACAAACTTAAAAGCAGTCCTCCCGCTCGGAGCGTGCTTTTCCTCGCCACCCTCGCCTCCCCAGAGCTCCAGCTGGTGCCTGGGTCTACGCCGGTCCGGCCGGGCGCTCGGGGGCCAGCAGCGCCCCCTGCCTCTCGGCCTCGCCTCTGCGGCCGCAGTCTCCGCGCTCCGCCAGGGCCGCCGGCGGCTCCGCGGCTCAGCCAGGGCTGCCGCTCCACGGAGCTCGCGCCCGCTCGGGTCGCCGCCTCGCAAGCCTACAGCCTGCGTCCCCTCCCTCTCTCCCTGAAGGGGCATCAGGCCAAGAGACAGCGCAGGAAGCGTCCGCGGCAGGTAGGGCTGGTTTCGGGTCACCTGCTACTCCAGTGGGAGGGCGCGCTAGGGACCGCGGTGGTAAGTGGGGGTGACTGTATTGGGGGGTAACTGTACTGGGGGCTGGTCGTGGGCCCGAAGTGAGGGTGCAGAACGCCGGGGAGATGAGGAACTGTCTTGAGACAGAAAAGCGCTCAGAGCCGACCGGGAGTGGGCGCGTGCGGCAACGCGCGGCGAATCAGTGCACTGTCGGGCGGCGGGCTTCTGCGCCCGGCTCCGGGGCCAGCGTGGCGGCCGGCGCAGTCCTCTCTCCCCGCTGCCGCTGCCGGAGGCAGTCGCGTCAGCCAGAGCCGTCTCCAGCCGCCAGCATAGCGCAAACTTTTCCTCCCAAGACGCGCCCAGAAACTTCGCGCCTTCTTCCTGGCTTCCTCGCCCCCTCCCCGGCCAAGGCGGTTGGGATCGCGTTTGAGCCGCCTCGGTTGAGCTTCCTGGCTGCAGGTTCATTTGGATACACATTAGTGGGGACTCGACCCAGGGCATCTGCGGGCCAGCTCACTCCTTTTCCCATTGAGCTGGGGGAGGGGGCGGGAGAGCGAGGTGAATGTTTTGTTGTGGTGCTTTTGGGGAGGGATGGACGACACCTTTTTCTTTGCGGGGAAATCGCGTAGCACTGTCGGTTGGAAACGTGCATCCTTCTGGACCTGGAGGGGAAAGTTGGAGTAAGAGCTCTGCCACGAGGCTGGCTATTTGGGTGGCTCAAAGGCAGTTTTGCTGGGGTGGGGGGTGGGGGTTAGCCCAGGGTAACCCTCGGCTAGGCTCGCTCGTGATGGCTCTGGATTTGATTCCGGCTGGGAACGTAACCCAGTGAATTGTCCCCTCTCTCTGGAGTATTCTCACCCATCCTCGACGCGCCCGGAGTTGACGCCTTAATAGGCTGCTCTTGCAGAGCCGGGCGGTTTTCAACACTGGCCGATTCTCCTTCATTTTTTACTTCTATTCAACCTCGTGTGCTGAATTACTCTTCTTCGGTCCTGGCGCTCGGAGGGGACTTGACAGGAGGAGGAGACACCGCGCTTTCGCCCGCAGGCTGGAATCGAGGGGACTTGACCGGAGCGGCACGCCCAACAGCCGGGCCGCCGAGGTCCCGAATTCAGTGTTACAGGGATCTAAGTTGAATGGACAAACTTTCACCATTTAGTCCCGAGTGAAGCGTAAATAAAAGCAAGTAAATAAAAGCAAGTGCCCCTATGAGGACTCCTCTTTCTGCATCAAACCCCTCCCATTCCCCCTTAACTACTCAGTAATGTTTGCGCAATCAAAAGAAGAGATCAGGATGAAGGGAGGGATTTAAAGTCTACAGTTTAGCAGGAAAGGGTTCTCCAGATGAGAGAGAGAGAGAGAGAGAGAGAGAGAGAGAGAGAGAGAGTGTTTGAGGGGGTTGTGGGACAGGCAGAGGAGATAGGACCCCTCCTGGGTCGGCACAGCTATTGTGTAACCGTGACAACCGCCAGGGCTGGAGCGGTCACAGCCTTCCGGGTTCTGCACGTGGAAAGAAAAATGTGAAGGGTGGGGAAGGGAGAAAGCCACATGTCATCACTCCAGTGATGCCTTGCTTCTCCCGCTGCACCAAGGCCAGACGGCGAGGAGGAAGAGTAGCAAGGGTCAGGTTTGGAAGTGAGCAGCCCCAAGCGGGAATTGCTGTAACTCTGTCCAGCCTTGGAATCGCTGAGGCTCGTTGCAGCAGTTAAAGCTGGCCCGAGGAGCCATCGCTGACAGACTACAGAGTGATGGTCCCTCTCAGGGAGATGGGAAAAGACCTTGGTCCTTGGAAGAGAAAGGCCAGGAAATACCGGAAGGTGATGTGAAAAGAGATAAGAATAGGGTCAAGAGTTAGCTGAGAGACAACAACAACGGTTCTGATCTGGACTGGCAACATTTCAAATGGAATTTGCCCATTTATAAAATGGAAAATTAGTGGAGAAGGATAGGGACGTTTATCAAACGCTGCATACCAGGTGCTTTTTACATTATCATGATTATTCCTTCCAATTCTACACAAAATGTCATTATTTTTGTTTTAAGATGCAAATAAGCAGATAAACAGGGTTAGAAATGGGTGGTGTTCCCATTTTTGCTTTTTGAACCTTAAAGAATCATAACTCTTAAAGATGCTGTTGAAGGTTAGAGGAATAGACCGAGCAGTTATTCTCATTTTAGAGATAAGAATAATGAGATGTAAAGGCATTAACTGATGTGTCCAAATATAAGCTAGTAAGGGGCTGAGCTGAGTCAGGAACTATTTTACCTGGATGTAGGTCACCTTCCAGAGACTTCAGGCATCTTTCCATGACCTCACATAAAGGAAGGGCCTTTCTAAGATCAGTTTGCCTTGTATCTGTATAATGTAATTGACAAGCAAAGAATATACAAGTAGTAGAATTAAATGGAATCTGTGGTTGAGGATGTGTGGAGGCCAAATCAAGTCTGTAAGCAGAGAATCATATGTTCATGATATTAATAATATATATTTATATTTATCCTTATCTTATTGTAGCTTATATGATTTATTAGTAGCTTTAATAATGTTTGTAAAGTTTATACAGTATTTTTAAAAATATATTTTGTCAAATAGTAACCCCATGTCCATGCTGAGAAAATTTCCTGAGATTAATGAAGTTTTTTCTTAGTCTACTTACTGCCTTTATGAGCTAAAAGCCTAATAAAATCTTCATGTTTCAGCACCACTAGCTCACCTTTGTTAAGAGTCTGTTGCCAGTTCACTTAGGGGAACAATGATTTGAGTTTTGTTACCTTCCTACTGACTTTCTGCGAGGGAGGCTAAGGAAAATGTCTGGCAATACACAGTGTTTTGGAATTATCAGGAAACTAAATTAACACGGCAGAAACTAAAAGTAAAAGGTAGAGAAATAATTATGTGGCTTTACCTTTGCCTTCTTGCAGAATTGCCTTTATAGGTGTGTCTTAATTAATTTGTTTTAAAATTTTGCATAGGAAACATGCGAAGATGAACTGAATTTCTATTCTATTTCTATGTGTGTGCAGGGGAAGGTCTGGTAAGGGTGGGAGTGGATTTTTTTTTGGTGGCAGGGAAGGTCTAGAATATAAACAATTACAAAGGCAGAGGACATGTAGTGTTTCCAGTGACAGGCTAGCAAATCAACTATATGGTTGAACTTGAGCTGAATTATTGTGAATACTTTTCCTTTCCAAATCTAGAAAATATATTGTTTGGTGTTGGAGTTAAAATAAGATAGGAAATTTCATGGTGCCTATTTTTTATCCTTCCTACTATATTTTTACTCCATTGCATGGTCGTTTGTTAACTATCTAAATGTTTATCATAGACCTTAATGTGTCTCTGAAGATGTCTCCTGGAATTGGCAGGTATCTATTTCTGTGGGCTGGTGTTTGTTTACTGCTTATACAAAGTTCCTGGGTTGTTACCCACATTTTTATGAAACAGTTGGAATATCAAACTTCTTAGTCTCAGGGAGAAAACATTCCGGTTGGTACTGGTTTAACGAATATTAATATATCTTCAGATTATTTGTTATAGCTTTGTTATTTTAGGAAAAACAAATGTGACTCTGAATTTTACTATTCTGTGTGGGAATTATGTTTTGATGACATGTTCCTTGGGAAGCATTCCTGTCAATTAATAAATGATTTATGTCATAAATAAGAGTAACCATAGCTCTATTTTAAAAGATATTATTCTTTTCATAGTTACCTAGAGCTATATAGATAACCCAAGTAAAGTAATAAGTATTTTGACATTCAATAACATATTCCTTGAAAGGGAAAAGAGATATTCACATTTGTAAATAAATAGTACAACAATAATGATTGATCATGGACAAAACTTGTTAATCACTTTCCTTTTTACTTCAAAAACTTGGTTAAAAGATACTACCTTACTCTAGGAAACCTTATCCAAAATCCTTTTTTATCTTTATATTTTCATTACGCCTTTCAATGTAATATTTTATTTAAATTTTTTTTAAACAAATTTTTATTAATGGTAATGGGATGACATTAATAAATCAGGGTACATATATTCAAAGAAAACATGTCTAGGTTATCTTGTCATTAAATTATGTTGCATACCCCTCACCCAAAGTCAGATTGTCCTCCGCCACCCTCTATCTAGTTCTCTGTGCCCCTCCTCCTCCCCCTAACTCTCTCCCTCCCTCCCTCCCATGTCCTCCCTCCCCCCACCCCTGGTAACCACCACACTCTTGTCCATGTCTCTTAGTCTCGTTTTTATGTTCCACCAATGTATGGAATCATATAGTTCTTGTTTTTTTCTGATTTACTTATTTCACTCCGTATAATGTTATCAAGTTCCCACCATTTTGCTGTAAATGATCTGATGTCATCGTTTCTTATGGCTGAGTAGTATTCCATAGTGTATATGTGCCACATCTTCTTTATCCAGTCTTCTATTGAAGGGATTTTTGGTTGTTTCCATGTCTTGGCCACTGTGAACAGTGCTGCAATGAACATGGGGCTACATGTGTCTTCACGTATCAATGTTTCTGAGGTTTTGGGGTATATACCCAGTAGAGGGATTGCTGGGTCATAAGGTAGTTCTATTTGCAGTTTTTTTGAGGAACCACCATACTTTCCTCCATAATGGTTGTACTACTTTACAGTCCCACCAACAGTGAATGAGGGTTCCTTTTTCTCCACAGCCTCTCCAACATTTGCTATTACCCATCTTGTTGATAATAGCTAATCTAACAAGGGTGAGGTGGTATCTCATTGTAGTTTTGATTTGCATTTCTCTAATAACTAATGAAGATGAGCATCTTTTCATATATCTGTTGGCCATTTGTATCTCTTCCTGGGAGAAGTGTCTGTTCATATCCTCTAATTTTCTAAGCAGTTAATAGAATGATTTTGAATCTATTGCTTATAGAAAATAAGATTAAAGATCTTTGGTTTTATACTTTACTTTCTGTGAGATTTTAGGAAGGAGAGATTTTTCTTCTATTTGAATTTTACCCTTTCATAGAAAAAAGTGGTACAATGCTGAGTATTTTATCATAATGCACAAAATATAGGAGTGGTATAATGCACATGAAATAAGGTATATAAGAATACTTAGTAAACAGTTACATGCTATAAAAAGTACCCAGTTGACAAAGGAAAATATATATCACCTATGTCCATGTTAGTTGACCTTAACTAAGTAATAATGCCAACCCAAATAATAATTAAAAGGAAGGATATAGCTAAATCAAAATTCCTCATAAATAAGAAACAGACTGATAGGCAATAAAACATATTATTAATTATTTTGAAATTTAAATTATAATGAGATACTTAAATTATTAGGCATGTATAAATATAAATGATTAAAACATATAAATAGTTAAGTGCTTCAAAAAGCTGGAATATATAATGAAGTATACTGTTCATACTTAGATTTGAAATGATTTTACTGACTTTCAATCTATATCAATATTTGATCATTTATCTTCATGCTAATGATACTTAATAATATCTAATAGTCATGAATCAGGATATTATTAACGAGCTTGCTTATCTTCCACTGGTAAAATTTAGACATTTTGCTCATTATTTTTCAAAATTCAATAAGCTACAAGTAATACCTCTCCATAAAAATTTGTAAAATAAACCAAGAATTAAATGAGTAAAAGTTTGGTGAAAAGTCTGTATCTTTCTGAATCTGAATCTATCGTCCCTTTAAAGACGTGGTGTCACTGCTTCAGAAATTAGAACTTACTTTCTATCCCTGTTTTTTCTATAGGGCATTTGATATAACTTCAACATGTTATGTTTTTAAAATTCGTAGTTAACAGTGTGCTCTATTAGTGAGTTTTACTAGGAGATCTCAGGAAAAATTGAAACACTTGCTATATTTTTCTAATTAAATAGAATTAAACATCATTAAGTAGGATTGTTACTACTGAGAACAAAATCAATGAAATAAGCAAAAAAGTGTAAATTATTGAGCATCTTAAGAGAAATATAGTACTATTGCTTTCATGGAAAATAAAATGTTATATGTATGTGAAGGTGACATTATTAATCTACCATCAGATCAATATTCAATTTTTTTTCTTATATTATTCATTAATTTACTAGGGCTTGTACTTAGCCAATATCTTGCATGTCTTAAACAGCTTTAAAGGATTATGATGTTGTCATTATTCCAGAAATGAGCCTATTATAACCCACCCCTAATAATGGAGATATATTTATGATCAGTGTGTATGAACTACAGTGTGTCCATAAAGTCATGGTGCACTTTTGACCAGTCACAGGAAAGCAACAAAAGACGATAGAAATGTGAAATCTGCACCAAGTAAAAGAAAACCTCTCCCAGTTTCATACCTATTCTGTGCAGTTCGATGTGGGCTCACGCACAGATTTTTTAGGGCTCCTTAGGTAGCTATCCCGTATAGCCTCTATAGACTCTTCACTGACTGATGGCCTACCAGAACGGGGTTTCTCCACCAAACTGCCGGTTTCCTTCAACTGCTTATCCCACCGAGTAATGTTACTCCTATGTGGTGGCGCTTCATTATGAACACGCCGATATTCACGTTGTACTTTGGTCACGAATTTGAATTTAGTGAGCCACAGAACACACTGAACTTTCCTCTGTACCGTCCACATCTGGACTGGCATGGCTGTGGGCTGCTCCGCTGTATACACGTTGTTACATCATCATCTGCACAGGCGCACAAGCCACATCATCCTACAGAAACTGGGAAGGTTTTCCTTTTATTTGGTGCAGATTTCACATTTCTATCATCTTTTGTTGCTTTCCTGTGACTGGTCGAAAGTGCACCATGACTTTACGGACACACTGTATTTAAAAACGAGATACAGAAAAAAGTACCCTCTTAATTTGTTTTAATAGGCTAATGAAACCTTTTTTTTCACATATTATATTGACAGCTGGACCCATGCCTAATAATAGTAATAATCTCAAATTCAGTCTAAATAGTCTGGTTTTCTTTGATGAGATGTGTAAACTCAGTGTTAGGTTTTTATTTCCCATTTTTGTTTTTTATCTTTATTGTAAAGACCAGTTCATACATGTGAAATTCAGGCATTCTTGGATTTTGGTATTAGTTGTTGCTTTTAGATAAATAGTTGGTCTTCATATTGGAAGTGATTCTTCTGTGAAAGGAAAAAGTGTTTCCTGAGGTGAAAAAAATGCTATTCTTAGTTGGATAAACACTTTCAATTTTGAAATATAACACTTAATTTGAAAAATAAGTATTTGGAATACTCAGAATTATCAGCTTACTTATAATAATAAATACTGGATCAATAGAATTTGATACTAATTTGAGTTTTCTTATTGAAATGGAGTGTATTTTTTGTAGGTCTTTTATTTCTTTAGTAATGATTTTCATTATTAATATAATTCATAATCATCACTGAAAAATTAAAAAATGCAGATAAGTATTTAGTAGACAAGTGTTAATAAAAAAACTTATCCATAAATCTACTACATACAAAGACAAATATTAATTTTTAATTAAACATGGAATAATTTTTTAAATGAACTTTATATGTGACACCTAGTACCTGGATCTCTGTTTCTAATACCAAACCAGGGATCTCTGGAGAAATGGCCAATTCTAAGATTGAGGCAGTAACTATAGAAGGTGGGCCTGGCTTATTTTGTAGTGCCAAAAAATTAAGTGCTCAAACCTCTCTTTCTTGCTTTCTCTCTCTCTCTCTCTCTCTCTCTCACACACACACACACACACAGACCATAATCACACACAATAATAGAGGTATGTCAAGAGATACAGGTTCTAATTGAAAGAACTCCCTGGCCATGCTGAAATGATTTGAACAAAAAATAAAGTAGTATTGATTATGACCCAAAGTATAAAATAAATATTCATTAAGTCATGATAATATAAATAAATGATTGAATATATAAATGACTGGTCAGAAGAGACAAATCTCTCATGCAATACATTTTAAAATAATATGTAGCTATTCTGTCCTCAAGGAAGAGGAGAATAACTTTCTACTTCTGATGTGTGAGATGAGCATGGTCACTTTCTCCAGCAAGTACAGAGTGAAGAGAGGAAAAAGAGTCATTTACAGTGAATAAGCCTGGGAAACAGTATCTTAGCCAAATAGATGGTCAAGGTCAATGTCAGCAGTCGTAAAGCATGTTGATAATGTGAGCCCTTGATATGATGGGATGAAAACAACGCTTTACCTTGGCGACCTTTATATAAAAACCCATAACCTCAATAACTAAGAGAAAAACATCAGATATTCCAATAGACGGGCAGTCTACAAAATACATACTTGACCATAACTCTTCAGACCTCTCAAGATCATCCAAACCAAGGAAAGTCTGAGTTGCCATCAAAGGTAAGAGGAAGACAAAAAAACAAACAAACAACTGAATGTAATGTGGTATCCGGGATTAGGATCCATGAAAGGAAAGTAACATTAGAGAAACACTAAGGAAATCAGAATAAACTATGTATTGTAGTTAATAATATATAATATTGGTTCACGAATGTAACAAGTGTCCGTACTAATATAGGATGTATAAATAATGGGAGAAACTTGATGCAGATTATAGGGAGCTGTCTGTACTATCTTCCAAATGTTTTTTATAAATCTAAAACTGTTCTGAAAAAGAAAGTGTATTTAAAATATTAGATTACAAAACATGTAGACTAATCATGGTGAAAAGTTATTTAAAAGGTGAAAATGTCTCTGGTCAGCAAGATTAATGTCATTCAATTAAATGCTTACTTTATTCACCTAGTTCAAGGTGCTACCATTCTGCCTATTTTTTTTAACTATTGATGCTGAATATAATAGAACTTATCATAACAACTTATACTTTTAATGAACTGGTCACATAATTACTTATTTTTCTAAATAAAATGTATTATTAAAATTTTCCAGGTCATCATCATTATAGGTTCTTGTGCAAAGAAAGCTAAGTTTTAGTAATGTCTTATAAATCAATCTTAAATGTTAAAAGAGAAGGCAAACTTTTTCCCTACCTCTTTTTTTGCTATTTTATTGATATTGACAAGATCTATCATCAGTGCCAGATATCTTCAGGTCTAGATGATGATTATGCTTCCAAAACTCTTGCCAAAATGGCTCGATGACTATTTATTCTTTTTCTGCCTCTTTGAATCTCAAGGAATCTTCTACATTAAATATGCTAAAGATTATTTCTTATTAAATATTATATGTATAACACATATATCGTTATTTTGAAAATTAAAAGTACACATAGGAGGCCTTGGCCGGTTGGCTCAGCGGTAGAGCGTCGGCCTAGCGTGCGGAGGACCCGGGTTTGATTCCCGGCCAGGGCACACAGGAGAAGCGCCCATTTGCTTCTCCACCCCTCTGCCGTGCTTTCCCTCTCTGTCTCTCTCTTCCTCTCCCCCAGCCAAGGCTCCATTGGAGCAAAGATGGCCCCGGCGCTTGGGATGGCTCTGTGGCCTCTGCCCCAGGCGCTAGAGTGGCTCTGGTCGCAACATGGCGACGCCCAGGATGGGCAGAGCATCGCCCCCTGGTGGGCAGAGCGTCGCCCCTGGTGGGCGTGCCGGGTGGATCCCGGTCGGGCGCATGCGGGAGTCTGTCTGACTGTCTCTCCCTGTTTCCAGCTTCAGGAAAAAAAAAAAAAAAAGTACACATAGGAGTCCTCTCCCACCCCCCAAATTTCTAGAAGCTGAGACTAATGTGTGTTCCAGCCAATGCAGGGTGGGCAGGAGTAGGGGCTACCATTTCACTTTATACCTATTATACCTATTCTATACGTTTTCTCAAAGCTTTCCCTTACTCCACATAGACTCTTTCTTTCTTTCTGTGTATATGTACATATTTCTATTGAAATCACGTTATCCCTTCTTTTATTTCAGATTGTTTCATACTTTTAAAAAACTTGTTTTACTTTCTGCTCAACTTATGTTTTACTGAGACAATTGTTGAGAAGTTAAGGCATGCTTTTAAAAAATTTCTTTCTGTTTTTAGTTTGTATGAGTCACAGCATAAAAGATTTCAAGGACTCATTTGGGGAAAGTTATGGAACCTGATCCCAGAATGTGTGATGAGAAGTTCTTTTTTCTTTTTCTTTTGGTTATATCCCATGGAATTTTCTAAAACAATAAAAATGTCTGAAAAAAACCTCAAATCTATATGATTATATTCTCTGGACTCTCATCAGAATCTTAGATTCAGGATTTTCATTTTTGTTACACAAAAGAATTTAATAACTTTTTAAAAAAGAGATTGTGCCTATTATAATTTAACTTAATCAAAAAGAGGCATGAAAAAATAGAATATTTTGACCAAGAACATTTTTTTATATTGAGAGAGAGAGAGAGAGAAGGACAGACAGGAAAGGAGAGAGATGAGAAGCATCAACTCATAGTTATGGCACCTTAGTTGTTCATCGATTGCTTTCTCACATGTGCCTTGACCTGGGTTGGGGGAGGCTCCAGCAGAGTGCGTGACTCTTTGCTCAAGCCAGTGACCTTGGGGTCAAGTTACCAACCTCTGGGCTCAAGCCAGTGACCATGGGGCCATGTCTATGATCCCACACTGAAGCCAGCATCCTCTCACTCAAGCTGGTGAGTGTGTGCTCAAGCTGGTAACATTGGGGTTTTGAAACTGAGTCCTCAGCTTCCCAGGCTGACACTCTATTAACTGCGTCACTGCCTGGTCAGGATTGACCAAAAACTTATAAACTGTATTCCTAGCTTGCATAACAGTGATAAGTGCAATTTATACTTTTGCATTTTTTTTACTTTCTGTCAATACATTTTTATTTCCTGCTGATACATTTTCAAGTAATTTTAGGCTACTAAACCTTTATTATATGCGGCTAAAGTGTCTGTTTGTCGCTGATAGCTTATTGGTTTCTTGCGTAACTGTACTAGCCAATGAGGTGAAGTTGCTACGGCTGAACACAAATTGAGCGGGTCAGGGGGAAGATGAACATTTGTTTGCATTGGCAATCATCTGCTTTTGAAACAATTGAAGGCTGAACGCAAATTGAGCGTGTCAGGGGGAAGGTGAACATTTGTTTGCATTGGCAATCATGTTTTACATAAAAACTACGTCTTAACGTAATTTCTTTTAAGAATGCCTCCTAGAAAATACAGCACTGAAGAGGAGAGAAAAGGAGCCAAAGCTGCACAAAAATGGCTTTCTCGACCAAAAGAAACCACTGAGCAGAGAAAGACAAGGCTTGCTTCAGTCGCAGAGCAAATGCGTCTTTCTCGGCAAAATGAGACTGATGAGCATAGAGAAACAAGGCTTGCCTCAGATGCAAGACAAAAAAGCCTGTCTCGACAAAATGAGTCCCTTGAACAAAGGCAGGAGAGAAATGCAAAAAAATGACAGAGTAATGCTGACCGAAATGCAAAAAGGATTAAAACAGTTTCAAACGGAGAAACTTTAATTTTTGAGCGGGAAACCCCATGGGACACTAAGCAAAGGGGCGTCTCGCCGCCTGCCCTGGGTAATTCAGTTTGAATTAGCAGACACCTTTGCACAAATCATTTTAATTACAATTTATAATATCTAGAACAGCGGTCATTTCATATGACCGCCGGGCTTTCTAGTTTATAATTATAACTAGAGTGCTGTTTTTTAAAATGTCTTTGTTAATAAAAATAAATCATTTTGGATCATCAATTTTGAGGTTTAACTTTACATATTAGAAGACAAATTATTTAAATAGTAGTGCAGTTGTATATGTATTAATTTAATCCTTGACACATATTCTGAATCAAAATTCACTTTTGAAGACAGAAGACATTCACTACTGTCTTCTGTTTTATATTTTTATATTATAATCTAGTTAGTGCGTTATAAGTTGCTCCTGAGCCAACTGGTATAGTAGACAGACTATACTGTCTGCAAAAGTATTTGCATAACAGAGTTGTATAAGATGAGTTATCTGTAATTTTAAAATGGGAAGTTAATACATACCAAGATTATCATATCAACTTTTGAAGTTAAGACTTTTATCATCTGTGAAGTAGCTGTTCAAAAGCATTTCTACTGTATATACAATGACAGAATACCAGTTGCCTTTCACTGGCTAGATTCACATTGCACAGAGCCACAGGGATTGTTGTTTTAGACTATATTGTGATGAGATTTGGCAGAGAGTGTTCATTGTGCAGGTTTTAAAAAGGGCAAGTTTTTGGCAGAATTACTTGCATAGAGAAAGAATGCAATGCTTATACATGTGCACTCAATAAAACCTTCAGAAAGCTTGGGCTAGGATCCTACGGATATCTCACTCCAGCCTGCCCCGCCTCTGGATGATGATTGTTTAGAACCTTCTTTTGTTGTGTCTCTATCACATAGGCCTCTTCATATTCCAGGAAATGATACTTTTGATTCATATTTCAAAAGCTATTACAGTCTAGTGATCCAGTCGTTTCATATCCTGTGCCCTCCCCTTGAGGTTTATTAAGAACAGCGATTACAGCAGGTCTGCTCTTTCCTGATGTTTGCCACACAGCCGCCATGGCCATGCCGTCCTTTTTGAATATTTGTAACACTTGGTTGTTTCTGATAATCAGAAATAAAGATTTAGAATTTCTCATTTTTGCTTTACTTACTATATAAAAGCAGTATTGAAAAGTGTTTTTCTTTAACTAGATAAGGTATTAGGATGAGCAAAACAAAAGTCTTATAAATTCCTCAAATCAATATAAAGGACAAATCAGTGTCAGCCACATGAGCCAACAATCTCTATTCTTTCCTCACAGGGCACTGGCTGTGCAGGTTTCTCCTTTCATTTGGAATAATTTTGTCTTTCATTGCCACCACCTTTCCTGGCCCCCAAATGCTGCCCACTCTGCATGCCAATCTCACATCCGTTAACTAAATCTTGCTTCGAAACATATTTTTCACTTAAATTCTATCTACTTGTCCTTAATATATTTTATAGTTTCTAATAACCGTTACTGTCTCTCTTACTTCTAGTATCACAAGACTAAGGTTCTGAAGAATAAGAAGGAAATGGTTGTTACTTCCACATCTTTCTTGATATTCTTGTAGCTGTAGCATATGACCAAGTCTTGTACATGAGTATGCAATCTCTAGTGCTTTAATTGGAATGAAAACATTCAGATTCCATTGCCTTTGTTTCTTCCTCTTTGGCTACTTTGGATATATAATTAACATGGTTTATTTCACACATATATTCCTTTACCATAACGGTTATTTCACACATACTCATATTACTTTTGATACTTTTGTATGTTTAATTCCCTTTTTATCTTTTATTTAATTCAATTCAAGAAGTATTTATAGAGTGCCTGCTACGTTCTGGGCACTGTAAAAGTCACTAATGAAATACATATAAAAAAACATTGTTGCTATCCTGAGGTAGACAATTATAAATGAATTCATTATTGTTGTGGGCCAAGTCAATCACTTTGTTATTAAACCTAATAAACACAAGCTTCTATTTGTGGTCTTGGTGTTTTCTCTCTATAGCCTCCTCCATGACTCCATGATTATGCCATCTTCTTCCCTAGCTCTGCTTATATTTATGCGGAGACAATGCCCAGAGCATTATCTCCAGCCCTGACTTCTCTCTCGGGTCCCATTTATTTTGCCACACCATTACCACACCTGGGGATTAGTCCTCATTGCCCAATCCTCTCTATGGAGGTCTGGCAACTGAAAGTCTCAAGAGTCTTGATTAGTGGAACTTTAAAATGGGGCCTTAAAGTGTGGGAGGGAACATGGTACAATACTTAAGACCAGGGGTCACCAAACTATGGCCCCTGGGCCGCATGCAGCCCCCTGAGGCCATTTATCTGGCCCCCGCCGCACTTCTGCAAGGGGCACCTCTTTCATTGGTGGTCAGTGAGAGGAGCATAGTTCCCATTGAAATACTGGTCAGTTTGTTGATTTAAATTTATTTGTTCTTTATTTTAAATATTGTATTCCCTTTTTTTTTTTTACTTTAAAATAAGCTATGTGCAGTGTGCATAGGGATTTGTTCATAGTTTTTTTTTATAGTCCAGCCCTCCAATGGTCTGAGGGACAGTGAACTGGCCCCCTGTGTAAAAAGTTTGGGTACCCCTGATTAAGACTATGAAAGCAGACAGACAACCCAGGTTCAGATCCTAGCTCTGTCACCTCTGAGCTGTGTGATTCAGACAATTACTTGACTTTTTTACATCTGTTTCTAATCAGAACTGGGGGTTCATGAAAGTCCTAACCTCATAGCGTTATTTTGAGGAATACACGGGTTAATATAGGAGACTCAAATGCTTATTTGATACACAGATACATTGTCTATCATCTTTTCTCTGTCCTTACGCACATTATACATATTGCACATAGATTACATTCTCATGCTATATGTGCACTACTCTATGGCCTTTTTGTTTTTTATACGCCGAGTTCTAGTCACCTCTTTCAAAGAACAGCCCTTGGGTGACCTTTCTTTGTTATATTACTGGATAAGAGAATGACATTTTAGAATTGACTGTTACCAGCTTCTTTTTTTTGCACACAGGTGTGTTTTTAAAGACAAAAATTGGGGGAATACTGCAGAAGACCATGGTGTAAGGATATGAGGAAGAATCTAGGGCAAAGGAATCCTTCAACACTAGTTATCACAGAAGAAACAACTGGTTATAGAGACTAAACATCAAATCATCTAATTCTTGGGTGCCATATCTACTGTACATTACCACTGGCTTCGTACCTCCTTGCTGAGTGCCCCATCTCCAAATAAGCAGCGCAGATTGGCACAGCCACCTTCTCTGCCCCACACTTTCTTGTACTCAATGCATAGATTTTTTTATCCCTCCAACAGGGCCTGCTGTCATTTTGATCTTGTCTCACAGCTTGCTTCCATGGTTGGGTCACTGTCTTGTCTCTATAACTCTCCTGGAATAACCAGATACTGCTTTTGGCACCTCTCATTTAATGCTTCAGTTTCAGAATATTTTATTTTAGTCCCCTTTATAGAAAATATATGGAAACAAGTGACTTAATTCACTATCCACCACTTGCAGATCTGGACATATACCCAGAAACATTCTCCTGTCTTCAGTCTCATGTCCCCGGTCTAGACTTTTTCTAGATGACTTACGAGTGGGGAACTTTTCTTACTGGAGCTCTTTACCTTAGTCAAGATTCCATACTCTTCCTAAAAATGGGGTTTCAGGGCACCTTGCAGAAACCTGCGATACAGAACTTGTGGAATCAGATTGGCTAAAGGAAGCCAAGCCCTTATCTCCCAACCAGGAAATTTGGGAAAGCCCAGAGATCAATGAGTAAGGCCTGCTTCTAGGTGTGAGCAGTCTAATACCAAAGAGCATCTTTGTCCTCTGCTGCCTCACCTGCTTGACAGTCTAGACCAGGGGTCTCAAACTCACAGCCCGTGGGCCGCATGCGGCCCGCTGAACAATTTTGTGCGGCCCGCAGACTAATCCACGAAGTTCAATATATTTTGGATAAAATTAAGTAAGCCTAGGGGCCTACTTGTATTTTTCATTTCTCTAGCATCCTAGCTAGATATTAGCTTAGTTAACAGCAGTTGTGATGTGAACTACAGTTTCTGGTCGTTTTGTGACACTGAGTAAACTGCATGTACGATTGTGCTTGCTCTGATTTTTTTTTGTTTTCAACTGCAGTGAGAAAAGTGTTGCGTAACAGTTGCCTTTTGTAGACCTAGTGGGGCCCGCCGAACGGCTGTGATCTTGCTCTGCGGCCCACATGCTGAGTTGAGTTTGAGACCCCTGGTCTAGACTATAACTAATAGAAGCAGTATGTATGTTAATCAGTAATAATTGAACTTAAAGGTCGCTTTAGCTTCTGAGCAACTAGAAGTGAAACTGAATAATGTTTTAGTTATTTAATGGGAAAATACTTTTCTAATGCTTTTCTTGGTATTGTTGCAAATTAGTCTGTTCCCATAATTGTTACTTTTGCATATGAATATTTATTAATATACCATGTATTAATCATAATTTATAAATTATCTATCTTACATTACATATCTTATACCTATTTTATATTAATAACACTTTATTAAACCTCATTTCTATTTTATGGAAAGTGAAATGTGTTAGAGATGAAATAAGCAAGATTCACTTGAAATATTTTCTCAATAATCATAAAGCTTATTACTCTACAATGTTCATCCTAGGGATAGTAAATATATTCTTATGGTTGCAAATAAATTCAGCAGTAATACTCAGTAAATATCAATCTGCTGACTTCTCTCTTGATCGGATATTAAATAAAGGAGACATTTCTATTACTTTTCTAACTACTTTGCTGCAGTTTTTCAAGTGATTATTTTCAGGTTCATCCTGGGGACCAGCCAGGCTAGTAGTGGGTTTTCTAGGTGCTTACAGGAACACTAAAAAGAGGGTGATCTGGGTCAAAGTATCAGTTCTAGGTCCATAACCCAGGATTGAAGGCAGGTAGGGAAGGTGGAAATATATTGGGGAAGCCATGCAAGTTCTTATTTTGTGCCCCTGTGATTTCGGGGTTGCACCTGACTGCTTCTTGTATACAGCTGTCACACCTTCCTCTTTCTTTTTCTTCCACCAGTTCACCTTGCCCACAGTTTGCTGCTTTTCCTTCCGCAGACTGCCTCACGGATCTATTCATTTTCCTTGTTTCAGTTCTTATTTAAATGGGAAAGACACGTGAATTCTTCACCCTGACCTCTCCCCGGATCGTGGTCACTCCGCCAGTATTTTCTTCAGTAGTCCACACAGTTCATCAAACGTGAGGAAGCAATTGAAGTTCTTATTGTGGGAGTGAAAGGAATTTTCTTCTACCCGTCTAGGTTCTTTTAGCTGGTTCTAATATTGAAATCAATATGAGTCAGAGTAACTGGAGAAAATAAGCAAATTAATTATAGATATGCACATGGGAGCCCCACATACCTGAGAGGTTCAGAGACAGAAAGTTAAAATTAGGTCTATAGCAGTGGTGAGACACATAATTTAACAACCAGTTCTCTGCTCTAATGACCGTTTTAGGTATAAAAAACTGATATACCAAAAAGTAGTTTATTATTTCATGCATTTAATACTTAAATAAGAATAAAAGAGGTACACAAAACCAGATTGTTACAAGTTTTAAATTATTAATGAAAAAATGTTAAATAATACCTGACCAAAACAATAAAACTGTTATTTATATTGTTTCTTTTTTAATATTTTTTAATTCATTTTAGAGAGGAGAGAGAGAAGGAAAGAGAAAGAGAGAGAGAATAGTGGAGAAGCAGGAAGCATCAACTCCCATATATGCCTTGACCAGGCAAACCCAGGGTTTCGAACCAGTGACCTCAGCATTTCCAGGTCAACGCTTAATCCACTGTGCCACCATATGTCAAGCCCCATATATTGTCTCTTGATTGGCATCCTCACTTGCAGTTTTTTTCACTTATGAATAGAATGTTCATTACTATGGGTGCTAGAATATGCTGTTGCAAAGATGAACATTAAAAAAGAGAGAATGTAAATTTGTGATTTACATATGTAAAAACAAGGTAAGAAACTCTATTCAGGACAAACAGTAAGAGCAACATAAATGTTAAACATATATGACAACAAAATAAGGACTCACTATTTTATCTCACAAACTAGATATTTTTTTAAAAAGGCCAGCCACCCACCTTAGAGAGAACCCTGATTACAAGTGCCGTTTTAACAACTGGTTTGCCGAACTGAACAAAAAATTAGGTTTTGGTTCTGCCGAACCACTGAGAACTGGCTAAATCCCACCACTGGTATATATGGCATCCTGAGCAAGAACTGAGGTGAGAGCCTGGGGCTTTGTAGGGGAGGAGGGCAATTCACAGTATGAGAAGAAGATTGGATGTTTAATAATTAGACTTTTGCCCAGCTGTATTGATAGCTTGTGAAATGCTATTTCTGATAATAACTCTTATTATGGGCAAGGCCTTAGATACAAATTTTTTAAAGGAGAGATAAGAATTTGTCTTGAGCTCACAGGATCTGTTACTTCAGCTCAAAAGAATCCACATGCCCAAGTAGCACCTCTTGGGCAGGCTTTCCGAGCTCTTTCATAGTTAGGATCCCGTCTTGTGGTTGTGATTTTGTACACACACATGTTACTAATGTGGTGGAAAGTGAGTGAACTTTGAAGTCGAAATTTGTTGTTTGGGAAAATTTGGTAAGTTATTTAACTCTATCAGCTTTGGTATATCCATACATAAATGACAATTTTGCATACAAAACACATGTGAGTATGAAATGAGAACATGTAAATAATGAATCTCCCCCAGTGCCTGATATCATTGTTATTTAATATTTCAACACCAATAGTTTTATATCTTTTCACCAATATACATTAAGTATGTTCTGCCGGTGGTGAAAACCTTGAAATGCCAGGAGACAGACTTTGGATTACATTCCATAGGCAATTGAGAATGCTTAAAAGTTTTTGAACATAAAATAACTTAAATTTTAGGAAGATGAACCTAGTAATAGTTTTCAAGGAGCCCGATGAAGAGATTCTTCATAGATGTAATAAGGGCTAGACTTACAGGATGGTGATGAGAATTGAATGTGAGGGTGCCAGAGCAATACAAGGTTATTATATCAAACTTCTACTATTTAGGTATGTCTGTATTTCATGACTTTCCTTATTATATTTTCAAAGTATTATTTTTATTGAGGGAACTTTGCACTTAACATGACTTAGAACTGTTTTTATCTTTCTCTCTTAAACCTAGGTGTGTTTACCTTCAAACTTTCTCATTGATTTTATACATTTTGAAAGGAATGCACATTGTTTGCAGAATTCACAAGGAAACAAGTAATATCTTTCCACATATAAGGTCTGAGGTCAGAGTTGATTCCAGCAGGATATAGAATACCTCATGAATTTTTTTCCTGTTAAAGGAGGTTAAATATTTTGGATTATTAATGTAATTTTTAGAGACAGAGGATGTGGAGTGCGCACAGCCGGCAACTTCCAGGCAGGCATCATGGGAAGCCAGTGACATCTTAACTACTTAGTTTGTGAAATAAAATAGTAAGTCCTTATTTTGTTGTCATATATGTTTAACATTTATGTTGCTCCTGCTGTTTATCCTGAATAGAGTTTCTTACCTTTTCTTAAAATCTTTTAGTATCCTGTCTATTTTGTACATGCTAATTCAATCCTCACCTTTATAAAGATAACAATTCACAAAACATAAATAAAATCAGTAACTATTTTCACTGTCACACACACATTTTATAAACAAATATTTTAATTTAAAAATATTTTATATGAATACAGTTTATATGTATATATTTCCCTAACAAACTATCACCTCCTTAAGGTAGAGACATTTGTCTATATCTCGAATGTATTTTTCTTGACACTTATGATAACAGCCAATCATTGTTGATTTGTAATTGCAAGTGTAAATAAATCAAAATAGAGGTGTGAGAGTCAAAAATATAAGATAAAATCTTGAGTCATATGCAACATTAACAAAATACTTTGTTAATGAACTAGATACTTAAGCTATTTTTTTTTAAATTTTAGTTAGAATCAGGAAGTCTTGGAATTATGTTTTCTCTCTCAATTAAAAACATCAAAAGTCTTGAGATAGCAGTAATTATTTAATGAAAATATTACCTTGCCAGGATAAGCTCTTTTATAGCAGCATTCTATACCGTTAACAAGGTTTGAAAATGTCTCAATTACTCTATTTTTCCTCCTTACTATCGGTTCATTTTGACTCTAGGTTATCTTCATTCAAAAGAATGGTAAGAACAAAAAATATCTTTGACAGTAGCAGACAACCTGCTAGTATTCAGAACATAGTATTCTTAAAGTTCAATTTTACAGTCTAATTATATTAAATTTCTGCATCTCCAATACAGAATTTTGGAATTTCCCCAACATGGTATATTTTGTTAAAACTTTTAACAAAACTAGCAAGAGTTTTTGTTTGTTTTGTTTAATTCCTGACTTGAAAATAATCAGGGTGTAAGTCTCATGACTTTTTGGTCTCAGGATGTCTATTTGAAAATACTTGTAATTAAGGAATAATAAATAGTAAAATAACTTTTGTCTAGTTTGTCTTGTGGACTTACGATATTTCAGAATAAAAGGAAACCTAAAAGAATGTTTAGTTCAATTTGTTTTTATTTTACAGAGGTGATTGATGATGAAGTAATGTGAATTCTCTCTCCTCTCCTTCTTAATCCCTCCCTGTTATTTCTCTCCTCCCTCTCTCATTTACTTCCTTCCTTAAACATGAAAGACATCTATATTCTAAGATGGGTGCTGACTGTTTGGACGGCAATGGCCCCACATTTAAGTAATTCATGATCCGTGTCTATAAGACACTACTTGCCCTATAGTGTGTCTTGTAATGTGTTCTGAGGCACACAACTGAATAATCACAAAGCTGAGATTATAACTAAAGTCTCTTCACTCCTAGAAGGACAAACATCCTATTTCTTATTGATGTGGACCTCATCAAGAAAGATTCATTTGATGTGATCCCCGAGAAAGAATTTATCTGCTGATATGAATTTGCCATGGTTAACCAAGGGCCCAATTTATATAAATAATAAGGGCCTAGTGGCCATTTGCTGAAAGGGGCTTCTTACATAGTTTATATACCAGGAAGAAACTCAGACTGAACTCTGAGCTTCCTACACTGTGACCTGCTTGTTTCTGCTGTCTGGGTCAAATACTACAGGGAAGCCCTGTTTCCCTTTCTCTACGGATTGAGACCTTCCCCATCCAATCAGAACTGCACAGTTTGGATGCCTAATTTACATAAAACTGACCTAATGGATAATCTGGGGAGGGTAGCTTTTGCTATTTCTTTAAATGCTGGCGTCCGCTTTGTCTCTATGGATCACAGTTTAGGTTGCTGCATGAGTCTATGTCTCCCAAGCTTCAGTTCCTTTCTGCTCAGAGATTCTTCTATTTTTATTATACTCTGTAATTAATTTTAGTTTGCCCTGAAGTCAACAGATGATTTAGAGAATAAATCTAATGTATTCTATTGGAATTTTTGACACACCCAGGTAAGGTGACAACTACTAGTGACATAATGATGACTATTTCTGAGAGAACAAATTAATTTTTTATCTGATAACCAAAGACTCTATTCTGATTATGATCACCAAAGCTGTAGAGCTGCCACTGATATGGTCTTTTAGCTACTTTTATTATAGAAAAAGAGTACATTTATAAATGTATACCTTTATTAATACTGTATAATATTTTACCTATGTGTCTGCATATACATACTCTCACATTTGCATATATCTGAAGGAGAACAGTATGTGCTCCCAAAATATACCCCTTTGGCATAGGGATTATCTTGACTTTGTTATTTTTAAGAAACAACGCAGACAGGGGAAGCTCTGAAAACCTCATAGATGTTACCTTTTTGTGTAAAAAAAAAAAAAAATTATATTTACAAGGAAAATTTCTATTGGTAAGGGTGTCTTCCTCTCTGTACCCAGAAGAGGGGGATGACCAAATCTCTAGAAACTCTTACCAGTGGAGAAGGCAATTGCTTTAAATTTGCATAACAATCATACCTTTGTTTACTGTGCTTTTCCTGATAGATTCCCATAACTGAGTCTCACTGGACTCCACATCTTCCTTTGTCTTTAGCTAAAGGTAATTAAATGATGGCTTGGGCTATTTGGTGATTTACTCAGTTTTCCTGAGTCTCTCCTATGTATACAGGAGGTATGCATATTGTAAACTTCTGGGGTTTTTTTCTCCTATTAATCTTATTTTTAAATTATTATTAAAGGTGTTCTCAGCCAAGAACCTAGAAGAATAAAGGTAAAATTACTTTTCCTCCTTTGAAATCTAAGTATATTTGTACGTATATGTCTTTCATGCAACATTTTAATCCTTTATTATGTCTACTGGGTCATTATATATACTTTATGTCTACTATATATCATTATATATACTTTATATTATAGTTTTATATATGTGTTTATATATATATATAGTAAGATTAACATATTAGTTAAAAGACATTAGGTGATTATAAAATATTGGAAACATTGAATAAATTAATAAAAACTTATTAAGAAAGAGTCAATATTGGGACAAAAAGAGAAACCCTACAGTCTTGAGTAAAGTACTGTATTTCTCCATGTATAAAATGCACCCCCTTTTTAAAAATTTGGGGTCTAAAAACTGGGTGCATCTTATACAATGGTTGTAGATTTTTTTACTTGCATTTCCCATTTTTCCACGCTTATTTTTTCTCTCATTGTTGAAGACAGTGATTCATCAGACAGCTGAGGACAAGCTAATGGATGGGAGTTTTGACAGTGGTGAAGAGTTGTATGAATTTTATGATGAATAAATCTTGAGTTCAGTGACTTTATGTAATACATTTTTTTTCAAATTTCTGGCCCCCAAATTAATGTGCAGCTTATATATGGGAACATCTTATACATGGGAAATATAGTAGTTTTTATATTAACAGTAAATAACAGAAATGCACATTCAGAATCAAACTCTCCGCTCCCAGTTGTAACATTCACCCCTGAAATTGCCTGTTTCCTGGTCTGTGCCCTCAGTTATAACATAAGCTCTGAAATGGCTGGAATATGTCTATCTTAATCACCATGTTATGTCTATGGTGCTAAGTACATGGTAGATGCTCAATAATAAGTATTAAATGAATGAATGATTCCTGACTAGAATGATATGCCTGTGAAGTGTCCTCTGTAATGCTCTGACTGGTTTAGGATATTCAGGAAGAGTCTTCCAGATAGTCTAGAAACTGTGGAATCTTTGATTTGCTTTTTCTTCCTTATTTGAGTTTATCTTCTGACTTACATTGTTATCTGTCAGTTTTAGGATAACTTTATCATTCAGTAAACCCAAACCAGAGACAGATTGAAGGCAACTTGCCCTCATGCACATTCTATAATTCATTTTTAAAGAGATGCTTTTGGTAGTAACTCAGCAACTTTAAAATTAAAAAAATGGTAATAAATCATATTAAAATATTGATAATAATTGTTGAATAGTATTTGCTGTTAATCATTCCTTGTGTAGTTTATTCTGTGTAGTTTGTAGAAAGGATGAAGCTCTCTTGGAATTGGTGTCTAACTGCACCTTTCCTCCCTCAAAATGTTAAGCAATGGATAGGTAGGTGTATGACCAGTACTTACTACCATCATCACCATTCTCATACAGGTTCTCATTGGATTCCAGCAGATGGTAAAGAAACAATGGAGCCAAAAAATGGTGGGCCATTCCTTTATTCAAGTCTCATACCAGCCAACAAGCAAACACACAGGGAAACACTTCCCTTTCACTCAGAATTCACAAGGCTACTGACACATTCTACGGTTCCACAACCAGGAGAATCTTCTTCAGTTTCCTCTAGAATCAAAGGCCTCACCAGTCCCAAAGCCCATCACCTCTGGTTCCTCAGCTTCTCCTTCAGCACTCTGCCTTCTCTCTGCTCTCTCTGCACAAGCTCTGCTCAACATGGCTTCTTTCTCCTCCAGAAAACATTAGCAAGACAATGGCCCTTCCCAAGCAGGTAGGTAATTTGCAATTCCACAGATCACATACCTGGCATTGCCCAGTGCCATTTTTAACAATAAAAGTGACAAACTAAAATAATACAGATTTTACAAACACATTTGCCCAACAGCAGGTTATGTGGGCAGAGATGGGTCCTTTTCCATGTTTTTAAATAAAATACAAACAAAAAATGCTGGTTCAAAACGTTGTCAAACCATTCAACTATAGTGTGGATTTCAATCCAAAATAAATATCCACATGAAAAACATTCATGTTAGCAGAATACAATGTGGCTTTTGGTTTGTTTATTGTTCTTTGTTTGTAGGAGGTGTCAATTTATCTAAAATGTTGCCACTTTCCATTTATCATCTGGGTGTGAACAAAAAAGAGAGATAACCTCTTTTTACACAATATCATGCCTTCTTGATGCAGTCACTTTTAATAATAGAAACCAAAAGAAATGTTTCCAAAGTATTTATCATAATTCTACCAGGAAGCAGATGTGCAGTCTTATTTTTATCTTAATCATGTATTTATCTATTGCATTACATCTTTCAGTTGTGGATATTTTCCTGTAGAGGGAAATTCCATTCTTCCTGGAATAATAATAATTCTCCAAGTTTGATATGTATTTTTAAAGTGGTGAATTGATATAAAAATACATTCTCCCTTCTTATGTGTATTGGTCTCTTGATTGTATCTCTATATAGGTAAGAGCTTGATTGCTTATAATCCTTACTGAGGTTATTTCTGGGGTATCATAAAAACAAATCTAGGGAATTTCAAGGGGAAAATAATCATATTCCCACTAAAATATAGTCAAATGGATATTCTACAAGAGTATCAGCTTCATAGAAAATTATATAAAGGTGTTTGTAATAACTTATCCTCCTATCATTCTAGCTTTTTCATTCTTTTCTTTATTCTTACTGAAATGATTTTTGTCTCCATCAGAACATCTCCCCCCTAGGTCCTCTATATTTCTGGAGACTCTTGGTTTCACCTGTCTATGTATCCAGCTTAGATCTCTAAGTCAGGCATTTCAAACACAAATTTTTAGCTTATCACAACATTTCACATGCTGATGCTTTGATATAGTTGATGTAGTTTCTTACACAATGATGCCTAATCTGGCTCCAGCTCTCTTGTTCTCATGTGGGCTTCTATACACCTGTGTCTAAAGCAATACCTGTTAGTTCACTAGCCTCCTTGCTGGTGAATATTTCTCTAGGGCCAATGCACTGCTGATAGTTTCAGAACATTGTTCAACCGTCTTTTGACAAATTTGGCAATAAATAATCATATTCACCACACCTATAAGCTGTCATTCAGACCATGGTATGATGAGTTGCTTTGGCCATAGTCTGTTATACCCCCTAGCACAAAACCTCTAAGGTCTGTTTCCTTTTCTGCCTTTGTATCTTCCTGGATTTGAAACACAAAATGTGTAAAATAAAACAGAGTTTTAAAAAGTTGTATTTTCTTCACTGAACTTTCTAACCTACTTTATTTGTTTCTGTTATCACCATACAAACAGTAGTCTGAATTCTATACAGTAGTCATTTCTAATGCAATGTAAAGACTGTGTTTTAGGCCTAGTCATTCTGGGTGCCCATCCTCACTCACTCTGTCACTTGTTGGCTAGTAGCTTTGGAAATTTATTTTATCTTTATATTTTAGTTTCCACATCTATAAAATGGGGTAATATATAAGAATATTTACTAGGTTACTGTGGGAATCACATAAGCCACTATGGATTCACAATTTAGAATAGTGTCTGTACCTTAGTTACCCCTGCACAAATGTTAGGTGCTATTTTCATCACTTTCCTGTGTACTCTATTTCCAGCTTGTTCAGCAAATTTTCTTAAAAGTTCCTTCTTTTCCATTCTCACTGCCAGCACCATGATTCAAACCTTCATGACCTTTCACCTGAATTATTTAATAGACTCCTAACTCCTATTTCTGTTCTCATTTAATTGTAAACCCTAATCAATTTAGGATGTTGCATTGAAAAACCTTTATCTTGAAATACTTTGGCTGGGAGAGGTGCAGCAATGACATAAAAGTGAGAGTTTTGTATTCAGATTTTCTGAAGACAAAAATTCCAGCGGTACTTCAAAGCAACCCTATGGTGAAGAAATTGCAAGTGAGGACGCCAATCAAGAAGCAATATGGAGAAGAAACAAGATGGCAATGGAGTAGGCAGACGTACCAACTTCCACCTCCCAGAACCAAAGTGGATTACAAACTAATTTTAAGAACCATCATCTGGAAAAAACAACTTTGGACTAAACTAAGAGGACTCTTCAACCAAGGAACGCTAAAGAAGGCACACTGAGACTGGTAGGAAAAGCGAGAACACAAAGAGGGCTGCCCAGCTCCCTGGAGCAAATGGTAGCCAGGAGAGACTCGCGTCTCGGGAAGTGAGTTTAGCAGGAAGAGGAGGATTCTGAGTCCCAGAAACAAAGCTCCAGCCTGCAGCACCAGAGCCTAGAAGAGGCGTATGGACAGTATATAGCTGGAAACAAGACAGGATAGTGTTTGTGAGAAAGAGACTGATTTCTAAGACCCAGGATTCTTCTTAAAAGGACTGAGCAGAAAACCTCTCTCACAACCACTCACCCGGGGCTCCAGGGGACAGGGAGAGAGAAGAGGACCGGAGTAGCAGGTAGAGGAGGCACAGGAAGAAACATTTTGAGAGACAGCCACCCTAACCTCTGGGACAAGTCACTCCCCAAATCTGAAGTGAATATTTCCCCTGGAAACAGCAATACCAGCAAAGGGAAGCAGGACACCAGCCAAAAAAGCTCTCCTGCTGCACTCAGAGCAGAGTTGCTTACAAAGAGGGAGCTTTTGGGACTACAATAGTGAGTCTTAGGGTCTGAGCTGCAGCGCCCCCACCCACACCTCTGAGGGATCGCCGGAGAGCTGGCGGTGGCAGGACGCGGAAGCATGGTTGGGTCAGCAAGGGCGGAAGCCGGCTGGCCACCACTGAGGCCCAGGTGTGAACTCAGTCTCACCCAGCTGGGGAGGAAGGGGCATGCAAAAGTGGTCAAGCACAGCTGCGAGCCGTCTGTAATCCAGCCTATGGGGGAAGGGCAGGAGCCCCGGAAGGGGTGGAGACCTGCCCTTCAGCAAGGGGGCAGGAGCACAGCCCTACCCCGCGTGCGGAACCAGGCTTGTGGCATGACATGGGAGCTGGCTCCTCCCACAGGGCTGGAGCCAAAAGCCCAGAAGAGGTGGAGTCCTGCTACTGAGTGTGGACATGCAGCCTGGCCCGGCCTGTGGAGCCAAGGCTTTCAGCCGTCCCATGAGCAGGCTCCTCCTGCAGGGGTGGGCCAAAAGCCTGGAATCAGGCAAGACCCACAGCTGAGCAAAGGTGCTCAACCCTGTCCTCAGGGGCGAGCATAATGCCACCCGTGGGGGTGGGGCTTGTACACCCAAGAATGTGATCACAGTCACTCCCGTGAAGGAGAGGCAGAAACCACAGCAACAGCCCCAGTGGGCAGGCACCGGCAATGCCCATACCCCAAATGTCCTAGGCAACAACAGCAGAAGGGTGGCGGGCCTGCAGACAGACCACACCTAGGGAACACAGAGGCCACACCCAGTGGACTCCAGAGGCCAAAACTTTCTTTTACACAGACAAAATGAGAAAGAAAAGTAATGCAACACTGAATCAACAGGGAATCAAGAGAAAACCCCAGAAAAGGACCTGAATGAGTCAGATATAACCAAATTACCAGATGCAGAGTTTAAAATAATGATTATTAGGATGCTAAAATATATTAGAACAATAGATGGTCATTATGAACACCTTAATAAAGAGATAGCAAATATAAAAAAGGACTTTGAAATAATAAAAACGAATCAGTCATAAATGACAAATACAATATCAGAAATGAAGAATACAATGGAAGGAATTAAAAGCAGGATGGATGAAGCTGAGAATCAAATCAGAGAGTTAGAGGACAAGACAAATAAAGGCACGGAAGCAGAGCAGAAAAAAGAAAAGAGACTCAAAAAGTCAGAGGAAATTCTAAGAGAGCTCTGTGACAACATGAAGAGAAATAACATTCGCATCATAGGGGTTCCTGAAGAAGAGAAAGAACAAGGGATAGAGACTTTGTTCAAGCATATCATAGCTGAAAACTTCCCTCAATTAAGGCAGGAAAACATCTCACAAGTTCAAGAAGCACAGAGAACTCTATTAAAGAGAAACCCAAAGAAATCTACACCAAGACACATCATAATTAAAATACCAAAGCTAAGTGATAAAGAGAAAATATTTAAAGCTGCTAGAGAAAAAAAGACTATCACCTACAAAGGAGCCCCCATAAGGATGACTTCTGACTTCTCAACAGAAACACTTGAGGCCAGAAGGGAATGGCAAGAAATATTCAACGTAATGCAGGATAAGAGCCTACAACCAAGACTACTTTATCCAGCAACACTATCATTTAAAATTGAAGGAGAAATAAAAAGCTTTCCAGACAAAAAAAGTCAAGGAATTCACTACAACCAAACCAAGGCTGCAAGAAATGCTAAGGGGCCTGTTGTAAACTGATCAAAGGAGAAAAAGAATATAGCAAAAGAGGAATACAGTTTTAAAGAATGAAATGGCAATAAACAATTACATATCAATAATAACCTTAAATGTAAATGGATTAAATGATCCAATCAAAAGACATAAGGTAGCTGCGTGGATAAGAAAACAGGACCCATACATATGCTGTCTACAAGAGACACACCTTAAAACAAAAGATGCACATAGAATGAAGGTAAAAGGATGAAAAAATATTTCAAGCAAATGGAAATGGAAAAAAAACTGGGGTAGCAATACTTATATCAGATAAAATGGACTTTAAAACAAAGAATCTAATAAGAGATAAAGAAAGTCACTACATAATGATAAAGGGAGCAATCCAACAGGAAGATATAACCGTTATAAATATCTAGGCACCTAATATGGGAGCACCTAAATATATAAAGCAGACTTTGATGGATTTAAAGGGCGAGCTGAACAGAATACTATAATAGTAGGGGATTTTAATACCCCACTAACATCACTAGATAGATCCTCAAGAAAGAAAATTAACAAAGAAACAGCAGACTTAAAGGACACACTAGATTAACTCGATTTAATGGATATCTTCAGAACCTTTCACACTAAAGCAGCAGAATATACATTCTTTTCAAGTGCTCATGGTACATTCTCTAGGACAGACCACATGTTAGGGCACAAAAGTGGTCTCAACAAATTTAAGAAGATTGAAATCATATCAAGCACTTTCTCTGATCATAATGACATGAAACTAGAAATGAACCACAACAGAAAAGCTTAAAAACTCTCAAACATATGGAAAATAAATAGCAGGTTGCTAAATAATGAATGGATTAAGAATGAGATCAAAGAAGAAATAAAAAAATTCCTAGAAACGAATGACAATGAGCATACAACAACTCAAAATTTATGGGACACAGTGAAAGCAGTACTGAGAGGGAAGTTCATAGCACTACAGGCACACTTTAAGAACCTAGAAAAAGCTCAAATAAACAACTTAACCCTACATCTAAAAGAACTAGAAAAAGAACAGCAAGTAAAGCCCAAATGTAGTAGAAGGAAGGAAATAATAAAGATCAGAGCAGAAATAAATGACATAGAGGCTAAAGAAACAATACAGAAGATCCATCAAACTAAGAGCTGGTTCTTTGAAAAGGTAAACAAGATCGATGAACCTTTAACCAGACTCACCAAGAAAAAAAGAGAGGACTCAAATAAATAAAATTAGAAATGAGAGTGGAGAAATAACAACTGACACAACAGAAATACAAAATATTATAAGAAAATACTATGAAGAACTGTATGCCAAAAAGCTAGACAACTTAGATGAAATGGACAAATTCCTTGAAACACACAATCTTCCAAAAATCAATCTGGAAGAATCAGAAAACCTAAACAGACTGATTACACCAAATGAGATTGAAACAGTTATCAAAAAACTCCCAACAAAGAAAAGTCCTGGGCCATATGGCTTCACAAGTGAATTCTACCAAATATTCAAAGAAGAAATAAATCCTATCCTCCTCAAGCTATTTCAAAAAATTCAAGAGGAAGGAAGACTTCCAAGCTCCTTTTATGAGGCAAGCATTATTCTGATTCCAAAACCAGGCAAAGACAACACAAAGAAATAAAATTATAAACCAATATCCTGATGAATATAGATGCTAAAATCCTTAACAAAATATTAGCAAACCAGATACAACAATATATGGAAAAATCATACACTATGATCTAGTGGGATTTATTCTGGGGAGTCAAGGCTGGTACAATATTCACAAATCAATCAATGTGATTTATCACATAAACAAAAGCAAGGAGAAAAACCACATGATAATTTCAATAGATGCAGAAAAAGCATTTGATAAAATCCAGCACCCGTTCATGATCAAAACTCTCAGCAAAGTGGGAATACAGGGAACATACCTCAACATGATAAAAGTCATCTGAAAAACCCACAGCCAACATCATACTCAAATGGACAAAAATGAAAAGCAATCCCCTTAAGATCAGGAACAAGGCAGGAGTGCCCCCTTTCACCACTCTTATTCAATATATTCTTGGAAGTCCTAGCCATGACCATCAGACAAGAAGAAGAAATAAAAGACATTTACGTTGGAAAAGAAGAAGTAAAACTATCATTATTTGCAGATGATATGATATTGTATATAGAAAACCCTAAAGTCTCAGTCGAAAAACTACTGGACCTGATAAATGAATTCAGCAAAGTAGCAGGATATAAAGTTAATACTTAGAAATCAGAGGCATTTTTATATGCCAACAATGAACAGTCAGAAAGAGATATTAAGGAAACAATCACTATTGTCTCCTTCACTATTACAACCAAAAAAATAAAGTACCTAGGAGTAAATTTAACCAAGGAGACTAAAGACTTGTATTTGGAAAATTATAAAACATTGATAAAAGAAATCAAGGAAGATACAAACAAGTGGAAGCATATACCTTGCTCATGGTTAGGAAGAATAAACATCATTAAAATTTCTATATTACCCAAAGCAATCTATAAATTCAATGCAATACCAATGAAACTACCAATGGCATACTTCAAAGATATAGATCACATATTTCAAAAATTTATATGGAACCAAAAAAGAACACAAATAGCCTCAGCAATCTTAAAAAAGAAGAATGAAGTGGAAGGTATCACATTTCCTGATATCAAGTTATACTACAAGGCCATTGTACTCAAAACAGCCTGGTACTGGCATAAGAACAGGCATATAGACCAATGGAACATAACAGAGAACCCAGGAATAAACCCACAGCTCTATATGGACAACTGATATTTGACAAAGAAAGTAAGAGCATACAATGGAGTAAAGACAGCCTCTTTAATAAATGGCGCTGGGAAAATTGGACAGCTACCTGCAAAAAAATGAAACTAGACCACCAACTTACACCATTCACCAAAATAAACTCAAAAGGAATAAAAGACTTAAATGTAAGTCATGAAACCATAAACATCTTAGAAGAAAACATAGGCAATAAACTCTCCGACCTCTCTCGCAGCAATATATTTGCCAATTTATCTCCACGGGGAAGTGAAATAAAAGACAGGATAAACAAATGGGACTTTATTAAACTAAAAAGCTTTTGCACAGCTAAATAACAGAATAAAAAGACAAACTACAAAATGGGAGAACATATTTGACAATACATCTGATAAGAGGTTAATAATCAAAATTTATAAAGAACTTGTAAATCTCAACACCAGGAAGACAAACAATCCAATCAAAAAATGGGCAAAAGTAATGAATAGACACTTCTCCAAAGAGGACATACAGATGACCAATAGGCATATGAAAAAATGCTCCACATCACTAATCATTAGAGAAATGCAAATTAAAACCACAATGAGTTATCATGTCATACCCGTCAGAATGGCGCTCATCAACAAAACAACACAGAATAAGTGCTGGCGAGGATGTGGAGAAAAGGGAACCCTTCTGCACTGCTGGTGGGAATGCAGACTGGTGCAGCCTCTGTGGAAAACAGTATGTAGATTCCTCAAAAAATTGAAAATCGAACTGCCTTTTGACCCAGCTATCCCACTTTTAGGAATATACCCCAAGAACACCATAGAACTGCTCCAAAAAGAGAAATGCACCCCCATGTTTGTGGCAGCATTATACACAATAGCAAAGATCTGGAAACAACCCAAGTGTCCATCAGAGGACGAGTGGATTAAAAACTTTGGCACATATATACTATGGAATACTACTCAGCCATAAGAAATGATGACATCGGATCATTTACAATAACATGGATGGACCTTGATAACATTATACAAAGTGAAATAAGTAAATCAGAAAAAACTAAGAACTATATGAATCCATATATAGATGGGACATAAAAATGAGACTCAGAGACATGGACAAGAATGTGATGGTTATGGGGGGGGGAGATGGGTGAGGAAGGAGAGAGAGGGGGTGGGGGAGGGGAGGGGCCCAAAGAAAACCAGAGAGAAGGTGATGGAAGAAAATTTTACTTTGGGTGAGGGGTATGCAGTATATTCAAATGTCAAAATAATGTGGAGAAGTTTTCTCTCAACATATATACCCTGATTTATCAATGTCACTGCATTACATTTAATAATAAATTAAAGAAAAACCTTTATCTTAGTTAAGAACACTGTATTTGGTGAGATCATGGTCTTACAGAAAAATATATAATTTTGTATATATTGTATAATTGTGTATAAGTATGTATATATTTCTGTATGTGTGTGAAATAGTAAAAGTGAAATCAACTGCATTCTAACCAAATTAGATAGTCATGGTTATTAAAACTGCTCATGTTAACCATCTTTTTGGCACCTTCCTCAATTGATTAAAAAAACTACTGAAGCATGTAATATACTCACGTATATACTTATATAATTTTAAATGATAGAGCCTCTATGCTCTTTTAAAATTTGTTAACCAGTTTGCATATGTGTGTGTATGTGTGTGTATACACAAAGGGGATCCTCAAGTTATGACGGTATCAACATACGGCATTTTGAGTTTATGATGCTCACTTTCATAAATCTGAAAAAAAATTGAGACATGAGAGTTTCAGTTTATGCTGTTAGCGTTGTACTTACGGACTATGTGGGTGAGTAGTTTGGTTGCATGGGGCAGAAGAATACACATTAACATGGCATGTTTGTGTTTTTCTGTTCTAGGTCATGATTTTACAGCTGTGTTAGGATATGGAAGTGACTTAGGCTAGGAAGTGTTTTCACTTACACCAAATTGAGTATGACAGTGTTGTAGGAACAGAATTGTGCTGTAACATGAGGGCCCTGTGTGTGTTTGTATGTGTACACATATATATCCCTATGTATTTTTTTTTTACTTTATCTTCTCTTCATAAATTGAGATTTTTTACATCATATACTTGTTCCTGTTTTATACGAGAGGGATCAATTTGGTTGGTGTTCTTTTGTTTAAAAGAGTTGACCTGAAATGAAGCTAAATGTGAGTTTTTAAAAATTGATATACATATGCTTCAAGTTGTTGAAAAATCATCAGTATTGAAACCATTTTGTGTAAGGTATGATTTTCTTCTTCTGATGTGTTTCCCTCATTATCAGCTAGCTGTTCTTGAATGCCAGTGTTTTTATCTTCTCTGCTCTAAGTAATGTCAGAATCTAGCTGAAATACCCTATGTTGATTTGATTTACCTTAAGTTGTTATGAATTCACTGTAAACTAACTTTGAGTTTAGCTCACATTTATCTTAGACACATGAGACTATGGCATCACCTCTTTTCCCATGCGACACTCTAGAGTCTCTTAAAATAACCACTAGTCTTTAATTCCAGATTACATGACATCCATATTATGAAATTTTCATTGATGCCATGTCATTCACCTTCCACTTAAATCAAGAAATAAGTTTTAAACTATAGAATTTACATATTATGTCTCTATTATAGCACTTACATTCTGCCTCAGTTCTAGCTCTTTGTATGCATATTTTAAGTACTTTGTTACCATCTTGAGTAAAGGACCATATTTGATTGACCAGCTACAAACAAAATACAGAGGAGTGCAATCTCATACAGGTTCTCAATTCTAAGATCAGTATTTAAAGTTAAATGGCATATTGTCAATATTACCCTGAAAAGTCACTAAAGTAATATGTAAAATCTATTATAGCATTCATGTGCTACATTAGGGGCTGACATTCAGTGTCTAGCATGTATATAACATTGAAGGTTTTCCTTCTGCATTGGATTAAGTCTCTGATTCTTCCCTTCAGCACAGATGAAGTCATTGGCTTCTATGTAAAGGCTGTGTTTTATGAAAAAATTCATGCATCTTTAAACATGCAAATCAAAAACAGCTTGGTGAGATGCTCAGACTATGAGAACTGAGAATGACTAAGGGGATTTCCTTTCTTTTCTTTCTTAAAATTATTTTTACAATACTAAGGAGCCCCAAATTCTGTCTCCTTGGTTTTTATAAAATTTGGTTGCTCATATTCACAAGAGTTTGGGTATATATATGGGTAAATACATAAAAGATGACAGAGATATAGATAGATAGGTATAAGGTTGGATAAAACTATATGAATTTTGGGGACTTTATCAAACTTTAAAACTTTGTGCATCAAAGGAAACAGCAAAATAATAAGGCAACCTTTAGAATGGGAGAAAATAATTGCAAATAGTACATCTGAAAAGGATTACTATTTATAATATACAAAAAACTCCTACATCTCCATAACATCAATAAAAAAGAAACCTGATTGAAAAATAAGCAAAGCCCTGACCTATGGTGGCTCAGTGGATAAAGCATCAGCCTGGAACACTGAGGTCGCTGGTTTGAAACCCTGGGCTTGCCTGGTCCAGGCACATATGGGAGTTAATGCTCCTTGTTCTGCCCCCGTTCTCTCTCTCTGTGGCTCTCTCTTCTCTCTGAAGTGAATAAATAAAATGTTTAAAAAAATAAGAAGAAAAATAAACAAAGGAGTTGGATACACATTTATTCAAAGATATATAAATGGTTATAAAGCATACGAAAAGATGGTTAACATCACTATTATTGAAGAGATACAAATAAAACTACAGTGAGATAGCACTTAAAATCTATTAATGTGGCTACTGTGCAAAAATCACAAATAACAAGGATCGATGAGGATGTGGAGAAATGAAAACTTTTGCACACTGTTGGTGGGACTGTAAAACGATCCAGAGGCTTAGGAAAACAGTATGGAATTTTCATTAAACAGTTGAAAATATAAGTACCACATGATCCAGCAAGCCTACTTTTGGTATATAAAGTCATTCTACCTTATCCATGGTTTCGCTTTACTTGGTTTCAGTTACCCAAGGTCAACTGTGGTCCAAAAATATTAAATGGAAAATTCCAGATATAAAAATTTCTTAGATTAAATTGAGTGCCTTATTGGAACACATGATGAAGTCTTGTGCCATCCTGAAATGTATACCCTATGGATAAGGGGGGACTACTATATATTTAAAAGACTTGAAAACAGGATCTTGAAGAGATATTCATAGACCAATGTTCACCATAGAATTATTCATAGTAACCAAGAAATGTGAACAACCCCAGTGTCTATCAAAGGATAAATGGGTGAAATATGGTGTGTCTGTACAATGGAAAATTATTCATCCTTAAAAAAGAAAGAAATCCTGTCACATGCCACAATATGGGTAAACCTTGAGGACATTATGCCAAGTGAAATAACCCAGTCACAGAAGGACAAATACTGTATTATCCCACTTATAGAAATATATAATCAAATTCATAGAAACAGGTAGTAGAATGGTAGTTTCAGGGGCTGGAGAGAGGGGAAAATGAGAAACTGTTCAAAGGGCATAGGGTTTCAGCTCTGTTCTGGAGATGTTGCACAACAATGTAAATATGCATCCCAATACTGAGGTGTACACTTAAAAAGGGCTAAGATGGTACATTTTATGTTACATGGTTTTTCCCAAAATTAAAAATGATTTAAAAAATACTATATAGTTTAAATAACCAGTTTAAATTGAGGGTGACTGACATTATATAATATACTGGCTCAGTTTAAGATATTATTCAAGAAAGGTTTCAATATAAGAAACATTGTTAAAATTGCAGACGTTTTTATCTTACAGACTTTCATTCAAATCCATGTTCTGCTACTGACTGGCTCTATGACCGAAAATGCTAGTTTTTCTGAGCATAAATTTCATCTAAAGCTAATTTGGATTAAAAATAGTATGTACCAGCAGGAGCTTGAAATGACATGTTGGGTTTAGCACATGGCAAGCACTCAGAAAAGGTTTATTATTACTATCGATGGTTCCATTTAAAAATAAATATTTGTAACATCATGTAAGTTTAAGGCGTCTTTGTTAAAACATGCATCTGTAACTTCTTTACTTAATTCATATTTGGAAGATAGGCAGGAATTACTTTTCTTTACTGTGTTTGAAAGAACATTAAGACATGAAATACTTGATTATTTACTTGAATCAGGATTGAAACACTTGGCTAGTTGAAGCGCTTCTGGGAATGAGAAGAGGGCGCCTCTCTGAGGGACTGAGCTGGATTTCTGAATTGAGTCTTTCAGGAAGAAGGGGCTTCTCTGCCTATTTTCCATGAATTTTTATTTTTTTCATAATAAATTGCCTTGAATCTGATACATGTTAAGTAATATCTCTTATTTTTTCATTACTTAAAAAAATGAAGTCTTAGAACATTTTCATCTTTCTTATTCCTCTTGTATACTTTCTGTTGGACACTTGAAACTTTCTTTTCTTATTTATTTTCCTATTAGATGTACTATACAATAGCCTTTGTTATGTTTATAATTCCATTTCTTATGTTTCAAATATTATAAATACCCTCTTGAATTCTGGGAAAATTTAGCATTATTTTATTGTTCACTCTCTCACAAAGGGTTCTTCACTTTGCAAGAATGTTCTTACTAAATTATCTCCACAGACACTCGCTTCACTTTCTTAAGAGGGATTTTTTTCAAAGGCTGTCTTTCTTTTTCCTTTCCTTTTATTTTCTATATGTTTTACATCCTTTTAGGAATTTGCTCTTTCCGTCAAAATGTAAATTTTTAAAATGGACTGCTCATTGCTCTCCTGGTTCTCGCCTTGAGGTCTCTCATGTCCGACCTTCCGAAAGCGCATTAGCTCACTGCCTGGGAAGTCTTCTGCCCTGGGAGCCGCTGACTCAGTTCCTTTACTTCTTTCCAAGGAGTCTGAACATATTGAACGTTATTTTCCTTTCAGTCAGTTCCAAGATGATGTTTGCCTCTGCTTAAGTGTATTTTCTCTCGGCTACTGGAAACTTCTGTTTTGAAAATTGCTCCTCGGTGCATTTGGGAGGAAGTTGCCAAGTTTCTTTCTTTCTTTCTTTTTTTTTTTTTTTTTTTTTTTTACAGAGACAGAGAGAGAGTCAGAGAGAGGGATAGACAGGGACAGACAGACAGGAGATGAGAAGCATCAATCATCAGTTTTTCGTTGCGACACCTTAGTTGTTCATTGATTGGTTGCTCATATGTGCCTTCAGCAGACTGAGTAATCCCTTGCTCGAGTCAGCGACCTTGAGTCCAAGCTGGTGAGCTTTCCCTCAAACCAGATGAGCCCGCACTCAAACTGGTGACCTCGGGGTCTCAAACCTGGGTCCTCGGCATCCCAATCCGATGCTGTATCCACTGCGCCACCATCTGGTCAGGTGCCAAGTTTCTTTTTGTGCTTAAATTTGTTTTTCAGTTCCTGAAAATGTGACAGAACTTCTACCCTTTTCTGACGTTCTTCTTCCTCAGGTTTCACCTCACCCTCCTAGCATCCCTCTGCCATGTTGTCTCTCCATTCCAGGTCACTTCAAATATACTATTGTTCTGAATGCTTAAATCTACCTGAACCATCCACTGTCTTTTTCCAATGTAGCGAGAGTTGTATTTTCATTAACTATGCATGATATGTCATTCTGTAAAAACAAATGACTACACATTCTGGAAACTTAAGCAACTAAATTTCATTCTTTTTCTTTTATACCTGATCTACTTCATCTGCTTTTTTCATCCTTGTATAAAAATTGTGCTTTAAACTGACTGAATGTGGCACAGTGGGTACAGCATTAACCTGGGATGCTGAGGACCCAGGTTCAATACCTGATAGTTGCCAGATTGAGCACAGGCTCGCCAGCTTGGGAGCAGGCTCACCAGTTTGAGCACAGGCTCACTGGCTTGAGCATAGGGTCATCAACATCATCCTATGGTCGCTGGCTTGAGACTAACAGTCTCTGGCTTGAAGCCCTAGGCCACTGGCTTGAGCAGGGGTTCACTGGCTCTGCTGGTGCCTCCTGGTCAAGACATGTTTGAAAAGCAATAAAAAAAAAACCAAATGAGTTGGTACTTCTCATCTTTCTCCCTTCCTGTCTATCTCTCTCTCTTGCTTAAAAAACAATTGTGCTTTAATGACTCCACAGAAACTCATGGTGGAAATGTGGCTTTACATAGTAATCACTGTTATGGGAATTTTAAGTGTTTATTGGTGCTGTGAATTTTAAGTTTTATGAATCATGTAAAGAATATAGTGTAGTGGAAAGATGACCGAGCATGTATTCAGAAGATGCCAGTATTTGCTGTTAGTGTTCTTGTCAACTTGACTTTGACTTTTCAGTAACTCTTCTGATTCTGTTTTGTTATTTCTAAAATGGTAAATTAATAACACCTATTCCCAAAGGTGTGCTTCAAATGAGTTAAAAATCATGTGATTAAAAATTGTAAATTGGTACATAACAGGTACAGATTATTCTTATGTTGACCTCAAAGCATGGAGATGCAAGTGTGTCAAGCACATAAAAATGTAAATTACAAATAGAGAATGTGACTAGAACAGTATAAGAATTTTATTTATTCAGCTTTCAATAGAAAATCAGGACTTTTCTTAAAATGCTGAAATTTGCATCCTGGGTTTTATGTAATAAAAGAAAATTTCTAGGTAACCCGGTGAATATTTGAGTATGTGAGGCAAGTGGGTTACATTTACTTTTTTGTTCTGAACCAAATATCATATCCCGGAATACTACAGGTGTGGGGAGTTCACAGTTTCTATCTCTGATTGGATTGGTATTCTGCTGTGATTCATGGGGAAACCCCGTTGGCCTGCATGAACGTGTGGTAGCATGTGTTGTTCAAGATCAGGTTCTGTGTGAAAACCCTTTGCTTCCTTGTGTGAGGAGCCATCATGCTCCCACAGGAAGGTGATTTCACAGTTTTAGATCTACCTACATGTCTAATTGCATAAGTGTTTTAACCTTTAAAAATACTGCATGGCAAACCCACATATAGAATCACTAGAAACAATATTAAAAGGACTTATTATCCCCTTTTATTCACTTTTGGAAACTGCTGAATTACTCTGCCATTTTAAATCATTAATTAATGAAGACCATTTGATGAACAACATATGGTGGGTAAAGCTACAATTTTCTATTCTTTTGAAAATTGAATTTGAATTGTTAATTTGAGTCCAACATTTCTTTATTCTGTTCATTGAGTTGTCTTCTAGAATCATGGTAACCATCTGTATAGTCAAGTTGCTTATATAGGGTGATATTAGCTGTTTCCTAAGACAGTACCTTGGCTCCATAACGTACAACCAAATTTACTTATTATGTGTTTTTTACTTTACCTCCTAATATTAAGGTTGCCTTCTTTTCTGCCTAATATATTTATTCTCCATAAACCTCTCCTCCTGGTACAAAGTTACATAATAATGCTTTTAACCCCTCTAGATTATTTATTCCTTTACCCTGTTTGTAGATAGCTATTTTGCCCATTAACTTGTTGCTCAGTCAAGCTGTACATGTTTAGTGCTTTTAATCTTTCATCACAAATCATTTTCCTCTACATCTTAATTATTCTTTTCTCATGTGTCTGAACTCCTTCCAGCTTATCTGAACCTTTTGGATAATGAGATGCCTGGATCTGAACACCAGGTGCAGTCCACCAGTCCTGTCTAGGACGCCCATGGCCTCCAGTGCTGCTATGATGCCTTCTTGTTCCTGGATGTGCTCATTAGACAGGCGAGGCCTGTCTCTACAGGCAGAGTCAAGCATGGCTGCATCTCGCCCATCCTGCAGCTCCCTTCTCGCTAATCTTTTCTCCAGAATAAAATATCTCAGCTTTCTCTTTCCCTGTCTTATATTCTTGTTTTTTAGCTCTTCTTATAATTCCTGTCTTTTCTTATTTTTTTAAAATTGCTTTTATTGAGGGAACACCGGTTAACATAATCATACATGTTTCAGGCACCCAATTCTATGACACATCTCTGTACACCATATTATGTGCTCACCCTGCCCCCAAGTCATCTTTGTCCATCAGCATTTATCTCCTTTACACCCTCCATCTTCTCCTCCCCCTCTCAGACAATCACTGTATGGTTGTTCATGTCCATGAGATTTTTTTTTGTATTTTTTTGCTCAGCCCTCCCTCTGTTTTTATTTTTTTCTTCCTGCCTAATCCATGATCTAATTCATCCATGTATTTCACTATTTCTATCTTTTTCTAACCAGTATCTTCCCACTTCTACATTTTTATACATGGTGCTAATTAGCCATTTCTGCCACACTGCATGTGCACATCAACTTCTTTCCCACCTCCATGGGCAGAGGTAGGCATGCTCCCTTACATTTTTCCAAGGACTCACTGTACTGAGTAGTTGAGAGAGGCACAAGCAGAGCAGGGACAATAGGCCAGGTACAGAAGGTCAGCAGAGCAGAAAGCCCTGGATACCTAGCAATGGGAAAAGCTGGCCTGGGACCTCGCCCCTAGGTTTCCCTGTTATATCACTGCTCATGCAGTTTGGACCCTCCCCTGAACTTTCCTCTCCTGGCATGTTGCTAGTCGGGAGGGTTAGACCCCCTTAGAAGAGGAACGAATATCAAATACATCTAGGCATCAGTTGTGCTTCAGCTTCAGGCCCAGAAAAATCAGCAAAACCAGACAAGCAATGCCATGGCTGACCTCAGAACCTTCTGCGTTAATAATGATGCCCTGCCCTGGCACTGACCAGTCAGTGGAGATCATGAGGACACACCTGGAAAGCAGATGAATATTCCATTGAGATCTTCCCTTGAAACCTCTAGGGTTTCAAGAGGTCCTCACGAGGGTCCTCAAGAGGGAGGACCAGTGTGGCTCTCTCAGGCTCTCTCAGAGCAAGACTGGGCCTTTCTCCCACCCTTCCCCCAGGCGTGTTTTCCTTGTCTCCATCTTTCTCCTGAGCTCCGAGGGCCCTTCTTCTGCCTCTGTAACTTGTTCCTGAGCCCACTTCTTCTATAGCTCACTTCTTCTTCCTCCAGGACTTTCGAAATAAACTATCTGAAATCGTTTGAGTCTCGGCTCAGAGTTCTTTCTTAGTCAGAAGGCAAGTACTGTTGTTGCTGAACCAAGGTTCGGTCTCACTCCAGCTTTTGCTGCCAATGTTACCTTTTCATTTTCTTTTTAAATCAAATCAATAAGTAGTTTGGCAATATTCTGCTGGGCATGAAACGTTAATTTTATCACAGTTGCTCAGAAAATTGAGCTATAAATATTTTAATACTATTGTTTGTGACTTAATAAAAATAACATTTAGTTCAATTTTTATTGATGTATTATATAATTTTGGGGAAAGATATCTGTGAAATAGCTACCATGTAAACTATGGCTTGTGTTTCTTAAATACTAGTTTGGTCTTCTTTCTTCCTTCACTCTGTTCTTTTCTTTCTTTCCTGCTTTCTTCCTCCAATCACATAATGGTTACTGACATCCTACCACCTGCAGGATAATGTGAGGGAGAGAATATAGCACTTACATTGCAGTCTCTGCTTTAAAAGTGGTTGATTGTGCAGCTACATCAAATCAGTTACATTCTGTAACTTTGTTCTTATACATAACATAGTGGAGTTCAAAAATGTGATGTTTAAGTGAGAATAAGACATCATTTTACTATACTTATAGGAATACTGAGAAATAAATCCCAAAGAAAGTTTTAGATCAGATTTTGGAGGACTTTAAAAGCTTGAAAAGTTGTATATAAAACAATAAAAGGTCCCCGATTTGTCTACCAAATGAATCTTATCAAAACACTTTCAGAATATGAATGTGGTTGGTGTATGAACGGTGGAGAATTGAGGTGAGGGAGACTGTCAAAGGAGCTAGGAGAGTATTATAATAGTCTAGGAATTAGATAATAAAAACAGATAAACATTAGAGCTTGGAAGAAAATTTGAGTCTGGTATTATGGATTTGGGAACAAACTTTAAAATTGGTGGCTGGTCAAAACTGGTTGGATTGCCTTACTCCCTGGAATGTTTTCATGGTTAATCCAGACTTCTGGGCACTTTCTCTGACTTGCTAAAGACTAGTGTGTGAAAACTGTAATTGTTACTATCCTCTTTGTTAATTCATATACTTAAAACTCATTACAAAATTTTCAGGTGAAAGAGCAGTCATTATCAAAATAAGTTAATTTTATGATTTAGTGTGAATAGAAAAAGGGGATATCCAAAGGGGTTAATGAATTAAAGAATCTAGAGTCACTGAGGGAAAACTGCTGCAGTGAGGCAGTGATGTGGTTAACTTAGCAGGTAGATCGTCACAAGAGGTACAGCTGGTGGGAATGGGTGAAAAAAATTAAAAGAATTTTTAGGAGACCTAGGAATCTGCCCTCTTGTTCTCAGTGGAGTAGGAAAGGTCTGAGCAGCGTTGCGGATATCAGTGTGCTTTGGGTGACTGAAGTGAATTGTTTGGGAAAGGGACTACCCTGGCCAGCGGACTTTTATTTTATTTTTTTTGGTTTTATTTTGTTTTTCCCAAATAATAGTGATGTGTGGACACTGTAAATAGATGCTTTTCATCTACTTATAAATATTGGGAAAGAAAAATAAAAATTAATAGGCAGATCATATTGGGGCACAGTGCAAAAGACTCAGACATGAGATGATTAGAGCCAGCACTTTGATAATTTATACAGGGTTTGAGCAAAGGTTCAATAGTGAAGAGAAAAATTGTGTCGTGGAAAGCTCTTCAGTAGTACCAAATTAACCTATTTGTGTTTTTGTTTTGTTTTGTTTTGTTTTTTCATTTTTCCGAAGCTGGAAACGGGGAGGCAGTCAGACTCCCGCATGCGCCCGACCGGGATCCACCCAGCATGCCCACCAGGGGGCGATGCTCTGCCCATCAAGGGCATTGCTCTGTTGCATCCAGAGCCATTCTAGCGCCTGAGGCAGAGGCCACAGAGCCACCCTCAGCGCCTGGGCCATCTTTGCTCCAATGGAGCCTTGGCTGTGAGAGAGGAAGAGAGAGACAGAGAGGAAGGAGAGGGGTAGGGGTGGAGAAGCAGATGGGCGCTTCTCCTGTGTGCCCTGGCAGGGAACCGAACCCGGGACTCCTGCACGCCAGGCCGACACTCTACCTCTGAGCCAACTGGCCGGAGCCCAAATTAACCTATTTGTATAGGAGCATCTTTTTAGGAACTTAGTCTCACTTGGAGAAGGTAATTAAATATTTTCCTGTTACTATTTTGAAAACAAACAGGATCTTTCATTTGAGTTTTTTTTTATTTATACTACACGAGTATTTTAATATTAATATCAAAATTGTTACCTTACTTGATATTAACATTATTTATATACTACCACACTTTTAGTATTGACTTTATTCAGCTAAGCAAATAAGAATGAATCTTTATTCTTATAAAATGAAAAAAGAGAATCAAAACCCAGATTAAAAAAAATCTGATGAAAAAGGCAGACTTGTATTAGGGATAATGACACTTTCTATATTTCAAAGTGGCATTTATTTCTGAAGCATGTAAGCCTCTCTTCACAGTGACTTACTATATTATAGGGCCATGACAATCAAAACAGCATGGTATTGGCAGAAAAATAGACACTCAGACCAATGGAACAGAATAGAAAGCCCAGAAATAAAACCACATATATATGGTCAAATAATTTTTGATAAGGGGCCAACAACACACAATGGAGAAGAGAAAGCCTCTTCAACAAATGGTGCTGGGAAAACTGGAAAGCCACATGCAAAAGAATGAAACTTGACTACAGCTTGTCCCCTTGTACTAAAACTAATTCAAAATGGATCAAAGACCTAAACATAAGACCTGAAACAATAAAGAAGAAGACATAGGTTCTAAACTCATGGACCTGGGTTTTAAAGAGCATTTTATGAATTTTACTCCAAAGGCAAGAGAAGTGAAAGCAAAGATAAATGAATGGGACTACATCAGACTAAGAAGTTTTTGCTCAGCAAGAGAAACTGACAACAAAATAAATAGACAGCCAACTAAATGGGAAATGATATTTTCAAACAACAGCTCAGATAAGGGCCTAATATCCAAAAGATACAAAGAACTCATAAAACTCTACTGTGTTTATCAAGAGTAAAGTAAACTATTATTCAAACTCACTTCCATTTGGGATTGTAGCACAAAGTGTTAATGGCATCATTATTCCAAACAAAATATGTTATAACCCTTACTTTTGGTGACAGGTTTCTTCATTTCCATGAATGGCTTGTAGTTTATAAGATATTTAAATGCTGTAATTATTTTCTTGTTATTATATGTTATGCTAATGATTTTGCTGGTTGACATGTTAGTCCTTTGATAAAGACAATGTCATTTTTGTCACCTTTGTGAGATACATTTTTATATATGTTCTCCATACTAAATAAATATGGATAATATACAAGTGATAGCTTTGGGGGGATAATGTGAACAACACATAAAGGTTTGCTTATAAGTTGGTAAGCGTCTTAAAATTTTTCATTATTGACTTGCAATATTGTAAAGACAGTAAGTCTTAAAGAGAGACAATTTTTCAAGAGATAATTTTGGAACTTTACACTTTTAAATGCTTTATTCCTTCAGGTTGGAAAAGTCAAGTTCTAGTGTTCTATAAAATACTATAGGTTAGAGGCTGCTTTCTTATATTAAGAATTACTTATGGCATCATATGAGACATGAATATATTAACACTTTATTTTGTGTATATGTAGCATTTCTAAACTAAAATATATATTTTAGAAATAGGTGATAAAAACTACCTATCTTTAGAAGAAAAATCAAAATAATTTAATCAGATAAGTTTGGACTTAAAAGTACATCGGGTAAAATAAAGGGACTTCTATAAATGTGATGCGTTATATGTTTACTCATATTTTCAACAGATCAGCATTAAATTGTTGTTAAAATGCCACTGTTTTCTAATTAAACACACACACACACACCCAAAGAACAAGCCTGATCAGTGGCACAGTGAATAGAGCGTTGGCCTGGGAAGCTGAGGACCCAGGTTCGAAACCCCGAGGTCGCCTGCTTGAGCACGGGTTCACCAGCTTGAGTGTGGGGTCACTGGCTTGAGCATGGGATCATAGACATGGCCCCAGGGTTCGCTGGCTTGAGCTCAAAGGTCTCTGGCTTGAGCAAGGGGTCACTGGCCCCCTAGTCAAGGCACATATGAGAAAGCAGTCAATGAACAACTAAGGTGACGCAACTATGAGTTGATGCTTCTCATCTCTCTCTTCCTGTCTGTCTGTTTGTGTCTGTCTCTTTGTCTCTCTCTCTCTCTCTCTTACTAAAAAACAAAAACAAAAAAACAAAGACATTTATTATTATTCTGTGATAGGTGCAAACATCATCCTGTAATATTACACTCTTTAATAATTTGCATTCTGTTTGAAAATCTAAACAGCATTAGAAATAAATAAGTACTTAAAATAAAACAAAGCAATATATCTGTAAATATGATATACCTAGAAGGCAAATAAGCTATGATTATTTTATATTTTTTCAAATAATAAATGTTTCACAGTCACTATGTAAATTAATCATTCATAAAATATTTTTCAATAACACCATCGTTAGGGACTGCTCATTGATTTGCCTATAACTAAAAATTTGTGTCCTCTTGCAGGTTGCCTTTTGGAAAATAGATTTAATTTTCAGTATAAGTATTATTAGAGGTTTAATATTTACCCATGGAAAAGAAAATAACTGACCCATCAGGGAGATTAAAATTAAAACCATAGCCTCATAAGCACTAAATCCTAATGGTTAAGTTAGTGTAATTTCATGCACAGTAAGAAATAAATTGTGTCAATTATTATTATCTCTTAGTAACATTTTTAAACTATAAGAAAAGAATATAAATATATCACACAAAAGGAATAAGTGGTAAAATATACTCTTCATTTCACTTTGAAAAATGTTTTTTAAAATTCAGATAAATTGGCAGGATGGAAAGATAAGTGACAAAACAAACACGTATAGAAAATATATTATTTGTAGAATCCAGGTGTAAGTATATGGATGTTTGTTGTACCCTTATGTTTTATATGTGTTTGAAAATTTTTATAATAAAATTTTGGAAAAACATTTGCAACGTAAGAAAGACATCATTTTTTAAATCAATCAATGTGATAAACTGTTAAGGTAAATGCCAATAATAACATGACATAATTCCTAATAATTAGAAAGATAAGCTATGCCGTATTTTAAAATGTGTAGTATATTTTTAAAGTAAATCTAAACTTAGCTAAATTCCTTTCAGTTATATATTTTTTGAAGAGAAATTTATACTCTTTTTCTCTAGATTATGTGTTTAAACCTAATTATTTTTTATGGCTGTCTATTATTTAGTGGTAACCTGAAGTTATCACCTTGTGTTGTATTCTTGTCAATGGGCTTATTCAGTTTTATGGTTCTCTTTGGTGCATTTACAAAGTGCACTTTATACTACACTTCTAGTTGCCTATAAACAAGAAAACAATCTATACTACTGTATTTCAAATCATTGCCATCCTGGCTGGCCATTCATTTGCAATAAAAAGCACAAGTAAAATGGCAAGTGTAATTCATACATGCTCATTTCTGAAGTGTTAATAAGTAAGTGTCTGGTCAGCTGTGGCATAGAGGAGGCAGCAGACCCCACACATGGTGGGCTTGTCAAGTTTGTTGGGATACCAAGAGTATACCTCCCTGCCCATTCCCTTCTCTTCTATGAGTTTTTCTATTAGTTATTCTTCATTAATTTTGTTCCAGCTTTTTAAGAATAAAATATTTAAGGAGGCTATTAAAAGGTAAATGTTATCACGCACTATTGTTACTGAACTCGATAGGGCTGGCCACTTGGGTGTTCTAGCCAAGAACAAGAAGTGGTTGTTGCAAGGTAGTTTTATTTACTTGTAGCATGTAAAGAAGAAAGAGAATTCACATCCAAAATATATTTTATATATTATTATTAATATATATATATATTAGCCATTGCTTATATATACTATTTGGTCAATTACATGTTTATTTCTTCTTTGCAGTTAGCCAAATTTATCAGTTGAACCTGTCAGGCTCATCCTATTACAACTGAATCTGAAAAATATTGTGCTACATTTAGCAAGAATAGCATCAGGTAACAATGGCCTAGATTTCTGTCCTATCTCACACTCTGAGTTATTAATATCTGAGCTTTAGTTAATGTACATCCTAGACAATGCTGAGAAAATGTGGCACAGAGAGAGTTTGGAACTTGGAGATTATCTGTTGTCTGTCACATCTATTTACCAGTTCAGCAAGCACTAGGGAGACAGCGGCTTGGAGCCTGGGCAGTCAGGAGCAGGCGGTTGTGTGCTGGAAAAGAACAAGAAGAGGGTCTCTTTGGGCCATGGTGACAGAAGGACAGCTTTGCCAAGGCTAGCAGTCCTTGGATAATCTATGGCCATATGTTTGCAATTCCTCATGTATAAAACGCTCCCGTGTATAAGACACACCTTAATTTTGGGGCCAACATTTGAAAAAAACATGTATTACATAAAGTTATTGAACTCAAGTTTTATTCATCATAAAATTCATACAACTCCTCATCACTGTCAAAACTCCCATCTATTAGCTTGTCCTCATCTGTGTCTGATGACGAATCACTGTCTTCATATATTGGCTCATCCTCAGTTCCATCTTTTGCATTTGAAATGCCACACTTCTTAAATGACTTGACAATTATCTCAATCTTGATGTTATCCCAGGATTTTTTCACCCAAGTACAAACTTCTCCTATAGTTAGTTTCTTTACTCTTCCTGCTGGTGTCAAATTGTCCCCAGAAGACTTTATCCATTGGTTCCATTCATCTCTCATGGCAGCTTTGAAGGCTTTGTTAATGCTGAAATCAAGTGGTTGGAGCTGGGATGTCAACCATGTATGCTCCATGTATGACAGCAAGTTTTGTTTTCTGCTTTGCAGCAATCTTCTTTGCATTTTTTGTTATGTGTGCCCTGAACTGATCAAGCATCAATAGGGCATTTTTGTTTGAGAGTTCACCTGGTCTCCTTCTCCAAACTTTCTCAAACCAGATCTTCATTCTATCCTGTTCCATCCAACCCTTGTCATGAACGTGGACAATTACTCTTCAAGGAGTGTCTTCTTTTGGCATTGTTTTGCATTTGAAAATCAGCATAGGAGTCAGCTTGGTTTCATCAGCACAACAAGATAGAACAACTGTATAATGGCTCTTTTCATGTCCACTTATGTTCACAGTTACAGTTTTCACCCCCTTCTTGTCAACAGTTCTGTTACTTGGGATGTCAAATTGAAGATGGACTTTATCCATATTTGCAATCTGTCCCAACTCAAACTGATGTGTCTTTGGACATTGAATGACAAAATGATGAAATTCAAAGACCTTCTGCTCTAGCTTTCAGGCATCTTTTGGGCAAGTCTGGTGAGTGTACACATGCTTAGTCCATTCCGTTTCATGAACCTGAAGCACCAATTGTGGCCTCCTTTCAAATCAGTAACTTCTTTTTCATCAGCAATTCTTCGTGCCTCATGCTGAACCATCTTTGTGAACAGAGGAATTCCAATTGCCTTTTGCTCTTCAATCCACGTCTTCAATTCCCTCTCTACACCAGGCCATTTTGCTGACTTGCCTCTCATGGCCTTCTTCTGCCATGGTATTTTCATTAGGATTTCTTCTTTCCGTAGCTAGTCTCGATTGATTTCTCAGTTGGAGGAGGTCCAGACATACATTCAGCAGCACAATTTCCATCCACTTTTGCAAACTGAATCACTTTTAACTTGAATTCAGCACTGTATAGAAATCTTTTCTGAGTCATTTCTGGGCAGAACATGGCAAAATGTAACCTACCATTATATACCAGTAACAAATGTGAAACAGCTCAATGACAAGAATGAAAAAGCAGGAAATGCAAGTAAAAAAAACTACAACAATGAGCACAAAAATAAGTGCAAAAAATGGAAAATGCAGGTAAATCAATCTACAACCACTGTATAAGATGCACTCAATTTTTAGACCCCAAATTTTTTGAAAAAAGTTATGTCTTATACATAGGGAAATATGGTATATGTAATATTTTTTATAAATGTCATAAATTCAAAAGATCTTGGATTATAAATGATGATTGGGTCTCTGCTATATAACTTTACTTAATATTTTTCATTGAAACATTTTTCATTGTAAAGTTGTTATGATGCCTTGTGTGTTCAAATTAGTTATATACTTTCTAATGTCATTAAGATGAAATTCCATGTGACTGTTTACCTTGTTCAGAATTAGCAGCCATGGCTTTCTGATAATTACCCAATATGAACAAGCAAGTGCCTCACTTGCTCAGGCTGTTTGACTTTGGTTTGCATTGGTGTCAGAGCAAAAGAGTGACGACTGTGCTAGGATTTTCTACTATCTTATTAGTTTTATAGGATAACACAACTTACCATATGGGTAACAGCATTTGATCAGTTTTCATCTGGATCCATATTTTTATTGGGGTTTTAAATATACATTTTTATAGAAATTATTTTGGTAATGAGATGATCAATATATATTTGAAGGAATGTTGCTGGTGTATAATCTTAGCAATGTTCTTTTGTAATTAAATTACCACTAGCTATCATATGCTGTGTTAATATTCTGTTGTTTCACTGTTTTCCATGCATCAATGGAAATCAAATGGCTCTTAGTTTTTTTTTTATTTTTTTGAATATAAGACAGGGTTAAACTTTTACACAGTTACTTAGCCTAACATCATTTTCATCCTTGCCAACTTGTCTTACTTCTCCACAAACCTATGAGTTATGTTGTCCTCGTTTTATAAACTATTTCCTTTGGCAGCAAAAATAGAGATTTCTTTTGGCTCTCAACTTGTATAATTAGTTCAGCTTAAATAAAATTTAGTTGCAAATATTGATATCTCTTTCACATGCTTATGACTAAGAATGATCCTTCCACATGATGCTTTGGCTTAGCCTAATAATCAGTAAAAAGTCAATTCAGTCATTACTAATTTGCACATTCATTAGAATTTGTCCAACAGGTGGCTGACATAATCAAAACCTAAAATCAAAAAGCATTCTTTTTGGATAAACAAATACTTCCTACACATAAGTGTAGGAGTAAAATAAAACATAAAAACCAGACAAGGAAGAGATCAAGGAAGAGATCCTATGAAAGAAATTCACAGGAAACACAAAATAACACCTTCACCACAGGGGGAAGTCGATGTGAAGAAAGGCAGCTTTGGATTCTTTCCAATGGGGCTTAATTGAACTACAATAAAGACATTGTTATACCAGGCTCCTTCCTATCTGGTAAGCTTACACAAACTCAGAAAGCAGCCACATCGAAAAGCTTCAATGACTATCATTTTCTGGACATAAATCTAATGAGAGCTATAAAATATGGAAGACTAAAGGCAATATCAAAATGAAGCTTGAAGGTTAAGTGGTAAATTAATTAGTATTAATTTTATACACAAATTCTCCTTCAAATAACTTGAGTGGTCTTACTTGCAGTGATACATTTTCAGATTTTCTCAAAATGCACATAGAATGGAAGTTTCCAAAGTTTTTTGGTTCATAGTGCCTTAGCAGCTTAGTATTATTTTCTTGGCACCATTTAGGCCAAAAAACAAACAAAAGCCAAGAACTCTCTTTATTAAATAGTTATAGCCAAATAACAATAAATATTTATGTCCTGATAACCTAAATTGGAAGAAAAAATAAAATTAATATTTTTATTTCATTCTGGAATAACCACAGTTATTAATGTGTGTGTGTCTGTGTGTGTTGGGCACTGCAGAACTTTTCAAACCTCGAGACAGAGTGAATGCTACCAGCTCTATTACCTGTTCCTCATGGATTTTCAGCAGGTAACTGCTTTTTATTGTATCACCGGCTGAAAATCCAGCTTCACACATCTACGATGCCCTCAAAGGGAACCTTGAACGCTCCAGTGTTGAAACTGTGAAATACCTTGACTAATACATAGTTTGTATAGTATCTGACAGAAGTTGAATGTTGTATTTACCTTAAAAAATTAAAATATCCCACAGCAGGCCCTGTGAGTTCATGTAGCATTCCAGGGTGCCTTGGCACGCAGTTTGGGAATCACAAATCGAAGGTATTGAATCCCAATGTGAATCTTAACTGCTGAATCTTAAAATTGAGGAGTCAAAAAGCCTACGGTGAGGAAATTGCAACATTGTAAAGCAGTTGTAAAACCTCTTATCTTACTCCCTAATCTTAGTGTTTTCTAGTTTTCTCAGTTAAGTTAGAACAAGTATTTCTCAGGATTCACAGGGTAATTTTCTGTGGCTCTAGAAATTTGATGTTTGTGTACACAGTGGCTGTATATGGCCCCATCATCTTTGCTTGGGTCAAGTGTTACTGATGTATTTGTTACAAAAACATTATCAGTGTCTGTGAGGACATTTTCAGTTTTGACATGGCATTCTCAGAGTTGGACTAAAGGTTTTCCAAATTGTCTAACTATACTTTTTCAACTCAGCAAGGATGATTTTTAAACAGTCCACATGAGATGATTGTTCTGAGAGGGGGCTATCTTCATATGAATGTATTCTTACCGCAGATAAATCATGGGGTGTTCTAAGCTAGGGGATTTGGACTAATTTTCCATTTTATCTCATTTTTGCATTCCATTAACCCAGTTAATTGTATAAATATTATTTTTAAAATATCTTAAAGAAATGTATATTTACTTTCAGCTATAGAGCTCAGTTGGTCTTATCTGGATTACTAGAAGAAATCAAATATGAGAATTTTTCAACTAGATGATATATATTTTTTTCTGAACAATTAATTATGACAGCTATCACTGTTCCCAAGCGAAGGCTCAGAATAGAAAACTAAAGTGAATTGTCAAGAATGTAAATCAGTTTTTAAGTGAAAAGGAAAACAGAAAATAGAATAGAATAGAGCTCTTCTTACATATCTCAGGCAGGGCCAGAGCTGGTTAGTAATGGAGATACACAGTTCCTGTCACTGACATGCTCGTGATTTTTTTTTTGTTATAGAGACAGAGAGAGAGACAGATAGGGACAGACAGACAGACAGGAAGGGAGAGAGATGAGAAGCATCAATTCTTCATTGCAGCATCTTAATTATTCATTGATTGCTTTTTCATATGTGCCTTGACTGGGGCGCTACAGCAGACTGAGTGACCCTTTGCTCTAGCCAATGACCTTGGGCTCAAGCTGCTGAGCCTTGCTCAAACCAGATGAGCCTGCGCTCAAGCCAGCAACCTCGGGGTTTCAAACCTGAGTCCTCTGCATCCCAGTCCGATGCTCTATTCATTGCACCACTGCCTGATCAGGTGACATGCTTATGATTTTGAATTCAAATTTTGAGTTATGCATTTTTAATCTTAATTTCCTGTCTTCAACTTTGTTAATAAATTTCCCATACCATTAAATAGATAAACTCATCATAATTTTTGGTTCTGGCAACATATTAGATGGCTTTATTAGCAGGGACAGTTTGTTTAATTTATATATATATCATCTACTAGACCAGGGGTCGGGAACCTTTTCGGGTGAAAGAGCCATGAATGCCACATATTTTAAAATGTAATTCTGTGAGAGCCATACAACGACCCGTGTACTTTATGCATTATTCAATAAAAATTTGGTGTTGTCCGGGAGGAGGACAGCTGTGATTGGCTCCAGCCACCCGCAACCATGAACATGAGTGGTAGGAAATAAATGGATTGTAATACATGAGAATGTTTTATATTTTTAACGTTATTATTTTTTTTATTAAAGATTTGTCTGTGAGCCAGATGCAGCCATCAAAAGAGTCACATCTGGCTTGCGAGCCATAGGTTCCCAACCCCTGTACTAGACAATAGATATTTGAAGAAATGAAATCCAGGACTAATGCTGGTCAGGCTAATTTGTCTGGGACCTTGTGAGTACTCTCAGCCATAAGACCCCTAAAAATCTATAGGGAGACATAGCAGGGAGTTAGTCATGTGAATAAAGGCTGTTTGGAGGTACTTCACTTATGACATATAAACAGGACTGACTCTAGTTATTTCATATTCAACTATAAGTGCAGAAAACAATAAATTAGCTGATACTTTGATCTGCAATATCTAAGTAAGTGAAACATTGGGGAAAGTAATATGTAAGTAACAAAGTATGAGAAGAAAAAACAATTCAGTTTCTTTTTTTATTTCATGAAATTCTGTTGTCTAAATTTCAGAAACAAATGTGTATGCATATCTTTATGTATGTGTATATACATGTGTGTGTTTCTAGATTTTGCTTCTGAACTGATTGTGTCATTATGGTTTTCATGGTTGATATTGAATTTTTTCCCACCTAGGTAGCTAGTAGCAGGTCTATAGAGTTATATTTACAAATAAAGATTGGGATGATTGGAGAAATAGATACAAACTCTGGTCCCGTGACCAGAAAAGTGGGGGAATACTGTTAAAATTATTTGCCTTCCCTAGAGGAATGAGTGGTGTCATCCGGCTGTCTCCAGATAATTTTCTGTTCCCTTATGGGAGTTCTTACTTAAGAGTTGTATTTTAGTACTCCAAGTTTTCAACAAAGCAGTTTTTTAAATGCCAAGTTTCTTAATTTGTCATTCAATTCTTAAATACTTTTAGTACTAAAAATAAACAACAGCAATAGGATATACATATATCTCAACATCTTCTGATTATATTATTGTTTGATTTAAAGTCTGTACTTTTGTCTGTACCCTCCAAAAACAATAAAACATGAAAGGTAACACTCATATGTTGTTCAAACCATCACATCTATGCCATTACTTTACAATTATACTTGGCTCCATCCATTCATTTATTCATTACTTTTTTTACTCTAATAAATTTGTTGAATGTATCTTATGCACAATCATAATAATACTTTCTATACTGAAATGGGACCATTCCAAGAATAAGTTAAAAACTTGGAAGATTGAGTGTTGTGATGCTTTTTTATATCCAATAATGCAGAGCATTAAAATACACCTAATGAGGTTTCAAGGATTATATTTTCCCTCCTTGCCTAATAAACAAATAAGTAAAACCAAAATAAACACTAATAAAACCCAAATCCAGGACTTTGTGTATTATCCAGCTGCTCTAGAATTTCTCTTCAAAACATATTTATTCTACTTAGAAAAGCACAGTGGCTGCCAAGCCAGGTTGATTTGTAATGACAATTTCTCCCATCTCTGAAATGTTAATCAATGGATTGACGTTTAAGTATGAATTCGCGGTAAATTCTATAATCTTTTGAGATATTAATATCTGCTTTATGTGAATCAAATGTTTCCAAGTAGCTGGACCAGATGGTGGTGCTGTAGATAGAGCATCAGCCTGGGATGCTGAGGACCCAGATTCAAAACCCTGAGGTCACCAGCTTGAGTGCGGGCTCACCAACAATGGGGTCACTGGCTTGAGCATGCGTGGGATCATAGACATGACCCCATGGTCACTGGCTTGAGCCTAAATGTCACTGACTTGAGCTGAAAGTTGCTGGTTTAAGCAAGGTGTCACTGCCTCAGCTGGAACCTCTCAGGTCAAGGCACATATGAGAAAAAATCAGTGACTAACTAAGGTGCCACAACTATAGTTGACAACTTCTCATTTCTCTCCCTTCCTGTCTCTCTCTTGCTAAAAAAAAAAAAAAAAAAAAAAAAAAAGTTTCAAAGTTGTGGTGAATAGCACAGGGCAGATAAGAAAAAATGCAGCTTTAATTTTGGGCTCTAACTGACTTAAAATTGTTAGATATTGCAGGCTAGTTCTTAAAAGAATTCTGTGTATAAATGCTTGAAGGCCTTGCTAAAGATACAGGAATTCTGCTGGTTGTGTAAATTGCTCATTGTTCTGTCATGTGAAGTTTAAGGCAAAAGTTGTCTCGACCCTGGGAATTCCTTCCGCTTTATCTCACAGCGAAGTGTTTTATTTCTCTGAGGACAAGGATGAAGAATGCAGATTTCCACGTCTTACCTAAGTTTCAAAGCTAGCATTAGATTCACTTTTTTTTATTTTATTTTATTTTATTTATTTTATTTTATTTTATTTGTAACAGAGACAGAGAGAGAGACAGAGAGAAGGACAGACAAGGACAGACAGACAGTAAGTGAGAGAGATGTGAAGTATCAATTCTTTGTTGTGGCACATTAGTTGTTCATTGACTGCTTTGTCATATGTGCTTTAACCAGGGGCTACTGCAGAGGAAGTGACCCCTTGCTCAAGCCAATGACCTTGGGCTTCAAGCCAGTTACCTTTGGGCTTAAGCTAGCAATCATGGGGTCATATCTATGATCCTATGCTCAAGCCAATGACCCTGCGCTCAAGCTAGTGAATCTGCACTCAAGCTGGATGAGCCCGAGCTCAAGCTCGCAACTTCCGGGTTTTGAACCTGGGTCCTCTCCATCCCAGCCTGACACTCCATCCACTGCGTCATCACCAGGTCAGGCTATCTATTTTATTTTAATTAATGTAAAATTAAATGTAAAAAGTGATACTACATTCAGTTATTAGAACACTTTTAAGTTTGTTTGAAGCATCTTTCGTTCATTCAGTATCCCTTTTCATTGTAAATTTTATTAAATCTCAATACAGATTAATTATTTCTAAGTAGAGAAATGCAAAAATTTAAAGTACATAGCTTATTTAGAACACTTAGTATGAAAAATATAAAGTATCTGATTAATACTTTTTCTATTGATTACATGTTAAAATGATATTTTAATATATTGGTTAAATAAAATATACTACTTTTTCCATTTTGGACATGGCTACAAAATTTTTTAAATTACATATGTCTCACATTTTACTTTTTTAGCCAGCACCTGGACATATTTTAGAATTGGATTATATTACCTATGTACTCTTTTAACCTTCTTTAAATAACTATAATAAGGAAATTATTAATACTTACTTTAAACTTTATATTTTAGGCATTCTGCTAATCACTTTATAGTCTGACTGCATATAAATACTCCATATCATCTTATTTTTAAACCTAATTTCATGTAGCATCATAATAGGTATGTGTAGGTATTCATTATCTTTCTTGTGAATAATTAATTTTTAAGATGATCTTTTTTTTTTTTTTTTTTTTTTTTTGTATTTTCTGAAGCTGGAAACAGGGAGAGACAGTAGTCAGACAGACTCCCGCATGCGCCCGACCGGGATCCACCCGGCACGCCCACCAGGGGGTGACGCTCTGCCCCTCCAGGGCGTCGCTCTGTTGCGACCAGAGCCACTCTAGCGCCTGGGGCAGAGGCCAAGGAGCCATCCCCAGAACTCGGGCCATCTTTGCTCCAATGGAGCCTCGGCTGCGGGAGGGGAAGAGAAAGACAGAGAGGAAGGAGAGGGAGAGGAGTGGAGAAGCAGATGGGCGCTTCTCCTGTGTGCCCTGGCCAGGAATCGAACCCGGGACTTCACGCCAGGCTGAGGCTCTACCACTGAGCCAACTGGCCAGGGCTAAGATGATCTTTATGGAAATAATTTTTGCCTTATGGGTAAGGGTATGAGAAGTAGGGTTATTGAAAAGAGGAGAAAAAATAGCAAGTTGAAATAGACTTGTTTTTGATGTTACCTTTTCTAATTAAGGTGGCACTGTCCTAGCAATTAGGCATTCCCAGAGATTTCATAATACCTGTATAGTTCAAGAGAAAAATGTGTATGATGAGTTATATTTATTTTGAGAAACTATAACTCAGCCAGAAAAATGAATAAGTTCTTACATTCACGCCATATTGCTTGTCTGGGAATTTTTCTAGTGAGATAGCAAAAAGAGCTATGTTAAAAAAAATATTGACAGGATTTTCAAACACTAACAAATGATATCCCACTTTCTTTTCTTGTGAACAACCTCTTTCTGGGCTCTCTGAAACCAAACAAATTTCAAAAGCCTTTATTCTTTTTTCTAAAGTTTGTCTACATCCTACTTTCTGAGATCCATGCTGAATGCAAATTAAGGGAAATGCCTTATTACCAAGAAAAACAACTAAATAAAAATAGGATAAACATGAGATAGTAGGTTTCTTATTTCCCTGATGTAGTTTGTGTCTTTAATAAATAAATTATGGCATCTTCAGAAAGTTTTTATTAAGGAGTTTTAAGTAAAGTTATAATTTCATTCATGTCTAGAGAAATAAATTTTGACTTTTAAAACAATAAAAGTCATATGGAATTAACTCTAGGTGATACTGAAGTTGTAGATAAAATTGAGCATTTTCTCAACAGTTTACTAGGTATTTTGGTTCAAAAATCTGTTTTGTTGATAAAGAAATAACTCCTCAAGATTTAAGTAAACAATTGAATCATTTTAAAATTGGGAGAGAAACACCCAACAAATCACCTTTTTTAGTGATGTTGATATATTGTTTAGAAATTCTTACAAATCCCAACAAACTAGAATGTCTTTCCAACTGCCATATAACTCACAGAAACACATTTTTCTTTTCATTATTTTTTGGGGAGTTGGCTTTTGAAACTTAAATTGTACATTAATGTATTAAAGCTCTATTTAACTGTGTATTTTCCATTCTTTTCTGTTCTATTTGAGTGCAAAGTATATCACACACATCATAAATTAATACTGAAAAATTTAAATTTACCCCAATAAGGTCTCTCAGTGATGACTTTATAAACTCAGTCCTGTTTATTCTGTGTGTGGCCACTTTAGTTATTAGTGGGGGTTACACTGACTCCCTTTTCCCAGATTTATGAGACTTGGCAAAAACCTTAAGAAAACAGAGCCCAGCTTCTCTCAATGAAAACATTATTAGATACAAAATAAACATTAATTTAGGTAAACTGGTAGTACTCGGCCCAACATTAATACACCTTTATTTAGATTTCACTCTGATGAGTGAAAGAAGACATGGGGGACAGGGGATTGCTTTACAGCGACCACAAAAGAAGGCACATTAAAATAATAGCTCAGACTTTGTCCTTAGAACACCTTCGTGCTCACTCATGGAGGGCAGGGTCCTGACCGGGGAAGCATGCATCATGTCCTTCTTCCCGTGGAGGAAGATCAAGAGAACACCCAATCTTGCTGAAATTAGCACAGAATCCCTAAAGGCAAAATGATTGATTTTCTTTGGGATTTCAACAAAAGCTTTGAGAAATAGGTTAACTAACCACACAGTTAGTTAATACATGGTTTTCAAATAACTTATTAACTCTTGATAACATTGAAGTTATGAAGAGACTAAAGTGTTTTTAAAAGGATAACTTAAATGTTTCTGTTGCCAACAAGTTAATGGCCTGAAAAAGAAAAAGAGGGACAATTTGTGAGCTAGATTAGGAATGATATGGACACAGCAGCTAGGTACAGGGTGTCACACTAAATTGAATCCTGAGTTGGACAAATCAGCTATGAAGAACAGTTTGGCGACAATCCTGAAAATTTTGATATGGATTGGATAATTTAAAAACTGCAAGTATATTAACAGTCAAAATGAAAATATTTAAGTTATAAATTGGTTACATTATATTAGTTATAAATTCATGTGATTCAATGTTTATATATGCATTTAAAATATGGAAAGATGAACAAAAATTTTTTTTTAATTTTTTTTTAATTGAGAGGAGAAGGAATAGCGAGACAGACCCCTGCATGTGCCCCAATCAGGACCCACCCTGCAACCCCTATCTGGGTGATACTCAAATCAACGGAGCAGTCCTCAGCAGCCAGGCAACACTCGGACTAATCCAGCCACTGGCTGTGGGAGGGGAATAGGGAGAGGAGGTGGAGGAAAGGAGAAGAGAAACAGATGGTCAGTAAGCCAACCAGCCAGGGCCAAAAGATGAACAAGATTTTAACAGTGATAATTTCTGAGTGGAGTGTGAATAGGAATATAAAGGTTTTCTTTTTCTTTTATTTTTTGTTTTGCTTATCTGTGATTTGACTTTGTAGAGTGCAAGCATACTACTTTTGTAATAATTACAATCTATTAATAAAATAGCAGTAAAAGAAACAAGTTATTGTAGTTATGAAAAATATAAAGAAACCCTAGTCTTTAGTCAGTGAAGTAGGTAATGTCTTTGTTTTATTATGTAAAATCCAAAAGATTGTTTCAATAATATGATACTAGTTTTTCTTGAAACCAAACTAGTTGATACGAAGAACAACATTCAGCCTGATGGGCGGTGGTGCAGCGGATGGAGAGGTAACCCGGTCGCCGAGGTCCGTAACTCGAAATCTTCAGGTGGCCCGCTTCAGTGCAAGCTTACTGGCTTGAGTGTGGGGTCACTGTCTTGAGTGTGAAATCATCAACATGATCTCACAGTCACTGACTTGAACAAGGGATCACTGGCTCGCCTGGAGACAACCTCACCCTCCAAGGCAACGTGTCTGAAGCAATCAATGACCAAGTGCTGCAACTAGGAATTGATGCTTCTCATCTCTCTCCTTTCCTGTCTCTCTTCTCTTTTTCTCTCACAAAACAAACAATCGAAACAAAGAACAACACTCAGACTTTGCTAAGAAATTTCAAGTCTCTATCAAAACAAAACAAAAAAGACTATTTTCTTTATGGAAGAAATCTAAATTGCATTTGAATTTTGTCATTTTAGGTAACAAAAAATTTTGCTATAAATAAGAGTTTTTCAAACTCCTTTTACTTCTATCCCTAGCCATATTATGCATTCACTCACTCAGCATTAGGCCATTCCCTCAGAAAAACTTTATGGAATTTGGATTAAATAGATTTGGCCTTAATAGGAACTCTGTATTAATCTGAAACTGTGTATAACATTATTAATAACATTCATGTTGTAGACTGTTGATTATAGGAAATAAATGATATAGTCTCTCAGGAAATAAAAACAAGACTCCTCTGTAACAGGTAGGACCAAATTGTGTATGGATGTTTATAGTGACTGATGAAGAATGCCTCAATATCTGTTTTTTAATGTAAATAATCTTGCACACATTAGAACAATAGGACACCGTAAAGATAATCTCCACTAGTCTTTTCATTTAAGAATAAGGAAACTGCAGCTCACAAAGAGTAATTTGCCAACAGTCAAATTATTTATTGACAGAACTTAAACCAGAACTTCACTTACCTGATTTCTAATACTGAATGTTTTCACTCTGTACTAAAATGTTTTCCATATTGAGGAAGGAGAGAGAAAATGCAGAAGTGTTATTTACTAAATCCATATGCATTACAGAAAATCAAACTGAATTTAAAATGAAAGCTTAATGATAAACTGATTTTTGTAGATGACCAAACATCTTCCTCTAAAATTTCAAGAATAGTAACCTTAAACACATTAGTTCATTTCCATTGATATTATGAGTTTACTTAGTCCATTATATAATATAGTCTTGTCTAATACCATTTAATTTAATTAGTTCTCATATTCAGAGTATATGTAACTTGTAAGAATTACAAGTCTAAGTAGTTACTTATTACTCATTCTAAGATTGCATGAATATGAGTAAGCTGGTTATAGTTTCACTCTAATTTGGATTTCAAAAAGAACCAACTCTTTGCTGTTTTTCAAAAACTTGTGCATTTCTTTTTTTAATTTTCATGCCAACTGAGATATTATGGTTTTTAACCATTTCATGAAAATACATTTGGATTCTCTTACGATCCCACCTGCTTTATCAGGAGGGAGCAATCAGAAGTAAAAAGAGGTCAGAAACTATTCTTACTTTAAAAAGACAACCATTCTCTTAGTAACAATGGAGGAAATGAGACTTTGTTCTAATACTGTATACCCAGTAAGTTCAAAAATCCAAATGAGAATTATCAGTGCTTTTAATGCAGTTAAGAGAAGAAATGTTTTAAATGATCACAGTGAATCTACTTAATGGACACTTAAATAAGTTGTTCTGTTTAGATGGTAGCTTCCCCATTCTACTTTTTTTTTTCCTAAGTGTGAGGAGAAGATACAGAGACAGACTCTCACATGACCCTGACTGTGATCCACACTGCAACCTCTGTCTGTAGCAGATGCTCTGCCCATCTGGGGCCATGCTCACAACTGAGCTATTTTTAGTGCCTGAGGTGGAGGCTCCAGGGAGTCATCCTCAATGCTCAAGGTGATGTGCTCCAATCAATTGAGCCATGGCTGCAAGAGAGGAAGAGAGAGAGAGAGAGAGAGAGAGAGAGAGAGAGAGAGAGAGAGACAAAGAGAGAGAATGGAAACAGAAGGGGTGAAGAAGTAGGTGGTTGCTTCTCCTGTGTGCCCTGACCAGGAATCAAACATGCCTGGTTAATGCTCTGCCGCTGAACCAAGAGGCCAGGGCACTCATTCCACATTTTATCTTTTCCAGTTTTCTCCAAATCATTTACTATATTCTGACAAATTTATGATGTCCTTTGTATTTGTTTTCTATTTCTTCTTCCAAAATACAGGCTGCTTGAATAGATTTCTTCTCTGTTTATAAGTCAGTGCTTGACACTTAAAAAATGCTGAATAAATATTTTCTTGAACAAATAAATCAATAGTCATCAGTAATAGTGGTTCAATTATTATTTTAAATCAGATAAAATAGAATATTGTCCCCTTTATGTTAACAAGTATTATATTTTTAAAAATACTATTATTTCTTACAAATCATCTCATAAACTTAATTTTACTAATATATTCATTAATATTTTTCATATATGTACATTTAAAAATTCTAGGACACTTAATACTAGCCTGTAGTATGTTAACTGCTCCATAATTAATTACAGCATACAGAAAATTTATTTAATTTTATCTGTTTTTATAATTTTTTACTTTTTCCGTGTGCTGTGCTGATAGTTTAAATCTGTAGTGCTTTAACCTTCACTTAGGAAAGATAAAGGTAGTGATTATGGTTGTTATTGTTGAGTGGTAGGAATAATTACTTATTCTGCAAAAGTACTATAAATTACAGTGCTTATCAGGTGTCTTACTTTTTTTTTTAATTTATTTATTTTTTTCTGAAGCTGGAAACGGGGAGAGACAGTCAGACAGACTCCCGCATGCGCCCGACGGGGATCCACCCGGCACGCCCACCAGGGGTGACGCTCTGCCCACCGATGCTCTGCCCCTCCGGGGCTCGCTCTGCCGCGACCAGAGCCACTCTAGTGCCTGGGACAGAGGCCAAGGAGCCATCCCCAGCGCCCGGGCCATCTTTGCTCCAATGGAGCCATGGCTGCAGCAGGGGAAGAGAGAGACAGAGAGGAAGGAGGGGGGGGGGTGAAGAAGCAAATGGGCGCTTCTCCTATGTGCCCTGGCTGGGAATCAAACCCGGGTCCCCCGCACGCCAGGCTGACGCTCTACCACTGAGCCAACGGGCCAGGGCAGGTGTCGTACTTTTTATTAAAAACAGTATATACATCTTAATCTAACCAGGAGAAGGAGTTAATTCTCTTATTTCATGAATTGTAAGATGCATGTTTTTTTTTCCTATTTTAACATCTCAGGCAACAGGATGATGCATCTTACACTCAATGGCATCCCATAGTTTGATTGGCAACATTTTTTTCTTAGTGAACCTGAAATAATGGTATAGGACCTATACTATAGGCTATAATAGCTTCTTAGGTAGAGTATATATGATATAATAAATTACAATATGTTTAAAATCTTTATTCTTTAAAACAATATTCATCTATAGATTCTATGTGAGAAAGGCAGAAATATTGTCTGATTATATTGAGTTCAGGTTGCTCTAAGCCTTAAATTTAAAGCATTTTCTTAAGTAAAATATTTTCCTTGTTAAAAGCATACAAAACAGATATCTGTTTGAATAGCAGTTTATATTTTTATGCATGAAATAACTGTTAGTACCATTTATATACAATAGTCAGTTTTTAGATCTCACTTTTTGACATAGAAACAATGTTTAACATAGTGGCTCTCTGATCAATTCATCCTCCTCTAAAGATCTCACACTGATCTTGAGCCCCACAGTCTCCCTCACTAGCAGCTTTTTCTCTGTCTTGGCTGCTGAGTCACCTCATCTCCCTGACTTCTGCACAATGGAGACTACCCAGGATCAGGGCTCACACCTGTTCTTTACCTACATGCCTGCCTGCCCTTGCAACTTCACTCTAGTTAATGCCATCTACATCTGATGGCTACCACAGGCATTCTATCCCTGACCGCTCCCCTCACCTTCTGACTTGAATTCAGCCATGTTCTCAATGTAGTCACGTGGACCTCCAGTAAGCAAATTTAACATATCCAATATCTGATTCTTGATCTTCTCGCAAACCTCTTCGCTCTCATACACCATGTCCAGTCTTTCAATTAATAAAGTGCCCCTCTTCAGAACTGAATGCTGTACCTGATCATCTCTTTTTGCATCTTTCACAGCTAAAACTTGGTGTTTCCTTCACTCACTTTTGACCTTCTCAAGATCTTTGCTTCAATTTAACTTCTTGATGATGCTTTCTTTAACAATTCTTTTTAAAATTCCAAACCTCAATCTGTGGTATTATTTATCCTTTCTTTTTTGATATATTTTTTTCTTCATAGCACTTGTCATGATCTGGGTGGTATTTCTCTTGACTACTACATGCCTTCCCATACCCATACTTAGTACGAAGTAAGCTCCAGTGCAGTTAGGAACTGCCCTATTTATTTCTGTGTTTTATCTTCATTATCTAGAAGAGTATCACATTTTAAGTGTTCTGTAAGTAATAGTTAAATTAATTTAAACCTATCAGTATGACCACTATGAAGTATTCTTTCATTTCTTCCCTATTTTCTCCCTTTTATTTCTTTCCTTCCAGCAAAACATATTACTGACCTGTGTTTTAGATATATGACTCATAGAACTCACACTCAGGTCTAAAACTTTCTTATTTTAAAGAAGGGGACAGTAAAAAGTAGGCCTATCTCACTCTATTTTGGCTGCTATAGCAAAATGCCATCAACTGGGTAATTTATAAACAAGTAAGATTTATTGCTCAAATATGGAAGCTTGAGAGCCCAAGGTCGAGGGTCCAGGATGGCTGCCGTTGAGCGAGCGTTCTTGTCCTGGCCATGGATGGTGCCTTCTTACTGTGCCCTCACATGAATGAGCTAGGGATCCCTGTTGCCCCCCCCCCAAGAGACTGCTTATTTCTTTATTTTCAAATACAGTTGAAATATGATATTATACTAGTTTCAGGTATACCACATAGTGATTAGACGTTTATATAAGTTACAACATGATCACCGCACTAAGTATAGTCCTGGTGTCTTTTTTTAAAGTGCACTAATCTCATTCATGGGGCTTCCGCCCTTGGGATTTAAGCACTTCCCCAAGGACCCACCTACTAATACCATCACTGTTGAGGGTTAGGATTTTGACATATAAGTTTTGGGGGGAGCACAGACATTCCTACCATAGCAAGGTCATATAAATAAGCTGAAGAGAAAAAGTTTGCTGGTGGCAGAAGCTGACCTCAAATTAGTGTTGAGAAGCCATGGAGATACCACATTCTTCAAACTAATAGTCAGCTGTTTGGTCTTACAATGATATTTTCCATTAAAGACCATCTGTCATTGAAGAGTATGTAATGATTGCTGTTATGGTGGCTGTTAAAAGGAATGAAAAATCCTAAGAGGGTAAAAATAAAATTTCTTGAGTTTGCACTTTGTGAGGACTATGCTGATTACACTAAGTATGTTTAAAGTGATGGAGTTGTTTGAAGAATGTGAGTGTAACTGTCTAGCCTGACATTAGATATTATTGAACATGAGCAGTGTTATTTCGGATTAACTCATAAACCAATTCCATGGTGTACTTTTCTTTCTTTGTGCATTTATTATGTGTGCAGATAAAACAAACATTTTCTGTCAGTGTTGAAATGAAGTCATGTTTTAGGTTTGAGCCTTCTTTCTTTTTTTAATTTCTACTTAAGTCCTAGTTGATTGTCAATATCAGACTCTTGATCCACTTTTTTTTGTGTGTGTGACAGAGACAGAGAGAGTCAGAGAGAGGGACAGATAGGGACAGACAGGAAGGGAGAGATGAGAAGCATCAATTCTTCGTTGTGGCCCCTTAGTTGTTCAATGACTGATTTCTCATATGTGCCTTGACCATGGGGCTACAGCAGACCGAGTGATCCCTTGCTCAAGCCATCAACCTTGGGCTCAAGCTGGTGAGCTGTGCTCAAACCAGATGAGCCCGTGCTCAAGCTGATGACCTCTGGTTCCTCTGCATCCCAGTCCGAAGCTCTATCCACTGTGCCATCGCCTAGTCAGGCTTGATCCACTTTTTAATGGTTTTAACCAGTCCTTCAGCAGTGCTATTATCTTTATTATTACTGTTATAGAACCTTCCTGTGAAATTACAAAACAAAGATAAATAAATAATGGGGGAATAGCATTTCTATGCTGAAAGTAAGACAAAAACACAGTAGGCTATTAATTAAGTATTGGCCAAAATGTGTTTGGCCAAGAGAGCTGGAATTTTACAAAGATGAAAGAGAATCTAATCTGCTAACTCTTATCCTCTGATCACATGAAAGAAATAGTAACACTTCTTAATAGTTTTAGGACAGATAGTTTACATTTGTACTGTTTTTAAAATAATTTTATTAAAAATGTATTATAAATATAGATGATAAAAAACCTATCAAAGATTTTATATCAGCCCTGGATGGTTAGTTCAAGTCAGTTAAGAGTGTCGCCCAGAAACGAGGTTCTGGGCTCCATCCCTGGTCAGGGCACACATGGGAAGCAACCAATGAATGCACGACTGAGTGGAACAACAAATGAATGCTTCCTTTCCATCTCACCTCTCTCTCCTTTGCCTTTCTGTCTTAAATAATAATAATAATAATAATAATAATAATAAATCCCTGGCCAGATAGCTAGGAGCATCATCCTTGAGTACAGAGCACAGAGGTCGCTTGTTCGATTCCCCAGTCAGGGCACATAAAGGCGTAGCTCGATATTCCTGCCCTTCTCTCTCTCAAAAAAAAGTTTTATATCTATAGATTTTAAACATACATTTAAAATCAATTCTAAGACAATCAATAAATGAACATTGATTTTTTTCCTCTTATACAAAGACCCCGAGATAACTGCTCAAACAAGAGAGTGGTACATTTCCGTGTTGTGTGGAAGGACTGATGCAGTCAGGGCTTTGGGGCTGGTAAGTGGCTCTGTTCTGCCCTCAGATCCTTTCTGTCATGTTGCCCTGAGGTCCTTAAAGTGGCGCTCTTGGCTGCAGTGTCACCAAAGCTGGCTTATAATCACCGTATTCACGTCTAATCTGTTTGACTAGGAAATAAAAGGCAATGGAGGCAAGAAACTTATTTCAAAGAATTGTCAAGTGCATTCATTATACCCATCACTTTGAGTTACAATATATTTCCTCTTCTTCTCCAACTGTGAGAGGATAGCAGATTAGCTCCTATGATGTGCCTTGCTCAAATTCAGGGCTGAGCCATTTCTATTCCTAACACAAAGTAGAGGTGTTGGTATTGGGGGACAGTATTTTCTGCCACATCCTTATACCTATGCCCATCATAAAGTAGAAATTTTTGAAACTATACTTTTATTTTTTCAAAAAAACACTGTTTGTAATAGTAAAAGCTAATTTTTATCTTTTATTTTGATTTCATTACAAAGTTTCAGTGAAACCAGACCTTATTAAAAATCACAATAGTTGTTTCATGGATACACATGTAAATCATAACTATAACTTTGGATATCTTGTCTGAAATATGTTTTCTTAAGTTCACCTATAAACACATTGGAATTTCTTTTTAAAATCAATTTACATGAGAGTTTGTTTTAAAATAAAACCATTCCATTGTTGCTAAACATTGTATAGAAGTGGAGATTATCGGAATTTTTAAAAAATAGTTCCACTATAGCCAAATAACTGAGAAAGAGTGTGATGTTTCTTCATTTACACCTTGAATGTTTTTTTTGTATTCATAAAGCATAACCTGCTCTTTTCAATTCCTTATAATAATTATTCAATCAGGTCCTTTATCACAAATTTACATGTGATTTCTGGGTTATTAAAGAATAGCATTTATTTCTTTTAGAAAATTCATAAACTCTGTATCCCCAAAATTCATTTAATGTTTAGTAAGTTAGACGAGCAGATATTTTTATGTTTTTTCTTTATAATTAGTTGATTTCTTATCTATCTCATTAATATTTATTAGGCTTCTACTGAGTCTGTTCAGCTCCTGTGGGTAATTTGAGTTGGATTTAAAAGATTATACAATTTCTCTGTCTAAGCATCTTTTAATATTTTTAGAGAGGTAAGAAGTGGACAGAATTCAGACTTTAAAGAAGATAATCTGACTGTCAGTTAATGTAAATAAAAATGTGCTGTTGTGATGCTGATAGATCAGGAATTTATCCAGAAATGCTGTTTGAATAAGATTGGATCTGAGAGGGCGGGACGTTATGCACACAGAGCAGGAAGTGAACATGGCTTAGATGGTATGTGCTTGTTGACCATCTTGACTGGAACAGGGAGTGCACATTGAGGAACGGAGAGACCAAGTCATTTATTTAAAGAAGGAACAGACATGCCAAGCTAGGGAGTTTACATTTTGAATAAGAGATGGCATTTTGAAACCAAACACTTTTAAAAAACAAAAATCCAAACATTAGCCACTCCCTGGATTGGAGTCTGTACAGGGTAGAATCCAGAATACCAATCATCATAACCCAGGCTTATAGTCACAGCAAATGGGGGCTCAGTTAATGGGCTTGGAAATGGAGTAGAAAAAATCAATCCTAGATATAAAATAACATACATATTGCTAAAAGACATTGCTTACACTAATGACAACTTTGTCAGTTAAAGAACAGATATTCCCTTACTTTTTCTTCTCATACCCATGTTACTTCTCTATTTGATAAAGAGAAATTAGAATAAATGTAAAAGCAGTTTTTTTTCTTATCTTACTCTGCACTATATAAGAGCCAATAACATTTATCTTTCAGAAAGCAAAATTGAGTTAAATCAAAAATTAATTAAAAAAACAGGTTTATATTTGTTGTCTGTTACAGTCATTGAAATAACATTTATGTATGCTGTTCTTTATGAGAACTATAAATCCCTGTTAAGGTGATGACATATCAAACACCTAAATTTACATGGAAGAACTTTAACACTCTGGGTGGTTAATTCTTGACAATAAGATAACCTATGTGAAGCATGGCAAGACTTGATTCAGGTTTTTAGGCTTTTTTTTTTTTGTATTTTTCCAAAGTTAGAAATGGGGAGGCAGTCAGCTGTCTGCATGTGCTTGACCAGTATCCACCCCACATGCCCACCAGGGGATGATACTCTGCTCATCTCAGGCGTTGCTCGTTTATGGCCGAAGCTATTCTAGCACCTGAGGTGGAGACCATGGGGCCTTCCTAAGCTCCCAGGCCAATTTTGCTCCAATGGAGCTTTGGCTGTGGGAGAGGAAGAGAGAGACAGAGAGGAAGGAGAGGGGGAAGGGTGGAGAAGTAGATGAGTGCTTGTCCTGGTTGCCCTGACTGGGAATCGAACCCAGGACTTCCACACATCGGGCTGACGCTTTACCGCTGAGCCAACCAGCCAGGGAGGGTTGAAGGCTCTTAACTCAAGGCTCTGTGTTCTATAACATCCTCCATTTGTACCTTCTCTGCATTCTTTATGCAGGGAATAACTTCTTTATAATAAGAGAAGTTGACACACTGAAAAAGTTAGATTTAAAATTATTTTTAATGTTCATTTTATTGATCTTAGGAGGTGAGAGAGAAGGAGAGAGACAGGAACATCAAATTGCTCCTGTATGTGCCCTGATGGGGGATCAACTGGGACCCTCTGCACTTCAGGATGGTGCTCACCAGCCGAGCTGTCAGCCAGGGCAGAAAGAGTCAGAATTTAACAGTTCAAGTTGTGAGACAGAGTTCTGGAAATAGCAAAATATTGAAAATGTCTTCCAATTAATCCAAATTTATTTTTAACAGCAATAAGGCATAATTTGACTTCCAGTGGTAATGATTTTCTATTTTTTTTAGTACCTCAGGCGTAAACATATTGTAGGCAATTATATAATTTAATTGATATAAACTGAAATAATCTTGAGATACCATTTAAAGATTGTAATTCTTTTTCTAAAATATATGAATTTACAACTTTTTACTACATACATGATATATATGAATCAAATGCAGTATTTGAAAAGTCAAAGTTGTGTGACTACATAATACTGATGTTTATCACAGTTCTTCATAGTCTAGTTCTTCTTTGAATGAACAGATAAAACAGTACACAAAGTAACTTTTAAAAAGAAGACTCTTAATTTTATTAGATTATTTCAACGTGAGAGATTTATTGAGGGGCTGTCTAAAATAACTGATTTTTTTGAAGTATTATGGATAGAAAGGTATCTTTTTTTGTTGTTTTACAATCAAGAATCTTTCAAGTTTTATTGAGATATAATGGGCATACATTAGTGTGTAACTTTATGATAGACAATAGCCAAAACTTCTTTGTTCCTCTTTGACATTCCAGAAGATGCACACATGCACTCTTACAGTTGAACTTCACATTCTCTCTAACCCATGACAGCAATAACCTTTACATTTCTTCTTTTTCCTTGAAATGGCTTGCATATTTTACCACTTAAACACTGCTTTACCATCCCTTTTTAGCTTGGATATGCATTTACTTAGGAAAAGGTATGTGCTGTGAATGTTCTTGGACTTTCAGAATTATAAAGACAGGATACATGCTTAGTGGATAATTCTCAAATATGTGCTCAATTTCTGCTAATGTTCAATTTTAGGTTTTGTCTTCTGGATAAAACTCAACAATTGACAAAAGGAGAGAATGATGAAATATAAGGAGGCAGAAATAATCACATCAAAGTATCATTTTCTTTAGCACAAAGCTTTCTCTATTGGGACAATGGGGTTAAGGGGGCTAGGAGGAATTTAACAGAATTTCCCAAATTACTAAAGAGCATTAGCTCACTTCAAATCATAGGTACCAACAGGATTCTTTGGCAGACCACACCCAACTAGGGTACTGAGATTATCCTAATTCTTAATAAGGAATAATCATCACAATGGCCAATGTTTATTTTATACATACCATGTGGATATAGGGATTTTACTGTATATTTTATGAAATTGAATAACAATAATGTTGCCATTATTTCCTAAATTTTGAAGAAATGCTTATCAGAAAGTGATAAAACTTGAATTTGTACCCAAGTTCACCTGACTCCAAATTTTAAAATTCTTCACTATTTCATGGCCCCTTTTTAAATAGAGGGGTTTTCTGTAACATCCTCAAATAAGGTTAGAGAAAAATGTGATTCTAAAAATTCTTGAAAAAAAGATATCTAGGAATACCAAGAATGTCCCTGACACACTCAGTTATTTCTTCTATTTTCCTTTGGGCATGAATCTTTGTAGCAGCAATGGGTCATTTCAGTTTGATCTCAGAGTTCCCATATGTTTTTGGTACTCTTGTGGCAATACAAATTTTTCATGTTTTCATGATTCATGATGACACACATAGGGATGAAATATAGAAATTTTAGCTACTTTATTACCATACATTATGAGGTGGGCTGGTAACGGAAGAGGAGGAGTCTGACTACTTTTTCATTTAGCAAATATATGCTCCACTCCTGCTCTGTGCCAGGCAATGTGTTAGGCTTTGGGAATACAATGGTGAATATGATTGATGTCCTTGCCTTCATGTAGCCTAAAAGAAGTACATATGTCCATAGATGAAGATCACAATTGTTCTGGGAGGTGCAAATGCAAATCTTGAGATATAGGCAATGGCCTATAGTTTTTCTTTTAAACTGTGATTTTACTGTACTGTAACAGTTTATTTTTTTTTTGAATATGCTGAAAAAGTGCAGCAGTTATTGAAAAAAATTAAAGCTAAAGTTCTTTATGGGTATAAATTTTTGGCTTTTAGAATATCCAAATAAGCTTTCAGAAGTAACTTTACATTGGCTTTTTGTCAAAACTGTTTTTAAATATTAACTCAGTTCTCAGACCTTCTTCAGAGACATTTTATTCAAACATTTTATAACTCTAAATTGAATATTATAAAATAAAAACATTTCTTTTTCACTCTTCCTTTATCTTTATTTTCTAATAATTTCCATATCCAATAAAGCAATTAGATATGTTCTTTTGCTTAGGATTTCATTTTGGCAGTACATATGGGCTCAACAAATTGAAAGTTCAGAGAAAATAATAATAATAATAATAATATTTTAATAGGGATCTTATCTAATTGAACATTAAAAAAATTTACATTATGGAATGAAGGTTGGAAAATTTAATGCCAAATTACACAAACACATTTGCAAGTTGGATAGGACAGCAGGGGGGTTTCCAGGTTTCCTTTTAAGTTTCATATTCACTTAATATCTTTGGGAAAATAGTTACCATTGTAGTCCATGTAAAGATGGAAGACCTCTAAGATAAAACTTTTTTTGAGAGCTAGCTATGTGCCAGACAAGATGCTGAGTGCTTTCTGTGAGCCATTCTGGCAACAGGCATCTCATGTTCTAAGAACTGATAATTCTATTTTATCGTTGAGGAAACTGGATTTAGAGAAATTAAGTGAATTCTCTGAGTGTAAATCTGATAAGCAAAACAAAGATTACAACCCAAACCATAGCAGAGCCAGAACCAGAGCTCTCCTTAGTCTCTGTCAGCCCTGGACAATCAGGACTCTTATCCCAGTTGCTATGTAACACATGGTAAAAAGAAATGAACTCAATTATTGAGGATTTTGAGAGATTATTGATGTTATTTAAGGAGAATTCTGTATTTTAAAATCCCAACTGCAGTGCTAGTTTCACTTTCGAGTCAACTTCAGAGGTCATAAAGTAGAATGCGATAGGACATTTTCTCTAAGAGAGAAATATGTCAAAACTGAAAATGGGGAAATGTCACATATAACTCAGTGCTCAACTCAGAAATCCCCCTGGTTAGATCCCCCCCCCAGATCTACCCCTCTATTCTATTCTTTTCCTCTGGGTTCCGGGGGATACTTAAAAACTGATGTTCCAAATAATTGATTCTATTTTCCACAGTAATTCAAACTACTCTTTATTGCTCCAACACATATACTTTTTTCTTGGCTTACTTCTTTGACACCTAATTGAGATACAACTCACATATCACATCCAATTCATATACTAAACTATCTACTTCATTGGTTTCTAGTACATTCACAAATATGTGCAACATCACCTCAGTCAATTTTAGAACATTTCCACCACCCCTCCGGGAAACTCCTGGACTCTTTAACTGTCACCCCATACTCACTGCCCTTTTCCCAGATCTACCCCCAATCTACTTTCTGTCTCTGTTCATTTCTTTGTTCTGGCCTTTCATATGAATGAACTCATATAATATATGGTCTTTGTGACTGGCTTCTCTCATTGAGTTTATCTAAGTGAGGCAGAAAGATATGGGATGGACATTTAAATCCAGTGTTTCAGATATAGCTGAGAATATAAGGATGGGGTTAAGCACAGTTCAGAAAACCAATATTAAATATACACAATACTTTATGTCAATTATCTCTCAGGAAAGATGAAGAAAGAAACTGATATAATATCATACGTAGGACACTAGCTAAGGATGATGATGAGGGTGGAAGGGGAAATTGCACAGCTAAATATTAACACAGGAAAAAAACATATTTAGCACAGGGCTTCAACATAGCAATCATTTAAAAGGGGGGAGCAAAATGTTTACATAAGAAAGACCAGAAGGGTGTTTAGAAATATGAGCTGCTTGATAAAAAGTTGAAATTTCTGTACAATTTCATAAAACAGCACCCCAATCTATTCTTTACACACAGGCATATTGCTCATGCACTGAGTAATTGCCAAGTTCCTTTTAAATTACAAATATGTGAGTCCAGGAACTACTTTCTTATATGTATTAAGAGAATGTAGGTAAAAGGGATTAATTTAGCTTTAGCTACAAACTGTTTAACAAGGTTTACATTGCGCTTCCGTATTGCATAGTCAGTGAATCTAACAGTGTTTCTGAAAGTGTTATAGAGTCACACTTTATGAGAGTATATCTAAAGAAAGTTGAAAACTGGTATTAATTATCAAACAGTGTTTAATCATTTTACAATAGCCATATTTCTTTTTAGTTTTGTTTCTGAATAATGTAAATTGAAATATGCATTTTGAGAAAAATAATGTACAAATATTGAATTCTTACACAAATTGTATTTGAGTATTTATTAAGTGTGGAAGGAATTTGTAATATGTGTAATATGTGCTATTAGTATACCACGTTAGGGCTAGCAGATACATTAATATGTTCCAAAAGGTAAACAGCTTTTTGAATCTGTGGGAGAGACAACCTCAAATCTTTCGTATACTATAAATACAGCAATCTGGGACCTATTATAAATAATACTTGGCATGTTTACAGACATGGAATAGTTTCAATGAATTGAAAGTTTTTAGTTATTTTTAACGTACCTAAACCTAATTGAATATTAACATAATATCTAATTTTTTCCTACTTTCAGTGAAGAGGTATTGCTTCCATGTTTTCTGGATTATTATAGCCAATAAATTAAAATTTATTTTTTAGTTCCTGCTATATATCAAACAAAGTTGTGCTATGTTATGATATATAATCATAGCATGCTAATAACGAAGTTAGATCACCCAAGTGTCATAAGCTCATATGAATTTCAAAATATCCTTAATAATAAAATGACAAAATTACTTGTAAAAACTGATCTTGGATAAAATATAATTGCTTTTATATGTGATTGTTTTTTCATGAAGAAAAATTATTTTAATTAACTATTTAAAATAATCCTATATATATGTCAAAAGATGTCAGTAATTTATAAACTATGTATACTTCTTAAGTGCCATCATAATTAGTAGTCAGTAATTTTTTTAAAGAAAGTCAAATAAATAACTTTATAAGACTTTATGAAAGCTTTTTATGTCCATTTTAAACATAAAAATGAGGGGTGGGAATAGAAAATAGTGTGCTGAAAAATAAATAGGGTAGATGAAAATTTTAAACATATATATAGGGGTGGGGCTTGGGGGACTAGATAAAAAAGGTAAAAGGATTGAGAAGCACAGATTGGTAGTTACAAAACAGTCACAGGGATGTAGTGTGTAGCATAGGGAATACAGTCAATATTGTAATAACTATCTATGCATGATGCCAGGTGGGGACTGGAAATATTGGGGGAAACACTTTGTAAAAGTATATGATTATCTAAGCACTCTGCTCTTCACCTGAAATTAATACAAAATAATATTGAATATAAACTGTAATTGTAAATGTTTTTAAATTAACAAAGCATATATTGAATTATAGACATAAGCTCTACTTTGAATATTTGGATGAGCATAGTATATCTATCAACTTTGCATAGCCCAGGAGGTTATTTAAATTCCTATTTTCTTCCTTTAAGGCTAGTATCTTGTCTGGAAAAGACACTAATGAAGCCTATTCTTTCAATCTTTATTAATAGAAATGAAGATCTGAAAGTCAAGCATTATACATGTTCACCAATGTTTATTCCATTTTTATATTAAGATTTTACATATCATTGTTTCATTGGTATCTAGTTATTTTCTCTTTTATGAAAACTTGCATGATTCAATTTAGATGAATAGCATTAGAAACACTCCAGATACAAGTATGTCTCATCCTTCATAACTGTATTCAAACTCTGTCTGATTGTCTCCTTGTAAGCCGGAGAAATGGAGTTTACTTGCTTGCATGTTCATTTGTTTGTTTTCCTGATCTCCTGTAATTTTTCTCTTCATTTGAGTTCATACTCTTGGAGGTTATATAATATTTTCCTGGCATCTCTTTATTTATAGGACTATATAGGTGTATATTCAGGTCATTATTAAATGTCTTTAAAACAGTAATTTGTTTTGAACTTAAAAATATTAAAAAGTAAAATTAGGACAAATTGAATACAATAATTTCAAAATGGCTAATACTCCTTCATCACTTACTATGTACTGGGCACGGTATAGGACAGTGTTTTTCAGCCACTGGTCCTTGGTCCAGTCTATCAGAAATTTCATGCTGGTCCGAGAAATGGTCAATCACTGATGTTGTATGACGACTATAGACTCAGTGATCTTAGTTGAATTTATTTATGGCCAGAGTGATTTCTGCCTTAGTGGTCCACAAAATAATTCTCCTATTTTCACTGGTCCTCAAGTATAAAAGGGTTGAAGATCACTGGCAGGCTTTAGAATGTAGAACCAACATAGAAACTATTACTGTATATCATCATCACTAGAATTATAAGTACCAATCATTAAAGAACTATTACTGCCAAAATTGATGGACAATTTTTTCCTTTGTTGTAAAAAACTTCCTTGTTCATATTCATCAGTTGTTGGATTTAATGTTAAAAATAAATAAAATAATCTTGATTATATTTACATTAATTATATTAAATTATTATTTTATTTATTTAATTATTTGTAGCCAAGCTGGCTTAAATATTATGAAATTCAAATCTGATAAGAAGACTGGGTTTCTAAATTCTACATATGACACAAAGTTCTTTTCACATACTCCTTACTTTTAATCTCGGATAGTGTTATGTTTATGAAGTGCATTATTTAAACTCTTCTTCTTATACAGATGAAACGCCTTACTTTGCTAGAAATGTTTATTTCTGACATGTTTCATTAAATAATGAAGAAAGAAACAAATAGTGTTAATATGTTTAGCACATCTTTCACCTAGAAAAAATATGGGTACATAGGAGTCATTTAACTTATGTTTTTTGATCTCAAAATACATGCATTCCTGGAGAATTTATGAGAATATGAAGTGCAAGGTCACATTTTTCCTGCTATATGCTATATTCATGTTAAAATGTTTGCTGTTAAACATTGGCGTTGCTGGTAGATTTAATTGGATATCTTGGTTTATTTATTTAAAAGTGTTAGGAGTTTTAAAGAGAATCCTTATACTTGTTTTTACCATATGTCTTAACAATGATTTTATTAATTTACTATTGTTGACTAGTTTTAAATAGTTAGAACCTTAAGATTCTAAGTTAAGCATTGTGCAGACCCATGTTATAGTTAAATTTACTATAGGAACTTACTTAAATACTATTTCCTATATACCAGTGGTCCCCAACCCCCGGGCCGTGGACCTGTACTGGTCCGTGGGCCATTTGGTACCAGTCCGCAGAGAAAGAATAAATAACTTACATTATTTCCATTTTATTTATATTTAAGTCTAAACGATGTTTTATTTTTAAAAAATGAGCAGATTCCCTCTGTTACATCCATCTAAGACTCACTCTTGACACTTGTCTCATAAGTTCGACAATTATATTTAAAAATACAACAGTTGCCTGACCTGTGGTGGCACAGTGGATAAAGCATCGACCTGGAATGCTGAGGTTGCTGGTTCAAAACTCTGGGCTTGCCTGGTCAAGGCACATAGGGGAGTTGATGCTTCCTGCTCCTCCCCCCTTCTCTCTCTCTCTCTCTCTCTCTCTCTGTCTCTCTTCTCTAAAATGAATAAATAAATAAAAATAATTTAAAAAAAAAGGTTCAGTCCTCGACTGCACTTTCTCAGTGTAGAGCCCAAGGTCTTTAAAAATAAAAATAAAAAAAATAAAAATACAACAGTTTTTACGCCAGTCGCATAATTTTATTTTGTGCATTTATCCGTCCCACCCTAAAGGCCAGTCCGTGAAAATATTTTTTGACATTAAAACGATCCGTGGCCCAAAAAAGGTTGGGGACCACTGCTATACATAAGTGATTTTGTATAATAGGTTGATATGAGTTTTACAAATTGGCAACTATTGATAATAACCTCTATATATTGTTTTTGAGGACATGATGAACTTCTTGATTTGGAGTCCTATAAAGTATGCATTAAGTGATTTTAAAAATCTTTTTTTTAATATAGTAATCTTCTCATTAAATACTTTTTAATTGGAAAATATAATTACATGTGTAAATTGTAAAACAAAGGGCCACAGCAGAGGCCGGGAAGTAAAAGAAATTCTTATTTTGCACAGTCGTGTCATTCTTATGCTGGCACCATGCTCTAATCTTCGTATGTCTTTACGTTGCCTCTACTGTAGTGTAAGTACAATTTTTGTAATTTTTGTGAGCAGTATAATTCAATCTTGTGCACCCTACAGGAAAACCATCTAATCAAACAATAAGTCAAAAATATGAACTACAATTAGGCCAAAATGAGTTTTTACAGACACTAGTACTTTTAATTCAGGGTGGTCATAGCTCCTTGTGTCTTCTGAGCTTAAAAATACTTAGGTGGTATGTGCACCATGAAGGTATGAAGAACAAATAGCTCTTTATAAATAAAAAAAGGAAAATAAAAAAACCACGAGGACTACTTTTCTCCCTTCCCCTACACACACACACACACACACACACACACACACATTTAGGGTTTTGGTTTTTTTTTTGGAAAAAACTCTAAATCTAAATGTTCAAGGTTTTCATATGCAAAGACTTACTGTATATTTTAATTTCTGTCCTATGTATAGAATCTACCTTTTCACTCTAATTATACATCATTTTGCCTTAATGATTTTTGGAACAAATGGATATACCAAAGTAAGGCAAATCAATGAAATTCACATATAAAATTTTACATTCCTTGCTCCTCAAATAATATTTTTGATGAGTTACCTTCCATCTAATAAGTCCTGGACTCTGTGTTCCTTTGGGAAATGGTACAAGACCTTCTTGAGTGTTAGATTATGCATTGGGATCTCTGATTTAGTGGCACAGTGTAAAAATCTCTCATAATCAGAACACTCCCTATTGGCTCCACATCTGAAGATCCCCAAGAGAGCTGTTTGTCTCAGTGAACATCTGGAATAGGTTACATGCAGTTAATTGGCTCCAGGTCGAGCTTGTTACAGACAGTAGCATGCAGTATAACCTATGCAATTCACTAAATCCACCCACTTGAGGTTAAATCACACCTACTTCACTCTATAATTCCTCCCAGATGCAGGACACACACACGTGTGCATACACAAAATGCACACAGACACACAGACACACACACAAACATGCACTGGAAGTTAGCAAAATATCAATAGATTAGTGGAGAGGTTGTTGGCAATGCATTAAACATAAATTATTTCAATTAAAAGATTAACTATTGAATTCAAAGGACTGTTGGGATGAAAAACAAAGAACCAGGAACTGCAAATTTTAGAGAGTGACTTTTATAGTAGAAAAATATTTAAAATAAAAAGAAGTGTCCCAGCAGGTTCAGGATTTGTGTTTTATTTTATCCCTTGCCCTTAACATATGTTTCAGCACGTGTAGGTGCTTATCAGAATGTCAGAGTAGCAAGGAAAGCAGTACTTTGATTTTTAACGTATTTAACAATATTAATGAGTTAAGTTACAAGGAACAGTATGACTACTGTTCATTGAAAACCAAAACATCAATCTTCATAACTTATAGTGTTGGAGGCACAGGGCATGTCATAGCGATTAATGACCAGTTGGAGGAGTAGATATCTCAATACATAGCCAAGGGCCATTAACCCTAACTGGCCATTAATTCCCAGGAAATGTCCTGTACTGAAGTCATTATTGCTAATAAAATGCACACATGGAAAATCTCCTCTCTTTTGCCTCTGTGCATAAACATACATTCACATTATATGCGTTGTTGCATGTCATGAAAATAAAGTAGTATTTCACATGACCAGAGGTTCAGAAAATCTAAGTGTAATGAGAAATTTAATATATACTTAATCTCTGCATTCAATTTGCCTTTCATTTCATGGCTAGATGAAAGAATACATGTTTGTATGTTCAGGCTGTGGATCTGTTGCAATCAGACACCTATGTTCTGCTAAAATGTGGATATAGGGAAAAGTGAAAGGAACAAGCAGATGGGATTGGAGAAACCCGATGAATATGAATTGAAGCAGCATGATCTATTATCAAAGGCATTGTGGAGTAACAGCATAGTGTGCATCATAATGTATTAGGTACCAAGACAGGCAAGAGACATGTTGAAGAATTAGGTCAAGTTCCTCTTTAGTGTCCTCTTTCCCATCCTGCTGGATTATGCTCTACTCTCTGCCTCTCCTCAGCAATCTAACCAAGTCTATTATGCTTCTAGTTTTCATGAACCCTTACTAGGTTTCACTCTTTTCTTGACCTGTCTCTTTATGCTCTCCATTCTCCTTGATTTTCCTCCATGATGAAGCTGTCTTTGTCTTGCTTAAACCTGTGTGATACTCCTTTGAGCTATCTTCCCTTATTAAGTATCTCAATTTCAGGAATTGTTTCACAGTACTTTAATTATTTGCATATAAATAACCACTCTTTTTTTAGAAAAGAAGCTTATCTTTATTCTCACCTTAATAAATAGTTGGGGTTTAACAATGGTTTTATGAGATATATACACATATTCCTATTTGCAAAAAGCAGTATGTTTGCAAGGGAAATCTGGAAGTCAAAGAATGCATCTATTTTGCTATATAAATGTCAAATTGAAAACTTACAAGGAAGCATGTCCTAAGAGATTAAGTAATTCAAAGCACGTAATTTAAAATTAATCCTGATAAATTTTTCTGTAAACCAGATAAAGTGACTCTGTTTTTAGGCATTAACATAAACATGTTGTCTAGTTAGCTTTGAAACAATACAATTCATTATTTCTTAAAAGTTTTTTTAAATGTTATTTAAATAAGGACTTTATTAGTGTTTTATATTAAAACACATGTTATTGAAATTTTAAAAACAAATTTTCATAGAGGACTGATGAAGATATAGGTCTTTTTGGTCAGAAGTACAATACATGCCTGTTTTCTCTCAGATTACATCTAATCAGATGAAAACTTCAGAAAATATCATTTAAATGTGAATGAAATATATGATATGTGGCATATCTAATATAATATTCTCCATTGAATATCTAAATCAACTTATTTATATTTATAATAATCTCCTAAATCAAAGAATTAAATACACATATATATACACATAGACAATAGTTTGGTACTTCCTGTAGGTATCTTTAAAGGTAATTAAAGTAACTGAGAAAATGTAATTTATTAATTCATGTTCAATATTTTATGAAAAACATAAAATTTGTAGTTTATCTTTAAAATGTTTGTCATGTATACATAAATTAATATATTCCTAAATCTTATTCACTTCCAGAATGATCTCAATTTCTGAGATTTAAGGTAAATGAAAGCTTAATATTCAAAGTCTAGAGGCATTTTAGTAAAGAGTTGATCTATTATAAGAAAAATTTACCTATTTTACCTTCTCTTAAAACTAAACTACATAGATATAAAATATTAATTTTGATATTAAATAATTAGAAAATAACTTAAAGTATAATTACTTTTATATGGTGAAAGCTATCACCAAATATGTACAGAAATTATTGGGACAAAAGTTGAAGCTGCCTGACCAGGCGGTGGCACAGTGGATAAGAGTGTCAGTCTCAGATGCTGAGGACTTAGGTCACCGGTTTGAGCATGGGCTCATCCAGCTTGAGGGCAGAATTGCTGGCCTGAACATGGGATTATAGGCATGACTCACTGGTCTCTGATTTAAGCTCAGAGTTTGCTGGCTTGAACTCAATCAAGGTCGCTGGCTTGAGCAAGGGGTCACTGGCTCAGCTATCCCCCCACTCAAGGCACATTAGAGAAAACAATCAATGAACAACTAAGGTGCCATAACTATGAGTTGATGCTTCTCATCTCTCTCCCTTCATCTTTCTCCCTTCCTGTCTGTGTGCCCCCGTCTTCTCTTTCTCTCTTACAAAAAAAAAAAAAGTTGAAGCAGAAGCAAGGGCTATCTAAAATGCTCCCAGGAAGTGGATATGGCAAGACCTTTTCTGTGGGCTATTTCTTTAAAAGGCAGCAGTAACTCTGCAGAGAAGGAAGACAAGTTGAAGGACCGCATCAAGAGTTGAAGATCACTTCATTTTGCCATAATGAAACACACTTATAGACTTAGGGTTTAGAAGGCAAACTCGAGCTAAAGTCCAGAACAAATGTTTTAATCCAGCTTTTATTTGCCAGGTGACCTTGAGAGAACTGTTTAATTTGTACCTCAGTTTCCTCCTCTGTGAGATATTTGTCTATCTTTCTTGGCTGTCATTGGCATTAATAAATAAGAAGTAAAAGAACGCTTATTAGTATTTTTTAAAATTTGATAAAAATTCAATTTGAATTGGGCAGTATGAAACTGAAAAATTTTAGGAGTGTCCCATCATCAGGAGTCAGGGGAAAGAATTATACAGAGAAAATGAGGAAGCAAAGAAAGGAAATTATTTGATTGGCTGTAATTTAAGGCTTAGTTGGCTGTTTGTGATTGGTTGTTGTTATTGTTTTCAGTTCATGACTTTGAATCATTCATAGGCTTAGATTTCAGTTTGCTTACATAGGCCACTGTGCCCCATCTAATGGCCTCCTTCTTTAATTAATTTAGCAGCATTAAGTCATTTAATTTGTGTAAAGCACTTCAAAAAAATGACCTAGTCGTCTTGGCCAGTGGCTCAGTGGATAGAGTGTTGGCCTGGAGCACCAAGGTAGCCGGTTCAGTAAAGGGCCTTTACCATCCATCTCAGGTCACCGGCTGGAGGCCACCTGGCTGGGCTGGCTTGGTCCCAGAGTCACCGATCCCAGGGTTGTGGACTCCATCCAGGGCACCAGTTGGAGTCCTGTTCAGGGCACATATGAGAAGGGATTAGTGGCACAAATAAGTAGAACAACACATTGATGCTTTTTTGTCTCTCTCTTCTTCCTCTTTAAAATGAAATGAAATGAAATACCTAGTATCATATAAATGAATGTTATTTGTAATTTTTATTATTAGGATTAGTTTGCAATATGTGTGGTTTGATTTATTTCATATCTTAAGAAAGACAACCAAGATGGCATATTGATGGCAGCTCATTAAGAACCACTGCCTTCCTCTTATAAACTCTACTTTACAGTTTGTTTTTCTATTCAGTGCTTTCCATGTAGAACAGTAAAGGTACAGCTAAGATCGCATTGTACCAGGCCTAAAATTGTACTGGTGGCCCTGACCTGATCATCTCCAATTTTCCCAATTTTAGATAGACTTTTAAAAGATATTTTAAGTAAGAGAAGAACTCCCTCACAATGACAGCTTTTATTTGTTCTTGTTTGAGGATCTTTTCTTTCAGGGATGATAAGGGAATAGAGTAAGCTTTCGCCAGTGTTTTTATCAGACCAAAGAATTCATTAGGGACAGAAAGAGTTATTCCTTCTATATTTGCATTAAAAAAACTTTCGTAGAAGAGATGCTAGTTAACATAAATTGTTGATTTTAAATTATGCACTCATTTCCAAAACTGAAGAAAGCCAGACCTGAAGTGTATTACTCATTTCTGATTCATTTCCCTGGCAACAATTTGTAAGAGCAAACCAGGAGAGAAGGAGCAGTTATTTTTTAGAATTCAAATACATTCATAAATTTATAGTAGTAATTTTTGGGAAATCTATAAACTATTAAATTAATAGTTCTCTTCTTGTTTTTAGATTGTTTCCACTATTTCAAAGAGACCATTGTTTTCATCATGAATGCTGATACAGATGAGAAACCAAAGTCCAAAAGCTACTCTTCTTATCTTTTTAATGCCTTGATATTGCTAAGCATGACCATGCTGTTTCTTCCGGTCACTGGAACTTCTAAGCAAAATATTCCACGACTCAAACTCACCTACAAAGGTAAGTGTGTCCATGTTTTCAGGTGGTCTCTTTGATTATGTATTTATTCTATTTATAAATGCATGCTGACTACACTGACATGTTTATAGTACTGGTGTTAGTTAATACAAATATTATAGAACACAAAGGCCAGTTATTTATTTTATTGTGAGGAAGATAGATGCCCAAACTGTCTGTGCACATATACTTTCATTCCATTATTTTGAATGATCAACTACTTATGAGAAAAATTAGGAAATTTTGGTCTGCAAGTTATAATCAGTTTTGTACAAAAACAAATCAATCCCTAAAAACAGAAGAAAAACAATATACTGTAGCTGCTAATATCTGGTTTATTTCTAGAGGGGAATATTTTTAAAAACAGGTAGATATCTTCAAAATAATTAGCACTCTAGAATACTTTTCACATCTCAAGTATAGACATTTTTTATTATTTAAAAAAATCAGCATGAAAGTCTTAAAAAGATGAAAAAAACTTTCAGAAATAAAATCTGCTAATTGTTTTTTAATATTTAAATTAATATAAAACAAAGTTTATGTAAGTTACTTTGATCATCTTGTGTGTATGTCTGTATAATACACATATGTATATACATATATATGAGAGAGAAGACAGAGTGCCAAGCTTTATGCTCAAAGCTAATTTTTTGTTTTGTTTTGTTTTGTTTTCTGTGATATACTCTTGGCTTCTTTAATAGCTTAAATAATGAGAAGAATGTAGCAGACTCAGACTCCTCTATTCTGAATTTAGCAGATAAAAAATTTTACTGGCAGTTTTAATATACTCTGATCTTTAAGACAACATTTTTTTCAGCTTAAATTAAATACCAATAATAAAAGCTGATTTGATGTCAAATATAAGTGTAAATGAAATTAGCATATTATAACCATTACACATTTTTATATGTTGGTATTTATTTGGAATTTATAAATTAAAGAGTTAAAACAAAATATTATTTTTGCATTTTTATAATATTATTGAAAATCTAGAACATATAAAACTTAATTTATAGTTAAAAAACTAATTTGTGCCTGACCAGGCAGTGGCGCAGTGGATAGAGCATCGGACTGGGATGCAGAAAACTCAGGTTCAAAACCCTGAGGTCACCGGCTTGAACACAGGCTCATCTGGTTTGAGCACAGCTCACCAGCTTGAACCCAAGGTCTCCGGCTTGAGCAAGGGGTTACTCGGTCTGCTCTACCCCCCCCCCCAACAAGGTACATATGAGAAAGCAATCAATGAATAACTAAGGTGCTGCAATGAAGAATTGATGCTTCTCATCTCTCTTCCTTCTTGTCTGTCTGGCCCTATCTGTCCCTCTGTCTGTCTCTTTCTCTGTCTGTCACAGAAATAAAAAACTAATTTGTGGTCGAGGGGATGATTGACTGGAAAGGAAGAAGAGGAAAATTTCTGCGCTTATAGAAATGTTTTCTATCTGGATGAGGATGTGAATCACCCAAGTATATGGATTTTTCACAACCCTTCATATTGCACATGTCAGATGTGTTCATTTGCCTATATTTAAAATTATCTTGGGAAAAGAACAGCAAATATTAAAACAATAAAAATATGAGGAAAGCTTGAAAATGAAGACATGAAAGTAAAAGAGGAAACATCTGATTCTATGATAAAGTGAATAACACAAGAATATTGCATCCATAAGGTAAAAAATGAAAGAGATCAGATTTACAAAGAAATTTTAATAATAGCTAATAACCAGCAGCTGTGGATTCATTAGAGCAAAGCATTAATATAAGGACTATATGAACTATGCCACTTCATCCTCACCACCACCCTGTGAGGTGGGAATTATTATCATTTCTTTTCCTACTTATGAGGATACTAAGGTGCTGAGAAATTGAGAAATTTACCGGGATCTCAAAATAGTGCATGGTTCAGCTCCTGAGTCAAAGCCATGCTGCAGAGGATCTTAGTGCCTAATTGTATCTCTCAAACCCTAGACATAAGTAGTTCTTCCCAGAGGCACTTGCTACCACAGTGAACTTTAAAGTTTACAGAAGCATCATTTTGATATTTAACTAACTATATGAGTTTCAATTGTTAAAATTGAATGGAGTTGAAGAAGATTACATGCTCTATTTAAGATCATTAGATGGCAAAAAAAAGAAAGAAAAAAGGATAAAGAAAAAAATCACTGGATGGCCAAAATAGATTTACAGATTTGTGGGATTTTGCACTATTTGATAAAATTATGGGGAAAAAAAGTAGATTGTCATTGTGGTAATTGCTATTCATAATCAAATTTTCATATAAGTGATTGTAAAATTTTAACTCAAATGGTAAACTGATCATTTAAAAATAACAAGTTAAATTCTTAAAAAATAGAAAAAATAATAAGTTTTCCCCTAGATGGTTTTTGTATTAATAAATGTCTTTAGACTTGGAATCAACTGTATTAGAGTTTAAAATCCTGCTTTATTTATCTCATAGATTCTCATACCTCTCAGTACCTAGTGCTTATATAAAATGAGAACTGGTATAAGTATTGGAATATTCTTTGGATAATTTTTATATTAAGTATACTTCTGAAATGTATTTGTAGGTATTTATCTACATGTAGGTTATATACATATCAAAGGCTGCTTAACAGTAGCAGTGATTAACTGTAGGGTAGGAATTATAGAAATCTCCTCCCAACTCAACCCCAATAGTCACACACACACAGACAGGCACACTACTATGGGCTCCCTGTGGTTGCTACCAACCATTCATTTCGAGATTGTATGCTAACAGTCATTTGGCTAGGAGAATTACTGACAATTTTTACTTCTCTTTCTACTTTAAAAAATGTGTATCTTTCTTCTCTTTGGAATCATCAGTTCGGCACTATGAAGTCTACAGTTTCTATTAACTTTAAAATTTTTCCACCATTTCCATATCCACCTCTTCTGTAGCATATCTGAGAGTTGAGAAAGACAGAATTTCAAATCCTGACAATACTGCTTTATAAAACTGGCCTATTCCTGAATATACAAAGTTATGACATAAGAATACTGCTAATTTAGGGTTATGGTGAGAATAATTGCTTACATACCACATTCCTACTTCTAAGATAATAATCACAACTCTGCCTTGGCATTTCTATCTTTCTTTCTTTCTCTTATTATTCTGACTAGTAAATTGAGATCAGCTAGTACTACCCATTGCTCAGACAGTTTTGAGAGTCTAAAAGTTTGTACTTGGGCACGGAAACACTGTAAAATGTGGGGTTAGAAAAATCAGCCAAAATGAAACTTTAATTTGGTTTTCAAAAATAATTAATTTTTATGGCACAAAATCACCTTTGTTTTGCTTTCCCTAACTCACACACTTGCTTAGGAACTGATTAGAGACCCAGGCAGCATCCCTAGAGTTAGCTCTTTTGAACAGCTGGAAGATTATTTAAAGGATTTCTTAAAGGCCAACAGAATGTAATAATCATTTTATCCAAAGAATGCTTTTTGATAAAGACTTAGCTTTGAACCCTTAAATCCACAGGAGCTTGTTTGGTTCCATTGTTGTATAAAGAGATTTCTCTTTAGTTGCATATTTTGAATTTTTGTATATTTATTCATGCTAAATCTGTTTCTTCAGTAATGAGTAAGAAACATTGAATCAGGATGTTCTATATTTCTGGATGTGTGTAGTATGTGGTGTGTATGTGTGTATGTGTGTATGATCTTTTAAGTTTTTTATTGAATTTATTGCAATAATTTTGATTAATAAAAGTATATACGTTTCAGGTGTACAGTTCTATAACACATCATCTGTATATTGTTTTCTGTGTTCACCACCCCGAGACTGTATAGTCTGTTTTCTAAGTACATCCTTTTGAGCCTGGCATAGTGAGAATTTAAGTATCAATACCATTGGAATATTTTTCTCTCAAAAATTTTGCTATCTCGCCTGACCGGGCGGTGGCGCAGTGGATGGAGCGTTGGACTGGGATGCAGAAGGATTCAGGTTGGAGACCCCGAGATCACCAACTGGAGCGCGGGCTCATCTGGTTTGAACAAAAAGCTCACTGGCTTGGAACCAGGGTCGCTGGCTCCAGCAAGGGGTTACTCGGTCTGCTGAAGGCCCGGCCCGTGGTCAGGGCACATATAAGAAAGCAATCAATGAACAAGTAGGAGGTTGCAGCGCGCAACGAGAAACTAATGATTGATGCTTCTCATCTCTCTCTGTTCCTGTCTGTCTGTCCCTGTCTATCTCTGCCTCTGTAAAAAAAAAATAAAAAAAATAAAAATTTTGCTATCTCAAAGAATCACAGTAAACCTGCAAAGCAGCAGCCAGTCAACACTGAAGCCACATATATATAAGACATCAGAAGGAAACTAACCTACCTAATAGTTACCATATATCCACTCATTCTACAAATATGTATTGAGCCAACACTGTGCCTGGCACTGTTTTAAGTCAGAGATAAGTCACTCTCCTCTTTGAATTTCTTTTCCAGATAGGGATATAGACAATGAAAAAGTAAATAAATGAATAATATTTAAAATAGTGGGAAGGGTTCTGAAGAATATGAAGCAAGAGTGTGAGTGGGACCAGGAACCTCCTTAGACTGTATCATGTTGATGTTTTATGTCACTATAAAAAACCCATTGTTTTTATACCCATTTTATAGATCAGAAACCTGTGGCTCAGAGCTTAAGGCGTAGGCCCAAAGCAAGAAGCCATTAAATGGCAGAACTAACCTGTGTGTGTTCATCTCTCTAGTTCAAAGCCCATGCTCTAGCCATCTTGTGTCCTTGACAGAAACATTATATATTCAGGAACACAAATATAAAGAAAAAAAAAGAAAAACCCACAAGATTTCACCATTACTTCTTTGTCAGTATGTTCTTTTCAATAACTACAAATAGCATTAGTTATTTTTTTGCTCCTTAAAACTTACTTTCCTAGAAAATAAACACTTATACGCACCTTTAAAATTTTTATCTGCTATTGTATAACTAAACAATGTAGTGTATAGAATGGTTATTTGTATTGTTGCAATTTTCCGAGAAATGAGTGGATACTTCCATATATTTATTTTATTTGAACAATTACTTTGTTTACCAGTGAAATGTGGGATGTATCTTAAGTAGAGGTTCATGGTTATTTGACTCATCTTAACTCTTTTGATTTAACTAATCTAACATTAGCTTGATTATCTCAATTCATTGTAATGGTGGAAGAAAACAGGTTCTGAGGCCAAACTTCTAGGTCTTAACTTGCTGTTACTAGTTAAGTGGATGTTTAGTTTTTGTGCTGCAATTTTCTTATTATTTCTGTGAAATATCATTATCATGTAGATGTGAATGGTTGTTCCTAAACCAAAGGTTTCTCTCTGTAAATAAGTTTGAAAAATATAGCTTCCTCTTGGGTGTCTACAACGTTATTAAAATTGCTTCTGTTTACTCCCAAAGCATTTTCTACTTGAGTCAGTTTTCCTCAGCCAGGTACCACACAGGAATTGAAAATTTATTAAAGGTACTTTGCGGATTTTAACCTTGTGGTCTTCTGGTTGTTGACTAGCTCTTACAGTTAAACAGGTCACTGTTAACCTTGATTAGTTTTTTTAAGTAGTTGGTAGTCCCCAGAGTTGGTTAAAATGAATCATAAAATCATTCTTTAGTTCATACATGTAGTCTGGGTATTTTTTTTTTCAAAATAGTGGGGAAAGTAGATAGCTTGCTGTGAAAATGTTCTGCTAAAGTACTTACTGAAGAAACATTATCAATCTTATAGTAAGAATTTTTATTTTATGTGTTTTTTCTATAAACAAGTCATTGAAGGTTTAATTTTGGTGGATGTACCATATTTGAATGGACACACTTGTTTTCCCAGACATATCTTCTCTAAATGGAGGCTGTGCAGTTAGGATTCCATAGGTTTAAGAGTTCTAGGGTAATTTTATTGTGTATTTGATATACTACTGTCAGCAGTTCATAACAATACTTTCTGAATGTTCACTATGTTTCTGGCCTTATTCTGTCAACAAGGGGATATATCAGCAAACAGAAGAGGCAAAATTCCCTGTCATCATGCAGCCTATATTCTGATATGAAAAGGCAGACCATAATAAGTACACCATATGGCAAGACACAAGATGATAAGCGCTATGGAGAAAAATGAATGAATCAGGAATGTTAGCAAAGAGTAGTGAGGTGTAGTAGTTAGGCAAGAGATCACTAAGAGAGTGTTGTTCTCATAAATATTTAAAGAACAGTTGCAAGTCATGTATTGAGAATTGAGAAATGAATTGGGAGTGGGGCAAAAGGAATAGCAGGTGCAAAGATCCTGAGGTAAAAAAGGTATCTGGCATGTCCAATGATCCTAAAAGACAGTATGGCTAAACAGCAGTGGAATGGCTGAAAGAAGAAGATTATTTAGAGTTAACAGAAGGGAAGATTAGTGCTTCCACTGCTGCTGTTGTTAAAACATTGCCTTTTCATCTGCATGTTATGAGAATCCACTATAGATGTTTTAGCACACATATGACATGATCTGACTGTTAATGTAGAATCACTCTGGTTTCTGTGTTGTGAATACACTGAAAGGAAGAATTCAGATATATAGGGAATCAAGTTTGAGGCTAGTGTAATAATTTGGTCTATGAACCAGATTGGTTGCAGTGGAGAAAGAAAAAAAGGATATGAAGGGAGAGGTAACAGTATTTGTTGATAGCTTGAATATAAAATAAGATATAAAGTTATAAAATCTGACTCTATAGGTGTCTTGTTTGTTTTTGGTTTAAAGCTTAAGTTACTATTAATTGAGATGGCAAAGATTGTGAGAGAATTTGGTTTGGGAGGTCAAGTAGACATATTTGTTAGAGGAGGCTATTAGATTTCTATGTAACATGTCCGTCAAGAAGGCATCCGAGTATATATAACTTACAGAGTTTATGGGAGATGTCAGCTGGAGATATAAATTTGGCAGTTAACTGATAGACATTTTTAAGTCCCTGAGATTCCGCTTGACCTGTGGTGGTGCAGTGAGTAAACTGTTGATGTGCAATGCTGAGGTCATTGGTTCAAAACCCAGACTTGCCTGGCCAAGGCACATATGAGAAGCAACTACTATGAGCTGATGCTTCTCATTGCCCCCCCCAACTCTTTTCTCTCTGTGTCTCTCCTCTCTTTAAAATCAATAAATAAAATCTTTAAAAAAATAAATCTCTGAGACTGTGGCATGATGAAAGAATTTTAAAAGAATTAGGAAGCTTGAGTCGTGGATTACTAAATCAGGAAATTAGAGAAAGGAGGAATAAGTATCAAAGTGAACTAAAAAGAAATATCCAGGTATGTAGGAGAGAAATCAGGAGTTGTAGAATAGAGGAACTTAAAAAGAAAGGAAGTAAAGCAAAAGGGATTATCAGCAATGTCATGTTCAGCTAATGTGTTATAAAAGATGAGAAGTAAAAATTAATGTGAGATTTAACATTGAAGCCCTGGCTGGCAGGCTCAGTGGTAGAGCATCAGCCCAGTGTGTGCAAGTCCCAGGTTCCATTCCCATCCAGGGCACACAGGAGAAGCACCCATTTGCTTCTCCACTCTTCCCCTTCTCCTTTCTCTCTATCTCTCTCTTCCCCTCCTGCAGCCAAGGCTCTATTGGAGCAAAGTTGGGCCAGGCACTGTTGATATATCCATGGCCTCCACCTCAAGTGCTAGACTGGCTCTGGTTGCAACTGAGCAGCCCCCCAGATAGGCAGAGCATCTCCCCCTGGTGGGATTGCTGGGTGGGTCTCAGCCAGATGCATGAGGAAGTCTGTCCTCTGCCTCCTCACTTCTCACTTCAGAAAAATACAAAAAATATATATACATAAAAATAATAATAATTTAAAATAATAATAGATTTAACATCGAGAGTTCATTGTTGTTGATGAGAGCAATATCTGTATGTGGGAACCATAGGACAATTAGAATGGATTCTTATAGGCTAAGTTGTAGGCTAAGGAGCTAGAGACAATTAGAATTAATTATTTCAAGGACTCTTCCTATAAAGAAGACTTGGACAGTAGTAACTGGAAGAACAATGTGATCAAGAGACTTGTTTTATCATGTGCTAAATAACAGCATATTTATATGCTAATTGGAAAGATCTAGGACTCTAATGGGAAAGATCAGAAGAGATGTGGGATAATCCATACACTATTGAATAAAATATTAATGAAACTATTTTTTCTCTAAAAACAGGCTACTTTTAGAACAAAAGTTAATAAAAGTGATTATTTTGTATAATAAACTATTATCTGTTTCATCATCAGTGTCAATTGTTGTCTAGATGGAAAGAGAAGGTAAACAGATTCAAAATATATTAAAGGAGAAATGTGTTCACTTTGATATAGTAATATAGGTAATAAATAATATATATGCTTTAAAAATTGATATATTAGGATTTGGAAATAAAACTCCAGAAAGGTTAAATAATAACCCAATGGTCATATAAGTGAATAATTAAAAAACTGATCCAAATCTGCTACTTTTCAATTCAGTAGTGTTTGTACTACAACTTGCTTGTCTTCTACCCTATTATATAATAATAATTAATATCTGTTTCAGTGTATGTGGAACACTGTTCTAAACATTATTAATCTGTAGAGCAGGGGTCCTCAAACTTTTTACACAGGGGCCAGTTCACTGTCCCTCAGACCGTTGGAGGGCCGGACTATAAAAAAAAACTATGAACAAATCCCTATGCACACTGCACATATCTTATTTTAAATTAAAAAAACAAAACGAGAACAAATACAATATTTAAAATGAAGAACAAGTAAATTTAAATCAACAAACTGACCAGTATTTCAATGGGAACTATGGGCCTGCTTTTGGCTAATGAGATGGTCAATGTGCTCCTCTCATTGACCACCAATGAAAGAGGTGCCCCTTCCGGAAGTGCGGCGGGGGCCGGATAAATGGCCTCAGGGGGCCGCATGTGGCCCGCGGGCCGTAGTTTGGGGACCCCTGCTATAGAGGTTCACAAACTGGTGGAAGTTACACAATAATATGAGGTAATACATGTTATCATATTGCCATACAAATATCATTACAAAAAGTGTTTCTGCATTTAAGAAGATGCACTAAAAATCATTGAGGTCTACAGTGGTCAGTGATGTCCTCCTGGTGGGATTAACGACACCTGTGTCATGAAACACTTTGATTGTGTGTTTGGTTATACATAAAAGTGAAAGGGACTTTAGAAGGGCCATAGCTTAAGTGAGTGGTTCTCAAACTTTTTGAAGTCGGGGTGCATTTAAAATCCTGCAAGTAATTGTAGCTGCACTATATACAAATTTCTGAGAAATATGTTATAATAATTAAGTCAAATATTAAAGAAAAAATATAGTCCAAGCATGCTTTTATGGTAATTAAACGAAATAAATATGATGAAATTAAATCTATTCTGACATTAAAAAACATATTTATGTTAAATTTATTGAGTTATATTTTTTAGAATTCATGAAAAAGAGGGGTTAAAAATAAAAAAAAATAAAAAAGTTATCTTTTCTATATATAGATATATTCTTAGTAATATTTAGTAAATTTGGCAGGTCCCAGCACAAATGTGTTAAGTTTTTTCATTCATACATATCATCTTAACTTTACACCAAACAACTGATAGAAGAAACTTGCCTCCAGTCTTTCCCAGGGAACATGGGGGGTAGTGTAAACAATCCAGTACCACAATTTAACAGCCTTTTGCAACCTAATCAGGCTAGTGAGGTGGGAGGTTGGGCAGACTGTCAGTTTACAGTCAATTCCTCACATTTCTGTCTCCCAAAAATATAAACTCCAAAAACCCTGTTGGTTTTTGGTCCCCAACAGGCACATATTTCTCTGGAATACCACAGGGTACACCTGGAAATCTTCTAGAGTGCACCAGTGTGTCCTGTTGCACACTTTCAGAACCACTGGCTTAAGTAAAGGCATTTTTTGGGCAATTAAACCCAGTCAGCTATTTTTCAGTTAAAAAAGTTTTTTTTGAACAGATCTTATGTGTAGTTAGTTTATTATTTTATAAATTATTGAGGCGATGAAAAATTTTATATGCAACTGTTTGTTTTATGACTTCTCTTACCTAAAATTTGGCTCTAATACCTTAGGTCTTATTAAAGAATTTTTACAACAAGTTTCTTTCACTACATCTGTAAAATATAAAATTATGGACATTTTAAAAATGAATTTTCTGGGATCTTTCTTAACAGAAAATTTGACAAATGGCTCTTTGTTTCTTAAGAACTACTAATATTCATTTTGCATTTTTGTAGGTGTCTATTAAACATGTTGATTCAATTCTATTAATTCAAAAGAGGCATAAATTAGAACTAAAGTGTTTTTTACTTATAAAGATACTCATTAAGGGGTTTTTCGACTGAAGCCACAGAGTGCAAGACACAGTAGAGAACATAAGATAAATATTTTAGTAATCCCAGTGGAATGGTTAAGTGGAGGAAGCAAAGGTTTGAACATGTCTGTGAGTATAGTGCATAAATGTAGAGTTGTTTTGAAAAAGAATCTTGTTTTCCTAAGTAATGCTAAATCTGAAAATATAAATTATAGCTGTCATGGTTAATAGGTATTAGAGTTAGAAGACATAGATAAACTATTATCTATTTTTTAGCTCTTTCTTTGTCATGTACTGTTCATGCTGCATTAGAATGATTATTTGCTCCAAGTCTAGGTTTTCTATTTGGAAATGAATGATAATCCTGCTTCTGCTTGAGTTCTAATTAAATAATATAAGGAAGGTGGAAGGCTCCTTGGATATTATTAGGCATGAAATGGATGTTATGGCAGGCTTCAAAGAAAGAGTATACATATATTATTGAATTAATTAAAGTAAGATATGGTCCTGGCCGGTTGGCTCAGTGGTAGAGCGTCGGCCTGGCTTGTAAGGGGTCCCGGGTTCGATTACCGGCCAGGGCACACAGGAGAAGCGCCCATCTGCTTCTCCTCCCCCTCTCCTTCCTCTCTGTCTCTCTCTTCCCCTCCCGCAGCGAGGCTACATTGGAGCAAAGATGGCCCGGGTGCTGGGGATGGCTCCTTGGCCTCTGCCCCAGGCGCCAGAGTGGCTCTGGTCGCAACAGAGCGACCCCCCAGAGGGGCAGAGCATCGCCCCCTGGTGAGCAGAGCCTCGCTCCCTGGTGGGCGTGCCGGGTGGATCCCGGTCGGGGGCATGCGGGAGTCTGTCTGACTGTCTCTCCCCGTTTCCAGCTTCGGAAAAATGCAAAAAAAAAAAAAAAAAAAAAGTAAAGTAAGATATGAAGAAAACTTAAGGTCTTTAAAAATATAATTGTATTTAGGCATCATGGGTAGAATTTTTGCTGCCATGGATAATAGGAAATTTACTTGAAAGTCAATAATAAATCATAAATTGTTATAGTTGCATCTTCCTTCTAGATTAATACATATTACATTTTATTTATTTATTTTTTACAGAGACAGAGAGCGAGTCAGAGAGAGGGATAGACAGGGACAGACAGACAGGAATGGAGAGATGAGAAGCATCAATCATTAGATTTTCATTGCGCGTTGCAACACCTTAGTTGTTCATTGATTGCTTTCTCATATGTGCCTTGACCGCGGGCCTTCAGCAGACCAAGTAACCCCTTGCTGGAGCCAGCGACCTTGGGTTCAAGCTGATGGGCTTTTTCCTCAAACCAGATGAGCCCGCACTCAAGCTGGCGACCTCGGGGTCTTGAACCCGGGTCCTTGGCATCCCAGTCCGATGCTCTATCCACTGCGCCACCGCCTGGTCAGGCAATACATATTACATTTAATGGTACTTTTCTTCTTTGTATGAGAAAACAGGATGAAAGTATATATTTTATGGTTTTAAACTAAGCAGGTCATTTCTTATTTAAAGCAATGAAGTTAGTTATAACTTAAGTTACATAAATTAGAGATATACAGATTGGAACAATGTAGAATTGTAAAAAATCATAATAATAATTTAATCATGTTACATAAATTACTACATGTCATCATTTAAAAGTTTAAGAGATATTCTCATGTGAAAAAGGAAGGAGTCCAGCTCTTTAGTGCACTGGGCCACGGTGTTCTTTTAGCTTTTCTGTTAAAACTGTGATTCAAGGACCAGTAGCATCAGCATAATCTGAGGACTTGTTAGAAATACAGAATCTCAGGCTCCCTCCTAAACTTCTAAATAGGAATCATAGCTTAACAAGCCTCCCAGCTGATTTGAATGCTTGTTAAATCCTGAGAAGCACTGCTCTAGGAAGTTGTGTTTTAGCATCCAGCCTCTCCCTCCCCAACACCAGCATTTGGAGATCACTTTGGGAACTTTTTAGGACTGCAAAGCATTAGAACCACAATTGGGTCTTCAAATGGCACATTATCCTCTCTCAATTATTAATAAGCCTGTAATAAATCCTGATTTAGATGGAAGGTAGATAAACCAATGCAAACACAAATCACTAGTTTGAAAAATCATTAAATGTTTATTAAACTTATAGGCAAGAAGTGGTCATGAGTTATATAGCAGAGGTTTAGACATTGTTCTTATCTGTAAAGGTTTGTAGTCTTCTTCAGGGATAAAATAACTGCAAAAAGATTAGTGCCATAAGATTAGGGTACAGAAAAGCAAACACTTAAAAGAATTTCAGAGGCAGTTGGGTATGAAATTGAACTTTGAACATTGGATGAAATTTCAGGTTTACTAAGCAAAGTGTATGTTGCCATTGGAGGATTTTGATCATGAAGTTGACCTAACTTAATTGTGATTTGTGGGGGGAAAATAGAACAGACAGCATTACGTGGTAAGGGTTGGTGGTAGGTAGGGGGACACATAGAACAAGGTTGTTTATGAGCCTGTAACAGTAATTTAGAGTAGTAAGATGTGTCTTCACTGGCTGACAATAAGAATAAGTATTTGATAAGAAGAATAGGAAATTTGCATGACAGTATCTATAATGCTTGAAATTTAGCTGGATGTTGGTGCAAGTGAAATGAAATAGACTTAGAGGTACCAATTATTTAAACTGAGGGAAAGAGTAAGGCAATACAGAAGAGAAACTAAAGATGATCCTGAGAATTTGAGCCTGGAGTCTAGGTCATGTCATTAAAGTCATTAAAGTAAGTAGGATGACTTGGTTGCAGGAAAACAACAATACAAAGCAAGCTACTGCAAATTTGAACTGCAACTTTGAAGAGGCAGTGAGGTTTAGGCTTGTCTATTTTGAAGTCACAGTAGAGAACTAAAAATTTATGACAGAAAAACAATTTATAGGAAACATTATTTCATTTCTTACACCCTATACATACTGCCCGAATTTGAGAGAACATTTATTTCATGATTTGTTTTTAATCTCCCTCTTGGAAGTGTCTGTGTTTTTTCTGATGCAAATTCTCTGCACACCTCTACCAGGATTACCCTCCGCAGGTAGTTGATCAGAGGACCCTTTCTGGAGAAAGCCTAGAGGAAAATTCTATAGCTATTTGACATCTGTTTATTCTGAGTGGATAGCCAAGCTGACATTATTCTGAATCGATGGAAATTAAATTTCAGCTCAGACTTCACACTGAGTATCCAGCATGATGAGTGAAAACCGCCACCACCAACAAAACCAGGACAGATTCAGGCCAATTACTTTAAATTTCATAATAGCAACAGCGAGGTGGCGATTCAAATAACTGCCGGGAAAAATAGAAGACACATTCAAAGGCTGTGGGATATGGATAGCATCAAACATCTCAGCCGTGACTTGGAAAGCTGGAAGATAATCTATTATGCCACAGAACCCTAAAGATGAATGTAGATCAACCAGAATTCTGTAGTTGACCGAACTATTAATAAAAGTAAATTAGAAACATTTTCACAAATGAAAATTTTTTAAATTTGTCTTAAGGAACCTTTATTAGGAAACTTCTGGAGATGTCCTCACCAAAATAGAAAATAAATCAAGGGGAGCCCTGGTGGGTTGGCTCAGCAGTACAGTGTTGGCCCAGCTTGTGGGAGTCCTGGGTTTGATTCCCAGTCAGGGCACACAGGAGAAGTGACCATCTGCTTCTCCACCCCTCCCTCTCTTGCTTCTCTCTCTCTTCCCATCCTGCACCCATGACTCAGATGGTTTGAGCAATTTGGCCCTAAGGAACTGAGAATGGCTCCATGATCTCACCTCAGGTGCTGAAATAGCTCCTTATGGAGCAGTTGCCCAAGATGGCTGAGCATCGCCTCCTAGTGGGCTTGCCAGGTGGATCTTGGTTGGGGTGTATGGGGTAGTCTGTCTCTCTGTCTTCCCACCTCTCACTTAATAAAAAGAAAGAAAGAAAGAAAGAAAGAAAGAAAGAAAGAAAGAAAGAAAGAAAGAAAGAAAGAAAGAAAGGGAGAGAGAGGAGGGAAGGTTGAGGAGGGCAGGGGAGGGGAGGAGGGAAAAGGAGGGAAGGAGGGAAGGGCAGGGAAAGGAAGGGAAGGGAAGGAAAAGGAAGGGAAGGGAAGGAAAAGGAAGGGAAGAAATCGAATAAAGGAGGAAGATGTGGGATCCAGGAAAGATGGGTTCATAATAGAAGAGTGGTTGAAGGAAGTTTAAGCTAGCCATTTCTCAGGTGAGAGATCAGCCAGTCAACATTGCAGAAAGAGAAAGAAAGGCCCTAAAAGGAATATCTGTGGGAGAAGAAATAAAAACACTGACAGAATTTAATCTGAAAATTTTATGGAGACATTTTTCAGGAAGTGTGGTAAAATTTGATCATGATCTTATAGAAAAACAAGCAAATGTTACAATGGAGAAATTATTAATAAGAGCAATGTTTTTCAAGAAAGAAAGTTTAATCAGAAAACATTACTTTTCTAAATAAGGAAGAATATTTACCTTGGAATAGTAATGGAATCATTAAATACAGGTTTCATAAAATGGACATATTGTAATGGTTGCAAAAAGAATTGGCATAAAGAAGCTAAAGTTCTCAACTTCTATAAACAGAAATTCAATGAAAATGTCTAGAAATGACATTTTAAAAGATAGTAATATATAAATGTTACAGACAAATATGAAAATGAATAGAAAATAAACTAAATGTTTTAATATGAGGGTTAGGTTTGGGGTGGACAGAGGATGAAACGGGAATAGATGGGCTTATATATGTCTTTTAACATTACCTTTTGATAAACATATGCTTAACTTTGATATAATTAGTGTTTTTAAGTAATATTTTAAAAATATTGTTATCTTTTCAGTTATTCTTTTAAATCTTCGCTCTATAAATTAATTTGTAATGACCTTAACTTGAATTATTTACTCCAGTCAAATTTGTCTTGCTTTTTAGAATCTGTAGTAGATGGAAGATTAAGGTATGCCTGAGTTGGTTGTTTTGTTTTGTTTTGTTTTTTTGTTTTTGTTTTTTTTTACAGGAACAGAGAAAGTCAGAGACAGGGATAGATAGGGACAAACAGGAACGGAGAGAAATGAGAAGCATCAATCATCAGTTTTTCACTGCGACACCTTAGTTGTTCGTTGTTTGTTTTCTCACATGTGCCTTGACCACGGGCCTTCAGCAGACCGAGTAGCCCCTTGCTCAAGCCAGCGACCTTGAGTCCAAGCTGGTGAGCTTTTTTGCTCAAGCAGATGAGCCTGCACTCAAGCTGGCGACCTCGGGGTCTCGAACCTGGATCCTCCGTATCCAAGTCCGATGCTCTATCCACTGCGCCACATCCTGGTCAGGCCCTTTCTGAGTTTTTAAAAATTAAATACATATACTTGATTGAAAACAAATCCATATTCATTTGTGACTCGATGTTTTGATTTTAAGCATGTCTTGAAATTTGAAAACGGAGAAATTCTCAATACTTTGAAAGGAATTAAAAAAAATAATTGGCAAAGTAAAATTAGTCTTCCCCTGAGTTATCCTCTCAAGTATTTCTGAGGAAGTTGATTCTATTATCAAATAGTTCTCCTGTAAATGTGCTGGGTATTTATAGTGCTAACCTTTTTTTTTAATAGGTCAGTAGGGAAAATGAACATAGCAAAAGCTTTTGAGAATTTAAAAGATCTTCTTATTCAGAGTAAGAATTTAAAAGGTCTCATAATCATAAATTATGAATCTCATGTGTGATGGATTATATAAAACATCTACTATTGAAAGCTAGCCAAATGAGAGTAAACCTGTGATTTAAAAGCATGGATGTAAATGGAAATGTGACAGTGTAAAATTGCCACACTCCTACGCCATATCCTGTCCTGGCAAGAACATCGCTCTAGTGATATAATAGGCTTTATTTGTTTCTAATTTATGTTTCCTTATGTGGTATTATGTGATTTATTATTGACATAGATAATGATCTAAGTCTTAACGAACTGAATGGTCTCCAAAATTCCATTGCAGAAGATTAAATGAGAATTTGACTTATTTTTTTCTGATTGAAACTTGCATTTTCAGTAAGAAACATAATTGAACTTCTCACCTAGGAAAGTATAATGATAATATAATATATTATACACCTATATTTTTGAAGTAGTCTTTTGTTGGAATTATTCTTTCTTTATATACTTGATCAATTTTGAGCCGTATGCTCTGGAGTCTAAATGCATATATATAGAGAGGTTAATTGGTATTTTTGATAGCAGGAGGTAATCAAAATCTTTTCATATGATCTCAGGCTTCAGAAATTCAGTTGGAAATGGTGGGGGCCAGTTTAACGTGAATTAATTTTCTGAAGGCTGAGTCCAAGAGAGAATGCATGTCTGTCTTGAACCAAAAGCTGAAAAAGCAAATACAAGTTCACCGAAAGCCAAAGGGACTCAGTGAGCCACAACATTAGGGGACTGATTTTCACTTTGGAATGACCAGTTTGTTCCCTTTACTCAATTCCTGATCCAAACTGAGAATGGGTGAATGGGCTTTTTAAGGAGGGGAAATCAAAGAGAGGGGGAAATGCTTTGGTAGCCAGAACATTTCTGGAAACTGTAGGAAGAAGGAATTTCATAGAAGGAATCTTTGGATACTAACAAGCATCATGAAAGCCCTGGGAAATCTAAGATCAAGGAGGGGGAAGCTGAATTTATGACAAAGGCAAGAATAGATTTTTTTTTTTACTTTTTTAGACAGCTTTGCAGAGAGCACACTGGAGACGTGACTGCATTTAAGAAATCTTAGAACCACCTTATTGATGTAATGACTATTTTCTTGAGGAAAAAGAGGAGCATGTGGGGCAAGAATTTGGGCTGAAATATCCTGAGATGGTAGGGAAAGGTGACTGGGTTTTGATCTAGATTCATTTTTAGTGGTAAGCTATCTCTGCTGAGGAAGCTTTCTCTCCTTGGACTGGAGTAGATTGGAAATTGACTTTCCTTAAAGGTGATTTTTTTTTTTTTTACCCCCATGAAATTCTGCCTTGATTTTTTTCTTCTTTTAATTTTTTAAAATCTTCCTATTGAATGTTTTTTTAAGACTATGGGAAGCCATTTTTTAGCTATGCAGCCTTCTCATGAGAGAAATTTGCAACTCCACCCAACTCCACCCAGTTCAGGATTTCTGGCAATAATTGCCGGGTTTCAAGGGTATGAGATCTTGTTCATTTAACATTCAAACATTGAGGAAGTCTTTGTTACTTAATCCTAAATTTATTGGATTCAGTGTGATTCACCACTCCCTTCCTTTCTGGGATGAAGGGGAAGAATATAGACCATCATCAGGTGAAATGTTTCTTCAAGCTGAATGAACAGTTATATTAAGGGACACTAAAAGGGAGATACAAAGAATTCTTTTTTAGAATGAATGTTTATTTCAAACAGGAGCAGGGATTATGGGATAATTTTTCTTCCCTTCATATGGGTCATTTGGCTGTGAGTGAGATTTATTGTTACTATCTTCACCACTAAGAGCAAATTGGTTTTGTAAAGCCTACTTAACTGTTCTGGACTTCACTGAATTGGTAACATGTGAGTCCAACAGAATTATTGAATAGATCTTCCTTTAGCTCTAGTTGCTTTGTACTGTTCTTCCAAAAGTTGAGAGACTACCTCCTCGGAGGAACAAAGCAATGCCCATAGACCTGGGAATGACAGTGTGTTCCTTGATACATATGCAATTTCAACAAAAGTTAAACATAAGGTTCTAATGATATAGAACTCTAATGTTGAAAAGAGTTTAGTGATAATTTGTTTTTTTACTCACACATACTGATGAAAGAGGTGAAGTAGTGTCATTTGTCTTGCTAAAGGACATACAGATTGGAAGTTCTTTCCATTTCACAAGTAAAGATATTTAACAGTGAATACTAGTCTCCTTTGTCCACGTGTGAGCGCTTCCTTCCTCTAGGCTGTAAGATCCATGACAGTCAACACTCTGTGGCACGGGCAGAATAGTTGGTGATTTTTTTTTTCAAACCATACCTTTATTTTTTTTTAATAATAATTTTATTTTTTTAATGGGGCGACATCAATAAATCAGGATACATATATTCAAAGATCAACAAGTCCAGTTGGTGATCTTAGTTGAGTCAGTGTTTTGCCTTCAAAATTCAAATTTCATGAAGGTAGTGACTCATGTTCTTGTGCTGAAAATGAGGAATTATGCTAAACAAACTTATTACCTAAATGTGGGAAATAGACAATTTTCATTGTGACTTCAGGCGAGCTATGAGGAGTTGTGGATAAGACTCTGGACATACTCTTCAGAAAAATGCACACATTCATAAACAGAAAAATACCACGTTGTTTTATAGGGTTTTGGGTCCTCAAAAACCATTTTGTCTCTCTATAATGGCTCACTGATCATGAGTCACAAACAACTTGTCTGTCATAAACTCAATTAAAATCATATGCATGGTTTCCAGATTTAAGTGAGTGGAGTAAGAGAATGATCAAGTCTTTGGTTCATTAATTTCAGAAAGAATCAGTTTGTAGATTTTCCAAGAGTGTATTGCTGGAGCAAGAGTGGGGATTTGAGGGTCTGGGCGATTGAATGAGATTAGAAATTGAGAACTAATTGATAGGAAAATGAATTGCTAAAAGAAAAGTTAGAGGAGTGATCACTTACTGTGGATTAAGTCAAAGGTTTAGGTAGATAGAAAAATGAATGCATTTATGACTGAGTTAAATACTGCTGCCATCCAAGGCAAATGGGCTGGTTAATGAAGAGCAGAGTGGGCATTCTCTGAAAGGAATGTGAAAAGCAACACACTACCCACCACCCAAGGCGGGAAAACCAACAGTGTTTCTGTTCAAAAGGATTATAAACTGTGGATAGTCTTAAAAATCACGTGACTAAGAGTTACCAGTTTAGGAGAAGAAAAAAACCAATAAAGCACCTGACCTGTGGTGGCGCAGTGGGTAAAGTGTCAACCTGGAAATGTTGAGGTCGCCGGTTCGAAACCCTGGGCTTGCCTGGTCAAGGCACATATGGGAGTTAATGTTTCCAGCTCCTCCCCCCTTCTTTCTCTCTATCTCTCCTCTCTCTCTCTCTCTCCCTCTCCTCTCTAAAATGAATAAATAAAAAAATTAAAAAAAAAAACAATAAAACTCTGAAATATATTGCTAAATTATTTGTGTTTAATTTTCATGAATTTGCAGCCTGCTGAGCCAGCATCCATTTCTGATTTCTGAAATTCCCGGGATCGTGTTAGCTCTGGGTGTTAAGATGTAGGCTCGGAACTTAACCCCCGCCACCCCTTGACATTAGTTGATGATCCCTTGGAAACAAAAATGACTTTGCTTAGTTTGGCAGAAATGCAAGAAAGATAAGCTGCTCGGGGAAGAGGGAACCTGTTCCAATCCCTGTCCCAAGGTCCTTTCAAAATGTGTACGTCAGCCTGAGAAATTTTTATATGTAATGCCTAAATCTAATTATTTAGTTTGGCTACAAAGGATTGGCAAAGCATGCTTTAATCATTTTGATGCTAACATTGTCACAAGGCAACATTAAATCATTTTGAAATGATAATACATAAGGTTAGTCACTATTTTTGCAGCTGTTTTTCTTTGTCAAATTTGTTTGAAACTGAACCCAATAGAATTTGTTATGGTAAAAGAAAATAAAACAAAAGACTATGTCCACTTTGTATTTCTTTTCCTCACTGTGTATAGATATAAACAAAAAATGAGATGCAAAATTCTTAAAGCACCCTCCTCCTCCCATCGGTATGCTATCATTGAAGACTCACCATCTTTCAGAAATTGTATAGTTTCCCTGTCCCACCTTTCCTGATTCTCATCCATCTTGAACACTGCTGCCAGACTTATTCTCTGACATTTAGTTATGGTCTTTGTCACTTTTCTGCATAAAAAATTTATTGGCTTCCAGTTGCCTACATTATAACCAACTCCCCAGACCACCATCTTAGGTCCCAGTTACCTGGGAGCTGCCTCATGCCCTGCTTACATTTCACGGCCCCCGCATGTTCTCTGGGTGCCAGCTCTGGGTGCCAGCATCCTGAACTACTCTATTCCACACACAGTTATGAATACTAAATTTGACTCACACCTGACCTGGGTGCTAGGATTCAAAGGTAAGTTCAAGACATGGTCTGTTCCCCAAAGGAGCTCACACTCCAGAGTAGGAGAAATATTTAAAATACAGTGTGTAATTGCAACAGATGGTGATATATGCCCTTGTACATTCTAGTGCTGCCTAGGATATAATTTTCTTTACATCTTTTCTAGAAAGCTTCTATTGTTCTTTCTAGACCATTCTCAAATAACACCTCCAGTAGTGGGATTCAGCTGGTTTGCACCAATTTGGCAGAACCTATACCTAATTTTTGGTTGAGTTCAGGGAACTGGTTGTTAAAATGACACTTGTAATCAGGGTTTTTTCTCGCAGGTCGATGCCTGGGCAGCTGCCTGATGTGGAAATCACAAATTTATATTTCTTACTCTTTTTTTTTTTTTTTTTTAAATAATTTTATTTTTTTAATGGGGTGACATCAATAAATCAGGATACATATATTCAAAGATAACAAGACCAGGGTATCTTGTCGTTCAATTATGATGCATACCCGTCACCCAAAGTCAGATTGTCCTCTGTCACCTTCTATCTTCTTTTCTTTGTGCCTTTCCCCCTCCCCCTTTCCCTCTCCCATTCCCCCCTCCCCCCCGTAACCACCACACTCTTATCAATGTCTCTTAGTTTCACTTTTATGTCCCACCTACGTATGGAATAATGCAGTTCCTGGTTTTTTCTGATTTACTTATTTCGCTTCGTATCATGTTATCTAGATCCCACCATTTTGCTGTAAATGTTCCGATGTCATCATTTCTTATGGCTGAGTAGTATTCCATAGTGTATATGTGCCACATCTTCTTTATCCAGTCATCTATTGACGGGCTTTTTGGTTGTTTCCATGTCCTGGCCACTGTGAACAATGCTGCAATAAACATGGGGCTGCATGTGTCTTTACGTATCAATGTTTCTGAGTTTTTGGGGTATATACCCAGTAGAGGGATTGCTGGGTCATAAGGTAGTTCTATTTTCAGTTTTTTGAGGAACCACAATACTTTCTTCCATAATGGTTGTACTACTTTACATTCCCACCAACAGTGTATGAGGGTTCCTTTTTCTCCACAGCCTCTCCAACATTTGCTATTACCTGTCTTGCTAATAATAGCTAATCGAACAGGTGTGAGGTGGTATCTCATTGCTGTTTTGATTTGCATTTCTCTAATAGCTAAAGAAGATGAGCATCTTTTCATATATCTGTTGGCCATTTGTATTTCTTCCTGGGAGAAGTGTCTGTTCATATCCTCTTCCCATTTTTTTATTGGATTGTTTGTTTGTTTGTTGTTGAGTTTTATGAGTTCTTTGTATATTTTGGATATTAGGCCCTTATCTGAGCTGTTGTTTGAAAATATCATTTCCCATTTAGTTGGCTTTCTGTTTATTTTGTTATCAGTTTCTCTTGCTGAGCAAAAACTTCTTAGTCTGATGTAGTCCCATTCATTAATTTTTGCCTTCACTTCTCTTGCCTGGGGAGTCAAATTCATAAAATGCTCTTTAAAACCCAGGTCCATGAGTTGAGTACCTATGTCTTCTTCTATGTACTTAATTGTTTCAGGTCTTATGTTTAGATCTTTGATCCATTTTGAGTTAATTTTAGTACAGGGGGACAAACTGTAGTCCAGTTTCATTCTTTTGCATGTGGCTTTCCAGTTTTCCCAGCACCATTTATTGAAGAGGCTTTCTTTTCTCCATTGTGTGTTGTTGGCCCCTTTATCAAAAATTATTTGACTATATATATGTGGTTTTATTTCTGGACTTTCTATTCTGTTCCATTGGTCTGAGTGTCTATTTTTCTGCCAATACCATGCTGTTTTGATTGTCGTGGCCCTATAATAGAGTTTGAAGTCAGGTATTGTAATGCCCCCAGCTTCATTCTTTTTCTTTAGGATTGCTTTGGCTGTTCGGGGTTTTTTATAGTTCCATATAAATCTGATTATTTTTTGCTCTATTTCTTTAAAAAACGTCATTGGAAGTTTGATGGGAATTGCATTGAATTTGTATATTGCTTTGGGTAATATAGCCATCTTGATTATATTTATTCTTCCTAGACAAGAACAAGGTATATTCTTCCATCTCATTATATCTTTTTCAATTTCCCTTAACAATGGTTTATAGTTTTCATTATATAAGTCCTTTACATTCTTTGTTATGTTTATTCCTAAGTATTTTATTTTTTTTGTTGCAATCGTGAAGGGGATTATTCTTTTGAGTTCCTTCTCAGTTGTTTCATTGTTGGCATATAGAAAGGCTATTGACTTCTGAATGTTAATTTTGTATCCTGCGACCTTGCTGTATTGGCTTATTGTTTCTAGTAGTCTTTTTGTGGATTCTTTGGGGTTTTCGATGTATAGGATCATATCATCTGCAAAAAGTGATACCTTTACTTCTTCTTTTCTGATATGGATGCCTTTTATTTCTTTGTCTTGTCTGATTGCTGTGGCGAGAACCTCTAGTACCACATTAAATAAGAATGGAGAGAGTGGACAACCCTTTCTTGTTCCTGATTTAAGGGGGAAAGCCTTCAGTTTAGTGCCATTTAATATGATGTTAGCTGATGGTTTATCATATATGGCCTTTATCATGTTGAGATATTTTCCTTCTATACCCATTTTGTTGAGAGTCTTAAACATAAAATTGTGTTGTATTTTATCGAAAGCCTTTTCTGCATCTATTGATAAGATCATGTGGTTTTTGTTCTTTGTTTTGTTGATATGGTGTATTACATTAACCGTTTTACGTATGTTGAACCATCCTTGAGATTCTGGGATGAATCCCACTTGATCATGATGTATTATTTTTTTAATATGTTGTTGTATTCGATTTGCTAGTATTTTGTTTAGTATTTTAGCATCTGTATTCATTAGAGATATTAGTCTGTAGTTTTCTTTTTTTGTGCCATCCATGCCTGGTTTTGGTATGAGGGTTATGTTGGCCTCATAAAATGTGTTTGGAAGTATTGCTTCTTCTTCAATTTTTTGGAAGACTTTGAGTAGAATAGGAACCAAGTCTTCTTTGAATGTTTGATAAAATTCGCTGGTATAGCCGTCAGGGCCTGGACTTTTATTTTTGGGAAGGTTTTTAATGGTTTTTTCTATTTCTTCTCTACTGATAGGTCTGTTTAGGCTTTCTGCTTCTTCTTGACTCAGTCTAGGAAGGTTGTATTGTTCTAGGAATTTATCCATTTCTTCTAGGTTGTTGAATTTAGTGGCATAAAGTTTTTCATAGTATTCTACAATAATTCTTTGTATATCTACGGTGTCCGTGATAATTTCTCCTCTTTCATTTTGGATTTTGTTTATATGAGTTCTTTCTCTTTTTTCCTTTGTAAGTCTTGCCAAGGGTTTGTCAATTTTATTGATCTTTTCAAAGAACCAGCTCCTTGTTCTATTAATTTTTTCTATAGTTTTTCTGTTCTCTAATTCATTTATTTCTGCTCTGATTTTTATTATCTCCTTTCTTCGGCTGCTTTTGGGTTGTCTTTGTTCTTCTTTTTCTAGTTCCTTAAGGTGGGATGTTAAGTGGTTCACTTGGGCTCTCTCTTGTTTGTTCATATATGCCTGAAGTGATATGAACTTCCCTCTTATCACTGCTTTTGCTGCATCCCATAGATTCTGATATGTCGTATTGTCATTTTCATTAGTCTGTATAAATCTTTTGATCTCTGCACTTATTTCTTCTTTGACCCATTCATTATTTAAAAGTATGTTGTTTAGTTTCCACATTTTTGTGGAATTTTTTTCCTCTTTTTTGCAGTTCAATTCTAGTTTCAAGGCTTTATGATCAGAAAATATGCTTGGTACAACTTCAATTTTTCTGAATTTGCTGATGTTTTTGTGGCCCAACATATGGTCAATTCTTGAGAATGATCCATGTACACTGGAGAAAAATGTATACTCAGTCACTTTGGGATGAAATGTCCTGCAGATGTCTATCATATCCAGGTGCTCTAGTGTTTTGTTTAAGGCCACTATGTCTTTGTTGATTCTCTGTTTGGATGACTGATCTAGAGCCGTCAGCGGTGTATTGAGGTCTCCAAGTATGATTGTATTTTTGTCAGTTTTTGTTTTAAGGTCAATAAGTAGCTGTCTTATATATTTTGGTGCTCCTTGGTTTGGTGCATATATATTAAGAATTGTTATGTCTTCTTGATTCAGTGTCCCCTTAGCCATTATGAAATGGCCATTTTTATCTCTGAGTACTTTTCCTGTCTTGTAGTCAGCATTATCCGATATGAGTATTGCTACACCTGCTTTTTTTGGATGTTATTTGCTTGGAGTATTGTTTTCCAGCCTTTCACTTTGAATTTGTTTTTATCCTTGTTACTTAGATGAGTTTCCTGTAGGCAGCATATAGTTGGATTTTCTTTTTTAATCCATTCTGCTACTCTGTGCCTTTTTATTGGTGAGTTTAATCCATTTACATTTAGTGTAATTATTGATACTTGTGAGTTCCCTATTGCCATTTTATATCTTGCTTTCTGTTAGTTTTGTGTCTTGTTTGATCCTTCTCTTTCGTTTTTCTATCTTTTGTTTTTATTTGGTTGTATTCCATACATCTTTCCTCTGTTGCTATCTTTTTTATCTCATGTGCTTCTGTGGTGGTTTTTTCAATGGTGGTTACCTTTGAGTAATGAAAAGGGTCCCTACCCTGTTCATTGTAGCAAACTATTTTGTGAGTACTTTTGCACTTCATCGTCCTTTGCTACTGTTAATCTCCATCTTCTCCCCCTCTTTCTTTTTGTTGTTGTCACAGTTTAAATTTGGTTTTATTGTGTCCTTCTTGGAGCTTTTACTTGTGGCCCTGTTTTTTTTTGTTCTTTGTATCTGATTGGAGAACCCCCTTTAGTAATTCCTGGAGTGGGGGTTTTCTGATGGTAAATTCCCTCATCTTTTCTGTATCTGTGAATGTTTTTATTTCTCCTTCATATTTGAAGGATAGCTTTGATGGGTATAGTATTCGTGGCTGAAAGTTTCTCTCTTTCAGGACTTTAAATATTGGGGTCCACTCTCTTCTAGCTTGTAGAGTTTCTGCTGAGAAATCTGATGATAATCTAATGGGCCTTCCTTTATATGTTGTATTCTTCTTTTCCCTGGCTGCCTTGAGAATTTTTTCTTTGCTGTTGGTTTGTGTCAATTTCATTATGATATGCCTTGGAGTAGGTTTGTTGGGGTTAAGAAAACTCGGTGTTCTGTTTGCTTCTTGAATTTGAGGCTTTAGTTCTTTCCACAGGCTTGGGAAGTTCTCATCTATTATTTGTTTGAGTATGTTCTCCATTCCATTTTCTCTCTCTTCTCCCTCTGATATACCTATTATTCTTATGTTATTCTTTTTGATGGAGTCAGATAATTCTTGTAGGGCTATTTCATTTTTTTTTTAATTTTTAAGTCTCTTTCTTCTTCTCTCTGTTGTGCCTCAAGTTGCTTGTCTTCTATTTCACTAATCCTCTCTTCTATCTGACCTGTTCTATTAGCTAAGCTTGTTACTTCGTTTTTCAGCTCGTGAATTGAGTTTTTCATCTCTGTTTGATTTGTTTTTATAGTTTCAATTTCTTTGGACATATATTCTTTGTGTTCATTGAGTTGTTTTCTGAGCTTCCTAAATTGCCTTTCTGTGTTTTCTTGTATATCTCGGAGGATTTTTAGTATTTCTATCTTGAATTCTCTGTCATTTAGCTCCAAGGTTTCCAATATATTAAATTTTTTCTCCATAGATTTTTCCTCATCTAGCTGTGTTACCTCTCTTTCTTTTGTATCCATGATATTTGATTTTCTCTTTCTTAATGACATCTGAGGGTGGTTTTGTTGATAGTATTAATGAGATTTAATAAAGAATAAAAAGTTAAAAAAAATAAAAAATCAAAAAGAGTTTTTTTTTTTTTAAAAAAAATTAATAATGAAATAAAGAAAAATAAAATAATAATTTTTAAAAAAAGGAAATTATTCCCCCCTTCCTTTTTTCCTCTCCTGTCCCCTTTTTCTTGAGAAAATCTTGTGGTGAACTGTGAATTATAACAAACAATGCCTGTGATGGAGGTCCTGAATTGGGGAAAAGTAATAAAGGGGCAAAAAAAAAAAAGAAGAAAAAAAAAGGAAAAAAAAAAGGGGGGCGGTATGGACCCACAAAAAGCAAATAAGGAAAAAATTTGGGTCAAGAATAAAATGATTTGCTTTTAGGTGTTGGTGTTGTCTAAGAGTTATGATGAGAGGAATAAGAGAACAGAAAAATGGGGGGACAAATTAAAAAAATACTATTGTATTTAGTGGAACAAGAACTAGATAAAATGGAGAGCCAGGGATGGGAGCACTGCTAGTGAGTTAAAAAGGTGAAGTAAAAAACCCCCAAAATGCCACAAACATAAGTTTGAGTCCCAGATAAGATAATTTGTTTGTTATTGAGGTTTGAATGAGAGGAGATGTAAAGGAGAAAGGAAGAAACTAATATAGAGGGAGAAAAGAAAGAGAGAGAGAGGAAAAAAGAGGGAACCAGTAAAAGAAGAAAAAAGAAAGGAGAGAGAGAGAGTTAAGGGTTTTGGAGTGCAACCCTCATAGAGAGAAAGGAAGAGGAGAAAAAAGATAATGGGAGATGTAACACTTATGGGTAGTGTAGTTCAAGGAGAGGAGAGAGTAAGACTGGCAGAGAGTTAATCGGCCAAATTGGAGGAGGAAAAAAAGTATCAAGAATGAAGATAAGAGAAACAAACGAACAAATATAATAAAATGGGATAGGTTATAAAGTCTGCAGATTATTCTTGATTTTGAGAGGTTATCTTCTTGTTTTTTCTTTTCTCTCCCTCTTCCTGGTCGGTGACTCTGTACCCCAGGTTCTGCCCCTTTGGCACACTCAGGTAGAGGTTTGCAGTTGATAAGTCTCTATGGCAATGTCATGTATTGTGCTTTAGTCTCGTTGGGAGTCAAGGCTCATTAGCTTTCATAGGCTCCGACAGTGAGAGAGTCCATGTTCCTGGAGCCTTTCTCCTAGTCTTTCCTTCCTCAATTAGTAGCCTGATAATCCAGCTATGGGGTTGTTGCTGCCTCTGCCTGGATAGTAAGAGGTTCAAAGAGCTGGCAACTCCCCACTCTATTTCCACTCAGCACAGGGCTCTGGGTAAAGCTCAGTCAGTCAGAGCTGCTAGCATAATCAGGCGGGCTTTCCGCCCACTCAAAGACCTCTGGCTCTGCCACTCTGTCCGGTAACACAGGCGGGCACCCACTTCCGGGGTGCTTGGAGGAAACTCTCATTCACTATCTGCGTGCGCAGACCAGGATATCCGGCCAGCAGTCTCACGCTCTGAGTGAAACCCCCAACCGCATGGAAATTTGCAGTGCTGGAATTCGCTCTCGCTCCGTCCCCGTGCGCGGCTTTTGCAAGGCGCTGGGGCGGCCCGAGATTCCGCTTTTGCCCACACAAAGGCCCCTGACTCTGCCCCTCTGTGCGATAACACGGGCGCGCCCTGCCGAGGCACTCGGAGGAATCGCTCACTACCTATCTGCGCGCGCACACCAGGATATGAGGCCGGCCGCGTTTCCCTGAGAGAAACCCTCACCAGCACGGAAAATTTCCACCGTTGGAATTAGTTCTCGCTCCCTCCTGTGCGCGGCTTTCCCAGGGCGCTGGGGCTGCCCAGAGATTCTGCTTTCAGCCCACAGAAAGGCCTCTGACCCTGCCTCTCTGTGGGGCAACACGGACATCCACTTCTGGGGCTTAGGAAGAGATCTCTCGCCCACTAACTGTGCGCCAACCAGGAGAACGGGTAAAATGGCTGCCCCGCTTGTCTTTCTTTGTTTGGGTTTGGCGCGAGTGTTAGCTTGTATTGCCCGGCTTGCCACAGGAACAGTTTTTCCTCCGCTAGGATCTCCGTGCCACAGCCTGGTTCGGCCTTTTGTGCGCGGCCTGGATGTATTCACCCCCTTTGCCCGCCTCAGTTTCTATATTCACAGTTACCAGAGAAAGCCGCCCTGTTTAGGTTAGTGAGGAAGGCGGAGCATTTCTTACTCCCTATTTCCTTCAGGATTTGGTTATATATTTAGCCAATTTTTCACTCGACCATACCTTCGGGTGTATTGTGAAGCATCTGGAGGCTCCAAGTATAGGTTTTTCTGTTTCTGGTTGAAGATCTTGTTGAGTTTTGGGGGAGATTTATCGGTATCGCTTCCTACTCCGCCATTACTCTGACGTCATCTCCAAGAGAGTTCTTACTCTTTTTTAATGTTAATCTGTGCAATAGCGTATTCCAAGCACCTGTAGTAATGTTCATTCCATCCACAAGTGAAAATACTTGCAAGTGAGGATGCCAATCAAGTAGCAATGTAGAAATATCTTAAATAACAGTTTTATTGTTTTTGAGAGGTATTAATATTTTTTCATTAATATTTTAAAACGTTTTATTATAACATAATCTAGTTTTGTGTACTTCTTTTATTGTTCTTAAATGCATGAAAATATAAACTACCTTTCAGTATATCTTTTTTTATATTTTAACTGGTAGTTAGGGCAGAGAACCAGTTGTTAAATTACTTGAATCCCACTACTGAGCACCTCCTTTTGTAAGTTGATGAGCTATGAATTATTCAAAAGATTTATTGATGTTTTGTGTAAACTCCTGTTAGAATTTTTTTCACTTAGGTTGTTTTTTATTTACATCTCTATTTGCACATTGATCTGTGAGCCTCTTGAAGGCAGGACTCAGTCAATCCCACAACCTTAACTACATGCTCAATACTTAACATGTACAGATTCTAATATATGTTTGTGGACTGAAGAGACTTTTAATATTCCAATATTATAAAAAAAATAGAGATGTTTTAATCTCCATAAACCAGGTTAAATGGAAGATGAGCTAATACTTTTCTTTAATAGAACTTACTTGGTCCAAAAGCAAGGTCCTTACAAAGAATAATTCTGTTCAAAATAACAATATTATGCAACTTTTCCTGTGTTCAAGGCATTGTTCTGAGAACTTTATATAAACTATCTCATGAGAATCATGTGAGTTGGGACACATTATGACTTCTTTTTTATAGATTTTATATGGAGTTTAAAAAATACCTCATCATCACTATAAATAGCTTATAGTTGCATAGCATTTACTGTGTGCCAGGAACTATTCTAATGCTTTATATATTAACTAATTTACTCCTCATGCCTACATTATTTATTACATACATTTTATTAATATCCCTATTTTATAGATGAGGAAACTAAGGAACAGAGAATTTAAGTTTCTGGTTCTAGATCTCACAGTCGAGTGGTGTGGCCAGGATATGGCCCAGGTGGTGTAGACGTCAAGCTCCCGCTCTCACTCTTTAACCTAGCCAGGTTTTGTTTGTAATTAAAGTTGCAATGCACTGTTCAGATACTTGTTATTATCCATGGATGCTTGAAATAATGAGGTTTTATATCCTATAATACATTTTTCTCTATTTATTGGGTTAATATATACTCTTGGAAATCTCCTTACATTCTTTCTATTTTGCCCATTTTATTCTTTGTTAAACAAGGGGAAATCCCACAGAAGATACAGAATTGCCTGATGGAATGAAGGTGTGGGTGTAATGTTTTTGTTAAGACTTTAGATCATTTGTCATTTTTTTTTCTAGATCATCTGTCTTATCTATTCTCTCGGTGGCCCTCTTCTCTCCTCTGTTCTACTCTACAATAAGTATGAACTGTTTTTTTGGATATTAGCCCTGCAAAAATAGGTTGACTGCATTTGAAGATGTTAAAATACCATATATTATTCCACTGTGTCTCTTTCTGAAAATCTACTAACATTCTATTTAATTTAATAGAAAAATAATTAGTATAGAGTTCAGATTTTATCCAATGTACATGAAGCATGATTCATAAATATTAATAAGATATTTATGTTTGATGAAGCTACACACACTTGAGAATTCAAATAATATATCTTCTTCAGCATACAGCCTTATGATTTGTCAGAACTAAGACAAAAATCTATCTTAATGACTAAGGGTAATAACATTTAATCACTGTAAATTAGAAAAAAGAGTGAAGGGAATTCTCAAAAATATGAAATAATACTGTGAGGCCCACAGCTGATGGATGGAATGTATAGTCTTAAAATATAAGGGACTCAAATATTTTACAAAGGTTGAAATTGCCCTGATACATTTTAGAATTATGTTTAGATGCCTGTTTCTGAGATGTTATCTTTCTCATCAATTAGTAATGAATTACTTGAAAATAATAATTTTGTTATGAAACCCTGTTAACAACTTATAATGGACTTTAATAAGTGATGAATGAGGGTGTATAAGTACTGGGGAAAAAATCTGAAAAGCTTTGAGTTTGTAAACCAAGACCTAAATTTAAATAAGAGTTTGTCCATATCACAATTATAAGTAAAATAAAGAATTCAGACCTATATCAAAGAGAAATAGAAACTGATATTGGGGTTATATTATCAGCTTTTCCATCACATAATTTTGTGACTTTAGGACATGTGGTTAAATTTGCTGAAATTAAATACCTTTATTTACAAAATTATGAATTTGCTTGAGTTGGTTTTTAGAGTCCTTCCCCACATTACAATTCTGCTTCCATTACTGATTCAGGCTCATATCGTTTTCAGAATCCATTTTTTTTTTTGGATTTGCCTTCTTTGTTTATGTCTTTCTGAGTATATGAAATAGGCGCAGTGTGATCCTTTAAACATGGGCATAAATCTAAACACTATCCTATCAAAAGTAGGGGAAGGAAAGTTATGAGATTTACCACACTTGGTTTCAGACTTACTTTGCATATATTGCTTAATCAGTTTGAAAATATTACTGTGACATTTTTTATGATTTAAATAGTTTATTTACAACTTAAGAAGGTGAACACAGGGTTGTAAAATGTCTAGCTTTTAATTTATTTTGTGTCAACATTTTTAAATTCATCTTAATATCCAGTTTTTCTATGTTAAGTGTATCAATAAATAAAAATACAATAATTACATCTATTTTCCTCTCTCTCTCTCTCTCTTTGTATATGTGGGAGAGAAAGAGAGAGAGAGAGAGAGAGGGGAAGGGAGAGACATGAGAAGCATCAACTCCTAGTTGTTCATTGATTACTTCTCACTCATGCCTTGACTTAGTGTCCCAGGTCAATGCTCTATTTACCCTGCCAACACCAATCAGTCTAATTACATATATTTCTAAATAAGTATATGCTAAAAACTGTACTTTGTTTGAATATAACTAAATTTTGAGTTTTTGTGCTATATTTATGCATTTATAAAGTAGGCAATGTATGTATTAAGATAAACAAATATTGTATTTATTTATAATTTTATTTATAATCTTATGTTTTTATTAATAACTTTTTCTTTCATTCTTTTCTCCTTTAACTTGCTGATAGACTTGCTGCTTTCAAATAGCTGTATTCCCTTTTTGGGTTCATCAGAAGGACTGGATTTCCAAACAGTTCTGCTAGATGAGGAGAGGGGCAGGCTGCTTCTGGGAGCCAAGGACCACATCTTCCTGCTCAGTCTGGTTGACTTAAACAAAAATTTTAAGAAGGTCAGTTTATTTTAATATAGTTGACTGAATGCATTTATTTTCATCTGTTCCCTTCTCCTCTCTGTTTTGTTTTAAGTGATTCAGCATCAAATGCAGTAGGTCATTTACATGTCAAAAAGAACATATTGCCTTTAATATGTTTCAAAATTTACGGATTTAAGTACATATGCATGTTCCTTGTTAGGGATGAATGAGTATAATACTATATTTTGAAAGTATGAATGAAAGAAATGAAAAAGTAATAAATAGATAATGCTACATTATGCAATATGAATGCGAGCTTTGAATTGAAAAGCTGGCAAATGTGCTAACACATATTTATAGCAATTTTTGTAAAAGTATTTTTTATTACCTTTCAGTTAACAAATAAACATGTTATATTGATAGTGTGACTACAGTAGCAATTAAACACCACACTTTTTATCCACAGTTCAATTTTATATCTCAACAGGCTTCTCCTGTGACCTAGTCACACATGGATAGTGACAATTAATAGTGCCCCATGGGCTCATTGAGAAAAATCTTACCACTAAAAGGAAATATATACTAGTTGTTGAAAACATGAAAGGCAATTGCTGCTGTATCCTACATTTTCAACTAGCACAGTGATACTAAAAGGAAAGGGTGCCATACCTTAGACCTTGTACTTATTATTAGCTAATAGTTTAGCAAATATCAGTGTCTGTGCAAGCAAAGGTAGATACCTAGACTAGGAGGATAGAATGACTGATGTGAAGACGTAGTGCATGACCTTTTCTGTGTCTATAAGGAAACTTTGTTTTTTTCCTGTTCTTTTTTAGAAGTATTCCGAAAGAAATACTAGGAGACATTGCAGGGTTTCAGGTTAATAGGTTTCCTCTCCTTCGAAGCAAGTGTTTTTTAGGTATCTCAGGACTGTAAAGCTTCATTAGAGTTCAACCACAATGATTGCCTTAACTCCATAAATTTGAGGTGCTTTTAATAACTAAATATTAGTTGCTCAGTTATTGATTGTTAGCATTCAGGGCTTTAGTCTACACAGAGAAAATATTTATCTCTAGATGTATTAATATTGCTTAATTAATGTCTGCAGCTGAAATTATGGCTTTTGCTTTTTAATCATTTTAACTTTAACTTTTCAACACATTTTTGACTGAGGCCCATCAGACAAAAAGGAGTTATGTCTTATGAAAGTTCAGGTTTAAAAAAATTTTTTTGACATTTATTTATTGATTTTAGTGAGAGAGGACAGGAGAGAGAGAGAGAGACAGGATCTGTTACTGTATGTGCCCTTCTGGGGATAAAAATGGCAACATCTGTGCTTCAGGATGATGCTCTAAAGTCTAAATAACTGAGCTGTCTGGCCAGGGTGAAAGCTCAGATTTGACAAAGAAATAGTCTTCGATTGAAAATGTATATGCATGCATTTCACATAATCTGTATTTCTAGAAGAAAGTCTGAAGACTAAAATACTGCCAGGAGTTGTTCTTGACTTGTTTTAATCCGAACATACTTTCTTCTTTTTTTTTTTTTTTTTTTTTTTTGTATTTTTCTGAAGTTGGAAACGGGGAGGCAGTCAGACAGACTCCCGCATGTGCCCGACCGGGATCCACCCAGCATGCCCACCAGGGGGTGATGCTCTGCCCATCTGGGGCGTTGCTCTGTTGCAGCCAGAGCCATTCTAGCGACTGAGGCAGAGGCCACAGAGCCATCCTCAGCGCCCAGGCCAACTTTGCTCCAATGGAGCCTTGGTTGCGGGAGGGGAAGAGAGAGACAGAGAGGAAGGAGAGGGGAAGGGGTGAAGAAGCAGATAGGTGCTTCTCCTGTGTGCCCTGGCCCAGAATCGAACCCGGGACTCCTGCGCGCCAGGCCGATGCTCTACCACTGAGCCAACCGGCCAGGGCCCGAACATACTTTCAAACACATAAAGATATCTTATTTAAAAAAAAAATATCATTTTGTAGCCTGGATATTCTTCATAGTAAAATGCAATAAACATCTGCTTATGTGCTAGAATTTGAAAATCTTGCTGTTATTCTTCATTCCATTTATTTTTAAGGGTGTTTTTTTCTTTAGGAAAATTTTTTTTAAGGATCCGTACTCTTAGGAGAGCCTATTGATGGTCTCAACTCTATTTCAGTCATCAGCAAATATTTTATCAGGGGCTGAATCTTTTTAAAAGAGCCCTCTTTCCAAATCTTAGTCAACTTTGCTGTATTGCTTTGAGAGGTTCTACATAGCTGACAGCATTTTCCCAAATATGTCTCAGTTTTAGTATTAGAGCAAAAAGCAGTTCATACTTTTAAGGGAATTTATTCTTGTGCTGCTCTGTGCCTTTAGGGATTGGAAGAAAAAGTCCATTTATCTGAACTGAGTGTGTTAGATCATTGCTTAAAATAAAATCTAATAGCACAATTTCCTTCTGTGACTATTTTAAGCAAATCTGTCTTTGGCCATATTCCATGCTTGAAATGTGCTAATATTTAATGAAATAAATATTTATGAAATATTGATTTTCCTTTTGATGTTATTGAAATAAATGGTTATTTGACTACATAATAAAATTAAGGTCTGTACTAGGAATTTTTCGGCCTAACATATTTTTTTACATTTTTATAACATGTATGATTCATAAAAAGGTTTTGCATGTAAAGGTATGAATTTATGTTTATGTCAGTATCCACCTTTAACATTTATATAAATCACTCCAGTGTTAAAAGGTAGCAAGTAAGTGTCAAGATGTAGTACTTTAGCAGTGTTTAGACCTACATGGTTTGCATTGGCTCAGTGCCTCTCGGCTAAAATCCAAAATCCTCTGTAGATGAAACCACACATACTGGGATCTCTGGAAGGCTGAAAGATGTCCTTTGTGCTCCTTGGACTGAAAGCAATATACAGCACATAATTGAGTTATGAGTGACTGGTTGGAAACTTTTTTCTTTGGTAAATTTTTATTTTTTATATTTTTATTGAATTTACTAGGGTGAGATTAGTTAATAAACTTACATAGATTTCAGGTGTACAGTTCTATAATACGCCGTGTATATATTGCATTGTGTGTTCACCACTCAAACTCAAGTCTCCTTCTGTCAACATTTTTCCCCCTGTCTCCTCATCTACCACCCCCTCAATCCTTTCTCCTCTGGTAATCATCATGCTGTTGTGGGTGTCTGTAGGCATTCTTTATCCTTTTGGTTACTCCCTTCACCATTTTCACCCATCCCCACACCCCACTCTTCTCTGACTGATGTCAGTCTGTTTCTATTTCTTAGTTTATTTTGTACATTGGATTCCACATGTGAGTGAAATCATATGACATTTGTCTTCTCTAACTGGTTTATTTCACTTAGAATAATGCTCTCCAGATCCATTCACGGTGTTACAAAGGTAAGATTTCCTTACTTTTTATGGCCAAGTAGTATTCTATTGTGAAAATGTGCCACAGTGTTTTTATCCAGTCATCTACTCATGGGCACTTGGACTGGCTATTGTAAATAATACTGCAATAAACATAGGGATGCATATATTCTTTCAAATTAGTATCTCAGGTTTCTTTAGATATATTCCCAAAAGTTGAATTGTTGGGTCGTAAGGCAGTTCCATTTTTAATTTTTTGAGGAAACTCAAAATCTTTTCTACAATAGCTGTACCAATCTGCATTCCCACCAACAGTGCATGAGGGTTCCTTTTTCTCCACACTTGTGTATTTATTGATGACAGCCATTCTGACAGGTGTGAGGTAATGCCTCATTGTGGTTTTAATTTGCATCTCTTTGATGATTAGTGACTTTGAGAATCTTCTCATGTATCTACTTGCCATCAATATGTCCTCTTTGTGGAAGTGTCTATTAGGGTCGTTGGTCCATTTTTTTTTAAATGGAATGCTTATATTTTGGTGTTGAGTTGTATAAGTTCTTCATAAGTTTTGGATATTAACCCTTATCAGATGTATCATTGAAAAATACATTCTCTCATTCAATGGGTTGTCTTTTTATTTTTTTGATAGTTTTCTTTGCTCTGTAAAAATTTTTTAGTTTGATGTAGTCCCATTTGTTTATTTTTTCTTTTGTTTCCCTTTCCCAAGAAGATACATTAGAAAAAATATTGCTATTAGAAATGCCTGAGGTTTTACTGTCTATATTTTCATCTAGGATTTTTATGGTTTTGAGTCTAATATTTAAATCTTTAATTTTGAGCTTATTCTTTTTCTTTTTTTTTTTCTGAAGTGAGAAGCAGAGAGGCAGAGAGACAGACTCCCACATGTGCCTGATTGGGAACCACCCAGCATGCCTATCAGGGAGCTATGCTCTGCCCATCTGGGCTGTTACTCCACTGCAACTGGGGTCATTCTAGTGCCTGAGGCAGAGGCCATGGAGCCATCCTCAGTGCCCAGGCCAACTTTGCTCCAATAGAGCCTTGGCTGCAGGAGGGGAAGAGAGAGACAGAGAGAAAGGAGAAGGGGAAGGGTGGAAAAGCAGATGGATGCTTCTCCTGTGTGCCCTGGCTGAGAATCAAACCTGGGACTTCCACACGCCAGACTGACGTTGTACTGCTAAGCCAACCAGTCAGGGCTTGAGTTTATTCTTATGCATGATATAAGGTGGTCTACTTTCATTCTTTTGCATGAATCTGTCCAATTATCCCAACACCATTTATTGAATAGACTATTTTTACCCCATGGTATTTTCTTGCTACCTTTGTTGAATATTAATTGACCATAGAGGTGTGGGTTTATTTCTGGGCTATTTTGTTCCATAGATCTATATGCCTGTTTTTATACCAGTATCATGTTGTTTTGCTTATGATAGCCTCATAGTATAATTTAATATTAGATAGCAATTTTTCCAATTGTGTTCTTCTTTTTCAAGATTGCTGTGGGTATTCAGGATCTTTTGTGGTTCCATAAAAACTTTTAAATATTTATTCTAGTTCTATAAAATATGCCATTGGTATCTTCAAAAGAACTTTGTTGAATCTATAGATTGCTTTTGGTAGAATGGACATTTTAATGATGTTGATGTTTCATATCCATAAACAAAGTATATACTTCCACTTATTTTATCTTCTTCAGTTTCTTTCTTCAGTGTTATAATTTTCTGAGTAAAGGTTTTTTACATCCTTGGTTAAATTTATTTCTAGGTATTTTATTCTTTTTAAAGTGTGAATAGGATTGTTTTATTGATTTCTCTTTCTGGAAAATCATTCTTGGTGTATAAAAATGCAACTGATTACTGGATATTTATTTTGTATATGGCTATCTGACTGAATTCATTGATCAGTTCTAGTAGTTTTTTAGTAGATCTTTTAGGGATCTATATATATATATAGTAACATGTCACCTGCAAATATGACAGTTTTTTACTTCTTTCTTTCAAATTTAGATGCTTTTTATTTCTTCTTCATATCTGATTGCTGTGGCTAGGACTTCCAATGCTATGTTAAATAAGAGTGGTGAAAGGGGGGCATCCCTGTCTTGTTCTCAATCTTAAGGGAAACACTTGTGTTTTTTTGTTGTTGTTGTTGTTTTTTTTGCCTATTGATTATGATGTTGGCTATGGGGTTGTTATATATGGCCTTTATTACATTTAGGTATATTTCCTTTTTTACCGACTTTGCTGAGAGTTTATATCATAAATGAGTGCTAGTCTGATCAAATTCATATTTGCATCTATTGATATGATCATGGTTTTTTGTTTGTTTTTTCATTTTGTTTATTGATGTATCACATTTACTGATTTTCAGATACTGTGCCAGCCTGCATTCCCAGAATAAATTCCACTTGATAATAGCATATAATCTTTTGAATGTATTCCTGGATGCAATTTGCTCATATGTTCTTGAGGATTTTAGGCTTATAATTTCTTTCTTTGTATTGTCTCTTTTTGGCTTTGGAATTATGATAATGCTGAGCTCATAAATGAGCCTTCTCTTGAATTTTTTGGAATACTTTGAGAACGATAGGTATTTATTCTTCTTTGAATGTTTGGTAACATTCTACTGTGAAACCATCTGGTTCAGGACTTTTGTTTCTTAGGAGTTGTTTGATTACTGCTTAAAATTTACTAGTTTTGGAAGATTGTATATTTCTAGAAATTCATCATTTTCATCCAGATTGTCTAATTTGTTGGCATATAGTTTTTCATAATATTTTCTTACAATCCTTTGTATTACAACTGACACCTTTCTTTGGTGTCAGTTACTTCTCTTTCATTCTTGATTTTGATTTATTTTGATCCTCTCTCTCTCTCTCTCTGAGGACTCTGGTTATAGGTTTGTCAATCTTGTTTATCTTTTTAAGGAACCAGCTCTTGGTTTCATTAATATTTTTTATTTTTAAAAATATTTTATTTTGCTTATTTCTACTCTGATCCTTATTCTTTAATTCCTTCTACTCACTTTGGGATTTGTTATTCTTATTCAGGCTCTTTTAAGTGTCAAGTTAGATTGTTTATTTGATATTTTTGTTTGCTTCATGTAATAGGCTTGTCATGGTATGAATTTCCCTTTTAAGACTCCTTTTTTTATTTTTATTTATTTATTTATTTATTGTTTTTGTATTTTTCCGAAGCTGGAAACGGGGAGAGACAGTCAGACAGACTCCCGCATGTGCCCGACCGGGATCCACCCGGCACGCCCACCAGGGGGCGACGCTCTGCCTACCAAGGGTGATGCTCTGCCCCTCCGGGGCGTCGCTCTGTCGCGACCAGAGCCACTCTAGCGCCTGGGGCCAAGGCCAAGGAGCCATCCCCAGTGCCCAGGCCATCTTTGCTCCAATGGAGCCTCGGCTGTGGGAGGGGAAGAGAGAGACAGAGCGGAAGGAGAGGGGGAGGGGTGCAGAAGCAGATGGGCGCTTCTCCTGTGTGCCCTGGCCGGGAATCGAGCCCGGGACCTCTGCACGCCAGGCCAACGCTCTACCACTGAGCAACCGGCCAGAGCCCAAGACTGCTTTTGCTATGTCTCGTAGATTTTGGTTCGTTTTGTTCTTGTTTTCATTTGTTTTAAAGTATCATTTGATTTCTTCCTTGATCTCATTGTTAACCTATTTACTGTTTAGTAACATGTTATTTAGCTTCCAAGTCTTTGTGTGCTTTTCATATTTTTTCTTATGGTAGATTTCTATTTTTAGACCATTATGGTTGGAGAAGATGTTGATATGATTTCAGTATTTTAAAATTTACTGAGACTTGTTTTGTTTCCTGACATTCTATCTGTCCAAGGAAATGTTTCCATGTGCAAAAGAATGTATATTCTTCTGCTTTGGGATGAAATGTTCTGAAGATATTAATTAAATTTATTTGATCTAGTATGTCATTTAAGGTCACTGTTTCCCTGTTAATTTTCTGCCTGGAGGATCTATCCATTAATGTCAATAAGTGTTAAAATCTCCTATATGATAGTATTACTATCAGTTTCTTCCTTTATGTTCATCAAGGTTTTCTTTACATAGATAGGTGCTCTTATGTTTGGTGCATAAATATTGACAAGTGTTATATTCTCTTTTTGGATCACTACATTTATCATTATGTAGTCTCCTTCTTTGTATTTTACTATAAACTTTGTTTTAAGGTCTATTTTGTCAATATAAATATTGCTACCTCAGCTTTTATTTCCCCTTTCCATTGCATGAAATATATTTTTCCATTTGTTTACTTTTAGCCTGTGGGTATCTTTTGTTCTGAGGTGAGTCTCTTGTAAACAGCACATATATGGGTCTTGTTTTCTGATCCCTTTTGCTACCCTATGTCTTTCGATTAGAGCATTCAAGTCATTTACTTTTAAAGTGATTATTGATAGGCATGTATTTATTGCCATTTTATTTTTTTAACTATGTTTCTTCAGGGTTTGTGCTTCTTCTCTTTCTTCTTCTTGTCCTTTTCCTCCTCCTTCTTCTCTCTTTTCTCCCAGTATTAGATTTCTTATAATACTAGATTTGTAGTAACAAATTCCTTTTTCTTATCTGGAAAGCTCTTTATTTCTCCTCTAGTTTTAAATGATAGCCTTGCTGGGTAAAGTAGTCTTGGTTGTAGGTTCTTGCTTTTCATTACTTTGGATATTTCATGCCAATTCATTCTGACATGAAATGTTTCTGTTGAGAAATCAGCTGACAGCCTTATGGGAGCTCCCTTGTAGGTAACTTTTTTTTTCTTGCTGCTTTTAAGATTCTCTCTTTGTCCTTAATTTTGTCCTTAATTCTAATTTTGATGTGTCTTTCTGTGGGCCTCTTTGGGTCCATCTTGTTTGGGATTCTCTGCACTTCCTGAACTTGTTTGTTTTTTTCCTTCACCAGTTTAGGAAAGTTTTCAGTCATTTTTTAAAAATATGTTCTTGATCCATTGCTTTCTCCTTTTTCTTCTTTACCTCTGTGTGTGGATGTTGTGCTTCATGTTGTCCTAAACTATCTTCTTTAATTTTTTTCTTTTTGTTGGTCTGATTAGGTGTTTTTATTCTACCTTGTCTTTCTTTTTTTTTTTTTTTTTTTTTTTTTCCGTATTTTTCTGAAGCTGGAAACAGGGAGAGACAGTCAGACAGACTCCCGCATGTGCCCGACCGGGATCCACCCGGCAAGCCCACCAGGGGCCACGCTCTGCCCATCAGGGGGCGATGCTCTGCCCATCCTGGGTGTCGCCATGTTGCGACCAGAGCCACTCTAGCGCCTGAGGCAGAGGCCACAGAGCCATCCCCAGTGCCTGGGCCATCTTTGCTCCAATGGAGCCTTGGCTGCGGGAGGGGAAGAGAGAGACAGAGAGGAAAGTGCGGTGGAGGGGTGGAGAAGCAAATGGGCGCTTCTCCTATGTGCCCTGGCCAGGAATCGAACCCGGGTCCTCTGCACACTAGGCCGACGCTCTACCGCTGAGCCAACCAGCCAGGGCTCTACCTTGTCTTTCAATTGGCTGATTTCACCCTCTGCTTTATATAAGCTACTGTTTATTTATTCCAGTGTATTCTTTATTTCAGTTATTGTATTCTTTATTTCTGACTGTCCCTTTTTTATGGTTTCTGTGATCTTTTTCATGCTGCTGAGCATTCTTATAACCATTACTTTGAACTCTATATCTGATCATTTGCTTGCCTTCACTTCAGTTAGCTCTTTCTCTGGAGAGTTCTCCTATTTTGTCATATAGAATCTGTTTCTTTGTCTTCCCATTTTGGCTGCCTCTTTGTTTTTATTTCTATATGTTGGATAGATCTGCTATGACTCTCAGTCTTTGTGAAATGGCCATAAATAGCATGTATCCTGTGGGGTCCAATGGTACAAACTTCTTGATCACCTGATCTAGGTGATCCAGGATTGTCCCTTGTGTGGGTTTTGGTTTTGTGGGCCCTCCTGTTGTAATTAAGGCTTGATTGCTATTGGCCTATTTGTTCATGAGTTTTACCATCAGGCTGGCTGACTGTGAGGCTTAAAACCAACTACAGTGTGTGAGCTTCTGTGCATGTGCTGACCACACAAAGTGGTATTTGCCTCTGCAGGGTTTGGTGCCTGCCAAGATCTCCCATTGGATGAGCTGCTTGTAAAGCTTATTGGATCCTGCTCTGATGTTGTCTGAAGCTGTCTACAGGGTGTGTTGACTCTGAGTCTCTTGGGAGGGACTCTGGTGTCAGCCAATGTAAGGCACTACCTGTGACTGGTCCTTGACAACCTGTTTGGAGCTATAAGCATTCCACAGTTTATGGCTGTCTCTTCTGGGCCAGGGTGCATGCAGGAAAGATGATGCTGCACATAAAAGATGAATTTTCCCAACACTGGGCCCATGGGCAGGTCAGCAAAAGTCCCAAGGCACCTCAATTTTTGCCTCTGCCTACCTTTGCCTTCTGGCTGCCTGTTAGGCTCAGTTAATGAAAGAGCCCCTGTCTGTGCTCCTCAGCATCATATAAGCTCCAGAGTGGGAGTCCAGGGGATAGGTCTGTTGCTTTCCCCTATGCTGATTCCTCTAGGCTCTACCCAAGGAACATGGTGCCGAGGTATGAGAAAATAATTCAGCACAGGGATCCTGGTGGCTGTCCCTTCAGCTGTTTCCCTAGAACCACAAACCCAAGAATCCCTTTACACAACTGGGCAGCTCTTCTCTCCCTCTGCCAGAACTGTGAGTGGCTGTGAACGAATTTTGTGTGTTGGCCCTTTACAAGGGTGCCTATGTTTCTAATGGACTCTGCTCTACAGAAAACCCACTACTTTTCACAGGCAGATGTTATGTGGTCTCCTCTTCCCAGCTCTGATGTTCTGGGATGGGGATCCTGGTTTGGGATATAAACTTCGTGCTTCTCAGGGGGAACTCCCTACAGTTGAGATATTTCTCCAGAGCCTCAGATGCCACCCAGTTGTGGAGTAGAACCAGCCCTTCTTATGTCTCCACCCTTTCTACCTGACTTAATGTGGCTTCTTCTAGTTGTCAGTTGGTTATTCAGGATGATTGTTTCCTCTGGGAAATAAAAAAATTCTGTAGAATATATTCAGTTGAACTATCAAAATTCAGGGTATATATTTACTTAAAGTTTTTATACAAACAAGACAGTGCCTATAAAAAATTAGCCACTGTCATTTCATACTGACCACAAGCCTTTAGTGAGAAAGGACCAGAAATTATAGAAAAATTATGTACAAAACTAATTTAGTGATAAATATTTAATACCATCTTATTATCTTTACTCTGCTCAGAATAGATTTTGAGTCTTTTAAAAATCAATGTGCTGGTATATGCTCAATAAATTTTGATGAGTAAACTACTGTATAAGAAGGAAGTCAAAACCAAACCTTTAGGGTATTTTCACAATTTGGAGAGTAGAAATTAAGTAGACATTTTTTTTTAACTCTCTGACATTTAGATAAGAAAGATAAGATTCTGATCTTTGTTTTGAGTGAAAAAACTTTCTATAGGGGTTTAACAGACTTAGAAACAAATATAAGCACACATCATGAGAGACATGATAACTCACAATTTAAGAGGCTTTTCTAAATTTGTTCTGTAAGGCCTCTATCAGATACGTACTGAATACCCTGTACGTATGTAGTTCTCTCTAGGAAAGGTTTGGGGCAAATAATGACATTGATTTCACATACCTTTTCCCTAACATTAGACCAAATTTGAGCCATTAGAACCAGCCAGAAGAGATCTTATTCCAAGGGTAAGTCATGAATCTGAAACTGTATTTACCACCCTCAACTTTTCTGTTATAGGTTGAGTTCCCCCAGAAGCTCACTATGAGATGAAGATTAGCTTAGAGAATATTTGTAAGGTAGAGTTTTTAGAATGAACATGTGGGAGAGGGTCGCTAAGGAAGTAGAGTTAGACAAAGGGAAGCTAAGCAGTGATGCAGTTCCAACAAAAGCTTCACTTGAGTGATCAAGCCGATAAGATGGCATACATTTCAATATTTTCCTCTAGTGTAAGTGATAATACCATTATTTAGTTGGGTTTATTTTATAAAAGAGAATCTCTGTTTTCTTCTTATCTGATATATCCACTGTGACCATCAATGTTATCTCTTAAAAAATTAAATCCATATATTGCTTACAGATTTATACACTTCTGCCAGTTCTTGATTTCTGAGGACTTGAATGAACTCCAGATTTCTATTGACTTCTAAGGTTCTTTGCAACACATTTCTATCCTGGTTTTATCCACTGTTTAATGTCCTCTCACTCAAACTTTATGGAGATGGTAATACCATCTGCTTACTGATGTTATCAAGGACCCAGTTTTTTCTGTCTCTTCTGTCTGTTATTCTTGGTGTTGGCATTGTCCTTAAGTTGGTAGCAAGATATCTGGAACAGTGTCATGGATCACATGCAGAAGAGAAAATGTAAAGGGGTGAAAAACCATCATTTATTATGTCTTTTCCTTAGGAGCAACAAAACCTTTTGCAGAACCCTTCCTCATATCTCATTGGCCAGAAACACATAAGTTCAGATCCTTAAATTCAAAAGAGTGGTTGGGAAACTACAATTTGCTTATATCAGTCAGTTACTTTACTCAGAAATGTTCAAGAATCAATGACATTGATCACTATAGTTAGTGAGAGAGACTAGAAAACAAGCTTTCTGAGAAATATAATTTACTTAGGGAACTGATTTTTTTCCTATTAAATACCCAAGACAAACATAAAAGATTTCTCAGCCAATAAAAAAGAAGAGTGTGTATTGTCTATTCATAGAGGATTATCAAGATTAGCTAGTTCTATAAGGAGATTATCTGTAAACATTTTTTTTCTTTCAGGAAATAGCCTTGGAAAGTATTCAGTGCAAGTAAAAATCTTTGAAATTATTTTTCTCGACCATACATGGTAAAAATCGAAAAATCTTCTAGCCTTTACAAATACTTCTCTTGCTTACATAAGAGTTTATTTGCCTCAGTAAAAATCCTCTGTTATTTTTATGTAATCTGAGCTTTATGATATCTAGTCTGCTGCAGACCTCTTCAAATTTGCTGCTATTCTGTATGTTTTCTTCCTTCATATAACTTGTTGGGACTGACATTTTCAGGAGAGAATAGATTACAAGTTGACTCAAAGAATTAAAGTCTTTATCATCATTCTACTACTAATGTTTAGCATTATACACTAATTATTAAATGCACAAAGAACATATTTTAAAAACTTACATAAGTAAATATGACTTAAGCATTATTGACTATACAGCTTAACAGAATTATCCCTAAAATAATGTTGCTTTGATTGATTTGAATTTGTCAGTTTCTGAGGTTGGAACCGATTTTATGAATTTGTATTAAAACTTGAGATTTTGTTTGTGACTGAATTTTCAATCATTTATTTTCTTTTATTCTACTTTAGTCAGTGTTTTTTTGTTGTTTTGTTTTTTATTAAAAAGTCATTTGAGTGTCTACTGTTAACTCTAAGAATATTATACTAGAATATAATACTCAGGTCTGTCATTGCTCATGCCCTCGTTAGGGAGACAAGGCATAACACAGTTTAATGAGTTAAAAGACAAGAGAGAAATTCTTTAAATATCCAAAATAATGGGACAGATAGATCACATATCATCGAAAGTCAGGGATGGGAAAAAAATTTACATGTTGTGCACGGGATTTAAACTAGTTCAAAAGCAATTGTTTTAGTTAACTAGTCAATTAAAAATGGCTTGCCCTTAGCTTTTGATCGAGGTTTATTGTTTTCCTGTTCAGTTAGGATGGGGAAAACCATGTCTGAGAAATGAAGTAGAAGAGAGTCATTTCTCTCCTCCATGTGGCTATTTCTCATAGTTTAAGTCAACGATTTTCATTTTTCTTTTTTGTTTTTTTGTATTTTTCTGAAGTTAGCAGTGGAGAGGCAGTCAGACAGACTCCTGCATGTGCTTGACTGGGATCCACCCGGCATGCCCACCAGGGGGCGATGCTCTGCCCATCTAGGGTGTTGCTTTGTTTTGGCCTGAGCCATTCTAGTGCCTGAGGCGGAGGACCTGGAGCCATCCTCAGCGTCCAGGCCAACTTTTTACTTCAATGGAGCCTTGGCTGTGGGAAAGGAAGGGAGAGATAGGAAGGAGAGGGGGGCAGGTGGAGAAGCAAATGGGCTCTTCTCCTGTGTGCCTTGGCTGGGAATCGAACCCTGGACAGACTTTCACATGCTGGGCTGACGCTCTACTGCTGAGCCAACTAGCCAGGGCCTAAGTCAATGATTTTCGACCTTTTTCATCTCATGGCACACATTACTAAAATTCTGTGGAATACTAAAAATATATTATATTTTTGTGATGATCTGACAAAACAAAAATAGATATAATTTTGATTCATTCACACTAGTCAGCTATTGTTGTGTTGGCTGTTGTTGTTTTTGTTTATTTGTCAATCTAAGGGAAAGAGGTCAGTCCCCCTGACTAAATAGTCAGGTGTTGCATGTTTTAACAATTCTTGCAGCACACTAGTGTGCCTCCTGTGATACACTGGTTGAAAATTGCTGGTTTAAGTTAACGAAATTAGATTTATCTGCCCTTGCTCTTAATATTTACCCCATCTGTAGGGTCAGAGGGAATATATATATATATATATATATATATATATATATATAATTTTAATAGTTCAACTGTAGATGGACATTTATATCTATTTATCATTCATTTATGAGTGACACATTAGAAACCCACTCATGGCAGACATAATAATGAAAGTGTTGACATTTGTACAATATGGTTTAAGGGCCTATGATTTCTAAACAAATGATTTTCAACTACTTGCCATCTGTCACACTGTGACTACAAGTGAACATTCTCCACTTCAGCTAGCCTTAAGTAGTCTTAGCAATAATTTATATAAAATCCAGGGCTCTCTCTATGTAAACATCAGGAGTAATATATACAAGTTGAAAGTCTCTCTCTTTTTTTTAATGAAGTCATAGATGACAGTAAAAAAAAAATGTTCAGTCTTCTCTGTTTGATTATGTTACTTAGCCGGGCTTCTGAGTTAATGAATTGTTGGGATCCTTCCATCTCAAAATATTACTCATTTTGGAACCAGTTCAAGCCATGCATGGGTGGAACAAGTCTCTAAACCAGGATGTAAGCAAACAGGTCACAAAGGGAATGATTTATTAAACTAAGCACTGCTTTTGTATCTGTTTTATTCAAACATTTATTTCTTAGTTTTCTTTCTCTGTTCCTCTCTCTTTTTTTTTCCCAAGTGGGCTATTGAAACAGATGAGAAGACCAATGAGAAATTAACTTGGAGACTACAATTATTACTTATTTCACCTACTAATCAATAGTAACTCATGGAGAATAATGAACAACTTCATTCTACCTCCCACCATCCCTTTCGATTCTTCTCCTGCACCTGTTTGACAACCACAGCAGGTGCATGGGTTTTGAGGTCACTGTTAGGTTGTACAGACAGTTGTTACTCAGTAATGAAAAGGTCCAATCTAAAATATAATAATTCCAACCTCATCTAAAATTGAACCTTCTGTCCCTCTACCTATCCCTGCTGCAGCATGCCATGTGAGGGAGGGCCCCGCATAGGAAATGTTCAGAGGCTTCTTCTACCTAGTGGTCCTTTTCTGGAAGCTTGTTAAAGTATGAGACTTTTAGAGTCAAATCAGGACAAGGGACGGTGAAAAGGTTTAGAAAAGTGTCCACTCTACAGTCATTGTCCCAGGGACTTTTCAACTCTCTGACCCTGTCAGATATTTTAAGGTTGACTTTTTTCATAGGAACCTTTGTGAATTTGGGGAATTTCTACTTTCTGGAGTTTTATTTTTTCTTATTTATTTAAGGCAACTGTATTTCTTTTCTGAACGGTATGTTCTCATTCTTTACCATGCAATAGACTACAGTTTTTCTAGCTGTTAATTTCTGAAGTTGTTTCTCAATACTCTTGAACTGGACCAAAGGTGATCTCATGCCATCCGATTTTTGAGTGAGCATGACTCCCATCTGTTCCAGAGGAAGCTGCCACCTCATTTTCTTGGACACACTCTAGAAGTTCAGGCTGATACTGATATATAACTATTGAGCCCATTATTTGTATTCATACAGCTTATCAGTCTCTCTCTCACTCTTTAGACATTAGTCCTTGATGTCCCATAAACTACATGTTCAATAGAAAGTGCTTCTTAAGGTCCCACCAAGCCCTTTACTAAAACCAACTCCTCGCCTAGGGGTTGTAGGACACATGATACACCTGTCTCATGAAATAGTTTTCTCAAGTTTCCAACTATTTTATGGTTTGAACATGGGTGAAAACATCTAAATGATTCATGTCCACCTACTTGGAAAATTTGTGCATCTTGAGCTTACATCTTATTTTGAGTTTTTTGTCAGCTAATACGTCTTTTTAAACAATTTGCTATACTATCTAAACCATAAAGTGAGCACTCGAAAGAATGTTTGCTGAACCTACAAATGTTATGTGAACTCACTGTGTATCATTCCTGAAGTATTCACACTGGGACTGTAGGAGCAATCAAATGAGAATGTTAATTTTCTTATTAATATTACTTGTTTTTTGGATAGTAATAGCCCCAATCAAAACATTTGTTTTACATCTCATTTCCCATACTTTTCCATAGTATTTCTGTTGTTATAGTATATCAAAGCTAAGCTATAACAATCTAGGTAGACAGTGTAGGATGTGTATTTATCTGCTTTTAAGTAATCTTCAAAATTCATCTTTAAATAGTTTATTGTCACTTTGAGATAATACTTACCTTTATTCCTTTTTATTTTATTAATTTTTTTTCTTGAAATTGATATATGTCAGAATTAAATAGTTCACATAAAATGTTCAAAGAACTGCTGTTAGCTAAGCAAAAATGACCTCTAACTGGCCCCATCCAACAACAATCTCTTAGCTAAACTTACAATGTTGAAAGGAAAGGCTGGACAATACTTAATTTTTTTCTCTTTAAAGTAATTTATATTTGTTTTTAATGTAAAAAGTAGTAAATATGTTTCAGGAGGGGGTGGAGAAGTTAGCTTTTCTACTAGTTTTAAAATGGAAAAGCAATGTACCAGAACAATATATACAATATATAAGTCTAACTCCATATATTAATGGAAAAACCTGAGACAATTTCATTTTACTTTGCTAAAATTTAGGTCCTCACATTTACTCTGTTGGTTATTGAACCACAAATAATCAGAATTAATTAAAAAGAACACAGGTTAACTTAAGGATGAAATGCTTACACTAGAACTTGAACACTTTTAAGAAGACTGACCTTGTATTTATTTTTTTAGCAGGATGTTAAATAAGTAATTCTACATTTACAAATGATTTTTTTTCCACCAAACAATAAAATGTAATTATTGTACTATTTTTCTTCTTATTGAACATGTAAACTAGTATGTAATTATAAAAATTAGTTCAATTACTTGAAATTCATCAAACTCTGCCATTTTGAGGCATTTTTATTAGGAAAATAACTAAGCTAAATGAGTTTATAACTTTAAATATAATAATTTTCGGTAGAATATTTAAATGCCTATCATTGTATAGCATGAAAAGGACTTTGTTGTTTTCTCTTCCTTGAGAAAGTCTTACAACAAGAGTGTTTTCATACATGAGAATCCTGTACTTGCTTGCTTTATGTTGAGTATAAGCAGAAACACTTTTACAAATCTGAATGACCTGCTGACTCAAGTTCATTAACTCACTTTATGGCCAAATAAGACATTCCCATCTAATGCTTTATCCTGTAAGTTTATTCTTTAGGGGAAAAGATTTCAAATAAATAACTTCTTATTTAAAATCAAGTTATTGATAAAAGAAAATTGCCACCCCTTTTATATTCAGTTAGTACTTGAAATTAAGAAAATATAAACACTTGGAAACCATGTGGACATCCCAATAAATTAACTTTTGGAATAAGGCGCCCTGCTTAGTTTCATGGTGATTAATCTGTTTCTACTGCCCGTGGAGCACATGCTGTTTGGTAATCACAGAGGTGGAACAATTGCCTCGTTCATGGATGGGCCGGCTCCCCAGCTCGGGTGCTGATGTGCGGGTCCCATCTGGTCCCTGCAGCGGACCGTCAGGATGTTGTCAGACTGCTCATGCATCTGCCAGGACTCTGACAAGAACTCTCCATTTTAAGGGAAACTGTGCAGATCACTTTGCAGTAATTGTTGGATGCTTATTATGCATGTGATGCGGTGCCAAGTGCTGAGGACAGTAGGAAGAAGCAATGTCCCCCGTCACTCAATAGCAGTGGCCACGAAATTTCAATGAGTCATATAATCCTTTAACAAGATAATGAAGACTGTGACTTGTGTTCCTTACAAAACTGAAATCTAGCTACAAACATAACTCTACCACAAATTCAAGATTACCAATCCATTTATGGAGTCCTTAAAATTTCTTTTAATTTGTATAATACAATAGTATTTCTCTTACTTTCTTACAATATGTATTTATTGAACCCCTACTATGTTCCTAGCTGCTAAGAAATATAGTGGAGAGAAAAAACCAGTGAGGCCTCTGTTTTTATGGTGCTTCTAAATTGGGGGCCATTTGTTGTTGTTGGAGAAGAGAAAAGGAAACAAATAAGAAAATATCAGTGTTAAGTGTTATTTTAAAAATGCAGTATTCTTGGGAAACTACTTTAGATTTGTCTTCAGGGAAGGCCTTTCTGGGGAGGTAACATCAACATGGCCATTTAGGAAAGGGACCGTCCAGAGGAGATCAGAAGCTCATTCTGAGGATACCTCTGAAAGTGCAGCATTAGCTGTTAACCAGCCTGACAGCAGGGACTCAAAATCACGTCCTTGAATTCCACTGCATTTCATTGATCTTTATGTCTAGGGAAAGAACCCACACTGAATTCACAGTACTTGCAAAAAGAAAGTAGCAGATGGATATGATGAACACAAGTGTATTAGAATTCTGAGGTGGTTGGTAGAAGAAAGCTAAATATAAAAAATATTTTGAGCTGAATCCTAAAAAATGAATGGGAGACACCAGTCTCACCCAAGACTTCCTGAAGGGAGCTACATAGGCAGATCAAACCCCAAACTGGAGAATTTAAACTACCCATCTGTAAAAATTTCTACTCCAGCCAGTTTGAATTATATAAGCGTTATTTGCCTTTGGTTCCCCTGTCCTGATTTTTCAATAGTCATTCTCTAAGCTCAGACCTCTTACTTCTCTCTCTCCTTGGAATCCAGAATAGTCATTGTTCCTTGGTTGTTCAAATTCTTGTACTGTATGGCTTTTAGAGCAACATTTTTTCCAACTTATTTGCAATCATTCTGAAACTTGAATCCTGTTATTTGATTGAGATGGTCTTGCATTTTTATGGCTCTGAATTGTTTTGTGTTTAATTAGGTTTTATGAACAAATTATAACTTCCTCTTTTGTATTCTATTCAATTGTTTTGGCATCTCTGAATTAGGCCAAAAGGCATTTGACTGACCTTGCACTTGCTAACTTGAGTCAATTAAAATGCTTCTCCAGAGATGAAACAAAAACCAGATATAATTAGAATTTCCTTGGGATGTTGTTAAAATTTCTTATCACTATTTGAATGTTTCTATAACTTGCCTAAAATTAAATAATTAAAAATAAATTGCCTGACATTTTCACCTTACCAAATGATAACTGTTAATGAATTATGAAAACTATGAATGAAACAATAATTATTAGGGACATTGCAATGTTTTACCTGTGAGTTCCTCCTGCCTATTTGTGTTCAAAGTGAAATAGAGTAATTCAAAAATCAAACAAACTAACAAAAAAATTTTGGATTTTAGATAAATATGAACAAATGAAATCAATATATGGTAACTAGACCAAAGGTTTATTTTATATGTGCATCCCCCACTATATTTGCATTAGAAAATTAATATTAAATCTCTTTTGCAAAAATGTGTTTAAGATATAACTTTACATCAAATGAATATATGTAAAGTAAATTGAAATTACTTCTCATTCTATTAAAATGATCTCTCTCATACTGATAAATCTATATTCTCAAACAAAAAATATATACATATATATGTTTACTCTCAATCTTTTCAAAAATATGGAACACTTCATGAAATTCTGTGTCATCTTTGTTCAGGAGCAATGGTAATCTTCTGTTTGTGGTTCCAATTTTAGTATATGGGCTGTTGAACAGAACACTATACATATATTGTTTGAGGTTCCTATTTGATTCTTCCAAGTGTAAATGTAAAAGTTAAATTTTTGAAAATAATTTCCACTGTGAACTATTATGAAAAAGAAATGAGCATACTAACATGGTTAAGTCAGTAAGTTATAGAATTCAGGGACTGACTTAACAGACTAACTTCTTTTAAAACATTAAACTAATAAATTATCACTTCCAGATAGAGAAATCTTATAAATTATTTAATCTTGTTTCCCACAGTAGTTTTCTATTATCAACTTAATCTATAAGGTTAGCACTGAAATTAAAACCAATTTGCAACCCCTTAGTTATTTAGTAATGGTTACACCCTGGACAGTTATACTGAGAGGTATTCTTGGGCTCATCAAGACCTCCAGAGATCTGTTTGATTTCTGATGAGTGTCCTGCATGTAGGAGAGCAGCAGTAAGCTTTCTACATATTTGAGATTTTTGATTTCTAAACTCCAAGTCCCCAGTGACTACTCATCATCAAAATAATAGCCTTGAAACCTGTATCTGGTACATCCTACGTTAGTTTGTGTGGGAATATTTCAGGATAATTCAAACATGCCAGTTGTGCAATTGGCATTTCTGCTTCTAGTATGCCTTCTTTGATAAGTGAAAGAAAAATATTTGTGGGTAACTTTCTAAGGGAGTGGTGTACAGCTGCATCAACTTCTGGATGGTACCACTGGGCATAGCTTGCATACACTTTTGGAAAGAGAGGTGTGCGTCTTTGTGTCCCCCTACTTAATGGAACTTTTAGTGTGGCACAGCACTGCTTGTACAAGACACTAATGTACCAGAAAATGTATCAGGTGCTAGGTATTTTTTGAGCTTTTGTATTAACTATGTTAAAACTTGAGATTACATGTGAAATATGTTATTTTATACCCATCAGATTTAGCATCTCTGTATCTTCCTGTGGATACCTATAATTCTGTCTCTGTTTCCTTTCTTGTTACTGCTTTTCACCCTCTATAACCACACACAATTTGACTGGAAAAATATGAACATGGTGGAATCTATAACTAGAGATAGAGCTGTATGTTACATAATAACTTCAAAAGATCATTGAAAAAAATGTTACTTGAACATATTTCTGCAAACTCTATGTAAATATGAGTGTGGTTTATTTGCTTTCTTCTGTTTTTAGATTGAATTAAGAAAAATTACATTTCTTTAAAGTCTTTATCAACAAGGAATCAAACATTTTTTTTAAAAAAAGACTTTATTCTAATGACTAGGTGGCAAACAAGAGGAAATCCGACCGTAAATCATAATTAAAATGATCTTTTAAATATTGGCACAACTACAATGGTGTTTTTTAAAGTAAATGTTTAGTCTGGAAAACAATCAGATATCTCCTAGGTGGTTGTTATTAAGGTAATTTTATTTGTGATGTCTAGATTCTTGACAACATTGTGTCAAAATAAGCCAATATATAATTCCTTCTAATCTTTACTTTTAAGGCTTCAATGTTACTTTAAGAGGTAAAATTATCTTTGTGATACTATCTTAGAATTCCTGTGTAATAATAATAATGTTCCAAAGATAATTTATATTTTTAACAGGTGCTAGACTTTATGGGATTGAAGATAAATGATGAAAAATTATATATAATAACATCTTGGAGAAAAAGTCTGCTTTGTAAACAGAAAATAGGGGATTTTATTAAAATTGGTTTCTGGAGTGCAACAAATTCCCAGTGCTGTGTATTTTTATACAACTTTACCCACTGTTCAAATCCTAAGTTTCTAAAGCTTGTAATTTTAGTTATACTGCTTCACACACTAGGATGGCACATTTAATTTATAATTACATGACTTATAATCAATAACTGAAAATGTACAAAGACATTAAAACATCTTTTAGCTATTTGTATTCTTTTGCAAAGAAACAAAGAAATCTAGAATCACTATTTTAATGTCAGGTCCTTAAGAAAAAAATAGAGTTGAAACTGTTAAACTAAACTATTAGGCTAGTGTTGAAACTATTAAGAGCAAACAGTTTAAAGCAATGGTTCAGAGTCAGACTGGTAGAAACTGTTGTTTACCATTGATGTTTCTGGTTCCATCGATGTTCTTTGGTTCTCCCCAAGCACAATAACTCTATCCTCTGTGATCTCTCCTCACTTTATATTTCCCATGGAAATGAGTTCTTTTATCTAGCTACAAAGCTGTCTTGCTTTCTCAAATCCTAGCACCTCAATGCCACACCTTTCTGGGCATACTGAAAGCCCTTCAAAGTCATGTGCCTAATGAAATAATGATCGATGATTAGTAACTACTTTGTGCTAACTTTGGACCTGTCAGTTAGATTTCAAAAATGATACAAAGATTGCTTTCACATTTTGTTAATTTTAAATAGCTCCCTCTGTTTGAATCCCCCATAAATATATTCAAAATAAATTTTAGAAACTTCATTTATTGCATAATTTAACTCAACTAGTACACTGTTTTAAGGTAAAAAATAGAATACTCTGATGACTATTTACTTCTTTAAGTTTCATTTACTAAGCATGAAAGAGTTCTATATTTTCCTTTTCTTTTTTATAGTATTAATACTAGTAAGATATTCAGGTTTGACCAAATCTATAAATGGTCTAAATTTATTTTTGAAATGTTATTAAATCTCACCATCTTATAAAATAGAAAAGAAAGGATTTATTATAGCTAAAGGAATTGAAAAAATATTAGTCAAGATTAAAGACCAAAGAAAATAAGCTAAAAATTAAACTAATTGAGAGATCATGGACATGCATTCTTGTGTACAATTTATTTTCAGTCCAATGATACAAAGTAGAATCACTATAATAAACAAAATCATAAGTATAGAGTTGCAGTTTTGTGTAATGAAAGAATTCTGGAGATTGGTTGTACTAAGTGAGTATACTTAATATTGAACTGTGCACTTAAAATAGCTAAAATTAAAATTTTATGTACATTTTATCACAATTAATTTTTAAAAGAATCAGCAAGAAAAAGTGAGAGGCTAGCTTGAATTCCTAAGATCAAATAGGAAGCAATAATTTCATAAATTCAAGATGCCATTTGTAAAGGAGAGAATAAGATCACTCAGTTCAATATTATTTCTATTAGTGATTTATAAAAATAATAAACAATAAAAAATAAAACTTGAAGAAACTTTCAAATTTCCTGCCTAGCAGCAGTGTTTTATTTCTTCTATTCATTTATTCATTTATTTAGGGCTTCACAATTGTAGGTTGATGACTATTGTAAATTGGCCTATGCATGGAACATTTTTGGTTTCTCTATTTACTAATTTTCATTGCTTAGTTGTTTTTAATTGTGTGTCATCCAGAACAAAAGCTAAAATCTGGTAAATAACTTATTTCTTTTTTTTTTTTTTTTTTTTTTTTACAGAGACAGAGAGAGAGTCAGAGAGAAGGACAGACAGGGACAGACAGACAGGAACGGAGAGATGAGAAGCATCAATTATTAGTTTTTCGTTGCACATTGCGACACCTTAGTTGTTCATTGATCATTTTCTCATATGTGCCTTGACTGTGGGCCTTCAGCAGACCGAGTAACCCCTCGCTCGAGCCAGCGACCTTGGGTCCAGGCTGGTGAGCTTTTGCTCAAATCAAATGAGCCTGCACTCAAGCTGGCAACCTCGGAGTCTCAAACCTGGGTCCTCGGCATCCCAGTCCGACGCTCTATCCACTGCACCACCACCTGGTCAGGCAATAACTTGTTTTTTACTGCCAATTTTTCCTTGTTTCTTTTTTTCAATCTTGGACACCATCATCCTGTAATTCTGTATTCATCACTCTCATGCATTTCTTCTCATATATATACATATACCTAAAATGAATCTTATTTCAGTTGTTTTTAATGTTATTCTAAGGAGATCATGCTGCTTGTAATTTTAAAGAATATATGTTGTTCATGTAATAATGCATTGCTAAGATCCATTCTTATTGCCTTTTATTACTGTAGTGCATTCATGTTTGACTACTGGCTACTATTTAAAATTGTGTGAAAGTATAATTGCAGTGATTTAAACCATGTCTGAATAAATAGCATCTTTAGGTCCTTATTGTGAACCCTATCAAGGTTAGCTTGCCATTTGCGCTACTCCTGGCTCAACCACCTGGTCTATGTCCATCTTTGGATTGTAGGTTGTTAAAGTATGCTCTAAATGAACAACCTTGCTTTATTGCAAAAATCTCAATAGTTTCATTTTTAATAGGCTTTAAGTGCTATTTCTCTGTTCTTTATTCATAAAACCCTAAAGTTTCACTGTGAAGATAATTCATAAAACATTAGTGGCTTCTAAATAATTTGTTAATTCCAGGTTTAACCTGTCTCTTTCAATGTATTCCCTCAGGATATTTTCCTTTTCCTCACCTCTTAAAATATCTTCTGTGAACATTGGGGAGGGACATAATAGAGTTTGTCGGAACTCTTGGAACATTGTCAGCAACTAAGAGCTTGCGTTTCTTGTTTCTCCTTGCTTATAGCTTAACAGAGAGCATTTCTTTCTGTGAGCTAATGAAGTAATGTACCTGTTTGAACCTTACTTTCCAAAAACTTCATGACACAATTTCTAAAGTTTGTTAAAAAACAAAAAAAATAAATAACAAAAAAAATCAAACCTTTATGATAGATTCAATACTACTAAAAAATGCCTGACCAGGTGGTAGGGCAGTGGATAGAGCATCAGACTGGCTTGTGGAGGACCCAGGTTCAAAATCCCTAGATCACTGGCTTGAGCGCAGGCTCATCTGACTTGAACGTGAGCTCATCCGACTTGAACGTGGACTCACAGGCTTGAGCGCGGGCTTGCTGGCTTAAGCATGAGATCATAGATATGACCCATGGTCGCTTGCTTGAGCCTAGAGGTCACTGGCTTGAAGCCCAAGGTTACTGGCTTGAGCAAGGGATCACTTGCTCTGCTTTAGCCCCCACATGATCGCTGGCTTGAGTGCAAAGATCGCTGGCTTGAGCAAGTGGTCACATGCTCTGCTGTAGCCCCCCCACCCCCTTCGTCAAAGCACATACGAGAAACCAATTGATGAATAATTAAAGTGCTGCAACAAAGAATTGATACTTCTCATCTCTCTCCCTTCCTGTCTGTTGCTGTCTCTCCCTCTCTGACTTTGTCTCGTCAAAAAAAAAAAAAAAGAAAAAGAAAAAGTATTAACATATAATTAAAACCTAGCATCCAAGGAGTTTGCTGCCTTTGTCCTTAATTATTTGCCCAAACACTATTTCCTGTATTATGTAGTGGTTGAGACACCCTTTCCTCTGGTTCAGGAAGCTCTTTGGGTCATATTTTGATTCTGCTCTGGCCCTTGACATGTTATTTCATGACTCTACGAGTAAGTTTTCTGACCTGAAAATGAAGAGGGTAACTAGAGCTATCACATACAGTCAATATGAGATTTTGATAAGATGATACATATAAAATGCTTAAGTAAGTGTCAGATGAATCTGAGCTCCATAAGTGTTAATTAGGATAGGGCAAAAGCAGGTTCACAGTTGTGAGTACACAAACCAGTTCTTGTATTGTTATTGTTGTCTTATTTTCCATACAATCAACTGTAAACCTACTTTTGCCTGACCTGTATTATCAACAAATTGACACTGGTCCTTGGGTTGGAGTAAGTGATGAGCTCTTGTGATGAAAAGCTGTTACCGCACCGCATTGCCCATGTTTAATAGTGCACTGCCACTCTGAGCAAACACAGAGAAATAGGGTATGATATAGACCAGGGGTAGGGAACTTTTTGGCTGAGAGAGCCATGAACGCCACATATTTTAAAATGTAACTCCATGAAAGCCATACAACCACCTGTGTACATTACGCATTATCCAATAAAAATTTGGTGTTGTCCCAGAGGACAGCTGTGATTGGTTCCAGTCACCCGGAACCATGAACATGAGTGGTAGGAAATGAATGGATTGTAATACATGAGAATGTTTTATATTTTTAATGTTATTATTTTTTTTATTAAAGATTTGTCTGTGAGCCAGATACAGCCATCAGAAGAGCCACATCTGGCCTGTGAGCCATAGGTTCTCGACTCCTGATATAGACTCTCCTACTTAAGCAAATGCTAATCTGAAATTCTGTTGATATCACAATAAGAACTTACAGGTTTATGAACATAACTTATCTATTCATAAATGCATTTTAAAGGAAATAAGATTAACAAGTAAAAGTGGATGGTTCTGGACAGTTTTGTTTTGTTTTAGAAATTTTTTAGGGTAACTTTGTAAAATACTAAATCTCAAAATTTTTACACCGTATCTAACAACATATTTTTGGCTTGATATCCACTCTTTAAATTTGCATTCTTACTTCCTTAATTAGAATTATAGGGTGTCTTAGATATTTGATTCTAACACACCTTGAAATGTTTTACAGATTTATTGGCCTGCTGCAAAGGAACGGGTGGAATTATGTAAATTAGCTGGGAAAGATGCCAATGTAAGTATAAGATTTAAAAAAATACCTTTGTTATACTGCTACTGATGTGATAGTAAATATTTATATGGGGTTTTATTAAATTAATGGCTCTGGTGTATTATTTTTAAGACTACACTAACTTATACTGTGTAAAGATTATGATATAACATATTTCTACCTTTGTCAAAGGAATGACATTATTTTTAGAAACTTAGAATTAGTTTACTTTCTGTTTCATTAATTCTGCATATTATTTTTCTCACAAAAAACCCTCAGATACATTTAAAATATTTAAAAATAAACCCACATAAGGCCCTGGCTGATTGGCTCAGTAGTAGAGTGTCAGCCTGGCATGCAGAAGTCCCGGGTTTGAATCCCAGCCAGGGCACTAGAAGTTCCCATCTGCTTCTCCACCCTTCCCCTTCTTACTCTTCTCTCTCTCTTCCCCTCCCTCAGCCAAGGATTCATTGGAGCAAAGTTGGCCCAGGTGTTGAGGATGGCTCGGTGGCCTACACCTCAGGTGCTAGAATGGCTCTAGGTGCAACAGAGCAACACCCCAAATGGCTATAGTATCACCCCCCTAGTGGGTATGCCAGGTGGATCCTGGTCCAGTGCATGTGGGAGTCTGTCTCTCTGCCTCCTTGCTTCTCACTTCAAAAAACTACATTAAATAAATAAATAAATAATAAACCCACTGAAAATATTGCATCTCTAGGATTGTGTATTTTTCATTTACATGCATACATTTTATGAATGTACACAAAGTCCTCTTGCAATTAATACTTAATTTAATTGGGTTAAAATGGAACTTAGAAAATCTAGAAAGATTCTTCCACAACTAGACATATAGAGATTTTAGGAAGGTTTGGTTGGAAATGAATGACACAACATTGTGAAATAAAAACTAGAAATTTACTCTAAAATTTGCTAAAGCATAATTATATAAAATAAATTATAATTATATGAAAGATAAATAGTGGAGTCTTAATATAAACTTTTAGTTTAAGCTGCCTTTGGGACCAGAGCAAAGCCTTAGCTGGGTGTGACAGGCTGAATCATCTCGGCATCGCCACCATTGTCCTGCGTGCTCCACAGCTACCTTTCCTGTTTTATCTCCAGTTGAGCACTGTGGCTCTCACTGCCCCTTCTCATCTGAGGCTCAGATTCAGGCCAGATGCTTTGTGTTCTGCCCTGACTTTTTGCACTGTGGAATAGGGGCAATTGCTTTTTTTTTGGCAAATAAATCACTTCCTGAATGTAACTCAAGATGATAAGAGGTTCTAACTTTGGGCAGAAACATGGACTGCATCCTCTAATGTGGATTCTAACTACAATAACCAAGGAATACTAAGCAAAGCAATGCTTTTTTATTAATAACAACTAGTGTGTGCTATTTGAAAGGCATAATTAGATTTTAAAATTCTCACTTTATTAATGTGCTAAAAGTAACAATACGACACATGATGCCTAGTAATTTGAAGGGAAGATTAGAAGACTAAGAATCTGAGATAAATTGGTTCACTCATTTGTACAGTCATTTACTCAACTACTATTTATTAAGAGCCTAAGTCTATGCATAAACCCGAGACTGACTGCTGCCCCGGAGTCTGCAGTCCACAGAGGGACACCGAGACTACGAAATGATGACTGATGCGCAGACACAGTGCTGCAAAGCCAAAGCATCAGAATGAATAGAGAAAGTTTTCATTATGCCTGATTTTGTATTCAGTTAGTATTAAATGTGACCTTTTCAGACGTATTTATATTAGCAGAAATATATCAGGTATGTTAACATCAAATGCAACACAAAATGGTTTTTACTTTTATTTTGCTGGAAATGAAAGAAACTAAACTGTTGTAGGATATATTTTCTTTCTCCCATGTCTCTAATTTTTTCACCCTATTCAATACTCCAACTTTCAGCAAGTGACCAGGTCTGCAAAAGCATCAATATTTTTTTGAACTTGTGGGAAAAAAGATGCTTTGGTTATGAGGGTTTCAAAATTATTGTTGATTAACAGTAAAAGTATGTCATAAACAGTACAAACCCCTTAATATTTTGTATTTTGCCAGCATTGAGTATATGAGAGCAAGGCAAATAGGAAAAAGGTGTTTTAAATTTACTCCAATAAACTAATGTCAATTTTCCCATGGGGCAGATGTGGGATAAACACTCAAGGTCAAACAGTCAGTGAAGGTTCTGATTGTGATAGTGTTCCCATTTCAGTATGTTCACCAATTCTAGTTATACAGTAACTCAGTTGCCTCTATTATTAAGTTAAAGCAAAGGGTGATAAACTTTTCTGGAGGTGGAATCCCAGAGCCATAGGACCCAGCACATACAAACTATTCTTCCAATTCAGTTGTATTGGGGACCAGTAATAATCTCTAACCTTTAAGCATACCTCCTACTAACCTAGGATTAGAGATTTGGGGAGTTTTGCTCTTTTTACTGAAATCTGTAAAGTTTGATGTTGAATAATGTAGGGATAATACAAGTCTTGTCTCCTTTTTAATTTTTCCCTTTAAAATAATATATTTTAAAGTTACTAAGAATAGGTAACATTTTTATAGCACCTATGTTCTGGGAGTTGCTTTTAATGTTTTATATTTATAATTTCATTTAGTCCTTATGATATCTAGCATGATACTATATGCTAGATTTTATTATTATTTCTCATTTTCCAGATGAGAAGACTGAGGCCAGAAAAATTACTATAAATGACTTAACCGGTATCACATGTCTAGTAAATAAGGAAGCTAAGAATTGAATCCAGAAATCTTGCTCCTGCAATCTGTACTCTGAACACAACACTGTAACCTACACATAAAGGTCTTCACTCTACATAGAAGGTCTGAAATATGTATCCCACAAATCATTTCTCTCTTCAGCATCACTATAATCTAAGATACTCATTATTTGGCATAGCACAGATTTCTGCCAACAGAAACCTGAAACAAGTGAGGTGTTTTATTGATATCGTTTACTACCTTTGGCATTACCCTCTCTTTTCCCTTCTCTCTGGTAATTTTTACCTGCTTCCCAAGGGTGTGTTTAGGATTAACAAGTGTTTGGAAAAGACTGTCCCTTTACACAAAGGTACTATATAACTGAAAAATAGTGAATTATTTACCGTAATGAAAGTTAGCTAATTGGAGGGAGTAGAAGTTGAGGAAACAGCAGAGAAGTATTCCACTTTCTTGAACACAAGAAATTGGTATCAATCAGTTTAATACAAGGAGGGCGAGATGACAGGAAGCCATTTGGTAGTACTTTGTTTGTACTTAGAATATTTTTCGAAAGAAAGTCCCTAAAGAAATGTCTTTAGTTCTGACTGTAAGGAGTGGGATAAACAGTCAGACAAAGCAGACGAATGCACAGGGTGTAGGCAGCCTGGCCTCTGTCAGCTTCACCACCGACGGAGGCGTGCACCCTGTCAATGGAGACAATACATAGAGTTAAAGGACCTTGCTTCTCTAAGGTTCTATGATTACATCTTAAAAAAGAATGTCAGAAAGTGAAACAAAGTGTTCATTGTAGAAAGTTTGCAAATTATGTAGGAATCATTTGTAAATATTTCCTCCCCCATGAACATTACCCAGAGATAGCTGGTGACATTTTGATGTTTATTCTTCTATCTTATCTATTTACTATTTTTGACAATGAAATCATTGTATACATAGTCCCTTAAACCACTTTTTTTTCCACTTCACAGATTGCCATGAGCATTTTCCCATGTCATTAAATTTCTTTTTATAACAGTACTTTTAATAGCTATACTGCATTCCTCTATGCATTATCTCATCAATCCCCTATTGTTAGAAATTTGGTATCAATCCAATTTTAATTATTGTAAATGATGCTGCACATGAAAAACCTCATATAAAAATATTGTGAACATCTTTGACTAGTGAGTAGAATTACTGGTCAAAGGATATAAAAAAAATTAATACAAGGAGGGCAAGATGACAGGAAGCCATTTGGTAGCACTTTGTTTCTACTTAGAATATTTTTCAAAAGAAAGTCCCTAAAGAAATGTCTTTAGTTCTGACTGTAAGGAGTGGGATAAACAGTCAGACAAACAGGCCATTGCAAAATGGCCCTCCAGGAAGTTTATGCCTCTTATGCTTTAAACAGTAGTGATGCTCGGGAGAGAGTTTTGTTTCTCATTTCCTTGCTAATATTGGATACAACATATAGTTAATATTTAATACTAAAACATAAAAGAGTAAAATAAATATGTGAAATGTTTACCAAGAAAAATAAAGTTATTTTTGTTGTTTCATCTTGGCATTTTTTCATCACTATTAAAACTAAATATTTTATGTAGTTTAAAATTAGAATTTATTTTTTGGAACGGCATATCTCTACAGTTTGTTCATTTTAAAATTTTTTATGTTCCTTTTCCTGACTGATTATTTACAGATTTTCAAGATTGGCAGATCATATATAACTATATTTATAATATAAAGTATATTATTTGTTTGTGATCCACTCATGTAAAAAAAATATTTTTTCCAAGTTGTCCTATTTGATATTGATTTAAAACTTATATAAGTAAGTGTATCTCTCAAATTTTTTTCTTTAAAATGTTTACCTTTACTTTTCTACCACAATTGGGTTTAGTGCTATAGAAATCTCCATTGTTAGATCTTCCATTTCTAAGAAAGAAATGTGATATTTGGATTTTCTTGTATTTATTTTGAAGTGTTAAAATGTTTTCAAAACTGTAAAACCTAAACAAGTATCTCTGCAGACTGGATTCTAGCTGAGGTCTGCTGGACAAACCTAATATGTAGCACAATGAGAGGCACGTGATGGATGATAAAAAACGTTTGATGATCACAATGTTTTGAAAAATATACTAGAAATAGAAACAGACCCATTTCCTATATCATATGTCTTTCCATATACAACCTAAATAAATTAAAATTAACAATTTATGTCAGTTATCAGAAATATATATAAAGTTGTGTTGGATTTAATTGGACTTTAAGTCCAGAGAATTACATGTACTTCTGTTTTGCTGGTACTCTTCCAGGTATTGAGGGAGAGACTACAATTCCAAGTGTTAATACATACACTAAAACATATGTCTTTTCTCCAACTACTAACTCAGTTTCATATTTGTTTTATAAAGTTAATTATATATACTCATGTATGGGTGTGAGAGGTAATATATTGACACAAATAATACTTGAGGGAATTTTAAAAAGTTGAAGCTTGTTTTTTTTCTCTCCATCTCTCTCTCTGCCAGTGGAGGAGGGGGCTAGGTGGAAAGGGGCATAGGGAGGAGGAATAGGGAAAGAAGGGGAAATTCCGTAAATAGTACTTTTCTAAAAAAGAGTATGTTACTCACTGAACTGAATTGTTTGGTCACATGCAACAACCCTGGCCATTGTGGGCAAGAGCGACGAGTCAGCTTTCAGGAAAAGTTGAAAAAGTTTTGTCTTAAAGTATCTTTCTTCATGCCTAACAGAATTATGCTACCATTAATAGCCATGCAAGTCACTAAATGAATTAAATCAAGTTAATTATTGCTCATGCTATTTAAACAAAACTTGAAAACTTTGTGCCCAAAAAGAAACCACACAGAATCTTTGACACACACACACAAAATAAGTTACAAATTAAAGGGGAAATCCTTGTAAAGTTTCTCCTCACATCACTGATCTGGCTGAAATGTCCACTCCAGGCAATTTTGAATTAAGAGACCTTATCTTTTAGGATCTCTGTTCCCAGGTCTTTTCCTCAGGCAGCCAGTGCCTGTACGTTGCCTCCAGGCTGCCCCCAGGTCTTTTCTTCAGGCAGCCAGTGCCTGTATGTTGCCTCCAGGCTGCCCCCGGGTCTTTTCCTCAGGCAGCCAGAGCCTGTAAGTTGCCTCCAGGCTGCCCCCAGGTCTTTTCCTCAGGCAGCCAGTGCCTATACATTGCCTCCAGGCCCCCAGGTCTTTTCCTCGGGCAGCCAGTGCCTGTACATTGCCTCCAGGCTGCCCCCAGGTCTTTTCCTCAGGCAGCCAGTGCCTGTACGTTGCCTCCAGGCTGCCCCCAGGTCTTTTCCTCAGGCAGCCAGTGCCTGTACGTTGCCTCCAGGCTGCCCCCGGGTCTTTTCCTCAGGCAGCCAGTGCCTGTACATTGCCTCCAGGCTGCCCCCGGGCTTTTCCTCAGGCAGCCAGTGCCTGTACATTGCCTCCAGGCTGCCCCCGGGCTTTTCCTCAGGCAGCCAGTGCCTGTACATTGCCTCCAGGCTGCCCCCAGGTATTTTCCTCAGGCAGCCAGTGCCTGTACGTTGCCTCCAGGCTGCCCCCAGGTCTTTTCCTCAGGCAGTCAGTGCCTGTACATTGCCTCCAGGCTGCCCCCAGGTCTTTTCCTCAGGCAGCCAGTGCCTGTACGTTGCCTCCAGGCTGCCCCCGGGTCTTTTCCTCAGGCAGCCAGTGCCTGTACATTGCCTCCAGGCTGCCCCCAGGTCTTTTCCTCAGGCAGCCAGTGCCTGTACATTGCCTCCAGGCTGCCCGCCTTCTGTCAACCTCAGTACAGAAAGGGTTGAGCCTGCTGACTTTTGTGTAAAAAACGTCAGGTAATTCAGGACTTATCCATACATTGTACTTCCCAGGTCAGCCCAATCTGAGAAGGGAGGAATTTCGTAAATAAATCCTTGGTAATATCGTACCATGTTAGAAACTAGCTCAACAGGTTACTTTCCGCTGCATTTTAGTAAAGTATCCCTAGAAAAGTTTAAGGATGGGATATGTTTTAGGGGTTATTGAAAGCTTTTTCCTTATAATCACTAAAATTATATCGCTTTTGTATATAAAACTTCACCCTGTGTCATTTTGCTTTTTGAAACAGAGCTGTGTCTCCCAGAATCCTTCATCTTTCTGCCTCCATAGTTTATAATTGGGAAAGGGAATTTTTTTATTGCTTTACACAAATATTTAGTTCAGAATCTTGTAAAATTAATGTCTTATTCACCTAGGGCTATTATAACAAACGACTGTAAACTGGGTGGCTTAAACAACAGACGTGTGTTTCTCACAGTTTTGGCAGCTGAGAAGGCCAAGATCAAGGTGTGGCTGACTTGGTGCCCCATGCAAATCGCCTCCTGGCTGGCTGACAGCCATCTTCCACCATATCTTCACATGGCGGCGAGTAGGAGAGCAGGCTCCCAGCATCCTTCCAATCCCATCAGGCAGATCCTACTCTCATGACCTCTTCTTAACCTGATTGCCTCCAAAAGGCCCCACCTCCTAGCACCCTCACTCTAGGGAGGATAGGGTTTCAACCTATGAATTTTGGGAGGACACAAATATTCAGTCCATAACAATTACCCTTCAATTAGAGGACTATCTGGCAAAACCGAGCCTTTGAAAAAATGATGAAATAACTGGCAGTGAGTCAATCCCACCTCACTCCAGCCATATAATTCTACTCCTGCTTTCCCTGTTTATTATTCCCTGGGTAGATCTCACCCTTGCATAAATCACTTCACGGTGGGAAAGGCCAAGTCATAAAAGCCCCTTTAGTGTGCATGAGTGAGCAAAATAAAGGACGTTAAAATCCTTACCCTAGCCTTGAAGGCATCACTGCACGTTATCTGGTGATGGAGTACGTTTTTACACTTCTAGGGTTGTCGTGTTACTGCGCCCCACTCTTTGTTCACAATCATTAGTATGCAGTACTTACTCAGTTAGGTTTTTATTTGAGGTTGCCAGATTGCCTAATATGATGTTAAGGAACATGAAGCTAGTTTCTTATGGTGCTTTTCTGCAAAAAGAAAATATTCTTTTTAACAGACACCATGGCATGAAAGTGAAAAACTGACATTATATCATTTTGTTAAACAAGATGATCTGCCAGAAAATTGTCTTAATGAATATCAAACATTCTTTTTTCAGGAGTCTACATGTAATAAATATATGAAAGCATATATTGAACACCTGACAATATTCAGGACAATAAAGATGTCCGTAGTATGCTTTGCACATCTGTAGATATGACTTTTTTTTCAGTATATAGTCTAAGCAACTATATTCAGTGATCCTGCTCCTGATAGAGAGGCTAAATCTTCCTACTCCATAAAAGAAACATCCTTTACTTGTGTGCCTCAGGGACTAATATTGTCATTTTTTCCTGTAGTTTTAAGCAACTGTGCTTTTTAGAAGGAAGCAGACAGCAGAAGACTCAGTGGGTTCACTGTAATATTCGTCTTTGATAAATTGTGCAGACTTTATTAGGGGGCTAAAATTCTTGAGACATAAAATTGCCAGGGCAGTTGGGTAGGTACTGGGAACTCTTACAGTATGCTGCTTATTCTAAAATCAGAAGAGCCACTGATAGTATAGAGCAGGTAATAAGCAATTATTAAATGTTATATTATTTATTTACATCATGTAACAATTCTACTAATTAAGCTGTTGTCTGCCTTTTAAAACATTTATTTAATTCTAAGAACCATCCCACCAGTTCAGTTAGGTTATTGGTGGTATTTTTTTTTCTCCTAATAACCCTGATAGCAATAGTGCCTGACTTAAGGAATTCACATACATTCAGATAGGGAAAAACTGGACTTTTGTGTTTTATTTTTTTGTTTTTTTTTTTAAATGAATCTCAGTGGTTTCATAAGTTTCCAACTCCTTAGAAAATCCTTTCCTATCTCTTGGGTAGAGTCAATCTAGAATAAAAGTATGTGTTTTGTCAGGGGTCCTTGGGTCCAGGAATTATAAAGCCATAGTTAAGAAATTGTTTCCAATAATTTTGTAATAATAAGTCACTTATGGAAGATAAATTGAAAACAAAATATAATAAAAATGACTATGAAAAATTGAGAGTCGCTATTTACAAGTAACTGGGGGATAGAATATAATCATTATAAAGACAATGAGGATGTAAAGAAGTATTTTTAGGTGTGTGCATATGCAAAACAATTAGAAATGTAAAAATTTCTTCAAAAATTGGACTTAGTATAAAAAATATTCATGGAAAAACAGATTCTTGGAATAAGCAGGAATTAGTCTGAGTCCTAAAGGTTCTGAAATATTGAAAATAAATGGGAATAAAATTGTAGAGCATTCCAGCCAGTAAGAATGAAACACGTGAATAAAAACATGCATCTGTATTCAATATTTTGTCCAGTTAGCTGTTGATGTTGCAGACTACTAGTAGGATCTGTATGAGATAGACAGTATGTGAGTACTCATGTACTCAGTACATGACAGATTTCATTCTCAAGTAATTCTTGAAAGAAAGAATGGATACCTCATTAATACTCTATGCATATCCATTCTCCAGACCAGTGGTCCCCAACCTTTTTTGGGCCACGGACCAGTTTAATGTCAGAAAATATTTTCACGGGTCAGCCTTTAGGGTGGGAAAGATAAATGTATCACATGACCAAGACAAGCGTCAAGAGTGAGTCTTAGATAGATGTAACAAAGGGAATCTGGTCATTTTAAATATAAATAAAATGGAAATAATGTAAGTTATTTATTCTTTCTCTACAGACCGGTACCAAATGGCCCATGGACTGGTACCTGTCCGCGGCCCGGGGGTTGGGCACCACTGCTCTAGACCCCATTGAGTACCACTATAGAGATGTGCAGTCTCACACTGATTAGTTCAAAACCTTTAAAACTTGAAAAATCTTCAGTCACTCATTTAAACTATGGTTTCTAATTTTTTCTGCCTTCTTTGCTAAGTCAGTTCTTTAAACATTTTTTATACATCTTTTTCATTTTCCCCTTAATTTTGATGATTTATCTACTTGAAAACCAGGTGGCCTGAATGATAGTGTTTCAAAAACTTGAATTGTGTGCTAATTCTTTTCTTTTATTTTTTTTATGCCCAATAGACAGAATGTGCAAATTTCATTCGAGTTCTTCAACCATATAACAAAACTCATATTTATGTGTGTGGAACTGGAGCATTTCATCCAGTATGTGGATATATAGATCTTGGAGTCTACAAGGAGGTAATGTAATGAAATTGCATGAAAACAATTTATTGTAATACCTTGTTGTTTAATGCCTAAGACATTACATGGGCCGATTTGAATGTAAAGATGGACTCATATAGTTTATGAACTGTATAAGAACTCATGTTCCCAACCAAAATTATGTTGCCATTTTGATTATACACTTTACTTAAAAATTTTTCTACTAAAAGGTTTTGTTAGTGAGGTGATCAAAATTAATAGTGTAAAATATTGAAAGTGCTTGTTTTCTATGGGCTCTGTGTATGTCTTCATCTTCTCTTGAGGTTCCTTTACAAGTAGATCTGTAGAGTGTGTTGCTGTTGGTAAAGATTCATTTCCCAAAAGAACTTGCAATGGAATTGTATCTTATTAAAAATTTCATTTTTCCCATCCAGCAAATTTTACCTGTTACTTATGTTAACTATAATGGACATTAGGTACAGAAAATGTAATGATTTTCAAATAACTGTGTAGATAGTCATTATTTCTGCTGGACCAAATTGACATAATGGAAATAAAGTCTTCATTAATTAGAAATAATGGATTCCAGCTATCTATAAGTATTTTCAATAAATGAGAAACATGCACATTTCAGTAGCTTAATTAATTACTAATATATTAGAGCTCTTTTCTTATGTCATGTACTTTTTTGTGTCAATCCATGCCAGGCACTTTAAATGGATTGTTTATTTGAAGTTTCACAACACTCTTTTTTTTTCTTTTTTTTTTTTGTATTTTTCTGAAGCTGGAAACGGGGAGAAACAGTCAGACAGACTCCCGCATGCGCCCGACCGGGATCCACCCGGTACGCCCATCAGGGGCGAAGCTCTGCCCACGAGGGGGCGATGCTCTGCCCCTCCGGGGCGTCGCTCTGCCGCGACCAGAGCTACTCTAGCGCCTGGGGCAGAGGCCAAGGAGCCATCCCCAGCGCCCGGGCCATCTTTGCTCCAATGGAGCCTTGGCTGCGGGAGGGGAAGAGAGAGACAGAGAGGAAGGGGGGACGGGTGGAGAAGCAAAAGGGCGCTTCTCCTATGTGCCCTGGCCGGGAATCAAACCTGGGTCCCCCGCACGCCAGGCCGACGCTCTACCATTGAGCCAACCGGCCAGGGCCCACAACACTCTTAATGAAGTTAATACTGCTTTTTACTTCCAACTTACAAGTTAGTAAAAATGGTCTAGCAAGGAACTGAACCAAGTCAGTCTGTCTCTAGAGCAAGCACGTACAACTAACTGAACTTTAGAAAACGAACTCTAAGTGTATCTTTGTTTGGGTGATAGGTTGGACTGTCCACCCTTATGTTTATGTATATAACCACACATATTTGCAGGAAAATTGGCTGCGTGTTCGAAGTTAAAGTCTGAGTTTATAGTACAGGTTTGCCTTTATGGATTCATGCAGAAATCAAACCCACAACTGTGTCTGGATAAATTTTCCTCTCTAACCAACTTGTCTAAACAGCCCAGATTCAAATGTTAGAAAATAAAGCAACACTGATAGTTAAATCTCTGAACCAGTGGGAGACTTGGCAACTTGAATTCACCATTCTTTGTTGCTTGTGTAATGCTCTCTTGCCTAGCTTTGATGAAGGATAATATATAAATATAATAGTAGTGCAGAGCGGTAGGATGTAATTATATGAGATAGCCCCACAGCTTGGATGTGTTTTGAGGCCTGAGGCTAAAGGCTAAACTCACAACCTGCTGAAGGATGCAAAGAGTGCTCTTTAGCTCCTAAAAGTCACAAGTGCTGAAAAGGAATTTAGATGGCACTGATTACTTATCTTGGGACTGTCAAGAAGCCCAGGGGCAGTGAATTTTACAAGTTCTGTGAATAAGAGAATTATGAGTGAACAGAGGTATTGAGCCTTGCCAATTTGCTGCTTGTCTGGACTACAGATAATTGTATTTAGCCTTGTTTGAAGATTGTTAGCTTTTAAAATAAATTCTTGGTCCCAGGAATTCATTGTTTTTCCAGAGGGAGTTCAGAAGGCTCTTCCATTTTCAAAATAGATAAGGTTGTTCCGGAGGTGACTAAGTAGAGGGAACTAATACAGCTGGGGCTAGAATAGGTTTACAGTTGTGTTTTCCCAAGACACAGTTTATTCTTGTGTTATTATTCATTAATAACTTTATTATTTTCCATGTGAACAACTGTAAACCTGTGTTCACCCCACCCTGTATATAAAACGGATGGAGGTGAGAAATCTGGGAAGTGGCCTTTCTGGGGACTCCTGTGCAGTGCAGCTGGGACAGTGGGAAGAAGGTTAAAAATGCTGAAATGAATTCCAGATTTCTAACTTCGGCAGTGAGTTTGAGGACGGTGTTATTTATTGAGGTGAGAGTAGTAACAAGCTTGTGGGGAGAATGGTGAGTTAGTTTTGTACGTTCTGCATTTGAAAATTGCTCGGGAGGTCATGCCAAGTGGTCATTTGGATCTGGATTTCAGGACAGAAGTCAGGGCTGTTGTCAACAACTAATCATTTGAGCATGGGGAGCCAGGGTTTGAAATATGGCTGTAGTCATTTACCAGCTCCATGGTCTTATACATGCTGCATAAGCCTTCCAAGCTTCTGTTTATTCAGCAGTGTAATGAGAGTAATGCTAACTACCTCACGGAGTAAATCTGAGGATAAAATGAGAAAATTATAGTATAGGCTTTGGCAAAGCACTTGCTTTGTTCCAGCCACTTAATATGCAACCATAGTAGGCAACAGGAACACAGAAAGGCAAGAGGCAAGGATTCCAAAAGTATTATACGAATATATATCTTTATATAAAAATAATGTATGCTATTACATTATACATATACACATATGCATATACATATACTCTGCAAAACTTGCAGTGCCTGATAGCTGTTAAATGATTAGATTGGAAGTATATTCTTTGTTTCTTCTGCTGCTGCAAATTTCATCTTTAAATGGGAATGGTATTAATAATAACTTTGCCTGGATGTAATGAATAAATGTTTTCTATCATTCTCATTCCTTTCTTTCAACAATATTTCTGCATGCAGCTTAGATAGATGCTTTTTGCATAATTACTTAGAATTAAGTGATTAAATAGGGAAGCATAAAGTTTGAAGTCTCAAAAGTTAGGGTGCTGTGCAGTTCAGTCAGTTGATCTGAGGAAGTTCATTTAATCAGCCATTCATTTTTACATCATTTTCCTGTTGGTGACCTTGACTGGCTCAAGGCAACTTGCTTTCCTGATATCTCTTTTCTCCAGGAGATTAGAAGGGAGACCTTGTCCTCAGCCTCCACAAATATCCACTTTACGGGCTTATCTTGAGAATTTAATGAAATGTTGCATTTTGCAAACAGAAGTCTGCACAATTGTAAGGGAGTATTTAGTACTTTGCATCAAATGTGACATTCTCTCCGATATTTTCTTGGTTTTCTTTTTTAAGCTTTTAAAATCTTCTGGCATACCAGATTCAGCTTACTTTCCCCCTATATAACATCCCATTTTAGAGTCAACAGTTCTGTTTGATCTGTGGAGAAGTATTCCTTTAATGATATTCAAACATACTCAAGAGCCACAGTCTACAAGTGTTTTGTTTGTTTGTTTGTTTGTCTGTCTCTGACAAATTTCTAGCATCATCCACAGTTGGAAATCGTGCCCTAAATGTGTTCTCATTGGACTTTCAGTCCCTATTATCATAACTTGTCATTAGCTGACTTGTTCTGATTAAACATAGTTGGGTTTGATCATGTTACATGGTCACTATGAGGCTACTATAAATTGATTTTAATACATTTTAAGTTTATGAGTTTGAATTCTGAGACTAGATTCATTAAAACCATGAACTTTGGAGACAACCCTGAGTTCAAGCTACTGTTTTGCCTCTTACTAGCTGTGTGATGCTGAACAAGGTACTTAACCCCTCTATCCTCAGTATTTCTCTTTTAAAGCTGGAATTCCAAGAGTAGCTTCATCATTAGGCCCATTGGGAGAGTTCAGTGAAACAATGTACATAAAGTTTCTGGCCCATGGATCATACATATTAACCGCTAAGTACCTTGCTATTAGTATTCAAGTGCATTTACTTAAACCTCTGGAATGGCAGTTATTAATCATGCTCTTTAAATTGCTATTACTACCCTGGCTGGGTGGCTCAATTGGTTAGTGCTTCATCCCTGTGTATCAGGGTTCAGGGTTTGACAAGGCATGTGCAGGAATCAACCAATGAATACAAAAATGGGTGGAACAACAAATTGATGTTTTACTCTCTAAAATCAATTAATTTTAAAAATTCAAATTGCTATTACTACTTTTTTAAAAGGCGGTAACTACTGCTGGTCCTGTTCATAAGAAAAAGATCTGGCATGGCATATACAATCAGTTACTCTATCCCTTTTGCTTCATTGCTTGTTTTCTAGATAAGTAGCAATGAGTGGTTCTTTGTATGGCATGTATGTGTGCTAAAACACCATCTAGAGAGAATGTCCGAAATGCTGACTTTTTCTAGCACATAAGCTGGGTGAGTCATCTGCCTTTTTGCTGGATGGTAGTGTTGTCATTGTTATGAAACACTCAAGCTCATGGGACCATATTCATTATACATTCATATTTTTCTTGGAAAGTTCAACTTAAGATGTTATTTTTTCCTGAATATTAAAAGTATGCCAATGTCATTCTGACTGTGGCCACTATTATACAAATAGATGTTTCAGCCAAAATAACTGTGGTTTTTAATGTGTACAGTGTTTTCATAATAGTGAAAATATTGTAACAGCATTTTTTTGCCCACATTCATCGACAGCTATGAAAATGAACTGCCTACCTTAGAACATTACATGTCACTAAATTACAAAATACAACAAGGCTTAGGTAATTTGGGATAGTTACAGTTGCTTGGGTAAATAGACCATACTATGAAAGTATAATTATAGTAAATTTATTTTTTAGGTGAGGAAATTTGCTTGCTAGGCTCAATAAATTAGGTATTAGACTTAAGAAATATGTGTGTTTGATGTTGATATTGATAATTATAGTGGTTCAGACTAAACAGAGTGATGAGTATATTAGTACTTCTGATTGAAAAATCCATTCATTATTATTATTATTACTTTGGGCAAAAGTGATCAAAACATGGTGATTGAGTCTTGCCAGAAATAATATTTTCTGTTGAGTTAAGGAGCACAGCATGATACACATGCTATATGCTCAATGAGTTTTTTGTTGAATTAATGAGTTAAAATTTAGTTCTTATCTTCTATGTTCTTGTTGATTCTGAAAGTTCAAGAAATCTCACTGTGTTAATATTTCTCCTAACAGGATGTTATGTTCAAACTAGATACACACAATTTGGAGTCTGGTAGACTGAAATGTCCTTTTGATCCTCAACAGCCCTTTGCTTCAGTAATGACAGGTAAGATCAATGACAGGCAGATCTTGCTTTAGGTGATTTTCTAAAAAGGTATGTGTAGATTAAACTACATTTTCTCATTAACCTAAAGATTACTTTGGAATCTTCTACTGGCTATTTAGTTATAGAATTTTAATGCCAAATCTCTATATTTAGCATCCTTATCAATAAAGTGAGGTCTCAGCCATCCACATGTCTATACAGTTACATTTCAAATGAATTTATCATTGAATTCTTTTTCATGCAAGTGACATATACACTTGTTTTAAATTTTTATGTTTAATTGTCTCAGATTTTCTTATACTAAGCTCTATCCTTATAAATGCAGCAATTCCCAAAATGTATGCTTAAGCTTTAAGTGGTAGAAATAATAATAAGATAAAAGTGGATAAATTAATAAAACAAATGAATCAAATAATAGAGTACAGATAATAGAATGTTATGACACCTTTTCTTTCTGATTTTTAAAACCTGATTATATTAGTGAATTTTACAACCTGATTATATTAGTGAATTCATGAAATTTTTACTGGCATGTTCAGTCTTTGGCTTTGTATACATCTGAAATTTTCTTATGAGATGGCTCTCCTGTTTAAAGAAAGCAGAACTGTGTGGTCTGAAGTCTGTTCTGAGGAATGTCGGCACAACTTCTGAATTTTAACCATTATAAGAACTCCTTTTGTCTTGGTTTGGTTCCTGACTTTAGTCTTTTTTTATTTAACTTGTCTATCAATTCCTTGAATTATCTACGAGAGTGAAGGACATTTTAATTTTCACTTAGTGAGAACTAGTGATCTTCCTTTGAAGTGAAACCCTGTGTTTTTGTGTGTTTTGAAAATTGTGACTAATGTTCAGTCATTATCCTCAAAAAATGAGATAGATGATTTGTGATTGTAATCTGTCAAGTAGGGTTAACATACCCTTAATAAAATAAAAAAAAAACAATAGATGGTAGGCATTGGTGACCCTTCTTAGGAATCTCTAAGTAATTTAAATACAAAGAAGACAGTTGTAAAGCCTGATGGATCTACAAATTCCATTTTGGAGCTGTAATATACAATTTTTTTCTGACAAAATGTTCAAAATTTTGCAGTTTTGTTTCAAACTAATCATTTGTTTCCTTTACTCTTACCAAACATCACCAGACATTACTCATAATATCTTTGATGTAGTTGTGTTTTTTTACTTCTATTTTTAAAAAATTTGCCCCACAATAAAATAGTGCCATTTACCATATACTTTAGGGAAATGTTTTAAGAAATGGAAGCAGTACCATACTATATTTATGTTATACAACTGTATTTCTTTCTTGTGTTTTGTTTTGTTTTCCTTTGAAGTTAACTATTATTATTTCAGTGGTTGTCTCAACTATTATAGTTCAGTAAAAACTTATTTAGAGGGATATAGTAATCAGAGGATTTAAAAATATCTGCATCACTATACAATGGCAAAATTTTAAAGTCATTTTTCTGAGGAAAATAAGATTTTAGTGATAAAACAATGTCTTTAGTTATTCTTTTATTTGGGCATTTAAAAAGGCTAAATGTTCTGTAGAGATGTTTGGGCCTATTAAGACCAAACATAGTCAAAGTAGTTGACTATGAAGATTTTTTTTATAATTTTATTTAGAAAATTAAACTTAATGGGGTGACATATTATTAACAGGTAAATATTTCTATAGCATTTGAACTTTTGATTATGTTGTGTACCCATCCATCACCCAATAGTGTTGGGCCAGTGGTGTAATGAATAAAGTGTCTGATTATGGATCAGAAGTTTTCTTGAAATAGAAGCTTAGCTCTCAAAAGGGCGACATATTCTTCTATAGGGATAACATTCTTTTCTGCCATCTTCCTTCACCCCAACAATGTGCTAACAAGCATTGAGAAACTTTGACCTCCCTCTTCTCCTTTTCTCCCCCAATCCTTTTCTTTACCTCTCCTTCCCCCTGCTCTCTCCTCTGCCTTTTCTCCATTTTTCCTCTGCTCATCTTATCATTTTCTACTCCTTCCTGTCTCCTTTTCCTCTTCCTCCATCTATCCTCCCTGCACCTTTCCCCTCTCAGCTTCTTTTTTCCTCTCTAGGCTCATTTATTTTTCTCCTCCACCTCCTGCTCCTTCTCTCTCCCACCCCCTGTCTCTCCCATAAAACATGGATATGCACTTTACATAAATAACAGGACAAAGAAGTTTGGTATGCAGTAATGGTGACATTGTTCCCTTCTTTCCCTTTTCAGGAATTCCTGTTTATCAGAACTGTTAGAGACATGACTAGCTACAAGGAATGCAAAATGTTATAATTACAAAGAATGACTTCAGTGCTGAAAGCTCCCTTTCAGCAGAGATTAGGCAGAGAAAAGTTGTGGTCATTGAGGTTGTGTTGGTTAAGTAAATACTAATTACACAATCCATTCCTCATTACGGCATTTACTTTTTAATATTTCTTTGTGATGTTACAATGAGTAACTCCTAATTATGATATATCCTTGAATTATTTACAAGAAGGGAAAGAAGTAGAGCTTATTTGTAAAAGAAGCCAATACATATGCAGTTATTAATTCAGAAGACCTTGACTTTTTTCATATTGAACTAACATCAGCTTACCAAAGTTCATTGAGTTATCTTTTCTTTAAACAAGCACACTTTTTCAAAATCTGAAAATGAAGTTTATGAATTATACTGTCAATATATTCTAATGTTAAGCAATAAACATCTTTGGTTTCATGCTGTGAAATTAGTATATTGTAAATAGTGTCTGCTGGTAAACTCTTAGAAGTCCTATGCATTCTTTCCTCCCGCCCAGATGAGTACCTCTACTCTGGAACTGCTTCTGATTTCCTTGGCAAAGATACTGCGTTCACGCGCTCCCTTGGGCCTGCTCAGGACCACCATTACATCAGAACTGACATTTCAGAGCACTACTGGCTCAATGGTTAGTGATGTACTCACATTTGATTGTTTTTCCTTGCATATGGGTAGATAAGAAACTCATTATTATTCATTCAGATGGGCTTTGGGTTAAGTGACTTAGCTCAACATTATAAAATACGTTTGAAATAATTTCTCACTAACTTAGACATATTGTGTATATGATAATAGCTAACATTTGTTGAGTGTGTGCTCTTATCTTTGACACTTCTATGCTCTGATTCATTTCTTTAATATTTAAAATGACCTGTGATATATATAATTATTACATACTTTTTAAAGATGAGTAAACTGAGGTAGAGAAAAGTTGAGTAATTTGGTCAAGGTCTTGCAACTTGTTCATTGCAGAGCTGGGCTTCAAGTTAGCAATATTCTGCAATCTGCTTTTTAATGACTAAACCAAATTCTGTCTGAGTATAATGGAAAGGGGTTAGATTATAATACTAACTTCTTTTGTTTAAAGATAATTTATGTTTTGGTTAAGACATCTCCATCAAATCAATTTAAGCATATTGATATTGACATTAATTTGATTACTTTTTTGTTTAAGGGTCATAGAATATTATAAGTTTTCAATAAAACAAACTCCTCCCCCCCAATCCAAAACAAATAAACGCATTTATTTAATTCAAGAAATAATGCAAGGATTCTTTTTCTCTCCTGCCTTACAATAAGTCAGGTTTTATCATGATTTTTCTAATGTTTTCTAATTAACATAGGACTTTATCCCACTGTGTTGCAGAATAACATAACATTGCTATATAGGCAGGCCAACAATATTTCTCATTCCCACCATAAATATTGAGTTTTAGTGGAGGAGGCCTGGGTAAAGATTTCCTAGGGGCTCTTTCTCTATCTCTCCATATCACTTAAGGAGTGAACAAAAGGGGAAAACACTTTAAAAACATTTTTAGTCCAAACTTCCAGATCTCTTTGTTTATACAACAATGTGAATTTCATTGACCACAGGAGACCATTATGAATATCACTATGAATAACACAAATTTAGGATATCCCCAACTAAGTGATTTCTTTCTTCTTCTTCTTTATTTTTTATTTTTATTTTTTTTACAGAGACAGAGAGAGAGAGTCAGAGAAAGGGATAGATAGGGACAAACAGAGTGATTTCTTAATACTCACACAAGACAGGACTGTCATCTGGAGCAGCATGGAGTTTTGTGGAAATACGTGATTTGAGAGGGATCCATAGATTTTACCAACTGAAAAACTTAGTTACTTGCTTAGGTAACAAGATACACGTATGGTTTTAAAATGAAATATAGATTGTATTTTTTGATCTTGGGATTACAAATGGCATTATATTGCCATTTAAAAGATTATTGCATTTTTCCCCTGAACTGTGATATGTCTGTAAAGAAGTCAGAAGCATCACTCAAACAATAAATGGAGGAAATAGTTATTCAACTGTTATTTGCCTAGCATGTTGTTCTTAGGGCTGTGCAAAGAGAATTGCAAAGTAGGAAGCCTTTGAGTTGGTTGAACATTCTCTTAATAAGCAGCATTTGAGGGCCTATTACACACTGAATGCAATTCTACACACTGGGATTAAAATGATTATATGGCATGGTTGCTGATTTCATGGGTGGCAAATGCCTAAGGCATAAGGGAGTGGGAGATGGGGCTGAAAGGTTGTAAATATTATCCTGAAACCAATGGAAAGTTATCCACAGTTTACCGATTTATTTTTATGAGGTATGATTGACATATAGCATTATATTAGTTGCAAATGTACAACATAATACTATATTGGTATATAATGCAAAATGATCACCACAGTAAATGTAGCAAGATCCATCACCTGATATAGTTCCAATTATTTTTTCTTGTCATAGGAGCTTTTAAGATTTACTCTCTTAAAAACTTTTAAATATGCAGTGCAATATTATTAACTATAGTTACCATGCTGTGTATTATATCCTCACAGCTCATTTCTTTTATAACTAGAAGTTTGTTCTTTTTGGTCCTCTTCACCCATTTCCTGATCTTAATTAGGGAACCAGATCTTTGTTTTTTATGAAGGTAACTGACAAAATAGCATGAAAGGAAGACTGAACAGAGAATGAGGACAGAGAGAAGAGGCCGTTGCACAAAAACAGAAAAATGAGGATGGGACAGGAACAAAGTCAGGGGCAGCAGAGGTGGACATAGAATATATAGGAGTGAATATTTGAAATAAAAATTTGGGAATAAAAATTTTATGGAAGGTTTCAAGAGAAGATTTTGGATATTGGAAAAAATTTACAATTAAAGAAGTCATCAGAAAGGAAGAAGTTGAAGGTAGGAGGAACTACACACTGCAGAAGGTCTCAATGGATTGAATGCAGACAAATGATTAAGAACTAGGAGAACATTTTTGATGCTAAAACATTTGAGGCAGATTGCTTAGTGGTTAGTGACAGGGATACAATATAACCTGATCTATCTAGACATTTCCATTTTTATCTGCTTTCTTCAGCTCTCAATTGTGTCCCAGTTTAGATAAAATTCATACCTCTGTTTCTGTGTAATTTAATTGCTAAAGTTTAAATCCTGATGATGACTTATTTGTAACCTCAAATATTTATGTAAATCCAATTCTTTGTCTAAAAATGTGTAATAATATTTATAATGTGTTATAAAGAGTAAAGTAGATCAAATAGAGAGGTCTGATGGAAAATAATTTTAAGAGCTATTCAGTGTCAATATTATTATCACCATCATTATCATCATTTCTTTAAGTAAGAGGAGTAGAGGGTGCGTCTAAAACCCTGAATGCTCTGATTTTCTGACACCTATTTAGCATTTTTGACTATTGACAACCTTGCCTTCCTGTACACTTCACAATTCTGTGAGCTCATCCATTCTAATAGTTTCTGCTGTTTCCTGTGTTCACGTGTTTCCTAAACCTCTATTTCCAGCCTTTTCTTGTAACTAAATGCCCTTAAAAACATTTATTTGGATAGTTTATATTTTCATCTCAGATTAGAATAAGTTGTTTAATATGACAGTAAAGATATCTAAGCCTTAGCCTTCATTATGCCACTAAAGTGCTTTGAGATTTTTACAAGTTATTTTAGTGATCCTTTGTTTGAGTTTCCTTAAACATGTGCATCTATAGATATAGATGCATAGATAGATATATAAAAAACTAATTATATGTAAAATTGTATGAGTCTAACTTTAAAATTATCTTGTTTTCTCTTTGTAACTTATCCTTCAATACCAGTTTTCTGATTTCATCTGTCTTAACTTCCTTAACTTCATTCACCCAGTTACGTTGAAATTATCTTTGAGCCCTTCCTCTCCTCCACCCCTTTATCCAACTTTTTGCTAAGGGCCTTTACTTCCTTCAAAATATCTATTGACCTTGTTCTTTTTCATGACTACCATCTTCCTATAGGTTTTCGTCACCTTATCTTTGGTTTATAACCATTATTTTACTGTTGTTGTTTTTTTAAAATAATTTCTGGTCTAGCCAGAGTTAGTGTGAGCATCAGGTCGGAGGTATTCTGGGGGACAAGCAGGCTGGAACTGGATGATCACAGTGCTCAGAGGACCCTTCTCGGTCCATGGAAACTAGGGCAGAGCAAGGGCAACATGGCAGAAACTATGTGAGATCCTCTAATGAGGAAGTACCTGGCAGGCTATGGCAAAAATGGTGGGCTTGCCAAGGGAGCATTTCTGTCCTCCATTCTGAGAAGTGTCCATTTTTCAGATATGGTCGGCCTAGGGTGCAAAGAGAGGTCAGTAGGGTCCATGGGCTGGTGTCAGGAGTGTGGGGATACAAAATACAATGATTGGCAGAGGAACTGTGTTGACTAGTGGGAATGAATGTTATTTCAGACATTCTTTCCACAAATTGAGACTCTGTGTAAAGAATAGATATGTCCAGGTGTCCTAACTGCAAGCCCCATCCTTCCATTATGTACCAAATTCTGACAAGAATAAGCATGTCATGTCTCCTGAATTTGGAAGCTGAAATCCCATTCTGGTGGCAGTGATGGGGATAAAGTCTCTGTTTCTTCTTTTATTTTAATTTTTAAAAAGTGTTTTGGCCTTGGCCAGTTAGCTCAGTCAGTTAAGAGCATCATCCCAAAACAACAAGGTTGCAGGTTTGATCCCTGGTCAGGGCACACATGGGAAGCAACCAAGGACTGCACGACTGAGTGGAACAGCAAATGAGTGCTTCCCTCCCCTCCACTCTCTCTCCCTCCCTCTGTCTCTAAAAATCAATAAAAATTATGCCCTGGCCAGATAGCTCGGTTAGAGTATCGTCCCTGAGGACAGAGGTTGCCGGTTAGATTCCCGGGTCAGGGCACATACAGGAGCAGCTGGATATTACTGTCTCCTCTCTCGCTCTCTGCCTCTATCTCAAAAAAATTATTTTTAATTTAATTTTTTATTAAATTTAATGGGGTAAGTGATCAATAAGGGTACATAGGTTTCCATAGCGTTTGAACTGTTGATTGCATTGTGTGCCCACCACCCAAAGTCAACTCATTTTCTGTCACCATATATTTGTCTCTCTTTACTCTCCTCTGTCCCATCCCCCCCTCTTGGTAATGAAGATGTGGTACATATATACAAATGGAATGCTTCTCAGCCATAAGAAATGATGATATATTTCCATTTATGACAACATGAATGGCCCTTGAGGACATGATAGTAAGTGAAATAAGTAAATCAGAAAAGCTAAGAACTATATGGTTTCCCACATTGGTGGGATATAAAACTGAGACTCATGGGCATAGATAAAAGTGAAGTGTTTCTTCCTTAGCACTGGAACTAACACAGTACAGTTAATGATCCAGCCAGCTTGCTCGATAGCTGTAGTATCCAATAGGGTAGACACTAGCCACATATGGCTATTTAAATTTACATTAATTAAAATTAAGTAAATGTAAAATTCTGTTTCTTAGTCACACTAGTCATATATAAAGTGCTCAAGAACCACATGGGTAGCAGCTGCCATATTGGATAGCACAGGTATTGGACATTTCCTTCATCACAGAAATTTCTATTGAATAGCTATGGTCTAAAATGTAGTTATTAATTACATAGAAGAATCAACAATAGCATAATGCTACATAAATATAAAATTTCTTTACTAGTCATATAGCATGTAGATGTAAAACTTGCTCCTGGGTTTTATAAAATTGTTGCCAGGTTGAAAGAACTGAGAGATATTTAATATTTCAAACCATGAGGTCTATGTATAATCTGTTTCTTCATATCTATTATTACACAATTGTATTCTTTATTTTTAGTTAGAAAATTTGAGAATTTCTTTTCTGTTAAATTTTGCTTTTCATTATTTCATTTTCAATTTAAAATCTACATGTCTGTGATGAACTAAACTCTTATAAAGGTAAATTGATATATGTTAAAGTTAAATGAAATTTCCAATTAAGTATTTAGCTGTTAAGATGCAGATGTTAAGTAATTAATCTTTTGAAAAATATGAATCTTTTTTAAGTCAGTTTTTGTCACAGAGCCACTTAGGAAGTTTAAAATCCTTGATGCATGTGTGTACCATATTTTTTTCTTTGCCCTGCCTGGAATTAAACAGGGTGAGATCAGTTAACCTCTTTACTTACTAGTCCAAGGATCCTTGTCAGAATTTCCCTAGGACTTTGTCTAATCCAGTTCTGGAAGATTTAAGAAGTATCAATACTGATCCCTTCTTTGAGAAACTAATCCACATATTAAATACTTAACAAGAGAATTAAAAAATTACAAAGGTGAAGTAGTAATACTATGCAAGTTCTAGATGAACACATGATTTCACACTTTGATTTTTCTCAAATTAATCTTAGAACATATCAGGGAATAGAAATATAAATAGAAGTCAGAGTAGTTACTCAAACACTGTAGAGTGTTTGTGAGAATTTTAGGATAAAACTAAAGTATGGAAAATGAAAACAAATGACCCCTCAGATGCATATATTTTTTCCTTCCCAAAGTAAATGAAACTCTTTGTTTTAATTTTTCATTTTTAACATATGGAGGCAGTTTTTAATTTGAAGTTTCTGTTGGAGTGCTCTGTTGTCTATAAATTCTCCTTCCACTCAAAGGACAACATTTTTCAAAAGTAATAGGAAAAGATACTACAAGAAGAAGCAAAGGAATGTAAGAAAGTCATTATGTATTGTCATGGCAGGTGAGCCATCTGAGTGAAAAGAGGTTCACAGGGAGAAATAAAAGTGATGTGTACTGGAGGCCTCATGGATTTATACCATTTTCAGTTGGCAGTGACTCTTGGTGTCATGCTAAAAGTTCATTTGTGAAAATGCACGAGTATAAACTTCTTCTTTATTAGGACATGTGTTTCAAATGCCAAAGAGGAAAAATGTGCGATAATAGAACCCAGGTGTCTATTGCTGGGATTTTAAATGATTTAATTCAACAACAATGGATGTCATAACACTGATTAAATGATACCTATCTTTACCCAAATTTGGCAGCAAGTCAGGAAAGAGTTTCTATCATGAAACACTAGCATCAATGTTGTAAGACAGGACCTCAATTGCATCAGCAAGAAAGAAACTCTCTGTTCTTTTAAACATCCTATTTTAACTTGTAAATATGCTTATTATTTAAATCACTGACTAGAGTATTTTTTGATACACTTTTTCCATAATTCCATTTTTTCATACAGTAAACATTTGACTTTAACACTCCATTCAATTTTCTTACAGTACTCCAAAACCATTTTCTTACAGTACTGGAAAAAGAACCAACAATTAAAAGAGAGTTCAATAAAACCAAAAATCATTGAATAAACACAAGACCATCTGTTAAATACTGTATGAAGAAGTAGTCTATGGCTCTTAATCTTAGATGTTTATAAGAATCACTTATAAGGTTTCCTTTATTTTTGTATCTCTGTATTTTAAAAATATACATGCCAGTGCAACTGGAGATTTTCATCCAGGTCAGTGACATTGAACTGAGGCATCTGTAGATTCAAAAAAGTTCTATAGCTGTAAGTGTGTGGGAGTCCACTGTTGACTCTTTCTCTCCCCATTATCTCATCCTTCTGTTTAAGTCACTGGAAATATCAAGACTGGGCCATCTTCTTAGCCTTATATCTTGGCCATATATTAATAATTCCTTAATCTATATTATAATTTGTTTGAAGTGAAAAGTCAGTTTTATTAATTTTTATATTCTTTGATTCCTTGATCCTACCAGTTTTCTTGTTCTGAATGCCTTGAATATAGTAGTACTGTAATTAAATACAGTCTTTGTTTTCATGAATTTGCTGAAACCCTAATACCACATTTGTAGGAAAATTTATTTCCACAAAGTGGTATTTTTTTAAGAAAACAATATATATATTTAAATTGAAAGTGAGAAGTGTTCATTTATGACTACGAAAAATTTTTACTTTACTCAGGAATTCAAAACCAATTGTATTGTATGGATGTGTACAATTTGTTATTATTTTCTAGTTTGTCACAATAATAATGATTACCATTGCTGTCGTCATCTTAATAATAAATAATATTAATGAAACGTAGTAAGTCAGTCACTATTACATACTAAATGCTTTACATATATTAATTTGTGATCTTAGTTATCCAAGGAGGTAGATGACATTCATAGGCTCACATTAGGTATGAGAATCGAGGCATTGAGAAAATAATTTGCCTAGCACCACCTTTCCAGTAAGTGGCAAAGGCATGAAATAAACCTGGCCAGAATGTCTCCATGGCCTACACTGAAGTCGACATACACACTATTTGTTGTTGTTTTTTTCATTTTCCCCACTTTAGCAGTTTCACAAAATGCAGCACATAATTCCATAATATAACAAAATTTAGGGTATGTTTATAGTTTTTACTAAACTTTTTATAATAGATATTGTGGCTAAAAAGCAAAAACTCCATCATATAAAAGAATATAAATCATAGAATTTCCAGGTGTGAAAGGGCTTTCTACATAATTTAGTCAAGTTACAAACATAAATATCAGCCAGTCATTTTCTCATCTGCTAAGTTCCTAGAGAACTTGTTCAGGACCTCTTCGTGCAAATACATGTTTCTACATGTGTAATATTTATTTTTGTGTATGTCTCATTTCTTGCATTCCACTCATGGTTCATTGAAAAAAATCGACAAATTATTTTATATATGAAAGATGTCGGTAGTATTGTAGCTAAATTATTTTGGTATTTTAATTTATAGCTTCTTTTCTTTCAAACAGGAGCAAAATTTATTGGAACTTTTCCCATACCAGACACCTATAATCCAGATGATGATAAAATATATTTCTTCTTTCGTGAATCATCTCAAGAAGGCAGTACTTCCGATAAGACGATTCTTTCTCGAGTTGGAAGAGTTTGTAAGGCAAGATATCTTTATTTTACTTAAGCATGTATGTGTGGAAGTAAAACTTAATGTCTAGTATTTATAAGTGATGGGATTATTCATGCTATCTTACAGGCATAATTTTTGAGATCCAAAAGCAAAAGGAAAAAAAATTGATTCAATTTTTCCAAAATGTAAGTTTACTTTTTCAGTGCCTGAGCTGTTGCCTGGGTGTGAATCTCTTTGACACCTTGCTCCTTTTACTGATGGGCTCTTCCTTTGCTAGTTATTGATATTCCATTAAAATCACTGTATTGTCCCAATTCATGGAGGTTAAAATATTCTGATACATTTAATAATCTTATTTTGAAATTGAAAACAACTTAATGAAATTCCTAGAGTAACTTAGGCAGTAAAAACATCATATCTTGTATTTTTATTAAAACACAAATCTCTTGCCTGACTCATGGTGGTACAGTGGATAAAGCGTCAACCTGGAACATTGAAGTCGCTGGTTTGAAACCCTGGGCTTGCCTGGTCAAGGCACATATGGGAGTTTATGCTTCCTGTCCCTTTCTCCTCTCCTCTCCCTCTAAAAATGAATAAAACATAAAAAACAAGCAAGCAAAGATCTCTTCACACATCTAAAATTATATATCTTTGCCTGGATCAAATGAGTTGAAAATATGGCTATAGTATTACCATAATAATTATTTTAGAACATTACTCTAGATTAGGATCTGAGAGAAAATGAAAAAAAGAGGGAAAAAACTAAAATACAATAATTATTTTGAAGAATAAAACAATTACTTTTTAAATCTTGCTATTTTATGTACATTACAGGTAAGTATGGAAACTCTGAGACACTTCCATTTTGTGCCATCGAAGCTCTCATTTTAGTGAATAACTAGCTTTGTAGAATAATAATGCTACTGGATCTACTTTTGACTTAAGTATATTATTTTTGTAGCTGGATTTATCACCACTAAAATAACTTTTCTTAACTAGACAAACACCGTCAGCCTGAACTTAGGTATTCAGAGAAAGAGCTGTTAAGCTAATAAATACTCTCAGTGGGAAGCTTGCTTTGGTTTTATACAAACTTTTCATTTTTCTTCCATCTGAGCCTATCACTTTTTGTCTCAGTCTGTGCCCTCAGGCTTTTAAAACTTCCAGGGACAGTAATACAAACCATCACAGCACTTAAAAGGGCTAATGAAAGCAGGACTTTTGAGTGAGGCCAACTTGTGAGCACAAATGAGTCTTTACCTAGAGTCACAGCCAGTTGTGCTGTCTTCCATTGATGCCTTTACCTGCAGGGGACAGATTCTCTCAAAAGCATCCTCATTCTTTCCGAGTCTAAGAATTCACAGTAATTTCTTTTGAAGGCTCTTGCCTAGAGGTAAATGGCCGCTGCTAGTGTGTTGTTGTACTGAAGCATGCCTTCTATCACAGTACCAACCCTGAAGGGCGGGCTGCGAACTGACATCATTTGTGTAAGCAAGCTATGTTAAATATGTCATAGAGATTTACAATCAATTAAATGTATTTCAAGAGTCACTTTCTGATGAACTTGCTTAACAACTACATGTTTTGTAAACCAGTACAATACTTATTTCTTGATAGGTTTAAACAAAAGAGATTAATTTATAATCTTGAGTCATGTTTTTATCCTACTATCAATATACTGAAAGTTAATTTTAAAGGTGGAGAAATATGGTAAAAAAATTTAGTTGCTTCATTTATTAATATAAAATTCTTTATTAAAAATGTAATCTAGATGTTAAGTATCAGTCATGAGATATTTTATTGAAATTATGAACAAACTCTTATAGAACTGAAAAAGCAGAGAGAATTATAACACTTAAGTCTTCCCACCACAAAACCTCTGAGGCCACACAGAAAGATTGGTCATGCTATTGTTTTTGGATAAAAAGCTAACAAATTGTGAAATCACATAAAGACATGTGATGGATTAATTTTCTTTAAAAAAAAGATACAATAGAGGTTCTCACATTAGTGTTTCTCTTTACTCAATCTCTGTTTTAAGTGAACACTATCTTTCAAACTTTCCACTACAAACATTTGATCTATTGGTCAAATGTTTACAGTTTGTTCTAAACGCTTTTTTTGTAATTTCTAAATTGCAACACTCCCTGCACATGTCTTTAAATCCATTTAATAATGTAGGAATAACATGTGGCAAAAAGTGAATGTTAAAGTGGAGACTTCACTGACGAGGCAAAAAAATTTTTTTAATGACATCTTGCATAAAACCAAAAGTTTAACAAATAGCTACTCAGTATCATCATTGTTGCGATTTCATTTTTTTTCACATAAAAATTGTCACTCTGACATTATTTGGAACATTTTCCTCTATGCTGTTTCATTTTTTTACGTTTATTTGATTGTTATAGGATTGTTTTCTGATTTTCAACAAATAAGAACAGAATGCATCTCTACTACTATGAAACAAAATTGAGTTTGATAAATAAAAGCAAAGCTCTCAGAGGGAAAAGATCAAGTTAAAACTAAGAGTTAGTATACAAAGCTTTTCACTTACATGGGTGTCCTTTATATATATTATTTTTCTACCAGGATTTTCTCACAGAATCAGATTATTTGGAAGTCTTCAGCTTTTGTTTTCAAATTCTTTCTTTCTTTCTTTCTTTCTTTCTTTCTTTCTTTCTTTCTTTCTTTCTTTCTTTCTCTTTCTTTCTTTTCTTTCTTTCTTTCTTTTCTTTCTTTCTTTCTTTTCTTTCTTTCTTTCTCTTTCTTTCTTTCTTTCTCTTTTTCTTTCTTTTTCTTTTTCTTTTTTAGTGAGAGAAGGGGAGGTAGAGACACAGATTCCTGCCTGCTTCCTGACCAGGAACCACCCAGCAAGCCCACTAGGGGGCGATGCTCTGCCCATCTGAGACCCTTGCTCCATTGCTCAGTAACAGAGCCTTTTTTTAGTGCCTTAGAGGCCAGGGAGCCATCCTCAGTGCCCAAGGCCAACTTTGCTCGAACCAATCAGGCCATGGCTCTTGGAGGGGAAGAGAGAAAGAGAAATAGAAAGAGAGAGAGAAGGGGGAGGAGTGGAGAAGCAGATGGTCGCTTCTCCTGTGTGTCCTGACTGGGAATCAAACTGGGACATCCATACTCCAGGCTGACACTCTAACACTGAACCAACCGGCTAGGGCATTGCTTTTAGTTTCTAACTGATCATTTCAGCCCAGTGAAAAACTATTGGCAGTTTAAGAGTCCCATACCTCTTCAGCTCCTAAACTAAAGTAAAAGTTGTTTTATTGATTTGTCATATTATTTTTAGACTGAGTAACATATAGAGATGATTAGGGAGGGGACTTTGAAAGTAGGTTGAAATTGCACAAGAATGACTAAAGACTCATTTATACAATAAAAGGCATCTTTTTTACTTTTGTTACCCATTTATTCACTATTATATTATTTCATTATTTCAGCAACAACCAGGTTATATGGGTTCTAGGCAAAATGCAATATATTAGGCACTGGGAATAAGTAAACTATTATTCTGCTTCTTTAAAACCTCATAATACAGTTAAAGTAATAGAAATATAAAAAGATAATCCCAAGAAAAAAAATAAAGATAATCTTAATATAATGTGATAGAGGTCAGAACTGAGAACTGTGTGTGCGTTCAGTAAAGCTAAATAACTTGAGTCCTGTTTGGGAGGCAGCAGGTATTTTAGGCAGCCTTGTCAGAGTATATTTTGTTTCCAGAACAGTGAAATCTTATAAGTGAAACTCAAGGGTGTAAATGGTGAGCAATGTCATTTGAGATTGGGATGGTAAATCAGAAGACAAGAAGTCTTGTTTCTATATTAAGGAGTTTAAACTTAATGCTGTAGGCAATGAAAAGTTATAAATGTGTTAAGCAGAGAAGTGACTTAGATAGGTAGCATATACTATATTTAGCAATAATTTGAGGAATGCATCTGGGCTGAGAAATATTTGTGCCAGGGAGACATGTTAGGTGGTTCCCTAAAGATAATAGGAATGAAGATATATGGGTAAATTCAAGAGATATTGTTAAAGTAGAATCTACATGTAGATTTCTAAAATAATCCTTAATTTATTTCAAGTAGAGCCCTTTTGTCATGATGGGAATACTCTCTATCTGTACTCTCCAACACAGTAGTTACATGGGTGTTAATGGCAACATATGACTAGTATAACTGAGGAAATAGATCTTAATGTTGTTTAATTATAATTTAAATAGCCTCATGTGGCTAGTGGCTGTATTATAAATGTAGACTACCAAAGCATTCATTCACTTAACATATTTATTGATATTTGACCCTATGTATAACACTATACTAAGCAGTAATTTTATAGAAGATTTTTTGGAGGGAAAAAAGATATTGTACTTATTGAGTTTACCTAGTAGATGATATATAGATCAAACAAGAAAGCACAGGCATTAATATATAATTAGAAAGTGTGATAAATGCTATAATGGAAAAATCACAGGGTGCAATTTGGAAAAATGAGCAGGCTTTAGTTAGGTATCTCTGAGAAAGTGGCTTTTGAACCAGATGTTGAAAATGATTAGGAAATTGTAGGGCAAAGGTGGCAGGGATGGGGAAAAAAAATCCAGGCAAAAGGAAAAGCACATGTGAAATCTCAGAGATGGGTTTTTAAAAGCATTTAAGAAATTAAAAGAGGTTTACTATGACTGGACTATAATGAGTAAATGGAAAAGTATCATGATAGTGACTGTTTCCCTTTAAAACAGACATAAAATGTCAACAGTCTTTGGAAGCCTAATCTTTCTTGTTTATAAACTACAGTGACTGACATTGCAGATATTGACTCCACCATGTATATAAAAGTCTGCAACAGCTCCTGTCCTATACGATCTTTAGTACATTTTAACTCTCCCTGATCTCATCCCAGAGAGGTTGATATTTGCCCTGTAGACAAGGGCTCCTATATATTTAGTAATTGTGAATTTCCACAAGAGAAGGTAGATTAGGAAAATGTGCAAAGAGTTACATTGTAATATTTGAGACAAGAGGCACCAAAAATTCTATGGGCATAGATCTTATATTTGGACAAGTTGAACTTGATATGTCTCTCGGTGTGCTGCTGTAATATCCAGTTGAAAAATATGAACCGAGATTCAGTGGTGTCCGGACTCATGAACTTGGTAACTACCAGTGCAGTTGTGGTTCTTAAAGTCATGAAAGTGTCTGAAATTGACCAAGAAAACTTGTAGATGAAAGAAAAAGGACAGAATCCTGAGAAACAATAACATTTAAGAAAGAGAGGAGGAAATGTCTATAAAGGCAATTGAGAAGAAATCGTTTGATAGCCAGTTGCAGAGCAGACAAGAATGTTTGTTGTCAGTAGTCAAAGAAAAAGAATTCTTTCAAGAACAAAGCAGTTAACAGGAATGTCACACTCCAAAAGGAAGTCAGGTAAGATTACGATTAAAAATCTACTGTTAGATTCACAGCAAGCATGATCATTTGTACTCAAATAATATGAATATTCAGCTTGAAATCAGATCTAGGTTTGTATTTCTGTTGTACTTCTTCCTAGCTCAGTTTCTTACCTAGAAAATGAGGACGCTCATCCTCAGTGACTCTTTCACCAGTCAAATGAAAGGCTGAAATGAGATTGTTTGAATTTGAATGTGACAGATATTGACACAGGGATTGGAAAACAAGGGTGGCTTAGATTCTGTTTTCAACCAATTAACAATCTAAGAGACTGCCTTGTAAATAGTGTAAGTACCTGGTTACACTACAATGAATGTCAAAAATAATAGGCACACTGCCTGCCAGGCGGTATTGCAGTGGATAGAGCGTCGGACTGGGATGCCGAGGATCCAGGTTTGAGACCCTGAGGTCTCCAGCTTGAGTGCGGGCTCATCTGGTTTGAGCAAAGCTCACCAGCTCGGACCCAAGGTTGCTGCTTGAGCAAGGGGTTACTCAGTCTGCTGAAGGCCCATGGTCAAGGCACATATGTGAAAGCAATCAATGAACAGCTAAGGAGCTGCAATGAAAAACTGATGATTGATGCTTCTCATCTCTCTTTGTTCCTGTCTGTCTGTCCCTCTCTCTGACTCTCTCTTTGTCTCTGTAAAAAAAAAAAAAAAATTATGTGCACACACATACATGCACATGTTTGGAGCCAAATAAACTGACCGCTTAGGAGAGGAAGAGTGGTCGTATAGATGTATTGGGCAATTGGACACAAGGTGTTGACCCAAGATTACTGAAAAGAGCTGATATTTTATTAATTTTAAAGACTGAAGTTACTGTTATTATTTTCCCCTCATTTTTAGCAAATATTTGGATTCTGATTTACGGACTTAGTCAAAACAATTTGGAGACATACCTGGTAAACTTATATTAACAATTTGAATAATGCAAATTTTGGACAGGGAGAGTCACTTAAGTAGTAAAATGATTTAGAAGATAATTTCACAGGGCTATGTTGATCAGTGACAGCCTTAGAAAAGTTTGTTCATCCAAAGACTCTTTCTAATTCAGTATGCTTATGATCGTTCATTTACCGGTGAATTGCTTTTCAGTTATGTCAATACTTTCCAGTCAAACGACTTTCTCAGTTTTTTCATATTTAAAATAAAGGGCTGAGCCTAGAATGATTTCTGAAGTCCTTGCCAGGCCCTATGATTCTTTGATTCTGTAGAGCAGCCAATATTTTCAAGCACTACAGGGTGTACCTTTCTTGCATGACTGTTCCAATAGGTGGTCAATTACTCAGAATTTCCTGGTAAGGTAATAAATGCTTACTGAACCAACAGGTGAAACAGCCTGAAATAAACCTTCTGAAAAAAATGTGTCTATTTACTTTGTAAGTTAGTACCTTCAGATACTATTATTTATGTTTATGTGATGTTAATTACCGTGTATGTGTGTGTGTGTGTGTGTGTGTGTGTGTGTGTGGCGAAGACCCACCCTGTAAGTTAATGTGTGGAAATTCCATTCACTTCGGTGAGGTTTGCTTACAACTTTCCGCCTCAAGGCTGTTTTGCATTATTTTTGGATTCTATTCATTTTGGAAGCATTGTCCATTCGCTTACTTAGGCTAGCCCACACCGGATTCCAGCTGTAGGTCATGCCAGTTCTTTTTTTTCTTTTTTTTCTTTTTTTTTTTTTTTTTGTTCTGCAGTATTTCCTTTGTCCATGCCAGGAATTCAGTTTGGATGGCCCTTTCACATAACTTGCCTGGGAGGCCAATTAATAACCTTTTGCCTCAATTCCACTTGCATTGTCTATTTTGATAGATGGCCCTATTTGGACAATAACTGCCTTTGAAGATTGGTGTTTTTAGGCTGATGACACTTGCCGTATTTATTGATCTCCGCCAGGTTGTGGTTTTTTGCTTACTTTCAGCATGTCACAACCTAAATGAGAGATTTAGAGCCATGAGTTACAGATGTGCTTTTGCTCCGCTTCCATCTGTTTTCCTGTCAGAAATTCCTAGGCAAGGGTTTATAGGGCTGGCTGGAGCTCTTTTCTTTTTATTTTAATGAACTCTGATCCTACCTGAAAATGACTGCCTAATATGCCTAGATTTATCTAATTTTCATCTGTTAACTCTTAGCAACTGAATTTCTTAACATTGTATGTTACCCAAGTCCTTCATTTCTAATGATTTTTACAAGTTTTTGAAGTAGTTAGAAAAACATGTTCTCCATTTAGATTCTCCAATGGGCAAATCAAAAACAGTCATCTCCAAACACTGAAGTTCTTTTTTAAAAGAAAAATTCCATTTTGCCTTGAAAGCCTCTCCAGAGTTGATTGCTTTAACCACTGTGTTCGATTCCTGACATCCAAGGTTTTGTGTGCTTTTTCTTCTCCTCTCCTTAGTCTGAGATGTTTGAGTTTGTATAGTTGTGCTTCTTCTACTATGGATGTATTTCAAGTTTATTAGAAGAGGAAGTAGAAGAGTCATTATTTTCTGTATGCTTTTATATTTTAGTGGCCAGAACTTTTTGGGGCATCCCAATGTAACAATTAACGTGACACAGAGGGTCAGCATATTGCAAAAGAAGACCCAGGCTGAAAAGGAAAACGAAACAGTTTTCTGATTTGATTCAGTGGTATATAGTTCACTATCTTTCATTAGTTCATTTAAATATTAAAACATCTTCATTTAAGCTCTTCCTCTCAGTATAAAAAATGATTTAATATAGTATAATGGAATGCCCTTCTAACAAGACTTAAGATTTTATTCCAGGTTTTGGGTTATTTTAGGTGAGAGGAAGGGAGATAGTGAGGCAGATTCCCACAGCTAACTGGGATCCACCCAGCAACCCCATCTGAGGCTGATGCTTGAGTACCACTGAGCTATTTTTTGCACCTGAGGCTGATGTGCTCCAGTGGAGCTATCCTCAGAGCCAGAGGCCATGCTCAAACCAATCAAGCCACTGGCTGTGGGAGAGGAAGAGGAAGAGAATGGAAAGAAGGAAGGGGGGAAAAGCAGATGGTCACTTCTCCTGTGTGTCCTGACTGGGAATTGAACCCAAAATGTCCATACACTGGGCTGACGCTCTATCCACTGAGCCACCAGCCAGGGCCCTAGCTTTTACTTGCTGTTTCTCTCACACCAAAATCATAATTTCAAGCTTCTAAATCGGCCACCTGTGTTTGGATTAGTCTTATTATTATTTACTAATACATATGCATATAGACCATCCTTATTAAGTTTACAGAGATTCTAAAATCTATCCCTAGAAATAACTTGGTGAAGATTAAGGCAGCAAAGAAAGAAGTAGATTAGATAGTAGCTCCAAAGTGTCAGTGGCTGTGATCATATCCCCAGTACTTCCTGGTGCAAATGGGTCTTTAGGAGATTTGAAGACATATCTCAACACAAGACTATTAAAAATCTGCTAGGTACAGCTGTTATTATAAATGGCATATCAGATAAAAAATATGAATGATGTGTTGAAATATAACAAGCATTACATCGAAAACACAAGAGCATTAAATTGCCCTGATCTTATTTGTTGAATTTGGAAAAAGGGCCAACTGTGTATTTGCCTCAGTATGACCATTTCAGCTGTGAAAAAACATTTTCACTGATTTAGATTACTGTAGCATTTAGATCACACTTCACAGGAAGGTGGGCAGACTTAGTTTAAGTAGAATGTCTGAGATTCAATGTTACTAATGGGTAAAACTGGGGAAAGGGTGCACAAAAAATGCACAAAATTATATTTTTCAGTGTTTCAGGGCATTCCTGCATAAAGATGCCCAAGAACAGCATTAGGCCAAAGAACTAAATTTTAAGTAAAGAAGAATTTACAACCTCTGACTCCAGCGTCTAACCTTTTTTTTTAAAGTGCTTAAGGCAGAGGTAATCAACCTTTTTATACCTACCCCCCATTTTGTATCTGTTAGTAGTAACATTTTCTAACCACCCTCCGGTTCCACAGTAATGGTGATTTATAAAGTAGGGAAGTAACTTTACTTTATAAAATTTATAAAGCAGAGTTACAGCAAGTTAAAGCATATAATAATAATTACTTACCAAGTACTTTATGTCAGATTTTCGCTAAGTTTGACAGAATAAATCTTTACAAAATAACTTACTATAGTTAAATCTATCTTTTTATTTATACTTTGGTTGCTCTGCTACTGCCCACCATGAAAGCTGGAACTCCCACTAGTGGGCAGTAGGGTCCAGGTTGACTACCACTGGCTTAAGGCATGTCATTCTCCAAGGTTTACTGATTTCAAAAGCCTGGTGTCCTTTCTCTTAAACTCATCAGTTTGGTTACAGAGTTCTCAATGCACATCTATGCTTTAATAGACTAGAATATGCTCACAAATGTCTTGGAGATTTTGTTGATTTATAAAATCTTCAGGATTTAAGAGTGTAGGAGCTGATAGTCAATCACTACATGTTCCATAAGCTTCTGTTTCGCAATACACAGGTGAGAATGACAATATTTATAAAGTGCTGAGCGATCCCCAAATAGGATGGTATACAGAGATAAAATTGTGTTTAACGAATGAACCCAGAATAGTGACCCAAAGGTCAGAAGACACACTCAATAAAAGTTCATTTGTGACAGTTTGTAGCTACTCTACATGTCTATGTAAGATTTATAAGGATGTAAATTTGCTGGGAGAGTAGAAGGAAAATGAAATCACCAGTAACCTGCCTCATGACTGATCTACCCATCAGTAGTTACTATGATTAGATGTATTTCATAACATGCAACCATCACCCAATCAAATAACTCAGAAATACTATATTTTAAAGTTGCTGAAAGATTATAAATTGTGTTTTGTTTCATTTTTCATTTTTTTTCTTTTCTTTTATAGTAATCACTTTGAAATTTAAAAATATATTTCAAACATACAAACAGCTAAAGAATAAGAAAACAGGGACCCCCTGCACTCACCACCCAGACTGAACCCCTGTGGTCGGGCTTGTTTACATTTAACTTCTTTGTTTCATCTGCATCTTTGTGTAGAGGATGTCAAGGCTTTTGGCAATCTGACCACAAAGAAGCTGTGATAAATTGAGTGGAGACACACAGGAGTGAAGGGTGACTAAAAGCTGCTGATTCTGACATCTCAATAATAAATCTATTGTGTTAGTGAGAGGTTGTGTTCTTTAGAACTTCACAAAAATAAGCAAGGAGGTGACACTTTCATACAAAAGTGGTTACCTCCCTTTCAGCCCTCATCTGGGTTTAAGTTCTCAGGGAGGATTGTGTGGATTTGCAAACAAATCTAGGGATAGAGAGCTAGTCAACAAAGTGAGCCAACTGACACTTCCCTCCAGGAGAAATACAACTCCTTGTGAATTGAACTCTACCATCCAGGTCATGCTTCTGGATGTCTGCAAGAGTTACTGTCCAGTCATTAAATGCTTATAATCCATTCCTGAGAGCTATTATCCCCAAAACTATACTTGTTTCCTTGCTGACAGCAGGTGGCTTTCATCTTTGATCTGGATTTTTTTTTAAATCTTTTTATTTCTTGAGTGGCCAGGGAATGCTGCTAGATGGGTAGGCAAGAAAATTTGAAGATTCTTGTGTTCAAAGGATTGAAATTTCCATTTGTCAGGTTAAAAAGTATGCAAGCCCAGTATAAATCCCTTTTCTGTCCAACAAATTTGGAGCTAATAGAATTTTTTCAGGGTTTGCCTTGCATGTGGATGCTCATTGCAATTTGAAAGAGAAACCATGTTTGAAAATGGACATTTTTTGCTGCTTTTATCTAATACAGTGTTAGAAGGAAAATTGGACTGCCCCTTTTTATGATGAGGTAGTGATGTGTATACCATTTAAAGAAATGTTAAGCAAATATTTAATCTCTCTCTTTACTCATTTAGCAAAATAATTTGAGCAACTACTCTGTGTGAGGGTAAGAGCAGTAAACCAAACATAGTCCCTGGCATTACATTCATGGCAGTTGATATATATATATATATTTTATATATTGAATCAACACTGTCTTTGGTATTTATTGCTGACTCTCTCAAAATATACAATTAGGCAATGAAAATTTAATAAATGTCTGAGTATGTAAGAAGAAGAACACATTAAAATATAAAGGTTTTGACTAGAGCTCTGGTTAGTAAAATTGGGGCTCTGCTAAAAAAACGCGTAAAGGCTACGTGTGTGAATTTAAAAAGTTATAAATCAACGGTCATGTGAAAGATGAAGAGATAACTTACCTTGCCTTTTTAAATACATTTAAAACTATCTTTCTTTTTGAATAATTTCTGATAACATATTTTCTCACTGGAATACTACCATACATTAACACATGATTCGTTATTACATCAAAATGAATTATCAATATTTCCTCATTCATATTAACACCTGGGTTTATATTTATTAAATGATCTGAGGGTATTAGCATTAACAATAAAAATCATATCTAGATAAAGCTGCTTTCACATCTGCAGACATATGACATCATCCAATAGCTGCCACACAGATTGCTTTTATTATTGAGCAATGATAATTAATAGCAGCACCATGCACAAAATGTAATTATACATGTTTCTAGAAGGTTATTATATAAAATATGTATTTATTTTCTTAAAATAAAACTTACTTCATTCTTTGTTAATTACCAAATCTTTAGTAATTTTTTTAGTAATTGTTTATTGTGTACTAAATAACATACAGATGCTTTGCCTGGTATTATAAAGTCTTTCTTGATTTTAGCCCAATTTACTTTTTTTTTTTTGGCAGAGAGACAGAGAGTGGGACAACTAGGGACAGAAAGAGAAAGAGATGAGAAGCATCAATTCTTCATTGTGACACCTTAGTTGTTCATTGATTGCTTTCTCATATGTGCTTTGACCAGGGGGGACATGGCAGACCACATGACCCCTTGCTCAAGCCAATATTCACTGGCTTAAACCAGCAATCTTTGGGCTCAAGTCAGCGACCCCTGCGCTTAAGCTGGTGAGCGGCCCACCCTCTCCGCAACTGCCCCCCCCCCCCACTTCTGCTCAAGCCGGATGAGCCAAACTCAAGCCAGTGACTTTGAGGCTTCAAACCTGGGTCCTCTGCATTCCAGTCCAATGCTCTATCCACTGCGCCACCACCTGGTCAGGCCAATTCACTCTTAGAACATTTTCTTCCACTATTTCAGTTCAATCCATTCTTTATCTACACCCAGTTTGTCCTGGTTCTTTATATATGTTCTGAATTATTCCACCTGTTGTCTTTTCCCCCTGGTTTCCATCACTTAGAGTATTTCCTGAGCTGATCTCTGCATGTCTGAACCTACCTATTCTTTTAAAGATCGTATTAAATCTAAGTCTTCAATGAAGACTTAATTTCCAACTAAAAACATAAATCCAGAGTAAACTCAAATTCTTTGATATTTATCTATAGTTTTATTTATACTTTTCTAAAGATTTTTATCAATTTTATCTTGTGTCTTTGGTCACTAATTATTAGACATGTATTTATTAAACGGTGTTTAATAGGTAGGAAGTGGGGTGTTAGTGACATATTTGGAGTAGACAGACATTGGGTAAAAGGAATAAGGAAGTACATTTTCTGATGAGTAAAAACTGTTAGAAAATAAACTGGATATTCTTTTGCTTTTTACTATTACCATGTGTCAGCAGCCCTAAACAGTAGCAGTGCCAAAATCCAACAGCCAGAAAGTCTTTTGCTTGTCCAAGTTCTACATAAGTGGTTTCCATTGTGTTTGTATTATGTGTATGTGCACATATATGTATAGTCAGCTTCCAACACACATGAGCTCAGCTATATGCATATTCTAAGAATAAGTTCACACCCTGGCTGGTGACGCAGTGGGTAAAGTGTTGTCCTGGAGCACTGGAGTCACAGGTTGGATACGTGCCCTTGAGCCCCAAAGTTGCTGGGCTGAGGCATATCTGAGAAGAAGTCAGTGGATGCACAACTAAGTGGAACAACGTTGTGATTATTCTGTCTTTCTCTCTTCTCTCTCTTTCTCCCTTCCTTTTGCTCAAGAGAAAAAAAGTTTACAATGACTTGGCATCATTTAAAATTTAAAACAGCAAGATGAAGTATTAAGTGCAAATTTTAGTTCATAAATGAAAATATTATTTAATTGGGGTGTTTTAAATTTCAAATTTATTTTTTAATTATTTGTTGTAAACTTAAAGAACAATTAAATAAAATTATTAGGTAATAATTATACAGAGCTATTACTGAAAATAATTCAGTTGTTTACAGATAGGGATATAAAACATGATGAACAACCATGTGTCATAGTACACCCTTGGCATTAGGTGCTAAAGCTAGAAAGGTAGTCAGGGTCTCCCATCTCAGGGACCTTAACTGCCTTCTCAACTCTCCTCCTAATCTAAGAGGTTTCTCTGATTTGCTTTGTTACTATCATTATTCCCCATATTACTTAACTTCCTTCTCCCACTTTATTCAAGAATAGCAGCTATTTATATGACTTTCAGTAATCCTGTATGAAGTAGTCATTTAGATGCTTTTCTCTAATTTAATTTCATTTAATTTTCAGAGATAAAAGAAGCACTGGGAAGGCACTGCCTAAAAATTCAGACTTGAAATTTGACAGTGAACTTCTTATTAACTTTACAGGCCATAGATTACATGAAGGATAAAACTTTTTGTCATGTTTATATTTAAAAGCAAATACATTTATAGAAATAGTGGCCACAAAAATAATTTTTGGAAGTCAAAATTAAGTACTTAATATATTTATACTGTAAAATAGTCTAATTCTGTTTATTATAAGCATAGTAGATTTAGTTGAGTCAAACAAAAAAATCATATTAATTTAGTGTTTATAGAGATACATTAAAAATAAGAAATACAGAGTGTGGCAAAAGTAGGTTACAGTTATGAGGAACTCTGAGTTTATTATTACATTGCTATTTATTAATTACTCTATTATTTTCCATACGAACAACTGTCAATCTACTTTTCCCCTACCTTGTATGTGTCTTTGTGGTGAACTACTTAGTAGTGTAACCATGTTGGGTTGGCTGACAGAAGAAACACTAAAAATTATTAAAGACGGGCAATAGTGACAAGTAACAAAAGCAGGCTTAGAATTCTGAATGCAGTTTTTCAATGACTTTTCAGGTAGAGATAAAAAGAATTATTATTATAGTAGTCAATGTAAGGAAACAGGTGAAAACAACAACAAAAAAAAACCCCAAAATAATAGATCTCTACCAGAAGATTCAAGAAATGAAAGGAAATTCAAACCTAAACTAGGAATACTAAATGCCCACAAGAAAGCACATTCTCAGACCAGGAGAAAATAAAAGGAAAGTGGAAACAGGCTACTGACAATCTATACAGAAGAGACAAAAGGATGACAGGTACCTCTGAGGAAGACTCCTCTGAGGAAGAGCCTGCAATTCTAGAAAGGGAAGAGAGAGCTGTCCTGGAAGTACTGGGAAGACAGATCACCAGGGTTAGATGAGCTACCGTAGAATCATTTCAAGCCACAAAGATTAAATTTGTCAAAATCTAACTGAATGATAAAGGTGAAGGGAATAAGAAAAATAAGAACTCGTAGACACTGACAACAGTATGGGATTAGAAGAGGAAAGGGTGGGGTGGGGAAGACAGAAGAACAAATGGAGGATAAATGGTGATGGAAGAAGACTTGATGCGGGTGGTGAACACACAGTAGAACATACAGAATATGTATTCTAGAATTGTACACCTTAAACCTATATAATTTTATTAACCAATGTAACCTAATACACTCAATAAAATATTTTAAAAACTATATGCTGAGTGTGGGGCTTTGGGGGAGGGTAAAGGGGATAAATGGTGATGGATTAAGATTTGACTTGGGAAGAGTCAACTCAAAACATGGTGTATAGAATGTGTTGTAGAATTGGACACCTGAAACCTGTATAATTATGTTAACCAAGGTCACCCCAATAAATTCAATTTAAAAAAATTTTCTGTGAAAGAAAAAGTTTCAGCTCAGTCTGTTCTCCTCCATTCTTCATTACTTGAGTATTATGAGGATCTTACTTCATTTCTCATTTTCTCATTTCACAGAGTTCTGCAAAGTTCTCTCAGGCACAATTCACACAATGGTTTTTAACAAAATGGTAACATCTCAGATGGCATTACGTACTAATGTATGTTAGTGAGTTAATGAATGAATTTAGGGAAGACCCAGTAGTAAAAAGTTAAGCTATTCTCTCAGACAGAAAGAGAATATAATGAACCTCAGAATAAAGGAAGTAACAGAAAGGAAATTTCATAACTATTTCCATGTTGTTCTCAGTCTCAGCCCCAGGAAGAAATTTGAAATAGAAAACTACTTACCTTTTCCAGGGCAAACCATTTTTCCAGTATAAGAAGCCAAACCCAGGCTTATTTTGAAGGTTTATAGCCTCTCCATATCAAAAAATATTTTTAAAAAATTTCTATACAAAGAAAAAAATTTTTAATATGTCAAGAAATATGGAAAACAAAGCAATGACCTAAAGTCTAGAAATATGTACTATACATCCCACTTTTTAAGAAAAGAGATGCCAAAGAGTGTAGTAACTGTAATAGTACTATTGCTCTGATTTTTCACACAAGTAAAGTGATGCTCAAGGTGTTGCAACAAGGACTTCTACCTTATATGGAGCAAGAAATTCCAGTTGTATGAGCTGGATTCAGAAATGGAATTGCAAGCATTTTCTGGATGCTGGAATGCCTCAAAGAATTTCAGAAAAGCCCTGGCCAGCTGGCTCAGTGGTAGAGCATTAGACTGGTGTGTGGAAGTCCCGGGTTTGATTTCAGGCTAGGGCACACAAAAGAAGCACCCATCTGCTTCTTTCCCCTTTCCCCTTTCCTTTATCTCCATCTCTCTCTTCCCCTCCTGCAGCCAAGGCTCCATCAGAGCAAAAGTTGGCCCAGGCACTGAGGATGGCTCCATGTCGTCCACCTCAGGTGCTAGAATGTTTCCAGTTGCAATGGAGCAACACCCCAGATGGGCAGTGCATCATCCCTTAGTGGGCTTGCCAAGTGGCTCCTGGTCAGGGGCACGCAGGAGTCTCTCTCTGCCTCCCCTCTTTTCACTTCAGAAAAATAAAAAAATAAAAGAATTTCAGAAAAAGGTTAGTCTATATTTTATAAACTACAGGAAAGCCTTTGATTGTGTGGGTCATGAGAAGCTATAGATTGCTCTGAAAGAGATGGGTGTGCCTCAGCACTTCATTGTCCTGATGTGTAACCTGTTTTGGGGACAGGAAGCCACTGTCAGGACAGACTGTGGAGAGTGAGAATGATATCCTATAAACAGAGGTATCAGACAAGAGTCCATTTTATCTCCTTATTTGGTTATTATGTATCCAGAGCATACACGAAAAACTGGGCTAGACTCAGAGGCAGGAGGAGTGAAAATTGGAAGAAATATCAATAATTTAAGATATGTAGATGACACCATCTTACCGGACAGAAAGTAGCAATGATTTGAAATGACTTTTGATGAAAGTGAAAAAAGATAGTGCCAAAGCAGGACTGCATTTGAGCATCAGGAAGACAAAAATCATGACTACAGAAGAAACAATGTCAATGTAGGCAGTGAAGACATTCAAATTGTTAAAGTTTGCTTACCTTGGGTTTCAGACATCAATTTAAATGGAAACTACAGCCATGAAATCAAAGGAAGGCTGAGACTTGGAAGGGCAGCAAGGGAAGACTTAGAAAAGGTCATCAAAATTAAAGATGTATTATTAGAGATCAAGGCTAAGATCATCACACCCTTGTATTTCCAGTTACTATGTACAGATGCAAAGATTGGATGAAGAAGGCTGATAGGACATGGTACTGGAGGAGAGCTCTACAGAGAGCATAGACTGCCAGAAAAACAAATAACAAACAAGTGGCTCCTCGAGCAAATTAAGGCAGAAACAGTGTTGAAATAAAAAATAGCAAAACTGAATGAAGTTGTTCCACTTTGAGCTCATTATGAGAAGGCCGGGTTCTTTGGCAAAGACAATAATACTGGAAAAAATAGAAGGCAGCAGGAAAAGAGGAAAGCAAATGAGAGATGGACTTATTCCATCAAAGAAGCCATGGGCATGAGTCTACAGGAGCTGAGCAGGGCTGCTGAGGCCAGGGCTCCGTGGCCATCACTCATTCATGTCACCAGGAGTGCATGGGACACATACAGCCCTGTTTATCCTATTTAATTGGTTTAAATGCTAATGTTTTACTAGACATCTAAAAAATATGTGTAATGAAATATTTTAGAATGAAATAAAATATGGAAAAAGAAGATTGCCTTTATATGTATGTTATTATTATATATGTGCTTATGTTGCCTTGGAGTTTTATTAGTAGGGTACTAAATTTTGAAAAGACTATTTTTAAATATATACTAAAGCATATTTTTAAGGATGCAAACATTGACTAAATCATACGTATTACATACAAGTCAGTGCTAGCATTTATACAAGTTCGGTATACTAAATACTTCATACATATGTTTCATTTAGTCATCAAAATAACCATCTTTCAAAGCATTACTCATATCTTATCTCTGAGAAAACAGAAACCTGAAGAAGTCAATAGCTTTCTGTAGGTTACTGAGCAAAAATTGGCAGGGATGGGAGCTGATTCCAAACCTGCCTATTTACTTGTAGCCTTGCAGGCATCGACTCATCAGCAGGGGTATGCTGCTTACCCGGCATTCACTTTTCACTTACCCATAAGAATACCATTTAATGTTGAGTGGCAGAACTGTTTTTCTCCTCATTTGAAAGTTGAAAGGCTGGAAGATGTAGGCTCTGTCTTTGTAAACACTGCCATTAGTAAGACACCACCTGTAATCAACACCAGGTTTCACTGGTGATAGAATCATGATAGTAAATCTCTATCTTTATCTTCTTCTTTCCAGAATGATGTAGGAGGACAGCGAAGCCTAATAAACAAATGGACGACTTTTCTTAAGGCCAGATTGATTTGCTCAATTCCTGGAAGTGATGGGGCAGATACTCATTTTGATGAGCTTCGTAAGTCACATGTTTCATTTTTCGTAAAAAATGAGAAGATCTGACTGTCTAATTAATTCAAAATTTATTTTATTTTGACACCAAATACCCAATTATATAGCCCAGTACAATATGCAGGAGTGGTTCTTACTGAATTTGCACACATAAGGAACACAGAGGTGCACTGCAATGGAGCAATTCTACTCTGTGTAAGTGCCCTCCGAGTTAAGAGGGAAGCAAAACTACAGCAAGAGACAGAAAGACACGGGCTCTGGGACTGCCTGTCCATCCACTCTCCGTGGAGTCTTTCACTTTTAGAAGGAACTACTGTCTGTATGTGGGGAACACCTTGGGTTCCTTATTCTGTGGATGCCCCTGCTGGAGAGCATGGGAGATTTGGTGAACTCTGTCCCTCCAAATTGCTAATAAAAATAATACTCAGAGAAGCGTTAGATAGTGTCTTTCCTTCATTTCTCTCTTTACTCCCCTCAAAGCTAATTCTAGAAGGAACTTTTTCAGTTTCATATAAAGTTAGCATCATTAGCTTTTATCTTCTTGAACTTTGTTGGCAATGTAGAAATGATTGTATTGATAATTTTGTCAGTATTGTATTTTACAGTATTAAAGTATTTATTCAATATTCATGGATGATCTCTAATGTTTAATATAAGCATGCTCACCCCTTAACCTTTTAAAAATATTATTTATACATACTTTAGTAACAATGCTGTAAGTAACTAACTCATGTAGCTGTTTTCATACTTTTATCAAATAGATAATTGAATTACTAATAAGTTGACAGAATTAGAGGACAATACTTTTTTACACTGGTGGATAAAAATAACTTATGTTTTTAAGTTTTATTCTTTGTGAAATCACATATTCTTTTTTTTTTCTTTTACAGAGACAGAGAGAGGGATAGACAGGGACAGACAGACAGGAACGGAGAGATGAGAAACATCAATCATTAGTTTTGCATTGCAACACCTTGGTTGTTCATTGATTGCTTTCTCATATGTACCTTGACTGGGGGGGCTACAGCAGAGTGAGTAACCCCTTGCTGGAGCCAGTGACCTGGAGTTCAAGTTGGTGAGCTTTTGCTCAAACCAGATGAGCCCGCACTCAAGCTGGTGACCTCAGGGTCTCAAACCTGGGTCCTCTGCATCCCAGTCCAATGCTCTATCCACTGCACTACTGCCTGGTCAGGCAAATCACATACTCTTAATTGGAAATAGTCATGGAGATGATCGAGGAAGCCATTCAATTTTTAGGGGATTGATGTTAACACAAGGTTAAATGTCCAACTTCAAGTCATATAGCTAGTAAGAAAACTAGTTTTTTATCCTTAATTTCTTAGATAGTAATGTAATGAAATTTACTGTTATTTTCATTTTATATACTGTTTTGAGTCTCAGAAATACTGTATTATTAAAGAAAAAAATATATAAACTCAAAAAATAAAAAAAGGTGAATCATTATTTTTTCCCATTAATAGAAGATATTTACTTACTCCCCACAAGAGATGAAAGAAATCCTGTAGTATATGGAGTCTTTACCACCACCAGGTATGTTAAAAAAAAAATGCTTGTAATTCTTCTAGAGAATTGTTATATATAAGTAAGAAAATTCAGTTGTATGTTCTTTTGTCTCTTCCTTTTGCGTAAAGAAATACATTCTTTAATTTTTCTTTTCCACTTAGTGTTTTCTAGAAATCTTGTCATATCAATCCAAAAATGTTTCTATATTCTTTTCACACCAGCCAAGTATCCTCTATATCATTTGCCACAATTATTTAAACAGTCTCTTGTACATAGACTTTTCTATTGTTTCCAACCCTTTGCTGGTACGCATAATGCCTGAATGACTAACCCTGTCCATAAGCTGTCCCTGTATGAGTAGGTATATCTGTTAACTAAAGTCTCAGACTAAAATTACTGGGTACAAAAGCATACACACATACTGATCACAATAAATAAATCAAGTTGCATGACAGAGGTTAGTACTAAAGAAATACATGTCTTGGTCTTTAGCTAAATTGTAATCAGGAGATGGAACACTCGACTTTTACAGTGTTATCACATGCTATCTTATTTGTGCTTCCTCACTACCCAACAAAGATGGCGTTTGGCTGCTGTTTTCACCATATCACCACACTCTACTAACATAGACAGAGGAAATTTGTATACTTCTATAAAAAGAGGAGCCGATTAATAGTAAAAATAGAACTAGAACTGAAGGTATTTTCCTAATTTTTGTCACTATATTCTTTTCTTCATTATGGATAATACTGTCCGACACCTGTCATTGAATCTCTGGCTTCCTTAAAAGTTTTCCTTGAATTTATGAAACTTTATTGAAGAATATATGGACCTTACTTAATTTTATTTAATATTAATTTTATTTTATTTTATTTTTTTTTCTTTTCATTTTTCTGAAGCTGGAAACAGGGAGAGACAGTCAGACAGACTCCAGCATGCGCCCGACCAGGATCCACTCGGCACGCCCACCAGGGGCGACGCTTTGTCCACCAGGGGGCGATGCTCTGCCCATCCTGGGCATCGCCATGTTGTGACCAGAGCCACTCTAACGCCTGGGGCAGAGGCCAAGGAGCCATCCCCAGCACCCGGGCCATCCTTGCTCCAATGGAGCCTTGGCTGCGGGAGGGGAAGAGAGAGAGACAGAGAGGAAAGTGCAGCAGAGGGGTGGAGAAGCAAATGGGAGCTTCTCCTGTGTGCCCTGGCCGGGAATCAAACCCGGGTCCTCCGCACGCTAGGCCGATGCTCTACCGCTGAGCCAACCGGCCAGGGCTAATTTTATTTAACTTAGTAACTTACATTGGACTATATTCAAAATGCATCTTTATTTCTGTTACATATTATAGCTGACTGTACACTCTATAAAATACTTTGCACTTTTTCCACAGCTCTGCTGTCAATCTTTACAATGTATATTTATATTAACACTGGAGAAATTGGCAGCATTGCTATTGATATTAGAGAAATGGTCTTACTGCCTCCTTTTGATTAAAGTATTAAACTATTTTTGTAGGCAGATTATAATTTTATTCCTGTGGCATTACCCTCATTATATATACATTATACTTTACATAGAAACTCAAATGTACTATTGGCTCAGAATATATCAGAAAACAAAATACTAGTTGATTCATTTTAAGATAGAACACTTGAAATGTGAAAATAAAGAAGATACCCTAAGAAGCTGCTATTTTTGGCTCCCTTTTCCCACTAATTTATATCTGAACTACAAGGTGCAGGAAGAGCAAGTGCCTGTAGTTACTCGAGTATCTCAGCCCTACTCTCTTGGCATATGTCCATTCACAGAACTGACTTTGAAGTCACCATGTGCTCCACACACAAAGTATAGATATGTGCCAGGGAGATGTCGCCCCAAGATATATAGTTCTCTTTTTCTCCTACCAAGTTTCTGCCCACCCAGAGTATGAAGTTACAAGTCAACTCTTTGTTCTTGGTGTACTTTGTCATCTTATTTTTAATGTTGCCCTGAAGACTGAGGTAATGTTAGAATGCATGTCACAGCCTTTGTTCAATGAGAAGATGTAATTAATCTACAATAACAGCAATGTCAGTAAGCATGGTGCATCATCCCTTTAAAATATCATAGGCAGATCATGTGATTTTATGGGAACATCCCCGCCCTTTCTATCAGCTAGTTTTCTTCCAGATGCCTGTTTACTGTCAATGTTCCCCATTAATGTCATTCTAAGAATATTAATGAGTGAGTTACTCCTGCTAAGAGAACTCTTAGCTCATTTGTGTAGCATTGAGATGATGTGTCTCTTAGGTCATAAAGAGTGATCTTGAGGGTTTTTTTTGTATTTTTCCGAAGTGAGAAACAGGGGTGAGGGAGAAGACAGACTCCTTCATGCGCCTGACAGGGATCCACCTGGAATGCCCACCAGGGGGCAATGTTCAGCCCCTCTGGAGCATTGCTCCATTGCAATCACAGCCATTCTAGCACCTGAGGCAGAGGCCATGGAGCCGTCTTCAGCGCCCAGGCCAACTTTGCTCCAATGGACCCTTGGCTGCAGGAAGGGAAGAGAGAGATAAAGAAAAAAGAGAAGAGAAAGGGTGGAGAAGCAGATGGGTGCTTCTCCTGTGTGCCCTCTCCTGGAATTGAACCCAGGACTTCCACATGCCAATCCTCTACCACTGAGCCAACCGGCCAGGGCAAGAATGATCTTGTTTTTAAGAACAGGAATCACTGAAAATTTTAGATTCAGAAAAAATGTATTTTAATTTCAAGAAATAAAACAAAAACGGAACATACCATGGCTGTGTAAGTTTTAATCATTAATTAGAAAAATGTTGTTGGATTCCCATAGAGCTTTTCTGCCTCTTAATTATATGTGCTGCAATCCTATGTAATTATGATTAATTTTTAGCATGAGATAAATACATATGTAAATTCAAATTCAAGAAGGAGCAAAAAAAGAGTTTTTCAACAGTTTTAAATTAATAATTTTTTTGTGTGTGTGACAGAAACAGAGAGACAGGGAGAGGGACTGATAGGGACAGACAGACAGGAAGGGAGAGAGATGAGAAGCATCAATTCTTTGTTGTGACACCTTAGTTGTTCATTGATTGCTTTCTCATATGTGCCTTGACCAGGGGGCTACAGCAGACCGAGTGACCCCTTGCTCAAGCCAGCAACCTTGGGCTCAAGCTGGTGAGCTTTGCTCAAACCAGATGAGCTGGGGCTTAAGCTGGAGACCTCGGGGTCTCGAACTTGAGTCCCTGTGCTTATTGCCTGGTCAGGCTAAATTCATAAAAATTATATAAGGACATTAATAGCCAGAATTTATGGACAGTCACTTACTTAAAGAAAAGACACATAATTATTAATTACTTGTCTAAATTTCTCCATTAAAAAAAGTAGGTAATGTACTTTTTTATTTTGTAAGTTTCTTAAAAGGCATTATGGTATAATAATCAAATAAAATTCAAGAGCATGTAGATAAATATAATACTTTTTTCTACATGTTTCTTTCTATCCTCTGGTTTTTCTAGGAAATTCTTATCTATCCATCAAATGTCAATTTAGATGCCACTTACTTCCTGAAAACTTACAGAACAGCCCAGTTTGTTGCTGCTTAGCTTACTGTAATTGCTTGTAATGAAACTGTTAATACACTTTATTCAGGGAGCTAGAAGCTCCTCGACCACATACCTATATTTTATCTGTAGCACCTGTCCTACACTTATTTGTGCTCAGTAAGTGTCCAGTGAATGAACCAGCGAAGGATTGAATCATGTTCTTTCTTTCAGCTCCATCTTCAAAGGCTCTGCTGTTTGTGTGTATAGCATGGCTGACATCAGAGCGGTTTTTAATGGCCCGTATGCTCACAAGGAAAGTGCAGACCATCGCTGGGTGCAGTATGATGGAAGGATTCCTTATCCCCGACCTGGCACTGTATGTATCCAATTTAATAATCTTTCTTAAGCCCAGTTTCTCTTATCTAAATTTATTGTAATAAACTATGTTCTTCACCACAGCAACAAGCACTGTGAATTTTTTTTAAATAACTGTTATTTACAGTGATGTTTTAGCATTTTCATCCTTTACTGGCATTTATTATTTTTCTTTTGAGTAAGAATTTTGAGGAATACAGGAAACAATGAACTCTAACTTAAAGTGCAGACTATGATGAGACTGTAGTGCTTATCTTCAATAAGTACACAATCCTTCAATAAGTATACACATCTTAGATTTAGATCTAGAATGACAAATATTCCAAATTAGATGGAAATGCCACATAGTATTTATTCCCCAAATACAGCAATATATATAGTCCGAGTCCCCACTTGTATTTTTAAAAGACTACATCAATTATAAAGACATATTTAAATGATCTCCTTTCTTATTATGCATTTATCTTGTTTTTATTATGTTGTACCCAGGGAAATTATGCATATTTTAGATGGCAAAAAGACCTAGATATACCTGGGTCCAAAATTTTATCAGACAATATAAATCATGTTTAAACACAGATGAAACAAGAAATGTGTTTTAAGCCCTGGCCGGTTGACTCAGTAGTAAAGCATTGGCCCAGGGTGTGGAAGTCCCAGGTTTGATTCCCGGCCAGGGCACACAGGAGAAGCAACCATCTGCTTCTCCACCCTTCCTCCTCTCCTTTCTCTCTGTCTCTCTCTTCCCCTCCCGCAGCCCAGGCTCCAGTGGAGCAAAAATTGGCCCAGGTGCAGAGGATGGCTCCATGACCTCCAACTCAGGTGCTAGAGTGGTTCTGATTGCAGAGGAGCAATGCCCCAGATGGGCAGAGCATTGGAGGGCATGCCAGGTGGATCCCCGCCAGGCACATGCAGGAGTCTGTCTGTCTTCCGCCCCTCCCTCCCATTCTCACTTCGGAAAACTACCAAAAAAAATGTGCTTTACAGTTTATGTTTATGCATCTGTTTAAAAAAAAACTCTGCAGTTTAAAATCAGTATGTGCATTATAAATTAAGGCTTTTGTTTGTTCTGTTGATGTAATTAAAACAATTTACTTAAATATTTTAGGATTGAACCATTATTATATCATTCTATTCAATATATATTGAATATTAAATATTATATTGAACTGATATAAAGAAAAAATCTTTTTTTTTAAATGTAGGATTTATTGTATTTCAATCAAGAGGTCTAAAATAATCGTCAGAATCTCTGAAAAAAGTTGACTTACCCGTCTAATTCTATTGAATTTTGCCTGTTCATATGTTCATTCTTTTTTTTTTTTAATTTTTAGAGAGGAGAATGAGAGAGAGAGAAAGAGAGAGAGAGAGAGAGAGAGAGAGAAGGGGGAGGGAGGAGCAGGAAGCATCAACCCCCATATATGCCTTGACCAGGCAAGCCCAGGGTTTTGAACCGGCAACCTCAGCGTTCCAGGTCGACGCTTTATCCACTGCACCACCACAGGTCAGGCCATATGTTCATTCTTAAAGGGCAGACCAGCTGGTAGCCAGGCTTTCTGAATTCTCTTTTAATCATCCTGTTATATAACCTAATTAAATTTGAAAAACACATTTTACAACCATATCTATTTCCTCTTCATAATTCCTCAATATAAATATGTCTCAGGGATGTGTCTAGACTGATCATAAGGTCATCACAACTTTTGCGGAAATAATTTTTTTGCAAATAATATTATGGTATTCATGATTCCCTTTATTTTTGTTGTACACCAAAGATTACTTGATCATTTTATTTTTATATTTAACAGTAATTTAGGGTGTGGATACTCTTCTAAAGGTTTTACAAACCTTAACTTAATTTTCAAAATAAATATGAAGTGCTATTATTATTAATGCTGTTTTACAGGTGAGGAGTCTCAGGCACAAACAGGTGCAGTAACTTGCCCAGAGTCACAAAGCTAGTGAGTGGTGCAGCTGAGCTATCAACCCAGACACTTAGAAGGCTGAGTCCAAACTCTTAGCGCGTGTACTAAGATAATATATTAAAATTTTTGATGTTACATTTATTTTCCCTTTCCATAGAAGATCTTTTACCAAATATACATTACACACACATACACACACATAACTCATATATAATGAATACATTATATATATTTGGGGGATAAGTAGAAGTATTAAAATTCAGAGGGAATTCTAGCTGGGGAAGTTTTATCGTGTTAGGATTCTAGGGTTAATTATCATAGACTGTCACATTCTGAACTGTTTCGTCATGAATTTGTTTTAATTGTTTTATTATTTTATTTTATAGTGAGAGAGAGAGAGAGAAGGAGAAAGAAGGACAGATAGGGGAAGACAGGAAGGGAGAGGGATGAGAAGCATCAACTCATAGTTGTGTCACCTTAGTTGTTCATTGATTACTTCTCATAGGTGCCTTGACCGGGGGCTCCAACTAAGCCAGTGACCTGTTGCTCAAGCTAGTGACCATGGGGTCATGTCTGTGATCCCATACTCAAGCTGGTGACCCTGTGCTCAAGCTGGTGATCCCACACTCAAGCCAGATGAGCCGGTACTCAAGCTGGTGACCTCGGAGTTTTGAACCTGGGTCCTCAGACTCCAAAGCTGAAGCTCTATCTACTGTGCCATTGCCTGATCAGGTCATGAGTTTGTTTTAAATAATAAAGACTGTGACCATTCAGGCCATTTAAAGAGCATTTTTAATTATCTGGATATTGCAGGAGCAAGAATTTGGCACTAGGCCCTGGCCGGTTGGCTCAGTGGTAGAGCGTCGGCCTGGCGTGCAGAAGTCCCGGGTTCGATTCCCGGCCAGGGCACACAGGAGAAGCGCCCATCTGCTTCTCCACCCTTCCCCCTCTCCTTCCTCTCTGTCTCTCTCTTCCCCTCCCGCAGCCGAGGCTCCATTGGAGCAAAGATGGCCCGGGCACTGGGGATGGCTCCTCGGCCTCTGCCCCAAGCGCTGGAGAGTGGCTCTGGTCACAACGGGGCGATGCCCCCTGGTGGGCAGAGCGTCGCCCCATGGTGGGCGTGCCGGGTGGATCCTGGTCGGGCGCATGCGGGAGTCTGTCTGACTGTCTCTCCCCGTTTCCGGCTTCAGAAAAATACAGAAAAAAAAAAAAGAATTTGGCACTAAAACCATTCACATTAATTATGGAAAAGTATTTGCATATCTATAAACAGCAGTTGATTCTTATGATACTAAGAAATTGAAATTATCAAAATGATCATTCAGGTTACACTGGGTTCCAGTTCCAGTGTAGCTCAGAGGTGCTGTGGAGGTGGTTTGTTCCCATGTCCCTGCACCTGCCTGAAAGCGTTGTGAATGCCACGTGAAGCTTAAAGACTATTCACATGTCATGTCACTGCCTCATTCGGACTCGGACACTTTCCTGAACTGTGAACGTGTGACGCTACCATAACAGAACGTGCACGCAAGTGAAGAGGGCTTCCCATCAACGAGAAAAGAAGCACCACGTTGTGGTAATCAGGCCAGTCTGGGCTGCTGAGAACTCAAAATATAAATTGTTCACACTGTAGATAGTTTTTTGAAGAGTCAAAATTATCTAGAGAATATGTGGTATTCACACTGCCAAAGAAATTCAGGTACCTTTTATTTTTTTTAACAATTTAAAAAAAGTGAAAAATATTATCAGGCTTAAGGAGGTGCCATTTAACAGTTATTCCTTTCTAAACATCAATATTTCACATTGAATTTCTATGCCCTTTAAAAATATGTAAATATATTTACATCTGAAGCAGAGCTTGGAGGAATATGCCTTATAAATAACATTTTATCCATAGCCCGCCTCAGGCCACTGTTGGTTGAGGAGACAGATACAAAGTCTCCCTTAGGAGAACAGCAGAGCTGTGCTTGATAGGTCCAGTAGATCCTTTTTTATAGAACTTAGATTTTATTTGCTTTATAGTTTTGGTTGAAAGGAGACGGGTTTTTTCTTGTTCTGTACTAAATTCAGATTATGTTAATGCTGGTTTCAGATGGCAAGTAACTATGTGTGTATATACACACACACACACACACACACACACACACACATATAAGGCAGTTTAAAGAATTTTTTAAATAAACCAAAATACTGAGGTATTTTTAAATATATTTTATTGTCTAATCTTGTCTAATTGATAGTGAAGACCCCCTTTTCCTGAAAGCTTTATGGGCATATCTAGAGAGCAATAGTAGCCAAAGGATATCAATTATTTCTAGGTAACTAGTTATTTTTATATATATTCTCTTTGATATCACTGTGACCAAATATGAAAATGTCTAAAATCATAAATATGTAGGCATTGTTATTTCCTTTTTAAGAAAATTATTTTTAACTTTAGTGAGAGGAGGGGAGGCAGAGAGACAGATTCCCATATGTGCCCTGACTGGGATTCACCATGCGTCCTGACTGGGATGCACCAAGAAAGCCTATTAGGGAGTGATGTTCTGCCCATCTGGGGCATTGCTCCGTTACAACTGGAGCCATTTCTTAATGCCTCAAGTAAAAGTCATGGAGCCACCCTCTGCGCCTGAGGCCAAGTCACTCGAACCAATCAAGTCATGGCTGTGTGTGGGGGGGGAGAGAGAGAGAGAGAAAGGAGAGGGCTGGTTGCTTCTCTGTGTGCCCTGACTGGGAATTGAACCCGTGACATCCACATGCCAGGCCGATACTCTACCACTGAGCCAACTGGCCAGGGCCACCATTGTTATTTTCTAAAATATTTATTTTATTTGCATACAACTCTATTGTAGGATTTTCACACAATATTCTATATTTGGAGGGTTGGTGCTGAAGTTAGGAACATCATATACCTGATGTAAAAATTTGTTACACAAATATGCTTTTTATAAACTAATCTTACCATTTTAAATAACATTGTATTTATAAAATCATTGAAATTATATTTCTCAGTGTGTCAAGTAACTACACTTATAAAATTTTGAGAATTTAAGAACTGGAATGGATGATACAGACCACATAATTCACCCTCAGTTTACAGAGGAGGAAACTGATGCCCAGAATAATTAAATAAGTTGACTCATATTAATTTCCAAACAGCAGAATGAAGAGGAATATTGAAGTTTTCTGACCAGTCTTTTATATTCTCTAATATTCACCTGTTCCCTAAATTCATTTGATAGATATGCCACTGCCTGTCCTAGCTAAAATTAATCATTTATTCCTACATAATCTTCTACATTCTCTCTCATATGTTTTTAAGCAGCTTAATTTCAGTAATTTTTAAGTGAAACCATGAATCGTTTTATTTTCTACAAACCTCCAGTTCAGAAATCTTAGTCAAAAATCATTATTTAACATGCTCATGATCCAGACATAGCGATAAGGACTTACATATTACCTCAACACATCTTTACAACCATGTAATAATGTAGATATTTTATGGATAAGAAGTCCAATGAGAGTAAACTCATGTTCATAGTCTCATAGTTTATGAAGTGATAAGACAAGAAGTCCAATGAGAGTAAACTCATGTTCATGGTCTCATAGTTTATGAAGTGATAAGACTGATTAAACTTAGAAATACGTGAATACAAAGCAAAGGCTGATAACCTCCATGCCATTCTACCTACAAAGTGATAAAAGCAAATAACCAATGAAAACCTTACACTGTTTCCCCAGGAATTGGTCTGTCCTCCACACAAATAATAATGAAGTATTGAAGCTTTATTGCACTTGTCACTTCTCCTTTCATTGTAATTTTGGGGAACATGTCAGACAAAAACATTGCTGAATAATTTGCTTTCTATGAAAAGTCAGAATCTTTACTGAAAGCCACTTTCTACTCAAGTTAGAAAATTTAAATAGATTATTACAAGCCACCTTTGATTTACTTTTTCTGCATACATATTGTTGTTAAAGTTGAGTTCTAACTTGTTCTCCCAGGAGTGCCTTCTGTTGACATTATCACTCAGTATGCCACTTTCATTGTGCCATGCCTTCTTTAATAGTCTTGAAATAATTATGTAACAAGTCGAACCTACACTCTTAGCCCTACAATGATATCACTACTCTACAATGTTCGTTAATAAGCCTGAAAACTCAAGGATGCACGGGAGACTTTGATAAAATTCCTTCACTCCAAAGGATACTTCTGCCCTCTGGTGTTCAACTAGCATCTCTGAGCAAACTTTATTTTGTTCAGATGGACTCTGGAAAACCATTCATGAACTGCAGGTCTTGGTAATAAAAAGCTCCAAGTGAAATGAAATTGGACTAATGTGCCATACGGTGGATGATGCAGGTTAGATATGGACACCAAACTGAGATCAGGCCAAAAAGAACAGGATGCTAAAAATCTGATCATCTGGGAAATATTGTTAAAGGCAGATTTCTTTTTTCACATTTGATTTATTATAAAGACTTACTTTGTAGTTTTCCTCTGTTTTAATAAAAATTATTTAATTTATGCATGAATTCAAATATTAACGTCTACTAAAAGTGAATTTCAGTTCTTAAACCAGTGTCTTATCAAAAAAGTGAAAAGAAAGTACTTAAATTTTGTGTGTGTGTGTGTGTGTGTGTATGTGTGTGTGGAGAGAACATTTCACATGAGATCTATCTTAACAGATTTTTAAGTTCACAATGCAGTATTGTTATGTATAGGCATCATGCTGTACAGTAGATCTCTAGAACTTATCTTGTGTAACTGAAGTTTTATACCTATTGATTAATTACTCTCCAGTTTATACCTTCCCCAGATCCTGGAGGAAAAGAATCACATTTCTTGTCTTTGCTCCATGACTCCTATAGGTGGGATCATGCAATATTTATTTGTCCTTCGCGACTGACTGGTCACACTCACAGTGTTCCAGTTTTACCTCTGCTGTCACATATTGCAGGATTTTCTTCCTTCTTAAAGCTGAATAACATTCTATTATATACATATACCACATTTTTTAATCCAGCCATACATCAGTGAACATTTAAGTTGTTTCCACATTCAGTATAAAGATTCTTTTAAAAATTAGAACTAAAACTGTATCATCCAGAAATCTAGTTCTGGGTATTTATTCAAAAAAATTTAAGTCAGGATTTTGAAGAGATTAGCACCCCCTTGTTCCTTGCCGCATTATTCACAATAACCAAAATGTAGAAAGTTCCTGTTTGTGAGTTCAAATAGTTAAGAAATGTATGTTTTACTACTTTTGAATCATTTTGCCAGTTTTTTACAATTTATAAACCTCTAATTATGTAAAAATATCAAATTCCATTTCCCCCAAATAGTTTCTGCTTTTACTGTTAAACATTTATTTTTATTTTTAAAAAGTCAAAACTTACACATGAATTTTCAAACTAAGGTTCCATTTTCTGATAGGGAGCAAAATGTGATAGTTATAAATACTATCTTTTAATTTTTTAACCTGATTTAATTGATTTCACTTATGTACTTTGGTGAATGATAAATAAATTGTAATCCCCACTAATAGCTTAAATCCAGAAAACATAGTCTTTTTAGTTAGAAAAGAAAAAAAATGTCCTGTAAAAACGTGAGTAAGAATTATAAATCTCAAATAGACCCTGTATAAACATTTCCACTTTCCAAATATATTTTAGAAATGTATATATTTTTAAAAAATTAAAAATACTTTTTCAGAATTCATATTTACATATTAATCAATTAGCTATTTAATTTACCTGGCCCATTTCAAAAACACAATCTTAGATGATTTTTTTCAGCTACCACCTAATATGAAATAATAAAATATCTTCCTTTGTATACATATTAAATTCTCACTAAACTAGAGGCCCCACCATATACAACTCCTCACATGAAATTTTTCTTTAGAGAAAACCAAAGGAAAAAAACTTGCCTTCCTTAACATTAGGGCCCTTATTGTCCCTCTGCTGTGAGATAAAGTCTCTCTAATTCAGGATGAAGGAGTAGATAGGTGTAATAATCCTAATTTCTTTCCCACCAATTATTAAGACTTTCTCACACTGTAAAAGACATTGAAATATCAAAAAGTTCTTTTGATTCCAGGCCTACTAGAATATTCATCATACCAAATATGTTACTATGGACAAGCCCTGGGCCCTGGCATATCCATGTGTTCTAGAAAGGCATTTTTTACTTAACCTGTCAAATCATCACTGCCTTAACTGAGCTGGTTTATTATTTTGTTTCAACAAAGCAAATCCTGTAGGGGGTTGAATCATAGAATAATGATACCTAATGTCAATAACTCAGTCAGACGAGATACCTGTAATGGTGGTTACCTAGAACTAAAATGATTGCTGAGACATAGGAGACAGAGAGAGGGACAAATACGTTCAGACAGACAGGAAGGGAGAGAGATGAGAAGCAGCAATTCTTCATTGCGGCACCTTAGTTGTTCATTGATTGCTTTCTCATATGTATGTGCCTTGACCAGGAGGCTCTAGCTGAACCAGTGACCCCTTGCTCATGCTAGCAACCTTTGGGCTCAAGCCAGCAACCATAAGGACATATCTATGATCCCATGCTCAAGCCAGTGCCCCGGGGTTTTGAACCTGGACCCTTTGCATGGATAGGCTGATGCTCTACCCACTGCACCACCGCCTGATCAGGCTGATTGCTGAGATATTCTAACTTCCCCTGGGAAAGTTAGAATGTTACTAAAGTTAGAATGTTGGGAAACAGCAGGAGTTTGAGAGGATTATGGAACCTAGAAGTTCCAAAAATTTTTGGATAACCTGTTTTGTATTCCTGACTCACCTAAAATATTGGGTTTTGCATGATGACATTCTTAGAGAGCTAATGATTCTCAGAATTTTAAGTCTTCATTGATCTCCTAAATTAGATTTGAGTTGTCACTTCACAGGCCCCATTAAATAAGGATTTTCTTTATTATACTGTAGACAAGAGATGTGTGAGATAAACACAGGTGTGCCTGACCAAAGAAAATGAATAATTTAAAAATAGTATCTTAAACTTCCTTTTGATTTGTAATGTGTTTGACTGCGACAGTCTTACCAGCGGGGACTGAAGATACGGAAGAATTCTCCCAGTGCCGTATGCCAGTGATTTTCAACCTTTTTTGAACCACGGCACATTTTTTATATACATTTACAAAATCCTGGGGCACACCACCTACCAAAATGACACAAAATGACACTCTAACACAGTACATATTATACAGATTGTTAATAATATATTTTCTAAATGTATTTATACTCACTTAGTGTGAAACCTGGGCCTGTTTCGATGAACACAAAAGGGATATCCTGGCAGGAATAGTAGAAAGACACACACGAAGCTCTTCCTCAACAGTTCTCAGTCTTTCCCTGTTTTTAGTTTTTATCGCAGTCAAGCTTGAGAAGCTCAGCTCACATAGCTATGTGGTTGAAAACGGGAGCAATGTCAAAATAGCTTTGTTGGCCGGAATGGGGAACTCCTTGGCAACAGATAACCAAAAGCTGTTCAAAGGAAGATCAGCAAACTTTAGCTTTAAAGTTAGATAACATTGTGATGCATTGTGATGCATTGTATATCACCCTCTGCAGGGGCCTCTTTTAAAAAGAAAAAGGTCAAATATCTATGTACGCCATCAGGATAGACATAACCAGCTGAGGCTGAGGCTTCACCTAGTGGTGGCAACATTTACCTCCAGTCCTGACCAGGATTAGAAATCGGGACCATGGGGAGGAGTAGGAGCTTCAACTACTTGCTGTGGCCACACAATGACAAATGTGCGGCAGCCTGAGCGGGGACCTTCCTGGGTGTGGATGAGAGGCAGCATACTATTGGTTCATCGCTAGTGGTCGGGATGAATCCTAGAAGGTGATTGGTCAGTGAGCGTTTCCTGTGCCTCCACTCTTCCTGTCGCTGATAGCTGGAGGGATTGTGAGGGGAGTGTTTATGTTCAGATGGAGGCAGCTGGCAGTGGGTCGGATAAATAGCCTCCGCAGGCCATATCCGGCACGCAGGCCATAGTTTGGGGACCCATGTTTAATTTCCTCACGGCACACCTGACCATGTCTCACGGCACACTGGTTGAAAAACACTGCTGTATACTATCTTCTCATTCATGCACCTGAGGAATACATTTTGTTGTTTTATTTTGTTTTAAACAAGGCTTTCCTAATTAATTTAAAATCCATGAGAAACTGTAGGGAAGTCTCATTTTATGCATCACTGGCTCATAGATGTCTCCCTATCATATAAAAATTCAGTTTTATTTTCTCCTCAATGTTTGTTCACTGCAACTTCCACTCATTGGGTGACAAACTATTACTTTGTCTTTGTAAAGCCAGTAGCCACGGCCAGGGCCACCATCATAGCAGCCTTCTGGCTATGCAGGTTCGCATTGGATTCGGACAGTCGGTAAAGAAACAGCGGAGCCAAAAACTGGTGGGCCATAAGTCCTTAATCCTAGCTTGCACCCGGCGGGCAAGTAAAAATACACACTGGGCTCCAAAACCCAGTCACATTCAGTGCTCACAAAGCCACTGACTTATCCGAGTTTCCTAGAATCAAAGGTTTCTAGCTCACCAGACTTATTCACCTCTGTTCCCCATCTCCTTCCTTATCCCAAATACAAACTCTACACAAACTGGCATCTCACTCAGCACTCCACCATCTTGGCTGCTTCTCCTGGCCTCCTCCATGTGGCCTTTCTCTGCTCTCCTCTGCTCTCTCTTCTAATGTTAATCTCAGGAACCAAGAGGGCAAACTCCTGTTTTGCCCCCACTTTATACTGTAGCTTCACAACCTCTAATCCAATATACAAAGTAGGGAAGTCCCTAATACAAAGTCACTCCTCTGAGGCATGATTGGATTGTACCACCCCACATCAAAAAGGGTGGGAAAGGCTTAATCCCAAAACCAAGCCCCAGGCTACAAGGATTCTCAACACACATTAATATCACCTGGGCGACGGCCTCCATCTTTAACAAAGTGAGCATAATACATTTTATCTGCCCAACAGTCTTCTCTTCTCTAGATTACTAAGACTATCTTTAATTTTTCCCCTCTCAGGATTTTGATTCTAGAAGGGAGAATCTGGAGCAGGACTACCACATGAGTCTCCTGATTCCAACATCCTAAAACTGAAGACGTGGAAGAGGACATATACAAAGAATCACTTTCATTTCCCTTTAGCTGTGTCTGGGTTGTGTTTCTCAGAAATGATGAGAGACAACTGATTTTAACTTTCTTTTTCGTAGAGCCAACATTCACTTTTAAAATGAGGTTCTCCAAATCCCAGACTACTTACTCTGTTCAACCATGTTTCCTTTTTCTGGTATAGAAATTCCTCTAAAGGAAAGGGAACCTTACGAGAGAAAGAAGTTTTTACCTCTGTATTTGTACTTTCTCTGGTCATAGCTGTTATAAACTGACTCTTAGATGAATAAGCTGGGGGATAGTGTAAAGCCAGAAGCCACGGCCAGGGCTACTATCACAGCAGCCTTCTGGCCTATGCAGGTTCGCATTGGATTCGGACAGTCGGTAAAGAAACAACGGAGCCACAAACTGGTGGGCCATAGTCTTTAATCCTAGCTTGCACCCGGCGGGCAAGTAAAAAATACACATTGGGCTCCAAAACCCAGTCACATTCAGTGCTCACAAAGCTACTGATTTATCCGAGTTTCCTAGAATCAAAGGTTTCTAGCTCACTAGCCTTATTCTCCTCAGTTCCCCATCTCCTTCCTTATCCCAAATACAAACTCTACACAAACTGGCATCTCACTCAGCACTCCTCCATCTTGGCTGTTTCTCCTGGCCTACTCCACGTGGCCTCCTTCTGCTACTGGCTCTACTTTCTCTGCTCTCTCATGCTAATCTCAGAAACCAAGAGCATAAGTTCCCGTTCTACCCCCATTTTATACTGTAGCTTCACAACCTCTAATCCAATATACAAAGTCACTTCTCTGAGGCATGATTGGATTGTACCACCCCACATCAAAAAGGGTGGAAAAGGCTTAATCCCAAAACCAAGCCCCAGGCTACAAGGATTCTCAACACACATTAATATCACCTGGGCAACGGCCTCACGTGGGCAGCGCTATTTTTAACAAAGTGAGCATAATATATTTTATCTGCCCAACAGATAGGATGATCCCTATCAAATCTGCATTTTTTTTTTTTTACTTTGGAAATAAAAATCAGATTTTTTGTTTGTTTGTTTGTTTTCTTTTGGTTTACTTTTCCCAGTTTGCTGGAAATGAAAGCCTGGTTTAGTTCTTTTCTTGTGCCAGTTCTTTCCTCAGGTTAGTTAGTCATTCCTCTGATTTGTTTAAAAGGAAACTGCAACCTGCAGAGAACCGCCTGAAGCATTAGGGGGAGAAAACTTTTAACAGCTGCCTGGTGCTGGCCAACGGGCAAATTCTCTCATTGGGTAAAAACTATTTTTCTCCCTCCTCTTATCCATTGTTTCCTACTGCACGACTAAAAGCCCTCTGCAAACACCTGGGTCTGCCAAGCATAATCTGGTCACACGCAGCCACTCTGGCCGCCAGCCAGGAGAGATAGGCACTTACCCCCGGCCTGTTGCTGTGGAATTTACCCTCTCATCTCGGGGTTTGTCTAGGCAGGTCTCTTTTCTACTCTTTTGTCGGTATTATTTCCAGCAAGATAAAGACATTTTAAACTTCTGTAAATTACTCTTTTTTTCCCCTTTCAAATTTTCATCTATCTTGTTTGCAGACCAATAAGTGGAGACACAGATCTTGGAGCTTATCATAGAAGTGAAATTAGTGGAAGTCAGGCAAATGTTAGAAAACTGGAGGCAGAATTAAATGGAACTCTACAGTGTATTCAGATGGAGCATGTTAATTCATAGAAATTAAATATATATATAAATAGAGAAAAATCTGCTAGGTTTTTAATACCTGGGGTGTAAAACAGCAGTTGGAAAATTTTATAGGGCTTTCTAAAGGAATATAGTGGAATATGCTCATTTGTTTTAGATGTAGCATTTTCCTGCATTTTCTCTTTTTTCCTTTGCAGAATTTTTTTTCCTGTTTGACTCTTACCTGCATCTCTTGCTTGGCATCTCAAGTTATTTTTAGATCTGTATGCTGTGCAGCTATATGATATCAAAGGAAAAATTCCTCTGGTTTTTAATGTACTACAATAACAATACTTGGTTCAAACTGTACTGTCTTAAACCCCAGGGAGAAACTCTCCCAAATCACTTTCATTTGTGAAAGCACAGTGAGGACGTGGACCCAAGAGATCATGTGTAACAACCTGGAGGAAAAAGATCTTATGCAAACACTGGCAGCATGCCAGGAGGAAAAGCTGCCACAAAAAAACACATTTTCAAAGATCATTTTATAATGGTCAATAGAAACCAGGTTTTCCTTCTTTTCTTTCTTTCTTAGATTTTATGACACTTAAATCCTTTTTGTTCATAGTGAGCAATGAGGAAAATTGTCCTATTTGTTTCCTTGCTAAATGCCCATATCTTCATTCATCTGTACTTTCCCACATTAAAATCACAAAGGATTTGAAAATGTCATTCCAAAAACTGTGGCTTCAATGTCATCATATTATTTCTTTGGAAATTTTGGCTACTGTGTAAGTACAGCTGCAAAGTCCAAAGAGATTTTTTTTTCTTATTAAGTTGAAGGCCTGTTTCAAAAATATAATGCAGGCAAAATCTTGCTTTTGCTTTGATTTTAATGATAGACCAACCAGATTGTGCCACAAGCATTATAAGCTATAAGCCCACTCTAAATTGCCTTTAACTGTGAGCTTCAAACATGCAGCCTCTAATTGGGCAGGAGCTTTGAATTATTTGAGCTCCATATCCATTTTGAGTTGCAACTTAATCTATTTAATATGGGGTTCCTTCCTTTATAGAGTTGAAAGATTCCACTTGGCTGAAGGCTAAGTGCTAGAAGCCAGACACAGACTTAGATCTTTAGACCAACATCCAGTTAAGAATATCCTAAGTCATTACCAAATTACTAGTATTCTAAGATATTTCTAACCTCCTTGGTGCAGACCTTGAAAAAATCAATACATATCAAGAAAAGATCAGTTTATTAAGACCAGATATACAAGATTTTTGTGCAAGATAAAGATATTTTCAAATTAATTAAAAAATTATTGTAATATGCAGATGATGTTTAATTGACTTGTACACTTGAAACCTGTGTGGTTTTGCAAACCAATGTCAACCCAATAAATGCAATTAAAAATAAATTTTAAATTTTAAAATCACAAACATATTAATAGGGATGTTTTGTTATATTAATAGATGTTTTGTACAACTTTTATAAATATATATATTTAAATATAGTGAATTACTGGTACAAAATTGGATCAGGGTCATATTTGTGACTTTAAAGATATCTTAGCATCTTTAGATCACTGAGAATGACCATATTGACTGTTTTGAGTAAGAAGTATGATATGTTTTGGAAATTTGACAGCATTCTAATTAATGCCTAATCTAAATTGTTCAGTTCAGTGGAAATTATTTCCAACTTGTCAAAAATTTAAAATATGGAGAAAGCAGCATATTCTTAAAGCTTTCCTCAATGTAACTTATTTTCTTCCCTATGCCTGCATCATATAGCCAAAGTTTTTCATTTCAAAAGAATCAGCGCATTAAGAATTCAAATGTGAACTACTAAATTACAATATACTGAAATAATAAAATAGACTTAGAATATAGGAGTGGAGATATATACTAAAAAAGTGATTATAATTATCTACAATACTCATGTTCTTTGGATAAAGACATGAAATCATTTAATTTGTACTAATATGAATTTTTAACATTTCCACCAGGGGGCAGAGTATGCTAACTATTGAATTGGTGGACCCTAAAAGGCTCACAGACAATTTTAGACAGAAGAAAGTTCCACAGATCCTAGGGGAAGACCTTTTAAGTTGTTTGCTGTGCAATTTTCACACCAGTTATAATTATGGTTTTAATTTAAAAATGAAATCTTAAATTAATTGAAAGAAATTGAAAGTAATGGTTTCTCATATTCCCATGTTTACAGATTACTTCATAATTATTTCAACTTGAATTTCATTACTTTTATAAGAAATAAAAATCTTCATAGGAACAAAGTTAGTTATGGAAACTTCAGAAAATATGGACAAATAGAATATATAATATTTTTGAGAGAGAAGATTGGATGTAGGTATGTCTGAGTTAAACTGCATTTAAAAAATTGCATTTATTAGTCAGCTCACCTTTCCTTTTATATTAGCAATGATTATTGGAAGAAGAAAGTAGAAATTTTTATTAGAATAAAGTAGAAATTTATGTGATGCATGAACATTATTTCCCTCATTTCTTTTCAGTGTCCAAGCAAAACCTATGATCCACTGATCAAATCCACCCGAGATTTTCCAGATGATGTCATCAGTTTCATCAAGCGGCACCCTGTGATGTATAAGTCAGTATATCCAGTTGCGGGAGGGCCAACATTCAAGCGAATCAATGTGGATTATAGAATGACGCAGATTGTGGTGGATCACGTCGTCGCAGAAGATGGCCAGTATGATGTAATGTTTCTTGGAACAGGTACGCTAGAACAAGAGTATACTTTCCTTCCAAGGCATTTTTAATTATTACACAGAGTAAACAAAAACTTCAAAGATATTTATTGGTCAAAAACAAAATGAGTAATTACTAGCTAACATCTAGTCGGAATTTTTTTGTTGTGTTCAGATGTCTTAGTCTTTCCTATTGGAAAATTATGCCTTACTCTTCGCCACACCCACACTGGCCTCTTTTCCTCATTAGCTCGTTTTAGGATTTACATGCATAGAGATTTTGGAGGTTACCTTGCTGAGGAATTCTTCAGACCAGGATAGATGCATTTCTTTCCAGGTAGTCATTTGTTAGTTAGTATTTCTTTTTTTTTTTTTTTTTTTTTTTCATTTTTCTGAAGCTGGAAACGGGGAGAGACAGACTCCCGCATGCGCCCGACCGGGATCCACCCGGCACGCCCACCAGGGGCGACGCTCTGCCCACCAGGGGGCGATGCTCTGCCCATCCTGGGCGTCGCCATGTTGCGACCAGAGCCACTCTAGCGCCTGAGGTAGAGGCCACAGAGCCATCCCCAGCGCCCGGGCCATCTTTGCTCCAATGGAGCCTTGGCTGCGGGAGGGGAAGAGAGAGACAGAGAGGAAAGAGCGGCGGAGGGGTGGAGAAGCAAATGGGCGCTTCTCCTGTGTGCCCTGGCCGGGAATCGAACCCGGGTCCTCCGCACGCGTTAGTTAGTATTTCTTAAAATGGCATAACGTGAGTGTTGAATTGACCATCATAAATATCTTCTTGTCTTCTTTGGTATTTATTTGAGATTTCAAAATCTATTTGTGTATTTTGACTGCAGTGCACCTCCTATAGATTAGATGCTCATTACATATTTGTTGAATGACTATAGACCAAAATTAAACAAGTTGGACAAAGCAATGTTTCTTTATTTTCAAACTTCACATTTCCCTTTCCCTACAGACATATTTGATAAGCCAGACCCCAAAGGATCCTTTTACCCAGTTTTGAAAATCAGTGACTTAAGATGGTTTTTAAAAATAGTTACACATTACTTTGTAAAGCTTTTTAAGTAGAAACTTCTTCTTGGAGATTTTATTTCTTATCCTTGAATTTTGTAGATTAAATAGCACTTTCATTATTGGGGCCTGTTGGGGTTGTTTTTGTTTGTTTTTGTCTGACAACTCAGTGATTATAAAACAATAAAAAAAAATTTTTTCTAGAAAGAGACCTATTATTTAGCATATCTCAAAAATGAGAAAAGTATTATCTAAGAATAAAACATGTATCATTAACATAGATACATTGCATCTTAGTATGTAATTTAATGGTTCAAGCATTGCATAATGAAAGATACCAGTTTTCAAGAAATAAACATTTTTTATAGAACTAGATTTTGAGAAGTACAGACAATGTTAGAATAATTTTATCCTAAAAAATATGTTTGTTCTATAGAAGTTAGGTTTATTAGAAAGCATGTGTGTAAAAGATTCAAGAATTTTCAAGAAAGGAGTCAAATCTGATTATGTTACAAATGACAAATCCAAGGCCAAGGAAAAGAAGTTATATTCCCAGTGCTACAAAGACTGCTATTGAAAAGTCAATGCTTGAAATAATTAGGTTGTCAATAGTTCTAATAAGCTTGCCACTTAATTTCTACTATCTTCTCAAAGCTCATTCAAAACTAGTTTTTGAACATTTCAGTGTCATAAATGTCATTCTGCCACTAGGTGGTAGTATGTAACTTTTGCTGATTAAATTATAAGGATGCTAAGATAGATTTTCAATTTTGACATTTGGAAAATTTATATTTAATATTTTTTAAGGATTGCAGAGTCACTTAAAGACTATCTTGTGTAAATAGGATTATTACCACTCATGTTAATATACTCCAACCACAGTGCTTAGAACTTTAAGAGCATCTATTTTGTATAAGTTAATTTGCAAATATGATTCCTTTCTTTTAATAAAATGTTCTTTAGATTGTCTTTCTGTAATCATGTGCCACCTCGTGTAACTGCAATATAAGATCTTGTACTTAAAGCATCTTTTAAAAATGTTGAATTTTGGTTTATATTATTAACCATTTTATAGTTTTATTAAATTCAACTAAAATAATCTTAAAACTTTGGTTTCTAGCTTGCTAATAATGTTTCTGTATATAAAATACATTTGATAAGTTAAGTTACAGTTTCCTTCATGTAGATAACTTTAATGATTTCTCTTTCATTTGTTAATATTATTTAAATATATATCTTTCCTTTTTTGTGAATTGAATATAATAATTACTGAATAAATATTTGTTATATCAAGAGAGATCAAGAAGTTGAGATTTTTTTACTCTAATGTATTTAACTTTTTAAATGAAGTTTCAAAATATTATTTCATTTTTGTTATCAACCAGTGAGCTATATATGAGCTATATATATATTCCTCTTGTTAGGAATATAATCCAAGCACATGACCTTTTTTTTTTTTTTGTATTTTTCTGAAGCTGGAAATGGGGAGGCAGTCAAACAGACTCCCGCATGCGCCCGACCCGGATCCATCTGGCACGCCCACCAGGGGGCAATGCTCTGCCCATCTTGGGGCGTTGCTCTGCCGCAATCAGAGCCATTCTAGTGCCTGAGGCAGAGGCCACAGAGCCATCCTCAGCGCCCGGGCAAACTTTGCTCCAGTGGAGCCTTGGCTGCGGGAGGGGAAGAAAGAGACAGAGAGGAAGGAGAGGGGGAGGGGTGGAGAAGCAGATGGTTGCTTCTCCTGTGTGCCCTGGCCAGGAATAGAACCCGGGACTCCTGCACGCCAGGCTGACGCTCTACCACTGAGCCAACCGACCAGGGCCCAAGCACATGACTTTTAATATTTTTTTGTAAATATGTTTTATGAGATATATGCTATAATATTTTGGCAAGGGAGAATCATATACATTAAGCTTTACTTCGTGCATGCTTTACTTAATCTGATTTCTTGAGAGACATTCAGAGAAATATTGGGATGTCATGTGAAGATTGCTAGCAATATGTTTACATCAAAACATTGAAGAAGAAATAGCAGGATCATGGGCACTGTATTTTTTCAGACATTGGGACAGTCCTAAAAGTGGTCAGCATTTCAAAGGAGAAGTGGAACATGGAAGAGGTCGTACTGGAGGAGTTGCAGGTATTCAAGGTAAGACTCCATCCAGAGTTCTGGGAGAAGAGATGCTGAAACTGACAAAGCTTTGATATAGGACATGTTTTTAATACATCATCACTTTTCCTGGAGAATTCTTTGCAAATAACTTTTTTTTTTCCTTTTCCTTAAGCAATGAAAAAAAAATGTTTAGACAATTAAAAATAAGACTCACTTCCCCCTGTAGAATACCACTGAGTGCAGGGCTCCTGGGGTTACCCCTCATTACTGCATTCTCGGAGCGTGTGGCCAGACAAATTGCCACAGTGGATAGAGCCTGGGTCTCTTGTTACCCAGATGCTTTTCTGTTTTATAAATTTTACTTTTCAGTTTTCCTCAATTGAATTTGAGAAAACTGGAAAAGTTTTATGAGCCATTGCTTTTCTGTAAGAAAATTTAAAAAAATAGAAAAGCTTGTATGAAAGTAAGCCTTCAGGTATGTTAAATTCCTCTCACCCACCAAAATAGTTAATAAATATAAAATAATAGTTTTCTAGATTTTTGAAATGTCTTTGACTTTTAATAGTAAATTCTTTGTAGATACTTAATGAAATTCAATTTAAAATTATTTTCTAAAGATAACTTTAGATATAAACTTTTATTGCTAGAAAAGCTTTTAAAAATATGCTCTTTTATAACATTTGTTGTTGAAACAGTTTATTAAAACGAACTGTTTCCATGTAAGCATCTACCTATTACCTTAAAAGAGTGTAGAACTCTCCTGTGAGGGGCTTGAGTTAATTAACATGCTGAGTTCCACAGGACCGTGTTTACATTGTGAAGATATTAGTGGTCAAGAAGTTAACAAGAAAAAGACCTGCTTTCTGGCATCTACCTAAAACAAAGTCTTGGTGGTTCCAAAGAGAGAAGCTGGTGTCAATGTGAATGTGAATACCAGAAGCCAAAAATAAAGCCCCCACAACACAGATAGGAACATTAGAATAAATGTATTTGTCAGTTGTCAGGAACAATTGTATGGATTTCACTGTTAATATTAAATAACAAAACTGTTCTCTGAAGTATATAACATAAAAGATATATGGCTAGAACTTTCTCACTTTAAAATTTTTTCTGCATATATTTTCTTAAATTTGTCACATTTGGTACTGTTTTGTTGTAGTAAATATTGGCTAGTGAAAAATGAATGAATTTAGATAGACTAGATAGACCAATAGATAAAAAATTTTAAAATGTTTATTTTATTTTATTTTTTTAGTTTGGTAGCTTTTTTATTCAGGTGTCTGATTTTATATTATATGCATCGAACCATTTCTTCTACAAATAAAACTGGTCATAGTTTATATCAAGATATTAGGTGCATCAATATCTTACAGTATTCCATAAGGAATGTGATCATCCACAAGGAGCACTACAGTGTGTCTGTAAAGTCATGGTGCACTTTTGATCGGCACAGGAAAGCAACAAAAGATGATAGAAATATGAAATCTGCACCAAATAAAAGGAAAACCCTCCCAGTTTCTATATGATGATGTGGCAGCATGTGCACATGCGCAGATGATGACATAACACCGTGTATACAGCGGAGCAGCCCACAGCCATGCCAGTTGAGATGTGGACAATACAGAGGAAAGTTCAGTGTGTTCTGTGGCTCGCTAAATTCGAATCCGTGACCAAAGTACAACGTGAATATCGGCACGTTTATAACGAAGCCCCACCACATAGGAATAACATTACTCGGTGGGATGAGCAGTTGAAGGAAACCGGCAGTTTGGTGGAGAAACCCCGTTCTGGTAGGCCATCAGTCAGTGACGAGTAGAGGCTATACAGGATAGCTACCTAAGGAGCCCTAAAAAATCTGTGCGTGAGCCACATCGAACTGCACTAAATAAGTATGAAACTGGGAGAGTTTTCCTTTTATTTGGTGCAGATTTCACATTTCTATCGTCTTTTGTTGCTTTCCTGTGACCGGTCAAAATTGCACCATGATTTTACGGACACACTGTATATAACTCTTGAAAACTCTGCTCCTGGAACAAGATTTTCAACTACTGATCTAAGTAAGGGCAGGAAAATGTAATAAATAATTATGGAGATGTTCTTGTCAACACTAGTTTGAATTATATGAAAGCAGTTAAGATAAGCAGATTTAGAAGAAGGAGAAACATTGTAGGAACTGAGAATGATTTTCAGTGTAGTTTCTCATACAGTTAGTTGATTTTTCTTTAATAAGATACTTTAAAATAACTGTTTTGATAACTTCTATTAAAGTAGACTCACTACCCATCAGAAGGAAATAGTCCACATTAACATCCTCTCCTCCCTGTGTAACAACAGAGCCTTAAAGTTTACTTTACTGATCTTTGGTACAAGATAATATAATATATCGGCTACTAGAAAGACTGTTAATGCTTATTAACATCTAATTTCTTTTTCAGCACTCATCAGTCATCTTGAACATGGAGTTGTCTTTGAAGCAGGTATTTTCTCATTTTTGTGTACAATTTAACCACATAGCAACAGGGTGATTGAATCAAAGTTTAATTTTAGGGAAAATCTATTGAAATTGGATGTTAAATTATAATGATAGAAAAAGCTTTAGATTATGTGTTTATTTTATAACTGATTAAAGGCTGTTATTTCAGCCTTGCCTTAGGACAAGTAAAACCAAATTTCATTAACTGAATAATATAGTCTCCCCTTTCCCTGGCTCTTGAAAATTGAACTCACTTTTCTAGTCTCATGAGGAAGACTTTCTGTCAAGGGCATGAAGTAATTCCTGTAGACTGCCAACCCTAATTATTAAAAATGGTTTTTAATTAGGGAGTCTAGGAGTTAGACTATGAACTGGGGTGGGAAATAGCCCAACAGTTAACCATCCTGTCATTTAATATATGACTACAGAATCAATTTCCTCAACAACAAAGTTAGAAAAATAATATCTACTACCTAATAAATGGAATGTTGCATGCAAAATTTTAGACTGAGAGCTGGTACATTGTCAATGTAAAGTCAATGATAGCGGATAATAATCACAATATTTTATATATTTTGCCATTATCAGATATGATACTCCAAGTCCCATCTTATTCAAAAGATTAAGATTTGCATTCCCATTTCTATATGTACCCCTAAAGTCTAAGAAAGTCATGTCGGCCTAGCGTGCGGAGGACCCGGGTTTGATTCCCGGCCAGGGCACACAGGAGAAGCGCCCATTTGCTTCTCCACCCCTCCGCCGCACCTTCCTCTCTGTCTCTCTCTTCCCCTCCCGCAGCCAAGGCTCCATTGGAGCAAAGATGGTCCGGGTGCTGGGGATGGCTCTGTGGCCTCTGCCTCAGGCGCTAGAGTGGCTCTGGTCGCAACATGGCGAAGCCCAGGATGGGCAGAGCATCGCCCCCTGGTGGGCAGAGCGTCGCCCTTGGTGGGCGTGCCAGGTGGATCCCGGTCGGGCGCATGCGGGAGTCTGTCTGACTGTCTCTCCCTGTTTCCAGCTTCAGAAAAATGAAAAAAAAAAAAAAAAAAGAAAGAAAGAAAGTCATGTGATAACATATTCAATATTAAGGTGTTGCTAAAATTGTCTTAGATTGCTATGCCTAGTATTATACAGGTATTATTAAGGAAAAACTCTAAATAGGTTTTTTCTTCAGTATTTTCCATTTATTTGTTCATTCATTCAATAGTTAGTTGAGGTTGCTGTAAAGCCAGTAGCCAGGGCCACCATCACAGCTGCCTGGCCCATGCAGGTTCACATTAGTTTCGGACAGATGGTAATAAAACAATGGAGCCAAAAACTGGTGGGCCATCAGCTTTAATCCTAGTTTGCACCCGGCGGGCAAGCAATACACACAGTGGGAAGACACTTTCCTTTCCATTCTGGGCTCTCAAAGCCACTGACTTATCTGAGTTTCCTAGAATCAAAGGTTTCTAGCTCACCAGCCTCATTCTCCTCTGTTCCCCATCTCCTTCTCTCTGCACAAACTCTACACAAACTGGCTTCTTCTTCAGCACTCTGCCATCTTGGCTGCCTCTCCTCCCCTCCACGTGGGCATTTTCTACTCTCCTACAGCATGGGCCTCTCCTAGAACAGGGGTCAGGAAACTTCTTGGCTGAGAGAGCCATGAACGCCACATATTTTAAAATGTAATTCCATGAGAGCCATACAACGACCCGTGTAGTTATGCATTATCCAATAAAAATTTGTTGTCCTGGAGGACAGCTGTAATTGGCACCAGCCACCCACAACCTGAAGAGCGGTAGGAAATGAATGGATTGTAATACATGAGAATGTTTTATATTTTTAACGTTACTATTTTTTTTATTAAAGATTTGTCTGTGAGCCAGATGCAGCCATCAAAAGAGCCACATCTGGCTCATGAGCCATAGGTTCCTGACCCCTGTCCTAGAACATAATCATTCTTCTCCTCTAATGCTTATCTCAGGAACTGAGAGAGAGCAAGCTCCCAGTCTGCCCCACTTTATAGTGTAGAAACCAAAACCTTTAATCCAATATACAAACAATGAAGTCTCTGATACAAAGTCACTTATCTGAGGCATAATGGGATTCCTCATGAGAGTGCACCACCCCACATCAAACAGGATGGGAAAGGCTTAGCCTTAAAACTAAGCCCCAGGCTACAAGGATCCTGCCTGCCCACAGCCCACCCCCAACACACATTAATATAATCACACCCATCCAAAGCAAAAGGGCAACCAATAACATCACCTGGGCGATGGGCTTCCACATGGGCAACGCCATCTTTAACAAAGTGAGTGTAATATATTTTATCTGCCCAACAGTGGCCTACTGCTGTCCTTGAAGGGTAGAGAGACGCATGGATAGCATAGCTTCTGGAAGGTTGTGGTGGAGCTGGGAGACAAAGGAACTGCTACAGTGCAGAAACCAATGGAAGCATGTGCTACAGAGACAGCGGAGGGGGACTGGTCTAAAAGGAAGCCCAGGGGAGCAAGAAAAGAGAGCTACACACCAAGATATGTAACCTGAGCCATCAAGGATGTTGCTGTTAATCAGATAAAAGAAGGGGAGATGGATGGGGAAATGTGTGCCTAGTAGAAGAGAACATTTGAAAAGATGTGAAGAGAGAGAGGCCATAGTTTATTCTAATAAGTTTCTGTACAATTAGAACAAAGGGCATGTGTGTGCTATAGGGACAAGAGGCTAGAACTGAATCTGGAGAAATAAGACAGAGTAAGATTAGGTATATCTTTATACATCCTCCTAAGCAGGTTATCAGTTTTATCTCAGGACAATGAAATGTTTAAGCAGGAGGTTGCAGTGATAAGATTTTCCTTTTAGAGAGATCAGTCTGGGGTGGCAGTGCCAAAGATAGATTGAGTCTTAGGTTAGAGGTGGGTGATGTTGGAAAACAAGGCTAAAGCCAGCGGAAATATTAGGACACTTACATGTAATCCAGGAAAGAAATGATAAGGACTGGAACAAAGCAGTGGAGAGGGAGAAGAGAAAATAGATTAGAGAGTTCTGTATGAGAGAATGGAAAAGATAAGGTGACAGACTGAAGGACAGAGAAAGAAGATTCAAAGACAACTCCCAGATTTGTGTCTGAGGTGGCTGGTAACATGCCTATTGCCAAAGTGGGGTAGCAGGAGTTGATTTAGGGGAAACAGTGTGTCTACATTTGTGTTGTTTTCAAGGTACAGTCTCTGCACAATAAGAAGGGTAAAGAAATGAGAATAGAAAAGACAGAGACCCAACATTTAATGCAAAGAAAGGAATCATTAAAGGAAACAGAAGTCAAGCAGAAATAAAGAAGAACTAGAGAAAGTCCTTATTTTTAAATATTATAGAGAATTGAATAAAACAAATACTGAAAACTGTACATTGTATTAGCCACCAGGAAGTCTCAACTGACAGTTGAATGGGTGGTAGAGGTAGAAGACAGATTTCTGTAGGTTGAGTACATGTATATTATTTGTGCCAGTATCTATTTTCTCACATTTTTTTCTCCATATAAAGTTTCACGTGGTCCACTAGAGTTGATCATGAGTTCTGGAAGGCACAGACTACGGCGTAGTCACTTGTACATCTCCCTTTTCCCCACTCCCTCACCAAAACACATACACGCAAATGAATACATGTAGAGAGCAGTGCCACCAAAACACATACATGCAAATGAATACATGTAGAGAGCAGTGCATTAATTTCAGAGCTTACTCTCAAAATAGAGTTATATTGTCTGGGCTTTTCAGTACTCTGTAGCCTTTCCTTTGTGCTGCAGCCACCCTCAGTCTACTTAATACTTCTTTCACAGGGATACCAAATACTTTCTCTCCCACTTATAACCCATTTTCCTTCAGGGATCAGTATGTACTTCATTAGCAAATGAAATGGTTAGTTAAAACCACAGGCAAGTTTTATAAATCTCTTTCCAGTCATCTCTTATGCAAGAAACCATGTCAGGTGAGGACCATCAGGATTGCCTATAGCATGTGTGCTTGATATAATCTACCAAAGAATATTTTCATCTATTGAGAAGGAATTTGCCATTTTAATTCCTCAGTCTAGTAGCTGGTTTTTAACCTTCTTACATTACTGCTAAGGTTACTCTAGCCCTATAGAAATGCTCCATTTCAATTATCAGGGTCTTCACATCGCCATCCTGCCAGGGGTGGGAGTGATTTGACTTATCTTACTTTTTGTTACATGTCTGTACAGGTGTTTATTATGAGCAGGACACCTGGGAGACAGAATTAGATCTGTGATGTTGTTTCAAGATAGGGAAATTCTTAAGACTAGCTTGAAAGATGCTGTTAATTTATTTGTTTTGCCTGTTTTGCAGCAACAGTTATACATCGGTTCCCGAGATGGATTGGCTCAGCTCTCATTGCACAGGTGTGACACTTACGGGAAAGCCTGTGCGGACTGTTGTCTTGCCAGAGACCCCTACTGTGCCTGGGATGGAACTGCATGCTCTCGATATACACCCACTTCAAAAAGGTACAAGGCACATGGAGTTGTTATGATGCCTCCTTTTCTGTACAACGAATATTTCACATGAATACCTTGTCTTAAGTTTAAATTAAAGAGAAAATATTATATAGAAAGCCTGGTGTATAGAAGGAATATTTAGATTAAAATATTTTCTAGGTTTACATAACACTACATTTTGAAGAATAAAAAAAAATGTTTTGAAATTCTGAAAAGTAGAACTTTAAAAAAAACCTGATATATTGTTTATATTCTTTTTTCTTTATTGGTGTTAAACACCATTAAAATTTGTTTTCTTTGTTACTTTATTCTTTCTATATTCATCCCTTCTTATTTCTAAATAATTATGCACTTATTGTTTTGTATAGTACGTGTAGATATATTTGTTTGTGAAAGTATCCAGTGACTTGGTACAATTTTACTTTTATAGTAATAATTCTAACTTGGCTAATTTCTGCCACTCACGTATATTTAAACATTAACATATGCCCTATTATTTGTACTGCGTTGCTTTATGTAGCTTAAAAACAATGCTATTATGAGTCAACAATTCCCAGCCAGGGATTTATACTACACTCACATGGGCCGAAGTATCCAAGTTATATGTTCAAAGATGTTCATTTCAGCATTTTTTCAATAAGAAAATTAATGTCTGCCCATTAATATGACTGATGCTAGCTAAATATATTATAATACAATTATCTTTTAAATGTGGAACATAGTAGTAATATATCTGTCAAAGTATATTTTCCTTTAGGCAAAAAGTCAGCTAATTGTATATGGCATTATTTTTTTTTAATCTTTAGGTCTTTATTAACAAAATAAGGTAACAGGTAAGCATATGTTAGTTTCATACTACTATACACTTTTTATTTTGAAATGTATCTGATTTGTCAAATTGCAAATTTTAGGGATGACAGATTGAATGTATAGTACAATAGCAGATACCTCTTAAAATTAGGAGGAATTTTATAATCCTTGAAATTGGGATTACAAATTGAAAATAAGAAGTGACCAACATTTTGTTATAGATTTTGTTCAAGAATATACTCATCACAATGAGTATCTGGGGAGTGCTTTTCTTTTCTAAAAGTTAAAAAATAAGATTGCATATTAGTTGGTAATGAACCTTCAGTTTGATGAATTGACCCTGTTCCTTAAGAAGTCAAGATTTTAAAATATCATTGACCTCTGTACCTTATACCATCATACGTTTTTCTTCTTGTACTTCCCAAGGCTATAGCTATGATTTGCAGACATGCCACTGTGATATTTTCCCTTTACAGCATAATATCCTTGTGAGCCAAAAAAATGTGTATGAAAGATGAATCTTGTTCAGGGTTGTCATCGGGTCAACATTGTCCTTAGAACACTCTTGTTATTGCAGAAGTTTAGCTGTGACTTCTGTGATCTCTTAAGTGACAATATATTGTAAAATAGCCAAAGAAAATAAAAATATATTTAATTATATAATAATTTCTTTAACTTAGATGTAGCAATTTTTTTCATATAATAGCTATTTTCTTTTAAGGAAATATGTGACAATAATGCACAAAACCATTATTTTATTATTACCATTATCATCACTACTATCAGAAAACGTGAAGTGCAGATCAGCAAAGACAAGTGACATGTGGGCCATTCACACCACATCAAATCTGTTCTCCTATTTTAAGTGACACTATTTTACTTGTTGCTTAATAAAATCTAATACTGAATCTTCATATGATAAGGTGTTTTGTATTTGTGTGTACTTTCTTAGCCACTAACTAAGGTTGTTTTACATCATATTATTTTCCCTATGACTGGCTTAAAAAAGAGGGGAAGGGTGGTTACTCCCATTTGATATATGTAAAACCTGGATTATATTTATAGTCAACCTATTTTGTTGTCAAAAGTCAGAAAAAAAAGAACATCGTAGTAGTTAAATTCAGATCATCTTATTGCCCAAATAAGATTCATCCTGTTAGGATTCTACTAATAATAATAATAATTTATTTTAACGTTAGTGATTGAAATTGCATTTAAGTTGAGCAGTAAGATAAGCATAGTTCTGTTTCTGCCACTGTTACTAATGTTAGCTGTAAATTTTCTATGTTCCAGTTATCATGCTTGAAGTTCTAAACAGTTTAATTTGTTTTCTATAGGCGAGCTAGACGCCAGGATGTTAAGTACGGAGATCCAATCACCCAGTGTTGGGACATAGAGGACAGTAAGTATAAAGTTAATGTGCTTTTCTATCATTTGAAATTTTAAGCCTAATCTTTTTGTGTCTTTTCATTATTTGACTTAAAACATCGATTATATAGGAAGATATCATTTTGTGTATGCTTATATTCTGAGAAAGCAACAGGAGATTTTATAAATCAACACCCTGTCCATGTGTCTAAGTGAAGAATCCTTTGTTAGATCATTATTTCATATGTCTTTTAAAAATTCTATCTTTTTTTCTACTGCCTTATCTATTTTTGTAAAGTTTGAAAACTGTTAGTAGAGATAAAGCAAGATACAGTCCAAAACATACGGACATTTAAAGAAAACTCAAAAAGACCCTCCCAGGAAGGTCTGATAGAAATATAGGCTAGGCACCTTTTAGAAAGAAGTTTTAGTTAGCTTATGCATTATTACTACTCACTTACTAATTCGGGTCTTCATTTCATCAGTAAATATTTATTAGTAGTTCCATGTGCGTATAATTGTCTCAGCTATGCTTTGAGACAGTGAAACTCCTTAGAGAGCTTATAGTTCTTTGGGGAGATGTCATAAGGCACAATTAGTAATAAGGGAGTGTAGCAAAAGGAGAAATCACCAGAGACTGTGTAGTTCAGAGGAAATTTTATAGAAATTTGAAAAACTGAATATGAAAAGTACGGAGTGGAGAATAGGGGGTTTGTTAAGTAAGTGTGCAAATAAAAAAAATCTATAAAATTAGTTATTTTCCACTGTCAATATCTGCCATCAGCTAGAGAATTTCAGTGCACGTGCGTGCACGCACACACCCACACACACACAGCTGGAGGGAGAAAAGAACTGCCTTGCTGTCATCACATTATTAGTAACCACCCCATGATTGAATAAACAGCACAAATTTTATAGTCCCTAACTTAAGATCCAGCAATGTTTTCCTAATTTAAAAACATAACAATCATGTATAACGCATAATTTTATTCTTCTGAAAAAGAAGCCCTGGCTTAGAATCATGTTTAACTTCTCATTGTGATATGTACGTGACTCACTGTCCTATCCAGTGTTTTATTTGAAAATGATCACCATGTGCTGAGTGTGCAGTTTTCCACATGTGCATATGACATTTATCAGGAAATATTATAGGTATTGAAGACATATCAATGAGCAAAAAAGAAAACAATCTGTACACTTGAAACCTATGTAACTTTATAAACCAATTTGACCCCAGTAAATTTCATTTAAGAAAATAAAACAAAACAAAAAACAAGAAGAAAAAATAAAACAATCTGTGTATTCACAGAACTTATATTGAAGTGTGTATTAGGGGAGGGAAAGGCAATAAACATAAAAACTAGTACAATACATGCTGTGTCTGATAAAGGTAAATGCTATGAAGAGATAAAAAACACAAGTGCTGCCCATGGTCCTTACAATGACTGTCTCCTCTATACCACCCCCCATGCTTGCTCTAACCCATTGCAGACAGATTTTTCTAATCAGCATCATCACTTTACCCAATCCATTTAGTATCCGGGTCACCAGCAATTTCCTCCTTGCCAAATCCAATAGCCAATTTTCACTTCCCAGTTTTACTTCATCTCTAGCTCCTTCTTCCTTGAAACACTTTCATTACTTGACATCCATGTAGTGATGTGCTGGAGCCAGTTCTTATGCCCCCATAAGAACTGATTGTTGATTAGGAAATTTGTAAGCTGGTTTTAACCCATCGGTAGTTTGAATCAGCCACGGTGGGCATTTTCACACCAGAAAAATCAACACAGACTAGAAATCAAAGCCTTGTATTTTCAGAGGTGCTGTCTCAACACACCTGTTCTTCATGGTCCTACATCTATCTACTTTACAGGTTGCTCCTCCTGAGTGTTTCTTTTTCATCTCACTATCTAAATATCCAACCTCTGCCTCTTAACTCTCTAGTACCATCAATGTCAATACTACCAGACTCCCAAATTCATGGTCCAGTCCTGAGTTTTCTCCTTGTGTAAGACTGTGTGCTCATCTGCTTACTCAAGAACACTTCTTCAATACCCAAAATTCATCTGCAATTATATGGCAAAAAAATTCTTATCTCCTCCAAAACGGATCTGTTCTTCAGAATTTCTCATATTAATTAATAGTACCCCTATTCACCCAATTGTTTAGGTCAAAAAGCAGCTAGAAGTCATCTCTTTATTCTTCTCTTTCCTTGGCTTCCTGTCACCAACTTCTCTGTGAGATCATTGGACTCTGCAGCTACAACGATATAATTATCACCTCTGTAGATGCCCCCTTATGGAATCCTCCGTCCTCCCATGCATCCATTAACTTGAGTTCCCTGCTTTCATGCTTGGCTACAGTCTGCATCTACTTCCACAGCATAACCTTTCTAACATCTTCAGTCAGATCATACTATTCCCTTACTCAGTGGTGGGATTCAAATAATTTAACAACCAGTTCTCTGCCCTAATGACCGTTTTAAATATAAAAAAATAATATACTGAAAGGTAGTATATTATTTCATGCATTTAATGCTTAAATAAGAACAATAGACCTGACCTGTGGTGGCACAGTGATTAAAGCATTGACCTGAATGCTGAAGTCGCTGGTTCAAAACCCTGGGTTTGCCTGGTCAAGGCACATATGGGAGTTGATGCTTCCTGCTCCTCCCCCTTCTTTCTCTGTCCTCTCTAAAGTGAATAAATAAAATCTTAAAAAAAAAAACCAGAACAATAAAAGTACACAAAACTAGATTGTTATAAGAGTTTTAAAATATTAAGGAAAAAATATTAAATAATACCTGACAAAAAACAATAATGTAAGATGACAACTTCTCACCCCCTGGTTGTTTGGCACTTTTTCTCTTTATATTACATGGTTGTCTACTGAAGTTACAAACATGAGAGAATTCCATTGTAATCAAAGGTGTAATGAGTTTTATGAAATGAATAAATAAATATTACAAACATAGTTCTGTGAGATTTTTTTCATCTATGGATGGAATGAACATTACTATGGGCGCTTAGAATACATTGTTGAGCAGAGGAACGTTAAAAAAAAAAGAAGAAATGTAAATTAGTGACTTCCACATTGGGTAACTGCTCAGCTGCCCACAATAGGAAGAACCCTGATTACAAGAGCCATTTTAACAACCAGTTCCCCAAACTCAACAAAAGTTAGGCATCAGTTCTGCCGAACCGGGGTGAGCCGGCTGAATCCTACCACTACTCTTACTCACAATCTTTCACTTGCTTCTTAGAACAATTAGTAAAAGCTCCACAGCCTTTACCACGACCTGATCTGGTTTCTAATCCAGTCTCTGACCCTTTTCATATCATTGTTGAATGACCCCCTGACTGTCTGCTGTTTGTTAAAAGCATCAACCTGGTTCCTGACTCAGCTGTGTTTGCATTTGATTCCTCTGTACCTGAAAAACTCTTCTCGTCAGGTATCCACAGAGCTTCATCTTCACATCATTTACCTCTATGCTTTAAAAGATTAATTTTGCAGGCCTGCCCTTCCTGACCATCCTATCTGAAATATCCTTCTTCCCTTTATTTTCTAATTGGTATTATTTTTATTTGTACTAGGTAACAGTGACAGATACTGTGTTTTTTATTTGTTCACTTGATTACTTTGTCTCTGTCACTAGAATGTAAGTTTCTTGAGGGTAGTGCATTTGCCTGTCACAGTCAGCAGTAAATCCCTAGCACCTAAAGCAACATCAGTATGGAAGCACTCAAGAGTGTTTGCATGAGCCCTGGCCGGTTGTCCAGTGGTAGAGCATCAACGCGGTGTGTGGAAGGCTTGGGTTCTATTTCCAGTCAGGGCACACAGGAAAAGGAACCATTTGTATCTCTCCCCCTCCCCTTCTCTCTGTATCTCTTCCCCTCTGGCAGCCATGGTTTGATTGATTCGATTGCATTGGCCTGGGCACTGAAGATGGCTCCATTGAGCCTCTGCCTCAGGTGCTAAAAATAACTTAGTTGTGAGCATGGCCCTAATGAGCAAGCAGAGCATCAGCCCCAGATGGGGTTGCTGGGTGGATCCTGGTCAGGGTACATGTGGGAGTCTGTCTCTCTGTCCCCTCTCCACTTAAAAAAAAAAATGTTTGCCCTATGCATGGGTAAAGGAAAGGATACTCAGAAATGTAGTATTTAAGCTATGTTCTAAGAAGGGAGTCAAAATTCAGAAAGCAGAAGCCCCAGATACTTAAGACAGTGGTCCCCAACCTTTTTGGGGCCATGGACTGGTTTAATGTCAGAAAATATTTTCACGGACTGGCCTTTAGGGAGGGATGGATAAATGTATCACGTGACCAAGACAAGCATCAAGAGTGGGTCTTAGACAGATGTAACAGAGGGAATCTGGTCATTTTTAAAAAATAAAACATTCAGACTTAAATATAAATAAAACGGAAATAATGTAAGTTATTTATTCTTTCTCTGTGGACCAGTACCAAATGGCCCACGGACTGGTACTGGTCCGTAGCTCGGGGGCTGGAGACCACTGCTTTAAGGCAGCTCTGAGCTGCTGGTCAGCCAGAATGGCAGGTCGGGACTTTGTAGACTGCCAACCAGCATTGGCAAGCACACCTGAATTTGTTCGGCCACAACCTCTCCCCTCTTGCCACAGAGCTTGCTTTAGGCACCCGTGCACCCTGCAATGAGGGTAATTAAAACCAGAAAGAGCTCACATAGGTTTTGTTAGTTTGTGGTGATCTCTGTGTAATTTCATGGAGTTTATGTTTATGCAGTAGGTGCTAAACAGCTATTTAATATCTCTATTAAAAGTATTTATTTGTTTGTTTGTTTACTTATTATTCATTAAGATAAGAAGAGGTAGAGGTAGAGTCCTGCATGTGTCTTAACCAGGATCAACCCGGCAAGCCCACTAGGGGGCAATGCTCTGCCCATCTGGGGCCAACTCACTCCAATTGAGCTATGGCTGCAGGAGGGGATGAGAGAGAGAGAGAGAGAGAGAGAGAGAGAGAGAAGTGAGAGGGAGTGGGGTAGAGAAGCCAATGGGTGTTTCTCCTGTGGGCCCCAACCAGGGATCAAACCTGAGAAATCCACATGCCGGGCTGACACTCTACCATTAAACCAACCAACCAGAGCCAAAAAGTCGTTTTAAAATATAAAAATAATTGATACCTATATAGATAACTGATTGGAATAAAAGACAGAGATTAGAATTGAATAATTGTCAAATAGATGTTCCTTTCCCTTTCCTTCCTTCCTGCTGTTTTAAAACATTATTGTAAATAACTTTCGCACCTTTAAAAATTGATAGTAATAGAATATTATATATCATGTTTGTATGTGTATATTATACATGCATATATATAAATATACATATGTTTTTAAATTTAAAAATAGGAAATTTAGGCCCTGGCTGGTTGGCTCAGCGGTAGAGCGTCGGCCTGGCATGTAGGAGTCCCGGGTTTGATTCCTGGCCAGGGCACACAGGAGAGGCACCCATCTGCTTCTCCACCCCTCTCCCTCTCCTTCCTCTCTGTCTCTCTCTTCCTCTCCCACAGCCAAAGCTCCATTGGAGCAAAGATGGCCCGGGCACTGAGGATGGTCTGTAGCCTCTGCCTCAGGTGCTAAAGTGGCTCTAGATGCAACAGAGCGATGCCCCAGAGAGGCAGAGCACCAACCCCTGGTGAGCATGCCGGGTGGATCCCGGTCGGGTGGATGCGGGAGTCTGTCTGACTGCCTCCCCGTTTCCAGCTTCGGAAAAATGAAAAAAAAAAAAAAGGAAATTTAAAATTCAGAAATGAAACAAACATTATTGGAAGCAACAGTAAAATTATTTTCAGCCAAAGTGATGATTTTATGTTAAAGGGTCACTGTTGCTACTGATTGGAGAAAGGATATCATGGAGTCAGCTCACTATTTCACTATTCTAGTTTTCACTAATTTATCTTTTATTAAATTGACCAATGTTTTGGTTAAGTCAGCCTGAATGAGTTTCTCCAGAATTCATGGCCTTGGCCAGCACTGAATGATCCACCTGCATCCCCTGCTTTGCTCACGAGCCCCTTTTCCTCAGGAACACTTTCTCTGTTACTATGAAATGACACGTGTCTTTGTCTCCCAGATCGGCTCTGGTGATCTTTCTGTGCATTAGGAATTTATTAACTGTGAAAAGCATAGTTATAATCTGTTCAATTGACAGAGATAGTGGATAGATTACAGATTTCAAATGGAATCCACACATTTTGAAGGTTAGATTGTAGACAGATCATAATGGTGTCAGCATGCTTCACTTAACTATTGCTGGTAAAACACAAGTAACTTCAAAAGAAGTTTCTTAAAAAGAAGCCTAACCAATGGATGTGTGTGCATTTCTGCCATTTGCTGATAATTTTGTGTGCTTAGGTTTAGGATTTACTTAGGTGCCTTAAGCCCTACTCTGGTTTATGCCTAAAAAGCTAAGTAAGCCCATCTGCAGAATTGAGACATCTGAACAGATGATGAAAAAGTGCATGTTTAGGCCAGGTTGAACAGCAGTCATTTTTTATTTGATCAAATTTGAGCTACAGATCTTAGATCACACATGGGACACAGCCCTTGGCTACTCTGGATGGAATGTATTTCAGATGGTGCAGCTGATTTACGAGAAGAAGGTGTCTGAGACACTGCTCCTTGAGCATCTCATTAACCACTTACAGCAGATGCACACTGGGCCAAAGCATCCCTCTTTGAATAAAAGAGAACATACAAGGTGGGGCAAAAGTAGGCTTACAGTTGTTCATATGGGACATCAATAAATAATAATACAGGAATAAATTCTGTTTCACATACAACTGTAAACCAACTTTTACCTGATCCTGTGTTTTGGGAGATAATATAGATAAAATTCTGATTCTGCATATTGGAACATCTAGATTATTACTATCCTAAGATTGCATCAAGTATAGACCACTGTACTTACTTTTCTGACACTGTATTTCTTAAAGTTATGTGTTCAGCTCTGTAGACAATTTATGGTAGAATTTCTTGGTAATGTGAAATACTCTTCCAGAACTAGCTACAAAATTGGCTATTTTTATACAAAATAAAAGGTGTTAAAGCTTTAGAAGATAATAATGGTTTATTCATTTCAGCTCAGAGACAGACTCAATGTTTAGATTACATCTGGTAAATTCTTGCCTTAAAAAGTCAATTCCAAATAGTTAATATATTGACGAAAGAGTTAAAATTGCAAGGAAAAGATAGAGTTTTAAAAATCAATCTATTAAATAATATTTGACTCTCAGGTAACAATATTATAACATGAATTTCCTTTCTCTTTAATAATGTGTATGAATCCTTCCCCCATGGCATCTGTTCTAAATCAGTCCATTTTCCCATTGCTTTTAAAATCAGGTCAAGGTTAATCTCCTATTCCATGTTTGCTTTCCAGGCATTAGTCATGAAGCTGCTGATGAAAAGGTGATTTTTGGCATTGAATTTAATTCAACCTTTCTGGAATGTATACCTAAATCCCAACAAGCATCTATTAAGTGGTATATCCAGCGGTCGGGAGATGAACTCCGAGAGGAGGTAAGTAAGTTATAGTCATCAAAAAAGCTCACCTTGAGGGGAAGAGTATAAAACTTAAATCAAGTTTTGGTTATGGAGAGATGTTCAACTTTTAGTGCCATATGGTGCTCTCATCACTATTTGATACAAAGGAAAATAACAGCTTATACTAACACCAAAGGTAATGCCATTGAGATATGAATAGACCAATTTAATGCAAATGTGTTAATACTATGTATTTAAAATCAGATTGAATGTTTAGAAAGAAATTTACATAGTTTTTCAAATTTTTATTTCACATTGAATGTCTATATTTTAGAACAATTCCCTGATCAAGAATAAGTACACAGTATTTTCCCTCACTATAGCACAATGACTAAGTTTTAGCTCAATATGTCAAGTATATATAAAAAAGAAATGAAATATATACTTTATAAATAGTTGGATAAGTATATGGACATATGAACATTTTAACTCTTATGTATTAAAATTAAATCAACAGTAGAAAAAGTAATACAGATTTTCCGTTCATCTTTTGACATTTTTCTGGTTCAGTTCTAACACATATGTGTGATTGAAACCTATCACAAGATTTTTTTGTGAGATCTAAAGATATGAATTTAATAGTATGAATTTGAGTAGTCTGAGAAATCCTGTATTAATATTATTAGAATGTCACTGAATTTGTTTTCTATTTTAGTGCCTAAGAAAAACCACTTTAAAACTCAATCTAGAGTTTTAAATTCCCAGTATTAAGGTCCTGCCCAGTAGCTCAGTTGGAGAGCATTGTCCTGATATGCCAGGTTGTAGGTTCAATCCCTAGTCAGGGCACATACACAAACAACCAATGAGTGCATAAATAAATGGAACAATAAATCGATGTTTCTCTCTCTTCCTCTCTCTTTCACTCTCTCTCTCCCCAATTCCTCTTTCTCTTTCTAAAAGTTAATACAAAAATTTTCCAATATTAAACTAAGAACACAGCAATGGAATGAGCACAGGATTCAGAATTCCTTTGGTCATATCACTGAGCCCTTGTGGGCCAGAATTGTATAACATGAACAAAATAAATTCAAAAGTTATTGTGAAAATAAAATGAGATAATACATATAAGAATGTGAATTTCAAAGCAGAGAATTACTCACAAGTGTCAAAAGTACGCCTATAAAATTGCAGATCCTCTCAGGGCGGGTGTGTAAAACAGGAAATAGCACGGATCGTGTGTTCAGCTTGACTGCTAAGGATTTATGAGCAGGTTGTAACTTCTCTAACACTCAGTTTCTCTGTCATATAAGGAGGTGGACCAAATGTTCTGTAAAATACCAGCCTCCTTGATAAGTCTATTGACATTTAGAATAGTGTATGTAATCAATAAAACATTAATATAGAACAGTGCTTTTCAACCTCAAGAGACTGCTCTCAGGGTGTTCACATTTGGCAACATTTTGGGGTGGATGGGTAGAGGATGCTAGTGGGGTAGAGGTCAGAGACTATACTAAACATCCCACAATGCACAACCTCTCACAAGAAAGAATTATCTGGCTCCAATTTCAGTAGTGCTGAGGTTAAGAAATTTTGGAGTAGAAGAATCAGATTTTATCCTAAGATTGGTTCAAAGATATATTCCATCATTATATAGGATGGGGCAAAAGTAGGATTACAGTTGTTCTTATGGAAAATAATATAATAATAAATAAATAATAAGAATAAACTTTCACATACAACTAAATCTATTTTTTTTTGCCCCACTCTGTATTAAAAAGTTAATATCTTTCTCTTCATCGAAGATCTTTAAGAATAAATTTTACATTAAAATAATGACATGTAACATAATTAATACCAAGAGAATTACTTTATTCTTTATAAAGTCAGATTTCTTCAGTAAAACTTGATTTTCCATTATTACTGATAGCCATAAATTTTAAAACTGGCATATTGTATTTATAGTAAATGTTTATTCTAAGGGTACTTATCTTACTTGTATATATTGAGGTATTATCTGACAAAGTTTATTTAGTTTCAACATATGAAGCATATACTTTTTATACAAGACATATTAGAAGAATTTTATCTGAGTTTTTAACATGCAAATTTTCTTTTAGATACATTGTAATATTTTATTTTTTAAAGTGTTGAAATTTAAATTTAAATGTCACAAACCAGTATTTTAAGTTTTATAGTGAGTAAAGTTTGATAATTTTTCAGTTAGATAAAATGTTTAATAATTTTTCTTCATAGAAAATTTAATCTGTCTTTTAAAAAAGGTATATGGTACTTTGCTCGGGGTATCCCAGGTATAGATACATACATTTGATTGTGTATGTTTCCATTCATATCTTTCATGTTCCTGAAAATGATATGCATTACTTTAGTTTATTTTTTAACAGTATATCATTCAGTCTATGGTACCATGATCCATGAATTTTAATGGAGTAGAAATAGTATATTTATTGGATTTTCCTTAAAAGTATCTTAGCTGTAATATTTCAAATGGTTATTTTCATTTATCTTCACAAATAGCTAGTTACACAAAGTGCAGAATCTGCCTTATTGCTTCCTGAGCTGAGGAAAGGGGCAAAATCCAGACGAGATTTGAATCATTTTTCCCAGCAGGACACCTGCTCCTTTCCAGGAAGGTCACACTTTGGAATCTTTCCTCCATTCAAAAAAAGCCTGAGGGAGGGCCAGGATCTCCGAGTGTGGCAAGGTGGCTGTCACCAGGTGTTTCTCTGCCAGGGAGAGAACATCTCCTCACTCAGCTGTTTCACAGCTGGGTGCTGTTGGGGAGGTCCCCAGTCAGTTATCTGTTGACTTTCTTACAAAGCTGTGCTTGAAATTGATGATGTTTATGCTATAACTAGCGAGTTAATTGGCAGTCCCCAGGCTTCTGTTGAACTTTTGGGATCTTAATAAATAAAAGAGGCAAGACAACATGCCATTCGTAGTAGTATTTTTCTATGGATTTAAAAAATATTTTATAAAGTGAAACTAAGAGACATTGATAAGAGTGTGGTGGTTACGGGGGAGGGGGGAGAGGGAGAGGGAGAGGGAAAGGGGGAGGGGCACAAAGAAAACTAGATAGAAGGTGACAGAGGACAATCTGACTTTGGGTGATGGGTATGCAACATAATTGAACTCAAGATAACCTGGACTTGTTATCTTTGAATATATGTATCCTGATTTATTGATGTTGCCCCTTTAAAAAAATAAAATTATTAAAAAAGAAAAAGAAAAAAAATATTTTATAAACATCTTCAAATATTTGCATTTTTCTCTTTGTAAGTCTTGGCTTTATTTTGTTCTTTTTATTATAAAAGGAATGTCAATGTTTGTAAAAACATAGTAACACCTGAAGAACTATGAGGTCTCTAAGAGTAGATAAGCACAAATACTTATTTTGATGTCTATTCCAGCATTTCCCCCACTAACCATTACATTATGAACATTTTCCCTTGTCATTCAACTTAAAACATTTTTTAATTGATTATTTTATATAGAGAGGAAGGCAGAGAGAGAGAGAGAGAAAAAAAAAAAAATCCATTTCTGTATGTGCCCTGACCAGGGATCGAACCAGAAATCTCTGCACATCAGGATTCCATTCCAACAAAACGAGCTATCCAGCTAGGGCTCATTCCATTTTAATATCGTTTTTCTCCTGCTTACCACCCCCACTGCCCTGATACTATAGTCATCCATGAATGTTCCATGTCTTATTTAAATAGCTCATGTTTTCTCTTTTAAAAAAAAGTAATCAACTTCCCTATATCTAAATCTTTCTCTACTTTTTATTTGCTTAGGACAGACACTTAAAAGAAAAATAAGTGGGTTAAGGGCTTTGTCTTCCTGGCTTGAGATAAACAACTGTATGTTGACAATTTCCCATGAAAATCACCATATTAGTGCCATTTCTGAACCCCTGAGGCAAAATTTTGTATTATAATTTAAGAAAATCATTAGCAATTTGATGCAAAAAATATTAAATTGTGTTAATGTTTATTTCTTTTAATATTATTGGATGTGAATGACTTTCTCATGTTTCTTGGCTATTGGTTTCAGTTGTATACTGCTCACAAAAATTAGGGGATATTTCAAAATAAATATGAAATGATAAAATATCCCTAATTTTTGTGAGCAGTATATTTGGTGAATTGCTCTATCATTTGCTTGGTTTACATCAATGCATTTATTAAAAAATTATTTTATGAAGCCCTTTATATATTATAGATATTAACATTTTAATATTTTACATGTTAAAAGTAACTTATTACTGCTAAAAAATTTTGTTTCTAATTTTATTATTTACAAAAATTTTATTATTTATATTTATAATTTATATGTCTATTGATTTATTCTGTATGACTTCTCATTCATACTTAGAAATTTCTTATCTAATTAAATAGAAAATACATATTTTCTAATTTATTATTTTATTTTTAAAAGTACAATTTACAAATAAATCTGAGTTAGTTATGTAGAAATTCACTTCTTTTCTTTTAAATAAGTCACTTGCGTCAGTACTATTTTTAAATAAGTTTTCCTTCTATGTTTGTTGATGAAAGGAAGCCCTAGTCACATCTAAGATAGCAAGGCTTTAGCTGTGAAAATAAAGGACAGGTGAATTATCTAGGTGAATTATCTGCAGAGGAATTACCATTAGGCTGCTAATATCAGAGAAAAATGTTCCTGACCTTTACCTGCTGCTTAGTACTTAATGTCCTTTGTCCCTTTCCATGTTACTCTTCTCATTTTAAATGAATTGCCCTTCCTTGAAGATCTACATTTAATAATGCTAAATATATTATCCTTGTTCACATCAGGCAAATGGATAGTCCACCCCAATTCAAGCATGTTTTTGATTTGTAAGGTTGAGCAGTTTTTACTTATCTCTTTTAGATTGGAGAAAATTCCATGAGTTTAAATTAGTGCCAGAGATTACATTATCTCTTTGTGGAGGAGCTGAATCTTCTAAATTGACTGTGCTGACATTTCACTATCGAGATACAGTCTGCATAATGAATGCATCCTCGTCCAGCGGGGAAGGAAGGCATTACAGTGAAGGAGAATGTAAAGTAGGCGAATGTTAATCAACCACGTAATTTCTAGGTCACAGATTTCTACCTCTACACTGCAAAAGTCCTATGAAACTATGTTAATTCAAAATGTATTTTATTAGAGACACCATTTTATATTTTTGAAATTTTAAGGGGAAAAATCACTTTGACAATCTAATTAATAAGCATTAGCTAAATCCAAAAAGCCTAAAATTTATTAAAGCAAGTTTTATACCTGTAGGTCAAAAACCAGAGAAAAATGAAGCATTCTATGGAAGAAAGTTAAGGGAAGGATCACGGTGGAGCAGTGAAATGCTGGGTGTCTGAAACACGAGTCCTGGGGGTCAGAAGTAGTCTGGAAAGGAGGGAAATGAACCAGACTTAGAGGAAAGCTGAGAGAATGGCAAAAATAATGCCGAAGTGTTGCTTCTTTTGTGGGAAAGCAAAGTCTTAATATCTTTCTGTAGGAAGATTAAAAGGAACAATAAAAAGTAGAGAGAGCTGTGACAGTTTTTGAAGCCACATTAAACAGTTTACATATGAGCAAGAATTCCAGTCAGGAAAGGAAATCTAAAGGTGAACTGGAAAGGAAGTTACCTGCTTTGATTGTCATGCTAATAACCATAGACCATTTTCTTTGAAAAGAATTGCAGAAATAAAGGCTTCAGAACATCACCTCTCCAGCAACATGAAATGTTGCTAATAATACTTCACACTTTAACCTTCAAAGAGCTTTACTTTAACCCTCCCCCAAAAAACACCATATGCTGTGTCACCAACTTGATAAATGGGAGACCAAGTAACGAAGATAAATGAGTTATCATCGGAAGCCTAGCAGATAGGAGCAGGCCTTGGCTTATGGAGTCAGTATTTTGTGTTCTAAGATGTATTTAAATTAAATAATTAAATATATATATATATATATATATATATATTCTATGGTAAAATTACTTAATAAAAATATATATATATATACAAAGTGTGTTAAATTTGAGATTGATGTTTCTGTTTCAAATTGGCCTTTTAGAACCCTACCATTCAAATTCACATTTATTTTAGGCACAAGATTCCATGGTTACTGAGAATATAAGTGTATTCAAGGTTAGTTTGTGTTACAATAGCATTTTAAAATGTCTAGTCCTTTAGGATAAATTCCTTAGAAAAAAATTCTAAAAACCTAGATCACCACATAAGCAAAGTGGGAGAAACAGACAAACAAACAAAACCCTAATGGTGTGGATTTAGTGTAGAGAGAAGGCAGGCCTGGAGACCAGTTAGCCTCATTAACCAGGGATTGGAGCGTGACCTGCCTTTGGCCTCGTGGGTACCCCGCCAGCTGCACTTTGCTGGCACAGAGGGTGGTTGGTCATATATGTGGTAGTTAACTGGGGCTGCTAGCAGAGATGTTTCTTTTCCTTTTCTCATATTTCCAGAATTGAGGGATTTTTTCCCTACATATTTTTCACATAAAGATGCAGAGTTTAGTCCACCCACTGTGAATAAATTTAATTTAGTCCTCTTTATGCCTCCTTGATTTCCATCAACTGCAAGTCTACAATACAGGGGCAGATGTGTAAACTGGAAATCTTCCAGACTTCTTCGTTGTTGCTGTGATTCTACTTAACGCCGAACTACTTAACAATACTCCACATTAAACAGGGCTCTTGTGTCAGTAAACATGCCTTTAGTTTTACTGAAGATAGGTTTGCTATTCACACCAGATTGCCAGCCAGGCAAACTGAGATGTCTGAACTGCCTCTCAGTAGTACTGCTTCAAAGGGTAAACAGCCTCGCATTTCAGGGGAGGTTCTTTTTGTTCTTTGAGCTTTCTCACACTTGAAATCACATTACCATGTGATAGTGTATCGAGGTATGGCAAATATTTCCACAATGACATAGTCGAATGTATCATATATACACCCTCAGTATCAAAATTCAACCCAGAGTAGAAAGAGAAATTCAGCTTTAAATGTTGCTAGCCTCCTGACTATGGTCTTGCTCACGTACAGCTCCCACATTCAGAAGGCTGTACTCAGGCCTTTCCACTTGCCTTTAACAAGTCACCATTTACAGCTTCCATATGCTATTCAGATCATTTATTTAGTGATATCTAGAAAACAGAGTAAATTCCTTGGAAATCATTGTTCTAGTCTACATTAAAGGTGGTAGCAAAGCTATTTTTCTACACTGTCGGTGTCACATTCTGGCTCTGAAATTCGTAGAACACCTTTGTAAAGATGGTCAGTTGATAGTTTCCAGTTTTATACTTCAATTTTTTTTTTTATAGCTTTTCAATCCTGGGAGGAAAACTGACTGTATTCTAAAGGTTCAGTTAGGCATCATAAGGTTCAAACATGCCTCTTTGATGCTATTACTTCAGTTGAATTTTTTCACTCATTTTGTCTATGGCTGATGGTATATGCTTGATGACAGAGAGAAGGGAGTATATCTTTTAGATTCATCTAAGTAAAAGTACATAGCTTGTTTTCATTTACTCATAGTCCTTTCTGTGTTTCATTTATTACCTACATTTTTCCAATTCTGCAGTTGAAACCTGATGAAAGGGTCATCAAAACAGAATATGGGCTACTGGTTCGAAGTTTGCAGAAGAAGGACTCTGGGATGTATTACTGCAAAGCACAGGAGCACACTTTTATCCACACGATCGTGAAGCTGACTCTGAATGTCATTGAGAACGAACAGATGGAAAACACCCCGAGGGCAGAGCACGAGGAGGGGCAGGTCAAGGATCTGTTGGCCGAGTCACGGTTGAGGTACAAAGACTACATCCAGATCCTTAGCAGCCCAAGCTTCAGCCTGGACCAGTACTGCGAGCAGATGTGGCACAGGGAGAAGCGGAGACAGCGGAACAAGGGCAGCCCAAAGTGGAAGCACATGCAGGAAATGAAGAAGAAACGAAACCGAAGACACCACGGCGAAGAGCTTCCTAGAGCGGTGGCCACGTAGTTTTCTATTTAATTTAAAAGAATTCTTTACCTGCAAAAATACGGTCTTCTCTTTTGTACATCCCTTATCCTAAGTCCTAAGAGTTTTCTGTGGAGTTTTTCTAGATATAAGAGAAATAATGAGTTGGACTGTATGTGGAGAGTATGGCATAGGAAGGGCAAGTAGGTCATCTGAACCAGTTTGCCAGGAACTAAACTTGAACCTGCTGTGGGTCAGAACTATCCTCAAAATAGGGACTTTGCATTTGTAAATGTTTAATGTTCCAAGTTTTTGAATTTATGATATGTAAATAAGTGAGCTAAGCAAACATCACATTTGATAATGTACTAAGGTGTTGCGTTTCCCTTGCGTGGTCACTAAGCATGGAGTTTGCCATGTTGTGTTATATGTTCTTATGACCAGATATATCATTCCACTCTAGACCTGGCTACCTTGTGGTTGGAATTGGAGGGAAGACACTAAATCAGACTGCTTATGTACTAGCAGGAACTTTCCCAGTGAGCCATTCGCTCTTGGCACATGGTTTAGGAATTTGGAGAGGCACATTATTTTTTTTTTCAGACCACGGGGGTTTTTAGTGCACTACAGCATTGATTTACTGAAGGATAGAAATGTTCCTTCCAGGATTCCTTATGACTTACCAGGAGAAACAAGTTCACGGAGAGAAGCTGGTGCTCGGTTATGTTTTTAGATTAGAGGCTGAGCTTTACAGGGACAGAATGCTTAATAAATATGGGAAAACATTTAAATAAAATAAGGGAAACATTATGATGTATACTGCATCCTAATGGGAAGGCATGCAGATGGGATTTTTTAAGAAACAGAAAGAAAGACAGCTATAAATTCTGGCTTTGGGGAAAACTCATATCCCCATAAAAAGGAAGAACAGTCACAAATAAAGTGGGTGAAACATAATGTAGCTTTACTCACCAGAGTATAAGTAGCTGCCAATTTATAATACATCTGTTAAAAATTTCCAAATGATAAAAACAAACAAACAAAAACTGCTAGCAAATGTCTGAAGAAAAGGAAATTTTCTAAGGTATCATGGGAAGAATGAATACAAATTTATTTATAACCAAGTGGCTTGAGTACTTTTTTTTTCTAAATATTCATCATATTCTATAAATTATTTTCATTTACTGCCTTTATTCTCTTGAATATTGCATTATGGAATTTTATTTGAGTGAATAGAAAAAAACAATATATACATAACTAGAGATAGAATTAAGTAGACAATGGTGGGTAGTGGGAAAATATATTGTTAAGTAACAGAACAAATGCAAAATTTCTGACAACGAAAAGGGTTAAGTTAACTCTTTGACATCTTTTTTCACATGATCTTTCTGCATTTCTGAGTTTATATGTTGTAATTCAAGTAGCATTGTTTTAGTAATTTAATAATAAATAAGCCTACTGCATGTAAAGAAAACAAACAACATAAACATTTTTCATATTGAGTTAGCAATTTTAAATATTTCCAGTTTGACTGTACCTCTTAAATGCATGGTTTGTTTTCTGCCCATTTAAGCCGAACTCACCTTTCCTTCTTAAACACAAAACCCTTAGCCTTCTTCTGTTTTGCCTTTTCACGCCCTTTTTAGTGTGAAATGAAAAATTAGCCACTTCCTCACATGGAAGGCAGCTTTTCAGAAGACTGAATAGCAGACATTGTTTCTTTCTCATGCATTCTACGTGTCTTGAAAGAACAGCCTGGGAGACCTCATGTGATTAGAGAGCAACTTATTACTGTATCAATATCATGTCTGCGACTGGCTTGATGCTCCAAGCATTCTACTTTACATTCATTTTATTTGCATTGCTTACCAATCTCAAAGTAGTCACAGTGATACAGGAGGCTGAGCACCCCTTTTGATATGAAACTCATAAATATTTGTAGATGTTTCTGTATAAGTAAAACTTAAGGATTTAAAACAGTTCATTTTTTTTTTTAAATAAAGCAAACCAGAGCAAGTCACTCTCTAAAGAAAATGGATAAGAACAGTTGAAGTTGGACCAGACTCCTAATTAAATACCATAACAAGAGTGTTTGTAACTATGGATTTGCTGCATTAAAATGTTCCAGGAACTTATACCAAACTCAAAGCAAATGGTAGGAGTAGGTTTTATTTTTTTAAAGATTTTCACATATTTGTATGTCAGACATTAATGATCAAATTATGTAAGCTTTGAGAAAATTACATGAAGCTCAAATGTTAGGATTGACTTATGAAAATAAATTTGGTTTTCATCCAAATATGAATGTCCAAGCCATTTTTAATAATTTCTTTCTTATTATAGTTATTCAGACAAAATTTTAGAAACCTAATTTAAGGCTAATGTTCTGCTTCTTTGGATTTAAAATTATGAATTTATAATAATTACTTAAAATATATTTGAAATATTGTTAGTAAAATAGAAAGTCATATAATAAAAAGCGTATGGACAATGATTTATGTGTATTTATAAAGATAGAGGGCATTTAAGTTACATTTAATTTTTTAACCTTTTAATTAACTAATACATTGAGGAACCATGAGAATATATTAAATGTAAGTCAAGACACAATATATATACTTCGATACAGTATATATTCCAAATTATTTTTGAGATAATGAAAAATAAAATTATAATCAATACTTTCAAGTACATTTTCTTAGAAATCAATTCTTTATTGGAGAGGTCTTAAAATGTCTACATTTATTCTTGGAGTCATATTTTCCTTCCTTCTTTTGAATGCATATACTTCTGACTTGCATATTCTCTCCTGCATTTCATTCCAGATATTTATGCTGCTATGTGGAGTCCTGCATGTCTGCATTCACTTACATTCAGTTTATAGGGAATTTAAAGAGTTTGTTTAGAAACTCTTTAATTATTAGAGCTTAAAGTACTACATTCACATTGTTAACACTTTTGAAAACCAAACAAGTTACTTAGAAGAAAAATAGCCATACATGAAACTCAAGAAATTTAGAGATTTTCAAAAACCACTAACAGTAGAACTACAGTTGACAGAAAATCTCATTAATCTATCGACTAAATAATGATCATTTACAATATGCTGTTTGCAAAATGGTCTTACTCTTGAATTTTGCCATGATCTATATTTCAGTTTTTCATATGCTGTTAAACTTTGTTCCTGCTGAATTGTACAGTCTAAACCAAAAAAAAAAATAATTTGCAGTGGCCAGTATCTTTTTTTTCAACATTATCAAAATTAAATTTTTAAGAACCATTTAATATCATCTAGATATCCATTAAAATAAAAACCTTCAACACTGATACTTTAAAGTGAAATATATATTTCATAGATAACATCAATGCAAATGAAATTAAAACCCAAAACAGCTTCTGTTTAGAATGTTACATTTCTCTTAGTATCTTGAGATTGATTCACCTTACTGGGAATGGATAGTGTAGAAAAAAGGAGATATTTTAAATGTTTTTATAGAGAGATATATTTTTTCACATAAGATGACCACAATATTTAAATGATTTAGCTTATTATATGTGAGGTTAATAAATAAGATCTAAAATTCTAAGATGCTCCACATCAACAGTGCAAAAGCAGGAACATACCTCTCACTTAAATATGTTGTAGTATAAAGTATTTATGATAAGTTGACAATAGATGAATTTTGGGGTAAAGGGCAAAAGTCTCTCAGCTAATTGTATAATTTAATTCCGGTATTATAAGTGCTTAGTAATAAAATTTGAATTTATAGTTTTGCTATTTTGAGAGAAATGTAGTCTTGTAATCTAAAATAATTGAAATATGTTAATTGTATATTTTGGTTGTATTATAATAAAACACAAACATTTGTATTCTATGGTGTTAAACAGAATGTTGGTTTGTGTGCATGTTTTGTTTTCACACACCTGGACATGGTAACCAAATAATATGTATAATATTGCATTAAATCAAATAGCAGAGAAAATATTTCCTGACAATCATCAATAGATATATTCTTCACTATAAGTTTACCATAACTTCCCTTATTAAAAAAGAATAAATGGCTCTCCCTAATTACTACAGTTACATAGTTAAGCTTTACTGTGATTTAAATTTAGACTTTGGCAGACTGAGATGAACATTATTATCATGAGTAACTGCTTTTAAGATTTCTAATTACCATCCTATAAGTGAAATTTTAAAATACTCATCAGTATGTTTAGCTGTATAAGAATAATTTATTAAAGGAGTAAGTTGAAGATTTTGTTTTGTTTTCTTTATAAAAACATTTCTCAAATTTCTTCTAGAGAAAATATTTCTTGCCAACTTGATACACATATGCAAGATAGTTTATATTCACAAACATTATTATTATAGCATTTCCCTAAACCTGGCAGTAAAATAACTTGTAGAGATATTGCATAAAGAAATTTTAAAATTTCTGAATGCTCTGACAAGCTTTTTAACATGAGTTTACAGTAATTCATAATTAAAAGAAAAAATAATTTTGTATAGGGCATTCTTAGGTCTAAGATCATGTCCAAACTTAAAATGCAACACAAAATTAATTGAGGAAAATTCCAGAAGTATTTGTTTGAGTATAAAAATTTTTATGAATAATTTCCAGGACTAAAGCAATAAGAGTTTAACATTTATGTTGAGTATCAAAAGTTTATAATCATACATCTGAATTAACGTGATTTACTAGTCCAAGAAACTCTTGTCTAGGAAGATAAAGCTGCAAATTCATTATTGTTAGTTTCAGAAGTTCATATACCTTTCTTTTGTGTAAATATCAATACAAACACACATCTTGGAGACTGATTTGGCAATATCCAATGAACTTGAAATGCACACACTCCAAGAACCAGTTTTTCATAATTAAATATATACCCTTGGGAACCTTCTCTGGTGTGAATAATAGATATTTTCAGAAGTTCTTGTTGATGGGTTAATTATAATAGAAAAAAAGAGAACAATCTGTTCTGCAAAAAGACAAAGAATAAATTAAAGTATAGTCACTTAACGGAAACAGAAGTTTAAAATAAAAAGAAAGTATACATCAGGATACAAAAATCTCAGGAATGTAGAAGGAATAGAATCCAGTAGTATAGGAATGCAAAGAGAATTACACTTGGTATATCAAATATAAAGAAGCAAATGATACTGCTTATGCATACGTATGTTCATATGTAAGTATTAGTAAACATTAAAAAATTTTCTGAAAAATTTAAGCATCAAATTCAAAATTAATTTTCACTAAGGTTCAGAAATAAGAGAACAAGGAAACAGGGAACTACAATTATTTCAGTAACATTTTATTTCTTTAAAAACATGGTTAAATATTATATTTATAGTATGTTACATATATTTGTAGGAACTAGTGTATTTGAATCTTAATATTTGATGAAGTTGGGCTTTGGATTATAACAAATATATTGCTCTTAACACAATTCTATGTGCTTAAATTATTTAAAAATAAAAAAGTAGATTAAGGATCTACTCAATTAAAAAATAACTCAGTAATAAATTCTATCTTTGCAATTTTTATTAATTTTTAATGGAGTGATATCAATAAGTCAGGGTACATATATTCAAAGAAAACATGTCCAGGTTATCTTGTCATTCAATTATGTTGCATGCCCATCACCCAAAGTCAGATTGTCCTCCGTCACTTTCTATCTAGTTTTCTTTGTGCCCCTCCCCATCCGCTTCCACTCTCCCCCCTTCCCGCCCTTGCCCCCCCCCGTAACCACCACACTCTTGTCCATGTTTCTTAGTATCCCTTTTATGTCCCACCTACGTATGGAATACTGCAGGTTTTGTTTTTTTCTGATTTATTTATTTCACTCCGTATAATGTTATCAAGATCCCACCATTTTGTTGTAAACGATCCGATGTCATCATTTCTTATGGCTGAGTAGTATTCCATAGTGTATATATGCCACATCTTCTTTATCCAGTCATCTATTGATGGGCTTTTGGTTGTTTCCATGTCTTGGCCACTGTGAACAATGCTGCAATGAACATGGGGCTGCATGTGTCTTTACGTATCAATGTTTCTGAGTTTTGGGGGTATATACCCAGTAGAGGGATTGCTGGGTCATAAGGTGGTAATATTTTCAGTTTTTTGAGGAACCACCATACTTTCTTCCAGAATGGTTGTACTACTTTACATTCCCACCAACAGTGAATGAGGGTTCCTTTTTCTCCACAGCCTCTCCAACATTTGCTATTACCTGTCTTGTTAATAATAGCTAATCTAACAGGTATGAGGTGATATCTCATTGCAGTTTTGATTTGCATTAATCTAATAACCAATGAAGATGAGCATCTTTTCATAGATCTGTTGGCCACTTGTATTTCTTCCTGGGAGAAGTGTCTGTTCCTGTCCTCTTCCCATTTTGTTATTGGATTGTTTATTTGTTTGTTTTTGAGTTTTATGAGTTCTTTGTATATTTTGGATATTAGGCCCTTATCTGAGCTGTTGTTTAAAAATATCATTTCCCATTTAGTTGGCTGTCTGTTTATTTTGTTGTCAGTTTCTCTTGTTGAAAAAAAACTTCTTAGTCTGATGTAATCCCATTCATTTATTTTTGTCTTCACTTCCATTGCCTTTGAAGTCAAATTCATAAAATGCTCTTTAAAACCAAGGTCCATGAGTTGAGAACCTATGTCTTCTTCTATGTACTTTATTGTTTCAGGTCTTATATTGATATTTAGGTCTTTGATCCATTTTGAATTAATTTTAGTACAAGGGGACAAACTGTTGTCCAGTTTCATTCTTTTGCATGTAGCTTTCCAGTTTCCCCAGCACCATTTGTAGAAGAGGTTTTCTTTTCTTCATTGTGTGTTGTCAGCCCCTTTATCAAAAATTATTTGACCATATATATGTGATTTTATTTCTGGACTTTCTATTCTGTTCCATTGGTCTGAGTGTCTATTTTTGTGCCAATACCATGCTGTTTTGATTGTCGTGGCTCTATAATATATTTGAAGTCAGGTATTATAATGCTCCCAGCTTCATTCTTTTTCTTTAGGATTGCTTTGGCCATTCAGGGTTTTTTATAGTTCCATATAAATTTGATGATTTTTCCATTTTTTAAAAAAAATGTCATTGGAATTTTGATGGGAATTGCATTAAATTTGTATATTGCTTTGTGTAATATGGCTGTTTTGATTATATTTATTCTTCTTATCCAAGAACAAAGAATATTCTTCCATCTCATTTTATCTATTTCGATTTCTCTTAACAATGCTTTGTAGTTTTCATTGTATAGATCCTTTACATTCTTTGTTATGTTTATTCCTAGGAATTTTATTTTTTTGTTGCAATCGTGAAGGTGATTATTGTTTTTAGTTTGTTCTCTAATATTTCATTGTTGGCATATAGAAAGGCTATGGACTTTTGTATATTAATTTTGTATCCTGTGACCTTACTGTATTGGCTTATTGTATCTAGTAGTCTTTTGTAGATTCTTTGGGGTTTTCAATGTATAAGATCATATCATCTGCAAAAAGTGATATCTTTACTTCTTCTTTTCCTATATGCATGCCTTTTATTTCTTTATCTTGTCTGATTGCTCTGGCTAGAACCTCTAGCACCACATTAAATAAGAGTGGAGAGAGTGGACAACCCTGTCCTGTTTCTGATTTAAGGGGGAAAGCCTTCAGTTTTGTGCCATTTAATATGATGTTAGCTGATGGTTTATCATATATGGCCTTTATCATGTTGAGATATTTTTTTTCTATACCCATTTTGTTAAGTGTCTTAAACATAAAATTGTGTTGTATTTTATTGAATGCCTTTTCTGCATCTATTGATAAGATCATGTGGTTTTTGTTCTTTGTTTTGTTGATATGGTGTATTACATTAACCGTTTTACGTATGTTGAACCATCCTTGAGATACTGGGATGAATCCCACTTGATCATGATGTATTACTTTTTTAATATGTTGTTGTATTCAATTTGCTAGTATTTTGTTTAGTATTTTAGCATCTGTATTCATTAAAGATATTGGTCTGTAGTTTTCCTTTTTTGTGCCATCCCTGCCCCATTTCTGTATGAGGGTTATGTTGGCCTCATAAAATGTTTTTGGAAGTATTGCTTTTTCTTCAATTTTTTGGAAGACTTTGAGTAGAATAGGAATAGAGTCTTCTTTGAATGTTTGATAGAATTCAGTGGTATAACCATCTGGGCAGGTACTTTAATTTTGGGGGAGATTTTTAATATTTTTTTCTATTTCTTCCCTGTTAATTGGTCTGTTTAGACTTTCTGCTTCTTCTTGACTCAGTCTAGGATAGTTATATTGTTCGAGGAATTTATCCATTTCTTCTAGATTGTTGATTTAGTGGCATATAGTTTTTTGTAGTATTCTACAATAATTCTTTGTATATTTATGATATCTGTGGTGATTTCTCCTCTTTCATTTTGGATTTTTTTATGTAAGTCCTTTCTTTTTTTCCTTGGTGTGCCTTTCCAACGGTTTGTCAATTTTGTTGATCCTTTCAAAGAACCAGTTCTATGTCTATTAATTTTTTCTATAGTTTTTCTGTTCTCTATTTTATTTATTTTTGCTCTGATTTTTATTATTTCTTTTCTACGGCTGGTTTTGAGTTGTCTTTGTTTTTCTTTTTCCAGTTCCTTAAGGTGTGAAGTTAAGTGGTTCACTTGGACTCTTTCTTATTTGTTCATATACACCTGAAGTGACATGAATTTCCCTCTTATCACTGCTGTTGCTGCATCCCATAGATTCTGATATGTTGTATTGTCATTTTCATTTGTCTGTATATATCTTTTGATCTCTGCACTTATTTCTTCATTGACCCATTCATTTTTTAAAAGTATATTGTTTAGATTCCACATTTTTGTGAGTTTTTTTCTTCTTTTTTGCAGTTGAATTCTAGTTACAAGGCTTTATGATCAGAAAATATGCTTGGTACAATTTTGATTTTTCTAAATTTGCTGATGTTAATTTTGTGGCCCAAAACATGTTCAATTCTTGAAAATGTTCTGTGTACACTAGAGAAAAATGTATACTCTGTCACTTTGGGATGAAATGTCCTGTAGATGTCTATCATATCCAGGTGCTCTAGAGTTTTGTTTAAGGCCAATATATCTTTATTGATTCTCTGTTTGGATGACCAATCTAGAGCTGTCAGCAGTGTACTGAGGTCTCCAAGTATGATTGTATTTTTGTCAGTTTTTGTTTTTAGGTCAATAAGTAGCTGTCTTATATATTTTGGTGCTCCTTGGTTTGGTGCATATATATTAAGGATTGTTATGTCTTCTTGATTCAGTGTCCCCTTAATCATTATGAAATGACCATTTTTGCCTCTGAGTACTTTTGCTGTCTTGTAATCAGCATTATTAGATATGAGTATAGCTACGCATGCTTTTTTTTGGATGTTATTTGCTTAGAGTATTGTTCTTCAGCCTTGTACTTTGAATTTGTTTTTATCCTTGTTGCTTAGATGTGTTTCTTGTAGGCAGCATACAGTTGGATTTTATTTTTTAATCCATTCTGCTACTCTGTGTCTTTTTATTGGTGAGTTTGATCCATTTACATTTAATGTAATTATTGACACTTGTGGGTTCCCTATTGCCATTTATAAATTGCTTTCTGTTAGTTTTGTATCTTGTTTAATTCTTCTCTTTTGTCTTTTTATCTTTTGTTTTTGTTTGGTTATATTCCATACTTCTTTCCTCTGTTGCTACTTTTTTTTTTTTTTTTTGTATTTTTATGAAGCTGGAAATGGGGAGAGACAGCCAGACAGACTCCCGCATGCACCCGACCGGTATCCACCCGGCACGCCCACCAGGGGCGACGCTCTGCCCACCAGAGGGCGATGCTCTGCCTCTTCGGGGGGTCGCTCTGTTGCGACCAGAGCCACTCTAGCACCTGGGGCAGAGGCCAAGGAGCCATCCCCAGTGCCCGGGCCATCTTTGCTCCAATGGAGCCTTGGCTGCGGGAGGGGAAGAGAGAGAGAGGAAGGAGGGGGTGGGGTGGAGAGACAAATGGGCGCTTCTCCTATGTGCCCTGGCCGGGAATTGAACCCGGGTCCCCCACACGCCAGGCCAACGCTCTACCGCTGAGCCAACTGGCCAGGGCGCTACCTTTTTTAAGTCATGTGCTTCTGTGGTGGTTTTTTTCAAGGGTGGTTACCATTAAGTAATGAAAAGGGTTCCTACCCTATTCATTGTAGTACGCTATCTTGTGAGTACTTCTGAACTCCATCGTCCTTTGCTACTGTTAATCTCCGTCCTCTCCTTTGTTGTTGTTTTCACAGTTTAAATTTGGTTTTATTGTGTTCTTGGTTGAGTATTTACTTGTGGTTTTCTTTTGTTTTGTTCCTTGTATCTGGCTGGAAAACCCCCTTTAGTAATTCCTGAAATGGGGGTTTTCTGATAATAAATTCCATCATCTTTTCTGTATCTGTGAATGTTTTTATTTCTCCTTCGTATTTGAAGGATACCTTTGATGGGTATAGTATTCGTGGCTGAAAGTTCCTCTCTTTCAGGACTTTAAATATTGAGGTCCACTCTATTCTAGCTTGCAGAGCTTCTGTTTGAGAAATTCAATGATAATCTAATGGGCCTTCCTTTATATGTTGTATTCTTTTCCCTGGCTGCCTTGAGAATGTTTTATTTGTCGTTGGTTTGTGCCAATTTTATTATGATGTGCCTTGAAGTAGGTTTTTTGGAGTTAAGAAAACTCAGTGTTCTGTTTGCTTCTTGAATTTGAGGCTTTAGTTCTTTCCACAGGCTTGGGAAATTCTCATCTATTATTTGTTTGAATATGTTCTCCATTCCATTTTCTTTCTCTTCTCCCTCTGATATACCTATTATTCATATGTTAGTCTTTTTGATGGAGTCAGACAATTCCTGTAGGGCTTTCTCTTTTTTTTTTTTAATTTTTGAGTGTCTCTCTTCTTCTCTCTGTTGTGCCTCAAGTTGCTTGTCTTCTATGTCACTAATCCTCTCTTCTATCTGGCCTGATCTATTAGCTAAGCTTGTTACCTCGTTTTTCAGTTCATGAATTGAGTTTTTCATCTCTGTTTGATTTGTTTTTATAGTTTCAGTTTCCTTGGTAATATATACTTTGTGTTCATTGACTTGTTTTCTGAACTCCCTAAATTGCCTTTCTGTGTTTTCTTGTATATCTCTGAGTATTTTTAGGATTTCTATTTTAAATTCTCTGTCATTTAGCTCCAAGGTTTCCAATATATTAAATTTTTTTCCCATAAATATTTCCTCATCTATCTGTGCTACCTCTCTGCCTTTTGTATCCATGATATTTGATTTCCTTTTCCTTAATGGCATCTGATGGTGGTTTTGTTGATAGTACTAATGAGAATTAATAAGGAATAAAAAGTAACAAAAAATTATTATTTCCCTTTTTTTCCTCTCCTCTCCTCTCCCCTCCTCCTTGAGAAAAAATTGTCATAAATTGTGAATTATATTTTGTTAAATAGAACAAAAACTACATATAATGGAGGGCGTGCATTGGGGAGAAGTGATAAAGGGGCAAAAATGGAGTTATGGACCCACAAAATGCAAAAAAGAAAAAAATTTGGGTCAAGAATAAAATTATTTGCTTTTAAGTGGTGGTCAACTAAGAGATATAACAAGAGGGATAAGAGGGAAACAGGAAAAGGAGAAAAAAAATTTAAATTACTATTGTATTTAGTGGAGCAAAAACTAGATAAAATGAAGAGCCAATGTTGGGAGCACTGCTAATGAGTCTGAAAAGCCAAGTATAGAGCACCCAAAGTGCCAGAAAGAAAAATTTGAGTCCCAAATAAAATACTTTATTTGTGATTGAGGATTGAATGACAGGAAAAGTAAAGGAGAAAAGAAGAAACTAATATAGAGGGAGAAAAAAAAGAGAAAAACATGAAAAGAAGAAAAAAGAACAAAAGGAGAGACAGAGAGAGAGAGAGAGAGAGAGAGAGAGTTAAGGGTTTTTAAGTGCAACCCTCCTAGAGAGAAAGGAAGAAGAAAGGAAAGAAAATGGGAGATGTAACACTTATGGGTAGTGTAGTTCCAGAAGAGGAAAGAGTAAGACCAGTAGAGAATAAAATGACCAAAGTGGAAGAAGAAGAAAGTAATCAAGACAAGAAGATGAAAGAAAGAAACAAACAAACAAAATAAAATGAAAAAAGTTATAAAGTCTGTGGCTTATTCTTGATTTTGAGAGGTTATCTTCTTGCTCTTTCTTTTATCTCCCTCTTCCTGATTGATGACTCTGTACCCCGGGCTCTGCCCCTTTGGCACATTCAGGTAAAGGTTTGCAGTTGATAAGTCTCTTTGGCGATGTCATATATTAGGCTTCAATTTCGTTGGCAATTGAGGCTTGTTAGCATTTGCATGCTCTGAAATGGGAGATCCCCGTTTTCCCAGAGCCTCTCTCCTAGTTTTTCCTTCCTGAATTAGTAGCCTGATGATCCAGCTATGGGGTTCCTGCTGCTTCTGCCTGGAGATTAAGAGACTCAAAGAGCTGGCAAATCCTCACCCTCTCCCCACTCTGCGCAGGGCTCTGTGTAAGGCTCTGTCAGTCAGAGCCGCTAGCATAATCAGGCAGAGCTGGGAACCAATTGATTTCAAGGTGCCTTTCTATGTGCCTCTAGGCATGTCCAGTATGCCTCAGCACTCCGTGGGATCAGTTTCCCCAAGCTTTTGCACTTTGTAATCTGTTTTGGCTGGGTAGAAGATGCCCTAGTCACTGTTTGCAAAACAGGAGGTCTTACAAGCTGCCAAATCCCTCTTGGTAACTTATAGCCCTGAGTATGAAAGCTCTTTCAATAAGAAGTTGCCCCCACCCCAACATGCATAGTAAAAGGCATTAAAAAATATCATGCCTTTTGTCTTAGATCGTTGAACTGAGAGAGATCTTGTCAGTTAGGGTCACATAGGTCAGTTGGGAGGCAAGCAGACTGTGGGTTAAGCTAATCCTTCCTGGGTCTGTTAGCTTGTATGGCTCGGTGAGGCATCCTGCCCACCCAGAGAAGTTCGAGCGTGGGGAATTTTGCTCTTGCGCACTCCCTGCATGCCACTCCTCAGGGTGCAATGGCGGCACCTAGACTCTGGTCACAGCCCACACAAAGGCCTCTGACTCTGCTCCTCTGTCCGGGAACACGGGTGCCCACTCCCGGGGCACTGGGAGGAACCTCTTGCACACTATCTGTGCTAGCCGACCAGGATATCACAGCTAATGGCTGCCACACTTGCCTGTCTTTGTCTGGGTTTGTCTCGGGCATTAGCTTGTGTTGACTGGGTCGCCACAGGCACAGTCTCTTTTTGGCTTAGACGTCTGTGCCACAGCCTGGCTCTATTAACTGCCTTTGCCCGCCTTAGTTCCAATACTCTCAGTTCCGAGAGAAAGCAGCCCTTGTTTAGGTTAGTGAGGAAGGCAGAGTGTTCCTTTCTCCATCTTATATCCTTTTGGATTGGTTATATATTTAGTCCATTTTTCACTCGATCACACCTTCATGTTCAGTGTGGGACTTCTAGACGCTCCAAGGTTCAATTTTTCTGTTTCTGGTTAAAGAACTTGTTGAAATTTTGGGGAGATATATTGGTATTGTTCCTCATGACACCATTTCTCTGACCTCAGTAATAAATTCTAAACAGGTAGGGAAAGAAAAAGACAGAGAAAGAGGAAAAAGACTAACAAGTAGGAATATTAGATTTTCAGCTGTTATAATAGATAATAGATGCAACTTTCTAATTCCAGTTACTGCTACATTATGGACTTTTTTGGATACCCTGATTATTTTAAAAATGTGACAGCTAGAACCTTGTTTGGCCTTAGGGACTTTGAGATAATCTTGTTTTTAAAGCAACATGTTATTGCTATGGAAATGCATAAGATATCTAGGTGGTCGAACTATAAATTTAATATGCCAATAGAGTCCAAACAGCTTAGTTGGCCATTCTTGGATTGAACATTGTTCAAGGCTGATATTTAACATACAGAGTTTTCTTTTCCTGGTTTATGTATCAGATTTATAAACCAACACATGCTCTTCAGGTAATTCAAATAGGGAAAAGAAATATTTATATCTAGCAAAATGTCTTTAAATGATTTCACAAATTATTATTAGCTACAAGAAATGTTCTATATCAATTTAATTCACACTTTTAATATAGTGTGGGTGCTTTGTGCGTTTTTAACATACCATGGGCCAAAATATAGCATAAAATTTTGCCTTTTTCAAGTTCTCAATTGTATTGAGTCCTGTTTTTCAGGGGCTAGTCTATTTAAATATATATTATGGTCTATTTAAATAAATAATATAGAAATATAAAGAGGCACATGCAACAGTATTAAAGTACACAAACTTGGATAAGAAGAAAATAAAACTAATTTACCAAATAGGAAGTTATTTAGAATCAGGAAAAGGGTTGTTTAATGATCCATGTCCCACTAAGCTTTTAATACATTAAAACAACTTACTCTTGGGTGATTATCTCTAATTATTGATTTGTGTTATAATTGTAGCCTTATCCTATGGGCCATTTTTACAGTTGAAAAACAAATAAGGGTGATGTCAGAGAAATGGCGCTGTAAGGAGCGATACCGATAAATCTCCCCCAAAATTAAACAAGATCTTCAACCAGAGACAGAAAAATCTATCCTTGGAGCCTCCATCAGTTCTACACTAAATGCAAAGGTATAATCGAGTGAAAAATTGACTAAATATATAATCAACCCTGAAGGAAATAAGATGGAGGAAGAAACACTCCGCCTTCCTCACTAACCTAAATAAGGGCTGCTTTCACTGGGAACTGAGAGTATAGGAACTGGGGTGGGCATAGGGTGTGAATAGTACCAGGCTGTGGCACAAATGTCTGAACCAGGCTGTGGCATGGACATCCAAGCCGAGGAAAAACTATGCTTGTGGCAACCCAGTCAACACAAGCTAATGCTTGCGCCAAATTCAGACAAAGAAAAACAAGTGGGGCAGCCATGCGCCCCAATCTTCTGGTTGGCGGATGCAGATAGTGTGCAAAAGATTCCTCCTAGAGCCCCGGGAGTGGGCGCCCATGTTACCGGACAGAGGGGCAGAGTCAGAAGCCTTTGTGTGGGCTAAAACCGAAGTCTCAGGGTCACCCCTGCACCCTAAAAAGCAGTGGGCGAGGAGTGAGTGGGAGCGAATATCCCTACGCTCGAACTTTTCCGTGTAGCGGGGCGCCTCACTTGGAGTGAGAGACGGCCGGCCTGATATCCTGGTCGGCGAGCGTGGATACTGGGCGAGAGATTCCCGCAGGAGTGGGTGCCCGTGTCACTGGACAGAGGGGCAGAGTCAGAGGCCTTTGTGTGGGCCAAATCCGGAGTCTCGGGGTCGCCCCTGCGCCCTGAAAAAGTGGCACATGGGGAGTGAGCAGGAGCGAAATTCCCAACGCTGGAACTTCTCACAGCGGACAGGGTGCATCACCCAGGGTGAGAGGCAGCCAGCCTGATATCCTGGTCGGTGAGTGCGGATAGTGGGCAAGAGTGGGCTCCTGTTTTCCCAGACAGAGGGGCAGAGTCAGAGACCTTTGCGTGGGCTGTGACCAGAGTCTCAATGTCAGTGACCCTGCGCCCTAAAGAGTGGAGCACGAAAGCGAGATTCCCTATGCTTGAACTTCTCCAGGTGAGTTCGGTGCCTCATGCAGCCATACAAGCTGACAGACCCGTGAAGGATTAGCTTAACCCACAGTCTGCTCGCCTCCCAACTGACCTATGTGACCCTAACTGACAAGAACTCTCTCAGGTCAGTGATCTATTACAAGAGGGAAGATATTTTTTAGTACCTCTTGTTATGCTATGCACATAGGGGTGGGGGCAACCTCTGATTGGCAGAGCTTGCATACTCAGGGCTATATGTGAAAAAGAGGGATTTGGCAGCTCATAAGTCCTCCTGCTTTGCAAACAGTGACTAGGGCATCTTCTACCCAGCCAAAACAGGTTACAAAGTGCAAAAAGCCTGGGGAAAGGGGTCCCACAGAGTGCTGAGGCATTCGAGACGTGCTTAGAGGTGCATAGAAAGGCTCCTTGAAAACAATTGGCTCCCAGCCCCACCTGATTATGCTAGCGGCTCTGACTGATTGAGCCTTACCCAGAGCCCTGTGCTGAGTGAAGATAAAGTGAAGATTTGACAGCTCTTTGAGCCTCTTACTCTCCAGGCAGAGGCAGCAGCAACCCCATAGCTGGATCATCAGGCTGCTAATTCAGGAAGGAAAGACTAGGAGAGAGGCTCTGGGAAAACAGACTCTCATTGTCAGAGCCTGCAAATGCTAATGAGCCTCGATTGCCAACGAGACTGAAGCCCAATATATGACATTGCCATAGAGACTTATCAACTTCAAACCTGTACCTGACTGTACCACAGGGGAAGAGCCTGGGGTACAGAGTTACCGACCAAGAAGAGGGAGAAAAAAGAAAGAGCAAGAAGATAACCTCTCAAAATCAAGAATAATCCACAGACTTTATAACCTATCCCATTTTATTATATTTGTTCGTTTGTTTCTGTTATCTTCTTGTCTTGATTATTTTCTTCCTTTTCCAATTTGGTCATTTAATTCTCTGCCTGTCTTACACTCTCCTCTCCTTGAACTACACTGCCCATAAGTGTTACATCTCTCATTATCATTTCTTTCCTCTTTCTTTCTCTCTATGAGGGTTGCACTCCAAAACCCTTAACTCTCTCCTTTTGTTCTTTTTTCTTCTTTTTGTGTTTTCCTCGTTCTTTTATTCTCCTTCTATATTAGTTTCTTCTTTTCTCCTTTACTTGTCCTCTCATTGATCTTCAATCATGAACAAATTATTTTATTTGGAACTAAAATTTTAACTGCATTGGGGTTTCTTACTTTGCTTCTTTAACTCACTAGCAGTGCTCTCAACCCTGGCTCTCCATTTTATCTAGTTTTTGCTCCACTACATACAATATTAATTTTTTATTTTTTTTTTCATTTTTCCTGTTTCCCTCTTATTCCTCTCATTACATCTCTTAGTTAACCATCACCTAAAAGCAAATAATTTTATTCTTGACCCAAATTTTTTCCTTTTTTGCAATTTGTGGTTCCATAACTCGTTTTTTGCCCCTTTATCACTTCTTCCCAATGCAGGCCCTCAATTATATGTAGTTTTTCTTCTATTTATCACAATATAATTCACAGTTCACCACAAGATTCTCTGAAGAAGGAGAGGAGAGGATAAGAGTGAAAAAAAAGAAAGGGAAATATTTTTTTAATATTTTTTAACTTTTTGTTCTTTATTAATTCTCATTAGTACTATCAACAAAACCACCCTCAGATGCCATTAAGAAAAAGGAAATAGAATATCATGGATACAAGACTGAGAGGTAGCACAGATAGATGAGAAAAAAGCTATGGAGAAAAAATTTAATATATTGGAAACCTTGGAGCGAAATGACAGAGAATTTAAAATAGAAATCCTAAAAATACTCAGAGATATACAATAAAACACAGAAAGGCAGTTTAGGGATGTCAGAAAACAACTCAATGAACAAAAAGACTATATTACCAAGGAAATTGAAACTATAAAAACAAATTAAACAGAAATGAAAATCTGAATTTATGAGCTGAAAAATGCGGTAACAAGCTTAGCTAATAGAACAAGTCAGATAGAAGGTAGGATTAGTGAAATAGAATACAAGGAACTTGAGGCACAATGAGAGAAGAAGAGAGAGACTCAAAAATTTAATAAAATGAGAAAGCCCTACAGGAATTGTCTGACTCCATCAAAAAGACTAACATAAGAATAATAGGTATATCAGAGGGAGAAGAGAGAGAAAATGGAATGAAGAACATATTCAAACAAATAATTGATGAGAACATCACAAGCCTGTGGAAAGAATGAAAACCTCAAATTCAAGAAGCAAACAGAACACTGAGTTTTCTTAACCCCAACAAATCTACTTCAAGGCACATCATAATGAAATTGGCACAAACGACAAATAAAACATTCTCAAGGCAGCCAGGGAAAAGAAGAATACAACATATAAAGGAAGGCCCATTAGATTATCATCGGATTTCTCAATCAGAAACTCTACAAGCTAGAAGAGAGTGGACCCCAATATTTAAAGTCCTGAAAGAGAGGAACTTTCAGCCAAGAATACTATACCCATCAAAGGTATCCTTCAAATATGAAGGAGAAATAAAAACATTTACAGATACAGAAAAGATGATGGAATTTATCATCAGAAAACCCCACTCCAGGAATTACTAAAGGAGGTTTCCCAACCAGATACAAAGAACAAAACAAAAGAAAACCTCAAGTAAAAGCTCCACCAAGAAACAATAAAACTAAATTTAAACTGTGACAAAAAAAAAACAAACAAACAAGAAAAAGGAGGAGAGGACAGAAATTAACAGTAGCAAAGGACAATGGAGTACAGAAGTACTCACAAGATAGTGCATTACAATGAACAGGGTAGGAACCTCTTCATTACTTAATGATAACCACCCTTGAAAAAACCACCACAAAAACACATGATTTAAAAAAGATAGCAACTGAGGAAAGAAGTATGAAATACAACCAAACAAAAACAAAGGATAGAAAAGCAAAAGAGAAGAAACAAACAAGACACAAAACTGACAGAAAGTAATGTATAAAATGGCAATAGAGAACCCACAAGTATCAATAATTACACTAAATGTAAATAGATTACACTCACCAATAAAAAGGCACAGAGTAGCAGAATGGATTAAAAAAGAAAATCCACAGTTGACTCAGCGGTAGAGCGTCGGCCTAGCGTGCGGAGGACCCGGGTTCGATTCCTGGCCAGGGCACACAGGAGAAGTGCCCATTTGCTTCTCCACCCCTCCGCCGCGCTTTCCTCTCTGTCTCTTTCTTCCCCTCCCGCAGCCGAGGCTCCATTGGAGCAAAGATGGCCCGGGCGCTGGGGATGGCTCTGTGGCGTCTGCCTCAGGCGCTAGAGTGGCTCTGGTCGCAACATGGCGACGCCCAGGATGGGCAGAGCATCGCCCCCTGGTGGGCAGAGCGTCGCCCCCTGGTGGGCATGCCGGGTGAATCCCGGTCGGGCGTATGCGGGAGTCTGTCTGACTGTCTCTCCCTGTTTCCAGCTTCGGAAAAATGAAAGAAAAGAAAAGAAAAGAAAAAAAAAAAAAAAAAGAAAATCCAGTAGGATGCTGCTTACAAGAACCTCATGTAAGCAACAAGGATAAACAAATTTAAAGTGAAAGGCTGGGAAACAATAGTCTAAGCAAATAACATTAAAAAAAAAGCAGGCATAACAATACTCATATCTGATAATACTGACTACAAGACAGCAAAAGTACTCAGAGGCAAAAGTAGTCATTTCATAATGATTAAGGGGACAATGAATCAAGAAGACATAACAATTCTTATCATATATATGCACCAAACTAAGGAGCACCAATATATATGACAGCTACTTTCTGACCTTAACAAGAACGGACAAAAATACAATGATACTTTGGACCTCAATACACCGCTGATGGCTCTAGATCGTTCATCCAAACAGAGAATCAATAAAGATATATTGGCCTTAAACAAAACACTAGAGCACCTGGATATGATAGACATCTACAGAACATTTCATCCCAAAGTGACAGAGTATACATTTTCTTCCGTGTACATGGATCATTCTCAAGAATTGACCATATGTTGGACCACAAAAATAACATCAGCAAATTCAGAAACATCAAAGTTGTACCAAGCATATTTTCTAATCATAAAGTCTTGAAACTAGAATTGAACTGCAAAAAAGAGGAAAAAACCCCCACAGAAATGTGGAAACTAAACAATAAACTTTTAAAAAATGAATGAGTCAAAGAAGTAATAAGCACAGAGATCAAAAGATATATACAGACAAATGAAAATGACAATACAACATATCAGAATCTATGGAATGCAGCAAAAGCAGTGATAAGAGGGAAGTTCACGTCACTTCAGGCCTTTATGAACAAACAAGAGAGAGCCCAAGTGAACCACTTAACTTCACACCTTAAGGAACTGGAAAAAGAAAAACAAAGACAACCAAAAACCAGCCGAAGAAAGGAGATAATAAAAATCAGAGCAGAAATAAATGAAATAGAGAACAGAAAAACTATAGAAAAAAATTAATAGAACAAGGAGCTGTTTCTTTGAAAAGATAAATAAAGTTGACAAATCCTTGGCAAGACTTACCAAGGAAAAAAGAGAAAGGACTCATATAAACAAAATCCAAAATGAAAGAGGAGAAGTCACCACGGACATCATAGATATACAAAGAATTATTGTAGAATACTATGAAAAACTTTATGCCACTCAATTCAACAATCCAGAAGAAATGGATAAATTCCTAGAACAATAAAATCTTTTTAGACTGAGTCAAGAAGAGCAGAAAGCCTAAACAGACCAATTAGCAGGGAAGAAATAGAAAAAACTATTAAAAACCTCCCCAAAAATAAAAGTCTAGGCCCAGACTGTTATACTAGTGAATTCTATCAAACATTCAAAGAAGGCTCTATTCCTATTCTACTCAAAGTCTTCCAAAAAATTGAAGAAGAAGCAATACTTCCAAACACATTTTATGAGGCCAACATAACCCTCATACAGAAACGGGGCAAAGACGGCACAAAAAAGCAAAACTACAGACCAATATCTCTAATGAATACAGATGCTAAAATACTAAACAAAATACTAGCAAATCAAATACAACAACATATTAAGAAAATAATACATCATGATCAAGTGGGATTCATCCCAGTATCTCAAGGATGGTTCAACATATGTAAAATGGTTAACATAATACACCATATCAACAAAACAAAGAACAAAAACCACATGATCTTATCAATAGATGCAGAAAAGGCATTCGATAAAATACAATACAATTTTATGTTTAAGACACTTAACAAAATGGGTATAGAAAAAAAATATCTCAACATAATAAAGGCCATATATAATAAACCATCAGCTAACATCATATTAAATGGCACAAAACTGAAGGCTTTCCCCCTTAAACCAGGAACAGGACAGGGTTGTCCACTCTCTCCACTCTTATTTAATGTGGTGCTAGAGGTTCTAGCCAGAGCAATCAGACAAGATAAAGAAATAAAAAAAAATCCATATTGGAAAAGAAGAAGTAAAGGTATTAGTTTTTGCAGATGACATAATCCTATACATTGAAAACCCCAAGGAGTCTACAAAAAGACTACTAGATACAATAAGCCAATACAGTAAGGTCACAGGATACAAAATTAACATACAAAAGTTCATAGCCTTTCTATATGCCAACTATGAAACATATGAGAACGAGCTCAAAAAAATAATCCCCTTCATGATTGCAACAAAAAAATAAAATACCTAGGAATAAACATAACAAAGAATGTAAAGGACTTATATAATGAAAACTACAATCAATGTTAAGGGAAATCGAAAAAGGCACAATGAGATGGAGGAATATTCCTTGTTCTTGGATAGGAAGAATAAATATAATCAAGATGGCCATATTACTTAAAGCAATATACAAATTTAATGCAATTCTCATCAAAATTCCAATGACATTTTTGAAAGAAATGAAACAAAAAATCATTAGATTTATATGGAACTATAAAAAACCCCAAATAGCCAAATCAATCCTAAAGAAAAAAAATGAAGCTGCGAGTATTACAATACCTGACTTCAAACTATATTATAGAGCTACAACAATCAAACCAGCATGATTTGGCAGGAAAATAGACACTGAGACCAAAGGAACAGAATAGAAAGTCCAGAAATAAAACCACATATATATGGTCAAATAATTTTTGATAAAAGGGCCAACAACACACAATGGAGAAAAGAAACCCTATTCAGAAATAACTGGGATAACTTGAAAGCTACATGCAAATGAATGCAACTTGACTACAGTTTGTCCCCTTGTACTAAAATAAATTCAAAATGGATCAAAGACCTAAATATCAATATAAGACCTAAAACAATAAAGTACATAGAAGAAGACATAGGTTCTCAACTCATGGACCTTGGTTTTAAAGAGCATTTTATGAATTTGACTCTAAAGGCAAGGGAAGTGAAGGCAAAAATAAATGAATGGGACTACATCAGACTAAGAAATTTTTGCTCAGCAAGAGAAACTGACATCAAAATAGACAGCCAACTAAATGGGAAATGATATTTTCAAACAACAGCTCAGATAAGAGCCTAATATCCAAAATATACAAAGAACTCATAAAACTCAGAAACAAACAAACAATCCAATAAAAAAATGAGAAGAGGACAGGAACAGACACTTCTCCCAGGAAGAAATACAAATGGCCAGCAGATCTATGAAAAGATGCTCATCTTCATTAGTTATTAGAGAAATGCAAATCAAAACTGCAATGAGATACCACCTCACACCTGTTAGATTAGCTATTATTAACAAGACAGGTAATAGCAAATGTTGGATAGGCTGTGGAGAAAAAGGAACCCTCATTCACTGTTGGTGGAAATGTAAAGTAGTACAACCATTCTGGAAGAAAGTATAGTGGTTCCTCAAAAAACTGAAAATAGAACTACCTTATGACCCAGCAATCCCTCTACTGGGTATATACCCCCAAAACTCAGAAACAATGATACGTAAAGACACATGCAGCCCCATGTTCATTGCAGCATTGTTCACAGTGATCAAGACATGGAAACAACCAAAAAGCCCTTCAATAGGTGACTAGATAAAGAAGATGTGGCACATATACACCATAGTATACTATTCAGCCATAAGAAGTGATGACATCGGATCACTTACAACAAAATGGTGGGATCTTGATAACATTATATGAAGTGAAATGAGTAAATCAGAAAAATACAATAACTACAGAATTCCACACATTGGTGGGACATAAAAAAGAGACTAAGAGACATGGACAAGAGTGAGGTGGTTACGGTGGGCAGGGGGAGAGAAGGAGTGAGAGGGGGAGGGGAGGGGGAGGGACACACAAAAACTAGATAGAAGGTGATGGAAAACAATCTGACTTTGGGTGATGGGTATGCAACATAATTGAATGACAAGATAACTTGGACATGTTTTCTTTGAATATGTGTACCCTGACTTATTGATGTCACTCCATTAAAATTAAGAAAAATTAAAAAAATTTAAAAAAGAAAGAATAAATATAGATTATCTCTAATAAACATGTATTAGCAAAGAAAAAGGAGACTGACAGACATTGACAAGAGTGTGGTGATTACGGAAGGGGGAGGGAGAGGGAAGGGGAAGGTGGAGGGGCACAAAGAAAACTAGATAGAAGGTGACGGAGGACAATCTGACTTTGGGTGATGGGTATGCAACATAATTGAGTGACAAGATAACCTGGACATGTTTTCTTTGAACATATGTACCCTGATTTATTGATGTCACCCTAGTAAAACTAATTAAAAAAAAAAAGAAAACAAATAAAAACTCAGAATCTTCTGTAGTAGTTTGCATTGTGGTTAGTCTTTAAGGACATTTTGAAGTAGTATTAAGTTTCAGTGACCAAAAGCAAAGTTCAGAGTGAGAATTACCAGCTTGACCAGGCAGTGGTGCAGTTGATAAAGCATCGAACTGGGATACAAGGATCCAGGTTCAAAATCCTGAGGTCACCAGCTTGAGCACCAGCTCATCTAGTTTGAGCAAGGGGTCACTCAGTCTGCTGTAGCCCCCTCAATCAAGGTACTTATGAGAAAGCAATCAATGAACAACTAAGATGCCACAACAAAGAATTGATGCTTCTCATTTCTCTACTTTTCTGTGTCTGTCTGTCTCTATCTGTTCCTCTCTCTGTTTCTGTCTCTGTCACAAAAAAAAGCCAAAAAAAAAAAAAAGAGTGAGAATATCCATACCTTCCATACCTTCCTTACTCATATGTGTAAACCATGCAAGGGGGGATAAGAAAGCAAGTGACTGAATATTAAGTATGTTTTGATTCAGAGTAGCAATTGAATCATGTCGACGGGGGAGACATTTTAGTATTCTTCAGCAGAGAAATGATGAGATTTTCATCAAATTTGCATAAGAGATATAGGAAGTGAAAAATTACCCCTTAACTGCCATGTTTTACAACCGGATGAATGACAATTTTAAAAAATTAAATTAAAAGAGAAGTATAGCCTGACCAGGTGGTGGCGCAGTAGACAGAGTGTCAGACTGGGATGCGGAGGACCCAGGTTCAAGACCCCGAGTTTGCCAGCTTGAGCGTAGGCTCATCTGGTTTGAGCAGAGCTCATCAGCTTGGACCCAAGGTCACTGGCTCCAGCAAGGGGTTACTCAGTCTGCTATAGCCCCATGGTCAAGGCACATATGAGAAAGCAACCAATGAACAACTAAGGTGTCGCAACAAAAAATTGATGATTGATGCTTCTTATCTCTCTCTGCTCCTGTCTGTCCCTATCTATCCCTCTCTCTGACTCTCTCTCTGTCTGTGTTAAAAGAGAGAAAAAGAGAGAGAGAGAGAGAGAGAGAAGTATAGAGGGAAAAATGTTTAAGGTAGGAAGATCATAGTTGCAGCATTGAATACTGGGGTTTGAAATGGTTTGAGGAGTGTCTGTAGGCAGTGTAATATATGGGTTTGGTGCTCAGGAGAAATGAAAACTGGAATTACTTTGTGGTCACTGGCATGATGACAGGAGCAACGTAGTAGTGAATGCAGTGAACGTAAACAGAACTGAGTGGTCAATTTGGAACCCAAATTAGTGTATATCCTTATATATGTAATCATTAATTTATCTGTATCTCAATGAGATATCTCTCCAGTACCAAACAACTTTGAAAATGTAGGATTTTTCCTTTTTTTTTTTCACCAGAAACTACATTTCTTTAGGACTGGATCTTTATTTTTAATATCTAGCACAGTTTCTAGCAAATAGAGAGTTAACCTGTGTTGGGAAACAACAAAACAGTTTCCCTCAAAATTATTATGATTCATTGTTTAAAAAAAAATTTCACCAAATGGAAGTATTTCTAAAATTCTTACCTCATGTGCTTCTTTTTAAAGCAAATTGGTAAATTGATGGTCTATTTTTATTTTGAATGATAATCTGTTTTAAACAAAACAATTGGCCCTGGCTGGTTGGCTCAGTGGTAGAGCGTCGGCCTGGTGTGCAGGAATCCCGGGTTCGATTCCTGGCCAGGGCATACAGGAGAAGTGCCCATCTGCTTCTCCAGCCCTCCCCCTCTCCTTCCTCTCTGTCTCTCTCTTCCCCTCCCTCAGCCAAGGCTCCATTGAAGCAAAAGATGGCCCGGGAGCTGGGGATGGCTCCTTGGCCTCTGCCCCAGGCACTAGAGTGGCTCTGGTCGCAACAGAGCGATGCCCCAGATGGGCAGAGCATCGCCCCTGGTGGTCAGAGCATAGCCCCTGGTGGGCGTGCCGGGTGGATCCCGATCGGGCGCATGCGGGAGTCTGTCTGACTGCCTCCCCATTTCTGGCTTTGGAAAAAAAAAAAAGTATAAACAAAACAATTACTACAAACTGGTATTGTTGGAGTATTTTGTTTGATTCATGTGGACACAGTGCCATAAACTGTTTTAAACTGGTAGAAAGGTTTGTATAGTTTTTAATAGGTGGTTTGTTTAAACACAAGGACTTTGCAAAGGTCTTCGAAGAAAACTTTAAAGATTTAAATTTATATTCATAGCGTAGTCAAGATTAAAGATTTCTCTGCTTTGGTTAATAATATAAAATAAATAAATAATATTTTTAACAATCTGATTTTTGCTACAGTATTCCCCTGTCCAACTTACATTAAAGAGTACATATATAACTATTAAATAGAAACTTCTTGTAAAAAAAATTCTAGTAGGCCAAGACTTTCAACCTTTTCCATCTCATGGCACACATAAACTAGTTACTAAAACTCTGCAGCACACCAAAATATTTATTTTTTTGTCCATCTAAAAAAATAATGGATGTAATTTTATTCATTCACATCTGACAGGTGTTGTTGCACCAGCTGTTGTCATTTCTTTTTATTTGACAATCTAAGGGAAAAGAGGTCAGTGCCCCTAACTAAATAGTCAGGTATTGCATGTTTTAAAAATTATTCTGGCCAAGCCTGATGTGGTGCTGTGGATAAAGCATTGACCTAAGACCTGGAATGTGTAAGTCTCAGGTTCAAATCCCTGGGCTTGCCTGGTCAAGGCACATATGAAAAGCAATCAATGAAAACTAAAGTGAAATAACTATGAGTTGATGCTACTTGCTTCCATCCCCTCCCCCATCTTCTCACTCTGTAAAATCAATAAATAAAGTCTTAAGCATAAATAAAAATTTAAAATCTAAAAAATTATTACAGCACACTCTTTGAAAATCGCTGTTGTAGAGTCTTTCAAGCACTGTAACAGTTTCTAGTTGCAAAAGTATAAAATACATGATTGGAGGCCCTGGCTGGTTGGCTCAGCGGTAGAGCGTCAGCCTGGTGTGCGGGGTACCCGGGTTGGATTCCCGGCCAGGGCACACAGGGGAGGCGCCCATTTGCTTCTCCACCCCTCCCCCTCTCCTTCCTCTCTGTCTCTCTCTTCCCCTCCTGCAGCCGGGGCTCCATTGGAGCAAGGATGGCCCGGGCGCTGGGGATGGCTCCTTGGCCTCTGCCCCAGGTGCTGGAGTGGCTCTGGTCACGGCAGAGCGATTCCCCGGAGGAGCAGAGCATCGCCCCTGGTGGGCAGAGCCTCGCCCCTGGTGGGCGTGCCGGGTGGATCCCGGTCAGGCGCATGCGGGAGTCTGACTGTCTCTCCCCGTTTCCAGCTTCAGAAAAATACAAAAATAAAAATAAAAAAATAATACATAATTGGATGCTAATTTCCCTGAAGTCAATGTCTTTCATATTCACCATAGGGTACAAGCTTACAGTGTTTGCCAGAATTTGGGCTGAAGTCAGGCCAGGGTAATCAGTATACTTATGTGGTGGGGAATGGAGAATTTATCAGATATAAAGGGTGATCTGATATTGAGGTGGAGGATTTGTCTAAAAACTGGGTGGTGCAGGTCCAACAAGGATAGATGTGGAGCCCAAAGTCAAAGCCTACTTGAGAACAGGTCTTAGAAAGTCCTGAGTCAAAAAAGTCTACCAGTTTGGCTATACCAAAGCCCAAGAAGGTGGGTAGTGGTGAAGAACGGAATACAGATGTGTGGCCGGGCTGTTAACAGGCTTGAGGCCTCTTGAAATTCAGGAAGCAGAGAAAGGCACTTGCCTGAGGCCTGATGCCTCCATTTATACTTTTGCCCTAGCCCTGCAAATATAAGGTCTACCGGAAAGTTCTGTCCGTTTTTGGAATAAAACAAAATACAAACTTTTCTTACCGTCAATAAACTTTATTAAATAATATTATTTCCATTATTATTAATGATTTCTTGCCAGCGTGAGGGCAATTTGTATATCCCATTTTTGAAAATTGTTTTATATTTTGATGAGAAAAATTGAACCAGTTCTTGTTTGATATCTTCTTCATTTTTGAATTTTTTGCCCTTCAAAAAATTTTGTGAGGATGAAAACAAGTGATAGTCGGAGGGTGCTAAGTCCGGGGAATATGATGGATGCGACAGACATGCTTCTGTAGCATTTCTTCCTTGTTGAAATTTGTAAAAATTACAGTGGCGTAAATGAACTTTATCAGTAGCCATGGGTACACTATCACTTCACACATAAGACTAACGTGAATCAACTTTGTTTTAGTTAATTTGCTACGTCAGTATGTATACATTAAGTGATAAAAATAGAGAGGCACACAAATTAACATGTGCTTACATGTTGAAACTTGTTGTGATAGAAATGGACAGAACTTTCTAGTAGACCTTATATAATGGGCTAGCCTTATATGGAGATAAACAAAGAGGGAATTTGTATGAACCAATGATAATAATGTGTGACAAACTGTGGACAGTAATCAACTCAAGCCTCAGAAGCTGAAGTTAAGAAGGGAGAGGAAGAGTGTTGCCTGTGTGCAGACCAGCGGGAGAGTACAGATACTGAATTACTGGTCCACAAGTCCATCTGCCCGCTGTGGACAAACATGCCACCACAGGTGTTATTGTAAGAAGAGGACTCGCTGCCACCTGGGAAAGTAGCCACGTCCAGGTCTCCTACCTGGGAACTTAGATTGCTATGTTTTCATTGCAGTGGTTTTTGTTTGTTTGTTTGTTTTTATTGATTGATTCATTTTAGAGAGAGAGAAAAGGAAAAAGAGACAGAAATATCAATTTGTTTCTGTATGTGCCCTGACGAGGGATTAAACCCACAACCTCTGCATTTTGGGATGAAGTTCTAAGCAATCAAGCTACCAAGCCAGGGCTGGAATGCTGCTTTTTATTTTAGTTAATTTTTGAGTGATATATTCTTACATGGACTTTACCAAGGGACTGGCCATAATTTGAAATATAGCTTCTTGAGGGAACTGTGATTTGAGTTTCAAGCCATGGAACACAATAAAAATGAAAGTTACTAATACCTACCAATTATTGAATGCATCTTATGTGCCATCTACTTTGCAGACATGATTTCAGTTAATGCTCATAGTTATAGGAATACTTATCCACATTTTTTTCAGAAAAAGAAGCCTAGACTGGCAGAGAATAAATGGGTGCTCTAATGTCATCACAGATATTACAAAGCTGGTAAGTTGCAGAACCCAGATAAACCCTACCTGTCTGATTCTAAATCCCAAAGTGTTAACAATAACAATATTGTCTCTTTATTATTTGTATTTTGGAAATGCTTATAATGAGTGATCTCAGTTTTGCTTTATGGAGATTCAGTTTTGTTTCTATTTATTAATAGTAAATTATTATAGAAGTTAATCTCCCTGGCTGGTTGGCTCAGTGGTAGAGCATCAGCCCCACATGTGGATGTCCTGGTTGAATTCCTGGTCAGAGCACACAGGAAAAGTGCCCATTTGCTTTTCCACCCCCGCACCTCTCCTCTCTCTCTCTCTCTCTCTCTCTCTTTTCTGTGGCCATGTCTCGATTGATTCGAGTACATTTGCCTTGAATGCTGAAAATGGCTCAGTGGAGCTTCTACCTCAGGTGCTAAAAATACCTTGATTGCAAGCATGGCCCCAGATAACCAGATCGGGGTTGCTGGGTGGACCCAGGCTGGGACGCGTGCAGGAGTCTGTCTCTCTATCTCCCCTCCTCTCCTCTCACTTGGAAAAAAAAAAAGGTTAATATTTACTTAATGCAACCTGCATTAATTTATTTTAACAATCTAATAAAGTAAATAGTATTTTAATAATATCTAATAACGTAATTTGGCATTGAACTCACTGGGTGGTATTTATGGCACTAGTGAAAATACTTATGTTCATAAGCACTGGCTGAATTGCTCAGTGGGTAAAGTGTTGTCCTGGCACATTGAGATTGTGGGTTCAGTCCCTCCTTGGGCACAAATGAGAAGCAATCAATAGTGTGCAATGATGTTGAATTACGAGGTGATGCCTCAGTTTCACATTTGTGAAACTAAAGCCTTCCCTTTCATAAGGTTTAGTATTTTTGTGTTTTAACATTAGTCTTTCAACTAAGATAACTTGTGGTTTCCAGAGTGATAGTCAAATAAATTTCAAATTGAGGCTCTCTGCAAAGTCTCAGATTGTCGCTTAGTCAAAAGTTATTGCTCTTCTCTTTAGAAGTAAAGAGTGATAGTATCTGTAGAACTTAAGTGAACTGTGGCTCCATTTTAGGAGGTAAGTTAGGCATAATACCTATCCTGGAGGTTTAGAATTCTATTTTCCCTTATGGCATAGCTCTCTTTCTCTCCTGGGAGCCACGTTTGCAATCAGGACGCATGTCAGGTAACACTATGGATAGGAGCAGGCTGTGCTTCTCTGCAGAACATCTTCTGTGTACTCTGGGTAGAACGAGGTGCAAAGCTGATTAGACCCAAATGATCTCACACAGAAGGGTGGATTCCAGAACAATTTGCAGGCAATTATGATACTGGTTGGTTATAAAAACAATGAACTAAAGAAAGTACACCTTGTCTTAAGACTTTGACATACTAGGAGAAAAAAATAGAAAAAAAATAAAATAAAAGATAAGGAAGTGGTAATTAATAATGTTCTAAACTGTAGGTTACTAGTCATGGGGAATCTGTCAATTTTCTACTGATATTTTATTCTTTATTTCAAATTTTTTCTGTCAACTTTTTAAAGGATTTATTATGTGAACACATTGTAAATTAATATGAACTACATAATTGTTCAATATTATAAGAGACAGTGAAGCAAACATAAAGCTTTATTAAACTGTATCTTTATTTCCTTCTTGGACCTCCTTGTGGAAGTTCCTATGTCACTGTTGAGTGGAAATATCCGTAAAGCAATCACATCAGCTATATTTCATTAGAACAAGTATCTAGATGCAGAATCTAAACATTTCAGATTTATGAGGTGTTGTGTGTGTGTGTGTGTGTATGTGTGTGTGTGTGTGTGTGTGTGTGTACAATCTTTACTCATCATTCTGGCTTTCTCTGCTTTGAAGATATGTGAGATAGGAAATAAGTCCAGCCAGGGAAAAGAAGCAAAAAAGTACATGGGGAAGTTAGTGTTTTTCTATGAATATCTTAGTATATTAAGAAGTTGATAGAAGTTTATTTCTTGCTTTTCCTGAAATCATCTCCCATGTGATTTCTATAGTGTCTTCTAGCCTACTAAAACTCTAAAGTATCTTCCCTAGCTATGTCTCCACAGCTTAACCAGTTACAAATGTTTAACCACACACTCATTTGACTTATTGCATATCCATGTTTAGCTGTTTATTAGATCTTTGTCTATCTATCATCTATCTATCTATCTATCTATCTATCTATCTATCTATCTATCTATCTATCTATCTATCTATCATCATCTATCTATCATCTATCATCTATCTAATTATACACATACAACATGCCCACATCTAACAGGTGTTAGAAAATTTTGATACATGAAAAAGTTAAAAAAATGAGGTCTGGCCAGGTGCTCAGATGGTTAGAACATCATCCCAATAAACCAAGGTGGTGGGCTTGACCCCAGTCAAGGCACGTACAAGAATCAACCAATGAAGAATTAAATAAGTGGAACAACAAATCAATGACTTTCTCTCTGTGTCTCCCTTGCTCTCCCTCCCTCCCTGTCTTTAAAATTAATCAATAAATTAAAAAAAAACTTAGAAAAAAGAAATGAAGTTAAGAAATGAAGGAGAGTAAACAGAGCAAGTGGATGGGGACAAGAAAAAAAAAAGAAGGTTGAATCGGTAATGTAAACAGTAGTAGAGATTATAGCTAATAATAGAGAAGAAAACCTGAATAAGAAGCCATGGGAAAGTCCTAAAAGAAGATGTGGAGGAACAAACAGTACATAAATATATATATAACTTTGAACTCAATTGAACATGAACAATAGGGTCACAAAAAAATGACTGCAGGAATGACTGAGTCATTTACTCAGGGCAGGACAACACAACATGCTGAAGGTTCCCCTGAAGCTAGGGAAGATGGTCTTACCACATGGCTGAATTATTCCTGATTGTGGTGACCCTCCTTTGTTCCTAGAGGCTATGCATGAAGGGCCCTCCTGTAATAGCCTGCAGAGAAGATTCTCCCCTATAATAGGCAGGGGCTCAAAGGGCCCCTGAGGCTCTGGAGACCTCTTCCTGTGGATGCGCAGTGCTGGTGGCCGGCTCTGGAGCGCTGGCTGAGGCTTCCTGGGCTGGAGACATGCTCCTCCATGGTTTGGTGAGAGCTGCACCTACTAAAAGCTCTCTTTTTCTTAGTCTATTGCTTTAACTAGCTATTACTCTAGAACCCAGACTGATGTTTCTCCGTCTGGTGATGTTGTGTAGCTTGTTGTGTTGATTCTTTTTCTGTATTCTACTTTAGGTTACGTAAATTCAAACCCCTTTTGATTTTGCTTTGATTATTTTTATTGTTATTAATCATAATAAATCTCCCTCCAAAATCCATCCTCAAGTAATTGTATCTCTGTACAGCACTTCCTGCACAGCACAGAATGCAAAGTTAAAAGCTAAAAAGGTAGCGCTAAAATTCCTAGAATGATTTGGAAGTAATATAAACATCAGAATTTGGGATTCTAGACAGTGAGATATGGAAAATTGTATGAACTAAGGTGAAGTTATGACAAGTAAAGAAAGTCTTTTGGCAGGTTCTTATCATCTTGTCTAGTTCTTAAATTTTGACATACTCCAGGGAAGATTCTAAGTAATCCGAAGCCATATTCCTTTGGTTGAAATTCAGGTTCTCTTATTTATTTATTTATTTATTTATTTATTTATTTATTTATTTATAGAGACAGAGAGAGAGTCAGAGAGAGGGACAGACAGGGACAGACTGAAAGGAAAGGAGAGATGAGAAGCATCAATCATTAGTTTTTCATTGCGCATTGCAACACCTTAGTTGTTCATTGATTGCTTTCTCATATGTGCCTTGACTGCGGGCCTTCAGCAGACTGAGTAACCTCTTGCTCGAGCCAGTGACCTTGGGTCCAAGCTGATGAGCTTTTGCTCAAACCAGATGAGCCCGCGCTCAAGCTGGAGACCTCAGGGTCTCGAACCTGGGTCCTCGGCATCCCAACCCAACGCTCTATCCACTGTGCCACCGCCTGGTCATGAGGGTTCTATTATTTTAGAGCAAATTGACTTTGAGAAAGTAATTTATGCTTTTCTGTAACCCATGTAAATTGAGGATAATAACAATATTATATGTTCAATGTAAGCTTCAGCTATAATATATAACATACAAAATTTATTTCATGCCTTTAGCTCTGCCTGAAGAGCTAAAAAAGCATCTTGAGATTCCTAAAAAAGCATCTTGTATTGATGTTCTTCTCCTAAACTCCAGACTCTTATGCTAACATTTTTATTAGCTATTACTTTCTGGATTTACTAGTTATCTGAAAGTAAAATAGCTGAATCTGAACTCATATTGTTTATTTTGGTGGATGGCAACATCCAAAAATTTCCCTTTCCCTATTTTGGTCCCAAATCTGACATCAACTATTATTACTATATTTTTTTTAATTTTTTTAAGGGAGAGAGAGACACACAAACAGGCAGGTAGGTAAAAGATGAAAAGCATCAACTTGTGGTTGTGGCACTTTAATTGTTCATTGATTGTTTCCTCATACGTGCTTGACCCAGGAGGCTCCAGCTGACCAGTGACCCTTGCTCTAGCCAGCAACCTTGGGCTCAAGACAGGGACCTTGGGCTTCAAGCCAGCAATGTTTGGGCTCAAATCAGAGACTGTGAAGTCATTAACTATGACCCATGCTCAAGTTGTGACCTAGAGGTTCGAACCTGGAGCCTCAGCGTCCCAGGTTGATGCTCTATCCACTGCGCCATCACTTGGTCAGGCCGACATCAACTCTTATTAATTTATTTTAATTAACTTGTTTATTAACTCAAAAGAGAAGCTAAACACTTTTTATGTGCATCTTCTTATTCTATCAATTATTTTTGCCTTAATTCAGGAACCTCCATTTGTCTCCTGAATGATTGCCAAATTGTTACTTCCTTTCTGAGTTTCCTGACTCTTGCCTCATACCTCTCCAATTCATTTTTTGTAAAAATGCCATTGAAATTTTTCTAAAGGGGAAATCTGATAATGCCACTGCTTTCCAAAGAATTCCCCAGTATTTCTTTATTATCTACAAACTTCAAACTTTTCATATCATAATAAACCCTTCTGAGTTGGCTTCTGTTGTAGTAATATAAGGTTATAGTAATTAAATATATAGAAATATAAAAATATGGTAGATATATAAAAGTAATTAAAAGGATATTAAAAATAATTATTAAAATTAAGTAAAGTTATGCCAATTGGATAGAAATTAATATAGTGGCTTAGTGCCATAACTCTGTAATGTGATAAACAGACTCTGACTTTCAAGCAGAGCCCAGTTAGTATGTGTGTGAAGTTATACATAGATAAGAAGTGGCTTGGTGTTATTTACATTAACTTTGTAAATTAATGAAAATAAGACCATCTTAAAAAGTGGTTTAATGTAAACATTTCAGTAGATTGACATAAGGGGGTTCCCTGCGAAGAACTCCCAAAAAGGTGGTTTGAGGTGATAATCCTGTAGATTGACACCTGTTAGAAGGCGTTGGTCAGAAAGGGTACTAAAGCTGAGGGGCCCCCCTGCTGCAGTAGTCGCCCAGACTCCAACATTGATGTTGACTGTCTCCACGCAACTCTGAGCTCTGACCAAAGCCAGCTGAGAGGAGCATGCCAACGGGGCCCCCTTAAGCTGTACCCAGGCACGCCAAAAGATTTGTGAATAATAAATTGCCTGTGATTATTCAACTAATTTGTGTGTCACTCGTGTCTTTCCTCCGGTGGCATTTAACAGTAGCATCCTCATAGCCGCCTCAAGAGTAGTCTCGAAGAGGCTGCCAGCCCTGCTAATAAGCAGGAATGTCCCCCCACTGCACGGGGAAATCGAATCAGGGACGCCTGATCGACGTAGAGCTTGGGCTCTACTGGGACAGCTTCTTCCCACCATCCAACCTCATATTTCCCTAGTTCCTTACCCTGTCCTTTACACTTACACAGCACATGCTGTTTCCCTTCTGCGTGCCCACACGGAATGTGCCCTCCACCTGGTCTTCTCATTTTCTTTGTCTACTTGGCAAACACACATCTTTAAGGCCTTAGGTTAAGCAGTGCTAATTTAATAGCTCCTACTCTGAATCTTGCCATCAGCCTTAGGGACTCTCATCTCCCCAAATATTGCTATTTATTAAATTATAGTTGATCTTTAATATTTGAGAATTGTGTATGAAAATTTGCCGTATCACTAAAATTAATTTGTAACTCTAAAATCAATACTGTGCTCTTGCAGTCATTTGCAGACATGTAGGTAAGCTTTGTACAGTCCTGAGTTACAGTGCTATTGACCTGAAATGCAATGTTAATGAATCAATAGTGTATTTAAATAAGGTGTCTTTAAACAGAAACATACATAAAACAAAGTTATGCATCAATTAATCAATAAAAATGTGACTAGAGGCTCATAGGAACTTAACCATGTGTTTTTTCCAGGAGCAATGGTTCAGTGTTTATAATTCGGTGTTTTCAGTGACCTTATAAAACATTACTACAGCCCCAAACTAGAATCAACTATATATTTATTTGTTAGAATGTCATATGTAATTTTCTTGAAGGTTATTACTCTGTCTTTTCATATTATCTGTCTAAGGGTGGGGTTTTGAACAATTCTTCACACAAAGTATCTAATAAACATTTGTCCAATGGATAATATGCAAACATACATGTATACAGGAATTAGAATATATATGGCAACATTATTTATTGTAGTATGAGTATATTTTCTGAAGAAATGGAAAAAGTTAATAAATAAAAAGAAGAAAAGAATTATTCAAGGACAGAGTTGGTTAGGCACTGCTGTCCCAATTTCTGTGTCCCAGGTAGATGGCCTCGAGTTAGTGAAAGAAGAAAAGAAGTAAGATGGGAAGTAGTTTGAGTCAAGAATCCCTGGCAAGGAGAGTGTTAGAAGAAGTAACCAAGAACAGAAAGATTACATGGAAGGCTACAGAAACAACTCTTACTTTCCTTCAGGTCTAGTGAGGGTTTTTCTAGCTTCCCTTCCCTGTCTCACATTTCTTATGTACAAATATGTTGAGAAATCATCCCATCTGCCTAGCACTGTCCTTTTTTTAGCACTGAACATCCTACCTCCTGGAAAACCCCCAATCTTGGGCAAACCAAGATGGTTGGTCATCCTGTTTACAAGCGCTTATATCCTGAAGCATAGCATATTATGCACATTAAGGCAGTTAACTTCATTTGGTGGTCACTCCATTATTCATTAAAACTATAACTTTCAAACTTTAATTATTTGGCAAGCACAATTTGGTTATTAAGGACATAAAGATGAACCTGTTAGTGCCTTTTTCCTCAAGGATCCCTGTGTAACGTCTCAAAATAATTTACACTTTAAATGTTTTTATAAATAGGTATAGAGTAAGGCTGGGAATTTATAGCAATAGGTACTTCTGATATAGGTTCTTTTTAAAATTAAATACTTTTTAAGATCAGTTTTAGGTTTAAAATAAAATTTAGATGATGGTGTAGAGTTGTCTCATATACCTCCTGCTCCCACACATGTATAACCTCCCCACTAGCAATATCACTCATTAGAATGACATATTTCACCAAGGATGAAGCTACTGTTGACATGTCATAATCACTCAAATTCCATAGCTAATCTTAGGGTTCACAGTAGAGGTTGTACATTCTTTGGGTTTGGACAAATGTATAATGGCATATATCCATCATCATATTATAAAAAGTAGTTTCACTGCCCTAAAAAATCTTCATCTGTACTCTACTTATACTCTTCCCTTCCCCAACACCCACTAAACCTGGCAACCACTGAACTTTTTGTTGTGTCCATAGTTTTTTTTTCCGTAAGGTCATATAGTGGGAATCATACTGTATGTAGCTTTCTCAGATTGACTTATTTCACTTAATACTACACACTTAAGTTTTTATCATATCTTTTTGTGGCTTGATAACTCATTTCTTTGTATTGTTAAATGTTATTCCATTGCCTGCATGAACCATAGCTTGTTCACCTACTGAAAGATATCTTGGTTGATCCTAGTTTTTGGCAGTTATAAATACAGCTGATATAAACATTTGTGTGCAATTTTTTGTGGAATAAATTTTCGACTTGGGTAAATACCAAGAAAAACAATTGCTGGATCATATAGTAAAAGTATGTTTAGTTTTACAGAAAACTGATAAACTGTCTTCTGAAATTGCTTTACCATTTTGCATTTCCACCAGCAATGGATGGGAGTTCCTGGTGCTCCACATCCTCACTTGGTATTTGATGTTGTCCATGTTCAGGATTTTGGTCATTCTAACAGGCATGTAGTGTTATCTCATTGTTGGAGTCTTCATAGGGCTGAATAACCAAACTCTGATTCCAAAGAAAGGTTCAATGTGAATCTGAGAGCCATTTTTAATATGTAATTAAGTATGACAAGTAAAGAACTTAAGAAAAAATAGATGTTCACATTGTATAGAAGAGAAACATGCTGAGGAGTAACATACCTGGGGAAAGATGGAAGAAGAAAGGTTCTACTTCTTATATGGCATGTTTTCAGGTTCCTTAAAGACCCAGAAACTCGAGCGTCTGAATCACAAGGAAGAAAAATAAATATGTTCTTTTCATGTGCACTAACCCTGCAGTAGAATTTGATACTTTTTTTTCCTAGAACGATTGCAACCCTAAAATCAAGAATTCTTTTAAAAATAATAAACAATTATGAACACATTCCTTGTGAGAGCATGATAAGAATGTAATTGTTATACATGATGGTTAAGTTAATTCAAATTTTATCTTGGTTTAAAAATAACAGTTCTTACTAATGGCAATAATTCATTTTTTAGGTATATTTTATTATCTAAGTTATCTCCAGTTTGATGACATTATACTTACTATTTAGTTTACCACATAGTTTAACAGGAATTTTTCCAGAGGATGGCTCCAAAAGATCTTTGCATGAAAGCAGTATTATTTTTATTCCTGACTCAATCTTTAACAGTTACAATCCTACCCTAGTTTTGTTTACTGCTCTGAGTGCTCCCAAAATAGCTTTACTACTGATAATTTTCTCCATGAAACAAATATATTTTGTTTATTATTAAAATATGTAAATGATTAATAGCAAAACTGCTTATTTATAAAAGGGGCTTCAATCAGTGCTTTATTCTGGGTATGCAATAGATACATAAACATTCGATTCAGATTAAATTTGCAGCTGTGGCAATGAAAAGGAATGTGGCAGGCCAACTTCAGCTACTTGACTATATTTTGCTGTCTATAATCAAATATTTAAATAAAATAAACCATTTGATATTGATTTCCATCATTCTATCATGTGATTTATATTCAAAATATTTATATGTATTTGACAAGATAGTCAAATATGAAAAGCAGCTTTGGCAGTTTATGATTATTTACTTGATTAGAAATTTATTAGACAATGAAATAGCTTTTTAGAATGTTTGAAACAATAAAGACATAGTGCAATTTTATACAAATTAGTGTGTTTAACAGTAATCGTCCAATGATGATATGCACACACACTGAAAGTGTGTGATGTGGTGAGAAAGCCCAGAAACCAGAGTCGTGAGCGCGGGAACTGACACTGACGGGTTAGGGATCTCTCACTTAGAGTCTCTGCCAGGTTTCTCTCATGAGGATGAAAAAGCTGGGATAGTATGTTCCCAGTGGCTTTTTATGGAAATTTTATTCTAGAAAATTTTAACAGATATGGCATTGCAAAGGGGTTGATTGACCACATATGTTTGAGAAATACTGTTTTTCATATCCTGTCTTGAAAATTCACAGTGCATATTTATATATGAAACATGAAATAGATTAAGGATGTAATTCGCCTTTTGGAGGACAATGTGGTAACAAGGTTAACTGAATGTTAGTTACCTTTTTAGTTTTATGTTAGTTTTACACATAAAGCTAGGTGATTTTCAAATTCTCATTTTTGAAAGTTCATTATTATATCTCTGAAAGCATTAAATAACATACCAGTTTTTTAAAAAAATCAATCTTTATTAATCTCACATAATTAGTGAACAATGGCAGAAATAAAGATTTTTAAGGTATTTTGCTTTAATCAGATACTGATAGGTACAGAAAGTACTAACATCCTATTTTAATTCTAAACTGTGTTTTTTTCTGAGCACAACATCAAAAAGCCTTTATTCCTTTACTTCACAATCATTGGAGTCCAGGGTCACTGATTAGGATTTTCTGGGTGACAGGAGGAAGACAGTTGTAAGTATACATTAGATTAATTTCTATTGACTAAATCCTTCCTAAAAACAAGTCAGCAAGTTCGTAAGTTTGGCTAAGTGGTCACCTCTCAGGTACATCAGTGTTAGAAATGCTGAGGTATGTGACAGAAAACCAGAGGTTTTTCTTACCTCTAAGTGTACTGAGAACATTTTAAGTCTATTTACAATAAATATAGCCTATCTCTCTCTCACTTAGAAGAAAAAGTTTTACATGATAATTTGGGTTAATTAAATTTTGTAGAAATTACAATCTTGTACATGTAAAAAAAATGAAATCTTCTTTATGAAAAATACTACATCTTTTCTCTTTCAGTCTTTAGAAATCACAGGCATTTCTCCAGATAAGAAAGTGAAATAATTGCTCACAAACCAATGGCCCTTCTAGCGTGGCCCGTTCTCATCCAAATCACCAACAGGATATAAAAATAAGAAAAGAGCTATATCAGTACAGAAAACTAAAAAAGCATATAGTAATAAAAGTAACAGAAGACCTCCCAGAAATTTCAGTCTTTATTATATCTAGACAGATGGGGTAAGTTTAAGGAATAGCATGGAAAAAAATACCTGGAGTCTTTTGTATGTTATTGCATTTTGGAGGTAATTCTGACAAAAGCTTTTACGCAAAATGGAAACCACAGTGGGGAGATAAAGTAGGTGGGGTCGTCATTCCAAAAATGAGATATTTGGAAACTATCCTTTGAATTGGGTGGCCCAGCCAGGCAGGAAGCAAATAACTATGGCTCTCATTTATTTCACAGGATGGCTTCACAGTAGCAAATCTCCATGCTGTGACTTTTTTGATGGTGGCTGCCTTTATTCTCAAGCTGAGATCATTTGATCCTGCAAAATAAATTCACAGTTGTTCTATTTCCCTTCTCTTTTTTGTAGATTTGAAGATCTCAGAAAGGGACCCACACCACTGACAGGATCTGTCCCATCTTCTGCTTGATTATAAATCAGTAGTCTCTGGTAAGGAGACCTCAAGAGAAGCGTGAGCAAAGAGAGAGCAATCACCACATGAATAAAAAGATTCTGCATCAGAAAAGTTGGAGGCCTGGTAGCTAGGCTTAATGTTTCCAACTGAGCATAAATGATACTTGCAGAATATAAACAATTCCCAGACCTGGCCACCTGTTGACTGGTGGACAAAACAGACCGGTTACTCCATGACTCTGCCTGAAACAAGACAGACATGAGGATGCTCTGCAACTTCAGAAGTGACTGCCTCTTTGCTGGTTAACAAGTGAGACAACTGCTTCTTCATCAATGAGAACTTTATCTTGGTTTTAATCCTCTCGCCTTCTAGATAAAAATGACTGAGATAATCAGTCACTGCTTCCTGACAGCATGGAATCCAAATGAACTTCCACATTCTCCACCCCTTCTTGGAATCACATAGTCCAAGCCCCAAATACTAAAATGAGCTCCTCTCCAAAACTTCAGCAGATAACCCACATGTCAACAGCAAGGCAAATAAAGCTAGCAGGTATGTTCCTGGAAGTTCTGACTGGTAGGCTTTGAAAACAGCATGAAGCCTTGGAGGATGTGATTCAGCATGAATCCATCAAAGCAAAACCAAACCAACAACACATAAGATAATGAGGAATATAAAATTTTAGATTTCTGTTTTTTTCTTTTCAAATAGATTGAAGAACTTTGATAGATGAACATACAACTAAGAGAAATTTGAGCCATGGCAAGGATACCATGAAGACAAGAAGCGAAATTTATCAGTTTAAAAGTATAAGGTTGGACTGACCTGTGGTGGCGCAGTGGATAAAGTGTCGACCTGGAAATGCTGAGGTCGCCGGTTCAAAACCCTGGGCTTGCCTGGTCAAGGCACATATGGGAGTTGATGCTTCCAGCTCCTCCCCCCTTCTCTCTCTCTGTCTCTCTCTCCTCTCTCTCCCTCTTGGTCTCTCTCTCTCTCCTCTCTAAAAATGAATTAAAAAAATAAATAAAAGTATAAGGTAGTCAGTTTACTACTAGATTGAAGATTTCATAAAATTAGTTGAGTGAAAGAAAAAACAGTGGAATGTTGAGTGAGCACCTATTTACTCAGTGATCAATATATGATATATGAGTACCCTATAGATAGGTGAACAGGGATTGAATCCAGTCCACTATATTGAGTGCCAAACCATAGGTCTTGCCAAGTGGGAATCTATGTAGAGGAAGCATTTTTACATGTCTCACCACCCTATAAGCACTACATGTCCAGAAGGCATAAAAGAAAGAACAGGCTAAAATCAGACCGGAAGAAAAGTATAATACAACTGAAGTTTTCATAGATGACACTAGCGTTTCTATGCAATGAGCCACAACACATGCAGGTGCTCAGGAACCCAGCGGCTCATCCATTGGGTATTCTGTAAGACCTGGGTAGGCTGAAACCCTAGGACTCAATCTTCTCCAGCTGCAAGAAATCACATTTGTTTACCTTTATTTATCATGTGACATAAAAAAGGTGTGAAGGCACTGGCCTTGAACAGTTCACTTTTTTAGTCAACCAGTGTATTAAATTCACATGGCATGTTTATTTCTGGAGAGCAGCTGAACAAAATTAAGACACATGGATCAACCACAGTACAAAAATTTCTAAAACTGTGATGGTGATCCAGTATCAACTCAAGAAACAAACAAGAAACCCAGAATAACTTCAGCAAAAATGGAATGCATGGATTGTAAGGAGTGAACTGGGGGACTCAGTACATTGATAAAGCTCAGCAGATCGCGTGGGGGTAGGAAAAAGCTTTCTGTCCTCATTAGATTTTCTTTTCTTTTTTTAAATTTTATTTATTGATTTTAGGGAGAATGGAAGGGAGAGAGAGAAACAGGAACATTGTCCTGTTCCTGTGTGTGCCCTGATTAGGGATTGAACTGGCAACCTCTGTGCTTCAGGGTGAAGCTCTAATCAACTGAGCTATCGGGCCAGGGCCCCACTTAAACTTTCATAACTGGGTGTAGAGTTCCGTGGTACCCTATTTTGAAATTTTTTATGAAGTAGATGTTATATTGTGATTTTATTAAAGGTAAATTTTACATGAATTTTTCATCTTAATGCTGTGTTCTCTTTTCTATTTTACTGTCTTGTTCTAGCTCCTTTTCATGGGCTTCTATTGTTCAATAATTTTCAATACTTCTATTGTTCAGTTTTCCTGACCATTTATATTATACCTATCACAGCACTTGACATGCAATAGATGTTTGATTAATAAGCTTCACTTTTCTTACATCTCCTATTTCAGTACCTCTTTTACCCAAGATTTCTCTCTCTCATCTGGTTTACTAAAATGCTTTTTCTCACACTTCATGTTGTGTATAATCTGGGCTGACGTTGTTCACATTCTGGACTTCATCATACTTGTAACTTAAAGGCCAACTATGCTTTTAAAATACTAACGCCCAGTGACTACATTTCAAAACAAATATGTTAGGCTTACTGCTAGGAAAATCTACTTAAATCCATAGTTCTTCTATTGGATGTTGTGTTATTCTCCTATTTCTCTCTCACCTGAGAAGTCACCTGAGAAGTCCTCTCACAAATTAGGCCCAGTGTCTTTTTCCTTTCACCTTCCCTTCACTTACCTACTTGTCCAAATTTTATATTAGAAAAAGCAAAAAGGGAAAGAAGTAATGGCATCTTTCTAAATTTTCTAATTCTTCCTCAAGTTCCCTAGAGAACTAGGACTCAAAATCATATAGATGTTGTTCCTTTAAGATAAAAGGAGATCTTGTTACCTCACATGGTGAATAAATCATAATAAATCTAAGACACAGAACAAGAGAACAGAGAGCAAGTTTAGAGAATCTGAGGATTAGCCAATTGCTCCCTAATGTCAAACCAAGATCCAGTACAAGTAATCATTCTGACATCTGCCAGGAAAAGTCAAAGGTTAGGATTTAATGTCACCATAGTCTGATTTCCCAACTTCATTGAGCAGGTGCTTAATAAGGCATGGTTGTTTGTTTTGTTTAAAGAGTTCAGGGCAAAGGAAGATGTCGAGTCACAAAGGAGAATGACTTGCAGCTCTATGATTCTGGTGAGAACACTGTAACCTTTTTGTTAACGACAATTATGTTGAGGTCATTACTTTGTCAGAGTTGATTTCTTTGCCTAGAAAAATATTGAATTCAAACATATCATGTTACATGGAACTACTAATGCCACTGATGAGTCTTCAGTGATTACTAAGGAGAAGAGTTTAAGGTCAGCAGAAAGAGCCCTGAATAGTGGGTAATTATATAAAAATGTGTTTTAGTGCAACTTCTAAAGGCAAAGGTTGTGTAAAGCTGGCAGAAATTTCCACACAAACAACACAATTTATTGACAGAAAGAAAGACAGAATTAGGAGCAAGAGCAGGATAGAACAAGCTTGAGAGAGGGAGAGAGAAAGAGATCTATGCACAGCAAATGTAATTAATGCTGTTTGTAAGAAGTTTCAATGAATGACAGTTTTAAGCATAACAAGCATATCAGAGATTTAAAATATTGTTCAGTAGGCCCGTTTCTCTTTCTCTCTTCCTTGAAAATTGTTTAATTCAATAAATTTAACATCTACTGAATTAACAAAAAGGGCTCAGGAACCAGAAGAGCTGTCTAGGTTTGAATCTCAGGTTCCCTCTTTCTGAGGCACCCTTGCATGTGTTTAACCTCTCAGTATCTCTGTTATCTTTGAAATAACAGTACACAATTAAGAGAATTAACAGTGTCAATTTTTGTGAAATAAATACTTGCTGAAAACTGAGCGAACACTCAAGAACACCCATTTCCGTGCTTCCTGGTGTGTATGCCCTTGTGTATTTCCTTTTCTACCTTGAATCTATGCTGGATTTGTGACTCATTTTAAACAACAGCAATTTATTTCTTTTCAAAAGAGAGAGAGAGCGAGAAAGAAAAAGAGAGAAACATAAATTTGTTGTTCCACTTATTTTTGCATTCACTGGTTGTTATTTGTATCTACCATGGCCAGAGATCATCAGATCCACAACCTTTGAGGAGCAGGATGATGCTCTAACCAACGGAGCTGCCTAGCCTGGTAAGACAACAGCAATATTTGAACAGCACAGATATGCAAGTCTCAGACCTATTTCATAAGCCAGACTGGAAGTTTTCACTTTTGAGCTTTTGGTAGCTCAAAGTCTTGGACCACCGTGCCTCAACTCTGGTTATGCTGTGGGAGAGACCATGGGAACAGGCCACATGGAGACACCACGTGGAGAGGGTGAGGCTCTGAGACTACAGGGAAGAAGAGAGAGACCTGGCCATCCCAGCCTACCAGCTGAGCCCAGCCTTGCAGCCCACCCAGCCAAGGAGCCAGACGAGTGATAAGGCCGTTTGGGATGTTCCAGCACCAGTGGCTGTCTCCAACAGTCAGGATGAGAGACATAAAGCAAGACCAGAAAATGACTACAAGGGCAACTCAAAGAGCTATGGGATATAATAAATTGATGCTATTTAAAGGCACTAATTTTGGGGGTAGTTTGTTATACAGTAGATAATAGAAACAAACAACAAGGTGAGCATGTAGTTATGTGGTTCAGTGTGGTGGCCACTCACCGCAGTAGCTACTGAGCACTGAAATGTAGAAACTGAAATGTAGCTAGTATGCCTCAGAAACTGAATTTTAAATTTAATGTAATCTAGTTAATTTCTATATAAAAGCTGAAGCAATGTAAAATATTTTTTATGTTACACACCTTTGTTTTGATAGGACAAGATTTTACTTTGTTGCATTGTCTACAATGCTGTCCTTATAGTTCTGTCAGGCACCTGTCATTTCTAGTATTAAACATAAACATGCTATCAAAAAAGATTGCAATATTTATTATTAATAATTTCTATATAAATTACTTAGTAAAATAATATGTTGGCTATTTTGGGCTACCTAAAATAAAATATACTTTTAATTTCACTAATTTATTTTTACTTTTTAAGTTGTGATTTCTAGAAAACTTGAAATTGCATAAGTGATTTGAAGTATATTTTTATTTGACAGAATTGTTATAAAGGAATCAATGTAGAAGTGTTTTAAAGGAGACTAATTTTTTAATAGTTTTAGATTACATAGACCCCACAATAAATTTCAATTATAGTGGAGAACAAAGTTTTTGTTGCATCCACAAAAATACTTGTTCTTACCTAATTCGAGTGTGCTGATCTCAAATCTGATATCAGTTTTTCTCTGTAAGCTACAGTTTGTTTGCAATTCAAGATTTTAGGTTTTCATCTCATAAAATTTTTAACATTTAGTTTAAAATAATGAAGTAGAATGTCTTCTTGGGCATCATCTTTGTGAAAATATAATAATTTATATAATGCAGTAAATACACTAATACACTAAAAGATATGATTGCATCAGAATTTGTCTACAATTTTGAAATAGAACATATTAAAACACTTATTATAATCATAAAATTTGCACAAAACTTATTTAAATTCTATTCAGGCAAAAATTTGCGTTTGTAGCTCTTGCATTTGTGTACTTGTTGAGGAAAATCTCATTTGATGCTTCAGCAGTAGTCTGACTATCACTAACAGCTCCAAAGTTTTCAGGAAACTTATCAAGTGACTGTTCAGGAAGTGAATCTTAATGCTCATGTTACATCCAATGTCGCAGAAAGCCAACAGGTTCCTTTGAACCAGAAGTTCATAGTTTTCTGCTTTTTTGTTGCCAAGGAAGTTCTTTATAACTGCCACAAAAGACTGCCATGATGCTTTCTCCTCCTTATTCATCTTCCTGGCAAATTCTTCTTCACGTATGAGAGTTTGAATTTGAGGTCCATCGAATACACCTGCTTTTATCTTCTTGAAAGACAAGGCAGAAATAATATGTTGAAAGCATTCACTTTCTCTATTCAAAGTTTGAACAAATTGCTTCATTAAGCCAAGTTTGATGTGAGGTGGGGGAAAATGATCCTGTCTTGATTAACTACACAGGTTAATTCACAGTATTTTGCATCCCTATTTTCAGAGCTTCACATTTCAGCCACAACTTCTGTGTCCAGTGTTTCTCCCGAGCTCGGCTGTCCCACAAACACAGAAAGCAAGGATACTTTGTGAAACCTCTCTGTTGTCGTAGCAGGAAATTTACCATTTTAAGATCCACACAAATGATCTAGTTATGCTCCTCATACTTCAGAAAGTCGAGGACAATTTTTATGACATTATAATCTTCTCGCAGATGAGTTGAATAACCAATTAGAACTGCTGCATAAACATTACCATTGTGTAGGAGAACACATTTCAGACTCTGTTTAGAGCTGTCAAGAAATATCTGCCACTCTCTTGGACTGTAAGTGATAACACCTAGCTGGCTGAGAAGACTACTAATATCATGACTGTAAACAAAGTGTTTGTCTTGGGAAATAAAGTCCACAAAGATTTGTTCACGCTTCCTGAAATGGGATACTTTAGCTCAGTGGTCCCCAACCTTTTGGGGGGCACTGATCAGTTTAATGTCAGAAAATATTTTCACGGAACAGCCTTTAGTGTGGGATGGATAAATGTATCATGTGGTCGAGACAAGCGTCAAGAGTGAGTCTTAGATAAATGTAACAGAGGGAATGTGGTCATTTTTTAAAAATAAAACATTGTTCAGACTTAAATATAAATAAAACAGAAATAATGTAAGTTATTTATTCTTTCTCTGCGGACCGGTACCAAATGGCCCACAGACTGGTACTGGTCTGTGGCCTGGGGGTTGGCGACTACTGCTTTAGCAGACCAGGAAGTACATTATTTTCTTGAAGCCTGGATGCTAATAATTCAGTTGCTTTCTTTGATGGGTCCAAATCTCTTACTAAGACATTCAATTCGGGTTGGCTAAACTTCTGAGGGGTTAATGACTGCTTGGCATCAGAAGAACACCCTTCAGATTCTACAATCATTTCCTCATGCATCTTATCAAAATATACTTGATCACCATGTTCACTTTCTTCATCCTTAGAAGAAATAAAACCATTGAAAACTGGAAGCGGGAGTTTCTCAGAGTGTGGGATAGGTCGTATTGCTGAAAGAATATTAGGATATGCAATCATATGCCATTTTTTCAGATATTTTTTTATCAGATAATTTTTTACATTTAAAAACAACTATAATTATGTGAAAGTGATGTTTGTTAAACATTAATTGCCTTGTGGTTATGTTTAATTCAAGAGTTGTTGCCCTTTACCTCCAATTTAAAAACCAAAGCATGCCATTAACTATAACAAAAAGAAATTAAAATTGCATAAAAACTAGAGCATGCACCAAAAAACAGATTATAGATTTGGAATCAGCAATGCAGAAATATATAGAAACAGTTTTAAAACCTCATGTAACAGAAAAGAAAAAAAAAATTGTTCCCCAGTGTTATATTATTAACTAAATAAATAATATTAATTATATTGTATGGTTGATTTATTACAATGAACAAACAATTATTGATATAGTATTACTAACTAAAGTTTATTTATTCAGATTATTTTAGATGATCTGTCCTTTGTCTATTCCAGGATTCCATCCAGGGTATTACAATAATACCATTGTATATTCTTTGGCTCTTCTGTGCTGTTGCAGATTTTCAGATATTCTTTGTTTTTGGTGACTTGAGGTAGGTTGAATGGTAGAGCTCAAAAAAGTATTTTCATATTGAAATCCTTGAAACCTATGAATATGGCTTTATTTTGGAATGTGACTCTTATATGATTAAATTGAGGGTTTCCAGATGAGGTTAGCTTGGATTATCTGGTGACCCCTCAAACCAATGATGTGTTTTATAAGAAACAAAGAGTTTACAGGCAGAAGAGGAAGAAACAATGTAGTCACAGAGCTGGAGACAAGAGATGCAGAAACAGCAGTGATGTCCCCATAAGCACAGGAAAACCAATGACCACCAGAAGCTGTAACAGTCCAGGGACTAAATCTCTCTTAGAACTTCGGAGGCAACACAGTTCTGACAATACATTTGGAAATTAAAACAATAACCTTGACAGTACTAGTCAGTATTTTGAATGCTCCTTACTAGAATCTGTCTGGTGTTTTTCTTATGGTTAGAGTGGGAACATACATTCTTAGGAGGAGGACCAGAGAAATGAAGTATCATTTTCATTAATTTGGGTCAAATGCACATACTATCAATATGATTTATTACAGTTTATATTGATATTGATTATCTGGTCTAGGAAGAATTTTTCTACTATGAAGTTACTTTTTTTTCCTTTTCTGTTCCATATTGTTCCCTTTGGGAGGAATTTTGGCAAATCAAAATAAAATTTATAATCAAATGCATAGGAAGAGATGGCCATGAGCGTTGCTAAGAGCAAGAAATAGATGCTGAGTGGCTACTGATCAAGGAGAAAAATATACCATTTAAAACCACAGTATGATACCTGCTGATTAGCTCTATGGATAGAGCCTGGCATGCAGACATCCCGGGTTCGATCCCTGATCAGGACATTAATGAAAAGCAAGCATCTGCTTCTCCTCCCCTCCCTCTTCCACTTTTCTCTGTCTTCCTCTCCCACAGCCAGTGGCTTGATTGGTTCAAGCATTGGCCCCAGGTGCTGAGGACAGGTTGGTTGATTCAAGTATCAGCCCAAGATGGGGGTTGCTGGGTCGATCCCAGCTGGGTTGCAGCTGGTAGTCTGTCTCTCTATCTCCCTTTTTCTCACTTCAAAACAAAACAAAATCACAGTGTAAAAATGGTGGGTACACATTTGAAAAGGAGAGGCCTCAACTCCTCTGAAATAAAAAGACAAAGGAGCAGTAAAGAGATAGAAATATTGAATAAATAATGCAAGGAAACAATAAAGCTCTCATAGATTAAAAAAAAAAAGCTTTTAAAGAAAGTAAAATTCAATTCAATTTCACAAACATTACTCTATACCAAACACTGAACTCGAACTCTGAAGAATCCAAATTTAGTTAGATTTAGTTTTTGTCTTACGCTCTTTACCATTTCAAAATGAAGGATATTGTGTGAATAATATATAAAAATAAATATAGCAATGTAGGGATATTTTAAAGGGCAATATAAGAGTAGCATTTAAATTCATCTGAAACTCAGGAAATTTTCCAAAGATTAGCTGATATTTTAGAGAAAAAGCATTAACCACAAAAACTGACATGGTATCCTGACTTAAAAATAATTGTCAAAATAGTTCTTAACTTTGAAGATTCTGAAATGCTATTTGTCACCAACCCAGAATTGATTAGAGTTGGGGATATAACTCAAGCCAAGAAAAATCATAAAAATATAAACCAGAATGAAAAGTATTAATTATATCGAGAACTAAAAGTGCCAGACAAGCTCTGTGTGGAAAAAATTATATAAAAAATTGAAACTTTAAAAGATTGTTTGATGATCCTTGAATGGGAGAATGGGGTATTAGTTATTTACATGGTTGTAATGTGAAAAAGCATTAACCTTGCAAGCTTCAGTTCCATGGTCTGTAAAAAATGTGGATAGAAATAGCTCTTACAACAAAAGATCACATGAAATGAGGCATGCTCAACACAGGGTCTGAAAGAAAATAAACTCCCAGGAATTATCAACATTACTGTGGTCATTATTATTGGTTTAACCATCATTTTTCTTTCCCATTCTGGTTTTCATTAAGATAGCCCTCATATCACACTCATTTTTGTTGCTCTAGTGGCTAACTAAGTACTTGTCACCAAGAAGAAATTCAATAATGAGCTTATTCCACTTTATTAGAGAGAACCTGATTGTATCAAGGAGCAAGCAATAAAAATAACTTAGAAGATTGATGAAAACAGTGTGCTTCAAACTAATTTGGTCCTTAAAAAAATAAACAAATATAAAATATTTATTTGAAAAAAATGTCTTTTAAAAGCCATGCTCATAAATAGATACATAAGAAAGTATATGTGTGAAAAAGCTGTGATTCCCTTTGCAGAAGCACTGTGTCCTGTCCCTAATTAAATGGAAAGAATTAAAGACAAGCATGAAGGAGCAGGAGTTGGCATGGTTGTGGTTTGTAGGCTTGGTTTCTATTTATAAGTAAAAAATGAAAGAGAAGGTGTCATAAACTTAAACTAGGGAGGTCCAATACTAAGTCGCAAGACTGTTCTGTGGACTGAGTTAAGTTAAGCCCCTTTACAATGTCTCTGTTTCATTCTCTCCATCTGTTTTACCAGACTATTGGGAAGATTATTTAGTTAATATTGAAGACTGTATTTGTCAATTCCACAAAACGTCTGTTATTTAATGATTAGAGAGCTCTAAACGACGCCAGGGGAGTATCATACAGGCTAACAACAGCATATCGTCAGTTGAGTCCTTCAGAGACCCACAGGACAAAATATGATATGCCTCAAAGCCTTTGGAATTGTGTTTCAATAATTATTTCTCCCTACTACTTCTCCAAGTCAATTGAGTTCTCTACTTGGTGGGCTTGACAAGCAATTTGTTTTTTATGATGGTGGAAATTTTGAGCAGTCTCAACATTATCCTGAAAATGATTTTTCTAAACAGAAATTACAGTGACACAAAGCACTCACTACAAGGTGATAAACTCTCTTTCTACATAACCTGGAATGTGAAAGCCTTGCTCTAACTCCTTATCCAAGATCTCTCTTCTTTCTTTTAGTGAAAGCAACAGTCCAAAAGAAATTTTTAGTAATTTGATCCTAAACTGCAGGTTGGGAAGCCTTTTAATACATCACATTTAATTGCAGTTTTTTTCAATAGGCTATACAAGACAGAGAACCTCAAAATTTGAAATAATAACATATGCCGAATACCTCAAGGAGAAAAGAATTTCCTTTGTGAATCAGGGTTCATAAACAGTCTGCAATTTCATAATTCCATAATAGGTATCATTCTGGCTCAGTGAACATGAAAACACAGCTTTATGTTTTAGCATACCTCTGATTTCCAGTTCTAGAATATTAACTCAGCACCTTATAATCTCAACTATCAATACATTCATAAAAGGACCAGAGGGTAGAAAAATATTCCAATACAATCTTAATCAACATATGCCATCAGTCTTATAATAAGGCTTGGTAAATAAAATCCCCTCTAAAATGAAACCTGCATATGAGCCAAATCTGTTCTTTCGGGTCAGTAGGGTACCATTTGGTAAATTACCTCTTTTCCTTCCTACCCCAAGAGATTGATATTACCTCGCATATGTGGGCTAGTAATGCTCACCATGCATCACTCTTCTGAATTGCTCCAAAGATCATGCCCGGTTTAAATAAGAATGAAAATATTACTAATGGATAATTTAGACTTTAGGCCTGAGGCTAGATTCATGCTGTTACCCAGTCAGGATATTAGCACTTTCCTTTCTATATCTTTGCACAATAGTGACATGAGCTAAGATTGGATATCCTTCCAGAAATCTGGCTTGAATCCCTCTTTGTGTGGATTTAATTTGCACCCTTCTTAATATTTCTGTGTATTACAGTTGTTTTCATACCAGGTGGCATGGCATTTCAGACATGACTGAAAAGAGCTCTATTTTCATAATTCAAAATTAATTATGCCCCAGCAATGTGAACATAGCTCTCTGGGTGGTAATCCTAAAGCTAATGTTCTCACTAGAAAATCAAAACACTCATTTGTGATCTATAGTGAAGATTATCGTGTCTACAGAGCATGTGTTTGGCGTGACTTCAGAATGTGGCTCCAGTAATTTCTACTGTGCTGCATGTTCATCATGGTAATGCAGGAGCTCGGTTTCATGTCAGAATCATAAAGAGAGTTGGAGATCCGGTGCTCCCGGGTGCTTTTCAATGTGCAGGAGGGTGGTGGTGACAGGTCGGGAAAGGGTCAGCAGGGGCCTAGAAGTAGCTTTATGGAAGGCTGATATTGAGCCGTTGGCCTAACCTGACTGTTTTACATTTCTCGTCTTCTTTCCCTCTATGCTACTGCAGGGGCTTGTAGCAGATATACACTCATTTGGTTTGGCAATCACTCCTGGAAACATTAGGAAGTTTGACCTACGTGCTCCAACGTTAGTTCTGCAATTCTGCATCCTCCATTTCTGCTAACTTCTCCAGGTAACTCAGTCCTTCTTCCTACCTCCTACTCATACCTGCAAACCAGACTCTTGCCCAGTGGTCCAGTGAACCTGCATAGATTCAAGCACATCAGCTCTGGGTCATCATTTCTATGTCAGTGACTATTTGAATGAATTGCAGGTTGACTAAAAATTTAACCAGTTATTTGAATCAGTGTATGTGTGTGTGTTTGTGTGTGTGTGTGTGTGTGTGTTTCTGGTTCCCTAGGCAACATTCACATTTAAATAGTATCCCTTAATAATTTGAACTAAAGGTAGTGGTAGCTGGATTATGAAGTACCTGCCTGCCTCACATCCCATGTCTAAGCCCTATATGTTACTCAACATTTCATAAGAGCCTTTCTCCTTTCTTGCTCAATGGAAGCAGGGATAAACACCCAAGATGTGGCCAATCAAATTAACTCTTTGGGGAATTTGGATTTGAGCATCAGAGAGAAATTTTATTAGCTCTAGAAAGCAAAAGTGAAAGAAAAAAAAGAGCCAAGTAAAATCATGTGTTATAGGCAGCACATCTTAGTGTCCATTGGTCAATGGATGAATAAAGGGGGTCAATCTGTAAAGAGAAAATAAAAATAAAGCAAGTATGTAGAAGAAGATAAAAATGACAGTCTCCTGTAAATCCAGGAAATAGAGTAAGTACATTAATTACTTTTCAATTTGCTTGAGGCCTGGTTTTCATCTTTGGTGTGGTTTTACAAATATATACAAAATTTCTTTTTTTTTGTTGCATTTTTCTGAAGCTGGAAACAGGGAGAGACAGTCAGACAGACTCCCACAAACCATGGGGCGACGCTCTGCCCACCAGGGGGCGATGCTCTGCCCATCCTGGGCGTCGCCATGTTGCGACCAGAGCCACTCTAGCGCCTGGGGCAGAGGCCAAGGAGCCATCCCCAGCGCCCGGGCCATCTTTGCTCCAATGGAGCCTTGGCTGCAGGAGGGGAAGAGAGAGACAGAGAGGAAGGTGCGGCGGAGGGGTGGAGAAGCAAATGGGCGCTTCTCCTGTGTGCCCTGGCCGGGAATCGAACCCGGGTCCTCCGTATGCTAGGCCGACGCTCTACCGCTGAGCCAACCGGCCAGGGCTAAAATTTCTTTTCTCTATCTGCCATTTATCATTTATCATTCTTTTTTTTTTCTAGAGTACTCTTGCAGGTTATTGTTCTTCCTCCCTCTCTCCATCTTTTAGTCTCTTGGTCTCTGAATCTCTTCTTCTTTGCCTTTCTCTTTTCTTCCTTCTTTCTTCCCTAGCTCTCTGTCCCCTTTACTTCTACTTCATTTATTTAAAGATTCTCTCTCTCTCCTTCCATCCCTTTCTCTCTCCCTTGCTCCTTTCCTCCTTCTCTCCTTCATTCCCTCCTCCTTTTCATTTTCTGTCTCTGTTTTCTCCTCTCCATCTCTCTTTAAGTATGAATTTCCCTAGATTTGTTTTTGTTTTAATTAAGTAGAACAATGAAATATTTAAACTCCTTGGTAGGACCACTGGGAAAAATCTAAGTTTATGTACAAGTGAGTATGTTGTTTTGGGCAATTTCCTTTGTGCCTCTCAAATTACACACACTTTACCTAAGTGTATGTAAGAAAAATATTTGTGGTAATGCCTTTTCAAACACTGGATATTAAAGGCTCTGCTGGCCTATTTTGGGAAGCAGTGTGAACTGTTATTAGCAGAGCTACCATCTACTTTCAGACTTGAGAATGGAAATTGTGAACTCCAGAAGCCTGGTGGTGTTATAGCTAAATCATTTGTATATTGTTAAATGATATACTGATGAGGGCACCAGTTCCTTCAACAGTATTCCCTTGATATTTCCAAATTTCTAAGGCTTTTCATACTGCTTCTTCTAAAATCATTGAGTAGCAAGGAGACATAAAACATAGAACTTTGGAATTAAACCTTGCATGTGGAAAAACTCACTGAATAGAAGGAACTGTGGGCTCTTATAGCTATTTTAAATTCTGAGAATAATATGGGAGGAACAAAACCTCACATTCTGTATGATTCTGTAGTTTTACATGTGGTCATTTTAATGAGACTCAGTTATCACCTGCCTTAAAAAAAAAAAAGTAATGGCTGATATAAGCTCTGATTATCTTTACCCTAATCAAGCACTCTGTTGTGTTGTTTTTCTTGGATTAGACATTATTTCAAAAATATGCATGAATTTGGCCCTGGCCGGTTGGCTCAGCGGTAGAGCGTCGGCCTAGCGTGCGGAGGACCCGGGTTCGATTCCCGGCCAGGGCACACAGGAGAAGCGCCCATTTGCTTCTCCACCCCTCCGCCGCACTTTCCTCTCTGTCTCTCTCTTCCCCTCCCGCAGCCAAGGCTCCATTGGAGCAGAGATGGCCCGGGCGCTGGGCATGGCTCTGTGGCCTCTGCCTCAGGCGCTAGAGTGGCTCTGGTCGCAATATGGCGACGCCCAGGATGGGCATAGCATCGCCCCCTGGGGGGCAGAGCACCGCCCCTGGTGGGCGTGCCGGGTGGATCCCGGTCGGGCGCATGCGGGAGTCTGTCTGACTGTCTCTCCCTGTTTCCAGCTTCAGAAAAATGAAAAAAAAAAAAAAAATGCATGAATTTGAGAGTTTATAATGTTATATCATCATGTTAAACTATAACAAAAAAACTAACCTTGTCTATCCACCAAGCAGCTTAGGAAGTTGAACACTCAAATATAATGTAAGTCCTTCGGTACCCTGCTATAAATTTCACTCTTTTGTTTTCAATTCATCTACTTTATTTGCTTCCTTCCCCACCACCAACTGACATTCATTGCCTAGGATGTCAAACGGGAGAATATAAGTAAAGAAGGTGTTCATCCTTGCCTTGTTCTCATCTTATTTTTTTCATCGTTTTACCATTAACACTAAAGTTTACTCTAAGTTTTTGTTGATGTCTTTGCGTTAGAATGAGAATATTTCCTTAAATTCCTGCTTAACTAAAAGTTTTAGTCAGGAATGGAGATTGAATTTTGTCAAATGAATTTCCTCTACATTTATTGAATGATCAGATAATTTTTTTATTCTGCATTAGGCCCTATACATCCTAAATTGCATCCCAAAATTCTCACGAGAAAGAATTAGGTTTTTCCAGTGTGAGGTGTAAACATGGATCCAGACAATTATAGCTCTGGGGAGCAGAGAGGTCAGGGTCATGTAGATCATTGCGCAAGCTCTGATTAAAGACATTAGGACCCAGAATGTGCATGTCTTGTAGCACATGTGGAGTGGAGGTAAAGAGAAGATGATTGTTGCCTCTTACATACATTCTTTCCTGTTATCTTAATTTTATTATATTTATTTGGTAGTCCCTTCTCCAATTAAAAGCAGTTGTTGAGTTACCAAAAGATAAATAAATCTGCATTGCCATCAGTATTTACTAAAATGTCTGTAATGTCACCAAAAGAAAAAGCCAACTAGTTTGTTACAAGTCACACACACACACACACACACACACACACACACGCAACTCCAAAAATAGATTTAATAAACCACCAGAGAGCAATTATTTTTAAATAAAATATTTTTTGTTTGCATATTTTATTTATATTGAAAGAACATAGAGGAGTCTTCCTGCTGGATTAAGGGCAAACTATTAAATTAATTTATAATTAATGCAATACACTCAACAAATTTAGGAGATTATCATCAAATAGCAATATTTTCTTTCTTCTTATATATCTTGGCACAGTGCCAAGTTTGATATTACTTTACAAGTTGTTTTGACATAAATAAATTAGCATTTAAAAAAAGAGTTCTAAGTGACAAAGTAATATGCCTGAATGCGTCAGTGCATGAGTGATAAACATTATTGATGTAGTATGCAGAAAATGAAGGGGCATTATGCAGGTTTGGGCAGGGTGGGATGACAAAGAATAACAGAAAGAAGCACAGCAAAATTTGAAAGCTGCCTGACCAGGTGGTGGTGCAGTGGATAGAGCGTCGGACTGGGATGCGGAGGACCTAGATTTGAGACCCCAGCTTGAGCGAGATCGCCGGCTTGAGTGCGAACTCATCTGGTTTGAGCAGAGTTCACCAGCTTGAGCCCAAGGTCGCTGTCTCGAGCAAGGGGTTGCTTGGTCTGCTGTGGCCTCACGGTCAAGGCACATGGAGAAAGCAATCATTGAACAAATGAGGTGTCACAACGAAAAAGTAATGATTGATGCTTCTCATCTCTCTCCGTTCCTGTCTGTCTCTGACTCTCTGTCTCTGTAAATTAAAAAAAGAAAGAAAGAAAGAAAGAAAGCCAATCGTTTGACCTCCTATGCAGGCTTGAAGGGTTGGTAAGATTTTCTATAAGTAAACATTTTCAAAATAAAGCCACTTATCAATTCAAAACACAAAGTATTGATATATTTAAGTTAATGCAGTAGCCTTCTGGGAACTTTGCTTTAACTATCACTATTTGAATAACTCAATTCTCATTCATTTTGGTTTGGAAAGCAACTTTCTAATAAGACTTCATTATAGAAAATGGGAGTTGGCAATCTCTCTGCAATGTGCAATATTTTTTGGATACAATCATCTGCTTATGGTTCAGTTATGCATTGCTTAGCAATAGGAATACATTCTGAGAAGTATGCTGTTAGGAGGTATTGTTGCCGATACATTATGGAGTATACTTACACAAACCTACTACACACCTAAATTATATGGTATAGCTTATTGCTCCTAAGCTACACACCTGCATCATGTTGCTGCATGAATACTGAAAGAAGTAATTCCAATACAGTGGTGTTTGTGTGTGTGAGCATAACTAAACATAGAAAAGGCCCAGTAAAAATATATTATTAAAGATAAAAAACTGCACACTGTATATGGCACTCACCATGAGTGGAGCTTGTAGGACTGGAAGGTGCTCTAGGCGAGTCACTGAGAGGTGGTGAGTGAATATGAAGACCTAGGACAGTGGTTTTTCAACCTTTTTACACTTGGGGGCCAGTAAAAATAGAAGAATTATTTTGGGGACCACTAAGGCAGAAACTACCCTGAGCATAAGCAAATTCTACTAAGATCATTGGGTCTATAATCTTCATACTACATCTAGGTCATTCTCTCTTTCCTGGTCTAGCACAAAATTTCTGGTGGACTGGACTGGTGGTTGAAAAACACTGCTCTAAAACATCACCAGTGAAGATGCTCCAATTAATAATAGAGTTCCTAATTGGCATAGCATAGCTAATTGGCAAATACTACTCTTGAGTGAGATGTAATTACTCTAGGCAAGACCATAGTTCACATTACAACTAGAAAAAGCTGCTTAGGCTATAAAATTCCAATTTATTTTTAGGCTATTAGATAGCTGTGGAGGGATAGAAGTCCTGGCTGGCTACAATTCCAGGGAGGAGGTCATAATCCAGACATGAGGTAACAGGCAGCTTGTTTCCTTTAATGGTGTTTGGTTGTTCTGAGGATAGATTTAAGATACAGGCTTTACACAAGCAATGGTCTGCTACAAGGAGAAAGAGAAACCCAACAAAATCTGGATATTTGAGGGACCCTAAATGTAGGCTGAATTTGCTAAAGTCTAAGGTATCAGAAAGGCCATAAAACTTAGCCTCATAGGCAGAGCATATCTGCTGCAGTCTCTCAGTATTTAGGATACAGAGCCCCTCCTTGGGAGGGTATGAAGACAGAGAAGTAAGAGATAAAGTTTTGTATGTCAGCAAAGAGAGAAATAAAACCAAAGTAGATTCATTTTGTTGCAAATGATTATTCACTCTTAGTTGAGTATAAAAAAAAAAGGATGGAATGATTTAATAACCTACGTTTTTCTTAGAGTACATTTTTTTTATTGTAAGAAAGGGTAAAGAAGATTCCAGGAAATTTTAGGATGGGAACCTATTAAAATTTCTGGCACTGGATGTCAGAAGAGTGGGCAAGATAGAAACTTAGTTTAACCAGAAGATAGCAAGTAAGCACTAGCATGTGAGCCAGCAGTCAGTTCCAAGTAGGTCAAGTAAAGAGAAATAGAATTTACCAACAACAAAAGACAACCAGCAAGCAAGGTACAGATACGTGCTAAGCGTACTATGTGGCAACATGTATAAAAGTGAAAAATACTTTTATATTTGCCTGCATATATGCACAATATCTCTGAAAGATAAGAAGGAATTGATCATGAGTTATCATTATTTCCTGGCAGGAAACCAATTAGTTGGAAAAAGGGAAGGAACAAAAAATTAGTCCTGTGTGCCTTAACTGGAAATTGAACCTGGAACTTCCACATGCCGGGTTGATATTGTACTGCTGAGACAACTGGCCAGGGCCTTTAATATTTTAAAGTGAAGTTAAAGCTCCAAATTTTAAAAAGTGATGATAACAAAACTATATAATATTTAATAATACTTTATATTTGTTAAGCACATTATGGGCCAGGCATTTTACATGCATCAATTCATTTAATCCTTACATAAATCTCATTTCTCAGATTTTGTGAAACTGAAGTAGTATAGTGATGTTGTCTTTTAAAGTTTCTGACCCTGTGTAAAAGGCAGCTACCTTGTGTAAAAGCACAAAGCATTTACCTTCGATATGAAACTAAGAAATTGATTAAATATCCAGATGAAGATCGCCATATCAATTAGCATTACAAGTTTCTTAAGTGTTTCTTGATCAACAGTAATGTTAGCCTATCTATATTCTAATATTTTATTAAAACTGACTTGAATATAGAAGCATGCAGTACCCAAGGCATCAGGAAGTATGAACTGTGGATCCAGAGTATTTTTTTTCAGAGACAGAGAAAGAGTCAGAGAGAGGGATAGATAGGGACAGACAGACAGGAAGGGAGAGAGATGAGAAACATCAATTCTTCGTTGCAGCTCCTTAGTTGTTTATTGATTGTTTGCTCATATGTGCCTTGACCGTGGGGCTGCAGCAGACCGAGTGACCCATTGCTCGAGCCAGCAACCTTGGGTCCAAGATGGTGAGCTTTGCTCAAACCAGATGAGCCCACACTCAAGCTGGTGACCTCAGGGTCTCGAACCTGGGTCTTCCGCATCCCAGTTTGACACTCTATCCACTGCGCCACCACCTGGTTAGGCAGATCCAGAGCATTGCTGACTATAAAATTGCAGGGTATGAATATCTTCTACTTGCAATGTGGACCTAGACTCACTCTGCCCTTGGTGTCTTCCCTCTCTGCCACTGTGAATGAGCATCAAAGCTAAGGATCAGACTGTGGCATGCTGAAAGCCATGTGGAAATCATTTTCCTCACTGACTCTTGGGATCGGATGTGAGCAAAAGGTCACCTTTTGAAAAATCTTTACCATTTAATGGGCTGTCCAACTTTGCAATAGAGAGTTGCCCATGCAATTTCTACACATAATTCAAACATCTGATGTTTGTAAGAGAAGCAAACCAACAAACTAGGAGATCAAACTAGACTCTAACTAGTGTTACAATTCTAGAATCTTACTTTATATTGTATTAAATATCTGAAAGAAGGGCAACAAAGAACTGCTCTTCAAAGATTTTAAATAATTCCTAAATGTTAAAATCTATCATATCCTTACAAATGTAATATATTTATGAATCTCTTAGTGCTTCACCTTTTTGTGCTAGGTATTAATCTTATTTATTTTACACAGGTATCATTTAAATATCCTTGTCCTTAACCTATAATTTAAGAATTGATCCCCTTATTCTGTGCCAACTACTAATTATTTATTTTGAAAAAGACTTTATGTATTATCTTGCTTTTTTGTGTATTCAGATTGTATTTGCCTCAACAACAGCTTTTTATTCTACTTTAAAATAATTTCAGAGATAGGACTCTCCAAATAATTCCTGTGTACTAATATAAGTGCCTTGTTATATAGTATGACTAATATGTTTCATTTCTAAACTGTTTTTAGTGACAATATAATTCTAAAGAAATTCAAATTTAGAATTGTGCATTTCACATATCAGTAATGTTAATACAATAATAATACATTCTAAATATTAGATTTCATTTTCTATAAGTCATTTTATTTTAAAAAGAAACTATAGTTTTCAAGAGCAAGAGCAAACTCAAATGCCCCAGATACTGAATTTTATTTGAAACACTATATTCTTTGAAACAGTGATATAATATATTTAACAAATTCTCTGTTTCTAGATTTTTTACTACTTTATTTTTCTAGCAAGGGAACAATTGGCTTCTAAATTTCACTTGACATCTGTCATTTCACCAAAACTCCATACCACCTGAAAATAATCTAGTTCAGAATTATACCTCACCAAGTCCAACAGAGATGGAAACATTTAAGTACAGTATCTCTTTGGAGGGAAAGAAATGCTATCTTTAATGTGCCTATCTATATACTGTGTCAACCTCATAGTTAAATTATACTATGGACTCATATTAAGCTCTTCTCCTGATTTCACCTTTTATCCTTTTATTATTATTATCCCTTATTTTATGATCTGTTAGGCATAGATACACATCTGTTTGACAGACCAAAATCATACCTAGCCACCTGTCTAAGTATTTCAAAGGTTACTAGTAAAAGTACCCTGAGCATATTAAACAGTGCCTAGCTTCACTGTAAGATGAACGTATTTTTTTATCCACCACAATCCTCATGGCCCTAGTTTCAGCACCTCACATGGTTGACACCTGTGGCTAGTTGGTTTTGGATTTGGGTGAGGCATAACGTCTCAGGTTCAAAGTGTGTTGCATCATGTAATAGGAGGAGGGTGCAAATCAACCATGGGGCCATATAATGAAAATTCTTTAGAAAGCATTTGTGCCCAAGTATAAATTTAATGGGTCCAGAGGATATAGGAATCTCAAAATGTTTAAAAGCAATATACTTAAGTATTGAAAAATGCCTTGATTATGTCCTATTTATTTTAAAATCTAATATAAAAGGAGTTAATCAGTATAAGCTAAACATGCTATTATTTAAGTAACTTTTTATTAACATTTTCTATTTTCCTTAAATATTCCACCTCAACAATTTTATGTTAGATAAAAAATGCACTCAATAATTAATAAATCTGGGTTTAATTAAAGACAGCAGAGGTAACAGAAGTTCACCTTTAACTAGAAAAGTCTTGATGTCTGTCAAATGGTACATGGAAATAAGAAATTAAGGGATAACTAAGATAGATCTTCATTCCTATGACAAGCTACCAGATTTAGAAACAGTAAAAAAACTAGAATATATTACTTATAATTGATGAGTTCACATTATTATATAATGGAGAGAAATAGTATTTAAATCACACATGAAGCTGAATTGGGTTTTACTTAAAGAAAATATGGACCAATAGCTGTATGCTAAGAGTGAGATTGTGTAGTATTTGGGGAAAATGTAGTCCAGATAGCCTTTGTTAATTTTTGGCCACCTTGTAGAAGGTGTAAAAAGAAACATTAGGGCTCTGGCTGGTTGAGTTAGTGGTAGAGTGTTGACTGACTCGGTATATGGAAGTCTCGGATTTGATTTTCAATCAGGGCAAGCAGGAAAGGTGTCCATCTGCTTCTCCCTCTTTCTCCTCTCTCTCTCTCTCTCTCTCTCTCTCTCTCTCTCTCTCTCTTCTTCTCCTGCAGTCATAGCTCTATTGATTCGAGCACATCAGCCCTGGGTACTGAGCTAAAAATAGCTCAGTTGTAAGCATGGCCCCATATGGGCAGAGTATCAGCTCTAAGGGGGTTGCTGGATATATCCCAGTAAGGGTGCATGTAGGATTCAGTCTCTGTATTCTACTCTGACAAAAAAAGACATTATGGATTCAATTTGAATAGAAGCAAGGAAAATATAAATAGGAGTGGCATGGTTCATTGCAATGGTAAGTATGGTATTTTGTTGCTGTTGAAATCTTAATAGGTTATTCTTAAGGAAGCATTATGTAAGCCATAAAGTTTAGAAATTAGAAAAAATATAGTTTCATAAAATGCATTCGATCCTAGGTACAGTAGTTTTATGCTATTTTGTTTAATATTGATACAAGTTTAATTTGAAAATGCAATGTTAGTTATTGGCATACAAATAGGAACTATTTTCATTGCCTTTGTTATTTTTTTTCCTGGAGTAATAATTCCATTAGAAAATCTACTAATATGGATTTTTTACTAGGAGCTGACTCTATGATAAATACAGGGATGAGCAAAACTAGGTTTATAGTAGTGAGCATATGAAAAACAGAGTTTATTCTTGTATTATTATTTATGAATGATTGTATTATTTTCCATGTAAACAATTATAGGCCTACTTTTGCCCCACCCTGTAAATACCTAGTTTCTAATTGTCTGCAGAATCTAGGCAGGTTTTGAGTATAGCTGTAACCACCAGCAAAATAGCTGTCCCATGAACATGTTACAAACAATTTTTGATATTTTAAAGTTACAGGGACTTTTTGTGGTCAATTTCCCCATAAATTTAAGAAAAGCTAAGAAGTTGTTTAAAAGTTTATTGTTGGATGCATGTGAAATCTATTAGCTATGAGCAATTTGACACTCATCACATTGTATATATTTACAGTAAAAATAACATATAAGATTTGTGGCTAAAAACAGTCTATGTAATGCCCAAAGGTATATAAAGAATAGATAATTTCTATTATACTCTATGTTATATGTCTTTGGAAACCTTATTTTATTTCATTATTTTAAAAGTGATACTAATAAAAACAGTATCTGAGTAAATGATTTTAAAATAAGATGGAAGCAAAAGATAGACTGTAGATTTTTATTGGCTACTACACTTTTCTCTAAAAAACAAGATGCAACCATAGGCAGGGGTTGATATGAGTCTATAATGTAATTTCTCTAAAAGACAAGACTTTTTCCTCTAAAAAAAATATATAATATATATAGTTATAGGTGAAAGACATGGACACATATGGATACAGATGTCTTCTTAATTCTTTCTTTTCAGCTTAACAGTGTTCTCCAGTGCTGTGATTAAAATATCAGCAAGTAAGATACAATTATGTTGTCAAGGAATCAGCAGTGGACATAAGATTTGTTGTTGCTTCATTACTTCTCACAATTCTTAGTAGCTAGCCCTTCAATACAGGTGTTTGTGGTTATCAATCACTAAGAGAATCTCTTAGCTTTTTCTCCTCCATCAATCAACTTTCACTGACTTATTGATGTGAAGAGTGCATTTGCCTCAAGCAATTGGCTTAAAAGCACTTTTAATTTAGAGAGGAAAATTTTCTGTTGTCTCTGTTAAAACATTACAATTATAACATTTTGCAAAATTTATGGATATACAGAGTTGCCAACGTATGGGTTCTCTGGTGGAAATTACTGGTGTCATAAAAGAAGGGAACAGGCACTTTTGCAGTTATCAACAGTTTCAGAAATGTATGTTTCCATTCTTGTTTACCTCTACCCTTGAAATGTGAAGGTATTGTACTACTGATGACAACTATGATATAAGTTGGTATGTTGCTTGTATAACTAGTATTTCCTGAGACCACTCTAGGCTATGGATTCAGGAGTGTCACAATAATAATAAAAAAAGTTCAACCCTAATTGCAGAACTGTGAGAATTATAGGTTTCTTCTGATCCCTCCCAGCTCTTTTCTAAGCATTTCCTATGAGGATGGGGGTCACAAAATGCTCCCCCAGGGTAACTATTTGGATTCTGTAAAATATATTGTTACAATTTAAGTATAGGTCTCCTCTTCAGAGACTCAAATACAAGTTCATGGGAGCTGAATTTGGGATTCATTTCAAGGACACACTAACAGGAGTTATTTCTCTCTTTCTTCCATAACTTACCAGATGTTTTGTCCTCTCCCTCTTCCAGAAAGTGCACTTTCATCAAGTCCCTCAGCTCCACACGTGCTGGCCCACGTTGCTGGCCCTTTAGATTTGCTGTTGCAGGGCTCCTGATATTAAACAAACAAACAAAATAAATAAAATCATATTGTGCCAAAATATAAATAAAACATACCATTTTATGCATATAGTTCAGTGAAATGAAATAGATTTACATAATGCAAACATCTGCACTATCCATTTCTGGAAAATTTTAACATCTTACACTGAAACTTTGTACCTAATAAACAGTAACTTCTCATTCCCTCAGCACCTTTCTACTTTCTCTCCATATGCACCTGATTACACTAGGTAATTCATATAAGTGGGATGGTACAATATTTTTTTTATTATATCTGGCCTATCTTGCTTAGCAAATTGCCTTCAATAGCTACATTTTTTTATCCTTTCATTTGTCAATAAACATTTGAGTTGTTTTTCTAATGTAGCTCTTGTAAATAATGCTGTTATGAACATAGATACACAAATATCTGCTTAAGTCCCTGCTTCTCTCATATACCCAGAAACAAAATTGCAGGATCATGTGGTAACTTTATGTCAAACTTTCTGAGGAATTGGCCTACTGTTTTCTCAAGTGGCTGTACCATGTTACATTCCCACCAGCAGAGCAAAGGGGTTCCACTATCTTCACATCCTGACCAATATTGTACTTAGTTTCTGGTTTTTGATAGTAGCCATAGTAATAGCAAGAAGTGGTATTTCACTATGGTTTTGATTCACATTTCCCTAATGGTTAGTGATAAGCATTTTTATGTGTTTATTTGGCCTTAAAATATCAAAGTAATACTAGCTACCACATCTAAATTTATCATAGGTCTGTGCTATAGCATATACAGAAAGCAATAGACTTTGCTATTGAACTGAAGACCTAGATAACAAGTTCCTGGTTCTTAAACTGAAGTTCACTTCTAATGAATTCTGGAAATCTTTTCAGGTAGCTAGTGCTATTCTAATATATACTGAAATTGATACTTTGATGAAGGAACAACCATAAACAAAAACTATTGTGTGGGCCCTAAGTGTAGTGGCAAATGGCAAAGAAATAGATAAACTAGATTGGAAAACCAAAGATCCATTATATACATAGGCAAAAGTGTTGTAAAATTGTTTTCTGTAATAGTGGGTGAAACTAGCATATTTTGAGCTTTCTAAGAATAACTTTAAACTACTTGAAAAATAAAACTAATGGCACTAAAACATAGCCTCAGACCAAAGAACAAACCCAGGGTGTTAATATTCGACAAAGCCTCAATATATGTCCTATTTAAGAATGTAGTTCAGATGATTTAGAATTAAATATAAAACATCATCATGAGTACAAAAAGCTAAAAAAAAAAACACCCCAAAACAGAATGACATATTTATTCCAAATGTAGAAAAGAGTGTGAAAAAATGTATTGGAATTAAAACAAACATATTCAAACATATATTGTAAAAAAGTCTTTAATGATATGATATAGTCTGATCAAACAAGAATTAAACTGCTCCTAAATGGATATTTCTCAAGAATAAAAAAAGGAATGTAGCTGGCACAACCTTTGTTAGACCTCTGAAAGAGTTAAGGTAGTACCTGGTAGATCCTTTCAGCAGGACCAACGCAATCCTATAAAAATTAAGTGCATGATTTATAAGAACCTGATATGTCTAAAGCTTAAGTATATAGGTCTAGAATAAAAGGTATGGATTAAAAAGACTTGTGGTTTATGGGGTTGACTTGAATCAAAAACATAGAACACCTGTAGAATTTTTTAAAGAGATCTATTGGCAAAAAGAAGTTACTTCATTATTCAAGATATAAAATACCATTAGGGCTCTAACTTTATACAGCCACAAAGTGGGCTTAGAAAACTACTCAACCACCACGATTATGTTTTTCACTGTGACCAACGCAGATGATGTGAAAGAAGGACATTTTGTGTCATAAAGCCAAATCTTGGAGGAAAATGGACTGAGAGACAACTCCCAGGAAATAGATAAGGGGCCTGATCAAGGGACATACCTAACCACAAGTCAGGTGAACCTGGCAATGTTTTTGCCTCCAGAATTCCAGAATTGCTGTTGGGACAACAGCTACTATGTGACTGTCAATCTTTCTCTTTTTAAATGGAAGTGTTTATTGCAGTTATTTTTCAGTATCCATAATGTATGTAGGATCATTTACCTGTAATTTAGTTCATAGATCTTGAGAACAAAAGGATGCTGAGGTAGATAAGATCCTAGGCTTTGAGTTTAATTTGTGCTTAGATGAGAATTTGGGAATAGAGATAGAGTAAGTGAATTTGGGGTGGTAGATTGGACATTTTTGTCTCCCATTCTCCTCTCTTCTGTCATAGAATCTTTTAAGTCTCTAGAATTAAGAGATGTTACTAATATTGGGTGTGGCCACATTACCATCTTTGGCTAAAGAAATTTTAGTGGAATGTGATGCAAGCAGAGCTTTTTAAATTAATTACAGGGTTTGGCTTTGCCTCTTGTACATCACTGATAGTATAAACATGCCCAGGAACTGCTGGTCCAGAAGGCATTCAGAGACATGTGGGTTGAAGGAAACCCAACCTGAAGCCTAAACCTTAACTGAGCTGATATGTAACCTGATACAGGACCACTTTATACAAATTGCAAACCTGTGAATGACAAAAATAAATGCTCTTTGCTGTTAGTTACTGAGATTTTTCACATCATTATTGTGGCAATACTTGATTAATAAAGAGATAATTAAAATAAGTATTTAAGGTGCAAGAATTTCATCTCAAAATTACTAATTTTGGAAAGAAAATCACTGAGGACAACCTAATTATATTACTTACAATATCTTGATTATATTCTTCTTAAAAACCAATTTTATACTTTACCACCCACTCCAAACACTTATTTTAATATATTAAATGAATATTATTGCAATCTAGTTTCTACACATTTATTTAGAGTCTGTATAGGCCTGACCTGTGGTGGCGCAGTGGATAAAGCATCGACCTGGAAATGCTGAGGTCACCGGTTCAAAACCCTGGGCTTGCCTGGTCAAGGCACATATGGGAGTTGATGTTTCCAGTTCCTCCCCCCTTCTCTCTCTCTGTCTTTCCTCTCTTTCTCTATCTCTGTCTTTCCCTCTCCTCTCTAAAATGAGTAAATAAAAAATAAATAAAAATTTAAAAAATTTAGAGTCTGTATAAAACATAAATTGTGTTATGTATATATGTTCACTTAGCATAACTTATAACTGAGTTACATATCTTACTATTTTCCATGAAAATATATTTCTGAAATCTATAATGTTGACATATATAAATTATTTTTCTTGACTCTGAATATTGCAGTAATATTCCAGCATAGGTATGTAACAATCATGATTCTATTCCCCTAGTTATGGCTCCCAGGTGATTTATTTTTCTACGAACACCATTAGGATGAAAATTCTTGTCTATGTTTCCATATATACATTCATGAAGGTTTCTTTATGTTATATACCTATGGGTAAACATGATTGTCTACTCTGAATTCTGGCAAATTTTTCTACAGAATGACTTTGAGTTTACAGTAATCTTTATTATTTTAACATATTCCTTCATGATTACTTATGAATTTATATCACTTTTTTTTCCTATTTGAATTAATGTATTTTGTAGAGTATCCCCAGGGCAAACTAGAAAATTAATAAAATGAAATAAAGAAGCACCTGGTTCAGAACTCTTCCTCTTTGTTGTTAGATGAAGGTCTTCCCAAAGTTCTTTTGTCACCCTAATGGTTTTTTCCTAATCTCACTATGTTTCTATGGTATCTTCAAGTTTAGGATTCACCCAATGTAATGGTATTTGGAGGTGGGGACTTTGTAGGTAATTAGGTTTAGATTAGCCCATGAGGATAAGGCCCCCATGTTGGGATTAGTGCCTTTACAAGAAAAGAAAGGTATGGGAATGTAAATTGTTATATATATCAAAAGAAAGAGAAAATGACATCAAGAAAAGATACCAGCACTCCATGTTGATTGAAGCATTGTGCACTATAGCCAGCACATGGTAATAAACTAAGTATCTATCAGTGAATGAATGGATAAAGTAGCTGGATGGAATATTATTCATCCACGAAAAAGAAAGATCCTGTTTGTCACAACATGGATGGACCATGAAAGAATTATAATAAGTGAAATAAGTCAGAGAAAGACAAATATGGTATAATATCATCTTATATGTGAAACTGAAAAAGGTGAACTCACAGACAGATAGACTAGGATAGTAGTTACCAAGGAAAGGGTTGGGGGTAAGGGAAAAGGGAAGATGTTGGTCAAAGAGTACCAACTTCTAGTTATAAAATGAGTAAGTTTTGGGAATCTAATGTACAGTATAGTGATTTTAGTTAATATTTTATCATATATTCAGAAGTCACTAAGTCAGATTTTATGCATTCTCACAAAAAGAGTAATGGTAATTACTTGACATGATGCATGTGATAGCTTCACACTATGGTGGTAAACATTTGCAATATATAAGTATATCAAATCAACACAATGTATACATATTAAACTTACATAATAATAGGTATCATTGTGCTAAACTTACACAATGCTATATTTTGTTATATCTTAATAAAGCTGAAGAAAAGAAAGAGAGCTAAACTAGCAGGCACTTGCCTTTGGACTTCTTGGCCTCCAGAAGAAATATAAGAAAGAAACTTCTGTTATTTAAGCTACCCAGTCTACAGTATTTTTTTTTTTGGACAGACAGAGAGGGACAGATAGGGACAGGCAGACAGGAAGGGAGAGAGATGAGAAGCATCAGTTCTTCATTGCAGCACCATAGTTGTTCATTGAGTGCTTTCTCCTGTGTGCCTTGACCAGGGGGCTACAGCAGAGTGAGTGACCCCTTGCTCAAGCCAGCAACCTTGGGCTCATGCTGGTGAGCCTTGCTCAAACCAGATGAGCCTGCGCTCAAGCTGGCGACCTCAGGGTTTCGAATCTGGGACCTCAGCGTCCCAGTCTGATGCTCTATCCACTGTGCCACCACCTTGTCAGGCTACATTATTTTTTAATGGCAGCATAAGCTGACCAGAACAAATCTCCTGTAGCAGGCTTGCATGCATATGTATCATCTAATGACATGTTTGCTGATTATCTTCAAAATATATCAATGTTATAATGTAAAAAGATAATTTATAATTCTTTTCAATATATGTCTTGAATTTTCTCCAATCCTAAGTACATTATTGAGGGAGTATTCTTACTTCTTTCCAAAGTGAAGCCATATTTTTGCCTTAGAGCATGATTTTCACCATTTTATAGTATAATGCAATAACTAACCTGAAATAAAAAATTTTACTTAAGTAGATATTTTTTAAATTTAAGAATATTAACTTTCAGTATTATATATTATTGACATACAAAAATAAAATTTTTCTAAACAATTTAAAACTAAATTACATAATTCAAGGGGTTTAATTTTAAATTTATAGATGATTTAATTCAGTATATAAACTTAAATGATAATATTAAATTCCTGACAATAAACTATTTCTCTCTCTACATACTCATAAGTAGAGAGACAGGATGAATTATATTTAAAACAAGAAGAAAAAAAAGTAATTTCTTTTAAAGGATGTAGGTTCTTTCTCATCTATTTTTTACTTGAAGACTCAAACCAGGGGAAGATTCATAATTATAGACATAAACATTGCTATCAAATCCAGGTGACAAATGCATCACCACACAGCCACAGAAGATAGTTGGTTTCAAGGATTATCAGAGTTGTCATTTACTTTTTTATTGAGATGTGCACTGTGTCAATTAGATCAAGGCTCTATTTCTAAACATTGGCTATAAAGTGAAGCATAATAATAGTTGGATAAACATAAACACTTGGAAATTGAAGATAAAACATTTTTCCAATCATGCTAAAGGAAATTTTTGCAGGTGGCGTGTTTTCAATCCTAGGATCAATGGATGTTTAGCAGGGGATAAACATCTTTATATATTCCAGTGGGAAAAAGTATAATGGATTTGGTAAAATTTTACAGATGGCAGATTTTATTCATTTTGCAATGCATTTCAAACTATGATTAAAACAATATTTTAAAACATATGACTTATATGAGAAAAGAAAAAAAATTAAAAATTCAGAAACTGTATTTTTTTCTTCTGTTGATACATTTTCTCTCTACAATTAAAACACTTTTATTTCTAGCCCTGGCCATATAGTTTGGTTGGAGAGCATCATTGATGTTCCTGTCTCTCTCTTTCTCCCTTTTCCTCTCTTGCTGAACTTAATAAATAAAAATTTAAAAAGATACTTTCATTACTTTTTTACTATAACTTAGCTTTTAAAACAAAATTTTAATGATTTTATAGTAGTTTACTTGCCTGAGATTTAAATATATTTTAAGAGGAAAATGATAATAATAATTAACTAGCTACTCAAAGGTAAAAATAGTTCTAGAAAGTATTCTCATTTTGTTCATTACAGATACGTGTGCTGTACTTAGTGAAGTAAGACCCAAATGTAATAAGTATCCTTCCATGGAACAAAAGGTACCAATACTGTAAGTGCATAGAAACTTCATTTTTTTAATATGACCTTTTCTCCTTTCTTTCCTTTTGATTCCAACTGGCCTCATTCAGCACCCTGACTCACCTGCCTCCTTCTCCCAGGCAGAACCACTCCCTCCATCATTAAACCCTCAGAACAAGGGGGTTCTTGCCAGCATCAAAAAATCTTAGATACAAAATCTCCGGTCTACTGACTCGAGAAAGTGTCAAGCTAGATGTAACATCTAGGCCTCAACTGTGGTTCAGCTTCCGGCCCAGAAAAATGGCAAAAGCAGAAGTGACTTCATGGTTGACGTCAGGACCAGATGCACTGATCAGCCATCTCCTTACCCTACTGCAAACCAATCGGTAGAGACCATGACTTCTAACTACCTTAGACAACATGATTGATGATTTTTCCCTTCTATAACCCATCTCCTGGAAGCCATCTGGGAGCCAGCTCTTTGAGCATTATTAGCTCACCTGTCTCTGGGTGTGGATCACTTCCTAAAAAATAAATTGTTACTCTTTGCTGCAAGTTCCTGTTCATGGCTTATTGGTGAGGGCAAATGAACTCCTTGAGTTCAGTAACAACACATAGCACTGTATACCAACTTAGAAATTTGCATCCACTTTGTTTGATGTGAAAGCTTTCAAGAAAGGAATCTCAAAGTTAATCAAATAATGACTTTAAAAAAAGTATCAATCACCCATTCTATGAGTTGTGTGTGTGTGGGGGCACAGAATAGGACATTTAAAACAAACAAACAAAAAACACCCCAAGTAACTAGTAAGAGCTAAAACAAGCTTTCATGGACTTTAATTCCCACAGTATTTAGCAAGCATTGAATTTAATCAGCATTATAAAAGTCTATGTAAATGTCTTGGACACTGAGAAAGGAAGGATAAGATTTTATTTAAGGTAGAGAAAATCAATTTAGTTGGATATAGTTTGAAAAAAACTGGACTTCATTCAGAATAATTTTCCCCAGGCTAAAATAAAAACCCCTTTCTCTTAAGAACTATTATGCCAAATTCTTTGACTTTTATATCTATTCTGAGTCAATTTTGGACATAAGTAGATACTAAAACAATATCATTTGAATCTATTTAGTGTAACAAAAAAAGCTATAGAAATTCCAGAAGAAAAAAATCTATTGACATACAAATCAGTTTGTAAGAAAACATCAAAAGGACACTTAATTCATTCTGTTGAATACCTTATCTTTAAATCTCTGTATAAAAATTATAAAATTAAATTAATTTTTAAAAGGAATTTTAAAAAGCCTGTTAACTTTTTGTTCCAAAGACATATGTTAATACTTGTCCATCTATCTTACTAGCAAAAACCAGTTAATTTTGGAACCTGAACATTTAATATTCTTACATATATATTCCAACATCAAGACCTCTCTGTAATACTTATAGATATTAGACTACCAAATAACAAAATCTTATATTTTCTTTAAGAATAAGTGTTTACGCCTGACCAGGTGGTGGTGCAGTTGATAGAGTGTTGGACTGGGATGTGGAGGACCCAGGTTTGAGACCCCAAGGTCGCCAGCTTCAGCGCAGGCTCATCTAGTTTGAACAAAAGCTCATCAGCTTGGACCCAAGGTCGCTGGCTCGAGTAAGGGGTTATTCAATCTGCTGTAGCCCCACTGTCAAGGCACATATGAGAAAGCAATCAATGAACAACCAAGGTGTCGCAAGGAAAAACTAATGATTGATGCTTCTCATCTCTTTCCATTCCTGTCTGTGTCCCTATCTATCCCTCTGACTCTCTGTTTCTGAAAAAAAAAAAAAAAAAAAAAAAGAATAACTGTTTACCTAGATGTTTCACTTAGTAAATAACATTTTTCCTTTATAGGCTTACTTTAGATTGAACTGGAATTGTAGGTATGCAGGAGATAGAGTTAAACACAGAGAGTTCAACACAAATGAAATTTTATTAGTAGCATTTGACCATCAGTACCTACTTATCTTACACACAAGGATAGAAGATTAGTTTTGAAGATAAGACATACAGGGTATATCAAAAGTAGGTTTATAGTTGTAACAAAATAAGTAATATAATAATTAATAAATAATAAAATAATAAACTCTGCTTTGCATACTCACAACTGTAAGCCTACTCTTGCTGTTCCTCCCTGGATATAAGTGACTCTCACTCAGGTGTTGAAGAACATAAAAAATAGTCACTTACTTTGGGATTCTATTCTATTTGAGGGTGAAAGGAAGCACCTGGATTAGATCCAGAATTTCCTTTTAGGGATAAATTTCATTATCCACCATTATTCTTGGCTACTATGCATTTTTCTAGAAAGTTCTTTCTAATACTCCATGGGAACACCTGAAATGAGCTCTAAAGAGTATCCTTTCTTGGGTATTCTAAGAATCTCACAGTAAGTATGCGGATCTTATAAATTTGGGCACCAATGTTTAAGTTTCAAATAATCAAATGACTGAAATCCATGCCTGTGGGTATTTTGGAATAAATTTTACTCAAAATTCTCTAGGCTTCTGGTCTATTTATTTTCCTTGAGTAATCATGCCAAAAATTCTTTGTTAGAATTGATTCTCAAGCATAATACTGGGGAACAAAATGTTTGTTGCATCCACAAAAACACTTGTTCTTACCTAAATCGAGTGTGCTGATCTCAAATCTGACATTAGTTTTTCTCTGTAAGCTACAGTTTTATTGCAATTCAAGATTTTAGGTTTTTTATCTTATTGTAAAATTTTCAACATTTAGTTTAATATAATGAAGTAGAATGTCTTCTTGGGCATCATCTTTGTGAAAATATAATAATTTATATCATATAATGCAGTAAATATACTAACACACTAAAAGATATGATTGCATCAGAATTTGTCTACAATTTCAAAATAAAACATATTAAAACACTTATTTTAATCATAAAATTTGCGCAAAACTTATTTAAATTCTATTCAGGCAAAAATTTGCATTTGTAGCTCTTGTGTTTATGTACTTGTTGAGGACAATCTCGTTTGATGCTCCAGCAGTAGTCTACTCATCACTAATAGCTCCAAGATATTCGGAAAACTTACCAAGTGACTGCTCAGGAAGAGATTCTTAATGCTCACGCTACATTCAATGTCATGGAAAGCCAACAGCACCCTTTGAACCAGAGGTTCATAGTTTTCTGCTTTTTTTGTTGCCAAGGAAGTTCTTTGTAACTGCCACAAAAGACTGCCATGCTGCTTTCTCCTCCTTATTCATCTTCCTGACAAATTCTTTGTCAGGTATGAGGGTTTGAATCTGAGGTCCATCGAATACACCTGCTTTTATCTCTCGAAAGACAAGGCAGGAAAAGCAGAAACAATATGTTGAAAGCATTCACTTTCTCTATTCAAAGCCTGAACAAATTGCTTCATTAAGCCAAGTTTGATGTGAAGTGGGGGGAAAATGATCCTGTCTCAATTAACTACAGGTTCATTCACAATATTTTGCATCCCTACTTTCAGAGCTTCACATTTCAGCCACACCTTCTGTCTCTGGTGTTTCTTATGAGCTCCGCTGTCCCACAAACACAGAAAGCAAGGATACTTTGTGAAACCTCTCTATTGTCCTAGCAGGAAATTTATCATTTTAAGATCCACACAAATGATCCAGTTATGCTCCTCATACATCAGAAAGTCGAGGACAATTTTTATGTCATTCTTACTAAGTCACTCAATTCAGGTTGGCTAAACAGCTGAGGGGTTAATGACTGCTTGGCATCAGAAGAAGACCCTTCAGATTCTACAATCATTTCCTCATGCATCTTATCAAAATACACTTGATCACCATGTTCACTTTCTTTATCCTTAGAAGAAAAAAAAACCATTGAAAACTGGAACCAGGAGTGTCTCAGAGAGTGTGGGATAGGTCGTATTGCTGAAGGAATGTTAGGATATGTGATCATATGCCGTTTTTTCTTGCCAATGCCCTTTGTATGTATCAGACTGAAATAACACTCACTGCTGTGGTCCTTAGGTTCACACCAAACCATGGGAATATGAAAAGGCATTCCTTTGTGTTTTCCTTTTGTCCAGTCATGAAGTATTTCCTCACAATTATGACACACAATATGAAGAGCCCAATTCTTATCTTGATCGCCAAGAGGAACTTGAAAATAGGCAATATATGTATGTGTCACAAATGATGAAATATTGCGCCTTTGATGTTGAAGTGTGTAAGAGCCACATATATAACTGAAGGTGTCAGGACTATTCTTACATTTACACCTATTCGAAGAAGCCATGATTCAATTTTAAAACAAAATAAGTGGGTGTTTTTATCAGATAATAATTTTTACATTTAAAAACAACTACAATTATGTAAAAGTGATGTTTATAAAACATTAATTGCCTTGTGGTTATGTTCAATCCAAAAGTTCTTGCCCTTTAACTTCAATTTAAAAACCAATGCATGTCATTAACTGTGACAAAGAGAAATTAAAATTGCATAAAAACTGGATTATGCACCAAAAAACGGATTTCAGATTTGAAATCAGCGATGCAAAAATATATAGAAACAGTTTTAAAACCTCATGCTACAGAAAATAAAAAAGAAATCCCATGGCTATTTCAGCTTAATACTGACTACTCTGTACCTATCTGGGAAAACAGGTTTATATGGAAGAAGGATCCCTCTATTATCTTAAATTCTGATTACATAATGGTCAGTTTTTCTATGAGCTCATCTCTCTTGAAGAAACTTATGCAGCTAGCAACACCCATTCATGCTATCAACATTCTCTCTCAAAACTTGCCCAGTTCAGAAGCTCTCTAAGTACATTTTTTGATTTTCTGGTTACCACAGGTGATTGTTTTACCAGTTACTATTATATAATGTGTTACCATTTTCTCAGCCTTTTATAATACTTGCTTAAAAACTCACAATACAATTGTGAGCCAGCCATTCGCATATATTTTGGCTTTTGTTTATGGCACCATTCCACCTTTGGTATCAATTTGTTATTGGTCAGCTATCACTGAAATAATTTTGCACAACAAGCCACCATAAAAATTAGTGGCTTATAATAACAAATATTTAGTTATTTCTTGTATTTCTGCAGATCAGCTATAAGCTAGGTTCCAGCTCAACTCAAGGTTGCGGGTTGTGTTCAGGCATGTTTCATTTGTTTCTCTATACCTTTGGACAAGCAGCCACTGAGTACACTGAGTACATAAGAGGCCAAAGTTTAGGAGCCAAACAATTCAAGCTTGTTTAAGATTATTGTTTTAAGTCATACTCCCTAATACTTGGTTGGCCAAAATACGTACAATGGGCGCAGCTCAATATCAATGAAGTGAAAAATATATTCTACCCACTCTATTGAACTACAAAGTCACCTGGTGGAATGAGGTAGTGCAGATTGAAGAAAAATTGTCTAAACTACATCTATCTATCCATCCCCCTATCTGTCCATCTATTGTTATCACCTATCTTGTGTCTATCTCCTTCCTATATGAAAAGTAGTAGAATCTTTACAAAGTAGCAGTATTGCAGCCAATGAGGTTTATCTGAAGCATAAATATTCCTAATTGAAAACTTTTCCCCAAACCCCCACCATGTTGACTTGAAGTATAATCAGCATTAGCAATTTTTGAAAATTGCTATAGAGACTAAAAAAGAGTAGTAGAGCTATAACTTAATTCAAAACAATATAATACAATTTATAAATTAAACACTCATGATAAACAAAAAAACAGAAAGAGATTCATAGATACAGAGAACATTTTGATGCTTGCAAGATGAGAGGTTGTAAAGTACAATATAGGGAATATAGTAAAAAATATTTCAATAAATATCTATGGTGTAAGATGAATATGAGATTTATCGCGGTGATCATTTAGTAAGTTATATAATGTCTAATCACTGTTTTTTATATCTGAAACTAATATATTTATAATATTGTATGTCAATTGTAACTTAAAAATAAAGAAAATATTTAAAGTTAAAAAAATAAACTAATGTTCATAATGGACTTCTTTGGCTGTTACAAATAATACCCACTGACATTATTTTTGTTTTTAAATTCCTCAAATATGATAAATTAAAAGTAATATTTCACAGCTCATTTATTATTTTATTTTTTATAAATAAATTTTTATTAATGTAAGTGGGGTGACATCAATAAATCAGGGTACATATATTCAAAGAAAACATGTCCAGGTTATCTTGTCATTCAATTATGTTGCATACCCATCACCAAAGTCAGATTGTCTTCTGTCACCCTCTATCTAGTTTTCTTTGTGCCCCTTCCCCTCTCCCTTCTTCCCTCCTGTGCCCCCATCCCCCCCACCCCTGGTAACCACCACACTCTTCTCCATGTCTCTTGGTCTCGTTATTATGTCCTACCAATATATGGAATCATGTAGTTCTTGTTTTTTTCTGATTTACTTATTTCATTCCGTATAAAGTTATCAAGATCCTACCATTTTGTTGTAAATAATCTGATGTCATAATTTCTTATGGCTGAGTAGTATTCCATAGTGTATATGTGCTACATCTTCTTTATCCAGTCTTCTATTGAGGGCTTTTTGGTTGTTTCCATGTCTTGGCCAATGTGAACAATACTACAACGAACATGGGGCTACATGTGTCTTTACATATCAATGTTTCTGAGTTTTGGGGGTATATACCCAGTAGAGGGATTGCTGGGTCATAAGGTAGTTCTATTTTCAGTTTTCTGAGGAACCACCATACTTTCTTCCATAATGGTTGTACTTTACATTCCCACCAACAGTGAATGAGGGTTCCCTTTTCTCCACAGCCTCTCCAACATTTGCTATTAACTGTCTTGTTGCTAATAGCTAATCTAACAGGTGTGAGGTGGTATCTCATTACAGTTTTGATTTGCACTTCTCTAATAACTAATGAAGATGAGCATCTTTTTATATATCTGCTGGTCATTTGTATTTCTTCCTGGGAGAAGTGTCTGTTCATGTCCTCTTCCCATTTTTTTCTTGGATTGTTTGTTTGTTTGTTGTTGAGTTTTATGAGTTCTTTGTATATTTTGGATATTAGGCCCTTATTGAGCTGTTCTTTGAAAATATCATTTTCCATTTAGTAGGTTGTCTGTTTATTTTGTTGTCAGATTCTCTTGTTGAGCAAAAACTTTTTAGTCTGATATAGTCCCATTCATTTATCTTTGCCTTCACTTCTCTTGCCTTTGGAGTCAAATTCATAAAATGCTCTTTAAAACCTAGGTCCATGAGTTTAGTACCTATGTCTTCTTCTATGTACTTTATTGTTTCAGGTCTTATATTTAGGTCTTTGATCCATTTTGAATTAATTTTAGTACAAGGGGACAAGCGGTAGTCGAGATTTATTCTTTTGCATGTGGTTTTCCAGTTTTCCCAGCACCATTTGTTGAAGAGGCTTTCTTTTCTCCATTGTGTGTTGTTGGCCCCTTTATCGAAAATTATTTGACCATATACATGTGGTTTTATTTCTGGGGTTTCTATTCTGTTTCATTGCACTTGAGTGTCTATTTTTCTGCCAATACCATGCTGTTTTCATTGTCGTGGCCCTATAATATAGTTTGAAGTCAGGTATTGTAATGCCCCCAGCTTCATTGTTTTTCCTTAAAATTGCTTTGGCTATACAGGGTTTTTTATACTTCCATATAAAATCTGATGATTTTTTATTTCATTTCTTTAAAAAATGTCATAGGAATTTTGATGGGAATTGCATTAAATTTATAAATTGCTTTGGGTAATATGGCCATTTTGATTATATTTATTCTTCCTATCCAAGAACAAGAAATATTTTTCCATCCCATGGTATCTTTTTTGATTTCCTTTAACAATGCTTTGTAGTTTTTGTTATATAGGTCCTTTACATTCTTTGTTAGATTTATTCCTAGATATTTTTTTGTTGTTGTTGCAATCGTGAAGGGGATTATTTTTTGAGTTTGTTTTCTAATATTTCATTGTTGGCATATAAAAAGGCTATGGACTTTTGTATGTTAATTTTGTTTCCTGTGACCTTACTGTCTGGTTTATTGTTTCTAGTAAACTTTTTGTGGAGTCTTTGGGGTTTTCAATGTATATGATCATATCATCTGCAAAAAGTGATACCTTTACTTCTTCTTTTCCAATATGGATGCCTTTTATTTCTTTTTCTTGTCTGATTGCTCTGGCAAGAACATCTAGCAGCACGTTAAATAAGAGTGGAGAGAGTGGAGAACCCTGTCTTGTTCCTGATTTAAGGTGGAAACTCCTCAGTTATATGCCATTTAATATGATGTTGTCTGATGGTTTATTATATATGGCCTTTATCATGTTGAGATATTTTTCTTCTATACCCATTTTGTTGAGTGTCTTAAACATAACGTTGTGTTGTATTTTATCAAATGCCTTTTCTGCATCTATTGATAAGATCATGTGGTTTTTGTTCTTTGTTTTGTTGATATGGTATATTACATTAAACATTTTGTGTGTGTTGAACCATCCTAGAAGTTTTGAGATGAATGCCACTTGATCATGATGTATTATTTTTTAATATATTGGTGTATTTGATTTGCCAGTATTTTGTTTAGTATTTTAGCATTTATATTTATTGGAGATATTGGTCTGTAGTTGTTTTTTTTTTTTTTTTTTTGTGCCATCATGCCAAGTTTCTGTATGAGGGTAATGATGGCCTCATAAAATGTGTTTGGAAGTATTGCTTCTTCTTCCATTTTTTGGAAGACTTTGAGTAGAATAGGAACCGAGTCTTCTTTGAACGTTTGATAGAATTCACTAGTATAAACGTCTGGGCCTGGACTTTTATTTTTGGGGAGGTTTTTAATAGTTTTTTCTATTTTCTCCCTGCTAATTGGTCTGTTTTGGCTTTCTGCTTCTTCATGACTCAGTCTAAGAAGGTAGTATTGTTCTAGGAATTTAACCATTTCTCCTAGATTGTTGAATTTGGTGGCATATCATTTTTTTTTGGTATTCTACAATAATTCTTTTTATATCTATGATGTATGTGGTGATTTCTCCTCTTTTATTTTGGATTTTGTTTATATGAGTCCTTTCTCTTTTTTTCTTACTGAATCTTGCCAAAGGTTTGTCAATTTTGTTGATCTTTTCAAAGAACAAGCTCCTTGTTTCATTAATTTTTTCTATAGTGTTTCTGTTCTCTATTTCATTTATTTCTGCTCTGATTTTTATTATTACCTTTCTTCAGCTGGTTTTGGGTTGTCTTTGTTCTTCTTTTTCTAGTTCCTTAAGGTGTGAAGTTAAGAGGTTCACTTGGGCTCCCTCTTGTTTGTTCATATAGGCCTGAAGTGATATGAACTTCCCTCTTATTACTGCTTTTGCTGCATCCCATAGATTCTGATATGTTGTATTGTCATTTTCCTTTGTTTGTATATATCTTTTGATCTCTGTGCTTATTTATTCTCTGACTCATTCATTTATTAAAAGTATGTTGTTTAGTTTCCACATTTTTGTGGGTTTTTTCCCTCTGTTTTGTAGTTGAATTCTAGTTTCAAGGCTTTATGATCAGAAAATATGCTTGGTACAATTTCAATTTTTCTGAATTTGCTGATATTGTCTTTGTGGCCCAACATATGGTCAATTCTTGAAAATGTTCCATGTACACTAGAGAAAAATGTATACTCTGTCACTTTGGGATGAAGTGTCCTGTAGATGTCTATCATATCCAGGTGCTCTAGTGTTTCGTTTAAGGCCGATATATTTTTATTGATTCTCTGTTTGGATGAACGATCTAGAACCGTCAGCGGTGTATTGAGATCTCCAAGTATGATTGTATTTTTGTCAGTTTTTGTTTTTACATCAATAAGTAGCTGTCTTATATATTTTGGTGCTCCTTAGTTTGGTGCATATATATTAAGGATTGATATGTCTTCTTGATTCATTGTCCCCTTAATCATTATGAAATGACCATTTTTGTCTCTGAGTACTTTTTCTGTCTTGTAGTCTGCATTATTAGATATGAGTATTGCTATACCTGCTTTTTTTTTGGATGTTATTTGCTTAAAGTATTGTTTTCCAGCCTTTCACTTTGAATTTGTTTTTATCCTTGTTGCTTAGATGTGTTTCTTGTAGGCAGTATATAGTTGGATTTTCTTTTTTAATCCATTCTGCTGTTCTGTGTCTTTTTATTGGTAAGTTGAATCCATTTACATTTAGTGTAATCATTGACACTTGTGGGTTCCCTATTGCCATTTTATAAATTGCTCTCTGTTAGTTTTGTATGTTGTTTAATTCTTCTCTTTTTTTTCTATCATTTGTTTTTGTTTGTTTGTATTCCATACTTTTTTCCTCTGTTGCTACCTTTTTTAAGTCATGTATTTCTGTGGTGGTTTTTTCAAGGGTGGTTACCATTAAGTCATGAAAAGGGTTCCTACCATATTCATTGTAGTACCCTATCTTATGAGTGTTTCTGCCCTTCATCATTCTTTGCTACTGTTAATTTTCATCCTCTCCCCCCTTTTTTTTCTTTTGTTATCACAGTATAAATTTGATTTTGTTGTGTTCTTGGTGGAGCTGTTTCTTGTGGTTTTGTATTATTTTGTTCTTTGAATCTGGTTGGAAAACCCCCTTTAGTATTTCCTGGAGTGGGAGCTTTCTGATGATAAATTCCCTCATCTTCTCTGTATTTGTGAATGTTTTTATATTTCCTATATACTTGAAGGATAGCTTTGATGGGTATAGTATTCTTGGCTGAAAGTTCATCTCTTTCAGGGCTTCAAATATTGGGGTCCACTCTCTTCTAGCTTGTAGAGTTTCTGCTGAGAAATCTGATGATAATCTAATAGGCCTTCCTTTATATGTTGTATTCTTCCTTTCCCTGGCTGCCTTGAGCATTTTTTCTTTGTCGTTGGTTTGTGCCATCTTCATTATGATGTGCCTTGGAGTAGGTTTGTGTGGTTAAGAAAACTTGGTGTTCTGTTTGCTTCTTGAATTTGAGGCTTTAGTTCTTTCCACAGGCTTGGGAAGTTCTCATCTATTATTTGTTTGAGTATATTCTCCATTCCATTTTCTCTCTCTTCTCCCTCTGATATACCTATTACTCTTATGTTATTCTTTTTGATGGAGTCAGACAATTCCTGTAGGGCTTTCTCATTTTTTTAAAATTTTGAGTCTCTTTCTTCTTCTCTCTGTTGTGCCTCAAGTTGCTTGTCTTCTATGTCACTAATCCTCTCTTCTATCTGGGCTGTTCTGTTAGCTAGAGCTTGTTACCTCGTTTTTCAACTCGTGAATTGAGTTTTTCGTCTCTGTTTGATTTGTTTTTATAGTTTCAATTTACTTGGTAGTATATTCTTTGTGATCATTGAGTTGTTTTCTGAGCTCTCTAATTGACTTTCTGTGTTTTCTTGTATATCTCTGAGTATTTTTAGGATTTCTATTTTAAATTCTCTGTCATTTAGCTCCATGGTTTCCAATACATTAAATTTTTTCTCCATAGATTTTTCCACATCTATATGTGTTACTTCTCTATCTTTTGTATATATGATATTCAATTTCCTTTTTCTTAATGGCATCTGAGGGTGGTCTTGTTAATAGCACTAATGAGAATTATTAAAGAATAAAAAATAAAAATTAAAAAAAGTTTAAAAAAATGAAAAATAATTTTGGGAGGGAAAAAAAGGAAAAACCCCACCAAAAAACAGTAATAATTTATTATTCCCCCACCTTTTCTTTCTTCTCTCCCCCTCCTTTTCCCTCCTCCTTAGGGAAATATCATGATGACCTGTGAATTATATTATGCTAAATGGAACAAAAACTGCCTATAACGGTGGGCCTGAGTTGGGTGGAAGTGTTCAAGGGGCAAAAAAGGAAGTACGGACCAATAAATGCAAAAAAGGAAAAAAATCTTGGTCAAGTATAAAATGATTTGCTTGTAAGTGATTGTCGACTAAGAGATATAATGAGAGGGATAAGAGGGAAACAGAATAAAGGAGAAAAAAATATTGTATTAAGTGGAGCAAAGACTAAATAGAATGGAGATCCTGGGTTGGGAGGAATGCTAATGAGTTAAAAAGCTAAGTAAAAAGCACCCAAAATGCCACAAAAAAAAACCTTGAGTCCCAAATTAAGTAATTTGTTCGTGATTGAGGATTGAATGGAAGGAAAAGTAAAAGGTGAAAAAAAGAAAGGAATAGAAAGGGAGAAATAAGAAAAAGGGGGAAAAAGGAAGAAAAAAGGAATATAAAAATAACAAAAGGAGAGAGAGAGAGAGAGTTAAGGGTTTTGGAGCGTAACCCTCATGGAGAGTAAGGAAGAAGAAAAAATAAAATGTAACACTCATGGGTAGTGTAGTTCAAGAAAAGGGAAGAATAAGATGGGCAGAGAATAAAAGGACTGAGGTGGAGGAAATAGAAATATAAATAATAAAGGTAAGAAGATAAAAAAAACCCAAAAAAATAGTGGAACAAGTTATAATGTCTGTGGATTTTTCTTGATTGTGAGAGGTTAACTTCTTCCTTTTTCTTTCCTCTCCCTCTTCCTGGTCAGTGACTCTGTACCCGAGGCTCTGCCCCTGTGTCACGCTTAGGTAGGGATTTGCAGTTGATGAGATTCTACAGCAATGTCATATAGTTGGCTACAGTCTCTTTGGTAGTCAAGACTTGTTAGCGTTTGCAGGATTCAACAATGAGAGAGTCTGTTTTCCCAGAGCCTCTCTCCTAATCTCTCCTTCATGAATTAGCAGCCTCGTGATCCAGCTATGAGGCTGCTGTTGCCTCTGACTGGGGAGTTAGAGGCTCAAAGAGCTGGCAAATCCCCACTCTAACCCCACTCAACGCAGGGCTCTGGGTAAGGCTCTGGCAGTCAGAGCTGCCAGCATATTCAGGCGGGGCTGGAAGCCAATTGCTCTCAAGGTGAATTTCAATGAGCCTCTAGGCCTGTTCACCACACCTAGCACTCTGTGGGACCACTCTCCCCAGGCTTTCCACACTTTGTAGCCTGTTTTGGCTGGGAAGAAGATGCACTAGTCACTGCTTGCAGTACAGGTTTTAACATCTGCCAAGTCCCTCTTGTTAGTGTATATCCCTGAGTATGAAAGCTCTGCCAATCAGAAGTTGCCCCCACCCCTTTAGCAAGAGGCACTAAAAAATATCATGCCTTTTGTCTTGGATCGCTGAACTGAGAGAGATCTTATCAATTAAAGCCGTGTAGGTCAGTTGGGAGGTGCGCAGACTGTGAGTTAAGCTAATTTCACTGATTGGATCCACAGATGTGCTCCAGGACAAACTGCAAGCTGCCTGCTCACCCCTGCCCATGCTTCATTGTTAGCTTGAATGGCTGTGTAGGTGCCCCACCCACAGAGAGAAGCTCGGGTGTAGGGAAGTTTGCTTTGGCGCACTCCCTGCTTACCACTGGCAGTTGTGGTGCACTGGGCGCATGGGAGAATGGGGGTGCACTGGGAATGCAGGTGAGTGAGGTGCTCTGGGTGCGGGGGTGAGTGGGGTGATCTTGGCACGGGCGAATGGGGTGTTCTGGGCACACTGGCAGCTTGGGACGCTCACGGAGCGCGAGCTCCTGGAGACGCTCAAGGTGCACGGGACACTCACGGCACACGGGCTGCTGGAGACGCTCAATGCATGCCGTACCACTGCGTGTGGCACACGGTTTCTCACGCTGCGCGGGCAGCTGCTCACAGCGTGTGGGCTGTTGCTCCCCAAGTGTGGGCGGGCAGTTGCTCACGTGGGTTGACTCACCACAGGTATACTCCCTCCTCAGCTTGAACAAACGTCCCTGCAACAGTTATCTTCCTCCACACCCTCAGCTCCCTCCCGACTCTCAGTTCCAAGTGAAAGCAGCCCTTTCACCTTCAGTGTGTATGGAACACCCTGATGCTCCAAGGATAGATTTTTCTTTTTCTAGTTGATAAATTTGTTGAAATTTTGGGGAGATCTGTTGGATGCACTGCTCACAGCGCCATTTTCATGACGTCACCATACCTCTTGGTATCTTAAAAGCCATGCTCAGAATATCTTGCTGAGGGGTTTGAGGATCCCCATCCACCTATATAAATCTTTTCCATATATCTGGGGCTATTTGGAAAAAGAAAAAAGTGTCATTAGCTGGATCAAATAAAAAAGGTAGTAGTTTGCAGGAGAAAAAGATTTGGCATCTCCTGTTCATCAGCATTCAAAAGAAATTTAAAGATTTTAAGTGAAAAGCATGATTTGGTAGACCCATAGTAGTTCCAGGATATGGCTCCCCACTTTTAAATTTTTTTAAATTGAACTTAAAATATTTGCTGGGTACATTTTAATAATACCTTGACTTTAAAGACTGTAAGATATACATATAATTTGAAAGGTATGACAAAATACAGTAAATGCTTTTGCTCCATATGCAGGAGCATTGTCAGTTTAACCAGTTTAGGAAATCCAATAATAGAACAATGCATACAGACAATGAACTATAACATGCTTAGCAGCCTCTCCTGTTCTGACAGAGGTAACCATAAATCCAGAATATGTATCCACTGTAACATGGACATAGGACTATTTGCCAAATGAAGGTATATGAGTAATATCCATTTGCCAAAGTTGTCCTGGTAGGGGTCCTTGAAAGTTAACTCCAAATGAAAGGACAGATTATAATATAGGACCCCTTGGACAGGATTACCCAATCTGTCATGCTGCTTCCTGATCTTTTTATTCTTTATTAATTCTTATTAGTGCTATCAACATGACCACCCTCAGATGCCATTAAGAAAAAGGAAATCAAATATCATGGATACAAAAGATAAAGAAGTAGCACAGATAGATATGAAAAATCTATGGAGAAAAAATTTAATATATTGGAAACCATGGAGCTAAATGACAGAGAATTGAAAATAGAAATCCTGAAAATTCTCAGAGATATACAAGAAAACACAGAAAGACAATTTAGGGAGCTCAGAAAACAACTCAATGAACACAAAGAATATATTACCAAGTAAATTGAAACTATAAAAACAAATAAAACAGAGATGAAAAACTCAATTCATGAACTGAAAAACGAGGTAACAAGCTTAGCTAATAGAACAGGCCAGATAGAAGGTAGTATTAGTGACATAGAAGAGAAGCAACTTGAGGCACAACAGAGAGAAGAAGAAAGAGACTCAAAATTTAAAAAAAATGAGAAAGCCCTACAGGAATTGTCTGACTCCATCAAAAAGAATAACATAAGAGTAATAGGTATATCAGAGGGAGAAGAGAGAGAAAATGGAATGGAGAACATACTCAAACAAATAATAGACAAGAACTTCCCAAGCCTGAGGAGAGAACTAAAGCCTCAAATTCAAGAAGCAAACAGAACACCGAGTTTTCTTAACCACACAAACCTACTCCAAGGCACATCATAATGAAGATGGCACAAACCAACGACAAAGAAAAAATGCTCAAGGCAGCCAGGGAAAGGAAGAATACAACATATAAAGGAAGGCCTATTAGATTATCATCAGATTTCTCAGCAGAAACTCTACAAGCTAGAAGAGAGTGGACCCCAATATTTGAAGCCCTGAAAGAGATGAACTTTCAGCCAAGAATACTATACCCATCAAAGCTATCCTTCAAGTATATAGGAAATATAAAAACATTCACAAATACAGAGAAGATGAGGGAATTTATCATCAGAAAGCTCCCACTCCAGGAAATACTAAAGGGGGTTTTCCAACCAGATTCAAAGAACAAAATAATACAAAACCACAAGTAACAGCTCCACCAAGAACACAACAAAATCAAATTTATACTGTGATAACAAAAGAAAAAAAAAGGGGGGAGAGGATGGAGATTCACAGTAGCAAAGAATGTTTTTGGTTTTTTTTTAATTAAATTTAATGCAGTGACATTGATAAATCAGGGTACATATGTTGAGAGAAAATGTCTCTAGATTATTTTGACATTTGATTGTGCTGTACACCCCTCCCTCAAAGTTAAATTGTCTTCTGTAACCTTCTATCTGGTTTTCTTTGTTCCCCTCCCCTCCCCTAACCCCTCTCTCCTTCTTCACTCCCTCCCCCAACCTCCCGCCCCTGTTGCCATCACATTCTTGTTCATGTCTCTGAGTCTCATTTTTATGTCCCTTCTATGTATGGATTCTTCTTAGTTTTTTTTTTCTGATTTACTTATTTCACTCCATATAATGTTGTCAAGGTCCATCCATGTTATTGTAAATGATCTGATGTCATCATTTCTTATGGCTGAGTACTATTCCATAGTATATATATACCAAAGCTTTTTAATCCACTTGTCCTCTGACGGACACTTGGGCTGTTTCCAGATCTTCGCTATTGTGAACAATGCTGCCACAAACATGCGGGTGCATTTCTCCTTTTCGAGCCGTTCTATGGTGTCCTTGGGGTATAATCCTAAAAGTGGGATAGCTGGGTCAAAAGGCAGTTTGATTTTCAGATTTTTGAGGAATCTCCATACTGTTTTCCACAGTGGCTGCACCAGTCTGCATTCCCACCAGCAGTGCAGGAGGGTTCCCTTTTCTCCACATCCTCGCCAGCACTTATTCTGTGTTATTTTGTTGATAAGTGCCATTCTGACTGGTGTGAGGTGATATCTCATTGTGGTTTTAATTTGCATTTCTCTAATAATTAGTGATGTTGAGCATTTTTTCATATGCCTATTGGCCATCTGTATGTCCTCTTTGGAGAAGTGTCTATTCATCTATTTTGTCCATTTTTGGATTGGGTTGTTTGTCTTTCTGGTGTTGAGTTTTACAAGTTCTTTATAAATTTTGGTTATTAACCCCTTATCAGACGTATTGTCAAATATGTTCTCCCATTGTGTAGTTTGTCTTTTTATTCTGTTCTTGTTGTCTTTAGCTGTGCAAAAGCTTTTTAGTTTGATATAGTCCCATTTGTTTATCCTGTCTTTTATTTCACTTCCCCGTGGAGATTAATCTGCAAATATATTGCTCCGAGAGATGTCCCAGAGCTTACTGCCTATGTTTTCTTCTAAGATGCTTATGGTTTCACGGCCTACATTTAAGTCTTTTATCCATTTTGAGTTTATTTTTGTGAGTGATGTAAGCTGGTGATCTAGTTTCATTTTTTTGCAGGTAGCTGTCCAATTTTCCCAACACCATTTGTTAAAAAGGCTGTCTTTACTCCATTGTATTTCCTTACCTCCTTTGTCAAATATCAGTTGTCCATAGACCTGTGGGTTTATTTCTGGGTTCTCTGTTCTGTTCCATTGATCTATACGCCTGTTCTTATGGCAGTACCATGCTGTTTTGAGTACAACAGCCTTGTAGTATAACTTGATATCAGAAAGTGTGATACCTCCCACTTTATTCTTCTTTTTTAAGATTGCTGAGGCTATTCGTGTCCTCTTTTGGTTCCATATAAATTTTTGGAATATGTGTTCTATATCTTTGAAGTATGTCATTGGTATTACATTGAATTTATAGATTGCTTTTGGTAATATAGACATTTTAATGATGTTTATTCTTCCTAACCATGAACACGGTATATGCTTCCACTTGTTTGTATCTTCCTTGATTTCTTTTATCAATGCTTTGTAATTTTCCGAGTACAAGTCTTTAATCTCCTTGGTTAAGTTTACTCCTAGGTACTTTATTTTTTTGGTTGTAATTGTGAAGGGGATTGTTTCCTTAATTTCTCTTTCTGACTGTTCATTGTTGGTGTATAAAAATGCCTCTGATTTCTGAGTATTGATTTTATATCCTGCCACTTTGCTGAATTTATTTATCAGGTCCAGTAGTTTTTTGACTGAGACTTTAGGGTTTTCTATATACAATATCATATCATCTGCAAATAATGATAGTTTTACTTCTTCTTTTTCAACTTGAATGCCTTTTATTTCTTCTTCTTGTCTGATTGCTGTGGCTAGGACTTCCAGGACTATGCTAAATAAGAGTGGTGAAAGGGGGCACCCCTGCCTTGTTCCTGATCTTAAGGGTATTGCTTTTAATTTTTTCTGATTGAGTATGATGTTGGCTTTGGGTTTCTCATAGATGGCTTTTATCATGTTGTGGTATGTTCCCTCTATTCCTACTTTGCTGAGAGTTTTGATCATGAATGGGTGCTGGATTTTATCAAATGCTTTTTCTGCATCTATTGAAATTATCATATGGTTTTTCTCCTTCTTTTTGTTTATGTGATGAATCACATTGATTGATTTACGAATATTGTACCATCCTTGCCTCCCAAGAATAAATCCCACTTGATCATGCTGTATGATTTTTTCCATATATTGTTGGATCCGGTTTGCTAATATTTTGTTGAGGATTTTAGCATCTATATTCATCAGAGATATTGGCCTATAATTTTATTTCTTTGTGTTGTCTTTGCCTGGTTTTGGAATCAGAATTATGCTCGCCTCATAAAAGGAGCTTGGAAGTCTTCCTTCCTCTTGAATTTTTTGAAATAGTTTGAGAAGGATAGGAGTTAGTTCTTTTTTGAATATTTGGTAGAATTCCTTTGTGAAGCCATCGGGCCCTGGACTTTTCTTTGTTGGGAGTTTTTTGATAACTGTTTCGATCTCATTTGGTGTAATCGGTCTGTTTAGGTTTTCTGATTCTTCTAGCTTGATTTTTGGAAGATTGTAAGTTTCAAGGAATTTGTCCATTTCATCTAGGTTGTCTAGTTTTTTGGCATACAGTTCTTCATAGTATTTTCTTTCAATAATTTGTATTTCTGTTGTGTCAGTTGTTATTTCTCCTCTCTCATTTCTAATTTTATTTATTTGAGTCCTCTCTCTCTTTTCTTGGTGAGTCTACTTAAAGGTTCATCAATCTTTTTTACCTTTTCAAAGAACCAGCTCCTAGTTTCATTGATCCTCTGTATTGTTTCTTTAGCCTCTATGTCATTTATTTCTGCTCTGATCTTTATTATTTCCTTCTTTCTACTACATTTGGGCTTTACTTGCTGTTCTTTTTCTAATTCTTTTAGATGCAGGGTTAAGTTGTTTATTTGAGCTTTTTCTAGCTTCTGAAATTGTGCCTGTAGTGCTATGAACTTCCCTCTCAGCACTGCTTTTGCTGTGTCCCATAAATTTTGAGTTGTTGTATGCTCATTGTCATTTGTTTCTAGGAATTTTTTTATTTCTTCTTTGATCTCATTCTTAAGCCATTCATTATTTAACACCCTGCTATTTAGTTTCCATGTGTTTGAGAATTTTTGAGATTTTCTGCTGTGATTCATTTCTAGTTTCATGCCGTTGTGATCGGAGAAAGTGCTTGATATGATTTCAGTCTTCTTAAATTTGTTGAGAGCACTTTTGTGCCCTAACATGTGTTCTATCCTAGAGAATGTACCATGAGCACTTGAAAAGAATGTACATTCTGCTGCTTTAGGGTGAAAGGATCTGAAGATATCTATTAAATCGAGTTGATCTAGTGTTTCCAATAAGTCTGCTGCTTCTTTGTTAATTTCCTTTCTTGAGGATCTATCTAGTGATGTTAGTGGGGTATTGAAATCCCCTACTATTATAGTATTGCTGTTGATCTCACCCTTTAAATCCATCAAAGTCTGCTTTATATATTTGAGTGCTCCTATAGTAGGTGCATAGATATTTATAATAGTTATATCTTCCTGTTGGATTACTCCCTTTATCATTATGTAGTGGCCTTCTTTATCTCTTACTATATCCTTTGTTTTAAAGTCCAATTTGTCTGATATAAGTATTGCTACCCCAGCTTTTTTTTCATTTCCATTTGCATGAAATGTTTTTTTCCATCCTTTTACCTTCAATCTATGTGTGTCTTTTGTTCTAAGGTGTGTCTCTTGTAGACAACATATGTATAGGTCCTGTTTTCTTATCCACGCAGCTACCCTATGTCTTTTGATTGGATCACTTAATCCATTTACATTTAAGGTTATTATTGATATGTAGTTGTTTATTGCCATTTTCTTCTTTAAAGGTGTATTCCTTTTTTTGGTATATTCTTTTCCAACTTTGATCTGTTTACAATAGGCCCCTTAACATTTCTTGCAGCATTGGTTTGATTGTAATGAATTCCTTGAGTTGTTTTTTGTCTGGGAAGCTTTTTATTTCTCCTTCAATTTTAAACAATAGCCTTGCTGGATAAAGCAGTCTTGGTTGTAGGTTCTTGTTCTGCATTACTTTGAATATTTCTTGCCATTCCCTTCTGGCCTCAAGTGTTTCTTTTGAGAAGTTGGATGTCATCCTTATGGGGGCTCCTTTGTAGGTGATAACTTTTTTTTCTCTTGCAGCTTTTAATATTTTCTCTTTATCGCTTAGCTTTGGTATTTTAATTATGATGTGTCTTGGTGTAGGTTTCTTTGGGTTTCTCTTTAATGGAGTTCTCTGTGCTTCTTGGACTTGTGAGAGTTTCTCTTGCATTAATTTAGGGAAGTTTTCAGTTATGATATGATTGAACAAAGTCTTTATCCCTTGTTCTTTTTCTTCTTCTTCAGGAACCCCTATGATGCGGATGTTATTTCTCTTCATGTTGTCACAGAGCTCTCTAAGTGTTTCCTCAGACTTTTTGAGTCTCTTTTCTCTTTTCTTCTCTGCTTTCATGCTTTCATTCCCGTTGTCCTCCAACTTGCTGATTAGATTTTTAGCTGTATCCATCCTGTTTTTAATTCCTTCCATTGTGGTCTTCATTTCTGATATTGTATTTGTCATCTCTGACTGATTCTTTTTTAATATTTCAATATCCTTTTTTATACTTGCTATTTCTTTATTTAGGTTTTCAAACTGCCCCTCAATTGTTGTTCTAAGATCCCTAAGCATCCTTACAATCATTATTTTGAACTCCGCATCTGGAAGTTTGTTATTTCCATATCACTCAGCTCATCTCTTAAAGGTGTCTCTTGTGGTTTCATTTGGGTTGCACTCCTTTGTCTTCTCATAATGGTGTTTTATTTGTAGAGTTGGTTGAGTCTAGGCTTGGTGTTGTCTGCCTCAAGTTTTCAGTTGTGTTATTTCTAGGTCTTCTTGGGTTGGTATCAGCTATTATTTGTAATCCACTTTCGGATTTGGGCAGCTTTGAAGTCTTGATTTGTTTGTTTTCTTAACAGGTGATAGTCTTGTTAACTGATCTCAGCAGGGGGCTTCCTTGAAACTGTAACCAGGAATGCTGTGGGTGTAACCTGAGACGCTGAAGGTCTCTTCCACCAACTAATCTCACTGGGGGCAGGGTTTTTTCTCAGCTTCAGTAGGAGGAGGTGTATCTCAGATCTCCATGGAGACCTGAGTTACTGCCCCTCCTCCCCACTTTTTGTTTTTAGCTGTGTCTTGTTGCGCTGATTGGAGCTGGATAGATGTCCGGAGATCTCTGATCCGGAAGCACTTTAGCTCTGTTTTGTGAAAGGTTCAGTCCCTCCCCCAGCTATGACCGCCTCCAGCATGAATGAGTCAGCTTTTTTATTTTGTTTCTTACATACCTTATCCCCTCACAGTCTGTCCCTTTCCATGACCTTTCCACTTGGGAGATAAGCTGGTCTTTTCAACCCACCTTGCTCCCTGGTCGCCAGGTAAGTGGCTGTGAGCATTAGTTTCTGCTCTTTTTCCTCTGTGAAATCCTCTCTGGGCTCTCAGCCTCACCCCCCCTTCTGTTCCTGTAAGCAGAGGAGATTCAGGCACTCCTTACCAGGATTATTGTGGCTTTCTTTTTGCTCCTTGGTTTTTGAGAGCTGTTCTTGCAGTTCAGTGTTGGTTTTTCATGCTGAGTTTTCCTAAATTGATTTGTATTCCAGTTTGGTGTTGAGAGCTGGGCGTCTCTGCGTCCGCCTACTCCGCTGTCATCTTCAAAAGCCGACAGCAAAGGATGTTGAAGCGCAGAAACACTCATGAGATAGGGTACTACAATGAATATGGCAGATACCATTTTCATGACTTAATGTTAACCACCCTTGAAAAAACCATCACAGAAACACATGACTTAAAAAAAGTAGCAACAGAGGAAAAAAATATGGAATACAAACAAACGATAGAAAAAAAAGAGAAGAATCAAACAACATACAAAACTAACAGAGAGCAATTTATAAAATGGCAATAAGGAACCCACAAGTGTCAATGATTACACTAAATGTAAATGGATTCAACTTACCAATAAAAAGACACAGAATAGCAGAATGGATTAAAAAAGAAAATCCAACTATATACTGCCTACAAGAAACACATCTAAACAACAAGGATAAAAACAAATTCAAAGTGAAAGGCTGGAAAACAATACTCTAAGCAAATAACATCCAAAAAAAAAAAAAATAGCAGGTATAGCAATACTCATATCTAATAATGCAGACTACAAGACAGAAAAAGTACTCAGAGACAAAAATGGTCGTTTCATAATGATTAAGGGGACAATGAATCAAGAAGACATAACAATCCTTAATATATATGAACCAAACCAAGGAGCAACAAAATATATAAGACAGCTACTTATTGACGTAAAAACAAAAACTGACAAAAATACAATCATACATGGAGATCTCAATACACTGCTGACAGTTCTAGATCGTTCATCCAAACAGAGAATCAACAAAGATATATCGACCTTAAACGAAACACTAGAGCACCTGGATATGATAGACATCTACAGGACACTTCATCCCAAAGCGACAGAGTATACATTTTTCTCTAGTGTACATGGAACATTCTCAAGAATTGACCATATGTTGGGCCACAAAGACAACATCAGCAAATTCAGAAAAATTGAAATTGTGCCAAGCATATTTTCTGATCATAAAGCCTTGAAACTAGAATTCAACTGCAAAAAACAGGAAAAAAACCCCACAGAAATGTGGAAACTAAACAACATTCTTTTAATAAATGAATGGCTCAAAGAAGAAATAAGTGCAGAGATCAAAAGATATATACAGACAAAGGAAAATGACAATACGACATCTCAGAATCTTTGGGATGCAGCAAAAGCAGTAATAAGAGGGAAGTTCATATCACTTCAGGCCTATATGAACAAACAAGAGAGCGCCCAAGTGAACCTCTTAACTTCACACCTTAAGGAACTAGAAAAAGAAGAACAAAGACAAGTCAAAACCAGCTGAAGAAAGGAAATTATAAAAATCAGAGCAGAAATAGAGAACAAAAAAAGTATAAAAAAATTAATAGAACAAGGAGCTTGTTCTTTGAAAAGATCAACCAAATTGACAAACCTTTGACAAGACTCACCAAGGAAAAAAGAGAAAGGACTCATATAAATAAAATCCAAAATGAAAGAGGAGAAATCACCACAGACACCGTAGATATACAAAGAATTATTGTAGAATACTATGAAAAACTTTATGCCACTAAATTCAAAAACAGAAGAAATGGATAAATTCCTAGAACAATACAACTTTCCTAGACTGAGTGATGAAGAAGCAGAAGCCTAAATAGACCAATTTGCAGGGAAGAAATAGAAAAAACTATTAAAAACCTCCTCAAAAATAAAAGTCCATGCCCAGATGATTATACTACTGAATTCTTTCAAACATTCAAAGAAGTCTTGGTTCCTATTCTACTCAAAGTCTTCCAAAAAATTGAAGAAGAAACAATACTTCCAAACACATTTTATGAGGGCAAAATAACCCTCATACTAAAACCTGGCAGGGATGGCACAAAGAAAGGAAACTACAGACCAATATCTCTAATGAATACAGATACTAAAATACTAAAGAAAATACTGGCAAATCGAATACAACAACATATTAAAAAAATAATGCACCATGATCAAGTGGGATTCATCCCAGAATCTCAAAGTTGGTTCAACATACGTAAAACGGTAAACGTAATACACCATATCAACAAAACAAAGAACAAAAACCACATGATCTTATCAATAGATGCAGAAAAGGCATTTGATAAAATACAACACAACTCTATATTTAAGACACTCAACAAAATGGGTATAGAAGGAAAATATTTCAACATGATAAAGGCCATATATGATAAACCATCAGCCAACATCATATTAAATGGCATATAACTGAGGACTTTCCACCTTAAATCAGGAACAAGACAGGGTTGTCCACACTCTCCACGCTTATTAAACATGCTGCTAGAATTTCTGGCTAGAGCAATCAGACAAGTGAAAGAAGTAAAAGGCATACATATCAGAAAAGAAGAAGTTAAAGGTATCACTTTTTGCAGATGATATGATCCTATATATCAAAAACCCGAAGGACTCCACAAAAAGTTTACTAGAAACAATAAACCAATACGGTAAGGTCACAGGAAACAAAATTAACATGCAAAAGTCCATAGCCTTTCTATATGCCATCAATGAAATATTAGAAAACAAACTCAAAAAAATAATCCCCTTCACAATTGTAACAACAAAATACCTAGGAATAAACATAACAAAGAATGTAAAGGACCTATATAATGAAAACTACAACACATTGTTAAGAGAAATCGAAAAAGACACAATGAGATGGAAAAATATTCCATGTTCTTGGATAGGAAGAATAAATATAATCAAAATGGCCATATTACCCAAAGCAATTTATAAATTTAATGCAATTCCCATCAAAATTCCTATGACATTTTTTAAAGAAATGGAACAAAAAATCATCAGATTTATATGGAAATATAAAAAACCCAGAATAGCCAAAGCAATCCTAAGGAAAAGAATGAAGCTGGGGGCATTACAATACCTGACTTCAAACTGTATTATAGGGCCACGACAATCAAAACAGCATGGTATTGGCAGAAAAATAGACACTCAGACCAATGGAACAGAATAGAAAGCCCAGAAATAAAACCACATATATATGGTCAAATAGTTTTTGATAAAAGGGCCAACAACACACAATGGAGAAAAGAAAGCCTCTTCAATAAATGGTGCTGGGAAAACTGGAAATCCGCATGAAAAAGAATGAAACTCGACTACAGCTTGTCCCCGTGTACTAAATTTAATTCAAAATGGATCAAAGACCTAAACATAAGACCTGAATCAAAGTACATACAAGAAGACATAGGTACTAAACTCATGGACCTTGGTTTTAAAGAGCATTTTATGAATTTGACTCCAAAGGCAAGAGAAGTGAAGGCAAAGATAAATGAATGGGACTACATCAGACTAAAAAGTTTTTGCTCAGCAAGAGAAACTGACATCAAAATAAATAGACAGCCAACTAAATGGGAAATGATATTTTCAAATAGCAGCTCAGATAAGAGCCTAATATCCAAAATATACAAAGAGCTCATACAACTCAACAACAAACAAACAAACAATCCAAGAAAAAAATGGAAGAGAACATGAACAGAAACTTCTCCCAGGAAGAAATACAAATGGCCAACAGATATATGAAAAGATGCTCATCTTCATTAATTATTAGGGAAATGCAAATCAAAACTACAATGAGATACCACCTCACACCTGTTAGATTAGCTATTATCAACAAGACAGTTAATAGCAAATGTTGGAGAGGCTGTGGAGAAAAGGGAACCCTCATTCAATGTTGGTGGGAATGTAAAGTAGTACAACCATTCTGGAAGAAAGTACGGTGGTTCCTCAAAAAACTGAAAATAGAACTACCTTATGACCCAGCAATCCCTCTACTGCGTATATACCCCCCAAACTCAGAAACATTGATATGTAAAGACACATGTAGCCCCATGTTCATTGTAGCACTGTTCAAAGTGGCCAAGACATGGAAACAACCAAAAACTCCTTCAATAGAAGACTGAATAAAGAAGATGTGGCACATATACACTATGGAATACTACTCAGCCATAAGAAATGTTGACATCGGATCATTTACAACAAAATGGTGGGATCTTGATAACATTATATGGAGTGAAATAAGTAAATCAGAAAAAACCAAGAACTACATGATTCTGTACATTGGTGGGACATAAAAATGAGACTAAGAGACATGGACAAGAGTGTGGTGGTTACCAGAGGTGGGGGGAGTTAGGACTCGGGAGGGAAGGAGGGAGAGGGGAAGGGGGAGGGGGAGGGGCACAAAGAAAATTAGATAGAGGGTGACGGAGGACAATCTGACTCTGGGCGATGGGTATGCAACATAATTGAATGACAAAATAACCTGGACATGTTTTCTTTGAATATATGTACCCTGATTTATTAAAGTCACCCCATTAACATAAATAAAAATTTATTAAAAAAAAAAGATACCAAGAGGCAGAAAAAGCCCAATAGAGATCAGGGGAACTACCAGCTTTTAGGATACATCCTTAAAGGCTCCAACACCTCAAAGGGGTCCCATAGGATGCCATCTGGCTCCTGCTTTAATAGTGGAAATGAAGGTCATTGAGCTAAAACCTGCCAGACTTACATGCCTCTGCTATGAGGAAACAGAGACACTGGACGGTAGGCTTTTCCCTCGCTCCTCTAAGGGAGGGTTCAGTCTCTTCCAGCCCTGCTGCATCCACCTATGACCTAACCTTGCTCAGAATGCTGGGGTTTGCCACTGAAGGCTGAATGTGCCCAGGGCCATTGGCCCCATCTACGACACTGTGGACGAGCCTAGGGTATTTCTTCCAAGAAGCAGCTAAACTGATCTCATTTGCACAAGGGCCACTTAACTATGTCTTGCCTGAATAGTCAGGTTTTTTATTCTTCCCTCGAAGATTTTTGTTGTGGGTGTTGATAGTCCTATTTTCTGCTGCTTTGTTTATTATATAGTGTTTCCTTTATTCCTCCTACCTCAATGCCCAACTCATATTTCAGGTTTGGACCTACTCCTAATTTAGAGCTCTCTTTCCCCCTTTTGCCAACTTCTATTATGAATCTACCTTTGCCACCCAGCTTAGTGTATCCCAAGGTTCTCTTTACCATGCCACAGTCACAGAGCTCCAGGGAAAAGCAACCTGGTCTCATCTCTCCAGACAGAGTAGAACAGAAGCTACATTTCCACACATGCTCCAGATGGCTTTTCCAATCTCCCTGAATCATTACCAGCTAGAAGCAGCGGTCATTGGGACTTGGACGTGAGTTGCAAAGTATAGAATTATGACAACAATTCCAGTGCCATGCGGATTTTTTCTGGATGTGGACTTTTTCTGGACTCCTGCTCCTTGTGACAGCTCCTAACAGACTGAACTGGGGTTGGCTTGCATTTTTTAGGAATTTGGCATGGTGTTGGGTCCAACTTGGTGAACATGTTAAGGACACTACTCTTTTATGGATTCTTGCTGTATTGGCCAAGAGTTTGCTTAAAGACTTTAATCAGTGTAAAAAAAAAATAGAAGACTGGATAAAGAAGATGTGGCACATATACACCATGGTATACTATTCAACCATAAGAAACGATGACATCAGATCACTTATAACAAAATGGTGGGGGATCTTGATAACATTATATGGAGTGAAATAAGTAAATCAGAAAAAAACAATAACTGCAGGATTCCACACATTGGTCGGACATAAAAACGAGACTAAAAGACATGGACAAGAGTGTTGTGGCTATGGGGGGGTGGCGGTGAGGAGGAGAGTGAGGGAGAGCAAAGGGGGAGGGGGAGGGGCACAAAGAAAACTAGATAGAAGGTGATGGAGGACAATCTGACTTTGGGTGATGGATATGCAACAGAATTGAATGACAAGATAACCTGGACATATTTTCTTTGAATATATGTACCCTGATTTATTGATGTCACCCCATTAAAATTAGTAAAAATTTATTTATTTTAAAAATAAATAAAGAATAAAAAGTAAAAAAAGAAAAGTAAAAAGAATGGAAAAAAAATTTGGAACAAAAAACACAAAAAAACCCAATAATAATTTATTACTCCCCCCTTTTTCTTTCTTCTCTTCCCCTCCTCTTCCCTCCTCCTTAAGAAAATATCATGATGAACTGTGAGTTATATTATGGTAAATGGAGCCAAAACTGCCTATAATGGTAGGCCTGAGTTGGGGAGAAGTGTTCAAGGGGCAAAAAAGGAAGTAGGGACCCACAAAATGCAAAAAAGGAAAAAATTTGGGTCAAGTATAAAATGATTTGCTTGTAAATGATGATTGACTAAGAGATATAATGAGAGGGATAAGAGGGAAACAGAATAAAGGAGAAAAAAATCTATTGTATTAAGTGGAGCAAAGACTAAATAGAATGGAGATCCTGGGTTGGGAGGAATGCTAATGAGTTAAAAAGCAAAGTAAAAAGCACCCAAAATGCCACAAAAAATAAAAAGCTTGAGTCCCAAATTAAATAATTTGTTCGTGATTGAGGATTGAATGAGAGGAATAGTAAAAGGAGAAAAGAAGAAACTAATAGAGAGGGAGAAATAAGAAAAAGGGGAAAAGGTAAAGAAGGAAAAAGAAAAAAAACAAAAAGAGAGAGAGAGTTAAGGGTTTTGGAGTTCAACCCTCATGGAGAGTAAGGAAGAAGAAAAGAAATAAAATGTAACACTTATGGGTAGTGTAGTTCAAGAAGAGGAAAGAATAAGGCAGAGAATAAACAAACCAAGGTGCAGGAAATAGAAATAATAATAATAAAGGTAAGAAAATGAAAGAAACAAAAAAATAGTGGAACAAGTTATAAAGTCTGTGGATTTTTCTTGATTTTGAGAGGTTAACTTCTTCTTCCTCTTTCTCTCCTCTCCGTCTTTCTGGTCGGTGACTCTGTACCCCAGGCTCTGCCCTGTGGCATTCTTAGGTAGGAATTTGCAGTTGATGAGACTCTATGGCGATGTCATATATTAGGCTTCAGTCTCGTTGGTAGTCAAGGCTTGTTAGCGTTTGCAGGCTCCGACAATGAGAGAGTCTGTTTTCCCGGAGCCTCTACCTAGTCTCTCCTTCCTGAATTAGCAGCCTGATTATCCAGTTATGAGGCTGCCACTGCCTCTGCCTGGGGAGTATAAGGCTCAAAAAGCTGGCAAATCCCCACTCTATCCCCACTCAATGCAGGGCTCTGAGTAAGCCTCTGGCAGTCAGAGCCGCCAGCATAATCAGGTGGGGCTGGGAGCCAGTTGTTCTGAAGGTGACTTTCTATGATCCTCCAGGCCTGTTCAGCATGCCTAGCACTCTGTGGGACCACTCTCCCCAGGCTTTCTGCACTTTGTAACCTGTTTTGGCTGGGAAGAAGATGCCCTAGTCGCTGCCTGCAGCACAGGAGGTCTTAATATCTGCCAAGTCCCTCTTTTTAGCATATATCCCTGAGTATGAAAGCTCTGCCAATCAGAAGTTGCCCCCACCCCTTTAGCAAGAGGCACTAAAAAATATCACGCCTCTTGTCATGGATTGCTGAACTGAGAGAGATCTTGTCAATTAGAGCCGCGTAGGTCAGTTGGGAGGTGCGCAGACTGTGGGTTAAGCTAATTTCAGCGATTGGATCTGCCGATCTGCTCCAGAAAGGACTGTAAGCTGCCCGCGTGCCCCTTCCCCGATGCTTGATTGTTAGCTTGAATGGCTGGGTGAGGCGCCCCGCCTGCCTAGAGAAGCTCGGGCGTAGGGAAGTTTGCTTTGGCGCACTCCCTGCGTGCTGCTGGCAGCTGCTGCTCAAGGCGTGAGGCGCGGGTGTTTGCTCGTGTGGGCTGATTCACCACAGGCACACTCTTTCCTCAGCATGAATGTCTATGCTGCAGCCTAGCTTCCTCCACACCCTTAGCTCCCCCCCCCCCGACTCTCAGTTCCAAGTAAAAGCAGCCTTTGCTCAGGCTAGTGAGGAAGGCAGAGTGTTTTTTTGTCCGACTTATTTCCTTCAGGGTTGATTATATATTTAGTCAATTTTTTTCTCAATCCTACCTTCACCTTCAGTGTGTCGAACTCCCGGACGCTCCAAGGATAGATTTTTCTGTCTCTGGTTGATGAACTTGTTGAAATTTTGGGGAGATTTGTCAGTTGCACTCTTCATGGAGCCATTTCTCTGACGTCACTCTCAGCTCATTTATAAAAAAGGGAATGGTATGTTAGGAATTTAAGCAATGAGTTTAACAACCATTTTAATAGATAATTCAAGTGAAATTATCATACTTCCTTATGGAATAACTTGTAGCTAATTTTTAAAATAAAAAGAATAAGTACACATTTGTTCTAAATAATTTTTAAGATATCATATAAGCTTATATTTTAAAAAGGTATGTCTGGACAAATTGAATCAAAATTTTTTTTCATATTTTAATTGAAAACTTATGCCTCCAATATAATGAGTGTGAATCAATATACAAATATTTCTTAGATATGAGTACTTTTGTTAATTTCTTAATTTAAAATATCAATAAAAATAAGTACTATTTTTCCAATTTTAAAAAACCACTCATCAATTGGTTATATCCTTCTACCCCTCTATTTACATGATAATATATACACACATATAATTTATTACATATATGCATATATATACACATATGTAATATAATATATAATACATAATATATATAACAATTTATTTTATATTGTATATGCATTCTATACTATACAGGCATATTATATAATCTTAATTCAATCACTTTACTAGTAATGTCCTGAAAAAAGTAAAGCTTTAATTGAAATCTTTGGATAACTGTCTGAAGAATCATTTGTTCACCCATTGTTTTATAAAACATTTAATGATCTTACTCTAAGGTAGATATTGTGATAATAACTGTGATTTATAACCAAAGTCCTTTTTTTTGCTCTTCTTTTTTTATTTATAGCAGTTATTTATATAGAGAAAAAATTATCTTTTTATGATATATTGCAAATAACTTTATTCTTTACTTTATCCTATATGTTTGTTTAGGTTTGTTTTTGATTTAGATGTAGTCAAATTTATCATGTATTTGATTTCTATGTTACTGAATTAATCAATGTTTATCAATTCTGAATTTGAATATTAGTCCTAGGAGAAATGTATCTTTCAGTACTTGATAGCACATCTAAAAGAGCCAATGTGAAATCTTGGATGTATTATTTTATGAGTCTCTAAAAAAATGACTGTGCTAGAAAAGCAAAATAAAAGAAAACAAATAAAAACAGAAAGAAATACACTCTTTTGAATTTGTGACTCATAGATGCCAAGAAGAAGAAAAGGAACATATACTTATAAAACAGATATTTTTATACATGAAGCATCAATGTTCCACAGAAATTTAGGCCAGAAGTATGTTTTTCATTTAATTTCTAATCATAGGAAATTTTTAGAAGTGAGCAGACTCATCTTAAACTGTCAGTTGTAAAATGAACTAGGTTTTATGAATAGAGTGGGAAGCATAGTCACTTACTTCCATGGAACATATAGAAAACCTCTTCTTGGCTGTGATTTGCCACAGCCAAGCACTTTTGAAATCTGAATCTGCTACACTAATCAAAGATTTTCCTGATGTGGCATCCAGCCTCATCAGCACCCAGGTGCTAAGCATTCCTCACAGTATAAAGAGTAGATGAGTTGAAGTTGACTAGACCTTTTGTAGAAGTAAAAAATGTGGTTTCTAGCCAGGAAAACAAGAGCATTGTCCACATGAGTGACAACCTAAGATACCGGGATAGGGGTCAAAATGAACAGTCACCATTGGAGTACTCTCCAGTGACAGAAAATGTTTGCTTTTGTTTAGAGTTGTGAGTGTGTGTGTGTGTATGTGTAAGGGTTTGTGTGCATGTGCTTGTGCATGGGAAGTGAGGATGCTATATGTTTAAACAAGGAGAAATATATCATTCTTATCTAAATTTATGCTGAAAATATGACACTTGTGAAAGTAAGCACATTTTTGTTCCTGACAGTAGCTTGCCTTGTTATAGTCAATGCACATTCCTTCTGTTCATTAGGAAGCTATTAATAGATAAGTTTATATAAAGAATAACACAAAGTTATTTCACTCTAAACATTTTAAAAAATATTTACTTTAATTGTCTCCCTAGGCTTGTTATAGGGATGAAGGTGATCAAAGATCCAGTGCTAATGTAGAAAAGTTTCTGTGCCAGTCATGCCATTAAGATATTCAACACGCTGTACTGTAAAACAACTGGATAGTGGAGAGCCTTGAGAATTTGTAAAAATCATTTTGGTAACCAAACATTTATGATTTTACAGTGGAGAAGTTAAAGATTGTTTAATGTCAAGAAATGTAAGAAAGAACATCTGAGCAAAATCAGGCATATTATTATTGAATTCCACTCCCCTAATTCATATTATTAAACTCCTTCTTAAAAATGTTTTTCTTAAGTGAGAAGCAAGGAGGCAGAGAGACGGACTCCCACATGCGCCCTGACTGAGATCCACCAGGCAAACCCCTATGGGACTAGGCTCTGACCATCTGGGAGCATCTGGGGATATTGCTCTGTTGCTTGGCAACCAAGCTATTTTAGCAGCTGAGGCAAGGCCATGGAACCATTCTCAACACTGGGGGCCAACTGCTCCAACTGAGCCATGGCTGCAGGATAGGAACAGACTGAGAGAGAGAGAGAAAAAGAGAGAGAGAGGAGGGATAGTGGGAGGGGGAAGGGGAAGGTGGAGAAGCAGAAGGTCGCTTCTTTTGTGTGTCCTGACTGGGAATTGAACCCAGACATCCATATGCTGGGCTGACGCTCTACTGCTGAGCCAACAAGCCAGGACCTACTAAACTCTTTAGATTACTTTAATCTTATAAATCATTAAATCTTGCCTGCCCTTTCCAAACTGTTCCAAACACACTTACAGTTCCCTATCTTTTACATGCATCTTGAGAAATATAATGCCAGTTCTTAGATCCCGTGTCCATATTGTTGATATTTATGGGAAAGATCAGAGGCAAAAAAAAAAAAAAAGAAAAAATATCTTTGTAACAAATCCTTTGATATTTTGGTAATTTTGCATGGATGAGAAAAATCACATTCTCAGGCTAACACACGTTTAAGGGCAAAGGTACAATAAGTTTGAAGATGAAGATATAGTAGAACTTCATCTAAACGTGATTGAACATCACATCAATTTAGAAATAACCCTTATAAAATTTGATTACTCTTTCCTCAATTAAAATTGGATAAACAGATTGCCGAGGAGAGACAAGATGGCGCTGGAGTAGGCGAACGTACCAGCATCTACCTCCCAGAACCAATGTGGATTACAAACTAATTTTATGAACTATCAACTGGAAAAACCAACTTTGGACTAAACTAAAAGGACTCTTCAACCCAGGAACGCTGAAGAAGCCACCCAGAGACTGGTAGGAAAAGCGGAAACGCGGAGAGGGCTGCCCAGCTTCTCGGAGCGAACGGCAGCAGGGAGAGACTCGCGTGGCGGGAAGTGAGTTTAGCAGAGGGGAAAGGGCCCTGAGCCCCAGGAACAAAGCCCCAGCCTGCAGCCCCAGAGCCCAGAAGAAGCATAAGGACAGTATTTAGCTGGAAACAAGTCAGGATACTGTTTGTGAGAGAGTCTGATTTCTCAGACCCAGGATCCTTCTTAAAGGGACCACGCAGAACATCTCTCTCACAAACACTCACCCGGGGCTCCTGGAGACGGAGGGAGAGGGGAGAGAACCACAGTAACAGGAAGAGAGTGCAATCTAGGAGGCATAGGGAGAAAGATTTTTGGGAGATAGCCACTCTAACCCCTGGGACGAGTCACTCCCCAAAGCTGAAGTGAATATTTCCCCCGGAAACAGCAATACCAGCAAAGGGAAGCAGGAGAGCAGCCAAACAAGCTCCCCCGTGGCATTCAGAGCAGAGTCACATAGAAGGAGGGAGCTTTCGGGTCTACGGTAGTGAGTCTTAGGGTCCGAGCTGCAACGCCCCCACCCACGCGGCTGAGGGCGCGCTGGGGCGGGCAGCACTGGGAGACAAAAACGCGGTTCTGCTGGCAGGGTTGGAAGCTGGCTGGCCACCACTGGGCTCAGGTGTGAGCTCAATCTTGCCCGGATAGGGAGAAGGGGGCGTGCAAAAGCGGCCAAGCTCAGCTGCCGGCAGCCTGTAATCCAGCCTCCGGGAGAAGGGCGGGAAACCCAGAAAGGGTAGAAACCAGCCCCGGAGCAAGGGCAGAGGAGCACATCCCTGCCCCGCCTGTGCAACCCAGGCTTGCGGTCTGACTTGGTAGCAGGCTCCTCCCGCGGGGGTGGAGCCAAAAGCCCAGAAGAGGCGGAGTTCCGCTATGAAGCTGAGCTTGGGCACGCAGCCTTTCCTGGTGGTAGAGCCAAGGCTAGTAGCTGTTCCTTGAGTGGGATCATCCTGCAAAGGCAGGGCGAAAGCTCGGAAACAGGCGGAGACCCGCAGCGGTGCTCGCCAGTGCCCTCAGGACCGAGCATAACATCACACACGGGGGTGGGGCAAAGGCCAAGGCCACCAACCCTTGTGCACCCGAGCATGTGATCACAGCCACTCTCGTGAAGAGAAAATGCGGAGGCAGAGAAATACAACACAAATAAACCAAGAGAAATACACAGAAAAGGACCTAAGTGAATCAGATATAACCAAATTACCAGATGCAGAGTTTAAAATAACGATTGTTAGGATGCTCAAAGATATTAGAACCACCATAGATGGCCATTACGAAAACCTAAATAAAGAGATAACAAATATAAAAAAGGACATTGAAATAATAAAAAAGAATCAGACAGAAATGACAAATACAATATCTGAAATAAAGAATACAATGGAAGGAATTAAAAGCAGGATGGATGAAGCAGAGAATCGAATCAGTGAGTTAGAGGACACAATAAATAAAGGCACGGAAGCAGAGCAGAAAAAAGAAAAGAGACTCAAAAAGTCTGAGGAAACTCTAAGAGAGCTCTGTGACAACATGAAGAGAAATAACATCCACATCATAGGGGTTCCTGAAGAAGAAGAGAAAGAACAAGGGATAGAGACTTTGTTCAAACATATTATAGTGGAAAACTTCCCCCAATTAAGGCAGGAAAATATTTCACATGTTCAGGAAGCACAGAGAACTCCATTAAGGAGAAATCCAAAGAAACCAACACCAAGACACATCATAATTAAATTACCAAAGCTAAATGATAAAGAGAAAATATTAAAAGCTGCTAGAGAAAAAAAGACAATCACCTACAAAGGAGCCCCCATAAGGATGACTTCTGACTTCTCAACAGAAACACTTGAGGCCAGAAGGGAATGGCAAGAAATATTCAAAGTAATGGAGACCAAGAACCTACAACCAAGACTACTTTATCCAGCAAGGCTATCATTTAAAATTGAAGGAGAAATAAAAAGCTTTACAGACAAAAAAAAACTAAAGGATTTCACTACAACCAAACCAAGGCTGCAAGAAATGCTAAGGGACCTGTTGTAAACAGATCAAAGGAAAAAAAGAATATAGCAAAAGAGAAAAACAGTTTTAAAGAAAAAAAATGGCAATAAACAATTACATATGAGTAATAACCTTAAATGTTAATGGATTAAATGATCTGATCAAGAGACATAGGGTAGCTGCGTGGATAAGAAAACAGGACCCATACATATGCTGTCTACAAGAGACACACCTTAAATCAAAAGATGCACACAGACTGAAGATGAAAGGATGGAAAAAATATTTCACGCAAATGGAAATGAAAAAAAAGCTGGGGTAGCAATACTTATATCAGACAAAATGGACTTTAGAACAAAGACCATAGTTAGAGATAAAGAAGGTCACTACATAATGATAAAGGGAGCAATACAAAAGGAAGATATAACCATTATAAATATCTATGCACCTAATATAGGAGCACCTAAATATATAAAGCAGACTTTGATAGACTTAAAGGGCGAGATCAACAGCAATACTATAATAGTAGGAGATTTCAATACCCCATTAACATCATTAGATAGGTCCTCAAGAAAGAAAATTAACAAAGAAACAGCAGACTTAAAGGACATATTAGATGAACTCGATTTAATAGATATCTTCAGAACCTTTCACCCTAAAAGAGCAGAATATACATTCTTTTCAAGCGCTCATGGGACATTCTCTAGAATAGACCACATGTTAGGGCACAAAAGCGGGCTCAACAAATTTAAGAAGATTGAAATCATATCGAACACTTTCTCTGATCACAATGGCATTAAACTAGAAATCAACCACAATAGAAAAATTGAAAAACATTCAAACACTTGGAAACTAAATAGCATGTTATTAAACAATGAATGGGTTAACATTGAGATCAAAGAAGAAATTAAAAAATTCCTAGAAACAAACGATAATGAGCATACATCAACTCAAAATTTATGGGACACAGCAAAAGCAGTCCTGAGAGGGAAGTTTATAGCATTATAGGCATACCTCAAGAAGCTAGAAAAAGCTCAAATTAACAACTTAACCCTGCATGTAAAAGAACTAGAAAAAGAACAGCAAGTAAAGCCCAGAGCTAGTAGAAGGAAGGAAATAATAAAGATCAGAGCAGAAATAAGTGACATAGAGGCTAAAGAAACAATACAGAGGATCAATGAAACCAGGAGCTGGTTCTTTGAAAAGGTAAACAAGATCGATGAACCCTTAACAAGACTCACCAAGAAAAAAAGAGAGAGGACTCAAATAAATAAAATTAGAAACGAGAGTGGAGAAATAACAACTGACACAACAGAAATACAAAATATTGTAAGAAAATACTATGAAGAACTGTACGCCAAAAAACTAGACAACTTAGATGAAATGGACAAATTCCTTGAATCATATAATGTTCCAAAAATCAATCTGGAAGAATCAGAAAACCTAAACAGACCAATTACAACAAACGAGATTGAAACAGCTATCAAAAAACTCCCAAAAAAGAAAAGTCCTGGGCCTGATGGCTTCACAAGTGAATTCTACCAAATATTCAAAGAAGAACTAACTCCTATCCTTCTCAAGCTATTTCAAAAAATTCAAGAGGAAGGAAGACTTCCAAACTCCTTTTATGAGGCGAGCATAATTCTGATTCCAAAACCAGGCAAAGACAACACAAAAAAAGAAAATTATAGGCCAATATCCCTGATGAACTTAGATGCAAAAATCCTCAATAAAATATTAGCAAACCGGATCCAGCAATATATGGGAAAAATCATACACCATGATCAAGTAGGATTTATTCTTGGGAGGCAAGGCTGGTACAATATTCGCAAATCAATCAATGTGATTCATCACATAAACAAAAGAAAGGAGAAAAACCACATGATAATTTCAATAGATGCAGAAAAAGCATTTGATAAAATCCAGCACCCATTCATGATCAAAACTCTCAGCAAAGTGGGAATACAGAGAACATACCTCAACATGATAAAGGCCATCTATGACAAACCCACAGCCAACATAATACTCAATGGGCAAAAATTAAAAGCTATCCCCTCAAGATCAGGAACAAGGCAGGGTTGCCCCCTGTCACCACTCTTATTCAACATAGTTCTGGAAGTCCTCGCCACAGCAATCAGACAAGAAAAAGAAATAAAAGGCATCCAAATTGGAAAAGAAGAAGTAAAACTATCATTATTTGCAGATGACATGATATTGTATATAGAAAACCCTAAAGTTTCAGTCAAAAAACTACTAGACCTGATAAAAGAATTTGGCAAGGTGGCAGGATATAAAATCAATACTCAGAAATCAGAGGCATTTTTATACACTAATAATGAACTGTCAGAAAGAGAAATCAGGGAATCAATCCCCTTTACCATTGCAACCAAAAAAATAAAGTACCTAGGAATAAATCTAACCAAGGAGATTAAAGACTTGTACTCAGAAAATTATAAGACATTGATAAAAGAAATCAGGGAAGATACGAATAAGTGGAGGCATATACCGTGCTCATGGTTAGGAAGAATAAACATCATTAAAATGTCTATATTACCCAAAGCAATTTATAAATTCAATGCAATACCAATGAAAATACCAATGACTTACTTCAAAGACATAGAACACATATTCCAAAAATTTATATGGAACCAAAAAAGAACACGAATAGCCTCAGCAATCCTGAAAAGGAAGAAAAAAGCGGGAGATATCACACTTCCAGATATCAAGTTATATTATAAGGCCATTGTACTCAAAACAGCATGGTACTGGCATAAGAACAGGCACATAGATCAATGGAACAGAACAGAGAACTCAGAAATAAACCCACAGCTCTATGGACAACTGATATTTGACAAAGGAGGTAAGACAATACAATGGAGTAAAGACAGCCTCTTCAACAAATGGTGTTGGGAAAACTGGACAGCTACCTGCAAAAAAATGAAACTAGACCACCAACTTACACCACTCACAAAAATAAACTCAAAATGGATAAAAGACTTGAATGTAAGCCATGAAACCATAAGCATTTTAGAAGAAAACATAGGCAGTAAGCTCTCTGACATCTCTCGCAGCAATATATTTGCTGACTTGTCTCCACAGGCAAGTGAAATAAAAGACAGAATAAACAAATGGGACTTTATCAAACTAAAAAGCTTGTGCACAGCTAAAGACAATAAGAACAGAATAAAAAGACAAACTACACAATGGGAGAATATATTTGACATAGCGTCTGATAAGGGGTTAATAACCAAAATTTATAAAGAACTTGTAAAACTTAATACCAGGAAGACAAACAATCCAATCCAAAAATGGGCAAAAGAAATGAATAGACATTTCTCCAAAGAGGACACACAGATGGCCAATAGGCATATGAAAAAATGTTCAACATCATTAATGATTAGAGAAATGCAAATTAAAACCACAATGAGATATCACCTCACACCAGTCAGAATGGCGCTCATCAATAAAACAACACAGAATAAGTGCTGGCGAGGATGTGGAGAAAAGGGAACCCTCCTGCACTGCTGGTGGGAATGCAGACTGGTGCAGCCACTGGGGAAAACAGTATGGAGATACCTCAAGAAATTAAAAATCGAACTGCCTTTTGACCCAGCTATACCACTGTTAGGAATATACCCCAAGAACACCATAGCACTGTCTGAAAAGAAGAAATGCACCCCCATGTTTATGGCAGCATTGTTCACAATAGCAAAGATTTGGAAACAGCCCAAGTGTCCATCAGAGGATGAGTGGATTAAAAAGCTTTGGTATATATATATACTATGGAATACTACTCAGCCATAAGAAATGATGACATAGGATCTTTTACAACAACATGGATGGGCCTTGATAACATTATACTGAGTGAAAGAAGTAAATCAGAAAAAACTAAGAACTATATGTTTCCACACATAGGTGGGACATAAAGATGAGACTCAGAGACATGAACAACAGTGTTGGGGTTACAGGGTGGGGGGAGGAGAGGGAGGGGGTTGGGGGAGGGGAGGGGCACAAAGATCATGGCTTTTCAGCATTGGCCATATTCCCCCCTTAATCTATAGACAGACAGCAAATATTTACGTTTGGTGTTCCCACTATAAAGACTGCTGTCTTAGGGACAAATGCTGACAAACTATTTCAGCAGTTCCTCCTTCTTCAAAGTCTTATATGTAAACATAGAGCTCCATGTTTCATAGGACATACTGAAGCTCACTCCATGCTTCCTGGTGCTTTAGCACAAGGGAATGCCCCCCCCCCTTTTTTTTTTTGTATTTTTTTTTGTATTTTTTTTTTGTATTTTTTCTTTTATTTATTTATTTTTTGTATATTTCTGAGGATGGGGATGGGGGGAGGCAAGCAGACAGACTCCTGCATGCGCCTGACTGGGATCCACCTGGCATGCCTACCGGGGGGAATGCTCTGCCCATCTGGGATGTTGCTCTGTTACAACCGGAATCATTCTAGCAACTGGGGCGGAGGCCATGGGGCCATCCTTAGTACCCAGGGTGGATTTGCTCCGGTGGAGCCTTGGCTGTGGGCGGGAGGAGAGGGACCAGGAGGGGGGAGAGGGGGAGGGGTGGAGAGGTAGATGGGCGCTTCTCCTGTGTGCTCTGGCCGGGAATCGAACCCAGGAATCCTGCACACCAGGCCAATGACTCCGACGGGTCTACCATATCATGCTTTTAACTTAAAAAAAAAAATTTACATTTCTTTTGAAAGCTGATGAACAGGAGACACCAAATCTACCTTCTTTATTAGATCTAGCTAATAACACTGTTCTGTCTTTTTTCCAAATAGCTCCAGATATATGGAAAAGATTTATATAGGCGGATGGGGATCCTCAAACCCCTCAGCAAGATCTTCTGAGAATGGCTTTTAAGATACCTAGAGGCAGAAAAAGCCCAATAGAGATCAGGGGGAACTACCAGCTTTTAGGATACACCCTTAAAGGCTCCAGCACCCCAAAGGGGTCTCATAGGATGCCATCTGGGTCCTGCTTCAATAGTGGAAAGGAAGGTCATTGAGCTAAAGCCTGCCAGGCTTACACACCTCTGCTGCGAGGAAACAGGGACACTGGAAGGTGGGCTTCCCCCTCGCTCCTCTAAGGGAGGGTTCAGTCTCTTCCAGGCCGGCTCCAGCCACCTATGACCTAACCTTGCCCAGAATGCTGGGGTTTGCCACTGAAGGCTGAAGGTGCCCAGGGCTGTCGACCCCATCTACGACACTGTGGACGAGCCTAGGGTATTTCTTCCAAGAAGCAGGTAAACTGATCTCATTTGCACAAGGGCCACTTAACTATGTCTTGCCTGAATAGTCAGGTTCTTTATTCTTCCCTCAAAGATCTCTGTTGTGGGTGTTGATAGTCCTATTTTCTGCTGCTCTACTTAATATATAGTGTTTCATTTATCCCTCCTACCTCAATGCCCCACTCATATTTCAGGCTGGGACCTACTCTTAATTTAGAGCTCTCTTTCCTCCTTTTGCCAACTTGTATTATGAATTTACCTTTGCCACCCAGCTTAGTGTATCCCAAGGTTCTCTTTACCAGGCCACAGTCACAGAGCTCCAGGGAAAAGCAACCTGGTCTCAACTCTCCAGGCAGAGGAGAACAGAAGCTCCATATCCACGCATGCTGCAAATGGCTTTTTCCAGTCTACCTGAATCATTACCAGCTAGAAGCAGCGGTCATTGGGACTTGGACATGAGCTGCAAAGTATAGAATGGTGACAACAATTCCAGTGCCATACGGACTTTTCCTGTGGGGAACTTTCCTGGACTCCTGATCCCTGTGACAGCTCCTAACAGACTGAACTGTGGTTGGGTTGCATTTTTCAGGGATTTGGCATGGTGAGGGGGCCAACTTGGACTTGGGGAACATGTTAAGGACACTACTCATTTATGGATTCTTGCTGTATTGGCCAAGAGTTTGCTTAAAGGCTTTTAATCACTGTAAAAAAAATAGAGGACTGGATGAAGAAGATGGGGCACATATACACCATGATATATTATTCAGCTAGGAGAAATGGTGACATTGGATCACTTATAGCAGAATGGTGGAGTCTTGGTAGCATTGTGCGGAGTGAAATAAGCGAATCAGAAAAAAACAGGAACTGCAGATTCCATACATTAGTGGGACATAAAAGCGAGACTGAGAGGCATGAACAGGAGTGTGGTGGCTAAGGGGGGTGGGGGGAGGGAAGGAGGGAGAGGGGGAGGGGAGGGGGAGGGGTACAGAGAGAACTGGATGGAGGGTGGCAGAGGAGAATCTCTCTTTGGGTGATGGGTATGCAACATAACTAAATGACAAGATAACCTGGAAATGTTTTCTTTGAATGTATGTACCCTGATTTATTGATGTCACCACATTAAAATAAAAATTTATTTATATATATATATATATATAAAAAAAAAAAAGTCATTGCCAAGACCAATGTCAAGGAGCTTTTTCTGTGTGTCTTTTGGGCCTTGTTTTTTTTTTTTTTTTTTTTTTTTTTTTTTTTAAGCAAGAGAGATACAGACAGGAAGGGAGAGAGATGAGAAAGATCAACTTATAGTTGTGGCACCTTAGTTATTCATTGACTGCTCTCTCATAGGCACCCTGACTGGGGGGCTCCAGCCGAGCCAGTGACCCCTTGCTCAAGCCAGTGACCTTGGGCTTCAAGCCAGTGACCATGAGGTCATGTCTATGATCCCATTCTCAAGCTGGTGACTCCATACTCAAGCTGGTGAGTCTGAGCTTAACCTAGTGACCTCAGGGTTTTGAACCTGGTCCTCAGTGTCCCAGGCCAATATTCTATCTACTGTGCCACCACCTGGTCAGACAGTTTCAGCTCTTAACTTCAAATCTTTAATCTATATTTGAGTTAATTCTTGTGTATGCTGTAAGACAAGGTTCAAGTTCATCATTTGTCCATGGATATCCAGTTTTCCCAACAGTCTTAATTGAAGAGACTATCCTTTCTCCATTGTGCGTTCATTGTTTGTTGAAAATTGGTTGATCATATATGCGTAAGTTGACTTCTGAGTTTTCTGTTCTGTTCCATTGGTCTATGAGTCTGTTTTTATGCCAGTACCATACTGTTTGGGTTACTGTAGCTTTGAAATATAATTTGAAGTAAGAAAGTGTGATACCTTCAGATTTAGTCTTATATAAGATTGTTTTATTATTCAGGGTTGTTTTGTGGTTCTAAATAAATATTAGGGTTTTTTTTTCTGTTAATATGGAAAATGCCATTGAAATTTTCATAAGGATTATATTAAACCTGTTGATAGCTTTGGATAGAATAAGTATTTTAGCAACAGTAATTACTTTAATTCACAAACATGAATATCTTTCTATTTGTCTTCTTCAATTTCTTTCATCAATGTTTTATAGTTTTCAGTGTACAGATCTTTCATCTCATTGGTTAAATATTCTATTATTTCAAGTTATTAATGGAAGTATTGTCTTAATTTCTTTCTCAGATAGTTTGTTATTAGTGTATAGAAACAACTGATTTTGTATCCTGCAACTTAACTGAATTCTTTTTGTAGCTTTAATGATTTTTTGATGGATTTTTCAGGGTTTTAAAATATAAATAAATATATTTATATATATTATTTGCAAAAAAAAAAAATTGGATAAACACATTTTATACACAAAGCAGTATATATATTAAAATTATTTTACTGGCCTCGAAGGTTTAAATATGAATCCTGTTTCATAGCTGCTAAATTATAAAATTATACCATTGAAGTATTACTGAAAAATTAATATTTATACATACTGAGAACATTTTATACAATTGTTTTGTACCAAATAAATAGAGGTTATACTTAGGAAAATACAGTATTTATATTTACTCCTATAAGTTATCGTTTTATGAAACAATTATAGTAAAATAATTGCAGGGCTGGAATTTTATCTGATCACAATTTTATATGCCAAAATATACTTATGTTGATCCTCTTTTTCTGACAACCTTGTGATAATCTAATAGTAATATAATGTAAGTCAAATTGTGGTTTACATATTTAAACATCTTATTAGATATTTTGAAGTTCAGATTTCCTAAAAATATAAAAATAGTTCAAATAAACACACTTTCCATAGAAACTAAGGAGGATACATATATTCAGTTTTTTAGAAAAGAAAAGATAATTAGGTTAGAGTGGGGAGTAGCCCCTTAAAATACTGTACTACTATGCCCTGACTTCATCAAATGAACTAAGTGTGATTCTGCGAGGTAATATTTCTAAATTTCGTGTTAACCCCTGTGATTAAAGTTGATTTTCTTTCTTCATCCAATAATACCTGTTTATTTCTTGTATAGTATGAAAGTTAAATATTAGAAATTGCTATAACTATAATAAGGCTGGTAATCACTTTGAGAAAGACATGGTAAATCAGAAAAAAACATTTGTTTTTAAACATTCTATCCAATGAAGAGAAGGGTTAACTGGTGAAATATAAAACCTTCACTTATCTAAAGCACTTATATATTCTTACTTTAAATTAATTCTTATATTTTTTAAATATTCAACTTGAACTGTACTGTATGCTAAATTTAAAAGATACAATGTTATGTGAGAATATTATTTCTGCCTAAAGAAACAACAACACATACTTTTTAGAAGATCAAGATGTACCTGTGAGTAATGCTGTTAAAGCAGGAAATCAATCATTTATCCTTTTTTCTACTCTGGGCAAAAAAATGGCATTTTTCCAAATCTTACTCAGCTCCAAATCTTATAGAAAAAAAGGCAGTGCCAATCTCATGGTTTAAATAAATATGACAAATAAAAAACTCAGAAATTACTTCATATTAATATCTCAGAATCTTATTCTACCACAGTTACTGGTATAGGCAAGATCGGGGGCCCTTGGTCACAAAATCACTGACTCTCTAAATGGAATTGTATCCTTTCATTCTTAGGTTAGAAATTTAAACCCATACTACTCTGCTTAAATCTGTTGTTCTAACAGTATACAGAAAGTTGGATGACTAGATAAAGTGGAAATTATAGCAGACTTTTGCTGTAATATTCTTCTTATGATGTATGTCACAATTTATCTTGTTGGATAAAGGGACCCAGAAAACTTGCTATTTTGCCATTTCAATAAAGTAATACTCTAGAGTGAGTTAAGATAGGTTTTTTTGTCTTTTTGTTTGTTGTAGTTGTTGTTTTTGAGAGAGAGAGGCAGGAAGAGAGAAAGAGAGAGAGAGAGAGAGAGAGAGAGAGAGAGAAGAACATGGAACTACTCCTGTATTTGCCCTGACAGGGGATCAAACTGGCAATTTCTGGCTCTGAGACGATGCTCCAACTGAACAAGCTATCCAGCCAGGACTTAAGATAGTTTTAGTTTAAAATAAATTTCACATATTATCTCTTATAGAGTCGCAGTGTTTCAATGTTTACTTCACAAAAAGAAACTCAATGAGGTATGTTATTAAGATAAAAACCATAAGTCCTTTTGAGTAGCAGAAATTTTTATGAGGCAGCATGTCTGACCAGGTGGTGGTGCAGTGGATAGAGCATCGGACTGGGATGCAGCAGGAGGCAGCACTATTGAGTTAGGGGACCTAACCTTGTTTTGGATTTTATCTTTGCCTATTTCTCTCTCTCTCTCTCTCTCTCTCTCTATATATATATATATATATATATATATATATATATATATATATATATATATATATATATATATTTTAGTGTATTGTGTTGACATGGTTTCAGTGTCCCATTCAATATAACATCCTCTACACACCACAATATGAACCCCTACCCATGTACCCATTTCTTCATTTTCAGAATATTTTTCTGAAGATAAGATTTTAATTTTTGAACACAGTACTTCTCAGTTCTTATATAAGTACTCTAAATTATGTTCACAAACAGAACTAATTTTTCTTTAAGGCATTGTTTTTCTCTTCCATATCATATTATAAACATCTAAAAGAAGCAAGGTAGAACTTTGAATATTCAGTGTTGAAATCACCTTAATTATGCACAAGATCTTTATATTTCCTTTCTGTTTTTCTCATTACTCCAGATTACATTTTCTGCCACTCTCCATCAGTATGTGATGGGTGCCTTTTCTCCACCATTCTTTAATCCCTCATCAACAGGCTACTTGAGTCCCTTCCAACTTATAATATCCACTTCCTCAATGTCCTTCCAGCTTTGGCCCACTGCCTCATTTGAAGCTAATGTCACATATTTTCAATTTCTTTGTTTTTCATGCAGCTGCTCCACTTCTAGAAACTAAATTCTGTTTGTTATTTATTATGGCATAGTGAATTACCCCAACATTTAATAGCACACAATGACAACCATTAAATTTTGATTGAGATTCTGTGGGTTAGGATTCAGGCAGGCCACAGCACAGATGACTCATCTGGGGGGCCTTCCTTAGAGTAGGACAAATGGCTGGAGATGGCTGGGACAGATTAAGTAGTGCAATAAGTTTGAAACTTTAGTTTTTGTTTTTTCTTTTCCCCTTTGAGATCTGGGGAACCTGCAGTATACAAGATGATTCCTTTACTGACATATTGGCAGCTGGGCTGGGATGGCTATTTCTCCGTATGACCTCTTTACCTCGATAGCCTAAGTATTTTCATAGCATGGTGATCTTAGGCTTTTAAACTTTTTACATGGCTATAATGATAAGTGAGCAGTCCAAGAATCCAATATAAAAGTTACAGGGTTTAAAAGCTAGCCTTGAATTCATGCATCATTATTTATGCTACAATCTTTTGATTATGTATGGTCAGAGAAGATTCACTGTTAGAACCAACTACACAAGGGTGTAAATATTAGGAGGTAGGACTCACTAAGGGGCTATTTTAGAGGCTTACTTACCACAACACTTATTACCCAAGCCAAAGAAGTGGCTGGAGGCCCTGCAGAACACAGAAAATTATAAGAGCATTTCTAGTAAGCTAGAAATTTAAAATTATAATAGAATGTATGAATGTTACTTTACTTCTACCATAGTGTAATTTTGATATTCTCTCTTTCAGATTTCAACATACCAACATACCCTCTATTGTGGTTTTTGTGATAACTTCATAAAGATCTATGTCAATCTCATATATACTTTTTGGATGCCAAACTGAGATAATGTTAGATTTTTTTCCCTTCAGACTCTATCTCATAATATTTTCTGTTTTACAAAAATTAATAATTTCTATTATTGAAGGATTTTCATTCCATCCCAAGGCTTAGCTGTTACAATTTTTTCTTTTTTTCAAAATTTTAAACTATGTCATTCCATGGATAACATGAATAATTACAACTGACTCTGGTTGAAATAATTAATATATTTGAAAACTCTAGCTTACTTAAAACTTTTTCATTGTTAACCTCAAGCTTTAAAAATAAATTGGCTTTTTTATTTGTTCACTCTGAAACTGTTGTTGACCAAAACACACTTTGGGAATTCTGAAGAGATAAATGTTGTCTGTATATTAAGACTTAAGCTTTGAAAGAAAAGAATCACAGGGGACAAATTGTATGGGATACTGATATTTTGTTAAGAAAGTAATAGAGATTCAAAATGCTCTTTGAGTATGTCATTATCAGCTGAGTTATTCTGGGCACAGCATGGAACACGTACTGTGACTAATGATCCTAAGGATGAGAAGTGTGGAACAGTGCATAAAATGGTATTTGAATACACAAACCTTATGTTGCCCATCAAATTTGAGCAGGAATAATCGTGTCTAGGAACATGAAACAGACCACTCGTTCACAGGGTCACAGAACCGGAAAAAAAGAAGATAAGATAATGAATGAAGAGGGAAAAAAAGGAGGCAAAACACAGCCCAGATGGCAAATGAAGTGTAAGATAAGCAGGAGGAGGGTGGCAGTAATGCTCTGGTTATATGGTTTTGTTTCTCACATTTTTAAGCATGTAAACTAGGATAGAGTATTTTAATAGTCTAGTCATAGTTTATTTTTTTTCCTTTTTTCCCTGTGTGTACATCAGTTCAAATTATTTCCATATTGAAATAAATGGCACTGATATAGATATGGGGGGGGGATGGTCCTTCTTCTAGTTTTTCTATTAACTCAAAACAGAAACAATCCTTCTCCCTCCACCTTCTCCTTTTCTTTTTTGGGTTTTTAATATCTTCTTCCAGTTTTCCCCAGATTGCTGCAGCTACAGCTGCAAAACAGACACAGACTAGAACAGCACATCCATAGGGAAGAGGAGAGAAAAGGTGGGCTTTGGTTCAGTGAGTGCTGTTAAAGTCTGTTCTTTGTAATATCTGCGCACAATTATCATATGATGTGATTATGAATCCTATTATTTTTTTTTTATTTTTTTTTTATTTATTCATTTTTTTAGAGAGGACAGGGAGAGACAGAGAGAGAGAGAGGAGAGAGACAGAGAGAGAAGGGGGGTTGGAGCTGGAAGCATCAACTCCCATATGTGCCTTGACCAGGCAAGCCCAGGGTTCGAACCGGCGACCTCAGCGTTTCCAGGTCGACACTTTATCCACTGCACCACCACAGGTCAGGCAAATCCTATTATTTTAATTGAGAGAAAGTTCATTTTCTTCTGCCTTGCCTTCTCCCTTTCCCCTTGCCTTCTCCCTTCCCCCTTGCCTTCCCCCTTCCCCTTCTTCCTTCCCCTTCTCCCTTCCCTTTTCCCATTCCCCCTTCCCCTTTTCCCTTTCCCCTTTCCCCCTTCCCCTTTTCCCTTCCCCATTTCCCTCCCCATCCCCTCCCCTTTCCCCCTTTCCCCTTCCCCCTCCCCCTTTCCTTTCTCCCTTCCCTTTCCCCTTTCCCTTCCCCCTCGCCTTCCCCCTTCCCTTGTTTTCCCCTTCACCCTTCCCCTCCCTTCTCCCTTCACCTCCCTTCACCTCTCTTCCCCCTTCTTCCCCCTTCCCCTTGCTCTTCCCTTCCCCCTTCCCCTCTCTTCCCTTTTCTTCCCTGCCCTTCTCTCTCTTTTTTTCTTTTTGTTGAGTTCATTTCTTTTTTTTTTTTACTTTGGCTATCACTGGAGTAAGTTTCTATGGGGCACGAAGCAGCACCATTATGCCCCATAAACGTTTTCACAGGGAGGTTTCTGTTTGAACAGAAGACTCATTTAACAAATAAATATAATCTTGGTAATTCTGTTTAAGTTTTTATATTTCTATTAGGATTGAAATTTAAAATTGAGTCCTGTAATCTGTTTATTCTTAGTTTAGAGCCAAAGGAGGCATGACTAAAGAGAATTTCCTTTTGATCCTTAATGTTTGACAGATAGTGAGTGGTCAGGATTACACAAGATTAGCTGAAGTTGTCAGAAGTAAGCTTTTAGAAGGAAAATGATTAAATCGTTTTCCTACAAATATAAATTTTTGGAACGATTCCCTGAGAAAGTTCTACACACCTCTACAGTATTCTTCTAATTTGGCCACACCTGGAAATCTGTGTTTTGCTCCAGGCACTTGGCAGGGTAGGTATTTGAAAAGTATCAGCGAGATAAACGAAACGACCTGGCGACAGCCTCTGCAGTGGCAGTCATGGGCCCTTCCTGGGATGAAGTTACGTTCTTTCTACTGCAGCTGTCAGGCTACTACTTTGCTCTTTACAGCTCCTCTCAAAACAATATCCATCAGAAGGTGTCAATTAGGTTTTATCAGTGACAGCAGCCCCACTTTTATGAAGGGTTGCCATTAAAAATGTGACTAATATTGATAATGCCTCTTTAATTATTTATGGGGGCAAACTACATGACCCAAGTCCTGGAAGAAGATAAAATTGCTCAGGAAGTCGGGAAGCCCAGGGAAGAAGAACAGAGTGTCTCAAAAGTGTATAAAATAACCATTTCCTTGTCTCAAAACACTTTGAAAGAACACTTTACAAAGTTGAAGAGAAAACCCAAAAGGGGAGATAGTCAATAGAGGAGACTAGAATCAGAAATGCTTAATAAGCTCTGCTGAAATTATTCCCATCGTGTAGATGAAAAGTCAGTTCTCCCATACAATGTTCATAGTGTTTGGAATCTACTTTTATGGTTGCTCCTCCTCAGGCTTTGAGAATGTATAAAAGCATAAACAAGTATATCATGTGAAAAAGGACAATTTGTGTTAGAAACACCCATTTATTTCTTCAGAATGATCAAGAGCGACAACGTTGTTTTAAAGCAGTGCTTTTAACGTATTGGAACCAATTATTTTAAAGATTAAAAGCAGTCTTTTATTACTATGTTATGTTATGCTGTGTATATTTATTGTAGAAAGATAGAAAACATAAGCAAAAGTAAAAAAGTAAGTTCTATATTATGACCACATATATTTTATTGCTAAAAATGTTTACTGATATACTAAAAGAATTTTATCCACATTTATATCTTCTAATTATGTGTGTGTGTGTATATATATATATATATATATATATATAATGAGATCAGACTGCTGTGTCATTTTGCAACCTGCTAATTTTCTTTAAAAATCACTATTTTTGTATGTTAATATCTATTTATCTTATCAATAGATTCAGATATCTCCAATTTTACCAAAACTATCCTTTTTTTATTGATTGATTTTAGAGAGAGGAGAAAAAAAGAGAGAGAAAGGGAGAGGAGTGGGAATTATCAACTCATAGTAGTTTCTCGTATGTGCCTTGACCCGACAAGCCGAGGGCTTCAAATCTGCCACTTTGGCATTCCAGGTCTACCCTTTATCCACTGCACCATCAGGTCAGACACCTAAAATATCCTTAATAGATGGTTTAGCTAAGCCAGGATTCAATCCAGGCTCAAATGTTGCATTTTTTAAAATATTCTTTATGTCTCTTTTAACCTAAGACAATTTTTTTTGTTCTCTTTGCTTGTTTGGTTTAGCTTTTATTTCAAAGACTTGTTAAAGAGTCTAGATCTGTCTACTGAGTCAGCTTGTTTCCTTGAGGTATCTTATAACATATTTTTCTATTCCTATATTTTATGCAAATATGAATGTGAATCTAAAAGCTCAATGGATTCAAGTTATATATTTTTTCATTCTAGAATTATTCTAGATAATGCTAGGGACTTCATTATTTATTGGCCAAGGGGACTCATAATAATATGCTTGAACCACCATTATGAATGCTGAGCTTGATCATTGTGAGGCCAGTGGCCACCACCATGGTCAGGCAGGTTCCCATTGGACTTGGGAAGACGGTAAAAGAACTGTGGAGCCAGAGGATGGTGGTTCATTTCATTTATTAGTCTTGTAATGGCAGATGAGCAAATAGGCAAGGAAGACCACTTCCCTTTCTCTCAGGGTTCCCAAGCCCGGACTCATTCTGGACTCAGCTGGACTCTTAAGCCCCCACAAACCTCACCAAAGCTCTCTCTCTCTCTTTTGCCCTCCCATGCAAAACAGGCTGGGGGAAAACCCTTTTTCTCCAGCAAACAAAAGCAATGCAATGGCCCCTCCCTAGCAGGAAGGCAATTTGCAATTTGCAATTTGCAATCTGCCCCCTAAGGGCAAGCACCCACAGCCTTCCACAAACTACACACACACAGCGCTTCCCCATGCCCATGCAACAATTAGGTGAAATATAAGTGAGCAAACCTAACACACATGTTACACACTTGAAACTCATTGGTTTGCCCAACAACCACTAAATTATAGTGGTGACTATCAAATGCTTCATTGCTCTCTTTGGTGCTTCCATCCTTAACTTAAAATTACATGTCGAGGCCCTGGCTGATTGGCTCAGTGATAGAGCATCAGCCTGGCTGTGGAGGTCCTGGGTTTCATTCTCAGTCAGGGCACACAGGAGAAGCGCCCATCTGCTTCTCTACCCTTCCCTCTCTCCTTCCTCTCTATCTCTCTCTTCCACTCCAGCAGCCAAGGTTCCATTGGAGCAAAGTTGGCCCAGGCACTGAGGATGGCTCCATGGCCTCCACCTCAGGTGCTAAAATGGCTCAACAGAGCAATGCCCTAGATGGGCCGAGCATCGCCCCCTGTTAGGTGTGCTGGGTGGATCCCGTTCGGACGCATGTGGGAGTCTGTCTGACTGCCTCCCCGCTTCTAACTTTAGAAAAATACAAAAAAAAAAAAAAAAAAAAAAGAAAGAAAGAAATTACATGTGGAATGATACTTGGCAGTATATGAATGTCCAGGTCCTCATCTACTGTCTACCTAATGGTTTTAACATTGTCATTTGTCTTTTGCCATTCCTGACACTGTTTTCTATCTTGGATGGTTTTAATGTAATCAAATTTATCCAGCTTTTTTTTATGCTGTCTAGGTTTTGAGTTTAATTTACAGAGGTTCCCCCTACTACAAAATTAGCCATGATTCTACTTTATAGTTTCTTTACTTTCTTTTTAAATATTTAGAGCTTGTATCTGTCTGTAGTGTAAGCTTGTATATGATGTGTGGTATGAGTAACCAAGCAATTTTCAACCTTCTTCATCTCATGACACACACAAACTAACTACTAAAATTCTGCAGCATACCAAAATATATATATTTTTGCCTATCTGACCAAAAAATAGGCATAATTTTGATTCATTCACACTGGACAGCTATTGTTGTGTTGGTTGTTGTCATTTTTTAATTTGACAGTGTAAGGGAAAGGAGGCCAGGGCACAGAATAAATATTCAGGTATTGCATACCATATTTCCCCATGTATAACACACCCTTTTAAAAAAAATTAGGGGTCTAAAAACTGGGTGCATCTAATACAGCGATTGTATATTTTTTTTACTGGCATTTCCTGCTTTTTCACACAGATGAGGAGTTGTATGAATTTTGTGATGAATAAAACTTGAATTCATTAACTTTATGTAATATATTCTTTTTCATATTTTGGGCCCCAAGATTAAGGTGCATCTTATACATGGGAGTGTCTTATAAATGGGGAAATATGGTATTTTAAATTTTCTTGTGTTATTCCAGTGTGCCATAAGGTACCAGTCAAAAAACGCTGGACTAATCTGTTCTCTTTTATTTTCCACAAATTGTGTCTATCTGAGCCAATACCATTTATTAAAATGTTCATCTTTAGTTTACTGATTTGAAAGGCTGCCTTTAACATATACTAAAATTCCAAATGTGTGTGGTTATGTTTCTGGCTTTTCTGTTTTATTTCCTGTGTGTATTTTCTTGTGCCAAAACTATTAATTTTTGAGGCTTTATGACACAGTATAATATCTGGTAGGGCTAGTCGTATTTTGTTTCTCTTTCCAACTTCTTTCTGCTGTCTTATACATATTTTTCCACGTGAAAATCAGAATCTGCTTGTCTACTTCCATAAAAATAACTGTTGCTATTTTGTAGTAGTCTATTCTGAATGCACAAATTATTAAAAATAATGAATATCTGTACGATCTTGGTTCTTCCTATTTAACACAATTTCAAATCTTTATATCTAAGCCTACTTTTGTGCCCTTCAGGAGTGCGTAAAAGTTTCCTTCATGTAAGAATTACTCCTGCCTGACCAGGCAGTGGCGCAGTGGGTAGAGCATCACACTGGGATGCGGAGGACCCAGGTTCGAGACCTTGAGGTTGCCAGCTTGAGCACGGGCTCATCCGGTTCGAGCAAAGCTCACCAGCTTGGACCCAAGGTTGCTGGCTAGAGCAAGGGGTTACTCGGTCTGCTGTAGCCCCATGGTCAAGGCACATATCAGAGAGCAATCAATGAACAACTAAGTTGTCACAACAAAAAACTAATGATTGATGCTCCTCATCTCTCTCTGTTACTGTCTGTCCCTATCTCTGACTCTCTGTCTCTGTAAAAAAGAAAAAAAAAGAATTACTTCTTTTTAAAGGACTAATGTCTGTTTTATGTTTTATGGCTCCCAAATCTATAATTTGGAAATAGTGTACATATCTATAACCCAACATTAATACTTCTTCCTCTTTCTAATGGGTTAGCACACCTTTATAAAATATCTTAATTTCATTTCCTGCTGTCTTCTTTTTTTTTAAATATGTATTTTGTTCTAACATGTCATTGCCATTTGCTTTAAATTTATAATGTTTGAAGGGAAAAATTCCATTGTTACCCATGCTAACTCCCCTATTACATCTTTTCTGAAAGACATCCTTATTTTAAAATGAGGCTGAGCCATGCTTTAGGTAGTCTAAACTTCATCTTCATTTTGGTGTTTAGTGGAGTTTGTTTTGTTTTGTCCTTTTTGAGAGAGAGGAAGGGGAGAGAGAAAAAGAGAAAAAAAGAAGCACCAACCTACTGTTTTACTTAGTTGTATACCTATTGATTACATCTCATATGTGCCCTGATCGAGTCTGGAACTAATGTCCTGGGGTTGAGTCGGTGCCCTCAGGATTGAGCTGGTGACCGCAGGATCAAACCGTGACCCTGGGGTCAAAGCAGCGACCCTGGGATCCAGCCAGTGGCCTCAGTGTTCCTGGATGATGCTCTATCCACTGTGCCACCAGCCAGGACTGATTTTGGTGTTCTTAAGACACAGACTTGCCTGCTCCGGTAGCTCAGTTGGTTAGAGTGTTGTCCTGATATGCCAAGGTTGTGGGTTCAATCCTGGTCAGGTGATATACAACAATCAACCAATGAATACATAAATAAATGGAACACCAAATCAGTGTTTCTCCTTCTCCCCATTCTTTTCTATCTCTAAAAAAAGACATAGACCTAACAGCATAATTTGAGAAATTAATATCTTAAAAAAGATATAAACTAATTTTATCCTAAAGCAAAATATCTACTATTTTTAACCTACATATAATTCTATAAAAATGTAATAAGTATGTGGTAGAAAATAAATTATGGCCTCTTATTTTGTCTATTGTTATTATAAAATTCAGTACTATAGTTAAAAAATGACACATGTATTATAAAGTACAAATATATACATTTTAGTAAAAATTAAATTGTATTGCTTTTAAAAAATTAAACTGTACAAATATTAAAGTTAACAGAAATATTTTCAATGTTGACCCTTTTTAGTGAATCTGAGAAAAGAAATATTGCTTTGGAGATAAATTGTAGACAGAGGCAGTGCTCATATTATTAGACTTATATTAATTCATGAATTGTTTACATTTCTTAGTTCTCTGTAACAATGAAGATGATATAACATTGCTGAGTCCTGGAGAAATTAAGCTATTCTAAAAGAATTAATAAGAAATGAACCAATGCCAAATTAAAAACAATGTAGTAAAAATATAGGCAAAAATAAAATAAATGTAAAAAATAGATTGTGTGAAATAGTGAAATATTCTAGTTGCCATATTCAGAAAGAATAAAAATATATGGCTTAATGAGAACAACTACAAAAGCTAGGCCACCAATTATAGCACAGCGTACACTAAAACTAATATGAAAAATAAAAGTAATTAGTTGACAAAGAATACCTCTTATAGCAAATACTTTTAGAAATATATGAGAAATCTCATTTAATGGTTTTGAAAATTAGTCTGAATTATTTTTACTAAAACACATTTTCTGATATAAGTGATTTATATATCAATAGTGTTAAGTATTACCTGACCAGGCAGTGGTGCAGTGGATCAGCCTGGGACTGGGATGCAGAGGACCCAGGTTCAAAACCTCCAGGTCACCAGCTTAAGCACGGGCTCATCCAGCTTAAGCACGGGGTCTCTGCCTTGAGCATGGGATCATAGACATGACCTCATGGTCGCTGACTTGAGCCCGAAGGTCACTGACTTGAAGCCCAAAGGTCATTGGTTTGAACAAAGGGTCACCTGGTCTGCTGTGCCCCCCTTCCCCCGTCAAGGCATATATGAGAAAGCAGTCAATGAACAACTAAGATGTCACAATGAAGACTTGATGCTTCTCATCTCTCTCCCTTCCTGTCTGTCTGTCCCTATCTGCCTCTCTCTGTCTTTTTCGCAAAAAATAAAAAAAATAGTGTTAGGTATCATGATAAATTTATGTATAAATAACAATTATATAATAGTTGTTTGATAAAAAACTATATTTAGTACTTCTAAAATAATCTTTCTTTAATTAAGCCAAATCATGATTAGTGTGTTGTTTTAAATGTTTGTCCTTAAAATTGGGATTTGAGAAAGGGCTATTTTGTAAATTCATCACATTGTAATGAATGATGTAGAAAAACTGACAACACTGAGTGGCTAGAGCTCAAAAAATATGATATTCTAAGCACAAGATGGAATGTATACATAGGAGCATTAATTTATATTTTCCTTGGGGGGAGATAGAAACACATATGTTTAGGCTCTAGTTTTATGAAGGCATGCTATTTAATATTTTTGGCTAAATTATTCTGGCACAGACAGTATTTTATAGCTATTATATAACTTCTTCTAGAAGTCCTTTATATTGACTTTTTAAAAACTTTACTAATATATAGCAATTAAAAAACATAACTAAACTTTTTTAAAAAATAGTAAGTAAATGGTTCATAATTTAGTCCAAAAGCATTCGTTACAAACATTCTTGAGTTTATTTTTTTAGGCAAAAACATACATGCCCTTTCCCCCTAAATAGATTCATTTTAGTATATAAATACTGCTTTGTAGCTTGCTCTTCCTTCCATCTCTTATTTCTATTATGCCATAATTTGCAATTGTGAACCATTTAGATGTTCTCTCCATTGTTTCATATTTTATATTGACACAAACACACTTGTTGCTAAATCTTTGTCAATAGTACTTTAATTACAGTTACCAGGGTTGCTAATATATCTACATGCTTTAAAGCAGGGGTCCCCAAACTACAGCCCGTGGGACACATGCGGCCCCCTGAGGCCATTTATCTGGCCCCCATCGCACTTCCTAAAGGGGCACCTCTTTCATTGGTGGTCAGTGAGAGGAGCTCATTGACCATCTCATTAGCCAAAAGCAGGCCCATAGTTCCCATTGAAATACTGGTCAGTTTGTTGATTTAAATTTACTTGTTCTTTATTTTACATATTGTATTTGTTCCCATTTTGTTTTTTTACTTTAAAATAAGATATATGCAGTTTGCATAGGGATTTGTTCATAGTTTTTTTTATAGTCCGGCCCTCCAACGGTCTGAGGGACAGTGAACTGGCCCCCTGTGTAAAAAGTTTGGGGACCCCTGCTTTAAAGTATTGGTATTGTTGGTAGATTTGAAGATATAAAACTCTATATTATTCCAGAGTAGTTGTATTTGAGAATACTAGCATTCATAACTGGAAAGCTTTGGCTAATCTATTAATTTATTACTGTATTGATTTATTCAGTATAATCTATTAATAAATGGCATCACATTTTGAATTACATTATATGTATAATGCCATATGTGGGAGGAAAGTATCATATAGACTATTTCACATAAAAAATTATTCTGAAGGTTATACATGAAGTTCATATTACTCAACAAAACTAAGGTGAATTGTCATATTTCTCATGAGCAAATAGATGAAGAAAAATTATGGAAATTTCTACTAATCTCTTAATTTTTCCAACATTATTTTTTTGAAAAGTGTAAAAAAAAATATTCAGAACAACAGATCAGTACTGAAGGTTGCTAGGTTTTTAAAGAAGCAGGTGAACAATAAACCCCCTTTCCAAATGGGCCGTAGGGACTAAAACACAGAGACTGAGTGAATAAACAGTTGTTAATCCATAATCCACTAAAATAAAATCTTTTAAACCTTTTTGACTTCTATAAATTAGTAAAGCATTCTTGTTTGTCTCATGTAAATTTTAGTTAATTTATACATAAAATTCATATTCTAACTGGAATGGCTAATAATTACTTATATCTAAAATAAAAATTTAAATATATATATCAATACTTGAATAAAGAAAAAATTATGGTATCATCAAATTATGAAAATAAGACTATATCTGAAAAAGCCAAATTATATCACACTGCAGGTACTTCTTAACAATCTTTGATGAAGATCTTTGAGACCACTATTTGTAGTTTAGGTTATCTAATTTTAAGGATTTTAAAGATCCTTGCATTGACTTAAAATCAGAAACTGGTTTAAATAATTGGAAATATAATCTTTCCCACAGTTCTGGCAGCTTCCTATGGCTATATATAATAATGAGCAACCTTGTTATTAACATAAGGTTTTATGTATATTAGGGACATAAAAAGGTATTATTGGAATTACTTTAAACAGAAACTTGCTTGGAGAGGGAATGTGTGTAGATTATAATTGCTCTAATTCTAAAGAAATCTAAATTCTTTGAAATGCTTATTGAAATGAAAGGTGGCTTTAATTGAATGTGAAAAAAATCCTATTATAACTATGTCTTAAAGCTTAATAAGCATATGGAAAAATCTTGTGACTCAACTGAACTACTATATATAATGCATTTATTGTGTTTCTGTAAAATGCCAAGATCGAAAGCGGTCTTCAGAATGGCTAATCCGTGAACTGTTATAGTTATAGGAAGAGAATTTTATCATTTACTTTGTTACTTGGGACTCCTTTGTTATGTTTTATGCATTAAGGCATTATCTTTTCAGATTACAATTGATTCAGAGTGACTGATATAATTAATTTTGATATTTTAATAAGCCTTTCTCCACCTAACTTTGGTGGCCCCAATGATTGTTGTGTGCTAATTTAGCTAATGCTTGCCTGTTAAGGTTTAAAGAACAATAGACTTTCTTTAACTTGTTATACAGTGCTTATGTGTTTTATCCTCTTCCTTTTAAGGGTTGCTGAGAAGTCCTAGGACAATTTTATGGATAATAACATTATGAAAATAAGTCTCTCTAAATTAAAGTTACCATAGCTAGGTATCCAAAATCTAGTTGAAGAAGTATTAAAACATTACATTTTTAGACTAAAATGTTAAATCATTAAAAAAAAAAGGGTTATCATAGATCTAGGAGTATGGTTATAAGAAATTATATTTTTAAATAATTGTAAAAGAATTAAAAGGTTTAGAACCGAAAAATGACAAGATACAGGAAAGAAATAAGATTGTAAAAGAAATAAAATTTTAAGTAACTGTTTGGCTTACTTGAGTAAAGACAGAACTATGATTAAACTTACTATTCTCTAAGAAGCCATAACATCAACTAAGCTTTTGTGACTATTTTATCAAAAATATATTAAAAACCACTTAAGACAACTAAAAATAAAGATCAAAGTGTATTATATGTACTTTGGAAATGTTTCATAAACTCTTGTTATTTATGTATATGGGGGAAGAGGGTCTATGTCTGGTGACTGAGTGTGTTTTAGGTGACAATATAAAATTATAAATAATTTCTTACTGTGGGTCAGAGTCAAATATTGTGAAAGCCACAGCCTAGCCTCATTGCCATTCATTCACTTCCTCAAACCTGACAGTGGAGCCCCTTTACTGCTTTTGGGCCTCTGCAGTTGTTTCCTCTGCCTGAAATGATTTTCTCAATAATATCTTATTTCTTTCCTGTATCTTGTCATTTTTCGGTTCTAAACTTAAATGGCACTTTATAAAGAGATTTAGAACAATGACATTGGTTGGCTATCGCAAGCCTGCTTGGCTCTCCTTTAATGATGTGTGGCACACAAACATATTGAATGATAACACGGTAACGCAATCTCCCCCCCCTTCTCTCTCATACACACATCAATTTTATTTGAATTAAGTATCAAGGAAAGGTTGGTACTTTTCTGAGTTGGTTCTGTATAATATTTAGAACAAGTAATGTCACCTGTTTTTGGAGGTATATTTTATTATCTCTGTATGGTAAACACAGTCACAAATAATAAAATCTAGGAATAGAAATGTGCTTTTCAAATTATTTTGGTTGATCCAATTATTTACATATTTGTTACAATGTGTATGTACCTGATTATTGGAAACTGACTTTCTGTGGAGTGTTCTGTTTTTAATCAACAAGAGATTTGCATCTCTTATGATGAAATAATTTGTACAAATCTGTTTTGAGGATCAGAGTAAAACTCTTTGAATATGCTTACATGTACTAAATAGCACTGATTTTATTCTACGTGATACTTAGAAAAGCCTTTGCATATGTCACTCTTTTCCATTTATATAGACTTCCAAAAAATGAGCATGCTTGTCTTCCAGCTACTAACAACAGATGTGCTTAGCATAAAATATCAGAAGTGCATTGGGCAGACTGTTAGTTAAGATCAGTAAAATTGGAATGAAAATCTGCCTTCAAGGGAGCTGTCTGCTATTTTGTTCTGCAAGCCTGTTTCATATTTTCATTAGAAGTGGGGGGAAGGATGAGTTCTCAGTCATGCTTTCGTACCAGCACTGCCTCTGTTTATCTACTTTTTCAATAAGGTTTAAAAAGTTGGTTCTTGTCTTAGAGACTTTCACCAAAAGGTTTTTAATTCAAAAGATAAACTCTTATGACACTTTTATCTTAAAAATTCCCTTTTAAAATTCAATTCTGTTTGCCATAGAGAGTTTTCAACCATTAAGCATCTCTCAATATTTTTTTCCCCTAAAATTTGCTCTTTATTTAAACAGGAACACTGGGGTAAACCACAAAGCATGTGATGGCCTCTTCTAATTATGACACAGAAAGCTACTGCACATATGCTTCTTTATAGATTTATAAGCACTTTTCTAAAATATTACATCCTACAGCACATAAATTTTTTTTAACAGCAATTGTGAGAGGTTTTCAAGTTCCTAAAAGCAATCTCTGAATTTACCCCAGTGTTCTAGTGTATTTGTTAACAGTTTGGGAAGTACACTGGCTGAGAAAAGTAGCTTCTGTCTCCATAACACTTTGCTATATCTGGGGTATAAATTTATTCTTTTAAATGCTTAATGCTATTTTTTTCTTAAAGCTTTATAAAACGTTTTGCTTGTTTAAAAAAACTAAATTCAATTTTTGAACTAGTTTATTTTAAGTCTCTCCAAGACTTAGGATCTTTCCCCTCAATGGTTTCTGTAGGCTCTGTTTAACTGTGCTATGAAACAATAAACTCTTTATTTAAATCTGTAATCATCAGGAGGCTCCTTGTAGTTTACAAGCAGTTAAAAATATTATTTCTTATAGACTAACGAGACTTGATTTGAAGTAAAAATAATGAAATTTCATTTATCCAAATCTATCACATTGTATATTTCTAGAAATACTTTATAGCTGTATAAGAAATTGACCTTATCATTGGGTATACCATAGTTTATGAAAATGGTTACTACTGTATGGTGACAAACCAACCTGCATGAATCAGTCATCCCAAGATGTGCCCCTGTGGTATATAGATTGTTTTGAGCTAAAGGCAACAAAGACATCAGGCTCAAGAAAATATTCTGCCTCTACCTTTAACTACCTCGAAGAATTTGAATTAAGGAACTTGCTCATAATAAGATACTATCAGCCATAACTTTTAAGACCCACCTACATGGCAAGGAAAACTTGTATTTATTAAACATCTGCTCTTCTTATCACCTTGTAAAGACCCTTTGAAGCCCCCAATCTGCACTACCTCATCCTTAGCTCAGAATACCGTCTATACCTCAATTTCCTCTGACTTCTCATGCATGATTGGTTTCCATACATATGTGTGTATTATATTTGGTATTTCCTTTTGCTAATCTGCCTCATGTCTATTTGATTATTAAACAGCTTGAAATACCTTGAGAGTAGAGGAAAGTTTGCTTCTCCCCCACAACGACAAACCAAAAGTTTGTTCTATATTAATGAACAAATAAAAGTTATTCCTTAATTTGCTATGACAGGAAACATTTTCAAAACTAGCTACTATTTGAAAAATTGTTTCTGATTTGTAGTTGGCCGAAACACTTGACTGCAGAAGAACAACTCTATTCCTGAATGCAGGGCACCAGTGAGCTGGTTTTTAGAGCTCGACAGTTGCAGTAGTGTAAAGCCAAGTCTTGATGCTTTGCTGAATTAGTTCTTCTCTTCCCCTGTATATGGTCATTGTTGTTCCATAACATTTGAGCCTCTCACTCTTTCATTGGATGAACACACACCTGAAATCACAATAGAGTCTAAAAGTTCAAGACACTGCCCTACATTTTTGGTGATTCTCAATTGACTTTTTAATTTAAATATTTTTATAAAAGGAAAGTAGTGAGTATTGGTAGAGAAGCTGACACTGAAATCATAAATGTTATGTTTAAGTTCTGAGATTTCATCTATAAAAGATTAGCCCTTTGAGTAGTATAAACATTCATGTATGCCCTCATGCCTCCTGACCATCCAGAACGATTGTATAAAAATTTTTATTTTAAAAATGTGTAAGGCAACTGTAAAGCCAGTAGCCAGGGCCATCATCACAGCCGCCTGGCCCATGCAGGTTCGCATTAGATTCGGACAGACGGTAATGAAACAATGGAGCCAAGACATGGTGGGCCCTCAGCTTTAATCCTAGCTTGCACCCGGGGGGCAAGTATACACACACTGGGCTCCAAAACCCACTCATTCAGCACTCCCAAAGCTACTGATTTATCCGAGTTTCCTAGAATCAAAGGTTTCTAACCTCACCAGTCTCATTCACCTCTGTTCCCCATCTCCTTCTCTCTACACAAACTCTGCACTAACTGGTTTCTCCTTCAGCACCCCACCATCTTGGCTGCTTCACCTCTCCTCTATGTGGCCTTTCTCTGCTTTCCTCTCTAATGCTAATCTCAGGAACCGAGAGAGCAAGCTCCCGGTCTGCCCCACTTTATAGTGTAGAAATCAAAACCTTTAATCCAATATAAAAACAAGGAAGTCTCTGATACAAAGTCGCTTATTGAGGCATAATAGGATTCCTCATGAGAGTGCAACACCCCACATCAAAAAGGGTGGGAAAGGCTTAGTCTCAAAACCAAACCCCAGGCTACAAGGATCCTGCCTGCCCACAGCCCAACCCCAACACACATTAATCATATAATCACTCCCATCCCAAGTAAGAAGGGCAACTAATACCATCACCTGGGTGACGGGCTTCCACGAGGGCAGTGATATCTTTAACAAAGTGAGCATAATATATTTTATCTGCCCAACATCCTACCTCTTTCTTAATGTGCATTAGTAACAAAGCGCAGTGGTAAGTAGCAATAGTGATAAGTTTGCATGTCACAGCTTTCCCGGAATGTACTGCAATGTGTCCTTCAGCATGTCTGGTTTTAACTGTCTATCATGCTGTTGTAAGGTACCAAAAAGCTGCAAATTCATATTGATATTCTAAGAAGAAAAGGTCAGGCTTTCCTGTTCTTTCCTTGGAAAATGGAGGAAAAGGAATGTAGAAGCCTCCTGACTTACAAGGACAACTAGGGTAATTTAGTTTTAAGTTCTCTGAAAGGATTAGGTTAACCTAGAAACTTCTTCTCTTTCAATAGGAGACAGAATTTACATACCACCTTGCATTGATTGTAGTTCCTCTCTTTCCTGGAATCTTGAGAGTAAAATACCTCTAGGCTAGTGAGGGAAGAGGAACCCTGAAAGATTTATAAATGTCTTTGATTGTGTTACCTTGAAAGGCTTAATGTTTCTGTGTATCTCAGACAAATGTTATAATCTTGTTAATGATTGTGCCATAATGTCATGTTCTCCACCACCCGCATGTGATCAAGGGTATATAAGCAGCCACTGAACTATTTTTTGGGCTGAATTATTTGGGTCTGCATATGCCCAATGTCAGCCATATGTGGCCGGCATATTAAAATTTCCTCTTTTAATAAAACTCTTCAAAATTTATCTGGACTGGGTGTCTCTACATGGACTCGATGAAGTGAGGTATGGTGCCTTTCAGAATCTGGGGTGCAATACTTTATAACAATGCATGCTGGATTGTTACTTCTAATATTTTTTCTTATGCACACAATAAAATGAATTGGAAGTGTTTTTAAGGTATCAGGAAGCATGTGCTCACAGTAGCTGTAGATCAATGGTCATTTCATGCTGATGGAACTAATTTGAATATATGGAATTAGGCTCGGCCCTACTAGCCTTGCAGGGGACCTATCTACTATAGTTAATATAACCACGTTGCCATGGGAAGTGTCTCTCAGATCGCCAGCTTCTTGACACACTGAAAGAAGCTTAAGTGTCTGAGAGCCCAGAGGACGTGTTCTGGAATTCACATTGCTGCTTGTGCTTTCGGGCTTTCCTCACTCAGGCTGTTCTCTGACAATGACCGAGCATGGCCAGAATACCCAGGCAGGAATGTTTGCTCCTGGGAAATTAAAGACTCTAATGGGTGATTTTTGCTTAAGGATTTACCAAATGCCTTGCCTAACTTTTCTTAGAACTGCATGGTGTTGGGCAGATAAAATATATTATGCTCACTTTGTTAAAGATGGTGCTGCTCACGTGGAGGCCGCCACCCAGGTGATATTAATGCAGGGGTCTCAAACTCGCAGCCCGCGGGCCTGAACAATTTTTGTGCAGCCTGCAGACTAATCCACAAAGTTCAAAATATTTTGGATAAAATTAAGTAAGCCTAGGGGCCTACTTGTATTTTTCATTTCTCTAGCATCCTAGCTAGATATTAGCTTAGTTAACAGCAGTTGTGATGCGAACTACAGTTTCTGGTCGTTTTGTGACACTGAGTAAACTGCATGTATGATTGTGCTTGTACTGATTTTTTTTTGTTTTCAACTGCAGTGAGAAATGTGTTGCGTAACAGTTGCCTTTTGTAGACCTAGTGCGGCCCACCGAACGGCTGTGAGTTTGCTCTGCGGCCCACATGCTGAGTTGAGTTTGAGACCCCTGTATTAATGTGTGTTGGGAGTGGGCTGAAGGTAGGCAGGATTCTTGTAGCCTGGGGCTTGGTTTTAGGATTAAGCCTTTCCCACCCTTTATGATGTGGGGTGGTACAATCCCATCATGTCTCTGATAAGTGACTTTGTATTAGAGACTTCCCTATTTTGTATATTGGATTAAAGGTTTTGATTTCTACACTATAAAATGGAGGCAGAATGGGAGCTTGCTCTCTCGGTTCCTGAGATTATCATTAGAGGAGAGAGCAGAGCAGAGCAGAGAAAGGTCATGTGGAGGAGGCCAGGAGAAGCAGCCAAGATGTCGGAGTGTTGAGTGAGAAGCCAGTTTGTGCAGGGAGAAGGAAGAAGATGAGGAAAAGAGGTGAATAATCTGGTGAGCTAGAAACCTTTGATTCTAGGAAACTCTGATAAGTCAGTAGCTTTGTGAGCACTGAATGTGAGTGGGTTTTGGACCGCAGTGTGTGTTTTTACTTGCCCGCCGGGTGCAAGCTAGAATTAAAGATGATGGCTGTAAAGCCAGGAGCCAGAGCCAGGGCCACCATCACAGCAGCCCAGTCCATGCAGGTTCGCATTGGATTCGGACAGTCGGCAAAGAAACAACGGAGCCAAAAACTGATGGGCTGTCATCTTTAATTCTAGCTTGCACCCAGCGGGCAAGTAAAAATACACACTAGGCTCCCAAATCCAGTCACATTCAGTGCTCACAAAGCCACTGACTTATCCGAGTTTCCTAGAATCAAAGGTTTCTAGCTCACCAGCCTTATTCTCCTCAGTTTCCCATCTCCTTCCTTATCCCAGATACAAACTCTACACAAACTGGCATCTCACTCAGCACTCCGCCATCTTGGCTGCTTTTCCTGGCCTCCTCCATGTGGCCTCCTTCCGCTGCTGGCTCTACTCTCTCATGCTAATCTCAGGAACCAAGAGCGCAAACTCCCGTTTTGCCCCCACTTTATACTGTAGCTTTACAACCTCTAATCCAATATACAAAGTAGGGAAGTCTCTAATACAAAGTCACTTCTCTGAGGCATGATGGGATTGTACCACCCCACATCAAAAAGGGTGGGAAAGGCTTAATCCCAAAACCAAGCCCCAGGCTACAAGGATTCTCAACACACATTAATATCACCTGGGCTACGGCCTCACGTGGGCAGCGCTATTTTTAACAAAGTGAGCATAATACATTTTATCTGCCCAACAATGGCCCACCAGTTTTTGGCTCCGTTGTCTCTTTACCGACTGTCCTAATCCAATGCGAACCTGCATGGGCCAGGCAGCTGTGATGGCAGCCCTGGCTACTGGCTTTACACATGGCAATCTGAAATGCCTCCATTTACTGAATAACCAACCAGATAACTAACTAACTCTAGCTTTTCACTCTTCCATTTTCCTTTTCTAGCAGGGAGGCTTATAAAGAACTAATGCCTGCTGTGGATGAAATGGGGCCACATGCTGAACCTGACAAGCTCAAGGAAAGCCTGCATTGTGGTCTTACAGACTCTGAGACCTAAATTAAGCACACAGGATGGTCTGAAATTAATACTTTCTAACTAAAAGCAGTTGATGTGGGTAGTCATGTCCTAGGAAGGTATTTTTCTCTAACAAGGGTCATGCCTACCTTAATCAAGCCTATCTATTTTCTTTTGCATCTATAATAACATACCAGATAACATGCCTTTGAAATGTAAGAATCATCTTCTTTACCTGCCCCTCCCCCCAGGGCAGGCATTCCACCAGAGCAGGAAACAGAAAACCCCCTCATGGTTATAATTATCCTGTTAGTTAACTGTTAACTATTTTATGCCTGCCTATGGAAAGAAGTTTCAGCATATACATTTTTACTTTTTATCTAACTCCAGATATTTCCCTGCTTTGCTTTCTCCCACCTTCCTAATCTATCACCAATAAATTTTATGCAACTACTCCCTTTCTTCCCCTTTGGTTCTTATGTATAAAATAAGTGGTGAAACTGCCATTTTCTGGAGCATTTTCTCAATCCATTGAGAGTTTGCCTCCAGGCAATTGTCAACAGTTTGTCTCAAATAAACTCATAAAAATTCTTATAGGTTTGGAAGTTTCTTGCATTGACATTGCAAATCTCCCTTTCCTTCCCCTTCCTGTTTTCTCTCAGAGACTTGCCTCCTGTGAGATTTCTTTTATTCCATCCTGTTCTGGTGTCCACTTCAGAGGACCTGTACTACACGTAGTAAATAATTCTTACATTGTGAAGTCTCAATGAATTCTTCCATTATTATATAGAGCTCTTATTTTGTTATTTAATAGAGTGAGTGTTTGCTAGGAAAGATCTAACAAAGCCAGAAACAATTTTATAAATTCAAATAATTTAGAGAACAGACTGTAAATTATAAACTAAAATACATGCTTTCTATACCTCCATACCTGAAAATATAAAAAAAAAATATAATTGTTGGACAGATAAAATATATTATGCTCACTTTGTTAAAGATGGTGCTGCCATATACACTATGGAATACTACTCAGCCATAAGAAATGACATCGGATCATTTACAGCAAAATGGTGGGATCTTGATAACATTATACGAAGTAAAATAAGTAAATCAGAAAAAACCAGGAACTGCATTATTCTATACGTAGGTGGGACATAAAAATGAAACTAAGAGACATTGATAAGAGCGTGTTGATTACGGGGGGAGGGGGGAAAGGGAGAGGGAAAGGGGGAGGGGGAGGGGCACAAAGAAAACTAGATAGAAGGTGACAGGACAATCTGACTTTGGGTAATGGGTATGCAACATAATTGAACGACAAGATAACCTGGACTTGTTATCTTTGAATATATGTATCCTGATTTATTGATGTCGCCCCATGTAAGGCCAGGACCCGTCATCGTGACCATTCACATGCAGGTTCCCATTGGATTCGGGCAGGCGATAAAGAAATGGCGGAGTCAGAGGATGGGGGGCCATCCTATTTATTGGTGTCTCACCAAGACAGGCAAACCACAAAAGAAGACAAGGGAAAAGCAGAAAACCAGCTCTTCCCATGAAGGGCAAGGGATCAGGGGAGCCCCTGCAATTGTAATAGCAGGAACTGTGTGTCTGAGCTCCTGGTCTGTCCCACTTTATAGTGTAGAAAACCAAAATCCCTTAATCCAATATACAAACAAGGAAGTCTCCAATACAAAGTCACTTATCCAAGGCATAATTGGATTTCTCATGAGAGTGCACCACCCAGATCATACAATCAGTCAAGGGTGTGGGGAAAAGCTTAGTCCCAAAACCAAACCTCAGGCTACAACAACCTGGCCTGCTTATAGCCTGTCCCCCACACCCATTATAAGTCACAAGCGAGCAAACATATATATCATGTTTACAAACTTATTTGACCAACACCTCATTAAAAAAAATAAAATTATTAAAAAAAAAAAAAAAAAGATGGTGCTGCCCACGTGGAAGCCCTTCGGCCAGTGTTGGGCAGATAAAATGTATTATGCTCACTTTGTTAAAGTGGAGCTGCCCACGTGGAGACCGTTGCCCAGGTGATATTAATGTGTTTGTAGCCTGGGGCTTGGTTTTGGGATTAAGCCTTTCCCACCCGTTTTGATGTGGGGTGGTACAATCCAATCATACCTCAGAGAAGTGACTTTGTATTAGAGACTTCCCTATTTTGTATATTGGATTAGAGGTTGTGAAGCTACAATATAAAATGGGGGTAGACTACACGAGAGTTTGCTCTTGGTTCCTGGGATGATTAGCATGAGAGAGGAGAGAGCAGAGCAGAGAGCAGAAAGAGGCCATGTGGCGAGGAGAAGCAGCCAAGATGGCGGAGTGCTGAGTGAAAGGCTAGTTTGTGCAGTTTGATGCTGGTGAAGGAAGGAGATGGGGAACTGAGGAGAATAAGGCTGGTGAGCTAGAAACCTTTGGTTCTATGAAACTCGGATAAATCAGTAGCTTTGTGAGCACTGAATGTGATTGGGTTTTGGAGCCCAGTGTGTATTTTTTACTTGCCCACTGGGTGCAAGCTAGGATTAAAGACTATGGCCCACCAGTTCTTGGCTCCGTTGTTTCTTTACCAACTGTCCGAATCCAATGCGAACCTGCATGGACTGGGCTGCTGTGATGGTGGCCCTGGCCGTGGCTTCTGGCTTTACAGCCAGGTGATAATATTAGTTGCCCTTATGCTCCGAATGGGCATAATTATATTAATATGTGTTGAGGGCAGGCTGTGAGCTTCGTTTTAGGACTAAGCCTTTCCTACCCTTTTTGATGTGGGGTGGACTTTGTATCAGAGACTTCCCTATTTTGTATATTGGATTAAAGGTTTGGATTTCTATACTATAAAATAGGGGCAGAACGGGAGCTTGCTCTCTCCATTCCTGAGATTAGCATTAGAGGAGACAGCAGAGAGAGCAGAGGAGAGCAGAGAAAGGCCACGTGGAGAAGCAGCCAAGATGGTGGAGTGCTGAGTGAGAAGCCAGTTTGTGCAGGGAGAAGGAAGGAGATGGGGAACAGAGGTGAATAAGTCTGGTGAGCTAGAAACCTTTGATTCTAGGAAACTCAGATAAGTCATTAGCCTTGTGAGCACTGAATGAGTGGGTTTTGGAGCCCAGTGTGTGTTTTTACTTGCCCGTTGGGTGCAAGCTAGGATTAAAGATGATGGCTCACCAGTTTTTGGCTTCGTTGTTTCTTTACCAATTGTTCATATCTAATGCGAACCTGCATGGGCTAGAAGGCTGTGATGGTGGCCTTGGCCATGGATACTGGCTTTACAATAATGCTTACCTCCATGTAGCATATATTAATAAGAATAAATAATTTAATGTTTTAAAAAGATTTTTGCAGAGTTATTGGAATTATTATGTGTAAGGCTAGGGGCCTCTGCCGTCATGCCACGCAGGTTCTCATTAAATTTGGACAGATGATAAAGAAGCAGTGGAGCCAAAATATGGTGGGCCCTTTCATTTATTAAAGTCTCGCACCAGCTGACAAGCAAATAGGCACGGAAAACATTTCCCTTTTACTCCTAAAGCACTGATGCATTCTGCAGTTCCACAACCACGAGAATCTTCTCCAGTTCCTCCTAGAATCAAAGGCCCCAACCAGCCTCAGTGGAGCTAGCAAAGCCCCTCAGCTCTGGTTCCCCATCTGTGTACCTTCTTCTCTTCTGCAAAACCAGCTTCTTCCTCAGCACTCTGCATTCTCTCTTCTTTCCCTGCAAAACTGTCTGGGCCCTTAAAGATGTGTCCTACAATAAACATTAGCAGAACAATGGCCCCTCCCAAGCAGGAATGCAATCTACAATTTGCAATCAACTGCCCTGCTCTGAGGGCAAGCATACACCTGGCTGCCCAACATCATTTTTTAACAATAAAAGTGAGCAAACTCAAAAAATACAAATTTTACAAACTCATTTGCCCAACAGTATATAATCCATAATCGGTAAAATATTAACTTACTTTACTTTGAGGGTTTATGTGTAAGTTGTATCTCTAATTTCAGGATTGTAATGTTATTTTCATTATTTTTCTTTTATTCTAGAAGTCTAGACTATCACTGAATTTTAAGTCCCTCAGTAGTCTCAATTCCCCTGAGGACAGAGATCCTGATTATTTTGCTGTATATTTCAAGTACCAGTGAAGGCCAAATTTTGCGGGAGACTGCGAGTTGACAATAGTCCTAGCAGTTTTTTATTTTTATTTTATTTTATTTTATTTATTCATTTTAGAAAGGAGAGAGAGAGAGAGAGAGAGAAAGAGAGAGAGAGAGAGAGAGAGAGATGGGGGGAGGAGCAGGAAGCATCAACTCCCATATGTGCCTTGACCAGGCAAGCCCAGGGTTTCGAACCGGCGACCTCAGCATTTCCAGGTCGACGCTTTATCCACTGCGCCACCACAGGTCAGGCAATAGTCCTAGCAGTTTTAAGACTTAAGCGGAAAGGATAAGCTCTTGTCCACAACCTCTGATTGTTTGGTTAAGTTGCTAAAGGCTATGCCTTTATCCACAACTCTGTATTAGCTGTGTTTCCATTCGTCCCATCCCCCATGTCCCTTAAAGATACTGAAGTCAGTTTTCTTTTTACCTTTTTATTTTGTGAAGTGAAATTATTGCAGGATGTGGGGTGTAAATCCAGTAGCCAGGGCCACCATCACAGCCGCCTGGCACATGCAGGTTCTTATTAGATTGGGACAGATGGTAATGAAACAACAGAGCCAAGAACTGGTGGGCCATTACCTTTAATCCTAGCTTGCACCCAGTGGGCAAGAAATATACACAGTGGGAAAACACTTCCCTTTCCATTCAGCGCTCCCAAAGCCACTGACTTATCCGAGTTTCCTAGAATCAAAGGTTTCTAACCGCACCAGCCTTATTCACCTCTATTCCCCATCTCCTCTCTGCACAAACTCTGCACAAACTGGCTTCTCCTTTAGCACTCCACCATCTTGGCTGCTTCTCCTTTCCTTTATGTGGTCTTTCTCTGCTCTCTCTTCTCTGCTCTCCCTAGAATATAATCACTCTTCCATGGAACAATGTGATCTCTCCTTTTAAAACCTTTTGGTATGAAAGCCCTCCGCCAACACACATTAATATAATCACACCCATTCCAAGCAAGAAGGGCAACTAATATTATCACCTGGGTGACGGGCTTCTGTGTGGGCGGCGCCGTCTTTAACAAAGTGAGCATAATATATTTTATCTGCCCAACAGAGGGTTTTCTGCACTTGGGAGAATTTTTGCTGTGCCTTGGAAATGTGACTTTGTATCTGAACTCTCTTTGATTTGCAAAGGACTTTGCTTTACACTATAAAAATAAAACTTTTGGGAGTGCAGGTGCTTTTGGTAGGCCATCAGCCACCATAAGACTTTCTGATCCCATCCTTTTTCTTTCTGTGTTTATTTTCTAATCCTCCACTGTTCCCACCCGAGAATGCAAAATTACGAGTCATACTGGTTCATGACAAAATTTAGAATATGGTCATAGTGACTTTTATCACACCTTCCTACTCAAAGTGTCCCAGGCCAGCATTAATGGTATCACATGAGAGGTTCATAGTACTGTAGGACCTAAGGTTTCCTATGGACTTCACTGATTCCAAATGTGTACTTTATTATTATTATTATTTTTTTACAGGGACAGAGAGAGGGATAGATAGGGACAGACAGACAGGAATGGAGAGTGAGATGAGAAGCATCAATCATCAGTTTTTCATTGCAACACCTTAGTTGTTCATTGATTGCTTTCTCATATGTGCCTTGACCACAGGCCTTCAGCAGACTGAGTAACCCCTTGCTCAAGCCAGCGACCTTGGATCCAAGCTAGTGAGCTTTTTGCTCAAGCCAGATGAGCCCGTGCTCAAGCTGGCAACCTCAGGGTCTGGAACCTGGGTCCTCCGCATCCCAGTCCAACTTCCTATACACTGTGCCACCGCCTGGTCAAGCCTGTGCACTTTATTAAAGTTTTTCAGTGGTTCGTGTGCACATGAAAGTGTGAAATGCAATGATCCAGAAAACTTATTTTTGAGTGTTCATGCTTTCTACTTCTTCCTTCCTAAAATAATCCTAGTTGTAATCTGGTAGTCTCCTCTGTCTCACAGCTATTTGACTCAGGAAGCTATTAGCATCCTCAGCATTTGGGGAGAAGCCACATTGGTCTTCTAAACTGTTCTCTTTGTAAATATTTTGTTAGCTGTAGGCCAATGAGATAGCAGGACAAATCTGCTGGAGGGAGCACTTCTGGGTAGTTATTTATTTGGGAAGAAAAAACCCACTCTTTTCTTATGTCTGGATAATGCTGCATTTTATTTGGACTTGTAGCACTGCCTTAGCTTCTTCTCTACTTGCCTGATAAAGAAGCCAACAGAGGAAAGGTGGGACCATGAGATGAGAGGGAAGTGGAACCAGAGCTCTGCTCTATTTTTAAATACAATTTTCATCATTGGAAACAAAAACCTAATTGATTTCTTTTCAATCCAACTTTGCCAGCTATTACAGTACTTAATAAATGTGGTATGGACCTGAAAAGAAAGATTCATTTGATGTAAACCCGTAAATTTTTATCTACTGAGATGGGCTCTGCATGATCAACTACGGGCCCCAATTTTATAAATTTTAAAATGCCTAGTGATTATTGACTGACAGGAATTCTCACACACTTTGTGTACTTGGAAAAACCTCAAATGGACTCCTGGCTTCCCATACTGTGCCGCTTGTATACTCCACCTGATGTAAACAACTGAAGGGAAAGCCTGGTTTTGTCTTTTTACTGACAGACAAACTGAGACTTGCCCTGTCCAATTAGAGTGGAACAATTTAGATATTTCATTTACATAAAATGTAATTGAGGATGTGGGTGCAAAATTTCTTTATAAAAGATACCTCCCCTTTTGACAATACTACCTGAATGTCTCTCTGGGCTGAAGCTTCTCTTTGCTTAAATAAATGCTTTTTATTTTTTATTAAATTTATATCAATTTGTTATGTGTTAAATTTATACTAGTTGTAAAGCCAGTACCATGGTGACCATCACAGCCGCCTAGCCCTGAAGGTTTGCATTGGATTCAGACAGATGGTAAAGAAACAATGGAGCCAAAAACTGGTGAGCCATCATCTTTAATCCTAGCTTGCACATGGTGGGCAAGTAAAAACACACACTGGACTCCAAAACCCACTCACTCAGTGCTCACAAAGCTACTGACTTATCTGAGTTTCCTAGAATCAAAGGTTTCTAGCTCACCAGCCTTATTCACCTCTGTTCCCCATCTTCTTCCTTCTCCCTGCACAAACTCTGCACAAACTGGCTTCTCCTTCAGCACTCCACCATCTTGGCTGCTTCTCCTGGCCTCCTCCACATGTACTTACTCTGCTCTCCTACAGCATGGGCTTCTCCTAGAACGCAATCACTCTTCCCCTGGAACAACATGATCTCTCCTTTCAAAACCTTTTGGCGCGAAAGCCCTCCCCCAACACATATTAACATAACCACGCCCATCCCAAGCAAGAAGGGCAACTAATATCACCTGGGGATGGGCTTCCACGTGGGCAGCGCCATCTTTAACAAAGTGAGCATAATATATTTTATCTGCCCAACAATCCACACCTATGCTCACTTTACTACCCACAATCTATACCACTGGCATACCTGTGCAAGGAAATTAGGCACATTACACAAATTTCAAATAAATGACAAATTATACAAGTTCAACAATTACAAAGGTACATTTCATCAATCTGTGAGCTCTTTGCCAAAAGCGCAAAATATCCTCGGCCTTCTTTCTAGCCATTTGAAAGTCTTCCTGGGGCAGGGGAGTGCTTCCAGCAAAGCCGCCTCCTACCTCCATCAGGGTATTTCACATTGTCCAAAATTTGTAAGTCCATCCAACAAAGGATCCAGTGCCCACTCCGGTCATAGTCCAGGACTCAGTCAAAACACACGGGGCCTCAGCCACCCCCCTCATCCCTGCCATCCTGGCAGGTCTTACACTGTCCCAAGGAGGAGCATGTGGCAATGGCAGTCAGCATTTCCATCTCTATTCGGGAAAGCATGATGGCGCCCACCCCTATGTCCCAAAATTGCAAATCTACCGGGGGTGTAATAGGTACTTCTTGCTGCTGAGCTCTCATCTTCTGGAGACTGCGTGGATTGCAACTCCAGACCAATTCATCCTCCAAAGAGGAGCTGAAAACATCAGCTCCTGCTGCTGGGCTCGAGACCCAGGCTGCCGCCACCTTCAACTCTGTGGGCCTTGCAACCCCAGCTATGGCCTCAGCCCCGGCCTCCTGCCTCTGCTGGCTCTGCACAACATCCAGGGAAACCTGCAAATCACAAACCTGTGATTCCTTCTCCAGCAGCTGCTCTGTTTCTAAGCAGATCTCGTGAATCTGGTCGGACTCTTCTGGTGCTTGCTCCAGCTCCAGGGTCGGCATCTCTTCTCCCACATTTGCTCCAGCTCCTTCCAATGCTCATTTTGCAGGTCCTGGGCAGCCTCTTCCACAGAGCTCTCAGTTTCCTCACACATGGCTGTAAAAGTCAGCCAGCCTATGGCCCCCACAAGGACAGCCATGGGGAACCATAACAGCAGCCAGTCCTCTACTCCACCGCTCAAAGGTGGTGGTGGCTCCTTACCAATCTGTATCAAAACCTGCCACAGACTACGCCAAATGTAAAGCCAGGAGCCACGGCCACCATCACAGCCACCTGGCCCATGCAGGTTCACTTTAGATTCGGACAGACGGTAATGAAACAATGGAGCCAAAAACTGGTGGGCTCTCATCTTTAATCCTAGCTTGAACGTGACGGGCAAGTAAAAACACACACTGGGCTCCAAAACCCACTCATTCAGTGCTCACAAAGCTACTGATTTATCTGTGTTTTCTAGAATCAAAGGTTTCTAGCCTCACCAGTCTTATTAACCTCTGTTCCCCATCTCCTTCTCTCTGCACAAACTCTGCACAAACTGGTTTCTCCCTCAGCACTCCACCATATTGGCTGCTTCTTCTGGCCTCCTCTCCTCCACGTGGCCTTTCTCTGCTCTCCTACAGCATGAGATTCTCCTAGAACGCAATCACTCTTCCCCAGAACAACATGATCCCTCTTTTCAAAACCTTTTGGTGCGAAAGCCCTCCCCCAACACATATTAACATAATCACGCCCATCCCAAGCAAGAAGGGCAATTAATATTACCTGGGGATGGGCTTCCACATAGGTAGCACCATCTTTAACAAAGTGAGCATAATATATTTTATCTGCCCAACACTAGTCAAACTGATATAAATTTAATTTTGGTTTAAACTGGTCAAACCTTCCATCTCAAAACTGTCTTCTCTGGCCTGTGAGACTCCAGTCTTCAGTTTTTTACTCTAACTCATCTAAACACTTCAAATCAATCTCTAAAAATCACTGCTTTCTTTTAGCATTTAGGGTGTTATCTGTGGACAGCTTGTATTCCCATGCCAGACAGGCATTTGAACTATCTCTTCTACATTGCCATGGTTTCAACCATCACACACATGCAGACTTCAAAATTCTGTATGTTTTAGCCTCAGATGTAAGTTTCACAGCAAGCTCATAGTTATATAGTACTCCTATTATGGGATAAATCCTGAACTAAGAGCTCTAAGAATATGAATCACTGAATTCCTGAAACAATCCTTAGAAGCAGATACAATAATGATCACCTTTTTAAAGCAGAAGATGATTCTGAGCCACAGAAGGTGTTATGCTTCATTGTATGTGTTTACTTTGAGACAGGCTGTTGAGCCAGAGCAAATGGAAAAGGGAAACTGAGACAGACAGTTAAATGGCCAAGCAGTTTTCAGCCATTCTAGTAAACTGCAAAATGCTATCCTCCCTAACCAAGGACACTTAAGCAAATTGTTCATACTTCTCCCTGAGGTTAAATAATTTATATCACCCTTCTCGGAGAGATAGATAACAAAAACCCAATCTGTGCCATTTATGCCAATCACACCCAAGGATAGATGAAGTCAGGGGAATAATCTTATTTTGGTGTATCCGCATAAAGCTAATAAGTATTCTATGAGATCCTCCCGTAGACCTCGTCTAAAGTTTCTGCCTTTAAAAACAGATAAGCCTGACCTGTGGTGGTGCAGTGGATAAAGCATCAACCTGGAACGCCAAGGTCACAGGTTTGAAATCCTGAGCTTGCCCAGTCAAGCAATATATGGAAGTTGATGCTTCCTGCTTTTTCCTCCTTCTCTCTCTGTCTCTCTCTCTTCCTCCCTCTTCCCTCTCTAAAATGAATAAATAAAGTCTTAATAAAAAAAAATCAAAATCTTAAAAAGAACAATACAAAAAAAACACCCCAAAACAGATAAGAATGATCCCCAGCCAGGGCACACACAGGAAGAGTTTGATGTTTCTGTCTCTATCTCTCTCCCACTGACTCTCTCTAAAAACAAACAAACAAACAAAACCACAACAGATAAGAACCCTCAGAGCCAGGCTAGGTTCTGTCTGGAGCACGCCCATACCTTTCTCCCCCAGGCATATATCCTTACCTTTCTCCCTAAATTCTGAGAGTACCCTTGAGACATATAATAAGGTGACCAATCGTCCTTCTTTAGGGAGGACAATCCTTTTGTAAGTTTCGTCCTTCCTCAAAAAGTGTCCTCTTACATGTCCTCCTTTTTGATATTGGAAGACTAATCTGTAAAAGTCCATATTCGATTGATGCAGAGTCAATCCATTGTATATGATGTGATGTATTTGTATGTAAATTAGTACTTTTTTCTTATAATTATTATTAAAAATTAATAGGTTTGTAAGCATAATTACAATATAAAATATTACAAATTCTTTTATTATGCATTTATCAGTGTATTATTATTACAATAAATAAAATGTTTCTTTTATTTACAATATTGTTTTTAATCTATTTTTTTATTTTATTTTTTTAAACACAAATTTTTTTAATTTAATTGTGTTTACATAGATTCTAGGATCACCCCAAATACATCCCCCCTCCCCTGTGTTCCCCTCATCATCTCCCTTGCCCTCCTCCTTACAGAGCCCTTTCCCCCCCCTTCCCTTCAGGTTTATCTCATCCTATCATCCCCTTTCCTTCTGCCCTCTTTTCCTCTGGTCCCTTTGATTCCTTCTCTGACTCAATTTTGTTTCTCAGTTCTCACTGTTCCTTGCATTCCTCAAATGAGTGAGGTCATATGCCATTTTTCTTTCTCTACCTGGCTTATTTCACTCAACATAATAGTTTCCAGGTTTATTCATGTTGTCACAAAAGGTAATATTTTCTTCTTTTTCATGGACCCATAGTATTCCATTGTATACTATATATGTACCACCGCTTTCTAATCCACTCGTTCACTGACAGACACTTGCATTGTTTCAAGATCTTTGCTATTGTGAACAATGCTGTCACAAACATGAGGGGTACATTTCTTTTTTTCAGTCGGTAATATGGTGTTCTTGGGATATATGCCTAAAAGTGGGATGGCTGGGTCAAAAGGCAGATCCATTTTTAATTTCTTGAGGACTCTCCATACTGTTTTCCACAGTGGCTGCACCAGTCTGCATTCCCACCAGCAGTGCAGGAGGGTTCCCCTTTCTCCATATCCTCACCAGCAGCTATCGTGTGTTATTTTGTTAATGAGTGCCATTCTGACTGGTGTGAGGTGGTATCTCATTGTGGTTTTAATTTGCATTTCTCTAATGATTAGTAATGTTGAACATTTTTTCATCTGTCTATTGGCCATCTGTATGTCCTCTTTGAAGAAGTGTCTATTCATTTCTTTTGCCCATTTTTTGAATGGATTGTTTTTCTTCCTGGTGTTGAATTTTAAAAGTTCTTTATAAATTTTGGTTATCAACCTCTTATAAGACGTATTGTCAAATATGTTCTCCTATTGTATGGTTTGTGTTTTTATTCTGTTCATACTGTCTTTAGCTATACAAAACTTTTTAGTTTGATATAATCTAATTTGTTTATCCTGTTTTTTATTTCACTTGCCCATGGAGATAAATCAGTAAATATGTATATTGTTGTGAGCGATGTCGGAGAGCTTGCTGTAAGGCCAGGAGCCGCCACCGTGGCCATTCACATGCAAGTTCCCATTGGATTCGGGCAGACGATAAAGAAATGGCGGAGTCAGAGGATGGGGGGCCATCCTATTTATTGGTGTCTCACCACGACAGGCAAACCACAAAAGAAGACAAGAGAAAAGAAGAAAACCAGCTTTTCCCATGAAGGGCAAGGGATCAGGGAAGCCCCTGCAATCGTGATAGCAGGAACTGAGTGAGCCAGCTCCTGGTCTGTCCCACTTTATAGTGTAGAAAACCAAAATCCCTTAATCCAATATACAAACAAGGAAGTCTCCAATACAAAGTCACTTATCCAAGGCATAATTGGATTTCTCATGAGAGTGCACCACCCAGATCATACAATCAGTCAAGGGTGTGGGGAAAAGCTTAGTCCTAAAACCAAACCTTAGGCTACAATGACCTGGCCTGCTTATAGCCTGTCCCCCACACCCAATATAAGTCACAAGCGAGCAAACATATATATCATATTTACAAACTTATTTGACTAACACTTGCTGTCTATGTTTTCTTTTAAGATGCTTATGGTTTCACGGCTTACATTTAAATCTTTTATCCATTTTGAGTTTCCATTTGTGAATGGTGTAAGTTGGTGGCCTAGTTTTATTTTTTGCAGGTAGCTGTTCAATTTTTCCAATACCATTTGTTAAAGAGACTGTCTTTACTCCATTGTATGCTCTTACCTCATTTATCAAATATCAATTGTTCATAAAGGTGTGGGTTTATTTCTGGGTTCTATGTTCTGTTCCATTGATCAATATGCCTGTCTTCCTTTTCATTGTAAAAAAATGGTCACTGTATGGCCAGGGGCCGCCATTGTGGCCATTCACATGCAGGTTCTCATTGAATTTGGGCAGATTGAAAAGAAATGGTGAAGTCGGAGGATGGTGGGTGTAAAGCCAGGAGCCAGGGCCAGAGCCACCATCAGAGCAGCCTGGCCCATGCAGGTTCCCATTGGATTCGGACAGACGATAAAGAAATGACGGAGTCAGAGGATGGGGGGCCATCCTATTTATTGGTGTCTCACCAAGACAGGCAAACCACAAAAGAAGACAAGGGAAAAGCAGAAAACCAGCTCTTCCCATGAAGATCCAAGGATCAGGGAAGCCTCTGCAATTGTGATAGCAGGAACTGTGTGTTCAAGCTCCTGGTCTGTCCCACTTTATAGTGTAGAAAACCAAAATCCCTTAATCCAATATACAAACAAGGAAGTCCCCGATACAAAGTCACTTATCCAAGGCATAATTGGATTCCTCATGAGAGTGCACCACCCAGATCATACAATCAGTCAAGGGTATGGGGAAAAGTTTAGTCCCAAAACCAAACCTCAGGCTACAACGACCTGGCCTGCTTATAGCCTGTCCCCCACACCCAATATAAGTCACAAGCGAGCAAACATATATATCATATTTACAAACTTATTTGACCAACAGTGGGCCATTCTGTTTATTGGTGTCTTGCCAAAACAGGCAAACCACAAGAAAAGCCAAGGGATTCTGCTTTTCCCAGGGAGGGCAAGGGATCAGGGAGGCCTCTGCAATGCTAATAGCAGAAACCAAGAGAGAGCAAGAGTCCCAGTCTACCCCATTTTATACTGTAGAAAATGAAAGCCTTTAAGCCAATATACAAATAAGGAAGTCTCTGATACAAAGTCACTTTTCTGAGGCATAAATGGGATTCCTCATAAGAGTGCACCACTCCACATCATGCAACAGTCAAGGGTGTGGGGGAAAGCTTAGTTATCAGAAGATCTTAGTATTAGAAGGGAGGGAAAAACTTAGTCTTAAAACTAAGCCTTAGGCTATAATGACTTTGCCAGCTTTCAGCCTATCTCCTACACCCAAAGCGAATAAACATATACATCATATTTACAAACTTATTTGACTAACATTCCACCCCTTTTGCTTGCTTTACAATCTAAACCACAGGTATCTTCCATGATGGTCACAGTGCAAGGAGTGGGGTACATTGCATAAACAGAAACAGTACCAACTACAGCAATAGGATTAACAAATCAAAAGCTATGGGTGAAATGAGAGAGCTGTCAGCGGCACCAAGAAAGGCAAATCTTTTCCCTCTGGCAGAATACAGGCCAGAGTTTTGTCTGCAGAGAGCATCGTAGCTGGTACCAGAGGCTGCCCTGAGCAGGCATACCAAACCTTATTGGCCAATACACCAGCATCTGCTGGTTCTATGTGTAGTAAAATAGGAGAACTCATTATTGGCCACAAAGAAATTACAAAGGTGCCCTTTATAATGCTGTCCCCCTGAGCACTCAAGGGATAATACACTTCTACCTTAGGTGGCCAGGTGCTGGTTGCCCAAGGAGTTAACTGGAGGTCCACCTCTAGCCTCTTTCCCCATGGTGTCAACAAGGCCACCCATCTTCGATGGGGGGCCTGTATGATTCAGGGCCAACTCCGTTGAAGCTGTTGGACTTTAAGAACGGCTGTTGGGGCAGGGAAGAGCACACTGCCCTGCTGTACAAAACCTGGCTTGAGTAAAATGTCCTTGGCGCGTATCTGCAACTGAGTGGGGGCAGCTGCCCGATGCAAGAGGGCTTCCACTGGAGTTGGGCTCCCCTGTCGAGTTCTCTCATTCAAAATTTGGAGTACTGTCCAGTAAGGGAGCTGGTGCCCCCCTCCTGTCGCAGTCCCTGCTTTAAGAGTCCATTATACTGCTCAATGATACCAGCAGCCTGGGGGAGGTAGGGAACATGGTACTTCCAGTCCACCCTCAGCTCTTGAGCCCATTGTCTCACTATAGAACCAGTGAAGAGGGTACCATTGTCACTTTCAAGGGCCAGCGGTCACCCATATGCAGCAGTCAGGTGGTCCAGAGCCAGTATGAATGCCCTCTGGTCAGGGTTATGAGTGGGGTAAGCAGCAAGCAGCCCGGTGGCAGTATCTACACAGGTGACTGCATACTGGTACCCTTCTGACTTGGGTAAGGGTCCAATGATGTCTATCTGCCATCGTGTCAATGGAACATGACCCCTCTGGATCTGTCCAAGTGACACCAGTGGTCTCCGAGAGTGTTCCTTGGAACATACTGCACATTGCTCACAGGCAGCAAGTACCTCTGCATAGGACACAGGCAAGTTCCACGCCTTAACCATAGCCCACATAGTTTTCTGTCCTGCATGGAGCAGGCGCTGGTGGAGCCACTGTGCCACATCACCTGCAGGTGCAGTCTCCAACCATTGCACCCTTGCCAACGTATCTGCTTCATTATTCCCAGGATGGGCTAGAGGGGCATGCCCAGTGACATGATATACTGTCACCTGCTTCTGATGTCCTATTTCCCATAAGTACTGCCACATGGCCTGACCCCATAGTGGACAGTGCATCCACTGGTTAGTGTGCCAAGTAGCAATCCAAAGGGTCAGTCCATGATAGACAGCCCAGCTGTCAGCACAGATCACCAGAGGTAAAGGTTCATTATGGGAAACTAGCCAAACAGCTCTTAATTCTGCCCATTGGCTGCTTTGGCCTGTACCTGTGTCCATCTGTGGGTCAAAGAAGTTTGCAAATATAATGTATATGTTTACTGGCTTATAGTTTGCATTGGGTGTGGGAGACAGGCTGTAAGCAGGCAGGGTTGTTATAGCCTAAGAGAGTCTTAAAACTAAGCCTTTCCCACCCTTTTAATACTAAGATCTTTTCAAAACTAAGCTTTTCCCCATACCATTGAATGTTGCATAATGTGGGGTGGTACACTCTCATGAGGAATCCCATTATACCTCAGATAAGGGATTTTGTATCAGAGACTTCCTTGTTTGTATATTGGATTAAAGGTTTTGATTTCTACACTATAAAATGGGGCAGAGGAGCCCATGCTGGAGGAGAGCAGAGAAAGGCCACGTGGAGGAGAGGAGAAGCAGCCAAGATGTCAGAGTGCTGAAGGAGAAGCCAGTTTGTGTAGAGTTTGTTCAGAGAAGGAGATGAGGAAAAGAGGTGAATATAGCTGGTGAGGTAGAAACCTTTGATTCTAAGAAACTCAGGTAAGTCAGTGGCTTTGGGAGCCCTGAATGGAAAGGAAAGTGTTTTCCCACTGTGTGTATTTCTTGCCTGCTGGGTACAAGCTAGGATTAAAGCTACTGGCACACCAGTTGTTGGCTCCATTGTTTCATTACCATCTGTCTGAATCAAATGCAAACCTGCATGGTCCAGGCAGCTGTGATGGTGGCCATGGATATTGGCTTTACACCAGCCAAATAGTCTCAGTGGCCGATGGAAGGCTATAGCCTTCCATTTGGCAGGTTGGCCCCTGCTGGAACCATCGGTATACCAGGCATCCTCGGGGATGGGCGCTCACCTCTCCTGGTAGGGACTGACTTCAGGTTCTGCATCCTGAGCCCCAGCTGCACCTGACTCTAGGACACATAGGTGACTGGACCCAAGACTTCCTGCAGTTCTACCCTCAACAGGCTGGTGCTAAGAGCACAGCGTTGTTGCAGATAGGCACCCCACTTGGCCAGGGTGAACATTTGGGCCATACCACTATGGGGTTTGGTTGCCCAATCTCTCACCCATCCTGCAATAGGGTATGTTGTCTTGACTGTAACTGGTGTTGTGGTTATAATACTCTCAATGGCTAGGAGGGCAGCATACATAGCTGCCAGCTGCTTCTCCACTAATGAGTAATGAACTTTCGCACCTTTCCACAATTGGGACCAAAACCCAATAGGTTGTTGTAAGCACTCTGTACGCTGCCACAAGCCCAATCCAAACCCCTCCGAGGTCACATGAACATCCAGCTCACAGAGCTTGGCAGGATCAAACATACTCAAGGCCTGTGCCACCTTGACAGCTCTCTTAGCTGCTGCAAATGAACCTTGCTCCTGCTCAATCCAATCCCAATGAACCCCTTCTGAATAAGGTTGTACAAGGGGCATAGTAACTGAGCCAAGTGGGGTATAAATGCTTGCCAATACCCCACCAGACCTAAGAATTCCTGTAACTGTTTTACTGTAGTGGAAATGGGGTATGCTTGAATCTTATCTTTAACTGCGTCAGGAATAACTTTTGTCTTACGGGATCAGACCCAAGAATTTAACAAATAACCCAGGTTCTTGTACTTTGTTCTTGTTGACTGCCCAGTCACATGCTTTCAAATGGGACAGCAGGGTAGGGACTGCTTGCTCCATATCTGGAAGAGAATCACTAGTTATCATAATATCATCAATATAATGGTACATGCGAACTGTCTCTGGTTGTTTCTATTTAGACAGGTCAGCAGCCACCAGCCCATGGCATAAGCTGGGGCTATGCAAATAGCCCTGGGGTAATACTGTAAAGGTTCACTGTCTCCCTTCCCAACTGAAGGCAAATTGGTCTTGACTCTCTGCAGCTATATCAATAGAGAAAAAAGCATTGGTCAAGTCTGCAACAAAGTTGTATGTCCCCAACTCAAGGCTTAGCTGATCCATCATGTTAGATATCGAGGGAACAGCAACATACTGGCCCATCAGTTTTTGGCTCCGTTGTTTCATTACCGTCTGTCCAAATCAAATGTGAAACATCTCTGTATAGAGGGAACAACTTTATTAAGTTCTCTGTAATCTACTATCATTCTCCAGGTTCCATCTGGTTTGCATACAGGCCATACCGGGGTGTTGTAAGGACTGTGTGCTGGCCAGATGATCCCCACCTTTTCTAGTTCGAGGACTGTCCCAGCAATTTCTTCATAGCCATCCTGGAAGGCAGTATTGCTTGGTGTTAGTCACATGCTGAGGGATGGGTAACTGCAAAGGGGAATGTGAAGGCCCGCAATACGGCCTTCACAACCCTGATCCACTGCCAGAACTCCCCAGCTGTAGTTTGCAACCACAGTTCTTGCAAGACATCTGCCCCCAAAATATATTCAGGAATAGGAGATACATACACCGTATATGGCTTAGGAGGCAGTCTCCCTATCCCCAATGAAATAGTTATTGGCTTCACTAGAACGGTTTGGCCCCATAACCATATGGGCACTAGGGTACTAGGAAACTGCTGTGAGTTCCCATAGAAGAGGGACATTATGCACCTGTATCCACCAAGGCCAACACCCATTGTACATTAGAAGGGGACCAGTGGATAGCCAGTTTCATGTGTGGCCTCCAGTCCCCGCCCATCCTTGTTAGACGGATCCCTCGGCCCTTTTCCTTATTCAAACTGGTACAATGGGTCTTGGGAGGTCTCCTCTCCCTCAGCCGTCTCTATCATATAATCTTGTAACTGAGCTGCCCGCAGACCAAACGCTTTAGTGGTAACTGTTAGGGCCTTTCGTCTCAGTGGCTGGAATTTCTGTTCTGGTTTAAGCTGCCGCCAAAGCTCCAAAAGAATTTTATTAGACTGGCCATCCAATTTCCCCTTATCTGCTCCAGCTGCAATCAGATCTACCCACATCTGCATTCGGGTAACCTTTATAGGCCCGTTTCCCTTGTTAGTTGGTGGGGGGGGGGGGAGCATAGGCAGCAGCCTTCACTGCTTTATGATCCTGAGCGGCCTCCAGCTCTCCCAAATCTGCTACTATCTGTGTAACCGCATTGATGGGCTGCCCCACATAGGGGACCAAGATAGTCACAGGTGACCCCAAAAGAGCTGATGGGACACTAGCAAGGATAAAGCCCCTCATTTTTGCCATAAACACTTCCTCGTCTGGCCCACGGGACCCAGGGTTAAAAACAGCATTCTTCATACCTAGTTCCCAGAGGACCTTTACTAACTCACTGTAGCACTACCACTGACTCATTGCCCCTGGCAGTTCTCCAGCATTCTGCCAGACCATACGAATGACGGCCATCACCCATTCTAATAGGCTATGGTCTCCTGGGTTGCCAGGGCAGTTATGAAGATGCTAGCTCAAGGAGGAGTGTGTGGTAATGGCGGCCAGTTTCTCCATCTCTGTTCTGCAGAGCATGATGCCATCTACACCTATGTCCCATAATCGTAGTAACCAGGCTACCAGGGATTCAGTAGGTTTCTGCCTAAATTGTGCCCCCAACTCCATCAGCTCTGCCTGGGTACAGGGCCAGATCACAGAGTGTTCCATTACCTGGGCAGGAGGCTGTGGCTGCTCCTGAGGGACTTTTTGCTGCCGGGTTTTTACCTTCTTGGTGACGACTGGTTGGGCTCTCAGTGTACGTATGGCAGCTTCAGCCTGAGCCTTCTCATCCTCGGAAGAGGAGTTGCAAGCGCCTGCTCCCACTGACTCAAAGCCAATCCACCGGCATGGATGCTGCTGCTCCTCTGGCGAACGTTTAGGCTCCTGTGGCTGCTGGCTTTTAGCCGGAAGCTGAGACTCGAGCTCTTGAATCTGCAGTTGTTTCTCCAACAACTGTCGGTGCAAACGTTCAGCTTCCAGAGCAGACTGCAACTTGCAAACCTGTAATTCCTTCTCCAGCGCTCACTCCAATTTCAGCCTTTTCTGCCATTTGATTTTAATTCATCCTGGAGCTTTTGACCTCAGGCAGCTTCTCGCACAGAAATTCTGGTTTCGCCTTGAGTAAAAAACACCCAGCCCATGGCCCCTAAAAGGACAGCCATGGGGAGCCAGAGAAGCAACCAGTCCTCTACCCCACCCCTCAAGGATGGCAGCTCCATACCGATCTGATCTGAATCCTGGCACAAACTATGCCAGTTATATGACCAGGTGCTGCAATTTTGGCTACACACATGCAGGTTCTCATTGAGTTTGGGCAGATGGTAAAGAAATAGGGGAGTCAGAGGATGGTGGCCCATTCTGTTTATTGGTGACTCACCAAGATAGGTAAGCTGTTGGGCAGGTAAAATATATTATGCTCACTTTGTTAAAGATGGCACTGCCCATGAGGAGGCCATTGCCCAGGTAATATTGATGTGTGTTGAGGGCAGGCGGTGGGCAGGCAGAATCCTTGTAGCCTGGGGCTTGGTTTTGGGATTAAGCCTTTCCCACCCTTATGTGGGGTGGTACAACCCAATCAGAGAAGTGACTTTGTATTAGAGACTTCCCTATTTTGTATATTGGATTAAAGGTTTTGAATCTACACTATAAAATAGGGGCAGAACGGGAGCTTGTGCTCTTGGTTCCTGAGATTATCATTAGAGGAGAGAGCAGAGCAGAGAGTAGAGAAAGGCCATGTGGAAGAGGAGTGTTGAGTGCAGGAGTGTTGAGTGCAGAGTTTGTGCAGGTAGAAGGAAGGAGATGGGGAACAGAGGTGAATAAGTCTGGTGAGCTAGAAACCTTTGATTCTAGGAAACTCGGATAAGTCAGTAGCTTTGTGAGCACTAAATGTGAGTGGGTTTTGGAGCCCAGTGTGTGTTTTTACTTGCCCGCTGGGTGCAAGCTAGAATTAAAGATGACAGCCCATCAGTTCTTGGCTCCATTGTTTCTTTGCCGACTGTTCGAATCCAATGTGAACCTGCATGGGCCAGGCGGCCGCTGTGATGGTGGTCCTGGATACTGGCTTTACACAAGCCAAAAGTGTTGGGCAGATAAAATATATTATGCTCACTTTGTTAAGATGGCACTGCCCACTTGGAAGCTGTCACCCAGGTGATATTAATTTGTGTTGGGGGTGGGCTGTGGGCAGGCAGGATCCTTGTAGCCTGGGGCTTGGTTTTGGGATTAAGCCTTTACCACCCTTTTTGATGTGGGGTGGTGCAATCCCATCATGCCTCAGATAAGTGACTTTGTATTAGAGACTTCCCTATTTTGTATATTGGATTGAAGGTTTTGATTTCTACACTATAAAATGGGGGCAGAATGGGAGCTTGTGCTCTTAGTTCCTGAGATTAGCATTAGAGGAGACAGCAGAGAGCAGAGAAAGGCCACATGGAGGAGGCCAGGAGAAGCAGCCAAGATGGTGGAGTGTTGAGTGAGAAGCCAGTTTGTGCAGAGTTTGTGCAGGGAGAAGGAAGAAGATGGGGAACAGAGGTGAATAAGTCTGGTGAGCTAGAAATCTTTGATTCTAGGAAACTCGGATAAGTCAGTAGCTTTGTGAGCACTGAATGAGTGGGTTTTGGAGCCCAGTGTGTGTTTTTACTTGTCCGCTGGGTGCAAGCTAGGATTAAAGATGATGGCCCACCAGTTTTTGGCTCTGTTGTTTCTTTCCCGTCTGTCCAAATCCAATGCGAACTTGCATGGGCCAGGCTGCTTTGATGGTGGCTGTGGCTCCTGGCTTTACAATCACCTTACTTATAATCAGGGAGGTAGTAGCAGTAGCAGCTCTTCCTGAGCTTACCCTCTGAACTTGTTTATAAGGCCCTGTTGGGCAGATAAAATATATTATGCTCACTTTGTTAAAGATGACGCTGCCCACATGAGGCCGTCGCCCGGGTGATATTAATGTGTGTTGGGGGCAGGCAGGATCCTTGTAGCCTGAGGCTTGGTTTTGGGATTAAGCCTTTCCCACCCATTTTGATGTGGGGTGGTACAATGCAATCATGCCTCAGAGAAGTGACTTTGTATTGGAGACTTCCCTATTTTGTATATTGGATTAAGGGTTTGGATTTCTACACTATAAAATGGGGACGGAGCAGGAGCTTGGGCTCTTGGTTCCTGAGATCATTAGAAGAGAGAGCAGAGGAGAGCAGAGAAAGGCCACGTGGAGGAGGCCAGGAGAAGCAGCCAAGATGGTGGAGTGCTGAGTGAGATGCCAGTTTGTGTAGAGTTTGTATCTGGGATAAGGAAGGAGATGGGAAACAGAGGTGAATAAGTCTGGTGAGCTAGAAACCTTTGATTCTAGGAAACTCGGATAAGTCAGTGGCTTTGTGAGCACTGAATGTGATTGAGTTTTGGAGCCCAGTGTGTATTTTTACTTGCCTGCCGGGTGCAAGCTAGGATTAAAGACTATGGCCCACCAGTTTGTGGCTCCGTTGTTTCTTTACCGACTGTCCGAATCCAATGCGAACCTGCATGGGCCAGGCGGCTGCTGTGATGGTGGCCCTGGCCATGACTCCTGGCTTTACAGGCCCCCTTTTCTATGACTTTTCAGTGAGCTAGAAGCTGCTCTGCCTTGGCTCAATTCTTTACTATACCATTTTCTACACAGCCAAAGTATATACTGCCTAAGACTTCTCCTGATGCTTCTTCTACTCTAAACCTTTCCTTTGTTTCACTGTCCCCAGGTTTAATAAACACACTCCCCAAATTACTTGGGTTTGTCTTGTGAAATCTTTCCTGCATGAAGTCCAGAACCCACATATACTGACTAGCCAGAGGCAGACCTGCTCTGCCTGGTCCCTTTACAGTGACAACTTGACTGACCATAGCGTGCCCAGATTAAACATTATTTCTAGATGTGTTTGTAAGGGTATTTTTACAGATGAGATTAGCACTTGAATAGGTGACTCATTAAAGTATATTGCCCTCTCCAGTGTGGGTGGACATTGTTATTGTAAAGCCAGTATCCAGGGTCACCTGGCCCATGCAGGTTCACTTTAGATTCAGACAGACGGTAATGAAACAATGGAGCCAAGAACTGGTGTGCCATTAACTTTAATCCTAGCTTGCACCCAGCGGGCAAGAAATACACACAGTGAGAAAACACTTCCCTTTCTATTCAGGGCTCCCAAAGCCACTGACTTATCCAAGTTTCCTAGAATCAAAGGTTTCTAACCTCACCAATCTCATTCACCTCTGTTCTCCATCTCCTTCTCTCTACATGAACTCTGCACAAACAGGCTTCTCCTTCAGCACTCCACCATCTTGACTGATTCTCCTCTCCTCCACATGGCCTTTCTCTGTTCTCCTCTCTAATGCTAATCTCAGAGCAAGCTCCCGGTCTGCCCCACTTTATAGAGTAGAAATCAAAACCTTTAATGCAATATACAAACAAGGAAGTCTCTGATACAAAGTCACTTATCTGAGGCATAATGGCATTCCTCATGAGAGTGCACCATCCCACATCAAAAAGGGTGGGAAAGGCTTAGTCCCAAAACCAAGCACCAGGCTACAAGGATCCTGCCTGCCCACACCCTGCCCCCAACACACATTAATATAATCATGCTTATTCCAAGCAAGAAGGGCAACCAATATCATCAAAAAGGGTGGGAAAGGCTTAGTCCCAAAACCAAGCACCAGGCTACAAGGATCCTGCCTGCCCACACCCTGCCCCCAACACACATTAATATAATCATGCCTATTCCAAGCAAGAAGGGCAACCAATACCATCACCTGGGCAACAGGCTTCCATGTGGCCAGTGCCATCTTTTTTTTTTTTTTTCCCAATACAGTGCCATCTTTAACAAAGTGAGCATAATATATTTTATCTTCCCAGCAGTTCCCTAACTAAAGAGATCCATCAGAGCCTAATAAGACATGAATAGGAATTTGCAGCAGAGCAAGGAAGGGTTTATTTTATTTTTTATTAACTTTAAGTTATTGTGTTAACCTGAATTCAAGTGTTTCATTCAATATAACTCCCTCACCCCCACCTCTTTGTTCCTCACTAAGGAAGGGTTTATTTCTTAGGCAGTGATCCACACCTAGAAACAGGGGAGCTAATGCTAAAAGACCTGGCTCCCCAATGGGGGTTGGGTTATATAGGAGAACAGTCATTAATTATGGTGACTAAAGGCATTAGTTTAGAGCAGTGGTTCTCAAAGTGTGTGCTAGTGTGCACTGGTGAGCCCTAGAAGAGTTTCAGGTGCATCCTTGTGCCTGTTGGGGACCAAAAAAACCCAACAGAGTTTTTGGAGTTTAAATTTTTGGGGACAGAGGTGTAGGGAATTGGTTGTAAACTGACAGTCTGCCCAACCCCCCACCTCCCTTGCCTCCTTGATTAGGTTGCCAATGCTATTAAGCTGTGGTGCTGGATTGTTTACACTACCCCCCATGTTCCCTGGAAAGACTGGAGGCAAGTTTCTTCTATCCTTTGTTTAGTGTAAAGTTAAGATGATATATATTGTGGGGGATTTGGATTGATGATTAAACATAAAGAATTGTCTCATGAAGCCTTTTGGATTTCTATAAAAAAGAATATGTGGCAATATCTAAAAAAGCTTTGAACATTTTACTGCAATTATCAACATCCTATTTATGTGAATTAGGATTTTTTTACCCTCAACACAATTAAGAGTAAAAAGAGAGGAATTCTTTAATGTATTGATGAGGAAATGAGAGTTTGCCTTTCAAATATATGCCCAAACATTGAAAAAATCACTAGGACACTTCAGGCTCATGGTTCTCATGAACACAAGAATGAAAAAACTTAGCACATTTGTGCCAGGACCTGCCGAATTTACTAAATCTTACTAAGAATGTATCTATATATATATATAAAGATAACTTCTTTGTCATTTTTTTTATTTTTTAACCTTTTTTATGAATGCTAAAAAAATAACTCAAAAAATGTAACTAAAATGTTTTTTGTCAGAATACATTTAATTTTGTTGTATTTATTTTGTTTAATTACCATAAAAGCATGCTTGAACTTTATATTTTTTCTTTAATATTTGACTTAATTATTATAACATATTTCTCAGAAATTTGTATATAGTGTGCCTACAATTATTTGTAGGATTTTAAATGTGCCCCAACTTCAAAAACTTTGAGAACCACTGGTTTAGGGTCATGGTCGGGGTCAAAGTTTCTACTAATTGGTCAGTGTTAGGAAGTACTTGATCACTGCATCTGGATCTGATATCAGCCTGTTTTCTGGGAAGGGCAGGGAGGGTAGCGGTTGAGTTTATCACCAATGGCCAATAAGTTTATCATTATGCCTATTTAATAGAATGTCCATCACAACCCCAAAGGCCAGCATTTGGAGAGCTTTAGGGTTGGTGAATACTTGGGTTTTCAGAGAGTGATGCACTTGTATAGAGCATGTAAGCTCCTTGCTCTTTCCCCATTACTTGCCCTATGCATATGACTTGCCCATCTGGGTATTTCTGAGTTATATACATACTTTTATAAAAAAAAAACCCCAAAAACCATTGATTTAGTAAACAACATGTCTCTCTGAGTCTTGTGAGCAGCTATAGTACATTACCTGAGGAGGAAGTCAAAGGAGCCTATGATTTATAGTCAGTGGGTAAGAAGTACATGTGACATCACAATGGGGGGTGTGGGAGGCTATCTTGTAAGACTGAAAACTGAATCTGTGGGATCTGATGCTATGTCCAGGTTGATAATGTCAGACTTCAACTGAATTCTTGAACAGCCAGCTCTGTCAGAGCATTGCTGGATAGTACAAGAACTCCCCTTCAAATTATAATTAGGACACATGTACATTCTTATTATAGCATGTGTCAAGTTCTGTACTGAGTTGTGTCAGCCTCAATCTTTTATCCTAGTACTCTGAGTAGTGTGCAATCTAGCATGTTTCTAGTAAAAAAAGAATTATTGTTTCAATTGAATGTAAATCAATCACTTGATTCTCTTATGCCAGTGGTAGTCAAACTGGTGTCTACCGCCCACTAGTGGGTGCTCCAGCTTTCATGGTGGGCAGTAGTGGAGCAACCAATGTATAAATAAAAAGATTTAACTATAGTAAGTTGTTTTATAAAGATTTATTCTGCCAAACTTAGTGAAAATCTGACATAAAGTATTTAGTAAGCAATTATTATTATATGCTTTAACTTGTTGTAACTCTGCTTTTTAATTTTATAAAGTAAAGTTACTTCCCTATTTTATAAATCACCATTACTGTGGAACCGGTGGGTGGTTAGAAAATTTTACTACTAACAGAGATACAAAAGTGGGCGGTAGGTATAAAAAGGTTGACTAGCCCTGTCTTAAGGCAAACCTTATTTCTTTGTGCATGTTCTACATAGTCTACCTTTGTTATCAATGTTTAATCTGATGTATTACTGCCCAGAAGTTAGATGTAATGCATATAGAATAAATATAGAAATATGAGTCACATCAATCTAAATATAAGAGGTGTTGATATTAATTACTTATTTTTCTGAATACTATATAATTATTGAATTAATTGGAAATGGAGTAGGAAACATGAATTCAGGGATACAAGCTTAAATGCATTAAAGACTTATTTAGATGTTTGCCTTGCTGTTTCCTGAGTGAAGGATTTTAAGTTACTAGCATAGAGGAGAAATAGTCATTACCATGTGTACTAGGACTAGAGTCAAGACATTAAAAAAATTCAATCTTTAAGAGGGTTGACCCTTTACATGGAAAACTTTCTGCTTTTGATTAAGAACTAATTCAAAGGTTATTCAGAGACAATTATGTAAGGCCTGGAGATTTCTCAAGTGTATGTCCTCCTGGGATGCAGGTGCTTGAAGCAAAATCTTGAAAAAAATAATAGAAATACATTTCCCAAAAGATATCTTAGAATAATAATAGATTTCTATTTAGATGAAATTAGAAAATATGTCTATTTCTTTACATCTATGTAGAGTTATATGTTTAAATAAGGGAAAGTAAACACGCTCTAGTAAGAGAAAAGACATATTACAGAATGTTTTGAGTCTAGAATATTATGTATAATACAATGTATTGAGATTTTTCAAAATTAGAAGACTCACTTTTCTGGGAGTTTACAATTATTAGTGGTCCAGTACTACAGAATTTGTAGATTCAATTTGTTGTAAAAAAAAAGAAAGAAAGAAAGAAAGAAAGAAAGAAAGAAAGAAAGAAAGAAAGAAAGAAAGAAAGAAAGAAAAAGGAAGAAAGAAAGAAAGAAAGAAAGAAAGAAAGAAAGAAAGAAAGAAAGAAAGAAAGAAAGAAATCTCTACTTTGTCTAATAAAGACTTTGCTGGCAAATTGGCATTTACAATTCCTTTTTATTTTTATTTTTGTACATGGTGTAGGGTATGGTGACCTGGTCTTCTGCATTATAAGAACAAATTCTTGGTGCAGTTCAATAGTATCAAGTTCATCAAATCTGAGAAAGCTGTCTCATGTTGATTAAAATCAAAAGTGACATATATAAGCTACAATGTAAATTTATTTTCTTATGATAAAAATATAGCTGTCATAGCACATTTCCTCAAGGAAAGCTACATGAGGTGACCATTATTAGAAGATTGGTGGTTGACAATAGGATCAGAACTGGTGTCTGAGAGGAGGGAATAGAGAAAAGGAGTAGTTATATGACTTAACTATTTAATGCCCATGGGCTAAAAGACAAATGTATCCATTTTCTCAATTGATTTATTTTCTCATTTCATAACAGGGGTTAAGTTTTGGTTCAGGGAAATCTATTCCTTGCATAATAATTGGTAGCTGCTGCCTAACTCCTTTTATACATTTCTGACAAAATTCCTTTCTACTGGCACATTTTGTCTTCAGCAATATTAATTTTTTTTATCCATTTGCAATCAGGTTTTTTTTCACGTGCACGTGTATCTTTGTATAATGATATCTCTGACCTTACATACAACCTGTTGAATTTAGCGTTTAACTCCCCAGGGCGATGGTGTTTCTCTTATTTCCTACTTCTCAGTAGGACCTTTCTTACCCTTCCCTGCACTGACTAGAATAGACAATAAAAACATAAAACTCAAATTACAGAACCACACACAATACTTTCTTCTTATTCAAATTATTTTGCATATTTCTATTACTGTAAACTGTATTTTTACCACCATCATTTCATAGAACATTTCAACAATTTCACCAATATGTTTCTGATAATTACACTAATTTGGGAATGTAGAAAAGCTTATTATTTGAGGCTTGCATAACATTTCAACTATTGCTGCATATGTAACAAAACTACTCAGTGACATTTATAAGGTGATGCTGTGTGTGGCAGCTAAGGGTTGATAAAAAGAACTTTTATTTTACATTTAATCAAAGACTAAACAAATTATTTTAAATTGAAGATTTTAACTGAATTTAAAAAATATTACATTGGCTTTCTTTGCACTTTGGGCTACTCTGCACTATGTTCTAATCTCCTCAGGGCCAGGTTCTAAGAAAGTAGAGACAACATCTATGTCCTCTTAATGCACAAAATTATCCAAATTAGCCATTTCACAAGAACACCAGTTCTGATTCTATTGTCAAAAGCCTAGCTCTGCCCCTAGAACTGCAGCTTGTTGTTATCCTGTCCCCTAGCAGCCCTTTCCATGACTCGACCTTGCAGTATTCTTTCTTCCAGAGCTACAAGGAAAGAAGAGTTTGGCCTTTTATTTATATGAGTGTCAGTGCATTCTGTGCTTCCAGCAAAACGATCTTTAAATTTTATAATACACACACCCAGAAAATCACTTTCTCATTCTATCAAGAACACAGGACTAATCTCTCGTTTCTGAACAAAGTAGGTTACATCTCCCAGCTGCCTGGAGTCTCTAGTGAGCTTCTTACTCATTCTCACATCTCATTAATTATTTCTACAAATGGGACTTACAAAAATGTCAGTATCATCAACTGGACTCTATGTACCTTCTTGTATAAAACAGTATGTGAAACATCAAGAGTCAGTAGACCTCTATTTCTCATCCCCCATGATTCAATACTTTCCACTAATATTTTAATATTCTGCAGTCAGATAGGGGTCAGTGAATGGGTTGATTATAACCATGACTCCTCTCAAATAAGCCATCTTACTGTAGTTGAAAGGTAACCCCTGCACATTGTCAATTCTCTGCTTTAAGCAAGCAAATCAGGGTATATATACATCGATCAGGGGGACTTTGTAATAAGGTTTGCCCATTTTTGCCTTCTCCTCCAAGTCACTGCTGGGAAGGATAATTTAGGACAGAATCTTTTGTCTTCACACATACCTGTTTTTGGTTTCAGTTTTCATTCACAGACTTAAATTAAATTTCTGATTAAACAACCACCACCACACAACCAAAGGATAACACAGGCTTTCTGAATGAAATGAAAAAACAGCAAGATTTAGGAAATAAGCTAAACAACAGGGGTCATACACTCTCACTGAATCTCAGAAGACAGGTTGGTGAAAGATCACATTAACAGCAGCACAGGGCTAAGAATACTTCAGTTTCTGGAAAGATTAGCAAAAGAAATTTTATCTCTTGATATGAAATTTGGGTTGGTGATGTCTAGAAGAGGAAGGAGAATAGTAGAAAAGTTTATGCTTAATCTGTAACCCAAAACAAATGCACCAACAATTCATTTGTTATCAGAGACCACTGCATTATAGGTGATTGTGTGCTGGCTCTCAGATTGACAAAGAAGTACCTTGATTCCAAATTTTTTATACATTGCTATTCTTGCATTCTCTTGAGGAGTTTCCATGGTTTGCAGGGCAAGATTCAGGAAGTTTGGGGAGCTGAATAAATCTTATCATCATGGCTCCAAACCCTTTCCTCTTATCTCCAAGAACATTTTATTTAAAAACTGTGGAAACATAGGGGAATGAAAGAATAGATTGTCTTCAAAGGCAAAGAACTATCCTCCATAGAATTCAGAAAATACACATAAGAATGAGTGAGAGCAGAAGGAAGAAGATGGAGAAAAGGATATGTTTAATGTAAGCAGAAACTACACATACACACACACACACACACACACACACACACACACACACACACCCCATCTTTTATACCAGAAAGAAATCCTTATAATTATGTTGTATTTTTGTCAACAAGACAATTTTAATGGGTATATATCCAGCAACTAATTTTATCAATGAAAGTTGTGCTTTTATTCTGTTTTATTGGCCAAAATGCTCAGAAGTTCCACTCATATCTTCTTTAGATTAAAACTTAGATAATTACTTGCTTCAGGAAAAAAACTATTCTCACCAAAGTTCTTTTCTGATATCCTGGAAAACGAGAAGGGTGTCCTAAGCAAGTCCCTTTCAATAGCTATAAAATCCTATCATAAGAGATTAGCTATTAGCTCGGAAGATATATTTCTTATGTGATTGGTCAAATGTGGGGTAAATTTAAAAAGTTATAGGTGATTTCAAGAGTGAAAATATAAGCATCATCTGTGACAGAAAGGTAAAGAGGATTGATTACATTTAGAAAAATGCTTTTCACTATACACTTTGTAATAAACAATGGAGGAGGAGTCAAGTTGTGGGAGATTAAGAAATATAAAGCAGTATATGAGAAACTCAGCTCTAAGTGTAAAGAAATAGAAATATTGGGGGATTTTATTTGATATGTGCATGTGTGTGTATGCACCCATGGGAGCACATGCACTTTGCTATTCATAACATAAGGGGAAATGTTGAGAGATGGCAGAAGAAGAGAGTATAAAAATGCTACATTATGAAACGGTTAATTTGGGGGTGTTGGGCAGATAAAATATATTATGCTCACTTTGTTAAAGTTGGTGCTGCCCACGTGGAAGCCCATCACCCAGGTGATGATATTAGTTGCCCTTATGCTTGGAGTGGGCATAATTATATTAATGTGTATTGGTGGTGGGCTGTGAGCAGGCAGGATCCTTGTAGCCTGGGGCTTGGTTTTGGGACTAAGCCTTTCCCACCCTTTTTGATGTGGGGTGGACTTTGTATCAGAGACTTCCCTATTTTGTATATTGGATTAAAGGTTTTGATTTCTGCACTATACAGTGGGGCAGACCAGGAGCTTGCTCTCTTGGTTCCTGAGATTAGCATTAGAGGAAAGCAGAGAAAGGATAGCAGAGAAAGGCCATGTGAAGGAGAGAAGAGGCAGTCAAGATGGCGGAGTCCTAAAGGAGAAGCCAGTTTGTGCAGAGTTTGTGCAGAGAGAAGGAGATGGGGAACAGAGATGAATAAGTCTGGTAAGCTAGAAACCTTTGATTCTAGGAAACTCAGATAAGTCAGTAGCTTTGTGAGCACTGAATGAGTGGGTTTTGGAGCCCAGTGTGTGTTTTTACTCACCTGCTGGGTGCAATCTAGGATTAAAGCTAATGGCCCACCAGTTTTGGCTCCATTGTTTCATTACCGTCTGTCCAAATCTAGTGCGATCCTGCATGGGCCAGGTGGCTGTGATGGTGGCCATGGCTACTGGCTTTGCAGAGGGAAAAATAGACATGGATTGGCATCTCACTCTGGAAAATGAGGTAGAGAGTTTATAGTTCAGAGAGACTTCTAATAAAAAGAGAAAGGGTCCCTTCAACAATACATATTGATTTTTTGAGAGTTAAATGATTGTTCTTCATTTCATTCTTTTCCCAAGTATTGTGTTTCCAAGGTTCCCAGTGTACAAGACTATTTGCCGCCAAGTTTCCCATGTCTCACCATATTTTGTGGAGTCGAAGTGCTACAAACATCACAATATTTTAAATTAACTGATTGTGGGTGGGTTATTAGATCCCAAAATCCCTGAACTTTATACTATAACTTTTCATTCTTATAATCAAAATGCATTCTTAAGAAAAAAACAACTAACTCACATAGTTGGATGGGATTTTAATGAATAAACAGTGTGGTCTTAATCATATGTCCTTATTAAAACCACTCTGTTTTTTCATGTTTAAGAGAACAAAAATTACAAGCTTGATATAGAGGCTTCCTTCCTGTCCTGTATTGGCATGCTATACTTTTTCTCTTGAATTTTATGTTTCAACCCTCAGGTATAATTGTGTTTCCCTGTATTCAGAATGCATCTCACGTATGCCAATCACCGTGCCATCTTTATATTCCAATAAGCCCCAACTTCCCTGAGCCTCCAGTCATCATGCACACACTGACAGGGTAATTATTGCTTATCATTTCGATCTCAGCCTGGTCATTTATTTCTTCCAGAAAGCCCCACCTGAACTGCACTCCCATGACTTTCTCTGATTCCTGCTTTCCCAGCATTGATGATAGCCTATTTGAATGATATGTTTACTTGTCCATTGCTTGCTAACCAGAGAGTACCCTTCTTGAGAATATTCTCTGATTGTTATCTTTTTATAACAAGACCTTTACTTTGTCTGGCACATAATAACTAGTCAATAAAAATGTTTCTCTTATCTGTAAACTCTAAGTTTTTATTTTTGAAATGGCAACCCAAGGGAAGAGAAACATTTCTTAGTTATTGTTTTTAATAATTTGTATATAGATGGTTATATGCAAATAAGTGATAAGAAATATTTAGTAGTTTTTAGAATGCAAATAAAAACTACTGATGGGTTAAATAAAACACAGTAAGTAAAGCAGTGAGAGTTCCCTCTTGGTATCAGCAAATTTCTCAAGATGTTTTTTTACCTTATAGATAACATCAAACTTATTTGTATAATAAGCAGATAAAATTAATCTTTAGAAAATTAGTTTTTAATATGAAACTGTTATTTTAAAAGAAACCTGTTAATTAAGATAAGTTAAAACCTTTATGTGAAATTATTAGAAAAATCTGCCAACAGGAATAGAAAGGTACAGAATATATATGTTTAAATGCTAAGCTTATACTGAGCCATATTAGTAGAGACACTGATATTTATAGAACCATATTTGTTTCCAAAAGGTAATAAATAATTTTATTTATTTATTTATTTAAATGGTTTTTTTTTTTTTCTCTCTCTCTCTCTCTCTTTAAGAAAGAGGGAGAAAGATATTGAGATAGACTCCTGCTTGCACCCCAACCAGGATCCACCTGGCAAACTTCATTCGGGGCTGATGCTGCAAATGAGCTATTTTTAGTGCCTGAGGCAGAGACTCCAGGGTGTCATCCTCAGCTCTAGGGGCCAAGGTGCTCAAACCAAAAAAGATAGAGGGAGAGAAGGGGGAGGGGGAGAGGAGGAGAAGTGGATGGTCTCTTCTCCTGTGTGCTCTGATCGGGAATCAAACCTGGGACTTCCACAAGCTGGGTTGATGCTCTACCACTGAATAGTTTCTACATCCTCTTTTAACAAATTATTTGGGTTCTATGTCTCAATGCAAAGAAATTACTGGGTCCCACCAATAGGAAACCACATCTTGAGTGATGCACTTCTTAAGAGCATAATGATCATTTCTCAAAGAAAACAACTTTGCAGTGTCTTAGAACATTGTTTAATTTATTTTCTACCCTTCTACTGCAATATATGGTCATTTTGCACAAAGGCAAATATCAGTCATTTTTTAACAACCTTTCTACCTACTAATTGACAGCAGTGTACTAGTCCATTCTTTAACTAGGAAAGAAAACCAGGCTTTTTAAAATATTTATAATTAAAATGAAACATTATATTTAGCTATGTAGATTTATATAGAACATTATTAGTAATCATAACAATATTTTACATTAATGTTAGCCTGAAGCAACAGCTATCTTCTGTAACTATTTTGAAAACATATATATATATTTATATATATAAAATACTTAAATATATTTTTAATTACATATATTTTATTTAGCAAAGATTAATGTTTTTATCATTCTGGTGATTGAGATATAATATTACCAAATAACATAAATATCATTTATAATTGTTATAATATTCTAAATAACATACATACTTATAAACAAAAGTCACTATAAATTTTGTACTGTTTTTCTCAATTGGTAGTTCCAATTGATATATATTCAAAAAAATTTAAAACTAACTCTAAAAATAATTACAATGAGGATTATAATACTTCTTTATTAATTCAAAGAGAAAACACATTCTATCTTATTAATAATTAAGATTCATTTGTATGCCCTGGTATGATAGCTTAGTTGGTTAGAGAATCATCTTGAAACACAGAGGTTGCTGGTTCGATCCCTGGTCAGGGCACATATAGGAACAGATCAATGTTCCTGTCTCTTCCTCACTCTCTCCCTTCTTCTAAAATTAATAAATAAATATTTATAAAAAATATTAATAAAGCTACCTTTAAATAGAAATTGTTTTTGGTAAGTTGAAGAAAAGTAGAAAAATGTAATCAATAACCCATTGTTTGAATTAAGTCACTTAATTCTTTTAGGAACAAATTTTAGTTATTGATAAATTAGTTAAGGCTAATTATAAAAGATTAAGATTTTCTTTTAATTTCTGTTAGATAGTTGAATGTTTCTTTGAACCTATTTCTGTAGTGTTTGCTTATATACTAATTGGTTTTAGTTTGGATAAGTTCTATTAAACTGAAGCTCATCCAATGTTGAAATTCCATTCAAGAGTTCAAATTCATTTTTAATTTAAAATGTTTTATTACTAAAAATTCCAAAAAGAGGTTAAAATAGAGAAGTCAGTGTAATGAGCCCTCCTTTAGCCACCACACATTTATCACACATATATCACATCATGACCAATGTAATTTCGAATGTGTATCTGCCTACTACTCCGTTCATTATGCTGACACATTCTAGACAGTATACCACTTTATCTGAATTTCAATAAGTATCTGAAAAGATACTCTTATTTTTCTTAAATAAAATTACAATACTGTTTCCATATTCAAAATAAAAATATCTAAATTCCTCAAATATCACCTAATATCCATTAAATTTTCCTCAATGTCTCATTATGTTTTATAGTTTGTATGCATCAGGTTACAATTAACATCTCCCAAAAAGCAAGACAACAAGCTTATGCTAAGTCCCACCTCACCAAGATGAGACTTAGGGAGTTTCAGCTCTCCCAAGAATGGAATTTGAAACCAGTCAACAAGGAATCGCCTAATCAGCACTAATTAAGTAATCTGCTGGACAGACCCCTTCTAATCCCCCCAAAAAAGTAATCTGCTATAACCAACCTGTTTTTTGGCCTATTATAAATAACTTCCTTGTTTCTACTTCCATTTGTTCATAAAAATCTTCCATTTTGTACAGCTTTCTATCTGCTAAATATGAAGCTTCTCCCTGGGAATTGATCTTTGGTCAGATTAATTCCTAAAATTTTTAATATGCTTTAGTTCATCTTTTAACAGTTCTGACATCAGAGAGGAAACCCTGACAGCCCTGGGAGTAATGAACAACTACTGGTAGGTGCCTTTTGAGCCCCTTGAGCTCTGGGCTTCTTGCTGCCTCCAGAATTGGTGGGTAAGCACAGACACTGACTGGGTCCTACACAGAAACTGGATCTGGGCAAGGAATGGTTCTGACTGAGAAATTGGATGAGGTCTGGACAGTGGTGGATTGAAATAATTTAACAACTGGTTCTTTGCCCTAATGACCGTTTTAAGTATAAAAACAGATATATTGAAAGGTAGTTTATTATTTCATGCATTTAATTCTTAATTAAGAACAATAAAAGAGGTACACAAAACTAGATTATAAGAAAGAGTTTTAAAATATTAATGAAAAAATATTAAATAATACCTGACAAAAACAATAAAACTGTTATTTAAGCCTGACCTGTGGTGGCACAGTGGATAAAGCGTCGACCTGGAAATGCTGAGCTCGCCGGTTCGAAACCCTGGGCTTGCCTGGTCAAGGCACATATGGGAGTTGATGCTTCCAGCTCCTCCCCCCTTCTCTCTCTCTCTCCCTCTCCTCTCTAAAAAATGAATAAATTTAAAAAAAAGTGTTTTAATAAAACTGTTATTTAAGATATTTCCATATTGCTTCTCGATTGGTGTCCTCACTTGCAATTCTTTTTTCTTAATTCAGTGAGAGGAGGGCAAGCAGGGAAGCAGAGAGACAGACCTTCCTGCACGCGCCCTTACCAGGATCTACCAACTAAGCCCACTAAGGGGTGATGCTCTATCCGTCTGGGGCATTGCTTCATTACTCAGCAACCAAGCTCTTCCTAGTACCTGAGGCAGAGGCCATGAAGCCATCCTCAGTGCCTGGGGCCAAATCACTCCAATCAACGCATGGTTGCAGGAGGAGAAGAGAGAGAGAGAGAGAGAGAGAGAAGCAAGAGGGAAGGGGTGGGGAAGCAATAGGTGCTTCTCCTGTGTGCCCTGACCAGGAATCTAACCTGTGACAAATATTTTTCACCTATGGACAGAATGAACATTACTATGGGCACTTAGAGTATGCTGTTGCACAAATGAATGTTAAAAAAAGAGTAAAGAATGTAAATTTGTGATTTGCACATTGGATGGCTGCCCAGGTGCCAACCTTAGAGAGAACCCTGGTTACTAGTGCCATTTTAACAACTGGTATGCTGAACTCAGCAAAAAGTTAGGTATCAGTTATGCTGAACTAGTATAAACCAGCTGAATCCCACCACTGGGTCTGGGGTTGAACTGGTTCCAACTGTGAAATGGAACAGGGGTTGGGGGTCAAACTGTTTCCAATTGAGCAAACAGACAGGGTCTGGAGTCAGGCTGTGGAGGCTTTAAGTGCACTGGAACTAGTGTGAGGGTCCTGGCTGTTTGGCACAGTTGTAGAAGTCCCAGTTCAATTCCTGGTCAAGGCACACAGGAGAAGTGCCCATTTGCTTTTCCACCCTTTCTCCTCTTGCTTCTCTTTCTCTTTATTCCTCTCCTGCAGTCATGGCTCGATTGGGGCAAGTTGGCCCCAGGTGCTGAGGATGGCTCCATGGTCTCTGCCTCAGGTGCTAAGAAGAGCTTGGTTGCTGAGCAGTGGAGCAACATCCAGGATGGGGAGAGCATCACCCCTACTGGGTGGATTTCAGGCACATGAGGAAGCCTGTCTCTATCTCTCCTCCTCTCACTGAATAATAATAATAATAATAATAATAATAATAAATAGTGTGAGGACTCAGATGAGTAAAATTTTGTTTTAAGGTTGAGCAGGCAGGTTAACTTACTAGAGACTGTTTTGTATCAGAGTGACCACAGTGGAGAGCTCTTAACCTAGAAAAGCTTATTGTTTACAGAATGCATTAAAAAAGCAGTCTCCACCAAGTACTCACTGTAAAGGCTAGAGGGGAATTTTTTTATATTTTCTAAAATAATTAAAATTATATTTAATTTTTTTCCTACAGTTTAGGTGATTGGGATTTTTGGGATATCTCACTTGCTCTAGAACTTGGGAAAACTAATAAGCTGGCAAAGGGGGAGAATTCTTATGGAAGTCCTTATCTGCTCCAGAAAGAAAGGTAAAATTTCATGTTGTCCCTTTCTTTCCAAATTTTTTAAGAATTGCCTTTTCTAAATTGAATTTTGTTTTATAATTATGCAAAATATTTACATAGTTCTTAAGTTATAGCTACAAATCAAGATATCTCCAGAGAAATATAGATACAGGGGGTCCTCAGGTTATAACAGTCTCGAAACACAACATACCGAGTTCATGACGCTCACTCCCATAAAAACTTAAAAAAATGTATGTGAGTATTTTGGCTTACACCATTAGCATCATACATATGGACTATGTGGGTGAACTAATATGGTAGCACACAGAAGAAGAATATGCAGTAATGCGACATATGAGTGAGGGAGTTGGACATTTCCTGTGCCTTAGTTGTGTTTTTATGTTCTAGATTATGATTTTACAACTGTGTTAAGATAGGTAAATGATTTGGGATAGGGTGTGTTTTGACTTACACCAAAATTCAGGTTAAGTCACTGTCATAGGAACAGATATGTGTCATAACCCGAGGACCCCTTGAATAATCTCAGTATGCCACACCTGGTTTCTTCTCTCCCTTCCATAGGTAAATATTTTTAAATTTATTTATTTATTCATTTTTTTAGAGAGGAGAGGGAGAGACAAAAAGAGAGAAGGGGGGGAGGAGCTGGAAGCATCAACTCCCATATGTGCCTTGACCAGGCCAGCCCAGGGTTTCGAACCAGCGACCTCAGCATTTCCAGGTCGACGCTTTATCCACTGCACCACCACAGGTCAGGCGGTAAATATTTTTAAATGAGTATTTTTCATTCCACTTCCAAATATAAGCAAACACGTTCATGCATATATTCAGTGTGTGTGTGTGAGCACGTGCATATTATATTTAAATCAACCCTCCTCCTTTTCTTGGATAAGTAGTGGAAAAGTATAAATACTTCTCTCTCCTTTGCTGTTTTTCAATTAACAATATACTTATTCTGGATATCACCTGATGGCAGTATATAGAGGGTTTCATTTGGTCTATAGCTTAATATACTCCATAGTGTGAATATTCTATAGTTTATATTAGCAACTGTCTCCAGGGTTTGGTTGTTTTTCTGGTTTTTAAATCAACTTGTACAATGCTGAAATGAATAGCCTTGAATTACTCCATTTATGTATTTTTCTAGTGCAGAAATATAAAATTAGAAAGTGGGAATGCTGTGTCAAAGCTTGGATACATAAGCACTTTTCTGTCTGTCGCCATATTCTTTCCACAATGGTTTTATTTTGTAATTCTTTTATTCATTTTTATAGGACTAAGTATATATGAAAATTCAATCTTCTTTCTTAGGCTACTTTGGATCTTCATATGATTGTTTCCTTTGGGAATTAAGAGGACTCATTTAAAATCATACACTCAGAATGAATGGGACAATAAAAATTGAATTCCTATTTAAGGGTTGGTCTAAATAATAAATTGCTTCAATTGCTAAATTATATGTATACATGTGGCAGAGAGTGTATGTCTGGAAAACATGCAACTGGGTAAGTTATTATACCATTTTCTTATATTTATAGTCCCATAGAATTCCAGATGCCATTGTCATGAATGCATTAAAAGGAATTAATGTCTGCTCATTATGTATTCCATTTCTATTATGCGTTCAATTTTGTATTGTTCTTTCTATATTTGGGTATTCTCTAGCGATTTTTTTTCTGGAAATGACTCTCAAAAAGGCTTTAACATGAAAATAGTGAAAATGCAGGGGAGCTTTAACTAAGTGAAACATTTTGAACCACTTTTTAGACAGTTTAAAGTCCTCTATGTAAAAAACCCCCAGTATTATAAAAAGTGGTTCTATGATTTTGTTTGTTTACTGATTAAGAGTTCCTTAAATTACAAACGAGTAACTTTTCCTAGAGTGCTCACACCTAGGAATGATTTTATAAATGTTTCAGGTTCCAACTCTGAAACTGGTTATGATCAACAAAGTATCAGGAGAACTTTTGTTAAAGAATAGAAAGAGGGAAGAGCAGGTGGGAAAAAGAAACACATTGGGAGAGTTTCTTCTTCAGTTTTGAGCTACTTGTTATTGTTACCCTTACTTTTTAGCCAAGCTTTGTTTTAGTCCATACTCACTATCTTTCATTCATCATCCTTTTTTTTTTTTTTTTTTTAAAGGGAGAAAGATGAGAAGCATCCACTCATAGTTGTGGCATGTTATTTGTTCATAGATTGCTTTCTCATATGTGCCTTGACCAGGGGGTTACAGCAGAGCAAGAGACCCCTTGCTCCAGCCATTGACCTTGAGCTTCAAGCCAGTGACCTTTGGCCTAAAGCCAGCAATTATGGAGTTAAGACTTTGATCCCACATTCAAGCCAGCGACCTCAGGGTTTTGAACCTGGGTCCTCAGTGTCCCAGTATGATGCTCTGTCCACAGCACCACTGCATGGTCAGGCATCCTTCATCATATTTTATCCACACTACAGCTCAACTTATCTGGCTTCTGCTCTTCTCTGAAAAGCCTCCCAAACTCTGGAACTTCCACAGTTTACCAGTAATTTTCTATTAACACTCTTCAATTCTTTTATTAGTTGATTGAGTCCAGAGAGAGGGAGCGAAGCATTCATTTGTTGTTCCACTTAAGTTGTGCATTCATGGCTTGCTTCTCATACACATGAGAAGCAGAGGTTGAACCTGCAACCTTGGCCCCATGCTGTATTTATGCCAGGTCATTTTAAAACCCTGAGTTGACAGTTATTTCATGAAATTCTTAATTTTGTTTGTTGTCTTAAAAGATTTTTAAAATATTTACCTTATCTATCTGTTACACTACACTGGAGAACAAAATTTTTGTTGCACCCACAAAACACTTGTTCTTACCTAATTCGAGTGTGCTGATCTCAAATCTGACATTAGTTTTACTCTGTAATCTACAAATTTTTTGCAATTCAAGATTTTACGTTTTCATCTTATCGTAAAATTGTCAACATTTATTTTAACATAATGAAGTAGAATGTCTTCTTAGGCATCATCTTTGTGAAAATATAATAATTTATATAATGCAGTAAATACACTAATATACTAAAAGATATGATTGCATCACAGTTTGTCTACAATTTCAAAATAGAACATATTAAAACACTTATTTTAGCGTAAAACTTATTTAAATTCTATTCAGGCAAAAATTTGTGTTTGTAGCTCTTGTGTTTGTGTACTTGTTGAGGACAATCTCATTTGACGCTCTAGCAGTAGTCTGCTCATCACTAACAGCTCCAAGATATTCAGGAAACTTATCAAGGTGACTATTCAGGAAGTGGATCTTAATGCGCATGTTACATCCATAGTCGCGGAAAGTTAACAGCATCCTTTGAACCGAAAGTGCATAGGAAGTTATTTATAACTGCCACAAAAGACTGCCATGCTGCTTTCTCCTCCTTATTCCTCTTCCTGGCAAATTCTTCATCACATATAAGGGTTCAAATTTGAGGTCCATTGAAGTAGAAATAATATGTTGAAAGCATTCACTTTCTCTATTCAAAGCCTGAACAAACTGCTTCATTAAGCCAAGTTTGATGTAAAGTGGGGGGAAAATGATCCTGTCTCGATTAACTATAGGTTCACTCACAATATTTTGCAATCCTACTTCCAGAGCTTCATGTTTCAGCCACTCCTTCTGTGTCCAGTGTTTTTTTCCCAAGCTTGGCTGTCCCACAAGCACAGAAAGCAAGGATACTTTATGAAACCTCTCTGTTGTTCTAGCAGGAAGTTTACCATTTTAAGATCCACACAAACGATCCAGTTACGTTCCCCATACTTCAGAAAGTCGAGGACAATTTTTATGTCATTATAATCTTCTCGCAGATGAGTTAAATAACCAATTGGAACTGCTACATAAACATTACTGTTGATTAGGAGAACACATTTCAGACTCTGTTTAGAGCTGTCAAGAAATAGCCACCATTCTGTTGGACTGTAAGTGGTAACATCTAGCTGGTTGAGGAGACTACTGATATCATGACTGTAAACAAAGTGTTTGTCTTCGGAAAAAATGTTCACAAAAATTTGTTCAAGCTTCCTGAAATGGGATACTTTAGCTGAGCAGTGAAGTTCATTCTTTTCTTGAAGCCTGGAGGTTAATAAAACAGCTGCTTTCTTTGATAGGCCCAAATCTCTAAGTCATTTGATTTGAGTTGGCTAAACTGCTGAGGGGTTAATGACTGCTTGGCATCAGAAGGAGACCCTTCAGATTCTACAACCATTTCCTTATGCATCTTACCAAAATACACTTGATCACCATGTTCACTTTGTTCATCCTTAGAAGAAATAATAAAACCATTGAAAACTGGAACCGGGAGTGTCTCAGAGTGTGGGATAGGTCGTATTGCTGAAGAAATATTAGGATATGCGATCATATGCTGTTTTTTCTTGCCAATGCCTGTTGTATGGATCGACAGAAATAAAGGTCACTGCTGTGGTCCTTAGGTTCATGTCAAACCATGGGAATACCAAAAGGCATTCCTTTGTGTTTTCCTTTTGTCCAGTCACAAAGCATTTCCTCACAATTATGACACACAATATGAGGAGCCCAATTCTTGTCTTGATCTCCAAGGGGAACTTGAAGAAAGGTGATATATGCATGTGTCACAAATGGATGAACTAGTGCGCCTTTGACGTTGAAGTGTGTAAGAGCCACATATATAACAGAAGGTGTCAGGACTATTCTTACATTTATGCCTACTTGATAAAGCTATGATTTAAACTTAAAACAAAATAAGAGGGTATTTTATCACATAATAACTTTTTTACATTTAAAAACTACAATTATGTAAAAGTGATGTTTTAAAACATTAATTGCTTTCTGGTTATGTTCAATCCAAGAGTTGTTGCCCTTTAATTCCAATTTAAAAACCAACATATGCCATTAACTGTAAAACAAAGAAAATTAAAGTGCATAAAAACTAGAGCATGCACCAAAAAACCAGATTTCAGATTTGGAATCAGTGATGCAGGAATATATAGAAACAGTTCTAAAACTGCATGCAACAGGAAGTGAAAAAAAATGTTCCCTAGTGCTATCTATTAATATCTGCTAACTGTGAAAGAAGCACCTAAATAATATTTAGGAGCTTTATTTATAGCTCTAATTGATGTTTGTAAAAATAGTGATTAAAATACTATGTGATTCTACTTATTGTTTAATTCAAATTTTATTTAGGATATGAAAACTTGGCATGTCAGTTTTAAGTATTTAAGTGAATTTAACACTTAAAATTCAAGTTTGATTAATTGCTGTAGAAATATAATTTCTTATTTCAAAAGGTAGCTTTCTTAGTATTTTTGGTACAGTTGAGTTTTTTTAATAAGTCTAAATAAACTGATAAAAACCATACATATTACTTTTTTATATTTTATTTATAATTTTTTATTTATTTTATTTTTATAAACTTCAAATAAGTCTTAAAAGATCCATAAGAAAAAAATGTGACTACCATTTTTTATACCTGATGAAGCCAACATATTCTGGAAGTTTCTTCTTTTTAAAACCTTCTATCTCTTTCACCTTTTAACTACATTTTATTGGCTATGTTTTGAAATGCTTTATCTTAAAAATAGTATATAGCTTGACCAGGCAGTGGTGCAGTGGATAGAGCATTGAACTGGGATGCGGTGGACCCAGGTTCAAGACCCGAGATGTGGCGGACCCAGGTTCAAGACCCGAGGTCGCCAGCTTGAGTGCAGGCTCATCTGCTTTGAGCAAGGCTCACCTCAAGCAAGGGGTTACTTGGTCTGCTGAAGGCCCACGGTCAAGGCACATATGACAGAGCAATCAATGAACAACTAAGGTGTCGCAGTGAAAAACTGATGATTGATGCTTCTCATCTCTCTCCATTCCTGTCTGTCTGTCCCTATCTGTCTCTCTCTCTGTCACTGTAAAAATAAATAAATAAATTTTAAAAATAGCATATAATATACATTATATTGGAACATGAGAAACCAAAAGAGAGCATGTGTTTAATTAGGGATAAATAAAATACAAGCAATAGAAAATTCTACCTGAACTAAGTGTTTATTTTTAGCTTTTGAACTTCTTGGTTGTGTTCAGTAGCCACAGAGGATGTTGAAGAATCAGAAATCCAGAAATTAATATATATGACTCTCTGTGAAGTGAATTTATATACAGCTATGAAATTTCAGGTCTTGTTACTTGCCCTATATTTCCAATCCAACTTTTCGGTTAATATATTTCATGTTCATATTTACTAGACTCCTTTCTCTACATAATAAAATAGGCAAAGTTTAGAGAAAAATTGTTTGCATGTTTTATTAAAAATATATCTGTATGCAAAGCATTTGAAAATAACTTCAGGCATTTTGTGGCATTCAGCACACTGCCAACTTCTCCCCATCTTTCAGCTTGTTCTTTGATAGGGCCTAGTTGTTGCCAATGCAAACAGTTCTTATAATGTAACAGATTAGAAACTCATATGAAAAATAAACAATAGGAACAGATGACTTCTTCAAAGCGAAACTCTGTTAATTTAAAATTCTCAAAAAATAGAAATGTAAATAAAAACATCATGTCAATGCTGATTAAAAAGTTTCTATGGTTATTGCTTGGGGGATTGCAAAAAAGACCTAACAAGCCTCTGCTTGAATTTAGAAATGACCTTAAGAAGTAATATGAATGACAAAGAAGTCTTTCTGGAGAGTTTGGTAGGTAGCAAATGTATACCCTGACTAAAACAGTATTGAATAAATAAATAATTGCTTATATAAGTTACATATACTATTTTATAAATATCTTATTCTAAAAGTTTCTCTACAGTTGTCTTCCTAGATATTTTTTTGGGTTTCAATAAATTTAAGATTTATTAAATTAAATTGAGATATATGTCTTTTCATTTTCATACTGTATTACAACTTGTTGTTAAACATCAGTTTCTCCCACAAGATACCTTCTCTCTAAATAAAAATACTAGATCATCATTGTATTCTTTCAACCTAGGTAGTTCATATCTCAGTGCTCAACATCACTAATCGTTAGAGAAATGCAAATTAAAACCACAATGAGATATCACCACACACCAGTTAGAATGGCGCTCATCAACTAAACAACACAGAATAAGTGCTGGCGAGGATGTGGAGAAAAGGGAACCCTCCTACACTGTTGGTGGGAATGCAGACTGGTGCAGCCACTGTGGAAAATGGTATAGAGATTCCTCAAAAAATTAAAAATGAAACTGCCATTGACCCAGCCATCCCACTTTTAGGAATATACACCAAGGACACCACATCACTTATTCAAAAGGAGAAATGCACCCCCATTGTTTTTTTGTTTGTTTGTTTATTTTTTTTTTTATTTATTTTTTACAGGGACAGAGAGAGAAACAGAGAGAGGAGAGAGGGACAGATAGGGATAGACAAACAGGAATGGAGAAAGATGACAAGCATCAATCATCAGTTTTTTGTTGTGACACCTTAGTTGTTCATTGATTGCTTTCTCATATGTGCCTTGACCGTGGGCCTTCAGCAGACCGAGTAACCCCTTGCTCAAGCCAGCGACCTTGGGTCCAAGCTGGTGAGCTTTTTTTGCTCAAGCCAGATGAGCCTGCACTCAAGCTGGCGACCTCGGAGTCTCGAACCTGGGTCCTCTGCATCCCAGTCTGATGCTCTATCCACTGCGCCATCACCTGGTCAGGCTGCACTCCTATGTTTATGGAACATTGTTCACAAAAGCAAAGATCTGGAAACAGCCCAAGTGTCCGTTTGTGGAAGAGTGGATTCCAAAGTGGTGGTACATATGGGGCCATGAAAAAGAAGGAAATCTTACCTTTTGCAACAATATGGATGGACCTGGAAACTATTATGTTAAGTGAAATAAGCAAGGCAGAAAAAGAAAAATATCATATGACCTCACTCATTTGAGGAATCCAATGAACAATGTGAACTGAGGAACAGAATTGAGACAGAGGAGGGATCAAAGGGACCAGGGGAAAAGAGGACAGAGTGGAAGGGGTTGATAGGATGGGATAAAGCTGAAGGGAAAGGGGGAGGGCGTTATGGGGAGGGAGGCAAGAGAGATGTTGAGGGAAATGCAGGGGAGCACGATGCATTTGGGGCAACACTAGAATCTATGTAAATATAATAAATTAAAATCAATAAAAAATAATTCAAAAAATAAAGAACTATATAAAAAAGTTCAACACAAACTATGTTTCAAAGTTTATAAATAGAAATTAGTTTGCAAAAAATGAACAATGAATGAAATATTCAATAAAACATTCATCAGTATTAAGTGTTATTTTTTCAGCCTTGTCTTAAATAAAGTATGTGATACTTGATGCATTTATCCAAAACATAATGTTACAGTGACATATAAGCTTACAACTAAAGCTTAAATCCTATTTCAGCTTGGTAAAGGCTATATAATTTTTCTCTGTATATAAAACAAGGGAACAGTAGGAATGGCATAGATAACAAATTTATGCAAAAATTCTCTATAGATATCCCAAACATTAAAAAAGTATGAGTTCTCAAAGCTAAAACATGCTTTCTTTTCAATCTAAGATAATTGACTATGTATTATTTAAAAAAACTATTTGGAAAACAGTATATTGGAATTACATTCTACAACTTGTAATGTTAGGAAAAAACTAAGCTATGTTTTTGCTATTTCCTTACATTATGCTCTACCTGACTGCACAACAATACATAATAGTTTAAATCAGAGAAGCAAAGGAGAGAAACCAGCTTTACCACTTTAACAATTATAAATTGATAGCCATAGAGAAACTGTGGGAGTTAAATAGGTAAACAATACATAGACATGTAACAAACTTTCCATGAATATTTATAAATACATGTCAGAAAGCAAACACTTTTCAAATTGATGTTAGTTATTCAATTTTTTCACCTTTTAAAAGCATTTTAATTGACAGCATTTCAGTTTTGAATACAAAGTTGTAATTTAGCTATAATTACAAATGCATACACACATTCCAAAAGTATACACCTTTAAATGTCACAAACATTTTATGGCAAAAATAAGTTTATTTCAAACTTAAGTCCAGTGGGAAAGAAGTACAATGAATAAATATAAAAATTGCCACTGATAATTAAGATTTTTTTTTTTTTTCATTTTTCTGAAGCTGGAAACAGGGAGAGACAGTCAGACAGACTCCCGCATGCGCCCGACCGGGATCCACCCGGCACGCCCACCAGGGGCGACGCTCTGCCCACCAGGGGGCGATGCTCTGCCCATCCTGGGCGTCGCCATGTTGCGACCAGAGCCACTCTAGCGCCTGGGGCAGAGGCCACAGAGCCATCCCCAGCGCCCGGGCCATTTTTGCTCCAATGGAGCGTTGGCTGCGGGAGGGGAAGAGAGAGACAGAGAGGGAAAGCGCGGCGGAGGGGTGGAGAAGCAAATGGGCGCTTCTCCTGTGTGCCCTGGCCGGGAATCGAACCCGGGTCCTCCGCACGCTAGGCCGACGCTCTACCGCTGAGCCAACCGGCCAGGGCGATAATTAAGATATTTTATCTAATATCTTTGCTTTAAAAATAGCTCCTTAATTGCTTGTCTTGAGTTGGAGCAATTCTCATTGGCCCTGAGATGAACCTTCATAGTTCTGTAATTTCAACATCAGATTTAATTTTGATGCTAGATAATAGGATGTTTCATATATACAAGTCTTGGGCTACTTATGGGTTGTGATAAACATATCTTGTTTTTTAAATGCTTATTTTAATTAAATTTTTTTTAAAGAGAGAGAGAAGAAAGAGAGAGGAAGAGAGAGAAGGAGAGAAGGGGGAACAAGAAGGAAGCATCAACTCCCGAATGTGCCCTGACCAGGCAAGCCCGGGGTTCCAAACCGGCGACCTCTGTGTTCCAGATCAATGCTTTATCCACTGCATCACCACAGGTCAGGCTAAATGCTTCTTTTATTTCATGGCAAATTTGGGTAAGGACCACTATGTCAGAAAAGAAGTTGTTAAAACACAGTTGAGAAGAAATCCGTGATATCAATGCCAATCAACTCAAGATTAACCCTTTGAGTAGTATGAACATTCATGTATGTCCTTGTGCCTCCTGACCATCCAGAGCACAAGATAACAAAAATTTTTATTTTAAAAATGTGTAAAGCAACATTAAAAAAAGGCAAATGTATGTTCTTCTTGTTTCCATAAATTGGTTGTCAAACAAACATGATTTTAAGTTAATAAAACTGTAAATAGAGCTAATTTTATTCTTTGAAAAAAAACTCCGGGGTTCAGCAAGCATGAAAAAAAGTCACTCACAACTCAAAGGGTTAAGATATAGATATTCAGGACCTGGGCAGTTGGCTTAGTGATAAAGTGTTGATCTGGCGTGTGGAAGTCTCAGGTTCGATTACCAGTCAGGGCACCCAAGAGAGGTGACCATCTGCTTCTTCTCCCCCTCTTTTCCTCCCGTAGCCATGGCTCAATTGAATTGAGCATGTTGGCCCCTGGTGCTGAGGATGGCTTCATGGAACCTCTACCTCAGGCACTAAAAATAACTGGGTTGCAAGCATTGGCCATAGATGGGGGTTGCTAGATGGATCCTGGTTGGAGCACATGTGAGAGTCTGTTTCTTTATCTTCCTTCCTCTCACTTATAATATATATATATATATATATATATATATATATATATATATTCAATGTTAAGTTAAATTAAATTAATCATTTAATTATATAATTAAATATTAAATAAATATAGTCTTATTATGTTTACCATTAAGTCAAAGCAGATGGTGGCATTTAAAAAGGCTAATAGGCCCTGGCCGGTTGGCTCAGTGGTAGAGCGTCGGCCTTGCGTGCGGAGGACCTGGGTTCAATTCCCGGCCAGGGCACACAGGAGAAGCGTCCATTTGCTTCTCCACCCCTCCGCCGCGCTTTCCTCTCTGTCTCTCTCTTCCCCTCCCGCAGCCGAGGCTCCATTGGAGCAAAGATGGCCCGAGCGCTGGGGATGGCTCTGTGGCCTCTGCCCCAGGCGCTAGAGTGGCTCTGGTCGCAACATGGCGACGCCCAGGATGGGCAGAGCATCGCCCCCTGGTGGGCAGAGCGTCGCCCCATGGTGGGCATGCCGGGTGGATCCCGGTCGGGCGCATGCGGGTGTCTGTCTGACTGTCTCTCCCTGTTTCCAGCTTCAGAAAAATGGAAAAGAAAAATAAATAAATAAAAAATAAATAAATAAAAAGGCTAATAAAAATTACTTTTTTAGATACTAATTCCTTTAAATATACATAAACAAATAAATGTACATCATATTTCTAGGGATAATTTATAAGTTTATATAAATTATTTATTATCAATAACCATTATAAAAATATTAAAGTTTTAAAAGATTACCTTATCTAAATGTAAAATTCATGTTTTAAATAGAAATGTGTCTAGCCACCTATTAACAAGTGTTGATCATCCAAGGTAATAATTTAGGTGTTATCTACTGAAAATACTTTATCTGTTGGAAGATTCAGAATATACGGAATAAATTAGCTATTTCTTTAGCACCTCTTAGTCACCCCCTATCTCTGTGATGCATATAAGTTCATAAGATATTTTGTGATTAAAGAAAAAAATACTGATTTAGAAATATGGAAATATATACATACTTTTAACACATTTTTCCATCTGGGAGACTTTTAATTTTCACAGAGCAACAAAGTAAGCCGAAGTTTACATAGCACTTGAAGAATCTCCCTGACAGTGAATATTTGGCATTGCATAAACCTCCAACTAAACATGCAAAAGTCATGTCTTAATACCTCAAACCATAACATTTTTTTTTATGACAACAGCTTTGCCTCAATTTTAAAACATCATCATATGTATTCTGAGCAATGTCAGATCTGTACCCTGTTGGTGAATCTAGTTTTCATCTTAAAATTTAAATAATGTATTTATTTTGAATCGCTTTTCAAATGTGACAAAGGCCATTTTAAAGGGAAGAATGAAAGGAAAAAGGACAGCACTAGCATTTTGGATTAATAGTTGAAAAAGTATTCTTGTGATTATAGTAACTATACTTACACACATATATGTGTACATGCTCTAACACTTTTAATATTACTAAATACATGGATACTAGTCATTGATAAACTGCATATTACTTATTGATTCTACACTTTAACTGTGATACTGTTTAACAAGTTAAAATTTGGCCAAGAATAGAAAATAATCTATTTCTGCTTTGGCATTACTTTTAAAATTGATTATTTTAATAAATTTATGAAATAAGAAGCATATGTGATTTACTAAGACCTACCTGGTGTGTTGTTATAAATTCTTGAAATCTAGACTCTTGTAAATACATTCAAATTTTGTTTTCTCTCTTGAGCGATCCTTTTATCAGACTAACATATAAAATGTGATTGGACCTTTCAGAAAATACTTTAATCTCCAAGTCTTATTGGACTCATGCACACTCGAACCTGGAGTGTTTCCAAGTATGACAGAATTATTTGTTTGAGTAAATACCAGAGTGCGTAGAAGTCCCGGGTTCGATTCCTGGCCAGGGCACACAGGAGAAGCGCCCATCTGCTTCTCCACCCCTCCCCCTCTCCTTCCTCTCTGTCTCTCTCTTCTCCTCCCGCAGCCGAGGCTCCACTGGAGCAAAGATGGCCCAGGCGCTGGGGATGGCTCCTTGGCCTCTGCCCCAGGCGCTAGAGTGGCTCTGGTGGCCACAGAGTGATGCCCTGGAGGAGCAGAGCGTCGCCCCCTGGTGGGCGTGCCGGGTGGATCCCGGTCAGGCGCATGCGGGAGTCTGACTGTCTCTCCCTGTTTCCGGCTTCAGAAAAATACAGAAAAACAAAAAAACAAAACCAGAGTGCGTCTAACTGTGAAGATTGAAGAAAATACAAGTATCAGTTTCACTTAAAGAAAAAGTCATGGTTTTAAATCTTTAAGGAACTATTCATATATTCATATATATCACAAAAATAGCAAAGTTTAAGATGGTATACTATACTTGTTCAGTGCAAATTCTGGTGTCAAAACTTAGGCTAGAAATTTAATTGCTATGCATCTTGGTTTTCTCATCTTTAAACTAAGAATGATAAAAATAGCTTTTCAAAAGTTTTTAGATTTCATACCTCTAGGCTAAATTTGTTAATAAATGTCAAGTATTTAGAATCATGTGCTTAATCAGTATTACTTATAAAGATGATGATGATTGTGATGATGAAACAATGACAATGAGACCTTAGGTTGAGTACCCACAAAAAGCAGATCCAATGACAGGCTTGACTGCAAGTAGATTCCTGGGAGGAAGGTGATCTTAGAAAGAATTACAATGAAATGGGGAAAGTAAGACCTATAGGAGAAATAAAATAATAAGAGTGTATTATGACTGGATTATTACTGATAGCAGCTGGAACCCAATCTTGCTGGGACTCATGCCATGTGGCACCTGTCTTAGAATCATCCACTGGGGTATGGAAGTGAGGAGGGACGGAAAGAAAAGAAAAGGCTGGGTAGTTATTTGCTGACATCACAATCCCTTTGGCTTAAAGGTGCCTTTAGAGGTGTTTATAAGGTTTCTTATTGATGAGCTATTAGGAAATTTTTTGAAAGAGCCATAGATTTAGAATTAAACATATGGGTTTAACTCCTCTTTTAATTTTAGATGAATAAAATTAGGTTACTTTAATTTTACTTACTTATTTGTAGATAATTTCTATGCTTGCAAATAATTGTTTATTTTCTTTACATAAATAGCATGTATATATTGCTTAAAATTATACATATATAAACATATATAAATTATATAACATATGCTGTATACCCACTGCGACATAATAAACTTTATATGAAAAATTACTAAGGTTATTGTATATGAGAAAAAGAAAGAGAATGATGAAGAATGGAAAGTCAATGTAGAGATCAGGAGACTGAAAAACGTAATTAGGGAGGAACACCAGGGGCTTTAAATCATTGCTATTTTTTTACTTCTCAAACTCTCTGATGGGAACATGAATGAGTATCTTAATGCTATTTAGACATTATTTATGTACCTTTTTTAGGGAGATGTTTCTCAAAAAAAGGAAAGAAAGAAGGAAAGAAAGAAAGAAAGAAAGAAAGATGCTTGTAAACTGCCTTTACCAAATAAGTATTGTATTAAGAATTATTAGTGAAACTTCTTTTTTTTTTTTTTTAGATTTTTTTATTTATTCATTATAGAGAGGGGAGAGAGAGAGAGAGAGAAGGGAGGAGGATCAGGAAGCATCAACTCCCATATGTGCCTTGACCAGGCAAGCCCAGGGTTTTGAACCGGCAACCTCAGAGTTTCCAGGTTGACACTTTATCCACTGCGCCACCACAGGTCAGGCCATGTGAAACTTCTTATACTGCTGAAAGTTTCTCTGGGAAATGTTCTCTGAATTTGAAGAGTTATGTGTACCTTTGCTTTTTTTCTTTCTTTTTTTTTTTAAATTTGCTGACTAGATGGTTGAAAATGAAAGATACTTGTTCAGTAAAAGCTAAACTATTAGTAGTTGGATTAAATTCTTCACATATAATTTCTGATTAATACAGAAAGTAATATTTTATACATGTATCTTTAGAAAAAGGTTATAAGTATTTTTAATGCATATTGAATGACATAGAGTAAAATTTTTTATCTATTTCTTATCTGTTACAGAGAAATTCTTACTACAGGATTATACCAGAACAAAATATTACTGTAAAGTTAATTTATTATTAACTTTGTTTTCAATAGCCAACATCATCAAAATGTCTAACATATATAAGCTGTATCTAATCTAAGCCTGAAAGGAAAATAAATTTCTGACTAAAACTATTAGATCTTAACATAGGGCTCATTAGCAATATCAAAATGTATCATTACCACATACTTTTAAAACAAGGATCACTGATTATTATTATTTACTTCTAGTGTTTGAAATAAAATGCTCTACTTTTGAAGAATTTATTTTGAAAGATAATTTTTTTCCAGTATGTAATAAATAATATTAAATTAGCTGACCCATCAGGATGTTAGCTTTTCAATACTGGGAAACATAAAAACATTATAAAACTAAACTTGAATGTTCATGATTATAACTTAAGAAAAGTACAGTCATGATAGTTTCACTGTACCAAGAATAAATCTTCCTCTGCATGATGACTTGAAGGAATCCAGTTTTTTTTTAGCCTCAGAAGGGTCCTATAATATGTTAGTAAACTTATATTCTATGGGGACCACTGCATTGCCATAGGTTAACCTAGCATACTTTAGTCTTGAAGGATTTATTACATTTTGGTCTACTGATCTAAAAGCCAGCAAGAGGACAGATGTGCTAGTAATTGGGCCTTTTAGAAATATTTGACATAATCATGCAGTGGAGTGGAACAAATTTTATTTTTTCAGAACACAGTTCTAGCTCTGAAAAGATGCAGTTTATAATAAAATCATGTTATCCTAAACTCTAATCTGCACATATAAAAATATCATCTCATATCCCTCTCTCAGCTTCAGATGGTTCCACTAAAGTTCTTTCACAAGTACAGTACTGGATGTTGTGTTAGCCACTGGACTTCGAGCTGATCTGCCAGTAATCTCTCAAACCCTGGTTACCTCTTCCTTCATTCTTTACCTTTCTTTCCATATTCCTCTCTTTCCATCACTTATACCTGGATGCTTGAGTCATTCTCTGAGCCAATAAAAAAAGCCTCCAAAGAGCAAAAATAAAATAAACATAAAAGCCAGTGTACTCTTCAGTTTGTGTTTCATTTCGTGAACCCATTCATTGTTACTAATTGCTAGCTCTTGATAATTTAATGTTTGCTTTTCTTTGTGTGGAATGAGTAAAGAGATCTTATAGCTAAGTCACAGGCTCCCACTGGTATTTCCAGTAGTACAAAACTTAATATAGACATGAAGAAATTCTAGGCAGAGGAAAATGCAAGAATTAATACTTTGAGGCAGGAAGGAAGTAATTACAGTTTGAGGAAAAGACCAAAGGCAGAGTAGCCATGCAAGCCATGATAAAAAATTTAAACTTTCATCTAACTGCTAAGGGAAGACAATGAAGCATCTCAAGCAGGGGAATCATGCTTTGATTTATAGTTCTAAAAGATCATTCAGATTGCAGTGGAAGAATGAATTGTAAAGGCAAAAGTAAAAATAAAAAAATCATTTGGAAACCATTGCAGTAATCTAGGCAAGACATACATTTTTGAGATATAATTTGCAAAATTCAATGGTGGGATGACTATGGAAGGAAGTGAAAATGGGATAATTAAAGATGACCAATACTTTTCACTTGTGCCGCAGAGTGGTACCATTACTGAATGAAGGAGCTTGAGTAACAACACGTTTGAAATTAGAGTGAGCACTAAAGAGTTTCATTTGGGAATATCATTTGTGAGATGGCATCATCACATTAAATGTTCAAGCCTTTTCAATATTAAACCGAAACAACATAAAGATCTGTCTCAATCTTGCTGGGTCTCTAACCTTTTCTTGGCTTTCTTTGTCAAGCTTCTTGAAAAAAATTCTCTCACCTCATTTTTTCTTCAATCTTTTATACTTTGACCTCTAATAGCACTATGTACTCTGAGGATACTCTTGCTATTCTTGCTGTAGAATATTAGTGCACAATTTATGGTTCCTGAAAGAGCAATATCAGTATCATCTGGAACCTTGTCAAAAAATTCTCAGGCTCCCTTAACTCTATATCTGATTCTGAATCAAAATGGACCCAGGAATTTCTCTTTTCATAAACCCTCTCAAATCATTCTGAGGTGCAGCAAAGTTTGCATAAACAGTACTGTGGAAGGATCATAGAGCTCCCCTTTAAGTCCAAGGCAGTCATTCCCCCAACCTCTGGGAGTTTGGCAGCAGAAAACTCTTAAGTAAACCCCTCTTAATAGGAGTGATTACCCTCCCAAATGCAGCTAAGAGCCATCTGGCCCCAAAACCACCCAAATATGTGCAATTTTTATTTGTCAATCATACCTCAAGATTAAAAAAAATGTCTTTCCTACCCATGGAATTTTTTTTTAAATGCCAAGTTTTTATACCAGTTGAAAACTCCAGACATATATACCAATTGTTTATTTTACCTAGACGGCTTTCTGTTTTCTACTTTAATTAAACAACAAAGATTTAGTAAGGTGATGATTATTCCACAAATATTTATTAAGTACTGACTGTGTTCCTGGAAATATTCTGAAGACTTACAGTGTTTTACAGTGTATTGCTCATGCAATACAAATCCCTGATATACAGAGTTTATATTCAAGTGAGAGCCCACAGACAAGGAACACTAAACCTAATAAATAAATGTGTATGACAGTAAACTGGTAGGTCTAACAAAACAGCTGATCAGAAGAGATTGTGCAGTACCAGAGGTTACAAGGATGAAATTTTTTAAATGGTGGTTTGGGTAGGCATTCTGAGAAAGTCATCATTGAGCAAATATATAGTGGAGATATGGGAATTTGCCATGCAGCTCTCTAATAGAATACAGGGGGTCCTTGGGTTAGTACAGCCTCGACATACGATGTTTTGAGTTTATGACACTCACTCCCATGTATACTTAAAAAAATTGGACGTGAGTGTTCTGGCTTATGCTGTTAGAGTCTTACAGGTAGAATCATCTCCAGCATCTCCTGAATGTTCCTTAAGCAATCCTGATTCACCTGACCCAGTATCTCCAGCACCTTCTGCAGGTTCTCCTGCCTCTGCAGCTTCCTCCTCCCAATAGGTCACTCTCTCCCACCTTGCAATGCCCCTTCTAGTGTGCAAGCCAACCACAGGAATAAAGGTAAGGAATTTTTTTGCACTCATTTTTTCTGTTACTATAGTACAGTGTATAGTACAGTATATTTATGTCATTTTCCTTTTTCTGTGGTTTAGTTGTGTTTTTATGTTCTAGATTATGATTTTACCACTGTGTTAGGATAGATAAGTGACTTAGGCTAGGGTGTGTTTTGACTTACACCCAAATTTGGGTTACATCACTTTCAGAGAAACAGAACCGTGTCATAACCCGAGGATCTCCTGTAGTCTTTCAGTTGAGAAACTAAACTGTTTAAGGGCCCTAAGATAAGAATGCACCTGATTGGTATGAGGAGCAGCAAAAAGGCATTGTGGCCAGGTAAAGTGAGCAAATAGAGAAGTAGAAGATGATGCGTCGTAGAGCTGTCATGGAACAGTTTATAGAGATGACTTTGTGCCATTGAAAGAAGTTCAGTTTTGGGATAAAATTGGGGCTATTGAAAGATTTTAGTATACGATAGAAATAATTTAACTTACTTTTTGAAAGGATTTCTTTAGATACTGTTTTGAAAATTGGCTATCTGGGGAAGCAGGGCAGAGCAGGGACCCAGTCAGGCAGCTGACACAGTCATCCATAGGAGGTGGTCATAATGGAAGTAATGAGCGAGCCTAGATATATACTGCTCACAAAAATTAGGCGATATTTTATTGCTTTATATTCATTTTGAAATATCCCCTAATTTTTGTGAGCTGTATATTTTCAATATAGAGCTAACACGACTTGCTGGAGTACTAGATTTAGAGAAGGCATGAGGCAAAGATGACTCCAAAATTTACTACCCAAATACCTGGAGAAATAGCGCTCCCATGAGGTAGGAAAGACTGGGTAGAGCAAATAATGGCAAAATGATCCCGAGTGCATTTTGTTATATTGACTTTGAGATAGCTACTAGAAGGTGTTGAGGAGATTGTTGGATATAAGACTGGAAATAAAAAGAACTATCTAGACTAATGATAAAACTTAAGAAGTCATTGCTATACACATAATATATATTTTTTAAATATGGGATTGGTTGAAATTATATATTAAGAAAATGAGTTAAGTCAACAAGAGAAATATATGAGCTAGGATACCTCAATATTAAAAGTCATGAAAACAAAACAACAACAAAAAGGAAGACTGAGTCAATACATTGAGAAGAAATAGCCCAGGAGGTAGAAAGGAAACAAAGTTTTGTGACATAGTAGCCAAATTAAAAAAAAAAAATGTTTGTTATGTAAGAGAAACTAATTGTGGCAAATTGGGCTTCTCTATGAAAGAAGATGACTTTTACTATTATATACTTTTCTATTGCTATATAACAACACTTCTTGATCTTTTGAATCTCATAGCACACATAAACTAATTACTAAAATTCTGTGGCACAACAAAAAGTTTTTTGCTGACCTGACTAAAAAAAGCCTAATTTTGAGTCATTCACATCAGACAGCTATTGTTGTGTTGGCTGTTGTCAGTTTTTAAATTTGAAAGTCTGAGTAAAAGGGTCAGTGCCCCTGACTAAATAGGTATTGCATGTGTTAAAAATTCTTGTGGCCCATTGGTTAAAAATCACTGCTAAATAACAAACTACCACAAACTTACTGTGAAATAATTTATCTTCCTGTTTCTGAGGGTCAGGAATCCAGTATGTCTTAATGGGGTTTTCTGTTCAAGATCTCACAGGGCTCAAATCAAGGAGTTAGCTGGCTGCATTCTCATCAGGAGATGGAGGGAGAATCTTACAAGTTAACTCAGATTGTCTGCAGAATCAAAACTGTGAAAATATATTTGTTATTTCAGTTTTTAAAGCATAGTACTTATTGAGTTTCTAACAATGTGTCAGGCTACTAGATGATATGGAAAATGGAATGATCAACTACATTGAGATATTTTTTTCAGGGAATACATAATATTATAGGTTAGATAAAATCTACGCATGAACTACTGTAGAGGTTATTCTAAGAAATACATGTTCATTTTAACTTGAGACATGGCTGTAGATATGAAACAGAATGTTTTTTTTTTTTTTTTTACAGAGACAGAGAGAGTCAGAGAGAGGGATAGATAGGGACAGACAGACAGGAACGAAGAAAGATGAGCAGCATCAATCATCAGTTTTTTGTTGTGACACCTTAGTTTTTCATTGATTGCTTTCTCATGTGCCTTGACCATGAGGGTACAGCAGACCGAGTAACCCCTTGCTCAAGCCAGCGACCTTGGGTCCAAACTGGTGAGCTTTGCTCAAACCAGATGAGCCTGCACTTAATCTGGCGACCTTGGGGTTTCGAACCTGGGTCCTCCGCGTCCCAGTCCGATGCTCTATCCACTGCACCACTGCCTGGTCAGGCCAGAATGTAATTTTTAACTTGATATTAGATGACAGTGGGATTTAACTCTGTGTAAAGCAAACAGGCAGTTTCTCTTCACAGAGCATTATCACAGTTTGCCTGGACTACAGACATACCTGTAGCTATGACTGGAAATTAGAAGTAAAATCCAGGTTTTGTGGAGCCATAGTCTTATGCAGTTTCAGGAGCCATTTTTTAAAAAAAGAATGCAATATCACAAATAAAAAACGCCTTTGGCCATTTAACTGCCATCCACGATGAAAGGGAGTGGAATGGGGGGGAGGAGTCAGAGTGGGAAATACAACTGTCTCCACTGATCGTTATTAGATTATTTTAATTTTGCTAATTTTCAAATAACGTGACCATGTAAACACAAAACTGTGTTCCTTCCATAGAAAAGACCCATGCTGAGGGGCCCTGAAGCCAAGTTTCATTCGATTTATGGTCACCCCACTTCTGCTGGAAGTGTACGGAGGGTTTGAGAGCATGGCTAAGCAGTTGGTCTTCAGGACTGAAAGAGGTACTACTGAATAAAGTGTAAAGTGTAAGCAGCTACTGTATTTCCCCATGTATAAGACATTTCCATGCATAAGACTCACCTTAGTTTTGGGGCCTGAAATTTGAAAAAAATTGCATTACATAAAGTTATTGAACTCAAGTTTTATTCATCATAAAATTGGTAAAAGTCCTCATCACTGTCAAAACTCTCATCCATTAGCTTGTCCTCATCTGTCAACAAGCATGAAAAAGTGGGAAATGAGAGTAAAAAAATCTACAACAATGAGAGCAAAAACAAGTGAAAAAAGTAGGAAGTGCAAGTAAAAGAATCTACAACCACTATATAAGACACATCCCATTTTTAGACCCCAAATTTTTCAAAAAAGGTACATCTTATACATGGGGAAATATGGCACCTGAATTATTTGAACCATGAACCAATTTTACCTAAAACATCTAAATCACTGATACGTGAGAAATATATATGTTGGGATTTATTTTGTCATGACTTGTCCATAAAACTTATTTCATTCTTTATATTATATCATCCAAGTGAAATTAAAAGAAAAAATATAGCCATTTATGAATGTGGATTTTTTAGATAATTATCAATTCTATGTCTTTATGAATAACAGATTTTTTTACAATTATTTAAAAATATAAAACATTGAGCCTGACCAAGAGGTGGAGCAGTAGAGCTTCAGACTGGGTTGCAGAGGACCAAGGTTCAAAACCTCAAGGTCACTGGCTTGAGTGTGGGATCATAGACACGGCCCCATTGTCACTGGCTTGAACCCAAGGTTGCTGGCTTAAGCAAGGGGTTACTTGCTCTGTTGTAGCCCTGACAAAGGCATATATGAGAAAGCAATCAATGAACAACTAAGTTGTCGCAACAAAGAATTGATGCTTCTCATCTCTCTCCCTTTCTGTCTGTCTGTCCCTATCTCTGTCTCTCTCTGTCTCTGTCACATACAAACACATGGGGAAGGGAGAGAAATAATTAGAAATAATAATTTTTTAATATAATTCAAGAAATAAATATATATAAAACATTGAAACCTGGCTCTGGGATTTGTCTTTGAGTTGGCAAGGTAAACTATGTAGATCTATTTTTTTTTCCAGTAAAAGAAAGGAAAATTTATAGTTTTGCTTGTTGTTTCTGTTCTCTACATTACATGGCCTACTTCCTTGATTTTCATTGTAAACTGAGTTCGATGAATTACTTCTATACTGATGCAGAACTTTTACTCATCTATCACCTTGCTATTCAAAGTGCGGTCTGTGGATCTCATTAAAGTTTGAGAAGAACGGGCTTATAAGACCTAGCAAACAAACTTTCAGGAGCTTCATGGGAACACTTTAAAAATCTTTGTCAAAACCAATCAGTATGTTATGTATATAAATCCAATTAATGTGTTTTTATTTGTCCTTTATTAGTGTCATCATTATAGTGACATATTACCTATAGTAATAAAACTGGCAGTCAAAATTAGTATCCCCCATGCCTTTCAAGCCCTCCTAAATCTCAGAAATTCTATCCATGAAGAAAAAGAAAAAGAAAGTCCCTTCATTTATATGAAAAACAAGACACAATTTATAATAACTCTTCTGAGTCTTTCACAAGATTGTGATTGGCTATAAAAAATAATTCTTTGAAATCTTAGTGAGCCACTCTTACATATTTCATTTTTATCATAAGATTTATACAATTCTACTGCCAAAATTGAGCTGACACTCATTTTTTACTTTATTGTAAAGAGTTATTTTATTCAGTACATAAATTACCACTAGCATCTTTGGTAAAAATAATAGCATATTATTTGTAAAAATTCTCTAAATTGGTTATTTCTATATAAATATATTAGAATAATAGATTTGCAGAAGTGGAATTATGAAGCTTAATAATCCATCCTCACACCTACCAAGGGAAGCTTTTGCTAGGTTTTGTGTTGGTGACAAGCAATCCCAAAATTTTAAACACCTAAAAACAATGCTGAAGTTCTGTTTGATTACAGATTAGGGGTGTTCTGTGAGGCTGTGTTCCTTGCGCCTTTATTCCAGAATCCAAGCTGAAATGTACAATGTAATTAATCAATTCACTCTCCATCACACTCTAACATTCAAATTTTTAAAACTTTTGTTCACACTAGGTTTGTGTCAGTTATGCTCATATTTCGTTGACCAAGGTGAGTCTCCTGAAAAGCCTTCCCATGGCGCTAGGAAGAACACTCCTTGCAAGGGAAGGCAGTGCAAGTACCTGGAATTTGGGGGATAAATCTCTCATGGGAAGGAAGGGGAGAGCAATAATTAGGAATGATAATTTTTAAATATAATTTAAGATTTATATACATATTTAAATTACTTAATTTTCTTATTTAGATTGCCCAGTCTGAAGCTAAAAAGCTATAGTTTCCTTCTAGCAATAGACTCTCAGTCCTCAGTCAGCCCTATTCATGTATGTACTTCACTGATAAATATGGAAGCTCCAGGCCTTATGAAGGAAAGTTTACCTCAAATGTGAATTTTCTCTTCTAATATCCCTGCAACTTTTACCCTCAGTGCCCAATTTTCTTATTCTGTCTTTGATAACCAGAAGCTGCCTGCGAGCTCATTTTTTCCTTTATTTCTCTGTCTCCCCGTCATAGGTTATTTCTACAGTTTTGAAAGCTTTACTTTCTAATACGTAAATACTGTAACCAAGTTTATATCAAGATATTATTTTACTTAGACAATTTAACTCTTTATCAGTTATATTAAACATATCTCATTAAGAATATGGGTTAGGCCTGACCTATGGTGGCGCAGTGGATAAAGCGTCAACCTGGAAACACTGAGGTCGCCGGTTCAAAACCCTGGCTTGCCTGGTCAAGGCACATATGGGAGTTGATGCTTCCTGCTCCTTCCCCTTCTCTCTCTCTCTCTCCTCCCTCTTTCCTCTCTAAAATGAATAAATAAAAAAATTTTTAAAAAAAGAATATGGGTTAGGAAAGAGGCTGATGGTAGAATTGCAGGTTCTGCATTAGACATGAAGATTGAGTCATGCCCTGTGGTAGAGGAGTTTCTCCTAGAACATTGCATTTGATTATTTGACTTTTCTATGGAAGTAACAATCTCAGACTTGTTCATGGATAACTATAAATCAATGAGACGTTAAAACAAGGGGAAAATTATAACTCTTTATTTCTAACATTACCATAATCAAATAAATAAGACAGTTAAAAATGTTTATCTGAGAGGACTATGTATGAATTAACCAGATAATTTACTGAATTTTAGTTTCCATTGATATGTGCAGACATGCCCTGATTTTTAAAGTTCAGCCAACATTTTTCTGTGTTTTGTTTTTCGTTACAAGATTGTATTCTGTTGGAAACACTGTTCAAAATAATGAGGATTTGTGGTGCCAATCACTTGGGATAAAAATAATTACTTTGTTGAATATTTCTGGGAAGAAACTATAAAAAAAAGCTAAGAAAAAATATGAAATATTCACATACACCTTAACCTCTGTAGATTAAAAAAAATTCCTTTTCATTGTCTCATTTGCTACTATTACTTAAAGTCTAACGGGGTTTCTTCTTCTTTGAGTAAATAAGCCAGGGAGCAGCCCAGAAAACTGTGGCTGATTTATCACTACTGCTCTAATCAGGGAGCTGTTTCTTTAGATAAACTCTTTTGCCTGAAATATTTTCCCTGCTGTGCCATCTAGTTTGATTGGAAAAGCAGTGATCCCTCCCTCATTTCTGTAGTAAAACTAGAAAACTTCCTTTTGCCCTTCAACAGTTTTAAAAAATATATTTTAATAATTCAAAAGTTTGTAGGCTTATAGCAATATGACTTTTTGTACTTGAAGAAACTTGATCTAATGTATGATTTGAAGAATAAAGCCTATTCTTCCAGACCGGTATTTTTGTAGAATTGATATTATGGAAATCTGATCTGACTTTTAAGTCACTATTTTACCTTACAGATGGCAATAAAATTCTAGTAACATCCAGAGCTATGCTATTGTGTTTCTTGAAAGAGCATTTTATAAATGGAACAGAAATGTGCTTACTGAGATTGAAATTCCAGGAGTACAGGTTTTTTATATTTAGAGCTTTAAACTTTTGTAAGGTATAATCACTTAATCATATAATTAGACTTTATATTGTGAACAAAATAATAGTTCTCTTACTTCTATTTCTAAATGGGAAAATGGTTAAATGCAAATAGAAACCACTTAGAAATGCCTAGATAGCTGGAGGGGATTCAGTCTGAAAATTAGACCAGGAGTGATCAATCTTGATTATTTTTAAATGTAACTGGGCCCCCAAAGCACAGTTCAGTAACTGATATACCTGTTTGCAGGCAGTACTGAGAGGTTCTTCTTTTCTAAATTCTGTAACAGCTATTGTTAGAAAAAAATGTTTAAAATTCAAACTAAGCCAAATACAAGTACAGGTACATGATTTATCTAGATAACCTTATTCTACATGATTCTAAATAGTGTTATAAATTGAATCTTTTGTTTTTTTTCTATTTTTAATTTAATTTATTAGGGGGACACTAGTTAACAATTATACAGGTTCCAGGTGTCCAATTCTACAACACATCTCTGTACACCACATTGTGTGTTCACTGCCCCAAGTCAAGTCTTCATGCATCACCATTTATGCCTCCAAATTTATTCTTTTGAATAATTTATTCCTCTTGAATGGTAATTTGTTTTAAATATCTATATGATTTCCATGTGGGACTGGGGACTGTGGGAAATAGAATTTGGATAAATCTTGGAGTTATTTATAGGACTTCCTTAAAAATTTTTATTTTGTAATTCAGTATGACATAAGACTTTCTTCTTAGAAACACTGAGGCTTCAAAGGGAAATACAGATCTGAAACAGGTCCTTAGGAATTTAAAATTTTTATAAAATGTCTTATATTTGATAACTTTCAGTTCTTTAGTTTATACTGTGTGTCATGTATACACGTGTATATGTATATACATATCCAAATCAAATGATTAGTTTATTTAAGACTTTTAAAATAAATTTTATTATGAAAAAATTGATAGAAGAATAGTATAATTGTGATTATATAATATTTGTTCCAAACTGATGAATAAGATATATTTAGCCTTGTATTTAATTGCAGAATAAGTTGCATCACCAAAATTTTATTAAAATATGGATCTCAAAACATTTAAATAAGTATATTTTTCCAGGATTACTTTACTGTGTTGTATGTATGCCAGAAGAGAATGCAAAAATGTGAAATGATTTTTCACTTATTTATTAAGACAATGTATTTTATAGAATTTTAGATTACTAATTGTGAAGTTGCCTTGTGAATTCCCCAGAAAATAGCATATTTTTAAGCCATAGAACACCTAAATAATTTGTATATTTCACATATTTGCTGAAAAAAAAAAAGCATATATGGGAAAAGATGCTGTGGTAGAAAAGTCTGTTTAAATTATCCCAGAAAAATTAGTGCACCCAAATTTTTATACTTTTTGTTCTGGTGCAAAATAACATTTAGATTTCTTTAAAGTTTTAAAATAAAATTGTGTTATACAATTACCTTTTAATGCTCATTTATACCAATTCTTAGAACATGTCAACTGAAAAGTATTCTAAAACATGAGATTAGATTTTAAATCTTTATAACTGAATCATTGAAATGTTTATTCAAGGTTAGTTCAGAGAAATTTTATTCACATTCTCCAAATGTATTTATAGATGTATACATAAAAAATCATAAAGAAAATAGGATATACTGTTTACAATAGGCTAATGCAAATAAAGGTTATATGGTGTCCTTGTACATTCTTTTTTGCGACTTCTTAAAATTTAACATGGCTTTTAAATAAAAAGTTTAAAAGATTTAAAATATCCAAAATTGTTTTTATTAATTTGTAGCTTAACTGAATTTTTTATTCAAATTGGTTAATTTTGGAGTCCTGTAATTGTATATTATGAAAATTTATAAATATTTGCTAGGCACTTTTACATCTATTTACTCCAATTTGACCACATTTTTTATATCTAAAATTCCAACTTTAAATAAATAAATTTGAGAATGGTGAGCACACTCTCCTTCTTGAAATACTTTGTTCACTTAGCTTTCAAGACACCACATTCTCCTAGTTTTGCTCTCTCATTCTTCCTGTTCTTTCTCAGTCTTCTTTCCTGGGTTTTCTTTCTCTCCCTAATCTTTTAAACATTGGAGGGCTTGGTGTTTGGTTTCTTTCGCTATTCCTTGCTCATTTTCATTCCTTGGCTTGGTGATTTTTAGTCTCTTGCTTGAAACAAGTGTGTGTGTTGATAATTTCCAAATGAACATCCCTATCTAGTAGATCCTTTATTTTCAGATTCATCTGTCCAACTGACTCCCTGATACCTCTACTGAGATGTCAAACTCTCATCTTTACCCTGACCTGTCCAAAAGTGAATCACTAGTTTTATCTTCAACATGTATTTCCATATTATTGCCTTTACTATCACATTTTTTCCCAAACCACCAACATCTGAACCTAGATTATATCAAAGCCTTCTAACTATTCTCCTTATTTCTGACCTGCTCCTTTCAGACTAATTTAATTTTTTAGTGAGAAAGACAGAGACACAGAGAGAGACACATAGGGACAGACAGACAGGAAATGAGAGAGAGATGAGAAGCATTAATTCTTTGTTGTGGCACCTTAGTTGTTCATTGATTGCTTTCTCACATGTGCCTTGACCGGGGGGCTGCATCTGAGCCAGTGACCCTTGCTCAAGCCAGAATCCTTGGGCTCAAGCCAGAGACCTTTGGACACAAGCCAGCGACCATGGGGTCATGTTGATGATTTTATGCTCAAACTGGTGACCTTGGGGTTTCAAACCTGGGTCCTCTGTGTCCCAAGCTGACACTCTATCCACTGTGCCACACACTGGTCAGGCCAGACTAATTTCATTATTTTTTTTTCATTTTTCTGAAGCTGGAAACAGGGAGATCCAGTCAGACAGACTCCCGCATGCGCCCAACCGGGATCCACCTGGCATGCCCACCAGAGGCGATGCTCTGCCCATCCTGGGCATCGCCATGTTGTGACCAGAGCCACTGTAGCGCCTGAGGCAGAGGCCACAGAGCCATCCCCAGCGCCCGGGCCATCCCTGCTCCAATGGAGCCCTGGCTGCGGGAGGGGAAGGGAGAGACAGAGAGGAAAGTGCGGCAGAGGGGTGGAGAAGCAAATGAGCGCTTCTCCTGTGTGCCCTGGCTGGGAATCGAACCCGGGTCCTCCACACGCTAGGCCAACGCTCTATCGCTGAGCCAACTGGCCAGGGCCCTAATTTCATTTTTAAAAATATACACATTTTTCCCTGACCAGTTAGTTCAGGAGTAGAGCACTGGCCTGGCACATGGAAATTGTGGCTTCAATTTCCGGTTAGGGCACAAAAGAGTAGCGACCACTTTCTTCTTCATCCCACCCCTTCCACTTCTCTCCCCCCACCCCATGGATCATTCAAGCAAATTGGCCCAGGGCTCTGAGGATGGCACTATGGCCTCACTTCAGGCACTAAAATAGTTCAGTTGTTGAATAACAGAGCAACAGCCCCAGATGGACAGAACATTGTCCCATTGGGGGCTTGCTGGGTGGATCCTGGTTGGGGGACATGTGGGAGTTTGTCTGCCTTCCTGTCTCTCACTTAATAAAAAAAAAAAAAAAATATATATATATATATATATATATATATATACATTTAAAGCCATAAATATCCCTCAAACATTTTTCTAGTTATATCTCGCAAATTTTGATATCTTAATTTTTATTATCACTCAGCTCAACAAAATATTTTCTAATTATCTCAGTATTGTTTTTGACATAAGACTTAAAATAAAAATATATTTAGTTTTATAAATTTGATGTCTTCTAGATATCTTAATGTGACTCATATTTAACTTAATTTGTGACTAGATAATATACCCTTTTGATTATAATTCTCTTAATTTTATTAAAGGTTGTTTTCACAAGATATTTTGGTGAATAAATTATGTTACTTGAAAATAATGTGTATTCTGTAGTTGTTGGATATATTTTTCTTCAAATAACAACTAGATTAAAGAGGTTGATATAGTTGTTCAGATGATCAATCTCTTCACTGATTTTATATACTTTTCTTTTTAGTTTTAGAATTTCCATTTGGTTCCTTTTTATAGTTTCCTTTGCTAAAATTTATCTTTTTATTTATAGAAGTATGATATTCTTTAGTTCATTGAGAATAATTAAAATACCTTTTAAATTAACTGATATTTACTAATTTCATCATCTGAGTCTTTTCTCTTGATACTGGGACACATCTTAGTTCTTCGTATGTTGAGTAATTTTGAATTATATCTAAGACTTTGAAATTGTTTTTTCATGGAAACCATGGATTCTATTACATTCCTTTAAATGGAATTGAGTTTTGATTTTAGCAAGGAATTAAGTTGAGTGGACTCAAACTGCAAACACTGTCAAGTTGAGTGGACTCAGCATTCTGCCTGACACATGCATAGTTCTTGGGGCGGGCATAGACTTAGGCACAGTCTATATACAGAATTTAGGGTAACCTACACCTAGTTCTACCACTTCAAATGACTCCTTCATTTCTCAGTGCTGGGCATGGTTGTCCTGAACCCTAAACTCAGGCTTTTTCATCTAGAAAGAATGTGTTTGGATTTTTTTTTCTTATAATTTTTAACCTAATCTTCAAAAAGAGGTAACTCACTTGTTTCTAGTGCCATTGGCCTGGTGCTGGTTTACACTCCTTTAGAATTAATTTGCTTTTATTCATACTTCATGCCTCTAAGTTTTTGTGTTTCCTTTATTTTGCTTTGACCTAAATTTAGGGTTGTTAATTGTGTGAGGGTGGAGCTCAGGCAGTGATGTCAGAATTGGAACTCCCAAGTCTATTCTGTATAAATATTCAAAGTTATTTTGTGAAAATCACATCAAATTATATAACTTGTTTTTTCAACATCCTACAATCGTTTCCCAACTCATTCAGAATGAAATTCAAATTTCTTATCATGACTTATTTCATTACCCAGCCACTGCAACAACCTGACTGCATCTCTCATTCTTTATCTCTGGATGTGTGCCACTCAGGCATACTGTCCTTTATCTATTACTCACTTGAGCACATTAGGTCCATTTGTCTCTCGAGACTTCGCATCTGTTTTCTTCTTGGAATATTCTCTCCGCCAAACATAGACATGGCTTGGCCCTTAAAATCTTCAGGCCTTTACTCAATTGTCACTACACTTTTAAAAAAGTTAAAAAGATAATACAGAAAGTTCTTAGATGAAATGCACTCAACACCCCCTCCCACATTACTAGTATTTTGTTAGTATGGTATATCTGTTACAATTAATGAACCAATTCTGGTACACTATTATTAACTAAAGTTCATCAATTTTTGACATTTTCTTGGTTTTTACATAATATGGTTTTTTTGGTCCAGAATCCTATCCAGGACACCACATGACATTTAGTTGTCTCTTTAGGTTCCTCTTGGCTATGACAGGATCTAAGACTTTCTCTTTTTTTAAATGACAGGAGGGGAGATAGTGAGACAGACTCCCACAAGTGCCCTGCCTGGGATCCACCTGGCAACCACCATCTGGGGCTGTTGCATTTTAAAAAAGCATTTTCTTAGTTCTAAACCTATAAGATGATTTATCTTGTATATTTCCTGCCCTACTCCTAGAACTAACTATTTTTCCAAGGATTCTTTGTTCTTTTTAATTGGAGAACAATATTAGAAACTAAGATATGGGTGGTAAAAGTGCTCATTGCTACTGGGGTGATATTATTTCTAGGCTCTCTCAGATGACAGCATAAGGAAATATATGGTTATACTAACACACACACACACACACACACACACACATATATATAATCTCTATATGTAATTATCTGTCTCCATATTAAGCCACACATAAGTTCATACTGATGTCTCCAACTCTAACACATTATCACATCAATCATTCTAGCCTGTTTGTTTATTTATAACCTCATATCCAACAATCTAGCTTTCACCAAAAGTCATACATTTATTCATTTACTTAATACTTCAACTACAGTACACACACACACTATAAATTTTTATAATTCATCCCCATGGGAAACAACTTCATCAATTAGAATATAATACTCCCCCCCTTTTAGTCTTAAATACTTCATTTCCAAAGTGAGTTATATCAGCAGCTGTCTCCCAAATTCCTTCACTGAAGTTGTTTATAAGCCAATTAGATGGTTTTGTTATACTGTTCATTCCATCCTGAGATATTACTAGCCTCCTAATTATTTTTACTTGCATACATTAAGGTTCACTCTTTGTGTTGTGAAGTTCAATTAATTTTGAAAAATGCATAATGCCATATATTCACAATTACAGTATTATAGAAAATAGTTTCACTATCCTAAAAAACTTGTGTTTTATCTAGTCAGCACTCCCCCTCTTTTTTCCAAAACCCATGATATCTACTGATCTTTCTTATTTTTATTTTTATTTTTCTTAAGCCAAAAGCAGGGAGGCAGAGAGACAGACTCCTGCATGAGTGAACCAGGATGCTCCTGGCAAGCCCCTTATGGGGGGATGCTCCACCCATCTGGGGCTGTTGCTTTCTTGCTCAGCAACTGAGCTATTTTAATGCTTGAAGGAAGGTCATGGAGCCATCCTCAGCACCAGGGGCCAACTTGCTGGAATGAGCTGCAGGAGAGAAAGAGAGAGATAAAGCGGGAGAGAAGGGAGATGAGGAGGGGTAGAGAAGCAGATGGTCGCTTCTCCTGTGTGCCCTGACTGGGAATCGAACCCAGGACTTCCACAGGCCGGGCGGATGCTCTACCACTGAGCCAACCAGCCAGTGCCTCCATATCTACTGATTTTTCTAATGTCTCTATAGTTTAACTCTTTTCAGAAATCTATATATTTGGAACCATAAAATACATGTTTTTTTTAGTCTAACTTCTTTTATTTAGAAATAAGTATTTAAAATTCATCAATGTATGTACATTCCTTGATAGATCATTTATTTTTAGTGCTAAATAATATTCTATCAATATTATAAAGATGTAGCACAGTTTATTTACCTATTTATCTATTGAAGGACTTCTTGGTTGCTTTCAGTTTGGGAAAATTATACATAAAGTTGTTATAAACATTCATGTGTAGGTTTTGTTTGGATCTAAGTTTTCAAGTCATTTGGTTAAATATTCAGGAGCACAATAACTGAATCATATGATAAGACTATGTTTAGCTTTGTAGGAAATTAGCAAACTAATGTTCAAAGTGGCTGTGCTATTTTTCATTGTCATTAGAGCTGAATGAGTGTCCCTGTTGCTCCATGTTTTCGTCCACATTTAAAACTGTCAGTGTCTTATATTTCAGCCATTTAAATTGGTGTGTAATAATATCTCATTATTATTTTAATTTGAAATTTTCTATTGACAAATCATATTGATTATCTTTTCATATGCTTATTTGCCATTTGCTTATCACTATTGATATGCAGTTCTTTTAGCCATGTTTTAATTATGTTAGTTTTCTCATTGTTAAATTTAAAGTAGCTTTTTTGTGTGTGCGCATAGTTTTGGATGCTAGTCCTTTATCAGAAATGCGTTTTCCAAATATTTTCTTTCAATATGTAACTCTTCTCAATGCTCACATTTTTCCAAATCAAATGATGTAAATGTGTTTAAAATGTATAAAGCTGAAGTCTTATTCTATTCCAATGTAAAATGTTTCAAAACGTAACTAGTTAAAACATAGATTACTCTCTCAAATAGTTTTTAATCATATGTGAAGTGAATGTTTGTGTATATATGTATATTTTACCTGTACTACGAAGGAATTCAGTTGCCTGATAAAAGTAAATTAATTTATTGACTTTTATATTGTAGATATTCATGAAAAACAAAAAAGATTATGTCAAAATTAAAGTCCAAAACAAGTAACAGATTTTTTATTGCATGGAATATAAATGTTAAAGCACTAATGTGGATAGCTGTGATTTTAGAGGCCTTCCTTCTCAGTATGAAAACCATTATATGTCAATGTTAGTATTTTTTTTTCAGCCTTGATGTCTCTGTCTGGAAATTTTTCTTGGCTATGAATTAATTTCTATTATGGCAGTAGAGGAATTATAATCACATTAAATGCTGGTATTTTGATAGGTATACAAAAAAAGAAATAAATGAGTCTGAGATGTTTTTGTACTTCTTGAATTTCATCATTCTTTATTAATGCTCACTGAAAGAGCTCATTTGAGGTAGTTTTGATTGTAAATTCCGTATGTCAATTAGTAAAGCATAGTTGCCAAAATATGAAGAACAGAAACAGAAGGGAATGCTTAACCAAGCATACCACATACCAGCTAGTCATTGTTGAAAAACCGTTGTTGAGAGAAATATATGTGAAATGATTTTGGTAGTCTGAGAATTTTAGAAAGTGATCATAAAAGAGTAAGGTGAGTTGGGTATAGATAATTATGTGTAAGAGTATATGTATATTCATCATTGTACATCATTTCCACTAGTTTCTGCATAATGGTTTAGTGATTACTGTCATCTAGACTTGGTGGAAAAAATAAACTGCTATACATATAAAGCTGTTTCTCAAAAGAGTGATTGACTCCTTCCAAGACCCTAGATATTAAGAATTTATATTATTTTTTCTAGGGGAAATAGAGTAATGGTAAAGAAATAAAAAGATGAATGTTTTTAGTTTCTTTTCTTTTCTTTTTTTTAGAGAGAGAGAGGGAAAGAGAGAGAAATGGAAATACAGACAGGGACAGAGAGGAAGGGAGAGAGATGAGAAGCATCAACTCGTAGTTGCAGCACCTTAGTTGTTCATCGATTGCTTTTGCATATATTCCTTTTTTTTATTTTATTTTATTTATTTTTTTATTTTCTTTCTGACTTACTCGGTCTGTCATGGTTACTCCATATAATTTTCTTTTGGGTAGCTTGATCAACAAGGGCATTCCTAGGCCTTGGCCAGTTGGCTCAGTGGTAGAGCATTGGCCTAGTGTGCAGGATTCCCAGGTTCGATTCCCAGTCAGAGCACACAGAAGAAGCGCCCATCTACTTCTCCACCCCTCCCCCTCTCCTTCCTCTCTGTCTCTCTCTTCCCCTCCCGCAGCCAAGGCTCCACTGGAGCAAAGCCACCCCAGGCACTAAGGATGGCCCCATGGCCTCTGCCTCAGGTGCTAGAATGGCTCTGGTTGCAACAGAGCAACACCCCAGATGGGCAGAGCTTTCCCTCCTGGTAGGCATGCCAGGTGGATCCCGGTCAGGCGCATGCGGGAGTCTGTCTGACTGCCTCCCCATTTCCATCTTCAGAAAAATACAAAAAATAAATAAATAAAAGAAAAAATACAACCCCCCCCAAAAAAAAAGAGAGAAAAGAAAAAAAAAAGGGCATTCCCTTGTGCTAAAGCTCCAGGGAGCATGGAGTGAGCTTGAGTATGTCCTATGAAACATGGAGCTCTATGTTGACATATAAGTCTTTGAAGAAGGGGGAACTGCTGAAATAGTTCATCAGCATTTGTCCCTAAGACAGCAGTCTTTATACTGGAAACACCATAAGTAAATATTTGCTATCTGTCTATAGATTAAAGGGTGAATATGGCAAATGCTGAAAAGCCATGATCTTTGAGCCCCTCCCCTTCCCCAACCCCCTCCCTCTCCTCCCCCAACCCTGTAACCCCAACACTGTTGTCCATATCTCTGAGTTTCATCTTTATGTCCCACCTATGTATGGAATCATATAGTTCTTAGTTTTTTCTGATTTACTTCTTTCGCTCAGTATAATGTTATCAAGGCCCAACATGTTATTGTAAAAGATCCTATGTCATCATTTCTTATGGCTGAGTAGTATTCCATAGTATATATATATATACACCAAAGCTTTTTAATCCACTCATCCTCTGATGGACACTTGGGCTGTTTCCAGATCTTTGCTATTGTGAACAATGTTGCCATAAACATGGGGGTGCATTTCTTCTTTCAAACAGTGCTATGGTGTTCTTGGGGTATATTCCTAACAGTGGTATAGCTGGGTCAAAAGGCAGTTTGATTTTTAATTTCTTGAGGAATCTCCATACTGTTTTCCACAGTGGCTGCACCAGTCTGCATTCCCACCAGCAGTGCAGGAGGGTTTCCTTTTCTCCACATCCTCACCAGCACTTATTCTGTGTTGTTTTATTGATGAGCACCATTCTGACTGGTGTTAGGTGATATCTCATTGTGGTTTTAATTTGCATTTCTCTAATCATTAGTGATGTTGAACATTTTTTTATATGCCTATTGGCCATCTGTATGTCCTCTTTGGAGAAGTGTCTATTCATTTCTTTTGCCCATTTTTGGATGGGATTGTCTGTCTTCCTGGTATTAAGCTTTACAAGTTCTTTATAAATTTTGGTTATTAACCCCTTATCAGCCGTAATGTCAAATATATTCTCCCATTGTGTAGTTTGTCTTTTTATTCTGTTCTTATTGTCTTTAGCTGTGCAGAAGCTTTTTAGTTTGATAAAGTCCCATTTGTTTATTCTGTCTTTTATTTCACTAGCCTGTGGAGACAAATCAGCAAATATATTGCTGCGAGAGATGTCAGAGAGCTTACTGCCTATGTTTTCTTCTAAGATGCTTATGGTTTCATGGCTTACATTTAAGTCTTTTATCCATTTTGAGTTTATTTTTGTGAGTGGTGTAAGTTGGTGGTCTAGTTTCATTTTTTTGCAGGTAACTGTCCAATTTTCCCAACACCATTTGTTGAAGAGGTTGTCTTTACTCCATTGTATTTCCTTACCTCCTTTGTCAAATATAAGTTGTCCATAGAGCTGTGGGTTTATTTCTGGGTTCTCTGTTCTGTTCCATTGATCTATGTGCCTGTTCTTATGCCAGTACCATGCTGTTTTGAGTACAATGGCCTTATAATATAACTTGATATCCGGAAGTGTGATACCTCCTGCTTTATTCTTCCTTTTGAAGATTGCTGAGGCTATTTGTGTTCTCTTTTGGTTCCATATAAATTTTTGGAATATGTGTTCTATATCTTTGAAGTAAGTCATTGGTATTTTCATTGGTATTGCATTGAATTTATAAATTGCTTTGGGTAATATAGACATTTTAGTGATGTTTATTCTTCCTAACTATGAGAACGGTATATGCCTCCGCTTATTCATAACTTCCCTGATTTCTTTTATCAATGTTTTATAATTTTCCGAGTACAAGTCTTTAATCTCCTTGGTTAGGTTTATTCCTAGGTACTTTATTTTTTTGTTGCAATGGTAAAGGGGATTGATTCCTTGATTTCTCTTTCTCACAGTTCATTATTAGTGTATAAAAATGCCTCTGATTTCTGAGTATTGATTTTATATCCTGCCACCTTGCTGAATTCATTTATCAGGTCTAGTAGTTTTTTGACTGAGACTTTAGGGTTTTCTATATACAATATCATATCATCTGCAAATAATGATAGCTTTACTTCTTCTTTTCCAATTCAGATGCCTTTTATTTCTTTTTCTTGTCTGATTGCTGTGGCTAGGACTTCCAGAACTATGTTGAATAAGAGTGGTGAAAGGGGGCACCCCTGCCTTGTTCCTGATCTTAAGGGGATTGCTTTTAATTTTTGCCCATTGAGTATTATGTTGGCTGTGGGTTTGTCATAGATAGACTTTATCATATTGAGGTATGTTCCCTGTATTTTCACTTTGCTGAGAGTTTTGATCATGAATGGGTGCTGGATTTTATCAAATGCTTTTTCTGCATCTATTGAAATTATCATGTGGTTTTTCTCCTTTCTTTTGTTTATGTGATGAATCACATTGATTGATTTGTGAATATTGTACCAGCCTTGCCTCCCAAGAATAAATCCCACTTGATCATGGTGTATGATTTTTTTTCATATATTGCTGGATCCGGTTTGCTAATATTTTGTTGAGGATTTTTGCGTCTAAATTCATCAGGGATATTGGCCTATAATTTTCTTTTTTTGTGTTGTCTTTGCCTGGTTTTGGAATCAGAATTATGCTCGCCTCATAAAAGGAGTTTGGAATTCTTCCTTTCTCTTGAATTTTTTGAAATAGCTTGAGAAAGATAGGAGTTAGTTCTTCTTTGAATATTTGGTAGAATTCACTTGTGAAGCCATCAGGCCCAGGACTTTTCTTTTTTGGGAGTCTTTTGATAGCTGTTTCAATCTCATTTGTTATAATTGGTCTGTTTAGGTTTTCTGATTCTTCCAGATTGATTTTTGGAAGATTATATAATTCAAGGAATTTGTCCATTTCATCTAGGTTGTCTAGTTTTTTGGCGTACAGTTCTTTATAGTATTTTCTTACAATATTTTGTATTTCTGTTGTGTCAGTTGTTATTTCTCCACCCTCGTTTCTACTTTTATTTATTTGAGTCCTCTCTCTTTTTTCTTGGTGAGTCTCGTTAAAGGTTCATTGATCTTGTTTACCTTTTCAAAGAACCAGCTCCTGGTTTCATTGATTCTCTGTATTGTTTCTTTAGCCTCTATGTCATTTATTTCTGCTCTGATCTTTATTATTTCCTTCCTTCTACTAGCTCTGGGCTTTACTTGCTGTTCTTTTTCTAGTTCTTTTACATGCAGGGTTAAGTTGTTTATTTGAGCTTTTTCTAGCTTCTTGAGGTATGCCTGTAATGCTATAAACTTCCCTCTCAGGACTGCTTTTGCTGTGTCCCATAAATTTTGAGTTGATGTATGCTTATTATCGTTTGTTTCTAGAAATTTTTTAATTTCTTTTTTGATCTCAATGTTAACCCAATCGTTATTTAATAACATGCTATTTAGTTTCCAAGTGTTTGAATGTTTTTCAATTTTTCTATTGTGGTTGATTTCTAGTTTAATGCCATTGTGATCAGAGAAAGTGTTTGATATGATTTCAATCTTCTTAACTTTGTTGAGACCGCTTTTGTGCCCTAATATGTGGTCTATTCTAGAGAATGTACCATGAGCACTTGAAAAGAATGTATATTCTGCTGTTTTAGGGTGAAAGGTTCTGAAGATATCTATTAAATCGAGTTGATCTAATATGTCCTTTAAGTCTGCTGTTTCTTTGTTAATTTTCTTTCTTGAGGATCTATCTAATGATGTTAATGGGGTATTGAAATCCCCTACTATTATAGTATTGCTGTTGATCTCGCCCTTTAAGTCCATCAAAGTCTGCTTTATATATTTGGGTGCTTCTATATTAGGTGCGTACATATTTATAATGGTATATCTTCCTTTTGGATTGCTCCCTTTATCATTATGTAATGACCTTCTTTATCTCTAACTATGGTCTTTGTTTTAAAGTCCATTTTTTCTGATATAAGTATTGCTACCCCAGCTTTTTTTTCATTTCCATTTGCGTGAAATATTTTTTTCCATCCTTTTATCTTCAGTCTGTGTGCATCTTTTAATTTAAGGTGTGTCTCTTGTAGACAGCATATGTATGGGTCCTGTTTTCTTATCCACGCAGCTACCCTATGTCTCTTGATCAGATCATTTAATCCATTAACATTTAAGGTTATTACTGATATGTAATTGTTTATTGCCATTTTTTTCTTTAAAACTGTATTCCTCTTTTGCTATATTCTTTTTTTTCCTTTGATCTGTTTACAACAGGTCCCTTAGCATTTCTTGCAGCCTTGGTTTGGATGCAGTGAATTCCTTGAGTTGTTTTTTTTTTTTGTCTGTAAAGCTTTTTATTTCTCCTTCAATTTTAAATGATAGCCTTGCTGGATAAAGTAGTCTTGGTTGTAGGTTCTTGGTCTCCATTACTTTGAATATTTCTTGCCATTCCCTTCTGGCCTCAAGTGTTTCTGTTGAGAAGTCAGAAGTCATCCTTATGGGGGCTCCTTTGTAGGTGATAGTCTTTTTTTCTCTAGCAGCTTTTAATATTTTCTCTTTATCACTTAGCTTTAGTATTTTAATTTTGATGTGTCTTGGTGTTGGTTTCTTTGGGTTTCTCCTTAATGGAGTTCTCTGTGCTTCCTGAACATGTCAAATGTTTTCCTGCCTTAATTGGGGGAAGTTTTCCACTATGATATGTTTGAACAAAGTCTCTATCCCTTGTTCTTTCTCTTCTTCTTCAGGAACCCCAATGATGCGGATGTTATTTCTCTTCATGTTGTTACCGAGCTCTCTTAGAGTTTCCTCAGACTTTTTGAGTCTCTTTTCTTTTTTCTGCTCTGCTTCCGTGCCTTTATTTATCGTGTCCTCTAACTCGCTGATTTGATTCTCTGCTTCATCCATCCTGCTTTTAATTCCCTCCTTTGTATTCTTTATTTCAGATATTGTATTTGTCGTTTCTGACTGATTCTTTTTTATTATTTCAATGTCCTTTTTATATTTGTTATCTCTTTATTTAGGTTTTTGTAATGGCCATCTATGGTTGTTCTAATATCTTTGAGTATCCTAACAATCGTTATTTTAAACTCTGCATCTGGTAATTTGGTTATATCTGATTCACTTAGGTCCTTTTCTTGGGATTTCTCTTGGTTTATTTGTGTTGTATTTCTCTGCCTCCACATTTTCTCTTCATGGGAGTGGTTGTGATCCTCACATATATTCCTTGACCAGGGACGGGGACAGCTCCAGCTGAGCCTGTGACTCCTTGCTCAAGATAGTGACCTTTGGGCTTCAAGACAGCAACTTTTGGGCTCAAGGCAGTAACTATCAGGTCATGGCTATGATCCCATGCTCACTCTCACCAGAGACCTAAGGTATTTAAACTCGGGTCCTCAGCATTACAGGTTGATGCTCTATCCATTGCACCACTGCCTCATCAGGCTATTTTTAGTTTCTTATTTCTATTTCATAAAGCACCTATAGAATCTCTGAGAGTACTATATAAATCTATATATTATTACATATTAGAATATAAAGGTTAACTTTGTGTTTTAACAACTGTATAATTCCTTTTAGACAAAGAAATGATTATCATACTTTTGGACTTCAAGAATAGTTATTTTAGTAATTATGTTTCTGCATTTTTTTTTATTATTTTTCAGAAGCTGGAAATGGAGAGGCAGTCAGACAGACTCCTGCATGCGCCCGACCGGGATCCACCCAGCACGCCCACCAGGGGGCAATGCTCTGCCCATCTGGGGCATTGCTCTGTCATGACCAGAGCCATTCTAGCACCTGAGGCAGAGGCCAAGGAGCCATCCCTAGCGCCCGGGCCATCTTTTGCTCCAGTGTAGCCTCAGCTGCGGGAGGGGAAGAGAGAGATAGAGAGGAAGGAGAGGGGGAGGGGTGGAGAAGCAGATGGGTGCCTCTCCTGTGTGCCTTGGCCAGGAATTGAACCCAGGACTTCTGCACGCCAGGCCGACACTCTACCACTGAGCCAACTGGCCAGGACTGTTTCTGCATTTTATAAGCCTGAACATTCTTTTAAATTTTCTATGCAAAAGGATAATAACAGCTCTTATTAGTATAAGCTCAAAATTTTTTGAATATTAAACATTTTAGATCCTTATATCAGAAAGATTTATCCTCTGAATATGTAAGTTATCTAACTAGTATTTACAACCTCATGTGAATGGAAATTACAATATAATAAAATAGTTCTCACTGTGAGAAACCAAACTTTTTAGAGCAGAACAGAGCAGACAACTAGACAGGACTCTTTGGAAAGGGGTCTGCACTATCCGTCTTCTAATAGAATCATTCCTCATTGATATTGGGAATTAATTGAATTCATTGTATTCTTCTGGTGTTCTAAAACAATCACATATTTTAGCCTTATTTTTCTATCAAATATGTATTTTAGTGGTTTTAATGCTTCCTTCCCCATTTTCTCCTTTTAGGCACTACTGCTGGGGGTTTAAGAGACTTGTAGTCTTTTATGACTCAGGATGGAGACTTGGTATATGTATGCTATCTGAATCTCAGTGTTCTCATTTAAAACTTCATTATTGGGAGCCAAGCAAGTTAAATAATCTCTGATGAGCAATTAGTATGGTGATCAGCAGGTAGCTAATACTAGGAGTGTTATGTATTGGAGATGACTTGTGATATACATAATTAGTTTTCGGAATACATTTAAATAGCATAAATGAATATTTCTCCTACTTTCACCCCAAATATAAACTAGATCTTCCCAGCAAACAAGTACCATATCCCACTCTCTAAGGATAGAAACATCATTTTGAAGAGCACTAAACTCTAATTTTTTCCAATCTGTTCAATTCACTGGGAAACAATTTTTTTTTTCCATTTTCTGTTGCATGAGGTTTTAGAACTGTTTCTATAATATATATTTCTGCATCACTGGTTTCACATCTGAAATTTGTTTTTTGGTGCATGCTCTAATTTTTATGCAATTTTAATTTCTTTTTGTTACAATTAATGGCATGCATTGGTTTTAGCTTGGAGTTAAAGGGCAATGACTCTTGGACTGAACATAACCACAAGGCAATTAATGTTTTACAAACATCACTTTTACATAATTGTAGTTGTTTTTAAATGTAAAAATTATTATCTGATAAAAATACCCTCTTATTTTGTTTTAAGATTAAATCATAGCTTTATCGAGTAGGCATAAATGTAAGAATAGTCCTGACACCTTCTGTTATATATGTGGCTCTTACACACTTCAACATCAAAGGCACATTATTTCATCCATTTGTGACACATGCATATATTGCCTTTTTTCAAGTTCCCTTTGGAGATCAAGACAAGAATTGGGATCCTCATATTGTGTGTCATAATTGTGAGGAAATGCGTTGTGACTAGACAAAAGGAAAACACAAAGGAGTGCCTTTTGGTATTCCCATGGTTTGGCGTGAACCTAAGGACCACAGCAGTGACCTTTATTTCTGTCTGATCCATACAATGGGCATTGGCAAGAAAAAACGGCATATGATCCCATATCCTAATATTTCTTCAGCAATACGACCTATCCACACTGAGACACTCCCAGTTTTCAAGGGTTTTATTTCTTCTAAGGATGAAGAAAGTGAACATGGTGATCAAGTATATTTGATAAGAGCTACAAATGCAAATTTTTGCCCAAATTTTATGATTAAAATAAGTGTTTTAATATGTTCTATTTTGAAATTGTAGAAAAATTCTGATGCAATAATATCTTTTAGTGTATTAGTGTATTTACTACATTATATAAATTATTATATTTTCACAAAGATGATGCCTAAGAAGACATTCTACTTCATTATGTTAAACTAAATGTTGAAAATTTTACAATGAGATGAAAATCTAAAATCTTGAATTGCAATAAAACTGTAGCTTACAGAGAAAAACTAATGTCAGAATTGAGATCAGCACATTTGAGTTAGATAAGAATAAGTGTTTTTTGTGGATGCAACAAAAATATTGTTCCCCAGTGTTATTGAGGTACCTCTGCTAAATACCTTCAAGAAACTTAATTGTTTAGAACTGTCACTCTCCTCTTTAAAAAATATTTTTAGAAACATTTGCTTTTTTCATGTAGAATTATTCCTATAATATACTGCATCAAGCCTGACCAGGTGGTGGTACAGTGGATATAGTGTAGGACTAGGACCAGAGGACCCAGGTTTAAGACCCTGAGGTCACCAGCTTGAGCATAGGCTCATCAGGTTTGAGCGAGGCTCACCAGCTTGAGCCTAAGGTTGCTGGCTCAAGCAAGGTGTCACTCAGTTTGCTGTAGCCACCCCCACCCCCATCAAGGAACATATGAGAAATCAATCAATGAACAACTAAGGAACCACAACGAAGAATTGATGTTTCTCATCTTCCTCCCTTACTGTCTGTCTGTCCCTATCTGTCCCTCTCTCTGACTCTCTGTCTCTGCCACAAATATATATATATATTGCATCAAAGAAATTCTTATTTATATTAATTCAGAAGTTATTGAGAATTTATAATAAATATTATGTACTTATAAAATGCTCAAATAAATATATACAGCAACAAAACTTTCTTCAGTCTATTATTAAACCACATAATTTAGTAAATTAAAAGAAATCTCTATCAAATTATTTGGTTGATTTGTGGCAAAGATTTTATTACTATGAAACCAGGAGAAAAAACCTGAGTGTCTGCATGAGGTTACACCTCACATTTGACTTATCTCCTCTTAAATTTCCTCTTTCTAGCAAATCATTTCTTGGCATAGTTTTCTGTAAACTCATTAATATCAATGTGCATACATTAAGCCAGTGGTTCTCAAACTTTTTGAAGTCAAGGCACATTTAAAATTCTACAAATAGTTGTAGGCACACTATATACAAATTCTAAAAAATATGTTATAATAATTAAGTCAAATATTAAAGAAAAAATATAAAGTCCAAGCATGATTTTATGGTAATTAAACAAAAATAAATACAACAAAATTAAATTTATTCTGACATTAAAAACATTTTTATGTTACATTTTTTACAAATTATTTATTTATTTTTATTTTTTTTAATGGGGTGACATCAGTAAATCAGGATACATATATTCAAAGATAACATGTCCAGTTTATCTTGTCGTTCAATTATGTTGCATACCCATCACCCAAAGTCAGATTGTCCTCTGTCACCTTCTATCTAGTTCTCTTTGTGCCCCTTCCCCTCGCCCCTTCCCTCTCCCTCTCCCCCCTCCCCCCGTAACCACCACATTCTTATCAATGTCTCTTGGTCTCACTTTTATGTCCCATATACGTATGGAATAATGCAGTTCCTGGTTTTTTCTGATTTACTTATTTCACTTCATATAATGTTATCAAGATCCCACCATTTTGCTGTAAATGATCCGATGTCATCATTTCTTATGGCTGAGTAGTATTCCATAGTGTATATGTGCCACATCTTCTTTATCCAGTTATCTATTGATGGACTTTTTGGTTGTTTCCATGTCCTGGCCACTGTGAACAATGTTGCAATGAACATGGGGCTGCATGTGTCTTTATGTATCAATGTTTCTGAGTTTTGGGGGTATATACCCAGTAGAGGGATTGCTGGGTCATAAGGTAGTTCTATTTTCAGTTTTTTGAGGAACCGCCATACTTTCTTCCAAAATGGTTGTACTACTTTACATTCCCACCAACAGTGGATGAGGGTTCCTTTTCCTCCACAACCTCTCCAACATTTGCTATTATCTGTCTTGTTAATAATAGCTAATCTAACAGGTGTGAGGTGAAATCTCATTGCAGTTTTGATTTGCATTTCTCTAATAACTAAAGAAGATGAGCATCTTTTCATATATCTGTTGGCCATTTGTATTTCTTCCTGGGAGAAGTGTCTGTTCATATCCTCTTCCCATTTTTTTATTGGATTCTTTGTTCATTTGTTGTTGAGTTTTAGGAGTTCTTTGTATATTTTGGATATTAGGCCCTTATCTGAGCAGGTGTTTAAAAATATCATTTCCCATTTAGTTGGCTGTCTGTTTATCTTGTTATCAGTTTCTTTTGCTGAGCAAAAACTTCTTAGTCTGATGTAGTCCCATTCATTAATTTTTGCCTTCACTTCTCTTGCCTTTGGAGTCAAATTCATAAAAATGCTCTTTAAAGCCCAGGACCATGAGTTTAGTACCTATGTCTTCTTCTATGTACTTTATTGTTTCATGTCTTATGTTTAGATCTTTGATCCATTTTGAGTTAATTTTAGTACAGGGGGACAAACTGTAGTCCAGTTTCATTTTTTTGCATGTGGCTTTCCAGTTTTCCCAGCACCATTTGTTGAAGAGGCTTTCTTTTCTCCATTGTGTATTCTTGGCCCCTTTATCAAAAATTATTTGACTACATATATGTGGATTTATTTCTGGGCTTTCTATTCTGTTCCATTGGTCTGAGTATCTATTTTTCTGCCAATACCATGCTGTTTTGATTGTTGTGGCCCTATAATATAGTTTGAAGTCAAGTATTGTAATGCCCCCAGCTTCATTCTTTTTCTTTAGGATTGCTTTGGCTATTTGGGTTTTTTATAGTTCCATATAAATCTGATGATTTTTTGCTGCATTTCTTTAAAAAATGTCATTGGAATTTTGATGGGAATTGCATTAAATTTGTATATTGCTTTGGGTAATAGGGCCATCTTGATTATATTTATTCTTCCTTACCAAGAACAAGGAATATTCTTCCATCTCATAATATCTTTTTCGATTTCCCTTAACAATGGTTTATAGTTTTCATTGTATAAGTCCTTTATATTCTTTGTTATGTTTATTCCTAGGTATTTTATTTTTTTTGTTGCAATCATGAAGGGGATGATTCTTTTGAGTTCGTTCTCAAATGTTTTATTGTTGGCATATAGAAAGGGTATTGACTTCTGTATGTTAATTTTGTATCCTGTGACCTTACTGTATTGGCTTATTGTTTCTAGTAGTCTTTTTGTGGATTCTTTGGGGTTTTCGATGTATAGGATCATATCATCTGCAAAAAGTGATACCTTTACTTTGTCTTTTCTGATATGGATACTTTTTATTTCTTTGTCTTGTCTGATTGCTCTGGCTAGAAACTCTAGTACCAAATTAAATAAGAGTGGAGAGAGTAGACAACCCTGTCTTGCTCCTGATTTAAGGGGGAAAGCCTTCAGTTTTGTGTCATTTAATATGATGTTAGCTGATGGTTTATCATATATGGCCTTTATCATGTTGAGATAGTTTCCTTCTATACCCATTTTGTTGAGAGTCTTAAACATAAAATTGTGTTGTATTTTATCGAAAGCCTTTTCTGTGTCTATTGATAAGATCATGTGGTTTTTGTTCTTTGTTTTGTTGATATTACGTATGTTGAACCATCCTTGAGATTCTGGGATGGATCCCACTTGATCATGATGTATTATTTTTTTAATATGTTGTTGTATTCGATTTGCTAGTATTTTGTTTAGTATTTTAGCATCTGTATTCATTAGAGATATTGGTCTGTAGTTTTCTTTTTTTGTGCCGTCCTTGCCTGGTTTTGGTATGAGGGTTATGTTTGCCTCATAAAATGTGTTTGGAAGTATTGCTTCTTCTTCAATTTTTTGGAAGACTTTCAGTAAAATAGGAACCAAGTCTTCTTTGAAGGTTTGATAAAATTCGCTGGTATAGCCGTCTGGGCCTGGACTTTTATTTTGGGGGAGGTTTTTAATGGTTTTTCTATTTCTTCTCTGCTAATAGGTCTGTTTAGGTTTCCTGCTTCTTCTTGACCCAGTCTAGGAAGGTTGTATTGTTCTAGGAATTTATCCATTTCTTCTAGGTTGTTAAATTTAGTGGCATAAAGTTTTTCATAGTATTGTACAATAATTCTTTGTATATCTATGATGTCCATGGTGACTTCTCCTCTTTCATTTTCAATTTTCTTTATATGAGTTCCTTCTCTTTTTTCCTTGGTAAGTCTTGCCAAGGGTTTGTCAATTTTGTTGATCTTTTCAAAGAACCAGCTCCTTGTTCTATTAATTTTTTCTATAGTTTTTCTATTCTCTATTTCATTTATTTCTGCTCTGATTTTTATTATATCCTTTCTTCGGCTGGTTTTGGGTTGTCTTTGTTCTTCTTTTTCTAGTTCCTTTAGGTGTGAAGTCAAGTGGTTCACTTGGGCTCTCTCTTGTTTGTTCATATATGCCTGAAGTGATATTAACTTCCTTCTTATCACTGCTTTTGCTGCATCCCATAGATTCTGATATGTTGTATTGTCATTTTCATTAGTCTGTATATATCTTTTGATCTCTGTACTTATTTCTTCCTTGACCCATTCATTTTTTAAAAGTATGTTGTTTAGTTTCCACATTTTTGTGGGATTTTTTTCCTCTTTTTTGCAGTTGAATTCTAGTTTCAAGGCTTTATCAGAGAATATGCTTGGTACAACTTTGATTTTTCTGAATTTGCTGATGTTGTTTTTGTGGCCCAACATATGGTCAATTCTTGAGAATGATCCATGTACATTGGAGAAAAATGTATACTCAGTCACTTTGGGATGAAATGTCCTGTAGATGTCTATCATATCCAGGTGCTCTAGTGTTTTGTTTAAGGCCACTATATCTTTGTTGATTCTCTGTTTGGATGACCGATCTAGCGCCATCAGCAATTATTGAGGTCTCCCAGTATGATTGTATTTTTGTCAGTTTTTGTTTTAAGGTCAATAAGTAGCTGTCTTATATATTTTGGTGCTCCTTGGTTTGGTGCATATATATTAAGAATTGTTATGTCTTCTTGATTCAGTGTCCCCTTAGCCATTATGAAATGGCCATTTTTGTCTCTGAGTACTTTTGTTGTCTTGTAGTCAGCATTATCAGATATGAGTATTGTTATGCCTGCTTTTTTGTTGGATGTTATTTGCTTGGACTATTGTTTTCCAGCCTTTCACTTTGAATTTATTTTTATCCTTGTTACTTAGATGAATTTCTTATAGCATACAGTTGGATTTTCTTTTTTGATCCATTCTGCTACTCTGTGCCTTTTTATTGGTGAGTTTAATCTGTTTACATTTAGTGTAAGTATTGACACTTGTGAGTTTCCTATTGCCATTTTATAGATTGCTTTCTGTTAGTTTTGTGTCTTGTTTGATCCTTTTTTTTTCATTTTTCTATCTTTTGTTTTTATTTGGTTGTGTTCCATACATCTTTCCTCTGTTGCTATCTTTTTTAAATCATGTGCTTCTGTGGTGGTTTTTTCAATGGTGGTTATCATTAAGTAATAAAAAGGGTTCCTACCCTGTTCATTGTAGTGCACTATTTTGTGAATACTTTTGCACTCCATTGTCCTTTGCTCCTGTTAATCTCCATCCTCTCCCCCCCTTTCCTTTTGTTGTCATAGTTTAAATTTGGTTTTATTGTGTTCTTCTTGGAGCTTTTACTTGTGGCTTTTTTTGTTGTTGTTGTTCTTTGTATCTGATTGGAGAACCCCCTATAGTAATTCCTGGAGTGGGGGTTTTCTGATGATAAATTCCCTCATCTTTTCTGTATCTGTGAATGTTTTTATTTCTCCTTCATATTTGAAGGATAGCTTTGATGGGTATAGTATTTGTGGCTGAAAGTTCCTCTCTTTCAGGACTTAAATATTGGGGTCCACTCTCTTCTAGCATGTAGAGTTTCTGTTGAGAAATCTGATGATAATCTAATAGGCCTTCCTTTATATGTTGTATTCTTCTTTTCCCTGGCTGCCTTGAGAATTTTTTCTTTGCTGTTGGTTTGTGCCAGTTTCATTATAATGTGCCTTGAAGTAGGTTTGTTGGGGTTAAGAAAACTTGGAGTTCTGTTTGCTTCTAGAATTTGTGGCTTTAGTTCTTTCTACAGGCTTGGGAAGTTCTCATTTATTATTTGCTTGAGTATGTTCTCCATTCCATTTTCTCTCTCTTCTCCCTCTGATATACTTATTATTCTTATGTTATTATTTTTGATGGAGTCAGATAATTCCTGTAAGACTATCTCATTTTTTTTTTAATTTTTGAGTCTCTTTCCTCTTCTCTCTGCTGTGCCTCAAGTTGCTTGTCTTCTATTTCACTAATCCTCTCTTCTATCTGGCCTGTTCTATTAGCTAAGCTTGTTACCTCATTTTTCAGCTCGTGAATTGAGTTTTTCATCTCTGTTTGATTTGTTTTTATAGTTTCAGTTTCCTTGGAGATATACTCTTTGTGTTCATTAAGTTGTTTTCTGTGCTCCCTAAATTGCCTTTCTGTCTTTTTTGTATTTTTCTGAGTATTTTTATGATTTCTATTTTAAATTCTCTTTCGTGTAACTCCAAGGTTTCCAATATCTTAAATTTTTTCTCCATAGATTTTTCTTCACTTAACTTTACACAAAACAAAGGATAGAAGAAACTTGCCTTCAGTCTTTCCTGGGGACATGGGGGTTAACACGGTCCCTATACCGAATGAAGCTCTACCTCATTAAATAAAACCTTCCTTTAACAAAACTTTTTTGGAAAACAATTGAAAATAGACAAAGAGTGAAGTTCATAACAGAGGCATTGCTTCTGTCTCTGGGTAGACTGTGTGAGTTGGCACCTGCATAAGAGAAAGGAGGGAGGGATGTAACCAGACTTGTCTGTGTGTTGCAAGTTGTTATTGTGTAAAGGGCATTTTTTGAAGTGCAGGTATTATAATCCTATTTGATTTCCTAGTAACCAAAGGGCTGAAAGATGGGGCAAACTTACATCACATTCAGTATTTAGTAAAAGAAGAACAAAGTCCTCACATTAACTCACTTCTAGGAACAGACATAACTACCTTGTATTCCTGACAAGTTACAAACTTTGCTGAAAACTGAAAAAAGAAAGAGAAAAATGAAATTTTAAAGAAGTAGGGTACATAATAAAGTTGGCTCTAAATATTATTAAAAAAGGAATAGTACATCTCAATCACACATATACACATTAAAAATTTGTGGAAGGATAAATATCAAATTGATAATCCTGGTTACTTTAGAAGGTGGAGTTAAATGAGTATGGGAAACATGATTCTGTATGGGTGACATGTTTATGTACATAACTCTATATTATTTTGACTATTAATAAAAATGTAACATTTGTCTATAGAAATAAGGTCCTGAAAAAGAGGGTCAGTAATGCCATACCTTTGTACTATGGTCTCACAGATTACAACAGTCTCTACAAAAAAAAATTTCTCTCATTATTGTTCAACACAGGTTTGAAATTTGAGTAATGGTTTACCCTTTTCTTTTCTTCTTCTTATTTTATTTATTTATTTATTTTGGATAGTACTGTGTTTCAGGGAATTGTGGAGAGTAGACCAAGGAGATACTCTGGAGCAGTTCTCCTTAGCTTAATTTAGCTTTCCATTCTAAGGTAGGGGATAAATCCACCAAAAAATATGAGAATTTTTTCTTCAAGTCCTGATCACAAGGGCAGGGTTGGGGCAGGCTGTAGACTGACAGACAATATCTATGGTTGGTACCAAGACATGAAAAACTCACTGGCATATTAATTTTTTAAAAATACACAGGAAGAGCCTGACCAGGCAGTGGCGCAGTGGATAGAGCATCGGACTGGGATGCAGAAGGCATAGATTTGAAACCCAGAGGTTGCCAGCTTGAGTGCAGGAGCATCTGGTTTGAGCAAGGCTCATCAGCTTGAGCCCAAGGTCACACTGGCTTGATTGAGCAAGGGGTCACTTGGTTGTTGTGGCCTCCTGCTGAAGGCACATATGAGAAAGCAATCAACTAACAACTAAGGTGCTGCAAGAAAGAATTGATGCTTCTCATCTCTCTCCCTTCCTGTCTGTCCATCCCTATCTGTCCCTCTCTCTGTCTCTGACACACACACACACACACACACACACACACACAGAATTTACTTAAATTTTACGGTACACCAACCAGACAATATAGAATTCTAGGAACATAGATATTAATTGACAAACACTTATCTTTAACGAACTCACAATCCACTTAATAGAGACATCCTCATAAACAATCTGCTGTAATACAGTGTGATAAAGTATTATAAAAAGTATGCAAGCCTGACCTGTGGAGGCACAGTGGATAAAGTGTTGACCTGGAACACTGAGATCACTGGTTCAAAAATCTGGGCTTGCCTGGTCAAGGCACATATGGGAGTTGATGCTTCCTGCTCCTCCCTCCTTCTCTCTCTGTCTCTCTGTCTCTCTCCCTACTCTCTAAAATGAATAAAGCAAAAGTCTGCAAAAGCATAGGGATGGCATATGATCTCTTCATGAAATTGCTCAAGAAAGGCTTACTTTAAGTGAAATTTGAGCTGGAACTTTCAAAAATGAGCACAAGTTTGCTAGGTAGATTGGAGTTTCCAGAAAAACATTTATTACCAGCAGAGGACATTGCATCTGAGAAGCCATAGGAGAGTAAAAAAGTGACAATTTTGGTAAACTGAAAGAAGCAGCTGAAGATATGGCTGGAGATGAGATGTGGGAATGCAGACGCTGATGCAGAAAAGATTTGAACTTTCTCCTGTGGGTCATGTACAACCATGGAAACACTTTAAGCAAGTCTAGAACAAGCCAATGATCAGCCCTTTCCCTTTTGGCTTTGTTAATTTTCCATTTTTATATTGACACATTTGGTTGGTCCCCAAATAATCAAGCTTTGTTTTTTAAAAAGGCACATTATTAATTAAAATAGAACCAAATTTTCTTTGCCTAAATAAGAATGGGCAAGGGGAAGTGAATATTCAAAGAAAAAGCTAAACATGCAATAAAGTATGAATTGGGCACATGCAGGAATTGCCATAAACCGAAGCAGTAATTGTTCCCAGAATTTTTATGCGTAAACATATTTTTGGGGGGAAATGTCAAAATACTTTATAATCAGTTTAGATAATAAAATGGGCAAGAGTTTAAACAACTTAAAGAACTATGAACATTTTTGAAGTCATCTTAATATGATAAAAAGACCATGTATTGATATTGCTCTATTTATAATTATTTCATGAATGGTCCATTACTTTAGGGGATTAGCTCAAATTTTTACAAATATTGTGGCACACAAACGCTGTACTTTGAGTTCCTGTTTTAATTGAGTTGTGTGTGGTACTACACACAACCAGGATCACTGGCAGCTAATCCTTGTGTCTCCCAGAAAACAGAATTCTCATTGTTGTGTTTCTTCACTAGAAACAGCTGGGCTATCTTTCCTGGGTTAGTTGTCAGGATGGGCAGCTGCAGTCCCCAAATCACACAAACCACCAGTAATGTTTATTTTGATTGATAACTTCTGCTACATCAGGATACTTTTTAAACTTTTTCTATACATTGTGGTAGATTCCCATGCACTGCTTTACTCTGCAAAATGTTCGGGCTGTGGTCCTCCACTTAAATTGTCAAGGTTCAAGCATTCCCCAACTCTCGAAAAAGTTACTCTGTGAGATTTTTTGCTACATCTTTGAATGAAAAAATGTCCTTTATTTTTTCTTCTTTTAAGTTGTATTATAATTCCCTCTAGAGTAATCTTGGCATTTTCAACATATATTTCAACATACACCGAAAGTATGAAGTGTAAATTTGGGTCAGTTTGAAACATAGGGAAGTGCAGCTTTTATCTTTTTCTTTTTTTTTACAGTGGAGGAAGAGCCTCCATTGATGAACTTTGTTCCCTGAAATGAGAACATCACCTTATGAGTATCAGCATGAGTCAGGGAGAAATGGAGAGAAGACACGGTCATGACAGGAAGCAATCCAAAAATTGCTAAGGTAGTTTATATACAGCATGATAAATCAATGCATTGACTGATTTAATGGATTATATTTATTCATATAAGAAGCCCCATATATTAATAATGTGTTCATTATAAAGAGGCCTGAGCTTGAGAGAGTAAAATTAAAAACACTTTGTAAAACAAACTTAAGAAGATTCTAAAGGTAGAGAGAAGAAACCAAATTAGCTAGGCATCTCAAGACCCAAGAAATAATATAGTGATAAATTCCTTGGTTTTCTTTTTGTTTCACATATCCCAGACTGGATACTGGCGAAATAAGCAACTCAGAAACACCGTCAGGCACAGAAAAACAAATAGCCCAAGTCAAATTTGCTTTTTCTAGCCAAAAGATCAGAAAATGGGCAGACAGCATTGCATCTACTTCAGCTGAACATCCCAGAAATATCAGTGGCCCCACCCTGAACTATGCCAGCAAAGGCTAACTGGGGACAGCATGAAGAAAGCAATTGGGAACACCAGCATGGTATTAGGTAAGGTGAGTGGGGATTCCAAGTTGACATCAGAGAAGGTTAAGTGCTAAGCTAGGACTTCTCTTCCTTCCATGAAATGAAGAGTTCCCCCGACCTACTCAGTAATATCAGGGGAGACTGTGTGGGGGCATGAACTTTCAGTAACACCCAGTGTGATAAAGCATCCTCCCTCTCCTCACTGGAATGCTGTCAGAAGAGGCCTAATGAAAAATCAGGATATTTACTGCCATTTAGCAGTAATAAGATCATATTTTCCTTTCCCAACACACACACAAACACAGTATCAAGGAAGAACACTTGGGAAGGTAGGACTGTCACTGCATCCAGCAATAAAGAGGATCCCTTCTCCCACCTCATAAGTCAGTGGATGCTGAATTAGGAACACGATTTCCATTCATTCCATCTGGCAGTAATGAAGCAGCAGCACCCTTTGCTCACTAGACTGGTTTCAGAGAGTGCTAAAACACAATATTTAAGTAATGTGCACAGTTTTATAATAGAAAATCTAAAATGCCTGGGTTCTGATTGAAAACTACTAGTTATACCAAGAATCAGGAAGATCTCAAACTGAATGAGAAAAGACAACTAACAGATGCAACTGACATGAAACAGATGTTAGAATTTTCTGACAAAAATGTTAAAGCACCCATCATAAAAATGCTTAAGTGAGCAATTGCTAGCATGCTTGAAGCAAATGAAAATAAAATTAGTTCCAGCAAAAAACCTCCCCCCAAACCCAGAAGATATAAAGAGGAACCAAATGTAAACTTTAGAACTGAAAACATGCAATAGTCAATATAAAAACTAATGAATGGGCTCAAGAACATGTGGACAGAAAAGAGAAAAGAAAGAGTAAACTTCAAATTAAGACAACAGAAATATACCAATCTAAATAACAGAAAACAAATGTACACACAAAAAATGAACAAAGCCTTTGGGACATGTGAGATTATTATGCAAGACCTACCATTTGTGTCACTAGTATAACAGACAGAACAAAAAGATGTATTATGCCAGTATAATAAAGATTTTAAAAAGTAATGGTTTAAATTTTCCAAAATCTGCAAAAATGATAAAACTATAATTCAAGAAGCTTAGCAAACTTAAATGGGTAAGACCAAATAACCCATGTAAAGAAATATCATAGTAAACCTTTTAAGACTAATAAAAATATAAAAATTTTGAAATGAAACCTCATCTTTTGTGGAAAAATAATGACTATAGATATCTCATCAGAAACCATATAGGACAGAATATAGTGGTACTATACTTTTTAAATGCTAATCAAAATTGCTATCAACCCAGAATTCTATATTCAGGAAAAATATTTCTCAGGAATGAAAGGAAATCTAGATATTATCATATAAGAGAAAACAAAGAGATGTTTTTCAAGCACACTTACTCTAAAACAATAACTAAAGAAAGTTCTCCAAACAAAATTAAAATGATAAAAGAAGGAATCTAAAATATCAGGAAGGAAAAAGCAATACATGAGTAAATGTATGGCTAAATATAAAAAATAAATAAAAGCTCTTCTCTTCTTAAGCAATCCAAATGATGTTTGATAGATGAAGTAATAATTATAACTATTGAATGTAGTTTCAAGGTGTATAAGGAAAGTATGACAAATATGATATTAATAGGAAAAGAAAAGAACATACATATTCATATACATAGAGTCGATGTTAGAGTAAAGAAATTTATCAGTAAAAAAAGGAACATTACATAAGAATTAAAGAATCAACCTACCAAAATAACAGGGAAGTCTTAAATATATAGGCACCAAACAACAGAGCTAGAAATTAATGTGAAGCACAAACTGATAGAACTGAAAATCAATGAACAAATTCACAATTGCAGATGGAGAATGAAAGAATGTAGAAGAACCTACCACCACCACTAATCAATAGTATCTAATCAATATTTATAAAGTACTTCAATCTACAAATAGCAAAAGACACACAGTCTTTTTGTGTGTGGGTTGTTTTTTTTGTGTGTGTGTGTGAAAGAGACAGAGAGAGTCAGAGAGAAACAGAGAGAAACAGACAGACAAGAATGAAGAGATGAGAAGCATCAATTATTCATTGCAGCACCTTAGTTATTCATTGATTGCTTTCTTATATGTGCCTTGACCGGGGACTACAGAAGAACAAGTGACCCCTTGCTGAAGCCAGCGACCTTGGGCTCAAACTGGTGAGCCTTGCTCAAACCAGATGAGCCTGCATTCAGGCTGGTGACCTCTGGAATTCAAATTTATGCCTTCTGCGTCCCAGTTCGACACTCTATCTACTGCACCACTGAATGGTCAGGCCACACAGTCTTTTTTAAATGTCCATGGGATACACACACACACACACACACACACACACACACACACACACACACACACACACATCAAGATATACCATATTCTGAGTCATAAAACAATTTAAGAAACTAAATTATACAGAGTATGTTCTCTGACCACAATTTAATAAAGCTAAAATTTGGTAACAAAAGGGAGGAAATATACACTTGGAAACTAAACAACACAAAACTTAAAAATAAATTTAACATACATTTGTCAAAACCCATCAATAATACAACACCAAGAATAAACTCTGAGAGAAATAATGGACTTCAAGTGACTATGATGTATCAAGCAAAGTAACCTTATCCTTGGGGGGAAAAATGTACATTCTGATGAGTGATATTGATAATGCAAGAGGTTGTGCATGTTTGTGGGCATGAGATAATGAGAACTCTCTATATTTTTCTTTCAAATTTGTCGTAAACCTGAAACTGTTCTAAAAACTAGGCTTTAAAATATATTAAACAGAGTAAAAATTAAAATACAATAGTGTATACAAAAATCTGTGGGATGTGGCTTAAATAGTGCTGAGAGGGAAATTCATAGCATTAAATTCTTACATTGGGAAACAGATAAAGTACCAAACAATAATTTTATCTACCTACTCAAGAAACAAGAAAAAGGAGCAAAATAAACTCAAAGCAAGATAGAAACAGGATAAAGGGGGAAAATAAATGGTGATGGAAAGAGATTTGTCTTGGGTTCGTGAACACACAATGCAATATACAGATGATGTGTTATAGAATAGTATACCTGAAACCTATATAATTTTATTAACCAATGTCAACTCAAAAAATTCAATATTTTTTAAAAAAAGAAATTGAAACAAACAAACAAATACCCAAGAAATCAATGAAGCAAAAAAATGGTTCATTGCAAAGATTATTACAATTGACAAACACTAACAAAATGAACAAAAGAATCGGAATGAAGTCATAATTACTAAGCTCAGGAATAAAATAGGAGCTATCATTACAGACACTGTAGTCAACAAAATGATGAGGGAATACTCTGAGCAACTCCACAAACATATATTGGATAACTTAACTTAAATGAGTCAATTCTTCAAAAAAGTATAAACTATTACAGCTTATTTTATATGAAATGTGTAATTTGAAGAGCACTATAATTATTAAGAAAATTAAATTAGTATATAAAAATAATCCAAAAAATAAAATTTCAATACCAGGTAGTTTCATTAGAAAATTCTAAATATTTAATGAATATGCCTCTCTACTCAGAATGCTCCTTGATGTTCCATTTGACTCAGAGTGAAAGCCAAAGTGTTGTATGACCTGCAAGAACCTGCATGATCAGGCCTTCAATTACCTTTTTGAATTCATCTCCCAGTACTTTCCTTTTCTCCTTACACATCTATAAGGCCAATGGTTGCTGCCATGGCCATGCAGGTTCTCACTGGATTCGGGCAGATGGTAAAGGAACTGGGGAGCCTGAGGATGGTGGGCCATTCTGTTTATTAAAGTCTCCTGACTGCAGACATGCAAACAGGCAGGGAAGACTGTCTCTTTCAGGTCTCACAGGCCTTCAAAAGCAAAACAGCACTAAGCCAAACAGGTCAGGCCAAAATCTCAGGGCTCCCAAACCCCTCAGCGTCCTTTCTCTCTCTCTCTTTCTCTCTCTCTGGACTCTTCAGCAACACCTGCTGGGGAATAAACCCCTTTCTCCAGCAAACAATAACAACGGAGGCAGGGAATCCATAATTTGCAATCTGCCACCCTGAGGGCAACACCCACAGTCCTCCATAGACTATGCACACTGGCACTGCCCCAGTGTCAGTGAGCAAACAAAAACATTTGTTACAAATGTGTTTGCCCAACATCTAATTGCGCATATAATCAAAAGGGCCCATTTGTTCCACAAACTGGAAGCACATCAGACCCATTCCCACCATAGAAACAGTGCAGCATGCCAGATGCTCTGCTTGACCCCTGTGTTAGTCAGATAGGTCTGTCATAACCAAATAAGGCAGACTGGGGGGCTTAAAAACAGAAATTTATTTTTCACTGTCTGGAGGCTGGGAAGTCCAAAATCAAGGGGCTTGCCAATTCTGTTGCTAGTGACAGAGCACTTCCTGGCTTGAAAATAATCACCTTGTATAGTCACATTGCAGTGAGAGTGAGTAAGCATAGAATTTATTTATATTATTTATTTATTTATTTATTTATTGTCTCATATTTTCACTATAATATAAACTCCAGAAGATTAAGATATTTTATATCTTTTTTTGTTTTTTTCATACTGTTTTGCAGAGGCCTATAAGGGCCTCGGTTACATAGTAGTCACTCAATAAATGTATTTAGTGTGTGAACATCATTTATAATCAGTCATATCCCAAAATTTATTACTTTTTAAAAAAACAGTATTTAGACAATTAATTTTAATTGGTGATATTGATAAGTTAGAGTACATAGATTCAGAGAAAACATCTCCAGATCATTTTAACATTTGATTATGTTGTATAACCATCACCCAAAATCAAAATGCCCTCCGTCCCCTATTTGGTTTTCTTTATGCCCCTCCCTTCCCCTCACCCCTCCCTATCCTTCCTCTCTTCCTCTTGGTAACCACTGTACTCTTATCTATGTCCATGAGTCTCAGTTTTGTGTCCCACCTATGTATGGAATTATACAGTTCTTCGTTTTTTTCTGATTTACTTATTTCACTCAGTATAATGTTATCAATGTCCATCCATGTTGTTGTAAATGATTTGATGTCATCATTTCTTATGGCTGAGTAGTATTCCATAGTATATATGAACCACATCTTCTTTATCCAATCACCTATTAAAGGGCTTTTTGGTTGTTTCCTTGTCTTGGCCTCTGTGAATAATGCTGCAATGAACATGAGGCTGCATATGTCTTTACATACCAGTGGTTTTGAGTTGTGGGGATATATACCCAGTAGCGGGATTGCTGGGTCGTATGGTAGTTCTATTATTAATGTTTTGAGGAACCACCATATTTTCTTCCATAATGGTTGTACTACTTTACATTCCCACCAACAGTGAATGAGGGTTCTTTTTTCTCCACAGCCTCTCCAACACTTGTTGTTACCTGTCCTGTTGATAATAGCTAATCTAACAACTGTGAGGTGATATCTCACTGTAGTTTTGATTTGCATTTCTCTAATAGTTAGTGATGATAAGCATCTTTTCATATATCTATTGGCCATTTGTATTTCTTTCTGGGAGAAGTGTCTGTTCATGTCCTCTTTCCATTTTTTTATTGGATTGTTTGCTTGTTTGTTGTTGAGTTTTGTGAGTTCTTTGTATATTTTGGATATTAGGACCTTATCTGTGCTGTTGTTTGAATATCATCTACCATTTAGTTGGCTGTTTGTTTTGTTGACAGTTTCTCTTGCTGTGCAAAAGCTTCTTAGTCTGATGTAGTCCCATTCATTTATCTTTGCCTTCACTTCTCTTGCCTTTGGAGTCAAATTCATAAACTGTTCTTTATGACCATGGTCCATGAGTTTAGTACCTATGTTTTCTTCTGTGTACTTTATTGTTTCAGATCTTATATTCTGGTCTTTGATCCATTTTGAATTAATTTTGGTACAAGGGCACAAACTGTAGTCAAGTTTTATTCTTTTGCATGTGACTCTCCAGTTTTACCAGCACCATTTGTTGAAGAGGCTTCCTTTTCTCCATTATGTGGTTTTAGCTTCTTTATCAAAGATTATTTGACTATATATATGTGGTTTTATTTCTGGGCTTTCTGTTCTGTTCCATTGGTCTGAGTGTCTATTTTTCTACCAATACCATGCTGTTTTTTGTTTGTTTGTTTGTTTGGGTTTTTTTTTTTTTTGTATTTTTCTGAAGCTGGAAATGGGGAGAGACAGTCAGACAGACTCCCGCATGTGCCCGACTGGGATCCACCCGGCATGCCCACCAGGGGCGAAGCTCTGCCCACCAGGGGGCGATGCTCTGCCCCTCCAGGGCGTCACTCTGCGCAACCAGAGCCACTCTAGCACCTGGGGCAGAGGCCAAGGAGCCATCCCCAGCGCCTGGGCCATCTTTGCTCCAATGGAGCCTTGGCTGTGGGAGGGGAAGAGAGAGACAGAGAGGAAGGAGAGGGGGAGGGGTGGAGAAGCAAATGGGCGCTTCTCCTATGTGCCGTGGCCGGGAATCGAACCCGGGTCCCCCGCACACCAGGCCGACGCTCCACCGCTGAGCCAACCGGCCAGGGCCAATACCATGCTGTTTTGATTGTTGTGGCTCTATAACATAATTTGAAGTCAGGTATTGTAATGCCTTCAGCTTCATTCTTTTTCCTTAAGATTACTTTGGCTATTTGAGGTTTTTTATAGTTCTATATAAACCTGATGATATTTTTGTTCCATTTTTTTAAAAAATGACATTGGAATTTTGATGGAAATTGCATTAAATTTTTATATTGCTTTGGGTAATATGGTCATTTTAACTATATTTATTCTTCCTATCCAGAAACAAGGATTATTTTTCCATTTCATTGTATCTTTTTTGATTTCCCTTAACAATGCTTTGTAGTTTTCATTATATAGGTCCTTTACATTCTTCGTTATGTTTATTCCTAGGAATTTTATTTTATTTTATTTTATTTTTGTATTTTTCTGAAGCTAGAAATGGGGAGAGACAGACAGACTCCCACATGTGCCCGACCGGGATCCACCTGGCACGCCCACCAGGGGGCGACGCTATGCCCACCATGGGGCAATGCTGTGCCCCTCTGTTGCAACCAGAGCCACTCTAGCGCCTGGGGCAGAGGCCAAGGAGCCATCCCCAGCGCCCGGGCCATCTTTGCTTTAATGGAGCCTCGCTGCGGGAGGGGAAGAGAGAGACAGAGAGAAAGGAGAGGGGGAGGGGTGGAGAAGCAGATGGGTGCTTCTCCTGTGTGCCCTGGTCGGGAATCAAACCCGGGACTTCTGCATGCCAGGCCGACGCTCTACCACTGAGCCAACTGGCCAGGGCCAGGAATTTTATTTTTTTTGTTGCAATCATGAAAGAAATTTTTTTTTAGTTCATTTTCTGAAGTTTTATTGTTATCATATAAGAAGGAAACAGACTTCTGTGTATTAATATTGTATCCTGCAACCTTACTGTACTGATTTATTGTTTTAATAGTCTTTTTGTGGAGTCTTTTGGGTTTTCGATGTACAGAATCATATCATCTGCAAAAAGTGAAACCTTTAGTTCTTCTTGCCCACTATGAATGCCTTTTAATTTCTTTTTCTTGTCTGATTCCTCTGGCTAAAACTTCCAGCACTACATTGAGTAAGAGTGGAGAGAGTGGGCAGCCTTGTCTTGTTCCTGATTTAAGAGGAAAAGTTTTCAGTTTTTTGCCATTTAATATGATGTTAGCTGATGGTTTGTCATAAATGGCCTTTATTATGTTGAGATATTTTTTTCTTATACACATTTTGTTAGTGTTTTAAACATAAAATGGTGTTGTATTTTATCAAATGCCTTTTCTGCATCTATTGATAGGATCATATGTTTTTTGCTCTTTGTTTTGTTGATATGGTGTATCACGTTAACTGTTTTAGATATGTTGAATCATCCTTGTATTTCTGGGATGAATCCTACTTGATCATGATAAATTATTTTTTTAATATGTTGTTGTATTTAATTTGCTAGTATTTTGTTGAAAATTTAGCATCTGTATTCATTAGAGATATTGGTCTGTAGTTTTCCTTTTTTTGTTGTCCTTGCCAAGTTTTGATATGAGGGTTATGTTGGTGTCATAAAATGTGTTTGAAATTATTGTTTCTTCTTCAATTTTTTAGAAGACTTTGAGTAGAATTGGAAACACATCTTCTTTGACTGTTTGTTAGAATTCACTAGTATAGCCGTCTGGCCCTGGACTTTTATTTTTGGGGAGGTTTTTGATAATTGTTTCTATTTCCTCCCTGCTTATGGGTCTGTTTAGCTATCTAACTCTTTGTGATTCAGTCTAGAAGATTGTTTTGTTCTGGAATTTATCTATTTCTTCCAGATTGTTATATTTGGTGGCAATAGTTTTTCATAGTATTTTACAATAATTCTTTGTATATTTATGGTATCTGTGGTGATTTCTCCACTTTCATTTTGGATTTTGTTTATATGAGTCCTTTCTCTTTTTTTCTTAGTGAGTCTTGCCAAGGTTTTGTCAATTTTGTTGATCATTTCAAAGAACCAGCTCCTTGTTTTATTGATTTTTTTCTATAGTTTTTCTGTTCTCTATTTCATTTACTTCTGGTCTGAATTTTATTATTTCTTCTGCTGGTTTTGGGTTGCCTTTGTTCTTCTTTTTCTAGTTCCTTAAGATGTGATGTTAAGTTGTTTACTTGAGTTCTCTCTTGTTTGTTTGTAGTGATATGAACTTCTCTTTTATCACTGCTTTTGCTGCATCCTAGAGATTCTGATATGTCTTATTGTCATTTTTGTTTGTCTGTATATATTTATTATCTTTGTGCTTATTTCTTCTTTGACCCACTCATTTTTTAGAAGTATGTTGTTTAATTTCCACATTTTTGTGGGTTTATTTACTTCTTTTTTGCAGTGAATTCTAGTTTCAAAGCTTTGTGTCAGAGAATATGCATGGTATAATTTCAATCTTTCTGAATTTGTTAATGTTAGTTTTGTGGCCCAACATATGGTCAGTTCTTGTGAATATTCCATGTACAGTGGAGAAAATGTATTATCTGGTGTTTTGGGATGAAATGTCCTGTAGATGTCTATCATATCCAATTGTTCTAGTGTTTCATTTAAGGCCAATATTTCTTTATTGATTTTCTGTTTGGATGAATGATCTAGTGCTATCAGTGGTATATTGAGGTCTCCAAGTTTAACTGTATTTTTGTTGGTTTTTATTTTTAGATCAGTTATTAGATGTCATATACTTTGGTGCTCCTTGGTTTGGTGCATATATATTAAGAAGTATTATGTCTTCTTGATTCAATGTTCCCTTTATCATTATGAAATGACCATTTTTGTCTCTGATTACCTTTGCTGTCTTATAGTTAGCATTGTCAGCTATGAGTATGGCTACACCTGCTTTTCTTTGGATATTATTTGGTTGGAGAATTGTTTTCCAACCTTTCACTTTTAATTTGATTTTATCATTGTAGCTTAAATATGTTTCTTGAAGGCAGCACACAGTTGGATTTTCTTTTTGATCCACTCTGCTACTCTGCGTCTTTTTATTGGTGAGTTCAATCCATTTACATTTAATGTAATTATTGACACTTGAGGGTTTTCTATTGTTATTTTATATGTTACTTTCTGATAGCTCTGTATCTTGTTTGGTTCTTTTCTTTTGTTTTTCTCTCATTTGTTTTTGTCTGGTTGTATTCATACTTCTTTTCTCTGTTTCTTTTTTTTTTTAAGCCATGTGCTTCTGTAGTGTTTTTTTTAGTGGTGGTTACCAATAAGTAATAAAAAGGATATATATCATATTCACTGTAGTACATTATCTCATGAGTGTTTCTGCACTCCATCCTCCTTTGCTACTGTTAATCTTTGCCCTCTCCCCTTTTGTGTTTTTATTGTCACAGATTAATCTTGTTTTTATTGTAATTTTGTTGGAGCTTTTACTTGTGATTTTGTTTTGTTTTGTTCTTTGTATCTGGTCAGATAATCCCTTTTAGTATTTCCTGAAGTGGGGGTTTTCTGGTGATAAATTTCCTCATCTTTTCTATATCTGTGAATGTTTTTATTTCCCCTTTGTATTTGAAAGATAGCTTTGATAGATAGAGTATTCTCGGGTGGAAGTTCCTCTCTTTCAGTACTTTAAATATTGGGGTTCACTCTCTTCTGGCTTTAGAGTTTCTGCTGAGAAATCTGATGATAGCCTCATGGGCCTTCCTTTATATGTTATATTCTTTTTTTCCCTGGCTGCCTTGAGGAATTTTTCTTTGTCATTAATTTTTGATTATTTTATTATGATGTGCCTTGGAGTAGGCTTATTTGGGTTAAGGTAACTCAGTGTTCTGTTTGCTTTTTGGATCAAGACTCTAACTCTTCTACAGGCTGGGGAAGTTCTCACTGATTATTTGTTTGAATATGTTCTCCATTCCATTTTCTCTCTCTTCTTCTACTGATATACCCATTCTTATGATGCTCTTTCTGATGGAGTCAGAAAATTCCTGTAGGGTTTTCTCATTCTTTTGAGAAAAAAAAAATTTGTGAGTCTCTCTTCTCTCCTCTATCTGGCCTGTTCTATTAGCTAAGGTTGTTTACCTCATTTTTCAATTCATAAATTGAGTTGTTTTTTTTTTTTATCTCTGTTTGGTTCCTTTTTATAGTTTCAATTTCCTCAGTGAAGTATTTATTTTTTGTTCATTAAATTTTTTTGATCTCTCTAAATTGCCTTTTCTTGCTTTCTTGTATTTCCCTGAGTATTTTTAGAACTTCATTTTTTAATTCTCTGTCATTTAGCTCCAAGGTTTATTTTTGGTATATTTTTCTAGAGATTTTTCATCATCTATCTAAGCTACACTCTGTCTGATGTATCCATGATATTTTATTTCTTTTTCCTTAATGGCATTTGAGAGAAGTATTGTCAATAACACAATTAAAAAATAAAATTAAAATTGAAAATATACAGTGAAAAAATAAAAATTTATAATGATAAGTGGAACAAAAACTACAGAGAACAAGGAGCAGGAACTGAGGAAAGATGATAAAAGAGATAAAAATGAAGTAAAAAACACACAAGAAGCTACAAAGAAAATAATGAATCCAAAATATAATAATTTGTTTATGTGATAATCAAATGAGAGAAGAAAAAGAAAAAAAAGGAAAGGTTTTTGAAATGAAACCTTCATAAAAAACAAGAATAAAAAATGTAACAACAATGGATAATGAAGTTCAAAAGATAAAGGAAATAATAAAAAAGAAAGAAGATAAAATGACCACAATGGAAAAAAAAAGTTATAAAAGTGTAATTTCTTACTGGTTTTGAAAGATAGCTTTTTCCTTTTTTTACAGCAGGTGGCTCTGTGCTATGGTTTTTGCCCCTGTGGGTTTCTTGGTCAGAGGTTTGCTGTTGTATCTCTTGGAGGCTTTGACAATGAGAGACTCAGTTTTCCAGGTGTCTCTCCCCACATCTTTCCCACCTGAGCTAGTATCCTAAGGACTTAGCCATGAGGTTTGCCCCAGCCACTGCTTGCAGAGCAAGAGGCTCTAAGAGCAACCAGGTCCTTCCTCCAGTACCACTCAAAGCACAGTTCTGGGTGAGGCTATGCCAACCAGAGCCGTCAGTGAGAGCAGACAAAGCTGATTGAAGATCTAGCGCCTTTCTAAAGGCACCTAGGCATGTCTAGTATGCCTTAGCACTTCACAGGTCTAATCTCCACAGGCTTCTTCCTTGTGCCCTGTTTAGAGCCCACAGCAAGCCATGTGCATGCCCAGCCCCCACACCTTCAGCTGTGCATATGAAGGCTTGCACCTGCCCACTTAGGCAGAGAGCTCCTGTGATCTCAGTCAGAGCCTGGAATGTAGGCCTGCGGAGGCACCCCTCCTGGACAGTCTCAGGCCCAGGGATTCCGGCATTTGCTTACTTCCTGTACTGGTCACAGAGCTGGGACTGCACAAAGACTGCAACAGCCCACACAGATGTTTATCACCAACAATCTCGGGCCAAGCCTTCCAGCTTGTGAGCATGTGTGCCCATGTCAGTGGTGCCAGGTGGAGCCATTGGCACACCACCCATTATCACGGACCTGGAGGGCACAAAGCTGCTGGGGCCAACACCAGCTCTCATGGACACCCTGTCATAGAAACCTTCATTGAAGCTTGCCACCCATGCTTGCCCCTCATCCCGGATCTCAGGCAAAGCTAAAGTGTTCTTCCTTCTGCTCGATCATCCACCCTAACCCAGCTTCTTCCCTCTGCCTCTGACCCTCTGCTTTGCTTGGCTTCAGATGAAAGCGGCCCTTCCTCAGATCAGTGAGGAAAGCAGAATACTCTGTTCTCCATCTTATTGCCTTCAGAGTGGATTATATATTCAGCCACCTTTTTCCCAATCATATCTTTCTCTGGTGTGTATATATTTCAGGTGCTCCTGAGATTTTTTTCTCTATCTTTAGTTGTTGAATTTGTTGAAATTTCAAGGGGAGATATTGGGAGCACCCCTCATTGTGCCATTTCTCTGATGTCACTCCAATATTTATTAATGAGTCAAATTATTATATTTTGAGAGAAAATCATAAAGTAGAAAGGAGTTAAATTTAGATTTTAAAAACGTTTAACAGTTGCTGAAATCTCTTCCTGGGAAATTTAAAAATGTTTAAGAATTTATGTTCCTCCATACTCTGCTCTGCTTTGACTTGCTCTGTTTCTCTCTCTATATATTATATTCTTGTCTTGTTTTCAGTTTCATCAACTTAGAGTTTCATTTTGGTCTTTTAGTACATTTGATTTTTGTCCTCATATTTAATTGCCATTTTCTATTGTTTTTATAGTTCTCATAAATTGTTTAATAATTTTACCACTCGTTAAAATTTTAAACTCTTGAGTAGGAAAATAAACTAAAAATTCATTTTTAATTAAATATTCAGAAATGTAATTTATAAATATATTTATAGTCTCATTAAATATAAAGTAAGTTAATTATTTTGATGTATTTAAACTTATAAAATAAATGAGTTTAATTTTATAATGATTAATTTTAAAATATTCATAAATATATCTAATTTTTATCAAAAGATATCACTTACTGAACACTTACCCACATTTATAAATACATGTAATTTTTACTTCCTTTTTTTCTTTTTTTTCTTCTTTTCTAAGTGAGAGAAGAGGAGATAGACAGAATCTCGCATGTGTGCCCCAACTGGGCTCCACCTGGAAATCCTATTCTGGGGCTGATGCTCTGCCCATGTGGGGCCCATGCTTATAACAGAACCATGCTCAGCTCCTGGGCTGATGTGCTCAAACCAATCAAGAGAGAAAGAGAAAGAGGAGGTGGAAGATTGGAGAAGCTGATATTTCTGTCTCTTGTGTACACTTACTGGGAATTGAACTCAGGACATCCACATGCCGGGCTGATACTTTACTACTGAACTAACCAGCCAGGGTCATGTTGTTTACTGTAAAGGGTATTTTAACTTAAGGTGATCATTGGTAATATATATTTAGGCATACTTATATAGAAAGATTACCCTATGTAGCATTGAAACTTACATTGAAAAAATTATTATTTTTCTAAATATGTGTGAATAAAACCTACATTAAATCATTAAGATAATTTTATGTTTTATGTTATAAACAATGGGTTCCATCAATTTATTGAACATTTATATTCTGATTATTCATTTATTTACATTCTTTTAAATCATGTTTATAGAATTAATAACTGTCAAAATCATTCATATATTTTCTTTTTAATTGAATTTGTTGAAGTGACATTGGTTAATAAAATCATTAGGTTTCTGGTGTATACTTCTACAATACATCATTCATATACATTCATATATTGTATTATGTGTTCATACCCCAAGTCAAGTCTCCCTCCATCTGATTTAGATTTATGCAATAATTTGAAAGCTGCCAATTTTTCACATTATTGAACTCCATGTATGGCAAACTTTAATTTTTTATTTTCCTGATTACTTGTACTTTGTGAATTCCATTACAATAATTGATCAGCAGTCATTTGGATTTGTACCAGCTGTAATTAGTACTTGAAAAGGATTGGAAAATTGTTGTAAAGAGCATTTTTATTGATAGCCAGAGATGCAAATTAATTTTATTGGACTTTCTGTTATGTTTTTGAGTATTTAGTTTTAATACTTTGGCATTGCGGCAATTATAATTGTTACATATTCTAATATTACCCTGTTTCTCTATTTAGAATAATATACTTCTATAATATAAATTATATATTGTAATATATAACAGATAAATGCTCCTCTTTCTATTAATTAAAAATGTGAGTATAAAGAATTGACTAATTTCTGTGTTTAGATTATTTTTTAATTCTTTTCCATGCAACCAGAATGCTAAATTTTGTTTAACTATATTTAGGAGACTATTATTACTCCTAGCCTTGGATTAAACATGGAATTTAAAAGCAGCATAATTTCATGTTTTTGATCACAGTGATTAATTTAGGGAAGGGCATATGATTTAAATAAAGGAGTTCTTTCTTTGTTAACTGTGGGGAAAAGATGTCTCTTCTTATTGAATATGAATAAAGTGGTCAATGACTCAAATACAGAAGTTGCTTGAGGTCGTTTTGTAATCATGATATTACACTAAGAATGGTACTCACACAAAGGTAAGAGATCAGAGAGTTGGGGTTTGGGTACATCATGTGAGCCCTTTCTCAAGTTAAATTAATCTATTCAGATGTTTAAAATATTATATGTCCTTTTTTCTTTAACTGACAATTCTGTTCATGTCAGTGTATATTTGCAACCAAAAGATTTATGGCATTATACACACTGATTTGAGTTTAAATACTTGGTTCTCAATCCTGGCCATTCATTAGAATTACCTAGGAGATTAAAAAAAAGTAATAATGCTCCAGTACCATCCAACCTAATTAAACCATAATTTCTGGGGTTGTATGCTGGGCATCAATGTTTTGTTTCTTTTTTCAAAGCTCCTCAAGTTATTCTAATATGTAACCAGGTTTCAGAACCACTGATTTACATGGAAATTAGGGGTCACTAAATCTATAAAAAAAGAATTAGAAACAGAACACTAAAATTTCAAAACTGAGAAGAGAAAAAAGAAGTATGAGCTAGTCTTACTGTAATAGAAGATATGTTAAGAGACCACAAATTAAAATTGTGAACTAGTCAAATAATAAATGCCTCATGTTTACTGAAGATATTTTGTAAGATAGGCTCCTGAAAATCTGTATGTGAAAGATTACTAAAATGAAATATACCACTTTAATCTTTTTACATTGTAATATTCTATAATACCAAATATACTCAAATTTTTCAACTCTTACAATGGCTTTCATTTAACATTTAAAGGAATATTTTTAATACAAAGTATCTTTATGTTTTGATAAATCTATTCATAATGTCTATGTCTGGATAAGATGTCTTCAAAATTATAGCTGAATTTAAACAAAGGTTGAGGCAACATTCTCCAATACTAGGTTGGTAGATGACATTATTGATTTAATTCTTTGTATGTGTATAATTCTGTTTTGTCATAAACTTCTCATTCTCTTACTTAAGGACAGTGTGTACTTTTCTGTCCCATGACTCTAGGCCCAGCCTTGTGTCTTGCTTTAGCCAGAAGGATATGTAGAGTCATGATACAAGTAGGGCTATAAAAGCACTTAGGTAGTACAGGCCATTGTCTCTCTTTCACTTCTGCTATTTTCTTGAGGAGTACATGTGCAGGCTCCCCAGCTAGCATAAGGAAGAGGACAGGGACCTAGTAGAACAAAACAAACTCTGGCAAATATGCAGTGAGAAGAGCTGCCTCATTACTGCATCCTTAGGCAAAGACTCTTGAGGATCAGGCAAACCCTACCCCACAGACTCTCAACCTGGAAGGATAAATGATTGATAAATTATTAAGTTTTGCAGTGGTTTGTCATACAGGATGATTATGGCAGTGGCTATAAATTTTTCTGAAGAGCAAATTTTTCCACTCTCATTTTATATTCTGGTAATAAAAGGGAACCATCTTTTATTACACAATAAAGGTAAAACAAAATGGCTATGCTTTGAGAAGCATTTGGCTTTGTCTCTACAGCATTCTTTTTGAGCAAATATTTACTTTATTTGGAGAAAATACACTGAGATCAATTTTTCTCTATTGATGCCTCTGTATTAAAAAATATAGAAAATGTAGGACTGAGCAATTAAAAAACAAAATATAAAGATAATATTATAATTTTACCCCCAAAAAAGTACTTATGACAATGTGAAATATATACCTTTTAGGAATTTCCACTGATGATTATTTACCAAATACTTCTTGGTGTTTTTAGTTTATTCTTGACTTCACTGATTTTTTAATATGTTTCCAAATATAAAACCAAAATATTTCACAAATCAGCAAGATACTTCATTGTAAAATTTCTTAGTTCCATTAGTAATTATTGAGTTTGAGGGTTTTAGAGCAAGGGTCAGGAACCTTTTTGGCTGAGAGAACAATGAACGCCACACATTTTAAAACAGGGGTCTTAAACTTGCGGCCTGCGGGCCGCATGCGGCCCGCCGAACAATTTTGTGTGGCCCACAGACTAATCCACGAAGTTCAAAATATTTTGGATAAAATTAAGTAAGCCTAGGGGCCTAGTTGTATTTTTCATTTCTCTAGCATCCTAGCTAGATATTAGCTTAGTTAACAGCAGTTGTGATGTGAACTACAGTTTCTGGTCTTTTTGTGACACTGAGTAAACTGCATGTATGATTGTGCTTGTTGTACTGATTTTTTTTGTTTTTAACTGCAGTGAGAAAAGTGTTGCTTAACAGTTGCCTTTTGTAGACCTAATGCGGCCCGCCGAAAGGCTGTGATCTTGCTCTGTGGCCCACATGCTGAGTTGAGTTTGAGACCCCTGTTTTAAAATATAATTCTGTGAGAGCCATACAATATGTTTAACACTAAATACAAGTAAATGTGTGCATTTTATGTAAGATCAACACTTTTAAAGTACAACAAGTCTCTGAATTTTTTTAAATAACATTCTTATGCTGTTGCTAACCAATAATAAATAAAGTACTTCTTACCATTAATGCAACTTCTGGTGCTGCATGGATTTGCTGATGGCTTTGTAGTCTGGTTGATACGTGGTGAGGTTAAGCTTCATGCAGGCGTTGAGACTTCCATCCATTAAACGTGATCGTAGGTTGGTCTTAATGTTCTTTAGATGTGAGAAAGATTGCTCACATGCATACATAGAGCCAAACATTGTTTACAGCAATACTCACACGCTGCAGTGTGTGGTATGTGACAGGAAGCATGTTCCAAGTTTTGACAATCAGCTGATCTGTAGGTTGAAGTTTTTTTATTCTCCCCACTTGTGTTTGCTCACCAACTCTGTTTGCTGTCATGCAAGTCTTTGCAAATCTTCATTCAGTGACTTGAACTTACCCACATGTCTGAGGTCTTCAGGTCAGCAACTTGTAGCTCAAAATCACTGATGGAGACACTGGGGATGTAACTCAGGTCAGTGCTGTCCACTGCACACTCATGTGGATGGGTGATGAACTTAAAAAGATGAGTGCTCTCATAAAATTCTCCAAAGTGCACTTTGAATGACTGCAGGAGACTAGATGTGAAGCCCACTAGCTGCTAGAGATCAAAATGTTGAGCAGGGTCACTTGCTGTGCATGCATCTTTAAATTCTCCCAGTTTCTCAAAGTGTAATAAACAACCTGTTTCAATGTTGGTGATGAAGAGTTCCAGCTTGTTTTCAAATGCAAACACTGCTTGTTGAAGAGATAAGACTGTATTTTCAATGCCTTGCATTTTCACATTGAGCTAGTTCAGATTTTCAGTCATGTCAATGAGATAGTAGAACTTCAGGAGCTACTCAGTTTTAGCTAACTCAGGATGCTCGACGTTTTTCATTTCGAGAAAAGTCCGGATTTCACTCAGACAAGCCACGAAATGGCTGAGCACCTTTCCTCTTGACAACCAACGCACATTGCTGTGCAGAAGCAGACCAGGATAATTAGTCTGTTGGGCAGATAAAATGTATTATGCTCACTTTGTTAAAGATGACACTGCCCACGAGGAGGCTGTTGCCCAGGTGATATTAATGTGTGTTGGGGGCTGGCTGTGGGCAGGCAGAATCCTTGTAGCCTGGGGCTTGGTTTTAGGATTAAGCCTTTCCCACCCTTTTTGATGTGGGGTGGTACAATCCCATCATGTCTCTGATAAGTGATTTTAGATTAGAGACTTCCCCATTTTGTATATTGGATTAAAGGTTTTGATTTCTACACTATAAAATAGGGGTAGAACAGGAGCTTGCGCTCTTGATTCCTGAGATTAGCATGAGCAGAGAGAGCAGAGCAGATAGAGGCCACATGGAGGAGGCCAGGAGAAGCAGCCAAGATGGCGGAGTATTGAGTGAGAAGCCAGTTTGTGCAGGGAGAAGGAAGGAGATGGGGAACAGAGGTGAATAAGTCTGGTGAGCTAGAAACCTTTGATTCTAGGAAACTCGGATAAGTCAGTAGCTTTGTGAGCACTGAATGTGAGTGGGTTTTGGAGCCCAGTGTGTGTTTTTACTTGCCCGCCAGGTGCAAGCTAGGATTAAAGATGTTGGCCCATCAGTTTTTGGCTCCGTTGTTTCTTTACCGACTGTCCGAATCCAATGCGAACCTGCATGGGCCAGGCTGCTGTGATGGTAGCCCTGCCTACTGGCTTTACATAGTCCCAACTTCATCCAGCAGTGTTTTAAACTGGTGATCATTTAAAGCTCGGGCAACAATATAGTTGACCACCTAAATGACCAGCGACATCACCTCAGCAAGCTGCTCACCACACATCTGAGCACAAAGCGCCTCCTGATGTAGGATGCAGTGAAAACTTAGGATGGGTCTCTTTTCATGTTCACGAGGAAGTGCTACGAATCCTCTGTTTTTTTCCACCATGCATGGAGCACCATCAGTACACACCAAAATAAATTATCCATTGGTAGATTTTTTCTTTAGCAAACTCAGTGAAAGACTTGAATAAATCCTCTCCTCTTGTTGCCTCTTTCATAGGCAAAACAGTAAGACTTTCCTCATATAGTATGTCACCAACAGCATACCTTGCAATCACGCTAAACTGGAATAAATGGTTTATGTCTGTTGACTCATCCAAAGCAAGAGAAAAGAATAGTGTTGCATTTATATCCTTCACTTGTGTTTCCTCAATTTGATTTGTCATCATTATGGTACAATTGTGAACAGTTCTTGCCAACAGAGGCATGTCTTTTGTTTGTTTATTTTGTCTTTATCCGAAAAGTCGTCAAAAAGTTCATTGGCAACATCAAGTGTAAATGTTTTAGCATACTCCCTATCTGTGAATGGCTTTCCGTTTCTCACAATTGCTAAAGCACCAGCAAAGCTAGCCAAATTTCAGTCACCTTGTTGGGTCCAAACACAGAGTTGCTGCTGATTAGCTTGCACTCTGCATGCCCTTGACAAGCTTTCTTCCTGCTGTCCCCTGCTGGATATTTTGATGCAAATGTAGTATAGTGTGTATCGAAGTGCTGCTTTATATTTGTCCTTTTCATTGATGCAATTTTATCATTGCATATTAGACACACTGCAGAACCTGCTTTCTTTAGAAAGGCAAATTCCTCTGTCCATTCTTGCTGAAAAGTACAATACTCTTCATCTTTTTTTTTTTTTTTAGCCATCTTCTTCATCAAAAGGGTTTCTACAATTAGCTAGCTGATGAGTTGATTAAAAGGAGGGAAGTTTATTTCCTGACTTACAATGACCCATGTATGTTATGCATTATCCAATAAAAATTTGGTGTTGTCCCGGAGGACAGCTGTGATTGGCTCCAGCCACCCACAACCATGAATATGAGTGGTAGTAAATGAATAGATTGTAATACAAGAGAATGTTTTATATTTTTAACAATTTTTTTATTAAAGATTTGTCTGGAGCCAGATGCAGCCATCAAAATAGCCACATCTGGCTTGCAAGCCATAGGTTCCTGACCCCTGTTTTAGAGAAAGCATTGCATTTATAATAACTATTTCAAATAAGTTCCATATAATTATAACTTATGGTTTGGAAGAGAAAGCCAAAGTTCCAAATGTGCTTCCTAAGGTGTTGACTCTGTGATGAACCACTAAAAACATGTCATTTTTAAAATTTAGTTTAATATTTATTTTTATCTCTGAGAGAAAAAGGTTATTGAGTAGTTTTTACAAAATTACAAAATGAGGACATTTTAGTGGAAAAATAAGGGAAGATGAATTCTTGGAATTAACATAAAATGTAGTTTATAACATCATTATTCACATTCCCAAAATAGATACAAGTGTTCAAGAGACAATGCAATGGATCACCTCATTTTAAACATATTGTTTCCATTTTTATATAGCAGTTCTTCAATCTGAAAAAATAAACACTTTGATAGGAACTAAATGAGAAATAAAGTCATAGCATTGCCTTACCAGATAACTTGTTTTTAATATGTTATCAAGTATATAAAAACACAAAGACATTCTATTAAAACACAAAGGCAGAAAAATCTTCAAATTGTCATTGGCAATGTCAGCTTTCAGTTCTTGAGTTTAGCCAAGAAAGAATTAAAAGCCAAAAACTTTAGTGCAAGAGGAAGAAAGTTTCTTATGCAGAGCAAAAGTATATTTGAAGAGAACATTTGAGCATGCTGCTCAGGGAGCTGCCTTGGCCTTCTCTCTCTCTCTCTCTCTCTCTCTCTCTCTCTCTCTCTTTGCCTCAGCCTTTTAGAAAGAACATCACAGAGGCAACAGAAGTGAGCCAGCTCGGCAGCATAAACTCAGGAAACAAGTTACAGAGGTGAAAGAAGAGCCTTTGGAGTTCAGATCAGGGGTGAGCCTAGGACGAGCTGCTGTTGCCCACTGCTACACTGCTTTCAAGTCTCATGGGAATCCCTAGAGCTTAGGAGATAGAAAGGAAAGATACACACCTGAAGAAAGAAGGCATGTTCATGCTCTAGAAAGAGAGTACACACAGGGTGCTTTGTCATGAAGGTTTTCATCTGTTTTCTAAAGGTGGGAAATTTAGGAGAGGTCTTGGGAAGATCTCAATAGAATATTCATCAGCTTTTCAGGTGTGTTTTTAATATGCTGATGCATCAAAGTGAGCATATAGGCCATTCTCTGATCAGTTTTACCTTCAAAAAATATCACTTATTGGCCTTGGCTGGGTAGGTAGCTCAGTTTGTTAGAGCATTGTCCTGATATGCCAAGATTGTGAGTTTGATACCCCATCAAGGCACATACAAGAATCAACCAATGAGTGTAATAAGAAATAGATGTTTTTTTTTTCTCTCTCTCCCTCTTCTTTCTCCAAAAAATCAATCAATCAATAAAAATTACAAAGAGTGTCCTTGGAAGGGGTCAGAACTAAGGCAGGTCTGCCCAGTACTGTCTAGAATGTATCTGGCTATAAATTGTTCAGCAAGTTTGTTTAGCTATTTATCTGTTTCCCCATTCCACCTTCCAAGAAATTTTTCTAGCTTCTTCCTATCCTGCCTTACTAGCATAGTTTGTATTTCTAGTAATCTACTTAAAGATATACTTTTAAATAAAGCCATACACATTTGAAAAATAAACCTTAGCACAGTACATGAAAAAGTGTAAATATTTCATGTGATATGCAGTGCTCTTTCTTAATGTGTTTCTCTCCTGAGAAGCTTAAGAGCACTTTTGTTTCTGATGCATTGGTTACATTCTTGGAAAGATTCTAGGCAACACTTTTTGAATTAGGAGAAATGTTTTAATGTTATATATATTACTAATCCCAAGCTGTTTGCCATATTAAAAAGAGAATAGTTAAATATAATGCCGATATCAACTTTTGCCTCTGACACAATTCTTGAAACATGTTTCATTATCAATTGATACCTTAATTTATCACTCTTATCCCTGTATCTCTGTGCAAGCTAATAGTAAATATAGTAGATATTTTTGAGAACCTACCATTTTAGTTAAGTCTAAAATTGCAACATTAAACAGAACAAATTTGTTCTGTTTCAAATAAAGTAAAATTTGAGAGTTCAGTATTCAAGAATATTAGTTTAAGAAAGTTCATAGTTACAGCATTTCTTTCATTGATGGTTATGTGCTATATGGAATAACACATAAAAAATAAGGACAAGTTTTACTTTTATTTCTCTGCAAGTAAAAATCTGAGAGAAGTCCATTTTCATAATATATTGCCAGCTGAGTAGATTTCAGCTGCCCACTCCATCTGAGAGAAGAAAAGCAGTGAAAAAAGCTTACATCAGCAAATGTCAATTTTTATAAGATATCTGACTTGGCACTAACATTGTCACTTTTTTGTAGGTTCAGAGGAGTTTTCCTTGGGAGTCAGATGACTTCTTTTTATATCACTTATTATAAACTGGAGAAATTATTTTCCCATTCTTCCATGAAACAGTTTTTGTAATATTGATAAGTATTTTAATGCGCAAATACATTATGCAACAGTTTTTCTACATTTCAGTGTTGATGGAATAATTCTCATAAACCAGCGTTATGCAAATGTTCTATATATAAAAAATTGTTTCAGCAGATTGGAATTAGACATATATAATTCAAAGTTTTTATTGTGGCTCTTTGGTAAATGAACTTTAATGATAGCTTTTTAATGTCTAAATATCTGTGCTCCTTTTCTAATATTAATTTTGTTTACCAGAAAAGATGCTTGCTTTTTCATTATTAGGAAAGCAAAATATCAGAACAGTTTAAAAACAATCTTCACCAGGTGTGGCACAGTAAATAGAGCGTCAGACTAGGATGTGGAAGACCCTGGTTCGAGACCCCGAGGTTGCCAGCTTGAGCATAGGCTCATCTGGTTTGAGCAAGGCTCACCAACTTGAACCCAAAGTCACTGGCTTGAGCAAAGGGTTACTTGGTCTGCTGAAGGACCATGGTCAAGGCACATACGAGAAAGCAATCAAAGAACAACTAAGGTGTTGCAACGCGCAAAGAAAAACTAATGATTGATGCTTCTCATCTTTCTGTCCCTGTCTATCCCTCTCTCTGACTCTCTCTCTCTCTCTAAAAAAACAAACAAAAAAACCCCAAACTCCATATAATCTAACTTTTCTCAGTCAAATATATTAATCCTCTGATACTTCTAAACTTCAAGCTTTCTTCTATTTTTTTTTTAAGTCTGTGAAATGTCTTCTAATTTTTAAAAATTTCTGGAGCATCATCCTCTTTCTAATGTTTGTTTGCATTACTCTATATGGACAAAATTTACCAATATTTTCCTTATGCCTTCAGTGTCTGTCTTACATACTTCTATTCTAGCAAACCTCAATTTTATGTTTTACCCACCTTACTCCTTGAATCTTTTTTACCTTCAATTTATTTATTTATTTAGAAATTTATTGGATTCACATGGTCCACCACACCATATAGGTTTCAAGTGTACTCCCAGAATCTTGAGAGTAGAAAAACATTTAAATATTTCTTTGCAGATCTTAGCAAACAAAACAGCAAGTATATAAGTGTTTGTAAAATAATAAATAACTGACAGAACAGATAAATAAAAATTAGTTAGAGTAGCTTCTTCAGCAAACAGGGTCATTGTTGAAATTCTATGAGTTTACTCCTGCAGAGCCTGAAAATTGAGTTAATACATCTCCTTAAGTGAATGTAAAGGGTAATGCGTGTTTGATAGTAACAGTAAAGACAATAGTTCATGTTAAAATTTAAGATATATGTTTTAACCACTTAGGTAGTTGTTCTGTGTGAGTGAACCTACGAAAAGCATGAGCTGGCAGACCTTGTACAGCAGGAGTTAGGGACAGATATTTAGCGCTCAAATGCCAAATGCATCTTTTCTCTTCTTTACCAACATTGCTCTGGTGCCTCCACACTGTTTTTGTCAATCCTTTTGTGAAAGAATGGCTGCTGACTGCTGACTATTTTGTGGGCACAGAAATATTTTACTCAGACTATTTCTTCCCATTTTCAGTAACTGAAATGAAATGGTTACCCCATGGAGTTCTGGTAAAACACTAATTCAGTGAATTTCAAACACAAAACTGTAGTTACTGGTCATGTTTTAACTCACAATAAGATGAATTTCTCAAACTAAACAACTTAAAAAACAGAGTTTTTGTTATTAAAAAATGTTTAAAAGGCAGAAAATAGCAAGCTTTGTAGATTTAAATACTTTAATATACATTTTACATTTATATAAATGTATATATCAAAAAATACTTCATAATACTAGGTTTTACTGTAATAAATATAATGTTACCTACTATGTCATTTATTTGTGTACAATATAAATTATCTCTCATAAACTGCAGATGTGTACTTCTGTACTTCCTTTATAATATTCTGTAGTACCAGCATAATGGGATTTGGTTCATATTAATTTTTTCTAGATGGATTCCTACTGTGCTTGCTCAGCGTTTCTCTTCTGCTTCATTTCCCCATCACTTCTGCAGAATCAGTATGTAAGCAATAAAGTCAATTGGTCTTCTATCACAGGGTTTTTTTTTCCCTTCCTGGGATTTGACTGATAATGACTGCTGAATTGTCCAGGAAAATATGAAAACAGTCTTATAGGAAAAAGTATCCTATTTCAAGCCCATTGATTCTTAAAATATATGAATGGATGCAATATATTTATGTATATAGGTCATATGCTTGCTTTCTCAAAAGTTTTCCAAAAAATAACAATAACAAAATAATTAAAAAAAAAAGACAGCTAAGTAATTTTTAACTGGCTTTTCCAGGTCATTATTAACTACATAAACTATGTTTATATTATTTCAATATAGTGTAATTTAATCTATCTCAAATAATGAAAACTTATATTTTAAAATGTTATACTTTGTGGTACAAGGAATGTTTTCAACATAAAAACAGGAGTCATTACACAGGCTTTAAAAAATAAAGGTATGCATATGTTTTTGGATCTGGAGTCAGGAACAAATAATTGCATTCTATGTTACTGAATATTGTCCTTATTCAAGTATACGTAGTATTTGCATTTCTTTTCCTCTTGTGTGGGTGATACTTCATTATAAAAGTCTGTGCCCTTTTTTTCCTTGCCTCATAATTTAGATCCTTGATATCTGATATTGGATTTTATGGCTAAAACTAAAGTAAATGATGTACAGCTGTCTCTATTTTAGATGTTATTTATGCTTATTTTAGTGGTGTGACTATTGCATAACTCAATGTTACTGAATCGTTGGGTTTCCACAATTCTGGACTAATTATGCAAATTTGTAACCAATTTCACTTCTTAGTTACTTTTATAAATGTTCTCTAACTATGGTTGAAAACTTGCAGATGATCTTACTGGAGCCTTGGTTCAAAAACCACAAAGGTATTAATGGTCATAAACTCTAAAAGCATTTTAGGTCAGAGGTCAACCAAATATAGGACATGAGCCAAATCCAGCTCATAGCCTGTTGGGGTATAGCTTTCAAGCCAAGGAAGGTTTGTAAATGGTTATTGAAGAATAATATAGAGAGTAAGTGGCCTACAAAGCCTAAAATATTTAGTAGCTTCCCTTTTTTTATAGTTAACATTTGCCAACTCATTTTTAGGTTATCTCATCATTTTTATTCACTTCTTTTCAGTTGTGTTCTGTTAATTTTCACTTTAATGTATAGATTCTACCACAAAAATATAACATTACTATAAAAGATATAAATATTTTAGAGCAATGCCTTTAATATTTATATAAATTGCTTGAGTAATAAACATAACTAAAAAAATTACAGAGTAAGGAATCTATCAAAAGCTGCATGCTTAAATATAGTGATTAGCAGCCTAAAGAATAGAAATATAAAACACAACTAATTAATATATTAAAAGATGTCTATTAATAAATTCAGGAGTAGATTGAGAGCTTAACATCATAGAATTTTGAATATACTCTTCAGGAAAACTTTCACTCTCTATGACTGAATTTTCTTTATAATCTAACTCAATCATCTCTTAATCAAAATCATCCTTGAAGATGGCGAGGGAGTGGGTGGACGTACCAACTTCCACCTCCTAGAACCAAAGTGGATTACAACTTAATTTTAAGAACTATCATCTGAAAAAACCAACTTTGGACTAAACTAAGAAGACTCTTCAACCAAGGATACTGAAGAAACCACACTAAGACTGGTAGAAAAAGCAGAAAAGCAGAGAGGGCTGCCCAGCTCCCCAGAGCAAACAGCAGCCCAGAGAGACTCATGTGGTGGGAAGTAAGCTTAGAAGAGGAGGGAGGGTCCTGAGCCCCAGGAACAAAGCCTCAGCTTGCAGCCCCAGAGCCAAGAAGAGGTGTATGGCCAGTATTTAGCTGGAAACAAGTCAGGATTCTCTTTGTGACAAAGAGACTGATTTCTCTGACCCAAGATTCTTCTTAAAGGGACTATACAGAAAACCTCTCTCACAACCACACACCTGGGGCTCTGGAGGATGGGGGGAAAGGAGAGGATCGGATCAGCGAGAAGAAAGTGTAATCTAGGAGGCACAGTGCGAAATACTTTGAAGGACAGCAACCCTAACCCCTGGGCTCAGTCACTCCCCAAATCTGAAGTGAATATTTCCCTGGAAACAGCAATACCAGCAAAGGGAAGTAGGACACCAGTCAAACAAGCTCTCCCATGGTACTTAGAGCAGAGTCGCTTAGAAGGAGGGAGCTTTTGGGACTATAGTATTGAGTGTTTGGGTCTGAAGAGCAGCACCCCCACCCACACAGCTGAGGGTTTGCCTGAAGGCAGGCAGTGACGGGACACAGAAGCACAGTTCTGTCGGCAAAGGCGGAAGCCAGCTGGCCACAACTGACGTCCAGGTATGAGCTCAGTCTTGCCCAGCTGGGGCGGAGGGGATGCGTGAAAGTAGTCAAGCTGTAGGCCGCCTGCAATCCAGCCTGCAGTGGAAGGACAGAAACCCCAGAAGGGGCAGAGACCTGCCCTTGAGCAAGGGCGCAGGAGTGCAGCCTTGCCTGACCCATGGGAACCAAGGCTCGTGGCCTGACCCAGGAGCTGGCTCCTCCTGTGGGGGTGGAACAAAAGCCCAAAACAGGTAGAGTCCCACAAACTGAGCAAGGGCATGCAGCCCCACCCAGCCTGTAGAGCCAAGGCCTGCAGCTGTCCTGCAAGTGAGCTCCTCCTGCAGGGGTGGTGTAAAAGCCTGAAATCTGGTGGAGACCTGCAGCTGAGCAAAGGTGCTCACCACTGCCCACAGGGCTGAGGCTTGCAGCTGGATGTAGGGCACATAACCCCACATGCGGGGGTGAGGCAAAGGCCATGGACACATAGGGTGGCTGCATTGATAAGAAAACAGGACCCATACATATGCTGTCTACAAGAGACACACCTTAAAATAGAAGATGCACATAGACTGAAGGTAAAAGGATGGAAAAATATTTCATGCAAATGGAAATGTAAGAAAAGCTGGAGTAGCAATACTTATATCAGACAAAATGGACTTTAAAACAAAGGCTTTAGTTAGAGATAAAGAAGATTGTTACATAATGATAAAGGGAGCAATCCAACAGGAAGATATAACTGTTATAAATATCTATGCACCTAATATAGGAGCACCTAAATATATAAAGCAGACTTTGATAAATTTAAAGGGTGAAATCAACAGCAATACTATAATAGTAGGGGATTTCAATACTTCACTAACATCACTAGATAAATCTCCAAAAAAGAAAATTAACAAGGAAACAGCAGACTTAAAGGACACATTAGATCAACTGAATTTAATAGATATCTTCAGAACCTTTCACCCTAAAGCAGCAGCATATACATCCTTTTGAAGTGCTCATGATACATTCTCTAGAATAGACCAATGTTACGGCACAAAAGTGGTCTCAACAAATTTTAGAAGGTTGAAATCATATCAAGCACTTTCTCTGATCACAATGGTGTGACACTAGAAATCAACCACAATAGAAAAACTGAAAAATACTCAAACCCTTGGAAACTAAATAGCATGTTATTAAATAATGACTGGGTTAACAATGATATCAAAGAAGAAATAAAAAAATTCCAAGAAATGAATGATAATGAGCATACATCAACTCAAAATTGATGGGACACAGCAAAAGCAGTTCTGAGAGGGAATTTCATACCATTACAGGCATACTTTAAGAAGCTAGAAAAAGCTCAAGTAAACAACATGACATAAGGCTAAAGAAACAATACAGAGGATCAATGAAACCAGGAGCTGGTTCTTTGAAAAGGTAAACAAGATTGATGAACCTTTAACAAGACTCACCAAGAAAAAAAGGGAAGGACACAAATAAATAAAATTAGAAATGAGAGTGTAGAAATAACAACTGACACAACAGAAATACAAAATATTGTAAGAAAATACTATGAAGAACTGTACGCCAAAAAACTAGACAACCTAGATGAAATGGAAAATTTCCTTGAAACATATAATCTTCCAAAAATTAATCTGGAAGAATCAGAAAACCTAATCAGACCAATTATAACAAATGAGATTTAAACAGTTATCAAAAAAAATCCCCAAAAAGAAAAGTTCTGGGCCTGATGGCTTCACAAGTGAATTCTATCAAATATTCAATGAAGAACAAACTCCTATCCTTCTCAAGCAATTTCAAAAAATTCAAGAGGAAGGAAGACTTCCAAGCTGCTTTGATGAGGCAAGCATAATTCTGATTCCAAAACCAGGCAAAGACAACACAAAGAAAGTAAATTATAGGCCAATATCCCTGATGAATTTAGATGCTAAAATTCTCAACAAAATATTAGGACACCGGATCCAGCAATATATGAAATCCCAATTATCATACACCATGATAATTGGGATTTAATCTTCGGAGGCAAGGCTGGTACAATATTTGCAAATCAATCAATATGATTAATTAATAAACAAAAGGAAGGAGAAAAACCATATGATAATTTTAATAGATGCAGAAAAAGCATTTGATAAAATCCAGCACCCATTCATGATCAAAACTGTCAGCCAAGTAGGAATACAGGGATCATTCCTCAACATGATAAAGACTATCTATGACAAACCCACAGCCAACATCATACTCAATGGGAAAAAATTAAAAGCAATACCCTTAAGATCAGGAACAAGGTAGGGGTGCCCCCTTTCACCACTCTTATTCAATATGGTCCTGGAAGTCCTAGCCACAGCAATTAGACAAGAAAAAGAAATAAAAGGCATCCAAATTGGAAAAGAAGAAGTAAAACTATCATTATTTACAGATGATATGATATTGTATATAAAAAACCCTAAAGTCTCAGTCAAAAAATTACTGGTACTGATAAATGAATTCAGCAAGGTGGCAGGATATAAAATTAATCCTCAGAAATCAGAGGCATTTATATACACTAACAATGAACTGTCAGAAAGAGAAATTAAGGAAGCAATCCCCTTCATCATTGCAACCAAAAAAAATAAAGTACCTAGGAATAAATTTAACAAGAGATATTAAGGACTTATACTCAGAAAATTATAAAAGAAATCAGAAAAGATACAAACAAGTGGAAGCATATACCGTTCTCATGGTTAGGAAGAATAAACATCATTAAAATGTCTATATTACCTAAAGCAATTTATAAATTCAATGCAATTCCTGTTAAAATACGAATGACATATTTCAAAGGTATAGATCACATATTCCAAAAATTTATATGGAACTAAAAGAGAACACAAATAGCCTCAGCAATCTTGAAATGGAAGAATAAATTGGGAGGTTTCACACTTTCTGATATCAATTTATTACTACAAGGCCATTGTACTCAAAGCAGCCTGGTACTGGCATAAGAACAGGCATAGAGATCAATGAAACAGAACAGAGAACCCAGAAATAAACCCACACCTTTACCGACAACTGATATTCGACAAAGAAGGTAAGAGCATACAATGGGGTAAAGACAGCCTATTCAACAAATATGTTGGCAAAATTGGACAGCTACCTGCAAAAAAGTGAAACTTAGGCCACCAATTTACACCATTCCCCCAAATAAACTCAAAATAGATAAAATACTTAAATATAAGCTGTAAAACCATATGCATCTTAGAAGAAAACATAGGCAGTAAACTCTCTGACATCTCTCGTAATATATTTGCTGATTTATCTCCATGGGCAAGTGAAATAAAAGACAGGATAAACAAATGGGGCTATATCAAACTAAAAAGCTTTGTGCAGTTAAAGACAATAAGAACAGAATAAAAAGACAAACTACACAATGGGAGAATATATTTTACAATACGTGTGATAAGGGGTTAATTACCAAAATTATAAAGAACTTGTAAAACTCAACACCAGGATGACAAACAATCCAATCAAAAATGGGCAAAAGAAATGAATAGACACTTCTCCAAAGAGGATACACAGATGGCCAATAGGCATATAAAAAATTCTCAACATCACTAATCATTAGAGAAATGCAAATTAAAACCAGAATGAGATATCATCTCACACCAGTCAGAATGGCGCTCATCAACAAAACAACACAGAATAAGTGCTGGCGAGAATGTGAAGAAAAAGGAACCCTCCTACACTGCTGGTGGGAATGCAGACTGGTGCAGCCACTGTGGAAAACAGTATGGAGATTCCTCAAAAAATTGAAAATCAAACTGCCTTTTGACCCAGCTATCCCACTTTTAGGAATATACTCCAAGAACACAATAGCACTGTTTCAAAAGGAGAAATGCACCCCCATGTTTATGGCAGCATTGTTTACAATAGCAAAGGTCTGGAAACAGCCCAATTGTCCATCAGTGGATGAGTGGATTAAAAAGCCTTGGTACATATATACTATGGAATACTGCTCAGCTGTAAGAAATGATGACATCGGATCATTTATAACAACATGGATGGACCTTGATTTCATTATATGGAGTGAAATAAGTAAATCAGAAAAAACTAAGATCTATATGATTCCATACATAGATGGGACATAAAAATGAGACTAAGAGACATAGAGAAGAGTGTGATGGTTATGGGAGGGTGTCAGGGAGGATAGGGAGGGGGTTGGGGGATGGGAGTGGCATAAAGAAAACCAGATAGAAGGTGACAGAAGACAATTTGACTTTGGGTGATAGGAATGCAGCATAATCAAGTGTCAAAATAACCTGGAGATGTTTTCTCTGAACATATGTACCCTGATTCATCAATGTCACCCCATTAAAATTAATAATAATAATAATAATAATAATAATAAATCATCCTTACTTTCACTGCCATATTAATTTAATTTTTATTAAAGAAGGCAATGTGAGTTTTTATAATTATTAAATTCCGCATAGGTGCAACAATCAGAAATATTTTAGTCGTAAATTTCAGATAAAACTGTCAAAAAGTTTTTTCTTAAGCTGAATGAACATTTATTTGTAAAAAGGAAATAAAAATACCTATATTTAAGTCCTTCCTATATATTAATTACTTTCTCTTATTATTTTACTCATTTACACAGTCATAGGAAGCAAGTACTGTCATTAGGCTCTATTTACAGATTAAAATCAGAGGACCTTACTCAAGGTCATACAGGTACCAACTATGAATCCAAAATTTGAACCCTCATGACAGACACTAGATTCTGTATGTGTAACAATTATCCCCTGCTTTCCAGTTTACCCATTGTATTATTCTGGCATATGGAACACAGTCTGTCACTCTGGGCTATGTTTGAAGAGCTAAGAAACATGTAAAAGTTAAGAGACAGAAAGATTAAGAGAAAAACTATAATTATGTTATAGATTTTTTTGTATTTATAAAAGTTAAAATAGTTCAGTATAGATTATATAAATATAACTATAAAATTTTATACATTTGATAGAAGAACAAAATATAGTGACTGACCTAAGATGGACAATCTTCATATCTTTGAGATCTGTCATATGCAGGCTGCTGCTTGCTACCATCGGGCATGGGCTACACACAGGAATCACCTGGGATGCTGTCGAGTTACTAGTGGTCCACACCAAGAGATTCCAAATTTGTTAGTATTAGATGGGGACTGAGCAGTGGGAGATTTTCGAAGCTCTTTGGGTGATTCTAATGTATTGAGATTCTTGAGAACAACTTTGCTAACTACTTCTATATTCCTCACCCATTGATGTCCTCCCCACAGCTGATAGCCAGAGATTTGACCTGCACAATTATGGTAAGCAGAGAGGCCAAAGTCTCATTAACCTTTGAGGTTCTAAGGAGTATTTCTCAAATTGTGGACCCTGAACCAGCGTCATTGACATAGTCTGTGAACCTGCCTGTCTTACAAATTTTAAGACCCAATCCAGACCTATTGAATCAGAAAGACAAGAGGTGAGGTCTTTGGTTGATGCTGATGCACGCTAAAGTTTCAGAGGTATTTAAATCCAAAGAACCCAAGTAGGGATTTTGCCTTTTTTTCAGTTTGGAATTAAAAAAAAAAACTATATTGTATAATTCATATTTTAAAGGAACACATAGTTTATATATTGACAGTATATTACAGTTTCTATAGACTCAATATCATGGTAGGATTTGATCTATTTATTTCATCATAATATAAAATATATATAAATATATGTATTATGATATAATTGTTTCAAGTGTGTTTTTGGATGTAAATATTTAAAGATTATTTAGTTTGTTTTTTTATCTGTGGGGTTGCTTGGATTTATGTGGAATTAGTAGGACTCTGGTATAATCTGTATGTCTTAACATATAGAGAGATTAATTGTTTCAAGTCCATCTATAAGCACATTTATAAGTAAGGTAAGAGTGTTTATAATTTATATATGTCTATTTTTATATGTGGATAGATAATATAATATACGTATATCCTATATTATTATATATTGTATTTATTTTTATTGGCATTTAACAACATGTAAGAAACCTTATATAAATATAAACTCTCATTTGGTGGGACTATTAAAGGCAAGATATTTAAGAGTATGAAGCTGGAGTCTTACAGACCCCTGTTTAAACCCAGGATTGCTTATATTTATTAACTGTGATTTTAAGCAATTATCTAAGCACTCTCTTTTGGCTAACATTTGTTTCCTTTATACTCCAGTTTCTTTATGTATGCAACAAATTTTATGAAATAGTATCTATTTCATACTATCATGAAGTTGATATATGACATAATATGGGTAATATCCTAAACTCAGTGGCCATTACACAGCAATGAATAAATATAAGCTATTTTTATTTCTATTATCATACAAAAATATTTATTTATACATCAGTAAACTTTTTCTTTTTAAGAGTATATGTATTTAACATATTTTTAAGTTAAATATGTTACAAAAAATCATCTTATTTTGATTTTCTTGTATTTTCATATTTTCATCATTTACATTAAAAGTTTTATAGTGGAAATTTTTCAAACCTAAAGGATGACTAAGAAGTTTAATAAAGGGATTGACATAGTGGGCTATTGTTCATTGTAAATGCAGTGGAACCTTGATAAAATATGACCTGCTATAGCATGAAATTTAGCATAATCTTATTGATTGGAGCTTGTTACTAAAGAACCAGAAGGTTCTTGTTATACCACTTATCTATATCTCAGTTGCTTGGCAAAGACTCAGTGAATTTTGTTTTAATGAAGTCCATCTTTGAGAAAATAATGGAGCAAAATATGATTCTTCTTCACTTTTACAGAACTCACAAAGTATTTATGTTAAATAAATGAAGTATAAGCATTGATAGGGAGGCATCACATGTCTGGTAGTCAAAAATTCATATTGTATAAAAACAAAGATTTGAAAGTTTGAGTCTTTAAGGAATTGAGAATGTAAAACATCTGATAAGAATTAAATTATTGCAGTTCATTGAATTTAAGGTAGCTTATTGTTTTTCCAGACTATATTTTGTCTATAAAGTGATGTAGATGATATCTCAACTATATCATAATTTAAATGAGTCAAAGATTCTAACATTCTAATGTAGAGTTCTAATTTGTGTTGAATACTTAACATTATTTTAAAATTATCATTTGAATGTATTGTATAGTTATAGAATATAAACTATTTAAGATTAGATGTCAAATTATATACGTTTGTATTTCAGATGCTAGCATAGTGCTTGTCATGAAGCAGAGATTCAGTAGATGTTTTCTGAATAAATGGAAAGAAAAGGTTAGCATTTTTCATGCATTGGTGATCCACTACTATGTCCAAAATGGACTATTACATTGTTTTTGTTTAAAGAAATAGTAATTCCTAGTCCTCACATTTTATTCCATGTGGAGTAATGGCCAGTAGGTTAACTTTTTTTAACTTTTTCTATTCCCACTTGTTTCTTTCTAGGAGCTAAAAAGCGACTTCCCTGACAAGTGATTTGGAAGGAGGAACTGGGCTTGCTCTGCCAGCCCCTTTCTGATATCATTTTAGGATCCATCACTCAGTGTAAAGCAGGTGTTTAAGTCTTCCCCTGGCCAGGTATGAGGTTGGAAGTAAAAACCTGCAGCACAAAACCTATGATTATGCAGCTCTGCCTTTTCCTGTGTGGATAAGTCATTAAATTCTCAGAAACAGATGAGAAGACTCTTAAGGATTGGGATGCTGCCATGATCTCTATCTGCTCCATCAATAATGAAGCTGGTATTTTTACTTTCCTTCTCTCTATTTTTCTTACTCTACTTGTGTCAGAATTCAGACTAGGAGAAGTGGTGTCATAAATTGAGTCTTTTGAACCATAACAGCCTTATACAAATATAACTTGTATGTTGGAAATGTCACTAACACAAAGGGCTGGCATCCGGATGGAAGGCATGCAAGTAATTACCTTTCTCTTGGCTGGAGCTCATATCAACTTTCTGGGGAAACATGCGCTAAAAAGACAAATTTTTAACATTTGAGAACTCTTAAAACAAAGAAGGTAGAAATAGTACAGTGCCATAAAATATTAACGATGTGGTATTCATATGATTGTGAATTCCAGAGCACTACTAATTTTCTATGAAGACAGTAGTCCCCTTTGAGAGAAATTCATTCTAAGGTTCCCAGTGGATATCTGAAATACTAGATAGTACCAAACCCTTTATATACATTTTTTTCTATACATATATACCTATGATAAAGTTTAACTTATATAGCTAAGGAGAAATGAATAATAACTAATAATAAAGTAGAACAATTATACCAATATATTATAATAAAAGTTTTGTGAATGTGGCCTCTTTCTCAAATTATCTTCTTTTTTATTAAGTGAGAAGAGGGGAGGCAGAGTGACAGACTCCTGTATGTACCCCATCCGGGATCCAGCTGGCAAGCCCTCTACAAGGCGATGCTCTGCCCATCTGGGGCCGTCGCTCCATTGCTTGGTAACTGAGCTATTTTTAGCACCCACGGCAGAGGTCACTGAGCCATCCTCAGTTTCCAGGGCCAACTTGCTTGAAACAATTAAGCCTTGGATGCAAGAGGGGAAGAGACTAAGAAAAAGAGAGAGACAAAGAGGGAGAGAGAGAAGAGGGAAGAGAAAAGATGGGTAAGCAGTTGGTCACTTCTCTTGTGTGTCCTGACTGGGAATCAAACTTGGGACATCCACACGGCAGGCTGATGCTCTATCACTGAGTCAACCAGCCAGGGCCTCAAAATATCTTATTGTACTATACTCATCTTTTCACTTTCAGGAAGCACTTTACAGATTTTCTTGATATATCTGAATTTCTAGCATCACTCCTTTGTGTTTTGGCACCATTATTAAGTAAAATAAGGGTTACTTGAACACAGTTTAATAACCAGGATGGCTACTAAGTGACTAATTGGTATAGTCACACTGGACAAGGAATAATTTATGTCTCCAGTTGGATGGAGCAGGGTAGTGATAGATTTCATTACACTTCTCAGAACATTATGACATTTAAAACTTGTGAGTTGCTTATGTTTGCAATTTTATTGTTTAATATTTTCAGATCATGGTCAACTACAGGTAACTGAAACCACAGAAAATGAAACTGTGAATAGGGAGACTACTATATTCATAATATTTTTCTAAATAACTGATAAGTGGATAGAAAATATTTCTATCCTTAGTTCCATAGCTACTATTATTTCTTTTCTTTAGTACCTTCATACCATGCAATAGTAATCTATTTTTCTGTCTTCTCCAAAGCTTGCATATTTCCCAGCCACATGTCTTCCAAACTTTCTCATTTATTAGCAGGAATAATTTTCTTCTTCATGTACCTGTCATGTGTATACCACCATCACATTAAAATCCAAACAACAAAAAAAAACTAAGTAGAAAATTTTTCTCTATATCTCAGTTTTAGTCAGAAGTTCAACTTTATTCTCACATAAATTTTTTTTTCTTTTTTGTATTTTTCTGAAGCTGGAAACGGGGAGGCAGTCAGACAGACTCCCACATGCACCCGACTGGGATCCACCCGGCATGCCCACCAGGGGGCAATGCTCTGCCCATTCGGGGTGTTGCTCTGTTGCAACCAGAGCCATTCTAGCACCTGAGGCAGAGGCCATGGAGCCATCCCCAGAGCCCGGGCCATCTTTGTTCCAATGGAGCATCGCTGCAGGAGGGGAAAAGAGAGACAGAGAGGAAGGAGAGGGGGAGGGGTGGAGAAGCAGATGGGTGCTTCTCCTGTGTGCCCTGGCTGGGAATCGAACCTGGACTTCCACATGCCAGGCCGATGCTCTAACACTGAGCCAACCGGCCAGGGCTTATCTCACATAAATTTATTATTTTTATAGCCTCTATATATGACTAGCTACCTAAAGTAAACACAAACAATACCATTCTTTTCTGGCTAATTTTCTGTACAAGAAATCAGTTTATCATTTAAAGCAAGTGGAACTCAATTGTAAAAATCTATAATATCTAATATGGGATTTATCATCAGAATATGAAAGCAATTCTATGTATATGTGTATATATATATGTATATATAAAATATTATATATAATATAAAAACTTAAAATTGGCCCTGGCCGATTGGCTCAGGTGGATCCCAGTCGGGTGCATGCGGGAGTCTGTCTGACTGCCTCCCCGTTTCCAACTTCAGGAAAAGAAAAAAAAACAACAACTTAAAATTGTCTCTTTTGTTTGATTCTTCTAAATCAAAATTCAAAATTATTAGCCTCAGTTCTATCATTCTTCTTCCTCTATTCTACATGCCTTCATTTATTTCTGCTGCTGTCTCTTTTTTTCTTTATCACTCCTCTCTATTTCTGGCTGGATTAGATCACTGAAAGTACCTTTACCTCTTAAAGTTAGACCTCTCTCAGAATGTGAATGCCATGTAATAGGCATTCAACAAACAATTGTATTAATTTATTTATTGGTTAATTAATTATAGTTTAGTGATTAAGGGCAGAGCAGTTAAATAGAAATCTTAGCTCCACCAGTTTAGAGCTGAATGACAAAAATTATAGTTTTAATCTATCTGAACATCAGTTTCTTTCTCTATACTTCGAAGCTAATAAATTCTCCTCTTCAAAGTTCTTAGAAGGATAAGCATTAAAGTGAGTTAAATATTTGGTATGTGTTGGGTAAACAAATGTTTTTAAGTTTGCTGCTTATATTGAGGCAAAGTTTTGTGTGTAAGTCTCAGGTGCTTGCCCTCAGGGCGGCAGATTGCAAATTGCTATTGCTTTCCTGATTGGGAGGGGCAATTGTTTGCTATTGCTCCCACCCCCAAGCCTGTTTTGCTAGAGAATTCAGAGAGAGCAGAGAAAGGGAGATAGAGAGAAAGAGAGAGAGAGAGAGAGAGAGAGAGAGAGAGAGAGAGAGAGAGAGAGAAAGAGAGCAAGCTGAGGGGTTTGGAAGCACTGCTGATGCTGGTAGGGGGTCTGTGATTCAGGGACAATCCAGAGAATGAGTCAGGGCTTTGGGGAGTCCTGAATGAGAGGGAAGCAATCTTTCCTGCATGTTTGCTTGTCCACTGTATGGCCAGTAGCCACGACCACCATTACAGCCACCAGGCCTGTGCAGGTTCTCATTGGATTCAAACAGAGGGTAAAGAAACAACGGAGCCAAGAACTGGTGGATCATCATCTTTAATCCTAGCTTGCACCCAGCAGGCAAGTAAAACACACACTGGGCTCTGAAATCCACTCATTCAGTGCTCACAAAGCTACTGACTTATTCGAGTTTCCTAGAATCAAAGGTTTCTAGCTCACCAGACTTATTCACCTCTGTTCCCCATCTCCTTTCTTCTCCCTGCACAAACTCTGCACAAACTGGCTTCTCACTCAGCACTCCACCATCTTCGCTGCTTCTCCTGGCCTTTCTTTACTCTAATGCTAATCTCAGGAACTGAGAGAGCAAGCTCCTGATCTGCCCCACTTTATAGTGCAGAAATCAAACCCTGTATAATGATCCAATATACAAAATAGGAAAGTCTCTGATACAAAGTCCACCCCACATCAAAAAGGGTGGGAAGGGCGTAGTCCTAAAACCAAGTCCCAGGCTACAAAGATCCTGCCTGCCCACAGCATGCCCCCAACACACATTAATATCACCTGGGCAACAGGCTTCCCGTGGGCCACGCCATCTTTAACAAAGTGAGCATAATATATTTTATCTGCCTAACATCCTTGTTGGTCAAATAAGTTGTAAATATGATATATATGTTTGCTCGCTTGTGATTTGTATTGGGTGTAGGGGACAGGCTGTAAGCAGGCCAGGTCATTGTAGCCCAGTGTTTCCCAACATGGGGCCCATGCCCCACAGGGGGGCCAATTTGATAGTTAAGGGGGGCAATTTGAAAATGGACTCGACACAACTTTAACTCTTTTACCCCGGGCCATTTAAATGCAATGCTAGATATTGGTGCCAAATTTAACAAAAAATGCAATTCTTAAATAATTGCAGTAAAAAATTATTATTTATAATTTCATTTGATGAGACCAAAATATCAACTGGGTGATTGGCGTCGTCAAGTACACTTTGTCCTGGGTTCACCGCGGAGCATGCCGTCTGCCGTGGGAAACCCAGGATGTTTTAAAAACTCGCTAAACAACGCAGTTATTCTCACCTAATTGGCCCATCGCAACTTCTGTAGTGTTTCACATCATTCAGTTGGTGTTAATTTGAAATAAGTGTCAGTCAAAACTGTTGTAAAAGCTCGTTGATTTAATAAATATACATATATATAGTATAGATATAATTGGTAAGTATTTGATTTTATTTTTATCAATATTAAACTCTTTATTAAGTACTTCTTGCATCAGGGCTAGAAATCAATAATATTTTATAAATATTATTGGGGCTATAATAGTGCATGCACGACAATTTTAATTTTAGAAGCATAACTTTCCAGAAAATTTTGTCAAGTGGAAAAAATATAGATACCTTTTGATTTGTAGTGGTAGTGTAGTAAATGTGTTATATACATTTAAATAAATATAAATTTTTAGTATACATTTACTCTATGTCACATTGAATATATTTTAACACATATTTTAATATTAGTTTTTAATTGATCTTATTTTTATTATAGCCCATAGTAAAATGAGTGGTGCAAGCAAGAAAAAAACTCATCAATATTCGGAGGAATATTTAAAATTTGGGTTCATACCCACAGTTCACGATGAGCGGATTCCTTTTTGTCTTTTATGCCAGCAATGCTTGACCAACGAATCAATGAAACAAGGTCATCTTGAAGTGCATTTGAAGGCGAAACATAGTGCTCATATTAATTCAGATTTGAGTTACTTTAAAACTTTAAAGAAAATTTTTGAAAAAAGAACAACATTAAAGTCTCTATCTACTGCTCATACTTCAACTAATAATCGTGTTCTTGAGGCTAGTTATCAAATTTCTTTATTCATCACTAAAACTGGAGAAAATCACACTATAGGAGAGAATTTAATAAAACTGTCAATATCAGCATTTCTTAAAACGGTTCTTGAAAAACATGACAAAGATGTAAAAGCTATGCCACTCAGTAACAATTCTGTTAGCGGGAGAATAGATGAAATGAATGAGGATATTGAAAAACAACTTATTGAAAAGCTGAAAACAAGAAAATTCTTCTTGTAAATGGATGAATCAACTTTAAGAGACAGTGAGGCAGTATGGATAACTTATGTAAGATATATTGATAAAGGACATTTTGCTGAAGAAATGTTGTTCTGTAAAAGATTAGAAAGCACCACTTCCTCCAAAGATATATATATATATAATAAGCTAAAAAAACTACTTAGATGTCAATGATATACCAATGAAAAATGTAACATCTTGTGCTGCAGATGGTGCTCCCAATATGATGGGCAAGAAAAATGGCTGCTTAAAATTGATGAAAGATATGAATCCAGAAATGATTCTTGTGCATTGTGTAATCATAGGGAAAACTTGGTAGCTAAAAACATCTCGCCTGTTCTGAATGAAGTATTACATACAGTAATAAAGTGTGTTAATGCTATTAAAGCTAGGGCCAAATGTGAGCGTCTTTTCAAGCTATTTTGTGAAGAACAAAATGAAGACCATGTGAGACTTTTACTTCATACTGAAGTAAGATGGCTATCTAAAGGAAACTGTTTGAAAAGATTTATGGAACTGTTTGATACTCTTAGTGATTTTTTAAGCAACAAACCTGAAATGAAGTATCTGTTAACAATAGATGGTGAAGCATTTGTGAGTTATTTAGCCGATATCTTTGAAACACTAAATATATTAAATAAGCAACTTCAAGGAACAAATAAAACTCTTGTTGATGCAAAAGCAAAGATATTTGGTTTCATTACCAATATTGAGTTATGTCAGAAACATATTAACAACAAAAACTTGAAACAGTTTCATTGGCTCCAAAAATGTGAAGTAACTGATACCGCTTTACTTGTTATTGTCAATCATTTGAATATTCTATCGGCTGATTTAAAAGAAAGATTTTCTGATTTAAAACAAATTGATTTCCCAACATGGATGATGCAGCCAATGTTAGTGGATTTGTCTGATATATCAAATATGCAGTATCAAGAAGAACTCGCAGAATTGCAAAATGATGAGTCAGTTAAAGCTTTATTGAATATCAAAGGAGCGATGGCATGGCTTTATGAGGAAACAGAAATCAAATACCCAAATTCAACCAAATGTGCAAGAAAACTATTGCTACCGTTTCCATCTTCATTTTTAGCTGAATGTGGATTTAGTGCTGTAAATGATTTACTGGTAAAAAAAAGAAATCGGCTGGATATAACACAACGTGGAGACTTGAGACTAAAGCTAACCAAATTGGAACCTAATATAAAATCTCTGTGCAGCAAGCATCAAGCGCAAGGATCACACTAAATTAAAATAATAAATTAATATAGAAAAATCTGTATTAAAATTATTTGGAATTTAAATTTCTGTTTTTCATTATATGTTTTGAGATTTTACTTACTGTGTTTTGTTAACAATTTCATAGTGATTTCTTCCTAGAACTTATCATTTATGTCTATTAAGTGAACATATCAATTTTTTAATGTTAAAAATTATGTATGTTACATAGGGGGGGGACATAAAATTTTAGAAAGGTTAAGGTGGGGCATGGCACAAAAAAGGTTGGGAAACACTGTTTTAGCCTAAGGTTTACTTTTAAGACTAAGCTTTTCCCCACACCCTTGACTGATTGTATGATCTGGGTGGTGCACTCTCATGAGGAATCCCATTATACCTCAGATAAGTGACTTTGTATCAGAGACTTCCTTATTTGTATATTAGATTAAGGGTTTTTGATTTTCTACACTGTAAAGTGGGACAGACCAGGAGCTTGCTCACACAGTTCCTGCTATCAAGATTGCAGGGGCCTCCCTGATCCCTTGCCCTTCATGGGAAAAGGTGGTTTTCTGCTTTTCCCTTGTCTTCTTTTGTGGTTTGCCTGTCTTGGTGAGACACCAATAAATAGGATGGCCCACCATCCTCCGACTCCACCATTTCTTTACCGTCTGCCCAAATCCAATGGGAACCTGCATGTGAATGGCCACAATGGTGGCTCCTGGCCTTACAATCCACCATTACAAAACTTTAATAAACAGAATGGCCCACCATTTTCTGGCTCCACTGTTCCTTTACCATCTGCCTGAATCTAATGGAACTTGCATGGCAGTGGGTCAAATAAGTTTGCAAATATGATGTATATGTTTGCTTTCTTATAGTTTGCATTGGGTGTGGGGGACAGCCTGTAAGCAGGCAGGGTCCTTATAGCCTAAAGCTTAGTTTTAAGACTAAGCCTTTTTCACCCTTTTAATACTAAGATCTTCTCAGCACTAAGCTTTTCCCCACACCCTTGACTGTTGCATGATATGGGGTGGTACACTCTTATGAGGAATCCCATTTATGCCTCAGATAAGTGACTTTGTATCGAAGACTTTCTTATTTGTATACTGGCTTAAAGGCTTTAATTTCTACACTATAAAATAAGGGAGACCAGGGGCTCTCTCTCTTGGTCCCTGAAACTAGCATTGCAGAGGAGAAGCAGCCAAGATGGTGGAGTACTAAAGGAGAAGCCAGTTTGTGCATAGAGATGGGGAACAGAGGTGGATAAGGCTGGTGAGGTAGAAGACTTGGATTCTAGGAATAATCATATTCTTATAAAGTACTGCACCCCAGATTCTGAAAGGCACTGTACCTCACTTCATTGAGTCCATGTAGAGATACCCAGTCCAGATGAATTTTGAAGAGTTTTATTGAAGGAGGAGATTTGTTAAATATGCCAGCCACATATGGCTAACATGGGGCAATTGCAGACCCAAATCGTGCACGCTGAGTATATTTCAGAGGCTGGTTTTATACCCTTTCACTACATACAGGTGGGGGGGGGCATGAAAGCATGACATAACCATTAACAAGATTAGTATTTGTCTAGAAGATTTACAGAAAACTTTAAAACTTTCAAAGTAATACAATCAAAGACATTCACAAATCCTTTTAGTATCTATCTCTCCTTCTATGCCTAGAGGTACACATTAATCTCAGGATTCCAGGAAGGGAGGGAGAGCTAAGATCAATGAAGGGTGGTACATTAATTCTGCCTCCTATTGAAAGGGAAGAAGTTTCTCAGTTAACCTTAATCCTTTCAGAGAACTTAAGACCAAATGACCCTAGTTGTTCTTGTAAGTCAGGAGACTTCTACATTCCTTTTCCTAAATTTTCCAAGGAAAGGACAGGAAAGCCTAATCTTTTCTTCCTAGAATATCAGTATTAATTTTCAGCTTTTTGGTACCTTACAACAAGATGAGTCAGTGGCTTTGGGAGCCCTGAATGGAAAGGGAAGTGTTTTCCCATTGTGTGTATTTCTTGCCCCTTGGGTGTGAGCTAGGATTAAAGATAATGGCCCACCAGTTCTTGGCTCTGTTGTTTCATTACCATCTGTCTGAATCTAATGTGAACCTGCATGGACCAGGCAGCTGTGATGGTGGCCATGGCTACTGGCTTTACTATGGCTATGGCAGCAATGGCCCTTGGTCTTCCAGTATGTGTAGGTATGCAGTAAAAGGTAGCTAATATTTTTAAAAGTTTGTGCAATATTAATATTTAAACATAATTATTAATGATTAAGAATAGTAATCCTTAGTAGTTGATCACTGATATATTATTTGTAATTAATAAAACATCAAACCTAAGTAAACTTACAAAAATAAAAACCCAATGAATCTTATAAAAGGGTTGGGAGGAGGAGAGCTGCAGACACCAATATCATGTGGATGGCTTTTTCCAAGGACATACCAGGATTTTCCCTATTGTTGGGCAGATAAAATATATTATGCTCACTTTGTTAAAGATGGCACTGCCCATGAGGAGGCCATCACCCAGGTGATATTAATGTGTGTTGGGGGTAGGCTGTGGGCAGGCAAGATCGTTGTAACCTGGGGCTTAGTTTTAGGACTAAGCCTTTCCCAACCTTTTTGATGTGGGGTGGTGCAATCCCATCATATCTCTGATAGGTGACTTTGTATTAGAGACTTCCCTATGTTGTATATTGGATTAAAGGTTTTGATTTCTACACTATAAAGGGGCAGAAAGAGAGCTTGCTCTGTTGGTTCCTGAGATTAGCATTAGAGAGCAGAGCAGAGAGAGCAGAGCAGAGAAAGGCCATGTGGAGGAGGCCAGGAGAAGCAGCCAAGATGGCGGAGTATTGAGTGAGAAGCCAGTTTGTGCAGGGAGAAGGAAGGAGATGGGGAACAGAGGAGAATAAATCTGGTGAGCTAGAAATCTTTGATTCTAGGAATCTCAGATAAGTCAGTAGCTTTGTGAGCACTGAATGTGAGTGGGTTTTGGAGCCCAGTGTGTGTTTTTACTTGCCCGCCGGGTGCAAGCTAGGATTAAAGATGATGGCCCACCAGTTTTTGGCTCCGTTGTTTTTTTACTGACTGTCCGAATCCAATGCGAACCTGCATGTACCAGGCAGCTGTGATAGTGGCCGTGGCTTCTGGCTTTACACCTATGTTGGTCAAATAAGTTTGTATATACAATATATATATTTACTCGCTTATAGTTTGCACTGGGTGTTGGGGACAGGCTGTAAGCAGACCGGGTTATTATAGCCTAAGGCTTAGTTTTAAGACTAGGCTTTTCCCCATGCCCTTGTCTGATTACATGATGTAGATGGTGCACTCTCATGAGGAATTCCATTATGCCCCAGATAAGTGACTTTGTATCAGAGACTTCCTTGTTTGTATATTGGATTAAAGGTTTTGATTTTTACACTATAAAGTGGGACAGACTGGGAGCTTGCTCTCTCTTGGTTCCTGCTATCACCATTGCAGGGTCCTCCCTAATCCCTTGCTCTCCATGGGAAAAGCAGAAAACCTGCTTTTTCCTAGTCTTTTCTTGTGGTTTGCCTGTCTTGGTGAGACACCAATAAATAGAATGGCTTACCATCCTGTAACTCTGCCATTTTTTTACCGTCTGCCAGAATCCAAAGGGAACCTGCATGTGAATGGCCATGATGGTGGCTCTTGGCCTTACAACTGGTGTAGTTAGTGGTAGGATTCGGAGATCGGTATAGGGCCACCAACCATGAGGGGTGGGGTAGAGGACTGGTTGCTGCTCTGGCTCCCCATGGCTGTCCTTTTAGGGGCTGTGGGCTATGTGTTGTTTACTCAAGAGGAAACCAGGAGTTCTGTGCGAGAAGCTGCCCGAGGTCAAAAGCTCCAGGATGAATTGCCAATGAAACGGCAGAAAAGGCTGGAATTGGAGCGAGCACTGGAGAAGAAATTACAGGTTTGCGAGTTGCAGTCTGCCCTGAAAGCCTAACGTTTGCACCGGCTGTTGTTGGAGAAACGACTGCAGATTCAAGAGCTCAAGTCTCAGCTTCTGGCCAAAAACCAGCAGCCGCAGGAGCCTAAACGTTCGCCAGAGGAGCAGCAGCATCCGTGCCAGTAGATTGGTTTTGAGTCAGCAGGAGCAGGCACTTTCAACTCCTCTTCTGAGGATGAGAAGGCTCAGGCTGAAGCTGCCATACACACACTGAGAGCCCGACCAGTTGTCGCCAAGAAGATAAAAACCCAGCAGCAAAGATTCCCTCAGGGGCAGCCACAGCCTCCTGCCCAGGTAATGGAACACTCTGTGGTCCAGCCCTATACCCAGGCAGAGCTGATGGAGTTGGGGGTGCAATTTAGACAGAAACTTACTGAATCCCTGGTAGCCTGGTTACTACAACTGTGGGACACAGGGGTGAATGGCATCATGCTCTCCAGAACAGAGATGGAGAAATTGGCTGCCATTACCACATACTCCTCCTTGAGCCAGCGTCTTCAGAACTGCCCTGGCAACCCAGGAGACCATACCCTATTAGAATGGGTGATGGCCACCATTCGATGGTCTGGCAGAATGCTGGAGAATTGCCAGGGGCAATGAGTCAGTGGCAGTGCTACAGTGAGTTAGTAAAGGTTCTCTGGGAACTAGGTATGAAGAATGCTATTTTCAACCGTGGGTCCCGTGGGCCAGAAGAGGAAGTGTTTATGGAAAAAATGAGGGAATTTATACTTGCTAGTGCCCAGTCAGCCCTTTTTGGGTCATTTGTGGCTATCTTGGGCCACTATGTGGGGCAGCCCATCAATGCAGTTACACAGATGGTAACAGATTTGGGAGAGCTGGAAGTCACTCGGGATCATAAAGCAGTGAGGGCTGCTGCCTATGTTGCTTCCCCAACTAACAAGGGAAACAGGCCTATAAAGGTTACCTTAACACAGATATGGGTAGATCTGATTGCAGCTGGAGCAAATAAGGGGAAATTGGATGGCCAGTCTATTAAAATTCGTCTGGAGCTTAAACCAGAACAGAAGTTCCAGCCACTGAGACGAAAGGCCCCAGCAGCTACCAATAAAACCTTTGGTGCGCATGCAGCTCGGTTACAAGATTATATGATAGAGACAGCCGAGGGAGAGGAGAACTCCCAAGACCCATTGTACCAGTTTGAATAGAAAAAGGGCCAAGGGACCCATCTAACAAGGATGGGTGGGGACTGGAGGCCACACGTGAAACTGGCTATCCACTGGTCCCCTTCCAATGTACAACAGGTGTTGGCCTTATTGACATTTTGGGGAAAGGGGCTAGAGGTGGACCTCCAGTTAACTTTTTGGGCAACCAGCAGCTGGCCACATAAGGTAGAAGTGTATTATCTCTTGAGTGCTCAGGGGGACAGCATTATGAAGGGCACCTTTGTAATTTCTTTATGGCCAATAATGAGTTCTCCTATTTTACTACACATAGAACCAGCAGATGCTGGTGTATTGGCCAATAAGGTTTGGTATGCCCGCTCAGGGCAGCCTCTGGTACCAGCTATGGTGCTTTCTGCAGACAAAACTCCAGCCTGTATTCTGCAGAGGAAAAAGATTTGCCTCTCTTGGTGTCACTGACAGCTCTCTCATTTCACCCATAGCTTTTGATTTGTTAATCCTATTTCTGTAGTTGATACTGTTTCTGTTTATGCAATGTACCCCACACCTTGCACAGTGACCATCATGGAAGATACCTGTAGTTTAGATTGTGAAGCGAGCAAAAGGGGTGGAATGTTGGTCAAATAAGTTTGTCAATATAATATATATATTTGCTCACTTATAGTTTGTATTGGGTGTGGGGGACAGGCTGTAAGCAGGCTTAGTCATTATAGCCTAAGGCTTAGTTTTAAGACTAAGCTTTTCCCCACACCCTTGACTGATTGCATGATGTGGGGTGGTGCACTCTCATGAGGAATCCCATTATGCCTCAGATAAATGACTTTGTATCAGAGACTTCCTTGTTTGTATATTGGATTAAAAGTTTTGATATTTATAATATAAAGTGGGGCAGACCGGGAGCTAACTCTCTCTCGGTTCCTGCTATCACCATTACAGGGGCCTCCCTGATCTCTTGCCGTTCATGGGAAAAGCAGGTTTTCTGCTTTTTCCTTGTCTTTTCTTGTGGTTTGCCTGTCTTGGTGAGACACTAATAAACAGAATGGTCCACCATCCTCTGACTCTGCCATTTCTTTACCGTCTGCCCGAATCCAGTGGGAACCTGCATGTGAATGGCTACGATGGAAGCTCCTGGCCTTACACCCTAGTTTTACCTTTTTGCTTTTGGGATTAGCCATTACTAGCAAACAGGCTTCCATGAGAACTGGGTCTGACCTTCCCTATTCATGACAGATATTCATAACTTAAAGTCTCATTTTGACCCTGATGACCAGTGTATAGAGCATGGTATTCTCCTTTCAGGCACTGCATTCATTTTTCCTGCAGTAACAGTATAAGAAGCTGTGGAGGGACTGTGTGTTTGCTCTAGTGTCAAAGGAAAGGTAGTAGGTAGCACCACATTTGGGACACAGTAGGTTTTTGTGGTCTTGCTCTGAAACCTATGCTACAAGATATTATGAATAATATTGATGCTTTGGGGAAATTCCTTCTAAATTCTAATCAACTGATTTATAAAGAGATTTTAGGAATATACCCCTTTGTAATTGCAGATGACCTATATGTTGTTTTTAAATGGCTCAGCATACAATTATATCCACTGTGAACAGTGGTGGATTAAGGTAGGTTGAGGCCCTGGGCGCAGAAGAAAATATTGGGCCCCTAACATTAGAAAAAAGTGTAAAATTGGAGTTTTGTGGGGCCCTTCAGAAGTTGGGGCCTAGGGTGTGCGCCCCATGCACCCGCCATTAAATCCACTCTGACTGTGAAGTTTTCTGTTCATCTTCAGTTCATGGACCATAATGATCATTTCTAAGTGTATGACTTTGATTTGGAAATTTCTGGACATGGGGTTATCTACTTTTTCACATGTGTTTTTCGCACACATTTTGTCCCTTAATGTGTATGTATCACGACATCATTACCACAGTTATCATATCAATGTTTAAAAGCCCACTTTTAAAAAGCATTACTACTGATGGGAGGGAAAGCAAGCCTGGCAGAGGCACCCATTCCAGTCCCTGCTTGCTCTGTAGCTGCTGACTGGAAACACTCTGCAACAACAACAACAAAAATAAAAAATAAAAAGCATTACTACCTTTTTAAAAGAATGACCTGTACTTTGCTTTATAAAAAAAAAGAATTTAAGAGAGCCTTTTCTGAACCCACAGCAAGCATTGTATTTGAGTGCATGTAACTTTGCACCACTTCTGTGAAGTTAAGATTGACAGTTCTTTATCCTCCAGGCAGGCCTTGTGGGAGACACTCTGAAACAGAGTAAGCCCATGCCACCTCCTTTTTATTTTCTTTATAATGGATAATACTATTGTGTCTTTTGTAAACATTTTGAGTGTCTCAGATGAAAGACAATAACAGTACAGGAGAAAAGTATTGCTTTGTGATTAAAATAAAAACAGATAAATTTTTACTGAGTAATAAATGGTTTTATCTCTGGCAAGACTGAAGTAGAATGTTTTTCTGCAATGTCCTGAGATTTAGTCTGATATAGGAATCTCAGAATCTGAATCGAGGATTGTCTTAAATTGAAATTGGAGATTTCTTCTCAGCACATTCATGGTTATGATAAGATAAGTTACAGCCACTTAGGCTTGTTTGAAGTTTTTGGAGTATGACCTGTTTTTGAGGTGGTTTACAAAGAAGTTATATATCCTCATAGCAAAGCAAAATAGTAATTAATTTAAGCAACAATTTGATTACTAAATACTTATAAAATAATCATCTCTTTATGAATGCAGCCTTTAATTATTAAACCAAGCTATTTAATAAATTAGATATAGTATAAATAACAAAATTATTTATAGCTGTTGGGTAAACAAGTGTTTTTTTAGGTTTGCTCGCTGGCATTGGGGCAGCACCAGTGTGCATAGTCTATGGAGGACTGTGGTGCTTGCCCTCAGGGTGGCAGATTGCACATTGCCCAGCAGGTGTTGCTGCAGAGTCGAGAGAGAGAGAGAGAGAGAGAGAGAGAGAGAGAGAGAGAGAGAGCGCGCTGAGGGGTTTGGGAGCCCTGAGAGAAAGGGAAGCAGTCTTCCCTGCCTGCTTGCTTGCAGTTAGGAGACTTTAATAAATGGAACGGCCCACCATCCTCTGGCTCCACAGTTCCTTTACTGTCTGTCTGCCCGAATACAATGGGAACCTGCATGGTCATGGCATTGGCAATGATCACTGGCGCTACAATAGCGTAGATTGATAAAGCTATTATTATTAATAAAATTAACTATCATTAAAGTTAAATGTTTCTATTAATCATTTAATTTTTATTGTTGAAGTCTCTTAGGTAAATACTGGATAGAATAATTGATAGACCACCTAATAATGAACAACTAAATTGAACACAATGTAATCTTTTTCATATTTACCTCAGAAATTTTTTGAAGAATTTTTATTTTGAAAGTTTTAAAGCCAGAGAAGTTGAAAAAATATGCAATGACTATCCTTTATAACTTTACCTGTTTTCATTATTTTTAACATTTTGCAATATTTACTTTATTTCATTATACACACACACAAAGAAACATATACAAAAACACATATACACATAGACACACACGCTTATATTTAGGACCATTCTGAAATATACTTCAAGTTAATTTTCATCATGGCATTAGAAAAGGAACATGACAATTTTTCTATACAGATGCCCATTGTTGCAGTGCCATGTGTTAAAAAAATAAAAAAATATTGTTCAACTAATTGTCTTATTTTGACACCTTTGTCAAAAACAAATTGGCCACATATCTGAAGACTTATTTCTAGAACTTTCTATTTTGTCTCTTTTGTCAGTATATATATCTTTAAACTAATACTATGCCATATAGATTACTGTAGTTTTAGAGTAAATCTTGAAATTAGATAGTGCTAGTCTTTTATTCCTTTTTAAAGTTGTTTTGGCACCTCCAGGTCCATTAATTTTCCATGTAAATTTTAGATTTATCTTTTCAGTTTTGATAAACTCCCCTTTTTTTTTTTTTTTTTTTTTACAGAGACAGAGAGAGAGTCAGAGAGAGGGACAGACAGGAACGGAGAAAGATGAGAAGCATCAATTATCAGTTTCTTATTGCGACACCTTAGTTGTTCATTGATTGCTTTCTCATATGTGTCTTGACCGTGGGCCTTCAGCAGACCGAGCAACCCCTTGCTTAAGCCAGCAACCTTGGGTCCAAGCTGGTGAGCTTTGCTCAAGCCAAATGAGCCGGCGCTCAAGCTGGTGACCTCAGGGTCTCAAACCTGGGTCCTCCGCATCCCAGTCCAATGCTCTATCCACTGTGCCACCTCCTGGTCAGGCAATAAACTCCCTTTTTGAGGTTTGGTTTAGATTGATATAGAATCTATAAATCAATCTGGGGAAAATTAATATTGTAATAGTGTTTCATCTTCTAATTCATGAACAGTTGTTTAGTTCTTTAATTATTTAGGCAATCTGTAAATTTCCCTGAAATACTTTGTAGTTTTATAGCATTGGTCTTGTATATAGTTTGTTGTATTTATCTTTATTATTTTATTAAAATTATAAATATAATTTTTATAATTTTATTTCTAATTTTTTATTCATTTCAAATGTAATATTCATTTACTAATTCTAATTTATTAATACAAGTTATTATTGCATATTGATCTGGTATCATGCAAACAAGCTAAATTCACTATTTTTTTTTTTTTTTTTTTAGTGATGTGAGAGGCAGGGAGGCAAAGAGAGAGACTCCTGCATGCACCCTAATTGGGATCCACTCGGTAAACCCCCTAACAGGAAATGCTCTGCCCATTTGAGGCTGCCACTCCAATGCTCAGCAAGAGAGCTCTTTTTAGCTCCTGAAGTGGAGGCCATGGAGCTATCCTCAGCACCTGGGGCCAACTTCGTCAAACCATTTGAGCATGGCTGAAGGAGGAGAAGAGAGAAAGAGAGAGAGAAGGAGGAGAGCAAAGGGTGGAGAAGCAGATGGTTGCTTCTCCTGTGTGCCCTGACTGGGAATCAATCGAGGACTTCCACATGCAGGGCCAATGCTCTACTACTGAGCCAAACAGCCAGGGCTAAATTCACTTATTTTTAGTAGATTTCTGGATCACTTAGAGTTCACTCTGTAAATAACTGTGTTATGCAAAAACAGTTTTATTCTTTTTCCCCAATCTTTCTGCTTTTACTTATATATTTTCTCTTGTGCCTTGTTGCACCTGCTAGGAATTCAAAAGAATGCTGCATATGTGTGATGAGATTGAGATCCTCACATAGTTTAAGATTTTAGGCAAAAAGCATTCAGTTATTCACCATAAACTCTGATAGTGGATATAGGTGTTTCACAGAGATGTTAAAGAAGTTTCCTTCTAGTCCTAGTTTTCTAAGGATTTTTAATAAATGAATGTTAAGTTTTCTGAAGTGACTTTTTTCATCTATAGAGATGAGTATGTATTTTCTTTATTTAATCAATATATAGAAAGAATTACATTGATTGATTTTTAAATGTTAAACTTGCATTTGTGGAATAAAATCCACTTCGTCAAGATCTTTCTTATAGATTACTGGATTCAATTTGGTAATATTTTGTTATGGAATTTTGCACCTATTTCATGAGGGATATCATTCTGTTGTTTTTTGTTTATTAACTGCTAAATGAAAAAAAACTTCCATGACCAAAAGTTTTTTTGAAAGTAGGAGCTTATTAAGTCAAATGCTAACCAGAGAAGGACCAAGCAGTGGGGCAACCTGAACCACCAACCACAGGGCTAGGTGGAAGAGTCAAGTATGTGCTCTCTAGGAGGTACTGGATTTTTTTTTAGGAAAACAGTTTGGGGAAGAAAGATGTTAGTTGTTTTGAAAGAGTTTACATTGACTGGAGATAAAGGGGGTGGGAGAGGGTAAAATGGGGCTAGTTCTGAGATAGGTTCATAGTCTTTAATGGAGAAGTGTTTGCTTCTTTGGATCAGCTGTGGGCAATAGTCCAGAAAGTTCATATGCAAGAAAAAAGTAGAGGCACCTCGTGGCAGGTGGCGCCTGGCTATTCTCTTAGATAATCATGGAAAAAGCCAACTGGAAGTTAATCAGTTCCAATATACACTCAGGAATGTAAGCAGTCTTTTGTACTTTTTGTCCTGCAGTTGTTAACTGGTTAACCTTTCTTGTTTCTTCATTCCAACCTCTTGGCTTTTTGTAATTTAATTTAAGGCATTTCAGAATTTTTCTCTCTCATAACTATATTTTTCTTTCTCTAGTATTTTGAGTCAGGAACTAAATGTATCTTTTTATTTTTTCATTTTTATTGATATCACAGAAAAACTCATGACATTAAATACTAATCAGTGCCCTACTTGAATTCCATAAAATTTGATATAAAATGTTTTCATTTTTTAATAAGTAAATAAATAAATAAATTGTTTTGTATATCATTTTTACCTAATAGGTATAACATAGTCATAAAATATCTAGATGGCCAGGACTTATTTTATTTCTATATTTAAATATTAAAAGTTGTTTTTACTCTACTACATTCACAAAATTTTTAGATTCCTAATATATCATCTGTTTTTGTGAATGTTTTATGTGCAGTTGAGAATATAGTTTATCTTTTATTACTAGAGTTTTAAGTGTGTATTTCTCTAGTCTTCATATTATTTGGACTTCAGTGGACTTACCTGTATTCATTTGACCTGAATTGGACTGAAAATGTATTAAATATCTATTTTTAGTGTACTTCTGTGCATTTTTTTATAGTTTTTGCTCTAGAAGAGTGTTAATGGTATTGTTTGGTGAATGGAACCTCTCATATCTTCACTAACCTGTGAATCCTAACCTTCAATTTGAAAGTGATGTTATTACTTTTAACCCTTAAGGTTCTAAGTTTTGCTTTGTCCAATATGATTTTTTTCTTTGCTTTTGCTTTCTTATTGTATTTGATAACTGAATTACATTTACTTATATTGACTAGCACAACTCAAACTTATCTAGATATAAGGGCAAACAAAATTATAATATATTTTGTAATAATAAATAAAATTGATACACACTATCATACTTATGTAAGTATAGTGCTGTAGAGTCATATTTCACATTCTAAATTGTCATATTTTATTCTTTCTCTTAGTATTTTATCCATTCTTCTAGTGATGAGTACTGCTCTTGACTCCAAACTTCCTACAGACATAGTTACTCAGCAACAGTTTTTGTACTTCTCACTATGTGGATCTTCTATGAGCTTTTGGGATGTGTACTAAGCAGTAAGGTCATAGGGTCATAGGTCATACTCTACATTTAATTTTTTTTCTTGAGAGAGGAAGAAAGAGAGAGAGAGAGAGAGAGAAATATTAACTCATTGTTTCACTTGGTTCTGAAGCTGTTGATTGTTTCATATATGTGCCCAAACAGGACTCCAGCCACATGCTCAGCATAAAGCTGCAGCCCTCAGGATCACAGTGAAACCCTTGGGATGATGTTCTACCCACTGTGCCACTGACTGGGCCATATTTAATTTCCACGAGAGCTTCCAGAACTAGAGCACTTTCCAGATTTGACTCTGTCATTTAGCCTCCCACTCATAATATGCTATTCTTCCCAACTCTTCTCTTTCTTGCTAAGAGTTATATTACTAATCTTTTTTATTTTTTGTCTTCCTGATAGATATAAGTTCACATATTATTCATGTTTGAAGTAAAAATTATTTGAAGAGATACATTATTTCATTTACTATTGAAAAAAATTTTACATTACATTATTATTTTTAGTTGCTATTAGCTTGATAGCACACCTGCATCACTTTTCCTTAATCCTCATTGTTTACTTGAATACAAAATCTAATTTAAATATCTTAGTTATGAAAGTACTATAGTAGAATTGGAAATACCTCACTAAAGACAAACCACTTTAATTGTGCTGAGAAAAAGAGGCAATTTGATAAATCAAGTTTTGTATAAACAGTGACATCTAAAGCTGCCATTAAAATTCCCTAATATGTGAATAAGTTAAAGGTTGTTATATGTTGCAGATTTAATAGATTGCAATAGAATTATAACAAATGACCCTTGCAGGACCTTTAAACTTGATCGATTACAATGTAATTGTTAAGGCAGAATAACAATTAATTTTCATTAAGCTAGCAGGTAATTAATACTATAGTTAGGAAAAACAGCTATTTAGTTGTGATTTAAGGTATTTAATAGCTTTAACAATGAAAAAATTTGCTTAATTGACTAATTTCATATGGGCAAGGAAACTGTTGTAAAGCTATTTGTCTATTTATGTAAAATTTCTATAATGACATCACAACTAAGACTAAAAATAACTTTGTGTGTGTGTGCATATGATATGTAGCTGTACTCAATATTGTTACTATCAACATCTATTTAATTAGAGATGAAAAAAATTATAAACTATCTTTAAATCTGTAGTTTTCATTTTCTGAATTAGTGCTATGAAAAATGTAGTGAGTGTAAAATACAAAAAAGCTCGTTAAGATAAAATTTGGTACGTTTCAGTCCTATGATAATTATCTATAAGTGTGAGTCAGGATTCAGGGCACATTTTAATATAGAATACCAGGTGAATCTTATTTCCCTTTTTATTAAATTTATTGGGGTGACAGTGGTCAACAAAATAGACAGTTTTCAGGTGCACAATTCTACAACATATCATCTGTGCACTGTACTATGTGTTCACCACCCCAAGTCAAGTACCCCTCCATCACCATCTATCCCCACTGTACCCTCTTGCATCTCCATTTTCCCCACTTCTCCCTCCCTCGCCCCCTGCAATCACCATACATGTTTTTTGTGTCTACAAGTTGTTGTTTATTTTTGCTCAATTCCTTCAGCTCCTTTCCACCTACCCCTTCACCTTTCCCCTTTGGACAGTGTCAGCTTGCTCTCTATCTATGACTTTGTTTCTATTTTGCTTGTTAGTTTATCTTATATTTTATAACAGCATGGATGGAATTGGAAAGCATTATGCTCAGTGAACTAAGCCAGTCAGAAAAGGACAAGTACCATATGATTACACTCATAGGTGGAATCTAATAAACAAAAAGAACTAATGGGCAAGATGTTTTTCTAAATACATCATTACCTTAAGTTTATTCATGTATGGTTTTTGTATAAAATAAAAAAAATTCTATACTGTGTACATGTTTTGTAATCTTTTATCATTCAATCATGCATTGTGGTACTTTCAATGTCAATCAATGTACTTACATAATACTACCAATCAATGTATAACAAATCTTTATTTTATATAAATTTAAAGTATATATATAATTTATTTATTCAATCAAATGTTTGTTATTGATAAATAAAATTAATTTTCAGGCTTTAGGATCACCATATAATCATACTTTCTCTTTTGAAGTTAGGGGATTCCTAGAGAATCAATTATTACAAATACATAAATAAATCTTATAATAATAAAATAAACATGCAATAATAAATCCTTGTTATTTTCTTGATAGCTCACACAATTTGCTGTCTTAAATAGAACTTGACAGAATTTGAATTTATTCGGTATAAAAAACAAAAAACTTTTCTTGTGTTTTTAAAATATTTTAAAACACAAAGGAGGAAGTAGACAGACGCACAAACTCCCTTCTCACACCACCGAACTGGATTACAAACTAAATTAGGAACAATCAGCATAAAAACCCAACTCTGGACTACAAGAATAGCTCTCAAAAACCAAGGAGCAAAGAAGAAGCCACAACAAGCCTGGTAGGGAGCACCTGAAACTCCCCTGCTTACAGAAACAGGGTGAGGGGTGAGGCTGAGAGCCCAGAAGGGCTCTCACTCCAAGGAAAAGAGCAGAAAATACTGCTCACAGCCACTTGCCTGGCAATCAGGGAACAAGGTGTGTTGAAAGGGCCAGCTTGTCTTCCAAAAAGAAAGGGGGAGAGAGAGAGACAGATGGTGAGGAGCAAAGGAATACCGGGGACAACCTGAGAAGCTGAATCATCCAGTGCTGGAGGCAGCCATAGCTGGAGGAGAGGCTGATCATTCCACAAAACAAAAAAATACTTCCAGGTCACAGATCTCCAGACATCTCTCCAGCTCCAATTAGTGCAACAAGACACAGCTGAAAACAAGAAGCTGAAAACAACAAGACACTGTGAAAAAACACAGTGGGGAGGATGGGCAGTAACTCAGGTCTCCATGGAGAGCTGAGATACACCTCCCCCTACTGAAGCTGAGAAAACACCCTGCCCCCAGAGAGAGAAACTGGCAGAAGAGGCCTTCAGAGTCTCAGGTTACATCCACCACATTACTGGATGCAGTTTCAAATAAGCCCCCTGCTGAGATCAGTAAACAAGACTATCACCTGTTAAGAAAACAAACAAATCAAGACTTCAAAGCGGCCCAAATTCAAAAATGGATTATAAATAATAGCTGAAGCCAACCCAAGAAGACCTAGAAATAACACAATTAAAAACTGGAGGCAGACAACACCAACCCTAGACTCAACCAGCTCTACAAACAAAACACCCAAATACACAGAAATAATGAGAAGACAGAGAAGTGCAATCCAAATGAAACCACAAGAGAAACCTCCAGGAAATGAACTGAGTGATATGGAAATAACCAAACTTCTGGATGCAGAGTTCAAAATAATAATTGTAAGGATGCTTAGAGATCTTAGAAATACAAAGGATAATCATTATGAACAACTAAATAAAAAAATAGCAAGTATAAAACGGGATACTGAAATATTAAAAAAAAAGTCAGAGACAACAAATACAATATCAGACATGAAGACCAAAATGGAAGAAATTAAAAGCAGGATGGATAGAGCTGAGGATCAAATAAGTGAGTTGGAGGACAAATTGAATGAAGGCATGAAAGCAGAGAAGAAAAAAAAAAGAGACTCAAAAAGTCTGAGGAAATGCTAAGAGAGCTCTGTGACAACATGAAAAGAAATAACATACACACCATAGGGGTTCCTGAAGAAGAGAAAGAACAAGGGATAGAGACTTTGTTCAATCATATCATAGCTAAAAACTTCCCTAAATTAATGCAGGAGAAACTCTTCCAAGTTCAAGAAGCATGGAGAACTTTATTAAAGAGAAACTCAAAGAAACGTACACCAAGACATATCATAATTAAAATACCAAAGCTAAGTGATAAAGAGAAAATATTAAAAGCTGCAAGAGGCAAAAAAAGCTATCACCTACAAAGAAGCACCCATAAGGATGACATCAGACTTCACAACAGAAACACTTGAGGCCAGAAGGGAATGGTAAGAAATATTCAAAGTAATGCAGAACAAGAACCTACAACCAAGACTACTTTATCCAGGAAGGCTATCATTGAAAATTGAAGAAGAAATAAAAAGCTCCCAGACAAAAAAAAACCTCAAAGAATTCACTACAACCAAACCAATGCTGCAGGAAATGTTAAGGGGCCTGATGTAAACAGATCAAAGTGGGAAAAGAACATTGCAAAAGAGGATACAGCTTTAAAAAATTACATGGCAATAAACAACTACATATCGATAATAACCTTAAATGTAAATGGATTAAATGATCCAATCAAAAGACATATGGTAGCTGCATGGATAAGAAAACAGGACCCGTACATATGCTGTCTACAAGAGACACACCTTAAAACAAAAGATGTACATAGGGCCCTGGCCGGTTGGCTCAGTGGTAGAGCGTTGGCCTGGCGTGTAGAAGTCCCAGGTTCGATTCCTGGCCAGGGCATACAGGAGAAGCACCCATTTGCTTCTCCACCCCTCCCCCTCTCCTTCCTCTCTGCTCTCTCTCTTCCCCTTCCCACAGCCGAGGCTCCTTTGGAGCAAAGATGGCCCAGACACTGGGGATGGCTCCTTGGCCTCTGCCCCAGGCACTAGAGTGGCTCTGGTTTCGACAGAGCGACGCCCCGGAGGGGCAGAGCATCGCCCCCTGGTGGGCAGAGCATCACCCCCTGGTGGGCGTGCCGGGTAAATCCCGGTCGGGCACATGCGGGAGTCTGTCTGACAGTCTCTCCTGGTTTCTAGCTTCAGAAAAATACAAAAAAAAAAAAAAAAAAAAAAAAAAAAATAAGATGCACATAGACTGAAGGTAAAAGGATGAAAGAAAAAACCATTTCATGCAAAAAAAAATGAAAAAAAAGCTGGGGTAGCAATACTTAGACAAAATGGACTTTAAAACAAAGGATATAGTAAGAGATCAAGAAGGACACTACATAATGATAAAGGGAGCAATCCAACAGGAAGATATAACTATTATAAATATCTACACACCAAATATAGGAGCATCTAAATATATAAAGCAGACTTTGATGGATATAAAGAGTGAGATCAATAGCAATACTATAATAGTAGGGGATTTCAATACCCCAGTAACCTCACTAGATATTATAGATCCTCAAGAAAGAAAATTAACAAAGAAACAGCAGACTTAAAGGACACACTATAACAATTGGATGTAATAGATATCTTCAGAACCTTTCACCATAAAGCAGCAAAATATACATTCTTTTTAAGTGCTCATGGTACATTCTCTAGGATAGACCTCATATTAGCGCACAAAAGTGGTCTCAACAAATTTAAGAAAATTGAAATCATATCAAGCACTTTCTCTGATCACAATGGCATGAAACTAGAAATCAAACACAACAGAAAAACTGAAAAATTCTCAAACACATGGAAACTAAATAGTAGGTTATTAAATAACAAATGGATTACAATGAGATCAAAGAAAAAATAAAAATTCCCTAGAAATGAATGATAATGAGCATACAACAATTCAAAATCTATGGGACACAGCAAAAGCAGGCCTGAGAGGAAAGTTCATATCACTATAGGCACACTAATAAGCTAGAAAAAGCTCAAATAAAAAACTTGACCCTGCATCTAAAAAAACTAGAAAAAAAAAGCAAGTAAAGCCCAAATGTAGTAGAAGGAAGGAAATAGTAAAGATCAGAGCAGAAATAAATGACATAGAGGCTAAAAAAACAATATAGAGGATCAATGAAACTAGGAGCTGGTTCTTTGAAAAGGTAAACAAGATCAATGAACCTTTAACAAGACTCACCAAGAAAAAAAGAGAGAGGACTCAAATAAATAAAATTAGAAATGAGAGTGGAGAAATAAAAACTGGCACAACAGAAATACAAAATATTGTAAGAAAATACTATGAAGAACTGTATGCCAAAAAATTAGACAACCTAGATAAAGTGAACAAATTCTTTGAAACATACAATCTTTAAAATCAATCTGGAAGAATCAGAAAATCTAAACAGACTGATTTCACCAAATGAGATAGAAACAGTTATCAAAAACTTCTAACAAAGAAAAGTTTTGGGCCTGATGGCTTCACAAGTGAATTCTACCAAATATTCAAAGAATAACTAACTCCTATACTTCTCAAGCTATTTCAAAAAATTCAAGAGGAAGGAAGACTTCCAAGCTCCTTTTATGAGGCGAGTATAATTCTGATTCCAAACCAGACAAAGACAACACAAAGAAAGGAAATTATAGGCCAATATCCCTGATGAATTTAGATGCTAAAATTCTCAACAAAATATTAGCAAACCAGATCCATCAATATACAGAAAAAATCATACACCACGATCAAGTGGGATTTATTCTTGGGAGGCAAGGCTGGTACAATATTTGCAAATCAATCAATGTGATTCATCACATAAACAAAAGGAAGAAGAAAAACTACATGGCAATATCAATGAATGCAGAAAAAGCATTTGATAAAATTCAGCATCCACTCATGATCAGAACTCTCAGCAAATTGGAAGTACAGGGAACATACCTCAACATGAGAAAAGCCATCTATGACAAACCCACAGCCAACATCATACTCAATGGTCAAAAATTAAAAGCAATCCCCTTAAGATCAGAAACAAGGCAGGGATGCCCCCTTTCACCACTCTTATTCAACATAGTTTTGGAATTCCTAGCCTCAGCAATTAGACAAAAAAAAGAAATAAAAGGCATTCAAGTTGGAAAAGAAGAAGTAAAACTATCATTATTTGCAGATGATATGATATTGTATATAGAAAACCCTAAAGTCTCAGCCAAAAAACTACTGGCCTTATAAATGAATTCAGCAAAGTGGCAGGATATAAAATTAATACTTAGAAATCAGAGGTATTTTTATACACCAACAATGAACAGTCAGAAAGAGAAATCAAGGAAACAATTCCCTTCACTATTACAACCAAAAAAATAAAGTACCTAGGAGTAAATTTAACCAAGAAGACTGAAGACTTATACTCAGAAAATTACAAAGCATTGATAAAAGAAATCAAGGAAGATACAAACAAGTGGAAGCATATACCATGCTCATGGTTAGGAAGAACAAACATCATTAAAATGTTTATATTACCCAAAGCAATTTATAAATTCAATGCAATACCAATTAAAATATTAATGACATACTTCAAATATATAGATCACATATTCGAAAAACTTATATGGAACCAAAACAGAACACGAATAGCCTCAGCAATCTTAAAAAAGAAGAATAAAGTGGAAGGTATCACACTTCCTGATATCAAGTTATACTACAAGTCCATTGTACTCAAAACAGCCTGGTACTGGCATAAGAACAGGCATATAGATCAATGGAACAGAACAGAGAACCCAGAAATAAACCCACACCTCTATGGACAACTGATATTTGACAAAGGAGGTAAGGGCATACAATGGAGTAAAGACAGCATCTTTAATAAATGGTGTTGGGAAAGTTGGACAACTACCTGCAAAAAAATAAAACTAGACCACCAGCTTATACCATCCATAAAAATAAACTCAAAATGGATAAAAGACTTAAATGTAAGTCGTGAAACCATAAGCATCTTAGAAGAAAACATAGGCAGTAAGATCTCCAACATCTCTCACAGCAATGTATTTGCTGATTTATCTCCACGGACAAGTGAAATAAGACATGATAAACAAGTGGGACTATATCGAACTAAAAAGCTTTTGCACAGCTAAAGAAAATAAGAATAGAATAAAAAGACAAACTACACAATGAGAGAATATATTTGACAATACATCTGATAAGGGGTTAATAACCAAAATTTATAAAATTTGTAAATCTCAACACCAGGAAGACAAACAATCCAATCAAAAAATGGGCAAAAGAAATGAATAGACAGTTCTCCAAAGAGGACATAAAGATGGCCAATAGGCAGATGAAAAATTGCTCAACATCACTAATCATTAGAGAAATACGAATTAAAACCACAATGAGATATCATCTCACACCAGTCAGAATGGTGCTCATCAACAGAACAACACAGAATAAGTGCTAGCGAGGATGTGGAGAAAAGGGAACCCTCCTGCACTGCTGGTGGAAATGCAGACTGGAGCAGCCAGTGTGAAAAACAGTATGGATAAATTAAAAAATTAAAAATCAAACTGCCTTTTGACCCAGCTATCCCACTTTTAGGAATATACCCCAAGAACAGCATAGACTGTTTGAAAATAATAAATGCACCCCCATGTTTATGGCAGCATTGTTCACAGTAGCGAAGATCTGGAAATAGCCCAAGTGTCCGTCAGAGGACGAGTGGATTAAAAAGCTTTGGTACATATACTATGGAATACTACTCAGCCCTATGAAATGATGACATCGGATCATTTATAAGAACATGGATGGACCTTGATAACATTATACTGAGCGAAATAAGTAAATCAGAGAAAACTAAGATATATATGATTCCATACATAGGTGGGACATAAAAATGAGACTAAAAGATATGGACAAGTGTGTGCGGGTTACGGGGTTGGGGGAGAGGAGAGTGGGGAGTTTGGGAGGGGATGGGCACAAAGAAAACCAGTTAGAAGGTGACAGAAGACAATTGGACTTTGGGTGATGGGAATGCAGCATAATCAAATGTCAAAATAACCTAGAGAAGTTTTCTCTGAACATATGTACCCTGATTCATCAATGTCACCCCATTAAAATTAATTAAAAAAAATAAGATTCAGAGACATGGACAAGAATGTGATGGTAAACGGGGGGCTGGGGGGAGGGGCGAGCAAGTAGAGAGAGGGCATGGGGGAGGGGTGGGGAGGGGCACAAAGAAAACCAGATAGAAGGTGACGGAAGACAATTTGACTTTGCATGAGGGGTATGCAACATAATCAAATGTCAAAATAATCCAAAGATGTTTTCTTTGAACATATGTACCCTGATTTATCAATGTCACTGCATTAAAATTAATAATAAAAAATGTAAAAAAAAACCCACAAAGGAAATGCATTATTAATAAATCCCAAGTTCTAAATATACCTTTATTCTTTATTATACTTTCTTTAAGACAGCTTCAAATTGCTTCTCTTCTTCTTTCTTTTGCCATTCAGAGGGGCTAGAAGGACAACAGTTTTCATTTTTCATTAGCAAAAGTGAAACGATTTGAATATCCGAAGGAAAAGTGAACTTTTTGTTCATCATTTTCCCCAATATTATGCCTACCTCACTTATGACTTTATATTTATAAAATACCATTTTACTATATAATTCCCACTTAAAAATTAATGAACAAGCATATATATTTGATAACTGACATAAGTAAAATTTTCATATTTCAATGGTTTATTTTTACACAGCAAAAAGCACCATGAACAAAATGAAATAGCAACCTGTGTAATTGGGGAAAATATTTGCAAACCACATATTCAATAAGGTGTTAATATTCCAAATATACAAGGATCTCACACAACTCGATAGCAAAAAACAACTCAATTTAAAAAGCCTGGTTAGACATTTTTTTACAGAAGTCACACATAGAATCACAGGTAAATTAAAATGTGTTCAACATCACTAATTATCAGGCAGATGCAAATCAAAATTATGGTGAGACATTACCTCATATCTATTGATGTCTATTATCAATAGGACAAGAAATAACAAATGCTGGTGAGCATGTGGGAAAAATGGAACCTTGTTACACTGTTGAGGAAGATGTACAGCCAACAGTGTGGAGGTTCCTTAAAAAACTTAGAAGAGGCCCTGGCCGGTTGGCTCTGCAGTAGAGCATGGCCTGGCGTGCGGGGGACCCGGGTTCGATTCCCGGCTAGGGCACATAGGAGAAGCGCCCATTTGCTTCTCCAACCCCCCTCCTTCCTCTCTGTCTCTCTCTCCTGCAGCCAAGGCTCCATTGGAGCAAAGATGGCCCAGGCGCTGGGGATGGCTCCTTGGCCTCTGCCCCAGGTGCTAGAGTGGCTCTGGTCGCGGCAGAGCAACGCCCCAGAGGGGCAGAGCATCACCCCCTGGTGTGCAGAGTGTCACCCCTGGTGGGCGTGCTGGGTGGATCCCGGACGGGCGCATGTGGGAGTCTGTCTGACTGTCTCTCCCCATTTCCAGCTTCAGAAAAAAAACAAAAACTTAGAATAGAACTATCACATGATTCTGCAGTTTTACTTTTGGGTACATATTGAAAAAAAATAAAATTGGGATCTCAAAGAGGAATTGTCACTCACATGTTCATAGCAACATTATTTATAATAGTCAAGGTCTAGAAACAACCTAAGTGTTCATTGACAGATGAATTGGTAAAGAGGTCATGATACACACACACAGACATACAAACACACACACACTGGAATATTAGTAAACTTAAATAGAAAGAAATTTGCTGTTTGTGACAATGTGGATGAACTTAGAGGATAATATGCTAAGCAAAATAAGTCAGAGAAAGACAAATACTGTACGGTATTATTTTTATGTGGAATCTTAAAGAAAGGTTGAACATCTAGAAACAGCATTTGCCAACCACTGGGGGTGGAGAAAATAGGAAGAAGATGGTAAAAAGATACACACTTTTAGTTATAAGATAAATAAGGTCTGAGGATCTAATGTATAACATGATAACTACTGTTGATTATACTTCATATATATACAATACATGATCTTTTTAAAGAGAATAGAATTTAAATATTCTTTCCAACCTGTTTGTTTCCTCTGGATGCTGGTTGACTATGTATATTTAGAATAAATATAAAATTTTACACATGATTTTAGCCAAAAATCCAAGAAGCAACTGGAAAAAGTATAATGATTATAATGATTTGTGAATCTGAATTCATGAATCCATAATAGCTGGGATATGTAACTGTAAATTTAGTTTACAAAGTACTGTTACCTGGAAAATTCTCTACATGAATAAAAATTAGAAAACAAGGTTGAAAAGTACCATTGTGAATGAATATCAGATGATGAATTTGGTTTATTTTAAAGTATTTATATATTAATATTTATTAAAAAATTAAAAATTTTTATCTTTTATGAAAATTGTGCCTTAGTACTTTATGATATATGAAACTCATAATTTCAACCTAAGTATATGTTAAAATGGGTAACATATCACATTTAAAATCAAAGTTATGAGTATAAATTATAGAAATCTATTTATTTTTATTCTTTATGATTGAACATTGATGTTTTACCATATATAAAAAATCTCTTGAAGAAATACATATGGAGAGGAATGTAAACACTCTTATCATCAAGGTTAATAAATAGCTTGATTTTAGAATTAAATTCTCTCATGTTACCAAATCTATCGGCGAGAGCATATACTTTTTATTATTCAATGAAAGAAAGCATATTATCATTAATTTAATAAATTTATTTGTGTTAAAATATTAATTTAATAAAATTAATTTTGCGTATAAAGGGTCATTAAAGGGTGATTATATCACTTACCTATTTGTTTTCATATCTTTTCTTCTCCTATTTTCCAGTGCTCTGGCTATAAATGTCTTGAAGGCAAAGATTTAGCTTTAGTTATTTATTTCATACCTCTGGTGCCTAAGTAGTGTCTGATTTCTTTTAGGCGATCAGGACTTGTTAGTTTAAATATATTTTAGGAATACTTTTATAACTGATACAACACATTGCTTTCATGACTATTTTCTATATTGACTCAATAACATCTAAAAACATAACACTAAAATGTGGATTGTTTAAAGTGTTTTATATTGGAAGGGGAGTTAATGACTTCCAGGTACATAGCTTTCTGGTCATATAACTTGCTTGAAGAATAGAATTCAGAATACCTAGACAAATGAGATGGTAGAATGTTTTTAAATAATACTCTTTCAGTTATTAATTCTGCACATTGGACTTTAATAGAGTCCTGACAGCAAACTGTGCAAGGTTAAACTTGGTGATGAAAACATGAGTGCATATTATTGGCCATAATGATTGAGGATAATCCATATGCTTTGAATATGAGAAGGGTAAAACAAAGCTAAGTGTTTATAAAGAAAGTACAAATGGCAGTGAAAATGATTACAAGGGTTTTGAGTAGAAACCACTTTATATTTATGAAAAGACTTCAAATTTAGCTCTAGTGCTGAAAGAATTTTGCCTAAGGCCACATAGTATAACAAAATGAAAAGTATAGAAATAATTTATGTCATAGCCCTAAGCATGATAGAGCCTCAGGAATTTAGGTTAGGTTCATCAGTAGGGGGTTTGGTCAAAGTAAATATACATACAGAAAGTTGGCAGGAGGCCACTTGCATAGAAGCCGTTTTCATTTCCAGAAAAAAGAGCTGGTCAAAGTCAAGCAGGGCACCAAGGATACAAACATCAGAGGAAAGTCGAGGAAGAATTCCAGATCTATAGGAAAAAGGCCTCCGATGTGGTACCGTGGAAAGAAAATGTAAGCAGAAACTCAACCCTGGGGATTGGACAAAAATGCAGGGTATACAAGGACTATTTAAGGACTATATTGACTCTAGGACTCACTAAATCCCAAAGACAATGGGGGAGGACACATTATGGAAATTGTGGCAGAGGCAGGTAGGTGCCAACAAATCAGAGGCAATTATCAAGCATTTGCTTCTGTCAGATACTATATCAGAAATTGAAAGGTCTGAGCCTTGAGTTGGAGGCACAAAAAAATATAGGCTTAAGAAGTCAGAGCAAGAAAACAGGATAAAAATCACATAGCCAACTTTATATTGAAAAATACAAAAAAGATTTTCCTGTTGTCTTGTTTGACTGTAAAAGAACATCTTACAGTTTCTGTGAATTGTCTTGGTTGAGATACATCTTTCTGGTGACCCTACAGGTTGACATACTGAAATATACCAGGCAACTAGGTGAATAGTCTTACTCTATGGTATACTTTAGTATTGTCAACCTGCAGCGTGATTTCTTATTATAAAGTTGCTGATATTGTCACTGAGATATTATTTGCTGATTTGTAACAATAAAATTATGTTCTTATAAGGAAAACAATTGACTTCCTAAAAATGTAATGAGTTAAAAAATAAAGCAACTTTTTTGGGGGGAAAAAACCTTTGTAAATATGAAATGGAGACAAAAATATTTACTATCAATCTTTTGTCTGTGTTACTTGCTACACCCAAGAATGGGATGAAATATAGTAGAAATGGGAGAGTACATTTTTTTATTGGATTAAAGTACTGGAAAAGACTTAGGTGTAAGAGAGACAGAAGACAAGGACAAGGAGAGGGAACAAATACAGAACCTGCTGTGTGACTTAAGAAAGAGTGGGTTTTTAAAATTAAATAAAACCCTAAAGAATAGATGCAAGAGACGCAGAAGAGTGAGAAAAGGTGGACAGGACAGAGGATTGTGTGCACTTTCACTGTAAGCTATTACTTGTGCCCTTTTTGATGTTCATGAGAAAACTAATAGAAATTTAAAATTCTATTAATTTGTTCTTGGCTACTGGAGTGAAATAATAAATGCAGAGACATTTGTGCTTTTGAAAAACTTTGTCAATCTGTTAAAATATGCAATACTTTCTACTTGTAAAAGGCTATAGGTTATATATCCAGATTACAGAAACATTCTTCAAGATATTTTTATGTATTTGAAAAGGCAAGGTACACTGCTCTTTTACAGCCCTTGAAATTAAATTAGAGTCAGTTAGGGAATAAAACTTGCTCTCTCTGATTTTCATATTTTAAAAAATGCTTAGATTTGAAAGAAGACCAAAGAATGTCATGAATTTAATGAAAAAGACACAGTGAACTGGGTCAACTATGAACAATTTGGTCAATTTACCTGTCATTAATAAATGAGTTCCATTTTTAGCTTCAGTTAAGTGGTCATTCTCATTTTAAGGAATAACTGAACAAAGTGAACATCAGTGACTTTTCTTAGACCTGTTGGAGAACTGAGTTTATAGAGCAAGGCACACTGCCATCCATAAATCTGAAGAGACAACGGAACACAGAGAGGCACAGCCCAAAGTTGCTTACTTGGAGCAGAAACTACTGGAGCCACCAAATGGCAGGAAGATTAACATTTTTATTTTGAAGATTTCCTATAGAACCAGAGCATGGATGAACTTGACCTTAAGAAACTCCAGGGCCTGTATGTAGTCTGAGGTCATGGTGGGGGTCGGCACACTTTTCTGAGCTTGCCTGCGGGAACCCCAGGAGTTTCTCAAAGGGAAGAATAAAAAAACATCCCCTGTTGGCTCTGTCAAGATGAAGGGAAGAACAATCGACATGTCTTTTTTTTTTTTTTTTTGTGGCAGAGACAGAGTCAGAGAGAGGGACAGATAGGCACAGACAGACAGGAAGGGAGAGAGATGAGAAACATCTATTCTTCGTTGCAGTTCCTTAGTTGTTCATTGATTGCTTTCTCATATGTGCCTTGACTAGGGCTACAGCAGACCAAGTGACCCCTTGCTCAAGCCAGCGACCTTGGGCTCAAGCTGGTGAGCCCTGCTCAAACCCAAAGAACCCACGCTCAAGCTGGCGACCTCGGAGTCTTGAACCTGGGTCCTCTGTGTCCCATTCTGAAACTCCATCCACTGCGCCACTGCCTGGTCAGGCTAAGGGAAGAACAATCATTGTGAAATATGCCCTGAGCATTCTTTACAAAAAAAGGACAACTCTGCAGAAGACATTGCCAGCAGTTTATCCTACACTGCTGGAGGAGAAACATATCTAAGTTCATGCCCTCCTCGCCTATGTCTCACCTAAGGGTATAAAGGGAGCTTGGGACCACTGTTACTGTTACTGTCAAGGGACACAAGCCCACTAAGAACAGATTTAAATTTAAGATTATAGAACACTTAGTTCTCCCTGCATTATGCCCCCACACCTACAGGGCTCTGATAAAATAACAGAGGGTGACAGCTGAAAGAGCTTTAGGATGTAGATGCTCTGTGATGAGGAGTTCTTAGGGAATCCCAAGGGCAAAATAAGTGACCAAAACAAGGACACTGGGGAAATTTGTGGCCTCTGTCACCTACAACTATAACATACAGTACACATACCTAAATCTTAGCCAGGTTAACATAAACAAATCACATTAGATGTCTACTTATCTTAACTCTAATTGCCCAATACATTCTATAAGGCTTTCTACAGCAAATGTTAAAGCATGGTAAAAAGAAAATAGCCTAAAGCAGCAAATCAAGCACAAGAACCAGTAAAAAGACATTACAATTATCAGACAGTGGCTTTAAAATATCTTTGATGAATATACTGAGTTTGAATGGGAAAAGTAGACAATATGCAAAACACAGAGGTGGAGACTCTAGGAGAAAAACAGAAAGAAATACTAGAAGTCAGAAGTGCATACTAAGAAAGAAAAGAATGCCTTTGATGACCCATCAGTAACAACAAGCTGAAAAAAGAGTCAGTGAACTTCCCAAACTGAAATGCAAAAGGAAAAAATAAGAATAAAAACAAAAAACAGAACATCAATCAAAGAACTATCGGACAATATCAAAAGGTGAAACAGACCATGGATATCGAAAAAGAAAAAGAAGCAAAAGAAATATTTGTAAAAATGATAGCATAAAAATTTTAAATTTAATGACATATGTCAAATTTTAGATCATAGAACCTCAGGGAACACAAAGCAGCATAAATACAACCCCCCCCCAAAAAAAGTTACACCTAGAATTTACACCTAGGCATATCATATTTGAACTGCAGAAAACCAAAAACAAAGAGAAAATCTTAAAAAAAAAAAAAAAAAAAGCTTAAGGAGTAAATCAGCTTATCTTTAGTAGAAAAAAAAAAAGAATTACAGTGAACTTTTCCAAAGAAGCCATGCAAACAACAGAGTGAAGTAAAATATTCCCTCTCCAACTCAGTATTGTAGGAAAGAAAAAGTCCACAAACCTAGAATATTCATCACCAGCAGACCTCCCACAAAAGAAATGTGAAAAGAAGTTCTTCAAGGAGAAGTAAAATGTTATAGATCTGATTGGTATACATATGGGAAGGAAAAATGTCAAAGAAGAAATCTACTTACTGAAAAGAAGAGTGTCCAAAAGTAATAAATAAAGTTAAAGGAAAATATTTTATTTTTATTATTATTGATTAATCTAAAATAACACTTAGTTTAAAGTCATGTAAAAATGTATTCTATTATAATATAGATGAGAATGATAGCAATGCCATTAGGGAGAAAAGGAAGAAATTGTTAAAAGGTATATGTATTAAACTTAACATGGTATTTTGATTTGAAAGGAGACTAGTTTGTTGAAAATTTATTTATATGCATATATCTATATCTATATCTATTTATCAATCATCTATCTATCATCTATCTATTACCTTCTGTAGAGAAACCACTGAATTTTTATATAAGAAATAGCATAATTTTATGCCTGGAGAAGATGTAAAAAGGAGAGATGTAAGTTGATCAAGTAAAACCAAAGAATTATTCATGGTAAATATTAACTCAACTGTTATCAATAATGCTTCAATTGTGAATGCTCTTACTGTATTAACTAATTGACAGATTTCTCATAGTGAATTAAAAAAGATAAAACAAAACCTGACTTCATATTTTCTAAGGAAACCCACTTTAAAGGCTCAAATCTAAGTTAAAAGTAAAAGAATAGAGAAAGACACACCAGGATAACACTACTCAGAAGAGCTGAAACATTTATATTACTTTCAAATGAAATAGACTTCTATTAAATTAGAAGAGCCATGATATGCTTACTCTGCTAAACATACTTTTACCACATAATCCAGCAGTTGTGCTTCCTGCTATTTACCCAAATGGGCTGAAAACTTATATTCACACAAAAACCTGTACACAAATATTTATAGCAGCATTATTCATAATCATCAAAAGTAGGAGTAACAAAGACACCCGATATTATTTTATTTGCTGTCATATTAAACACATTTTCCTTTCTCTATATTCCTCCGCTGTTTTCAAAATGTTTTCATAAACTCTTATACATCTAGTATATTCATATTAACAAAGAATATCAGATGTTAAAAGTGATAAATTGAGTGCCCAGCATGCACACAGTAATTATGTGACTGTTTTTAGGATAAGGATGGTAACAAATACTGTGGAGACAAGAATTTTGTATCCAATTGTGTTTAACAAAATATCAAGCCAAGAGCCACATGGCTGATGACAGGTAGATTCTATTCTATCTATTTACCTGACACATTTGATTTAGATTTAAATTTACTGTAACTATAACCCATTGTGTAAATTACAGTAGCCCTGTGCAAACATTAGGTTTAAACTAATTTCTATTATAATTTATTTTGTCCTTGTTTCTTGCTCTGAAAATTCAATGAAATATTTGGTTTTATTTCATGCATGACCATGTCATATGGAAGTGCTCAGATTTATTATTTTACGTGGTTTGTACTTATTTTATGACATATTTGTCTGCATGATTTTTATGCTCTGTAAAAAACTCATTCCAATTTATTTTGTTGTTATTGACCATTTTTACTGTTCCTTTCTATACTACTTTGGTTTTAATGTTTATTTGCTTTAAAATTTGGTTTTCTTTTTTGTTGCCTATATTTACTATAAATAATACCAATAATTGTTGTACAATGCTACAGATAAGAAGAGACTTCAGGCCCTGGCCAGTTGGCTCAGTGGTAGAGCGTCGGCCTGGCGTGCAGGAGTCCCAGGTTCGATTCTCGGCCAGGGCACACAGAAGAAGCACCCATCTGCTTCTCCACCCCTCCCCCTCTCCTTCCTCTCTGTCTCTCTCTTCCCCTCCCGCAGCCAAGGCTCCATTGGAGCAAAGATGGCCCAGGCGCTGGGGATGGCTCCTTGGCCTCTGCCCCAGGTGCTAGAGTGGCCCTGGTTGCAACAGAGCAACGCCCCAGATGGGCAGAGCATCGCCCCCCTGGTGGGCATGCTGGGTGGATCTCAGTCGGGCACATGCGGGAATCTGTCTGACTGCCTCCCTGTTTCCAACTTCAGAAAAATACAAAAAAGAAAAAAAAAAAAGAAGAGACTTCATGTGTCAGCATATTTGTCCCTTTTGGTATTTAGTATATACAATATACATTAATAATAATATATTCCTCTTTTATGTATATGATATACTTTTGTTCAGGATTATTAGAAGTTACATACAGCTGTATAGCATATAATACATTAATACAGAAAAATGTTTCACATTTTCAAAAACTACTTCAAAATTGTTTTTAATAATTATGTGATGAACTATCTCCCCCTCACACCAAGTTTGTTAAAAATTGATTCACTTACATTGTGGCATGCTTTATATGAAGGCAAACATGACAAGTTATAGAATATACTTATCGATGCCAATAATTTATTTTAATTTTAATTTATTGCTACATTTCCAGATTTGTTTCTGTATAGTTTTATTGTATGGATGTACTGCAGTAATATCTTGACCACTTTTTTTTTGTATTCAGTATAATCAAGTTAGTCCTATTTGCCTGAGTTCTGTTGATCTAAGTTTCATCAGCCTCTTATAAAAGATGAAGAAATGAATCATTACCCTTCTATGGAAATAGATGACTGACAAACATTGGAATTAGGTTAATGTTAAGATGACAGTATACACATATTTTTCTCTATATAGATTCCTGTGTTAGACACACAGGTAGCCCTAGGAAATAAAGTTAAGATATCCCATTGTATTTTGATAACATTAGTTTGATAAGTTTACCTTATTCCAGACTTTTAGTTAAATCACAACAGCAGGTTTTACATCAGTTCATACATTCTGACTCTAAATGTCTGTGGTTTCTAAATAAAAGAAGATGAAAGTTGACAGTTTTATGCTAAGTATTATAAGATACTCTTATTTGTATGGTAGTATATCACTGTAATCAAAAGGAGCTGTGGAGGCTGGTGTACACACGGTTTTGACCAAAAATATTTTCTATTAAAATAAATTATTTTTTACAAGATGACCTACTGCCATAACGTGTAATGCACACATTAAAAGCACAACATAAGGCTATACTATATATATTTTTTTTCAGTTGAGGGGAATAGAGGTGCCCCGACTGGCACCTATATGGCAAACCTATTAGGGGGCAAAGCTCTGCCTATCTGGGGCCTTGCTCCATTGCTCAACATCCAAGCTCTTTTTAGTTCCACAAGTGGAGGCCATGGAGCCGTCCTTAGTGCCCGGGCCAACTTGCTCCAAAGGAGCCTTGGCTGCAGGAGGGGAAGAGAAGAGAAGTGAGAGCAGGAGGGGTAGAGAAGCAGATGGGTGCTTCTCCAGTATGCCCTGACCAGGAATCAAACCCGGACCATCCACACCCCAGGTTGATGCTCTATCACTGAGAAAATTTCCCAGGACTTATATTTTTTATTTCCTAACTGGACTATTTGCTAACTAATACAGTTCTTTTATAATTTTCCCCATTAATTTCATTAATTCATATTTGATTTCCAGTGAATTTTCTACATATTGCTTTATCTGAAAAAGCCAAATCATGTCAGAAATTTTAAATCTTCTTAGGAACAACTTTCCTTTCTTACATTTCCTTTATGTGGGTGTGAGGCATTCTTTTTATAGAAGACCTGATGCGCTTTCACTTTTTACATCTCCAAATTAGTAGTTTTCTCTGTGAAGCTACCACTCTACCAATGATGTCATATAGCAACTGGGAATCAAAAATTAGAAAATTGTAAGGCAGTACACAATATAACAAACTTAAATAGCATAAAACATGTTGCCTTAGAGATCTATATTTTGGCTTATATACCATTTTCTTCCAAATTATTTATTATGTGCAACTTTATTCTTACCATATAAAATAGGAAAATATCTTAATTCACATTTTTTTCAACTTTAATTCTTAGCTGTTATTCCATTATTATATTATATATTAGGGATCAGTAAATGTTTCTGTAAAGGGCTAGATAGTAAATGTTTCAAATTTTGTAGACCATACAGTCTGTGTTGTAATTACTCACTTTGTCATTGTAGCATGTAAGTAGCCATGGATAATGAACAAAAGAAGTTGGCTGAATTCTAGTAAAACATTACTTATGGACACTGAAACTTAAATTGTATGTAATTTTTAAGTATCACAAAATATTTTTTGTGATTTTTTTAGTCATTTTAAAATATAAACATAATTTTTTGCTCACAGCCTCTACAAAAACAAGCACAAAGCTAGATTTGATCCATATCTGTAAAATGTGTCAATTCTTTTCATATAGTAATCATAAGAAAATCTATAACACCTTTAAAGAAAAAATCTAATGTTTGTTTTGATACTGAGAGATTTTACAAAATATAGCCATGGACAACTTTTTAAAATATGCAGTAGTTCCTGCAAAAGAAAAGATTTTCAGACTCTTCTTAAGAGATAGAAAGAACTTAATAGTGGAAAGAACTTAGTTCTTAGAATACATCAGATACTGTTTAAATGTTAAATTGACTTCTTATTAGCTTTCAAAGTTATGCCACTCTTTTGAGCCTCTGTTTCCTCATGTAATATGAAGACAGTATTTTTAAAATGTAAGATAATTGTGAGGCTTTAAATTATAGTAAGTTTAGACTTACTATTAGAGAAATCTTTTGTTAGGAAAATATTTTATAGACATATTTCACAAAAATGATCCATAGTTAGCTGAGGAGAAAATTTTTATTTATCAACTTCTATTTATTTTTTTGCATGGTTTTACTGTTTAGATAAAAATAATCTGGAGGAATATAATGTTTAATAAATTGAATACAAAACATTTAATAGCCCATTAATAATATGCCTCTACCAAGTAATCATCTGGATATTACAAATTATTTTAACATATATTTTTGATATATGATTAAATTTATATATAAAAGTTTAGCTATTCATAAGCTTAAGTGTTATTAAATATTAAAACTTACGTTACAGGGCCTGGCCGGTTGGCTCAGCGGTAGAGCATCGGCCTGGCGTGCGGGGGACCCCAGTTCGATTCCCCACCAGGGCACATAGGAGAAGCACCCATTTGCTTCTCCGCCCCCCCCTTCCTCTCTGTCTCTCTCTTCCCCTCCTGCAGCCAAGGCTCCATTGGAGCAAAGATGGCCTGGGTGCTGGGGATGGCTCCTTGGCCTCTGCCCCAGGCGCTAGAGTGGCTCTGGTCCCCGCAGAGTGACGCCCCGGAGGGGCAGAGCATCGCCCCCTGGTGGGCAGAGTGTCGCCCCTGGTGGGCGTGCCAGGTGGATCTCGGTCGGGCGCATGCGGGAGTCTGTCTGACTGTCTCTCCTCATATCTAGCTTCAGAAAAATACAAAAAAAAAAATTATGTTACAACAACTCATTATAATTTAAGTTTCCATGAGATATTATAATAATACAAGGTACATCTCTGTAAAAACTTACAAGGTAGTAAAGTAGAGCTGAAACCTATTTGGTTAGAATATGTTAAACTTCAAAATGTGTTAAAATTATCATTAATTCTGAATATATACTTTAATATCACAGTTTTCATTATCTTCCCAACTTTGTAAAATACACTTCTGATTCAGTAACATTTACATTACCAAGTTATGAGTTATTCAAAAGAGTTTAAAGTCCTTATGAAGTGTTCTACTCACTAGAAAACCCGATTTATTCTCAAGTACAAAATAAGTACAATTTCAGACTAAATTACTGTATTCATCTCTAAATATGTGTACAATCTAGTAGCACTAATGTTACTCCAGTTCACTGAAACATGTTTTAGTAGTGTGTGTCTGACCTATGGCCTGAATTATAATAATCTTAATAATTCTTCATTTTATTTGGGGTAAATTTTTATCATGGAGTTATTATATATCAGAGTTATATAAGCCAACATCTGACCATTTTTCTAGAAAATAATGCTTATTTATAAATATTTTACTAATTGTTTGGCTTAGAAATAATAGTGGCTTCAGTGTAGAACACTGACACTGAGAACAACAGAATAGATTTCAGATATAAACTGTCCAACTAGATTTTGTTTACTTTTGATAACATATTCTGTTTTTAAAATGGAAAGATCAAAACAATTTACTGGGCAATCAAGTAATTTTCCTTTCCAAACAACTTTTTGATGAGTTAAGTGTAAATGAATCAGAAACACATGGAAAGAATTTTTCTTACAACATACAGTACATTAATGGCAAAAGTGTTTATGAAAATGAATTTTAGTTTTTAAAAATTTGAAAAATATTTTGAGAAATAGTTCAGCAATTCCAAATGTGGTTTGTTCATTTGTTCCTCATACACTACACATCAAAAGAAAATCTTGAAAACAATAACAACTCTAGGTCACAGTAAATCATGATGATATTCCTAAATCTGATGTTTAGCAAGGCTTCTCCAGCTTGAACAGAAAACTGTCTCATGGAAGTGGGCAAGGTAGAGAAAAAAACTGGTTCTGGCAGTTTAAAAAAATACAAAATAAAAAGAATTTTTGATCATCATACAAGATGTAATTATTATTATTTTTCACAGTGATACTTTGTTTTCTTTTTGTTTGTTTTTTTACTATTGATTTTAATGGGGTGACATTGATGAATCAGGGTACATATGTTCAGAGAAAACATCTCCAGGTTATTTTGACATTTGATTATGTTGCTTACTCATCACCCAAAGTCAAATTGTCTTCCATCACCTTCTATCTGGTTTTCTTTGTGCCACTCCATTCCACCTACTCCCTCCTTCTTCTCCCCCCTTCCCCCATAACCCCCCCGCACTCTTGTCCATGTCTCTGAGTCTCATTTTTATGTCCCATCTATGTATGGAATCATATAGTTCTTAGTTTTCTCTGATTTACTTATTTCGCTCCGTATAATGAAATCAAGGTCCATCCATGTTGTTGTAAATGATCCGATGTCATCATTTCTTATGGCTGAGTAGTATTACATAGTATATATGTACCAAAGCTTTTTAATCCACTTGTCCACTGATGAACACTTGGGCTGTTTCCAGATCTTCACTACTGTGAACAATGCTGCCATAAACATGAGGGTGCATTTCTCCTTTTGAAACAGTGCTATGGTGTTCTTGGGGTATAGTAGTAAAAGTGGGATAGCTGGGTCAAAAGGAAGTTCGAGTTTAATTTTTTGAAGAATCTCCATACTGTTTTCCACAGTGGCTGCATCAGTCTGCATTCCCACCAGCAGTGCAGGAGGGTTCCCTTTTCTTCACATCCTCGCCAGCACTTATTCTGTGTTGTTTTGTTGATGAGCGCCATTCTGACTGGTGTGAGGTGATATCACATTGTGGTTTAAATTTGCTTTTCTCTAATGATTAGTGATGTTGAGCATTTTTTCATATGCCTATTGGAGAAGTGTCTATTCATTTCTTTTGCCCCTTTTTTGATTGGATTGTTTGTCTTCCTGATGTTGAGTTTTACAAGTTCTTTATATATTTTCGTATTAACCCCTTATCAAACGTATTGTCGAATATGTTCTCCCATTGTGTAGTTTGTCTTTTTATTCTGTTCTTATTTGTCTTTACCTGCACGAAAGCTTTTTAGTTTTATATAGTCCCGTTTGTTTATCCTATCTTTTATTTCACTTGCCCGTCGAGATAAATTGGCAAATATATTGCTATGAGAGATGTCGGAGAGCTTACTGGCTATGTTTTCTTCTAAGATGCTTATGGTTTCACAGGTTACATTTAAGTCTTATATCCATTTTGAGTTTATTTTTGTGGATGGTGTAAGTTGGTGGTCTTGTTTCATTTTTTTGCATGTAGCTGCCCAATTTTCCCAACACCATTTGTTAAAGATGCTGTCTTTACTCCACCGTTTGCTCTTCCCTCCTTTATCACATATCAGTTGTCCATAAAGATGTGGGTTTATTTCTGGGTTCTCTGTTCTGTTCCATTGATCTATATGCCTGTTCTTATGCCAGTACCAGGCTGTTTGAGTACAATGGCCTTATAGTATAACTTGATATCAGGAAGTGTGTACCTCCCACTTAATTATTCCTTTTCAAGGTTGCTGAGGCTATTCGTGTTTTTGGAATATGAGTTCTATATATTAGAAGTATGTCATTGGTATTTTAATTGGTATTACATTGAATTTATAAATTGCTTTGGGTAATATAGACATTTTAATGATGTTTATTCTTCCTAACCATGAGCATGGTATATGCTTCCACTTGTATATATCTTCCTTGATTTCTTTTAACAATGTTTTATATTTTTCCAAGTACAAGTATTTAATCTCCTTGGTTAAATTTACTCCTAGGAACTTAATATTTTTTATAGTGAAGGAAATTGTTTCCTTAATTTCTCTTTCCAACAGTTCATTGTTACTGTATAAAAATGCCTCTTATTTCTGAGTATTAATTTTATATCTTCCCACCTTGCTGAACTCATTCATAGGTCCACTTGTTTTTTGACTGAGACTTTAGGGTTTTCTATATACAATATCACATCATCTGCAAATAATGATAGTTTTACTTCTTCTTTTCCAATTTGGATGTCTTTCATTTCTTCTTCTTGTCTGATTGTTGTGGCTAGGACATCCAGTACTATGTTGAATAAGAGTGGTGAAAGGGGGCACTCCTGCCTTGTTCCTGATTTTAAGGGGATTGCTTTTAATTTTTGCCCATTGAGTATGATGTTGGCTGTGGGTTTTTCATAGATGACCTTTATCATGTTGAGGTATGTTCCCTGTATTACCACTTTGCTGAGATTTTTTATCATGAATGGATACTGGATTTTATCAAATGCTTTTTCTGCATCTATTGAAATTATCATATGATTTTTCTCCTTCCTTTTGTTTATGTGATGAATCACATTGATTGATTTGCGAATATTGTACCAGCCTTGCCTCCCAAGATTAAATTACAATTATCATGGTATATGATTTTTTTCATATATTGCTGGATCCGGTTTGCTAATATTTTGTTAAGGGTTTTAGCATCTAAATTCATCAGGGATATTGGTGTATAATTTTCTTTCTTTGTGTTGTCTTTGCCTGGTTTTGGAATCAGAATTATGCTTGCCTCATAAAAGGAGCATAAAAGAAGTCTTCCCTCTTGAATTTTTTGAAATAGCTTGAGAAGGATAGGAGTTAGTTCTTTGAATATTTGGTATAATTCACTTGTGAAGACATCAGGCCCAGAACTTTTCTTTTGGGGGAGTTTTTTGATAACTGCTTAAATCTCATTTGTTGTAATTGGTCTGTTTAGGTTTTCTGATTCTTTCAGATTAATTTTTTGAAGATTATAGTTTCAAGGAATTTGTCCATTTCATCTAGGTTGTCTAGTTTTTTAGCATACAGTTCTTCATAGTATTTTCTTACAATATTTTGTATTTCTGTTGTGTCAGTTGTTATTTCTACACTCTCATTTCTAATTTTATTTATTTGTGTCCTCCCTCTTTTTTTCTTGGTGAGTCTGGTTAAAGGTTCATTGATCTTGTTTACCTTTTCAAAGAACCAGCTCCTGGTTTCATTGATCCTCTGTATTGTTTCTTTAGCCTCTATGTCATTTATTTCTGCTCTGATCTTTATTATTTCCTTCTTTCTACTATGTCTGGGTTTTACTTGCTGTTCTTTTTCTAGTTCTTTTAGATGCAGGGTCAAGTTTTTTATTTGAGCTTTTTCTAGCTTCTTAAGGTATGCATGTAATGCTATGAACTTCCCTCTCAGGACTGCTTTTGCTGTGTCCCATAAATTTTGAGTTCATGTATGCTCATTATCGTTTGTTTCTAGTAATTATTTATTTCTTCTTTGATCTCATTGTTAACCCAGTCATTATTTAATAACATGCTATTTAGTTTCCAAGTGGTTGAGTATTTTTCAGTTTTTCTGTTGTGGTTGATTTTTAGTTTCATGCCATTGTGATCAGAGAAAGTGCTTGATATGATTTCAATTTTCTTAAATTTGTTGAGAACGCTTTTGTGCCCTAACATGTGGTCTATCCTAGAGAATGTACCATGAGCACTTGAAAAGAATGTATATTCTGCTGCTTTAGGGTAAAAGGTTCTGAAGATATCTATTAAATCAAGTTGATTTAGTGTGTCCTTTCAGTCTCCTGTTTCGTTGTTAATTTTCTTTCTTGAAGATTTATCTAGTGATGGTAGTGGGGTATTGAAATCCCCTACTATTATAATATTGCTGTTGATCTCGCCTTTTATATTTCTCAAAGTCTGTTTTATATATTTAGGTGCACCTATATTAGGTGCATAGATATTTATAATGGTTATATTTTCCTGTTGGATTGCTCCCTTTATCATTATGTATTGAACTTCTTATATCTTAAAGTCATTTTGTTTTAAAGTCATTTTGTCTGATATAAGTATTGCTACTTCTGCTTTTTTTTCATTTCCATTTGCATGAAATATTTTTTTTCCATCCTTTTACCTTCAGTCTATGTGCATCTTTTGTTTTACCGTGTGTCTCTTGTAGACAGCATATGTATGGGTCCTGATTTCTTTTCCACCCTGCTACCCTATCTCTTTTGATTGGATCATTTATTCCATTTACATTTAAGGTTATTATTGATATGTAGTTGTTTATTGCCATTTTATTCTTTAAAGCTGTATTCCTCTTTTGCTATATTCTTTTTCCCCTTTGATCTGTTTACAACAGGCCCCTTATCATTTCTTGCAGCATTGGTTTGGTTGTAGTGAATTCCTTGATTTTTTTTTTTTTTTTTGTCTAGAAAGCCTTTTATTTCTCCTTCAATTTTAAATGATAGCTTGTTGGATAAATAGTCTTGGTTGTAGATTCTTTCTTGTTCTGCATTACTTTGAATATTTCTTGTCATTTCCTTCTGGTCTCAAGTATTTCTGTTGAGAAGTTGGATGTCACCTTTATGGGGGCTCCTTTGTAGGTGATAGCCTTTTTTTCTCTAGCAGCTTTTAATATTTTCTTTTTATCACTTAGCTTTGGTATTTTAATTATGATGTATCTTGGTGTAGATTTCTTTCGGTTTCTCTTTAATGGAGTTCTCTGTGCTTCTTGAACTTGGGAGACATTTTCTTGAATTAATTTAGGAAAGTTTTTAGCTATGACATGATTGAACAAAATTTCTATACTTTGTTCTTTCTCTTCTTCTTCAGAAACCCCTATGATGCGTATGTTATTTCTCTTCATGTTTTCACAGAGCTCTCTTAGAGTTTCCTCAGACTTTTTGGGTTTCTTTTCTTTTTTCTGCTCTGCTTCCATGCCTTTATTTATCGTGTCCTCTTACTCTCTGATTCAATCCTCAGCTTCATCCATTCTGTTTTTAATTCCTTCCATGTGTTCTTCATTTCTGATATTGTGTTTGTCATTTCTCACTGATTCCTTTTTATTATTTCAATGTCCTTTTTAATATTTGCTATCTCTTTATTTAGGTGTTTGTAATGACCATCTATTGTTGTTCTTAGATCTTTGAGCATCCTAACCATCGTTACATTAAATTCTGTATTCAGTAATTTTGTTATATCTGATTCATTCAGGTTTTTTTTTTTTTCTGGGGATTTCTCTTGATTTATTTGTATTGCATTTCTATACCTTCCAATTTTGTCTATGTATAAGAAGGTTTTGGCCTCTGGAGTTCAATGGGTGTGGCCTCTGTGTTCCTTAGGTTGGTTTGTCTGCAGGACCACCACCCCCTCTGCTGCTGCTGCCTAGGGCATTTGGGTATGGGTGTTGCTAGTGCCATCCCACTGGGCCTGTCACTGCAGTTTTTGCCTCTTCTCCACAGGAGGGGCTGTGACCATGTGCCTGGGTCTAAATTCCTCGGTGGCCTTGGCCTTTGCCCCACCCCTGCTGTTGAGTTATGTGCCAAGCCCAGGCCAGCAGCCTCAGCACCGCAGGCAGGGGTGAGTACCTTTGCTCAGTTTCGTGACTCTTCCTGATTCTGGGCTTTCTCCCTGCTCCTGTGGGAGGAGCCTGCTTAGGTTAGTGCAAGACTCTGCTCCATGGGCTGGGCAAGGCTGCTTGCCCTGGCTCTTTCACAGATCTGGCTGTTCTCCCCTGCAGGTGGAGCTGGCTTACATATTGGGCAGCAAGCCTCAGTTTCATGGGCCGAGTGAGGCTATGCACCCTTGCACCCTTGATCATCAGTGGGTCTCCACCCTTTCCGGGGCTCCAGCCCTTCCCCTACAGGCGGGATTGCAGGCAACCTGCAGCTGGGCTTGACCACTTTCATGCATCCCCTCTGCCCCCAACTGGCAAGACTCAGCTCACACCCAGGCCTCAGTTGTCACTGGCCGGCTTCCACCCTTGCCGATGAAACCGCGCTTCCACATCCCACCACTGCCCACCCTCTGTTGAGCCCTCAGCCGTGTGGGTGGGGGTGCTGCAGTTCAGACCCTAACATTTGATACTGTAGTCCTGAAAGCTCCCTCCTTCTAAGTGACTCTGCTCTGAGTGCCATGGGACAGCTTTTTGGCTGGTGTCCTGCTTCCCTTTGCTGGTATTGCTGTTTCTAGGGGAACTATTCACTTCCAATTTGGGGAGTGACTGAGTCCAGGGGTTAGGGTGGTTGTCCTTCAAAGTGTTTCTCCCTGTGCCTCCTAGATTACACTCTCTTCTTGCTGCTTTAGTTTTCTCCTCTCTCCCATCCCCCAGAACCCCAGGTGGGCGGTTGTGAGCAAGGTTTTCTGTGTAGTCCCTTTAAGAAGAATCCTGGGTCTGAGAAATCTGTCTCTTTCTCACAAACAGTATCCTGACTTGTTTTGCAGCTAAATACTGTCCATATGCCTCTTCTAGGCTATGCCCTCTTCTAGGGCTGCAGGTTGGGGCTTTGTTTCTGGGGCTCAGGACCCTCCCCTCTCCGCTAAACTCACTTCCTGCCACGCGAGTCTCTCCCGGCTATCGTTTGCTCTGTGGAGCTGGGCAACCTTCTACGTGTTTCTGCTTTTTCTACCATTCTCAATGTGGCTTCTTCAGTGTCCCTTGGTTGAAGAGTCCTTTTACTTTAGTCCAAAGTTGGTTTTTCCAGATGATGGTTCTTAAAGTTAAGTTGTAATCCACTTTGGTTCTGGGAGGTGGAGGTTGGTACATCCGCCTACTCTATTACTACCTTGCCGAGCTTCTTCACAGTGATTCTTTGAAAAGATTGGTCAGATCACGTTACTTCCATGCCTAAAATTCTTTAAAGACTCTCCATAATGGCCAATATCTTTACAACAGTGGAAAGATAGAGTGGAAAGTCCTACATGAACTCCAAGCTATCATTATTATTAAAGCAGAACTTGGTCTCCTTTTCATCAATCCAATTCACAATTAGCTTGTTGCTCCTTGGAGTTTGTGATGGGTGTCAAAAAACAGCACCTGTCATCCCTACTTAATTTATAAAAGAATTGAGAAAAATAACAAAAGATTCAAGAGGTAAAAAACCACAATGACACTAATATTGCTAGGCAGACACATCTGAACATTGGAGAAAAATGGGCTTACTACATCTTATCTTCCAGAGGTGGCAATGAAACAACTCACTTTGGCAAACAGTCTGCAGAGAGGAAAAATTTGTCTGGTCTCTGCCTATAACTGGTCAGGTAGAGAGAAAAGGCAAAAGAAACCAAATACACTTCACCAGAATTTTTGATAAATTTGTTTCACAAAAAAAAAAAAAAAAAAAAAAAAAAAAAAAAAAAACTAAGTAAATAAATATGTATTTAATAAGGCTGCCTTAAAAAGGTGATTTCAACAACAGGAATGTATTTTTCATAGTTCTGGAGACTAGAAGTCTGAGATCAAGGAGTTGGTAGACATGCTCCTTCTAAAGGCTGTGTGAGAAGGATTTGTTCTATGCCTCTTTGCTTGGCTTGCTGATGGTGGTTTTTTTCTTGTTTCCACATTGTGTTCCCTCTGTACATGTCAGTGTCCAAATTACCCCTTCTTATAAGGATAACAGCTTTACTGGACAAATCCCACCTTAATGACCTCATTTTAACTTAATAATTTCTGTAAAGACACTCTATGATCACAATCTGAGGTACTGGTGGTTAGGGCTTCAGGATATGAACTTAGTGTGAGTGGACACAATTTAGCCCATAACCACTAATAAAGGTCTCATTCACCTACATAAAATTCCTTTAGCAATAAATTGGCTGTCTCCAATTCAACAAGTATAGTTCCTTCAAGAACCCCGAAGTTATCTTTGTTCAACTCCAAATCTCTTTTGAGCTCTATTTTTAAAGAGCCACAGATTTGCGTGACCAGGCATTGGCGCAGTGGATAGAGTGTTGGACTGGGATGTGGAGGACCCCGGTTTGAAACCCTGAGATTGCCAACTTGAGTGCAGGCTCATCTGGTTTGAGCAAGGCTCATCAGCTTGAGCCCGAGTTTGCTGGCTTGAGCAATGGGTTACTTGGTCTGCTATGGCCCCCCAGCCAAGGCACATATGAGAAAGCAATCAATGAACAACTAAGGTGCTGCAACAAAGAATTGATGATTCTCATCTCTCTCCTTTTTTGTCTGTCTGTCTCTATTTGTCCCTCTCTCTGTCACAAAAAAAGAGTCACAGATTTAATAGGACATACAAGATTATCAAAACACTGTCTATACCCCAGTTCTGCTATAAATAGCAGTTATACCTAATAAAATTATTTTCTGTTCTCAGCAGGTTACTAAAAGGTCACAGTGAGAGTTACATGTTCCCTAAATAAAAGAATGCAGATAGAGAATATTCTTGTGTTTAGTCTCATCAGGATTCTTGGTTGTTCATGACGACTGTCCAGACTTCATTAACTGAGAACTAAGGTTAAGCTGAGAAAGACTAGGCACTATTGACTTAACTGTATCTAGGGAATAATTCATTTATATATATGTAAACCTTCAGCTCTCAGAGAAGAGTGTTTGTTGTTTTCTTGTGCAGTTTAGCAATTTACAGTTGTGGCAACCACATTCAGAAGGTCTTATCTATGATTTCTTTCTTTACGTCCAAAATTTTCAATGATATTAATGAGCATTGTTTGTTTGTTATGAAGAACCCTCCTTGGTATCTTCAAGTGAATAATGACTTCAATTACCCTGCAATTTTAAAAGCGGCAAATAATGCTTTGCTAACTAACACCTAAAAGACCTTACAGATTGATCATTTTTTTCTGCATAGTTGAATTCTTACCTCAGCTGCATCTGTGGTCTTTCAGGGTATGCTGTGGCCTACTGGTGGCATACAAGCTGTGGTATTTTGTACTCTGGGCTGGCCTGCACCTGCTGAAATCATGTTTAAGGATTAAACAAACTGATTGTTTTGAGTTCTTCTCTTTAGGAATGGTTTTACTTGGAAAGAAATACCTTTAGTCTTCTTTTGTACTAAAAAGATCCACTTCCCTTTTTAACAATTAGCATATTTTTATTTAAAAAAATTTAAATTGCTTTTTAATAACTGCTTAAATCTCATCTATTGGATATCCTGATGACTAACTAAAAAAGTCAGAAGCCCTGGCCGGTTGGCTCAGCGGTAGAGCGTCGGCCTAGTGTGCGGAGGACCCGGGTTCGATTCCCGGCCAGGGCACACAGGAGAAGTGCCCATTTGCTTCTCCACCCCTCCACCGCACTTTCCTCTCTGTCTCTCTCTTCCCCTCCTGCAGCCAAGGCTCCACTGGAGCAAAGATGGCCCGGGCGCTGGGAATGGCTCTGTGGCCTCTGCCTCAGGCGCTAGAGTGGCTCTGGTCACAACATGGCGACGCCCAGGATGGGCAGAGCATTGCCCCCTGGTGGGCAGAGCGTCGCCCCTGGTGGGCATGCCGGGTGGATCCCAGTCGGGCGCATGCGGGAGTCTGTCTGACTGTCTCTCCCTGTTTCCAGCTTCAGAAAAATGAAAAAAAAAAAAAAAAAGTCAGAAAATATATTTCAAGAGCTCTTTGTTGATTTTAATTTATAGCCTTAAATTACTTTTAAATAAGTTTGTAAGTATTATGGACCACAGAATGTAGATTTATTATATATCAATTATGTTAGAAAAACTGATCTAAAATAAATAAAGATAGGATTCTGAGACATCATCTTTTGGGACATATGTTGTTCTCCCTCTACATCTAAACTCACCTCTACTAGCTCTTCTAGACCTGAGCTGCTACTAGAACTGGCAAGCAGTTGAGTGAAGGAAGTCTTTGGCTTTCTGATGGACTTGTCAGGAGTTAAGGCCCCACATTACACAGCCCTGAAGTGAAATAGTTTATGGTGAGTTTATGGATGCTCATAGGAATCTTTCACATAAGTCTTTTATTAGTAAGAGTGATTTCCTTGGTACTTGAGAAGCTAAAAGAGACTTAATGGCATGCCACATTCTCTCGACATATTTCTAAGAACTTGGAAGGAACATTAATACAAGGACCCAAGACGGTTCTTGATGCCTCTGCAGGAGTATGGTTGCCTCCCTATTGCTTCTCTTTTATCCTTTGGAATAAAGGTGATTTTATCTTTCAACATTTGAAGTAATGGTAATCCAAAAGCAGAATAAGACTCAATAAGCAGAGAAAGGAAACTCTAAGGGAGCACAAGCATGAGAAATGACTACCAACCACATAATACAGGTTACCTTACTAGATCACTGCATTCTATCACAGAGTTATAGCTGCACAAGAATCCTGGCATTTGTTTGTCCTCAGACCAAATCCTTCTTCTCCTCCTGTTCTTGTCTCTATTCCTGGGACAGATCATTACAAGTGTCAGTGCTCTGATCTCAAACACTTATATTACCATTTCTAAACCCAATGATTATGAAAGTATTTATCAACAGTATCACTCTCTGGGAAAATGTGAAGATGTAGTTTTTGTCTCATATAACATTCTAGTTAGCCCTGTACTGAAAATGTAGCTCGCCTGACCTGTGGTGGCGCAGTGGATAAAGCATTGACCTGGAACTCTGAGGCCACTGGTTCAAAACCCTGGGCTTGCCTGGTCAAGGCACATATGGGAGTTGATGCTTTCTGCTCCTCCCCCTTTCTCTCTCTCTTTCTCTCTCTCTCTCTCTCACGCACACACACAGTCTCACTCTCTCTCCTCTCTAAAATGAATGAATAAATAAATAAAAAAAAATTAAAAAAAAGAAAATGTAGCTCAATTAAATGCAGTGTATGAAGAATGCTAAAACCAAACCTTGAGCCAGATAAGCACCTTGCTAAACTATGTGTTTTGATGAGGAATGAAGTCATTAGTACAATTAGATTTTATACAGTTTTGAAGATGGACACATACTAATTTAATCCAAAAGTGTATTTATTTCATATTTAATTGAATCTGAGATCAGGTTTATTAGTAAATGGTGTATGTCATTTAGGATTTATTTAGATCCATTGAGTAACTCATATCTTGGGAATCTAACTATTATAATAAAAATTTTAGACTTTTAAGGGAAGATGATATATTTCTTATATTGTGTCCTGGCTCATATTGTTAGAAGTTTTTACTTCTAAACATTATTTTCTGACTTCAACACTAGAAACACAACAAATTCAATTAAATAGAAATACACATAAAGGTAGTTTTTTTATCCTTCAAATATAGACCTTATGTCTGTATATCTTTATAAGAAAGGATAATGAATATGATTGTAAATAAAACTTTATTTTATATTAATATAAAGTATTAATTATATGGAAATTATAAATGTATTCCTAAATCAGTCAAATGAATTAGGGGGTGATTTCTCAAATAATAACTTGTGGACTCTTCAACCAGGTAGACCAAATTCATTCTTCCAAATCCATTTAAAGTTCTTGGTACCTACTCTGCATTTGTCTGAGTGGGCATGTATATTTTGTGAGCTGATTTCCTTCATGTAAGATGAATTTTACACTGACACTGATCCTTCTTTTGAGTGATCAAGAGGTAAGATGTGAAATTATTACATAGTAAGAATCCAGGAAAGTCAAAGGCTTGAGTTTTCGAGAACATTATAATATCAACTTTGCATCCAGAGTCCTACTTTCAGAAATATTTTTGAGACTTTAACTTTTTTAAGTAAAGAGCATACACATTAAAGAAACATATGTAGTTTATTTCTCTTTAAAGCTAAAAGCAGTAATAATTTTTTTCAGTTGTTCTAATTGATTTGACTTTCTTTAAAAATTATCTGCTATGCATGTATTCCAGATCATTTTTCAGCAGTGACATTTCACAGCTATAAAAGTATTCTGACTTTATAGAATGCCATATCTGGAAAAATTGCTCATCATTTGAGCAGTCACCTTAGCCTTTATTGTCATCATTGCTTGACAAACTGATTAGATAATTTTTAGTGGTAATAGGCAAAGAAGATAAAAAAGGAAAGCCAGGTGCATATCTTACATGCATTGGTATTTGTTCTCCAGACAATGATCACCAATGTTTATATTATTTTATTATATTTATTGTATTATTTTAAAATTCATAAGTGTCATATTTTAATTTTTCATCACAATATTTTTTAATCTTCAACCATTTTATATCAACATTTTTTTCCTGATGGAATTTTGTAAAGATTTAACATAAATTAAACACCCTCAACATTTCTAAAGGTTTTCTGAAGAATACTGACTTTGCTGAGGTATAATAATGATGCTATGCTCAAAGACAGCTTTCAAATGTGGTTACATGTTTCTTGGTAGTTAATTTACATTTAAAAATCTCAATCTAAATTCTTGATTCTATGCATGTGCACAATATATGTTGCTCTCTTAAACACAATGGGTGGATAATATTGGGTTATTTTGGATGTTTTTTTTTTTTTCTGCTAAGAATGTCATTTTGCTTGACCAGTTGGTGGCGCAGTGAATAGAGTGTTGGACTGGGACGTGGAAGACCCAGGTTTGAGATCCCGAGGTCACCAGCTTGAGTGTGGGCTCATCTGGTTTGAGCAAGGCTCACCAGGTTGAGCCCAAAGTCACTGGCTTGAGCAAGGGGTCACTTGCTCTGCTGTAGCCCACCGGTCAAGGCACATATGAGAAAGCAATCAGTGAACAACTAAGCAGCAAAGAATTGTTGCTTCTCATCTCTCTCCTTTCCTGTCTGTCTGTCTTTATCTGTCCCTCTCTCTGACTCTCTCTGTCACAAAAAAAATAAAAGAATGTAATTTAATTTAGAACAGTATAATTAGATAGTACATTTTTATTTAAAGTTAACATAAGCTTCTAAGGTTATCATTAGAGTGGGAAAGTACATTTATATTGTTTGTACATAATTTTGTTAAGATCTGTTAATAAGTCTGGAAGTTCACTAAAAACAATTAAAATTGATGTAGACATGTACTTTAGTGTTATTAGATAAATTCCATAGCCTCATTTACTGTTTGTTGATAAAACATAAAGGTACTGAAAACCTTCTTATAATAATAAGATTGAAATTTTTAAAAGAACACTGAAAGGCTTTTTTTATTTTTAAACACATAACTTTGTCATAAGGCAATACATTGTATATTTACCAAGAGAATACCATGAGTAAATGTGCAGAACAAAAGTACAGTTGCAAAACCTTATACCATCTTTTAGGTAAGAAAAAAGTATAATTCCAAATTATGAAATTATCTATGTATATCCATGGCTATTTAGCATGCCTTTGATGATAATTACTAAAAAATCAATACTAGACTTTCAGGGTACAAGGCATCTCAGTGCCTAAGTTACACTGGAATTTAATATGCTAACATTTTCCCATAAAGCTGACCTGCTTCCATTAGGCATCACCTCTGTTTAGCAGCTGTTGTCACCAACAAGTAGTTCATTTTTTCCCACCTCCTACTCTGGCTTTGCGTGACTGTCCCTCTTAAAGCAAATGTTTTTTCAGAGCAGCTCCATCCTCGCTTCTCCCCAGAGCCTTAGTAGTCAAAATGCATTTAGACTTTAGAAAGAACTCAACTAATGCCAAGTTGTTTCAGCAGTGAAACATGAAAAGATGTCACAGCTTGGGAATTTTTTAGGAATATGTACTATACAAAGCATGCAAAACCACTCACAGTGTTTGTACCTCTCTGTACCTCCATTATTGATTTCTTCTGTGTTTTTTCATTATATAGCATGTAAGGCTTACACCATGAAATATGATAAATAGTAAAAGTTAACTGGCAGTAAGACTCATCTTTGCTCTTTTTAGTTTGCCAACTTTTCACCAAAATCTAGTATACAAAAAAGTGCACACTAATGATCAGCTCTTGATTTCACTTACTGAACACATGCATATAACTGGCATCCAGATGAAGAAAGAGAACATTATCAGTTGTTCATAAGCCCCTTTGTAATTTCTTGCCATGATTAATCCCCAAAAGTAATTACTATCCTGACATCAAACAGCAGAGATTTGTTTTACATGCTTTTGTACTCCATATAAGTGAAGTCATCATGCATACTATTTTGTCTATCTTATTTTATTCAATAATGCATTTGTGAGATTCATCCATATGGTGCACATATACATATCATTATCCTTATTACATTAATGTATTCTTGTGCATTTATCAAAGTTGCTACATTCAATATCAATATATGAACTAGAAAATGAAAAAAATACAATTTGCAATAATATCAGAACAATTTATTTTATGACTATCTAACAAAATATGTAAAATACCTCTACACTGAAAACTACAAAACATTATTGAGAGAATTTAAAGACCTAAATAAAACATGCAAGTTCATGTCAACAAAATGGGAAGCTCAATGTTATATAAATGTCACTTCTTAACATTGCTCTATAAATACAATTTTAATAAAAAGCCCAGTAGGGTAAATTTTCATAAATTAACAAACTGATTCTAAAATAAGTATAGAAATTTAAAAGTCAATGAATTAAAAAGACATTTTTCAAGAAGTGATGGCAAATAAACGTTTGCAATAATATTGGAGAGAGATGATGAAAGTCTAAATTTATGATGGTGGCTAAAGGTGATAGGAAGGACACTTGACAGAGGCAAGAAGGCATTGACCAGACTTGATAAATTACTGGTTATAAGAGGTAAAGGAGAGAATGTGATTATTAATGACTTCAGTGTTTCTGAGTAAAGAAGCTGAGTAGATTGCAGATACGTTTAGTCAAAGTAGAAAATACTTGCCTCAAAATTTGGGGATATGGCAATGAATAAATTCATGGATGTTAGTCTTAATGGTTATACATAGGAAAAACAAATTTAGAGGAGATAATAAAAATTTTATTGAGTTTGAGATGCCTCTAGTGGCTAAATACAGAGGTCTATTGGGGGTTTACCTAATGATTTGGACTTCAGAATCATTAGGATCTCTTGCTGTCATCGTTCTATTCACACTGTTCCTACTCTAGTTCAGACTCACCCAGAGGACTGTAGCCACTTTCACCCTCTGTTTCCTCAAAATGTGAATCTATCTTTTGTGCTGCCATCAGGTGTGTCTTCTTTTCATTCAGAATAAATTGTGCAACTACTTTATAAACCATTTGTTACCTATTGTATTTAAACTTGCATTCACATAACCATATCTTTAAGCCCCTGGCATCAAGACCTACCCTATCTTTTCTTTCTTTCTTTCTTCCTTCCTTCCTTCCTTCCTTCCTTCCTTCCTTCCTTCCTTCCTTCCTTCCTTTCTTTCTTTCTTTCTTTCTTTCTTTCTTTCTTCTTTTTTTTTGACAGATACAGAGAGAAACAAAGAGAGGGACAGACAGACAGGAAGGGAGAGAGATGAGAAGCATCAATTCTTTGTTGTGGCACCTTAGTTGTTCATTCATTGCTTTCTCATATGTGCCTTGACAGGGTACGCCAGCAGAACAAGTGACCCCTTGCTTAAACCAGCAACCTTAGGCTCAAGCTGGTGACCTCTTGCTCAAGTCAGAGACCTGGGTCCTCTGCATCCTAGTCTGATGCTCTATCCACTATGCCACTGCCTGGTCAGGCAAGACCTGCCCTATCTTTTCAACCTGTTATCTCACTAATCCTGTATCTATGGCCCACATTCTGCCAAATATAATTACTCTGTATTTGTCAAAAAAAATCTGATTTTAACAATCTTCACACCTTTTCCCATGCTGTCTCTTTCTCTGGAGATGCCTTCTTTTTTGTTTTCTGTAGCTTTAATCCATCAACCTCCAGCACCACCTTCTTAGCAAGTTTTGCACACCTGTGGGATAGATAATATTCCTAATCATAACTAATAGTGTCCCATTCATCCTTGAAATCTTATTTATTAACTTAAATTTTTACATCATTTTTCACTTTATGTTGGGCTCTATGAAACATTTTCTCCAGTGGTGGGATTCAAATAATTTAACAACTGGTTCTCAGCCCTAATGACCATTTTAAGTATAAGGAGAGATATACTGAAAGGTGGTTTATTATTTCATGCATTTAATATTTAAATAAGAACAATAAAAGAGATATACAAACCTGGATTATAAGAGTTTTAAAATATTAATAAAATATTAAATAATACCTGACAAAAACAATAAAACTGTTATTTAGGATATTTCCATATTGCTTGTTGATTGGCATCCTCACTTGCAAATATTTTTACCTATGGATGGAATGAACATTACTACAGGTGCTAAGAATACACTGTTGCACAGATGAATGTTAAAAAAGAGTAAGGAATGTAAATTTGTGACTTCCACATTGGATGGCTGGTAAAGCACTGACCTTTGAGAGAACCCTGATTACAAGTGCCATTTTAACAACTGGTTCCCTGAACTCAACAACAAAAAAAATAGGTATTGGTTCTTCAGCACTGGTGTAGACTGGCTGAATCCCACCACTGGTTTTCCATTGATTCTACATACAGCCCCACTTTACAAATAAGTAAATGAAGTTAAGGAGGCTGGTTTGCTGCATAGTCACAAAATTGTGCTTGGTAGGATTTAGACTTCACAGTAGTCTGGTTCCAAATCCTGAACTTTTCTTCCAAGTCTTCCACATAACACCTGCATTCACTCTTGTGATTAAATTATTTCCATTAGATCATCCCATTAGTCTAGAACAGAGGTCGGGACTCTTTTTGGCTGAGAGAGCCATGAACGCCACAAATTCTAAAATGTACTTTCGTGAGAGCCATACAATGACCTGTGTATGTTACGCATTATCCAATAAAAATTTGGTATTGTTCCAGAGGACAGCTGTGATTGGCTCCAGCCACCTGCAACCATGAACATGAGAGGTAGAAAATGAATGGATTATAATACATGAGAATGTTTTATATTTTTAACGTTTTTATTTATTTTTTATTAGAGATTTGTCTGCGAGCCAGATGCAGCCATCAAAAGAGCCACATATGGCTCACGAGCCATAGGTTCCTGACACCTGGTCTACAATCTCCCTGTGGGTAATTGTGATACCTCATTTATCTCTATTTTTGGCAATGTTTAACATGACTTTCAATGTGTGTGTGTGTGTGTGTGTGTGTGTGTGTATACACACATATATATATATATTGTTTGGTATATTTTTTGTTGAAAGACTGTGGAAAACATTTTGCAAATAAAAACTAAATATTTTAAGAACTCCACTTTAAAACTTGCTAATAAAAATGACACTGCTACTAGAGAAAATAAGTTTTTATATTTTAACTAGTGAGGAAAGAACTAATTATTGTCTTTTAAAATAAAACAGTGAACTTCTCTATTGTTGAACTAATATTTTTATACTTTTGATAGGGTGAATGATAATAGTAGCAACAAGGACATTAAAATAGTTACTTACATAACTCAAAATATTTAATTGATTGAACTGAAATTCAGGTACTTGGGAATGCACAACTCTTGCTGGAGTTAAAACATACTGATATAGTAAATAAAAACAAGATTCCAGTGAGTCAAAGGACTGTATCAACTTCAGACTGCATCAACAAATCTGTTTCTTTATGTCTCCACAGATTATGGTCTACTCTTGGTAAATGAAGTTTTCATTCTCAAATTTCTGCTTTATTGTCCTTTAAATAATATTGTCCTTAATGATAAAGTTTTACATTAATACCAAGTTAGGATAACTTTCTTATACTTGAGATATAATTCAACATATTAATTTGATTTCAGAAGCATTCTTTAATGTATGAAGTTTTGTATTATCTAAACATAGCACATATACCTGTGGTAGCTGAGGTGATCCAGTTTGGATTGTGATGTTCTTATCAAGTCACAATATAATCTGGATTTAGACATGAGCCATTATTAATGGCTGGTGATTTAGAGCTTGGGTGGCCCTGATCACAGAACAACACTAGTTTGGTGACTTAGCATAACACTGATTAAGATGTGCTCTCTCCACATGAAGGATAAGAATGCATAATACTTCACTGATCAATGCTTAGATTCCAATTTAAAAAATACTTTAGTAAGACAAACCTTTTCAGTTTATACGTGCACACCATTTCCTCCAAAGCATCTCTGCTTTTCCCTATACCACTGCTTCTGCCAGCACTTCTCCTTCCCTGACTACCTGCCTAGTCTGAGCAAGCCTTGAGTTTCTTCCAATCCCAGACTTCTGCTGACTCATGATTAGCCACCTATTGGGTCCACTCTGAGAGCAGAGGAAGTTTATTCATCTCCTTCATATCCAAAGAGTACTTTATTTCTAATCCTAGATATGTCACTTTTCCATTCCTCACCTTGTGCCAGAGGAGAACTGACCTTTATTTATTAATTTATTATTTTAGGTGAGAAGAGGGGAGATAGGGAGACAGACTGCCACATGTACCCCTACCAGGATCTACCCTGCAACCCTATCTAGGTCTAATGCTTGATTACCAAGCTATAATCAGCACCTGAGGCTGATGAGCTCCAACAGAGCCAACTTCAGGACCCAGGACCACATTCAAACCAATTGAGCCACTGACTACAGAAGGGGGAAAGGGAAAGAAGGGGGGAATGAAGGAGAGAAACAAATGGTCCCGTCTCTTGTGTGTCCAGACAGGGAATCAAACCCGTGACATCCATACACTGGCCAATACCCTATCCACTGAGCCAGGGCCAATAACTCACTTTTAAAATGATCACTTATACTACTTAGAGTTCTAAGGAAGTTACTTTGTAACTTTGAGTTTTGATTTCTGCATCTAGAAAAAGGACTCTATAAAATTTTTAGATAACCCCATGGGCATTAGGATCAAATAACAAAAATATAGGAAAAATCTTAGCAAAATATATATGTTGAAGTTATTTTAGAATGCTGCCCAACTATATAATAATAAATTAGAGCTAAGAAAAAAGATATGTTAAGTTGCTCCCAAGATTTTCTACTTCAGTGCAAATTAAACTTTATATCTACCATAGGCAGGGTTGTCAGCATACACTTGCAGTTCTATGGGGGAGGAAGGAGTGTTTTATTATAAATAAAAGATGATTAAGAAAGGTAAATTGGGCAAACAGAATGTTATTGAAGTAGGCTTTGTGGAATAAGATGAGTTCATCTCTGTATATAATTCTTTCCTTGTCTTCTCACCTGTGCTCAATAATGAGTGAGCTTATTTTTAAACCCATTGAATATATTTATAAAATTGGTAATGATGGTAAAGTTGGTGGCAATTTATCTCTCTAAAAAATATCAACATAAAAATGGCAATTTTAAATTATGAAGTATTTATAGTATCGATAAAATTATAGTTCCTTAGTGTTTGCCTGATTATTCAAAATTCCCAAGTATTTTAAATTTAGGATCATCACTTATTCACCATTTTTTAAATTAATTTTTACCCATTCTCACATAAATCAAGAAGCTCCATTAGGGAGTTTTTTATTTCCACGATGACAAGAAACTAAGAAAAAAAGTAACAATTTAAAGATTAAAATAGTCATAAGAACATGCTAATTTGATTTCAGAAAATATTCTCTACTTTTACCTTGTGGATACCAAATATGTTTAATGCAACTGAAAATACCATTTGTGCTTTGTGATGTTTGGAAATGGCTGCATCATTTTCAAAGTAGGAGTAAACTGGAATGTTCTCTTTCAGTATATATAATGGAAAAGCAGATAATGTTTGGTTTACTCAAGATTTCATCATACATGTATCTAAATTTCCTGACCCAAAACAAATCCTTACCTAGTGTCTAATCTTGGTTTCTATTACCACACCCCATTAAAAAGAACCAGGCCTCCTTTGATGAATGTCTGATTTTAACAGAAGATATATAATATGAGTCTGCTAGAGCAGCCTGTATTGCCAGGAAATAAGAAAGTAAAAAAAAATACATAGTCTGTGTATATTTGTACATACACACATACAGAAACATAATATATGGCAAAGGGACACGAAAGCTATCTTAAAGAATTTTCAATAAAAGAATTTTAGCAAAATAAATGGATGAATAAAGTATTATCAGATTATAATCCATATATAATATTAATATCCTCATATCCATGCTGATATAAATGAATGATTAAATAAATAAATAAATGGAGAATTTAAAAATCCCCCATGTAGAAGAATTCTAAATAATTTATGTAGATACTATACTCTCAAGTAGCAATAGGCTAACTTCTTTCTTGGGTGTGGGCTGCACATAGAGATTTTCTTCAAAAGAATAAAATATGGAAAGTGGGAGAAAAGAATAACTACAGAACAAAAATGTGACAAACACTCCTTCAGCCAAGCGATCAAGGTTACGATCAGTGATAAGTCATGATGATAATATGTACCCTTATTGTGGTTTGATGGTAATGATGATTTACCCCTGTGGTCCTCCTCCCCAAATCTATAAACCCAGTTTGATAATAAGAACAGTAGAAAAAGCCCAATTTAGGAACATTTTGCAAAATACCTAACTAGTACCCTTCAAAAATATTAAAGTCATCAAAAACAAAGAAAATCTGGGAAAATGTTACAGCCAAGCGGAGCTTAAGAAGACATGATAACCAAACCCAATATAATTTTATAAATCAGAGTCCAAACAAGAAAAATAGCACTAGGTTAAAAACTAAGAAATCTGAACAGAGTGTGAACTTTAGCTAACAATAATGTATCGATGTTAGCTCATTAATTGTAACAAATAGTCACCAATTTAAAATGTTAAGAATAGGAGAAACTACTTAAACTACAGGTGGAGTACATAGGAACTCTCTGCATTATCTTTGTAATTTTTCTCTAAGTCTAAAACTATTATAGAATAAAAATGTATTATAAATAATAAAAGTAAGAAAAAGAGAAAACAAAAAATATCAATCAGTATGTTAAATCAAATTATACTTACATACATTTGATTATGTTTGTGTGAATCTTTTTCTGAGATTAATTGTTCTTAACTTGTTTAGCCACCTCAGGGAGAGGGTAGAAAAGAACTTCTTCTTTAGTAACTTATTTTATTTGGAGCCGATTACTATATAATTCAGAATTTATTTGAAAAGAAATCAATACCATATACTTCCACACGAGAGACAGTTATGAACAAGGGATGAGTTGGTATATTTAAATCTCCACGCAATACACTTTCATGTTTAAGGAGTAGGAGAGTATGAGCTGATGGAGAAGGAATTCTCTCCAGATGTTCAGTTTAATTCCCACCTAGCATTAAAAAAAATTGCTGTATGATGGAAAGGCTAACTGCATAGGTCAGAGTGTTAGTTTTACTTTACCTAGAGGTAATCTTTAGTGATTAGTGCCTCATGGATTTTACTATGTAATGAAAACAGCTGTTAAACACTAAAGTTACTAAGAAGTACATGCAATTCAAAAGACTTGCATAGTTCATGTACTTCCTATTCTTAAAGTTTCATATGCATCCACATGTATATATGCATATAAATGCATGTGTATATCTACATTTGCTATAAACAGTAAATTTGCATATGTGTCCTTTAACTTATTTTCTTTTATATTTTAAAGACAGAATTATGGAGAATTGTACTAGCAGTTTAAAGATTAGAAAAATGTGCATCTCTTCCTGTCTCTTTTAAAATGCTTTAGTTGAGCCAGCCATTTGTCAATTATTTTGCCATTTAAAGCAATCATGATGCTAAAACAGAAGTCTCTCTTAAATCAATTCCTCTAGTAGCCCAACCCCAATGAAAACATCAAAGTGCCGAAATGAGCAAGAGGCTGAATTTCCAGTGATATGGAGGAGAAAACAGACTTTCCACCTTTAAGCATAACATATGCTGCAGCTTGAAGGAAAAAAGGTCTCAAGAGGAATCCCAGTACAGTGTCCTATAATGAAACTCAGACGCGGGTTTGCCCTTGCTCTTGTACTTCCCTCGTGATACTTGAAAGGAGAGTGGATTAAAGACATTTGAAAAGTTTAAACTGTGTTTGTTTCTTTGGAAGATGTTCTGTTTTTACCCATAGCTGCAGGTATTAGTCATTTCAGAAGAAGTTGTTTTTTAGCCACTCCAGGTCAGTGATAGTGTCCAAAGAGTTGGTCATTTCTTTTGTGAATATGTGAAAATGACTGAAGTGACGCTAACAAGAAAATGATGTGTAGAATTACAAAGAAGAAATTGCAGTAAAAGGTATGGAGCAATTAAGATTGAATCTATGCATTCTACTTGCTGACTTAAGAATCTTTGCTGTTTTTGTTAGAGCTACAAAATAAATTGAAAGAAAAAATTAAGAGAAGGTTTAAAATGTGTGGGTTCACCAGTCAATTCAGTTCCCTTTCCATGCAGGTGACCACTTAGTATCAAATTTACATAGATTGGTTCTATCTTCAGTTCAAACCTTTGGAGCCCCACTTGTGTTGTGCCTGTGAACCAGTGCCTGTGTATATGGACATATGCAAGCACTTTTAAGGTTTTGAATCAAAGGAAGCAGATGCTTTGTATACAAAGTCTTGATCTTTACATTTTGGATCACTAAAATTGACACTAACAGGAGTCATGTGGCTAATTCTTTGCATCAGTATGAGCAAAAAATATAGCTAACGATGGTAAATTATCTTAACCTTTCAGGAAACACTATTGGCTTCACAGTGAGAGAGTGGTTGTATAAGTCAAAAGCATAAAAATGCCAGCCATAAATAAAGGCGAAAACCCTCATCCTCACTGGGGTAAAATAACATTACATTCCTGAGATACTGACTAGGAACAGACAATTTCTTTAGAGATTTGTTTGGTCCAAGTGTAGAGAGAAAATGACTAAATAATTTATCACATCACTCCAAAATCACAACCTTGAACATAAAGGAAGAAAATCTACTTTCAAATCAATTTTATAATGACAAGGGTAACTAAAACTTTGAAGGGAAAAGTTATCTTTGGCAAAATTTATATCTCTAAAGACAATTGCATATTTTAGAGGTGATATTTTTATTATGTACATATGTATTTTCTCATACTATTAGAGTTAAAAATCAAGTCTTTAGAAAGACCCAGTATAAATAACAATCACCATAAAATGTAGGTTTTATTTTATTTATCTAGGTACTGACAATTACTTTTTTCAGTGATATGTAAAAAATTGTCATGCTTAATTATTGATCAGTATCTTAAGACATTTAAACTAAAAGAATAAAATTTTTTTCAATAATTATAATAGTTAAAATTTAAAACATCATTTTATAGTTAGTCATATATTTGAACTAAAGATCATTAACATAAGATTTGCCCCTAACTCTGTTTGGCTATAGAAAAGAAGAATAATTGAAATTGAAACAAATAAGGGCAGGACAATTGTTTGCTTGTTTTTACAATGGAAAAATCACACTTTTAGCTCTAAATAAATAAATAACCCTCCACCTGCCCCTGGCTGTTTAAAGACCACTCTTGCATTACTGCTGTTTTCTTATCTGTCAAATGCATTTAATCAAACTCACCTTGTATGTTGTTTGGCTTAACAAATTAATGGCTCTAAAGTGCTTCAAAATATAAATCTCTATATAATTAATAAAACATTGCAGCCTTGGGATAAGTCCAAGGAGAGAAAGGTTAAAGAGTAATGACTTGTCATCTAGGATTGTAAAGATTTCAAAGCATTGAGTTTTTTAAACTAAGTATTTTTTACATTGATATAAAATCTTCTAGGGACAGCTCTAAAACAATTATATTAAATAATTTAAGATGGCATAAGTAATTATGATTGAACCATAATGTTGAAATCTGTCTATTTTAGTCTATAATATTTTTATAATTAAAGTCACAGGACACCTTTAGTTTCCTTTTACTAGTTATATAGTCATTCACATATATTATTTTATATGTGTGCACCTTCTCAAACTAAGACATGCCTAGTGATAGGGGAAGAAAAACAGCTAAAAAATAGGTTTTCTGGCTTCAAGAATCTTTCAAAAACCTTATTCGAGAACTTTTCTTAGCATGTATTTGGATGTCTAAATAATCTTAGGGATATAAAAAAGAATTTGTTTTTAAATTGCAGAAGACAGTGAAATAATTTTGGACATTGATTGGACAAGGGAAGATGGGGATGTGGAAGAGAACAGGACCTGGAATGTTTTTATTAATGACCTAGAGCTAGATCTAGCCTTGAAGTTAGATTTGGAAATGCAAAGACAACTTGGAAGACATTCAAGCCAGGAAAATAGATGCGCAGAAAAACACAAAATATGTTTAGAAAAGTAAAGAGTTTTATAGTGTGGGGTGTGTCAAACTGGGTAGGAGGAGATGAAACACTGAAGATAGGTTGCACCAGGTTGTATAGCAGGGGTCTCCAAACTATGGCCTGCGGGCCGCATGCGGCCCCCTCCCCAGGCTATTTATCTGGCCCCCGCTGCACTTCCAGAAGGGGCACCTCTTTCATTGGTGGTCAGTGAGAGGAGCATAGATCCCACTGAAATACTGGTCAGTTTGTTGATTTAAATTTACTTGTTCTTTACTTTAAATATTGTATTTGTTCCCGTTTTGTTTTTGTTTTTTTTTTACTTTAAAATAAGATATGTGCAGTGTGCATAGGGATTTGTTCATAGTTTTTTTTTATAGTCCGGCCCTCCAACAGTCTGAGGGACAGTGAACTGGCCCCCTGTGTAAAAAGTTTGGGGACCCCTGTTGTATAGGCTCTTGAATGACAGGTTAAAATATTTGGGCTTTATTTAGTAGGAGAGTATAAACTACTTCTTAAAGTCAAATAAACATTTTTGTAAGAGTTGTTTTAAATACTAAGAAAAAAAGTCACTTGATCCAAGCTGAGGCAAATATAATTTATTTAGAAATGTCTTTCTCACCTGTGGTTAGAAAGAAACAATGTGACAGTCAATTTGACAGTAGATTTCTGACAACACAAAGATGATTTTTAGGCTAAACCTACATTAGCATGAAAAGACAAACAAACTACTCTCAAAATTTAAAAGAAACTTAGTTTTTAGCATGGCCTGTCATGGCACAGTGGATAGAGCATTTACCTGGAATGCTGAGGTTGCTGGTTCAAAACCCTGGACTTGCCTGGTCAAGACACATAGGAAAAGGATCTATGAGTTGACGCATCTCACTTTCCCTACCACTGACTTTCTCTCTCTCTCTCTCTTTCTTTCTATCTCTCTCTAAAATAAATAAGTTAAATCTTGAAAACATTTTTTTTAACTGAACAACAATGTTTTATTTATTACAGTATTTATAAGATAACAGATTTAGGCAAATTTGAGTTTAAAATATAGTTTAAGTTTTAGAGCATTTTCTTTACATACTTTCTGAATTTGAGAAATGTTAACATCTAATTTTATTTAAGAAATAATAGAATTTAAAAAGCAAGCATCTCACTTCCTTTTGGGGAAATTCCTTTGGAAGCAATATTGAATTGAGTTGGGAAGCATCCTAGAAACAATTTGGTTTGAACTTCTTGTTTGTAGTTAAAAAAAAAAAAGGAGCCAGAAATATATAATGACTTGTCCAAGCCACAAAGAAAAACTGGCTATCAAACCCAGATCTCTTTTATTTCAATTTAATAGACTTATAATTGTAAAATGTTACATTATCATGTTATAATTGTATAATGTTATTCCAGTGGTAGTCAACCTGGTCCCTGCTGCCCACTAGTGGGCGTTTCAGCTTTCATGGTGGGTGGTAGCGGAGCAACCAAAGTATAAATAAAAAGATAGATTTAACTATAGTAAGTTGTTTTATAATGATTTATTCTGCCAAACTTAGCGAAAATCCAACATAAAGTACTTGGTAAGTAATTATTATTATATGCTTTAACTTGCTGTAACTCTGCTTTCTAAATTTTATAAAGTAAAGTTACTTCCCTACTTTATAAATCACCATTACTGTGGAACCAGTGGGCAGTTAGAAAGTTTTACTACTAACAGAGATCCAAAAGTAGGCGGTAGGTATAAAAAGGTTGACTACCCCTGAGTTATACTGTATTCTACTTTTAACCAATATATTCAAAGAATATTTTAGGCAATATTTTGATATCAGCTTTGTATTGGTTGGTTACACCAAAAACAGTATCTTCCTTTAATTCTTGATTGATTTGAAAACTGGCTTTATTAATAATGTTGGTGAGATTAGTTACAAATATTAGCAACTTGTACTTCTGGGATTTCTTCTCTAAAATAAAGCAGCAATTACTTATGTGACTTCCAAGTAGGTAGCCTAAGGAAATATTTTTAGTTATTAACTTAAATTACAATTATGAATTATTCATTTCTTTAATATGTAACAAATGGCACTTAATGTATGCACACATTAGATTTTTATATATATAATATATATATATATATTGTTATACCATATTTAGAACCTTTCCTTAACTACTTGATTTTAATACTCCACTTGAATTATTGATTTCATCAAAGGAAGAGTAATGAGGAATACTCTTTCACTGTTAACAGAAAGAATCAGTGATGGTTAGGACTTCAGAAATGAAGAATACTTTATAAAATAACAGGGTGAAGTTGGTGTTTGATGATAATAATATGTTGTTTGGTAAGTTTCCTAATGACTTTATTTAGTTGAGATTGATTCATTTTTATAGATTTTATATCAAATTTTCTAATTATTTTCCTAGGATGGCATTTCATGTATAATTTAAGTGTATAATTTAATGCTACCCAATGGCTCTCTAGGTTTTTGTCCCTTTTTATTTTATCACATAATTCTATAATCTAATTAATATGTATTAAATTGAAAGTTGAGAAATACTTGTTGAGAAATACCCTTTACTTTCTTAACTTCACTAGATAAAAAGTAATCATGACTGAGCTATTATGATTATTGGATACATATACTCTGACATAAAAAATTTGTGAGGGGAGGAGAAGATTACAAATACAGAAAAATTTCTAGAGATGTTGCACAGCTTTGCTTTTTTACTTCTTTTCCTCCTTTTTAAAAAAATTTGTTGTAACACATTATTACTCCTTTTTTTTCATTTGTTGTTGTAACACATTATTGCTCTTGTCATTCTGAGTGAAGTATTACAATAACTGTAAACAGCAAGGCTATGCCAGGATTGACTATATAATTTCTAGGGCTCAGTGAAAAATAAAAATACAAAAAATAGAACACCTTATTAAAGGAGTGTTCAGAATTTTAAGATATGATAGCTGGTCATTAAAACAAGCATAGGGCCTGACCAGGTGGTGGTGCAGTGGATAGAGCATTGGACTGGGATGTGGAGGACCCAGGTTCAAAACCCTGAGGTCGCAAGCTCAGCTTGAGCACAAGCTCATCTGGTTTGAGCAAGGCTCACCAGCTTGAGCCCAAGGTCGCTGGCTTGAGCAAGGGGTCACTTGGTCTTCAGTAGCCCCCAGTCAAGGCACATATGAGAAAGCAATCGATGAACAACTAAGGTCATGCAATGAAAAATTGATGCTTCTCATCTCTCTTCCTTCCTGTCTGTCTGTCCCTATCTATCCCTCTCTCTGTCTCTGTCTGTCTGTCAGAAAAAAACCAACCAACCAAACAAACAAAAAACAAGCATAGGGCATTTTAAAGCAACTTTCTAAGGCATTTTAAAGCAACTTTCTAAGTCTGACTCCATGGGTCACATGCTTCTGAAGCCAGTCCTAGGTGCAACTTGAAAGGGGGAAATATAAATGTTCTGCATGATCATTTTCTTCTGAATTCATGAGAATTTCTTCATTGGCAGTTTCCATACAGAATATAAACCTGTAGGTTTATTTTATTTCCAGTTGTTTCTGTAGTAAATTACCACAGACATAGAAACGTAAGACAATACATATTTTTTTATCTTACTATTTAGAGGTCAGGAATTTGAAATGAGTTTCACTGGGAATCAAGGTGTCCACAGGACTCTGAGGATGAATCTGTTTCTATGCCTTTTCTACCTTCTGGAGGCTGCCTGCATTCATTGCTCATGACTCCTTTCTCTATCTTCAGAGCTAGCAGCATAGCATCTTTAAATCTAATTATGTCACTCTAGATCTCATTATGTCTGTTTTTTTTTTATTTTATTTTTTTATAATTTTATTTTTTTAATGGGATGACATCAATAAATCAGGATACATATATTCAAAGATAACAAGTCCAGGTTATCTTGTCATTCAATTATGTTGCATACCCACCACCCAAAGTCAGATTGTCCTCTGTCACCTTCTATCTTGTTTTCTTTGTGCCCCTCCCCACCCCCTTTCCCTCTCCCATTCCCCCCTCCACCCGAAACCACCACACTCTTATCAATGTCTCTTAGTTTCACTATTATGTCCCACCTACGTATGGAATAATACAGTTCCTGTTTTTTTCTGATTTACTTATTTCACTTCGTATCATATTATCAAGATCCCAACATTTTTCTGTAAATGTTCCGATGTCATCATTTCTTATGGCTGAGTAGTATTCCATAGTGTATATGTGCCACATCTTCTTTATCCAGTCATCTATTGATGGGCTTTTTGGTTGTTTCCATGTCCTGGCCACTGTGAACAATGCTGCAATAAACATGGGGCTGCATGTGTCTTTACGTATCAATGTTTCTGAGTTTTGGGGATATATACCCAGTAGAGGGATTGCTGGGTCATAAGGTAGTTCTATGTTCAGTTTTTTGAGGAACCACCATACTTTCACCATAATGGTTGTACTACTTTACATTCCCACCAACAGTGTATGAGGGTTCCTTTTTCTCCACAGCCTCTCCAACATTTGCTATTACCTAACTTGCTAATAACAGCTAATCGAACAGGTGTGAGGTGGTATCTCATTGCCGTTTGGATTTGCATTTCTCTAATAGCTAAAGAAGATGAGCATCTTTTCATATATCTGTTGGCCATTTGTATTTCTTCCTGGGAGAAGTGTCTATTCATATCCTCTTCCCATTTTTTTATTGGATTGTTTGTTTTTTTGTTGTTGAGTTTTATGAGTTCTTTGTATATTTTGGATAGTAGGCCCTTATCTGAGCTGTTGTTTGAAAATATCATTTCCCATTTAGTTGGCTGTCTGTTTATTTTGTTATCAGTTTCTCTTGCTGAGCAAAAACTTCTTAGTCTGATGTAGTCCCATTCATTAATTTTTGCTTTCACTTCTCTTGCCATTGGAGTCAAATTCATAAAATGCTCTTTAAAACCCAGGTCCATGAGTTGAGTACCTATGTCTTCTTCTATGTACTTAATTGTTTCAGGTCTTATGTTTAGATCTTTGATCCATTTTGAGTTAATTTTTGTACAGGGGAAGAAACTGTAGTCCAGTTTCATTCTTTTGCATGTGGCTTTCCAGTTTTCCCAGCACCATTTATTGAAGAGGCTTTCTTTTCTCCATTGTGTGTTGTTGACCCCTTTATCAAAAATTATTTGACTATATATATGTGGTTTTATTTCTGGACTTTCTATTCTGTTCCATTGGTCTGAGTGTCTATTTTTCTGCCAATACCATGCTGTTTTGATTGTCGTGGCCCTATAATAGAGTTTGAAGTCAGGTATTGTTATGCCTCCAGCTTCATTCTTTTTCTTTAGGATTGCTTTGGCTATTCGGGGTTTTTTATAGTTCCATATAAATCTGATGATTTTTTGTTCCATTTCTTTAAAAAATGTAATTGGAAGTTTGATGGGAATTGCATTAAATTTGTATATTGCTTTGGGAAATATAGCCATCTTGATTATATTTATTCTTCCTAGCCAAGAACAAGGTATATTCTTCCATCTCATTATATCTTTTTCGATTTCCCTTAACAATGGTTTATAGTTTTCATTATATAAGTCCTTTACATTCTTTGTTATGTTTATTCCTAAGTATTTTATTTTTTTTGTTGCAATCGTGAAGGGGATTATTCTTTTGAGTTCCTTCTCAGTTGTTTCATTGTTGGCATATAGAAAGGCTATTGACTTCTGTATGTTAATTTTGTATCCTGCGACCTTACTGTATTGGCTTATTGTTTCTAGTAGTCTTTTTGTGGATTCTTTGGGGTTTTCGATGTATAGGATCATATCATCTGCAAAAAGTGATACCTTTACTTCTTCTTTTCCGATATGGATGCCTTTTATTTCTTTGTCTTGTCTGATTGCTCTGGCTAGAACCTCTAGTCCCACATTAAATAAGAGTGGAGAGAGTGGACAACCCTGTCTTGTTCCTGATTTAAGGGGGAAAGCCTTCAGTTTAGTGCCATTTAATATGATGTTAGCTGATGGTTTATCATATATGGCCTTTATCATGTTGAGATAGTTTCCTTCTATACCCATTTTGTTGAGAGTCTTAAACATAAAATTGTGTTGTATTTTATTGAAAGCCTTTTCTGCGTCTATTGATAAGATCATGTGGTTTTTGTTCTTTGTTTGTTGATATGGTGTATTACATTAACCGTTTTACGTATGTTGAACCATCCTTGAGATTCTGGGATGAATCCCACTTGATCATGATGTATTATTTTTTTAATTTGTTGTTGTATTCGATTTGCTAGTATTTTGTTTAGTATTTTAGCATCTGTATTCATTAGAGATATTGGTCTGTAGTTTTCTTTTTTTGTGCCATCCTTGCCTGGTTTTGGTATGAGGGTTATGTTGGCCTCATAAAATGTGTTTGGAAGTATTGCTTCTTCTTCAATTTTTTGGAAGACTTTGAGTAGAATAGGAACCAAGTCTTCTTTGAATGTTTGATAAAATTCGCTGGTATAGCCGTCAGGGCCTGGACTTTTATTTTGGGGGAGGTTTTTAATGCTTTTTTCTATTTCTTCTCTACTGATGGGTCTGTTTAGGCTTTCTGTTTCTTCTTGACTCAGTCTAGGAAGGTTGTATTTTTCTAGGAATTTATCCATTTCTTCTAGGTTGTTGAATTTAGTGGCATAAAGTTTTTCATAGTATTCTACAATAATTCTTTGTATATCTACGGTGTCCGTGGTGATTTCTCCTCTTTCATTTTGGATTTTGTTTATATGAGTTCTTTCTCTTTTTTCCTTGGTAAGCCTTGCCAAGGGTTTGTCAATTTTGTTGATCTTTTCAAAGAACCAGCTCCTTGTTCTATTAATTTTTTCTATAGTTTTTCTGTTCTCTAATTCATTTATTTCTGCTCTGATTTTTATTATCTCCTTTCTTCGGCTAGTTTTGGGTTGTCTTTGTTCTTCTTTTTCTAGTTCCTTAAGGTGGGAAGTTAAGTGGTTCACTTGGGCTCTCTCTTGTTTGTTCATATATGCCTGAAGTGATATGAACTTCCCTCTTATCACTGCTTTTGCTGCATCCCATAGATTCTGATATGTCGTATTGTCATTTTCATTAGTCTGTATATATCTTTTGATCTCTACACTTATTTCTTCTTTGACCCATTCATTTTTTAAAAGTATGTTGTTTAGTTTCCACATTTTTGTGGGATTTTTTTCCTCTTTTTTGCAGTTGAATTCTAGTTTCAAGGCTTTATGATCAGAAAATATGCTTGGTACAACTTCAATTTTTCTGAATTTGCTGATGTTGTTTTTGTGGCCCAGCATATGGTCAATTCTTGAGAATGATCCATGTACACTGGAGAAAAATGTATACTCAGTCACTTTGGGATGAAATGTCCTGTAGATGTCTGTCATATCCAGGTGCTCTAGCGTTTTGTTTAAGGCCACTATGTCTTTGTTGATTCTCTGTTTGGATGACCGATCTAGAGCCGTCAGCGGTGTATTGAGGTCTCCAAGTATGATTGTATTTTTGTCAGTTTTTGTTTTAAGATCAATAAGTAGCTGTCTTATATATTTTGGTGCTCCTTGGTTTGGTGCATATATATTAAGAATTGTTATGTCTTCTTGATTCAGTGTCCCCTTAGCCATTATGAAATGGCCATTTTTGTCTCTGAGTACTTTTCCTGTCTTGTAGTCAGCATTATCAGATATGAGTATTGCTACACCTGCTTTTTTTTGGATGTTATTTGCTTGGACTATTGTTTTCCAGCCTTTCACTTTGAATTTGTTTTTATCCTTGTTACTTAGATGAGTTTCCTGTAGGCAGCATACAGTTGGATTTTCTTTTTTAATCCATTCTGCTACTCTGTGCCTTTTTATTGGTGAGTTTAATCCGTTTACATTTAGTGTAATTATTGACACTTGTGAGTTCCCTATTGCCATTTTATAGATTGCTTTCTGTTAGTTTTGTGTCTTGTTTGATCCTTCTCTTTCGTCTTTCTATCTTTTGTTTTTATTTGGTTGTATTCCATACATCTTTCCTCTGTTGCTATCTTTTTTATCTCATGTGCTTCTGTGGTGGTTTTTTCAATGGTGGTTACCTTTGAGTAATGAAAAGGGTCCCTACCCTGTTCATTGTAGCGAACTATTTTGTGAGTACTTTTGCACTCCATTTTCCTTTGCTACTGTTAATCTCCATCCTCTCCTCCCCCTTTCTTTTTGTTGTTGTCACAGTTTAAATTTGGTTTTATTGTGTTCTTCTTGGAGCTTTTACTTGTGGATCTGTTTTTTTTTGTTCTTTCTATCTGATTGGAGAACCCCCTTTAGTAATTCCTGGAGTGGGGGTTTTCTGATGATAAATTCCCTCATCTTTTCTGTATCTGTGAATGTTTTTATTTCTCCTTCGTATTTGAAGGATAGCTTTGATGGGTATAGTATTTGTGGCTGAAAGTTCCTCTCTTTCAGGACTTTAAATATTGGGGTCCACTCTCTTCTAGCTTGTAGAGTTTCTGCTGAGATATCTGATGATAATCTAATGGGCCTTCCTTTATATGTTGTATTCTTTTTTTCCCTGGCTGCCTTGAGAATTTTTTCCTTGCTGTTGGTTTGTGTCAATTTCATTATGATATGCCTTGGAGTAGGTTTGTTGGGGTTAAGAAAACTTGGAGTTCTGTTTGCTTCTTGAACTTGAGGCTTTAGTTCTTTCCACAGGTTTGGGAAGTTCTCATCTATTATTTGTTTGAGTATGTTCTCCATTCCATTTTCTCTCTCTTCTCCCTCAGATATACCTATTATTCTTATGTTATTCTTTTTGATGGAGTCAGATAATTCTTGTAGGGCAATCTCATTTTTTTTAATTTTTGAGTCTCTTTCTTCTTCTCTCTGTTGTGCCTCAAGATGCTTGTCATCTATTTCACTGATCCTCTCTTCTATCTGACCTGTTCTATTAGCTAAGCTTGTTACTTCGTTTTTCAGCTTGTGAATTGAGTTTTTCATCTCTGTTTGATTTGTTTTTATAGTTTCAATTTCCTTGTACATATATTCTTTGTGTTCATTGAGTTGTTTTCTGAGCTCCCTAAATTGCCTTTCTGTGTTTTCTTGTATATCTCGGAGGATTTTTAGGATTTCTATCTTGAATTCTCTGTCATTTAGCTCCAAGGTTTCCAATATATTAAATTTTTTTCTCCATAGATTTTTCCTCATCTAGCTGTGTTACCTCTCTTTCTTTTGTATCCATGATATTCGATTTTCTCTTCCTTAATGGCATCTGAGGGTGGTTTTGTTGATAGTATTAATTAGATTAAATAAAGAATAAGAATTTAAAAAAATAAAAAAAATAAAAAATCGAAAAAAGTTTTTTTTTAAAAAAATTAATAATGAAATAAAGAATAATAAAATAAAATAAAAATTAAAAAAAGGAAATTATTCCCCCCCTTCTTTTTTTCTCTCCTCTCCTCTCCCATATTTCTTGAGAAAATCTTGTGGTGGACTGTGAATTATAACAAACAATGCATGTGATGGAGGGCCTGAATTGGGGAAAAGTAATAAAGGGGCAAAAAAAAAAAAAAAAAAGGAAAAAAAAAGAAAAAAGAAAAAAAAGAGCGTATGGACCCACAAAAAGCAAATAAGGAAAAAATTTGGGTCAAGAATAAAATGATTTGCTTTTAGGTGTTGGTTGTCTAAGAGTTATGATGAGAGGAATAAGAGGAAAATGGAAAAATGGGGGGACAAATTAAAAAATTACTATTGTATTTAGTGGAACAAGAACTACATAATATGGAGAGCCAGGGATGGGAGCACTGCTAGTGAGTTAAAAAGGTGAAGTAAAAAACCCCCAAAATGCCACAAACATAGGTTTGAGTCCCAGATAAGATAATTTGTTTGTTATTGAGGTTTGAATGAGAGGAGATGTAAAGGAGAAAGGAAGAAACTAATATAGAGGGAGAAAAGAAAGAGAGAGAGAGAAAAAGAGGGAACCACTAAAATAAGAAAAAAGAAAGGAGAGAGAGAGAGAGAGTGTTAAGGGTTTTGGAGTGCAACCCTCATAGAGAGAAAGGAAGAGAAGAGAAAAGATAATGGGAGATGTAACACTTATGGGTATTGTAGTTCAAGGAGAGGAGAGAGTAAGACCAGTAGAGAGTTAATCGGCCAAATTGGAGGAGGAAAAAAAAGTATCAAGAATGAAGATAAGAGAAACAAATGAACAAATATAATAAAATGGGATAGGTTATAAAGTCTGCAGATTATTCTTGATTTTGAGAGGTTATCTTCTTGCTTTTTCTTTTCTCTCCCTCTTCCTGGTCGGTGACTCTGTACCCCAGGTTCTGCCCCTTTGGCACGCTCAGGTAGAGGTTTGCAGTTGATAAGTCTCTATGGCAATGTCATGTATTGTGCTTTAGTCTCGTTGGCAGTCGAAGCTCATTAGCATTTATAGGCTCCGATAGTGAGAGAGTCCGTGTTCCTGGAGCCTTTCTCCTAGTCTTTCCTTCCTCAATTAGTAGCCTGATAATCCAGCTATGGGGTTGCTGCTGCCTCTGCCTGGATAGTAAGAGGCTCAAAGAGCTGGCAACTCCCCACTCTATTTCCACTCAGCACAGGGCTCTGGGTAAGGCTCAGTCAGTCAGAGCTGCTAGCATAATCAGGTGGGCTTTCCGCCCACTCAAAGACCTCTGGCTCTGCCACTCTGTCCGGTAACACAAGCGGGCACCCACTTCTGGGGCGCTTGGAGGAAACTCTCACTCACTGTCTGCAACCAGGATATCCGGCCAGCAGTCTCATGCTCTGAGTGAAACCCCCAACCGCAGGGAAAAGTTGCAGCGTTGGAATTGAGTCTCGCTCCGTCCCCGTGCGCGGCTTTTGCAAGGTGCTGGGCGGCTCAAGATTCCGCTTTGGCCCACACAAAGGCCCCTGACTCTGCCCCTCTGTGCGATAACACGGGTGCGCACTGCCGAGGCACTCGGAGGAATTGCTCACTCCTTATCTGCGCGCGCAAACCAGGATATGAGGCCGGCCGCGTTTCCCTCTGAGTGAAACACCCTCCAGCACGGAAAATCTCCACCATTGGAATTAGTTCTCACTCCCTCCCATGCGTGGCTTTCCCAGGGCGCTGGGGCTGCCCAGAGACTCTGCCCTCGGCCCACAGAAAGGCCTCTGACCCTGCCTCTCCGTGGAGCAACACGGGCACCCACTCTCGGGGCCTAGGAAGAAATTCTCGCCCACTAACTGCGCAACGACCAGGAGACCAGGTAAAATGGCCGCTCCGCTTGTCTTTCTTTGTTTGGGTTTGGCGCGAGTGTTAGCTTGTATTGCCCGGGTTGCCACAGGATCAGATTTTCCTCGGCTTGGATCTCCGTACCACAGCCTGGTTCGGCCGTTTGTGCCGCGGTGGCCTGGATCTATTCATCCCCTTTGCCCGCCTCAGTTTCTATATTCACAGTTACCAGAGAAAGCCGCCCTGTTTAGGTTAGTGAGGAAGGCGGAGCATTTCTTACTCCCTATTTCCTTCAGAGTTTGGTTATATATTTAGCCAATTTTTCACTCAATCATACCTTTGGGTGTATTGCGAAGCATCTGGAAGCTCCAAGTATAGGTTTTTCTGTTTCTGGTTGAAGATCTTGTTGAGTTTTGGGGGAGATTTATCAGTATCGCTTCCTACCCCGCCATTACTCTGTATGTCTGTTTTTTATCATCACATACCTTCTCTAGCTCTTTAAGAGTCTTGTGATTGCATAGGGCCACCTATTTAACACGGGCTTAATAAAACCATCTCAAGATTCTTAACTTAGTTACATCTGCAGAGTCTCTTTTGTCATATAAAGGAACATATGCACAGGTACAAAATATTAGAGTAAGGACATATTGGAGGGATAGTTAGTCTGCTTATCACAGTATTTCTTCTTGTTACTAATTATAATAATGCTGTGGGTAATGCTATATATTCATTTCAATATTTCTCGACTTAAATATGATCTAAATTGTTAATTGTCCCTAGGCTTCTAGTCAAGGATGCTAAGAGTTATCCCAAATTTCAATTTAAATACGGAAGCTGTCTATCTGTTTTCTTTAGGTGGAAGTATACCATCTTCAATATGTGTGAAATATTTTGCTTTTAATCATAAGAAAGACCTAAAAGCTATTGTTAATGAAGCACAGATGTTCTTTCTATGTAATATGAACAATTACTCTCTTTATAGATACACACAGATATACATTTGTTCATATTTTGTTACAATCCCAAACATTATCGAATGTTCCCTACCGATTTTAGTAATAATTGCTTTGTTTTCTATAGATTCAAATTTTCTAATCCTTTAGCGAATTGTAAAACTTAATGTTTCTCACAAATAAAAAGTTAGTAAATATTTAAAGACATGGGGTAAGCTGCGTGTTTTGTGTTTATTACACACATATCCCAGGAATAGGAATTATAGGAAATGTAGCATATACATTAAAAGTTTCTGGGGAAAACTCTGCAGATACCTCAAGCAGCAGACACAAATTCAATAAAATAAGATATGCATCAACTCATGAGCAGGGTGGTCTGTGGGTTTGGTGTTCATCTGTAAAGACTCCTTGGAAAACTTGTGTTTTAAGGAAAGTTTTAATGGAGTGAGAGGATTTGGCTGGGTGAAAAGGAGGTAGTCCTCATAGTAACATAATGATGTAGGCAGGAACTTTAGGACTGCAAACAGAGGACTTTTGGAGGGAAAGCAAACTATTTATACTTATGTTTGCAGAAATCCAGCCAGTGTAGCTGTAAGAGAGACATGTCTTGTTAAAGGCAAAATGAAAAGGACCCATGAGTCTGTATTTAAGCAATTGGGTTTAATCTTCAAAGTAACATCATTATCAGTTATAAATTTACTAATTTTTTTATATTTAAAGTATGAATCATCCACAAAGATGAGAAAGAAAAATTGCATTATGAAGCCCAATATGTAATTTGGGTAAAAAGATTCAAAATAAAGTTGGGAGAAGAGAACAGTTTAGGAGATTAGACTATTGTAAAATTGCCAGCATAGCATAACTAGAGTTTGGATTTAATGATAAAGGCCAGAGAAAGAAAGGCAGATTCTGTTACTATTTTACACACACACACACACACACACACACACACTAGCTGTGTGAGTTAAACATTTCATGTACACTGGAGTGTGGAAAATCATATCAAGTATTTGAACATATACAAAGATAGTAATAATGCTCATTAACTCTTATTGAATATTTATAATATTTCAGACACTGGCCTTGGGGTTTCCCATTAACTTAATTCTTACAATAACAGTTTGATATTGCATAATTCTCATTTAGATATTAGGCAGTTATAATGGCATTTAAGTGATTTGCCAAGTCACCAGTGAATGGATAGTGTAGGATTTAACTTCTTGTTTTTGAACTCTGAAACCTACACTTTACAGTATACAAAATGAAGACATTGGCATTTGGATTAAAATATATTCCCTTTATATGTGCATACTTCATTTGATGTGAGAATCATTAAATCTTAGCATCAATAATATCAGAAACTTCCTTTAATCCAAAATTTTAGTCATGGTAAGAATAGTTACTGCAACCACTACAGAAAATGGTCAGTTAACTCTTCTTCAACACTCACTAATGGCTACTTTATTAGTTACAACTTAAATTTTGTTCTTAGAAAAAACAAGTTTGTTCTTAGTTTGAATTGAAACCTACTATTCTATAAAATTTATTCTGTAGCCTTGACTTTGCCCTCTGGAATTAATTGTAACCCTCTTTCACAGACAGCCCTGAAAAGTGCCCCAAAACAGGAATCATAAGGATATTCCAAGTGAAACATCCTCAGTTGTTTAAATCATCAAACAAAAGATTCTTATGCTGCAACATCTTGATGTATTCTTATACTGCTTAGTGTGCTTAAATTGGTGTTATCTATTTGAGGTGATATGCCATCATTTTTTTTACATTTCACCTAGATCCAGAAGATAATCTATAAAAAACATTTTGATCAATTTATTCTACATTAGTACTAATTAAGAAAACCAGTGCTGGGACTTCCGGTCAGCGTAATGGCGTGGTAGGAAGCAATACCGATAAATCTCCCCCAAAACTCAACAAGATCTTCAACCAGAAACAGAAAAACCTATCCTTGGAGCCTCCAGATGTTTCACAATACACCCGAAGGTATGGTTGAGCGAAAAATTGGCTAAATATATAATCAAACCCCGAAGGAAATAGGGAGTAAGAAATGCTCCGCTTTTCTCACTAACCTAAACAGGGCGGCTTTCACTGGGAACTGAGAATATAGAAACTGAGGCGGGTAAAGGGGGTGAATAGATCTAGGCTGCAGCGCAAACGGCCGAAGCAGGCTGTGGCACAGAGATCCAAGCTGAGAAAAAACTGTTCCTGTGGCAACCCAAGAAATACAAGCTAAGACTTGTGCCAAACCCAGACAAAGAAAGACAAGTGGGGCAGCCATTTTCCCCGATCTCTGGATCGGCACGTGCAGATAGTGGGCAAGAGATTCCTCCGAGTGATTCGGCAGTGGGTGCTTGTGTTACCCCACACAGAGGCAGAGTCAAAGGCCTTTGCGTGGGCTTAAAGCGGAATCTCCAGGCTGCCCCAGTGTCCTGAGGGAGCCGCGCACGGAGAGGGAGCAAGAGCCAATTCCAATGCTGCAAATTTTCTGTGCGGGAGGGGTTTCACTCAGAGGGTGAGGCGGATGGCCTGATATCCTGGTTGGCGCTCACGGAGAGAAGGAAAGAGATTCCTCCCAGCACCTCAGGAGTGGGAGCCCGTGTTATCCCACAGAGGGGCAGAGTCAGGGGCCTTTGTGTGGGCCAAAAGCAGAATCTCGAGCCACCCCGGTGCCCTGAGGGAACCGCGCATGGGGAAGGAGCGAGAGCCAAATCCAACGCTGCAACTTTTCTGTGCGGGCAGGGTTTCACTCAGAGGGTGAGACTTCCCTCCTGATATCCTGGTCTGCATGTGCAGAAAGTGAGCGAGAGTTTCCTCCAAGCGCCACAGGAGTGGGTGCCCGCCTGTGTTACCCGACAGAGTGGCAGAGACAGAGGTCTTTGAGTGGGCAGAAGCCCCGCCTGATTATGCTAGCAGCTCTGACTGGCTGAGCTTTACCCAGAGCCTTGTACTGAGTGGGAATAGAGTGGGGAGTGGCCAGCTCTTTGAGCCTCTAACTATCCAGGCAGAGGAAGCAGCAACCCCATCGCTGAATTATCAGGCTACTATTGATAATTGAGGAAGGAAAGACTAGGAGAGAGGCTCCAGGAACACGGACTCTCTCACTGTCGGAGCCTATAAATGCTAATGAGCCTCAACTGCCAACGAGACTGAAGCACAATACACAACATCGTCATAGAGACTTATCAACTGCAAACCTCTACCTGAGCATGCCAAATGGGCAGAACCTGGGGTACAGAGTCACCGACCAGGAAGAGGGAGAGAAAAGAAAATGCAAGAAGATAACCTCTCAAAATCAAGAATAATCCACAGACTTTATAACCTATCCCATTATATTATATTTGTTTGTTTCTTTCCCTTATCTTCATTGTTGATTTTTTTTCTTTCTTTTTTTCCTCCTCCAATTTGGTCATTTAACTCTCTGCCAGTCTTACTCTCTCCTCTCCTTGAACTACAATACCATAAGTGTTACATCTCCCATTATCTTTTCTTTCCTCTTCCTTTCTCTCTATGAGGGTTGCATTCCAAAACCCTTAACTCTCTCTCTCTCTCTCTCTCCTCTTTTTTCTTTTTTCTTCTTTTAGTGGTACCCTCTTTTTTTTTCTTTCTCTCTCTTTTTCTTTTCTCCCTCTATATTAGTTTCTTCCTTTCTCCTTTACGTCTCCTCTCATTCAAACCTCAATAATGAACAAATTATCTTATCTGGGACTCAAACTTATGTTTGTGGATTTTGGGTTTTTTTTACTTCACCTTTTGAACTCACTAGCAGTGCTCCCATCCCTGGATCTTCATTTTATCTAGTTCTTGTTCCACTAAATACAATAGTAATTTTTTAATTTGTCCCCCCATTTTCCTGTTTCCCTCTTATTCCTCTCATCATAACTCTTAGTCAACAAACACCTAAAATCAAATTATTTTATTCTTGACCCAAATTTTTTCCTTATTTGCTTTTTGTGGGTCCATACCCCCTTTTTTTCTGGGTTTATTATTTTTTTGCCCCTTTATTACTTCTCCCCAATTCAGGCCCTCCAGTACAGGCATTGTTTGTTCTATTTAGTACATTATAACTCACAGTTCACCATAAGATTTTCACAAGAAAGAGGGGAGAGGAGAGGAGAGGAAAAAAAAGGGGGAGGAATAATTTCCTTTTTTTAAAAATTTTTATTTTATTTTATTTTTCTTTATTTAATTATTTTTTTTAAAAAACTCTTTGATTTTTTATTTTTATTTTTTAAACTTTTTATTCTTTATTAAATCTCATTAATACTATCAACAAAACCACCCTCAGATGCCATTAAGGAAGAGAAAATCGATACAAAAGAAAGAGAGGTAACACAGATACAAAAGAAAGAGAGGTAACACAGATAGATGAGAAAAAATCTATGGAGGAAAAATTTAATATATTGGAAACCTTGGAGTTAAATGACAGAGAATTTAAAATGGAAATCCTAAAAATACTCAGACATATACAAGAAAACACAGAAAGGCAATTTAGGGAGCTCAGAAAACAACTCAATGAACACAAAAAATATATTTCCAAGGAAATTGAAACTATAAAAACAAATCAAACAGAGATGAAAAACTCAATACACGAGCTGAAAAATGACGTAACAAGCTTAGCTAATAGAATGGGCCAAATAGAATGTAGGATTAGTGAAATAGAAGACAAGCATCTTGAGGCACAACAGAGAAAAGAAGAAAGAGACTCAAAAATTAAAAAAAAAATGAGATAGCCCTACAGGAATTATCTGACTCCATCAAAAAGAATAACATAAGAATAATAGGTATATCTGAGGGAGAAGAGAGAGAAAATGGAATGGAGAACATACTCAAACAAATAATAGATGAGAACTTCCCAAGCCTGTGGAAAGAACTAAAGCCTCAAATTCAAGAAGCAAACAGAACTCCGAGTTTTCTTAACCCCAACAAACCTACTCCAAGGCACATAATAATGAAATTGGCACAAACCAATGGCAAAGAAAAAATTCTCAAGGCAGCCAGGGAAAAGAAGAATACAACATATAAAGGAAGGACCATTCGATTACCATCAGATGTCTCAACAGAAACTCTACAAGCTAGAAGAGAGTGGACCCCAATATTTAAAGTCTTGAAAGAGAGGAACTTTCAGCCACAAATACTATACCCATCAAAGCTACCCTTCAAATATGAAGGAGAAATAAAACCATTCACAGATACAGAAAAGATGAGGGAATTTATCATCAGAAAACCCCCACTCCAGGAATTACTAAAGGGGGTTCTCCAGTCAGATACAAAGAAAAAAAAAAACAAAGCCACAAGTAAAAGCTCCAAGAAGAACACAATAAAACCAAATTTAAACTGTGACAACAACAAAAAGAAAGGGGGAGGAGAGGATGGAGATTAACAGTAGCAAAGGAAAATGGAGTGCAAAAGTACTCACAAAATAGTGAACTACAATGAACAGGGTAGGAACCCTTTTCATTACTCAAAGGTAACCACCATTGAAAAAACCACCACAGAAGTACATGAGATAAAAAAGATAGCAACAGAGGAAAGATGTATGGAATACAACCAAATAAAAACAAAAGATAGAAAGACGAAAGAGAAGGATCAAACAAGACACAAAACTAACAGAAAGCAATCTATAAAATGGCAATAGGGAACTCACAAGTGTCAATAATTACACTAAATGTAAACGGATTAAACTCACCAATAAAAAGGCACAGAGTAGCAGAATGAAATAAAAAAGAAAATTCAACTGTATGCTGCCTACAAGAAACTCATCTAAGTAACAAGGATAAAAACAAATTCAAAGTGAAAGGCTGGAAAACAATACTCCAAGCAAATAACATCCAAAAAAAAGCAGGCGTAGCAATACTCATATCTGATAATGCTGATTACAAGACAGCAAAAGTACTCAGAGACAAAAATGGCCATTTCATAATGGCCAAGGGGACACTGAATCAAGAAGACATAAGAATTCTTAATATATATGCACCAAACCAAGGAGGACCAAAATATATAAAACAGCTACTTATTCACCTTAAAACAAAAACTGACAAAAATACAATCATACTTGGAGACCTCAATACACCGCTGACGGCTCTAGACTGGTCATCCAAACAGAGAATCAACAAAGATATAGTGGCCTTAAACAAAACACTAGAGCACCTGGATATGATAGACATCGACAGGACATTTCATCCCAAAGTGACTGAGTATGCATTTTTCTCCAGTGTACATGGATCATTCTCAAGAATTGACCATATGTTGGGCCACAAAAACGACATCAGCAAATTCAGAAAAATCAAAGTTGTACCAAGCATATATAAATCCTTGAAACTAGAATTCAACTGCAAAAAAGAGGAAAAAAATCCCACAAAATGTGGAAACTAAACAACATACTTTTAAAAAATGAATGGGTCAAAGAAGAAATAAGCACAGAGATCAAAAGGTATATACATACTAATGAAAATGACAATATGACATATCAGAATCTATGGGATGCAGCAAAAGCAGTGATAAGAGGGAAGTTCATATCACTTCAGGCATATATGAACAAATAAGAGAGAGCCCAAGTGAACCACTTAACTTCACACCTTAAGGAACTAGAAAAAGAAGAACAAAAACAACCCAACCAGACGAAGAAAGGAGATAATAAAAATCAGAGCAGAAATAAATGAAATAGAGAATAGAAAAACTATAGGAAAAATTAATAGAACAAGGAGCTGGTTCTTTGAAAAGATCAACAAAATTGACAAACCCTTGGCAAGACTTACCAAGAAAAAAAGAGAAAGAACTCATATAAACAAAATCCAAAATGAAAGAGGAGAAATCACCACGGACACCGTAGATATACAAAGAATTATTGTAGAATACTATGAAAATCTTTATGCCACTAAATTCAACAATCTAGAAGAAATAGATGAATTTCTAGAACAATACAACCTTCCTAGACTGAGTCAAGAAGAAACAGAAAGCCTAAACAGACCTATTAGTAGAGAAGAAATAGAAAAAACCATTAAAAACCTCCCCCAAAATAAAAGTCCAGGCCCTGACGGCTATACCAGCGAATTTTATCAAACATTCAAAGAAGACTTGGTTCCTATTCTATTGAAAGTCTTCCAAAAAATTGAAGAAGCAATACTACCAAACACATTTTAAGATGCCAACATAACCCTCATACCAAAACCAGGCAAGGATGGCACAAAAAAAGAAAACTACAGACCAATATCTCTAATGAATACAGATGCTAAAATACTAAACAAAATACTAGCAAATTGAATACAACATATTAAAAAAATAATACATCATGATTAAGTGGGATTCATCCCAGAATCTCAAGGATGATTCAACATATGTAAAACGGTTAACGTAATACACCGTATCAACAAAACAAAGAACAAAAACCACATGATCTTATCAATAGACGCAGAAAAGGCTTTCGATAAAATACAACACAATTTTATGTTTAAGACTCTCAACAAAATGGGTATAGAAGGAAAATATCTCAACATGATAAAGGCCATATATGATAAACCATCAGCTAACATCATATTAAATGGCACTAAACTGAAGGCTTTCCCCCTTAAATCAGGAACAAGACAGGGTTGTCCACTCTCTCCACTCTTATTTAATGTGGGACTAGAGGTTCTAGCCAGAGCAATCAGACAAGACAAAGAAATAAAAGGCATCCATATCGGAAAAGAAGAAGTAAAGGTATCACTTTTTGCAGATGATATGATCCTATACATCGAAAACCCCAAAGAATCCACAAAAAGACTACTAGAAACAATAAGCCAATACAGTAAGGTCGCAGGATACAAAATTAACATACAGAAGTCAATAGACTTTCAATATGCCAACAATGAAACATTTGAGAACGACTCAAAAGAATCATCCCCTTCACGATTGCAACAAAAAAAATAAAATACCTAGGAATAAACATAACAAAGAATGTAAAGGCCTTATATAATGAAAACTATAAGCCATTGTTAAGGGAAATCGAAAAAGATATAATGAGATGTAAGAATATTCCATGTTCTTGGTTAGGAAGAATAAATATAATCAAAATGACCATATTGCCCAAAGCAATATACAAATTTAATGCAATTCCCATCAAAATTCCAATGACATTTTTTAAAGAAATGGAACAAAAAATCATCAGATTTATATGGAACTATAAAAACCCCGGAATAGCCAAAGCAATCCTAAAGAAAAAGAATGAAGCTGGGGTATTACAATACCTGATTTCAAACTATATTATAGGGCCACAACAATCAATACAGCATGGTATTGGCAGAAAAATAGACACTCAGACCAATGGAACAGAATAGAAAACCCAGAAATAAACCCACATATATATATAGTCAAATAATTTTTGATAAAGGGGCCAACAACACACAATGGAGAAAAGAAAGCCTCTTCAATAAATGGTGCTGGGAAAACTGGAAAGCCACATGCAAACGAATGAAACTGGACTACAGTTTGTCCCCCTGTACTAAAGTTAACTCAAAATGGATCAAAGATCTAAACATAAGACCTGAAACAATTAAGTACATAGAAGAAGACATAGGTACTAAACTCATGAACCTGGGTTTTAAAGAGCATTTTATGAATTTGACTCCACAGGCAAGAGAAGTGAAAGCAAAAATTAATGAATGGAGCTACATCAGACTAAGAAGTTTTTGCTCAGCAAGAGATACTGATAACAAAATAAACAGACAGCCAATTAAATGGGAAATGATATTTTCAAACAGCAGCTCAGATAAGGGCCTAATATCCAGAATATACAAAGAACTCATAAAACTCAACAACAAACAAACAAATAATCCAATAAGAAAATGAGAAGAGGACATGTACAGACACTTCTCCCAGGAATAAATACAAATGGCCAACAGATATATGAAAAGATGCTCATCTTCTTTAGTTATTAGAGAAATGCAAATCAAAACTGCAATGAGATACCACCTCACACCTGTTAGATTAGCTATTATTAACAAGACAGGTAATAGCAAATGTTGGAGAGGCTGTGGAGAAAAAGAAACCCTCATACACTGTTGGTGGGAATGTAAAGTAGTACAACCATTATGGAAGAAAGTATGTTGGTTCCTCAAAAAACTGAAAATAGAACTACCTTATGGCCCAGCAATCCCTCTCCTGGGTATATACCCCCAAAACTCAGAAACATTGATACACAAAGACACATGCAACCCCATGTTCATTGCAGCATTGTTCACAGTGGCCAGGACATGGAAACAACCAAAAATCCCATCAATAGATGACTGGATAAAGAAGATGTGGCACATATACACTATGGAATACTACTCAGCCATAAGAAATGATGACATCGGATCATTTACAGAAAAATGGTGGGATCTTGATAACATTATACGAAGTGAAATAAGTAAATCAGAAAAAACCAGGAACTGCATTATTCTATACGTAGGTGGGACATAAAAGTGAGACTAAGAGACATTGATAAGAGTGTGGTGGTTACGGGGGGAGGGGGAAGAGGGAAAGGGAAAGGGGGAGGGGGAGGGGCACAAAGAAAACTAGATAGAAGGTGACAGAGGACAATTTGACTTTGAGTGATGGGTATGCAACATAATTGAATGACAAGATAACCTGGACATGTTATCTTTGAATATATGTATCCTGATTTATTGATGTCACCCCATTAAAAAAATAAAATTATAATAAAAAAAAGAGAAAGAAAACCATTGCCCTTAGTCAATACCATATACTTACCAAAATTAAGATAGATAACTAACTTCTGATAAAACAAGATCTTAGTTCCAGCTGCAATGAGAACACCTGTGAGACTGGAACTCTGGAAATCTAAGAATCGTTCAGTCATTTAATCATTGCCTACACTCCACATCTTTAGTGCTCAGCTGTGAAGGCCCAGCCAGTGACCTGATGACAACTTTTCAGGTAAAATTTAGGAGACATAAACCAGGGCAAATCAGATTTTCTTTACAAGAGACTTCTTGCCAGCTGTCAATGAGCCACACAGCCCTGAAGATGCCCTGTAGTAGGCTCTCCTATAGTTGACTTTTGACTAGTTAAGTGTTTGACTCAACATTTCAGAAAGTGATAGGTGAATGAGGTCTTTAGTTGAAATTATAGCTCAAGTTCTAGGCATGTAGTAGCACATAGGAGGCGGAGAAAAAATAATTACGGAGTTTTCAAGTAAAATACCTCATGCTATGTTTGAAATTTAAGCTCTATTCTATAAGTTCACATAGGTAACAAATATTGTTAAAGCAAAGTTAAAACTACTAATATTTTTTGTCAACAAAATGAGAAAAGGAAATAATGGAGAGATGGGTGTCAAAGGCATATCAAAGATAAAGCAGGATGTGAACCTGATAGTAGAGGGAAGCACAGTCCCCTCTTACCTCATCCCAATGCCATGGAGGTTGATGACAACTTTGCTACCCTATCCTCATTCACGACATGTGAAAGCTACTACAAAATAATTTAAAAGAAATTCACTATAGAAGAAATACATTTATTTAAAACTCACTTTTAGGATAAAATTTTGTAGAGAAGATTTTTTTATCATATACAGACGTTTCTTATAAAAATGTACTTTTGGCCTGACCCGTGGTGGCACAGTGTATAAAGCATCGACGTGGAATGCTGAGGTCGCCAGTTCAAAACCCTGGGCTTGCCTGGTCAAGGCACATATGGGAGTTAAGCTTCTAGCTCCTCCCCCTGTTCTCTCTCTCACAAAAAAATGAATAAATAAAATCTAAAAAAAAAAGGATTAAAAATGTACCTTTAATTATATAGATGTGACTTCTGGATTCTGCTTGTGTCTATTAATTTAAAATGAACATGTATAATGGAGATATGTTTATCAATATGTGTGTGTATAGTATATATACTTATATATAGGGAAAGGAGTGATATTTATTTCATGTGTTAATGTCTTTATGCATATAATGTGCATATTTTATGTATTTATTACATATTTTAAGATATTGATTGTGCATTATTAATTAAAATGGATTATAACAATAATTAATGACTTATTAATGCATTATATATTATTTTTATTCATTACATACATTCTCTATTATTGAATCACAAGAAAGATACTACTCTAACTATAAATTAATTTTTAATAAAGCTAAAAATGGTATTAAACTTTGTTGCATAAATCATTTTTAAGCAAATACATTTATTAGTAAAATGTCTTATATTAATACAGTTTAGATATTTAAGTGTCTTCACAAATATTACCTCATTTAACCTTCTCCTTAACTTTTACCATACAGATGGTTATGGTGATTATTTTTTTTAATTTAAAGTTGAAGATAATGATTTCTATGGTGGTTCAAATTATTAGTTATGATAAAGAAAGTATCTAAATTCAGTTTTTCTATTATCTAACCAGATTTTTTCCTAACTTAAAATGCTTACTTATTCATCAAAAAAAAGCAATTTTTATGTGTTTAATCATATATACAATGTAATCTTAGATTTATAGTCAATAAAACTATAATATTTATGGATTGACATATATTTCTTTCAAAATATCTAAAAATGAGTGCCTTAGCATGTTTTCTCTGACACTTGTATCCAAATATATTTTGTGTAATTTCATGTGGAACCAAGAGAGTAAGAGAGAAAGCTCTTGTTGAGGAGTCTTTATTTTGAAACAAAATAACTTGCTTTGTATTTTTTTTTAACTTGCATTGTATTTTAACAAAAAAATATTTGTTTCTTTCTAGACTGCCCACAGACAGTAGGTAGAAAAAATAGCCATGCTTTTTTTTTCTCAATAATTTTATGACTCAAGTGGAACCATTCAGAGACTATAATACACTCCATATGCTTGGCTTCTTGAAGTGTGCTTAGTACTCCATTTGGGATTCTCCATTTGTACTTCTCAGTCTGATTTGGATAACATGCAGGTTCCCTTCAGTAAACTGACCTGGTGCAAACACACAATGGATTAATTGCATACTATATTATGGGGACAATAAAGATTTCTTGACTAGTTTGCCTCTTAAGTAACAATCTTTTATGTTACCTTATAAAACTAAACTTATGTTTTATTTGCAACTCATTCTAGGCATAATAAACTCTTTGAATTTGGGCACTTAGTTTTGGAGCTGAACACATTTCTTCATTATTTTATGATGGTTCTGGAGCTACTTATTAACCAAAGCACCTGAATGATCCTGGTGGATACCAACGTCTAGTCAAAATAATATCACACATAAAGGTGCACAGAAATATAGACTTCATAGAACTTTGAGTTCCAGCTGCTTTCCATCTACTTTTAGTTCTATTTATTTTATATCTAGAGAAAGCCCACTATTTGCCATCCAGTGGTGTAATCAGGTCACTTTGCTTCAGTTTTGTGTTAAGTTATAGTGCATAAAATATGTACTTACACCCTTTATATAAATGCTCTTAAGGTGGGAAAGCTGTCTTAGGCAAATAAACAAACACATGGATTATTGTATCATATCCTAATGCACACTAGGTAGCTGAGATAGCCAGAATAATAATTCTTACCTGTCTTGGTTAAATTGTTTGTTGTACTTTTAAAAACCATACTGTTACCTAAACAAAACTGTATGCAATTATTTTAACCATTCAAGAGAATTTTATTTTGCTTAATTTTGAATTCACTTATGCCCCAATACCAGAGTTAGTAATACCTGTTCTAGAAATTTATAAAAGAAAATCAAAATGAATATTTAATTTCTCTCATCTCTACTTTATGGGGTTAAGTTCTTTTGAAAGAGAGCTGGAGATATTGTACTTGAATAGCTTTCTTAATTTATCCAAAATGGTGGACCATTTTACCTAACAAATCAGTAAATTTAAAAGAAATTTTATAAATTACTGACGATGACTTTGTTAATTGCATGCATTATCCATGATGGCAGAATAGGCAGAAATGGCCTATTCCTAATGAAAGACTATTACTTTTACTCCTAAGTGCAGTGTGGGAAGATGACAATGAAAAGAAAACTGAAATAGAGTAATGTAGTGAGAGTTGAAAATTCACATCTACCGTTAGAGACTTAGCTACTTTAAGTCAACCTCCCTTTCTGAGAAATGGAGATTCATTCAAAAGGAAAGAAAACATTTTCTTAGTGCATAATAACTTTTTTTTAATCTAAAATAAATATAAGTATAAAATAGGACTTTTGTCCTTAAGGAATGAACAGTCTTTTTTTTTATGAGTTATGTCTACCCAGCTTCACATGTTTCTAGTGAAGATCAAATGAAATTGTATATAATACGCTTCAAAATCTGTGAAGCATTATGTCAATTGAAAGAATAAAGATATTAGTACAAAATCCAGGTCAATTCAGTGCATGTTATTTAGATTTTTAATGTTCACTGGTTTTTATTACATTTGATTCTAGTGATGACGATGAGCAGAAGCGTGCTCCATCCACTTCCATCACTCTAAGGGCTGCTAGAGGGGGTCAGAAACAATACTAGTTACATGTGTTTCATAGATATGAACCTTTGTGGGGCAAATTTTGTGGTTTTAGGCTTTTCTATTTGATTCTCAATGGATTAATTTTTATAAACTATCAGAATATGCATTATTTTCTTAGAGTCATCATTAGAAATTACAACAAACTCATAGCTTACAACAACAGACATTTATTCTGTGACAGTTCTAGAAGCTAAGAGTCAAAAACCAAGATGTTAACAAGATTTGCAGGATTTCAAGGCTCTAAAAAGGAGTCTTTGTTTACTACTTCTGGCTTCTGATGGTTGCCAGCAGTCCTGAACAATCCTTGGCTTATGACAGCACAAGTCAAATCTCTGCCTTTGCTTTCACACAGCCCTTTTCTCTTTGTGTATATTGCCTACACATTTGCAGGTAATATATTGTATATTGTCCAAAGTACCTTCTTTTTATAAGGATACAAGATACTGGATTTAGGGCCCACTCTAATCCAGTATGACTTTATATTCATCTTACTATGTCTACAAAGACCCTATTTCTAAATAAAGTCACATTTACAAATACTGGGATTTAGAACTTTAACATATCTTTGAGAGAGCACACAATTGAACCCATATAAAATCATAAGAGGCCCTGGCCGGTTGGCTCAGCGGTAGAGCGTTGGCCTAGCGTGCGGAGGATCCAGGTTCGATTCCCGGCCAGGGCACATAGGAGAAGCGCCCATTTGCTTCTCCACCCCTCTGCCGTGCCTTCCTCTCTGTCTCTCTCTTCCCCTCCTGCAGCCTAGGTTCCATTGGAGCAAGGATGGCCCGGGCGCTGGGGATGGCTCTGTGGCCTCTGCCCCAGGCGCTAGAGTGGCTCTGGTCGCAACATGGCGACGCCCAGGAGGGTCGCAACATGGCGACACCCAGGATGGGCAGAGCATCGCCCCCTGGTGGGCAGAGCGTCGCCCCATGGTGGGCATGCTGGGTGGATCCCGGTCGGGCACATGTGGGAGTCTGTCTGACTGTCTCTCCCTGTTTCCAGCTTCAGAAAAATGAAAAAAAAAAAAAAAGAAAATCATAAGATCCAAATTTTGAATGTGTTTTTAGGTGGGAGCAGCAATGTAGGCAATTTGAAGATCCTGATCTTAGAAATATACTTAAAATATATCTAGTATTTATATGGAATTAAATTTTATCTTCAATTTAAATTAAATTTACTATTTAGCTAATGGATTCCTTACTGACATTACAGTTCTATCATTTATTCACATATTAACATGTGAACATGACTATGATGTGAAATATTGTAGTCTTAAGAGCTCCAGCTTTGTTCAGTGAAGTAATGCTTAAAAATGGCAATAAATAAATAAATAAATAAGTTAGAGAAAAATAATTTATCTTCATCACATCAGTGTTAATTTTTTCCCTGAACTAACAAAGTTTTAAATTGGGTGGGGATAAGAGAAGAAATAAATTATTTTGCTATATAAAAAATCATTAAAAAATAAAATTTATTATGGCACACATACTGTGTATTATGCAGCTTATTTAACTAACTGTTCATTATTTCATAAAATAAAAAAGCATTTTGGTGCTTAGTCCATCTGGGTGACTAAAGGTCACTGAGACAACTTAGAAAGCCAAGTGAAACTGATTATTTAATAACAGATAAATGCTTACACCTAAAATTCTATTTATATATAAAGTATTAATACTTCTCTGCTGAATTTTTGGCAAATTCAGGGGAGAAATATTTAAAAGAAAATCCATTGAGTGATCATTACTCCTTTTAGCTACAAGTTATTTTATTATTACTATTTTTTGATATATAGTCAATGGTATTGCAAAATTGAAATTTTCTTGTTTTTATTTTTGCCAGGTCATAGTTTTCATACAGACAAGACTGTGTAATATTTATTGAATAGTGAATATGAGTTTGTAACTTAATTAGGATTTTAAAGTATGCCTTCAAAGAAACTATGAATAAATAAATGAATGTTATGTTGTAATTTTTTAAGGTTTAACTGATCACAAAACAGTAATAAATATACTATTTTGTACATTTTTCCTGTGAGACTTTTAAATGTTTATCTCTACACAGTTTTAAATCTTAACAAAATACTAGCAAATAGAATACACCAACACATCAAAAAAAGTAATTTATCGTGATCAAGTGGGATTCATTCCAGAAACACAAGGATGGTTCAACATATGTAAAACACTCAACATAATACACTATATCAACAAAACAAAGAACAAAAGTTATATGATCCTATTAAAAGATGCAGAAAAGGCATTCAATAAAATACAACATCCTTTTATGTTTAAAACACTCAACAAAATGGGTATAGAAGGAAAATACCTTAACATAATAAAGACAATTTATGAAAAACCATCAGCTAACATCATACTAAATGGTAAAAAGCTGAAAACTTTTCCTCTAAAATCAGGAACAAGACAAGGTTGCCCACTCTCTCCACTCCTATTTAACATAGGGCTGGAAGTTCTAGTCAGAGCAATCAGAAAAGAGAAAAATAAAATGCATTCATATTGGGAAAGAAGTAAAGATTTCACTTTTTGCAGATGATATAATTATGTATATAGAAAACTCCAAAGACTCCACAGAAAGGCTATTAGAGGCAATGAACCAATACAGTAAGATTGCAGGATACAAAATTAATTTACAGAAGTCTATTGTTTTCTTATATGCCAACAATGAAACCTTGGAAAAAGAACTCAAAAAAAAAATCCCCTTTACAGTTGCAACAACAACAAAAATACCTAGAAATAAACATAATAAAGAATGTAAAGGACATATATAATGAAAACTACAAAGCATTATTAAAGGAAATTGAAAAAGACACAATGAAATAGAAAAATATGTCTTGTTCATGAATAGGAAGAATAAATATAGTTAAAATGGCCATATTACCCAAAGAAATATACAAATTTAATGCAATTCCCATCAAAATTTCAACATCATTTTTTAAAATGGAACAAAAAATCATCAGTATTATATGGAAGCATTAAAAACCTCAAATAACCAAAGTAATCCTAAGGAAAAAAAATAAAAACAAAGCTGGAGACATTGCAATAGTTGACTTCAAACTATACTACGGAGCCACGATAGTCAAAACAGCATGGTACTGGCAGAAAAATAGACACACAGACCAATGGAAGAGAATAGAAAACCCAGAAATAAAACCACATATATATGGTCAGATCATCTTTGATAAAGGAGCCAAAAACACACAATGGAGAAAAGAAAACCTCTTCAATAAATGATACTGGAAAAATTGGAAAGACATGTTCAAAAGAAGAAAACTTGACTACAGTTTGTCTCCTTGCACAAAAATTAAATCAAAATAGATCAAAGACCTAAATATAACATCTGAAACAATAAATTATATAGAAGAAAACTGATACTAAACTCATGGACCTTGGCAGTAGAGAACATTTTATGAATTTGACCCCAAAGTCAAGGGAAGTAAAAGCAAAACTAAATAAATAGGACTACCTCAAACTAAGAAGCTCTGCACAACAAAAGAAACTGACAACAAAACAAATAGACAGACAACTAAATGGGAGATGATATTTTCAAACAATAGCTCAGATAAGAGGCTAATATCCAAAATATATTAAAGAACTCACAAAACTCAGCAACAAACAATCCAATAAAAAAAATGGAAAGAGGACAATGAACAGACACTTCTCCCAAGAAGAAATGCAAATGGCCAACAGATATATAAAAAAATGCTCATCTTCAGTAGCTATTAGAGAAATGCAAATCAAAACTAAAATAAAAAAAATACTACAATGAGATACCACCTCATACCTGTTAGATTAGCTATTATCAACAAGACAGGTAATAACAAATGCTGGAGACGTTGTAGAGAAAAAGAAACCCTCATTCACTGTTGGTGGGAATGTAAATTAGTGCAACCATTATGGAAGAAAGTATGGTGGTTTCTCAAAAAATTAAAAATAGAGGCCCTGGCCGGTTGGCTCAGCGGTGGAGCGTCGGCCTGGCGTGCGGGGGACCCAGGTTCGATTCCCGGCCAGGACACGTGGGAGGGGCGCCCATTTGCTTCTCCACCCCTCCCCCCCTCCTTCCTCTCTGTCTCTCTCTTCCTCTCCCGCAGCCGGGGCTCCATTGGAGCGGGGATGGCCCAGGTGCTGGGGGCGGCTCCTTGGCCTCTGCCCTGGGCGCTGGAGTGGCTCTGGTCGCCGCAGAGTGACGCCCCCTGGTGGGCAGAGCGTCGCCCCTGGTGGGCGTGCTGGGTGGATTCCGGTCAGGCGCATGCGGGAGTCTGTCTGACTGTCTCTCCCCGTTTCCAGCTTCAGAAAAGTACAAAAAAAAAAAAAAATTAAAAATAGAACTACCATATGACCCAGCAATCCCTCTACTGGGTATATACACACAAAACTTGAAAACGTAAGTATGTAAAGACACATGTAGGCCCATGTTCATTGCAGCATTGTTCACAGTGGCCAAGACATGGAAACAGCCAAAATGCCCTTTAATAAATGACTGGATAAAGAAGATGTGGTACATGTATACTATGGAATACTACTCAGCCATAAGAAATGATGACACAGGATCATTTATAACAACATGGATGGACCTTGATAACATTATACTGAGTGAAATAAGTAAATCAGAAAAAGCCAAGAACTGTACGATTTCATACATAGATGGGACACAAAATTGAGACTCATGGACATAGATAAAAGTGCAGTGGTTACTAGGGAGAAGGGAAGAGAGGAGAGAGAAGGGGGTGTGGGGAATGGGAGCGGCTTAAAAAGAAATAAATATAAGGTGATAAAAGATTATTTGACTTTGGGTGATGGGTATACAGCATAATGAACTGTCTAAATGATGTGGAGATGTTTTCTCTAAATCTATATACTCTGATTGACCAAGGTCACCCTGTTAAATTTGTCTAAATAAATAAATAAATTAATTATAAAAAAATTTCTAAAACCTCCTTAATTCAGGAGTTTGCATGCTTAGTGTTAGTGAAAGTCTTCATCATGTTGCATTTGACTCTTAGAACTCCTTTCACTTCTTTTGCAGAATAATCTTAATTCTTCCTCATGTTTTGTCATCATAAGATGTAGGACAAATGGCCCTTTACCCCATGACCAAATTAAAGAGGGGTCCACAGTTCTAGTTGACTTTTAGAAACCTCTATGCCGAAGGCCTTTCTTCTGAATCCGTAATTACACATTTTAATGGGAAGTGTCTCTATGTACGAGTCACTCTGCCTGGTCTTGTGCCCTTGCCCAAATGTCTTGGCCTGAGAGCATCCAGGTTCCCACACAAAGCCTAGTTACTTCCTCCCACCTCCCACTTTCCTTCCCTCATTGCTCCTTGTGTTCTCATTCTAGATGTTCTACCCCTTCACACCCGTTCCTCATAAATAGTTGGAGTTGGTGCTCAGGACCCCCATCGATACTGCCTGCTCCCCGTGGTGCTTCTCACTCTATTGTTGCTTGTCAGCCAGGGCCTGTACCTGTGTGCTACAGAAGCTAAAGACCTGTGTGCTAAAATAATAATAATAATAATAATAATAATAGTAAATGTTACATTGAAGTCTATGAATACAAATTGGAAAACTATATATCTAAGTACATTTTTTAAAAAGTGTTATCGTAAAGAAAATTAGTATGCTCTAAATTCCCTCATGCAACTTAATACTTTTATTTCTAAATTTACACCTACTTTAGGATAGACTTTAATTATTTCAGTTTATAATTTCTACTGATACATCAGTCTCCCGGAGGGAACTCAGTCAAATTTCAGAAAGAGAAGGAAAAGCAAACTAATTATTGGAAATTCCAAGAATATGGAATTCTGTGTTTAAATGTTTTCTTGTTTTAAAAAAATTAATTTATAGCTGAGAAAATATGGTTTCCTAGTTTTCAAAAATAAACTAAAATGCTTAAAAAGCCTACTTTATTTTGTATGCTTCTTTAAAAGGGCATTTGAGGTCGGCCGCTCCCCCTTCTTCACTAGCTTTCAGGGTTTAGGGACCGTGAGCAGCAGAGTCTTCAGCCCGGGGTCCCCTCGCGTTTCTCTGCAAAGCCTGGGATCTAGAGCAGGCGTTGCGAGGCAGGAGGACCTGGCAGGCAGGATGTCATTTTTGGAATGCGGGGTGATGCCTCTGCCTCATTAAATCCCATAGGAAGACTGCTACACCTAGACTTTTGCTTATACATCATCACTGTTATTCCTACTAACACCCTGTGTCATTGAGCATATCAGTTAAGATGCCTTAGAAAAAGAACCATGGAGAAATATGTTAGACTACAGAAGATTGGAGAAGGTTCATTTGGAAAAGCCATTCTTGTTAAATCTACAGAAGATGGCAGATGATATGTTATCAAGAAAATTAGTATCTCAAGAATGTCCAATAAAGAAAGGGAAGAATCAAGGAGAGAAGTTGCAGTGTTGGCAAACATGAAGCATCCAAATATTGTCCAGTATAGAGAATCATTTGAAGAAAATGGCTCTCTCTACATAGTGATGGATTACTGTGAAGGAGGGGATCTTTTTAAACAAATAAATACTCTGAAAGGCATTTTGTTTCAAGAGGATCAGATTTTGGACGGGTTTGTACAGATATATTTGGCCCTGAAACATGTACATGATAGAAAAATTCTTCATTGAGGCATAAAGTAACAGAATATATTTTTAACCAAAGAGGGGACAATACAACTTGGAGATTTTGGAATTGCTAGAGTTCTTAATAGTACTGTAGAACTGGCTCAAACTTGAATAGGGACCCCATACTACTTGTCACCTGAAATCTGTGAAAACAAACTTTACAATAATAAAAGTGACATTTGGGCTCCAGGATGTGTCCTTTATGAGATGTGTAGACTTAAACATGCATTTGAAGCTGGCAATATGAAAAACCTGGTACTGAAGATAATATCTGGATCGTTTCTGCCTGTGTTTTTTCATTATTCTTATGATCTTCACTGTTTGCTCTCTCAGTTATTTAAAAGAAATCCTAAGGATAGACCTTCAGTGAACTCCATATTGGAGAGAGGTTTTATAGCTAAGTGCATTGAAAAGTTTCTCTCACCTCAGCTTATTGCAGAAGAATTTTGTCTAAAAACATTTTCCAAGTTTGGAGCACAGTTTATACCAGCTAAAAGACCTGCCTCAGGACAAAGCTTGGCTTCTGTTGTGTCGGCTCAGAAAATTACAAAACCTGCTGCAAAATACGAAGTGCTTTTAACATATAAGAAATATGGAGATTGTAAAGCCAGTAGCCAGGGCCACTATCACAGCCGCCTGGCCTATGCAGGTTTGCATTGGATTCGGACAGTCAGTAAAGAAACAATGCAGCCAAAAACTGGTGGGCCATCCTCTTTAATCCTAGCTTGCACATGGTGGGAAAGTAAAAACACACACTGAACTCCAAAACCCACTCATTCAGTGCTCACAAAGCTACTGACTTATCCTAGTTTCCTAGAATCAAAGGTTTCTAGCTCACCAGACTTATTCACCTCTGTTCCCCATCGTCTTCCTTCTCCCTGCACAAACTCTGCACAAACTGGCCTCTCACTCAACACTGCGCCATCTTGGTTGCTTCTTCTGGCCTCCTCCACGTGGCCTTTCTCTGCTATGCTCTCTAATGCTAATTTCAGGAACTGAGAGAGCAAGCTCCTGTTCTGTCCCCATTTTATAGTGTAGAAATCAAAACCTTTGATCCAATATACAAAATAGGGAAGTCTCTAATACAAAGGGATTGAGGCATGATGGGATTGTACCACCCCACATCAAAAAGGGTGGGAAAGGCTTAGTCCTAAAACTAAGCCCCAGGCTACAAGGATCCTGCCTGCCCACAGCCTTCCCCCAACACACATTAATATCACCTGGGCGACAGGCTTCCATGTGGGCAGCGCCATCTTTAACAAAGTGAGCATAATATATTCTATCTGCCCAACAATCCACCCCTATGCTCACTTTACTACCCACAATCTACACCACCGGCATCCCTGTGCAAGAAAATTAGGCACATTACACAAATTACAACAGCACAAATCATACAGTTTCAACAATCACAAAGGTACACTTCACCAGTCTCTGAGCACCTTGCCCAAAGCGCAAAATGTCCTTGACCTTCCTTCTAGCCTTGGGAAAAGCTCCCTGGGGCAGGAAAAGGGCCTCTAACAAAGTCTCCCTCCACCCCCATCAAGATATTTCACATTGTCCAAAATCCATAAGTCCATTTAACAAAGGAGCCAGTGCCCACTTCGGTCATAGTCCAGGAAATCAGTCCATGCACATGGGGCATCAACCATCCCCCTTATCCCTGCCATCCTGGCAGGTCTTACACTGTACCAAAGAGGAGCACGTGACAATGGCAGTCAGCATTTCCATCTCTGCTCCGGAGAGCATGATGGCGTCCAGCCCTATGTCCCAAAATCGCAGACCTACCAGGACCGTAGTAGGTGCTCCTTCCAGCTGGGCTCTCATCTTTTGGAGACTGTGGATCGCCACTCCAGCCCAATTCTCCTCATCTTCCAAAGAGGAACTGAAAACATCAGCTCTCACTGCCGGTCTCGAGCCCCGGGCTGCTGCAGCCTTCTGATCCACAGACCTTGCAGCTCCGGACCCAGCCTCAGCCTCAGCCTCAGCCTCAGCCCTGGCCTCCTGCCACTGCTGGTTCTCCACAATGTCCAGGGCAATCTGCAACTCATAAACCTGTGAATCCTCCTCCATCAGGTGCTCCTTTTCCAGGCGAATCTCGCAAACCTGGTCGGCCTCCTCCTCCAGCCCTTCCTCCAGCTCCAGGGTCAGCATCTGTTTCTCCCACATTTGCTCCAGCTCCTTCCACTGCTCAGTTTGTAGGTCCTGAGCAGCCTCTTCCACAGAGCTCTCAGTTTCCTCACCCATGGCTGTAAAAGTCAGCCAGCCTACGGTCCCCAAAAGGAAGGCCATGGGGAACCATAACAGCAGCCAGTCCTCTACTCCACTGCTCAAAGGTGGTGGTGGCTCCTTGCTGATCTGTATTTAATCCTGCCACAGACTACACCAAATGTAAAGCCAGTAGCCAGGGCCACTATCACAGCTGCCTGGCCCATGCAGGTTCGCATTGGATTCGGACAGTCAGTAAAGAAACAATGGAGCCCAAAACTGGTGGGCCATCATTTTTAATCCTAGCTTGCACCCGGCGGGCAAGTAAAAACACACACTGGGCTCCAAAACCAGTACTCACAAAACTACTGACTTATCTGAGGCATAATGGGATTGTACCACCCCACATCAAAAAGGGTGGGAAAGGCTTAGTCCTAAAACCAAGCCCAAGGCTACAAGGGTCCTGCCTGCCCAGAGCCCACCCCCAACACACATTAATATCACCTGGGCAACGAGCTTCCATGTGGGCAGCGCCATCTTTAACAAAGTGAGCATAATATATTCTATCTGCCCAACAGAGATAAAAAAATTACATGAAAAGAAACCACTCCAAAAATATAAACAGGCCCATCTAACTCCATTGAAGAAAGTGAATCCTGGAGAAGAAAGGGGGAAAATGTTTGAGGACACAGCAGGAAAGACAAAGTTGGAATTTATTGATAAAGAAAAGAAACAAAAAAATCAGATTAGTTTAATGAAGGCTGAACAGATGAAAAGGCAAGAAAAGGCAAGGCTGGAGAAGATAAATCGGGCCAGGGAACAAGGGTGGAGAAATGTTCTCAGCGCTGGAGGGGGAGGTGAAGTGAAGGCTACCTCTTATGGCAGTGGAGGGCCGTGGCACCATCAGCGTTTTCTCCTCGGGGGCAGTATGAACATTATCATGCCATTTTTGATCAAATGCAACAACAAAGAGAAGATAATGAAGCAAAATGGAAAGGTGGACTACGTGGCTGGAGGCTTCTGGAAAGGCAGAGGGGGCAGCTAACTGTGGAAAGAACTGAACAAGTGGAAGAGTTCCTGCAGCGAAAATGGGAAGCAAGGCAGAATAAAGCGCGAGCTGAAGGACACAGGGTTTATCTTGCAAGGCTGAGACAAATAAAATTGCAATATTTCAATGAGCGCCAACAGATTAGAGCCAAACTTCATAGTGAAAAGAAAGAAGCTGATAATTCTGAAGGACAAGGAAGTGAGGAGGCTAACCTGAGGAGTAAAAAAAATTGAAGCCCTTAAGGCCCAAGCCAGCACCCGCACCACTGTGCTGAAAGAGCAGCTGGAGCAGAAGAGGAAGGATGCGCATGAGAGAGAAGAGGGCGTGGGAGGAGCAGTTGGCGTCTAAAGAAGTAAAGGGTTCTGATATGTCTCCTCCTTTGGGACAGCATGAACCAGGCACCTTTCCGTCAAAGCATCAGATGAGACCTGTTATTTCTGTGACTTCAGCTTTGAAAGAAGTGGCTATGGACAGAAGTTTAACTGATACCCAGGAGACCTCAGAAGAAATGCAAAAGACTAACAATGCTATTTTAAGTAAGCGAGAAATACTGTGTAGATTAAATCAAAATCTTAAAGCTCAAGAAGATGAAAAAGGGAAGCAGTGTCAGTCTGACACAGATGAGGTGATTGTTCATGAAGATGCCCAAGAGCCCAAGAAAGAGAAGTCGGTCTCATCTGATTGCAAGAAGTGGGAGGCAGGCGGTCAGCTGGTGATTCCTCTGGATGAGATGACACTGGATGCATCCTTCTTTGTAACTGACAAACATACAATGGGAGATGTTATTATATTAGATCCTGAGACATCTCCAAGAAGAGTCTGGGGGAAAAGCCCTACAGATTCTGTCCTAAAGTTACTTGGAGAAGCTTAACTACAACCTCAGATGGAACTATTGGAAAACATAGCTGTTACAAGTGAGATTTCTCCTGAAGAAGACAAATGTAAACCTTAATTACCGGAGAAGAACAAGTTAAATGTATTTCACTTGAAATGAACCCATCAGCTACTGTTGATTCTCCTGTTGAGACAAGCAATCCAAAGTCTAGCGAGATATCTCCACATGTGCCATTGAAACCAGTAGGAAATTTGGATGAACCGGGTGATTTGGAAACAGAAGTTCTACAAGAGCCAAAGGAAGCAAGCAAAGATGGTGGCTTGCCTTGCACTATTATTGATGTATGGATTAATGAGATTAAAAAACAAAAGAAACTGAATTTGAAGATAGCATCACCATTCAGCAAAATGAAATTTCTAAAGATGGAATCTCAAGGAATGTGAATCAACTCAGTGAAGTTGAACCTAAAATAGATGATTCTCAGCATTCTAAATGTGATGGAGATATGTCTATTCAACCAGACCCATTTTTCCATAAAATGGTTCATTCCAAACACTTGAATATCGTCTCTCAAATTCAATCAGCTCTCTGTTCACCAGAGGAATCCTTTCCACTTCGATCTCGCTCTGATTCACCACCAAAAAATAAAAACAAGAATTCCTTGCTGATTGGACTTTCAACTGGTTTATTTGATGCAAGCAACCCAAAGATGTTGAGGACATGTTCACTTCCAGATCTCTCAAAGCTGTTCAGAACACTGATGGATGATGTTCCCACTGTGGGAGACGTACGTCAAGACAATCTGGAAATAGATGAAATTGAAGATGAGCACAGTAAAGAAGGAGCTTCTGATTCTGAAGACATTGTGTTTGAAGAAACTGACACAGATTTACAAGAGCTTCAGGCCTCCCTGGAGCAGTTGCTCAGGAAGGAACCTGGGGAAACAGTCAGGAGGAAGAACTGGTCTTGAAGAACAGTGACACAGAGCAGACTGCCACAGGGCAGGCCTGGTGGAGGAGGATGACAACCCCAGCAGAGAAAGCGCCCTCAATGAGGTGTGGCACTCGGATAACAGTGATGGTGAGGTAACGAGTGAATGTGAATATGATAGCATCTTTAACCATTTAGAGGAGCTAAGACTTCACCTGGAACAGGAAATAGGAATTGAAATAGGAATTGAAAAATTCTTTGAAGTTTATGAGAAAATAAAGGCTATTCATGAAGATGAAGATGAAAATACTGAGATTTGTTCAACAACAGCTCAGAATCTTTTGGGAAATGAACATCAGCATCTTTATGCCAAGATTCTTCATTTAGTCATGGCCCATGGGGCCTATCAAGAAGATAATGATGAATAACCCTCAGAACATTCTTTAACCCTCAGCTGTCAGAAAACATTTAAATTTGGCTCATCAGCATAACATCCTTCAGTGGAGAATGTAGCAATTTTTTTTTTTTTTTCTTCTGAAGCTGGAAACGGGGAGAGACAGTCAGACAGACTCCCGCATGCGCCCGACGGGGATCCACCCGGCACGCCCACCAGGGGCGACGCTCTGCCCACCAGGGGGCGATGCTCTGCCCCTCCGGGGCATCGCTCTGCGGCGACCAGAGCCACTCTAGCGCCTGGGGCAGAGGCCAAGGAGCCACCCCAGCGCCCGGGCCATCTTTGCTCCAACGGAGCCTTGGCTGCGGGAGGGGAAGAGAGAGACAGAGAGGAAGGAGGGGGTGGGGGGTGGAGAAGCAAATGGACGCTTCTCCTGTGTGCCCTGGCCGGGAATCGAACCCGGGTCCCCCGCACACCAGGCCGACGCTCTACCGCTGAGCCAACCGGCCAGGGCTGTAGCAATTTTTTAATAAATGATATATCTGATTTAAGATGGGCATGCTGACTGCATGAGAAAGATGGACAAACATGACATTTTTCAATTAAAATTCTAGTATTTTATTATTAAAAAAGGGGGGCATTTGATGATTTAGGTGTAAATGAATAGAAACATACAGATTAACTCTCTTTAAAATATTTATAGCCATAAATAGAAAAGGAAACCAAATACAGTACTTGGCAAAATGTACGTTGGGCTTGCCACACAACACTCATTTGAAAATTACTTGAATTACTATCAATAAAAAGGGATGGACTATCTCTCTAAAATTATTTTGAACATGGTAAAAATATCTGTGGAAATTTTCTTAAAATTAAATTTATTGGGGTGACATTGGTTAATAAAGTGATACAGGTTTCAAGTGTATGATTCAATAATACACTGCTCACAAAAATTAGGGAATATTTTATTGCTTCATATTCATTTTGAAATATCCCCTAATTTTTGTGAGCAGTATTTATCCTTTGTATATTGCACTGTGTGTTTACAACCCAAAGTGAACTCTTCTTCTGTCACTATATATTTGACCTGCTTTAAATAAATTCTTAATTTTCTCTGCTCAGATAGCTAAGATTTCAAATGTCTACCAGTATTTAACCATAAATGAGTATAACACTTACTGGGAAAGAAGTTATACTACTTTCTCTTGATTATTTGGACCATTTACTTTAGTAATCATTCAGTTTTTGTCTATGATAATGTTGTTACAATAAGATTTGAAACACAGAAAATTTTATCAACATAGATTGAGGGTATATGTTTATATTTTTTAAATAGAGAAAAATGTTTTTTGGAAATAATGAAAAATATAATTTTCTGCTATTAAGCATTTTGTACAATTGTGTATTGAATCAAGAATTTGATTTTATTAATCTATATTTATATTATAGTAAATGATTATTAAGTTCTATAAAATCAACCAACATTTGGATATTTGAAGAATCTAGCACAGCACAGAATTACAGAGTAGTAGATACTTAAATAGAAAAACTTAGTACTTGTTAATACTTGAACATATTCCACATGATACTGGAAAATGAGCAGTTTTTGGATTATCTGCTTTATCAGTCATATAAATCAGTATTCTATGAGTAATGCTTTATGCCAAGAATTTGAGTGTGAAAAGAAACATCTAAATTCCACACAGAACTATGTGAGTGTAAGTTTGCCTTTTTTTTTTTAATAAGATTCAGTTATCAGGCATTTTGGGGACATTAATGGGAAGGACTGACAATCCCTCTGGCAGTCATTGAACATGTGCTTTTGGTCAGGAACTGACTGTAGTGTCTGCTTTATGTATTTTTTATTTCTGCTGGTAATTACGTATTCTAATTTCTTACTTCATTAAACAAATCTAATATTCCTTTACACTATGAAGATAGACTGACATAAAATTGTAAACATTGCTGGATTTAAAGTTTGAATCACAGATTAAGTTATTTTTGTTCAGTAGTTTCTGTCTAAATCTTCTGATGGTCAAGCCAGTCTGATGGTCAAACACACCAGTTCAGCATGTTTTCTGTGTAATCCAGCGCCAGTGCATCTTCATGCAGTTGCATTCACTGTGAGTCAGGTAACCTGAATTATGGAGCTTCCGTGGAATTAATTTTTCTAAAATATACAACTTAGAAAACACCAATGAGCAAATTAGTAAATAAAAATGTATGAGTTCATAAGCATTAGAGAGACAAATGTCTTTAACTTCAGATTTTGGTCGGAGTCATGTTTCAAGAACGATATAGGTTTCCATGCAAACTAGATATCCATCTATAGAATATTTGATATCTATAGTTATATTTATATCTATTTAGTTATATTTATTATATACATGCATATACATATATACACAGTGAATATTACTCAGCCATAAAAAATGCAACATGGATATATTTACAAATATTATACTAAGTGAAATAAGTCAGACAGAAAAATACAAATGCTGTATGATTTCACTTATGTGTGGAATCTAAAAACAAAATAAATTTTGAATAAACAACACAAAAAATAGCCTGACCTGTGGTGGTGCAGTGGATAAAGTATCAATCTGGAATACTGAGGTTGCAGATTTAAAGACCTGGGCTTGCCTGCTCAAGGCACATATGGGAGTTGATACTTCCTGCTCCTCCCCCTTCTCTCTCTCTCTCTCTCTCTCTCTCTCTCTCTCTCTCTCTCTCCCTTCTCTCTATAAAAATGAATAGTTAAAATCTAAAAAAACAACAAAAAATAGAAACAGATTTATAGATATAGGAAGCAAACTGATGGCAGAAGCAAGATGAGAAGATGGGTGAATAGGTGAAGGGGAATAAAAGATACAAACTTCTAGTTGTAAAACAAGTCACAAGGATGTAATGTATAGCTTAAAAAATATGGGCAATAACATTATAATAACTTTGTAGGGAAACAAATGATTACAAGACTTATCTTGCTGATTACATCATAAGGTATACATATATGTTAAAACATGATATAGTACACTTGAAACTAAAATAATATTGTGTGTAAACTAAACTTTAATAAAAATAAATGAAAAATTTTAATCTCATATAAAAAGTAATAACAATAGTTTTTTCAAATTATCCAATTTAATAAAGAATAATAGGTTGCCCTTTATATAATAAAAAAAGTATTAATGCTTTATACCTCTGTATTATATTATTTTCAAAAATCAGTAACTATACAGATATTTAAAAAATATATTTTTTTCAAATGAATGGTTTATTTATGCAGTTAACACATTCCTGGAATTGTGTTAAATTAATATCTCAGAGTGAAATGGTTGATCACCATCCATTTACCCATTCTCCAGGGGTAACTAAAAGTCAGTAATCCAATCATATTAAGGTTTTTTTAAATTAGAAAAAATTTAGCTCCTTTTGATTTAACAGCTATTGCATTTTACAGTCTGTTTTAAAATAAATACATGAATTAATTCTGTTAAAAGGATAATCCATTTATCATTTTTTGAACCTTTGCCTTGTAAATAAAAATAGGACAATAAAAAAGGAATAAAAGTTAATATATTCAGCAAATTAAAATCAATTAAGTGGATACCTGATAAAGAACTGTTATCTAAACTATACTAAAAACTCTTAAAACTCAATGAGAAAACAAACAACTTTTTAAAAAAGTGGGCCAAAGACCTTAACAGATGTCTTACCAAAAATATACAAATAACAAATAAGCATGTGAAAAATTGACTCACGTTATATGTCATTGAGAATTGCAATATAAAACTAGATACCAATGCACAACTATTAGAATGGCCAACATCTAGAACACTGCCATCACCAAATGCTGATGAGGATGTGGAGTAGAGGAACTCCCCTGCAAGCTGGGGAGAATGTACAATGGCACAGCCACTTTGAAAGACAGTTTGGTAGGTTTTTACACCTTATGATCCTGCAACAACACTACTTGGCTGATACCCACAGGACTTGAAAATATGTTTACACAAAAACCTGCATATGCATGTACACACATCTTTATTTATTTTCCCTTATAGAGACAGAGAGAAAGTCAGAGGGAGGGACAGGCAGACAGGAAGAGAGAGATAAGAAACATCAATCATCAGTTTTTTCGTTGCAACACCTTAGTTGTTCATTGATTGCTTTCTCATATGTGCTTTGATTGTGGGCCTTCAGGAGATAAAGTAACCCCTTGCTCAACCAGCGACCTTGGGTCCAAGCTGCTGAGCTTTTGCTCAAAACAGATGAGCCCGCACTCAAGCTGGTGACCTTGGGGTCTCAAACCTCGGTCCTCTGCATCTCAGTCTGTCGCTCTATCCACTGCGCCACCGCCTGGTCAGGCTACTCATCTTATTGATAATTGTAAAAACATGGAAGCTACCAATATGTCCTTCAGTATGTGAATGAGTGAATCCACTGTAGTACATCCAGACAATAGAATATCATTCAGTACTAAAGATAAATGGACTAGGAAGCCATGAAAAGACATGGAAGAAACTGAAATGCCTAGTACTAAGTGAGAGAAGCCAGTCTGTAAAGGCAACATACTGTAGCATTTCAACTATATGACATTTGAGAAAAGGCAAACTATAAAGACAGGAGAAGATCAGTAGTTGCCGAAGGTTGGGGTGAGAGAGCATGTGAATAGACAAAACAAAGATAATTTTTAAAGCAGTGAAAATATAATGTGATATTATAATGATAGACATATGGCATTATATATTTGTTCAAACCCATAGAATATACAATACCAAGAGTGAATCCTAAGATAAATCATGATCTTTGGGTGATATATCAATGTAGGTTCACACTTAATTTAAGAAACAAGGCACTCTGGTTGTCCTGTTGATAATGGAAAAGGCTATGCAGGTGACGGGGCAGGGATATAAAAGAAATCTGTGTGCCTCCCCTCATTTTTGCTGTGAATCTAAAATTGCTCTAAAAATATCTTTCCATAAAACCATATAGTGTTAACTGACTAATGAAAATTGTTACAAATTTTGTATATCTTTCCTCTTCCATTGAAAATGTAGGATTCATCTCAGGGTTGTGATCTAATTTATTAAGTTGGGCTAGGTTAGTGAAGATAAGAACAAGATAGGTGAAACTACATTCTGATTTTCTTTAATGAATTAACTTTTTAAAGCCATCAGAATTATAGCGTATCTTTTAGACCATTGGTCCCCAACCTTCTTTGGGCCACGGACTGGTTTAATGTCAGAAAATATTTTCATGGACCAGCCTTTAGGGTGGGACGGATAAATGTATCACGTGACCAAAACAAACATCAAGAGTGAGTCTAGACGAATGTAACAGAGGAAATCTGGTCATTTTTTAAAAATAAAACATCATTCAGACTTAAATATAAATAAAATAGAAATAATGTAAGTTATTTATTCTTTCTCTGCTGACCGGTACCAAATGGCCCACAGACCAGTACCGGTCTGTGGCCCGGGAATTGGGGACCACTGTTTTAGACTACTGGCATGTGTGTGACCATGGTGTTACTTAATATGACAGCTAATATTTTATGGATGTGGCAACCTCAGGAAGTGGTGAATGAAATGGCATATTACCAGCAATTATGAATTAGATTGCTTTTCTTTTTTGATGTAAACATAAATTATATCAATCAATAAATATATATATAAACATAAAGATTAGTAATGGCTACACAAAGTAGCCTTGCGGTTAAATTAGTTCATACTGTTCATTAAAGCAATAATAATAATACAGTTGTCCAATAACTTTTTGAGCTGACTATATTTAATTCTCACATATAGTCTTTGATCTCTGGGATAGGTATAATTTTCACATTGTTATTAGAAAACCTGAAATTCTAACAGGGAAAAGAATACCCTGCTTAATAAGTCTTTTAGAGTAAATAATAAATAAATTCTTACTTTAAATAATATGTTCATTAGAGTTAAATTTATTTAATATGTTATAGTACATGGGTCTGATAATAATATATAAAATGTGTTCAAATCTTAGAAAATGTTTAATTTTGATGGACTTGTTTCTTTGGTTTACTAATTAATGACTATATCTAAAAATAGAAAAGGTTATTTTTTATTTCCTTTTGTAATTTGCCTAGATAGCAAACTTGTTTGTTGTTTTACAAGAAACAATTTGAATGATTTATGTTGATTTTATTATGCTCTTCATTATTTTTTAAAGGACAAATATTTCTATTTTTTGAAATAGCTAATTTGCTTTTCAATCCTGTTAATTTTTTTCAGTTTCTTCTTAGATGTTTTATTGTCACTTTGATTAAGTAGGTAACCAAACAGTGTTAGGCACTTGTGATCTTATATTAATTGAGTGCAAATCTGAAAGATTTTGACTATGCTTTCCCAACACTGGATCTTAAATAGAGAAAAAGTAATGTACAATTATCAGAAAGTTTAATGCCTTAAACAGAAAATTCACAAAGTGTTTAGTATTATATAGAAAGAGATACTAGAAATAATTGGGTTTGTTTGACATATTACCATTGTAGGAGTTCATGGGAAAATTTTCAAATCTAAAGTAGCTGCCTAGGTTACCTTTGTAGAAGAAAACATTATTAATGTGTATATTTTAGAAAATTTGTGCTTTATAAGATATTTATAGAGATACATGAATACCCACACTGTCCATAATGTGTTTTTACCTTTAGAGAACGGACCCAAACCCAAACCTTGCTGGTTAAAGTTATCTTGGTTGCAGGCCTTTGCTTTTCATCACTTTGGATATTTCATGCCAATCTCTTCTGGCCTGAACTATTGCTGTTGAGAAATCAGCAGGTAGTTTTATGAGAGCTCTTTCATAGGTAACTGTCTTTTTTTTTTTTTTTTTTTTTTTTTTTTTTTCTGAAGCTGGAAACAGGGAGAGACAGTCAGACAGACTCCCGCATGCGCCCGACCGGGATCCACCCGGCAAGCCCACCAGGGGCGACGCTCTGCCCACCAGGGGGCGATGCTCTGCCCATCCTGGGCGTCGCCATGTTGCGACCAGAGCCACTCTAGCGCCTGGGGCAGAGGCCACAGAGCCATCCCCAGCGCCCGGGCCATCTTTGCTCCAATGGAGCCTTGGCTGCGGGAGGGGAAGAGAGAGACAGAGAGGGAAAGCGCGGCGGAGGGGTGGAGAAGCAAATGGGCGCTTCTCCTGTGTGCCCTGGCCGGGAATCGAACCCGGGTCCTCCGCACGCTAGGCCGACGCTCTACCGCTGAGCCAACCGGCCAGGGTGGTAACTGTCTTTCTCTTGCTGCTTTTGAAATTCTTTCTTATCTTTAACCTTGCCATTTTAATTATGATGTGTCTTGGTATGGGCCTTTCAGTTAATCTTGTTTGGGGCTCTCTGAGCCTCCTGGATTTGTGTTTTCTTTTTTCCCCTCACCAAGTTATGGAAATTTTCAGCCATTATTCAAATATGAACTCAATGATCCCTTGCTCTCTTTCTTCTCCTTCTGGTACTCCTTTGTTATAGATATTGTTATGCTTCATATTGCCCAAAAGGCATTTAAAACTATTCTTGCTTATCCAAATTCTTTTTGCTTATCTGTTTTTTTCTACCTAATCTTCCAAATTGCTGAGTCAATCCTTTGCTTTATGCAACCTACTGTTTATTCCTTCCAGTATATTCTTTTTTTTTTTTTTTTTGGTATTTTTCTGAAGCTGGAAACGGGGAGAGACAGTCAGACAGACTCCCGCATGTGCCCGACCAGGATCCACCTGGCACGCCCACCAGGGGGCGACGCTCTGCCCACCAGGGGACGATGCTCTGCCCCTCCGAGCGTCTCTCTGCTGCGACCAGAGCCACTCTAGAGCCTGGGGTAGAGGCCAAGGAGCCATCCCCAGTGCCCGGGCCATCTTTGCTCCAATGGAGCCTTGGCTGCGGGAGGGGAAGAGAGAGGACAGAGAGGAAGGAGGGGGGTGTAGGTGGAGAAGCAAATGGGCGCTTCTCCTATGTGCCCTGGCCGGGAATCGAACCCCGGGTACCCCTGCATGCCAGGCCGATGCTCTACCGCTGAGCCAACCGGCCAGGGCCCCTTCCAGTATATTCTTTATTTCAGATATTATATTACTCATTTCTAACTGTTTTTTATGACTTATGTTTTTTTAATGCTGTTGTACTTCTCACTATGTATTTTGTAGTCCTAAATTCATTGAGCATCCTTTTTACTCTTTTTATGAACTCTGTATTTGATAACTCTTTGTAGATTTCTTCTATTTCTCTATTTGGGGCATGTTTTTGGGTTGTTGGTTTTTTTTGTCTCTCTGCTTATCTCTTTCTGTTTATTTCTATGTATTAGGTAGCTGTGCTATGACTCCCAGTGTTGGTATGGTGGCCTTATTTAGTAGGTATCCTGTGGGTTCCAATGGCATGGTCTCCTTAATGATCTGAGCTGAATGCTCCAGGAATGTTCAGTGTGTGGATTATGTGGGCTCTCTGTTGTAATTGAGTCTTGATTTTTTTTGTTTGTACTTTTTTTTATTAATTTTAATGGGGTGACATTAATAAATCAGGGAACATATGTTCAAAGAAAACATCTCCAGGTTATCTTGTCAGTCAATTATGTTGCATACCCATCACCGAAAGTCAGATTATCCTCTGTCACCTTTTATCTGGTTTTCTTTGTGACCCTTCCCTGCCCCCTCTCCCTCCCTCTCCTTCCTCCCTCCCCCCCAGTAATCATCACACTCTTGTCCATGTATCTTAATCTCGTTTTTATGTCCCACCTAAGTATAGAATCATGCAGTTCTTAGTTTTTTCTGATTTACTTATTTCACTCTGTATAATATTATCAAGATCCATTCATTTTGTTGTAAATGATCTGATGTCATCATTTCTTATGGCTGAGTAGTACTCCATAGTATATATGTACCACATCTTCTTTATCCAGTCATCTATTAAAGGGCTTTTTGGTTGTTTCCATGTCCTGGCCACTGTGAACAATGCTGCAGTGAACATGGGACTGCATGTGTCTTTATGTACCAATGTTTTTGAGTTATGTGGGTATATACCCAGTAGAGGGATTTCTGGGTCATATGGTAGTTCTATTTTCAATATTTTGAGGAGTCACCATACTTTCTTTCATAATGGTTGTGCTACTTTACATTCTCACCAACAGTGGATGACGGTTCCTTTTTCTCCACAGCCTTTCCAACACTTGTTAATACCTGCCTTGTTGATAATAGCTAATCTAACAGGTGTGAGGTGGTATCACATTGTAGGTTTGATTTGCATTTCTCTAATAGCTAATGAAGATGAGCATTTTTTATATCTCTATTGGCCATTTGTATTTTTTCCTGGGAGAAGTGTCTGTTCATGCACTCTTCCCATTTTTTTTATTGGATTGTTTGTTTGTTTGTTGTTGAGTTTTATGAGTTCTTCGTATATTTTGGATATTAGGCCTTTATCTGAGCTGTTGTTTGAAAATGTCATATCCCATTTAGTTGGCTGTCTGTTTATTTTGTTGTCAGTTTCTCTTGCTGAACAAAAACTTTTTAGTCTGATGTAGTTACATTCATTTATTTTTACCTTCACTTCCCTTGCCTTTGGGGTCAAATTCATAAAATACTCTTTAAAATCCAGGTCAATGAGTTTAGTACCTATGTTTTTTTCTATGTACTTTATTGTTTCAGGTCTTATATTTAGGTCTTTGATCCCTTTTGAATTAATTTTAATACAGTTTAGTAGTAAAGTTTCATTCTTTTGCATGTGGCCTTCCAGTTTTCTTAGCATCATTTGTTGAAGAGGTTTTCTTTTTTCCATTGTGTGTTGTTGGCCCCTTTATCAAAAATTATGTGACCATAAATATGTGGTTTTATTTCTGGATTTTCTCTTCTGTTCCATTGGTCTGAGTGTCTATTTTTATGCCAATACCATGCTGTTTTGATTGTTATGGCTCTATAATATAATTTGAAATCAGGTATTGTAATGCCCCCAGCTTCGTTCTTTTTCCTTAAAAAGGAATTTTTTATAGTTTCATATAAATCTGATGGTTTTTTGTTCCATTTCTTTAAAAAATTTCATTGGACTATTGATGGAAAGTGCATTAAATTTGTATATTGCTTTGGGTCAGGTGTCCCCAAACTACGGCCCGCGGGCTGCAATTTGGCCCCCTAAGGCCATTTATCCAGCTCCCGCCGCACTTCCAGAAGGGGCAACTCTCTCATTGGTGGTCAGTGAGAAGAGCACTGTATGTGGGAGCCCTCCAATGGTCTGAGGGACAGTGAACTGGTCCCCTGTGTAAAAAGTTTGGAGACCCCTGCTTAGGTAATATGGTCATTTTGATTATATTTATTCTTCCTATCCAAGAACAAGGAATATATTTTCATTTTGTTGTATCTTTTTCAATTTCCCTTAACAATGCTTTGTAGTTTTTTTATATAGGGCCTTTACATTCTTTGTTATGTTTATTCCTAGGTATTATTTTGTTGTTGCAACCAGGAAGGGGAATATTTTTTTGAGTTCGTTTTCTAATGTTTCATTGTTGGCATATAGAAAGGCTATGGACTTTTTTATATTAATTTTGTATTCTGTGACCTTACTCTATTGCAGGGGTCCCCAAACTATGGCCCGCAGGCCGCATGCGGGCCCCCTGAGGCCATTTATCCGGCCCCCGCCACACTTCCGGAAGGGGCACCTCTTTCATTGGTGGTCAGTGAGAGGAGCATAGTTCTCATTGAAATACTGGTCAGTTTGTTGATTTAAATTTACTTGTTCTTTATTTTAAATATTGGATTTGTTCCTGTTTTGTTTTTTTACTTTAAAATAAGATATGTGCAGTGTGCATAGGGATTTGTTCATAGTTTTTTTTATAGTCTGGCCCTCCAACGGTCTGAAGGACAGTGAACTGGCCCCCTGTGTAAAAAGTTTGGGGACCCCTGCTCTATTGGTTTATTGTTTCTAGTGATCTTTTTGTGGAGTCTTTGGGGTTTTCGATATATAGGATCATATTATCTGCAAAAAGTGAAATCTTTACTTCTTCTTTTCCGATATGAATGCCTTTTATTTCTTTATCTTGTCTGATTGCTTTGGCTAGAATCTCTAGCACCACATTAAATAAGAGTGAAGAGAGTGGACAACCCTGTCTTATTCCTGATAAGGAGAAAAGTCCTCAGTTTTATGCCATTTAATATGATGTTAGCTGATGATTTATCATAAATGGCCTTTATTATATTGAGATATTTTTCTTCTATACTCATTTTGTTGAGTGTTTTAAACATAAAATTGTGTTGTATTTGATCGAACACCTTTTCTGCATCTATTGATAAGATCATATGGTTTTTGTTCTTTGTTTTGTTAATATGGTATATTACGTTAACCGTTTTACATATGTTGAACCATCCTTGAGATTCTGGGATAAATCTCAATTGATTACAATGTATTATTTTTTTAATATGTTGTTGTATTTGATTTGCTAGTATTTTGTTTAGTATTTTAGCATCTGTATTCATTAGAGATATTGGTCTGTAGTTGTTTTGTTTTTTTTTGTGCCGTCCTTGCCAGGTTTCGGTATAAAGGTTATGTTGAAAGTATTGCTTCTTCTTCAACTTTTTGGAAGACTTTAAGTAGAATAGGAACTAAGTCTTCTTTGAATGTTTGATAGAATTCACTAGTATAACCTTCTGGCCCCGGACTTTTATTTTTGGGGAGGTTTTTAATAGTTTTTTCTATTTCCTCCCTGCTTATTGGTCTGTTTAGGCTTTCTGCTTCTTCATGACTTAGTCTAGGAAAATTATATTGTTCTAAGAATTTATCCATTTCTTCTAGATTGTTGAATTTGGTGGTATATAGTTTTTTATAGTATTCTACAATATTCTTTTATATCTATGATATTTTTGGTGATTTCTCCTCTTTCATTTGGATTTTGTTTATATGAGTCCTTTCTCTTTTTTCCCTGGTGATTCTTGCCAAGGATTTGTCAATTTTGTGATCCTTTCAAAGAATCAGCTCCTTGTTTTATTAATTATTTCTATAGTTTTTCTGTTCTCTATTTCATTTATTTCTGCTCCGATTTTTATTATTTCCTTTCTTCAGCTGGTTTTTGGGTTGTCTTTGTTCTCATTTTTCTAGTTCCTTAAGGTGTGAGGTTAAGAGGTTCACTTGGGCTCTCTCTTGTTTGTTCATATAGGCCTGAAGTAATATGAACTTTCCTCTTATCACTGCTTTTGCTGCATCCCAGAGATTCTAATATTTTGTATTGTTATTTTCATTTGTCTGTATGTATCTTTTGCTCTCCACGCTTATTTCTTCTTTGACCCACTCATTTTTTAAAAGTATGTTGTTTTGTTTTCACATTTTTATGGGTTTTTTTCTTTTTTTTGCAGTTGAATTCTAGTTTCAAGACTTTATGATCAGAAAATGTCCTTGGTACAATTTCAATTTTTCTGAATTTGCTGATGTTATTTTTGTGGCCCAACATATGATCAATTCTTGAGAATGTTCCATGTATACTGGAGAAAAATGTATACTCTATAGCTTTGGAATGAAATGTCCTGTAGATGTCTATCATATCCAATTGCTCTATTGTTTTGTTTAAGGCCATATTTCTTTATTGATTTTCTCTTTGGATGAACTATCTAGAGCCATCAGCGGTGTATTGAGGTCTCCAAGTACGATTGTATTTTTGTCAGTTTTTGTTTTTAGGTCACTCAGTAGCTGTCTTACATATTTTGGTGCTCCTTGGTTTGGTACATATATATTAAGAAGTGTTATGTCTTCTTGATTCAGTGTCCCCTTAATCATTATGAAATGACCATTTTTGATTCTGATTACTTTTGCTGTCTTGTATTCAGCATTGTTAGATATGAGTATTGCTACTCCTGCTTTTATTTTGGATGTTATTTGTTTGGAATATTGTTTTCCAGCCTTTCACTTTGAATTTGTTTTTATCCTTTTTGTTTAAATGTGTTTCTTTTAGGCAGCATACTGCTGGGTTTTCTTTTTTAATCCATTCTGCTATTCTGTGTCTTTTTATTGGTGAGTTAAATCCATTTACATTTACTATAATTATTGGCACTTGAGGGTTTGCTATTGCCATTTTATATATTGCTTTCTGTTAGTTCTTTATCTTGTTTGATTCTTTTTTTTTGTTTTTTTTATCATTTGTTTTTGTTTGGTTGTAATCCATACTTCTTTACTCTGTTACTTCCTTTTTCAAGCCATGTGTTTCTGTGGTTATTTTTTCAAGGGTTGTTACCATTAAGTAATAAAAAGGATACCTACCATGTTTATTGTAGTACACTATCTTATGAGTGCTACTGCACTCCGTTGTCCTTTGCTACTGTTAATCTTCGTCCTCTCCCCTTTTTTGTTTTTTCTTGTCACAATTTAAATTTGTTTTTATTGTGTTCTTGGTGGAGCTTTTACTTGTGTTTTTGTTTTGTTTTGTTCTTTGCATCTGGTTGAAAAACCCCCTTTAGTATTTTCTGAAGTGGGGGTTTTCTGATGATAAATTCCCTCATCCTTTTTGTATCTGTGAATATTTTTATTTCTCCTTCATATTTGAAAGATAGCTTTGATGAGTATAGTATTATTAGCTGAAAGTTCCTCTCTTTCAGGACTCTAAATATTGGGTCCACTCTCTTCTAGCTGAGAAATCTGATGATAACCTAATAAGCCTTTCTTTATATGTTGTATTCTTCTTTTCCATGGCTGCCTTGAGAAATTTTTCTTTGTTTTGGTTTGTGCTAATTTCATTATGATGTGCCTTGGAGTAGGTTTTGTGGGGTTAAGTTAACTTGGTATTCTATTTTCTTCTTGAATTTCAGGCTTTAGTTCTTTCCACAGGCTTGGGAAGTTCTTGTCCATTATTTGTTTGAATATGTTTTCCATTCCATTTTCTGTCTCTTCTCCTTCTGATATACCTATTATTCTTATATTACTCTTTTTGATGGAGTCAGGCAATTCCTATAGGGCTTTCTCATTTTTTTTAATTTGTGAGTCTCTCTCTTCTTCTTTCTCTTGTGCCTCAAGTTGCTTGTCTTTTATTTCACTAATCCTCTTTTCTATCTATTAGCCTGTTCTATTAGTTAAGCTTGTTACCTCATTTTTAGTTCATAAATTGAGTTTTTCATCTCCGTTTGATTTGTTTCCATAGTTTCAATTTCCTTGGCAATATATTTTTTGTGTACATTGAATTGTTTTTTGAGCTCCCTAAATTGCCTTTCTGTGTTTTCTTGTATATCTCTGAGTATTTTTAGGATTTCTATTTTAAATTCTCTGTCATTTAACTCCAAGGTTTCCAATGTATTAAAAATTTTTTTCCATAAATTTTTCCTCATCTATCTGTGCTACATGTCTGTATTTTTTTTTTAATAAATTTTTATTAATGGTAATGGGATGACATTAATAAATCAGGGTACATATATTTGAAGAAAACATGTCTAGGTTTTTTTGTCATCAAATTATTTTGCAAACCCCTCGCCCAAAGTCAGATTGTCCTCCGTCACCCTCTATCTAGTTCTCTGTGCCCCTCCCCTTCCCCCTAACTCTCTCCCTCCCTCCCTCCCATGTCCTCCCTCCCCCCCCCCACCCTTGGTAACCACCACACTCTTGTCCATGTGTCTTAGTCTCATTTTTATGTTCCACCAATGTATGGAATCATGTAGTTCTTGTTTTTTTCTGATTTACTTATTTCACTCCTTATAATGTTATCAAGATACCACCATTTTGCTGTAAATGATCCGATGTCATCATTTCTTATGGCTGAGTAGTATTCCATAGTGTATATGTGCCACATTTTCTTTATCCAGTCTTCTATTGAAGGGCTTTTTGGTTGTTTCCATGTCTTGGCCACTGTGAACAGTCCTGCAATGAACATGGGGCTACATGTGTCTTCACGTATCAATGTTTCTGAGGTTTTGGGGTATATACCCAGTAGAGGGATTGCTGGGTCATAAGGTAGTTCTATTTGTAGTTTTTTGAGGAACCACCATACTTTCCTCCATAATGGTTGTACTACTTAACAGTCCCACCAACAGTGAATGAGGGTTCCTTTTTCTCCACAGCCTCTCCAACATTTGCTATTACCCATCTTGTTGATAATAGCTAATCTAACAGGAGTGAGGTGGTATCTCATTGTAGTTTTGATTTGCATTTCTCTAATAACTAATGAAGCTGAGCATCTTTTCATATATCTGTTGGCCATTTGTATCTCTTCCTGGGAGAAGTGTCTGTTCATGTCCTCTTCCCATTTTTTTATTGGATTGCTTGTTTGTTTGTTGTTGAGTTTTATGAGTTCTTTGTAAATTTTGGATATTAGGCCCTTATCTGAGCTGTCGTTTGAAAATATCAGTTCCCATATAGTTGGCTGTCTGTTTATTTTGATATCAGTTTCTCTTGCTGAGCAAAAACTTTTAATTCTGATGTAGTCCCATTCATTTATCTTTGCCTTCACTTCTCTTGCCATTGGAGTCAAGTTCATAAAATGTTCTTTAAAACCCAGGTCCATGATTTTAGTACCTATGTCTTCTTCTATGTACTTTATTGTTTCAGGTCTTATATTTAGGTCTTTGATCCATTTTGAATTAATTTTAGTACACGGGGACAGGCTGTAGTCGAGTTTCATTCTTTTGCATGTGGCTTTCCAGTTTTCCCAACACCATTTGTTGAAGAGGCTTTCTTTTCTCCATTGTGTGTTGTTGGCCCCTTTATCAAAGATTATTTGACCATATATATGTGGTTTTATTTCTGGGCTTTCTATTCTGTTCCATTGGTCTGAGTGTCTATTTTTCTGCCAATACAATGCTGTTTTGATTATCATGGCCCTATAATATAGTTTAAAGTCAGGTATTGTAATGCCCCCAGCTTCATTCTTTTTCCTTAGAATTGTTTTGGCTATTCGGGGTTTTTTATAGTTCCATATAAATCTGATGATTTTTTGTTCCATTTCTTTAAAAAATCTCATAGGGATTTTGATGGGAATTGCATTAAATTTGTATATTACTTTGGGTAATATGGCCATTTTGATTATATTTATTCTTCCTATCCAAGAACAAGGAATATTTTTCCATCTCATTGTATCTTTTTCGATTTCCCTTAACAATGCTTTGTAATTTTCATTATATAGGTCCTTTACGTTCTTTGTTATGTTTATTCCTAGGTATTTTATTTTTTTTTGTTGCAATCGTGAAGGGGATTATTTTTTTGAGTTTGTTTTCTAATATTTCATTGTTGGCATATAGAAAGGCTATGGACTTTTGTATGTTAATTTTGTATCCTGCGACCTTACTGTATTGGTTTATTGTTTCTAATAATGTTTTTGTGGAGTCCTTCGGGTTTTCGATGTATAGGATCATATCATCAGCAAAAAGTGATAGCTTTACTTCTTCTTTTCCGATATGGATGCCTTTTATTTCTTTGTCTTGTCTGATTGCTCTGGCCAGAACTTCTAGCACCACGTTGAATAAGAGTGGAGAGAGTGGACAACCCTGTCTTGTTCCTGATTTAAGGTAGAAAGTCCTCAGTTTTATGCTGTTTAATAGGATGTTGGCTGATGGTTTATCATATATGGCCTTTATCATGTTGAGATATTTTCCTTCTATACCCATTTTGTTGAGAGTCTTAAACATAAAATTGTGTTGTATTTTATCAAAAGCCTTTTCTGCATCTATTGATAAGATCATGTGGTTTTTGTTCTTTGTTTTGTTGATATGGTGTATTACGTTAACCGTTTTGCGTATGTTGAACCATCCTTGAGATTCTGGGATGAATCCCACTTGATCATGATGTATTATTTTTTTAATATGTTGTTGTATTCGGTTTGCCAGTATTTTGTTTAGTATTTTAGCATCTGTATTCATTAGAGATATTGGTCTGTAGTTTTCTTTCTTTGTGCCATCCTTGCCAGGTTTTGATATGAGGGTTATGTTGGCCTCATAAAATGTGTTTGGAAGTATTGCTTCTTCTTCAATTTTTTGGAAGACTTTGAGTAGAATAGGAACCAAGTCTTCTTTGAATGTTTGATAGAATTCACTAGTATAACCGTCTGGGCCTGGACTTTTATTTTTGGGGAGATTTTTAATAGTTTTTTCTATTTCCTCCCTGCTGATTGGTCTGTTTAGGCTTTCTGCTTCTTCATGACTCAGTCTGGGAAGGTTGTATTGTTCTAGGAATTTATCCATTTCTTCTAGGTTGTTGTATTTGGTGGCATATAATTTTTCATAGTATTCTACAATAATTCTTTGTATTTCTATGATGTCTGTGGTGATCTCTCCTCTTTCATTTTGGATTTTATTTATTTGAGTCCTGTGTCTTTTTTCCTTGGTGAGTCTTGCCAAGGGTTTGTCAATTTTGTTGATCTTTTCAAAGAACCAGCTCCTTGTTTTATTGATTTTTTCTATAGTTTTTCTGTTCTCTATTTCATTTATTTCTGCTCTGATTTTTATTATCTCCTTTCTTCGGCTGGTTTTGGGTTGTCTTTGTTCTTCTTTTTCTAGTTCCTTAAGGTGTGAAGTTAAGTGGTTTACTTCGGCTCTCTCTTGTTTGTTCATATAGGCCTGAAGTGATATGAACTTTCCTCTTATTACTGCTTTTGCTGCATCCCAGAGATTCTGATATGTCGTATTTTCATTTTCATTTGTCTGTATGTATCTTTTGATTTCTGCGCTTATTTCTTCTTTGACCCATTCATTTTTTAGAAGTATGTTGTTTAGTTTCCACATTTTTGTGGGTTTTTCCCCCTCTTTTTTGCAGTTGAATTCTAGTTTCAAGGCTTTATGATCAGAAAATATGCTTGGTACAATTTCAATTTTTCTAAATTTGCTGATATTGTCTTTGTGGCCCAACATATGGTCAATTCTTGAGAATGTTCCATGTACACTAGAGAAAAATGTATACTCTGTCGCTTTGGGATGAAGTGTCCTGTAGATGTCTATCATATCCAGATGTTCTAGTATTTCGTTTAAGGCCACTATATCTTTATTGATTCTCTGTTTGGATGACCTATCTAGAGCCGTCAGCAGTGTATTGAGGTCTCCAAGTATGATTGTATTTTTGTTAGTTTTTGTTTTAAGGTCAATAATTAGCTGTCTTATATATTTTGGTGCTCCTTGGTTTGGTGCATATATATTAAGGATTGTTATGTCTTCTTGATTCAACTTCCCCTTAATCATTATGAAATGACCATTTTTGTCTCTGAGTACTTTTTCTGTCTTGTAGTCAGCATTATTAGATATGAGTATTGCTACGCCTGCTTTTTTTTGGGTGTTGTTTGCTTGGAGTATTGTTTTCCAGCCTTTCACTTTGAATTTGTTTTTATCCTTGTTGCTTAGATGTGTTTCTTGTAGGCAGCATATAGTTGGATTTTCTTTTTTAATCCATTCTGCTACTCTGTGTCTTTTTATTGGTAAGTTTAATCCATTTACATTTAGTGTAATTATTGACACTTGTGGGTTCCCTACTGACATTTTATAAATTGCTTTCTGTTAGTTTTGTTTCTAGTTTGATTCTTCTCTTTTGTTTTTCTATCATTTGTTTTTGTTTGTTTGTGTTCCATACTTCTTTCCTCTGTTGCTACCTTTTTTAAGTCAAGTGTTTTTGTGGTGGTTTTTTTAAGGGTGGTTACCATTAAGTAATGAAAAGGGTACCTACCATATTCATTGTAGTACCCTATCTTATAAGTATTTCTGCACTTCATCGTCCTTTGCTACTGTTAATCTCCATCCTCTCCCCCCTTTTTTTCCTTTGTTGTCACAGTTTAAGTTTGGTTTTATTGTGTTCTTGGTGGAGCTGTTACTTGTGGTGTTGTTTTCTTTTGTTCTTTGAATCTGGTTGGAAAACCCCCTTTAGTATTTCCTGGAGTGGGGGCTTTCTGTTGATAAATTCTCTCATCTTTTCTGTATTTGTGAATGTTTTTATATCTCCTTCATACTTGAAGGATAGCTTTGATGGGTATAGTATTCTTGGCTGAAAGTTCCTCTCTTTCAGGGCTTTAAATATTGGGGTCCACTCTCTTCTAGCTTGTAGAGTTTCTGCTGAGAAATCTGATGATAATCTAATAGGCCTTCCTTTATATGTTGTATGCTTCTTTTCCCTGGCTGCCTTGAGAATTTTTTCTTTGTCATTGGTTTGTGTCATCTTTATTATGATGTGCCTTGGAGTGGGTTTGTTGGGGTTAAGAAAACTTGTTGTTCTGTTTGCTTCTTGAATTTGAGGCTTTAGTTCCTTCCACAGGCTTGGGAAGTTCTCGTCTATTATTTGTTTGAGTATATTCTCCATTCCATTTTCTTTCTCTTCTCCCTCTGATATACCTATTATTCTTATGTTATTCTTTCTGATGGAGTCAGACAATTCCTGTAGGGCTTTCTCATTTTTTATTATTTTTGAGTCTCTTTCTTCTTCTCTCTGTTGTGCCTCAAGTTGTTTGTCTTCTATTTCACTAATCCTATCTTCAATCTGGGCTGTTCTGTTAGCTAAGCTTGTTACCTCGTTTTTCAGCTCGTGAATTGAGTTTTTCATTTCTGTTTGATTTGTTTTTATAGTTTCAATTTCCTTGGTAATATATTCTTTGTGTTCATTGAGTTGTTTTCTGATCTCCCTATATTGCCTTTCTGTGTTTTCTTGTATATCTCTGAGTATTTTTAAGATTTCTATTTTAAATTCTCTGTCATTTAGCTCCAAGGCTTCCAATATGTTAAGTCTTTTCTCCATAGATTTTTCCACATCTATTTGTGTTACCTCTCTTTCTTTTGTATCCATAATATTCGATTTCCTCTTTCTTATCGGCATCTGAGGGTGGTCTTATTGATAGCACTAATTAGAATTAATAAAGAGTAAAAAGTAAAAAAAAGAAAAAAAAAAAAGGTAAAACACCCCCCCCAAAAAAAAACAGTAATAATTTATTATTTCCCCCTTTTTTTCTCTCTTCTCTTTCCCTCCTCTCCCCTCCTCAGGGAAATATCGTGCCTATAATGGAGGGCCTGATTTGGGGTGAAGAGTTCAAGGGGCTATAAAAGGGAGTAGGGACCTACTAAATGCAAAAAAGAAAAAAAAAAAAAGGAAGAAAATCTTAGACAAGCATAAGATGATTTGCTTGTAAGTGATGGTCAACTAAGAGATATAGTGAGAAGGATAAGAGGGAACCAGAAAAAAGGACCAAAAAAGAATAATAAACAAGAAAAAATAAAAATAATAAGTAAAAATCTGTTGTATTAAGTGGAGCGAAGACTAAATACAATGGAGACCTTGGGTTGGGAGGACCCAAAATGCCACAAAAATAAACAAACAAGAAAAAAAAAAAAACAAAAGCAAAAAAGAGAAATAAAGCCAAAAAAAAGCCTTGAGTCCCAAATTAACTAATTTGTTCGTGATTGAGGATTATATTGGAGGAAAGTAAAATGAGAAAAGAAAAAACGAATAGAAAGGAAAAAATAAGAAAAAGAGAAAAACGAAGGAAGAAATAAAATAGGAAGAGAAAAAAACAAAATAAAGCAAGACAAAAAAAAAAACAACAAAAGAGGAGAGAGTGAGAGTTAAGTGTTTTGGAGTATAACCTTAAAGGAGGGTGAGGATGAAGAAGAAAAATAAAATGCAACACTCATGGGTAGTGTAGTTCAAGAAAGGGGAAGCATAAGATGGGCAGAGAATAGAAGGACCGAGGTGGAGGAAATAAAGGTAAAAAGATAGAACAAACAAACAACAACAACAACAAAAATAATTAGTGGATCAAGTTGTAAAGTCTGTGGGTTTTTCTTGATTTTGAGAGGTTAACTTCTTCCTTTTTCTTTTCTCTCCCTCTTCCTGGTCGGTGACTCTGTACCCCAGGCTCTGCCCCTGTGTCACTCTTAGTTAGGGATTTGCAGTTGATGGGATTCTATGGCAATGTCATATAATTGGCTTTAGTCTTGCTGGAAGTAAAGGCTTGTTGGCGTTTGCAGGGTCCAACGATGAGAGAGTTTGCTTTCCTGGATTCTCTCTCCTAGTCCCCCCTTTCTGAATTAGCAGCCTGGTGATCCAGCTATAAGGCTGCAACTGCTTCTGCCTGGGGAGTAAGAGGCTCAAAGAGCTGGGAAATCCCCACTCTATCCCCACTCAGTGCAAGGCTTTGGGAAAGGCTCTGAGAGTCAGGGCCTCCAGTGTAATCAGGCGGGGGTGGGAGTCAATTGTTGTCAAGGTGACTGTTCAGCGCCTAGCATTTAGTTGGACCTCTCAACCCAGGCTTTCCACACTTTGTAGCCTGTTTTTGCAGGGAAGAAGAGGCACTAGTCTCTGCTTACGACTAGTGTAGTATAGACCTTATTATCTGCCAAGTCCTTCTTGTTAGCGTTTATCCCTGAATATGGAGGCTCTATCAATCAGAAGTTGCCCCCGCCCCTTTAGCGAGAGGCACTAAAAAATATCACGCCTCTTGTCTTGGATCGCTGAACTGAGAGAGATCTTATCAATTAGAACCGAGGGTGCGCAGATTTTATGGGTTAAGCTAATTTCAGTGATTGGGTCGCAGCTGTGCTTCCGAAGGTATTTTAGGCTGCCTGCGCGCGCCCCTCCCCCAACGCTTGATTGTTAGCTTGAATGGCTGGGTGAGGTGCCCCGCCCACGGAGAGAATCTCCCAAGCCTCTCCCGCTCGCCCCGCTGCTGGCGGCTGGACCGCACCAGGCGCAGGATAATGGAGCCCCCTGGGTGTGCGGGCCAGCAGGGCGCCCTGGGCGCGTAGAATGCCCAAGGCACGCGCGTGAATGGGGCGCTCCGGGCACCGGTGGCCGGCGACCCCCACTCGCAGTGTGCGGGCCGCTGGGAACGTCAGCGGTGCTCAACCGGCTGCTCGCGGCGGCCGCTCGCGGCGGCTCGCGGTTCCCAAGTATATGGGCTGACTCACCACAGGCGCACTTCCTTGCGGTTTGAAAGAACGTCCCTGTGGTCGATTCCTCCACACCCTCGTCTCTCAGATTCAAGTGATAACAGTCCTTTCACTATCAGTTTGTGTGGAACTCCGGAATGCTCCGAGGATAAATTTTTCTGTTTCTAGTTGATAAATTTGTTGTGATTTAGGGGAGAGCTGTCGGACGCGCTGCTCACGGCGCCATTTCCGTGACGTCACTCCTCTACATGTCTGTCTTTTGTATCTATTATACTCAATTTTCTTTTTCTTAATGGCATCTGAGGATGGTTTTGTTAATAACACTAATGAGAATTATAAAGAATAAAAAGTTTAAAAAAGACAATAAAAAATTATTAAAATTTTTTTTTCTTTAAGAAAATACCATGAAAAACTGAGAATTATATTGTGCTAAATGGAACAAAAACTACCTATAATGGAAGGCCTGAGTTGGGGAGAAGTGACAAAGGGGCAAAAAATGAGGGACCCACAAAATGCAAAAGAGGAAAAAAATTGTATTAAGAATAAACTAATTTGCTTGTAAATGATGGTTAAATGAGAGATATAGTGAAAGAGATAGTAAGATAAGAAGAAAAAAATACTAATGTATTAAGTAGAACAAAAACTACATAGAATGGAGAGCTGGGGTTGGGGGGAATGCTAATGAGTTAATAAAAGCGAAGTAAAAAGCACACAAAATGCCATAAAAAAAATTTGAATCCCAAATAAAATAATTTGTTTGTGAGTGAGGATTGAATGAGAGAAAATGTAAAAAAAAAGTGAAGAAACTAAAAGAGAGGGAGAAATAAGAAAAAGAAAAAAAGAAGAAAAGAAAAAAAAGGAGACAGCTAAGGGTTTTGAGTGTAACTCTCATAGAGAGAAAGAAAAAAAAATGAGAAATGTAACACTTATGGGTAATGTAGTTCAAGATGAAGAGAAAAGAATAAGATGAGCAGAGGATAAAAGGACCAAGGTGGAAGAAGAAAAAAAAAGAAAGATAAGAAAATGAAAGAAACAAAAAAAAAAAAGTAGAAAAGTTATAGAGACTGTGGATTATTCTTGATTTTGAGAGGTTATCTTCTTTCTTTTTCCTCTTCCTGATTGGTGGCACTGTGCCCCAGGCTCTGCCCCTGTGTCACGCTTAGGTAGAGATTTTCAGTTGATGTGTCGCTATAGCAATATCATATATTAGGCCTCAGACTTGTTGGTAGTCGGGGTTTGTTAGATTTGCAGGCTCCAACAATGGAAGGGTCCATTTTTCCAGATCCTCTCTCCTAGTCTCTCCTTCCTGAATTAGCAGCCTGGTGATCCAGCTATGAGGTTGCCCCTGCCACTGCCTGGAGAGTAAGAGGCTCAAAGAGCTGGCAAATCCCCACTCTATTTCACTCAGTGCAGGGCTTTGTTAGTCATAGCCACCAGCATAATCAGGCAGGGCTGGGAACCTCTTGTTCTCAAGGTGTCCTTCTATGAGCCTCCAGGCATGTCTAGTATGCCTCAGCACTCTGTGGGACCACTCTCCCCCAGGCTTTTTGCACTTTGTAACCTGTTTTGGCTGAGAAGAAGATGCCCTACTCATTGCCTGCGGAACAAGAAGTCTTAAAAGCTGCCAGGTCCTTCCTTTTAGCACACAGCCCTGAGTATGAAAGCTCTTCCAATCAGAGCCACCAGCTTAAGAAGGTAGGGAGGCGTGTTGACTTCCCCAGGTATTTCTAGTTAAATTTGCCTTAGCATTCCATGGGATTGCTTTCTGCAGGCTTCTCCCCTGTTACAAAGCCTACAGTCTAGACTGCAGTGTTCTCTGAGGCCTGTTCCATAGGAATGTGTTTTTCACCCTGTATTGGCTGGCAGGAAGTTGCCCCCGCCACTACGTGCAGAGCAAGTGGCACTAAAAAATATTACGTCTCTTGTCTTAGATCGCTGACCTGAAAAAGAAGACCTTGTCAGTCAGAGCCTGATAAGCCAGTTGGGAAGTGAGCAGACTGTGGGTTAAGCTAATTTCAGCAATTGGATCTGTGGATCTGCTCCAGAGACTGTCTGCAAGCTGCCTGCATGCCCCTCCCCTTTCCATATTTTTCCTTCCCTGGGAATGTTTTTTGTTAGACTGAATGGTTGGTGGGGAGGCACCCTGTCAGCCCAGAGAGGCTGGGAATAGGAAAGTTCACTTTTGCACACTCCCTGCATACTGTTGTTCGGGGAGCAAGGATTACACTGAGACTCTGGTCGCAGCTCACACAGAGGCTACAGCTGACTGTCTCTGACCCTGTCCCTCTGTCCTGGAATGCAGGCACCCACACCGGGGCACTAGGAGGAAGCACTCGTACACTGTCTGCGCTCGCCAACCAGGATATCGGGGGTAATGGAGGCCTCCACTCGCCAGCCTATGCCGGGGTCTGGTGCCGGTGTTAGCTCTCATGGGCTGAGTTGTCGCGGGCACACTCTTTCCTCAGCATGAACGTCTCTGCCCCAGCCCAGCTCGCTCCCCCCCAGCCCCCACTCTCTCTCAGTTCCAAGTGAAAGCAGCCCTTGCTCAGGTCAGTGAGGAAGGCGGAGTGTTCTGTTCTCCATCTTATTTCCTTCAGGGTTGATTATATATTTAGCCACCTTTTCACCCAATCATACCTTTGTTTAGTGTGTGGGTCTTACAGACGCTCCTGGGATTGTTTTTCCTGTCTCTAGTTGTAGAACTTGTTGAAATTTTGGGGAGAGGTATCGGCAGCTCTCTTCATGGTGCCATTTCTCTGATGTCACTCCCTATTAAATGTCGAGTCTTGATTTTTATTGGCACATTTGTGCCTGGGATTGACCCTAAGGTTGCTGACTGTGAGACTCAACTGTGATCAAGGTGAGAAAACTGCTGTGCTGACCACACAATGCAGAATTTACCTCAGTAGGGTCTGGTGTCTGCTCAGATCTCCCTCTGAGTAGGCCTCTGGTGAAGCTTACTGGATCCTGCTCTGATATTGTTTGATGCTGAGAGTGTTGTTTCTTCTGGGAAGGACTCTGGTGAAGGCCAATGCTAGATGCTGCCTGTGACCAGCACTGGTGGACCTGTTTGGGGCTACAAAGTGATTCACAGTTTGTGGCTGCCTCTACTGAGCCTGGGTGTGCATGAGAAGGACCAAACTGCTTACCAAGACTCTGAGAAATTTCCAATTGTGCAACTAATGTAGAAAATATTTCAGATTTAACATTTAAATAAAAAAATACTATATAAATTAGAAAAGCAGGAATTTCCAAAAATTTTCTAGCAATTTTCTGAATTCTTCATTTGTAATTATATCAAACTTTTTCATTCTCATATTAAGCCTTTTTTTCTTCTAAAAATGTGTTCAATCTATTCACAATTCCTTCCCTGTTTCTTCTTGTCCTTCATTTCTATGTTCTTTATCCTGGAGACAGGGCTTTACTATCAGTTTCCTACAAACCTATGTAGTTTTAAAGTCTAGGCCTATTCTAGTCATGCTGAATCTCTCTCTGATATATTTTGTGTTTTTAAAAAATGTTTTAGTATAATTATATGTTGTATCTTAACATATTTCTCTCACCAAAATTACACCCATCTCTTTTCAAAATTGGGTATAAATGTTAATGACATCTTTGAAATTACACTTGATCATTATTTTCAGAGATGCTTTCTCTGTTTTGGGGGTGGGGATTAATTCTGGCTCTATAGTCTTTGTTATGCATGCCACAGAAACAATAAAATTTTTTTGTTAGTTAGCATTAGTCTTATTATAATTTCTTGTTACAGAAAATTATCATACCAGAAAATTATCAGTGATAAATTATCCACAACCATTAAATCCTTGTCATCTATATATAACTTTAGTTTTATTCTGATACTTTCCTGAAAGTTCTACCATTTGCTGCATATGCTACATGACAGTTTCTGTCTCCACATTAAAAACAAACAAACCCGGAGCTGTGTGGAACAGGGTTGTAAAAGCTTAACCTATTAACACCACAAAGAACAGACTCTTTCAACAGGGTTCAGTGTGATTCTGTGGGCATAGATGTTTGAGCTGGCATCTCTTAAATAACTTTTAGATTAATGTGTATGAAAGTCTACCATGACTTGATGTTGATTCCACTGAATTTTTCTTAATTTCCTTGGCCTGGAGTTCTGGGTACTGGAAAGTAAAGCATTGGGTTAGTTAGAACAAAAACAATTTTCCCCTGGCTCTTAAATTTATGTACAGGTGTATTCATCACAGTTTTTAGAATTACTAAACCTGAGAACAAACATTAAGGGGAAATGGTTAAATGTATCTATATAGTGCAATTTCTTAGCCACTAAAATATGTGTTCAAAGAGTTTTTAGTGAGAAGTTACAAACTCTATATTGAGCATGGTTCGAATTATATAAATACATATGTACATATAAACCCATTTTCTGCCCACTGACTTCATTTTGCTAGATCAGCTTTTCCCACTGCTAATAATCTTCCACCTCACTGGTATGCATGATCCTTTGATATGCCCAGTTTCTCCCTATTCATTAGGATTTTGCTACCTTCACTTCACTCTCAAGCTTGGTTTCACTGTATGTAAATACCTAATCAGGCACAACTAAGTTCCAATTCTTAAACTCTTCAATTAAACATTTGCTTTCTTTATGCTACCAGAACACAGCAGGGGAAATTTGATAGCCCAAAGACTGCATCTATGTAAACACATTACTATTAACCATAACGTGGTCCTCAACACTTATAAGACATCTTAATATTTTTCTAGCCATTTCTATCTTCCATTTTCTAAGTTGACCCATCTGCCTCTCATATTCTTAACTGATAATCTTAAATTATAGAGGAAATATTGCCCCTCCAATCAATGATAGGTGCTTTCCCCAAGTTCTTGTGAGATCATATCCCCTCCAGTCTTTCACTCTGTTTTCTCATGAATCTACTTCTTTTATTCACTAAATCTTTCCTATATTCTTAGATTTACTTTCCTCCTTTTATTTTCTATTCACTTCTCAGCCTATTTCAAACACCTCCTTCCCCAAACCCCAAACTGTTCCATAAAAGTGGTATTCATGTTACCAACACTTTCTAATATATAGAAACTCACTCATTACCTTTCTTGCCTCTCAACGGCCTCCATCTTAGAACATTCTCCTCCTTGCCTGCTCAGATACTACACTGCTAGTTTTATTTCTACCTTCCTTGGGATAGAAACTCAAATACCTTCTTATTTGCCTGTGCTCTCAGGAACCTTGTATCTCAGAGCTGAAACTTACATTATCTCTTAATAATTTTTGCTCTTTCTTTAGGTCCTTATGTGTTCTAACTAATTTCAAAGACTCATTGTCATCTACTTGCTGAATACCCCAGGTTTCTATCAGCAGTGCAGTTTCTCTGTTCTGAGTTTCAGATTGTATACACAACTGTCTAGAGTACATTTCTACTTGGATAGTGCTGCACAATATGTTTAAAAACTAAATCATGATGTAACCATCCTAACTGGCTCTGCCTCTAAAATTTCTTAGAAAATTATATGTTATATTACACTTCCCTCTCCCTTTCTCCCAAATGCAAACCAACCAACAAGTGCTTCCTAAATATGAAGAATATCATCATTCATAACTGACTTACTAAATGCTTGTTAATTTCAATGTAAATATTTAGGAAAGCAAGATATTTAGGTAAGGTGCAAAATATTAACAGATTTCCTCCACATTGGGAAGAAACCATAATGTCATTTAAACAAAGGCATTTAATAAATGAATTAAAATTTATTATATTTTGTAAGTAGTTATCTTGTGAAATGGTGCAATTTCTCCACTTGGAGCACTTTTAAAACAAAGTAGATAACCACATATCTGAACTTGTTTAAGGAGGTTTTACTTTAAGGCAGGAAAGAGAAATTACCTTGCAACTTTCTTTTCTTATTATTATTTTTTAAAATTTGGAGGGGATTATATGGTTCACCAAACTATAAAGGTTTCAACTGTACTACTCAATATAGTGCCACCTACACACCACATCATGCCCCTCCATCCCAAGCAAAGTCTCTTTCTGTCCCCATTTTCCTCCTGTATGCCCCCTCCCTACCTCCACCTCCCTTTTGTCTATTGCCACCTTGTTGTCTGCTTCTATTGTGTTATGTATATAAATTTGTTGGCTAATCCCTTCACCAACCTCCTTCAGAAGACTATAATTTTTTTAAATGTTAAAAACCTTTTAATAAACATTTTTTTCTGTAAACTCTAACTTTCAAAACCAGTCTTCCCTGTATATATTTTTAAATATTTTCTACTCTATCACTAACAGAAGGTTTTGATAAGTATTCTCCTAATTGCTTTTTATTTGTTTGCATGTTTATTTTTTAATCTATGCAGTGCAACTTGGTTTAAATAAAATAAGTCAGTGAATATTATAGAGATTTCCAAATTGTGTATTGGAATAAATTGAGAAGTTAAGATATTGAGGAGCAAAGAAATGATTGGAGTCACATGATAAAAATCAGAATTAATTCCTGTTCAAAAAATGATAATTTCTCAGTAACACTAAACATATTAGATTGCTTATTTTACATTATAATTATTTCTTTCTGAAGCTTTCACACTTACAATTTTAATGATCTCAGAACTCTAAATTCAGTCTGATCTAAATGTAGCTCAAAGATCAGCATGATACATACAGTTCTAGAAAAACATTTAATATTATAGAGACGTTCACCTAAAACCTATGTTTTGATGAACATCACCCCATTAAATTTAAATTTAAAAATTAAAAAAAAAACATTTAATAGCTGTCATTTACTGTGCTTCTAATTGGTGGTAGGCATTATACTACCAATTTTTCTTTAATTTTATTTTAAGTATGAGAATCTTTCAAGATTGACATCAAGAACCTGCAGTCAATAAATTTATCAAGATTTTACAACTAAGAGAAGCAGAGCAGTACTTGAAATAAGTGTCTCTAATTTCTAATTGTAAATAAAGTTGTATGTAAGTTCCTAGATATTAATTTTTATTTTCTTTCTTTTATCTATACTCTCCCCCTGTATTTTTGACTATGTAATATCTACTTTTTTCAATAAACAGAAGTTCATATATGTAAAGGAGTGTGTAATATGGGATTATTTTATCATAACAATGTTGAATAATTTCCAAGGAATCAATAGCATTAAAGTTTTGAAGTTTGATGAAGACTTAAATTTCCATTTTTTTACTTTCTCTAATATTATTATAGTAAACTATACAGCTATGGAATAAGTCACCCATTGTTTTATAAAAGACTTTTCTGTTTTAGTTTGGCCTTAGGCAAATTGTTGTGTCATCACTACACTAGAAATTAAGCTGTTTGTGATGACAATTACTTGTGCAATTTCCTGAAATCCCAGACTAGAGCCAAGACCTTGCCCATGATTAAGAACAGCACAATGGAAATACAGAGTTCCATGAAATATGGAATACATCTACTGCAAAAATGATAGGGCTTTTCCTAAGGACATGTAATAAAGAATTCATAAAGAACTTTTAAATCTAAGAATGCCTGCCTATTCTCTAGGGATTAAATATCTTCTTTTTCATAGCTTTTCATATTTCTAGACTGTACATAGGACTATATCAGTTCAACGTCTGCTCCAAATAAAATATTATACCTCTCTGTTTTAGTTCTGTGTATCTTGATTAGATTTTCTTTTTGACAAAATCCTGATTTTCACATTTGAAATATTAAAGAACTTTCACACTTGTTTTTCATTCTCAATTCAAACAGGTGAAGAAAAAAAAATCCTTACAAGTTTTTCCCAGAGCCTAAGGGGTTAATTTGCAAGATCTTGAATCTCTGGAAAACAGATTGCTTTAGCCATAAAAAAAAAAAAGTAGATCTTAGATGTTTTCTGATAATCTGCAGATCAGTGCTATGTTCAGCACATCCTTTCTATGAAAAGATTAGAGACATCTGAATTACATAGATTCAGGGATAATTAACCTGATTTTCATTTAGCTTTTTAAAAAAGTGAGTATAGAGTCTTGTGTATCAAAGCTTTAGGGTCCCTTGTGCAAATTACAGTGGCAGTAACATAGTCACTTTAATAAGAAGTTGCATTTTTTTCTGTTTCAAATCCAAATGCTACCATCAGTCCGTAAATTGATCCTAATCTATTACATTTGAGTTCTCTTTTTGAAGGCAATCAGGACATGGAGTCCCATACGGAAACAATCTTTATTTTCCATTGGCTGCATGTGTTGCATGTCTAATGAAATGCATTTCACATATTTATTTTAAGTATGTGATAGAATTACAACATTGACAACTTTCATAATAATCAAAAAATATGATGCATTTTAAACAGATGGTGGTGCCTTGCTCTGTCATAAAAAAGCTTAAATAAAATGTATTTAATTCTATAATTATAAATATATGGATTATGTACATTTTATTTGCATAAGTATAAAAATATTTGCTATTGAACAAACAAGCAGAGTTTTGCAGTACTTGGATATTTTTCATTTTACTCCTAGCAATTTTTGTGAATACAACAGTGAAAAGTCTCTGAATTTCTGCTGGTGAGATCATTGTTGGTTATTGATCTGTATTTGTCTATAACAAGAAGATTGGTTGAAAAACAATTCTCTAAGTTAAATTAGTAACACAGTAATTGCAATCAATATTGTACTACACTCAATGTTTGCTCCAATTTTCTTCAAAATTAAAATTGTCCTCTCATTATCTCCAAATTTTACAAATTAATGTTATTTCTTAATTTAATGCAACATATAATGTTTCTAAATTATAGCAATGATAATTACTATACTAAAAAGTCAGAAATTGCTTTATTTAATAACTAATAGATTCCCGAGTGCCAATTTTAAGTGGAAATCAGACCGCTTAGGAAAATTAAAACTATGGTTTTCTCTTTGATATAATGGCACTAAAAATATACTTATGCTCAAAATTTTTAATTTGGAAGATAATAGAATAGTTATAGAGATTCCTACAATTATTCAGTATTTTTATGTCTTTCTAAGATTTAACTTTTTAAGGCCTCTACAAAATCATAGGTAGCAGGGTAATTTTCATTTCAGATGAAATTTATATGTACATCATTTAAGAAGAATGGAAAAGAAATTACTGTTAATTCTTTTAAAAATTTCTCTTTAGAAATGAAAGTGCTCCTAAAACAATCGTGCTTTAGGTCAATTGTTTTATGGTTTCCTTCACATTCTACATCACCTACTTTGTGAAGGGAAGTTCAAGATTGAAATAAATGTGAAGTATATCTTAGTCTCTTACTGCTTTGCAGAAAAAAATTTATATTTGAACAGGTGTTTTTAATTTGGGGCCCAATGACACCTAGGCATTCTAAGAAAGGGATTCGGGGGGTTCATGAACTCCCTGAAATTGTATGCAAGGTATCATGTATTTGTGCATATATAAATTTTTATAGGGAGAAAATCCATGTCCGTCTCACAAAGAGTCCAGAACCACTACACTGTAGCAAGATCTTCAACGTTTCTTCCTGGAGGTCCTTGAATTCCGTCTACATGATATCTATCACTTAGTACACATCTGCTGAGTTACTTTGTTTGCAATCAACAGAAACAGTTCCTGACTGGCTTTAGCATAACACAAATCTATTGTAAAGACATGAAATAGATCAAAAAGCTTAAAGGAAAAACGAAGAACCAAATTTGGGAGAAAGCTGGATAGGGCAAAGTCAAGGCTCCAAGAGGAGTAAGCTAATTTGTAGTTTTATCACTAGTAACTGCTGAGAATAATCAGCAGCCGAATTGTCTCATCCTATTGCTGAATATTCTGATAACGAACTCAAAGAGAGTCCAATTGTCTTATCCTCTGGTTTTCCAAGACATGAAATTTTGATAGAAGTTCAATAATGACTTTACAAAGTTAGTTAAGCAATTTCCCCAAAGGATATTGAAGGGATGTGTATGTGTGTGCATGCATGTGTGTGTGCGCATGTGTACATGTGCATATATATATATATATATATATATATATATATATATATAATGTGCTTGGTTAATAGGACCATATAGGGGTCAAGTGTACACTTCTATGACACATGGTCTGTCATATTACATTGCACCCCCCCCACACTCAAAGTCAAATCATCTTCTTTCAGGATATATTTGACCCCCTTTACCCTCCAGGTCATCACCACCTTCCCTCTGGTAACCACCATACTGTTTTCTGTGCCTGAGTTTTAGTTTTATATCTCACATATGAATGAAATTATATAGTTATTAGCTTTTCCTGACCGACTCATTTTGCTTAGCTTAATTTTCTCAAGGTCCATCCATGTTGCTGCAAATGGCAGTATTTCATCTTCTCTTATGGCTGAGTAGTATTCCACTGTATATATATTCTGCATCTTCTTTATCCAATCCTCTATCAAAGGATACTTTGGTTGTCTCCAGGTATTGGTCACTGTGACTAATGCTACAGTGAACATAGATTGTATATATGGAATGGACATAGATTGTATTTAGTGGTGTTTTTCTCATGCCTGATTGCTCTGGTTAAGACTTCCAGAACGGTGTTAAATAAGACTGGTGAGAGTGGGCATACTGACCTGTTCCTGATTTTAGAGGGAAAGTTTTCTGGTTTTTACCATTGGGTAATATTGGCTGAGGGTTGATCATATATGGCTTTTATCAAGTTGAGGTAGTTTTCTTCTGTACCTATTTTATTGAGTGTTTTAATCATAAATGAATGTTATCTCTTAACAAATGCTTTAATGCATCTATTGATAAGATCATATGATTTTTATCCTTTGTTCTGTTAATGTGGTGTGTTAAATTGATTAATTGGCATATATTAAACCATACTTGTGCATGTGAAATGAACCCCAATTGATTGTATTGTATTATTTTTTAAATGTATTATTGTATTTAATTTGTTAGTATTTGTTTAAGATTTTTAAATGTGTATTTATCAGAGATATTGGTCTGTAGTTTTCTTTTTTCTATTGTTCTTGTCATGTTTTGGTATCAGGGTTACATTGGTCTCATAAAATATTGTAGGAAGTGCTGCTTCTTTTTCATTTTTTTAGAAGAGTTTAAGAAGTACAGGCACCAAATCTTTTTTTAATTTAGTAGAATTTATTGGTGAAGCCATCTAATCTTGGACTTTTATTATTTAGAAGGTTTTTGATGGTTGTTTATTGATCTTTTTAGAGTAACCAATGCTTCATGCTTTAGTCAAGAAAGGTCATATATTTCTAAAAACTTATCCATTTTTTTCTATGTTATTGAATTTGGTGGCATATAGTCTTTCATATTAGTATTCTAATATGATCTTTTGTATATCTGCAGTGTCTGTGTTAACTTTTCCTCTGTCATTTCTAATTTTGTTTATATGAGGCTATTCTTCTTATTCCTTAGTGAGTCTAGCCAGGGGTTTGTCAATTTTATTAATCTTTTCAAAGAACCAGCTTTTTGTTGTATTATTTTTAAAATAGTCTTCTTGTTCTCTAGTATATTCAATTCTGCTCTTATTTTTATTATTCTTTCTTCTACTCACTGTTTTGCTGTTCTTTTTTTTTTTAGTTCTTTAAGATGTTCTTTGTTACTGCTTTCACTGCATCCCAGAACTTTTTTACAATGAAAAGGACAAAAATAAATAGAAGAAAACAATATCATAAATAAAAGAAACATTTTATTCATTGCAACAATACACTATAATATAATAAATGCATAATTAAAACATTTGTAATATTTTATATTGTAATTATGCTTACATGCCTATTAATTTTTAATAATAATCATAAAAAAGTACTCATTTAGATACAAATATGTCACATCACATGCAATGGATTGACTGCATTGATCAAATACAGGCATTCACAGAGTAATTATCCAATATCCAAAAGGAGGACACTTTTCCAGAGAGGATGGAACTAACAAAAGAAGGACTGTCCTCTCTAAAGGAGGGCCTTATGTATTGTCATTCTCATTTGTCTCTTTATAAATTTTGAGCTTACCTTTTATTTCTTCTTTTACCCAGTCATATTTTAGTAGTATGTTGTTTCATTTCCATATTTATGTGGGCTTCTTCACTTCCTTTTTCCAGTTAATTTCTAATTTCAAAGCATTGTGGTCAGAGAATAAGCTTGTTACAATTTTAGTCTTTTTTACTTTGTTGAACCTAGTTTTGTGACCCAACATAGGTTTATTCTTGAGAATGTTCCTTGTGCACTGAAAAAGAATGTACAATGTGAAGTTCTGAAATAAAAAGTTCTGTAAATGTCAGTTATGTCCATTTGGTCTAATATTTTATTTAAGGCTGATATTTCTGTTTAGATGATCTATCTACAACTGTCAATGGTGTATAAAGATCCCCAACTATGATTGCATGCTTGTCAGTTTCTTCCTTTTGTTCTGTTAGTAGTTGCTGTGTATATTTGGGTGCTCTCTAACTGCTTGCAAATATATTGAGAAGTATTATGTCTGCTTGATGTAGTGCCTCTTGTATTATTACAAAATGCCCATCTTTGTCTCTTGTTACCATTCTTATCTTGAAATCTATTTTGTCAGGTAAAATATGGCTACACTTGCTTTTCTGTGGATGTTACTTGCTTGAAGGGATGTTCTTAAAAGGAAAGGAAGAATGGCATCCAGCTTACTACATAATATTCATGAAACCTAGATATAACCCACTATTGAAAAAACAAGATAGAACTTAGATAAAACCCAAATTTAGTCTGAATGATTTAATGTCTAAGCCAAGGTAAAGTACTTATTCTTTGAACCTACATACAATTTACTTATTAACTCATACAACTTAATGTAATTATTATACAGTGGTACCTCAAGATACAAACAGACCAACATATGAAGTTTTTAAAATACGAGCTGTGACTCGATCTGTATTTTTGTTTGAGATCTGAGCAAAATTCTGAGTACAAGTCGTGATTCAGGAAGCTGCTGCTGGTTGGCGCATTGGCGCATGAGTCCATATCAGCAATTTGATATACGAGTTGACTGACTTACGAGCTCAGTTACAGAATGAATTAAATTTGTATCTCAAGGTACCACTGTAATTACCCATTTGAGGTTACTTATTTTGCCTTTAATATTAAAGTGATCTCCCAACATGTTTCTCTAAAACCGTGATGGCGAACCTTTTTATAAAAACTGCCCACTTTTGCAGTGCTGGTCAACCTGGTCCCTCCTGCCCACTAGTGGGTGTTCCAGCTTTCATGGAGGCCCAATCCTGGCGCCATATGGTTGCTCTGCTACCACCCACCATGAAAGCTTGAATATCCACTAGTGGGCGGGAGGGACCAGGTTGACCAGCACTGCAAAAGTTGGTGGTTTTTATAAAAAGGTTCACCATCATGGCTCTATAACCATGTTCTGTTTTTTTCTAACTTATGTCCCCTCAGCAGACAGAGAAATGTTAAAATTCAAAGCTAATCTTTTAAGGAGTAAGCATTATTTTTAAAACAAAATTCAAAGTGTTCAACATGCTCAATATATTTCTTTCTGACCTGGCACTTGCTCTCTTTCTGTTTCTATTTCAAGCCATTTGCCCTCCATATGCCAGTGACACTAATATTTTTTTTTCATTCATTGGAGTACCATGTTTCTTCTTTCTTTAGGTATCTGCTTGTACTGTCTTTACTGTTCTAGAATTGTTTTCCCATCACCTTCACTTAGCTAATGCCTATTTATCTTATTTCCAGGTTCTACTGTAAATGTCATTTCCCAAAAAATTCTTTCCTAAATCCTATTACTGAATTTCCACTTCATATTCTGGGCTTATATATGAGTTTCCTATTATAGACTGATAATTTTATATCTATTACCTCTTTCCAAGTAAAATAATGCTGTTTCTCTTATTTATCACCACATTTCCATCAAAGAACATAAAATAAAATGATAAACAATCAATGATATAAATTCTGCTGTTGGAAATCCCACTACATACAGATCATATTTAGTTGTTTTTTATTTTCTTCCTAAACCATAACTCAGAACCTGACACATAATTTTTGTATGAAAGATATTTGTTGAATGAATAAAATGATGCTGCCTTACATTGACAACACACCTGCTAATGCTAGAAAATATTAGGCACAGAATGTATATTTTTTAAAATTTCTATAAATTATGGATACTTTTATCATCTTCACTATACAGATTCAAAAAAAAAATGAGTGACATAACTTCAATTTTTCCTGAAGTCTGTCAGATTCCAAAGCTGCAACATACTAGATCAAATGGACTTAATTGCTCTTGTAAGTATTAACTTTACTCCAACTACTCAGTATCCACTGCAAATTGTCTGGAGTTTTTGAAATGAGGATTTTTACTTTTCTGGACTTTAGAAAGTATATACATATAAGCTTATGTTTATTTTGAGTTTAGTTTCTGGAAGGCAGATACTATGTGTACTTAATTTGCTTTGGTTTCATTGACTTCAGATGCTTTCTTCTCATTATATAAATAAAATTTTAATAAGTAATATTAATGATGATGTAATTTTTAAGTTTACCTGACAGGTGACACTCCAGAGTCACTTTGTTAACAATAGAAATCTGAAACTACTCTCTTGTTTTTTTAAAACTGTTGTAGTTGTTATGTGAATCCTATTTAAGAAATGTCATTAACACTCTCTTTTTACCTTACTCTTTCTCTCTCTCTCTCTCATTAATAAAAAAAAATTTTAAAAGTCATTAAAATATTATAAAAAGCTAGGTGTCTTGAGTTAATGGTGAGGAAAGTACTTCCTAGTGTTTAGAAACCATGCTTCTACTCTCTTTTCCATTACTGACTAAATTTCTATGATCAATAATAATGTAGTGATGAAATTTTCAGATTCCCACTTAATGGATAGAGGGAGAGGGTAACAATGATAAAACTCATTGATTTTGCTTTAAAACTGAATGGTTCAGTAATTGAAAACAAAGGGGCTTTTAAAGATGGATTACTCTAAGTCTTATAAAGGACGATAGTTAAAAAATTGTACAGTGAGGATTTAGACAGCCAAATCTCATCTGCTACCCAGAACAACCACAAACTCTCCATTCCCAGCAGTCCGGATATCTTCATTCTGGGTCACCTAAGAAGCATCAGGTAACAGTGAAGAAAGGGCTGAGTTGCTGAACTGAAAATAGGTTCACACAAAAGATAAAACTATTTTACTACTCTGCTTTTAGAATGTGTGGGCAAGTGAAATACCTACAAAAATCACTAGAAATTAGAAAATTTTTGGGAAAAGTCTTTTGAAAACAAATCAGATATATGGATATTTGAAAGATTTTCAAATAGATACCCTTCTACAAGGGAGCTTTCTGGTCAACAAGTCTGGTTCAGGTAAGCAAATGGTCAGCTCAGTTTGTAATGTCTCATTAAGCAAAACTATGAGTTACAGAAAATTTTATAGATCCTTCTAATGAGAAAATCAGAAGTAATATATATTTAAAAACAAAACAGAACAGAACAAAAAAGAAAAGAAAACAAAAAAGATTATAAGGGAGCATGAAACTTTAAAAATATCTTCAGAAAAACATGAGCCCTAAACAGTATAGTGAATCCAGAAAACAAAAATGAGTCCTTGAAAAATTTTAAAACATATGATTAAAGAGAGAAAAAGTAAATAAGATAATTTCACAAATATTTAATTTTGAAAAATTAAAGATATGTGTTTCATTGTTCTAAATATTCTATTAATATGACACCTGTAAAAAGAACAGAGACTGGAAAAGAAGATAAGGAGGAAGTTCCACTACTGAATGCTGGGAGTATAGTTGAACTGTACCAGTGAATATCTAATACAATAAAGGGGAAAAAATAACCATCTTAAGGCATCATAGTGAAATTTTAAACTCCAAAAACAATATAAAAAAATTAAGAAACAGACTAACAAAAAAGATGGGTGGATGGGAATATAAAAAGATCATATAAAAAGAAGATCATGATTCTAAGCCACAAAGCTGTAAGCCAAAAATATAATAAAGAAATACCTTTAAAATTTTTACAGAAAGTAATGTCAATTATAATGTCATTCACTAATTGAGTGTGAAAGTAGAATTTAGACATGCAACTTATCCAAAACAAAATTCTGTGCCTTAATTACCAAGTTTTAGTTCCAAGATTTATTATGACCTTGCTCAAATTACTTAAGCTGATTCTGTTTCTCTACTGGTAAAATCAAGTGAGAATCTCTACCCTAGGGAAATAATAAAATATATGATGAAATAAGTAATAAATGTATAAATTAAAGCATATGAACAACATAGGTTCTTATAATTCTGATTTTATTTAAAATTAACTTTTTACACACAGTTCCAACCACCCATCACACTTCCTCAAGTCAGTAAACCCACACTTCTGAATTTGGATACATAGTTCTCCCTATCCAATCACCAGTCCCACTTATATTAAAAGTTTAACATGAAGACAGCTAAGGGAACTTATTCTCTTTGAATGTTCTTCACATGAACTGTAAGTAAAAACTCCCCTGTAAAAACCAGGTGGGTCCCCTAAAATTTTTCCAGCTTCAAATATCAGATCAAATAGTGTTTAAGCCTATATAACCACTTTGAAGTGGATTTATTTCCTAGACTGTTTTTAGTTTAGCTTTAATGATGACAAAATAGGGGTAAAATAGACAGGAGCTAGTATAGAACCCAAGACCTGCTCTGGCTAACTTCACCACATACACAACTCCAGTGACTGAAAACATGTTCAATGTTTTAGTTTTCTCAAAATGATTCATACAGTAATATCATGTATAGATATTTTCTTTTAGAAAAGTGAAAAGTTTAAAAATGTCAGTTTTTGATGTTTGCTCAAACATTAAACAAACAAAAGGACACATGTATATATGATTGTTTTCTTGCCTATTATCTCCTCTGTCCAAGTAGGCTTTGAGTTTCTTGATGACAAGACTCTTATCTGTCTTATATCTTCTATTCTGAGAAACATTTTTATTTTACTAAAAGAGCACCTATGGAATGAATAAATAAAAGATAAGAAAATACTATTGTTTTATTCCCCAGCAGATTTTTTACTTCCCCTTTTTAAAAACATATTTGGTGATTTTAAACATATTCTAAAATTTTGTAGCACAATTTCCTAAAAATAAATGTGCATTCAATATGTACAAACATTATTTTGTGCTTAATTTGTAATTTATCTGTGTTCTAAGATTTTAGCATTTTTCCCAATTAAAATTTTTTCCAATTATATTTTATATTCAATATTCTTTTGTATCGGCTTCAGGTGTATAGCAGAGTTGTGAGACAATCGTATACTTTACAAAAATTTTCTCCTTATATCTCCAGTATCCATTTCACACCATACCTCATTATTACAATAGTATTGACTATATTTCCTAAGCTGTACTTTACATCCTTATCACTGTTTTGTAACTACCAATCTGTACTTCTCAACCTTTTCACCTCTTTAACCCAGGCCCCCAAACACTCTCCCCTCTGTCAACCATGTGTTCTCTAGATCTATTTCTATTTTGTTTGTTCATTCATACTGTTCTTTAGATATCACATATAAGTGAAATCATATGGTATTTATCTTTATCTGATTGACTTGTTTCAATTAGCATAATGTCCTCTAAGTCCATCTATTCTGTCACAAATGGTAAAATTTTAACCCTTTTTATGGCCAAGTCATATTCTATGGTTTAAATGTACCACAGCTTCTTCATGCACTCACCTATTGATAGGCACTTGGGTTGCTTCCATAGTTTGGCTATTGTAAGTAATGCTGCAATGAATTTAGGGTTCCATTTTTTAAAACTAAAATTGCTACAGGATAAACTTGGCCATAAAAGTATAAATTAATTTAAACTTCAAAGAAATTATTTTGCTGACCTTACCAGAGTCTATATTTCTCCATAGATTGTATCATAACACTTTAGTATACAATACTAATGATTTTAGATCTTGTGGATGAGATAGTTGGCATTTCCAAATTTAATATTACAGATTATGATAGTATAATTTTATTAATTAAATTTTCAATAATCATTACTATTAACTAAAAGAATCATATTAATTGATAAATTCTGACATTTCATTTTAATAAAGAAATTTCTTCACATTATTTGTTCTTCATTTGTTTTGGCAGTATTTGATTCTCTGTAAGCTCATATGCATTGCTGCATTCAGAATCTTTTTTGGGGGGTCTTCATAGACCTATCAACAGAGAGGAAATTCAAACAATCCTCAATAACCTCCAAAACAGTGCAAGTCCAGGACCAAATATTTACACTAGTAAGTTTTACCAAACATTCCTAGACGATTTAATACCTATCCTTAAACTCTTCCAGAATCTTTTTGATTCCAATGGAATGTTTCTTTTCCCTTATACTACTCCATATAATAGAAGTAATATATAATAGATGATATCATATCTTCTTGCAATATCCCATTCAGACTTTGGGTCATATTTTTTAGTAATAGAAATCATAAATATTTATAATTTGTATTTTTAGTGTTTTTTTTTAATTTTTTGAATTCAGTTACTCAAAAATACATTAAATGATATGCAAAACAAATTATAAATTTAATATTTGACAATATATTAACTGTTACTGGAGCCAAAAAACTCTCTTTTTACTATTAATCTGGTGAAATGATCAAGTACAGATGTATGATCAAATAAATAAGAAAAGGGAATTCAAATATTTTTCTAAAAATTTATCATATCTAAAATACAAAATTATGTGCCTGACCTGTGGTGGCGCAGTGGATTAAGCGTCGACCTGGAAATGCTGAGGTCACCGGTTCGAAAACCTGGGCTTGCCTGTTCAAGACACATATGGGATTTGATGCTTCCAGCTCCCCCCCTTCTCTCTCTCTGTCTCTCTCTCTGTCTCTCTCTCTCCTCTCTAAAAAAAATGAATAAATAAAATAAAAAAAAATTAAAAAAAATACAAAATTTTTTCAAGAATCAGCAATAAAAAAATGTTTACAAGCACAGTAGAATTACTTACAAGTTATATTTAACTGCTTGGTTAGTAACTGAACTTATGCTTAGATTCAGAAATAACCTCACTTCTCAGGTTATACCAATGATAAAAAGGGTGTCTAAACATTTCTTATTTAAATACATTTCTTTTTTCATAATAATACAACTTATAAAATGAAATAATGTCAAATGGAATTAAATAACTCAGCCTGACCTGTGGTGGCACAGCAGATAAAGTATTGACCTGGAATGCCGAGGTTGCTGGTTCAAAACCCTGGGCTTGCCTGGTCAAGGCACATATGAGAGTTGATGCTTCCTGCTCCCCCCTTTATGTCCCTCTCTCTCTTTACTCTCTAAAAATGAATAAATAAAAATTTAAAAGAAATAAAGTAACTCAATCTGTTATCAGACTAGTGCTAGATAAGAATTAATAGTGCCTGGTCTGTAGTGGTGCTGTGGATAAAGCATTGACCTGGAACGCTGAGGTTGCTGGTTTAATATCCTGGGCTTGCTTTGTGAAGGCACATTGGAAAAGCAACTACTGTGAGTTGATGCTTCCTTTTCCTCCCCAGTCCTTTCTCTCTCTCTCACACACCTCTCTCTAAAATCAATTAATAAAATAATAAAAAAGAATAGATAAAAACTGATTTTATAATTAGTAAACCATAGTTATATATACTTTTTTCACTATGAATTCATACAAAAGAAAAAAAAACATTTATCAGATGCCTTTTATGCCCTATGCCATTTGAAGGTACAATAATAGTACAGACAGGAAAGATTTACCCTTGTGGAAAGTAATGTCAAATAATTTAAAAATTAGTATATTTTACCTTGAGACACAATCATGGGAAGCAGAGGGCACTGTGGGAACACATGAGAGGTGTTTAAATTTACAATTGTAGATTTGGGAATTGATTAGAGAACACTTTCGGAAGAAAGGAACATGAAACCTAATTAGGGAATAATAAAATGAGTAGAACTTACCCATGTGAAGACTGGCTGGGAGAGAGGAGGGAATGGCAATGGAGAAACTGTCCTAGGCTTGAGCAGAAATCTAAAGTCTGGACTATGACAATTAATTAATATTGACAGTTATTTAATATGGCTAAAATTTAAAGCAGGTTGGGTTGCAGGATGTTTGAGAAGATAAAGCTGGAGACATTTTTGGAAACCAAATCAGCAACATCAAGTATCTTTTATTAAAGTATTCAGATTTTATGTGGAACATTTTATGAACAGGAATGGCATCATTAAATTTGAGTGTGTAAAATGTAATTCTTATTGTAGTGTGAAGAATATTGTGAGAATAAAATGAAGTGAAAAGTTTGGGGAATTTAGAAGTATTCTAGGTGAAAAACAATGCATGAAACATAGTGGTGGCAATGGGGATGGAGTAAGGAGTGAACAGATTAGTAGGAGATATAATGCAGGTCTTTAGTGATTGATAAAAAATGAAAAGGCTGGCACAACATTTGGATGAGTGGAGAAAATCACAGAAGGAACAAGTAAAAAGAGGACTGGTTTTATGACTGGGGACAATAGGTCCAGATGTGGAATATTTGAGTAAGTTAGATTTTGCACATAATTGGCTTGTAACTTCCTTTTGCATATCAGTGAAAATTAAAGTCATACAATCTGTGAGATTGCTCAATCAATAAATATAGTGTAGAAAATCAAGAGAGCCTGAATAGAACACTTATGTGTGCCAACCTTAAAAGAAAAGACAGATTAAAGCAGAAATGTACATTAAAGAAAGAATATTAGTAACTTACTATGATAGATGCCATGTAAGAGAATTAGGATATGATCAAATTGTAAATGATGTTGTGGGCTCAAGTAGAATAATGTTTTTTAAAGTCCAGTTGTTATGGCAATATTAATTTTGTTAAAAAAAAAAAACATTGACTGAAATGATGGGGGCAGGGAGACCATTTGTTTTGAATATGGTAAGTAAATGGGCAATGAGAAAATGGAGACATAAGTTTGAAGGGTGGTTATGAAAAGGAGGCAAGAGATAAAGCAATGATTGAAGGAGAATATGGAATTGGAAATTTCTTTTTCAAACTCAGTTCTATTTTATTTGGTTTGTTGACTATTTGGATTTTTTTAGGATGGAAATATTTTAGATTATTTAAAAAGGGAGCTGAAAATGTGAGAAAGTGCTGAATAATGGATAATAGAAATACAGAACAGTAATGAGGATTCAGATAAAGCTCCCTACTTCATTGCTATGTACAGAGATTATTGTAGGAAGTATTGTTCAAGTTTATTTTACTGCAATATTGAAACATAGAGAGAATGTTGCTATCCAGAGTTGGTTTCTTACTTTGTTTGTTTGTTTGTTTGTTTGACAGAGGTAGAGAGAGAGTCAGAGAGAGGGGCAGACAGGGACAGAAAAACAAGAAGGGAGAGAGATGAGAAGCATCAATTCTTTTGTTGCAGCACCTTGTTGTTCATTGATTGCTTTCTCATCTGTGCCTTGACCCGGGGGGCTACAGCAGACCAAGTGATCCCTTGCTCAAGCCAGTGACCTTGGACTCAAGCCAGCAACCATGGGGTCATGTCTATCATCCAATGCTCAATCCAGCGACCCTGCACTCAAGCTAAGTGAGCCTGTGCTAAAGCCAACAACCTTGGAATTTTGAGTCCTCCGCATCCCATTCTAATGCTCTATCCACTGCGCCACCTCCTGGTCAGGCAGTTTCTTACAATTTTTATGTTAGCAAATAACTAAAAATTTAGTCTATTCCTGACTCTGCTACTTGTTGCCTTTGCCAAGTAACTTATATGATTGGTTTATTTATAGACATATAGCCACAAAAGTATAGCAAAATCATCAGTGTGAAATATATTGTTGTACAATATTATTGTAATCATTGGTAAAATTAATAATAATCATTGAAGTAATTATTAACAATAAGCATTTTAATAATTCTTAATGCTTACTGAATGGCTATCCTGTATTTATTTATTAATCTTCAAAACACTTTTATAAATTCAACACTACTTTTACCTCATTAACAGTTAAGGATGCTAACATTATATGAACTCATGATCACACAACTAACATGTGGCAAGCCTTGAGTTATGTCCAGAGACTAAGAACAATGAAGAGTTTTGAGACTGTGTTACTTTTAAGCCTCTCACCCATTCTCTTATCATCTTTCATTATTTTTGCAGTGACCTGCCTCCCTTACAAGTTTTAGTATTATAATCTCTTCTTTTGACTATACCTTTGTCTTTCATTTTCCATACACTACTTAACTCTAGGCTAGATCTAGCTCCTGAATTTCAAGCCCACCGAGCCAGACTTATTCTGAAAATGGCCACTTGATTATCAAGTGTGATAGTCCAACATTCAAATTTCTATCTTTAAAAACCAAAGTTTTCAAATTTACTTTCTGATCTTCTGTTTCTGCACATACATCTCAGTGAAGAGCAGCAGCTCATTTCCCTTTACCCACCATACCCAATTACCACAGGGGTCTCAAACTCGCGGCCCGCGGGCCGCATGCGGCCCGCCAAACAATTTTGTACTGATTTTTTTTTTGTTTTCAACTACAGTGAGAAAAGTGTTGTGTAACAGTTGCCTTTTGTAGACCTAGTGTGGCCCACCGAATGGCTGTGATCTTGCTCTGCGGCCCACATGCTGAGTTGAGTTTGAGACCCCTGAATTACCAGCTCTGACAACCTAATTTTCTGAGTACTTTTTTTTTTTGTATTTTTCTGAAGCTGGAAACGGGGAGAGACAGTCAGACAGACTCCAGCATGCGCCCGACCGGGATCCACCCGGCACGCCCACCAGGGGCGATGCTCTGCCCACCAGGGGGTGATGCTCTGCCCCTCCGGGGCGTCACTCTGCCACAACCAGAGCCACTCTAGCACCTGGGGCAGAGGCCAAGGAGCCATCCCCAGCGCCGGGGCCATCCTTGCTCCAATAGAGCCTTGGCTGCGGGAGGGGAAGAGAGAGACAGAGAGGAAGGAGGGGGTGGGGGTGGAGAAGCAAATGGGCGCTTCTCCTTTGTGCCCTGGCCGGGAATCGAACCCGGGTCCCCCGCACGCCAGGCCGAAGCTCTACTGCCGAGCCAACCGGCCAGGGCCTTTTTTTTTTTTTTCTTTCTTTCTTTCTTTCTTTCTTTTTCTTTTTGTATTTTTCTGAAGCTGGAAACAGGGAGAGACAGTCAGACAGACTCCCGCATGCGCCCACCAGGGGCGATGCTCTGCCCACCAGGGGGTGATGCTCTGCCCCTCCGGGGGGCGTCGCTCTGCCACGACCAGAGCCACTCTAGCGCCTGGGGCAGAGGCCAAGGAGCCATTCCCAGCGCCTGGGCCATCTTTGCTCCAATGGAGCCTTGGCTGCGGGAGCGGAAGAGAGAGACAGAGAGGAAGGGGGGGGGGGGTGGAGAAGCAAATGAGTGCTTCTCCTTTGTGCCCTGGCCAGGAATCAAACCCGGGTCCCCCGCATGCCAGGCCGACACTCTACCGCTGAGCCAACTGGCCAGGGCTCTGAGTACTTTCTTAATACATCTTCACCTTTCTAATATGACTTTACTTGCACTTTTGTTCAGAATCTAGTACTTTTACAGCAGATTATGGCTGAGTTTACTTTACTTATCATTTTTGAGTCTTGTCTTGCCCCTATGCACTCCATCATCCACAGTAGTTAGAATGGTCTTTAACAAGTGCATATCTGCAGAGGCGGATTTAAGTCAGTTGAGGCCCTGGGCACAGAAGAAAATATTGGGCCCTTTGTCATTAAAAAAAAGTGTAAAGTAGAGGTTTTTCGGGACCCTTCAGAAGTCAGGGCCCTGATGTGCGCCCGGTGCACCTGCTGCTAAATCCACCTCTGCACATCTGACTATTTCTTCACATTTTATGTCCTGTAAGAGCTTTCAATAACCTAGATTCAACCTATATCCATCAGGGTTCTTTCATAGAAGCCAACAAGAGAGACACAGAATGAGAAATTGATTACAGGGATTTTCTCTTACACAATTGTAGGAGCTGCCAAAACAGTTTATGTGCAGTTGTTGCATCTGTGCCTAGTGCTAGTTCTGAAGTCAGCACAGTAGCCAAACTTAAACATAATTATCATAGAACTTCTGATTATTTCTAATCATAACTTTTCTTTGCTGGAACAGACAATATTGGAAAATAAGTACTATGTGTTTAATCTTTGTACATGTAAAATTTACTATAAGACTTGACATATAGTAGGAGTTCAATATGTTATTAAATGACTAAAGGAAAGTCATCCCTATTTATATGTTCAGAATTGCTTTCAATTGCTATAAGGAGAAGTTCAATAAGTTCTTCTGACAGGCTCAAATTAAAATGATGAAGTAAATTAAAAGGTTTTTTTGTGACAAAAGAGACAGAGAGAGGGACAGGTAGGGACAGAAAGACAGCAAAGGAGAGAGATGAGAAGTGTCAATTCTTCATTGCGGCTCCTTAGTTGTTCATTGATTGCTTTCTCATATGTGCCATGACTGGAGGGCTACAGCAGAGCCAGTGATTCCTTGCTCAAGCCAGTGACCTTGGGCTTAAACCAGTGACCTTGAGATTTAAACCAGTGACCTTTGGTCTCAAACCAGAGACCATGGAGTCACGTCTATGACCCCACACTCAAGCAAGCAACCCCATGCTGTGCTCAAGATGGCATCCTTGGGATTTTGAACCTGGCTCCACCACATCCCAGTCCAATGCTCTATCCACTGTACCACCACCTGGTCAGGTGAAGTGAAAGTTTTTAACTGTGAATTCAATTTATAATTAAAGAAATGCAATTAAGCTGTATAAGGCCCTGTTTACTGTATCTATTTTTACTTGAACAGCTCTTAAATTTAGTCTTTATTTTAAATAAGTAGATTAAATATAAATTATTTCTAATTTTTATTCTAAAATAAGATTTTTGTGGATATTACAAAGGATGGTAAGAGTGTGTACTTGTTATTTTTATTAAAAACACATAGTTTTATCTTCTGGAAAATTATGCTAAAAATATGCTTTTTAAATATAGAATTAATATCCAGACTTAAAATGTCATTTCTATAATGTGAAATGTGTCACCATTTCAAAGTAAAATGTTATCTAACATCAGGATGGATCCCAAATCCAAATTTCTGGATTCTTTTTCTTATTAATTGGTTCTTGTCATTAAGTAAACTTATTGTTTTAAAGAATTAAAAAAAAATCCTGCCTCTATTTTTCTACATTGGTGTTGTATGACCAATAAACACTAGACTAGTATTGCAGAATGCTTATCAGGGTATTAAATACACAAGCCAAGTTTAGGAACAATTTTAGATGAGCTGTTTACTAATCAATTGACTGGGCTTGGGGATTGATGTTCACAAAGCCTTAAGTGCTATAATAGCTGATGCCTTCTGAGTGCTTAGAATCAAACCAGAGATAGTTGAACATAGCCATGATTCAAAAATAACTACAGAACTAGTCAGAGACAATATCTAGAATTCAAAGCCATAAGTTGTTAAGTCAGGCATTTGGAAATATTCAGAAACTGATTTGCTCTGAGTTGGAGCAAATTGGGAAATGACACAAGCACTGAGACACATGGTGATTTATAAAGAAAGTGACTAATTTGGAAAGAAGTTGTTGAGAGTATAAGTCATTTTGAGTTAATAGATTAGGTGTATGGCTGTGTCAAAAACGTTTGAGATAGATGAAAATGCTTTTAACTATAGTCAGCCTTCCATTCACTTTCTTTCATTATGTTGAATTAACATCAGGTCTTTAAAGATAAAGAATTCCATCACTTCTATTCTCTTTCCTGACATTTATCTTGCACTTTAAAAATTCTATCAGTAACAACTACTCTGTGTTATTTTTTTTTTACTTACTCTAATACTTATTGACAATGTCACAATTTTGTATATAAAACTAACACATGCTTAATTATAATCTCTTCCTAGGCATTTTGATTGTTCAATGTAAACTGACATTGTAGATTTGCCTTAAAACAAGAATCTAATGATTTAGTAAATAAGGCTATGAAAGTAAATTTTAAAAAGTAACAATTTCTTTCTTATGAAATTAATAAATCTTTAGACATCAGTGGGGCTATACTGAAATCTGAAATTTGTCAAAATATCTGGGATATATTTGCTATGTATTATTAAATACAAAAAATAAGAAAAGAAAAAAACCAATATTCTAGTAATGTTTTATGTTGAAAAACTTAACTATGTTATTTGTTGATTCACTGACTAAAAAAAAAAACTCTAAAAAACTTTCCTGAATTAAAAACAAATAAATCACTAAGATAGCAGGAGAGAGTGTGAGCTAGAAAAAGATTAGCAAAATTAGGTATTGGAAAACCCTATCCAAGTCTAAATTCTGCAACTTGTGCAATTTGTTAAATAATATTCTTTGTAAATATAAAACTAAGGCTTGGGTCAAATGATCTCTAAGGATGCTTTGAGAGCATTAGTAGTACTCAAAGCTAAAATTCTTTAAATTGACAATAGTTTCATATATATTTTTTTAAAGATATGGAGAGAATAAGCAAAGACATAAGACACTTTATATAAAAATTTGCCAAGGAGACAAAATTAATGGACAGTTTGTAAAAATGTTTTGGTTAACCGTAAGAAATTGTGCACCATAGAAATTTAGTTTTGTGACAGTCTGTCACACAGCACTGCTCCCTTGCCCCATGCTGGGTGATTGTTCTAGAATTGGCTCAGAGGAAAGATCACCACCTCCTGTATCACCCTTATCATTTCCTACAGCACCTGGGGTTTTTTTTGGAATGTTTCCATACAGAGGGAGATCATACCTGACCCCAATCTGTTTGCAAGTACTGATATGATCATAGCCTTGGGTGCAGGGGCAGTGAGCCACGAATACATAAAAGCATTTTTTTCTAGTAGTTACGTAAAGGGTAAATTAATCACTGGACCAGTCACTAACATATGACCAAATGGGATTTTATGAAAAACGAATTTCCTTAATGGTTTCCTGATTGTGAATGAACTCACCAATTTCCAAACAGGATTGCTTTTCGCCATAATCCTTAACACTCAAGTTCCTCGTAAAATGTTTTTAATGTTCTATGCGACAGTGGAAAATTACAAGTTGTTCAGATTCTGTGTACAGGAAGTACAAGTAAGTGAAAAAAAAGTATGACCAGAACATAGGAAGTACGTTAAATACAATTTGGTAAATTGTGCTTGCTATTCCTGTAATATTGCTGATGTTTTGAGAGAAAGAAGCATGTATCTTGGAAGAAATCTGTAATTATACAGGAGGTAATTTTAACTATTTATCTGCTTAATAATAGTTTTATTAGGCTTGACAAAGTAAAGAGACTTAATGTGTATTTTATTAACTAAAAATAACCAATATTTGACACACAATCTTCTTTCAACTGATGTATTTAAATTGATTTGATATCTTAAATAAGTTAAAATTTTTTACTGATTGTGTAAAATGTAAGTTGTGTAGTTTTAAAATATTTAACATTCTCTTTTTATGAAAGAATAAATAAAAAAATTAAACAAAAAAGCATCCTAATCTTTTAGTTTCTTTTCTTAGAGATGCAGGATGTCCTTATTTTCAGGTACACAAAGGAACTCAAGCAGGATAGGACACTATCAATGCCCTTTTTGAAAGATCACCAACAACACACTTATACAATTAAACACATTGAGTTTATTACCTGTAGTAACAGGAAAAACACCATGAGATAAAGTCCACCCATATTATGGAAAATTATCTGCTTTATTCAAAGTCTATTGTTTTAAATTTTACTAATGTCTTTAAAATTTTTCTTCATAATAACAATTATTGACTGGTGTTTGACCAAACGACTGGTACCTATCCAAGTTGACATTTAAAATTCATCCTCACAATGGGTAATCATGGGGTGTCTGTGTAAGAGGTTAGCAAAAAGAATCTGTTTTAGAAATTTAAGGACTTTCTGGGTGATTTGTAGGAGAGTTTAAGGAAGCAGCATTAGTGAGGATGTTGTTACAAGTTGGATGCTGGAAGAAATTAGGGCAATTTTATGATTTTCAGGTTGGCGTCTTAGTAAATTTTATTTGTAGGAAGAAGAGACTAGAATGAGGATAAATCTATGATTGTAAAGAATAGTGAGCTTATTCATTAGCCAAAATAAGATTACCTTTAGTATTTTGTGATTGGCACAGTGATCTTATTATTGACTGGACTTAAGTAAAAGAATAAACTGGACTTGTTTTGTTTCACTTTGTCATGGACTCAGAGTAACCCAGTCTGAAGTTGGTATTCTATAAGATTATTTTTTCTCAATAGGAGATTTGTATGGTTAAGCCTAATTCTGAGTGTCAGAGGCTATTTCTTTGTTCTTTTTTTTTCCCTAACAGTAATATGACTTTTTCTACTCTTTTCTTCTAATAATCTAAGAGAAGTTGTTTTTGTATTCAGTATTGGACTTGGAAGATGCTTTCCTCTGCATTTTGTAGACCCAGACTCTCAACCATTATTTGCTTTTGAGTGGTAGGGCCTGTAATCTTGGGTCAAGACTCAGTACTACTGGACAGTCTTTCCACAAGGGCTCAAAATCATGGGGTGACTTTAAGCCAGGGCTTAGAAATATTTAAAACTAGAAGGAGATACTCTGCTAAAATATGTAGATGACCTCTTAATTATCAGAGCATTATTTCAGTAATGTTTAACTAATACTGTAGCCACCTGAACTATTTAGCATCCTGTGTCTAAAAAGATTCAGCACCAAGGCCCAGATTTTCCAAAAAGCAGTAACGTTTCTTGGGTTCCTGCTTGAATCTGGCAAAAGGAGTCTAACTGGAAACAAAATAAATCATAACTCAAATGGAAGTCTCAAATACTAGAAGGCAGTTAAGAAGATTCCTAGAAACGGTAGGGTATAACTGTATTTGGAGTCTGAACTTTGGACTCATTGCTAAAGCATTGTATGAAGCCCTCAAAAGACAAGAATATAGCTCTTTAGAATGGACAAAGTAGTGTTCTCAAGCTTTTGAATCCCTCCAAGCAGATCTGGCTTCTGCCCCTACCCTGGTGCTTCCAAACTTAGTAAGGGCTTCCAAACTTAGTAAGGCCTTTCAACTGTTTGTTCATGAAAGGCAGGACATTGGTCTAGTAGTCTTCATCCAAGTGCTTAGTGACATCCCACACCCCATCACACATTTGTCAGAGAAACTGGATCATACTGCAGAGGGACAGCCAGCCTGTGAGAGCGGTGGCTGACACCTGTGAGCTTTTACAGGGAGCTGAAAGGTTTTCCTTGGGACAATGTATCACTGTATTTGTACCCACCTAATATTCAGCCTGCTAGAAGGAAGAGGAGATTTGTGGCTCACTGCTGGAGGAATAGGCAGGCACCAAGCAATTCTTGAAAATCCTGGTTTTCCTAGAAACTGTGGGCAAGTTAAATCCTGCCTCCTTTCTTCTGGGATCTGACTAAACCACACTCACACTCATGCATGATTGTGTTGAAATAATTGATGATGTTTATTCTAGCAATTGATTTCAGGATCATCCTCTGGAAGAGCCAGACTGGACTCTATGCAGATGAAAGCAGTTATTTGGACAAAGGAAACAGAAAGGCTGAACACGTGGTTGTTACTCTTTTTTTCTTTTTAAAGAAACTTTTATGGTTTTTTTTAAAGATTTTATTTATTCAATTTTCAGAGAGGAGAGAGAGGGGGGCAGGGAGAAAGGGGAGGAAGAGGGAGCATTAACTCCCATATGAGCCTTGACCAGGCAAGCCCAGGGTATCAAACAGGCGACCTCAGCGTTCCAGGTCGATGCTTTATCCCACTGCGCCACCACAGGTCAGGCATGGTTGTTACTCTTGCTGGTGGGAACTTCTGCTAAGAAAGTCAAACTGATCACATTGATGAGGGAACTGGAAATGTCGCATGAAACAAAGGTGAATATGCATACACACTCAAGGTACACTTTCCTAATTTTGCATACACGTGGTTCAGTCTAAGGAAGAAGACGTTAATTCTTCTTATTAACTTCCAATAAGAAGAATATTAAGTATGCAAATAGAGATTTTAAGATTTATTAGAAGCTGTTTAGGTACCTTTAGAGGTGGCAGCTGTACTCTGCCTCAGCATCAGAAAGTGGACTCTGGATTGTCACATGTAAACAATCTGGCCAATCACACAGCCAAAGAGGCTGCTAAGCATTTATAATGCCTTTAGTCCCTGTTCTAGACTTGTCACAATTCAACGCTGATATACCCAGCTGCAGACTCAGAGAAAGCTAAGAGCTGCAGTTTTGATAAAGAAGACCTGATAGTAGATGGAGAAAGAGCAAGAAGGAAATTACACTGCTTCTGAAAATTTAGTGGAACCAGTCCTGAAGCATTTGCATGAAGCCACTCACTATGGAAGGGATTCATTAACCACTTATACACTGCTCACAAAAATTAGCAGATCAGGGATCAGGCAGTTACTCCAGTACTTTCAGCCTTTTGTATAGTGCATTTTCACCAATAAAATAAAAGTTGGTTTTGCATCTTATTTGCATAATTGAACCTTTCTTTGAGTTGTCATTTGCTTTTCTGATGTTCTTGTTTAATTAAAAAGAATCAAATGCTTCCTTTTTCATTGTTTCATATTCATTTTGAAATATCCCCTAAGATTTGTGAGCAGTGTATTAAAACATGGCTCACAGGTCCTGGGGTTTCTAATGCCATATGGAAAATAATAGCTAGATGTGTTGTGTGCCAGAGGAAAAACCTCAACACCCGTCTGTCAGAAGGAAGGGAAACAAGACCAAGTGCAGTGCCCATTTGAGGACTGTCAAATATAGTTTGCCCAGTTGCCGATGGCCCAAGGATGGAAGTATTTGTTAGTCTTTTTTTATTCTTCTTCAGGATGGGTAGAAGCCCATTGTGCCAGCACTGAGAAACCCTCAGAGCTGGTGAGAGCCCTGCTGAAGGAAATATTAATAATTCCTCATTCTGGCGGACCTGGCCGCATCCAGAACAATAATGAACCTACCTGCTTCTGTTTCACCAATTACACAGAAAGTTGGTCAAGTTTTAATATACAAATGGAGACTTCATAAAGCATGGAGACCTCAGGCTTCTGAGAAAGTAGAGAAGATGGACTACACCTTGAAAAAGAATATAACCAAACTGTGCCAAGAAATTCATCTCTGTTGGTGGTTCCTCAAAGTAAGACTCAATTGAGTCCTTATAAAATTGTGAACGGGCAGCCATTGCAGTCTACCGCTAGGGTAGGACCCATGCATGTAGACTGAGAAATAAAGATAGAGAAATATGTACAACAGTTTATTCAGACCTTAGCTGTGATTAATGACCTTGCTTGTGTTAGAAATCTCTCCCTGCAAGTTCACTACATTCCTTTGAGCCTAGAGATAAGGTGCAACTCAAGGTTTGAAAGACAGTACCCCTAGAGAGCCAATTAGATGGAAAGTGGACTGGAACTTGGGACTATACCTCACCACCTTGACCATAGTAAAATTGGAAGGAAGAAAACCTTGGATTCATCACCCTAGAGTAAAGAGAGCACCAGAACAATGGATCACCAAACCACGAGAAGACCTAAAATCATCTTTCCAACACAAGGACTTTTATTTGTTCCGTTACATTTTGTTTAACCCCATGTTATGGAGAACTTATTCCTTTCAAAAAGGATGAAAATATTTGGCAAAAAAATCTTCTAAGTATCTCTGACTTTTGTTTTGCAGGAGGAGCCTATGTTGTACAAAATTTCTCTTGGTGCCTGTAGGTGCTTGTATTCCCCTGGAAGGTCTTTGAAATTATACTTTGTTTCAGCATGTCAGTAAGACCATGATCTACTCTGAAATTTATAACTGGGGAGCTGTGGTAACTCTGGAGGACAGAGGAATGTTCTTCCTAAAATACTCTAATGTAGCCCCAGCAGGAGATTGTGTAACATTTATCAACTGTACTAAAAACTGTTCTATGCTTTTGGCAGATGTGAAGATGAATTGCACCACCACTACTAATGTATCTTATGCCGTTAGTCATGTCAAATTGCCTGCAAGATGGTTTCTAATATGTGGAAGGACAGTTTATTCCTATGTTCCAGCAAACAGTTCTGGGAGGCCATGTTCTTTGGGAAGACTGACAATGTTTATGCCTCAGAAACCCCATACCACCTGGGCTCAACAGAAACTCTCCCTTGTACCAGCTGTAACATGGATTTGCATCTTTTTAGCACCCTGAATATATATCTCTGACTACATTTGTAATGCCAGTCATGGTAAACTCTTTAAATATAGAAATAGTAGATTAATTTGCACCATGGTAAAAGTTTAAATGCCACCACTTAAGGCATTAGTGCCATCAGTCAAGAGCTAGGACAAGTTAAAGAAGCAGTCTTAGAAAACCACACAAATATAGACTACTTTCTCTTAAGACATTATCATGGATGTAAAGAATTTAAGGGACTCTGATGCTTCACCCTACTGATCACTCAGTTTATGGAACACAAAGTACAGCAAGCAAATGAAGTAGTGCCCATGATAAAACAAAGAGAGGGATTCTTTGGTAATGATTTGTCTAAAACTCCTAGCTACGTAGGAGGCATTTGTTGTTTTTATTCTTTTAATCTGTTCCATTATCATAGCTTGATGTTGTATATAGTGTGCCCCCTTATGTAGATCTGCTATAAAGTGTATCCCAAACCTCCTTGCAAAACTCTCTAATGTTAGCATGCATGCTCAGCAGCAAAAATGATTACTTCTGTATGAAAGCAATCTCATAGAAATAATATGATTAAAACTAGCAGTAGGGAATGACAGGGGGAACTCAAAAACTTGGAAATTAGCTTTAGTAATAATAGCTTTTAGTTATAATCAATAGGCTTACTGATTGATGCAGGTAAAAAGCTTTGTTCCAGGAGCTGGGTACATGAATGGGCCTATGTGACTTTATGAAGTTGCAAGCAATCCACCTTTGTGCTCCAAGCCCAGGCAATCCACAAATAAAATGGTGTGTAAGTCCTATGTTTCAGGGACAGAATGCTTCCTGGAAAAGACACAGATAAACAATTACTGCTCAGCAGATAAAGAAACACTGGAAGAATCCCTGGACTGCAACTTTTATCCAATTAACTTCTCCCTAAATCCCAAACTCATTACTTACCTCTTTCTTCCTCTTATGAAAAAGGTTGGCTGAGAAAAAATGTTAAGATGGGTTTGGGGTACAGACCTCCATCTTCTCAGGTTGCCGGCCATCTGAATAAAGCACCTATAAAGATTCAATCCTGTCTCTACTTATTTGGCTGAGTGGTGACAGGCAGCACAAATGTGGACATTTTTTGGTTTCACACTGAAGAAGAACAAACGAGTACTTTTTGACCCTGCAACAGGATATTTCCACACAAGGTGATAAGCCTAGCATAGGCTGTGAGTTCCTTGATCTCCTGGTGAGAAAGTGTTCCCAGCCCAAGGCCCATTCTTCTGTAGCTAAGTGGAGATTGAAAGACTGTGTGCTTAAGTGCTGAAGACAGCCTTTCCCAAAGGATATAAAATTCTATGAATTAGAAACAGTACTGCTTAAAAGGAACATTCAAAGAAGAGAATAAGAAGAACACTCTAAAAAAAAAAGAACATTCTAAGAAGTCAAATATTTAAATAATAGGAGTTCCATAACAAAAGTACAAAGAAAACCATCAAATGAGAAATTTAGTAACTGAAGGAATTGTTTGTGGATTTAAAAGCTCATCAAATGCCAGCATGGTAAATAAAAGGATGACTCCACCATTGCATATTGTGGAAAAAATTTTGAAACAGCTTGTAACAAATAGACAATTCTATATGCCTCCAAAGAGGGAAAGATTGAGACATATACAGAAAATCAAGAATCAGCATGGCTTTTAATTTCTCAATGACAACAGAGGGAACTAGTAAACTGCGGAGTAATAAATATAGTATTTTTAAGAAAATTATATATATGTGCATATATTAATTATATATAATATTACATAATTATTTATAGAGTATATAAATATATAGGTGTATATTTAATAAAATACCTAACTCAGAACACTAAAATATTCAAAAATTAACTGATTTTCAGAACTCTTATACAGTATGTTTATTTTTCATTAATATCATTCACAAATAAAATGTTTATTTTACATTAATGTTCCTCAAATATAATGGTCATGTAGGGATTGTCATATTATGAGCAGAATATGGGAAATATAGTGGAAGTTGATATTTTCTAGGGGAAATCATTACATATTCTGTATCTATTTTATAGAAAATCATTATAGTCTTAAAATCTTAAACCTTAGAATTTTTCCCAAATTTTAATCAAAGAGAGAAATCTGGAAGATTGGTTAAAATTAGCATTGTTTAAAAATATTGCTTTAATTCTTTAAAACAGTTTTCAAAAACAACTCTTTCCCAAACTATTTTACACATTCTGTAGTCAATTTCTCACAGAAAATATACATATGCATTTAAACCTGCTTGAAGATATATCACTGTAATTCTTATGTGATAAAATCCTTTACCTGATGCCAGGCAAAGTAACTATCAGTCAATAATAGCTATTACTATTAATAACTTCTAAACTGCTTCAAACCAATGTAAAAATGAATGACTGTGATAAGGAGAACTCAAGAGTTCAAAATTTAGCTGTAGTAATAATAGCTTTTACTTTAGTTATAATAAGGTGACCAATAGTCTTCCTTTAGGGAGGACAGACCTTCTTATGTAAGTTCCACCCTCCTTCAAAAAGTGTGCTCCTACATGTCCTCCTTTTTGATCTTGGAAGACTAATCTGTAAATGTCCGTATTCTATCGATGCAGAGTCGATCCATTGCTTATGATGCGACATATTTGTATTTGACATGACGATTCGTCAAAGATCAGTACAGTGAAGGGAAATGCAATTATGAGACTCATGCACTCGCTCTGCAAGGGAGACCTTGAGAGAGCGTGCGATATACCGAGAGTACAAATGGCTCTGTGTACTTCTTACTGAAACACAACATGGCACTAACGACATTGTAGATTCACAATTATCTCTTTCTCAGTGAATGTTCAATCATAGACAGGTAAGCACAATTCACATTTTATTAATTCATTATCTATTTAATAATTTCCAAATATGTATAATTTTATTTACAAGTATTTTCCAAAAATTTGAGTTTTAAAGTGGAAATCTAACCTCAAACCATATTTATTAATAACACGTTTTGATCAAGTAGTTGCATAAAACAGATGTTTTTTAATTAGAAGATGATAAATACACCCAAATATCACTCCAAATTAGTGGTTTTGTTTGATATTTAGTTTTACTAAATGAGTAGTTTTTTCTTACAATTATTATTAAAAAATAATAGGCATGCAAGCATAATTACAATATAAATATTACAAATGGTTTTTATGCATTTATCACATTATAGTGTATTATTGTTGCAATGAATAAAATGTTTCTTCTATTTACGATATTGTTTTTTTAATTTATTTTTGTACTTTTCATTGTAAAAAAGTTGATCACCTTAGTTATAAGCAGTAGGTTTAATGATTAATGCAAGTAAAAAGCTTTATTCCAGGAATTAGATACATGAATGGGCCTATGTGACTTCATGAGGTTGCAAGCAATCTACCTTTATGCCCCAGGCCCAGGTGAACCACAAATCAAATGGTATCCAAGCCCTATGCTCCAAGAACAGAATGCCAACTGACAAAGATACAGATAAACAATTATTGGTCAGCCTGAGCTGTGGTGGCGCAGTGAATAAAGCATCGACCTGGAAATGCTGAGGTTGCCAGTTTAAAACCTTGGGCTTGCCTGGTCAGGACACATATGGGAGTTGATGCTTTCTGCTCTTCTCTCTCTCTTTCTCTTTTTCTATCCCTCTCTCTCTCCTCTCTAAAAATGAATAAATAAATTAAAAATAATTAAAAAAACAATTATTTGTCAGCAGATGAAGAAATGCTAGAAGAATCTCTGGACTGCAACTTTTATCTAATTAACTTCTTTCTAAATTCTGAAGCCCTTACTTAACCCTTTCTTCCTCATATGAAAAGGTAGTCTGAGATGAGATGTTAGGATGGTTATTGAGTACAAAACCCCTATCTTTCCTACTTATTTGGCTGCATACAAATGCACATACTTTTCCAGTTTTAACCTTTGGGGAAAGAAAGGGAGACGAATAAACATTAACTTGAATACTCCTTTAATGAATAATTTTTTTACCCCAGAGATTTCCTATAGTTAAATTCGTCCTGGCTTACACAAAAGAGGATTGTTTAGATTCTAAGTAATGATCAAATTTAGGGTATTACAGTAACATTTTTACAAAAGAATAGTCTGTTGGGTTTGCTGTACTTTTGGCACTTGAAAGGCTTATTTAATTACATTATAATATTTTCATTACATTTTTGTTCAAGGTTCATTGTTTCCAAAAATTATCTCTGTTTTTAAGAGTTACAGTTAATAAACCAAATGCCCAGAGCAAGCCATAAAATAAATCACTGCAAAGATCAAGAAAAATATATTTTCTGCTTTAGGTTCTTAGTTTAGATCCAAACATTGTCTTTGCAAATCAGAACACTGAAAATTTCATATATGTTTTTTGCAAACATGTCTTTTACAAGGTTAATCAGAATCCTGGGAAGTTGGTCTTTTTTTTTTTAAATAAAATATATAGCCGCTTTTCTTTTTCATTTCATTTGTGCTGAATACTTGAAAGCCAAATACATTCTCATAGTATTTAGTATAGAGCAAACGGCATGAACAAACAGCTACAACAAAACATTGGAAGGAAAAAACACTATGGTTCCCAGATAGAACATGAAATTTACTTAGTGAATCCCAAGGTGAGTCTTGGTGTTAATGAAAACTGTTACTCTGTAAGTCTTATGTTTGTCATATCATTGCTGCATCCTAAGAAAGTTTCAAAATCATTTCATTTAAAATTTTAATGAGAAAAATACCCAATATATTTACTAGTATGCAGCATGAACAGCAGACTCTTGTTAAGACACTGTCAGTGTAGTGGAAGTGTGTGTTCAAGGGATGTGAGATCTGTGTTCTTATTACTTCTCCAAGTTTTATTCTGACAGATATAGTATCTACATTGGCCTTCAGCAAATAGTAAAGTATGGCAGGTTTATTTTCTCCTTGATTCTGCCGGTTTTTTCTTCCTTGTACTGTTTCCCTCCCCTTCTCCTAGAAAGTCATGACTCTACAGTTACTTTAGTGCTTTTGGGGAACACTCTGATTGTGATTGTCAACTCTTAATAATCCTGCACAGCCTACCAAGTGTGGAAACAGATGTTATCCCTAAAATGGGATCCACTGTAATCCCCACTCAAACTTTTAAATTCCCCCCCTTTTTTTTTCTGAAGGCATGTTCAGATTTGATCAGGCTTTACAACGGCTTTCTGTGTTATTCTCTTTAGATATTAGACTCTATATAACAATGGCCAAAACCCAAAGGAATAGGTTGTATTCTGCTCTGTCCTAGAGCAGTGCTATCTCTGAGACTTTCAGCAGGCTGATGTCAGAGATTTTACCCTGTTCATTCTTGTAAACTCTTCATTATCTCCAACAGTGTGTGGGGACTTGTAGGCACTCAAATAGATGTATGTGGATTAATATGGATATAAAATAATAAAATATCATTCCCACAGAGATTTTGGAGGAAACAGATGATCTTTTGTCATCTGTCATTTAGATCCATTTCGCCCCTCTATGCCCGTAAGCCCTGTTTTGTCCTTGACCTCATCTTGAGTCTTTCTTCCTTTATATAAAGTATGTGAACTGCTTTCTGTGCTCATTCTTTGTGGTGTTCCATTTACTTGCTTCTGGGAAATTATGTGTTCATTTGGCATCAGAAAAAAAAAACAACAATGAGGCAGACCACATGATAAATAGTTTTGCAGTTAATGACATGTCTTATGTGAAGCATTGAACATTATATTCTGTTGTTCGTGAGGGCACACTCTCAAAGGAAATTACTACTCTGTTTGAATGGCAGTTAATAAATATGAATACAGTGTTGGCTTCTGCCACAAAAATACCATCCCTTCAGAGTATCTCTTAACAAATTCACTTTGGGAGGACACTGTGAAAAGTGCTGTGAATGGAACCATTGCTTAAGTGGACTTTGTCCTTGTTTTCCTTGGGAAAGAAAGATTTCCAGGAAGTTTGATAAGATTGCAATTTCCTCTTGCACTGTCATGACGAACTTAGGAAGATACCATCCCGGATGCAGGTGTCCAGGTCAAAGGAAATAAAAGGGAAGTTCAAAGGCACTCCTCCCATAATTGCTGATCTTATATCTCTATTAGTAATCTCATGGGAAGTTTCTATGTGAGCATCTGCTGGAAATTGGTCAAAACCTAAATTTCATGACATGCAAATAAAATAGAGAAGAAAGCAGAAAACAAAATACTTCTCTCAAAAAGTACTTTTATATTTAACTCTACTGTAACATTGACTTAAAATGTTTGAAACAAATAGATCTCATGTTGTATTCTTAACACACACTCACACAGAAGTGGGAGCCAGAGGGGACAAGTATGTTTAGTATCTTGACACTGGGGAATAATTTTTATTTCATGTTCTGTTGCATGCAGTTTTAGAACGGTTTCTATATATTTCTGCATCACTAATTCCAAATCTGAAATCTGTTTTTTGGTGCATGCTCTAGTTTTTATGCAATTTTAATTTCTTTTTGTTACAGTTAATGGCATGCATTGGTTTTAACTTGGAGTTAAAGGGGAACAACTCTTGGATTGAACATAACCACAAGGCAATTAATGTTTTACAAACATCACTTTCACATAATTGTAGTTGTTTTTAAATGTCAAAAAAAATATTATCTGATAAAAACACCCTCTTATTTTGTTTTAAGATTAAATCATGTCTTCTTGGAGTAGGCATAAATGTAAGAATAGTCCTGACATCTTCTGTTATATATGTGGCTGTTACACACTTCAATGTCAAAGGCACAATATTTTATTATTTGTGACACATGCACATATTGCCTATTTTCAAGTTCCCCTTGGCGATCAAGATAAGAATTGGGCTCCTCATATTGTGTGTCATAATTGTGAGGAAATGCTTCGTGACTGGACAAAAGAAAAATGCAAAGGGATGCCTTTTGGTATTCCCATGGTTTGGCGTGAACCTAAGGACCACGGCAGTGACTCTTATTTCTGTCTGATCCATACAAATGGCATCAGCAAGAAAAAACAGCATATGATTGCATATCCTAATATTCCTTCAGCAATACAACCTATCCCACACACTGAGACACTCCTAGTTCCAGTTTTCAAGGGTTTTATTTCTTCTAAGGATGAGAAAGTGAACATGGTGATCAAGTGTATTTTGATAAGATGCATGAGGAAATGGTTGTAGAATTGAAGGGTGTTCTTCTGATGCCAAGCAGTCATTAACCCCTCAGCAGTTTAGCCAACCTGAATTGAATGACTTAGTAAGAGATTTGGGCCTATCAAAGAAAGCAGCTAAGTCATTAGCCTCCAGGCTTAAAAAAAAGAATGTACTTCACTAGTCAGCTAAAGTATCCCATCGCAGGAAGCATGAACAAATTTTTATGGACTTTTTTTTTGAAGACACTTTGTTTACCGTCATGACATCAGTAGTCTTCTCAGCCAGCTAGGTGTTACCACTTACAGTCCAACAGAATGGCAGCTATTTCTTGACAGCTCTAAATAGAGTCTGAAATGTGTTCTCCTACACAATGGTAATGTTTATGTAGTGGTTCCAATAGGTTATTCAACTCATCTGCAAGAAGATTATAATGACATCAAAATTATCCTCGACTTTCTGAAGTATGAGGAGCATAACTGAATCATTTGTGTGGATCTTACAATGGTAAATTTCCTGCTAGGACAACAGAGAGATTTCACAAAGTATCCTTGCTTTCTGTGTTTATGGTACAGCTGAGCTTGGGAAAAACACTGGACACAGAAGTAGTGGCTGAAACGTAAAGCTCTGGAAATAAGGATGCAAGATATTGTGAATGAACCTGTAGTTAATTGAGACAGGATCATTTTTCCCCACTTCACACCAAACTTGATTAATGAAGCAGTTTGTTCATGCTTTGAATAGAGAAAGTGAATGCTTTCAACATATTATTTCTGCTTTTTCTGCCTTGTTTTTTGAGAAGATAAAAGCAGGTGTATTTGATGGACCTCAAATTCGAACCCTCATACGTGATGAAGAATTTGCCAGGAAGATAAATAAGGTGGAGAAAGCAGCATGGCAGTCTTTTGTGGCAGTTACAAAGAACTTCCTTGACAGCAAAAATGCAGAAAACTATGAACTTCTGGTTCAAAGGATGCTGCTGGCTTTCCACAAAATTGGATGTAACATGAGCATTAAGATTCACTTCCGGAACAGTCACCTTGGTAAGTTTCCCGAAAATCTTTGCTGTTAGTGATGAGCAGACTACTGCTGAAGCATCAGACAAGATTGTCCTCAACAAGTACACAAATGCAAGAGGTACAAACGCAAATTTTTGCCTGAATAGAATTTAAATAAGTTTTGTGCAAATTTTATGATTTAAATAAGTGTTCTAGTATGTTCTATTTCAAAATTGTAGACAAATTCTGATGCAATCATATATTTTAGTGTATTAGTGTATTTACTGCTTTGCATAAATTATTATATTTTCACAAAGATGATGCCCAAGAAGACATTTTACTTCATTATGATAAACTAAATCTTGAAAATTTTACAGTAAGATGAAAACCTAAAATCTTGAATTGCAAAACAGCTGTAGCTTACAGAGAAAAACTAATGTCAGATTTAAGATTAGCACACTCAAGTTAGGTAAGAACAAGTGTTTTTGTGGATGCAACAAAAATTTTGTTCTGCAGTGTTATCATAATAGTTTCAAGGGTGTACCTGTATGTCCAAATTCACCTGATCATATAAATCTAATGTGTACAGCTTCTTTTTATATCAGTTATAATTTGGTATAGTTATTTTTAAAGGATTTATAGAAAATGCAAAATGCCTTTTATTTAAAATATTCAAACTTATTGCAAAGTAGCAAACATAATGCAAAGAACACCTGTGCACCATAAATCCACAGAACCTTATAAAGTCTTATTTCAATCATGTCCTTTATACTAAAATAAAAAACATCCAAGCCAGTATCAGACATGTACCCAATTTTCATATCTTTCTAGTCAGCTTTATTCAAGAACTTTCTCTATTCTTCTGTGATTTCATAACTTCTATTTTTCTCTAGATTGTAGGGCTGACATTTTGCAGAATATTTGGCCAGTAGGAATCTTTTAGAACTGACTCATGGATCCTTTTATAATATTCTCATTTTTCTTTGAGTCCTTATTTATTGTCCTAACAAGGTGTTTCTGGCTTTATATTATATTGTTTTTTATTTGTTTTGTTTGTCCCAGTCTTGAAATTAGCTATTTCTTTTTTACTCTCTGGTTTTATTTAGTGGAGAGTAGTTGAGAAGTTAAATGAATGCTAGGTGAGTTCATTATTAATGCAGTGTTACAATTGCTCATGTCTTCTAGTATTTGTACCTTCATTCTCTGTCAGTGAGAAACTGAGTCCCATTATCTTTCATATATGTACATATTTGATAAATCCCTGATGTGGATAATATTCCCAGACTACAAGCTTCCCTCATCACTTTGCTCTGGCCATACAATCCTGTGTGGGCTGCTATTACTGGGCACCCTCTGGCCATACTCACTGTCTCCTTCCTCATAAACCCTATGCCTTCTCATCATTACTATTTTTGCCTAATGTTTTTGGAGGAGAAAGTGTAGAAAAGATGAGAAGATTGAGAAAGGATAAAAGGTGAGGAGAGAAAAATAATATTCATATTTTAAACTCCATATTGTATTGTAGAATGGATTGAAACATTTCAGACTATATGAGAGGTTTAGGTCACAAGAACAGAGGTATTTTATAATTATAAAGCTCTACATTTCTATAATTGAAACTCTGCTATAACAAAAATTCCTAAAACATAAAAAAATAGTTTCTGAAGTATATGTTTACTAAACATCTTTGAACATAAAAAAATAAGCAAATATATCCTATATCCCAGGTTGAATTTAAGTATGACATTTTCTACTGAGAGCTTTTTATACTACTTATTAAAATACTATAAAAATGTCTTTGATTCTTATTTGTCCAAAAAACATATTGTCAAAAATCCCAACATTCATCTGTTAATACAGCTTTCCATGATTCTATTATCCACCACTGGCAATGTCTTAGAAATAATGACACACTTACCAGTTTTTCAAAAACACATGATGAGCATGAGCTTAAGTTTGATCAGTCAGTGAACTAAATATAAAAGGAATGCTTTCTAATGTGCCATTTAGATTCCAGTGTAATAGAGATGTAATGCATATGTCAAGTTATTGAGTTGTCAACTTAAATAGAAGTCAGTGTGTCATCCAGTAATTATTACTATTTAGGCCTAAGGCATTAGTGCTAATATTAGCATGTGAGTGTTAAGCATGCAGAGTACAAAAAGAAAAAGAAGAGATTATATGAAGTAAACCCTAAAGAACTCTTCATGTTACTAAAGACCACAATCTATCTTTTAGATACATGCAGATATTTTAAAATTAGGAAAATACTTATAAGAATATACCCACTTTTTACCATTGGGGGAGCAAAGACAACCAGGTGCAAACATTTACCTGTAATTTCAGAAAAATTTCAGTAAATTATCATTATTCTACATAGGTAAATTTCTTGTGAAAATCTTCAGAAACCCATTTGAAATTAAATTTGGTTGTTTAGATTCTAGTTACAATGATTTATTGACTGATATTTGTGAGTGCATTTAAAAAAAAATCCCTGACATAGAGTTTTATATTTAACTAGTATTTAAAATCTAAAATTTAGTCCTATAGAACTCTCTTGCAGTGCCACACCTGCAAATCAAGTCCGTGTTTTACATACATTATGTACATGTTTCTTTTTTTCTTTTTTTTTTTTTTTGTATTTTTCTGAAGCTGGAAACAGGGAGAGACAGTCAGACAGACTCCCACATGCGCCCGACTGGGATCCACCCGGCACGCCCACCAGGGGCGACGCTCTGCCCACCAGGGGGCGATGCTCTGCCCCTCCGGGGCGTCGCTCTGCCGCGACCAGAGCCACTCTAGCGCCTGGGGCAGAGGCCAAGGAGCCATCCCCAGCGCCTGGGCCATCTTTGCTCTAATGGAGCCTCGCTGCGGGAGGGGAAGAGAGAGACAGAGAGGAAGGAGGGGGGTAGAGAAGCAAATGGACACTTCTCCTTTGTGCCCTGGCCGGGAATCGAACCCGGGTCCCCCGCACATTATGTACATGTTTCACATACATGTAGGCAAACATAAATATTAGGTCCTTCTTACAAGTAAGTAGTCTATCTAATTTAAAAACACATTTCATTTTTAAGGTTACTGTTGAAATCCATGGGAGTCCGAAAAGACCAGTGTAACAGGCTTTATTGAAAGAAAGAAAGGAATCCTGCCAGGCACTTCTCTGGGGAGAAGGGCACTGGTTACAGATTAGGGGTGAATTTCATAGGGTTTGGGAGAGCCTGAGGGGGTACTGAGTCAGAAGTTCTGGTATGTTCCCTTTTACAGTTTTAGGATTTCAGCTTTCTGGAATGCTTCTTCTTGGGCAGTTGATCAGCTTTCTGGAACTTTTCTGCCTCAGGGGCGATTGTCCAGTAAGTAAGAATGAGGTCAGGCAGCCAGGCAGAACAACAGAAGGGCAGTTAGGATTTCATATATATATATATCATTTCTCTGTGGTATGATAAAAAAGGAAAAAAAGTGGGGGAAAGGAAAGGGTATGGGGTTCAGGAAGGAGGTTTGTCTCAGACTGGCCATCTTCTGGAGCTACTTCCTGCTGATATCCCTATTGGGGGCCTCCTTCATGACACCCCCAGGGAAGTTGGAGTAGGGATTGTAAACGCATTTGATTGTAGGTAATCCTGGAGATTTCTCTCATTTGAGCCTGTAGGAACTTGATAAAGAAAGAGGCAAGCATTAAAATTAGGTACAAAATTAGGATTGGTCCTATAATTGGTTCTAGCATTGAAACTAAGGGTTTTTCCACCATTGTTCACAGTAGGGGTGTTTCTATAGAGTTCCAGATTTTTCTGTTTCATAAGGGCAGGTTTCAGGGTTGGTGTGTAGGGTTAGGTAGATTTTTCCAATTTTCTGATTGGGGAAGGTCTGCATGCGTTTCAGTAAGAAACTAGTGAACAAATGTATGAGGCAGGGTTCAAAAGTTAGAAAAATAAATAGGAGAGTGAGTGGACCAGTGAAAGGCAATACTCAAGACACCCAGTTTATATAAAACAATTGATTCCATGTTTACAAATTTTCTGGGCTTCAGAGAGAGAGAGAGAGAGAGAGAGAAAGAGAGAGAATAGGAATAAGACAGGGCAGTGGCCAGTACCCCTGCCCCTAGACCTACTTCTGTAGAGATTCCTAAAGCAACAAGAAGAGGAATTACCTCTACAGCTGGTTTGGTCTTTAGATTGACAGGTAGTGTACTAGGAATTGAAAGAGGCTTATGGGATGGGATTAGGTTGATATTTTGGGTGAGATAGATTAAGGTACATGTTTCTGTCCAATTAGTAGTGAGACACATATAAGTGTTAGTCCCGCACAAGTTGAAAGCCCCTGATTGGGTGAGGTAGGTTGAGAGGTGAATAGAGAATTGATGGACAAGGGGTTGGCTTTGTTTCTCTGTTTCTGAGCTCCAGATGATCAGGGTAGAGGAAACAGTCACCTCAATAAGTAGGGAGAGTAGAGGATCGTTAGCTAGACTAATTAAACATTCTTTGAAAACCAGTTTTCTGACTTCAAATTCTGCACTAACCTTCTACAACTTACATAAATCTTCAGCTTTCATGCACTTTCTTATTCAGAAATAACTGGCCTTCATAACAACTTGCTTTTTCCTTTTTCTTTCAAAAGTATTTCCATACCTTATACCTTCTATTATCAAAACATACAATTCTTTTCTTGTCAGAACTCTTGATTTAAAAATCTTTAACCTTTAGTGACAGTTAAGTTGACTTTCTTTTTACCCTAGTTTCCCTTTTCCCAAGTCTGATTAAAAGAGTCCTTAGTTTCTTCATATATTTGCCATACATAGACCAACCACTTCTAGTTTGTGGTTGGAGTAAGGCATGTTGTTTTTCTACTTTAGCAGCAATGGGAGTTGTCAGGATCACAGTGTGTGGACCTGTCCATGTGAAAGTCAGTCCTTGGGTGATGTAATGCTGGAAGTGCCTCTTGGACAGTCTTTTAACAGTTTGCTGAGTAACCTATAAATCCTGCAAGTACTTAAGAAAAGGGTGGTTACATTTATACACTTTGCAGCTAGAGTTTAAATCCTAGTGACCACTGCTTCTAGCTGGAATTAGCAGCAGATCTCAGCCTACAATAGGTATGGGGCATTGAGACAAGAGGAATAAAGGAGATACTATACATTAAATAAACCAACAAAATCAGACTGTTAATACCCACAGTAGAGATCTTTGAGGGATAAACAAAATTCAAATATTCAGGCAAGGCATAGTATATGGCCCTTGTGTTCACAAGAAATGAGATCAGCTTATCTGCTACTTGAAAGAAATACTTTAGGCTCATGAACAATGTCCTTGGGCCTTCAGTGGCAATTCCCAGCACACTGGGCAAGGTCAGGTCACAGGTAGTTGAAGCAGGTCTAGAAGAGACTTAACCCTCCCTCCATGGACCAAGGGGGCAGCTTACCTTCTTGTGTCTTTCTTTCCACAGCACAGATGTGTCCCTTGGTGGGGTCGGGAAGCCTGGCAGGCTTCAATTCAATGACAATTCTTTCCACTCTGGAGCAGGGTCTTGAGAAATTCTATGAAGACCTTTAGAGCACTGGAGCCTTAAAGAGCATATGCCAAAAGCTGGTGTTTCCTATCTTCTTTTGGGCCTTATTTGCCTTTTCTGTTACTTCCTTGGCCATTATAGACCTTAAAAGCCATGCTTAGAATATCTCACTGAGGGGCTTGAGTAAGAGAGCAAAATTGGGAATTCAGTGTCTAAAGAAGCCTATTAGATTAAGGAAAGAAAGAATTTGATTTGTGGTGGTAGGTGGTTGGAGACTGCGAAGTTCAAATTATGGTGAGACCTCAGGTGGTAGGGGTTAAGGTGATGCCCAGATAGGCTACAGACTAAGAGTGAAGTTGAGCCTTAGCAGAGAAGACACAATATTCCTTCATGGTGAGGAAGTTAGGAAGGGTGGCGGTGTGTCTCCTTGAGGCAGGCAGTGAGAGGCTGCAGAGGAGTAGGTCATCTACACATTGTAAGACAGTACTAGTTTTGAGATTGCATGCTGCTAAATCCTGAGCTAGTGCCTGCCCAAACATGTGTGGGCTGTTTTTGATCCCCTGGGGCAGGGGACAGGAATCTTTTTGGCGGAGAGAGCCACAAACACCACATATTTTAAAATGTAATTCCATGAGAGCCATACAGTGACCCATGTATGTTATGCATTATCCAATAAAAATTCAGTGTTGTCCCAGAGGACAGCTGTGATTGGCTCCAACCACCTGCAACCATGAACATAAGTGGTAGGAAGTAAATGGATTATAATACATAAGAATATTTTATATTTTAAACGTTATTATTTTTTTATTAAAGGTCTGTCTGCGAGCCAGATGCAGCTATCAAAAGAGTCACATCTGGCTCATGAGCCATAGGTTCCCGACCCCTGCCCCGGGATAAGATAGTCCATGTAAGTTGCTGGGCTGCATTAGTGTCTGGATAAAGGCAAACAGAAAGTAAAAGTCAGGGTGTAGAGGTGTAGAGGAATGGTAAAGAAGGCATTCTTGAAGTCAAGGACCCTGAATTGAGTGATGTTTGAGGGAATGTGTGACAGTAACCTGTAGAGATTAGGGACTACTGGATGGAGGGGAATTATTATCTCATTGATTAGGTGTAAGTTTTGTATGAGACAATAAGCCCCTGAAGGTTTTCGAACAGGAAAAGTGAGGGTATTGCAGGGAGAGTCCATGGAGATGAGTAAGCCTTGATTTAAGAGGCAGGTAATTATTGTTTTAAGGCCTTAGGAACCGACATAATTACACATTAAATAAAGATTTTACATATAAATTATAAATTAAGAAATTTAAATGAGTGAGCTTTACTTGTTTTAATTAAAACTATACTAGAGATATTTTCTGACAAAGAGACAAAACAGATTACTCACTCACACAGCTCAATAGACAACTCTGCTTTTTTAAGCTTTTCAAGATGGCAGAGTTGTCAGCATAGAGGGGAGGAATAGAGAAAGCAGACAGATGGACAGTGTGTACAGCTGGATGGAAAATAGGAGGTTCAGAATCTGGAGGAAGAGGAGGAGGTTGAGGTGCTAGTGTTGGTTAGAAGAGTCAAAAAGATTTGGAGCTCTGAAGAGAGGGGAGATGATAAGGGGAGAAGGGCATAGCTGTCTCTTTTTCCAGCAGGGGAGGAGAAAGAGAGAATGATATTTGCAGGTGAATGAAAAAGAGGATTCAGCAAAGAGAGGGGAGGGGGCTTTCTGGAGGGAAGAAACTAAAGTGGAAGAGATTTGCAGAGGGACTTGAGAGGAGTCCCAAGAGAGGGTTACCCCCAGGGGTCAGGCAGGAGGGGAAGAGAGTTGGGAGTCCACAGAGAAGGAGAGATTGGGAGCAGAGGTTTTAGGTAAGGTTTCTTTGGCCAAAAAATGGCCTGCGTGTAGAATAAGTGGTACAGAAATTAAAGACAGGAGTGAAGGTAGAAGAAAGCTTGTCCATAAGGAATTTCAGAAGCCTTCCCAGTCCAGTGGCAAAAGTTGTCAAGGTCTCTCAGAATATTGTAATCAAATGTCCCATTTTCAGGCCAATGGGAGTCATTGTCTAGTTTATATTGTGGCCAGGAAGTATTGCAAAAGAAAATGAGTAGAAGACAACCCATCGGGGTTTGGTCAGATGGCTTTGACTCTGAAGAGCCCATCGTGGAGATTAGTGATCTAGAGAGGGCGTCCCCACCTCCAATCACAATCTCAAAGAAGAAAGCTCTCCTGGGAATACGGAGTCATCCTGCTTAGGGGTCGTCATTACCACCTAAGAAGGAGCTCAAAGAGAATGTGGAGGGATTTGGCTAAGTGCTTAAACTTTTGGAATGTGCTGTCCCTGGGATAGAAAAATGGCAAACCCCTCAAAATGTGAGGCTGACTGGAGAAAACTGTCTGTTGATGGATTAGGGACTTATGGGTCAAATTAAAGCAAACCAGGAGAGGGAATGGAGAAACTCCTTAATTTTCTGGTCTGGCAGGGGTTCAGGACAGGGTGAGACTGCTGGCCAATCAACCTGAAATTACATGTCCAAACAGAATCAGGGAGTAAGCCCGGGACAAGCTGCCACTGCCCATTGCTTTCCTGGTTGTAAGTTTAGATGGCAAAGAGGGATCATCCAGGCAGTTAGTACCCTGTCCCAGTTTTCGGCACCAAATGTTGGAATCCATGGGAGTCTGAAAAGACAAGAGTAATGGGTTTTATTGAAAGAGAGAAAGAAAGAAAGAAAGAAAGAAAGAAAGAAAGAAAGAAAGAAAGAAAGAAAGAAAGAAAGAAAGAAAGAGAAAGAAAGGAAGAAAGAAAGAAACCCTGCCAGGCACTTCTCCAGGGAGAAGGGCACCGATACAGACTAGGGGTGAATTATATAGCGTTTGGGAAAGCCTGAGGGGAAACTGAGTCAGAAGTTCTGGTATGTTTCCTTTTACGGTTTTAGGATTTCAGCTTTCTAGAATGCTCCTTTTTGGGCAGTTGATCAGCTTTCTGAAACCTTTCTGCCACAGGTTGATTATTCAGTAAGTAAGGGTGAGGTCAGGCAGCCAGGTGGAACAACAAAAGGGCAGTTGGAATTTTTTATATCTACCAGTTACTGCTTCAAAGGATTAAAACCTGCTGTTGTAAGTATATTCTAGATATAAGCAGTTCACAAAAAGAAAAGAAAAAAAACACACACTCTGGCATCCCTTTCTGGACCATTTCTGAAAAACATTAAGTAATAAAAGGATTCATGTGAAGATTAAGATGAAATCAAGCAGGACCAACACTGTCTTTCCTAATTTGCTATGCAGACAACAGAGTCAGCAGAGAAGACTGGACTATTTCCAAATCTTCTTAAAAGCACACACTCCTTGAAATAGAAGACATCTTTAGGTAAACAGACACCTCAAAACAAACTCTGATCTGAATGTTATACTAACAGATTAAATCCACACAGTGCAGGGCTATATTCTTTTAAAGTAAAGATTCTATGCATTTAACAGTAAGTAACACAGGACAAAAACAAAAAGCCAGACCCAGACTGTAAGCGATCAGGTGCTGGTGGACATCCTCCTTGGATGTTGTCCATATTGGAATGCCAGCTGTCTACAAGCTTACCTCTTCCCCTTCCTCCAAGGTTCGACTCAACCATATTTTCCTCCAGGAAACCTACTATTGGGCAAATGAGTTTGTAAAATCTGTATTTTTTGTTTGCTCACTTTTATTGTTAAAAATGGCACCACCCAAGTGAAACTGCTAATTACCTTCCTCCTTGGGAAGGGCCATTGTTATGCTAATGTTGGCTGGAGGAGAGATTTTTGGCACCAAAGAAGTTTTAAAAAGGAAGGAGCAGGAAAGAAGAAGAAAGTCAAGATGGCAGGGTGCTGAAGGAGAAGCCAGTTTGTGCAGAGAGAAGGGAGGTGTGCAGATGGGGAACCAGAGGTGACTAAGCTGGTGGGGGCCTTTGATTCTAGGAAAACCAGATGTATCAGTAGCTTTGTGAGCTCTGAATGAGTGGAAGGGAAGTGTTTTCCCTGTGTGTGTGTTTTAGTCACCAGCCAGGTGCGAGGCTAGAATAAAGGAATGGCCCAGCATTTTTTGGCTCCAGTTTATTTACTGTCTGCCCAAATCTAATGGGAACCTGCATGGGAATGGCCATGATGGCAGCAGCCCCTGGCCTTACACTTTCCCTTTCTGCATCACCCAAGGTCACGCTAAGCATCTTTTTTTGTTGTATCATAGCATTTTAAATATCTGTTTCTTTGGAAACAACTACTACTTCTGTTTAAATGCACATCCTTTTCACTAAACTATAAATTCTACCATTGCTGAGCCAGTATCTTAGGTTCTTCTTTCCTATGCCTATCATGTGGACAATGGTTAAACTGAGGGTCATATTTAAGGCTGTAGCTTTTCTCTTGGTGTATTGAAAAGAAGGTTCCTATGTTCCAAAGTGAGTGTAGCTAGTTTCTCCTCCTTGGAGAAGTAGGGTACAATTAAAACAATCTTCAGTTTTATTGTTTCCCCTCCTCTTCTCATATAAAAACACAAAACTACATTTTTTTTTTTTTTTTTTCATTTTTCTGAAGCTGGAAACGGGGAGAGACAGTCAGACAGACTCCCGCATGCGCCCGACCGGGATCCACCCGGCACGCCCACCAGGCCCAGCAGGGGGCGATGCTCTGCCCATCCTGGGCGTCGCCATGTTGCGACCAGAGCCACTCTAGCGCCTGAGGCAGAGGCCACAGAGCCATCCCCAGCGCCCGGGCCATCTTTGCTCCAATGGAGCCTTGGCTGCGGGAGGGGAAGAGAGAGACAGAGAGGAAAGCGCGGCGGAGGGGTGGAGAAGCAAATGGGCGCTTCTCCTGTGTGCCCTGGCCAGGAATCGAACCCGGGTCCTCCGCACGCTAGGCCGACGCTCTACCACTGAGCCAACCGGCCAGGACCACAAAACTACAGTTAAAAGGCTAAAGAGACCTGACCAGGCAGTGGCGCAGTGGATAGAGTGTAGGGCTGGGATGCCGAGGACCCAGGTTCGAGACCCCGAGGTCACCAGCTTGAGCGCGGGCTCATCTGGTTTGTGCAAAAGCTCACCAGCTTGGACCCAAGGTCGCTGGCTCGAGCAAGGGGTTACTCAGTCTCCTGTAGCCCCCCACCCCATCAAGGCACTAATGAGAAAGCAATCAATGAACAACTAAGGTGTCACAATGCACAATGAAAAACTAATGATTGATGCTTCTCATCTCTCCATTCCTGTCTGTCTGTCCCTGTCTATCCCTCTCTCTGACTCTGTCTCTGTAAAAAAAAAAAAAAAAGAAAAAGAAAAAGAAAAGGCTAAAGAGGTTATAACTACACATTTGGATCTTAATGGGGGAGTGTAATTTGGAAATTTCTTTAAAAAATGAGAAGTTTCTCTTAGGCAATCTCCTCTTACTGATTTCTTGGTATTTAAAACTATTTTTGTAATAATAGATACATATTTTTTGTTTATTCTACACTATTAAAAAGATGTTTAAGATGCAAAAGATTAAAATGCAAATAGCTGTGGATAAATGGCCAATTTATGGTTTCTGTACTTCCACTTGACTTAAACCTTGTGTGGTGTTATGTGGGTTCTAGGGTTTATAGGGAAGATGAGGCTAAACTAGATTCTGGGTTTTTAAAGGAGAAATATTGTCACAAAGAAGCAATTAGGGTGGGTTAGAAACACTTTTGCCTAATCATATTTAATCTTCTCAGTAAGGACAAATCAACATTATGGTCAGATATATTTTTATTTTCCACTAGTTTTCAGCGCCACAGACCAGAAGGGTAGAGCAAGGATAGTTAAGATGCTTAACATTGATAAAATGCCACTACATTTTATATTAATATTTTTCTAATCTCATTTTATTCCATTATTATACATGTCCTTAAATTGGAAACGAAAAGTACAAATTAATACTCATAGATGGACACTTTTTGCTTTACAGCTTGTTTTAGATTGATTAAATAATAAATCTTTTGTAGTACTCTAGCCCATGGGGGACAATCAGTGTCCTGTGAAAGAAACCTACTCAAGACACCAACTTATATCAAGAGGAAGAGGGGTAGGCCTGCCAAGAGAGGCAAAGAGGACCTCCTGAATCTCCTTCTCCCTTAGCTTCTATTGATCAGAAGCAGAACAAAGGTAATAGCATTATAAGGGAGGGAGATCAGGTGACAAGAGAAAAGAATGACTAATGGCCATTTTGCTGAGATGGAGAAAGGGCTAATTTGGGTCAGTACATTCTTTTGCTAATTAACAAGCACAAAGGAAGGGGCAATCTAGAACCTCAAGGCTAATTTCCTAAAGTCCGTTCACATGCATTCTTTTGTGTTTGCACAAAGGTCACCTCACACAGTTTCTTGTTGTTTGCATCCAAAAGACATTCATTCCGGGCTTTTAACTAAAGTTTCCCAATCCAAGTCAGAGAGGGTTCAATGTTAAATGGTTAAAGGGGTGATTCCTTACAATCTTTTGCATCTTTACCTAACACTTCTTTTGATGTAAAAGTATTTTTGTTGCTTCACAAGTTTTAATTTGGTTAACAAGCATCTCAGAATTTTGTATACATATTCATTAGATTGATCTATAATTGCATTTTTACATCTCGTTGTGTTTTATTATAAAAATCATGCTACAAAATAAAACGAAGAACTTTCTCTATGCCTGGAAAGTTTTTCTCTTTAATAGTTTAATAGTTAAACTAATAGTAGTTTAAAATAATAGTTAAATTAAAAATAATAGTTCTTTGACTGATAGCACCTTTCTTCTTTAGTAGTTACTAGATTAAAGTTTTTGTTTATTTCCTGTTGGGTCAATTTTGTTTTATTTCTATCTTACTACAAAGTTATATGTTTTCCTTGTGTTTCACATTTGTTACCATAGTAGCATGCAGTTGTCTTATATTTTTTAAAGTCTTTTCTTTAACCAAATTTAAGTATATTTTATTGATAGATGCATGAATTTACCAACTGCCCTTTTGCTGTTCCGCTTGGCTGCCTGACACCCCACCCTTAATTACCGGACAATCGGCCCTGGAACAAAGGGGTTCCAGGAAGCTGGTCAGTCACCCCTAAAATAAATATTCCAGAAAGCCGAACATACCAGCACACCCTTGCTCGAGGCTATCCCCAACCCTATGAAGTTTTACCTCAGTCTATTTTGGGGGCCCTTCTTTTGGAGAAGCGCCCTGGCAGGTCTTTCTCTTCTAATAAAGCCTGCACACCTGGGAGTTGAGTGCCGTCTCATTCTTACATTTATTTTATATATATATATTTCTCTCTCTTGCCCTTAATAGACATTGAAAATAATTTTCAGTACTTGTTTTACTGCTATATTTGGAGAACAATGTTTTAGATTTTAAAATTCTTCTATTATATTTCTATTTTCATCTCATAAATTTTAGACTTCATCTTTGTAAATTCTCTTTTCTAGTTTTATCAATGAAATCTGAAAAAATATTTAATTATTTAGAAGCAAAACAATTATTATCTTTCACAATTTTCTATGGTATATGAGATTTAATACTTAAAGGAGTGGTTCTCAATCTGTGGGTCATGACCCCGGTGGGGTCGCCTAAAGCCATCGGAAAATACATAATGCATATCAGGTATTTACATTCCGAATCATAACTGTAGCAAAATTACAGTTATGAAGTAGCCACCAAAATTATTTTTTGGTTTGGGGTCACCACAACATGAGGAACTATATTGTGGGGTCACAGCATTACAAAGGTTGAGAATCACTGACTTAAAGGTTTAGGCCTCATGTGTAAGATACTTTAGGGCATCTTTCATATAATTCAGAGTTAAAAACATGTTTATCAAATATTCTGTAAGTCATTGGATAACAGCAAAAAAGGTAAACAAGCATAAACTTTTGTATGTCAGTAACTTAAAAAATATTGATCAGTATGGCATAAAAGCAGCTTTAAAAAACTAATACTGATATACTGTAAAGCCAGTAGTCACCATCATGGCCATTCACATGCAGGTTCTCATTAGATTTGGACAGACGGTAATAAAACAATGGAGCCAAAAACTGGTGGGCCATCAGCTTTAATCCTAGCTTGCACCCAGTGGGCAAGTAAAAACATACACTGGGTTCCAAACCCACTCATTCAGTGCTCACAAAGCTACTGACTTATCTGAGTTTCCTAGAATTAAAGGTTTCTAGCTCACTAGCCTTATTCACCTCTATTTCCCATCTCCTTCTCTCTGCACAAACTACACAAACTGGCTTCTCCTTTAGCATTCTGCCATCTTGGCTTCTTCTCTCTTCCACGTGTCCTTTCTCTGCTTTACTTTCTCTGATCTCTCCTCTAATGCTAATCTCAGGAACCGAGAGAGAGCAAGCTCCTGGTCTGCCCCCATTTTATAGTGTAGAAATCAAAACCTTTAATCCAATATACAAATAAGGAAGTCCTTAATACAAAGTCACTTATCTGAGGCATAATAGGATTTCTCATAAGAGTGCACCACCCCACATCATGCAATCAGTCAAGGGTGTGGGGAAAAGTTTAGTCTTAAAACTAAGCCTTAGGCTATAACAACCCAGCCTATTTACAGCCTGTCCCCCACACCCAATACAAACTATAAGCGAGCAAACATATATATCATATTTAAAAACTTATTTGGCCAACATATACATTTGCTGAAATAATGTTCTCATCTTGATTTACTTATTTGTCAAGAAGTTCAAATGTCAATGCAAAGGTTAATCTGCTGGGCTCATTTATTTAAAAATATAAAGTGGCCTGACCTGTGGTGGCGCAGTGGATAAAGCGTTGACCTGGAAATGCTGAGGTCGCCGGTTCGAAACCCTGGGCTTGCCTGGTCAAGGCACATATGGGAGTTGATGCTTCCAGCTCCTCCCCCTTCTCTCTCTCTGTCTCTCCTTCTCTCTAAAATGAATAAATAAAAATAAAAATTTAAAAAAAAAAAATAAAAATAAAAATATAAAGTGACATGTCTTGACCAGTACTTGGCTTTTTGTATAACAAGAGTGTGTGAAAGATGGCAACAAAGGAGAGGACAGCTAAAGGAGGGGAATAATGGAAAAGAATTTTATAATTCATCACAATTTCAGTGCCATCATCCGATATTATTCCCTTTCCATGATCCCCTTATAAAAACACCATATCTTTTCTCGCCCCCCAAATCATACCCAAGTCATACTGGTATTAAATTATTTACTGTATAATAAGTGCAATTCCTATTTGCATAATGTTCTTTCCTTTATGTCGTTGAAATTAAAATTTTACTGGTATTTGGAATATTTATTGAGATATAAATTAAATATCATAAACTCTATTTCTTATAAATGTACAATTCAATAGGTTTTAGTTAATTGATAGAATTGTGCATCATCACATCTAGTTTTAAAACATTTTATCACCCCAAATATTCCTTAAAGCCTTTTAGCCATCAATCTTTTATCTTATCATCAGTCTTATGCTAGATTACATTTTTTTGGGGGGGTACATTTCTAGCAGTAGAATTACTAAATCATATGTTAGTTTACATTTAACTTTTTGAAAAAATACCAAACTGTTTCTCCAAATCACCTCTACCATTTTCCTATTTCCTCACTGTAAAACCAGTAGCCAGGGCCACCATCATAGCAGCCTGGCCCATATAGGTTCACATTGGATTCGGACAGTCAGTAAAGAAACAATGGAGACAAAAACTGATGGGCCATCATCTTTAATTTTAGCTTGCACCCGGCAGGCAAGTAAAAGCACACACTGGGCTTCAAAACCCACTCACATTCAGTGCTCACAAAGCTACTGACTTATCTGAGTTTCCTAGAATCAAAGGTTTCTAGCTCACCAGACTTATTTCACTTCCGTTCTCCATCTCCTTCCTTCTCCCTGCACAAACTCTACACAAACTGGCTTCTCCCTCAGCACTCCACCATCTTGGCTTCTTCTCCTAGCCTCCTCCACATGGCCTTTCTCTTCTGTCCTCTCTGCTATCTTTTCTAATGATAATCTCAGGAACCAAGAGTGCAAGCTTCCATTCTGCCCCCATTTTATAGTGTAGAAATCCGAACCTTTAATCCAATATACAAAATAGGGAAGTCTCTAATACAAAGTCACTTATCAGAGACATGATGGGATTGCACCACCCCACATCAAAAAGCGTAGGAAAGGCTTAGTTCTAAAATCAAGCCACAGGGTACAAGGAGCCTGCCTGCTCACAGCCCACCCCAAAACACATTAACATCACCTGGGCAACGGCTTCCACGTGGGCAGTGCTATCTTTAACAAAGTGAGCATAATATATTCTATCTGCCCAACAATCCACCCCTATGCTCACTTTACTACCCACAATCTACACCACCGGCATCCCTGTGCAAGAAAATTAGGCACATTACACAAATTACAACAGCACAAATCATACAGTTTCAACAATCACAAAGGTACACTTCACCCGTCTCTGAGCACTTTGCCCGAAGCGCAAAGTGTCCTCGGCCTTCTTTCTAGCCATGGGAAAAGCTTCCTGGGGCAGGGCAGTGCTTCCAGCAAAGCCCCCCCCCCACCCCCATCAGGGTATTTCACATTGTCCAAAATCCATAAGTCCATCCAACAAACAAGTCAGTGCCCACTGCGGTCATAGTCCAGGAAATCAGTCCATGCACATGAGACTTCAGTCACCTCCCTCATCCCTGCCATCCTGGCAGGTCTTACACTGTCCCAAAGAGGAGCACGTGGCAATGGCAGTCAGCATTTCCACATCTGCTCCAGAGAGCATGATAGCATCCATCCCTATGTCCCCAAATCGCACATCTACCAGGGCCATAGTAGGTGCTCCTTCCAGCTAGGCTCTCACCTTCTGGAGACTGTGGATCGCCACTCCAGCCCGATTCTCCTCATCCTCCAAAGAGAAACTGAAAACACCAGCTCCCACTGCTGGGCTTGTAGCCCCGGGCCTGGCCTCAGCCCAGGCCTCAGTCCCGGCCCAGGCCTCCTGCTGCTGCTGGCTCTCCACAACATCCAGGGCAATCTGCAACTCATGAACCTGTGATTCCTTCTCCAGCAGCTGCTCCATTTCCAGGCGAATCTCACGAACCTGGTTGGTCTCATCCTCCAGTGTTTCCTCCAGCTCCAGGGTCAGCATCTTTTTCTCCCACGTTTGCTTCAGCTCCTTCCACTGCTCGGTTTGCAGGTCCCAGGCAGCCTCTTCCACAGAGCTCTCAGTTTCCTCACGCATGGCTGTAAAAGTCAGCCAGCCTACAGTCCCCAAAAGGACAGCCATGGGGAACCATAACAGCAGCCAGTCCTCTACTCCACTGCTCAAAGGTGATGGTGGCTCCTTGCTGATCTGTATCGAATCCTGCCGACTATGCCAAATATAAAGCCAGTAGCCAGGGCCACCATCACAGCCACCTGGCCCATGCAGGTTCACATCAGATTCGGACAGTCAGTAAAGAAACAATGGAGCCCAAAACTTGGTGGGCCATCTTTAATCCTAGCTTGCAGCCGGAGGGCAAGTAAAAACACACACTGGGCTCCAAAACCCACTCATTCAGTGCTCACAAAGCTACTGACTTATCTGAGTTTCCTAGAATCAAAGGTTTCTAGCTCACCAGATTTATTCACCTCTGTTCCCCATCTCCTTCCTTCTCCCTGCACAAACTCTGCACAAACTGGCTTCTCACTCAACACTCCACCATCTTGGCTGCTTCTCCTGGCCTCCTCCATGTGGCATTTCTCTGCTCTCCTCTCTGCTCTCTCCTTTAATGCTAATCTCACCTTTAATCCAATATACAAACAAGAAAGTCTCTGATATGAAGTCACTTATCTGAGGTATAATGGGATTCTTCATGAGAGTTCACCACAGCACATCAAAAATGGTGGGAAAAGCTTAGTCCCCAAACTAAGCCCCAAGCTACAAAGATCCTGCCTGCCCACAGCCCACCCCCAACACACATTAATATAATCACGCCCATCCCAAGCAAGAAGGGCAACCAATACCATCACCAGGGTGAAGGGCTTTCACGTGGGCAGCGTCAACTTTAACAAAGTGAGCATAATATATTTCATCTGCCCAACACTCCCCAACAAGGTGAGCAGTAGATTCAAACTGCTAACAGTCTTCTCTGCAGAAGTTCTTTCACCTGGTGAGACCCTGGTCTCAAGGAGGAAGAAAGAGAGAGTCCTCTTCTGAAGCTGACTGAGCTCCTCCCAAAGGTGGCTAAGCCCCTGAACCAGGTCCAACAATAGACTCACAGGGACCCACCATTTAAATGTCCATGCTCCAAGCCTCTCTCCCTTCCCCCTGTAAAGTCTAGGCTAGCAGGCCAGAATATCCAGTGCCCAGGCCAGCTGACTGTGAAGCTCCATCCTATCCAATGTACCTGAACTGCTGCTGTGCCGGTGCTGATCACAGAGAGTGGATCTCACCTCAGCTGGGCCAGGTGTGAAGAGTTTTTTCTTAGGAGACCACTTTAGCAAGGTTTATTAGGTCCTAATATGATGCTTTCCACAGCTGGCCCCTAGATGTGTCATCCCTGAGCCTCCCAAGAAGAAACCCAGCACAGACCAGTGCAAGACATTGCCCGTGACTGGCCCTCAGAAACCTTCTTGGAGCTACAAGCAATTCAGAGTTTGTGGCTGCTTTTACTGGGCCCTGGTGTATATGGAAATACCAGCTGTATACCTAGGCTGGTTTTTACCCACTCTAGCCCTTGGGAAAGTTTGCTCAACTGGCCAAGTTTCCAAGTCTCACCCCCTGCAGCCTGTCTGCTGGTTGCTTGTTAGGCTCAGCTGCTAAAAAAAAACCTCTGCTAGAGTCTAGAGCCTGAGGCAATTCAACGATTAGAAAGGGTGGTGGGTGTGGCTCCACTCCTTGGCCCCAGGAGTCTGGTGGGTGTGGCCTCTGAGACTCATTGGTGTGTTCTGCTCCCCTTCCCTGAACAGTTTCAGCTGAGTCTCTTGTGAGGCGCAAGCATCAGTCACAGACTTGGGAGAGTGTGGGGGAGCGCTGGTCTGAACACCATTAAACTAAGTCACTGAAGTTTTCCCTGCTTCCTGGCCTCTCAAAATGACCCCTCGCCATGACTGGGGAAGGAGAGATTCCTGAGGACAGAGCAGAGAAGACTGCTTCACCCCCAAAAATGGCGACTGTAGTACAGGAGAATGATTCAGCACAGGGGTTCCGGTGGCCGTCCCCCACATTGTCTCTCCCTGGGCTTCCAACTTTACACTCCTGCAATCCAGTCATCTCAGCTCTCCCCGCCAGAGCCCTGGGTAAGTTGCTGTGAACAAGGTTTTCTGCACGGGCCCTTTAAAATGGAATCTGCGTCTGAGGGTTGTGTCTTTTCTCAGGGAGAGAAACCTCTTTCACAGCTAAATGCTGTCTGGTCACCTCTTCCAGGCTCTGGGGCTCTAGGCTGGGGCTCTAGTCCTGGGGATGAGGACCTATACCTCTCAGGGCACTCCTCCCTGCAGTGAGAGACCCTCCAGGCTGCCACTCACTCCTGGGAGCGGGGCAGTCCTCTCTGCCTCTCCGCCCTTCCTACCAGTCTCGGTGTGGCTTCTTAGGTTATCCTTGGTTATGGATTCCTCTTGGTTTAGTCCAAAATTGGTTATTCAAGATGATATTATATTAAGTTGTAATCCACTTTGGTTCTGGAAGGTGACAGTTGGAACATCTGCCTACTCTTTTTGCCATCTTTCTTCCTGGATCCATATTCCTTTTTTGTAGATCTTAACTAGCCGTGCATTCCACTGCGCCATTGCTGATGTCATCTATGATGTCATGAGACTGGTGGCCATCAATGTTGCAGCCCACAAACTGAGCAATGCCCAGGATCTCTTTAATGGTTCCGGAAAGTCTCTAGCTAAAGATCAGTCCTGCATTGGTCTTAATGAAGTCTTTTACACACAAAGTTTTTATGTTTGATGAAATCTCACTCCTTTTTGTATGTGTACATTATGCCTTAATTATTGTTTCTAAGGACTATTTGCTTAATACAAAGTCACAAATATTTTTTCCTGTGTTTTTTTCTAGAAGTTTTCTCTCTTAAATTTAACATTTGGGTAATGGTAGAAGATAAAGTTCAAAGTTCATTTTCTTTTATTTTTGCTTGCAAATATCCAACTATCTAGCCATTTTTTATTATCAACCTCCCAAAACCCCTCTCCTCATTCTGTTTTCTGTGTCTATGAGTCTGTTTCTATGCCACCAATTTCTGAATATTAATTTTGTATCTTGCTACTTTATTAAATTTATTTATCAATTCTAGTATTTTTTTAGTGTAGTCTTTAGGGTTTTATATATACGGGATCATGTCATCTACAAGTAATAACAGTTTTACTTTTTTCTTTTCAATTTGGCAATTTGAATTCCTTTTATTTCTTCTTTTTTGTCTGATTGCTGTGGCTAGAACTGCTAGCCCTATGTTGAATAAGATTGGTGAAACAAACTGCCTTGTCTTGTCCTTCAGCTTAAGGGAAAATGTTTTAATTTTTGACCATTGAGTATGATGTTGGCTGTGGGTTTGTCATAGATGGCCTTTATCATGTTGAGGTATGTTCCCTGTATTCCCACTTTGCTGAGAGACTTTATCATAAATGGGTGCTAAATTTTATCAAAATTTTTTTCTGCATCTAGTGAAATAATCATGACTTTTATCTTTCATTTTGTTTATGTGATGTATCATGTTTACTAATTTGTGAATATTACACTGACATTGCATCCCCAGAATAAATATTACTTGATTATGGTGTATGATTTTTTTAATGTATTGCTGAATCCAGTTTGCAAATATTTTGTTGAGGATTTTAGCATCTATGTTTATTAGGGATATTGACCTATAATTTTCTTTCTTTGTAGTGTCTTTATCTGGTCTGAGAATTAGAATAATACTGGTCTCATAAAATTGAGCTTTAAAGTTTTCACTCCTCTTGAATTTTTTGGAATAGCTTAAGAAGGATAACTGTTAATTTTTTTGTATGTTTGGTAAAATTCACCAGTGGAGCCACCCAGTCTAGGACTTCTATTTGTTGGGACTCTTTTTATTATTATTTCAGTTTCACTAGTTGTAATCTGTCTGTCCATATTCTCTGAGTATTCCTGATTCAGTTTTCAAAGGTTGCATGTTTCCAGAAATTTATCCATTTTACCCAGGTTGTTCATATTGTGACAGAGATGTTGGTAATACATATATTTTTTACTATCCTTTGTATTTATGTTGTGTCAGTTGTTACATCTTTTTCATGTCTTCTTTTATTTATTTGGTCCTCCCTTTTTCTTTATGAGTCTTGTTAAAACTTTTCAGAGCCACATAGTTCAATAACTGTTGGAGTGTCTGCCAAGAGCTTCCCCCAAAAGTGTGCATCACAGGTCCCTGCTAGGTGCTGCCAACAGACCTTTCTGCAGGACTCAGGCTTGGCAAGGTGGTGTCAAAAGAGATTGGAGGTCTGGGTTAGTGCACTCCCAGACTGGTACTGTAAGAATAAGAGTGCTTGATCCTGGGAAGTTGGTGCCCGAGGGTGGTATGGAATATTGACTCAACAGCTGATCCTCCAGATCTCACATTGTGGCCATGCCTCCTGATCTTCTTTTTATGACTCCCATATGTCCTGAGTTACCTTCCTTCTATAAGAACCCCAGGTTAATGTCTGTGAGCAAGATTCGATTCATTGGCTCTTTAATACAGAACTTCTGTGTCCTAATTTGAACATGAGAGTAAATAATAGATGTTGCCTCAGCGTCTAATCCATGTAAATAGTTTAGCAAGTAGGCTGACATAATTCTAGCACTCAATATGCATTAGCTTCTTCTACTAAAACAAATGATAAAAGAAATAAACATTATAATAAAATAGTTGATTGGGAATAACACTGGATTACATGGGAGATTTTTCTGATTTTTATTTTAAATCTTAAAATTAGTTAGTGAATTTGAAGCAAATGCTGTAATCTTTCCAGAACTGAGTGTAATCATGTACAAGACAAGGATGATAAAATGATTGCAAATATTCCTTTTTTCTCTGAAATTTAGAGCATATGCTATTGTTATAAGGAATTAGTAAATTAATATTAACTATATCTTAATAAAAAACACATTTTAGGCTTCTGTCAGCATTGCATCATTGCCAAATTCATTTAATTATGTATATATAACTTTATAATATATTATATATAGTTATATATACACATGCACACGTGCATATGCACCTACATAGAATTCATTCTGTTTCAACAAAGAGAAAAAGATTAATCTAGGAAATTATACTTGAACTGTTTCTTTGCTTTTGATTAATATGCTTTCCTGCTAAAAGTATATTAGAAAAGTAAACATATAACCTTATTATAATTATATAATATGTCACTTAAGCATTCTAGTAACATGAATAATTCAAATGGAAAAATAATCTTTAAAAAAGTTGAGCAAAACCCTCCATCCCATAGATGAATAAATTTATATACAAAGGCATTTATCATCATCACTAATATTTCTCCTTATTTTATAAGCTGAAGAATGTGGAATAAAAATCATTGATTACTTAAATTCGTTAGTCTTTGATTTGGAAAGGCTGCAGAGGAGTCTTAGGAAGCAATGGAATGTGCCCAGTGCGACAGATGCAATCAATCAAAGAATTACAGCATCCCTGTGTGCGGGAAGCCAACTATGGGGACTGACAGTACAGACCCACAGTAATAAAGGTTTGTTGTATTTATTATTTTAAAAATAAAGACAGGTTTCATTGATAGCTTGAAACATTATTCATGCCTGTGCAATGGCATTCTAATCACATTTAACAAATGACAAAAGCAGTCATTACCTGGAGTTTTTTACTTGATGGCTTTGTACCTTCTGGGGACAGGAGATAAATGAAGGAAAGTTGATGTTGTCTTGATTCGTGTTGATATTTTCCCTTGAGGTTTGACAGCTGTTAATGAATTTAATTTAAACATTGAAACAGAGGACCAAAAAATACCCTTTAAACAAAATTTTACTAAAAGAGACATTGAGGCACATCTATTACAAGCTGTAAGAGAACATAAATCTAATTTGGGAGATTCCAAATCACCATTACCATGCAACCCATGTAATTCCACTCTTTAATTTTTAAGTATAACTGCTCAAAATCAGAGATTATAGAAAGTACACTAAGTTAAATTGAAGTGTTTCCCATATAGATACTGTGTATCATTCAGAGGGGCTTCCTAGTCAGCATTTTTAATAAAAACCTAAAGTTATAGAGTATAGCCTGGAATGATTTTTATGCAAGTTGTTTTTATTTCTAAATTATCTCTAAAGATGATGCTTTAATATGATATGTGGTTTCTTAAATATGATTCATGGGCTTATTGCTTGTATTCAGTTCCTTTTTCATTTCACATTATCTTGTCTTGCTTTTATACTGGCACAGATTTAACTGATTTCCTGGTTTTCCTTACAGAAAAAACAGAAATGAAATAGGTACAGGAAAGTGCTATCACTTAAGGTGAAATTTACTAACAAATAACAACTTCTGTGTCCCAGCTTGTCATTTGAAAAGCACATTTCTCATTTAGATAAGATCTAAATGGGCAAGTTGAACTGTTTTCAGAAACATGTAAGACGGGGTCATCTCTGTGTGGGTGCGTGGGCACATGCGCAAGAAACAGGTTTAAGAACGGAGTTCAGAAGCAGCTTGGAGGTGGGACTCAATAAAACTTACAAGAAGAAACTGATGAGTGGAAGCGCTGCTCTATTTAAAGTGGGGCAGTTCACACTTGTAGTGAACTAACAAACAAGTGGTGGAGATTAGACAGACCTGGCTGGAGGCAGAGGCCTCAGAGGGAGTTTCAGATTACCAACAACATGCATTAACTCTTTCTCTCCTCAAACCCCGGAAATACAGGGGCTCCTTGGGTTACGACAGTTTTGACATATGCCGATATTTTGAGTTTATGGCACACACTCCCATAAAAACTTAAAAAATTGAGATATGAGTATTTCAGTTTACGCCTACAGACTGTGTGGGCGAACTATATAGTCTGGTTACGTGGTGGAAGAATATGCAGTACAGTGCACAGTACAGTATATTTACGTCCTTTTCCTTTTTCTGTGGCTTAGTGTGTTTTATGTTCTAGATTATGATTTTACCACTGTGTTAGGGTAGGTTAGTAACTTAGACTAGGGTGTGTTTCAACTTATACCAAAGTTTGCGTTATATCACTGTCATAGGAACAAAACTGTGTCATAACCTGAGCACTCTCTGTAAATAGAATTTAATATGAGTAACTTATGGGGGTAGAGAAGTGTTTTTTTTCTTCCTTTTTTTCATGCTCTGGTACTAGTGTGAATCACTGTTACTCTTGCTTGTTCAGAATGAATGAATGTGGTAAACCCTGAGTGAGAATTCAGAGATAATTCTGTGGCCATTTTATACTCTGCTACCATACTATAAGTCTTCCTTTGTATTAATTTTTTTTTTTTTGGAATGTGTTGGTAAACTGGTAAGAATGAAAAAGAAAAAAGATATTTTTCAGAGGCACTGAGACAGTTTATGAAGCCATGGTGTCATCCAGTCAGTTATGAAAGCCATGGTGTCTACCAGTCAGCCCAGATACCAAGAAGGATGGGATACCTTGTGGGAAGACAAGACAACTATAGGAAAAAAAGTCCAGATGGATTAATTCCAGGGTGATCTATGAATCTGCAAGTGAGGATGGGAAACTTTCTTTATCCAAAAAGAGAAAAAGGAAAGCCAAGACATTTAGAAGAAAGCAGTATTAGGCTCCTGTATGTGGCTTTTCTTTTCTTTTCTTTTTCTTTTATTTATTTATTTTTTTCATTTAGTAAGAGGAAGGGAGGAAGAGAGACAGACTCCCGCATGTGCTCCAACTGGGTTCCACCTAGAAAGCCCAGTAGGGGGCGATGCTCTGCCCATCTGGGGCACTGCTCCATTGCCTGGCAACTGAGCGATTCTGAGAGCCTGAGGCAGAGGCCATGGAGCCATCCTCAGTGCCTCGCTCCCATTGAGCTATGGCTTTGTGGGGGGGAGGGAGAAAGAGAAAGAGAGAGAGAAGAAGAGGGAAGCAAGAAGGGAAGAATGGAGAAGCAGATAGGCACTTCTCCTGTGTGCCCTGACTGGGAATCAAATCCAGGGCTTCCACACACTGGGTTGACACTCTCCCATTGAGCCAACCAGACAGAGCCTGTATGTAGCTTTTCAAAAGGGCTTCTGCCCTCCCCATTTTGCTCCTGTTTGTAGAATAAGGGCAGTCAGTCCTCAACAAGGTGAAACACCAAATCAGTAAAGGTGTGGTTGAAAGAGGTTAACACCATATTCCAGACTGTGGTTATTCTTGTGGATTCTGTTGGTATCATCACATTTTAGTGCCAAGGACTGCACTAAGCACTGTGTGGTTTAATTCATTAACTCTTCACAGCACCCTCTGAGGTAGGTACTGTTATAATCCTTAATATTGGAGAAGTTAAGCAACTTTTTCTATCCCATATAGCTAATAAATAATGGAACTTAAATTTGGCCTGAGGCAGATTTACTCGAGAATTAATGTTCTTAAGCATTACACTATAATCAGTATGTGAGTGTAATTTGCAATGCATTTGATACTAGTGTACTTAGTAAATAAAATTAACACAGAATCATAACGGATATTATGCATGTGTTATTTAGTTACCCTAATTTATTCATTTTGGTGTCCAGAACCTTGCCTGTAACTGTGCAGGGACTGCATACTATCCAGATAACTGAATTCAGCAATTAAAGTAATTTTTTTCTGGGAGCTTGCTCAATAAAAACCAAAAGAATTAGGCAGAAGTAACTAACACCATGCCCTTTATGTATGTAATGTACTTGGATATGTTTGTGAGTGTGTTTGTGTTATCAATCATTCATATACAGCCCTAGCCCATGATTTTTGCTATCATTCTAAACTTTATATTCAACATGAAGGAATTGGTGAAAGTACTAGCAATAAAAAGCAAATATTCCTGCCCTCATTCTTGTCTACATCATCCAGGTTTGTAGTCTGCTTTGACATTATGCATTCATCACATTTTCTGACCTATGTTAGTCCTGATGGAAGTTATTAATGTTGCAAATAAATATTCCATATCTGTACCTCAACTCAACCCTGTGGTTGAGATCTCTAAATGGTTCTAGCTGATGAAATATGATTAAAAATTATGTGTGTCACTTTCAGATTAAGTTTTAGGAGCTTATTTTGCCACATTCTCTTTTGCCACGGTCTACTTCTGCCGTATGTAACTTTTAGCTGGGAGGACAATGACAATAGAAAACTGTAAAAACTGTTGTTCAAGGGGGAGAAAAGCATGGTGTGAGCCAGAAACCAATTTTTGTGGTTTTGAGCCTTTGAAATATAGGGGTTGTTTGTTATTGTAACATAAGTTAGGATATACTGACTAATACAAATAATAGATATATTTAGGATCACATCAGGTTTTTTTGAAGTACTAATTGCAAAGATTTCTCAATGTCTTTCTGCAGTTCATAGTTTCAGTGTTTACGTGCTCCACAGACTTCACTAATAACATCTTTCTTCCTAGCCACAATCCCATGGTTCTAATAGTGTTTGCATTTCAAACCGTTTGGGAAGACCTGTCCTGTCTGTATTGTACTGGGACGAAGGCAGTTGTAATAAATTTAAATGCTGCCCATATTATTTTAAAAAGATTTTAGTTGTTTCTCTATGGCAGCAAACTAGTCTGTATAGACATGGTGTCTAATAAGATATTGATCTTGTACTCCACAAAAGAGTTTCATGAACATGTCCTATTGAGTAAGCAAATGACCATAGCTAATTTCAATAAAGAGCAGAATATGTAAGAAGAATTTAACCAATCTTTTCAAAATATTTAAAGAATTATTACTTTGATTATTACTATATTTCAACAAATTCAGAATTTACATGTTTTTATTTTTTACTAACTATGGAATCAAGATGCAGACTAACATTTATGTATGAACTTTCATTATAGTTTAATTGGTAAAAGCTTTTTCTTTCCTAATAATATATCAAAGTATAATGGCTTTTATAGTTGATAATATCCTATTTTTCAATAAAATATGGCAATATCTCAACAATTTCCTAAGAAAAATTATTTTTAAATAGTTATGGCAAATATTTAATAAATAACAAGGTGCTATTAAACCTGACAGTTAAAAAATATTAATCCTGGCCTGGCTTGTGGTGGTGTAGTGGATAAGTTGTTGACCTAGAACACTGAGGTTGCTAGTTCAAAACCCTGGGCTTGCCTGGTCAAGGCACATATGGGAGTTGTTGCTTCCTGTTCCTCCTCTCCTTCTTTCTTTTCTTTCTCTCTCTTTCTCTTTCCTATCTAAAATGAATAAAGTCTAAAAATAAAATAAAATAAAAATAAAAATGTTAATCCTGCTATGTGATCCAATATGGATTGTTTACACTTTTCTTCCTGTTTCTCCCAGGAAGTGGCCATTGACAATAAGTACTAAAAAACAGATAGTACACTGAAGACTCAAATTAAGAAATTAAAGTACTAAGCAATTTTAATGAATAATGCAGTCATATATATCCATGAATGTGCTATATTTTTAAAATTATATTTGACTGACCTGCATTTCTCAAAAAAATAATTTTACCACCTAATAAAAATCAAACATATAATATGAGTGAAAGGAATATAATTAACTATATATCTTTCAAGTGGTTTTGTTATTAAATGCAGTCCTACTGAGAAACTGAAAATCTAGCAATATTAGTTACATAGTTTGGAAGACTCTAAAACAATTAGGAATCAAACACTACACATCCAAAATAATAATGCCTTTAACCCATTTTTGAACTATGGTTTTTGTGTTTGCTATCATTTAAGCATTTTCAAAAAATAATTCTGAAATATTTAAGTATGATAGTAGAAATAAATGTTGACTTTAATATTCCCAAAATTATGAGGATGAAGAAAGGGAAGGAAGGATATTCTAGCTCATTCCCTGAAAAACTTTATTCTAACTTCAAATATCACAGACCATATTTGCTAACGGAATACTTCAGAGTTTTTATTCTTGAAACGGTAACAAAAAATATATATTATTTTATTTTTTTATTATTAGATAAGACATTATTTCTTCACTGCTTGTCATAAAACACAATTTTTTGGTCTTGAATTGTATTTGAGGTAATGTGTTCTATTTTATGCAAATATGCTGGAATTTTTTCAATAGAATACAAGGTGCCTTTACATATTAAAAAGAGTACAAACTTGGACATTAATGAAGATATAAAGTGTTTACATTAGTTTATTCTTTTTTACCCTTTAAACAACTATCAGAATTTTATTTGAAATAACTATGACATTAAAACTAAGAAAAAATGTTTGCTATTTCTAGACTGTCTCATTTTGAATAATATATATACATATCTTTACATTCAAAGCAACTGTTTTGTGAGGAGTTAATATAAAAATGTATTCAGATAAATATATTTATCTACAAAAATATAAATAGTGACAAAATTAGATAATTCAGTTTATGTTTTTTTTAAAAACTGACACCTTTATGTGAACAAAATTCAGATTCTTCTTCTGATGTTCTATTGATCCTAGAAATGGATAATTGAAAATAAATTCATTCACTTTTCTTCTCAGTGATAGTCCAGATTTCAGAGTCTACTGATTTAGAAAGGCATTTATCCCCGAATAAACCAAAGGCTAATTGCCTGTTCTGAACTTTAATCTAGAGATAGCTACCTCTGCAAACCTCTAATTTTGCACTGTTATTTTTGAAATTCTCTATTTTGTTGTCAGTCTTTCACACTAGACTCTAAAACCACTGAAAGTGCTTCTGATGCCTGACATAAAATAGTCACTCAAATGTTTATTGAACTGAATGTAAGCTAAGTGACTAGAATTGTAATTAGAACATTGAATGAGCTGTTTGGGGACACATCACATGCTTTTGTTTATGGATGACAACTTTTGTTTTAGAAACTGAGAAAAATCTGGTGTGTTAAGTATGTTGTACATGGCCTGATTTCACTTAACTTATAATTCTTCATATTGCAGAAAAGAGAAACCATATTATGCTTTAAACTATCTCTCACTTAACAGGTTCTTGTCTTCTTAATTGGTATATTGACACTGGAGGGCTCTAGATCTCAGATCAGACTTGAAAAATTAAAGTTCCAGTATTTAAAGATATTTAAAGGGTTATTGAGCTGTTTTAATTCATATCAAGCAAAGTAAAAAGTTTGATCTAATTTTTGCACACAATATGACATTATGAAAATAGTAAACATTCTTGCCATGATTCTGGGCAATTTCAACAATAGACTTAAAATTTTACTTTTCTTTTTTTCTTAAATATTAAATAAAAGAAATATAATCTCTCTCTCTCTCTCTCTCTCTCTCTCTCTCGCTCTACTTTGAAAATAGAATGAGACAATAAATTTAGGACATTAGTTGTAAAAATAATTAAAAACATTAGCTCAAATTTACCAGCTATAAAATCGATTCCTAAAAACAAGCTGCTTTCAGTATCCTCTGTAACATACAGATTTCATATTTCTGAGCTACTTACTATAAATAGTTATTTGAACAGTAAATAAATAGTAAAAATACTTCTGGAATACCTATGTTTATGGGAGAGTTTAGTTTTTAAAAGAATTGTCAAATCATGATAATAACTGTATTCAGAATAACTATATTCAAATCTGGCTTCTTTAAATTTTCATCTGTCTTAAAGAAGTTTCCATCAAACTTAATTCCATAATACAAACGTACATATATTTTTATGTATTTCTAGATGATATCAACCAGAATAGAATTATTGCCTAATATAGTACATAAAAAGAAAACAATCTCACTGATAGTTTCAGCACTTTCATCAAAAGAATTACTGCTAATACTTTTGGACAATAAAAATTTTAACCTATGTATCTTCAATGTGTTCAGTTGACATTATCAGATGAAGGCAGAAATATTTTTAAGATGTAAAACAATCCTCCATGACTTAGGTGTTATTAACAAGATATGGAGAGCTTGAAGGGCAAATATATCCAATTCCATATACGGGATCTGTTTTTTGCAGCTGCACAGGTTGTGTTCCCCATGTGTGCTTTGGCACTCTGTGCCGGAAGACATGTCACAGATTTCAGTTCCAGCTCATCTCCACTTATTATCACTAGACTTGTCAACCTTTTGAAATGACCTCCTCATGCGTACCATGTAACATAAGGAAGGAATGTATTGGAGAGTCTCAAAAGCTACCACCTCAAAGAACTGGTTTCAATTTCTACTCTTTTCCTGCCACATACCTACATTAAACTTTTTCTGAGGCTATTGCCTTAACATACATAGTAATGGTCCATTTCTCTTTCTCATGGGTCATTTGGAAGGATGTGTTCTATCGTGAAATAATATGCCCTGTGTTCTTTTTAGCTGTCAGCACTTCACTCATTTTTCGCTGTCTTATATGCAGTAGGAAGCAAGTGGAAATTTAAACTTGAATTGAAGGCATAGAATAGTTAATGCAGTTTTATATCACTCTTCTATTTCTCTTCTTTAGTTCAATGCTTATGTTTTAACATTAGCTTAAAAAATTATAGATTCAATACATTTTATCATTACTATTCTTATATATTTTTTAAAAAGATTTCTTTTTTTAATTTTTTTATTCATTTTAGAGAGGAGAGAGAAAGGGAGAGAGAGAGACAGAGAGGGAGAGAGGAGAGAGAGAGAGAGAGAGGAGAGAGAGAGAGAGAGAGAGAGAGAGAGAAGGTGGGGAGGATCTGGAAGCATCAACTCCCATATGTGCCTTGACCAGGCAAGCCCAGGGTTTCGAATCGGCGACCTCAGCATTTCTAGGTCGACACTTTATCCACTGCACCACCACAGGTCAGGCTATTTTTTTTTTTAAAAGAAAGAAAGTCTTTTCCTCTTAAAACAAAACATAAAATCTCCAAGATTTAAGAGAGTGAAAGAGAGGAACCTCTGTATTTGGTGAGATGTCTGATCAGGCCACCAAACACATTTAAACAGCTGATACATTGCATCACCATATTTGAAGTTTCCTTTCTCCCTCGTAAATCTTGGGGGTTCTGTATTTTGTTTTAATGAAAAGTGACTTTTGCTACAAATCCATTTCCAAATTCTATAGGTTTTGTCTTCAAAACATATTCACTAGATAAAGCTACATGAACAGTCTGACACATAGTAGGCAATTAATAAACATTTGTAGACAAGATGAATGGCAAAATACGCCCAATGCAAATTAGTCATCTCCTTCATCATTTCTCTTCTTGTCAGATACTGCATTGCTCGCCCACCTGTTTCACTGCTTCCAGATATTCCCTCTAAATTCTATTCTTAAAACATCAGCCACTGTGACCCTTTGGAAGTGTGGTTGAATCGATCATTCTTTTGTCTAGAAGCTTTCAGTACCTTCTCAACTCAGAGTAAATGTCAAACTCTAAACAATCAACAAAGTATGTACACAGTCTAGTTTTCTGTTACCAATGTGACCTCTTTTTTTTAATATAAATAAATTTTTATTTTAATGGGGTGACATCAATAAATCAGGGTACATATAGTACATATATTCAAAGAAAACATGTCCAGGGCATCTTGTCATTCAATTCCATTGCATACATTTAACCAAAAGTCAGATTGTCCTCCATCACCCTCCATTTAGCCCTCTTTGTGCCCCTCCCCCACCCCTCCCCCTCTCCCTCCTTCCCTCCCCCCATCCCCCGTAACTACCACACTCTTGTCCATGTCTCTTAGTCTCGTTTTTATGTCCCACCAATGTATGGAATCCCGCAGTTCTTGTTTTTTTTTCCAATTTACCCATTCCACTCCATACAATGTTATCAAGATCCCATCATTTTGTTGTAAGTGATCTGATGTCATCATCTCTTATGGCTGAATAGTATACCATGGTGTATATGTGCCACATCTGCTTTATCCAGTCCTCCATTTTTTTTTTTACAGTGATTTTTATACTCAGCTTTGCAATCTTGTTTCTTTACTCATTTTCAGCTCTTGGCTACACTGGTGTCATGTGTCAATTCTTTATCTCTGCTCTTCAGTGCTGATCATGTCAGAGAATTTGCTCCCTTTCGTATAAGCATATAGTTTGCTCCCTTACCTTCTTCAGATCTTAGTGTGAGATTTTACAGAGAGGCTTTCTATTATAGATCAAAAATGCTTACTCCCTTCACCCATCCCACCTTGAGAAGAGGTGTGTCCTTTCCTACTCCTCTTGATTGACTTTGGCTTTGTCATGCAAATTACTAATAGAATATTACACCTTACCCCTACTTAAAAAACACTTGCAATGCTAGCCCTGCCCCTTTGCACCTCTACTCTGCAGGTGAGAATATATATATTCAGGCTGCTCCACAGGTCTTAGGAGGAGAATGAGAAACACATGGAGCAAGCAGAGCAAAGCCCACCTCGCCCAGCCTAGAGCATCATCCTATAGCTGGCCCCCAGATTTCTAAGCTACTACAATGTGTATGTTTACATCTCTGAAGCTTTTGTGGTGGTCTTTATGTAGCACCTATGTTGCAAGAGCTTACTGATACACCATCTATATATGGCTTAAACCCTGTTTAAAATGGAATGTGCAAAAGATATAAAACCCAGAGTAAACAAATGCTTTTGCATCATGCCATCTATAAAATTCTGTTTATCACTTAGAAATTAGTACATTACTATTATTATTTTTTTTGGCCAAAAATACACCCTACTTATAAGCTATTCTATGAGAATTGAGAGGGTTTGCATGACTAGCTCATGCTTTTGTGACCAATCAGAGCAACATTGACAGCAGATGCTTTGCACACGATTTCTCATTCATCTTAGTTTTCTCTTCACAATACTTGATTCTTGCAGTTGCCTGAATGATTTCCAGAATGAGATTCATTGTATAAGTTTTGAGTCAGGAGTTTTAGCATTTTAGAATAAACAAATGGCACACAGATTGCTCCTGGGGAACAGGCTTTGGGCCCAGAAATTAGAGTATGCTAACCATTCTCTTGCCATTTTCAGTTATTTTGGAGCTTAATAAAATAAGGGCTTTGCAGGCATTCCACACATTTCTTTATCCCTAGTTCACCAGCCCTTGTCCACAATTCTCTTGGGTATTCTTTTTAGAACTTAATATTTAAACGTGGATATAAAAAGAATTTGCAACATGAGATTTAGCTGTGTGTGCAGCTTTTTATTTATTTATTTTTTACATATGGTTGAGAGAGTTCATAGCTTTTTATTGATAGCCTGTTATTGCTCTAAGTGAATCATTCAGGAAGTTCAGATCTTATATTTCACTCATATGGTTCTGTAAATTTACTCCTTGTATCCTGAATAATTTAAATTAAGAGGCTTTATGATTGTTGCTCCAATGGATTGCTACATATTCATTGATTTAATAAAGCCTTCATTGTTAGAAATATTCCATTAATGCATTCACATATTTCTTTGATTAAGAAGGAAATGTCTCACACATATTTAAGACATTTTACATTTATGACTACCAAACCTAACATGATTCTACTTTTTTTTTTTTAATTCTCACTCTCTTCATCTAAGGAAGTTAAAATAGGATTGCTTTACTTTATATAGACAGGTATGTAGATGATCCATATAGGTGCATATTATATACAAAACTGAATAATCTATTACATAGGATTTAGCTAATAGCTTATTTAATGTATTTTACTGAAAATTAAAAGACAAATAATGATGTGGTTCAAATAAAAAATCATTTCCACTTGTTTCAAATTGCTAGAAAAATCAAGTTTTATATTAAAGCATGTGTTCCATTTTTAAAATTAATTATATTTAGAAAATTAAGCATATTTGGACAACTTGAATTAAAAAGGAAAATTCTTGCTCAATATTAAAGTTTTATTGTATGATTATTATTTATGAATTTTATATCTTTTTTTTTTGTTTACAGGGACAGAGAGAGAGTCAGAAAGATGGATAGATAGGGACAGACAGGAACGGAGAGATGAGAAGCATCAATGATCGGTTTCTCATTGCGACACCTTAGTTGTTCATTGATTGCTTTCTCATATGTGCCTTAACTGTGGGTCTTCAGCAGACCGACTAACCCCTTGCCTGAGCCTTGGGTCCAAGCTGGCGAGCTTTTTGCTCAAACCAGATGAGCCTACGCTCCAGCTGGTGACCTCGGGGTCTCGAACCTGGGTCCTTCCACATCCCAGTCCGACGCTCTATCCGCTGCACCACCACCTGGTTAGGCACCTTTATATATCATTTATGGAGAAAATAGTTAACATTTTGTTCTACTTGTTTTCTGCTAGTTCTTTTCAACCATTGGTTAGGTATATCTCCCAATTAAGGAGCACACCAGTGGCGAAATGTGCTTTGTGTTGCCTACTAACTTGAAAATGAATAATGGTCCTCACCCCTTAGAATCTATAGGTATTGTCTTTAGTGAAAGGCAGCATGCTGTTTAATAAATCATCATATCAGCAACTTCACTGCCATATACCACACTGGGGAACAGCTCAATAGCTGATGTTTCTGTCCTATAAGCCACTAAGCTAGCTAACAAGGTTGTGCAGTCAACCTCAGTTTTAAGGCCAATTAAGATACACACACAGAAGTAATAAGCCCATTGATATAACTCTTCTATATTTTTTATCCCTGTCATGCATGTGTGGGTGTCTAAGCATAATTTATTTATTTAAATACAGTTGAATCACATTTAAACATAAAAAATTATAGATTTTACCACTTTGAGATGTGTGTTATTTTTAATTACTGACTTATAAAATGTCATTTAGACCAAATCACATATTACAATACAGTAGATAAGTAATCAGTTAATTATTATTTTGAGATATCAATTAGAACAAACTGAGCAAATGTTTTTAATAATACAGAATTGCTAAGAGACAATTGAACAATCATCTTTTACTCATAAATCAAAGACACAACTAGAACTTTTGTATGCCTCATTTTCTTCCCTGTACTATCAGATATCAATAATTTATTGGGTTGTGGTGATGATTGACTGGAAAAATGCACAAAAGCACAAAGTGTAATGCAAAGAATATGATGTGTTAATAAATGTAAATTAAACTGGTAATCGCCTTTACCTTCAGATGATCAGGAACTAGGGATAAATACAGTAATTTCTATTTGTTGAGAATCTATCTAAAAAGTAAGATTTCATCTTTCTCTATGTCAGATACAACAGATCACTCAAAGCACTTGCATTTAAGGTATAGGAATATATGTTTGTATTACTTGAGATATCACAATATTAATATATATATTTTGGAATGTTTAGTGTCACAAGCAATATTCCATCATATTACCTGTGGACTCCCAGTACTTTAGAAGAATAATAGTAAAGGACCTAAGAATTGATGTGGTGATAAATCATTTAACATTTCTAGAATAATAGAATGCCTTAACTTATAAAATAACTTTTCTCAAAAGTGTGTAGTTAATTGCCACATAATTTAGAATTGGCTGGCCCCAAGTAGCTGATTGAATTTAAACTGCTTGTTCATTTTATATAATCAAAGAGCAATAGGAAGGGGAGAGTCTGGAGACTCATTTTAATCATTCAGGAACCCACATGATGGAAGCTCCATCTTGACTCATGATTCCATAATCATCAAAGCAGGTAAAAGAAAGGTAGCAATATATATATTCTTAAAGCTTCTTCCCAGAAGTTAAACATGTTGCATAAGGTCATGTTTTATTAGCTAAAGTAAGTTACATTGTCATCATAAAGGGTGGAGAAGTGCCTTATCAGGTGTTAAAAAAAAGAGAGAAACAAAATATTCCTTAACAACCCTAATCACTGTGGTTACTATTTGGGACTATTATTATTATTATTATTATTATTTTTTTTTTTTTTTTTTACAGGAACAGAGAGTCAGAGAGAGAGAGAGAGATAGGGACAGACAGACAGGAACGGAGAGAGATGAGAAGCATCAATTATCGGTTTTTCATTGCGACACCTTAGTTGTTCATTGATTACTTTCTCATATGTGCCTTGACCGTGGGCCTTCAACAGACTGAGTAACCCCTTGCTTGAGCCAGCGACCTTGGGCTCATGCTGGTGAGCTTTTTGCTCAAGCCAGATGAGCCCACGCTCAAGCTGGCGACCTCGAGGTCTCGAACCTGGGTCTTCCGCATCCCAGTCCGACACTCTATCCACTGCGCCACCTCCTGGTCAGGCTATTTGGGACTATTCTTAATTTCATTTATTATTGTGTTTTAAATTAGTGGAAACTAAACATAGAACTATATTACGTGAGCATTTGTAAAATAAAAATCTAAAGATTCCAGCTTTTCAGAGAAACTAAGTATTAGTGAGACATTAGTGTGTTTTACAAGATAAGCAATTGGTGTTCTAAGGTATCCAACAAAAAGACATGACCTTGGTTAAAAAATCATGGTCTGAGTGTGGTACCCAGCTTTGTGGCTCCAGATTCTTGGATTTTTGGTGATTCAGAATAATCAAACCCAAGAAATCTGGCTGATTCATAAATAAGGCTAGTTCAGTAATTAATAACAACTACAAATCAGGACAGCTGTAATCTAGCTGAAAAGCATATTCTGTCTTGTTAGGCAAGAGACTTATAATACCAACTTATAATTAAAGAATTGCTTAGTGAATGTGGAATCAAAATTATATCCATGGCTAAATATATTTTTGATCAAAATACTTGCATTTTAGGTATAGGAATGTTTATTTGCATTATTTGAGTGTTTTTTTTTTTTAAGTGTATTATATAACTTATATTTGGAATCTCAAAAAGCCAAACTTATAGAAACAGAATCAAATGATAGTTGCCAGAGCACGGGGGTTGGAGAAATGAGGAAGAGTTGGTCAAAAGATATCAACTTTCAATTATGAGATGAATAAGTTCCAAGGATCTAATGTACAGCATGGTGATTATAGGCAACAATATTGTATTATATACTTGTAATTTGCTGAAAGGAGTTTAAAGGTTCTCACCACAAAAATGAAATGGTAATTTTGTGAATGATGAAGGTGTTAGTTAATGCAGTGGTGGCAATCATTTCATAATATATAAGTATATCAAATCAATACATTGTACATCTTAAACTTACATGTGTTACATCTCAATTATAGCTTTATAAAAAATATTGATGACAGAGCATTATATCACTGCCCTGGGATAACATTTTCTTAGAAACTAAGAAACATGTTTGTTTTATGTTATGAGAAACAGTGTAATTGTCAACAACACAGAAATATTTCTATGACACAGACTGTACAATTAGGTTCATAGGTCAAGGTGTTCACTCTATTAGGGCTTTGGTCTTTAGAACTGCAGTATAAATAGTGGGCATATCACCCTCTATCAGTTAACAATTTTACCTTTAATCATAATTCAGCTTTAATCCCAGTTTAATCAAATCACCTGGAATTAATGCTTACATAATTTTTGTCATGTATGCCTCATTTTGTTTCACCCCTAAAGATATCACTATTATTATCCCTGTGATACCTACTTCCTAAGTGCCTGTTATGTGGTAGGAGGTTTGCATATTTTATATCATTAAATTCTCCTAACAAATCAGTGATATAAGCTTTTTTACTTTTATTTTAGAGATGGAAAATATTCATGCAAATTGCAGTCACTCGACTTTTACACGTAAACACACATATCAACCCCAGGTGAAGGAAATGATTCTATTTACATAATACAACAAAACTTTCCAGCATCTAAATTTATTTAGATTAAAAAAAAAGTGAATGTGGCAAATAATTGTTCTGGAGAAGATGCAGCTTGATAGGCATTTTCAAATACATGTGGTCTATATGATCTTAGTAGCAAATATTCCAAGAAATTGCAAACATTTAAAAGCTATTAAAATGTCCAAGACAGAATTGGATTTAAAAGTGAGTCTTACCTGGCCTTTGGTGGCACAATGGTTAGAGCAGGCATGGTCAACATATGGCCCGTGGATCCGGCCTGCATAATGAGTTTATGCGGCCTGCGATTAAATTTTTAATATTCTCTGCTACTTTAAAATCTCAGCTACTCAGAAGCAGAAGCATCTTTGATTATTGAAAATCGAGATATTTAAGAAGGTAGTGATATGCAGAAAAAAATTCCACGTGTGACTAATCCAGTATTAACTTCCAATAATTGGTTGAATGGATTTGCAATACTTCATTTTTTAAAAAAATTCCATTATAAATATTAATATTTACAACTTTTGTACTTGTTTGTATTTGATATGAACTGTTTGACATTTAGCAGCAATGTGAAACCAACATTCCTTTTTTCTTTTTTTGTTTTCTTCTTTTTTTTTATTTTAATGGGGTGACATTAATAAGTCAGGGTACATATGTTCAGAGAAAACATGTCCAGGTTATTTTGACATTTAATTATGTTGCATACCCATCACCCAAAGTCAAATTGTCTTCTATCACCTTCTATCTGGTTTTCTTTGTGCCCCTCCCCTCCCCTTCACCCTCCCTCTCCTCCCCCCCCCCCCCCGTAACCTCCACACTCTTGTCCATGTCTCTTAGTCTTGTTTTTATGTTCCACCTATGTATGGAATTATGCAGTTCTTAGTTTTTTTCTGATTTACTTATTTCACTCCATATAATGTTATCAAGATCCATCCATGTTGTTGTAAATGATCTGATGTCATCATTTCTTATGGCTGAGTAGTATTCCATAGTACATATGTACCACATCTTCTTTATCCAGGACTTTTTGGTTGTTTTCATGTCTTGGACACTGTGAATAATGTTGCAATGAACATGGGGTTGCACGTGTCTTTATGTACCAAAGTTTTTGAGTTTTGGGGGTATATAACAAGTATAGGGATTGCTGGGTCATAAGGTAGTTCTATTTTTAGTTTTTTGAGGAGTCACCATACTTTCTTCCATAATGGTTGTATTACTTTACATTCCCACCAACAGTGGATGAGGATTCTTTTTTCTCCACAGCCTCTCCAACACTTGATATTACCTATCTTGTTGATAATAGCTAGTCTAACAGGTGTGAGGTGGTATCTCATTGTAGTTTTGATTTACATTTCTCTAATAGCTAGTGAAGATGAGCATCTTTTCATATATCTGTTGGCCATTTGTATTTTTTCCTGGGAGAAGTTTCTGTTCATGTCCTCTTCCCATTTTTTTTTTATTGGATTGTTTGTTTGTTGTTGAGTTTTATGAGTTCTTTGTATATTTTAGATATTAGGCCCTTATCTGAACTGTTGTTTGAAAATATCATCTTCCATTTAGTTGGCTGTTTGTTTTGTTGTCAGTTTCTCTTAGTCTGATGTAGTCCCATTCATTAATTGTTGCCTTCACTTCCCTTGCCTTTGGAGTCAAATTCATAAAATGCTCTTTAAAACCAAGGTCCATGAGTTTAGTACCTATGTTTTATTCTATGTACTTTATTGATTCAGGTCTTATATTTAGGTTTTTGATCCATTTTGAATTAGTCTTAGTACAAGGGGACAAACTGTAGTTGAGTTTCATTCTTTTGCATGTAGCTTTCCAGTTTTCCCAGCACCATTTGTTGAAGAGGCTTTCTTTTCTCCATTGTGTGTTGTATGCCCCTTTATCAAAAATTACTTGACTGTATATATGTGGTTATATTTCTGGGCTTTCTATTCTGTTCCATTGGTCTGAGTGTCTATTTTTCTGCCAATACCATGCTGTTTTGATTGTCATGGCCCTATAATATAATTTATAGTCAGGTATTGTAATGCCCCCAATTTCATCCTTTTTTCTTAGGATTGCTTTGGCTATTTGGGATTTTTTATAGTTCCATATAAATTAAAAAAAAAAATTAAAAATATTATTCTTTCTCTTTTTTTTGAGAAAATACCATGAAAAACTGAGAATTATATTGTGCTAAATGGAACAAAAGCTACCTAGAATGGAGGGCCTGAGTTGGGGAGAAGTGACAAAGGGGCAAAAAAAAGTGAGGTAGAGACCCACAAAATGCAAAAAAAAAATGGATCAAGAATAAAATAATTTGCTTGTAAATGACGGTCGAATGAGAGATATAGTGAAAAAGGTAAGGAGAAAACAAGAAAAAGAAAAAAATACTATTGTATTAAGTGGAACAAAAACTACATTGAAAGGAGAGTTGGGGGAATACTAATGAGTTAAAAAATGAAGTAAAAAGCACACAAAATGCCACAATAAAAAAATTTGAATCCAAAATAAAATAATTTGTGAGTGAGGATAAAATGAGAGGAAAAGTAAAAGAGAAAAGAAAAAACTAAGAGAGAGGGAGAAAAAAGAAAAAGAAAAAAAAGAAGGAAAAAAAGGGAAATGTAACAGCTATGGGCAATGTAGTTCAAGATGAAGAGAAAAGAATAAAATGAGCAGAGGATAAAAGGACCAAGGTGGAAGAGAAAAAATAAAGATAAGAAAATGAAAGAAACAAAAAAAAGTTATAAAGTTTGTAGATTTTTTTTTATTCTGAGAGGTTATCTTCTTCCTTTTTCTTTCTTCTTTCTCTTCCTGGTCAGTGGCACTGTACCCCAGGCTCTGCCCTGTGGCACGCTTAGATAGAGATTTTCAGTTGATATGTCTCTATGGCAATGACATATACTAGACCTCAGTCTCGTTGGTAGTCGGTAGTTGTTAGCATTTGCAAGCTCCAACAATGGGAGAGTCCGTTTTCCCGAAGCCTCTCTCCTAGTCTCTCCTTCCTGAATTAGCAGCCTGGTGATCCAGCTATGAGGTTGCTGCTGCCACTGCCTGGAAAGTAAGAGGCCCTATGAGCTGGCAAATTCCCACTCTACCCCCACTCAGCACAGAGCTCTGGGTAAGGCTCTGTCAGTCAGAGCCACCAGCGTAATCAGGCAGGGCTTGGAGCCAATTGCTCTCAAGGTGCCTTTCTCTGTGCCTCCAGGCATGTCCAGTATGCCTCAGCACTCTGTGGGACCACTCTCCCCAGGCTTTTTGCACTTTGTAACCTGTTTTGGCTGAGAAGAAGAAGCCCTACTTGCTGCCTGCAGAACAGGAAGTCTTAAAAGCTGCCAAGTCCCTCTTTTTAGTGCACAGCCTTGAGTATGAAAGCTCTGCCAATCAGAGCCACCAGCTTAAGCAGGTAAGGGGGCGTGTTGAATTCTGTACAGTTCCCCAGGTATATCTAGTTAAATTTACCTTAGCATTTCGCGGTATTGCTTTCTGCAGGCTTCTTCCTTGTTAAAAAGCCTACTGTCCAACTTCTGCAGTGTTCTCTGAGGTCTGTTCCATAGGAATGTGTTTTTTACCTGTATCGCTGACAGGAAGTTGCCCCTGCCACTACGTGCAGAGGAAGAGGCCCTAAAAAATATCATGTCTCTTTTCTTAGATTGCTGACCTGAGAAAGAAGACCTTGTCAGCCAGAGCTGCTGTGGCATAAGTCAGTTGGGCAGTGAGCAGACTGTGGGTTAAGCTAATTTCAGCTATTGGATCTGTGGATCTGCTCCAGAGACTGTCTGCAAGCTGCCTGCATGCTCTTCCCCCTAGCACCTCCGTATTTTTTTCTTCCCTGGGAATGTGCTTTGTCAGCCTTGGTGAAGGTGCCCTGCCTGCCCAGAGAGGTCTGGGCATAGGGAAGTTCACTTTTGCACACTCGGCATGCTGTTGCTCAGGGAGCAGGGATTACACTGAGACTCTGGTCGCAGCCCACGCAGAAAGCTACTGCTGACAGTCTCTGACCCTGTCCCTCTCTCCTGGAACGCAGGCACCCACACCTGGGGCGGTGGGCGCCAAGGGAACCACTCGCACACTGTCCGCGCTCTCCAACCAGGGTATCGAGAGTAATAAAGGCCACCACTCATCCGCCTTTGCTGGGGTCCAGCATCGGCATTAGCTCACATGGGCTGAGCCTCCACGGACACACTCTTTCCTCGGCTTGAACGTCTCTGCCCCGGCCCAGCTCGCTCCCCGCCCCAGCTCGCTCCCCGCCCCCAGCCCCCACTCTCTCTCAGTTCCAAGTGAAAGCAGCTCTTGCTCAGGTCAGTGAGGGAGGTGGAGTGTTCTGTTCTCCATCTTATTTCCTCCAGGGTCGATTATATATTTAGCCACATTTTTGCCCAATAATACCTTTGTTCAGTGTGTAAGACTTACAGATGCTCCTGGGATTGTTTTTCTGTCTCTGGTTGTAGAACTTGTTGAAATTTGGGGGAGAGGTATCAGGAGCTCCCCTCATGGCACCATTTCTCTGACGTCACTTGAAACCCACATTCTTTTAGCTGGAGTTTGCCAGTGTGCACCCAAGGTCAAATAATTTCTTATTTTTGTGGTCAAGTGTGCTGAATCAAGTGGCATAGTAGCATAGACAATAGCTGCACTTGATAACTAAAAACATGTCTAGGCTGTTTGTAAAACGAAATAATTGTTTTATTTGTGATATAATCCCTTCAAGCTTAGTCTATTAATTAAATATTGCTTCGATTGCAATACAGTTTGAATATTTATATGATATGTAATTATATTTTTATTAAAATATATTTCTATTAAATAATATTGTATATTAAATTGTTTTCTGCTCACATTTATTCATAAACAAATTACATAATAAAATTTTGTTTAGTTAAACCCGTGATGGCAAACCTTTTTATAAAAACTGCCCACTTTTGCAGTGCTGGTCAACCTGGTCCCTCCCACCCACTAGTGGGTGTTCCAGCTTTCATGGAGGCTCAATTCCTGCGCCGTTTGGTTGCTCCACCACCGCCCACCATGAAAGCTTGAACACCCAGTAGCGGGTGGAAGGGACCAGGTTGACCAGCACTGCAAAAGTGGGCGCTTTTTATAAAAAGGTTCGCCATCACGGACTTAAACGAACTGTTTTTGTATTTAACATTTGTAAATTTTAATATTTTGTCTGGCCCATGAAAAAAGTTGTTTTTCTAATCTGGCCCGGGGGCAAAAACTGTTGGCCATGCCTGGGCTAGAGTGTTGACCTGGAATGCTGAGGTTGCCTGTCCAAAACCCTGGGCTCGCCTGGTCAAGGTAATAAAACAAGCAACAAGCAAGCAATGAACAAAAGTGAGGTAACTGTGAGTTGATACCTCAAACTCCCTCCACCCTTGCTTCCCTCTATAAAATCAATAAATAAAATCCTTTAAAAAAAAGTGAATTTCAAAAAGAAATGAGAGGGTACTGGAGATATAATCTGTTTTCCCAGCTGAGTTTTGTATCACTGACCATTCAATTTACAATGCACAGCAAACGGTCAAAGCCTATATACACTGTCTAGTCACCACTGTTTTAAACACAAAAATTGAAAAAAATAGAATAATTATAAAAATGTGCATTTTATAAACACCAAAGCTCTATAGTTCTGGAATATGAACATATTATCACATTCAATAGTTATCTTTTATAGTTATGAAAAAGTAACTAGAATGCATTGACTATTACCAGCTATTTTATTCAGAACTTTATTTGTAAAACTGCTAATATTCTTATTTATATCTGTGTCCAATAATTTTTCATCTATTAATATAAACATCTGATAGATAAAAAAAATCAAAATAACAATTTAGCTTGCATTTCCTGAACCACTTTTTATTGTGTGGCCTTATTCCTGTTTAATGTTAATAACAGATGTGGCTTTCACCTCTCCCATCATAGCGGGATTTCCTCTCATGTGTCCTGTTGTTGTCAAGTTTTCATTACCGTTATCTTCTTCAATATTCCCCATAGATGGGTAATAGTCTAATCCTTGAGAAGGATCCAATCTGATTGTTTAGATATTGACATTTTTTAACATTTTAATTTCAAAGTGAATTATGTTGCCAGATTTGCAGTATACTTGCTGGTAAATTAGGGTGTGTCACAAAACTTCTTTATGTTTTAGGATCCAGTGCTGTAAACTAGACATTGGTACTGATTTGTCTCTGGTAATGTAATACATCTGTGTAAAATATTATTTAATTGATTTCCTATGTGAAAAGTTACATGTCTCCATAAAAAAAATAAACACTTGCTTGGGAAAATTGAGGCTTCCATGATTGTAAGACAATTTTCTTACTGTTGCCTTAAAATGATTATTAAATATGTGTATCCTCTTGTTCCCATTACTTTCAATGAATGTTTTTTTAAAATGTTGGTCATTAAAATATTTACTATTCTGTTCACTAAGAAGAAAACAAGACAATAAATAAACAAAAATAAGGCATGGTTCTAATTCTCAAGACAGTCATAATGGAGGAGATAAAATGCAAGGTTGATAAGAAAACAGTGCAAAATAATTTATATTTGTTAGGTTAATTGTAATGCAATGCGAAGCCTGGATCGCTAATGTATATACTGAATGCTACATGATGACCTAGGTAAAGGGGTTTACAGGGAGAATAAGGCAGCATAACCCACTGAAATCAGGACTAGTGTGGAATATATGGTGAATCATACATTTGTTATGGGGCTTTCCAGGAGACAAAAATAAAGAAGGGAGTATCATAGGCATTAAAATACATTAAAGGACGTAAACAGTGATATAATACAAACATAAGATGAAGATATATTAAAATTTTTATTAAAGGTACTACAAGATGGAACCAGAAGATATTAAAATCAGTTCAAAGAACCAAAGGACACTTGAGAAGTGTGTGTCTATAATATGTGTTTTATAATATAAGTTAATAAAATTCATAGAATTATGTAAATAATTGTTTTAAGTCTTCTGGGTTAAAACAAAACTGGTTAATGTCTTATAGGGCAATGAATTGTATACTTTGGACTTCTCTGTACTACTGGGAGAAAAGTCAGCAAATTTTACTAACTATGCAATCTTCAATAAATTTCAAACCAATGTTTTAAATGAATACATTCCCCTAGAAAAATTTTAAGTGGCTTCAAAATTATTTAGTATTGAAAGAAAATATAGCTCATGTTTTGGCTTTATTTCAGTTTTGTTATTTTTTATAATGTTAATCATAAAAATAACAGCTAACATTTATTGAACCCTACCTCTGTATCCAGCACTTTGTTCATTTATTTTATGTATAAATTCTCTAATTAATCTTATATTGTAGATCTTATTATTATTGTTCAAGTTCTTTTTGGTTTTTATTTTTCCACATTTACTTAAATATAATTGACAAATAAAACTGGTATATATTTAAGGTGTACAATGTGATGGCTTGATATTTTTTATAATATAAAATGATTGCCACAATCAATTACATCTAAGCTAATTAATACATCTATTAAATAGTTACTGGTTTTTTTTTTTTTTTTTGTATGACAAGCACACTTAAGATTTACTTGCCTAGAAAATTTCAGGTATACAAAACAGTATTATTAACTATAGTCACCATACAGTGCATTTTCCCAGTCACTGTTAACTACTATTCTACTCTCTGGTTCTATGAGTTTGACTTTTTTAGATTCCACATATATTTGAAATCATACAGTATTTATTTTCCTCTGTCTAGCTTATTTCATTTAGCATAATGTACTCCAAATTAATCCATACCATTTTAAATAGCAGGAATTTTTTAATGGCTAAATTAGAGTAGTCTGCATGTGTTTGTGTGTGTGTGTGTTTACATACCACGTTTTCTTTGCCATTCACAAATCGACAGACACATAGGTTGTCTTCACATTTGAACTGTTGTGAATAATGTTACAAACACATGGAAGTGAAGGTATCCCTTTAAGATTCTAATTTAATTTCTGTTATATACACACAGTGTCCTTCATTCTGTTACTATAGTGTACAGCATTGAATTATTTGCAGATGAAGACCCATCCTTATGTCCTTGGAATAAATCCTAAGGCTCTTGCAAAGGCACTTTTGTGTGTAGATGGCTGCAAATGATTGTTGCGGAGTTCTAGGGGTACCTTTAATTCTACCATTGTGCTGCTATCCTTGCTCACATCCTTATTTTATTTATAAAGAAGCTGAGGCAAAGAGGTTAAATAACTACCAAGATTACATAATAATAAGACAGGCTGGGATTCAAGAATAGATATTTTGGCTTCAGAGCCTGTTTTTTAACTCTAATGATGCAAGGCAAATTATACACTAAAGAATAGTTCTTTCTACCTTTAATGCAGGGAAAAAAAGAACACAGTGAATGATAATGTATAACACTTTTAACAACATTCTTCCAGTGATATCTATGTGGCGTTTCCCACAGTTGTTTTTTAAAAGCAATAATTGGTATATAAGAAAGACATATCAACAAAGTATAATTTAATGAAATCGATCCTTAGAGAATAAAAACAATGTTTTACAAGTATGCAGGCTCAGGACAGGTGCCCTGAGCTCACCTAGTCTTCAGAAGCCAAGCAGGTTAGGTAATTGTGGACTGGGCTTGGAGGAGGAGAGGGAACTCCAGAACACTGGAGGGCTTCCTGGGGCTCACCTGGTGCTGCCATGTGGTGAGGTAATTGTGGACTGGGCTTGGAGGAGGAGAGGGAACTCCAGAACACTGGAGGGCTTCCTGGGGCTCACCTGGTGCTGCCATGCGGTGCTGTGGGCACCATACAACCATATTTCAATTTTCAGGGAAGCCTCAATTTTAATGTAAAATACCCAAACTTTTAAGTTTTATAATGTATACAATACATTTTTTATGTATTTAGTTGTCATTTATTGTCACAGCAACAATGAACTACTCAGAGACCAGATGCCATGTTTCTAGGTGCTGAGGGGAGGCAACAGCCCCGGTTAGCAGACTGAAGGACTGAGCCCCACCCCAGCCTTACTCAGACATTCATTAGCCAGTACACATAACTCAGGGAAGCAGACAGCAGAAGTTTGCAGGAGGTGAAGAAAAGGGCAAGGAACATGCTGACTCTTAATCTCTGTTCTGAGAGCCTAAACATTTTCTGTTCCTAAATCTTATCCTGCTGTTTTGCTGTTTCCAGCATGCACTATTTCCAGTATGGGTCAGAGAGGCCTCTGGACTCCCCTTTCCTCAGGGTTTTGCTATCTCTAATTGTCATCTTAACTCTGCATATTTTCATAGCATAGTTCTACAATTTATATCTAAATTATACACAGAGAAATATAAACTCCTATTTATATTTATTTATATATTTAACCTTGTATATTTATATTTATAATAAACATTTTTTAGTTTTCATATTCTTCAAGAAAACTTTTATAAATACCTTTCGGTATCAAAAAGTTCCAAGTTATATTCTCTACTAAAAAAATTAGAGGGTAAGTACAATATATGGCTGATTATTGGCATAGTCTTGATTTGCTGGTAAGATTAATTTCTTAAGTAAATTAAGCAGTCAAAACAATCAAAGTGATATAAAAAGTTGGTTAAAAGAGCACTTTATAAAATATTGCCAAAATGAACATATGAATAAAAGTAGACTTGAAATTTCCTTATAGTGTTTGACTGAATTAATGGTATCTTAGTACAATTTCAGAGCAGTAATTAGTAATACCTCTGCAGGCATAAAAGTATATCATAAAGTATCAAATATTTAGCATGTCAACTTCTAAGATAAACTAATTTAAACATGTTCTACCAGGTAATAACAACAAGAACTACAAAAACAAGACAACAAAATTTAGTTGCTATATTTGATTATTTGATATAAACCATGTTGCAAACTTATACCAAGAATTGTTTGTTGTATTTAAGCATTATTATTGGCAATATATGTTATATTGTCCAAATATATCAATACTACAGTCCTCCCTTACCCAATTTCAGTGAGGTAATCCAAAAATGTTGAAGAAAAAATTCCAGAAATAATTCATAAGTTTTAAGTTGTGCACTCATCCCCCCCCCTTTTTTTTTTAATTTAGTGAGAGCAGGGGAGGCAGAAACAGACTCCCACATGCACCCCGGCCAGAATCTACTTGGCAAGCCCACTAGGTAGTGATGCTCTGCCCATCTGGGGCCTTTGGTCTGTTTCAACTGGAGCCATTTTATAGTGGATGGAGCCATCCTCAGTGTCCAGGTCAATTTGCTCCAATGGTGCCTTGGCTGCAGGAGGGGAGGAGAATAGAGTGGTAGAGGTGGAGAAACAGATGGGCGCTTCTCCTGTGTGTCCTGACTGAGAATCTCACCCGGGACATCCACACGCCAGGCCAACACTCTACCACTGGGCCAACCAGTCAGGGCCAATTGTGCACTCTTCAGAATAGTGTGATGAAATCTTGCTCCGTCCCCTTTCATCCTGCCTAAGATTTGAAACATTCTTTTGTCCAGCATATTCACATTGTAGATGTTTCCCACCCATCAGTCAATTAACCCTCTGAGTTATCAGATAGACTATGTCACTTGTGTTTAAGTGACACTTAATTTACTAAATAATGATACATTTACATAACTTGTATTATAGTATGTATATTATTATGGTTATTCTATTGATTATTAGTTATTGCTAATTTCTTGCTCTGCCTAGCTGATATATTAAACTTTATTACAGATATGTATTTATAGGAAAGAAAACAGTATATATAATGTTCAGTACTATGCATGCTTTAAGGCATCCATTGAGATCTTAGAACTTTCCCTTGTTGGGGATAAGAGGAGACTACCGTAGCCTGTAAGAAATTTTATTTACAAAATTAGAATGACAATACTTCACTGGGTTTTTGAGGAATGAACAAGATTCATTATGTAAAGTAACTGACATTTAGTACTTCTTGCTAACTACTCACTAGGTTTTATTAAGCATGCCTCATTAGATGTGTGGTCAGAACCCAAATATCTTTTATGGTGCTATCTCTTGTTTGTTGTTCTGAGTCCTTGTTTTGTATCTGTCCCAATGACTTGACCTTGCTATCTGAGTTCTTTGCAATTGATAATGTGTTATGCTTTGCTATCTAGTTTCTGTAATTCTCATTGCTCCGATTTTATTTTGAATCCAGTTTCTCAGTACATCCCTTAGATATGAGATTAACAGTAATACTTCAATAAGTTAATCAGAGATAATTATTTTAAAATACATTTATATTCAGAGCACATTGATAATTGATACCTGAGAGAAAATGAGACAAATATGTAGCACTCATTGTTGCAAGAATCAGAGTGTTGTAATAAGAAACTGTGGACAATATTAGGTGGGCTGTTGGCTAGGCACTTTAATGGACAAAGATATGTGGATAGATGAACAGAAATGAAATATATAGTAGTAAAGGCCACCTATATTGACATACTAAATAACATGGCAGACTCTATGGTGCAATGGGAATTCAGTGAGGAAAGAACAGCCCTTAGTAGAGCAAGACAAAGTGACTTGAGCATGAATGTTTGGCTTGGAGCATGAGAGTAAAATGCTGACTATGTAGAAAGGGTGACATTTTATATTCTAAAAGGGAAGCAAACTGAACAAGTTGAGAAAAAAATAAATTGGTCAATACATAAAAAGTGGGTGAAAATTTTGTTTTACTTATTTATTTTTTATTGATTTATTATTCAGTCAAAAAGTATTTATTAAATGTGTACCACACCAGGCACTATTCTGAATGCAACAGAATAAACAAACTTCCATTGTATTGTAAATGAGAAATAAAATAACAACTAGTGAGAAATATTGCTGGATATACAGCACCCGGACTATAAAACTAAGCAAAGAAGCTTGGCCTTTTCCCAGTTCCTCTGCTCATGTTGCCTACCTTGCTTATTTATTGCTACTCATTTAAAAAAATCCTTAGGGAAGCCTTTTCTAACTTTCCACATTCAATCATATCCTGCTCTCACAACACCTTGTGACTATCTTTAAGAGTTACAACATTTATATTTTACATATTGTATGTGAATATTTTTTACGTGTTTCCCTGCTCAACTGTGATTTTCATGGAAGTAAAGACCATATGTTTGTGCTTCCCGATTCCTAAAGTAAGAGATCATTCAATTAACCTTTATAAATTTTTAAAAGCTTATAAAAAAGATGAAGAGTTATAATGGTCACTTTAATTAAAAATATTTAAATCTTTTAAGTCTAGGCAAATTATAGTTTAGGCCAAAATTACTTATAGTTACATTAGTAAAATGTGGCTAGTAAATATATTAATATAATGCAATTTTTTTTTCAGAATTTCAAGACAAAAGAAATAAGCAGGATTTTTTAAAATTTTAAATCTGAGGAAATGGATTAAGTTCAAAAATACCTAAGCCACCATACAATTCTTTACCAGGTTCCTAAGCATATGGTTTATGTGCTCTTAGGAATGTTGGGAATGCTAGAAGCCAGCATGAATTCACGAGGAACAAGTTATGTCAAACAAGCCTAATTTCCTTTTTGACTGTGTTATTAGAGCCCTAAGCAAATTATTGCTGAAGACATAGGCCCTAGGAGTTAGTTGTCAATGATATGCTCACTAATAAGGGAGATAAATGTATCTGGATTATAGAAGAGGTAAGTGCTTGGATAACCAGAAAAATATATATGGATGCATTCTAAATTGGATAAAGGTTTTGCATGAATTTGTTATGTGTTTAGTTTTGTATTGCTCAACATTTTTACCAATACTAGAAAGAAAAAAAATTCATGGCAATTCTAATTGAATTTGCAAATAAAAACAACATTAGTGATAGTTTATACAATAGTAAGAACATCAAGATGGACTAAGTGTGTATGTTCAGTAACAAGAAATGCAGACTCATATTTGAATTGAATTACAAATATATTCTTTTGTTTAATAATATACAGTAGGTTAAAACTTTTGTTTAAGTTCAGCTCATATAAAAAAAGACTTGTTGATTTTAATTTGCCATAGCCTATAGTACACGTGCAGGGAAATCAGGTGGCTATAAAAGCAGCAGAAAGAGTCGTTAAGATTCTGGGCTCCAAAATGAACTGAGTTAAGTCTCAGTCTTCTGTTTAAGCATGAGTAGCAAGAACTAGATTTAACTTCCTGCTATAAATAACTAGAACGTGTGAGAAAATATATGAGACAACTCTTTTACTACTTTAGAGAAGAGGCAGCAAAAATGTGGTTTTGATGAGAAAGAAAATAGTGTAGGGGGTGAACCTCACAACCTCCCTGGCTTTCCTCTCAGAACCAATGTGTGCATTATAGATGCAGGGTCGGAAAATTGAAGCATCGCCCAGCAGCACTGCTGAGGTGAGCTGGTGAAGTTTGGAGTTTGGGGAGTCTGATTTGGCTGTGAATTGCAAGGTAGATTTGTAGGAAGAAATATTGCAGAAAAAGGACTTTTGAAATCTGTTTCGGACCCCTTGAGCTTTTGAGGACTGTTAACCTGCTTATATGGGGACCAGAATTTCATAAGCCAAGTAATAATGACAGAGGATTTGTACCAGAAAAATTTCCAGTGTTCACAAAGGGTAGGGAGACATTTGATCTCTCTCTCTTTCAAGTGAATGTTGAAAACCCTTAGAGACACTCAGAGAGTTCAGCAGAGACCCAGAGGAGTTGTTCCTTCATAGTTGAGACGAATTTTGAATTATTAGTGAGGTGGAATGAAGATTATACTCAACTTTTTCTAAGAAAACAAAACACAGGTCATCAGAGGATCAAACTCATTAGACAATAACTTAGAGCCTGCTGAAACAAAGCACATCCCTAAAATGGAAGAAAACAAAAATTAAATAATTGATATTATAAAGCAATTTCAAATACCCAATCCTAAATTACCAGGTTTTTCAAGAAGCAAGAAAATATAATTTATATTAAAAGAAGACACAGAGCCTGACCTGTGGTGGCGCAGTGGATAAAGCATCGACCTGGAAATGCTGAGGTCACCGGTTCAAAACCCTGGGCTTGCCAGGTCAAGGCACATATGGGAGTTGATGCTTCCAGCTCCTCCCCCCTTCTCTCTCTCTCTCTCTCTCTCTCTGTCTCTCCCTCTCCTCTCTAAAATGAATAAATAAAAAAATAAATTAAAAAAAAAAAAAGAAGACACAAAGGCAATGATAGAATAATAAGACAGGAATGGTAAAGTAGGCATTATAAATTTATACAAGTATTTAAAAAACATAAAATGAGAGAATGGAAAATATAATAACAACTACAATGTTTTTATAATTATGAAAAATAATATTTATAAGACTAAAAATATTGTATAAGATTAATATTGAATTAAATACCATAGAAAATAAACATCAGTAGTCACAAATACATAAGATTGGAAACTCTTTAAAATAAAACAGAGATAAAACAGTGAAAATTAAAAACACCTTAATTACAAGTGGGATAATGTTAAGCTACCTAACAAACACATAACTGTAGTACACAAAATTAAGAAAGCAGGAAAGAAAAGAGTATTTGTAAAAGTATAGGATAATATTTTTCTGATTTGTTTATTTATTTTAGAGAAAGAAAGAGAGAGAGAGAGAAAAGAAAGAGGGAAAAAGAAAAGGACCAACAGGGACAGACAGACAGACAGGGATGGAGAGAGATGCGAAGCATCAATTCTTTGTTGCAGCACCTTAGTTATTCATTGATTGCTTTCTCATATGTACCTTTACCGGGGTCTCTAGCCAAGGCAATGACCCCTTGCTCAAGCCGGAAACCTTGGGCTCAAGCCAGCTATGATGGGGTCGTGTCTGTGATGCCACACTTGTGAACCCACACTCAAGCCAGGGACCTCAGGGTTTTGAACCTGAACCCTCAGCATCTAGACCAGGGGTCAGGAACCTTTTTGGCTGAAAGAGCCATGAATGCCACATATTTTAAAATGTAATTCCATAAAAGCCATACAACGACCCATGTACCTTACGCATTATCCAATAAAAATTTGGTGTTGTCCCGGAGGACAGCTGTGATTGGCTCCAGCCACCCACAACCATGAGCATGAGTGGTAGGAAATAAATGGATTGTAATACATGAAATGTTTTATATTTTTAACATTATTTTTTTAATTAAAGATTTGTCTGCGAGCTAGATGCAGCCATCAAAAGAGCCACATCTGGCTTGCGAGCCATAGGTTCCCGACCCCTGATCTAGTCCGATGCTCTATCTACTGTGCCACCTCCTGGTCAGATTATTTTTCTGAATTTGATGACAGTTATGAGTTCAAGATCTAAGAATCTCAACAAATTCAAGGAGAATAAAGACAAACACCACAAGCTTCATCATAATTAAATAGCTAAAAACCGGTATTAAAAAACAAAACAGCACAGGAGAAAGCATACTTGTGAATAATAAAATAATGACAAAAACTAGAGCTAAGTTTTGTAAGAAATTATGTAAGCCAGAACACAGTACAATAACACAATTAGAATGCTAAAAGAAAAATGTAAAAAGATCAGCTTGGAATCCTATATCAAGAGAAAAATTTTAAAAAAAAGAAACTAAATCCTTTTTAGGCAGACAAATGCTCAGTAAATTTATTTCTAGAAGTTCTACAGTGCAGAAAATGTTAATGAAATTTTAGGTCTAAGGCAAATTATAGCAGCTGAGAACTTGGGAATATACAAAGGAATGAAAAACACTAGAAATACAAATACATGGGCAAATAAATGACTTCTTGTTTGTATTTTATTTCATTGAAAAGTTAATTTTGCTATCAAAGGTGAAATTTTAAACTATTCTAATCATTCTTTGGTATCTGTGGTTAATTAGTTTCAGACACATTCATTGAAAGACAAAAAAAATCACAAAGCTTACTTAAGAATAATTAAAAATATGAGAATCTCTATAACTATTGTAGTAATTGATGGTTTAATAATAAACCCTCAAATAAAGAAAATTCTGATTGAGATGTCTTCATTGGTAAATTTTATTATTCATTCAAGAAAGAAATATACTAACACTTGTACATGCTTTTCAAAAATATAGAAGGAAATCATTTCAACTCATTTTATGAAGCCAGAATTACTCCTATAAAACAAATACTACAAAAAATAAAACTACAATTCAATGCCTTTATAAATATTAAAGCTAAAATATTTACCAAAATACTATAAAATAGTATTTATATATAAATAATAATTTTCTCTAGATTTTATCTCAGCAATGCAAGCTTGATTTAACATTAAAAACAGTCAGTGTAATTCACCCTGTCCACAGAACTAGGATGAAGAAGAATAAATTCAGTGGAAGCATTTGACAATTTCAATACCCACTCAATAGAAAAACTCTCAATAAAAGTAAATAGAAGAGTACTTCCTCAACCTTGTAAACATCATCTTCAAATAATTAGAGATAAAATCGTTTTGTGTAAAAGCCTAAATTTAACTAAGGTAAGGAACCAGGCCACGCCAGCTTGCCCACTAACAGCATTTTTCTGTTTAGCATTGTTCTATAGCTTGTAACCAGTGTAAAGGAAATAAAAAGAAACACAAAGCATATAAATTGCACTTGAAGAAGAAACACCATATTTAAAGTAAAAACAATCATGTCCACAAAAAATTCTAAGAATAAAGAAAAAAAGGCAAATTGCTATACCTACAGTAAGTGTTTACCAAAGTAATCGATATATAATGTGAATATTCAAAAAAGTAATCCCGTCGAGATGACGTCAGAGTAATGGCGGAGTAGGAAGCGATACCGATAAATCTCCCCCAAAACTCAACAAGATCTTCAACCAGAAACAGAAAAACCTATACTTGGAGCCTCCAGATGCTTCACAATACACCCGAAGGTATGGTCGAGTGAAAAATTGGCTAAATATATAACCAAATCCTGAAGGAAATAGGGAGTAAGAAATGCTCCACCTTCCTCACTAACCTAAACAGGGCGGCTTTCTCTGGTAACTGTGAATATAGAAACTGAGGCGGGCAAAGGGGGTGAATACATCCAGGCTGCGCACAAAAGGCCGAACCAGGCTGTGGCACGGAGATCCTAGCGGAGGAAAAACTGTTCCTGTGGCAAGCCGGGCAATACAAGCTAACACTCGCACCAAACCCAAACAAAGAAAGACAAGCGGGGCAGCCATTTTACCTGGTCTCCTGGTTGGTGCGCAGTTAGTGGGCGAGAGATCTCTTCCTAAGCCCCAGAAGTGGGTGTCCGTGTTGCCCCACAGAGAGGCAGGGTCAGAGGCCTTTCTGTGGGCCGAAAGCAGAATCTCTGGGCAGCCCCAGCGCCCTGGGAAAGCCATGCACGGGAGGGAGCGAGAACTAATTCCAACGGTGGAAATTTTCCGTGCTGGTGAGGGTTTCACTCAGGGAAACACGGCTGACCTCATATCCTGGTGTACGCGCGCAGATAGGTAGTAAGCGATTCCTCCGAGTGCCTCGGCAGGGCGCGCCCGTGTTATCGCACAGAGGGGCAGAGTCAGGGGCCTTTGTGTGGGCAAAAGCGGAATCTCGGGCTGCCCCAGCGCCTTGCAAAAGCCGCGCACGGGGACGGAGCGAGAGCGAATTCCAGCGCTGCAAATTTCCATGCGGTTGGGGGTTTCACTCAGAGCGTGAGACTACTGGCCGGATATCCTGGTCTGCGCACGCAGATAGTGAATGAGAGTTTCCTCCAAGCACCCCGGAAGTGGGTGCCCGCCTGTGTTACCGGACAGAGTGGCAGAGCCAGAGGTCTTTGAGTGGGCGGAAAACCCGCCTGATTATGCTAGCAGCTCTGACTGACTGAGCCTTACCCAGAGCCCTGTGCTGAGTGGAAATAGAGTGGGGAGTTGCCAGCTCTTTGAACCTCTTACTATCCAGGCAGAGGCAGCAACAACCCCATAGCTGGATTATCAGGCTACTAATTGAGGAAGGAAAGACTAGGAGAAAGGCTCCAGGAACACGGACTCTCTCACTGTCGGAGCCTATGAAAGCTAATGAGCCTTGACTCCCAACGAGACTAAAGCACAATACATGACATTGCCATAGAGACTTATCAACTGCAAACCTCTACCTGAGCGTGCCAAAGGGGCAGAACCTGGGGTACAGAGTCACCGACCAGGAAGAGGGAGAGAAAAGGAAAAACAAGAAGATAACCTCTCAAAATCAAGAATAATCTGCAGACTTTATAACCTATCCCATTTTATTATATTTGTTTGTTTGTTTCTCTTATCTTCATTCTTGATACTTTTTTTCCTCCTCCAATTTGGCCGATTAACTCTCTGCCGGTCTTACTCTCTCCTCTCCTTGAACTACACTACCCATAAGTGTTACATCTCCCATTATCTTTTTTCTCCTCTTCCTTTCTCTCTATGAGGGTTGCACTCCAAAACCCTTAACTCTCTCTCTCTCCTTTCTTTTTTCTTCTTTTACTGGTTCCCTCTTTTTTTTTCTCTCTCTCTCTCTCTTTCTTTTCTCCCTCTATATTAGTTTCTTCCTTTCTCCTTTACATCTCCTCTCATTCAAACCTCAATAACAAACAAATTATCTTATCTGGGACTCAAACTTATGTTTGTGGCATTTTGGGGGTTTTTTACTTCACCTTTTTAACTCACTAGCAGTGCTCCCATCCCTGGCTCTCCATTTTATCTAGTTCTTGTTCCACTAAATACAATAGTATTTTTTAATTTGTCCCCCCATTTTTCTGTTCTCTTATTCCTCTCATCATAACTCTTAGACAACACCAACACCTAAAAGCAAATCATTTTATTCTTGACCCAAATTTTTTCCTTATTTGCTTTTTGTGGGTCCATACCGCACCCCCTTTTTTTTTCCTTTTTTTTTCTTTTTTTTTTTTTTTTTTGCCCCTTTATTACTTTTCCCCAATTCAGGACCTCCATCACAGGCCTTGTTTGTTATAATTCACAGTTCACCACAAGATTTTCTCAAGAAAAAGGGGAGAGGAGAGGAAAAAAGGAGGGGGGGAATAATTTCCTTTTTTTAAAAATTACTATTTTATTTTTCTTTATTTCATTATTAATTTTTTTTTAAAAAAAACAACTCTTTTTGATTTTTTTTAACTTTTTATTCTTTATTAAATCTCATTAATACTATCAACAAAACCACCCTCAGATGCCATTAAGGAAGAGAAAATCGAATATCATGGATACAAAAGAAAGAGAGGTAACACAGCTAGATGAGGAAAAATCTATGGAGAAAAAATTTAATATATTGGAAACCTTGGAGCTAAATGACAGAGAATTCAAGATAGAAATCCTAAAAATCCTCCGAGATATACAAGAAAACACAGAAAGGCAATTTAGGGAGCTCAGAAAACAACTCAATGAACACAAAGAATATATGTCCAAAGAAATTGAAACTATAAAAACAAATCAAACAGAGATGAAAAACTCAATTCATGAGCTGAAAAACGAAGTAACAAGCTTAGCTAATAGAACAGGTCAGATAGAAGAGAGGATTAGTGAAATAGAAGTCAAGCAACTTGAGGCACAACAGAGAGAAGAAGAAAGAGACTCAAAAATTAAAAAAAATGAGATAGCCCTACAAGAATTATCTGACTCCATCAAAAATAATAACATAAGAATAATAGGTATATCAGAGGGAGAAGAGAGAGAAAATGGAATGGAGAACATACTCAAACAAATAATATATGAGAACTTCCCAAGCCTGTGGAAAGAACTAAAGCCTCAAATTCAAGAAGCAAACAGAACACCGAGTTTTCTTAACCCCAACAAACCTATTCCAAGGCATATCATAATGAAATTGACACAAACCAACAGCAAAGAAAAAATTCTCAAGGCAGCCAGGGAAAAGAAGAATACAACATATAAAGGAAGGCCCATTAGATTATCATCAGATTTCTCAGCAGAAACTCTACAAGCTAGAAGAGAGTGGACCCCAATATTTGAAGTCCTGAAAGAGAGAAACTTTCAGCCACGAATACTATACCCATCAAAGCTATCCTTCAAATATGAAGGAGAAATAAAAACATTCACAGATACAGAAAAGATGAGGGAATTTATCATCAGAAAACCCCCACTCCAGGAATTACTAAAGGGGGTTCTCCAATCAGATACAAAGAACAAAAAAAAAACAGAGCCACAAGTAAAACCTCCAAGAAGAACACAATAAAACCAAATTTAAACTGTGACAACAACAAAAAGAAAGAGGGGGAGAAGATGGAGATTAACAGTAGCAAAGGACGATGGAGTGCAAAAGTACTCACAAAATAGTTTGCTACAATGAACAAGGTAGGGACCCTTTTCATTACTCAAAGGTAACCACCATTGAAAAAACCACCACAGAAGCACATGAGATAAAAAAGATAGCAACAGAGGAAAGATGTATGGAATACAACCAAATAAAAACAAAAGATACAAAAAAGTAATCCCATTTCTGTATACAAGAAATGAATAATTGACAATTGAAATTAAATAATATCATTTACTATAACATAAAACAAGGAATACTTGGACATAAATTTTACAGAATATGTGCAATTATTATTTAGAAAGAATCACAAAATATCGCTGAAGGAAATTAAAAATTAAAGATTTCTATAGATTCATGCCATAATCATAGAATGGAAGTCTAATATTTTTCAGATGTTTTAATATTTCCAAATTGTTCTGTATATGAAATTTAATCTAACCAATTAATATTTCTGTATGTGACTGAAGGTGTTTATATTTTTAAATTTGTTTTGGAAACTGACAATTAATACTAAAATCTATATATCTATATGGAAATGTAAAAGATTTGAAATGCCTAAACTTTTTTTGGAATACTTTGATTTTCACTACCTGATTTTAATTACTGTAAAGCTATTGTAATCATACAGTATAATATTCATGTAAAGATTGTCTTACAAAATAATAGAACAGTTTAGAAATCCTAGGAATATATATATATATATATATATATATATATATATATAACACTGATTTTCTCTTTTTCTTTCTTTCTTTCTTTCTTTCTTTCTTTCTTTCTTTCTTTCTTTCTTCTTTCTTTCTTCTTTCTTTCTCTTTCTTTCTCTTTCTTTCTCTTTCTTTCTTTCTTTCTTTCTTTCTTTCTTCTTTCTTTCCCTTCCTTCTTTCCTTCCTTCCTTTCTTCCTTCCTTCCTTCCTTCCTTCCTTCCTTCCTTCCTTCCTTCCCCCTCCCTCCCTCCCTCTCCCTCTCTCTCTCTCTCTCTCTCTCTCTTTCTAATTTTATTTTAGTGAGAAGAGGAGAGGCAGAGAAACAGACTCCTTCATGTGCCCTGACCGAGATCCACCCAGAAAACCCACTAGGGGGTGATACTCTGCCCATCTGGGGCCTTTGCTCTGTTACAACCAGAACCATTTCTTAGTGCCTGAAGCAGAAACCATGGAGCCATTTCAGCACCCAAAGCCAAACTTCTCGAGACAATTGAGCCATGGCTGCGGGAGGCGAAGAAAGAGAGAGAAAGAGAAGGAGAAGGTGTGGAGAATCAGATGGTCTCTTCTCCTGTGTGCCCTGACCAGGAATCAAACCTGGACATCCACACACCAGGCCAGTGCTCTAACAGTGAGCCAACTGGCCAGGGCCAAATATGTTTGATTTTCAGCCAAGTTTCCTAGGTGATCCAATGGGGTAAGCAAAAAGTGCTGAAAGAAGTGAGCATCCAAATTGCATAAATAAATAAAATAATATAAAATAAAATATCCTTAATGCTTACCTTACATCACATAAAAATTAACTTGAAAGGATTGATAGCCCTAGATGTATGACTAACATTATAACACTTCTAAGAGATGATAATAGAAAAATCTTCTCTGCACAAACACGCAGTAAGAAAGCACATCCTAGATCAAACTCGATAAGCCCAAACTGTAGAAGAAAAGACCCATTTTATCAAACTTAAAAACTTCTTTTAGCCCTGGCCGGTTGGCTCAGCGGTAGAGCGTCGGCCTAGCGTGCGGAGGACCCGGGTTCGATTCCCGGCCAGGGCACATAGGAGAAGCGCCCATTTGCTTCTCCACCCCTCCGCCGCGCCTTCCTCACTCTCTCTCTTCCCCTCCCGCAGCCAAGGCTCCATTGGAGCAAAGATGGCCCGGGCGCTGGCTCTGTGGCCTCTGCCCCAGGCGCTAGAGTGGCTCTGGTCGCAACATGGCGACGCCCAGGATGGGCAGAGCATCGCCCCCTGGTGGGCGGAGCGTCGCCCCTGGTGGGCGTGCCTGGTGGATCCCGGTCGGGCGCATGCGGGAGTCTGTCTGACTATCTCTCCCTGTTTCCAGCTTCAGAAAAATGCAAAAAACAAACAAAAAAAAAAACTTCTTTTAGAGGCACCCTGAATTCACAAACTGATAATATATTAGAGATACATATGTATATTTGCATATTATAAATATACATATGCATATGTATAATGCATATAAATGTTATATGATGTTATATCTAAAAATATACAGAATTTAATAAACTATCCAATTAAATTTTTGGCCAAAAAACTTTGAACGCACACTTCATTAAGGAAGAAATACAATACTAATTGTCAATAAGCCCATGAAAAAATTGTCAACCTCATTAGAGAAATGAGAATTAAAAACACTTATAAAGTTTTATGCAGTTAAAAATACAAATACCATATGATCAAACAATTCTACTTCTCAGTCTTTATCTAAGGAAAATGAACATATACTTCCAAACACCGGACATAATATTCACAACAGCTTTGTTAATAGAGACATAACCTGCAAGTAACCCAATGTTTTATCAATAGATAAATGGCAACAAATTTTAGTATAGCTATAAGAGAGAACTATTAGCAATCAAAATAAAATATACTGGTTTATACATCAGCTGCTATAAATAATATATAATATAAACCATATATACTGACATACTCAGCAGCATGGATGAATAGTAAAAGTATTATGTGGAGGAATAGAAAAGACAGAAAAGTTAAAAATGTGGGATTTTAGTTAAATTATGAAACAGAACTTTAGTGACAGAAAACAATTCAGTGACTTTTGGGGCTGGGAATGGGGGGATTATTGAAAAGGCATACAAGATAATTTCTGGAAATGATGAAAATAAATACTTCACATCTTAATTTATGATAGTGGTCACAGGCATATACATTTGTCAAAACACATGAAAATGTGTTTTTTTGATGGATGTGTTTATTTTGATAGATGTGTATATTGATTATACTGTTTTTTAATTTTTTTCTAAAACAAAGGAAAGACATTTTTATAAAAACCTCAACTAGAGCTCTGGAGTCCTACAGATCAGGGTTTGAAATTCAGCTCTGCTATTAACTTCAGGAAAGTTAATTATTCTTTCTGAACTTCAGTATTTTCATATGCAAGGTAGAGTGGATCATGGACTTTTAACTCTTTGGAAAATGCAACAAATAAATGAAACACTACATGTAAAGTACAGAGAATAATGACTGGAAAATATATGTATATATGTTCAATATATAATAGCTTATATTCTTAAAGAATTAACTCATTCCTAAACTACCTTCTAGTATATTTGTAGTAAGTGCAGCATCACAAAATCATGTTGGATAAAATTTGACTGTACTCTAGAGTTTTATTTGTGTGCATTCTGAGACATTTAATATTATTTAAGGGAAGTGTCTGAGACACCCTCAGCAGATTCATTGAGGTGCAAATTACGTACTTTATGCACAGATAGGAATATGACTGGAATGAGATGCGAGAAGGTTTTCCAATTGAAGCGTAGTTAGCCACAAAGGTTAATAACGCTATCTGCTAGGAAGCTGTAGTTGTGGGATACAGGAAATCGATAGCAAGTATAATCCAAGAGCTTGCCCAGCAAAATCAAGGTATCCATACATAATTGGATAGGCTATTATGAACTCAAAATCAAGAAATTGACTGATAAATTCTTACTGATTCAAGATAAACTAAAAGTACTTCAGCCTCTAATTTGCCTAATATTCATGCAGAGAAATTCCTGCAGTAGAATGTTGGAGTAATAATCACCCATTTTGCTGTTTTTCTGCATATTTTTCTCAGATATTTAAAAATATTTATTTTATCTGCGTAGAGGGGAGAACTAGGTAGATAGTTCTGTTATATCACTGCTTGGGAGTTGATGTTAAGTTTAAATGGCCTTTTATTTATGTATATTGCCCCAAATATTCACCAAATTTTACTGAGATGCACAGTTGTCTTCTTTATACTTTAGTGCTATTTTGGTGTTATTGATTATTAAGTCTAACTTTATTACTAAAGTTAAGATTTTATAAAAACCTGCAGAATATATTTCTAAATGGAAATATAAATAGATTATATTTTCAAATGATCAAATTTTATATCTTCTATTTTCTGAGGAAACTCAGAAGATGTATTTTTCTTTGATAGGAGAAAAATAATTATAATTTTGAAGTATTTTTGAGTTCTTATATTGAGTCAGCTAACTTATAAATGGTGACAAATATTTCTTGAGTCCCCTTATGCTTATTGAATGCTATTTATTCAATGAGACTAAAAGGTATAGAAGTCTCCATGTTATAGCTTACTAGAAAGCCCGGTGGTCATATGAAATGACCGCTGTTCTAGATATTATAAATTGTAATTAAAATACTTGCAACATTGAGAAAATCCTTTCTTGCCACGGTCAAATCGATTAGTTTCTAACTTGAAGTTTAAGGACTGACAGTGTTCACATTTAATATTCATGTCACCAGAGGAATGCTCAAAAATTAAAGTTTCTCCGTTTGAAACTGTTTTACTCCTTTTTGCATTTCGGTCAGCATTACTCTGTCGTGTTTTTTTTTTTTGCATTTCTCTCCTGCCTTTATTCAAGGGACTCATTTTGTCGAAACAGGCTTTTTTGTCTTGCATCTGAGGCAAGCCTTGTTTCTCTATGCTCATCAGTCTCATTTTGCCGAGAAAGACGCATTTGCTCTGCGACTGAAGCAAGCCTTGTCTTTCTCTGCTCAGTGGTTTCTTTTTATGGAGAAAGCCGTTGTTGTGCAGCTTTAGCTCCTTTTCTCTCCTCTTCAGTGCTGTATTTTTTAGGAGGCATTCTTAAAAGAAATTACGTTAAGACGTAGTTTTTATGCAAAACAGATGATTGCCAATGCAAACAAATGTTCACCTTCCCCCTGACCCACTCAATTTGCGTTCAGCCGTGGCAACTTCACCCCATTGGCTAGTACAGTTACGCAAGCAACCAATAAGCTATTGGCGACAAAAAGACACTTAAGCCACATATAATAAAGATGTATATATTAACATTTCCTTGAAATACACGTTTTGTAGAGGGATGAGTATATATTGGAAGATTTATTGTTTTTCTAATTCAATAAAACATAGAAGGTTAATAACAATTTGTTGCTGATAAAAACAGTAAAAATTGAGTTATGATATAATAAAATGCACATAGAAAATAAACTTTTTAAATTTAATTTAATTTTATTTTTTATTATTAAATTTAATGCAGTCACATTGATAAATCAGGATACATATGATGAGAGAAAACATCTCCAGATTATTTTGACATTTGATTGTGCTTTATACCCCTCCTCCAAAGTCAAATTGTCTTCTGTCACCTTCTATCTGGTTTTCTTTGTGCCCCTCCCCTCCCCCACCTCCTCTCTCCTCCCTCGCCCCATCCCCCTCCCCCACCCCCCACCCCCATTGCCATCACATTCTTGTTCATGTCTCTGAGACTCATTTTTATGTCCCATCTATGTATGGATTCATATAGTTCTTAGTTTTTTCTGATTTACTTATTTCACTCCATATAATGTTATCAAGGTCCATCCATGTTATTGTAAATGATCCGATGTCATAATTTCTTATGGCTGAGTAGTATTCCATAGTATATATGTACCAAAGCTTTTTAATCCACTCATCCTCTGACGGACACTTGGGCTGTTTCCAGATCTTCGCTATTGTGAACAATGCTGCCATAAACATGGGGGTGCATTTCTCCTTTTGGAGCCCTTCTATGGTGTTCTTGGGGTATATTCCTTAAAGTGGGATAGCTGGGTCAAAAGGCAGTTTGATTTTTAGTTTTTTGAGGAATCTCCATACTGTTTTCCACAGTGGCTGCACCAGACTGCATTCCCACCAGCAGGGCAGGAGGGTTCCCTTTTCTCCACATCCTCACCTGCACTTATTCTGTGTTGTTTTGTTGATGAGCGCCATTCTGGCTGGTGTGAGGTGATATCTCATTGTGGTTTTAATTTGCATTTCTCTAATGATTAGTGATGTTGAGCATTTTTTCATATGCCTATTGGCCAACTGTATGTCCTCTTTGGAGAAGTGTCTATTCATTTCTTTTCCCATTTTTTGATTGGATTGTTTGTCTTCCTGGGGTTGAGATTTACAAGTTCTTTATAAATTTTGGTTATTAACCCCTTATCAGACATATTGTCAAATATGTTCTCCCATTGTGTAGTTTGTCTTTTTATTCTATTCTTATTGTCTTTAGCTGTGCAAAAGCTTTTTAGTTTGATATAGTCCCATTTGTTTATTTTGTCTTTTATTTTACTTCCCCGTGGAGACAAGTCAGCAAATATATTGCTCGGAGAGATGTCAGAAAGTTTACTGCCTATGTTTTCTTCTAAGATGCTTATGGTTTCACGGCCTACATTTAAGTCTTTTATCCATTTTGAGTTTATTTTTGTGAGTGGTGTAAGCTGGTGATCTAGCTTCATTTTTTTGCAGGTAGCTGTCCAATTTTCCCAACACCATTTGTTAAAGAGGCTGTCTTTACTCCATTGTATTTCCTTACCTCCTTTGTCAAATATCAGTTGTCCATAGAACTGTGGGTTTATTTCTGGGTTCTCTGTTCTGTTCCATTGATCTATATGCCTGTTCTTATGCCAGTACCAGGCTGTTTTGAGTACAATGGCCTTGTAGTATAACTTGATATCAGGGAGTGTGATACCTCCCACTTCATTCTTCTTTTTTAAGATTCCTGAGGCTATTTGTGTTCTTTTTTGGTTCCATATAAATTTTTCAAATATGTGATCTATGTCTTTGAAGTATGCCATTGGTATTTTAATTGGTATTGCATTGAATTTATAAATTTCTTTGGGTAATATAGACATTTTAATGATGTTTATTCTTCCTAAACATGAACACGGTATATACTTCCACTTGTTTGTATCTTCCTTGATTTCTTTTATCAATGCTTTGTAATTTTCCGAGTACAAGTCTTTAGTCTCCTTGGTTAAGTTTACTCCTAGGTACTTTATTTTTTTGATTGTAATAGTGAAGGGGATTGTTTCCTTAATTTATCTTTCTGACTGTTCATTGTTGGCGTATAAAAATGCCTCTGATTGCTGAATATTGATTTTATATCCTGCCACTTTGCTGAATTTATTTATTAGGTCCAGTAGTTTTTTGACTTGAGACTTTAGGGTTTTCTATATTCAATATCATATCTTCTGCAGATAATGATAGTTTTACTTCTTCTTTTCCAACTTGAATGCCTTTTATTTCTTCTTCTTGTCTGATTGCTGTGGCTAGGACTTCCAGGACTATGTTAAATAAGAGTGGTGAAAGGGGGCACCCCTGCCTTGTTCCTGAAGCAATACTTAAGGTTATATTGCTCTTAATTTTTGCCTATTAAGTATGATGTTGGCTGTGGGTTTCTCATAGATGGCTTTTATCATGTTGAGGTATGTTCCCTGTATGGAATAAACTTTTTTGTATATAGTAAAAGTAAGAAACTTTTTTGTATATTGTATAAAATAAATATTTAAAATAATATTTAAAATAAATTTTGTATGTATTAGGTATTTATTTCCCACAAACATTGCTTCAAATTATAGTGCTAGCAATATAATTCTACCTATGAGGAGAATAAAATATTTTTCTTTCTTTTATAATTCTAACACAAAATTGATTAATAATAGCTAATGTATTATTTACAAAATGGAATATCTGTTTTAAAATCATAGTTATAAACATAAAAATAAATTAATAAAATGTGAAAAATCATTAGAACTGTCATGCTAAAAAGTGTCAAATATCAAGGAAACAGAAAATAGTAAAGACATGCTAGAAAAAATCTTTCTGATGATACCTGAGAATAATTAGTGTGTATTTTATTACCTCTTTAGATATAATATAGGATGTTGGGTTCATATATTTTGTTTCTAGAGAGTCTGACATCACTTATAATTTATTATGCAATTCATATATCTGATCCTGTCTGCAAATTATACATAATTTCTCTTGCATTGACTATATGATTTTGTATAACCCTTTTCCCCTCAAAAAAACCCCCTGTTTTCCAGTGTTTTTTTTTTCCTGTAACTTAGAATTTCTATGGTGTTCCCCTACCCTTAGATTCAAAACAAGAAAGTATTTGAAGTGAGACTACATATGGCTTTAAATCCTTAAGAGCAATGTAGTTGAGTTTGAAGATAGTAATCATTTATTTATTCAGCTACTAAGGTAGCCACAAATGTGACAAGTACTTTGTTAGGTGTGATATACCACGTTGTGGAATCAATGAATTACTTATGTGACAGATGTTATAGAAGGCAATCAGAAAAGCTCTTTTTTTTTTTTTGTATTTTTCTGAAGCTGGAAACGGGGAGAGACAGTCAGACAGACTCCCGCATGTGCCCGACCGGGATCCACCCGGCATGCCCACCTGGGGGCAACGCTCTGCCCAACAGGGGGCGATGCTATGCCCCTCTGGGGCATCACTCTGTTGAGACCAGAGCCACTCTAGTGCCTGGGGCAGAGGCCAAGGAGCCATCCTCAGTGCCCGGGCCATCTTTGCTCCAATGAAGCCTCGGCTGCGGGAGGGGAAGAGAGAGACAGAGAGGAAGGAGAGGGGGAGGGGTGGAGAAGCAGATGGGCACTTCTCCTGTGTGCCCTGGCCGGGAATTGAACCCAGGACTTCCACACGCCAGGCCGACGCTCCACCACTGAGCCAAATGGCCAGGGCCAGAAAAGTTCTTTTAATGCGTTAAAGAGAAATTATTCTCTGAAAATTTCTACACAGTAACTATTCATGAATCATAACTTTACAGAGCTTTGATTTTATTTGGATCTATTTGATAAAAATGTCAAAATATAGTGACCATAAAGGAAAATATTTTTCCAAAACAAATCAAGTAAATTATTTTGATTCCAGAATAATAAGTGATATTAAAGTAGTATAAAATTTTGCAATTACAAAGTATAAGAACTTTAGTTTTTATTACAGAGTGGTTATAATTATTACAGCTGCATTTCTGATTTCTAATAAAGTAAATATAACAATTTAAAATATATGAGGAATTGTGTTTTAGATTACTTATTTTCAAGAAAGTTAATGCTTTATATAGAACACTGTAAATTATTTTCCTCTCTTTTACTTTTTTTTTCTTGAGAAATCCTGGACACTTTCATCACAACTCTTGGTCTTGCAACCCTTTTCAGACATATAAAATAAGAGAATACACTTGGGGAGAAAAAGAATTTCTCAAAACTCCCTGATGTTTCATATATTGGGTTACAGTGTGTGTAACACACACACACACACACACACACACACACACACATACTCTAACTTCCCTTTCTCGGAAAGAAGTATGAAATAAGCAGGATGATTATTCTCTCAATTTATGTTACAAGGATCTAATCATCATGGTAAATTGTTAATGACTAATAGCTCTCTAACCTGCCTCATGTCTATACAGCTGCAGGATCAAGTTAAGTTCACTAAACATTTCATGGTTATAGCATTTAATATTAAAGTTAGCAGTGAAATATGAATATTTTGAATGTCACTTTTGGATAGAAAAAAAACACACATCATAAGAGACCTTCTGTCTTTAATTTTTAATTCATTCCATATCACCATAACATAAGCATTTCAAATGTTTCTCAAGTATTTTCTGGTGGGAGAAGAAACATTAGGGTTAAAAATTAGTGTAAATCACTTTTCTAGTGAAACAGGGTGTTGAAGGAAATCACTAGAGATTAGCTGGATGATTCTGACTCATGACAAGGGGTGATCTTGACAGGAATATGATGACCTACCCTCCCAAAACATCTTTAATAAGAAAAATATGTGCTTGATATCTAGAAAAAAAATAGAACATTAGAACAGGAGTAATAAATTCAAAAAATATGCTAACTTTTTCTTCTTGGGATCAACTAATACATCCTATTATAATTTCTGAAACACCTTAAGCTACAGATACACATGTATTGATGGAGGTTAGAGCTCTAAATATAGAATTTCATTCTACAGTGATTCTATCAGTGGGTTTCAGTGCAAATCTGTATCCTTGAAATCTGTAGAATTCTTCTGCTGGCATTTCTATGTTTGTTATTTGGACTTAGTGGGTCTGACCTACACAGAGGAGGATTTCAAAGATTTGAAAATCTAATTAGGAAGAGTAGCCATGTCAGTGAACTAGGAATCAAACAAGAAGTAGTGACTACCAATCCCATTGTGATTTGATTTGATTTGAGTTAACTGCAAAAAAGAGTATACACTTTTCTTATTAATTCTAAGACATTTTTTCCAGTATAGAGTTTTCCAGAAAGTCAATTACCTTGTGAAATATAAGAAAGTCTATAATTTTATAATTTTTATTATGGTGCTCAGTTTCAATTATTTGAGCATTCAATTAAGACAAATTTTATAAATCAGCATTTTTTTTGTTTGTGTAAGTAGAAAAATTATTGAAAACATGTTATTTGTTTAATCTAGTTAAACTCTCCTGTGGCTATTTATTTGTTTGTTAATTTAAATGTAATTGTTCAGACATTTTTTTGTGACTACACTTTAATTCCACTTGAATACTAAGTTCCATTATAGGGGATCTGGCTAAATAAATTGTGCAGTGAATTGAATGTAATCTGGTTTGCAAACTGACCACAAAGATACAGTTACTTTGAATTAGAAGACTTATACAAATTGCAAATGTTTTCTGACTTCCTTTTGACTCATTAAATCTTTTTTGAATATAACCAAATGTTTCTTACTCAAAGAATAGTCAGTGCTTATAGAAAACAATTTTTTTAAATGACTGGGTAAGGTAGTTGCCTTGGGAGGATGCTGAAGTAATTTTTTATTCTTTTAGTTTAAGTCCATTTGAGTCATCACCCACGTTTCTTAACAAACAGCATCTATTCTTTAACACTGACACGCAAACACATATATACACACACACACTTTTACACAAAACTCAGATAATTACATATTATTTATTTATAATGTTTTTTAGGGAGGGAGGAAGAGAAATTAGAGGGAGAGAGAAGAACATGGATCTGTTCTTGCATGTGCCCCAACTGGGGATCAAAGTGGCAACGTCTGCACTTTGGTATGATGCTCTAACTACCCAAGCTATCTAGCCAGGGCATATCATTTATTTTTACATTAAAACAAATTTTGTGGCCCTGGCCAGTTGGCTCAGCAGTAGAGTGTTGGCCTAGAGTGTGGAAGTCCTGGGTTTGATTCCCAGGCAGGGTACATAGGAGAAGCGATCATCTGCTTCTCCACTTCACCCCCCATTTCTCTCTCTCTCTCTCTCTCTCTCTCTCTCTCTCTCTCTTCCCCTCCAGCAACCATGGCTTGAATGATTCAATCAAGTTTGTTCCGGAGAGAAGAGTGGAGGCTGGGGATGTCTCCATGGTCTTGCCTCAGGCACTAAAATAGGCTGGTTGCCTAGGAACAGAGCTGCGGCCCAGACAGGCAAACCATCGCCTGGTAGTTGGCTTTCCAGGTGGAATCTGGTTGGTGCACATGCAAGAGTTTGTTTTTGCCTCCCTGCCTCTCCTTTACTTTATTAAATGCTGACTCTACCAACACATCATTTATCTATTTATTAAATTACTAAAAATGTACTTAATCTTGGATTTGTGCCAGGCAGACTGTGTGTACATAGTATACCTAGATTGACAAGACACAGTCTCTGACCTCAAGAAGTACGTAGTCAAAAGGAGAGATGGACGAGCAAAAACCTAAAGTTGCAGGAGAGCGTAAACAATACAATTATGGAAGCTCATACAAAGTAGAGAAATGGGTGAGAAGTGGCTGTGAACTTCATTGCATCGGTCAGGAAGGGGTCTGTGTGGTTCTACAACAGTAGAACAAATGTTCATAGAAAGGAAGTTATAGATGTACAAACTTAAGACATGATTTATAGGAGAAAGAATTCCTAAAATTTTATCAGCAAAGTCAAGAGTAATTTTATAGAAAAAATAATTATTTGCTTGCTTTAAAATATATATATAAAGATACTAATGAAAATGACCAGTAGAGGTCAAAACAGGGTGGTAGATGAAGAACTCTGATTGTTAATGTATCAATTATCTATTAGTATGAAGCAAACTAACCCAACCCTTAGTGATTTAAGACTAGTGTAGACTCATTATTGTTCATAAGGCTATGGAGTGGCAATCTGGAAGTTTTTTCTCTTGATGTCATCTAGGATCAATTACACAGCTGCAGTTATCTGAGAGCCTGACAGAGTTGGAGGGTTAAACGTGGCCTCAATGGTAGCATTTGATGTTGGCTGTCAGCTGGGTACCCCCAGTTCTCATGCACATGGCCTCCTGCTCCAGCAGTCTGTGCTTTTTCACAGCATGGTAGTCTCAGTGTTCCAAAGGAGCACAGATGAAATCTGTAACATCTCTTTATTCCAAGGATATGAAATTTGAACAATATTAATTTTGCCACATACTATGAGACAAAGCAAATTAGAAAACCAGCTTTAATTCAGGAAGGAAAAAAAGTAGACAAATAAAAAATGTGTCTTTGCAATAATTCAGGTCAACATTATATGGAAATCTTCTCCAATAAGTCAGAATTCTAAAAGTTAAGGAAGGATAAATCAGTCGGTCTAGAAGAAGTAAAAGCAAAATAATGAATAAGCTTTTTTTAAGAAGAAATGTAGATATACTGACACTAGAAAGCAAAGGAGCCACAATATATCCAGAATATTGTTGACAGAATGAATGAGATAGGAGATGACAGAAAAGTGAAAGATATTGTTTGATCAAAGATGAAGCTTAGTTTGCCTGCAAGAGTTGGAGAAAGTTTACAAGCAAGGTACTGGGGCTTGTGATTGACCTGAGTGAGGTAGAAAATTCATATTTATATTTCAGCTCTCAGATGTCAGTAGTCTTGGGCTAATAATGAATATAGTTTGAGATTTACCAGAGCTTTGACTTTGTTAGTTTCTTTCCCCTTAAAGTAACTATGCCATATTGTAGTTACACCATAAGCTATCTCTTCACTATCAACAAATAGTTTAAGTAACAAATATAGTCTAGAATTTAGATTTGCAACATATTCACCAACATTGAAAAAACAGTTAAATATTTTTTAAGAAACCACTTCTCCCTAGAATTTAAAGAAAAGAATAAAACTCACAGAATAATAACAGGATTTAAAACATCAATGAAAAATAAGCAACAGATTTAAATGGGTAATCACAAAAGCAGATACATAAATGTCTAATCAGCATATAAATATATTCAATTTCATTAGTCATTAGATAAATTAAAACACATGAACCAAAGAATGGAATAGTGAGAGAGGCAGGCTCACGGGAGCAGAGGGACAGCTGTCAGAGGAGGGGGGAGAAGGAGATGGGATCAGAGAAGGTGAAGGGATCAGTGAAATTATATATACCTAACACATAGCACAAATACAGATAACAGGACAGAAAATCCCAGAGGGAAAGGGGGAGGGAGGTAGGGAGAGGGGGGCAAAGAGGGTGTAATGGGGGACACATAGTTGGAGTTGAGGGTGTTAAATTAACTGGGACACTTGAATCCATGTAAACACAATAAATAAAAATTTAAAAAATTAAATCTCAAAAAAATTCAAAATGAGACGCCATTTCATACCCACTATTATGGCTAAAATAAAAAGCTAATAGCATATGTTGTTGAGAATTGGAGCAACAGGAACTCTCATACTTTGCTGATGGGAAGGTAACATTGTAAACTACTTGGAAGAAGTTTGACAGTTTCTTAAAAATTAAACATAAGTTTACTGTACAATTCAGTATATATTTCACTCCTAGGTACCTACCTAAGTGAAATGAAAAAATGTGTCCACAGAAAAGACTTGAACATAGAAGCATTCATAAAAGCATTATTAATAATTGTCACAGTTGAAAAGAAACCTACATGGCCATCAGGGATAAAGAAATAGACAAAATGTTGCACATCCATACAATTGGATGCTAATGAGCAATAAAAAGGAACATGCTGCTAATAAATACTATAATACAGATGGAGCTCAAAACACACTCATTGAAATGTCAGTCAGAAGAGACCATATATTATAAGATACTATTTATATTAAATAAATAGTCAATTATGGTGAGGTTTGCATAGCTTAACAAATATATTAAAAAGTAATTTAATTGTATTCTTAAAAATATAAGTAAATATAAGTAAAATGTTTCTCAAAATAAAAAATATATAAAGAGGAAGAAGCCAGTTTATTAAACTGGTCTCATCTTTCTGTGTGGTCCAACTGAGAAAGATGAGACTGACATGTTAGAATATGAGAGTCTTATTGCTAACTTCTTGCTAAAAGAATTGTGTTTCCAAGTGCCTTAACATTTCTGAACCTCAGTGGCTTAATTCATTTTAAGAATAAATTGGATCTTAAGTGTTTCCTAAAAGCCCTAGTTAGGTGTGAAATGCCTTGAGCATAATAATTTTTTTTTATAATTTATAGAAAACACACATAAAATCATAGTGTGTGTCAAACACTGAAGCTATATTTACCATACTTTTTACCAATTTTCTCTCTTTAGCAGTCTTGTGGTTTTATTTTTTAATTTATTTTTAATTGATCTTAATGAGAGAGAAAGGGAGGGAGAGAGAGAGAGAGAGAGAGAGAGAGAGAGAGAGAAACATCAATTTGTGCCTTGACTGGGAATCAAACTGGCAACTTCTGCACCTCAGGACAAACTTCCACCCAACAAAGCTATCTGGCCAGGGCAGCAGTCTTATGATTTTAAAATGTACTTGGATATGTAATTTCTAATTCATTAGACCAATGACATTTTATTGGGGGGAGAAAAAAAATATATATATATAAAATTCTATGGAAACAAAAATATTAAAAGTATATAATTCCACCTCAAAAGCATCTTTCATTCTTAAAATAGGTAGAAGTCATAAATGATATAACTTGTAGAAGAATGTGAAAAGCAATCACTGATAAGAGGTAAAAATTAAACACTAGAATATTTCAGGGCCAAGAGAGATTGCCTATGCCTGAAAGAAAAGAAGCCTTTATGGAGAAAAACGAATTGGACCTTGAAGAAGAGGTACAACCATATATGTGAAAAAGTAATATTGAATGGAAATAAGTACACAAGTAAAGAGGAAAATTCAGAGAAAAGTTTACAACTTGGTTGTATAGAATGAAAAAGTGAAGTAAACTAATTCAAAATTGGATAGTAAATCTGAGACAGCTTGTGGAAGATTTTGAATGCTTTTAATGATTGTTGTGTGGTAATTCTGACCAACTTTTTTTTTAAAACTAAGACTTTATCATTTTAAAACAGGTTAAGATTTACTGCTAAATTGAGGGGAAGGTGTAGAGATTTCTCATATACCTTCTGGCCCTAAGCATGAACAGCCCTCCCCCCTTTTCAACATCACTTACCAAAACGGTACATTATTTACCAAGAATGAATCCACACTGAAACATCATAATAACCTAAAGTCCATAGTTCACATCGAGGTTTACTCTTGTATATGATGTGGATTTGGACAAATGTATTATGACATGTGTCCATCATTAAGGTACTATATAGTGTAGTTTTACTGCCCTAAAAACACTCTTTATATCTTTCTGCTCTCTTATTCATCTCCACCAACCCTCAATCCTTGTCAACCAATGATTTTTTTTTTTTTTTTTTTTCATTTTTCTGAAGCCGGCACGCCCACCAGGGGCGATGCTCTGCCCACCAGGGGGCGATGCTCTGCCCATCCTGGTCGTCGCCATGTTGCGACCAGAGCCACTCTAGCGCCTGGGGCAGAGGCCACAGAGCCATCTCCAGCGCCCGGGCCATCCTTGCTCCAATGGAGCCTTGGCTGCGGGAGGGGAAGAGAGAGACAGAGAGGGAAAGCACGGCGGAGGGGTGGAGAAGCAAATGGGCGCTTCTCCTATGTGCCCTGGCCAGGAATCGAACCCGGGTCCTCCGCACGCTAGGCCGACGCTCTACCGCTGAGCCAACCGGCCAGGGCAACCAATGATTTTTTAACTGTCTCCATAGTTTTGTTTTTTCCAAAATGTCATATAGTTGAAAACATAGACTATGTGTAGCCTTTTCAGTTTGGCTTTTTTCACTTAGTGATATGCATTTAAGTTTCCTACATGTCTTTTCATGACTTGGTAGTTTATTTCCTTTTTTTTTTCTTTTGTGACAGAGAGAGAGACAGAGAGAGGGACAGATAGGGACAGACACAGGAAGGGAGAGAGATGAGAACCACAATCTTTGTTGTGGTTCCTTAGTTGTTCATTGATTGATTTCTCATATGTGCCTTGACGGGGGGGGGCTACAACAGACTGAGTGACCCCTTGCTCAAGCCAGAGACCTTGGGTCCAAGCTGGTGAGCTTTGCTCAAACCAGATGAGCCCGCACTCAAACCGGTGACCTCGGGGTTTTGAACCTGGGTCCTCCGCATCCCAGTCCAATGCTCTATCCACTGCGCCTGATCAGGCAGTAGTTTATTTGTTTTTAGTGCTTAATGATATTCCATTGTCTGAATGTACATAGTTCATTATCTGCTAACCTACTTAAAGGGCATCTTATTTGCTTCCCCATTTTGGCAATTGTGAATAAAGCTCCTATAAATCTAGTATAGGGTTTTTTTGCAATCATAAGTTTTAACTCCTTGGGTAAATACCAAGGAGTGTAACTGCAGTTCATATGATAAAAATTATGTTTAATTTTGTTAGGAAACACCAAACTTTCTTCCAAAGTGACTGTACTGTTCTACATTACCACTAGCAATAAAAGTTCATTTTGTTCCACATCTTTGTCAGCATTTGATATTTTCAGAGTTCCAGATCTTGGCTTTTCAAATAGGTGTGGAATGGTATCTTGTTATTGTTTTAACTTGCATTTTCTTGATTTCATATCATGTGAAGCATCTTTTCATATACTTATCTGTCATCTGTATATCTTCTTACAAAAGGTGTTTGTTAAAGTCTTTGGACCTTTTTAAATCAAGTTTTTTTTTGTTGAGGGTTTTTTTTTGTGTGTGTGACAGAGACAAAGAGAGAGACAGACAGACAGGAAGAGAGAGAGATGAGAAGCATCAATTCTTCGTTAGGCACCTCAGTTGTTCATTGGTTGCTTTCTCATATGTGCCTTGATTGGGGGGCTACAGCAGACCTAGTGACCCCTTGCTCAAGCCAGCAACCTTGAGTTCAAGTTATGAGCTGTGCTCAAACCAAATGAGCCCGCGCTCAAACCGGTGACCTCGGGGTTTCTAACCTGTATCCTCTGTGTCCCAGTTCAATGCTCTATCCACTGTGCCACTGCCTGGTCAGATTTTTATTGTTGAGTTTTAAGAGTTCTCTGTACATTTTGGGTAACAGTCCTTTATCAGATATGCCTTTTGTAAATATTTTCTCCCAGTCTGTTGACATTGTCCAAGTTTTTTGACATTATCTTTTGCAAAACAGAATTTAATGAAGTCCAGCTTAGCACTTATTTCATAGATTGTGTCTTTTGTGATGTATCTAAAAAGTCATTACCATACCTAAGATCATCCTTATTTTCTCATATGCTATCTTCCATGAGTTTTATAATTTGTGTTTTATATATTGGTCTTGGATTCATTTTGAGTTAATTTTTGTGAATGGTGTAAGTTCTATATCTAGATTCATTTTTTGCAAGTGGAAGTTCAGTTGTTCCAGTATCACTTGTTGAAGAGACTATCATTGCTCATTTGAATTGCCTTGCTCTGTTTTCAAAGACAGTTACCTATATTTAGGGAGGTATATATCTGATCTCTCCACTCTGTACCGTGGGTTTATTTTTCTATTTTTGCACCGATACCATACTGTCTTGATTGCTATAACTTTACAGTAAGTTTTAAAGTTGGGTAGTCAGTCATCCAATTTTCTTTTTTTTTCTTTTAATATTGGGTTGGTTACTGTGTCTTTTGCCTTTCCACATATGTTTTAGAATCAATGTGTTGATATCCATAAAATAACTTGCTGAGATTTTGAATGGGATTACACTGAATCTATATCTCAAGTGGAGAAGAAACATCTTGGCAATATTGAATCTTCCTATTCATGAAGGACTATATCTCTATTTATTTAGGTATTTTTATACATTGTTTGTCAGAGTTTTGTAGTTTTCTTGTGCATATTTTGTTAGACCCATAACCTTTGAGCAGCAGAATAATTTTAACAGAAGCTTGCTTGTAATAAAATATAAGCCAATTGCTTCAAAAACGAGAAATTTGAAGTTGTAAGGCAGTTGGAATGCAAGATAATAAAGACATAAATTTGATTAAATATACTAAGAACAAAGAGTATAAGATAGATGTAACTGATGTTGCTGTGGTATATGTAATCGCATTTATGATTGCTCCTATATGACCAAAAGAGATGGAATAATATTAGACAACATTCCAAATTCTTTACTTATTATTTCACTCAATCCTTCAAAGCATTGAATGAGGTAAGGGCTATTATTCTCATTTTATAGATTAGAAGACAGCACAGAAGATAATCCAAGGTTCACGTCTGCAACATAGTTGTAGTGAGTTTTGTTGGGATCTAGCAGCTCTCACATGTACCACTATGATAGAGTCTTCTCCACAAGCTGTGATTTAAACCTCAGTTACTAGAAATATTATATTTCTGTTGACATAGATAGGTACATAATATGATAAAAAGTTAATCTGGAATGGAATAAGAAAAATAGGGTTTGGATTACTTGTTTTGTTTTCCTTTACTATAGGTATATCTGTGTCTGTTTTTAAGACTAATGTTCATAAATAATGATGGAAAAATAAAATTTATACAGAAGAGACGACTTTTTCAATGAAAATTCTCAGACTACTATGTTACTGTCACTTCATTTATTTTTTTCATCTTCTTTACAAAAGAGCTTTATAATAAGAAACTCCAATTTTCTATACAGGGGCAACATTTTCTGTCTCTTTCAAATTGCATATGCTGTAGCATTAAAAGCATGTTATAAACATGATTCAGACTGTGGAAAATGTTTTACAATTTTGTAAAAAGAATAACATAAATAGGTGAAGAAAATTGTGTATATGCATTCACACATGTGTGTAAACATGAATAATAGCTAAAAAGGTATATACAGAAATCTTCAGTGTGGTGATTTCTTTGTGGTTAGGTTATAAATAAATATTTTATTTCTATTTTGGGCTTCCTGAATTTTCCAAAAATGTGACATGTATTAATAAACTCTTGAACTTTGTAATTCAACTTTGTCACAGTTCCTTACTGCTTCCAGAGCTATTTTGTGCCCAACTAGAATTGAAACCTGTCATCTCCCAGAGTTACATCTCTGCCTCTTCCCTCCCTGTATTATTCCATTTCATGGAACTGATTTTCACCTCAGTCATTTTTGCAATTGTTATTATCTCATTGTAGCAAGGATTTCTTGTTGCCTTCCCAGTATCCATTATTTTCTACATTTTTAAAAAACAGAACTTTGATTTTGTTGGGAGTACCACTGCATCCAATTAAAAAACAAACAAAATAATGGAGCAAAACAACAACAATAAAAAGCTCTGCACCCAGATCTCCCTAGAAGAGAAAGTGCTGTGTGACACACTGTGGTCCATGTGCTCTGTGTGGGAGCACATGGTAAGAACTTGCCAGAAGCTCCTTACAGGGGTCACATGCCTTCAGTTAGGCCTTTGTATTCTTCCTTATTTCTGTATGAAATTTAGACATGACTGGTAATGCAGTATACATCTTATTTTATTTACTCTGAATATTATTGTTAGAACCTACTGCATTTATTTCATTTTGCAATTAAGATTAATTTAATAGTACTTCTAGAGATCAGACTTCTATTAGGCATCATAATCTACTTATGTATATATCAGGATTAATTAATCAAAATAAACTCCATCTGATAGAATAAATTCAAGACTTAGATGCTATTTTTATTCTTTACATTAAAAAGCTACAGAACTGCCCTGGCCGGTTGGCTCAGTGGTATAGCATCGGCCTGGCGTGCACAAGTCCAGGGTTCGATTCCCAGCCAGGGCACACAGGAGAAGCGCCCATCTGCTTCTCCACCCCTCCCCCTCTCTTTCCTCTCTGTCTCTCTCTCCCCCTCCTGCAGCCGAGGCTCCACTGGAGCAAAGATGGCCTGGGCACTGGGGATGGCTCCTTGGCCTCTGCCCCAGGCACTAGAGTGGCTCTGGTCGCAACAGAGCGACGCCCCGGAGGGGCAGAGCATCGCCCCCTGGTGGGCAGAGCATTGCCCCCTGGTGGGCGTGCCGGGTGGATCCCGGTCGGGCGCATGCGGGAGTCTGTCTGTCTCTCCCCGTTTTTAGCTTCAGAAAAATACAAAAAAAAAAAAAAAAAAAGCCACAGAATGACACAAATATTTCACTTGATCATATTTGAAGTTGAGATGTTTTTTGAATAAGAATCACTATTTGATTTAGTTCATTCATAATTATTAGAGAGAAGGATAAGTAATAATAACAACATAAAAACAGTAATAGTAACTATATTGAGTCCTTTGTATGTGTGAACTTTAAACTAGACACATTAGGCCTGACCTGTGGTGGTGCAGTGGGTCAAGTGTTGACCTGGAACACTGAGTTCGCTGGTTCAAAACCCTGGGCTTGCCTGGTCAATGCACATATGGGAGTTGATGCTTCCTGCTCTTCCCCCTTCTCTCTCTCTCTCTCTCTCTCTCTCTCTCTCTCTCTCTATATATATATATATATATATATATATATATATATATCTTTCTCTGTCTCTCTTCTCTAAAATGAATGAATAAATAAAAATAATTAAAAAATATTAAACTGGAAACACTAAGTACATTTTATCTCTTTATTCTTACACAAACTTCCATGAAGAAGTCATTTCTATTTCCACATTTCATTGAGAAACAGAGGCACAAATATGCTTTACAACTTGCCAAAGTTCATTCAACTAGGAAATGGTTAAGCCAGAATTTCACGAAAGTTCTATTGGACTTCAAAGATTTGCTAAAGGTATGAATCATTATGTTACTTTCCTACCATGTTTTCATTTTCCTTGATTAGAGAATATTCTTTCAGTTTATCTAAAATGGTGTCAAATTGTGTGTATTTAATTCAAAACAAACCGAGTTTAGTGACATAATGTTAACTTTCACTCTTTTCCATAGTATTTTGACCAGTGAAGGATCATCACTGTTCTAAGTCTAACTGAAGAATATATTCATAGCCCAGAGCAAATACATTTTGTTTTTCTCTTAATACACATATATCTAATGATAATATTTATGGACTAAAGAAACACAGGGGACACTATAGTGAATTCTACTTAGGTAAAATAAAATTGTCTAGCAATATTTTATTTGTACAATAATCTTTTGATTTCTGAAGTTTAACAGGTCTCTAGTTGTTTATCCTGTCATCACCTAATCTTTTTATAGCTTTTCTTATCAATACTTAACGAGAATTGAGTCTGGATTGGGAGACATACATTTTATAAAACTTGGGTAATAATGCAAAAATAAGAAAGAATATATATATTATTCAGGGATAGATATATGATTATCTTCCTAATCAAAATTGATTTGCATTAGTTCCACTTTGAATTGTGATGAGACATGAGCCACATACTACAACTTACCTTCCTGAACTTCAGGAAAAAGGGATAAATATGGTGTAATCAATAATAGTGATGTGACGGTTCTTAAGCATAGTGTGCAATTACAGGAAACATATATAATTACAGCTGCTGCAATAAAGAATCAAATAAAATTATGAAACTCTAAATTATTTTCTGTGTAATTTTATCACTTTGTTTTCTACCTAAATTCAAATACTAAGAAACCGCTTTTGATAAACGCCATTTTTGCAGAATTCCAGGCTCAGCAGTCTGGTGCTCCACATCTGTGTAGAAAAGTCTACCCAGGGCATTTCTTTAGCATTAGACACATGGTTAGGCACTGATAGACACATGGTGTTTAGTAATACTATTAACATATTTTATACTACACAATGGCAACAGATGTCTTAAATTCTAACAACTAATCATAAAGTAAATTAACCAACATAAAAAAAAACACATCTGGAATCCTAGAAATGGAAGAACTTAGTCATATACTGTTCAATATTCTATCATATTTGGGTTAATTTGTGAAAAGCTGTGCTGGATGTTTTTATGCAAATGAGGCCAAATATACATTTTACTCTATGATCTTCAAAATGGTTTACTACAGAAAGCACTTTGTCAGTTTCTGAAGTGCTTCTTCCCAGGCTTTAGATATCTTGAGCTTTCTGAGATAATTACCTTATTAAAGCAATATGTTTAAAATGAGCAATGCGAGTCCACAGGGAACACTGCTGAGAAAGTAATGGTCTGCTGGTGAGTTGATGGACTACATTAACGGTCCCAGCCAATCTGGAAAGAGGACTGACAGCCGCTTAATTTGTAATGTATTTCATATGTAAAGCATGTTCAAGAAAGAGTCCTAACTATCAGAACTGTGCATTGACTAATTAAACTCTTTGCAAATCATGGCATTGTAACCATGAATTACACTTAGGTTATTAGTCTCTAATCATTGGGAACATTCCTATCCACATATGAACAATAAACATCAAAAAGGCAGGTACATTTACATGGTTTATATATTCAGGTTTGTATTTTTACCTAAAATTCTGACTTAATTTAGTATTCCAGAAATTTATTTCCTGGAAAGCAAATGCCTTAAGGTTTTGTATTTTTGTTTTGTTTGTTTTTTTTAAATAGTGAAAAAGAGTTAAGAATTTGAAAGCCTTTCAAGTGATTCTAAAATAATTTTACAGCACCATCAGAAATGAGTAAAATACTATATTTCAACAAATATCTTTACTAAATTATTCTAAATGAAGAGTTTTAGTACCACAGAATAGATTTTAGCAAGCTTGCAGTCTTAATAAATTTCAGTATTTAAAATTACTTATTACAGCTTTATCTTTTGGGCATCTCTAAAGTAAAATGTTGTTCAGGCTTCTATTGTTTATTCATTGTAATTAAAGGAGTATATATAAAGATGAATGATATATCTCTTTAAAATTTTGTTTTGTAAAAATTGACTACTTAGCTGTCATAAATTACTTCTTTGGTAACATAATTCTTTAATATTGCAAATAGAAAAAGAAGGCTGTAGTTATAGCACAGAACACACAAGTTACTTTCCATCCTGTGGGATTTTAAGGTGGCTTTCCACCTATGGACTCAAATTTAACACTGAATTGCTGCAATTATTTTTATCTATTGAATTTAACTGTAACAAAATATAATTTTTAGGCTGCTTAGAACAAAACACATCAAGAGCTGCTATCTTGTTCTGATGATGTCCAGAGTTTCCCTTCACTGTGTTATTGAACCTTTACTTCGGAAATGCAGAGGACAAGCACTTCCCCCTTAGCATGCCATTTCCAGCTATACTAACAGTACAAATTGTAAAGGTACTGTACTTGTATTTACAAGTTATAATAAAGTGATGTTGTCTGGCACATGAAAATGAGCGAAGGAAAGCCTATTCTGTGACATGGTTATTGAATGACAGATATTATTTTCCTAAAGAATAATAAATAATTAAACTTTGTCTCCAAATACACAGCTCACATCAATGAAAGAAAGACTGCTTCCTCAATGGGACTACATATAAATAACATTCAAAGTGATCATCTTTTTCTTGGCATAATTTTAGGAGAAAGGAAAAGAAAAGCAAGAAGCTGGATAATCCCAAACTCTTACGCATGGGAACTTTATAGTCTAAACAATCATAGATGTTTTAATGGTCCCCTGATACTATTAATTCCTCCTGTAATTTTCATAAACTTGTTAAGTCCTGCACTTTAGCTTTCTTACATCAATGACATTAAATCTGAATGATGTTCAGATTTTTATCTCATAGCACTAATAAAAAGCTGTGTCACAAGGGTTACTTAATAAAAACGAATGTGAGATTTTACTGGAGATAAGGGACTTGCTAGATCAAAGCGTATCCATTTATGAATGTTATAAACTCTTGATAAAATAAGTTGTCATGTGATGGCATGTTTATTTCAGAGGTAGGGATGAAAAGATAATGTTTTAATTAAAAATAATAAAAACTTTCTGCCAACAGGTGGGCAGCAGTAGTGGGGGCATGTGGTTAACAGCTGGACATTATTAAATATACATTAACTTGAGCACCTCATTGATGATTCTTTAATAAAGCTTTCTGAGTTTTTAATTTTTTTTCTTTTTTTGCTAGTGTGGAAAGGTCACACATTTGCATTCACATGGATGAAAAAAAGATGTAGTTCTATATTTTATCCTAAAATTGTAATCTTTCTCACAAACTGCACAATTTTTAGTTAATGGGGATTCACAAACTTGTCAATTAGAGTAACCTAGTTATTTTTAGTCAAGTGGTGAGTCAGTGTGAAGTTTTAATTCTTGCGTGGTTGTTTCTCCCCTTCCCTTCTCCTTGTAAGATGCATGGAAGTGAGAGGGCTTCCACCACCTAGGGGCTTGGGAAAGGGGCTTTTCTCTGGCTGCTTCTGTGCTTGTCTCTGCTCGTAGTCTGACTCTGAACGCCAAAGCTGACTCTGGACTCCTTTATTCTCTTTCTGTTCCTGCTGTAATAGCAACAGTGCTCTCCAAGGTAAATTATGCAACTAAAACCTATATTATCCCCATCATAACTGACCATTCAAAGCTTTTTGTAATTTTTACTCCCTAAATTTTTCACTTTTATTTCCAAACCATGCTAGAAAAATGTGGCCATTGTATGAATCAGTACAATATACTTTCAAGAGACCAAAACTCAAGATGATTGAAACTAATAAAAAGATGGATTTATCAGGTCAAATGAGTAAAGTCTGAGTTGGGCAGAGGTCTCACTGATGACTGGTCCTAAGTACTTGAAAATCTTAAAACATCCTTCATCTTTTTTCTGTCTGTTTTATTCCCAGTGTATTGATTTCATTATTCTGAAAACTTCCCCCTCAAAGAAGCGGTCTCTCCCCTGGTGAGCTGTGAAGATGTGTTTGTGAGACTGTACTGAGGCAACTTGAAAAATATTAGGGAAGCACTTCAGTTTGTTCACCTTAGGCCATTCACCTGTCTTTTAGCAGATAGAAAGTCATACAAGAATCACATTCTTTGAAGAATCACTTCATAGGGAAGTAGGAAAAGGTATTGAAATAGATGTCAGACTAATGCAGGCCCCCAAGTGAAATCTAATTAGTTATTTCATTGTCAATATTTTTAATAGGATGTAGCTATTTTCCTTAATTTCTTCCAGAATCTGAAATTTAACAGACTTATACTTGAGTATAAGCATTATTTCTTAGTTTTTAATAAAATGTCAAATATTGACACTCTTCAGTTTTAAACATGACTTGGCCCTGTTTATCCTCAAACCTTATCTCTACAGCTATGTAGATTCCTTTTCATATTTCTGAAAACATGCCAGTTTCTTGCTTGTCTGAAGTCTTTTAACCATGCATTTTACTCTTCCTGGTGTGTTTTCTGCTCTGGCTAGCTCCTTCTCATCTTTCACTTCTAAGTTAAAATATTATCCCAAAGAGACCAACCCCTACCCCTTAGTTATTATTTTCACTCATCTGTTGATTTATTCATTATTCATCTCTCCACTGGACAGTAAAATTGACAAGTACTAGGACCATGTCTCTGATCTACCATTCTATCCTCCCAGAGGATTGCGTCAAGCCAGACACATAGTAAGCTCTAAAAAGCCATTTGTCAACTTAATAGTTAATTGGTAAATTTGACACTTTTACCTTAATCTGTTGCAGAACTTTCTCTTGACCAACCCTCTCTTTCTTGGCTTCTGTATCAGCAATCTCCCTGACTCTCACTCCATTTGTCTATCCTTCCCCTCACAAAACAGTAGTTTTCTGGCAATTCCTATGTTAAAATATGTACTCTGATAAATCTGATTTATTTTTTTGTCATTTTAAAAATAAATTTTATTTTTCAATTACAGTTGATATACATTATATTAGTTTCATGTATACAATGCAGTGATTAGACATTTATATAATTTACAGAGTAAACACCTTGATAAATCTAATACCCATCTGACAGTATAGATAGTTACTACAGTATTATTGACTATAGTCCTTATGCTGTACTTTACAACCCCATGACTATTCTGTAACTACCAATTTGTACTTCTTAACCCCTTTAACTTTTACACCCCCCTACCTCCCTCTAATCAATCTGGCAACTGTCTGATCTCTATCTATGAGTGTGTTTCTGGTCTGCTTCTCATTTATGGTTTTAACTAATTCTCATAAGCTTATGGTTCACAAATAACTGTTTTTAAATCTCCTGATCATCAGGATAATTCTCTGTTGCCTATTGACTCTCTCTTTTGATTATTGTTAAACAAAATTCAGCCTTCCCCCACCCAAAACAAACTCACCCTATTTTCCAATTTGTTGAAAGTAAATGACAAGAAAAAATATGAATTTTGGAGATTTCTGGTAAAGATGGAGGCTTAGGTAAACATGGTACTAACATTCTCCCACAATCACATCAAAAGTACAACTAAACTACAGAACAAGCATCATCCAGAACCACCTGAAATCTGAATGAATGGAAGTCCTACAACTGAGTATTTAAAGAAGAAGCCACATTGAGACTGGTAAGGGAGCAAAGGTATGAAATATGCTGGTCCCACATCCACAAGTGGCAGGTAAAAATTAGAAGGGATACTTTGGTTACAGATGTCCCCCTTGAGGAGTGAACAATCCCAGCCCACACCAGGTACTCCAGCCCAGGGTTCCAGAGCCAGGAAGAAGAGACCCCGTATCTTCTGGTGGTAAAGCCCAAAGGACTTGGCTGAGAGAGACAGAGGGTATCTGTAGTTCCAGGCAGTAACTCTGAAGTGGTTCATGCATATACTTCCTCGATTCACATCCTCTGAGCTCCAGGGATGAGACAGTAGTTTGAAAGGCACCAGGTACATACAAAAAGGAACTGAATTGTCTGACATCAGAGTGAGTGTTGGAGAGACAGCTTTATCCCAGACAGAAGTGCTGGTAAAAGTCATTATTCCTTTTCTGAGCTCTCCCCCATAGAGACTGCAAATGGGCACCATATCTGAAGTCTGCATCAACTGGCTCACACTGTTCACCACACTGATGATTCCGAGACAGCACCCCAATGACTTGTGGGACTACCCAAGCTGTTTCCGTGGCTTTTCCATATGAATGAGCTATCTTGGCTCGCACTTTAGACTTTCCTAAAATAAATCAAACAGGCCTCAACATGCCCTATACCCCTCACTATGTGGTCCCAGGTCTGGCACAAGAGGCAGCTGGCCTTGATTCATGACTTGGCCTGGCTTGGGCACCTCTGAGCCCAGTACATTTAGTACCCATCTGCAGATTACTTTGTAGTTTATGCTGGGTGACCCCAGGCAGAGCACAAGCAGTGGCTGACCTTGGCCTGTTTCTCCTGGGAAGCTCCAGAGCCAGAGCATCTGGTGCACAGATTCAGACAAGCTCAAAGCACCACCCAAACACCTCCAAAAGTGACACTAAAGGGACAGACTCAGAGAGCACCAGAGCCCTGCTGAAGTAAGTCCTGCTCTGTGGGGTATGCCCCTGCACAGCTGATCCTCCATGGTGGTTGGTGGTCTTTGCAGTGAATTGGACTGAGAATAAATCCCTCCCATTGATGTGCCAATAAGAGTCAAGGCTCAACCAGAATAGTAGGGTATACACAGCCCACATGGGAGGGCATGCCTGGAGTGCCCAGTTTGGGTGATCAGGGAGGCTGTGCCACTGAACCATACAGAACACCTAGTACATAAGCCACCCTACCTAGTCCAGGAGATGTAGCAGCTCTACCTAACTTATAGAAAGAAACACAGGGAGGCTGCCAAAATAAGGAGATAAAGAAACATATCCTAAGGGAAAGAACAGAACAGTACTCCAGAAAAAGGGCTAAACAGAATGGAGACAAGCAATCAACTAGATGCAGAGTTCAAAACATTGTTTATAAGCATGCTTTTTAAACCTAGTCAGAACTTCAACGCATAAAAACTAATGTGGAAACCATAAAAATAACAAGTCAGAAATGATGGGTACCCTAACTGGAATGAAGAATAATCACCAGGAAATCAATAGTAGAGCTGATGAAGCTAAGAATCAAATCAATGATTTAGAAGGAAGCAAAAATCACCCAATCAGAGCAGCAAAAAGAAAAAAGAATCATAAAAAGTGAAGATAGTATAAAAAGACTGTGCTACAACTGCAAACATACAAGCATTCTCATCATGGGGGTGCGGGAAGGTGAAAAAAGAGCAAGAAATTAAAAACCATTTTGAAAAAATGACAGAAAACCTCCCTACTCTGTTGTAAGAAATAGACATACAAATACAAGAAGCATAGAGAATCCAAACTAAGAGAAACCCAAAGAGGCCTACACCAAGATATATCATAAATAAAATACAAAAGATCAAAGACAGATAATCTTTTTTATTGTATTTTTCTTTTTTTTTTAATTTTTTTTATTAATTTTAAAAGGGTGACACCAATAAATCAGGGTACATATGTTCAAAGAAAACATGTCCAGGTTATCTTGTCATTCAATTATGTTGCATACCCATCACCTAAAGTCAGATTTTCCTCTGTCACCTTCTATCTGGTTTTCTTTGTGCCCCTCCCCATCCCCTTCCCCTCTCCCTCCCTCTCCTCCTCACCCCCCCCAAACACAATACTCTTGTCCATGTCTTTTAGTCTCCTTTTTATGTCCCACCTATGTATAGAATCATGCAGTTCTTAGGGTTTTTTTTTATTTATTTAATTTACTCCATATCATGTTATCAAGATCCAACCATTTTGTGGTAAATGATCTGATGTCATAATTTCTTATGGCTGAGTAGGATTCCATAGTATATATGTACCACATCTTCTTTATCCAGTCTTTTATTGAAGGGCTTTTTGGTTGTTTCCATGTCTTGGCCACTGTGAACAATGCGGCACTGAACATGGTGCTGCATGTGTCTTTAAGTATCAATGTTTCTGAGTTTTGGGGGCATATACCCAGTAGAGGGATTTCTGGGTCATAAGGTAGTTCTATTTTCAGTTTTTTGAGAAACCACCATATTTTCTTCCATAATGGTTGTACTACTTTACATTCCCACCAACCCACCAACAGTGAATGAGGGTTCCTTTTTCTCCACAGCCTCTTCAAGACTTGCTATTACCTGTCTTGTTGATAATAGCTAATCTAACAGGTGTGAGGTGGTATCTCAATGTAGGTTTGATTTGCGTTTCTCTAATAACTAATGAAGATGAGCATCTTTTCATATATCTGTTGGCCATTTGTATTTCTTCCTGGGAGAAGTGTCTGTTCATGTCCTCTTCACATTTTTTTATTGGGTTGTTTGTTTGTCTGTTGTTGAGTTTTATGAGTTCTTTGTATATTTTGGATATTAGGCCTTTATCTGAGCTGTTGTTTGAAAATGTCATATCCCACTTAGTTGTCTGTCTGTTAATTTTGTTGTCAGTTTCTCTTGCTGTGGAAAAACTTCTTAGTCTGATGTGTTCCCATTCATTTATCTTGGCCTTCGCTTCCCTTGCCTTTGGAGTCGAATTCATAAAATACTCTTTAAAACCCAGGTCCATGAGTTTAGTACCTATGTTTTCTTCTGTGTACTTTATTGTTTCAGGTCTTATATTTAGGTCTTTGATCCATTTTGAATTAATTTTAGTACAGTTTAGTAGTAAAGTTTCATTCTTTTGCATGTGGCCTTCCAGTTTTCCCAGCATCATTTGTTGAAGAGGCTTTCTTTTCTCTATTGTGTGTTGTTGGCCCCTTTATCAAAACTTATGTGACCATATATATGTGGTTTTATTTCTGGATTTTCTATTCTGTTCCATTGGTCTGAGTGTCTATATTTATGTCAATACCATACTGTTTTGATTGTCATGGCTCTATAATATAATTTGAAATCAGGTATTGTAATGCCCCCAGCTTCGTTCTTTTTCCTTATGATTGCTTTGGCTATTCGAAGTTTTTTATAGTTTCATATAAGTCTGATGATTTTTTGTTCCATTTCTTTAAAAAATGTCATTGGAATTTTGATGAGAGTGGCATTTAATCTGTATATTGCTTTGAGTAATATGGCCATTTTGATTATATTTATTCTTCCTATCCAAGAACAGGGAACATTTTTTCATTTCATTGTATCTTTTTCGATTTCCCTTAACAATGCTTTGTAGTTTTTTTATATAGGCATTTTATAAAGGCATTTTATATTAAATGCCTTTACATTCTTTGTTATGTTTATTCCTAGGTATTATTTTGTTGTTGCAATTGTGAAGGGGAATATATTTTTGAGTTTGTTTTCTAATATTTCATTGTTGGCATATAGAAAGGCTATGGACTTTTGTATATTAATTTTGTATCCTGCGACCATACTATACTGGTTTATTGTTTCTAGTAATCTTTTTGTGGAGTCTTTGGGGTTTTTAATATATAGGCTCATATCATCTGCAAAAAGTGATACCTTTACTTCTTCTTTTCTGTTATAGATACCTTTTATTTCTTTATCTTGTCTGATTGCTCTGGCTAGAACTTCTAGCACCATGTTAAATAAGAGTGTAGAGAGTGGACAACCCAGTCTGGTTCCTGATTTAGGGGAAAAGTCCTCTCAGTTTTATCCCATTTAATATGATATTAGCTGATGGTTTATCATATATGGTCTTTGTCATGTTGAGATATTTTCCTTCTATACCCATTTTGTTTAATGTCTTAAATATAAAGTTGTTTTGTAATTTATCAAATGCCTTTTCTGCATCTATTGATAAGATCATGTGGTTTTGGTCTTTGTTTTGTTGATATAGTGATTACATTAACCATTTTACGTATGTTGAACTATCCTTAGGTTCTGGGATGAATCCCACTTGATCATGATGTATTATTTTTTAATATGTTGTTATATTTGATTTGCTAGTATTTTATTTAGTATTTTAGCATCTGTATTTATAAGATATATTGGTCTGTAGTTTTTTTGTGTGTGCCATCCTTGCCAGGTTTTGGTATGAGGGTTATGTTGGCCTCATAAAATGTGTTTGGAAGTACTACTTCTTCTTCAATTTTTTGGAAGACTTTGAGTAGAATAGAAACCAACACTTCTTTGAATGTTTGATAGAATTCACTAGTATAACCATCTGGGTCTGGACTTCTATTTTTGGGGAGGTTTTTAATAGTTTTTTCTATTTTCTCCCTGCTAATTGGTCTGTTTAGCCTTTCTGTTTCTTTATGATTCAGTCTAGGAAGGTGGTATTGTTCTAGGAATTTATCCATTTCTTCTAAAATGTTGAATTTGGTGACATATAATTTTTCATAATATTCTACAATAATTCTTTGTGTGTTTATGATGTCTCTGGTGATTTCTCCTCTTTCATTTTGGATTTTGTTTATATGAGTCCTTTCTCTTTTCCTTGGTGAGTCTTGCCAAAGGTTTGTCAATTTTGTTGATCTTTTCAAAGAACCAGCTCCTTGTTCTATTAATTTTTTCTATAGTTTTTCTGTTCTCTATTTCATTTATTTCTGCTCTGATTTTTATTATTTCCTTTCTTCAGCTGGTTTTGGGTTGTCTTTGTTCTTCTTTTTCTTGTTCCTTAAGGTGTGCAGATAAATGGTTTACTTTGGCTCTCTCTTGATTGTTCATATAGGCCTGAATTGATATAAACTTCACTCTTATTACTGCTTTTGCTGCATCCCAGAGATTCTGATATGTCGTATTGTCATTTTCATTTTTCTTTATATATCTTTTGATCTCTGTGTTTATTTCTTCTTTGACCCATTCATTTTTTGAAAGTATGTTGTTTTGTTTCCACATTTTTGTGGGTTTTTTTTTTACCTCTTTTTTGCAGTTGAATTCTAGTTTCAAGGCTTTATGATCAGAAAATATGCTTGGTACAAATTCAATTTTTCTGAATTTGCTGAAGTTATTTTTGTGGCCCAACATATGGTCAATTCTTGAGAATGTTCCATGTATAGTAGAGAAAAATTATACTCTGTCGCTTTGGGATGAAATGTCCTATAGATGTTTATCATATACAGGTGCTCTAGTGTTTCGTTTAAGGCTAATATTTCTTTGTTGATTTTCTGTTTGGATGAACAATCTAGAGCCATTAGCAGTATATTGAGGTCTCCAAGTATGATTGTATATTTGTCAGTTTTTGTTTTTAGGTCACTCAGTAGCTGTCTTATATATTTTGGTGCTCCTTGGTTTGGTGAATATATATTAAGAAGTGTTATGTCTTCTTGATTCACTGTCCCCTTAATCATTATGAAATGACCATTTTTGTCTCTGAGTACTTTTGCTGTCTTGTAGTCAGCATTATTAGATATGAGTATTGCTACACCTGCTTTTTTTGGAATGTTATTTGCTTGGAGTATTGTTTTTCAGCCTTTCACTTTGAATTTGTTTGTATACTTGTTGCTTAAATGTGTTTTTTGGCCCTGGCCAGTTGGCTCAGTGGTAGAGCGTTGGCCTGGCGTGCCGAAGTCCCGGGTTTGATTCCCGGCCAGGGCACACAGGAGAGGCACCCATCTGCCTCTCCACCTCTCCCCCTCTCCTTCCTCTCTGTCTCTTTGTTCCCCTCCTGCAGCCAAGGCTCCATTGGAGCAAAAGATGGCCCAGGCGCTGGGGATGGCTCCTTGGTCTCTGCCCCAGGCATTAGAGTGGCTCTGGTCGCAACAGATCGACGCCCCGGATGGTCAGAGCATTGCCCCCAGTGGGTGTGCCGGGTGAATCCCAGTCGGGTGCATGTGGGAGTCTGTCTGACTGCCTCCCCATTTCCAGCTTCATAAAAATACAAAAAAAAATGTGTTTCTTGTAGGAAGCATACTATTGGATTTTCTCTTTTAATCCATTCTGCTACTCTGTGTATTTTTATTGGTGAGTTTAATCCATTTACATTTAGTGTAATTATTGATACTTGTGGGTTCCCTATTGCCATTTTATAAATTGCTTTCTGGTAGTTTTGTATCTTGTTTGATACTTCTGTTTTGGTTTTTCTATCATTTGTTTTTGTTTGGTTGTATTTCATACTTCTTTCCTCTGTGGCTACCTTTTTTAAATCATGTGCTTCTGTGGTGAATTTTTTAAGAGTGGTTACTATTAAGTAATAAAAAGGGTACCTACCATGTTCATTGTAGTGCACTGTCTTATGAGTGCTTCTGCACTCAGTCGTCTTTTGCTACTGTTAATCTCTGTCCTCTACCCCACTTTTTCTTTCTTTTTTTTTTTTTTGTAACAGTTTAAATTTGGTTTTATTGTGTTCTTGGTGGGCTGTTTACTTGTGGTTTTGTTTTGTTTTATTCTTTGTATCTGGTTGAAAAACCCCCTTTAGAATATCCTAGAGTGGGGGTTTTCTGATGATATATTCCCTTATCTTTTCTGTATCTGTGAATATTTTTATTTCTCCTTCATTTTTGAAGGATAGCTTTGATGGGTATAGTATTCTTGGCTGAGAGTTCCTCTCTTTCAGGGCTTTAAATATTGGGGTTCACTGTCTTCTAGCTTGTAGAGTTTCTGCTGAGAAATCCAATGATAATTAATAGGCCTTCCTTTATATGTTGTATTCTTATTTTCCTTGGCTGCTTTGAGAATTTTTTCTTTGTCATTTGTTTGTGTCAATTTCATTATGATGTGCCTTGAAGTAGGTTTGCTGAGGTTAAGAAAACTTGCTCTTCTGTTTGCTTCTTGAATTTGAGGCTTTAGTTCTTTCCACAGGCTTGGGAAATTCTCATCTATTATTTGTTTGAATATGTTCTCCATTCCATTTTCTCTCTCTTCTCCCTCTAATGTACCTATTATTTTTATGTTAGTCTTTTTGATGGAGTCAGACAATTCCTGTAGGGATTTCTCTTTTTTTAAAAATTTTTGAGTCTCTCTTCTCTTCTCTTCTCTTCTCTTCTCTTCTCTTCTCTTCTCTTCTCTTCTCTTCTCTCCGTTGTTCCTCAAATTTCTTGTCTTCTCTGTCCCTAATCCTACCTTATCTCTGGCCTGTTCTATTAGCTAAGCTTTTTACCTCATTTTTCAGTTCATGAATTGAGTTTTTCATCTCTGTTTGATCTGTTTTTATAGTTTCAGTTTCCTTGGTAATATATTCTTTGTGTTTGTTGAGTTGTTTTTTGAGCTCCCTAAATTGCCTTTCTGTGTTTTCTTTTATATCTCTGGGTATTTTTAGGATTTCTATTTCAATTTCTCTGTCATTTAGCTCCAAGGTTTCCAATATATTAAATTTTTTCTCCACAAAAATTTCCTCATTTATCTGTGTTACATCTCTGTCTTTTGTATCCATGATATTCAATTTTTTTTCCTTAATGGCATCTGAGGTTGGTTTTGTTGATAGCACTTCATGTTCATTATGTGGGACTTCTGGATGCTCCAATGTTAGATTTTTCTGTCATTGGTTAAAGAACTTGTTGAAATTTTGAAGAGAGGTATCAGTAGCACTCCTCACAGTGCCATTTCTCTGGTGTCACTCTTTTTTGTATATTTCTGAAGTGATACAGACTCCCACATGTATCTGATTGTGATCCATCTGGCATGCTCACTAAGGGGTGATTCCCTGCCCATCTGAGGCATTGCTCCATTGTAACCAGAGCCATTATATTGCCTGAGGTAGAGACCATGGAGCCTTCTCAGTACTTGGGCCAACCCTGCTCCAATGGAGCCTTGACAGCAAATGGGGAAGAGAGAAACAGAGAGAAAGGAGAGGGGCAGGAGTGGAGAAGCAGTTGTTCACTTCTTTTGTGTGCCCTGGCCAGGAATTGAACCAGGACATCCACATACTGGGCCAACACTCCACCACTGAGCCAAATGGCCAGGGCCGATAAAGAGATAATCTTAAAAGCATCAAGAGAAAAGCAGTTATTTATGTCGTTCCTTCCTTAAGACTGTCTGCTGATTTTTAAAACTACTATTATTTTTTTTAATTGGATTTATTGGGGTGGCACTGGTTAATAAAAATTATATAGATTTTAAGTGTACAGTTCTATAATACATTATCTGTACATTGCACTGTGTGTTTACCACTGCAGTTCATCTTTTACCATCATTCCGTCCCCCCTTTACCCTCTTCTACTTTCCCTATTCTCATTTCCCTCTTTTAGTCACATGAGCTGTTTTTTCTTTGTTCAATCCCTTTACCTGTTTTATCCAGTCCCCAATATATATGTGTAGTCTAAAAGATATTGGCAAGAAATATTTAAAGTGATGAAAAGCATGGACCTAAAATCAAGGTCACTCTACCCTACAAAGCTATCATTTAGAATTCAAGGATGTATATAAAGATTCCTAGACAAGAAAACGTGATGGAGTTCATCACCACCAAATTAGTATTGTGTGAAATGTTGAAGAGTTTTATTTCAGAAGAAGAAATAAAAGATAAAAAATATGAACTGTAAAATGGCAATAAATACTTATATATCAATGATTGAATCTAAAATCTAAAAACACAAAATTAACAAACAGAACAGAAAGAGACTCATGAATAAAGGGAACATTTTGATTGTTGCTAGGTGGAAGGGGGTTGGGGATATGAGTGAAAGAGCAAAAGGATTAAGAAGTATAATTGGTTGTTACAGAATAGTCATAGGGATGTAAAATATAACACTGGAATTATACTCATTAATATTCTGATAATTATGTATGGTGTCAGTTGGCCACTTAATAATTTATATGATGTCCGATCACTGGACTATACACTTGAAACTAATACAAAGATTCCTAATGTCACAGTCAGGAAATATCACAGTATATCAACTGTGATTGACATATTAAAAAAACAAAAAAACAACAACAAATGAACAAACAAATAAAAAATGAAAATGGATGCTAAGAGGCCAGTCACTCAAGCCAAAAGGTAGGCATGTCATCCAACAGTCTCACTCCATTTCACCATTTGCCATTTATGCTTACACTCACATATCTGTCACCTATATTCATTAAGTTGTATTACTTTTGCCTTGCATATAATTCTAAAACTTATCCTTGCTTCTATAAAAATCTCTAACTTGTTTCTCTATCTCATAATTTTCCCCATGAAGATCAATACAGCATTCTGCTACCAAAGTGGAGTTTTTAAACATTAGCCTTACACAGGATTTAAGTATTTCAGTAGTTTCCCTTTTTCTTCAGAATATTCCTCTTTTAAGATATAAAATTCTTTCAAATCTAAAGTCCAGATAATCACAAACATACTTGCTGTTAACTCAGCACCAAATAATTTGTAACCTAACAAATACTTTAAATTCTGTCCCTTATCTGTGCCTTGTACACATTTCAGTGTTTTTTTTGTTTTTTTTTGTTTTTTGTTTTTTGGGTTTTTTTTTGCTGATTACTAATCTAAAAATCATTATTCTGGATTCAGTTATAGATTACTTTCTCATAAAAGCATTTCCTGACTGTCACATTTCAAAATGACTTTGTTGTATCTTCTGTTTACCGTGTTTTTTAGTATTGTATGCATATACCTCTTCTGGCATTTATCACATTATATCATAATCATTAATTTGAATTTGTGTATTCTTTGCACTGCTGATCATTTCATTAAAATCAGAACTATGTTATAATTCAAGGTTGTTGCTCATTTTTTTTTTTGATAATGTGGGTTTGTTTGGTATAAAGGAACAGAACTCATTCAAAGATATTTAAGCAAATAAAAAGGTCAAATATTAATGAAAACTAGATATAAACTCAAGAATCCTACTTAAAATCTAGTAAAACCTACATCAAACTCCTCATTTCCAAGACCAGAGAAAGTCCATGTTGTTCCCCAATGTTTCGGGGATTCCTTGGAATGGAGAGGTGGAGAAGAGGCCAGATAACATTCTCATGGACCCACTGACCCCGATTCCTTGAAGGAAATTACCACATTGATACAATCTTGAAATCCCACTTCTTCTCCATTACCCCCTTTTCAGACACACACCTAAGTAGATACACCATCTCTCTCACACAAAAATTCACAAGCCTAATGGGTTATACGAAGGTGCCAGGAGAGAGGTTATATTATAGGGCAAAACAAATTTACACTTTCTGTTTGAAATTTTAGTTATTGAAAATCTCTTTAAATATCTCCACCAGTTCCAACTTGCTCCTGCATTGACCACATCTTTCTCATTGGGTTTTCCCAGAAGCTCCAAATTTCTCTTCTTCTATAACCCACAACAGGTGAGCTCAATACAGCTTGCATTTTTAAACTTGTAACCCCAAACTCCCATGAGGCTCTTTTGGATTTTGTCAAGGATCAAACTCTTTCATGTTATAGACAGTAATCTTAGGCTAGTGACTTAAGCTCCTTATACCTTGGTTTCCTCATCTGTATAGTAGAGAAAACAGTATTTTCAATTAAATTACTTAATGCATCTGATCTTAAACTCTGGCAGAGGTAGGGCCTTAGTAAATGTTCATCATTGCAATTGTTATTTTTGTGGTTATTTATCCTTCCTGGAAGACTCTATGATTATAGAGACATTCTGCGTTTTTTTTTCTTCTTGTATTCTTCTGAAGCTGGAAACAAGGAGGCAGTCAGACTCCCGCATGCGCCCAACCAGGATCCACGTGGCATGCCCATGAGGGGGCAATGCTCTGCCCATCTGGGGCATTGCTCTGTTGTAACCAGAGCCATTCCAGCTCCTGAGGCAGAGGCCACCAAGCCATCCCCAGCGCCCAGGCCATCTCTGCTCCAATGGAGCCTCAGCTGCGGGAGGGGAAGAGAGAGACAGAGAGGAAGGAGAGGGGGAGGGATGGAGAAGCAGATGGGCGACTCTCCTGTGTGCCCTGGCCAGGAATCAAACCCGGGACTCCTGCACACCAGGCTGACGGTCCACCCTGAGCCAACCAGCCAGGGCCGGGACATTCTGCATTTTTGTTCTTGTTGTTCTCTTCTTTTTTCTCTACCCTCTTTTCCTCTCCCTCTGCCTTTTTTTTCCTTTCTTTACCCTTCTCTTCCCCTTTATCTTCCCCTGCCCCTGCTCCCCACCCCCCTTTTTTGCTGGTGTATAAAGCTAGTATGAAATCTTACAGAACTCAGTTACAGCTAGAATAGCTGGATCATATGAGAACAAGAAAGCAGAAAGTAATGGATTTTTTGTTCTTTGTGTCCTGTTATGCCTTTGACCTCTACCTCTTTTCTTATATATATTTTATTAATCTTGCACATGTCAGATGATTTACACATAATGGCCACACCAAAATGACAGGAATTGGCAAAAGTAGGTTTATAGTTGTGAATATGTAAAACACTCTATTCTTGTGTTGTTTATTAATTATTATATTATTTATTTGTATTACAACTGTAAACCTACTTTATGCACACCCCTAAATATTCTACCTGCTCTATTCAAGTTTGGGTGAGAGAAAAACTAGTTGTCCATTTTAGGTCAAGGGTTCACTTTTACTCAAGTTATCTGTGTAACTGAATGAGTAGGTTCTCTAAACGAAACTATTGGCCTTAAAAACACTCCCTCTATATACTTGTGCACCTGGCTTATGGAAAATGTCTCTTATTTATCTTTTATTTCTACTAGTAAATACAGTGTTGTCCTACAAAATATTGAGTAAATGTTTATTGAGAGAATCAAATATTAATTTGTTTTTTGCTGAATTTTATTCACTAGCAAATTTTGTTAAAGGAACATTCTAGACTTTATGTTAATAATGAACTAAACTATTCTTACATATTTAAATTGCTTCCTAATGATTTAATACTAAATCATTAAGTCATATCTATAAGACTTCTCTAGAAGGCTAAAAAAGCTGTCAAGTTGAAGTTGTTAGTTAACATGACAGAGAATGAAAAAAAAATAAATGAAAAGATAAAACATGATAATAAAAATATGTAAAAAATCAATAATACTATCATTAGTTTCTGTTATTTAAAGAATAATGAAAACTGTAAATATTTCCATATGTAATTGACCTTAAAAGTAATTTTAGATGATATTCAAAACATATCTGTTTACTTCTTCCTATAAATTTTATCTTGAGTCCTGGCCGGTTGGCTCAGCGGTAGAGCGTCGGCCTAGCGTGCGGAGGACCCGGGTTCGATTCCCGGCCAGGGCACACAGGAGAAGCGCCCATTTGCTTCTCCACCCCTCCGCCGCGCTTTCCTCTCTGTCTCTCTCTTCCCCTCCTGCAGCCAAGGCTCCATTGGAGCAAAGATGGCCCGGGCGCTGGGCATGGCTCTGTGGCCTCTGCCTCAGGCGCTAGAGTGGCTCTGGTCGCAATATGGCGACGCCCAAGATGGGCAGAGCATCCCCCCCTGGGGGGCAGAGCACCGCCCCTGGTGGGCGTGCCGGGTGGATCCCGGTCGGGCGCATGCGGGAGTCTGTCTGACTGTCTCTCCCTGTTTCCAGCTTCAGAAAAATGAAAAAAAAAAAAAAAAAAAAAAAAAAAAAAAAAATTTTATCTTGAAATAATCTATGCAATACAACTAGTATGAATTTGGGAAAATATACCAGATTCTCATAATTAAACCTATTTTGTTGCAATTGAAGGTATTTAATTTTGAAATGACCTGAATTATTTTATTTATTTATTTATTTATTTTTTGTATTTTTCTGAAGCTGGAAACGGGGAGAGACAGTCAGACAGACTCCCACATGCGCCCGACCGGGATCCACCCAGCACGCCCACCAAGGGGCGACGCTCTGCCCACCAGGGGGCGATGCTCTGCCCCTCCGGGGCATCGCTCTGTTTCGACCAGAGCCACTCTAGCGCCTGGGGCAGAGGCCAAGGAGTCATCCCCAGCACCCAGGCCATCTTTGCTCCAGTGGAGCCTCAGCTGCGGGAGGGAAAGAGAGAGACAGAGAGGAAGGAGAGGGGGAGGGGTGGAGAAGCAGATGGGCGCTTCTCCTTTGTGCCCTGGCCGGGAATCGAACCGGGGACTCCTGCACGCCAGGCCGACGCTCTACCACTGAGCCAACTGGCCTGGGCCAGGAAATGACCTGAATTATAATAAGAATAATAAACAGAAGAAGCAGACAGAAGAGAATCTTTAAATATACATATAATTTTTTATTCCACATTCTCAGTCACACAAGTTACCAACAAAAAGTTAAACCAGGTCTTAATTATTAGAGTGTATTTGTAAGGAATAAATGATTAGCAGCTTCAAGGGGAACATAATATTTGCTACAGGAAATGAATGTCATTCCATTTTAATTTTACAAACAAATAGCTTAATTAAAAGGGTCCTAGTGTGTTGGAAAAACTGATCTCGTTAGCTATTTTTTGTTTCTTAGACCATTACTAATGGAAAATTTGACAATCAAAACTACTTAATAATCCTGAAATTTATCTGCTTCCAAAAATGTTTACAGATTGTCAGAAAAAAGGCTCAAATATTAGTTTCTGGGTGCATGAATGTGTGTATAAATATGCACTTATACATATATTTGTTATGTATATTAGATATCTTCCTTGTTAAACTAAAATCAATCTTTTTTTAAGTATAAATATATTATATGTAAAATAATATATATAAAGGCCTTTCTAAAAATGTCCAGGTTGTTGGAAATCTTTTTATATTGTTTCTTATAACTTAGAAAACCTACTACCAATGATAAAAATACAAAATACAAAAATATTATTGCTCTTTCACATTTTTATTTTCCTAAAGAACTCCCAGAAGTTGTCCAGGGAAATTGTCACGTTATGTTGAAAATTGGGTGAAAACCAAAGAACTAGTTAACTTTTTGAAAAATAAACTTCAATTGTAATTTTAATGGAAGGAAGGATGGAAGGAAGGTGGGAAGGGAGGGAGGGAGGGAGGGAGGAAGGAAGGAAGGAAGGAAGGAAGGAAGGAAGGAAGGAAGGAAGGAAGGAAGGAAGGAAGGAAGGAAGGGGAGAGAGAAACAGGGAGGGAGGAAAGGAAGGAGAAAGAGAGAGAGTGAGGAAGGGAGCAAAGGAAAGAAAGAATGGAAGAAAGAGGGAGGATGTTCTTGCAGATGATAACATACTACATTTGCATAATACTAAAATCTTTAGAATATAATTCACTAACACTATCAATATCAATGACCTCTATCAATCTGTCTTGTTTATCATCTCAGGAAATACACTTTAAAATTTATCTTTGCTTATAATTGACATCATCTAGAATGTTCTCTCTGTCTTTTAAAGTCCTATCAATTTAAAATTAACTGAAATGTAACTTACATTATGAAGCTTTTTTGAATTTCACCCATTTAAGTATAGGCTTTCTCTCTCCTTGAATCTCAACAAAATTTTGGCCCCAAATCATTTTCAAGATTTATCTTTTACTTTGCACAGTACATGTTAAACTTTACTCCATGATTGATTATATAATTATTAATACAAATAGTCCATTATCCATGTATAATCTCCATTGACTCAGTAATAGCTCTTTATATTATCTTTTAAAGGGTAAATAGGAAAGAGTGATGTGAGAAATAAACTGATGGAAAATGTTGGAAAACCACATTCCAGTTTTCTCATTTCAAAATTCTATCTTATCCAATGTTAACATAGTTTATTTAAAATAAATATATTGCCTACAAACGCAATAGCATTTGTTGTATTTGGTTGCTATTTATACTTTTTTTATACTATGATGGTATAAAATTAAATAAGAGTTTAGGTAGTTAAGATATGAAAACATACTTGCATTAATTTAGGTAGTGGTTAGCTACTTTTTTTGTACCTATTTTCATACCAATGGAAAAATTTTTTATTGATTTCTGATTTGATTCCGTTGTGGTCAGAAAACACATTATATTATTTCAATTTTTAAAATTGATGTTTTGTTTTATAGCCCAGGTATTATCTATATTGGTATATGTTCTGCAGTACTTGGAAAGACTGGGTATCCTGCTGTTGTTGGATGATTGTTCTACAAAGTCAATAAGATCCTGTTTATTAGAGGTATTTTGGGGTCCTTCTTCTCCTTGCTGATCTTCTGATTAGTTGTTCTATCCATTATTGAGAGAAAGGTGTTAAAGTACCTGTCTGTATTTGTGGATTTGTCTATCTCTTCTCATTTCTATCACTCTGCTTTGCACATTTTTGAACACCTTTTGTTTGATGCATACACATTTAAGATTACTATAACTTCCTTAGGGACTGGCCCTTTTTATCATTACATAATACCTCTCATTATTTCTGGTCATTTCCTTTACGCTTAAGTCTATCTCATTGGATATTAACATGTTGTTTTTGCTTTTCTTAAAACTATATAATAGTGTTATTTATTTTCACAAGGTGTGTAAACATCATTATTTTCATAATTACATTCAATTACTAATTATAATAATTACTATATTAATATAAATGCTAATCTAGAAGTGCTACATTAATCATAATAAAATAAGCAATAATAAAATTATTTATCAAAATGACACTCCTGTCTCAATATCAGTACTGCTTAGGTGGTGATAGCAGACTCATCAGGCTTCTTTGCTGTTACAGATACTTCATATTCTTTAAATCCCAAGAGTATCATAGATTGCACTAATGAGGACCAGTGTCCAATTCAAAGGGGATAAGAAAATGAGTACCTTATTTTTGAATCCCCCAAAATACCAACCAAAGTGACTAACTTACTCAAATGATTTCAACCCTGCCCCCAGCCAGTATTTTTATACAAATGGACTTATACTTCAGCAAATGGAGCAACAGTCCCAAGGACATGGTGTTACAGCTTTCTTACATATGAACCCAGATCCCTCCAACATGGACTGGGAAGTCTTGTGGGGAGGGAAGGCTGGCTATAAGGCAGGCCGCCAAGACTCCCTGCCCCCTTACCCTGTAGCCACCTAAAACTCTGCACTATGAGTTATTGGAAAGAGTCATAAAGAGAATTGTGGCTAGAATCTCAAAACGGGGGGAAAAAAGGGATGAGAGTCAGAAAGAAATTCAGAGCTATGCAGAGAGTGGTTTATTAACACATTTTATAATGCCAATAAGAAATTGTTACAAACCTCAAAAATTTCAGATTTATTTTCTTGAGTAATGCCATCTAAATGTGGATCTTGGTTATGGTCAAGCTTACAAGGATTCCTTATACTTTTAACTATTTTCTTTCATTTTTATACTCATAATAAAATATTTTCTAGGGAGTTCAGAGCAACTTATGCCCTACTATCTGAAAGTTTCTTCTACTATTTGGGTCACTAAAATATGTAGTTTACATAATAAAGCTCAAAACTCATGTCAAGACATCATTAGTCGACTGGAATATATAGTATTTTGTTTTGTTCTGTTTTGTTTTGTTTTTGAGATCTTGGCTAAAGACTGGAGTTCCTCTTCCTCAACATCTGATTAAGTTCACATTCCAAACACATTCTTTACTGAGCTCTCAGACTTCTGGTCTTCTGTGTACTAACCCTAATTGCCCAGGACTCAGGTACCACCATATAGCTAGGTACATACTTTATTCCCCAGAGCTTGTGAAACCAGCCAAATTAGCCCATCTACATAGAGCAAATGAAATATAGTGAATCCCATCCCACAGGCCATACATAAGCTACAGTCTACACCACAAATTGACCTCAGGTAAAACCCCCTTTGTGACCCTGCATTCTCTTGTTTGAAGAATAACAAAGAGTTTTGCCTTTCATCTTTTTGAGTGTCATGTGTTGAGTACTGCCATCAAAGAATTCTTAAATCTTATAAAACAATTGCAAATACCTCAAGTCTTCTGATACACTATGCTATTAAGTTAGTTTATTTTTATTTAAATGATATAAATACATTGATAAAAGGTAAACTGTAAACATTGGAAAATTTATGCTTTTGTATATTACTCATTATTCATATTGTCACAAAATACTTTTAGAAACTTTCAATTAGAATACATCACATATTTTTTCATGATTCTTGTACACACTGTATCAATGGTATTTGAGTTAATATAATAATTAGAACATGGTCCATGGAAGGAAAAATTATGTCTCAGAAGTATTTCTTTAATATCTTTTATAGATTGCATTTTTCTTGTTCTATACTCTTTCTAGTCTTGCCATAAAAGTGTTACAGATAATTTACAAATAATTATCTAACTGAAACTGTCAATTAAAAATATGACTTAAGGCCCTGGCCGGTTGGCTCAGCAGTAGAGCGTTGGCCTGGCATGCGGGGGACCCAGGTTCGATTCCCCGCCAGGGCACATAGGAGAACCGCCCATTTGCTTCTCCACCCCCCCCCCTTCCTCTCTGTCTCTCTCTTCCCCTCCTGCAGCCAAGGCTCCACTGGAGCAAAGATGGCCCGGACGCTGGGGATGGCTCCTTGGCCTCTGCCCCAGACGCTAGAGTGGCTCTGGTCGTAGCAGAGCGACGCCCCGGAGGGGCAGAGCATCGCCCCCTGGTGGGCAGAGCGTCGCCCCTGGTGGGCGTGCTGAGTGGATCCCGGTCCGGCACATGCGGGAGTCTGTCTGACTGTCTCTCCCCGTTTCCAGCTTCAGAAAAATACAAAGAAAAAAAAATGACTTAAACTATGGAAGATTTGAAGTGTTCCCAAATCAGAAATTAAGTTACAAATGTTAGTAAGGTAAATCAAATTTGACATTGAAGTTTTATATTAAAGATTTGTTCTAATATTAAACAAAATAATTAAAGATACTATATCTACATGTACAGCATATAGTACTATATAAAAACAAATAAGAATGAACAAAAGAGAAAGAATATATAAAACTACAAAGTATGAAACTGTAAAATCATATCATATTTTATTTCATTGTCCTAAAAAGTCAGGAAACAATTTTTTTGAAGTTAACACTTAAAATGAGGCTTGCCTATATTTTTAGAAAGACAGAGAGATGAGAAAAAAACATAGTGTAAATCCAGGGAGAAAGTTTCACCCTGTAAATACATACCACAAAACCAGTGCAAAGCTCTGAAAATTATAGGGCTTTAGAGGGGCCCAGTGTTCTGTGTAGTGAAGTTTTAATAGACACCAGTAAGACATTTTGGCAGAATGACAATTCCTTTGGAATAGTGGCTAATAAGCCCTCCATTTCTAGTAACATTTTATTTGTAAACTCCTGCTTTGAAGAGTTAGGCAGATGCCTTTGTTTAAATTTGATAATAATAAGCCAAATTTGAAACAATGATGGTAGATTTCAAATGTGATGTTACTTTTTTTTATAGGTAGTGTATATATACATAATCATTACAAAATACTTCAGAAGAAAAATTTAATAAAATAAATAAAGAGCATAGACCTTTTCATTCATACGTTAATTTAAGTTTTCTGGGTTATGTGTAAAAGAGATTCCTTTGTGTTGATACAATTTATTCTATTACCTAATATTTTATTTATTTTCTTTTTAGGAAATCTTTTACTTCTTTTGCTGTATATGCCATATATTTCCTAAGAGTATGTACCTTTGGGTAGAAGAACCTTATTCATGTAACAATGATCTATCAGGTAAGCAAACTGCAGTCCTCATGCCAAATCTGGCCCACTGACTATTTCTGTAAATAAAGTTTTATTGGAACATAGGTACACCCATCAATTTACCTATTGTTTATAGCAGCTTCTGCACTACCACAGCAGAGCTGTGGAGTTGCTACAGAGACCACGTGGCCTGCAAAGATTAAGGTATTTACTCTGATGTATTATAGAGAATGTTTGCCAATCCCTGATCTAAACTAATGCTGTCCAATGGAATTTTCTGTGATGATGGGAATGTTCTGTGAAAATCTGTGCTGTTCAAAAAGGTAGCAATTAGCCACATGTAGTTATTGCAAAAATGTAGCTACAGTAATTTAGGAACATTTTTTAATTTTTAGAAATAAGTATATTTTATATTAACATTTCTACATTTCTTTTTTATTTTCCATTGATACAGGTCTATTTTTTTTTCTTTTTCTTTAATTGAATTCATTGGGCTGACAGTGGTTAATGAAATTATACAGATTTCAGGTGTACAGTTCTATAGCACATCATCTAGATCAGGAGTAGTCAACCTTTTTATACCTACTGCCCACTTTTATATCTCTGTTAGTAGTAAAATTTTCTAAATGCCCACCGTATCCACAGTAATGGTGATTTATAAAGTAGGGAAGTAACTTTACTTTATAAAATTTATAAAGCAAAGTTACAGCAACTTAAAACATATAATAATTACTTACCAAGTACTTTATGTCAGATTTTTGCTAAGTTTGGCAGAATAAATCCTTATAAGACAATTTACTATAGTTAAATCTTTTTATTTATACTTTGGTTGCTCCACTACCACCCACAGTGAAAGCTGGAATGCCCACTAGTGGGCGGTAGGGACCAGGTTGACTACCACTAATCTAGATACTGCATCATGCACTTACCAACCACAGTCAAATCTCTTCCTGATACCTTTTATCAACACTTTGCCCTCTCTGACCTCTCCACACCCCTTTCTCCCTCTGGAAGTCACTATATGGTTTTCTGTGTCTGGTTTATTTGTTTGTTTTACTTAATCCCTACACTTTTTTCCCCAGCCCCCAACCCCTTTCCTCTGACAGCTGTCAGCCTATTCTCAGTATCTATGAGGCTGTTTCTATTTTATTTGTTTATTTTGTTCGTTAAATTCCACATATAAGTGAAATCATATGGTATTTGTCATTCAACTAGCAGTCCATCCATGCTGTCATCAAAAAAAGTAATATTTCCTTTTTTACAGCTGAGTAGTAATCCATTGTTTAAATGTACCACCACTTTTTTATACACTCATCTGATTATAGGCACTTGAGCTGCTTCCAAATCTTGACTATTGTAAATAATGCTGCTGTAAACATAGATGCATATATTCTTTTGAATCGGTGTTTTGGTTTCTTTATATATATTCCTAGAAGAAGTGGTATCACTGGGCCATAAGCAGTTCCATTTTAAGTTTTGAGGTAACTCCATACTGCCTTCCACCGTGGCTACACCAATCTGAATTCTCACCAACAGATTGTTCTGTTTTCTCCAATTGCAAACATGTCATTTGTAGATTAATTGATGCTACATATTCTGACAGGTGTGAGATGATACGTATTGTGATTTCAATTTGCATTTCTATGACAATTAATGACATCAAGCATCTTTGCATATATCTATCGGCCATCTATATGTCCTCTTTGAAGAAGCCTCTTTTCTGGTCTTTGGACATTTTTTAATTGAATTGTTTGTTTTGTTGATGTTGAGTTGTTCAAGTTCTTTATTAATTTTGGAAATTAACCCCTTTATATATCATTGGAAAATAAATTCTCCCATTCAGTGCGTTTGTCTTTTCATTTTTCTGATTGATTTCTTACTGTGCAAAAACTTTGTAGTATAATGTAGTCCTGTTGGTTTAATTTTTCTTTTGTTTCCCTTGCCATTGGAGATATATCAGAAAAAATATTGCTATGAAAAATGTCTAAAATTGCACTGCCTATGTTTTCTTCTAAGATTTTTTTATGGTTTTGTGGCTTACATTTAAATCTTTCATCCATTTTGAGTTTATTCTTGTGTATGATTTAAGGTGATGGTCAAGACTTATTTTTTTGCATGTATAAGTCCAGTTTTTCCAGCACCAATAATTGAGTAGACTGTCTTTACCCCATTGTATGTTCTTGCATACTTTGTTAAATATTAATTGATCATAAAGGCATATATTTATTTCTGGAATCTCTACTTTGTTCCATTGATCTGTATGCCTGTGTTTATACCAGTACCATGTTGTTTTGATTACTATGGCCTTATATATATCACATAGCATGATACCTCCAACTTCATTCTCCTTTCTCAAGATTGCTGATGCTATTTGAAGTCTTTTGTGGTTCCACTCATATTTGTGGAATATTTGTTCTAGTTCTATTAGATAAAACATTGGTATTTTAATAGGGATTGGATTAAATCTATAGATTATTTTGGGTAGTACAGATTTTAAAAGATGTCAACTCTTTCTATCTGTGAATACAGTATACAATTCCACTTGTTTGTATCTTCCTAAATTTCTTTCTTAATTAGCCTATAATTTTTTAAGTACAGATGTTTTGCATTCTTAATTAAATTTATTCACAGGTATCTTATTTTTTTATGTAATTGTAAATGATATTTTTCTTTATTCTTTTTTTTATAGTTTATTATTTGTGTATAAAAATACAACTGAGCTTGATCAGGCAGTGGCACAGTGGACAATGCATTGGACTGGGATACAGAGGACACAGGTTTGAAACACTGGTTTGAGTATGGGTTCACCAGCTTGAGCACAGGGTCACTGTCTTGAGCATGAGATCATAGACATAACCTCATGGTCGCTGGCTGAGCCCAAAGGTCTATGGCTTAAACCCAAGGTCACTGCCTTGAGCAAGGGGTCACTTAGTCTGCTGTAACTCCCCAGTCAAGGCTCATATGAGAAAGCAATCAATGAACAACTAAGATGCTGCAACAAAAAGTTGATGCTTCTAATTTCTCTCCCTTCCTATCTGTCTGTCCTTATCTGTACCTCTCTGTGTCTCTATCACAAAAAAATACAACCGATTTTTGGATATTTATTTTGTATGTATCCTACTATTTACTGAATTTATTTATCAGTTCTAGTAGACTTTTTATAAAATTTTATTAATTTTAATGGGCTGACATCAATAAATCAGGGTACATATGTTCAAAGAAAACATCTCCAGGTTATCTTGTCAGTCAATTATGTTGCATACCCATCACCCAAAGAAAGATTATCCTCTGTCACCTTCTATCTGGTTTTCTTTGTGCCCCTGCCTCCCCCTTCCCCTCTCCCTCCCTCTTCTCCCCCCCCCCATAACCACCAAACTCTTATCCATGTCTCTTAGTCTCGTTTTTATGTCCCACCTATGTATGGAATAATGCAGTTCTTGGTTTTTTCTGATTTACTTATTTCACTTCATATAATGTTATCAAGATCCTACCATTTTGTTGTAAATGATCCGATGTCATCATTTCTTATGGCTGAATAGTATTCCATAGTGTATATGTGCCACATCTTCTTTATCCAGTCTTCTGTTGAAGGGCTTTTTAGTTGTTTCCATGTCTTGGACACTTTGAACAATGTTACACTGAACATGGGGCTGCATGTGTCTTTACGTATCAATGTTTCTGAGTTTTGGGGGTATATACTCAGTAGAGGGATTTCTGGGTCATAAGGTAGTTCTATTTTCAGTTTTCTGAGGAACCACCATACTTTCTTCCATAATTGTTGTACTACTTTACATTCCCACCAACAGTGAATGAGGGTTCCTTTTTCTCCACAGCCTCTTCAAGACTTGCTATTACCTGTCATGTTAATAATAGCTAATCTAACAGCTGTGAGGTGGTATCTCATTGCAGTTTTGATTTGCATTTCTCTAATAGCTAATGAAAATGAGCATCTTTTCATATATCTATTGGCCATTTGTATTTTTTCCTGGGAGAAGTGTCTGTTCTTGTTCTCTTCCCATTTTTTTTATTGGGTTGTTTTTGTTTGTTGTTGAGTTTTATTAGTTCTTTGTATATCTTAGATATTAGGCCCTTATCTGAACTGTTTCTTGAAAATATTATTTTCCATATAGTTGGCTATCTGTTAATTTTATTGTCAGTTTCTCTAGCTGAGCAAAAACTTCTTAGTCTGATGTAGTCCTATTTATTTATCTTTGCCTTCACTTCTCTTGCCTTTAGAGTCAAATTCATAAAATGCTCTTTAAAATGAAGGTTCATGAGTATAGTACATATGTCTTCTTCTATGTACTTTATTGTTTCAGATCTTATATTTAGGTCTTTGATCAATTTTGAATTAATTTTAGTACAAGGGGACAAGCTGTAGTTGAGTTTATTCTTTTGCATGTGGCTTTCCAGTTTTCCCAACACCATTTGTTAAAGAGGCTTTCTTTTCTCCATTGTGTGTTGTTGGCCCCTTTATCAAATATTATTTGACCATATATATGTGGTTTCATTTCTGGACTTTCTATTCTGTTCCATTGGTCTTAGTGTCTATTTCTCTGCCAATACAATGCCGTTTTGATTGTTGTGGCTCTATAATATAGTTTAAAGTCAGTTATTTTAATGCCCCCAGCTTTATTCTTTTTCCTTAGGATTGCTTTGGCTATTCGGGGTTTTTTATAGTTCCATATAAATCTGATGACTTTTTGTTCCATTTCTTTAAAAAATGTCATTGAAATTTTGGTGGAAATTGCATTAAATTTATATATTGCTTTCGGTAATATGGCCATTTTGATTATATTTATTCTTCCTATCCAAGAACAAGGAATATTTTCTAATCTCATTGTATCATTTTTGATTTCCCTTAACACTGCTTTGTGGTTCTGTTATATAGGTCCTTAACATTCTTTGTTATGTTTATTCCTATGTATTTTGTTGTTGTTGTTGCAATTGTGAAGGGGATTATTTTTTGAGTTCATTTTCTAATGTTTTATTGTTGGCATATAGAAAGGCTATGGACTTTTGTATATTAATTTTGTATCCTGTGACCTTACTGTATTGGTTTATTGTTTCTAGTAATCTTTTTGTGGAGACTTTGGGGTTTTGGGTGTATAGGATCATATCATCTGCAAAAAGTGATACCTTTACTTCTTCTTTTCTGATATGGATGCCTTTTTTTTTTATCTTGTCTGATTGCTCTGGCTAGAACTTCTAGCATGATGTTAAATAAGAGTGGAGAGAGTAGACAACCCAGTCTTGTTCCTGATTTAAGGGGAAAAGTCCTCAGTTATATGCCATTTAATATAATGTTAGCTGATGTGTGATCATATATGGCCTTTATCATGTTGAGATATTTTTCTTCTATACCCATTTTGTTGAGTGTCTTAAACATAAAATTGTGTTTATTTTATCAAATGCCTTTTCTGCATCTATTGATAAGATCATGTGGTTTTTGTTCTTTGTTTTGTTGATATGTGATTACATTAACTGTTTTACGTATGTTGAAACATCCTTGAGATTCTGGGATGAATGCCACTTGATCGTGATGTATCATTTTTTTTAAATGTTGTTGTATTCGATTTGCTAGTATTTTGTTTAGTATTTTAGCATCTGTATTCATTATATATATTGGTCTGTAGTTTTTTTTTTTTGTGCCGTCCTTGCCAGGTTTTGGTATGAGGGTTATGTTGGCCTCATAAAATGTGTTTGGGAGTATTAATTCTTCTTCAATTTTTTGGAAGACTTTGAGTAGAATAGGAACCAAGTCTTCTTTGAATGTTTAATAGAATTCACTAGTATAACCGTCTTGGCCTGGACTTTCATTTTGGGAAGGTTTTTAATAGTTTTTTCTATTTCCTCCCTGCTAATTGGTCTGTTTGGGCTTTCTGCCTCTTCATGACTCAGTCTAGGAAGGTTGTATTGTTCTAGGTATTTATTCATTTCTTCTAGATTGTTGAATTTGGTGGCATATAGTTTTTCATAATATTCTACAATAATTCTTTGTATATCTATGATATCTGTGGGGATTTCTCCTCTTTCATTTTGGATTTTGTTTATATGAGTTCTTTCTCTTTTTTCCTTGGTAAGTCTTGCCAGCGGTTTGTCAATTTTATTGATCTTTTCAAAGAACCAGCTCCTTGTTCTATTAATTTTTTCTATAGTTTTTCTCTTCTCTATTTCATTTATTTCTGTTCTAATTTTTATTATTTCCTTTCTTCAGCTGGTTTTGGGTTGTCTTTGTTCTTTTTCTTGTTCCTTAAGGTGTGAAGTTAAGTGGTTTATGTGGGCTCTCTCTTGTTTGTTCATATAAGCCTGTAGTGATATGAATTTTCCTCTTATTACTACTTTTTTTGCTGCATCCCAGAGATTCTGCTATGTCGTATTGTCATTTTTATTTTTTTGTATATATCTTTTGATATGTGCTTATTTCGTCTTTGACCCATTCATTTTTTAAAAGTATGTTGTTTAGTTTCCTCATTTTTGTGGGGCTTTTTACCTCTTTTTTGCAGTTAAATTCTAGTTTCAAGGCTTTATGATCAGAAAATCTGCTTGGTACAATTTCACCTTTTCTGATTTTGCTAATGTTATTTTTGTGCCCCAACATATGGTCAATTCTTGAGAATGTTCTATGTACACTAGAGAAAAAATGTGTACTCTGTTGCTTTGGGATGAAATGTCCTGTAGATGTCTGTCATATCCAGGTGCTCTAGTGTTTTGTTTAAGGTCAATATATCTTTATTGATTTTCTGTTTGGATGAACAATCTAGAGATATCAAAGATGTATTGAGGTCTCCAAGAATGATTGTATATTTTTCAGTTTTTGTTTTTAGGTCACTCAGTAGCTGTCTTACATATTTTGGTGCTCCTTGGTTTGGTGCATATATATTAAGAAGTGTTATGTCTTCTTGATTCACTGTCCCCTTAATCATTATGAAATGACCATTTTTGTCTCTGAGTACTTTTGCTGTCTTGTAGTCAGCATTATTAGATATGAGTATATCTAATATATATACCTGCTTTTTTAGGATGTTATTTTCTTGGAGTATTGTTTTTCAGCCTTTCACTTTGAATTTGTTTTTATCCTTGTTGCTTAGATGTGTTTCTTGTAGAGTGTATACTATTGGATTTTCTTTTTTAATCCATTCTGCTACTCTGTGTCTTTTTATTGATGAGTTTAATCCATTTACATTTAGTGTAATTATTGACACTTGTGGATTCCCTATTGCCATTTTATAAATTTCTTTTTGTCAGTTTTGTATCTTGTTTGATTCTTCTCTTTTGTTTTTCTATCATTTGTTTTTGTTTGGTTGTATTCCATACTTATTTCCTCTGTTTTTATCTTTTTTTTTTTTTTTTTTTGCATTTTTCTGAAGCTGGAAATGGGGAGAGATAGTCAGACAGACTCTCACATGCGTCGGACCGGGATCCACCCAGCACGCCCACCAGGGGGCGATGCTCTGCCCACCAGGGGGCGATGCTCTGCCCCTCCGAGGGGTCGCTCTGTTGCGACCAGAGCCACTCTAGTGCCTGGGGCAGAGGCCAAGGAGCCATCCCCAGCGCCCGGGCCATCTTTGCTCCAATGGAGCCTCGGCTGCGGGAGGGGAAGAGAGAGACAGAGAGGAAGGCGAGGGGGAGGGGTGGAGAAGCAGATGGGCACTTCTCCTGTGTGCCCTGGCTGGGAATCGAACCCGGGACCCCTGGACACCAGGCCGACGCTCTACCACTGAGCCAACCGGCCAGGGCCTGTTTTTATCTTTTTTAAATCATGTGCTTCTGTGGTGGTTTTTTTCAAGGGTGTTTACCATTAAGTAATGGAAGGAGTACCTACCATGTTAATTGTAGTATACTATTTTATGAGCTTCTGCACTCCATCATCCTTTGCTACTGTTAATTTTTGTTCTCTCCCCCCTTTTTTTTTGGTAGTCACATTTTAAATTTGGTTTTATTGTGTTCTTGGTTGAGCTTTTACTTGTGGTTTTGTTTTGTTTTGTTTTGTTCTTTGCATCAGGTTGGAAAAGTTCTTTTAGTATTTCCTGGAGTGGGAGTTTTCTGATGATAAATTTTCTCATCTTCTCTGTATCTGTGAATGTTTTTATTTCTTCTTCATATTTGAAGGATAGCCTTGATGGTTATAGTATTTTTACCTGAAAATTCCTCTCTTTCAGGACTTTAAATATTGGGTTCCACACTCTTCTAGCTTATAGAGTTTCTGCTAAGAAATTTAATAATAATCTAATAGGCCTTTCTTTATATTTTGTATTCTTCTTTTTTCTGGCTGCCTTGAGAATTTTTTCTTTGTCGTTGGTTTGTGCCAATTTCATTATGATGTGCCTTGGAGTAAATTTGTTGTGGTTAAGAAAACTCAGTGTTCTATTTCCTTCTTGAATTTGAGGCTTTAGTTCTTTCCACAGGCTTGGGAAGTTCTCATCTATTATTTGTTTGAATATGTTCTCCATTCCATTTTCTCTCTCTTCTCCCTCTGATATACCTATTATTCTTATGTTATTCTTTTTGATGGAGTCAGAAAATTTCTGTAGGGCTTTATCTTTTTTTTTAAATTTTTGAGTCTCTCTTCTTCTCTCTGTAGTGCCTCAAGTTGCTTGTCTTCTTTGTCACTAATCCTACCTTCTATCTGGCCTGTTCTATTAGCTAAGCTTGTTACCTCATTTTTCAGTTCATGAATTGAGTTTTTCATCTCTGTTTGATCTGTTTTTATAGTTTCAATTTTTTTGGTAATATATTCTTTGTGTTCGTTGAGTTGTTTTCTGAGCTCCTTTAATTGCTTTTCTGTGTTTTCTTGTATATCTCTGATTATTTTTATAATTTCTATTTTAAATATTCTGTCATTTAGCTCCAAGGTTTCCAATATATTATATTTTTTCTCCATAGATTTTTCCTCATCTATCTGTACTACATCTCTGTCTTTTGTATACATGATATTTGATTTCCTTTTTTGTAATGGCATCTGAGTGGTTTTGTTGATAGCACTAATGATAATTAATAAAGAATAAAAAGTAAAAAAAAGAAAAAATGGAAAGTAAAAAAAGAAAAAAAGGAAAAAAAAAAGATTATTTCCCTCTTTTTTTCTTCTCCTCTCTCCTCCTTATTGAGAAAATATTGTGATGAACTATGAATTATATTGTGCTAAATGGAACCAAAACTACCTATAACGGAGGACCTGAGTTGGGGAGAAGTGATAAAAGGTCTAAATGGAGGTAGGGACCCACAGAATGCAAAAAATAAAAAAATTTGGGTCAAAAATAAAATGATTTGCTTGTAAGTGATGGTCGACTAAGAGATATAACTAGAGGAATAAGAGGGAAAGAGGTAAAAGATAAAAAATTTCTATTGCATTAAGTGGAGCAAAAACTAGGTAGAATGAAGAGCTGGGTTTGGGGGGAATGCTAATGAGTTAAAAAGCGAAGTCAGAAGCACCCAAAATGCCACAAAGAAAAAAAATTGAGTCCCAAATAAAATAATTTTTTTGTGATTGAGGATTGAATGAGAGGAAAAGTAAAGGAGAAAAGAAGAAACTAATATAAAGGGAGAAAAAAGAAAATGTAATAAAGGAAAAAAAGAAAAAAGAAAAAGAGAGAGAATTAAGGGTTTTGGAGTATAACCCTCATACGGAGAAAGAAAAAAGAAAAGAAGAAAAAAATGGGAAATGTAACACTTATGGGTAATGTAGTTCAAGAAGGGGAAAGAATAAGATGAGCAGAGAATAAATGGACCAAGGTGGAGGAGAAAAAAATAATAAAGACAAGAAGATGAAGGAGAAAAAAAAAAGGAAAAAGTTATAAAGTCTGTGGATTTTTCTTCACTTTGAGAGGTTATCTTCTTGCTTTTTCTTTTCTCTCCCTCTTCCTGGTTGGTGACTCTGTACCCAGGCTCTGCCCCTGTGCTCACTTAGGTAGAACTTTGCATTTGATAAATCTCTATGGCGATGTCATATATTAGGCTTCAGTCTCATTGGTAGTCAAGGCGTGTTAGCATTTGCAGGCTCCGACAATGAGAGAGTTCGTTTTCCTGGAGCCTCTCTTCTAGTCTCTCCTTCCTGTATTAGCAATCTGATGATCCAGGTTGCTGCTGCCTCTGCCTGGAGAGTAAGAGGCTCAAAAAGCTGGCAAATCCCTCCTCTATCCCCATTCTGCGCAGGGCTCTGGGTAAGGCTGTCTCAGTCAGAGCCACCAGCGTAATCAAGTAGGGTGGGAGCCACTTGCTCTCAAAGTGCCTTTCTATGAGCCTCCAGGCATGTCCAGTATGCCTCAGCACTCTGTGGGACCACTCTCTCCAGGCTTTTTGCACTTTGTAACCTGTATTGGCTGGGAAGAAGATGCCCTAGTCCAGGGGTCCCCAAACTTTTTACACAGGGGGCCAGTTCACTGTCCCTCAGACCATTGGAGGGCCGGACTATAAAAAAAAACTATGAACAAATCCCTATGCACACTGCACATATCTTATTTTAAAGTAAAAAACAAAACGGGAACAAATACAATATTTAAAATAAAGAACAAGTAAATTTAAATCAACAAACTGACCAGTATTTCAATGGGAACTATGGGCCTGCTTTTGGCTAATGAGATGGTCAATGTGCTCCTCTCACTGACCACCAATGAAAGAGGTTCCCCTTCCGGAAGTGCAGCGGGGGCCGGATAAATGGCCTCAGGGGGCCACATGTGGCCCGCAGACCGTAGTTTGGGGGCCCCTTCCCTAGTCTCTGCCTGCAGAACAGAAGGTCTTAAAAGCTGACAAGCCCTTTTTAAAGTATAGCCCTGAGTATAAAAGCTCTGCCAATCAAAACTTGCCCCCACCCCTATGTGAATAGCAAGAGGCACTCAAACATATCATGCCTCTTGTCTTGGATTGCTGAACTGAGAGAAATCTTGCTAGTTAGAGCCGTGTATGTCAGTTGGTGGGTGAGCAGACGAACAGACTGTGGGTTAAGCTAATTTCAGTGATTGGATCTGCAGATCTGCTCCAGAGACAGGCTGCAAGCTGCTTGCATGCCCCTCCCCCTAACACTTTCATATTTTTTCTTCCCGTGGGTGTTAGCTTGAATGTGTAGGTGAGGTTCCCCGCTCACCCAGAGAAGTTTGGGTGTAGGGCAGTTTGCTTTCATGCACTCCCTGCACACTACTGTTCAGGGTGCAGGGACCACACCCAGACTCTTGTCACAGCCCACGCAATGGCCTCTGACTCTGCCCCTCTGTCCAGGAAAAAGGGCTCCCACTCCTGGGGTGCTAGGAGGAACCTCTCGTACAATATCCGTGCTCACCGACCAGGATATCAGGGCTAATGGTGGCTGCTGCTCTCCCATCTTTGCCAGGGTTTGGCACGGGCATTAGCTCATATTGGCTGAGTCACTGCAGGCACACTCTTTCCTCGGCTTGGATGTCTGTGCCGCAGCCTGGCTCCCTCGACACCCTTAGCCCTCTATCTCATGTCCAAGTGAAAGCAGCCCTTGCTCAGGTTAGTGAAGAAGGTGGAGTGTTCCTTTCTCTGTCTTATTTCCTGCAGAGATGATTATATATTTAGTCAATTTTTCTCTCGATCATACCTTTGTTTTCAGTGTATGGGACTTCCAAACGCTCCAAGGATAGATTTTTCTGTCTCTGGTTGAAGAACTTGTTGAAATTTTGCAGAGATTTATCGGTAGCACTCCTCACGGTGCCATTTCTCTGACGTCACCTCTCCTAGTAGATTTTTGGTAGAGTCTTTTGTGTTTTCTATGTACAGTATCATGCCATCAGCACATAATGATAGTTTTACTTATTCCTTTCCAATTTGGATGTCTTCTATTGTTTTTTTCTCAGCTGATTGTGATAGTTAAAACTTGCAGTATTCTGTTGAATAAGAGTTATGACAGCGGACATGCCTGTCTTGTTCCTGATTTCAAGAAAAATGCCTCTAGTTTTAGCCCATTGAGTATGATGTTGGTTGTAGGTTTGTCATATATGGCTTTAATATGCTATTATACTTTGCTAAGTGTTTATCATAAATGGGTGCTGGATTTAATAAAATGCTTTTTCTGCATTTATTGACATGATTGTGTGATTTTATTTCTTCATTTTGTTAATATGGTATAAAACAAAACAACCTAAAATCTATGGGACACAACGAAAGCAGTCGTATTTTAGTAAATTTTGAATGGCCACATTTTGTTTTGGCTAATGATTGCTAGTAACTTTGAAAAATTCTAATCTACCATACTGGTACATATAATTTACTTTCCATTGTGTTACTTAAATGATTACTGCTGCTGAAGAGATTAAACCATTAACGTTTGTAATTCTGCTTGTTAATACTGTATTTCTCTAGTAAATTTTCTTCATTTCTTTTCCTGAAAACTACTTTACACCTTTCTTATTTCTCTCTTTTTTACTTTTTAAAATGTGTACTTATTGATTTTTAGTAAGAAGAAAGGAGACAGAGAGATAGGAACATCAATCTGTCCCTGTATGTTCCTGACCAGGGATTGAACAGGCAACCTCTGCACTTTGGAATGATACTCTAACCAACTGAGCTATCTGGCCAGGGCAACTTTTTATATTTCTCAAACCTGCATATTTCTCTTTCTTCCTCCACTTATTTCAGCTCTGCTTTTGCATTTTAATTCACTGAGAAAATAAAATCAAAGAGTGCTAGCATTGTCATTTTCCCACTATTAAATTTACAAACTAAATCTTCTTCACTCAGATTTTTAATATTCCTTTTGTTACACTCTATTTTGGTCCATATGGTTTGCTTATTCATTGTCATCTTACAAGAGCACTCTGTAACAGCACAAAAATTTATTCATATTATGAATTTGCTTTTTAAAAATATTTAGCTGTGTACAACAAGTGAAGCTGTCAAGAATTTCTCTAATATACATTCTTAGAAGTGAGATTTTTATGTTATTGGTTTTAGACACTTTCAATTTTACTTAATTTTGCCAAAGTAGTCTCCAAAGTGATTATAGCTATTTATATTTCTAGTAGCAGAGAACACGAATTTCCCAAACATTTGCAGAACTTGATATGTTGGCATTTTTATTTTTAACAAATTTCAAGGTAGGAAGTGGTATCTTATTATTTTGAATTATTGTAATTATGCAATTTGTGTATTTATTATTGTAATTTGTATTTCTTTAAATGTCAGTAAGGTCAAACGTCTTTCCATCTAAGTTTCTCTAGTTCTTTCATGTCAGCATGTTATTTTGCTACAATTATATACTTATTGATAACATTTATTCTCTTTCTATATTGTACTGCTCTGGGGAAAATACAAGAATGCCTTGTAGGCTGTACTCTCACATTCCAAATATTAGCTACATCTTGCAAAGCTTTTGACTCCAAACTTGCTATTGATTCAAGAACATGCATACCCGTCTAAGATGTGGGAAATGCTGCAGCCATATCTCAGTTGTTTATGGAATAGGATCAGGATCAGGCCTTATGTTTGTTGTCTGAGTGTGTCCTGAATTAGCACATTCATCTTCTCACCACTTTCTTTGAGGATGTAGCCCTTCCTGGGCACCAGCATTTCCCTTCCAGTCTTCTGAACTACTTCACACTTTGTCCTCTCTGATCAAATTGTCACCAACTCTTCTTCTACCTTTCAGTCTCACTAATGCCCTCCCCTATAATATCATTGAGAAAAAAAGCAAATCTATCCACAAAACCATTTGTATCAGTGGTTTTCTTCCTGTTCCTGCATATGAAACATCACCACTAATATTGGAGACAAATCCATCCACAGCTCTGCTAGATCCAGACACGAAGCAACCCAAGGCTTTGCTTTCAAAAGTATTCATCTTTTTTTTCTGCTACATCATCAAATTTTCACTGTTTCCTGGATTATTCCCATCAGCATTCAATAGTACTTTAAAAAGCTTTCCTTAGTTAACACTCTTTTTACAACTCTGAAGAAATGATCAATTCTCTTTGTTTCTTGAGTTTTTGTTCATTCTTATTTTAGTAATTGCACTGAAATTTATTTTTCTGAGGTTAATAATCACCAAATTTCTAAGTTCTCAGTAGTTATCACACTTTTCAGCAACTATTAATTCACTTACATCTATCTTTAATTTCTCCATTTGGTTCCTAAATTGTATTTTCACTTTATTGGCTACTTTTTAATGATGTCTTTAGTTGACTCCTCCTCTTGCATGTCTTTAAGTTATCAGGTGACTGAAGACTCATCCATGTTCCCTTCCTCTTCTGTAACTGCATACACTCCCTATAGTTCTTTATCCAGTCTCCCAACTTTAAATGCCATAGAGGTTGTGCTACCAAATGTATATTTCCATCCTGAATTGATTTCTTGATTCCAAGCCTCTATATACAACTAACTACTTGGTGCTTCCATCTGGCTTTATAGCAGGCATGTCAAACTCTGTCCAAGGTAGAACTTTGTCCCTCCACCTTTTACCTCATTCTGCTTTTCTTCCGCATTTCTGTAAGTGGTACCACCATTCATTCATTGTCTTAACTCAAAGGCCTGGAGGTCATTCTCAGTTCCTCTTTCTAATATAGCCATATTTTTAAACTTTATATGTACAGTCAGTGACATAACTAATTTGTTTCTCTGTAAAATCAAAAATGATTGTTGCTATACCATAGGTGCTCATCATCTATCTTGATTAATGAATGGTGAAGTGAAATTATTTTTATGTGAAATGTGTAAGTCTTTTCTCAAACTATAGATAATTAAAAAAAAGGAGTAAGAGTTACAAGAGTTACATTGCTTTCATATGCTTATATAAATAATGCTTTAAAATAGTATATTGAGTTTCTGATTATGTTTTAAATTGATATTTCCCTGCCATTGTGGTTATATTCTTGACTTTTTCGGGTGTGTTACTTTTGGCTTTCCTTCCTGGGGAAATTTTCTTATATTTTATTTTATTTCCACATCTCTCAATCCAAATTTTTAAGAAAAATTAGCCATTTGTGAGGAAAAGATAGTCCCTAGTGACATTCAAAGGTAGCTAACAAAAGAAAAAGGCATAAACAATTATTCAAGATGGATTTATAGTACTTGTGACAGCACAGATTAAACAAATAGTTAACAAAGTCAAAACAGAACAATTTTGATCCTTCATTAGAAATCTTGAGTTCTGTGTATGTCTGGTTATATAATATAAGGTAGTAATTAATTATTTTGATTTGGACTAAGAAAAATTCTACACAAAAGAAATAAAAGGATACTATTTGTATATGAAAAAAAATATGTTGATTGGTCACAAAATCTTACCTATATTGATTTTTAAAAAATGTATTTAAGACTTTATTCATTTTCAAGAGAGAGATAAAATAAGAGAGAGAGAAAGAGTGAGAACGGGGAAGAGCAGGAAACATCAACTCCCATATATGCCTTGACCAGGATTTCAAACTGGTGAACTCAGCATTCCAGCTCAATGCTTTATCTACTGCACCACTACAGGTGAGGCTATATTGATGTTTGAGCTTTTTACCTAAAATATGTTTCAGTTGTGTAGTGGATATCTGTTACTTTTATCTTTCTGGCATCCTTTTCTTTGTATATTATTTTGTCTAATGAAAGCAGCTCTCTCTCTCTTGGAAAAGCATATAATCACCTGGCTTTGCTTCCTCGATTTCATGGTGCATATGACATAAAAAAGTCAGTCAATTTCCTTTGTAAATATTGATATAAATCTTGGGAAAAAATACTATGCACTTTCTTCTGGGATTGCTAGGTATAAATATAATCTAAACTGTATCTGATGACAGCAAGAAGACAAACTTCCTGAGCGTAAAACCACCATAGAGTAAAGTTGGGAAGACAGAGGGCAAAGAAAGGGACGTATTTTACAATATTTGATTATATTATTTGCATTCCTAGATCCAGCTATGCATAAATGATTCCTGGATTTTTATGTTTCTGAGCCAACATGTTCTGGTATTTATTAAATTTTTTTTGCTTGTAATAAAAAATGTACCTCCAAACACAAGTAAAGATGAGATTACTATGCAAATTTTTACATTATTATTTTTATAATTCATAATTAAATGTATTAAAATCATTTTAATGTAATGAAGTATTACTAGAAACAGAAAATATTAGCATTTAGAACATTTGGGTTTTACTGAAAGAACTAAATAAAAAATTTTGTCAAAAATAATAATGCATTCTGACATGGCTGACTTACTGAGAACTGCAGAATTATACAATTGATTAGGTTATTGGATGCATGTGATTTTATTTATTCTTCAATCACTGTTGCTTCTTAGTCTATTTGTTGGTTCCTTTTGCTCAGTTAATTGCTTCAGCTACTCTTTATCCTCTCCATGTGCTCTTTCATCCACATAAATGATTTCATCCTTGACCTATATGCTGATGATGTCCAAATTTGTATCTTCTTGATTTTCAGGTTTCTATATGCAACTGCCACTGGATATCTTTTCTTACAAAAAAAAGTATATTTTGTTCTATTTTTTCTTATTCTCTTGTGAAATTATAATTAATATCACTGGGTACATATCAAGAGAGAAGAAATATGAGAAAGTAACAGCTTTTAAATCTATTAGTGTACAAAATGATATACCTAAGTAGCAACTCAGAAGAAGTTGGGCATGTGCATTAACTCCTCCCCTGGGTCATTTGCTGATCTACTTATGCTGGGTAATTAAATTAAACATTAATGGAGCAGGCCTTGGGTGGCATGCTCAACTCATTTCTGACCTTTTCTTTTCAATGTTTTTCTAGTTCTGAAGGAGCCACCTAAATTAATGGCTACCATACTCAAATTCTGGGAGTTGTCATTGGTTTGTCTCTGTCCTGTTTTCTTGAAATATAAGTATTTTTGATATGAGTATGTAAAGTTGGTTATGGTATAGATTCCTGAAATATACTGCCTGTGTACAAATTCTTTGCTCTACTGCTTACCCAGGCTACATGACCAGGCAAGCTATTTTGACACTTTTTTTTTTCAGCTATAAAGTAATTATAATATTGATGCTTAAGTAATATTGTTGTTGAAGTATTAAAATATATTGAGTTGAGGATAGGGAATGACATATTAGGTAAAATGCAAATATTTGCTGTAATACTTACTTTTCAGATTTGAATTAGAGAAACATAATACAGGTGTTATTTAAAGAAAAAAAAAGAAAACAAATTGAAACATGCATAAAAGAAAATTAAATCACCAACTTAATATAGTTAAAAAATGTTATGGACCCTGGCTGGTTGGTTCAGTATTAGAGTATATGCCCAGAATATGTATGTCCTGGTTCAATTCCCAGTCAGGGCACACAGGAGAAACAACCATCTGCTTCTCCATCCCATTCCCCTCTCACTTCTCTGTCTCTATCTCTCATTTTTCCCCTCCTGCAGCCATGGCTTGATTGGAGCGAGGTGGCCCCAGGCTCTGAGGATGGTTCCATGGTCTCTGCCTCAGGCACTAAGAAGAGCTCAGTTGCTGAACAATGGATCAAAGCCCCATAAGGGCAGAGCATTGTCCCTTAGTGGGCTTGCCAAGTGGATCCTAATCAGGGCACATGCAAGAGTCTGTCTCTCTGTCTCCCCTCCTATCACTAAATTAAAAAAAAATGTTATGATAAGTAAATTTTTAAATTTATACCAGCTGGAAACTGAAATGTGTTATATGTACTAAAACTATTTATGGATGTATGCATCTTTTATGCAACTGATAAAAGTTTAAAATGATTTAACAGTTTAAAATAATTATTGCATAGAGAACAACTTATCTGACAATCTTCATATTTATGCATTTCTACTTCACTGCTATAAGTTGTGAATATGCCAATTTTTAAAAATCTCATCAAGCCTGACATATCATGGCACAGTGAACAAAGTGTTAACCTGGAACACTGAGGTCACTGGTTCAAACCCCTGGGCTTGCCTGGTCAAGGCACGTACAGGAAGCAACTGCTATGAGTTGATTCCTCCTGCTTCTCCCCTTCTTCCACTTTTCTCTTTCCCTCTCTCTCTCTGCCCCTAAAAATCAATCATTAAAATCTAAAAATAAAAGAAAAAAATGCAGGGAGGCATTTAAAAATAAGTACCTAATCAAGTAGGACAAAGGATATCAGCTGACTTTTGAACTCTTTAAAAGAAATAAGTGGTTCCATATCTTGTAAATAAATAAAAAATAAAATTATACTTTGGTAGAGGAGCAAATTTCTCATCTCATATCAACTTATTGAATTAAATTTTGATAACAATACTCAATAACTGAAACTAAATTAAAAAAATACTTTTATTTAAATACTGAAATTACATTTTAAAGTATTATAAAATATTGCCTTTTCTCAAATATATATCTTTAATTTAGGGCATAATTATTTAATTGGATAAATCTATTAAAATATGTAGTAAATGTTAAATATAAATCTCAAGAATTATCTGGCCTAGAGACAGAGTTGAAGACATCTATGACTGAAGAAACATCCAGCAAATCTGGGGAATTTAAAAGATTTTCTTCAATAGTACTACTTTGAACAAAAGAAGGGACCCAAGTTTTGTAAAGCCTAAAACCTAATCAACCTTGGGATTCTTCCTTATGGAAAAATTAAAAGATAAAATTATATATACAACATTGGCTATTAGAGGATTCTTGAAAGGAAAAAATACAACAAAATATAAATATTTAAATGCCTCACCTTTTAGAATCTAAGTTCAAAATGTATCTATTTATGAAGTTTTAGAATAATGAACTATTCTCTTTAATTGTACATTTATAAGGGTTAGAAGATACACTAGTCAATATATTCCACTGTTTAATGCTAAAAGTTCCCTTCCTAAATGAGTTACTGAGATAAAATTTAATAGAGCTCAGGTCAAAACTAAAGCTGTGAACAAATTTCATTTAGAAACTCCAGGAGAAAATGTCCTTTACCCTGAATAAAGAATGTATTGTCCTTATTAAATCCTATAATGTACCTTAATTCCTAAATCGAATAATAATGTACGTTAAACATAACACTGTGTTCTCTTTAGTTTTCTTTATAATCTAGGCAAACATTAAAATATTGATTCTAATATGAACAGGGAAAGTGCTATTTCACAATGAAGGTGAACATGTTGATAATTCCATTAAACTCAAATGATATAATTAACTTAAATTCAGAAAATTGAAAAGGTTGGTTGGCCCAGGGGAGATGGTTTTTCAAAATCAGACCTTTCACCTCTAGGTTACCTTTTTTAATCCAAAGCAGATAAAAAGAGACTGAAAATTGTTAACACATGATGTTACTTGATGGTTTATAAGAAATTGGTTGGTGGTCTACACTTAATCCCATGGATGAGCATTAAAAGGCCACCAGAGTTTGTGGTATTTTATCTCTTTACATTCATGCTTAAAAGAAACAAAGAAATTACTTGCAAAAAAAGCCTCTCAAAGGAAAAAAAGGGTAAAATAGATTCAGAAAAGGACATTATTTTAAAATAAAACTCTTCCATAAATCTTTGATAAATGATATCTGAACCATACACACTCTAAGATTAATAGTTCAATTGTTTTGATAAATACACTATCCATTTTAAAGCAGAAAATGAACCTTTGAATGTGTTAATATTTGGGATCAATGATGGAGGGAACATAGCAACAGATATTTAAATGTTATCAAAACATCCAGTATAGAATTAAACTCATATATCTCTAAATATAATCATTAGTTCAACAGAACAATCTATAATGCATATCTGTGTGATAAAGAAGTTTGATGTGCAGTAAACTGAACTTTGGTTCTAGAAATAAAAATAGCCCCCAAAATTCAAGTATAAAATACACTTGAACTAGAATTTAAACTTAAGTCAATTCAATTAAAGTAAAGCCACAAAATATAAACTTATAGACTGGAAATATTATTTCATAAACTTCCTGTTTCTTCTAGCTGATATTTTAATTTTCTTCTTTAATTTGTGACCATTTTTCTTTATTAAGTACATGTGGACATGGAGAAATCTTTTTTTTTTCCCCCCAGTGAGAGGAGAAGAGATAGTGAGGCAGACTTCCACATATGCTCCAACAGGGATTCACCTAGCAACCCTGTTTAGGCTGATACTCTAGTACCAAGCTACTTTTAGCACCTGAGGCTGATGTGCTTAGACCAGTGGAGCTATCCTCAACACCTGAGGCCATTCTCAAACTAATCAAGCCACTGGCTGTGGGAGGGGAAGAGGGAGAGAAGGGAAGAGGAAGGGAGAAACAGATCATCATTTCTCCTGTGTGCCCTAACCAGAAATCAAACCCAAGATAGCCATACACCAGGCTTACACTCTATCCACTGACCCACCAGCCGGGGCCAGAAATTATTTTTTATAAAATGTTGTATTCCATGTTGAGGTTGTTTGCAAATTCTTTAGTATAATGCATTAAAAACATATATGCTAATCATACCCATCAATAGGTCCTAATTTTGCCTTCAATGGTGATATCTAAAAAGCATGTAGTCTTTCTTTTCTAATTGATATTTAAAATAGACCCTACATTTTAGGTACATTCAGCCATTGCCTGAGGCTACATATTTACCTCCCCCCTGTTTTGTGTGAACATTAATGTTGTACTGCTTTGAAAATTTCAATTATACAATATAGTGTTATCAGCTATATCACCATATTATACATCAGATCTTCAGATCAAAGTCATCCTATAACTAAACATTTGTATACTTTTACCAACCTTTTCCTATTTTCCCTAGCCCCTGGCAATCACTTTTCTACTTTCTGTTTCTGTGAGTTTGACTTTTTAAAAAATTATTATTCATATGTATCAGATAGCTGTATTGCATTTTAATAAATTTAAACTTTTGATAATTGGACTAAAGGTTCCAAAATGAAATTCCAGGAGAAATTGATTATATTCTATTAAATATGTAATTTTTAAAATAGTTTAATAATTCACCTGTGAAACAACAATGAATTCAATAATTTTCAATTTTTTAAAAAATTATTGGCCTGACCTGTGGTGGCGCAGTGGATAAAGCGTCGACCTGGAAATGCTGAGGTTGCCGGTTCGAAACCCTGGGCTTTCCTGGTCAAGGCACATATGGGAGTTGATGCTTCCGGCTCCTCCCCCCTTCTCTCTCTCTGTCTCTCTCTCCTCTCTAGAAATGAATAAATAAAATAAAATAAAAGAAAAGAAAAAAAAATTATTCTACTGAAAGTATTTGTTAGTGGCCAAAAATTTCTATGTGCTAAATATGAAAAGTTACTGAAGTTTTTTGCAGTGGGTCTTTAGAGATCATTTATGAAACTTCAGTGATAATGTGATAAATTAAAAAATTGAGGTCCACAGAGATTGAGAAATATCCACACACACATAGCTAGTAAATGTAAAAGCTAGAAATAAACCCCAGAAAGGTGAATTAGATCAGTGCTGAAACATTTTATACCAATGGTCTCATGCTAGTAAGTCACAAAGCGTGAGGTTTTCATATAAAGTCTCATGTCTGTCAAAGGACTCTTACCCTGCTTTTCTTTTGTAATAAATACCTTTCCAAAGATCAAAGCATTTTTCATATCAAACAACATAACATAATTGATGTTTTTCTTTATTGAACAAAAAGCCTATGTCCATAAGGTCAAAGCTCTGTGCTTTAGGAAAGCCTACAACCTGAGACATATGTAACGAAGCTGAGCGGGTCAGTTCATGTGAAAGTTAAACTTGACAATAGGCACGATTCCACCATTGAAGAACATTTTTTTAAATAAAATGTAGGATTTCAGTTATGATCATTTGCAAGACACATCAAAATATCATGCTTCTTAAAACTTTATCTTATACAAGAGCTATTGGCTCCTGTATGAAATGAGTTTGGGAGGAACACTAGGGAGTGGTGAGGACTATAGCAAACTAAATACACTACACCAGAGCTCAGTTCTGGCCATTAGGAAGGTAAACATAATGTGGCCAGATCTTTTTTTTCACCATCTTAACAACAGATACACTTTATAAACATTTAATAAATGTTTATAGGAAAATACAACTCTAAACTGCCTCTAATCTAGAAAATTTTCATCTCCACTATAACTATATCAAACATTTTTGAGATGATGGAAAATATTAACAATGAAAGCAAAATAGGCAGATTTTGTAAATAATTAAATTCTATGAAAGTTACTATGTATTGCTAAGAATCTAAAAGAAATAGTTTCTGTACAAAGATGTATTCATCCCTAATCTATGAGTATACTCAATATATGTTATAAACTAATGAATTTGAGAAACACTGTGTTTGCACATGCTTTATTCTTTTCTATTCAGTTGATATATGGGAACTTGCCAATGGTAGTTCATGTTAATAGCACTGGGGGAGCACAACTTCCTGGATGAAATTCATGGCTTGGGGACAAAGATCAGAAATCTGTGCTCCCTCACTGGTAGTGAAGCATTATGTCTTGGATAACTAGAAGTAGGTTAAGATCCAGAATCAGAAATATAAACCTGAATTATCTATTAGGGAAAAGAGTCAAGTTACCAGGTTGTGCTTAGAAACACAGAAACTGGGGTTATACAAGTATAACAGATGCAGCAAAATGAAAGTGAGACTGAACCATAGTAGCGTGTTGTCAGATTGCACAGTGCAGATGAGACGCAGTGGAGGTCAGAGGCAGGAGGAGGAGAATCTGGGGCTCAGTCTCAGAGACTGAAAGAATTTATAGGCAGATCATCAAAGGCCAGCAGAGTATCTGGAAGGCTTGCATACCTGGCAGGAGACAGTGGTGAAACCCCAGAGTCTGGTTCACATTACAATGTGTATGTCAGCTTGCACACTTCCATCCTTGGCCAAGCAGGACAATCTGGGCCTATAATAGAGGTTAAACTCAGCAATATTTTTTTTTTATTAAATAATTTTATTTTTTTAATGGGGTGACATCAATAAATCAGGATACATATATTCAAAGATAACAAGACCAGGGTATCTTGTCGTTCAATTATGATGCATACCCATCACCCAAAGTCAGATTGTCCTCTGTCACCTTCTATCTTGTTTTCTTTGTGCCCCTCCCCCTCCCCCTTTCCCTCTCCCATTCCCCCCTCCCCCCCGTAACCACCACACTCTTATCAATGTCTCTTAGTTTCACTTTTATGTCCCACCTACGTATGGAATAATGCAGTTCCTGGTTTTTTCTGATTTACTTATTTCGCTTCGTATCATGTTATCTAGATCCCACCATTTTGCTGTAAATGTTCCGATGTCATCATTTCTTATGGCTGAGTAGTATTCCATAGTGTATATGTGCCACATCTTCTTTATCCAGTCATCTATTGACGGGCTTATTGGTTGTTTCCATGTCCTGGCCACTGTGAACAATAAACTCAGCAATATTTTTATACCTTCTCTTACTACTAGGTTCTAAGGAACAGACAAAAAATCTACAAAGAGCAATCTAGTTCAGAGGCCAGGGACTGTTTTCTGTCTTTTTGTTCTTACTTTTCAGTTCATTTTGTCATCAGTATATTTGCTTTCTAAGGACCCTTTTAAAAAGACACAGTATCATCTTTTAGTGATAGAGCTGAGAAAAGATGTGGTCAGAGTCCAGTCTGTTGAACTATTCCATGACCCTTGGTTAAGAACAAATAACTATTTGAGTAAAGACTTGACTTACCACAACAATCTAGTTAAATTTCTACATTATTGTGGCAAATCTAGTCTTATCACTGTTTAACGACATTTTATGAACATGTACTATGTATGATGTATTATTCCCTTTTAGATCTCCAGTTCAAGAAAGACATCTTCAGACAAATGATTTTAATTGCATGATGAGGCTATATTAACATAAATATGTAACAAATGCTATGGAGATACCGAGGGGCAAGCTGATACTTATGTAAAAACTAGGGAAAACACACTTCAATTTAAAATTAATAAGCCTCCAAAATCTTTGTATAAATATCCCTTAGCTCTATCCACCAACTTCATTTTCCTAATTGATAATTTGTTATTGGTGAACTAGACTGAATTTTTTTCCATTAATTTGCTGGGAAGGCCATAATAAAGATTAACAAACTGAATGGCTTAAATAACAAAATTTATTTTCATAGTCTAATTATGTTCTGAAGGCTAGCAATCTGAGATCAAGGTATCCATCGTGGGGCCATATTTCCTCTGAATTCACTAGGGAATGCCAGCATCTGTTCCAAACCTCTTTCCTCGCTTTTACTGTTTCCTTTGCTTGTGACAGCATAACTCCACTCTTCACATGGCATTCTCTCTGTGTGCATGATTCTGTGTCCAAATTTCCTCTTTCTATAAGGATACCAAGTCAGATTGGATTATGGGTCCTCCTTACTCCAGTATGATCTAATCTTAACTGATCACATCTGCAACAATCTTATTTCCATATAAGGCCACATTTTGAGGTACTAGGCATTCGCCTTATGAATTTTGGGGAACATAATTCAACCAATAACATTTACCTAAGCCCTGTTTATTTAATAAAAGGCCTGAATTTCCTCCAAAAAAGGATTCTCTGAATACAGACAAAGGTGTACACTTTCACTGCACTTGGGAACTATTACTAATGAGGTCTGCAAGTGATTTGGAAATTTGAATGATCTGTATAAGAGAAATGGATGGTTATAAGGTGCTCTGAGATCCAGGTTTATAGAAAATTTCCCTAGTAACAGCTAAATATGTATTAAATTTATGACTTTTTTCTTTTTATAAAGGTGCTTTTGAAAAATTTGTATGCTTTTCAGTTATACTAGGAATTCAGCAGTTCTTCCATGGTTTCTTGCAAAGAAGAATCTGTGGTAATACAAAACTACTTGGTTAGAATCTGGAAGGAGTAAGAATAGGTTCACCACCTCTCAGTTTGGTTTTTCTGCCATTAGGCGTTATGTTGAAATGGTGAGAAAAGTGAGAGAGACACATTGTTTTATTTATGTAAAGAAGGATAAACTATGGTTACTCTACATAAGTGTTGGTAGATTACCAGAGAATGATTGGCATATGTTAATAAGAAACCTGTGTTTCATTGTGATTGATTTATCATATTGAAATATAGGACATAAGTTTTGCATTACAGCAGAGGCCTGTTGTGAAGCATGGGGTGGGGGCAGGGTTGTTTGATGGGGAAACATTATTCTTGCTCCTTTGACACAGTGACACGTTTTAAGAGATGGAATAACCAATACTGAAATTTGCACATTGTTAAAAATTGAAGCCATGGAAGTTTGTCTCACTGTTGAATGATTACAATGTTGTTGTTTTTATAACAACGGTATTTAGGTACTTAGTGTGATTATTGTTTCTGCCACTTCTTACTTATTGATCTGAGAGTAAAAGAAGAAAAATTAAAAATCTGAGATTATAATGACATAATCAAGTTTGACATTTTTATTGAAAACTTTATATCAAAGGAGCACATATAGATGATTAAATTTTTGAAGAAAAGTTTAAAAAAAAAGAGAAGATTCACCAGAGAGTTTCTACAGAGAAAAGGTAGGAAATTAAAATTTATAGAAATAGCATGGAACCTGCTCAATGTACATGATTAAAGATGCATGAACCCTGAGTAAAGTTAAATAAATGAAGGAAAGACATTTTGTTTGGGAAGGATGAAAGGCAAGTGATAAAATCTTGTAACATCACTGACTTTTATGGATAATGTTTAAAGCAAACAAGAAAACCACCAAAGCTATTCATAAAACAAACATAAATAATCCCTTTGAGATAAGTATATCATAACTTCAAAATCCACTGGAGATTTACTTGGTCCATTAGACTACTATGTCGGGAGTGAAGCTAACCGAAGAGATTGCAAAGAATGCAAAGGAACTGAATGGGTGCTTTGTGCTTGGCTTCCCCTCCAAGATGATGAAGAAGTATCTATCCCGGAGTTACTTTGTACAGGGAAGGAAGGTGAAGAACTGTCAGAGAAATCAAAACAAAGACCTGATTGAAAAAATATGAGAAATTAAGTGGCCATAAATCACTAAGTTCAAATGGCCTTCATCTAAAACTTCTGAAGGAGTTAAAGAGCTATGTAGCTAAGCTACCACCAAAAATGTATCAACACCTTCCATCAAAGAGGAGGGTGATAAATGCCCATGCATCCTTAAGAATAGTCCAGTGTTACTTGTGAGGTTAGGTTTTAATAAAAACACGGTGTTGTCAAGAATTATTCATGCTTTACAAACAGAGTAGAAGTATTTCCACTGGTGTAAAATGTGTACTTTAGTTTATTGTTTATTGTTTCTAGAAGATATTTCTCCACGCATAGGCTTTCTTTCTAGTTTTTGTATCGTTTTGTGGTTGTTTGTTGTTGTTGTTTATTTCTGAGTGCGTTTCTCTATGAGTTTGCTACCCTGGACAGTATTGAGCACTACTTACCTGACACACACTGATGGGTTACCAAGGAGAGGACTGAAATCCAGCCTGCAATTATTCATGGCAGCATTTGTTGGTTGTCAACCAGGTCTGGTCAATAAGCAGTAACTTTATTGTTACAACATGTGGTGGGGTTTTATATACTAAGCACCATGCTGAGAAGAGCACAATAAACCCTGCTTAGTAAACTTGATTACCCAAAACAATGCATGCATCTATTTTGCCTGAGAATTTTCTCACATTTTGAGAAGGTTGTTATTTTTTCAAGTTAGAGCAATTCCATGATTGCCAAATTAACACGAATTAATAAATGACTTATAAGCATGTCAAAGTTTCTGGTGATAAATTTGGGGCCTCCCATTAAAGACCAGGCATTGATTACACAACAGACTACAGCTCTCTGTTTAATTCTTAGCAGGTGGGCAGAGGCCAGGCCTTCCCATCTTGCATTGCCAGTGAACCATGAACATGACCTCTCTAAGGGAAGGACAGGAACTCATTCGCCATGTTTACTTTATACTGAAATTCTTTATGGATGAAGACCCCTAACTGTGCTGAATTGTTCTTAGTTAAGAGTATGAGCTGTGTGGCGTGACTGGTATTTTTAAGTCCCAACATTTTATGAAGCTCATCTGATTTTCCAGATATTTCACATAAGCTTATTCTTCAGGTGTAGTCACGGCTTTGAAGCTGGCTGAAAAGTTATGAATGATTTCAGACAGCTCTAAAGCCATCACTGCAAATAAAGAACAGGCTTGTGAAATATCTAGGAAATCAAATAAAGTTCTTAATGGATTTTCATAAAGGATTGTATTATTTATGTGAATTCACTTTCTTTTGCTGAGTGTTAAGAAGGGAAGGGATTCAAGAGACACTCCTCTTACTGGCCCATTCTTGGAATGTGAGCCAGGACTGCACTGTATCTTCACAACTACTGACTGTTTTATCCAAGCCACCCACAGATCAACTGATTTTACTGTGTTACTGAATGGAACAATTATCCAGGGGCAATTAGAGGCATTCTTGTTTCCCTTTTCTCTTTTAAGATTCATGTCTGTCTTTCCAAATTATGGCACAATTCCATAAAATACACATTTGTCCTCCAGAAGAAAAAGCTTTGTAAAAGCAGAAGACTGCATTAGATGGATTCAATGCAGTCACTACTTGACAAGATAGAGCATTTGAGGAGATCACTGGCTATCAATATTTTTAGATCACTAAGCATCTTGAAAATCTAACAAAAATTATGGACTTTCTTATCAGATAAATAATATACATAGAAACATGTAGCAATGTAATTTTAGGTGGTTCATAACCCTACAATGACCATCTCCAGATTAAAAACCCTGGACCAGCTAGTCTGTTGAGAACAAAAAACTGCTACTCGGAACCTTCAATCTGTACCTTTCATTCTCTATGTACTTCAGGTATGTGGCCTAGCCACATCAAACAATCACTTACTTTTCTGTTAAATGAAAGTAGAAAATGCTATTCATGCATGAGATGTAACAGAACTATTACTACCTTGATTATTAGGAGAGCAGGATGTAACTCTAATTGAAACTATAATTAAGCTTGCCACAAATATAGTTTTTAAAAATTCTCTGAGCAATTGCTTCTTTGTCAAAAAATTTAAAAGATTAGATTAGGTTTTCTCTAAGCTCTATTCCAGCAGGAATTTTATAACTACCTATATTTTGTAAGGAAAAGTTCCTAATTTTATTGACTGCTGACTAAATAAGAGAAGTTTTATATAAGTTGTAAAGAATACAGAAATGTAGAATTACATGAAAATAGACATCTGGACTTTAAAAAGAAGTTTAAAAAATTATTATTTAATTTCTATTTTCACAAGTTGAAATCTCTATTCCTGCTGTTAGATTTTTTTCTTCTATTTTTATATTAAGTACATAATTACTGTAACATATAACTAAAATATATTATTTTATTACTTAGTTTGTTAAGTATATTACCTTTTACATGCTCAGTGGCAAGCATAGAAATCATATCTCAAGAGTGCTGAGTAATTTTAAGTTTACAATTTGATCTTTATGATTTGTAGGGGAAAATGACTTGCTTCTCTAAATTGTAACTAGGTAAGAGAGGCAGAACATCCCAGACAGTTAGAGCCAGACACTTGATTTAAACTGCCTGATTCAAATCTTGTCTCTGCACCTCATGAACTCTATGGCCTTGATCCTTCTCCCCTGTAAACTGGAGCAGGTAATAATAGTGCCTTCTTTGCACTATTTGACATTGATAGACATGAGATACATACACCATGGCAAAGTATTAGCCCACTAGAGGTTTATAAATATTATTCTACTGATTTTTGTGCTTATTTACAAAATATATTTCAAAATTAGGGATGTAAGAATAAAACTATATTCTTTATTTATCGATTTATTTATTTTTGACTCTGAGTAATAGAAAAACTCCAATATATGTATTTATTTATCTCTCCAATAAATATTCAAGGTAAGTAATTCAAAGGTAAAACAGACTTCTGTAGGGTCAGGGACCTGGGCTTCTGTGTTTTACTCTGCTGTCCTCAGCTTGCATTTTTCTCTGCACTGGCTACTGTGTTGTGACTACCATGCCCATATTTCTGTCACCCGGAACGAGGAAGGGCTGAAGGACACATCTTGCTGTTCTCCAAGGACATTTCTCTTGCTTGTATCCTATGAACTACAACTTAATCACAAGCCAGTTTTAGCTGCAAGTTTTATATAAGGTGCAGTGTTTTAATCTAAATTTGGGTTTCATTACTAAGGGAAAGGACAATGTAAATCCAGGGGCAATGAACACTATTGCCTCAGAAACTAAATCGGACAGTTTTTAATAATCAAGATTAACTGAATCCATATAAAGGAAATATAGTTCCTTCCTGATTTAGTGATAAATAAGAACAGTCCTTAGTTTCTGCCACAGCCATTAATCTCTCTAATAACTTCATAACTTTGTGAACTTTTGTATTATGCCTTTTCCATTATTCCCTTCATTTATTATGTATAACTGAAATACTTCATTTTTCAGGAAAATTTTCTTAAATCTCTCATCTTATTAATATGCTTATTCCTGTAATTTTATATCTTCCATATCATATTCTAATCTTCTCACTTGTGACACTGTAATCATTAGTTACATGCCTATATCCCCTATTAGAATATTCCTTGAGGGCAGACATTACATCTGACATGTTTTTGTAACCTCAGCCCCTAGCACATTCCTGGAACACAGTCCATTCAATCACTGCTTGTTGAAAAAAAAAAAAAATGAATGGGCTCTGTGAGGTAACTTATATGTAGTGGTATATAGAATGTTGGCAATTGTTTGATGCATGTAAATTGGAAATCAACTACTAAGTATACCACATATATTTGTCTAAGCTATCCAAGTAATATAACAAGCCCTTGAATTATTATTCTAATATAATGTAGTCAAAAGAATAAGTAGCCAAAAACACCCCCTTTCCCTGCCCCCTGATCAGGAAGTAAAGAAAATAAGACTCCTGAGCCGTGATTTCATATAACCTGTATGAAGGGGGTATCCGAAATCTGACCGCATCTTGTTTAAACTGAGAAAGAGTGGACAAAAAACCTCTTAGTTTTCAGCTCCTTTCTTATTTCAGGCAGGCCTAATGGGGACACTCAGAATTCAATGATAAAGAAAAGGAAATGATACTCTTCTGACCTAACTCCAAAAATGAAGTATTGCCTCAGAGAGAGGAAGGAGAATTTGCATATTGTGAAGCACTTAAAAAATATTTTTCTAACTTTTTCTGGGTTAAAATTGTACTATTTCTAAGTGTTTATTTTTGGGAGGTTGTGTGTGTGTGTGTGTGTGTGTGTTTTCATTCTACCATTATTCTCTAGGCAAGTATCTCCCTGGGTGAATGACATGTATATGGTATATGAAAGAATTTAGGTGTGACAAGACTGCACATATAAATCACACTCACTGAACCCTGGACCCATAACATTGACCATCTACTCTCAGGAAAATAACATATGACCCTGGCTGGTTGGCTCAGCAGTAAAGCACTTGCCAGGCCTGTAAAAGAGTCCCAGCTTTGATTCCTGGTTAGGACACACAGGAGAAGCACCCATCTGCTTCTCCAGCCCTCTCCCTTCTCTTTCTCTCTCTCTTCCCCTCCTGCAGCCATGGCTCGAAAAAGCAAGTTTACCCCTGACACTGAAGATGGCTCCATGGCCTCACCTCAAGTGCTAAAATAGCTCTGTTACCTAGTAACAGCTGCTTCAGATGGACAGAACATCAGCCCCAGGCAGGAGAGAGGTGGTTGCTGGGTGCATCACCGTGGGGCACAGGTCTGTCTCTCTACCTCCCTGTCTCTCACTTGATAGGAAGAAAAAAAGAAAAACAACATGCATAGAAGAGTCTGCAGGAAACTCCGGCGCACACATACACATACACACAACTTTTTTCTGCACATTTGCCTCTTTCTCAGCTCATTTGGAGACCTTGAATTCATTACAGGAATGCTCCCCTAACTCCTCCCCAGTTCCTAGTTTGGGTTGAGTACTGAGAAGTCCTCACTTAATTCACCCTGCACTTCCTGTAGATGTAAACATCTACCCTACATTGTCTTTATACCTTTTCCCTAAACTATTGCAAATAAAAACGCCCCAGCCCTGTGACTCCCAGGCTGCCACACTCTTTTTGCCCTAAACTTCTCCCTCATTTCTCCCTCTAGAACTTCTCCTTTCTCTCAGTCTCATGAATCTCTCCTGTGTTTCTGCCTCACCTTACACACAATCCATAACCCTCATATTCCTAGTTCAGTTTTTCATGCCCTAACTCCAATTATAAGTGAGGTAGGTATATGTCATTTTCTTAATCTCAGAGAGATAACTCAAATATTCAGTTTCATTTTGGTCACCTTTATACTTAGAATGAAACCATTGTCAAAGAGTTGTTTTAAATTTTAAATAATTACTTATAGATAAAACCAGTGCTTACATTCAAATAAATTTTTTATAAATTTTATTTAGACATTTTAATGGGGTGACATTGATCAATTAGAGTACACAGATTCAGAGAAAACATCCCCAAGTCATTTTGACATTTGATTATGTTGCATACCCATCATTCAAAGTCAAATTGTCTTTCATCACCTTCTATTTGGTTTTCTTTGTGCTACTCCCCTCCCCTCCTCTCCCTCTCCTTCCTTCCCCTTGCCCTGCTAACCACCTCACTCCTGTCCATGTCCATGAGTCTCAATTTTGTGTCCCAACTATGTATGGGATCATACAATTCTTAGTTTTTTCTGATCTACTTATTTCACTCAGTATAATGTTATCAAGGTCCATCCATGCTGTTGTAAATGAACCTATGTTATCATTTCTTATGGCTGAATAGTATTCCATAGTATATATGTATATATATGTACCACATCTTCTTTATCTAGTCCTCTATTGAAAGGCTTTTTGGTTGTTTTTATGTCTTGGCCACTATGAACAATGCTGCAATGAACATGGAGCTGCATGTGTCTTTATGTACCAGTGTTTTTGAGTTTTAGGGGTATTTACCCAGTAGAGGGATTGCTGGGTCATATGGTAGTTCTATTTTTAATTTCTTGAGGAACCACCATACTTTCTTCCATAATGGTTGTACTACTTTACATTCCCACCAGCAGTGAATGAGGGTTCCTTTATCTCCACAGCCTCTCCAACATTTGCTATTACCAGTCTTGTTTATAATAGCTAATCTAACAGGTGTGAGGTGGTATCTCATTGTAGTTTTTCTTTTTGTGTGTGTGTGGCAGAGACAGAGAGAAAATCAGAGAGAGGGACATATAGGGACAGACAGATAGGAAGGGAGGAAGATGAGAAACATCAATTCTTTGTTGCGGTTCCTTAGTTATTCATTGATTGATTTCTCATATATGCCTTGACCACGGAGCTTCAGCAGACTGAGTAACCCCTTGCTCGAGCCAGCCAGCAACCTTGGACTCAAGCTGGTGAGCCTTGCTCCAACCAGATGAGCCTGCGCTCAAGCCGGTGTCCTTGAGGTCTCGAACCTCAGTCTTCCACATCCCAGTCCGACTCTCTATCCACTGCGCTACCGCCTGGTCAGGCTCATTGTACTTATGATTTGCATTTCTCTAATAATTAGTGAAGATGAGCATCTTTTCATATATCTGTTGGCCATTTGTATTTCTTTCTGGGAGAAGTTTCTGTTCATGTCCTTTTTCCATTTTTTTTTTTTTTTATTGAATTGTTTGCTGGTTTGTTGAGTTTTGTGAGTTCTAATACCTAATATTTTGGGTATTAGACCCTTATCTGAGTTGTTTGAAAATATTATCTTCCATTTAGTTGGCTGTCTGTTTGTTTTCTTGTCAGTTTCTTTTGCTGTGCAAAAGCTTCTTAGTCTGATGTGGTCCCATTCATTTATCTTTACCTTCACTTCCCTTGCCTTTGGAGTCAAATTTATAAAATGCTCTTTATAGCCGAGGTCCAAGAGTTTAGTACCTATGTTTTCTTCTATGTAATTTATTGTCTCAGGTCTTATAATTCAAAATTAATTTTGGTACAAGGGGACAAACTATAATTGAGTTTCATTGTTTTGCATGTGGTTCTTCAGCTTTCCCAGCACCATTTGTTAAAGAGGCTTTCTTTTCTCCATTGTGTGTTGTTGGCCCCTTTATTGAAAAATATTTGACTATTATATATGTGGTTTTATTTCTGGGCTTTCTATTCTGTTTCATTGGTCTGAGTGTCTATTTTTCTGCCAATACCATGCTGTTTTGATTGTCGTGGCTCTATAATATAATTTGAAGTCAGGTATTGTAATGCCCCCAACTTTGTTCTTTTTCCTTAGGATTGCTCTGGCTATTCGGGATTTTTTATGGTTCCATATAAACCTGATAATTTTTGCTCCATTTCTTTAAAAAATGTCATTGAAATTTTTATGGGAATTGCATTGCATTTGTATATTGCTTTGGGTAATATGGTCATTTTGACTATTTATTCTTCCTATTCAAGAACAAGGAATATTTTTTCCATTTCATTGTATCTTTTTTGATTTTCCTTAACAATGCTTTGTAGTTTTTATTATATAGGTCCTTTACATTTTTTGTTATGTTTATTCCTAGGTATTTTTTATTGTTGTTGCAACCATAAAAGGGATTATTTTTTTTAAGTTCATTTTCTGATGTTTCATTGCTAACATATAGGAAGACAATGACTTATATATATTAATTTTGTATCCTGAGACCTTACTGTATTGGTTTATTGTTTCTAATAGTCTTTTTGTGGAGTCTTTGGGGTTTTTGATGTACAGAATTATATCATCTGCAAAAAGTAAACCTTTACTTCTTCTTTCCCAATATGAATGCCTTTTATTTCTTTCTCTTGTCTGATTGCTCTGGCTAGAGTTTCCAGGACGACGTTGAATAAAAGTGGAGAGAGTGGGCAACCTTATCTTATTCCTGATTTAAGAGGAAAAGTCCTCTGTTTTATGCCATTTAATATATTAGCTGATGGTTTGTCATAAATGGCCTTTATTATATTGAGATATTTTCCTTCTATACCCACTTTGTTGAGTATTTTAAGCATAAAATTATGTTATATTTCATTGAATGCCTTTTCTGCATCTATTGATAGGATCATATGGTTTTTGTTTTTTGTTTTGTTGATATGGTATATTACATTAACTGTTTTACATATGTTGAATCATCCTTGTATTTCTGGGATGAATCTCACTTGATCATGATGAATTATTTTTTTAATGTTTATTGTATTCAATTTGCTAGTATTTTGTTGTAAATTTTAGCATATGTGTTTATTAGAGATATTGGTCTGTAGTTTTCTTTTTTTGTGCTGTCCTTGCCAGGTTTGGTATGAGGGTTATGTTGGAGACATAAAATGTGTTTGAAAGTATTGCTTCTTCTTCAATTTTTTGGAAGACTTTGAGTAGAATAGAAACCGTCTTCTCTGAATGTTTGATAGAATTCACTACTATAGCCGTCTGGCCCTGGACTTTTATTTTTTGCGAGGTTTTTGATAGTTGTTTCTATTTACTCCCTGCTTATGGGTCTGTTTAGGCTATCTACTTCTTCATGATTCAGTCTAGGAAGATTGTATTGTTCTAGAAATTTATCCATTTCTTCTAGATTGTTAAATTTGGAGGCACATAGTTTTTCATAGTATTCTACAATAATTCTTTGTATGTCTGTGATATCTGTGGTGATTTCTTCTCTTTCATTTTGGATTTTGTTTATATAAGTCCTTTCTCTTTTTTCCTTAGTGGGTTTTGCCAAGGTTTTGTCAATTTTGTTGATCTTTTCAAAGAACCAGCTCCTTGTTTTATTAATTTTTTCTATACTTTTTCTGTTCTCTATTTCATTTATTTCTGCTCTGATTTTTATTATTTCCTTCTTTCTGCTGGTTTTGGGTCATTTTTGTTCTTATTTTTCTAGTTCCTTAAGATGTGATGTTAAGTTGTATACTTGGGCTCTCTCTCATTTGTTCATATAGGCCTGTAATGATATTAACTTTCCTCTTATTACTGCTTTAGCTGCATCCTAGAGATTCTGATCTGTCATATTGTCATTTTCATTTGTCTTATATATCTTCTGCTCTCTGCTTTTATTTCTTCTTTGACCAACTTATTTTTTAGAAGTATGTTGCTTAATTTCCACATTTTTGTGAGTTTGTTTACTTCTTTTTGCTATTGAATTCCAGTTTCAAAGTTCTGTGGTCAGAGAATATGCTTGGTATAATTTCAATCTTTCTGAACTTGTTTATGTAATTTTTGTGGCCCAATATATGTTCTATCTTGAAAATGTTCCATGTACACTGGAGAAAAATGTATACTTTGGAGGTTTGGCATGAAATGTCCTATAGATGTCTATCATTTCCAATTATTCTAGTGTTTTGTTTAAAGCACATATTTCCTTATTGATTTTTGGTTTGGATGAACAATCTAGAGCTGTCAGTGGTGTATTGAGGTCTCCAAGTATGATTGTATTTTTGTCGGTTTTTATTTTTAGATCAGTTAGTAGATGTCTTCTATAATTGGTGCTCCTTTGTTTGGTGCATATATATTAAGAAGTGTTATGTTTTCATGATTCAATGTCCCCATTATCATTATGAAATGACCATCTTTATCTCTGATTATCTTTGCTGTCTTGTAGTCAGCATTGTTAGATATGAGTGTGGCTACACCTGCTTTTCTTTGTATATTATTTGGTAGAGAATCATTTTTCAACCTTTCACTTTGAATTTATTTTTGTCCTTGTAGCTTAGATATGTTTCTTGAAGGCAGCATACTTTTGGAGTTTCTTTTTTGATCCATTCTTCTACTCTGTGTCTTTTTGTTGGTGAATTCAATACATTTACATTTAATGTAATTATTGACACTTGAGTGTTTTTTATTGCCATTTTATATATTGCTTTTTGATAGCTCTGTATCTTGTTTGGTTCTTCTCATTTTTTTTTTTGTTGTTGTATTCCATACTTCTTTTCTCTGTTTCTCTCTTTTTTTAAGCCATATGTTTCTGTAGTGGCTTTTTCAGGTGTTGTTATCATTGAGGAACAGAAAGGATATATATCATATTCATTGTAGTACATTATCTCATGAGTGCTTCTGCACTCCATTCTCCTTTGAAACTTTTAATCTTGGTCCTCTCCCCTTTTTTGTTTTTGTTGTCACAGATTAATCTTGTTTTTATTGTGATCTTGATGATGGAGCTTTTACTTGTGATTTTGTTTTGTTTTGTTCTTTGTATCCGGTTGGATAACTTCCTTTAGTATTTCCTGAAGTGTGAATTTTCTGGTGATAAATTTTCTCATCTTTTCTATATCTGTGAACGTTTTTATTTTCCCTTTGTATTTTTAATTTTTATTTATTTATTCATTTTAGGTGGGGAGAGAGAGAGAAAGAGAGAGAGAGAGAGAAGGGGGAGGAGCAGGAAGCATCAACTCCCATATGTGTCTTGACCAGGTAAGCCAGGGTTTTGAACCAGCAACCTCAGTGTTTCTAGGTTGGCGCTTTATCCACTGCGCCACCACAGGTCAGGCTTCCCTTTGTATTTGAAGGATATTTTTGACAGATATAGTATTCTTGGCTGGAAGTTCCTTCTTTCAGTACTTTAAATATTGGGGTTCACTCTCTTCTGGCTTGTAAAGTTTCTGCTGAGAAATCTGATATTAACCTAATGGGCCTTCCTTTATATGTTGTATTCTTCTTTTCCGTGGCTGACTTTCCCAGAGAATTTTTTTCTTTGTCATTGGTTTATGATATTTTCATTACAATGTGTCTTGGAGTAGGTCTGTTTGGATTAAGGTGATTTGGTGTTCTGTTTGCTTCTTGGATTCGAGGCTCTAATTCTTTCCACAGGCTTTGGAAGTTCTCTTCTATTATTTGTTTTAATATGTTCTCCATTCCATTTTTTCTGTCTTCTTCTGATATAACCATTATTCTTATGTTGCTCTTTCTTATGGAGTCAGAATATTCATTTAGGGCTTTCTCTTTTTTTTTGAATTCATGAGTCTCTCCTCTTTTCTCTGTAGTGTCTCTAGTTGCCTGTCTTTTATGTCACTAATTTTTTCCTCTATCTGGCCTCTTCTGTTAGCTAAGCTTGTTACCTCATTTTTCAGTTCATGTATTGAGTTTTTCATATCTGCTTGATTCCTTTCATAGTTTTAATTTTCTTGGTGAAGTATTTTTTTGTTTATTGAATTGTTTCTTGAGCTTGCTAAATCACTTTTCCATGATTTCTGTCCCTGAGTATTTTTAGAACTTTCATTTTTAATTTTCTGTCATTTAACTCCAAAGTTTTCAAGCAATTGAAATTTTTTTCTAGATATTTTTCATCATCTATCTGAGCTACATCTCTGTCCTTTGATCTATGATATTTTATTTCTTTTTCATTAATGGCATTTGAGGATGGTATTGTTAATAACACTAATAAGAAATGATTAGAAAAATAAAATTAAAAAAATACTGTGAAAAAATGAAAATTTTATTATGATAAGTGGAACAAAAACTACATAGAACAGGAAACCAGAGCTGGTGAAAATTGCAAAGAGATAAATAATGAAGTATAAAACACACAAAATGCCACAAAGAAAAATATGAGTCAAAAATAAAATAATTTGTTTATAAATGACAATCGAGTGAAAGAAAAAGTAAAAGAGAAAAAAGGAGACAAGGAGAAAAAAGAAAGAAATGGTTAAGGTTTTTGAAATGTAACCCTCATAAAAAAAAAAGAAAAATGAAAAAAATGTAACACCTATGGTTAATGAAGTTCAAAATGAAAAAGAAAGAATAATATGGAAAGAAGATAAAATGACCAAAGTGGAAAAAGAGATTAAAAGAACAAGAAAAAAAATGAAAAAAGTTATAAAAAATGTAACTTTCTGGTTTTGAGAGGTAGTTTCTTCTTTTTTTTTTCTTTTCAGCAGGTGGCGCTGTACCACAGATTATGCCCCTGTGGCACTCTTAAATAGAGATTTTCTGATGTGTTGCTATGGCAATGACATAATCTGGGCCTTAGTCCTGTTGGTTGGCAGGACTTGTTAGGATTTGCAGGCTCTGACAATGGGAGAGTCAGTTTTCCAGGTGCCTCTTCCCCTGTCTCTCCCTTTTGAACAACAGCCTAGGGACTCAGCTGTGATGTTACCACAGCCACTGCTTTCAGGGCAAGAGGCTCTAAAAGCTGTCAAGTCCTTCCTCCAGCACTGCTCAAAGCCCAGTTCTGGGTAAGGCTGTGCCATCCAGAGCCTCCAGTGTAAGCAGGCAGGGCAGGGAGCCGATTGCTGATTAGGCACCTTTTTAAAGGCCCCCAGGCATGTCTAGTATGCCTCAGAACTCTGCGGATCTAATCTCCACAGGTTTTTCTTCTTTGTGCTCTGTATGGAAGCCCACAGCCCAGCCCCCATGACTTCCACAGTGCACTTGGAGGTCTGCTCCACAGGAATGCACTTTATGACCTTTATCAGCTCAAGAAGGCACCCCTTCCTGACAAGTCTAGGCCCAGGGATTCCAGCTCTTGCGCACTTCCTATGCTATTGGTTGGGGAGCCAGTATCACACAAAAACTCTGGCTACAGCTCACACAGAACTCCACTGCTGACAATCTTGGGCCTAGCCCTCCACGCCAGAGGCGCCAGGTGGAGCCACTCACACACTACCCATGATCGCAGACCCAGGAGTGCACAAAACCCAAAGCCATTCCGGTGCTGGCCTCCACAGGCAACCCACTCAGCCACCTGTGCTAGAGTCTGCTGTTTGTGCTATCTCCATGTCTGCTGATCCCGGGCCAAGCTGGTGTGCTCTCTCTTCTGCTTGATCATCTGTCCTAGCCCAGCTTCTTCCCTCTGCCCCAGATCCTCCATTTCTCTTGGTTCCAGGCAAAAGCAGCCCTTCCTCAGATCAGTGAGGAAAGTGGAATACTCTGTTCTCCGTCTTATTTCCTTATGAGTGGATTATATATTCATCCACCTTTTCACCCAATCATATCTTTGTTTGGTGTGTGTATACAGTGTATCTGTAAAGTCATGGTGCACTTTTGACCGGCCACAGGAAAGCAACAAAAGACGATAGAAATGTGAAATCTGCACCAAATAAAAGGAAAACTCTTCCAGTTTCACACTTATTCAGTGCAGTTCAATGTGGGCTCATGCACAGATGTTTTAGGGCTCCTTAGGTAGCTATTTCTACCTCTACAGACGTCACTGACTGATGGCCTACCAGAACGGGGTTTCTCCACCAAACTGCCCATTTCCTTCAACTGCTTATCCCACCAAGTAATGTTATTCCTATATGGTGGTGCTTCTTTATAAACTCGCCAATATTCACGTTGCACTTTGGTCACAGAGTTGAATTTAGCAAGCCACGGAACACACTGAACTTTCCTCTGTATCATCCATATCTCGACTGGCATGGCCGTGGGCTGCTCCGCTGTATACACAGTGTTATGTCATCCTCTGCGCATGCATACATGCTGCCACATCATCCTACAGAAACTGGGAGGGTTTTCCTTTTATTTGGTGCAGATTTTACATTTCTATCATCTTTTGATGCTTTCCTGTGCCGGTCAAAAGTGCACCATGACTTTACAGACACACTGTATTTCAGGTGCTCCTGAGATTGTTTTTCTGTCTCTAGTTGTTGAATTTGTTAAAATTTCAGGGGAAGATATTGGGAGCACCACTCATGGTGCCAGTTCTCTGAAATCACTGGAGATTAAAATAATTTAACAACTGATTCTCTACCCTCATGACTGTTTTAAGTATAAAAAATGATATACTGAAAAGTTAGTTTGTTATTTCATACATTTAATACTTAAATAACAATAATAAAACAGGCACACAAAACTAGATTGTTATAAGAAAGAGTTTTAAAATACAGTATTAAGCCCTGGCCGGTTGGCTCAGCGGTAGAGCGTCGGCCTAGCGTGCGGAGGACCCGGGTTCGATTCCCGGCCAGGGCACACAGGAGAAGTGCCCATTTGCTTCTCCACCCCTCCGCCGCGCTTTCCTCTCTGTCTCTCTCGTCCCCTCCCGCAGCCAAGGCTCCATTGGAGCAAAGATGGCCCGGGCGCTGGGGATGGCTCTGTGGCCTCCGCCCCAGGCGCTAGAGTGGCTCTGGTCGCAACATGGCGACGCCCAGGATGGGCAGAGCATCGCCCCCTGGTGGGCAGAGCGTCGCCCCTGGTGGGCGTGCCGGGTGGATCCCGGTCGGGCGTATGCGGGAGTCTGTCTGACTGTCTCTCCCTGTTTCCAGCTTCAGAAAAATGGAAAAAAAAATACAGTATTAATTACTTAAAATATTAAGTAATACTTGTCAAAAAACAATAAAATTATTATTTAAGATATTACCAATGACAGCTTGTCAGCCTCTGGTTGTTTGGAACTTTTTCTGTTTACATTATATGTTTGTTTCCTGAAGGAACAAATGTGAGGGAATTCATCAAAGGTATAATGGGTTTTAAGAAATGAGTAAATAAATATTACAAGCATAGTTCTGTCAAATTTTTTCACTTATGGATGGAATGAACATTACTATGGGCACTTAGAATATGCTGTTGCACAAATGAATTTTAAAAAAGAGTAAGGAATGTAAATTTGTGATTTCCACATTGGGCAGCTGTCTAGGCACCCACCTTAGAGTGGACCCTGATTACAAGTGCCATTTTAACAACTGTTCCCTGAATTCAGCAAAAGTTAGGTATCGGTTCTGCCAAACTGGGGCAAACCACCTGAATCCCACTACTGTATAAAGCACTTAATAGATTGCTGGACACATAGTAAAGCAAAAAATGCAAGCAGGATTTAATGTCTATCAGTAAACGAGGACTACAGGGGTTTCTTAGATTCTGCTTAACTAAGATGCCTAGTTAATTGTTTCTCTCTTTTTTCTTGTTCATTATTTTTTTTAAATTTATTTATTAAATTTAATGCAGTGACATTGATAAATCAGGGTACATATGTTGAGAGAAAACATCCCTAGATTATTTTGACATTTGATTGTGCTGTATACCCCCTCCCCCAAAGTTAAATTGTCTTCTGTCACCTTCTATCTGGTTTTCTTTGTGCCCCTCCCCTCCCCCAACCCCTCTCTCCTTCTTCACCCCATACCCCCTCCCCCCACCCCCCACCCTCCACCCCTGTTGCCATCACATTCTTGTTCATGTCTCTGAGTCTCATTTTTATGTCCCTTCTATGTATGGATTCATGTAGTTCTTAGTTTTTTTTTCTAATTTACTTATTTCACTCTGTATAATGTTATCAAGGTCCATCTATGTTATTGTAAAGGGTCCGATGTCATCATTTCTTATGGCTGAGTAGTACTCCATAGTATATATGTACCAAAGCTTTTTAATCCACTTGTCCTCTGACAAACACTTGGGTTGCTTCCAGATCTTCGCTATTGTGAACAATGCTGCCACAAACATGGGGGTGCATTTCTCCATTTCGAGCCGTTCTATGGTGTCCTTGGGGTATATTCCTAAAAGTGGGATAGCTGGGTCAAAAGGCAGTTTGATTTTCAGTTTTTTGAGGAATCTCCATACTGTTTTCCACAGAGGCTGCACCAGTCTGCATTCCCACCAGCAGTGCAGGAGGGTTCCCTTTTCTCCACATCCTTGCCAGCACTTACTCTGTGTTGTTTTGTTGATGAGCCCCATTCTGACTGGTATAAGGAGATATCTCATTGTGGTTTTAATTTGCATTTCTCTAATGATTAGTGATGTTGAGCATTTTTTCATATGCCTATTGGCCATGAAATGTATGTCCTCTTTGGAGAAGTGTCTATTCATCTCTTTTGCCCATTTTTGGATTGGATTGTTTGTCTTCCTGGTGTTGAGATTTATGAGTTCTTTATAAATTTTGGTTATTAATCCCTTATCAGACGTATTGTCAAATATGTTCTCCCATTGTGTAGTTTGTCTTTTTATTCTGTTCTTGTTGTCTTTAGCTTTTATTCTGTTCTTGTTGTGCAAAAGCTTTTTAGTTTGATATAGTCCCATTTGTTTATCCTGTCTTTTATTTCACTTCCCCATGGAGATAAATCATCAAATATATTGCTCCGAGAGATGTTGGAGAGCTTACTGCCTATGTTTTCTTCTAAGATGCTTATGGTTTCACGCCCTACATTTAAGTCTTTTATCCATTTTGAGTTTATTTTTGTGAGTGGTGCAAGCTGGTGATCTAGTTTCATTTTTTTGCAGGTAGCTGTCCAATTTTCCCAACACCATTTGTTAAAGAGGCTGTCTTTACTCCATTGTATTTCCTTGCCTCCTTTGTCAAATATCAGTTGTCCATAGAACTGTGGGTTTATTTCTGGGTTCTCTGTTCTGTTCCATTGATCTATATGCCTGTTCTTATGCCAGTACCAGGCTGTTTTGTGTACAATGGCCTTGTAGTATAACTTGATATCAGGAAGTGTGATACCTCCCACTTTATTCTTCTTTTTTAAGATTGCTGAGGCTATTCGTGTTCTCTTTTGGCTCCATATAAATTGTTGGAATATGTGTTCTTTATCTTTGAAGTATGTCATTGGTATTTTAATTGGTATTGCATTGAATTTATAGATTGCTTTGGGTAATATAGACATTTTAATGATGTTTATTCTTCCTAACCATGATCACGGTATATGCTTCCACTTGTTTGTATCTTCCTTGATTTCTTTTATCAATGCTTTGTAATTTTCCAAGTACAAGTCTTTAGTCTCCTTGGTTAAGTTTATTCCTAGGTACTTTATTTTTTTGGTTGTAATTGTGAAGGGGATTGTTTCCTTAATTTCTCTTTCTGACTGTTCATTGTTGGTGTATAAAAATGCCTCTGATTTCTGAGTATTGATTTTATATCCTGCCACTTTGCTGAATTCATTTATCAGGTCCAGTAGCTTTTTGACTGAGACTTTAAGGTTTTCTATATACAATATCATATCATCTACAAATAATGATAGTTTTACTTCTTCTTTTCCCACTTGAATTCCTTTTATTTCTTCTTCTTGTCTGAGAGCTGTGGCTAGGACTTCCAGGACCATGTTAAATAAGAGTGGTGAAAGGGGGCACCCCTGCCTTGTTCCTGATCTTAAGGGTATTGCTTTTAATTTTTTCCCATTGAGTATGATGTTGGCTGTGGGTTTCTCATAGATGGCTTTTATCATGTTGAGGTATGTTCCCTGTATTCCCACTTTGCTGAGAGTTTTGATCATGAATGAGTGCTGGATTTTATCAAATGCTTTTTCTGCATCTATTGAAATTATCATATACTTTTTCTCCTTCTTTTTGTTTATGTGATGAATCACAATAATTGATTTATGAATATTGTACCATCCTTGCCTCCCCAGAATAAATCCCACTTGATCATGGTGTATGATTTTTTTCCATATATTGTTGGATCTGGTTTGCTAATATTTTGTTGAAGATTTTAGCATCTATATTCATCAGAGATATTGGCCTATAATTTTCTTTCTTTGTGTTGTCTTTGCCTGGTTTTGGAATCAGAATTATGCTCACCTCATAAAAGGAGCTTGGAAGTCTTCCTTCCTCTTGAATTTTTTGAAATAGTTTGAGAAGGATAGGAGTTAGTTCTTCTTTCAATATTTGGTAGAATTCTGTTGTGAAGCCATTGGGCCCTGGACTTTTCTTTGTTGGGAGTTTTTTCATAACTGTTTCGATCTCCTTTGTTGTAGTCGGTCTGTTTAGGTTTTCTGATTCTTCCAGATTGATTTTTGGAAGATTGTATGTTTCAAGGAATTTGTCCATTTCATCTAGGTTGTCTAGTTTTTTGGCATACACTTCTTCATAGTATTTTCTTATAATATTTTGTATTTCTGTTATGTCAGTTGTTATTTCTCCTCTCTCATTTCTAATTTTATTTATTTGAGTCCTCTCTCTCTTTTTCTTGGTGAGTCTAGTTAAAGGTTCATCAATCTTGTTTACCTTTTCAAAGAACCAGCTCCTAGTTTCATTTATCTTCTGTCTTGTTTCTTTAGCCTCTATCTCATTTATTTCTGCTCTGATCTTTATTATTTCCTTCCTTCTACTACATTTGGGCCTTACTTGCTGTTCATTTTCTAGTTCTTTTAGATGCAGGGTTAAGTTGTTTATTTGAGCTTTTTCTAGCTTCTGAAAGTGTGCCTGTAGTGCTATGAACTTCCCTCTCAGCACTGCTTTCGCTGTGTCCCATAAATTTTGAGTTGTTGTATTCTCATTGTCATTCGTTTCTAGGAATTTTTTTATTTCTTCTTTGATCTCATTCTTAATCCATTCATTATTTAACAACCTGCTATTTAGTTTCCATGTGTTTGAGAATTTTTGAGCTTTTCTGTTGTGATTCATTTCTAGTTTCATGCCGTTGTAATCGGAGAAAGTGCTTGATACGATTTCAGTCTTCTTAAATTTGTTGAGAGCACTTTTGTGCCCTAACATGTGGTCTATCCTAGAGAATGTACCATGAGCACTTGAAAAGAATGTATATTCTGCTGCTTTAATGTGAAAGGTTCTGAAGATATCTATTAAATCGAGTTGATCTAGTGTTTCCAATAAGTCTGCTGTTTCTTTGTTAATTTTCTTTCTTGAGGATCTATCTAGTGATGTTAGTGGGGTATTGAAATCCCCTACTATTATAGTATTGCTGTTGATCTCGCCCTTTAAATCCATCAAAGTCTGCTTTATATATTTAGGTGCTCCTATATTAGATGCATAGATATTTATAATAGTTATATCTTCCTGTTGGATTACTCCCTTTATCATTATGTAGTGGCCGTCTTTATCTCTTACTATATCCTTTGTTTTAAAGTCCAATTTGTCTGATATAAGTATTGATACCCCAGCTTTTTTTTCATTTCCATTTGCATGAAACGTTTTTTTCCATCCTTTTACCTTCAGTCTATGTGTGTCTTTTGTTCTAAGGTGTGTCTCTTGTAATCAACATATGTATGGGTCCTGTTTTCTTATCCATGCAGCTACCCTATGTCTTTTGATTGGATCATTTAATCCATTTACATTTAAGGTTATTATTGATATGTAGTTGTTTATTGCCATTTTCTTCTTTAAAGGTGTATTCCTTTTTTTTTTTTTTTTTTTGCTGTATTCTTTTCCCACTTTGATCTGTTTACACCAGGCCCCTTAATATTTCCTGCAGCATTGGTTTGGTTTTAATGAATTCCTTGAGTTGTTTTTTGTCTGGGAAGCTTTTTATTTCTCCTTCGATTTTAAACAATAGCCTTGCTGGATAAAGTAGTCTTGGTTGTAGGTTCTTGTTCTGCATTATTTTGAATATTTCTTGCCATTCCCTTCTGGCCTCAAGTGTTTCTGTTGAGAAGTCAGATGTCATTCTTATGGGGGCTCCTTTGTAGGTGATAACTTTTTTTTCTCTTGCAGCTTTTAATATTTTCTCTTTATCACTTAGCTTTGGTATTTTAATTATGATGTGTCTTGGTGTAGGTTTCTTTGGGTTTCTCTTTAATGGTGTCCTCTGTGCTCCTTGGATTTGTGAGAGTTTCTCTTGTATTAATTTAGGGAAGTTTTCAGCTATGATATGATTGAACAGAGTCTCTATCCCTTGTTCTTTTTTCTTCTTCTTCAGGAACCCCTATGATACGGATCTTATTTCTCTTCATGTTGTCACCGAGCTCTCTAAGAGTTTCCTCTGACTTTTTTAGTCTTTTTTCTCTTTTCTTTTCTGCTTTCATGCCTTCATTCCAGTTGTCCTCTAACTCGCTGATTCGATCCTCTGCTCTATCTATCCTGTTTTTAATTCCTTCCATTGTGGTCTTTATTTCTGATATTGTATTTGTCGTCTCCAACTGATTCTTTTTTATACTTGCTATTTCTTTATTTAGGTTTTCAAACTGCCCCTCCATTGTTGTTCTAAGATCCCTAAGCACCCTTGCAATCATTATTTTGAACTCCACATCTGGAAGTTTGATTATTTCCATATCACTCAGTTTATCTCTTGAAGGTGTCTCTTGTGGTTTTATTTGGATTGCACTCCTTTGTCTTCTCATCCTCTTTTTTTTTATTTGTAGAGTTGGTTGAGTCTAGGCTTGGTGTTGTCTGCCTCCAGTTTTCAGTTGTGTTATTTCTAGGTCTTCTTGGGTTGGTATCAGCTGTTATCTGTAATCCACTTTCACATTTGGGCAGCTTTGAAGTCTTGATTTGTTTGTTTTCTTAACAGGTGATAGTCTTGTTTACTGATCTCTGCAGGGGGCTTCCTTGAAACTGTATCCAGGAATGCGGTGGGTGTAACCTGAGACTCTGAAGGCCTCTTTAGCCAGCTAGACTCACTGGGGGCAGGGTGTTTTCTCAGCTTCAGTAGGGGGAGGTGTATCTCAGATCTCCATGGAGACCTGAGTTACTGCCCCTCCTCCCCACTTCTTGTTTCAGCTGTGTCTTGTTGCGCTGATTGGAGCTGGAGAGATGTCCGGAGGTCTCTGATCCGGAAGCACTTCAGCTCTGTTTTGTGAAAGGTTCAGTCCCTCCCCCAGCTATGGCCACCTCCAGCATGGATGAGTCAGCCCTTTTAGCTCCTCTCCTGCATTCCTTATCCCCTCACAGTCTGTCCCTCTCCCTGTCCTCTCCACCTGGGAGATAAGCTGGTCCTTTCAACGCACCTCACTCCCTGGTCACCAGGCAAGTGGCTGTGAGCAGTAGTTTCTGCTCCCCTCCCTCCGAGATCCTCTCTGGGCTCTCAGCCCCACCCCCCTCCATTCCAGCAAGCAGAGGAGGTTCAGGGGCTCCCTACCAGGACTCCTGTGATTTCCTCTTTGCTCCTTGGTTTTTGAGAGCCGTTCTTGCAGTTCAGAGTTGGTTTTTCATGCTGATTTTTCCTAAATTGATTTGTATTCCAGTTTGGTGGTGAGAACTGGGCGTCTGTGCATGCACCTACTCCGCTGCCATCTTTTTTTCCCCTTGTTCATTATTTTTTAATATTCATTTTACTTCATGCTACAGACACTTTTCATTGTGAAGAAAAAGATGACTACATTTTTGAGATACTGTTTTTGATATTTAGTCAATGATACTAAAATTTTTTGATCAATTATTTTACATGCAATAACTTTAAGTGATGCTAAGTTCCATGATATTTGTTTATTTGGTTTGCTGATGCTTCTCTAGGCTTTACATTATTACTGTCAAATTGTTCCTGGATCACCTGGTAATAAATGAAATAATGCATTTTTCTTTATATACACTGTATTTATAAAACCAACTCAAGTATGAGTATTATGTCAACACAGACAAGGGAACTGTTTTCACTAAGTTTATAATTTAGTCAAAATAAAATATGTTCAAAAATATAATGCAACTCTGGGAAAATGACACTGAAAATAACCAACCCTCCCCTAATTCAAATACAAAGTCATTATAGGTAAAATAGATAACCATTATATAACCATAATAGACAAGACAGAAATATTAAAGAAATCTACTATAAATAATAATAAAAAAAGAGTAGAAATATGTCCATGCTCAGGAAATTGAAAATAATTAGAACAAAATAATCATAATTGAAGCTGATGGTCTGTTGGATTCTGGATCTGGAAGTAGTCAGAAGCTTCTAGGAGGGCAACTTCTGTGAGGTAGAAAATATTCAATATGCTCTGGGCATATACTGGGAACAAAGCCAAACTCACTGTTGGAAACCAGTGACTGGGATCAGGTTTTCTACTTGGCACATAAGAGGGAAAAAATTCCCTGTGCTAGGGCTTTACCTACTATGGAACAATTTGCTTCAGGAGGGAGGATTGGTCCAACCTTCTAACCAGGAACTGGGACTAACCCTCCGTGGTTGGAAGCCTGGATCTTTGAATTACTCTATAGTGTAAATTCCTCAAACTTTTAAAATAAGACCTGATTATGTACTGGGGTCCTAGGGGCTCAAACTATCAAACATCTGAATAAATCTAATACTACCAAAAAATGTAATAATAATCACAAGATTCCAGAGGAAATTAAAATACAAAAGTAATTGAAACATATTTATCATGACTACTCTTAGGATTCTAAATATTGTAAATCAAGAAATAACATGAGTTAAAAATATACTAAAAATAAAATGAAGCAAAATGAAACAAATATAGGTAAATATAAACAATTGAGAAATTATTTAAATAATAATATTTTTAAAAGAAAAAAATCATAAAAAGTATGGATTAACTTTAAAGGGGTATAGGAAACTGAAAGTAAAAGGTACTAAGAAATTAATATAAAAAGAAGCATTAAAACAAGGATATCAATATATTAAAGAGTTATTAAAACAATAGATAGATTAATATGACAAAATAAGTTTAAGAGTAATTGAAGAAGACCAAATGTGTGCAATTATAGAGAACAAATATTTAATGAGATGGTGGATGGGACTAACATGACTTCATCAATTTAAAAACCAACACCAAAAATGCTCAGGACAGATAAAATTAAATCCATGCTTAGTAAAACTATATAACATCAAGATAAAGGATAAATATAAAATCTTAGGTTATACCATAAATAAAAGACAATTTTTCTTTAATGGCTTTATAGCAGGCTTCTTATAAACAGATATCGGAGAGATATCAGACAACAGATATTAGACACAGTGGGGAAAATACGTTCAAAATCATAAGAGATAGACAAATTTCAGTGAACATTTTTATATTCAGCTGAACAATTATCCAAAAGTAAAGGCATTTCTAGACTAGCAAGGTATAAAAGATTGTACCATCTTCATCACAGGATATAATTTAGGAGAAAATAAATAAATCAGAGAAAATCAATGGAATGCAAAAACAATGGGTAACCCAAAATATTTTAACATGTATTGATTTATTTCATTAACTATTTCTGCACATAAAATAATTATAAATTTTTGTTTTTAAAAATGTAGAACTAAATTCTAAAGAATGGTATAAGAAAGATGAAAGAAAGAAAGTTTCCTGGATTATTCAGGTGAAATTAAGCCTTATTTTGTATGATAAGGTTGATAAAGATATTAAATAGTTTAAGATATTGTGAGGAAAATGAGCAGTGACAGATTGGATACATAAAAATAGATAATAATCAGGATATATATGACAAAAGAGTTCAGACCCACAACCTCTTCATCAATCAGCCTGAGAATCCAATTTATAACTTCTGCAGCAATTGGTCCAGAGTGACTGTGACTTAACTGATATATAAAACAAGACAAATACAAGTAAGGATATAAAAGATTTGAACAAAATAATTAAAGTATTTGTTGTGAAAGATACAGAATTCATTAAAATATAATATATAACATTATGTATAATATAATATGCACTGTAGTGAATAAATCCAATATATTTAAAAACTTAAATAGAAAATGTTCTCAAATGTATATTTACAACCCATATTTTGTCATGGTGGAAAATAAAACTGCATAAGCCAGTGAGCATTTTGAAAGTGTAATAATTAGATAAAAAATTTTCCCAAAAAAATATGTTAAGCAGAATGATTTTAAGGGGTATTTTATAACCTTCAAGAAATAAATAATGAATAACTTCCAGAAACTGTTTTAGACAACAGGGAAAAAAATTTGTTCTGAAAATTTTATTTAAATGGAATCATACAATATGTAGCCAGTCTCTTGTATCTGATTTTTTTATATAGCATCATGTTTTAAAGGATCATCTCTATTGTAGTATCTGTCAGAAGTGAATTTTTGTTATGGTTGAATAGTATTTCATTGTATGGATACACTACATTTTGTTTAACCATTCATCAGGTGATGAACATTTAGGTTGTTTCTACTTTTTGGTTACCCAAAATATTTTACACAGTGTTTATGAAGAATATATAAAATTAAATAATAATATACACCTATCTCACTTATAGTTATTGAAAATAATCAATAAAAGATTTTGAAATGAAATTCAGCTAAGTTAAAAACACGGCTTTTTAAATCTTTTATAATTAAATTGATTGGGATAGCATTAGTTAATAAAATTATATAGATTCCAAATGTACAATTCTATAATACATCATCTAATATTCTACTGTGTGCCCACCACCCAAAGTCAAATACCTCACTATATATTTTGATCATACAGGATTTAACCCTAAGAATACATTCATATACAACTTCATGCCCTCTATTAGTAATTACACTACATTAGTTAAAGGAAAAAGATGGTTATTACCAAGATGCAAAGTCTTTTTAATTCAGTATTTTTAGTAAATAAATAAGTGAAATAAATAACTTTTTATAATACTTTCATGAAATACATTATAACTTAAAACTTTAAGTGATAGTAGGTAGGGTAAAGCTTTTTAAAAAGACATTAATATAAAATTTGTAAGTGTAAAAAATGATAATCTCATTACACTAAAATTAAATATTTCTCTAAAACAAAACACTGTAAATCAAAGTAGAAGCATGTTGAATTTAAAATAATATACAAACTAGGAGAAAATATTTTCAACATATATACAAAGATTAATATCCTAAATATACTAAAAAGCCCTTACACAATTAAATAGTAAAAAAATAAATTTAAAAAAATCTCAAAAAGAAGATAGACCAGTGTTATAAAGGCAAGTCATAAAAAAAAAAAGAAATATTTTTGGTCAGTAAATTGGAAAAAATGTTTTCTAAGAAATCAGTGAGGCATCACCAAGTGATGGCACAGTGAGTAGACCATGGACATGGAAAAAGAGGACCCAGGTTTGAAACCCTGAGTTTGCTGGCTTAAGTACAGGCACTCCAGTTTGAGTGTGGGGTCATTAGCTTGAGTGTGGGATCATAGACTTGACCCCATGGTCACTGGTTTGAGCCCAAAGGCCACTAGCTTAAAACCCAAGGTTGCCAACTTGAGTCCAAGGTCACTGGCTTGAGCTAGGGGTCACTGGCTTAGCTGGAGGCCCTGGTCAAGGCATATATGAGAAAGTAATCAATGAACAACTAAGGTGCCACAATAAAGAATTAATGCTTCTCATCTCTCTCCCTTTATCTACTGTGCCACTACAAGTTGGGCAAATAATTCTTATCTTGTTTGATAACATTAATTGACCCATATGCCTGCTCAGTTTGAATGTGTTGTTGCATTACTATAAGATAAAAATACCACTATTTTCTGAATACTATATTACTAGGAATTAACTCAGTATATTTCAAAATACAAAAATAATTTTTAAATCTCTCATAAAAAATCAGTTGAAAAGTACTTGTTATCTTTCATTAAATCCTTTGAATTTTTTTAATAGTATAAAGTTTCCACTATGCTTTTTACCAGGTTTCTTTTAGTGTTCATTAAACCTGTTAGAATTCTGAAAAGTTATTATTATTTTTTTTACTTTGCCTTTATTTGTTAGTTTTTTATGTGTAAATAATTTTATTTTCTCAAGAAGAGTCTAGAGACCACACAGAGCTAGCATATTTTTTGGCATTGGTACTCCTTTTAATCTTTACCTTGTAGCTCATATCAAAGTTGTAATTGTTTGCTAGCCAGCAAAACCTAATGGCTCCCTCTGGTCAAAAGCTGTCAACAGCAATCTATCCAACAGTGAGGGCATTGCCTTAAATAAAAAAGCATCACATATGGTCGTATTCCTTGGTGAGCTACAAACAAGGTAGGGTTTAACTTTTTCAAATACAAAATCATTACCAACCCAACATAGTAAAACTGGGCACTAACATGTTATTAATAGAGTCTAGCAAATCATTACTAGAGAATAGCACTTCTTGGTTCATTACAGTCCTATAGGTGAAAGACAAACCAAGCACTTAACACTAGTGTTTTTTCTTTCCTTGATTTGGCAATGTGGCAATAAGTCTGTTTCTTAGATGTTGGATGATGATTTATTAGGTGTCCAAAAGTAAACCCCTACATCACAATGTATAAAGAAAACAGGCCTCAAATGATCAGTCCAGATTTCCTGCTAAGTATAAAGACTGCTAAATTCATTAGGGAATTCAACAAAGAAAAACACTACAACATTAAGAAAAAGAATTGTCTCCAAACTCTGAAAAGTGCTGTTTAGGAAATTCTGAGATTGGTGATTTGTTTAACATTTGTGTTATCACAATGGTATTGTGTAAACCTACTGACACAGTCCAGTATAATGACTCTGAACATCAAACCAACAGGCTAATTACAATTCTTGTCTTTTAAAAATAGTTGTAGTCATAGCATTCCAATATTTTCCACTTGTGGGCCAGCATTTGGATATTTTTAAATCAGAATGAATCAGAGATAATGCTGCTAACTATACTCGCCTCTTTATTCTTTTTGCATTTTCACATAAATGCCAAAATTTTCTTAGTAATTTCTTAGAATGAACCCCAACAAAGTGTTCCTACTCTCTCAGTTTTCAGGCAATCCAAATTTAAGCAGAATAAAAGGAAAATATTCACCAAATAGTTTTTATACTAGAGCTTTCCCTCTCTCAGTCAACTTTATATAATATATTGTGTGTGATGGTGTGTGGATTGTTCTCAAGTTAGAAGGAAAACTCATAAACTATTACATTGAACTTAGTAGGGTGCATAAAACGTGTCTAATCTTAATCTAAAGAAATGATTATTTAGATGTAGACTTTAGGTAATACATTGAAGGAGAGAATAAACAGCCTTAGGTCAGATAGAAGAAGAACTTTCACTTGCTTGTTTATGTTAAACACAATGTACAGTAGGGTAGGTACTATGTAAAATTAGGGAGTTGCATTGTTCTGTTATGAGAGAAATAGTAAATAAAACTTTAAGAATGTCTACAAAACAAGCATATGGCACATAATTTTACTGATTTCTTTCTAATTAGAATACTTGCATGACTGGTAGGAAATTCATACACCTACATAAATTTTAGACAATTCACTAAATGCTGCCATGTTCTGCTATGGAGATCTCCAAAAAGTGCATGCAATATTCTCCTTTAGAGATGATCATACGCAACTGATGACAAGTCTTATTGGAATCTGCCATTGGTGCGATCACACGAATTCATCTCACAGCTGCACTAAATGTGGGGAAGCCTTCAGTCTAAATTCAAACACATGAGAATAGCTTTGGTTTAGTGAGAGCATGACAACATATTTGGTGTTTTGTCTACTTTTCTGACACATAAGTCCAAGGTTCAGTGAACTGGTAGTGTGTTTTGTTCATTATAATATCTTCAAGCATTTCAAAGATGTCTGGAGTTTGGCAAGCTCCAAAGTTACCTTGCCAAGCACATTTTCCATTAGAATTTACAACCATGTGTATTTTCAAGGAAACAGTCTGAGTGTTTCTGATTAAATAGAGCCATTAAATGAGCAAATGGCCCCTTGAATACACTGCGATAAGTTACTTAACTTATTTAGGGGGAAAATAAAAAAAAAATTCATATTTACCAATTGGTCAAAAATTGATTCAAAGATTTAAATTGTGTCTAAGACTTTAATCAAAATATTAAATATTAGAGTTCAATGAAATACATTATTGTCAAACATAGTATCCTTGTAATTTTCTATTCATTTTTCCATCTCTATAGAATTTACATCTCATCTAACAACCCACATTCTAAGTTCTATGATAATTATATGTCATTTTGCTACCAATACTTTCCTGATTGCCTTTTACTTTGTCTCATCTAAGTTGGTACTAGGAACTGTTAACAGAGAGGTCACAATTCAGCTTGCCAAAAAGCATATCATAAATTATGTGAAATTGTTATCTCTTTCCCGAAGCACTAATGCATTAATATGTTAAGTAATATATTAAATATAGGATAAAACAATGTATATGTATAAGCATAATATAGTATTTTATAAAGTATATATATTAAGGCACTAATACCTATTATCTTAAAAGTGAAGATAATATTTACTAAAGTTCACTTCATCTATCTTGTACTTTATAAGTTTAGTTGTCACTATTGTAGCATGCGAAGTGCCAGATCTTTAAACTTGAGAATCTTTTCATGTGGAGGGCCTGATATTTGCATCAAATCATGTTCATCTAAGTAGCAGCAGATTGCAACTGACTAATTTAGAATCTTTCAGGAAAGCAAACATACAGGCTTCCAGAAGATCAAGGAAAGCAGTGATATAGACTAAGTTGAACTTTCAGCTGCTAATTTAGTTTTTTGAAAGTTTTTACCATCTCTTCTATCAACATTTTTTTTTAAATTTTGAGAAGCTCTGTAAACAACTTTGTCATGACTGAGGACAGTGCTCTTTCAACTGAGAGATATGTTCCTTTGCAAAATACACTTTCCGAGGGAGAACAAGATATGGACAAGGTTAAGAAAGTCATTTTCCAGCTCCAAATCTCAACTCGGCTAAAATTTTTTGCCTGAGAATGCACTTGAAGTTAATATGTTCCTTTCCTGACCATATCCCATCACCCTCTTTCACTTATTCTGACACCTCTTGAATTTTGCTTTCATGCAATTGCCCTAATATGAAAAAAATACCCACTTTACCAAGCAAACAAAAAACAATGAAACAAACCATTACCAGAAAAACCTCTTTTGACTTCAAACACTTGTAGGAAAACTAAGAAATTTGATAGGTCTTGGTAAAGTTTATATTTAGATTTCCCAAAAGTTGAGGATGTGCATGACTTTGATGATTGGTTAACAAATGCTTTTACAATTCAAGTGGTTTCCAATGTTTGCTTTGAACAAAATTAAAGGAGGACCTAATTGAGTTGTCAGTTAATAAATCATTAAAAGTAATTTTGGTAAATTTTCACTATAATGTTGGCATGCAACACAGAAGGAGTTTAAATCATTGAGTAATATATCTATGCTAGAATTCCTTTCAATACCATCTACTTTTTTTTGAAACATGAAATATGTTGCTGATTGCTGACATTTATAAAAATGAAAAAGAGGAGTAAAATTGAGGCTGAATAGTAGATGACTCCGGCAGCAAGTTACATTAACCTATGTATGCATAAAAATTAGAGAAAACATCCATTTATTTCATTAAAAGATGCATAAAATTTTAACAGTTATTAAAATTGATTATGCTGATGATCACATATTAGTAATAATTCTAATAAAACTAAACAGAAATATGTTTATTTAAACTTATAGTTCATAATTATTTATTCTTTTTCAAATTATATACACACTTTGGTTGAATATAGTTTTATTCTTACATTTTCTTTGTTTGCCAGAAATGAAGATGGAAATAGTAGAGAGAAAAAATTTTGAATGGTATATGTGTCATTAAAATGTCTTCTGGGCCCTAGCCAGTTGGCTCAGCAGTAGGGTGTCAGCCTGGTGTGTGGAAGTCCTGGGTTTGATTCTCAGTCAGGGCACACAGGAGAAGCACCCATCTCTTCTCCATTCTTCCCCCTTTCCTTCCTCTTTATCTCTCTCTTCCCCTCCCACAATCAAAGGCTCTATTGGAGCAAAGTTGATCCGGGAGCTGAGGATGGCTCCATGGCCTCCACCTCAGGTGCTAGAATAGCTCCAGCTGCAATGGAGCAACACCCCAGAGGGGCAGAGCATTGCCCCTTCGTGTGCATGCTGGGTGAATCTCGGTCGGGTGTATGCGGGAGTCTGTCTGTCTGCCTCCCCTCTTCTAATTTTGGAAAAATACAAAAAAAAAGGTTTTTAATGAGATCATTAGGTATAATTTAGTCAGATCATTTAGACCCGTGCTTTGATAATGACATAAGTTTTTAAAAGTAAATGTGAGCAACAAAAGGAAAAATAAATAAATGTGATATACCAAAATTAAAAGCTTTTGCACCACAAAGAAAACCACCAACAAAACAAAACACTTGCAAATGATATATCCAATAAGGGGTTAATATCCAAAATATATAAAAAACTCATGAAATTCAACATTATAAATTAGATGAAAAAATGGACAGAGGACCTGAATAGACATTCTTTCAAAGAAGACAGACAGTCACCAGACACAAGAAAAGATGCTCAACATCAGTTCTTACCAGGGAAATGCAAATGAGACCCTAATGAAATAACACCTCATATTTGTTAGAATGAATATTATAAAGAAAACAACAACAAAGAATATGTGTTGAGAGGATCTGCAAAGAAAGAACCCCTAGTGCAATGTTGGAGGGATTGTAAACTTGTGCAGTAACTATTGAAAACAATATAGAGATTCCTCAAAAAATTAAAAATAAAACTACCATATGAACTAGCAATTCCACTTCTGGTTATTGATTTGAAAAAAAAACAACACTAATTTTGAAAGTTATATACACCCATATGTTCATTACAGCATTATTTACAATAACCAAGGTATAAAAACAACCTAACAATGTGGTACATATATACAATAGACACAGCCACACACACACGCACACACACAAAAAATCATGCTAATTGGAACAACATAGATGGACTTTGAGAGTGTTATGTTCACTGAAACAGTCAGACAAAAATAGATAACATATGATTTCACTTACATGTGGAATCTACAAAACAAAACAAATGAACAAACAAAACAAAACAGAAACAAACTCATAGATACAGAGAATAAACTGATGGTTACCAGATGGGAGGGGGGAAGGAGTGAGTGAAAATGTGAAGAAGATTAAAAAGCACAAACAGCTAGTTATAGAATGTCACAGAGATGTAATGTGCAACATAAGAAATATAGTCAATAATATTGTAATAACTACATATGATGAGAGATGGGTACTAGACTAACTGTGGTGATCTCTTTGTAAGGTCTATAAACATCAAACCATTATGTTATATACCTGAAACTAATATAATATTGTATATCAATTACAATTAAATTATGTTTTTTAAAGTATGTAAAGATACAAAATTAAGGATGATTTTGAAAAAAATACCTATAACCATAAATGCATTGATAAATTTTCAATTGTTTTTATCTTCTATTCAATGTTATTTTATTAAAGAACATATTGATGTATTTTAAAGAAAGATTTCAAATTTTATTTTTTAAATCTCAAGATAAAAATGTACAACAGAGACATCATCTATGTTATTAATGTAGTGAATAATTTCAGCATAATTAATGGTAAGTCAACCAGATATTATATAACTTCTGCTTTGATGTAATATGAAACATATAATTTCACTGATGATTATTTTAGTTAAATGTTTCTTTTGAATCCATCAAGCTTTTAAATTTAACTTAAAGTTTACTAAAAAATATGACAATAAAAGGAATAAGAAAGGAGTTCCAGTAAAAATGGTAGCATAGGTAAATGTGGTACTAGAATTCTCCCACTATCATATCAAAATCTCAAATAAAGTACAGGATAGTCATCATTCAGAACTACCTGAAGTCTAGCTAAGTAGAAATTCTATATCTAAGGATGTGAGGAAGAAGCCACACTGAGACTAGTAGGAGGGGAAGACACAAAAGGGCTGGTCCTACACCCACATGTCGTGGATAAGAATCGGGAGGGATATCTCAGATGCGAATGTCCTTTGGAGGAGCCACATGAAGCACCCTAGGCCAGTGTCCTAGTGCCAGAAAGAGAACTCCCCATAACTTCTGGCTGTAAAACGCAGCAGAGACTGTTGCTGAGTTAGATGGAGGGCTCCTTAAGTTTAATGAGTTCTCTTAAAGGGCTTGCAAACAGACTTACTTTGACTCACTCACTCTGAGCACTAGTGCAGGGCAGCAGCTCCAAAGGCACCAGGGACATAAAGGAAGGAATGGAATAGTCTGGTTTTGAGATGAGAGCTGAAAGGGCAACTTTCTTCCAACCTGAAGTGCTGGCAGAGTCATTGTTTTCTGAGCTGCCCCCCAACAGAGCCAACAAGTGGTGCCATATCTGAGTCTGAGTTTTAGCTTCACCTTGGTGATTCCCTGAGACCCCTACACCACCCAACTTGTGGGCTTACTCATGCCATTTCCAGTGGCCTTTTTCATACAAACAGCCTCTCTTGGTTCATGCTTTGAGTTTTCTTAAACTCTCTTAAACTAGCAGAAACTGGCATTTTCAAACCCTGCACATCTTGCTAAGTGGCCTCAGACCCGGCACTAGTGGTAGCCAGCCTTGGTTTACAGCAGGGGTCCCCAAACTACAGCCCGCGGGCCGCATGCGGCCCCCTGAGGCCATTTATCCGGCCCCCGCCGCACTTCCAGAAGGAGCACTTCTTTCATTGGTGGTCAGTGAGAGGAGCATAGTTCCCATTGAAATACTGGTCAGTTTGTTGATTTAAATTTACTTGTTCTTTATTTTAAATATTGTATTTGTTCCCATTTTGTTTTTTTACTTTAAAATAAAATATGTGCAGTGTGCATAGGGATTTGTTCATAGTTTTTTTTATAGTCTGGCCCTCCAACAGTCTGAGGGACAGTGAACTGGCCCCCTGTGTAAAAAGTTTGGGGACCCCTGATTTACAGCTTGGCCTCTCCTGGGCACCTGCAAGCCCAGCAAAAGTAGCAGCCATATGAGGATTGCTTTGTAGCTTATGCTGGTGGTCCCAGGAAGGGCACAAGTGGTGCTTGACCTTGACCTGCACCTCCTGGGAGGCCTCAGAGCCAGTACACTCAGTGGATAGCTTCAGAACATGTCAAAGCACCACCCAACCATTTCCATGTGTGACACACTCAAGGGGTAGACTCAGTGGGCACCAGAAACTATTGAAGTGAGCCTTGCTCCAACATTTTGTGCAGTTAGGTCCTCTACTGAATTTATCAAGCTTTTAAATTTAACTTAAAATTTACTGAGGTAGCAATTGGTCCTCACAGCCAATTTGCCTGGAGGGGGATCAATACCTCTCACTAACATGCTAACAGCAATCAAGACTCAACTACAACAGGAGGATGCACATAGCTCACAAAAGGGGAGCACCTAGAGCGTCTGGCTCAGTTGAGTAGAGAGATGATGTGACTGGATCCTACAGAACACCTACTACCTAAGGCCACTCTACCAAGACTAGAAACATAGGAGCTCTACCTAATTTATAGAAACAAACACTGGGAAGCTGCTAAAATGAGAAGAAAAAGAACCAGGTCCCAAATAAAATAACAGGAGAAATCTCCAGAAAAAAATCTAAGAGAAATGGGTGCAAGCAAATGACCGGATACAGAGTTCAAAACAGTGGTTATAAGGATGCTCAAGGACCTTAGTAAGAGCTTCAATAGCATAAAAAAGAACATGGAAACTATAAAAAAAGAACCAGTTAGAAATGAAGAATACACTAACTGAAATGAAGAAAATTTTAAAGGGACTCAACGGTAGAGTTGACGAAGCAAATAACCAAGTCAGTGATTTGGAAGAAAAATATCAAAGAACATCCAATGAAAACAACAAAAAGAAAAGAATTCAAAAAAATATGAACAGTTTAAGAAGCTTCTGGGACACCATCAAGCATAAAAATATTCACATCATGGGGGTACCAGACGGAGAAGAGAGAGCAAATAATTGAAATCCTATATGAAAAAGTAATGACAGAAAATGCCCTAACCTGGTGGAGGAATTAGGCATACAAGTCCAGGAAGTGCAGAGTCTCAAACAAGATGAACCCAAAGAGGTCTACACCAAGACACATCATAATTAAAGTGCCAAAGGTTAAATAAAAAAGAGAATCTTAAAGGCAAAGAGAAAAGTAGTTATTTATCTACAAGGAAGCTTCCATAAGACTATCTGCTGATTTCTCAATAAAAACTTTGCAAACCAGAAGAGACTGGCAAAAAATATTTCAAGTGATGAAAAACAAGAAACTTTGACCAAGATTACTCTATCCAGCAAAGCTTTTATTTAAAATTGTAGGACAGATAATGAGCTTCCCAAACAAGAAAAAGCTAAAGGAGTTCACCACCACAAAACCTATATTACAAGAAATGTTAAAAGGTCTTCTTTAAGAAGAATAAAAGTTAAAGATCAAAAATAAAAATAATAAAATGACAATGAAAACATATCTATCAACAATTACCTTTAAAAAATGGTTCAAATGCCCCAACCAAAAGACATTTGGAGGCTGAATGGATAACAAAGCAAGAACTTTACATATGCTGTCTACCAAAGACTCTCTTCAGTTCAGAACACACAGCCAGACTGAAAGTAAAGGATGGAAAAGAATATTTCATGAAAATAAAAACAAACAAACAAAAAACTGGGGTAGCAATACTTATACCACACAAAATAGACCTTAAAACAAAGCAGAACACACCCAAATCAGAAAAGCAGGAAACAAAGTAGGACCCAGTAACTCTACTTTTGAGTATTTATACAAAGAAACCTAACACACTAAATCTAAAAGATATATATTCATATGATCATTTCAGCATTATTTCTAATAACCAAGATATAGAAACAACCTAAGTCTTCATTACTAGATGAATGGATAAAGAAGAAGTGGTACATATATATAATAGGTCTTAGTTGTTAAAAAGAATGAAATCTTATCATCTGGAACAACATGAATGGACATAGAAGGTATTGTGCTGAATGTAATAAGTTGGACAGAGGAAGACAAATGCCCTATGATTTCACTTATATGTGGAATCTAAAAAACAAAATAAAACAAGCTGAACAGAAACAGACTCATAGATAGAGAACATTTTGACATTTGCCAGGTTGGAGAGATGCTGAAGGAATGGTGAAATAGATGAAGAGATTAAGAAATACAAATTGGTAGTTACAGAATTGTCACAAGGGTGTACAGTACAGCATAGGGAATATAGTCAATAATATTCTAGTAACTATGTTTGGTATTAGATGGGTATCATATTTATTAGGGTGATCACTTAGTAAGTTATATAACATCTAATCACTATATTATATACCTGAAACTAATACAATATTATATGTCAACTGTAATTGAAAAAAAATTATTTAAAATAAAAATAAGAATAAGCTAAAAAATTGACAGGATGCAACCAGATAAAGTCAGAAAGCAGAACACTTTTTGGACAACAGTCCTATTCACATCAACAAGTCAGTGTTAATTAAATTATCCTGTAATAGAAAATCCAAAAAGAGATGAAGTTGAGAATATGAATTGGGTATAAGATAAAAATGGCATCTCAAATTAGTTAGAAAAAGATACAACTTTTTAATGTGAGATTGTGTAATGAGAGTTATGTAGAGAAAAATTAATTTGGATCCAGTCCTCACATCATATGCCAGGATAACTTCTAAATAAGTTAGAGATTAAAAAAATAAAAGCATATAACTACTAGAAGAAAACATAGGTAAACTTCACCATAAATCTAGAATGGTTACTATTGTCCCTGATATGATTCAATTTAAGACAGAATAATGGGAAATAGAAATAAATGGATCAATTTGTCTATATAAAATGTCAAGAAAGTACACACACACACACACACACACACACACACACACAAACCAACATACTACCAGTGCAAAATGAAAAATTGGGAAAAATATAATTTTAAATAGATAAAACATAGTAAGCTAAGTATTTTAAGATTTTCTAAAAATAAAGAGAAAAGCCCCAAAACTATAGAAAAATGGGCAAAATATGCATAGCTCAAAGAAAATATAAATGTAAATGCTCTGCCAAATATGGAACAATGTTCTCTTTTGGTCATAATAGGAAATGGCAAATTAAAATTACACTGAGAATCCATTTCTCACATATTAGATTGGCTAAAATCCAAAAGTTTGGCACTATTTTTTGTGGGTAAAGATGAATAAAACATTTTCAATATGGTAATGGAAATGTAAAATCTTCAACAATATCTATTTATTTGCCCTGAAACTCAATAATCCTACTTCTAAAAATATTTCCCCCAAACACTCTGACAAATATATGAAAAATAAACGTGTACAAGGCTATATGGTAGCATTATCTGAATAGTGAAGACTAAGTACAAAACCAAAGGTAGAGACAAGATGGCAATGGAGTAGGCAGATGTACCAACTTCCACCTCCCAGAACCAAAGTGGATTACAAACTAATTTTAAGAACCATCATCTGGAAAAACCAACTTTGGGCTAAACTAAGAGGACTCCTCAACCAAGGAACACTGAAGAAGCCACACTGAGACTGGTAGGAAAAGCAGAAACGCGGAGAGGGCTGCCCAGCTCCCCGGAGCGAATGGCAGCTGGGAGAGACTCACGTGGTAGGAAGTGAGTTTAGCAGAGAGGGGAGGGTCCTGAGCCTGCAGCCCCAGAGCCTAGAAGAGGCTTATGGACAGTATTAAGCTGCAAACAAGACAAGATACTGTTTGTGAGAAAGAGACTGATTTCTTAGACCCAGGATTTATTTTAAAGGGACCACGCAGAAAACCTCTATCACAACCACAAACCCAGGGCTCTAGAGGACGGGGAGAGAGGAGAGGCCCAGAGTAACATGAAGAGAGTGTAATCTAGGAGGCACAGGGAGAAACATTTTGAGAGACAGCCACCCTAACCCCTGTGACAAGTCACTACCCAAATCTAAATAAATATTTCCCCCAGAAACAGCAATTCCAGCAAAGGGAAGCAGGATAGCAGCCAAACAAGCTCTCCCATGGCATTCAGAGCAGAGTCGCTTAGAAGGAGGGAGCTTCCAGGACTATAGTAGTGAGTCTTAGGGTCTGAGCTGCAGCACTCCCATCCACATGGCTGAGGGATCGCCCGAGGGCAGACAGCAGCGGGACACAAAAGCGTGGTTCTGTCAGCAAGGGCAGAAACCAGCTGGCCACCACTGAGGCCCAGGTGTGAGCTCAGTCTTGCCTGGCTAGGGAGGTGGGGATGTGCAAAAGTGGTCAAGCCCAGCTGCGGGATGCCTGCAATCCAGCCTGTGGAAGAAGGGCAGGAGCTCCGTAAAGGGCAGAGACCCTCCCTTGAGCAAAGGCGCAGGAGCACAGCTGTGCCTCGCCCGCGGAACCAAGGCTTGTGTCCAGACTTGGGAGCCAAAAGCAGGTGGAGTGCCCCTATTGTGAGCAGGCAGTCCAACCCAGCCTGTGGAGCCAAGGCTTGTAGCCATCCCAAGAGTGGGCTCCCCCTGCAGGGGCAGGGCGAAAGCCCAGAATCAGGGAGAAACCCGCAGCTGAGCAAAGGTGCTCACCCAGCGGGGGCAAGGCGAAGGCCAATACCACCAAGGATTGCACATCTGAGCATGTGATCACAGCCCCTCCTCTGAAGGAGAGGTGGAAACCACAGCAACAGCCCTAGTGGGCAGGCACTGGCAACGCCCATACCCAAAAACCCTAACAGCAACAGCAGGGGGGGTGGTGAGCCTGCATACATAACACACCTAGGAAATACAGAGGCCACACCCAGTGGACTCCAGTGGCCAAAACCTTCTTTTACAAAGACAAAATGAGAAGGAAGAGAAATGCAACACAAATGAATCAAGAGAAATCCCCAGGAAAGGAACTGAATGAGTTAAATATAACCAAATTACCAGATGCAGACTTTAATGATTCTTAGGATGCTCAAAGATATTAGAACAACAATAGATGGCCATGATGAACACCAAAATAGATAGCAAATATAAAAAAACATTGAAATAATAAAAAAGAATCAGTCAGAAATGACAAATACAGTATCAGAAATGAAGAACACAATGGAAGAAATTAAAAGCAGGATGGATGAAGCTGAGAATCGAATCAGTGAGCTAGAGGACAAGATAAATAAAGGCATGGAAGCAGAGAAGAAAAAAGAAAAGAGACTCAAAAGGTCTGAGGAAACTCTAAGAGAGCTCTGTGACAACATGAAGAGAAATAACATCTGCATCATAGGGGTTCCTGAAGAAGAAGAGAGAGAACAAGGGATAGAGACTTTGTTCAAACATATTATAGCTGAAAACTTCCCTCAATTAAGGCAGGAAAACATCTCACAAGTTCAAGAAGCACAGAGAACTCCATTAAAGAGAAACTCAAAGAAATCTACACCAAGACATATCATAATTAAAATATCAAAGCTAAGTGATAAAGAGAAAATATTAAAAGCTGCTAGAGAAAAAAAGATTATCACCTACAAAGGAGCCCCCATAAGGGTGACTTCTGACTTCTTGACAGAAACACTTGAGGCCAGAAGGGAATGGCAAGAAGTATTCAAAGTATTGCAGAACAAGAGCCTACAACCTAGACTACTTTATCCAGCAAGGCTATCATTTAAAATTGAAGGAGAAATAAAAAGCTTTCCAGATTAAAAAAAAAAACCTCAAGGAATTCACTACAACCAAACCAATGCTGCAAGAAATGCTAAGGGGCCTGTTGTAAACAGATCAAAGAAGAAAAAGAATATAGCAAAAGAGGAATACAGTTTTAAAGAATAAAATGGCAATAAACAATTTCATATCAATAATCACCTTAAATGTAAATGGATTAAAGGATCCAATCAAAAGACATAGTTTAGCTGCATGGATAATAAAAAAAGAACCCATACATATGCTGTCTAAAAGAGTCACACCTTAAAACAAAAGATGCACATAGACTGAAGATCAAAGAATGGAAAAAAATATTTTACGCAAATGGAAATGAAAAAAAAAAAGCTGGAGTAGCAATACTTATATCAGACAAAATGGACTTTAAAACAAAGACTATAGTAAGAGAAAAAGGTCACTACATAATGATAAAGGGAACAATCCAACAGGAAGATATAACCGTTATAAATATCTATGCACCTAATATAGGAGCACCCAAATATATAATGCAGATAATGCAGATTTTGGTGGACTTAAAGGGTGAGATCAATAGCAATACTATAATAGGGATTGCAATACCCCACTAACATCACTAGATAGATCCTCAAGAAAGAAAATTAACAAAGAAACAGCAGACTTAAAGGACATAGTAGATCAACTCGATTTAATAGATATCTTAAGAACCTTTCACCCTAAAGCAGCAGAATATACATTCTTTTCAAGTGCTCATGGTAGTTTCTAGGATAGGCCACATGTTAGGGAACAAAAGCGGTCTCAACAAATTTTAGAAGATTGAAATCATATCAAGCACTTTCTCTGATCACAATGGCATGAAACTAGAAATCAACCACAACAGAAAAACTAAAAAATACTCAAACACTTGGAAACAAAATAGCATGTTATTAAATAACAAATGGGTTAACAATGAGATCAAAGAAGAAATAAAAATATTCCTAGAAATAAATGATAATGAGCATACATCAACTCAAAATTTATGGGACACAGCAAAAGCAGTCCTGAGAGGGAAGTTCATAACACCACAGGCATATCTGAAGAAGCTAGAAAAAGCTCAAATAAACAACCTACCCCTGCATCTAAAAGAATTAGAAAAACAACAGCAAGTAAAGCCCTAGAGCTAGTAGAAGGAAAAAAATAATAAAGATCAGAGCAGAAATAAATGACATAGAGGTTAAAGAAACAATACAGAGGATCAATGAAACCTAGAGCTGGTTCTTTGAAAATGTAAACAAGATCAATGAACCTTTAACCAGACTCACCAAGAATAAAAGAGAGAGGACACAAATAAATAAGAAAAGAGAGTGGAAAAATAACAACTGACACAACAGAAATAAAAATATTGTAAGAAAATACTATGAAGAACTGTACACCAAAAAAGTAGACAACCTAGATAAAATGGACATATTCCGTGAAACATATAATCTTCCAAAAATTAATCTGGAAGAATTAGAAAACCTAAACAGACCAATTACAACAAATGACAGTTAAACAGTTATCAAAAAGTTTCCAAAAAAGAAAAGTCCTGGGCCTGATGGCTTCACAAGTGAATTATACCAAATATTCAAAGAAGAACTAACTCCTATCCTTCTCAAGGTATTTCAAAAACTTCAAGAGGAAGGAAGACTTCCAAGCTCCTTTTATGAGGCGAGCATAATTCTGATTCCAAAACGAGGTAAAGACAACACAAAGAAAATTATAAGCCAATATCCCTGATGAATTTAGATGCTAAAATCCTCAACAAAATATTAGCAAACCGGATCCACCAATATATGAAAAAAATCATACACCATGATCAAGTGGAATTTATTCTTGGGAAGCGAGGCTGGTACAATATTCGCAAATCAATGTGATTCATCACATAAACAAAAGGAAGGAGAAAAACTAATTATAATTTCAATAGATGCAGAAAAAGCATTTGATAAAATCCAGCACTAATTCATGATCAAAACTCTCAGCCAGGTGGGAATACAAGAAACATACCTCAACATGATAAAGGCCATCTATGACAAACCCACAGCCAACATCATACTCAATGGGCAAAAATTAAAACATCCCCTTAAGATCAGGAACAAGGCAGGGGTTCCCCCTTTCACCACTCTTATTCTACATAGTTCTGGAAGTCCTAGCCAAAGCAATCAGATAAGAAAAAGAAATAAAAGGCATCCAAATTGGAAAAGAAGTAAAACTTTCATTATTTGCAGATGATATGATATTGTATATAGAAAACCCTAAAGTCTCAGTAAAAAAACTACTAGACCTGATAAATGAATTCAGCAAGGTGGCAGGATATAAAATTAATACTCAGAAATCAGAGACATTTTTATACACTAAGAATGAACTGTCAGAAAGAGAAATTAAGGAAGCAATCCCCTTCACCATTGCAACCAAAAAAATCAAGTACCTAGGAATAAATTTATCCAGGGAGATTAAAGATTTGACGTGGAAAATTATAAAACATTGATAAAAGAAATCAGGGAATATACAAACAAGTGGAAGCATATACAGTGCTCATGATTAGGAAGAATAAACATTATTAAAATGTCTATATTACTCAAAGCAATTCATAAATTCAATGCAATACTGATTAAAATACTAATAACTTACTTCAAAGATATAGAACACATATTCAAAAAATTTATATGGAACCAAAAGAGAACACAAGTAGCCTCAGCAATCTTGAAAAAGAAGAATAAAGTAGGAGGTATCACACTTCCGGATATCAAGTTACACTACAAGGCCATTGTACTCAAAACATCCTGGTACTGGCAAAAGAACAGGCACATAGATCAATGGAACAGTACTGAGAACCCAGAAATAAACCCACAATTTTATGGACAACTGATATTTGACAAAGGAGGTAAAAACATACATTGGAGTAAAGAAAGCTTCTTCAACAAATGGTGTTGGGAAAATTGGACAGCTACCTGCAAAAAAATGAAACTAGACCACCAACTTACACCATGCACAAAAATAAACTCAAAATGGATATAAGACTTAAATGTAAGCAGTAAAACCATAAGCATTTTAGAAGAAAACATAGGCAGTAAGCTCACTGACATCTCTTGTAGCAATATATTTTCTGATTTATCTCCACGGACAAGTGAAATAAAAGGATAAACAAATGAACTATATCAAACTAAAAAGCTTTTGCACAGCTAAGGACAGTAAGAACAGAATAAAAAGACAAACTACACAATGGGAGAATATATTTGACAATACGTCTGATAAGGGGTTAATAACCAAAATTTATAAAGAACTTGTAAAACTCAATACCAGGAAGACAAACAGTCCAATCAAAAAATGGGCAAAAGAAAAAATAGACACTTCTCCAAAGAGGACATACAGATGGCCAATAGGCATATGAAAAAATGCTCAACATCACTAATCATTAGATATGCAAATTAAAACCACAATGAGATATCATCTCACACCACTTCGAATGGCGCTCATCAAAACAACACAGAATAAGTGCTGGCGAGGATGTGGAGAAAAGGGAACCCTCCTGCACTGCTGGTGGGAATGCAGACTGGTGCAGCCACTGTGGAAAACAGTATGGAGATTCCTCAAAAAACTAAAAATCGAACTGCCTTTTGACCCAGCTATCCAACTTTTAGGAATATACCCCAAGAACACCATAGCACTGTTTGAAAAGAAGAAATGTACCCCCATATTTATGGCAACATTGTTCACAATAGCAAAGATCTGGAAACAGCCCAAGTGTTTGTCAGTAAATGACTGGATAAAGAAGATGTGGTACATATATACTATGGAATACTACTCAGCCCTAAGAATTGATGACATTGGATCATTTACAACAACATGGATGGAACTTGATAACATTATACAGAGCAAAATAAATCCGAAAAAACTAAGAACTATATGATTCCATACATAGGTGGGACATAAAAATGAGACTCAGAGACATGAAGAAGAGTGTGGGGGTTACTTGGTGGGGGGAAAGAATGAGAGGGTGTTGGGGGAGGTACACAAAGAAAACCAGTTAGAAAGTGACGGAAGACAATTGGACTTTGGGTGATGGGAATGCAGCATAATCAAATGTCAAAATAACCTATAGATGTTTTCTCTGAACATATGTACCCTGATTTATCAATGTCACCCCATTAAAATTAATTAACAAAACAATGGTACATAGATATGGGACACAAATTGTTGGAATAAAGCAACATCATAGGTCCTAGGTAATTATAACATATAAAAATAATACATCTACAATTCACTGAAGATTTTTATCCAGTATAGTTGGTAAATAAAGAACGTTAAGTGGAGAAAAGTTGTTGTAATGTGCTATTGTCTATGAATTGGATAGTGTATGCAAAATGTTAAGGATAAATAATAGTGTGTTAAATTATAAAAAACATATTGACTACTAATACGTATATACAAATATATCTTAAGAGCTAAAAAATAATTTTAAAATTAGAAAACATATGGAAACATGAAAATTATAGAGTAGAGCATGAAAAAGAAATACAACCTAGACTTCTCTGAATATGCTTTGTTTTGTAGATTTTATTTGAGAATCATGTGAATATTCTGCATATTTATAAAACCAAATATTTTAAAATGGGAAAAATAAGAATTCCTAAAACCTAAGAGATAATTAAAACAAATAAATCTATGTGTGGTATTGATGGTATCAACACAAAGTAAAATTATGTCAAGGGCTTTTAAAACACAATCAGTTGACTTTACATTCCTAGGCAAGTATAAAAAGAACTTTAAAAAGTATAAATTTTTCTATGTAGATATTTTGTTAGTGATCATAATGATTACGCTAGTCTGACAAATACACAAACACACATGTAGGAAATGTGTAAGATATTTTTCCCTACCGAGAAGGAAGGAAGGGGCCGGAGCCACGAAGTGTGGAATAACAAAAGGCTTTATTTAGTACAGAGTGCACATCTCCCAACCTGCGAGGTTCCCTGAGCCCCGAGGAAAGATGGAGGCCAGGGAAGTCGCAAGAATTAAACCGCATGGGAGATATTTAAAGGGGTCCTCTAGGGAAGTCGGGCTAATTTGACATGATGAAATCTCACTGGCTGGCAGACGGTAGCTTTTTTCCAAAGGGTTCCTATGAAGCCTCTTTTGGCGCGCTTGGTTGTGGGCAGTCCTAGCTAAAGTTCGTGGGTCTGGGTTTCCCTTGTGACCATCCCCCATTATCCATCAACCTTACATTCTGAACTTTCATGTTAAGTAGAAAAGGGGCGCCATTTATTCTTATGGCTACTTTCTGTTTATTAGGGGCATTGTGGGGAGGGGGAGATCAGAAGGTGGTGGTTTTGAGGGGTGTCAGGAGGAACATCTGTGTGGCCGTGATTGGAGAAACTTCACAGATACAGTCCTGTAAGGATTTTTTTTTAAAAAAAGAAGGAGTATAGGGGGATTTGCAGAGTCCAGGCTTTTGGTGAGCTGGAGATGGATGGAGTCCAGTGCTTTCGACTGCCAGTGGTCCTGTAAGGAGGCAACCTTGAGGCAAAACTGCATGTCTGCAGTGGTGTAAAAAGGGGAAAGGAAGGGGCCCCATCCATTTCCATAACCAAGAACTGTGAGGGAATTACAGGTCCAGAGTGTGATGGCAAAACAGAGAAGGTAGCCCCTGTGTCCACAAGAAATGAGTTGGACTTACCCACTAGTTGCAGCATACCCTGGGTTCTCCAAGTCTAGGCCATGTCCTAGGAGTTTGAGCAATGCACCCACCTGGCTGGATTGGCCTTCCCATTTGGGCAGCTTGTCCTCCACATAGAGGCACTGAGGAAAAGCCTATTGCCTAAAGGGGCAATTGCTCCACCAGTGACTGGGCTGTTTGCAGTCAGGGCGGGGCTCAGTGGGCAACTGCGGGCAGGGACCCTGCTAGGACCAGTGGTCCTGCTTGCCACACTTAAAGCAAGCTGCTGGTGGCTCTGCTGGTCTCAGTGTTGCCACAAGAGTTGGGGTTTAGAGCGTTACCTTCTGCTGCATGCTGGCCTGGCAAACAGCCTTGGCCTGTTTCTACTAGTTGGGACCATTAAAAACTTTAAATGCTGTGTTCACAGGTCCAGGATAGGGGTTTGGGGAGTTGAGAATAAGAGGAGGGGGGCTATGTGGAGCCCGGCACCCAGATCCCACAGGAAATGCTGGAGCCAGAGGCAGGACAGGGCCAGAACTTCCTGCAAGAAAATTGGGGTTGGACATCCTGAAAACCAATGTAAGAGCCAATGCCAGGCTGAGAATGGCTTGATGAAGGAGGGACTGAAGAACACAGTGGAGAAGGGAAGGGCCCCTGTCCAGCGGTGGAGGAGAAAGAAAGAATGGTAGTGATGAATAAGAAACAGGTTTTTGCGAAGGGAGGGGAGGGGGCTCTCAGAGGGAAGAACCCGAGCACAAAAGAGGTCTGCAGAGGGACCAGAGAAAAGTTCCAAGAGAGGGGCGGTGACCTCGAGGGTCAGACAGGAGGGAGAGAGAGTTGGGAGTTCATGGAGAAGGAAAGATCAGGAGTGGAGGTTTTAGGTGATATTTCTCTGGCCAGAAAAGGCCTGCACAGTGGAACAGGCAGCACAGAGATTAAGGACGGGCACGCTAATAATTAGAAGCTGTGTATGTAAGAGATCTCCAATCAGTTCCCAGCTTTTTTGGTGATAGTTAAATTGGTGAGGGTGTTAACACCAAAAGTCCCTTGAGGAGGCTAATTCAGTGGGTTCTGTGGCCTGGCCACAGCGGAGAAGAACAGTTTCTTCTTTAAGGAGGAAAATTCCTGTGCCCCCACAGCCACTCTCAGTCCTCGGAGTGGTCAGATTTGAGTATTAGCATCCTAAATCTCAAGGTCTGGCCACGGACGGATAAGGTAAAGTGGATATGCTTGGGATGTCTCCGCAAGCACACTCGGTCGGAATGGAAAAGACTTCCCTGATGTAGCTACGGTTTCAGACAGGGAGTCTCGGAGGAAAGATCTCAAGGGTGGCTGGAGGCAGGGAACTTACTGCACCATGCACCGAAGTGGGTGGAAGGTCGGAGATTCTGGTTCTTTCTTGGAAGGGATGAGGAAGAGGAGTGGTCCTTGTGAACTTCAACTCCTCCCGGGTGTTTGGCACCCAAATGTAAGGTAATTTTCACTGCCAAGAAGGAAGGAAGGGGCCAGAGCCACAAAATGTGGAATAACAAAAGGCTTTATTGAGTACAGCGCATTCCACCCAGCAAGGTTCCCTGGCCCTGAAGAAAGAAAGATGGAGGAGATGGAGGCCAGGGAAGTTGCAAGAATTAAACCGCGTAGGAGATATTTAAAGGGGTCCCTCTAGGGAAGCTGGGCTAATATGATGTGGTGAAATCTCACTGGCTGGCAGATGGTCACTTTTTTCCAAAGGGTTCTTGTGAAGCCTCTTTTGGCGCTTGGTTGTGGACGGTCCTAGTCAAAGTTCGCGGGTCTGGGTTCCCCATGTGACTATCCCCCATTATCCACCAACCTTATAAAATGTGTGTGTATATATATAAATGCATATATAGATACTTTTACATTATACATATATAATATATGTATACAAATACACATGCATATTAATATATTATGCATACATTCATATATAAACTGTACATGTTTATATACACATAATATATATGATCTTCTGGTTATTTTTTTAAGAGTATTTTGTGGATGAAATTACATGATAGTATTAGAATGAGATTTACTTCAAATAATTTGGGTTTGTTTAAGGAGAGCAAGCATGTCTTTGTTGATCCAGATAAAACAGGCTTAGACTGACTTAATAATTGCTTAACTTAGCTGATGAGTACATGGAGAGTTATACTATTTTTCTATTTTATAAATGTTAGACATTTCTGGTGATAAAAAATTTTCAAAAGTTTAGGAATATAGGCAAACATGATAAATTAATAAGGAGGTTTAAGAAATACCAAATAAACTGAAAAGCAATATTAGAAACATTTTCTAATTTTCTACAATGAATACTCTCAATAGAATAGAAATTTATTTTGTTTAGAAAATAAAACATAAATTTATTTATTTTTTACCTTTGAACCAGTAAAATTTCTATTTTATCTGAATGTAAAACATAATCTTTAAAATTATTTCTCATTTTTTATATTTGAGAATGTTAATACTCTGTATTTTTAAAAAGGATCAATTAAAAGAAATAATATAAATCTAAGTGCATTAAAACTAAAGTCTTTTATCACTTGTTCTTTTATAATTTTAAATATTTAAAATTTTTCAAATCATTCTTCATTAAACTAACTTCCTGAAGTTAGTTTATTTTCTACCACTTCCTACTTAAAATCTAGATTTTGCTTTTAGTTACATAATTGATCTCATGGGGTATAACTAGTGAAAAAACAAGATTTTATTTATGCCTGTACTTCTTTTTGCAAAATAGAAAATACACTTTTGTCTTTTATGTCAGAAATTAAAAAGACTTCCATCATTGCTGATTGCTTTTTTAAAGTATTTTTATACAACTCTTATTTTTCAGTGTTCTAGACCATAAATTACCTTATATCTATTTTGAAGCTAAATGGCAAAGTATGAGAATATTTGATCAGAATCTTACATAGTCCAGTGATGTAAGTACCAGGAAAGGCCTGCTCTCTGGAGAGAGATAACATATGCATTTTTTCCTACAATTTCTTCTTTCAATATTTTTGTTTTATGAATATTATTTATAATTTGTTTAATAACTATGTTTTACCCTCCTTTTTATAACCTTTTTTTAGTCTTTCTGAATTACATTTAAAAGTGAAAAAATATATATTTATATACATATAATAGGTGATAGTTAATGATATTCCTGTAAGCATAATTTTAAGCAAGAATTTTAAGTACCAGTTCTTTGGCAGACTGACAATATCTCTTCAGTCTAAAAAATAGTAATAATTATTACTTATTCAATTTCTCACCCTGGTAAACAATGGCCCTTGGTTCTTTTAGGACTGGAGCATTGTCAGCAGGTGTAACTTGAGCATATGTTATAAGAAATTCATTTTGTTCAGGGCTTCTGCATGTTTGGAAAACTATTAGATTTGGGTATTATGATTAAGATAAACGTCAGTTTGGTCATAACTTTTTAATAGAGACTTTGAGAGCCCAGGTTTACTATTTACTAAATGATTCTAAAATGAAGTGTGTCCTTTATAAGAATCACATCTTAGAAAGTGTGATCCTTATGAAAGTGATGCAAGTGATTTTAATAAAAGCTCTACAAAAATGGGAAGCTATAATCTGCTCCCCCTTTTCACTCTGACCCCATCTGTTGTAAATGAATAAAAGCACAAATTATGTTTTATGCTGAACACTCTAAACTCAGTAGTGGTTTAAGGTTATAAGCAAATGAAAACCAGAAGGAGACTTGGAAGTTACACAAAACTATGTACTTGAACATGCAAGCTTCTACCAGGTAATTATAGTGACAAGAATGGTGAGAATAGAGCCAGCAAGTTAAATACAGACTACTCCAGTATTTCCATTCATTCTGTATCTTGGAGTCAGTCAAAGAAATATTCTTGGGTTCATGCAAAATATGAACTAAAAGCTGATACAAAAATTTTTATAAAGCTAAATTTATTTCACTTAGTGACTTACTTTATTATTGTTTGCTTAAGAATCCTTTATTGTGTGGTTGCTGTTAAAATTTCCTTTCTTTTGTGAAATGATTATACTTAAAGGTCATATTGCTATTGTTTTTAATCTTATGTTATACTTCTTATTTATCCAGAATACAAAACTTAGTAATGCTCTACAGATTAATAAATAATTATTTTTGAAATTGTACTGACAAGTGAAATGGAAAGGGCAGAGAACCACTGACTGGGTCCAATGTACCCCTATAGAAAGAAGTGTTTTACCCAATGTGACATGTTATAGCCTCTCTAACATACCTGATTGAAGTCAGTAGACTAAGATGTAAAATATAAGGCTTTAAATATTGAATAACTCAGCATTGAGAAACTCATTTAAAGGTATTGTCCTTTCAACCTGAGAAGCTACTCTGTAAATCCCCACACATTTGAAAGACCCTACTCATTTGTCTCATTCATAAAGTCTTCTGGGCTGTTCACATTTAGGCTAAGATCTCTGCCACCAGAATATCTTAATAGGGTGTGTATGCTCTTTAAATAGAGCTTGGATCAAAATGGACATTTATCAGCTCAAGTTTTAGCTGAGCTTTATTTTACTCATTCTGCCTAATTCGGCCTTTGGTTCTCCTATGTCTCATCTCATTTGGGAAAGAAGAAACTGGTCTCATACAGTTACTCTCTGTATGACCTTTCTTTTTTTTTTCAGCCAAGATAGAAGCAGGACAGAATGGTTCAGAAAGTGAACTAGGATCTGGTAACTAAATTCTGACCAATTGTTTTTCTATCAATTTAGTATACTGAAAAAAAAATGTATTCACTTTATATTATGAAGATTCTTGTAGCATCACAGCTCTTAAAAGAGCTCTTATCAAATACATTAAATAAATTCAAAAATTAGAGAGAAAACGCTGCAGGACAGAAAATGTATTACTTTAAGAACTGATTGGAGGAGTCCTCTAAGGTGTGTATAATCCATGTTTTCCTGGAGGGGCCAGTTAATATGGGAGAGGGAACACTCATGTCTAACCTAGGTGAGAGAAACTGGCCTAAAGTGAAAAAAAATTAAAAGAGAGTAAGTTTTCTACTAAAAATTACATAAGTGTTTGGGATATTGTGAATTCAAAGAACAGATGATGAAAGTCCCAGAAGAAGTGAAAAGGGTGAATGGTTTTCAGTTGGAGAACTGACCTCAATTTTTTGAAAGAGGGATGCCTACTGTCTTCTTTCAAATGATTCCCTCTTCTGAGCTATGGCACTGCTCCTCATGGACCAGTTCAATAGAGATCTGCTACTCCATAGCCAGAGAAGAGAAACAGTGCTCTATTTTGGATTACATGAAAAGAGAGACAGGAACAGCCAGAGGTGGAAAGACTTGAAGGAGGAGAAAAATTTGGTGAGAAAAAGTAAATAGGGACAGAGACAGAAGGCCAACCTCGAGCTCCTCAGAAAAGCTAAAGGATGTTTGTAGAAGCTGGCAACCCTCGGGAGGTAGACTGTTGTTTGAACCTAATTGTTCTTTGTGTCAGAAAAGATGAAGTGACCTTAACCTGGACAATTTAAGATAATCTAGGTCACTGGATATAAATGTTCCTGACATCAGACACAATTAATGTTGGATTGGTACCAGAGATGTTGATGCAGCAAGGTACAGCCCTGGGCTTGAAAGAGTCTGGGGAACAATGGAATGTGTTGTCTATCCCAAGAATAGCGTACTTATTAATGAATAGCAATGTAGAAATCTAGTAATCTGCAGTGCTCCTTAACATCCTTTAAATATCATGGCACATGGACAATGACATTTGTCGTTTGTATCACATGCAGGGGTAAATAGAAGAGGTTTGTCATGACTAGTTACACACCTTAGATGTCTTAGGCTCCACCAAACAGTTACTAGACCAAATGATGAATATTTAGGCACTCTAAAACCTGTATTTGGTATTCAAGTGGAAAAAGACAATAAAGGGTTCCTGAAGCAATTTAAGCTAACTCTCATTGTGACCACCTTGTAGGATCTCATATCTTGGAGAAACCACAGATCTACCTGCAGTATGAACTTGGATACTTCTGTGCATTCCTTAAGAAATACTTTTACCCAATAGCATATACACACTGAGTTGGTGTTTAAAATTAGTACAGAAAGAGTAACCTTCTAAAAAGCAATGTTATTGCTTTTAAAGTTAAATTATTAACTTATTACTATGTTACCCTCAACCCTATGAATATAGCGGCAGCTGCTTTGATAGGGCTGATGAACTACAAAGAAGTGAGTAAATAAAACCATTGCTGAGGATGACAAATCATTGGGAGAAAGTAAAGCTGAAAGGTGCCTGAGGTTGGGATGCTGCTTCAGATTGGACCATCACAAGTTTGCCTGAGTCCTTCATGGTGGGAATAAGGCATTTGTTTATTCATCTGGCAAAAGGCATTCCAGCTCAGAGCACAGCAAGCTCTGGGCGGGAATAAGCTCAGCATATCTGATGAACACCGAGAAGGCTAATATGACTAGCACTTGCTGAAATGGGGCAGGCATGGTACGAGATGAGATAGGAAAAACAGCTGGAGGCAACCCACCCAGGGTCAGAGTCAAATTCTGAGTTTTATCCTCAAATCAGAGGGTTTGAAATTGGCAAATAAGCATGATATGATTTGCATTTTAAAATAATCCTTCTGTGTGGGAAGTGTACTGCAGAGGAGCAAGAGTGGAATCAGGGAGACACTTAATAGTATTGTGGCAAAATACATACAAACTGATAGCTTTTACCAGAGTGGTGGAATAGAAATGAAGTCCACTGATTAGGTTCTAGTTATATTCTAGAGAAAGAATCTTCCAGAATCAGAAATTCAAAATTGTTAGAATCTGAGTTTATTATATTTGCTTACTTAAGTCACACAAGACAGCTGTGTAAAATCAGAATGTTAAATTTTTAAGAAGGAATATAGCCTGAATCTTATCTGTCAAATAGTATCTGTAAAGAAAAAAATAAACAACAAGAAATTATGCAGCCAGGTTACAACATCATTTGTTTAAGTGGGAATCATCTTTTTTCTCTAAGGAGAAATATTTTTCTCTCATGTATAATGGGAAGCCTTAGGACCATTCTATAACCAAATTCCAGAACACAATATTCTCATTATAGACTTGCCTTGTAGAGCCTATTCCTGCTTACTATATCCTTGTAAAAATGCCTCTTGTTTTTAATAAACAAACATCTCTCTCTTGTTTAATATTTTTCTTGAAAGTAATATTGGAAAAAATAGTTTTTATTTCCTTCAATAAAATGTTAAACAATAGCCAGCAATAAAAACAAAAATGATATTCAAGAAAAGTCTTGAGTTACAGTCCAAATATAGCCAGTAAAACTCAGAATCTCATAGATGTCTAGAATATTCTGAGAGTCAGTAAAAAGAATGTTGCTGGAACCAAGAGGGACCATATTATGGAAAACTACTATTTTTTAATAAGTGTATTAGATGTTTTGTGATCAAAAATAATGTTTTAAGTATTTTATATCCTTACATGGTAGTATATTTTATATACAAAAGTATTTTACTCTGTTGTAATTAAAAGATATTGGACAAGGACTTTGGTTGAACATGTAACCCATTATAGTTTTTTTTCCAATTTCAAATAATAGAAAATGCATTTTGTAGTAAGCTAAATCACATCCCTCCAAATATATAAGGTTCTAATAGCTGGAACCAGTTAATGTTACCTTACATGTATAAAGGGCCTTAGCAATGTGATTACGTTAATGTTTTTGAGATGAGAAGATTATCCTGGATTATCTGGGTTGACTCTAAATGTAATCAGATGTATCCTTATAAAAAGGAGGCAGAGTGAAGTTAGGCACCAATAAGATAAGGCTGTATAAATGCTGAGAGCAATTAAAAACTGGAAGAGGCAAGAAACGGATTCTCCCCTAGAACATCTGGAGGGAGTGCAACTCTGCCAACACCTTGTTTTTAGCCCAGTAATACTGATTTCAGACTTCTGACCTCGAGTACTATGTGAGGATAAATTGTTATTGTTTTAAGCCACCTAATTTGTTACAACAGCCACATGATACTAATACAGGTCCCCAGTTAGTACTACTATAAATAATCTCTGAATTGTCAGAAATGCATTTTTGATGTTAAATTAAAAATGTCATGTGTATATTTCTTAGTTTCTTGAGTGAAAGCCTCCTTTTGTAACATATGTATCTTTTATGTACCCTCTATATTGTGATACACTTTAATCACAACTGCTTACTCTTTTTTTTTTTTTTTTTTTTGCTTACTCTTAAAAATGAATGGAAACTACTCCTTTCTCCTGTTGAACCCACTTGATTGAACTCTTATTTATTTATGTATTTATTTATTTATGTTTGATCTGGCATTTCCCTAGGTTTCTCCTTTTGTTCCTACCCTGTCATCATTCACTACCTAGAACTACCTGGCTACCTGGCTGGAGGTGGAAGGTGTTGCATATTAAAAGTCAGCGTTTTAACCTATGTTAAGAAAAAATCTACTCACAAATTACCTATGAGTTAATATTAAATCACTTATAATATTGACTATGTTTTCTGACCAATAAGGCATTTATAAGAAAATACACCCATACTGCTAAAGCTTACTTTTCAAAAAATTAAAAACATGGTTTTTGTGCAAATATAAAATAAATGCATATTAAAGGTAATATCTGGGTCTCAGTGCTTCCCCCCATCACCTTAGGGCTGACTTAACCCTTCTTGGCTCTCGCTGGTTTAGACAATGCTCTCAACTGAATTCGGCCCTCCATCTGGTTTTGGTGTCTATGTGGACCTCAGCTGGTACCTCATCTCACTTGACTGATTCCTCACAGAACACTTGTTACATTGAAGTTACCTTTTCTATTTGGTGCAGAGCAATTGTACTTTAAACACATTTAATTTGTGTGGCTATGGACAGGAATTGTGTAGCTTTCAAACAAAAAATTATTTACTAAGCTATCAGTTTACTACCAGTTTACCTCAAAGAGCTGAGGAATAGCCCAGTCAATAGAAAGTCACACCCCTCTAGAATCAGATACTCTCCAGACGGGCAATTATACAACACCCGGCATTGATGGCAGGGATACTCAGTAATCTATTCAGCAAATAGTCTCAAGCAGTATTGACTTATTGCGTTTCCCCCTCTGATTAAATATTGAATCTGGGTATTACTACTCACTCCTATCACCACTCCTGGTCTATTTGTTTTTGGCTATTTCTGCTGGCCTACCGCCATTTTGGAAGAGATCCAGGACTCTCCACACTTAAAAGTGGATGCCTAGCCTCTCTCCCTGCCCAGAACAGGAATCTCTCCTGGCCTCAATGCAGAGACCCACAGTATTCCTACCTTAATCAACCTCTCCCCAAGATCACAAATAGTAGGAAAATCCCCTCCCACACCCCGCGGTATGGTCTTTCTCCAGGGATGGGACAAGGCCATCACCACCAGAAGCACAGTCTCTGGGATAGCATTAGAAGTGCGCACAGGCAGCCCCTTCCAGGCATAGTCAGCATGTGATGAATTCCCTGTAGAATGCCCACTATCAAGAGAGCCTCTTGCATCCCATTCCATTCCATTAGGAAGTGGCAACAAAGCCAACATTGGTGTTTTGGATGACACGAGATCAGATATAAACTCCCCTCTGGTGGGGTACTACCTTAAAATAAAATAGATTAAAAAAAAAAAAGAATGGTTTTGTTTCATGGTCATAGTGAGGTCCAGGATACATGGATCATATACTAATGGGGAAGAAAAAATACTGAACAGTGTCCCCAAGAAGAGGTGGTTTTCACCAATAGAGTGATTGATGACCCTAAATTATAGACTCAAAAGAGCAAAAAATAGGTTATATGTATTTATGAGTAACAGTATTAATATCCAAACTAACATTACCACTTACATTGCAGGTGATTTGGGGTAAGTTATGTAATCTTTCCAACTCTAGTAACTTCATCTTTAAAATATGCATTTACTCACAGGACTAGATGATACACATGAAGTAGAACAGAATCTAGATTTTGAAAACAAATAATGGTAGTTACTGCTGCTATTACACCTTCTCCTTTTACTATTACTACTATAACAAATATTATTTTATATTTTAATGATATTTAAAATTAGTCACACTTATTGAAATAATGGAATTATAGAATAGAATTTAATTAAGCATATTTTTATCAGAAATAAGTTATCAGAGATATTAAAAGTGCCAACACTTCATTATGCCATAAACGAACAATGAAATTATCATGCTGATACAGAAACAACCTGTAATATTAATAACCCTTTGTGGAGTGAGTTTTTTCATGCTTGCTGACTCCAGGGGGTGAGTTTTTTTTCAAAAAATGAAATTAGTTCCAGTTCCAGTTTTATTAACTTAAAATCATATTTGTTTGATAACCAGTTTATGAAAACAAGAAGAACATATATTTGCCTTTTTTTATGATGCCTTACATATATACGATTGTACTCTGGATGGTCAGGATGTACATGAGCGTTCGTACTACCCAAGGGTTAACAAGTCTGTTGAAAATCATGCTTGAGTTTCTTCTACCATAGATTGTTAAAAAGAAAACATTTCTATTGCCTGAGGAAAATAGATAATAACTGTAAAATAAGTTATCTAAATTCTTAGAATACCATGGAAGGAATAATTACTAAAGAAAAAAAAGGATTTCTTTTGTTTTGACCTTTTTTTCCAATATTTTTCATCAGTGTCCTAGTACTGTTACTGTGGGCTGAAAAAACATACCAAGGAACAAAATATATGTAAAAATTATTAAAACAATTAGACCATTTAATAATTTCAATTAATAACTATGTAGTATTTGAGAATATTCATCATTTGGTTTCTAACCCATTAGTAATGACCTGGGTTTATTTTCCCATGCCCTTTGGTTTCACTCTTTTCTCACCTGGATTTATGCTTATAGCACTGGCCACAGTACTTTCCTTCGCACTTTTTACGCTGCCTCTGTGAATTAAAAAAAAAAATTTGAATACCAATATTTGTTATGTGTTGACATTAAGTAAAAAGCTTCACCATTTAATTTTTTAAAATGTTCTATTTATGTTTTTATGTATCGATTAATTTTACATAGAGAGGGAGAGAAAGAGGAGAACATTCATTTGTTGTTTCACTCAGTTGTGTGTTACTGGTTGTTTCTCATGTGTGCCCTGACCGGCAATTGAACCTGCAACCTTAGTGTTTTGGGACCACACTCTAAACAACTGAGTGAAACTGCCAGGATTTTGTTAAACTTTTAGAACTTTTCTGAGGTCACTCAATTGCTTCTGATTTGTATATGTAAATTTGTCATTGATTCTGTTATACTAGATTCAGAATTTTAATTTTTGCCTACATTATTGCAATAGGGGGTAAAACAAGAACAAGTCCACAAATATGATATGATTTCTTATATTGTTATAACTTTTAAGATTAATTTTGAATTTGAATTTCAGTTTTGCTAACTAAGAAAACCTGTTAGAAGGTGACGGAAGACAATTGGACTTTGGGTGATGGGAATGCAGCATAATCAAATGTCAAAATAACCTATAGATGTTTTCTCTGAACATATGTACCCTGATTTATCAATGTCACACCATTAAAATTAATTTTAAAAAACAAAACTTGATATGCATATTCAACATTTAAAAAAAATCAGACTTGCTTTTTCTTTTTACCAGTTTCCTTATGGTAAGTTATTCTAAATGTGTACCATAACAAAGTTGTACCCATTCTGTACCTGGTGAGGACACATACTAATTACTTTTTAGAAAGGATTTTTAGTAACATACAAAATGAGTGGTTTAATTTATAGTATACCTATTGCTAGGGGCTTTATATATATTATTTCTTTGCATTTCATTCAGTAGTTTTCTAAATGATATAATTATGCTTATTTTAGAAATGAGGAATTTACTGTTATTGCTGAATTTGAATTCACAATCTCTGTTGGTTTTATTCCACCAAGATATTTCCTATTATGAAGCCTGAAATAAGGAAATATAAATAGAACAAATAGATCATCTATCAAAAGTCACAAAACGTAAGGAATATGTGAGTATAGCAAAATAATGACCTACTTAATAATGACCTATTACCTATAGAGTAGTAATAATCCAGACATTTAAATAAAATATAAACTTAAATGGAATGCTAACTCCCACCAATGGTTCCTGCCGTGTCTAATTAAGAGGTCAATAGACAGCCAACTATATGGGAACTAATATTTTCAAACGACAGCTCAGATAAGGGCCTAATATCCAAAATTTACAAAGAACTCATAAAACTCAACAACAAACAAACAACAATCCAATAAAAAAATGGGAAGAGGACATGAACAGACACTTCTCCCAGGAAGAGATACAAATGGCCAACAGATATATGAAAAGATGCTCAGCTTCATTAGTTATTAGAGAAATGCAAATCAAAACTACAATGAGATACCACCTCACTCCTGTTAGATTAGCTATTATCAACAAGACGGGTAATAGCAAATGTTGGAGAGGCTGTGGAGAAAAAGGAACCCTCATTCACTGTTGGTGGGACTGTAAAGTAGTACAACCATTATGGAGGAAAGTATGGTGGTTCCTCAAAAAACTGCAAATAGAACTACCTTATGACCCAGCAATCCCTCTACTGGGTATATACCCCAAAACCTCAGAAACATTGATACGTGAAGACACATGTAGCCCCATGTTCATTGCAGCACTGTTCACAGTGGCCAAGACATGGAAACAACCAAAAAGCCCTTCAATAGAAGACTGGATAAAGAAGATGTGGCACATATACACTATGGAATACTACTCAGCCATAAGAAATGATGACATCAGATCATTTACAGCAAAATGGTGGGATCTTGATAACATTATAAGGAGTGAAATAAGTAAATCAGAAAAAAACAAGAACTACATGATTCCATACATTGGTGGAACATAAAAATGAGACTAAGAGACATGGACAAGAGTGTGGTGGTTACCAAGGGTGGGGGGAGAGGGAGGACATGGGAGGGAGGGAGAGAGTTAGGGGGAGGGGGAGGGGCACAGAGAACTAGATAGAGGGTGACGGAGGACAATCTGACTTTGGGTGAGGGGTTTGCAACATAATTTGATGACAAAATAACCTAGACATGTTTTCTTTGAATATATGTACCCTGATTTATTAATGTCATCCCATTACCATTAATAAAAATTTATTAAAAAAAAAAAGAGGTCAATAGAACAGTTCAAAAGACAATATAGTGAAAATTTACGTGTTTTATTTATTTGTTCAATTATTTATTCATATCTTCTATTTTCTATATAAAAATATCATAGTAATAGACCCATAGGAACCAGGCAAAATGGGCAGTCCAAATTTTCTTGAAAATCTCAAAAGGATTCAAAACACAAACACACACACACACACAATTGGTTACCTCTAAAATTATAAGTATTTCAAACCTCATTCTTTTACACATGTTATTACTCTTTCCCCTTTTTGAGAGCTCAGAGCATCAACAATTGAAGTCCAAATTTCCAAATGTCTCCTTTCAGAACTACTCAAACCTCTTTAGCATCTGTGAACTGTTCATTGACTACAGCATCCCCTGACTGAAACCCCTCTATGTATCAACACTTCTAAAGTGTGTCTGTAAAGTCATGGTGCACTTTTGACCAGTCACAGAAAAGCAACAAAAGATGATAGAAATGTGAAATCTGCACCAAATAAAAGGAAAACCCTCCCAGTTTCATACCTATTCAGTGCAGTTTAATGTGGGCTCATGCACAGATGTTTTAGGGCTCCTTAGGTAGCTATCCCATATAGCCTCTACAGACTCGTCAATGATTGATGGCCTACCAGAACGGGGTTTCTCCACCAAACTGCCGGTTTCCTTCAACTGCTTATCCCACCGAGTAATATTACTCCTATGTGGTGGCGCTTCTTTATAAACGTGTCAATATTCACATAGCACTTTGGTCATGGATTCAAATTTAGCGAGCCACAGAACACATTGAACTTTCCTCTGTACTGTCCACATCTTGACTGGCATGGCCGTGGGCTGCTCCGCTGTATACATGGTGTTACATCATCATCTGTGCATGCACATGTGCCGCCACATCATCCTACAGAAACTGGGAGAGTTTTCCTTTTATTTGGTGCAGATTTCACATTTCTATCATCTTTTGTTGCTTTCCTGTGACCGGTCAAAAGTGCACCATGACTTTACGGACACACTGTATTATTGTTCTCAAAGTATAGTGATTGCTTGCTTATGTATGGCCTTCAGTACTTTACACACACACTTGTGAGGGTAGGAAAATCTCATTTATGTATTTTGGTACCTACAACAATGATAGTTGATGATTCCTCAACTCATATTTGAATGAAAGCATGAATGTGTAAAGGAATATATGCCAGTTTATGTCTCTAAAATCTTAAAATGTAGGTTATATCTGCAGAAATTCGATAACATATTCAATAAAAGTCTTCCTGTCTTCTTCCTATTTTTCTTCTGTAGGAGTTTAAGAGAAATACTTCCAGAAGGACAAACAATCCTGAAGTTCTTAACCTTGGCTACCAGGAAAATCACTCCCATGCCAATTTAACAGAATTTCTTGGGTTAGAACCCAGTTTCTGTCTTTCTTAAGCTCTCTGAGATATTCCGATGTGTACACAAAGTAGAGAAACATTTGTTGACACTGCTGTTCTATTCTTGCATTCGAGAAAATGAGTATGGAAGTGGTGGAACACAAATAAGATAATCAGATGTAAGAGGGTATATTCTCTAGTGACTGAGAAATGTGTCACAGTTTAAGGTGTCCTTACAGCTATGATTGGGAGGCCATCAAGCTAAAACTAAGAGGTGCGTATTTCTCAAGATATTAATTTGCCTTCTTTCTCTTTTGTCTTCTTTACATTTTCAAAGACACAACATCCACTTTCTCAAATGCAATTAGATAATAACCAACTTGAAATATAATCAGTGTAATTATGATTTAAGTTTAAATTGAATAAAATGTGGAAATTATTTACAATTATAACAAGACCATGCTTTGTAAACTGGAAACAGAAGATCTCAACAATGCAGAATACTATATGGGAGAGAAAATCTTTTATTTATGCTAAATCAAAATGGATATGCTTTATAATTGTGATGGTACTTCATAATAATAACAACACATTTGCAGAGATAAAACATCTTTGAATATTATATATTTTGCTTTGTTATTCTATTCTGTGTTCATCAAAGCCATCTTTTGATAATTACTTGATTTTTAATAAACTAGTAAAAACTAAAATATAAAAATAACATTTTAATTAATAAGTGAAGATGTTTTGAAAAAGCTTATTACTACATGATTTATGTAGTTATCTTACTATAAATTGTTCTCTGAACTATCAATTCAATATATCAAATATAAAGTGAGGTTTGTGATGTTTGGTGTCTGCTCATACCAGTATTTGAACACTTTTTAAAAAATCTTTTATATTTTTGTCACTGATGTTTGATTTCATCTAAGATGTATAGATTTCTTTATACATATTCCATAAACTCACTGGAAATACTTTAATATATACATTCTGGGCCTATCTCAACACTTATATCTATATAATCTTTTAATTAATTCATTTGCATATGATAGCCAAAACTCGTTATGTCTTAGGTCTTTCTTCAGATTCTTGATTTTGTATAAATATAAACTATTTGCCAAGTCTATTTAAAAATCTGATACAAAAATTAGATACCTTGATTGAGCAACTTGATACTAAATTCTTATTTAATTTTAAAAGTGACATTTTTAAAAATTAGACTTGCATACATTTTGTTATCATGAGTCAATAATACTATCTGGTGATCTGAAAACTGTGTTTCTAAACTTGGTACACTTAATGAAAAATCTTTGAACTTAGTAAAATTGGAATACACTGAGGTTCATTAGCCAAGGGCCCATAATAGAGCCAAACCAAAGAGGTCAGAGAAAGAAGGAAGGAAGATTTTCTAAATTCCAACACAGAGATCATTTTTTTTAAATTCTTTAAGAGTTGGGACAAGCATTGGTAGAGTCCATTTTAAAGTGGAATTTTAAACTAGGTTACATTTACTGATAAACAGAATTTTATTTCACTTTTAAACATGATACCATTTTCAGCTTCTTTTTTCCCGTTTGTCTGAAACCTTTCATCAGCTCATTCATTTATTCATTTTATGTTCTTATATATGCAAGTCATTTGATTTGATGTCCTTATGATATGCAAGTCATTTATTGTTTCAATGTTTTAAGTGCTGAGCCAAATGTTAGTTTAAATATAAAATATATTTATTTATTTACACAAGAAATGAATTTTTAAAAAGATGTTTTATTCTATATGTAAAATCATCTCAACGAGACAGAGAAGGGCCTGCAGCCACATGAAAAGAATGATGCCAGACAATAGATTTGGATTGTATCAGTGGATGATGTTTGATTGTGCAGTAGCAGATATAAAATAAACAGTTGTAATCACATATTCAAGCAGACATCCTTGCAGGGTAGAAATATCACAGACTGTAAAAGTGTCTAAGGATAAGAGCAATGTAATAACATTTATCAGTTTGCATCAGGAGATAGAAATGATAATGCACAGTAGTTTTTATTTTATTTTTAAATTTTGTACATTATCTGAAGGAAAGCTATAAAGGGATTCCATGGGCAAGGTTTCCTCAATGCTGTTCAATAGGGAATCCTCTAAATTTAAAAATATATATGTGATTTAAATAATTTGGTCATACTGAAAGAAAGTTACAGCATCTGGTTTAAACTCATCTATCATGCATAGTAACATGAATAAATGGAGACATTCATCACTATGCACACAACAGAAATTGTGTTCTCCTATTGATATAATTAAATACTCATAGAAGCCTAAATGCATAATAGCTTCCAGACCCTTTGTTTAATGCCAAAAATCAATGGCTCCGCTTCCAATGAACTCGATAGGCATATGTTCCTAGTCAGAACCATTGTGAACCCTCTCCAGTTTCTAAACATTTATTGCTGGTACTGTAATAATAAACATCTTGCATTTATAAAATGTAATGTTGCCTAGAATTTTTCATTTTTCAAGAATGTAAAGCACACTATCTAATGGCTCTCAGATGTTCATGTGCCCACGAACAATTTGTCTTCTGAGTGGAGTGTTAATCTGACACCTCAAGGACAGACCTGTTTTCAGAGGGACTCAGGGAAAAGCTAGAAACATTCATGGGCGTCAATAACTACTGAAAATCCTTGTGAGCTGTGGCTGGGATTACTCAGAGTTCTGGATCACATTACTTCTTCATGCCATATTTTGCTTAAGTAAGAGTTATTAAACTTGCTATAAGATTATTTTTTGACTTATTTCCAAATATGTACACTAAACACACATTTAATATATGTACATATATATAAAATCAAGCTAATGATGACATTTATGATCCAATTGCTTTGGTTCTCATCTGGACTCAGAGATGGGTGTGTGATAGTCATGTAATTTCCATTTGGTTAAGCCAGTTACATGTGATAACCCCACAGCAGTGATTAAGGAAACAAATATAGTCTTTGGATATAAACACCATGGGAGAGAGCAAAACCCCTCTTTTAAGATAAATCCAAGATTTTTATTTCAGGTCAAAGGTAGCACATTAAACATGAGGTGTTTCTATTATTTTTTAAATTAAACTATTTCTTTTTAAAAGCACCCCCCAAAAATGTAGATTTTCTTAGTGGTACTATTTTGCTTGGAGTAAAATTGCGTACTGAAAAAAAATGGATTGACAGAAAGGGAAAAATATTGAACTAAAGTTAGAAACAAAACCAACAGACTCACATCTGAATCCATAATGTTTGCTTTTCTCTTTTGACATGCATTTTTAATCTTACCATTCCCAGGTGGCTTGAATGGGGGGTGAATATTCACACCCGTGCCTTGACCTAGAACAATTTTTATACAGGTATGAGGATAGAATAAAATGAAAATGATATCCATCAGGATCATCTACACATTTTGCTCATTTCTTTGTTTATGCTTTATATTTATGATTAAGGTGTTTGCCCACCAATATTGTCAACCCTACTATCACAGTGACTTTTAATGCTCTCCCCATATTTCTTACCCTGAGGAAATACTTACCTCAGTGCTTTGAACTAATGACAATTTCTCATGGGAAGAGTAGCCATACCCCTCACATATGTTGATCATAATTATAATTCCTCATGCTGATATCGTAGGTTGTTTTGTGCCCACAAGCATGCAGGAAATAGTTATGATGTGTTTTGATATACAAAAGAATGTTAAAGGTAGAAACAATTTTCATGGGTTCTTAGTATTTTAGACTGCTTTATTATTTTACCTAGATTCCATGTACTAATGCTGCCACATGGGCTACAGTGATTCATCAGACTTCCAAAGTTCATTTATTTGTTTAAGCTCTAATATTTGAGAATTCCGTGTTCAAGCACTGTAGGCTTGGGGTAATTCTGCTACATGCCTGTGGAGTTTAGCATAAGTTCTGTGCTCCCACCATGAGAATAACAAATTTGTCTCCTCCCTTCCTTTTTTTAAGTATTGAGATATAATTAACATATACACTGCTCACAAAAATTAGGGGCTTCATATTCATTTTGAAATATCCCCTAATTTTTGTGAGTGGTATAAAATTATATTGGCTTCAAGTGTACCTCACAGTAATTTGATATTTGTATGTATTGTGAAATGATCACCACGGTAAGTTAACATGCATCACCCCATATATAGTGACAAATTTTTATTTCTTTTGATGTTAGAACTATTAAGATTTACTCTTAATAACTTTCAGATATACAATACGGTATTAGTAACTATAGTCACTATGCTGTATGCTATATCCCATGACTTAACTATTTTATTACTAGGAGCCTGTACCTTTTGACCACTTGTAGCCATTTTACCCACCATTTCACCTCCACCCCAAGTCTGGCAACAATCAGTCTCTTGTTTGTATCGATGTGCTCAGATTTTGTTTTAGAATCTAAATATAAGTGAGATCACATCTCATATATGTAAGTGTTCATCTTTCTCTGACTTATTTCATTTAGCATAATGTACCCATGGTCCATCCACGTAGTAGCAAATGGCAAAATTTTATTTTCTTCCTCCCTCCCTCCCTCCCTCCCTCCCTTCCTTTTTGCACAGTATCCAAATTTAAATACTTTAAAACTTCTAACATTATCTTGTATCCATTAAATAGAACCAACAGTGCTGGGCCTATTTAAGACAAAGAAATTGCTGTGTACCGATCCAGTATCTTATAACAAAACCAGCTCTGCTGGCCACAGGGTGTGGGGAGGGTGAACTCCAGGCAGGTGGCTGGATGTCAGGAAGTGGGAAAGGAGAGGAAGGAAAGGAGGCTTCAGATGAAGGAGGCATGATTGTCCTAATGAGAGGGGGTCAAATATTCAACAGAAGAGGGGCATCAAAAAGGACAGGCTATTGCTTTCTCCACCAGGATACAGTGTTAGAGGGGTCTTTGTGCTACCACCTACCTACCTATGGCACTTAATGAATGAGTAACACATGAGCCCTTGGCACAATGAGCCCATTTAAAATAAGAATGGCAGCTTGCCCCTACCACCATGATCCCTTTTCCTTGGGCCCCTCTGGCCTGCCTGCCTCTTTAAGACTTGGGGATCAGCTACTCTTCACACAAAAGAAGGGAATCTTCAAGGGTTCATTTTCATTTTTTAAAACATCTTTCAAAAACATATTCCTCCAATATTCAACTTGATTGGCATGACAAAATTTAAAGCAACTCCAAACACAACTTCCTAGGTTTAATAAAGAAAGCATGGTTAATGGAGCAAAACAGAAAGAGGTATTTTTTGAGCTAAATATAGCTTCAACATTCATTTTGTAGTTTTTCATAGATCTTGGCAAACAGTTTCCCAATCAAATGCACAAATCCAAAGTGAAGTAAAAGAGCCCATGTGAATAAATGTTTATTCTGAAGAAGTTTTCAGTGCTTTGCATGACATCTCTGCTGAGTTTCTGGTTTTATTTGTTGCTCTTTACATGCTAGGAACTGCTTAAAGCCACATTTATCTGCAATCTTTCTACTGATGTCATGCAGTCTTTTCCATTACTGAAGTGGAGAGCCTGTGGCTCATGGGCACGTGTAAATGTTTTCATCTAACCTCTGCACCTGATAGAAGTTATAACCCTTTGCATTCAGCTACCAAGTGTTTCTCTTTCAAAAAGGAATTACAAAAAAGGTGAAATATTCAGTGTCTAAGTTTATAACAGAGGTGTTATCTCTTATATCAAATATCTGACTATTAACTTTTTAATTCATAAGTTTTATGTCTTTATAAAATTTTTATATTCATTACATTTTATAAAATATAAGATTCTATTCTATATATACTATTTTTTTAAGAGAGAGGAAGGGAGAGAGAAAGAGAAAGGGGAGAGAGAAAGAGAGAAAGAAGCATCAACTGCTTGTTTTACTTAGTTGTGATGTTGGTTGCTTCTTATATGTGCCTTGATCAGGGCTCAAACCATCATCTTACTATTTTATAGTGTTTTATTTGTTTGATTGCTACAAAATGGTTTTCCATGTAAATAAATATGTACAGCATTGTTTTAGTGACCAAATAATAACTTAACTGATTTTTGAACTATTAGTCACATTTAGGCTGTTGCCAACTTTTTCTTACAAATAATACTGTGATAAAATCGTATAGCTGGGGGGACCTTAAGATGGCAGCGGAGTAGATGGACACACAGATGCCCAGCTATCACCATCAGACTGGAATACAAATCAATTTAGGAAAAATAAGCATGAAAAACCAACTCCAGACTATAAGAACAGCTCTCAAAAACCAAGGAGCAAAGAAGAGGCCACAACAAACCTGGTAGTGAGTGCCTGAATCTCCCCTGCTTACAGGAATGGAGGGGGGAGGGGGAGGCTGAGAGCCCAGAGGGGATCTCACTCCAGGGAAAAAAGTAGAAAATACTGCTCACAGCCACTTGCCTGGCGACCAGAGAGCGAGGTATATTGAAAAGACCAGCTTATCTCCCAAGTGGAAAGCAGAGAGAGAGGGACAGACTGTGAGGGGCAAAGGAATGCAGGAGATGACCTAAAAAAGCTGACTCATCCATGCTGGAGGCGGCCATCGCTGGGGAAGGGACTGATCCTTCCACAAAACAGTACTGAATTGCTTCTGGATCAGAGATCTCCAGACATCTCTCCAGCTCCAATGAGTGAAACAAGACACAGCTGAAAACAAGAAGTGGGGAGGAGGGGCAGTAACTCAGGTCTCCATGGAGATCTGAGATACACCTCCCCCTACTGAAGCTGAGAAAAAACACTGCCCCCAGAGAAAGTAACTGGCAGAAGAGGCCTTCAAAGTCTCAGGTTACACCCATGCATTCCTGGATAAAGTTTCAAATAAGCCCCCTGCAGAGATCAGTAAACAAGACTATCACCTGTTAAGAAAACAAACAAATCAAGACTTCAAAGCAGCTGAAATCCAAAAGTGGATTACAAATAATAGCTGATGCCAATCCAAGAAGACCTAGAAATAACACAATTGAAAACTGGAGGCAGACAACACTAAGGCTAGACTCAACCAGCTCTACAAACAAAATACCGAAACACACAGATATAATGAGAAGACAGAGAAGTGCCATCCAAATGAAACCACAAGAGAAAATCCAGGAAATGAACTGAGTGATATGGAAATAACCAAACTTCTGGATGCAGAGTTCAAAATAATGATTGTAAGCACGCTTAGGAAACTTAGAACAACAATGGATGGTCAATGTCATTATGAACACCTAAATGAAGAAATAGCAAGTATAAAAAAGGATATTGAAATATTTTAAAAAATCAGTCGGAGATGACAAATACAATATCAGAAATAAAGACCACAATGGAAGGAATTAAAAACAGGATGGATAGAGCAGAGGATCGAATCAGCAAGTTGGAGGACAACTTGAATGAAGGCAAGAAAGCAGGAAAGAAAAAAGAAAAGAGACTCAGAAAGTCTGAGGAAACTCTTAGAGAGCTCCATGACAACATGAAGAGAAATAAGATCCACATCATAAGGATTCCTGAAAAGAAGAGAAAGAACAAGGGATAGAGACTTAATTCAATCATATCATAGCTGAAAACTTTCCTAAATTAATGCAGGAGAAACTCTCACAAGTTCAAGAAGCACAGAGAACTCCATTAAAGAGAAACCCAAAGAAACCTACACCAAGACACATCATAATTAAAATACCAAAAATAAGCAATAAAGAGAAAATATTAAAAGCTGCAAAGAAAAAAAAGCTAACATCTACAAAGGAGCCCCCATAAGGATGACATCTGACTTCTCAACAGAAACACTTGAGGCCAGAAGGGAATGGCAAAAAATATTCAAAGTAATGCAGAACAAGAACCTACAAACAAGACTACTTTATCCAGCAAGGCTATCATTTAAAATCGAAGGAGAAATAAAAAGCTTCCCAGACAAAAAAAAAAAACTCAAGGAATTCATTACAACCAAACCAATGCTGCAGGAAATGTTAAGGGGCCTGTTGTAAACAGATCAAAGTGGGAAAAGAATATAGCAAAAAAGGAATACAGCTTTAAAGAAGAAAATGGCAATAAACAACTACATATCAATAATAACCTTAAATGTAAATGGATTAAATGATCCAATCAAAAGACATAGGGTAGCTGCACGGATAAGAAAACAGGACCCGTACATATGCTGTCTACAAGAGACACACCTTAGAACAAAAGATGCACATAGATTGAAGGTAAAAGGATGAAAAAAAACATTTTATGCAAATGGAAATGAAAAAAAAGCTGGGGTGCAATACTTATATTAGACAAAAATAGACTTTAAAACAAATGATGCAGTAAGAGATAAAGAAAACCACTACATAATGATAAAGGGAGTAATCCAACAGGAAGATATAACTATTAAAAATATCTATGCACCTAATATAGGAGCACGTAAATATATAAAGCATACTTTGATGAATTTAAAGGGCGAGATCAACAGCAATACTATAATAGTAGGGGATTTCAATACCCCACTAACATCACTAGATAGATCCTCAAGAAAGACAAGTAATAAAGAAACAGCAGACTTATTGGACACACTAGATCAACCCGATTTAATAGATATCTTAAGAACCTTTCATCCTAAAGCAGCAGAATATACATCTTTTCAAGTGCTCATGGTACATTCTCTAGGATAGACCACATGTTAGGGCACAAAAGTGGTCTCAACAAATTTAAGAAGATTGAAATCATATCAAGCACTTTCTTTGATCACAACGGCATGAAACTAGAAATGAACCACAACAGAAAAGCTCAAAAATTCTCAAACACATGAAAACTAAATAGCAGGTTGTTAAATAATGAATAGATTAAGAATGAGATCAAAGAAGAAATAAAAAAATTCCTAGAAATGAATGACAATGAGAATACAACAACTCAAAATTTATGGGACACAGCAAAAGCAGTACTGAGAGGGAAGTTCATAGCACTACAGGCACACTATAAGAAGCTAGAAAAAGCTCAAATAAACAACTTAACCCTGAATCTAAAAGAACTAGAAAAAGAACAGCAAGTAAAGCCCAAATGTAGTAGGAGGAAGGAAATAATAAAGATCAGAGCAGAAATAAATGACATAGAGGTTAAATAAACAATACAGAGGATCAATGAAACTAGGAGCTGGTTATTTGAAAAGGTAAACAAGATTGATGAACCTTCAACTAGGCTCATCAAGAAAAAGAGAAAGAGGACTCAAATAAATAAAATTAGAAATGAAATGGAGAAATAACAACTGACACAACAGAAATACAAAATATTGTAAGAAAATACTATGAAGAACTATATGCCAAAAAACTAGACAACCTAGATGAAATGGACAAATTCCTTGAAACATACAATCTTCCAAAAATCAATCTTGAAAAATCAGAAAACCTAAACAGACCGATTATACCAAGTGAGATCAAAACAGTTATCAAAAAACTCCCAATTAAGAAAAGTCCGGGGCCTGATGGCTTCACAACTGAATTCTACCAAATATTGAAAGAAGAACTAACTCCTATCCTTCTCAAACTATTTCAAAAAATTCAAGAGGAAGGAAGACTTCCAAGCTCCTTTTATGAGGTGAGCATAATTCTGATTCCAAAACCAGGCAAAGACAGCACAAAGAAAGAAAATTATAGGCCAATATCTCTGATGAATATAGATGCTAAAATCCTCAACAAAATATTAGCAAATCGGATCCACCAATATATGGAAGAAATCATACACCATGATCAAGTGGGATTTATTCTGGGGAGGCAAGGATGGTACAATATTCATAAATCAATCAATGTGATTCACTACATAAACAAAAAGGAGAAAAACCACATGATAATTTCAATAGATACAGAAAAAGCATTAGATAAAATCCAGCACCCATTCATGACCAAGATTCTCAGCAAAGTGGGAATACAAGGAACATACCTCAACATGATAAAAGCCATCTATGAGAAACCCACAGCCAACATCATACTCAATGGGCAAAAATTAAAAGCAATACCCTTAAGATTGGGAACAAGGCAGGGGTGCCCCCTTTAACCACTCTTATTTAACATAGTTCTGGAAGTCCTAGCCACAGCAATCAAACAAGAAGAAGAAATAAATGGCATTCAAGTTGGAAAAGGAGAAGTAAAACTATCATTATTTGCAAATGATATGATATTGTATATAGAAAACCCTAAAGTCTCAGTCAAAAAACTATTGGACTTGATAAATGAATTCAGCAAAGTGGCAGAATATAAATCAATACTCAGAAATCAGAAGCATTTTTATATGCCAACAGTGAACAGTCAGAAAGAGAAATTAAGGAAACAATCCCCTTCACTATTACAATACAAAAAAAATAAAGTAACTAGGAGTCAACTTAACCAAGGAGACTAAAGACTTGTACTCGGAAAATTACAAAGCATTGATAAAAGAAATCAAGGAAGATACAAACAAGTGGAAGCATATACTGTGTCATGGTTAGGAAGAATAAACATCATTAAAATGTTTATATTACCCAAAGCAATCTATAAATTCAATGCAATACCAATTAAAATACCAAAGACATACTTCAAACATATAGATCACATATTCCAAAAATCTATATGGAACCAAAAAAGAACACGAATAGCCTCAGGAATCTTAAAAAAGAAGAATAAAGTGGGAGGTATCACACTTCCTGATATCAAGTTATACTACAAGGCCATTGTACTCAAAACATCCTGGTACTGGCATAAGAACAGGCATATAGATCAATGGAACAGAACGGAGAACCCAGAAATAAACCCACAACTCTATGGACAACTGGTATTTGACAAAGAGGTAAGGAAATACAATGGAGTAAAGACAGCCTCTTCAACAAATGGTGTTGGGAAAATTGGACAGCTACCTGCAAAAAAATGAAACTAGATCACCAGCTTACACCACTCACAAAAATAAACTCAAAATGGATAAAAGACTTAAATGTAGGGCGTGAAACCATAAGCATCTTAGAAGAAAACATAGGTAGTAAGCTCTGCAACATCTCTTGGAGCAATATATTTGCTGATTTATCTCCATGGGGAAGTGAAATAAAAGACAGGATAAACAAATGGAACTATATCAAACTGAAAAGCTTTTGTACAGCTAAAAACAATAAGAACAGAATAAAAAGACAAACTACATAATGGGAGAACATATTTGATAATACATCAGTAAGGGGTTAATAACCAAAATTTATAAAGATCTTGTAAATCTCAACCCCAGGAAGACAAACAATCCAATCAAAAAATGGGAAAAAGAAATGAATAGACACTTCTCCAAAGAGGACATACAGATGGCCAATAGGCATATGAAAAAATGCTCAACATCACTAATCATTAGAGAAATGCAAATTACAACCACAATGAGATATCACCTCACACCAGCCAGAATGGCACTCATCAACAAAACAACACAGAATAAGTGCTGGTGAGGATGTGGAGAAAAGGGAACCCTCCTACACTGCTGGTAGGAATGTAGACTGGTGCAGCCACTGTGAAAACAGTATGGAGATTCCTCAAAAAACTAAAAATCAAACTGCCTTTTGACCCAGCTATACCACTTTTAGGAATATACCCCAAGAACACCATAGAACAGCTCCAAAAGGGAAAATACACCCCCATATTTGCGGCAGCATTGTTCACAGTAGCAAAGATCTGGAAACAGCCCAAGTGTCCATCAGAGAACGAGTGGATTAAAAAGCTTTGGTACATATATACTATGGAATACTACTCAGCCATAAGAAATGATGACATCAGATCATTTACAATAACATGAATGGACTTTGATAACATTATATGGAGTTTAATAGGTAAATCAGAAAAAACTAAGAACTATATGAATCCATACATAGATGTGACATAAAAATGAGACTCAGAGACATGAACAAGAATGTGATGGTAACAGGGGTGGATGGGTGGGGGAAGGTGGGGAGGGGCTGAGGAAGGAGAGAAGTGGGGGGAGGGGAGGGGCACAAAGAAAACCAGATAGAAGGTGACGGAGACAATTTGACTTTGGGTGAGGTGTATACAGCATAATCAAATGTCAAAATAATCTGGAAATGTTTTCCCTCAACATATGTACTCTGATTTATCAATGTCACTGCATTAAATTAAAAAACAAACAAACATATAACTGCGCGACCAGGCAGTAGGTAGCGCAGTGGATAGAGAGTTGAAGTGGTATGTGGAGGACCCAGGTTTGAAACCCTGGGGTCGCCAGCTTGAGCGTGGGCTCATCTGGTTTGAGCAAGGCTCACTAGCTTGAGCCCAAGGTCACTGGCTTGAGCAAGGCGTCACTGAGTCTGCTGTAGCCCCCCAGACAAGGCACATGAGCAACTAAGGAGACTAAGGAGCCGCAAGGAAGAATTGATGCTTCTCATCTCTCTCCCTTCCTGTCCATCTGTCTGTATCTGTCCCTCTATCTGTCTCTGTCACAAAAAAAAGGAAAAAAAAAAGTCCTATAACTATTGCTTTGAATCTAAATCACTTACTTAGTTTTTTTATGTTCATTCTTAGATGTAAACATATATATATTTTGCCAATGTCCCCTGTAAATGGCCTACCAAGTTACATGCATATAAGCAGTGTAACTCATTTTGGGTGAGGGGGTTATGGTATTGAAAAGGTAAGAATATTGATTACAATAAATTTTAAAAAATCACAATAGCTGTTAGTAATGAATTGTCTAAAATTGCTTTTTGTATATTAAAAGACATTGAAATATTTATTTCTGTCTAGATTTTTTTTCTCAATCAGGCTCAGACTTAGGTCATAAACTTTTATATTTAGAAAAGGATGAAATAACTTTGGAGAATTGAAACACATTAAACATGAAAGAGATATACCCCTTTGAGGAGAGATTGCTTGCCTTCTTTTCAGCCATCTGTAGGGAAGTGCCACTTCAGTGACTCTAGCCACTCAGACCGAATTTCCTCATCTTAATCTCTACAAAGACTATAAAGTCTACCCTAACGGGAGGGGGAAAAAAAGGAACCTGTGATGTTTCTTTTATAGAGTTAATATGTAACATACATAATTAATTCCTGGGGATATATAATTATCTCCTGGGAATTTAATAAGTACCAAAAGGTACTACCTTAAAAGCAATGCAAAGGAATTTTAATCTGTTTTTATAGCACTACTTTGTAGGAAAGAAAAAAGAAGATTGTCATGTCAATCAACATTTTTCCTTTTTATCCATGTGTTTTAAGAGAATTCTTATAAGTGAGAAAATTTAAGGTGAAAAGTTATTTCCTCTACTCTCCACCCTCCAAAAGAATTAAACCCGCAAGATGTAGTGGGGTAAACCTGAGGGCAATGTAAATTTCTGAATACCTTTTCCTATAAATATGGAAGAATCTCTACAATGAATTGACCTAAACATAGGACAATGATGCCAACTATTCTACCATAATATTTTCATATGGGTATCTAAATTGAATAGTAAGAGAACATAAGTAGTAGTAAATCAATATGCACAGAATATTAGTTAAAGTGCACAATATTATTCATGGCTTATTGGGAGAGACAAGAAACATAAATAGTGTGGAAGTAGAATAAATGACAATAACACCATAGTTCCAGGTTATCCAGTAGCATAGGCATTGCTTTGCATCACCTACTTATAAATGAGAAATTAGCATCTCAAATTCCACACAAAATTCCCCAGAGAGCCATCCTTTACTTGAATAAAACGAGAGAGAACCAAGAACAGAACATCAAAAATTGTGATAAGGAATGTAATAGATTTTGTCATGGATTTTAACAAGAATTGCTCATATAATTTCAGATGTTGAAAACTGCTTTAAAAAATGTCCTTTCTCTTGGATATTTTTTCTAGGAAAGGAGGTAGATGGATGGCTGGAAAAAATTATTGGTATTTGATTGGCAATCTGTCTAGTTGTTTCTTGTCTGTTCTTTTTTTAAATTTTGTTGATTTGTTTTTAAGACATCACTATATGTATTCTGCTGTTTGACGCAATAGGATGCCCAAACTGACACTGAAATGACTGATCAAAGGAGTGAGTTTCCTCTAAATTACTATGCTCATGTAAGCTAGTAATATTATTAATAACTACACATGCATGGTGACATTGAAGAACTCCTGAGAATTATTACTTTTTATTTATAATTACACAATATCCTAGGCAGCATTTGAGTATATAAGCATGTTTCTAATTCTAGCCTTAACAAATATAGTAAACCACTAATAAAATCAGTACTTTGAAGACAAATACACATTATTCAGTTTATTTTTCAAAGTATGTTTATTCAATTAGTGGTTTAATTATATAAAAAGTAACATTAAAAATTTCTGTCCAGATAATAATTACTAATACCAGTAGAGAAGTACTTTACAAAAATTAAAATAACAAAGAAACTAAGAATACTATTTTTATTGCACTTTCAGGTTGATGAAAAAACAGTATTTTTAATTATGTTATTAAGATGAGTATTTACAGATACACTTTTCATTTCATTATGTATCATTCAAAATGTGTGCTTGGCTTATTTTGCTATTTTTAGAATGAAAATTGTTGCTTATATAGAAATTACTTGATTCTTATTTATTTGTAACTATAATATTCTAAAACTAGATTATTTTTTAAACTATTGTGTTGAAAAAATAAGAATTCAATCATTTATTATATGGATATAATATTGTTTATAATTAATTTTGTTTCAATTCTATGAAGATGAATTATAAAGTAAATTAAAATAAAATACTGTTGTTCTCCCTTATCTGTGGGGCATGTGTGCCAAGACCCCCAGTGGATGTCTGAAATCACACTAAGTTCTAAATAAGGTTTTCTGTTCATGCCTTTTACTTACAAATGTAATGAATGTCTTTTATATCTTAACTAGGCACTTATCATACATTGCAGTTTAAGATCTGACAGCAAATCTATCATAGATTTATTTTTCCTGCTTCACAGTTTCATGGGTGGAGGATTGCTTCTTACCATAGTAAGTAGCAACCTCATGATAGGATATTTTTCTTTCCATATTAAGTGAGAACTTTTACCTTTTTACTTAAAGGAAACATTGTAGGGCTTCTTTTTAGCATATCCAAATTGCCATCATGGCTACTTTTGTGTTTTGGGGCCGTTAAGTAAAGTAAGGGTTCTTGAACATTGTAATTATGCGATATGCAATAGTTAGTCTGATAACCAAGGCTACTAAGGGACTAATGGCAGGTAACATACACAGTGTGGCACACTGGACAAAGGATGACTCATTTTCCAGGCAGGATGCAGCAGGATGGTGTGAGATTTCATCACACTACTTAACATGCTGTGCAATATAAAACTTATGAATTGTTTATTTCTGTAACTTTTCTTTTAGTATTTCAGACCGTCGTTGACCACGGGGAACTGAAGCTGGGGAAAGTGAAACCTCAGATAAGTGATGCTACTGTAACATCAAGCTTGTTGATGGTTGGGAATGACACTTAGTACCTCTTCTTTTTACCAATAAGGGGAAAAATATTGTAACTCACAGTGATTCGAAGATAAATTAGTGTCATGATAAGTTATAAATATTTATTAATATCTTCATTTCTATGTTAAAAGAGAAAATACATAGAAATCTTGCATTGTACATTTTGCCCTAGATTAATGTGATTATCTTTTTCCATATAATCAGTTTATAGGCAAAGACTGTACATATTCAAGGTAAGCACGGTAGAAAATGCCCAAGTTGTCTACTCAACCTAACATTCATCTGTTATGAACCTACCCTGTGTCTCTAATATAAAATGTGGAATGAACCAATATAAACCATATGTGACAAGGCCCTTTTTTATAGTTTTATAGCTATGTGGGAAAGAAATTCACACAAAATAAGTATAAAATAAAATTAAAAAGTAATGACAGAAAATTTAGCCACCATACCACATGTTTAATACTCTCAGGGAAGAAACCAAAAAAAGAATATAATAGCAATTAGCAAATTTGGAGTTCATATACAAATTAAGAATTCTACATTTCTAATTTTTTAAATGATTGAATTTATTTAATTCTTACTTTTTTTTTTTTTTTTTTTGGTATTTTTCTGAAGCTGGAAACGGGGAGAGACAGTCAGACAGACTCCTGCATGCACCCGACCAGGATCCACCCGGCACGCCCACCAGGGGGCGGCACTCTGCCCACCAGGGGGCGGCACTCTGCCCACCAGAGGGCGGCACTCTGCCCACCAGGGGGCGATGTTTTGCCCCTCCAGGGCGTCGCTCTGTCGCAACCAGAGCCACTCTAGCACCTGGGGCAGAGGCCAAGGAGCCATCCCCAGCGCCCGGGCCATCCTTGCTCCAATGGAGCCTTGCTGCAGAAGGGGAAGAGAGAGACAGAGAGGAAAGAGAGGGGGAGTGGTGGAGAAGCAGATGGGCGCTTCTCCTGTGTGCCCTGGCCGGGAATCGAACCCACGACTCCCGCAGGCCAGGCCGACCGGCCAGGGCCAGATAATTCTTACTTCTTAATGCAAAAAACAAGTCTGAAAGTTTGCACAAATATTTCAATATATTAACTTGTTTCTTCAAAGTTGGGGTAGGCCTAAACAACAATAACAGCCAGTTCCCCAAATTATTAATGACATACAGTTTATGTCTTGTTCATATAATGACCCCAAATAGGCATTCACATTGGAAAGCAGCTCTCTTTCAAATGGTAATTCAGTGACTCTCAGACTCTGTCTTTCTCAAAGTCCTTGTCACTTGCCACTTCCCACTGTCCAAAGGAGTGTGTGAGAGTGGAGGAAGTACAATATATATGCTCTTGTTAGAAGCTCCAATTTGTGCTATTGGAAGAATGTACGGTAACAATGTGGCCACACACACCTTCAAGAAGGTGGGCAAACCTGGCCGGTTGGCTCAGCGGTAGAGCGTCGGCCTGGCGTGTAGGGGACCCGGGTTCGACTCCCGGCCAGGGCACATAGGAGAAGCGCCCATTTGCTTCTCCACCCCCCCTTCCTTCCTCTCTGTCTCTCTCTTCCCCTCCCGCAGCCAAGGCTCCATTGGAGCAAAGATGGCCTGGGCCCTGGGGATGGCTCCTTGGCCTTTGCCCCAGGCGCTAGAGTGGCTCTGGTCGCGGCAGAGCGACACCCCGGAGGGGCAGAGCATTGCGCCCTGGTGGGCAGAGCATCGCCCCTGGTGGGCGTGCCGGGTGGATCCCGGTCGGGCGCATGCGGTAGTCTGTCTGACTGTCTCTCCCCATTTCCAGCTTCAGAAAAATACAAATAAAAAAAAAAAAGGTGGGCAAAGCTAGTCATATATATGCTTAAATAAATATTTTGCATGGAGGAAAATCTCATGTTACCTTTTAAATATAAATGTAGATTAGCAAAATCACAGGTAGATATATATTTTTAAGTATTTTGAGTGTTGATACCAGGATTTGATTATCAAATGTTACCTGTGCTAAAGAGAGCATTGCACATGCATACTTAGTATCATTATTCCCTCTCCTTGTGTAGATATCCTGAACTTGTTTCAACAACTTAGCCCTTTTTTTGCCTCGTTATAAAATTGTCTCTAAAAGTTTAAGAAAGCTTTGAAGCAAAGTGTGTGAAGTAAACGCTTAAAATAGGAAAGAAACTGAAAATATTGTTTGAAAACAGAGCCACCAAAAACTTCATGTGCATACTGTCCACTTTAGTCATCAATTTATGTACATATAATAACAAACAGCGAAACAAAAAAAAAAAGATCAAGTCAAGGCATTTGGTAATAATATCATATATGTAGTGGGCCAAAAATATACTACACTATATTAGAAAAACTTTGGATGAATCTCGAAAGGTAGAGATTAAGGCAGGATGATCAAGACATCATTTTGTACTACATTAATCTAGGAGAAAGCCAAAAACATTTTTGAGAAGCTGAAAGTGGAGAAGGAATATCTATTAAAAGAGCAAGTGCTAAATCGTGTTTAGTAATCAAGTCATACTCATTATCAAAACAATAAGGAAAGCAGCTGCAGCTGACATTGAGGGGGAAGAGAAATTTCTGTTGCATTTATAAAACACACACACACAAACACACACACACACAGAGGAGGCCATACCACTGAGCAATTGTACAGCATAAAAAATGTTTATTTTGAAGTGCATGCTTTTCTTAACATTTATTTTATAGTCAGAAAAGAAAGCATCTGATCACAAAGCCTCCAGGGCAGGATGACTTAATTGCTGAATGTTGAGTTCAAGCTCTTTCTAGCCATCATGTAAACTTCTATGCCCTCAAGATATACTCGAAAGAACTCACCAGCTGTCCAGAGTTTCAACATCAACACTGGTTGATGATGTTTTTGTGAATTATATACAATTCTAATTGATGTGCGTCACATAGGAGAATATGGCTAAATAAAATTTTATGGCCCTGGCCGGTTGGCTCAGTGATAGAGCGTCGGCCAGGCGTGCAGGAGTCCCGGGTTTGATTCCCGATCAGGGTACACAGGAGAAGCGCCCATCTGCTTCTCCACCCCTCCCCCTCTCCTTCCTCTCTGTCTCTCTCTTCCCCTCCCACAGCCAAGGCTCCATTGGAGCAAAGTTGGCCCGGGCGCTGAGGATGGCTCCTTGGCCTCTGTCTCAGGCGCTAGAATGGCTCTGGTTGCAACAGAGCAATGCCCCAGATGGGCAGAGCATCGCCCCCTGGTGGGCGTGCTGGGTGGATCCTGGTCAGGCGCATGTGGGAGTCTTTCTGACTGCCTCCCTGTTTCCAACTTCAGAAAAATACAAAAAAAAAAAAAAAAAAAGGAAAAAATTTTATGATGAAAGATTTAGACAATGTTCCTGGACATCCTGACAGTGTCCTAACATGGTGACAATATCAAGTGGTTCACTATTTCAACCTATGGAAGAGGTGGGTAGTGGATGGCCTATTCTGGTCATTTGCCTATATAACATTTGTCTAGGAACGCTATGAATCCCAACCAAGAAGCTTCACTGAAAAACCATTTAGAAAACTTTTATATTTTTACATAATAAAAAGCTTTAGAGTTCATTGTCAAGTCATGGTAGAGACTTTTTTTTTTTTTTTTTTTTTTTACAAATGGAAGAAATAAATTTAGCAATATGTGGCCGATTTCAAATCTTTGAAGACATATTTAATGGTAAGGAGGGAATTGTTCCATTTGCAATGGTAACTAGCTTTAAAGAGGCAAAAAAAATAAAAGACACCAGAGCTTTTGAATTTCCATCAGAAAAATGCCAGTGGGAGCCTGAAGAGATAAAACCTGCAATGATAAAAACCCAACGGAGCCGTCAAAGAAAACACAGACCTCAGCTGGAAGAGTCGGGCGTCTGTCACTATTCTCATCATCCTTGAATGAATGAGGTGTAGCCTTTCTTAGTGGATGGTCTGATGTCCTTGTAACATCACGTACAGTTCTCCAAACATTAAAAAAAAAATGGTGTGGAAAACGGGGATAAGACACTTGAATCTATGTAAACACAATAAATTTAAATCAACTAAAAAAAGGTATAAGCAAAGATTCATTTTGCATTGATTTTAAAATTCAAAAGCCACTGCTAAATCCCCTAAAAATGTTTCAGTCTTTTGGTTCAGTAACATCAGCATGCAACTAATGGAAAATTCCAGCTAGAATCTAACAGTTTACCCACAATTGTCCCTCTTTCACCCAATGCACCATCATTGTTGAAACCAGTGACAATGACTGCTTCATACCTTTCCCACCTTATTTCTAAATTTGTTTGCAAGTTTCCAGACCTCACCTCTGCTAGAAAGTTTATTCCAGGAGACTGCTATGTGAGGAGTCAGCAACCTTGTGTGACAGTCAATACCTTGGATAGTAAACATGTTCTCTGTCATAGTTACTGAACTCTGCCCTTGTAAAGAGGGAAAGCATCCTTGGCAATACCTAAATCAATGGGTGGGACAGAGTTCAAACAAAGCTTTATTTAAAAACTAAGCCGGCAAGGTGGTTTTTATGTGGAATTTGGAGTTTTGTCAACTTCTGTGATAGGTAACATCCAAATACATTCAGTATCAATTACATTACTTCCTGTATGTCCAAACTACACCTGATATCAAGACATGAAATCTAATTCCCATCTCTATTAATTTGAGTTGGTCTTTGTCATTCACTTGTAAGTAAAACAATACAACAGAAATAGTGTTTTGGGATTTTTGAGGCTAAATTATCAGAAGCTTTGCAGCTGCTACATGAACCTCTTCCAATGTTTGCTCTTATAATGTTGCATATAAGAAGTAAGCCACTGTACCATGAGAGCTCCATGGAGAAATCGTGTGGGTGCACCAGGAGACACTTCCATCCATCTCCTGGCCAGCAGCCAGTGCCAGCTGTCAGCTGTGTGCATGAACAATCTTGGGAGTCCTGTCTGGTTACACCTTTCTGTAACAACAATGGCAACTGCCATCTAACTGCGATTGCATGAGAAACCTTCAGTTAGGATGACCCAGCTAAGCCCACTAAACTAACAGGATTGTTTACAATAATAATGTTGTTGTTTTGAGCCACTTTTTTGGCTATAGAAGTTAAGCAGAACAATTCCATAGTTTCTTTTTTTAATTGTATATCATTGCCTAAGTTTTAAATAAATATTATTTATTACATTGTATTTGACATGTATTATAAATGAATGCTTAGTGTAAGGTGTGCAAATAGTACAGTGTACTGCATTTGTTTCTTATTTTTTTAAACAATCTATATTCTTATGTTAATCAGAAGCTAATGTTTTAAAACATAGCGCATCCTAATATAGGTAGTTTGTTACTTATATACAGTCATTTTAGAAAACTGGTTGAAGATTTAAGATGGCTGTGCAGTACAATATAATTTATCCCCTTGAAATAATAGGAAATAGGCTTTCAGGCATCATTTTCACATAGGACTTCTGATTTTCAGAAATGAATTGCTGACATTAGTACAAAGTACCTAGATAACCTACTTTAGGCTGTAACTGTTAGTGAGACAAAGACTATTCAATCTGCCATGACTCAGTCAGCACATGTGGATATTTTTAAGAATGTATCATTTGAACTATGTGGATAGTTGTGTAAATCACTTCTGATGAGCTTATAATGTAATTGTAATATATTTGAATTAAAAATTTTTGTTACTATTTGAGTTGAGCTGAGAAGTTATGTTATAAATATAAGAAAATCTTTGTATCTATTTTCTTAGACTTTTAATAAGAAATGATAAAGTCTGGGGAAAATAATTTTAAATGGTTATTTAAAATTATTGTACTGCTCACAAAAAGTAGGGGATATTTCAAAATGAATATGAAGCTATAAAATATTCCCAAATTTTTATGAGCAGTATATTTCTAGCCCAGAGGTAAATTAAGAACATTATGGGAAAAGATGCCACAAAACCATTTACAATTGTTTTTCTATGACTTCTTTTTTATTACATGGCAATAGAAAAACAAACAAAATTAAAACAAAAACAAACTTGTACATTGTTTATTTTTTAAATGGAGGTTACATTGACCTAGGCTGCTTATATGTTCACAGTCATTTAAGATATAAAGAAAAATATGTGATTTACTTATAGTAATAATTAATACCTAATCTAGCAAAACACAAAGTAAAACCTTGACCCTAAAGTATCAGGTGTAATGCAGATTTAGTGAACCAACTTGCTCTTCCCCTGAGCATCGCTTTGACCTAAACATGAGCAACTTTCCCTACTCCATTCTCGAGTTCTGAAAAACACGTATGTGTCAGGCTCAGCTTGTAAAGTCAGCGGACACCTCTCTGTGCTTAGGCCAAAAGCCCCTGAAACAGAGCCAGAGAAAGCAACAGTTCAGATGGGAGATTACAGTATATTCAGACATTTCATAGTTTCCTGTGTGTAAGAAGCATTCAAAAAACCAAAAGGAAAACAAAAAGTGTACCTGTTTTTGTAAAAGTTCAAGGGACTGAACAGAAAATAGATGTCATGTGTCTTTAAAGGGACTATAAACAAAGGAAAAGTACCCAACACAGTATAGTATAGTAAACACATAATTTACTATTATTATTAAAAAGTAAATAGGCAGGCCCTGGCCGGTTGGCTCAGTGGTAGAGCGTCGGCCTGGCGTGCAGAAGTCCCAGGTTCAATTCATGGCCAGGACACACAGGAGAGGCGCCCATCTGCTTCTCCACCCCTCCCCCTCTCCTTCCTCTCTGTCTCTCTCTTCCCCTCCCGCAGCGAGGCTCCATTGGAGCAAAGATGGCCCGGGCGCTGGGGATGGCTCCTTGGTCTCTGCCCCAGGCGCTGGAGTGGCTCTGGTCGCGGCAGAGCGACCCCCCGGGGGGCAGAGCATCCCCCCTGGTGGGCATGCCGAGTGGATCCCAGTCGGGCGCATGCGGGAGTCTGTCTGACTGTCTCTCCCCGTTTCCAGCTTCAAAAAGAAAAAAAAAAAAAGTAAATAGGCATTTAAAGGCATTTACTTATCAAGCTTAATTATAAAGCCACAAATTCTCTAATAATCTTTCAATTAGCATATGCATAAACTCTGAAGGAAAATTAAGCCACCTATGTTGGTTGAAAACCTTGGAAGTGTTCTGTCCTCAGACTCTATTATCACTGAACTTTGAGGAGTGTAGTTTGGCAGCTTTGCTAGATTGCTGTCCCAAGGGTTGAATCAAAATGAGGCTTGCAGCATATGTAGACATACAAAATCTTGCTTGCTGGTGCTTGCTGGATACCGCCATAAACAATATGCTATAGGCCATCGGAACTTCTTGCTTCTTTCTCTGGGGCTCCCAAGGGTAGAAGGAATATTTTTCATAAAATAGCTTTTCTTTCTAAGTGGCAAGACATAAGAAGAAATAAATAGAACTGTGACAGAAGCAGATACCAGATCCCGGATATCAGAACTTATAAAAACGCTGTTATGCCCACAGCACTGAAGCAATATTTAAATGGAGAAAACCTTATAGGCAAGAGGGAGAGGGATTTTTAGGCTACAAGTATGTCTCAAAAATGTTCTTTTAACAATAGGCTTCCAGGTGCATTGCTACTTCCTACTTCACTTGTGCTATTTTTTGATAGGGAAAATAGATAAAATCCAGATTTTATGAAATTTCATAAACTTTAAAATAAACTTAGAAGTATGTTCACAGAAAATATAAATTTAATTTAAAATCCAATTAGCTATCTGGATGTATTATCATGTAATGAAAAATACTTAGATTAATTTAATTATTTAATGGGTGATTGAATTTCCAGGATTAACTGGTGTGTTATAAAGATTCATTGTACTGTAAGGAGAAAATGAGGTTTGCTTGAAAAGAATTTATATTACCTGGGTCAAATTTACAAGTTCTATTTTGTTCTTGAGCAGGAAACAAAATGAGAGAAGAACTTATAAACAATCTTTCAACACCACATATTGTTCCCCTGAAACTTGTGTCTGACTAGTAACAGGTTCTGAGAAGAAGGACGTGATAGAATTAAACTATTTCATTGCTCACAAGACAGAATATATCACACAGCTAATTTCATGGTTTCAGATCAGCTGGTACTTGTGGTAATATTTTTGGGATTCTGAATAAGAAATCTTTGTGTTACTAGCAAGCATTTCTTTCTGACATTCCTGTTGATTATTTTTCTCCTTATAAGCACATGTATCAAATGTAAAAACACATGAATATTCTAGATCAGATTAGAACATTTTTATGAGTTTTTAGATTCTAAGAAGAATATATTTCCTAGAATTTCTAATATCACATTTCCTTCCCATTCTTCCATGTAAAAAAATGGAATTGTGTGTGTGTGTGTGTGTGTGTGTGTGTGACAGAGACAGAGAGAGGGATAAACAAGAAAGGAGAGAGATGAGAAGCATCACTTCTTTGCTGCAGCACCTTATTCCTTAGTTGTTCACTGATTGCTTTCTCATATGTATCTTGACCAGGTGGGGGATGCTACAGCAGAGTGAGTGACCCCTTGTTCAAGCCAGTGACCTAGTGCTCAAGCTGCTGAGCCCGCGCTCAATCTGGATGAGCTTGTGCTCAAGCCAGTGACCTCAGGGTTTCGAACCTGGGTCCTCTGCATCCCAGTCTGATGCTCTATCCACTGCACCACCGCCTGATCAGGAAATTTTTAACTGATGCTTTGCTTATTTTAAACAGGTAAATATATCACTGAAAAGCTTATATTTAAAGTTAACTTTAAAAAACTGTGATTAATTTAGAGTACTTTACAATAACTTTTTATTTTCACAATGGAAAAAAAAGTCTCAGTTAGAATTTTGAGGCTCATTGGCAGATTACACTATTTTATTTTAATAGGACACATGTACCAAGGACACACTGCCAGTTGAAGTTCACACTTGAAGACTTTCAAACAGCCTTTATACACTAACATGTGGAACGCTATAGCAACAGGGCAGTAAACTGTTACTGCAGATCACTTGAGATTTAGCAAGAGCCTTTTATAATATTAGGTAACCTCCTGGGATAGTGATTCTATTTCTTCTACCTTCACTGAGTCTAAGATATACTGCAAAGATTCAAGTCCCTAGAGATATGCATGCTGCCATAAACAAAAACTACAATTGTTTTTTAAAACATATTCCATCATTCTTTTTTTTTTTTTTTTTAATAAATTTTTATTAATGGTAATGGAATGACATTAATAAACCAGGGTACATATATTCAAAGAAAACATGTCTAGGTTATTTTGTCATCAAATTATGTTGCAAACCCCTCGCCCAAAGTCAGATTGTCCTCCGTCACCCTCTATCTAGTTCTCTGTGCCCCTCCCCCTCCCCCTAACTCTCTCCCTCCCTCCCTCCCTCCATGTCCTCCCTCCCCCCCCACCCTTGGTAACCACCACACTCTTGTCCATGTCTCTTAGTCTCATTTTTATGTTCCACCAATGTATGGAATCATGTAGTTCTTGTTTTTTTCTGATTTGCTTATTGCACTCCTTATAATGTTATCAAGATCCCACCATTTTGCTGTAAATGATCTGATGTCATCATTTCTTATGGCTGAGTAGTATTCCATAGTGTATAGTGCCACATCTTCTTTATCCAGTCTTCTATTGAAGGGCTTTTTGGTTGTTTCCATGTCTTGGCCACTGTGAACAGTGCTGCAATGAGCATGGGGCTACATGTGTCTTCACGTATCAATGTTTCTGAGGTTTTGGGGTATATACCCAGTAGAGGGATTGCTGGGTCATAAGTAGTTCTATTTGCAGTTTTTTGAGGAACCACCATACTTTCCTCCATAATGGTTGTACTACTTTACAGTCCCACCAACAGTGAATGAGGGTTCCTTTTTCTCCACAGCCTCTCCAACATTTGCTATTACCCGTCTTGTTGATAATAGCTAATCTAACAGGAGTGAGGTGGTATCTCATTGTAGTTTTGATTTGCATTTCTCTAATAACTAATGAAGCTGAGCATCTTTTCATATATCTGTTGGCCATTTGTATCTCTTCCTGGGAGAAGTGTCTGTTCATGTCCTCTTCCCATTTTTTTATTGGATTGTTTGTTTGTTTGTTGTTGAGTTTTATGAGTTCTTTGTAAATTTTGGATATTAGGCCCTTATCTGAGCTGTCGTTTGAAAATATCAGTTCCCATATAGTTGGCTGTCTGTTTATTTTGATATCAGTTTCTCTTGCTGAGCAAAAACTTTAATTCTGATGTAGTCCCATTCATTTATCTTTGCCTTCACTTCTCTTGCCATTGGAGTCAAGTTCATAAAATGTTCTTTAAAACCCAGGTCCATGATTTTAGTACCTATGTCTTCTTCTATGTACTTTATTGTTTCAGGTCTTATATTAGGTCTTTGATCCATTTTGAATTAATTTTAGTACACGGGGACAGGCTGTAGTCGAGTTTCATTCTTTTGCATGTGGCTTTCCCAGTTTTTCCCAACACCATTTGTTGAAGAGGCTTTCTTTTCTCCATTGTGTGTTGTTGGCCCCTTTATCAAAGATTATTTGACCATATATATGTGGTTTTATTTCTGGGCATTACAATACTGTTCCATTGGTCTGAGTGTCTATTTTTTTGCCAATACCATGCTGTTTTGATTATCGTGGCCCTATAATATAGTTTAAAGTCAGGTATTGTAATGCCCCCAGCTTCATTCTTTTTCCTTAGGATTGTTTTGGCTATTCGGGGTTTTTTATAGTTCCATATAAATCTGATGATTTTTTGTTCCATTTCTTTAAAAAATCTCATAGGGATTTTGATGGGAATTGCATTAAATTTGTATATTGCTTTGGGTAATATGGCCATTTTGATTATATTTATTCTTCCTATCCAAGAACAAGGAATATTTTTCCATCTCATTGTATCTTTTTCGATTTCCCTTAACAATGCTTTGTAATTTTCATTATATAGGTCCTTTACGTTCTTTGTTATGTTTATTCCTAGGTATTTTATTTTTTTTGTTGCAATCGTGAAGGGGATTATTTTTTTGAGTTCGTTTTTCTAATATTTCATTGTTGGCATATAGAAAGGCTATGGACTTTTGTATGTTAATTTTGTATCCTGCGACCTTACTGTATTGGTTTATTGTTTCTAATAATCTTTTTTGTGGAGTCCTTCGGGTTTTCGATGTATAGGATCATATCATCAGCAAAAAGTGATAGCTTTACTTCTTCTTTTCGATATGGATGCCTTTTATTTCTTTGTCTTGTCTGATTGCTCTGGCCAGAACTTCTAGCACCACGTTGAATAAGAGTGGAGAGAGTGGACAACCCTGTCTTTTTCCTGATTTAAGGTAGAAAGTCCTCAGTTTTATGCCGTTTAATAGGATGTTGGCTGATGGTTTATCATATATGGCCTTTATCATGTTGAGATATTTTCCTTCTATACCCATTTTGTTGAGAGTCTTAAACATAAAATTGTGTTGTATTTTATCAAAAGCCTTTTCTGCATCTATTGATAAGATCATGTGGTTTTTGTCTTTGTTTTGTTGATATGTGTATTACGTTAAACCGTTTTGCGTATGTTGAACCATCCTTGAGATTCTGGGATGAATCCCACTTGATCATGATGTATTATTTTTTTAATATGTTGTTGTATTCGGTTTTGCCAGTATTTTGTTTAGTATTTTAGCATCTGTATTCATTAGAGATATTGGTCTGTAGTTTTCTTTTCTTTGTGCCATCCTTGCCAGGTTTTGGTATGAGGGTTATGTTGGCCTCATAAAATGTGTTTGGAAGTATTGCTTCTTCTTCAATTTTTTGGAAGACTTTGAGTAGAATAGGAACCAAGTCTTCTTTGAATGTTTGATAGAATTCACTAGTATAACCGTCTGGGCCTGGACTTTTATTTTTTGGGGAGATTTTTAATAGTTTTTTCTATTTCCTCCCTGCTGATTGGTCTGTTTAGGCTTTCTGCTTCTTCATGACTCAGTCTAGGAAGGTTGTATTGTTCTAGGAATTTATCCATTTCTTCTATATTGTTTGTATTTGGTGGCATATAATTTTTCATAGTATTCTACAATAATTCTTTGTATTTCTATGATGTCTGTGGTGATCTCTCCTCTTTCATTTTGGATTTTATTTATTTGAGTCCTGTGTCTTTTTTCCTTGGTGAGTCTTGCCAAGGGTTTGTCAATTTTGTTGATCTTTTCAAAGAACCAGCTCCTTGTTTTATTGATTTTTTCTATAGTTTTTTCTGTTCTCTATTTCATTTATTTCTGCTCTGATTTTTATTATCTCCTTTCTTCGGCTGGTTTTGGGTTGTCTTTGTTCTTCTTTTTCTAGTTCCTTAAGGTGTGAAGTTAAGTGGTTTACTTCGGCTCTCTCTTGTTTGTTCATATAGGCCTGAAGTGATATGAACTTTCCTCTTATTACTGCTTTTGCTGCATCCCAGAGATTCTGATATGTCGTATTTTCATTTTCATTGTCTGTATATATCTTTTGATTTCTGCGCTTATTTCTTCTTTGACCCATTCATTTTTTAGAAGTATGTTGTTTAGTTTCCACATTTTTGTGGGTTTTTCCCCCTCTTTTTGCAGTTGAATTCTAGTTTCAAGGCTTTATGATCAGAAAATATGCTTGGTACAATTTCAATTTTTCTAAATTTGCTGATATTGTCTTTGTGGCCAACATATGGTCAATTCTTGGAGAATGTTCCATGTACACTAGAGAAAAATGTATACTCTGTCGCTTTGGGATGAAGTGTCCTGTAGATGTCTATCATATCCAGGTGTTCTAGTATTTCGTTTAAGGCCACTATATCTTTATTGATTCTCTGTTTGGATGACCGATCTAGAGCCGTCAGCGGTGTATTGAGGTCTCCAAGTATGATTGTATTTTTGTTAGTTTTTGTTTTAAGGTCAATAAGTAGCTGTCTTATATATTTGGTGCTCCTTGGTTTGGTGCATATATATTAAGGATTGTTATGTCTTCTTGATTCAACTTCCCCTTAATCATTATGAAATGACCATTTTTGTCTCTGAGTACTTTTTCTGTCTTGTAGTCAGCATTATTAGATATGAGTATTGCTACACCTGCTTTTTTTTGGGTGTTGTTTGCTTGGAGTATTGTTTTCCAGCCTTTCACTTTGAATTTGTTTTTATCCTTGTTGCTTAGATGTGTTTCTTGTAGGCAGCATATAGTTGGATTTTCTTTTTTAATCCATTCTGCTACTCTGTGTCTTTTATTGGTAAGTTTAATCCATTTACATTTAGTGTAATTATTGACACTTGTGGGTTCCCTACTGCCATTTTATAATTGCTTTCTGTTAGTTTTGTATCTAGTTTGATTCTTCTCTTTGTTTTTCTATCATTTGTTTTTGTTTGTTTGTGTTCCATACTTCTTTCCTCTGTTGCTACCTTTTTTAAGTCAAGTGTTTTTGTGGTGGTTTTTTTAAGGGTGGTTACCATTAAGTAATGAAAAGGGTACCTACCATATTCATTGTAGTACCCTATCTTATAAGTATTTCTGCACTTCATCATCCTTTGCTACTGTTAATCTCCATCCTCTACCCCCTTTTTTTCCTTTGTTGTCACAGTTTTAAGTTTGGTTTTATTGTGTTCTTGGTGGAGCTGTTACTTGTGGTGTTGTTTTCTTTTGTTCTTGAATCTGTTGGAAAACCCCCCTTAGTATTCCTGGAGTGGGGGCTTTCTGTTGATAAATTCTCTCATCTTTTCTGTATTTGTGAATGTTTTTATATCTCCTTCATACTTGAAGGATAGCTTTGATGGGCTTATAGTATTCTTGGCTGAAAGTTCCTCTCTTTCAGGGCTTTAAATATTGGGGTCCACTCTCTTCTAGCTTGTAGAGTTTCTGCTGAGAAACTCTGATGATAATCTAATAGGCCTTCCTTTATATGTTGTACTCTTCTTTTCCCTGGCTGCCTTGAGAATTTTTTCTTTGTCATTGGTTTGTGTCATCTTTATTATGATGTGCCTTGGAGGTGGGTTTGTTGGGGTTAAGAAAACTTGGTGTTCTGTTTGCTTCTTGAATTTGAGGCTTTAGTTCCTTCCACAGGCTTGGGAAGTTCTCGTCTATTATTTGTTTGAGTATATTCTCCATTCCATTTTCTTTCTCTTCTCCCTCTGATATACCTATTATTCTTATGTTATCTTTCTGATGGAGTCAGACAATTCCTGTAGGGCTTTCTCATTTTTTATTATTTTTGAGTCTCTTTCTTCTTCTCTCTGTTGTGCCTCAAGTTGTTTGTCTTCTATTTCACTAATCCTATCTTCAATCTGGGCTGTTCTGTTAGCTAAGCTTGTTACCTCGTTTTTCAGCTCGTGAATTGAGTTTTTCATTTCTGTTTGATTTGTTTTTTATAGTTTCAATTTCCTTGGTAATATATTCTTTGTGTTCATTGAGTTGTTTTCTGATCTCCCTATATTGCCTTTCTGTGTTTTCTTGTATATCTCTGAGTATTTTTAAGATTTCTATTTTAAATTCTCTGTCATTTAGCTCCAAGGCTTCCAATATGTTAAGTCTTTTCTCCATAGATTTTTCACATCTATTTGTGTTACCTCTCTTTCTTTTGTATCCATAATATTCGATTTCCTCTTTCTTATCGGCATCTGAGGGTGGTCTTATTGATAGCACTAATTAGAATTAATAAAGAGTAAAAAGAAAAAAAAAAAAGGGTAAAACACCCCACAAAAAAAAACAGTAATAATTTATTATTTCCCCCTTTTTTTTCTCTCTTCTCTTTCCCTCCTCTCCCCTCTCAGGGAAATATCGTGCCTATAATGGAGGGCCTGATTTGGGGTGAAGAGTTCAAGGGGCAAAAAAAGGGAGTAGGGACCTACTAAATGCAAAAAAAAAAAAAAAAAAAAAAAGGAAGAAAATCTTAGACAAGCATAAGATGATTTGCTTGTAAGTGATGGTCAACTAAGAGATATAATGAAGAGGGATAAGAGGGAATCAGAAAAAGGACCAAAAAGAATAATAAATAAGAAAAATAAAAATAATAAGTAAAAATCTGTTGTATTAAGTGGAGCGAAGACTAAATACAATGGAGACCTTGGGTTGGGAGGACCCAAAATGCCACAAAAATAAACAAACAAGAGAAAAAAAAATAAAAAACAAAAGCAAAAAAGAGAAATAAAGCCAAAAAAAAGCCTTGAGTCCCAAATTAACTAATTTGTTCGTGATTGAGGATTATATGGGAGGAAAGTAAAATGAGAAAAGAAAAAACGAATAGAAAGGAAAAAATAAGAAAAAGAGAAAAACGAAGGAAGAAATAAAATAGGAGGAGGAAAAAAACAAAATAAAGCAAGACAAAAAAACAAAACAAAAAAGAGGAGAGAGTGAGAGTTAAGTGTTTTGGAGTATAACCTTAAAAGGAGGGGTGAGGATGAAGAAGGAAAAATAAAAATGCAACACTCATGGGTAGTGTAGTTCAAGAAAGGGGAAGCATAAGATGGGCAGAGAATAGAAGGACCGAGGTGGAGGAAATAAAGGCAAAAGATAGAAGAAACAAACAACAACAACAACAACAAAAAAAATTAATGGATCAAGTTGTAAAGTCTGTGGGTTTTTCTTGATTTTGAGAGGTTAACTTCTTCCTTTTTCTTTTCTCTCCCTCTTCCTGGTCGGTGACTCTGTACCCCAGGCTCTGCCCCCTGTGTCACTCTTAGGTAGGGATTTGAAAGTTGATGGGATTCTATGGCAATGTCATATAATTGGCTTTAGTCTTGCTGGAAGTAAAGGCTTGTTGGCGTTTGCAGGGTCCAACGATGAGAGAGTTTGCTTTCCTGGATTCTCTCTCCTAGTCCCCCCCTTTCTGAATTAGCAGCCTGGTGATCCAGCTATAAGGCTGCAACTGCTTCTGCCTGGGGAGTAAGAGGCTCAAAGAGCTGGGAAATCCCCACTCTATCCCCACTCAGTGCAAGGCTTTGGGAAAGGCTCTGACAGTCAGGGCCTCCAGTGTAATCAGGCGGGGGTGGGAGTCAATTGTTGTCAAGGTGACTGTTCAGCGCCTATCATTTAGTTGGACCTCTCAACCCAGGCTTTCCACACTTTGTAGCCTGTTTTTGCAGGGAAGAAGAGGCACTAGTCTCTGCTTACGACTAGTGTAGTATAGACCTTATTATCTGCCAAGTCCTTCTTGTTAGCGTTTATCCCTGAATATGGAGGCTCTATCAATCAGAAGTTGCCCCCGCCCCTTTAGCGAGAGGCACTAAAAAATATCACGCCTCTTGTCTTGGATCGCTGAACTGAGAGAGATCTTATCAATTAGAACCGAGGGTGCGCAGATTTTATGGGTTAAGCTAATTTCAGTGATTGGGTCGCAGCTGTGTTTCCGAAGGTATTTTAGGCTGCCTGCGCGCGCCCCTCCCCCAACGCTTGATTGTTAGCTTGAATGGCTGGGTGAGGTGCCCCGCCCACGGAGAGAATCTCCCAAGCCTCTCCCGCTCACCCCGCCGCTGGCGGCTGGACCGCACCAGGCGCAGGATAATGGAGCCCCCTGGGTGTGCGGGCCAGTAGGGCGCCCTGGGCGTGTGGAATGCCCAAGGCACGCACGCGAATGTGGCGCTCCAGGCACCGGTGGCCGGCGACCCCCACTCGCAGTGTGCGGGCTGCTGGGAACGTCAGCGGTGCTCAACTGGACCGGGCGCGCGCGCGGCGGCTCGTGGCGGCCGCTCTCGGTGGCGGTTCACGGGGGCTCGCGGCAGCTCGCGGTGGCGGTTCGCGGGGGTTCGCGGCAGCTCGTGGGGGCTCGCGGCGGCTCGCGGTCGGCCGCTCGCGGCGGCTTGTGGTTCCCAAGTATATGGGCTGACTCACCGCAGGTGCACTCCCTGGCGGCTTGAATGAGCGTCGCTGCGGTAGCTTCCTCCACACCCTCGTCTCTCAGATTCAAGTGATAACAGTCCTTTTGCTTTCAGTTTGTGTGGAACTCCGGAATGCTCCGAGGATAAATTTTTCTGTTTCTAGTTGATAAATTTGTTGTGATTTAGGGGAGAGCTGTTGGTCGCGCTTCTCACGGCGCCATTTCCGTGACGTCACTGATTCCATCATTCTTAAAGGAAGAGGAAAGATTGTTTTCTCCCCTGTATTTCATAATATATATTATATATAATATCTCCATGTGATGGAGTAACATTCCATAAATAATATTGGGAAATGCAGTGTTATTGTACATGCAATATCAACTTTTCCCATTAAAAGAGAAATCAACAGTAGTTATTGGCATTTGAATATGTTCTGTGACAATTTACATCACAAATATTGATTCATATTGTTTGGGTAAATTATATGAAATAATAGTTAATAATACATTGACTAAAATCATTTGGCTTTGGAATCAGGAAAAAAACTTCAGTTTAATTCCTACTCTCCCATTTTACTTGGACAAGTTATTTAACTCCCAGAGACTCAATTAACTTATTTATAAATGGAAATAATATATGATAGTGTTGTTTAATTTTTTTTAACAATTATTTATCAAATACTAGCTTTGAATTCAAGCACTAGACTAGGATCAACAACAGTTAACCCAAAAAAAGAAAGAAAGAAAATTATCAACTATATTGCTAGTCAACAAAAGTGAGTGCCTGGCCCTTAGGGAGCATATATTTCAAAAGATGAAGAATAATGTTACATAAATTAATATAAAACTGAATAAGTAATGATGCATTTTAGTAAGTGCTTTTGAAAGAGAAAGAAAAGTATGCCCTGAAAGATAAAAGGAAGAAAGTGGAACGGAGGTAAGGGGGACCCCTCCCTTTAGATAACATTCTTACGCCTCCTGCACACAGTCTTAGCCCGGCGGCCATGGCAGACGGTCTGAAATGCAAGGCAGAGCGCCAGGATAAGAGCCAGTGTTCCTCCACGATCCGATGCTCAGTTGCTTGCTTGACTAGCTACAATTGCCTTTGTCCAGTTGGCTCAAGGCTGAATTTCCCTACTGTTTTCTCCTCAGGGTTTTTAGAATTAATACTTCTTTAGCCTGTATACCCAGATTTCCATGGCTCATTACTTCACTTTTTAAAAATTTTTAAATTTATTGATTTGAGAAAGAGAGAGATTGATTTGTTACCTCACCTACTTATGCATTCATTGGTTGATTCTTGTGTGCCCTGATCCGAATCAAACCCACAACTTGGATGCATTGGGACGGCACTCCAACCAACTGAGCCACATGTCTAGGGCCTTCACATTCTTTTTTTCTTTTCTCAAATACTGTACTCCTAGAGAGATCTTTCCTGTTCAACTTTCTGACACTTGTACACCCACATCAAACCCAAACCCAGCCACGGCCCCTTATCTTCCTTCCCTTTCTTATTTTCCTCTGTGGCCCTGATCATCTAACACAACAGGATTTGGCTTCTTCTCATTTCAGTTTTCATCTTCCCACCTAATTGTAAGCTCTGTAAGGACCCAAGTCTCCTATGTTTCACTCAGTGCTCTCACCCCATTGCCTACGGCAAGGGCTTACTATATAGTAATCAGCAGTAAGAATTTTTAACTGGTCTAGTCAGGGAAGATGTGTCTGAGGAAGTGACATTTAAGCTGAGAAATGAATAATGACTAGAAGTAACAAAGACTAGGGGAAGGTCTTCAAATAGAAAAAAATTGTGAACGGACAACTCTAAAACTAGAAGAATGTGGCTCTGGGGAGGGTCTGAGAAGGCACTCCAGGTGACTGCAGATCAGAGGAGAGTGTCTCAAATGCAGCAGGAGAGGTGGACAGCTGCCAGATTGCACGCAGACTAAGTATTCCACTTAGAAAAGGATAAAATTGTCATTCTTTTTTTTTTTTTTTTTTTTTTTTTTTTTTTAAGAAAGCAAACAACTCACAGTCCTGGAGAAAAGTAAAAAATAAACATGGAAACAATATTTTAGTTTAGCCAATTGTAATAAAGAAATAGGGCAAAAACAGGGAGGGAGGTTAAAAGAAAGAATAGAATTAATAATTGCGAGTTCACTTTCTGAATAATAGGTTCCTGAAATATTGAAGGTTATGAAGGACAAGTACAAGGAAGCAGGAAACAGAGAGAATTAAAGAAATAGAGAAAGTTATGAACAAAACTGACATTAATTTTACATTTACTTAATTTCTTCTGTTTCCATTTTATCTCTCTTTTCACATTTTGAGAGCATTTGCTTTTTACATTTTCTGATTTGTTAACTTTCCCTAAGCTTGGCTTTCTGCAGACTTCCTGTTACCTGGCTCCCCTCATGGTGCCGTTATAAACACAGGCCTCCTGCTCCATCAGTCCCCACAGCCTACCATGAAAGCACCAATCGCTTCTAGCTGTTCCTAACAGCCCTAAAAATAGCTCTTTGATCCTTATATCAGCAACCCATCCTTGGTGCCTTGCTTAGAATGCACTGGCCAGAAACACTCCTCAATTTCTTGGCCTTTGTCTAACTCTAATTCCAAAGTTAAGTGGCAGCTGTTCCACCAATAAATACATACTCTGTATTTTTATTTACAAAATGTGTCAAGGTTGTATTGGCATAGAACATATTGTACCTACCAGCGCCACCAATAGAAGGGGATTCTGGCTACAGTAGCAGGCATAAGCAGAGACTGTCATGAATCACACCTACGTTTAAGGAAATAATCTGCTTAGTGTTGTCACCTTTGTCCCTTGAGAGTGTCATCTCAGGGTTGAAATAGGGCTTTCCTACTCAGGGCATTTGAAACAGCCAGCAGCAACAGCAGCAGCGGAGGCTAACAACACTTACTGAAACAAGAATTATTTGTCATGCGTTAAGCACTTGGCTTTAGTTTCACATATGCACATAATTGTATATGTTGATTTCAAGGCCAGGATAGAAAAAACCAAGTGAAACTTCACATTACATTTTATCTAATGACAAATAAAATAAACCAACTGCTATATATAATCTGAAAGCTAAAGTTTCTCAATTACTGATTGTTATATATATACACGATTTGAAAAAAGAGTTACTTTTTTTTTCAGTAGAGAATTCCTGCCAATGTTTTATACAACTATAGAAAAAGCTTCTTTACAATAAATGTAACTGTCTCAGAGTATAATTCAATGTAGCCTTTTTGAGCCATATAGTCAATTCTTGTTATTCATAGTAGTTACGTTCCATAAAGTCAGTGCAAACACTGGATTAATGAATACTAAACCATTGCTTCTAGGCTCAATACAGGGTTAGGTTCCTACAAACTGTGGGTCACAAAACTGTCATCAAGTGATCAATGTATAATCTTGTTTTTAGGTGTTTTTCTATTAAAGATGCCATATATAATAACATATATTGTTGATTCATTAACATTGAACTCAGAACCAATAACACTGCAGTTCATGCATGAACAGAGCTTATCTAGCACAGATATTTTCTCTATAAGGCACAACACAGCCCTTTTGAGTTAGAAACACTACACAGCCCTTCAGAGCTTTGCTTAGGGGCCTTTTAAACAGCAAAACCAGCAACAACAACAACAACAAAAAACCCACAAAAATTTGAAAGACTTGCTACTAAACAGACCAACAAAAGGGTACTTATTTACAATAGGGAGCTAACCCTAGAAGGCAAAGCATTACTTCTTCAGCCTCAGTGGGGACATGCATGTTCGAAGGCTCAGTTTTCCACTTTGTGCGTGTCAGCAAATGACCGTGGATGCACCATCATACTGACTTGAGCATCACAAATAGATATTAGTGAGTAGACAAATTTGCAAATACAAAATTTACAAATAATGAGACATTCACAAAGAACAAGGCTTACCTATAAATTAAATCATGTACCCCCCTGCTTTAAAATGTGATGGTTTTCTTGGTACATTTGGAATAATACAATCTACAAAACATAGCTTGCAAGTCCCTGCATCATGTCACCTGCCTTCATTAATTTTTTTTTTCTCAGAAGCCCCCTTGTCTCCTATATTCAGGCACACTGACTTTCTATGTATCAATGACTATTTCCTAAACCTGTTCTTCCAGCTCCAGCCTTTCCCTTAACTCTGCGCCATGGACACCTGTACACAATTCCATGTGGGAAATCTTGGTTTAGATGCCTAAGGAGCATATTAAACTTACAACCAAAACAGAACTCATAACATCTCCTCCCAGTTCTTCTTCTCTCTCAGTCTTTCCCACCACAGTGACTGTCACCATTATCCATGAAGTGCTCTAGCATCTTTTCTGCCTTGTGTTTCCAAGGGTGTCTCCTTTACATTCAGATTAAATGCCAAATAGTTACTGACGCCTCACCCAAATCATACTACCACAACAGCGTGTTTATTTTCTTCATAATATTTGCCAGTATCTGAAATTCTTTGCTTCATTTACATCCTCATTTAAAAACTGCCCTTTTCGCTGGAATATCATACCCTAAAGGCAGCAACTTTTACTCCTTTCTCATCTCACTTCTCTCACTTAGAACAGGGCCAGTGTGCCACAGACTCTGCTACCTGTTACTACCTGTCCCTTTTCTGCCGCAGAGCCATTGCACTCACTGTTTCCTGTGTGTGGACTGGCCAATCACAAATCACTCTTCCAGTCTCACCTGAAATCATTCTTCAAATTTCATCAGTGAAACTTTCTCAAATGACCATTCTAAAGTCATCTCCTTGTTCATCTCTGGGTGTTCTTTCACATGATGCCCCATTTATTTTTATTTATATCATGTGTAACAACTTGTGTAACAACTATCATATTCACTAACATGAGAGTTGGAAAACTATGGTCCAAGGATCGAATTTGGCTCACTGCCTGTTTTTGTAAATAACCCTTTGTGGGAGCACAGCCAAACCTGTTTATCTGTTGTCTATTGCTGTTTTACTCTACAACAACAGAGTTGAGTTGCAACAAAGACCATCTGGTTGGCAAAGCCTAAGATATTTAGTATGTGGACCTTCATAGACCCTGCCTTAGACTGAAGGCTCCTTGAGGTCAGAGATTCTCTTTTAGTCACCACTGATACTAAATATCTAACATAGTACCATGCATTCTTGGTACTTAACTATTATTTCTTGAATAAATGTTGAATAACTTAATAGTGATAAAATGTGATTAAGAACATTTTTATATTTAAAAATAAAGTATTTTTGCCTGATCAGGTGGTGGCACAATGGATAGAGCGTTGCACTGGGACGCAGAGAACCCAGGTTCAAGACCCCGAGGTCTCCAGCTTGAGCGCGGGCTCATCTAGCTTGAGCATGGGATCATAGACATGACCTCATGGTCATTGGCATGGGCCCAAAGATTGCTAGCTTGAAGCCCAAGGTTGCTGACTCAAACCCAAGGTCACTGGCTTGGCTCGATCAAGGCACATATGAGGAGCAATCAATGAACAACTAAGGTACTGTAATGAAAACTTGATGCTTCTCCTCTCTCTCCCTTCCTGTCTGTCTGTCCCTCTCTCTGTCTCTATCACCAAAAAAACCTAAAATAAAAATAACTAAATAAAATAAAATAAAAATAAAGTAGTTTTTGTCAATGTAGTTTTTTTATATTCTTCTCTAAATCGCTTGATCCTAATTCTTTAAACTAGATTTCTCTCTCATATTTTTTTGTTATGAAGCACTAAAACAAAACAGGGAATTTTATCTAGCAGCTGTCTAACTATTGCTGAAGTGCAATAGTAGAAGCCTTGTATGAGTATTTTGAAGCTCCTATTTTAAATTCACAAGAAATACTAGAATATGGTGAGTTTAGTTCTCCTGTGTCCTTGTTAACATGCAGGCATCAAGCCCCCTGTTTATGCCATGATAATACTATAAAAGTATTTTTAATACTATTCTAAACCACCTTTCCTCCCATATTTATGGAACTATTTTGTGTTATTTGAGGCTTGGTCTTTGTCTTCTGCTACACTATACATTACATTTGCCACATTTGAGCTTTGTTCAGTTCATTTCTTACTGCTTTTCTAATTTTTCAAGTTCATTTTGAATATTGAATCTATCTTCCATGAATATCCCTGTCTTTATTCTCTTCAGAAGATTGAACTCATCTACAAATTTTGATGATCCTATACTCTGTTCCATTTTTCAGGTCATTGAAGAAACACTTAAGCAGCCCTGGAACCCAAGGTGACCCCTTCAAAACATCACCTGTTATGTGTCCCCAGGCCGACACTTAATTCATTAGTGATCTTTCTCTGGGTACAGAGAGCTGTTCAGTCCACTGACTGTTGCTGGCACAGAGTAACAGAGCAGGAAAAAGTACTCAGGGAGAGTATTTTGTCTTCTATTTCACTAAAATATTGCAGAAGAGTAGATGATGCTGTTTAGAATGTGAATTTCTTTTGTATATGGAGAATTACATTTTATGTTTGTGTAGTAAACTTTGCAATGTGGCTTTTTATAAACACTGTGATTAAACAGATAATTGGTCATCCTTGTTTTGTCACAGAAGAATCTCTATTTATTTTTGAGTCTTATTTGTAGTTTTATTCTCTGTTTCCTGTGTTTGAGTACTTATCAAGTCATATTCATCTCACTATTACTTGGAATTTTCCTCTGCTCTGTTGTTGCAGAGTCTCAGCTCAAGCCATCAGTTCCTCTCGCCAAAGTAATGGAAAAAATTCTTAACTAATGATAGTCTTACCTCTAAACTTTTGTGACGCTCAGAGAGAAATGTCTTGTGAAATATTATGTTGTTTCATGTGGCTTCCAATTGCCCTGCAATATAAAATAAACTTTCTAATATGGTAGTGAAGACCTTCTACTTGTTAGCTTTTACTCTCTAGTCTTTAAAGCTTAATAATTTATGCTTCCTGTCCTGATATCAAGCATAATGGATAAAGCAGTATTTCCATGATCACTAATACTGTATCTTTTTGTAATAACATTTTCTGGTAACTTAGACTATGCCTTTATGAGCAATATTACTATTTTACCAATCTGTTTATCTTGACCCTTGTAATAGTCACTACTTCCTTTGAAGTGTTCCTATGAGAGCTATCTTGATGGAACTTACAACTGGTTATCTACATTCTCAATAACATTCTAGTCATCCATTGATCTTTACTACTGGTGATTTTGTCTTAATATTCTCTTTGGATCCTTTAGAACATCACATTGAGCTAAAAATAGAGTCTTGAACACAATGTATATTTATAAGTAGGCTTAACTGTCTAAAAAAGGAATATTAATATTTGTATTATTGACGGTTATTGCCACTAAAGGAAAAAAAAGAGCACTTAAACATATTACCTAATTTGCTTATAAACTTGGAAACTACTTACCTATAGGACAGTTTTTTAAGTAGCACTATACTACATATTTAATTAAATGCATTTAGTTGTTATTTATACTGTTAATACTATTATAGCTTATATTTACCCCACTGCAGATAATAGACTTATATATATTATATGCTCATGTCATGTTTTCTTTGAACATATGTACCCTGATTTATTGATGTCACCCTAGTAAAATTAATTAAAAAATACATTAAAAAATTTTCAAACTCAAGTTAAACCTTTATTACTTTAATAATACCGCACAGAAATTATATAACTAGATGATTTTTAACATACAGACATATACATCTAGATACACATATGTGTATCTATCTGTAATTAGCAGAAGTATTTATTAGATTAAATTTTTAAAAATTTAAGAGCCTTTCAAAAATCATATATATGGCATTCGACTGCATTGATCAATTCTTTCAAAAAATAATTTCAAAAATTTTTACATGACCAGGTTATCTTGTCAATCAATTACGTTGCTTACCCATCACCCAAAGTCAGATTGTCCTCTGTCACCTTCTATCTAGTTTTCTTTGTGCCCCTCCCCCTCCCCCTTCCCCTCTCCCTCTTCCTCCACCCCCCCGTAACCACCACACTCTTATCAATGTCTCTTAGTCTCACTTTTATATCCCACCTACATATGGAATAATGCAGTTCCTGGTTTTTTCTGATTTACTTATTTCACTTCGTATAATGTTATCAAGATCCCATCATTTTGCTGTAAATGATCCGATGTCATCATTTCTTATGGCTGAGTAGTATTCCATAGTGTATATGTGCCACATCTTCTTTATCCAGTCATCTATTGAAGGGCTTTTTGGTTGTTTCCATGTCCTGGCCACTGTGAACAATGCTGCAATGAACATGAGGCTGCATGTGTCTTTACGTATCAATGTCTCTGAGTTTTGGGGGTATATACCCGGTAGAGGGATTGCTGGGTCATAAGGTAGTTCTATTTTTAGTTTTTGGAGGAACCACCATACTTTCTTCCATAATGGTTGTACTACTTTACATTCCCACCAACAGTGAATGAGGGTTCCTTTTTCTCCACAGCCTCTCCAACATTTGATATTACTTGTCTTATTAATAATAGCTAATCTAACAGGTGTGAGGTGGTATCTCATTGCAGTTTTGATTTGCATTTCTCTAATAACTAAAGAAGATGGGCATCTTTTTACTATATATCTGTTGGCCATTTGTATTTCTTCCTGGGAGAAGTGTCTGTTCATGTCCTCTTCCCATTTTTTTATTGGATTGTTTGTTGTTGAGTTTTATGAGTTCTTTGTATATTTTGTATATTAGGCTTTTATCTGAGCAGTTGATTGAAAATATCATTTCGCATTTATTTGGCTGTTTATTTTGTTGTCAGTTTCTCTTGCTGATCAAAAACTTCTTAGTCTGATGTAATCCCATTCATTAATTTTTGCCTTCACTTCTCTTGCCTTTGGAGTCAAATTCATAAAATGCTCTTTAAAACCAAGGCCCATGAGTTTAGAACCTATGTTTTCTTTTGTGTACTTTATTGTTTCAGGTCTTATATTTAGATCTTTAATCCATTTTGAATTAATTTTTTACAAGGGGACAAACTGTAGTCTAGTTTCATTCTTTTACATGTGGCTTTCCAGTTTTCCCAGCACCATTTGTTGAAGAGGCTTTCTTTTCTCCATTGTGTGTTGGCCCATTTACCAAAAATTATTTGACCATATATATGTGGTTTTATTTCTGGGCTTTCTATTCTGTTCCATTGGTCTGAGTGTCTATTTTTCTGCCAATATCATGCTGTTTTGATTGTTATGGCCCTATAATATAGTTTGAAGTCAGGTATTGTAATGCCCCCGGCTTCATTCTTTTTCTTTAGGATTGCTTTGGCTATTCGGGGTTTTTTATAGTTCCATATAAATCTGATGATTTTTTGTTCCATTTCTTTAAAAAATGTCATTGGAATTTTGATGGGAATTGCATTAAATTTGTATATTGCTTTGGGTAATATGGCCATCTTGATTATATTTATTCTTCCTAACCAAGAACAAGGAATATTCTTTCATCTCATTATATCTTTTTCGATTTCCCTTAATAATGGTTTGTAGTTTTCATTATATAAGTCCTTTACATTCTTTGTTTTGTTTATTCCTAGGTAATATTTTTTTTTGTTGCAATCATGAAGGGGATTATATTTTGAGTTCGTTCTCAAATGTTTCATTGTTGGCATATAGAAAGGCTATGGACTTTCATATGTTAATTTTGTATCCTGCGACCTTACTGTATTGGCTTATTGTTTCTAGTAGTCTTTCTGTGGATTCTTTGGGGTTTTGGATGTATAGGATGCTATCATCTGCAAAAAGTGATACCTTTACTTCTTCTTTTCTAATATGGATGCCTTTTATTTCTTTGTCTTGTCTGATTGCTCTGGCTAGAACCTCTAGTACCACATTAAATAAGAGTGGAGAGAGTGGACAACCCTGTCTTGTTCCTGATTTAAGGGGGAAAGCCTTCAGTTTAGTGCCATTTAATATGATGTTAGCTGATGGTTTATCATATATGGCCTTTATCATGTAGAGATATTTTCCTTCTATACCCATTTTGTTGAGAGTCTTAAACATAAAATTGTGTTGTATTTTATCGAATGCCTTTTCTGCATCTATTGATAAGATCATGTGGTTTTTTGTTCTTTGTTTTGTTGATATGATGTATTACATTAACGGTTTTACGTATGTTGAACCATCGTTGAGTTTCTGGGATGAATCCCACTTGATTATGATGTATTATTTTTTTAATATGTTGTTGTATTTGATTTGCTAGTATTTTGTTTAGTATTTTAGCATCTGTATTCATTAGAGATATTGGTCTGTAGTTTTTCTTTTTTGTGCCATCCTTGCCTGGTTTTGGTATGAGGGTTATGTTGGCCTCATAAAATGTGTTTGGAAGTATTGCTTCTTCTTCAATTTTTTGGAAGACTTTCAGTAGAATAGGAACCAAGTCTTCTTTGAATGTTTGATAGAATTCACTAGTATAGACGTCTGGGCCTGGACTTTTAGTTTTGGGGAGGTTTTTAATGTTTTTTTCTATTTCTTCTCTAGTAATAGGTCTGTTTAGGCTTTCTGCTTCTTCTTGACTCAGTCTAGGAAGGTTGTATTGTTCTAGGAATTTATCCATTTCTTCTAGGTTGTTGAATTTAGTGGCATATAGTTTTTCATAGTATTCTACAATAATTCTTTATATATCTACAATATCCGTGGTGATTTCACCTCTTTCATTTTGGATTTTATTTGTATGAGTTCTTTCTCTTTTTTCTTGGTAAGTCTTGCCAGGGGTTTGTCAATTTTGTTGATCTTTTCAAAGAACCAGCTCCTTGTTCTATTAATTTTTTCTATAGTTTTTCTGTTCTCTATTTTATTTATTTCTGTTCTGATTTTTATTATCTCGTTTCCTCGTCTGGTTTTGGCTTGTCTTTGTTCTTCTTTTTCCAGTTCCTTAAGGTGTGAAGTTAAGAGGTTCACTTGGGATCTCTCTTGTTTGTTTATATATGCCTGAACTGATATGAACTTCCCTCTTATCACTGATTTTGCTGCATCCCATAGGTTCTGATATGTCATATTGTCATTTTCATTTGTCTGTATATATCTTTTGATCTCTGCACTTATTTCTTCTTTGACCTATTTTTTTTTAGAAGTATGTTGTTTAGTTTCTACATTTTTGTGGGATTTTTTTTCTTTTTTGCAGTTGAATTCTAGTTTTAAGGCTTTATGATCAGAAAATATGCTTGGTACAACTTCGATTTTTCTGAATTTGCTGATGTTGTTTTTATGGCCCAACATATGGTCAATTCTTGAGAATGATCCCTGTACACTGGAGAAAAATGTATACTCTGTCACTTTGGGATGTAATGTCCTGTAGATATCTATCATATCCAGGTGCTCTAATGTTTTGTTTAAGGCCAATATATCTTTATTGATCCTCTATTTGGATGACCGATCTAGAACCATCAGCGGTGTGTTGAGGTCTCCAAGTATGATTGTATTTTTGTCAGGTTTTGTTTTAAGGTCAATAAGTAGCTGTCTTATATATTTTGGTGCTCCTTGGTTTGGTGCATATATATTAAGAATTGTTATGTCTTCTTGATTCAGTGTCTCCTTAACCATTATGAAATGGCCATTTTCGTCTCTGAGTACATTTACTGTCTTGTAGTCAGCATTATCAGATATGAGTATTGCTTCACCTGCTTTTTTTGGATGTTATTTGCTTGGAGTATTGTTTTTCAGCCTTTCACTTTGAATTTGTTTTTATCCTTGTTGCTTAGATGAGTTTCTTGTAGGCAGCATACAGTTGGATTTTCTTTTTTAATCCATTCTGCTACTCTGTGCCTTTTTATTGGTGAGTTTAATCCATTTACATTTAGTGTAATTATTGACACTTGTGAGTTCCCTATTGCCATTTTATAGATTGCTTTCTTTTAGTTTTGTGTCTTGTTTGATTCTTCTCTTTCGTTTTTCTATGTTTTATTTTTATTTGGTTGTATTCCATACATCTTTCCTCTGTTGCTATCTTTTTTAAATCATGTGCTTCTGTGGTGGCTTTTTCAATGGTGGTTACCATTAAGTAATGTAAAGCGTTCCTACCCTGTTCATTGTAGTGCACTATCTTGTGAGTACTTTTGTACTCCATCGTCCTTTGCTACTGTTAATCTCCATCCTCTCCCCCCCCCTTTCTTTTGTTGTTGTCACAGTTTAAATTTAGTTTTATTGTGTTCTTCTTGGAGCTTTTACTTGTGGTTTTGTTTCTGTTTTTTTTTTGTTCTTTGTATCTGATTGGAGAACCCCCTTTAGTAATTCCTGGAGTGGGGGTTTTCTGATGATAAATTCTCTCATCTTTTCTGTATCTGTGAATGATTTTATTTCTCCTTCATATTTGAAGGATAGCTTTGATGGGTATAGTATTCGTGGCTGAAAGTTCCTCTCTTTCAGGACTTTAAATATTGGGGTCCACTCTCTTCTAGCTTGTAGAGTTTCTGCTGAGAAATCTGATGATAATCTAATGGGCCTTCCTTTATATGTTGTATTCTTATTTTCCTTGGCTGCTTTGAGAATTTTTTCTTTGCCATTGGTTTGTGCCAATTTCATTATGATATGCCTTGGAGTAGGTTTGTTGGGGTTAAGAAAACTCGGAGTTCTGTTTGCTTCATGAATTTGAGGCTTTAGTTCTTTCCACAGGCTTGGGAAGTTCTCATCTATTATTTGTTTGTGTATGTTCTCCATTCCATTTTCTCTCTCTTCTCCCTCTGATATACCTTTTATTCTTATGTTATTCTTTCTGATGGAGTTAGATAATTCTTGTAGGGCTATCTCATTTTTTTTAAATTTTTGAGTCTCTTTCTTCTTTTCTCTGTTGTGCCTCAAGTTGCTTGTCTTCTATTTCACTAATCCTCTCTTCTATCTGGCCTGTTCTATTTGCTAAGCTTGTTACCTCGTTTTTCAGCTCGTGAATTGAGTTTTTCATCTCTGTTTGATTTGTTTGTATAGTTTCAATTTCCTTGGACATATATTCTTTGTGTTCATTGAGTTGTTTTCTGAGCTCCCTAAATTGCCTTTCTGTGTTTTCTTGTAAATCTCTGAGTATTTTTAGGATTTCTATCTTGAATTCTCTGTCATTTAGCTCCCAGGTTTCCAATATATTAAATTTTTTTCCATAGATTTTTCCTCATCTATCTGTGTTACCTCTCTTTCTTTTGTATCCATGATATTTGATTTTCTCTTCCTTAATGGCATCTGAGGGTGTTTTTGTTGATAGTATTAATGAGATTTAATAAAGAATAAAAAGTTAAAAAAATCAAAATAAAAAGTAGAAAGAAATTTAAAAAATTAAAAATTAAAAAAAAATTATTCCTCCACCCTCCTTTTTTCCTCTCCTCTCCTCTCCCCTCCTTCTTGGCAAAATCTTGTGGTGAACTGTGAATTATATTGTGCTAAACAGAACAAACAATGACTATAATGGAGGGCCTGAGTTGGGGAGAAGTAATAAAGGGGTAAAAGAAGGGGGTATGGACCCACAAAGTGCAAATAAGAGAAACTTTTGAGTCAAGAATAAAATGATTTGCTTTTAGGTGTTGGTTGACTAAGAGATATAATGAGAGGAATAAGAGAAACAGGAAAATGGGGGCAAAATTGAAAAATTAGTATTGTATTTAGTGGAACAAGAACTAGATAAAATGGAGAGCCATGGTTGGGAGCACTGCTAGTGAGTTAAAAAAGCGAAGTAAAAACCCCTCAAAACGCCAGAAATATATGTTTGAGTCTCAGATAAGATAATTTGTTTGTTATTGAAGATTGAATGAGAGGAGACATAAAGGAGGAAGGAAGAAACTAATATAGAGGGAGAAAAGAAAGAGAGAAAAAAAAAGAGGAAACCACTAAAAGAAAAAAAAAGAAAGGAGAGAGAGAGAGAGTTAAGGGTTTTGGAGTGCAACCCTCATAGAGAGAAAGGAAGAAGAAAGAAAAGATAATGGGAGATGTAACACTTATGGGTAGTGTAGTTCAAGGAGAGGAGAGAGTAAGACCGGCAGAGAATTAAACAACCAAATTGGAAGAGGAAAAAAATAATCAAGACATGAAGATAAGAGAAACAAATATAATAAAATGGAATACATTATAAAGTCTGTGGGTTATTCTTGATTTTGAGAGGTTATCTTCTTGCTTTTTCTTTTCTCTCCCTCTTCCTGGTTGGTGACTCTGTACCCCAGGTTCTGCCCTTGTGGCATGCTTAGGTAGAGGTTTTCAGTTGATAAGTCTCTATGGCGATGTCTTATATTGGGCTTCAGTCTCGTTGGCAGTCGAGGCTCATTAGCATTTGTAGGCTCCAACAGTGAGAGAGTCCGTGTTCCCGGAGCCTCTCTCCTAGTCTTTCCTTCCTGAATTAGTAGCCTGATAATCCAACTATGGGGTTGCTGCTACCTCTTCCTGGATAGTAAGAGGCTCAAAGAGCTGGCAAATCCTCACTCTATTCCAACTCAACACAGGGCTCTGGGTAAAGCTCAATCAGTCTGAGCTGCTCGCATAATCAGGAGGGGTTTCTGCCCACACAAAGACTTCTGACTCTGCCACTCTTTCTGGTAACATGGGTGGGAGCCCACTCCCGGGCACTTGGAGGAAACTCTTGCTTACTATCTGTGTGCGCAGACCGGGATATGGAGCTGGCCGTCTCTTACTCTGAATGAGACCCCCGCCTGCACGGAAAAGTTCCAGCATTGGAATTAGCTCTCGCTCCCTCCCTGTGCGTGGCTTTTTCAGGGTGCTGGGGTAGCCCGAGATTCCACTTTCAGCCCACACAAAGGCCCATGACTCTGCTCCTCTGTCTGGGAACACGGGCACCCACTCCCAAGGTACTCAGAGGAATCTCTTGCCCACTCTCCATGCGCGCTGACCAGGATATCAGGCCGGCCCTTTCGCGCTCTGAGTGAGACCTCCACCCACACGGAAAAGTTCCAGCATTGGAATTAGCTCTCATTCCCTCCTTGTGCTTGGCTTTTTCAGGGTGCTGGTGTGGTCCCGAGATTCTGCTTTCGGCCCACACAAAGACCTCTGACTCTGCCTCTCTGTGAGGTAACACAGGTGCCCACTCCCGGGCTGAAGGAGGAAACTCTCGCCCACTATCTGTGAGTGCCGACCAGGAGATCAGGGCGAATGGCTGCCCCACTTGTCTTTTTTTGTCTGGGTTTGGCGTGTTAGCTTGTATTGACTGGGTTGCCACAAGCACAGATTTTCCTCAGCTTGGATCTCCGTGCCACAGCCTGGTTCGGCAGGTTGTGCTGCAGCCTGGATCTATTCACCCCCTTTGCCTGCCTTAGTTCCTATAATCTCAGTTCCCAGTGAAAGAAGCCCTATTTAGGTTAGTGAGGAAGGTGGAGTGTTTCCTACTCCATATTTCCTTTGGGGGTTTGATTATATATTTAGCCAATTTTTTGCTCAACCATACCTTCGGGTGTATTGTGGAACATCTGGAGGCTCCAAGGATAGATTTTTCTGTTTCTGGTTGAAGATCTTGTTGAGTTTTTGGGAAGATTTATTGGTATTGCTCCCTACAAAGCCATTACTCTCGAGTTTGAAATTTTATTGGCTTGACTGTATTAATTAATAGTCTTAATTTGTTTTATTACTTGTTTACTACATAGAGCAGCATCACTTCCTTTTCTACCACCTCATACATAACATCTCAATTCTAATTCATCATTGATTTGTTCCCTCATTCATCTTTTAATTCACTACTTCACAAAAACCCGCTTAAAATTTTGTTTTTTACCCAAATATTTTTACTATTTCAAAATACCATTTTTCAATTCAGTTGATAAGAAAAATATTTTTAGTGTCCTTGCCAAAGTATTCACCATATTTCTCCCTAACAAATTCCTGACTTACTTTCTAGGTAGTTAAAATGATGACATCAAACTTCCCTACAGCTAGCTGTGAAGCCAATATTGTATAAGCAAAGATTTTTGCTTGGATTCGTACAAGTTTACCCTTTAAAAGGTGCTGAACAACTAGAATGGGTCCCATTTTATCTTCTCCTTCCTCTAGTCATCACAAAAACAATGACCAGAATTCCAGCAGCCATTTTGTGACCTTGAAATTGACGTCTATTAGTCAAGACTGGCAAAGTCGGCCTGACCTGTGGTGGCACAGTGGATAAAGTGTCGACCTGAAAATGCTGAGGTTGCCGGTTCGAAACCCGGGGCTTGCCTGGTCAAGGCACATATGAGAATTGATGCTTCCAGCTCCTCCCCACCTTCTCTCTCTGTCTCTCTCTCCCTCTCTGTCTCTCTCTTTCCCTTCTCTCTCCTCTCAAAAATGAATAAATAAAATTTAAAAAAATTAAAAAAAAATCCATTTAAAAAAAAAAGACTGGCAAAGCAGAAAGAAAGATACTCTCTCTTGCCTTGACAAATAATGCCATACAACACTAGGGCTGTTACTTCTGGACTTCTCTTATTTGAGCAAAGAAGAAACATGGAATAAATATTGATCTTTGCAAATCTGCTATTATTTTCTATTACTTTCAGATTAATTTTCACTCAACCTCTTCATTCAGCTCTAATTAGGTAAAAAGTTTTGTTGTTTCTAGCTTTGAAACTCCTTTTTGGGTAATGTTTTTTTGTTTGATTTTTTTCCCTAGTACTATTATCATTAACCAAGTCTATTTGGGCATCTTAAATATTCAAATTCATCAAATTTTCTGAGTTTGCAATAAATCCTACTAGAAATATTTAGCTATATAAACATTTGAAAAAAATATTTATGGCATCTGAACTAGGATCCAATCGTGATGTTAGAAAATGGGGATACAGATATTGTGATTACTCAACCACAAACTTATATTCACTCCATTGTATACAGTTCCAGTGTAGTGATCTCATCATATTTAAGCTTCACAAATAAGGTTGCAGTCCTATTTTTTATGAAGTTTGGGGAAGTTAAATAACTATTAAGTCAGTGGTAGTTAACCTGGTCCCTACCACCCACTAGTGGGCATTCCAGCTTTCATGGTGGGCAGTAGCAGAGCAACCAAAGTATAAATAAAAAGATAGATTTAACTACAGTAAGTTGTTTTATAAAGATTTATTCTGCCAAACTTAGCAAAAATCCAACATAAAGTACTTGGTAAGTAATTATTATTATATGCTTTAACTTGCTGTAACTCTGCTTTATAAATTTTATAAAGTAAAGTTACTCCCCTACTTTATAAATCACTATTACTGTGGAACTGGTGGGCGGTTAGAAAATTTCGCTACTAACAGAGATCCAAAAGTGGGAGGTAGGTATGAAAAGGTTGACTACCCCTTTATTAAGTGATGGAATTGGGATTTAAATGAAAGACATAAAATCTTACATGTTCAATTGAACCACAGGCACATGGCACAAACATAGGGGTAGTAACAGTAATGGATTGTAAGGAGGACCAGAATATATCAGTTTGTAGGGATAGTCCTATGCAGAGAGAAAAGAGATGATTAAATGAGAAATATAGGTCAGTGCCTGAGTTATTGCAGCACACTGAAAGGCTGCCTTGCCTTTTCTAATCTCTTCCAATTAATCTTTCCAAAACATATTTATCATGCCAGGCACTTACCAGAAATCTTTGAACAATGTTTCTTTGTTCTACACAATTTTACCTTTTCCTAACTTTCTTCATGATTCTAATTCAAACTCTCTATTTGAGAGTCCTACCTCTGCATTTATGCATACCACACTAATCTCTCATTTTTCTGACTTCCTATTTAATTTATTGTCTGTATTGTACTTTCTGATAACTCTCATTTAATTTATTGTATGCTTATTTTTATAATAAGTAGTTTGTAAAATGTTTTAGGGTTAAACACTAGGTCTTGCTTTGCTTCTCTATGAAGTAAGTCTACATCAGTGATAGTTTGTAAGAAGCATCTTGTTTGTTTGAGCTGAATTAAAATTTGCCTAACAAATATTGAATAATGGTAAAAAGAAGTTTTTTTCATTCTAGATCTTTAGTGTTTGGATTAACTGACTCAAAAACATTCTCCTATTAATCTGAGTAGTTTATAGTATTAGCCTAAACAAATTGTAGAGCTGGCAAAGCTGTATTTTAGACCTCGTTTCTTTCATTTAAATATTCTCTGTTTCTTTGTGCCTCCATACTTTGCCTAATTTTGTGAATCATTTGTATCTTTTCCTAAGAACTTTCCTTGGCTTGACCTCCTCCTGGAGATGTATAAAGGACCTCAGCCAACATAAAGCTTTTATGATGGCTGCTGGACTATTATTGATCCCCCCCTAAACTATTTATATGCTCCAAGAAAGTTCTTCTGTAATACAACTTGTCCTTTCAAACATGTATCATGCCAGCCTTCCAGTGACCACTAGCTCAAGTCCTAAATTAATCCAGATGATAAAAAAAAATAAGAAAATATTCAAAATAGTAACTTTTAATCTTCCTTTTAGATTACTAGTATTTTAACTACAGTAAAACATTTGCAGAGACTATTCTTGACCTTGGCCAGAAGGATATTTTAAGTAAAATATTTAATATTTAATACAGGAAGAAGGTGACAAGTGTTGGAAGCAATTTGTGTCATAGAATTCTACAAATTGCCTGACCAGGCAGTGGCACAGTGGATAGAGCATTGGACTGGGATGTGGATGACCCAGGTTCAAAACCCTGAGCTTGCTAGCTTGAGCACAAGCTTGAGTGTGGGCTCATCCAGCTTGAGTGCTATTTTACCAGATTGAGTATAGTGTCACTGGCTTGAGTGTGAGATCATAGACATGACCCCATGGTTTCTGGCTTGAGCCCAAGGTCGCTGGCATGAGCTAGGGATCAATCACTCTGCTGTAGCCTTCTAGTTAAGGCACATATGAGAAAGCAATCAGTGAACAACTAAGGAGACTAAGGATCTGCAAGGAAGAATTGATGTTTCTCATCTCTCTCCCTTCCTGTCTGTCTATCCCTTTCTATCCTTCTCTCTATCTCTCTCTCTGTCACAAAAAAATAAATAAATAAAAAGAATTCTACAAATTATGGCTACTCTTACAAAAGGAGTTAACCCTATATATTTGTTGAATTCTTAATTATTCACACCCAAATGACAAATCTTTGTATAATTTTTAAAGGTTTACTTATAGAAATATTTAAATGTATACATAATATTCTATTGATATTTTATCTATATTATTAAAATAATATCATAAAGTTAATAGCATACTAATGACTTGGAATATAATACATTTTTTTCTGCCAAAATGCATAATGTATTTTAGAGCTAATAATCAATAACCAAAAGTAATAATAATAACACTTTTCCTGTATACCTTTCTAGAGCTTGTATATCAACAAAACGTAAAACTTTCTGTTCCATATTTACCTTACATATAATTGAACCCACTTAAACAAACAACACCAGAGAAAAAACAAACACACAAACAAACAAATTTTCTGTGCAGAAGAAACAGTGGGTCCTGTGCTTTATAGGATTAAGGTTTATAGTCTAAGGTTAACAATGGGGCAGAAAAATAGAATAGTTTTGAAGATATTTATAAAACATATGAGACATAACATTCATATAACTGCTTCAACATTTAATAGTTAAAACAGTTTTGAAGAAATGTCACCTGGTAACTAGGAATCAGCATGAGGGTTTTTTATTATCTTAAACTCAGAAATAAGCAGTTTGGAACTTAAGATTTTTACTATTTGAGCTTTAAAATATTGACCCAACTGAGACACAGGTTCAAAAGAGATTCAAATCTTGAACCAGTTAAAAATTCCATGAATTTTGGTTTCAATGATGTAATATCTTAAATATTTGAACAAATATGTCACACAGAAATATTTGTATTTAATTTAAACTACAATTTTTATATTGAATTGGAAATGACAGGTCACATTTGGAATTTATTAAAACAATCTTATTAATAATAACTCCACAGCCACCGTGACCATGGTAAACACCAGTAGAACTAAAGGGGAGAGTGTGTGTGATGGAATGGTGATAAAGGCAATGACAGTTTGAGGGTGGAAATCAGAAGCAAGGTGTTTTGGTTGTGGAAAAATTCTGATTTTTCTCTTTTTAAAGAAAACAGAAACAGCGAGACCTAATCATAAATTTGATAGCATTTGTTATGAAAGACTTTTTGATAGTTTATAAGATGGTTGGTAAATAAACCTAGAAATAAATAAAAATAAAGTCAGTATGCTTATCCAAATCTTATCCAAACTTTAGTATATAAGTTACACTGGAAACTCCCCATGACATTCTTGGGATGTTTCCAATTTGCACCATTTTCAGCCAAGACAGGAAAAAAAACAACCAAAAAAATGACACATTGAAAGTATTCATGGCATTTTATGTAAAACCATGAAAATTTAGAAATTTTATTTGTTTTTTCTAATGAAAATTTTGAAATCTGAAAATTGTAAATGTTTGACTGAAGTTCATAAAAGAGATTTTAGATGGCCACAGGTAAATTTTATTTTAATTAACTTAACTCCAGTTAAAAATAATATTAATTGCTCTTATAAAATATTTCTAAAGGTAATTCTGTATTCTTTCAGTAGTATGTTTTCTATAACTTGAATACAAAAATATGCCTGTAATATCTTTGGGATATATAAACCCCTCAAATATACATTCGCACACTCACATACAAACACATTCTGAAATAATCGACATTGTTAAAAAGATGCTATCCTCATATTTCAGCTATACACAAACAGTAGTTGTGAATCATTTAGGCTTCTTCAAGCTGTATTGGCCCCTTGGGTTACATTTAAACTGGGACCTGTTTTTTCACCGTATTATATCTACTCTTTTTTTCTGTCTTCCTCTTTTTTGGTACTCTATAACAATTATTACCATACCTTATAGTTATCTTTCATCATCTTTTAATAATTTCCTTAAATTTATTCTTGAATTCTGAAGCATATTCATTCTTATGTTCTTGCTTTGAATGGGATGATAGGACACTTTGCTAACTTTTTTGCGAGATTCTTACAACTATCCAAGGTCTGAGGAATATAAATCAGTATGTATGTCAGTGTAATCTAGCATATAACATAAGACTATGCTGTCATTCAAAACCATAACTTTATTTTCCCTATACTACTTAATATGACTTTACTGCTGAGTGAAATAAGCTTCTGATAGAAAAAAATAAAGCATTTTTTCCCTGACAGGGAAAGGGTAAAATATAAAAGGAGAATAAGAAATTATTACTCAAACAATAGATTTCACTTGCCCTAGGGAAATATAGAAATGAGTTGAAAATTAAGAATTTTTTTTATTTATTGAAATCTAGCCTGACCAGACAGTGGCGCAGTAGATAGAGCATCAGCCTGGGACACAGAGGAGCCAAGTTTGAAACCCTGAGGTTGCTGGCTTGAGCATGGGCTCACCAGATTGAACACAGGGTCACCAGCTTGAGCATGGGATCATACACATAACCCCTGGTCTCTGGCTTGAAGCCCAAGGTCGCTGGGTTGAGCCAAAGGTCGCTGGGTTGAGCAAAAGGTCACTGGCTCAGCAGAAGCCCCCCAGCAAAGGCACATATGAGAAAATAATCAATGAGCAACTAAGGTGCTGCAACAAAGAATTGATGCTTCTTATCTCTCCTTCCTGTTTGTCTGTCCCTACCTTTCCTTCTCTGTCTCTATTTTGCTAAAAAAAAAAAAAAAATCTTTCAATATAATTTTTCTTTCTACTGATTTTTATAAACCAAATAAGAATATTAAAACAAACAAACAAACAAAAACCATGTTCTCTGCCATGGATGAATAGCTTTGTTGGTTAGAGTATCGTCCCAAAGCTCAGAAGTTGCAGGTTCAATTCTCTGTCAGGGCACATACAGAAACTGATTGATGTTACTGTCTCTCTCTCTTTCTCTTACTTTCTCTAAAATCAATAAAATAAACAGTAAAACAAACAAACAAACACTTTCTCAGGGGTGGACTACAACATGGTGTACAGAAGATTTGTTGTAGAATTTCGCACCTGAAACCTGTATAATTTTGTTAAGCAATGTCACCCGAAAGTTCAATTTAAAAAAGTTTTAATTCTAAGAAAATGTGCAAATGAATTATTTCTGTAATATATGTTCTTAGGCAATTCTTACCCTCAATAACCCTTTGCATCCATAGTGAAACTCTTATCAGTGGGCTGGACAGTATTTCTATTACCTATTTGGACACATGAAGCTAGATAATTTAATTCTAAATTATAACTACTCAAATACATAAAAAGAGAGTTTATTTCTAATTTTCCTGTAAAAGAAATCAATGATAATCATTTTATTTTATTTTATTTTATTTTATTTTATTTTATTTTATTTTATTTTATTTTATGCAAGGTAAGAATTATTCTACATGGAGACTACATGACATGGTGAAAGTGAGAGTCAGTGGAATCCTGTTTCTAAATATAACTAATGTGTGACCTGGTTAGAGAACCCTCTCCAGCTCTTTCCCTCATCTGTAAAGAGAAAAGGTGATGATAATAATAGTAATACTGACCACAAGGTGTCCTTGTAGGACTCAAAAGAGATGAGGCATGTAGAGCTCTTTGCATTGCTTCTGGCGGGTAGCAAATGTTCAATTAGCAGCATAATCATTATTAATTATAATAGTAGTTGTGCACTATTTAACATAAAAAAGTAATCTTCCACAATTCTAGGAAATAGCACAAACCATTCTGATCTGTGAAAATTAACTATAGTCACTCATTTTTGATTTTCAAGGAGTGTGACTCAGATAGCCCTAACATTTCCATGGATTAAGGTACCTGAGCTAATATGGGGTAAGCAGAAATACTACCAGAGGACATTTTTTTTTCCTAACAATATGCTTCAACCATATTTTTTTTTTAAAAAATGCCCAATTGCAAAATGTCAATCAGCCTGGCACTATAAATCTCCTTAAAGCAATTTAATTCAGATTAAAAAGATAACCTGGATTTATAGAACAGAATGAAGGATCTGTTTCAAATCCATCACGATATACTATCAATAACCCACCATGACCCATGATTGAGTAGTTTCAATTAAATTCAGTTAGGGTGGAGGGGGAAGGGTGCTTCATTTAATCCTTCATTTCGAGTTTAAGTAAATATTATAAATATCTCTGTAAGTTTTGTAGCTTAAACATCTTTCTTCTTACTGAATTATTGTTTTCCTCGTTATAGAACAGTACAACTTGGGGAACTCGTGTTCCCAGGAGCTTTAACGCTACCCCACTTCCAATACCATAAAACGGAGGCCTGCTGTTTTAATCACGCCTCTCTCTCTCTCAGTGTTGTTTGCGCCCTGGTACAACCCATCTGCCTTGAATCTAGTGCTCCGCTGGGGCTGCACACATCTGCCAGCCAGACTACCTTCGTACACAATTACTCAATCCATCGTAGGGCTCTTTAATAGGAAACAAGTGTGACAACGGCGAGCCTCTTTCGTTTTCCCCCTCCCTCTTAAACCACAGAGTCAAATCGCTCTAATAGAGATGAAGCTTGATAGATCCGCCCAGGTGTAGGTGAAATGGTAGAGCCTCCGGGGTAATAGATGCTGTGCTCTCATGCTGAAGCTCAGCACTTTGTCCTGAGCGGCTCTCCAGCAGCCTGCCATGCGCTGCTCCTTGTACAGTTGCAAAGTCAACACGCGTCTGGCTGCTCACATGTATGTCTAATCCATAGGGCTACCTGCAGCTAGGTAAGGACAGCAGAACAACACTTTCACCTCAACGTGTGGACAAAGGACAGCAAATGCAGTAAGTGTAATAATCTTTCTCTCTCTCTCTCTCTCTCTCTCTCTCTCTTTTATTTTACTTGGAATTAATTAGGGATGTTTACTCTCAGGAACTCTCTAAAGACTTTGCAGAAGAGCTAGCAGAAAGCCTGAGTTCATTAGCCAGGGGATCTCCTCTGATTTCATTTTGCAGGGTGCTTTGGCGCTGTCACTGAAGTTTAAATACTCGCCTGTGACTTCCCGGTTCAGAAGGTCTCGGCACTAAAACGTGGTGCTAATAATATTGCTAGTGCAATCCTGTAGGCTGGCATATTATCTGCTATTTCTGGGTGTAATGCCCTTTATTACTGTCAAAAAATGATGGTGGCAAGTGTTTGTTCACAATTATTAGAAAATAGCCTTTAAGAAGCACATATTCTTTAAAAATAAATTTCAACTTGTATTAATACATCACTATTTATACACTAATGTGAAGAATTTGCTTGTGATTTTTGCTTAACAAATTTATACACCTGAATCTCTTGCCAAAGAAGTGATCCTAGAAACTCTAAAATCAGTATTAGATTGTAGCAGCAATGACAATGATAATGAATTTTTAGAACAAACAAAACAAAACAAGAGATCATTTGTCTAATAGCATAGCAAAAGATATTAAAACCAGATGTAGGAAATCTCAACTCTGACTTTTAGGTCTTTCATGCTTGGTTTAAAGCAGCCTTCACATTTGCGTTTACTTTGCATTTACAACTTTAGATTCACCATTAAACTATGTTTGAACTGGAAGTTCAGATTTGATCTAAGTGTAGCTCTATTCCTTGCGCCCTCTACTCTTATTTTTACTTGGCTATAGGGAATCTTTTTACTACTACACCACATATCCTGAATTGTGTTAACAAGCTAACTGTGGTGGACTTTTTCAGGTGGCTAACTGTGGTGGACTTTTTCAGGTGGAATGTCAGCTAATGTGAAAGAATGTTTTTGCTGTTCAAATGTATGATATTTTTGTGTAAGAAAAACACGTGGGGCATATGCTCTGATAGAGATTCAGTTATGATTCCTAAATCCACCTCATCAAATATTGCATAATGATGATCATATTTTAAAAGGATGTAATAAAAACTATCAGTACATCTTATCTATTTGTAGTCATTTGAGATTTATTATTTTTAATTTAGGCATTTTTATTAGAAAAATTAATATGGAAGGCACTGTCGTCTCAAAAAACAATGCACATGTATAGAATACATAGACAGGTGAAATTAGATAAAACATCGGTGCATTGTTTAACTAATTCCCCACTGGTCAATGTTTTGTTTTTGTTTTCTAACTATTTATTATAGACATTATTAAAATTGATGGTTTAAAGCCATGACAGTAGAATCCAGATGACTCCTTTGTGTATATTCAGAAATGATTTAGTTTGGATAAAGTTGCTGCTATGAAAGGTTTAATTAATTACTGCTAGTTAAATATATTTCTTTTAAAATCACATTTGACATTACTGATGGTAGAGTAAACATGGTTTAAAAGTCATTCTTCATGAAATACTTTAACCGACAATTGTTGGCATTGAATAGCGGTCAATGTCTACCCCCTACAGGGAGAGAATCTAATTTCACTGTGCTTGCCCCAGTACATGAATACCACAGAGTACAGTTCACACATATGAATGCAGTAACCCTGTCATTGGCTCCAACAAGTGCCCCTTAATGAAAAGGTCAGCCCTATGATTAATAGAAAGCCAGTTTGAAAGGCTGCACCTTACTTCAGCGCTGCATTTAGATTTGTTTCTCCTTGATTTACTTCATTTGCTTTGCAGAGTGTAATAAAATTCAAGTGGTACTGTACTGCAATTTTTTAATGTATTGCGATTGGTTTTATATGATAGCAGTACATAGGTTAGTATATTTGGTTCAGTAAAAAAATTAAATAGTTAAGTGAAAAAAATCAATTCAGTCAATTATTGAGATCATAGGATGATAAATGAGAATTTTATTCTTTATCCAAATAGTTACACTATAGAGCCTTTGCTTAAGTTTCAGTTGACTTACTAAACTTGAAGACGCACTGCAGGGGTAAAGATGGAGTGACAGAGAAAGGGATTGATATTTTACATAAGATTCATTGTGCTTAAATGCTATCTGTATGATAGCAAGTAAATATATGTAGGTAACTTTTGCAGATGATATTTTGCTAATGGTGAAGTTCACTGAAGGATATAGCCACATGGAGATGATGAGACTAATTATAAACCTAGGTGACATCCTCAAGCAATTTAGCTATTTCAAGTTATAATAGTGGGTTGTTAAAGCCATTACAATTAATATTTGTTTTGGGAAACATTATGTTAAATTCACTTTAAATTTAAAAAAATTTTTTTGACTGAATTTATATTTTGCCATTAAATATCATATTAAAATTCAGGCGATTCACAAACTAGATGGTCCTTAAATAAATTCCTTCATCTTTTTACTTATATACATGTTTTGTGTCCCTGTGGTTTTATCTGTACCTATTTTTTAAATTCTAATATGCACAATAAAATCATACAAACTAACTACAGTGTGTCCATAAAGTCATGGTGTACTTTTGACTGGTCACAGAAAAGCAACAAAAGATGATAGAAATGTGAAATTACACCAAATAAAAGGAAATCTCTCCCAGTTTCATACCTATTCAGTGCAGTTCGATGTGGGCTCACGCACAGATTTTTTTAGGGCTCCTTAGGTAGCTATCCCATATAGCCTCTACAGACTTGTCACTGACTGATGGCCTACCAGAATGGGGTTTCTCCACCAAACTGCTGGTTTCCCTCAACTGCTTATCCCACCGAGTAACGTTAATCCTATGTGGTGGCGCTTCGTTATAAACGCACCAATATTCATGTTGCACTTTGGTCACGGATTCGAATTTAGCGAGCCACAGAACACACTGAACTTTCCTCTGTACCGTCCGCATCTCTACTGGCATGGCTGTGGGCTGCTCCGCTGTATACATGGTGTTACGTCATCATCTGCGCATGTGCACATGCTGCCATATCATCCTATAGAAACTGGGAGGGTTTTCCTTTTATTTGGTGCAGATTTCACATTTCTATCATCTTTTGTTGCTTTCCTGTGACCAGTCAAATGTGCACCATGACTTTACGGATACACTGTATATATACTATAATTACTATAATTATTGTGCATAAAATTCATATGCTTAGAGAAAAAATTTTAGAAATTATAAGACATATCAACTTATTCCAAGGGTTATTGTCTTCTAACTTATTTTTTAATCTTAAATCAACATTTATTGGGTTTAATAACCCCAATTTATTTATAATAAAGGAAGTATATTAAATATAAAGATAGAAAGTATGGGGAAAAATACACACCAATTTCAAAGGCCACTTCAGGATGAGACAAATACCATCAGCTCTGTAATGGACACAGTACTGTTCAGATGTCCTCCTACATCATCAGTGCCTATGGCGGTGTCTTTGGGTAACTCTTGTATTCAAGGTTTTCATTTTGCTCTGAATTGGAAGCCAACTACTTTCAGATATGGTGCTGATAAAGAGCATCAGTTGGGCATCCATACAGAACCAGCATTTTGTATCAGTGACTTATTTATCCCTGGAATCCAATGAAGTAGGTACTGTTTCTATTTCCATTTATAAATGTAGAAATAGAAGGACTGAGAGATTTGCTCGATGTTGCACTAGTAAGTAGTGGAAGGTAGGTTCATGTTAACTGTGCCTAATGAGAACAGATACTTTCTCCAGTGCTGGAATACATTGCTTCCCTAACAGGTGACTTCATTACCAGTACAAAGTTGTCCTTATCTCTGATCGCCTTATTGGGACTCCATGAACTGAAAGCAATTCATAAATGGAAATATGCAGAACACCCAATCAAATAAAGCATGAACAGTTGAGTGCTAGTGAGTATGATCTCACTTCAAGTTATCTCATCATCCAGCACTTATAAATCCTACTACTTTTTGGAGGTTTTACTATACAGGTAAAGGAGTTGCAGTTACATCCCAGACATTTGGGAAAGAAACTGGTGGTTCCACATTCACTCAGCTGCTAAATTTCCATTTCTATTAACATTAAGTATTTGAGTAGAGTGTGTCTCTTGAAGGTTTTTTCAATCAAACCACTGCTGACATTAATAGGGATGACTAATCATAATGGCCTTTCAATGAGAGTCACCTCAACACATTCCCACCTCTAAAGCAATGAAAAAATAAATGAATGATCAGTATTCACCCTCAAAAATTTTTAGAACTCAGTTAATCCACAGGATTATCTGGATATTTAAAATAAAATAAAATACTAATTTAATTTTTTCTTATCAGTAGAAATCAGTCATGCAGACATATAGCCTGGAAAACACCTATTTGAAAGATTTCATTTGAAACACAGATTTTCCTAGGACCAGCATCTGTGTTATGTCTATCTGCTCCGATGCTTTCTCCCCAAGACAGACATTTATCAATGTGATTGAGGACAGTCTGTGTGGAAAGATCAAAAACAAAATATTTATGACTGAAAAACCCTTTTACTTCATAATATACCTTTATCATTATGGGTTTGCATATGCTTTTCCAGATAAAGACAGAATGTTCAGTTTAAAGGGAGTTTTGGTATTTTTTAAAGTCCATATTATAATAATTTTTAAGCCAAGATATAGGCTACTTTTATAAACACAGGAAGATTTTTTCAAGGTAAATGAAAAATGAAATGAACAGGAGAAAATTATCTTAAAAATTTAGCCATCCAAACCCATTTTTTTTTCTGAAAATGTGGGTAGATAAAATGCTTTTTTGATTTTTACATATTCTTTGGCTCTGATGAATGAGGTTTGATAAAGATATTTAGATGAGGTTGGCATTTATAAAACCGTAGATTATTTCTATACAAAAGAAAACAGAGAAGAAAACAAATAATATTTTCCACCTAATCTCAAGATCCTGGAAGAATTCATCTATAGTTACAGAATCTGAAAGCTCTAAATACCTTGAGGATTGATGATTACTTAGAAAACAGTGGTCAAAGACTTCCCTTATTGCTATCATTACTCAAAGAGATCAGCAGACTAGCTCCTTGAAGTTAATCTTATCCTCATAAATCCTTTTTGAATTATCCAGAAACTACTTCATTTTCATTTATAGGTTTAAGTGAGTCTTCCCCTCTCCCCTCTCCTTACCTGACCCATTCCAAGACTTCCACCAGGGTCGCAGTCTACAATTCATTCATTTACTGGCTACTTTTGTCTCATTTTCTAGGGAAATATTGGGAACACTGTAGGCTTACACATTGTGCTGGTGGACAGTCCTACCTGTGTGTGGTGGTTGACTGTCGCTGCCTTTTTTCTTTTCTTTTTTTCTTTTTTTACAGTTTCATACATTTTGAAGCTCAGTGTAGCAGTCAACCACAACTCAACCATGCTTCTTCCTTTGCATGGAAGGCTCTTGGTCCCCGTCTTTCTACAGAAGTCAGAATCCTAACCACCTTGGATCTATTTTTCCAACAAATATGCAAATTTTCTTGGTTTCTACCCTGCCTGATATCAAATGTTCTATTCATTTTAGGCCCATTGAAGTCTATACTATATATTTGGCAGAATATCAATTTTTAATTTTTTATGCAATATACCTCACCAATGATGTCTGTTTAAAGTAAAAATTGCAGGTGTGTCTAACTCAATAATATTGTACCTTTAAATTTGGAGGAATAGCAGATAGGGATTATTAATGTTCTATTTGTACTTTTATTAAAGGTTTGAGTTTTGACCTTGCTTCCAGCCAGATGTGCTTAATGTTAATGCCAAATAATCATTTCCCTGATTCCTTCACTCTACAATTTATTTTCCTAGATAAATTATATGCTACTATTTATGTATATACTCTTTTAGCATTCATAATTATATTTGACTGAATTATAAATCTAAAATTCTCAGTAAGTGGAGCATTAAATATGAACACTGGTCTTCTTTCTGACAATTAACTCATTTTTAAAATATGTAGAATATCTAGTATTCTACATAGTCTATGTATATATGTAACATTTTTATGATTATTTACATGTAAAATTTTGCAAAGCTCTTTGTTAAGTGACCAAAAATAACTTTGAGAAGTTATTGTATGACATGAAAGACCATGAAAATGTACAAGCCATATATATGATGCTTCCCACAAGACTCTTGCCAGATTTTTAAAGAATTTCATATGTAGTGCAGGACTATATGCTTGATGTAATTTATATCACATAAAGCATAACACATATTTTCTCTTTTAAACTAAATATATTTTAGTGATATTTAATCTTTAAAAATTTATTTGATTCTGTTTCATTTAACAAAATAAATTTAAATTAATAATTCTTTCTATGACCAAATGCTTTTCAAATTTTCCCCCAATTTATAAACTTAATGAAGGATTTGTAATTGTTGACATTTTTTATTTTTATTTTTTATTTTAGTGAGAGGAGAGGAAGCAGAAAGACACTGCATGTGCCCCAACCAGGATCTACTGGCAAGCCCAGTAAGGGGCGATGCTCTGCCCATCTGGTGCCATTGCTCTATTGCTAAGCAATGGAAGCATTGTTTAGCACCTGAGGCAGAGGCCATGGAGCCATCCTAAGCGACTGAGGCCAATTCACTCAAACCAATTGAGCCATGGCTGCTGCTCTGCCCATCTGGTGCCATTGCTCTATTGCTAAGCAGTGGAAGCATTGTTTAGCACCTGAGGCAGAGGCCATGGAGCCATCCTCAGCGACTGAGGCCAATTCACTCAAACCAATTGAGCCATGGCTGCAGGAGGGGGAGAAAGAGAGATAGAGAGAGAGAAGGAGGAGAAAGAGAGGTGAGAAGCAAATGGTCATGTCTCCTGTGTGCCCTGACCAGGAATTGAACCTGGAACATCCACACACTGGGCAGATGCTCTACCAGTGAACCAACCAGCTAGGGCTTGAATTTTTACATTTCTCTATGGATCTGTCTCCTATAGTGTTTTAAATAATTTAAGAAATAAAACACATTATAAGAGCAGAAAAATCTTTAACATTAGGAAAAAAGTCTAAACACTGAACTCTTGAATGACGTATGATTTCCCTACCGAAATACAGAGAGATTAGTTTGAAAAATAGTGAAAAAAGAATATTTTAGTACTAGTAAGAATGTGTTAAGATTTACACAAAATATTGATATATGTTGTCTGTCATCTTTGTTCTCATCTACCCAATGAGATAATACTTTGATTTCTTCACTTTTTAAATAATGTTAAAAATATATTTTATTACTGACACTATTGTGATCAAATTTACTGTAGACAAAATGAAAGTTTGAGTTTGATTAGTTTATGAAGAAACATTTCCTTTAAGATAGAAAAGCAAGTATCAATATATGTGAATGAATATAAAGAAGGGATATTAATTAAGTAACTACCATATTCCCTATGATTTGCATGATCTTGTTTAATCTTCATATTGCTAAGAAAAAGTGAATGTGTAATTTCCTCTTGAAGATATGCCATGTGTTTTATTTTCTCAATTTTATGAATAATATTAAACCAAAAGATATTTTCAATATTTTTATATTAGTTTGATAATTAATATGATGTTGAAAAAAGAAAAGGTACACAAATGCGTCAAGAAGTCCAAATGCAATGTAGATTGGGTCAGAAACTATTTATATTATAGCTCTAGTCCCTTGGACTAAAGTTTAGATACTCAGATTATTTCAATACATTATGAACCTTAATGATGAGCATACTTCAGCATACCTGAGAGATATTGCAAGTTTGGTTCTAGACAACCGCGATGAATAAACATCACAGTCATGCAAGGCACATGCATTTTTGCCTATCCAGTGCCTGTGAAAGTGGTATTTATACTATACCTTAGCCTATTAGTTGTACAATAAGCATTATATTTAAAAACAGTGCATATACCTTAATTTAAAAGTACATTATTACTAAAAATTGCTTACCATTATCTGAATCTTTGGTGAGTTGTAATGTTTTTGCTACTGATGGGTCCTTCCTTGATGTTGATGGCTACAGACTGATCAGGGTGGTGGTTTCTGAAATCTGGCTGTGGGAATTTATTAAAATAAAACAAGGGGCCCTGGCCGGTTGGCTTAGTGGTAGAGTGTCGGCCTGGCGTGCAGGAGTCCCAGGTTTGATTCCTGGCCAGGGCACACAGGAGAAGTGCCCATCTGCTTCTCCACCCCTCCCCCTCTCCTTCCTCTCTGTCTCTCTCTTCCCCTCCTGCAGCCAAGGCTCCATTGGAGCAAGATTAGCCCGGGCGCTGAGGATGGCTCCATGGCCTCTGCCTCAGGCGCTAGAAAGGCTCTGGTTGCAACAGAGCAATGGCCCAGATGGGCAAAGCATCGCCCCCTGGTGAGCGTGCCAGGTGGATCCCAGTCAGGCACATACAGGAGTCTTTCTGACTGCCTCCCCATTTCCAACTTCAGAAAAATATAAAAATAAATAAAAAATAAAAATAAATAAAACAAGGAAGTTTGTTTCTTCAACTGACTAACTCTTCCTTTCAGAAATAGTTTCTCTGTAGCATGCAATGCTGTTGGATAGTGTTTTAACCAGAGTAAAATTCTTTCTCAATTGGTGTTGGAGTCAATCACTCCTACACCACCACTGTTGTATCTACTAAGTGGATGCAACATTATAAACTCTTTGCTGTCATTTCAGCAATCTTCATAGGAACTTCACCTGGAGTAGTTTCCATGTCAGGAAACCACTGTCTCTGCTCATCCATAAGAAGCAACTCCTCATCTTTTAAAATGTATTATGAGATTGCAGCACTTCAGTCACATCTTCTGGCTCTGCTTCTAATTCTAGATCTCTTGCTATCTCCACCACATCTGAGATTACTTCCACTTAACATAGCTTTGACTTCTTACCATGAATCATGACTTCTCTTCATGGCATCTAGAATAGTGACTACTTTTCAGAAGGTTTTCAATATACTTTGCCCAGATCCACAGAGGAATTATTATCTATTGCAGCTCTAGTTTTATGGAATGTATTTCTTAAATAATAAGACTTACAAGTCAGAATTACCCTTTGATCCCTGGGCTGTAAATGTTGTGTTATTATTGGTAGACATGGAAAACATCAATCTTGCTTTACATCTCCATCAGAGCTCTTGGACATATTATCAACAAGAAGTAATATTTTTGAAAAGAATCTTTTTTTCTGAGCAGTAGGTGTCAACAGTGGGCTTAAAATATTCAATAAACCATGTTGTAAGCAGATGTGCTGTCACTCAGACTTTGTTATTTCATTTATAGAGCACAGGCAGAATAGATAGCACATAATTCTCAAGGACCCAAGGATTTTCAGAATGAAAGAATGGTAGCTTTTCAGACTATTAGCTTCAGCTTGAAATCACCAGCTGCACTAGTGCTGAACAAAAGAGTCAGCCTGTTCTTTGAAGATTTGAAACCAGGTATTGACTTCTCTCTAGCTGTAAAAGTGTTAGTGGCATCTGCCAATATAAGGCTGTTTTATCTAAATTGAAAGGTCACCTTCATTCATGATTTTAGCTAAATCTTCTGTATAACTTGCTGCTTCACCTTGCACTTTTATGGTATGGAAATGGCATCTTTCCTTAAATGTCATGAACTAACCTCCTCAGTTTCAAACATGTCCTCTGCTGCTTCCTCACCTCTCTCAGCCTTCATAGTATTAAAGAGAACTAGGGCCTCATTTTGGTTTAGGCTTTGGCTTGGGCAAATGTTGTTGTGACTGGTTTGATCTTCTAACCAAACCACTAGAACTTCCATGTCAGCAATAGGCTATTTCACATTATTATTTGTATATTCATTGGAGTAGCACTTTTAATCTCCTTCAAGAACTCTTTTCTTGCATTCACAATTTGCCTGTTTGGCACAGAGGCATAGTTTTTTTTAGCATATCTTGGGTTTTAAAATGTGTTTCATTAATCTTAACCATTTCTAGCTTTTGATTTAAAGCAAGAGACACACAACTTTTTTCACTTAAATACTTTGAGGCCATTATGGGATTACTAACTGGCAAATTTTCACTATTGTGGTGTCTCAGGAAATAGGGAGGCCTGCACAAAGGGAAAGGGAAGTGGGAACGGTTGGTCAGGAATAGTCAAGGTTCATACAGCATTTCTATATGGGCGTGATTTGTGGCATCTCAAAATAATTAAAATAGTAACATTAATGATCACTGATCACAGGTCACCATAACAAATATAATAACAACGAAAAGGTGGGAAATATTGTGAGTGTTACCAAAACGTGACACAGAGGCATGAAGTGAATTACCAAATGTGACACAATGTGCTGTTTGAAAAATGGTGGTAATAGATTTACTCAGTGTATATTAGCCACAAACCATTATTTGTAAAAAATCACAGTATCTGAGAAGCACAATAAAGCAAAGCACTATAAAATAAGGTATACTTTTAGACTGTATTTATGGTAAGAGTCATACCTGACAAATTAGTATTGCCATCATATTTTCACGCAATAAAACATGAGAAAATGAGGATCATATCCATGCCATTCATTTTTAAGTCATTTTACTTTGGCACTTCAATGAGAATGCAAATGCTATTGTTGGATTTATCATGTGGAATTTATATATATATAAATTTTGATATATATAAATATCAAACCTTGTCTTGCAAGTATATTTATTAATTATTTTTTACAATAATGTGATAAGATGTTCTGTCTGTATGTTTAGTTTGTATGATAGTAAATACTCACCCTGGTCTGTTGGCTCAGCTGTAGAATGTTGGCAGGGCATGTGAAAGTCCTTGGATCAATTCCCAGTGAGGGCACACAGAAGAAGCGACCACCCTCCCCTCCTTTACTCTCTCTCTTCCCTTCCTGTAGCCACATTTCAGTTGAATGGTTTTAGCAAGTTGGCCTGAGGTGCTGATGATTAAACCATGGCCTCATCTCAGGAACTAATATAGCTCAGTTCCCAGCAATAGAACAGTGGCCCCAGATGGGCATAGCATCTCCCAGTAGGGAGCTTGCTAGGTGGATCCAGTTGGGGTACATGCGAGAGTCTGTCTCTCTGCCTCCCTGCCTCTCAATCAAAAAGAAAAAAAATGAATACTGGTATGTGTGTATAAGCTATATTAGCATTATTTTTATTATATATTCCATAGTAACAGCTTTATTAAATAAAAAAGGATTTATATTTCATTTAAAGAACTGTGGTCTATAATTTAAAAAATAAATCTCGTTACAAGCTTTTGTTAGCACAACAGGAAAAGAAAAAAACTGAATTTAAAATGTTTGTTTCCTAGTTTACTTTGGCTGTTTTATTTTATTATTTAATATGTAACTTTAGACAATGACCATGGCTATCAACAGTATTACACAGATGGCTTTTAGGTAGACTACAAGTTATTTTGACAATATTGTTAACTTTTCAAAATTTGTCCATTTTGGAAATTATAAACTTTCCTTTTTCATCTTGACAAAACCAAGCTTTATTTTTTTACTAGTATGACTTGGGTGATGTATTGCCCACTTGGAGTCTTTTTAAGACTCTCCTGAGCAACTAGACTAACAAGACCACCATTGGCCATGGCTGACACAAGCCTACTTAGGAGCAAGACAAGAAGGGACGATGGACTGCCAGCAGGGTACCAGCAGAGGTCTACCTGAGGCAGTCCTTCCAGGAGCCCAACAGCTCAGGTGCAGGCAAGATCAAAATGAGTTGGCCCAGGGGGGCACCTTAGTTTAAACACCTACTTCCCCTAAGAAACAGCAGAGCCTTCTTTTGCAACAACAGAGGCCCAGTTTCTAGGGTTCTTGTGAAGGTCCTGCCCAGTGAAAATAGTCACTGTACTCAGAGAAAATCAACATTAGGCTCAGTATCAGGTATTTACAATTTTTCCATTCCCAGTTCCGTGTAGCAGTCCAATGTCATTTTTACCATAAGTAAATTTTCCTAACAATTCAGTTGGTATTCTAATTTTTATCATGTTTCCAGGAGAATGGAGCTAGATTTAGACAGTTGGTAAAAGATCAAATTATCACGAAGGAGAGGAAAATGTACTGTTAATCTTTTATCCACAGATCATTAACGTGAAGATTGTGAAGATTAAGGACTAGCATGCTTATTTCCACTCTGTCTACGAAAGCAGATTGAATTTAGGTTTATAGTTACAGTTATTGCACTGAGAACTGTCATCAGTTGTCCTTTTGATTTCACTTCCAATGTACATTAAGCATTTATGCCATCTCTGTAAACTTTGAAAACTATACACACCTATATGCCAATGTTTTGAAGGGCTGAAAACATCTCCATTTATTCTTTAAAATTTCCAAGGGAATTTTGTGTCCTTTATATGAGATTAGAATAAGAAAGGTTAAGGCTACATTGTAAATGACTAAAACTTAGAGTCAATTATGTAACTGCTTAAAATAAATAAGGCTTCACATAAAATAAGTAAGAACTTGCTTTCAAAACTTGGGAGAAGAGTTCTGGAAGATAACCTTGAATGAAGAGAAGCTAATAGGTCCTATCCATGCACATTCCTTGTGACCACAGCCATAATGTTATAAGTAGCCACTTATCAGTAAATATGCTTTAGGAGAGGGATGTGAACATGGAGGAACTCCAGCTTTTCTAGAGGGACACAGTGTAATGGGCAGATGATACCTTTTAAGTTATTACAACTATGATCATCAGTGGTTAAGGACTGTCTGCAGCTATTGTTTCAGAAAGGACTGTGAGATGGGCAGGAATTGGGCAAAAAAGATATATTTTGCTCACTTTGTTAAAGATGGTACTGACCATGTGGATGGGTGTCCCCACGATGTTAATATGAATTGCCTTCTTGCTTGGGAAGGAACGTGGTTATGTTAATGTGTGTTGGGGGAGGGCTTTTGCACCAAAAGGTTTTATTTTATTTTTTTATAAATTTTTATTAATTTTAATGGGGTGACATCAATAAATCAGGGTACATATGTTCAAAGAAAACATCTCCAGGTTATCTTGTCATTCAATTATGTTGCATACCCATCACCCAAAGTCAGATTTTCCTCCATCACCTTCTATCTGGTTTTCTTTGTGCCCCTCCCCCTCCCCCTCCCCCTGTCCCTCCTTCTCCTCGCCACCCCAGTAACCACCACACTCTTTTCCATGTATCTTATCTCATTTCCATGTCCCACACAAGTATGGAATCATACAGTTCTTAGTTTTTTCTGATTTACTTATTTCACTCTATATAATGTTATCAAGATCCAACCATTTTGTTATAAATGATCTGATGTCATCATTTCTTATGGATGAGTAGTATTCCATAGTATATATGTACCACATCTTCTTGATCTAGTCATCTATTGAAGGGCTTTTTGGTTGTTTCCATGTCTTGGCCACTGTGAACAATGCTGCAATAAACATGGGGCTACATGTGTCTTTACGAATCAATGTGTCTGAGTTTTGGAGGTATATACCCAGTAGAGGGATTGCTGGGTCATATGGTAGCTCCATTTTCAGTTTTTGAGGAACAACCATACTTTCTTCCATAATGGTTTTATTACTTGACATTCCAACAAACAGTGGATGAGGGTTCCTTTTTCTCCACAGCCTTTCCAACACTTGCTATTACCTGTCTTGTTGATAATAGCTAATCTGACAGGTGTGAGGTGGTATCTCTTGTAATTTTGATTTGCATTTCTCTGATAACTAATGAAGATGAGCATCTTTTCATATATCTGTTGGCCATTTGTATTTCTTCTGGGAGAAGTGTCTGTTCATGTCCTCTTCCCATTTTTTTATTGAATTTTTTGTTTGTTGTTGAGTTTTATGAGTTCTTTGTATATTTTGGATATTAGGCCCTTATCTGAGCTGTTGTTTGAAAATATCATCTCCCATTTAGTTGGCTGTCTGTTTATTTTGTTGTCAGTTTCTCTTGCTGAGCAAAAACTTCTTAGTCTGATATAGTCCCATTCATTTATCTTTACCTTCACTTCTCTTGCCTTTGGAGTCAAACTCATAAAATGCTCTTTAAAACCAAGATCCATGAGTTTAGTACCTATGTTTTCTTCTATGTACTTTATTGTTTCAGATCTTAATTTAGGTCTTTGATCCATTGTGAATTAATTTTCGTACAAGGGGACAAACTGTAGTCAAGTTTCATTTGTTGCATGTGGCTTTCCAGTTTTCACAGCACCATTTCTTTTCTTCACTGTGTGTTGTTGGCCCCTTTATCAAAAATTATTTGACCATAATTTGTGGTTTTATTTATGGACTTTCTATTCTGTTCCATTGGTCTGAGTGTCTATTTTTTCTGCCAATACCATGCTGTTTCAATTGTCGTGGCTCTATAATATAATTTGAAGTCAGGTATCATAATACCCCCAGCTTCATTCTTTTTCCTTAGCATAGTTTTGGCTATTTGGGGGTTTTTATAGTTCCATATAAATCTGATATTTTTTTGTTACATTTCTTTAAAAAATATCATTGAAATTTTGATGGGAATTGCATTAAATTTGTATATTGCTGTGGGTAATATGTTCATTTTGATTATATTTATTCTTCCTATCCAAGAACAAGGAATATTTTTTATTTCATTGTATCTTTTTTGATTTCCCTTAACAATGCTTTGTAGTTTTCATTATATAGGTCCTTTACATTTTTTGTTATGTTTATTCCTAGGTATTTTATTTTTTTGTTGCAATCATGAAGGGGATTATTTCTTTGAGTTTGTTTCTGATGTTTCATTGTTGGCATATAGAAAGGCTATGGACTTTTGTATATTAAATTTGTATCCTGAGACCTTACTGTACTGGTTTGTTGTTTCTAGTAATCTTTTTGTGGAGTCTTTGGGGTTTTTGATGTATAGGATCATATAATTTGCAAAAAGTGAAACCTGTACTTCTTTTCCGATATAGATGCCTTTTATTTCTTTATCTTGTCTGATTGCTCTGACTGGAACTTCTAGCACCACATTAAATAAGAGTGAAGAGAGTGGACAACCCTGTCTTCTTCCTGATTTAAGGGGGAAAGTCCTCAGTTTTATGTCTTTTAATATGATGTTAGCTGATGGTTTATCATATATGGCTTTTATCAGGTTGAGATATTTTCCTTCTATACCATTTTGTTGAGTGTTTTAAACATAAAGTTGTGTTGTATTTTATTGAATGTCTTTTCTGCATCTACTGATAAGATCATTTGGTTTTTGTTCTTTGTTTTGTTGAATGGTGTATTATGTTAAACGTTTTACATATGTTGAACCATCCTTGAGATTCTGGAATGAATTCCACTTGATCATGATGTATTATTTTCTTAATATGTTGTTGTATTCGATTTGCTAGTATTTGCTAGTATTTTGTTTAGTATTTTGGCATCTATATTCATTAGAGATATTGGTCTGTAGTTTTCTTTTTTTGTGCCGTCCTTGCCAGGTTTCGGTATGAGGGTTATGTTGACCTCATAAAATGTGTTTGAAAGTATTGCTTCTTCTTCAATTTTTTGGAAGACTTTGAGTAGAATAGGAACCAAGACTTCTTTGAATGTTTGATAGAATTCACTAGTATAGCGTCTGGGCCTGGACTTTTATATTTGGGGAGGTTTTTAATAGTTTTTTTCTATTTCCTCCCTGCTAATTGGCCTGTTTAGGCTTTCTGCTTCTTCATGACTCAGACTAGGAAGGTTGTATTGTTCTAGGAATTTATCCATTTCTTCTAGATTGTTGAATTTGGTGGCATATAGTTTTTCATAGTATTCTACAATAATTCTTTGTATATCATTGATGTCTGTGGTGATTTCTCCTCTTTCATATTGGATTTTGTTTATATGAGTTCTTTCTCTTTTTTTTCTTGGTAAGTCTTGCCGAGGGTTTTTTAATTTTGGTGATCTTTTCAAAGAACCAGCTCCTTGTTCTATTAATTTTTTCTATAGTTTTTCTGTTCTCTATTTCATTTATTTCTGCTCTGATTTTTATTATTTCCTTCCTTCTGCTGGTTTTGGATTGTCTTTGTTCTTCTTTTTCTAGTTCCTTAAGGTGTGAAGTTAAGTGGTTTACTTGGGCTCTCTCTTGTTTGTTCATATATGCCTGAAGTGATATGACCTTCCCTCTTATTACTGCTTTTGCTGCATCCCTTAGATTCTAATATGTCGTATTGTCATTTTTATTTGTCTGTATATATCTTTTGATCTCTGTGCTTATTTCTTCTTTGACCCACACATTTTTAAAAAGTATGTTTAGTTTCCACAATTTTGTGGGTGTTTTTTTTTCTCTTTTTTGCAGTTGAATTCTAATTTCAAGACTTTATGATCAGAAAATACGCTTGGTAAAATTTCAATTTTTCTGAATTTGCTGGTTATTTTTTGTGGCCCAACATATGGTCAATTCTTGAGTATGTTCCATGTACACTAGAGAATAATGTATATTCTGTCACTTTGGGATGAAATGTCCTGTAGATGGGACGAAATGTTAAATCCAATTGCTTTAGTGTTTTGTTTAAGGCCAATATTTCTTTGTTGATTTTCTGTTTGGATCAACAATCTAGAGCTGTCAGTGGTGTATTGAGGTCTCCAAGTATGATTGTATTTTTGTCAGTTTTTGTTTTTAGATCAAACAGTAGCTATCTTATATATTTTGATGCTCCTTGGCTTGGTGCATATATATTAAGAATTGTTATGTCTTCTTGATCTAGTGTCTCCTTAATCATTATGAAATAACCGTTTTTATCTCTGATTACTTTTGCTGTCTTTTAGTCAGCATTATTAGATATGAATATTGCTACACCTGCTTTATTTTAGATGTTATTTGTTTGAAGTATTGTTTTTCAGCCTTTCCCTTTGAATTTGTTTTTATCCTTATTGCTTAGATGTGTTTCTTGTAGACAGCATACAGTTGGATTTTCTCTTTTAATCCATTCTGCTACTCTGTGTATTTTTATTGGTGAGTTTAATCTATTTACATTTAGTGTAATTATTGACTGTTGAGGGTTCCCTATTGCCATTTTATAAATTGCTTTCTGTTAGTTTTGTATCTTGTTTGATTCTTCTTGTTTGTTTTTCTATAATTTGTTTTTGTTTGTTTTTTGTCCATACTTTTTCCCTCTGTTACTACTTTTTTTAAGTCATGTGCTTCTGTGGTGGTTTTTTTCAAGGGTGGTTACCATTACATAATAAAAAGGGTACCTACCATGTTCATTGTAGTACACTATCTCATGAGTGCTTCTGCACTCCATTATCCTTTGCTACTGTTAATGTCCGTCCTCTCCCCTTTTTTTGTTTTTGTTGTCACAGTTTGAATTTGGTTTTATTGTGTTCTTGGTGGAGCTTTTACTTGTGGTTTTGTTTTGTTTTGTTCTTTGTATCTGGTTGGAAAACCCCTTTAGTATTTTCTGAAGTGGACGTTTTCTGATGATAAATTTTCTTATCTTTTCTGTATCTGTGAATGTTTTTATTTTTTCTTTGTACTTGAAGGATAGCTTTGATGGCTATAATATTCTTGGCTGGAATTCCTCTTTTTCAGAACTTTAAATATTGGGGTTTGCTCTCTTCTCGCTTGTAGAGTTTCTGCTGAGAAATCTGATGATAATCTAATAGGCCTTCCTTTATATGCTGTGCTCTTCTTTTCCCTGGCTGTGTTGAGAATTTTTTCTTTGTTGTTGGTTTGTGCCAATTTCATTATGATGTGCCTTGGAGTAGGTTTGTTGGGGTTAAGAAAACTCAGTATTTTTTTTTTTTTGCTTTTTGAATTTGAGGCTTTTGTTCTTTCCACGGGCTTGGGAAGTTCTTATCTATTATTTGTTTGAATATGTTCTCCATTCCATTTTCTGTCTCTTCTCCCTCTGATATACCTATTATTCATATGTTAGTCTTTTTGATGGAGTCATACAATTCCTGTAGAGCTTTCTCATTTTTTAAAAAAATTTTTGAGTCTCTTCTTCTCTCTGTAGTGCCTCAAGTTGCTTGTCTTCTATGTCACTAATCCTATCTTCTATCTGGCCTGTTCTATTAGCTAAGCTTGTTACCTAGTTTTTCAATTCATGAATTGAGTTTTTCATCTCTGTTTAATTTGTTTTTATAGTTTTGATTTTCTTGGTAATATATTCTTTGTGTTCTTTGAGTTGTTTTTTCAGGTCCCTAAATTGCCTTTCTGTGTTTTCTTTTATATCTTTGAGTATTTTCTGGATTTCTATTTTAAATTATCTGTCATTTAATTTCAAGGTTTCCAATCTATTAAATTTTATTCTCCATAGATTTTTCCTCATCTATCTGTGCTACATCTCTGTCTTTTGTATCCATGATATTCCATTTCCTTTTTCTTAATGGCATCTGAGGGTGGTTTTGTTAATAACACTAATGAGAATTAATAAAGAATAAAAAGTATAATAAAATAAAATAAAAAATGAAAAGTAAAAAAAAATTTATTATTTCTTTTTTTTCCCTTTTTTCTCTTCCTCTTTGAGAAAATACCATGAAAAACTATGAATTATATTGTGCTAAATGAAACAAAAACTACCTATAATGCACGGCCTGGGTTGGGGAGAAGTCATAAATGGGCAAAAAAGGAGGTAGGAACACACATAAAGCAAAAAAGGAAAAAATTTGGGTCAAGAATAAAATAATTTGCTTGTAAATGATGGTTGATTGAGAGGTATAATAAAAGGGATAAGAGGGAAACAAGAAAAAGAAAAAAATACTATTGTATTAAGTGAAACAAAAACTAGATAGAATGGAGAACCATGGTTGGGGGGAATGCTAATGAGTTAAAAAGTAAAGTAAAAAGCACACAAAATGCCACAAAGAAAAAAATTTGAGTCCCAAATAAAATAATTTGTTTGTGAATGAGGATCAAATGAGAGGAAAAGTAAGGGAGAAAAGAAGAAACTAAGAGAGAGGCAGAATAAAGAAAAAGGAAAAAAAAAGAAGAAAAAAAGAAAAAATAAATAAAAAAAGAAGAGAGAGTTAAGGATTTTGGAGTATAACCCTCATAGAGAGAAAGGAAGAAGAAAAGAAAAAAAATTGGAAATGTAACACTTATGGATAATATATTCAATAGTTCAAGATGAAGAGAAAAGAAGAAGACGAGCAGAGAATAAAAGGACCAAGGTGGAAGAAAAAATAAAGACAAGAAGATAAAAGAAACAAACAAAAGTGAAAAATTTATAAAGTCTGCAGATTTTTCTTGATTTTGAGAGGTTATTTTTTCCTTTTTCTTTCTTCTCCCTCTTCCTGGTTGGTGGCACTGTACCCCAGGCTCTGCCCCTGTGTCACGCTTAGGTAGAGATTTGCAGTTGATGAGTCTTTATTGTGATGTCATATACTAGGCTTCAGTCTCATTGGTAGTTGGGGCTTGTTAGCGTTTGTAGGCTCCAACAATGTGAGAGTCCATTTTCCCGGAGCCTCTCTCCTAGTCTCTCCTTCCTGAATTAGCAGCCTGATGATCCAGCTATGAGGTTGCCCCTGCCACTGCCTGGAGAGTAATAGGCTTAAAGGGCTGGAAAATCCCCACTCAGCACAGGGCTCTGGGTAAGGCTCTGTCAGTCAGAGCTACTAGCGTAATAAGGCAGGGCTGGGAGCCAATTGCTCTCAAGGTGCCTTTCTATGAGCCTCCAGGCATGTCCAGTATGCCTTAGCACTCTGTGGGACCACTCTCCCCAGGTTTTTTGCACTTTGTAACCTGTTTTGGCTGGGAAGAAAATGCCCTAGTCACTGCCTGTAGAACAGGAGTTCTTAAAAGCTGCCAAATCCCTCCTTTTAGAGCACAGCCCTGAGTATGAAAGCTCTCCCAATCAGAGCCATCAGCTTAAGCAGGTAGGGGGGGCATGTTGACTTCTTTTCAATTCCCCAGGTATATCTAGTTAAATTTGCCTTCGCATTCTGTGGGATTGTTTCCTGCAGGCTTCTTCCTTGTTAAAAAGCCTACAGCCTATCCTGTCTAACTTCTGCAGTGTTCTCTTAGGTTTGTTCTGTAGGAATGTGTTTTTCACCCTGTATCAGCTGACAGGAAGTTGCCCCTGCCCCTACTTGCATAGCAAGAGGCACTAAAATATATCATGTCTCTTATTTTAGATCACTGATCTGAAAGAGACCTTGTCAATTAGAGCTGCGTAAGTCAGTTGGGAGGTGAGCAAACTGTGGGTTAAGCTAATTTCAGTGATTAGATCTGCAGATCTGCTCCAGAGACAGTCTGCAAGCTGCCTGTGTGCCCCACCCCCTAGCGCTTCCGTATTTTCTCTTCCCTGAGATGTTAGCCTGAATGGCTGGGTGAGGCCACCTGCCCACCCGGAGAAGTTTGGGTGTAGGGAATTTTGCTTTTGCGCACTCCTCGTGCACTATTGGGGTGCAGGGACCACACTGAGACTCTGGTATCAGCCCACACAGAGGCCTCTGACCCTTCCCCTCTGTCCGAGAACACGGGCACCCACTCCTGGGGTGCTAGTAGGAACCTCTCACACACTATCCACGCTCGCCGACCAGGATATTGGGGATAATGAAGGCCGCCACTCACCAGCCTTTGTTGGGTCTGGCACAAGTGTTAGCTCATGTGGGCTGAGTGGCTGTGGGCACACTCTTTCCTCAACTTGGATGTCTGTGCCACCAGCCCCCACTATCTCTCAATTCCAAGTGAAAGTAGCCTTTGCTCAGGTCAGTGAGGAAGGCAGAGTGTTCCGTTCTCTGTTTTATTTCCTACAGGGATGATTATATATAAATATTTAGTTAATTTTTTGCTCGATCATACCTTCATGTTCAGTGTGTAGGACTTCCAGACGTTCCAAGGATAGATTTTTCTGTCTCTGGTTGTAGAACTTGTTGAAATTTTGGGGAGAGGTATCGGAAGCGCTCCTCACGGCGCCATTTCTATGACGTCACTCCAAAAGGTTTTAAAAGGAAGAGCCAAGAGGCTATTTGGGGAGAAATCACGTTGTTCCAGGGGAGAGTGATTACATTCTAGGAAAAGCCCATGGAGGCAGGGCAGGGAGGCCACATGGACAAGGCAGCCAAGATGGTGGACTGGGGAAAGAAGCCAGTTCATGGAGGAGGAGATGGGGAACAAAGGTGAATAAGGTTGGTGAGGTAGAAGCCTTTGATTCTAGGAAAACTTGGATGAGTCAATAGCTTTGTAAGCACTGAATGAGTGGATTTTGAAGGCCAGTGTGGGTTTTTACTAGCTTGCAGAGTATAAGTTTAGAAGAAAGGGAAATGGACCACCAGTTTTCAACTCTGTTGATTCCTTACCATCTGTCCGAATCAAATATGAACCTGTGTTGGCCAGGTGGCTTTGATGGTGGTCGCAAATACTGGCTATACAGCAGGCTCAAAGCATTTGGGGTATGTTTACTATTGTGGTTGCCAGTGCTAGTTGTTATATTTTAAAAGCACTGCTAAGAATTTGTAATAGTGATATTAAAAAAAGAACACTAAGAGACATTATGCAATTCAGAGTGAGTTTACTAGTTTGCTGTTTAGGAATAGATATTAGCTATACAATATAATTGTAAAATGTATGTTCATGGTCTTATAAAGAGTAGAGAATTTACCCCAAGCACAAAGATTCTACTTGCCCTTAAGCCAGCATTAGCAGTATAACAATAGACAGGTCATTTAAAAACACTAGCTAAAACTTTTTACCTGTAAAACAAGAAGTTTGAAATAAATGATGTATCTAGTTTGTTTTTGTCTAATTCAAAAAGTGTGCACATATATTATTTCATTTATCATAGCTTGCATCATTGAAGAGTAGTGCATAAAACAATTTAAATATAAATTTTAAGTAGAAATATATTACTTTTACAAAGATGTGTTCATTTTTTAAGAATTTTATTTTTATGATACATTTTAAATGACCTAAAGTCAATTTCAACTCATCTAATAAGCTCTTGAGTAATTAAATATCCCCAAGTTACTTGGATATTAGAAAATGAGAGCATTCATTTTTTTAGTTAATTTTGGTGGCTTTTATTAGATGCTATGATAAATTTAAAAATTAAAGTGCATTTCTTGAGCTTTAAATAGATAATAATTTTTATTAAAGGTAGTTTTTTTTCTGTCAAACTACAAACTCCATAATAAAATGGAGATAGTGCAATGTAATTAGCTGAAAGTAGTGAACTTAATTTATCTTGAATTATGTATAATAGAAAAAGCATGAAACTATATTATGAATAACATTACTTAAAGAAATAGATATATTGCAATTATTTTTTTTATAATTTTTAATTTCATTTTTAGAGAGAGAGAGAATAGAGAGTGAAAGAGAGGGAGAGGGAAGGGGGGAGGAGCAGGAAGCATCAACTCCCTTATGTGCCTTGACCAGGCAAGCCCAGCCCAGCGATTTAAACAGTCAACCTCAGAATTTCTGGTTGACACTTTATCCAGTGTGCCATCATAGGTCAGGCCCAATTATTTCTTAATCCTTTTTGAAATCAGAGCTATAAGTCTTTGGAAAATTTGTAAGGGATATGAATATCTGTTAGATATTTTTTGTTATACTTTGCATTTCTTATTTAATAAATATTAAGTTTTAACAGCAGTTGTGGCTGGCACTTTTAATTTGGATGTATAATATACTTAAAATATTTTTAGATTTTTTTCTTTCAGTAGGACATCTCAAAAGTGACCTTCAAAAATATATGAAATAATGTTTATTTGTAATTACATTTAATCCCAATTGTACAGCAAAAGCCATTAATAATTGAGACACATGATAAGAAGATAGAGGAAATGAGCACTTGAGAGAAGTGAGTCACTGCAATTTTGACTTACATACTATCTTTTCATTGGTCAACCCCAAAGACAAGGCAGACCTTTCTCTTATTAGTAACAAGGAGATCTAGGAAATAGAAAAAACAGGACTGACCCTTAGGAAGTTTTGAGTGTTATAAGCTTTACCTTTGACACATCTGCGTTTATTTCACAATTTTCCCAATTCAGGGCCAATTTCTCTTCTCTATTTTCTCAACAATCTAATCACCTTCAAGCCTATGCTGTCTTCGTACTGACTGCGGATTACCCCACAACTTGAATTTCTGCCAACTGCAGTGTTTGAGTTTAGAAAAATCCACGCTCCTAAACAGTCTATTCTCAGGAATTGTCACCCTGACTCTCAGCAATTCCTCAGTCAATGCACTTATTCTATAGGTGCAGTAATTACTTCTAGGTCCTGGAAAGGAAGCTCATTAAACACATGTTGAAATACATTAAACACAGCATGCTGAAAATGCATTTTGATGAGAGTATCTTTTAATAAATAAAGTTTTAACCCTTATGGGGGTATTGACATTTTAGTAGGAACATTCTTCTAATTCAAAAAAATTCTTTAATATTTTTGCTTCAGAAAAATACAAAGAGATGATTTTCAGGCCAAGAGCTGAGAGTCCTCATCATCCTACCTCGGAGCTGTGATCTGCCTCAGGTCAGCCTTGACCTAGGAAGCTGCTCCCGGCTATCCTCACTGTCAGGAGATCAGTGTCTATTACAATTCAATGTCAATTTTCCACACCCATTCACTTTTCCCATCTATGCTCATTCTCTAACCATTTTGAAATTAGCAATGAAAGAACCTTACCAAATAAAAATCTTTAAGAAAGTTTGAGATTTTACTTTTAATAATTATATGTTATAAATCCATTTTTCAACTTCTCTACCATTCCAGATGTTTCTTCTTAGCGCCTCACCCCCACATTCTCCATTCCTAGCATACTTTCATTTTGTAATCATTTTGAAAATCAGAGGGAGTGAAAAAAGGCAAGGAGACATACAAACAGCCCTGACCGAATATTGCTAATTGAGTAAAAGTGGGACTGCTCCACATATGAAGCATTGTTCCCAGTGGTTACTGCAGAGATGAACATTAATCTTGTTTTAGCAAACTTCATTTATATAATTCATCATGTTGTCATTGGGGGTTAGTAATGCAGTTTGCCTTGGATACTGCCGGGTTCCACAGAACCTTACACTAGCCTAAAATTTCTGATTGTCCTAGTCCATGTAAGTTTATATTGAGTTCACTGTTAGTGTGCTAGAGTGTAGTTTTACTGTGGCTATTTTTGCTGTTATTGTTGTCCTTACTTTAAACTGATCTTAAAATTTTGCATGTGAGGAAGAAATACAAGTGAACATGCTTAACTACTAAATTTACTTATTAATATTATTGATAAATCATTGATGTAGTTTTAATGGTTAAAAAATGGCAGAAAAATATGTATGGCACATGGTGTCTTGAAAGATGTTCACATTGTGTAAGGTTGTATACTTTTTTAAAGAATGAAATATAGTTCTTTGAAAACCACTAATTTTAAGGCATAATTTAAACATCCTTCTCCAATCTATGAAATCTTGAGCTGACAAGTATTTCCTGGTCTGAATTCTGTAATATATATTACCTATGTCATTTTTTATAGGAACTTGTGTTGAGGTTTTTCTCTCAATATTCATTCACTGCTAGATGCAAGCTTCTTGGACACAGGGGCCAGAGCTTCAATTCTTTGTGTGCAACACAGCCATGACAAGTAGATGTTCAATAAATACTTCTTGATTGAGAATTGACAAGTCCACCCTGTAAATGCAGAATGAGAGTCTTTACCTTCTGTCTCTATACCCCATTTGCTGTTTAATTAGCTATTAGCTGTAACTGATTGATAGACATGAAGACTTTTTTTTTTCCAAGAGAACTGGCAGCTATGTAAATACAGCACTTAACCTTAAGCACTCAGCCATTAACCTTAATCACTGTCCATTAACCTTAAAGCACCCGGGTTTCTCTCCTTACAATCTTCCAGAGCAGACCCAGTGAATGCAGTTTTTAGCATGAAAAAGAATCTTAGTAGAATGTTTTTATTTTTCTGTAAGTGGCTATAAAAATGTATTTTAAAAGAACCTTTGATTCCATTTCTTTGTATAAATATTAATTTATTTTCCAAGTGTTCAGAGCAAGACACAAAATTAGAAAATTATTTTGAGGAGCATGTTAAGATATATGTTGGGCAGATAAAATATATTATGCTCACTTTGGTAAAGATGGCGCTGCCCACATGGAAGCCTGTCACCCAGGTGATATTAATGTGTGTTGGGACAGGCTGTGGGCAGGCAGGATCCTTGTAGATTGGGGCTTGGTTTTAGGACTAAGCCTTTCCCACCCTTTTTGATGTAGGGTGGTGCACTCTCATGAGGAATCCCATTATGCCTCAGATAAGTGACTTTGTATTAGAGACTTCCTTGTTTGTATATTGGATTAAAGGTTTTGATTTCTACACTAAAAAATGGGGGCAGACTGGAACCTTGCTCTCTTGGTCCCTGAGATTAACATTAGAGAGGAGAGCAAAGAGGAAAGAGCAGAGAAAGGCCACGTGAAGGAGGCCAGGAGAAGCAGCCAAGATGGCGGAGTGTTGAGTGAGAAGCCAGTTTGTGCAGAGTTTGTGCAGGGAGAAGGAAGGAGATAGGGAACAGAGGTGAGTAAGTCTGGTGAGCTAGAAACCTTTGATTCTAGGAAACTCGGATAAGTCAGTAGCTTTGTGAGCACTGAATGTGAATGGGTTTTGGAGCCCAGTGTGTGTTTTTACTTGCCCACCAGGTGCAAGCTAGGATTAAAGATGATAGTCCACCGTTTTTGGCTTCGTTGTTTCTTTACCGATTGTCTGAATCCAATGTGAACCTGCATGGGCCAGGTGGCTGTGATGGTAGCCCTGGCTATTGGCTTTACAATATATTTGATAAAAAAAGATGAGACAATGCTTTTTTAAAAATACCATTTATAAGATTGATAATTATGAGATTACACATATTATTTCTAATTAAACTGGTAAATTTATTTAAAAAGTAAATAACCTTTCCAGACATGTAGAAACAACCTATTACTTTAAAAATAATGACTGCCTAGAAGAGTTTTATCTAATATCAGATAATAACAAAGGATAAATGGAACATCTTTTTTTAACATAGCATTTTAGATTTGTTCTTGTAAATATTCTTGTCCACAGATATAATCAATTTTATTGAAATAATAATACTTTTCATAATTCTTTGTAGTCTATGAGAATCTATATATTTTTCTTTGGGTATTTCATAAAAACTACTTAAAATAATTGTTATTGGAAAGAAATGTCATGTTAATTAATGTATTTCAGTGTATTGTGTTTATTTTATATCAAGGTTTGTTTTCACCAAGGTCTACATTCATAACTATAAATGTAGCAAAATAATATTGCAAGGTTGCAAAACATTTTGGTTTTAATTTTATATGCAGTTATGTATTAAGACCTTATTCTTTAGGGAAAAGCGAAGTTCCCATTGAACTCAGAACATAACACATCATAGGGGGAGGTGGACTGTAGCATAGGAGGGTGGCTGCATGCAGGAGGAGGAAAGAATACCTTGCTATGTTCAGGAAAGCAACTTGATACTAATGGGCTGATTATTTTTAGATTTGCCAAAGTGCTCAGTTTTGCTCCACATCCCAGAGGAATGACACTAGAAGGTGTGAGTGTAGGAGAGGGTTTCCCTTACAACTGCATTTGAAGGTAAATTTTAACAAATGTAAAATCTCACTGGAAAGACAAACCAGTATAACATGATGTCCTCAACTCTCTAAAAATGTTACCTCGACGTGGGCTGGTTAGCTATTTACTTGGAACTTAGTTGCTTAAGAGAGGAAGAAGGTGAGAATGAGAGGGTGACTTGGCAAAAGTGTCCAGGCAGAAGAAGATCCACAAAGACAAATCCAATCCAATATTGAACATGTGTTTTGAGAATTAATCAATAACTTTCATAGAAACCACTCTGCATACGCTTATTTCTCTCTCTAAGCATTTTGGTTTTTCCTTCCTGCATGGCCCCAAGCATGCTCTTGGAGGTACAAAGAACCTAAGGTAATACTAATAGACTTTTTGACTTTTTACTTAGTAGAATCCAGACCCCTGTTTTAACTATATATGAGGAAAAATTACTTAGATATATCCACATACATTGACATTATTTTCACATAAATTGATGAAAAATCTATGCAGACTTAGCTCAGAAATTAAGCAGATTTCTGTTTTTCATTTTTGTAGAATGTCTTCTCCAATAAAAAATTTATTTGCTTAACTTTTCTTGAGAAATCATGTTACTTCAAGACTACCTTAGGTCATTGCTGTTGTTGAGACAGAAATGTAAACATATTAAAGATAACTTTTTAAATTATTCTCTTTTTACAAACATGAGCAGACACTCTTCTATAACACTTTTTTACTTTTAGCAAAACAACTAGGAATAAGACAAGTTTCTTTCCTTTAATATGAGAAGTGCTATAACAGAGGCTAAATACTGGAAATTTAATTAAAATATTTTCTTTTTTCTTTTTTTTTACAGAACATAGCTAACAATAATTAGTCGTTGTGGCCATGTCTCCAAGTTACAAGAAATGGTTACTTTAATAATTGCACAATTAGAAGCAGATAAAACTGTATTGATATTGTGCAAGTTATTATCTTACATTGGGTTTCAAGGGTAATTTAAATAACCTGAACTACTTAAAATGTATATTCCTTTCTAATTCTATGTTTTTATACTTTTGCTGTATCACTTTTTGTTTTTACATTTGAATGGTTATATATGAGAATAACATGATATAATATTTTATTACTGAATATTTGAAAAGCAAAACAATATATACTATTTTTAGTAAAATAAAGTTTATTACTTTTATTTTTTTACTTTGGCATTTGAATGACTAGCATATCACATTTGGTTTATTTGTTAAATAAATTGTTTAATTCTTCCAATTAAGCAATTTCACTCTAATTTATTTAAATTAACTCTGACTTTACTATTCTATTGCACTGTTTTGCAGATTCTAACCTGGGTTATTGATCCTAGAAATGGATAACTGAGACACACTTAAAAGAATCTTTTTTTATTTATTTTTTTACAGAGACAGAGAGAGAGTCAGATAGAGGGATAGATAGGGACAGACAGACAGGAACAGAGAGAGATGAGAAGCATCAATCATCAGTTTTTTGTTGCGACACCGTAGTTGTTCATTGGTTACTTTCTCATATGTGCCATGACCGAGGGCCTTCAGCAGACTGAGTAACCCCCCACTTGAGCCAGTGACCTTGGGTCCATGCTAGTGAGCTTTTTTCTCAAGCCAGATGAGCCCGTGCTCAAGTTGGCAACCTGGGGTCTCAAACCTGGGTCCTTCCGCATCCCAGTCCAATGCTCTATCCACTGCACCACCGCCTGGTCAGGCTTAAAAGAATCTTAAATTACACCCTACCTCCGGTTTTCAAGAAAATATAAAACTTTTAAGACAACCAAAAATTGCTATCATGGATATTATAACTTTTCTGTAATCTGGCTTTATTTCCATGTCTTTCCAAAAGGAATTTTAACCTTGTTTTGTATTAAAACTAGAGATAAAGCCTACCAGAGGAGAACAAAGCAGCTTATAAAATTAATGCTGAAACATTTTAGGGGGAACTGCAAGGACAGAGACAATTCCCTATGGAGAAGTGAGGGGGCTGTCTGCCTTTGACTCAGGTGTCTCAGGTGAGAACAGGAATGAGTGCCTCAGGTAATCAGGAGGTATATAAGTAAATTCATATTCCTGACCTCATCACTCACTAGTTAACAAAATATTTACTCAGCATTAATTTTTACTAAAGATTAGGGGTGAAAATAAAATAGAGAAACCTCCAACTTCCCAACTAAACCATCAGGTTACATGTTATATGAATTTTCTTCCTTAAAGACTATTCATTCTTGAAGTTCATTTTCATCTTATATCATCTATAAAGGAGTTGAGTTGGCGGGTCCAACCCAGCCCAACAAAGTCTGCTCCAACATCTGCATTATGACTGTATTTTCTCACTTGAGAATTTTTCAAATGTTAACTAGAAAGGAATTTAAGAGAATGATATCTGTTTCATAATGCTTTTTAAATCTTAAAAGAGTGAATCAAAACACCACCACCACCCCAAAGTCAATACAAGAAACAGCATAGCCACTCATCACATTCACCACACACCCTCACACCAAATGAACAAGCAAACACACACACACACACACACACACACACACACACACACACACCAACTATGAAAACAGATTCTGCCTTTCTAACAACTCATCATTGTGAAGACATTTCAGATAAAATGTGTACAGTAAGAATAAACTTTCATCAGGGAGTGTACGAGGAGCTGCACCCAGCCCTCCCCACCACAACCCCAGTGCCTGGGGACCCAACACTCCTGAGGGCGGTGGTGAGAACGCTGGCGCCTCTCGCCCTTCTGAGACATTCTTGTTAATTTTTATTTGTAAGAGCCTTATTTTTAGTGTAATACTTATGTCATAGTTTTAAAGATTATGTTAATCTTTTTTTCTTCATTCTTTACAACTTCTAACATTTCTGCAAAACTCTCTGATCCTCCTAAACAGAGTGACAATTCCTCTGATCATATGCATATGAACATTCATTCCCACTGGTCCTTTGTATTTTCTCTGTTTTTATTATGAAGGGCTTTTTCCCTCCAGGGTAGAAGTGAGGGGTGTGAGGATCATCACCTGCGTTTGCAGTTCCCAGGGACCAACTGAAGAATACTGGCTATTAATTAACATTTTACGATGTGCTACACACACTCCTCAGAGGAAACATATATACATAAATCAGAAGAGCAACTCAAGATTAACATAATCTTTAAAACTATGACATAAGTATTACACTAAAAATAAGGCTCATACAAATAAAAATTAACAATTTAGCTGGTATCACATCTGTAGGTCAATGGTACTTCTCATTATACCACATTAAATATTTGTTTTAAATTTAGTGGACAGTGTACCATGTTCATTCATTTTATTAAAGTAGAATTTGATTGAAATACAAAAGATAGTTTTTACCAAGAGTATGCTACAAATATAAGAACTGTCATTCTTAATTTTTTAAATGAATTTGAGCTTGAGCTCACCCTCCCGAGGTGGGGAGAAAGTCGTATTTCTTATCACACCTACCTAGAGGATAAAATGTCAAGTGTAAAAGATGCTACAAGGAGGAATAGTTGTACTCATTTCAAATGTGTATCTGAAAAAGAGAAGAGCCATCTTTGGCATAACTAAGGGCAAGAGAATCCACCCGCCTCGGAATTCTATACAATCTGATTAGGCAGCATGATTTCTCACCTTTGCTTCTCTATAGTCCTTTCTTTCTCTGGAAAATAGCCTGTCTTTTTAAGAAGAACAAACTTTGGATTACTTCTCTCAGAGACCAACTTCACCCTGTTCTGGGTGAACTTTCTATGTACCACTATTTTAGGCATACACACAGTTTTTATCTTTCATCTGTTTTTTTTTATTTGTTCTGTGTGTTTTTTTTTTTTGGTTGGTTTTTTGTTTGTTTTTGTGGGGAAAGACTGTTGCCTTCAGCAAGGAAGGCTCAGGTTTAGCTCATAGCTCATTCATTTTCTCTAATTTTACCATTTTCATAAGTATAGTCAGAGAAATAAAAATTAAACTCTCTTTTTTTCAAGGCCAAGAGATAAGGCAAGGGAGATGGTTAGAGTTCTTCCACTTCCTAGGAAATAAGCCTGAGAACCAGAACCGATGTTGCAATAATAGAACACGTGCAGCCAGCGAAGGTTTGACCCTATCCCCATCTCCCACACGGTCTGCCTGTGTGTCTCAGACACCTGAGCGCTCCTGCAGTGGACGTATGGAAAGTGGAACTGCAGCTCTTTCCTGCCTCAGTATAGTGTTAATTATAAAATACTTGTCTTCTACATTTTGTCATCTAAAAGTTTCCTCTTAGAACCAATATTGATGATAATTTCCATAGTTTTAAAGCTCTTGTTTATTATTTAAATTTTTCTTCTTCTTTTTTTTTACTGTCTGAATGATCAGATATTTTTATCCAACCATTCTCATGGTAGTTAAAATATGTATTATATTTTACTTAATATGGAACACTAAGATTTATCCATCGGTGACATTTTAATCTTCCCCATATTTTTGTTCCTATAATCTTATTTATTTTTCAGTCAAAATTGTGAAAAATAATAAAGAAATTAAACACAAAACTTAGTGTGAAGACTTCAGATGAATTAAGAAAAAGAATAAACATTTAATAAGTACCTTGGTATGGGAAAGAATGTTACTTTACTTCTTGAATGTTAGTGTTTCATTATGTTTGAGATTTTCTTTTTTGACTGCTAAAGTACTATTGTATATGACTTCTTCTAGTGGGTTTATGTTCCTCTGAAACAATATGGTGAAATGTGTCATTGTGAAAGTTTAAGAGCAGAATACGGATTTCTGGGGCAATTTATTCCTACTGATATTATATGATCCTATTTGTCATATGAATTTGCTTTTAAAAGATTTTTCTTTAGCTCTGAAATGTTTATAGGTATTTTATGATTTGACAAATACTGAGTGTCTCATCTGAAATAAGTGGTAGGCATGATTTATATAAAAAATCCTGGAGAGTCTAATGGAAATAAAGAACAGTGAAATATAGACTAAAGAATGGGACTAACAGCAGCAGCAGCTTCATGGCCAGTACAAAGGCAATGTTTATGGATTTTAGCCTATTTCTCAAATGATGAAGATATTAGCTCATATCTTTTCTCTTTATGTCCAGATAAATATTTTGACTCCTCTTTACCCCAAATTCATATTGCATCCAAGTCCAAAGTCCTCCTCAAACTTTCTTCATATTTCTGACACATGAACAACATTATTTTTCTTTGTAGCCTGTAACTCTAAGCAACTTTTCCTCAACTGATGAAAAATTTTACCATTTCTCTTGATTTTATTTACATGGACATGTATGTTCATATATACCATCTTTCCTATTACAGCCATGCATATTAATATTTTATTACAGGCTGGGCATTCAATTTGAAATTAAGTGAACCCCAGAGCTATCTACTACTGTTCCTTGAGTTAGTCTCTTAAAACTCTATTAAATTTTATTTAGCAGTCAGTGTCAATGCAGTGGAATTAATAATAACCCTGGGCACTAACTGAAGCTACTATGGGAAAAAACATCGGAGAGTCAGATAATTTGGAGGGCCACTATTTCTAATGTGTTGTTCTCAATAGAAGCAGCAAGTTTTTACTGAAACAAGATATCTAAAGAAAGATTTCCCAAGTCAGCCTTAGGTATAAAAGCATGTTTCCCTAGAAACGAACAGGGTGGGGGGAGCATACATAGAAATATGGCTGGTGTAGACTGCCTTTTTTTGGCTAGGGGAATTGGGAATTTTGCTTCACTCGAGCAATTTCAAGTCTAGGTTTCATAACTCTTTCGTTCCCTCTTTCTCCCACAAGGGTATAAAGCCATTGGGATAGGTTACTAACACAGTCTATTTTTATCCCTCAGAAGACTGAAATTATTGTCCTACAGATCTAAGCTTTGCTTCTTTAACATCACTATAGATTGCAAAGTCTTTTGATTCTTCCTGTGTATATTTCTTTTTTTGTATTCAATACATAAGAAAATGAGTTATATTGACATAAGCAGCACTTCCCACATTTTATTAAAAATCTTATACTGAAAAGAACACCAAAAGATCCTCCTTTATGGATTGGATTTCCTTGCACCTTTTAAAGTTTTGTGCACTCATTTAGCAGGGGAGACATAAATATGAATTGGGGGGGAGTGTGGGCTGCTCCATCCCAGAAGGACCCCGAGCTGACGTGTGTTTGTTGATCTGTGAGCGTGTTCTTTCAGCGTATGCATGAATATATTCATATGTCCCTGTCTGAACTGGAGGAAGAGGCCTTCCTAGTTCTTGAGAATAAGTCAGAAAAATGTTAATCTTTTAAAAATGATACTGTGTTCAGCAGTCACTCTGATTGCTGAACAGAAATACTGCTGGGGAAGAAAAGATCCCACTGTTTAAAATCAGTTCTTTGGCAAGGCCACTCATCAGCATGAATATCTTATGACTCAGGACAGCAAAGAACCATCACAAAAGACAGGGGCAATGATTCAATAATCCTAGTGTCTGTCTGGCTTGAGTCAACTTTTGTTTTTGTGTACTGCTGGCTCTAAACGTCACCATTTTTATTGGAATACCTGACTTACATACCATAATTCTCCATTTTATTTAGTCTTGGACTTGTTTTTGGAAGACCTATTAAACTTATGGCTATGTCTTTTTTTCCCCTTTCTCTATCTACTCAGTGTACCTGCCTTTACTGTTTGCTAACCAGCAGAGAATCATCATCTATTTTTCCTGTGACCCAAATAATTTTATATGCGAAATCCAATTATGAAAAGAGATGTCAAGTGCAGTCTTGAAGGAGAAAGAATTCAAATCTCACTGAGGCCACCAAATGGGTGAATGGGGACGAGGTTGGGACAAGCCTACTTTTATTCTGTAAAGCTTTTCCTAAAGCTCATGTGTAAGGAATATTGCTAAATCAGAAGTGTTTAAAAAATTAAAAGTTAATTGGAGAAGGAGTTCTGGGATTTGTATGTTTAATCTTTGTTATATACCACATAGAAGTATTAGCTATTATCTCTATATACACCTCAGGGTTTTAGCATCAACTGACTTAAATTTGTCATGCTTTGTCCTTAAGTTAATTCACTGGGTCATCTAGCAAGGTAAGACCCACATACCAAGGTCCAGTCTGCATTGTTCCATATCTTCAGCTCCCAGTGTTCTCTTTGTTGAATTCACCCAGTAACAATATTTCACAGCTGTTACCATCTTCTACCATCCACAGGGCCACGTGTGCCCCTTCAGTGCTTCATCACACAGCCTAGTTCTAATGTAGGATGAACTATGGTTTTGATTAGGAGCACAAATTTGGCCTAATTAAAGAAAAGTAAAAATGAGGTTTGTTAAGGACATTGTTTAAAAGGAAAGCAGTTCTTGTTATTTAACATTGACCTTGAAACTTCTGATAATGGAAACAATACAGGATTTATGCACTGTTTATGAATTATAATAATAGGGGATCTCAAACACTTAAGGAATCCTCTAATATTTTTTAAAAACTTTTTTTCATTCTTTATTAGAGTATCTAGCAGTAATCTATTAATTGGTGAATATTTATTTATTTTGCTAATGTGAGAAATCGTGAAAGCTTCCCTACTTTGAGTTTTGTTTAAATATTTAATGTTATTATTTCATTTTACTCTTTTTAACAATTTTTAAAAGGAATAGCATAGATCAGGGGTCCCCAAACTTTTTACACAGGGGGCCAGTTCACTGTCCCTCAGACCATTGGCGGGCCGGACTATAAAAAAAAAAACTATGAACAAATCCCTATGCACACTGCATAGATCTTATTTAAAGTAAAAAAAACCAAAATGGGAACAAATACAATATTTAAAATAAAGAACAAGTAAATTTAAATCAACAAACTGACCAATATTTCAATGGGAACTATGAGCCTGCTTTTGGCTAATGAGATGGTCAATGTCCGGTTCCATATTTGTCACTGCTAGCTGTAACAAGTGATATGACGCGCTTCCAGAGCCGTGACGGTGCATCTTGCATCATCGGAAGTAGTACTGTACGTAAGCGACGCCATGCTTTGCGGCGTCGCCACATACAGTACTCCAGGAGCACAGGATGCATCCTCTCACTGACCACCAATGAAAGAAGTGCCCCTTCTGGAAGTGCTGCGGGGGCCGGATAAATGGCCTCAGGGGGCTGCGTGCGGCCCGCAGGCTGTAGTTTGGGGACCCCTGGCATAGATAATCATTATTTCAGATTATTTTTAAGCTTGTATTCTTCTAAAGTCTATGTTCTTCACAAATACAACAAATCAGCATGGTTGGGAAATAAAATTAATTATTGTGATTATATGAAAGAAATCCTTACCTCTTGGTAACAACAATGGATTTATCACTAAGATCTTATTTTGCATAAGTAATTAAACCATTTTATAGAAGAAATCAACTGTATGTGAGAAGTCATACAAATTGACCCAAGTTACAGTCATACTTGTTAGAAGAGTGCTTTTAGTTTCTCCAAAACCTTTTTATATATACCCCATTTAGCACATGTGGGCAACTCTTTAGGTTAACAAAAAAGAAAAAAACCTTAATGATCATTAGTTACTATGTAAAAGCACAAAAACTTTCCTTATGTTTTGGAACACAAAAGAAGGAAGTAAGGCAACCTGCACTTTATTATTTTGTATCAAATACAAAGCTTTTCCTAAACTTTAAATCCAACTGAAAGCAGCTGCTGGAAAAATATCATTACACTAGACCTTAAGCTACAAAAACCAATTTAATGGTGACGTTTTATTTTGTTCAGATGGTCTGCTCTTTCCTTCTGTTTAAAACAGTAAAGTCTACAGAAACTGTATCTGGATGAAATCACTGGTAGGTGAGGGCCCATGACGAAAAACATTCTTTAAAGATTACAAGGTTATAGTCGAATGGGACTAACAAGAGAGAAGGTCTCCCAAAGTCAGGAAGTAATATTACATCATTCATATACATAACCATACTTTCCCTTTCCTAGAGATGGATAGAATGTTTATTATTCAAAAATATAAATACATAAAACATGGGCATTACTTTTAAAACACATGTGGTATGATTTTCAGATCAGCCTTTTGCTACTTTTTAAAAGAAATAATCACTACTCTAAACTCTCAATTCAAGTTTTTGATAAAAATTACTAAATTTTGACTATTTTATTTACTTTTCCAGAAATGAAATAAAAAAGAGAAAATTGCTTATGCTTTTATAACATATTGATATTATCAGAAACAAAAGTTGAGAAGTAAGTAAAATTTGACACTCAGGCTGACCTATCTTTTTCAATAATAAGAACATTTTACTGCAGAGAGACAGTTTTTTAAAAAGAAAACAATAACTACTCTTGATATGAATTCAATAATTATAAATCTTTATTAGAAAAACTTTGGAACCAGCCTTTACTGAACATGAAGGTAAGAAATCTCTCTCACTAATTTTTATTTTTAAATTACTATTCTTAACTGATAACAGGCTTTTAGTCATTCATTTACTCATTCATAATTTGGAGCTTATCTCTGAAAAAGACTTACAATAAAAATTTTAGATAACAGAAAACCAATGACTTAAGTAATTAATTGATAGAAACAAGGAGAGGGAACAAACCAAGTTAACATTGTTACTGTGATATGAGTTTCCTTGCATCTAAGAACCTAGCAAAGTGCCTTTGTAATGACCTTCAGTGCAGTAACTAAACACCTGCTGTGGCTTGTAGTTATAACCTTTACACAAGTGAGACAAGTCTTGCCACTTAGGAATGACTCCCAGGTGGTCCTGGCACAGCCTGATCACATCTGCTTGGTCTTAGAAATATGAGGGTGAGGGTTCTATATGCTGGCATTGTGCCATATGACCTTGTTGAAAGCTTTGTACAAATCAGGAATGCAAAAATGCCCAAGCTGTTGAGGAACAGACTTCTAAATTAAAAATATATTGTGTGCCTTCACCAAGTAAAATTTTCTCTGTGGCCCTACATTTTCCTGACTTTTAAGTCTTTGAACTAGATCATTTCCAAGGATTTACCCTTGTATCCAGAATTCTTAGCAAGCATTTAATTTACCACTGGTAACCTACATAAGAGTCTGTTATTTTTTTCATTCAATAAACATTTCCTCTAGGACTTGATGAACAAAATATAGTCTTTATCTTCTTTGGGCTCAGAGTTTTAGCAAGAGAGAGAGAAATGTAAATAAATTATGAAAGAAGAGAAAAAAATGCTATAATACTGTTATTTGCAGACATGTTGAAGGAAGGATTTCTAACTGGCAAGACCAAGAAAGCAGCTGTGTAGAAAGTAAGAGTTCAGTAGGTAATCATTTCAAAGGATAAAAGAGGGGAGGGCTATTTCTGGTAGAGAAAATGTCAGCGTGAAGGAAGGGGGTGAGGAAGTGTTGGTAAGTGAAAGAAGCTCTTAGAAGGTCGATGATGTTGGAATGCACTGAAAATGGGAAAGTGGCTTTAACAGTAGACAGAAGCCAGGTCTTAAAAAGGAATTTCAGGAGATACTGGTTCAGGGTTTATGGGTCATGAACCTAAAGTCCAGTGCCTAGAATTAATTTCTGACTTAGTCATTTATATGGTCTGTAGCTAACCCCAAATTACTTAACTTCTATTACACTCAGTTCCACAAAGTGCACAAAGGCGATTAGATTTGTCCCTTACAGAATTACGCTAAGGATTCAATTAAATAATTCAAACTGTAATCAAAATATCAATTAGACATGAAAAACTGAAAAATTCAAAACTGTAGATTTAAGTGCCGAATTAGCACATGCAGATTTTTGAAGAAAATTTCTGAACACTGGTAATCCTATGAAACTGTTTTACTCTTTGAAATGGCTTACATGATGAGAGTACAGAGAGGAGAAGGTTTATGAAGAAATTTTGTTAATAAAAATAACTGCCAACCTGCAGGCATCTGTTCTCATGAGAACACGGGGCGAAGCAGTACTATCTCCACTACTCAAGCCTGGAGAGGGAGCTGCGGGCATCTGTTCTCATGAGAACACGGGGCGAAGCAGTACTATCTCCATTACTCAAGCCTGGAGAGGGAGCTGCGGGCATCTGTTCTCATGAGAACACGGGGCGAAGTAGTACTATCTCCATTACTCAAGCCTGGAGAGGGAGCTGCAGGTGAGAGCATTCCCGCAGGGGTAACTAAACCACTCACAAAGGCATTCCAGGAAAACAGTCAGCTTCTAGACTTTTCCAAGGCCAAGGTACCATCTAGCCCTGCAGGCTGAGGCTAACCCAAGCAGGCAGGTGAAAAAGGATCTGTTTCTAAATCAGGTTCATCTTGGACCAATATGTGTGTGTGTGTGTGTGTGTGTGTGTGTGTGTATACACAAATATACAAATATATATATATATATATATATATACACACACACACACACACACACACACATATCTCCATACATATATATTCTAATTCTAAATTGAGGCTGTGTTTTATGACTTAAGTGATTAAAAAACTATCTTTTGCTTAAGAAAAGGACAATGTTTTATAAAGATGGTGGAAGGTAAAAATAAGGCTTCATTTGGATTGTTTCACAGACTAACTTACTCTACATACCAGTTTAACATTAAAGCACCAAAAGGAGTGATTAATACCCAGTAATGATTAATTTTAGTGTTAGCAGCTATGCTCAGGCTATGAAGTATCTCTTGAGTAAACTGGATAGTCATTCAAAGGGGAGAAAATAATCAGATTTATATAGATTTATGTAGCAGAAGTTAGTTATGAGCTGAGATTTGGACAAGTATGTTGGGGAGCAGCCCTTCAAGAAATTATTTAATATCCTCAAAAAAAAAATGTTGATGTTTGCAATAAAGACAGTAGCCAAAGTAGATGGAACAGATTTGGTAGATATTTAGGAGATGGAATATAGGGTTCAGGGACATATGTTGAAATAAGAAATATAGAATTACATTTCTGCTTTTCTGGCTTAGGCAATGAGAAATAAATTAAGATGATTCAAGTATTTTATTGGTAGTATGTTAAGTTAAGGATCTTTCTGAGAGTTTCAAATAAACATATGCATAATCATTTATGTTCAGGAATCAAGACTGTATTAAAAATAAATATTGAAATTTATATTTATTTATGAAGCAATGCATGCATGAGAACATCCATGAATAATATCTATAAAAGGAGAATAATATAACTATGTAATATTATGCCTAAGAGTGGCCTCAGATGACTTAGAAGACTTTCAATATTTTTTAGCTTAATTCAAGTGAAATATTACAAGTCTAATACATAAAACAGAAAAAAGTTGGAGCTATTTAAGTGGGGAGGGTTAGAAAGAGTCCCTTGCCTGTACAGTCAAATTTCACCCATTTGGAAGACCACATCATTACAGCAGAACACTTAAGACTGCTTTGAAAATCACTGATTTTATCTATTTTCCATATTTTTAAACTTTACTCATTTGATATAATTGAAATATCAAAAAAAATAGTGGTTATATTTTGCATAAAGTTTGATGAGTTTGGAATATGCATATAGCCATGGAGCAATCACTGCAATCCAGGTATCAAATGTATCTATCACCTCTGAAGATTCTTCCTGCTCCTTTGTTTTTGTTTGTTTGGTTTGTGGTAGGAACACTTAAATAAGATTTACCTGCTTAACAAAAATTGGAAGTGTATAATAATAATTTTTTAACTTCTGGTGATAACACACTATTTTGTACAGCAGATTTCTAGAACTATTCATCTTGCATAACTTAAACTTTATACCTATATAACAACTTCCAATTTCCCCCTTTCTTGCCCCATAATCTTTCCATTTCATATACAAGAAACTGATAATAGGAAAATTTAGGTGATTTGTATAAAATTGCACACAATCCAGATATATTTATATATGATTATGTGATTCAATATTGGTAGTGACAAAATCTATGGATCTTTTACCCTTAAATCACTTGATTTCTTAGAATCAAAAAGTAATTTTTTTAAAATATGACTGTATGGTTTCTATGTTTACTTCTCAAGTAGCTCATTTTGTTTTAATTTTTAAAAATATTTTATTTCTTCATTTTTAGAGAGAGAGGAGAGATGGGTGGGGAGGAGTAAGGAGCAGGAAGCATCAACTCCCATATGTGCCTTGACCAGGCAAGCCTGAAATTTTGAACTGGCAACCACAGCATTCCAAGTCGATGCTTTATCCACCGTTCCACCATGGGTCAGGCCTCATTTTTCTATTAAGACTTAAATGTTCCTGTTTCAAAAATAAAAAGTTATTAAGAGGTTATGTAATGAAATCTCTTCCTCATATCTCTATGTTCCAAAAGCAACTAAATACAACTTTCTTGTATATCATTTTATAAAGCTTTTCCATCTTGGATATCTATTCTCTGTAGTCTGATTTTTATTCATCAATTAGAACAATCTTTTAAAAATAAAAATACATTTTATCACTACTTCACTAACAAACTTTTTATGGATTTCTATGACTATTAGGGAAAAAATGCAAAGTTTTAGGATGGATTTTTAAGGTCCTGAATGTTGTGTGCCTTGCTTACTCCTTTAGCATGATCACATTCTATGAGGCCCTTTATTAACTACTTTCATTCTTAAACCTATCAAGCATGCTAATGACTTGGGCCATTGTACTGATTCTAATTTCATTCTAGAATGTTGTCTCTGGAAAATTTCCCATGGCATCTCTTCTTCAGAAATCAGCTTAAATGTCAACTTTTCAGAACAACCTTATTTTTTTATCGTCTCTCCATTATATAACTTTAGTCACAAAATTGAAGAGAAAGATTTTAATTCCACTCTGTGAACTGCTTGTGTGACCTCGGGCTCATGACTTTTCTGGGCTTTTTTATGTTGAAAAATACAGATAGCATTGCTTTATTGTCAGGTTTGTATGAAAATTCAGAAAGTACTAACTGTCCTTTAAAGTTTTAAGGAATAAGGAGCATTAGGATCTAATCTTTCTAAATGCTTTTGAGATGAAACAATTAGAAAGAAATTTTAAGTGATTGTAAGGTTGAATAATGAGAAGACCACTAGTAAATTTTTCAAGAAGTATATTGCCTTAGGGCGGTACTTGCAGTGTGTAGACTCAAAGTGCTAAGGAGAGGGTGGAATTAAATAAAAAAGGAAGAGTTCAACTGTTTCAAAAAGTTGATGGCTATTTATTTATTTATTGTTCTGTGACAGTTTATGACTTAAGTTCTAAATGTACCACAGAAGAGTTGAAATTCAGTTAAAGGGCATCTTATCAAATCAATACTACCTGTAAATACAGTCACAACTATTCCGCCTCCGCCCCATGTTCTCTCTTACATTTCCAATCTTGAAGGCTAGTCTGCGTCTCCTTATAGGAAGTACAACTTGCCAGGATACAAAAGTCCTGGATTTGAGTTGTTCTCATCATTTGCAATCTCTATGATTCTCTGCATGTCACTGATCTATTCTGAGCTTTGGTTTCCCTCACCATCCAGTGGGACAACTTTATGTCATGTCCGCCTCGTAGGCTTACGATAGGACTCAGTGTTTTCATTTGCCTGACATGTCCACACACCTGCTTTGTACCAGGATGGATATCCTAGTGAGGGGGCTTTGAAGGAATATAGATTTGAACTTGACTCAAGTCCAACCTTAGGGAACTCACCAGGCAACCAATGTACAGGAATGAGCTCTGTAAACTGAAGGACACTTCACAGAGGGAAGCCCTTCCATGCCCTGTTGCACAACCTGCTCTGTCCTCCAGGCTCAGCCTCGATTTTGCCTTGTCTTCGTTCTCGCAGACAGGTTGCCTCTACTCCCTTTTGGTCCCAGATTTTTTTTTTAATTTATTGTGTTAACATGGATTCAAGTATCCCATTCAATATAACTCCCTTCCCCCCCCAACCCCTTGTACCTCATTACTCTCACTTTGCCCCCATCCCCCTAACACCCTCTGCCCTTCCCTTTGCTGTCCTGTTATCTGTATCTATATGCTAGGTATATATAATTTCACTAATCCCTTCACCTTCTCAGATCCCAGTCCCTCATCCCCCTTCCCTCTAAAAGCTATTCCTCTGGTCCCTGTGACCCTGCCTCTGCCTCTATTATGTTCCTTGGTTCACTTTGTTCATTAGATTCCACATATAAGTGAGATCATATGATATTTTTTTTTCTCTGCCTGGCTTATTTCACATAGCATAATAATGTCCAGGTGCATCTATACCATTGCAAAAGGTAAGATTCCTTCTTTTTCATGGCCATGTAGTATTTCATTGTGTATATGTACCACCGCTTTTTATTCCAATGGTGGACACTTGGGCTGTTTCCAGATTCTGGCTATTGTGAACAATGCATAAACTTGGGGGAGCATTTCTTCTTTTGAATCAGTGATTTGGTATTCTTAGGATATATTCCTAAAAGTGGGATGACTGGGTCAAAAGGCAGTTATATTTTTAATTGTTTGAGGAATTTCCAGTACTGTTTTCCACAGAGGCTGCACCAGTCTGCATTCCCACCAGCAGTGCAGGAGGGTTCCCTTTTCTCCACATCCTCGCCAGCACTTATTCTGTGTTGTTTTGTTAATGAGCGCCATTCTGACAGGTGTGAAGTGGTATCTCATTGTGGTTTTAATTTGATTTCTCTGATGATTAATGATGTTGAACTTTTTTTCATATGCCTATTGGACATCTGTATGTCCTCTTTGGAAAAGTGTCTATTCAGTTCTTTTGCCCATTTATTAATTGGATTGTTTACCCTCCTGATTTTGAGTTTTAGAAGTTCTTTATAAATTTTGGTTATTAACCCCTTATCAGACACATTGGTGAATGTGTTTTCCCATTGTGTGGGTTGTCTTTTTATTTTGTTCATGGTGTCTTTTGCTGTGCAAATGCTTTTTAATTTAATATAGTCCCATTTGTGTCTTTTGTCCTTTATTTCTTGCTCATGGAGATAAATTGGCAAAAAATATTGCTATAAGAGATATCGGAGACTTTACTGCCTATGTTTTCTTCCAAGATATTTATGGTTTCACAACTTACATTAAGTCTTTTATCCATTTTGCGTTTATTTTTTAGAATGGTGTAAGTTGATGATCTAGTTTCATTTTTTGCATGTACCTGTCTAATTTTCCCAACACAATTTATTAAAGAGGCTATCTTTCCTTCACTCTGTGTCTTACATGCTTTGTCAAATATCAATTCACCATAAAGGCTTGAGTTTATTTCTGAGTTCTCTATTCTGTTCCAATGATCTGTATGCCTATTCTTATGCCAGTACCAAGCTGTTTTGATTACTATGATCTTGCAGTATAACTTGATATCAGCAAGTGTGATACCTCACACTTTATTCTTCATTTTCAAGATTGCTGAGGCTACTTGTGTTTGTTTTTTTTTTGTTCCATATAAATTTTTGGAATATTTGTTTTATATCTTTGAAGTACGCCATTCATATTTTAATAGAAATTGCATTGGATCTATAGATTGCTTTGGATAATATAAACATTTTAATGATGTTTATTCTTCATATCCGTGAACACAATATATGCTTCCATTTGTTTGTATCTTCCTTGATTTCTTTTTTCAATGTCTTATAATTTTCTAAGTACAAGTCTTTAATCTCCTTGGTTAAATTTACTCATAGGTACTTTATTTTTTTGTTTCAATAATGAAGGGGATTGTTTCCTTAATTTCTCTTTTATTCAGTTCATTGTTGGTATATAAAAATACCACTGGTTTCTGAAAATTTATATCCTGCCACCTTGCCAAATTCAGTAGTTTTTTGACTGAGACTTTAGGGTTTTCTATATACAGTATCATATCATCTGCAAATAATGATAGTTTCACTTCTTCTTTTTCAATTTGCATGCCTTTTATTTCTTCTTTTTGTCTGATTGCTGTGGCTAGGACTTCCAGAACTATGTTGAATAAGAGTGGTGAAAGGGGGCACCCCTGCCTTGTTCCTGATCTTAAGGGGATTGCTTTTAATTTTTTCCAATTGAGTATGATGTTGACTGTCAGTTTGTCATAGATGGCCTTTATTATGTTGAGGTATGTTCTGTGAATTCCCACTTTGCTGAGAGTTTTGATCATAAATGGGTGCTGGATTTTATCAAATGCTTTTTCTCCATCTATTGATATAATCATGTGATTTTTCTCCTTCCTTTTTTTTTATGTGATGTATCACATTTATTGATTTGCAAATATTGTACCAGGCTTGCCTCCCCAGAATTAATCCCACTTTGTCATGATGTATAACTTGTTTAATGTATTGCTGGGTCCAGTTTGCCAATATTTTGTTGAAAATTTTAGCATCTATATTCATCAGAGATATTGTTCTATAGTTTTCTTTCTTTGTAGTTTCTTTTCCTGGTTTTGAAATGAGGATAATGCTTGCCTCATAAAAGAATCTTAGAAGTCTTCCCTCCTCTTGAATTTTTTTAAATAGCCTAAGACAGATAGTTGTTAGTTCTTCTTTGAGTATTTGGTAAAATTCACCTGTGAAGTGAACCGGTCCAAGACTTTTGTTTGTTGGGAGTTTTTTTGATAACTATTTCAATTTCATTTGGTGTAATTGGTCGATTTAGGTTTTCTGATACTTCCAGATTGAGTTTTGGAAGATTGTATGTTTCTAGAAATTTATTCATTTCCCCTAGGTTGTCCAATTTTTTGGCATATAGATCTTCATAGCACTTTTTTTACAATCCTTTCTATTTCTGCAGTGTCAGTTGTTACTTCTCCATTTTCATTTCTAATTTTTGTTATTTGAGTCCACTCTCTTTTTTTCTCAATGAGTCTGGTTAAAAGTTTGTCAATCTTGTTTACTTTTTCAAAGAACAAGCTCTTGGTTTCATTGATCTTTTGTATTGCTTTTTAGCCTGTATGTCATTTATATCTGCTCTGATCTTTATTATTTCCTTCCTTTTATTTCCTCTGAGCTTTATTTTCTGTTCTTTTTTAGTTCTTTTAGATGTAAGGTTAAGTTGTTTATTTGACCCTTTTCTTGATACTTAAGGTATGCCTATAATGCTATGAAATTCCCTCTCAGGGCTGCTTGTTTTTGGTCTTTTTTTTTAAATTGATTTTAATGGGCTGACATTGATAAATCAGAGTACATATGTTCAGAGAAAACATCTCCCAGTTATTTTGACATTTGATTATGTAGCATTCCCATCACCCAAAGTCCAATTGTCTTCCGTCACCTTCTAACTGGTTTTCTTTGTGCCCACCCCTCCCTCAAACCTCTCCATCTCCTCCCCCTACCCCGTAACCCCCACACTCTTGTCCATGTCTCTGAGTCTCATTTTTATGTCCTACCTATGTATGGAATCATACAGTTCTTAGTTTTTTTCTGATTTACTTATTTTGCTCAGTATAATGTTATCAAGGTCCATTCATGTTGTTGTAAATGATCCAATGTCATTTCTTATGGCTAAGTAGTATTACATAGTATATATGTATCAAAGCTTTTTAATCCACTCATCTCCTGACGGACACTTGGACTGTTTCCAGATCTTCACTATTGTGAACAATACTGCCATAAACATGGGGGTGCATTTCTTCTTTTCAAACAGTGCTATGGTGTTCTTGGGGTATAACCTAAAAGTGGTACAGCTGGGTCAAAAGGCAGTTTAATATTTAATTTCGTGAGAAATTTCCATACTGTTTTCCTCAGTGGCTGCACCAGTCTGCATTCCCACCAGCAGTGCAGGAGGGTTCCCTTTTCTCCACATCCTCGCCAGCACTTATTCTGTGTTGTTTTATTGATGAGCGCCATTCTGACTGGTGTGAGGTGATATCGCATTGTGGTTTTAATTTGCATTTCTCTAATGACTAGTGATGTTGAGCATTTTTTCATATGCCTATTGGCCATCTGTATGTCCTCTTTTGAGAAGTGTCTATTCATTTCTTTCGCTCATTTTTTAATTGGAATGTTTGTCTTCCTGGTATTGAGTTTTGCAAGTTCTTTATAAATTTTGGTTATTAACCCCTTATCAGATGTATTGTCAAATATATTCTCCCAATGTGTAGTTTGTCTTTTTATTCTGTCCTTATTGTCTTTAGCTGTGCTGAAGCTTTTTAGTTTGATATAGTCCCATTTGTTTATCCTGTCTTTTATTTCACTTGCCTGTGGAGATAAATCGGCAAATATTGTATATTGCTGTAAGAGATGTCGGAGAGCTTACTGCCTATGTTTTCTTCTAAGATGCTTATGGTTTCATGATTTACATTTAAATCTTTTATCCATTTTGAGTTTATTTTTGTGAATAGTGTAAGTTGGTGATCTAGTTTCATTTTTTTGCAGGTAGCTGTCCAATTTTCCCAATACCATTTATTAAAGAGGCTGTTTTACTCCATTGTATGCTCTTACCGCCTTTGTCAAATATCAGTTGTCCATAGAGCTGTGGGTTTATTTCTGGGTTCTCTGTTCTGTTCCATTGATCTATATGCCTATTCTTATACCAGTACCAGGATATTTTAGGTACAATGGCCTTGTAGTATAACTTGATAACTGGAAGTGTGATACCTCCCACTTTATTGTTCATTTTCAAAATTGTTGAGGCTATTCGTGTTCTCTTTTGGTTCCATATAAAGTTTTGGAATATGTGTTCTATATCTTTGAAGTAAGTCATTGGTATTTTAATCGGTATTGCATTAAATTTATAAATTGCTTTGGGTTATATATACATTTTAATGATATTTATTCTTCCTAACCATGGGCACAGTATATGCTTCCACTTGTTTGCATCTTCCCTGATTTCTTCTATCAATGTTTTATAATTTTCCAAGTACAGGTTTTTAATCTCCCAGGTTAAATTTATTCCTAGGTACTTTATTTTTTTGGTTGCAATAGAAAAGGGGATTGCTTCCTTAATTTCTTTTTCTGACAGTTCATTGTTAGTGTATAAAAATGTCTCTGATTTCTGAGTATTAATTTTATATCCTGCTACCTTGCTGAATTCACTTATCAGGTCTAGTAGTTTTTTCACTGAGACTTTAGGGTTTTCTATATACAATATCATATCATCTGCAAATAATGATAGTTTTGTTTCTTCTTTTCCAATTTGCATGCATTTTATTTCTTTTTGTTTTCTGATTGCTGTGGCTAGGACTTTCAGAACTATGTTGAATAAGAGTGGTGAAAGGGGGCACCCCTGCCTTGTTCCTAATCTTAAGAGGATTGCTTTTAATTTTTGCCTATTGAGAATAATGTTGGCTCTGGGTTTGTCAGAGATGGCCTTTATCATGTTGAGGTATGTTCCCTGTATTCCCACTTTGCTGAGAGTTTTGATCATGAATGGGTGCTGGATTTTATCAAATGCTTTTTCTGCATCTATTGAAATGATCATGTGGTTTTTCTCCTTCCTTTTTTTTATGTCATGAATCACATTGATTGATTTGCAAATATTGTACCAAGCTTGCCTCCGAAGAATAAATCCCACTTGATCATGGTGTATGATTTTTTCCATATATTGCTGCATCTGGTTTGCTAATATTTTTTTTGAGGATTTTAGCATTTAAATTCATCAGGGATGTTGGCCTATAATTTTCTTTCTTTGTGTTGTCTTTGCCTGGTTTTGGAATCAGAATTATGCTCACCTCATAAAAGGAGCTTGGAAGTCTTCCTTCCTCTTGAATTTTTTGAAATAGCTTGAGAAGAATAGGAGTTAGTTCTTCTTTGAATATTAGGTAGAATTCACTTGTGAAGCCATCAGGCCCAGGACTTTTCTTTTTGGGGAGTTTTTTGATAACTGTTTCAATCTCATTTGTTGTAATTGGTCTGTTTAGGTTTTCTGATTCTTTCAGATTAATTTTTGGAAGATGATATGTTTAAGGAATTTGTCCATTTCATCTAGGTTGTCGAGTTTTTTGGCATACAGTTCTTCATAGTATTTTCTTACAATATTTTGTATTTCTGTTGTGTCAGTTGTTATTTCTCCATTTTCATTTCTAATTTTATTTATTTGAGTCCTCTCTCTTTTTTTCTTGGTGAGTCTTGTTAAAGATTCATCGATCTTGTTGACCTTTTCAAAGAACCAGCTCCTGATTTTATTGATCCTCTGTATTATTTTTTAGCCTCTATGTCATTTATTTCTGCTCTGATCTTTATTATTTTCTTCTTTATACTAGCTGTGGGTTTTACTCGCTGTTCTTTTTCTAGTTCTTTTATATACAGGGTCAAGTTTTTTATTTGAGCTTTTTCTAGCTTCCTGAGGTATGCCTGTAATGCTATGAACTTTCCTTTTAGGACTGTTTTTGCTTCCCTCTCATAAATTTTGAGTTGATGTATACTCATTATTGTTTGTTTCTAGGAATTTTTTAATTTCTTCTTTGATCTCATTGTTATCCCATCCATTATTTAATAACATGCTATTTAGTTTCCAAGTATTTGAGTATTTTTCCGTTTTTCTGTTGTGGTTGATTTCTAGGTTCATGCCATTGTGATCTGAGAAAGTGCTCAATATAATTTTAATCTTAAATTTGTTGAGGCCGCTTTTGTGCCCTAACATGTGGTCTATTTTAGAGAATGTACCATGAGCACTTGAAAAGATGTATATTCTGCTGCTTTAGGATGAAAAGTTCTTAAGATATCTATTAAATCGAGTTGTTCTATTATGTCCTCTAAGTCTGCTGTTTCTTTGTTAATTTTCTTTCTTGAGGATCTATCTAGTGATGTTAATGGGATATTGTAATCCCCTACTATTATAGTATTGCTATTGATCTCGCCCTTTAAATCCATCAAAGTCTGCTTTATATATTTAGGTGCTCCTATAATAGGTGCGCAGATATTTATAACGGTTATATCTTCCTGTTGTATTGCTCCCTTTATCATTATGTAGTGACCTTCTTTATCTCTTACTATAGTCTTTGTTTTAAAGTCCATTTTGTCTGAATAAGTATTGCTACCCCAGCTTTTTTTTTCATTTCCATTTGTGTGAAATATTTGTTTCCATCCTTTTATCTTCAGTCTATGTGCCTCTTTTGTTTTAAGGTGTGTCTCTTGTAGACAGCATATGTATGGGTCCTGTTTTCTTATCCATCCCTGTGTCTTTTGATCAGATCATTTAATCCACTTACATTTAAGATTATTATTGATATGTAATTGTTTATTGCCATTTTATTCTTTAAAACTATACTCCTCCTTTGTTATATTCTTTTTCTCCTTTGATCTGTTTACAACAGGCCCCTTAGTATTTCTTGAAGCCTTTGTTTGGTTGTAGTGAATTCCTAGAGGTTTTTTTGTCTGGACAGTTTTTTATTTCTCCTTCAATTTTAAATGGTAGCCTTGCTGGATAAATTAGTCTTGGTTGGAGGCTCTTGTTTTGCATTACTTTGAATATTTCTTGCCATTCCTTTGTGGCCTCAAGTGTTTCTGTTGAGAAGTCAGATGTCATCCTTATGGGAGCTCCTTTGTAGGTAATAGTCTTTTTTCTCTAGCAGCATTTAATATTTTCTCTTTATCACTTAGCTTTGGTATTTTTATTATGATATGTCTTGGTGTAGATTTCTTTGGGTTTTTTTTTTTTTCATGGAGTTCCCTGGCTTCTTGAACATGTAAGATGTTTTCCTGCCTTAATTGAGGGAAGTTTTCAGCTATGATATGTTTGAACAAAGTCTCTATCCCTTGTTCTTTCTCTTCCTCTTCAGGAACTCCTATGATGCGGATGTAACTTCTTTTCATGTTGTCACAGAGCTCTCTTAGAGTTTCCTCAGACTTTTTGAGTCTCTTTTTTTTTCTACTCTGCTTCTGTGCCTTTATTTATCTTGTCCTCTAACTTGTTGATTCAATTCTCAGCTTCATCCATTCTGCTTTTAATTCCTTCCATTGTGTTCTTCATTTTTGATATTATATTTATCATTTCTGACTGATTCTTTTTTATTATTTCAATGTCCTTTTTTATATTTGCTATCTCTTTATTTAGGTGTTTGTAATGACTATTTATTATTGTTCTAATATCTTTGAGCATCCTAACAATTGTTATTTTAAACTCTGCATCTGGTAATTTGGTTATATTGGACTCAAGCTGGTCCTTTTTTGGGATTTCTCTCGATTCATTTGTGTTGCATTTCTCTGCCTTCTCATTTTGTCTGTGTAAAAGAAGGTTTTGGCACTGAAGTCCACTGGATGTTTCCTCTGTGTTCCCTAGGTGTTGTCTGTCTGCAGGCCCACCACCCTCTCTTCTGTTGCTGCCTAGGGTGCTCAGGTATGTGTGTTGCCAGTGCCTGCCCACTGGGGCTGTTGTTGTGGTTTCTGCTTCTCCTTAATGGGAATGGCTGTAATCACGTGCTTGGGTATACAAACCTCAATGGACTCGGCCTTCACCCTGCCCCTGCGGGTGGCATTATGCTCTGCCCTGAGGGCAGTTGTGAGCACCTTTGCTCAGCTGCAGGTCTCTGCCTAATTCCAGGCTTTCTCCCTGCCTTTGCAAGAGGAGCCCACTCGTGGGACAGCTGCAAGTTTTTACTTCACAGGCCCAGCAAGACTGCATGCCCATGCTCAGTAGTGGGACTCCGCCTGTTCTGGGCTTTTGGCTCCAACCCCGCGGGAGGAGCTGGCACCCAAGTCAGGCCACAAGCCTCGGTTCCGCAAGCGGAGTAGGGCTGTATTCCTGTGCTCTTGCTCAAGGGGGGGTCTCCACCCCTTTTGGGGCTCTTACCCTTCCCCCACAGGCTGGATTACAGCTGGCCCACAGATGGGCTTGACCACTTTTGCACATCCCTTCCTCCCCAGCCAGGCAAGACTTTGCTCACACCTGGGCCTCAGTGGTGGCCAGCCGGCTTCCATCCTTGCTGACAGAACCGTGCTTCCACGTCCCGCTGCCACCCACTCTTGGGCGAGCCCTCAGCAGTGTGGGTGGAGGCACTGCAGCTCAGACCCTAACACTCACTACTGTAGTCCCAGAAGCTCCCTCCTTCTAAGCATCTCTGCTCTGAGTGCCATGGGAGAGCTTGTTTGGCTGCTGTCCTGCTTCCCTTTGCTGGTATTGCTGTTTCCAGAAGAAATATTTACTTCAGATTTGGGGAGTGACTTGTCCCAGGGGTTAGGGTGTCTGTCTCTCAAAATGTTTCTCCCTATGCCTCCTAGATTATACTCTCTTGCTGATACTCCGGTCCTCTCCTTTCTTCCCATCCTCCAGAGTTCCGGGTTCCTGGTTGTGAGATAGGTGTTCTGCATGGTCCCTTTAAGAAGAATCCTGGGTCTGAGAAATCAGTCTCTTTCTCACAAACAGTATCCTATCTTATTTCTAGCTAAATACTGTCCATACGACTCTTCTAGGCTCTGGGACACTCTCCTCTCTGCTAAACTCACTTCCCGCCCTGTGAGTCTCTCCTGGCTGCTGTTTGCTCTGGGGAGCTGGGCAGCCCTCTCCGCATTTCTGCTTTTCCTACCAGTCTCAGTGTGCCTTCTTCAGTGTTCCTTGGTTGAAGAGTCCTCTTAGTTTAGTCCAAAGTTGGTTTTTCCAGATGATGGTTCTTAAAATTAGTTTGTAATCCATTTTGGTTCTGGGAGGTTGAAGTTGGTATGTCCGCCTACTCCAACACCATCTTGTCTCTCAGGGCTGCTTTTGCTGTGTCCCTTAATTTTGTGTTGTTGTATGTTTATTTTCATTTGTTTCAATGAAATATTTTATTTCTTCTTTGATCTCATTGTTAATCCATGCATTATTTAATAACATGCTACTTGGCCTCCAACTGTTTGAATGATTTTCAGTTTTTCTACTGTAGTTGATTTCTAGTTTCATGCCATTGTGATCAGAGAAGATGCTTGATATGATTTCAATCTTCTTAAATTTATTGAAACTTGTTTTGTGTCCTAACATGTGGTTTATCCTAAAGAATGTGCCATGAGCACTTGAAAAGAATGTGTGTTCTGCTTTGGAATGGAAGCTTCTGAAGATATCTGTTAAATCCAGTTCATCTAGTGTGTCATTTAAGGCTGCTGTTCTTTGTTAGTTTTCTATCTGGAGGATCTATCCATTGATGTTAGTAAGGTATTAAAATCTCTTACTATTATAATATTGCTGTTGTATTTGCCCTTTGTGTCCATCAAAATCTTCTTTATAGATTTAGGTGCCCCTATATTAGGTGCATAAACATTTACAATGGTTATATCCTCCTGTTCAATTGCTTCCTTTATCATTATGTAGTGACCTTTTTTATCCTTTACTATAAAGCTTTTGTTTTAAAGTCTATTTTGTCAAATATATGTTTTGCTACCTCAGCTTTTGTTTCATTGCCATTTGTATGAAATACTTTTTTCCATCACTTCACTTTCAGTCTATATGTATCTTTTGTTCTGAGGACAACATATGTATGTTCTTATAGACAACATATGTATGGGTCCTGGTTTCTTATCTATGTAGCTACCCTACATCTTTTGATTAGAGCTTTAATTCATTTACATTTAAGGTTATTATTGATATGTAGTTATTTATTGCTATTTTATTCTTTAAATCTACAATCCTCCTTTTCTAGATATTTTTCTTTTACTCTTTACAACAGGCCCCTTTACATTTCTTGCAGGACTGGCTTAGTTGTAATGAATTCCTTAAGATTTTTGTTTTGTTTTTTTGTCTTGGAAGCTTTTTATTCTCCTTCAATTTTAAATATTTGTCTTGTTGGATAAAGAAGTCTTGGTTGTAAATTCTTGTTTTGTATCACTTTAAATATTTCTAGCCAATCCCTCTGGCCTCAAGTGTTTCTGTTGAGAAGTCGAATGTCATCATTATGGGGGCTCCTCTCTAGGTAATTAATTGCTTTTCTCTTGCAGCTTCTAGTATTCTTTCTTTGTCTCTTAACTTTGGCACTTTAATTATGATGTGTCTTGGTCTAGGCCTCCTTGTTTTCCTCTTTAATGGAACTCTCTGTGCTTCTTGAACTTGTGTGACTTTTTCCTTCATCAGTGTAGGTAAGTTTTCAACTGATTTCTCCAAAGAGGTTCTCAATCCCTTGTTCATTCTGTTCTCCTTCAGGAACTCATATGATGCTGATGTTGTTTCTCTTTATGTTGTCACAGAGCTCTCTTAGAATTTTCTCAGTCTTTTAGAGCTTCTTTTATTTTTGCTGCTCTTCTTCTATGCTTTCATTTATCTTGTTTTCTAAATTGCTGATTCAATCCTCTGCTTCATCCAGCCTTCTGTTGATTCCTTCTATTACAGTTTTCATTTATTTTATTGTATTTGTCATTTCTGACTGAATCTTTTTTATCATTTCAATTTCTTTTTGATGCTTGCTATGTCTTTATTTAGATGCTCATTATGTCCATCCATTGTTGCTCTAAGAACCTTGAGCATCCTATAAATCATTATTTTAAACTGTATCTGGTTGTTTGGTTACTTCTATCTTATTCAGTACTTTTTCTTGGCATTTCTCTTGTTAATTCAATTGGGTCGCATTTCTCTGTCTGCCCATTTTGTCTGTGTATTAGGTAGTGGTATATGACTTTGAAATTTTTGTGGGGTCTTTTTGAAGAAGATGGACTCAATGGTATGGATCTTTAGGCCACCTGTTTTCCTTGTTCTTGGAATGCTTCTTGAGGGTACTTTTTTCCCTTTTGTTATATGTGAGTATTAAATGTAGTTGGTCTTTTCATGGGTATGGTTATCCCTTTGGGCTGCCTGGCTCTAAGGGTTAATCTTGATCATGTGTACTACACACTGTGCAATGTTTGTCCTGTTAGGTGTATTTATTCTCCACAGTGTCGGGTGCCTGCTATACTCCACCTTTGGGCGTGCTTTTGTGTAGCTAGCTGAGTCTAATGTTGGTGTTGTCTGCCACACACTAATAGTTGTGTTGGCTCTAGATCTTCTTGGGTTGCTATCTGCTATTGTTTGTAACCTGCTGAGAGCTACATATCTGTGGCTAATGCACTTTTTGCTGTTTGTGTCTATGTTTTCTATGCCTGGGTAGTGTGGGAGGGGTCAACCCTTGTATAAGGATCAGCTTCCTCCTGCTTAGAGATGACAGCAGCTTCATAAAAGCCCCAAGCTCTGTAAGATTTGTCTCCACTTTTCAGTTGCTCCTCCTCCTCTTACAGCTGCATGGTCCTCCCACAGAATCTTCTGTAGTAAGACTATAGAGTGGGCTCAGGCTGGCCTCACCCAACCAATCTCTTGGTGGGTTGCTTGGTGGGTTAAGGAAGCTGAGGTTGTGAATACAACATTTGTGGGACCCCCTACTTCAGGAGTCTCTTGGTCAGGAGCTCAGTATGGGGAAAGTGGCCCCTACTCCAGAGCTTAATCCCTCAGACACTGCTGGATACTCAAATTTTATTTCTCACCAACAAGGTGAGCAGCAGGTTCAGCCTGAGTGTGGCCGATGGTCCCCTCTGCAGAAGTTCTTTCAGCTAGTGAGACCCTTGTTTCAGGGAGGAAGACTGAGAGAGTCCTCCCCTAGAGCTGACTGTGCTCCACCTGAAGGTGGCTAAGCCCCTGAACCAGATCCAACCATAGACTGACAGGGACCTACATGTTACAGTCCATGCTCCAAGCCTTTCTTCTTTCCTTCTGTGGAATCTAGCCTAGAAGGACAGAATATTCAGTGCCCAGGCTAGCTGACTGTGAAGCTCCACCCTATCCAATGAACATGAGCCTCTGTGCTGGTGCTGATCACAGGGAGTAGAAATCGCCTCAGCTGGGCCAGGTGTAATTTCCTTAGGATACCACTCTAGCAAGGGTCATTGGGTCCTGAACCAATGATTTCCACAGCTGGCCCCTGGATGTGCCAGCTTGGGGCACCTTGTCAAGAACCTGGTGCAGACCAGTGGGAGACACTGCCTGTGACTGACCCTCAGCAACCTTCTTGCAGCTACAAGAAATCCATAGTGTGGCTACCTCTGCTAGGCCCAGGTGCACATGGAAATAGCAGCTGCACACCTAGGATGGGTTTTACCCACACTGGGCCTGGGGTAGGTCCACTTAAAAGGCCAAGATTTCCTGAGTCCCACCTCTTGCAGCCTCTGTCTGCTGGCTGCTTGTTGGGCTTAGCCACTGAAAAATCTATTGCTAGAGCCTAGTGCCTGCAACAATTCAGGGAATAGGATGGGTGGTGGGTGTGGTCCTTTGTCTCAGATGTCAGTCTGTCCAGACTTTTTTCACTGACATTAGTAAGGTGTGGCCCCAGGAGTCTGGTGGGTGTGGCCTCTGAGACCCAGAGGTGTGTTCTTCCTGCACTCTGGACAGTTTCTACTGAGTCTCCTGTGAGGTAGAAGCACCAGTCTTAGAATCAGGAGTGTGAGGGGAAAGCTCCAGTCTCAACACCAAAAAACTTAGTCACTGATGTGCTCCCTGCTTCCTGGCCTCTCAGAACAACCTGTTGCTATGACTGTGGCTAGAGAGACTCCTCAGGTTGGAGCACTTGCTTTCCCCCAGGCTGCACAGGATGCTGCACAGGAGATAATCTGCCCAAGAAAGATGGTGACTCCAGTATTGGACAATGACTCAGCAGAGGGGTTCCAGTGGCCATCCCACAGTGTCTCTTCCAGAGCCTCCAACTTTACACTTTCCTCCTGCAACTCCAGTCATCTCAGCTCTCCCTCCACCTGAGCCCCCAAGAAGGGGTTGTGAATGAGATTTTCTGCTCAGGCTCTTAAAGATGGAGTCTGCATCTCAGAAAGCTTAGTCTCCTCGCAGACAGAAACTCTGCTCTTTTCACCTCCACATGCTGTGTGGTCACCTCTTCTAGGCTCTGGGGCTCTAGCTGTGGCTACAGGCCTGGGGCTAAGCACCCATACCTCTCAGGGTGACCCTCCCTGCAGTGAGAGTCCCTCTGGATGCTCAGCCACCACTCGCTCCTGGGAATGAGGCAGCCCTTTCCGCATCTCCGCCCTTCCTACCAGTCTCAGTGTGGCTTCTTCTGTGACCCTTGGTTATAGACTCCTCTTCGTTTAGTCCAAAGTTGGCATTTCAAGATGATTGTTCTTAAATTAAGTTGTAATCCAATTTGGTTTTGTGAGGAGGCAGTTGGAACATCTACCTACTCAGTCACCATCTTAATAGCTCAGTTGATGGCTAAGGAAAAATATTGAGTGAAAACTGTAGAGACTAGAATATTGAGGGAAAATGTCTTAAGATGTTTTAAGATGTCTTCAACCAGAAGAGAAGAGGAAGAGCTAATATAGAGAGGACATTTGAAAATACAGTCAAGTCAATAAACTTGGTAGAAGTGCTCAGAGACATTTTTTCTCTCTGGGAAGAGATATTGATGTCAGTAAGAATTTGGGAGGTTTTGGGTTGAGCACCCTGTACATGCAAATAGTGAAGACTCTCCATCATTTTTTTTTACTAGAGCTCTTATTTTTACATTGGGCCTACCTGATCATGTATTACAAACCCAAAATATTCTACTAGAGTGAACCAAGCATCCATACTTGTTTCTATTTTAGAAAGAGCCTTTATTATTCTAGACTGACTCAAAATAAAGATCTATCTGAGGAACATGAATGATTAAGAATGCCAGACTGTAGGGAAAAGTAAATGTGACTGAAAGGAAACCAGCCTGATGAAAGAGCAGACCATCCTTATTCTAATTTAAAAAATAAGAGGCTTTAATTATCCTGAAGAGCTGGTGTCAGTATCAGTGATCTTGGAAAATTTGTTCCTTACATTCTTTAGGGATCCTTGGGCTTCTTCACATACAATTCCTTGGGAAGGCTCCAAAAGTCACAATTGCTGTATGTAAAATTTTCTCATTTCTACTTGCTTGATTAATATGACCCTTGAATTATATGCTGCATAATAAAATATTGCAGCAGTGGTATCCTGGAAATGTAATATAAGCTGAAAACTAGGCCATCCATCTTTGGTTAATTCCTCAGAATGCTTTGGTAATAAGGTGTATTTTTGTGAGAGGAAAAACATTTAATATGTAACATGTCAATGCTTAATACCACATGAAAAAAAGCTTTATAAATTGTAAGGTGCCACTCATGTATGAAACATTATATATTTATGGAGAGAGAAGAATAATTAAGATATATTGGCTATCATCAATACTTAAAAAACTAAAAAGTGACTTAAAACAGATAACTGGACATCAAAAGAAATGTCCAAAAGACTAAATATTACAAACTTTTTAACAGTATTGTTAAGGCAGTTGAATGTTTAAATGGTCCAAACCTTGTTATTAATATATTGGTCTTTGTGGCCAACACGATAAACATAAATTGTGAAATAATTGAACAACACAATATTAAATGAGAAATTAGAATAAAAAAGAACAAAATAAATCACAAATCTGGATACTATAAATATGAAACAGATTTACTTTCCCTATGCAATTTAGCTTTCTTCCATTTGACTGACTTTACTCTAATGATATTCGAATTAGCTAAGTATTAATACCTACAAATTCTAAGTAGATTTAACCTTTCTCAGAATGTCTTTTATATTTTGGTCCTCAAAGGTCTACATGCATAATTTAAAGAAAGGTGAAGAAAACACATATCTTCATTATTTGTTCATGGCCGATGCTTGATTATAATGTTTAAAATATTATTTCTTTATGTATAAGTCTTCTAAACTACGCAACTAAAATTTGTGTTATTTAAAAGAAGCATATACAGCTATAAAAAAAGCTTTCCAAGTATTTGTGTATCTAAAATACATATTCATGATGGAAAATTACCCACCATAAATGTGTTCCTTGCAAGGTGCAACATTATAATTTTGCAAAAGTTAAATCCTGTCTTCTTCATATTCCATTACTGCATCTCTCCTGGTGGGACACAGCAGGATATTCAGTGAAGATCCTTGAAATTTTGGTGTTTCAATGTTTAAATATATTGAACATAAGAACGAATTTTAAGGATGTAAATGACTGAAACATAAGGCAGCTTCAGACTGCTCACTAAGAATGTTCATCAACATTTAATCTGCTATTCATTTCACACCTCATGTATAGAATATTGTGTCTAAAACATGGCATTTAGAATGAATTATAGTTGAAATACATTATACTTTTTTTAATTAAAAAAATGACATAATTTTCAATCCCACATCTTAGGGATTTCTTGGTTTGAAATCTAAGGAAAATTGAACAAGTGAGTGAAGGAATTTTAATGAAGGTTATACAATGCAGTTTAGCACTTTGGTATATCTGGGTGTCAGTTGCAAGGATAACAGCACATGAAACCAGGAGGCTCAAGCACTGGCTTTCCCACTTCCTACATGTACTTCCTCTTTGAGTCTTGGCTTCCTTATTCTTGAAAAAAAAATCCCTGCCTATGCACAGAGCTTTGTGTGTCTTAAATTAGATGGCATATAATACGGTGTCAGTAAATTGTAAATCAGATTGCTGGTATTTGAGTCGACAAGTGGACTAGGAACAGTGAGTGTAAAGGCTCTGAGATTTTTTTAAGTTGTAATTATTTATGTCAATTTTATCAAATGTTGATATATGAGGGTAAATGAGTTTACCTTCCTTGCTTCATAGCTAGATAATAGAAGATCAGAGGCGCAATACCAGCCAGTTGCATAAAATTTTTTCAAAATAATAATTATTATTGCTATTCTTTCTCATTTTGAAAGGTTGATTAGAAAATTTATAGTTTCCTGTGCTTTATCAATTTTTGGAAAATACCCACATATATAAGTTTGACACATGGATATAGCACCATATTACTAGTTCCTTAACTGTTAAGAAAACAAAGCTAGATATTTTTTATTATTTTATTTTCACTTTGCAGGATTAGAAAGTCCAGTGGTAAGGTACATCAGTGACTATAGCACATTTCTTTAATTTCATTTTAAAAAAATCTAAGTCAAGGATTCTTAACATTTTGAAAATTAGAATTTATAACACTGTTGAACTGAGTTGATGAAAACCCTCTCTAATGCCTCTGAAAGTAATATAATCTACCAATGATTTCAATTTTATTAAGTAAATCATGATTAATTTGGAAAAGATAGTATTTTCTTAAGATTATTAAAATTATGTGAAGAAATGATAAAACCTATCTAAAATGCAAAGATTGTTTTTCAGAGTGTCAAGGAAATCTTCAGAGAATAAATAATTCAGACCCATATTTCTTTCTATTTCTCTGACACTATCAATTTTTGCACACCATTGACCTGATCATATCATTTTTTTAATGTCTACCAGGGTTGATAGTATTTATTGTACACATGTTACTAAGGTTGCTGAAGTTTTTTGTTGTTCTTTGTTTGAAAAACTGAGTTCTTTAGAGAGAATTTTAAAACATTGCAATGCATCATTACTGTTTATTTTATTATAAAGAAATAAAGTGCCAATAAATGGTAATAATTAGCACTCTGTGGAGAATTTCTTTTGTATCAACAGATCCAGAGTGAATGAATCATTCTTGCTTTTAATGGTTCAGTAGCTACACTTTCTTTTTTAGTACTTGAGCCAGAGTTTTTAGAAATATGAGTATTTGTTTTTAACTGCATCTCATTTTACATATTAAATGCATGAAATAATAAACTACCTTTCAGTTTATTGATTTTTTTATACTTAAAATGTTCATTAGGGCAGAGAACCGGTTGTTAACTTATTTGAATCCCACCACTGCCTCTTAACCACAAAGCTGACAAGCCAGAGGTTTCTTCCTCAAGGAAAGGCAAAAAGCAAGAATTTTAATCTTCTAGGTAGGCAATTACAATATGTAAATTAAAAATTAATGTCTGTCAGAGTATTTAGACAATGCAATCAAAATTAAAGAGTAAAATGTTTATGCAATTTATTTCTATGACTACCATAGTTACAAAGAGCTAACCTGACCATCTTCACTAAATTAATAACATCAGCATGTTAAATAATATAAAGAAAAATGTTTTCAAGTATTAATTTCTTCTCTTTAAAGAGGAACACAAATAAAAGATGATGCCTATGTTAATTGAGCGATGAAGATGCATACTTTTTATCAAAAGGCTAGAGAAAGAAAATCAGTCTCTTGGTATGAACGTGAGGCACTTTCTCATTTCATGAATATCAGCAAAGAAATAGGTTTTGAATACAGTTTCATGTATCACCTAAGATTGCATTACCTGTCAGTGGAAATACTAGGACTAAAAGTCAAATACATGCAGGCTCAGGTTACTCCCCAAGATAAACCCATCTTTTCATTTATTTTTCTGTATTAATTTATTTTTCTGTTTATTTTCCATAATTATATAATATTGGTATTATTTTGCTCAATAATTATATTTTTTCAATGGCTAATATATTTCTAAAGGAATTGATAATTAGTTAGAAATATGTTTTCTCTTATGCCTAATCACAGATATTAGTGTTCTGAATTCAAAACACCTCAGATATTCAGTGGCTTATTATGTTAACTTACATTTGGATAAATCATTAGTAGATAAAATATAGGAACACCTGACATTGTTTCTTTATCTAGAAGAAATGCCTCATTTAAACAAGATATTTTTAGATTCACTTTAAAGGATTATTATAAAAAATAGTCTATTGTTTTCTATGAATGCAAATCACTTGAAACTTTATAAAGTAAACATTAATTTTGTTTTTTATAGGTCCTAAAAAGAGCAGACAAATCTTTAATATTTTTATAAATATTAAAATTTTCACTACTTTCTGAAGTTCATTAACTAGTATTGGCAACTTCCCTACAGTTTTTTCTGCACTCAAATCTTGACCATCCATGATAGAACAGAGGAGATGCAGAACTAAGATTTGACAAAGTGTCATATATACCCACATAGATATGGAATGTACTTGCTTGTAACTAAGAAAGAACATATTCTGTGCTTGAGGAATAAGTGACTCAGGAGAATCTGGAAAAGAGCCACTTTCCCATTCTCCACCCTCCCTGACGTTCCATTTCACACTAGAGATAGCATTATCATCAGATTTGTTCAACAGTACTAGGTGTTCAGTGGTGAAGTTGAGATTGGGACCCGCTTATTTTTGAGACCAAAATTCATGTCTATTTATTTAAAACACACAAATGACTATGCTTTATATCTGAAGACCTGAGTTTATGTGTCCTTGCTTTATCGCTTAACAGTTGACATTAGCCAAGTCATTTAGGGTCCATTAGCCTTAAGCTTTTATCATCATATAGGGTGTAAGATTTAAATAACAAAATTGCTCAGATTACATGAGTTTTTCTAACATGCTGTACAAATGGGAATGTGTTTGTTTTTTAACTCCTACAAAGCCCTGAAGTGACATTATAGATATTAAAAGTATATAAAGCCAAAATCACCATGGTTATTTGTTTAAGTTGTTTAAAAACAAAATTCAGACTTTTCTTTTTAATTGAAAAATTTATTCAATTTAGTGCTATTTTAAAGGCTTTCCTATAGGACACATAACTATGTAGTTACATAATCAATATATTAATATTTATTAGACACTAAATATTTGTGAAATTTAAGTCTTTATAGTTAGTTGATATTAAGATCTTAGTTTTAAATAGTGTACTTTTTATTATTTGATACCTAGCCAATACAAAGTTGAAACATTAAAAAATGATGGTGTCCCCTTACTCATTTACTTAATTATAACATCTGTTACATAAATGCACAAAAAGTTGATGAATTACTCCTATGTTAATTTAGAATACTGAGAGTTGTATAGCCAAGAATTTTTAAAATGTAATAATAGTTTATCATATTAAGATTTTATTCATCTTCCAGCCCCCACTTAGACTAACTAAAAAATTCTAGATGTATCAGTATCTCATTTATTTTTATAGGCACATCTTTATAAGCGTAGGGGATTAGAAATAAGAAAGAGGGTATTTTCTGCTTTTTAAAATATTTTTTTTTCTCATTGGAGAACTCAACAAGTTGTGAAGTGCATAAAATAATTTTAGAATATCATCCCAAACATCCTTTCGTTAGGCATCTCATTCACAAGTGTTAAATCTACTTTAAGGCCCGAATAGTCAAGGATCGCATAAATTGGGTAGCTGCCAAATTTCCATTTCAGTTTATGCTGTGTAGACAGAACATGGATTCATATGACTGCGTGAATCAGCCACTCAGCTGTCTCTCAAGCTATTTTAGCTATTTCCTATTTCCAACTAGGTAAGAAAAAATAGTCATTAAAATAAAAGTTAAAGTATATTTTGGTTATTACATTTGTTAAAACGTTTTCTAACCCCACCCTTTCCCATATAAAAAACAGAACACATTTTACTATTGAAATTCAGAGAAATACAACTCAAAATATGTCAATTGTTCGCAGTTATAAACTTAAGAAAATCCTTATAACTTTATGTTGGGCAGATAAAATATATTATGCTCACTTTGTTAAAGATGGTGCTGCCCACCAGGAGGCCGTCGCCCAGGTGATATTAATGTGTGTTGGGGGTGGGCTAAAGGCAGGCAGAATCCTTGTAGCCTGGGACTTGGTTTTGGGATTAAGCCTTTCCCACCCTTTTTGATATGGGGTGGTACAATCCCATCATGCCCCAGATAAGTGCCTTTGTATTAGAGACTTCCCTATTTTGTATATTGGATTAAAGGTTTGGATTTCTACACTATAAAATACGGGCAGAACAGGAGCTTGCGCTCTTGGTTCCTGAGATTATCATTAGAGGAGAAAGCAGAGAGAAGAGAGCAGAAAGAGGCCATGTGGCCAGGAGAAGCAGCCAAGATGGCGGAGTATTCAGTGAAAGGCCAGTTTGTGCAGTTTGATGCTGGAGAAGGAAGGAGATGGGGAACAGAGGTGAATAAGTCTGGTGAGCTAGAAACCTTTGATTCTAGGAAACTCGGATAAGTCAGTGGCTTTGTGAGCACTGAATGTGAGTGGGTTTTGGAGCCCAGTGTGTGTTTTTACTTGCCCGCCGGGTGCAAGCTAGGATTAAAGACTATGGCCCACCAGTTTGTGGCTCCATTGTTTCTTTACCGACTGTCCGAATCCAATGCGAACCTGCATGGGCTGGGCTGCTGTGATAGTTGCCCTGGCCTTAGATACTGGCTTTACACTTTATAAAGACTTTTTTTAACCAATTGTAAGAAAAAATATTTCACATTGACATTTCAGAGATTATATATAGGTTTTAAAAAGTCTTCAGATGAAGAATTGAGTTTGATAACCATTGTTGTTACTGAAGTCACGACTAAATTAATATATAATATTTGACACTATCTCTTACTCCTTTCAAATTACTATACAAAAGCTGGGGGGTTTTTGTGTGTTTTTTTTAATACAGAGAGAGAGAGAGAGTCAAACAGGAACAAAGAGAGATGAGAAGCATCAATCATTAGTTTTTCATTGCGACACCTTAGTTGTTCATTGATTGCTTTCTCATTTGTGCCTTGACCGTGGGCCGTCAGCAGATGGAGTAACCCCTTGCTCAAGCCAGTGACCTGGATCCAAGCTGGTGAGCCTTGCTCAAAGCTGGCGACCTTGAGGTCCCGAACCTGGGTCCTCTGCATCCCAGTCCAATGCTCTATCCACCGCGCCACTGCCTGGTCAAGCTGTACAAAAGTTTTAAGAATTATTATTAATAACCTATTTTTAAAAGGTGTATTAAATTAGCATACATTTTTCAAAAATTTTTTCAATAAGATGTAAAACACTAAAGTAGTTCTATTGAAATAAAAATGCTCTAAGATAAATTCTGTACTCTTATTTGAAAGAAATGTATTCAATGTAACTTATGCAATGTTCATATAAAATAACATTTATTTTATCTTAAAATTCCTTTTAAAATTTTAAACATCTTTAGAGAGATACTCATTTCTATCTTTCAAATTCATTTAAAAAATCAAGAATGGCCTGACCAAGCAGTGGCGCAGTGGATAGAGCGTTGGACTGGGATGCAGAGGACCCAGGTTTGAGACCCCAAGGTCTCCAGCGTGAGCACAGGCTCATATGGCTTGAGCAAAAAAAAAGCTCACCAGCTTGGACCCAAGGTCGCTGGCTGGAGCAAGGGGTTACTCAGTCTGCTGAAGGCCCACGGTCAAGGCACATATGAGAAAGCAATCAATGAACAACTAAGGTGTCACAACGAAATACTAATGATTGATGCTTCTCATCTCTCTCTGTTCCTGTCTGTCTGTCCCTATCTATCCCTCTCTCTGACTTTCTGTCCATGTAAAAAAAAAATTAAGAATGACAGTTCTTATATTCTAGCATACTCTTGCTTAAAATCTATCTTCTATATTTAATTCAAATTAACTGTAATAAGATTAATGAATATGGGGCACTGCCCACTAAATTAAAAAAAAATTAGTGTGATATAATAAGAAATATTATTGACCTACAAATGTGATACCAACTAAATTGTTAATTTTTATTTATAAGAATCCTATTTTTAGTATAATATATTATTTATGTCATAGTTTTAAAGATTATATTAATCTTGAAGTGATATTTGTTTGCTTATTTAAAATAAATATTTTACATGGATTATACATATAAATAATGAATTTATTATATCCATTACTAGAATCATATAGAATTAATACAAGTGTACTTGTTGATAGTGGTAAAAAGATTTAATATTAAATGCATTGTTTATGTGGTTAAATATATATTGTCTGAGTTTTTATCTTGCCACCAGATGGCAGGAAAATTCAGAGTTAAAAAGTTCTGTTAAGCAGCCCAAGTGAGAATTTTTTTATTATTATCATTTTGGGTGTTTTTCTATTGTAGATGTTTTGCACAAATACCAAAACATTATGAATGTAATATGAATAGACAATAATACCTGGTTATTGCTGGTAAATGTCATCTAATTTTTAATGTAATCATATTATAAATAAATTTTAGTGTTTCCATGCCATCATTGATATCATGAGTTTGAAAAATTTAATTTATTGTTTTAGGAACATTGGAGTTGCTACAATAGTTTCCACTGTCAATGCCCAGACTTCCCTCTGTAAAAACATTGGTCCCTTAGCTCTTTGAAGCATTGGTCTTCAGTGAAAAGAATGGCATGATAATAAAGTGAATAATTAATGAATACTCAACAAAGAGATGATGGAAAAGAAAACTAAGGTCTCACTTTAAAGTTAGTTCCTTTTTGTGTAAGGCCAAACAGAGATTTATCTGTGGCTGATATATATCTTACTATTTCATAGAGTAAACATTAAATTCCTAATGTAAAGCATTGACATCTTCTGTAAATAAACCTCAACTGAATCATAATGCAGAAAGAATAAAGGCAGAAAAAGAAAATACTCCCTAACTTACAGGTTCTACAGTTATTTTATATTATTTACCTGTTTGCTTTTTAATAACTTTTTTATAGGAAAAATCAGGACCATTAACACTTAAAATTATGCAAAAAAGAGAATTGAGGCAAACTTAGAAAATCAAGGAAAAAAAATTGCTGCGCATACTGTAGGTGCATTTTTTATTATTTTAAGTCATAACAATTGCTTATAACATCTACTTTCTTGCTTGAAAATACAGTTATGTCAAGGACAAATATTGTTTCCTTCCTCTCCTAACAGAAACAGTGTAACTAGAATTAAATCATCTAATCAGCTCAAGTTTGATTTATTAATGTAATCCTTGCAAAACAGCTTTCATTGACATATTAGCAAATGAACTATTATAAAATGTTTTTCCAAAGAATGGCAACAGCTAGTCTTGGTAAATTCCAGATTACTCTTTACTGAGGTAATGTAAGCAATGGAAGATTATTTAATACAGAGTTGTCCTTTAGGGAAAGACAGGGAGTGCTTCCCTCAAGTGGGTCCATTACAGGCCATTTCCTGATGTTGCGCAGCATGTAGCATTGCATTGTGTGAGTTAGGATGGTGTCTACCTGTCCCACAAAATGAAACAGTCTCATCAACCATAATTTCCTCTGAAACTACATTCAGAGATTCTTTCTTGCCATGCCTATCACTAATTTGTGTATTTAAGGCGTGTAAAACTTAATTTCTCACTATATTCCTGTGTCTTTGATAAAGATGATTTGAAAATGGGAAATTTTAGGCTAAGTTAACATAGAAATTTTAAGCTATCCCTGGTAAAAATCTACAAGCTACAAATCTGTAAGAATGTTATCAAACTGCCAATGTTAAGAAGGAAAGGAAGACTGACAGTTTACAAGATTTACTTCCCTCCAAAATACCTTTGTTTACTTGCACAAGCACTCACAGGGAGTGACAAGTGACCAGGACACCAAGTTCAGGCTAGTTGTGAAGGAAAGAGAAAAATGACACATCTATTCAGTGACAAGTGGACTTTGCGTCCATCAGGCTGCTCCAGAGCAAACAGGTGGGTGAATTGCTGATGTCTGCTGGTCTTCCAATAGCAGCACTCCACGGAGCAGTGCTGGTCACAAAATACAGAGTGGCCCTGGGTGTGTCCTACTACATATTTTAGCTTTTAAAGATTTTTAAAACTCATTTTAATCAAGAATAATATGATATTATTGATGTTTCAAGTTGAGGGTCAATTAAACAGGAATCATTAGGTTTAGGAAAGAAGCAAAGTAATAGTATAGAAATCACCATGAGAATACCAGATTTATATGATCAGTGGTGCCACCGCAGACTGTCTTGATGAATGTATGTAGGAATGACACGTAAATGCTTTTGATTGGCCAAGTCCTTCTCACAAGGTGTGTAGTACCTATCTGGATTGCTGGCATTATCAATTCTCCAAGAGTATAAGATTCAGCTTTCTGTATGGTCTCCATGAAATTTATTCCATGGTTGTCCATGAAATAAATCCTATCTCAGGTCACTTACAGTGAATTTATATTAAAAATTCAATTTGAAAAAACTTGACTTAAAAATAACAATCTTGAATGTATTTGGTAAGAGCTTGTTCTGTTTTCCCAAAGGTTGAAATTTTGAGCTTTAAAAAGCGACCAAATAAAAGCATCATCTTTGTATGAATCTTACCACTCAGATTCAAATATGATTAGTTAAAAAGAGATTTTAAAGATAGACTTAAATAAGTAAAAATAAAGGTGTCTTTTAAAAACAGATTTGAAAAATAGTAACTTAAGCAAATATTACTAACTTTATTTAGTAATTAAGAGAATAAGAACCATAGATGGCAAATTTGACCCATTTCTGTTTTTTTCTTTGAGGAAAATGTAGTGATGCCGAATAAGGGTAGGTAGACTACGGAGGAACAGAACAAAACCTCCAACATATTCTCATCAACCGAACTTGGAAGAGGGGAAGATCTAGGAATAATACATACAAAAGAAATTAAATGATCTGATTTGCAATAAGGTATTTAATGAAACGTGACTTCAGCATACAATTGGTCATCAGTGATTTTCAAACAAGAGTTTTTCCAAGAAAAATTTACTGTAATACATTTGCTTTACATTTTCAAACCATGTCACTTCTTTTTTTTTTGTATTTTTCTGAAGCTGGAAACGGGCAGAGACAGACAGACTCCCGCATGCGCCCGACCAGGATCCACCCGGCACGCCCCCCAGGGGGCGACGCTCTGCCCACCAGGGGGCGATGCTCTGCCCCTCCAGGGCATCGCTCTGTTGCGCATGTCACTTCTTAAAGTTGTGCTGGATTTCAGGGATTGTAGAGTCAGCATAAACAGAAGACATTAGCTCCTCTGCATCAAATATTTATTCATAGATAAAGCACATTTCTATCTTCAGTCATGTTATATAAAAATCACTACTAGTATCAGGGGTAAGAGTAACCTGAATCTCAGGTTAATGATTTAGCTTCACTTATTCGACAATAGTTTGGGCTATAAACATCTGTAATCAATTTAAGGATTATTTGTGATAGCAGGCAAATTTGTTCCAGAATGACTCAAAATTGACAACAGGGATTTTTCCCTATGACTTTGATTACTTGTGGACCTGATTTTAAATATCACCCAAAAGAGATATTTTGCTTCCCAAAGGGAAGCAAAAAAAGTTCCTGTATTACACTAGGAGAAATGTTATGTGTGTTTTGCTTTGGAGGATTTATCTTAAGTATATACTCTAATCAATCTGCAAAATATATGTACCACAATATTGATGAAAGTATTCTTTTTTGAGTATTAAAAGGTTCCAACTGCTTAGCAAGACAGGACAATTATAAAAAGTCAAGTGTTTTCATGAAATAGTACTCTTTCTATCTATTAAAAGGAATATAATTGGATTTAGAAATAAAGCTAAGATAGCTTATTTCTTAAGAAAGAATTCATTTTGAAGAAAGCATGGAAATGCAACCAACCACATAGATGTAAAAAAGTAAAGAAAAACTTATACAAAAGTCTCTTCAAAGTTGTCACCAAAGGGAAGTAGGAATATTTTTAGGGGAAGTGTTTCATTTTACAGCCCAATTGTACTATTTATATATATATTTTACTGTGCAAGCAAGCAGGTGTTAATTGCATTTTTATAACTGAATTATCACTTATATAACTAACAAAATTATTACTAAAAGTTTATATGTTTATAAACTACTTATCAATAATCATATAAAATTATTAAGAATTGATAACTACTAACAAATATTTCTATTTAATTATTGCCTTCCAGTGTGCAACTTGCCTATAAATTATATTTTTGATGAACAGAAATTCCAAATTTTAATAAATTCTATGTTATAAATTTCCTATTTTTATACGTTTTATGTATTTTGTGTCTTACTTAAAATATTTGCCTACCTCAGATTTAAAAATATGTATCTCTTTATGTATTTGCATTTCATTTTATGTTTCTGGTTTTTTATTTACATTCATCTTAGATCTTGAATTTGTTTTTATAGACTTAGTTTAAGAGTCACAGTTTTTTTGTTTTTTTGTTTGTTTTTTGTAGTTAGAGCGCAGAGCGCATTCCTAGCAGCTGTGGCTGATGGACTGCTGTGAGAACACTCCACCTCCTGAAACCCTCCTAGGCACACCCAGGAGGGAGCTCATCCACTGTAAGGAAGTAACTCAGTGCCAACCAGGCAGCTCCCGGATCTTTTTAGCCGTTAGCTAAGGACACGCTGTAACACCCTATAGGCTGAACCTGTGTATATAAGCTAGCTTACTTCTTGAATAAATCGAATCTGGTCACAGAACCTGGTCTCCAGAGTCAGGTCTCTGCATCTCCGGCGTCCTTACCCCCGGGGGCCTTGTCCACATTTTTTCCCATCTATATTTCAACTTGTTGCAGCACAATTTATTAAATAGCTTTTCTTTTACTATTGGACTCTCCTGGTGCCTTGGTTGACAATCAATTTAAATATACTAGTAAGCCTTATGCTAGGACTCTTCTTTCTCTTCTACTTATATACATATAAATCCTTGTACCATAACCATACTTTCCTAGTACAAATTTAAGGAAGCCTTTAAATCAGTTTAATTCATAAATAGATCAAAAGTGTCCTTCTTTTATACTTTGGATTTTTTTTGCATTTTCTATATAAATTGTAAAATTAACTTTCCAATCTCTTTAAAAATAATCTTGCTGAGGTTTTGATTGAGTTTGCATTGAATCTATATCTCAATTTCATAAGAAAGTTTATTTCATTTTATTCTTTATTTTTTAAATTTTTAATTATTGTAATTTATTTTATTTACATAGATTCAAGTGTCCTACTGTATATACCCTCCACCCCAATATTCTCTTCAACATAGCCCTAGCCCCTTCCCCTAATACTTTCTCCCCTTCCTTCCAGGATTTGCAATCCCTTGCTCTCTGTAACACTGTGTAATTACACTAATCTCTTTCCCTTCCCTGATCCCATCCTTTCATCCCCTTTCCTTCTGACTGCTTTCCCTCTGGTCCCTTTGATCCTGCCTCTACCTCTATTCTATTCCTCAGTGCACATTGTTCATTAGATTCCTCAGATGAGTAAGGTCATATGATATTTTTCTTTCTCTGCTGGCTTATTTCACTTAAAATAATAGTCTCAAGATCCATCCATGTTGCCGCAAAAGGTAAGAATTCCTTTTTCATGGCCACATAGTATTCCATTGTGTATATGTACCACTGCTTTTTAATCCACTTGTCCACTGACGGACACTTGGGCTGTTTCCAGATTCTGGCTATTGTGAACAATGCTGCCATAAACTTGGGGGTGCATTTCTTCTTTTGAATCACTGACTTGGTATTTTTAGGTTATATTCCTAAAAGTGGGAGAGCTAGGTCAAAATGCAGTTTTATTTTTAATTTTTTGAGGAATCTTCATAATGTTTTCCACAGTGGCTGTACCAGTCTGCATTTATACCAGCAGTGCAGGAGGGTTCCCTTTTCTCCACACCCTCTCCAGTACTTATTATTTGTTATTTTGCTAATGAGTACCATTCTGACAGGTATGAGGTGGTATCTCATTGTGGTTTTAATTTGCATTTCTCTAATGATTTAGTGATGTTGAGCATTTTTTCATCTGCCTATTGGCCATCTGTATGTCCTCTTTGGAGAAGTGTCTATTCATTTCTTTTGTCCATTTTTTGATTGGATTGTTTATCTTCCAGGTGTTGAGTTTAACAAGTTCATTATAAATTTTGGTTATTAACCCCTTATCAGATGTATTGTCGAATATGTTCTCCCATTGTGTGGTTTGTCTTTCTATTTTGTTCATTTTGTCTTTAGCTGTGCAAAAGCATTGGTTGATATAGTCCCATTTGTTCATCCTGTCCTTTATTTCACTTGCCCGTGGAGATAAATCAGCAAATATATTGCTGTGAGAGATATTGAAGAGTTTACTGCCTATGTTTTCTTCCAAGATGATTATGGTTTCAAGACTTATGTTTATGTCTTCATTAATTTTGAGTCCTATTTTCTTATTTACGCAGCTACTCTGTGTCTTTTGATTGAAACATTTAATCAAGTTACAGTTAAAGATATTATTGATAGGTAGTTGTTTATTACCATTTTATTCTTTAAATCTACATTTCTCTTTTTCTAGATTTTTTCCCCCTTTGTTCTGTTTACAACAGGCCCCTTAATATTTCTTGCAACATTGGTTTGGTTGTAATAAATTCCTTGATTTATTTTATTTTAAATTTTTTAATTTTTTGTATGGAAAGCTTTTTATTTCTCCTTCAATTTTAAACAATAGACTTGCTGGATAAAGAAGTCTTGGTTGTAGGCTCTTGTTTTTCATTACTTTGAATATTTCTTGCCATTCCCTTCTAGCCTCAAGTGTTTTTGTTGAAAAGTCAGGTGTCATCATTATGGGGGCTTCTTTGTAGGTGATTGACTGCTTTTCTCTTGCAGGTTTTAGTATTCATTCTTTATCTCTTAACTTTGGTATTTTAATTATGATGTGTCTTGCTGAAAGTCATTGGTTCCTCTTTAATGGGACTCTCTGTGCTTCTTAAACTTGTGTGACATTTTCTTTCATCAAATTAGGGAAGTTTTCAGCTATGATTTCTTCAAACAGGTTCTCTATCCCTTGTTCTATCTCTTCTCCTTTAGGAACTCCTATGATACAGATGTTGTTTCTCTTCATGTTTTCACAGAGCTCTCTTAGAGTTTCCTCAGACTTTTGTGCCCCTTTTCTTTTTGCTGTTCTGCTTCCATCTTTAATTTATCTTGTCCTCTAAATCGCTGATTCGCTTATCTGCTTCACCCAGCCTGCTGTTAATTCCTTCAGGGGTAGTCTTTATTTCTGATATTGTATTTGTAATTTCTGACTGATTCTTTTTTATGATTCCAATGTCCTTTTTGATGCTTGTTATGTCTTTATTTAGGTGCTCATTATGTCCATCTATTGTTGCTCTAAGATCCTTGAGCATCTTAACAATCATTATTTTAAACTCTGCATCTGATATCTTGGTTATTTCCATCTCGTTCAGTGCTTTTTCTGTTGATTTCTCTTATTGATTCATTTGGATTGCATTTCTCTGTCTTCTCACTTTGTCTCTGTATAGACTGCTCCTTTGGATGTGTTGTTTGTGTTGGTAGCTGAGTATAAGGTTGGTGTTATCTGTCTCCAGCTTCCATTTATGTTGTTTTTAGATCTTCTTGGGTTGTCCTCAGCTGTTGTTTATAATCCACTGTGGACTATTTGTCTGCTGCTACTGCTCTTTTTGCTATTTGTGTCAGCATTTTCTATGCCTTAGCTGGGTCAGCTGTGAGGAACCCTTCCTTAAGATACCACTCGAACAAGGGTTGTTAGGTCCTGAGCTGATACTCTCTGTATCTGGCCACTGGATGTGCCAGCCCTAGACCTCCCTGGCCGAAACCTGGTGCAGACCAGTGAGTGTCACTGCCTATGACTGGCCTTTAGCAACCTTCTTAGAGCTACAGGTCATCCTGAATTTTTGGCTGCCTCTGCTGGACACAGGTGCCATTGTATATATATATCAGCTGCACTCCTAGGCTGGCTTTTATCTACTCTTGGCTAGTGGGTGTGGCCTCTGTGTTCCCGAGGTGTGGTCTGCCCACTGGCCTATGCTCCACTGCCACCACTGCCTCCTCAGGCATTTGGGCATCAGCACTGCTGGCCGGATAGCTGTGGAGTTGCTTCACGGATCACCTCTACAGGCACATGAACCAGGCACCGCCCCCACTGCTGCAAGTCTGTGGCTGCCGCTGCTGGGCCCAGCCACCCTTTAGGGGGTACTCAGCAGCAAGGGGTTTCGTGTAGCCCAGACCTCAGCACTCAAAACCTGTGTCCCTGACTTGCCCCCTGCTTCTAAACAAATCTTTGCTCTGGCTGGAATAGTAGAGCCTCTGGTGGGTGGGGTAATTGCTTCCCTTTGCTGGTGTTGCTTTTCCCAGGAAAAATGGCCATTTTAGATTTGGGGAGTGACTTAGCAGCACAGAGGTTAGGGTGGTTATCTCCCAGAGTGTCTCACCCTGTCCCTCTGAGATTACACTCTCCTCTCAAAACTCCAGTCCTCTCAGTACTCCCTGGAGCCACAGGTGAGTGGCTGTGAATGATGTTTTCTGTGCAGTCCCTTTAAGACAGAGCCTGGGTCTGAGAGTTCTGTCTCCCTCTCACAAACAGCAACCCAGCTCTTCTCTCAGTTAAATACTGTCATACATCTCCTCTAGTCTCTGGGGCTGTAGGCTGGGGCTCCAGTCCTGGGGCTGAGGACCCCCAACTCTCCAGGCAACCTACCTTGCTGTGAGAGTCCCTCCAGGCTGCCACTTGCTCCTGAGATCAGGGCAGCCCTTTCTGCATCTCTGCCCTTCCTACCAGTCTCAGTGTGGTTTCTCCAGTGATCCTTGGTTATAGATTCCTCTTAGTTTAGTCCAAAGTTGGTTTTTCAAGATGATTGTTCCCAAGTTAAGTTGTAATCCACTTTGGTTCTGGGAGGTGGGAGTTGGAACATCTGCCTATTCTGTTGCCATCTTCTGGACCAGTGGTTGGCAAACTCATTAGTCAACAGAGCCAAATATCAACAGTTTAACAATTGAAATTTCTTTTGAGGGCCAAATTTTTTAAATTTAAACTATATAAGTATGTACATTCCTTATCAAGTAGTGCCCGCACGTGGTATTTTTTAGAAGAGCCACACTCAAGGAGCCAAAGAGCTGCATGTGGCTCACAAACTGGTTTGCCAACAAGGGTTCTGGACCATAAGAAAGGTTATTTTACTAATACTGAATCTCTCAGTTCATTTAGGTCTTCTTTAATCTTTTCACCAATACTTAGTAGTTTTCAGTGAAGAGGCCTTGACAACTTTAGTTAATTGCTAGTATTTTTATATCATTGATATTATCATGATACTTTTATTTCTTTAAGTTAACTCTTGCTATAAAATATACAGTTTCAGTTGATATTTGTATATTGACCGAGAATTCTATGCTAATTTTATGTAGTATGGTAATTATTTTTGTAATTTCCTTAAAGATTCTTGCACAATCATATTTTTGGAAAATAAAAATTGAATTACTTTTTCTTATCTATTTTAATGCTTTTATTGTTATTTTCTTAGCTTTCTCTTTGGCTAATACTTTCAGTATAATGTTGAAAGTAAATGGTTGATGACGATAATAGCTGATGATAATGAATAGATATGGAAAGAATTGATATCTTTTCCTTGTTCACAAACATAGAGGATAATTGTTTAACCAACATTTTCTTTTTATTTATAGGATTTTTATAAACAGTCTTTATAAGATTAAGAAACGTCACTCCTCACCATAATTTGTGAGTATTGAACAACAATAAGAACTGTATTTTATTAAATGTTTTTTAGCTTCTACTAACATGATAATAAATTTTCTTCTTTTATTCTGTTAATATAATTGTGCCACATGATTTTTAAATACTGAACAACTTTGCATAATAAAATTGGTCAACTTGTATATACCTTTTTATATTGCTACATAAATGCTGCTACATTTGATTTGCTAATACCTTCTTAGCATGTTTTCTATATTTATGAGTCTGATATATAGAAAATATTATTTTATTCTGTCTTTATATAGTTTTCATATCAGGAATGCTGACCTCATAAATAAATTTCATTGTCATCTGATCTCTATTTTATAAAAGAGTTTTATAATAGATATTATTTCTTTTTTAATGTTTGAAAAAATTCACTCATACATCCATCTGGGCCTACAACTTTCTTTGTGGATTTTATAATAAATTTTATTACTTTGTTTGATAAAAGCTATTCAGACATTTTCATTTCTCTGTCAGTTTTAGTAAGATATGGTTTACAAGGAATTTACCTATTTTATCTAATTTGTCAAATGTATTAGCATAACAATGTTCACTTGTCTGTATAATCCAAATAATCCATACTGATGTCTTTTCTTTCATTTCTGCTATTTTTGTTTTGTGATTTTCCTTTTTTCTTAATCAGCCTACCTGAAGTTTAATAATTTAATTAACTATTAATTAATCTATTGATTTATTAACTTTAAACTTTATTGACCTGTCAATTTTTATTTCTTGGTTTTTTTTCTCACATTTATTACTTTTTTGTATTTAACAGATATAATATATTCTTTTTTTGAGCTTTCTAAAATGACAGCTTATGAAATGATTTCACTTAAGAAAGTAATTTGATGCATTTTTTCTTGTCAATAATGTTCATTCAAATTTCTGCTTTAACTATATATATTTTTTTTGCTGTCTTCTTATTATAATTTTATTTTTTTTAATGGGGTGACATCAATAAATCAGGATACATATATTCAAAGATAACATGTCCAGGTTATCTTGTCGTTCAATTATGTTGCATAACCATCACCCAAAGTCAGATTGTCCTCTGTCATCTTCTATCTAGTTTTCTTTGTACCCCTCCCCCTCCCCCTTTCCCTTTCCCTCTCCCCCCTCCCCCCGTAACCACCACACTCTTATCAATGTCTCTTAGTCTCACTTTTATGTCCCACCTACGTATGGAATAATGCAGTTCCTGTTTTTTTCTGATTTACTTATTTCACTTCGTATAATGTTATCAAGATCCCACCATTTTGCTGTAAATGATCTGATGTCATCATTTCTTATGGCTGAGTAGTATTCCATAGTGTATATGTGCCACATCTTCTTTATCCAGTCATCTATTGATGGGTTTTTTGGTTGTTTTCATGTCCTGGCCACTGTGAACAATGCTGCAATGAACATGGGGCTGCATGTGTCTTTGCGTATCAATATTTCTGAGTTTTTGGGGTATATACCCAGTAGAGGGATTGCTGGGTCATAAGGTAGTTCTATTTTCAGTTTATTGAGGAACCACCAAGTTTATATATTGATATCTTGGTTCTCCAGATCAGGAATTTGGGAAGTGCTGGGTTGAATCGTTTTGGCTCAGGCATTTCGTGCAGTTATAGAGCAGATGAAACTGGCACAGTAGAATGTGGTGCTGCTGGGACTTGGCCTGGCCCTCTTCTTTCCTGTTTCTTTCTCTGTAGACTCAGAACCTCATTGTGTAGTTTATTTCCCATGAGTTAGATTAGAATTTCTCATAGCATCATAACCTCAAGACATTCATTCTGTTTACATGAAGGCTCAGGACTCCAAAGAGAAGTGTACCAAGAACACCAGGTTGAAGTCATCACCTAGCCTTAATGACCTAGTCTGGATGTCACATTTGTAGTAGCAAACCTGCCAACATTCAAGAAGTAGAATAATATAATTCATTTTTGGATGTCAGAAATAGTAGGAAAATCACATTTTAAGAAGAAAAAGCCAGATGGAAGATATTATAGCTATTTTTGAAAATGTTAAAGACTCCATCATTTTTAAGCCCCATTTTTTAAAAAAAAAAAAAATTATTTATTTATTTTTTTTCCACTCCAAATATATTGTCATGAATGTTTACTTTTCTCACCCCTTACCTATCATATGGCAGGTGTTCATAAATATTTGAATATGTAAATAAACTAATTCATTCTGTTTCATTTATTATGCATTTACTAACTTTAATGTTTCTTTATTGATTTTATTTGAGAGAGAGAGAGAGAAAGTGGGGAAGGAGAGGAAAGCATCAACTCATAGTTGCTTCTCGCATGTGCCTTCACCGGGCAAGCTGGGGGGTGGTGATGCGGACCTTGAACCAGTGACCTCAGCATTCCAGGTGGATGTTTTATTCACTGTGCCACCACAGGTCAGGCTAACTTTAATGTTGCTGATCTAAAACTACTTATTTAAAAATTTAAACATTTAAAGGAAGATATAGTCTTTATTCAATAATCCAATATGAATTCTATTTACATTGTGCTTTATAATCCTTAGAGCAATGGTAACATTGTCATAAATTTTCACATGCACTGACATCTTGCGCCTGGTATTTTTTCTTGTATGTACAGATTTAATTTATTTTCCATTTTATACCAGTAATTCTACAAACAAGTTTTTTATAACCTTATCTAAATCTTTTTCGTGTGTGGTGAAACTTTGATTGTCACTGTTTGAAAAGTCTCATCAGAAATATCTATTTTTATGCCTCTGTTTTAATATAAGACAACATAAGCCAGAAATTTTATAACACACATATTTTTTCTGTGAAAATAATCAAGATTGTTACCTGCTTATGCTTGGTAGAAATACTGTAAATAAAACCTGCACTGCAGGCAGTAACCTAAAATAACAAAATAGTTTTACTTCCAATGTCATCAAGTGTAAAGGCACACATAAAAGTAAAACACATGAAGGTAAAATTCATCCAAGTAAACACATGAGCTTTCAGTTGTTTTAAGGCTTTCATGCTTCCTTGTACTTCCTTACTCTCTGCACTGAGAATTATTCCGAGTTTAGAATGAAAACGGAGAACGGAGAGGTAAAGGTTTTGTGCGAATTTGCCCCCTCTAATTTATGACATGTTCTAAGGTCTACAGAAAGAAAGAAGAAAAGCTATGTACCACTATCTTACTTTTAAAATTTAAATTGCAACAGTTTAAGACAAATACAGGTAGTTAATGTTCATTCGTTCAAGTCTATACTAGCTCCACCAGAGAAGTCATTGATTGCTGAAGTGCTTCATGTTTCTGGCTCCAGGGACAGTTTCCTCACTCTTTCCTCACTTTTATTTAAAACAAGCATTATCTTACCCTTTTCTTTGTAAAGCTTTTTACTGGGAACCTATGAAAGGAAATCACCAATGAAGAGTGGGAGCTGAACCGATGGGTTCCCGTTCTGCCTTCGGAGCCACACCGTCTCATTGAAGCTCTTTCCATTTTGTCACTACCGTGTCCTCTTGTTTGGGTCCCTCAGAGACAGCAGTATCTGAAGAAAATACCTTCTCCTTTAGTTTCTTTTGCCCAGTTGAGACGTACAGGTATTTTCAGAATACTGCTTTATTATATATTTAGAAAGAATAAACTATAATAGAGAAGAAGCTAGAATGAAATCTGGTATAAGCAGAAATAAAAAGAAACTCTAACGAAATGTTTATTACCGTTTCTAGATTATGGGCCTCAAGGACTGTGAAAACCCAAAGTCTCGGTCATTACCATGCTAACAATCTTTGATCTCTCAAACCTTTGACTGATACTACCTGTTTGGTGTTATCTCATTACCAATCAAACAACAGCAGTATTCAGGGAACATGTTCCTTGTCTTTACTCAGACAAAAATAAATCTTGCTACTCAGGTTTTTTTGTTTGAAAGGCATAACTTCCCAATGAATTGCCAGAAATGTGTGATGATGCACATAAGGAAGTAGCTCACTATTTCAAGTGACTTCAAGTTAGCCTCAATATCCTGCCGAAGGAAAAGTTACCTGACTCATTAGATTTCCATGGACCAATGAAATTTTAACTATATGACAGCCATAATTATCATGGCCTACTCAGTATAATTATAGGCTTGTTCTTCTATGGAGTCTATTGGAACACAATAGTTTGATGCCTGAAGTTGCAAAAAAATTAATTGAATTGGTTGAGTCTAATGTACAATGTTGCAGGGTGATCTTATTCTATTTTATTTTGTTTCATAGACACACACACACATGTATAGACTTATAAACATACAAAAATACAGAAAGTCATTTCTAACATACTATAAGCTTCTTGAGTACAGTATTTGTATCCACTTCCAAAAGGTGGAATTCTCTTTCTTTATGTTTTCAATAGACAGATTGACATACATATTTGTTGGTTGCTAAAAGAACAGCACTTAACCCTCCTTTGATGAACAAAACATACTCCATAGTCTGTATTCTTTGGAAGTTCCTGAAAATATGTAATATCACATAAATTTTTTCCAACCATTTTTACAAAGACTTCCTAACATTCATCTGTCTAACCATTAACTTCATTTTCTGTAATTTTTTAAAATTAACTTTTTAAAAGTCAGCTGAGGTTAGGTGGGTAGGAGTAAATGTCGTGTTGTTTGAGGAAACACCAATGCGGGACTGGAATATGATTAAGGGAATTAATTTGAAAAGCAGCATCTGAGCACTACTGATTATGGCAAATGTTTTGGTAGATTCACACATTACAGTCCTTCGCTGTTCTGTTTGCGTTTATTCTGTCAATGTGATCACTGCACATTTCAAGATACTTACTTATTGGCATTTTCTGTTTGAAAATGTTATCTATCGGGAATATGTTGTTTTCATGTATGACTATGTCATATCCAGTTTATAAAAATCCTTTAATATTTTTCTTTAAAGCAGTTTTCTTTTTTATTAAAAAACAATCAGCTATAAATAGAAAACTAACGCTGTGGAACTATTAGATTGATTTTAAAATTAAATTTATAATGTTTTTAAATAAAACATGCTCTACTAATACAAGGCAAATTATACCCATCTTCTGTGCATATTATATGACTATCTTAATAACAGTATCAGTTTAAATAATTAATGTTCAAGCTTGACTGTTAACTGGAAAGAAACATGCAAAAGAGAATTGCCAGAGCAGAATTAATCTCAAAACCAGCAATGAAAACTAATTGCTAGCTCAAAAAACCCCACCTACCATGACTGTCTACTTCAGTTCATCCTATTATTCCTTTTTTTATTGCAGCCAGTCTTCCAGGAAAGATCAGCCACGAAAGCTTACGATCCTTTGACTTACCATATCTCATTCTTCATTTGACCTCTTTGGGAAACACTTCAGCCACCAGAGAGCCTATTGTAAAAAAACAAAACAAAACCTTGTGATCTCTATTCTGCAGGATAATATATATATATAAGCCCATAGCACTGAGCAGCTATTTTAGATGACAGTAACTGGGAATCTGCTTTGGCGTGTTTCTGTTATGGAATTGAATTATTAGTATTTAATTCAAAATAAAGGGCAGTTTAAAACCGTTTGGGGAAGCTAAATAAAAAGATCTTTGGATAAACAAACAGTTTCTCTTTCAGAGTAAGTAATTTCTTCATTGTTTCCACATAAAAACTATTTAATATTTAGCCCCTCAAAGAATAAAGGATAAACCCATGAAGAAAACTGTGGTTTATGCGTAGTCCCAGTAAATTATGAATATATTAACTTTGGCTTCATTTGTTTGACAGCAACATTCTAAATAATTTACATTGTGATTGACTACTAAAACACATATGTTCTCATGTCACTTCCACATTAAAACATTGAATGGCTTCCATCATTATTAAGCTTTGTCCAAACTTATTTACTTGTCATCTACTAGGAAAACTCTTCACTGTTCAGTACACAATTACAACTACATTTCATCTTATATAATATGCCCTGATTTCCCCAGAGATAAGCAATGATTTTCCCTTATGTATTACTCTGCATGTAGTTCTATCAATTCACTTATGATAATGTATTATAAGGATTTGTTTATATACATATATTCTACCACCCAATTGTAAGCCTTTTGAAGGTGGCATACTCAAATTTTTGAGTTTTTGTAAAAAATGGCAATAAATGCTGTTTAATTAATTAAAATTTATTATATTACCATCCATTATTAATTTCTGAAGCTGCCTCACCTAGAATTCTCTCTCACTTAAAATCTGAGAAAATAATTAATAAACCCAATCCTATTATAAAATTTAGGTAGCCTTGCTGTTTAAGCTCTGATTTTTAATTTTCTGTAATTTCATGGGAACATATTCTATTTCCTACTACATATTAGCCAATGTAAGTGATAAAAAATGCTTTATTCATTGAATTAAATTCAAATACAGTGAATTCTGACTCCAAAATGTGCATCATATTTTTGAAAACTAGTTATATTCTAAGCAAAATATGACTTTTGGTTCAAAAAATTAAAATTTCTAAAGGCTAATAAACTCGTAAGATTCTGTGAATATTACATAAAACTGATTAATTAGATGGCAGTGTATCATAATTATGAAAACTAAATGTCCTTTCAAGTGTTCATTGGCAGAGAATACAAGTTTAAGTGACTTAGTTTTCCTACACACACAAACCTATAATAAAATTCAAAACAAAAATTATTTTTTTCAATACAACCTCTATTTAAGGCAGCCAGATTATTAGGGGAAATTAATAGCTGTATATAGTAGTTATTAATGTTCCATCCCATTATGTCATTTGGCTCTTTTAAAAAGTGACACTGAAAGACCATTATTTGTTTATATAAGGATATTCAGAGAATATATAAGGATATTCCTCATAAATATCTTGAAAATATTATATATTTTAGTTGTTTATTCTTTGCCAAAACTAAATGTTGACTTAAACATGATAAAACATATACACACTCCTTTGTGTATGTGTGGATGTAGAAAACAATAGTAAAAACTTTGAGACAAATGCTCTGTACCTTGAGCCAGCATAATCCAGGAACACTTGACACTCTTAGCCAATTTGTTTCCCAAATATCCATCCCATAAACCCAATTTCCTTAATCTTCAAATACAGGATCAGATTACAATGGTATATGTATGGCCAGTTACTGCGGCCGCCATCACAGCAGCCTGGCCGATACTGGTTCACATTTGATTGGGACAGATGGTAAGAAGTCAACAAAGCCGAAAATTGGTATTCCATTTTCCTTTAATCCTAGCTCACACCCTGTGGGCGAGAAAGTACACACAGCAGGATATATTTCCTTTTCCATTCAGGCTCCCAAAGCCACTGACTCATCAGAGTTTTCCCTGAATCAAAGGCTTCCACCTCACCAGTCTTATTACTTCTGTTCCCCATCTCCTTCTCCTCCACGAACTGGCTTCTTCTTCCCCCATTCCATCATTTTGACTGCCTTCTCCAAGTGGTTTCCCTGCCCTGCTCCATCCTAGGCTCCTCCATCCTACAAGAACATGGCCACTCTCCCAAATGGCTTCCTACCTCCACCTTTTAAAACTTTTTGGAGTAAAAGCCTTCCCCCAACACATATTAGCATAACCACACCCCTTCCCAAACAAAAAGGCAATTAATGTTATTAATATTATCACCTAGGTACCGCCCATCCATGGGGGCAGCACCAGCTTTAAAAAAGTGAGCAAAATTTATTTTTTTCTTCCCGACAGTATATATGAAAGATTAGAATTATAGTTGCTCTTAAACAACACAGGTTTAAATGGCATGGGTCCACTTTTATTTTTTTTCAATAAGTATGTGCAGCACTGTAAATGTATTTCCTCTTCTGTATAATTTCCTAATGACATTTTCTTTTCTCTAGCTTACTTTATTGTAAGAATATAACATATAATACATATAACATACAAAATATGTGTAATCACCTGTTTATGTTCTTAGTAAGGCTTTCTGTCAACAGTAGGCTATTGGTAATTAAGTTTTGGAGGAGTCAAAAGTTATTCACTGATTTTTAATTATGCAAGGGCTCAGTGCCCCTAACCTTCATGCCCCTTATTCAAGGGACAGTGTACTTATTTTTCAGATTCGCTGGAATAATAATAATCTATTTAATTTGAAAAACACCTGCCCACACTAATCATTTCATGATAATTGGCATTTGCAGTCATTTTAATTTTTGTCCATTTTATGTGAATTTTAGCTATCTTTATTCTTTAACAATGACATTTACCCAAAAATTTTACTGTATTTTTTTTAGCATTATAGGAATCTCATAGTTCTTGAGGAAAATGTCTTTGTTTGGAAAGTATGTTATTAGTTCACAATTTTTTTGTATAATATATATGCATATCAGAATTTTCTTTTAATTATTTTTGCTCACCTAAAGTCAAGTACATTTCATTTTATTTTTCTAACAACTAAAGTTGTTGAAATAATATGCATATTTCCTTTGGAATATGTGTCATAATTACATCTTTCTGAACTAGTAATATTGTTTTTAAATGCAAATAAATAAAAGAAAGTTTTGCTGTACTTTAATGTAATAAAAAAATTGTCAAAGCCAGAGCTTCCCAAATTGGCTTTATGCTATATACCATTTATGGTGGCAATGACTCAATATATTGAGTAAGGTATTTGTTTGGTGTGAATTTAATGTGAAATTTAATTTTCTGTTTCCACAATTTACAAGTAGCATTTACAGCAGTATAAAGCTCATGTTAGAATATTATGATGCCTATAGTATATTTATGGTAGTTGACATTTATTGGTAGTCTTGTCAAAGATGTATTCAAAAGAAAGACACCCATTCTATTTCTCTGCCTTTCCTTCTTCCTTCCACCATATTCCCAATTTAATTAAGATGGTGTGAATATATTGATTGACTATTCTTCCTTTAACATCTCTTTTGTGCATTTTACCAGATTGGGCATTTTATAATGAAAAAGTATGTCCTGTGTCCCTTTCAAGCCCCAACTGAACCTTTTAACAACAAAGACTTTGTTGTAAGTCACTAAAATTTCTGGTCATATCCATTCTTTATTATTATTATTTCAAAATCATAATATAGAAAAAGTAATTTATAAATATTACTCTTTATTTTGGAAGAGGTTGAAGGGGATGGGCAAGTGAGCATAGCTATTTACATAGAATTATTCCAGCTTCTATTCAACTGCCTCTGAAAAAGCAGAATGGATAGCATTTACTGCAACAGTCAAATAATTTAACACCCCACAACTCTTCTAACATGGTTTCCTTCTGTATCAGATGGCATAATGTGCCTACCCTTCGATGATGTATGTTCCCACTTCTTCACAGGGTGAGTCTCTTCACTCTTGGTCAGAGAAAAGGCACATAGAATATGGTTATTCATTGATTAGCCAATATTTTATTTTATTGAGTTAAAAAAAACATTTTTAATAGAGAATAAACTGTGTAAACAATAAAGTCATTACTTTCCAGTGGAGATTAAGAAAAAATTTAAGCCTGACCTGTGGTGATACAGTGGCTACAGCGTCAACCTAGAATGTTGAGGTGCCTGTAAGAAAACTATGCCCCATCCTCCTCCCCTTCTGGCTTGCCTGGTTGAGGCACGTAGGAGAAGCAAATACTATGAGTTGATGCTTCTTGGTCCTCCCCCCCTCTTTCTCTCTCTCTCCTCTCTCAAAAATCAATAAATAAGTTTAAAAAAAATTTTAAAAGTTTGAATATAAAACCTAGATATAAAAGTTAAATATTTATATAAAAATGTAGGTTAAGATTATTGTTAGGAAGCAAAATTTAAATATCAAAAGTTATTACAATAAATGTTTCCTGCTGCTAATTGTCAAGAAGAGAAATAAAGCTCAATATGAGATATTTAAGTTAGATTTGTAAGAAATTAATAATTTCATGAGTTAACATTGTGAGTGGAGAATAGTGATATTGTGATTATTTTCTTTTAAATAATTAAAAAAAATGCTTTCCTTAAAGGCAAAGTAACAAATTGAATGAATATTTAAGCCCATCTTAATCTTGTAATTACATAATTAGTGCACTGTTAGATTCGTAAGATGTTACCCCGAACAGGCGGTGGATAGAGTGTTGACCTGGGAGGTTGACGGCCCACGTTCAAAACCCCAACATTGCCGGCTTGAGTGTGGGCTCATCTGGCTTGAACGTAAGCTCCCCAGCTTGAGCACGGGGTCCCTGGTTTGTACATGGGATCACAGACATGACCCCATGGTCACTGGCTTGAAACCAAGGTCTCTGGCTTGAGAAAGGTGTCATTGGCTCAGCTGGAGCCCCGTGGTCAAGGCACATATGAGAAAGCAATTAATGAACAACTAAAGGGCCTCAACAAGTTGATGCTTCTCATCTCTCTCCCTCCCTGCCTGCCTGTCCCTATCTGTCTGTTCATCTCTGTCTTTGTCTCTCTCTCTCTCTCTCTCTCTATCTATCTCTCTCTCTCTGGCTAAAAAAAAAAAATGATAATATGTTAGATGTAATAAAAATATAATTTTATACCCGACAAGATTTGTACAGGTATAAAATAATTATGCACGTACCTACCTGCCAAAAGAACCTATGCAATATAATTACATTCCTAAATATTAGTATCAATTATTATCCAATATAATATAGCCTCAAGGTAAAAGATAATTGTGGGTTTTTAAAAATTGTATAATATCGGTTGTGATTTATTGACCAGATCAACAAATATTTAGTGAAGGCCAGCAATGAATTAGATATTCCTAGGACTAGATATACTGTAGGGAATAATTAAAAATAATATATTTGCTCTCAGGAAGCTTATATTCATATGGGAAAGAAAGACAACTAAATAAGAATTAGATAAGGGGTAGGTAGATGATAGATGATAGATGATAAATATATATTTAAAATGTTATGACAAAACAAATACTATACAGGTATAGGGAATAAATTGAAGTAGGAAATACCCGGGGAGGAATGTAATTCTTTTTACAAGGTAGCTAGAGAAGACCTCTTTGGTGAAGTGAAATACACAAGGTAGAGGGACTCAGGGTTATGCACAGTGACTGTGTTTATACTAACTGAATAGCAAATACAAAGGCCTCAAGTTAGGAATGTGCGTGTTGTTTTCAAGTATAGTATAGAAACCCATGTGGCTGTAGAGTAAGGTGGGGGGGAGCAAAGAGGTATCAGACCACTTGAAACTACAGTTATGTATGACAAGTTCATATTCAAATTTGATACCTAATGTCTTTGCATAGTGTCAAGACTATAAACATGTCTCCTTTTATGCTGTACTTATTAGATATTGCTTTATTTTTATTTTTTAAATGCATTTGTCTATTATGTTATTAAGAATTAAAATGTTACATTAGTAGCTATGATCTACTGGGAGGCAGGTATAATACTTTACCCAACATTAAAACACCAGATTCAATTACAGTAGTTTTCATTAAATGATCAACATATATATTTTTCCAATGAATGAGTGACTGATTCAAGTTGTTTTTGTTTTGTTTTTTTTACAGTGAAATGTAGAATAAAATGGTTAAAAGTTGTTAACTTAAAAATAAAGATACTTTTCAAAGTGAGAAGCAAACAAGTGTTTTTCTGAGATCAACAAGAATAGCTTTTAGGTACATGCTGATTCAGTCAAATAGTGTTCTGAGTTGTAGACAATGGCAAAGTGAGTTTATGAAAAAGGGAAGGGGAACAATTATATCAACAGAAGGTAGGCATTTCTGTTGGTTCACATAACATAGCATAGTGATGCTAGTTTTAAACCATGTTTTTAATTTTTTGTCCAATCAGTAGTCTTAATACCTGCTTTTTGTTATCTTTGTCAAAAGTTCTTTGGAAACAAGGTTGTTTAGACCTGGGCCAAAGGTTTTCTTGTTCTGTTTTTACATTCCAAAGATTTGAGACATAGATATGCAAGGAAGTTCCCCTGACAGGGCAACTCTGGCTCTGTTTTAAAGTGGCTTCTATGGCTTGCTTGACCTGTGGTGGCACAGTGGATAAAGCATTGACCTGGAACGCTGAGGTCACTGGTTCAAAATGCTGGGCTTGCCCAGTCAAATCACATATAGGCATTGATGCTTCCTGCTCCTCCCCACCTTCTCTCTCTCTCTCTCTCTCTCTCTCTCTCTCTATTTCTCTCTCTCTCTCTCCTCTCTAAGGTAAATAAATAAAGTCTTAAAATTACTTTAAAAAAAGTGGCTTCCTTATATTAGTTTGACAGAGCAGAAACTGGGGCTCGATGCTTGAGTTTTAATGCAGGCTCCTTCATTGGTTACCATAGGGATTATAATTAACATCCTAAATCTGTAACAATCTAGTTTTTATTAATACCAAATTAACTTCAATAACATACAAAACTAATCCTGAAAATTTTAATCCTCCCCTTAATGTTGGTGGCACAAATTATATTGTATATTGTGTGCCCAGTAATAAATTTATAATTATTTTTATTCATTTATCTTTTAAATCATGTAAGAAATAAAAAGTAGAGTTACAAACCAGAAATTTAGTACTACTGCAGTGTTCAAACTATAAACTAATCATTTACTTATTAATTCTCATTAGTTAATTTATTGGGATGACAGTGGATAACAATATTATACAGGCTTCAGGTGTACAGTCCTACAACACATCATCTATATACAGCATCACTGCACTGTGTGTTCACTGCTCGTCAAGTCTCCTTCCATCAGCATTTATTCCCCATAAGCCCTTCTCAACCTCTACCCAACCCTTTCCTCCGGGGAATTACCACACTTTTGTCCATGTCCAAGAACTTTTCCGTTTTTCCCCTTTTTTTACTTAATCCTTATACTTCCCTATCAAGATGCCCAAACTCTTCCTCCCGATAGTTGTCAGCATGCTATTTACGAGTCTTGCTCTTGCTCTGTTTTGCTTGTTAGTTCATTAGACTCTGGATATAGGTGAAATCATATGGTACTTGTCTTTCTCTGACAGACTTATTTCTCTTAGCGTAATGCTCTCTTGTTCCAATAATGTTATTGCAAAGGATAAGATTTCCTTCTTTTTTATGGCTGAGTACTGTTGTCACTTAGATTGGGTTATTTTGTTCTTCACATTTAAGATGATGACTGGGAATTACTGGTTATTAAGAGCAATGTTCAATAAAAAGATTGAAAAGAAAATGCCATTTTAAAAATTAACTATTTGTTATTATAATTGATGGTTAACTGAAAGTAAAAAAAATGGTTTTATGATATTAAGTTAAATCACTATGAAGTTAAAATTTTTAAACAGAAATTTTTATCAGTTGGTTTATAGTTGAAAAAACAAAAATTTATAACAAAACCAAAACTAGTCCTAAAATTTTTGGTGTGAGAAAATAAATTTGCAATCTATCCATCTCTTTTTTCTCAGAAATTTTAAAGTAATTTTTTTGTATTCTGCATGTAAGTAAACATTTTACATAATAATTTTCATTAATTAAAAATCTAAATGAAGATTTCATCACCCTACCATTTCTAGACCAAATAACATTGTAGCTATTCATCTTTATTATAAATATGTATTTGTAATCAGTTGTAATAAGTACAGAGTATCTGGAATAGGTTTGAAATGTATACTTGTAATAAAGCAGAGCTCTCTTAAATATGCAGTATAGGTAAAACACTAATCATTGTTGGAGTAGCATTTCTCTGAACTGGAATTAAATATCTATTCATCATTGAGCCAAATTAAAAAAGAAGTTTAGCACAGAGCCTAAATTTTAAAATACTATAGTTAGTTATAGTAATCAAATAAATTAGAGTTTTTCAAAGGGTTATGCCTTAAAAATTGCAAGTACCATGGGATCCTTAATGAACAAGTCAGGAACTGAACTGTATTTCTGCTTGGGACCAAATCTATCTTTTAATTAGACTGCTATATTACGGCTGTGGCTCCAAATGGATTAGAAATAGATGAATGGCCTCTGCATCATTGTTTCTTCTGAAGGTTTGTCTTTACTCCGAATACTTTTCCTCCAAACATTGTTTTAAATTATACCTGTCCCATTTCAAAGGAAAAGAAAAACACTTGGGAACATTTTCATTTTTCTGACACTCAGGTTCTTATAAATTTTTCAGTCTGGTATCTAACTAAAGGTTGATGGTGTACTTTGAGATACTTCTTGTCTGCCTTGTTTTAGACACAAAATTCCATTTTTGAAATATTATTTTTCAACTTCAATCCTTTACATTTCTGAAGTAAAAGGAAGACTATAACTTCCTTTCAGAGATGCAGATCAGCAAGGGAAAACCAGCAACAACAAAATGGGCTTGTAAAATGTCGAAGCTAAAATGAAAGATAATGATGGTGTTCGTAAACCAATGCACCAACTCTAGATTACATGGATACACTTTTTGAGGCTGATGGAATTAGACCCATAGTGTGCTTTAAAGAAATTCTAGAAAGTTATTTAACCAAATAGAGATAAGTGATGTAATTACTAAAGATATAAAATGCAATACTATTAAACTAGGTAACATTTATTGTGTATTAAATATATGCTAGGTATTTTGGATGCTGGATCTTAATTATACAGCTGAGGAAAATAAGCACAGTATATATTTAAATTGTCCAATTATATGCAGCTTGCATGTAAGAATTTTGATATTTAAAACTTACCAAAAATAAAAACAGAGAAAAAAAACACACAAAAAAAATTAAAACAGAGACAGAGAGAGAGAGAGAGGACTCTCATTTGAGAGCCTCAGCACCAAGCTATTACAATGATTAGAATACAGGGCACAAATGCAAACAAACATGCCGAAAAAAAAAAATAAAACCCAAGGATTAGTCAAGATCCTGCATTGTAATAGTTTTACATATCTTTTTAGTTTTATTTAATGTGGAAGCATAGTTCCTCTATTTTACTCTATTTCATCCTGGCTTAATTATTTTTTATGATACTAATTTTTTTCTTTTAGGAATGAAGCCTAATTGTTTTATAGAATGTTCCTCACCTGGATTTGTCTGAGTGGTTAGTCAGGATTAAATTATGGTTAAACAATTTTAGCAAGAATACTACAGGTAATATTATATATTTTCTATTATATTGGATTTACATAACAACAGTTTGCCTATGTTTTGAAGACATGTTTAATCATGAGGTTACAGTAATTTCTGAGAGAATTCTCCATTGTAAAGGTATATAATATTGCACATATTTACCGACATGTGGGGTATTACTTTCAGACTATGCAAAGATTTTATCCTCCATCAGCATTTTTAGGCAACTATTTAGCATGTTGTTATGATTATTGCTTGGGTCAATTAGTACACTGGTATTTGCAAAGCCATTTCTTTCATTTTGACATATCTGTGTTTATGGGCAATAAAGATGATTAAGAGAACTCAGGATTGGAGTCAAGAGATTAATGCATATGCAAGTGCACAGCTTCCAAATTTTAAACAATGGTGAACACATGATTATGAAATTGTTTCTGAAAATACAAAACAAGTAAGCAAATGTTACAGTTTAAATACTTTTAAAACTGGTATGATATAAATTACTCAAGTTAACAAGGCAGGGTTGATCATATATACCATTATAATGTTCAATAGAATATCAGTTGATGGGGCTATTAGGAATTTATGCTGAAGCAGCATGTGTGACCTGGAGCCTAATTTTCCCCTTTTTTCTAAGTTTGAAATAATAACACCTACCTCATAAGGCTGTCTTGAGAATTAATTGAGATACAACATATAAAACATGGATCCTATTTCCTAGCATGTAACAATGATTTTTAAATGTTATTCTTACTGAATTACATTGTCTTACCCATTATGTGATTTAGTATTTTTAATTTTTTTAAATTACTGTAATATGAAACAAAGGGATAGATAAAATGCAATCTAAGCTGCTTTCAGATAGTTTTTCTCTACATATGCAATTTCATTTGCTGGATTTGCTTTTTACTGTATGTTTTGTTTCTTACCTTAACTCAGTGGTAGTCAAGCTGGTCCCTACTGCCCACTAGTAGGCAGTCTAGCTTTCATGGTGGGTGGTAGTGGAGCAACCAAAGTATAAATAAAAAGATAGATTTAACTATAGTAAGTTGTTTTGTAAAGATTTATTCTGCCAAACTTAGCAAAAATCCTACATAAAGTACTTGGTAATTATTATTATATGCTTTAACTTGCTGTAACTCTGTTTTATAAATTTTATAAAGTAAAGTTACTTCCCTACTTTATAAATCACATCACTGTGGAACCAGTGGGCAGTTAGAAAATTTTACTACTAATAGAGATACAAAAGTTGGCGGTAGGTATGAAAAGGTTAACTACCCCTGAATTAAATTTTTCATTTATTATTTCAAAATGGTCCACATGATGTCTTTAGAGACTGTGACTTTAATTTTTGAAGACCTTCATTTAGAGAGGATGTAGCAATGGCAACATTACTCTACACGTGTATTGGTATAGCTTGTGTTGTTATAAATGCAGCACTTATATATAGTAAGTTTCTAAATGGAAGAGAGGAATCTATAAAAGAATAATAATTCCAGAAGCATGTATAAGAAATTAATTGCATAAAAGCTATTAAAATGTCTCATCATTTTGTAATCAGTGACATTTTTTTCCAAGGGTAAGCAGTAGTATTTCCTGAATTATGTGTACTTGTCTTAAAAATAAACTGGTTGATAATTAGAAATAGAAGTTCGCTTTGTGCACTAGAGTTATGAGTGCACTTACATATGATTGTGAGTGCATGTGAGAATGCCAGTGTGTGTGAGTGTGTGTGTGTCTGTCTGGGTGTGTGAGAGAGTATATGTGTGTATTAGGAGAAATTTGAGCAATATCCATAAGCAGGACATTGTTTTGAAATTCAGACAAGCTTTCTAAACTTTGAATCATCTCTGTCTGGAGTTTTATAGCCTGGGAAAGTGTCATTGCTTAAAGTGTCTCAACCATAGTGTTTGCTTCTGTTTATATTTTGAGTTTAACAGGAAGTACTCATGGAAATAGTTTAGGGACTTTAAACATCCCTGCTAGACAAATAAAAAGGCTTGCTTTTAAAATACCCATCCAGGCTAATCTTTATACCACTTAGATCTCAGCCGCAAAGACTGCTTGCTCATCAGAAAAGGATAAAGGAAATGTGGTGATGTTTCATTTTAAATGATCTAGGTCCTTTTATTTGCCTCTTACTTTGAATCATTTCTGTATCAAAGTAATGCCTAGGAATAAAAGAGCTTTGGGGGATTTCTGACTGACAGGTACCATTACTAATAAATTGCCTCAGAATGTAAAAATGTGACCCCTCAGGTGGTTCAACCACATTGTTTGCAAACTGTGACTAAGTATCAAATTCCAGCTTTTTTGCTAAGCACTCACCATGGAACAATACAGTTTTCACTCTTTAGTGCTTTGGCACTGATTGTGTAAGTCATAATTAGAGATTCTGCTAAGGATGAATGGAGAAGAATGTGGCTGTGCAATTGGCTATAACAAATCTGACCCTGCTTGATCCTTGTTCCTTAAAAACCTGTGACCTCCTGTAGCCTCGTTATGATCCATGCATGTGGTTCACACTGCCTCCCTACCAACGTTTTCATCAGTAGGCTTTTCAAGCCATTACTTTGCTTTGTAACCTTCTCAAGGCATTCATTTTGAGCTATCATAAATACCATCTAGGAGTTCAAAGTTTGCCCAGCACAGTAAGAAAAGTCGCAGTGGATTTCTTCGGAAGGAAGGCGAGAAATGTGGCAGAACTTTAAAGGAAACATATATTTAAAAATAGGTACGCATTGGACTTAGAGAAGAACCATGACAGAATGCAATAACAGGGAGAGTAATACAAAGTGTCTATTTTATAGAATCTACTGTATTACCAAGATTCAGTTTCACAAGTTTTATTTAATCCATCAAGATCTAGTTTATAGGTGGTCCATGACCTCCTGTTGAAAGGAGAAAGAAAAGAAATCTGCATTTAAAATACAATCTTTCTTAATCCAGCTGTTTCATATTAATATGAGAAAAAATAATAACAGAAAACAAAGTTTCAACGTACATAGAAGAAACTTATGATTTTCCAATGGAATTTTTGCATGTCATTCAAAAAAAATTTTTTTAAGTTTTACATTTTCTATTATTCATTAATTTATTTATTCATTGACCATTTTAAGCATAAAGGTTACACGGCTAGATGTAGTTTACAAAAGTATAAGAGAGAAGCCAATGGCACAGGTGGCCGTCATTTAGACGTTATTCAGCAGGTAATGAATAGGTGGCAATTAAAAGGTTTTAGGCAGGGTAGTTGCACACTGAAATCTATACTTTAGCTCTCAGATTTTCAAGACAGACTCTTCTGAAAGAGAGGGTGAAGGCAAAATAAAAAAGTGCTGATGGAAACATGAAGCATATGCATTATAATGATTTTTGTTTTTGTTGTTTTGTCCTCCATTTTATTTGTTTTCTTTATGCTCCTTCCCTCCCCCCACTGCCTCCCTCTCCTCCCTTCCCCTCCCCTGCTAACCACCACACTCTTGTCCATGTCCATGAGTCTCAATTTTGTGTCCCACCTATGTATGGAATCATACAGTTCTTAGTTTTTTTCTGATTTACTTATTTCACTCAGTATAATGTTATCAAGGTCCATCCATGTTGTCATAAATGATCTGATGTTATCATTTCTTATGGCTGAGTAGTATTCCATAGTATATATGTACCACATCTTCTTTATCAAATCATCTATTGAAGGGCTTTTTGGTTGTTTCCATGTGTTGGCCACTGTGAACAATGCTGCAATGAACATGGGGCTGCATGTGTCTTTACGTACCAGTGTTTTTGAGTTTTCGGGGTATATAACCCAGTAGAGGGATTGCTGGGTCATATGATAGTTCTATTCTTAATGTTTTGAGGAACCACCATACTTTCTTCCATAATGGTTGTACTACTTTACATTCCCACCAACAGTGGATGAGGGTTCCTTTTTCTCCGCATACACTCCAACACTTGTTATTACCTGTCTTGTTGATAATAGCTAATCTAACAGGCATGAGGTGGTATCTCTTTGTAGTTTTGATTTGCATTTCTCTAATAGCTAATGAAGATGAACATATTTTTATGTTTCTATTGACCATTTGTATTTCTTCTTGGGAGAAGTGTCTGTTCATGTCCTCTTCCCATTTTTTTATTGAATTATTTGCTTGTTTGTTGTTGACTTTTGTGAGTTCTTTGTATATTTTGGATATTAGGCCCTTATCTGTGCTGTTGTTTGAAAATATCATCTCCCATTTAGTTGGCTGTCTATTTGTTTTGCTGTCAGTTTCTTTTGCTGTGCAAAACTTCTTAGTCTGATATAGTCCCATTCATTTATCATTGCCTTCACTTCCCTTGCCTTTGGAATCAAATTCATAAAATGTTGTTTATGACCAAGTTGCATGAGTTTATTACCTGTGTTTTCTTCTGTGTAATTTATTGTTTCAAGTCTTATATTTAGGTCTTTGATCCATTTTGAATTAATTTTGGTACATGGGGACAAACTAGTCAAGTTTTCCATTGTTCTGTAGTAACAGTAAAAACCAAAAATATATAATTATACCCAGATATCAAAATAATAATGGGTAAAATTATTAGTAGTCTATTAGTCTATTCTTTTCAAATGCACTTAAGAAACTGATTTGAGGCCCTGGCCGGATGGCTCAGCGGTAGAGCATCGGCCTGGTGTGCGAGGGACCCGGGTTCGATTCCCGGCCAGGGCACATAGGAGAAGCGCCCATTTGCTTCTCCACCCCACCCCCTCCTTCCTCTCTGTCTCTCTCTTCCCCTCCCGCAGCCAAGGCTCCATTGGAGCAAAGATGGCCCGGGCGCTGGGGATGGCTCCTTGGCCTCTGCCCCAGGCGCTAGAGTGGCTCTGGTCTCGGCAGAGCGACGCCCCGGAGGGGCAGAGCATCGCCCCCTGGTGGGCAGAGCATCGCCCCTGGTGGGTGTGCCAGGTGGATCCCAGTCGGGCGCATGCGGGAGTCTGTCTGATTGTCTCTCCCCATTTCCAGCTTCAGAAAAATACAAAAAGAAAAAGAAAAAGAAAAAAAAACTGATTTGAGTGATATTTGGGAAACATCATAATGGGAATAATAGGACGTGGAGTCAATGATTCATAGTACTTAGGGAACAAGGGAGAACTAGAATTCTAGTATCCCTCCAAGATAAATTATACCTGACAAAATGTCTCATTATATCCCCTTCAAGTTTATGCTCCAGTGACTGTGCTTTCTACTTTGCCCCTTAAATATGTTAAGTTGTTAAAATGGAAATACATAATCACTACCATCTTACAACATTATAAAATCAATCCCAAGTAGGCTGCTACTATTTTTCTCCTATTCCAGAAATCAAGTATCACACAGGGAAGAAGGCTATCCTTCCACCTCTGGTGATGTTGCTGAGATATGATTAACTTTACTCCTAAACACAACCCCACACACAGTCACACAAATGCACATGATTGCAAACATTTGTGAATAATTGGACTGGCTGCAAGTCCTTATTCTTCTATCTTAAATGTTAAGATTTTGGGGCAATGAAAAGTTACACCTCTCAAGAACTGCTGAGAGAGAAGGTCTATCTAATTGTTGCCACTGTGTCAATATAAAGTTAATCTTTGGGGTCCAGATATCCTGGGAAAATAGTCAAGTGGCTTTTAAGAATACAAGTATGGAGAAACACAAATACTTTTTTTTTTTTTAATTCATTATAGAGAGGAGAGAGAAGGGGGAGAGAGAGAGACAGAGAGGAGAGAGAGAAGGGGGGAGGAGCTGGAAGCATCAACTCCCATATGTGCCTTGACCAGGCAAGCCCAGGGTTTCGAACCGGCGACCTCAGCATTTCCAGGTCGATGCTTTATCCACTGCGCCACCACAGGTCAGGCTGAAACACAAATACTTTTGAAAGCTTTATAGACGGAGGGTTAAATGCTCCCCCTAGCAATTTGCTGTTTCCGTGTTAATTCAGTTTGTAGAAACATATAATTAGAATCTCTAATACCTGCATTTCTCTTTCCTTTATTAGAAAAACATGTGTTTGTGCACAGAGTAATGGATGCACTGGGAAGGGAACCCAGTGTGGGTAGCTTTATGTCTCCTGCTGAAAGGCCACAGCTACTACATTTCCAACCAAAACAAAGCAAAATAACACTTTATTGCTTTATTGGAAACTAGCACCTTTCCTTAAAACTAAAATAGGTGCTTTCATGTAGTATTAGTAATTTTCTTCTTTACAGGTGTTTAACAAAGTAGCCTGGGGAGTGAGCAATCTGGACTGGGAATTAAATCCAGGTTGCTTGCTTAATAATATATATAATATGTAACCATAGAGGCAAAGGTTGACATTAAAAGAATGCCTTTTATCTTGAAAATTATAGAAGAAAATGTCTTCTGATGAATAATCACATCACTACATGTAAATAATATATTTTGTGCATGATTATATATATGTATGATAAGCATGTATATTATTATATGGAAATATAATAACTCATGTAAATTTGTATCTTCTTTTAAGTAGCAATCACATAAAAAAGATAATATTAGCTTACTTTTATTGATTCTTGTACAGGACAAAAGAAATATTTAATAGTCTTTTAGTATATATTTATTTGGCTTTCTCAGGGGAAAATTGTCTTTAAAATCAATTATCATATAGCCCTGGCTGGCTTGCTCAGTGGCAGAGCGTCAGCTCAGCATGTGGAAGCCCCATGTTTGATTCCCAGCCAGCACACACAGGAAAAAAGCCCATCTGCTTCTCCACCCTTTCCTCTCTTCTTCCTCTCTATCTCTCTCTTCCTCTCCTGCAACCAAGGTTCCATTGGAGTAAAGTTGGCCCAGGTGCTGAGGATGGCTCCATGGACTCCACCTCAGACTCTAGAATGGCTTTGGTTGGAATGGAGCAACGCCCCAGATGGTCTGAGCATCACCCCCTAGTGGCATGCCAGGTGGATCCAGGTCAGGCACATGCAGGAGTCTATCTCTCTGCCTCCTCACTTCTCAGTTCAGAAAAATATCAAAAAATAAATACATAAAAAATCAATTATCATATAACTAGTGCTACTCTATAATGTGATTGATTTGTATTATCATTCTTTTTTTTTTTTTAAGACAGAGAGAGAGAGAGTCAGACAGACAGGAACAGAGAGAAATGAAAAGCATCAATCATCAGTTTTACGTTGTGACACCTTAATTGTTCATTGATTGCTTTCTCATATCTGCCTTGACTGGGGGCCTTCAGCAGACCGAGTAACCCCTTGCTCAAGCCAGAGACCTTGGGTTCAAGCTGGTGAGCTTTGCTCAAACCAGATGAGCCCACACTCAAGCTGGCAACCTCAGGGTCTCAAACCTAGGTCCTCCGCATCCCAGTCTGATGCTCTATCCACTGCACCACCACCTGATCAGGCTGTATTATTATTATTCTTAAACAGAAAAATACTTTTGATATCACATGATCAAGAATAAGCTAATATTTACATTTTAAAAATAATACTAATACTCCTATAATTTATAACACAATAAAAGAATTTAGAAACCAGTGCATAACTTCCAGAAAAATAAAATTCTTACATAAATTTTGTAGCTTTTATCTAAATTAATTTGTTTTAAAAATAGCCATTTTTACAAACTATATGCCATAATGTAGTTCTTGTCACCTAATCTGCTTGGTCCAAGAATGTCAGTGATTCAGTAAAAACATTTGCTTTATCATGCATGTTGTTTTGGAAACAATGAAATCAAACATCAATAAGTAAGTTTGTTTGTTTAAATTGAATAAAATATCTAAACAATAAATATTTTCTGTCCATAGATAAGCAAATGTATTTCAGGGTAGAGAGCAATATTCCCTTATGAATGTCTAGTAAATGCTAAGTTAAATGTTAGTAATATCAAAGTTTCTGTCCTCTCAAGTTCTGATTTTAAAACATTTGGGCAGTTGTAAACTCCCAACACAAAGGGTCTGATGTCAAAAGTGCTATACCTTTGGGATTTGTATACTATCGCAGACATAGAAATGACAAATTTTAGATGAATTCAGAAGCAAAATAGAACATATTGTACAACTAACTGTATTTCCAAAGGTTACAGTGAGGAACTGAGAAATGAGTGATTTGCTTGAAATATGTAACATCCCAGAAATTGAGATAAAACACTGTCCTAAGAAATGAATGGTCAGAAATATCACACACCTCAGTGACATTAATCAGGACAAAAAGTGAGAAAAAAGCACTAGATTCTTTTATGTTAAATAAAACAGCATAAGGTTCCTATTATAGGTTCTGGGAAATTGCAGGCACACAATAAATGGTAGCTATTTTTATTTTCAATAAAAAAAAGGTAGAAATGAAAGTCAATTTTATATTCTTAAAAGACTGGTTGAATAAGAGTGATAAAACAAATGGATTATACACATTTGAAAGATGAGAGACAGGAATCAAAATTAGATTATCAATCTACATGTTCTTGGGTTGTTTAGTTAGTTTATTTTTAATTTTCTAAATGGTTATTTGAAAAAGTAATTTGAGTAAGACACGAGTCACTTAGCACAATGCCTGGCATATGGGCGCAAAGGGGAAGCAACTTTCTGTTTTCCATGTCCCATGCATAGTTTTATAAACTTTGCATTACTTATCTCATTTAATTACCCAAAACTCCATGGTCTAGTGACATTCTACCAGAAATGGCATATCATTCAAGTATGCTGATATACATATAAGGGAATGAAGTTCTATAGGATTAACTAAACTTTTCAAAACTACTAACCTAGAGGGTTTCTCCTCACTCCTTTCCAAAATGCTACATTGCATGTTACAGGTTCCCCATACCCATATATATGAAATTAAAAGGCAGAACTATATGAAAAATTCTCTGGCAAAGTTTACAGAGTATTTTCAGAGAAATGCAAGAAATTTCAATGTAAAGTAAACTCAAATACTTATTGACCTGTTAATTGATGCTTTTTGCACAACTTATGTTTCTTTATATAACAATTTTAATTAGAACTAGACAACTAAAGCAACAAATAAGATAAAGTAGATTATTTTTATTTTATATTATAAGCAATAGAAATACTGTAGCTTTAGAAAGTTTGAATTTCTCACCTAGTGTTTTAGTATGCCTTTAAAAGCTTCAATTATAAAGTTGGAAATGTACATCATCAAGATTTTGAAAATCTCAAACAATAGCCATCATATTTTTGAGTTTTCTTTGTAATAGAATATATATGTATGTTTCTATTTATGCAACTCTGTGGACACAGAAGAAAGAATTATACACATTTCTCAATTTATGTTGGACAGTGATACAAAGTTATCATCAACAAATACATGCTCATTGCTTATTAACTACCAGTTATCCTGGTAAGGAATTATCCTTTTTCACATCTAATGAGGAAAATATTGCCTTGATGAGGAATGCAAGGATGAAGGTGTGGGTCCTACATATATCATTGTTCTACATCAAGAAAATAAAGATTATAAGAGAGAAAAGAAAGAAAAAAACTAATTATTTTCTCATGATTTCTTATATGTCAAAGCTACTAGGAATACTCCCCAACTATACATATTGTGCCTTTGTAAGTTTGTTTAATGAGAGTCAGTTAGAAGGCAAATTCTTTCCCTTATTGCTTTCCTGAAAACAAATATTTTATTTCACCTATGTCTTTGAAAGATAGTAGTTCCAAGTATGGAATTCTAACAGTTATGTTCTTTCAACACTTTGAAGATATTAGCACTTCTGTCATTGAGTTACTCTTGACATGCCAATCTATTGTCATTCTTCTACAAAGGGCATATATTTTCTTTCTTGCCATTTAAAAAAATTTGTCTGTCTCTGAGATTCAATTACTATTATTACTATTTTAGTACTATTAAATAACATGTTTAAGGCAATAATATGTCTTGCACAGAATTTTTTAAATTTACCCAGTTAGTATTTTCTTTCTCTTCTGTGATAAAAAGTTAGAATTCTTTTCTTTATTTTATAAATTTATATTCATAATTTTATAGTTATATCTCAAAACTCATGATTATATTCCCCTTTCTTTTAAAATATTGTCTTTTACCTATTTTTTTATTCTTTTTATTCTGAAATTAACTTAGACTTTTTTCAGACTTTCTCAATTCAATTTTTGTATCTCAGAACCAGTATTGGATAATTTAACTTTTTTTTCTGATTAATTCTTAAATATTTTCCTTAGTTTTATCTTCTAGTTTATGCTTCTACCTTGATGTACTAATTTTTTTACTTTTTTCCATTTCTAAAATTTAAATTTGATTTCTTTTTAAACCTTTACCTGCATTTTTGGTTTGTTTTATTTCCTGAAATATATAAAATATATTAAAAATGCAGATTAAATTATTTGTTTATACATCTACTATATAATTTTTCTGCATGTATATTAAAACTAGTTTTTGTTAATGGACATTTTTTTCCATACGATTTTTTTTATGTTTATCTATGTATAAGAGTTTAGAATTGGCCCTGGCAAGCTGGCTCAACGGTAGAGTGTTGAACAGGTATGTGGCAGTCCGAGGTTTGAGTCCTGGTCAGGGCATTCAGGAGAGGCAACCATCTGCTTCTCCCTCCCTTCCCCTTTCTCTCTCTGTTCCTCCTGCAGCCATGGCTCAATTGATTAGAGCATGTTGGCCCTGTGTGCTAAGGATGACTCTGTTCAGCTTCCACCTCAGGTGCTAAAAATAGTTTAGTTGTGAGCATGGCCCCAGATGGGGAGGGTATCAGCTCCAGATGAGGGTTGCCGGGGATCCTGGTTGGGGTACCTGCAGGGGTCTGCTGATGTATCTCCCTTACTCTCACTTAAAAAAAAGGAGTTCAGAATTAAAATTAAGGTTTTATATTATAAGTTTTGCATTTACTTCTGTCAGTTGCCTGACCAACTAAATTATATAAAGTGGGAAAAATGTAGAGAAAGATCAGATTATGCTTATAAATTCTCAAAAGATAAGTTTTTCCACTCCCAAACTACTAGTGACATAAAGAAGACTATTTACTCTCTCTTCTGCTGTGAATTTATTGAAGGTATAATACTGTGGGAGCCTCTCTTTATAGAGCAATCAACTATTATGTACTCTACTTGAAGCATAATCAAGATTCCATTCTGTGTCTTTTATATCCTGAACGCCATCAGAATGAAAACTTAAAATCCACTATGTTTGGTGAGTCAACATGTAACTGGCTTTTAGTACACGCAGCTCCTAGAGTTTCACTTTTACTGTGTTCCTAGCTTCTATAGATTTTTAATTTATTGTCACTACATAAAGACATTTAAAAGATACTTGCTAAATTTTATGTAGCTCATTTGTTTTTTATTGAGAGATATATTTGCAGTTTTATCTACTAATTGTTGATAATGAAAATCTTATTTGTACTATCTTCAAAACTCTTACTATATATGTGGGGTTTTTTGTTATTACAATATATGTGAACATTGCCTTTTTATATATTTGAGGTGTAGGTTTTAGTTTAGAAAATACTAATTTGTTGCCATCAACTTTCATAGTGATACTGAGACCTTTTCTGAACTCATACTAAACACAGATAAATGTTGATAGAATATCAGCTTTTAGAATACTATAGATAACTGAATTCCTATAAATTAGACCTCAGAAATAACATGCCATTTTTACCTTAACTATTTTTTAATTATATTTGTTGTAACGACATTGGTCAATAATATTATATAGCTTTCAAGTGTACATTTCTATGATCTGTATATTGCATTTTGAGCCCACCACTCAAAGTCAAATCATCTTTCGTCAACATATTTTGACCCCCTTTACCCATCATAACTTCCCCTTCCTTTCTGGTAGCCATTGTAACTGTTGTCTGGATCTATGAGTTTTTGTTTGCTTTTCTTGTTTATTCATTTGTTGCTTTCACTTTTATATTCCATATGTGAGTGCATGCTTTCTTACCTTTTTCTGAATGATTTATTTCTCTTAGCATGATATTCTAAAATTCCACCCACACTGTTGCAAATGGGAACATTTCATCGTATTTCTGAGTAGTACTCATTGTATATATGGACCACATAACTCAACTATTTTTTAAAGATTAGCAAATAATGCACAGAATGCAATGACCTGTTGATTTTATATGAGAAAATTTCTTAATATATCAGTCTATAAATTTCTGATTTTTTAAATCACCTGGTACACATTGGGGAAAGATTAAGTTAATGACAATCAGCGCTTATCAATTTAAAAGTCTTAGACTATAAGAAACAAAATACCTAAAAAAATATTTGGTTGAACAGTTATATAATGTTATTGTTCATTTAGACAGATGTTTAGACATAGATTATTTTATAGATGATCCAGCAAATAAAGCATTCTACATATATACCTATTTCTTTCAAATTTTTAGTATGCCACTTATTAGTCCCAGTCATTCCTGTGTCTTAGATACACATGGTTTGCAGAGCTCTGTGACTCGCATTTGCGAGGCAGAAACAAAGGGGGAAACGTTATGGCAGCCAGCTATTTTTTTCTTCTCAACAAGTTATCTTTTGAACAAAACACCAGTAAAATTTATCCTAGGTTACTTTGATCAGAATTGGACCACCTGACTATTTCTGGCTTTGAGAGAAACTAGGAGAATGAGAAACTTCTGGGAATAACTTAATAATAAGTTGGGGATGGAATGCAGGAGGCAAGCTAAACAGTGTCTGCAACCACCCAGCACTGGCTAGTCAAGATCCAGCTCTCTTCTGCATGGAGGATACTCACCTTCCCACATGGAAAATTACCCCAGAGGCTCATCCATTTATTGCCTGTGGTTCTTCCCTCCTTCCTTACAATCCTCAGTGACATGCATTACTCCTTGACAGGTTAGATGTGACTACTCATGATCTAAAGATTTTAAGATTTTTTCCCCTTTAACACATACAAAATACAACTATAGAAAATATACATTATAACTTAATTTTTCACTTAAAATGTAAATCATGGAAACACACAATAGTTTCTATGGTGAACATATGTGTCACCCCGCCAGATACTGAGGGCAGAAGACCCTAGCCTGCCAGTGAAGTAAGTTATCTGATTAGCCAGTTGTTCTGTCCTTGTTTCAGTTCCCAAATCTATAGTTCTGTTACTAAGAGAGAAACTCACCTTTTTGCTTTCCTTCCCATTCACACCTAAACTGCATACTGGTGAAGACGTTTCTCCTGGAAGGTCCATCATTTAGTATTCTTATTCTCACTGATGCTCGCTTGGAGGCCCAGGGATTTCCACAGATGTTTCCTAGCCAATTTAGTATCTTATAGCTAGTGTATTTTCCTTCAATTCTAGTAGGTTCTAATCTAGTTGCACTTTATCAATTCCATGCTCTTGTATCTCTTGCCAAAGAAAATTGCTTAAACATAATTTTAAAGTGAGTATTGGTAGTCATGACTAACAATTAGATCTTTGCTGGAGGGTTTGAAGAATGGTACTGAGACATCCCCTTGAAGAATGGTACTGAGGCATCCTCTTATTATACCTCCTAATAAGGCTGATGTTTGCTTGCTGGCATTTATAACAATCTCCAGTTGGCTAACAGAAGTTGACTTTTCTAAACTGGCCAAGCGGCAAATTATGAGGATAGATGGACTCTCAAGCAGTTTGGATTGCAAGCTATAGGCAGAGAGTGTCTGGCTTCGAAAAGTAACTATACACCTACCCACATGCTGAGTTTTAACTATTCATTCACCAGAAGTTCAGCCTCTGCTAGCTCATTGTCTATATTCCAAAGTAGTTCAGGCTACAATTTGCTAAAAAGTTTTACCAAATCTTAGTAATAGTCTCTAAAAATCAGGAATCATTGGTTCCTGGCTGGTCTTCACCCTGCTACCAAACCAGACTACATTTGGAGGCACTGGCATTAGCCCAAGCTTGTGCTCAGTTCAGGATGTACATTGGCACTCACTGATGGTTTGGGGATCTTACTGATGACTTGATACATCTGGATTAGAATGTTGAGTGTGGCTTTAATTGCTGAGTAAGCATTTAAGAAGGAAAGAAAACAGCAGGAAAACTGTGTAGTGTTCTCAGAAACATTATTTGTGGCCAGAGGACCATTTCTTTTCTAGTTGTAAAGGAGTTAATACTCTAAACATTATTGAAATTGACCCAACAATTGGTTCCCAGCTGTTCTAATAACAATAATTCTTGAATACCTCCAGCTTTTTTCAGTTAGCTCAATATATTGAAAGTATCAATTAAAGAAGTTGTGCTGCCAGATGTTCAGGAGGGTTATGCACAATGGTATTGGAACTGGAAGGAGCTGTACAGTCTCAGTAGCAACGTCCAGACAACCAGTTGTCACGCTTGCTTTATAACGTTTCTCAGAAGTACGATCATCTTTTTTGCTCATTGTTATATGCATTTATTTTTTACTTTATGCAGAGGAGACTTGTAGCTGTTATTTTAGTACAAGATAACTATGACAACCTGAGTTTAGGAAATTACTCATATAACTTTGTTTCATCTTGCATAGACAATATCCAACTAAATAAACTTTTGAGTGCCCTTAAATTTATTATATTTTAAATATTTTGCAGGGTATAAATTCTCTTTCTCTCTCCTCTGTTTTAAAGCTCTTATATGCCTACAATTACATTTGTTCTGTTTAAAGAATAAACATTTCTTCAACCTAATTTCATATGTTTATTAATGTATTTAAAAAATTGCTGTTAGTATATGGCAGCAGAATGATAGGTGGGATACATTTTTCTTCAAGCACAAAATTTATTTCTTTACCATGATGACTACTTTAAAATTTCTAGGAAGAATTACTTAGCTAAATTATGGATCTTGTTAGACATAGGAAGAGTATCTCCAATCAGTATTCAGCAGGTATGTTTGGGGTCTCTGCACAGTTTTATTAAATTTGACATATTAATGTTGTCAAGATTTAGAGCAGGCATCCCCAAACTACAGCCCGCGGGCCGCATGCGGCCCCCTGAGGCCATTTATCCAGCCCCCACCCCTGCACTTCTGGAAGGGGCACCTCTTTCATTGGTGGTCAGTGAGAGGAGCACTGTATGTGGTGGCCCTCCAACGGTCTGTGGGACAGTGAACTGGCCCCCTGTGTAAAAAGTTTGGGGACCCCTGATTTAGAGATTTGTGAATTGTTTTCTTACCAGGGTGAGTTTACTCAGAAGCCAGGTGTGTACCATTGAGTTACACAATTAAAACTTGAAACTCAGAAGTGGGAAATGAAACCATAAAAGCTGCATAGACAGGAAATAAAATGTACTCACAGGGCACATTATTACATCCTTCAGATTCACAAATAGCCCGCCCCCCGTAAATAGGAAGTAGAAAAATTGGAGGATACCCCACATTGACTCATGGGGAGAGAAACAGAGAGATTGGACTCACTCTAGCAATTTTCTCCCAGAGTGGAGCACTCCAAAACACCTGAAAACTCAAAGCCAAAATTAACTTTGAATCTTTTTTATCAGGATTTAGATCAGATCAGTATTGAGCCACCAAAACCCTTGAAGGGTGGGATAGAAGAGTGGCTGTTTTTCCCATGGCAGTCCTTTTGGGAGCTGTGGGCTGGGTGATTTTTACAGCCCTATGAGAAGAAACTGAGAGTCTCTGTGAGAGGCTGCCCAAGGTCAAAATCTCCAGGATAAGCTGTGGACTGAGCACCATTAACAGCATGAGCTGGAATGATCGCTGGAGAAAGAGTTGCAGATTTGACAACTGCAGGTCAGGCTATAGGATGAGAACCAGCAACAGTGTGGACTGGAATGAGCGCTGGAGAGGGTGGTCAGCTGCTCTTAAGAGCTGCAGTGTGAGATGCAGGCTGAGCACCAACAGTACCTGGAACTGGAGTGGTTGTTGGAGAAGAAATTATGGTTTCAGGAATTCCAGTTTGCCCTGGAAGCTCAATGCTGGCAGCAACAGTTGTTGGAGAAACAACTGCAGGTTCAAGAGCTTGAATCTCAGCTTCATGCTGAGAGCCAACAGCAGCAAAAGCCAAAGTGGGCTCTGAAGACAGAGCTGCATCGTGCTGGCAGAGTAGCTCTGAGTCAGTGAGAGTAGGTGTTTCCAACTCCTCTTCCTCTGAGGGGGAAGTTTGGGCTAAAACTGCCATCCACAGACTCAGACCCTGGCCGGTGGTCATCCAGAAGGTAAAAACCCAGCAGCCAAGAGTGCATCAGGGGCAGGCACAACCCCCTCTACAGATAGTGGAGCACACTGTGGTACAGCCCTTCACCCAGGCAGAGCTGATGGAGTTAGGGGTGAAATGCAGGGAGAAACCTGCCAGGCCTCTGCAGCTGCAGTTGTGGGACATAGGGGGTGGATGCTATTATGATCTCCAGAACAGAAATAGAGAAATTGACCACCATTACCACACATTCCTCCTTAAGGCAGTGTCTTCAGAACTGCCATGGCAACCCAGGAAACCATACTCTATGGGTGATGGCTGGCATTTGCACAGTCTGGCAGAATGCTGGAGACTTGCCAGGGGCAGTGAGTTGGTGGCAGATTTATGGAGCTGCCTCAGGTCCTTCGGGAACTAGGTATGAAGAATGTTGCTTTCAACCCAGTGTCCCGTGAGCCAGATGAGGAAGTGTTTATGGCAGGGATGAGGGACCTTCTTCTCTGTAGAGTCCAGTCAGCCCTTTTTGGGTCACTAGTGGCTAACTTGAGCCCCTGTGTGGGGCAGCCAATCAACACAATTACATAGATGGTAGCAGATTTGGGGGAGCTGGAGGCAGCACAGAATCATAAAGTTCTGAGGGCTGCTACCCATGCTACCACCCCCCAACATAAGAAATGGACCTATAAATGTTACTCAAACACAGATATGGGTAGATTTGATTGCGGCCAGGGCAGATAAAAAGAAAAAAGATCTAATAAAATCCTGTTAGAGCTTTGGCAGCAGCTTAAGCTACAACAGAGGATCCAGTCACTTAAAAAATGGAGAAAGGATGTGGCCCTGGCAGCTGCAAAGAAATGGCTGGTGTTCACGTTGCATGGTTGCAGGATTTCTTAATGAGATGGCTGAGAGAGAGGAAGATTCCCAATACCCATTATCCCAGTTTCAATGGGGAACTCGAAGGGACCCATCTAATTGGGATGTGTGGGTGGGGGCCAAGGCCCCATGTGAAATTGGCAATCCAGTTCTATTGTACAGCAGGTTTCGGCATTAGAAGATAATAGGTGCCTTTCTACTGCAACAGGAACAGCAACAGCTAAGAGAACGGTCAAGGCGGCATTGGCCTTGAGTGTGTTTGACCCTGCCAAGTCTTGTGAGCTTGGTCCTCTGAGGGGTTTGGATGGGGCTTGTGGCAACAGACAGAGTGCTGTAGAAGTTCATTGAAGTCAATTAATAAAGAACTGTGTGACTAGTTGCCTGTAATGGACTTTTTACCGTGGTGATTTGCACAGACAGCTGAGCTGTCTATCGTGGACTGAAACATCAAGAGCATAATGGACTCTTGGACTGCGACCAGAGGGGGCACCAGCTCCCTTGCTGGGAAGACCCACTGCTTGTGGACAGTATGAGAGATCTTGATGGGAGGGGCCATGGCCCCTGTGGAGGCCGTCCTGCACTGGGAAGCTGCTCTCACCCAGTTGCAGAGATGTACCAAGGATACTTTACAGCTTCAATGGACACAGCCCTGAGCTATACAGGCCCTCCCACCTACCATGGAGTAGGGGCTAGAGGTGGGCCTCCAGTTAACTCTCTGGGCAGAGTGCTCAGGGAGACATTATGAAGGACGTTGTAATTATTTTGATTATTGTATAACTTGTGCTGTTGCTGTAGGATATCTGTTTTTATAATGTATCGCACTCTTCACACAGGGGCCGTTGTGGAAGATATCTGTTGCATAGATAGTGAGGTGAGCAACCCTAAAGCGATGGAATATAGGGAAAATAGCTGTTAGGCTTGCTAGCTGGTTTACCGGCTGCAAGCACTTTTCCTAATTAGTGAATGAGCATGTGGCCGCACAGCATGTATACAGTTTATGTAAGGCTACGGGAGCTAGCCTTCAGTGCAGGGGACAGGGGATGGCGGATTGTGCATTGCGTGCCGCCACTGTGAGCGGCCATTTTTGCTGTTTGTTTTTCTGACAAACGATTTCCCCTGCCTGTTTACCAGTCTGCTGTTGTGAGAATTTATTAAACAGGAATGGCCCGGCACTTTCTGGCTCCACAATTTTTCTACTGTCTGCCCAAATCCAACCTGAACCTGCCTGACCTTGGCCACCAGCATTATAGACGTCACCATCAATATTTCTAATGCTTACACTGTGAGACATAGAAATGGGACCCTTACTCTTATTATTTTGTCCTCATAGTACATCCTTTTAATACATTTTTCTTTGTAATTATAAAGAATGATTTTAACTGTGATACCCTAGATTTCTACTTATGATCATAACAGTAAGAAAGTATTCCAATTAACTTGCATACTTTTATTCTCTTAACCATATTAATGAGGCTGTTTCTACACAGCCTGAGGGCTGAAAGCTAAGGAATCAGGAAGTTTTCATACTATCATAAAACGTATCAGGGAAAATGCTTCTGGGCCTGTTACCAGAAACTAAAAGTTCCTTACATACTAGATCCCTCTAATAAGCTAGGAGCTACTAGGAACTTATTTATGTTTTTATTATTTGTGCTTCCATTCCTAGGGCTTAGTCTAGTTTCAGACCGGTAGGACACATTTAGTCAATGACTTCCACACTGTTCTAGAAAGTTGTATGGAGAATTACAGAGAATTCTGGTGATAGTTACAGTCTAATTGTCTGGAAATACAAGGAGGGGTATAAAAATAAGATTTAATATTAACCAGAAACTTAGAATCCACTCAATAATGGTTTGAAGTGTAATCAACAGTCCACTGAAACAATCCCTGGCCTAAGAAATGAAAGGATATTTGCTTAAACAGAGTACAGATTCAGGAGGAATTATCCTTTAATGCTTTTAGTCTTCAAATAGCACACAACCATTGTCACCCCTTTTAAAGAGAAATACAGAAACAATAAGGTTATGGTTACTTAACTACCAATGTTCCTGAAAACGTCTAAATCTAAGATGGCTTCAGAATCAGGTAATGTTTTAGAAAAGCTTTTTAAGCTCAGGTTTCTTAGAGGAGTTAAGAAACCACCTGTCAACTAAGATACTTTTCCAGAGATGATGAAGTTTAAACATTTTGAGATCAGGAAAAGTCTGTTTATTGTATTTTTTTTATGCTTTAGAGTAAAGGCATACTCATCCACAAAAATTTTGTTTGTAAGATTGTATTCTAACTTAGGAAATGAATTGATGTCTCTCTTCTTTCTGTATTTACCATGATTCATTTAAATGGGTTATTTTCATTGTGCACAGGTGGTAAACTTATCTCACATGGTTTTTATAGAACAGTCTGTAATAGCAAGCCCTGAAGAGCTACATCTAATGGTATCATTAAAATGATTGTAAACATGCCTGTTGTGGCAGATGTGAGCTTTATTTCTGTTGATATACATTCAAATTGTTTGGTGAGATCAAACAAATGTAGAGTTCTAAGATGTCAAACATGTCCACATTCTAACAGGTTCTGTTTTTAAAGAGATCTGTTTCTTTAGAAGTCAGGACAGCTATAAAAGAGCCAGACTACAGATTAGATTCAAAGTCAAAACTCATTTTCTCTGATTAGAGCAAAATTCTCTGTATCTGTATCATTTAGCCAAACAGTTACCAATGAAAAGAGATCAAACAGAATAATATTGCGAAGATTAAAATAAGATGGTGGAGACATGTGTGTCTATTAACTAACTACAATTATTCTTAGGTTTTGTTTAAGACAAAATTAACTATTTTCTGTCATTAAATTTGATCTGTCCATCTCCTAACCCTTCTGCTCTTCATCACCATCCTTCTTTCCCTTATTTATTAGCTTACTTATGATAATGTCACACCATTTGTTCTAATTTTAGACCGGTTTTGCTTGAGAACTTTAAATTTAACTGTCTATCTGAGAATTATTTTAAAGTTTTTAAGCAAAACTTGGCTTTATTTTTTTCCAGTGACAAAAGAACTAGATTTCTATGGCACATTTTACAATATGATTTGTTAATATTAGCAGAAAATTATGGATTAAATATCTATATTGTTTTATGTAGGTAGAAAGACATGAAAATATAGCATGCTTCTTAATTAGTGCTAAAAATCATCAAATACTTTATATATGTCTGGTGTTTTATAAAAATGATCTCATTTAACCTCTTTTGGTCCAAAATAACATAGATAAAGAAACAGGATATTTTTTTAAAACCCTACACATTTATATTGCCTTTTATTTTTCTTTTGAAATAAATTTAGTTGCAGAAGCTTCTATTTAAAAACAGGCAAATATAGTCTGACCAATGGTGGTACAGTGGGTAGCACGTCAGCCTGAAATGCAGAGGTCCTAGGCTCAGAACCTGGAGGTCACCCGCTGGAGTGCTGACTTGTAAGCTTGAGCAGGAGCTTGAGTGGGGGCACTAGCTTGAGTGTAACATCACCAATATGATCCCAAAGGTTTCTGGCTTGAGCCATCTCCTTCCCCTCTGTACTTTCCACCCCATCAAGGCACATACAGGAAGCAATCAATGAACAACTAAAGTGAAGCAACTATGAATTGATGCTTCTCACTCTCTCTCCTCCCGTTCTCTCTCTTCCTGTCTCTGTCTCTTTCTCTCTTAAAATCAATAATAAAATGAAATAAAATGGGTAAACATATCACAGTATTATCTTTACAAGAACGTAGGGGAAATGGGGTTTTCTCTCTTTGGAAAAGATTAATACTCACCAAATAGTCCATTATTTCCCCTACATTTTCATGTATTTTTATAATTATTTTAAACCATAAAACTATTTTGGAAAACAAAATGTGAGAAGTGTCATATGTCTTATTTCTGGATGAATACAATAAAAATCTCTGGCACAATTTTTCAGTCTCTTCTTCTACTGTGTGCTCAGAAAACCATGGGCTGTGGACCCAAAACATCAAAACAGCCATGATGGCTGAGCTGCTGCAAGGGGAGCAGGGCCCAATGCATGCTCAAGTACGCTCTGGATGCAGAATGAGGCAGAAGTAAGACTTGTTGTATTGTGCACTGAGACTTGAGATTGTTTGTTGTCTCTCTAACCTAAGTAGTTTGTCTGACTTATCAAGTCTATTTTCATTTTTTTAAGAAATTGTAACCAGAAGTGAGATTTCCTCAAAAACTTATATTTGACATTGACCTAGTGATGGATCTTTGGACAAACAAGAGAACTGCTATTAGAGGCTTTCAGAGGATAGTGATTCCTTTCATACAGTAGCAAAACATTAGAATGATGTGAGCAGCAGGTCACGTACTTAACAACTTTGTGACACTAGCAAGCTCTATTAAGTAATAAAGGAGCTCAGTATAGGATTGGCTAGTTTGCAAGTAGAAGTAAAATGGGTAGAGAGAGTTTAATACTTAGCCTTGGAAAACAAATTGCATCATGGTAAGATGCAATAATAATCAATGACAATAGTGCAGAAGTCTTTATAGACAAATATCTAGTAATATACATCTTGTTGATTGAATTACCTCAAAACAAGGAACAAGTTAAGAATGGCACTCAATAACTTGGTAAAATGACTCAGGGAAATGACCAGATTAAGAGTATGTTTTGCTTGGTAATTCAAAAGCTTCTGCATAACCCTTTTATATATAATAAATAATGGAATAAAAAAGTAAAAATGTACAACATAGAAAGGAGCTGACTGAGTATGTTCTGGGTACATGGAGTAAATTAAAGTTTACTGGGTATTTATAAGTTCTACTGGTAAAGAAAATGTGAGTTTGTGGCAGGGAACTTTCAGAGATATAAAGTGTCTCTAAGTTCCCAAACTTACTATAAGCAGTAGGCTAGCTGGGAAAGTTCCTCAGTCTCCAAGTAGAGGATATACCCTTAAACCCACTTCCAATGGGAACAAGTATGATGGAAATAGAAAAGCATCCTTAAAGTTGAAGTCAGGAGGCACAAAGAACAATGAACTCTAGAAGCTCCCAAAAGATTTTAGACCCAATAAAGGACATTCCCCAACTCTGGTTTAGGGCCCCTCACTATGCCTGCTCACAGGAACCAAAATCTCTATGGACCATGACTGCTGTGTGGCTCTCAATTTTCTCTTCTCTTAATGGTATCTGTTCTGTTTTTGTTCTATTGTTATTACTATTACTTATCATTTATTATTGAGGGCCACGTATGTGTTTGTATATATAAGGAAAAGCTCCCTTAACTCATCTTTTTAGTTCATATGTTTCAGTTGAAAGTAGTGACATATCAGCCAAAGTGACCTGGAAGCAGAGATTGGATTGATCTTTGAGTTGTCTCACTTGAAGAAGAACTAGGTATGTTTCCTGATGGATTAATTGGAACAAAGGATTTTGGATAACAGATATAATCCTCAAATAATACTCCCCACGTACTTCATTAGTTCCTCTATATTTCCTCACTCCAAAGGTTAGGTAGAGCCAAGAATTAACTAGTCTTGGCCAATGAAAGGTTAATAGAGGTAACATGTATTTTTCAGGCCAAGAGAATTTTACTCATATTTGATTTCCAATCTCTCTCTTCCCCTAACTTGGCAACAGCAAACACTTGTGTTGAGCTAATGGTCACATGATTACAGTTCTGTGGATCACTGGGTTGCTGTATGAAACAAAATGGCGTTAGGATTTGGCAGGATGTGTAAAACTTTTGTGAAAATAAGAAATGGACTTTTGTTGTTAGGTTTCTGAAATAGTTTCTTTTTCTTTTTTTTTTTTTACTTTTTTATAACCTCACCTTTCTTGAATAAATACTGTTATTACCGCATTTAGTGTAAATTATGAAGAGACATACTGCTTTCTGGTTTCAGAATGAAAAAAATGTTTTCTTTTTTTATTTTTTAATAAATTTATTTGTTTATTTTTGTTCTAACATATTATAATAATTATGAAATCAATCTCTCTTCTCTTTGGAAGTCACAATACTAGAATCATTTTTTTTATGATTATTGTTTAATGTGTAGACCTAAAATAAAATTTAACACATAAAACAAATAAAAAATAGTGTCAAACCTGAAAACGACAATTATTTTCCATTTCTCAGTGTTACAGGAAAGTAATCTCTGCCCTAACATCTTAGCAAAAATAAATGGAACAAGGCACCAGTGAGTTATTTAAAGGACTCATTAACTTTCATATGACCCTATTTGTAATTGAGATAGTTGTGTCCTAGAAGTACCCTCCAAGAAATGATTAATGAGGTCTCCAAACATTCTAAATTGACTGACACGGAAGGGAGTGATCTTGTTCTTTAGCCAAACTTCTGTGAGGTCCAGGACAAAGGGAAAATTTACCTCTCATATAATTCATAATAGTGTCTAATACTGAGCTTAAAAAATGTAAGTATTCTTACTAAAGTTTGAAGAGTTCAATATACTAGGTCAATAAGAAAGTAAATTTATCAAAGTTTTCTCTGTAAATTGATCAAAGTTAAAGCAGATTTAGATATAGAAATCTTTTACCTAACTCATGATAGTAACAAACATTCCACAAATGCATTGAATGGCTCAGAATAATTAATTTATTAAATATTTTCCACTATTTTGTTCTATGAAATAAATAATACCTTATCTATTCCATAGAAGGTTGTTTCATCATAGTATATGTCCCCTTTGAGTAAATTATAACTAGATCCTTTCTTATGTTGAATAAGACCCAGGGACTATAGTTATCTGCATTAGTGATTAAAGTCTCCCTTTCACTAGTGTAACTTTGTTATAGCTGTAATTTTCAAGTAATATGTTAGAAGTGAATTTAATAAAATGTTAATATATATGTGTACTGTTGCAAATAAACTAAGAATTATATTTTCTAGTTTACTAAACTTTGAAAGCTTCTTTGAAGTTAAAAATGCCATAACAGTTTTTACATTTTATTTTCATTATTAATACTACATTTTTGAATTTTCCATCTAGTAGAGCATAAAAATTAATTATCATATAGTGGGAATACTAAGTTTATTTTATGCCATAATTTAGTATCCTTCAGCAGAGAAGTATACTTCTAAGACATTTACATTCTTTTCAGTTTCTTAATATGTATTCAAATTAATAGCTTTCCATATAGAACAAGGGTTTCAAGTCTTTTACCACTATTATTCTTGCTTTCTTAGATGAAAACTTTATAGAGAACTGTTTTAAAACGTATATAATGACAAAAGTGGTTAAGCGGTGTTCTAGGAAATTAGCTAACTCTATAATTTCCTCAATTATAAGGAAAAAGATGTTAATTTCCCTTATAGTTACTGCAATCAAGAATACATTTTCTTAAAAAAATAAACTTATGATATGGAATATTTGTTCATAATTAAGCAAACTCATTGTGACTATAATTTGAAACACTATCTGAAATGATAAAACTATCCATCATTCATTTATCCTTAAAGTTCTTTATGACTATTTCCATTATACGCACAAAAAGACAAAAACATAAACACCAAAAACCAGATTCTAAAATCTATAGTTCAATTCAAATAGCATGTGAATTATTTAGAGAAAAATGCTACTTTAAATATGTTTTATAAAAATATATGTTTTGTAATTTTCTGAATGGAGACAATATTTTTTAAAGTTGACATAATCTTGATTTCCTCAGCTACTACACAAGTGTCATATATGGCCTCATGTCTATATCTCTCTAATTATTGTGTGTTTTTTTCCCCAGAAGATATAACTAGACAATTTTTCTAAAATATCAATTAAGTCCCAAAAGTTTCTCATTCATGTTAGTTTACTGCATCAAGGCAAAATTCTCTGCCCAACATTTAAGACCCTGCATAGACTAACCACAATATATTCAATTAACTTACTGGGTGTTGCAAAAGTAAGTTAAAATTTTTTGTATGAAAATAATATAATAATTAATAAATAATAATACCAGAATAAACTCTTTAACATACAACTGTAAACCTATTTTTGCCACACCCTATATTTACTACTAACACTCAAGCTCGAACTTTTGCTTCTTAGGGATGCCTTTTTACTTTCTTCTGCCAAAATTTGCACTTGTGCAAGAGAAAGGGGGCTATACTGGACAGTGTTGGTGTTGCAGACTACAGAATACAGGATAATAAGCCCAAATGTAGGTTAGTAAATAGAAGATGAAAAGTGAAAGAGCAGAATTTGATGAGACAAGAGTGACCAGGAGAATAGGAAAATGTTGTATGCAGAAATCGAGTACTTTTAAAATTTGTTGAACATTGAGGTGTCGGTATGTTTTGAGGTCTAATTTGCTATCAGATGGAGCAATCTGAATTAAACTGTTTTGTAAGAGATATCAGTGCCCAATCTAGAGGGAATCTGAATGAGTAGAGACAACACAGGAGCAGTCTACCTGCTGTCCCACCTATAAACAAATACCACCAAGGTTGTTATATATTATTATTTGAATGAAGTAGGGGTTCCAAGATGGGATATTCTAATGAAAATTGCTTAAATTCTCTAGGCTTATTTCATGACTTACTTGAAGCAAATCAGAAAATGATTAAAATTGAGGTTCTTTTTTTTAACTTTCCAAAATGGCCATGTCCTAACCTTCACACTCAAATTAAAATTAACCTCTTTTATTGGGTAGAGCTTAGCCTAATGTAAAGTTTATGGAACAATATTTTAAGTTAGAAAATTTTAAGGAAAAACAACAACAAGGATAATCTCATCCCATGCCCATGATGTGGTAAGAAGATAATGGCTCCCAAAGATGTCCACTTTCTAATTCTCAGAACCTGTAAGTATGTTACTTTACTTGCTAAAGAGACTTTGGTGATTTAATTTAATTAAAGGGCCTTGGCGATCATGCTGGATATAATGCAATCTAATCACATGAGTTGTAAAAAGTAGAGGACCTTTCTCAGCTGTAGTCAGAGAGTGATGGCCACATAAAAATGATTAAATTCATTTTTGCTCATTTTTAAGTGTAGATGTCTTTGTGCAAGAACTGGAGAGACCTTTAGAAGCTGGAAAATTCAAGAGAATGGATTCTCCCCTGAGGCATCATGTAAGGAGATTAGCCTTCCTGACAACTTAGTTTTAGCCCGAGTTGTCAGACTTCTGACCTATAGAACTATAAGATAATAAATTTCTGTTGTTTTCAGCACTAATTTTACATTAATTTTTTACAGCAGCAATAGAAAACTAATATCCATGCAAATTCCATTCCATTTTCCTGAATTTGTTCATGATCTTCATCCAGTGGCCTCAGGCTTCCATCTTTATCTGAACTGCAATTGTAAATTCAGAGCTTGAAGAAAACTTTTAATTTCTCTGAACAGTCTTCTTCTGTTATTGTATTCACTATTCCTTCCACTCTCAAACTACAGAACCTATAGCCCATTTCATGCAATAGGACTCTGAATTGCTATTTAAATTTTTTTTCATTTTATTTTTGCTGCCAGACTAGACTGTAAACATATCACAAGTATGATTTAAATGTATCCTTCTTTTGTATCTCTTAGTGCACCTGGAACAATGTACTTTTTATTGCCCACAAATATATGGAGTAATAAAATTAATCATTTGAATCCTTTTCTTCCAACCCAGGGAAATATCCCTTCATTTTCATTTACTGTGCCATCTCTATGATACTTTATGATGAATGATTTAAATACATTGCAAAAGATCATTCTCATTTCTTTGGAATTACCTGCCGGATTCACTATTTTGAATTTATATAAAACCTGCCATGAAATTTCTTGTATTGACTTACCATCATTCATTGAAACAAATTTCTGGAGTCAAATATGCTAAACTCAGTCTCATTCTAAAAACTTTCATTTAAGTTTTTAACATTTGAGTCAAAATAGCCATAAATTAGTTGCCAAACAAATCTAATTTATGTTTTTAGCAATTGCATGTGAGTCATGCTGCCAGTATTTTTGCCTTGCTTGTTGAAAATTATTCCTAATTGAAAAGTACTGTAAGCAGTAAAATATGAAGAAAATAAAAGCCACCAGTACTTTGAAGTTTATTGGTTACAAAAATTGGATAGGTTTTCCTATATTAATTTTGATGAGAATGGAGCCATTCACCTTTTTTTCTGCTTCATTTTGTCACCTCATTCTAGTTATGGAATAAGTTGGTAATTTGGAGGTAATTTTCAAGACCAGACCATTTCCAAAAGTAGAAGCTATGTTCTTATAAATAGATATAATTATGTTCATATGTTTGGTAGATGAATCCAGTGATGTGTGTGTTGAACAGAAGCTTTCATGAATAGTTTCCTCAATTCTTTGGAATTTCACTCTTGAATTGATCAATGAAGGCAATTCAATCTAAAAAATTATGCTTTATCATAAACACAAATTTTATCTTGCATGCATATACTTAATTGTGTTAGGTAAGCTTTGGAGATATTAAATAATAAATTATAAATTTACTCCATGAGTTATATGCTAACTTTTAACTATTAAAATACTTAGTTTCTTCCAGTATATTAAATCTAGTTCCAATGCATGACAATATATATAGTCATAGATTTTAATTTTTCATTCACATAGACAGACATTAAATAAATATAAGTCTATATGTAATGTTTCTAAATTACATTTTAAGTTTTTAAATAACTATATTGTAAGTTATGTAAAACTGAATTTTATCTAAATTAACTACATGAGCATTATGTAATTTCTTTGTAAAATGAAAAAATTCAAGTTTGTTTTGTATATCAATAAAATGAGATTGTATATAGCATGATATTATGGCCAGCTTCATTTGCCCAGAAATATTGAAAAATGAGGTTTCATTTGGCATTGTCTATGATAAAGTATGTATCATCTGTTCTCATTACTCTGCAAGACTAAAATTATTATCAATGGGAATCTTTCAAGGACAGGAACACTGTTCTGTCTAATGGAGTAGGCTTTTGGGATAGGTGGTCAGATGAGCCGAAGAAATTTATATAACTGAATTTCCTATAGAATAACCACCTATTATTAGAAACATGGCTATGTTCAGGTAAATGCTTTTTAATACTGGTGACTGGGGGAGATTAAGTCCTGAAAAGAGAAGGCTCTTCCAGACTAGACTACACTACTTGGCAAGTCACACACAGCTGGAGTTCACTTAGTCTCCCAATATGGATAGGTACCTCATCCTACTGTCCTGAGATATCTTTGCTTGTCAGTTAAGTTCTGTCTCTAAGGGTGAATTGCAGAGACAACAGATAAGAATGTCCACCATATTGGGCTGAGAGGTGGATTACATAAAGAAATGCCAAAAGCACTCTGTACAGCCCTGACAATGAGGAACTTTTCAGTGAATGGAAGCTGCTTTTTTGAAGACTGAGTTATCATATGTAAACAACAGAATTTGGTATTTGTTGAGAAAGCAATCAGTGAACAACTAAAGTGCCACAACTACGAGTAGATGCTTCTTATCTATCCCCTTTCCTATCTGTCTGTTCCAGTCTGTCTCCTCCCACCTCTTACTAAAAAAAAAAGAAATTGCTACTTGTCACACTAACTGACAGAGACACATTCTGCAAAATGTGTCTTTAGGTGATTTTTATGTGCAAAGATCATGGAATATACTTACGCAAACATAGATGTGTAGCCTACTACACACCTAGGTTATGTGGTATAGCCTAGTGCTCTGAGGCTACAAACCTGTACAGCATGTTATTGTCCTGAATACTGTAGGCAGTTGTAATACAATATTATTTGTGTATCTAAACATAGAAAAGATACAGTAAAATATAGTATAAAATAGTTTTAAAATGGTGTATCTCTGTAGGGCACTTTCCATGAATGAAAATTGCAGAACTGGAAGTTACACTAAGTCAGTGAGTGGTGAGTAAACAGTGAAGGCCTAGGACATCACTTTCCACTGCTGTGCAGTTTAAAAACACTGCACACTTAGGCTACATCATACTTATTTAATTTTTTATTCTTCAATAAAAAATTAAACTTAGCTTTCTATAAGTTTTTTATTTTGCTGTATAAACTTGAACATTTCTTTACACTTTTCTTTTGTAATAACATTTAGCTTAAAACACATTGTACAGCTGTACAGAAATATTTTTTCTTTCTATTCTAATTCTATAAGCATTTTTTCTATTAAAGTTTGTTAGGTTTTTTTTTTTTTACTTTTTAAAACATTTTTATTAAAAGCTAAGATACAAATGTACACATTAGCCTAAGCCTACACAGGATCAGGATCATCACTTGTCACACTAACTGACAGAGACACATTCTGTGAAATGTGTCTTTAGGTGATTTTTATGTGCAAAGATCATGAAATATACTTATGAAAAAGTAGTAAGTATACATTTGTTCAGGGGCCATAACATGCACGGAGCTCTCAGCTCCCAGGATAACAATGCCTTCTCTCTGAACACTTTCTGAAGGACCTACCTGAAGCTTTTTCTGAAGAGGTCTCACTTTATCCACAAATATGTCCTTGGTGGTTTGTATGGCTTGTTTATTTCCTTTTTTTAATCATAGATTTGCTTGTAATAAAACAGACAATGCACCATGAACATTCTGTTTTATTAATGAAGATCTTTTGGTGTTTGGGTACATGTTTTCAAACTTTTTAAGGCGTTTATCGAGGCCTACAAAAGCTTCTGCTAAACCTGTGACTGAATTTTCTTGACTTTCTTCTTTCCTTCTCCAGTTTCCTTTTCTCTTGACTTTCTTAAGCTACATGCACCTATTTCCAGCACCGGCATTCTCTCATAAGTCAATTCTTCAAGAACCACCATTAAGAGCTCCTCAATGTCATCCCCATCCACACCTGACTTAAACTTGTTGCCATTTCAGCCAAGTTGGTTTTTGCAACCGTTGTGCTATGATCTTATGAGGGCTATGCTATTAGTACCAAGTGATAGGAATTTTCAAGCTCCATTATAATTTTATGGGGCCATCTGCAGTCTCTGACTGACAGAGACATCGTTATACAGCACATGACTATAATGTTACTTTCCCCCTGAAACTGCCCCTCTAAAGTACCAGGCCATGTTTCAGACATTCACATCTTTCACCGAGATTCCAGAGAATGAGCCACAGTGCACATTCTGTCATATGCAGATTCTATGGCAGAATGGCTAGTCCAGTTGCATGTGTTTCACTAAGCATAAGTATACCTCTGATTCCCTTTACACTGACAATTATATACAATAAAATAATTACTCCCGCTAAATATACCTAGTGTCACATGGTTAGATACTTTTCATCAATCCATTAGAGCAATTATATTATTGAGAGCTTGCTTTTTAAATATACATCTAATACTTCTAAATATATTTTAAATAATTTATATTGATTTTTTCTAATAATGATAATTCTAGAAATTATTTTAGTCTGTTTTAAATAAATGCAGACAAATATAAAATTGGTACAAATGCTAAATGCCTATAAACCAAGAATAGTTCTAAACAGGTTATCAATTGTCCTTTTAAACATTTTGTTGTATATGTATACAAATGTATATACATGTATACATACACACACACTCACACGCATACACAACCGTGTCCCATAGTCGGGACCATATTAAATGCTGTTTTGTAATTTTCCTTTAAAATATATTATGAAAAATGTACATGTCATTGGACATATTATATATAGTATATGTAAAATATATTGAATATGCATATATACTTATGTATATATACATACCCATATACATATGTATACATGCATATAATATATGTATTAAATATATATGGTTAATGTATATGCATCTTAATAAGTTCATATTCTATAACTTACTTAAATTTTCCTTTTTTTGATAAATGTGTACTTTCCATTTCCACTATTACTACCCATGCTGTAATGCACAACCTTATGTAAATGTCTTTGTATACACATCTATTTCTATTCTTTGAATGAATTCCTTGAAAAGGAAATTTTGGGCAAAGAATATACACATTAATATTTTTGGTACATTCTGCCTTTAATAAACCTGTTACTGATTTTTGCTACCACCAGCAATGGCGAGTCTTAAAGCTGGTTTGAGTGTCATCCTGTTCTCACTGTTTTTCTTCTATGAGTTATGGCCTATGAGCTGCTGCCTGAGAGTCATTGCTCTCCTCCTGATCTCACTCCAGGCCCTGTGACCATATTTTCTCAGAGAAGCTTGGCTGGGCCCTTGCCCACCCTGACACCCCCTTGCTGATATTTTGACTCCTTAGGCCAAACTCATCTTATTGCATATTTTCAACAGCAACTTCTTAGGAGATATAAAGGAAAATAAGGATAAACACCAACATTTAATGAATAAAATTTTTACAATGTTTGAAAAAAATAGTAGGCTAAGGGCTGTAAATGCTTATATAAACGATTAAATACTATTATTGATATTTTCCTTTTCAATAAAAGTCTGAAGCTCAGCATATCTTAATTAGTTCCTAAGGATGAATGGTTAATGAGTAGCACATTTGGGTTTATATCCACAATCCTGTAATTTCAAATCTATTCTCTCTGTTTTATTATGATAAAAACACTTAACATGAGCTCTATTCTCTTAATAAATTTTAACTGTACAATACATTACTGTTGACTATAAGTATACTGTTGTGAAGCAAATTTATAGTTTACTCATTTTATTTTTGAAGACTTTATGCCTGTATATTTCTAACTCCTGATTTCACCCTCCCCTTCACCCCCATTTCCACTATGCTAGTATTTGGCTTTAAAACTAAGTCTATTCATGATCAAAACCACCATATATCAACTGTAATATACTGTCTGCTTTTGAGGAATTAAAAACAAATTTAGGGCTTTGCCAGCATTAAAAGGCATAATTCTAGAAATTAATTTTAGCAATAAATTACTGTGTAATGAAAAATGTAAATTTGGATTGGGGTAATTCTAGACTGATCTTTTTTTTTTTAACAAATATCTGTTATTGGATATCATAATAAAAGATTATTAGTTAAATATTTTCTTATAATGATTGCAAGCATTCTCTAAGAATTTTGTAGTTAAAAATATATTCACATAATTAGGATGGAGTAGAAATTTAAGCAGGCTTGTAAGTAACTGTTTTCGGTATTTATTTGACAGGCTAGCCTATTCAATGTGCATTGAATGGGTGTTATGGTGTAGGAACACACTGTAAATTCAGTTTTTGAAAATAAGCACTACCTTAGTCAGCTGGACTTTCTCTAATATAAGCACATTCCAGCTTCGGGTTGGCCAGGGTCGCTGGCCTAGTCTGGACTCGGTTGGGGCATCCCATCCAGATAGCTCTGTTCCACACACTTCTCTTTATCCTCTGGAACCAGTGAGTTAGCCCAGGCATGCTTTTCTTATGGTGGTGGCAGAAATACAAGAGAAAAAATGGAAACATAATATTTCCTAGGCTTGAAACTGACACAGTGTTACCTTGGCCTCATTCTGATGGTCTTAGCAAGTCTCATGACCAAACTCATAGTCAAGGGATGGAAATAAAATCTCTCTTCGCGGGAAGAAGTCATGTGGAAAAAAGCTCAAAGATAAAAAGAAAAGGGTCACTAATGCAACCCACCACCACCACAATTGCATTTTCTTTGATAATGTATTCTAGTTCCAAACTAAGGTATTTAAGTTGTATTCTTAATTGTTTGATCATAGGATACAGTGAAACTTTCTAATTTCCAGAGGGAGGACAGAGATGCTGGGGATGTCTTGTTTTTGGAGTCGGGTGTTTTCTTCCTATGAAATGATATTGCTTGTGTGCTTTCTCCTGTGCATCTCTCTGGGCTCAGTTTTCAGCACTAAAACCTCAAGAAGTGACTCATGAAACTAGTCACCACTATATCCACCCACTCACCCTCATGCCACAGCCTCCAAATCTGTGGGTGCTCTGTCACATAAGCATGAAAACGGAAGAATCCAGACTTCCTATTCAACTCGGGGGCCAAAAAGTTATGTCTTAAAATTTAAAAAGAGCATTTGAGAGTAACTGTCAGATAAATAACTTGATTGGTGGGGAACCTGATCCTAAGGTGACTCTTCCTCCCAGTGAGTTAGCAGAAATTGGAGGAGGGAATTATAGCCCAGGAACATGACTGAAGATAGAAAGCCGGAAATGTCTACAGCAGCTGAGTGGGTGAACATATTTTGTCTAAAAAGATAAGGCAGCTGAACAGAGAGTGAGAAGACATGAGCCAAATTTACACACACAAATTGTGGAAATAATCTCTGAATATCCAGTTTGGGATGTGAGGGAGATAGCAGTGCTGTGCATGGCCATCGATGAGAGAACACATAGGTTAACGATACCTGAGAAACAGCATAGTAATGCTTCCAAGATGCCATAGAAGAGCTCGTGCCAGTAAGGAAAGGTGTTCTTTTTTGTTTGTTTGCTTTTTAAACTTGTTTACCAAGAAATTTCAGTTACTGGTAAAGGTTCAACTATGAAATATTTTTGTTTGCTTGCTTGTGTTGCTTTTAAGAATATTTAAAAATACAATCAAACAAAAGGAGGTATCCATCAGGAAGAATTACTCTTAGGTAATCAGGAGGAAAATGCTATTTCAAAAGGGCATATATTCCTTGCTTTGTGTTTGATTTTAAGTGGAATTTAAAAGTTAGAAAATTTTTACCATCTTTATAGTCTTAGAGTATATCTTTAAATGATCTAAAAGAGGAACCAAAGATCTAACCAAGTGTTGACTCATTTGTCCAAATGTAAATATACGATACATCAATTGTTTCTTATTTTCTGTGACAGATAGGAATTGTCTTTATATAAGTAATTTTGTGTCTATAATTAGCAGTTGTATGTTTTAATATTTTATTTTCTTATATATTAAATTTGACACTATAATCTCAACAATTAAGACCTAAATAACTCATCAGATTTCACAGAAAAATGTAAACTCTTGTGTCACAGAATTACTACTTAGAAATATCCAAGTTTACATTAAGGCAGAAACTAAAGATAATTATAAATTCTGATGTTATTAATATGACTTTAAATTTCACTTGTTCTAAATATCTCAGCTGTATATCTTTCTCATATTATTTATTATAGATAAAAGTCTCTGAGACAATTTATACATTGTCCAGTAGTAACCATTGATATGCTGGTATAAATAGGTATTTCTGATTCTATAATAAGCTTTAAAAGGAACAAGTCAATAAAGAAAAAACTATTATGGGAAAAAGGTTTGCCAATAATTACTAATATATTCTGGTGTATGGGTCTTCTTTGAGAATGGCAAAAGTGAAAACTCATAAATATAGATGTTAGAGTGTGTGTGTATATGCATGTCTGTGGATACTGTGTACTTGTGTGTGCCTATGTGCCCCTCTGTGTATAACAGGAGGTGTTCACATGCAAATGTAAGCTATTTATACACACTTATGCATACATGTTGCATAGGTTATATATATATATATAATCTATCCATCCATCTATTTTCTCTACTTATCTTCTGCTTGGCTAGGTAGTACCATTAATATCTTTTATTATCATGGAAAATTTTGCAACCCTAGGTTACTCGGCCACCTGCTGGGAGTGTGCTGTATTAGCTTATGATTCATGTAAGCATCTTTGTATGCCCCCTCATCTTTTGTTACTAAAGAAATTTTATGTCCTAAGACTTCATCTTTATGAATCTCAGTTTTCTCACATACAAAATAAAAATAGAAATATTATTGTAAAAGTATTATTGAAACATAACTAAAGTTATGTATATAAAAATATCTTGTCAGAGCAAATGATTACAAATTGAAATGGAGAATTGAGAAAAGAAAGAGTTCACTCGTGACTAAAAAAGGAATTCAACAAAGTAACCAAGTTTATTTGTATTTTTAAAATTTTTAAAAGTTGTGGCCCTAGCCATTTGGCTCAGTGATAGAGCATTGGCCCAGCATGTGGATGTCCCAGGTTCAATTCCCAGTCAAGACACAGAGGAAAAGCAACCATCTCTTTATCCACCCCTCCCCTTACCCCCCTGTATCTCCCCCCCCATTTCCTCCCACAGCCATTGCTCAATTTATTTGAGCATATTGGCCCCAGGTACTGCCCCGGGCGCTAAAAATAGCTTGGTTGCAAGCATGGCCCCAGATGGGCAGGGCATTGGCCCCAGATGGGGGTTGTGGGTGGATCCTAGTCAGAGTGATGCAGGAATATGTCTCTGTATTACCCCTCTTCTCACTTGGAAAAAGAAGAAAAAAATGCATTTAAAGTCTACTTTTAAATGTCTATATATATTCATAGATATTTCTTATTTTATTTAAAGTTGTATCTGTTGAACTGTGATTTATCAAAGAAATATATACATACAGTATTGACATGTGTACACACATTTCTAATTCTCTGATAATGCTTTGAAACTGTGGAGCCTGCATACTACAGTGTGAAGATAAAATATCTGAATTGCAGTTTGCATATTTTATCACATTTAATCTTCGTACATTCTTAAATGCAAATTTCATCATTGCATGCTATGCTCAAACCTGCAATGTCTACCTTTGCCTGCATAGCACATTACTAACTAGTTTTTTAGATTGTTATTCCAGGGTCTCAATCTGGCGACAATTACCTTTTCTAAGATTATCTTCTACTTCTGTTCAATGAAATTCTGTGCTTGAGTCAGACCAGTGTATTCATTCTACCCACAACTCTGCAGACAGCACCCTCACCTGTATATTTGCAGCTTCCTTTCCCATCCGAGATGGGTTTTCACCTTGGACAAAGATTATACATCCGATATCCTTCATATAAAAGGTTTACCTTCTACCTGGTAGTATTTTTGGATAATCCCAGGCTGTGATTATCCACCAGAGTCATCTGAAAAAGTAATATCTTTATTATTAGTCAAAATTATTAATTTACTTATTAATAAAAAATTTGATGTTTTTTCTTAGTAAAGATTTAATTGTATAATAAAATAAGTGTTATAAAACAGGCTATTAGGTTGATTAATTATAAATTTTTATGAAGTAATAAAGTATTCTCTGAGTTATCTTATAATGTTATTTTTTCTCTATATATGTATAATATGAAAAATGAAAACAAAGTCAAATACTATATTATGACTTGCGGGAAGGTGGTATTATGATTTCTTATAACTACCAGTGCTAGCTACATCAAAGCCTCTGAATATCAGGAACTCAGGAGAAAGCTCTTTGCTGTTCAAATACTAATGGTTAAGACTGACATGTAACTGTATGGATCTTTTATACAAATTTAATATACCATTTTTCAATACCTCTACTTTTCTTTATTCCATTTAAGAACTATGATCTCTTACCTTGAATAGATGGGTTTCACTTTTGCCCCTACAGTTTAGTCTCCCCCAACAGCCAGAATAATCATATTAAATGTCGATATGATCATTTAATTTTATTGTTCAAACACTCCAATGACATCGTGTCATAGTTTAAGATAAAATCCAAACTTCTTGTTTATGACCATCATGTTTGAACTAGACTACCTCTGACCACTCCTCCTGCTGTTCATTTCACCTGAACAAGGCCAGCCTCCGGTTACTTCCACCAGAGCTATCAGCCTTGCTCATCAGTCATCTCTCACCACACATCCCCACATCCTAGAAAAACCTCCCTTAATCACCTCAGGGAGTACATCTCCATCATTTGCTATTCACTCACACTGCTTTGTTTGTCACTGTGACATTATTACTACCTATCATGATATTTTACATTTATTATGTCTTGGTAACTATTTTAGTCACAACACTGAAGTTACCATCTAGCGCAGGGGTCCCCAAACTACGGCCCCCTGAGGCTATTTATCCGGCCCCCGCCGCACTTCCAGAAGGGGCACCTCTTTCATTGGTGGTCAGTGAGAGGAGCATAGTTCCTATTGAAATACTGGTCAGTTTGTTGATTTAAATTTACTTGTTCTTTATTTTAAATATTGTATTTGTTCCCGTTTTGTTTTTTTACTTTAAAATAAGATATGTGCAGTGTGCATAGGGATTTGTTCATAGTTTTTTTGTTTTGTTTTGTTTTTGTGTATTTTTCTGAAGCTAGAAACAGGAAGAGACAGTCAGACAGACTCCCGCATGCGCCCGACCGGGATACACCCGGCACACCCACCAGCTCTGCCCACCAGGGGGCAAAGCTCTGCCCCTCTGGGGCATCGCTCTGCTGTGACCAGAGCCACTCTAGCGCCTGGGGCAGAGGCCAAGGAGCCATCCCCAGCGCCTGGGCCATCTCTGCTCCAACGGAACCTCTGCTGCGGGAGGGGAAGAGAAAGACAGAGAGGAAGGAGAGGGGGAGGGGTGGAGAAGCAGATGGGCGCTTCTCCTGTGTGCCCGGGCTGGGAATCAAACCCGGGACTTCTGCATGCCAGGCCGACGCTCTACCACTGAGCCAACTGGCCAGGGCCTCAAAGTTTTTTTTTATAGTCCAGCCCTCCAACGGTCTGAGGGACAGTGAACTGGCCCCCTGTATAAAAAGTTTGGGGACCCCTGATCTAGCATATACAACATATGTTCAGTTAACCTATTTTGAATAAGTGAATTAATCTTTTCAAACACCTAGATTAGAAATATACACATGTCCCTTTTAGTTTACAAAATTAGGATGTTGACTATGATATTTTTTAAAATGACTGCCTGGTCTAATATCCAAAGATGAGACTTCTCTTTGGTCTCAGGGCTGCAGCTTCATGCCACATCTCAGCATCTGTTTATGAAACAGTTGTAAATATTACTTGCTTTTTTCCTTGTCACTTGGGGTTATGAAGCTGATGAGAAAAATACTCTAAATACTGAGTCATTTTTTAGCAGCACATTATTATTATTTCTTGGGCATGACTAAAAACATGATTATTCTATTTAATTCCAAAGAATAATGATAGTGTACATTTGGTAAAAATCTCCTAGAAATAAGTTTATACAGAACACAGGATATTAAAATACATTTTTTTAAAAAGTTGCCAGACATACTAAACTTGTAAAATGTCTGGCTCTAAGCTGGTTTGAGGTTTTGCTTAGACTCCAAATATAGGCTGGTGAGTTTCATGTGTCCATCTCTATAATTACTGATTTCCATGGGGATGCAATTTTGGCAAAGTAGGTTTATTGTTTTCAGTGAGAACAACAATAATATTTTAAATAAGATGCATTAACATTGTACTCTAGTGATAGCTTCAATTTCATGGCTGGATACACATTTAAAGACTAAATTTAGTACATATCATTGAAATAAAAGCCAGTCACTGGGTAGACACAAGCATACACACAAAAAAGAAACAGAGAAATTTCCTATATATTAACCAAGGTAAGAACAATATAAACCAAAAAATATATAAACTTGAACAACAATAAACACCTTGTCATAATGGTTAACAGTTTCTAAAAAAAATAGTATAATTAACATAAATACTTTCTATTATTATCCTTTGGCCACATTTCTGAGATAAGAATGGATTCAATGAGCCTGACCAGGCAGTGATGCAGTGGACAGAGTGTCGAACTGGAATGCAGAGGACCCAGGTCACCCTTGAGACCCTGAGGTCACCAGCTTGAGCGTGGGCTCATCTGATTTGAGCAAAAAGCTCACCAGTTTGGACCCAAGGTCTCTGGCTTGAGCAAGGGGTTGCTTGGTCTGCTGAAGGCCCACAGTCAAGGCACATATGAGAAAGCAATCAATGAACAACTAAAGTATCGCAACAAAAAACTGATGATTGATGCTTCTCATCTCTCTCCGTTCCTGTCTGCCTGTCTGTCTGTCCCTATCTATCGCTCTCTCTGACTCTCTCTCTGTCTCTGTAAAAAAAAAAGAAAAAAAGAATTGATTCAATGATTTGAGTAACAAAACATCTCCAAATATAATTGCTGGATTTTTTATTTGTCACAGGTTGTGAACATATGATGTAACTTTGGGACACTGCCCATAACAACAACAACAAAAGTATAAAATGAATAAATCCCCCCCAAAATTTGTCCCAGCCTTGTTATATTTAAGTGATTGACAAAACAACTTCCTTGGTTATTTTCTTTTTATCCACATATTCCTCATTACAAAGGTAAATAACATACTTTAATCATAATTTATAAAAAACAATGATTTAATTCTATAAATAAGCTTTAAAAAAATAAAGGATTACATATAATGAAAAAATACTGGGTCCTAGTCAGAAATTCACTTTTTTGGTAAATTCACTAAAACTATAATGAAAAAAAATTTAATCTATTACTTAAGTTGTAAAGAAAAATAGACATTTTTTGGTTGCTCATCACTGACCTCTCATCATACATATTATACCCTTTTAAAAAAAAGTATTATAAAGTATCTGTAAATAAGCTTAAATTCTTTATGTGTTTAAGTTTTTCATAACACCTTTAATATTATTTCATGCTACTTTATTTGCTTGACTAAAACCATAAAGTCTCTGGGAGCATTTACTCTGCCTTAGTTGTTTTTATTTCCAGTACTACGAATAGATTACTACAGATTAGTTAAATGTATTACTAAGGTCCTAAAATTTTTAGAGACCCCTTTAAATAAACAAGATTGTAAATTTGGCTAAGGAAAAATGTATGGCTCCCAGAAAATTAAGCCAAATCTTTTTAGTCTAATCTGTTATTCATACTTGATTTCAACCCACATTTCTAACCTGATTTCTGCTTATTTATACATAGATCTTCTCATTATTTCAATGTATGTCATATAAACATTGTATTGTCATATAGACAATGTATGTCATATATATATATATATATATATATATATATATTTTTTTTTTTTTTTTTTTCCCATTTCATTTTTCCTGTCTGGAATGTTGCTTTTTCTCCACTGGTCTTATTGAAAGCTTAGACTCTATTAAACCTTAATTCAAAACCAGTCTTCTGAAATAACTAGAATAACAGCAGATAGCTAGACTAGATCAGTATCTATTTGGACCATCTATAGCAAATGTATAACCCACAGACATTTTTAGCAAAGTTACTATTTAGAAGTAATATTCTAAGAGGCTGTTCTTTATTTATGCACATACCTTAGCTCTTTAAGATTCTTAAATACATAAAGAAACATTACATAGATTATTTCAGAAAGTTTACACGCATACTTTAAGGACACTTCTTTTTAAAGCAGTTGTATATAACCTAATAAACCAACTGGAATTTATTAGCCTGTTTCTATAGATAGAAAATTAAGTATTAGATTAAATTATGAAAAAATCTTCATCACTGGTAATTACACACAGAGCCTATACATTTATTTATTATTAAAAACATCTTTTACTTACTTACTATCCACTGCTCTTAGAGGGGTTTTGGAGGATGCTTTCTGTGCCCTGTGTGGGTGTGGTCTGAACAGGAAGAAATAGAGAACAGTGCTAGTAAATGCATAGATGTAATTAACAGAGTTATTTTCAAGATCTTAGACAAGTTTCTTAAATTCGCAGGACCTCAATTTCTTCAGAAATTAAACTTGGAATGAGATGAGCCTCCCTTATAAGTTTTGTTTTGTTTTCTGTTTTGCAGGTTAAATGGATATATGTACACTATTTAGAACACTGGCCTGCTTAAGAACAAACTCTCCATTATTTTCAGCCATCAGTAAATAAGAACACAATGAAAACTCCTATATAACCAGGCAAAAAATTAAATCATCATTTTTGATAGGTTAGTTTTAGAATAACAATTTACTTGCTAGTGTGCCTGTCATTCTAAATTTCCTGGAAAGTGACATGTGAATTATCCTTGAGCAGAAAGACCTTTTCCGTTGTTGTTTATGGATGAAACCAGGGAATCTCTTGAGGGATCCTGAAGTAACTCTGCCTCGGAAAGCTCATCTGTTGAGGCAGAAAGAATACATGTACCATGCTCTGTACTGACTGAGCATGAAGCGTGGTTGCAGCCCACAGTCATACAAGGTAACATCAGAGATACATCTTCAACTAGTTCTCAGAACTCACAATTAAAAGTGTGGTTACCAACATGGCTAAGCATATCAGTAGAAACAATCACAGTATAAGATAGGCAAATTTAGTTCGGGAAAGAGGAATCTTCGCCAGTGTGGGGGACTGGTTTAGGGAATAATTTTTGGAGGCTAAGAGATAATGATTTGAAGCCAGATTTACCACTCTAGAGCTCTGTGATTTGGAGCAAGTTACTCTATCTCTTTTTGAACTATGAACTGGGCATAATTGTAATAAGTATAGAGAACACAAACCCAGTGCTATCAAATGGCGACTGCTTTGAACCATAAAGTCAACAAAATATTACTCTGGTAATTTTTAAAATTCTAGTCAGAATAATCTTATTATATTGGTTCCAAACTAATCACAGTCAAGCACCTCACATGGATGTTTCGGTAAATGACGGACTACATTTATGATGGTGTCCCATAAGATTATAATGGAGCTGAGAAACTTCTATCACCTGGTGATGTAGCTGTCATACTGTGAAGCAAAACATATTACTCACAAGTTTGTGGTGATGGCAGTGTAGACAACTCTATTTTGCTGCCGGTTATATAGAAATGTGGCACATTCACTTATGCAGAGTACATAATATCTGATCATGACAATAAATGATTATGCTACCAGTTTATGTATTTACTATGCTATACTTTTATTGTTATTTTAGAATATACTCTTTCTGGTTATAAAAAAATAGTTTGCTGTAAAATAGTACGTGATGAGGAGGCTCATACATCTCATGTTCACCATGTCTTTTGATAGCATCATTTTTCTCTTTTGCTTGATTTAATCTCATGTTTTATATAATAGCATGTTATACAGGTTTGTAGCCTAGGAGAAATAGATTGTACCAAACAACCTAGGTGTGTAGTAGGATATACCCATATAGGTTTATGTAAATGTCCTCAATGATGAAATTACCTAATGACAATTTCTCAGAACACATCCTGGTCCTTAAGTGGCACATGTCTATGGGAGGGGCTCCTTTCTGAGCATGAGTGTTTTGGTAAATTGAGCAAGACAATGTTTTCTGGCATGCAAGCTAGAGGGAACTCTCTGCTACATATTCTTTCCTGTCATGTCATTTATTTTCCTGTGAAACAAACCCCATCCGACACCCCTCGGATCTCCCAGCAGGGTTGAACCAACTCTTTCACCTCTCTCTCTATTCCTAATTATTATTACATAATTGTCATATGCTTTTATGCTTTTCATTCCTTTTGTAGTTCCATAACCAGAGGTAGTGATAAGTCAAGATACTATTGCTGGCCAGTGGGAATAGAATTAGTGCACCGGGGAGCTTTGATCAAGAATTATAATTCTACTTGGTTGAAGGCATTCTGTGTTTTTAAAGGCTCTCAGTTTGCATTCTTCCAGTTAAAAGAATGCAAACAATTCTACAGTCCCATCTCTTTTATTCCCCCTTATTCTGTTTTTTTTTGTTTTGTTTTGTTTGTTTGTTTTTCCCTCTTCCTCTTCAAGATCCCTCTGTGTACTTAGGGCCTGCCTGACTGAAACAGTTTATTCAGAATTTACTAAATTCTTTTGATTCCAAAAGTTACTCTTGATGCTGTTTTCTTTTTCTTATATAATAAATTTTGCTTCAAAGCCATAATTACTTAAAAACAAAAGGTTAAAAAAACAAAAACCAGCGGAGTGGTGGATAGAAAATTGTTTTTTTCAATTTGAAAAGATAAACACATAGGTTCTTCTTCTTCTTTTTTTTTTTTTTTACACAGACAGAGAGGGAGTCAGAGAAAGGGATAGACAGGGACAGATAGACAGGGACAGAGAGAGAGATGAGAGGCATCAATCATCAGTTTTTCATTGCTACACCTTAGTTGTTCATTGATTGCTTTCTCATATGTGCTTTGACCGCGGGCCTTCAGCAGACCCAGTAATCCCCTGCTCGAGCCAGTGACCTTGGGTCCAAGCTGGTGAGCTTTGCTCAAACCAGAGGAGCCTGCGCTCAAGCTGGCAACCTTGGGATCTCGAACCTGGGTCCTCGGCATCCCAGTCTGACGCTCTATCCACTGCGCCACCGCCGGGTCAGGCAACACTTAGGTTCTTATACCACACAACAAAATTAATCTTAGCATATAAAATACTTTGTTTTTTTATACCATACAACTATATTACATTTTTCTGCGACTAAAATGCAAATAAATAAAACATTAGAAACAAAATAAATAAATATATCTATAATTTAAAAATGTGATAGATTTCTAAGCTGAAATGGTAAGAAACATTTATAAAGAAAGAGGTGAATACTTGATAACAGAAAATTAAAATTTTTATTTAAAAACAATTTTTACATATTTAATCTCTAAATTTCTTATCTTTATTTAAATAGTTTTGATGTGCAAAGTAGAAATTAAGTAAAGTGTTTTCAGAAAATATTACAAAAGGTTATGTTAACATATTAAACTTTTTTATTTCAGGACTTTATTATATTTATTTAAATTATTTAGGACCTTAAAATATTATGTTTATATTTATCTATATAAAGTATAATAAAATTATAACAAAGACATTAAAATATGTATATATTACTTCATTTTAAGTTGTAATAAACTAATCACATGTTAACACAAAATATACTTCAATGAAAATATATTTCCGAAGCAAATAATTGAGAATTGATTTGTTTTCTATTTTTGTGCATTTGCTTAATAACTGGCCTAGCATCTGGGTTCTTGTATCTGCAATTATGTTTATTTTTTGGTGACAACATCCACCTGTAGCCTCTGGAAAACTGCAGTGTATACTCACCAGCAAACAAGAATGGAAGAGGCAAATTATATCTTCATATTATTGTAAAAGCAGCTTTGAGCTTGCAGAGCACCTGAAAAGTTTTGAGGAACATATGGTTCTTTAGATCAAGTTCTGAGAACTGTTATGCTAGGACAATTAGGGCCATACCACGAGGTGGGATTAATGACAGTATCACAAAAACAGCATAATTGCTGTATAATTAAGTAGAACTAGAATAGGTATGAAAATGACAGTTGCAAAGTCCTCTAACCAATGATTTTCTACATTTTCATACATGGGAACTGGTGAAAATAAAATTATTTCTGGGACTGCTAAGGTAGAAATCACTCTGAGCATAAGGAAATTCGACTGAGATCATTGGGTCTATAATCCTCGCACAACATGAAAGTGGCTAACTCTTTCATGAACCAGCATGAAATTTCTGACAGACCTGTCTCTGGATTGGAAGTTGAAAAACATTGTTCTAAATCAAAGTTTATTGTTATAGAGCCATTCAAAAAGGTTAACCACCTTAATGAAATGGAAATGTTTACATTATAAATTTAAGTATAAAAAGATACAAATTATATCCTTAAAATATCTACAGATACATCTATTAAATGGCTGGAATTTAGATCTAAATAAAGCCATTAAAACTTTTTTTAAAAAAGTTCTATAAAATAAACAAGAAGAAAATGCGCCCAGAATTATCAGTGATTGCCTTTGGGACATGGATGTGTATTTCCAAATGTCCAATAAAAGTAAGAATCCAGTCTCCGTCTCCTGGGCTATCATGGAATTTTAGGCCAGTGAACCCTTTCCTCCCAGGGTTCCTATTTCTCTCACTTAATGAATCAATTCTTTCTTGGTTAGAATTAAGTCCAGAGAGTCATTTCCCAAATAATTCATTTCCTTTATCTTTGATGAATGGAATTTTCAATAAGGTGTGTCAGAAACTTGTCGTATGATGTGACTTTGCTGAAAGAGAATTTCAGCAGATGTCTATAGAGAAACTCTCCCTTTGCTACTTTGTTTGACTTTGATGATCTGTGGCAGGACATGTCATCCATTTCCTTCCTCCAGCTGTTGCTCAGTAGTACACTCCCACACTACTGTTCAGTTTGTAACTTTACCATTTTTTCCTCATCCATTTGCCCTACAGTATGTTTCTTACCTAGATTAATGAATGAGCCTCTATTTCTGCAGGCATCGTGTGGGGCTCTGTCTGCTCAGTCATTGTAGTAACCCACAGTCCAGTATTTGAGTTTCAAAGAGTCTTTTTATGACACCTGGTAGGTTTTTATAGAAGAGTCTGCAGACAAATTGATTGCTTTTGAAGAAACACATTTGAAGCAAATCTGTACACAATGTATAAGGTTTGAATATAGAAATTAATTTGATTTTTTTATAGGAGTCTCGTGATATTCTAATTGTTATATTCTTTTTATGTGTGTGTGACAGAGACAGAGAGAGTCAGAGAGAGGAAAAGATAGGGACAGACAGACAGGAAGGGAGATAGATAAGAAGCATCAATTCTTCGATGCGGCACCTTAGTTGTTCATTGATTGCTTTCTCATATGTACCTTAACTGGGGGCTACAGCACAGCAAGTGACCCCTTGCTCGAGTCATCAACCTTGGCCTCAAGCTGGTGAGCTTTGCTCAAACCAGATGAGCCTGCACTCAAGCTGGTGACTTTGGGGTCTCAAACCTGGGTTCTCGGCATCTCAGTCTGACGCTCTATCCACTGAGCTACCACCTACCTGGTCAGGCTAATTGTTATATTCTTAAAATATGTTCACTGTACTACTGAATTAGTTACCTTGCCTCAGCTAACATTCATTTATAGTATAGTTTATTTCAATTAACCCATCTTTGTGTACTTAGACATGAAATGTTTGCATTACATTTTAATCTTTATTGGGTCACATTGTTATATGCATCCCTAATATAAAAAAATAGATAAATATATTGCAGTAGTTGTTGGAAAATAAAATTACCAATGAAGATATAACAGTTCCATGAAAGTATGCAAATATTAATAGTTAACAGAATTCTATTATAAATAGAGAAAGGAATTCCATATATGCTGGGCCATGTGAAACTTCAAGTGCATGGTATTTTATAAGAAGCCTTAACTGAAAGTTAAGGCTAAGAAATTTGATAAGAACGATCTTACAATGATATAGTTGCCCTCGGTAACCATCATATTCATTTTTATTTGATCCTGTCAACTAGTGTTCTGGTTCGTTCTGATAGTTTTAAAACAAATGGTCAAATGTGACTTTAATACTATTGATGGACCCAGAAAAGCCTGGAATAATGATAGTAAAATTAACATTTGTTAAGTATTTATTATGTGATTGTGATTGAGAATTCTTTACTTTAATTCTCTCTACTCCCCTGTGAGGTAGGTCTGATTATTACTTTATTTTATATAGATGGTAACTGATTCTTGGAGAGACTAAGTTATTTATTTAAGGCCATTCAGTTTAGTATGGAAGGAAGCACAATTATCTTAAAGATCACCCTCAGACCCCCCATTCTTTTTTTTTTTTTTTTTTTGTATTTTTCTGAAGCTGGAAACGGGGAGAGACAGTCAGACAGACTCCCGCATGCACCCAACCGGGATCCACCCGGCACGCCCACCAGGGGCAACGCTCTGCCCACCAGGGGGCAATGCTCTGCCCCTCCAGGGCATTGCTCTGCCATGACCAGAGCCACTCTAGTGCCTGGGGTAGAGGCCAAGGAGCCATCCCCAGCACCCAGGCCATCTTTGCTCCAATGGAGCCTTGGCTGCGGGAGGGGAAGAGAGAGACAGAGAGGAAGGAGGGGAGGGTGGAGAAGCAAATGGGCGCTTCTCCTATGTGCCCTGGCCGAGAATCGAACCCGGGTCCCCCACACGCCAGGCCGATGCTCTACCGCTGAGCCAACCAGCCAGGGCAGACCCCCCATTCTGAATCACTAATTATACCCTCCAAAACTTCGTGAGAATCATTTTAAAAAGTGAAAGTTAAATTATTTCCAAGAACTAATAAAATTATTTTAAAAATTGAAGAATGGAGAGCCTAGAGCCAAGTTCACCTTCCAGTTTTCTTTGCCTTGGAAGCATAGAAAGAAAAGAGCCTCTGTTAAACTTCAAGGGTTCTCCTCTGACTCTTTTGATAATGTTATTTGCATCCACGTAATTTAGCAATATGAAGTTTTTTTAGAGGATTTTCCTTGTTGTTCAGTCTACTCTTTCAGGAGGCTTATTTTCCTGCTCAGTGTCATGAGATTCATCATTATTGTGGCATTGTCATTATTAGTAGCAGAGTCTTTCTTTGATTCTATTTCCTACAAATCCTTCTCTCTAATGATGCCTATTTATTATTTTTTCTTTGAATATAGGGTATTGCTTCATATCTATAAGACCTAACTTTGAAGGTAGATATATTTATTTGTATATATGCATATTTTCATTGCTTTAGTGGTAGAATCTCTTCTACTATATCATAGCTTTTCATTTCTATTTTTCTGTTTTGCTATTCTTATTTGTTCCTCTCTTCCATTTCAGAATAGTGTAATTACTGGCTTCCATTTTGTATCACTTCTCAATTCAATAGGAATATTCTTTCTTCCAAGTTGTAAAAGTTCCTTAAGTCATTTAGTTAGACTCCTTCAAAACAAATTAAGCACTTCATGAGAATATATTTCTAGTTAGTTTGTTTCTCCTTTGCATAATCACTGCCAGTGGAACTCTGTGCCATGGTGGTTCTCCTTAATAACTACTTTAGAAATTATGGAAAACACCTTATTTCTTCCCTAGATCTAGTTATTCCAAGCTCTAAGAGTTCCTGATTATTATTAGTGATTTTTTTTCCTAGTTTCTCATATCCACCAGGAACCAATTAACAGTTATGATATTAACATGAGTTTTTGAAAGTCAATTAGTTGTGAAACACCCAAAAATAGAGTACAAGATCTTTAAAAATTATACAAAATTAATTAATCTCACCTTCCATGAAAATAAAGTCTTGGTTCCTGTAAAGCCAGTAGCCAGGGCTACCATCACAGCAGCCCAGCCCATGCAGGTTCGCATTGGATTCGGACAGTTGGTAAAGAAACAACGGAGCCAAAAGCTGATGGACCATCATATTTAATCCTAGCTTGCACCCGGCGGGCAAGTAAAAACACACACTGGGCTCCAAAACCCACTCACATTCAGTGCTCACAAAGCTACTGACTTAGCTGAATTTCCTAGAATCAAAGGTTTCTAGCTCACCAGACTTATTCACCTCTGTTCCCCATCTCCTTCCTTCTCCCTGCACAAACTCTGCACAAATTGGCTTCTCACTCAACACTCCGCCATCTTGGCTGCTTCTCCTGGCCTCCTCCACGTGGCCTTTCTCTGCTCTCTGCTCTGCTCGCTCTGCTCTCTCTGCTCTCTCATGCTAATCTCAGGAACCAAGAGAGCAAGCTCCTGTTCTGCCCCCATTTTATAGTGTAGATTCATAACCTTTAATCCAATATACAAAATAGGGAAGTTTCTAATACAAAGTCACTTATCTGGGGCATGATGGGATTGTACCACCCCACATCAAAATGGGTGGGAAAGGCTTAATCCTAAAACCAAGCCCCAGGCTACAAGGATCCTGCCTGCCCACAGCCCACAGAGATACACATTAATATCATCTGGGCAATGGCCTCCACGTGGGCAGCAGCATCATTAACAAAGTGAGCATAATATATTTTATCTGCTCAACAGTTCCTGTCAAATCTAGTAAGTTTCTATAATAGAATTGAGATCTTACAGTTTCTTCTGCTTCTGTGGTTTGACCACCCTGCCAAAAAAATAAATTATATAGATTGTACTCTTTGTATAGCTATCTCATTATCTCTGAGATGAATAAGTAAATTTCTTCATAATTAACATTTTGATTAATTTATTATATTAATGTGTGTAAGGCCAGTAGCTGGACCACCATCACAGCACCTGGCTCATGCAGGTTCGCATTTGATTCGGACAGACGGTAATGAAACAACAGAGCCAAACACTTCTTTTTCCATTCAGAGCTCCCAAAGCCACTGACTGATCCGAGTTTCCTAGAGTCAAAGGTTTCTAACCTCACCAGTCTCATTCACCTCTGTTCCCCATTCCTTCTCCTAATCCACCTGGCTGCCTCCTCCATGTGACTTTCCTGCCCTGACTCCATGGACTCTTTCTAGAATGTAATCAGTCTTCCCCGGAACAACGTGATCTCTCCTCCTTTTAAAACCTTTTGACCCAAAAGCCCTCCCCCAACACACATTAGTATAATCACGCCCATCCCAAGCAAGAAGGGCAACTAATACTGCCCTTCCTGCAGCCATGTGGGCAACACCATCTTACCAAAGTGAGCACAATATATTTTAACTGCCCAACAGTGTGGAAAAGGTTTCTGTTTCCTAAATTTATATATCTTTTTTACCATCTTTTAGTCCTGGATAATGGTTTAGTCACTGAAATAAAAGGATCACAGAAATTTCTTTTGCCCATCTGTAGTACTCTCTAGCCTGCTGGGAGCTACCAGTGTCATGTGGAAGAAACCCACTCAAGACACAAACTTATGTCAAGAGGAAGAGAGGGAGATCTGCCAAGAGAGGCAAAGAAGACCTCCTGAATCTCCTTCTCTCTTAGCTTTTATTGATCAGAAGCAGAACAGAGGTAACAGGATCACAAGGGTGGGAGGCCAGGTGATAAGGGGAAGAATGATTAATGGTCATTTGATGACATGGAGAAAGGGTCAGTATACTCTTTTTCTTTTGCTATTAACAAGCAAAACGGAAGGGGCAATCTAGATCCTCTAGACCAGGGGTCTCAAACTCGCGGCCCGCGGGCCGCATGCGGCCCGCCGAACAATTTTGTGCAGCCCGCAGACTAATCAATGAAGTTCAAAATATTTTGGATAAAATTAAGTAAGCCTAGGGGCCTACTTGTATTTTTCATTTCTCTAGCATCCTAGCTAGATATTAGCTTAGTTAACAGCAGTTGTGATGCGAACTACAGTTTCTGGTCGTTTTGTGACACTGAGTAAACTGCATGTACGATTGTGCTTGTTGTACTGATTTTTTTTGTTTTCAACTGCAGTGAGAAAAGTGTTGCGTAACAGTTGCCTTTTGTAGACCTAGTGCGGCCCGCCGAAAGGTTGTGATCTTGCTCTGCGGCCCACATGCTGAGTTGAGTTTGAGACCCCTGCTCTAGACTAATTTTCTAAAGCCCGTTCACATGCATTTGTGTCTGCACAGAGATCAGCCACTTGTTAATCCAAATTCGGAGGGACCTCAATTATGGAAGACAGAAGCAAGGTCCGTCGTTTACACATTAAAGCTTTATTGTCTAGCTTGGCCAAGCGGCGGGAACTCCAACAGAAATCTGACGGAGAGCGCGCCGGCCCTTTGTTCTACTTAGTTTTTATAGTTTTGTAAGTGGGAAGTACAGAAGCAAAAATTGCAATTAGGAGCCCCTTACCGCTATTGGTTATAGTCATATGTCCTTTAACATGATAGGACCACGTTCAATTTGCAAGCTGTACATTATTTTGGGGAAAACAAAGTTTACAAGCCAACACAATGGTAGAAAGATGTCTCTTTACATATTAAAGGCATTCCTATATTATCTAGTGTTTATCTGCTATCTCTCTGTCCAGAGTCACACACACATTTACATAGGAGAGGTAGTTTCGGTGGGGACAAATGCCCGCAAATGACTCATTGCTATAAGAAAAGGTTTATTTTGGCTTTTCTCTTCCTGCACCTGGCTAGCCATTCACCCCTTTCCCCACAGGTGTGGTGGAATGTCAGGGAATCCATGCTTCCTTCCCTTTTCATTTACAATACAATGGCAAGAGCCATCCTAGTTATGCTAATCACACAGCACAGAGACTATTCTCACAATTTCTCTTAACCCAAATTAATAAAATGTTCTCCAAGCCTCCTAAAATATTAATATTAATTCTGTAGCCTTTGGTACTTTACAACACCTGTGGGTGAAATGGCTCAGTGGCTCCTCACACTCACACAGCTTCTTGGTGTTTGCATCCAAGAGATACTCACTTGGGGCTTTTAACTAAAGTTCCCCAATCCAAGTCAGAGAGGGTTCAAGGTTAAATGGGAGATTCCATGCACCCTTCCTGTCAGTGCTAGGCCCAATACCTATTTTCTGTTTTCCCTCATTTTCATCATTGTTCTTTTCTTCTTTGATAGATTGCACATTTGTTTACATCAGTCCTCATGTCTCAAAATTTATTTTCAATTACACTTGATGTGGGAAAGAATGAAGACAGCCCTGTTCTAATTTTGTTTTTAATTATTTAATTTCATTACATTACTGCTGAGGAGATGGCAACTAACTGTGAATACCCTGTTTTACCTCATTCTTTTATTGTTTCTCTTCTGATTTATCATATTTTTATAGCAAAAATTAAGTATACTTATACAGGTTAATCTGGACTGCTGGAAACATTTCTCACAATAAAGTTTGTGATAAACATATAAAGTTGAACAACATTTTCAAGTATTCATGTGTAAGGACAAAATAGAAAAACAGTATTAAACTCTCAATTTCTGGTAAAATTTTAAAAAGATCTTTATAGATATACAATATAGTATAGGGCCAGAGGCCACTGCCATCATGGCCATTCCCATGCAGGTTCCCATTAGATTTGGGCAGATGATAAAGAAACAGTGGAGCCCAAAACTAGTAGGCCATTGTTGGTCAAGTAAGTTTATAAATATGATATATAGGTTTGCTCGCTTATAGTTTGTATTGGGGGTGGGGGACAGGCTGTAAGCAGGCAGGGTTGTTATACACTAAGGTCGTGATGGTGAACCTTTTTATAAAAACCGCCCATTTTCATGGTGGGCCAATTGTGGCGCTGTTTGGTTGCTCTGCTACTGCCCACCATGAAAGCTGGAACGTCCACTAGTGGGTGGGAGGGACCAGGTTGAGCAGCAATGCAAAAGTGGGTGGTTTTTATAAAAAGGTTCACCATCATGGCCCTAAGGCTTAGTTTTAAGAATAGGCCTTTCCCACCCTAAGTGACTTTATATCAGAGACTTCCTTGTTTTTATACTGGATTAAAGGTTTTGATTTCTACACTATAAAATGGGGCAGACCCGGAGCTTGCTCTCTCTCGGTTCCTGAGATTAGCATTGGAGGAGAGAGCAGAGAAAGGAAAGCAGAGAAAGGCCATGTGGAGGAGGCCAGGAGAAGCAGCCAAGATGGCGGAGTGTTGAGTGAGAAGCCAGTTTGTGCAGTTTGTGAGGGATAAGGAAGGAGATGGGGAACAGAGGTGAATAAGTCTGGTGAGCTAGAAACCTTGATTCTAGGAAACTCGGATAAGTCAGTAGCTTTGTGAGCACTGAATGCGAGTGGGTTTTGGAGCCCAGTGTGTGTTTTTTACTTGCCCACCAGGTGCAAGCTAGGATTAAAGCTAATGGCCCACCAGTTTTTGGCTCCGTTGTTTCTTTACCGACTGTCCGAATCCAATGTGAACCTGCATGAGCCGGGCAGCCCTGACTACTGGCTTTCCAAAGAGAGAGCAAAGAAAGGAGAGTAGAGAAATGCCACGTGGAGGAGATAAAAAGCAGCCAAGATGGTGGAGTGCTGTAAAGCTAGAAGCCAGGGCCACTACTACAGCTGCCTGGCCCATGCAGGTTCGTATTGGATTCAGACAGTCGGCAAAGAAACAATGGAGCCACAAACTGGTGGGCCATCATTTTTAATCCTAGCTTGCAAGCTAGGCAAGTAAAAACACACACTGGGCTCCAAAACCCACTCACATTCAGTGCTCACAAAGCTACTGACTTATCTGAGTTTCCTAGAATCAAAGGTTTCTAGCTCACCAGATTTATTCACCTCTGTTCCCCATCTCCTTCCTTCTCCCTGCACAAACTCTGCACAAACGGGCTTCTCACTTAACATTCCACTATCTTGGCTGCTTCTCCACTTGGCCTTTCTCTGCTCTCCTTTGCTCTCTCTGCACTCTCCTCTAATGCTAATCTCAGGAATGGAGAGAGCAATCTCCTGTTCTGCCCCTATTTTATAGTGTAGAAATCCAAACCTTTAATCCACTATACAAAATAGGGAAGTCTCTAATACAAAGTCACTTATCTGAGACATAATGGGATTGTACCACCCCACATTAAAAAGGGTGGAAAAGGCTTAATCCCAAAACCAAGCCCCAGGCTACAAGGATTCTCAACACACATTAATATCACCTGGGTGACAGCCTCCTTGTGGGCAGCATAATCTTTAACAAAGTGAGCATAATACATTTTATCTGCCCAACAATATATTTCTTGCCCTCTGGGTGCAAGCTAAGATAAAGATGATGGCCCACCATGTTTTGGCTTCGTTGTTTCATTACTGTCTGTCTGAATCAAATGCGAACCTGTATGGGACAGGCTGCTGTGGTGGTGGTCATGGATACTGGCCTTACAGCCCTTCCTTTATTAAAGTCTCGCACCAGCCGACAAGCAAACACACAGGAAAAACACTTCCCTTTTATTCACTGAGAGCTACCAAAGCCCTGACACAGTCTCTGGTTCCACAACCAGGAGAATCTTCTCTGGTTCCTCCTAGAATCAAAGGTCTCACCGGTCTCAGTGGAGCTCGCAAAGCCCCTCATGTCTGGTTCCCCATCTGCACACCTTCTCTTTCCCTGCCAAATGAAGGAGAATGGCTTCTCCTTTATCACTCTGCATTCTCTTCTCTCTCACTCTGCAAACATGGCTTCTTTCTGCCTCTCCTCCTTCTTCTCTCTATTTTCAAAAACTTTCTGGCTCTGGAAAACCTCTCCTCCAGCACACATTAGCAAAACAATGGCCCTTCCCAAGCAGGAAGTTAATTTGCAATTTCACAGACCACACATACCTGGCGCTACCCAGCCCCCAATGCAACTTTTAGCAAGCAAAAATAATATTTTACAAGTTTGTTTGACCAACATACATTTTAAAATTTTAGTTTTAATTATTAATAAGAGAATATTTAAAGGGTTATTTAAACTTTAAAATTTTTAAAAAAAGTGCTATAGATAATGATAGCCAGCCAAAAACTGTGGTTTATTTTGTTGATCTTTGACATTAAGATAATTCCATTACATGCTCCAAGTAAACTTGCACAAATAAAAAATATCTTGTAAAGCCAGTGGCCAGGGCTGCCATCACAGCAGCCCGGCCCATGCAGGCTCGCATTGGATTCGGACAGTCGGTAAAGAAACAACGGAGCCACAAACTGGTGGGCCATTTTCTTTAATTCTAGCTTGCACCCGGCAGGCAAGTAAAAACACACATTGGGCTCCAAAACCCACTCACATTCAGTGCTCACAAAGCTACTGACTTAGCCGAGTTTCCTAGAATCAAAGGTTTCTAGCTCACCAGCCTTATTCTCCTCAGTTCCCCATCTCCTTCCTTATCCCAGATACAAACTCTGCACAAACTGGCATCTCACTCAGCACTCCGCCATCTTGGCTGCTTCTCCTGGCCACATGGCTTCTTTCTGCTCTCTTCTCTCTGCTCTCTCCTCTAATGATAATCTCAGGAACCAAGAGCGCAAGCTCCTATTCTGCCCCTATTTTATAGTGTAGAAATCCAAACCTTTAATCCAATATACATAATAGGGAAATCTCTAATACAAAGTCACTTCTCTGAGGCATGATAGGATTGTACCACCTCACACCAAAAAGGGTGGGACAGGCTTAATCCCAAAACCAAGGCTACAAGGATTCTGCCTGCCTACAGCCCGCCCCCAACACATTGATATCACCTGGGCGATGGCCTCCACATGGGCAGCACCATTTTTAACAAAGTGAGCATAATACATTTTATCTGCCCAACATATCTCTTATAATAATCTCTTTCAATGTAAAACCTTTTAAATCTAGCAAAACAGGGATTCTGAAGTTGTTTATCTGTTTAGGAATTAATTTGTCAACATGAAATTTATAAAAAATTATCATATAATTTACCTTTCTGTTTCTCAGTTAGGCTTAATCAACATTAACCTGCTTTGTGTGATTACTGAAGGTTGTGTAATTACTTTTTATTAACTTGTAGCACAACATCCATACCTGAAATTTCAGAGCCTATCATTTCCCCCAACATTATTTAAAAAGCTTAAATATAATTGTGCAGGCTTATCAGAGCTAATTTATTTTATCATTTTAAAACTTTTTTAGTCAAGTAATTCTATTTCTTATATTTTTAAAATTGAGGACATTTCAAAACTCAAAAGAAATAAAGAGTCAGAATAAATGACCCAAATGAAATTCTTTTATAGTTAGACTTTCATCAGGTGCAAAGCTTACTTTATATGGAAAAAAGAATTGCAGACTTTTCAAACTGCATATATTTTTCTCATTAAAATACATGTTGTATAAGTCTTGATTTCATAATGATTTAGTTTTACTTTATGGAATTTGTTAGGATCCATGGGAGTCCAAAAAGACCAGAGTAACAGGCTTTATTGAAAGGAAGAAAGGAACCCTGCCAGGCACTTCTCTGGAGAGAAGAGCACTATTACAAGCTAGGGGGACAAATGTTATAGGGTAAGGAAGAATTTTGAGTATGTGGGTGTTGAGTCAAAAATCCTGGTATGTCCGTGGCTCCTCCTTGGGGCAGTTTGCCAGCTTCTTGGAATTCCTCTGTCTCAGGGACAATAGTCCAGTAAGGGTGAGGTCTGACAGATAAGTGGAACATCAAGAGGGCAGTTTAGAATTCCTGGTAAATTCACATATCTATTATTTCTCAACTCTGTGGTTACATATAAAAGAAAGGCAGTTATTAATTTTATAATATATGGTGAGGGGTGATGAGGAGAAAGAGGAGAAAAAATTGGAAAATTATTCCTTCTTCTGGAGAGAACTCAAGAAAAGAACCTTGCTAAGCCAAGTTCCCCATCCAGTTAAGGAGGTCATCAATTTCCATGTTGTAAGATCTGAACCAGGCGACGTTTTCAAAAACCTGACTGAGGAAGTAAAAAAAATTTGCAAGGTAATAATTGTTAGTTGCTTGCTGCGAGTGCTGAGTGGACAGAGTGACATGGTGATACATGTTCTCCAAGATGAGCCTCATGAGACGTGCTGGTCTGGTTCCTCTTGAATGGGAGGACATGTGGAGATTTTTAGAGACAGGGAACCTGTTGGTGTAAGTTTTAGAAGGACTGAATATACGTGGTTTAAAAGAAAGGGGGTTTGGAGAACATTCAGGAGGGAACTTCTCAGGCTGAGGGGTGGCTTCTTCCTGCTGTCATCCCTACCTATTTGATATTTCCCTTGTGAAGTTCCCCTTGGGGTATTGGAGAATAGGAGTGTAGGAGCATTTGATTGTAAGTAATCCTAGAGATTTCTCTCATCTGGGCCTATAGGAACTTGATAAGGAAGGAGGCAAACATTAAAATTAGGTACAAAATTAGGATTGTTCCTATAATTGATGCTGGTATTGAGAATAAGAGGTTTATCCACCATTGTTCATAGTAGGGGTCAGTACCAGCCTGGCCACTGTGGATTTGTTCTTGAAGTTTTTGGAGAGAGTTGATATTCTCCTTGACCAGGCCAGACTCGTTAATGTAGTAGCAACACTGTTCCTGTAAAAAAGAGGCAAGTACTGCCCTTCTCTGCTGTTAGTAGATCTAAAGTCCCCTCATTTTGTAGGGCAGTCTGAGCTAGAGAGGTCAGTTTTCTCTGGAGGGAGGCTAGAGAGGTGGCTGAATTATCGAGGGCCTGTTCTAGGTCTGCCTTTAGTTGGTTAGTAGTCCATATACTATGGCCTAAGCCAGCCCCGCCTATCCCTTTAGCTGCTATAGAGGTGACAAGGGTAAGGCCAAGGAGGACCGGGAGAAAGGCAGCCCGTTTATTCCTGCTTGTTCTCAGCTGGTTTGAAAATTCTTCCTCTCCATAATATGTTAGCTGTGGTGCAACTATTACCGGGACACAAGGGAGGGGGGAGAGGTGTTTAAGGTTTTAGAATGGTTTCATTGCACCAGAAATGAGTTCTGTTGGGGCTGGTTAGAGAAGTTTTGATTGGAATAGTCTTATTACATAATGAGGTAGGCTGATTGATGTAGCAAATTGAGAGGGTTGAGGTGGGGTCTTTTTGGAAAGGAAGAACTCCAGAGAGAGAAAAAGGGTCTGGATTTTTGGTGATGTTGAGTGGGTGGGGTAAAGGAAAAACAGAGATGGGAGGCTTGTTTAAAAAGGCACAGAGAAAGCAGTGAGAAGTGTTGTATACAGAAGTGAGGCTGAGAACTTCGATGCCCTGCTTGATGAGTCCTAGCCATGAGAAAGGTCAGGAGCAGGGATGTACTTATAGGGTTTCAGATTCTTCTGTTTTGTGAGGGCAGGTTTCAGGGTTGGTGTGTAGGGTTAGGTAGATTTTTCCAATTTTCTGATTGGCAAAGGTCTGCATGAGGTTCTGAAAGAAACTAGTGAACAAATGTAAAAGGCAGGGTCCAAAATTTAGAAAAATAAAAGGAGAGTGAGTGGACCAGTGAAAGGCAATAGTCAAGTCACCCAGTTTGTGCGAAACCACTGATTCAATGCTTACGAATTTGCTGGGCTCAAAGAGAGAGAGAGAGAGAGAGAGAGAGAGAGGAAATAAGACAGGGCAGTGGCCAGTCCCCCTGCCCCTAGACCTATTTTTATAGAAATTCTTAAAGTAACAAGAAAAGGAATTACCTGTATAACTCATTTGGTCCTTAGATTGACAGTTAATGTATTAGGAATTGAAAGAGGCTTATGGGGTGGGATTAGGTTGATATTTGGGGTGAGATAGATTAGGGTACAAGTTTCTGTCCAATTATTAGGGAGACACATATAGGTGTTGGTTCCACACAAGTGGAAAGCCCCCGATTGGTTGATACAGGATGAGAGGTGGATAGAGAATAGAAGGACAAGGGGTCAGTTTTGTTTCTCTGTTTCTGAGCTCCAGATGGTCAGGGTAGAGGAAAGAGTTGCCTCAATAAGTAGGGAGAGTAGAGGATTGTTAGCTAGGGTGGCATTAAATATTCTTTGAAAACCAGTTTTCTGATTGTTCAAATACTTTTTTATCTGTACAAATCTCCTACAACCTACAGATACCTTCTACAAATTACATAAACCTTCAGCTTTCATGCACTTTCTTATCCTGAAATAACTGGCCTTCATAACAACTTGCTTTTCCTTTTTCTTTCAAAAGTATTTCTATACATTATACCTTCTATTATTAAAACCATACAATTCCTTTCTAGTTAGAACCCTTGATTTAAAAATCTTTAACCTTTAGTGACAATTAAGTTGACTTTCTTTTTACCCTAGTTTCCCTTTTCCCAAAGTCTGATTAGAAAAGTTCTTAGTTTTTCATATATTTGGCATACAGAGACCAACCAGCTTCAGGTTCATGGTTGGAGTAAGGCATGCCATTTTTCTACTTTAGCAGCAGTGGGAATTGTCAGGATGATGGTGTGTGGACTTGTCCACGTAAAAGTCAGTCCTTGGGTGATGTACTGCTGGAAGTGCCTTTTGGACAGTCTTTGAATAGTTTGCTGAGTAACCTGTAAATCCTGCAAGTACTTAGAGAAAGGGTGGTTACATTTCTACACTTTGCAGCTAGAGTTTAAGTCCTAGTGACTACTGCTTCTAGCTGGAATTAGCAGCAGGTCCCAGCCTACAATAGGCATGGGGCATTGAGACAAGAGAAATAAAGGAATAAATAAAGCAACAAAGTGAGACTGTCAATACCCACAGTAGAGATCTTTCGAGGGATAAATAAAATTCAAATATTCAGGCAAGGCATTGTAGATGGCTCTTGTGTTCACAAGAAATGAGATTAGTTTATCTGCTACTTGGAAGAAATACCTTAGGATCATGAACAATGTCCTTGGGCCTTCAGTGGCAAATCCCAGCATGCTGGGCAAGGTCAGGTCACAGGTAGCTGGAGCAGAATTAGAAGAGACTGAACCCTCCCTCCATGAAGCAAGGAGGAAGCTTATCTTCTCGTGTCCCTCATTCCACAGCAATGATGTGTCCCTTGATGGGGCCGGGAAGCCTGGCAGGCTTCAGTTCAATGACCTTTCTTTCCACTCTGGAGCAGGGCCCTGATGAAACCCTATGAAGCCCTTCAGGGTGCTGGAGCCTTTAAGAACATATGCCAAAAGCTGATATTTCCTGACTTCTTTGGGGCCTTATTTGCCTTTTCTGTTACTTCCTTGGTCATTATAGACCTTAAAAAGCCATGCTCAGAAGATCTCACTGAGGGGCTTGACTAAGAAAGCAAAATTGGGAATCCAGTGTTTAAAGAACCCTATTAGATGGAGGAAAGAAAGGATTTGATCTGTGGTGGTAGATGCTTAGAGACTGTGGAGGATCTGAGTTCAAATTAGGGTGAGACCTCCAGTGGTGGAGGTGAATGAGAAAACAGAATCCTGCGAAGAAAGGGGGCTTTCTGGAGGGAAGAGACTCAAGTTGAAAAGATTTGCAGAGGGACCAGAGAGGGGTCCCAAGAGAGGGTTACCCCCAGGGGTCAGGCAGGAGGGGGAGAGAGTTGGGAGTCCGCGGAGAAGGAAAGATTAGGAGCAGAGGTTTTAGGTGAGGTTTCTCCGGCCAAAAATGGCCTACGTGTAGAACAAGCAGCACAGAAATTAATGACAGGAGCAAAGGTAGAAGGAAGCCTGCACGTAAGGAATTTCAGAAGGCTTTCTTGTCTGGTGGCAAAGATGATCTAGATCTCTCAGAATGTTGAAATCAAAGGTCCCATTTTCAGGCCACTGGGAGTCATTGTCTAGTTTATATTGTGGCCAGGCAGTATTGCAAAGGAAAATGAGTAGAAGACAGCCCAACAGGGTTTGGTCAGACAGCGTTAACTCTGAAGAGCCTATTGTGGAGATTAGTGATCTAGAGAGGGCGTCCCCCCTTCAATCACAATCTCAAAGGACAAAGCTCTCCTGGGAATGTGGAGTCATCCTGCTTGGGGGTCATCACTGCCCAAGAAGGAGCTCAAAGAGAATGTGGAGGGATTTGTCTAAGTGCTTAGACTTTTGGAATGTGCTGTCTCTTGAGACAGAAAAATGGCAAACCCCTCAAAATATGAGGCTGACCAGAGAAAACCATCTGACGATGGATTAGAGACTTATGGATTGAATTAAAGCCAACCAGGTGAGGGAAGAGAGAAACTCCTTACCTTTCTGGTTCAGCAGGGGTTCAGGACAGGGACAGATCGACGGCCAATCAACCTACAATTACATATCCAAACAGAATCAAAGAGTAAGCCCAGGACAAGCTACCACTTCCCATTGATTCCCTGGTTGTAAGTTTGGACAGCAAAGAGGGATCGTCCAGGCGGTTAGTACCCTGTCCCGGGTTTCAGCACCAAATGTTGGAATGCATGGGAGTCTGAAAAAACCAGAGTAACAGGCTTTTATTGAAAGGAAGAAAGGAACCCTGCCAGGCACTTCTCCGGGAAGAAGGGCACCAGTACAAGCTAGGGGGACAAATGTTATAGGGTAAGGAAGAATTTTGAGTATGTGGGTGTTGAATCAAAAGTCCTGGTATGTCCTGAATACTCCTCCTTGGGCAGCTTGCTAGCTTCTTGGAATTCCTCTGCCTCAGGGGCGATAGTCCAGTAAGCGTGAGGTCTGACAGATAAGCAGAACATCAAGAGGGCAGTTTGGAATTCCTGGTAAATTCACATATGTATCAGAATTCAATTTACATTCATTTAATAGGCATCTACTAAATCACTGGTTATAACTTAAAAACATATTTCAGAATCTTTCAAATTTAAAGATGTGTTTAAGATAACTTGTATTAAGATCCAAGGCATTTTATAATAATATGGGCTATTTTAAAAGTACAATGCTGTTTACACTCTTGGAACTAACATAAATACTAGTGATTAAGGTTTGCTTTTGAATTTGATTATGGCATATAATAGAAGTAAAATTAATGAGCAATGAGGTACAATAAGTTAAAAGATTATCTTACCTCTCAATTATTTTTAAAAGATTATGTTAAACTCATAGTGCATGTACTATAACATCAATGTGACTTAAAATTTACCCACTTTTAAAATATTAAAATAATTTTTAAAAAACAGTATTTTTAATATTTAAAGATCTATGGTTTTACTGTGCATAATAATTAAGTAAGGTCTGTAAAACCTAATCTATAAGTCCAAAATGTAAAAAAGATTTGTGTAGCATTGCCATGTCTTGTTAAAACCACTTTTGGAAACTTTTTATAAGCTATTTCCTTTCATTCTAGAATATTTCCATTTACCTTCATTTGTAACATGAAGGCCATGGGCACTTTAGACTGACTAGTTCTTTCATTTATGTTTTATTTACTAGGAAATATACATTAATAAATTATACTTTGAAATACTTACATATCAGTTTCTTTGTTAAAAAAAATTTGGCTCCCATATTTTTTAACTTTTTAAATTTCCTCCTTAGTTTTGTTATTCTCAATTAAGCAGACAGAATTTTTTTCCAAATGGTAACAATATGATATAAACCCTTAAGCAGAATAAAAAAATTTAATATTATATTGACAAACCTCTGGTAAGAGTAATTCAAAAGTTAGTCATTGATTGAATAAATTGAGGATTTTTGGAAAACATTTAGGTAGGTGTTGGGCAGATAAAATATATTATCCTCGCTTTGTTAAAGATGGCGCTACCCATGTGGAAGCCCATTGCCAGGTGATTGCTTGGGATGGGTGAGATTTTATTAATATGTATTGGGGGCGGGCTATGGGCAAGCAGGATCCTTGTAGCCTGGGGTTTGGTTTTAGGACTAAGCCTTTACCACCTTTTTTGATGTGGAGTGGTGCACTCTCATGAGGAATCCCATTATGCCTCAGATAAGTGACTTTGTATCAGAGACTTCCTTGTTTGCATATCGGATTAAACATTTTGGTTTCTACACTATAAAGTGGGGCAGACTGGGAGCTTGCTCTCTCTCGGTTCCTGAGATTAACATTAGAGGAGAGAGCAGAGAGGACAGCAGAGACAGGCCATGTGGAGGAGGCCAGGAGAGGCAGCCAAGATGGTGGAGTGTTGAGTGAGAAGCCAGTTTGTGCAGTTTGTGCAGGGAGAAGGAAGGAGATGTGGAACAGAGGTTAATGAGTCTGGTGAGCTAGAAACCTTTGATTCTAGGAAACTCGGATAAGTCATTAGCTTTGTGAGAACTGAATGAATGGGTTTTGTAGCCCAGTGTGTGTTTTTACTTCCCTGCTGGGTGCAAGCTAGAATTAAAGATGATGGCCCACCAGTTGTTGGCTCCATTGTTTCTTTACTGACTGTCCGAATCTACTGCAAACCTGCATGGGCCAGGCAGCTGTGATAGTGACCGTGGCTACTGGCTTTATAGTAGGCTTGGAATATCCAATATTTACAGAATTAATATACATACATATAGTATATATCTATACTTAAATATATTATAACTTTCTAGTTTATAAATGAATGACATTATTTTATCCTACCAAGCAGCTGAGAAATTGAACAAACACAAGAAGTTCAAAAGCAATTTTATTTTTGTTATACCAAACTTGAGAAAGAAATATTGAAAAACTTGGTTTCTGGTCAAAAGAGTTGTTTCTATTCTCATCTTGTGGCCATTCTAATTTAGGGCATTCCATTCTGTATACTTAATTTCCCTGAGAATCTGAACTGGAAATGATCTGTGTTGTCCCCTTCCAGTCATGAAAGTCTGGTATGCAGATGCTGTGTTCCATTTTAATGAAACTACAGTGGTCGATAACTTGATTTCGTGACTTGGTTGAAAGAATAAAATTTGCTATGATAAAAAGAATAAAAGGCCATATTTTTATGCCATTTGTGGAGGAATTACCTGAAGGTAGTGAGTCTAAGTTATTTTTATTTCTTTCATTTCCCTACCAAATACTAATTGTACATTTACTTGTTTATTGTGGTGATGTACACATAACACATGGACTCATAATATATAACATTTGTGAATAACCACATTGAAAATAGGCAGCACCAAATTCTTCTTTCACAAACAAGAATAAAATAAAACCATGTAATTGACAGAGAAGTTTCAATCCTCCTGCCCCAAAGGCTGGAAGACCCAGCAGTACTCTTTTTTTTTTTTTTGTCTCTATCAGTGTTTGGCAGAATTAAACCTATTGTGTATATGATTTACCATTCATTTACTGTGGCTTGCTTATATATTCTTTGTTTTAGAAAAATCTCTTAAAAAAAAACTCTATCCAAAATGTTGACAACTAATGGGGGGATAAAGAAAATGATAGAAATGGGAGGAAAGTAGAACTTAAATGAGTTGATAATGGTGCAGATATGGTCCTTCCTACAGTTAGTAGTACAATCTATTTTAAAATGCTGCATCTTTCTTGTGTAAAAAATGAAATAAGAAATGGTTTATTTGCTTATTTAAAGAGTAAGTTTAGAGTCATCTTACAACTTAAGGAACTAGCATCTTTTGAATTGAACACAAATCTTTGGTCTAAATTTTCTTAGCTCTATAGATCAAATGAAGAGTAAGCAATGACTTTATATAACGGGTAATACATTGCCAATGCTCTTTAGCATAGCCTTTCATGTTCAAGACCTCTGTGAATTTATTACATCATTATGTTTTGCTTTAAGTTTTAAATGTTTATAATATTATTTTGATGAAATTTTATTTTCAGCTAGGACATGGTGACATTTTTATTTATTTATTTTTTCAGAGCAGTAGGCTTATAGTGTATGACTTGAGAGTAAGCATTAGTGTGTCAAGATAGCATATGTTCTCAATAGGTAACTGACACATAAAAGAAGAAAAATGTGATTTAATGAAGCAGTTTAAGTATTTATAACTTAACATATGGTTTAAGAAGAGGATAAAATTGATAAATAATGTGGACCTAAAAGCTCACAGTCAAAACTACTTCTTAAGTAAGATTCCATGTTTTATGATATTTTAATGTTGTGATCATCAGGCTTTTAAATTCTCTTCCAAAATTATATTATGGGAGAAAACAACAATTCAAAATTTAATTTTAATTTTTTTTTTTCTGAAGCTGGAAACAAGGAGAGACAGACAGACTCCCGCATGCGACCGACCAGGATCCACCCAGCACGCCCACCAGGGGCGACGCTCTGCCCCTCCAGGGCATCGCTCTGCCGCGACCAGAGCCACTCTAGCGCCTGGGGCAGAGGCCAAGGAGCCATCCCCAGCGCCCGGGCCATCTTTGCTCCAATGGAGCCTTGGCTGCGGGAGGGGAAGAGAGAGACAGAGAGGAAGGAGGGGGGGGTTGGAGAAGCAAATGGGCGCTTCTCCTATGTGCCCTGGCCGGGAATCAAACCCGGGTCCCCCGCACGCCAGGCCAACGCTCTACCGCTGAGCCAACGGGCGAGGGCTAATTTTAATTTTTAAATAGCATAGCATGTCAATTTCTATTCTAAGATGACAAAAAGAAAATATTTTCTTTATATTTCATATTAACTTACTCATCTATGTTGAACTGTGCTTTACCCATCTGAGTCTTTATGTCCACGTATATGTTATGTAGGATCACATAACTATATTAAGCGTTTAGAAAATATACAAAGAGATCATTTATCTCATAGAGAAGAGTCACCCATGGTGCCTCATTATTTATAGATAATTTTTTTAATATCAAGATATTCTGAGAACTAATATAACTGATAACCATACTTCTAAAACACCTGTTATGATAAAAAAGAAAGCAAGATATATCCATGTTTCCGTATGTGTATGTTGGGCAGATAAAATATATTATGCTCACTTTGTTAAAGATGGCACTGCCCACGTGGAAGCCCATCACCCAAGTGATGGTACTGGTTGCCCTTCTTGCTTGGGATGGGCTTGGTTTTGGTACTAAGCCTTTCCCACCCTTTTTGATGTGGGGTGGTGCACTCTCATGAGGAATCCCATTATGCCTCAGATAAGTGACTTTGTATCAGAGACTTCCTTGTTTGCATATTGGATTAAACATTTTGGTTTCTACACAATAAAGTGGGGCAGACTGGGAGCTTGCTCTCTCTTGGTTCCTGAGATTAGCATTAGAGGAGAGAGCAGGGAGGAGAGCAGAGAGAGGCCACATGGAGGAGGCCAGGAGAAGCAGCCAAGATGGTGGGGTGTTGGAAGAGAAGCCAGCTTGTGCAGAGTTTGTGCAGAGAGAAGGAGATGGGGAACAGAGGTAAATAAGTCTGGTGAGCTAGAAACCTTTGATTCTAGGAAACTCAAATAAGTCAGTAGCTTTGTGAGCACTGAATGAGTGGGTTTTGGAGTCCAGTTGTGTTTTTATTTCCCCGCCGGGTGCAAGTTAGGGTTAAAGCTAATGGCCCACCAGTTTTTGATTCTGTTGTTTCATTACTGTCTGTCTGAATCTAATGCGAACCTGCACTTTCTAGGCAGCTGTGATGGTGGCCCTGGCTACTGGCTTCACAGTGTATATGTAACATATTAAATATATATTATGTATAATGCATATTTGTTATGATTCATTTGATACTTGTTCTTACCAATCGAAACTTTCTTACCTATTAGCTGCCCATATGACACATAATTCACCACTTATCTAATTTCAAAAAATATTTTTGGATATAATGAATGTAAATGAACAATGTGGCTGTCTGTCTCCAATCTGCTTACTTTCTGATAATTGCAGATTTTTTCAGGATGCAATAGCATATTGTTACAAAAATGTATCCTCCTTCCCCCACACTATATAGCACTATAGCCATTTTGCATAACCAAGTCGGTGAGACATCCCATATATCATCATGTCAAGCTCAGTCATAGCCCTTTAGTATGTCAGCATGAGCAAGCAGCTTCCTGTCTTACTGTAGAAAGGGGTCTACTTTAAGAGTCTTATTGAATTTTTTAAGATTTGTTGTATCTTCTGAAATAGAGGCAAAAAGATATCATAGTGAGTCATATGAAAGATCACAAAACCCTAAATTTATAATGTAGTGTTTGAAAAATGAAATATAGTGAATTTACAGTGCTATCTTTCAGAGCCCTATCTAAGATGTGATATCGCTAGAGACTGAACAAGAGTAAGTCCATGTGCAAATGTGAAAATGGATATTACATATAGCAAGGATGAGATGGAGTTTTCAAGGTCATCTAAATCATTAGTAGTGCTGACTTTGACTTTATATGATATAAGGACTATGAATACATGTTTGTCCTATACAAGCATCTGATAGCTGACCATCTAAAAACTACTTTTTAATGTGTTACTTTAAGTTGTGTCTGTGTGCATGCACATATGCTTTTCTGAGTTCACATAACTGTATAGATAGTTACATTATACATTAGTTGTAGTTATACAACTAATCTCTCTTGAAAATAATCTGGTTTCCAAGGAAGTTCACAAAATACACACAACCCATTATATCTTACTCTTTATCAATGACTAATCATTCTTCAAGGGTGCCAAGTGTTATGACTGATTAAGTTGGCTACATTTCAAAGGCTACTTAAAAATATTTTAAAACAATAAATGAAATAAAGATAATTCAGAAATAGAAATATGAAAATAAAATAAAAAACATGGTAATTAAGGATTTAAGAGCCTGTTGGAACTATTGTGCTCCAAATTATTATTTGGTTACTAAGAAGCATTGTGAATAATGTTTTCTAAGAATCCTTAATTTAGATTTTAACTATAAAGTATAATAGACGCTGTATTTTTAAACAAGAAATGAACTATGAGGATGAATTTATTCATTTTTACTAGCAAATACATCTCTAATATGTGGAAAATACAGAATCAGTGACCCCCCAAACAATGACTATATCAGTTTAATTTGGGCCATCGGTTTATGATTTTCATAGGGTACAAATCATAAAAAAATAGTCTTCCAGTTTTTAAAGAAATGAAGCTACTGTCCTAGCCAGGAGGCTCAGTGGATAAAGTGTCAACTTGGTGTGCCAGAAGTCATGGGTTCAATTTCTAGTCAGAGCACATATAAGAACTAATCAATGAGTACACAAGTAAATGGAACAACTATGTGAAACAACAAATTAATGCCTCTCTCTCAAGTCAATGAGAAAATTTTAAAAAATAAAACATAAATAATAAAATTACTAAATATACAAAATTTTTGTTGGATTAAAAATATATCATAGCCTAACCAGGCAGTGGCACAGTGGAGAGAATGTTAGACTGGGATGCAGGTTCAAAACCCTAAGGTCACTGGCTTGAGCACAAGTTCACCAGCTTAAAAGGAAGGTCACTGGCTTGAGCATGAGATCATAGATATGACCCCATTGTGGCTGGCTTGAAGCCCAAGGTCGCTGGCTTGAGCCAAGGTCACTGGCTTAAACAAGGGATCACAGGCTCACCTGGAGCCCCCTGGTCAAAGCATATATGAGGAAGCAATCAATGAACAACCAAGGTGTCTCAGTGACAAATTGATGCTTCTCATCTCTCTCCCTTCCTGTCTGTCTGACCCTATCTGTCCCTCTCTGTATCTCTGTCATACACACACACACAAAATATATATAGATATAGATATATATCAATATAGATGATATAGATAGATAGATATAGATTAGATATAAATATAGTTATAGATAAATATATCATAAGTGTATTGCTTATTTTTAGTGAAAATTTAATGTTGTATGTATGGTTGCAAGGAAACTCCTACTTCACCCCCCACGCACAGAAAGCACTTGATCAGGTAGTGTAAAATATCAGGAACTGTGAAAAATTACTGGCTAACATATTTGGGCACTATGAACAGGGTTTTGAGAATAAAAAGAGAAAGTACAGACTGACATGAAGGACATTGTAGTGAACAACAGAGTCTACATGGATAAACTGAAAGGTCCTGGAAATATATTGATGTGGAATATAGAAAAAAAAAAAAAAAAAGATGTCTAGGTTTCTGGCTTGTGTGACAAAACAGATGTTCCCTGTTTTAACAGGAAACACCAGTAGCACTATTTGGGGGACTCAAGGCAACAAGAATATATTTTCGATTAGGATATATTGATACTCCTGGAGATGTCAGAAAGGCAGACAGGGATCTCAATCTAAAACTCACAGAGCAGTCTGACCTACAGATGTCAGTATTTATTATTTTTTATTTATTATTTTAATTTATTGTGTTTACATAGAATCAAGTGTTCCACCGAATATATCTCCACTCACCCCCATATTCCCTCTCGCCCCCCCATGCCCGTTCCCCCCAATGCCTTCCCCTTTCCCTCCAGGATTTGCTGTCCTGTTCTCTATAATTCTGTGTTATGTATATATAATTTCACTAATCTCTATCCCTTCTCTGATCCCATCTTCTCTTCCACTTTCCATCTCTCTGCTTTCCCTCTGGTCCCTTTGATCCCGCCTCTGCCTCTGTTCCATTCCTCAGTTCACATTATTCATTAGATTCTTCAAATGAATGAGGTCATATGATATTTTTCTTTCTCTGACTGGCTTATTTCACTTAGCATGATAGTTTTAAGGTCCATCCAAGTTGTTGCAAAAGGTAAGATTTCCTTATTTTCATGGCCGCGTAGCATTCCACTGAGTATACGTACCACAGCCTTTTAATCCACTCATCTACTGAGGGACACTTTGACTGTTTCCAGGTCTTGGCTATTGTAAACAATGCTGCAATAAACATAGGGATGCATTTCTTCTTTTGAATCAGTGATTTGGTATTTTTTGTTGCAATAGTGAAGGGGATTGTTTTCTTAATTTTCTTTTAAACAGTTCATTGTTGGTGTATAAAAATGCCCCTGATTTCTGAATATTGATTTTATATCTTGCCACCGTGCTGAATTCATTTATCAGGTCCAGTAGTTTTTTGAATGAGACTTTAGGGTTTTCTTTCTACAGTATCTTATCATCAGCAAATAATGATAGTTTTACTTCTTTTCCAATTTAAATACCATTTATCTCTTCTTCTTGTCTGATTGCTGTGGCTAGGTCTTCCAGAACTATATTGAATATGAGTGGTGGAAGGGGGTACCCCCTGCCTTGTTCCTAATCTTAAGGGGATTGCTTTTAATTTTTTCCCATTGAGTGTGATGTTGCCTTTTGGGTTGTCATAGATGGTCTTTATCATGTTGAGGTATGATCCCTGTATCCCCATTTTACTGAGAGTTTTGATTATAAATGAATGCTAGATTTTATCAAATGCTTTTTCTTCATCTATTGAAATTATCATGTGATTTTTGTTCTTTCTTTTGTTTATATGTTGAATCACATTGATTTGTGAATATTGTACCAGTCCTGCCTCACCAGAATAAATCCCACATGATCATGGTGTATGATTTTATTAATGTATTTCTGGATCCGGTTTGCTAATATTTTGTTGAGAATTTTAGCATCTAAGTTCATCAGGCATATTGACCTATAGTTTTATTTCTTTGTGTAGTCTTTTCCTAGTTTTGCAATCAGTATTATGCTTGCCTCATAAAAGGAGCTTGGAAGTCATCTCTTCTCTTGAATTTTTTTTAAAAAGCTTGAGAAGAATAGAAGCGAGTTCTCCCCTGAATATTTGGTAAAATTCACCTGTGAAGCTATCTGGCACAGGACTTTTGTTTGTTGGGAATTTTTTTCTTTATTTTTTTTGCCTATTCGTTTGTGGACATCGTGTATTTTTTTAAATTAATTTTAATGGGGTGACATTGATAAATCAGGGGAAATAAGTTCAGAGAAAATTTGACTTTTGCTTATGCTGCATTCCCATCACCCAAAGTCCAATTGTCTTCCGTCACTTTCTAACTGGTTTTAATTGTACCCCTCCCCCAGCCCCCTTCCTCTACTCCCACTACCCCGTAACTCCCACACTCTTGTCCATGTCTCTGAGTCTCATTTTTATGTCCCACCTATGTATGGAATCATACAGTTCTTAGTTTTTTCTGATTTACTTATTGTGCTCAGTATAATGTTATCAAGGTCCATCCATGTTATTGTAAATGATTCGATGTCATCATTTCTTATGGCTGAGTAGTGTTCCATAGTATATATGTACCAAAGCTTTTTAATCCACTCATCTACTGATGGACACTTGGGCTGTTTCCAGATCTTCGCTATTGTGCAACAATGCTGCCATAAACATAGGGGTGCATTTCTTCTTTTCAAACAATGCTATGGTGTTCTTGGAGTACATTCCTAAAAGTGGTATAGCTGGATCAAAAGGCAGTTTGATTTTTAATTTCTTGAGAAATCTCCATACTGTTTTTTACAGTGGCTGCACCAGTCTGCATTCCCACCAGCAGTGCAGGAGGGTTCCCTTTTCTCCACATCCTCGCCAGCACTTATTCTGTGTTGTTTTGTTGATGAGCGCCATTCTGACTGGTATGAGGTGATATCTCATTGTGGTTTAATTTGCATTTCTCTAATGATTAGTGATGTTGAGCATTTTTTCATATGCCTATTGGCCATCTGTATGTCCTCTTTGGAGAAGTGTCTATTCATTTCTTTTGCCCATTTTATGATTGGATTGTTTGTCTTTTTGGTATTGAGTTTTACATGTTCTTTATAAATTTTGGTTATTAACCCCTTATCAGATGTATTGTCAAATATATTCTCCCATTGTGTAGTTTGTCTTTTTATTCTATTCTTATTGTCTTTAGGTGTGCAGAAGCTTTTTAGTTTGATATAGTCCCATTTGTTTATCCTGTCTTTTATTTCACTTGCCCTTGGAGATAAATCGGCAAATATATTGCTGCGAAAGATGTCAGAGAGCTTACTGCCTATGTTTTCTTCTAAGATAATTATGGTTTCACAGCTTAAATTTAAGTCTTTTATCCATTTTGAGTTTTTTTTTGTGAATGGTGTAAGTTGCTGGTCTAGTTTCACTTTTTTTCAGGTAGCTGTTCAATTTTCCCAACACCATTTATTAAAGAGGCTGTCTTTACTCTGTTGTATGCTCTTACCTCCTTTGTCAAATATCAGTTGTCCATTGAGCTGTGGGTTTATTTCTGGGTTCTTTGTTCTGTTCCATTGATTCATATACCTGTTCTTGTGCCAGTACCAGGCTGTTTTGAGTACAATGGCCTTGTAGTATAAGTTGATATCTGGAAGTGTGATACCTCCCGCTTTATTCTTCCATATCAAGATTGCTGAGGCTATTCATGTTCTCTTTTGGTTCCATATAAATTTCTGGAATATGTGAGCTATATCTTTGAAGTATGTCATTGGTATTTTAATTGGTATTGCATTGAATTTATAAATTGCTTTGGGTAATATAGACATTTTAATGATGTTTATTCTTCCTAACCATGAGCACAGTATATGCTTCCTCTTGTTTCTATATTTCCTGATTTCTTTTATCAATGTTTTATAATTTTCCTAGTACAATTTTTAATCTCCCTGGTTAAATTTATTCCTAGGTACTTTATATTTTTGGTTGCAATAGGAAAGGGGATTGCTTCCTTAATTTCTCTTTCTGACAGTACATTGTTAGTGTATAAAAATGCCTCTGAATTCTGAGTATTAATTTTATATCCTGCCACCTTGCTGAATTCATTTATCATGTCTAGTAGTTTTTTTTACTGAGATTTTAGGTTATCTATATACAATATCATATCATCTGCAAATAATGATAGCTTTACTTCTTCTTTTCCAATTTGGATGCCTTTTATTTCTTTTTGTTGTCTGATTGATGTGGCTAGGACTTCCAGAACTATGTTGAAAAAGAGTGGTGAAAAGGGATACCCCTGCCTTTTTCCTGATCTTAAGGAGATTGCTTTTAATTTTTGCCCAATGAGTATGATATTGGCTGTGGGTTTGTCATAGATGGCCTTTATCATGTTGAGGTATGTTCCTTGTATTCCCACTTTGCTCAGAGTATTGATCATGAATTGCTGCTGGATTTTATCAAATGCTTTTTCTGCATCTATTGAAATTATCATGTGGTTTTTCTCCTTCCTTTTGTTTATGTGAAGAATCACATTAATTGATTTGTGAATATTGTACCAGCTTTGCCTTACAAGAATGAATCCCACTTGATCATGGTATATGATTTTTTTCATATATTGCTGGATCCAGTTTGCTAATATTTTGTTGAGGATTTTAGCATTTAAATTCATCAAGGATATTGGCCTATAATTTTCTTTCTTTGTGTTGTCTTTGCCTGGTTTTGGAAGCAGAATCATACTCATCTAATAAAAGAAGCTTGAAAGTCTTCCTTCCTCTTGAATTTTTTGAAATAGCTTGAGAAGGATAAAAATTAGTTCTTCTTAGAATATTTGGTAGAATTCACTTCCATCCGGCCCAGGATGTTTCTTTTCTGGGAGTTTTTTTTATAACTGTTTCAATCTCATTTGTTGTAATTGGTCTGTTTAGGTTTTCTGATTCTTCCAGATTAATTTTTGGAAGATTATATGTTTCATGGAATTTGTCCATTTCATCTAGGTTGTCTAGCTTTTTCGGCATACAGTTCTTCATAGTCTTTTCTTACAATATTTTGTATTTCTGTTGTTTTAGTTGTTATTTCTCCAATCTCATTTCTAATTTTATTTATTTGAGTCTTCTCTCTTTTTTTCATGGTGAGTCTGGTTAAAGGTTCATCGATCTTGTTTACCTTTTCAAAGAACGAGCTCCTGGTTTCATTGATCCTCTGTATTGTTTCTTTAGCCTCTATGTCATTTATTTCTGCTGTGATCTTTATTATTTCTTTCTTTCTACTAGCTCTGGACTTTACTTGCTGTTCTTTTTCTAGTTCTTTTAGATGCAGGGTCAACTTGTTTATTTGAGCTTTTTTTAGCTTCTTGAGGTATGCCTGTAATGCTATGAACTTCTTCTCAGGACTGCTTTTGCTGTGTCCCATAAATTTTAAGATGATATGTACTCATTATCATTTGTTTCTAAGAATTTTTTAATTTCTTCTTTGATATCACTGTTAACCCATTTGTTATTTAATAACATGCTATTTAGTTTCCAAGTGTTTGAGTATTTTTCAGTTTTTCTGTTGTGGTTGATTTCTAGTTTCATGACATTATGATCAGAGAAAGTGCTTGATATGATTTCAATCTTCTTAAATTTGTTGAGGCCGCTTTTGTGTCCTAACATGTGGTCTATCCTAGAGAATGTACCATGAGCACTTGAAAAGAATGTATATTCTTCTGCTTTAGGGTGAAAGGTTCTGAAGATATCTATTAAATCGAGTTGATCTAGTATGTCCTTTAAGTCTGCTGTTTCTTTGTTAATTTTCTTTCTTGAAGATCTATCTAGTGATGTTAGTGGGGTATTGAAATCCCCTACTATTATAGTATTGCTGTTGATCTCGCCCTTTAAATCCATCAAAGTCTGCTTTACATATATATTTAGGTGCTCCTATATTAGGTGCGTAATATTTATAACGGTTATATCTTCCTGTTGTATTGCTCCCTTTATCATTATGCAGTGACCTTCTTTATCTCTTAATATAGTCTTTGTTTTAAAGTCCATTTTGTCTGATATAAGTATTGCTACCCCAGCTTTGTTTTCATTTCCATTTGCGTGAAATATTTTTTTTCGTCCTTTTATCTTCAGTCTATGTGCCTCTTTTGTTTTAAGGTGTGTCTCTTGTAGACAGCATAAATGGATCCTATTTTCTTATCCACATAGCTACATTGTGTCTTTTGATTAGAACATTTAATCCATTTACATTTAAGCTTATTATTGATATGTAATTGTTTATTGCCATTTTATTCTTTAAAGTTGTATTCTTCTTTTGCTATATTCTTTTTCTCCTTTGATCTGTTTACAACAGGCCCCTTAGCATTTCTTGCCACCTTGGTTTGGTTGTAGTGAATTCCTTGTGTTTTTTTGGGGTTTTTTTTTTGTCTGGAAAGCTTTTTATTTCTCCTTCAATTTTAAATAATAGCCTTGCTGGATAAAGTAGTCTTGATTGTAGGCTCTTGTTTTACATTACTTTGAATATTTCTTGCCATTCCATTCTGGCCTCAAGTGTTTCTGTTGAGAAATCAGAAGTCATCCTTATGGGGGTCTCTTTGTAGGTGGTCATCTTTTTTTCCCTAGCAGCTTTTAATATTTTCTCTTTATCACTTAGCTTTGTTATTTTAATTATGATATGTCTTGGTTTAGATTTCCTTGAGTTTCTCTTTAATGTAGTTCTCTGTGCTTCTTGTACTTGTGAGATGTTTTTCTGCTTAAATTGAGGGTAGTTTTCTGCTATGATATGTTTGAACAAAGTCTCTATCCCTTGTTCTTTCTCTTCTTCTTCAGGAACTCCTATGATGCAGATATTATTTCTTTTCATGTTGTCACAGAGCTCTCTTAGAGTTTCTTTAGACTTTTTGGGTCTCTTTTCTTTTTTCTGCTCCACTTCCATGCCTTTATTTATCTTGTCCTTTATCTCGCTGATTCGATTTTCAGCTTCATCCATCCTGCTTTTAATTCCTTCCATTGTATTCTCATTTCTGATACTGTATTTGTCATTTCTGTCTGATTCTTTTTTATTATTTCAATGTCCTTTTTTATATTGGCTCTTTATTTAGGTGTTTGTAATAACTATCTATTGTTGTTCTGATATCTTTGAGCATCCTAACAATTATTATTTTAAACTCTGCATCTGGTAATTTGGTTTTATCTGACACATTCAGGTCCTTTTCTGGGAATTTCTCTTGACTCATTTGTGTTGCATTTCTCTGCTTTCTTGTTTTGTTTTTGTAAAAGAAGGTTTTGGACACTGGAGTTTACTGTTTGTGTCCTCTGTGTTCCCTAGGTTTGGTCTGTCTGCAGGCCCTACACCCCCTCTACTGTTGCTGCCTAGGGCGTTCGGGTTTGGGCGTTGCCGGTGCCTGCCAACTGGGGCTGTTGCTGTGGTTCTGCCTCTCCTTCACGGGAGTGGCTGTGATCATGTGCTCGGTTATACAAGCATCATCGGAGGATTTGGCCTTCACCCCACCCTTCGGGTGGCCTTATGCTTGGCCCTGAGGGCAGCGGTGAGCACCTTTGTTTAGCTGGGAGTCTCCGCCTGTTTCTTGGCTTTCGCCCTGCCCTTGCAGGAGGAGCCCGCTTGTGCGATGGCTGCAAGCCTTGGCTCCACAGGCAAGCCAGGACTGTGTGCCCATGCTCAGTAGCGGGACTCTGCCTATCCTGGGCTTTTGGTTTCACTCCCGTGGGAGGAGCCAGCTCCCAAGCAGGCCACAAGCCTCGGTTCCACGGGAGGGGTAGGGCTGTGCTTCTGCGCCCTTGCTCAAGGGCAGGTCTCCACTCCTTTCAGGGCACCTGCCCTTCCCTGTTGGGAGTTTTTTGATAACTGTTTCAATATCATTTGATAAAATTTGTTTGTTTAGGTTTTCTAATACTTCTATATTGATTTTTGAAAGACTGTGTTTTGAGAAATTTGTCCATTATGCCTAGGTTATCTAATTTTATGTCATACAGTTCTTCATAGTATTTTCTTACAATCCTTTGTATTTCTGCTGTGTCAGTTGTTACTTCTCCTCTCTCATTTTTAATTTTATTTATTTGAGTCCTCTATCTTTTTTCCTGGTGAGTGTGGTTAAAGGTTCATCTATCTTGTTTACCTTTTCAAAGAACCAGCGCTGGGTTTCATTAATCATCTCTGTTGTTTTTTTTAGCCTTATGTCATTTATTACTGCTCTGATCTTTAGTATTTCCTTCCTTCTACTTCCTGTGGGTTTTACTTGCTGTTCTTTTTCTATTTCTTTTAGATGCAGGGTTAAATTGTTTATTTGAGCTTTTTCTAGCTTCTTAAGGTATGCCTGTATAGTGCTATAAACTTCCTTCTCAAGACTGCTTTTGCTGTGTCCCATAAATGTTGAGTTGTTGTATGTTCATTTTCATTTGTTTCAAGGAAATTTTGGTTTCTTCCTTGATTTCATTATTAATCCATTCATTATTTAATAACATCCAATTTAGTTTCCAAGTGTTTGAGTGTTTTTCAGTTTTTCTATTGTACTTGATTTCTAGTTTTATGCCATTGTGATCAGAGAAGATGCTTGATATGATTTCAATCTTTTAAAATTTATTGAAACTCATTTTGTGTCCTAGCATGTGTTCTATCCTAGAAAATGTACCATCAGCACTTGAAAAGAATGTATATTCTGCTGGCTTTGGGTGAAAAGTTCTGAAGATATCTATTAAATCCAGTTGATCTAGTGTGTTCTTTAAGTCCACTGTTTCATTGTTAATTTTCTTTCTTGAGGATTTATTCAGTAATGTTATGGGATATTAAATTCCCCTACTATTATAATATTGCTGTTGATCTCGCCCTTTACATCCATCAAAATCTGCTTTATATATTTATATATTAGGTGCATAGATATTTATAATAGTTATATCTAACTGTTGAATTTACCAATTTATCATTATTTACTGACCTTCTTTATCCCTTACTATAGCTTCTTTGTTTTAAAGTCTATTTTGTCAGATATAAATATTGCTATCCCAGCTTTTTTTTTTTCATTTCTATTTGCATGAAATACTTTTTTCCATCCTTTTACTTTCATTCTATGTGTATGTTTTGTTTTGAGGTGGATCTCTTGTAGGCAACATATGTATGGGTCCTGTTTTCTTATCCATTCAGCTACCCTATGACTTTTGATTAGAGCATTTAATCCATTTACATTTAAGGTTATTATTGATATGTAGTTGTTTATTGCCATTGTATTCTTTAAATTTACATTCCTCTCTTACTAAATTTTTTCCCCCTTTGTTCTGTTTACAGCCGACCTCTTAATATTTCTTGCAGCATTGCTTTGGTTGTAATGAATTCCTTGAGTTTTTTTTTTTTTTTTTGTCTGGGAAGCTTCTTATTTCTCCTTCAATGTTAAATGATAGCCTTGCTGGATAAAGAAGTCTTGATTGTAGGCTTCTGTTTTGCATTACTTTGAATATTTCTTGCCATTCCCTTATGGCCTTTCATGTTTCTGTTGAGAAGTCTGATGTCATCTTTATGGGGGCATCTTTGTATGTAATTGACTGCTTTTTTCGTATAGCTTATAGTATTCTTTCTTTACCTCTTAATTTTTATATTTTAATTATGATGTGTCTTGGTGTGGGCCTCTTTGGGTTCATCCTTAATGGGACTCTCTGTGCTTCTTGAACTTGTGTGACCTTTTCCTTCTCAATTTAGGAATTTTCAGCTATGATTTCTTCAATCAGATTTTCTATCCCTTGATCTTTCTCTTCTCTTTCAGGAATCCCTATGATGCAAATGTTATTTCTCTTCATGTTGTCAGAGAACTCTCTTAGAGTTTCCTCATACTTTCTGAGCCTCTTTTCTTCTTGCTGTTCTGCTTCCATGCCTTTGTTTATCTTGTCCTCTAAATCGCTGATTCAATCCTCAGCTTCATCCATCCTGCTTTTAATTCTTTCTAGTATGTTTTTCATTTCTGATCTTGTATTTGTCACTTCTGACTGATTCTTTTTTATTATTTCAATGTCCTTTGTTATACTTGCTATCTGTTTATTTGTGTGTTCATTATGTTCATCTATTGTTGTTCTAAGATCTTTGAGCATCCTAACAATCATTATTTTAAACTCTGAACCTGGTAATTTGCTTATATCTGACTCATTCAAGTCCTTTTCTGTGGATTTCTCTTGATTCAGTTGGGTTACATTTCTCTGCCTTCCCATTTTGTCTGTGTATAGATGGGTGTGGCCTCTGTGTTTCCTAGGTGTGGTCTGTCTGCAATTCCCCACCCCCTCTGCTGCTGCATTGGACATTCGGGTATAGGTGTTGCTGTTGCTTGCCATCTGCTGTGATCACTGTGGCTTCTGCCTCACCTCCGCAGACAGGACTGTGTTTGTGTTCCTGGGCTGCAATCCCTGGCTGGCCTCTGATCTCTGCCCGGCCCCCGAAGGCAGGACTGCATTCCCTCTTCTATGCTGCAAGCCTTGGCCAGCCTCCGCCCTTTTCCCATGGACAGGACTGTGCTGGTGCCCCTGGTCCGTAAGCCTAAGCCCCATGGGCAGGGCTGCGCTCTTGCACCCCATCTGCAGCCACAGCCAGCCCCCCAGCTTTCACCCCCATGGGTGGGACAGTGCTTGCACCAGGGTTGTGTCTGTGGCCAGCCCCTGGTTCTGCCCCAGCAGGCTGGATTTTGCTCGTGCACATGAGCCGCCTCTGTGGCCGTGGTGGTGGCCAGCCCCCACCTTCTGTCCTTGTCCAAAGGACCACGCTTCCACATCCTGCCACTTCCCACCCTCCACCGAGCACTCAGCAGTGTTGGGGTGGCAATGTAGCTCAGATCTCAGCACTCAATACAGTGTCCCTGATGGCTCCCTGCTTCTAAATGATTCTGCTCTAAGTGCAGCAGGAGAGCTTCTGTTTGACTGGTGACCTGCTTCCCTTTGCTGGTTTTGCTGGTTTAAGGAAAAATATTCACTTTAGATTTGGGGATTGACTCATCCCATGAGTTAGGATTGCTTTCCCTCAAAGTGTTTCTCCCTGCACCTCCTAAATTACACTCTCTTTCTGCTACTCTGGTCTTCTCCTCTCTCCCTGTCTCCTGGAGCCCCAGGTGTGTGGTTGTGAAAAAGGTTTTCTGCGTGGTCCCTTTAAGATGAATCCTGGGTCTGAGAAATCTGTTTCTTTCTTGTTTCACAGCTAAATACTGTCTTTATGCCTTTTCTAGGCTCTGGGGCTGAAGGCTGGGGCTTCAGTCCTGGGGCCCAGGATCCTCCCCTCTCCGCTAAACTCACTTCCCACCATGCGAGTCTCTCTGGGCTGCCACTCGCTCCCAAAGCGGAACTCTTTGGGTTTCTGCTTTTCTTACCAGTATCACTTTGGCTTCTTTGGTGATTTATAGATTCCTCTTGGTTTAGCCCAAGTTGTTTTTTCCAGATGATTGGTCTTAAAATTAAGTTGTAATCCACTTTGGTTCTGGGAGGTGGAAGTTGGAATGTCCACCTACTCCATCACCATCTTGCTGCCTTGAGATGTCACTGTTTAATATGATAATAAATACATACAAGACTGGAGATTACAGAGAAAAAAGAAAAGAGAGCTGAAACAAATTCAGGAGAAAATATTAATAAAGTCTAATGCTATTAAGATATTATGCTTATTTATTCAGAAAATTTTTTTGAACTTATATTCTAGTTCAAGTCTTCATATTATACACTTTTATAGGGCTATTTATTATTCTTCAATTTATGTTTGTTTTAAAATAATATTAGTCTGATTTTTTATAATTTAATATTTATAAGAGCAGGATTACAACTTATCTTACAGTTATTTTGCATTCCCAACATATAGCACATTTTGGGATATTGTGAGGGTTTAAAAAATATTTTTATTGAGAAAAAGGGAGGTGATAGAAAAGAAACATGAAAGTGTTACAAAAAGGAAAAGAGCTGTTGAAGCTCTAAAGTTTTATTCGCTAAGGAAACAAATGAACAAGAAGCCAACAGGAAAAAATTAAGTAGAAAAAATATTAAGTAGATCATGTAACTCCTATACAGAAAAAAAAAAAAAACCCTCAACATTTAAATACAGAATACATGAACTATGTGAATAATTCTTAATTATAAAACTTGAATTTTATAACTTTATATGCATGCAGATACACAAACACATGCACACACTTAGCCACGATGGAGATAAATATATAGTTCAGAAATATATAAAGGATTCTTTATGCCAGTAGTTTTGAGATAATATTCTATCAAATAAAACCAGCTGTCTGACTTTTGTCACTAGATTTAGTTTCTCCTTTCCTTAAATTCATACAAATGGGAACATGCTGCATGTACTTTTGGAGTATGGCCTTTACTTATAAATATGAAATATATTTTGATTATTATTTCTATATATAGTAATCAACTATAAATTTCAAAATGCCTTCAGAAATTTTAAATTATTATTAAAAATATTTTTATAGCCAAAGAGGAAAATAGAAATCCCAGTTAATGCTGAATAAATTTATATTCTGCAATGTATGTGGAAGAACTAATTTTAACTTTCATACATGTTAAGAAATATTTAACATTTTCTTTTATATATAGTAGCCCCTCAAAAATAATTCTTTTGATTAAAAATCTTATAAATTTTATTTATCTACTTCTTTTATAATACTAAAGTGTTAAGACTTTAGCAAAATCACATTATTATTATTATTATTTTCAAAGTGAGGGGAGGAGAGATAGACAGACTCCTTCATGTGCCCCAACCAGAATCTACCCAGAAAACCCCATTTTGGGCTGATGCTTAAATCTAAGCTATTTTTAGCACCTGAGGCTAACACTCTGGGACCAACCAAGCCATCTTCAGTGCCCAGGGCCAATGCTGGGACCAACTGAGCCACTGGCAGCAGGAAGGGAAGTGGGAGAGAAAGGGGGAGGGAAGAGGTGGAGAAGCAGATGGTCACTTCTCTTGTGTGCCCTAATCAAGAATTAAATCTGGGACATCCATACACTGGGCTGATGCTCTCTCCACTGAGCCACCAGCCAGGGTCCACATTATTGTTTTTTCATGGTGAAATTTAACTTTTAGCAGTATTTTTTTTGACATTAAAGAAGATAAATTCATTTTTTAGAGCAATTTTAGGTTCAGAGCAAGATAAATGAAAAGTGCAGAGTTCCTATAATTACCCTGCCCCAAACATATCCATATTAATTTTTAAAATCAGCTTTATTGAGGTATAATATGCAAATAATAAAATTTGCCAATTTTAAGTGTTAATTTTATGAGTTTTAACAAATGTATACAATTATGTAGCCACCACCACAATCATGATATGAAACATTTCCAACATCCCATTGGCCATCAATTCTAAACACTGGCAATCCAAAGCTTGGCATTTTCTAGGATTTCATTAAAATGGCAATGTAGTATATTCTCTTTTTGCTGGATTCTTCTCCTTAGAAAATGTTTTTAAGAATCAGTTTGGGGTCACACATAGTCTGTTCCTATTTTTGCTAAGTAGTTTTCTATTATATGGATATACTATTATTTGTTTAGCTAGTCACCAGTCGATGGAAATTTGTTTTGTTTTTAATTTTTGCCTACTAAGGGTTCAGCTATTATAAATTTTGAATAAACATTTGGATCAATGTGTCTTTTCATTACTTTTTGGTATATACCTAGCATAGACTGCTGTGTTGTATGAAAGTACTGTGTTTATAAGAAACTGCTGACATGTTTTTCTGAGTAGGCATATAATTATGAATTCTCAAAAATAACACAGGAGAATTTCACATCCTCATTTATATTTGGTGTTATTAGTATCTTTAGTAGTATCCATAAAATAATGTGTAGTGGTAGCTCAATGTGTTGATATTTTGCTTTTCCTTAATGACTAACGGTCCTGAGCCTCTTTCCCATTATTTTCAATCACATTTCTCTTTGGCAAAATGTCTATGCATATGATGTACACATTGTTTAAATAGAGTTGTTTACCTATTATAATTGAGTTGTAGAAGTTCTTTATATATTCTGGCTATGTTTTTTTTTCAGTTATTTGTTTTGAAAATACTATATCCCAGTATATATCTCCCCTCCCCTCTGGTTTTTCTTAACAGTTTCTTTCAAAGAGCAAAAGTTTTTGAGTAAGTTTAAGGATTCTACCTGGTACTTCATGTCCTATGAAGCCATTTCACTATGTATGATGGAAACGTGAACTATAACCCATTAGCTCTATGTATTTTTCTGTCTACTCCTCTTTAAAGTGATTTTTTTCTCCTTCCTGGTGTAAGCTTCTGTCATTCATTGGTAGATCACCAGTCAGTCCACAAAGACCTAAATAGACCCCTCTGCAGATATACAGGGGTCTCTGTTCTCCTATCAGTAGTTTTTTCTAGGACTATGACCAGCAAAATCTAACATCACTAGCCTTTCAGAACTTGGTTCTTTGTAACTTCAATTTGAAAAAAATTTTGTTCTGTGCTTGAGTCCTCTCCCCCTTTCTGCACTAAAGTCCAATATACTGCTCTCATGCACTAAGTTGATGCAGTTTTAGAACTTACTTTGTTAATTTTTCTCCTCTGAAAGACTACAGTCCTGGACCACCTGTTGTGCAATGTCTTCAAGCCATTATTTTATGTGTTTTGTGTTTTATTTTTCTAGTTGTTTAAGGCAGAAGGGTAAATCTGGTCCCTGCTATTCCACATTGGCCAGAAACATTAGTTTTTATCTTGCAAAATATTGAAAATATTGTAAAATATCCATATTGAGTGGATTAACAAATATTTCCATTTGAATAAATGTTAATGCCAGAAATCTGTTTATTCCAAAATATTCTAATGAATACTTTGCAAAAGTGTTAATGTCTTTTCCTAAAGTCAGATTATTTTTCTTAAATAATTTATATGTTTAGATTTTCAACTTTCTATTTGTATCCTGCATGATATCCTCTTCCCTGATTCCTACTGTTAACTTTTTATTGACAACTCCACTTGGCTGCCCCATAAACACAGCAGCTCTTTCTCAATGCCAGATTATCCTCAACAGACAAGTGTTTCCTTAGAGAGTCAGTTTTTGGCAGAGAATGAGGTAGGATTCAATAATCACTCTAGAGGGTTTAGTTTGAGTAAGACTGAATTAAATTACTTTTAAGTATCCTAGCTTCCCAGCTCAGTTCTAAGCAATTTAATGTAGTCATAGATAATTTAATCAATCCACCTTTATTAATCTTCCATATGTTCCACCATAGAAATCTTTTAAAAATTACATTGGATCATATAATCCTCCTGCTTTCAACCCTTTTAGTGTTTCAACCCTTAGTGCCTGGAGGACAAAGCTTAAAATTTTAAATATGGCATCCAACACCCTTCACAATCTGACTACAGGTTATAATTCCCTACTTAGTCTCTACCTCTGCTCCGACAGAGTAGTATTAGCTTGTGGTTAAGTTTGTGGGCTCCAGACTTCAGATGTTTTTTCTTAGATACACATTAACATGAAATTTATCAAAGTGCTGTAATACTGACTTTGGCGTAGTTAGGTATAGAAATCTTGGTAGGTACAGGAATGCCTACATTACACACTTATGAGAATTAAATAAGAGTGTATTTTTCATAACATATTATATGATGTCTGGAATACTTCTTCTTTTTATTATTCATTTACAATTATAAGAATTATGTTACAGAAAAAAATTTTATAACTATTTTTTACCAACGTCACTAGATTGTGTGCTCATTCAAAAGATAGGGAAAACTTATAACTACGAAGAGTCTACTTAAAGATCTTTTATGTTACTTGAAATGTTTATGTAGGTGAAATATAGAATTAGAAGATCTGTACTCTTTCTAAAAATATAATTTTTTTTAAAATTTTCTATTTAATGTATTAAACAGACCAGATTCTTGTGCTCATGACATTAAAAATGTAGGAGCTAAATGAGTTATCCTCAAAAATGTAATTACATATGTTGATAAGTATTCCAAAGAAAAGTAATAAAGTTTCTAAGGTAGCCAAGAATAAGTGAATCTGATTTAAGAGTTTAGGAAAGGCCTCCCTGAGATGGTAAATTATAAGATGGTATGTGAAGAACGAGTAGAAATTAATTTGTTTGGTGGTGGGAAGGTAAGACATTGTGGACAAAGGTTGTAAAGTGTGAGGGAGAGTAAACCTCAAAGCCCACAATAGATGCTTTTAGTTAAAGGAGTGTCTTTGGAATTATATTGACACTTTCCAGTCTTTAAATGGGTGATGAGCTGGAGATTACATTGATGGGAAGCTAGAGTTAATGAAAGAATTAAGGGGGTTATTTCAGCTATCCTGGCTTGAGATAATGGTGGCTTGGATGAGTGCTGTCAGTGGAGATGGACAGAAGTAAAAAGAATAAAGCTATACAGAAGGCATTATCTGTGGGACCTGCTGACAGACTAAATGTGGGCTGCAAAAGACTAAATAATGACTCTGAGATATCAGGCGCATAGATTTATTAACTCTAACTTGTGCAAGAATTGTCAAATTTTGCCTTAAAATATTCTTTGAAGATTGATAAAACAAATATACATACCAATATTTGAAGCAATATTTAAATCTCTAATATTATATATTTAGAAATTGCTTAATAAATGGGTGCTGGATGTAAATATTAAAGTTAGACACATGATTATGTTAACTGCAGGGAAAACAGAGTATATGTGCTTCCTGGTTGATATTGTGGTATTTCATGTCTAGATGAAATTAAATGAAGATTTTACTTCTCAGATCATTCCAATAATTATGGTCAAAGACCTAATTATTCAAGTGATCCTCTTATTCTTTTGAAATGGCCTCACTTCTCTATTTTACTTTGTACATGGAGCTATAACTTCCATAAAGATTAAGTTAAGAAACCTAACTAATATATAAAATATATATATTAAATATAATGTATAAAAAACTATCAGTTTTTATATATCATATAAATATATACATATAAAATTTATACATATAAACTATCAATATTATAGTTGACCTGACCCAAATATTTCTAATATATATATATACATTTAGATAAATTCACCTTGAATTTATTATAATCTATGGCATATAATCTGAATGCCCTAACTAGGATATAAAATTGCTAGAGTTAAAAAGTACTCTTCAATTACAAATGTTATTCTCAATAGGTAATAGATATCTTATTAGATTATTAATATATATTAACACATTGCTTAAAAGTTACCCAGCAGAATGTCACTTTACTGCATTTCCTCTTAAGAACATTGAGAATTCATAATTTATAATTATATTCACATAAATATTCAATTAAATAGACATTTAAATGATTCACTTTAATAATATCATCTAGAAATTATAAAAATATATTCACTAAATATTAATTTTTCTTTACTATATATAAACAATCTGAAAATAAAAATTTTTATATAGCATCATGTCAATTTTGAAAATGTTTTCTGTACAAAGTAAAATCCATTGAAGTTACTTTCTAAAGTGATTTTTTTTAATCCTTCCTGATTTTTTTCTCTTTAAAATGACTTTAAATATTTTAAGTGATGACTTGAATATTAGAATTATTTTTTCCTCCTAATTAATGCATGTAGGGATATAGTTCCTCAGAATGTGGAAAAATTTTTTTCAGAAATACTACCATTAATATGTTCTTTAAAGACGTTGTAGTATAAATGGTCATGTGAAGGCTTTGAAACTGCTATTGAAATCGAGAAAATAGAATATGCTTTAAACCAATTTCACGACATTCTTCTGTTTGCTGTACTTACAAAATATAGGTACAGTCTCAGAATATTTCCCCCTCATGTCAGTTATATGAATGGGACTCAAATGCCCCAATAAAAATTACCATCCTTATATTTTTGACTCCATACTTCATGTGTTCAGAACCACAACTATGGGAAAAGTTATACAAACATTCTTTAGATCACCAAACCCTTTCCACAGTTCTTGCCAAAATTCTACACAGTAGGAACTATAAAACCAGTGCCAAACCCTCACGTTCCTCATATAGCTTCTAACAGCTGCAAACCCTTAAGCTTCAAGAGCAGCTGCCTTGAGTAGAACTAGTGGAGGGACCCACAAAGGCAGATACACAGATTACATATGTTCAATAACTTGAAAGAATATGTGGTTGTATTAAGGCCATTAGACAAGGAAGAAATTGCACAAGCAGTCTCTAATTGACCTCGCAGGGAGAGTCTGATCTCCCTTATTGTGCCTGCATTAGTCCCCAAATCATCTACTTGTGTTTGGATTATGTATTCTTTCAACACACAAACCCACACAAAACAGAGTGCAATTACATTGCTTCAGTTAATGCCCACTCTCTGATTTGTAATTTTTCAAGGGAGCACTGTTTGAACAGTTAATTCCTGAAAAGTCTAAAGCAATCCATGGCACCAAATTATAACTAGGGACTCAATAAATATTTGATATATATACCAACATGGAGAATGAAACCTACCACAGACATTTGAGCATCCCATATAAAAACAAAGAGTAAGTTTAAGTAAAAACCCCACATCTGAGAGAAATAATTTAAACCATGTTACTCTTCCAATTTTTAAAAAGTAGACTTGATCTTTGTTCCCAATGATTAAAACAAGTTAAATTAATACTATAAATTTTATTCCATTTTGTTTGTGAAGTACTCATTGATTCTTTTAGTTTATAATTCATCTTATATAGTTGAATAAATACAATTAAGCAGGTCCATGTGAAGACAGAAATTGGCATCAAAAGATATTTTCATGGGGGGATGGACAAGCAGAATCCCTTTCTCTGCCAATTTATTGCATTACATTAATTTATGCCTAGTCTCTCTGTTTAAACTTTTCCATTTCTTCAAACATTCATTTATCCTTAGAGGCAAAGAAATAGTCCTTGAGTTAGAAATATACAAATTCATAGGGTAATGTAAATGTGAGGTGTGGCTAAAGTGTGTTGAAACTCTTGGGCATCATAAATTATAATTTATAAAATGTGAAAGAAAATAACATTTAATAATTCATTATTATTACTTATTCTAAGGCAAAATGGACATAGTGTTAAAATTTGAAAGGGAGACATAATTTTAAACAATTATTTTATGGTTTAATTTCACCTACCACTTAAACCTTAGCTATAGTTCAAAGGATCAGATTGTTTCTGTAGCTTCCTTAATGGATGTTCTTTACTCTCTTGTGCTCTATGCAAGCACTTATTTTCATTTATATTATATTTACTTAACTGCTTACCCACTACTGAACTATGTAGAACATTTTCCACTGTTACCTATCAAAACACATATGTAAACATAAATGATATATATATATGTATATCTACATATATAAAACACTATAATGAATATCTTTGTGAATAAGCTCTTGTTAAAGCTTTGCTAAGATCAGTATTTCTGAATGGTGGGGTTCATCATTCAATTTCTGCTTAAATTTTCTGTTACTAGAGTCTCACTCCTTCCTGATTCATTGTGGGGAAACATTACTTGCTGAGCGGCTCTGTATGCTTTTCTTTGCTCTCTCTCTCTTTTTGACAGTGGTTTGCATGCTATATATAGATTGAGATGAATATGGGCCAAGCCTCCTTTCCCATCCATTCTAAATGTAGTGAGAAGTGCTGTATGAACTCAAATCCTATCTACACAAGGCATTTAAGGATCTAGGGAGGTACTTTATCAAGAAGTTTCCAATGCTCAAAAAATGCAAGGTGAAGGGATTAAGCAAAAGCCAACAAAAACAAAAAGCATAGACACAGACAACAGTATGGTAATTACCAGAGGGAAAAGGGGTGAAGGGAAGTAGAAGAATGTAAAGGGGAGATGAATTAGTAACAGAAGAGGCTCGATTTGAAGTGTTGAACACACAATACAATACACAGATGATGTATTATGGAATTGTTCACTTGAAACCCATATAATTTTATTAACCACAGTCACCTCAATAAATTCAATAAAAATTATTTTTTTAAAAAAGAATACAAGCTTCCTTGATTCAGATCTCAACACAATGTTCTCTCCATCTAAACCCTTTTATATTAAATTGAATTTGAATCCATTCCTTGTTGAACTTGAATCTTGCACTAAAAATAACTTACTACTCCTCAGTCTTGGTAATTCTCTGTAGTTTAGATTCTGGTTTGAAGAATTGTCAGCTGGAGGTAGAGATGTGGCACACAGAGGAGTATGGGCAGAACAGCATTTGGGGAGATAAGATGAGAAGAGCTACCTGTCTTCTTTGGTGATAACTTCTCTAGATTTTCTTAAAATGCCATTTTAAGGGATGTAAAATATAAATCCAGATTTGAGCATGAGTCTGTGTCTTTTATTTGTGCATACATGTTTCAACAGAAATGTGCTGGACACAATATAACTCAATTTTAGTATTTTTCTTGACAACTATTTTGAAATTTAATCACATCTGGCCTAAAACATTCAAAATTTGCTCTTGAATTTCATAAAAATGTGAATTACTAAAATACATTACTGCTAACTACAATATATGCCAATCACCTCCACTTTCTTTCTGTTAACCCACATATCAATGCTTGGAAGTGGCACAATTTTGTCCTGCTTTGCAGGTGAATCAACTGAAGCTGAAAAAGTGTAAGTCACTTCTCATAAGTCATCTGGTGAGCTAGAATTCACACTCAGGCAATCTGCATAACAATCCTGGTTGCTAACCAAAACACTGACCCACTTCTATAGCAAACATAATTTTAAGTCTAGAGGAGGTGTTGGCTTAATATAACAGCTCGATATCCTTAGAAAATTTGTATTTTGGTTAGAATTGTTGAAGAAAATTAAGATGGTATATAACTTTTCATACTTTATCCTGGGTGAACTATGTTACAAGACCTCAAGGCACATTGTATATATGTGAGTGAGTATACTTATAGAAGGGTAACACTTACCATTCTCTCACAGGCCTGCCCTACTGGATTCTCCTCACGGAAGCCCCGGTTTCTGTGTCCGTGTTGATGACAAGGCCTCCTTGGCGTTCTGGTTCCTCTTCCACGGGAACTTTTCTCCTAACACTCCTAGAACACTGCCCTAATGTATGTTGATAAAACGGAGGTTGTGAAATGCAGTTCATGTCTTCATTCTTTCTTTGACTGAACATCTGCTCACTCAAGCCCAGCGTGTTCTAGTTCTATCTACTCATTACTATGGTTACCATAGTATATACTTCTCTATTTTAGGCCTGTGTCTATTGGCCTGTGCCCATTCTCTCTGGGAGGAAATAAAAAAGTTTACAGAGCCAAACTGGCCTTCTATTCCGTAAATATAGTAACTTTAGCCTGTGCTAAGTTTCCTCCCTTCCCCTCTCCTTTTATATTTGGTGTTCTTCTCTTTGGAAAGGATCTTTCTCTCCAACTTTTTTGGGTGGATTGAACTACACATTTTCTACCTAATTACTCCCTCTGTTTTGAAACGTTTCCCCGTAATTGTATTCATATAAGGTTTGTTTCTAGTTATTGTGATATTTCAAAGTGACAGTTGCCGCTTAATTAATTCTAAATATGGTATCTAGGAAGAAAAAGCTCTAATATTTCTTGAGATCATGTTCTTATTAGATTTTAACCATGCTATAGACTTGAGCTGTACAATGGGATAGAGAGCCAGTAGGCTTGTGTGGCAACTGACTTCTTGAATGGTGTTAGCATTAGTGGAGTTTTGTGGATATGAAGACTTAGTAAGAAAAAAAGAATGTATAATTTCTCAGTAATTTTGCATTGATTACATGTTGCTTACATGTAATAGTATTCATTTTATTATAGGTAAAATGTAATATATTATTAAACTAATTTTAGTATTTAGATATTTCATTCTTAAATGTGACTACTAGGAAATTTAAAATTAAATATGTGGCTCATATTATATTTTATTTAGACTTTGCTGCTTTAAACTACTTCTGAATGTGGTAAATAAAATGTCAGTATATAAAAAACAATAATTAGTTTATTATTTGGGGTTATGTTTGCATTTTTATTATAAAAATAATCATTCATTTGCCTAAATATATGTCTCCATAGTTAGTACGGTGTTTAATTTAAAATATGTTTAGTTTCCAAAAAAATGTGAGTCACTTTAATGTTTACTTTCCAGCAAATTCTAAACAATGTGTTTACATGGGTGTGCAAATGGAGATTTTTTTATATTGATACAATATCTCAATTGAATGAAAAAATTATTATCCCTCACAATTATAACCTATATTTACAAATACAAAAATACAATTTTTAGCAAGAGTAAACCTTCTTAATCAGAATATACATACAAAATAACTGAGAAATTAAGACATAAAATTCATGCATTTTATTATGAAAGAGAAGTGGCCCATTATCACATTAAAAACAATTTAAAAATTTTGTACAAATATAAATATATTTATTTCATAGCCTATTATATTAGGTTCTATATACAACCAGTATTAACAATAAGTTTGTAGTGAGAGAAAAGAAATAGTAAATAATCATATAAATTTAAAAAATCTTTTTCAGTTTATATATTTATAGAATAGACCCAAAATATTTCAGATAGTTGAAGTATATGTAAAAGGGTGAATCTGAGTCAGTAAAATTATTAAGAAATATTTATAAAAAGAATTATATACACTGTATTAGAAATTGAAAGACTTTTATCCAAAAGGATCAAAATAAATCAAACATTATAAACTATCTTTATTTAATTGTTTATCTATTTTAATTATGTTTTTAATTATAAATTGTAAATAAAATTTTATTTTCTGAAAGATTTTCTTAACTATAAAACATCATTTTATGTAAAAAATAAATTTTTCTAGAATTGATTATAAAATGCCTTTGATATTACTATGAAATGCATATAACATAAATATATTAATTAATATAAATAAAATTTATTAACAGTAAATGTATAAATAGCAAACATGTTTGTATGTCCAAAATAAAGATTTACTCTTAATAAAGATCAGTCTAGACCACTGGAATCAAGTAGACAGAACTTAAAGTGATTTGAGTTTAGTCTCTTTGATTTTATTTTTTTGCTACCTTTTAGTTTATATAACTTTTAAAAAGAAACTATTCCTTTTGGTACTTAGTCAAATGTATGAAAAAACAAGAATTAATATTTGCTATTTTTTTCAGTACACAAGGTTGACTTTAGATATCTACCAAAACCTATTAAATAAGGGAGCTAATACTGTTCAGAATGTGAAAATTATCTCTTCAGACATAAAGTTTAAATTTCTGATGAGACACAATGTATTTTGGAAAATTTAAAAGTTATTTCTCTTATGCACCAAAGCTTAAAAGTCTCTGTATGTGTATGTATGTATAAAATCTGTTTCTGAATGTGTACATATATATGTAAATATCTATCTATATATAAAATCTTGATAAACGTTACTAACTGAAAACATAAGCATGCCAATATATAGGCATTGCATTTTGAAACTTTTCTTTCTTTAAAACATTTCAAATTAGCATACTTACCAAACTATTGTCTGACTTTAAGTTAGCACACTTACCAAACTATATATCTTCTGAGATTCTGGCCTTGGCACTAAATTGTCTCATCTGAATTTCTTCTTTGGAGGGTGGGTATATCATGGCAAGCAAAAAGATTTTTACATTTTGAAACAGGAATAAATGTTCTTTCTATAACTTTACAATTATTAGAGGCAACTATCTCTCCTCATAAAAAAAAATTTTTTTATGAGTGCTGAATTTTTCAATAAATAAGCAAGTGAGGAGTATACAGAGTATAGAATCACTGATGTGGATAAAGTTCAACATCACCATTTTAAAGCTAGGATGTTATTGAGATTGAATATTAACAAGTAGAGTATTCCTTCCTTGTGTTATATTTCTACAATCTGGAAGTGTAAACACCAGATTAGGGACAATCTAGTGTGGTCTGATATGTGTTTGTGATAAGGAGCATGATATTAATTTCAACTGAGCATTTTGGAAGATTGTGTTTTTATATGTATTTCTTTTATTTTTTATTAAGTGAGAGGCATGGAGGTAGGGAGGCGGAGAGACAGGCTCCTGTCTGCACCCCAATGGGGGTTCACCCAGCAAACCCCATAGAGTGTCTTTATTATGGCATAAGCATGGCTTAGGTTCATATTTTTTAACTTTAAGTTTATATCTTTTATACTGGCTTGCAACTGAAAAACAGAGAGATTAGTTTCTTTATTTTAAGCCCATTTTAACTGATCTTTAAGAAGAAATTTTAGCCTTTGGATGCTGACTCCCAATTAAGCCCAGGATTTAATATACTTAATTTAGGATTTAATAGCTCTACCTTGTCTAGATTTCTATAAACTATTGCCCAGGACAACCTAAACTAGAATTAAAGACATCTCTTTTCATTGACATTGCAACTAATATGTGTACAATTTAAAAAAAAGAAAAAAAAGGAGGTAGGAACATCACTATGAAAAAAAATTCAGTTATTTACAATCACAGTTGATCACATTTTCATGTGCAGTGGATATAATGTCATTTCTTTCTTCTGGAAATGAGTCACTGGGACTTCAAATTTTGGGTTTATTTGTAATATCCTGCTGGGAACATCTGTTAGAAGCCACTTGTAAAAGTCATAATGCCACAACAATTCTCATTTTAGCGTTTTGCATGACTCAATGACCTATGCAGTTTGTGAATCCTTTGTCAGAACACTTTCTGAAAGAGTAGTAAGTAAAGAAGTAATGAGTTAGGCTAAAAACAAGTTAGTCAATGAAAAAGGAAGACAACTGATTCCTTCCTGTTTATGATCATTTTGTGAATAAACTGAAAAGATGCTACTAAGCCGTAGAGTTTATTTATTTACTTTTTCATCCTAAACATTTATTCACACAAATTAAATTCTCCCCATTTTGCCAGAATGTGTCATTAATAGCAGGGAAATACCTCATTGCCAGTGAGGTTGAACAGGTTCTGATCCACATTCCTGTTTTATTTCAGCAGGATGGAATCCCTGACTTCCATTTCTCCTCTTTGGCCACTAAGGGAGCATGCACACACACACACAGCAGACCTCATTCTCTTTTTACTTGCCAGCTGCCTGCCTGAAATGCCAAGCTCCAAAATGTGTTTTTTTCAGAACCTCAGCAGCAGCAACATCTGGATCTTTGCAACTTTAATCTTGGCCGGTTTCCTTCTTTTTCTTTCTAGCCTTCCAGGCACCTGTGAATGTCCTGTACATACACAATGAAATCAAACCATAGCTGGAAATCTGATTCTTTTGGTATGATGAACAATGATTAGTTAGGAACATATAAAACCACAAACTGCAAGTAATAAAGAACAAGTTCAGTGCATTATAGATAAGGGACAATGAAAACTTAACTTAAAAATTAAGTGAATTTAAACAGTTAATGAAAATTAGAGTACCTGACTCTTTCATTTTCAAAGTTTATTTAAAAATCATAGTCTGGGATGAAAAGCAGAAACACACCTTTTGTCTAAGGGGGAAAGCTCTTGTCATAAAATATTAAGACCTGAATTAAAGCGAAAAGAACTTTGGAAGGAAGCCAAAAAATTTTTCCAACCACCCCTGGCAAATTTCTTAATTATCTTAGATACTTCTGCTTTTTTTTTTTTTTTTTTTTTAATAACTCTAAGTTTCTGATGTCATTTTGAACTCCAAATTGAAAGACTGCAAAGTGAGATTTGGAAATTTTTCAGAAAAATAATAAATAATTACAAAAAGAAAAGCATGTCTGTCATGGACATTGACTGCTTGAAACCCTATTCTACATAGGTCATAGCATTCAAATATAAAACCTGAGAAACAGACTTTGATCTATAAAACCCAAAAGTGTATGATTCTGGTCTTTCTTTCCATGGCAAGGGCTCATCAGTTTATGTTTTGAATGCCTTGGCTAACTAACCTCAGATATAAATATCAAAGGGACAGATATAGGACAAAATCCATTCCAATACATTTAAGCCTCTTTGATTTAATACAATCTAAACCATTCTTATCTCAGAATATATTATAAAAGGAAAACCGCTGTAGTTGTTAGCATGAGCTCATGGAAGAATTGGATGAAACTTTGTGCTTGTAAAATTCTAAAAGATCCAGTCATTTTGAGTTTCCAAAAAATAAATTGCATTTCCCCTCCCTGCCCTGAATACCACAGGAAAAAAAAGATAATGTGATAGAAAATAAGTAGTACAACGAGTGGCAGGTGACTATCGTGGGTGGTAAGGAAAAATAAATTAAGTTATATCCTTTCAGTGTTAAGTACATGAAAGGGAACGTATCTTTTTCTCACTTTACTTCCTCACAGACTGTCCTTGCTTGAAAATGTTAGGTCATGATGTTTACCTAAACAAATTATCTTCCTTGGAAGCATTTAAATATCAGTACATCTTATTTCTTAATGTATACAATGTTTTGTTATATACATTTTCATTTTTTTAGATTTCAATATTTAGATATTAGGTTTTCTCATTGTTCAGCTACATTTAAAAAAGTTATTTATCTTATAGTCTGTATTTTTGATATTAATATTGTCATCCTATATTGTGAATTATGCTCTAAAATATTGAAGAACATGGCTTATATCATATTAATATTATAAAAATGATTTCCAGACTAAATTTGATTTCCCAAGAAAGAGTACTTTTTTAAAGATTTTGTTTATTAATTTTTTAGAGATAGGAGAGAGAGAGAAGGGGAGAATAGAAGGAGTGAGAAACATCAACTCATAATAGTTCCTTGCTGTATGTGCCATGACAGGCAAGCACATGGTTTTGAACTGGCAACTTCAGCATCGCAGGTCAGTGCTTTTTTCACTGCATCGCCACTAGTCAAGCTCAGTTAAGTGTACTTTTAACCCTTTGAGTAGTGCAAATGTTCACGTACATCCTGTGCCTCCTGACCATCCAGAGTATGATCGGATATGTACGTCTTTAAACTTTTTTAAACTTTTATTTTAAAAATATGTAAGGCAACATTTAAAAAAGACAAATGTATGTTCTTCTTGTTTTTATAAGTTGATTATTAAACAAATATGATTTTAAGTAAATAAAATTGTAACTGAAACTAATTTCATTTTTTGAAAAAAAAACCCTCACTCCTGGAGGTCAGCAAGCATGAAAAAAACTCATTACTCACTACTCAAAGAGTGAATAGACGAACCACAAAAGAGATCAATGCAGCTTATGTCCAGTATAAAATATGTATTCTTGCTTAATTTGAACCAGTGATAATGTAAAATAAACTGAATATTACTGCCTTCGTATTTGTTTCCCCACTGTAGTTACTTATGAGAATCTGTGTTTTCTATATCAAATCTTTTATCTGTAGCCATTAGGTAAGAATAGGGGTATCTGATACCAGTCACTATGCTTGGCCCCAAATAAATTATATATTAAGGCCCATTTTTGAAACTAGCAACTGCAAGCTCTAAATATGACAGAGAGATAATAACATAAAATTTTTGTAAGGTAGGACAGTAATTCATTTAAAGGCACTAAGACCCCATGTAAAAACACAGAGGAGGCCCTGGCCAGTTGGCTCAGCGGTAGAGCGTCGGCCTGACGTGCAGGAGTCCCGGGTTCGATTCCCAGCCAGGGCACACAGGAGAAGCACCCATCTACTTCTCCACCCCTCCCCCTCTCCTTCTTCTCTGTCTCTCTCTTCCCCTCCCGCAGCCAAGGCTCCATTGGAGCAAAGTTGGCCCGGGCGCTGAGGATGGCTCTGTGGCCTCTGCCTCAGGCGCTAAAATGGCTCTGGATGCAACAGAGCAATGCCCCAGAGGGGCAGAGCATTGCCCCCTGGTGGGCATGCTGGGTGGATCCTGGTCGGGTGCATGTGGAAGTCGCTCTGACTGCCTCCCCATTTCCAGCTTCAGAAAAATGAAAAAAAAAAACCCACAGAGGAGTGAAAACGTCACATAAAATAACACAACTTTCAGAATTACAAATAATATTTTTTATGAAACCATGTAATATATTGTTTATTTTAATTATTGTTGTTTAGAGAAATAGAGGATAATGTCATACTTCATAAGGGTTTGGTAAACAAAGATATAACCCCTATGTTATTCCAGATTCTCCTCATTATTCACATGGACCAATACAGTAGTGACCTAATCTAATTTAGTCTCTCTTCTAGGTTTCTGGGAGAGTGCTCTTCCTAAAATGATGCTCTTTATCTGTCTCTACCTACCAATTAAAATCTTCCCAAATCATTATTTATGACAGCCTCTCAAACCTCATCTTTCGTCCACTTGTTTCATTAAAACGTATGTTTTGAAACACAAACCTACATGCAATTCTTTGAAAATTCAACATGTTACTGCTGCACTCCTTTATAAATACTATGGCCTCTGCCTAGAACACTCTTATTGTTATATAACCCTGTTTCACTGCTTCTCACAAGCCTGGCACAATCTGATCAAAATTCTTCAAATATAAATGAAGATGAAATACATTTGAGACAACATGGATCTTGAGAGTATCTATCATGCTAAGCAAAATCAGACAGAAAAAGTCAAGAACCATATGATTTTACTTATATGTAGGATATCAAACTTAAAGCAGCAAAATGAACAAACAAGAAAAACAAAAACTCATAGACAAGACAATAGTATGCTGGGTACCAGAAGGATGGGGTCATGGGCGGTGAAGGGTAAGGGTGTTTAACGTACAATGAAAGAAGACAATTTGACTGGTTTGTGGGCACACAATGCAACATACAGATGATGTATCATAGAAATGTACACTTAAAACATATAATTTTATTAAACAATGCCACCCCAATAAATTTAATTAAAAATACAAATAATAAAAAATAAAAAGTAAAAAATACTTTCCTCCAGGAAATCTTTTGTGAACCTGGGTGAGAATTATTCACCTCATCCCACCTCTGTATCTTTGGTTTAGACACATTTTTGCACCCCTTTCTCTAATGAATTTACATTTTGTCTTCCTGTGGGATTTCGAGTCCCTTTAGGGCTAGAACCACAGGATATGTACACTTGTGTTTTCTGTGTCTAGTAGAGTGCCTACATACTTAATAACTGTTTATTAAATGAGCAAAGAAAAGTGAATGGGTCAAAATGAGGAAAAATCAATATAATAAAGAATATTTTAATTCTTTATAAACTCGACATAGGTCATTGAAATAATTCAATTGATAGAGCCTGGATAAGGGCCTATCTCATCATCTCTCTAAAAAAGAAACTTTGAAATTTTATGTATATCAAGTAATGTTTCCTTTTTCACAAATATAGACACTTTTACATATAAAGGCTTCTTATCCTAAAAATAACAATCTATTTTTCCTCTCTCTCCCTACTCCCCCTTTGTTGTCTTCTTTCTCTCTCATTCTTCTAAGAACTAAACTATTATTACATGCCAGAAACTCTTCTAGTACATGATGTTAAATGGGTCATTACTGTTTATTTATAGTTATCCAACTCCCTTGTGATGGTGCAAATGAGATTTCAAAGTGTTAAGATGGGGACACTAAAATATTTTTTCCACATAGACTGCCATAAAAATTAAGTGGCCTCTATTCTGTCTATTCCTTATTCACTTGACTCATTTCCGATTCTCTGAGTAATGTTCCTAAAGATTATACAGGCTTTTTTATTTCTTAGTAATTTATAAAACTACTTATTTGTATAAAAGGAATTATTTGCAATATAATAAAAACAGACTGTTTAAAAATAAATAGATTCACCCACCAATTAAAGATTTAATTTATAAAACTCAAAACTGTAATCAATCAACCATCACCCTAACAAATTAGAAAATGCCAGGAATGATCTTTGGGGTTTTGTGGTAAATGCATGAAAATAGTATGTTGTTGCCACTAATCCAGTTTTGAATTTTATCATAGGCTGAAAGGCCTTGCAAAAGGAAAAACAGCCTTGAGGGTTGTCCATTCATCAGAAAGTCTATGTACCATAGCTGCTTTTCTATACTGAAGGTTGCTCTATTTGCATGCTTTTAGGCTTGAAATTTGTGATTAAATGTTACATTCTTTACATTACCTAGCAGTGGTAAAAGTTATGATCCTGGGCCTAGTTCTAAACAAAACTACTTTGAAAAAATAAACTCATATTTTTAAAATGACAGTTATAATATGCAAATAACGATCTCATACACTTTAAAAAGATCTCTCTTATAGAAGTATTCTGCTAGCTTTCATAGGAATCAAGAGGATTATTACATATCATGCTTCCTCTGGTAGTAATTATGTATGGTCTTTGATACTACTTTGACTATATGCAAATGTACTTAGTACAATTCTTGGCATACATCAGGGGCTCAGTGTTTCCCTATTTTCTTTGCCTGCCTGCTTGTCTTTCTCCCTTCCTCCTTTTCCCTCTTTCCTCTCTCTACTCATCTAAACTACTACATGTAAACAAAGCCTTCCCTGATTATTCCAGTTGAAAGGGAACACCTGCTTCCTGCCTTTGAAAATGCCTAGACTTAAAAGTTATGAATTTTATTTGGAAAAAACCTTCTGAAATTTTCTCATATATTAATGTTTGCCTCCCTGGAAGTAATGTAAATCTATTGAGGGCAAAGATCAACATATTAGCAGATTTTGCAATTTCCTACTAGCTACATTTTGAAATAGGTCTAAAATATTGTGCCTATAACAGCCTCTGAAACTAGTTCAACACAAAAATAAAATGTGCATGTCATATAAAGTATCACAAAATGGAATACAAATTAATCAAATACCTATACATAAAACATTTAATAGAAACATAATCATAAATCCCATTTTTATTCTCATGAGGAAATTTTACAAAAAAGAATTAAATATATTGTACTTTTCCACTACCATCACTGTGACTTATGAATTGCCTAAAAGTTTTACTTACCTATATATCCCAAGCTAAATTAAGTCACAAGCGGATAATTCAAGAAAATACTTGTTGCCTGACCAGGTGGTGATACTGAGCACAGAGTGTTGGCCTGGGACACTGAGGACCCAAGTTTAAATCCAAGGTCACCAGACGGACTCATCAGTTTGAACACAAGGTTGCTGGCTTGAGCATGGGATCGTAGGCATGACTCCATTGTTGCTGTCTTGAGCCCAAACATCACTTGCTTAAAGCCCAAGGTTGCTGGCTTGACCCCAAGGTCGCTAACTTGACTCCAAGGTCACTGGCTTGCACCAGGAATCACTGGCTTGGCTGGAGCCCCTTCCCCTCATCAAGGCACATATGAGAAAGCAATCAATGAACAACTAAAGTGCCGCAACTATGAGTTGATGCTTCTAATCTCCATCCTTTCCTGTCTATCGGTCTCTCTCTCTCATTTTCTCACAAAAAGAAAAAAATTGTTGTTTATAGTTTATTAAAGCTTAATTTTAATTTATATTTTTCCTTGAATTATAGATTACCCTGTTTAGAATTTGGCCAGAAAATTTTATTTAACTCTTACCACTATAACTTATTTAACTCTTACCTTCATAGGCAACCAACATCTTTCCTGTGAATACTGTGATAAGTCTAAATGATTGCAATGACTGTATAGGAAGATCCCACAGTCCCTCATCTGCCAAGATGCCATTGTAGTCTTATAAAGTATGCCAGGTCATATCACTGCATTGCTCAAAACCTTCTGTTTACTAATAAGCTCCCTGTGGCCTGTCAAGTCTTTCAGAGTTCACAGGCTTCCTTATACATCTCTTACTTCATGTACCTCTAGGCCCCTCACTCCGGCCACTGAAGCCTCCTTGCTGTTCCTGAAATGCTTTCAACCTGTATTGATTCTCTGCAGATTATTTGCACAGCTACCTTGTGCTGACTTTCTTCCTAAATTCAGATCTCTGTGAAACTGTGACCTTATTAGAGAAGCTCTTCTTGACCTTCCAATCTAGAACAGCACCAGTCACCATTCTTTCTATCCTTTGCCTCATTTTGGTTGTTTGTTTTTATATCATATTTTAATGTATTTGTTCATTTATTTATTGTCTGTTTATTCTCCCGGGAATATAAGTTTTATAAGGCCAAGAATTTGTGTGTCCTTTGTCATAGCTCCAAAGTCTGGAAGTATGCTTGCCCCATAGTTGACACCATATATATATTCTGGTGTTATAAGTCTGTAGGTTTATTAAAGAAAACAATAGCAAATATAAATTATTACATATAAAGCATTTATTATATTAGCTACGATGCTCCTTTTCATAATCTTTAATTGGAAGTAAATATCTTTTTTTTCTTTTCACTCAAATATAAGCCCTTTAAAGGAAGTGGTTGGTTATGTCTACTTAATTTTAACATTTCCTGAAATACTGAATGCATGTTTTGTACATTTAATCAAAAATAATAATAATTATCTATTAAATGTTGAAAAAATATTTTTTTGCAAGAGAGACAGAGACAGGGAGAGACAGACAGAGAGAGGGACAGATAGGGACAAGGAGACAGAAAGGGAGAGAGATGAGGAGCATCAGTTCTTCATTGTGGCACCTTAGTTGTTCATTGATTGCTTTCTCATATATGCCTTGAATGGAGGGCATATATGAGTGACCAGCACAGTGAGTGACCCCTAGCTCAACCCAGTGACCTTTGGGTTCAAGCCAGTGAACATGGGGTCATGTCTATAATTTCATGCTCAAGCCAGCAACCCCATGCTGAAGCTGGATGAGCCCACGCTCAAGCTGGGGACCTCAGAGTTTTGAACCTGTGTCCTCTGTGTCCCAGGCCAATGCTCTATCCACTGTGCTACTGGCCTGGTCAAGGTAAAGAACATTATTTTTGTGATTGAGAAATATAATGTAGTGAGTGATATTGTGACTCTTCTTACTATTTTTACTTATATTGTAGTCTATTTAGCTAGTTATATTTAGCTATATACTTTATTTTTCATAAAAATAAAGAATGATATTAAGACCACACACTTTATGATAAAGTTCAATCTTTTTGAAAAAAATAAATGCAGGTATAATTTTTGAAAATTTTTGCTAAAGATAATTAATTACATATTTTCTTATTTAGAATTCTAACTTGCTAAAATATGATTTCCAGCATATAAAATAATCATCATCTTTTGGTTTAAGTATCAGCCAAAAAAATTTGCTTTGTTTCAACCATATGTTCTTTTCTTTTCTCTTGTAACAATCTTGTTTTTGTTCATTCATTAGAGCTGGCAGATAACTCTAAGGGTTTGAATTCCAAAGCCAATTCAGCATTAACTTTATATCCATGACCAATGTCAAATCTGAATTCTATCTAATAGAAATATCACGTAATCTCATGTTAATCTACTCCATGTACTAGTTCTGACTAGCACTAATTAACAAGGTTTGACTGAAAACCCCAGTAGATTACTATCATCCTATAGAGTTTGATCTTGCAAGAAATAGCTCTACAGATGTATCCCACCCACCTAAAGCAGGCTCCTGTGGCTCAACAATATTCAAAAAATCTTCATACACCCTATAATTAAAGAAATCCTTGAGTCATGGTGCCAGAATGTAGATGGTTCAACCATCAGCATACTACTAAAGACTAGCTTTCCAGATCATTTTATTGATTTAAACACTTAACATTATGTTGATTATCATTTTAAAAATTAGGCATGGTAATACATAATTAAAAACTTTAAAATAATTTACTTTAAACCACATTTAAAAATGAAAATGTACTACTCTCTTGTAGAAAATAAACAGACCATGCATGGTTTTAAAGTCACATTTAAAATTAAAATATTTGATATAAATATATTTTATTATGTAAATGTGCTCTAACAAAGAAAAATTCATAAGATATTACTTTTAGTCTAATACCGAAGACATGAAATGTTGAATTATAAAATAAAATTCTTAGCCTGTGTTGCATAAACCTTGAATGGTGGTAATCAACCATGATGCGTGACTAAGGCATACATCTGTCCACATGATTTATGACAATACAATCAGAGAATAGGCTTTCCATTTCTTAAAAAACTATAGTTCATTGTAAAAGTGGATCATGTTTGTTATAGTAGCATGGCAATATGTTTTATTTATAGTATTTTTGTATGCTTCTTTCTCTTTTCCCCCTCAAATTTATTCTTTTTACTCATTGCATGTTGCAAGTACCCCATGTGAACTTCCACTCAGGAAATGACATGATTTCTTCTCATAAGAGAAGTGTTTTCTTAAAAAGAAGCAAGTAATACTTATGTTCGGCTTTAGCTGAAGGTGGTCTGTCTGTCATACTTGGCATGCTTGATTTTGTGGTGATTAATGCCAAAAGAGCATGTAGAGTAAGAGCCCTACTAAAATGAATATTATCAAACTTAGCAACCATACTACAGTGAATTTTATCTTTGGAAGGAAGGATTCAAGCTCTCTTGAGTATTGATGCTTATATTAACATAACTATTACAGTATAGAGAAAATGCACCATTAGTTTAATGTGAATCTGTTGGTAAATAACCTTCAAAAATCATTTTAAAAAAAGGCTTATAATTGTTGTTAACACTTATTAAGCATTTGTTATGTTTAATTACATTCAGTATTTGAGAACCCTTATTTAAAGATCTATTTAATACTTATTAAAACTTGACAGGAGTCCTTCTCTTTCTAGGTTCAGAATCAAGCTAGAGTTATGGTCATTGTTAAAGACTGCCCCATGAGTGAAATAGTGGAGTCAAGTTTGTAATCTAGGTGGAGTGATTCTGTTGGACATGTTCAGAACTGCTATGCTACTCTACCTGAGTGTTAGGAACAGAGCTTCACTTCCCAAATAACATCTCCTGCAGGAAGCCCTACTGAGTTTAAATGTGACAGATGTGATTTCAAAGACATGTTTTTTTAAAAATACATATATTTGCCTTGAATATCATTAAAATATAAATGATAATGATGTTGAGATAATGATAGTATTTTATTGAAAGGTTTTATTTTTGACTGGCTTTTTAATATAAGTATTAACTCATTTATTGTCATACTATGAGGTAGTTGGTAATACTGTCCAAATTTTACACATGATAAAACTAAGGTCACACAGCTAGTTACTTATAGAGCAATTATTTGAACACAGGCAGTCTGATTTCAGATCATGTGTCTTAAAAGTTATTGTGTTATCACTATTGCTCAATTGTATTGTGGAGAAAGTTGGTACTTTACTTTGGCTCTGAAGCACTTTTACAAAGTAGTATCTAGATTATTGTTATTAATTTTTATTGAATATATTGAGGTTATATTAGTTAATAGTATTATGTAGGTTTCAGGTGTACACTTTTATAATAAACACCTTTACATTGCATTTTGTGTTTTCTCCCCCGCCAAGTCCCCTCCATCACCATCTATCCCCCTGACCCTCCTCCACTTCCTCCATGCCAAGTCCCCTCCATCACCATCTATCCCCCTGACCCTCCTCCACTTCCTCCATGCCAAGTCCCCTCCATCACCATCTATCCCCCTGACCCTCCTCCACTTCCTCCCCGCCAAGTCCCCTCCATCACCATCTATCCCCCTGACCCTCCTCCACTTCCTCCCCCTTTCCCTCCTGCATCCCCACACTGCTGTCTCCAGATTTTTTAAAATTATCACATTTTAATTTTAGTGATAATAAATTCCATTTGGTTTCAAAAATCATGTAAATATTATAAGAAAAACATACAATAAGGGGTGCTTTTATTAATTAAAATATTTCTTGAATTAAATGTATAATAATGCGATTAGAGTAACAATAATATAAAAGATAAAGATTATGAGATGAGATTAGAATTATCAGTTAGAATTGGCCTTAAAAACTATGGGTTCTCCATAGATTACAACTTGGTTTTGTATAGGTAAACTTGGTTTTATTTTGGAAATATGACTATAATCACAATTGTTATTATCAAAATAGCACCCTAATTCTTAAAATCCAGAATGAAAAGTGAAATTTAGCTAAATACATACTTGACTAATGTTAGGTAACTCAGCACTATTGATGGTCATTATGTATTTAGCACATCTGTGTTGCCAATATTTTCATGTCTTCACATTTAATCTTCTCAATCATCTTGAATGGCAATCATAATTATACTCCATCTTGCAGAAGAAAAAATGGAGGCAAAGATATATTAAATAACCTGCACTAGGGAATGCAGCAAATAAATGAGAAAAGTTCATCTGATATAGAAACTCCTGTGATATCACAACACTTCATCCTGAATAACACATACAAGTAAATAATTGTACATAGTTTATCTTTTTACTCTGAAATATAACTGCAATTGCCCAGGTCTTAATTTTTAAATGTAACTGAGTGACAACTACGAAGGTCAATGCCACTGAAAGAACAGTTTAAATTGCAGTTCCCCTAGTACTAGAAACATGCGCTCTACACAGGCCACAGAGGAACACCAAGACTTCTTGGTCAGAAGAAAGAAACAGGAGGGAAGGGAGAGCCTTAGAACAATGTTTTTTAAAGTTATTATTAAGTCTGATTGTGTGACATTGGTTAATATCGTCATATAGGTTCCAGATATACATCTCTATGATACATGAACTGTATGTCGTTTTGCGCGTCCATCACTCAAAGTCAAACCATCTTCCATCACCATATATCTGGCCCCCTTTACCTGCTGCAACAACCCCCACCCCTTCCCTATGGTAACCACCATACTATTGTCTGTATCTATGAGTCCAAGGTTTTTTTGGTTCTTTTTTTTAGATTTTATTTATTCATTCTAATAGAGAGAGAACAGGGGGAGGAGCAAGAAGCATCGACTCCCATATGTGCCTTGACCAGGCAAGCCCAGCTTTTGAACCAGCGACCTCAGCATTCCAGGTCGATGCTTTATCCACTGCGCCACCACAGGTCAGGCCTGAGTCCAAGGTTTTAATGGTGTTTCTACAGCTCAATAATACGGGCCAGAGTAAGAAGTTTAGGCTAGGCTAATTTGAATAATACTGGCAGGCTTCAGCCTATAGGAATAGTCTCTAGTTATCTGATACCTGGCCCTGGGTTTATTCAGAGCAGAAGAGATGTTGATTTTATGTGTGAGAGACAGATAAGAAAGCAGGTGAGTGTGAGGATCTGTAGTCTGGTGTAAATACTGTGTTCTAGGCAAGCTGTCCACCACCCCCAGGAATCAGCCAGCCCTGGGAGGGTCAGTCTCTCCCTGACTGTAAGACTCACACAAGATGTCAAAATATTAAGATAGAGAAATTTTAAAATGACAGTTATTACAGTAATGCCCATACACAAAAATCATAACTAATACTTTTAAAGTATGTAATATACTTTTCTTTTATGAAATGTAATAAAGACAACTCAACTGTTTGTGTTGCAGATAAAACTGTATGTTCCTTTTACTTTTTACAAATAATTCCATATATCCAAGTACTTGTAATTAATATAAGTAGCTGATGCCAGCAACATGAAATTTATAATATTGCTAACAATAAGAAACAACTTATTTTTAAAAAATGTTTTAAGTGAGAAATGGGGAGGCAGAGAGACATACTCCCACATGTGCCCCAACTGGGATCCACCTAGCAAACCCCCTATGGAGTGGTGCTCTGCCCATCTGGGGCCATTGCTCCATTACCCAGCAACCAAGCTATTTTAGCACCTGAGGTGAGGCCATGGAGCCATCTTCAGCGCCCAGGGTCAACTTGCATTGGCCAACTGATCCATTGCTGTGGGAGAGAGAGAGAGAGAGAAAGAGAGAGAGAGAGAGATATAAAGGAGAGTGGGAGAGGTGGAGAAGCAGATGGTTGCTTCTTCTGTGTTCCACAATCAGAATCGAACCCAGGACATCCATATGCCAAGCGATGCTCTACCACTGAGTCAACCAGCCAGGACCAAGAAACAATTTTAATTTGTTTAATATAACTTTAGGAATTCTGCTTGGGCAGAATTTCTGGTATAACTTTGCAATTTTTTTAGTTTACTGAATGGATCATATAATTTTTCTTGTGTGCAGACTCGTTAAGCACAAAATCTATACATAATACCCAGAAACAACAAATTATTTTCTTATGGGAACAAGAGGATTTAAATGTTTATCTCTAAGCATTGTTGGGACTAAAGCTATAATACTCGTTACCACATTGATGTCTGGGAGAGTCATCAGTGATTCATAATCTTAATACTAGCACAGGTGCAGGAGAGAAGAAAGAGAATAGAGGCGAGGTGATGTCACAAGGTAACAGAGAAGTGTTCTGACATTCTTGCTGCTGACTGAGCTTCCGGTGGGCTCGCCTGCTGTGGAGCTTCACCACTTTCAAGTCTTCAGCAGTCAGGTGAAGTCTATGAACTATTTCTTGCAATGGTTTTATTTATTTATTTATTTTTTAGATACTGATTACTTTATCTGTTCTTGTTAATTTTTTTATTATTATTATTCATTTTAGGGAGGAGAGGGAGAGACAGAGAGAGAGAAGGGAGACAGAGAGAGAAGGGGGGAGGAGCTGGAAGCATCAACTCCCATATGTGCCTTAACCAGGCAAGCCCAGGGTTTTGAACCGGCGACCTCAGCATTTCCAGGTCGACGCTTTATCCACTGTGCCACCATAGGTCAGGCCTCTTGCAATGGTTTTAAACACGGAAATCAAAGTACAATTTACCCTTGGCCAACACATGTTTAAACTCTATGGATTTTTTCAATACACACTACATATATTTCCTCTTTCTTATGATTTTCTTAATAAAATATTTTCTCTGGATTACCTTATTGTAAGAGTGCAGTTCTTAATACATGCAACATATGGATTAATTGACCATTTCTGTTGTTCATAAAGCTTCTGTGCAGCAGTCGACTCAGAGCAGTTAAATTTTTGGAGATTCAATGGTTATACACAGATTTTCAACTGCATGGGGTTGGTGCATCTAAATCCCACACTATTCAAGCGTTACAAAGAAAAGCAATTATATTAAAAATATAAGATATTAAAAATACTATATTTATGACTTAGTAATATACACCTTGTTAATTAAAGCATAAAAGAAGAGAATCTAGTGGAAAACCTAATAATATCGCAATTTGAAAGTAATTATGAATTAATGTCACTAAAATTTCTAAAAGAAATGATATGATATAAAAATCTTTGCTTGCTTCTGGTGATATAGTCACAAGTATTGCTAATACCACTGTGGTTTATTACCTAACTTCATAAATAAAGGAAATATTAAATTTCAGTTAAAAGTTTTTAAAATATATATATTTTTTTCAATACAAGTTTATTAATCAGCTGAATTTGGTACTAGATTCTTTGTGTTCTGTGAACTCCTGGTAAAGAAGCTTTGAGATTCTGAGAAATCTTTTTAATCATGTCAGTTGAGTATGTCTTTGACACCATCTTCTTTTGTTTTTATTACTGTTCCTCCATCCAGAAGTGGGTTTAATGGCAGGTGCACCAGGTGCGCGCCCTGGGCCCTGATTTCTGAAGGGTCCCACAAAACCCCAAGTTTACACTTTTTTCTAATGATACCAAAGTTTGGTTTCATATGTGCAATTTTAACATTAATGGTACATAATATTTTTTATTTATTTAAAAATATGGTCAACATGTATTTTTATTTTTCCTGTCTCTCTCTTCTTTTTAAGAGGCCCAATATTTTCTTCTGTGCCCGGGACCTCAACCGACCTTAATCCACCTCTGCCCCCATCCCTTCCCCTTTGGTAACCATCAACTTGTTCTATATCTCTATGAGTCTGTTTCTATTTTATTTTGTTTATTCATTTATTTTGTTTGTTTTCAATTTCACATATAAGTGAGATCTGGCATTTGTCTTTCTGTCTGATTTATTTCACTTAACATAATACCCTTATGTCTCTCCATGTTGTCAAAAATGGCAAGATTTTATTACTTCTATTGCTGAACAGTATTTTGTTCTCTTCTTCTTTACATGCTGCCCTATTCCAGCTCGTTGCTCCCTCTGCTTACTTGCTGCAGAAAAACCAATTAGATCTGTATTTTTTTCCCCACAAAAATTGCAAAATAGTTTGTCAGCAGTGAACATTTGTGTCAGAGCCTGAGCATTCCTGTTCTATTTGCACTACCAGCTTCCCTTCTTCTACAAAATATTGATTCTCATCAAAATATTGATGCTAAAAGACCACAGAGCCTAATAACTAAATCACTGCAATCAGATCAAATAATCTAATATCAGTCACTAATTATCTTGCTCATAGAGTTTCTTTCCCTCAATTTTCTTACTTATAAAATGCATTAAAAACTCAATTATTATCAGAATTAACATAGCTAATTGATAGAAAGTGCTTTGAGAAGACTTTGGATTATAGTACATGTCTAATAATAGTAGCTACTGTTATACTGACTTCTGGGATTTAGTGACTGATATATGATAATTTACTATACTAATCAGCATGTACATGGTAGATAATTCTTTGAAATTAGGATTAATGGTTAATGCTTAATTCAGCCTGATTCATTTTAAATATCTGGTGAGTGTGTAACATTTGTAATAATAATTATTTGCATAAATATATTTAAGCACTACATATTTTATTGATTTCCAAGTGGCTAGATTTCAAGCAAATTGATTTTGTTGATATCTGGGTCTAGTGGTATTGTATTTTATTACACAATTCATATACAAAAGTGATAAAGGTAGCTATATGAAAAACTGTACTGAGAAATGTAATGATACATGAGAGTCAATTTATGCCACCTGAACCATTTATTCTATTCTACATATTTTATTGAATATAAAAATAAATATTATAATTTATTCACACAATAAGTGATAAATACAGAGCTTCAAGTAATTTCTTTATTTAAACTATGCTTCAAAATTGTAAGAACAAATGATTTTTATTACAATTAGTTGGTCATTTTCACTTTGTCATTAACATTTAATAGCTACAGAAAATAGGGAACTAAATATGGAAAATTCATATTTATATATTTTTTAACTATTACCAGCATTTAAAAGCATAGAAAGGTGGTGGTGCATTGAATAGAGCATCAGACTGGGACACGGAGAACCCAGGTCTGAAACCCTGAGGTCACTGGCTTGAGCACGAGCTCATTTGGCTTAAGCACGGGCTCACCAACTTCAGCACAGGGTTGCTGGTTTGAGCGTAGGATCATAGACTTGACCCCATGGTCACTAGTTTGAGCCCAAAGGTCACTGGCTGGAAGCCCAAGGTTGCTGGCCTGAACTCAAGGTTGCTGGCTTGAGCAAGGAGTCACTCAATCTACTGTAGCCCCCCAGTCAAGGCACATATGAGAAAGCAATCAGTGAACAACTAAGATGACGCAACAAAGAATTGACGCTTCTCATCTCTCTCCCTTTCTGTCTGTCCCCCTCTCTGACTCTGACAAAAAAAAAAAAAAGGGCATAGCAATTTAAAAAAAAATTTATATTAGTTTATTGTGTTTACATGGTTTCAAGTGCCCTATTCAATATAACACCCTCTATACACCACATCATGCCCCTATGCCCCCTGCCCATGCACAGTCTTCTTCTACCCCCATATTTTCTCCTTTGACCCCCCACACCCTACCTCCACCTGCCCTTTCTTTCTGGCTATTGCTAACCAGTTCTTTGTATATATGTGTTATGTATATATGATTTTGGCTAATCCCTTCCCCTTGTTTGATCCAGTCTCCTCTTCCCCCTTCCCTCTGACAGCAGTCTATCAGTTCCCTCTGACCCTGTCTTTGTTTCTATTTTGTGAAAAAAATAGCAATTTTATAGTAAAATGCCTAAGAACTAGTTATCACTTATTCATTTTAATAGATGAGGAAAGGGAGTCTCAGATATGACCTAAATAAAAATGTAGCAAATATTACTAGATTTTTAAGAAACAAAGTATCTTTTAAAATATTTATTTCAATGCTTATTTGGAAACTAGGCATTTTTAATACAATTTTTCAGTTTCAGGATTTCCTGAAGTAATTGCATTTTCATGGAATTTTTCCTATGAAATACTGTCTACTAGAGAACACTTATTTCAGTTAAATAATTTATTGGCAACTCAGAGACCATAATAACTGATGAAATATGTTGAGACAAGCCATAATCAAGTGTGGTAAATGTGAAATGTACTACAAATTATAGAATAAAAAAAGCATATGCCCAAAACAATGAAGAACAATAGCTATCAAATAATAACAAATAATAAGATTATATTTGTATTTAATATTTTAAATTAAAAAATAATGATATTTAGGTAAAGATCCATTTTGTTAAAATGTAAGTTAAAACTAAAAGAGTAAAAGCTATGCCATGACAAAGCTCTATGCAAAAAAAAAAAAAAAAAAAAAAGGTAGTAGCTTATAACATTTAACACCTAGATAGAATGAATGGCAAAAATAAATGAAATGTGATAGAGTATGCTGTCACTGAATACATAATATCATGGGCAACTATCATATCACCCATATTAAATTTCTATACACAGTACACATATCTCTAGAAAATTAGGTAAAACTAAGGAAAATAAATCAAGAGGAAGAAATAAAATTCATGCTTAGATTTACCGTTTTAACAATCACCACCAACAACCCAGTGTCTGTCTTTTTCCCTTCCAAGGAAAGAATTTATACATTATTTCCACAAGTTTTGTGTAAAAGTCCCTCAAGGCTGCATGTGACTAATGCTTCTTTAGGACAAATGTAGCCCGAGGGATGGAAAGAGATTTTTACGGTCCAAAAGCTGAATCTCACATTAAGATGGAGAAATATCCTATTAGGTTGATGGGTACCAGCTAATAGTAGAACTTCATAATGTGTGAAAAAAAAAATTGCTGGTATCACGAGCTTCATGCTGGGTATACTAGTATATTTGGAGCCTGCTACTTGTGAAAGCTTCACTTTTTCCATTTTTAGAAAATGTGAGGCAGCAAAAAGGTTTTTGACAAACTGCAGACCCGGCACTGTTTAATCAACTTGATCGCGAACACTCCACCATTTCTTCTGGTCTCTTATTTTGTTTGACTACTCGCCATTTCATAATTTTTTCTACTACTGGATGATAATTTTAAAACAAAGTTCAAAAAATTGATTCTGGAAGATTAAAATTACGCTTTATAAAAAATCAGCAGGAAGTCAAAGGAAGATTCATACAATCTCCAAAATGGTAACTCATTCTCTTTCTGTACATCTCAGTGTTTGTATGTGTACTTTTAATAAACAGACTTAGAACAACTATTTTATCTTGTTCATGATTGACATGATATGTAGTAAAGTATTCTGTGTGATGAAAAAACAAGAAAGGCTTTTGTACGTTAGTGGATTTTTAGTTTGCATGCCTGCATTCTGTATGTTGTGAAATAAGTCATTTTCTCAGTTTAAGGACTTAAATGTATGATTATTTGAAAATACTGAGTACTTCCAAATCCTTTTTCATATTAGTGCTTAATTTTGGTTTTAGTTTGGTTACAATGATACTGAAAATTAAGAAAGGTATATAAACTTAAGGCAGGGGTCTCTAATTAGAACAATTTCATCTTAGTTAACTTTTTTCAATGCAACTTTGCTATTATCAGTAGACCTACTTTTGTATTATTTATGTTAAAGATAAACTGTGAGAAAAAAACTTTAATCACCAAAAATTGCTACATAATTGTTTAAGAATGAGATAAACTACTGCAAGACTGGTTTTAACTGAGACAATACAGATGATTTTCCATTATTTGTTTCTATCCTATTGTTTAAACAATTCAAATTGTATCAATTATTGTTACCCCCAATCCAAGGAGAATAGAAAGTGTATAGACTTTAATATCTTGGGAATCTTTCTTCCATGGACCTTGTGTCTAGCAATGGGGTGATTATAAAACCAAGATCTTCAAAATTTAAAACTATGTGGGGAAGAATAATTCACATCCAATCCAGCCTAATGATCTACATTAGCTGAAAAAATTGCCCATTGTATTTATCAATCTTTAAATTACAACTTGATATAATGTTTTAGAGTCTTTTGCTGTATGGCTGATTACCCGTTTGGAAATGAATGACTTCTGATCTGATCCCACCAGCTAGAAGAGTCAGTGTAAAATTATTTATAACAAACAAAAAATTTCTCCAAATAATATTTTTTGCAGTTCATTATTTATTTATTTATCGTAATTCTACAATAATGTAACAGATTTATTATAAGATTAAAATAATTCAAACTACTGTTTCCATTAGTGTTACACAGTTGTTTTTATATTCAGAGAAAACCAACTTTTACTCAGAAAAATGGCTTTGTGACCAAGTCTTGTGTGCCAGTCCCTGGCATTCCTGCTGTACTAAGGCAGACAGGGCATAAAGCAAGTCCTTTCTAAAGCAGGCATTGTTTGCCTGAGCAAAAGTGACTATTGTCTTTGACATGCTGTTTTCTCTACACCTTTCGCTTCTGTGCACTTTCTATTCAATCAGTGAAGCTGCGCTAAGTTGTGCTATGGCTAGAAAAAAACTGATCTCAACATCTAGGTGCCTGTATAATATCAGAGTTTATTTATTGCACATGCAAGATGTCTACCATGGGACACTTTAGGTTCTGTTCTATCATTCTAAAATGAAAAAGCAGGTCCTATCTGAGACATATATGTGTTACAGCAAAAGGGGAAAAAAGCAAAGCCAGAACCAAGAGCTGAGTTTTAAAGCTTCTGCTTAGATGTTGGACACTTTGGTTGCAGTCATAGGCCATTGCCAAAAGCAAGTCATATATCTATGAATAAAGTTAATGACACTGGAAGTCTAGTCCTCCTGCAGGGACTGGCCCAGTGGGGAGCAATGACACATAGTTGATAATAATATAATCTACCAAAATCTAGTCACAAATATTCAACTTCATTCTTTACATTCACCAAATTCCCATCGAGACACAGTTTCAGTTGCAACGTCTGGAACCTCATGATAGACCAGATGAGGTTCTTAATCTGGAGAACTAGGAATTTAGAGGACTTTTTATATACTCTATTCTCCCAATCCTCACACCTACACATATTTCTAATATTCTGAGGCGGAAAGCAAGAAATGTTTATTCAGAAAGAGGAAGGAGCACAAAGCAGTCACCCTATAGATCGCAGCACATCTGAAATTATAATGGGCATGACCCTTTCCTGGAGTGTTTCCTGATATGTCTCCAGTTCTGATGCCTGCCCCAAACTGCTTAGCCTACTACTCTCCACAGCTCTAGCTCTGCCCTCTGCAGATACTTTTCTGTATTCCTTGGCATTATCTGTAAAGGTCACTGTCAAATATCGCTCCCCCCCCTTTCCTGTAGGATAAACAGCTTTCTTAGCCTAATTTTATTGCCACTAGAAGTTCGAGAAGCCTAAAGTTAATGTTTGAAATCTCAAACACTCACATTCTCTTTTATTTCAGGCTGATGGCTCATGTGGCAGTACTACATTCTCCAAACATAGTAGGATTGTTATTTCTAGTATTTTATTTTATTCTCAACCATGTACCAATAGCCACATACTGATTTTCTTTCTAAACTTAGGTCCCTTGAGTTTACAGGGCTTCCAGAAGACTTGTACCCTTTTTTATTCTACTTTCTCTTAGCCATCCTGCTCAATGGAAAGTATTTACTGGCTTCTACCCTATTTAATGCAGATATTTTATATTTTTATTGATTTTATTGGACTCACATTGATTAATAATTTTATGTAGGTTTCAGGTATACAGTTCTATGATATACATCAACTGTGTATGGTATTGTGTGTTTACCACCTCATCAAGTCTTCCACCACCATTTATCTTCCTTACCCTCTCCTGCCTTCCCCCTTTCTTACTGTAATCATCATACTGTTGTTTGTGTCTGAGCTTTTTTTCTTTGCTTAATTCCTTTACCTTTTTCAACCAGTCCACCAAATCCTATTCCCTCTGACAGTTGTCAGTCTGTTTTCGATGTCTGCCAGTCTGTTTCTATTTTGTTATTTTGTATTGTTCATTAGATTCCACACGAGTGAAATCATCTGGTACTTGTCTTTCTCTGACTGATTTATTTTACTTAGCATAATACTCTCCAGGTCCATCCATGTTTAGTACATTGATACAATGTGATACTACTCAGCTGTAAAAAGGAAGGAAACTTATCTTTGGTGACAGTGCTGATATTCTAATGAAGAGTGAAAAATCACACCCTTGATTTGCTCTTTGCTAAGAGGTTGAATTGTAATTAGCTTTCATGACTCAAAGCTTTCAACAATTTTCTCTTTTACTGATTGGTGATAAGAAACAACATCTTTCAATGCTGCAGGACCTGAAATTTCAAGATGCTTTCTGTTTCTCTTTTTCTGTGCTTGCAAACTAGCCAGTACCAATTGAGGCGTGACCATAACTTGAAGCCACAGCTAATTTGGAACATTTTCCCCTTCCCAAAGAATTGCAGCTTACACTATTACCAAATGTTTTTCTGTTTCATTAATAAGTTGCCATCTTTCCACCTCCAATAAATTTTTTTATCACCAACTGCTTGATCTCAAATCTGATATTATGTAATTTAGATTTTTGTTACTGTAATACATTATTTCTAAACATCGAATTCCATATCAATTAGCATAGGCTATGTTATCCTGAGGTAATCAATGGCCTTACAATGACAATAAAGATTTTTCTTATATCATTCACATTATATATATTTAGTGTACTGGTTTCAGTTCTGTTCCAATATTTTTTACCCAGACTTAAGAATTAGCTTGTATCCCAGAAAAAAAGGTGATTGGCAGAAACACACTGTGGCCTCTACAACTTCTGCTCAGAAATAGCCATGTCATTTCCCACACATTTTATTTGCCAAGGCAAGTTACATTGTCAAACTAGAAGTCAAAGGAGTGTGAATTATAATCTTCCCAATAAGGAGGCACATGGTGGAGAAGGGATGTAATTATTTTGATAATAAATCAATCTTAAATATTTGTTTTTCAAGAGACAAACCTTGAAAATACATAGAAGTTGGAGTTATGTGACTGTGAACTGTTGCTTATTGAGTGAACAACATATCAGTTGCTTGATATTTTGGGGTAATCTTTTTTTCTAGTGGAGTTAAATAATGTTGATACAGTTTATAATATTTGACTTATTGCTATTACTAAAATGAGCATAACATAGATACCTGCTTTGTTCATATAATACTAGATAATCACTGGAGAAAAAGTGGAGTTTCTTATAATATGCGATGTACAAGGTTCCCAAATGTGCGTCTTTAATTTTTTATGTCCCTAATGTTTTCAAGGAATTAAATCAAAATGTATATCAATCTGTGTCTTAAATAAAGTTTTACCTCTTTATCTAATTGTAAAACTATTTACTGAGTGAATTAGGAGGGTTACTATTATTGCTCTACTGTTGTCGCTGTTTTATATATATAGACATAAGACTATTAAAATGTCTTAGGACAAGGGTAGGTCTAGAGTAATCTTGAGAAGCTATGGGACACACACATGAAGGGCAGAAAAGTTGAGTGTTATATTCATAAAATAAGATTATCTATTTTCACTCACTATAAACACCTATCTGGAAATACAACATACATTTCTAGGTCTTTCTATCATAAACTCATTTAACAAACATAGTTTTACTTATTATAATAAGTCTAAAATTGAATATGGTGCTATTCAATTTAAAAAGAAAAAAATACTTTCTTAGGTAATTTAAAGAATAAAAGTCTATTGTTAAGATGTTTAAACTACAATATAATTAAATTGATTCAAATAACTGTGAATCAATACTTTTGTTTATACAGAATTATAAAATAAATAGCTTAAGTAAAAGAAATTACAGACCTATAGTTTTGTTGTCTTTATAAATTCTATTGTTTTACTTTGAAAACTGGATTCTATTGATTTGGCTGGCAATAGAATTTCAAAGAAAATAAGTATTTAAAAGTATATCACAGCTGATCCTCCCAAAAAATAATGATTATATTAGAGCATGGTTTGATTAGAGACAAGTGGTTAATGTGGTCAAAAAGATCTGATATATTATTCACAATTTTTTAAAGTAAAAATAAATCTATATTGCAAATAACTTTAGATATAACAAATATATTAAATTGTGCCATTCAAAATGTTTGTGCCAGCACTGTTTATAAATATGACTAAGCAATAGTAGAAAGATTCAAAGCCTTGTTAGAAATAGTATCTATTCTACATAAGGTATTATATGTATTTAGAATAAAGAAACACATATAATAGGAAAGAAATAGCAATTCCAGAAATTTTGTTCATACTAATCAATTGGATGATTTAAGTTTAAAGTTTATCTAATAGAAGCATAAATTATGTACAACTCATAGAACGTTTCTGCAAGTAATGTGTGTGTGTGAGAGAGCACATATATGCATGTATATGCATGTGTTATATATAATGCTATATTTTTATCTAGTGCATATGAATGTAAATGGTGTGAATATATGATGAGATACATATGAGTTAAAGTTTACACAGTAGCATTATTAACTATGAGTAAACTCAAGTATTTAATCTGTATGTAATAATTCTGTAATAGTTTATAGAATTTGTTTATTTTCTAAGGTGAAAATTGTTTTCAGTGTAATATATATTTTTTAAGTTTTAGGAATAACATGTTACCATTGGGATAGTTTTGTAATCTGATTGAAATATAAAAATGATGAAAATTTTAGTTTCAAGTCTCTATTCTACACTTGAGAAGACCAATTAAATTTTGAAGTTTAGAAATTGCTTACTAAAAAGATAAATTTCATGTAAATATTTTAATCAAATTATATTTATTTTCAGCCTATGTCAGAACAAGTATAAGAGAGGTTATATGGCCTGTTTCAGATCTTATGAAGCCCAAGGTGTCATTTTTTTGTTTTGTGGAGGGGAGGGCTTCACTTCATAGTATTTGTCCCACGTTAAGCATTTCTTTGTTTTACCAATTTGAAAATATTTAATAAATATATCCTTTCATTGAATTAACATTTTCTGTGATTTTATTTGTTTGTTTGCTTGTTGATTCAGTGAGAGAAGGGGAGGCAGAGATAGACTCCTGTGTGTGCCCTGACCAAGATCCACTGTCAAGCCCACTAGGGGGTAAATGTTCTGCCCATCTAGGACATTGCTCTGTTGCTCAGCAACTGAGCTCTGCTTAGCACCTAACGTCCAAGTTGAGGCCATGGAGCTATCCTTATTGCCTGGGGTCAACTCGCTCTAATTGAAGCATGGCTGCAGGAGAGAAAGAGAGAGAGAAAAAAAGTGAGAGGGGAAGGAGTGGAGAAGCAGATGGGTAGTTCTCCTGTGTTCCCTGACCAGAAATCAAACCAGGATATCCATACACCCAGCCGACTCTCTACCACTGAGCCACCCAACCAGGGCCGATTTTTTTTTTTTACCTATGCATATCCAGTGATACTTGCAGAATGAGAGAACCTTAAGTATAAAATGTTTACAATGAAATAATACTGTTGAGAGGTGAAATTTAATAGGCATTTATTTAAATAGTCCTTAATTTTTTATTTGCATCTTTTTTCATAATTGCATATTTTTCTGAGACCTTGAAAAGTGTGTATTTTACCCAAGCAATTGGTTATAGTGACTAATGTTATGTCACCCCAGATATATATTCTCTGAATTTTGATTATGCACCTTTAATTCTTCATTCACAGACTTGGAGCATTCAGTACATATAACCATCATTATATTCATCACATTGGACTGTAATCACTAATTTATTGATAGTTGTTTGAATCTCAGTAAAAAGAAAGGAGATGGAATACACTTATTCATTTACTTAAATATGTACATTCACTTATATATACATTTATTTAAAATAGATACTCATTATTATATATATTTAAATGTTGGTCAAAGCTGGGCACTGTTCTATTAGGGGATGTAGCAGCAAGTAAAAGGCAAGTCCCTACTCCCTGGAGGTTCTATGTTAGCTTCATGCCTCATTTAATTTTGTATCTAAAACTCTGCCTGACATATTAGGTGTTTATTAAGTATTTAAAAATTATTAGTACATAAATAAAATACAGAAATTTTATAATTAAACCTAAGAGTGTTTGAAGTTACATAAATTTACACGCTTGAGTAAATTTAAATAACCAGGACAACACATATCTCAAAGGTATTTGACATGTATGTACTAATTCTAATCAAAGTCACTTGAAATTCTGCATTATAAATTAAATTAAACATCAATGGATTGGTTTTTAATTTATTCATATCCATTTCCCAAATTACCTTGCTTTCCCGTTCTCTCATGAGAAACAGACAAAAGGAGAGAGAGAGAGAGGGAAGAAGAATACAGAGAAAGAGATTTTAAATTTGTAATGTACTTTCCTAGAAATATTAATGCAATTTTAAGTCTTTCTAATACACTAACTGTTATTTTTAAAGAAAATGGCCAATGTAACTTTCAATTCAGCTAACTCCTAGTAAATTATTGTTTAATGTAAACAAGTACAGCAGAAAGTAGAGTATTTCATTTGTTCTTGTACATCCCTGTCGTCAGATTTATCAAAGCTATGACTTCTTTGGAGTTTTCAAGAGAACACCAGAATCAAAGAAAAGAAATAGATAAGATAAAAAATTACAATTTATTTTCAATGGGAGTTTCCCATTTAAGTTTCATTTGTTATTATCACTTTAAAGCAAGTTGAAAGTATGCTGGGCAGGCATCATTATCTGACACTAATGGAACCTTTTGTGACATATTTTTTTTTGTTGAATAATTATATGGTGTGAATTGAAAGAAAAAAACTGTCAGGTATGATCAGATATTTTGTGTCTGCAGGTGCCAACTTGGCTCATAATCTTCCCAACGATAGGTGGAAAATTTTATATGTGCCAGAAGTTTGTCTACATTATCAGTGAATATGAATATTTAATTTGGTCAAAGTATATTTTAATTATAGTTGTAACAATTATTAAATTAAACATCATTCTATGTGCTAGAATAAAATATTTTGATCAACATACTGGTTTCATTGTGGTCAATTTAATATAGAGATTAAGTGAAGTTCTGAAATTTTCAATGTTTAAGCTCTTTTAATTATACTGTCCATATCTATTTGTTCTTTTGTTTTGTTTTTTACAATATTTTGATTTGACCAATATACTGTTTTTAACTAAGAAATCATGTTTATGGTATAGGTTTTACCACTGTTTGCAGTTAAGGACCTGATTATATCAAATTTGTATATAGTTACAATTATATTATTTTTTGCCCCTTCAACTCCCTCCCATCACCCTTCCCTCACTCATTACTCACTGACTATATCACTGTTTCTTTAACAAACTATGCCCGATCTTGCCTCAGGGGCTCTAAATTTACTGCTCCTTTGTCTTGAATTTTCTTTCCCAAGATATCCACATGTTTTTTTTTTTTTTTCCTATAGACCTTGGGTAAAATGTCATCAACTCACAGAGGGCTTCCCTGACCATAACAAACAAATTCTTACCCAGCCTTTCAATCCTCTCATTTTATAGCCCTATCATTGCTTGACCTTGTATTATAAATTTGTATATTATTTAGTTAACTATTTGCATAAAATTTAAGTGCCTTATAGCCAGGCACTTCAATGACTTCTCACTGCTATCTAAAATAGTATCTGGCACATAGTAAATTATAAATATTTTCTGAATTACTAATAAATATCTACATTAGTTATAAATAATTATGATAGTGAAATTTCATGAAGCTCTTCATGAAATAATAAGAACATTCATCATATCATAATAAGAGAAAATTTAAACATAAAACATGGAAGCCCTTATATTTGTAACAAAACTTCTCTTTCTTTAGTCTTTCAGTAGCAGAAGTCAAGAGAAGGTCAGGATGCTAGCATATGCTGATGACCACACTGGAGATTCTTAGGCCTACCTACACAGGAGATTCAGAAACATGGTAGGATTGAGGCTACCATCCAGGGCTCAGAAGATTGATTATGCACTTGGTATAAGCTGACTGGCCATAGGATGCCTTCTGTGTAAATCAAAAGGAAGCCCACATTTAGTGTATGCTCCTCACCTTCAAACCATCACTGATGGAGATCAGGGGGGAAAAAAACCTCTTGTGTTAACTTGAATGTGTCCATCAGATGTGAAAAAGAATTCACATGTCTTTAGCTGGGTGAAAGAGCACTAGCACCAAGAGTCAAATGGACACCCCAAATCCCTAAACACTCTGACAAGACCCACACCACCTCTCTGGAAAAATCAGAATTGGATTCAGTCAGCTCATGTCCTCATTTCATGTCAATGACCAAAAAAACAAAAAAACTTGGAACTTCCGAGTCATTCTTCTTTCTTTTTAAATTTTTATTTATTGATTTTAGTGAAAGAGGAAGGGAGAGAGAGAGAGACAGGAACATTAATGTGTTCCTGTATGTGCCCTGACTGGGGCCCAAACTGGCAGCCTCTGCACTTTAGGGCAAAGCTCTAACGAACCGAACCAACCAACCAACTTATCTGGCCAGAGCTTCCAAGTCATTCTTTGTTTTACAGAGACAGAGAGAGTCAGAGAGAGGGATAGATAGGGACAGACAGACAGGAACAGAGAGATGAGAAGCATCAATCATTAGTTTTTCGTTACACGTTGCGACACCTTAGTTGTTCCTTGATTGCTTTCTCATATGTGCCGTTACCGTGGGCCTTCAGCAGACCAAGTAACCCCTTGCTTTATCCAGCGACCTTGGGTCCAAGTTGGTGAGCTTTGCTCAAACAAAATGAGCCTGCGCTTAAGCTGACGACCTGGGGTCTTGAACCTGGGTCCTCCGCATCCCAGTCCGACACTCTATCTACTGTGCCACCGCGTGGTCAGGCCCAAGTCATTCTTGATTCTAACATCTTGAAACCTCATCCTCTAATCCAGTGGTTTTCAATGACAGGTCCACAAACCAGCACCAGTCTGCCAGAAATTTCTTGTCAGTCTATAAAAGAGTTAATCATCCAGATGGAATCCGCAGACCTGTGGTTAAAAACCACTGCTCTCATCCTTTTCTGCCTCCTTTCACCATGTTTTCTAGAACTCACCAATAAAGCCCCTTTATTTTCAACCACTTTACATTTTTCACCTTATCTTCCTTCTAAATAAAGCCTGGTTCTACTTTGTTGACTCTGCATCTCATGCTAACTTCTAAGAGATTGCTATTTCCCTACTGCCCCACTGAAACCACTGATGTTGGAGATTGGGCAGTGTTTCCTTTGTTCCTCAGTGTCTCTTCTAGTGTAGTCTGCTTGCTCCTTTCCACACATCCTAGCTGTGATCTCATGACATCTACCTGCTATTCCTCTTTACACAAGTCTTCCAGCAACTTCTGGCCACTTCCCCTCTTCCATTAAGATTTCAGTTTTATCTCATTGTCGGGCTGTCCAACAACCTTGTCATCATATAGTCTGGTAATTTCAATATTCTACATAGATGAGTCTTCACAAATGTTAGTCTCTGAATTATGTGACTCCTCAATCCCAAAAATCTTGTTTCCTATCTTATTACTGCTGTGAATTAATTTCACCATCTTGTGATACATACATTTAATGAATATTTCACATGTTATTGTCATTTGAGTTTCAATATTGGCGTGTGCTCTTGAGTTAATGAATTATTTGTTTATTTTTACATATAACCTTGCATAAATGTTTTACTTAAATTAATTTTTTACATTATTTCTAATCCCATTACATAGTAAAGGATTAAAAAACATATTGTGGCCCTGGCCGGTTGGCTCAGCGGTAGAGTGTCGACCTGGCGTGCGGGGGACCCGGGTTCGATTCCCGGCCAGGGCGCATAGGAGAAGCGCCCATTTGCTTCTCCACCCCCACCCCCTCCTTCCTCTCTGTCTCTCTCTTCCCCTCCCGCAGCCAAGGCTCCATTGGAGCAAGGATGGCCCCGGCGCTGGGGATGGCTCCTTGGCCTCCGCCCCAGTTGCTAGAGTGGCTCTGGTCCCGGCAGAGCGACCCCCCGGAGGGGCAGAGCATCGCCCCCTGGTGGGCAGAGCATCGCCCTTGGTGGGCGTGCCGGGTGGATCCCGGTCCGGCGCATGCGGGAGTCTGTCTGACTGTCTCTCCCCGTTTCCAGCTTCAGAAAAATACAAAAAAACAAAAAAAAAACAAAACAAAACATATTGTGTAAATGCATGTAGGATAATATAGTCTATATTTCTCAAAAATATTGTAATGTTCAATAGTCAATATTTCTTAAAAATGTACAGTAAAAAATAGATTAAGAATAAATGTAAGAGAAATACTACTTCAGAACTTCTATTACTATAGTGTTTATTGACTAAAATAAGATTCATATTATTTAATAAGGTTAATACTTAGCTAATGAATTTCCATTGCATACATTTTTTTTTGTTTTTACCAAATTATATTTTTTCCCAAATGATAATATTAAGTCTTTGGCCCAGATTTTAATTGTCATTATTTTGTTTACAAAATTGTTTTTACTAATTATTCAAATATGAAATAGTATATGATTGATATGATTGATGTTACAAAGCAAATGTTAGAAAGCATCTATTTTAGTAAAAAAAAACATTTAAAGCATGTTTTAATATTATGTTTAAAGAGATTCAGTTATTTAAAATTTTTATTTACTTTTCATATATAATGTATTTTCTTTATTCATGAAAAAGAAAAGCTTTTGTTAAAATGAAATCTGGTTAGTTGTTAGCAGCTCCATGAAATTACTGCTTAGCTGGTTTGTCAGTGTAAGCCTTGCATCATCAGTAGTGAAAAATGTGAATGACATCATAGCATTATGGACAAATCAATAGAGCATGTTAGAGTTTCAACTGATTCTCAAATAAATTAGCTATTCTTTGACAGAGCAGAGCCTAAATAATGAATTATTTTTAAATCCCATTAGTGATTACAAATTGTAATTGTTTGAAGGTGCAAGAAATGAATGTAAAATATTTGTCACATTTGGTATCTGCTTCCCATAGTACATTCTTCTTTTCTTCTCTACATTTCCTTATGAAAGGTATTGAAGTTGTTTAAAGAAATTTAATTTAGAGAAGTCCCTGTTAATTTATTACTAATTGTTTGATTTTCATTGAATTCTAAGAATGGACTTGTTTATTTTTATAGGGTGCATAAAATAACCAGTTGGACTGAACAATTATATCTCAGAAATTAAGAATATTTCCTGGAAAGAGGTAAGAGATATTAAAATATACATATTTGTATATTATTGTTTTGGTAAATATTTTGCTTTGCTCATACAGTTCCTTGGCATATAATATAAAATATAATTTATAAATTTTAAAAATGAAGAGCACTTTCTGTTTTTACTTATATAGCCTTCTATGGTGTAGAATGATTTAGAAAATGGGAGGGTTCCAATATTAGGAAAAAACCCTGTTTTGTAAGAAAGCCACATTGTCTCTTCAAATAGTCAAGATCTGGATTGCTACTGTATTGTCTTGAATCTTCATATTTAGTAATTAGACATGTTCCCCAGGAGCCACAGAGCAGAGGTAGTTGGTTTGTGGGCAGATTGCCATCCAGGAAGATCCTTTGACAAGCCTTCCCCTTCTGCATTTCCTGGACCACGTATGGTTCCTATCAGCTCGAATCCATTCAAAGGCTTGAGTGTCAAGCACAAAGGGAGGAGTTCGTTTTTCATGTATTAAGCTATATTAATTTTGATCTAAGATGTAATACTGAAATATTACCCTTAAACTCAAATACAGTTAAGAAATCAAAATGCATGTTTATTATTTTTAAACCTCTTTATAACTGTTTCTCAAGATTCATTTGATTGTAAGAAATAGGAGGAAAATTTAGCAGCATTAAGCCTACTATTCTACTGGTATCTATATCTATCTATATCTATATATTCTGTTGTTATGAGAAGAAATGAACAAAGGAACTCAAACTTATGATTAAAATTTTATGAGTAGTCTATGGGACTGGTAGAAAAATATAAAACAATTATAAATATTTTTTTTTCCATTTATGGGTCTTCAAGTGAAATGAAAATTTTTATTAATTTTATTCTTTTATTTTTATTTCAGTAAAACTAAAGAGTTCCCAATTTTATCGGGTCCTTTGTATTTAATTATATTATTGTTCCTATTTAAAGTGAACAAATGCATTTTTATACTTTTCATATTTAATATTAAAATGATTTTTAATGAAAATTATATTATAATTATTTAATGGAAGCTCATTTACATTTGAAAAACATTTATCACATGTGAGAATTCACTGACTTGGGATGTACAGTGAAACTGCTAAGTTAAAATCAAATTAAAATTTTGAATTTTTTTACAGGATATATCTTAATATTTAGTATCAGTATAGAATAAAGCCTTCAAAATATGACTTGTATTGCCAGTTCTCTAATATATGTATATACATACATACATATTTATATATACAAGCATATTATACATATTATATATATTTCTTTTGGGCTAGATTTTTAGCCTCCCACAATACAGCCATTATTCAGTAATACATTATGCACACAAATACTAAAAATATGCTTTGCTTTAGCAAACAATAACCTTTTAATTTTCCAATTATAATTTTTCATAGACCATTACTATAGGAGGCAAGGTTCACAAAGTGAATTACCTGGGTATTAATTAAATACTGTTCTGCCCTGTCCAGATAGCTTGTAGAGCTCAGTTGGTTAGAGCATTCTCCTGAAGAGAAGAGGTTGTTGGTTTGTCTCTTATTAGACAGGGCACATACAGGAGCAGATCAGTCTTCCTGCTTCTCTCTCTCTCTCTCCTCCTTCTCTCACTAAACAATAAATAAATGAAAATAATAATAATAATTAAAGCCTGTTTCAAATTTATGAAGGCTAAAGTCATACATAGACTTGTTTTCAATGTCATTGCCATCATTACCTTCTAATGTATAATTATTATTATTATTTATTTATTTATTTATTTATTTTGTATTTTTCTGAAGCTGGAAACGGGGAGAGACAGTCAGACAGACTCCCGCATGCGCCCGACCGGGATCCACCCGGCACGCCCACCAGGGGGCAATGCTCTGCCCCTCCGGGGCCACTCCAGTGCCTGGGGCAGAGGCCAACGAGCCATCCCCAGCACCGGGGCCATCTTTGCTCCAATAGAGCCTTGGCTGCGGGAGGGGAAGAGAGAGACAGACAGGAAGGAGAGGGGGAGGGGTGGAGAAGCAGATGGGCACCTCTCCTGTGTGCCCTGGCTGGGAATCGAACCCAGGACTTCTGCACATCAGGCCGACGCTCTACCACTGAGCCAACCAGCCAGGTCCTAATGTATAATTAAAGGGTAAGCAAGTTTTTTTCAAAATTAACTTATTAAAACATCAACAATCCATTTGAATGAGTCTTAAATCACTGAATACAATTAACAAGATATACATTGAATTGAAATGGCATAGTGAAAGCTAGACAACTAATGAATATTTATAAAGGTCAGAGAAGCAAATTTAATTAAAATCTGTAAAATTTACTTCCAGATGTTGCATCTAATAGAACCACTTGAAGAATTTTATTTATGATTTAGGCTTTCAGTGATACAAATATAAATGAAGGTTGATAAATATCAGTGTGTTGAAAATGTGATGTGTCCATCAGAATTAGAGTCCCTGAACTTGTTTTATAATAATGTCCATATCAGTGGCCCCCTAATTTCTCCCCTTTTTAAACAAAAGTAAACTTGAAGAATTATGGACATCTCAAATGCATTATAACATATTGAATATAAATAATTATTTATATAGTAGACAATATATTTTGTTTGCCTTGCTAATTTTATTACTTTTTGGCTTATTTGCTTATGGAATGCCAATATAGCAAGATCTATGACACATTTTCTCTTCTGAATCAGAGGATAATTCTGCAATTATTGACTGTTCTCTAGACGTGGCTTTCCATATGTTTTGTTCTAAGCAAATTCTAGATTAAATATATACCAATACCATATGAGAAAGCTCATGATAAAGATATCAGTATCAAGATTTTTTTTTTTTTAAACAAGTCAATTAAAGGAGACTATAGTTAAGAAAAAGATTTACTGATTTTGGATGAAAGAAAGAGGTAAAATTTCACATTAACTAAAAACAAAAATTGAAATTATGTAAATGAGATAAAAGATACAAATCAGAATGTTAAGAAGATTAAGAGTAGTATATATAATTTGTTATTCTATTTGAAGTTCATTCTTATATGAATATCAAATAACTTTGGTCTGTTTTGTAGGGAAGTAGTTTTATATAGTAGAATGAAATTATACTTCTGATTCACATATCTGTGGATTTATAAGCTGAATCACAATGTCAACTTGAGAAAAATACTTTGCCTTATTTAACTTTCTCATTTACACATTGAGACTAGCAATACATAATTTTAGTTGCTTACAATTTTTACATATTATTAAAATAATTTATTTTTTAAAATTGGATTTTGAAGTATATATTTTCCTTATTATGAATAATTTTTAAACTATTGTTAATTTATTTTATTTTTCAAAATGGTTGTCTTATGTTTTCATTCTAGATTGTAAGTTTTTTAAAGGGAAAATGTTTTTCTTTTTTATGCTTGCTCCCCACCTGTAAGATTAAGGAACAGACAATATTTATTTAGTGAGTCATATTAAGAAAGACTAAGAATCATTTTTTAAGATACATTGTTTGTGAATTGAGTTAAAACAAAACTATTTAAAAGGTTTATAATGCATGCTTGCTTCGGCAGCACCTATACTAAACATTCATAATGCTCAAAAGGATGTCAATATTTAAAAGATAGGCCTGGGCCAGTTGGCTCAGTGGTAGAGCATCGGCCCAGTGTGTGGAAGTCGCCAGTTCAATTCCCGGCCAGGGCACACAGGAGAAGTGCCCATCTGCTTCTCCACTCTTCCCCCTCTCCTTCTTCTCGGTCTCTCTCTTCCCCTCCTGCAGCCAAGGCTCCATTGGAGCAAAGTCGGCCCAAGAGCTGAGGATGGCTCCATGGCATCCGCCACAGGCACTAGAATGGCTCTGGTTGCAACCACACATCGCCTCATATGGGCAGAGCATCGCCCCCCTGGCGGGCATGCTGAGTGGATCTCAGTCTGGCACATGTGGGAGTCTGTCTGCTGCTCCCGCTTCTCACTTTGGAAAAATACAAAAAAAATATTTAAGAGATAAAAACTTTTTTTTTAAATGAAAAGTTTTTTGATACAAAATGTTCCCCTATTAATTTAGCTTTTATTTAAGTTTGATTTTAAATAGGTTTTTTGAGTTTTTAGTTTATTATTATTTCAGTCTGCTTTGTAACCACTTCTGATATTTTCCAAGGAACTTGAATATCTTGTCCTTAACACAGAATTCTTTAAACATTTTTTAAAGACAGAGAAAAAGTTAGATAGCTGAGGGGTGCTAAGAAAATTATGCTGGAATCTAGCTCACATTCAGATATAATAACAGAAAACCTTGGTGACTTTGGCAACCAGCAAGCTCTTACCTCATGGCCTTGGCTGAATATTAGCACCCACAAGATCAGAAAGAGTGCTTGTAGATATGGCTTTGCTCCTAAAATAATTTAGCATATGCCTAACCTCCATAACAAGTGAGGGTGAGATGGGAGTGACCATGAGTAGAAGGGGAATGTTTCCTACCTTTGACAAAATTTATTGTCTGTATGTTTTCCCCAAAATTACCAATGATTCAGATTGAATCATTTATTTATTTTTCTCAAACAGTTATTTAATTAATTAATTAACTTACTTATTTATTTATTTATTTATTATTTTTATTCACTGAGAAGAGGGAAAGCAGAGAGACAGACTCCCGCATGCACCACTACCGGGATACATCTGGCTATCTCACTAGGGAGAGATGCTCTGCCCATCTGGGCCATTGCTCCATTGCCCAGCAACTGAGCTCTTCTCAGCACCTGAGGTAGAGGCCATGAAACCATCCTCAGTGCCCAGCGCCAACTAGTTCCAATTGAGTCATGGCTGCAAGAGGAGAGAAGAGAGAGAGGAAAAGAAAGAGAGAAGGGCGAAGGGGAGAAATGGAGAAGCAAATGGGTATTTCTCCTCTGTGCCCTGACTGGGAATAAAACCTAGGACAACCACATGCCAGGCCAATGCTCTACCACTGAGCTAACCAGCCAGGGTCAGGCAGTTCTTTTATTTTTCTTCTATCTTTTATAATCTGGGTTAAATATTTTACTCCACAGAAGTTTTGAGCCGAAAATATTAAAATATTATTCCATTGTTAACATAAAGAAACTAAGGGCAAAGTAAATTTCAAACATCTTAAAGAGACCAAGAACCCAAATCCCAAATACTAATTCTAGTGTTCTTTTCTTTGTATCACAGATCTTGCTCCAAAAATACTACTTTTCCCACAATACTCGTCTCCTTTAAAACATATACCTTGCTTTAAAAATACTCCTTTTTATCATTGATCTTGCTTCCAAGCCATTTCTATATTATATACTTTAGAATAATTTGTGGACAATTTCCATTATTTAGCAGTATTGCCTTCAAGTGCAATTTATTTTTTTAAATTTAATTTAGAAAATTAATTTTAACATGGTGATATTGAACAATAACAGTGCATAGGTTTCAGATAAACATTTCTATAGCATTTGAACTGTTGATTATGTTATATACCCATCACCCAAAGTCAAATATTTTCTGTCACCACATATTTGTTCATCTTTATACCTTTCCCCCTCCCCCACATCCACATTGCCCTGAGAACCACTTCACATTTATCTATGTCCATGAATCTCAGTTTTATATAACATCTATGTGTGAAATCATACAGTTCTTAGCTTTTTGTGATTTACTTAATTCATTCAGTATAACATCTCAAGGTCCATCCATGTTGTTGTAAATGTCACTATGTTATTTCTTATGGCTGAGTAGTATTCCATTATATACATGTACCACATCTTCTTTTATCCAATCCTCTATTGAGGAACACTTTGGTTGTTTCCATGTCTTGGTCACTGTGAATAATGCTGCAATAAACCTGGGGGTGCATATGTCTTTATGTACCAATTTTTTTGAGTTTAGGGGGTATATAACAGGTAGAGCAGAGGTTGGGAACCTTTTTGGCTGAGAGAGCCATGAATACCACATATTTTAAAATGTAATACTGTGAGAGCCATACAATATGTTTAACATTAAATACGAGTAAATGTGTGCATTTTATGTAAGAACAACACTTTTAAAGTACAATAAATCTCTGGATTCTTTTTAATAACACTGTTATGCCGTTGCTAACTATTGATGAATAAAGTACTTCTTACCATTAATGCGACTTCTGGTACTGCATGGTTTTGCTGATGGCTTTGTAGTCTGGTTGATATGTGGTGAGGTTAAGCTTCATGCAGGCGTTGAGACTTCCATCCGTTAAATGTGATCATAGGTTGGTCTTAACATTCTTTAGATGTGAGAAAGACTGCTCACAGGCATACCTAGAGCCAAACATTGTCAGTACAGCAATACTCACACGCTGCAGTGTGTGGTATGTGACGGGAAGCGCATTCCAAGTTTTGACAATCAGCTGGTCCGCGGGTTGAAGTTTTTTCATTTCTCCCCACTTGTGTTTGCTCGCCAACTCTGCTTGCAGTCTCTGTGCTAGTCTTTTTTTTTTTTTTCTGAAGCTGGAAACGGGGAGGCAGTCAGACAGACTCCCACATATGCCCGACGAGGATCCACCCAGCTTGCCCACCAGGGGGTGATGCTCTGCCCATCCGGGGCGTTGCTCTGTTGTGACCAGAGCCATTCTAGCACCTGAGGCAGAGGCCATGGAGCCATCCTCAGCGCCCAGGCCATCTTTGCTCCAATGGAGCCTTGGCTGCGGGAGGGGAAGAGACAGACAGAGAGGAAGGAGAGGGGGAGGGTGGAGAAACAGATGGATGCTTCTCCTGTGTGCCCTGACCGGGAATCGAACTCGGTACTCCTGCATGCCAGGCCGATGCTCTATCACTGAGCCAACCGGCCAGGGCCTGTTGTGCAAGTCTTTCCAAGTCTTCATTCAGTGACTTGAACTTATTCACCCACATGTCTGAGGCCTTCAGTTCAGCAACATGTAGCTCAAAATCTCTGACTGAGACACACCGGGGATGTAACTCAGGTTGGCGCTGTCCACTGCACACTGGTGTGGATGGGTGATGAACTTAAAAAGATGAGTGTGCTCACAAAATTCATGAAGCATGCTTTGAATGACAGCAAGAGGTTAGATGTGAAGCCCTCTAGCTGCTGGAGAGCAAAATGTTGGGCAGGGTCACTTGCTGTGCATGTATCTTTAAACTCTCCCAGTTTTTCAAAGTGTAGTAAGCGACTTGTTTCAATGTCAGCAATGAGGAGTTCCAGCTTGTTTCCAAATGCAAACACTGCTTGTTGAAGGGATAAGACTGTATTTCCAATGCCTTGCATTTTCACATTGAGCTGGTTCAGATGTTCAGTCATGTCCACGAGATAGTAGAACTTCAAGAGCCACTCAGTGTTAGCTAACTCAGGATGCTCAACATTTTTTATTTCAAGAAAAGTCATGAACAGACACTTCTCCCAGGAAGAAATACAAATGGCCAACAGATATATGAAAAGATGCTCAGCTTCATTAGTTATTAGAGAAATGCAAATCAAAACTACAATGAGATACCACCTCACCCCTGTTAGATTAGCTATTATCAACAAGACGGGTATTAGCAAATGTTGGAGAGGCTGTGGAGAAAAAGGAACCCTCATACACTGTTGGTGGGAATGTAAAGTAGTACAACCATTATGGAGGAAAGTATGGTGGTTCCTCAAAAAACTGCAAATAGAACTACCTTATGACCCAGCAATCCCTCTACTGGGTATATACCCCAAAACCTCAGAATCATTGATACGTAAAGACACATGTAGCCCCATGTTCATTGCAGCACTGTTCACAGTGGCTAAGACATGGAAACAACCAAAAAGCCCTCCAATAGAAGACTGGATAAAGAAGATGTGGCACATATACACTATGGAATACTACTCAGCCATAAGAAATGATGACATCAGATCATTTACAGCAAAATGGTGGGATCTTGATAACATTATACAGAGTGAAATAAGTAAATCAGAAAAAAACAAGAACTACATGATTCCATACATTGGTGGAACATAAAAACGAGACTAAGAGACATGGACAAGAGAGTGGTGGTTACCAGGGGTGGGGGGAGGGAGGACACAGGAGGGAGGGAGGGAGAGAGTTAGGGGGAGGGGGAGGGGCACAGAGAAAACTAGACAGAGGGTGACGGAGGACAATCTGACTCTGGGTGAGGGGTATGCAACATAATTTAATGACAAGATAACCTAGACATGTTTTCTTTGAATATATGTACCCTGAATTATTAATGTCATCCCATCAACATTAATAAAAATTTATAATAAAAAAAAAAAAAGAAAAGTCCAGGTTTCGCTCAGACAAGCTGCGAAACGGCTGAGCACCTTCCCTCTTGACAACCAATGCACATTGCTGTGCAGAAGCAGACCAGGATAATTATTCCCAACTTCATCCAACAGTGTTTTAAATTGGCAATCATTTAAAACTTGGGCAACAATAAAGTTTACCACCTGACTGACCAGCAACATCACCTCACCAAGCTGCTCACCACACATCTGAGCACAAAGCGCCTCCTGATGTAGGATGCAGTGAAAACTTAGGATGGGTCTCTTTTCACATTCACAAAGAAGTTCTGTGAATCCTCTGTTTTTCCCCACCATGCATGGAGCACCATCAGTACACACTAAAAATCCAACGGTAGATTTTTTTCTTTAGCAAACTCAGTGAAGGACTTGAATAAATCCTCCCCTCTTGTTGTCTCTTTCATAGGCAAAAATAGCAAGACTTTCCTCACACAGTAAGTCACCGGCAGCATACCTTGCAATCACGCTGAACTGGGATAAATAGCTTACGTCTGTTGACTCATCCTAAGCAAGAGAAAAGAATGGTGCTGCATTTATGTCCTTCACTTGTGTTGCTTCAGTTTGACTTGCCATCATGATCATATGATCATGAACAGTTCTTGCCTACAGAAGCATGTCTTTTATTCATTTGACTATCTTGTCTTTATCCAAAAAGTCATCAAATGTTCATTGGCAACATCAAGCATGAATGTTTTGGCATACTCCCTATCTGTGAATGGCTTTTCGCTTCTCACAATTGCTAAAGACAAGCAAAGCTAGCCAAATTCCAGTCACCTTGTTGGGTCCAAACACAGAGTTGTTGCTGACTAGCTTGCACTCTGCACAGTAGCTCCTGGCACGCTTTCTTTCTGCTGTCCCCCACTGGATATTGCAATGCAAATGTAGTGTGGCATGTGTTAAAGTGCCACTTTATATATATTTGACTGTTTCATCAATGCAATTTTATCATTGCATATTAGACATACTGCAGAACCTGCTCTCTCCACAAAGGCGAATTTCTTTGTCCATTCCTGCTGAAAAGTATGATACTCCTCATCTTTTTTTCTTTTAGCCATCTTCTTCATCAAAAAGGTTTCTGCAATTAGCTAGCTGACTACTTGATTAAAAGGAGGGAAGTTTACTTCCTGACCTCACAATGACCCACGTTACGCATTATCCAATAAAAATTTGGTGTTGTCCCAGAGGACAGCTGTGATTGGCTCCAGCCACCCACAACCGTGAACATGAGCGGTAGTAAATGAATGGATTGTAATACATGAGAATGTTTTATATTTTTAACGTTATTATTTTTTTAATTAAAGATTTATCTGCGAGCCAGATGCAGCCATCAAAAGAGTCACATTTGGCTTGCAAGCCACAGGTTCCCGAACCCTGCAGTAGAGGGATTGCTGGGTCATAAGGTAGTTCTATTCTTAATATTTTGAGGAACCACCATACTTTCTTCCATAATGGTTGCACTAATTTGCATTCTCACTGCAGTAAATGAGGGTTCTTTTTTCTCCACAGCCTCTCCAACACTTGTTATTACCTGTCTTGTTGATAATAGCTTATCTAACAGGTAGTAGGTGGTATCTCATTATAGTTTTGATTTGCAATTCTCAAATAGCTATTGAACATGAGCATCTTTTCATATATCTGTTGGTGATTTGTATGTCCTCTTGGGATAAGTATCTGTTCAGGTTCTCCCCATTTTTTTATTGGATTGTTTGCTTGTTTGTTGCTGGGCTTTGTGAGTTCTTTGTATTATTTTGGATATTAACCCCTTATTGGAGCTATTGTTTGCAAGTATCATCTCCCATTTAGTTGTCTGCCTATTTGCTTTGTTGTCAGTTCTTTTGCTGTGCAAAAACTTTTTAGTCTGATACAGTCTCATTTATTTATTTTTGCCCTTCTTTTGACTTTGGGGTCAAATTCATAAATTGTTCTCTATGGCCAAGGTCCATGAGCTTAGTACCTATATTTTTTCTATGTAATTTATTGTTTCAGATTTTATATATAGGTCTTTGATCCATTTTGAATTAATTGTTGTGCAAGAGGAAACACTGTAGTCAAGTTTCATTCTTTTGCATGTGGTTTTCCAATTTTCTCAGCACCATTTATTGAAGAAGCTTTCTTTTCTCCATTGTGTGTTTTTGGCTGCTTTGTCAAAGATAATTTGTCCATTTATATATGGTTTTATTTGTGGGCTCTCAATTCTGTCCCACTGATCTGTATGTCTGTTTTTCTAAAAATACCATGCTGTTTTGATTATTGTGGCTTTACAGTATAATTTGAAGTTAGGTAATGTGATACCTCCAGCTTCATTCTTTTTCCTCAGGATCGTTTTGGCTATTTGGGGCTTTTAATGGTTCCATAAAAACCTGGTAATTCTTTGTTCCATTTCTTTATAAATGACATTGCAATTTTGATGGGGATTGCATTAAATTTGTAGATTGGTTTAGGTAATATGGCCATTTTTGATTCTTCCAATTTATAACCATGGAATATTTTTTTATTTCATTGTGTCTTTCAATTTCTTTCAATAATGTTTTGTAGTCTTTAGTATATAGGTCCTTCATATCCTTTATTAGGTTTATTGCTAGGTATTTTTTGTTTTTGTTGCAATTGTAAAAGAAATTGTTGTTGTTTTTTTAGTTTACTTTCCGATGTTTAATCATTGATGTATAGGAAAGCAGTGGACTTCTATATATTAATTTTGTATACTGTGAGTTTACTGCATTGGTTTATTGTTTCTAATACTTTTTTGGTGGAGTCTTTGGGGTTTTCTATATACAGGATCATGGCCCCCACAAAAAGTGATAACTTTACTTCTTCTTTCCCAATATGGATGCTTTTCTTTCTTTCTGTTGCCTGATTGCTCTGGCTAAAACTTCCAGGACTATGTTTAATAAGAGTGGAGAGAGTGAGCCGCCTTATCTTGTTCCTGATTTTAAAGGAAAAGCCATCATTTTTTTCATCATTTAGTATGATATTAGCTAATGGTTTGTCATATATGGCCTTTATTATGTTGAGGTACTTTCTATTCTGATTTTAGTGAGTGTTTTACACATAAAGAGATGTTGTATCTTATCAAATAACTTTTCTGCATCTATTGATAAGATCTTACACATTTTTGTTCTTTCTTTGATGTGGTGTATTATATTAATCAATTTTCGTATGTCGAATCATTCTTGTGCTTGTGGAATGAATCCCACTTGATTGTGATGTATTATTTTTTAAATGTATTGTAGTATTTCGACTTGCTAGTATTATGTTTAGGCTTTTGTGTCTATATTCACTAGAGATATTGGTCTGTAGTTTTCTTTTTTTGTGTTGTCCTTGACAAGTTTTGGTGGAAGGGTTATGTTGGCCTCATAAAATGTTTTGAGTACTTTGCTGCTTCTTCTATTTTTTGGAAAACTTTGAGAAGGATACGTACCAAATCTTTTTTGAATGTTTGGTAGAATTCACCAGTATAGCAATCTGGTACTGGATTTTTGTTTTGAGGAGGTATTTGAGAGTTGTTTCTATTTCCTCTCTGCTTCTAGGTCTATTTAGGTTTTCTACCTCTTTGTGACTCAGTCTAGGAAGATTGGGTAGTTCTAAGAATTTATCGATTTCATCTAGGTTGTTGAATTTGATTGGCATATAATCTTTTATAATATTCTACTATGATCCATTATATATCTATGATGTCTAAGGTAATTTCTCCTCTTTCACTTTGAATTTTGTTTATATGAGTCATTCCTCTTTTTTCCTTATTGAGTCTAGTGAGTGGTTTTTTTATTTATTGATCTTTTCAAAGAACTAGTTCTCTGTTATATTAACTTTTTTTATAATTTAATTTTTTTATCTGTTTCATTTAGTTCTGTTCTATTTTTTACTATTTTCTTTCTTCTGCTGACTTTTGGTTGCCTTTGTTCTTTTTCTAGTTACTTAAGTTGTGATGTTAGGTTGTTTACTTGGGATCTCTCTTGTAATAATAAAAACTTCCGTCTTTTTACTGCTTTAGCTGCATCCCCAAAATTTTGATATGTTGTGTAGTCATTTTCATTTGTCTGTATATATCTTTTGATCTCTGCTTTTATTTCTTTTTTGTCCCTGCCATTTTTTAGAAGTATGTTGTTTAATTTCCCCATTTTTGTGAGTTTCTTTACTTCCTTTTTACAGTTGAATTTCAATCTTCCTAAATTTGTTGATGTTAGTTCTATGGCCCAACATATGGTCTACCCTTGAGAATGTTTCATGCATACTGGTGAAGAATGTATGATCAGATGTTTTGGGATGAAATTCCCTATAAATATTTCTTATGGCCTGACCAGGTGATGGCACACTGGATAGTGTCTGAATGGGATGCGGAGGACCCAGGTTCGAAACTTCAAGGTTGCCAGCTTGAGCACAGGCTCATTCTGCTTGAATGTGGACTCACCAACTTGAGCACAGGGTCACTGGCTTGAGCATGGAATCAAAGACATGACCCTATGGTTGCTGGCTTGAGCCCAAGGTTGCTGGTTTGAGCAAGGGGTCACTGGCTCTGCTGTAGTCCCCCAGTCAGAGCACATATGAGAAAGCAATCAATGAACAACTAAGGAGCTACAGTGAAGAAGTGATGCTTCTTATCTATCTCCCTTCCTGTCTGTCTGTCCCTATCTGTCCCTCTCTCTTTCTCTCTGTCTCTATTGTAAGGTATTTTTCCCCACCAAGAAAGAAGGAAGAGGCCAGAGCCACGAAGTGTGGAATAATAAAAAGCTTTATTGAGTACAGAGCACATTCCACCCAATGAGGTTCCCTAGCCCCAGGAACAGAGGCTAGGCAAGTCACAAGGATTAAACCGCATGAGGGATATTTAAAGGGTCCTTAGGGTGGGTGAGCTAATATGATGTGGTGAAATCTCACTGGCTGGCAGATGGTCGCTTTTTTCCAGAAGGCTCTTGGGAAGTTTCTTTTGGTGCACTTAGTTGTGGGAAGTCCTAGCCAAAGTTCCCAGGCCTGACCTTTCTCTATTATCTACTGATTTTACATCTATCACACAAAAAATGTTTATTATGTCCATTTAGTCTGGAGTATCATTTAAGATCAATAGTTCTTCACTGATTTTATTTGGATGATCTATCTTAAGGTGTCAATAGTGTGTTAAAATCTCCAAGTATGATTGTGTTTTTGTTTGCTTCTATTTTTAGATCATTTAGTAGATGCCTTATATATTTTGCTGCTCCCTGGTTCAGTGCATTTATATTAAAAAGTATTATTTTTTTGGTACAATGTCCCCTTTATCATTATGAAATGTCCATCTTTGTCTCTGGTTACCTTTGTTGCCTTGAAGTCAGCATTGTCAGTTATGAATATGGCTACACCTGCTTTTCTTTGGATATTATTTGCTTGGAGAATCATTTTCCAACCTTTCACTTTGAATTTGCTTTTGTCCTCGAAGCTTAAATGTGTTTCTTGAAGGCAACATATGGTTGGGTTTTGTTTTTTGATCCAATCTGCTACTCTGTACCTCTTAATTGATGAGTTCAGTCCAATTACATTTAGGGTCATTATTGACACTTGAGGATTTCCAATAGCCATTTTACATTTTGTTTTTTGGTAGCTCTGTGTCTTGTTTTGTTTGTCTCTTTTTTGTTTCTGACAGTTGTTTTTGTTTGGTAGTGTTCCATACTTCTTTCCCCTGTTTCTTCTTTTTTTAAGCTGTGTGTTTCAGTAGTGGCTTTTTTGTCAGTGGTTACCATTAGGTTAAGAAAAAAATGTTCATATGTACAAGAGTCCTTTGTCTTATGAATGCTTCTATACTCCGTCTTTCTTTACTACTGAAAATATTTATCCTCACCCCTTTTATGTTATTACTGTCACAGATTATACTTGTTTTAATTGTGACCTTGTTGGAGCTTTTACTTGTAGTTTTCATTTGTTTTGTTCTTTGTATCTGGTTGGATAACTCCTTTTGTATTTCCCACAGTGAGTGTTATCTGGTGATAAATTCCCTCAGCTTTTCTATGTCTATAAATGTTTTTATTTCTCCTTCATATTTGAAGGATAGCTTTAATGGATATAGTATTTTTGGCTGGTAATTCCTCTCTTTAGTACTTTTAATGTTGGGGTCTACTTTCTTCTGGCTTGTAGAGTTTCTGCTGAGAAATTTGATGATAACCTAATGGGCCTTCCTTTATATGTTATATTCTTCTTTTCCCTAGCTGCCTTGAAGATTCTTTCATTGTCATTGATCTGTGATTATTTTATTATGATGTGCCTTAGAGTAGGTCTGTTTGGGTTGAGGTAACTTGGTGTTCTGTTTGCTTCTTGGATTCAAAGCTCTAACTCTTTCCACAGTCATGGGAAGTTCTCATCAGTTATTTGTTTGAATACATTCTCTATTCCCTTTTCCCTATCTTCTTCTTCTGATATACCCATTATTCTTATATTTCTTTTTCTGATAGAGTCAGAAAATTCTTGTAGAGCTCTCTCAGTTTTTTTTTTAATTTGTGAGTCTCTCTACTCTCCATAGCATCTCTAGGTTCCTGTCTTCGATGTTACTGATTCTTTCTGCTATCTGGTTTGTCCTATTGCTAAACTTGCTACCTCAGTCCTCAATTCATGTACTAAACTATTCATCCCTGTTTTTAAAGTTTTAATCTCATTGATGAGGTATTCATTTTGTTCATTAATTTGTTTTCTGAGTTCATTGAGTTGCTTATGGGTGTCTTCCCATATCTTGTTGAGTATTTCAGACATTTAATTTTGAATTTTCTATCATTTAGTTCCCAGATTTCCATGTAATTGAGATTTTTTCTGGAGATTTAAATTTTTTTTTCTGAACTATGTCTCTGTCTTGTGTAGGTATTATATTTGATTTCTTCTTTCTTGATGGCATTTGAGAGTGGTATTGTTAAGAATCCTAATAAAAAATGCAACTTTGAAAATGAAAAATTAAAATAAAAAATACAATGAAAATATAAAAATTTAAAATATTATGACAAGAAAAACCACAGATAAAAAGAGCAAAAGCAATCAAAAAATTCAAAAACAGCCCTGGCCGGTTGGCTCAGCGGTAGAGCATTGGCCTGGCGTGCAGGGGACCCGGGTTCGATTCCTGGCCAGGGCACATAGGAGAAGCGCCCATTTGCTTCTCCATCCCGCCCCCTCCTTCCTCTCTGTCTCTCTTTTCCCCTCCCGCAGCCAAGACTCCATTGGAGCAAAGATGGCCCGGGCACTGGGGATGGCTTCTTGGCCTCTGCCCCAGGCGCTAGAGTGGCTCTGGTCGCGGCAGAGCGACCCCCCGGAGGGGCAGAGCATCGCCCCCTGGTGGTCAGAGCGGCGCCCCTGGTGGGCGTGCCAGGTGGATCCCGGTCGGGCACATGTGGGAGTCTGTCTGACTGTCTCTCCCCGTTTCCAGCTTCAGAAAAATAAAAAAAAAAAAAAGTGAAAAAAAAATTCAAAAACAAAACACCACAAAAAAGAATAAAAAGTGTAAAATTTAAAAAAGATAAAATTCAAAAGAGAAAAAAAATAAGGGAAAAAAAGAAAAAGTAAATTTTAATTTTAAGAGGTTTCTTCCAGTAGGTGTTGCTATATTACAACTTTTACCTCTGTGAAGGTCCCGTTCTGTCCACCGCTGAGATGTTTCTATCCCAATGATGTAGGTGGGGCCACAACTGCATTTGTAGATGGACCATGTTTTGAAGGCTTTATGGCTTTATGGCTTTAGCACAGGCAACCTCAGGCTTCTGAGTACTCCTTCCCATGTATGTAGAGATCTGGGGACCAAATATGGAGCACCTCTTTTCTTCAGGGGAGAAATTTGCTCTGCAGAGCTAGCCTCTCTGTATTGCAAGGTGAGGGAGGTGGGATTTAGGAGGCTGGGGGGCCACACTTTAACTTTCTCTGTCTCTGCTGAGTGCATGCTTCAGGCAGACTACAGGGACACTGGCTGTGACCCAGCACTCTGGCTGCTTTGATTTATCTTTCCCTCTGCCCCTCTATCTTATAGCTCCTCCCAGCAGAAGGAGACCAGTCACTCTGTTTCCTTCTCCATACCCCTCAGACAAAATCCAGAGAGCTAGAGCTTCCCTTCTCCTCATAGTGCAGCAGAAAAACAAACAAACAAACCATTCGTCCCAGGTTTGTCTTCTCTCCAACTCAGAGCTCACTGCAAATGCATTTTATTTTCTGCCCCTTTTGCACCTCATCCCACCTTTAGTCCATTCAGTGCATGGATCTTTTAGGTGTGCCTGCGAGCCCACCTGATGTTATTTTGCTGCATTATACTTGTTCAATTTGTTGACATTTCAAGGGGAGAGATCAGGAGTATATCACACAACTGCCATTACTCTTAGCCTTACTTTACATACAATGTATATTTGTGTAAACAGAATAAAAAGATGGCATCCTCTTCTTTCCTACACATACACACACACAAGCTTATCAGTGGATAAAAATGATTAAGAATAAAAGATTCAGAAGTAAGAGACAGACATACATATTACATTATTTCAGGGAACAACCCTGTTGGGAAAATGACATTTTATGACTGACTAAATTTACCTGTTGATATATATATATCAACACAGAAGGCAAAACATTGAATAAGAATTTTGTCTTTATTAAACTCTGTAAGATGTGTGTAGTTTCTTTGGGACAACTCTTTATATATTTTTTCTGCTAATTTTACTAAGGTCAATTTAGTTAATATAAACTTCATTATTTGAAAGGGCTCAATTCTGTGAGTTTTGATAGTGGTATATTTCCAGGAAACAACCATCATAAGCAAGATACAGAATATTGCCATACCCCAATAAGATTCATTTTGACCATTTATTTTTTATACTATGCATTAGTTTGCATTTATATAAATGGAAATATATAACTATATATTTTATATATGCTATATATCACTTATTATATATTTTAAGTGGAATCATATAACTAAATATATTTTTCACCTACCATAATGATTTATTTATATACTTATATTTATCAGTATTTTATTTCTTTTTATATCTAAGTAGTACTCCATTAAGTAGCTATGTTACATTTATTTCTTCATTTAAGTTGATGAGTATTTACTTGTTTCCATCTTTTGTGTTTTGTGAATTAATTTTATATGAGCATCTATACACAAATCTTTATGTGGACATTTGATTTTATTTTTCTTGGAAAATTCTATGGGATTCGAACATCAGGGTCATTTGTTGAACTTTTTAAGAAATTACAGTTTTCTAAAGTGGTTGTACTATTTGACATTCACCTGAGTAGTGTATAAGAGTTCCTGTTGTTATACATCAGGGATCTGAAAACTATAGGTCTAGAGCCAAATTTAGCATTATTTGTAAAGAAATGGTGTTTAGAACACAGCCACACTTATTTGTTTATGAATGAGCTGCTTTTATGCCACAAAAGCTGAGTTAGATAATTGTGACAAAGACCATGAGCACTCAAAGCTTAAAATACTATCTACCCCTTTAAATAAAAAGTTTTCTGATCCCTACTCTGCACACTTACAGAATTTCATGTTGTCAATTTTCTCTATTTATTCATTTTAATGTGTGTGTGTGTGTGTATATATATATATGTATATATATATATATCTATATGTAAGACTTTTTGTCTTATTATTTTTGAGTTATAATAACATTTTATATATTCAAGATACAAGTCCTTTGGGAGATATAGTGGTGTGTGAATAACTTCCCAAATTTAATGGTTTTATTTTTCAGTTTTAAGGTTTTTTTGGTAGCAGTTTGTTTATATTGATAAAGTGCCATATGTCATTTTTCTTATTTTTTTCTTCATTTATAATTTTTTCTGTGTGTGACAGAGACAGAGAAAGTCAGGGAGACAGGGACAGATAAGAACAGACAGACAGGAAGAAAGAGATGAGAAGCATCAACTCTTTATTGTGGTACCTTAGTTGTTCATTGATTGCTTTATCATATGTGCCTTGAGTGACCCCTTTCTCGAGCCAGCAACTTTGGGCTCAGGTTGGTGAGCCTTGCTCAAACTAGATGAGCTTGTGCTCAAGCTGGCAACCTCAAGGCCTTGAACTTGGGTCCTCTGCATCCAGTCTGATGCTCTCTCCACTGCACCACTACTTGGTCAGGCTTCGTTTATAATTTTTACCATTGGGTACTAAGAAATGTTTGCTAACCTCAACATTAAACTGTTTCTTCAATATTTTCCTGTAAGAGCTTTATTGTTCTTATTTTGAAATATTATGATCCATTTTGATAAGTTTTTTCAGGTATTTAGAGGTAAGTGTTGAGATTAATCTCTTTTTTTTTATTGTCAATGTCTAGTTGTCCTAGAATCATTTATTGAAAAAACATTTATTTCCCCATTCTTCCCTTAGGAACTTTGTAAAAAATCAGTGGCTTAGTTCTGGACTCTAATTACATTGGATTATGTTTACCTTTTTGCCAATAACATGATGCCTTGATTTTTGTAGATTTACACTAAATCTCAAAATCAAATTATATGAGATAACCAATTCAGCTGTTGGTACTTCTTTGGTACTTCTAGGGTGTTGTCTTCTCATATAATTCCTTCCCTCTTACAAAAAAATTTCCTAATATTTAGATTTGGACTTGTTGAATCTATAAATTTATTTATGCTTTTCTAGATATCAATTAATTTTTATTTTAAATCTATTGTGGTCAGAGAACATAGTGTGATGTAAATTATTTAAAACTTACAGAAAGTTGTTTTAAGTTCCAATGTATGTGCTGTATAGTGTTCTTTAGATCCACTCTGTGTTTACTGATTTATTTTTGCTTTGTTGTCTTAATATAGTCCTTCCTATGATCATGGAATTACAGTTTTCTTTCTTTAATTCTGTCAATTTTGACTTCTTATACTTTGTTGTTCTTTTATAGGCTCATACACATTTATGCTTAGTATATCTTCCTGCTGAATTGATCCTTTTATGTACTGTTTCTTTTTATCCTTGGTAGTGCTTTTGCTTTGACATCTATTTTCACTGACATTAATATAGTCATTACAACAGTCTTATGCTTAATATTTGCATCGATTCACTTTCATGTCATCTGTTTAATGCTGCAATTGAGCATTTAATGCATTCTAATCTCTGTTCCTTTGTAACATGTATCTCTTCCCACCAAGAAAAGGTTTTAAAATCTTATTTTGTTCTTGCCATTTTTGAATGTAGTAATGTTAGACACTTAAGGATGCGTTTTACTTTGTTATCATTGCTTTGAGTGATAAACAGCCCTTTTAATACAAAGTGTCACACCCTTCATTTATGAGACATTTTCTTGGTAGACATATAGGTAGATATAGGTATAGGAAGAGATATACCAACATATACATGAAATATATATCCAGATATAGATAGATATGCACAAGAATTTCTTTCCCGAGTATCCTGTCTTTCCATTAGTATGGTCCCCAAAATATCATATTTGACTACTTAATCCATTAATTTATATATTTTTTACTCTTCCATTTCATGTTATTACTGATTTATTTTGTGGCAATATTTCTTGACTCTGTCTGCTAACTCTCCTATTGAAGTTGTTATTTCAATTATCACTGTTATAATTGCGAAGAGCACTTTCTGATTCTCTGTTTCTCTTTCTTATAGTCTTATTTATTTACATGTTTGTTTCTAACAGATTAAATATCTTTTCTTATTTCTAGAGAATGTTCAATATTGTTTTGATATTTTTTTCCATGTCCTTCATTGTCTTTGTTTTCTTCAGGTTCTTTCAGTTGGTGATTCTGAGTAATTTTTTGTTTCTCATTAATGTGATCAGCTTTCCTCACACATCAAGTTATTCTGGGCTGTCCATTAGTATTTATTAGTGAGATATGAAACCATATGTGTAAGCACTGTCTAGAATGGAATTGAGTTAATAGAAAGTTTAAAGCATATTTTGTGAATCGTTAGACTATGCTTTATATTTACCAATAAACAAATTAGTCTTTTCACAGTAGACCACCAGGGGATAATATGTGGGGTACTTTCTCCAGTGCTATTTAGTATCTCTAGTAATTGGCAGAGGGAAAATACCTGCTGATAGCTAATATTTTGGGAATTAAGAGGTAGAAATCATGGCCTCCTAATCTTTTCTTCTAGTGCTGATCATCTCACAGTTTCCTTAGGGTGAGCAGGTTTGCTTGTCCTGAAAGGTCCTCTATTCCTTTTCCAAGTCAAATAAGTTTATATAAATTTAGCATCTCCAAAGTTTTTTGAAATCTTACATGGTGGTAACCATTTTATTATTCTCTTGGTCCTAGTGGTTTAGTACATTTCTGTTCATCCATTTTTTTTTTTGTTTCAGTTCTCTCATTATATCTTCAATAGGGTTAAGGGAGGGGAAGATGAAATTAGTATGTAAAATCTTCCTCACTTATTTAGTATTCACATATATTCTTAACAAATAAACTTAAATTGTTTAAGTATGTTGATTTAACTTAAATACTATTATGGGTGATATGGGTTATGGTGATATGTTTCCAAAGGTTTGACAGGCAGAAGGAAAATTTTCTTTGAGTTTTTCAGGAGCAGGTATCTAGACCAAATGATTAATCAGCTTTCCCTACCCCTACCTTGTGGCTTGGCCATATTTTCAGGTTTGGTTTATAATTTATTGATACCTTTGCCACAGGAAGAGAAGAAAACTCACATTAGTTTACACAATTAATGCCAAGATGTTCTAGAAAGAAGTTTTTTAGAGAAGGGAGTGGAAATTATTAGCTAAAATAATACTGTAGATTATCTGTAGATTTCATTATTCATGTTCTTTCTGTCCTTTTATTACAATAGTAATTGACTATAGTTTAAGTGGAAGTATATGCTGAAATTCAGTTGCAGCTCATCTGAGTTTCATCAAAAGCATATCCCTTTTGTGCCAAAACTAGACTTTGAAACAACTTATGTCTGGAAGTGCTACCAACAGTCATTAAGGATTTGCCTGAGGTCTTAGACAGTTACTATAGAAACTGTTCCACACAACTCTTCTTTAGTGAAACCTTAACCAACAGCAGTTTGCCAGAACTGAAAATAACAATAGGTGAAAAAAATAAGCATAAAGAAACAGAGAATTAACAATAGTTGGATTTGTACAGTATTATACATAGACATGTAGATTAGCTATTTTGAATGGAATTTCTGGAACAAATTAATCTACACTGCAAAAATGGAGACTCAGATGCTGAAGTTTTAATCCGATTTTATTCTAAATATGTGGTCAGAAGTACTCTTGAGCTTTCTTTATCAAGTGCAATTTAGTTTTGTTTCTAAAACAGAGAAATTAAAAAAAATCTTAGACCAAACCATAAAATTATTTTTATTCAGCAGAACACAGGAGTTCATATAAAATTCATAGCAGCCTGTATTTTAAGTAGTGATTTCCCAAATATTAATAGTAATCTCAGAAGGTTTCAAGCAGTATTCAGAAAACCATATTATTGAATAATATGACAAAACTGACACAATCTATAGTGGTATTAAAGTTTTAAATAATTGTCATATAGCGTCTTCAAACTCTAAATTTTTGCAGGGCAGATGGCAATATGTAGTGAAAAGATCTTTAAAAAGATTTAACATCTTATAGAATTTTTACTCATAATATTAAGTTCTCCTTGAATATTGATTAGAAAGCTATCACAAGCAGTATAGAGATACAAAGATGAATACAATAAAAGGCTATGTGATTATAAAAGATTCCTTTGATACCTAGGATCTACATGTTTATATAAATAGAAAATCAATTGAAGTTTTATAATTCTTTAAAGAACACCCTAAATATCTCTGTTAAATGGTAGAGAAGACTTTTTTGTGTAATCTAAAGAACACAATAAACAGAGGAACAAAATAGACACAGAGACAGGGTCATAGGGAACAGATGGAAATCTGTTAGAGGGAAAGGGGAAGAAGGGATGAAATCAAAGAAGGTGAAGGGATCAGCCAAAAATGTATATGCATAACACATATATACAGACAATAGGGTATCAACAGCCAGAGGGAAAGGGGAAGTTAAAGGGGTAGGAGTGGAAAGAGACTTTGCATGGGACATAAAGGGGACTGATGCAGTTTGTAGAGGGTGTTATATTGAATGGAATACTTGAAACCATGTCAATACAATAAATTAAAAATAACAAATTAAAAATATTATTATGTTGTACACCAAAAGAGAAGAAAAAGAAAACCCTCGGTACAATGACTATTCTACCTTAATATACAGACTGTTACTCTGCCAGTCTTACTAGATTCAGCTGGTAAAGAAACAATAATCAAATGGATTGAGACACTCACATTTTTGTTACCAGATAGTATGAAAAACATATGCATTTCTAACCATGAATCTGATCCAAATAGTAGATGAGTATGTTACTTGAAATCATAACTAAAAAGCAGGCACACTTGTTGAAGTGACCATATTAAAGAAAATACATTAAATGGTTGTATCAATTGGTCTGCCAAAATGCCCAATTTAAATCACATCCACTCATCAGCTAACTACATATAGTCCTTCACATCTCAATTAAACATTACTTTCACAATAAAAGTCTTAATATTTTCCATTACTTGTCACATTTATAACTTCTTGTTCAATGTTTGTCTCCTATAAATTATATTTTCTATTAAGTTGAAGATTGTGATTCTCTTTTTATTAGCTATTTTACTTACTAGATGTTGCTCAATTAATATATTGATTGCTTGATTACATATAGATTTTGCTTAATTATTTTATGGTATTTTACTGCTTTTATTAAAATATGCCAAAAGCCCAGAACAGGCAGAGTCCCACTACTGAGTGTGGACTGTGGAGTGAAGGCTTGCAGCAGTTCCATGAGTGAGCTCTTACTTCAGTGGCAGGATGAAAGACCGGAATCAGGGGGAGACCCACAGATGAGCAAAGGTACTCACGCCTGCCCTCAGGGCCAAGCATAACACCACCCATGGAGGCAAGGCGAAGGCCAAGGCCACTGAAGCTTGGAAACACAAGCATGTGATCTAAGCCACTCTTGTGAAGTAGAGGCGAAACCACAACAACAGCCCGAGTGGGCAGGCACTAGCAAGGCCCATACCTGAACACCCTAGGCAGCAACAGTGGAGAGGGGTGGGCCGGCAAACAGACCACACCTAGGAAACACAGAGGCCAAACCCAGTGGACTCCAGTTGGCAAAACCTTCTTTTACACAGACAAAATGAGAAGGCAGAGAAATGCAACACAAATGAATCAAGAAAAATCCCCAGAAAAGACCTGAGTGAGTCAGATATAATCAAATTACCAGATGCAGAGTTTAAAATAACGATTGTTAGGATGCTCAAAGATATTAGAACAACAATAAATGGTCATTACAAACACCTAAATAAAGAGATAGCAGATATAAAAAAGGACATTGCTATAATAAAAGAGAATCAGTCAGAAATGACAAATACAATATCAGAAATGAAGAACACAATGGAAGAAATTAAAAGCAGGAAGGATGAAGCTGAGAATCGAATCAGCAAGTTAGAGGACAAGATAAATAAAGGCAAGGAAGCAGAACATAAAAAAGAAAAGAGACCAAAAAGTCTGAGAAAATTCTAAGAGACATCTCTGACAACATGAAGAGAAATAACATCTGCATCATAAGGGCTCCGAAAGAAGAAGAGAAAGAACAAGGGATAGAGACTTTGTTCAAATATATTATAGCTGAAAACTTCCCTCAGTTAAGGCAGGGAAATGTCTCACAAGTTCAAGAAGCACAGAGAACTCCATTAAAGAGAAACCCAAGAAATCAACACCAAGACACATCAAAATTAAAATACCAAAGCAAAGTGATCAAGAGAAAATATTAAAAGCTGCTAGGGAAAAAAAAAAAGAATATCATCTACAAAGGAGCCCCCATAAGGATGACTTCTGACTTCTCAAAAGAAACACCTGAGGCCAGAAGGGAATGACAAGAGATATTCCAAGTAATGCAAAACAAGAGCCTACAACCAAGACTACTTTATCCAGCAAGGCTATTCTTTAAAATTGAAGGAGAAATAAAAAGCTTTCCAGACATAAAAAAACCTCAAGGAATTCACTACAACCAAACCAATGCTGCAAGAAATGCTAAGGGACCTGTTGTAAAAAAGATCAAAGGGAAAAAAGAATATAGCAAAAAAGGAATAGAATTTTAAAGAATAAAATGGCAATAAACAACTACATATCAATAATAACCTTAAATGTAAATGGATTAAATGATCTGATCAAAAGACATAGGGTAGCTGCATGGATAAGAAAACAGGACCCATACATATGCTGTCTACAAGAGACACACCTTAAAACAAAGGATGCACATAGACTGAAGATAAAAGGATGGAAAAAAAATTACTTCATGCAAATAGAAGTGAAAAAAAGCTGGGGTAGCAATATTTATATCAGACAAAATGGACTTTAAAACAAAGGCTATATACTAAGAGATAAAAAAGGCCACTACATAATGATAAAGGGAGCAAACAGGAAGATATAACCATTATAAATATCTATGCACCTATTATAGGAGCACCTAAATATATAAAGCAGACTTTGATGGACTTAAAGGGTGAGATCAACAGCAATACTATAATAGTAAGGGATTTTAATACCCCACTAACATCACTAGATAGATCCTCAAGAAAGAAAATTAACAAAGAAACAGCAGACTTAAAGGACATACTAGATTAACTCGATTTATTAAATATCTTTAGAACCTTTCACCATAAAGTAGCAGAATATACATTCTTTTCAAGTGCTCATGGTACATTCTCTAGGATAGACCACATGTTAGGGCACAAAAGCGGTCTCAACAAATTTAAGAAGATTAAAATCATATTGAGCACTTTCTCTGATCACAATGGCATGAAACTGGAAATCAACCACAAAAGAAAAACTGAAAAATACTCAAACACTTGGAAACTAAATAAGACAATAAGATCAAACAATGAGATCAAAGAAGAAATTCAAAAATTCCTAGAAACAAACAATAATGAGCATACAACAACTCAAAATTTATGGGACACAGCAAAAGCAGTCCTAAGAGGGAAGTTCATAGCATTACAGGCAAATGTCAAGAAGCTAGAAAAAGCTCAAATAAACAACTCGACCCTGCATCTAAAACAACTAGAAAAAGAACAGCAAGTAAAGCCCAGAGGTAGTAGAAAGAAGGAAATAATAAAGATCAGAACAGAAATAAATGACGTAGAGGCTAAAGAAACAATACAGAGGAATAATGAAACCAGGAGCCGGTTGTTTGAAAAGGTAAACAAGATCGATGAACCTTTAACAAGACTCACCAAGAAAAAAAGAGAGAGGACTCAAATAAATAAAATTAGAAATGAGAGTGAAGAAATAACAACTGATACAACAGAAATACAAAATATTGTAAGAAAATACTATGAAGAACTGTATCCCAAAAAAGCTAGACAACCTAGATGAAATGGACAAAATTGTTGAAACATAATGTTCCAAAAATTAATCTGGATGAATCATAAAACCTAAGCAGACCAATCACAACAAATGGGATTGAAACAGTTATCAACCCTCCCCCCCCTAAAAAAAAAGTCCTGGGCCTGATGGCATAACAAGTGAATTCTACTAAATATTCAAAGAAGAACTAACTCCTATCCTTCTCAAGTTATTTCAAAAAATTCTAGAAAAAGGAAGACTTCCAAGCTCCTTTTATGAGGCGAGCATAATTCTGATTCCAAAACCAGGCAAAAACAACACAAAAAAAGAAAATTATAGGCCAATATCCCTGATGAATTTAAATGCTAAAATCCTCAACAAAATATTAGCAAACCGGATCTAGCAACATATGAAAAAAAATCATACACCATGATCAAGTGGGATTTATTTTTGTAAGGCAAGCCTGGTACAATTTTCCAAATCAATCAATGTGATTCATCACGTAAACAAAAGGAAGGAGAAAAACCACATGATAATCTCAATAGATGCAGAAAAAGCATTTGATAAAATCCAGCAGCAATTCATGATCAAAACTCTCAGCAAAGTGGGAATACAGGGAACATACCTCAACATGATAAAGGCCATCTATGATAAAACCACAGCCAACAGCATATTCAATGGGCAAAAATAAAAGCAGTCCCCTTAAGATCAGGAAAAAGGCAGGGGTGCCCCCTTTCACCACTCTTATTCAACATAGTTCTGGAAGTCCTAGCCACAGCAATCAGACAAGAAAAAGAAATAAAAAGTATCCAAATTGGAAAAGAAGAAGTAAAACTATCACTATTTGCAGATGATACGATATTATACATAGAAAACCCTAAAGTCTCAATTAAAAGACTACTGGAAGGCCCTAGCTGGTTGGCTCAGTGGTAGAGCGTTGGCTTGGCGTGCAGGAGTCCCAGGTTTGATTCCCGGCCAGGGCACACAGGAGAAGTGCCCATCTGCTTCTCCACCCCTCCCCCTCTCCTTCCTCTCTGTCTCTCTCTTCCCCTCCCTCAGCCAAGGCTCCATTGGAACAAAAAGTTGCCCTGGGTGCTGAGGATGGCTCCATGGCCTCTGCCTCAGGCGCTAGAATGGCTCTGGTTGTTGCAGAGCAACAACCCAGATGAGCAGAGCATCGCTCCCTGGGGGGCGTGCTGGGTGGATCCCGGTCAGGTGCATTCGGGAGTCTGTCTGACTGCCTCCCCATTTCTAACTTCAGAAAAATACAAAAAAAAAAAACAAATAAAAAAAAAACTACTGGACCTGATAAATGAATTCAGCAAGGTGGCAGGATATAAAAGTAATACTCAGAAATCAGAGGATTTTTATACACTAACAATGAACTGTCAGAAAGAGAAATTAAGGAAACAATCCTCTTCACCATTGCAACCAAAAAAATAAGGTACCTAGGAATAAATTTACCCAGGAAGATTAAAGACTTGTACTCAGAAAATTATAAAACATTGATAAAAGAAATCAGGGAAAATACAAACAAGTGGAAATATATATCATGCTTATGGTTAGGAAGAATAAACAACATTAAAATGTCTATATTACCCAAAGCAATTTATAAATTCAATGCAATACCAATTAAAATATCAATGACTTACTTCAAAGATATAGAACACATATTCCTAAAAATTATATGGAACCAAAAGAGAACACAAATAGCCTCAGCAATCTTGAAAGGACAAACAAAGTGGGAGCTATCACACTTCCGGATATCAAGTTATACTACAAGGCCATTGTACTCAAAACAGCCTGTTACTGTCATAAGAACAAGCATATAAATCAATGGAATAGAACTGAGAACCCAGAAATAAACCCACACTTTTATGGACAACTGATATTTGACAAAGGAGGTAAGAGCATACATTGGAGTAAAGAAAGCCTCTTCAACAAATGGTGTTGGGAAAATTGGACAGCTACCTGCCAAAAAAATAAAACTAGACCACCAACTTACACCATTCAAAAAAATAAACTCAAAATGGTTAAAAGACTTAAATGTAAGCCATAAAACCTTAAGCATCTTAGAATAAAACATAGGCAATAAGCTCTCTGACATCTCTCACAGCAATATATTTGCAGATTTATCTCCATGGGCAAGTGAAATAAAAGACAGGATAAACAAATGGGACTATATCAAACTAAAAAGCTTTTGCACAGCTAAAGACAATAAGAACAGAATAAAAAGACAAACTACACAATGGAAGAATATATTTGACAATGCGTCTGATAAGGGGTTAATAACCAAAATTTATAAAGAACTTGTAAAACTCAACACCAAAAAGACAAACAATCCAATCAAAAAATGGGCGAAAGAAATGAATAGACTCTTCTCTAAAGAGGACATACAGATGGCCAACAGACATATGAAAAAATGCTCAACATCACTATTCATTAGAGAAATGCAAATTAAAACCACAATGAGATATCACCTCACACCAGTCAGAATGGCGCTCATCAACAAAACAACACATAACAAGTGCTGGCAAGAATGTGGAGAAAAGGGAACCCTCCTGCACTGCTGGTGGGAATGCAGACTGGTGCAGCCACTGTGGAAAACAGTATGGAGATTCCTCAAGAAATTAAAAATCGAACTGCCTTTTGACCCAGCTATACCACTTTTAGGAATATACCGCAAGAACACCATAGCACTGTTTGAAAAGAAGAAATGCATCCCATATTTATGGCAGCATTGTTCACAATAGGAAAGATCTGGAAATAGCCCAAGTGTTCATCAGTGGACAAGTGGATTAAAAAGCTTTGGTACATATATACTATGGAATTCTATTCAGCCATAAGAAATGATGACATCGGATCATTTACAACAGGGGTCCCCAAACTACGGCCTGCGGGCCACATCGGCCCCCTGAGGCCATTTATCCGGCCCTCGCAGCACTTCCGGAAGGGGCACCTCTTTCATTGGTGGTCAGTGAGAGGAGCATAGTTCCCATTGAAATACTGGTCAGTTTGTTGATTTAAATTTACTTGTTCTTTATTTTAAATATTGTATTTGTTCCCGTTTTGTTTTTTACTTTAAAATAAGATATGTGCAGTGTGCATAGGGATTTGTTCATAGTTGTTTTTTTTTATAGTCCAGCCCTCCAACCGTCTGAGGGACAGTGAACTGGCCCCCTGTGTAAAAAGTTTGGGGACCCCTGATTTACAACAACATGGATGGGCCTTGATAACATTATACTGAGCGCAATAAGTAAATCAGAAAAAACTAAGAACTATATGATTCCATACATAGGTGGGACATAAAAATGAGACTCAGAGACTTGGACAAGAGTGTAGGGGTTATAGGGTGGGGAGGAGGAGAGGGGATTGTGGGAGGGGAGGGGCACCAATAAAACGAGTTAGAAGGTGACGGAAGACAATTGGACCTCGGGTGATGGGAATGAGCATAATCAAATGTCAAAATAACTTAGTGATGTTTTCTCTGAACATATGTACCCTGATTTATCAATGTCACCCCATTAAAATTAACTTTAAAAATATGCAAATATTAACTATAAAAGTGATTTTAATATGTGCATTTATAGCTATAAAACCCAATTATGGTAATAGATGTTATGTATACAAAGATTATTCTTATTCTCAGTGTGTTGGTTGACTTATCTTCAGAATCATAATGAATTTCTTGATTATAATTAAGAGTTAAGTGCAACCGAGACACGATGCACTATAGAATAAAAAAAGTATTATCTAAAACTTTGGCTTGATTATCCATCAGAGGGCATAATTATAAATTAGTTGACTTATAGTTGAATTATTTTACCTAAGAGAGCAAAGTTATTACAAGAAGAGTTTTAGAGATAATTCTGTGAAATTAATTTAAGTATAAGAATGAAAAAGGAAGGAGAGAAAAACAAAATGGTTTTTCCTAAATAAACGCAATTGATAGAATGCCTAGAAATAATAATTTTTAAAAGCTATAAAGACCCTTTTTCTACTGCAAGCACATGGACTCTATTTTAGATATATTCTGCCTGAAAACATGTATTCCTTTGAAGAGTTTTGCCTCAGGAAAAAATAAATTACAGTATACCAGTCACATTTTGTGAATGAATGAAATCTCAACCTATTGACTTAGTGTAAGAAAATCCAATAAAAATAACTATCCTAATATCACTGATTTAATAACAATATGATATTGTCTGCATTTTGATTAATATCTATTTTCAATCAAGAGACCATTGTCTTATAGAAATATTCTTAGACCAATTGTGAGTCTAGACTCTGAAGTTAGGTGGAGGTGCCTTCTACATTAAGTACTTTCATATCTCACAGGCTGAGGTCAAGCACATCTGAGATGTGTTAGATGAAATTCCACACAATACTCAACTGCCAAGTTTGGATGAAATGAATATAATACTAAAAGTAAGAAAACTAAGCAAAATTAACATCCTGAAATGTATACAATACTAAATCTTACAGAAAGCAGTAAGAAGTGAAAGGCCCCTAGCATTCTACACTCACAGATGTAAACTTAAAGCTCTGGGGTGGAACTGTGAATGTAGGGAAAAGGGTTTCAAGATTGAGCAACCAAAAGTATATTGTCACATAGAGAAACACAAATACTATATGATATTCTTATATATAAAATCTAAAACAGCTACACTCATAGAAAACAGAGTAGAATGTTGGTTTCCAGGGTTGGAGGTGGGAAAATAAAAAGATTATAGGTACAGGGTCCAAACTTTCAGTTACAAGATGAATAAGTTATGGGGTCTAATGTTCAGCATGATAACTACAGTTAACAATATTGTATTAAATCCTCTAAAGTTGATAAGTAAATAGATCTTAAATATTCTCATCACAGAGACACAGGATGGTATTTATGTGAGGTGATGAATATGTCAACTAACCTTATTGTGGTAATCATTTTGTTATACTACATACATATACTGCTCACAAAAATTAGGGGCATTTCAAAATAAATATAAAGCTATAAAATATCCCCTAATTTTTGTGAGCCATGTATATTAGAACAGTAGGTTGTACACTTTAAATTTACACAATATTTTATGTCAATTATACCTCACTAAAGCTAAAAAAGAGATTGAGCAATCAATTAAGAAGTTTTTTTTTTTTTTTCTGAACAGCTTCCTGTTGGGAATACACAGATATGAAATATGATTCCTTCCTTCAACATTTGGCAGTTTGATCAAAAATGTTCTCTTCTAATTGTTTTAAGAGCTTAACTTTTACTTCTGGTGTACGTAGAGTTTACCAGGTATTATGATAAAATAGAATTAAAAATAAGTGCCCTACAATCAAAAGAATGTCATTAGGGAAGCAATATAGTAAAATTTTCAATAAACTATATTAAGTACTTAATGGTAGGGTGCTTACTTCTCAGTTTTTTCTTAGCCTTTGTATAGCTCCCAAGAGAAGAACATAGAAATTTAATTTATTTAATTATGATGATAAATATAGACAAATAACCTAATATAAAACTGGCTGAAGCATATAAACGGGGAACTGCAACAGACCAACCTGTAAAGTGCAGCAAACATATGAAACAATGCCAAGCTTACTAGTAGGGGACTTCCAACCATAGCAATAATTAGATATCATTTTTCTTCCATTAGCTTGGTGATAATTAAAAAGAGCAAAGTTGGTCAATGTTTTCTAGGATGTCTGGAAGTGTGCATACTCATTGCTGGAGGGAATCCAAATGGCCATGAATTCATGATAAGCAATCAAGAAATATCAAGTGCAATAAAAATACATACATTTTAATAAAATAACAACTAGCAAGCAGCTAAGACAAATAAACAATGACAAAGTAAATACCCTATCAGCATGAGTATCCAAATGTTTACTGGGGATGAGTTAAGTCATGTGGTTTTAATCCATACTGTTGAATATTACATGTTAAGTAACAGCATGGGTCAGAGCTACACATTCAGCTAGAGGCTTATTTGTGATGTATGTTTCATGAAAAAAACACTCTACAAAACAATATTTATATTGTTACATTTTTTCCAAAAAATTACAAAATTTAATCTATGATATATATGTGCATATGTTTTCATCATATGAAGAAAGATGTAGAATATGTCTGATAGGGACTAATAACCAAAAATTATAAAGAACTTCTAATACTCAACACCAGGGAGGTAAACAATCCAATCAAAAAATGGGCAAAAGAACTGAATAGACACTTCTCCAAAGAGGACATACAGATGGCCAATAGGGATATGAAAAATGTTCAATGTCATTAATTATCAGAGAAATGCAAATTAAATCCACAATGAGATATCACTTCACACCAGTCAGAATGGTGCTCATCAACAAAACAACACATAATAAGTGCTGGTGAGGATGTGGAAAAAAGGTAACCCTCCTGCACTGCTGGTGGTAGTGCAGACTGGTGCAGCCACTGTGGAAAACAGTATGGAGATTCCTCAAAAAATTAAAAGTGGAATAGCCTTTAGACCCATCTATCCCACTTTTAGGAATATATCCTAAGAATACCAAATTACTGATACAAAAAAAGATATGCACCCCCATGTTTGTTGCAGCATTGTTTACAATAGCCAAGATCTGGAAACAGCCCAAGGGTCCATTAGTAAATGAATGGATTACATAGCAGTGGTATATATACACAATGGAATACTACAAGGCTGTAAAAAAGAAGAAAATCTTACCTTTTGCAACAGCATGGATGGATCTGTTAATTATTATGCTACGTGAAATAAGCCAGGCAGAGAAAGTCAAACATTATATGATCTCACTTATATGTGGAATCTAATGAACAAAGTGAACTGAGGAGCAGAAGGCAGGGTCACAGGGAGCAGAGGGATACCTGTTACAGGGAAGGGGGGTGAGGGGATGGAATCAGAGGTGAAGAGATCAGTGAAATTATATATACATAACACATAGATACAGATAACAGGATAGCAAATCCCAGAGGGAAAGGAGGAGTGAGTTTGGCAGAGGGGAATTAAGGGGGGATATTGGGGAGCAATAGGGTGGGAGTGAAAAAGATATTGAGTGGAACACTTGAATACATGTTAACACAATAAATTAAAATTAATAAAAGAAAAGAAAGATGTGAAAGAAGCTGTTGTTGACTTTAGAAACCTGAGGCATGAGGAAAGGATTTAATATAGGGAATTTAATTTTAATTTTTCCCTTTATGTAGCTTATTATATGTTCACTACTTGAGGTAAACACATACTGATTATGTTTGAAAATACTGATTATAACAAAACATACAGATATTCTAGAAAATAATATGAATGTACTTAAATTCATAGGCTTTTCCCTATTCATTGTATAAGTATTCAAGAAATTGATAATGTTACCTTAAATTTAAGATATTTTAAAGAAAATATAATGTTTTTGTCTTGGGATTTTTTTTTTCATCTGTGAATTAATTTGTTATATTTCATCCACCTTCTGGTAGATAGGTTGGAATAGGTATTATTGTGTCATTTTTCAAATAACTTTCCCTAGTTCACACAACAAATATAAGAAACTATATTGGTTGATGTACAGAAGGAAGCCATGACATACCTACATGAGTTAAAACTGTGAGAAAGCAACTCCAACTCCTCTGAGAAGATATTCTTTCAAGAAATTGAAGTGCTGCTAGCGTGGCCCTGAGTAAGTAATTATGTCAGTCCATTGCCAGTGCACTACCAGCACACCAGCTAACATGAGGCTTCACAGAAAAAACTGGTCCAGATGTTTGAGTTTAGATTATGTTTGATATGGAAACATTCAAAACTATGTGCTTTAATTATAGATGTGGAAATAATTGTTTTTCTGCCTCATCCATCTCCCTGCCAACACTGAGATTTTTGTAACTACTGCTTTGTCCAATGCCTTTGTAAACAGACATTCCACAATTTTGCTGGAATTCTTTTCAAATTGCTACTTGTATATTGTTTTCTTCAAAAAATATGTAAATGAATATACCCTTACATGCATTAATATATTTACCAGTTAGGTTTCTATGAGCTGGTTCTCATGAAAAATTTTCAGAGAACCAGGCAAGATTTTTTCACAAAATAAATAACCTACAATACAGGCAATAAACATTCACTTTTAAACTGTATTGAAGGGCTCTTGAAAGTTACAACTATTGATAGTTATAATTTTAATAGAAAACAATGCAAGTCAGTATTATTTTTATACTTTTTTTATTGATGCAGTCTTGCAACGACCAAATATTGTGAATCAGAAAGTCACTACTGTCACCTGTGATAGTTTCTTGAGAAGTTACTGATAGGTTTTGGTTGATTCTAATTATGTGTTTAATGCCTCCTACATATTTTTTACATGATATTGACTTCACTTAAATAAACTACTGTATTGATCATTGCCTTTATTTTTCCATTAGGTTTTCTCTTAATGTTTTGAGTTTTATCTACAAAGGTGATTAAACTGGATCCAGGGTTTTCACCAAGGTATAGCTACCTGAATATTGTAGTTATGAGTAATTTTTTTGATTCAGTATACTTCAGTCTGAATAAATTACTTACAAGAAATTAATTATATTACCCATATTGATAGCAGCAATTCTAAAATCAAATCGTAGTTAAACCTTGTATCATTCTCAGCACATAGTCTACTCTCCCCCCTTACCTTCAAAATGAGCACCAACAATTACGCAGCATTTTGTATTTATCATGCTTATCTTCACAGCTGCAGTGGCACTAAAAGGTGGCGAAGAATAACAAGAGGAGTTTTTTGTAGAGTTAGAAAGAAAGGGCAATAGTGATTGATTCTCCTTTGCTTATCCAGGCTTGGAGGGAGATAAGCGGATTTGTAGTGAGGTCATCAGTCACAATTGGATGGTAATTTGAAAATGGATTAGCCTAGAAGTAGCAATTTCTGCTCCACGGGTTTCAGTGAAAAAAGTCTGCTTAATTCTTTAAGAGACCTCATAAACTGGCAGAGATCAATGCCTACCTAATGTGCCATTATGCACTGGGCACACGCCAGTGATTACAGCACAGCTGTGGCTGGGGTGGGCTTGATACTTCTTTAGCACTTGCACCACAGGTGCCCCAGGATTATTTTGCCCAGAGGAGTAAACTCCTTAGGAAATTAAAATGGAAGAGAGGCTTTTCCTTCCTAAGAAGCTTTTCATTTTTAAACTGAAGAATGAACAGTGTCAGATGTCAGCAATGTCAGCCTGTTAACAAATAAAGACTAAACAGCTTAACAAGAAGGAAATAATCATCCATTAATACTGAGATCACATTTCAGATGTGTAAAATTTTATGACCTAAGACTGTTTGCTATTATTACTTGAAACAACATGGTTATATAAATTCCAAAATTGTAAATAGTCAATGTTTTAAAGAGTATAGTTTCATATTAATATTTAAGAGAGAGCATTAACTAATACTTACATTTTTTAGCTATTCTTATGGGCCTTGCAAATTACTTGGCAATAAAGAATAAAAAAGAATGGTCAAATGAATTGACAACAAGAATTAAATTTGAGAGACTCCATTGATAATTCTTAGATTCTGATGCTCCCTAGATTTCTTCACTGTTGCTTGCAAATCTTATGTGGAGAAACAATGAAGAAAATATTAAGGACAGGTAAAATAATTTTAAATTCAAATTTATACATTGTAAATTAATACAATATGCTTTATACTTTTCAACAAAGGAATATGGGTAATATTATTCATCTGAATATTTTTATTTCATAGCTCTTTAAATTTGACATGATATATAATGCAGTGGTATGAACAACATTCTAGGGCAGTGGTTCTCAAAGTGTGTGTCCTAAAAGATTTCCAGGTGCGTCCCATGGTATTCTAGAGAAATATGTGCCTGTTGTGGACCAAAAAACCAAGAGAGTTTTTGGAGTTTAGATTTTTGGTGGATAGAGGTGTGGGGAATTGGCTGTAAACTGGTAGTCTGCCCAACCCCCCACCTCACTTACCTGATTAGGTTGCAAAAGGCTGTTAAACTGTGGTGCTGGATTGTTTACACTACTCCCCATGTTCCCTGGAAAGACTGGAGGCAAGTTTCTTCTATCCTTTGTTTGGATTAAAGTTAAGATGATATGTATGGTGGGGGTTTTCTGCACTCAACACAATTCAGAGTTAAAAGAGAGGAATTCTTCAATGTATTGACGAGGAAATGAGAGTTTGCCTTTCAAATATATGCCCAAACATTGAAGAAATTGCTAGGACACATCAGGCTCATGATTCTCAAAAACACAAGAATGAAAAAACTTAACACATTCAGGCCGGGACCTGATAAATTTACTAAATCTTACAAAGAATGTATCTATATATATATAAAAATATAATGTTTTTGTCTTTTTTTATTTTTTAACCCCTCATTTTTATGAATTCTAAAAAGCATATCTCAAAAATGTAACATGAAAATGTTTTTTATGTCAGAATAAATTTAATTTTGTCATATTTATTTTGTTTAATTACCATAAAAGCATGCTTGGACTTAATATTTTTTTCTTTAATATTTGACTTAATTATTATAACATTTTTCTCAGAAGTTTGTATATAGTGTGCCTACAATTACTTGTAGAATTTTAAATGTGCCCCGACTTTAAAAAGTTTGAGAACCACTGTTCTAGAATATAATGCTATACATAGAAAGAAAATTATGGAAAATAAATTTTAATTCCTTGTCTAAACTATATCTGGCATATTGTTCTAAATCCTTTGACGTTTTTATTTTTTTTCTTTTATGTAAGATAGATGAGGTGTTTATAGGAAATAACCAAATTTATCAGCAATATCATATTTAATTCTGCTGCCTGACCTGTTCCTGGCAAAAGGACTACAACACAATTAGCTAAACAATACTCCTTATGATTCTGAGAGCAAAGAAAAGGGTTTTCCATCCCAAATAATTGCTCAATCCCCTCATGTAAAATCTTTTCAGGAAGGGACATTTATCTAAACCACAGTTAAAAGTTACTCTCTAAATGAAATACTCTTAGTAGAAATAACATACTACCTTGAAGAATTTTATGTAGCAAGGATGGTGAAAGTCCTATTTAATACATCCAAAACATTATGTTCATACTTCAAACAAGTAATTTTTTTTTTTTTTTTTTTTTTTTTTTTTTTAGTGAGAGATAGGAAGAGGAAGAGATGAGAAGAATCAACTCATAGTTGCAGCACTTTAGTTGTTCATCAATTGCTTTCTCGTATATGCCTTGACTGGGGTTCTTCAGCTGAGCCAATGACCCTTTGCTCAAGCCAGTGACCTTGGGCTCAAACCAGAGACCTCAGTGTTTTGAAGTTGAGTCCTCAGCTTCCTAGGTCAACATTCTACCAACTGAACTACTGCCTGGTCAGGCCAAATATTAAATTTTAAAAAGGGCTTAAAGCAGAAAATACCTGTTACCACAGTATCAGAAAAAGAAAAACAAAATTCACTGAGACAATTAGAGAAAAGAGTCAATTCAAAGGCTATCATATGAAGGAAGGTGAGGCTTTGCTAATCTATTAAGGAATACTCATATACTTTGGCTCCTTAAACACAATTTAGATAAATAGGAAGGATAACTTTTTAGCTAATAGAACAATCTAAAAATGAGCTATCTTGAAGTTATTACACAAGGCTGCCCTTCTCCAGTGATATGGAGTTCCTAAAAGAGATCCTTGAGTTCTGGACTAGCCAGGGAAACAGACACATTCTTTAATATTCTCATATATAATTTTTTTAATTTATAAAATTAGTGGATTAGACAATCTTCCATGTCCCATTTTAAAATGATAAAATTTACTCCATAGGCACCAGTTACTAGATATATTGGGTAACCTAATTTATGATTTAAAAAAATTAAATACTTTAAAAGTAAAATTTTGATTACATTTGCTTAAAATTATATAAATAGATAAACATTTTATAATATATTTAAAAATAATCAAGATGGAAAAAATGGGAATAACCTGAATTATAGGAAATCAGACTCCACACATGTTTGTGTATGGGGGTGATGATTTTCAAAGACACTGGAATACAGAAGGTAACTTTTATTTCTATTTTTATAAAGCCAGCATTGTTCCTTATTATCATTTTTATACATTGTCTTAAGTTTAATAAAGTTAATTAAGTTAAAAAATCATTCTTACTGTCTTATAATAGTTTTCTATTCAAGACACACCTTAAGACATAATGTGAGCTCGCAGATATTATGACAAACCTGTTGTGAACAATGGGCATTTGAAGTGCTCATTGTAGTTCGTTTGCACAATGGCACACGGAACAGATACTAGAGGTTCTAGTTTTTCCAAACTTGCCTCCATTTAATACACATACCCATAAATCTGCAGTAATTATTTTTGGCCTACCTTTCAAGGTAAATAAATATATATACAAAGATTAGTATAAATAACTTTTAGAAAATGTTATAAAATATAGTAAATCAAATGCAGATTTGCATTATTTGAGAAGTAAGAGCTTCTGTTAAAATGATGACCAGAGTTGACAGTTCCTCAAAATTTATTCATAGGACGACTTCTCAAAGACAGGCACTTTTGAAATTATTAAAAAATGGAAAAGAAATACTTCATATTTAAATCCAATGGAATACCACCTAAAAGAAAGCAAAATAATAATAATAACAAATGTAGCAAGCACAACAAGAGTTTTCAAAAACCAATTTATCTGGGAAATTGCAATGAAGAACATAAAGGAATCAATCCTGGTAATAGAGGAATAATTTTGGAGTGATATATCCAGCAGAATAAATTTAAAAATACATCTTGTGAGTAAAGTTTGGATTAAGAGAATGATAAAAGAAAAAGAGATGATGGTGTATTAGGAAAAGAACCAAAACAGATGGTTCTTTTCAGCTTTAAAAATTCTATGATTATAAGTTTTAGATGATTTGGAATGAAAAATTGAGAGATCTTGGCAAGTTATTCATACTGAACTAAGTAGTATAAACTTTTTGTGTTTTTATTTTTATTGAGATATAAAAGTAACATGTTGATAATTTAGATGAATAGAATCTAGGATGATGCCTATGTTGATGGGCTCAGTCATTTTTTTAATGAAATTGTTCCATTAATTTTAGTATGTACTGAGTTGAACACATAAGGAACTTCTTTTCTCTTCTATGTGAGTTACAGAAAATAAATATATTTTTAAAAAATTGCATAAGTATGCATTATATATGTGGATTCTTTTAAATATTAAATATAGATTATTGATCATGGCTTTGGCCAGTTGGCTCAGTGGTAGAGTATTGGACCAGTGTGTTGATGTCCCAGGCTCATTCTCAGTCAAGGCACACAGGAGAGGTGACCATCTGCTTCTCCAACCCTCTACTCCCCCTTCTCTCTCTTTCACTCACTCTCTTCCCCTCGCAGCCATGGCTTTATTGGTTGGAGCGTGTTGGCCCTGGGTGCTGAAAATGGCTCCATGGAGCCTCTACCTCAGGCGCTAAAAATAGCTCAGTTGCAATTATGGTCCCATATGAGCAGAGCAATGGCCCCAGCTGGGAGTGGCCACGTGGATCCTGGTTAGAGTGCATGTGGGAGTCTGTCTATCTCCCCTCCTCTCATCTGGAAAAGAAGAAAAAAATAGATTATTGATTATATGAATGATATTGAATATTAAGATCCTTGAACATATTATTTCAATTTCAAAGGACACAAATGTATTTCCTTACATTTAAAATATCAAAGATAGTCAGGAATCTAAAACAATATAGCATAGCATTGAAGAATAAGAGCTCTGGGGCAGGGGGTTCATGGAGAAGGGGATCAAAAGTTGCCCACCATTGAACTCTGGATATTTGAATTCTGCCTGCTATTTTATTAAACTTTGCTCAAATTCTCTAAGCGCAATTTTCATAAAATGAGAAAAAATAGTAGTTTATGTATCAAGGAGCTATTCTGAGGATAAATTGGTTAAAATATTAACATATTCTTTGAGAAATGTTAGCTCTTGATCTAATAAAATGAGAATTCAGTCAAACTAAAATTAGTGAGAGAACTTATAATAATACCCTTTTCTTTTTTCTCTCCTTGAAATTCATATTTGTTACTTATTTTTTAATCAGTGGACTTTTGTAAATAGAGCTCTTTCAAAAATTCCTGAATGATTTCTTTAAAAAATGAAAGGTATTATACATCAAAATGAAATTCTAAACCCAATCCTTCCTTTATCTACCTTCCTCCCTATCTGTCCCACATTCATTCACTGTTTGGCCCTGAATTCAATGCTACTTCAAGATGTGAATAAAAGAGTTTGATTTGGATGAATGTCAAACCAAAGTCACCACTGCAGTAGGAGGTACCTCATATTTCTTTTTTCCTCCCTTAAAGTAACAAATCCACAGCTCTGCAATTTTTTTTCAGCTTTTCAGCTGAGGTAAGGGAGGAAATGAATTAAAACATTTTTACAAAGTTTAACATGCCAGGACAAATCATTATAATGTATGCATATATAAGGGCTATGCTTTTACTAATGTAAATAGCTATTTGTTTTTCTTTTTCAACAAGTTGTCTGTTATTGTCTATTATCAAAGAAAATATTGTATGCATATTCTTGTATGAGAACCATCTTCACAGTTAAAGGAAACAAAACATTCAGTGCAATTCTTAGAAAATAAAACATTTTATGCTAGCAATTATATAAGCCACTTAAAATTGTTGGTATCACCAGCCTTTATATCTTAATATTTAGTTGAAAAGAAATATAACTTTCCTATTAAGTGAATTGGTTTATTACTTGCTCTTGCCACAAACACACATTTTAGGGATTCAACTGTGTGTGAATCTGTGTATGTACACACACACAGTTATTTCTTTGACACTTTTGTTATATCTATATTGCTTTCCTTTCCTGGAAAAAACCTTCAGTAGAATATATATGGTCAGAATTCTTTGGATTTGCTTTTCCTTTAATGTCTTCTTACAGATTTTCAGGCACCTGCTATAATGTCTTCTGTATTTAAATAGTGAAGGAAATAGTCTCAATACAGAGGAAAATTTCATTTTCTTCCCTACACCTACCTAAGAACTATAGATACACAATATATAAAATGGGAGAAAAAAATTTTGGTTCCACCATAACCAAAATAAAGTTTGGTTACATTGTCAATCAAAAGTGTACAAGAGAATAGCAGAGTGTGCCCCATCAAGCACACACTTTGAACTGCTGTTTTCCCTGTTGGTGTCCACCTGGCTTTCATTTACATCTAATTGTAAGAAAACACAAACATTGGCAAAAGCTTCACTGGGTGTTTGGTGAGCCCACTGTGTTAAATAGGACTTGAATTTGAAGTGCCTGAAGACAACCTCTGTATGATGTGTTTGTTTGGCTTTTATTCCCAGAAACTTAATAGGTCCATCAATCACAAAAGAAACATCATCTAGAAAATTGGAAAAGAGTTTTGATAGGGAGATTAAAAAATAAACATATTTGCCTTCCTCCTGACCTTTACTATTAATAAGCTTGAAAAAGTCATTTCATTCATAGGACACAATGACTTAAGGGACCCAGTATTCTGATTGAATTGCTCAATACCCTGCAGAGTAGGCCACTCAAGTGGAGGGTAAAGAGTTGTTTACATTTTTGATGAGTGTGGGGAAATGAAACATTTGACCATCCTGAGGTTAGTTATCTACCTAGCCTTTTTGGCTCTCACCTCAAAATTTTATCGGTTAAGTTCAATGATATTAGGTGGTGATATTGTCAATTATGATAAATTTAGGGCTGTGTCTTCTAGTTTGTCTGTGGTTCAATATCTCAGAGACTATTTTTCAGACACTCCCTGAAATGTAATACTCAAAAGAAGAGAAAATATAATAATGAGATGGTGGTAAGAGAAACTAGTCTCTAACAATCAAAAAAACCAGTTTAAATATTCCCTTAGCAGATGGTCCTTTCACTGTTACTAATAATCAGGGTCAGCCAGCAGTTAAAGCAAACACCTGCTCAAAGACAGGTACATACAGTGTTTACTTTAGAAGAGAATGCAGGTGCTCAAATATCACTTAAAAGTGGATTTTACTATAAATCAATTATCTGTTTCCTTGTATAATGCAAATAGAATTTTTAAAAGGAAAATATTCTTATTTTTAGAATTGATATAAAATCTCATTTAAATATTTTGAATGCACTTTTGCATTAATTTCTTCTCAAAATCTAGAATAGTTAGAGATAGATTACTGCCATATCCCACCATTGGCCAAATTTTTTATATTCTCCTCTAAAATGTTATATTTTTCCTGTAATTATATTTTCATCAATAACAGCTTTCTGTAGACCCTTTGCACCTTTCACTTAATATAATAGCACTCTAAAATTATTTTGTGCATTTCCTGGTATTTTAAGCCTGGGAAGATAGTGCATGACATTAAGACTAATAGTGAAGGCAGAAAAATTGAAAATAAAATGAACTTAGTTTTGACCAGATTCCATTTGATATATTCATTTAGAAATAGCAATATATAGTTTAATACATGCAGGTATTTGTATTTGCATATCATGGAAATAGTCAGCATGTGTTTATTTGTATGCTGATACTAGAATGGTACAATCTAATAATCTTTAGTGTTCTGAGAACAAAGATTTAAGTGTTTAGCTAGGTTTGGAGGACAAGCTACCATTGTAATTCATGAACTTTATATACACACACAATTTTTGAAGATGAACAAGTTGTATTAACATATTAAAAACTATGTAGTTTTACTATTTTATTTACATAATTTTGATCACTATTTGCAAAATGTATTTTGTTATGGTAGTTTATTTTATATTATTTATTTTTTTTTTTATTCAGTGAGAGGAGAGGGGGCAGAGAGACAGAATCCTGCATGCACCCCAACCCATATCAACCTGGCAAGCCCACTAGGGGGCATGCTCTGCCCATCTGGGGTGTTGCTTCATTGCTCAGCAACCAGGCTCTTCTTAGTGTCTGAGGTGGAGGCCATGGAGCCATCCTTAGTATCCAGGGCCACCTCAATTCAATCAAGCCATGGCTGCAGGAGGAGAGGGGATAAAGAGAGAGAGAGAAGTGAGAGGGGGAGGAGTGGAGAAGCAAGCAAATAGGTGCTTCTCCTGTGTTCCCTGACCAGGAATTGAACTCAAGACATCCGCACACCAGGCCAATGCTCTTCTACTGAACATACCGCCCAGGGTCATATATTATTTTTTAAAAGAGAGAGAGAGCAACTGTTACTACATAGAAATAAAATCATTTTTCTTTTAGGAAATACTGGTTAAAGGTTACCTAGTGAGTAGAGAAGGCAGCAAAAAAGAATTAGAGAAGATATCTCCAAGCTTTAAGGGTAGGAAGATGACAGGAGATATTTTAGGAAGGAAGACTTAATTTTGCTTGTTAATAAATGGAGAAAGTCAATAGAGACCATGAAATTTCAAAAACTTATGAGGATGAGAAAAAGATCATGAAGATGGTTATAATAGAAAATATCAGTTTAATCCGAAATGTGAAAATGAGTTTAAGAAGCTTTTGGAGGGGTGCTCTTCTGGAGGTTGGCAAAATGAAGTGCCAAGTTTAACCTGATTGGGAGTATTTTAAAACAATCACAACTGGAAATGCAACAAGCAGTCTACTAGGAAATTAAGGGTACAGAAAAGAATTATAAATCAGCTTCAAGAGTCTAGCAGTGATTTAAAAATGTGAATTTACTGTGGAATTAATTAAAAGTGGTGGACTTATTGTAGAAAAGGATAATGCACTGATGTGGGCATGATAGAGGTTTCTCTACGTGTCACCTTTGGCATTGCAAGGTGGGGGTAGTCAAGGACTCAAATGAGTTTGAATGTTGTGAAAAAGATGATTTAAAACAAATAATTAAAATTTTTCACTTCAATACTAGTTTTTCGGTAGCAGCTGAATGACAACCTGTGTTTGGTTAAATATCCAAGGAGATACAAAAGTAAAAGAAAATGGCTCAATGCTATCGAAAAGCATTGTAATAAGAACAGTGAACATTTATTGAGTTCTGATATGTAAGCCCAGCATAGACATATGTATTGACTCAATTTATCTTTGCAAATGTTTTATTGTAATCCATAAATTATCCCCATTTGAGAAAAATACTCTAGGTTGCAGACTTAGTGAACAAGAGTTGACATTTGAACTTAGTATGTGTAGCTACAAAGTCTAGTCTTTTAGATACGAAATTATATTGTTTAATATCAAAATTTATGAGAAATTGGTAATAATTTCTAGTTGGAACAAACTGATAAAAATACAGTTTAAACAGAGAAATCCAGGCTTTTGTTGATTATCTAAACTGTTTATCCCTTTTTCTGGGAGAGAGGACTAGGTCATCCCCATCTAGTCCCATCCAAGTAGAGCCCACGTGTGATGTAACTTGATTGTCAACTACTTTCAGATCTTGACTAACCTTCCCACAGCTGCTATGAGACATCCAGGGACTAGAATGGGACATGTGCAGCAGTCTCCCCAGGCTGCCTCCTCTTTTCAAGTGGTCATTCTAGGGATGGCCCCTTCTTCTAGCACTGCACACTTCTATGAGTAACTATACCAATCTCACCTTCTTCAGTCCAACTCATAGTAATGGACATGCAAGGAGCAATGAGAGTATAATTTTATATCATAATTGACATGCAATCCAAGAGATAAAACTTACTGTCAACAAATAGAAAAAATGGTAGTGATTTTAAAAATACTTATAAAAACTTAAGAGAAATTACTGGCAAATTTTAAATATGGCACCCATCTTCTTACATATCAGAGAATTTGAAATCAAATTAAAATAGCCCATACACCAAAACTACAGGGAATGTTAAGGATGCATGGGATTAATAAAAAAGACAAAGAAGTATACCAGTTATAATAATAAAGTGAGAAAATTCCCTCTTAAAATGTAGTCTCTCATTTAGGGTAAAAAACTGAATTCAGTTATATGCTGTTTGGAAGATCAAACCCTAAAATAATGTATGATAAAAATTTTGTTTAATTTCTTTTCCAGCTTCCTGGTCTTCCTCCAAAGAATTCTTTCATTAACAAAAATGAAAAGCCAAATAATAGGTAAACAACAGTGCAATTTTATGATTTCTATGTAAACATTTTGACAACAATAAAAAAGGTTAGATGGGACAATGAGTTAGTTTTACATTAATAAAAATATAAAATTTACTTTGTGGATGAAATGTAACTAACTATGCCAGGCATTACAATGTTATAGTGTGATATTTTGCAATAAAATGCTTACCTCAAGAGCTCAGATCTGACCTTAACAAACAGTAAGATTCATGCTGACAGAATTATACACAGAAGGCTCAGGCAATATTGAGATGATTTTCATTAGAAATAAACTACATAAGTATGAGATTGCTTGTCAATATACAAAAGAGAAAGATATAACCATGAAGAGTATGCAACAGACCAGTATTAAACATTCTTTGTGAGCACACTGGCTTCACATTATGATATATTTGACTAACTGCAAAAAGTTAGTATCATCTATTGTTTCATATTATTTTTAAAAAATGGCTCTTTGGTTTTTTTTACCTATTTATTAAAAGTAATTTTACTTGGAAAAAATTAGACTTATCAAAAAATTACAAGAACACAAAGAGCTGCACATACCCTTTACCCATCATTTATTTTTGTCAACTGCTGAGGAAATTCTCCAAACTGAACCTCACCAGGGGTGGTCTTTGTACTCTGTGGTATATCATTCTTGTCCCTTTTAGTGAGAGCAAATTCTCAGTTTTCCCTTGACTTTCACAACGTTGACATTTTTAAAGATTATAGGTCATTTTTCTTATTTTTTTTTAGTGAGAGAGAGACAGAGAGAGGGACAGATAGGGACAAGGAGACAGGGAGGGAGAGAGATGAGAAGCATCAATTCTTCATTGCAGCTCCTTAGTTATTCATTGACTGCTTTCTCATATGTGCCTTGACCTGGGGGGCTACAGCAGACCAAGTGACCCCTTGCTCAAGCCAGCAACCTTGGGCTCAAGCCAGCAATGTTGTGCTTCAAGCCAGGGACCCTGCTCTCAAGCTGGTGAGCCCACACTTAAACCAGACGAGCCCATGCTCAAGCTGGGGACCTCAGGGGCTTAAAACTTGGGTCCCCAGAATCCCAGGTTAATGCTCTACCCACTGCACCACCACCTGGTCATGCTAGGTCATTTGTTTTTTAGAATGTCACTTGATGAGGGATTGTCCAGTTTCTTCAAGAATAAACCTAATTTATGCATTTTTGGAAGGAATATACAGCAGTGATGCTGTGTCCTCATTGCATCTGATCGGTTAGCATATGAAATTGATGTGTCCCATTATTGGTTTTGGTTACTTTGATAACTTGATTATTGTGGTTACTGCCTGTGGACAAGGCCCGCCAGGGGTGAGGATGATGGAGACGCAAAGACCTGACTCCAGGGACCAGGTTCAGTGATGCAGATCTGATTTATTCAGGAAGTAAGCTAGCTTATATACACAGGTTCAGCCTATAGGGTATTACAGCGTGTTCTTCAAAGCCAATGGCTAAAAAGATCAGAGAGCTGCGTGGTTGGCACTGAGTCCCTTATAGCGAGGGAGCAAGCGAGCTCCTGGGTATGCCTAGGAGGGTTTTAGGTGCTGGAGTGTTCTCACAGCAGTGCATCAGCCACAGCTGCTAGGAATGCGCTCTGCGCTCCACCTGCAACTGCTAGGTGTCTCCACTACAAAGTTATATTCCTTTTTTTTTCTTTATAATCAATAAGAACTTTGGAAGGAGATATTTGGAGTATAAATAAATATCCTCTTACTTATCTCACTTCATTCATTTTAGAAACTGTTGATATTTCTTTCTATATTATAATTTTGATGATTGTTTTCTAATTTCGGTTACCTCAGTGCATTTGTTAGTTGTCATTTTCTGTAAGGAAAAGATTTGTATTCTCTCAATTTATTTATTTATTTATAAAGATGTGAAGTAATGGATTCTAATGTTATTCGGTGTGTTATAATCATTGATATAATTGTCCAGATTTGGTCAGCAAGAATCTTTCAATCTAATCTTTATTATTTTGATATGCCCAAATGATTCTTTTAATACTAAATTACTTTCTTGCACAGCACTTGTGCTAGAATCATCTTTGTCTTTCTCTGCTGCATCCCAGCTATCTAACATTTCTTCAAGGAACCCTGTTCTTTGAAAATGAAAAATAGTACGTAGAAACCAAGATATGAGTCCTAGCTGTGTTTTGTTATTGGGATTTTACTATTCACAACCTCTTTCAGTGGACAGAGTTAAGAAATATATGCATTCACACACTAACACACACACAACTTTACATCTATATATCTGTAACTATATTTATATCTATATATTAAACCATGACTCATGACTTTATACTAATAGATTCATTTTTTTACTTTATTATTTAGAGAAAATTTATATTCACAGGAAAATTGAAAAGAAGGTACAGATTCTCCATGCACTTCCTACCCTACATGTAGAACCTTCCCATTATCAACATCCCCCACAATAAAAAGTGGAACATTTATTGCACCGATTAAGCTATATTAAAACATCATGGGCCTGACCTGTGGTGGTGCAGTGGATAAAGCGTCAACCTGGAAATGCTGAGGTTGCTGGTTCAAAACCCTGGGCTAGCCTGGTCAAGGCACATATGGGAGTTGATGCTCCTGCTCCTCCCCCCTTCTCTCTCTCTTGGTCTTTCTCTCCTCTCTCTCTGTATCTCTCCCTCTCTCTCTCCTTTCTAAAATAAATTAAAAAAAAACAGCAAAAAACCCCGAAAACATCATGACCACCCAAATTTCCAAGATCACTCATATAGATTGTGTCTTTGGAGTTTTATTGCCATTTCCAAAGTCATCTAGGTTTTCTCCTATATTATTTTTTTCAGAGTTTTATACTTTGAATTATACATTTATGTCTGTGATCTATTTTGGGTTGGGTTTTGTGATGAGTATAGATCTATGTCCAGGTTCGTTTTTTTGCATGTGGTTGTACAGCCGTTCCAGCCCCACTTGTTGAAAATGCCACCTTTTCTCCATTGTATTCCCTTTTCCCCATTTGTCAAAGATCAGTTGACTATATTTATGGGGGAGGGTATTTTTGCTTCTCCTGTTCCATAGGTCCATCTGTCTATTCTTTCACTAGTACCACACCTTTTTTGATTACTATAATTTTATATGAAGTCTTAAAGTCAGGTAGTTTCAGTCCTCCAACTTTGTCTTTCTCCTTCCATATTGCAATTAACTATTCTGGGTCTTTTAGCTTTTTTTAATGATGGGTATGCAACATAATTGAATGACAAGATAACCTGGACATGTTTTCTTTGAATATATGTATCCTGATTTATTGATGTCACCCCATTAAAAAAATAAAATTATAAAATAAAAAAAAAATTTTAAAAACTTTAAAATCAGTTTTGCAAAATTTATAAAATTACTTGCTGATATTTTTATTAGATTGCATTGATTCTATAAATCAAATGACATCTTGACAATATAGAGTCATCCTATCCTTAAACATGGAATATTTCTCCATTTACTTAGTTTTCTAATTTTGTTCATTAGAGTTTTGTCATTTTTCTTATATAAATCTTGTGCATATTTTGTTAGACTTATATCTAAGTAGTTAATTTTTAGAGGGTACTAATGTAAATGGTATTATGTTTAATTTCAAATTTCACTTGTTCATTGCTGTAAATTGATTGATTTTTGTATATTAACTTTGTATGCTGCAACCTTGCTAAAATAACAATTGTTTCAGGAGATTTTTGTTGATTTTTTTTTTATTTTCTACATAAAAAAAGCTTTGAGTTTTTCATTATTCAGCATAATGTTAGCTATAGGATGTTTTGTTTGCTTGCTTTTTTGTTGTTGTTGTTGTTGATTACTTTATAAAGTTGAAGAGGATCCCGCTATTTCTAATTTACTGAGAGTTTTTATTGTGAATGGATGTTGAAGTTTGTCAAATGCTTTTTCTGCATCTGTTGACGTGATCATGTTACTTTTCTTCTTTAGCCTATTGATTTGATTGATTTTCAAATGTTCAACAAGCCTGTCATATTTGGAATAAATCCCACATGATCATGATATCTAATTAATTTTATACATTGTTAGATTAGATTTGTTAAAATTTGGTTGAGGATTTTTGCATTTAGAATCATGAGAGATATTGATCTATAGTTGTCTTTTTATTTCCTTATAATGTCTTTGTGTGGTTTCTGTATTAGGTAAATGCTACTCAAGTAAAATAAATTAGAAAGTGTTCCTTTTGTTTCTCTCCTATGAAAGAGATTGGAAAAGTGATATATATACTTTCTTAAATGTTTTGTTGAATTCATGAGTGAATCTATCCTGGCCTATTGCTATTTTGAAAGTTTATTAATTATTGATTAAATTTACATATTGTCTATTTTTTTCTTGTATGAGTTTTGGCAAATGTGTCTTTCAGTGAATTGGTCTGTTTCAGCTAGGTTATAAAGTTTATATACATAAAGTTGCTTATAATATTTTTATTATATTTTTGTATCTTTAAGATATATAAAATAGATAAATTTTAATATATTATTAGTCATGCAATGACTTTTGAACAGACGTGAAGAGAGAGATGAAAAATGAAAGAAAAAAATTAAAAAGTCTGTCTTTACTTAATTTTTCAAGAATTCATCATCATCTCCAAATATTCATTGACTTTTAAGCAATGAAAGAATGTCATTTTATATTTACTTACTAAAAAAGAAATAAAATGACTAAAAATTCATATTTATTGGAGGACTGCTATAAACTGGGCATTATGTCATGGATTGAATCCTTCAAACTTTTCAACAAAAACATGCAGGTAATTAAAAATCCATTTTACTAGTGGGGAGACCAGAAATTAATTGCTTAAGGTCTAATTAGATTATAAGGTATGGCTCAAATTTTACTGAATTGACTCTAAGTCAGCTGAGAATAATAATACCTCACTACATAAGGTATTTGTAATAACAGAAGAAGAGCTGAAGTGAGTTGTGCTCAATTGCAATCAAATTAAAATAATCATTAATTTAAAAAATAAATTAGATCTTGTGAGTGACTGATGTTTAAAATTTTTTTACCATTTTATTTGTGAAATAATTATTAATCCACATACAAATTGGTTTAGTAAGCCCTTATTAACTGCTACAAATTGTTCTTTAAATAAAAGATATACTGATGATTAAATTATACCATCTAAGACTTAACAACTTATATGTGGAAAAACATATTGTTAGTACAATATATGATATATTAGGCATAATATAAGAAAATAATTTTTTGTGAATTACATACAAAATAATATAGAAATACAGATTATGGAGCCAGCAGGTACTTTCAAAAAAGAGAGGGATGTAAAAAATAAAACATTTTTTCTTTGGTAAAATGAGAAGAGTTAGTTAGAAACAATATGTTTAATAAAGTTAGGCCATATCTATCCTTTGCCCTGTTATACCCTCATTACCAACTAGTATTACCTGGTACAAAATAGATACTCAATAAGTGTTTATTGAATAAAAAATGTAAATGAAAGAATAGATGTTGAGTGAACGTAAAATAGAAGCATAGCCTGACCAGGCAACAGCATAGTGCATAGAGCATCAGCTTGGGATGCTGAAGACCCAGGTTCAAAACCCCAAGGTTGCTGCCTTGAATGCTGGTTCACCAGCTTGAGTGCAGGGTCACTGGCTTGAGGGTGGGATCATGACATGACCCCATGATCACGGGCTTGAACCACAAGGTCACTGGCTTGAGCAAGGGGTCACTGGCTCGGCTGGAACCCCACAGTCAAAACGTATATGAGAAAACAATCAGTGAACAACTAAGGTGCCGCAACTATGAGTTGATACTTTTCATCTCTTTTCCTTCCTGTCTGTCTTTCCCTGTCTGTCCTTTTCGCTTGCTCTCTTACTTAAAATAAATAAATAAAATAGCATCATATATCTGAAACTTAGGGCATAGAATGGGGAATGATGCAGGCAAATATTAATTAAGGCACATGGTAAATGTTTTCACTGTCCTATTTAACATAATCAGGTCATTATTCTGTGATCCGGAGCAGTGGTATCCAATAGAAATACAATGTGAGACAAACAATTTAAATTTTCTGGTAGTTATAGGAAACATTAAAGCATCTATACTCTATATTAAAAAGTATATGTAATAGGGGTCAAGATTATCAATGTAGCATATTGATATTGAAAGTGTTTATTAAATATTTTACATCTTATTTGTACTGTCTTTAATATCTGATATGTATTTTACATTTACAGTAAATCTGGACTTACATTAGTAACAGTTTAAATGCTTAACAGCAACATGTGGCTAATGGTTACTGTATTAAACAAAACAGAACTGGAATTATTGTGGTCCTTATATCAGCAACACTTGAAAAGTTGGTAGAAATGTAGAATCCTGAGCCACACTCCCGGCAACATATATCATAGCCTGCATTTACTCAAGAACTTCAGCTAGTTAGTTGTGTGTATGAGGCAGTTTGAGAAGCACTGGTCTAGGTAAAAAGCTCTAACATCGGGTGTGTAACTTTCATGCCATACTAGGGATACATGCTATTGGAGTTCAAAAAAATTACTATTATTTATATTAATTTTTTGCTAATTACATCTTAAAAGTACAAAATAAATTAAACTTTACATATATTTAATATAATATTCATACTGGTGCCTTTATTTTGTGCAAATTTCTGATTGTCTTGTCATTAATATCTGGTAACCTTAGGTAACAGTTAAACTTCCACAAAGAGGAACAGTATATAGTTTCTATGATCTATTCCTGGTAAATGGATTTAGGGATTTGATCATTTATTATGTTTCCTAGCATTAATTAAACTAACAAAAACGGACACTATAGAATATTTTTGAAAATCCTTTTTTGCAAATATAAGAAAAAAAAAAAAAGGAAGATTTAACCCTTCTAATTCTTATAGAAAATCTTCCTCAGTGTCCATAATAGGTAAAAAATAATGATGATTCACTCATTATTATTAAGTAATCAGATTTGCCAACTAGGGAAGAAAAACTTCTAAAATTATCCAAGTATCTCCTTGAAGTATTGATTAACATATCCATCGCTAACAGTGAATTTTGCTTGCAATGTATATTGCCCTGCTTATCACGTGCACTTACGTGTCTTTTGGGTACTTTACGATGTATATCATGCAGAAGTACAGTAAGTAGAACACATACATAATTTTAAAATGGATGATCCTATATTCTGGTAAAGATTTCTTTTACTGATTTATTTATTTTTGGTTATGTTGGAAATCACACGGTGAAGGCCTGACCTGCGGAAAGCTGGAATGTTTCCCAGGTTCGCTGTTAACCCCGTGCCTAATTGTTCTCGGCAGCCCTTTTCAGGCCGGGAGTACGTGTTCCCTCTCAGGCTGATGCAAAGTGACAGTCTAAGCAGAACTGTGTATTTTTCTCTACCCTCTCTCTCTCTACTACTCCTCCTAATTGTGGGAAGAGGGTAAATAGTGGTTAGGAATTCCAGAGGCCCTTCCTGCAAGGCTGATCGTTACTGACCAAAGGAAAGACAGCAACTTCAGGGAATCCAGTGAACTGCAAAGTGAGTCAATCACTAATGGTTCATTTGGAATACGTTAAAGACACTCCGGAAATGGGAATATTTTTGTGTAAGCAGAAACAAGTAAAAATTAAATTTAAATGTTTAAACATGAGCCCCGATGTCAATAACTGATGCTTATCTAATCTCCTAAAAACTTTTGGAGCTCCAAGGATCTATATTAAGCAAATAAAGTTTGCATAGATGTATTTTTCCATTTCATGTAAATATACTACTTTAACATATAAACTGAAGAGACTAGATTTAATAAATTTGGGCCTGACCAGGCAGCAGCACAGTGGTTCAAGAGTCAGCCTGGGTTACTGAGGACCCAAGATTGAAACCCTGAGGTTGCCAGCTTAAGTGTGGTCTTGCCAGCTTGAGTGAAGGGTTGATGGTGTGAGTGTGGGATCACAGACATGACCCCATGGTCCATAGCTTGAAACCCAAGGTCACTGTCTTGAGCAAGGGGTCACTGGCTCGGCTGGAGCCCCCCAGTCAAGGCACATATGAGAAAGCAGTCAATGAACAACTAAGGTGCCTCAACTATGAGTTGATGCTTCTCATCTCTCTCCCTTCTTGTCTGTCTGTCTCTCTTTCTCTCTCTCAAAAAAAAATTAAAAATGTGTGATGAAATTTGAGTGGCCCATAAATGAAACAGAGAAGACATTTGTGAAGGAGACACCTGAACTAGCAATTATATGCCCCTGAAATGTGGCAAAGAAATGTAAGGTTATCTATTAAACAGAACTCTTTTAGATTTATGCTTATAAATATATATATATATATATTATATAATACATAATATATTTTAAAAATATAAATATATAATATATATATTTAGAAAATACCTAATCATAATCAATTGCTCCCTCAGCATCCTCAGCACTATCTATAACAGGTTTTGTTATTTTTCACATAATATTGTTTAAATGTAAACAACTTTTCTCAAAGAATATTCCTTAGAACACTTGTTTTTCCAATATGCCTTGAACAAAAATGCACCACATTCAAGTAAAAATAAGAAAATTTTCACATTCTGTTACTGTCCTAAAATTCACAATGCACGTCTACATAATTAATGATTTTAAAGTTCTTTGAAGGACCTAAATTAGTTGTTAAACTTTGTTTATTTGACTACTTAAGCATCTTAAAATTTCAGAAACTTTACTGTAGTGACATCTATTAATATTACAGGAATCTAGTGTCCTGCACAAAACATTTGGGGAATTGCTAGCCTGGAGGAACATTGCTGGGCGTTGCTGTTCTTAACATACTGTTGGCCTTGATTACAAATGCCTAAGTTTAAAGAACATCAAAGATAATATTGAAAAAGCATTTAAAAAGGTTTTATTTGAATTTGGATTTCCAAAGCTCAATTATTTTTAACCTTTCTTATGTTATTTTCACTCTTCTTTGTTGTTGCTGTCAATTTTATTGATTGATTTTTAGAAAGAGGACAGAGAGAAAGGTGGGGGAGGAGCAGAAAGCAACACCTCTTGGAAGTTGCTTCTCTGTGCGCCTCTGCATTCCAGGTCAACCTTGATCCACAGCTCCACCACAGACTCGGCTATTTTCACTCTTACATTAATGTATCAGCAAAGGACCTGGCTTACAAAGAGCCTGACAAATAATATTGAAATATTCTCAAGTATGAAACCTGTAATTTTATAATGGCTAGGTATTTCTGAAATAAGATAGACATACCCTCATTAGTACAATGTAAAAAATCATCATTGCTGCTCTTTGGATGATATAAATACTGTTTGAAAATAGTTGCATTTACATTTCAGCTCAAAATTATTATTTATTTCTTAAGGCGAAAAAGAAAGCTGGGCTGGAAAAACAGAAAATTCTCTAAAGAATTTTTTGTAGGTTTCTGGGCACAAAATAGTGTAAGTTTTCCAGATGCTCAGAGATAATGGTGTAACCTGACCTGCCTAGACTAGGTCGAAGTGTGGGAAAATATCTTTCAGCACTAGACTTTGTAATCCTCTCTCATTTATAATCAATATAAATGTACAGCTTGAAGAATAAAGTAAAGTATTGATGAAGGAAGTGATATTTAAAATATTCCAAGACATTGTTAGCAATACGATCATATTTTGTTGCCTAGTTCCTCAGGAAAATTCTTTTAGCCAAAATCATTTAACGTATGTGAACTAAAAAACAGTTATATTTATGTTATTACTGTTATTTCTCAGCTAATTTAGTATTAATTACTTATAATAATGTATATAAGAAGTCTCTCATATAATAATAAAGTTAAAATAATTGGGGTAACAACCTGTAGAGAAGCAAATAGAGAAGTATAATGTCTTTAATTGTCACAAAAAAAAGAAAAGTAGATTTTAATTTCCATAAAATCTGCAACAGGTGCATGTGAAATTACCTCAGAACAGATCTTGATTTCTTTTTACAGTTTCTATATATTCTGTGGATTTTCAGTCTTTTTCTGTAATTCTAATACAAGCTATGATATTGATTTTACCATGCTAATGAAATATTTTGCTTCAGTTATTTTATTCATTCATTCCAACAAATGTTCAATTTGTGGCAGCCAGGAAACTATACATGCTGTGTATATCTATCAATAAACCATGGTACCTGCTATAAAGAAGCTTAGAAACTGTTAAGAAATGCAATGACAAGTACACAGACTAAGTAATAGCATATTGTAATTGAGTGGAGTGCTATGAATTACAACATATTATTATCTCACATCAAGGACAAAGGTTGAATTTTTAGAAGCATGTTATTAAAATCGTACATTTGCATTCTTAGTGTGTTTTCCTGAATTTCTGAATGTATTAAAATGGTACATGACCTTTGAATAGTGTTGACAGATTTGTGTTCACTCCACCTGGCCCTCCTGTATCTGTCAGGGTTAAAGTTAAAGGTGAGGACTGTTCTGTAAATTAAAGGACCATCAATGGCTTCTGTAAGTTTGTTTATAATTGTGTTTGTTAGTATCTGCTCACATATCAGAATTACCTGAATATTTGACACAATAAGTTTATAATAATACTCAGATACCAGATAAAATGTTTCTATAAGGCTGATGACATATCTAATTTTTTCTTTATTCACATTTATGTCTCTATTTAAGATGTAATGAAAGCAATTGCCCAGAAGTTATAATTCTGATTTGAGAGAAGCAATTCTGACTAGAGTGAAAACTGCTGAAACACTTTTGTTTTGGAGGTCTGTTTTCTCAGTAGCTTCAAATGTATGTGTTTTGGAGTCTGAAATCATACACTTCAGAGGAGGTAACTAAAAAATAAACAGAGAAAAAAGGAGAAAAGAGAAATCAGAATGCTATTAGTAAGAAAGATGATAGGGGAGTCAAGAGGGACTAGTATACAGTGATGTAAAATGATTTGACCTTGGCTGATGGGCACACAACACACTCAACAGTTCAAATGTTACAGAGAAATTTACCTAAAACCTACCTATGTCCTCTTATTAATCAATGTCACTCCATAAAATTAAATTTTCTAAGTAACATATTTTTAAAAAGAAAGATGATATTATCTGCAATATAGAGTATGCAAAACACAGCTTATTCTTATTTTCCTATTTATTAATTATTACATTATTTTTCATATGAACAACTGTAAACATAATTTTGCCCCACCCTGTACACACTCTCTATATATTTGCTACAAAAGTTAACAATCTTTAAATTCGTCCAATAGCAATGTGAATGTGAATGAATGTGAATAAAGAATAGCAGCAGAGAAATTGGATACACAAGTCTAAAAAATACCAACCTATTTCCAGCTGACTTAGTGAACCCCAGTGATTAAGAGAAGCAATCTACCTAAAAGTGCATTTTATAGAAATTTTCCTGTTGCTAGAAGTCATGAAATAAAATTTCTGTTTATAACCTATGATTCTCCCATTTTTCTTTTTAACTTTTTTCTGTTAATAGACTTTTAAGGTTTAATATATTCAAGTTTTTTATTCACCTAAAAATAACATGGTCTTAATGTATCCCTAAAATTTAACAAACAGGCAAGCAAACCCAAACAATAAAGGATGCATGAATATAAGATTAGAAGCAAAAAAATAATTATGGTTCAAACCCCCAAAACAGCACAGTACATCCAAACCAGTTGGAGCTGTTCAAACCCGCTGGGAGTAACTAAGAGAATGAGATTTATTTCTCCATTTTGTCTTCTTCCCTTGGTTCACCCCCTTCAGTTGTATCCTCTTGCACAGCCGGTCAAATAAAGGTCTGATTGTGGGATAGGCTGCAAAGATTCTGCAGGCACAAGACTCGTATTTGGCACACAGGTGTTTGAATCTTTTTTTTTCCTGTCATGCCAAGAGCACATTTTTAAAGGAAAATAATTTATGAAAATTCTTCTAACTAGTCTGCAGAATCAAGCCCACCCAAGCTGAAGAGTAAACTAAGAGTGCCACCTGGGCTGTCTTGGCTGGTCAGACAAGCAGGTAAACCATTTGAGAAGATTTCCAAGCTTAATTCTTTGAAAACTGATCTTACCTCAGGGGAATACCAAATCATGTTCTCCATCTAAATACTCCTGCTTTAAACCACACTTGCTCAACAAGTTTTGTAGGGGAGAAAAATGTTTTTGTTTTGAAGCCCTGTGAATGCATTATAAAGAAAATGTTTTATCTGTATTTTCAGAAGCTAAATTGTGCTGCCTTGAAAATATTGCTTTTTACTCTGACATGATTACTATAATGTGCTTGAATTCTATGCAAGTTGATAAAGAAAAGCACACATCTTTTCATAGACACTAATGTAAATATATTAGCCCAAAGATTTTTCTGCTAGAGGAAAATAGCAATGAAAAAGCAAACAATCAACTTTTTTCTTTTAAAGAAAGTAAAATCCCACATGGATAGGCTTGTGCAAACTTTAATAATATTAATAACAATAATGTAATATTTCCTTAACATTATTTTAGACTGTAACATAAAACATGATACAGAAGCAAGTTAACTTGTGAGATATGTGTCCCCAATTCTGACCTGTACTCTGCCATCAATTAGCAGTTTTATTTTAAGAAAATCCCTTAACATCTCTTGATTTAAATTCAATTATTTTTACAATTGGAGATTTCAAGTAGATCCCTGGAAGCTCAAAAATCTCTATAATGCTGAAAGTCCAACCTCACATAATTCCAATCTCCATCAGTTCAGGTCCCTCTCTCTGGACCAGTTGTGATCAGGGTTCATATGAACTAATGACATGGGTATTGTGTCCAGAGATAAATTACTTCAAAGCTAGGCTTCACTTCTTAGGTTGTCTTTAAATGTGTTTTAAAATTTATGTGTCAAATAATTAGCATTTTAACTCCAAAAATTAATCCAATTAAGAATAAAGTGTTCTGGCATGTAGGACAATAAAGATTGCTAAACAATTAAGGATGGATGTCTGTATACATGATGTATGTGTGCATGTGTGTACATATATAACCAGTGACATTTTCAGGCTGTTTAATGATCCAGAATGCCAGAAGGAATAAGGAAGAATTTTCAAAAATATGAGAGGGAGAGAGGGCAGAGGGAGTGAAGGAGGCTCAGGGAGAGTAAGAAAAGCCTTTTACTTACTGGTTGTACACTAAAGCCCCCTTTGTTAGCAAGAGGAGTCACTGATGCTGCTTATTGATTAGCCATGTGTTTCAGTACAAATTAAAGCCATTCATTTCTCTTGAGCTGGTGTCACAATTCTCGAGTGGTGTGGAAACACTGATGGGTTATGATTAGTTGGAGGTGAATTTCCAGTAATTTGATATTTCTCACAAGAGCAAACTTTGCAAAGGATTTTCTTTAAAGTAAATCAGAACACTTTTAGGTTAAGCCTATAATAATTACCCCTTTGTTTCCATTCAGACATTCTACCTGGAAAGGAAAGAAAAGATAGAATAATAAGGACTGTAAATTGTTCATAACTCTGATAGTGAATGCTTGTCTAGCTAAGAAAGTCAAGGACACTTTTGGGTTAAAAGTACACAAACCAACGTCTACTTACCCTAAAGATATAGGCAAAATACAGGAAAGGAGGACAGAAGTTTGTCTCAAACTTGATGGAAGCAGGCACTCAAGTATCCCTTTGAATTTTTCTTCCTCGTTTTCACCTGGCCCATCTGGGGTTCACTCCTGTACTGCAGACCATGTAGTCCCCAAGCTGGTAGGAAAGCAAACAAACTTCACAATTAGCTGATCCCAGCTTGGGGCTCTAAAAGGAAGAATAGAGTTTACTCTCTCAGCAAATGTATAATATGTAAATATTTAATAAAAAAATTAAATATTAACATATATCTAATACTTACAATTTCTTGGGTTGGGTAAAGGATTTAGTTTATTACTATTTACTAACAAATATACTCAGTGTTAGGCAAAAGGACTAAGTCCTGGGAATTTAAAAAATTAACGATTCTTATCATTGGAAAGTTGAAAATCACACATTTGTGTGTGTGTGCGTGTGTGTGTGCGCATATATGAAGGGGAGTCGGATAGAAATAAAAGTGTTTTGAAAACATACTATTTTAAAAGGTGCCATTATACCTTTGCTAAAGCTGAAATTCATTGGATAGGCATTTTTACTCAATATATTAAAAATCTAATTAAAGAATATGAAATAAATTTCTTAAATTTAACTATAATTTACTTAAAATATCTGTTATTTCTATGTGTATGATAAACAATCTGTAACTGAGATTTAATAGGCACATTAATAATTAAGTGATGCTTCTATTTAAGGTTGTAAATGCTCTCAATAAACTCTTATTCTCAATAAAGATAATATTCACCACATTCCTGAAGTGTTCTGACAAGACTTGTGGTGACCAAGTCTCAGCTAATTCATCATTCTTATTTTTTCACTCACCAGCCAAAGCAGTTTCCTCCAGTGTGTGTGCCAGTTGGCACTTTACGTTTCTTTTCAATTATGTCTCTTAATTTCTGAGTTGTATTTGGCCTCCCACTTCATTTCAATTTCAGGTAATACCTCTTTCTCACTAGATGATCCATAAGTCATTCTTTTTTTTCCCATTGTTCTTAACTCAAAAACCTAAATTCCCCAAATTGCCAAAATATAATGATTTCATATCCCACAGTTACAGACTCACACCAAAGCGGTTTAATTTTCAGTCACTTCTCATGTCTATTCCCACCTGTACTCAGTAATACTGCAATGACCTTTTGCTTTTCCTGCTACTGTGATACTACATACTAGAATGTGTTTGATAAAACACTACTTTGACCTATCCAAAACTAATTAAATTATGTTCAAGTCTTAGTCTAGCCTTTAAGAAAAATCATTGATGCCTTGATCCATCAATTCTATAGCAATATTTTTACTACTTAGTATATATAGCTTATACGTCAATTATATCTGTGCATTAAACATGTGGGTGTTGCTTGCTTGTAGGATGCAAAATGGTAAGAGTTTGGGACAGGAAGATGGTTAGGGAGGTGACAAAGAAAAGACCAATTACTAGTATAGATTACTATGCTGAAGTGATTAGTGCAGACAGAGCCATGTGAAGGGAAGTTTTCAACTAAGTAGGCACAGTTATCTGTTAACAGAGTAATATGGCCCTCAATGCCTAAAGGAAAGAACAATACATGGTAGCAGTATATTCATGTTAAGTTAAAGATCAAGTTTTAGGCAGTGTCTAAGGGGGATCCCATGGGTTGCAGAGCTCCATTCTGGGGTTAGGCTTAGAAGACTGTCTTCTTTTATTCATGTACAGAGAGACACAGCTAGAGCAAATCCAATAGGACAGAGAATATGTACAGGGACTTTAGAATTAAATGAATATGATTAGATGTCATTATAAACTCAGCTTTACTGTTTATCAATCCTCATTTCTGGGGTAGTTCTTAAAATTTCTAAGAAATAGTTAAAGTTTTGAAAACTCCAAAACAAAACTCAAAATCTTAAACTATGGAGAAATCTTGAACTTTGGGCTTGGAACTGGGTGCTATTTGGTGGGGACATCAGCAGAGCCTTACGATTGCTAGGGAGATGAGCATGTAGGCTGATGGCTGACATAGAAACTCAAAATAAAGGCCACATAAAAAAACTGGTTAAAAAAATTGGGAGAGGACCTTGGACAACTTCAACTCTTATAAGAACCTAGGAACAAGCTAGTCAAGATGGAGATTCTATGACCCAAGGCAACTTACCAGAGACACTGTCTTGGTATCTAAATTTCCACTGCAGAGTGAAACAAAGATGGAGAAGACTGAGTGTGTCCTGGCTCCAGTGAGTCAGTGTTCCACAGTCTAAAGAAGAGCTCCTATAGCCTCCCCACTGCAAATGAAAAACTGGGTTTGGGGTTGTTTGTAGGCATGACTGTGGCTCATTCTCATAATGAATAATGCTCCAGGGCACTAGAGTTCAGTTTGGTTAGGATGAGCATCTCAGATCTTTGCACATGAATGCATTTTATCTGAACCACATGGATCCACAATTGAGTTAGAAATTTAATGAAAATACGTTATCTTAATATATCTGATATTCCTGAATTTATTGCTGTTACAGGAGCCAGCAAAAAACCACAGGAGTAACTTTTCCTGTAGAAGTTTGGCTCTTCTACTGGCATCTTTAGCCAAAAGCAAAATGCATCACTATTCAGAAAAATGAAAAAGAACAGGGCAAAGAGTTATTCAAATTGTTGTAGGCCCCCCAAGTAGTTTGTTTGAGGTTATTATTTAATCAAGTCAAATATTTACATTCTTCCTAACACATTTTGAAATCATTACACAGAATTCAGTATTCCATCTATGTGAAGATTTTTGAAGATATTAGTAAGTTTACATTGGCAGGAAGACAGATGAATGAACATGTAAAATATTCATTATCTGATTAAAACAAAAATGAAGACTAAATTAATACAAGAAAAAGAAAAAATAGTATAATGTCATCAACAGTAGTTGAGGGTCAATCATTCATGTTTTTCTTTAGTGGAAGTGGTGATAATGTTTACTCATTTATAATTTGTTTATGACTTTCATTTAAAAAGAAATTAGTTTATGCTATGTTTTACATTTATGATACATTTCAGATATGTCAGATTTTGTTTTCATTATTCACTGTCAGTTCTAACACTATTCAAAAAAAAGTTCACTGTTAATTAGTTTATATTGGAATGCCTTATTTCTCTTTTAGAACCAAGATTCATAATTATTATTATTGTATATATCTAACATGCATTCTCTTTTTAATAAACACTAAAGAGATGTAGGATTGATTACCTGCTTTCAAATACTGTAAGAAAATACTGATGCAAAAAATAAGAAGTATGGAACATTATTTCTAGAGATAACTATTAAAGGCTGTGTGTGTGTGTGTGTGTGTGTGTGTGAGAGAGAGAGAGAGAGAGAGAGAGAGAGAGAAAGAGAGAGAGAGAGAGAGGTAGAGAGAAATAACAATAAACACATGTCCCAGTCATGTTATAAATGTTTTATATATTAACTAGTTTAATCCTCACAACAAACCAGGGGTGGGATTCAGCCAGTTAACACCGGCTCAGCGGAACTGACACATAATTTTTTGTTGAAGTTAGTGAACCAGTTGCTAAAATGGCACTTATATTCAGGTTCTCTCTAAGTTGGGTGACTGGGCAGCCACCCAGTGTGGAAATCACAAATTTACATTCCTTACTCTTTTTTAACATTCATCTGCACAACAGCATATTCTAAGTATCTGTAATTGTTAATCCTAATCCGGAGGGACCCAAAACATTGAAGACATGAACAAAGTCCGTCGTTACACACCAAAGCTTTATTGTCTAGCTTGCAAGTGGTGGCAACTCCAAACAGGAACCTGAGGGAGAGCACGCCGGCCCTTTGTTCTACCTAGTTTTTATAGTTTTGTAAATGGGAAGTACAGAAGCAAAAATTGTAATTAGGAGCCCTTTACCACTATTGGTTATAGTCATATGTCCTTAACATGATAGGACCATGTTCAATTTGCAAGCCATACATTATTTTGGAGAAAACAAAATTTACAAGTCAACACAATGGCAGAAAGATATCTTTTACATATTAAAAGGCATTCCTATATTATCTAGTGTTTATCTGCTATCTCTCTGTCCAGAGTCACACGTGTTAACCACACGCATTTACATAGGAGAGGTAGTTTCCATGGGGACAAATGCCCACAAATGGTTCATTGCTATAAGAAAAGGTTTATTTTGGATTTTTTCTCCTTGTGCCTGGCTAGCCATTCACCCCTTTCCCCACAGGTGTGGTGGAATGTCTGGGGATCCATGTTTTCCTCCCCTTTGCATTTACAATACAATGCCAAGGGCCATCCTGACTATGCCAATCACACAGTACAGAGACTATTCTCACAATTTCTCTGCACACCTTAACCCAAATTAATAAAATATTCTCCAAGCCTCTTAAAATATTAATATTAATTCTATAGTTTTTGGTACCTTACAACACCTGCGGGTGAAGTAGCTCAGTGGCTCCTCAGTAATAACATTCATTCCGTCCATAGGTGAAAAAAATAATTGCAGTAGCAGACACCAATCAAGAAGCAATATGAAAATATCTTAAACAACAGTTTGATTGTTTTTGTTAGGTATTATTTAATATTTTTTCATTAATATTTTAAAACATTTTCTTGTAACAATACAGTTTTGTGTACCTCTTTTATTATTCTTATACTAGAAAGCCCGGAGGTCATACAAAATGTCCGCTGTTCTAGATATTATATATTGTAATTAAAATGATTTGTGCAAAGGTGTCTGCTAATTCAAACTGAATTACCCAGGGCAGGCAGCGAGGATGCCCTTTTGCTTACTGCCCCACGGGGTTTCCCCCTTCTACTTGCTTAATTGCTTAAAGTAGAGTGCAATGAAGGAAACCACTGGCGGTATATTTCTTAAGAGCCACCACTAGCTCAATAAATAAAGGTGATTTAAATAATAAAATGTTAATTCACATGTCAAAGATCTCTTTGTACACATTTCTTGTGTAGATCTTTCCATCATTTTTAAGCTTGCCTTGCAGAGGACCATCAATTATTTTTAATTTTACGTCTGTTCTTTCATGAACTCTTGAACAAGCAACATAAAGTTGACCGTGTCCAAATGCAGGCTCAGGTAAAAAAATGCCAACACGCTTAAGCGTTTGGCCCTGAGACTTATTGATGGTCATAGCAAAGGCAAGTTTTACAGGAAATGGTCTACGTCTCAATTGAAATGGCAACCCTGTTTGAGATGGAGCCAAATCAATTCTTGGAATGACATGTATTTCACCTTTAGAGGAGCCAGTCAAAGATTTAGCTATTATGACATTATTTTTCAATTGGAGAACCTCTAGTCTTGTACCATTGCAAAGACCCCTTCTGGTGTTAAGATTTCTTAACAGCATAATAATTGCTCTAATCTTTAACCTCAGTTTGTGAGGTGGCATGCCAGAAGGTGGGACTATTTAAATGCCGTGGCAACTTCACCCCATTGGCTAGTACAGTTATGCAAGCAACCAATAAGCTATCGGCAACAAACAGACACTTAAGCCGCATATAATAAAGATAAGTATTAAATGCATGAAATAATAAACTACCTTTCAGTATATCTTTTTTTATACTTATAAACAGTCATTAGGGCAGAGAACTGGTGTTAAATTATTTGAATCCCACTACTGCAACAAACTATGTATTAAATACTTTAATTAGACCCATTTTATAGCTACAGAGGCACACATGGTATGAACTATCCCAACAAGGGAAGCAAAACATAACTCAAAGACAGTAAAATACCACATATCTTATTGCCAACATTAAAATGAAAGGCTCTCATTTCTTTTGCCCATTTTTTTCATTGGATTGTTTGTCTTCCTGGTGTTGAGATTTACAAGTTCTTTATAAATTTTAGTTATTAATCCCTTATCAGAAATACTGTCAAATATGTTCTTCCAGTGTGTAGATGGCCCATAGGCATATGAAAAAATGTTCAACATCATTAATCATTAGAGAAATGCAAATTAAAACCACAAGGGGAGGAAGGAGAGGGGGGGAGGTGGAGAAGTAGATGGGCACTTCTTCTGTGTGTTCTGACTGGGAATCGAACCCGGGAATCCTGCACACCAGGCCGATGCTCTACCACTGAGCCAACTGGCCAGGGCCTAGGAATGCCCTTGTTGAGCAAGCTACCCAAAAGAAAATTATATGGAGCAACCATGACAGACCAAGCAAGTCAGTCTCATACTATTCATCACCAGAATGCTGCAGCCCCGTGTAAACAGTTTCAACTTTCTTGGGAAGCAGCATGGCAGATTGGGAAATCCTGTCCAAGGGGTCCTATACTGCCCCTTCATTTGGAGTTAACCCTCAAGGACCCCTACCAGGACAACTTTGGCAGATGGATGTAACTCATATACCTTCATCTGGTAAACAGTCGTATGTCCACATTATAGTGGATACATATTCCAGATCTATAGTAACCTCTGTCAGAACAGGAGAGGCTGCTAAGCATGCTATAGCTCATTGTCTGTATGCATTGTTCTATTATTGGATTTCCTAAACTGGCTAAACTGAAAATGCTCCTGCATATGGAGCAAAAGCATTCACTGTATTTTGTCATGCTTACAATCTTTAAAGTTAAGGTATTATTAAAGTGTACTCATCAAACATTTTAAGGTCAATTTAAAAAAAAATTAAGAGGGGGTAGTCATATCCTGGAAATCCTACGGGTCTACCATATCATGTCTTTTACTAAAAAAAAAAAAAATTACATTTCTTTGGAATGCTGATGAACAGGAGACACCAAATCTTTTTCGCCTGCAAACTACTACCCTCTTTATTAGATCCAGCTAATAACACTGTTTTGTCTCTTTCCAAATAGCTCCAGATATATGGAAAAGATTTATATAGGCGGATGGGGATCCTCAAACCCCTCAGCGAGATCTTCTGAGCATGGCTTTTAAGATACCTAGAGGCAGAAAAAGCCCAATAGAGATCAGGGGAACTACCAGCTTTTAGGATACACCCTTAAAAGCTCCAACGCCCCAAAGGGATCTCATAAGATACCATCTGGGTCCTGCTTCAATAGTGGAAAGGAAGGTCATTGAGCTAAAGCCTGCCAGACTTACATGCCTCTGCTGTGTGAAAACAGGGACACTGGAAGGTAGGCTTCCCCCTCGCTCCTTTAAGGGAGGGTTCAGTCTCTTCCAGCCCTGCTCCAGCCACCTATGACCTAACCTTGCTCAGAAAGCTGGGGTTAGCCACTGAAGGCTGAAGGTGCCCAGGGCCGTCAGCCCCATCTGTGACACTGTGGACGAGCCTAGGGTATTTCTTCCAAGAAGCAGCTAAACTGATCTCATTTGCACAAGGGCCACTTAACTATGTTTTGCCTGAATAGTCAGGTTTTTTATTCTTCCCTCAAAGATCTCTGTTGTAGGTGTTGATAGTCCTATTTTCTGCTGCTTTGCTTAATATATAGTGTTTCCTTTATCCCTCCTACCTCAATGCCCCACTTATATTTCAGGCTGGGACCTACTCCTAATTTAGAGCTCTCTTTTCCCCTTTTGCCAACTTCTATTATGAATCTACCTTTGCCACCCAGCTTAGTGTATCCCAAGGTTCTCTTTACCATGCCACAGTCACAGAGCTCCAGGGAAAAGCAACCTGGTCTCATCTCTCCAGGCAGAGGAGAACAGAAGCTCCATATCCATGCATGCTGCAAATGTCTTTTCCAGTCTACCTGAACCATTACCAGCTAGAAGCAGTGGTCATTGGGACTTGGACATGAGCTGCAAAGTATAGAATGGTAACAACAATTTCAGTGCCATGAGGACTTTTCCTGGATGTGGACTTTTCCTGGACTCCTGCTCCCTGTGACAGCTCCTAACAGACTGAACTGTGGTTGGGTTCCATTTTTCAGGGATTTGGCATGGTGATGGGGCCAACTTGGACTTGGTGAACATGTTAAGGACACTACTCTTTTATGGATTCTTGCTGTATTGGCCAAGAGTTTGCTTAAAGGCTTTTAATCACTGTAAAAAAAAAAATAGAAGACTGGATAAAGAAGATGGGGCACATATACACCATGGTATACTATTTAGCTAGAAGAAATGATGACATCAGATCACTTACAGCAGAATGGTGGAATCTTGATAACATTATGCGGAGTGAAATAAGTGAATCAGAAAAAAACAAGAACTACAGGATTCCATACAATGGTGGGACATAAAAGTGAGACTAAGAGACATGGACAGGAGAGTGGTGGTTACGGGGGGTGGGGGGAGGGTGGAGGGATACGGGGAGGGGTACAAAGAAAACTGAATAGAGGGTGACGGAGGATGATCTCTCTTTGGGTGATGGGTATGCAACAGAACTAAATGACAAGATAACCTGGAAATGTTTTCTTTGAATATATGTACCCTGATTTATTGATGTCACCCCATTAAAATAAAAATTTATTTATAAATTAAAAAAAAAACCACAATGAGATATCACCTCACACCGGTTAGGATGGTGCTCATCAACAAAACAACACAGAATAAGTGCTGGCAAGGATGTGGAGAAAAGGGAACCCTCCTGCATTGCTGGTGGGAATGCAGACTGGTGCAGCCTCTGTGGAAAACAGTATGGAGATTCCTCAAAAAATTGAAAATCGAACTGCCTTTTGACCCAGCCATCCCACTTTTAGGAATATACCCCAAGGACACTATAGAATGGTTCCAGAAGGAGAAATGCAACCCCATGTTTATAGCAGCATTGTTCACAATAGCGAAGATCTGGAAACAGCCCAAGTGTCCGTCAGAGGACGAATGGATTAAAAAGCTTTGGTACATATATACTATGGAATACTACTCAGCCATAAGAAATGATGACATCGGATCATTTACAATAACATGGATGGGCCTTGATAACATTATACGGAGTGAAATAAGTAAATCAGAAAAAAACTAAGAACTATATGAACCCATGCATAGATGGGATATAAAAATGAGACTCAGAGACATGGACAAGAATGTGATGGTAACAGGGAGTGGGGTGGAGGGGTGGGGAGGGGATGATGAAGGAGAGGGAGAGAGTGGGGGGAGGGTAGGGGCACAAAGAAAACCAGATAAAGGTGACAGAGAACAATTTAACTTTGAGTGAGGGGTATGCAGCATAATCAAAGGTCAAAATAATCTGGAGATGTTTTCTCGGAACATATGAACCCTGATTTATCAATGTCACTGCATTAAAATTAATAAAAATAAGATTTAAAAAAATGAAAGGCTCTCGAGCCTTGTATTTTCTAATTTTGAGGCAAGTGGTCCTGACCTTGTATTCTGCCCTAAGTATAATATTTTCTAAGTGGAAATGACTGGGACTTCCAGATTTCTGCCTGCAACTGCCTCTTGGGGTCCACGAGATTAGGTAAAAAGCACACATTTCATCACATATTTTATAATATATTATATTTTAAAATTAAGGGATATCCTTAAAAAATTCGAATCAGTTGGAAAATAATGTTGCCCAAGAGCTAATAAAAAGGGAAGATACTATAAGTAATTAAAAAGTTTCTTTTGCTAAAGTGTATAGTTGCCATAATTTATTTATGCTAAATCTTCAAATACCTGTATCTTTATAACTTATATGTAAATAGTGTATCTTCTTAAAGACAGTCCCTTTCATTTCTTCCACAATTAAACACGTTTTTCTCTTTCCATGCATCATCAATGAGATTCTTTTCTCTCTGTAATCTTGACCTGGACACTCTGAATAAACCCTTGGAGAGAATCTATATACTCTTAGTCTATAGCTTGTGAGATATCATCTGACTAGTAAGACTGATGGAATATAAACAGGAAAAAATAATTTAGATGTTTTTCATCCATTAAGCCAATCTACCGGGATTGTGAATTTAAAAATTGGTTTAAGATTAAAAGTTACTACTGTTTATACTTTAAAAAGATTGTTTCATCACTTATATAGTTGTAGACAAATATATTTCTAAATAGATTTACAGATATAGCTTAAGGTACTGATATGAATATAGATTTTTTCCTCTTCTTCTTAGAAAAATAATTTAATGCAAAAGAGTAACCATGTTTTTAAAATGTTGAATGTATTTCGCTGAATACATAAATTAGTATAATTATATACTGAAAATATAGCTGTCCTGAAAAGTGTGATGGTTGTTATGTAAAAAGCATATTTACTATGGTTTTTTAGTTAATATAAAGCCATAGAGATATATAACAGAGTTAAATATATAAGCATATCATGATTGAAGTACCATTAACTTAGAGATGATCTCTTATCTACGTGTGCAAAGTCTTCATAGGAAGACTCAGAAACATGGATCTTTGTTCTCATAAATGCTATTGGATCAAGGGATCTTGCATATCTATAAAAAGAAGAGCTCTTCTGTTAAAAGAAGCTTACGATATTTACTTTAATGAATGACAAGATTATAAAAAATATTAATATTATATTGTTACATCTTCTATAGTGTCTGGTACAGATTATTTATTAAACATATGTGACTATTATTTTCACTATGGGGAGAATTATATTTTATATATCATGTTTTCCCATGAAACTCTTAAAGATATGCTAAACTTAAAGGTTTCATTCTCATATCTTTTTATTCATTTACTATGTTTTTAATTCACTTGTTCACTTAACACATATTTATTGACTACCAACTAAATCTTAGGCTCCATTCTATTTTTTGTAGACGCAGTAAAGTATAAAAAAAGACTTTGAAGAAAATTTAAACAGATGATGACATAGAGCATTAAAAACTTTTGCAGTGTTTTCACATCCTCAGTGAGCTTTGATCTAAAGTACTCCCACCAGAATCAACAGGGGGCCTTGCCCTCATTTTATGGCATATACTTTCAAGTATTTCACTTCCTTTGTTACTGGGCTAATCTCTCAGTTCTTCACTTACAGCTTCCTTTAATGTCTTGTCCTAACTAATATCCTCATTTATGGCATCTTCTCCTCCTGGACACTTGACCTTTGCAAATAAAGATTACATTTCTTTCCCAGCACCAAAATATTGCTGGGTTTTTTTTTTAAATAAGTTACTGGGATTTAGAACAGGACAATTAAATAAAAATTGTTTATTTTCATGCTCTTCTTTTTTTCTGAGTAGCATATTCAGGTCACAATTTTCCAAAACCTCCCCAGACTTTTCCTCTCCCATCTCCCTAATACACATATAACACACATGCATATCTCAAATACCTTTCACCTGAGAAATCAATCTGGCATAACTGTAGGAAATAAATTTCTGTTTTCAGAATAAATAGGGTGGGGTAGGAAATTGGCCCATCTCCTAGGTGGCAATTTATTCTGGAGAGGGTATACTGTCCAGATCAAATCCATAACAAACTCTCTTTTAAAATTAGACATGTTGCATAGAATTAATAGAAAAACAGAATAGTGTTCCAAATAACCTATCCTGTGTTGTATATATAAACTGAGTAAGAAATATTGCTGGTGATCATTACTGATGAGTTAGAAATACAGTGTTGTTTCTAAATGTTTAAATGCTTTATTTTAAACTTCTTGAAAAAACCAATTCATTTGAAAATGAGTAAAATGCAGGTATCTGAATATTGAGATGATCTGTGAGATCATCATAAGATATCCTATTTCTTTGCCAGAACTTTAGTTTCTTGGTCATAAAAACCAGTTTTGTGCAACAAGGGAAATATAATAAATGGCAAAGCCACAGCTCAGAAAAGAAAAAAATAATCACCCCTTATGGTTTAGATAATCCCTAGAGTTTTGCTTTTGAAATAAGACTAGTTTCCTATAGCAGAAAGAAGAATGAGGTTTTGATTGGAATTTATGACTAGAATCAAGGAATCCTAGCTTGTAATTTAGGCTGTAGCATTTATTCATTGTCTCTGGAGAAGTTAAATGGCACTGATTAATAAATAAATATTGACTAACTGTTTCTAAGGCTCTGTAAAAAGCATACTAAGTAAGAATTCATTGTCCCCAGAAATATTTAAAATATCATTATTGAATTATCAGATGGCAGAAAAAGGAAACATGGAAGAGATTATTTTCATCAATCTGAAACTATGTAAAATCTGATAGAAATCAAGAGTAATTGTCTGGTTTGTTTTTTTTTTTTCTCACAAGGTTGAGAGAATTATATTGAAAAGAGTAGAATTATCTTCTCAAACTACAGCATATAAATCTTTCTTTGGATTACTATGTCACATTTTCTCTTTCTCTTGAACTTTTAAATGGTGGAAAAGAATTCCTCAAGTGTTCTATAGAAACATCACATTACTAAACCTCCATTTATGAATACCCATTGTACATGGGAAGTGAGGTGAATTTAATAAAACAGTCAAAACTAAGAAAGAGCAATAGTTGACCTTTGGAAAGAGGAGCTTATAGTCAGAAGTTTAGTTTGGGAACCTGAAGTTCTCATTGGCCTATTGACCTCCAGGAAGAAACAACCTAATGAAGTGCTGGATGTGAATCTAGATGATGAAAGAGGTGGAACCAGTCGTGCTCTGACCCTGTGTAAGGAAGTGTTGTCAGAAGAAAGCTAGAAAACAGTGCTTTGAACACAAAAACTTGAGCTCAGAGCTTTCATGTGAAAGGCTGTTCTCTTTTGGGTCAGATAAATCAGGAATCACTGCAATTGCTTTTGAGTTGTCACAGAAATGGTGCAAGCACACAAGAAGTGAAGTACCATTCTATTTAATATGTCTAAAATAAGACAGGCAATTTTGATCATATTTTATCTGATTTTTATCTGCAGGCTTTCTTTATTATGCTTAGTCATGACATTTATTCCATCTAAATCATGATCTTTAAATTTATGACTATAAACACACACATTTGTTTTCACCAGAATGAAGCACTAGCAAAAATTAGTGTCTTTTTTAAATTGTGTGCTGGGTCTTTATCACTTTTAAGTTTCGTTTATGAGAGCCAATGCACACACTGTTGATGAATCAGATTAGGAACTCTCACAGCAGGCACAGTTCAATTTCTACTGGGAAGCCCTGGCTATACCCAGTGAGGATTAGTGTTTCATAGCACTTGTCCTAAAACAAATGGTTTGAGTAATGCCAGTGCTGTATGTTTACACATCTTGGTACTTTAAGTGGTACTTGATTACATTGTATGAAATTCTAAATATATACCCAGGAAAATGAAAGGGAATAGAGATCTATATTTCAGAATATATTATGGCCCCAGTTCATAATGCCCTGTTGGAAAGATGAAAGTTTTAAACAGGTAACATGGTAAACTAGCTTTACAGTAGATTTGAACTACAGATGGGTTACTTGTTACAAGTTCAAAGAATTCCAATAAGACTAAAATAAAAATTAAAAAAATTTAAATGCCCAGCCTGTTTTGAAGAGTGTTTGACATTTATTACTTCCTTTGGCTTTTTTTTTTTTTTGAAAAATCTTGTGTGATTTAAGAGGACCAAACTTCTAACTGCTATAAAGTCAGAAATCAAATTAGTCAGAAAATGATATTCCCTTGTTACCAAATTTGATTCATGGAAAATTGTGGAGACACTCCCTTTCCCCAAATGATTTTTGACAGTTTTCTAAATCCGCTTTCAACTATCTTAGCTCTGAAGGTCTGGAATAGCTATGCCATGGGAAAACTCAGAAGGGAAAAAAGAAGAGCAAAGTATAATATATTACCCTTCAGCTTTTGGTTTCTCAAGCATCCATTCCTGCTTCACTAGGGAAGGAAAAACGTGTCAGATAGTCAGCCAGGAAGAGGTAGTGTTTGGCCCCTCACGATCAAGTTCCCACTCAGGGAGAAATGTCATTATAGGGTTTAGAATACATTTTATTTATGCCTCATAAACAAGTTTAAAAATAACACCAATAAAGAATGTTAACCTTATGCCGTCTCACAGTTTGTGACTAAAGGGGATAAGGTTACCAAAGCTACCTCAAGCCCTTTGAACTTGAGAGCCAGTGTGCATTTTTCTTTTCATTGTACAGTACAATAAACAGTAACCCCTTCCTTGCTACTCTAGAGTGTGTGGTAAGCTCCCTTTGTACTAGAATACTTTCAAACATATACTTACATTCACTAGGCTTTTGTTTTTCTTATTTGCCTTTAAAAAAATACTTTTAGAAAAACCATGATTGTAAAATCACAGGTTAAAGAATGTCCAAAGGATTTTTAGAAGTCAGAACAGTGATCAGATATCAGGAATTTTAAGAACTTTAACAATAGATTCATTATTAGAAATGAACAAGTTAAAGTAAATCATTACTTTTAAATAACAGCACAACTTTTATTATTATAGGGCATGTAACACAGCCACCCATACTGCCTTCATTTCACAAAGTTACATATCATTTATCAAGTCCTAAATACGGTGGAACAACATTCTTCAGTCTACCTTAACATGTTATTTCTTGTAAAAGAGAGTCACATTTATTGATTTTACTCTACATTTTGTATATATTTAAGTAGGTAAAGGGACTGCAAGTTTACAAAACCGCCATACAGAGGCTTCAGTCTGGATGTGATGTTGCCATCATCACATCATCACTGTCACCCCCCCCCCCAAACCACATGGTATTCTAATAACTCAAATGCTGACTACATGTTGCATTTTATTCCTGTGCTTTGTGAAAGGATTATAGATCTCTAGATACTCCACAAAGCTAAATAAAAAGTGATGGAAGCAGGGTTGTTTCATTGGCCATCATAATAAAAAGGACATTACAATTTTAAAAGTCTTGCCTATTTTACCAGTTGGCAAGGATCAGAAAATGGCAGTATAGCATTGCAGAATGCTTCTGGTTTTATTTTGAGCAAATAATTTTGTTATGGCTACTAAACTCTACACCATCTCTCTCTTTCTCATTCACATAATGAGACTGATAATGAATGTGACGTCAGAATAAAATCATAGGAGTTTTGCAATCAATGGAAATCACACAAGGACACAGAGGAGATCAGCCACTGAAGTTTTCTAGATTAGACCAAAGAGAAGGAAGAATGTAGACCTTAGAAATAGTCACAAAAAACTATCAATTTAAGTAATCATTCAGGTTTCAAATTTCAACAGAGTTGCTATGGTGTAACAGATGTGTTCCTGTACATTTTTAGTTAGAAATCAACAAGCTTTGCAAAAATGTCAAGGTTCAGGGTAGAAAGAGCTTGGCCATGAGTGTTGCCTTTGAGTGCAGATGATTTGGACGGAAATCCTAGGTGGAGACAGGTATAAGCTTTCCACAGTCTCACTTCTTTGTGCCTCAGTATAAATGTCAGCTATAATGGGGGCAAAAGACCCCCATTTTGACCTTACAAAATGGTTGTGAAGGTAAAGGAGCTGATTTATCTGCAGCTATTAAAAGAATATCTGTATTATGATAAATGATCAAAAATATTATTTCTACTTGCTGTATTCTTATGCACCTTTGAGCCAAGTCTTGTCCATGCCAGGACCATAATGTTCATGGGTCCTTCACTTCATGATGGTGATCTACTTTTAGGTTAAATGTTTAGAACTTCATCTGCATTCTGTCGATCCTTCCCTTAGATTTTGTATCCAGCAGTCAGAAATAGATCTGGGCAGGTTACCTTGCCAAATTTTACTTCATTAAAATTTGAAGAAAGCTATTAGAAATAATGCTGTCATGAATGTCATATAAATGTCTTTTGCTACATATGTGTAAGCCAGAAGACACAATCAAACTATTCATGATAGGCACGCAAAAATGAAGAGTTAATCCATGCTAATAAAAGCAGATTAGTATGGGTAAGTAATGACTGGGAGGGAGCATAGAACAAGCTTCTGAATATTGATAATCTTGTATATCTTGACTGGGTGGTGGTTATCTGATGTATCCATTTTATAAAGATTTATCAACTGACACAAAATGTGTACACTTTACAATTGTCAAACTAAAATAAAAGTGTTTTTAAAATGTTTGAAGAGATATCTAGAAGAAAGGATTTTCATAAAATACATATTATTTAAAATTCACATTGAGATATTATGAGCCATTTTTCTCTGAGTTCAGTGCTCAGAGAAGTCCCTAAGCCATTGTACCTCAACTGTCAGGTATAAGCCCCTCTAGATGAGGCCATGCAGTCAGCTCTATCTTCTTCATTCTTTTGTCTAGTTAGTTTCACTGACCTTCAAATTATTTCTTAATATTTACTGAAAACTTTAGTACTCATCTCATCTTTTCTTTCTTTATTACCCACTCAAATTCTATTGCAGTCCTATGTAAATTCAATGACTTTGTGTTTGCTCAGCTGACAACCTGCCCTTTCAATTCCTTTGTCTCATCTCCATTTGACTGGACTTCAGTGACTAAATTTCATAGTCACATTTGGGCCTTGTCATCACCAGGAGGGGTTTGGAATAAAAAACTGAGACAACTAAATCAATGACAGCCTCCTTCCTTCTGGCCTCTCATTCGGCTATTCCCAGTACAGCAGTTCAGTTGTTTTATTCTCATCCACATACCTGAGAGCCTGATGTTTCTATTTTCTCAATTGTTATCATTTATTTTTTCATTTCTTTACAATTTCCTTGTTTAGTTTATAATTCACTTTCAGGATTAATACCTCATTTTCCCAGACCAATTGAATTCCTTTGCATCTTTCTGCCAGACCCCAGTCTTGGAAAATCTGAACCACCTGTCATCTCCATGCTTCCACCAGAACTACTAGAGAAAATCACAAAAGGATGAAAGTTTATAACAGTACACTTTCACAATGGCCAACATCCTCAGGGCCTGATGCTTCCCCGTGATCCTTGGCTTTCCTCATCCTCATTCTCTGCAGTCCTCTATATAATTATTTCAAAGTGTGCTTACCTTTCTCACTGACAGCCTTTCTCAGCCTTTATTTCTCCCTCTCAAAGAAAATTTAACCACCTACTGCAGTGAAGAAAGTAATAACCATTGAATGAAAACTATCCCAACTTTTTGCCACCTAATGGATAAATGTAACTATCTCATCAACTATAATTTTCATTTTCTCTCTTGTTATAGAAGATGTTTACTTACTCCTATTCGAAGTGCATTCTGGACGTCATTTTCTATTTCCTTCTGTCGCTCTCACTCTAGTTTATATATCTTCACTCTCATAACTTTAACTCTCATTTCTGTATTGTATAATTCTTACAGTTATTCTACAAAAACTATCCTCCATACAAAATATCTTCTATCCCACACCCTTTTCTAGCTACTTCCCTCCTTTTTTAGCTCTTCCTTTCACAGTAAATATCTATATATCCATCTATATCTATATATATATATAATGTACATATATGCATACATGTATTTATATATAAAACATGTATAATACATATAGGCATGTATAACACATACAGTGTACATCCATATCTAACTATAATGTGTAATATATATGCATATATATAATACATAAATTATATGTCTATGTCTTACACACTTTTTGTCTGTGTAAAACTGATTTTACAAAGTTGCAGATAAGTAAAAACTAGGTAACCTAATCTCATAGACACTTTGCAAACCTTATTATACTTTATTGGGGTTTTGAACATTCTCTCTACCAGACTAGGAACTCTGCAAGGTGTGAGGGCTGGAGCTAGACATGTCTTTCTCCTTCTGTATTTCCAAACCTCTCGTGGTAGATGTTCAGTAAATATTTACTGCAGGGTTTAATTAATGTTATAAAATTCATTTCATGTTCTTTACCAGAACTTGCATTTATAAATATATTGACCTTTGTAGAAAGTATAATTCTAAGTTACATAAGCATGAAGGAAATATTTACTAAAGCTCTGAGAGCCACACTTTCCGATTCAACTTCTCACCTTTAGCATTCGAAAGTAAGCTGTTGAGTTTATATAATGCAACTTTTGAAAATGGGTAGGAGAGTAAAATAATGTATTTTATAATATCCAAAATATCTTGATTCTTTATAACAGAAGCCCTCAATATTTGAATGTTATCCTAAATAACTCAGGAGATGAGCACTCGTTTCTTTAAATGTATGGGGAAATATGGTTTTTAAAAATGATTAATATTCTTCAAGAATTAAAGAAACATCTTAGGTAAGCAGTAACTCTTTTGGCAGGTACATAACTATGAAGAAGAAACTGTTTTCGGCAATAGATCTAATATGTGTAACCTATTTTGTTGTATATGCTACAACAGATTCAATTTACCACATCTGGAAAAATGATCTTATTTTTTTCTTTGTTATTCTGAGGTTTCCCTTTATATGGATGTCAGTATTCTTCTACTTGGGTATGAATGGTTTTTCCATCTTTCATCTTTCACTAATGATTATCAATCCTACCTCTCCATGTCTGACTATTAAATTATATAACAGTATATGTTACAGAAACAGAATCACTGCCTACCAGGTAACAGTCAAGTGGTCTAATGCTGATCTTACTCCTACTTGATAATTTCCAAAATCTCTGCAGAGAGCAATGACATTCAAGAAAAATAATTGCTTTAAATATTTTATTTCCATCCATTCTAGCATCTAATCTTAGATTAATCTGAATACCAAAATAGTTACATAGCATTCTGTTTCTTTATAGGGTATTCTTTTTGCATTATAAAATACTTTTAAAGCCATATTTTTCTTAGAACTTTATTTATTTTAAGAATACTTAAAATCAAATTTTTCAGGTGATAACACAAAAATCTCTCTATTTTCAAAACTAAAAACAAGTATTTGATATGTTCTCTGCAATTGGTTTATTTTATTTTGCGGAACTTGATTCACATTTTTTATTATATTAACTCATTGTCTAAGTAGCAGCTCACAGTAGGATGGAAAGAAAGTCTAGGTTCTTTTGTTGTTCTAGATGAGAAGAGAGCCCCTATTTCTCGCAAGAATCCTATAGAGGAAGCAACCCAGGAAATTTTACCAGTTGCTCTGAGGATTTAAAAAAAAAAAACTAAACAAAATTGATTTTACTGCTTAGGAGAAGCCCAGCATGTGGTGAGGCTAGTTGAGTCACTTAATAATAAGTTTTGTTTAAAGAGTACTGGGGCAGTCACTAGATGTGTAGCATGGTTTCTGTGGGACTTCTGCTCCAAGGATAGCCTTTCAAGCTATAAAGAAATATAGTTTTCTTGAGTCAGCCTTCTGGCTCAAAAACAGTCTCCCTGTCTTCACTTAAGCATAGATGTCCTCACTTAAGGATAAATGAGAACAAACTGCTTTTCCTGGAGTCAGTTCTTCTGACCATGTGTACTGGCTTTCAGTCCTCTTGTCCATTTGGAAACAGAATCTTGGCTCCCAATCATGTAAATCAGCCCTCCTGGTTTCTAACCTGTTGTTTCTCAGTCAGAAGTCCAACCCAGATGCTCTGCTGATTACTTAACAAAGCATAGTACCTTATATCAGCAAATGATACTTTCCATTTTAACCAAAGCTCCTGTAAACCCCAAAAATCATAAACATGATAAAATTAAAGATAACCAGTTGCATAGCATAAAGAAAACCACAGTGTTATTGAAGCCATTGTATGTTAATATTTGACACACATTTCTCTTGTTGCTTAAATGACTTAAAAGACATCAGTTATATTTGAACCTGTTTATATTGTTACATTCTTATGATAAGAAAAGCACTATAGGAAGAGTAAACTCTATGAATTAGTTATGGTAATCTCATCTCCATTTCTTAAGAAGTCTTTAACTCTTCAGATTAGCTCACATCTGGCCATGGGTGTTTTTGTCAAATTAAACAGAAAACAAAAATAAAAACCAAATATCCCATAATCAACAAGTAAGAATTAATTCCTAATAGATTTGTAGCAAGTGATGAAATCAGAACAGCATACCATAACTCTGGAATTTTTCCATCATTACATATTTTTAAAATAACCTATTGGTAGAGGTAGGCATTTGAAGAAAGGTTCCAAACTTAGAAATAGTGAACTGTCAACTTATATTGAATTGTGAAAACAGATTAAAATGAAAATATAAAGTGCCAAGCTTGTTTTAGAGTTAAAAAAATAATACTGGCCTGTGGCCAAAATATTTGCTTCCAAATGTCATCTTTAGAACAATTTTTTAAACCCACTGTGATTGCCTCTCCCTCCTCTCAATTCCCAGCAGGCTAAAGCAGACCTCACATAGCCCTACGCAGATGTAGACAGAGAAACTGCTCATTATCAATCAACGAACACAAACAAGTTGAAGACTGCTCAGTTCCCCCTGTTAAAGGTAAAGAGGCTTAAAGCCTCCGAAGAGTTTATTATTCTGGGACTGAGATCGTCAAAGTCATTTGATTTTTGACTTGCACAGTAGCTACAAAGGTTAAATTGGGGTTAAATTTCCCAAACAAAATGGAAGCAATTAAACAGTTAAATAATGTTGCTTTATTTTTTGTTCGTTTTTAACACAGGTACCAAAAAAAAAAAGTATTAATGTCATCAAAATGTGATTTTTAAAAATATCTCTAACAAAAGTTATATATCAACAAATGCCTTTTGTTTTTAATTATGTTTTTACATACAATTTTTCACTAAAATTAACATCAGAATAGTATGAGAATATTCAGCCAATAATTTTATAAGTATTTTCTCTTTATAAGAAGATGGCTAAGGACCTCTGAAGTTTATAATTCTTGATTAGGTTGGAAAAACTTAGGCTTGTTGAATAAGATAATAATATTTGTTATGTTTGAATATGGTCAGTTGGAAAGAAAACCAGTCATAGAGTGAGAAGACCTGGATGTAATATGTTATACCAATTATTTCACATTCATTATCTCACTTGATTTCTAAGTAGAGGTAATGTACGTAATGTAGAGGGACATTTGACAAATGACAATTAAAAAAAACATAGATTATGTGATTTGCCCTATGACCACATATTTAGTAAGAGTTGGAGTCAGGCTCAAATTCACTTTCATTTCCATATATTACATGAAATCAGAACTAGAATTATGTTTTCTTAAGTAATATGGTATATTTGGCTTTATTGCTAATTTAAAAAATATTTTGATCGCATTATTAAAGAATAGTATTTTAGGACTAGAAACAAGTTGACATACTATCTGCTGAATCTTGTGTATCTGAAAAGAAGTGTCTTAACCCATCACCATGGGAAACAGAAGATCTGAATATTATGCCTGTATTTGAATATATTGACAATTTTTTTTTAATTTTACTATGACTAACGTAAGTCCCCTCCTCACTAAATCCTTTTCCAGATTGGTCTTAATTGCTATTCTGTGAACAGATACTCCCCTGCCTTAAGTTAATTTAATCAAAAAGAGTTTCAATGTGGAGGGTTAATAAAACAGGAAGAGTGGGTTAGAAGCATGGCTCCTTCTGATTCCCTCGAGAATTGGAACTCTACAGGTATCGAAGCAGGAAAGGGTTCCTTAAAGCAGTGGTCCCCAACATGTTTTGGGCCACGGTTCCGTTTAGTGTCAGAAAATATTTTCATGGACCAGCCTTTAGGATGGGATGGATAAATGCACAAAATAAAACTATGCGACCAGTGTTAAAAACTGTGGTATTTTTAAATATAATTGTTGAACTTACGATATTTATTAGACTAAGTTAAAGGAGGAACGAGCATGTCTACATTATTCAGGCTGTATTTAAATTTGTTATTCTGACAACGTTTCATGTCTGACATCAGTATGTAATATGATAGGTTCAGGCTCGCTACCAATCATGAATCTACGACAATAAAAATAAACATGAATCCACTGTGTACTCATATGCAACTTTATTAGAAGCGTCCTCTTAACATCACACCAATAACATAACATGAGTAACATCCTCTCTGCCTCCAAACACTTTCCAGTCACTATGGTAATGTTTAAACATGCCTTAAAAATAAGATACAACACAAAACCAAATATAAAATGAATGAAAAATACAACTCACCATTGTTATGAATATTGTAAGTTAAGGGTTATTTATTATAATTATATAGAATGAGAGATAGTAGCCTATTTCTCAACAACCATAACGCTAAATCAGTGGGAGCCCTGAGCTTGTTTCTCTGCAACGAGGCGGTCCCATCTAGGGGTAATGGGAAACATTGACACCGAAGTGTGTTGCTTATGTCCAGTCTATTCCATAATTTTGTTTTGGTTGCTGTCACTGCAGAAAATCCTGCTTCACGAAATAGGATGTCGGAATGGCAACAGGGTTTTTAGTGCTTTTGTGGCGATCTTGGGGTATTCTGCCATGACTTTAATCCAGAACACCGGCAGAGTTGTAGTCTCAAACATATTTTTAAGGCCGTTGTCATTTGCGATCTCCAGTAGTTGATCCTCTTCTCGCATAGACACGCTGGATTCACCTGGTTTGTTGACAAACCAGGTAGTTGGGAAGTAGCATTCAAACTCTTTTAAAAGCAAATACAGGTGATCATGCACCAGCTGGGACAATGAAGGCTTGGGCTCAGTCTCTTTCAAAATTCCCGCGAATATTTGAAATGTCAAATATACCCCTGTTCACGCGTCGTCCCCACACATCCAGTTTGGCTTTAAATGCAGCTACTTTATGTGCCAACTTGAAGACAGTTGTCATTTTCCTCTGAAGTGACCCATTGAGTTCATTGAGGAGGTTAAATATGTTGCACAAGTAAGCAAGTTTTGTGACCCGTTCCTCCTCACTGATGTGCTGCTAGCAGTGACTTTTTTCTGAGATAAATCTCTGCAGAGGCTCTCATAATTCAAACACACTGGCCAGGGACCTCCCTTGGGATAACCATTTATTTCTGTGTATAAGAGAAGGTGTCTGTGCTCCGCATTCAGTTCCTCACAAAGCTGCTTGAACAAGCGCAAGTGAAGGGCGTGTGCTTTGATGTGGTTAATAACTTTAACGACATCATTCAATATACTGTTAAGTTCCAGTGGTATATTTCAGCTAGTCAGCATTTCCCTGTGAATGATACAATGCGTAGACTTACATTCAGATGCAACCTCCTTAATCCGAGTAGTTAAACCAGATATACTTCCGGTCATGGCAGCAGCTCCATCTGTGCATATGCTGACACAAAAAGACCATTTCAGTTTTCCTGATATATAGTCATCCAGCGATTTATCAATAAATAGTTCTACGTCTGTGGTTTTGGTTGGCAATGATAGTGCACATAACATATCCTCATGCACATCCTCTTGATAAAGATAATGCACGTAAACAAGTAGCATTGCCTTGTTATCAATATCTGTAGATTTGTCAACCTGGAGAGCGTACCACGATGATTTATTAATCCTTTCCAACAATTGTGATTCAATGTCCTCTGCTACTTCCTCAATACGCCATGTGACGGTGGTAGCCGAAAGCGGCATCTGTGCTATCTTTTTAACCGCAGCCTCTCCTAGAAGTTCACGACAAATGTCTTTAGTGGCTGGAAGGATCAATTCTTCACCAATGGTGAGTGGCTTCTTAGCCTTAGCAATATGATTAGCCACCAAGTATGATGCTCTCAGTGTACTCACATTTATTGATGTAGTGGCCACCAGTAATTGTTTCTGTCCTTCTTGTTCATGCTTTTTTCTTTCGAAATACTAGAAGGCTTGTCTTTTAAAGTAGGGTGCTTGGTCTCCAAGTGGCGAAGCAGTTTTGAAGGCTTCATTGCCTCATTACTTAGCTGGTCACCACATATTATGCAGAGTGGCTTTGGTGCGCAAGAATCACCAGTTGCGATAAATCCATACTCCAAGTAGGACTCCTGGTATTGTCTGTTAAATAAAGCCTTCTTTTTCTCCGAGGTCATAGGTTCCTCTTCTGTCTCCTCACTGGCCCTTTTCCACTTCGCAAAAAACTTACGATGGAATTTTGTTTTTCACTGATTTTGCTAGTTTAAGGGTTTAATTTTAGCGGCAACATATCACATGACTGAGACAAGCATCAAGAGTGAGTCTTAGACGGATTTAACAGAGGGAATCTAGTCATTTTTAAAAAATAAAACATCATTCAGACTTAAATATAAATAAAACAAAAATAATATAAGTTATTTATTCTTTATCTGCAGACCAGTACCAAATGGCCCATGGACCAGTACTGGTCTGCGGCCCGGGGATAGGGGACCACTGCCTTAGAGGACCCTCAAGACTGGCACTCAGTCAAGTATAGAGAAGCACACTATTCCTGAGAAATAGGAAACAGAAAATAACAGCTACGTAAACTGTTACATATGATTTGCTAATATAGACACACCCAGGTTTCCTATTCCACATGAGGTTAGACCCTGCATTACACATGGCCAGATGTGGTGTTGCTCTGAACCAGATCATGCCATGAGGAAAGGACCAGTTACTCTGAGAAGCAGTTCTTTTTCTGTCTTTTTCTTAAGCCCTACTCTTCCTTACAGTGGGAACCCTGCACTATTAGACTATAAGTCTTAAGGAACCTGTTTCTGTGTCTCCTAGGTGAAGACCCTCCCAACCCACACTGTGTAATAAAAACAACCAAACAAAAAACAAAACATCAAAGAGTGAGATATTTTTAGGTGATATGTTTAAAGAAAATCTTTACCACTATAAACAATTATTGACATGCTGTTTATTGAAATGTGTTTGGAAGAATATGTCAACTCTTGTAGATAATTAAGTTAAGAATGCAGTTTTTATCTTTAGGCAGAATAACTAAAGACAAATTCTAGGGTAGTAACCTAAATTTACATCTGTTGACTCATAAAAAGACAAGTGAGGCTTCAGTTTATGTGAAAATATTTGCTTGGCTGGTGCCACAACCTCCCAGCAAAAGATTACACTTTTTCAGTTTCCTTCTGTTGTTGTGAAGTATTTGCTCACTGGAGGATGCTAGTCAAACACATGAGTGATGCAGAATGTGTTCATACTTCATTTGTCAGATGGTTTGGTCAAGAATTGAATGTTATTTATTTATTTTTAAAGATTTTATTTATTCATTATAGAGAGGGGAGAGAGAGAGAGAGACAGAGAGAGAGAGAGAGAGAGAGAAGGGGGAGGAGGAAGAAGCATCAACTCTCATATGTGCCTTGACCAGGCAAGCCCAGGGTATTGAACTGGCAACCTCAGCGTTTCCAGGTTGACGCTTTATCCACTGTGCCACCACAGGTCAGGCCTTATTTATTTTTTTTAACAGAGACAGAGGGAGTCAGAGAGAAGGATAGACAGGGACAGACAGACAGGAACGAAGAGATGAGAAGCATCAATCATTAGTTTTTTGTTGCGTATTGTGGCACCTTAGTTGTTCATTGACTGCTTTCTCATATGTGCCTTGACCATGAACCTTCAGCAGACCAAGTAACCCCTTGCTCAAGCCAGCAACCTTGGGTTCAAGCTGGTGAGCTTTTTCTCAAACCAGATGAGCCCACGCTCAAGCTGGCAACCTCAGGGTCTCGAACCTGGGTCCTCGGCATCCCAATCCAACACTCTATCCACTGCGCCATTTCCTGGTCAGGCTTATGTTCTTTTTAATTCCATTTAAATAATTTTCTCTCAAACAAAACATTAATAGCCTTTAAAGAAACAAGCTATAAATTAAAGAGAAAGGAGAGAAATGGATGGGGGAAATGGATATCAAAAAACAAGGGTTAATTATATTTATTAAGTGCTAGTTATATCTGTCATTTACCAGAAAAGAGACCACAAATTCCAGTTTGTATCTTTATTTTTATTTATTTTTTTGATAGAGACAGAGGGAGAATCAGAGAGAGAGAGAGATAGGGACAGACATACAGGAAGGGAGAGAGATGAGAAGCATCAATTTTTTTTGTTGTTGTTGTGTCACCTTAGTTGTTCAATGATTGCTTTCTCATATGTGCCTTGACCATGGGGCTACAGCAGAGCGAGTGACCCCTTGCTCGAGCCAGTGACCTTGGGTCCAAGCCAGTGAGCTTTGCTCAAACCAGATGAACCCACGCTCAAGCTGGCGACCTCAGGGTCTCGAACCTGGGTCCTCTGCATCACAGTCTGATGCTTTATCCATGGCGCCACTGCCTGGTCAAGGTCCAGTTTGTATCTTGAAGTGACAAAGATAGATAGCATGTAAGGTTATTTATCAGATGATGGCAAGGACATAACTATACTGTCCAATACAAATTAGAAAGTAGTTCATTGCATCACTTTGTTTTCCCAAGTGTAAATGTGCAAGATAGTCAATTTGGGTAGATGCAATCCAGAAGATAAATCATGTCTATTTCTATCATGTTGAAGAAATAATTTAAACTCAACACATATTTCACCTTCTACACACTGAGTTAGTAACCATCTGCAGTTTTTCAGTTATTCTAAAACTTGGACATTCTGAGCAGCCGCACTCTCTTGTGAAGAGCTACCTGGAGGCAGAGCGGTGGGTAATGTGGTCAGAAGTTTGGTGGCTCTCTGAGTTTATTCAAAGAATTTAGGGGCAGAAAAACTATTTATTCAACAGCTTGCAGATATTTCCCTGCTGTCCTTCCGCTGTTGATGAGCCAGTCAAGATATTTTGCTGTTTGTTAGAAAACTTTATCACTCTTTATTGTCTTACCTCTTCTTAATTAAAGGGTTTTGTTATCGAAATGTATTTTGTTTGAAAATCAGATAACTTTCACCACAATTACAAATGTTATACACACCAACTTTGGTATATCTGTTAATTCTAGAAACAGAAAATGAAAGAAATAGTTGCTACTTTGTTATATACTTACTTTTTCCACTGTTCTAAAATCTAAAATATGACAGCAAGGGCAGGAGCAGATATGTCAAGATGTTAAGGTTGGTTTAATCTTAATGGTGGCTATCTGAGTGCATGCTATATATAATTTTTTCTGTAAAGTTAAAATACTTATATTTTAAAACTTTTTAAATCCAAAAATCTCATTTTGCAACACCTGGACATTAAAAACATAACAACTAATTCACTTAATATAGGTGCCATTCAGAAGTACTTTAAAACTTTGAGACTAAGTCATTTTATGTTTCCTTTTAAAATAAACATTGCTTCTATTATTCTTTTTGGGGTTTATTTTGTATTTTTCCAAAGTTAGAAGCTGGGAGGCAGACAGACTCCTGCATGCACCTGACTGGGATCCACCCGGCATGCCCACCAGGGAACGATGCTTTGCCTCTGGGGCGTGGCTGCATTGTGGCCAGAGCCATTCTAGCGCCTGAGGCGGAGGCCATGGAGCCATCCTCAGTGCCCCGGCCAACTTTGCTCCAATGGAACCTTGACTGCAGGAGGGGAAGAGAGATACAGAGAGGAAGGAGAGGGGGAAGGGTGGAGAAGCAGATGGGCGCTTCTCCTGTGTGCCTTGACCAGGAATCAAACCTGGGACTTCCACATGCCAGGTCGATGTTCTACTACTGAGCCAATCGGCCAGGGCCTGACATCTATTTTTGCTGGATTGTTTTACTTTTTACAAAATTTTTATACATTGTACAATTTGATATTTTAGTCATTTTTTTCCTTAAACTTTCATGTCACCAAATTTTGCCACCATAATAATTTATGATGTCATTAATTATACTTAAAATCATAATGTATAATTATATTATATTGTATCATTTTATAATAATTATAGATCTAGTCTCCTATTATTGACATAAACATTAGTTTCAATCATTTTCTACTAAAAACAGCACTGTGATAAATAACTTTTTCAAAACCATCCTGATAACTTCTTGAAGACAATTTTAGACATTAAATTACAGGGTCAAACACAATACACACTTACAGTTCTTGTACATATAAAGTTGTTTTCTAGGATGTTATAATTTCTCCTCTGAGAAGATTTTGATAGTACTTAACTTAGCACACTCTACTAAACTAAGAAAAATAAGTAGTGTTTGAGATTTTTGTCAACTTAGAGTTAAAATATTAGCTCACTTTTATTTACATTTATTTCATTGCTTTTCAGGATGAAGATTAAAATTAATTTTGTATTGTTTGGTTCCTTGAATTTCTTATTTTAGAAATATCTTTGCTATAATCCAAGTGTTATTAATTTATATATGGATTATTAACTCTATGTTATATTTGTAACAAAGCAATGTTAACAATTCTTATTTTATTTTATTTTTGGCATAAATAAATATAAGATATGTAAGTAATGTTTGCTTGTTTGTTTTTACCACTTTTTCTTTGTTTTTGTCCTTTGGAAGTATTTGTGTTAGGTCACACTTCTTTTAGAGGTTTTAGGAAAGAATCCATTCATTGCCTTTAAAATTTGTTGGAGCTGTCTTCCTTGGCTCATGGTCATTTCTTTCATTTTCAAAACCAGAAATGTAACATCTTCACATCTCTCTTCTACCTCCAGCTTCACATGGCCATCGGCCTTCAGAGTGTGCCAAATCTCCCCAGCCTCTCTTTTATAAGGACTCTACTGATGGCACTTAAAGTTCACCTGGGTTAACTCAGGGACTCTCCTCATCTCAAGGTCTTGAATCACATCTGCAATGCTTTGACCACATAAGGTGACATTCACAGTTAGGACCTGGTATCTTATGATATCTTTGAGTGACCCTGATTCAGACTATTATAATCCTCTTTTAAAAACTATTTTTAATGAGCTGAATATTTATTTCTATATTTTGGGGGGCCTCATAATTCTCTCTCTTTGAATCTGATATATTTAGACTAGCTTTGGTGTTTGTCTTATAATATTCACAACAAATACTACTATTTATTTTTGGATACTGCGTATTTACTACTTACGTGTAAAAAGGTTATTTAAAACATTTGAGAATCTATATGACATATTTTTATTATAGTACATGTACTATTTTTAATTAAACACTTATTATTAAGATTAATAATACTATTAGGAAAAAACATGAGTTCTTTCCAAAAAAATTTTAGAAAAAGTAACTATTCTACCATATGGTATCAAACCTTAATATTTACTTGGAGACTGTAAATGTTTCTATAACTTTTTTTTAAAATCAGAATAGTCTTTCTCTAGACTCATAATGATGAATATACTGACTGTGTAAGGATCTGTGTCATGTGTGGAAACAAATTCATCCAAAGGTGGATTCACAAGATGATGGAAGTCAATAACGTTCTGTCTTTCATTCTAACTCATTGGATTTAGTGACTCAAATCTCATTATATTTCTAAAAATATATTAAAAAATACTATATAACCACAGTTATTGTTTTTGATGACCCAATATTTAAAATATGAAAAGAACCTTCTACCTATAAAATATAATTGACATTGTATTTTTCATCAGAATTATAATCAGATACTTCAAAAAGGTGAATTTATTATACAAGATTCTCAAAACTTATTCTGTAATTATTTGATCAAGTAACAGTTTTAACATTTAAAATATGTTATTAATTATCCATGTCTAACATTTTCATTCAGTGTTTGAGTGTAAAATGAGTGTATGACGTGGCTACATAGAATGGATTACTTTTAGTGATTAAAATTGCCTCTGGACAGAAGAGTATAACTTATTTGCAAAAGTCTTTTGCTGAAATTATTCAGATAAAATGTCTAGTGTTTCATAAATTAAAAAAATAACGTTTTTGTTTTACCTAAACAAAATATTTGTAATTGTATTATTTTGGGATTGAGCAGAGTATTCTGAAATATGTTCTTAATATTATTATCCTAATACTTTCCTTAGTCTGCATTCTTTAAGTTCTTGACATTGAAAAATACCTTAAATCATAGTTTTCACAGATAGTTAAAAAAGACAGATTCCATAGTATGTACTTTTTAAAATATGCTTATATATGTGGTAAAATATTTAAAATATTTTTGAAATACAGAATTAGCATATAAAAGCTCTGCATTTCTATTTTTACTTTTAAAAATTGTTATTTAGTATTACATATGAATGAAAACCAGTAATCTATTCATAAGCTTTACCACAAACCAAGGGATTTGAGGCAGCTGATTGAAATATATGAATACAAATTACACAGTGGAGAAAAATGAAAGTGTTAGTTTAAAGTGGTTAGTAGTATGTATTAGTAGAAGTGACTCTACAGTTGTTTACCTGAAATAGTATGCTGAACATGACAATTTAATGGAGGTGTGATAACAGAGACAACTAGACTAAAAATCATAAAATACTAAGATTAGTTGATATATTAATAACTACTGAAAGATATAGATAGATAGGCAAAAATATAACTGATACATAGAAAGGTATAGATATACAGATATAGATATCTAGAATAATACACTGATATATAGGAATAGCAACAGTGTATAAGTCAAAGTGAAAAATATGGTTACTGCTGTTGTACAATTCAATACTGTATTTTTAACAAAGCACAATTTGTACTATATTTGTTAATTATTCCCAGTGTAATATGAATAGTTAGTTGATTTTTAAATATTTTAATATAAAATTAGCATTTGCATTTCAAGTGTTCTTTTAAAATATGCTTCATAGCGTTTATAGTATTTAGATTTAACATAGTATTTTCAAATATGTTAGAACCTGATTCACAGGAAGTATTTTTCTTTATCAGGATACTATAAAAAAAAAACCATTGCCCTGGCCGGTTGGCTCAGTGGCAGAGTGTCAGCCTGGCGTGCAGAAGTGCCGGATTCGATTCCCGGCCAGGGCACACAGGAGAAGCGCCCATTTGCTTCTCCACCCCTCCCCCTCTCCTTCCTCTCTGTCTCTCTCTTCCCCTCCCACAGCGAGGCTCCGGGAGCTGGGGATGGCTCCTTGGCCTCTGCCCCAGGCGCTAGAGTGGCTCTGGTCGCAACAGAGTGATGCCCTGGAGGGGCAGAGCATCGCCCCCCCCCCATGGGCGTGCTGGGTGGATCCCAGTCGGGCACATGCGGGAGTCTGTCTGTCTCTCCCCGTTTCCAGCTTAAGAAAAAAAAAAAAAAAAAAACCAGATAATTCAGTTTACTTTCAACTCAGTCATTACTCCACTAAATAATTCACTTGACTAAAAAGTTACTCTGACTTTTAGAGATATCTTACCACTAAAGTGGTACATAGTCCAGTATTTCACATTTTTCTAATATGAATCACATAATGATGGATTTTCTATTATTACATAAATCAAAAAGAAAATGAAGCATGCTTAGCCTTGCTCATAGCTGCATTAAACAGGTTATACCTGTTAAACTGATGAGAAAAACAAGACGGAATGATAATAATTGACTTGTCTTTTGTCATATAGCCAATTAGGAATGATGGAAAACTGGAACTTCAATTTCTGCCTTTAGGTCACATAATTAGTAAGCAGTGGGCCAGTTTTAAACCCATATTATTTGCCTTAAAATCCAGACCATTTAGTCTCTGACATGCTTTTATTATTAGATCTTGTAAAAACTCAGATGTCCAGAAAGCATAGAGCTAAATAGTCAACCAATTTGTGGGGAATAAATTTTAAAGTTGGTTGAAGCATATTTCAACATACAAATTAGAGGCATTAGACCTGTTTGACCAGGTGGTGGCACACTGGATAGAGCATTGACCTGGGTTGTTGAGGACCCAGGTTCAAACCCAGAGGTCACCCACTTGAGCGTGGGTTCACTAGATTGAGTGCGGGATCATTGGCTTGAGCAAACAGTCACTGCCTCCGCTGGAGCCCCCTGGTCAAGGCATATATGAGAAAGTAATCAATGAACACCAAAGTGCTAAAACAAAGAATTGATGTTTCTCATCTCTCTACCTCTCTCTCTCTCTCTCTCTCTCTCTAAAGAAAGAAAAAAAGATATGACTCAAAATGGCCCATTTATTTTTAGTTTCCAGTTTCTTTAATCACACCAAAAACATGTTAGCATATAAATTAATATTTTAATAATTATACTTTCATTTGCCTGTTGTGGGAAAAACAGCTATATTTGGCTTGCTCGCTTGTGTACTGGCTAAAAGCACTTTGCTTAATTAGTGCCCGAGGACACGGCAGAGGTACGTGTGCATATCCGTAGGCTGTGGGTGCTTGTGCTCAGGGGAGACTGTGGATGGCGGACTTCCTGCCTGCCACTGTAAGGAGTTGTTTTTGCTGTTCGTTTGCCTGAGAGGCAGTTTCCCCTGCTTGTTTGTTTGTCCACCATTGCAACACTGTATTAAATGGGAATGGCCCAATGCTTTCTGGCTCTGAAGATTCTCTACCATCTGCCGGAATCCAATGTGGACCTGCCTGGCCTTGGCCACCAGCATTACACCTGTATAATGGTTATTCTTGTTCTCAATAATCAGCTTTCAGAGAAATATTAATCAGTGCTATCTAACAAATCATTGCCTCCTCACTTCTTCTAAAAAACCCATTTATACTATTATCTGTCCCTAATGGTATATAGAGTTTTCTGTTGCTACTCTATAGGGTGGGGCAAAAGTAGTTTTACAGTTGTGTATATTCAAAACAATTTATTCTTGTATTATTTATTAATTACTATATTATTTTTATATGAACAACTGTATACCTACTTTTGCCCCACCCTGTAGATTACCCACTGTTCTGTACTCAAAAACAATTGAAAACATGATCAACAAGCCTCTGAAGCACTCAAACCTACCTGACCCAGAAAAATCACCTACGCTCCACCACACCTGACTTCACCATACAGTCCTGCTATTTGTTCATCTAGTGACTTGTGATATCACTGTCTTCTTTTTATGAATGTGTTTTCTTATAATATTCTTAGCCCCATTGCCATTGAAATTTTAAAAGAATCCCAAAAGCCAGTTTTTATTAATTGTATGTGGGTCTCAGTGTTTTAACTGTAAGGTACACCATAGTAACTAAAGGCATAGACTTTGGAACATGACAATCATGAGAATAGTGAAAAATTAATAAGAATTTATATTCCAAGTGAATACCAATCTCCTTATCTTGGTCAAATTAATATCACAGTTGGAAAAATCCAGGTATTTTAGAATAATGTGGCTCTTTAGTTGTGGCTAGTAGAGTATTGAGGAGATGAATATAACTTGTGAACGAAATATGAAGTTTCAAGGGAAGGTGAAAATGACAGCTTGGAGAAAAGGCATGGAATGTCAAGATAGTAATATTCTTCCTTTCTTGCAAAAGGAGGCCATCACAATCAGAACTTTTGCAACTTAAAGTTGACTATGTGACTGAAGGAAAAGAGAGCTAGAAATCTCTGGTAGGTGACAATTTTAGATATCTTGTAGAGAGGTGGCCATATAGGCCAATATAATTGGAAATGTAAAGGAAATAAATAGCACATCATACAAAACTGACTTCATTTGTCCATTGACAAATTTGTGATAGGCATATAATCAACACAGATATGGTGACTAGCTATGAAGCATCAGGAAGTAGAAGTTCAAGAAGTCTGAAGTTTTAAATCCAAAGCAAATAGAGGATAGTGATACAATTTAAAACTGAAGAAATAGAAGAATGAAGTAGTAGATAGTTTCTATACATTTAATCTTCACAATAACCCTATGAAGTAAGTACTCTTCTGCATTTCTTTATGGAAAAAATAAATACAGAGAGGTTGTATAAGTAGTGAAAATCATACCCAGTAGGAATGTGGGTTTTGAGTTGAAGACATGTTTAAAAGCATTTCTGCTTGCTAGAGTATCCACCAGAAACGTAATTTTTATCCAAGATAATATATGCATGCAAGATAAGTTTTGTTCTTGACCAATGAGTATTTTTTTTTGTTTTTTTTTTTTTGTTTGTTTGTTTTTGCATTTCTCTGAAGCTGGAAACAGGGAGAGACAGTCAGACAGACTCCAGCATGTGCCCGACCGGGATCCACCCGGCACGCCCACCAGGGGCGACGCTCTGCCCCTCCGGGGAGTCGCTCTGCCGCAACCAGAGCCACTCCAGCACCTGGGGCAGAGGCCAAGGAGCCATCCCCAGCGCCCGGGCCATCCTTGCTCCAATGGAGCCCCGGCTGCGGGAGGGGAAGAGAGAGACAGAGAGGAAGGAGAGGGGAAGGGGTGGAGAAGCAAATGGGCGCTTCTCCTGTGTGCCCTGGCCGGGAATCGAACCCGGGTCCTCCGCACACTAGGCCAAGGCTCTACTGCTGAGCCAACCGGCCAGGGCCCGAATGAGTGTTTTGACGATTAAAAAGAGAATAGATAACTGAAGAAAGTGTCGTATGGTTGAGAAATTTCACATTGCCCTGCCTTTTATCTTTTGGTCAGACCAAGTCTTTAGGTCAGCAAATAGGACAAAGAAGTTCTAATCAATTATTGAAATAACCTGAAAAAAAGAGTAGAGGAACTCCAAGAGCATTTCATCTTAATAACTTGTCATTTTCCTGTTTTAAACAATGTTCTACATTAAATTCATTCTTTGTTACTTAGTATACCTAAGAAGGGCTTTGACAAATATCAAAAGCCATGGATCCTACTCTAAGGATAGGGCTGGCCCTTGGCACAGACTGCTGGCAATAATCTGAGGTGATGTTGAGAAAGGAAAGCACCTAGAACAGCAGAGATGACTAAATGTTTGTGAAACAGGAACCTGTGTTTGTGTAAAGCATTCTTTTACATTTAAACAGAACTTGGAGGCATTTCAAGAAAATGAATGAAAATGCAAACATCAAATGAGTTTTGTAAGAAAATTAAAAAGAAAAAAAATAAGAAGGAAAATTTGTCTCTCGGCCAAGTTCTGCAGGGTTGAATGCGGTGGTTTCCTAGGTACTGGGGTTTAAATGAAGAACATTTTAAAAGAAGGGATAGTATTGCTCTTGCAAGAGTATATTTGTGGGGTACAAGCTTGTTATTTTTGTTGCTCAAATCTATATATTTACAGATAATGTGTGTGTGTTAGTGTCTGAACAATATATCACAGAGATGTGCTCAAATCTGTAATTCTTGTCATGAATTCTTACATTTCTGCTTGGAAAACTGGATGTTGTAGCTTTCTATACTTTGAAACAATACTCTCAATTGGACACAAATTTAAAAATATTATATTTATTGAACTGAATATTTTGCAATATTTGGTAAACCTTCTTAAGTGATGCTTTTTAATTTTTATTTTGTCAGATACCAAAAAGTTATGCCAGCTTTCTTTTAATAAGTATTTTATTTAATGATAGCATACATATATACATACATATATTTATAGTCTTTTGTTTTCAACACTTTTCCATCTGTCTTTCTTTCTCTCTTTCTCTGTCTTCTCTATTAAGAATCAAGGCTAAGAACCAAGACTAGGAATTCCATTAAACCCCTATGGGAAAAGTATTTTTCTATTTCCCAAAGTGACAGCATCACTTTTCAGGATCGGAGGTGATTTCCTACAAAACCTGGCCTTGACTTTGTCTCCTGTCCCGTACGCTCAACCCATTAAATGCATACTCCTACTTAGCGAGCACAGGCTGATGTTCCCAGGGCGCTAATTTATCTCACAGGATTTAGACTTTCCAGTCCTTTCTGGCCTCAAATGTTTTCTCATTCTGTCCACAACATTTTTGTCAATCTATCACACTGGAAACTTTCCTAGGACATCTGGTATGTCTTATTAATTAGCATTTAAATAGTGTAATAATTCTCTTCTTAAAAATTAAATGAAGAAGATGAAATCTCATCTTATTTTAGAGTTGGAAGCTATAAACACTTTGTTTGTTATTTTCACTCCTTGAAAAATTATCATCTAAGCATTCCTCTTCCTTCTGATCATCTTCCATTTGACAGCGACTTATCTCGAACTAGCCTCATGGATTCTTACTCATGGCCTACATTGTGTACTATTACAAGATTGTAATCTGTCTTCTTTCTATATTCTCATACTCTGTGGATAGACACATATTTATTGAATACCTCTATGATCTAGGAACTGTGCTTGGAACTGAAGTAATAAGACCACTAAATCACATTTTGATGTTTAAGAACATCAAAAGATATTTGGATAATAATATGTTAAATTAACCATTTCAGTAAAGTGAGATATGTGCAAACAAATATATTTAGTTGCACCATGGTTGGTGTGATTCCCTGACTTTGAGATTGAGGGATGGGCTCAGGGAAGAAGTATCAGGTAAAAAGATTTTGAAGTATAATTAAGGCTTCTCAGTCAGAACCAGAACAATATGGAAGTCCTGCCAAATGGTTAGATTGTTCAGAAATGCTACACTGTGGTACTCTAAGATTTGGGGTAAATTATAAATATGTTGAAATAACTGGAGCAGACCACTAATGAAAAATATTAAAGAATAAAATTAAAAACAATGACAAGAGCCAGATTATTAAAGACTTTCTTAGAAGGCTAATGAAGAAAGCAGTAAAAGACTTTGGGTAAGAAAATAATTATAAATTTTCTTTTTAATCAGATAATTGTTTAATCAAGGCTACAATATCTGAAGTTATTGTAAAAGTGTAACCTGAGATTGCTAAATCAAGGCAATGGTAAAGGATAGGAGCAATGCCACACAGAGTATGGTTAGACAATGAAATCAGAAGAAAATGGTGATTGATTCGGTAAACTATATTGAGACAATTAAGAACTAAGATAACTGAAAGGATATGATGACTTGGGATTATTATGCACCTTAGTTAAAGGTACAAGTGAAAGAGGAGTGCTTTATTTGGCATAATAATCAATTAAAATTTGCCCCTTTTGAAATTGAGTCCCATAGAAGGTATCTTTGTGAATATGTCTCCAAAGCAGCTACAAATATGAGTTTTGGAGTTTGAATGAGAGGCCATAAGATTCCATTATGATAATTACCAGGAAGTAAAAAATATTTTAAAGAGGATCCAACTGGGAAACTAAAGTCTGTTGAGTGACATATGATGTAAATCAGCAATCCAAGATTAAATTTGATTGATAATAAAACTGAAGGAAAAGAGTATTTTATCTATGATATTCTAGTAACTGTCATTTCACTAACTGTGTATAAAAGAAAAATTACTCATAGGCCTTAATTTTTAAATTTTATTTATTATTTTAGTGATATTAAACTTCTAAAAAATGGCATATAATTATCTGCGCTAATAAATTTCTGAGTTATAGTGCTCTTTCTTATTCTCAAGATAACTCAGGAGATACATTCCAAGATCCCCAGTGTATGCTTGGAACCACTGATAGTGCTAAACCTTATATATACTACTATTTTTCTTGTACATACATATCTTTGACATAGTATAATTTATAAAATAGTCAGTGAATAACAATTAATAATAAAATAAAAAATTATACTGTAATAAAAGTTATGTAAATGTGGTATCTTTCCCTTCTATCTCTCTGTCTCTGTTTCTGTCTCTGTCTGTCTCTCTCTCTCTCTCTCTTTCTCTCCCTGATAACCTAGAGGACTACTGAATGACTAAGGGGCAGGTAGTGTATACATTGTGGATCCTTTGGACAAACAATGATTTTCTTGCTGAGTAGGACAAAACAGGACAGCATGACATTTCATACATTACTCAGAAGGTACAAATTCTAAAATTTATGATTTATTTCTAGAATTTCCACTTAATAACACTGTTGAACCTGGGTAACAGAAATCTTGGAAAGGCAAACAGAAGATAAGGTGAGGCTACTGCAGTTGTCTTTATTGTCAGGTGAAAATGCTACTTCTCAAAAGGAAACTAGAAAAAGTAAAACTGTTTTTTGCCAAATATTAAAGCAACTTTGCAAGTATCTCCATATTTGTCTAGCCATATATTGTGTGACTTCCTATCCTGCTAGTTAACTATTATGGGGAAATACGTGATTGAAAAGGCAATCCCAAATAAGTATCCAAGCAAGCTATGAACAACACATGTACTATATTATAAGAGGCAAGGTCTTGGAAGAAACAGCACACTCAAAATGGGTAATTTGAGGAAAGTTTAACAAAGGGACATTTACAAATATGTGGGCAGGGTGCAGAGGAATCAAAAGGACAGGGTGGAAGGTGAAAGTGTTTACAGAACTTGGAAAAAGAAGAAGAAAGATAGGGAAATAAACACAAGACCTTCCTCTCCATTTTTTCCCTGAGCCTTTCTGATGCTGGTAATCCCCATGGGCAAGCCCCAGATAGAAACCAGAGGACACAGACCAACTGATTGAGTGTATACCTGTACTCTTAAGCACCTTGAACACAAAGAAGAGAAGATAGAGTATTTGAAGGGTCAAAGAGAAGATTCTAACACATGTATAGTTTATTTTTTAACACTAACAATGATGTAGCATTTAATTTAAAAAAACACCTTGGTTTCTTATTAACTTGAATTCATTAGTGCAAAATAAATAACAAAAGAATATCAGGTCAGTTGGGTATTGTTGCAGGTTCCTTAAGGACCCTAAATCTTGGTCCAGTGTTGATTAAAAATATTTCTATTTTCTAGTTTGACATTCACTATACTTGACACTTCCTAATCCACCCATGACTCAGATCTCTATTTATTCCTGGCTCACGTTCATGCAAGCTCATTGCACTTTGCATCACCCCATTGTAGAGCACATCTGTGTTGCCATATATCTGCATCCCCCAACCCCAGCCATATTTTGCCATTCATACAGTAGAACAGAAGTTCTCATTGAAGCATTAAAGGGGCATTTATGTTTAAATGAGTTTTTCTTTGTGTCTCATTATCTGTTGCCTTTTTTTTTTCCAGTCTCATGCAAGTTTTCAACTCTCCCCTGGCCTCACACACATAACCTACCAGCCCCAGTAGGGAAGAGAAAGGAGTGACTCAGAGGTGAAGGTCTCAGTCTGGACAGAAGGCAGCATTTCTATAGTAGTCTGATAGTGGAATTACCTATGTCCCCATGTATAAGACACACCTTAGTTTTGGGGCCTGGAATTTGAAAAACAAACAAACATGTATTACATAAAGTTATTGAACTCAAGTTCTATTCATCATAAAATTCATACAACTCTTCATCATTTTCAAAATTCCCATCCATTAGCTTGCCCTCATCCGTGTCTGATGACGAATCACTATCTTCAACAATGAGCACTAAAACATGCGTGAAAAAGCAAAAAATGCAAGTAAAAAAACTACAACCACTGTATAAGACAGACCCAATTTTTAGACACCAATTTTTTTTGGAAAAGGGTGTGCCTTCTATACGTTGGGAAATGTGGTACTTTGTGTAGGCAGGGTCTTTCTAGTTCATGCAATTCAAATCACACCTGTGGTACTACTCAGTAAAGAAATAATCCCCTCTCCTGGGCATCAGGGCTAATACCTTTAAAAAATGCATGTGCGGTTACTTACCCAGAGTTATTGCAAAAAGACTCCTGACTATGAGTCCTGTTTTCAAGAGTGAACTTAACTTAGTAATAAAGTATCTTTCATTTACTAGAGTTCAATAGAATAAAATGAGGAGATAGAATATTTCCAGTAAGCTATTTCATTAAAATTCATTTTGTTTCTTCACTCATCACACAAGTCATATATATAATATATATTATCTGATATAATATATATATATTAGTTTTGCAGTTGTTTCAAGAAAGGAGATAGCAAATAAATGCTTGTTGTGTCCAAATCAAGATTACAAATCTGACCTGCTTTGAGATAAAAAATATCTTGATGGACTCTTAATCTCTCTTGAGAAAGACTTTATAGAACAATCACTTGTATTTTCTTCTATGCTATTGACTCTCTCTTTTTAAAAAATAAAACCCAACTGAACAGAGAAAACTTGTTTTCTACCAAAACCCGTCTAACTTGTAACCTATACCGTTCATTTGAAAGCCTTCATTTATCATTCATAAATTAACTTTGCACAGGATAGCTCCTCTCATTCCCATTGCCTTTCTGTTCTATGAAGAATAAACCTCAAACATTAAACAAATAATGAGACTTGAATCTATGAGGCATGTTTAATGCAAAAAGGATTTTAATGACATTTCTATAATTAAAGGCATTAATAACTGACTATAAATCTTAATTCCCAAATGCCACAGCCATTAGGAGTAGAATGATATGTAATTTGTACAAAATGTTTTTAAAAACCTTATTCCAAAATCATCTTACATTCTTTTATAAAGCTTCAAATATTGGTTATTGAGAAGTAAATATCAGATATTGATTATAGAACATAACTATAAATATATTATGCAGAATGATTGTATGTCTGAGTATCTGATTTTTCATTTGAATGTGGTTGTGGTACCACCACCATAATATTGGCTATAAATCTTTTCCCAACTATTGAGTGCACTTTAAAAATCATTCTTATTTTATATAATGATACATCAAGAATTTTGATTTCTGGGCAACAAGCTACATTGAAAAACTATATAGATGTGAAGATGTGATTTTTACTGTATAAATACATATTCTTGTAAACTATGCCTTATAACTTTATTGTAGACAAATGTTTAAAGTGCTTCAAAAAATTCTATGGAATTTTGCAAGCCTGTGTTCTCCCAGCTCCTGCTTTTTGTAAAGCTTTATGGGCTCAGCTTGTACATTTAAAGACATTTTCTTTAAAGACTTTCTTATAGGAGAGTCCATAGCAAAATGTGTGATTTCTGACACCTTTCCTGTTCCCAACAGCACCATTCTGAATTTATGTTCTCGGTCCTGAATCTTTCTCTCTAGGGACAGAGAAAACAGAAAGTCTCATTTAATAGTTAATTTCTGATTTGCCACCCCTTTAATACTGAAAACTCTTAAAGATTTGGAGAGATATCATTTCAGACTTCTACTTTTATGGTGATTTACTATCTTTCCAAATACTCTCACACAATTAAAATCTACCTTATATACAATCTGTATATTGAAATTAAATAAGAAGATACATTTTTGTATGGCTTTCAGTCATGTTCTCAGGGGAAATCTACCTCATAGCCAACTAATAAATAATAATGTTTAAACTTGGCATCCACCACTGTTTAAGTGTTTCTCAGAAATTAGTCCATTAATCTTCATGTGACTGCTTATAAAGTAGACAGCAAGTTATCTTTAAAAAATTTTTTTTTGTAAATGAGAGGAGGGGATTCCTGCATGTGCCCCAACTGGGATCCACCTGGCATCCCCTGCCTGAGCCAATGCTCAAATCAATCAAGCTATTTTTAGCACCTGAGGCTGACACGCTAAGACCAAGTGACCTAACCTCAGCTCCCCGGCTGATGCTTAAACCACTCAAGCCACTTGCTGTGGAAGTGGAAGAGTGTAAGAAAAGAGAAAGGATAGGGAGAGAAGGAGACAGTGGCTTCTCTTGTGTGCCCAGATCAGGAATTGAAACCAGGATGTCCATATGCCAAGCTAACATTCTATCCACTGAGTCAACCAGCCAGGACCAACAGCAAGTTATTTTATTCTTCCCACTTTCTTCTATTATTCCACTCTCGCTGCCTAGTATTTTGTACTGTTGTACCCACATCATTATAGGCAGGTTTCTTGCCTTTATCTCCAAAGAACAGTGCACAAAGTTTTTTGAGCCTCTGTGCTCCCTTCTGTGAGATGTTCCAGGATGTTCACATCAGGCTTTCAGGGTCTGTTCAGATGGTGAGGCACATGATTGGTTCATATAAAGTCATTGTGTATACTGTATGAGCTCTGAGTCAATGGCAGCCATACTCTGGGCAGGTAAAAGAGGACATAAGAGAGAAAATGGTGATGGCCAGAGACTTAACTTGGAAAGTGAACATACAATATAGTGTACAGAAGATGTGTTATAGAATTGTGCACCTGAATGAAACCTTATCATTTTACTAACCAGTGCCACCCCAATAAGTTCAATTTTTAAAAATTGGTAACTAAAGGCTTGGCCAGGTATCTCAGTTGGTTAGAGCATCGTCCTGATATAACAAGGTTGCTGGTTTGATCCCCAGTCGGGGCACATACAAGAATCAACCAGTGAATGCATAACTAAGTGGAACAACAATTTGATGTTTCTCTCTCTGTCCCCCTCTCTCTCTAAAATCAATATATAAATATTTTTTAAAAAGAAAGAAAATTACCTCTCCATTTTATAAGCAGAGCCTTGATGCTCTTAAATGAAATCCTGACATCTCTTCTGCATTTATTCTTTGCTAGTTGTGAAAGAGATATTCCACCAATGGTAGAACAACCCTTAAAAACCTGCTTTGTTTCTGTCTTATGTGTCATTCAATAGGAATAAACTTGCTTTCCTAAATAGATAAACTTGTTTGGGATTTTTAATTTCTTACCACAACTCTGGATGTATTATTTTTGTTTCTCAGGAGAAAAATCAGTAGCATATTGAGATCCAGCACAATGAATAAAAGGTTTATTTAATTATGTGTTGCTTATATTCAGAGCTATGACCACAAATTCAGATATTCTGATCATGGTTCATTTTTTCTTTACAGAATATGTGATGCATTTCTAGAATTATATTAAATCTGAAACTGAGAATAACAGGATATATAAATATTAGAAGTCTCTGATTGATTATAAAACCAAAAAATTAATTCCATTTTTTCTAGAAACACATTAAGTACTCTTTTTAAATATTTTTTATTAGGGCTATAAGAAATCAGTTCTTATACTTCCCAATTCTTTTATTCATCAACTTCCTTCTAATGACTTCGACTTCTAGTACATATTCCTGAGCAGAATATAAAGCAGGCTCATCTTATTTTTATACTAGGAATTGGACTATTACCTTATTATATACAGTACTGATGGCTCACAATCCCCACACATCCACAGATTCAAGGGGAAACCAATGACTCAATTAACTTCTACTTGAGTAGTTACCAGCTGTTGGCGAAAAGGTCTGTGTACTAAAGAAGGCATTATTCAATATAAGAGTGACACATGAATAAGCATGAAGTCACATCCACCTCCAGGTGAGTGATGTGACAACAAATATCATTTATTTTATTACAGGTACTTGAAAGGGAGTTCAAGGTGTCCTAAATCTCTTTCTTAATACTCACAATGCTAAAGAAGAAACTAGAATGGACATACATGGACCTGTTTAATGGATTGTGTATAGTTCTTACGGAATATTTTCATAGGAATGTTTTAGTTCTGTGTCAATGCTCATTCATCATGTTGTTTGTTTTTTGAAACCTAAATAGAACAAAAGATTAACTGACCTCTTACACTTTGGTATATTTACCAGACAATTTCTTATAAATAATTAAATCTGGAGAATATGGGGGAGTTATAAAAACACCTTAATTCCTTTGTGTCATGCAGAGAATACTATTAGTACTACAATGCTTAATTTTTTTTAATTTTTCTATAATTCACAAAGTGGTAACCTTTAATTGTAGGCAGAGTCCATGTCCTTTAAGTTACACCTTCTGATCAAGAAAATATGAATAATTTATTGAGGAACATAGTCTACCATAGGTCACTTTTATGCTCTCTTTTTCTTTTAGTATAAATTAGTCACCTTTAAATTAATGTGAATACAACATGAAGAATAGAAAGCAAATATTGCCTTCAAATAAATGATTAAGTTAAAGATGGAGAAAGGTGCATGAGAAAATAATATTTGGTTTATACTTAGCATCTGAAAAATGTACGGTTGTGGTAAGTTATTCTATTATCTTTAAGAATTTTTAATATATACCTATAGATGCATTTTAAGCTACTTCTTGGCCATGTACTTTCATTAACATATTGGTCCCTGCTTTTGGCAAGATTTCATTTTTGTAATTAGGCTTATGTATACCTGAATATATATTTCAATAGAAGTAGTAATACAAGTCTCAAGGTTTTCTACTGGTGAGCCCTGCAACTGGGTTCAGTTAAGATAAGATTTGTATTTTATTTCAAAACTATGATATCATCTTATCTTTCCTAAAGTTCACGATATCTGAAATTCTCTAAATGTCATGTTAATTTTATTATCTTTGTTCCCCATATTGGTTTCATATGTTGAAGTCTTAGCTTTTCACTTAGATATAAAGTATTCCCTTTCAGAGCTTGTCTCATGGAGTTTTTTAAATCTCTATTTTAACTGGCAAACTTTTATATCTAGAAATACAATATTTGAGTTGAATCTTGAAATATAAGTAACTTAATTCTTATTTTTGATGTAATTATATAAATCTCATCAAAAGAGTTTATTTTCCTCTTGAATGTAAAAGAATCAGAATATTTGGAAACATATTGTTAGTAAGATATGGGCTCCATCAATGGGTTAATTTCTGTATTGATCACAAAGAGAACAGTTTACAGACCAAGGTGACATGTTGGATAAGTGTACGTGCATACGCAAGAGCGCACGCGCGCACACACACACACACACACACACACACACACACACACACAGAGTTCTCTACAGAGAATGGAGACAAGCCAGTTTCAATACTAGAATAGTTTTTTTTTCTGCTTCACTTCTGAAAACCTTAAGTCAACTTGCTATGACTATAATCTATGTTGGTTTTCTTATTGTCAGCTGTCTCCTTCCCTTCCTTGTCTTTAGTTCTTAACCTTTTAATAAAAGTGCAGCTCTCCTCTTAGTCCATACCTGCTTCCTAGGTTGCCATGGTGAAGGATTCTGCTATAAAATATTTGTTGCATAATGTGTAGAAATTCTGTTATGGTAAGGAGATGTTATATTCAGAAACATTTTCAACTGACTTAATGTTTGTCTTTCACATAAGATTAATCTGAGAAATTTATTGAAAACACAGTGGATTACAATTCACATCTTTGGATCTTGAGTCAGAAAGTTTGGAGAGATTTCTATGTATTGTTGTGTTGAACAAACATCCCTGGTGACACCAATGCACAGGCATGTATGAGAAACATTGCCCTGGTGCACATGGTAGGCATTATGTGATTACAAATGATTTAATGGATAAATAAAGAAGACTAAAAAAGTTAGTTTATAAGCAATATACCCTTATATACTGAAAATAATATAATGCATTTAAAAAAAATAAATGGGACATAAAAATGAGACTCAGAGACATGGACAAGAATGTGATGGTAACCGGGAGGGAGGGGAGGAAGGAGAGAGAGGGGATGGGGGAGGGGAGGGGCACAAAGAAAACCAGATAGAAGGTGATGGAAGACAATTTGACTTTGGGTGAGGGGTATACAATATAATCAAATGTCAAAATAATCTGGAGATGTTTTCTCTGAACATATGTACCCTGATTTATCAATGTCACCCCATTAAAATTAATAAAAAATAATAATAAAATAAAAACAAGAAAAAAGTAATCATGTTGTTAAATAAAATTTGTACATTATTCTTTGAGAAAAATCTATATTATGCTTACAGTCAATATTAAGTTTTGCAACAAAAATAAAGTTAATTCCTTGTAGTTTGTTTTGTCTGCAACTATCATTTCCAAGCCTTAATTTTTCCAAATTATTGATGGCAATAAGAGATTTTTTTTGTCATTTTTTTCATTGTATTAAAACTGATGAAATGTCCTTTATTGATCTATCCTTATATGTGCAGTCCTCCATATTTATTTTGATGTGTACAGTGGTACCTTGAGATATGAGTTTAATTTGTTCTGTAACCGAGCTTGTAAGTCAGTCAACTTGTATATCAAACAAATTTCTCCCATTTAAAATAACTGAAATAAATTTAATCTGTTCCAGCTCTGTTAAAAAAAATCCCCAAACCATTCTAAATTATGAAAAAAGACATTTTCAATTAAGAAACACATATGTATACTTTACCAATGCATAACAAAATATGTGAAATAAAAGAAAAAAGTGTTGTTTAGTACTATATTCTTACCTGGGAGACAGACAAATGCAGCTAACAGAGGTGAATGGCAGAGAAGGAGGGAAGGAGGAAGGGATGCAGGCACTGTAGACTTGCAAACTAAAAAAAAAAAACAACTGCACTTTCTTAACACTAAATATAAACTAAAACTGCATTTTTTAAACTTTAAACAAAACTAAAACTGCACTTTCTTTACTTAAAATGAAACCACAAAAACTTAATTGTAAAATAAATGTACTTGCTTAACTTTAAACTTAACCTAAGCTTAACATTACGTATTTTTCATTTAATCATCACCTCTTTTTGCCTTTTGGCTGCACTTCCGGCACTTCCACTTGCAGGACTTTTGAATAAAAATCTATCCAAAGAGGTTTGCTTTTGCCTGCCTTTTAAAATGTTACAGAAGTGTAACAAACAAATGTCATTAAAAAGTGCTGAAGCACTACCAGTTGAAACTTTTTCTGGGTGTTTCTTTTCAATGAAACTTGAAAGCTTCTCCCACATTGCTAGCAAGTCTTTAATTTCACTTGTAGAAATCATTTCCTCCAACTCTACCTCCTCCTCACTACTAATCTCTTGGAAAAGCTCCGTATGTTGCATCATCTGTAGCTCCTTTAACTTCTAAGTTGAGAGTTCTTTCTCATGTTCCTCGACAAGCTTGTTTATGTCACCCTCATCTACCTCCAGACCCATCGACTTTCTGAGGGACACAATCTCCTCCAACGCTTCTACCTCAGTCTTGATCTCCGGTTTGAATCCTTCAACGTCCCTGTTTGCAACAACATCAGGCCATAACTTTTTCCGTGCCGAGTTCAAGGTTCTTCTTGTAAGCTCTTGCCATGCCAAGTCAATAATGCGTAAACATATCATGATGTTGTAGAGATCTTTCCAAAACTCTCGAAGGGTTAGAATTGTATTCTCAGTCACCTCAAAGCAGCGGAGGAACAAGTGCTTTGTGCAAAGCTTTTTAAAGTTGGAAATGACCTGCTGATTCATAGGTTGCAAGATTGAAGTCGTTTTGGGTGGGAGGTAGAAGACTTTCACAAATTTGATCTCATCGAGAATGTCATCTTCAAGACCAGGAGGGTGGGCTGGAGTATTTTCAAGGATTAGTAATGCTTTCATCAGGAGTTTATTTTCTTGAAGATATTTCTTCACTGCAGGACCAAAGACGAGATTTACCCATTCAATAAAAAACTACCATGTAACCCCATGCGCTAGCATTGGTGCACCACATAACCTGCAGTTTTTCTTTAAGAATCTTGTGAGTCTTAAAGGCTCGAGGATTTTTGAAATGATACACTAGCAGTGGCTTTACTTTATAGTCAGTTCTAGCATTTGCACACAATGCAAGGGTCAGAGATCCTTTATGGGTTTATGGGCTGGCAGCTTCTCCTCTGCAGTGATGAAAGTCCTCTGAGGCATTTTTTTTTCCAAAACAATCCTGTTTCATCACAGTTGAACACTTGTTGGGGGATGTAGCCTTCCTTTGCGATAAGCGCAGCAAAATGTGTGATGTACTCCTCAGCTGCCTTAACGTCAGCACTCGCACCTTCACCATGCCTCACCACCGAGTGGATGCCAGATCTCTTCTTGAAATTTTCAAAACAGCCATGACTTGCCTTAAACGTATCTTCTGCTGCCTCTTTTGAGGTTGATGGTTCTTTCCTCTTCAAGTCACTGTAAATAATATGTGCCTTTTCGCATATTACAGTCTCCATCACTGTATCTCCTGCCAGCTCTTTCTCTTTCACCCACACCAGCAGAAGCTTCTCCATTTCTTCATGGATGTTTGTCCTTAATTGGGACAGAATTGTAGCTCCTCTCACTGGATTTGCTCTTTTGATGGCATCCTTTTGTTTAAGGATGGTACAAATTGTAGATGTATTGTGGTCGTACAGCCTTGCCAGTTCAATCACTCGTACACCACACTCATGTTTTTCTATTATTTCTTCCTTTACTTTTTTTTTTATAAATACATTTTTATTTTAATGGGGTGACATCAATAAATCAGGGTACATATATTTAAAGAAAACATTTCCAGGTTATCTTGTCATTTAGTTCTGTTGCATACCCATCACCCAAAGAGAGATCGTCCTCCATCCCCTCTATCCAGTTTTCTTTGTACCCCTCCCCCTCCCTCTCCCCCTCTCTTTCCTCCCCTCTCCCCACCCCCCATAACCACCCCATGCCTGTCCATGTCTCTTAGTCTCGTTTTTATGTCCCACTAATGTATGGAATCCTGTAGTTCTTGTTTTATTTTTTTCTGATTCACTTATTTCACTCCACATAATGTTATCAAGATTCCACCATTCTGCTGTAAGTGATCCGATGTCATCATTTCTTCTAGCTGAATAGTATACCATGGTGTATATGTGCCCCATCTTCTTTATCCAGTCTTCTTTTTTTTTTTACAGTGATTAAAAGCCTTTAAGCAAACTCTTGGCCAATACAGCAAGAATCCATAAAAGAGTTGTGTCCTTAACATGTTCACCAAGTCCAAGTTGGCCCCATCACCATGCCAAATCCCTGAAAAATGGAACCCAACCACAGTTCAGTCTGTTAGGAGCTGTCACAGGGAGCAGGAGTCCAGGAAAAGTCCACATCCAGGAAAAGTCCTCATGGCACTGGAATTGTTGTTACCATTCTATACTTTGCAGCTCATATCCAAGTCCCAATGACCACTGCTTCTAGCTGGTAATGATTCCAGTAGACTAGAAAGGCCATTTGCAGCATGCGTGGATATGGAGCTTCTGTTCTCCTCTGCCTGGAGAGATGAGACCAGGTTGCTTTTCCCTGGAGCTCTGTGACTGTGGCATGGTAAAGAGAACCTTGGGATACACTAAGCTGGGTGGCAAAGGTAGATTCATAATAGAAGTTGGCAAAAGGGGGAAAGAGAGCTCTAAATTAGGAGTAGGTCCCGGCCTGAAATATGAGTGGGGCATTGAGGTAGGAGGGATAAAGGAAACACTATATATTAAGCAAAGCAGCAGAAAATAGGACTATCAACACCTACAACAGATGTCTTTGAGGGAAGAATAAAAAACCTGACTATTCAGGCAAAACATAGTTAAGTGGCCCTTGTGCAAATGATATCAGATTACCTGCTTCTTGGAAGAAATACCCTGGGCTCGTCCACAATGTCACAGATGGGGCTGACGGCCCTGGGCACCTTCAGCCTTCAGTGGCTAACCCCAGCTTTCTGGGCAAGGTTAGGTCATAGGTGGCTGGAGCAGGGCTGAAAGAGACTGAACCCTCCCTTAGAGGAGCGAGGGGGAAGCCTACCTTCCAGTGTCCCTGTTTCCACACAGCAGAGGCATTTAAGTCTGGCAGGCTTTAGCTCAATGACCTTCCTTTCCACTATTGAAGCAGGACCCAGATGGCATCCTATGAGACCCCTTTGGGGTGTTGGAGCCTTTAAGGGTGTATCCTAAAAGCTGATAGTTCTGCTGATCTCTATTGGGCTTTTTCTGCCTCTAGGTATCTTAAAAGCCATGCTCAGAAGATCTCGCTGAGGGGTTTGAGGATCCCCATCCGCCTATATAAATCTTTTCCATATATCTGGAGCTATTTGGAAAGAGACAAAACAGTGTTATTAGCTGGATCTAATAAAGAAGGTAGTAGTTTGCAGGGGAAAAAGATTTGGTGTCTCCTGTTCATCAGCATTCAAAAGAAATGTAAATTTTTTTAAATTTTTTAAATTTTTTTTTAGTAAGAAGCATGATATGGTAGACCTGTAGGAGTTCCAGGATATGACTACCCACTTTTAAATTTTTTTTAATTGACCTTAAAATGTTTTCTGAATACACTTTAATAATACCTTAACTTTATAGATTGTAAGCATGACAAAATACAGTAAATGCTTTTGCTCCATATGCAGGAGCATTTTCAGTTTAGCCAGTTTAGGAAATCCAATAATAGAACAATGCATACAGACAATGAGCATGCTTAGCAGCCTCTCCTGTTCTGACAGAGGATACTATAGATCCGGGTTATGTATCCACTGTAATGTGGACATACGACTGTTTGCCAAATGAAGGTATATGTGTAACATCCATCTGCCAAAGTTGTCCTGGTAGGGGTCCTTGAGGGTTAACTCCAAATGAAGGGGCAGTATAGGACCCCTTGGACAGGATTTCCCAATCTGCCGTGCTGCTTCCCAAGAAAGTTGAAACTGTTTACACGGGGCTGCAGCATTCTGGTGATGAATAGTATGAGACTGACTTGCTTGGTCTGTCATGGTTGCTCCATATAATTTTCTTTTGGGTAGCTTGCTCAACAAGGGCATTCCTAGGCCCTGGCCAGTTGGCTCAGTGGTAGAGCATTGGCCTGGTGTGCAGGTTTCCCGGGTTTGATTCCCAATCAGAGCACACAGAAGAAGTGCCCATCTACTTCTCCACCCCTCCCCCTCTCCTTCCTCTCTGTCTCTCTCTTCCCCTCCCGCAGCCAAGGCTCCACCAGAGCAAAGCCACCCCAGGCACTAAGGATGGCCCCATGGCCTCTGCCTCAGGTGCTAGAATTGCTCTGGTTGCAACAGAGCAACACCCCAGATGGGTAGAGCATTCCCCCCCAGTAGGCATGCCAGGCGGATCCCGGTCAGGCGCATGTGGGAGTCTGTCTGACTGCCTCACCATTTCCATCTTCAGAAAAATACAAAAAATAAATAAAGAAAAGAAAAAATACAACAAAAAAAAAAAAAAGAAAAAAAAAGGGGCATTCCCTTGTGCTAAAACTCCAGGGAGCATGGAGTGAGCTTGAGTATGTCCTATGAAACATGGAGCTCTATGTTGACATATAAGTCTTTGAAGAAGGAGGAACTGCTGAAATAGTTCATCAGCATTTGTCCCTAAGACAGCAGTCTTTATAGTAGAAACACCATAAGTAAATATTTTCTGTCTGTCTATAGATTAAGGGGGTAATATGGCAAATGCTGAAAAGCCATGATCTTTGTGCCCCTCCCCTCCCCCAACCCCCTCCCTCTCCTCCCCGCACCCTGTAACCCCAACACTGTTGTCCATGTCTCTGAGTCTCATCTTTATGTCCCACCTATGTATGGAATCATATAGTTCTTAATTTTTTTTCTGATTTACTTGTTTCGCTCAGTATAATGTTATCAAGGCCCATCCATGTTGTTGTAAAAGATCCTATGTCATCATTTCTTATGGCTGAGTAGTATTCCATAGTGTGTGTGTGTATGTATGTATATATATATATATATATATATATATATATATATATATATATATATCAATCAAAGCTTTTTAATCCACTCATTCTCTGATGGACACTTGGGCTGTTTCCAGATATTTGCTATTGTGAACAATGCTGCCATAAACATGGGGGTGCATTTCTTCTTTTCAAACAGTGCTATGGTGTTCTTGGGGTATATTCCTAACAGTGGTATAGCTGAGTCAAAAGGCAGTTCGATTTTTAATTTCTTGAGGAATTTCCATACTGTTTTCCACAGTTGCTGCCCCAGTCTGCATTCCCACCAGCAGTGCAGGAGGGTTCCCTTTTCTCCACATCTTCGCCAGCACTTATTCTGTGTTGTTTTGTTGATGAGCGCCATTTTGACTGGTATGAGGTGATATCTAATTGTGGTTTTAATTTGCATTTCTCTAATCATTAGTGATGTTGAACATTTTTTCATATGCCTATTGGCCATCTGTGTGTCCTCTTTGGAGAAGTGTGTATTCATTTCTTTTGCCCATTTTTGGATTGGATTGTTTGTCTTCCTGGTATTAAGTTTTACAAGTTCTTTATAAATTTTGGTTATTAACCCCTTATCAGACGCAATGTCAAATATATTCTCCCATTGTGTAGTTTGTCTTTTTATTCTGTTCTTAATGTCTTTAGCTGTGCAGAAGCTTTTTAATTTGATAAAGTCCCATTTGTTTATCCTGTCTTTTATTTCACTTGCCTGTGGAGACAAATCAGCAAATATATTGCTGTGAGAGATGTCAGAGAGCTTACTGCCTATGTTTTCTTCTAAAATGCTTATGGTTTCACGCCTTACATTTAAGTCTTTTATCCATTTTGAATTTATTTTTGTGAGTTTTGTAAGTTGGTGGTCTAGTTTCACTTTTTTGCAGGTAGCTGTTCAATTTTCCCAACACCATTTGTTGAAGAGGCTCTCTTTACTCCATTATATGCCCTTACCTCCTTTGTCAAATATCAGTTGTCCATAGAGCCTTGGGTTTATTTCTGGGTTCTCTGTTCTGTTCCATTGATCTATGTGCCTGTTCTTATGCCAGTACCATGCTGTTTTGAGTACAATGGCCTTATAATATAACTTGATATCTGGAAGTGTGATACCTCCCACTTTATTCTTCCTTTTCAAGATTGCTGAGGCTATTCGTGTTCTCTTTTGGTTCCATATACATTTTTGGAATATGTGTTCTATATCTTTGAAGTAAGTCATTGGTATTTTAATCAGTCTTGCATTGACTTTATAAATTGCTTTGGGTAATATAGACATTTTAATGATGTTTATTCTTCCTAACCATGAGCATGGTATATGCCTCCACTTATTCGTGTCTTGCCTGATTTCTTTTATCAATGTTTTATAATTTTCTGAGTACAAGTCTTTAATCTCCTTGGTTAGATTTATTTCTAGGTACTTTATTTTTTTGGTTGCAATGGTAAAGGGGATTGATTCCTTGATTTCTTTTTCTGACAGTTCATTATTAGTGTATAAAAATGCCTCTGATTTCTGAGTATTGATTTTATATCCTACCACCTTGCCGAATTCATTTATCAGGTCTAGTAGTTTTTTCACTGAGACTTTAGGGTTTTCTTACATACAATATCATATCATCTGCAAATAATGATAGTTTTACTTCTTCTTTTCCAATTCGGATGCCTTTTTTTTTTTTTTTTCTTGTCTGATTGCTGTGGCTAGGACTTCCAGAACTATGTTGAATAAGAGTGGTGAAAGGGGGCACCCCTGCCTTGTTTCTGATCTTAAGGGGATTGCTTTCAATTTTTGCCCATTGAGTATGATGTTGGCTGTGGGTTTGTCATAAATGGCCTTTATCATGTTGAGGTATGTTCCCTGTATTCTCACTTTGCTGAGAGTTTTGATCATGAATGGGTGCTGGACTTTATCAAATGCTTTTTCTGCATCTATTGCAATTATCATGTGGTTTTTCTCCTTTCTTTTGTTTATGTGATGAATCACATTGATTGATTTGCGAATATTGTACCAGCCTTGCCTCCCAAGAATAAATCCCACTTGATCATGGTGTATGATTTTTTTCATATATTGCTGGATCCGGTTTGCTAATATTTTGTTGAGGATTTTGCATCTAAGTTCATCAGGGATATTGGCTTATAATTTTCTTTTTTTTGTTGTCTTTGCCTGGTTTTGGAATCAGAATTATGCTCACCTCATAAAAGGAGTTTGGAAGTCTTCCTTCCTCTTGTATTTTTTGAAATAGCTTGAGAAGGATAGGAATTAGTTCTTCTTTGAATATTTGGTAGAATTCACTTGTGAAGCCATCAGGCCCAGGACTTTTCTTTTTTGGGAGTTTTTTTATAGCTGTTTCAATCTCATTTGTTGTAATTGCTCTGTTTACGTTTTCTGATTCTTCCAGGTTGATTTTTAGAAGACTATATGATTCAAGGAATTTGTCCATTTCATCTAGGTTGTCTAGTTTTTTGGCGTACAGTTCTTCATAGTATTTTTTTACAATATTTTGTATTTCTGTTGTGTCAGTTGTTATTTCTCCACTCTCATTTCTAATTTTATTTATTTGAGTCCTCTCTCTTTTTTTCTTGGTGAGTCTCATTAAAGGTTCATCGATCTTGTTTACCTTTTCAAAGAACCAGCTCCTGGTTTCATTGATCCTCTGTATTGTTTCTTTAGCCTCTATGTCATTTATTTCTGCTCTGATCTTTATTATTTCCTTCCTTCTACTACATTTGGGCTTTACTTGCTGTTCTTTTTCTAGTTCTTTTAGATGCAGGGTTAAGTTGTTTATTTGAGCTTTTTCTAGCTTCTTGAGGTATGCCTGTAATGCTATAAACTTCCCTCTCAGGACTGTTTTACTGTGTCCCATAAATTTTGAGTTGTTGTATGCTCATTATCGTTTGTTTCTAGGAATTTTTTAGTTTCTTCTTTGATCTCAATGTTAACCCATTCGTTATTTAATAATGTGCTATTTAGTTTCCAATTGTTTGAATGTTTTTCAATTTTTCTATTGTGGTTGATTTCTAGTTTAATGCCATTGTGATCAGAGAAAGTGCTTGATATGATTTCAATCTTCTTAAATTTGTTGAGACCGCTTTTGTGCCCTAACATGTGATCTATTCTAGAGAATGTACCATGAGCGCTTGAAAAGAATGCATATTCTGCTGTTTTAGGGTGAAAGGTTCTGAAGATATCTATTAAATCAAGTTGATCTAATATGTCCTTTAAGTCTGCTGTTTCTTTGTTAATTTTCTTTCTTGAGGATCTATCTAATGATGTTAATGGGGTATTGAAATCCCCTACTATTATAGTATTGCTGTTGATTTCGCCCTTTAAGTCCATCAAAGTCTGCTTTATATATTTAGGTGCTCCTATATTAGGTGCGTAGATATTTATAATGGTTATATCTTCCTTTTGGATTGCTCCCTTTATCATTATGTAGTGACCTTCTTTATCTCTAACTATGGTCTTTGTTTTAAAGTCCATTTTGTCTGATATAAGTATTGCTACCCCAGCTTTTTTTTCATTTCCATTTGCGTGAAATATTTTTTTCCATCCTTTTATCTTCAGTCTGTGTGCATATTTTGATTTAAGGTGTGTCTCTTGTAGACAGCATATGTACGGGTCCTGTTTTATTATCCACGCAGCTACCCTATGTCTCTTGATTGGATCATTTAATCCATTAACATTTAAGGTTATTACTGATATGTAATTGTTTAATGCCATTTTTTTTCTTTAAAACTGTATTCCTCTTTTGCTATATTCTTTTTTTCCTTTTATCTGTTCACAACAGGTCCCTTAGCATTTCTTGCAGCCTTGGTTTGGTTTCAGTGAATTCCTTGAGTTTTGTTTTTTTTTTTTGTCTGTAAAGCTTTTTATTTCTCCTTCAATTTTAAATGATAGCCTTGCTGGATAAAGTAGTCTTGGTTATAGGTTCTTGTTCTGCATTACTTTTTAATTATGATGTGTCTTGGTGTTGGTTTCTTTGGGTTTCTCCTTAATGGAGTTCTTTGTGCTTCCTGAACATGTGAAATGTTTTCCTGCCTTAATTGAGGGAAGTTTTCTGCTATGATATGTTTGAACAAAGTCTCTATTCCTTGTTCTTTCTCTTCTTCTTCAGGAACCCCAATGATGCGGATTTATTTCTCTTCATGTTGTCACAGAGCTCTCTTAAAGTTTCCTCAGACTTTTTGAGTCTCTTTTCTTTTTTTCTGCTCTGCTTCCATGCCTTTATTTATTGTGTCCTCTAACTCACTGATTTGATTCTGTGCTTCATCCATCCTGCTTTTAATTCCTTCCATTGTATTCTTTATTTCAGATATTGTATTTGTCATTTCTGACTGATTCTTTTTTATTATTTCAATGTACTTTTTATATTTGTTATCTCTTTATTTAGGTTTTTGTAATGGCCATCTATGGTTGTTCTAATATCTTTGAGCATCCTAACAATCATTATTTTAAACTCTGCATCTGGTAATTTGGTTATATCTGATTCACTTAGGTCCTTTTCTGGGGATTTATCTTTATTTGTGTTTTATTTCTCTGCCTCCGCATTTTCTCTTCACGGGAGTGGCTGTGATCACACGCTCGGGTGCACAAGCATTGGTGGCTTTGGCCTTTGCCCTCGGGTGCACAAGCGTTGGTGGCCTTGGCCTTTGCCCCGCCCCCGTGTGTGACGTTATACTCGGTCCTGAGGGCACTGGCGAGCACCTTTGCTCAGCTTTGGGTCTCTGCCTGTTTCCGGGCTTTCACCCTGCCCTTGCAGGAGGAGCCCGCTCGAAGAAGGGCTGCTAGCCTTGGCTCTACCGCTGGGCAGGACTGCATGCCCAAGCTCAGCTCAGTAGCGGAACTCTGTATCTTCTGGGCTTTTGGCTCCACCCTCGTGGGAGGAGCTGGCTACCAAGTCAGACCGCAAGCCTGGGTTGCATGGGCGGGGCAAGGCTGTGCTCCTCTGCCCTTGCTCAGGAGCTGGTCTCCACCCTTTTCGGAGTTCCCACCCTTCTCCCGCAGGCTGGATTACAGGCTGCCGGCAGCTGTGCTTGACCGCTTTTGCACTCCCCCTTCTCCCCAGCTGGGCAAGATTGAGCTCACACCTGTGCCCAGTGGTGGCCAGCTGGCTTCCGCCCCTGCCAGCAGAACCGCGCTTTTGTCTCCCGCTGCTGCCCGCCCTTCGGCACGCCCTCAGCCACGTGGGTGGGGGCATTGCAGCTCGGACCCTAAGACTCACTACTGTAGACCCAAAAGCTCCCTCCTTCTGTGCGACTCTGCTCTGAATGCCGCAGGGGAGCTTGTTTGGCTGCTCTCCCACTTCCCTTTGCTGGTATTGCTGTTTCCAGGGGAAATATTCACTTCAGCTTTGGGGAGTGACTCGTCCCAGGGGTTAGGGTGGCTATCTCCCAAAATGTTTCTCCCTGTGCCTCCTAGATTACACTCTCTTCCTGTTACTCTGGTCCTCTCCTCTCTTCCCCCATCCCCAGGAGCCCCGGGTGAGTGGCTGTGAGAGAGATGTTCTGCGTGGTCCCTTTAAGAAGGATCCTGGGTCTGAGAAATCAGACTCTTTCTCACAAACAGTATCCTGACTTGTTTCTAGCTAAATACTGTCCTTATTCCTCTTCTGGGCTCTGGGCTGCAGACTGGGGCTTTGTTCCTGGGACTCAGGACCCTCCCCTCTCTGCTAAACTCACTTCCTGCCATGCAAGTCTCTCCCTGCTGCCGTTCGCTCTGGGGAGCTGGGCAGCGCTCTCTGCGTTTCCGTGTTTCTGCTTTTCCTACCAGTCTCGGTATGGCTTCTTCAGTGTTCCTTGGTTGAAGAGTCCTCTTAGTTTAGTCATAGTTCATAAAATTAGTTTGTAATCCACTTTGGTTCTGGGAGGTAGATGTTGGTACATCCGCCTACTCCAGTGCCATCTTGTCTCTCCTCTTGCTTTACTTCTATTGACATAATTTTCTTCTTCTCACCACGGTCCTTTATACTCACTTTCTTTGGCCCTATGATAGCACACAAAAAAAGTTAGTAAAAAATGCAAAAATGATGCAAGAACAAGTACAGTGCACAAGATTCAACTTGATTCTGCGGGTAACATGTGAGAAAGAATAAGATGCTGGTGTTGTGCTGCTGATACTGGACCCATGCGCCAACGTGCCAACTAGCAGCAGCTTTCCGAATCACAACACATATCTCGGAATTTTGCTTGGATCTCGAACAAAAATATGAAAAGAGTCGCAGCTCATATCTTAAAAAAATTTGTAAGCTGTTCTGCTTGTATCTCAAGGTACCACTGAATAAGAAAAGTCTTGGTGACTGGGTTTGCATCAAAATAGTTATTATTGATTATATATTCTAATTAGAGTCTATGGTTATAGTCACAGCTATATAAACTGACTTTAACTGTTTACATATTTCAGTATAATTTTTTTTTGATCACTGTAACACTGAATAACAGAACCTAAGCATCAGAAGCAATGATAACTTAGTGGTTTTTCTTTTTGACATAAATCTATTGTCTTCACAGGTCTCTCAGTAATATACAAGTAAATTTTGACAGCAATGACTAAGTTGTATTAGTAATACTGCAGAGAGTCACATCATCATGGCAGAATCTTTCATGTTGATATATATGTTGAAGCCGAGCTACATTAGAAAGTTCTATGTCTAGTTTTACAAGTGCTATTATCACTTACAACTTCCATTATATATACAGCTTCAACTTTCACTCTGAAAAGTTCATACTTTTTATAGTGAAGCTACTTAGAGACAACAAACAAGTAATTACTTAAATAATTTTACCAAAGATCTTTAATTTTCTATTAAAGATAATCTTAATTATTGGTTTATCAGTCTTCTGTTAGTGATTTGAAGTCATTACTAAAACGTAAAGAAAAAGATTCTGTACAGTCAGAATGTTTTGGGTGGTACATTGATTGAGTGCTTTGTGGTCCCTATACCAATATTTTTCTAAATAGCTCCTTTGCAAACAAATCCTATTCAAAACATTTTACTTTGTGTATATCCTCAATATGCTGTTGGGATCCTAAGACAAAAAGGCATGACATGAACTTAATTGAAGATAGGTAAGAAAGAGTTATGTGATAGGGAGCTTAAATATAAATATTACTTACAATAGAGTTGTTTGTTCTAAGTTATGAAAAATTAAAGGAACAAGTCATGGAAATCAAATCATACTAAATGCTAGTTATATTACAATTTACTATTTAAATCCATAATTATCACCAATGCCTCATTTCTTTTTCTTTTTGCCTATTTTTAAAGAAATTACACTAAATCAAGAAATTAAATTAGGCCTGACCTGTGGTGATGCAGTGAATAAAGCGTCAACCTGGAACGCAAAGGTTGCTGGTTTGAAACTCTGGGTTTGCCTGCTTAAGGCACATATGGGAGTTGATGCTTCCTGTTCCTCCCCCTTTCTCTCTCTCTCTCTCTATCTCTCTCTTCTCTTAAAATGAATAAGTAAATAAATAAAAATTGAAAGAAAGAAATTAAATTAAGTTTATTTTTATTATTTCGTGAAGGCTAACTAAAAAGAGTATGACTTGGTAAAGCCACAAAATAATTAACAGATTTGGGGGTTTCAACATTCAATTTTATATTTGAAAAAATATAAAAATTATGAAGTATTGTCTCAAATATATTAAAAATTTTTTTTGACAGAGACAGAGAGATTCAAAGAAAGGGACAGATAGGAACAAACAGACAGAAAGGGAGAGAGATGAGAACCATCAGTTCTTCATTGTGACACTTTAGTTGTTCATTGATTGCTTTCTCATATGTGCCATGACCAGAAGGCTACAGCAGAGCAAGTGACCCCTTGTTCAAGCCAGCAACCTTGGGCTCAAGCCAGCTACCTTTAAGCTCAAGCCAGTGACCACATAGTCATGTCTATGATCCCACACTCAAGCACGTGACCCCATACTCAAGCAGGTGACCCCACACTGAAGCGGTGAGTCCATGCTCAAGACAGCAACCTGGGGTTTTGAACCTGGGTCTTCCACATCCCAGTCCCATGCTCTATCCACTGCACCACCACCTAGTCAGGCTCAAATTTATAAAATGTTAAACAACTTCTATTCCTTAAAGTTAAATGATTTTTCTGGACTATTTTATTTCTGATATACATCACATTGTATTGGAAAGCAGGAGAACTAGTGATTACTTATTAAGTGCTGGAGACGTGATCATATAATTTCATATAACTTTTACCAATTCAAGAATCATACTTTTCTTTATTTAGTTCTCTAGATTTAATTGACATATATAACTTAGTTGTTGGGAAACAAGTTTGTTTTAGAGGCAAAGCATCTCAAATGTTCTACTCGTTATTTCTGCAAATACAGATCTAGGAATCATACTATAAATGTTTTAAATTATGGGTATTTTGAACAGAAATAATTAAAAATAGGTATTTCTTAAGAACTATAAAATGATTCTCAAATTAGCTAAGATGGGCCAGTAACAGTATAATCAGTTATCTTAAGCTTAAAAATGCTGCTGTAGGCCTGACCTGTGGTGGCACAGTGGATAAAGCATTGACCTGGAAATGCTGAGGTTGCCGGTTCAAAACCCTGGGCTTGCCTGGTAAAGGTTCATATGGGAGTTGATGCTCCCAGCTCCTCCCCCCTGTCTCTCTCTTCTCTCTCTCTCTCTCTCTCTCTCTCTCTCTCTCTCCCTCTCTCTCTCCTCTCTAAAATGAATAAATAAAATAAAAAATTAAGGCCCTGGTCAGTTGGCTCAGTGGTAGAGCATCAGCCTGGCATGCAGAAGTCCTGGGTTCGATTCCCAGCCAGAGCACACAGGAGAAGCGCCCATCTGCTTCTCCACCCCTCCCCTCCTTCCTGTCTGTCTCTCTCTTCCCCTCCCGCAGCCAAGGCTCCATTGGAGCAAAGATGGCCCAGGCGCTGAGGATGGCTCCTCGGCCTCTGCCCCAGGCGCTAGAGTGGCTCTGGTCACAACAGAGCGACACCCCGGAGAGGCAGAGCATCACCCCCTGGTGGGCAGAGCGTCGCCCCCTGGTAGGCGTGCCAGGTGGATCCTGGTCGAGCGCATGCGGGAGTCTGTCTGACTGTCTCTCACCGTTTCCAGCTTCATAAAAATACAGAAAAAATAAAAAAATAAAAAAATAAAAAATGCTGCTGTAATAAAAAACCCAAAATCACAAAAGACTTGTTTTTTGTTAATACCTTATTATGATCTATGTCTCTCTGTTCCAAGTATTCTTCACTTGGGTTACAAATTGAAAGAGCAACCTCAACTGAGACATGAAAAGGGAGATGATGGAACCATAGGATGATTATAAAAACTTTTGTTTTTATAGGAGTTGCAGCAGTTTTGCTCATTTTTCATTGACCAAAACAAATCATATAAGTAAGCCTAATATCAATGGGGTAGGATATTATAATCCTCCATTTTTCATTGGCCAAAACAAATCATATAAGTAAGCCTAATATCAATGGGGTAGGCTATTATAATCCTCAATAAAAACAGGTAGCAAGTAATTGAAAAACATACTTCAGTTTGCTTTCAAAAATATTTCTCATGGACACAGACAACAGTGTGGTGATGGCTAGGGTTGGGGTGTGGAGGAGAATACATGGGCATAAATGGTGATCAGTGGAGACTTGAGTTGGGTGGTGAACACACAATACAGTGTACAGAAAATATGTTGTACAATTGGGCACCTGAAACAGTCATTCCAATACCTTTAATTTTTTAAAATAATATTTCTTCTTGATGGTATTCTGAAATACACAGTTTACCTAAAAGTTTGTTATAAAAGTTCAACCTTTTCCCAAATAAAAATTATATTAATTTATACATAAAATGGCACCTGGACATTTTGATATAAAAGTATGTTGCAGAATTATGTACTTGAAACTTGTATAATTTTGTTAACTAGTGTCACCCTAATATATTTAATAAAAAGAGAGAAAATAAAGATAAAAGTCAATTAAAATTGGGTAAAAAATGTTTTCTTGTAATTAAGTACAAAAATTTCTTGTTATATTTTTCAATTCCATAAATATACTTATCTGACATTATTTTAATGCAGAACAACCTTTAGCTCAATTTATCTACACTGAGATAAAAACAGAAATCTGATATATTGCTCTTTTACAATACACAACTGTGACTATATAGCACGGCACAAATATCCTTAATAACAATAATAACAGCAACACATATAAATGCAGGCAGCAACATTAATGAAAATATGTAAGTACAAAGATTTTAGATTAAGGTAAATTTGCCTATGAATATCATTTTTGTGTTATAGAGAGAAAACAAAATCTTCTATTAATTTATAAAAATCATTATATTTTTCATCATTAACATTTCTCCATGATTGAATTTCTTTTTAAGATGTCTCTATCAAGAAAATACACTGTACAAAATCTTACTTTCTCTATTTTTCAATCATTATTAAATAAAGATTTTTAAAAATATAATAAATAAATAAATGACATCATTTAAATATTCTTTTATTATTAACCATTGTGAGGTTTTCTTTAAAATCTTCAGCAAGTTTTAAGTGTCCTTTGTAAAAGCAATTTCTAAAAATATTTGTAAATTAGGCTATTTGAATAACACACATGAATGGAAAATATTTTGAAGTTATTTATATTAAGTAATAGTAATAAACTATTACTAGGTATAGAAATTAGAAGCTCTAATCAAAGTCACAAAATTAGGTGTAATTTTATTCAAAACTGTTCTACTTGTAAGAAGAATGGGTATATAAAAAAGATAAAGGATGGTTCTAAGATCCCAGGAAAAAATATTATTTAAATAAGATTTTAAGCCTAGCATTGTCTTCAACCTTATTCCCTCCATCCTTCCCTTCCTTACTTTCCTCCTTGGCTCTCCCTCCCTCCCTCTCTCTTATTGGAAATATATATCCTATTTAAACAATACAGCATATGGTACAACTAGCAAGCAATACTATAACATAAAATTCAGAATGGAAGCTGAATTTTTACATACTTGAATTTTTACAACTATATTCATTATCATAAAAATAGGCCTACAATTTATAAATAATGACTTTGTTCCCTTTTAATGATAGGAGACAAAGCACATCTCCACGCACCATCAACATGGATTTGAGCGTTCACTTTTTATTGCTAATTTCTCCTCATCTGAAAATATTTTGGTATTTTTAAATTATTAGAGAGGAGGAAATTATAGTACAAAAGGAATTAATTAATTTTTGCTTGAATACTTATGAATGAAATCAAAATTCCCATCTGAGTCTATCAAAGAGAAGCATTTGTTTTATTCCATTGAATACTGGTTTCAGGAGGATATGGAATACCACTAAAAACACATTACAGCTGTGCCAATCTTTCTGCAATTATTTTGAATAGTTGGCTATTTGCCCCATTTGACAGTTTGTGAACATGGTGAATAATTTAGCATTCATGCTGCTGCTGTTTTGGCACAATTAACATGAATCATATAACCGCTGCTATTCAAACTGATTACAGTATGGGGGAAGAAAATCACTGCCTTAATGTTCAGTTCTTTGTCCTGTATTTTTCCAAAAATGGCTTGTGAGGCAATGCTAAATAAATCACAATGAAGACCACTTTGTGTGATGACCTAAAAGACTCAGAGAACATCCCTTTCTATTAAATTCCTGATACCAATTTAGATCTGGTATCTAATTTTAGAATTTTCTTGGAGAGCCTGTCAACTGGGTGTCCATGTATTCCAAGCATGTACAAAATATTTATGGACCTCTGTCCAAAGCCAAAGACTGTCATGTCATTATGGATGTCACCATCCATTTGTCATTCTGCCTTACATGAGTCAGAGGCAATGACTATATACAATTTCTTTCTTAGTCTTAGTGACTAAATTGAGTTTAGTCTTTTGTTTTGATGCTTTTTTTAATTTTACTAAAAAATATCAAGCAATTTAAACTTGAAAAATAGAGTCAGATCTTGGAAAAATGCCCTTGAAATATATTTGCTATAGATACTTAATATCTTAATAAAAAGAGGTTTTTCATAAGAAAATTTGAGGATATTTTTCACTACCAGGAGAGTTAATTTTTAAATAAAAGACAAAAAGGACCATCATCATTAAGTATATGTCCAGTAAAGGTTTATTTGTGTTTAATAATTTATCTGTAGATTCAAGATAATAATAATATATTGACAAAACTAATAACACAATTTTGTCTCAGCCTTATTGTAAATGATCGCATATTTTCTGTATGACATAGAAAACATTATTTGTTTCAGAATGAAAAAATAATGAATTCACTAGTTTTCCACAGCGACATTTCTGGCTATGTTATAAATGTATTAACTCAATAAATATTTAGTAATGCCTACCATGTACCAAGTACTACCCCAGGTGCTAGGGATATATATAGAATAAAACAGACTAGCCATGAAGAATACTTTCTAAAGGGAAGAGACGAACAGAATCCACATAAGTAAAGTGTATATGTCTGAAGGTAGTAAGGGCTCCAAAGGAAAAAAAAAAAGATGACAGAGAACAGACATAAGGCTCACAGTTTTAGGTGGTCAGGGCGAATGCAGCCTCACTGAGAATGTAACCTTGGAGGGAAGCCAAGAAGCAGCCGAGGGAAACACACGGCAGCCACTTGGGGAAGAACATGCCAGGCCAAAGGCACTTAACTCCTTGGCCTTGATTACTGACGTCCAGAATGCAGAGCTTAGCGAAACTCTTCTAAGGTGAGAAGCTGACTTTCATAAAATTCAACTATTTTCTTGTATGAGTAAAGGTAAAATAAAATATCCTCTTATCTTTCCAGTTTTGTGAGTATAAGATGTTACCATTTTTATAAGTGTATTTAAATGAAAGGCAATGCTGGTATCATGCATGTCTATTTTCATACTGCAACTGAATTTTAAATAAACATACATCCTTTATATATTAATGTTGTCATCATGTTACCTGACTAGATATACCAATGTAAGTTCAACAGGGTTGTAAGTGTAGAGAGAAATAGTTTAAAAATGTAATGTGAGATATGTTGTCAGATATCAATTTACTTAATTTGTCCAGGACTCAGTTTTGTCATGAGTGAAATGGGTAAAACATTCTTGTGTTGCAGGGTACTGTTGTGAAGATTTAAGTTATCATATGTGAGGATATATACTTTAGCATCTGCCTTCCTGTGGGCCATTAGAAATTAGTGTGTGTTATCACTATATAATCAAGCAGAATGCTCATTATTAAAGTACAAGGTGGACCTTAAATGTCAGGAAACCCATAATGCTCATATGTTTATGACAATCACATTCTATACTTACAAGCATACTGCTTTACTGCTTGGAGCTAGAAAAAGAGAAAGTAGTAGCATAGATAGTAGCCTGCATACTTGGACGTTGAAAGGCATCATGCTGAGGGCATAGCCCAATGCAACTAAAATCACCCTTTTCAGAAGACGAATGTCAGGGGAGATTTACTTGCTGTGCACAGTCATGAGTTGGCTTAGAGTCTTTTTTCTTGATGCTTCCATTACTGTCCTACATCCTTGCGATTTGCACATTTTTATGTTCACTATGATAATACATTCGGGCAGATTCAGTTCAACATTTTTGGTCTTGGGTGTCGTGTGATATTTTAGAGGTGATTTTGTGACACGACTCCAGAGCATTCTTCCTCGGACACTTTTTCTGGCCATCTCATGCCATCAATAGAAATATAATCATCTTGGATGTAAAGTATTTAAAATAATTTCAGAAAGTCAATTATCCCCATTATTCGCAGTTTTCATGCAAATGACTGCTTCATTTCTTTATACACCTTAGTTTTCCAAAAGGCCTTTATTGAGTATCTTAAGAAGGCTTCCTTCTTTGGTTATTTGAAAAAAGGTAGAATTTCTCTCTGTGAAGATAGAAAGAAAGCTGATTTATAAAAAATTGACCTGCAATTTTACGCAGAAGTTATCTCATGTCACCGACTATTTTTTCGTAATTGAGTATGAAAGTGAAACAATCTAAATAAACTTCAGTATACTTTATTTATATATAATGAATTTAAATGAAACTTGGTACATATCTGCTACATATTATATTTTATACATATTATATATGTCAATAACTTTTTGGTATGGTATACTATAGCAATCACCTACGTGTAATGGTACGAACACGTTTTGCAAAAATATCTGGTTTCGCTGTGCTTTCCTTTTGAAAAATACACTGTACACGTTCTAGTCTAATTGAGCATGACGAAGAAAGATTTTCTAATATCCTTGATATGTATGTTCAAACTGCGAGCAGTTAGAAGATAGTCCAAGTTTAGAAGGCTGGACACTGTGACTGTTTTTGTGTACTACCTTCGATTTTGCGGTCTCACGCCTGGAGGAGTGGGAAGAAAAGGAGTCCGCGTGAGAATATAGAATGGTGTGCTGTTTTTCAAACTTCAACCCTCAGGGCGATGAGTCACAAATAGAATAATCCAATATGACCCAGAATTTCAAAAATTGAAATAGCTAATGCAAGTGCAAACACAAGTTAACTCGGCAGTGGTCGACAATGTGTTAATATCTATATTTTGAGATTCTATTATAATCACTAAGAACAGATAGTGTAGAAAATCCCTCCGAAAAATGTGTACAGACAATTGTCTAGAATTTTAAGAAAAGATTAAAAAAGAAGATGACATTTGAGATGGGTCATGAAGAATGAGAAGGGACATAACTAATTAGAATATTTTGGTATTTCTTATTAAGAAAATAAAAAAGCAGCTTTTCTTAGTTCTGATATCAAATCTCCTTCTAAAATTCTCATACCTATACTCAAACTATAAATGCTCCATAACTTTAGGTGTAATCTGCATTCTTTTATTTCCACTTGCCACTCTTCACACTATTCTTAGGAAATTCTGTTCAGAAAAAATGATGCCAAGGGCAGCACACACACATAAAGTATGCTTACTATTGGAAGAGAGTGTTGTAAAATCAGTTCAAATTAGGTAACAAACTCAAAATGTTCTAAATGAAGATAAATGAAAGAAATATCACTACTGATATTTGTATTAATTGGCAGAGGACTCAGGATTATATATTTAAACAGTAAATGTAAGCATAATAAATTAATAGTTAATGGTTTTCAAACCAGAATTAAATTCTATTATGTCTCTTTCCTTAGTACTACGGGTATAAAAAGAGAAAAAATAATAAATAAATAAATTATAAAACATTTTTAATTAAAATAATACCCAAAATAAGTAAGTCTTCAACCAATACATGCATAGAATTGTGTGAAAGGAAAAAGCGACTTTCCAAAAAAAGGAAGCAAAAGTGAAATAAAAAGCTGACCAAATACTGATTACTATCATTACTATCTTATTTTTCTTGTTAATTACACTTCTTATTCTAATACTATTTGAAGAGGACTTCAGTTAACAAATATACATTTGAACGTACAGGCATGATTAAAATTGTGTAGAATAAGAAAATTTATAAAAGAAAAGAAAAGGAACTCTGCAGAAATCAGGTAGGAACTGGAAAAGCTGGTTTCTTCAATGTGAGCATTAAATTTCATTTTAAACTTCTCATCAACTGAAGGTAAAAGAAAAAATGTTTCTGTTGACTGATAAAAAGAAGTATATCAGTTCTTTATTATAGAAAAACTTTTCCTGGCACTAAATTCTGGGAGGAATTTGTCATTTGTAAAATTATTTGAGATACTGACTAGTATATAACAAATAGTATTTTTGTAAGTGTTAGAAGAGTATTCTTCAAAAGATCATTTGTTATATCAACCTACAATAAAAGCTAAAGGTATAGTATTACATTGTGATCCATGAATAAATTTCTATGAAGATTCTATAAAACAACGCAAGGGAAAATGGAAAAACAAATCATTTTCAAGAAAAGAGAATTATTTTCCCCAATGTAGTAATAATAATAAAAATTGTTACATGTTCTAAATAATTTCCAATTTCATAGTAAATATTTCCATTTTTATTGTGAATTCAAAATTCTATTATGGTAAAGAGAGTTGATTAATCAAAAATAGGCTAATTGTTAGTATTTATTTCTCTTATAGTTGGTCTTCCTGAAACTCACTGCAAATTGGCATCTATTCCTACCACACACTCAGGTCTTGTATGGTGTAGACATGATTTTCATCCCGCAACTTCAAATAGAACTTGTATTGCCTAATTTCCACAATCTCTTTCCCTCATATGGCTGACCTTCTTAAATGTTTCTATCTGGACACCCACAGCATTACTTTCCTGTCTTTCCCTGGCTATTTGTCTCATTCTCTTGTGGGGGGCCCTCCAGCTCCTTACTGTCGCCCAGAGTTCTGTCCTCAGCCTGCTTTTCTTTCTCTGCATTGAATTTAATTCCCACATATACCCCAATCGTGTCTACAGTATTTGAGCTTTAACCTAATTTATCAAACTGCTAATGTATACCTAAACTATGAACTAAGTAATTTATTCAAATAACCAATAAACTCACAACTGAAATCCCTTCTCTTTTTCAGGCATATCTGCTCCTCTTCTTTCCTTGCCAGTATCAATCAATGGCTCTAATCATCTGTGTCATAAGCATAAAATTTATTGTAAATAATTATACAACTTACAATACAATATTTGCCATATTGTAATAACAGCATGAGAAATGTCTTAAAATCCTATTTTTCCATCCTTCTCTCTATCAAATCTTTCATCAGGACTAGCCTGCCTCCTTTGTCTTTCCCTCCTGTGATTTCTCTCTCCTTTTCATACCCGTATTTCCCCATGTATAAGACGCACCGCTTTTCAAAAAATTTGGTTTCTAAAAACTAGGTGTGTCTTATGCAGTGGTGGTAGATTTTTTTTACTTGCATTTTCATGCTTGTTTTTGTTCTAATTGTTGAATACAGTGATTCATCATCAACACAGATGAGGACAAGCTAATGCATGGAAGTTTTGAAAGTGATGAAAAGTTGTATGAATTTTATGGTGAATAAAACTTAGGTTCAATAACTTTATGTAATACATATTTTTTTCAAATTTTGGCCCCAAAGTTAAGGTGTGTCTTACACATGTGAGCATCTTATATATGGGGAAATATAGTTGTAAGGCCAGGGACCACGGCCACAGGTGCAGGTTCCAATTAGATTTGGAAACAGCGGAGCCAAAAACTAGTGAGCCATCTTTTATTCTAGCCTCGCACCACTGGGTGAGTAAATACATACTGCAGGAAAACACTTTTCTTTCCATTCAGGGCTCCAAAAGCCACTGACCTTCTCTTGGTTATCCTAGAATCAAAGGCCCCCCAGCCTTATTCACCTTTGCTCCCCATCTCCTTCTCTCTGCACAAACTGGCTTCTCCTTCAGCACCCCGCCATCTTCTTTGCCTGCCTCTTCAGCAATAACGTGATCTCTTTCTCTTAAATCTTTTGGCATGAAAGCCCCTCCTCCAAAATATATTAGCATAACCAAGCCCCTTCCCTTGCATGAAGGTAATTAGCAGTGTCATGTGGCAGCAGCATCATGTGAGCAGTGGCCATTTTTAACAATAAAAGTGAGCAAAATCAAATAACACAAATATTACAAACTTATTTGCCCAACAACGGTAACCTACTGCCATGTTTCAGTGCTTTGTCACTTCAGGTCTAGATTGTTGTAATAGAAGCTTACCTGGCCTTTCTGTCTTCATGCTTGTTGCTAGTAATTATATCTTTCACACTGCAACCAGTCTCATTTATCTCAAATGCAAATCTACATATGGCTTTCTCCTCTTTAAAGTTCTTCTGTGTCTTTTCACTACCCATATTAGAATTACAAGCATATCTACATAGAAACATTTTGATTTGGCCCCTGCTGATTTCTCCCTCCTCTCCTCTTTGCAATTGACACCCTGTTAATAGCAAAATTGCTCCAATTTCCTACACTCACATATGCACTCCTATTTTGTGGCTTTGTACTTTGGTTGAAGCCCTGGAATGACTGCCTCATCTTTCTTCACCTGCTCTTACTCATCATTTAAGACCCAGCTCAGCCACCATCTCCCACAGGAAGCCTCTCTAAAATCCTCATGGGCTAAATGCTGATCATCTGTGCAAGCTGAGGAATTAGTATACTGTGTTTGTATTTTTTTTTTAATGTAACTTTTCTCTTATTAAATCAGGACCTCCTCAAGGGCTAGATCACATCTTATTCATTTTTTTTTCTTCCCAGTAGCAATTAGTTTAGCATCTCAACATGATTGCTAAATATCAATCAAAATAAGTTGAAGTAAAATGGTCATTAGTAGTATTGTTTCTTTTCTATCAAATGCATATTATTGTGTAACTGAATAAGAAGACTGTTAATTGAACATAAGTATTATAATCTCTATTAACCCTCTCTGAGGCAGACATTTAACTTTAGTTCCTAAAATGATAGAAGTAGTAAACACTTCAGAAACCTTTATTTCAACCAAATCCTTCTGCATCGTGCCAACTACATTTAACATCAGAGCCATGTAATTAGATTTTTAACCCCAAATTTCTACTTCAGAGACTAGGATAAGAAAAATATTTAAAATATATTTTACTTAATAAATTAATATTTTGATATTGTGGCAAACATAGATATTTCAAATGTTTTAATAAGAGTGTTATAGAATATGTTTTTATATTTTATTACCCAACTAAAATTATAATTTTATATGGAGCATATTACATTCTTATTTCTAACTAAAATAATTAAATATTGTTAATATTTTAAATGGTAAATTTCAAACTATGGTTTGGAAATACACTTTTGAATACAGTACTTTGGGCACCAGAAAGAACCACAAGTAGAATATATCTAGGCCAGCTAACTTATTTATTGAAGTCTATTAGGCCTCCAAATCCCAAATTAATTATCTAATAAAATGTACCTGGTTTTTACTCAAGCTGAAAATAGGACTCAGTTTGGGTTTCTCTTAGCACACTATACTGTCTACTTAGTTCTTATTTTAAAGTGTAATGCCTGTGTTTGAAATCAAACATGAGCCTGCATGCACACACACCACTACAGGAGTAGTTAAGAAATGAAATATTTTTGTTGTCCTTTATACTTGCACTACAAAGGAGTGTGAAAGCCTCATCTCTAAAATTAATATAATCGACCAGAAACTGTTACAGAATGTTCAACTCTGTTTTGCAGTTTAATTACAGATTCTCTTTAGGTATATCTAACAAAATGAAAAAGTGGCATTTCCTCCCCAGTAAACATGAAATAAAACACTCAGAAGAACAAAATTAAATGCAATTATTAGTTACAACAAAATAATTATATTGAAATATATAATTGAATCAAGGTATGTGCAGGCCACTAGTCCATTAGAGGTAGAACAACATGCTATTTAGATGTTGAACATCATTTAAGAGCATTAAATATACATAGTATCCATTTCTTGTATGAGACTCAAGTGAAGGTATTTACCTTTACACCCATTTACAATGCAGTAATCAGAAACCTGCAGTTTTCTATATCCTAAGAAACTTATTTCTGAAAATATACTTTATCACTTTTTCCAAAACTGAAATCTGGGAGTGATTTTTCAGAATACAGAAGTGAGTCAAAGTCAACTGTTTCAATTGTACATAAAATGCCAAAAATCACACATGAGTTTGTATGGTTTCCAGAGAAAAGAAAAATATTACACATTATTGAAAACTACCTCAGCCTAACTATATACTTTAAAAAGATGGAGTAATTATATTTGTCTACATTTTAAAGTTTATAATTGCATGGCATCTAGAAGCTTGTTGGTATATACTCCTTCTCAGTTTCATCTTATATTTCCTCTCCAACTCAATTGCAAATCCTTGATGGTGAGGCATGTGTTCACTTGTCTTGGAATCCTTACAATTTTAGCACAATGCCAGACACAGAAGTTCAATAAATGTTTGTTAAATTAATGGGTACATATATGGTGTATGTACTTATACACACAGATGCATGCATATATATATATATATAATATGTATGCATTTATAAACTACGTAAAACTTAATGCTTTATAAGCTTGGGAGAGAAGGAATTAACTTGACTTCAAACTGCCCATTGTCTTACTGTTTTAAGCTCCTCATTATATAGAGAGCCTTTTTCTCTCATAGCATGTTCTTAGCATTTGGAGGGAAATGTGCCTCCCCTGCCAATAGCCCCACCAACCTCCTAGGAAAAGGGTGACACATTGTTCCCACACCTACTTACACAGGAAGAAGATTTAGCTCTTAAATGTTGTAACACCTGATATTTAGCTTATGGGTCAAAGAACTGGGCAAATGAAATTCATTTATGTCAAATCCATACCTAATGAAATTCTATTATTTAAGTATATTTCATCACCCTACTACAAAATACTTTTCTATATATTCTAAACTGGAACATCATAACTCCTTTAGTTAAACATCATTTTTAAAGCACAATTAATTTCTTTTTTCTTTTTTAAGTAAGCAAATGGTTATTGACCAGGGTTTTGAATTTCAGTATTTGTTTTTCAAACCAATCTACATAGATTCAGGAATATGTGAAATTCTTCGAATCGGGTTTTGACAGAATGAACAGAGTTCTTTTGAAAACCTACAGATTTCTTTCAACTCGTATTTTTTTCTGTTCATCTCAATATAAGAGTTTTGACAGCCAGCTTTGTCTCTTGCTGCCAACCTTGTCCTGCATCTCCCAGGAACCATGACAATAGTCAGGAAGTCATTCCTTGCATTTATTGAGGACCCATTGTGTAAAAGGAGTTGCACTAGGAACTTCACAGGAAACAGTCCATGTGAGACTCACCATTGAAGATATCCTGTAATTAAAACAGTACTAAAGATGAGTATATTCATGATATGCGCATTTTACTGACAAAATGAATTCATAGAACATGCCCCCAACACAATACATATGTGTAAAGATTTAGTTCATAATGCAAAATAAGTGTTGGTGTAACTACAGTTATTATTTTGCAAAAATTTGTAGGGATTTAAATATGAAGAAGGGAAAAACTAAATTACAGAGAATGAACTAGGAAAGCAATTCTTACTGTTATATTATATTTACTATAATATATAGATAGAAAAAGATATATTACCCATTTTTTTACACTATCCAATCACTCATTTTTTAGTTGAAAGAAGTATGGAAAATATCACAAAGTCCATTTAATGAAAACACAAAAAGTTTAAAAATAACAATTAGGGAAAACATTTAGAGTAAAGGCCATCTTGTTTGCAGAACAAACTAAACTCAAAATGACCAAAGTAAGACTGCTGGTTTATTTCTCTTTCTTTTCTAATGCTTTTAACATAAATGTATTGCGAAAATATAACAGTTAAATAAATCAGGATGGGAAGAACGCTTTAGTGTCAATCATGTAATTTTTATGAAATTGTATGAGGCAAAAGAAATCTGATCTAGCCACTGGGTGGCAAACAGCCCACCACTGTTAGATAGCGGGAGTGCCACGTCCTGCATCTTGTTAAATGTAACTCAATCATCTCTATTTCAGCAGAGGGGTCTTTATTTTCATCCTAGCACTCTGGTCCTAAAGTACACTAAAGCTGAAGTTTGTTTAAAGCTACAACATGATTATTCCTATAAAATAATTAGTGACATTTGAAACACTTTCTGACATACTCCATGTAGTAGGAGACTAAGTGGCTTTACCATTTATTCAATTCATATTTGAAAATGCTGCTAACTATATTTAAAACACAGCATTTTTGAGGTAGAACAACATAATGAACTTTTTAAAATTTTTGTATGTTTATAAAACATGATTCTTTCTTTAAAAATTGGTGTAACCTATCCCATTACTTATTGCCAATAAACCTAGAAAATTTTGTCATGGACTGATACTTAGGCAAAAACAGAAAGTGTAATTCTATTCAGATTGTGGCAATTATATTTTTATACTTTGTTATGTTTTAACAACTGGCATTTATTATGGAAAGTAAATACAAAAATTGACTCGTTTTGTGAATTAAGATATTCACAATGCATTTTGTGAATCTTAATGACATTTTGTGGGTATCTATCTGTAAATTTGAGAACCTGTTTAATGATAGTTGTGTAATATTAATCATTATTATAGTGTAGCCAGTGTATTTTAACAGTGGTAATAAAGGCAAAGGGGAAATGTTCCTGTTGAAACTATTAGAGTAAAACATTCCACTAGGATGGAAAATTAACTTATTTACCATCCAATCAAGAGTCCCTAGTGTTCTGAAAGCAGCATGAAACAAAACTTGTTGAAGAGTTAAAATACTAAAGAGTGCTATTGACCTATGAGATGTAATGAATTAAAATATAAATAGTAGCAGGAGATATTCCCATAATAGTTGTACAGGTGTTTCACCTGTTGACCTAAACTTCTCTGCTTCCTAAAGTTAAGTATAACACTTATCTGGGAAAATAATTTGCTCTGAATCATGAATACTAACTCATGAAGCTTGCAACTTAGATTATTAAAAACGTCTTGCATGTTGAGAATTTGGTGCTGGTAATGGGTCCTCTACTAATTTAAAGCTTGATTTACCATAAAAGATACATTTCTTTCTATACTGTCCAAGCTGTGAAAGGTGGAAGACTTCAAATCCACATCTGGCCAACTGAATGACCAGCAATTTGTTAACAAGTGAAATGCTGTTCTCCTTTAATTGGAAGCTGACTACAGTCACAGGGCTATTAGTGAAAGCAACCTCAGGTTCCTTTGTCTAAGCCATGTTTTCTCTGCTTGCTACTGCCTTCTCTACTCTTCATAATTTAATTTAGATATTTGTCATGATTAAACCTCCTTCACTTGATATGTAACTCTGGTGAATAAAAATTTAACATGACATACTTAAAAGACAACTTTTCAACCTATAAAATGAACAGCAACCTAGAGCATTCTTTTTTCATTTTCATCCAACTTTTATATGCATACGATGGGCAAATAAGTTTGTAAAATTTGTGTTCTTTGATTTTGCTCACTTTTATTGTTAAAAATGGCTACTGCCCACCAGAAAGGGCTAATTACTTTCCTGCCTGGGAAGGGCCATTGTTATGCTAATTTGTGCTGGAGGAGGGATTTTAGCTCCAGGAAGTTTTAAGAAGAGAGGAAGAAGGAGGCCATGTTTTTTGCAGAGTGAGAGCAGGGAGGAAGTACACTGAGGAGAAAAAGCAGCCAAGATGGCAGGGTGCTGAAGGAGAAGCCAGTTTATAAAGATAAGTAGAGAGAAGGAGATGGGAAACCAGAGGGGACTGAGTCTGGTCAGGGGGCCTTTGATTCTAGGAAAACCCTGATGTGTCAGAGGCCCCTGACCTTACAGCATACTATAGTATTCTCAAGGGGTTGTATTTTCTTTCTCCAAAAGAGCATTTTTGAATTGATGTTGTATTTTTATCCAACAATATCTACATGATAGATATTGACTATGGCTCCCCATAGTCAATTCTGATGCTGGACCAATCTCTTTGATTATAGTGTCCAACCCCGTGGTGTTTGGAAGTGGAAACTCCACCTGGGAAGACCCACTCCCGAGATGCCCTGTATTAGGCAATGTCAAATAGGACAGCGCCATTGGGAAGCAGGGCAACAGCCAATTTTATTTCTAGACCATGAAACAAACATTTCAATTAGATTGCTTCAAATGGTAATCTTGTGATTTAAATACAAATGTCCTGTCTCATATAATACATGCATTATTTCCATTTAGTGAATTGTGAATTTCTTTCTGGGAGTTTTATAACCACTATTCTGAATTATTTTAATGAAAAAAAAGAGAACTTGTTGCTTTCTGGAAACATTGTGTAATGCTTATTTTTATTAACATCTATGATAGCAACATACTGTAATAATAAAGAAGACTATAGAAAATCTAAAGATAGGTCTTTAATTTAAAAAGAAATATATAATTAGATAAAAATAATAATTAGAAGAAAACAATGAAATTTTCCATGCTTTGAAGGCAAAACAAACATTTGATTTTATGGACTATAATATGGTTACTTTAGCTGAATTATAAGGGAAAAGAGCTCCCAGAATGCTCAGAAAAATTCTGGAAAATATGCAAGGTTTTTTCTTTTTCTTTCTAGTAAGCAATTTTATATCCTGAATCCCTAAGCAAAATCTTAATATAGGCAAATTAACTTTAGTGGAATACAATAGTTTATAATCATGAGTAACCCAACAAAATATGTAGACAATCTAGCATCTTCTATAATAATAGAGAATATATTACTAGAATAAATGAAAGCAGAAACAGGCTTTGATGAAAAGCAAAGAGCAGGAGAGATGTATTTTCTTATTTTTTTTTTTTAGGAGAGATGTATTTTTAAAAAAATAAATAAATAATGTACTCTAGGCCCAAAATAGATACAGAAAGCTTTGTAGACAGTTTTATAATATTATGATTTGTGGTAGGAAGTTAAAAAAAAAGATAAATTGGCATTAGTTACCAGGAATATACATCATTATTCTCAAAAAACGTGTAATTTGTTTTACAAGCCATAATGTTTGACACCTAGGCACCTCTCAAAATTTTGTTAACTGAATGGGTAAACATTAAAGAAACAATGCAAGAAATATAAGTAAAATGTTTTCAAAGGTGACTGGTTTTGAAAGTAAAAAAGAATATATTTAGAATTACGTCTCTGGGACCAAATTATTTGTGTTACGTTACATACAGTAACATACACCTATAGATCTGTGGTGACAGCTCAAGAAATAGATTACCACATTTAGCTTGATTCACATAAATTTAGCTTTCTTATTTCTCTAAGAGTCTTTGTTTTTTTGCTTAACAGAATTGCAGTAGGTTTCACGGCTTCTGAAATCTTCTTTAATTGTTTCATATGTCCAAATAGCACTATCCAACTATCTGATTCTATTTAAAAATCAAATGGCATTCCTGTAAAGACACAGAATAAAAAATAAATTTTTGTTCAAAACTGCAGGTTCAAAAAATTAATAAATGTTTTTCTTATGTATAATCAGCCTTACAGTTGTTGCAGTTCATTGCTAAAGTTCTTTAATTGAGATAGTAGAGTAAAAAACTGTGAGGTTACAATTGGATATTGTGAACATTATTTTTACTGTCTCAAAATGTGTTCTATAAAATTCTGCCTATTAGATGATTGGGGGTCTTTAAAGTGTTTTAAGTTATAAAGTCATGTAAAAAAACAGCAAGGGAATAATCACATTGTCATTTAAGTCCTCAAGTCAAACCATTTTCAACTTGGATCTGTAATTTAAGAAGAGTCAAGGCTAGATGTATTGGATGCTGTTTTTTTCCCCATGAATAATCAGGAGGGAGAAAATGAATTTATGTTGATTGATTTTCAAAGAGATTAGTTCTATGGATTTTCCCCGAGGAATAATGGGGAAGACTTGAATTCTCTTCATAAATCATTTGTTAATAATAAAAAAAAATTGTTAACTAATAAACAAGCCATTCCCTAATCACTCCCATAAGGTAACAGCTGCTCCTGTAACCAATGCAGTGAAATGAAACCTTGTATATAATTCTAACCCACTCCCATGCCACAAAAGAAAAATGGGGGTTCATAGACTGGACCAAATAATATTTAACATTTGAGACCATACAGAATATGAAAGAAAATAATTTAAATCTCTTTTTCCTTACACCTGAAATTTGGAGAAATTGTACCCTTAAAAAGCAGAACGCACTATAGTTTTGGAGTCACCATGCACCAAAAGGTTGGTTTTGCCATTATAATAAACTCTTTTAAAGAGTTTTAATTCTAGATTTCAGCATTCTTATTCCCTATCATTATCAATTGCAAATTCTTCAAAAACACTTTTTTTTAAAGAAAAGGGTTGCTTTTAGATAAGAGAGATTTTATTTAACTTACATCTGAAGGACAACCTTCTTTTCAGTGAGTAACAAAGGCAAACTATATGCATCAGCTTTGCCTGAGTCAGATGTAAAGTAAGCCTTTAAACAATGCTGCCTAATTTTTTTCACTTTGCTTGGTATAGATCTGTTTATTTCTTTATTCAGTTAGAAGGTGTGTGATATGCTTTTAATAAAAGTGAATAACTAATAACTTCATATCCTGAAACACTCAACAGCCAACTTGCTTATTTCATTTGTATTCTACGGATGCCTCATTTTTTCCTCCTCACTGCCTATCCTGTACTGATCAGTATGAACAATGGGATTTTTGTCTTACTTGAAAACTTTCTTGTTCCATTTGAGTTGAGGTGGAGACACTCTCACTTAAATAAAAAGTCAGGTATTTTCGTATTTTCAATGTCTTATTATTTCAATATGTTAATTTTCAGGAATGCTGCATTCACTTATCAGATGATCTAATAAAGAAGCTGTAAATGGTGACTAGCTCTTTAAATAGATGGGAAAAGAAAATAAAAAAATTCCATGCTTAAAACATTTTGAAATGCTGAAACATATGATTGATTTAAGCAGTCAAGAAAAAAATATTTATCAAAAGAAATGATAAATCATGTTCTTATAGCTGGATTTTAGCCACTTTTGACAACATGGATACTAAACATAAACAAAATTTTATACCTCTCTTGTTTAGTCACCCTCTGCCATCACCTATTTGAACTTAGTAACCCTAATAAAACTCACCTACTAGCCCCACGAATCAAATTCTCGATGAAAGGGAAATATATACCTCACATTACCACTGAAGAGCTCCCCCTATAATTTTGAAACCCTTAAATGTTTAAGTTCTTCTTAAAACCTACAGATAAAAACAATGTGACTGGTCAGTCTGGTCTCTTTCTGCATTGATTTAACATTTATTACTTCAATTCACTTGAAAAACTAGGAGTCTTTTAAGTACCTACTTACCTTAAAGTAATATCATGAACACTGCTGTCACAAGAGAAAACACAAAACTGGTTGTTTTTTTTTCTAACTGCTACAAATTCAGTCCAGAAGAACAAGCTTATTTTACAGAAATTTGTATTCATGGATTCATGAGGGGAGGGGGAGGGTGTGGGAGTGGCAAGGAAAAGGGTTGAGTGAATGCTTCCCCGGAGACTGAATTCCCTGTGCCTTTACCAAGTCTTCCTCTCAACTCATACTTTTATATGTTGCTTATACTAAAAGCATTCACAACAGTCAGATTATGAAAAGTTTACTAATTTCTTCAATATTACTTTTCAACTGCCACCCCCAGTGTCCAGTGACTACTGCAGTCGTTCTTAAGTAGCTATCATCTTTGGCTAGAATGAGTAAAACATCAACCATTTCATTTTTCCAATTAATAGGATGTCTTCTGATATTCTATAGAGTATTTTCACCCAAACAATTCTTTTTTAGAAAAAAAAAGAAAGTTCAAATAACTTGTACCAGAAAAACCCTCATTAAAAATGAATTTCCAACTTGAGATGTTAGAGCAAGGGCAAATGTTCGACTATGCCATTTGCTTTAATTCTGTTGATCATTGGCCGTTCTCATACACTAATGAAGCATTCCTTTGAAGAAAAAAAATAGGAAATAACAGATGTTAGATAAAGCTAATATAAGTTTTTACATAACTCAACTGAACAACATCTTGGAAAGAACACTGATTTTTTTAAATCTTTTTTTTATTAATTTTAATGCAGTGACATTGATAAATCAGGGTTCATATGTTCCGAGAAAACATCTCCAGATTATTTTGACATTTGAATATGCTGCATACCCCTCACCCAGAGTCAAATTGTCTTCCGTCATCTTCTATCTGGTTTTCTTTGTGCCCCTCCCCTCCCTCCACTCCCTCTCTCTCCTTCCTCACCCCGTTCCCCCCCCAACCCTCTCCCCCCCCCCCCCCCCGTTACCATCACATTCTTGTCCATGTCTCTGAGTCTCATTTTTATGTCTCATCTATGTATGGGTTCATATAGTTCTTAGTGTTTTCTGGTTTACTTATTTCACTCCGTATAATGTTATCAAGGTCCATCCATGTTATTATAAATGATCCGATGTCATCATTTCTTATGGCTGAGTAGTATTCCATAGAATATATGTACCAAAGTTTTTTAATCCACTCGTCCTCTGACGGACACTTGGGCTGTTTCCAGATCGTCGCTGTTGTGAACAATGCTGCCATAAACATGGGGTGCATTTCTCCTTCTGGAACAGTGCTATGGTGTTCTTGGGGTATATTTCTAAAAGTGGGATAGCTGGATCAAAAGGCAGTTCGATTTTCAATTTTTTGAGGAATCTCCATACTGTTTTCCACAGAGGCTGCACCAGTCTGCATTCCCACCAGCAGTGCAGGAGGGTTCCCTTTTCTCCACATCCTCGCCAGCACTTATTCTGTGTTGTTTTCTTGATGAGCGCCATTTGACCAGTGTGAAGTGATATCTCATTGTGGTTTTATATTTTTGTCTTTAATTTTTTTTTTTTGGTGATGTTTCTTAGAAAAAATAGTAAAGTAACTCATTTTGAAGGTCTCAACTCAGCTATTTATCTTAAGGAGGTCATCTTCTTCATCGGCACATGTTTTTTGAGGGTGTTCCTCTATCTAACCACAATAAAACAGTGGTGAAATGATGTTGCAGGGAGAGACAAGGGTGTTTAATAAAGTATGCCATAACTTTAAGTGCATTTAATACAGTAAATCTTCTAAATACATCTAAAATATACATACATTTCCTATATTCTTTTATACATGTATGTAGCAAATGTTTTCACCTATTATTTACAGAAAGAGTCAGAGTATCTATTACAAGGGGGGAATATCTGGAAGACTATCTCACAAATGTGAACAATTTCTGCTTTTAAATTGCAATGTTTATTGTCATCCCAATTTGTTTTATGACAAAGAGCAAAATTTAAGAGTAAGCCTTTTAAATACATAGTATATACACATTGGTTTTGTGCAATTAATCAAAAGGTCAGAAATACATTTCTAATAGAGACAGCTTTAATATGTATCTTCTATGACTATACAATTTTTTTTAATGAAAAGCAAGAGTTAACCAACCTGTTGTGAGGCTGGAAGTGTTGTTTCTCTAGACAATCAAGCAAACCACGGCTGTTTTTGTAATCCACTTCAATATGGAGTGGGGTGAGGTTAAAAACCACTGATTCATTTGACAGAAATGTATACAACAACGTAATCATCATATTAAGCACCTGCTCAAATTTGACTCAGTTGTAGGAGTTAATCATTTGAAACTTAAGAAGATATTAGGAATTCAGTTGCAAGTAGACTTAATTATAACACATGATATAGACTGTGGGTTAAAAAGTAATAGAAAGTAGAGAGATTGCTTTGAGAAAGAAGCAAAATAACATTTTCATTGTTAACTTAAATAAAATTCAACATTAAAAGGTCAATATAATTTTTTCTGACTTTTAAAAAGTAGTAAATCCAGTAAAATTAATGATTAAAATGACAAATTCATCAGGCCTGACCATGTCAAGGTTGAGTCCACAGACTCTTCGAGCAAAGAATGATGTTCCTTGAGTGAGAGAAGGGGTCGGGTGGGGAGGGGGTGAACCCAAATCTACATGTCATTTCTGCAGCCAGATTCCATAAGTTCTGATAAACACCCATTCGGGTCCATCCCTCTCTGTTGAGAAACAGCTTAAACCTTGATTATCCCTCACGTCTTTGGTGATATAAAAGAAAAGTTGAAAATGACCTTATTTAACTCTGACCAAAGTCAAAGACTGAAAGAGGTGATCATATGAGATTCTTAATACTATTAAGTATTTTATAGTTATGTACTTTCTTTTTCCTTTTTTTTTTTTAATCATGGTTAAAACATCTATATGGTAGTACTTGATGCTTACCTAAAGAGTTTATAACTTTTACGTTTTCTAAAATTATACAGATAAGTAAATATAAATGTGAATTTATTAAACTTTCAAACATCTAAAAAACAGAAAGTTAATAATATATCAAATACAAATAAATATAACAAGGTTTTATTTTGTTTTTTAGTTTTTTAATTACATGTGTGTATCTAAACACGGGGGTGTCTATGTTATCAAATTATAAACTTCAACATTAATTTAAATTATTTATTTTACAAAATGAAGTAATTCTGTCCTGATTTTGTGGTTCAAAATCCAGATAGAATGCCTTTGTTCCTTGTGCAGTCAATTTTGAACGTCTTTTAACTAAATTTTACCTATAATCTTTTATTTTCCTGGAACACATAAAAATGTTTCAGGATTAGTCATTATGCTAGTGAAATAGATACATTTCTAAATTTGTTTATCCTGTTTAGTTTTGACAAATATAAACTTGCCCTTTTACTCTAGGTAATAAGAGCTAGAGAAAAATAAATATTTTAAGACATTTAAAATATGTATTAATGAAAATGCTACAACTATTGAAAGCATTCAAACTGATTATTTGTGATATTTCAATAGGATAATTCATTAGTGCAGTCTTCTAAGTAATCCCAGAGGGGCATAAATTCCTTTGCAGAATGAATGTCTATAGATAATAATCCATGGAAGACAGACAAGCCTCTTGTCATTTGTAGCCTTAATCCATTGCCTAGAGCATGAAAAGTGCTCAGGGTAACAAGTGTGGGAATCAGTAAAATCAACATTATTTTTGGATTTTATTTTCTTAACAATACTGACTGATCAATAGGCTTGTGGTAACCGACAAGTACAATTCGGTCTGTTTGATGAATCAATCTAGTGAAGTAGAGACAGTTCCTCTGCCCGTTATCCGGTTTCCCTCCTACCTTAAATCCTGTTCATTCTGTCCATCCTACTCCTTCTCCACCTACACACACACACAAACACACACACACAGAGAGAGAGAGAGAGAGAGAGAGAGAGAGAGAGTTGAGGGGATGCTCTTTATGGGTCTAATGAAAGCTGCAGTGACAATGCTCAGATCATTTTTTATAAGACTACTAAACCACTTTCAATGAGTGTTTTTGTTTTCAATTGTGAAATTCACCCTTTTCTTTCAGCTGAGAAATATTTGTATTATTGAAGAAGAGTTGGAGTAGGGGCCAGAGAGAGTACAGGGCAGAAAAAATTGGGAAGTAAAGAAGTGAAAGTTCTGTCCTCTTAACTTTTATATGCCTCACCCCCCCCCCACACACACACACACAAAATCCTACAAGAATATCAGCTTTAGGAAAAATTAAAAGAAGAGGAAGTTTAAACACCTAGGAAAGAGCTAATGCAATTATATGACTGCCTGAATACAGAAAACATAGTAACCCTTATCAGCTCAGGAAGACAGAGATACCCCTTTATATTGGTCCTTGCTACTCAGCAGAGACTTCTGTGAACTTTGTCATCTTCCTCTGCCCTTTAAGCCAAAACTCTGGAAGTGGCTTTAATTAATGAGATCTGATGCATTAAAAACATTAGCCAGAGCACTCCAGAAGCTGGAAAACCATAGATGTTTTTAAATTCTGAGTATCCTTTTGAGAATACCCTGTTGTTATTTATAATTCTCAGTGGACCTGTATTTGTCTTGAACTTATTGTTGAAATGGGCTTTACTAGGAATTTCTCTGCTGAAATTTCAGTGGGGCGGAGAAGGGGGTGGTGGAGCCAAGTGGACCTGTAGGGAGGAGGGAAGGATTTCTAACAAGGCTTTAAAACCTTCAGTGATTAAAGTTATATTAATGAAAGGATATGCAGATACACATATATACATATGCATATATTTACCTATACATATACATATAATGCACAAGTGGAGCAGAAATATATAATGAGCATGAGTTATAAATTACGTAGGTAGCAGAATTCAGATTTTTTAAATCAAAATTGCACCTAAAAATGGCTATAAAACAACGCTTGCCTTGGGAAGTAAATTTATAGCTCCATGCCTTTCACAGGCACGCTGGAGGGTTCTGCTCCCAGCTCTAATCGCCACGAGATGTTTTTTGCATGTGTTGTGTGACAGGAGGGAAGGGGAGTGGGTTGAGCTCGCCTGTTCTCCCATTGTCAGCCAGTCTAGTGAGTGTTGGGAAAACCTGTCTGTGGGATCTTGTGTCATCTCTCCCTACATGTGTACAGGAAAAGTCCGCGCTGCTCACGGTTCCTCTCTCTCTTTCTCTGTTTCCCTTTCATTCTGCTTCCCCGGAGCCGAATGAAGCAGGGAGCAGGATTAGAGTCTGCCACCGGCAATCAGAAGAGCCCAGATAAAAGGAACTGCTTCTTAAGCACCACTGCCTCAGCTCCTCTTAGTTTTTTGGTTTTTTTTTTTTCCTTTCCACACAACAGTTGTCCTTCATTATCCGGTGCCTAGCTCGATTTTGTTTTTCTTTTTCTTTTTTGGAGGTTTTGAAGTTTCTGTGTTTCGGTGGCTGTTACAGAAGAGGTGTTCGTGTTGCGGAGAAGTCTTGATTGTCTGCATTTATGAATGAAACTGACCTAAATCACCTGTTACCTCCAGTTTTCAGATTGTTGGAACTTCTCTGGCCACACAATACAGGAGGGAAGACTGAAGCAGCCTAGGGACCTCCCGCGTCTGCAGCATGGGCTGCTTCACGAAGACAGTCTGCCTTTTCTGGGGAGTGTTACTTACAGCAAGAGCGAACTATCAAAACGGGAAGAACAATGTGCCAAGGCTGAAATTATCCTACAAAGGTAAATCTTTATTTTTTTTTCTTTTATTTGGCTAGTTTTGTGATGTCCCCAATACCCTCTCTTTTCATCCCTTGAACTCCCTCCCTACCCAAATCATAAAACCTTTAGTTTAACCTGGGGGACCTATGTGACTGTGTGTGTCTTTCTGAGATGATTTAAGCACTTTTTTACAAAAGCATGTCTTCTGTTTGATATGACAATTTAAATGCAAACAAAGAACATTTAATCACATTTGCAGAGAGGAGCTGAATGCCTGGAAAATGCTGATCTGTAAATGTGATCCTATGTTCCGTTAATTTTTCTGATCCTACTTCTTTTACAATATTTTTTAAAACTACTATTACAAAAATGATCTCTTTGTAGATGTTCGTGGCTCACCTATAATAATTGTTATGATAAATTGTATTTTCTTAGTTTTAGACACTAAATGGTTAATCATCATCATGAATATTCAGTTTGTTCGAATCTGACAATCAGATGCTTAACATAAGCAGTAGATAGATCATGGTTTGCCAAGAGAATATAAACTGGAGAGAACAGACTAGTTTTTTCACAGTGCGTTATGATTGTACAAAAGACTGTATTTGGCTAATTGGTGTAAAGCTAAAACCTTTGAAATACAGTGTTATTTAATTCCATATGTACTGCAGTGTGAAGTGAAGACACGCTACTTCCTAGTTGTAGAAGTAGTTGTGTGAACTTCTTTTATAAAAAATTATAGATTAAAAAGAAAGCTTTATCACATAGTTGTTAGTACTTTATTGGTTATAGTTAAAATGTATGCTTGTCTTTTAATGAAGGTTTTAGAGAAAATAAATGTTCCATGTTTGTTTAGATACATTTTTAAAGGTAGATGTATAAAATAATGTTACTTTGATTCCAAAATAATGCATATAATTTTAATGAGAGATATATTCATACAACTGAAATGTTATTAAAGTGGAGTTTAAGATTAAACTATTTTAATGCAAGTAGTGTTACTCCCTAAGGTGTTGCTTTCTTATGAGTTTCAGATTTCTAGAATTGGGGGTGGGGCAATGGGAAGCTTCAATTATATTCTGTTTCAAGCCTATAATGTGAAACAAATTTACTGAATCTGAGATGTGTGTATACTGTATGTTGCTCTTCTGCAAGAAAACAGATTCTTTAATTTTCACATGAAGGAGATGATCTCTCTGAATGCTCTAGTGTAAATTAGGACCACAAATAGGAAAAAGAGATGTAATTTTCACACTTTGGATTAGAAAATTAGACACCTATTAAATGTGTTCATTTGGACTTAATACTTGTTAGATAAAATATACTGATTTGGAAAATACTTTTATTTTTGGGTAATATTTTCTTGATAATGAAAATGAATTTTAAACAAGAGCAAAAGAATTGCAATTGTATTCATCTAAGATAATTTAAAAAACAGGCTTCATTAAATATTTAATTAAATCTCTATTATGACTCTAGTAACTGTCTTTAAATTATGTGTAGTGTATGATATTATGGCATTTGTGTTTTCATCAGTGTTTGCTCTTTATTTTCACTCTTTGAGAACATATCATCAGATAATTCTCAGGTTGATGGTCTACTTTATGCAAGTTTATAATTCTTATAAGTAAGTTTTGCATACAACTTTACTTCTTGAAGATGTGAATGACTATAGGCTATTATTTTAAGATAAGTTTGAAATATAAAGTACATTTTAAAGATCTATTACAACTTCAGATACTTCTCTAAGTGCTAAATAAATTGTAAAGTATAATGAAATTGAGAATTATACTTTTTTGCAATAATTTTATTTCCCTGTTAATAGATTGCTTTCCATTATGGAGGCACCAGTACTTTGTGCATGTGAAAAAGATAATCCTTAATTAGACTAGCCCTTTGTTATATACATATGCTTTAAAATTGTCTGAAAAAGTAAGCTGTATATATTAACAAGGTGTTTGTATTTGACACTGTCTTTATAAGCTCTTATTAGTGATGGCATCTATTAGAATTACTTTTGCTTTCCTTTATTCCAAAAACTGCCTGACAGCTACATATCAATTCTATTGATGAACCTAGAGCTTGACAATTGGGTAAAATAAACTGTGAAATGGACAACAGCAAAAAGAATAAAAGGAATGGCCCAAGCAATATTTCTTGTCACTTAACTGGTCTGTCATTACCTTTCTGTCTCTGCATGCTCACTTGTTTCACCAAAGCAGAGGCCTGGTAGCCAATTGTCAATATTTTTTTTCTAAACTAAAATAGATATTTTTTTTAGCTGCTTCTTTTTCTTCCTTAATTAGATGTCAACCACAGTTAAAACACCCACTGCCTTTAAAAATACTCCAGCATGATTCATGAAGGGTTAAATTCCTGCTAACTCTAATTTCCCATGGTCACTGTTGTCAAAGATCCACCATTAACTCTCTCACTGCTCAGGTTGCCAAGACAAAGTTTCAGACAATCACTGTGCTTACTTTGTGATAGAAGATAAAAGAGATTTGATGTGTTAAATCTCTTTTAGAAATTTGAGGAAGAAAAAGAAGAGCAAGAAAGCAGCTTTTGTAGTGAGCATACATAGATATTAATAAGGCACTTTACTTTCTAGGAAAAAGGAATTCAATAGATGTTTGAGAACCATCTGGAGAAGTGATAATATTAGAAAAATGGGGTATGCTGGCTTTTCCTCTGAACCAATCTGATTTAGAATCCTTGTGGGGGAAGCAAATGTGAGAACTCTGTAAATCTAAGCTATCACTTACAAATCATCCTCAAGACACATTCACTCAGAGATACTTTGGCCTTCCTTAAATTTATGTAATATAGCTAAATGTGAAAATGCTTCTTTTTTGAAATGGTGCATAACAATTTATTTCCCCTACCAAACTACAAGTTTCACTTTTCTCATGAAATATCAGAATATCTTCTAATCTTCCCTTTGGAATGTGTGGTACAATGAAGACTTCAGAAAAAGCTGTGGAAATCACAAGGAAATAAATTAGGTTTGAGGTTTTAAACAAATGACAAATGTTCCATCACTCAGTGTAGTGAGCTTTTCCAGGACATTGTGTGCTTCACTTTTAGTAGAAATCAGACACATGTGAGTCTGAATGTCATGTTGACCGTGGGGATCCAAGGTTAACTCAGTGCCTGCAACTTTCCCTTTGTAGGGGGACTTAGTAAATGGTACTTAAATACTAAAGGCTTTCTTTTCATACTTTGTAAAGCTGTGTTTCCCAGAGTCAAGTAGTTTCCTTCTTTTAAGAATAAGATGATCAGTTAAATCAAAATTGTAATACATCTCTTTCTGATACTAAAAGATAATATTAAATTAGAAATTATGAAGTAAAATTGACAGAAGCTTTTTTATTTGCCATTGTGCAATATATTATGATCACTTTGCAATTTAATATAAATAATGATTTATTTTATTATTTATTACACAGGTTGACTTTTCAGTTTTCTTTTACTTCTACCAAAACACAAACACACATTCACACATATATACATATCTTTATATATGAAAATATGAATATGTGAGTATATAAACAAATTTTTATTTTAATATTTTATAGTTAAGAAAAGTAATCCTGGCAATCTATAGGTTATGAATCAATAAAAATATTACAAATAAAATTGTTATTGATTTAAAATAAAATCTACATTTAAAATTATATATATGATCTTTTGAGTCACATAGAAAGTTTTCATGGATATCTTGTATTTATCATGATGGTGTAGAATGAAATTAGACTTATACTAAAAATCTCTTCACAGTTAAAATGGGATGCATATTTATAATGTATACATATATGTGTACAATATACACTAAGAGCAAAGAAATTATAAAGTTTTTGCCATAACTTTAGTCCAAAAATCACTGCATATTTGGCCTCAAGTCTCTGACTTGCTGATTCTTATATAACACGGCCTTTTCTTCCCAAATTCTATTAACTTTAAAAATTATATTGGTTCTGAAATCTTCAGTTTAAGCACACTGAAAGCTATAACATCTATTCATTTACTCAGCAAGTACTAGATCCTGGCAAAATACTAAAAAATGAAATAAAACAAAATGCTTAATAACACATCTTATGATACAGTGCTGGTCAGCTCAAATGAGGACAAGTGTAAGTCCCAGTTGTGGCTCCTCTGTTGAAAGCTGCCAACCATATTGGCCTTTGCAATAATAATTTCTACAGTGTAGACTTTAGCAAGTAAGAAAATAACAGACCACAAAACCATCCCATGTAAGTCTCTAATCCACCCAGTTTTGATATGATATTCAGTCATTACTAGCTAAGGAAATCTCAGAATGGAAGAGATCATTTTTCTAATTCTAACTTTTTAATATTGTTACTTCTTTTTACATAAATTATTTCCAAAACTCCACTTCTGTCAGCAAAGTAAAATACCTGGATGTTTACATAACTAAATAGATGTATAGATCTGTGGTCACTAATTTCTCTTTGTTTTCTTATCTTAATTATCACATATAAACAACATAACTAACAAATATTTTGTATTTTAGGTCAATTATATATATTTAAATACTATGTTTACAAATAAATGTAATTGGAGAATCTTTCAGAAATAAATTTAATTATAATTAACCAATATGATTGCATAGTAATAAAATTAAAATTTGACTGTCATTTGAAGAGCATTATCTGTTTATGTTTAATACGAAAAAATAATTATATTTTAGTTGTGTGCTCTAAACTTATAAAGTTATCAGGAACTTTAAGTGAACTATAAAAAATTATGTGGTAAAGTTCTTATCCCGATTTTCTCATTAAACTTCGGAGGCATGGCTACATATCATAGTTCTACAGGTCAGAACATCACACCTTTACACCTTTTGCGTAATTTTGAAATCTAGAATCGTAACTATTTTAAATAGTATTTATAGTTAAAATTTTCTAAAAACCTTCTAGAGAGACCAGGACCAATACACATTTGGATTGATTTTTATCAACAACGTTCAGTTACAAAATCATGATATATCATGAAGAGTTACACATTAATTGCTTGAAACATTGCACTTATCAAAACATTACTGAAAAATCTAAGATAGATGATTCCTTAATGTTAAGTTGTAGGTAAAATATCCAAAACTCATGACAGTATCTAAGTTTAGTACATGTCGTGAAAACTTATTTTTAAAAGCCCAGCCGCTGCAAACATGAATTAGAACAAGTGTTTGTCTTGGGATTTTACCCATCATAACTTCTTAGGTGCTATTTAAAGGCATTATCATGATTTGCAGTACTATGCTTCCACTAATAGGTGGCGCTAGCGATTTGTGACAGCTCTTTCATTTAGAAATGGGCAGGCTGCTAGGATAAACAACCAGAGTCATGTTTGGAGGAGGCCAAGCTTGGAAAAACTGGTGTAAGTCAGGAGATGTAATATGCACAGAACAAGAACATTAGTTAAAATAAAACTTGCTAAAGGTTTTGATATGCTCTTTGCATACCTTTATTGGTACAGTTTGACCCTGAAAAATAAATGGTTGTAAGTAAAAAATAAATAAATAAATCTTTTTACTTAAATTATATGTTACATGTGGAATTAATCTATAAAATAGAGAACAAAATAATAGGTAAAAAGTAGTTCTAAAGAAGCAGAATGCTAGAGAACAGTTTTATGTGTATGAAATATATATAAAATATTTCATATATATTCACATATGTAACTTCTTTCTGCATCCCAAATCATTAAGTATATTTAACAGTAATTAGGCAGCGTGCTGTGGTATGTGATTGCCATCGTTTTAATGGAGATGTAATACATCGTTTTAACTGAGAAGATAAAATAAAGTTCAGAAAATTATATGTGATGTATTTTTAAAAGAATAACACCTTTTTGTTGGTAGGTTGTTTTTAATTATTTTTATAATTAAACATATGGATGAATCAATAAATTTGGTCTGACACAAATGTCCTGCTATAGCCAAGACATAAACATCAGTAAAAATAAAAAATTTGTACACTATTTCTAAACAGTAGCAAAGCTGGACTTTATTAAAGTCAGGATAAAAAAATATATAATTTATACTTGAATTAGGAAATAAAAAGATAAGCTAAAATCAGATTCTGTTGATTAATATGAAGAATGAATTGGTCTTAGTATTTTCTACAGTCTTTGGGTAAAATTTAAAGGGACTACCAATTTAAGGAGTCTTGTCAGCTCCTGAATGAGTCATTAAACTTGCATTTCTAGGTTTCCTTTGCTTGGAGAGACCTGGTGTGGGAACTGATATTGACCAAACTTTACAGTAACTTAGTTTGCTGCTGCAATCATAAACATGTCTGGAGAAAAAATATAACAGCACCCTCTTGAATCTCCATCTGCAAACTAAATGAAGTTTAGTTCTATTGATTACATCCAGTAACTTCGTTAGTCTGTAAAACTACTTATGTGGGTCATCTTTTTTGTGCCAGATTGTAAGGTTTTTAAGGCTGCATTATTGTTCATCATCATATTTTCAATGGCTAGACAAAGTCACTCATTGTTGAATGAGTTGGTGGTTCATTTGACACACCTGTTTTTTAAACAGATACTCTACCTGATTATAAGTGAGTGTTAAAAGAATGTAAATTCATAATACGCTATTCATTATGAGTAAGTTGTAGAGAAAATGAACTCAATGCTATGCACTAAGCTACGAGGATATCAGGGAGGCATTCTGGAGTACAGAAAGGGTATGATAGTAATGGTATATCCACCATGTCTCCTCTAAATACAGCTCTTCCAGGACTGAATCAGAAAGTTTCTGGCTCATCTATGCTTGCCTGCAAGTAGGAGATGGAGAACATATAATAAGACATACCTCTTGGAAGACTATAGGAACCAGGTTAAGGAATTGTTACATTCTTTTGGATTAATACCTTGGTTTTCCTTAATATTGTGTCTCAGTACACACATCCAGAAAAGAAAGTAAGCGAGACTATTCTAAGACCAAATAGTGTGGCTAAAATTTCTCATCATCAGTCTCATTGTATCTGAACCTTTGTGTAAAACATACCAGTCCTACCAAACAAAGTTGAAAGTACAATCCTTTAAAAATTTAAGTTGACTAGATTTCCTGGTCCACACATTGGAGAGAAGCCTGGCTTTGCACTCTGACGGTTTACACAGGTTTAGTATTGAAGAAACATCTTGGTTTCTCTTCTCCTTGATTCCACTTATTGATAGCAGCAGTTCCTCATTGTCCTTTGCTTTTCATTTTAGCTTCTTCTTCACTTGGCTTTGTGCTCCATGACCTGTGAGCACCACCCACGTCCATCCCCAGCCCTCGCTTCCAAGCCCCCACTCTACCAGGAGAGTAAATGTGATAGAAAATAGCCCCAAGAATCTACTGAAGTTTAAATATTCAAAATACATTATGAGTTGTGTATTTAAGATCCTAAACTCATATAATTAAGAGGGAAAGGGCACATAATAGACTAATTTCCCAAGTGCACTTATTGGTCTATAACTGATGCATAGAATATAAATTAATTGACAATGAGTAATTTTAGATTCTTATAAAAAATATATGTCAGTCTTGTGACAAAGTAGAAATATCAACAGTAAAATACAGTAGGACAAGAGTGCCATTTTGTACAAATGATAGCTATTAAGGGGTATTTTAGAAAAAATAAGGCCTAGTTCCAATCCTTGAGTAATATATCTGAGGAAAGCCAAAACAAAGATGGTTATACCTGAGGTCAGATTCAAACAGTTTAAGTAGTTGTGAATCTTTATATTAAATATAAATTTTAATTTTTAACTTTAAATTAATTTGAGGTTTCAAGAAAATAAACTGTTGTGATCATCTTATAAAATTAGTTTAAATGAATCTAGGTTTTTATCAGCTATGCAAATTTTAATTATTTACAAATTCAGTTATTATAATTAACAAATATTTTACTTGTGGGCTATGTGAAAGACAAATACCCCCACACACACCTACATAACCATGTTGTAAATTTCCTCTTGAACAAATATACTGCTCACAAAAATTAGGAGCTTTTCAAAATTAATATGAAGTGATAAATTATCCCCTAATTTTAGTGAGCAGTATAGATTATTGGATTATAAAGTGAATGTAGAAGGATGTCTGATGACAACAGTATCACATCTTCTTAAAAAATTCAGAGGGCTTTTGAAAATAAGTGCAAGAAAGGAGAACTTTGAAAGGCAAGAAGAATGTGAGAATTCAGAGACAGAGAAAAGTGGTAATTTCCACTATCAAAAACTATTTTTTTGTGATTTGTGTTTCTTTTTAAGAGAATAATACATTTTTACATAGCTTACATGGTAATATTACTACATAATTTTTCTATATTAAAATGAAACCTAAAAACAAATCTGTTCTTTACCAAGGGGACATTAAGTGTGCACATCAGACTGGGAACATTATGGAGTTAATATGTGCTGTCTAGGTTTGACTAAAAATGAGATCAAAAGGGTATATCCTTGTCAGGATTTTCCACAGTGGTCACAGTAGTAATTTGGGTTTATTCATCTCTCCTTTGGGATTCGTCTATAAACTACACTGGCCAGCTTCTTTCTAACCAATGCAGAAAAGAAAAGAAAGCTGAGTTTGGTTATTCAGTGTAGAAAATACTGTGATTATAGTTCCTAGAGGTTATAAAATATATTGGCTTTTCTTCTCTGCCAAGCTAATTTCTATTTATTTCTCTTTTTCTTTGCTTTACCCTATTATTTCTTTAACCAACCCACCAACAAGTTGTGAAAAACCAAATGCTATTTAAAATCATGTTTGATTTTAATATAAAGACATCTATGTCATCTAAATCAGTGGTCCCCAACACCCGAGCTGTGGACTGGTACTGGTCCGTGGGCCATTTGGTACCGGTCTGCAGAGAAAGAATAAATAACTTACATTATTTCTGTTTCATTTATATTTAAGTCTGAACGATGTTTTATTTTTTAAAAATGACCAGATTCTCTCTGTTACATCCATCTAAGACTCACTCTTGACGCTTGTCTTGGTCACGTGATACTTTTATCCATCCCACCCTAAAGGCTGGTCCATGAAAATATGTTCTACATTAAACCGATCCGTGGCCCAAAAAAGGTTGGGGACCACTTATCTAAATGATGAGAAATAGATATTGAAATATCTGTTTCACTGTGTATTCTAGTTATATACCACAAATCCTTAAACGCAAAGTTATATATTGCATATATTTTAATTCACTTAGCACTTTGTTATCATTCAGGATGATTCTCTGGCTAACTTAAAAATAAATTAGCTTCAGAACAAACAAGCTACTAAAATCTTGAAATACTTTATAATATATTAGACAAAATTGTAAGTTTGTTGTATTTTTTAACACAAACAGCAACAAGTCACTTCTAGAAATTGGCCATAATAATGTAATCTCTTGTTTAGCAAAATTATATATACTAAATAAAGAACTATATAAATTAATGTGTTATGTGCAGTGTGTATATAGTGCTTACAACAAAGGTATATTTAAGTCATTGTTTTTCAAAATCATATTACATTTAATTGGGAAATACCGAAAGTGAAATGCCAGTAACTAGAGCACAGGATTGAATCAAAATGTGTTGAGGAGAGGATCTCTCTCTTTGCTTGATGTCAGATCTTAAGTGGTCCAGGACTGTCTGTGATCTCCTGTCCTGTAATGGTTGACCTTCGCTGAGCGTCTCCCACTGTACAGTGCTGCTGTCCAGCTGAGTTCTCCGCTCTCTCAGGCTCTGGGAGGTTGCCAAGATGCTCATTTCAGCAGCCATTCTATTGAGCTTTCTTAGCATCTTGGCTCCAAGCCATAATGCAGTGTCATTGCCTCCACAGAAATGCAACGATGCACACAATGTTTTCCCTCTCAAGTCCTTCCACTTCCAGAGTGCAGGGTGTGAGCCAGACACAAGTCTCCCAATACAAAGTTAACCTTCTGTCTTTCCAGATTTGAAATATATAATTTTTTTATTTAACTGATCCTAACCACCCTCCCCTCACACTCTGTACTCTCACCCCCACCTTTCCTCTAGAAATATAGTCTTGAATTCTTTCATCTTGTTTTATCTAAGTAAATTTCATGTAAGTTTCTTGTTTTGAAAACAAAATCCTGTTTATATTGCTCTCGGCATAATAAAAAATTTTCTCAGCCTCGAAAATTAAAAGCCCTTAGGTCTTTCTTGGAAGAGATCAGTAATCTTTCATTTTTAGCTCATCAATCTACCGAAAAGCAAACAAAATGACATTTTTTTAAATTAGGTAATCTTGCCACTTTAAAATGTCACTAAATTGCCCTCTTACCCACACATACACCTAACAAACTACACTAGACACCGTGCCTGATACGGAGAGTGTGGTTCAAATAATTAATCCAAATGTCTCACCTTTCCACCTATGAAATATATTGGATTTAGGAAAAATTAGTCTCTTTGACCCTTGAGATATAGAAATGTTGCCCAAATGACAACTAGGAAGGGGAAATAGCAGAAGGCTCACAGAACGGGGAAGTCTGTGCTAGTGTTGATTACTCAGGGAGCACATCTCCATTTGGCCATGCCCATACCCGGAAAAAGTACTTTCCCAGATGCTGCAAGGTCTGGGGACCAGTGCTAAGCCAGCTGGGGACTTTGTCATGTATCTCTTCCACATGTCAAAGGACACAGAATATCTACACTTGGATCTCTCACAGGCAACTCCAGCTCTACTTGTTGAAAATTGAACTCACTGTCCTCTCTACAGATTTGGTTTTCCTTCTAATCCCAGTGTTAGGGAATGTTGTCCTTTTCTCCCAGTTGTGCAAATAAATAACATCTTTGCCTCTTCTGTCACTGGCTTACCTTATATCTAACCAGGTATCCTGTGGATTCTACTTCTTGAGTCCATTTCTCAAATCTGTCTTATCTTCTCCTCCAGGTTAAATCAGGCATTTATCATTATTTTGCAACAGGCTGTGATTGCAACGAATTATAATCATTCTCTTTTCTTCCCTTCATTACTGTCTACAATTCTTTCTGAAATTTAAATCAAATTACACTTTTCCTAATTTTATATTCTTACTGATTAAAGTCTAAACTTCTTAGTTCAATTTATAAAAATGACTGGTCTAGGCCATGGCCAATTGGCTCAGCCATGTAGAAGTCCCGAGTTCAATTCCCTGACAGGAGAAGCACCCATCTGCCTCTCCACCCTTCACCCTCTCCTTTCTTTCTCTCTCTTCCCCTCCTGCAGCCAAGGCTCCATTGGAGCAAAGTTGGCCCGGGTGCTGAGGATGGCTCCATGGCCTCTGCCTCAGGCGCTAGAATGGCTTGATTGCAGCAGAACAATGCTCCAGATGGGCTGAGCTTCACCCCGTGGTTAGCATGCTGGGTGGATCCCTGTCAGGCTAATGTGGGAGTCTGTCTGTCTGCCCCCCCACACACCTGCTTCTCACTCGGAAAAATACCAAAAAATAAGATTGGTTTAAAGGAGTCTAAGGTGTAGAGGGAACTATTTGGAGGCCCTGCAGTTATTCAGGTATGAGGAAATCAATACCTGCATCAGGATCATGGTAATAGAAATGAGAAAGAAAGGCTAGAGTTGAAGCACATTGAACATATAGAAAAAGTAAGATTATGTGTAGGAAGGATTTGAAGAATTTGAGAACAATAGGCTCTAAATTTTTGCAACTAAGAGTGTGCTACAATTGTTAATAGTGATGGGAAAGTGACTTCAGCTTGCATCACCAACAGTGCCGCCACACAGTCATCTCTTCTCCCCCTCACACGTCACACCTGTTAATGTCCTTCCTGGCTGGCGTTCTTCCACAGGCGCATTTTCTTACTGATTCTATTCTCTCTGGTAAACATTGACTTGAGTATTTTGCAAGGCTTTTGAAGAGGCAGAGAGGTATATAAAGTACTATCACAACTTTCCTGAAGAACCTTACCATTCAGAAGAAGAGAAGTATTAGATTGTCAACTTTTTGACAACACAACTGTCTTTTACATGTCTTATATTCAGTCAAGTACAGAATCTTGTACATGATAGGGTTCCACTAAATACTTTCTGAGTGAAGTGGTTGAAGGAATAAGTGAGGAGATTGCAGATTATTATTCCAGGTGAGAGGGCTAAGGCACAGAAATGAGAACACACGTACCCTAGTTTGATGTAAAGATATGTAAAACAGAGCAGTGAAATGTTTTGTGGGAATGAAAAACATTTAAGTCTGCAGAAACAATTGAGAAATGGATAAATGTAAGAAAGTCTGAAACAGGTAATAGCGTTCAAACTTTAGATTTGAATAGATGATAAAACTTTAAAGTTTATAAATCAGTGTTATGTGCCAAGCAATGCTTTAGGAATCCAGAAACCTGGGTGTTGGCCTTTTAGTTCAGGGTTACTGAGTCATCACCTGCGATGCTGAACAACATTCTGCAACAAAAGTCTGCAGTTCAGATTAGGCCTCGCATAATGACCTTTCTCCTGGTGTACAAACACTTCACATGTGGGCATGTAGCTTATACTTATCTACATAGAGCAATATCTTTTCATCTGTCCAGAAAAGGGCAAGTCATATTTAAAAAAAATACTGCAATGAGTTATGCTTTTGTATAAAATTTTAAAATCCAACAATCAAGTGTCATTTAGGATACAGTTCTGTACCTAAAAATATTCTATTTTACATACTGCTTCCTTCATATGTTCTTAGGTTATCGCAACTGTACAATTGTGAACACATTTTATTTCATTACAGTGACTCTATTTGGGCAAAGCAAGATATCAAGGATGAGTTTTTTTTGTGTGTTTTGTTTTTCAGCTCACTAATATTATGTGCATTCATCATTGTTTTGAGGGACATCTTTTCTCCTTGGGCTAGGGTGCAAAGAGTCACTCCTTAGCATTTGATTCTAATTAGATAAAATTGGAAGCTGTGCTCCAGCAAAACAACTACTCCAAAAGCTCCACTTCCCTGTTAGACTAACATACCCTGGTCTGCAGCCCTGGAGTCTCTTACTTTCACTGCGTGTCTCCCACGTTCGGTAGTCTCAGCCATCTAATGCTTCCCGAATGCTTATTCAGAACAGACTTAAAGGCCCCTCTGTACACTAACAGAGTCGACATCCTCTCCCTATCTTTTAACTTCTTAGTCCAGGCAGCTTCTTGAGAAATATTTCTAGCAAATGAGACCAAGTGACTAGAAAGAGCTTTCATCTTATATGCATAAAACCACTGAGCAAGGCAGAGCCAATGTCTGTTTTACCCAATGTTGTTTCATCAGAAATGTGAATGATGCTTATTTGATTGGTTTTGCTCTTGAGCTGTCCAACTAGAAAAAACTGCCTCCTTTATGACAGAGTTTCTGCTTACAACTATGTAAACATCAGCACACTAATTTCAAAAGAATATATTTAGCCTATTTTAAGTAGATGCCATATAAGGAAGTAAAATTAATAATTCTATAACCATAGAATAAACTTCCAGTCTATAATATTAAGCTGTACCACACGTGACACACACTGTGCACCACATTATCCCAAATGAAGTCTTCATTGTACATATTTCACTATCTTTTTTCAAATAATTTACTTTTCTTAATAGAAAGAGATGATGGCTAAATGTCTCAGGTATGCCCCACCTAAACCACCAGATGTACTGCCTCTTCATATTTCTAAAAGAATAAAATTGCATATTCTTGGAATGAGCAAAATGATAGCATATATTCAATTAAAAATAAATATGATAATAATATACCTTATCATCATTAATGCTATTGAATATTAAGTCATGTTATGTTTATAGTACTTGTTGCTTGTTGGCCTAATGAAAGTTAATGACTTTTTCCAATGTAGCTACTGGAACAAAAAATTCATGGGGATAAAAGAATCTTAGCATGGTGAAGAAAGCATTGAATTGATTCTGGAATTTTCTAGGTTTAAGGATTTGGGCATATTATTAACTTTATTAGCCTCAAGATGCTCTTCTCTAATGTAGAAGAATAGCTGTCTTATAGTAGCTATTACAATGACAGTAGATATATAAGGTGCCCAATTGGTGCTTAGTACATCTAAGATATTCATTGACTATTAATTACTTGAAACAGATTAATCACTGCATGATTCTATATTTCTGTACTTTGTTCATTTGGGGTGGGTTGGCATGCATGTGTTCTCTAGCTGTTATTTGTGTATTACATTAATAATTATAATACAAAGAACATCACAATTGTATTTTTTGTGTGTTCTTTCAAAGACATGTAATAGTGCGAATGTTTGAAAACATGAGTTGTGTCACCAGACCATGTGGTAACACAGTGGATAGAGCATTGGCCTGAGAAGCTGAGGACCTAGGTTCAAAACCCTGTCATTGCTGGCTTGAGCACGGGCTCATCCTGCTTGAGCACAGTCTCATCCAGCTTGAGCTTGGGCTCACCAGCTTGAGGGCTGAGTCACTGGCTTGAGTGTGGGATCATAGACATGACCCCATGGTGTTGGATTGATCCCAAAGGTTGCTGGCTTGCAGCCCAAGATCATTGGCTTGAGCCTAAGGTCACTGGCTTGAGCAAGGGATAACTGGCTCAGCTGGAGCTCCCTGGTCAAGGCACAAAGGAGAAGCAATCAATGAACAACTGAAGTACAGCAACTATGTGTTGATGCTTGTCATCTCTCCCCTTCTTGTCTATCTGTCCCTGTCTGTCTGTCTCTCCTCTCTCTATCACTAAAAAAAAGATAAATCAATTTAAAAAAAACATGAATTTTGTTAATATCAACTAGTCAGTAAACATATGAGGCTTTGTAAAAAGCTAATGTTGCAAGTAAACAATTGATGAAAAATTGCTGCATCTAACATTACACTTTTCAGTGAAATTAAGTGTTTCGAATCTGGCCTATTGCTTGAGACTGTATTAAGTGTAATTTCTATGAAATCTGTGTAAGTGTGGACACGGAGCAAGTAATGAGGATGAGAGAAGACCTGATTTTGAGATCTAATGGCTGTGAATACTCACTGAGTCGGGCTGAGCAAGGAAGCACCTGTTCCTTTAGGAAGGACTTGCCTGCATCTCACAGAGTGTAGGTTCACATTCATGTTTTCAACAGAAACCAAAACCAGTCATTTCATATTCAGTAAAAATAACCAGGAAATGACTAGTTTTATTTGCTCCTGTACTTACATCATATCCTCTCAAATGGTGTAATGGTTGCTTTGAATGTTATTTTGCTATGACTTGATCCATGAAGACACAACATCCTTCAAGACAACTTAAAGAGTATTAATTCCACATAGGAATTAACATAATATTTTTATTTAATGTGTCCCCAAGTCTTAATGAAACTTTGTAGATATAAAGTCTCAGTTCTTCTGACCAATTCTATGGACCACCTGTGATGACAAATAACCCATGTGCAGGAAAGAGGATATGCAGTCACTCAAGAAAATAAACCTGCAATCTGAAGCTAGTAAATAGAATGAAGAACATGTTGAGCATTACTTAAAGGGGCTTTTGTCTAACTGAAGACACTTGGAAGCCAGACTAAGAAATCTAGACGTTGTTAGAAAGGTGACATTAACCACAGTCAGCTTTTAAAGGATTTTTCTAGAAGGTAGAATTCCTTTGGAAAACACTTTATATACCAGCATGAATAAAATTCTGTGGTACTCTAGACAAAGATGATTTTTATTTTATTGTGGTTTTAGCCATATTAAAATGCTCATAAACTATGTTACCTTATACCATACATGTGGAAGCAATCAGTATATGTAAATGATATGTGAAGGTGAGGTATGTTTTTAGCTTAAAAACTTAGACTGTCTGTAGTTATAAATTATAACCACACCACAAAGAGAAAATGCCTTTTAATAGTAACTTAAATGTAAAAATAATCAGTGATGAATTTTTTAAAATACTACTTGGGTATTTTTAGTAAAGTACAATAAATATAAAATATAGTGTTACTTTGTGCTGTTACATTATTTTTAGAATAATATCTAAAGGCAAATATTTTTTACATTAAATTGTTAAAATGTAAGTATTTATAGTTAAACATTGTTATGTCAATCTATCTGTGAAAAAGTACTTTTGCCAATGGTTGCATTTTATTTTTTTTATTATGGGTATATTTGGCATACAACATTACATTAGCTTCAAGTATACAACATAATGTTTTTATTATTATTATTATTATTATTATTTAGTAAGAAGAAGAGAGGTAGAGATAGACTCTCTCAAGCGCCCCTACCAGGATCCACCTGGAAAGTCCAATAAGGGGCATTGCTCCATTGCTCAGCAACCAAGCTCTTCTTAGTGCCTGAGGCAGAGGTGATGGAGCCATCCTCAGCACTCGGGGCTAACTTGCTTCAATAGAGAGAGATGGGAAATGAGAGGGGGAGAGGTGGAGAAGTAGATGGGTTCTTCTTCTGTGTGCTCTGACCAGGAATTGAACCCAAGACATCCACACACTGGGCCAATGCTCTATTACTGAGCCAACTTCCCAGGGCAACATAATGATCCTATATTCGTATACATTGCAAAATGATAACCACAGTACATCTTATTAACATCTGTCACCATACATAAGTACTGACTATTTTTCTTATAATGCCTTTCAAGATTACTTTCTTAACAATTTTAAAATATGCAACACAGTACTATTAGTTGCTATACTATACATTACATCCCCATGAATTACTAATTTAATAACTGAAAGTTTGTACCTAAGGGTTTCATTTTAGACTTACTACAGTTATCCTTTATTAAAATAAATGTTTTCATCCTTTTTTATTACCATGAAATCAATTTGCTTTTTTGTCTATTATATACTCTATGTATAAAGATGTATGTATATATGTATACATAAGTTTCATAACATTTTATGTTTTGAATATATAAACCTGAATCAATCAAATTTCCTTGAAAAGGGAATAAATATAATAAAAATAAATGTTTTTCTCTTTTTAAATTTAAAACAGTGAAACTTTTAGTCTCAATATGATGGTGCTATGTCTTTAAAATATTTCTACCATCTGCTATATGTAAAGCCGGATATTAAAATAACATGAATTCAGAGAAGTGTTACTAGACACACACATACACACACACACACACAGAGGAAGGGAAATAAAATAAGACAAAATAAAATAAATCAAAGATGAGTATTTAAGTATCTTATCTTTTCAATAGAAAAAATGCACAAGGTCATGTTTTGTTAGACTGAAATCAGATCTTTTTTGTATAGCCTATTTGTTCATAATAAAACAATGCAACACACCACTCAGGTAATATTTTACTTGAATAAACCAAGAAATAAATTATTATACTAAGTATTTAAATAAAATTCACTGATATTTAAAGAAAGAGTCTCCAAACCTGGCTCAACATGCCATCTTTAATTCTAAGCATCTTCTTGGCCAGGGCCTCTTAGAGACTCAGAGATAAATGACACAGTCCCCATGCAGAAGTATCTCACTCTCTATGTCAACCCAGACTAATCAGGGTTTAGTGTATCAAGGGGATAATAAAAAAAATAATGGAAGTTTTCAAAAGTAGAATTAATTCCACCATTAGACAAGTGCAAGTTGCCATTAGAAATGTATTCCATGCAGTAATGGTAGAAGACTATGAGGAGAAAGAAAGACCAGAAATAGAGTAGCTAAGCAGGGAAGCACTGACTGAGCATGTCATACATGAAAAATGGAGAAGAGAGGCAAATCCTTCAATTCAGATGCATGTGCATGTGTGTACGTGTGTGTGTATGTGTGTGTGTGTGTTGTCATCACTATTCTTTCAGTTTGGTCTATGGTTCTGCTGTAACTCTGATTATTCTTGGTGTGTATTTCTACATTATTGTGCTCTTTCATATTTGTTATTCTTTTTTTATCCAGAAAGTTCTTTTAAATTTTTAAATTTATTTCTAGTGAACAATTTACTAAGTATGACTATACACCAATCATCATAATGATAATAAGAGCAGAAAAAATGTATAATTAATCCTTTTTCTCAAAAATCTCACCACACAGTGAAAAAATACCACTCTGAAAAGGCAAACTGGTCTATCATTTAGATATAAAAAAATGCTATGAAGTTTAGAGGTGATAATGATTTGTTAATCATGCTATGGCATGCTATTCAGCATGAGGAAAATGTGTTTTACAGAGTAAAAATTAAGCTGGACTCATGAGAATGAGGAAATTTTGCAAGAAATAATGGAAAATAGCTCTCTTGGAGAAGCATAGCCTGGGGACATGAGGCATTAATTTATATAGTTTATCTAAGAAACAGCAACATTAATTTAATCTTAAACAAAAAAGAGTAAAGGATTGTGAAGCAATGGAAGCTAATTCTGAACATCTGAATATTTCAGTGATCAATGATTCTTCAGAACTTTTTATTATTCTTCTAATAAGTACTAATACAGTGTGGAATGGAGTACACTATAAATTATGGAATCTGTATGGGTAAAGATGACATGCATTCTGCCCCCAAGGAGCTAATGTTTAGTGAAGAAAGTATTCAAGTATGTCAAAACAGACATTAGAGAACAAATGTGCAAAGGGTAATTTATCCAAACAAACTACTGCGAGAATTCAGAAAATAAAGATATCACAGAGTCCAGAGATCAGGAAAGTCCTTGTGTGAGAAGCAGCCATCAAGGTGGACATCAAACCGCCTCCTGGTAGGAAGGCATGGAAGCGAGAAGAAGAATTGAGGACATTTTAGGTGATGAGAGTCAGTAAATTACAAGCAGGAGAGAAAGTATGAAGGGCGTATCATAAAATATTTAGTATTTTAATTTACCTAGGCATATTTAAGAAAACTGTATAATTTCAGGTATTAATGAATGAACCATAGATAACTGATGTTCCTGAGCACCCAAAGCATGCCACAAACAAGGTGACCAATAACTTCTATCTTTCACTGTTCAGTTTTCAATGGAAATAATTAAAATAATTTATAAAATAGTCATCAACATTATTTTTTGATTCAAGTATTTGAACATGTTCTGGGTGCATGAGAGCAAGCCAACAATCACAGTCTGGTTGGAATCAATAGTAGTTAATAATATGGTTTTAGTATTCAGAGAGATCTGAGCTCAAATCTAGCACTTACTATCTGTGTGAACTTAAAAAATACACCTCACTAAAATTCAACATTTTTTTTTTGTAAGAAAGAATAATAGAAGACCTATCCTTTTAAATGGTTCTATAGATTACATGAGGCTTGGAAGATGCCTTTTTTAAGTGTATGAGGACTGATACAAAGGAACACTAAACAAAATGGTTGTCATAGTGAGTGTGCAGTATTGGACATTATAGAAGATATAAGAATAGCTCACAATGTGAAGTGTCAGGTCAAGTGATGAAAGTACAAAACAGGCAATAAGTGAAATTGAAAAGAAAAAGAATGGAGCAAGATGAGAGCTGAGGATTGAAGAAAGAGTCCAAGGAAGATAAGTTAAGAGCTGAGATAATGGTTTGAGCAATTATGTAAACACCCAAGCTATATTTTGAGATAAAAAATAATTTGTTTGCTTGTAGTTTCCCTTTATTGTACTAACTATTGGATTGAATGCATCATTTCAGTCAGTGTGGCTATACTTGGTGATGTAGATACTAATTATGTGTTTGACTTTCTATTATTTTTCCTGTTTCCTAAAAAAATTGATAAGTAGTGACAAGGCCAAGATATATAAAATCAGAGAAAGTTAAAAGAGCAATATGACTAGATGTTACAGTAGTTATAGCTAACAAGAATAATTTGTAATAACAATGTATCCAGAAGTTTATGAAGAACTTAAAGGGATAGAATTGAATCAGATTGGAAGGGTAGAATTGAGGTGAACAAATAGGTGCTGTGCGTTGTGATTGAGAAAAATGAAACTTTACTTAAAAACATATTGATTAACATTATTCGTTTACAACTCTCATTTACTGAGACAAAAAATAAAAAATAACTCTAGCTTATAATATTAAACTTTTGCAAAGAATATTGAATGGCAAAAACTAATAACTAAATGGGGATATTTTTTAATATACTTAGAAGTGAACATAATGAAATGTCATACATAGGATGCATAAAAATAAAGTTATTACCAAATGATTACAGTTTCTTACTATCTCATTACATTGTATTTATTATTGAAATTGTGTCTAACAATACATAGTTTCTTTTAGCTCAGGAAAAGAACAGAAATTTTACCTTATGTGAAAATAATGGCAGATGCTGTAGCTGAAAGATTAAGATGATATTATATCACAGCCATTTAAGAGAATAAATTACAACCTAATCTGTGGTGGCGCAGTGGATAAAGTGTCAACCTGAAAGTCTGAGGTTGCCAATTTGAAACCCTAGGCTTGCCTGGTCAAGGCACATATGAGAAGCAAGTAGTACAAGTTGATGCTTCCCACTCTTCCACTTCTTTCTCTGTCTCCTCTCTCAAAAATCGATAAATAAAATATTAAAAAAGAAGAAGAAAAAAAGAGTCAATCAGGGAAAACCAAAGCCAGGAAACCTATGTATAAATTGTTTATTATAATGAATCTCCTGATATGTAATATGTCAAAATATGCTTATGAATAACAGCTACATATAGTAAAGGCTACATACATATGTGTTGTATGCTCTGCATTTCTCTCTTCCAATAATACAGTTCTAAAGACATTCCACTGAATTATATAGTTCTGTGCTTTTAACTGTTTTTCACTTAAATGACTCATATAGGAGACTAAGCTGTATGCAAATGAACATGCTTTATGTCCTTTTAACTTTTTGAAGTAGCATTTTTTCACTTTTTCCCTGAGTATTTCTAATAACAGAAGACTATTCCAAAAATATTTTCAGGAAACTTGATAGCACCCCTGAAGGAGTCCAATTTTATGCCTCAAGGCTACACATTATTATGCACTACTGAATGAAGGCTAAGACGGTGCCATTGTGTTCAGTTTCCAGAGTCAGCTATTTTCACTACTGAATTAAATGTTGCACACTCTACACTTAATGCACACCACTAGGAAAGATGACTGTGGGCTGAATTATCTAAATTGCTTACTAAAGTAAATCAAAGTCATTGGCTTTCAGTTCACAAACCAACATTGTCAGAGTGGCTAAGAAATGTGAGTGAATAGGGAATACTAGGAATTGCTGCCTGTCACATCTGAAAGGTCTCCTAGCTTAAAGAAATACTTAACCATTCTTAAACACTACCCTTAAGTCTTAGATGTTAAGCATAGGAAGAACAGCTGGTTACTTGGTTTACAGATACTGATTTTTTCACTTTTAACCTTGGCAAAAAAGGGCTCATTTTTAAGCCACCATTCTAGGCACTAATGGGCATTAATCTGGCATCCAAGTGGGTTGCTGTGCCATCTTTTATAAATAAGTAAACTCACATATATTAGGAGATAATAGATGTTTTTATTTCTTTTTGATAGGTATACATCAAACTCATGGTATGTTTTCCATTAAATACAGGAAAAGAGAGCCATTTGTGGTACAAATTCCAATAGAAAACATATTTACACCCCTCAGATCTTTATTCCAGTCTGGATAATAATTTTTTGAATGGCTGCTTCTTTTTTCAAAGTTTTTACTTTCCCCACTAATTGGGACCTTCATTTAAATTGCTTCAGCAATTTACAACATACCACAGAATAACTCCTTAATGTGCATTTTGTACCAAGATTTGTATCTACTTAAATATAAGAACTGCATCTAAATTAATCTATAAGTGGAAGGAAACAAGATATTGTATCTGTTTAAAAAGGAGCAACTAAATAGAAAATTTTTTCTTAGATAAAAATATTAAGAGTTTTAATTCAGAATTGCATTTTTAGGCTGTCACAGATTTACCATTTCCCATGCCAAATAAAGTGATAGGAGCGCTGTGAAAATTTAGTGCTTGTTAGTGTTGGTGAATCACTGTAGCCATAAATAAATCTGCTATAAAACTTCAGAGCATTCTTTTGTGGGGCAGGCAAGGTTCATGTAGAGTTTGCTCCTTTGGCTACTTCTAGACATTTAGGATCCACACGTTAAGCTTTTAATATTATGTGCATTCACCTGATAGAATGTTTATCAGATTTTTTATTCAAAACAGTAAACATAATAAGAGTGAAAAAACTGTTGTAGGTTTCCAGTCTAAACATTTGTCAGCTATTATTTGAATACCCAAAACCATTTATCTGTGTAGTTCATGCTTTGCCTTTAAGTCATCCAGATGACTCAAAAACAAAACAAAACCCAGAATGGAATTTGTTCTCAAGAAAATTCTAATTTTCACTCCTAGAACCAAGGTCCCTAATAACACAGAACCCTGTCTGTGCACTTCCAAGTGGTGATCTAGCATGAGTCTAAAGCAGGGAGAGCTGACACTCAACTGGCATAGATACTACAGTGAGGGGCTGGTCTGGGATGGACTTACTGTTCCTTTTTACTGAAGAGGCTGGCATTCCCCAACTCTGGTGTTCACTGATGTTTGGAATAAGGTCAGGTCTAAAACCATTGTTTTCAAAGATACTTAAAAAAATAACTTCTATGTTTTTGCTAAGATAAATAAAGATGAAAATAAAAATAATAGCAATAATTGCCATTTAGTGACTATTTATTATTGGCCAGAAATAGTGCCAATAATAGTTTTTGTGTAAAGTATCTCATGTAATTGTTACAGCCTTTCTAGGTGGTGCACATTTTTCACCCTTTTATGGATGAGCAAACCACTGCCCAAAGTAGAACAAAGAGTGAGAGAAACTGTTTAGTGTCTGTTTGACAGCAAAGCCTTTTCTTTTATGTCTTTAATTGTAGTAAGAACACTGAATACGAAAACTACGCTCTGCATACATCTTTAAGTGCACAGTACATTATTGTTGATTAAGATACAACATTGTACATCACATATCTAGGACTTATCCCCCTTGCTTAAATGAAACTTTATGCCCCTTGATTACTAACCTCCCATTTCTCCTCTCTACCACCCCTACTAACCACCATTCCACTTCTTTGATTCAATAAATATGATTATTTTAGATACCTTATATAAATGAAGTCATTACTTTTAATTAGTGCTCTCTATTAAAGAAGATCTGATTCCAGGTGGTTGTAAGAAACCACTATCCAAGTGCTGTCACTGCAATTGTACATAATTATTACAGTGGAAAGCTGACTTTCTAAAAGAAATAATTACAAATCTTACAGTCCTAAAATTCTTGACATAAGTTATGGCTACTGGGTTCTAGATGCTAAATATTCAGAAACTATTATATATTCAAGAAGTTAACTAGAGATTGTTTACTGTTTCCTAACATATAGCATACACTAATACCTAAAATCTTTAAAAAATAAAATAATTTTCTCTAAGGATATGGGCTACATGTAAAAGTGAACAATTCAGACAATAAGAAGATTAATTTCAATTTTAGGTCTTCAGTCTCTATCTTTATTTAAACCTGATATGGGTTTTCATAAAATCTGTCATTGTTTTTTAAGTGAGTCATAATGTATAGTTCTCTAGTAATGCATAGCTAATCATATGCCATTATATAATTAAGTTTACTGAAATAAAAAAGGTAATATATAAAAAGTAGGTTTTGCAAAAGCAAACTCTATGAGCCTCTGTTCTTTATTGTTGATGCTTAAGATGTTTCAGCATACAAACCATTATTATAGACTTTAAGAAAACTTTATGCATAACTCAAGTGAAACATAGATAACATGGCTGGTTGTGGCTGAAATAATGCAAAACCTCTGGGTGCCACAGGATTTACTCTCCAAACCATAAATCCTTTCCTAACATCTAAATATTACGATAGCATTGCTGGTGACTTGGACCTGGTTCACATAAAGGTTCCTAAGCTCTGGCAAACTTTTGACAAATGAATAAAATCGGAGACTATAGCCAATTGTCACTTTCTATGGCAGATGCTTTATTGGAGGCTTTACTTCTCAGCATAAATGAAATGAGCAGTCTTTATGAAATGTTAAGAGGCTCATCAATCTTTCAGAAGAAAGAGAAAAACTGTGTTTAGATAAGGTGCCTCTCTAGTTTTACAGTTAAGTGATGAAACAAGAACAACGTGGCAACAATGACCACCACAAGTAATGTTTTAGTTTTTAGTTCAGCTCTTTCACGTAAATGTTTTGAGTGTGGTACTCTAATGAACAAATGCAATGCTTCGTTATAAAAATTAAAGCACTTGCCCTCTCTAACACAAACTTAAAAATTTATAAAGGATTAGTAAAAGAACAGATTGTACACTATCACAGTATTTCTGGACCCCAGGATTTGATTTGTTTATATATTTCTGCTTGTGAATCTCAGATACATGTATCTCTTTGTGTCCTAGGTCTCTCCTGGAATCCCAGTTTGAATTCATGCGTAAATTGAATATATGTCAACTTGAGTTTATTAGGGCTTCCTCCCTCTCAAATTCCTTCCTATCAACTACCACTCAGTGTATGGCCCCATCATCCCTGCAGCTGAGCTGAGAACTTGGGTCTGGCCGGGTTATCTGTTATATTAAGTGTATTTGATAACATATTTTCAATAAATCAATAGCAATTTTATAATAGTTTTTATGGATAGTTCAGAGGGTTCAATGAAACACTCTCACTTTTCTATGATTAGTAATATAGCCTTATGATAAAAATAGGTCAAACACCTCATTAGAGAAAAACTTGAATTAGATAATTACTAAAATATTAAATAATAACTATACTTCTGCTTCAACAAATAATTGCTTCTCACTATATTTGCTTTTGAAAAAATAACCATTAAGTGTTGGGAGAAACAAAAACTTGTTTTACCTTCTGATAGAGATAGAAGAGAATTCAGAATTCAGTCATCAAATTAATATTTACATCCAAACTCATAGGTATATATCAAAAAGTATATCTTAGGTTGAGACATTAGGTAAATAAAGATACATAACTTAAATACTTTCCAAAACAGAAACAATAAAATGAATTCCCAATTGGGAAATTTATGTCCAGTGAGCTATATTCTGCCTCCAGCCTGTTTTTGTACATCAAAGATGCTATGTTCAGTGGTAGAGAAAAAAAGAGTTTTCACATATCTAAATAGTTGGAAGCAAAATTTAAAAAATGGGTAATATTTGTGATATAAAAATAATTATGAAATTCAAAGTTAATTTTCATTAATAAAATTTTGAGTTCTGTCAATAAAAATTATGTGGAAATGTGTTGTTGTTTTGTCTTGTACCTACACAAAATCCTCAATGTTGCCTTACAATGTCAAAAATATTTACTATATAACCTTTCCATGAAAATGGTGGCTAATCACTGAACTAAATTATACTTGGAAATGACAAAGTGATTCACTTTTGCTTTTTAGAAATCAAAGGTCAGTTTAAGCCCAATGACTGACAATATGAAAATGTACAAAATAGCCTGACCTGTGGTGGCACAATGGATAAAGTATCGACCTAAAATGCTGAGGTTGCTGGTTCGAAACTCTTGCCTTGCCCGGTCAAGGCATATATAGGAGTTGATGCTTCCTGCTCCTCCACCTCTCTCTCTCTCTCTCTCTCTCTCTCTCTCTCTATCTCTCTCTCTCCTCTCTAAAAATGAATAAGTGGGCCCTGGCCAGTTGGTTCAGTGGTAGAGCATCAGCCTGGTGTGCAGGAGTCCCAGGTTCAAATCCCGACCAGGGCACACAGGAGAAGCACCCATCTGCTTCTCCACCTTTCCCCTTCTCCTTTCTCTCTGTCTCTCTCTTCCCCTCCCGCAGCCAAGGCTCCATTGGAGCAAAGTTGGCCCGGGCGCTGAGGATGGCTCTGTGGCCTCTGCCTCAGGCACTAGAATGGCTCTGGTTGCAACAGAGTGATGCCCCAGGATGGGCAGAGCATTGCCCGCTGGTGGGCATGCCAGATGGATCCTGGTCAGACGCATGCAGGGGTCTGACTACTGCCTCCCCATTTACAACTTCAGAAAAATACAAAAAAATAATTAAATATATAAAAAAATAAATAAATAAAAATGAATAAGTAAAAGCTTAAAAAAAAGGAGAATGTACAAAATAAATATATTGGTTGATTAACTCAGAAATCGGACAAATTTGGTTATAGAACTTAAGAATGTGTTTGAGATTTAAGAAAATGAAATCTTGTTTTGATCATAGCTTTTTCTTCTCTACCACTGAACATATAAGTTAATAGTTATTTTCTTTTTCTTTTTGATTCTTCTTTGAAGTAACTTGAAATGACTTACAGTTATTTCCATGAAGAAAACCTTAAAAAGTAGTGTTCTTATGTAAGCAAAATAAAATATGTTAATATAAGTCTTCTTAAGAGATACATTATTCTTATCAAAGCACTTTATTTAATGTACAAAAATTATATTTTCTCATAGTAATTTCATTATATTTTTATTTATTTTTTTCATTTTTATAAATATAACATGTAGCTACCATTTTGCTGTTCAAAATATTATTTATCTAAACTTCTATGATAAACAATAGAAAACAGTTGAATAAAATATCAATATCAACATGAAATTAATTTGCCATATTATAGTAATTGATATCTTTACACTATTGTTTTGAAAAAGTAAATGTTTCTAGTAATTTTGTGCATTTAAAAATAAAATACTTTCAGGGCAAATGTGAAAATTTAAATTTACATATTTATTTGCAATTTACATATATAAACAAGCTTAACTGATGTCAAAGTAGTATAAATTCCCCAAATCTGAAGACTCAAATTGTCAACTAGTAAGCAGCTCTCCCACCCAAATAAGGAGATACAATACATCTTTTTCATTAAGCCACCTGCGAAAAGCAACCTTTCCTCTTTATACGATGTCATGTCTTAACACTAGATTGTCATAATTTGAAACTGAACTCAGTTTATTTTTATTGAAAATATTGTGTTGCTTCAGAAATAAGCAGTATGTGTGGAATTTTTACCCTAACTGAAATAACTATTCAGGAGATTGGAGCACCATTCTTTATAATTCAGTGCGAGAGTTTATCCATCACCCGGCAGCTCAATTTCTTTCTTTCACCATCTGTTCTTTCTTTCTTTCTTCTCTGCCAAAAATCGATAGAACTCAGTGAGAAAAATTGAACAGTTCCATAACCCAACCATACTGGGATTATTTTGTTCATAATACACTGACCTAGTTCTTACACTGGTCCAGTTTAATTAGGTAAGCCCTCTGTTTATAAAAGTACACATTTACTAAACTGTAAACATTAAATGAGTGCTATAAAAGCAGCCAAAATGTTATTGTTTCAACAGTCAAGATTTTAAGATGGCAACACTTGGCAAACATAAAGCAACACACTGTCTGTTTCCAGACTGAAAAATCTCTTCATGCAGCAAGAGCTTTTCATGAGGATCACGCGTACACATCCAAGGAGATTCAATAATTTAATTTTTAACTGTAAGGAAATATTATCAGAGATTTTAACACATAATCTCTAAAACCAAGTCTATCATAATATTCACAAAAACCTAGAATAATTATCTATTGCTCTGCTGCATTTGAAAACTTTACATAAAGTTTTATTGCACACATGTCAATAAAACGCATTTGACAATACATCTCATGATTGTCACAAACATAAATACACCAAATAGTAGGAAAGAAATATGATGGCATTTTCTAATCATCCGCAATTGCCATAGCATTTACTATTGTGCAGTCTTATTTGCTCAAAAAAATAAAATAAAATAAAATAAAATCCTATAGCCAAAGACCAATAACTTTTATTTTAAAAAATCACTCTAATGTTGAGAAATGTCAGTAATTGCACTCTGCATAGACATTTTGTGTACTTTATGTACTACAAAAAAAAATCAACTTCCATTTGTTAATGGAATGTTGCCATTTATGAATATGAGTATGGGCAAGATGTAAAACAATGCATATATAAAAATGTTTTATCTTTACAAGGTAGTGAGTCATGGACCTTCCATAACTTACCTCAAGCTGTGCTAACCAAATTGTTTTTACCTGATGTCTCATTTATCTTTGCAAATTTAAAATTGAAATTGCAGAGTGATTGATGACACATATTTGTCTTTTTTTGTTTGTTTGTTTTATTACTGGAATTCTGATTAGTGGCAGGTACTTCATTTTTAAAATAAAAGTAGCTTGAAAAAAAGCAGAACTTTAGATTTTAATAAAATCTAAAAAGCTTTATAGAATCATACAAAGAAATTATTAGCAGTCATGGTCATTTTTTAACAAATATTTTATTTTAAAATTGACTTATCTTAATATGTGCATTAGTGACAACATTGCACTTTGTGATTTCAATATTTAATACTACTTACCAAGAAAGTGTCATTTTTTATGATTTAGTCATTGTAGGTTATTCATTGTGATCTAATAGCAAAATGATAGTACTTTGTAGACAAGAAAAAAATTCTGGAATTTTTTTAGTATTTATGAATCTTAGTTTCACTATCTGAAGAATAGAAATTATAAATTTTTTTATTACAAAGCAGTAAACTTATCAATATTAATTTGAAAGCCATTTACTACCACATATATTTTGCTGCAGAAATCAAGGCTTATAATGATGAGCATTTATGTAGATACATAAAAGGAAATAATTATTTTCAATGCCCAAATTTTACAATAGTAAGTCAATGATATTAAATAACCTGTAGGCCAAATTATCAATTTTGTTAATTATAAAATTGAAGCCTACAATAATCTATTGGCTTTCAATCTGAAAGTTTTATGACAAATATGGGACAAGAGTCCAGGGCTTGCACCACAGAAAATGTTTTGAACACATTATGCTGCTCCATTATTCTCACAGATAACATAAGTAATGGAGAAACCTAATGCCTCTAATTTCTCCTCTATGTGTTTTTATTTAATAGAAATGCTATTTATAATTTATAATAGATGTTATTTTCATCACAATATTTTATGTATTTGAAGATAATGTAGTGTATGCAGTACTGATTTTTCATTAAAATCACCTTGTTGAATTGATAAAAAAAATAAAATAAAATACTGACACCCGACCTCAATGTAGAATCAATTATATTAGCCTCTACATTTTTTTAAGCCTGACAGTTGACAAGAATGTAAGATCAGGCTTGATATCACTGCTCTAGTGGTACATAGTTTAACACAAACTTGAACCCTCAAAAAAATAGTTATATATTGCAGCCAAGTAGAACTTTAAACCATTATCTGATAAATTTAGATACACAAAGATAATCCAAAAAATATATATTATAAAGACTAACTCAAATGACTGAAAGATCATACATGTTGTAAACTAGTAGGTATTATGTTAAATATTCCAGTTGGCTCCAATCAAATTCTGAAATAAAATCCCACTCTATTAATCATCTAATTTGCTTATAAAATGGTTTAAATTGATAAAGTACATAATTTCCATAACTAGACAGTCATCATTCATTTCCCTCTGGTTTAAAAAAAATGCAATTTTTTTTATTTGAAGCATACATTTAATCCTTCTGCCAGTTAAGTTAATAGAAAGTCTCTTCCTTCTTTTTAATACTTCTACATATATTTGTACTATTGTTCTTATCATCATTAATGAAAGAAATCAAGCAATCCACAGTACAGTAGCTTAGCTGTTTTAAGTGTAAAAATAAAACAATAACGCATAATTTGCTGTGTAGGCATGTAAGCTGCAAAGAACAAGATTTTGTAAATACACCATGCACTAAATGAATAAAAAAAGAGGGTGATGTTCACATTTATTTAGTTTGATTCCTTACAAAAGTCACTTGAATGTAGGACAAAACAACCCAGAAGACACATTCTTTTATCTTGTTATCTCTGTTTATTCTTCATTATCTTTCTTCAGAAGCAGCGTTTTCTAATTGGAGATCAGCCTGAATGAAACATAGAATTTCAGAATTTTATTTCACTTACGTATGAATTATCCTTGATGATAAACCAGGATACTTTATTTATTATTAAGTAATGCCTCAATTACTGAGGGAGATTTGATTGTTTAGTCTATAGGAATGAAAATAGTAAATATAATCAAACAAAGCCAACTAGGCTCTGTCACCTATTTCTTCTAATATCTTACAGCCGTTACTTGTTGGTTTAGCCTGTGGCCCACTTCTCTATCTCATTTTCTGCTTCAAAACATTGTGGCCATCACAGCAAAGCTTTTCAAAATAACACTGGTTTAAAAATCAATCTCAATATTAATATTTTTGTTTGTTTCTTCTGTTTGTATTTGAGAAGAGTTATAGTAACTTTTATCTTGGTTCTTTTTTTTAAGTGAGAAGAGGGGAGATAGAGAGACAGACTCCTACATGCACACCAACTGGGACCAACCCAGCAATCCCTTGTCTTGGGCCAATGCTTGAATCTACCAAGCTGTTTTTAGTACCTGAGGCTGATGCACTTAGACTAACTGAGCTATATTCAGCACCCCGGTGAACGAATAGAGCCAGGACCAACTTTTATCCTCTTAGAGTGATGTTAAACTAAGAAATGAAGACATTAGAATTCTCATACTATATATTTCAATGACATAGAAAGATTTGCACCAAATGATTGGCATTTCTCTTATTCTATTAATGCCACTTACAAATTCATCTGTACTCTACTCTCCAACTGATAGTTTCTGCCTTTTAGTGACTTTATTGTCTTAGGTTCTTCTTACAAACTTCTCTCTGTGTGTCTATTTGCCATTTCTGTTAAAATGGTATAAAATGAATTTAATAGTATTCCTCTCTCTTTCTCTCTCTCTCTCTATATATATATGTATGTGTATATATACACACATAAATATATGCCAATGAAATAGATGGTTCAATAAGAAGATGATTAACTATTTACAAATAAGTTTTTCCCAACTATTGGTCATACTGAATTTATGAAATTCAGAAATGTAGAAACTATATTTTATACATTAATTTAAATTGAGTTTTAATTATTTAAAATTACATATATTTTTAATGTATTGTTGTATTCAATTTGCTAGTATTTAGTTTAGTATTTTTGCATCTGTATTCATCAGGCATACTGGTCTGTAGTTTTCTTTTTTGCGTGTTGTCTTTTCCAGGATTTGATATCAAGGTTATGTTGGTTTCATAAAATGTGTTTGGAAGTATTGATTCTTCTTCAGTTTTTTGAAAGACTTTGAGAAGGATAAGTATTAAGTTGTTTTTGACTGGTAGAATTCGCTTGTGAAGTCCTGGTCCAAGACTTTTACTTTTGAGGAGGTTTTTGATGATTGTTTCAATTTACTTACTATATATTGATTTTTTTATGTAGATTTTCCAGTTCTTCCTGATTCAGTGTAGAAAGGTTAAATAACTCTAGAAATTTATCCACTTTTTCTAGATTATGAATTTGGTGGCATGTAGTCTTTCATAGTATTCTAACGTGACCCTTTGTATACTGTCACGTATGTGGTACCATTTTTTCTTTTGTTTCTGATTTTGTTTCTATGAGTCTTTTCTCTCTTTTCCTTATGAGTCTAGCCAGGAATTTGTCAATTTCATTAATCTTTTCAAAGAACCAGCTCTTTGTTATATTAATTTTCTGTATAATCTTATTTTTTTTCCTATTTCATTCAATTTTGTTTTAATTTTTATTAATTCCTCTCTTCAGCTAACTTTGGCTTGCTTTTGTTATTTTTCTAGTTCTTTAAGATGTAATGTTCAGTCGTTTACTTGGAATTTCTCTTGTTTCTTTAGATAGGCCTGTAATGATATAAACTTCCCTCTTATTCCTGCATCCCAGAAGATTTGATATGTTGTATTGTCGTTCTCATTTATCTTTACATGGTTTTTTTTCATTTTTCCATTGATTTGAGAGAGAGAAGAAAAGGGTAAGAGAGTGAAAGAGAGAGAGAAGCATCAAGACATTGTATCACTTAGTTTCATTTAGTTGTGTATTCATTGATTGCTTCTCATACATTCTTTGACCAAGGATCAATCCCACAACGTCAGTGTGCTGAGATAATGCTTTATCCATTGAGCCACCGAGCCATGGCCTGTCTCTATATCTTTTGATCGCACCCTTTATTTCTTCTTTGACCCAGTCGTTTTTTAGTAGTATGTTGTTTAATCTCCACATATTTGGGGTTTCTTTACTTCCTTTTCACAACTGATTTTTTTAATTTCAAAGTCTTGTGAAGAGACAAAATGTTTAGTATGGTTTCAATCTTCTTGAATTTTTTGAGGCTAGTTTTAACTTATGGTTTAGCCTTAAGAATGTTCCATGTGCACTGGAGAAGAATGTGTAACCTAATGTTTTGAGATGAAACCTCTGTAAATGTCAGTTATTTCTTTTGGAACCTAATGGTAGATATTTTTCTCACTATTCACTCACTGTACTGCTTCTTTAAGTGTACTCAACAATTGCATTAATTAATTCCATATATTCTTTGACTTAGGTGTACAACTTGTAGTGCAAGATCCCAGACGTCATATAGCAGCTGTTTCCCTAATTATTTATCAAAAACAAATCTGCCCCATTAGCATAAACTTAGACCAGGTCATGCTATGATTTAGCTCTGCACCTCAACTCTCCCTGCCCCTGTGGCACCACGGAGACCTAACTGTAGCCCTGCCAAGCCATCATTTCCTGAGATCTATTCTAAAACTCTTCAGCAAGGCATTGTCTCTAAACCTTGAGGTTCCAAAATTCTGACTGTTTTTAACTAAACTGAACGTAATGGTTTCCTTTCAGTCTAACATTCTGCTATAGAGAACTGTAAGTCTGTATTTTGAAACGTGTTTTTAAATGAAACATCTTTTCATTTTTCCTTAAACTTCTCTTTTTCTAGGAAAACAATACCAGTCCAGAAGGGTATGGGCCAAAATACAAGTTGAATGACAACTTGCTGTTCTGAGAATCATCCCTGAGTTTTTATCCCTGAGAATTGTTAGGGTTTTTCTCTCTCTTCTCTCCCTATACCCATGTCCTAAATCAAATGAGGAGTTCTCAACTTCAGTTTCTGAAATTATCCAATTGTGGATATCATGCTGGCTCCTGCAGGGCCTCCTGCCCTGCCCACATCTAAATTCACAAAATTTTACTAGAGTGCATCAACTCTAGTAAACTAGAGCATCAACTCTACCTGCAATTCTCAGAAAGAAAGAGCATCAAATTGCTTCTCTAGTGACTCTTTTTATTAAAGAAAAATAGATGTAATAAATGACACTTTGGAGAAAATTTCATGCATATCAAAGCTTCTGCACATTAATACAAAGATAAATTATTAAGATATTATATTTGTAGCATTCATTTGGCATTATGTAGAGCTGAATATCCTTGCTCTTTCAGCACCACTTTTTTCCAAGTAAATCCAATAAGACTCAATATTGAACACTGTATACTTAAGGAGGTTAAACTCTCAGGATACGAATTCAGATCAGGATTAAAGTTAATACTGAGCCAAGAAGTTTTGGACTATATTGTTGTTGTTTCTAAAGATAAACATGTAAATAAGCTACAATGAATATTAAATGCATTTAAATATTAATTTTTCTAGAGTGTTTTAGAAATAGAATACATTAATATTATCTCTTTGGATGATTGACTTGTCAATATTTTAAACATCTGTTATTATCTTAATTAAAGTCATTATGCAAAAATATTTTACATGTGAGTGAGCATTCTTACCCTGCATCTGCTTTGTGCCAGTTCCAAAATTAGACCATCGGGATCTCTGTAAATCAAGGTATTTCTGCAATCTCCAAAGCAAGAAAGTTTATACAGAATACAATAAAATCATTTCACATGTCACTTCAAGCCACTTTATTCATGGGCTTGCCGATTACTTTTATGGTTTAGTAGAATAAAAATTTTCTTCCATTGATTTTCCTAATCTAGAGGAGCCAGGATTCCTAGTGTCCCATGAGTGTACTTGGGGTGATTTGTGCTCTAGGCCGTGTTTGTGACAGAAAGATTGTGTGTTCACATTTTAATTTCTGATTGAATTAAAAAATTATTTCATCAAAAAGAATGTTCCTCTCCTACTCCTGCCAAAACAACTTTTTGTCCTACTTCTGGTGGAGCAAGCAAAAAAATCGGTTGTGATAAAGGTCTGCTGGACATTAAATTCTGATAGCTTTGATACATGCTGGTTCTGAGGTCTTATCCATGGTTCTTTACCTCCTTGAACAGGAGCCTTCCCATCTGTAAACATGGCATAACTACCTAACTCATGAAGTTATTATAAAGATAATGTATATAAAGGGTTTCAAAGAGAAGCTTTCAAAGGATAGGATAGAAGTAAATACATATTAATATTATTTTTTCTTTTACCCTACAAAATGCTCTATAGTCAAAAATATTTTAATATCAATATTTGGTAAAAATTATGTTAATAAGAAAAAATGTGGAATCACTATACTCATTAACAATAGTTAATACTCTAAGTTTACAATACCTCAGATTTTACTGAGAGCTCATAGCTATCTCCTGAGGTTTATAAAGCCATGAATTATTTCAGGAATAGTTTGGATTATGAATCACATTTGCAAGATCAACTTATGATCTTCATGTATATTTTTATTCCATGTAATGTGAAATTGGTGATTTCCACTCACTATTTTTAGTGTTCCATTTCTGGTTTTCTAATAACAAAGTATTCAAATTATGAAACTAAAAATATTAAACTCATTAGAACACAGTTGTCCACACCTAGCTTGCACATAGGCATTATCTAAAGCTAATGGTTCTTTCCAGTCCTGAAACCACTGGAAGCATTAATGCTTAGATTACTTCAGAGCTAAAATAGTTTAACCATATTTTTGACAATTTATTCTGTCATTGAATTATAGTATCACTAAGTAATGCACTTCTCAAACTGAAAATTGCCTTATGTTAGAGTGCTTTTTTCTAACTGGTGTGAAGAGGTGGTGTACTAATTTTATTTCCCCCACAATTACTATGTCAGCTCCCCTGGAAATACAACGAGGGTAGACTGATAAATTCTTAGATAGAAATTTAGAATCTGAGGTGTTTTACTATTTAACAGGAGCTATGTGTAATGTTCTTCCAAAAAACATCACCCTATTTATTTTATTTTTTATTAAATTTATTGGAATGGCATTGGTTAATAAGATCATATAGCTTTCAAGTATACATTTCTATGATACATAATCTGCATATAACATTGTGTAAATTACTGTAAAGTAAAATAGGTACTACAGAACATTTTTTCCTTTTTTTAAAATTTGCTTCTCCTGAAGGTGTAACAGTTTCAGATAAACTGGCTACTTCTGCAGGTGTAGAAGCAATCTTTCAGTGTTAACATAACTGTATCAAGCACTAAAATATTAACTAGAATTTCATGAATACTGTACCTTTAAGACCTTATTAAATGACTTGAATGGCTGTTCAGCATGTACAGTTGTCATATCATTCTAATGGGTTTCTCCGCGTCCCAGTCCAACACTCTATCCACTGCACCACCGCCTGGTCTAATGGGTTTCTATAAAGGGCTATGGTCCCTTTGTTTAAAAAAAGTACTGAAAAAAGTAAACCATTTTTTAATTAATAATATGCAAAAGGCATTGTTTACTAGATCCACAAATCAAATGAAGCTTCTTTTTAAAACTGCAAACTCTAATAGAGACTAGCTTTAAAAATTAATTCATAAAATTTACTGTAGGACCTCACTGTGACCTATAACAGATGTTTCTTGATTTACGATGGGATTACCTTCCAATAAACTAATTGTAATTTGAAAATATCATAAGTCAAAAATGCATATAATACATCCTACCTACCAAGCATCATAGCTAAGCCCAGATTAACTTAAATGTGCTCAGAACATTACCTAAAAATCACTGGCATTGTAGATTCACTGGGGAACAAAATGTTTGTTGCATCCACAAAAACACTTGTTCTTACCTAATTCGAGTGTGCTGATCTCAAATCTGACATTAGTTATTCTCTGTAAGCTACAGTTTTATTGCAATTCAAGATTTTAGGTTTTCATCTTATTGTAAAATTTTCAACATTTAGTTTAATATAATGAAGTAGAATGTCTTCTTGGGCATCATCTTTGTGAAAATATAATAATTTATATAATGCAGTAAATACACTAACACACTAAAAGATATGATTGCATCAAAACTTGTTTACTATTTAAAAATAAAACATATTAGAACACTTAATTTAATCATAAAATTTGCACAAAACTTATTTAAATTCTATTCAGGCAAAACTTTGCGTTTGTAGCTCTAGCATTTCTGTACTTGTTGAGAACAATCTCGTTTGATGCTCCAGCAGCAGTCTGCTCATCACTAACAGCTCCAAGATATTCAGAAAACTTATCAAGTGACTGTTCACAAAGTGAATCTTAATGCTCATGCTACATCCAATGTTGCAGAAAGCCAACAGCATCCTTTGAACCAAAAGTTCATAGTTTTCTGCTCTTTTGTTGCCAAGGAAGTTCTTTGTAACTGCCACAAAAGACTGCCATGCTACTTTCTCCTCCTTATTCATCTTCCTGGCAAATTCTTCATCATGTATGAGGGTTTGAATCTGAAGTCCATCAAATACACCTGCTTTTATCTTCTTGAAAGACAAGCCAGGAAAAGCAAAAATAATATGTTGAAAGCACTCACTTTCTCTATTCAAAGCCTGAACAAACTGCTTTATTAAGCCAAGTTTGATATGAAGTGGGGGGAAAATGATCTTGTCTCGATTAACTACAGGTTCACTCACAATATCTTGCATCCCTACTTCCAGAGCTTCACGTTTTGGCCACTCCTTCTGTGTCCAGTGTTTCTCCTGAGCTCGGCTGTCCCACAAACACAGAAAGCAAGGATACTTCGTGAAACCTCTCTGTTGTCCTAGCAGAAAATTTACCATTTTAAGATCCACACAAATGATCCAGTTATGCTCCTCATACTTCAGAAAGTCAAGGACAATTTTTATGTCATTATATTCTTCTTGCAGATGAGTTGAATAGCCAATTGGAACTGCTGCATAAACATTACCGTTGTGTAGGACAACACATTTCAGACTCTGTTTAGAGCTGTCAAGAAATAGCTGCCATTCTGTTGGACTGTAAGTGGTAACACCTAGCTGGCTGAGAAGACTACTGATATCATGACAGTAAACAAAGTGTTTGTCTTTAAAAAAAAAGTCCACAAAAATTTGTTCATGCTTCCTGAAATGGGATACTTTAACTGACCAGTGAAGTACATTCTTTTTTTGAATCCTGGAAGCTAATAACTCAGTTGCTTTCTTTGATATGCCCAAATCTCTTACTAAGATATTCAATTCAGGTAGGCTAAACTGCTGAGGGGTTAATGACTGCTTGGCATCAGAAGACCCTTCAGATTCTAGATCCATTTCCTATGCATCTTATCAAAATATACTTGATCACCATGATCACTTTCTTCATCCTTAGAAGAAATAAAACCATTGAAAACTGGAACCAGGAGTGTCTCAGAGTGTGGGATAGGTTGTATCGCTGAAGAAATATTAGAATATGCAATCATATGCCTTTTTTTCTTGCCAATGCCCATTGTATGGATCAGACAGAAATAACAGTCACTGCTGTGGTCCTTAGGTTCACGCCAAACCATGGGAATACCAAAAGGCATTCCTTTGCATTTTCCCTTTGTCTAGTCACGAAGCATTTTCTCACAATTATGACACACAATACAAAGAGCCCAATTCTTGTCTTGATCACCAAGGGGAACTTGAAAATAGACAATATATGCATGTGTCACAAATGATGAAATATTGCGCCTTTGATGCTGAAGTATTTAACAGCCACATATATAACAGAAGGTATCAGGACTATTCTTACATTTATGCCTACTCCAAGAATACATGATTCAATCTTAAAACAAAATAAGAGGGTGTTTTTATCAGATAATAATTTTTTACATTTAAAGCAACTACAATTATTTAAAAGTGATGTTTATAAAACATTAATTGCCTTGTGGTTTTCTTCAATCCAAGAGTCATTGCCCATTTACTCCAATTTAAAACCAATGCATGCCATTAACTGTAACAAAAAGAAATTAAAATTTCCTAAAAACTAGAGCATGCACCAAAAAACAAATTTCAGATTTGGAGTCAGCGATGCAGATATACATATATATATATAAACAGTTCTAAAACCTCATGCAACAGAAAATGAAAAAAAATTTGTTCTCCGGTGACCTGTTGTTTATCCTCATGGACACATGTCTGACTCAAAGCTGCAGCTCACTGCTGCCTAACATCATGAGTGGGTACAGTACCATGCATTGTTAGCCAGGGAAAAGATCATTGCATATTGTCTTCACTCATCTTAAAGTTGAATTATCCTAAGTCAGGGACTGTCTGTATACAACTTCATAATGACTTGTCATATACAAAAACTACTATATACAATTTTATTCTTTAATGTCATCTTGTAGAATTATTATATTCTATCAGAACCATAGTGTTAAAAGTTCTAGGGAGAAAAGTAAAATTCAGGTTATTATAACATATGTTAAGGATTAATGGAAAAATAATTAGCAGTGAAACATATAATAATATTTTTAGCTTTTGTTCTTTTTATTGTGGTAATATGTATATAACATGAAGTTTACCATTTTGAAGTATATGTATATCATATTTTGTTTATCCACTCATCAGTTGATGAACACGGGTTATTTCCACCCTCCAGCTAGTATAAGGATGCTGCTATGAATATTTGTGTACAGGTTTCTCTTTGAATCCTTGTTTTCAGTTCTTCTGGATACATATCTAGTACTGATAATTCTATGTTTATGCTTCTGAGGAGGCACTGAACTATTTACCATAGGATTGTTACCATTCACATTCCTACCACCAATGCTCAGGTTCCCATTTCTCCACATTTTCACCAATGCTTTGTTTCTGGTTGTTGTTTTTACTTAACAGTCATCCTACTGTGTATGAAGTGGTAGCTCATTTCAGTTCTTTCTTTTCTTTTGGAAACACCACTGTATTTAAGTATAATTCATATACAAAATCTGCACATATTTAATGTGTACAATTTGATGAATATGAACATATGCAAGCCCCTGTAACACCAGCACGACAATCAGGGTAATAAATGTATTCCACAGATTGCACGTTAAGTGTTCTTATCACAAAAACAGAACAAGAGGCACAAACATATATTTTCTGTTTTTTATTTATATTTTATTTAATCAGTATTGGTGAGTACCAACATTGTACTAAGTGCTGTGTTAGTAGAGGAGACACAAACACAGATAGCATTACCCAAAGGAAAGTTAGAAACAGTAAACAAAATTTTGACAAGAGTAAATTATAGAGAGAGAGTTCCACTCTCAGATAAATGCTATGAAGCAAACAGAAAATCATGTGAAATTTAACAGTGGAACCTGGTATAGATTCTCACATCATGTAAGACATCACTGAAATAGAAACATTTAAGTTGAAACATAGGGTTCAAGTTACCCAAGTGGAGAAGAAGGAGAGGGGAGTAGAAGATTCCAGACCAAAGTTACAGTATTTGTTAAACACCGAAGACAAAAAAGCACTATAGCCCTAAATGTGGTGAGGGAAGAAGTATTCAGTAAGACACTGGCCCTATTGTGGCAGGAACTAGAGCAGAGGAGTAGCATGATACAATCCATGTTTTAAGAGGCTTGCCCCAATTATTCTGTGTCCAGCGCATTGAATGGCCGAGTCATATTTATCTGGGATTCTGTTGCATTAGACCAGGTAATGGAGAAGGATGACTTGAACTAGGTTGGTAGTAGTGGCAACAGAAAGATATGTGTGGTTTTGAGATGTATTTTCAGGGTAGTATTAACTGTGACTTTCTGAATTGGGGTGGTTGCAACAACTGTGTACCCTACTATCAATTTCTTGATAATTCAAATCTCAAAGATATCTTAGAATATTAAAATTTTCTGAACTAGCTATATGCTCTAGACCTTCTGGTAAAGACTGTTAGTGCTGTTTATACACCCCCCCCACACACACACACTTCATTAAAATAGGTAAGAAATCAAAACCACCTTATAATTTTTTCCTAGCGGATATGCTCTTAAGAGTTCCCTTAATCTTATTAGACATTAGTTAGTGTGTAGTCATTGATAAAACCTGATATGTGAATTACAAAATTTGCAGTTAATAGATTATGAATACAAGGTTTTTGAGATTCCTGCAGATATCATTCAATAATGAAGTATAGCATTTCAAAACATGTAGGTATTTTACAGTATGGAAAACAATTAATAGTTAATAGATACCTGCATTTTTGTAGGTAAACATGCATATTGTAAAATATTGGTACTGTATAAGAATTTTGGAGAAGTAGAGAAACCAGTGTTTAAGAAAAATAAAAACTTTTAATTTTCATAAAAATGTAATGATCAGATCTGCTTCTAATGCCATTCAAAAGAGTACACTTTGCCCATACATATATTTCAGAAAATGTTGAAATTGCATAGAGTTTTCAATCAGATGCTCAGAATGTATAAAGCTTGGAAATTACAATACTGATTGCTAATTTTGGGAGGGATTTAAAAAAAAAAAAAGGATTCTATACATGTATTTCAAACCAGTGCTGGCATGCATAATAGACATTTTAAGTCTGTTCATCCACCTTTAGGTGAAAAGGTTAGTTACAAATAAGGATTGGGGCTTGCTAATGTTATACAGAGTTACTTAAACAAAAGAAATTGAGACGTTCTTGAAAGGATTAACATTTTATGGGTCAGAATGGAGTACTATTCCATTCAAATAAATATATAGAGAAAAAGTCCTATGGCTAGAACACACAGCTGCTGAAAACATAATATTCCCACATACATTTCATGTCTTTTTGACATGTGTATCTTCACTGTATACAGACTGAGATACATACAAACTTTCTCACAGAAACATGCCACATACGTAGAATAGAAATGTATATTTTAACAATAATTCTTCTACAGACAATTCAGGCTATAGATACTAAGCAAAGTTATAAAACTATATTTCCTGTGTCTCAGTCAATTATGCAACATTAATCTAAAACATTTTTTAAAATATTATTTTGAAGATAAAATGACTCACAAAAACTTTCATAACCCAATTAGCATTTTAAGTGTCAGTCTTTCGGGGGTTTGTAAATTACTTGTTAAAAGAAGTTTGGAAACTCTACTTTTTCTGCTATAAGGCTTAGAGGTGGAGACTCAAACTTGAATTGAATCCAAGTAACTAAGTACTTTTCATAGTCTGAGCAAAAACAGCATACTTCTGTCACTTCAAGTAGTCAGAAAGTAAAAACCCCATAATTTCTATTTTTTCTTGATGCATTTTAAACTTTGATAACATTTGATTCCAGAGGATATAATAAAATTAATTTTAAAATTATATAATTTTAAAAATTCTAACTAGAAAGAATCATATAGAAACTTCTAAAAATTGGAATCACTGTAAGACCAGAAGGAAAAGTCTTTAAAGAGAATCAGACATTACATCATTTTTTTTTTCAAACTTTCCTGAGAAATATTTAGGAGCAGGTATTTTATATGTGGTCTAAAGAGACAAAAAAAGACATAGTATTTTGCCAGTAGTTCCATCATAAATCAAATGTAGGATTAATACAGTATTCAGAATCTAAGCTTTCTGATCTTCCTTAAACCTACAATTAAATGGCATGTATTTAATAGTATTTATGACTCTATGTTGCTTAAATATAAGAAAAATATTAGTAATATAAATTTAAGAAAATCTCAGATCTTATCAGAAAACAGAATACCGTACATGTTTTAATAACTTGTATGTTGAGTAGAAATATATTTAAAACATTATGACTTCAACCTTCCTCATCCTTCACTATATAATTACAAGAAGATAATGATTATAAAGGAGAAAGAAGTATTGAAGCCAAGAAAACCACATTTGCTAACTTCTTAAAGCAATGTTTGATACAAGTTGACACAATTTCTAGTCTTTGACCCAACAGAAATTCCCAAAGTGGAAAAGATGGCCTGTTTGAGGTCATGTGTTTTTGTAAAATTGTTTAGGAAGAACAAGACACACCTGCCCAAAAAACATCAACTTTTTAAAATGTAAAAGCTGTCAACTAAGAAGGTATAGAGATGGTGAAAGCTAAAATACCACAAACTTTGAGTTAAATTTTTTTAAAGCTGTAAAAACCTATTGGGAGTTAAACATATTTGACTCTAATTAAAAGAGACACTATTTTATGTTGTCCTTGATTTGCTGATCCAATCATAGAAGGATCTGGCATAATGAAAATCTTGCCTGGGAAAGAGTGTTGATAGATAGGTCTTGAGTTGGAAGTATGAGGTCACTGGTTTATATCCTGAGGAAAAAATCCTGGACATATTCCATGAAAAACAGCTGCTTTTGTAAAATGTAATTAATGTCTTGCACACAAATGGAATCAAACTAGCTACTGTCATTTTAAAGGTTCCACAACTCTCAGAGAGAGGTGCACATTCAGACTCAAGCATTTCAGATATGCTACTTCCACATGAAACAACAATTTCCCCCAAATAATTCAATAACAAAAAAATCCCCTTGCACTCAGAGAACATATTTTATGACTTGAATTATTTGCATTTATTAAGATTTGCTTTATGACCCAGAATATGAGCTTTCTTATGCTTCATGAGTACTTGAAATGAATATATATTGTATTATTGTGGAGGATTCCACATATGTCAAGAGGGTTGATAATATTGTCTAAGTTATATAGATGATAGATAGATATATAGATAGACAGATAGATGATAGATAGATTCTATCAATTATTTGAAGGATTGTTGACATCTCTGAATATTAAAGTGGATTTGCTTGTTTCCCTGTGCAGTTCTATAGTTTTTGCTCCATGAATTTTAAAGTCTCTTTATTGGTAAATAAACATTTCCTACTGTATGACTACCCATAAAAATAAAAAAATAAAAAACAGTGTAGGTAGCTTTTTCCACCCCCTTGGCCTCTGTAAAATTCCCAAGATTACACCAGATCGGGCTTCCTCAGGGCAGTGAGTTCCCAATGCACTAGACCTGACTCTGCAATTCTCTGAGCCTTCCCTGAACTTCTCAGTCAACCCACCCATCCTCACCCTGCCGCTACTTTTATTTTTAATAAATTTAACTGGCTTATGGTTTTATTATTTTTATGAGGATATTATTTTATCATTTTAAGAAAGATTTTGAAAAATCAAGACACTTCTCATCTCCCAAATTCAGATCCTCAAAGAATGTGTTTATTAAAGCTAGCTGACCCAGAGGGCCCAGACCCTTTTTGGCCCAGGCCAATGCTCTATTTAAAGAGCATGTCAAGGAAGCTAACCTACCCTTCCACAGGCATGACCCAGAATTTGATCCGATCTGAAGGGGCCAGGAGGGGCAGGACATGGAGTAGTGTCCTAGGCATGAACTCCAAACCTCACGGGCCACTAACACCCGCAGCATCAGAGCCTGGCTCCAGCAGTAGTGTCCCTGAGCTCACTGTCCCACTGTGCAGGCAGGGACAGTCCCCACCCTTCAGAAGGGACTGCCTGCTGGCATGAGCATTCTGAACACAGTAATCGTTTAACCATGTCTGCCCCGGCTGTCATGAGAAAGGAATGGCTGCACCCCTGCCAAGAATTTGTCACTTCCCACCTAACTACCTGGTCACCATCCCCCACCACTTCTGCCCACCGGAGAGTGAGCTCACTAGTAAAGCATCACTATACAAGGACATCAGCCAATGGCCCGCAGACGGGCTTGCTGCCCCAGCCCTGTGGACTGCCCTGGAAACTAGCAGGCCTCAGCAGAGCAGCAGGTGTCGCTTCCATTGGGCTGCCCTGGGAAGGGTTCCGCCCCCAGCAGAGCAGATGGACACTCTCCCCACCCCAAGCCAAGTATATATCAGAGTAATAATACATCTGCATATATACCTGATATATATTAAATGTATACAATAGTTATATACACTATATATCATTTTACAACAAAGACTTAGCCAAACATGTACCATAGATATAGTTTAAAACAAAACAAAAAACTCTTGAAACATATAAAATAGAATGACTTACGGGTTTTTTAAACTTAAATAGTTTTTTTATTTTATTTTTCAATTACAGTTGCCATACAATATTATATTAGTTTCAAGTGTACACCCAAGTGATCAGACATTATATAACTTACTAAGTGATCATCCAATAAATCTCACACCCACCTTAATTTTTTAGTTTTAGGCATATAATTGAAATTATAGAAAACTGTCTAAATTTTTTTCAGATAATTCATATTAACTAGTTTCAGCTAAATTAGGTAGTAAATATTTGTTGACTATTTTTATAACTTTTATTTTTGTATTTTTCTGAAGTTGGAAACGGGGAGGCAGTCAGACCCCCGCATGCAGCCAACCGGGATCCACCCGGCATGCCCACCAGGGGGCGATGCTCTGCCCATCTGGGGCATTGCTCTGTTGCAACCAGAGCCATTCTAGCACCTGAGGCAGAGGCCACAGAGCCATCCTCAGCGCCCAGGCCAACTTTGCTCCAATGGAGCTTGGCTGCGGGAAGGGAAGAGAGAGACAAAGAGGGATAGGGGGAGGGGTAGAGAAGCATATAGGTGCTTCTCCTGTGTGCCCTGGCCGGGAATCGAACCCGGGATTCCTGCATGCCAGGCCAACGCTTTACCACTGAGCCAACCAGCCAGGGCCTTTTATAACTTTTTTCAGTGTTCCATTTACCTGAACTAGATCAGTTTTTTTAATTTGGAAATCTACATTTTTAAATTACATTTTAAAAATAAGTTAAATTTAATGATGGAATCTACTGAAAATATGGATTATCATTCTTACAGTACTGTTATCCTCCAAAAATATAAATAAATTGTGAATAATACTAGAGTACAAAGAAAAAAATTAGTCTGCATTTATTTTTTAGAATAGTGTGACATCTGATTTTAAAATAATTCTCACGAAATATTTTTCCCAAGTATTTTATTATCCCAGTATTTATTTATAAGTTATTATATTTTTAATAATCAAGGTCTGACATTAATATTATAGTAAATCCCTAAATAGTCCTTGAAAATATATAAGGTTGGGAAACTCTGGATTTAATAGTTTTCCTAAATAAATACTATTACAGCTAGACCTCCAAAAGACATTAATGTCTTAATTTGAAATATAATATAGGGATATAGTTAGTATTCTCCCAAATAAATTTTCTCATGGAATCTTTCATTCCATTTAGCATCAAAGTAAAGTAGTCTTTTATAAATCATACTAATATAGGATCATTCATAAACATGCATATTAGCTTTTATTACACAGACAGAATATGAAGTTCCTAATATATAGATAATATCATGTAAGTGTTACCAAAATACATTCTAATTTTTGTTTGGATTGTTTAAAATCTTATACACCAATGATTTTCCTGTTTAGTTTTTGATTACTAACCACAGAAATAAGGTAGAAGGTAGAGAGAAAATAAAAGGCTATATAATTAAAATAAAATTTCACTAAAGTAACATTTCAACATCACATACTATGTTGACATTAAAGGGGAAGTTCATGGTAGTTAACAAAATTAAAATATTTTTAAGAAAAGATAAGCCACAAAAACAGTGTAAGACCAAGCTAAGGATTCATTTAAAAAAACACAACCTTTCATATTTTATGGTTCTTTCTTTAAGAAGAAAATATTCATTTTTATCTCTATTTTGTTGCCCTCACAAAATTGTAAGGTAAGAGTTGTAAGGTCAATTATAAATCTGCTGCAGTGTATATTAAATCAATGTGTGTACTTTTTGTGGATGTTACAAGTCAACTATTGATATTGCAAACGATCTCTCTTTCTTTGATGTCTACAAAGATGATAACCAACTGTATGAATGTAGATGATGTATTTTTACGGATACAGCCCCTTTTGACTTCAAGTCTGTTGGTAATTGGTACTTTTGCAATAATACCATTTTCAACTACCTGAATCAAGACTTTCATAGCAATATCACTTACTGCTTCTTGACAGCTAATGAAGTGGCAAAGCAGGGCTGATAAACTCCAGCCTATCAAGAGGGTTGAGTGTAGCTTTTTTTAGATTCTGATTTACTAAATGAAGTGGAAGTCATTAAGTTCATCAAACAAACTCAGCTATGAACTTTTAAACTACTTTTTTTATTCTTTAAGTAGAAGTAATTTTTCCCTTTGAGTGTTTAGAAATGATAAAGCAAGTGATAATTGGGAAAAGTTAGATATTTTTCTCAATTTTTAATTATAATAGTTTACTTTGAGTTTTATCAGTAGTTCCATTTAGCGTAATAAGAAACAAATGCCTTTTTAAAAATAATTCCCTTACAAGAAAATATAAAATTAAAATTGAATTTTAAAATCTTGGAATCATATTACAAGTTATTGCCACCTAAGAATAGCAAAATATATAACCTTGGCTTTAAAGCAAATTTTGTGAGGTGAAAGTTCATAGGTCATTATTTCCATAACGATTTACTAATTTAAAGAGAAAGTTCAAAAATAATACCTAACATGAGTCTTCAAAGAAACAAACATTTTAATATTAAAGATATAAAATTATTTTTAATTATTTAATCCAAAATTTTATAATAACAATATTATTATAAAGGAATGGCAGAGATAATCTTTTAACTATTTATATGCAAAATAACAAGTATCAAGAAAATGAAAGAATTAAGAAATCAGTGGCCTTAAAAAATGGTGTGAGACTCTTTCAAGTTGCTCATGTTAAACCCTCTGAGGGTTTCATTAGAACTTAACAGCTCTAACACTTTTTTCCTCTCATGTCTGGAGGAAAATTTTATCCCTGTTATTCTCAGCATTTAGAATAATAGGAGAGTCTTATTCTGAATGTCTGCTGTGGTCAGCAGGGGTTAAAAGGAGATTGAATTTCATTGTAAACATTTTATACCATATCTAACATTGTTATTTTCATTTTATTTTATTTTGTGGTTGTTGTTGCTTTGCAAAAACAATACAACAATATTTTTTCATGAAGAAATATAAAGAGAAATTTAATAAAACATTGACTTATGCTACTTTTTTGCCTGTTCCTGAAGGAGATGTAAATCTGGTTCTGAATCAGGCTTTTGTGCTGTGGCAAAAAATGTCTGTGTGTTCTTCGCTGGTCTAGAGCAGCTTGAGTCTGCTGTCCTGTGACCCTAGAAAAGCAAAGATTTTCAACCACCCTCTTGGATTGTTAGTGTCATTCTAGGGAATCACTGAGTTGTCATTAGGCCTCTTAAACCAAACCTGGCTCACACTATATCTAACTTCAATCTCAGAACAATTCTAAACATGACCCAGTATTAAAATATATTTATAGCATAATGCATTTGGGAAAGAAAATAGAACAATTTAAACTTGTCTTATTTAAGATAAAATTATCTTTTCTATATAAGATAAAATTATCCTATTAGTTTCAGTATAAACTACATTTTAGAAGTAATATCATGAGATAATTTTTGCAAAAAATAGTGGGGAGCAAAACAGAATATAAGAAAAGAAAATTTGTTCCAAATTATTTATATAATAATTCCATTTTCTTTATTTTTACTTATGTATGTCAAAAAATTATAAAATGTCAATGAATTGTTAGAAACTGGTTTCTCTAGGGCAGGGATAGTCAACCTTTTTATACCTACCACCCACTTTTGTATCTTTGTTAGTAGTAAAATTTTCTAACCGCCCACCGGTTCCACAGTAATGGTGATTTATAAAGTAGGGAAGTAACTTTACTTTATAAAATTTATAAAGAAGAGTTACAGCAAGTTAAAGCATATAATAATAATTACTTACCAAGTACTTTATGTTGGATTTTCGCTAAGTTTGGCAGAATAAATCTTTATAAGACAACTTACTATAGTTAAATCTATCTTTTAATTTATACTTTGGTTGTTCTGCTCTCACCCACCATGGAAGCTGGAACGCCCACTAGTGGGCGGTAAGGACCAGGTTGTCTACTACTGCTAGAGCATCTGACTTTCAGTACTTAATAAATTCGGACATACATCCACTCCAAAATTAAACATATTATTAGAAGAAAACATTTATAGTGTCCCATTATAAATAAGATATTATCATCACTAAGATTAGAATACACCCAAGCCCTGGCCGGTTGGCTCAGTGGTAGAGCATCAGCCTGGAGTGCAGGAGTCTTGGGTTCAATTCCCGGCCAGGGCACACAGAGAAGCGCCCATCTGCTTCTCCACCCCTCCCCTCTCCTTCCTCTCTGTCTCTCTCTTCCCCTCCCACAGCCAAGGCTCCATTGGAGCAAAGTTGGCCCGGGTGCTGGAGATGGCTCTATGGCCTCTGCCTCAGGTGCTAGAATGGCTCTGGTTGCAACAGAGCAATGCCGCAGGTGGGCAGAGCATTGCCCCCTGGTGGGCATGCTGGGCGGATCCCGGTCGGGCGCATGCGGGAGTCTGTCTGACTGCCTCCCCGTTTCCAAAATACAAAAAAATAAAATAAAATAAAATAAATAAATAAATAAATAAATAAATAGAATGCACCCAGAACACATTGTATGAATTTATCTATAAATTCTTTGAATTTATTGGTTTTCAACACTCTTGTCTCCCATATCCCTACCACCCTTCTGCAGGGAAATCTGATTCAAGCAAAATCCTTTTATGGGTCAATTAGAGACTTTATTATCAAATTGTATATATTCTAGTTGAAGGAGTAAGACATACCTAGACATGCCATATGAATGCCCTCTCTTCTTCCTCCTTCTCTCCAAAGAGTCATTATAATAACCTGTCTGGTCAACAATTTGAACATTTTTAACTGACATATGCAAACTATGTTTGTCTATGGCACCCAGACATGTTTAGAGAATAAAGAGACTAGAGAAGTAGGTCAGGAGAAAAAGGACAATTTACGGCTTATCTAACCCACAGGTGCTGTTAAGCACTCATAAGCGTATCCATTTTATCCACCTAATCAGGAGTCCATTTCTTCATTCATTTGATAAAAATATAGTAAATACCTTCTGTTAGCCAAATCTAGGGTTTGATTACTTCCTTGTGACCTTTTCTTTACATTCCAACTGCAAGGATGAGACAGATATTTCTATGAAAACTGAAATGTTATCCCATTTGTTTACACTCACATAAATGTGTCTTATGATATAAAAATGCTGATGAAATGCTCAATTTATTTCTTCAATAAAAGCTCATTTGCTCAGTATTAGAACATTTCAAATAAATCACTCTAAAGTAGTTGTTAAGAAAAATTTTTATAGTGGCCATATGCAACAGATAGCAGGTTACTGAGTGGTTTATAGCTATTTAATTCTCTGTATGTGGAAATTATGTGTTACTGAAAAAAGGAAGCATTAATTTTTAAATCTCAAAAAACTATGCTTTTTTATAGTTATGTGGAATACAATAGTAATTTGAAGAACAGATATAACAAATATAATTGACAGAGACTACCTGAAAGGAAAAAACCCGACAGACTTTATTGTGTTAATCAGATAGCCTCCACCCTGCCCCCTGCGTAGTTTGTCTGCTTGTTTGTTTTTACATGGCTTATCTAATACAATACTTACCATTCAGGCAGTTAAGGAACACTTGCTGATGGGCTGGCTGATAACAGAGACCCCTGTAAAGGAGCTTTCTAAGTAATTAGAACGCAAGACAGAGGGTCCTGGCTGGGTAGTTCAGTTGCTTAGAGCATCATCCTTATACCCCAAGGTTGTGGGTGGGATCCCCAGTCAGGGTACATACAACAATCTACAGATGAGTGGTTAAGTAAGTGGAACAACAAAGCAATGTCTTGTCTCCCTCTCTTTGTCATTCTTTCTTTCTAAAATCAATTTTAAAAAAGACATAAAACAATGAAAAACTAAAAGTTTTAGTCTCTGGATTACTTTCCTATCACAAAGCACTAATTAAACCAATGTGAATTGTACAAGAAGGATCTATATTTTAATTCTAAAGTTTTACTAACTAGTCATCTTACATAGAAATAGTGATGATCAATTACAATACTTGTATTAATCAATTTAGTCCACCTTACAACATTTAGTTGCTTTATGTAATGATATTTAAACTTATTGTTATTTGTCCAAGAAATAAAAATTAACATTATGCATTAATTCTTTTCTAAATTGATTGCAACTTATATTTTTTCAGCATATACTTGAACCAAAAAACTTACTAATGTCAGGAATCAAGCAGCAAAAAAAAAATATAGAGAAAAATTAAAGTCACATTTTCCTAGAGATTTATTTAGAAAGAACATTGAACTGAGAGCTAGGGGAACTAAATTTAAAACTGACCTCTGCAACTGTTAATGATAAAAGTTACTTATGCTTTGTTGTAAATGGCAGTAATCAGATCTTCAGTCTAAAGATTTTTCTAGATCTCAAATTCAATAATTGATTATCTAGTTAACCATTCCTCCACATATAATTAGACCCTTATGGCCTGTGCTAACTTTATATGTAAGAGAACTGAAGCATGTACCCTAAGGCCAATGCAGATGAGTGGCAGGCAATTAATGCATTAGTGCAGCTTATGATCAAAGCAGCGGGAGGGAGCATCAGAGGAGGGAGTAATACCTGCTAATTCTCAAGGCTTTCATGGAAGGGATGGCTTCTAACTGCACCCTGAACCAAAAGAACAGGGAAAATACCCTAGAAGCAAGAGGAGATAGGCCAGGTTTAGAGAAAACTAAAACTGGCCATTTCTGATAAAATTGTGAGAATTTATGGAAACCAATAAAATACAATATTAAAGGAAGATTAGGGACTGCAACTTTTATTAGGAAAATTAGGAGAAGGTAATGGTGGTAGGTGAAAGTACTATTTGTCTGTTTGTTTTAAATAAAAGCATTACATCAATTTATATGGTGACACTTTGAAAAATATATTAAAGGGATAGAAACTATAAATATATTTACTATACTATATATATAGTATATATATATTTACTATATATATTTACTATATATTTACTATATATATATTTACTACATATATATATAGTACTATATATATATTTACTATAGTATAGTAAAGCAAATACTATTGATTTGCTTTTTATTCAAGGACTCCAAATTTATTATCCTTTAGTCAGTTCATGGTACTATTGCTATTGTTTATAGCAATAATTTAATGGGTCCCCTATCTTAATTTCTGTAAAATAGTTGTACTATTGTTATTGCAATAGTTTTGGTGATTAATATTACTAAACAGAACTCTTAAAACTGTTATTCATGTGATTATATGTAAAATGACAACAGTGCTTAGTACATAGACTTTTAAAATTAGCTATTTTATTATGATTTTATAACCGTGTTGTAAATAATTTAGAATTTAGATAGCATAATTTTACTGGTCATTTGAATATAATATATAACTAACTAGAAAAACCAGTATATAATTTTACATACAATATATGTTGTTACACTTGGTTTTTTCTAGATATTTGTCATTACATTTACGTTTTCTGACTTTCTTGTTGCATTTAAGAAAAATAAAAGGTGTTTCAAATAATATTTATTGAAGCATTTACTTCTATATTAGATGACTAAGTATATTCCAGGGAAAGGTTTTAGGCCTAGGAATACAAAAGTATATAAAAGCAGCATATTTTAATTATAGAAGAGGGAGCTAAATAAAGTAGTAGTTAATCTACATTTGTATATAGCTCTGTGTCTCATAAAGGAAGGAGAAGTCACAGGAGAGGTTTAACTGTTAGCATAAACTTTAAGAGATTTACCTAAGCAAGTGAGGGTGGAAATTGGAGAACATTGGGTGAGAGGGGAAGATAGCATTCTTAGTTGTGGTAAATAGATAGCATTTCAATGTGTAAAAATATATATATATATATATATATATATATATAATATAATTGCATATTTAGTTATACACACACTTATATAGTATTGGTAATTGAGGAAATTAAACAAGTATAGAAAATACAAAAAAATCAAATCATATAGACATTGCATATTTTTAAACAGGTTATTATTATTATTTTTATTTTAGTGAGAGGAGGGGAGGCAGAGAGACAGACTCTCTCATGCACCCAAGCAGGATTTACCTAGCTAACTGACTGGGGGTTGATGCTCTGCCCATATCGGACCGTTGCTCTATTGCTCAACAATCAAACCATTTTTTAAGCACTTGAGGTAGAGTCCACGAGACATCCTTAGACTCCCAGGCCAACTTGCTCAAACCAATCGAGCCATGGCTGTGGGAGGGGAATAGAGAGAGAGAGAGAAATGAGAAGGGGAGGGGTGGAGAAGCAGATGTTCTTTTCTTCTGTGTGCAGGGAGTTGAAACCGGGACATCCACACACCTGACAACACTGTACCACTGAGCAAACTGGCCAGGGCCTAAGCAGGGTTTTGTTTGTTTGTTTTTAGTGAAAGGAGGAGAGGCCGAGACAGACTCCCACATGCGCCCCAACTGGGATCCACTCAGCAAGACCACCAGGGGGTTGATGCTCTGCCCATCTTGGGCATTATTCTGTTGCTTCATTGCAACCAATGTGCCTGAGGCGGAGGTAATGGAGCTGTCCTCAGTGCCCGGGGCCAACTCATTCCAATCAAACCATGGCTTCAGGAGAAGAGAAAAGAAAGAGAGAAAGAAGCAAGAGGGGAGGGCAGATGAGCGCTTCTCCTGTGTGCCTTGACCAGGAATGGAACCCAGGACATCCACACACTGGGCTGATGCTCTACCACTGAGCCCACCAGCCAGGGCCCTAAGCAGGTTTTAAAGAAGCAAGTGTGTAATATCTGTGCTCTTAATTTTGAACCATGCCTTGTTTGAATGCACTTTAAGTGGCTATTGCTGTAGTTTCTTAACGTTCTGTATTTTTAAAACTTGCATGTTTGAGAATATTTGATACTGCAACTGTTTTCTGAAAGACAGTCTGCTAGGTATGAACACACTGAGTCAGTCATGCTTTCACCGGAGTATTTTCACATGTGCCACTTTCTTTGTGTCCTGACATTTAATGTTGCTCTGAACAAGTATGAAGCCTCTTGATTACTTCCCTTCTGTAGATGACATGCTTTCTAGTCAAGAAGTCCAAATATATTCTTCCTTTATTTAGTAAGCTCCACAATTGATCCTTATGAACATTTAGATTTTCCTGATAGTGACATTTTAGTCTGCAGATGTCTATTTTTAGATTTTATTTCCTATCTTTCATTTTTGTTATTTTCTCATTAATCAATTTCATCTCTTTCAAAGTAAATTTTATTTTATTATTAGTTTCGAACTTTGACAACTGGAATGAACTCTCTTTCCTGGGTCAATTCCTCTTTTTTTTTCTGTGCTCTTGTATTGCATTTTGGTGACCATTTTATCTCCTGACAGTGAGGTGTGAGCTGGAGCAGATTACAGATGACAGTTGTTTTGACTTGAAAAGAAGCTCAAAATTTTTATATATATTTTCTTCTGGAAAAATATATTTTTAATCTTTCCTATATTGTTGATTGGTGTGTTTCCTGTGAAGCCTCATCAAAAACACTCTGTGGAGTAGTCTGATGTGCACCCCTTCCACTCGGGCCTCCCCTGTACTTAACCTACAGTAGTTTCCTTTGATAAAAGAATAATGTGTGTATGGGTTTCATTAAAACGGTACCTGGCATGCACGTGTTAGTCATCATGATGCTGCCTCTGCACTTTAGCTCTACTTCCACTCTTTGTAAGCATTTTCCAATAATATTACAGTCATATAGACTTCTAGATTTGTTTCTGTATCAAAATATTTGCGAATGTAACTTTACAGTTTTAACCGTTTTATTACTAATTCTGCCCTACCTGGAATATATGGATATGTGCTAGATTTCAACCTTCTATATCAAAATATTTTAGGCTTCACTATATTGGCTATATTCTCTTAAATAATTGTGGCTTGATATTCCATTGTTGTGATTTCCTCTCTTCATTTAATATGGATATTTTCTTGCTTTCCCCCCCCCCCATGGGATTCAAGGGAAGGGTAATAAAATAAAAGTGCTTTCCCTTTTACATTTACCTGAAGAAAGTCATATTTGTTTTGCATAGAGATTATTTGGAGGCAGTGCATAACATTGTTTATTGACGTAAACATAAAGAAAAAGTTCAGTTGGAAGGTAATTATAATAATTAACTGAAGAAATCTGGAGGATTTGAACTGTAACAGTGACAAAGAACATGAGCAAAAGAAAATGTAGGAGAACTTGTTATAGTGTTAAACGATACTGAAGTGATGAATTGGATCTGTGGATGTTGAAGGGGCTATGGTCTGCATGGTGTTTTAGATGAGTGAAATTTGTAACCAATTTTAAAACATACAGAAAGATGATGTCGGTAATGGACAAAAGAAAAGGGAGTGAGTTCTGTTTGTCATGGAAATTCTGAGATTTTAGTGCCATATCTAACTAGAGGTTTTTAGTAAGTCTTTGTTTGGCTTTTGGAGGGAAATTTGTCTTGGAAGATATACATTTGAGACATGTTAAAATACTTCTAGTGGTGATAACAATAGTTGCAGATAAGATTAGTTGCAAAGTTATATTGTGTAAAAAAGATTAAATGCATAGCAGATAGAAGAATATAAATATTAAAGAGACTATTAACTAAGACAAGTTATGTGATAATTAGAGGTAACCAAATTTTTCAACATTCAATCTTTGTATTTCCCAAAATGTATTCTTACATTTCTCACATTTACTGTTCAGCAATCAATTCATAGTATTCTAAAAAAATCAACCCTCCTGGCAGTAATCTGGAGCAAGATATACAGGGCCTGGCTTCCAGTGTCAGGTGGAAGTGGACATCTTGGCTCCACATCACACCAGCTCTGGAACCTGGAATATTCCCAGTACCTATCTGCATCAGTTTCCGCATGAGATAAAATGGGGATGAAAGTTTTCACCTCGTAATGTTGTAAGGCTTAAGTGAATATACTTATATACCACTGAGCAGGTTGGGACACATAGCAAACACTTAAAACTTGTTTCTTTTGCATTTTTCCTTATTTCTATCTTCTGGTCTTTCTTTACAGCCTCTACATGGAACGTTCTGCTGCCCTCTTTCTGCTGGTGAAAGTCCTACCCATTTCTAAGGCCAGGTTTCATCGCCAATCCTTCCTAAGGATTATTCACTTCTTGAAACATTAATTTTCCCCTCTTGTTAGCTTCCTTAGCTCTTCTTATTCTCTTTGTTGTTCATTTAGTGTTTGCTTCTCTGATAGCATTTATGTAACTTCCCATCAAACAGTTTTTAATCTTTATATTCCACAAACTTCTTAGCCAATGCCTAATGTTACACAAGTTGAGTGACTCCATTAAATAATAACGATCTCCATCATCAGATTAGAGTGTAAATGTGTATTTTTCACATTATGCAAAGTAGAAAACAGATTAATATCACAGATAAGTCTGCTCTTGCGGTTTATATGCATATTAAGGGAAAATGCATTGATCTTCCCTCACTATGTGGTTCAGGGCACTTGTGTATTACATGGGGTCTAGGAGTGTGGAAGGTAGGCTTAGGCTCAGAATGAATCTTTACTTGTTCTAGGGCCAATTTTAGGCACTTGGTACCTGGATCACAGAGGCTTCCCAAATCAAAAAGCTGGTGTTTCATGTTAACTATGAATAAGAAGCATCTGGCAAAGGAAAGTCTTGGCATAAAGTCAATGTGATGGAGATATTAGATATTAGACTATCAGCAAATGCAAAGAAATAGGTTAGAAAAAGAACTTGAAGAAATAGTCTAGGCAAAGGTGGTGAGACTGTGTTTTATGGAGAATCATTGCTTCTGGCATAAATTGGAAAATGCAGCTTAGGTAAAATTTAACTTTGGACTAAAATATGTAATTTTGATGCATATTTTGTGTGTTTACTGCTATCAAATTTAGAAGATGGATTTGTCTAAGTATTTTGAAATATTTCTCAAATGCTGTAAATTGAGAAGATATACTCAAGATCATCAAATAAATAAAAGCTTGTAGACACTCACCAATATTGGCTCTGTATCAGTTCTATGCCAAGATCTACCAGCCAGGAGAATTCACACAATCCAACTTAGAGCAATATTTTCCAAACTTAAGTCTGTGGAAAGGTACTTATCTTCTGTGTCATAACCTTTAAAAACCAGTCCTTGGTGAAATAAAAATAAAGCAAGAAAAATTGAGTAAATTTTTCCACAATAAATTTATTTTTCTCTAAAGAGGATTCTTTGTGTGTGTTTTTGTCCTTTCTGAAACTTTTTGTTCAATAACATGCCCTCTCCCTTTTGGTTGAAGTTATTATGTTAGTAAATAGTACTTGTTTTTGCAATTTTGTTTTTAATATGCCATAAAAATGTGCCTACTTTCATATCAATCATATTTTGCTTTTGGAAATATTTTTAGTTTATGAAATTTGAAATATAATCTAGAAAGTACAAATATAGGGTCTAATTTTTTTGGATATTGATGAACTTTCCAATATTTACAAATATCTGGATGCAGTTATCATTTAGTCAAAGTATTTTAGTATAATATGGAACCAGTCTCTGACTGCTTTAAATAGGATCTTTGAGTAGACTATGAAAACTAAAACGTTTGAGTCATGGAAAAAGGATATAAATCAAAAGCCGTCAGTAAATACAAGCAATTAATTTTAGTCCAGCCACTTGTAATTTCTCATTACCTTTCATGTTATAACACAAAGGATAGAAAGGGAGAAGATGGAGAAGGAGAGGAAAGAAGAAAAGGAGAAGTAGAAAGAGAGAGGGTGGGAGGAAAGGAAGAGAGAATATACAACAGAAGTCAGAGGCATAAAGAACAGGGTGGCTATTGTTTAGATTTGAAGCTCAAATTATGCAATTTTTCATCCTACTATAAAAAGCTTAATTCTGGTAAATCTTGCATTCTAAAAATTAATATTTATTTTATTGTCTTTTTAGAATTGGACCCAGTCATTGTAATGTAAATATCTGTGTGAATGTGTATTTATTCTAACGATAATTATAACACCATAGGAACCATATAACTTTACTATGTAGAAATGAATAATCATGCATGATTTTGATATTTTTTCCATTTTTCTTTTCATGTATTAAAATAAACATATAAGGAGAGTACTAGTTTCTACAATATTATGAATAATGTACTGATAGCAATTCTTGACAATGTCTTTTCTTTATTCTTTATTCAAATAGAGCTACATTAAAGGTCATGATGAATTCAGAAGAAAAGGATAAATCTAAAAATAAATTAATAAAATTAAAGTTAAAATTGACTCATTAGAAGAGATCATGGTTTACCCCCCATTATTATTTGGTAGGATATTTTGGTAAAGAATAGATCAATCATAATTTATTTTCTTCTTTTGATGTATATTATTAGATCAAAAGGAAATTATTAAATAGAGTTTATAAGTGCCTTGAAATTCATAAGACTATTTTTTGAAATATGTCACAAAAGAGTACAATTTATTTATAACTAATCCCACTGCTGCTTGAAATTATATGAACTGAAATGATTTTCCTTTTAAGAATATCTATATACTTAAGTTTATTATCTATGTTGTCTTATATTTTATAATAATAATAATAATGGTGATAACATTTATTGAGCACAAACTATTTGTCTTACCATATAATCAGTGTATTTTCTATTTTTGTCATTGAGCAAATTATAGAAACACTAAATCATTTGGTGAATCTGAAATACATAAAATGTTTGTTCAACCATATTTCAATTAAAAGAATACAGCCTGACCTGTGGTGGATAAAGCATTGACCTGGAATGCTGAGGTCGCCAGTTCAAAACCCTGGGATTGCCCTGTCAAGGCACATATGGGAGTTGAAGCTTCGGGCTCCTCCCCCATTCTCTCTCTCTCTTCTCTAAAATAAATAAATAAAAATAATTTTAAAAAAAAGAATACAGAGTTCATTAATGAGAACTTGTCTGAAATGGCACTTTTGATTACAATTCTACATTTATTTCCCTTGATATTTGACACAGAATGTAGAAGTAACATCTTCCAGAAGAAAACTGAATTATACCCAGAAGGAAATTGTGCTTTATATATTTTGGCCTACTAGGATTCATCATAGTCAAATTATTTCTATAGAAATGTAAGAATTTTTCTGTTTTTTAGTTTTGTTTTGTTTTGAGAGAGAGAGACAGCCAGGCAGCTAACCAGGGACAGACAGACAGGAAGGGAAAGAGATAAGAAGCATCAATTTATAGTTGTGGCACCTTAATGGTTCATTGATTGCTTTCTCATACTTAACTTCAATGGGAGGGTGGGGCGGGGGACTCCAGTTGAGCCAGTGAGACCCCTTGCTCAAGCCAGCAACCTTGGGATCAAGCCAGCGACCTTGAGCTTCAAGCCAGTGACCTTTGAGCTCAAGCCAGAGACCATGGGGTCATGTCTATGATCCCACACTCAAGCTGGTAAACCCACGCTCAAACCTGCAACTTCAAGGTTTCAAACCTGGGTCCTCAGAGTCCAAGGCTGACACTCTATCACACTGTGCCATCACCTGGTCAGACATAGGTTGTTCTTTAAAATAACATGTGTTGTTGCTTGGCTGATTATGAGCAGAGTAAAGATGTGAAAAGGCAGTGGAATATTAAATATCTCACACTACTGAATATTTATTTTAGTTCTTATCCTAGTTTGTGTTATGGTATGATTTCCATATTAGAGGCTGAAAAGAAACACCCAAAATTGTGAAGGAGTAGAATCAAATTGAAGTTTTTTAAATGTCAGTTGCCACTGAGTATGTCACATATAGGAAAAACAAAATCATAAGTTTAAATACGAAAAACAGGATATTAAATAATGTAAGATCTAAATTTAGAGAAAAGGTCTCTAATTTTAACATAGATAATTTTGTCCTGGGAAGTGGTGAGATGACTTAAACAATTGAGAATTTGCCATGGCTCACTGCCATGAGGGTCTCAGAAAGGCTCTTCTCAGTAATAAAGCAATGTAAAGAGTCCCTGAGAGAGAGGAGCATCTAAAGAAATTGGAATAAAAGGAATGATGAGTCAAAGTTAAGTACATTTAAAAGCAATGGAAAACAGCTGCTAACGCATACTTCGGGAAGATATTATTATTGTTTTTTTTAATGGAATGATCCAGGAGTAATATATTTTGAAGTGTAGTCTGTTTCTAGAGTGTTTCATGCAAAAAACCATAAAGTCTTTTCTCTAAGGTGTTTGTACCTAGGAATCACTACTTCTCCCTGAATGAAATACAAAATTCAACCTGTAACGTATTTTTCAACTGGAATAATATTTTTGTTGTTTGGAGTTTTGATACTGAAATTCATTATTCAGGATACATAACTGACAAACGAAAATATTTCATTGGTCTTAAAATGACCATAATATTTAATATACATGTAAATCAGAGAGCATATTGCTTTTCTTATTTATCTGTTTATCATGTAAAACTACTAATGTTAACAAATTAGCATACTTGTTAAGATAGGTAGAGAAGTATTTTTTTTTATGCTCCATTTGGATTCTAATTTCCTAGTTATACAAACAAGTATCAATTGGATGCTTACTATACCAACTATCATTCTAGGTATTTTTGTTTGTTTGTTTATTTATTTATTTTATGACAGAGACAGAGAGAGGGACAGATAAGGACAGACAGACAGGAAGAGATAGAGATGAGAAGCATTAATTCTTTGTTGCAATACCTTAGTTGTTCATTGATTGCTCTCATATGTGCCTTGACCAGGGGGCTACAGCCAAGTGAGTGACCCCTTGCTCAAGCCAGTGACCTTGGGCTTCAAGCCTGTGACCTTTGGGCTCAAGCCAGTGACTTTTGGGCTCAAGCTAACAGCTATGGGATTGCATCTATGATCCCACCTCAAGCCAGCGATCCCGCGCTCAAGCCGGATGGGCCTGCACTCAAGCCAGCGACCTCAGGTTTTTGAACCTGGGTCCTTTGCATAACAATCCAGTGCTGTATCCACTGCACTGCTGCCTGGTCATACTCAGTCTAAGTATTTTAGATGAATTATCTAATTTAACCATAGCAATAACTTTTGAAAGTTATATTATAAACTCCATCTTCCAGGAACTGAGCCCTGGGTATTGTAAGAAACTCATCCCAGTTTGAACAGCTAGTAAATAATTAATAGCGGTGATGCTAGGGTTTTTATCTATAACTAAATGACTCCATATATAGCTTTAGTGTTTGTCTTCCTATAACTTTTTCCACTTGATGCTTAGAACTCCCTTACCCTGTGTCTTTTAAATGACTGTCTCATTGATTAATAACTTTATGTAATAGTCTGTTTAGATTCACCTAACCTTTTTTATTTTTCCAGTTGCCTGCTTAACTAATTTGGTCTCTGGTATTAGGGTAGAATTGTAGAGTTTAGAATTGGAAGAAAAAGTAAAGCACATCTAGTCTATTTGATGAATATCTCTCCTTAAACAGTCATTCAATCAATGCATGAACATATCCATCAATATAGCCCTGCCTCTCATAGTGGCCCCTTTTATCCTCATAAAGCTCAGAGTGCCTGAAATTTTTGTCATGTATTGACTCTCTGTAGCATGGTCCTTGGCAATCATTTGGGCACTGGTGAGAAGAATACATGCATTTATTTATTTGTTTGATTAATTAATAAAATTTTTTAAAATAAGAAATGACATTTAAATTCAGATATTATATAGTAGATTCCCTGTTCTCTCTTTCTCTGGAGACAAATAGTTTTTATTTATTTCATATATGACTCACATAAATAATACTCATCCTCCTGATCTATCCCTTTCTTCTTTCCTTCTTTTCTTCCTTTGGGCTCTCTTTTTCTCAATTTGATTTGTTTTTTTGACAAGGGTGAAGGGTGGCTTAAACCAGCCTCAACTTTGTCTTGATTCTCATGTGATTTTAAAAACATATTTTAACAATTCTTGTAAGGTTTTGTAAAAGATGAACAAATGGATAAATAGGATGAATACATAAATACCATATTTCCCCATGTATAAGATGCTCCCATATATAAGATGCACCTTAATTTTGGGACCTGAAATTTGGAAAAAAAAAGTATTACATAAAGTTATTGAACTCAAGTTTTATTCATCATAAAATTTATACAACTCCTCATCTGCACGAAAAAGCAGGAAATGCAAGTAAAAGAAATCTACAACCACTGTATAAGATGCACCCAGTTTTTAGACCCAAAATTTTTCCAAAAAGGGAGTGTCTTATACATGGGGAAGTACAGTAGATACACATTCAATTTAATATTACTAGCCTGGTAAAATGGAAAATATGCCATGTGAGTTGTGGATGATAAACTATTAATAATATATTTTCTGACATGAAGAATGCTAATTCTGGTGGATAAGCCATTTATATAAATGATTGTAATAATTGACAGTGTGATACAAGTTCTGAGTAATTCAAACAAAATGAGAAATTAATTTTTGAGAATTTCTTGGAGTTTACATTTTGAACTAGCTTGTAAAGGTAGCCGCTGCTGTGTTGAAGTAGCAGAGAGTTGCAGATGTCTAGTACAATGGTAACAAAGGCTAATAAGTGAACAACTGCAAAGCATGTTTTTCTGTAGAGCAGAAGATATGAGCAAGAAGAGTATTGGGGTGAAGTCTAAACTCAAATGATGAGACCAGACCTTTAATGTTAAGTTAAAGTGTTTGAACTTTATCCTCTATTAAATGATTTATTTAATAAGATTGGAAGGCAGTAGGAGAAATACATAAATCAAAGAAATTAATAAAATGGCCAATGTCATGGAGTCAGGGCTGGGACAGAGGAAGGATCTACTTTGCCACTTACTCTTCTTGGAAGACACATTCTACGTTATATGAATTCTGGGGAAAGGGTTCTATTTTGTGTGCACTGGAAAAATCTGAATCATTGATTCAGGAAGTTTGGGATACTTTTCAACATTTCTAACACTTAGGAGGGGTGTTGTGGTTTAAATATACATAATTTTAATTGAGGCAGACATTTAAAGAAAACTTCTTTGGTGATTATCAATAATTAGCTTTCTCTTCAAAAGTAAACTTACAATTAATGTTATTTTTATATGGAAATCTTTTTTTTCACTTAAGGTATAAGTCTACAATTCAGTACTTGCCAAATCACACTCAAAGCAATTGGAGAGTGATAACAAACTGAAAAATTGAGGTTAGATAATAAAATTAATTTAACTCATATTTATAAAAGCCTAACTCAGCTTATTTATGTATTCAGATACAAAATATTACAAAGTATTTAGATGTTGGAGTTAATGAGTCAATGGTCAAAAAATTAAAATTCTGCAATAAAATAAAGCCTCAAACAACCTAGAAGGCTAAACAGTGTTTTCCCACTTTACCTGCGCTCAGTTGGTCCTAGTGCTTACCCACCTCACAATGACCTGGAACAAATAAAGCCACTTACACTAGTCTTTATAAAATTGAGGACATTTTGTATATACTACCTACCACTCTAATCCATTACTAAATGCAAAGATATTCTATCAGCCCACTTGTGTAGACAATCATTTTTCTCCGCCTTTTTTCTATTGGTGGGTGTGGTCTTGAGTACACCAGCAAACTAATTAATATAATTCCCATTTCAACAATATGTAAAAAAAAAATGGCTCCTGTATATTCCTTAGTACTGCTATATAAAGATAAACCATTGATTGGCAACTGTAGCAGGTAGTAAGTAGTAAGATCACCATGTAAAAAGTCAATGCTCACATAAGGCCTCAGATTAACACCCAATGTCTTGCTTTGTTACCTTGCAGAAATGTTGGAATCCAACAATGTGATCACTTTCAATGGCTTGGCAAACAGCTCCAGTTATCATACCTTTCTTTTGGATGAGGAACGGGGCAGGCTGTATGTTGGAGCAAAGGATCACATATTTTCATTCAACCTGGTTAATATCAAGGATTTTCAAAAGGTATCTTTATTCTAATATATGCACTGTAGTACTTTTTAAACATTTCAAGAATTCTCTAGCTATATAGCAGTGTGAAAACTGAGAAATTGTTTAATATTTTATCTTTTCAGATGCAAACAAAAATAATACATTGATTTAGCTATCACAAATCACTGGATGTAGTAAACCATAAAAATCTTTGAAGAAGATACTTTAGAATTTTTTATAAAAGAGTTAAATTGTTTGTCCTGCATAAAAGTAAATAAATACCTGAATCATTATGGAAATATATTATAATCGATTTTATGTACTATGTGTATTTGTATTATGTGTATACTATGTGTGTGCATGTGTATGTATAAAAATAAATGTAGAAATCTCTATATTAGAACTCTTGCCTAATCTGGTGCCAACTGTGCTTGTAAATAAAACTTATTGGAAAACAAACATTCATTTACGTATTTTCTATGTCTGCTTTCATTCTTCAACGGCAGAATTGAGTAATTCTGATAAGAGATCATCTGGCTTACAAAGCCTAAAATATTTACTATCTGGCCTTATAAACATAAAGTTTACCGAAGTTTAATCTAGAAGATCAGTTTCCAATGTCAAAGTTGTGCATATGAGGTCATTTATATACTAGCCATTTACCAGTTTTATCCTTATTCTTCATAGTGTTTCTGGCTTATTTAATTAATAAGTTACATAGTTTAGGAAATAAACATTGATTGAAAAATTAGTGGAAATTGTGCTACTGAGTCTATATGCTATAAGTCATCCATTTCCCACAGTCAATATTTCTAGTCTTAATTCTTTGAGGAACAAAGATATTTATGCAATAGATTTAACAAAAGTGATAGTCTAAGATGCTTTTTTAGAGTACATACACTTCAGTACTTATGAATGTAGTTTTGCTTCTTAACACTTCGAGCTTTAAAGTGGTATGCCTCAAATTCTTATCAACTGTAAAAAAATAATAGCTTAATTGTGTAATAAATTTTTGTCCTGTTTCAAGACTATTGATTCAGGGATAAAATGAAATTTTAAATTAATACCTGATTCATATTTCTAAAAGAGTACACTACTAAACCCAAGACTTTTACTTTGCTTCTGTTACCCCAAAACCAAAATGCTAACTGTAAAAAGAGATTTGATTCATTACATATAGTCATATGAAATGGCAATACCCATACTGATATAGCTTAGGTAATTTTTTCCGATTTTTTAATGTATTTGATTTCTAAGCCAGCTCAGTAAGAGAAGTATCTTAAGGTTATTTATAATCAAAGAAAGTTGGTTATTTATGTTTTTCTGAAATGATAAAAAAAAATTTATCTGAGGGTCTTTGTTAAAGGTCACAAATATTTTTCTTGTTTAAGTGAAAATAAATTATCTTTTACAAATGAATGAATAATCAAAGATGACTAAGAAAAATTTGACATTTTAATAATAGAAGATTATGTCAGTTCAAATTTAAGGTGTTTATAATATTTTGATTATTTTGTAAAATTTATATATAAATATAAATATATGTGTATATATCTATAGATAGAGAATACATGAACATATAACATTTCAGAATGTATATTTAATGTATTTAGCATATTCTTCTAAATAGTCTTAATTTGGTTTATATATTCAATTCTAAAACTGAATAAGACTAAATTATAATATAAAATATTATGTTATAGATGAGTAAAATCTCAGAGCCATTTTTGTGCCCAGGATATATTGTGGTATCTCTTCTACCAATTAGAGTTATAGTAAATAGGGATAGGCAAAAGTAAGTTTACAGCTGTGAGCACACAAGAAACAGTTTAGTCTTGTATTATTAATTATTGTATTATTTTCTATATGAGCAACTGTAAACCTACTTTTACCTACCCTGTATATACTGAAAGAATTAATTAATTAAAGTTAGGTAACTTACAAAGTGTCATAGTGTTCTTGCTGTAGCTCCTGACTTTGTTTAAAATCATTATTTTAGTAATAGACATAATTATGATATAATTTTAAAACATTTCATTTTAAACATATTACTTAATTTTAATTATGTCATATTGCCTATCAGAGTAAATACAAATGCCCTGTGCAGATAGGTAGTTGGTTGGAGCATTGTCTTGATACGCCAAGGTTGCAGGTTCGATCCCCGGTCAAGGCACATACAAGAAGCAACAAATGAATGAGTTAGAACAACAAACTGATTTTCTGTCTCTCTCCCTATCTCTTTAAAATCAATCAACAAAACTTTTTAAAGAGTAAATGCAATTTACTTAAATATCTATATATCTTTGAATGTATTAGTCTCATTAAGTTCTTTTTACTCTATTTTTAAAGTTATTCAACTTCTCTCTAAGTATCTTCTATTGTGATAAATTCTATAAGAGATAATATAGTGTCATAATTTTGAGGAACTTACAAGATAATGTGAAAGATAGGGTGTATAAACATAAAGTTAAATACTAGGCCGGTCCTTGTTAAATATAAAAACACTTTCTCAGGCTAGGAAGACAATGGACAGATTGTTGGCCATGATAAAAGATTAAAATCTGTTTAAGGCATAAATGCTTATTAAAAATTACTTAAGAGAGGCTACCATAATTAGAATCAAAGAAGCATAAGAATGACAGTGTAAAATAGATCATAAAGCACTTTGAATATTCAGATAATTAATTTAGGCATTGTTAGTTAACTGAGAAATTTTTGAGCAGAGAAGAAAAATTATTAACAGGCTAACAAATCTAATCAAAAAAAGTTATGAATGGCCCTGGCCAATTGGTTCAGTGGATAGAGTATCGATCTTGTGTGTGGATATCTCAGGTTCGATCCCCGGGTCAGGGCACACATGAGAAGCAACCATCTGCTTCTCTTTCCTTCCCACTTCCCCTTTTATCTTCTCCTCCTGCAACCAGTAGCTCTATTAGTTCAAGTATCCACCCTGGGCTCTGAGGATAGGTTGGTTGGCCCAACCATCGGCCCCAACAAGGTTTGCCAGGTGGATTTTGGTTGGGGTGCATGCAGGAGTCTGTCTATCTCCCCTCATCTCACTTAAAAAATAATATTTAAGAAGAATTTATATTTTAGATTTTATGTATTGATTTTTGAAGACAAGGGAGAGAGAGAAAAAGAAAGAGAGAAAGAGGGAAAAGAAGTGGGAAGCATCTACTCATAGTAGTTGCTTCCTGTATGTACCTTGACCCAGCAATCCCCGGGACTTGAACAGGCGACCTCAGTGTTCTAGGTCAACACTTTTATCCAATGCACCACCACAGGTCAGGTGAAAATTCTTGATGGAAATGGGTACTGTTGGGAAGAATCTAAATAAAAGGTAAATATATAATATATATATAATAATACATATAAAATATATACTAAATTGTTTTTCCAACGGTATCCATTTGAATATATATATATTTATTTATTCCACTTATTTATAATTATTACTTAAATTGCTTTCCAAAGGAGCATTTTCTACCTCAAAATTTATTTTACTCATGCCAGATTTTTAAGTGAAAATTTCATATATATATATATATATATATATATATATATATACACACACACACACACACACACACACACACACACACACACACACACACTCTGGAATTCTAGGAAGATGAAAGTATATATACTCCTCTAGTATGAGAAAATTTAGCATGAATGTTTTCAAAATTATATTACTATTTCACATTAGAGAGAAATCACAAAATGAAGCCCATACTATCTCAATATAATAATCAAGATACAGGAGGGGGGGGAACTTCCTTTTTTTTTTTTTTTGTATTTTTTTGAAGTTGGAAACGGGGAGGCAGTCAGACAGACTCCTGCATGCACCTGACCAAGATCCAACAGGCATGCCCACCAGGGGGTGATGCTCTGGCCATCTGGGGCATTGCTCTGTTGCAACCAGAGCCATTCTAGCAACTGAGGCAGAGACCACAGAGCCATCCCCATCGCCCGGGCCAACTTCGCTCCAATGGAGCCTTGGCTGCGGGAGGGGAAGAGAGAGACAGAGAAGAAGGAGAGGGGGAGGGGTGGAAAAGCAGATGGGCGCTTCTCCTGTGTGCCCTGGCTGGGAATCGAACCCGGGACTCCTGCATACCAGGCCAATGCTCTACCACTGAGCCAACCGGCCAGGGCCAAAAACTTCCTTTTTTAATTAAAAATTATGTTTCAATAAAATTTGAGTGTTGCACAATCTAACTGGAAAGCTAAATAATTTTAGCTCTGCTATATATTATTATTATTATTGTATCTAAGAAAAACTTAGATTTTATCTTCCTCTATTGTAAATTTGAATTAAGAATAGATCATTAAGTCTCCTGAAACCAATGCAAAGATAAGGCTGAAACCTGAAGAGTGCAACTACCAGCAATTCCTCTAGTAATTGAGGAAGCAAGGTATGGTAATGGTAAGGGTATAGATTTATTTTTTCTTTGTGTGAGAGAGAGAGACAGACAGAGAGACAGAGAGAGGGACAAATAGGGACAGACTGGCAGGAAGGGAGAAATGAGAAGCCTCAGTTCTTCATTATGGCATCTTAACTGTTCATTGATTGCTTTCTTATATGTGCCTTAACTGGGGGACTCCATCAGAACAAGTGACCCCTTGCTCAAGCCAGCAACCTTGATCTTCAAACCACCGACCTTTGGGGTCAAGCCAGTGACTATGGGGTCATGTCTATGATCCCACACTCAAGCCAGCAACCCTGTGTTCAAGCCGTCGACCTTGGGGTTTTGACCCTGGGTCCTCTGTGTTCCAATCTCATGCTCCATCCACTGTGCCATCGCCTGGTCAGGCTGCATTTGTTATCTTTTTTTATAATACTTTTATTTTTTTAATGGGGTGACATCAATAAATCAGGATACATATATTCAAAGATAATATGTCCAGGTTATCTTGTCGTTCAATTATATTGCAACCCATCACCCAAAGTCAGATTGTCCTCTGTCACCTTCTATCTAGTTTTCTTTGTGCCGCTCCCCCTCCCTCTTTCCCTCTCCCTCTTCCCCCACCCCCCTTAACCACCACACTCTTATCAATGTCTCTTTGTCTCACTTTTATGTCCCACCTACGTATGGAATAATGCAGTTCCTGTTTTTTTCTGATTTACTTATTTCACTTCGTATAATGTTATCAAGATCCCACCATTTTGCTATAAATGATCCGATGTCATCATTTCTTATGGCTGAGTAGTATTCCATAGTGTATATGTGCCACATCTTCTTTATCCAGTCATCTATTGATGGGCTTTTTGGTTGTTTCCATGTCCTGGCCACTGTGAACAATGCTGCAATAAACATGGGGCTGCATGTGTCTTACGTATCAATGTTTCTGAGTTTTTGAGGTATATACCCAGTAGAGGGATTGCTGGGTCATAAGATAATTCTATTTTCAGTTTTTTGAGGAACCACCATACTTTCTTCCATAATGGTTGTACTACTTTACATTCCCACCAACAGTGAATGAGGGTTCCTTTTTCTCCACAGCCTCTCCAACATTTGCTATTACCTGTCTTGTTAATAATAGCTAATCTAACAGGTGTGAGGTGGTATCTCATTGCAGTTTTGATTTGCATTTCTCTAATAACTAGAGAAGACAAGCATCTTTTCATATATGTTGGCCATTTGTATTTCTTCCTGGGAGAAGTGTCTGTTCATGTCCTCTTCCCATTTTTTTTATTGAATTGTTTGTTTGTTTGTTTGTTGTTGAGTTTTATGAGTTTTTTGTATATTTTGGATATTAGGACCTTATCTGAGCTATTGTTTGAAAATATCATTTCCCATTTAGTTGGCTGTCTATTTTGTTATCAGTTTCCCTTGCTGAGAAAAAACTTCTTAGTCTGATGTAGTCCCACTCATTAATTTTTGCCTTCACTTTTCTTGCCTGTGGAGTCAAATTCATAAAATGCTCTTTAAAACCCAGGTCCATGAGTTTAGTACCTATGTCTTCTTCTATGTAATTTATTGATTCAGGTCTTATGTTTAGATCTTTGATCCATTTTGAGTTAATTTTAGTACAGGGGGACAAACTGTAGTCCAGTTTCATTCTTTTGCATGTGGCTTTCCAGTTTTCCCAGCACCATTTATTGAAGAGGCTTTCTTTTCTCCATTGTGTGTTGTTGGCCCCTTTATCAAAAGTTATTGTGGTTTTATTTCTGGGCTTTCTATTCTGTTCCATTGGTCTGAGTGTCTATTTTTCTGCCAATACCATGCTGTTTTGATTGTCGTGGCCCTATAATATAGTTTGAAGTCAGGTATTGTAATGCCCCCAGCTTCATTCTTTTTCTTTAGGATTGCTTTGGCTATTTGGGGTTTTTTATAGTTCCATATAAATCTGATGATTTTTTGCTCCATTTTATTAAAAAATGTCATTAGAATTTTGATGGGAATTGCATTAAATTTGTATATTGCTTTGGGTAATATGGCCATCTTGATTATATTTATTCTTCCTAACCAAGAACAAGGAATATTCTTCCATCTCATTATATCTTTTCCGATTTCCCTTAAAAATGGTTTATAATTTCCATTATATAAGTCCTTTACATTCTTTGTTATGTTTATTCCTAGGTATTTTTTTTGTTGTTGTTGCAATTGTGAAGGGGATTATTCTTTTGAGTTCATTCTCAAAAGTTTCATTGTTGGCATATAGAAAGACTATGGACTTCTGTATGTTAATTTTGTATCCTGCGGCCTTACTGTATTGGCTTATTGTTTCTAGTAGTCTTTTTGTGGATTCTTTGAGGTTTTCGATGTATAGGATCATATCATCTGCAAAAAGGGATACCTTTACTTCTTCTTTTCCGATATGGATGCCTTTTATTTCTTTGTCTTGTCTGATTGTTCTGGCTAAAACCTCTAGTACCACATTAAATAGGAGTGGAGAGAGTGGACAACCCTGTCTTGTTCCTGATTTAAGGGGGAAAGCCTTCAGTTTTGTGCCATTTAATATGATGTTAGCTGATGGTTTATCATATATAGCCTTTATCATGTTGAGATATTTTCCTTCTATACCCATTTTGTTGAGAGTCTTAAACATAAAATTGTGTTGTATTTTATTGAAAGCCTTTTTTTGCGTCTATTGATAAGATCATGTGGTTTTTGTTCTTTCTTTTGTTGATATGGTGTATTACTTTAACCGTTTTACGTATATTGAACCATCCTTGAGATTCTGGGATGAATCCCACTTCTTCATGATGTATTATTTTTTTAATATGTTGTTGTATTAAATTTGCTAGTATTTTGTTTCGTATTTTAGCATCTGTATTCATTAGAGATATTGGTCTATAGTTTTCTTTTTTTGTGCCGTCCTTGCCTGGTTTTGGTATGAGGGTTATGTTGGCCTCATAAAATGTGTTTGGAAGTATTGCTTCTTCTTCAATTTTTTGGAAGACTTTCAGTAAAATAGCAACCAAGTCTTCCTTGAATGTTTGATAAAATTCGCTGGTATAGCCGTCTGGGCCTGGACTTTTATTTATGGGGAGGTTTTTAATGGTTTTTTCTATTTCTTCTCTACTAATAGGTCTGTTTAGGCTTTCTGCTTCTTCTTGACTCAGTCTAGGAATGTTGTATTGTTCTAGGAATTTATCCATTTCTTTTAGGTTGTTGAATTTAGTGGCATAAAGTTTTTCATAGTATTCTACAATAATTCTTTGTATATCTACGGTGTCCGTGGTGATTTCTCCTCTTTCATTTTGGATGTTTATATGAGTTCTTTCTCTTTTTTCCTTGGTAAGTCTTGCCAAGGGTTTGTCAATTTTGTTGATCTTTTCAAAAAACCAGCTCCTTGTTTTATTAATTTTTTCTATAGTTTTTCTTTTCTCTATTTCATTTATTTCTGCTCTGATTTTTATTATCTCCTTTCTTCGGCTGGTTTTGGGTTGTCTTTGTTCTACTTTTTCTAGTTCCTTAAGGCGTGAACTTACGTGGTTCACTTGGGCTCTCTCTTATTTGTTCATATAGGCCTGAAGTGATATGAACTTTCCTCTTATCACTGCTTTTTCTGCATCCCATAGATTCTGATATGTTGTATTGTCATTTTCATTTGTCTGTATATATCTTTTGATCTCTGCACTTATTTCTTCTTTGACCCATTCATTTTTTAAAAGTATGTTGTTTAGTTTCCACATTTTTGTGGGATTTTTTTCCTCTTTTTTGCAGTTGAATTCTAGTTTCAAGGCTTTATGATCAGAAAATATGCTTGGTACAATTTCGATTTTTCTGAATTTGCTGATGTTGTTTTTGTGGCCCAACATATGGTCAATTCTTGAGAATGATCCATGTACACTGGAGAAAAATGTATACTCAGTCACTTTGGGCTGAAATGTCTTATAGATGTCTATCATATCCAAGTGCTCTAGTGTTTTGTTTAAGGCCACTATATCTTTGTTGATTCTCTGTTTGGATGACCGATCTAGAGCCGTCAGCGGTGTATTGAAGTCTCCAAGTATGATTGTATTTTTGTCAGTTTTTTTTTTAGGTCAATCATTAGCTGTCTTATATATTTTGATGCTCCTTGGTTTGGTGCATATATATTAAGAATTGTTATGTCTTCTTGATTCAGTGTCCCCTTAGCCATTATGAAATGGCCATTTTTATCTCTGAGTACTTTTGCTGTCTTGTATTCAGCATTATGAGATAAGAGTATTGCTACACCTGCTTTTTTTGGATGTTATTTGCTTGGAGCATTGTTTTCCAACGTTTCACTTTGAATTTGTTTTTATCCTTGTTGCTTAGATGAGTTTCTTGTAGGCAGCATACAGTTGGACTTTCTTTTTTAATCCATTCTGCTACTCTGTATATTTTTATTGGTGAGTTTAATCTGTTTACATTTAGTGTAATTATTGACACTTGTGAGTTCCCTATTGACATTTTATTGATTGCTTTCTGTTAGTTTTGTGTCTTGTTTGATCCTTCTCTTCCGTTTTTATATCTTTTGTTTTTCTTTGGTTGTATTCCATACCTCTTTCCTTTGTTGCTATCTTTTTAAAATCATGTGCTTCTGTGGTGGTTTTTTCAATGGTGGTTACCTTTAAGTAATGAAAAGGGTTCCTACCCTGTTCATTGTAGTGCACTATTTTGTGAGTACTTTTGCACTCCATGGTCCTTTGCTACTGTTAATCTCCATCCTCTCCCCCCCTTTCTTTTTCTTGTTGTCACAGTTTAAATTTGGTTTTATTGTGTTCTTGGAGCTTTTACTTGTGGCTTTGTTTTTTTTGTTGTTGTTGTTGTTGTTCTTTGTATCTGATTGAAGATCCCCCTTTAGTAATTCCTGGAGTGGGGGTTTTCTGATGATAAATTCCCTCATCTTTTCTGTATCTGTGAATGTTTTTATTTCTCCTTCATATTTGAAGGATAGCTTTGATGGGTATAGTATTCATGGCTGAAAGTTCTTCTCTTTCAGGACTTTAAATATTGGGGGTCCACTCTCTTCTAGCTTGTAGAGTTTGTGTTTGAGAAATTGGATGATAATCTAATGGGCCTTCCTTTATATGTTGTATTCTTCTTTTTCCTGGCTGCCTTGAGAATTTTTTCTTTGCTGTTGGTTTCTGTCAATTTCATTATAATGTGCCTTGGAGTCGGTTTGTTGGGGTTAAGAAAACTCGGAGTTCTGTTTGCTTCTTAAATTTGAGGCTTTAGTTCTTTCCACAGGCTTGGGAAGTTCTCATCTATTATTTGTTTGAATATGTTCTCCATTCCATTTTCTCTCTCTTCTCCCTCTGATATACCTATTATTCTTATGTTATTCTTTTTGATAGAGTCAGATAATTCCCGTAGGGCTATCTCATTTTTTTTAATTTTTGAGTCTCTTTCTTCTTCTCTCTGTTGTGCCTCAAGTTGCTTGTCTTCTATTTCACTAATCCTACCTTCTATCTGGCCTGTTCTATTAGCTAAGCTTGTTACCTTGTTTTTCAGCTCGTGAATTGAGTTTTTCGTCTCTGTTTGATTTGTTTTTATAGTTTCAATTTCCTTGGTAATATTTTCTTTGTGTTCATTGAGTTGTTTTCTGAGCTCCCTAAATTGCCTTTCTGTGTTTTCTTGTATATCTCTTAGTATTTTTAGGATTTCTATTTTAAATTCTCTGTCGTTTAACTCCAAGTTTTCCAATATATTAAGTTTTCTCTCCATAGATTTTTCCTCATCTATCTGTGTTACCTCTCTTTCTTTTGTATCCATGATATTCGATTTTCTTTTCCTTAATGGCATCTGAGGGTGGTTTTGTTGTTCGTATTAATGAGATTTAATAAAGAATAAAAAGGTAAAAAAATAAAAAATCAAAGAGTTGTTTTTTTAAAAAATTAATAATTAAATAAAGAAAAATAAAATAAAATAAAAATGTTTTAAAAAGGAAATTATTCCCCCCTCCTTTTTTCCTCTCCTCTCCTCTCCCCTCTTTCTTGAGAAAATCTTGTGGTGAACTGTGAATTATATTGTACTAAATAGAAAAAACAATGCCTGTAATGGAGGGCCTGAATTGAAAAGAAGTAATAAAGGGGCAAAAAAAAAAAAAAAAAGAAAAAGAAAGAAAAAAAAGGGGGTATGGACCCACAAAAAGCTAATAAGGAAAAAATTTGGGTCAAGAAGAAAATGATTTGCTTTTAGGTATTGGTTGACTAAGAGTTATGATGAGAGGAATAAGAGGAAAACAGGAAAATGGGGGGACAAATTAAAAAATTACTATTGTATTTAGTGGAACAAGAACTAGATAAAATGGAGAGCCAGAGATGGCAGCACTGCTAGTGAGTTAAAAAGGTGAAGTAAACCCCCCCAAAATGCCACAAATATAAGTTTGAGTCCCAGATAAGATAATTTGTTTGTTATTGAGGTTTGAATGAGAGGAGACGTAAAGGAGAAAGGAAGAAACTAATATAGAGGGAGAAAAAAAGAAAGAGAGAAAAAAAAGAGGGAACCACTAAAAGAAGAAAAAAGAAAGGAGAGAGAGAGTTAAGGGTTTTGGAGTGCAACCCTCATAGAGAGAAAGGAAAAGGAAAGATAAGATAATGGGAGATGTAACACTTATGGGTAGTGTAGTTCAAGGAGAGGAGAGAGTTAGACCAGCAGAGAGTTAAACAACCAAATTAGAGGAGGAGAAAAAAAAAATCAAGAATGAAGATAAGAGAAACAAACGAACAAATATAATAAAATGGGATAGGTTAAAAAGTCTGCGGATTATTCTTGATTTTGAGAGGTTATCTTCTTGCTTTTTCTTTTCTCTTCCTCTTCCTGGTCGGTGACTCTGTACCCTGGGTTCTGCCCCTTTGGCACGCTCAGGTAGAGGTTTGCAGTTGATAAGTCTCTATGGTGATGTCATGTATTGTGCTTCAGTCTTGTTGGCAGTCAAGGCTCATTAGCATTTATAGGCTCCGACAGTGAGAGAGTCTGTGTTCCTGAAGCCTCTCTCCTAGTCTTTTCTTCCTCAATTAATAGCCTGATAATCTAGCTATGGGGTTGCTGCTGCCTCTGCCTGGATAGTAAGAGGCTCAAAGAGCTGGCAAATCCCCACTCTATTCCCACTCAGCACAGGGCTCTGGGTAAGGCTCAGTCAGTCAGAGCTGCTAGCATAGTCAGGTGGGGCTTCTGCCCCCTCAAAGACCTCTGGCTCTGCCACTCTGTCCGGTAACACGGCCGTGCACTGCCGAGGCACTTGGAGGAAATTCTCGCTCACTATCTGCGCGCACAGACCAGGATATCAGGCCGGCTGCCTCACCCTCTGAGTGAAACCCTTGCCCGCACAGATAAGTTCCAGCATTGGAATTGGCTCTCCCTCCCTGCCTGTGCGCGGCTTTTTCAGGGCGCTGGGGCAGCCCGAGATTCCGCTTTTGGCCCACACAAAGGCCCCTGACTCTGCCCCTCTGTGGGATAACATGGGCGACCACTCCTGAGGTGCTCGGAGGAATCTTTTGCCCACTCTCCATGTGTGCCGACCAGGATATCAGGCCGGCCGCCTCACCCTCTGAGTGAAACCCCCGCCTGCTCAGAAAAGTTCCAGCATTGGAATTGGCTCTCACTCCCTCCCCATACGCAGCTTTTTCAGGGTGCTGGGGTGGCCTGGAGATTCCGCTTTCAGCCTACACAAAGGCCCCTGACCCTGCCTCTCTGTGGAGTAACACGGGCGCCCACACCTGGGGCTCTAGCAGGAATCTCTCACCCACTATCTGCGCACGCCGACCAGGAGATCGGGAGAAAATGGCTGCCCCACTTGTCTTTCTTTGTCTGGGTTTGGCACAAGTGTTAGCTTGTATTGCCTGGGTTGCCACAAGCACAGTTTTTCCTCGGCTTGGATCTCCGTGCCACAGCCTGGTTCTGCCGTTTGTGCCATGGCCTGGATCTATTCACCCCCTTTGCCCGCCTTAGTTTCTATACTCTCAGTTCCCAGTGAAAGCATCCCTATTTAGGTTAGTGAGGAAGGTGGAGCATTTCTTACTCCCTATTTCCTTCAGGGTTTCATTATATATTTAGCCAATTTTTCGCTTGACCATACCTTCGGGTGTATTGCGAAACATCTGGAGGCTCCAAGGATAGGTTTTTCTGTTTCTGGTTGAAGATCTTGTTGAGTTTTGGGGGAGATTTATCGGTATCGCTTCCTACCGCACCATTACTCTGACGTCATCTCGCGTTTGTTATTCTTGAATCTTTTTACTGTGTGACTACTTTGTAAAAAGCTTCTGAAACAAGCCAAACAACAGTTTTAATTTAGACACACAGACACATATGTAAAGAAAAACAACTGAAAAAGAAAAGAATACACATACTAAGGGCTTCAAATGGTGAAAATAAATGTCATCCAAAAACATTTAGAGATTTATATTACCACGTGGACCTGAAATACATTTGATTCATCGTAAGTTATTTCAATATTTCTTATATTCTTGTTTATGAAGTGGTACATTTTGCTTTTTAATTTCCTAGATTGTATATCACAGCCTTTGTCCAAATTTGTGACCATATATATTTAATTTTCTAGAGGGTCACAAGAATGCAAATCAGTCATTTGAGACTAAAGGTTTTTTAACAGACATGAATGATTAGCGGCACCATCTCTGGATATTTCTTTTACATAAGATTTTTTTTCCTGAAATTAACTGTTACCAGAAGAGAACAATGAATAAAAAAAATTAATCCAGAGCAACCAATGTTAAAATTTATATATATGAAGTGTAATAAAGCAAAGCACAAGAAAATAAGGCATGCCTGTATTGACTGCATGGATTTCTGTGTTGTGCAGCTTCATATATAGCAAAGTCACATGGGTACACCAAGAGCAAATGATTTAAGTTATACCAGTTAACCGATGCCACTGCACAGTCTAAACTAAAGGGTTTAGACGGCCATGGAATGCCTTATAGAACTTTCTTTATCTCAGTTGTCCCAAAATGGTATAACTGACTATAATGTTGAATCTAGTGTTAAGAGAACTTAATTGGCATAAAAGACTGTTTCTTCTCTACCCCTAGATTGTGTGGCCGGTAACTCACACCAGAAGGGATGACTGCAAGTGGGCTGGAAAAGACATCCTGGTAAGTATCAATCTATTAAATAATGCTATTATTTGCATAATGTAACGTATTACTCTGTTATTATTCTTTCTTGTGTTATATTAACACCATTCTATACTTCTGGTTTTAATCAATCTTTAGAAACAAAATGATAGTTAACTTTGGATATTTACATTTTTATGTAAAGCATATAAAGAAAATAGGTAAAAATAATAAGCCTAAATAAAGCAAACAGTGTTCCGTTTGATGGTGTATATATGTGCAAAAGATAACCAAGTCAGTTTTGTAGTACCTATACTTACATTCAATAAATCAACATCTTCATACAGATTGGTTTTAATGTAATTTTCTTGAATTCCTTCTAAATGATATAAAATAATTTTACCTCTGAGTTATCATGATTAAATTACACCTCCTTTCTTCTTTCTACTTCCTTCTTTTTCTCTTCCTTCTTATTTCTTTCTACCTTCCTCATTTTCCTCTCTCCCTACTTTTCTTCCTTCTCTCCTTCATTTCTGCCTTCTTTTCCTCCTTTCTTCCTTCTTTCCTTGTACTAATTTCTTTAAAAAATATATGGGTTGAGAAATGACTATGTAACATGCTCTAAAATATATAAAATTGTTTCATTAAAATAAAAGAAGTGACTCTGTAGCAGGCATAGTTCTGGGCACTGTGGAGATTATTGTAAAAAATTATTGTAAAAAAGATAGAAACCATTTTTCCAGATGTAAATTTTATCAGTAAAATTAAGTGGGCCACTGGTTTTAGGTGTAACCAAGTATCGGCATAGACCGTGAACGTCATATATAATAATTTAAATCAATAAATTACAGGGCCTAAATATATAATTTGTATTATTTTATGTTTTATCAGACATTTCTGATAGAAATAATTTAAAAAGTTTTGTCTATGTACAGTATTAGCATTTATAAGAAATTTATAAGTATTTTAAGAAATTTATCCTTTTTGCCTAAACATAAATCAAATCGTAAGCATATATATAGATATATTCAAGGGAAAACTTGATAGATTGCTTGAATGATTGATTAATAGCAGTTATCTAAAATGATATCCCTAAGAGATATTTCAGATTCAGTTCCAGACCATGGCAATAAAGCAAGTATCATAATAAAAAGAGTGGTCATCTTTTTTGCTGGTGGGGGCTCTTATCTTCACTTTTTTTTTAAATGTAACTTTTCTGAAGCACAATAAAGCAAAGCAGAATAAAATGAGTTGTGCTTGTACATGTTTAGAATGATTTAGATAGAATCTGAGTTCATGGAAAAAGAATGGCTCAATCTGGTAGCAACAGTGACTACAGATAAAGGAAGGTAGATAAAGGAGCCTGAAGAACAAGTGTTTTCCATCCTGATTAATTACATATCAGCAAACATGGAAAGTTCATCCTTATAAATATAATTTTAAATATAGTGATTATAAGTCACATTACACCTTCATAATACAGTAAACGTTTTTGTGGTTATACAAAATAGGACAAAAAATAAGTGTGTTTTATCAAGTATTATACTATCCCAAATTGATGCATATATTGAGAGTATTGAAAAGGAGTAAATATGAAGAGTCCATAGACATCAAGAATTTTATGTTGGTACCCATAATTACTCATTATACCTAAGCAAGCACTTAATTTGGGGAGTGGAGAAGTTGTATAATATCCATTAAATTGAAAATTACATATTTTATAATTGTGAAATTTATTTAAAAGTAGAAACTATTTCAAAAATGTAAGGCAAAACGTATAACCGAGTACATAAATACTTATTAACATAGAATTCCATATTTACTGTTAACAAATTTTATTTAAAGATTTTAGTGTGGTAATAATTATGGGTGGCTAGAAATAAAGATATTACTTGTTTATAGCTGTGACTTTTAAAAGCATAGACTTTCTGCCTAACCTGTGGTGGCACAGTGGTTAGAGCGTTGACCTGGATCACTGAGGTCGCTACTTCATAACTCCGGCTTGTCTGGTCAAGGCACATATGGGAGTTGATGCTTCTTGCTCCTCCCCTCTTCTCTCTCTCTCTCCCTTCCTCTCTCCCTCCCCCCTTGTAAAAAAAAATTGCACAGACTTTCCCCCTTGCTATAAAAGTTTAATGGGTAAAAACATGCAAATTTATAATAATGGAGAATCTTTTCTGTGCCAAGCACTATAATAATTTAATACATTATATTTTAAAATTTAGTTTTAATAATAACTTTATAAAGTAAGTCTTATAACCCCCATTTTCTTGATTAGAAAATGTAATCATTTAGAATATTCATTCAAAAAAGGATTTTTATTCAAAAGTTTTGAAACATTTGGAATACTATTTAAAAGTTGAGATCAAACTTTCTGTGTCTCCTATGAAGTTTTTAATGTCCTGTGGTATATATGGGTTTAAATTTTCCTATTAACACACAGATATTTCCTAATAAACAACAGATATTTAAGTAAGTACCTTGTATACTCTGGTGTTATCAAGGGTGTGTGTATAATAATAATAAACTCACAAAATTTGTGACTCAAAAATTTACAAGTAAATATAATACAAATATTAACTATTATTATTTTTTTTACATGGTGCTTAGACAGTTTTTAAGTAAAATTAGTTTGGCCCTCTGTAATGATCATGACTATTCTAGACTCATACTCTTCTAAATTCAATTCAATTTGAAAATTGAAGATTGTAACCAGACTTATCTGACAAATTATCTGAATTTTATAATAATATAAAATTATAATAATTTTATAATAACCCAAGTACTGAACATATTTGATTGAACGATTGAATTTGGTTATTCAGTTTCTAAGATAGCAGATATTCTTCTGTGTTTGTGGTTTCCAAAGTTCATCTCAGCACATTTTTCTTATGTTTCATAACTCTGTTCTCCTCCCCCTTACCCCCTCTCCTCTCTCCCCACCCTGCCCTCCCACGCTGCTGTCAGTACTGTATAATGAGAGATTCTGGTGTTGGCCCAGATGCAGTTAATTCAGCAGCTGTAATAAAGTCATGATCACCAAAGTGCCCTACGGGTAACCCTGCTCATGACCTCAGAGGTTTCTTCTCTAAGAAGGGCAACTTTATTGTATTTTCCAGGCTTACTGAAATTGCTTAGGGGTTTTATAAAGCTAAATTATAAGGAACTAAAACATCATTTCATAGCACTGTGTAGTAAATATTCTGAAAATTTATAAATTATGTTTTGTAACTTTATAATAGAGATGGGTAATTATGTGTCCATTGAGAGATGTAAATTTTTGAAAGTTTAAATGGTATCGCAATGTTAGCCATACTAATCTTTTCAAAATCAACTAATTAATGCAATTTGATAAAATATGGTTTGATTATTCCTTTATATTGTGCATTGATTCAATTGTGGATTTTAAGTTCTCTTTTTTAACCATTATTTAATGAAAGGAAAACACAACAGTTTTCAGACATTTTAGTTCAGTAAAAAATGTATTTTTCTTCTTGCTCTAAACACCGAACACTAAAGTATATTCAAAGAGTAAAATATACTTCATACTATATTACTTTAATATTGCTTTTTATTAACCTATTATTCAAAATATATTTTGTGCACTTAAAATTTGTTTTATTAAATTTATTTTATTTTCTGATAACCTCATTTATATACTTCAATTTTCATATTTATTTCATTTAAGTCAGATAAATGGCATTGATTAATTACTTTTGGACTATTTATGTACAGACTCATTTTTTTCTATTTCCTTCTTATATGACTTTTTTAGAATAGCAATTAGGCGGCTCCCTGAGATTTGCAACAATTCTTCTTTGATAAACATTTAAAAAAGAAATAGCATTAGTATTTTTACAAATAATTTCTTAACCACTTAAAAAGGAAGCGTAAGGACAAAGCATTTTTTGTAATTTGCATTCAACACCTGATTTTTCAAGTGACACATGGACAGTTTGATGAAATTCTTCACTATCTTGAGTAAATAGTAGTCAGCTGTGACTTATGGACAATAATTCTTTTCAAAGAGCTCTTGAGATGCTGAAAACCACAAGAATGAAGCGTGAGTGTATTTTGCAGCCATCAGGACTCCAAAATAGAATTGTAACCAATATAGGAACTGACCTGAACATATATGGAAGAGTAAACTAATGACTCCTTGAGTGCTCTTTTTGGTTTCTAGAACCCGAGTTTACCCTTTCTCTTCTGGCTCTAGTGTTCTCCTTGGAAATAAAACTCATTTAAGCAAATGATCCTTGGGGAATAGTTCTCTTCTCAGTATTAGATTTGGATGCAAGGATAAAGTAGGAAAATAAAATAAGAAAAGCGGGGCAAAGACACTGGCTAATTCTATGGACATTGGGAGTGGGTAAAGAATATGTCAACGAGTATAACATCTTACAGAAATTGAACCCTTTCTCCATACTCCCAGGGAACTGGGAAGGTACAAACCATCATTTCTCATGGCTCAGTTTTGCATCAAACACATATGTTAAGTCAGCAACTGCTACTCTGCAAAGATGGGCTTTGTAGTAAAGAGAGTATATGCAACCTAAGACATAATTATTTACATTCCCAAGAGAAACAGAGGGAGAGAAACGGGGGGGGGGGGTGTACATAAATGTTTCTCAGGCTGCTGGTGACATTCATTTCTGACAACTTTAATCTAAATTTATTTTCTCCTCTTGTAAAAGTGAATATACAGGATATATATACGCCTTCTTTTCTTTGTGTTGTAGGTTCTAAACCCTTACACTGTATAACATTTCTATATTAGAGGAGTGAACTGCTCATGAACTTTTCCAATGTTGTTACTTGAGAGTTGTTTTTGAAAAAAAATTTATAATATATAATATTATTGGACAGAGATTCTAAATAAAGAGATAAATACAATCTACATATCTCTATTCTAACTGCTATAATCCACTTTACTTTCATTTTTTATATTTTTCTGGTGCTTAAAATCCACTTTGTTATTCACAGTAACAGTTCTATTGAGGCATTAACTTCCTTGACCCTGTTTTACTAATGAAAACTTAATATATGCTAAACTGGTAAAAGAATCTGTTTCAAATCAATAGCTCTCTGACTCTTCTTTGTTTATCATATTTAAAAAAATCTCTCCTTGCACTGTTTCAATAAAACCAAATGGCAACCGTATGACTATTAGAAATATTTTGAATATCATTGAAAGTAAAAATTTCAACCATCTGAGACAAAGAAGAAAATCAGATTCTCATAGCATCCCAATTTTTAGATACATTTCAAAATGTAGTATCATACAAGTGAATTTTGGGACATTTTTGTCCTTAAATGTTATTCACTTTTTACTCTATGATATGTTACAGCATGTTTGTCAAATAATTCTGGCTCAAATTGCAGGGCCTCAACAACACTAATTTTTGACAAGTGAATGAAATTGATACTTTGAAACTTCGTGTATCTTAAGTTGCAGTGCAGTCCAAAATGCATCTTAGCCCTAGAATTTTGTTTACTTTTTCAAATTCAACGTTGACAACGAGTTTAATTTTTTGTCTTATTTTAAAGACATCAAGGAACTTTTTAAATGAATAGCAATAATTACCTCCTAATTCTACAGAAATCATGTTTTCGTTAAATCTCTAAACCTTCTATAGTTCTAAGAATTTATCCATTTCCTCTAGGATGCTGCATTTGGTGGCTTATAATCTTTCATAATATTCTTCTATGGTCCTTTGTATATCTTTGATGTCTGTGGTAATTTCTCCTGAAATTACCTGTGATGTCTGTGGTAATCTCAACTGAAAGGTTGAGTTTTTTTGTTTTTGTTTTTTGTATTTTTCTGAAGCTGGAAACGGGGAGAGACAGTCAGACAGACTCCCACATGCGCCCAACCGGGATCCACCTGGCACGCCCACCAGGGGTGACGCTCTGCCCACCAGGGGGCGATGCTCTGCCGTGATCAGAGCCACTCTAGCGCCTGGGGCAGAGGCCAAGGAGCCATCCCCAGCGCCCGGGCCATCTTTGCTCCAATGGAGGCTTGGCTGCGAGTGGGGAAGAGAGAGACAGAGAGGAAGGGGGGGGGGGGCGGTTGAAGAAGCAAATGGGCGCTTCTCCTGTGTGCCCTGGCCAGGAATCGAACCCGTGTCCCCCGCACGCCAGGCCGATGCTCTACCGCTAAGCCAACCGGCCAGGGCCGAGATTTTTTTTATATTTAGTCCTTCCTCTTTTTTCCTTAGTGAGTCTAGCCAGTGGTTTGATTTTATTGATATCTTCAAAGACCAAGTTCTTTGTTGTATTAATTTTTTCTATAGTTTTTTCTCTATTTCACTTAGTTCTGCTCTAATTTTTACTATTTCCTTTCTTCTACTGACTTTAGCTTGCCTTTGTTACTCTTTTTCTAATTACTTAAGATATGATGATAGGTTGTTTACTTGGGATCTCTCCTGTTTCTTGCTATAAGTCTGTAAGGATATAAACTTCTTTTTTATTTTCACTTTCGCTGAATCTCAGAAATTTTGATATGTTGTGCTGTGCAAAGAAGTGGAAAAGCTAAGTAGATCTACAAGCAAGGAGAAAATAGAAACAGCTATCAAAAATTTCCCAGAAAAACAAAAGTCCAGGACCAGATGGCTATACTAGTGAATTCTACCAAACAGTCAAAGAAGATTTGGTTCCTATCTTTCTCAAAGTCTTCCAAAAAATAGAAGAAGAATAAATACTCTCCAAAACATTCTTTGAGGCCAACATAACCCTCATACCAAAACCTGGCAAGGACAACACAGAAAAACAAAACAACCAATCAATATCTCTAATGAATATACATGCAAAAATTCTAAACATAATACTAGCAAATCAAATACAACAACACATTAAAAAAATAATACATCCTTATCAAGTGGGATTCATTCCAGGAGCACAAGGACAGTTCAACATACAGAAATCGATCAATGTAATACATCACATCAACCAAACGAACAAAAACCATATGATACTAGCAATAGATGCATACAGGGCATTTGATAAGATACAATATCCCTTTATATTAAAAACACTCAATAAAATAGCAATAGAAAGTACCTCAACATAATAAAGGCCATATATGATAAACCATCTGCTAATATGGTGAAAAAATGAAGATTTTTTTTCCTCTAAAATCAGGAACAAGACAAGGCTGCCCACTCTCTCCATTCTTACTGAACATAGTCCTGGAAATTTTAGCCAGAGCGATCAGGCAAGAGAAATAAATAAAAGGCATCCATAATGGGAAAGACATAAATGTATCTTTTTGCAGAGGATATGATCCTGTATATAGAAAACCCCAAAGATTCCACCAAAAAAGTATTAGAAACAATAATTCAATACAATAAAGTCGCAGGATACAAAATCAATATGCAAAAGTCTATTGCTTTTCTATATGCCAATGATGAAATTTTGGAAAATTAACTCAAAATAAACAATCTTATACAATTGCATCCAAATAAAAACATCTTATACAATTGCAACCAAATAAATAAGTAAATAACATACCTAGGAATAAACTTACAAAGGATGTAAAGAACCTATATACTGAAAACTACAAAACATTATTGAAAAAGATACAATAAAGTAGAAAAATATTCCATGTTCATGGATTGGAAGAATCAACATAGTTAAAATGGCCATATTACCCAAAGCAAAATACAGATTTAATGCAATCCTCATCAGAATACCAATGTCTGCCTGACCAGGCGGTGGTGTAGTGGATAGAGCATTGGACTGGGATGCAGAGGACCAGATTTGAGACCCCGAGGTCGCCAGCTTGAGTGCGGGCTCACTGTGTTTGAACAAGGCTCACCAGCTTGAACCCAAGATTGCTGGCTGAAGCAAGGGGTCACTCAGTCTGTTGTAGCCCCCCCCCCCCCAGTCAAGGCACATATGAGAAATCAATTAGTGAACAACTAAGGAACCGCAACAAAGAATTGATGTTTCTCATCTCTCCCTTCCTGTCTGTCTGTACCTCTCTCTGACTCTCTCTGCCACAGGAAAAAAAAAAAAAAAGAAGAATACCAATGTCATTTTTTAAAGAAATAGAACAAAAAAATCTCTAAACCCTACATGTAATTTTAGGAGAAAATTTCTCATGGGTATCTCACACATCTGTACATCTGTGAAAGAGGAACTACCTATTTTTCAAACTATTTTTAGGGATAGTTGTACAGTGAAGGGACTTGGAAGGTAGTTTCTCCTTGTGAAACCAATGCCCAGTTTGAAGACAGCCTTGAGAAGTAGAGATAGTGTCTCCTTTGGCACAGAAGACAGATATGCTTACTTCTCAGAACAGTGAAAGTAACATCTCCCTGAACATCCAATATGCTTTTGGTCATTATGAAATATTTAGATTTCCTTACCCAGGGTTCCTCTTCTATAATCCAAGTCAGTGCAATTGCCAGCATCACTTGGCTCTCTTCTTACTGCCCGGGGAACTGAGCTTAGGGAGCTGGCATGAAGAATACTGATACTCCGAATATTGCTATTTCTGGAAGTAATAAAGTATTTTATCTCGGACACAGGTGATATATATGTTCTGCCAGCATCAGTGAAACTGTGCCAGGGTAACTTATCTTACCAGGAAGGCAAATTTACAGACCCTTTTACAGTTCTTAACAGTATCGATTACAATTGTTTTCTGTAGACAGTCTGGTGGTCTCACGAATGAAAGACTGTAGCCAGTTTACTCACTTTAAATAGGGTTCTCTAGATAGAATCTGATGACACTTCAGGCACACAGACAACTTGTGTTTTGATGAAGGTCAATGAGTACCTTGTCTTATGAAATATCAGAAAATAAGCACAAATTTCCACGTGTATGTGGGCACCTTGCTGCTTGGGGTGAATTTCAGGTAAACCAGAAGGATTACAGGTTTACTTTAGCATTCAGAAGTGATGGTAGTAATAATAATAGTTAACACTTACTGAAAATTTACTATATAAACTTGGTACTGTTTTAAATGCATTACTTTTATTAGCTCATTAATGTAACATATTTGGATATAAGATACACATTTCAAAGCAATTGGACAAACCAGTATCTTATTTTAGGTAAGAAATACATGGGAAATAAAGCTTTAACCATTAAAATTACTTTAGAAGTGAGGTTTTATTCATATTTTTAATTCATATAGTTTACCAATACAACAATATATTATGGTAATCATTGTGTTTGAATTGTTATATATCAGTATCATATATATATATATATGATATATATGATACACACACACACACACACACACGCTTTTTTGGAAAACTTTTAGATTCAGGATTGAAACAAATGTATTTTAAGTTTATACTTGAAAAGTAAGTTTAGCACTTATAAAAGAGACATTATATAAAAACATTCAGAAGGCTTAGAGATTTTGAATTGTGCTCCTCTTTATTAGAACTTTTAATTTTGTCTTTGAATGGCTGAAATGAAATTCAAATATTTGACATTAACTGACAAATTAATATTTAGCTTTGACTGGACACCATTTATCACCCACACATCAGTATGCATACTTTTTATTTAGACTACAGTAAGAATTTTATACTTTGTAAATTTTATGGAAATGATTTGAACAGTTCCTCTGGGAACAGGATTTTGTCCAATGTCTTCTCACTACATAGCAGGTTTTGCCAAGTCCTTGTAACATGTAGTGCATAGTAGTTGTCACTGGTATTTTGCTGATTTATGCACTTGTTAATCTTCATGAAGGAAATTCTACTTGTTTCTGATGATATACTAACCATCATATAATAGATTTAACATAGACTCTGCAAATATTTTTCTTGGATACGCTCTCAATGCCTAAAGGCAAATAAGCTATGCTTAACTTGTATCTATTTAATTTGATTGTGAATATCGCAAATAAAATCACTCATATCTACAAGACATCAAGAAACTTTCCTGAAGTTTTATTTACATCATTTAATTTTCATATATTTTCTACTTACTGCATTTTTAAAGGTGGTAATGAAAACAGGATGCAAAGTTATAGTGTCTCTAAATATTTAACATTATTTCAGGAAACTGTGAATCTTAACTTTATTTTTAGCTTGTATGTATACAGAGGAGAACAGTCTTGAAGATTATTATAACTAAAATTCAAATTAGATACTAGACATAATATATTATACTCTATACTGTATGCTATACAAGGTATTAATTATAGACTATATGTATGTATATATGTGTATATGTGCATTATGTGAATGTATGTAGATGTGAACTAAAAGACAGATTTTTAGTATTATATTTGAAATAATACCAAAATTAATATCTTATTGATTCTAAAACTTAATATGCCCTTAAAAAAGAGAAACCACTTACATTTAGAAATAACTAAAATGATCAACTAGTAACCCTGTGATTTTTAAAATATGTGCCAAATTTTTGCTCCCCTTATTACATTTACAATTAACTATTGTATAGCAGTAAGATATATCCTTTTGTTAATGAAGATTGATCAAAAACCAAAAGCAGGCCCTGGCTGGTTGGCTCAGTGGTAGAGCGTCGGCCTGGCGTGCAGGAGCCCCAGTTCGATTCCTGGCCAGTGCATACAGGAGAAGCACTCATCTGCTTCTCCACCCTTCCCCATCTCCTTCCTCTCTGTCTCTCTCTTCCCCTCCCGCAGCCAAGGCTCCATTGGAGCAAAGTTGGCCCAGGCGCTGGGATGGCTCTGTGGCCTCTGCCTCAGGCGCTAGAATGGCTCTGGTGGCAACAGAGCGACGCCCCAGATGGGCAGAGCATCGCCCCCTGGTGGGCAGGGCCTTGCCCCTGGTGGGCGTGCCGGGTGGATCCCGGTCGGGAGCATGCAGGAGTCTGTCTGACTGCCTCCCCGTTTCCAACTTCAGAAAAATACAAAAAAAAAAAAAAAAAAAAAAACCTAAAAAGCAGTATGAGTGATATGGAAAACATTTTTTAAAAATTTTTATTGAATTTAAGGTGACATTGTTTAATAAAATTATACAGGTTTTGGGTGTTCCATTCTATAGTACATCATCTATAAATAGTATTGTGTGTGTGTATAACTACCCCAAGTCAAGTCTCCTTCCATCACCATCTAGCCCTCCTCTAGTCCCAGCACCTCCCAGTCCCCTTTCCTTTCTGCGGTCCCTACAACTGTGTTTATAAATTGTTTTTTTTCTTTGCTGAATCCCTTCACCTATTTCACTCAGTCCCTCATATAGGGATTAGACCTTATACAGTTGTGAGAAGTAGTAAAGAAATCACTGGAAGGCTGTTGTCTTTGAAATGTGTAATGGGACTGAGGTTGCTATAGGTCATCAGGTTGACATTAGGGAAGGAAATATGGACATAAAGTTGAAAGAGCTAGGACAAATTTATACTCACGAAGACAAACTAGAACCAATGCTTTTTTCACTACCTCCAACTTTGATAATTTCGGTCACCTCCAGAAGAAGCTGGTGCCTTTCGCCATGAAGCTACCCAAGGACCAGGACCAAGTTTTGTAGAAGCTAACAGATGAGATCTGGTGGAAGCCAGAGAAGCTGTGGGCAGGTGCTACCTCGGGCTAACAAGGTGGCCTGCAACAACCTTGGAATTTTATAGTTGCAGCTAAACTTCTGCCTCCCAAATCTCATGAAAATTTATTTTATGGTCAATCTTAACCAATTTATAGGAAAAGAAATTATAGGAAAGTGTAGTTTCAGTGTATCTGCATTGACACAATACTAATCTGCCACACTATTGAAAAATACTTCTTGTATTTTCTGTAAGACTGAGACACTGATTCATGCCATCTACCACTTTGATAAATAGAGTGATTATAATATCAAGTTTCCCAGGAGGACTAGAGTTTTATGAAAATTCTAATGAACAAAATGTAATCTTTCTTTGTAACAAATGGGCACATTAATATTGGAAACCAATTTAATAAATTCACCTATCTTTAGCATTAATTATGGGCTTAAACTCTGTTAACTGTCTGTATGAGAAATAAACAATTCATAATATGGTTCTGGCACAGTGTGGTGTGAGACTTCAACAGGCATAAGTATATTCAATCCAATATACAGATGATTGTTTATTTTAAGATAAAGATAACCAGTTATTAAACAATTAATAAGTGTTTGGTATCATATTTTACATAGATATATCACAAATCCATTATTAATTGATGAGACCAAGGCTTAGAAATTCTAAGTTTCTGATAGTCACACAGCTATTGGAAAATGATGCCTGCATAATTATAATCCATGAATAACTGACTTGTAAAGCATCAGATTATTGCAAAGATCTGCTTTATTTTGTGATTCCATTACTTTTGCTCTATATATTTTTTCTTAAATTGTTTTTTCATTATGATTTTATTACTTTTGCTTCATATGCTTTTTAAAATTTTTTTTGAAAATACCGTTTCAAATATAAATCCCTTACTTAGAATAAGTAATATCTCCATTAAAAGTTCCAAATTGTAATTGTATTCAGAAATTATTTTAAAAATTAATATGTGTATACACACATATACATATGTGTGTTGTGTATATACACATGTATATATAAGTATATGCATATGTGTATATTAATATATACTATATATAAATTATATATTATAGTTGGGTTATTATAAATGGTTAAGGTGTCACCAATTGCAGAATTGTTAGAGGAAAAATTCGTATTATTAATTATATTGAATAACAGTATTTAGTACTCTGATCAAACAGATTTTCACTTTTGATATTAGCCAAGGCTGCGGGTAGAAAAGAGGTATGTATTTAAGAATGAAACCAAGAATTTTTCTAAAATCTGAATTTCATTTTTGTTTCTCCTTTCTCAAGGCTACATCTAATATATAATTCAAGATGCAGTTCAGTTTCCATATTAGAATATTAGATTATATTGTGATAAATGCATTTACATTAGATTAAACATGCCAACTAATTCCAGCCATAATAAGTCCCTTTAGATTATAACTGTACCTGCTTGATATAAATCATTGACTTAGTTGCTTTAAAGCATAAGCACTAAGAACTCAAACTTTGTGTAAAATTAGAAACAACAAAATATCATTATTGAAATTAAAGTAAGGATTTTGACTAATAGTTTTTTACAGGAAAAATATTCAGATTGATTTCACATAATATTATACAATTATGTGCATTCATTTGAATATGAGATAAAGAAAGACTATACTAGGTACATATGGAGTGCCTACAATCAAATAAAACCAGTAAATGGTGAAAATGTGATAATTAGATTGATAGCACAATATAATTGAAAATATAGGCAAAAAAAGTAGATTATTATCAAGTACTCTGGCCCATTTAGAATTTCAAAGTGATATTGTTCAAAGTTTCTTTAAATAGAAGAGAATCACATCAGGCAACTTTTACTAATATCTTGGTCTGTGGTAGCCATATGTATAATCATTCTGACCAAGTTTAAAAGTTTCAAGTAATTTGAAGAAAAATATTTATAAAATCTTAAGCAGTATTTCTAGAACTTTAAAACAAATAGTCAATCTGGAGGTGAAAAACTAGTCAAGTGGGCCTTAACTGAAATGAGCATTTAAGTAAAATGGTCTGGTAGCCTAGTGCAGGAGTCTTTATTTAGCTTATCATGTCATTTATGGCACTTTAAATTTATTTTGCAATTAGCATAGGTTTAAATATAATATAATTCAATTAATATAAATAGATTTACACACTTAAATAACTAGCCATGAAATAATGACAATTGTGTTATCCTAGTTGAAACAAAGCATTAAGCTGGAAAGGTCACTTGATTTTATTATGCCATCCTTAATAGTGAAGATAAAAATACTCTTAAAATAAACAAAACAGCCTACTCACTATTTCATAAGGCAGTTGTTTAATAAACCCAAGTTACAAATTCAACATTAGATGGCTAATGTTATAATTAGAAGACAGTTAAATCTTAGTTTTACTAGATATATCCTTTTGAGAAAGAGATTTCTAACAACCTTTAGTGAATGTTGAGGAATTAGGAGGACATGATTATGAATGATCTGATGTCAGCATAGTGTTAAAAGAAAAAGATATGATACATTACTGTTAGATAAGTATGGGACAGCTTAAACAGAAAGAGGGATGAAGTGAGTGATAGGAACAATCTCATGGATTACTGCTTTGGCATAATGATTCTAGTGTTCAGCTAGCTTGCCAAATCAATTGACCAGAGAAAAAGAGTCAACAGATTAACTTCAGGAATTAAACTTATTAATAGATTTTCATGCAGAAATTAATCCACCCATCATGACAGGAAAGGCTTTCCCAGCCGCTAGATTATACATTAAAATATTTCTGCATAAACTACAGATAGGACATAGACTTCTTTTCCTTTTAAATTAAGGTTTATTGACCGGAGGCCATGCTGTGCTATATGCCCCTTCATTTAGGGCTAATTTATATTTGAACCAAAACAAATTGTTAGATCTAATCATGAACTGAATATATTTGAATGAAGATTGTTGATCTTCACAGTCTTCTCTTTTCTCATATTAAGAGTAAAATTTCATTGTTCCATCCATATTTTAAGAACATGCAAGGAGGTAATTGAAACTGGAGGTAAATTATGTTCTTTTATAAATAGCATAATTATCAGAAGTTACTTAAAAACACCTCAGTTCTCTTTTAATTGTCATGCATGGAGCAGTTGTTTTGACAGATGGATGGACTTTATTTTTGTAATCATCCGGGAAAAGACTATGTAACAGTCTAATCAGTGCTATGTGTTTGTAATGTTTGTTTTTGGAATCACTGTGCATTTGGCTTCTCTATCATTTTCTGGGGGTAGACATTTTCTTTCTAATTTATTTTTCCAGGCTAATATCTCTATGTGTAATTCCTCTGAAATTATGCATTTGATCTGAAAGCACTAAAAATCCTTAAAAAGTAAGTGCAAATGGTTTGTCACTAAGGATGATGAATCATTGCTCCACAGGTGTGACCCTGGGGTTTATTGGTTTATAGCAAACTTTTATTTCTAGGCTAAGTTAACAATTTATAATGTTGTGGGTCTGGAGTATATTTCAGTAAAACAAGAAGTCAGTATGCTTGCCTGACTCACGGGAAGCCAACTTGTTGCTAAACTTGTCTAGGTATATCAACTTAAATTCCAAAATGGATCAAGGTCTGAAAAATGAATTAATTTTGACCTGATTACATTCTCTTTATTACGTTGTAAATCCGCCAATGCTGAGCAAAGCAGTGCCATTGTTTTATGCCAAAAAGTACATTACATTCTCAGTTTTAAGAATCATCATGGTTCAGGAAAAGGTCAGAAACACTCTTCTTCTGTCTCCCTACAGCAGAAATGTGTGAAGTGTGTTTCCTTTTCTGCACGCTTCCTTCTTTTATAATGGAATGACCAGGCTGCTTCCAAATAAAATGTATATCCCATTTTGGAAAATCAAAAACCTTGGCAGTAATAAGCTAGAGAATAAAGGCTAATGAATGATAGGATTGATACTCTTTTATGTAGGTTGTCTGTTTAAAGAACAAATCCTTAGTAACAATGTCTTTTTCTAGTTTGGGGGTATTTTTCTTTCAAGTTCTTTTAATTCACTGTTTTCATCTCCGTTAGTATTGATGAGTTTTCTTGAAGCTATTTTAACCAATTTTGAAAGTATTTAATTCAATTTCTTTGTTTCATTTCAGTCTTAATACACTGTACACCCAAGAAATTCCTCTCCGTTTTATTTGTGTCAACCTCACTTTAAAATAATGATGGGCTAGCCCCTGGGCATGGCAACAATACAATCTGCTGCCAATGGGGAGAGTTCAGTAGAGAAATGAAAGGGATCATTCCAGGCCTTAGGCCAATAGGGTGGGGCTAGTTGCTTTGTAGCACAGATAGACTCCATTATCAGTCCCTCAATGGCGAAAATGGTGTGAAACATTTGCCAGGTTTCACAGCTATAGTTCTGCCATTGATTTTCTTTTTTTCAGCTGCTCTGTAGAGCAGAATAGTTGTCATATTATAGAAGTTCTTCTTTGACAGTTAATAACAAATTAAAATTATGATATTCAGTGTGGCTCTAATCCATAGTTTACAAGAATCCTGAGAGTTTTTCAGTCATTAAATTTTGCCAATCTGTTACTCAATCTATAAGAGATAAGAACCCACAAATTCTATGATGTTAAAACTCATAGCAGTTACAGAGCTGATATGGGTTTTTATTTCTGTTCACAAATATTTATGCTTATAAGGTATTTCCTTCCTTTTATTTATTTATTTTGTATTGTGAAAAATTACAGTCTATTCTCAAATATCTAGGATGCAATTTGGTATTACTAATGGAATTAGAGAATTTGTATTTATATTCAGAATTGCATGAACATCTTTAAAAGCATGGCAGACAAACTGAAATCCTGTTCTTTTCTGAAATGAACAAGAATCCATCTGGGACTACTACTAGAATATCCATTTGCTTACCAATATATATGCAGCCAATTTCTTGCTTTCAACATATGTTAATGGAACTGGTTATTTATTATCTTGATTATTAAGTCTACAGTCAGGGATGGCTGTCTTTATGTATAAGCAGAGTGTGTGACCACCTACATGTTTCCAAGAAAGGGATGCAATAAAACTTTTCCTGAAAATGAGTTCTTCATAAATGACTGAATTTTCTTAAAGGTACAAATAAATCCTTTGGGTAAGACTCATGAATGCTTCATTTGTAAATAAGTTTGTCAGCTGTTTCCCTTTCCACAACCTCTTTCCTCTGCCCAAGCATTCATGTCCTTTTCTCTTGGGAGAAGAGGAAAAACTGTTACAGAATGGGGAGTTTGTTGCTAAATATCTTGGAAGTTAAATTATATCTGTTTTACAGTTTTGCTTAAGATGTACCATGAGCTAAGGGAAACATGGCTGAGATCCATGTACCCTTTATGCTAGAATAGTTTTCTTCATAGCAACTTGCAAAATCAGTTGATTTCAGACCTTAATTTTATGTTATAATGCCTTACCAAACAAAAGTAAAATTCAGAATTTAAGAAGCAATAAACAGTGGGAGAAATTAGATGTTTATTGTAATTACTCTCCTAAACTACTCAGCATATGTTGAGAAAACATGAGGAGTCATACCTTGAAAGTTATATATTTTACTTTAAATAGGTCTAATTCACTTTTAAGACATTATATTTATAAGACACTTTCAGGTTCCATCCTAGAAAAATCAATGAAGATGGAAAGCAATTATTTAATTTAAATATAAATTATTCTGCTTGAGTTTGGTGGTCTGATCAAACTTTCTTATTGAGACAGTAAACACCAAAAGCATTAGTTGCAAACACAGAATAATATGCCATGTGAAATATACTTAATTTATTGTAACACCTCAGTTATAAACTCCTACTGACTACATAAGCCCTAGTGCATTCTTAGCTTTTACTTCGTAAGTCATAGAAAGTAACTTTTGGAATGTTACACACCTAGAGGCGTCAGGACCAACCCAAGCCTCTATTATTCTTCCCAACCTTGCTTGCACTATAGTCTGCTTTTGGTCTTTATCTGCACTTCTAGTTACATATCTGGGTATTAATTCCAAATGTTTATAGACAAAAACACAAAACTATTTAAGAAAGTCTATGATAAAATAAAAAACTAATTTTCAGTGTAGTTTTCTTTACCACATGAATACTCATTTGGATATTTTCAAAATGGCTATTATGTATTCCATGATGAACTCATCTTTTCTATTTATATGTATTTGATTTTTTTTTGTTTTTTTTTAAAGATTATATTTACTCATTATAGAGAGGAGAGAGAGAGAGAGAGAGAGAGAAGGGGGGAGGAGCAGAAAGCATCAACTCCCATATGTGCCTTGACCAGGCAAGCCCAGGGTTTTGAACTGGCAACCTCAGCATTTCCAGGTTGACGCTTTATCCACTGCGCCACCACAGGTCAGGCTATGTATTTGATTTTTAAGATTTGTGATTTGGTTGTAGATTATACATTTTTTGAAGCTACTTTGAGAGTTTAAATTTTTCTTTTACAATATTGATATTCATTTATTAAAATATTTGCAAACAACTAAGTCATTCTTACTCAGGATTTTTTTTTTGGAACATATACTATGAATATTTGATATTTTCTTTTAAATATTTCCTCAACAGGGACAAAAGATTAAGATTCCTATTTGGTCATAGAAAAATATTTTCTTCAATAGGATTTACAGAGAGATTAGAATATATAGAAAAAATATAAATAGTTCTTTCAATTTCATTTCTTAGTTGATATTTTATTCAGAAAATAGCATAGCAGGAATGGCTAATCTTCTACAAATAATAATAAGAAATTATTCTAATTTACTCATTACTAATTGTTCTTTCCCTAGGGGACTCAAGGCTCATTAGACAGGAATTTCATGTATGAATTCAGGATGTTCATGAACCTCCTAAAAGTATTATGTAATTATACCTGCTCTACAGAACATCCTTTAGTTTAAAGATACTCCAAACTCTAACATTTTCTTTATCTCATCTTAAATATTCCCAAACAGTCTTTGAGGTTAAGTGACATTTTCAGGGGGAGGTAGCTATAACTTCTTAGGGTCTATAGAGCTCATTATCAAACAGCACATCTTAAATTCAAAGTCAATTGCCCATCATCACAGGTTACTACTGATATTTAAACTTCATTTTTAAGAGAGTTTCATATTATCTTTAATTTTATTTTCCTTTTCCAAATTTAAATTCAAAGCTGATTTTGCGAAGAAATTTTCAGCAGTGCATAGCTAATCTAATTTATCAATTAATCAAATAATGTGTTGTTCTCATTTCTAGAAAAGGCACCTTTGATTGTTGGTTATTTATAACTTTACTTTTGTATAAATAAATTAGAAATAGTTTTATTTATTTTTTATTTTTATTTATTTTTTGTATTTTTCTGAAGCTGGAAACGAGAGAGACAGACTCCCACATGCACCCGACAGGGATCCACCCGGCATGCCCACCAGGGGGTGACGCTCTGCCCCTCTGGGGCGTCGCTCGTTGCGACCAGAGTCACTCTAGCGCCTGGGGCAGAGGCCAAGGAGCCATCCCCAGCGCCCCAGCCAACTTTGCTCCGATGGAGCCTTGGCTGCGGGAGGGGAAGAGAGAGACAGAGAGGAAGGAGAGGGGGAGGGGTGGTGAAGCAGATCGGCGCTTCTCCTGTGTGCCCTGGCCGGGAATCAAACCCGGGATTTCCGCACGCCAGGCCGACGCTCTACCACTGAGCCAACCAACCAGGGCCAGAAATAGTTTTCTTAAAAGAGTTAGTGAGACAAAATATTTTCTTTAGTCCCCTAAAGAGTAATAATTTCTATGTTTTTGTTCATATAATATGAGAAAACAATAGAATAATAAACCCTAAAAATGTTGTGAAAAGGACACAAAAAAATCTGTTTAATCCTACTTAGCACCCTAGAGGATATCTCTGTCATGCTGACTGCTAGGACTCACTGTTTTTCCTCTTGTCTTACAGAAAGAATGTGCTAATTTCATCAAGGTGCTTAAGGCTTATAATCAGACTCACTTGTATGCCTGTGGAACGGGGGCTTTCCATCCAATTTGCACCTACATTGAAATTGGACATCATCCTGAGGTAAAGCTGGCTTTTTCAAAATAATGTTTGACCATGACCGCTTCCTATTCAAATGTTTCATTACTAATTTCTTCAGCTCTTTTAGCTCTGGTTCACTATTCAGTGAGACCTACTTCAAATTCAGATGTTGTTATTAATTTTAATCTGTGAATGCAAAAAAAATGAGACCATCACTCAACAATAACTGTGGAACAGGAGGAAAGAAGAAAAAAAGCACTTGCTCTTGTTCTGGATTACAGAGTCAAATCCATTTTGCATGTGCAGATGTCAGCAGGCTGAATGCGTACTGCTTTCTCCTTCATTTGTATATTTCCAGCTTTCCCGTCCATTTCCAAACTCAGTCAGAAGTGTCTGCACCCTAGTTGTTTTCTTCTGCGTTGAGATTATAAAAGGATGCCATACATGTGCACAATGACCTGCTCTCATGTTTGACCTAAATTACTTAAACATGCGTGTTCTTGCTTAGCTTAGGGATGCTTTTATATTTTTGGCTATTATTTTGGTGATATGAAAAAAATTTTTTCTTCAATGTATCTATGATTCATAGAAGCTGTTTTAGTAAGAAGATTAAAATTAGGTATATTTAAGTAAAAATTGAAGTTAGAAGAATATTTAAAGGAAAAGTTGCTAATATTGAAAGCAGTTTCATGAGTTAAATTTACCAATAGCCTTCCATGATAAGCTCGTTTATAATTTCTGGCTCATAATCCTAAGAATAAAAGTGTTCATGTAGTGAGAAAATTATTTTTGACAGAATTTTCTTCCAAATTGGAATTCAGAAATACTCAACAAATGAAGGATTTGTTCCCAGAATATTTCGGGAACCCTAAAGATAAATATAATTTATATGTTAGCCACTTCTTTATAATTTAAATACAAATTATCTAAATATTCTTAAGTTGTCCTATCATGATACAAATGTGTTCTTTCAACCCAAAGGCTTAGAAATCACAACAGTGTTGTACCTTTTTTGTATAAGATACCTTAGAAATGGTGTGTTTTCTAGACTAAGTACAGTTATTACCTTCCAGGTGAGCCTCTTTAGACTGTTTCCCTGCCCATCATTTCTCTCCCTTACAAGCTTGTACTGTACTTGCAACATATCCAAGAGGTTTAAGTAAGAAATTAACTTTAAGGAAAGACAGTTTTCTTTAAAGCACTTGTTTCATGTTGGTGAAATTAGGAATGATTTCCTGCACATGGTCCTAGAGACTTTGTACACTTAATTTTTTAACATCTTCTCAGAGGCTGATTAAGGTTGGTTGAGGCCCTGGGTGCAGAAGAAAATATTGAGCCCCTTAAAAAAAAGAGAGGAAAAAATACGTGTTAACCATATTTTTAAATAAATAAAAAATATTTTGTACTATTAATGTTAAAATTGCACATATGAAGCAAAACTTGCGTCATTAGAAAAAAAGTATAAAGTTGGGGTTTTGTGGGGCCCTTCGGAAGTCGAGACCCAGGGTGCACACCATTAAATCCACCTCTGCACCTTCTGAGTGGTTCTGCCTCTTTACCTTCTTATCAGCCATTTCCTGAAGTCAGATGCCCTACATGGACCCACAGTGCTTGTCCTACTTTTTTATATTCTGGAGATAGCTCTAGAGAATTTCCGAGTTATGCCATACGTTTTGCATCTTCCAGGCGTCATAGTTTGAGAGCAGTGGGGTCAGGAGTGCTGAGCTTCTAGCACAGCTTAGTGGAAAAAACGTGGGCTTCGGTGTCACATCTGGCTTTGATATTGTTCTACAATTTACTAGCTGTGGAGCACTGGAAAGATTACTTAACCTCTCTGAATCTCTGTGTCATAACATGTAAAACAGAACTAAACAAATCCTCTTTGATCCTCAGTACTCATATGTTTTAAGTACTTACCTCCAACTGCCTTCTAACCCTGTTAGCCGGCCCTGACCCACTGATGTTTTTGCTATAGACACTCACGGAGTCCTAATTCCATCATGGTTGAAAGCATGTCCCCTGGCCTCAGACTGCAGGGCTTTTGTCCAACCTCTATGTGCTTGAAATGGAGCAAACTACTTTTTTTCTCTGTGTTTCTGTTTCTAATCTAGAAACTGATAAGAGAACGGTTGTCCTCATACAGTTATTAAGAGAGTTTAACATTGTCTAATAGGCAGTAAGTGTTGAAAACATCGGTTACCATTTTTTAAAATATAAGTCTGCGTCTCAGGACTGAAAGCCGTTGCTTTCCTTCATGTTCATAATGAAGTGTCACCTTGCCTCTTAAACGCACTTCACTTCATCGGAGGCTGTAAATTATGGCACTAGGCTCTCACTGTTGGCAGGTGATTCTGCACTCATCTCATTTCCCTTCATTTTTAAATCTGCAGTGTAGATGAGCTTAAATGAAAATACCATATATTGTTCCCATATTTTTATCATTTTCCCAAAAATGTCCATTTGGTTTTCTCTTTGAAGTAGCTGTTTAGTAGAGTTCACAGCACATTCCTTCTCAGCTCATCAATTAATTACACATTGCCGACTTACAGGGGTGAGGGGAACGGAAAGGTACAAGTTTAGAAGTCAGGCCATTTACTCAGGCAAATGGAAGTAGCCATTTCTTCAACTGAAAAAAAAAATTCCATACGTTCTCCTTTGATGTAGAATATTGGGACATATCTCTCTGAAATTCTGAAGCTCAGAGTTTTTAAGAGAGGTCTTCTTTTAGAAGCTCAGTGATCTTGATTTGTGTGGCCACTATATATTTGGAAATACCATCCCAGACTGTTTAGAAGATCAGCAAGAAGATGATTATGCAGTTACCTAGGGGATTGGGAGCAGTCTAGACATTCTATCTAGGAAATTCTGGAAAAGAAATTATCAAGATAGTTTGTCTAGGTGACGTAAAATTTAATTTTCAGTGCTTAAGCTTCCTTAAGAGAGAATCTGTTTTCAATTGATCTGTACTGGTACTTAGAATACTACTCTTGAATTTAAACAGTTTCACTATTGTGAAGTTTAGTAAAAGAGACAATGTGTGCTTCAAACAGTTAGGAAAAGAGTGAGGGTAATGGGAAGATTGGAAGAGTAAGAGATAAAATAGCAATCAGACTGAAAGCAGGGTTTTTAGATTAGAGTTCATAAGTTTTCATGAAGCCTTAATTTGGTAACTTTTACTTACAAGGATGGTTTTCCATACAGGAACAGGACACATCTTTATCCAAGATTCTAGTTTACAAGTAAAATGTGTACTTTGCTGTTACCTACCTGACACTACATAAAATAATGAAATACTTTCTTTTAAACTCAATCTAGCCTTTACATATTAAAAATAATATTATCATACAAAAAGAGACATTTTGGGTTTTTGTGGGTTTTTTTGCTTTTATCATGGCTCTCATGCTCATTTTAACATTCTTTTTTTTTTTTCTCTGTGGTGTTCTTCCTTTAAAATAACTCATGGCTTGCCCTGGCCAGTTGGCTCAGTGGTAGAGCGTCGGCCTGGCGTGCAGGAGTCCTGGGTTCGATTCCCAGCCAAGGTACACAGGAGAAGCACCCATCTGCTTCTCCATCCTCCCCCTCTCCTTCCTCTTTGTCTCTCTCTTCCCCTCTCGCAGCAAGGCTCCATTGGAGCAAAGATGCCCCTGGCGCTGGGGATGGCTCCTTGGCCTCTGCCCCAGGCGCTAGAGTGGCTCTGGTCGCAACACAGCGACCTCCCCGGAGGGACAGAGCATCGCCCCCTGGTGGGCGTGCCGGGTGGACCCCAGTCGGGCGCATGCGGGAGTCTGTCTGACTGTCTCTCCCCATTTCCAGCTTCAGAAAAATACAAAACAAAACAAAACAAAACAAAACAAAAAAAACCTCATGGCTTTACATTGAGTTCCCAACATGGTTGAAACCTGTTGTTAGAAAATGACATTATGAGCTTAAGATTCTGAATGGCCAATGGTCACTGAAATAAAGACATCACTTCTGAAGTAAATCAAGACTCCTTTCATCACTTAAGAACTTTAGATCTTGTTGGAAGAAATGAACAGTTCAAGAAATGATAAACAGTTTGCAAAATAGCTATCTCCTCTGCTCTCTAGTTAAATAGATCTTATTTTACTTTTCTAGCATTTTAATAGCAATATTTACACTCCTGAATTCTGTATTTCAAAACTCACTCTTGCTGTATAGTGAATACCTCCTGACCACACACAGTATGTCATTGATTGCTGCATTAAATAGATATTGTTTCCTGTAGTGCATTGGGGAATTGGTAGACTTATTAATTAATTCTAGTTCTATAAGATGTGTGTCAGTCAATTCTTGGGTAACTGCCAATAGTTTGACACTGCATATAACTGCCAGTGAGGTCACATACTTCATACACATGTATGTGTTTATTATAAAAATGCATTCAGAATTCATAGAAGGAATGATTCAGAACTAGAGTACAGATGAGTTTTTAAGCTGTTAGCATCCATGCCACTCAAATGAAAAAGTGTAAGTTATCCTTAAGAGACAGAATATTCCCAAATGGCTTATGGTATATGATATTTTCCCTTCTAACTCTTATCTGTTAACAAAAATATTGTATGGATTTAGGACAAGTATAGCTTTTTGAAGAATTCTCTGGATATTTTATTAAATTCCAAATGGAATTTCTATGTATTGAGTAGAAAATCTAGAAAAAGCTGGGCCAAAGGAGTCTGGAAAATATTACCTCTGTAAATACTCTCATACTGTCATGATCTTAATTTATGATAGAACCAAAGGGACATTAAGAAATGCAATGAAGCTTAATGGTTATCTGTAAGGTCATTTCTACAATGACAGCTAATATATCCAGATATAAAATATCATGTTTGTCAGGCTCTTCTCTTCCACCAAGAACTAGAGTTTGCTTTTATGCAAAACTTTCAATCAAATGCTCTTTGTAACAGTCCCCATGTCCTAAGTACTATTTAAGTGGTAGCTGGTGTTCTGTTGCCTAATTTGTACATTTAAGTAACCTCTTGTAATTGAGTCATCCATCAATATTTTAAATTATTTAGTCCAATGGACATAAATTTATTTTTATGAGGGAATGCTAAAGCTGAGAAATTTAGCTGTCTTGACAAAGCAATGAGGAGTTGGTTTTGGGTCGGTAACACTTTCCATCTTCCTCAGCTCATACATTGGAGTCTATACTTATTTTCTAGTAGGCTAACCTAGGTGGTAAAGCCTAGGGTTCATTGGTGATTTCTTCTCAGCTAATCATTATCTCCCCAGAGTCAGTGTATTCTTCATCTGCATCAACAGCTGAAGCCAAATGTATGTAGGGAAATTCCATAATAGTTTCTAGGATTTTCTTCCCTTATCTTTTAATATTTGAACCACATTGGAAGGTATACCTATACAAGTTACTGTGCTTAATGAACTTGTTCACTCTGAATATGTCATACCTAAACACCATAATTATGAGATTAATATCATTTTACCCTCTACCACTTATTTGATTCAGTTGTAAAATTTTTTTCTCAAAGTATTTTATTTCTGAGGATAGTAATTATATGGCCAGGGACCACCCTCATGGCCATTCACATGCAGGTTCTCATTGAATTTGGGCAGATGATAAAGAAGTGGCAGATTCAGAGGATGGATAGGCCATTCTGTTTATTGGTGTCTCGCCAAGACAGGCAAGCCACAAGAGAAACCAAGGGAAAAGCAGAAAAACCTGTTTTTCCCATAGAGGGCAAGGGATCAGGGAGGCCTCTGCAATGCTGATGGCAGGAACCAAAAGAGAAAGCCCCTGATCTGTTTCATTATATAGTGTAGAAAATTAACGCCTTTAAGCCTATATACAAATAAGGAAGTCTCTGATAATAAAAAGCCACTTATCTGAGGCATAAATGGGATTCCTCATAAGAGTGCATCACCCCATATCATGCAACAGTCAAGGGTGTGAGTGAAAGCTTAGTTTTGAGAAGACCTTAGTATTAGAAGGGAGGGAAAGGCTTAGTCTTAAAACTAAGCCTTAGGCTATAATGACTTTGCCAGCTTACAGCCTGTCTCCCACACCCAAAGTGAACAAATATTTACATCATATTTACAAACTTATTTGACCAACAGTAAGATTTAAAAATAGATATGTTTGCATTCAGTTTTTAACTTGTAAAATATTTAGCTTTATGTTTTAGCAGATCTAGTTTACCTCTTGCCAGAAAAATAATTTGAAGAAAATTAAAAAGTTTTCTAAAGGACATATTGGTTCAATGATATTACTATTAATTACTTATTAAAAGTTACTTTATGTATGTAATTCAATACCTAAACAGTATCTTCATTCATAATGGAGCAACATAAACAAAAGGACTAAACCATATGCAGCCACTAAACAATATATTACATATTTTTCTAAACTTTATGAACTACCAATAGCTAGGTCGAACACTTGGCATTTACTGGAGCTATCCAGTTACTGGGCTAACCTCTCCAGCTTACTCTTCCTCTTATTGTGCCTTTTTGATTACTCAACACTCATTCCCCCATCTATTTTAAGAGGAAATTTCTGTGCATAAAAACTTTAATTTATTTTTTATCAATATTACATTATACAAGAAACACAAAACCCCATTGCCTGCTTACTTGCTTTGTCCCTTTTTATCTTCTCACTTGTTCTCTGTCTTCCATCATGACCCTTTCTTTGTTCTTGAACTCTAGTTCTGTGTTTTCTTTCATTTATCTCTCTGTCTCTTTGCCTAAATGTCCTTTGGAACCAAAGTGTAAGATAGTGGAATACGGAGGTGAGAAGGAAGGTGTTACTTTGATGTATATATTAAAAAAATCAGAAAAATAACAGAATAAATTTAGACTAAATTTCTTCAAGTCAGAATACAATTGTCTCCTCTTGCAATGTGTTTCAAATGGGCATCAACAAGTTATGTTGCAGATTTCTTTTAAACCAAGATGATTCACTTTGATGATAATTTGAAAAGAATTATGTAATTACATTCTAAATTATTTGGATCACCACCTAATAATCATGTAAAATCTGAAGATTTTAATATCTTTCTTTACTTGAAGCTTATGATCATGTGAGTGCCAAGAATACTCCTTTAATTTTCTTAGGTTAATGAGAAAGAAAGAGAGGTTTACTCAACAAGCAAAAGCTATAGTCCTGCCAAGTAAAGGCCAGAGTGGCCTCTCTGGGGTAAGATTTTGCTGTGGTTCATGTAGAGATAATTGATTTCAGAATGAAATCATCCCAGAGCACAGAGAAAGATAATAACTGCCAACCCTGGAGACTGTAGTTTCTGGTCACTAGAAGCATGTTAATATTGCAAGAAGTTGTTTGCTTTTCAGAATTCACAACAGTACCATTCTCCTGTTACATCACCATTGCTAACTTTAACTGTATATGGTTACCAATTTTGTTATTAATTAACTTTAACCATGAGGTACATAAACTTAGATTTATAATTTTACAAATTCAGTTACTAATAGAAAATATGCAATGTACTATAAATCTGATAGCACACTAAGAAGATATCTTGTGGTGCTTTTAAAGCAGGTGGTTCCACCTGTTCCTTATTTTTGTACTATTCTGGAAATTTAGACTGTATTTTACACTTACAGCTCAACTCAGTTAAGGTTAGCCACATTTTAGTTGCTCAATAGCTTCATGCAGCTTGTGGCTACTATAGGGGACAGCTCAATTGTAGAAGGTAAGGCAGAGATAGAAAGCAGGATGACTAATTATTATTTTATCTACATTGGAGATGGTGCAAGAAATGTAATATCTGATAGTTGAAATCAAATATTGTTGCTTACGATAATATCACTTAAACTGTTTTACATTTATCCATTAAAACATTGTCACAAAAATTTAATAAGACCTAGCCATTAAAATTAACTGGAAAATAGCCCAAGGAATCTTTCCTATTACACAATTGAACTTCAAGACTATGAAAGAGAACAAAATATTGTTTTATAATTGCACAGCAATTTTAACACCATAATAATTTTTTGGAATCTTTTATGTTAAGTGCTAAACATTTTACACTATTTGTTGTCATTCACTAATGTATAAATATGTAATGCAGGTCGCATTTCCAAGAGGAAGGGAAAGAAATTACTATTGTTCTGGGGTATTGAGAAGGTAAATCTGATGTCATAGCTTTGTTTGTATCAAACTCTGGTATTCTGCTTCAGATTCATACAGATCTCCTGAAGACAGTTAGACTTTTCAGATCAGAAGGACCTATTCTTATAAATCTTGAACAGTATCACTGTGAAAGCCAACATATGCAATTATAGCAAGCCATGAAGAAAAATCATGATGTAAGTTGCCAAGATGTACTGGGCTGCACCAACTATAAATACAATAAGAATTATAAAGGACAAAAAGAAAGATCATGGGGTACAGTGGGAGAGAAGTCAGAGTAGTCAGTTGAAGTTTGTGAAGATGAGACTGGATCTCAACATTGCACAAGGAATCAGTTTAGACAGGCTGAGAGTGGGGACGTAGCACAAAGACCGGTGATAAGAATCAGTGTGACATAATAAAAATAATACCAAGTGGAAAGAAAAGAGAATGGTAAAGCTAGACCTTCTGGAAAAGACATTTTATTAAATAGATTTGAGGGACTACTAGAATATAATGGAGGTATTTATATCTAGGGTTCTTCAAATCTATAGCTGCAGTTCTGCTCAACTGCTACAATTTATACCCAAGTGATATTGGAAGCAATTTTTATTCAGATAAATGATTCAGTGAAGATAAATTTGACTAGTTAAAACACAGGAAGCACTTTTCCTAAACAAGGTCCTAATAGTAGTGTTGAGCAATAGAAATGCAAATGTCTGCCTTATATGGCTCACATATACATAAATACCAAATTTCAACAGGTAAAGACATCAGTAGTACTCACAACAACTGCAAGTTTTGGCCAATTAATGTATGTACTATACTGTCTACTTTGAAAATATTACCAAAATTAATCTTCACAAAATTTGTGAAGTACTCTTAGTATCCTCCTTTTACTGATAAGAAAATTAAGGTTTCCATGGGTATTTTGTAATGGGGAAAGCATGCTATTTGGTGATTTATGTCTGAGTCTACAACCCTCTCCTTTACAAGGAAGCACCAGCAGCATACAGTGAGAGATAAAGGGTAAAATCATTAGTTTTTATTTTTTCTTTTTTTTATATTTATTCATTTTTAGAAAGGAGAGAGAGAGAGAGAGAGAAGGGGGAGGAGCTGGAAGCATCAACTCCCATATGTGCCTTGACCAGGCAAGCCCAGGGTTTTGAACCGGCAACCTCAACATTTCCAGGTTGACGCTTTATCCACTGTGTCACCACAGGTCAGGCTCATTAGTTTTAATTTAGAGGATTAAGTCATGGATTTTGGTATCGTCATTATTTTGTGCTTCAACAATTCTTAATGCATCGCTAGGCTGAACAAGATAAGGAGTGTAAATAAGGAACTTGATGAACGAATGCCATCTCATTTAAGCTGGACTTTGGCAAACGGGTGAAGTATTGATGGATGTGGAAGATAGTCAAGATGGTAAAAACAGTCAAAGAAAGACAGATATAAAAAGCCAGTGAAAAAATGATATATATATTGTATTGTACAAAGAGTATAATGATTTTCAAAAAAAAAAAAAAAAAGGAGGCTTGAAAATAAGGGTCAAGTTGAGTTTGGGAAAGCTAGTTAAGAGTTATACAAGTTTTTTGTTTGTTTGTTTGTTTTGTATTTTTCTGAAGCTTGAAACGGGGAGAGACAGTCAGACAGACTCCCGCATGCGCCCGACCGGGATCCACCCAGCACACCCACCAGGGGGTGATGCTCTGCCACTCCGGGGCGTCGCTCTGTCGTGACCAGAACCACTTTAGCACCTGGGGCAGAGGCCAAGGAGCCATCCCCAGCGCCCGGGCCATCTTTGCTCCAATGGAACCTTGGCTGCACGAGGGGAAGAGAGAGACAGAGAGGAAGGAGAGGGGAGGGGTGGAGAAGCAAATGGGCGCTTCTCCTGCGTGCCCTGGCCGGGAATCGAACCCGGGACCTCTGCACACCAGGCTGACGCTCTACCACTGGGACAACCAGCCAGGGCCGAGTTATACAAGTTTTTAAGAAGAGACTAATATTATTGCCATTATTGGTTTTAAAACGTATTTTTTGGTGTAAATGTGGGAAAATGAATGAACTTGTAGGTACTGTAAGGTATTTTTCCCCAGCGAGAAAGAAGGAAGGGACCAGAGACATGAAGTGTGGGATAATAAAAGGCTTATTGAGTACAGAGTGCTTCCCACCCGACGAGGTTCTCTGGTCTCGGGGGGCAGGGCTCAGAGAAGTCGCAAGGAGTGACCCGTGTGGGAGATATTTAAAGGGTCCCTAGGGTAGTTGAGTTAATATGACATGGTGAAATCTCACTGGCTGATGGAGGTGTTGCTCTTTTCCAAAGGGCTCCTGGGAAGTTTCTTTTGGCACGCTTGGTTGTGGGCGGTCCTAGGCAAAGTTCCCGGGAGGGCCTGAGTTCCCCAATGACCATCCCCATTATCCACCGACTTTACATTCTTTTTTTTTTTTAAAGATTTCTCTTTTTTTTATTTTTTTATTCATTTCAGAGAGGAAAGAGAAAGGGAGAGAGAGAGAGACAGAGAGGGAGAGAGAGAGGAGAGAGAGACAGAGAGAGAAGGTAGGGAGGAGCTGGAAGCATCAACTCCCATATGTGCCATGACCAGGCAAGCCCAGGGTTTCAAACCAGCAACCTCAGCATTTCCAGGTCAATGCTTTATCCACTGCGCCACCACAGGTCAGGCTGACTTTACATTCTGACCTTTTGTGTTAAATAGAATAGGGGTACCGTTTATTCATCTGGCTACTTCCTGCTGATTAGGGGCATCGTGGGCGGGGGGAGATCAGAAGATGGTGGCTTTGAGAGGAGTCAGGAGGAACATCTGTTTGGCTGTGAGTTGAGAAACTTCGTGGATGCAGTCCTGTAAGGAATATATATATATATATATATATATATATATATATATATATGTAATAAGGGGGATTTTTAGGGTCCAGGCTTTTGGTGAGCTTGAGATGGATGGAGTCCAGTGGTTCCAACTGCCAGTGGTCCTGCATGGAGGCAAGTTTGAGGCAAAACTGCATGTCAGGAGTGGCATAAAAAGAGGAAAAGAAGGGGTGTCCCATCCATTCCCATTACCGAGACCCATGAGGAAACTAGAGGTCCAGAGTATGATGACAAAACAGAGAAGGTAGCCCCCATGTCCACAAGAAATGAGATGGACTTACCCACTAGTTGCAGCATACCCTGGGTTCTCCGAGTCCAGGCCGTGTCCTACGAGTTTGAGAGATGTGCCCGCCTGGCTGGCTTGGCCTCCCATTTGGGTGGTTTGTCCTCCACATAGAGGCACTGAGGAAAAGCCTGTTGCCCAAAGGGGCAATTGCTCCACCAGTGACCGGGATGCTTGCAGTCAGGGCAGTGCTCAGTGGGCAGCTGCGGGCAGTGGCCCTGCTGGGAACAGTGGTCCTGCTTGCCACACTTAAAGCAAGCTGCTGTTGGGATTTCTCTTTGCAGCTTGAACTTGTGTCAGGTACTTCCTGTGCCTTGCCTCTGTTGCTCTGCAGGCCTCAGGGCTGCCACAAGAGCCTGGGTTTGGAGAGTTACCTTCTGCTGCTTGTGGGCCTGGCAAACAGCCTTAGCCTGTTTCTACTAGTTGAGACCATTAAAATCTTTAAATGACATGTTCACAGGTCCCGGAGTGGAGTTTAGGGGTTGAGAATAAAGGGGGGGGCTTGTGGGGAGCCTGGCACCTAGATCCAGCAGGAAACGCTGGAGCCAGAGGCAGGACAGGGCCAGAACTTCCTGTTAAAAAATTGGGGTTGGACTTTGGGGTCCTGCAAACCAGTGTAACAGCCAATAGTAGGTGGAGCAAGGCCTGATGGAGGAGGGACTTAAGAACACAGTGGAGAAGGAAGGGGCCCCTGGCCAGCAGGGAAAGAGAAAGAGAGACTGGTAGTGGTGAATAAGATACAGGATTTTGCAAAGGGTGGGGAAAGGGCTCTTGGAGAGAAGAGACTCGAGCGAGAGAGGTCCGCAGAGGGACCAGAGATAAGTCCCGAGAGAGAGGAGCCCCCGGGGGTCAGGCCGGAGGGGTAGAGAGTTGGGAGTCTGCAGAGAAGGAAAGATCAGGAGTGGAGGTTTTAGGTGAGGTTTCTCTGGCCAGAAACAGGGCCTGCATAGTGGGACAGACAGCAAAGAGATTAAGTACGGGTGCGCTAATAAGTTGAAGCCTTGAATGTAAGGGATCTCCAACCAGCTCCCAGGTTTTTTGGCAATAGTTAAATTGGTGAGTGTGTTAAAACCGAAAGTCCCTTCAGGAGGCTAATTCAGTGGGTTCTGTAGCCTGGCCACAGCGGAGAAGAAGAATAGTTTCTTCTTCTTTTTTTTTTTTTTTTTTTTTATATTTCTGAAGCTGGAAACAGGGAGAGACAGTCAGACAGACTCCCGCATGCGCCCAACCAGGATCCACCCGGCACGCCCACCATGGGGCGACGCTCTGCCCACCAGGGGGCGATGCTCTGCCCATCCTGGGCGTCGCCATGTTGCGACCAGAGCCACTCTAGCGCCTGGGGCGGAGGCCACAGAGCCATCCCCAGCGCCCGGGCCATCTTTGCTCCAATGGAGCCTTGGCTGCGGGAAGGGAAGAGAGAGACAGAGAGGAAGGCGCGGCGGAGGGGTGGAGAAGCAAATGGGCGCTTCTCCTGTGTGCCCTGGCCGGGAATCAAACCCGGGTCCTCCGCACGCTAGGCCAACAGTTTCTTCTTCTTTAGGGAGGGAGATTCCTGTGCCCCCACGGCTGCCCTCAGTCCTCGGAGTGGTCGGAGTTGAGTATCAGTGTCTCAAAACTCAAGCTCTGGCCACAGACAGATAAGGTAAAGTGGATGTGCTTGGGATGTCTTCACGGGCACACGCACTCGGAAAGGAAAAGATGTTTTCGTTCCTTGACGTCCTTCCCTGAAGTAGCTACGGTTTCGGACAGGGAGTCTCGGAGGAAAGAACTCAAGTGTGGCTGGGGATAGAGAACTTGCTGCACCGTGTGCCGAAGTGGGTGGAAGGTCCAGGATCCTGGTTCTTTCTCAGAGGAGACTGGAAGAGGAATGGCCCCAGCGGGTTTCTAACACGGCCTGGGTTTTCGGCACCAAACTGTAAGGTGTTTTTCCCCAGCGAGAAAGAAGAAAGGGGCTGGAGCCATGAAGTGTGGGATAATAAAAGGCTTATTGAGTACAGAGTGCTTCCCACCCGACGAGGTTCTCTGGTCCCGGGGGGCAGGGCTCAGAGAAGTCGCAAGGAGTGACCCGTGTGGGAGATATTTAAAGGGTCCCTAGGGTAGTTGAGTTAATATGACATGGTGAAATCTCACTGGCTGACGGAGGTGTTGCTCTTTTCCAAAGGGCTCCTGGGAAGTTTCTTTTGACACGCTTGGTTGTGGGCGGTCCTAGGCAAAGTTCCCGGGAGGGCCTGAGTTCCCCAATGACCATCCCCATTATCCACCGACCTTACAGGTACTACATTTATTTTAAAACTATTTAGTGCGATATTATGTGAGCTTACACTGACAGTGAGTGAAAGATACTGAGTATAACTTAAAATTCTCATAGGAAAATAATAACAAATCAAAATAGTGTTCAAATTTCCCAAATCACCATTTCAAACACAACTGAGATGATGACACTGTTAAAACTCCTCAGTGGAGAAATGGTTTTCTAATTCTTTGTGATAATTAGGCAAACATGTTTTGTAGCATATTGTGGCTCATACACACTCAATTTTCACTTCATGAGTCTGCAAATATGCTGAATTTATGTTGTGCATAAAACATCAAGCTATCATATGCAAAAATATGTGAATTTCTCACCCATATCATATCACGGAAGTGTGGTTTCTTTGTGCTTGTAAATCCAGAGAATACTATTTTGTGTAATGCATATGAAAAAACAATTAAAACATACTTTGTTTCAAAAATAAAAATAACAAAAAATAAATAAACAGAAAGAAACAAGATATCAGAATGGGGGAAAGTAAGTTTACAGTTATAATAAAATAAATAATACAATAATAAAAATAATAAAGAATAAACTGTGTTTCATGTACTTAAACTGTAAGCCTACTTTTAGCCACCCCTGTATAGTACTTAGTGATTTTAAATTAAAAACATATCTCTGGCCTGACCAGGCGGTGGCGCAGTAGATAGAGCATCGAACTGGGATGCGGAGGACCCAGGTTCAAGATCCCAAGGTCTCCAGCTTGAGTGCAGGCTCATCTGGTTGGAGCAAAAAAAAAAAAAGCTCACTGGCTGGAGCCTAAGGTCTCTGGCTCGAACAAGGGGTTACTTGGTCTGCTGAAGGCCCATGGTCAAGGCATATATGAGAAAGCAATCAATGAACAGCTAAGGTGTTGCAACATGCAACGAAAAACTAATGATTGATGCTTCTCATCTCTCCGTTCCTGTCTGTCTGTCCCTGTCTATCCCTCTCTCTGTCTCTCTCTCTGTAAAAAAAAAAAAAAAAAAAAAAAAAAATCTCTGCCTATAAAGATATTAAAATAGTAACATGTTTTTAAGGGGGGAGTTTCATTTTTACCTATATTTAATTTTTTATTTATAAGTCTAGAAATTTTAGCTAGAACATATATATTTGAAGAAATATATATTTATATGAAGGGACAGCCTTTAATCATTGCCTAAAAATTTGAATGGCATAGACCTTCAATTTCCATTTAATGCAATTAATTCTTTCTTTGCATATATTACTATTATACTTTAATAATTTGAATTCATTCCTATGTAAGTGATAGAAAATTTGATAATGCTACCTGAATACAACTTTGAGATTTGTATATTTACATATATCATTTCAAATTGTCAGATATCAAACCACACAGAATAACTACTTTCCATTTTTATTTTATTTTTATTTTCCAGTCTGCCTTTTTAATTCAATTGTGCATCTTTGGTCACTAAAAGCAATCTCAGGAATTGCTGAGTGGTTAAAAAGGGAGTCTAATGGGATCTAAAATCAATTCACAGGTCTGTCTCTGATTTACTGTGTGTGTGACTTTTGCTGCCACTAAAATATCATGAAGCTGATTTCTTCAACATTATTATACCTCAAGATTTCTCTGTGACTTAAAAGTACTCACCTAATACACACTATGCATATTCACTTTAAAATAGATTTCTGATTAAGAAATACAAGACTAGCTTCTATTTCAATGAATTAGTTCACTTAAGATTATCACAAAGCTTTATACAGAGGGTAAAAGTCTGGATCTTTCTAGTGTTACTAATGCAGTTTTGTATACATGCCAGGGTTCAAGCTCCTTTTAAGTGCTTTTATCCTGGCAAACTTTTCTTCTTTTGATTTATATTTTGTTGGCATTAAATAGCTGTCTTACCTCATATTCAAACTACTTAACCTGGTTAGGGTGGATGCATAGTGTCCTAAATTTACTTGCCCTTAGCTGGACAACATTTTGAAGACAACTTTAAGATCTATAGGGAAAAATACCTATTCTTTGTATTCTATCATACTAGATAGCAATCTTAGATACTGCTTTGATATTACAGCAAATTTTTGCTGATAGAAATATAGAATTGTTTGTAATTTTTGCTAAAATTGCACAGTATCTTAAATATATGCAAAAATATCTTTTTTTTTCCCCTAGCATAAGGTGTAGTGTCTTATCTGACAGAGGAATGGGGCTCGGTTATATAACTGCTAAGCATAACATTACCTTTTTATCATGCAAAAATCCAAGACATTAGAAGTGAACCAATGCACCCTGGTTTATAAGCTGAAGCAGAGCAATCAGTTGTTTCCAGTCTCTTGATTAATATCAACTTCAGGTGAAATAATAAAAAAAAAATGATGAAATGTTGTATTTGCCGTATGAATGACAAAAATTTTATTATTTTATTCCTACTCACTTTTCTACCTTGTTTTTATTAAAGTCTGAAATTGTCAGTAAACTCTTAAGACTTATTTTTCAATTATGTTGCTAAGAAAAATAGTGTGATTTGGAACATTTTAGTACAAAAAAATTAAGTTGGAAAAAGCTGATATAAGTATTTCAGCACAATACTACACTGAACACAAAGCTCAGCAATATATAATATCGTATTTTTTAAAAAATTATATGTCCAGAGTTTAACTGTGACCACAATTTCCATAAAATTCTTGCTCAAAATACATGCTCAAAAAAGCTTACAGTTACTGTATAGCTCTTCTAACTCCTACTTTTCACTTTATAATACAGGAAATTTAAACTCAGATTGGTTAAATAGTATTCTCAAATTCCATGACTACTTACTGGTAAAAACTGAGCTTAAATTCAAGCTCCTGACAGCTAATTCAGTCATTCACTTTCATTGCCAAATATGTAAAACCACATGGAAGCCACAATTTCCCATGTACTCAAGGTGTTTGTAAAGTTTTCTTTTTACACAAAATTAAAATAAAATAAATAAACGTGTGACATTAGAAATTATTTTTAAAAGATGATTGTCTTTTGTTTTATCTCCATGCATCATGGTCTAATTATTAAGTGTATCATGTAAATTCAGGGAAAATTTTTATGATATTTTTCTCACACACACAAAATAATATCTATTGCTAATGAATCCATTGTCTCTTCAAAATAGGTAAAATTGTAGTGAGTTGTCAATACTATACATTATTTTTTTTGTATCCTAAAAGTAGCTGGATTTAAGATGATTTCTATTGAAGCAATCAACACATATCAAATATTATCAAAGAAAATAACTAAAAACATTAAGAAAGCATCCTGAACACAGGAAGCATGCAAAATTTCACCTACACACCTCTGAGTACAATGGACAAGAATGACTGAATGCTTTGATCTCTCCTGGATAACATGAAAGAGTAAAAGGGAAAAGGGCAACATCTGTTAGAGGAAAGGTTTAGTGAACAAGGTGAATTCTAGTGGAGTGTTGACACAGAGCATGAGAAAAGAAAAAATACAGAAACAAAGTTATTAATAATCACAGACATCAATAGGTACAAAGAGATAAAGTCTGCTTTAGAAAGAAAGGTAATAAATGCAATTTGATTTATATTTAAAGTATTTATAATTCCTATAGTATTCTCTACAAGTGTTTTCAATAAAATATTTATGTATAATGTATATATATACAATCTTTGCATATAATATTATATATAATATTATTATATGAACTCTGTTTATACCCATAGTGGATAGAAACATCTTAGAAAATATATATGATGGTATGATATAAAAATTATCTTAATTTAGGTTGAGCATATATTTATAATTATAGACTTTAGTCTGTTGTCCATTTAAGAAGGAATATTTATTGTGGGCAAAGTGATTGTTTTGAAAAAGATCAGTTTTATATACAGATGGAATTTGCCTGGGCATTGTCCATCACTCAACTATTGCAAATATCCAAAGCAAACATCTTTTCATCAGTGCTTTACAAATATGAGACTTTCAGGTTTGTGAGTTTTTATATCCCAAAGGGTGGTGCTGTTGTTGTTGGTGGTTTTGTTTTTAGAATCAATATCATATTATGCTGTTATAAATATAAATTTTTCTATCACATAATTTAGTGTTTTCTAAGATTCTGAATATTCCAGCAGCTGTTCCAAACCTTATGTCTGGTAGATAACATGCACATGTGTGACATTCTTTTGTGACCATGCCTGTTATCATAAACACAAGAAAATTTTGGAATACACATGGATAGAATAATGACATTAGAGCCTTAACCTTGACAATTAATGACTGAGGAGTCTTAATCTTAAATTGACCATAATTTCTTTTGAAATATAATAAAAAAAAGAAAACTTTTGAAAGCATATATACTTTAACCTTAGGAAAGTGATCCAAGTTTGAGGTCAGAGAAAGTGAATCATTGGCAAAAAAAAATGGCAAGAAATCATGATCTTAGATGTAGTAAAAAGTGTTTAGAAAACAATAAAAGGAAGATATTTGCCTCTAAAATCATGCTTGTATGTAATAGGCACTTTTGCTGGACACTAGACCAGAGGTGTAAAGGTCACCCAGAAACATATGGTAACACTTGATGAAATAATATTCTTAACTCACATCCCACTCTACCTTCCCCTTCCTCACTGCCACCACTTGCCCTGTTCAGTCTGGAAGACATTTATGTATCTTCAGAAAGTAAATGGTAGCCCATCACCTCGGCATTCCCTGGCCTCCTTTTAATCCTAGCAGTTAGGGAAATCTGCTTTTGGTCTTGCTCTCTCCTACTTCTGTATCCTTATTCAGACCACTCTCTCATTCCCCTCTCCTGACACTGTGGGGTCCCCTTTCCTCTTTCAGCTGCTTTTCCTTCTATACTCTCTTCTGGTCTTTGCATTTACTGTTTCTGGTTCCTGTACATATCTTCCTTCACATTTGCTTTAATAAATTCACCTCATTCCTCTGATCTCAACTCAAGCATTGCTTCCTTAGGGCAAGTTTCCCCAACTTCTTTTGACTGAAGGTAATGCTACTGTTGTACATACTTTTATAGCAACATGGGTGAAGAGGCAGTTTAGTAAATATATACATGTATTGTAAGAAGTCTTGTAATAACGATTATAGAAGTATTTAATATATGTATTTGCTGGTAGGATTCATGTCACAAACTCTGAACTGTTGAGGATCATCTTTATTTCCCAAGGGTTAATTATTCTTATGTTTTTCCTGTGCAAAAAGCCACAAGGTACAAATTAGAATGAGAACATAAAGTGAAAATTCAGCCAGTTTTAAACCCTTAAATAACACTAAATAGTCTCTTTAAAAGTTAGTAAATACACATACTTCAGTACTAGCAGTTTTATACATTCGACTTCTATCTCTACTTTCATGTCAGGAATAAGCCATAATGATTAACATACAAATATGCTGAAATTCTAGCCCTTTTTGTTGTTGTTGATAAAATTGTTTTATCCCTCATATGTATATGGCCTAACTAGAGAATAGATTTAAGTTAAATTTTCACAATAACATTTTCACAAATCTGCTATTGAAAATTATTCTGCTGTTAGAAGCCTTATGTAGCAAGTCAGGAGAAAAATATTTGGGTGGTATACATGACCAAGCATAAAGGGCAGGGGTAACAAAGGGAAGGAGAAAAGGTGAAGAGGAAAAGACAGAAGGAATTAAGGAAGAAATATGCTACAAAATCCATTTTGATAAAACAGGTTGGGTTAATAATAAATTGACTGCATAATAATAGTAACAAAAATAACGTTTATTAATTTTTACTTGGGGCTCTTTGTTCAAAATAGATAAAAAATTCTTTGCAGATTTTAATATTCTGAGTCAAATAGGGTACATATTCTCTGGATGCTGTCACTCATAACCTAACATGTTAAAATCTTCATGTCACTCCTGCGGACTGATACACAGGAAGCAATAAATATAATGAGCGATGTTCACAGCAGTCTTCTTCCTGACAGTGTAGGGAAGTGGGAGTTGTAAGGTGAGAGGGCAAAGGAGACAAGTAAGAAGGAAGGAAGGCAGAAATATGTGCACGCTAACATTCAAATGATAACTGAAGGTAGTATTACAAGAAAACTGTGCTCTATTGTTTGAGTTTCGAATTAAAGCTCTCTGAGGATAAAGGCAAATTTTATTTTAGTAAAAGAACTGCCTTTCATCTTCCCCCATCAGAATTTAATTGGCAGGAGATGACACAACCCGCATAACAATCAGGTATTTCAGAAGTTGAGCAATTTGACAGGGAGCAAGTTTCCTTGACTCTTTTTAAATGCCTTTGTCTCTTCTTGGTGAACAGCATGCATTTGGCATGTGTAAAACATGAAGTCACTAATGCTGTCAGAGAATAGATGTTGGGGTGACTAGAATTCAGACTTTAGTATTTAGCAAAGTGTACAGTTATATAAAAATGCAACCTAATGTTTGTCTATTGGGGAAAAATGACATAATATTACGGCATTTAATTTTATTCATAACCTACTGATATTGATTCTAGATAAAGCATCTCAGAATTCTACAATGCTTCGCAGGTTAGAAAAAGAGAATTATAATCAAAATCACTACCTGCTTTTGACAGACTCAAAATACTGAAGAAAGCTTTTCACTTTTGTGTTACTAAAAAAATTAATTTCTGGATATTCATTGTGACAAATTTATAGCTATTACCTAAAACTTGAGTCAAAGTAAATCAGTTTTCTCTAAGCCTGGTTGACTTTTTAGAAACTACTTTAAATTAAGTACAGTATTAGCTAGATCAAGATTTAATTATATTGTTTTACCTCAAAGATATATTGTAATCCAATGTGTTTAACCTCGTAAAGCACTCTGCTGAATAAATTCTGAATTGTGACATGAAATACTTCTCATTCTAATCTCCTCCCACCTCCTTAATCTAGCATCCCACCTGGTAAAATGTGTTCTTTTAGTTCAGAGGTTTTCCCTTCATGGTAGATATGAAATATACAGTATGTTGTGTAAAAGCATATATATTTTTTACCTACTTACACAAATTATACAGCACAATGTCTGATATATTTTAGATACTTGCTAATATTTAATAATTATAGTAAACAAATAGCCACTAGTATTGGTTATTATAACTTTAATAGTATTGGTCTTAAATAGTCTTGTTTATAATAGGAAAAAATCACAGTTAAAAGCATGCATTTGATTCCACTTTATTTTCTTTCTTCTAGATAGGTATAACCTTAAGTGCCATTTTACTTTCCTTCTTCAACTCTATGTTGTGTATTTCCTTTTCTTTGAATTTGGGTTGAATCCATCTTCCTTGCATAGAAAACACGCTATTTGCCATTTGGTTAGCCATTTCTACACACATATTTAGGCAAATCTTATGTAAATAGATTTGCATTACCTTTCCATTTTTTAAGGAGAAAGCATAAAAGAATACATGTTTTAGAAATGAAAAGGGACTTCTCATGACTTAGCAGTATTGATGGTCAAATTTCTAACTATTTATTAAACACAAATGTTGATCTTTCCTTATGAGATACTTAAACTGATTTACCTAGTTCCTGACCTTCCATGATTTTACTTATAAAGTTCTTACCAACTGCTTTCCATTCAAACTTCAAATCTGAGTACACTTATAGCTCCACTGCAATCTAAAAAGTAAAAATTATATTTTATGATATTGGAATTATTTTATTCATCAAAGAATATATAAGATCAAACTTCAAAAATTTTCAAAATTTTCTTAACACAATTTTCTGGCTTATATTCTATGACAGACCTAACATAAAATATTTTATGTCATAATAATAATAAGATTTTTAAATGTATTATCCTAATATAAATTTTTAAATGCTCTACTTACTCTGACTTATATATCTCTTAAATAGTTCAACTTTATAAATCAAATTTGCATTATCGGTATATTACATAACTTTTCTTTATAGCTGCAATCAATTTGTAAAGTATACCTTATAATGAGTTTATCCTAAGAAATTCTAATAACTCCTTTGAAAATGACTGTTTTTATTAGATATTTAGATAATATGAAATCAGAGTATAACTATGTAATTTAGGTATATATCATCTCAGTCAAGTAACTGAAGGGGGATAGATTGATTAATGGGTATATTAAAATCTATAATTGCACTAATATCAGTGAGTTTACCATTATCTATTTTTTATCTATAAAATAATAATACTCGAAGTCTGGTATTTGTCAAAATACTAATAGCTAACAAGTTTTGTAGATTTTGTACCTATGAAGTTAAAAATACTCTTGTTGAAGGATTTACCACCAATAAAGAATTGCTTTATTTTTTAAATGGCAAAATTTGTACCAGTTATAATAATGACAATATGTATAACATATATTCTTCTGAAAGTGGAGTAACAAACAGAATACTAAGATCTTGAGAATTCTGGTCCTTCTTAAGGAGAAGAATTTTACACTGTTCTGAAAACATGCTGCAAAATAGTGCTTGAGATAGTTGTTTACATATAATGGTTCACCTTTCCGACCAGCTCTAAATTGACTCATCATTGGGTCTTAGAAGAATCTTTACTCCAATGTCTATTTCACTCAGTCTAAGCCCAAAACATCAAGAAAATAACTTTTTTTGAACAAATAAGACCCTCTTCTCATTGTTTCAAATGCTGAAAAAGTTGTACCATTAAACATTATTCAGAGAAACACAGAGCCCTCTAAATAATGAAGAGATAATTATATCTCATTTTTTTTTAAATATAAGTTCTCAAACTAATATTTCATATTATGGTGGTTTCGTTTTGGGGGCAGAAAGTTGGTAAAAATAAATAGGTTCATGCATTCAAAAAAATTTTTTAATATTCAATTTTATAGTCAAAGGAAGATCAAGTATTCTAAAATCTTTAAGTAGATGTGAAAATGTATTCATAATCAGCACACAACACACACAGAATACCATTTGTGTCATATTAAGAACAATGATAAATAAAATTGAACTACACACAGGAATCTTACCCTCATTCCTAGTCAGAGACATAAAACCATCATGATCAGCAAACATATTTTCAACAAATACTTTTTGTGCTCATTTGATAATGCTAACAACATCATGAATTTACAGATAAAAAGTAAATTTCTGCCCTCAGAACTGCATGGGCATATGAAAAATAAATAATCTGTAACATAAAGCAATGACTTGTTATAATATAGTTATGAATAACGTACTACAGAAGTCCTGATTTTAGAATATACAATTTTGACTAAGAGTATTTGAGCTACTTCCAAAGAAGACCAAGCCATGAATATGGTCATTTCAGAAAATGGGATGAACACTTCAAGTCACAGAGGAACAGGTATAAAACAAAATACAAAAACATGGGTGGAAGCCGACGATAGTGAAAGAATACAATACTATAGTGCAACAGGTTTTCAAGAACAGAGGTCAATGGGAATGAAGTGTTCAGGAAAGGTTTTAAGAGAATAGTAATAATAACAATTAAGCAACAACTATAAACGACTATTTTGGTGTTATTCTTGAACACTTTTCTAACATAAGTGCTGTTTATCCCCCAGATCTCTACTTAGCTGTCCTGTCAGGGAAGTTTTCTCTGGCCAGGCCATTCCCAGTCTTCACCCAAGTTAAATCACCATCTTATTTTTCATAGGATATTGTCTTTTAGAAATACTATACATTAAAATTGCAGGAATATTGTATAAGTATTAGTTTAAAGGCTATCTTTTCTACAAAACTCTTAAGTGCCTGAGGAGAGTACTGGATCTGTTTTGATCAGCTTTGCAACCTCAGCCCCTGGCATCAAGTAGGATCAAGAAAAATACTGTAGAAATTAAAGATTATTCAACCTGTTGTATTATATATTCAAACCTGTTTCTCCAGTCTATCATTTACACAAACCTCTCATTATCATTTTTAAGCATAGGAAGAAACAAGTTAAAACAAATTTTGGTAGAGCAAGATTTGGAAATAGTAGTTCCTTGTTCTTAGAATGTTTTTTTAGTACACTAACCACATCATTTCTGTTATGAATTTTAAAAATCATGTTTTATGTAGCAACAACTTGAACAGTTAACCTTACTATCTTCTAATATAAGACCTTGGCCATGCTTATTATTACTGTAAATTCCAGTTTTGTTCATTATTGGTTGTACGACTTGGAGCATAAGCAGTCTCCTTAAATGTCAAATGAAGAAAAAAATGTCAACCACATAACTCATTTTTGAGGAATAATAAATATAATATGGTATAAAAATAACAATAATAAGAATAATGACAAAGATTTTATATGTTGTAGTCATATAGGAGAAAACAGCCTTGGGGAGGGGAAGGTCAAAGTCACACAATTACAGAGCAACAGAGCCTGGACTAAAACCCAGGTGGTCTAGTTCAGAGACTGTGAAAGTGTCCAGCACAGGAACTAGTATCTTCCTATGTTCTCAATTTATCTGCTGTAATTTAATGCTAGTTCTGGAGAAAGGGCTGGCCAAGTCAACACGGGTAGTAGGGACTGTAGTAGCTATATCAACAGCAACAGGCTTTATGCCTTTGATATTCATGCTCTGGTTCTATGAAGTTATGAAACAAAGTACACACAGACAATTTATAACAGCAACAGGAGTTGGGAAAACAAGAAAAACAACATTGCTCTGACCTCTTCTCTGATCTCGTGCAGCTGCTTATCTTTGAGTGTTGAGGCAATTATAATGTACCCAACAATAGCAAAGAAAAAACCCAGTAAAGTTAAATGGAAGGCAAGTAGTCTGGGTTGACCATATATTTAAATTTCAGATATAATTGCCTTTTACAAAAAACAGGTTGCCAAAGCTTCTAACAACCAGCTGTGATTCCCTGTTAAGTCATTCGTATGTATCTTTTCCTTTTCGTGTTATTTATTTTTAAAAGGGCAAGGGGGATACAAAATATTAGTGGAGATGATGGCTTTATTTATTTTTAAAATAGTAAAAAAGGTACAAAAATTAAGAGTAATAAATAAGATGCTTAAGATAAAATTAGTTTTATAATATAAGTAGTTCCGCAAATGTATTCCGTGTTTTCTAATTGGTAAATATTATTGAACTTTTATCTGCAAAAACATTCATAATTTCAAAATTTCAAGTTATGCTATAATTTAGAACGTTTAACCCACAATTCAGAATATTCCTCAATTTAGTTCCTCTCGTTTCTCTTTACTTGATCTTGCAGCAGTTTTTCATTTCCATTTGTGTTGACTTGCTGCCCTCATCCCAGTCCATTACGTTACTTTTTTCTTCCAGAAGTGTCTAAGATTTTACAATCAGTTTCAAAGCTCTGTGTAATATGATATCCTCCTACTTCTATGTTCTCATTTCCTAAGACTCCCCCTCTCATCCTTCCTTTGGTCCTCCTAAACTTCAATATAGTCAGTCCATTGATGCTGTTAGCCAAAAATACCTCATTCCAAATGTAGTATCCTCCCTCGCTACTATTGACATATACTTAATTCTTCACATCCCTCCAGAAACCCACTTTGTTAAGCATCATATTACATAGGCATTTCCTGTAACTTTATTTTTTTTCAGATGGTAACATCTTTGACAATGGATAATAATGGTGAGAAGCAGTTTACAGTAGGTTTCAGAATATTTGACAGTCTGTATCTATCAAGACAAAAGTAATTCACTTGCTGTTGAGAATATACCCACACCTCAGTTTGCTCGTATTCAGAAATTTTGACTTCAGTGTTAGAATATTTGAAGCAAATGAGTGTTGTGCCTTTTTATAAATCAACTAGATAACTGCCTAATTTTCCATCTTTGCTTAAGGCTCTGGCAAATTTGAGTATCTTCAAATAACAATGAGCTAGACTTCTAATATATACCATATCTGAGCTCATGAATGTAAATGATCAGAGGCTAAACTCAAATTTAAAAAAAAAGTTTTATTTTTTAAAATCACAAAATAAAACAGCTTTCTAAGAAAATGTTTTGCCTTTTGGGGGAGGATTTTGAAATATCCTCTAGAGCTGCAATATTACACTGCTAACTAATGTACTAGATGAATAACCCCCTTTAAAAATTCTTGCGATTCTATATTTGCTCTCAGATATTCTAAGCAACATGGGTTTAAATAATTTTTTTCTGATTTTTGATAAATTCAATAACTATTTCATGCTATAAGCAATTTCACCTAATTTTTAACACATTAATTCCCAGTTCACTGTCTCAGTTTAATTATCCAGCAAGCTGATTCGTCTGCTTTATATTCTCAAATGTTTCTGAGTGAGAATTTTTAAAGCAAAATATACAGAAAAACAATTCATTAGTTAAGCAAAATATTCCTACTGTGTCACTATCTTAATTTTATAATAACTTTTAGATAAAATATAAATATAATATTATCTTAGATCTACTTCGTTAATTTACTTAAAGTATGTATGATTATTTTGAAGATTGTATGGAGACATTAGCCAGGTAGTCAGGTTTAGGTCATTATAATTCATTTTTTAAAAGCATTATTAGGACAATAAATAAAACTTAGATGCATGAAAGAGGTAAATTGAGAACTTTTAAAAGTGTAAATCCATCTATCAAATTAAAGTCAACTAAAAAATCCAAAAGACATTACATGATAATCGCTGAAATTGCACTGAACTGGTTGTGCCTCTAAGCCTACCACACAAACCACCGTTTGATGAGCACTGGTACTCAGACAAGCAGAATTCCCAGTTTACAGAGGGTCAGCCAACAAAAAGAAACATCAGATAATTTAAATGACAACTGGTATATAATTGTATATAGAATGATGTTTTGTATATAATTAATTATTAATATAGGAGTAAATATTGTAACAGTAACCCACAAAGGTTAGATGAACAAAAGGCAGGATTATTTGGTGGAAAAGGTTCCAAACTTATAATGTTGAATAATCACTTGTTTCTCTCTGAACTTCAGTGATTATATCTATTTTAATGTATTATAAAAATAGTAATATTAATAAATTTAAAATATCTAGAAGTTATGGCTATTACCTTATATTTGAATCAGTAATCATCTTGGTTTTACTTATATTTATTAAAAACAATTTTTTAAAAATATGCACATTTTAAAGAAATATAGTCTTGTTATTTTTAGTTAATTATATTAGTATATTAGTAATAATAAATACATAAATTATATATAATCTATATAGTGAACCATTTCTTTCAACAGTTTCATAATTTAATGTCTTTTAATATAAATTTAAAGGCAGAAAATATTACCAGAAATTGGTTTATTTAGCAAAAAAAATTTTAAGTGATCTGTTTTCAATCAGGTTTGAACCATTTCAACAATTATGTTTTTAAATGATTCTATATTTTTTTATGAAGAAAATGTTCAACAGCTTAAATTTCAATATCAAATTTGAATATGATTTTTTATTATAACTACAATAACAGTAATGTATATATAGCATTAGTGATTAATATTACGTTATTTAAGTGATTCTATGAAAATCAGGCAGTATTTAAATATATAATTTTTAAAGTATAGATGACTTCACTGACATTATGATATGTATTATTTTAATTTTGCCACAGTATCAAAGTGTAATTTTTCTGTCCATGTGCAGATTTTGGATAGCTTGACTTTCTTGTGATTTTGAGTTCATAATTCATCTATAAGAATTTCTTTAACTCAAAAGCTAATCACATTATAGACTTTACCTATAGATTTTCTATATTCTTTACCTATAGATTTTCTATATTCTTTACCTATAGATTTTCTATATTCAAGATGCTTATAGATTGTCCTTTGTCACTCCTCTAGTGGACATGAGATGTAAATTTTAATAAGCATAACATAAATTTTCTTTAAAAGTTAGGGAGCACTATTATTATGTAATATCATAAATAAAATGAATTAAAGAAAATATATTTCTCAAATACCTTTACTTTTTTAGTAATATAGGATTCTTCAATGATGACAATAACATCAGAAATCATCTAAATTTATTAGGACTTACTATTCCACAATTAACCCAATGCATTTTCATTATCTTTCCCACTCTCGTTAAATCATCTTGAGCTCTTTCCACTTTTCATTTTTTCACAATAATTTGCAATTTGAAAATGAATAAGGCCCTGGCCAATGACTCAGTGGATAGAGCATTGGTCTGGCATATGAATGTCCTGGGTTTGATTCCCGGTCAGGTAACGCAGGAGAAATGATCATCTGCTTCTCTTCCTTTCCCTCTTCCCCTTCTCTACCTCTTCCCCTCCTGTACCCAGTGACTCGATTGTTCAAAAATGGCCTGGGGCACTTAGGAAAGCTCCATTAAAGCATCAGCATCACACACTAGAAATGACTCAGTACTTGAGCACTGGCCCCAGACAGGGATGCTGGGTGGATCCCGGTCAGGGAAAAATGAATGAAATACATGCAATATATTCTACTCTTTCAAAGCATAGAACTCTTGCCTTTGTATGCTGGCATACAACAGTACCACAGATAATTAAGATGACAAAACAGAAGTAAAGGAAGCAGCATTAAAGTTAAACTATGGCACCTGATCTGTGATGGCACAACAGATAAAGATTCGATCTGGAATGGTCAGCGGTTTGAAACACCAGGTTTGCCAGGTCAAGCACATAGGAGAAGCAACTACTATGAGCTGATGCTTCCTGCTCTTCCTCACCCTTCTCTCTCTCTTTACAAAAAAAATAAAATAAAAATAATAATAAAAAATAAGAAAGCAAAACTGTGGAGCAGAGAGAGAAGATACTCAAAAGTTAGAATCGTTTTTAAATGCATTTTTATTCTAACCATGGGAAAAGCCATCCTCAAAAGTGTTCTCAATAGTGTTAGAAAGAAAAAAAAGGAATGAGGCAGAAACTAAGACAGGGGACCTTTAATTAATCTCAAAATTAAAGTGTTGTTTTCTTTTTATGTTTGTTTCTTTTTGTTCTTTTTTATTGTTTTTTTTGTTTGTTTTAAAATATTTATTTTCAAACTATTACATTTTCCCTTCATTTAAATAGAGGTGAGGATGTGATTTGGTACGAGTGAAATAAACATAGACTTTGGACTTCAGTTTAAATTTCAGTTTCCTCCTTTTTGAGTGTAAAGTTTTAGGCTGGTCTTGTAACCTCTGTTAGCCCAAGTTTTCATTTTTATTTTATTTTACTTGATTTTATTTTTAATTTTAATGGAGTGACATCAATCAATCAGGGTATATAGGTTCAGAGAAAACATCTCCAGGTTATTTTGACATTTGATTATGTTGCATACCCTTCACCCAAAGTCATATAGTCTTCCGTCACCTTCTATCTGATTTTCTTTGTGACCCTCCTCTTCCCCCCAACCCCTCTCTCTCTTCCCCCACCTCCTTCTTTCTCCTTCCTAACCCCAGTAACCACCACACTCTTGTCCATGTCACTGAGTCTCATTTTTATGTCCCACCTATGTATGGAATCATATAGTTATTAGTTTTTTTCTGATTTACTTATTTCACTCAGTATATTGTTATCAAGGTCCATCCAAGTTGTTGTAAATGATCCAATGTCATCATTTCTTATGGCTGAGTAGTATTCCATAGTGTGTATGTACCACATCTTCTTTATCCAATCATCTAATGAAGGGCTTTTTAGTTGTTTCCATGTCTTGGCCACCGTGAACAATACTGCAATGAACATGGGGCTGCATGTGTCTTTATGTACCAGTGTTTTTGAGTTATGGGGGTATATTCCCAGTAGAGGAATTGCTGGGTCATATGGTAGTTCCATTCTTAATATTTTGAAGAACTGCCATACTTTCTTCCATAGTAGTTGTACTACTTTACATTCCCACCAACAGTGGATGAGGGTTTCTTTTTCTCCACAGCCTCTCCAACACTTGTTATTACCTGTCTTGCTGATAATAGCTAATCTAACAGGTGTGAGGTGGTATCTCATTGCAGTTTTGATTTGCATTTCTCTAATAGCTAGTGAAGATGAGCATCTTTTCATATATCTGTTGGCCATTTGTATTTCTTCCCAGAAGAAGTGTCTGTTCCTATCCTCTTTCCATTTTTTTATTGGATTGTTTGCTTCTTTGTTGTTGAGTTTTACGAGCTCTTTGTATATTTTGGATATTAGGCCCTTATCTATGCTGTTCTTTGAAAATATCATCTCCCATTTAGTTGGTTGTTTTGTTGTCAGTTTCTCTTGCTGTGCAAAAGCTTCTTAGTCTGATGTAGTCCCATTTATTTATCTTTGCCTTCACTTCCCTTGCCTTTGCATTCAAATTAATAAAGTGCTCTTTGTAACAAAGGTCCATGAGTTTAGTACTTATGTTTTCTTTTATGTAATTTATGGTTTCAGGTCTTATGTTTAGGTCTTTGATCCATTTTGAATTAATTTTAGTACAAGGGGACAAACTGTAGTTGACTTTCATTCTTTGGCATGTGGTTTTCCAGTTTTCCCAGCACTGTTTGTTGAAGAGGCTTTCTCATTGTGTGTTGTTGGCCCCTTTATCAAAAATTATTTGAGCATATACATGTGTTTTATTTCTGGGCTTTCTAGTCTGTTCCACTGGTCTGAGTGTCTATTTTTTTGTCAATACCATGCGGTTTTGATTATTGTGGCTCTATAATATAATTTGAAGTCAGGTATTGTAATGCCCCCAGCTTCGTTCTTTTTCCTTAGGATTTCTCAGGCTATTCGGGGATTTTTATAGTTCCATATAAACCTGATGATTTTTTCTTCCATTTCTATAAAAAATGACATTGGAATTTTGATGGAATTGCATTAAATTTGTATATTGCTTTGGGTAATATAGTCACTTTGACTATATTTATTCTTTCTATCCAAGAACAAGGAATATTTTTTTATTTTATTATATCTTTTTCAATTTCCCTTAACAGTGCTTTGTAGTTTTCATTATACAGGTCCTTACGTTCTTTGTTATGTTTATTCCTAGGTATTTTATTTATTTTTTTGTTGCAGCTATAAAAAGGATTGTTGGGGTTTTTTTGTTTTGTTTTTTTTTAGCTCATTTTCTGATGTTTCATTGTTGGCATATGGAAAGGCAATGGACTTTTGTATATCAATTTTGTATCCTGTGACCTTACTGTATTGGTTTATTCTTTCTAGTAGTCTTTTTGTGGAGTCTTTGGGGTTTTTGATGTACAGGATCATATCATCTGCAAAAAGTGAAACCTTTACTTCTTCTTTCCCAATATAAATGCCTTTTACTTCTTTCTCTTGTCTGATTGCTCTGGCCAGAACTTCTAGCACTACATCGAATAGAAGTGGAGAGAGTGGACAACCTTGTCTTCTTCCTGATTTTAGGGGAAAAGTTCTCAGTTTTATGCCATTTAATATGATGTTAGCTGATGGTTTATTATAGATGGCTTTTATCATGTTGAGATATTTTCCTTCTTTACCCATTTTGTTAAGTGTTTTAAACATAAAATGGTGTTGTATTTTATTGAATGCCTTTTCTGCAGCTATTGATAAGATTATATTGTTTTTGTTCTTTATTTTGTTGATATGGTGTATTATGTTAACCGTTTTACATATGTTGAATCATCCTTGTGATTCTGGAATGAATCCCACTTGCTCATGATGAATTTTCTTTTAATGTGTTGTTGTAGTCTATTTGCTAGTATTTTTTTATTATTTTGCATCTGTATTTATTACAGATAATGGTCTGTAGTTTTCTTGTTGTGCGTTGTCCTTGCCAGGTTTCAGTATGAGAGTTATGTTGGCCTCATAAAATGTGTTTGGAAGTATTGCTTCTTCAATTTTTTGGAAGACTTTGAGTAGATTAGGAACCAAGTCTTCTTTGAATGTTTGATAGAATTCACTAGTGTAGCTGTCTGGGCCTGGACTTTTATTTTGGGGGAGGTTTTTAATAGTTGTTTCTATTTCCTCCCTACTATGGGTCTGTTTAGGCTTTCTGCTTCTTCATGACTTAGTCTAGGAAGATTGTATTGTTCTAGGAATTTATCCATTTCTTCTAGATTGTTGAATTTGGAGGCATATAGTTTTTCATAACATTCTACAATAATTCTTTGTATATCTATGATGTCTGTGGTGATTTCTCCTCTTTCATTTTGGATTTTGTTTATATGAGTCCTTTCTCTTTTTTCCTTGGTGAGTCTTGCTGCAATTTTGTTGATCTTTTCAAAGAACCAGCTCCTTGTTCTATTAATTTTTCTATAGTTTTTCTGTTCTCTATTTTGTTTATTTCTGCTCTGGTTTTTATTATTTCCTTTCTTCTGCTGGTTTTGGGTTGTCTTTGTTTTTGTTTTTTTCCCTAGTTCCTTAAGATGTGAAGTTAAGTGGTTTACTTGGCCTCTCTCTGTTTGTTCATATAGGCCTGTATTATATGAACTTCCCTTTGCTGCATCCCAAAGATTCTGATATGTTGTATTGTTATTTTCATTTGCCTGTATATATCTCTTGATCTTTGTGCTTATTTCTTCTTTGACCCACTCATTTTTTAAAAGTATGTTTTTTAGTTTCCACATTTTTGTGGGTTTCTTTACCTCTTTTTTGCAGTTGAATTCTAGTTTCAAGGCTTTATGATCAGATAATATGCTTGGTATAATTTCAATCTTTCTGAATTTGTTGATGTTATTTTTGTGGTTCAACATATGGTCAATTCTTGAGCATTTTCCATGTACACTAGAGAAAAATGTATATTCTGTCACTTTGTGATGAAGGTCCTGTAGATGTCTATCATTTCCAATTACTTTAGTGTTTCATTTAAGGCAAATATTTCATTATCAATTTTCTGTTTGGATGAACGATCTGGAGTTGTTAGTGGTGTATTGAGGTCTCAAAGTATGATTGGAATTTTGTCAGTTTTTGTGCTTAGGTCAATCAGTATCTGTCTTATATATTTTGGTGCTCCTTGGTTTGGTGCATATATATTAAGAAGTGTTATGTCTTCTTGGTTCAGTGTCCCCTTTATCATTATGAAATGACTGTTTTTGTCTCTGACTACCTTTGCTGTCTTGTAGTCAGCATTGTTAGATATTAGTATTGCACACCTGCTTTTCTTTGGATGTCATTTGCTTGGAGTATTGTTTTCCAACCTTTCACTTTGAATTTATTTTTATCTTTGTAGCTTAAATGTGTTTTTGTAGGTAGTATACAGTTGGATTTTCTTTTTAAATCCATTCTGCTACTCTGTGTCTTTTTATTGGTGAGTTCAAACCATTTACATTTAGTGTAATTATTGACATTTTAAGGTTTCCTATTGTCATTTTATAAATTGCTTTCTGATAGTTTTGTATCTTGTTTGATTCTTCTCTTTTTTTTTTCTATCATTTGTTTTTGTTTGGTTGTAATCCATACTTCTTTTCTCTGTTACTTCTTTTTTCAAGTCATGTACTTCTGTGTTGGTTTTTTCAGGGGTAGTTACCATTAAGTAATGCAAAGCATACATATCATGTTCATTGTAGTACATTATCTCATGAATGCTTCTGCACTTCGTCCTCCTTTGCTACTGTTAATCTTTGTCCTCTCCTCTTTTTAATTTTTTTGTCACAGATTAATCTTGTTTATATTGCCATCTTGATGGAGCTTTTACTTGTAGTTTTGTTTTGTTTTGTTCTTTGTGTCTGGTTGGAAAACCCCCTTTAGTATTTCCTGAAGTGTAGGTGTTCTGGTGATAAATTTCCTCATCTTTTCTGTATCTGTGAATGTTTTTATTTCACCTTTGTATTTGAAAGATAGCTTTTATGGGTATAGTATTTTTGGCTGGAAGTTCCTCTCTTTCAGAACTTTAAATATTGAGGTCTACTCTCTTCTAGCTTGTAGAGTTTCTACTTAGAAATCTGTTGATAATTTTTTAACAGTTTTTTTAAATTTATTCATTTTAGAGGAGAGAGAGAAAGAGAGAGAGAGAGAGAGAAGGGGGGAGGAGCAGGAAGCTTCAACTCCCATATATGCCTTGACCAGGGAAGCCCAGGGTTTTGAACCAGCAACCTCAGCATTCCAGGTCGACACTTTATCCACTGCACCACCACAGGTCAGGCTAATCTGTTGATAATTTAATTGGCCTTTCTTTATATGTTGTATTCTTCTTTTCCCTGCTGCCTTGAAAATTTTTTCTTTGTCATTGATTTGTGCCAATTTCATTATGATGTGCCTTGGAGTAGAATTTGTTAGAGTTAGGATAACTTGGTGTTCTGTTTGCTTCTTGAATTTGAGGCTTTAGTTCTTTCTATAGGCTTGGGAAGTTCTCATCTATTATTTGTTTGAATATGTTCTCCATTCCATTTTCTCTCTCTTCTCCTTCTATATACCCATTATTCGTATGTTGCTCTTTCTGATGGAGTCAGACAATTCCTCTAGGGCTATCTCATGTTTTTAAATTTGTGAGTCTCTCTCCTCTTCTCTCTGTAGTACCTCTAGTTGCCTGTCTTTTATGGCACTAATTCTCTCCTCTATCTGGCCTGTTCTATTGGCTAAGCTTGTTACCTTGTTTTTCAGTTCATGAATTGAGTTTTTCATCTCTGTTGGATTTGTTTTCATAGTTTTAATTTTCTCAGTGAAGTATACTTTCTGTTCATTGAATTGTTTTTCTGAGCTCCCTAAATTGCCTTTCTGTGCTTTTTGTATATCCCTTAGTATTTTTAGAACTTCAATTATAAATTCTCTGTCATTTAACTCCAAGGTTTCTAAGCTATTGAAATTTTCTTTCTATAGATTTTTCCTCATCTATCTGAGCTACATCACTGTCTTTTGAATCCATGATATTCAATTTCTTTTTCTTTAATGACATTTGAGAGTGGTATTGTTAATAACACTAATAAGAGTTGCTAAAAATTTTTTTTTGAGAAAATGCAGTGGAAAATTGAAAATTCTATTGTGCTAAGTATAATAAAATTACATAGAACAGAGGGCCAAAGAGGCAAAAAACAAGGAGTGACAAAGAGGCAAAAAACAAGGCAAAAACCCACAAAATGCCATAAGAAAAAAATTTGGATCAAGAATAAAGTAACTTGTTTGTAAATGATGGTCAAATGAGAGAAATAGTGTAAGTGAAAAGAAAAAAATAGAGAAAAAAAGAAAATATACAGTGAAAAATGAAAGTTCTATTGTATTAATTGGCACAAAAACTATAGAATGGAGAGCTGGAGTTGGGAGAAATGCTAAAGAGATAAAAAGTGAAGTAATAAGAATACAAAATGCAACAAAAAATTTTGAATCCAGAATAAAATAATTTCTTTATGGGTGAGATTCGAATGAGAGAAAAAGTGAAAGAGAAAAGAAGAAACAAAGAGAGAGAGAGAAAAAAAATTGAGTTAGGTTTTTTGGAATGAAACACTCATAGAGAAAAGAAAAAGGAAAATGTAACACCTATGGATAATAACATTCAAAATGAAAGGAAAAGAATAAAACAGAAGAGGATAAAATGATCATGGTGAAAGAAAAAAGATAAAAAATACAAGAAAAAAATGAAAAAAGTTATAACACTGTGGATTTTTCCTGGTTTTGAGAAGTTATCTTCTTCCTTTTTCTTTCTTCTCTCTCTTTTTGGCCGGTGGTGCTGTACCCCAGGTTCTGCCCCTGTGGCACTCTTAGGCATAGATTGCTGTTGTGTTGCTATGGTGATGACATAAACTAGGCCTCAGTCCCATTTGTAGGCGGGGTTTGTTAGCATTTGCAGCCTCTGACAATGGGAGAGTTCGTTTTCCTGGAGCCTCTCTCCAAATCTCTCCTTCTTGAACCACAGCCTAGATCCAGCTGTGAAGTTGCCCAGACACTGCCTGGAGAGCAAGAGGCTCTAAGAGCTGCCAAATCCCCCTTCTATCCCCACTTAGTGCAGGGTCCTGGGTAAGGCTTTGCCAGCCAGAGCCACCAGCATAATCAGGCAGGGCTTGGAGCCGATTGCCATTCAGGTGTCTTTCTATGAGCCCTAGGCATGTCTAGTATGCCTCAGCACTCCGCAGGTCTGCTTTCCAGAGGCTGTCTGCAAGCTGCCTGCATGCCCCTCCCCCCACCATTTCCACAGTTCTCTTCCCCAGGAGTGTGCTTTGTTAGCCTGTATGGCTGGTGGAGGCATCGCACCCAGACAGGTCCAGGTGTAGGGAAGCCGGCTTTTGTGCACTTCCCGCGCGCTGTTGTCTGGGAAGCCGGGATTATTCAGAAACTCTGGTCACAGCCCATGCAGTGGGTCACTACTGACAGTATCCAACCCAGCCCCTTCATCCAGGAATGTGGGCACCCACGCCTGAAGCACCAGGTGGATCTATTTGCACACTGCCCGTGCTCACCGGCCGGGATACTGGGAGTAAACAAGGAAACTGCTTGCCCACAACTGCTGGGGTCTGCTAATGGCATTAGCTCCACATGGTTTGAGCTGTGGGCACACTCTCCCCTCGGCTTGAATGTCTCTTCCCTAGCCCCACTTTTTCCACACCCCTAGCCCTCACTTTCTCTCAGTTCCAAGTGAAAGTAGCCCTTGCTCAGGTCAGTGAGGAAGGTGAAATACTACATTCTCCACCTTATTTCCCTCAGAGTGGGTTATATATTCAGCCACCTTTTCACCCAGTCATACTTTTGTTTGATGTATGTGTATTTCCGATGCTCCTGAGATTGTTTTTCTGTCTCTAGTTGTTAAATTTGTTGAAGTTTCAGGGAGAGGTATCGGGAGCACTCCTCACGGTGCCATTTCTCTGATGTCACTGCCAAAAGTGTTGTTTTCTTAATCTTTAAAGTATACATTATAGTTTTTATGTGTATATATCTATATATTTAAATAATTTTAAATCAAATAGGATGATTAAAACATTTTAAAATATAATATTAAGTAGCATACAGATTATTTATATGTAATAAGTAACACTGAAGTCCAATACATAAAATATATTCATATGTGTGTATGTATACATATATATGCATATTTATAAGTTTATATGCATATATAGATTTAACTAGTCATCCAATGTAACTTTTTTTTTTTCTGTATTTTTCTGAAGCTGGAAACAGGGAGAGACAGTCAGACAGACTCCCGCATGTGCCCAACCGGGATCACCCGGCACACCCACCAGGGGCGACGCTCTGCCCACCAGGGGGCGATGCTCTGCCCCTCAGGGACGTCGCTCTGCCACGACCAGAGCCACTCTAGTGCCTGGGGCAGTGGCCAAGGAGCCATCCCCAGCGCCCGGGCCATCCTTGCTCCAATGGAGCCTTGGCTGCAGGAGGGGAAGAGAGAGACAGAGAGGAAGGAGGAGGGGGTGGAGAAGTAAATGGGTGCTTCTCCTATGTGCCCTGGCCGGGGATCGAACCCGGGTCCCCCGCACGCCAGGCCGACACTCTACCACTGAGACAACCGGCCAGGGCCCAATGTAACTTTTTTATACCTGTATATTACTCTTCAGTTTTATCACTTGCATATCTATTTATTTAGAGGTTTTCTGAGTGTAATTATGTGTATTCCCCATAAACATTGATCAAATATAGACTCAAGAAAATACTGACTTTTTAAAAACTTTTTTTCATTGACTTGATAGAGAGAGAAAGAGAAAAGGAGAGAGAGAGGAAAAGAGAGAGATGGAAAGAAAGAGTGAAAAAGAGAAGGATCAACTCATTGTTCTTCTTAGTTGTGCAATCTTCTAATGATTGCTTCTATTGAGTGCTTCTCGTAAGTGCCCTGATCAGAAATTGAACCCTTAACTAGATGAATCCTTGACCTTGGTGCACCAGGTCAATGCTTTATCCAGTAAGCCACCTGGTCAAGGCCTATATTGATTTTATTTTTATTTAGCAGCGCCTAAACAATTAGAAAACACAATTCTGCTAGTTTTCTTTCCTGTTATTTCTACATCAGTCCAATGTTAAGATTGAGCCATTCTTCTAAGTATGCCACAAATTCATCATGCACAATTTGCTTCAACTTACTTAAACCATCTCTTCCATCCCTCCACCTTGAATTTTCATAATATAAAGTATGTATGAATATGTTAACTTATAGTAATTTTTAACTGTTCTCAATTTTTATTTCATAATCTCACCACCTTTAAAATTTAAAAATTTTTAATTACAGGGCTTAAATATATTTTTAAGGATTGTAAATGGCTATGGATAAGCTGGCAATATATTAATTGAGCTATCCACTACTCTTAAAATGACTATAATAGATTTATTATGTTTTCTCTAATAGAAAATGTCATTTAGAATGAAATAAATTCCTAGTCTTTGTGAATGGTAACCTTAGGTGTTTTCAACATCAAACATTCTGATTAATAAATCAAATAAAAAATGCTCTATTTATTCCTGATTACATAGGTATAATTGTTTATTTGAAAACAAAGAAGTCTTGGCCCTGGCCGGTTGGCTCAGTGGTAGAGCGTCGGCCTGGCGTGCAGAAGTCCCGGGTTCGATTCCTGGCCAGGGCACACAGGAGAAGCTCCCATCTGCTTCTCCACCCCTCCCCCTCTCCTTCCTCTCTGTCTCTCTCTTCCCCTCCCGCAGCCAAGGCTCCATTGGAGCAAAAATGGCCTGGGCACTGGGGATGGCTCCTTGGCCTCTGCCCCAGGCGCTAGAGTGGCTCTGGTCGTGGCAGAGCATCACCCCCTGGTGGGCAGAGCATCGTCCCCTGGTGGGCGTGCCAGGGTGGATGCCGGTAGGGCGCATGCGGGAGTCTGTCTGACTGTCTATCCCCGTTTCCAGCTTCAGAAAAATACAAAAAAAAAAAAAAAGAAAAAAAAAAGTCTTGCTTTTTAAACAGAAACTAACTTCTACTAGTGATAAAAATTTATTTATCAATAATTCAGTTGTTCACTATAATATATTAGAGACAATAACCCAGAAGTCCATTCAACATGATATAGAATGTCTCAATGCTCAATTAATTTGAAATCAGAAGAAGCCATCCAATATCTGGGTATTTTTCTGAGGACTCTCTTCCTGTGTATTTTAATAGTTAAGGACAGTCTTAAAGTTCAACTTTTAAGGATTACAGAGAATTTAGATATAAATATTTAGTACAGTCAATATCTTTTCTAATAAAACAGAAGCATATTGTTAAATAACAGAGCATATATAGATCAATTTAATCACATAAATAGAATGAATGAAAGCAATGGATATGTATGACACTATGACAATTAGAGTTTCAAATCACTTTGAAGTTTCCATTAACTTCTATGTTCAACAATGATTAATTGCTAACCATTGTAGCACTTCCAATGTGAATTGAGACCATGACTACAGCCCTTTTGAGGACATTAGTATTCAAAATGAATCTGAAAAATATAGAAAATTAGATAGTAAATGCAATGTAGATGTTGGTGATCAAGTCCGTTACAGAGCTTTCTAGGGACTGCAAACTCAAATGCCCGTAGTGGCCATCATGTGGGTAACATAAAAAGACGGAGAAAGAAATATTAAATAAATAAATAAATAAATAAATAAGGAGTAAAAGTCCTAAGTCCCATAAAAGGCATTCAAATTCAAGATTTCAAAATCCTGTGTCTAGTACATATAGCATGTCTGTAGGCCAGATTCAGCTCATGTAATCTGAGTTTAAATATTTACTTAAATAATAGTCCCTGTTTTTTAATGCATGTGCTGCAAGATCATTATATAAAATATTAAAAATAGGGAAAAACAATATATATAGAAAAAATACCCAAATAACATAAACTAAGGACAAAATTTTAATGCATTTTCTTCAAGTTTCTCTTATTCATCCTACATAGTAGTTGCATTATTGCATATTACTTTCAATGATTTAGTATATGTATTAATTCCAGGAATATTCAGCACTCTATATTGTGGTTGCTTCAATATGCTATTGGTTAAATCCATGGATACAGACCCGCAGATGTGGAGGGCCCACCAAGGGCTTGAGCACCCTCAGATTGCTGTGATCTTGAGACTGCTGCAACCAACCCCTGACGCATACTAAGGGATGGCTGTATTCTAATATATTTAATATAAACATCTATTTAATACCCACAATACATACAATTCTGTAGATATACCATAGCTTATTATTTCCTTCTTATTGGCATTTAAATATTTTTCTAGAATTCTAAACACTGTGATGAACCTATCTTACTTTATAGTTTTCCTTATTTTTTCTTTACATTTGTATGTATTTTCTAGAGCAAAATAATCAAGATAAAGTGTATGCACACTTTAATAATCTTTCTAAATCCCAAAATATTCTCTAAAATTTATACTCTCACCAAGAATTGACAGGATTGTCTCTTTTACCTTTATGTAAATAATAATTATTTTTAAAATATTTGCTAATTTGCTGAAAGAAAAATCATATATCTACATCATTTGATTATGACAACAATTGAATGACAAGGCTTTGCTAAAACAAAGCTCAGTACAAATAAAGTGTTGATTCTTTTGGCATATTACTTCCCAGTTGGTTTCTATAAAAAGAAAATCTTAAAATATAAAGTAATCATAGAAGTAGATTTACAGCATATGCGCACCTTTAATTGCCATGTTTGGATTTAGATTGATAAAATGTTCCAGTGTTGTCTAATCATGAATGAGACAAACACATTTTAAAAAATTAATGAAAACTAATAGTTGGTCTTTCAAATTTTAAGTTAAAAAATACTCTGAGGCTTTATGAAATTATAAGATGGGAAATAAAAACTTACTATTTTTCAAACATAGAAGACTTAATATGTAAGTGAAAATAGCAAGTGAATTGTTTTGCTTTTTCTTTTTTGTTGGATCATAGATTTTTCTCTTTGACTGATCTTACTTTACCAGATCTCAGTGGGGCAAAACATTATGGAGTAAATTGTTCATGTTCTGGAATTTCTCATTCTAACCAGATTGAATAGTTTTCTTTCATTGTTATATACCTTGGGAGTTAGCAAGCATTCATAGCTGAATAATTATACCATGACAAGACAGGTATGCAATATCTGTATAAACTCAAATTAAGCTTTTATTAAAAATATAATCTGCATGAAGTATGAACACATATGCTTTCTCTTTTCCTTGGTTTATACCATTAATTCTAATGATGACCAAAACCAGATGAATTATGTCATTGTTGTTTGTTTGGGGAACCCAGATAAACTCATGTCCCGTAAATGTAGAGGGAAAATCCTATTTCATCCAGCTGTAAGGACTATATATATGTATATTTTGTTACTAGGAAGACAATGAATAAAAGGATACTAAACATTCACGCACTCAAAACAAAGTGACTTCACATATTTTTCTGCAAATAAAGTTAGAAATTGTTTAATTCCTTTTACTTATTGTTATTTTCAGGATACCATGAAAACTATATTAAATACAGTGTTATCTGTCAAGGTCAATTCAAATGCAAAGTTGAGTTGAAAGATATTATGTATAACAATAGTTTATGTATGTTGTGTATTTATAAAGTAACCTGGCTGGGTAAATCAAGCACACGAAGTATTAGATTTTTAATTCTTCTATTTTTATAATTTCTGGAAACATGTTACCTGACTCTGCTATACATTATCTATGTCACATTAAGCAAGTCCTTTAGTATTTCCTGGAGTGGGGGTTTTCTGATGATAAATTCTCTCCTCTTTTCCGTATTTGTGAATGTTTTTATTTCTCCTTCATATTTGAAAGATAGCTTTGATGGGTATAGTATTCTTGGCTGAAAGTTTCTCTCTTTCAGGGCTTTAAATATGGGGGTCCACTCTCTTCTAGCTTGTAGAGTTTCTGCTGAGAAATCTGATGATAATCTAATAGGCCTTCCTTTATATGTTGTATTCTTCTTTTCTTTGGATGCCTTGAGAATTTTTTCTTTGTCATTGGTTTGTGCCAATTTCATTATGATGTGCCTTGGAGTAGGTTTGTTGTGGTTAAGAAAACTCAGTGTTCTGTTTGCTTCTTAAATTTGAGGCTTTAGTTCTTTCCACAGGCTTTGGAAGTTCTCGTCTATTATTTGTTTGAATTTATTCTCCATTCCATTTTCTCTCTCTTCTCCCTCTGATATACCTATTATTCTTATGTTATTCTTTTTGATGGAGTCAGACAATTCCTGTAGGGCTTTGTCATTTTTAAAATTTTTTGAGTTTCTCTCTTCTTCTCTCTGTTGTGCCTGAAGTTGCTTGTCTTCTATGTCACTAATCCTACCTTCTATCTGACCTGTTCTATTAGCTAAGCTTGTTACCTCATTTTTAAGTTCATGAATTGAGTTTTTTATCTCTGTTTGATTTGTTTTTATAGTTTCAATTTCCTTGGTAATATATTCTTTGTGTTTGTTGAGTTGTTTTCTGAGCTCTTTAAATTGCCTTTCTGTGTTTTCTTGTATATATCTGAGTATTTTTAGGATTTCTATTTTAAATTCTCTGTCATTTATCTCCAAGGTTTTCAATATATTAAATTTTTCTCTACAGATTTTTCCACATCTATCTGTGCTGCTTCTCTATCTTTTGTATCGATGATATTCGATTTCCTTTTTCTTAATGGCATCTGATGGTGGTCTTGTTAATAGCACTAATGAAAATTAGTAAAGAATAATAAGTAAAAAAAAAATTAAAAAATGGAAAAAATTTGGAAAAAAAACCAATAATAATTTATTATCCTCCCTTTTTTTTTCTTCTCTTCCCCTCCCCTCCCCTCCTCCTTAGGAAAATATTGTGATGAACTGTGAATTATATTATGCTAAATGGTACAAAAACTGCCCATAATGGAGGGCCTGAATTGGGGGAAAGTGTTCAAGGGGCAAAAAAAGGAGTTAGTGACCCACAAAATGCAAAAAAGGAAAATGTTTGGGTCAAGTATAAAATGATTTTCTTGTAAGTGATGGGCGACTAAGAGATATTATGAGAGGGTTAAGAGGGAAACAGGAAAAAGGAAAAATATAGCTATTGTATTAAGTGGAGCAAAAACTAAATAGAATGGAGATCCTGGGTTGGGAGGAATGCTAATGAGTTAAAAAGCAAGGTAAAAAGCACCCAAAATGCCATAAAAAGAAACTTGAGTCCTAAATTAAATAATTTGTTTGTGATTGAGGACTGAATGAGAGGAAAAGTAAAAGAAGAAAGTAAAAAACTAATAGAGAGAAAGAAATAAGAAAAAAGGGAAAAGCAAAAGAAGAGAAAAGAAAAAAATCAAAAAGAGGGAGAGAGAGAGTTAAGGGTTTTGGAGTGTAACCCTCATGGAGAGTAAGGAAGAAGAAAAGAAATAAAATGTAACACTTATGTGTAGTGTAGTTCAAGAAGAGGACAGAATAAGACAGGCAGACAATAAAAGGACCAAGTTGGAGTATGTAGAAATAGTTATAATAAAGGCAAGAAGATGAAAGAAACAAAAAAATAGTGGAACAAGTTATAAAATCTGTGAATTTTTTTTGATTTTGAGAGGTTAACTTCTTTCTTTTTCTTTCCTCTCCCTCTTCCTGGTCGGTGACCCTGTACTCCAGGCTCTGCCCCTGTAGCATGCTTGGGTAGAGATTTGCGTTTGATGAGACTCTATGGCAGTGGTTCTCAACCTGTGGGTCGCGACCCTGGTGGGGGTCGAACGACCAAAACACAGGGGTCACCTAAAGCCATCGGAAAATACATATTTATTATACAATAGATTTTTAAATAAAATATGTATTTCCAATGGCTTTAGGTGACCCCTGTGTTTTGTTTGTTCGACCCCCGCCAGGGTTGCGACCCACGGATTGAGAACCACTGCTCTACGGTGATGTCATATAGTAGGCTTCAGTCTCGTTGGTAGTCAAGGTTTGTTAGCGTTTGCAGGCTCCGACAATGAGAGTCCGTTTTCCCGGAGCCTTTCTCCTAGTCTCTCCTTCCTGAATTAGCAGCCTGATGATCCATCTATGAGGCTGCCACTACCTCTGCCTGTAATGTAAGAGGCTCAAAGAGCTGGCAAATCTCCACTCTATCCCCACTCAACGCAGGGCTCTGGGTAAGGCTCTGGCAGTCAGAGCCACCAGCGTAATCAGGCGGGGCTGGGAGCCAATTGCTCTCAAGGTGACTTTCTATGAGCCTCCAGGCCTGTTCAGCACACCTAGCACTCTGTGGGACCACTCTCCCCAGGCTTTCTGCACTTTATAACCTGTTTTGGCTGAGAAGAAGATGCTCTAGTCACTACCTGCAGTACAGGAGGTCTTAACATCTGCCAAGTCCCTCTTTAGCATATATCCCTGAGTATGAAAGCTCTGCCAATCAGAAGTTGCCCCCACCCCTTTAGCAAGAGGCACTAAAAAATATCACGCCTCTTGTCTTAGATCACTGAACTGAGAGAGATCTTGTCAATTAGAGCCGCATAGGTCAGTTGGGAGGTGTGCTGACTGTGGGTTAAGCTAATTTCAGCGATTGGATCCACGGATCTGCCCCAGAAAGGACTGCAAGCTGCCTGCGCACCCCTCCCTGATGCTTGATTGTTAGCTTTAATGGCTAGGTGAGGCACCCCACCTGCCCAGAGAAGCTTGGGCATAGGGAAGTTTGCTTTGGCACACTCCCTGCACGCCGCTGGCAGCTGCTGCTCATGGCGTGGGTGTTTGCCTGCGTGGGGTGATTCACCAAAGGCACACTCTTTCCTCAGCTTGAACAAATGTCCGTGCTGCAGCCTAGCCTTCTCCACACCCTTAGCTCCCCCCCCCCCGACTCTCAGTTCCAAGTGAAAGCAGCCTTTGCTCAGGTTAGTGAGAAAGGTGGAGTGTTTTTTTGTTGGACTTATTTCCTTCAGGGTTGATTATATATTTAGTTAATTTTTCGCTCAACCCTACCTTTGCCTTCAGTGTGTGGAACTCCTGGATGCTCCAAGAATATATTTTTCTGTCTCTGGTTGATGAACTTGTTGAAATTTTGGGGAGATTTGTCGGCCGTGCTCCTCACGGTGCCATTTCTCTGATGTCACCTGAAATTGTAGTTAGATCTAAAGCAGGGCTAATAAATTATAATCAGGGTAGAAAATTGTGCCTGCTTTATTCACATAGCATTACTTTTTAAATTTCTTAGCACTCACTGACAAAGACCAGAATACATTTCCCTTGTATCTTCTCACAATGTATATTGTTCAATAACTATTTCTGACAGAGTAATTTGGGGGGGGGGGTTATTATTCATAATTGCTCCTGTATTCTTTTGAAGAGCCAAGGACTCTTAATAGCTCTCAATTTTGAAACAACTGTGGAAAATAAGCAAATTCTATTCAGACCTAGAAACTCAAGTTTGAATGACTAGAATAGCAGAGGTATTGGGGCTGAATTTTAATAGCTGAAGTTGTAAAAATTAATGACTTTCACATATTAGTATGTAGAGAATAAAAATAAAAATGAGTTTTTAAATCTGATTAATCCTTATATTTCTGTTCAAGTAGGGGGACAAAAAAAAAACAGAAGCCATTTTCCAAGGTCAGGGTGATAGGAAGATTGAATTACATCATGTTAGAAATAAAAAGGTCTCTGGAAGATACCTAATTTGAAACCTCTTACCATGACTACATAAAGTCATAAACCCTGAAGATTGTTTATATACTGTATGTGTGCTTAGCTTCAGTTTTCACGAGGAAACAACTCATAGATTTGCAGGAATATCAAAGGGGATTCTGCTGCAACAGAAGAAACATGAACTACAAAGAAGCTAAATTATTTTACCAAGTCACAAAATCCCTTTAAAACATGTAATAAAATCAAATTCTCTACCTTTCCAGGCTATGGCAATAGTTCTTTTCCTGCCACCAGATTGGTATGTCTCCAAATCATCCTACACCTCACTGTCAGATTCATCATGATATTGTACCTCTTTGATGCTACTGTTCTCCAACTAAAATTATCACTGTCATTGACACCTTCTGAATCCAGACTAAATTACTTATTCTGGCAGAGAAAACAGTCCGTAGTTTGATTACAAATTTTTATTCAGCCACATCTCTTAATATATGTACATGTGCTTCGCTGTCTAAACTCAATTTTGTATTATACCATAAATAGAATTGTATTTAATTTTGAGAGGCTTTTGTTCATACTGTTTTCTCTAAGTGGAAGAGTCAGGCTCCCTGCTCTTCTAAGTCTCCCTGCGCTCCTCTGGCTGCACCACCACCTGCACACACACACACACACACACACACACACACACACACTTGCGTACTTGCAGATATCTTCATCTCCCACCAAAATAAATCTTTCGAGGACAAATCAAATAAAGCTGTTTTTCATATACTGAAATAGAAACTTCTATTTCCTCATTTTTGAACTCCTGTGACTGCCAGTTTTCACTGTTTTGGGATACACTCACATAATATCAATATTTATGGTAAACTACTTTTTATGACTGAAAACATGGATTTAGGTAAAGACAGCGCTATTATTAAATTCTTACTCTATCCCTTATTATCCTTACAATTTTAAGTATTATTTTTTTACATGTCTCAGTTTCTCATCTGTAAAACTGGTATAATAATTATTATTACGGTTGTTTGACTGTTAAGAGGAATAATATATTGTATGTGAAATCATAGGACATCTTTAGCACTTTGTATGTGTTCAATGTTAGGTGTAATAGCTACCAAAGACTCTATAAAAATGTAATATCATATGTATTATCATTATATAATTTTATTGTAAGTTCTTGTATGCTCATTGAGTTAAACAATTAACATTTCATCTTCCTATTCCAAATATAATTCTTACATAGTCACGGTTCATTACTGTACCAGTTAACATTTATATTAGTGTTTTAGAAAATGTATAAATTAGAAATTTCTAAAATAAATATGAATATGAGAATACCAATAAGTAATTACATATTTTGATATGTAGAAAATTACATTTGGTAAGCTCAGAAAACATCTCCAGTTCACTTTTACACTTGCTTACATTCAGAAGCCTAGAGGCCAGGGCTGTGTCCTCACCATTCCTTGGATACAGTTTATCTATCTTTTAGTCACATAGTCACTCATTTATTTATTGATTCCTTTTTTTTTTTTTTTGTATTTTTCTGAAGTGGGAAGCAAGGAGGCAGAGAGACAGACTTCCACATGCGCCTAACCAGGATCCACACAGCAAGCCCACCAGGGGGCGATGCTCTGCCCTTCTGGGATGTTGCTCCGCTACAACCAGAGTCATTCTAGTGCCTGAGGCAGAGGCCATGGAGCCATCCTCAGTGCCTGGGCCTACTTTGCTCCAATGGAGCTTTGGCTGCAGGAGGGGAAGAAAGAGACAGAGAGGAAGGAGAGGGGGAGGGGTGGAGAAGCAGATGGTGACTTTTCCTGTGTGCCCTGGCTGGGAATTGAACCCAGTATATCCATACACCCAGCCAACACTCTACCCCTGAGCCAACCAACCAGGGTTTTTCATTCATTCTTTTATTGATTTTTTTTCAGATTAAGTAAAAAAGTTAATTTACTTTATATTTTATTTTTATTTAGAAATTAAATGTAATGGGGTGACATGGGTCCATATATCAGTCAGGTTTCAGATGTACATCTCTATGCACTTATTGTGATATATCTAATGCAATTTCATATCTTAGTATTGATAGAAATGTACTAAATAAGATTTGTCCCTCATCTCAAAATAATTTAATAGGAAAATCAGAGCACCTGTAATATTGAATTTCAAGTTTGAAGGCAACAAATGACAGAAAGAGTATGAACAGGTTGCTATGCAAGTTCTAGGGATAAAATACTTTTATGTGGGGAAAATCAGTGAACATGTAGTGGACTGGGCATCATAACCTAAAATGTAAATTATGGGTAAAAATTTTACCTGTATATATTAGGGGAAAATGATTCAAATTGAAAAAGAATTACATGCAAAGAAATATAGAACATTTATTTGTTCTTCTGACTGCATTAAATATTACTTAGCATAAACCCTAGTTAATAAAAATAGAAAACTAAACTAATGTTTTTAGTATAATTCCTCATATAGTCATGAACTTTTTATACTGTGACTATATTCTAATGACAAGTTTTCTGGCCCTGGAAGCCCTGTGGTTTCTGGTTCTACTCTTTCCTGTTAAAGGAAAAAGATTCAGTATCTGGAGCTATGTTGTCCCATAGAACTCCTATGACAGTGAAAATGTTTGTACCTATGTGGTATTGTATTTACAAAACTCTGACCATTCAGCACTTGAAATGTAGCTAGTGTAACCGAAGAATGGAAATTGTAATTTTAACTAAGTAAATTAAATAGTCACATGTGGCTCATGGCTATAGTATTGCACAGCATAGATCACAGAGTCACATTTTTAAGAAAAATAAATTCTGGATAAATTGGATCCACAACAAGATCTCCTCTGGGTAAAGTAGAGCATGCCACAGTATTTCCTGTGAGATCCTATTACATCACTTCCTTGCTGAAGCCAGTTTTACCCAGCATAGTCATTGCCTGTGTACTATTGGTAATTAGGATATGCACAAAGGAAACTAATATATTATATCTACAGGAATCTCTGAAGAATTCTCCTAGGAAGTGACTTTTGAACTTACTCTTTAAAAAAAAGAAATTCACCCTGGGGTTGAGAGCTGAGAGTTGGTGGAGGAGAAGGAGGAGGCGGTTTCTGGCAAAATTAAGAAAAATCCATGGCATGACCATTGAGTACTTGATAATTCAGTATAACGCAAACAAGGTATCTTTTTGTGAGGAGCATGATGGGAGAAAGAAAATTTTGGAAATGGTATATATTTTTAAATACAAAGTATTGATTTTGACATAGTTTTATAGTTTCCCAACCAAAATGTTTATTCTATTTCATCTACGTATGATTTTCTAATCTTTTCCATTTACAAATATTATTTATGTTTTAATTATTACATAAAACAACTAAAATTGCTACTTTGTTACCTAAATTTATTACTTGGACAAGATTGAGATTTAGGAAATATATTGCCATGATGTCACCCATGGTTTATAATTTATAAGACTTTGGATTAGACATTAACACAGTTATTATTTCCTCTAATGACTTACCTCACCACAGTCTAATAACATTCAGGAAATCCAAAAGACAAGAGGGAAAGAGTGGTCTTGAAAGCTAAAAATATTTGCTGAAAACTGATGCAATCATGTAATAAAATATGACCCAATAACTTATATGAATGCTCATAGTATCTGCTAAAACAATTAGAATCTTTGCAGTAGAATTTTGTTCATGAATTACTAGAAATGAAAAGAGTTTCAGCCCAAATAAGACAAACAGGATATGCAGTTTAATTTTATACGTTGTTCTTAAGATTTTTAGTCTTATTATTTATTTGCATATGTGATCTATTTAACACTTTTTAAAACAGAAAATTATTGAGTAGCAATAAGATTTCAAAAGGCCTAACAAGTACAGCCAGACAGTATTGTATCTGACACGTTACATATAACAGCATAGGATGCTAATAATCAATTATACTAACCCAGAGAACTTATACAATTTGTTAATATCTTCACATATGTAATAGGTCTCATAAGATAACAGAAAGAGCAATATTTGTGTCTTTTTATATCAATCACTTTGCATTTATCAGAGATATTAAAAAAGATTTTTATTAATTAAGAATTTTTATACACATTATATTTAATAATGTTTTTCAGGAGAGCTTTTAAACTAGACTGCAGTCTAGCTATAAGAAAGAACAAAATTTAATGCATTTTCAGCACCCTAATATTAATGTATATTTTAAATATATGTCCTAACTTCCACTGATGAAAATATAGGCAAATAGTTCCACTGTGGAACAAGATAAATCCATCAGGATAGGAAAGAAAGATTTTATCATGCCAACTGTAAACAAAACAGTAAAAAAATGAAATTAATGTTTTTCAAGGGCATACTATTATTTTAAATACTTTATTACAGTACATCTTCACATCAACCATAGGAGATTTTCTTATACTGTGTTTACTGATGAGGAACCTGAGTTCAGAAAGGTGTAAGAATTGCCTGAGGCCCAGGACTAGTAAAAGGCAGAGCCAGGGATAACACCCAGCTCTGTCTGATTGCAACACCCTTGAACCCCATTACTACATGTAATGGGTATGAATTTTACCCTATGAACATTTGTATATAAGAAATGTCTTTTACTTCTCTATTCAGAAATCAAATTTATTTCAGGCCCCACTAGACTGGAATCGGAAATTAAATTCCTTACCTTTCAATAGAATCATATAAGAGTAAAAAGAATTACATGGTAGGTATGCAGAAATTTGGATAGGAGCTACAATTAAAGGAGGAAAAAGAGGAAAGGAAAAGTAGGTCAGCTTTGAACATACTGCCTGACACCAAGACAAAGGATAGATTTCCATCTTCCCTTGAACCATAACTAACATGCTTAACCTCTCTTCCTATGAAGTCTAATCCTTTACTTTGTAAATCAAGTGTTAAACATGAGATTGGAAGTACTTCTTATCTACCTTGATATTGTCTTATTAACTTGGACACATGATTCCAGATATCAAGTGTCTTATACTTTGAGGGGTAATTCCTCCATCTTTGTCAGTATTGAAAAATGTCTTATGAAAACAAGATATTTTTAATAATATTTATAACAACATTTTCAGCCACACCACCACTTCTTCCTGCTGTAACCTCTAACCTGTGATATTCATATGTACAAACTTTAATAATTTTTTATGATATGTGGAAATATAATATGTATCTTTTACTAGCATATTTTTTAGATTAGTTCCTAGTTTATATTAAAATACATCTAAATATTTCTTGAGTTTTGTCTATGCTTTTTTTTTAGCATATGCCAATAAGTTTCATACTATAGTCTTAATAATCAAATGGCTATGGTAAATTTATACTTGTAAACAAGTTTGTAAAAAAAAAACAAGTTTGTAATTTTGTGACTTATATAATAACTGTCTGAGTAATAGTTCTTTCAAATTATACTAGGAGAACTGACAATGATAATGTGTTACATTTTTATATTCTGTTGTTATAGTGATGATATGAGCAGTATTAAGAGAATAAAATTAAACTGCATTGTTTTTTATTTTGCTGCTTTAAAATTAAAAGCTTTATTTCAGTTCTTAAAATTTTCACAATAAGCAAGTCAATTATCAGTATTGATTTTTTTGAAACTAGAGGCAGAAAAGGTATTAAGTGGTTACCAAAGAACCAGAGCTAATCATTGCCCTAGCAGTTAGGGCAATGTCTGGCCCCTGAACTACTGTCCTTCCCACTATAATTTTGTGCAATTCTGAGAAATCCCATAAATTATCACACTGTAAATTATAGATCCCAGCTAAAGAACCATCACTGCTGGGGGAAACTACCAAATACAGAAGCAATGTGAAGAAAGAATAGAATCACTAATTCTCTCTCACAGTAATGAAAATGGAGAACACTTTTCGTTTCCCTTTTATTTCACTCTCCCTCCCTAACTCAAATGAATTTTAAGAGTCATAATTTGAAACTCTGCCATTAGCTCCATCAGAAATATTAAACTTTGAATAAAATATTTCATTGGCCATAAAATGAACACCATTTACTATTCTAAAAAGATAGGCAATACTTTTATGTGAACAGCAGAGAAATTGCCAAAGAAGCTATTTTATTTCAGCCCGTGGACAAGTTAATGTGCTCCTGGAAAAATCATATATATTCCAACCTAATTTATTCCCTAGTGCACCTGGTTCTGAAAAGAGTGCTCAGAAATACCCCTTCCACACCCCCATTTACTTTACTGTCATGTAGGAATGTCAGGAGCTAGACACATTCTGAGGGTAGTGTCTCAGGCATGAGTGAGTTGCTCCCTTATGAAGGATGCTGTTGTAGTGCCTCCTAGCACACTTTCTATCTCAGACCTTATATATAAATATATTTCTGTAATAGTCAAATGTTCACTCCAGTTTCTGGGGACTTGGGTCAAATGAGCAGACTTCCCAGTGATAAAAGTGCTACCTATGTGTTCTTTGTTCTAATGATACTACCTGTGGGCACACCTTCCCTAACATACAGCTTTTAAATTCTCACTTAGAGAAATTGATTAGGAAAATTTTAGATAGCCTCCACTTTCTGATGTGAGTAATTTCAAAATGCTTAAGAAGCATGTGAGCTGCAAAGTTGCAGGAATGGCAAGAGTGAGGCAAGTGACTGCTATGGCTATTTAACATTTCCTCTGGAACATAAAGAAAAGTTAGATAGTGTGTTTTATTCTAGAAATCTAATATAGTGGGGTGCTTTTATTTTTTTGTAAAGGACTAAAATAAGTCATTTAAATTTAAAATTCTTTCCCTCAAGAGTGACTAGGCTAGCTCTTGGCATACCTATGTGATATAATGATCCTGCTAGTCTTATCATGACCAGTCTTGTCTTTAGAGTTCATACATTATTACTTGCAACATGCTAAATGATACTGAAAAAATCACTGAGCAAAGTAGCTTTAGACCAGGGGTCTCAAACTCGCAGCCCATGCGGCCCGCCGAACAATTTTGTGCAGCCCGCAGACTAATCCACGAAGTTCAAAATATTTTGAATAAAATTAAGTAAGCCTAGGGGCCTATTTGTATTTTTCATTTCTCTAGCATCCTAGCTAGATATTAGCTTAGTTAACAGCAGTTGTGATGCGAACTACAGTTTCTGGTCGTTTTGTGACACTGAGTAAACTGCATGTACGATTGTGCTTGTTGTACTGATTTTTTTTGTTTTCAACTGCAGTGAGAAAAGTGTTGCGTAACAGTTGCCTTTTGTAGACCTAGTGCGGCCCGCCGAAAGGCTGTGATCTTGCTCTGCAGCCCACATGCTGAGTTGAGTTTGAGACCCCTGCTTTAGGCTAATAATAGCTAGAGTTTAATTCTCTCAAATAATTTTGCCATTAGTTTATGCAAATAATAATACTTCTTGTAGCAAACATGAATACACAAACTTTCTGATTAACTGCTATGTTAAAATACTCCTTGCCTAAAAAAGTTCAGTCTTTATTATTTTTTTATCTACAGGAAAACATTTTTAAGCTGGAAGATTCACACTTTGAAAATGGCCGTGGGAAGAGTCCATATGACCCTAAACTGCTGACAGCATCTCTTTTAATAGGTGCGTAGTCAACAAACAGTGAATTTTCTATAGATAACAACTAGATTGCCTGTAATTTATTATATGCTAATATTTTCCATTATTGATTATAAACTATTTTAGGAGAATATAAATTGAGATATTTTCAAATATTTTGAAAATGAGAAAACACTAAATGCTGCTTTGATGACTGCACTATATAGACTATGATTCTTTTTACAAAAAATGGTTTAATAGTATCTTTGAAGTTGCCAACACAATCAATATATATCCCCTCTTCAACTTTAAAATTTCTGCTTTGAAAGTAATGGTTTTGGTAATCATTTCATGAAAAACGTGTTTAAATGGAGAAAAATCAAAATGAAAGAATATTTTATTAATTGTAGTTTCAAGATTTGTCACACTGTAACATTTGGGAATATAATCAGCATAATCAATCTAAATGGTGGTACAATTTGAAGAGATCCCATTGTGTTATCTTGAGTTGATGTGGGCCTTCTATATTTATCTTTATTGACTTTACATCTTTTTAAAATAAAACAAAACATTTTACATACTACTACCTTTATCACTAACCACATTCTTTTCTACTTTTTGTCTTTCTTTTTTTCCTTCAAAATTGAAGATGGGTAGTGAATGATTAGTCAGATTTCGAGAAAAAAAAACTAAGAAGACAGAAATTGACAGAAGGAAAATAATTTGTATTGAAAGATAATTTTTCCATATTTTTCTTACCACTTTTGAATTGGAATTAAATAAAACATAACCAAAAAGTTAACATTAAATAATTTTTATTCTTATCTTTTGAATATACCAACAACCAAAAATACAAATTACAGAAATTATTTGATAACATACACAAAGTAATATAACTTTTCAAGTGTAAAATTTCAAGTTGAAATTTGAATAATAAATCTAGATTTTTTTAAAAAAGTAGATTTAGATTATTTGTTGTCAAAAGTTTATAAAGTTTTGTCAGTGTTTTCCTTTTTAAAATATTTTTTTCTACTCAAAATAAAACTAGTCATGTTGACTACTGTACTAACTATGAAGATATATTTTTCCAGTATTGTCTAGTGTTTACTCCATCACTACATTTCACTGATCCTTTTCCTATTAAGATTAAAACCACTACAGCATGAATTATCTCTTCTGTTGCTTTTCAAATGTAGAAAATTTCAGTCCATTTGATGCATTTATGGAGCATTTTAACAAAAGTTTAAGACCTGAAGAAATGCAGCAAATATAACACACTTATAATTTTCTTATTCATGGATGGCCCATTGTTAACATGTGAATGACTTTCTTAAGTGCACACACAGAAATTTAATAGTTCTTTGAAACAAAAAGAGAGAATCCAGCCTTGTTCAAACTTGCAGCCTATCTTTATTTAAGTTGCATATTGAAAAAAAGGGATAGATTTTCCTCAAAACACAGTACATAAAATTGAGTCTAAAGCAGCTTTAATTTGTGGTATGTTCCTCAGTAGGCATTTGCTTGATTATTTATTTGAATATTCCATTGAGAAAGGATGATGACAAGTAAGTGTTACATAGTCCATTTGGTATGCAACCACACAAAGTCCACAAAATATGTAACTCCACACTTTACATTAGAAATTCTCTGGGGGGAAAAATACAACCTGAATAGGTTTATGAAAAGGAGAAGAGAACGGAGGAAGTATTGTGAGTCACAGAAAGGATGTACGACTGAAAAAACAATAGGCATTTCAGAAAAGCAACTTTAAAATGGAGTCCAGACCTCATCTATCTAATATGGTAAAATAATTGAGTAACTTTTACAGATTTTAGTGCTTACTTACAAAGAAGGTTATTCAAGTCAACCTAAATTAATTTCTGAATCAACTGAAGAGCAATATACAGAAAAATCAGCAGGCCACATTAGACCTAGTAAAGTCCCTCAAAATATCTGCAACACCAATTCAAGAGCTGTGACTTCCTTTATTGAGGTTATTTACTTCTTTTATTTCTGTGCCATAAATTCTTTTACAGTACATTTAATTCTCCTTCTTGGATTTCTCTTGGCAATTCCTATTGTACTGCTTTAATAAGAATATTTAATAATTTAAATGGAGGGTTTTTTTTTTGTTTTTTTGTTGTTGTTGTTGTTATTGTTGTTTTCTGAAGTTGGAAACAGGGAGAGATAGTCAGACAGACTCCCGCATACGCCCAACCGGGATCCACCCGGCACGCCCACCAGGGGAGACGCTCTGCCCACCAGGGGGCGATGCTCTGACCCTCCGGGGCGTCGCTCTGCTGTGACCAGAGCCACTCTAGCGCCTGGGGCAGAGGCCAAGGAGCCATCCCCAGCGCCCGGGCCATCTTTGCTCCAATGGAGCCTTGGCTGCGGGAGGGGAAGAGAGAGACAGAGAGGAAGGAGGGGGGGTGGAGAAGCAGATGGGCGCTTCTCCTATGTGCCCTGGCCGGGAATCGAACCCAGGTCCCCCGCACACCAGGTTGATGCTCTACCGCTGAGCCAACCAGCCATAAATGGAGTTTTTTAAAACATAAATATTTTCTACTGCACTTACCAAACTTTTACCTATAAGGGTGACTACTGTCACTGAAATATACAGGTGATACATTATATTTTAGAAAATGACTGTTGGAAAAACTTATCTACCCAAAAGATTGTGAAAATATTTTCTTTATTTTAGCATATAAGATAAATTTTCAATGTGGTTCTGGACTGCTTACTTTCCCAATACTGAGAAATGAAATTTCATGTTTGGCACAAACCACTTCTAAAGCAACTGGATGGGGTTGTCAGCAGATACTTTTTATACCCTCTAATAAGCAGTTTCAACTAGTAATACACTTTAAAACAAAATGATAGCTTAAAAAACTTAGTTTATGAAATCTATCAAGGTTTAGTATAAGCTCTTTTCAAAATGCCATGGAATCTTAAGCTGATGACCATAGAAAATATGGATTATCTCCTGAGGGCATAGCTGCTGAACTAAGTCCCCAAATCCTATAATTTGTCTGTTTTTAAAATCACAGTAGTAAAGTTAGTTTTTCAAATCTCTTTTAATCTAAACCATTGTCAATATGAAATTGCTCTAATATTTTTTAATGTATCTTATTGCACCCACTAAGAAATATGTTTATAGCATTTTTAAAAAGTTCTTCTTTAAAAATACTAGTTTCTGTCCTGCTCAGAATAAATACCAAGTATAAACACAATAAATGAATGAAAATTAGTGTTTTTGCACTAAGTATCATCTCATATTTTCATGACAAGAGAGAAATAGTCAACTTGTAAGTACTTGTATTTCCTCATTGAGATCTTCTACAGTCATTGCAGTGCTAAAAAATTAGAAATATTCCATCACTAACAGATATTATTGAGATCTATTTCAAGGGTCTGGACTGTTAGGTAAGGTTTGTTTTCTTGAGTTAGAATTTTGCCTTGCTTTAAGAAAGATCATAATTTTGCATTGAGAAATACTCTTACTGTAGAGCAGATGTAGTCAACTTTTTTATACCTACCGCCCACTTTTGTATCTCTGTTAGTAGTAACGTTTTCTAACCACCCACCAGTTCCACAGTAATGGTAATTTATAAAGTAGGGAAGTAACTTTACTTTATAAAATTTATAAAGCAGAGTTATAGCAAGTTAAAGCATATAATAATAATTACTTACCAAGTACTTTATGTCGGATTTTCACTAAATTTGACAGAATAAATCTTTATAAAACAACTTACTATAGTTAAATCTATCTCTTTTTTTTTTTTTCTGTATTTTTCTGAAGTTGGAAACAGGGAGGCAGTCAGACAGACTTCCGCATATGCCCTACCGGGATCCATCCGGCATGCCCACCAGGGGGCGATGCTCTGCCCATCCGGGGTGTTGCTCTGTTGCAACCAGAGCCATTCTAGCGCCTGAGGCAGAAGCCATAGAGCCATCCCCAGCGCCCGGGCAAACTTTGCTCCAATGGAGTCTTGGCTGCGGGAGGGGAAGAGAGAGACAGAGAGGAAGGAGACAGGGAGAGGTGGAGAAGCAGATGGGCACTTCTCCTGTGTGCCCTGGCCAAGAATTGAACCCGGGACTCCTGCACACGAGGCTGACACTCTACCACTGAGCCAACCGGCCAGGGCCTATCTTTTTATTTATACTTTTAAATATTGCTCCACTACCACCCACCATGAAAGCTGGAACACCCACTAGTGGGCGGTAGGGATCAGGTTGACTACCACTGCTGTAAACAAGGTACTCCTTAACTTAATTAACTATAATTGAGAAATCTGAACCTTTCTGAGTGTCAGTTTTTTTTTAATATATATTGGTTTTGTTAAGCTATTTCCAGTGGTTTACTGTGAGACTTAAATACGACAGTATAATAGTATGCTATTACATTTTTGTAATTACATATTCTGAAATATATGTGAAAATAAAAGCAAACAAAAAACCACTGGTAACAATGGTTGCCTGTATAAAGTCTTGGAGACAGACTTGGTACCTTATACATTTTTATATTTTAGTAATTTTGTTCAGTGTGCACATATTAATTACCCAAAAAATGTTAGTTTTAAAGGACAACATTGGTAACAAAACCAACACATTATACAGGGTGAGGTAAAACTAGTTTTACAGGTGTGAGTACGCAAAACACAGAATTTATTCTTATTTATTAATTATTGTATTATTTTTCATATGAACAATGGTAGGCCTACTTTTGCCCCGTTAGATCACCAAAGGAGGGACGCACAAGGCCTGATGAGTTTTATAAGACATTTATTTATTTATGTTTTATAAGAACAGATGGGCTGAGATCCTAGAGCATGGGTCCCCAAACTTTTTACACAGGGGGCCAGTTCACTGTCACTCAGACCATTGGAGGGCTGGACTATAAAAATAACTATGAACAAATCCCTATGCACACTGCACATATCTTATAGTAAAAAAACAAAACGGGAACAAATACAATATTTAAAATAAAGAACAAGTAAATTTAAATCAACAAACTGACCAGTATTTCAATGGGGACTATGCTCCTCTCACTGACCACCAATGAAAGAGGTGCCCCTTCCGGAAGTGCAGTGGGGGCCAGATAAGTGACCTCAGGGGGCCGCATGCGGCCCGCGGGCCATAGTTTGGGGACCCCTGCCCTAGAGGCTCAGCTGTGAGAAGAGAAGTCTTAGAGAGAAATCTTAGTATATAGCAGTGGTCCCCAACCCCCGGACCATGGACTGGTATCAGTCCATGGGCCATTTGGTACCAGTCGGCAGAGAAAGAATAAATAACTTACTTTATTTCTGTTTTATTTATATTTAATCTGAATGATGTTTTATTTTTAAAAAATGACCAGATTCCATCTGTTACATCTGTTTAAGACTCACTCTTGACGCTTGTCTCAGTCACGTGATACATTCATTTATCCATCCCACTGTAAAGGCCAGTCAGTGAAAGTATTTTCTGACATCAAACCAGTCTGTGGCCCAAAAAAGGTTGGGGACCACTGGTATATAACAGGGTTTGGTGGTTCCTGCTGCAGGCGAAAACTTCTGTTACCTATGGTAGGAAAACAATGGGAGAGGAGGGTGGTGCTAAGTAACAGAATGTGAGGGTTGACTAGCTGCAGGATGTCTGAGGTATCAATCCGGATTGCTCAGGTGGAGAGTTACAGGAACTCCCAGGGTTGGGGCAAGTCACCTAAATTCATTTCAATCTGGCTAGTCATGGCTTTTGGTAGGAAGCTCTGGACCTGGACCTAGCAGCCCCTGCCTGTATTTATTGGTATAAAATAAAGGTGCTCAATAAATGCAAAAATGTGAAATTATTCCCATAGCTTTCTATTCCCAGAAAATAGATTTTATCTGTGTGTGTGTGTGTGTGTGTGTGTGTGTGTGTGTGTGTGTGTGTAAGAGAGAGAGAGAGAGGGAGAAATTTCTCCTTTGCCTCTGTTTCTAATTTGCTACTCTGTGAGTGGAATTTACTTAAGGTGTTAACATAATGGCTTGGTCTTTAGGTTTGTTTGATTTCTTGCTCATATCCATGTCACACTTTACACCTGTGTTAGTAATGCTTCGATTTCATCAGGAAATGTTTTCTCACCTTCTGTTTCTCCTCACCACACCCTTCTTAGGAATTTTAATCTAATGCATTAACTGATCTAAGCCACATTTTTACTTCACTTTGACTTGTGAACAGAAAGTCGAGAGGACAGGTGAGCTTTGGTTTCTAACACATGTTGCTTAAATAACTCAGCAATCGTGGAAATGCAGTCCACTATACGTTCTGTTCATCTCAGTAAAGAATGCTTTCTTTAGAGAAAGTTTAAAAAGCTGACAACAGTTAAGAAAAAATGGCAGTGTATTCAAATAGCAACTTTTATATTTGAAAATTTCTGAATAGTTACTTACATCTGTCAGCACCAATATATATTATTTCAATGTATTATTTCTGATATATCAAAGAGCTATATTTTCTTTTGTATAAGACTTAAAAACCTTGTCAGACAGTTTCCACAATAATTTTTTAATATGTATAAAAATTCCTTTGGTATATGTTTCTATCATATATTTAATAAAATTGAACAAATATCATATTTTCTTTCACTAGTAGCTTAGTATATATGGAAAACCAAAAGTATCTATCTTAATTATAATGTTATTTTATTCTAAAAATTACATTTACTAATACACTACAGTCTCAAGAAGACTGGCATATTATCATTGTGTCCAAGGATCAACATATAATTTGAAAACTTCACAGTTGACCTAGAAACTAAAAAAGAAATTTGGCAAGTAGGCATTTTGTTAAACATAATTGTAAATATGCCAACTGAAGTATATAGTAAATTCCTTACACTCATATATTATTCAATCATTTCAGATAACCATAGAATGTACAAAGTCTTTAACACATGGTGAAAATGCACAAGTAACGAAATATACTCTGAGTTGATATTATATTTCTGCCTAATGAGAATGCAAGAGTAGATTTGTCCACCATCTATAATTTTGCATCAAAACAACAAATATGTCCTGTATTTTCTGGAGCAATTATTCTTGAAAAGACCCTGTAGAAACCTCAGAAGGAAATCTGATCTAAGGCCTGTTGTAAAGGATTGTTACTGATACTGAGCACCAGCACTATGAGAATGCACCCTTCACAGCCACCTAATTATCTAGTGCCCTCCAGCTCACAGAAACCACTCTGACTCTTGCCAAAAATAATATTCAGGTGGGAGGTAATTTCCTATAACTAAAGGCAACTATTGTCCAAACCAAAACCTTCCTTTAGTTTATAAGGCAATTTAATTTAATTCTGTTTTTTAAGTAATAAATTAATAGTCCTTGTACTAGATGGCTCTTCTACTTTCATTGACAACATAACCAACCTATTGTTAAAAGAGAAACAAATCAGTCATGCTTCCCTTGCCTTCATTTGTATTGATTTTTGCCTTACTCTTGTAGGAATGGATAACAAAAAATAAGTGTAACTTATAAAATCATTAACCAAATAAAGAAGAGGAACAAATACCTGTTTATATCTAATTAACAGTTTCTTATGTTGATGTTTTGTTATTTCAGCTCTCTCCTGAATAGAGTTTACATGTAATAACAACCATGATTATAGATTTTACTCACACTAAATCAAGCTAAAAGAAAAAAAAGATAAATTAATGACATTTATTACATTTCTAATCATACCTACTCTTGGACATGATCTGTCTGACTCATTCTGATATGATGTTGTCAGTTTCTACCTTTTGGGGGTTCTTATTTTCACCTTGCCTGATTTTCATCACCTAACATGTGGTTAGGAGAGCAATGAGGTTCAACTAATAATTTAATATTTTTGATTTTTAAGGTAGAGAGGATATAAGGCACCTCGTGACAGATATTTCAACATGAAAATATTTAAAATTAGAATGAATATTTTAGCTTTTACAACCCATTGTTACACTAACGTTCTATTATCCACACAGAAGAAGAAAAATAGTCCACTAGAAGTTTTAAAATATATCATATCTATAGATCAATTATTTGTAAAATGATAAAACATAAACCTTAATAAAAACGGTACATCATTGAGGATGTACAAACCTCCCATAGGGACAGCAATTGAATATAGGTTAAAATTTAAGGCAACAATAGGCATTTAAACATTTCAATGTAACTTTCAAACCTATTGTTAGCTTAGTTATAGCATTTTTGTGCTTTTAGAATAGGATTATTTCTTTTTCTTTAAATTAACTTTATTGTAATGACATTGGTTAAAAGGGTTATTTATTTTGTGGTCAGATAAAATATTATTGCAGCTTGCTATGGTGGAAACAAGTCAGATGTAACTTAATATTTAATTAAGTAAAGAGGGCATTGGATGCTTTTGAATCACAAAGACACTATGTTGTGACAATTTGGGAGATTGTATGAGTTCTATTTATTTAACTTGTTATCTGTACTTAATATTTTGTTTAACCATCAAAATATTTTTATGTGAATTGATTCACAGCAATCCAAAATAAGTGATTATTTTTTAAAAACTTTTTTTTCAAGATAAGGTGTCTTTATATTTTAAATCATAACTTGGAGTTCTTCAATGGTCTCTCTGTATAACTATTCTTCACTTCTCTGGGGTTTCTCAGAGTCTGGGCTGTGGCATTCAAACACATCACAGAACCACGAGTTCTACCGAAGGAGCTGATTTGGGTTTGCCCCTGAGAGTCCATTTCATATTGCAAAGCCCTTATTTGCTAGTGAAAATTGAAGGTGTTATCAAAGTATATAATACAAGAATAAGATTAATAAAACTTACACAAAGGCATTTATAACTAAAGTCACAGAATGTTTCTCATTCGTTTATATAATAAGTATAAATGTCTTTTGAAAATGAAAATAGTGTTATTTAATTGGCTGCGTTATAATTTATCTATGTATGCTATTTTCTGAATACATTTCAAATAAATGAATTCTAAAACATTAACATATCCAAATAGTCAACAAGATAGTATATATTTTTACTGTCAGGGTATACTATTTGGAGAAAAGTTTATAATTTTTAATTATTTTGTTTTGCTGATAATTCACGGTAAGTTAATGCAACAATGCACTTTCTAAATGAAATAATATGTGACACTTCCTGTTTACAGGGGAAAATTTTACAATTACAAACTTCAGATTCTTAAAGTCATACGTTTCGCTGTAGGAGGCTTGAGTTTAAACAGGCCTGTGTTTGAACTTTCACCTTGACTTGCCTAGTCATTAGCTGAGAAACCTTGCTTTCTTAAACTGTAAAATACAGACATGTTTATGTAATGGGGTTATTGACAGAACTAAATGAGATAATTTGAAAGTGCAAAGTCAGGGCCTGACTGTCTAGCAAGCACAGAGAGGTCTTCAGTAAATATGAACTTCTCTTTCTCTTCCCTTTTTCCTATTCCTTTCTACCCTTTACCTTCTGAGTATCAGTCTTCCCTCATTAAACTCTGACCTAGAGTGAATTCAGTTTAAGTTGGAGTGAGTCTAAGCACAACAGATTTTGAACTGTAGTGACTGTGAGCTGTGTTTGTCAAAATTTCCTCCTCTTTAAACATATCTGTTATATCTGAGGTCATGTGGTAGACTTTTTCTTTTCAACTGTATCATAGCTGATACTAAATTAAAACACTTTTCCAAGTTGATATATTAAAATATGCAAAGGAAGAAAAATATTGGCAAAGGAAATATTAATACTTTCAAAATTATAGCAAAATATGATTCCATTAAAAAGTAAAATATTAGGTATTTCATTTTTATAAAATAAGAATCATAAGCATGAGTTTACAATGATTCCTTACCCTTAATAAACAAGACCATTAGAATCATAGTATCTTTATACATATAAACACAAACAATGCATGTACTTTGTAAGTTTGTCTCTGGTTATAGTGGAAAAGAATAAAATTTCATGTTTAATAATATCCACTGAATCATATTTTACTCAATTTTTCAAAGTTAGTACTAAAAGAGTAGTCAGATACTACATATTAAAAAATATGTAGCTTTACATAATAATATAGACAAATTTGTTTTCTTTTTAGCATGGTCTTAACATCAAACTTGCATTTTGTTGGTTTATTTATTTTTTTTTTTGCCTTAATTGAATTAAAGTATGTGTATGTGGTTTTATTTTGTCACAACACAGATGGAGAATTGTACTCTGGGACGGCTGCTGATTTTATGGGGCGAGACTTTGCTATATTTCGAACTCTTGGACACCACCACCCCATCAGGACAGAGCAGCATGACTCCAGGTGGCTCAATGGTAGGTGGCACTTGTAAGAACATAAACACGTACCAGGTGTAACCATAGAAAGCAACTGGAGAACTTTCATTTTTTAGTACAAACAATATGACGAGATTTAGTATGCAGTTAAACTTGTGGCGGTGAGAAAGTTGGTCAAAAGTGAGATTAACAATTCAGGAAAATATTTGCTTTGTGCCAAAAGTGAAATTTCTCAATAGTTAACTATGGAAAGAAATAGATCTGGGCTGGAGCTACGGAAGGGAGGCAATGGAAAATGATAAGAGGATTTACCAGTCCTTTCTTACACGAACACCATAACAAAGCTCATGACACAGTCTGGGTTTTCCTTCCACACCTCTCATATTGCTTTGAGAATATCATATAAAGTCTTTCACTTTTTGAAAGTGTGCTAATGAAAAGCCACATTGAAATTATTTTTAAAATGTCAAAGGATTTTTATATCATTTAATTTGATTCTCCTTTAATCTTTCTGAAACCCTGTCTCCCTTTTTATAGGTGAGGAAATTGAACCTAATATCTTACCTGAGATTACATCTAACCCAGTAGTGGATTTGGAACAGGAACACAATTTCTCTAACGTTAGCATTGGCTTCACTACTTGATCAGTACATGCTTTTTTCTTCTCTCTTTCTTCAGTGAATAAATAATTTTAACATAGGAGAAAACATACAATATTTATATGCCTAAAATAATTAAATGCTATTTTCATTCAGATTTTGAACTAAAATAATCCCCACATGTTCTTATATCTAGAGTTTGATTTCATTTTGGTGATTCACTTACACATTCATCAAAGGTTTTTATAACAGTCCCCACAATTTGTAATGGTTATATTGTATTTAAAATAATTCTCTCCACCTTCATCTGCCTTCGGCCTTATAAAATATAGCTGCCCAGTCCCGAGTCTTCCATCCATGAACCTTTGCCTGGCTTCTTATGCCTCATTTTAATAAGGCTGAAACTCACAGTTGATAGTCCATCTATGTTTCCAGCAAGATACTTAATTCTCATTCTTTGCACTTCTACCACGCTTGTTTTTCCTGCTGTTTCTTCTGGAGAAACTAAAATTCATTTCACCATTTCGTACTTCATTTATTTATTACAGAAAAAAATGAAAATATTGCCTCTGAACCTCCCTGAAACATCAGGAGATCATGATTTGCCTGTGACAATCTTTGTTCCGATATATCTCATACTTTAAAGTAACCAAAACAAAACATACCACAAATAACCTTAATCAGCATCTCTTCCCTCCTGATCATATTATTTTTCATGTACTATTGTGAATGGTGTGCCTCTTACCTTCCACATTTCACTCTCTGCCTTTGCTCCTAATTGCACTGAAGATCTTTCTTAAATTTACCCAATTTACATTTCTTTTGCTGTCTTTATCTCTTCTTCACCACCAGATTCTTCCTCTGACCTGAAAACTTGCTCATCTATCTTCTTCATACTCTCCCTTCAGTCACGTATACCATGAAGTCCATATACAGGGAATATCTAAGTTTATAGCCTGGTTACAGACTTGTTTTCTAAGCATTTACACCACTTTATCCACTTTGAGCCTGACTTTGAGCCTGAGAAACTGGTCTTCCAAAGGTCATTGATGAATTTTCACCACTTTTTATCAAACTCCATTTAGAAAAACCTCTCCTGTGCTATTTGTCACTCTTAATTAGACTTTTTTTCTTTACAAGTTATTTATTTTAGCTTCTCTTTTTTCTGCTCTCTCAAGTTTTAAACAAGATTGACATTGCTTCCCTGTTGTTGTTCTCTTTAATGTAGATGATGCCTAACATCATGCATAATTAAATACAAACACTATGGTAATCAAAGAAGATTGGACATATAGTCAAATACCTCCCCGTGGGGACAGAGGAAGTGTGGTGATAGCTGCGTGACCATCAGAAAAACTGTGTCTCACTAAGAAAGAGAAAATACAGTGAGATCATGATAAGCCTGTCTGTGCAAAACTTTAAGTGATCCTAACTCCAAAATCCCAGAGGGCAACTTTGGAATATTCACAGTCGCTATCTGGTCTATTCTCGATTTGAAATATTTACTTAGGAAGGAAAATGTTTGTTTTTATTCTGCAAGAAGGAGACTTTGATCTACTATGCACTCTGTCCCTGAGAAAAAAAACCTCATTAGGAGATGGAATAACATAAAGGAGAGTACAGTATCCATTTCATTTTTATGGCCTTGGAAGAAAAAACGTCATCAAGTGAAAGCTGCTTTTGTGCTGCGCACACTCACATGTTGACAGCTGGGCCTGAGGACTTTACACTGTGGGAAAACAGTCATTGTCTGCAGCTCTGTACTTCATCTCTGCAGAAGGGTAGTTGATTGGAGAATTCAGTTATCAGTCTCTCAGCACTGAATGTGAGAACTGATTTTACCAAATTAGCACAAAGGTTCCATTTGACAGGGTGCAGACACCAGAACTGCTGCAAGATGAAGGAGACAGACGCCTTTGAGAGAGGACCGAGAGGCTGGGAGACTAGCAGGCCTCGCAAAATTAAACACCAGAGCAGAATAGAATGAGAAGCATAATGATCACATGTTCATGCGTAAAACGGATGAATTTTGAAGCATGAGCATAGACTACACAATCATTTGTGCTGCCTAAAGTTTTAAATTACCTTACAAGACACTTTATGAAAGCTCTATTGGAATTAGTTTTGGCATAAGATTTACATTATCTTTCTCAATTCAAACAATTTATTTCTGGAAAAATAAGTTGTCCTATTTTCATAAAATTTAATATCCTTCTAAATAAAGATAAAACAAAACAGTTGTATAGAATGGGATTGTGAATTATCTTGATTTCTAGTGGAATTTCATTATTTTTTATTTTTATTTTTTATTATTGATTTTAATGTATTGTGTATACATGGATTCTAGTGTTGCTTCAAATGCATCCTCCCTCCCCCATATGCCCCTCAACATCTCCATTGCCGCCCTCCCCCCCTTCCCCTCAGGTTTATCCCCTCCTATCATCCCCCTTCCCTCTGTCCTCTTTTCCTCTAGTCCCTTTGATCTCTCCTCTGTCTCAATTCTGTTCCTCAGTTCATATTGTTCATTGGATTCCTCAAATGAGTGAGCTCATATGATATTTTTCTTTGTCTGCCTGGCTTATTTCACTTAACATAATAGTTTCCAGTTCCATCCATGTTGTCACAAAAGGTAAGATTTCCTTTTTTTCATGACCTCATAGTATTCCATTGTATATATGTACTACTGCTTTTTAATCCACTCGTCTAATGATGAACACGTGGGTTGTTTCCAGATCTTCGCTATTGTGAACAATGCTGCCATAAACATGGAGGTACATTTCTCCTTTTGAAACAGTGCTATGGAGTTCTTAGGGTATATTCCTAAAAGTGGGATGGCTGGGTCAAAACACAGTTCAATTTTTAATTTTTTGAGGAATCTCCATACTATTTTCCACAGTGGCTGCACCAGTCTGCATTCCCACCAGCAGTGCAGGAGGGTTCCCCTTTCTCCACATCCTCGCCAGCACTTGTTATGTGTTTTGTTGATGAGCACCATTCTGACTGGTGTGAGGTGATATCTCATTGTGGTTTTAATTTGCATTTCTCTAATGATTAGTGATGTTGAGCATTTTTTTATATGCCTATTGGCCATCTGTATGTCCTCTTTGGAGAAGTGTCTATTCATTTCTTTTGCCTATTTTTTGATTGGGTTATCTTCATGGTGTTGAGTTTTACAAATTCTTTATACATTTTGGTTATTAATTCCTTATCAGACGTATTGTTGAATATGTTCTCCATTGTGTACTTTGTCGTTTTATTCTGTTCTTATTGTTCTTAGCTGTGCAAATCTTTTTAGTTTGATATAGTCCCATTAGTTTATCTTGTCTTTTATTTCCCTTGAGCATGGAGATAAATCAGCAAATATGTTGCTGCAAGAGATGTCAGAGAGCTTACTGCCTATGTTTTCTTCTAAGATGCTTATGGTTTCACGACTTACATTTAAGTCTTTTATTTTTGTGAATGGTGTAAGTTGGTGGTCTAGTTTCATTTTTTTGCAGGTAGCTGTCCAATTTTCCCAACACCATTTATTGAAGAGGCTGTCTTTACAACATTGTATGCTCCTACCTCCTTTGTCAAATATCAGTTGTCCAAAGGTGTGGGTTTATTTCTGGGTTCTCTATTCTGTTCCATTGATCTATATGTCTGTTCTTATGCCAGTACCAAACTGTTTTGAGTACAATGGCCTTGTAGATAATTTGATATCAGGAAGTGTGATACCTCCCACTTTATTCTTCCTTTTCAAAATTGCTGAGACTATTTGTGTTCTTTTTGGTTCCACATAAATTTTTGGAAAATGTGATCTATATCTTTGAAGTATGTCATTGGTATTTTAATTGGTATTGCATTGAATTTATAAATTGCTTTGGGTAGTATAGACATTTTAATAATGTTTATTTTCCCTCACCATGAGCATGGTATATGTTTCCACTTTTTTGTATCTTCCCTGATTTCTTTTATCAATGTTTTATAATTTTCCGAGTACATATCTTTAATCTCCTTGGTTAAATGTACTCCTACGTACTTTATTTTTTTGGTTGCAGTAGTGAAGGGAATTGTTTCCTTAATTTCTCTTTCTGACTGTTCATTGTTGGTGTATAAAAATGCCTCTGATTTCTGAGTATTATTTTATACCTGCCACCTTCCTAAATTCACTTATCAGGTCCAGTAGTTCTGACTGAGACTTTAGAGTTTTCCATATACAATATCGTATTATCTACAAATAATGATAGTTTTACTTCTTCTTTTCCAATTTGGATGCCTTTTATTTATTCTTCTTATCTAATTGCTGTGGCTAGGACTTACAGGACTATGTTGAATAAGAGTGCTGAGAGGGGGCACCCCTGCCTTGTTCCTGATCTTAAAGGGATTGCTTTTAATTTTTGCCCATTGAGTATGATGTTGGCTGTGGGTTTGTCATAGATGTCCTTTATCATGTTGAGGTATGTTCCCTGTATTCCCACTTTGCTGAGAGTTTTGATCATGAATGGGTGCTGGATTTTATCAAATGCTTTTTCTGAATCTATTGATATTATAATGTGGGGTTTTCCTTCCTTTTGTTTATGTGATGAATCTCATTGATTGATTTGTGACTATTGTACCAGTCTTGCCTCCCCAGAATAAATCCCACTTGATCATGGTGTATGATTTTTTTTCATATATTGCTGGATCCAGTTGGCTAATATTTTGTTGAGGATTTTAGCACCTAGATTCATCAGAGATATTGGCCTATAATTTTCTCTATTTGTGTTGTCTTTGACTGGTTTTGGAATCAGAATTAAAAATGCTTGCCTCATAAAAGGAGTTTGGAAGTCTTCCTTCCTCTTGAATTTTTTGAAATAGCTTGAGAAGGATAGAAGTTAGTTATTTGAATATTTGGGAGAATTCACTTGTGAATCCATTGGGCTCCGGGCTTTTGTTTGTTGGTAGTTTTTTTTTTTATCTCATTTGTTGTAATTGGTCTATTTAGGTTTTCTGATTCTTGCAGATTGATTTATAAAATATTATATGTTTCATGGAATTTGTCCATTTCATCTAGGTTTTCTAATTTTTTGGCATACAGTTCTTTATAGTATTTTCATAATTAGTAGCTAAAATTTATACATTATAATAGTATCAATAATAGTTTATATTTTGTTTCATTTTAACAGGAAATACTAAGAATAAGTAATAGTTTTAGAGTGAAGAAACAAAAATGGTGTTTTCAGAAGAGAAAATAGTGTTTTGAGATTAGGTATCTGGTACCATGTAACATTAATTTGTAATTTATTTGCAATCACATATTTCAGAAGTTTTCATTGACACTAGCTCCTTAGTTTAAGACTGATAAATGTTAGTTAGAATAACTGTGATTTCAGAAAATGTACTGATATGGGTTTGCCATGATGCGCCTTTATTCAGAATTTTTTTGTGTGCTTCATAAATTTTCTCAATATTATATATTTTTAAAACTTTAGCTCCATTTTAAGGGTACTTTAACAGTATGAGAATTGGGTAAAAATGTTTATTGTATATTCATAGTAAGGATACAAATACGATTATGCTTTTTTATACTCACAATTTCTTAACATTTAGTATGTAAAAATTATTACCTAGTTCTTGTACATATTAACCATTCATTAAAGCAGAAAGATGTCTAATCCACATTCATTTTTCTATTTTATGGACACTATTTTCAGTATTGTTTACTTCTTGGGCTAGTACTAGAATGCTATATGTTATGGAGGAAAGACCATAATCTTTAGAGTATGATGAAGTTTCACCTTACTTTGGATTATACTACTACCTACCTCTTACACTTGTGAAAAAATGACCATGTGATAATCTATAAAAAGTACTAAGCAAGGGATTGGCATATTATAAGTACTTAATAAATATGAATTTTCTATATATTTTTTATTCCACTTTAAATAGATGAAGAATGCTTAAGAATATTTGTTATATTCATTCTGTAAGTGATTAAATTTGAGTCAGGGTGAAAGGGCAGTCACAGTAGGGTCTAATATATGAAACTACATGGATCCTTGTGAGAGCCAAGGCCCAGTGGACACAAACAGACCTAATTACAGTCCCATATTATGAGGCATTCCCACTCATTTCAGGAAGACCTGTTTTCTTTTAGTGAATTTCCTAAAAGTATTGTGCCTATGGATAGACCTACTCACTTGCTTTTTCCTGTAATTGAAATGGTATACAAGTCATAATTTTACTTCCTCTCACTTGTAACACTTATATTATTTTTGCCTGCCCTTATTAAAATGAGCATAGCTTCCTCCTGTGGTCATGCAGCAGGATATTTCTTGTTCTCTAAAGATTCAAATTTCTCCACAAGTTATATATTTTATATAAATAGAACCAAAATATGTTATTGCAAATAAATTACAAATTAATGTTACATGGTACCAGATACCTAATCATTTGTACAACTCTTTTCTATTACCTTTAAAGGTATAAACTATGTCAGAGTATCCAATTAGATTTTTTATAAGTAAAACAAATTATCAGTTTTTTATACTGTCAGACTCCTCAGTGATGCCATTTTGAATTATTTCTCTGGCTTAAGTAAGTTAGTAATATATTTTGCTATACTCAGAGAAAAAAGCTTTCTGGAAGCCTTATTTTATGGTTATATAAGCAGATGAGTTACAGAAGAAGAATGACCATTTAGTTGAAGCAGCAACAGAAACCACAGATGTCTTCTTGGTTTTCATAGCCTGTGAAAGATACAACAAGGATGCAGTCTTTTTAACTTTTGAATTTCATCTATGAATTACACTCTGTTAGTAAACAATTCTGAAGTATCATTGTATAGAGTCACAAATAATAATGATCATATTTTTGGTTATTTTTTGCTGCAATTATGCTGAAACATGAATATGTAATATTTTAAAGTTGTTCATACCTACTAATCACTATGTTGTACACTTGAAGTCAACACAAAATATTGATAATATAGAAAGTAAACTGTAATTGAAAAAGAAAAACAGATCTCAAAATCATATTTACATTTACATAAAACCAAAAGTAGTTACCTGTTTTTTTCTCATAAATCTATTACCCTCCCCCAATTTTATATCCCAATGAAGAATGCATACCCTCAACTATAATCTCTTTTAAAAATATATCCCATGGAATTATTTCTACTCTTTATATAATAATATATTTAAAAAGTTCACTAAACATGCCTTTTTGATTTCAAAAACAGCAAAAAATTACCAATACATACTTTTACTTCACATCCTTTTCAGAGGACCTAATTTCTATTTTACTTTGTCTAAGGCACATAATCACTTTCAACAGGTTTTGTTTGAACGTACATGGCACTAATGAGGAAAAATGAATACAACTTTGCAAAAAAAGTTAAGGCAATGTTTGGAAGATAATTTTATGTTTCTCAGAGCTCTAAGAAAATGTACTTGAATAAAATAGTTAGGATATACTATTTTAACATTATTTAATGGTGGGCTAAAAAATACATCTCTCAAGGATAGCGTATTAGTCGCAAATTTTGAACCAGAATTTATAGTTGAAGGTAAGAGTAGAAAAATAACATTTAAAGGTAATCATTTAACTCATTTAAAGGGAATCTGACTTTTAAATTGAAATCAATAAAAATGAGACGTCTTAGAAAACTCTTTAAAGCCACCTCTCTTTTTTTCTTAGTTCTTAAAATGTTTCTCTCTAGTCTCACCATCAGTTTAATGAATACAGAGCCTGTCTATACCAATTTCCTCTTCTAGAGTCACTACATTCAGAGCTCAGAAGGCCTCAATAGGGATTTACTGCTGACTGAGTAATCTGGGTTCATGTGTGCAGTGACATCAAGCAAGAGATTTACCCAGAGAAGTGGATGCCATGACAATACGTGTAACCATGGTGTGATTGGCCTCTCTGACATGGCTCTCAAAAGATTTCCCTCTGTGAAAACAGAAGCCTGTTTGCAAATTAATTAGTTTCTGGCGGCAGCTTGATTGTTGACCCAGAGTTTGTAGAGTGGAAAAACAATCAGATTAGTGTGCTCAGGGTAAAAAACCAGTGTGCAGTTGCGTGTGGCTTGCTCAACTATTGAAACTATGAATGGACTGAAACAAATTCTTTTCTGAGAAGTCTAGGCAGAGGTTAAGTGTGATGAGCCCAGAGCTCCCCAACAGCAGGGGTTGTGGAATTAAAGGATTTTATGCCTTTGAGCTTTAATGGATGGATAGTTTTGCCCAACCTCATTCTCTGACAAAAAAAAAAAAAAAAGAAAAGAAAAAACCCTTACTATGTTCTCATCACCTCAGTGGAAAGAATAAGTTTATAGTATTATTAAATGTAGTCTGACACAAATAATTCCATAGTGGTAGATTTCAGAAGCTTTCAAACTGGAAGGATTTAATTACTATGTCTCAAAAACTAATATGATAATATATAAATGAAAAAAGGTTATTAAATAATGACTTTTTGGGTTGATAAGATGTTCATATGTTTCCCCTAACATTTTTGAGCTATAATTTTGAAATGCTCAATAAAATTAATCCTGAGTCAAAAACGTTGACTCATCAAAATTTATTTCAGTCAGTAAACTGACTGAATATTGCAGGTGTCCTGCAGCCACATCCCTGTGACTCTGGCTCTGACACAGGAAAGGTTTGGTGTCCTTTTTTTTAAACCTTTTTTAAACTTTTTAAAAAATTTATTTCAGTCATGTTTAATTTTTAAGACAGCCTAACACAATGAGTCGTACATATTTTTCTTTTGTAGATACCACAGGCAGAGATCTTCCTAAATACAACTCTGATGTTTATCACAACACTTTTCCATTCAAAAATCATTTATGTCTCTCAATTTTGAAGTGAATTAAATCCAGATTTCACTCCCTGTCAAGTCCTTTGACATCTAATCTTAACTGATCTTTCCGATATTAAATACTAACAAATTCAAATCAAATAGAGTTGGTTGTCCTCAAATTGACTATATTTTTCATTTAACCATTCCATTCTCCCAGTGTATTTTAATCTTTCCCAACTTTCAATATCTTTGACTATCCCAAGAGCACATAAATACATGTGTGTATTTAATACAGTGCCTTACACCCTAAACATATCACATAAGAAACAATTCAGTGAATCTGATTCATAATTTCTGGGTCAGTTTGCCTGAGTTTATCTTCAAGGTCCTCCAGTTATTTCCTATGTGGCTTTTACTTTACTTATTTTCATCACCATTTATGATTTCTAAAATGTAGTTAATTCTAATATAGTGTTTTTATGATGTCTGTTTAACATCCATAGAGTCGCAGTTTATCAAATGTATTTTTAAACACATTTAAGAATGAATGATACAATACAAGAAAAAGGATTAATGAAAAAATTATACCCTTGTTTTGCAAGATAAAAAAGAAATTTTGCAAATAAAACAAAAAATTAATTTGGAAGAAAGGAAACCAATCTTTTGTATTACCACAAATATTACTCATTTTGGGGTGAATTAAAGGGAAATCTAATCATGTTAGCAATTCAAATTCTGAAATTTGGGCTTAAATGCCTAGGATAAACCAATAAGGTACAGGATCTTTGTTTAACAACCTTTATGTGTTTTCTGTAAACATATTAAATATTTTCATTGAAAAGAAATTACTGAAGTAGTGGGGTAGTGGTGCTTCCCATAAAAATGCTAATAATTAACCTCCTTGTGTTATTTCTGTTGATATCCTTTAAATTTAAAAAAAAGTGAAAAAAATGCATTCTTCATAGATATCAAAGTAAATATAACCAACACTGATTAATCAATCAGTGCTCAAATTAGGAAAAGTATAACATAATTGCCTTTGGCAGACCTTGAGATCATTGTGTGTTAAAGAATCTCAAAACGTGAACTAATTTTCCAAACTGGAACTACTTGTATTTCTTTCCTTGTTTATTTCTAATTACTATGTGAGAGCAACTTGTAGAAGGCAACTGAAAAGCGCTGCTGGTGCTAGGACTGTGGCGACAGGAAGGTGAACTCTCGGGCAGACTTGGCCGGCCCAGCAGTGTGCAGTCACTGGTAGTGGTGTCACAGTGCCAGCTCCAAAGACAAAGGTAGCTATGTTGTGAAGATTTGCAAAATCTCAACAAATTTACTTTGATTAATTTTGTCTTTTTGATTTTGTATAAATGTGCTGTGCAAAAACTTTTTAGTTTGATGTAGCCCCATTTGTTTATTTTTCCTTTTGTTTCCCTTGGACAAGGAGATCCAGCAGAAAAAATATTGCTACAAGAAATGACCAAGATTTAATATCTTTAAACACCCATAAAGGGGAGAGGTACTATCATCTGTTTTTTAAGGAAATATGAATTTTTTGATTCATTTGATTTTCAAGCATTAACTCAATATCAGAACCACTGATTGATACTTTCACTATAAAATGATAGAAAGATATAACAACATATGAGAAAGCATCTTTTGCCCACATACCTTCAATCTGCTCTTAGACAATATGTGTATGTGAAAGTCCAAAAAATAAAAACCCAAATAATTGGAAACCATTTTTTGAGGTTTTGAAAAAATAGTTGAAAATCATTGTAACTATAGATAATCTATAAATTTTTAGATTTTATTTTATTTTTTTTTTATTTTTATTTATTTTTTTTTTTTGCATTTTTTTCTGAAGCTGGAAACAGGGAGAGACAGTCAGACAGACTCCCGCATGCGCCCGACCGGGATCCACCCGGCACGCCCACCAGGGGGCGACACTCTGCCCACCAGGGGGCGATGCTCTGCCCATCCTGGGCATGGCCATGTTGCGACCCTCCTGGGTGTCGCCATGTTGCGACCAGAGCCACTCTAGCGCCTGGGACAGAGGCCACAGAGCCATCCCCAGCGCCCGGGCCATCTTTGCTCCAATGGAGCCTTGGCTGCAAGAGGGGAAGAGAGAGACAGAGAGGAAGGCGTGGCGGAGGGGTGGAGAAGCAAATGGGCGCTTCTCCTATGTGCCCTGGCCGGGAATCGAACCCGGGTCCTCCGCACGCTAGGCCGACGCTCTACCGCTGAGCCAACCGGCCAGGGCTAGATTTTATTTTAATGGCACACATTCCTAAAAATAAAGAAATTTTTAAGAGAGAAAGTCATTCCCAAAATAATGAGACATAAAAGACATTGATGGTATGGGAGAAGTAAGGAGATGGAAGAAACCGGAATCAATATTCTTGTATATTCAAGGTTCGCAGTGCTTTAATAAGAGTAGATGCTTCAGGCTGTTTTCTAATAGATAAGTAATTAAGGACTTTTTCACTGGTTCCTGAGCTTTAATAAACACACAAAAATAATTATTAACATTAATCATGATTCTTCATACAAATATTTTTCTGAGAGTAAAAGCATTTTATCTTTGCTTAAATTTTAGTTTTTAGTCTGATTTAAAGTAGTTGAACAAAAGTTTAAAAATGCATGTTCTGAATATCTCCTTACGTAACTTTTATGTCAATACTATTTACAATAAACTTTATACATAACAATAGTTATACAGCCTTCATTTTCTATATTAAACAAAAACAGTATTTTTTTCAATTTGGGGGGGGCATTTGTTATTTAAATATGTAAGTTGTGTTGTCATTTTTTTCTGCCTTTCTAGTTACAGATAATCTACAAGCATTTCTTTTCTTGGAGAGGGGCTCAGTCTTGAGGAATATTACTTAAAAAGATGGGAAATCTAGTTTTCCTTGGTGTTTTTAACTATTATATATATAGCATCTTTTTGTAAGCATCTTTTTGCCAAAAGCATATATATATAACATTTCTTGCTGTGTGGTAAGACATTTGTTATAAGAATATGTAATTTTATAAGACTCACCAGAGTATCATTCAGGTAATGATTCTATGAATGTTTTACTACATATATCATGGAAGAAAGTAGAAATAGTAGGTTCACCAGAAAATAAAATTAAATATATTTTAAATGTTATTAAACTAAAGTGGCAAACTCTACAATAGACTATTTTGAACTATCAGATTGGTTTAGAAAACATTATTATTAGTCTTGATTAGATGTTTATAGGAACAATTCTATATTAGCACTCAAAATACATAATCATTCTTAAAGTAGAAACAGTAAGAAAGAGTTGCAAAGAGAAATGTAAGGAATAGACTTAATGGAATGCTTTTGTTGAACAAAGACCAAAAATTAATTTAAGCATCAGCAACAATTTTAAATTGCATCCACCAAACTATAAATGCTTTGACATTTAGCATGATTACAATAAATATTAGAAAGTTTTAATAATTATAGAAATGTTTTGAAATATTGATATCCTTACATAAAGAAATAAAATGACTGTGAAAAATGGAAATCCAATAGTGTTTATACCCTTCAAAGTGCTTCCTATAAGATTCACTTCATCTTCCCCAAAACCTTGTGAAATAGAATACTGCAGTAATAAAATTAAATAACATGCAAGAGCATAGTAGTAACCTGATTTGAGTGAAAACTGAGACTAAATCCATAACTTCTGAATTCTTTATTTGTTCTTTTTAAAATAATAAGTCCATTTTAATATTTTCCATTTAAAAAAATTGCATAGTTCTGTTTTTATTAAAGATTTTAAATGTAAGAAATTTTTTTCAAGTTAGATTTTGTAAAACACAAATGCCTGCATTTTAAAAAACAAAGATTTGTCAGAGTTAAAGACTGTCCTACAGTGGTTTCCAGAATGAACTGTGCTATTTATACATAGCTGAAATTACTAAAAACTCAGCTGGTATAAACTGTTGCTACTAAGAGTCTGGTTCTTGGACTAGTTCAAGTGCACCTCCTGGGAGGTTGTTAGAAATGCATATCTTAGGGCTCATCAGACATACTGACTCAGAACCTTCACTCTATTAAGATCATACATTAAAATTTGAGGACTAGACTAAACTACCAAAATATATTACATATTTGATTGTTAAAGAGAGACACAGAGACATAATGGTTGTGTTTCTGAGTAGAGTATTTCATGTTTCTGCTTAAATTGATGCCAGCTCACAAGAATGTCAGAGTGAATGTGTTTGTTGTTTAGAATCACTTTATTGCACATGATATGGTCTAATTCAAACTGAAATGTTTCTAAGATTGGCCTTCTTAAATTAGTGGCTTTTGCTTTCATTTAAACTTGGAAGATAAAAACACTAAGCATATATTTTTAAATAGAATGGTTGCAATTCAAGCAACAACCAGTGAAAGGCCCCCTATATAAGCTACTAAAACTCACCTTATTTGCCTCGAATCATTTTACTGAGCAAGTGTCACCTTGTTACAGACGCTTGCACCTTCTGATAACCCATAAAATCTCCTGCAACTCCATGTTAAATGTTAAGATTTTTTTTTAATTATGGTAAAGGTGTTGACTTCTAAGATTCAAGGAGCCTCAAAGAAGCCTCCAGTGTTTATTTTTTAAAGTTGTTTTCAAAACAGGTTAAGATAAATTAACTGTCTTTCACTAGAACTAGACTAGAACTAATACAATTCTAAGTGATAAACTGGATGATAAAACAGCAACATAGTATTAAATATATTTGATAACTGACTATTACTTCCCCGTAAGCAACTTTTTGCCAAAAGAATCCAGTAATGAAAACTAGGTAGATTTTCAGTGCAAAGAAAGAGTATTAAACTCAAATTTAAAAATTATACATTTCATGTTACAACATTAAATTTGGAATTGCAGCCTTAAATTTTAAGATTGTGATATGATCATATATCTATATATAACATAGCTTTTCTGATATTAATAAACTTCCACCTGGCTTGGGATTGCACAGTGGATAGAGCATCAACCTGGAACACTGAGGTCACCAATTCAAAACCCTGGGCTTGCCCAGTAAAGGCACACACGACAAGCAATCAATGAACAACTGAAGTGAAGCAACTATGAGTTGATACTTCACATCCCTCCCTCTTCTCTCTGTAAACTCAATAAATAAAACCTTAAGTAAAAAAAGTTTCTAAATTTATGTAACTATAGTTGACAATTTTTTCACTATTCAGTTAACGTCGATGTAATCCTAAAAATAAAAAGACCTCAAAATAAGAGAAAGTTGTATTAAAACAATAATTATTGATTTTAAACACATTGAGATTAGGGAAATTCAAAAATGATAGCTAAATTTGAATTTTTATTTCTTAAAGGATAATGAGATCTTACAGATTAAACAGGGTTTATGATAAGAATTGTTTTCTGCAAGCTCTAATTACTTTGAGAATTATGCTAAAAATTATCTTCCTTTTTGCTTTGAATTTCCTTCCCATGTAATTAGACATTTTAAAGAATCAAAACTATTATTGTCTCTTAAGAACAAAAGCCATAGAAACTGCTAATTATATCACAGTTGAACATGTTTTTTCTTTTTTGAAGAGATCCTGAATTTCCGGCATTTTTCCTGATGATAGAAACATTAAAAGCTCCATTGGTGTGGCAACCATTTTAATTAGTTTCTATCTATAATAATATTTAAGTTATTAAAAATTTGCCAATGTCTGTGTCAAATAAAACTGACCTAAATCTTCCCTGGGGCCTAAATCATTATTTTATTTTAAGAATCAGGCCACATTCTTACAGGTATTTCCATTTCCCTAGAAGTCAAGGGCCTAATCAGAGGTGACTCGGAGGAAAAGCTCCCTGTCAATGTGGACCTTGAATTAGGGCTTAGATTATTACTGTGTTCTAGGAAATGGGCAAATATCAGAAAAGAACCTTTTCTATTTTACTTATAAAATTGACTTTTTATTTTACAAAGGAAAAATTTTGAGGTCACATATTTAGAAATGTTTTAAAAAATTTTATGATCATATAAAAGGTAGATTTTTAAATAAATAAAACTGGCACTTGTATTCACAAATACCCTTTGCCATCTGTAGATTTTAAACTATTTTTTAGAGAAAAAAAATTAAGGGCACATGATACATATAAATTTTAAGAGAATTTAATAGAAAAGAATGAAATTGTTATTACCTATTTGCTTTTGATTTTATTTTGCTTAGGGGTCCTGTTTGTTTTAGACCAGGGGTCCCCAAACTTTTTACACAGGGGGCCAGTTCACTGTCACTCAGACCATTGGAGGGCCAGACTATAAAAAAACTATGAACAGATTCTAATGCACACTGCACATATTTTAAAGTAAGAAAACAAAATGGGAACAAATACAATATTTAAAATAAAGAACAAGTAAATTTAAATCAACAAGCTGACCAGTATTTCAATGGGAACTATGCTCCTGTCACTGACAACCAATGAAAGAGGTGCCCCTTCCGGAAGTGCAGCGGGGGCCACATGTGGCCTGCGGGCCGTAGTTTGGGGACCCCTGTTTTAGACCGACTTTCAATCCATTAATTTAACTTTTAGTCATATATAGAATATATGGTAGAAAATTGTATAAAATCTTTAAGAATTGCTGAGAAGATAGAAAAAGATAAAAGGTTTTTAAGTCTTTTAATTCATGTGGAGTGATGGGAACCCCAAAAACAATATTGGACAAAAAAAAGCAAACTAGAAAGAGATATATTTCTGAGTATCCAAATATTCCCAGTAAATGTATGAAATAAATTTTAATACTACAAGGATGATTCAGTAGTAGGAAATCTCTTAATTCATTACCTTAATAATTTAACAACAAATTATATGCTTTGACTTATTTAATGTTGAAAAATAAGATAAAGCAAATTACTTTTTATAATTAATTTAAAAAATGTTAGCTAGGAGTAGGAGAAAATGTTCTTAATCTAATAAAGAAGAAAGAGTTGAAGAATTGAAATTAAAGCTCCTAATGCTTAGAGAAACAATATTAATATAGGCAATGCACAGTTAAAATTATTTTTTAATAATAGACTTTATTTTTAGAACAATTTTAATTAGATTCACAGTAAAATTGAATGGAAGGTACGCAGATTGTCCAGATAATTCTACTTCCAAACATGCATAGCCTCCTGAGTATCAATATTCCCCACCAGAGTATTACATTTGTTACAGGTAATGAACCTACACCAACACATCATTATCGCCCAAAGTCTGTAGTTAATATTAGGGGTTCACTCTTGGTATTGCACACTCTGAGTTGGGATATATATAATGACATGTATCTACCATTAGAGTATCATGCAGAGAAGTTCCAGTGACCTAAAATTCCTCTCTACTGAACCCATTCATTCCTCTCTAATCCCTAACCCCTGGCAACCTTTGACCTTTTTACTGTCTCCAGAGTTTGCCATTTTCAGAATGTCATATAGCTGGAATCACATAAAACATAACATTTTAAATTGGCTTCTTTTAATTACTGATACACGTTTCAGTTTCTTTGATGTTCATGGCTTGATAGCTCATTTCTTTTTAGCTGTGGATAAATATTTCATTTTCTGGATGTACCAGATGTACCACAATTAATTTATCTATTCACCTACTGAAGCACATATTGATGGCTTCTAAGTTTTGACAACTTTGAATAAGCTACTATAAACATCTGTGTGCAGGTTTTTGTGTGGTGTAACTTTTCAACTCTATTGCTGAGCATTCTGGAGTGCAAGAAGCCACCAGTCTTCCAAGGTCAATGTACTCTTTGGGATTCCCACCAATAATGGAGGAGAGTTCCTATTGTTCCAAATCCTTGCCAGAATTTAATGTTGTCAGTACTCTGGATTTTTGCTATTGTCATAAGTGTGTAGTAATATCTTATTGTTGCTTTAATTTGCATTTTTCTAATGACATAGAATATGAAGTTTCTTTTCCTGTGCTCATTTGCCATTCACATAACTTTTTTTAACTTACAATAATTTTTTATTTTTCAGTTACAGTTGACATATTGGATTATATTAGTTTCAAGTGTACAACCCAGTGATTAGACTTAATTATATAGATTTAATCCAGTGATAAATTAATAAGTGATCACCCTGATAAATCTAATACCATCTGACATTATACATAGTTATTACAGTATTATCGATTACATTCCCAATGCTGTACTTTACATCTCCAAGACTGTTCTGTAACTATCAATTTGTACTTCTTAATCTCTTCACATTTTTTACCCATCTCCTAAATACCCCTCCCATCTAGCAACCATCAAAATGTTCTCTGTGTCTAGCAGTCTTTTCTCTTCTGCTTGTTCATTTATTTTATTTTATTAGATTTCACATATAAGTAAAATCATATGGCATTGTCTTCCTCTAACTTTTTTCATTCAGCACAGTACCCTCTAGGTTCATCCATGTGGTTGCAGATGGCAAGATTTAATTATTTCTCATGGCTGATTACTACTTCTTTATTTATTCATCTATTGGTATAAACTTAGATTGCTTTTGGCTATTATAAATAATGCTGCTAAGAACATATGAATGTATACAACTTTTTGATTTTAGTATTTTGGGTTTCTCCAGATAAATACCAAGAAGTAGAATTGTTAGGTCCTTCTTTGTCGTTTGTTATATAGCTTTTGTTTTAAAATCTATTTTGTCTGATATAAACATTGCTTCCCCAGCTTTTTCTTTCCTTGTTATTTTTAATTTTCATGAAATATTTTTCCATCCTTTTGATTTCAGTTTGTTTTGTCTTTCAATCTGAGATGATTCTCTTACATCACATGTAAGAGTCTTGTTTTGCTTTTCATTCAGCCTCTATATATCTTTTGATTGAAACATTTGATATATTTTTATTTAAAGTAATTGTTGATGAATGTGCATTTATTGTCACTTTATTATTCATATTTTAATCTTTTTTTCTTCTTTTTCTTAAAGAAGATCTTTTAATATTTCTTGTAATACTAGTTTGGTGGTAATGAACTCCTTTAGTTTTGTTTTGTTTTTTTTTTGTTTTTTTTGTTTTTGTCTGAGAATCTATTTGTCCTTTTATTTTAAATGATAGCTTTGCTAGATAGAGTAATCTTAGTTGTAGGTCCTTCCTTTTCATCATTTTGAATATTTTTGTTCCAGTCCCTCTAGCCTGCAAAGTTTCTGTTGAAGAATCAACTGACAGTCTTATGAGAGCTCTTTTGTAGATAACTAACATTTCTCTTATTGTTTTTAAGATCTCTATTTGTCTTTAATGCTTCACATTTTAATTATGATGTATCTTGGCATGGGCTCTCTGGGTTTATCTTGTTTGTGACTTTCTATGCTTCCTGGACTTGTATGTCTATTTCCTTCACCAGGTTAAGGAAGTTTTCCATCATAATTATTTCACTTAGATTTTCAATTCTTGCTTTCTTTCTCCTACTGACCCCTTCATGAAACAAATGTTGGTACTCTTGAAGTTGTCCCAGGAGCTTCTTATACTGTTATACTCATTTTTAAAATTACTATTATTTTTTTTACTGTTCTGATTGGGTGTTTTCTGTTTCTGTATTTTCCAGATCTCTAACTTGACCCTCTGTTTTGTTTACTTCACTGTTGAGTCCCTGTGATGTATTCATCATTTTAGTTAATTTATTCTTTACTTTGACTGGTTCTTCTTTTATGTTTTATACCTCTTTCTATGTATTCTATTTCTTTGTTGAAGTTCTCACTGAGCTCATTGAGCATCCTTTTAACCAATGGTATTAATTGAATCTAGTAGATTGCTTGTCTCTGTTGTTTTTAGTTCTTTTTCTAAAGTTTTGCTCTTTTTTTATTTGAGACAAGTTTCTTTGTCTCTAAGTAGAGCTGCTACATCGCCTGTGCTTGGTAGAGTCCCCTTATATAATAGGAGTCCTGTATGGTCCAGTGACACGATATCCCTGATCACCACAGCTAGGCACTCAAGGTGTATCTCAACCCCTGTGTGGGTTGTATACAGCCTCCTGTGGTTGTTGAATCTTGTTTGATATTGGCATCTGAGAGGTTTACTCCCAGGTTGATTGGCCATGATGACCAGCTGTGACCTTGCTGAGGATCAGCTGTACAGAGATGTACTTCACAAAGCAGGACTTGTTCTGGTGGAACTCTGTTGCCTGTGTAGTATGCCTCTGGAATGTGTCCCTTGTGGAGGAGATTCAGTTGTGCTTCAACGTGGTCTGAAGCTATCCAATGGTTGTACTGACTCTGGGGCTTCCCAGGAGATGTAGGCCAAGGTCAGCTGCAAGCTGTACCCTGCATGGGGCCACCCAACATGAACTACAAAGTGATCTGCAGATAGCTACTTCTTATGCTGGTCTTGAAGGAGCCCAAGAGAAGCTAAGCTGTGAACTGAGGTCAGCTACCATTATATGCTGGCCTGGGACCACTTAGCAATAGGTACAAAACACTATGGCCAGATGTTGCTTGTGTAAGAGATTTTAGGAAAATCTAAGGCATGAGCCACGACAGTCCAGTTATATGGAAAGTCCACTAGAAATTACTTGGTTTGGGCCTGCGAGTTGGATGGGGTGGGGTCAGGAAATAACTATGGTGAGTCCAAAAGTGTTAGCCAGGTAGAAGGAGACTTAGACATGGTGCCCATTCGTTGGCCATGTTGGTGGAGGGTTAGCAAAGGAACAATGGCCTCTGCCAGCACTTCTGTCTGGGAGAAAACTGCCCCTCTAGCTCTTTGCTTAGATGTCAGACAACTCAATTCCTCCCCATATGTCCCTTCTTCCACAGTGCTATAACTCAGAGCAAGGGAGTTTGAGCAAGTTCATGTACAAGCCCTTTAAGAGGAATACCTGGAACTCCAGGAACACTTTGTTTCACTCAGTCACAATCCCCACTGGTTTTCACAACCAGAAGTTATAGGGACCTCTCTTCTTGATACTGGAATCCTGGGATAAGAGACCTGGTATGGGGCTAGGACACTTTGTTTCTCAAGACCTCTGAATCCCAGATATCTTTCCTAATTTTTATCTGCCACAAGAGAGTATATGAACAGCTGGTTCTTTATCTCCACCCCTCCTACCAGTCTTGATGGAAGTTTTTATTGTAGTCTTAATTTTAAGACTTCTGTTCAGCAAGATTTCAGGTGGTTCTGAATAATGATGTTTTCTCTACACTTTAGTTGTAATATTAACGGAGCTGTAAGGAAGATTCAAGTAACACAGTTACCTATGTTGCTATGATTATCAGAACCCTGAATATCTTCTTTGATTAGATTTTTGTTAAGATCTTCTGTCCCGATGACAGTGGAGTAGGCAGACATACAAACTGCCACCTCATGAGACCAAACTGGATTACAAATTAATTTAAGAACAATCATTGTAAAAAACCAACTTTGGACTAAAAGAAAAGGAATTGAAAACCAAAGAGCACAGAAGAAACCACACCAAGACTGGTAAGAAGTGCAGGGATGCAGTGGGGACTCCCCCACTCCCAGCATTGATGGGCAGCTGAGGGTCAAGAGGGATTTTTATTGCAGGAAGAGAGACCCTGAGAGGCGGTGGTCCTCAGTCTCAGGACCAGAGCCCCAGCCTAGAAACCCAGAGACTGGAGGAGACAGCCTGACAGCATTGAGTGGGGAGAAGAGTGGGATTTCTGTCTGTGGGAAATGACTGGCAAAGAAGTTGCATCCTTAAAGTGCCAGTGCAGAAAATATTGCTCACAACCACCTGCCTAGGGTTCTGGGGGTAAGGAGGGATGAGAGAACTGGTCTTGCATGAGGAAAGTGGGAAAATTGAGTCAGGGGACAAAAACATGATAGAAAAATACCTGAGCTGAGTCATTCTCCAGTGTCAAGGCAACCATAGCTTGGGGGAGAGGGTTGCTCCCTAATCCAGCACAAGCCTAGTGTGGAGCCAGTTGACCCACCTACAAAAAGCTCTCCAACTCCAACCAACATGAAAGGCAGGCCAATTGAAAAGGAGGAAGTAAAGGGGAGAGGCAGTGACTCAGGTTTCCGGGGAGACCTGAGCTACACCTCCCCCTTGTGATATGGAGAATGCACCCCGCCCCCAGAGAGTAACTGGGAAACCACACTTCTGGTTCTCAGAGGTCACACCAACCACATTCCTGGATAGAGTTTCAACTGGGGCTAAAGAACAAGACATGCCCACTACCCCCGTCCTAAACACAGAAGTTTCCTGCTGGGCTCAGCAAACAAACAGGAGGGAAATTAAGACTTTTAAATGTTTCTCTTGTTTAGGAGAATGAAAAATCGAGCAACCAGCAGAGGCTGAGGGATAAAGCCCTGGAGGAGGGGTCACATTCCATATACCAACCTCAGACCCACAGTCCCAACAAGCTTGCAAACTGCACACAAAAAAATGGGAAGACAGAGAAATGTAATCCATATGAATCAACAAGAGAATCCCCAGAAAAAGAAATAAATGTGATGGAAGTAAACAAATTACTGAATACAGAGTTTAAAATAATGATTGTTAGGATGCTTAAGAATCTCAAAGCTAAAGTCGATGGACTTAATGAGCATCCACATCATAGGGGTTTCTGAAGGAGAAGAGAAAGAACAAGGGATAGAGAACCTTAAAGAAATCATAGCTGAAAACTTTCCTAAACCGATGAAGGAAAAGTCACACAAGTTCAAGAAGCACAAAGAGTCCTGGTATAGAGAAACCCAATGAGGCAAAGTTAAAAGGTAAAGAAAAAATAATAAAAGCAGCAAAAGAAAAGAAGTCAATCACCTATGGAAGAGCTCCCATAAGGAAAACATCCAACTTTTCAACAGAAACACTTGAGGCCAGAAGGAAATGGCAAGAAATATTCAAAATAATGAAAAACAAGAGCCTACAACCAAGACTTTTTATCCAGCAAGGCTATTGTTTAAAATTGAAGGAGAAATAAAAAGCTTCCCAGACAAAAGAACCAGTCAAGGAATTCATTACACCCAAACCAGTACTGCAGGAAATGTTAGGGAACTTGCTGTAAAAAAAGCATAGGAAAAAAGAAATTGAGAAAAAGAGGATTATAGATTTAAAGAATAAAATGGTAATAAATAAGTATCAATAATAACCTTAAGTGTAAATGGATTAAATGCTCCAATCAAAAGACATAGGTTAGCTGCATGGATAAGAACATGGGACACATACATATGCTGTCTACAAGAGATACTCCTTAGAACAAAAGATACATTAGACTGAGAGTAAAGGGATAGAAAAAAATATTTCACACAAATGGAAAGGAATAAAAAGCTGGGGTAGCAATACTAATATCTGACAAAATAAACTGTAAAACAAAAGCTATAGCCTGACCAGGTGGTAGTGCAGTGGATAGAGCATTGAATTGGGATACAGAGGACACAGGTTCGAGACCCCGAGGTCACCAGCTTGAGTGTGGGCTCATTTGGTTTGAGCAAAGCTCACCAGCTTGAACCAAAGGTTGCTGGCTCGAGCAAGAGGTTACCCAGTCTGCTGTACCCCCACGGTCAAGGCACATATGAGAAAGCAATCAATGAACAACTAAGGTGTCTCAAGAAAAAACTGATGATTGATGCTTCTCATCTCTCTCCGTTCCTGTCTGTCTGTCCCTATCAATCCCTCTCTCTGTAAAAAACAAAACAAAACAATAAAACAAAAGCTATAGGAAGAGATATAGAAGGTCACTGCATAATGATAAAAGGAGCATTACAACAGGAAGATATAACTATTATAAATATATATGTTCCTAATATAAAAGCACTTAAATATGTAAAACAGATTTTGATGGACAAAAAAAGCAAGATTAATAGCAATACTATAATAGTAGGGGATTTTAATACCCTACTAACATCAACGGATAGAACCTCCAATCAGAAAATTACCAAAGAAACAGCATCCTTAAAAGACACACTAGATCAACTGGATTTAATGGATATCTTCAGAACCTTTCACCCCAAAGCAGCATAATATACATTCTTTTCAAGTGCTCACAGTATAGTCTCTGGGATAGACCACATGTTAGAACAAAAAACAAGTCTTAATAAATTTAAGGAGATTGAAACCATATCAAGCACCTTCTTTGATTACAATGGCATAAAACTAGAAATCTACTACAATAAAAAATAAAAACCATTCAAATACTTGAAGACTAAATAGCATGCTATTAAAAAATGAATGGGTTAACAATAAGAACAAGGAAAAAAATAAAAAACTTCCTTGAAACAAATGAAAATGAACATACACCAATTCATAATTTATGGGACACAGCAAAAGCAGTCCTGAGAGGAAAGTTCATAGCATAACAGGCATACCTTAAGAAGCAAGAAAAAACTCATATTAACAACTTAACCCAGTACTTATAAGAACTAGAAGAAGAATAGCAAGTAAAGCCCAGAGGAAGTAAAAGGAAGGAAATAACAAATATCAGAGTGGAAATAAATAACATAGAGGCAAAAACAACAACAACAACGACACAGACGATCAATGAAACCAAGAGCTGGTTCTTTGAAAAGGTAAACTAAATTGATGAACCTTTAACCAGACTCACCAAGAAAAAAAAGAGAGGGGGCTCAAATAAATAAAATTAGAAATGAGCGTGGAGAAGTAACAACTGACACAGCAGAAATTCAAAGGATTGTAAGAAAATACTATGAAGAACTGTATGCCCCTAAATGGGACAACCTCAATAAAGTTGATAAATTCCTTGAAAAATATAAACATTTAAAAATCAATCTAGAAGAATCACAAAACCTAAACAGAATGATTACAACAAAACAGATTGAAACAGTTATCAAAAAACTCCCAACAAACAAAAATCCTGGGCCTGATGGCTTCAATGGTGAATTTTACCAAATATCCAAAGAAGAACAAATTCCTATCCTTCTCAAGCTATTTCAAAAAATTTAAGAGAAAGAAAAACTTCCAAACTCTTTTTATGAAGCAAACGTAATCCTCATTCCAAAACCAGGCAAAGACACTACAAAGAAAGAAAAGTATAGGTCAATATCCCTGATGAACTTAGATGCTAAAATTCTCAACAAAATATTAGCAAATTGGATCCAGCAATACATGAAATAAAATCATACATCATGATCAAGTGAGATTTATTCTGGGGAGTCAAGGCTGGTAGAAAATCTGCAAATCAATCAATGTGATTCATCACATAAACAAAAGGAAGGAAAAACCCACATGATAATATCAATAGATGAAGAAAAGCATTTAATAAAATCCAGCACCCATTCATGATCAAAACTCTCAGCAAAGTGGGAATACAGGGAACATACCTCAACATGATAAAGGACATCTATGACAAACCCATAGCCAACATCATACTCAATGGGCAAAAATTAAAAGCAATACCCTTAAGATCAGGAACAAGGAATGGGTGCCCCCTTTCAACACTCTTACTCAACATAGTCCTGCAAGTCCTAGCCACAGCAATCAGACAAGAAGAAGAAATAAAAGGCATCCAAATTGGAAAAGAAGAAGTAAAACTATCATTATTTGTAGATGATATGATATTACATATGGAAAACCCTAAAGTCTCAGTCAAAAACCTACTGAAACTGATAAATGAATTTAGCAAGGTGGCAGGATATAAAATCAATATTCAGAAATCGGTGGCATTTATATACACCTACAACAAACTGTTGAAAGAGAAATTAAGGAAACAATCCCCTTCACTATTGCAACAAAAAGAAAATAAGGTACCTAGTAGTAAATTTAACCAAGGAGGTTAAAGACCTGTACTTGGAAAATTATAAAACAAAAGATATCAAGGAAAATACAAACAAGTGGAAGCATATACCATGTTCATGGATAGGAAGAATAAATATCATTAAAATGACTATACTACTCAAAGCAATATATAAATTCAGTGCAATTCCTATTAAAATACCAATGTCATACTTCAATGATTTAGAGCACATATTCCAAAAATTTATGTGGAACCAAAGAAGAACACAAATAGCCTCAGCAATCTTGAAAAGGAATAATAAAGTGGGAGGTATCACACTTCCTGATATCAAGTTATACTATTGTACAAGGTCATTGTACTCAAAACAGCTTGGTACTGGCATAAGAACAGGCATACAGATCAATGGTACAGAACAGAGAACCCAGAAATAAACCGACACCTTTATAGACAATTGATATTAGACAAAGCAGATAAGAGCATACAATGGAGTAAAGACTATCTCTTTAACAAATGGTGCTGGGAATATTGAACAAAAACATGCAAAAAAAAAATAAAACTAGACCACCAACTTACACCATTCACAAAAATAAACTCAAAATAAATAAAAGACTTGAATGTAAGTTGTGAAACCATAATCATCTTGGAAGAAAACTTAGGCAGTAAGCTCTCTGACATTTCTCGCAGCAATATATTTGTTGACTTAACTCCACTGGCAAGTGAAATAAAGGACAGAATGAACAAATGGGACTATATCAAATGAAAAAGCTTTTGAACAGCAAAAGACAATATGAACAAAATAAAAAGACAAACAACACAATGTGAGAACATATTCACCAACATGTCTGATAAGGGATTAATAACCCAAATCTATATATAAAGAACTTTTAAAGATCAACACCAGGAAAGTAAACAATCCAATCAAAAAATGGGCAAAAGAAATGAATAGACACATCTCCAAAGAGGACATACAGTTGGCCAAATGGGTATATAAAAAAATGTTCAACATCACTAATTATTAGAGAAATACATATTAATACCACAATGATATACCACCTTACACCTGTCGGAATGGTGCTCATTAACAAAAACAAAACAACATATAACAAGTGCTGGTGAGGGTGTGAAGAAAAGGGAACCCTCTTGCACTGCTGGTGGGAATGCAGACTGGTGCAACCATTGTGGAAAACAGTATTGAGATTCCTCAGAAAATTAAAAATCATATTTCCTTTTGACCCAGGTATCCTACTTCTAGGAATATATCCTAAGAATAACAAATCACTGATTCAAAAGAATATATGCACCTCCATGTTTATTGCAGTATTGTTTACAATAGCCAAGATCTGGAAACTACCCAAGTTTTCATGAGTAGACAAGTGGATTAAAAGGCTGTGGTACATATACACAATGGAATACTACATGGCTGTGAAAAAGAAGGAAATATTACCTTTTGCAACAACATGAATGGACCTGGAGTCTATTATTCTAAGCGAAATAAGGGACGCAGAGAAAGAAAAATATCATATGACCTCTCTCATATGAGGAATCCAATGAATAATGTGAACTGAGGAACGGAAGAGAGGCAAAGAAGGCATTAAGGAGTCCACTGGAAAAGTGTTCAGAGGGAAAGGGCAAGAGAGGAGGGGATCAAAGTAAGGAAAGACATTAGAGAAAATATATACACATAACACAGATAGAGGGCAGGATAATAAATCATAGGGAGAAGGGGGAAAGGTGGTGGGGGGAGGAGACAAAGGGGATATCATGAGAACTTGAAGGGGAGAGGAAGGGAGATATATTCAGGGGAACACTTGTAACTATGTAAACACAACAAATTTAAAAAAAGATCTCTGTCCTACATTTTAATCAAGTTATTATTATTATTGACTTTTCAGAATTTTTGGTACATTTTTGGTCACAGTTCTTTATCAGATGTCTTTTGCAAATATTTTCTCACAGTCAGTGATTTCTGATTTCATTCTTTTTATATAATTGTCTTTCAAAAAATGTGTTTTTTGGCCTGACCTGTGGTGGCACAGTGGATAAAATTATCCACCTGGTTGCTGAGGTCACTGGTTCAAAACCCTGGACTTGCCTGGTCAAGATACATATGGGAGTTGATGTTTCCTGCTCCACTCCCCTTCTCTTTTTCTCTCCTCTCTAAAATGAATAAATAAAGATCTTTTAAAAATGTATTTGTTTTGTGAAATGTATAAACTTATATAGTTCTCTTTATTTTAAATACTACCAATGAGTGAGAAAGAACTGTGGTTTTAAGAAAGAGTTGAAAGAGGGCACTGGCATGTTTTTCTCAGAAGGGTTAAATTATACCTGTACTATATCTCTTTGGTGTGGTGAATTTTTTTAGCTCATTGCTTAAGCACTGGAATTTTTAGAAAATAAATCACACACACTTAATTACACTTGTTTCATCTCATTTAATAAAGCACAGTGAGCACACTGTCTAAAAAAATTGATAAAATTTTTGGCAAAAGGAAGAAAAAGTGCTATAATTTAAAATAAGGACAGTTAGGTAATACCATGTTTCTTGAACCTCTCCCAATTTTCTCTTTAAGAGAAAGTTTTAGTGTGCAGGCGTTGATTAAGATCATATAAATTACTTATTATGGAGCAATGACTTTTCTAAATATAAAGTTCTACCTTCTTTAGAGATAGGAAAGGCAAGTTTGCTGCCTTGGTTTTATTCATGCTAGTCCAAAAATAATTTTTAATTTGTACTATATGCAAAACAGCACAATTACTTTATGAACAGGGACTCTGTTGATAGCATAATTTTATTTTAAGAACGTACAGTTTATATTATGCATATTCTATTTAATTTCTCTCCATGGTGACATTCCTTGTAATGACAATGTGAAAGATTAATTGCTTTTTTCCAAAACTTTCCAATGTTTAGAACTTTTCTGGAAAAAAAAAATTAAGTCCTTGATGTCTTTAAGTAATCAAAACTAATATGCAAATTATTACCTGCAAAAATACATATATTATATATGTGTGTGTGTGCAGTCATGTGTGTGCATAACCATATGAGGTCACAAAAATATTCTTTCTGGAGATTATTTCCTTCATAAAATCACACCTGATTTCAAAAAACAAATTATTTAATCATATAGTGATTTATACTTAACATAATTCATAAACAATGTAAATGATAAAAATAGTTTATGATGATAAATGAGTGCATTAGTAGAATGAATTTATTCACTGAAGACCTAATATAGGAACTAATTTATAAATATTGTAACTTTCTGCTATTAGATGGGAATAAATGTCAAAAATTATAGAAATGCCTAGAAACATTATAGTTGAGGAACCTGGACTAAACCTAAAGATACCAACATATTTTTAATTTATATTTATCATTATAAAACATAGACCTCTAAATCATTACATATAGTGTTTTTGTAAATACCAGGATATTATATACAACTCCCAAAATCTGCAATGGAAAAAGTCATTCTAATATATAATAAATAAGATACATAATTATATCATTCCCACATTGAAATTTTGAAGAATTTGCTTCTTTTATAACCCACTAATAAAAAGGACTACATATTTACAAGATAAGAGACCACATTTTGGGAGATAATTATCAAATAATAACAAAATAGTCATATGGCTTAGTGATATATCCGTTTAGTTTAAATGAGATTTATATTCCACTTACATTCCTAAACCCTACTTTGTGCTCAGCACCATGTTCCTATAATTTGTGAAAATCACCAAAATAGAGAAATGATTGGAAGATAAACAGGATAGAAATAAATCAGTCAGCAAAACAGAGAGACAAAACCAAAATACAAGATGAATTTTTTTAAAAAAACACACGCACACACACAGACTAAATATTTATTTCCAATTTACTTTCAAAACATAATTATACAACATGTAGGCAATTATGTTATGAAAATATTCTTATTTGAATAGAAGATGTTAAAGACTATAATATTTAAGTAAAAGAAACATAAAAGATTATCTAGATATAAAAAACTGACCAAATATTGAAGATTATATTATATAAAATTTGCATGTCTATGAAAAGCTAAGTGATTCTTAGTTCTCAGGCTCAGTTATATGCTTGAATGTCTTTATTTTTCTCTAGTTTGAGTTTCAGATGGAGCCACTAAGGTAAGTATTAGTGAAGAGTAAATGATTCATTTACTACTTACTATAATTACTGTATTTACACATTCTGTTTTTTTCAATTTATATTAATACTTTTATCTACCTAAGCTCACTTTTGCTGAACTTAGAAAAAAATGACTTTTTGTTTCAGGAGGCATAGAAAAATTTCAAATTCAGGAAGTTAAATGAATTTTCCAATAATACCTAGATATGATAAATTTATAAATTACTATAATTTATCACTTTTCTATTTATTCATTTATTTTTCTCCATCCATCAACCATTTTTTAATAAAATCAAAGTAGATATCAGACATTAGCACACCCTTAATATAATTAATAGTGATATGAGTTCAATATTTATTCATGTGTTTTTCTATTTTTATAACATTTATATACAATGAAGTGCCCTAATTTTAAGTGTACTATTCATTAAGTTTTGACAATGATACAGCTTTGTAATCAGAATACCTATTAAGGTTGGGAACACTTCAGACAGTTCTATCTTGCCCTTTTCCAGTCAGTTTCCACACCCGTGCAGCTGAGGAACACACTGTTCTGTATTTTCCACATTAGATTACTCTTGCCTGTTCTCGAAACTCATAGAAATGGAATTGTACATATGTACTCCTTTGATGTATTATTTTTGAAATTCATCCATGTCACTGCTTATATCAGTAATTTTATTTTGTTTTATTTCCAAGCAGTATTTAATAGTATGGATATATCACAGTATCATGTTCTTTTATTGATAGATACTTGGACTTAATAAACCAGCTATAAACATTTTGTCTTGTTGTGGACATATGTTTTCATTTCTCTTGATTAGCTAGAAATGGAATGGCTAGATCATAGGGTAGGCATGTGTTTGGTTTTATAAAAAACCGCCAGACTATTTTATACTCCCACCAAAAACAAACTGTATGAAGGAAGATGTTAAATAATAAATTGGCATAAACAAATTGAATATTGATGAAATCACTCTTGGCATTATGAGAGAAAAAAATGAAGAAAAGTGAGACTGATAAGAAGTAACTTAAAAAGATATTGAAAAGATGGATATACTTTAAGGACCTAAATTAAGACATGAATGATAAAGATAGATATGAAAGATATTTGGAAGAGAGATGGAAATAAAACTTTGTTGATAAAATGTCAATACAGAGGAAGGAGAAGTCAAGACTCATGCCAGGCTTCTGAGTTGAGTGACTCTAATATATAAGGTGGCATGGAGAAAGATGAGGTTCCAGGATGAGCAAGTGTAAAAATGATGGAGATCAGTGAGTTTTACTAAAGAACTAAATATGCAATACTACATGAGCATGGTCAAAGTCAACCAACAAATGATGCTCCAGCAAAGAAGAATAGCCTAGGAATAAAGCAATCAAATGGATTAAGATAACCAAAAAAAATTTTTTTGCACGAAAAGGAAAGAGGCAGCAACCATCGAGTGGTATATTTTCAAGTGTTTACTTTTTCTATTTTTTATATACTTTTATTTAGCAGCCAAAATAATGTTAAGTATTCATAATGGTTATACACACATATCATTTTACCTATACTTAATATAATTAAAAGCAATAGTAACGTAAATGTTGCAAAGATGCTGAGTACACATATGGTATAAATTAATTTGTCGACAAAGAATACAAGGGAAGTCCTCAAAACATTACAGCACCCCTAGTGTTGCTTGACTAACAGCGTAGCAACTCAAGCCCCAGCATTGAGAGGAAACCTCTTCTTGAAGCTTTTAAATACATGTATCTTTCTCTAAGTCAGTGTAGAGAACGATGTTGCTGCTCTTTTTGGTTTCTGGTTCATTTTGATAGTCTCTTTCATCATGCCCATGTGATATGAGAAAGGAGCTCATGATTTGCTTTTTGTTCCTGTCCTTTATCTTTACTCCAGTTTTTATAAAAATATTTGTTTTATGTTGTTGTTGACTTTGATGATGCTTTTAAATGATTTCCAGTGAACAGTACAAGGCCATGCAATGTTGTCACTTTTACATTGCACACATTAAATTAATATAAATATTGTACCAACCACACTGAAATTTCAAAATAAAAAAGTAAATAAATAAATGAGTCTGAATTTAATTATTTAGCCACTAGAAAACCAATAAAATTGAGTGTGTATTTAGAAAGTCATACAGGCAAAATTCTGAAGTGTTGATTGAGAAGAATGATTTGAGGTAGGTGGATCTTTCAAAAAGACAATTCAATACTTTAGGAGAGAAATGAGAAAACTTTAATTAGGACAAAATAAGTAAAGGAAAAATACACTCAAAAATGCGTTCAGGGTAAAATTGGTAAGAGAAGCCAGCTAAGTAGTTATGGGAGATGAAACTGAAAAGGTGAAAGTGGACGAACATTGCCTCTGACTGCAGGATTCAATAAGGGCAACTCTCCCTAAGGTCACTAATTTGGTTTGACACATACAGTTGGAGGCGTTGCACACCACAGCGATGTCTGCGATGACTTCATATGTTTCTTCTTGTAAATCCAATATCCCGAAGGCTTTTCACTTCCTCCCCAGAATTTCCCTTCAGTTGAGAAAAGCTGCAGAGAGTTTGATTTGGTTATGACCTTTTAATTCAAACAGTCTTATTTTGCAGTGGTAAAATACAGCAAGCTTTTCCACTAATTTTTTATTAATGTTAAAAACGGATTTCTTTGTTGAAAGAGTAAACAAAATAAAAAAATAACATCCAAGCATATGCAACGCGGGGATATAGTGCAAAATGCATGTGTAAATACTTGGTGCCATGTGTCGCAATAGGAAGAACTCAGCTCTTGTTTGTGTACTAGCTTACACTCTGGGCATTCGCTGGACTTTAGTGTCAGGTTTTCCTCTGGGATGAGTATGGATTAGAATAATGTATAAAGAGCCAGAGGAAAGAGCACAGTAAATAGTACTATTATTTACTTACCATTCAGGCTCATCTTCCATCATAATCAGCCCTTCTCTCCTTCGTGACATGACTCATCTTCAACCTTTCTTCGGGTTAAACTATCCCAGGAGCCGTTCATAGTTTCCCAGCCAGCTAAGCATCAAAAGTTTTTCCAGGCCTGTTCCTTGGCAGCCAGAGGTTTTTCTATTCCGCAGCCAAAAATGATATATCCATTCTGCGTAGGCTGTTAGCTAGGAATGCGGGATGACCTTGTGCTGCATTCCCTGCATTCCCAGTGTGCTTCAAGTTCCCATTCATGGTCTTTTGATTTGGGGGACACTTTCCCCCTATGTTGCAGCAAAGCTGAAAAGGGAAATAACCGGTAAGGGTGGCTGGCTGTCACCTGGGGATGTTGTTTCCCCATCACCAATTCCCGCTCTAGATAGCTTCTCAGTGTTTTGAAACCTAAGGCTGTGATATTTAAAATATATTTAAATTTTTTAAAAATGGAGTTTTCCAGTTTACCTAAATTGCAATTTGTTCTTCTCAGTTGTCTTTAACAGATTGATTGCTTCCCCATCAGCTGGCTACTGATTCAACTTGCTTTCATTAATAATCAGTTTATGTTACCATTAACTTTTAAACATATATTTACATAGAATTTTCCTCAAAGTTTTATGAACAGTGTTATAACAACAGCTATCAAGTTTGAAGGCCAATGATATGCTGACATAGGCAGGCAGGTAGGAAAAACAGACAGAAAGGAAGGGAGAGAAGGAAGACGTATATGCAGATGTAGAGATTTTATATATGTCTCTCCCAATGTAATGCTCTGAGCACTTCTCAGAGATGTGTATGTAAGGCCAGTAACCGTGGCCACCATCACAGCTGCCTGGCCCATACAGGTTCACATTTGATTCAGACAGATCGTAAAGAAACTGTGGAGTCAAAAACTTGCGGGCCATTTTATAATTAATATTTCTAGCCTCACACTCGTCCGGTGAGTAAAAACAAACACATGGGCACCAAAACCCACTCATTCAGCACTCACAAAGGTACTGACACATCTGAGTTTTCCTAGAATCAAAGGCCCCACCAGTTCAGCGGAGCTCAGAAAGCCCCTCCCCTTTGTTCCCCTTCAGCTCGCCTCCATCTTGCTGCTTCTCCTCCACCCACCACGTGGCCTCTCTCCCTGCAAAATGTGGTCTCCTCCCAAAAAAATCACCTCCTGGCTCCTCCTTTTAAAACTTTTTGGAGCAAAATCTCCTCCTCTAGCACACATTGGCATAACCAAGCCCCTTCCCAAGCAGAAAGGCAATTAGCTGTATCACCTGAGCAATGGCCATTCACGTGGACAGTGCCATTTTTAACAATGAAAGTGAGTAAACCCCAAAAATACAAATTTCACAAACTTATTTGCCTAACTGTACTTGGGTACTTCTGACAGGTAAGGACACTAAGGCTCAGTGACATTAATTAACTGTTTGAAGTTACAAATCTAGTTAGTGGGAGAAGCTTTGTTTCTACTGTTTTCTCTGATTCCTATGATAGAACAGCTTTATTTTTAAATTTTTTAAATTTATTTTAAAGAGAAGAGGTACAGAGAGAAAGAGAGAAAGAGAGAGAGAGGAGAAGGGGGGAAGAATCAGGAAGCATCAACTCCCATATGTGCCTTGACCAGGCAAGTTCAGGGTTTCAAACCAGCAACCTCAATGTTCCAGGTCGACGCTTTATCCACTGTGCCACCACAGGCCAGGACAAAACAGTTTTTATATAATTACAGTGAAGGGAGATTTTTGGGTATTTGAAGATGTGTATTTAGTAAGGATTTCCTTTATAAATAGTCATAACATCAGTAGGATCACCTTTTAATGTGAAGAAAACTGTGTGTGTGTGTGTGTGTGTGTGTGTGTGTGTGGTGAACAATACAAATTTTTGAGCCTTCCTTTTATTCTTGTACACTATATCAAAAATGATTCAGAGAGATAGGTAATTTGGGTTGTTTTTCCACAGTGAGTTTATGATTTATGTTCCTTTTTCTCTGCTCTGAAACCTCCTAACATGCCTTACAGAGAACTGTTCCATTGGGTGAAACTAGTCCTCATAGTAGTTACACAAGGCAGCTTATAATTATTCATTTCATCCTCTATTCTAATGAACTACATATAATTTATATTCTAGAAACCCAATATATGTCCTAACTTTTAAATTTATATATACTCTAAAAGCCTTAACTCATCATCATTTAAATTTATTTTCAAAAAAAAGGTATTTCTACAATTTTAGCTATATGCTCTTGTTCTTTGTGGGCTTGCCTGTGGAAGAGACGGGTCCAGCCAAATGCCGGTCAAAACGTTGCTGTACACGAGAGATTCAGATTGATCCTAATACTGAGAGTAGCAAAATGTGTTCATTATTTAAATAAGCTCAAGCTGCCAAATGAATCATAGAGCAGCGTGTCCTGTGCCAAGGTGTCATTTTCATTAAGTGTGAGATCGCACCTGAAGGACAGTTTAATTTGCAGCTGCTAAAAGTATTTCGACAGAGTGGCACTGTTACAAGTGGCAGGTGCTGCCCAGACGTGAATTTTGCAAGAAATGCCATTTGTGAGATGAGATGGGGAAGAATGTCAAGGGGGTGGTAAAGAAGATAAAGGGGAAGAGGAAGAAGAAGTATATGTACCCAGTGTTTGTTGCTATTATCTTGACTATAGATTCAATGCTTCACATTATAGCATTGGCCCAAGATTATTAAGTATGTTTATTTGTTCAGCTTCTGCTCAGGGCATTGCAAAAGTACCACAATACCTGTAAAGGCAAAGTTTCTTCCCCAAAGGCATACCACTTAAGCTATCCAGATGACAGAATCCTTTCCAATTTTATTTATCTTTCATAGTGTTTGTATTGCAGTTTTGTGCTGATGAGATTAATGCCCTTTGATCTTGCTTAAGTGAATTTTGCCACTTTCTTTTGAAGTCAACTTCAATATACATCCACATTAACTTCCTGCTTCGCATCACAAGAAATATTTTCAAATCGTACAGTCTCAAAGATTTTGCTAAATAATTGTAATTTTACAGAATAGAGAACATTGCAATGTGTCAAGGTATCTAGGGGCATTGTAATTGTTTACATTATAAAAAGATCTATATCATGCATGTTCTTTCAATGAACTCATCCACATTGAAATCAGAAATATGTATCCAGAGACTGGAAATAGGCATTCTCTGCTTTAGCACATTACAGACACAACTTTAAAAGAAAAAGGAACAAATAAATTTGATTTTTCATTTCTGTGTGCCATTTGATGAAAGCAACTGGAAGTAAAATAATTATTTTTGGAATGCACTGAACTTTCTTAGGTTCCTAAAGAAAAACTAATAGAGTAGGTCAATCTGAATGACTTTGGGTAAAACTTTTCCACAGGGAATTTTTGATAACAGGGCAAATTATTAAACTGCTCCTAGTTTTTCAGGACAGTGATAGTCTGCTCTCTAACATATGCATTGCTTTTAGATACATACAATAGAGAAATATGCTTTCTGTACTTTAATCCTATCAGTGGAATCTAACTTTAAAAAATTGTAAACATAATTAATTTTATTGCATTAATTGTCTAACACAAAAGGATACAATCAAAAAAGAAAGAAACACTTTTGCCAGATTAAAAGAACATTCATAAAATTTCAGAAGACCATTTGAAAAACTGTAGTTGTGTAATAAATCTTAGAAATAATTGCAGTTTAAAAAAAAATGTCTAAGCATTTCTTTAACCAGAAACCTAAACATTGTTGAACCTATAGTAAGTTCTCCAGAAGTTTTAATAAACAATGTCAAAAAAACAAGAAAAGAGCCCTGGCCGGTTGGCTCAGTGGTAGAGCATCAGCCTAGTGTGCAGGAGTCCCGGGTTCGATTCCCAGCCAGAGCACACAGGAGAAGTGCCCATCTGCTTCTACACCCCTCCCCCTCTCCTCCTCTCTGTCTCTCGCTTCCCCTCCCGCAGCCAAGGCTCCATGGAGCAAAGTTCGCCCGGGTGCTGAGGATGGCTCCATGGCCTCTGCCTCAGGCACTAGAATGCCTCTGGTTGCAACAGAGCAATGCCCCAGATGGGCAGAGCATCGCCCCCTGGTGGGCATGCCAGGTGGATCCCGGTCGGGCACATGCGGGAGTCTGTCTGACTGCCTCCCCATTTCCAGCTTCAGAAAAATACAAAAAAAAAAGTTTCATTCTTTCTTTAAAAAACCAAACTATGCACATTTCCAGTTATAATGATTGTCACAGGGAAGTAAAGCACAGCATAAGGAACATAGTAAGTCATGTTGTAATAGCTGTACATGGCGTCAGATGACAACTAGTCAGATCAGGGTGATCACTTTGTACACTATAGAAATGTTTAATTGTTATGTTGCACAGCTGAAATAATATAATATTGTATTTTAACTGTAATTAAAAAATAAATTTTGGGAAAAAAGTTACAGCACAAAAAGAAAAAATCCAATACATTTTAGTTGAAGAGATTATAATTCATTCACTTCTTAAGAACAATGTTCTGTTCCAGAAATTGTGCTTAGCCTTGGAAAAAATAGCAAAAATAAAAAAGGTCAGCTTACGCAAAGAAAAGGGAAAGAAAAGAAGTGAGTCAAACAGAGCTTTATGAATTTTAATTGAGGAAGATGCACCAGGAGCCAAGGAATGATTTGTGTGTCAAAAGGCAATAGAAAGTACTAGATGGTTAGAAAGTGAGACCAGAGGCAGGGAAAACAGATTGCATGTTACTTCCAGGAGAGAAGGGATGAGGACCTACATCTAGGTGGTTGCAGAGGGGTAGATTCAAAATACGCTTAGGGGACCCCCATGTTTGTGGCAGCACTGTTTACAATAGCCAAGCTCTAGAAACAGCCCAAGGGTCCATCAGTGGATGAGTGGATTAAAAAGCAGTGGTGCATATACACAATGGAATACTATGTGGCCATGAAAAAGAAGGAAATCTTACCTTTTGTGACAGCATGGATGGACCTGGAAACTATTATGCTAAGTAAAATAAGCCAGGCAGAGAAATAAAAATATCATATGACCTCACTCATATGAGGAATTTAATGAACAATGTGAATTATGAGGAATGGAATAGAGGTAGAGGTGGGATCAAAGGGACCAGAGGAAAAGCAGATAGGTGGGAAGGGGAGGAGAGGATGGGATCAGAGAAGGGAAAGAGATTAGTGAAATTATATACACATAACACAGAGTTATAGAGAGCAGAACAACAAATCCTGAAGGGAAGGGGGGAGGGGTGAAAGGGGGTATCAAGGGGAACATGGGGGTGAGGGGAAAGGAGATATATTCAGTGGGACACTTGAATCTATGTAAGCACAATAAATTAAAATCAATTAAAAAATAAAACAAACAAACAAAATACGCTTAGGGGGATAATTGTTCTATGTAGGAGCTGAAGGCGCGAGAGGAAGAAATATAGGACAAATGCCTCTGATAATAAATAGAAAAATGAGGATAAAATAAAAAGGATTAAAAGAGAGGTAGAAGCAAACGCATGTTATATGAACTTCATGCCTATAGAGATAGTAGATATGGTGCTTTTAAGAATGATAAACAGTTTCACTCAGGGATTAAAGAAGGAACAGTGCTCAATTCTGCTGGAAAGAGAATTCAAATTTAGTTTATGGATGACACTGATTGCCCTTAGTTTATTTTCTATATTAGAGACACTGTGAATAATGTAACTGACAAGGTTTTTTATTTCATCTTGTACTAGAAAACTCGGAGGTAAAAGTGTGGCTCGTCTTGAGTGTATGTATTGATGAATGTGCTAACTGCTCTTAGCTTTGTTTCTGGCTCAGAGTAACATCAGCTTTATTGTCCTTTCTGCTTAATTTATGTTTAATATGTGCTACTTTGTCATATTCTATGGCATCTGAAATCTGTTCTGGAAAATATATGGCATAAATGCATTCATACTTATTTCTGCAGCACTGTATAGATGGCTTAGAAGAAATAGATAATACATATAGAAAACCAGTTAGATGATTCCAAAAGTATAATTGTAAATTAGAAAAGAAATGAATTGTGAGAGTAACATTAGGACTATAAAACAGGGAAAGGTAATGAAAATGATAGCAGGAATATGTTTAATGATAAATGTAGAGTGCTATGGAGAAGCCCTGAAGGAAATGGAGGTAATTTAAGGAGAAATAACATTTTATTTCCAGTTGTTGATGTTAACATTAAGCAAAATGGAAAGATAGGAAGGAGAAGAAGCATTTTTAAGAGACGTAGACAAGTTTCTTGATTGGTATGATGAATTAAGGTACAGTGAGAGACTCAGGCAGAAAATTTTAGTAATAATTTTTAATTTTGAGCTCTTTCTTCCTAACTCTCAGCTCTATTCTTCCTGGAGTATTCCCTATCTCAGTTAATGAATTCTCTCCAACTAGTTATTTAAATCAGATGTTTCTTTAACTTTTCCGTGATTTTTGTCATTATTCCTTATATTCGACACCTTATCAATGAATGTATCCTATCAATTCTACTTTCATATAACCCCTGCATATGTCTTCTTTTTGATAGAGCTCAAGGTCACCATTATTTCTCAGCAACCTTCATTCTAATCTTTTTGTTTTCATTGTTGCCTCACTAGAACTTTTTTCTCTACAGCAACCAGAATGATCTTAAAATAAAAATCTGACCATGGAATTACTAGGTTTAAAACATTCAAGGGTTTCCCTCAAATAAATTAGAAAATAAACTGCTGAACACACTTTCTTTTTATCCTGGACTCTGTTTAACTTTCTCTCATCATCTTTGACCACTGGCTGTGTGCACAACATGCTCTGCATGTACCTTCTGCAAACCTACCTCTGCACATATCCTCCTTCTACTTGGGGTATGCCTGCTTATTCCTCAGGGCTTGAATCACGGGTCATACCTTCTAAGAAAAACCTTTTCTAATTTCTTCAAGGCAAGATTAACTGCCCCTTCTATTTCCTACTGCGTTCTTCCCAAGCTTGGAGCTTTGCTCTTTTTGTGCAGTTTCATAATTTCTCTATTTAATTGTTGGTATTTTCTCCCAGAAATAACCCTTTTAACCACAATATCCCTTCATCTTCCATAATCCAGAGCACAGAGTAAGTGCTTAGGAAATATAGCCCTGGCCGGTTGGCTCAGTGGTAGAGCGTCAGCCTGGCGTGCGAGAGTCCCAGGTTCGATTTCCGGCCAGGGCACGCAGGAGAAGTGCCCATCTGCTTCTCTACCCCTCCCCCTCTCCTTCCTCTCTGTCTCTCTCTTCCCCTCCCGCAGCAAAGGCTCCATTGGAGCAAAGTTGGCCCAGGCTTGAGGATGGCTCTGTGGCCTCTGCCTCAGGTGCTAGAATGGCTCTGGTCACAACAGAGTGATGCCCCAGATGGGCAGAGCATTGCCCTCTAGTGGGCATGCTGGATGGATCCCGGTCGGGCACATGCGGGAGTCTGTCAGACTGCTTCCCCGTTTCCAACTTCAGAAAAATACACACACACAAAAAAAAGAGTAAAAGGAAATATCTGATAAGTGAAAATAAAAATGAGTGATTGCATGATGAATAAAGGTTGTTGTTGGTGTAATAGTCTGTAGATAATTGGGTTGAGAACAAATAGAGAGAGGCCCTAGGATGAGAATAGATTATTCCTCCACAAAAAGCAAGAAAAGTTATGTGTATGTGCTTGGCGTGGGGGGGGGGGGCGGTGAAGGAAGAAAAAGGAGGAAGGGCTTACTAAATGGCTTTGGTCTTATCAATATAGCAAACAACAAGTCTGTCTTTGGAAAGTAAAGAGAGGGATGGTAGTACCTTATTGATTTTAAGACAGAATAAATTTAAAACATTGTTGTTAGTACATCTATAATGAATAATCTATAATAGTTCCTTAGAGAGACCAAGTTTCTTATTTAAGAGAAATGAAGTGAATTTATATCATACCTATTTACTATTATTATATGATTTTAAAAATCCTTGCTTAGTTACAAGAGCAAACCAAAGAAAGTTCTGGGATCTCGGCCAGCAGGTACAGTGAACATTCATAAAGCTAAGAAATCCCAGGGTCATAGGGGAGATAATTAGAATGGCTGATTAGGATGTTTGGACTGACAAAAGAGGGGAATTCATCCATGAGGTGAGGCCCAGACTGAGGGACTAAGAGAGGGCATAAGAGAACAAAGTAGCACAAGAAAAGAGAAGGCAAAATATGGGTATTGAAGAAGTAAAAAATGAATAATGAGCAGAGGTTTTGGCCAAAGAAAAGAATTTCTAAATTTGAAATATTAGAAGAGTATTTCTTTTTAAATTTTGGAAGAGATCAACTAGACACCTATTTTATTTTGAAATAAAATGAATGTTTTTTTTTCAGTATAAGATATAACCTAAATTTCTTGAAGACAAGTAATAATAAATTGGCATTATTATTTTGTATTCTGTTTATCTATTTTAATAAATTTGGCTGTATTTTCTATGTATAATTTCATTTTTGGCTATATCTGAAACTATGTCAAACTTTTATTAATTTGCCTACAATATCCTCCATTCTTGTAGTATCAGATACTGAAGGAAAAATTAGGACTGAAGGTCCTTTCACTAATTAATACACTTAATAACCTGCTTGAATTATTTCTCACTAGAGTCTACATTTCTAAGGTGATAATTATCTTGACATATTTTAGACAGATAAACATGATGCTTGATAATGCCTCTCTCATGCCCAATACCTAAAGAATATTTCACATGTAAAATATTGTTTGCTTTGTTGTCATTTTTTTGTGCTTCTAATATCACTTTGCTAGATTGTAGTTTTCTGAGAACAGGGGATATATATTATTCAATTTGTTTTTTACATGGTGTCTTGCATGTATATGTAACAAAAGAAAAGGTAGTTGGATCTACCTTTTGAAATTCTTGAAGTTATTTGTTTATATGAAAAACAATCCTGAAGATGACAAAATATATTTTTTCTTCCGTGAAAATGCAATAGATGGAGAACACACTGGAAAAGCCACTCACTCTCGAATAGGTCAGGTATGCAAGGTGAGGTAAAGAAAAAAAATGAGGATACTGTTCTATCACAGTTTTAATTCTTTTTCTTTTTCACCTATGCGTAAATACATTTAAAAACCCTGGCTAAAATTCTTACTGATCACTATAAATATTTAAAAGAAGTTGGTAATATTAGACCAACTTCTTCATTGTCCAGGTCTAAAGTTGAGGAATGTATGATTTTTATTGTTGGAATTGAAAATTCTGTAGCTGGGTTATAATGTGGACCCTTAAACTTAGCATGTGACTGAGGCTTCCTTTCAGTATCATTTATTGAGGAGAATAGAATGCATTTGTTAACATTTTACAAAGTGGTTTCACATGCACTATTTAAGTTTAAAATATCTGTTTTTATATAACCTATGACATGCAACGTGAATAGAACCCAATTTGTAATAACTAAATTTGAAATAAACCTGATTTGAAAATTAGGCATCTGAGATCTGAGAAGTGAGAGTATTGTCAAAAATCACAAAAGTTGCAGGTGACTGAACTGAGTTATTTTGTGTACACACAGCTCATTTCTAGGAGCATAACTACACCAATGAGGTAATAATTCTTTAGTTTGTACATTAAAATTCCTACCTTGGCATATTAATTATTTTTCTCACCATTTCTCATGACACAAACATATATATACAAATATATTTATGTATATGAACAAGTACCAGTTTTTGATGACAGAGTTTGCAACAATTATTAAGGTTAAAGTAATGCATGTTTTATGTATCTTTAAAAAAATTCTGATGCAAAGTGATTGCAACATTTAAGTCACTATTTTCCTACTCTTATTCCAGAGGAACACTGAACTTTAAATGTGAATGGGTAATATTGCATATGTTTTACATTACTTACAAAGTCTGTATAATTTGCCTAAGAAGGATAGTGGAGTGCAGTCCTGTGAAATACAGTAGGTGCATGGTCCCAGAGCAAATGTTGAAGAAAGGCTACAATCATGGAAAGCATGATAACAATGATTATCCACAGGTGTAAAGATTAGGACTCAATAACATGAATATATCTTATTTCAGGATTCTGAACTGTTTTCCTGGTCTCTTAAGTATGATGCTGACTTATGTGTATATATTTCATTGTTAACGTAATACATCATGGGAGTAAAAATAGATTACTGTAAGAATTTAAATACCTGCAATGTCGTATGTGCTTTCAGTGAGAGAAACTCGGTTTCTTAGTATATCACATATTAAAGTCAAGAATCTAGTACATATTTCTATACAGTTTGTATGAGCCACAGCTGTATCAACCCAAATGTTTACAGAAGTAGTTTTTAAAGTAGGGCCCTAAATATTGCTAATATATCTTATGCATAATGTAGGTCATCTCATTATTTTTATTTCCTTCCCGCCTAGCACAGATATTAATTGAATGTTCACTATGTTTTAAAACTCTAGAATCATAGCATCAAACAAAGCATGCCAAGTCTTGTTCTTATGGAATTTATGTTCTATCAGGTGAAGTGGGAGAAGATAATGAGCATGATGATTAGCTGTAGAGAGACACAGAGAAATGTATCATAGCAGGTAATGGGAAATGTTAGGAAGAAAAGTAATGCATAAAAGTAAGTAAAAAATGCCCTTGAGTAAGGATTTCAATGCTTTAAAGAGAACAGTTAATAAAGACATTTTTGATAATGTAATGTCTGAACAAAGGCCTGAGTGACAAGAGGCCCCCAAACTTGAAGACAAATAGAGCAGAGAGTACACAGGGAGAAAAGATCTGAGGTGGGGCTGACAGTGTTTGACTTGTTTGAGAACCAGAAGGGGGAGGCATGGCTGACCAGGACTGAGTTATGGAAGGAAGGGTAGGTAGAAGAACATAAGTGGCTTTTGGTCACTAAGAATTCATATTTCATTGTAAGTGATTTAGAGAGATATAGGAGGATCTTGAGAGAGTAGTGACATATCAGAGTTTCACTGACTGTTGTATGGAGAAGTGGGCCAAGGATGGGAAGATGGAATCAAGGAGGCTATTAGGTGTCTATTGCTGGCCATGGGGGGAAGCTGGACTTAAGGAATGTGGTAGGAAATGGTGATGAATAAGGATGTGCTGTGATAGAACATGGAATGAGAGATAGAACATGGAATGAGATATGGTTGAGTACCTAGTAAATGATGTTGCTATTTACTGAGATGGGGAACAGCATGAGAAGATTTTTTGTTGTTGTTTTATGTGGATCTCATTTCTCCCCTTCCACCAAATTTGTGCTAGAAACTGGAGTAGTCTAATTGGTAGTTTGATTTAAACTAATTCATGCTTGAAAGGAAGAACAGTGGTGATGGCAATAAGAAGTTATAGATAGCACTTAAAGTTTGCAAAAATTTTAATACCCCATAATGAATTTGCACCATATAGTGGATTTTGGCACCTACTCCTAACATTCTGGAAAAAAAACCCTGATAAATGTTTTTATGAGCTCTAGGCAATGTATATCATATTTTAAAATGCACAAAGATTGGCTCACATATACTGAAAAAGTGATCTAAGAAAAGATTGGTTATTGAAATATGTCAAGTAGAAGTTAAGAGAAAGTAAAAATGGACTGTAATGAATGTTATTATTTGTCAAACTGTGAATTAATATATATCCCATAATTTGTTTCTCAGATCCAAGGTTTATTAGTGCCCACCTCATCCCGGAGAGTGACAACCCTGAAGATGACAAAATATATTTTTTCTTCCGTGAAAATGCAATAGATGGAGAACACACTGGAAAAGCCACTCACTCTCGAATAGGTCAGATATGCAAGGTGAGGTAAAGAAAAAAAATGAGGATACTGTTCTACCACAGTTTTAATTCTTTTTCTTTTTCACCTATACGTAAATACATTTAAAAACCCTGGCTAAAATTCTTACTGATCACTATAAATATTTAAAAAGGAAAAATTTGTTGAAGCCCTGGCAGTTTGGCTCAGTGTATAGAGTATCAACCCAGCTATGGTTGTCCAGCTATGGTTCAATTCCCAGTCAGGGCACACAGGAGAAGTGACCATCTACTTCTCTTTCCCTCCCTCTCCCTATTCTCTCCTTCTTCCCCTCCTGCAGCCAGTGGCTCAATTGGTTCAAGCATCAGCCTCAGGTGCTAAAAATAGCTGGGTTGGTTCAAGCATCAGCCACAGAATGGGGTTGCCAGGTGGATCCCAGTCAGGGTGCATGTGCATGTCTGTCTCACTATCTCCCCTCCTCTTGCTTAAAAATAAAATTGATTGAAAACATATTATCATTACTTCTGAGTAACTCTTCATAGTCAAACAAGCAGGTAGATATTGTGAGGCATTGCTTCAAAATTACATTGAATGATCTTAGTTTGAAATTCTAGAGAAATAAAATGTTTATTTTACCTAGGAGGTAATATACTTTTATATTCTCAGACCTAACACACATCCCTACAATGTATATATTTTGAATGAGTATTTGTTTAGGATAATTAAAGTATTAATAGAAGAGAAAAGAATTAAAGTTTGTTTTATATTTGTAATTATAATATCCTAAGTACATACACACATAATTTTGAAGCTCTAAACTTTATCTGAGTCATTAATTTACTGTGTGGCACAAAATTCGATGTAATATTGCATTATAATGTTAAACTTACAGAGTAAAACTTGACCAATACTTATGGGTTAATTAGTGTGAAGATATAACAGTATTAATTTTTCCCTTTACCACTGTATAATACAGTATATATGCAATATAAACAAAGTCAACTAGTCAATATAAACAAAGTCTAGTATATTAAATTACTTTAAAATTAAAAGTTTTAACAGTATGGAAAAATAGAAATAATATGTGAAATGTATGAGAATCTTTTTTTCAAAAAATACATTTTATATTTAAAAGCACCACTTATAAGAGTTAAAAAATCTTTAAGGCATATAAAATTGCATAAACAAAATATATATCGTATTATATTTTTGAAGGGACTCTTTCAAAATGTTTTACTGGGATGAGTTTTTTTTTATTAAGGTTTATGCAAATATAGTTTTCAACATGCTACATGTTTGTAAGGTTGGCATTTCTGCAACTGTTTAAACATAAAATATTCAGTGCTAACATACTTTTATTTGTGATCTATTTTCAGTATGAGTTATAAGGCATGCATTTATTCTTTAATTCAGGACATACTTATTAAGTGACTACTATGTACCAACACATTCACTACTGTGAATCAACTTACTTAGATACAGCTCAAGAAATGCATCTGTAGGAGAGAAAGATTTAAAATAAACCAAACCAAACACAGGAGTAAAAAATGATTATTGAAAAGTGGTAAGAGAATGGAAAAAGTGACTTATTAATGTTAAGGGAAGTTTGTTGAAAGTCATTCCTTGAATAAAGTTTGAGTAAATATTCAATAGATTTGATCAACTATATGATTTAAAAAGCATAGGTACTTTTATACCTTGTCATTTAAAATTCCTCATTGTGAAATAGGAGAGTTTGTATTTTGTATCTATCTCAATATCAGAGGAGTATTTGATATTATCTTTTGCGTGCAGTTCCTAAAACTTGTGTTCTCTTTTTTCAGAATGACTTTGGGGGACACAGAAGTCTGGTGAATAAGTGGACGACGTTCCTTAAAGCTCGTCTGATTTGCTCAGTGCCAGGTCCAAATGGCATTGATACTCATTTTGATGAATTGCGTAAGTTCAGCTGATGATGTTTTACAGAGAATATTTGTTCAGACTTTGCCATAATCATCAAAAATATAACTTTTCTCCATTTTGTATTCAAACAGAGGACGTATTTCTAATGAATTGTAAAGATCCTAAAAATCCGATTGTATATGCCGTGTTTACAACTTCCAGGTAACAACTTTTTCTTCTTATCATCATAGAATCTGCACATCCTATAGGTGTTTTCCAAACATCCATAATTATACTTTTGAGCCCTGGCTGGATGGCTTGGTTGCTTAGAGCTTCATCCCACAGTGCAGAGGTTGCCAGTTCAATCCTCCATCAGGCCACATACAGAAACAGATCAATGTTCCTGTCTCTTTCTCTTTCTCCCTCTCCCTTCCTCTATCTCTAGAATCAATAAATAAAAAGTAAATTTTAAAATATTATATTTTTGAAAGAACAATGTTGGCTTAACGTTTGAGTAGATATTGTGCTTTATTGGGTGGTTGAAATCAGTTATAATCTATTTTTTTAATAAAATTTAGCAAAAAATATCATCACAATAAAAGTAATGGTGAAAAGTGTATGTCATGCCCCATGTATACTTTTGACTTTAAAAATTTGAGTGCAAGGTAAAATATTATAAGAAGAAACATGTGAGTTTTGATAAGTTTATAGTGATATAAACTAAAGGTATAAAACTCTTTCCCTCCCCTCTATCTCTTCTTTTCTTCCCTCACTCTGTCCTTCCCTCCTTTATTTCTCTTTTTCCTTCCTCCCCTATGTGCCCTTTTTCTCCCCATTCCACATTCTCCAAGGTTCTTGCTGTAAAGCAAGCAGCAATTATATTCTATTACATCCAGTATCAAGTTTACATTACCTAGAATTGGTAAAGGAAACATATATTTACATGCACATACATAGGAATATGCATTCCTATATGAATAAAGTATTTAAAAGAAAAATAATTTAAAATCAGAAGTCAGGGAAAATGTTGCAAGGGACTCTGATAGCATAGAAAGAAAGATTCACTGCAATGTCTAACACCTATTTGTTCTATAAATATTAAAGTCATTACAAATTGATTGGATATATACTTAATAATTTTTAAAATAACAAGTAAAAATATAGACACCAATATTACTAAAACTATTTACAAACTTAAATATTTTCCCCCTTTGATACGAAAATTAAAGAATGTGAGAGGTCCAAATCAAACAAAACTTTAACCATTTCCCTACTTCTTCAATGCCTGTACAGTGATTCTCAGACTTAAGCATCCATTGACTCATCTAGAGAGCAAGTTAAAATACAGATTGCTAGATCCTGACCCCACAGTCTCTGATTCAGTAAGAATGGGGCAGGACCTAATAATTTGCATATTTAACAAATTCCCAGGTGATGCCCATGCTGTTGGCTAAGAAGTACACTGAAAATCACTGGCTTAATAGGTAAAATAATTTCACCTCCCTACTTCAGTGAGATGGATACCATGTCTGTGAGTTAGTCTTCACAGCTGTAAATCATTATCAAGTTTTTCCATAATGACTGACTTCATCAAAAGATGAGTAAAGTATATAACAATGGAAAAAGGTATATATAAGCATTATAAACTATAAGTATCAAATGTGTAAATTCAACATCTATTTTCTGAGATTGACTCTGTGTCGGTTGCCATCCAATATGTAATTAAAGTTACAGAAGAGAAACCAGGCATGTTTCTTCCCTCATGAGGCTTGCACTCTACTAGACATTATCTATAAGCAGCAATTTCTAATAATACATTCTTATAAACTATATATACATGTTTTTCATTTGGTCTGATTTATATGTAATTTTCTATGGGAAAGAAAGATTGGTTAAAAGATAAGCATTCCATATTTTAAATGCACACAACTGTTTTATATCATTGTTTAATCTTTCAAGTGGTATTTATACAAGTAAAATAAAATGGAAAATTGTGGCAGCTCATGGCAAACTTCCAGTTTGCTTCAATTTCCTGTCTTTTGTCTAGCGAAATAATGGAGATAATTGCTATAATACTTCACTTTCAATAGGGTATAAAAGCTACTAACTTAAAATGATTTTCTATATTAGGAAGAGATGATTTTTAAATACTTTCTCCAAAATTAGTTGATCTAATGTTATGGTAGTTTGGGAGTTAATATAATGTAACACATCATATGATATTGATTATTCATTTCCTGCACCAGTTTGGGCTTATAAAATGAGTTCTTAAGCATTTTAGTTTAAGTTTCCTAGTTTCTTTTATGATGCTTGAGGCTTAACATATTACAAAAGTTTATATTTTTATTCCTAGTTGATATCAAAATTAAACATTACTTTTTAGAAGATCAGTATTTATATTTTTCCTATCAAAGTTTATATATAATATGAATATTTATATAATATATGAATAATCAAGATGATTTTATCCATGCCTTCTATGTTTGAGAATCACAATTTGTTCTCTTGTGAATTGTTACAACATAGAGATATATTTTAATAATATCAGATACTGAGATTGCTAAGAATTTATGTTTCTTTTGATTATTGAAATTTAGGAACTCAGACCAACAGTTCTCTTGCCAATGTAAAAATAAGAAAATCTGTTTTTGTTTTCTCTCCCTTTTTTAGTAACATCTTCAAGGGGTCAGCTGTGTGCATGTACAGCATGAGTGACGTGCGCAGGGTGTTCCTTGGTCCGTATGCTCACAGGGACGGTCCTAACTATCAGTGGGTGCCTTTCCAGGGAAGAGTCCCCTACCCACGACCAGGAACTGTAAGTGCTTAAAATAAAAATAAATAAATTTCTGCTGAAGGTTAATAAAATAGCAACCATACACAGATATAAAATACAGATCATGTAAAACAAAGATTTCAAGACTATCAATGAAAGCAAGGCAAGGACTTTCTGCTATACCATGGAGTTCCATGCTTGAATTCATGTTCTTTACAAACATCAGTGTTTAAATTCAGTGCCTACCAGCTATTAGTACCCATAATTTTTGAGAAATAGAAACTGAATGAGTAGGCTTATTTATTTTCTTTTCTGATTGGGATATAGTGAAAAGTACCTTAATGAAGTATTGAAACAATTAAGGTACAACTAGCCTTGCTCTCTTTAATCACAGAAAAGGCTCAAGGGATGTATGTTAAATAGGGGAAAAAGAGATTTTAAATTGATATTGGAGGTAAAGAAGATATGTAAAAAAATCTCAGAGTGAGCAGGGTTTATGAATTGATCAGGTCATCAGCCTCCTCTTTCCCTTCAGCGACCCCGGACACACTCAGACTTAAAAAGAAATTGGACAGAACTCAAAATAAAACCAGCTTTTAATCTTCAGTGTATAGTAAGGAGAAAGATAAAAACAAAAGACTTCCGTGCTATAGAAAAATGAGTCTAGTCATCATCAATATGATAGTACAGCTAATAGAATATTTTGATAGGATCATCCATTTAAGTGTGACATATTTTAATCCTAAAATATTTAAGGATATAATTTTATCTGATGAAAAAACTTGTTTTTTAAGTCTATTACTTTAATTTCACTTCAGTTTTTAATTCTGTAAAATTCAAGTAAATTGTTCTGTATGATTTAACTAGACATATATTCTTTTAATATTTCTATTTTTCTTCTGTATTGCTAAACTTATGAGAAAATTGAACTTTTTTCACTTTACAAATATTATTTCTTTCTAATAGATCATATAGATTTAAAAATAGAACTAAATAGACTTTCAGAAGAATAAATGAACAAGATAAAATATCTATCGGTGTAAAAAACCCAGTGGGTTTTATAAAAAGCTCAAGATATTTACTCCATAATCAACTGTTTTTACTTTAGTGGGGGACATTTTTATATCCCAATGGTTATTTATATCTCTATAGCTAATTTTCTCTGTTTCTAAATATAAAATTTTATGAGGGTCACTTCAAAAAACTTGGAATTACTTTAATGTGCTAGGTATTGTGCTACTATTTGGAGCTATAATGTATGTGATCTGAAGATGTGTAAAATGTATTTGAAATTAATAATAATAATTAGAAATAATTGTGTGCCAGACCCTGTTCTAAGAGATTAATACCTATTCATATATATATTATACATAATAGCTCAATTATTGTTCCCGTTTCACAAACGGGACTCTGAGCTGAGGATTTAGTACAGGCTGGTAGTACAGCCTGTGTTCTCACCCAGCATTCATAGAGAGATATTACAGCAACAAGCACCAAGGGCTAAATTCTAAAAGCAGAAACTATTGCCTAATGTTTGAATTAGGGGAGGGATGCAAGGAGGAGATAACACCTAATGCCATGAGTCAAATTTACTTGAATAAATTCATTAATCCCAAAAGATGACAGCTGAGAATTTGTAATTTCATCAACATTACTGGAGAAAAATATATTGTGACCTTCGAACAATGGGTCAGTAGATGGTATTTATTTTTAAAGAAAACTCTACAGCTAAGTAGTACTAGATACAAAAATAAAAGGCCAGAAAGCCAAGAGAATAACACAAATATAGGATAAAATAAATATAAATACATTTTTTACTTTAACTATTAATCACACATTTCTAAATTTTTGCAAGCTATATATAAATGATAGAAAAGCAAAACAAGCACTGTAAATGTCATAAAATATGTTTTATTGCTTCTTCTAAGCATTTATATAGCTTTTTGCTATTTCTATATTAAATAAGTAATTATATAATTTACCCAAATAAAGAATAATTCCTTAAATCATTTAACTGTTATATTAGAGAATGTATATGTGTGAGTATATATATATGAAACAAACATGTACATACATATATATTCACAATAAATAGTCTCCCCATTTCAAAACAGGTTTATTTATTTTATTTCTCATGAATTATTAATGCTTTATATCAAGGTAATTACAGACAATTGATTTCTCCTTGTAAGCCTCTCGTAAAAACCTCTCTACATTCCTTTTAGCTCCAAAGCTGTTACATTAAGTGGCAGAAACTACTTAATTGTAAGACAAAAGGCAAGAGACTAGAGATACTCTATTCTGAATGCTTGTACCACATAATTAAATGCAATAAAAAGAGACAGTGAAATCTGACTTTACGTTTTTGTTTTTTGCCTGATTTGGAGTGCTTATCCAGAGATGACATTTTGCCAGTGTGCTACAGTGCATTACTTTCACTCTCTATGCCCCTAATTTATTCTACTTGGTCTGTTCTGATTGGTCAGTTTCTGTATCCCACAGATTAAACACTTAATAAGACCTCTCCTTATCCCTAAAATAACGTTAATTATTAAAGAGATAGTAATGTTGGTATGTTTTATGGGAGTTTTTCAAGCTTATATCAGAAGCAAAGCAATAAAGACTAGTTTATATTAGCTTTTAGTTTGAAAAGAGCTTTTGTATTTTAGCACATGCCATAGGAGAAAAATCAAATATATCTAAGAAAATTATTTTGAGTTTTTCATATCTAATGATAAACTATGTGTAGTTTTAACATTTTATTCATTATTTTAAACACTTCATCTATCACATCAATAAAATATATGATGTTACCACTAATAAAGGCATCAGATCTGTACACTGAATTTGTTAGATGCATTTTCTTTGTTTGATAAAAAAATGTGACATAACACTGGGGAACAAATTTTTTTCATTTTCTGTTGCATGCAGTTTTAGAACAGTTTCTATATATTTCTGCATTGCTGATTCCAAATCTAAAATCCATTTTTTGGTACATGCTCTAGTTTTTTATGCAATTTTAATTTCTTTTGTTACAGTTAATGGCATGCATTGGTTTTTAAATTGGAGTTAAAGGGCAACCACTCTTGGATTGAACATAACCACAAGACAATTAACGTTTTACAGTTATCACTTTTACATAATTGTAGTTGTTTTTAAATGTAAAAAATTATTATCTGATAAAAAACACCCTCTTATTTTGTTTTAAGATTGAATCATGTCTTCTTCGAGTAGGCGTAAATGTAAGAATAGTCCTGACACCTTCTGTTATATATGTGGCTGTTACACACTTCAACGTCAAAGGCGCAAATATTTCATCATTTGTGACACATACATATATTGCCTATTTTCAAGTTCCCCTTGGCAATCAAGACAAGAATTGGGCTCCTCATATTGTGTGTCATAATTGTGCAGAAATGCTTCGTGACTGGACAAAGGGAAAATGCAAAGGAATTCCTTTTAGTATTCCCCTGGTTTGGAGTGAGCCTAAGGACCACAGCAGTGACTCTTATTTCTGTCTGATCCATATAAAGGGCATCAGCAAGAAAAAATGGCATATGATGGCATATCCTAATATTCCTTCAGTGATACAACTTATCCCACACTCTGAGACATTCCTGGTTCCAGTTTTCAATGGTTTTATTTCTTCTAAGGATGAAGAAAGTGAACATGGTAATCAAGTGTATTTTGATAAAATGCATGAGAAAATGGTTGTAGAATCTCAAGAGTCTTCTTCTGATGCCAAGCAGTCATTAACCCCTTAGCAGTTTAGCCAACCTGAATTGAATGATTTAGTAAGAATGACATACAAATTGTCCTCGACTTTCTGAAGTATGAGGAGCATAACTGGATCATTTGTGTGGATCTTAAAATGGTAAATTTCCTGCTAGGACAACAGAGAGGTTTCACGAAGTATCCTTGCTTTCTGTGTTTGTGGGACAGCCGAGCTCAGGAGAAACACTGGACACAGAAGGAGTAGCCAAAACATGAAGCTCTGGAAGTAGCGATGCAAAATATTGTGAATGAACCTGTAGTTAATCAAGACAGGATCATTTTTTCCTCCACTTCACATCAAACATGGCTTAATGAAGCAGTTTGTTCAGGCTTTGAATAGAGAAAGTGAATGCTTTCAACGTATTATTTCTGCTTTTCCTGCCTTGTCTTTCGAGAAGATAAAAGCAGGTATATTCGATGGACCTCAAATTTGAACCCTCATACATGTCGAAGAATTTGCCAAGAAGATGAATAAGGAGGAGAAAGCAGCCTGACAGTCTTTTGTGGCAGTTACAAAGAACGTCCTTGGCAACAAAAAAGCAGAAAACTATGAACTTCTGGTTCAAAGAATGCTGTTACTTTCCACGACATTGGCTGTAACATGAGCGTTAAGATTCACTTCCTGAACAGTCACCTTGATAAGTTTCCCAAATATCTTGGAGCTGTTAGTGATGAGCGGACTACTGCTGGAGCATCAAACGAGATTGTCCTCAACAAGTACACAAACACAAGAGCTACAAACGCAAATTTTTGCCTGAATAGAATTTAAATAATTTTTGCCCAAATTTTATGATTAAAATAAGTGTTTTAATATGTTCTATTTCAAAATTGTAGACAAATTCTGATGCAATCATATATTTTAGTGTATTAGTGTATTTACTGCATTATATAAATTACTATATTTTCACAAAGATAATGCCCAAGAAGACATTCTACTTCATTATGTTAAACTAAATGTTGAAAATTTTACATAAGATAAAAACCTAAAATCTTGAATTGCAAAAAAACTGTAGCTTACAGAGAAAATCTAATATCAGATTTGAGATCAGCACACTCAAATTAGGTAAGAAGAAGTGTTTTTGTGGATGCAACAAAAATTTTGTTCCCCAGGTTTGACCTGTGGTGGTGCAGTGGATAAAGCGTCGACCTTGAAATGCTGAGGTTGCCAGTTTGAAACCCTGGGCTTGCCTGGTCAAGGCACTTATGGGAGTTGATGCTTCCAGCTCCTCCCCCCTTCTCTCTCTCTGTCTCTCCTCTCTCTCTCTCTCTCTCTCTCTCTCTTTCTGTCTCTCCCTCTCCTCTCTAAAATGAATAAATAAAAAAACCCAAAAAACAAAAAACTAAGAAAAAAAAATTTTGTTCCCCAGTATAATTAATTCCTATTGAAACTTTATATATTAGGAAATATATAAAATACATTAATTCTACTAATTTAATTGGCATTATTTTTAGTTAATTGGTTACTTAACTTTAAAAAAATAATTACAGGTTTTGATTTCCAGATCATTTAGGTCACATATTATTATATAATTTATAATCCTATTTATTATATTTTAATCAAAATATATCTTCTTCTCTCTATCTTATTAGTGTCCCAGCAAAACATTTGGTGGATTTGACGCCACTAAAGACCTCCCTGATGACGTTATAACATTTGCCAGAAGTCATCCAGCCATGTACAATCCAGTATATCCTATTAATAACCGCCCGATAATGGTCAAGACAGATGTAAATTATCAGTTTACACAAATTGTAGTGGATCGAGTGGATGCAGAAGATGGCCAGTATGATGTCATGTTTATTGGAACAGGTAAATGTTTAACTTCAGCTCTACATTTTCTTCAAGACCATTGAATTTAACTGATTAAAAATAATAAAAATTAAAGGAAGTTTTTATAGTCATTTTCAAGATATAGTTGAACTCTAATAATAGACTAAAAAACCTGAACGTTCTCTATTATAATGTTATCTTTTTAAGTAATTTGACATATATTAAATTTTTATTTCAGTTGCAAGGTGAAGAATATAATTAGGTAACACTAAAGATCAGGTGAACAATCAGTGTCTATAATTGAATCATAACTTTTTACTGAACACTGGCTTTTTAGAACAAAGATGTATTGCTCACACGGTATCTAAGATTGCCAAGACATTCAATAATGGTTTCTGAAAAACTTGATGCAAAATTATCCAAACTTTAAAATTATCATAGGGGGCAAATCTTTCAGCAAATAAGTTTTGGCAACAAAATTTGTTCAGTGTTTTTGCTATTCTGATATATTTTATCAGAATAAAAACAACAAAAGGACCTAAGAGATCATCAGATACATTTTAGATATATTTCTACAAAAACTTAACAACTTACTTTTACTAATTTTATGATTAAAAACAAACTTCTTTTCAGGTATATTTTCAGAAAAAAATCCATTGCTATTTTTACATATTTTATTTTTCACTTACTCTCTTTAATAATACTATTTTGAAAGTACCAGTTACAAATCTGAAACTTGCTATTTAGGGTCAGGTTCCAAAGTAATAAATTCCTAGTCTCCATTAGCATTGTTAACTGACATAAATCACTGGATAACGGAGTGAGTGCTCTCCTGAAACCTTGTGTAATAACATTTATTTTCCCTTGGTGAGAAACAGAAAAGAATTGCATTAACCACAGAAGAATGGCAACTTTAGAGTAAGTGCTCTAAAGATTTAAAGTTTTATAACAAAGTTGTGAAATACTTATGTTATCAGGTATAACAGTGTCAGGTTCTGAGCAATCAATTACAGTCTACTTTTATAAGTAAAAAAATTTCTCTATCAAGTAAAAGAATCCCAATGAGACTCAGTGTTCAATAAAACTCAATGAATTACAAGTATCAACTTCTGATTATAAATATCTTTAGAAATTATAAGATGGGTGAATTTCTTTTCTATCAATTTTAGTTCATCATTTAATGTCAAATTATAATTCAATTGCTCCACAAAATAATTAATTTTTTTCAATAATGTCACACTTGCTTTTTCCAAAACCTTTGGTTTAAACATGTTGAGAAGTCCCTCGCTCATTGTCAGTGCAACAAAAATTTGCTTTTAATTATTTGACCAAAGAAACCCAATTGTGAGTTTTTAATTCCACTTGGACACAAGCTGTCCTTAAAGGAACCATTTTACGAGCATGTTGCATGTCTGATGATGTGGATGACTATCGGTCAGCACAGACCAAGGTCATCTGTCAGCAAAGTAAATTGATGACAGTAATTTTATCTTTTAACTAAGTAGCACATCATAATGTATTGATCCTACTTGAGTAATATGATTCAATTTGTGTGAAATTGTTTGAAATACTACTCAGTAAAACTTGATCTGGGAAACAGATAAAGTTTTGTTTGGATATTGGAGGCCAATCAGAGGCCCTCAGAAGGTTAACCTAATTTACCTTTAATCTTTAGTGTTATGAGGAGTCTAAGGTCCTGTAAACATAGCAGGGTCCTCTTAAAAGAGGATTTTTTTTAACTTTACAAGGGAAACATTAGCAACCTTTTTTTAAAAATCTCATATAACAACCCATATTGATCTCCTGAAAATGGCTATCAATGAGATGAATACATTAAATTATTTTTCTGGTGTGACTTATTTTTACTGACAAGATTTTCTTCTCAAATAATGAGTTTGTTAAAGTTGATTTTAATGAGCTAATTGAAGCCAAATATCATTAATCAGCTACTTAGAATTGAAATGTTGAAAATTCTTTTTTTTTTTAATTTAATAAGGCCCCGCTCTTCATTTTATTAAGAAACAGTAATGTGTCTGTAAGTACTGGAAAATTAATATTGCTTAATTCCACTTGGGATAAAAGTGACAGCTCTTGCCCTGGCCGGTTTGCTCAGTGGTAGAGTGTCGGCCTGGCATGTAGGAGTCCCAGGTTCGATTCCCGGCCAGGGCACACAGGAGAAGTGCTCATCTACTTCTCCACCCCTCCCCCTCTCCTTCCTCTCTCTCTCTCTCTCTTTCCCTCCCGCAGCCAAGGCTCCATCGGAGCAAAGTTGGCCGGGGTGCTGAGGATGGCTCCATGGCCTCTGCCTCAGGCGCTAGACTGGCTCTGTTTGCTGCAGAGCGACGCCCCAGATGGGCAGAGCATCGCCCCCTGGTGGGCATGCCGGGTGGATCCCATTTGGGCGCATGCGGGAGTCTGTCTGACTGCCTCCTCCTTTCCAACTTCAGAAAAATACAAAAAAAAAAAAAGTGACAGCTCTTGTGGTTGAAACAATGTCTCTTTTAACAATGAAAACTAGAATAAACAATGCTTGAAATTGATATACAATGTATTCAATGTAACTTTTATGATTTATGCTTCTGAATTTTAAATTCTTTAGTACTCTAAAACTAATTTAGTCATATGTTAACAAATATTGAATAACCAATTATTGAAAAAAATACTGTGGTAAGTAACTTAAGGTGTTTATTTTGAGAAATCAAGTTATTGTCATTCATCTTTTAATGGTCATTGAGCTGTCTTTGGGGACTCTGAAGTACTAACAGCCTTTAGGTGACTAGGATGAGCAGCCAGGCTCCATAGCTCTAACTACTTCTCTCTGTTGCTTGACAACACTCTTTGCTTTTTGCATGTATATTAAGTCTTTATAGTAGTCTTTGGTTTCATTTTAAAAAAAGTAGGAAAACCTACTCAAAACTGATATTTTTAGTTTTTTTTATTTCTGAGACACCTGACAATTATGATTAAAAATAATAATGGTCCAACCTAGTGATTATTATATATTTTTAATAATATCAGGATAATATCATCTTCAAAGGTTGTATATTTCTAAAAATTCCACTTAAAAATTTTTATGCTATTCTTATAGTTTATCTAGTTGCAAGAAATGCACATGAATATATATTTTACTAATGCTGTAACAAAACAATACAAGGAACATTTTGGTCAAAATTGTTCTTTCTGATCAAGTACTTATTCCATTCATTAACATTAAACTCTGTTTAGATCTATTTAAATTGTATTCTTTTCCTCCACTTTCTTTCAAAGATGTTGGAATGGTTCTTAAAGTAGTTTCAATTCCTAAAGAGACTTGGTACGATTTGGAAGAAGTTCTGCTGGAAGAAATGACAGTTTTTCGGGTGAGTGCTGCTTAATTTCAAGTGTCAACAAGTTCACTTGTATGTCTTTCCCCCGGACAGCTGCACACTATACTGGTATGGACAAGTAGTCTTTCATGCCCTTCTAATTAGCTTGTCAATTAGAAAGCCAGACACTAGTCAAAATAAACCTGGAAATTTTCAATGCTAGTTAAAGCTAAATAATGTAAAGAAATATATTCTTGGCTCATATTTTGTTTCCTCAATGATGATATACATGATTTACATCTTGTATTATTTATGTAAGTTACTTCAGTGAACAAACTTCATAAGCACGCCATATCCAAAGTCTTCTCTTTCACACTGTGCAGTGTAACTGAGATGATAGATAACATCTATGAATGTATTAAAGGAAATACATTCAGAATGACAAGGGAATGAATACATTAAACCATTTTTAAGCTTGTTCATGAATTGTTTTATCATATTTTCTTTAAAAAAATCATGTTAAAAGAAAATGAGATATTTTTATTGACTTATGGTAAATGTTATATGGATTCCTAGTCTACACATTTAGGAACTATACAAATATTTGTCTCTTTGTCCTGAATGACAAAAGACCCAGGTAAATTATGTAAGGTTGAGGATAGAGGCAGAAGGATATGGGTTGGAGCCAGAGAGGTAACCAAAGTAATATAACATATATCACAATGTCTGCTTCTTCTGGAGAGCTAGCTAATAGGAAGAGTTTGAATTGGTGTAAAACTATAAAAAGGTGTTACTTCAATTTTTTGGTAAAATAACAAAGCAATTATATAAGACTGCAAAATAAACTGGAATTAGACTTTTGTGGACAAAATGAGAAAACAATGGATTTAGTCTTACAACTCAAAATTATCTAACTTAGTCTCCAGGTGTCTCAGATACCTAATGTATAAAATAAAGCATCTGGATCAAATTTTTCAGTTGATTAACTATTTTATTTGTAAGGAAAGTTTTTCTAAGACCTTTCTTTGCCTTATATTGCTAAACCAGTTTATTAGTCTAATCAGGTTCTTGCTCCTATTCAGTACTATTTTGAACAGAAAATGAAGTACCTTATGGCAAACTTCTGGTATATATTAATTCAATTCGAGTTAAGATTAACATTGAAACAGTAACTGGTAAATCGTGACATAGATATTTTCTAATAACAATTAAACAATGATCCAGTTGAAAGAGTTTAGGCTATTCAGTTATTACTACATGGCACTCTGTTAGGAACACTATACAGTTCTTCTGATATTTCTCATCAGTAATGTAGCGAGAATAATATCTACTTCACAAAGAGGCTAGAAGAATTAAAGATTGTATATGTAAAGCATTCAGGACAGTACTAGGTACTGTGCTCAAAATTTTATTGTTAATTTAATTTTGTTTTAGTTTAACTGTACTGAAAATAAGCCACATTTCCAGTAGAATCTTATAATAATTCTTGGTTTAAGTCCTCAAAATAATAAGATCATCACAATTATGTCCTGATTTTTTGTGTGTGACAGTGACAGAGAGAGAGACAGGGACAGATAGAGACAGACAGGAAGGGAGAGAGATGAGAAGCATCAATTCTTCATTATGACACCTTAGTTGTTCATTGATTGCTTTCTCACATGTGCCTTGACAGGGGTGGGAGGATACAGGAAAGTGAGTGACCCCTTGCTCAAGCCAGGACCTTGTGCTTCAAGCTAGTGCCCTTTGGGCTCAAGCTGGATGATCTTATGCTCAAGCTGGCAACCACAGGGTTTCAAACCTGGGTCCTCTGCATCCCAGTTTGACACTCTATTCACTATGCCACCACCTGGTCAGGCACATCATGATTTTTTAAATCAGGTACTTAGGGGTTTGTTTATATATGCTTGGTATAGAGCGATGTCTAATTCTTATCATTCACTAAGTCCTATTTCAGTTTTTACATACTGATACTTTAACTTACATATTCAAAAATATAATTATCCAAGTAGACTGTATTAGCAATATAGAGTCCATCTAGAATTAACAAATAAGTTACAGGCACTGAAGTGTGGAAAAATTGCTATGTTATGTCAATGGTTGTGTCTTTCAAAGCCTAAAATATGTTTTCAACTAATGTTAGTAATTAAATAAGGGGGTCAATATTGATGGAAAATGCAATATGAGAAAGTAAAGAGTTTAACATCTTCCTCAGGAAGACCATGTTAAAGTGAGGTACCAATGTATGAAGAAAATAAACTGTGAGCAAAAACAAGTTATGCTGCTGATTATATTCCACATTTCTCTCTAGTAGGAAAAAGTACCAATTCTATATATTAAAAATTAATATTGCCACCAGCATTGCAAATGAAGTTATAGGAGACACTAAAATATTGTTAACTTAAGAATTTCTTTATTATTTATAGAATTTCTTACTTATGGATTTGTTGTGATTCATTTCCATACTTACCTTTAGTTATTATATATTTTTAAGTTTTTTTTTATTAATTTACTGTAAGCAAATATATTTTACCTACTATGATTCTGGCATAATGTTAAGTTCTGATGGTTCAGAGTTGAGCACAATGAACATGGTTTCTGACCTTGGGAGCTTATAGACTCATGTGTTCTCCCTCATAGTTTCAAGGTCTTAATTAATTATCTTTTAGTACAACTAACTTGTATCTTGTAGAATTGTATCAACCCATGTCATGCCATTTTTAAATTAAGGTTTTTTGTTATTTAATTATATTCTGGGATTTTAAATCAGAACATGCATAATTTTCAGTAATATTGTATTCTAGCTAATTTTAATTCCCCTATCTCTGGAATTTAAAGTTTACATTTTTCCTTTTAGCTATGTGCTTTAGTACATGAATTAAAAAGTTTAGTTTAATACAATATTAATTTATGCTGCTCATAAATGACTTCTAAAAAACTCTTGAGTTATTGCAAGCACAAATATTTAATACTTATTAATTTTGTTAGCATGTTACAGTTTCTAGAGAAATACACAACTGAATTACACCTATGATATTTATGGAAAGACATTTGTGTAATTTTTAATATATCATGAAACAGGTTTTGGTTTTTTTTGGCCAGTTTTTAACAATTAAGTATAAATAATATTGTGGTAGCCTGAAAATAATTGTTTATTAGTTTATGATTTTGCAAAAAGATTGTTAGCATTTTGGAACACAACTCTTTCCATAGATAAATGTTCCAGTTTACTCCTATATTCTCTGCTATGCATTATTGTCATTATTATTTCTCTGGTCCTCAAGTAGACCAAACATGTTTGGGCAGAGTTTAGAGAAATATTTACTTTCAACATTCTGTTCTATCAAGCAAAGTTCATACATATATGTGGTTCATACAATTGGAATATTTCACTGTCAAACTTTGTTTAATTTTGCAGTGAGAGGAAAAAACACAACACATTAAAGCAATTGCTATATGCAGTTTTAAAAAGGCAGAGAAATGTTACCATTCTCTATATTTCTATTTGAGCCTTGTGAGTCATTGCATTTAACAGAAAATTAAATTAAAAAGGGTTAACCTGAGCATTACAGTAGTTTGACAAGGTATTAAATAGGAAAAAATTTAGGGTCATAGTAGTATCTGATACTCTTGGATTTTACAAAGAAAGATATTTAATTTCATTCAACCAGTTAATTTTACTATAATATCTCCAGGAGACCATGTTCATTATGTGCATTTACTAGACTGAATAACCAAATCTCATGAAAAACCCTGAGTTAAAGCCAGGATTATGTCTGTCACCATCTTGAGGTTGGTTTTAGGAAAACACCCTGGCTAATGACAGAACATTCCAGTGGTTTCAGTTACATCCAAGATACTTTTATTTGGGTGAAATCAAATCCCAATCAGAGTATATAAAAAAATGTTCCTCTATAATAAAATTTTCCATTTTAGAGTAAAATTTTAATAGGTAATAAGAAGTGAAATAAAATTGGCATTGTTATAGGACTCCAGAAATGACCTTGAAATGCCCTTATATATTCAAGGTTATATTAAAATATTAAGACAAACTGAATTCCAAATATTATTGTAGCCATAATTCTGTATTTAAATCATATTTACTACGTGATCCCGAGCATGTCAGACACAGTCATTTGATTCTCAATCTCTTCCATTCATATTTTTTATAGATAAATTTTTATTAATGTTAATGGGGTGACATCAATAAATCAGGGTACATATATTCAAAGAAAACATGTCCAGGTTATCTTGTCATTCAATTATGTTTCATACCCATCACCCAAAGTCAGATTGTCCTCCGTCACCCTCTATCTAGTTTTCTTTGTGCCCCTCCCCCTCCCCCTTCCCCTCTCCTCCTTCCCTTCCGTGCCCCCCTCCCTCCCCCCCCCCGTAACCACCACACTCTTGTCCATGTCTCTTAGTCTCATTTTTATTTCCCACCAATGTATGGAATCATGTAGTTCTTGATTTTTTCTGATTTACTAATTTCACTCCATATAATGTTATCAAGATCCCACCATTTTGTTGTAAATGATCCGATGTCATCATTTCTTATGGCTGAGTAGTATTCCATAGTGTATATGTGCCACATCTTTTTTATCCAGTCTTCTATTGAAGGGCTTTTTGGTTGTTTCCATGTCTTGGCCACTGTGAACAATGCTGCAATGAACATGGGGCTACATGTGTCTTTATGTATCAATGTTTCTGAGTTTTTGTGGTATATACCCAGTAGAGGGATTGCTGGGTCATAAGGTAGTTCTATTTTCAGTTTTTAAAAGTTTATTTGAATTAAGATTACTAGTAAGTGGTAGCTATTGTTAACTAGTTATACAAATAAAAATTTTTTTTATTTTATTTTTTTGTGACAGAGACAGCAAGAGAGACAGAGAGAGGGACAGATAAGAACAGATAGTAAAGGAGAGAGATGAGAAGCATCAATACTTCATTGCAGCTCCTTTGTCTCCTTAGTTGTTCATTGATTGCTTTCTCATATGTGCCTTGACTGGGGGGCTACAGCAGAGTGAGTGACCCTTTGCTCAAGTCAACAACCTTAGGCTTCAAGCCAGCAACCTTTGGACTCAAGCCAGCGACCATGGGGTCATATCTATGATCCCACGTTCAAGCCAGTTACCCTGCGTTCAAGCTAGTGAGCCTGCACTCAAGTCAGTGACCTCAGGGTTTCAAACCTGGGTCCTCCACTTCTCAGTCCGAAGCTCTATCCACTGCTCCACCACCAGGTCAGGCTAAAAATATATTTTTAAATGCTTGAAAATTCCACATCTATATCTTGTTAAAAATTATTCCAAAGTTATAAAAGCCAGATACGTGTTGATTTTTACTTTATTCAATGTGGAATTTTCTTTCCAGTTCAGTCAAAAATATTTTACTTTCAAGACGGTGGAGTATTACATCAAGTTGCAGGACATTTAGTACAATGGGCTTTATTTGTAGTTCTACTGACTGCAAGGGATTGCAAGGCAGTTATGTCAATAACACATGTATTTTAAACCCAATTTATGCAATATTCCATGAACAGCTGAGAAACTGAATGAAAGAGTTTAATTTTCATTCAAATGTAAAGCATAATTGATGCTTTCCAAAACCTAGACTGTTATCTCATTCTAAAGGAGTGCCCATCCAGGGAGCCATATCAAATTCTCCTAGGATCAGCAGGTTGAAAAGCTAATCAAGTGCAAAAGTTTAATAAGAACTAGATTAAAATATCTGAAAAAATATAGTAAAGTCATAGAAAATCTTGAAAAGCTTCTAAGTTTTTAATCTCACTTTTACTTGAACACCAATAGAATTTTTGCTTGAACTAGTTTGCATGAAAAAATGCTTATGAAGCTACATCTGCTTTAAATGGAAATCATATTCACCACCAGCTATTTCTCAGAAGAGAAACATAGTTTATTTAAATGGATGTCATCTTAATATATTATCTGTTAAAACTCAACCACCAGCAGTATATACTGCATCTTAGTCCAAACTGTCATTAATTTCCTAGTCTAAAAAATAAATAAGATTCTTTTAATTAGAATATTCTAAAATCTTCAATTTAAGAATGTTGAAATCAGAATGTGATATAATGTGAATTTGGTGTGGATTGGGATTTGTTTTGTTTTATAATTAATGGATGAAATAATTCATTTTTATCTACCTTATAGATATGTAATTCAATGAACTTGAAATGTATGAATATTAATAAGCTTCTCTATAATATAGTTTCATTTAAGCTTTTAAAATAACTTAGAAATATCTCTCACTTCATTTATACTAAGCTGTTAATATATAATTCTCCAAGAAGCATTTTGCTTTCAGCTTGACTATAAATTTCATGAAAGTCTGCTTGAAGTTAGCTGCTTACATAATCACTTCTCACATAAAAGTTTTGGAGTGGAAGTAGGTGCAGTGGAAAATTTTTCTAACTCTTCAAAATTCTCTGTTTGGGTCCATTGATTCCAATATTATATTAAACTAAATAAAATAGTCAGCTTTGTCTTTTAGGTGAAAATCAGTGATAAATTATTCCCTCGATTTTTGTAATTTGATGATGCTAAATTCTAAAAATTATATCTCTGCATAGAGAAAATTGATAGACATTCCTTTCATCTGAGTTGTCTTTTTTTTGCAAGAGAGAGAAAGGGACAGACTGGAAGGAAGAGGGATGAGATGCATCAACTCGTAGTTGCAGCACCTTAGTTGTTCATTGATTGCTTTCTCATATGTGCCTTGACCAGGGGGCTCCAGCTGAGCCAGTAACCCTTTGCTCAAGCCAGCAACCTAGGGTTTAAGCCAGCGACCTTTGGGCTGAAGCCAGTGACCATGTTTTTTTTTTTGTTTTTTTTTTCTGAAGCTGGAAACAGGGAGAGACAGTCAGACAGACTCCCGCATGCGCCCGACCGGGATCCACCCGGCACGCCCACCAGGGGCGACGCTCTGCCCACCAGGGGGCGATGCTCTGCCCATCCTGGGCGTCGCCATGTTGTGACCAGAGCCACTCTAGCGCCTGAGGCAGAGGCCACAGAGCCATCCCCAGCGCCCGGGCCATCTTTGCTCCAATGGAGCCTCGGCTGCGGGAGGGGAAGAGAGAGACAGAGAGGAAAGCACGGCGGAGGGGTGGAGAAGCAAATGGGCGCTTCTCCTGTGTGCCCTGGCCGGGAATCAACCCGGGTCCTCCGCACGCTAGGCCGACGCTCTACCGCTGAGCCAACCGGCCAGGGCGACCATGGGGTTTTGAACCTGGGTCCTCTGTGTCCCAGTCCAACACTATATCCATTGCTCCACTGCCGGGTCAAGCACATCAGAGTTGTCTTTATGATTTATAATTCCCATATGAAATTTTATTTTTAATGTCATTAAATTATGAAAATGGGAAACTGGGACATCTCTAAATTATTCCAATTAAATTAATTTACATGCTAAATAACTTGTCTCGTTTGTGTTTTACGTAGGTTGTCTTAAATTCGTTAAGAAAAACCTGTGCTCAGCTCACAACATGAAGTGGAATATTTCAGTTCTGTAGTACTTAGGGGTAATTAAAACCACAGAGTAGATGAGCTCTCTAGGAAGAGAATGCAGCATCCAAAGGAGAGGGGAAAGGATTCTGCAAGGAAAGGTTGACATGGAACAGCTAGACGTTGAGAAGACTCTGAAAAAGGCTAAAAATAAAGAGTCAGTAAATTTCCAGGGCATAAGGAAATTTAATCCAGGAGGCAGTCAAGAGAAAATAAGTGGTCAGTAGTGCCGTATAAAACAAAGTCCAGATGTAATAGTACAAGGTGAAAGTGTCCACTCAGCCATGCAGGTCTTTGGTGATTTCTGCCTCTGAGACTTGCAGGCAGCCTCTCTCCAGTAAGAACCAGGCTCAGAGGCAGAGGACTGAGTGTCACTGAATGGAATATGAACTAGTAAAGGCAGTGAGGATAGAATATTTAGATTATTTGCAAAGCAATTCCTGCTAAGCTTGAAGAATGAAGGACTTTTTAAATGATAGCTGCTTTTATCACATATATAAATTCAGTGAAACAGATTATGCTGAGCAAAATAGAAGAGCTAAGAAAAAAAGGGAAAAATTGGTAGAGCATTTATTTATTAATTTACCAATTCATCCACTCAGTCAATAAATATGGAGAACTTCTAAAAGCCAGGAACAATTCCAGGAGCTAGGAATATGGCAGTGAATAAAACAAAAATCTCTATCTTATATTTGTTGGGGGTGGGCGTTGAGGTTGGGGGAAGACAAACAATTAAGAAGACATATGAGATTCTTCTGCTGACCCTCCTCACATCCTGTCACCCTACTTCTAATTCCCACTGTGTGTTTTTCAATTTCTGCCCCAGGACATTGCTAACAGCAGGCAAAAGGACAAACAAGAGTCACAGCTGAGAGTGTGGGTGATTTAATATCCCCATGGTCATCCACTGAGTAATGGAATGAATAAATACTTCTTCTGGTACAAACCTCAGTGAACGGTTTTAACAGTCACTGTCCACTGTTCTCAGATTTTCTCTCTGTGGTGACATCTGTGACACAACTTTTTACTGACTTTTCTCCTTCCTCTCAGCTCTTACTTCCTCACTCCTGCTCCCCACTGCAGATAGGAGCTTACCTCTGACTCTGCTGTGGGACGTTGCAGGGAACTCATTTCTCTTGTGTATGTGCATGAATATTTCTAGACAGTGATATGCACTACAGAGGAAAAGAAAGCAAGAAGAACAGTCAGGGGAGAGAGTGTGATGTGTTTGAAAGAGAAACAAAAATGTTTGTAAAGTGTTTTGCATTTATTAACTAATTTAATCTTTTTGACCATCCTATGAAGATGATACCATCATAATCATTATTCAGATGAGAAAACTGAATTACAAAGTGGTTATGCATCTGCCCAACACCACACTTCTGTCCAGGTTTGAGTTACTATTGGAATCCATAAGTTTGGCTTCAGATTCCAGCTCTTTACCTTTGGTTTAGGGCTCAGCTTCACCTATACAGTGAAGCCTTTTAAGATCATTTTTCCTAGCTAAACCTCGTTCTCATTAGCCTCCTCTGAAACCACCCAGCAATCTCATTCTTAGTGTTGTGTTTGTCACTGATGAAAGACACAATTGAGCATAGTTCAATAAAAGTGAATCTAAGGGGAATAGCTAATGTGTTCAGGTGAATGCTAACTACATATATTCATGACAGGCTTCATAGAACACTTAACAGTGTTTTGTTTTGTTTTTGGTTGTTATTCTTTTCCAAGTGAGAGGAGGGGAGATAGAGAGACAGACTCCTGCATGCACCCTGACCAGGATCCACCCAGTAACCCCCGACTGGGGCCACTGCTCTGTCCATCTGGGGCCATGCTTACAACTGAGCTATTTTTAGCACCTGAGGTGGAGGCTTCCCATAGCCATCCTCAGTGCCCAGGCTGATGTGCTTGAACCAATTAAGCCATGGTTACAGGATGTGAAGATAGAGAGAGAAGGGGGGAGATTGAACCTGGGCCATCCACACTCCAGGCCGACACTTTACCACTGAGCCAACCAGCCAGAGCCACTTAACAGAGTTTTCATCCCAGCTGAGCTCACATAGTCCTTGATAGGTGGAAACTAGCCCAATACTATTGGCTGGCCATTGGTGGTATTAGGAGTTGGTCTGGCACCCTCAGCCATGCCATGGTATTCTCAAGGTGAATATTCTTATTTTCACAGAACACCAACATCAAACAGGGTACTCTGAGACCATGATAAATGAGAGAAATGTGAGTCCATTCTGTAATTATGTCTGAACAAAGACAAGAAAATAAACATTGTCCAAACCATATAAAAATGACCAAATCCCCCTATACTATCTATGAGTGATTGCTGTTTTCCAACCACTGCTTTATTCTCACTTTATTCTTCCCTCCTAAATAAGGTTTCTAAAGATGCTTAATTACATAAATACCTCTGCCTTTTGAGAGTATCCAATGCAGAGCAAAGCCCCACTTCCTTAAACCCACTAACAAATCACCTAACACAAACCTGAAAGATGTAAGTCCTTTCCAACACTTAATGAGCCATTCCATGGCATCCCTTATTGCAATGAGCAATAAACCCAACTTGATCAACTACAGGTGTGTTCCTCATGGTCTTTGGCTGGAGGACATTAACACACTCTTATTGTTTATTCTACATATTTAACAATTATCTGTGCAATTTCTTTCATGTGTTTTATTTCCCAATTATATTGCTTCTTATGGGCACTGAAGTTTTTGCTCTGAAAACTTATGTTTGTGTTCTATGTTAATTAATTAATTACTTTTATAATTGACCAATGGTTCATATATTCTTTTTCTCCTTTAGGAACCAACTACAGTTTTAGCAATGGAGCTTTCCACTAAGCAGGTACTATTATTATGTATTAAAATCAATATTCTATATTTTGTTTGTCAAATATGTTTATGATCCATCAAATTTTACAATTTATTAACAATTGTTCAAAAAAAGAATGATTTTACAACAAGCTAGTAGAATGAAAACTAAAGATATTTTCATTGCCCTCATGTTATAACCAATCTCAATAGTCCAGCAAATAATTTTATTAGTCTGTCAAATGTATTTTGCTTATACATGCTAATTAACTTAAATTATAAACTTATATTTTGAAATATCCGGCACTATTATTTTTAAATAACAGATAAATGAAAATAATTATTGAGTAAATTATATTACAATGACCAAAAATGCTATAAATAAAACTTACAACAAATAATAATCTAAGAAATACAGTGTGTCCTTAAAGTCATGGTGCACTTTTGACTGGTCACAGGAAAGCAACAAAAGATGATAGAAATGTGAAATCTGCACCAAATAAAAGGAAAACTTTCCCAGTTTCATACCTATTCAGTGCAGTTTGATGTGGGCTCATGCACAGATTTTTTAGGGCTCCTTAGGTAGCTATCCCGTATAGCCTCTACAGACTTGTCACTGACTGATGGCCTACCAGAATGGGGTTTCTCCACCAAACTGCCGGTTTCCTTCAACTGCTTATCCCACCGAGTAATGTTATTCCTATGTGGTGGTGCTTCCTTATAAACGCGCCAATGTTCACATTGCACTTTGGTCATGGATTCGAATTTAGTGAGCCACAGAACACACTGAACTTTCCTCTGTACCGTCCACATCTCGACTGGCATGTCCATGGGCTGCTCCGCTGTCCTACAGAAACTGGGAGGGTTTTCCTTTTATTTTGTGCAGATTTCACATTTCTATCATCTTTTGTTGCTTTCCTGTGACCAGTCAAAAGTGCACCATGACTTTACAGACACACTGTATTTCTTAGATTATTATTTGTTGTAAGTTTTATTTATAGCATTTTTGGTCATTGTAATATAATTTACTCAATAATTATTTTCATTTATCTTGTTATTTAAAAATAACAGTGCTGGATATTTCAAAATATAAGTTTATAATTTAAGTTAATTAGCATGTATAAGCAAAATACATTTGACAGACTAATAAAATTATTCGCTGGACTACTATTGTTTGGAGATCTTCACTCCAAAAGTGTTTTTATTTTTTCAGTATTATTATATTCTAAAAAAAAAACATTTAGTTTGGCTAAATATGAAAGGAAAACAGCAGACAGGCCACTGCCAAGTGATGTTATTAAGTCCATGAGTTCATAGGTCGCCGACAGCATGTCAATAGTCTTCCCATTCACAACGAGTGAGTGATCTGGTAGGACAGTTGGACACAAATGACTTCTAAATGTTAAGTGACGTGTACAAAACAAATATAATTTTAACTTCTAACAAATGATCTCTTCCTCATAAATGTTATTTAGTCTTTCTATCTAATACATAACTAGTAACTACCTATTTTTAAAAGGCTTGGATATTGAGTTGAATTAAAAACTAATTACTAACTAACCTAGAAGAAAGCAGAACAGAAGGGAGTGGGGAGCCCTCACCTGCTGCAGTGAGAACTCACATGCACACAGTACTGTTTAATGTGAGAATCATTTGGCTAATCTTATCTCTGAACTGTTTTTATCTCTGACCTTGCATTACCCTGTGTGGAAGACACTAAAACACTATGCCAATAAAACTCAGTGTATAGCCTTTCCACATATCAGGTCAAAATAGATTGATAACCTCCAAGATATTTTACAGAAACTCAGAGTGCACATGTTATTGATGTGATACTGTTATATTACACTTCATCGGTATGTGTTCACCTGTTCTTATAACCAAAATTTGTCAAATGTTGGCAGGCAAATCTGGGGATTTCCAGGATGGATGTGAGACTGGGATATTCTTTCCTGTAATGATTTGTTAAGTTATTTATTCTCTGCTGGGTTTCATTGCCAATCTAATTACATTATATCCAGTACTGTAAAACATTACTTACTGTTTAATAAGTTTTAAAGCTGCCTTAAGAATTGCTTATTAAATGTAATACATTTCACCGAAAAAAAAACAAAAAACAGTTTCTCAATTTACAAATACCGTGATAGAAGAAAGTGTCCCTAGTCATTATTTTCCAATGTGGAAGTTTAATTTCATTAAGATGTGACTCATTTTCTTTCATGCTCCTGGGAATTTTAAAAGTGAGGCAATAGTTTCAAGAAGGACAAGCAGTGTTGCAACTAATTTTCTGGATAAATGGACTCATCTCCTACTTTATGGCCTGCAACTTGTTAAGGAAGACAGTGAGAAAGCCTATGGTGATGTTAAATTGGGCAGAAAAAGCACATCAGGTTACTACTTGCCAGTGACTGGATTATGCTCCCTGGTGCCTGCAAGCCTCCCCTGCAGTTCAGTTAGATAGCAGAATTGCTCTTTCTAATCACTAATAGTACTGCAGAACAACTGTGAAATATTCAATATAAGCCAGCCATTGAGTTATATTTAACTTTTGGCATTTTACCAACTTTAGGTTGTTATTTTAATAATTTTAGTTGCCATACTTGTGGTTTTCTTCTTCCCATGTATTAATTTTCTGTTTTCTCTTAAGATATGACAGATTTAAATATTACTTAGATAATAACAGTTCTTTTTCTACTCAAATACCATATTCTTTAAAATCTATAATCATACTTATATAAATATAAGTATGAATTTTGCTCATGCTTCTTAAAAGCTATTGGACAAACATAGACCTCTTTGATTATGTATGGCCAACTTGATCAATAGCTTTTCAAATAATTACAGCCACAATGTATGGTTTGGCATGTCCATATTCACCAGTGCCAACTGTGCTACCCATTATAACTAAGTTGCTATTTAAATATTATTGTTTCCTTTTTAAATTTACATTGTTGATTGCTTGCTCTTTTTTTTTTTTTTTTTTTTTTTTTTTTTTTTTTTTTGTATTTTTCCGAAGCTAGAAACGGGGAGAGATAGTCAGACAGACTCCCGCATGCGCCCGACTGGGATCCACCCGGCACACCCACCAGAGGGCGATGATCCGCCCATCCGGGGCGTCGCTCTGCCGCGACCAGAGCCACTCTAGCGCCTGGGGCAGAGGCCAAGGAGTCATCCCCAGCGCCTGGGCCATCTTTGCTCCCATGGAGCCTCGGCTGCAGGAGGGGAAGAGAGAGACAGAGAGGAAGGAGAGGGGGAGGGGTGGAGAAACAGATGGGCGCTTCTCCTGTGTGCCCTGGCCGGGAATCTAACCCGGGACTCCTGCAAACCAGGTCGACCCTTTACCACTGAGCCAACTGGCCAGGGCCTTGATTGTTTGCTCTTAATGAAAATCTAAGTTGTTGGGTTTTTCAAATGATGCTTTTTGGAAAAGAGAAATAAAAGCTAGGAAGGGGAAAAGCATTCTTTCCATTAATTAAATTCTTTGTTAATAGTTTTCAAATTATGATCAACTGTTATTGCATACTGTAGATGCTTTAAGAAGATACAATTTGGCCCTGGCCGGAAGTGGTAGAGCGTCGGCCTAGCGTGCAGGAATCCCGGGTTCGATTCCCGGCCAGGGCACACAGGAGAAGCACCTATCTGCTTCTCTACCCCTCCCCCTCTCCTTCCTCTCTGTCTCTCTCTTCCCCTCCCGCAGCCGAGGCTCCATTGGAGCAAAGATGGCCCGGGCACTGGGGATGGCTCCTTGGCCTCTGCCTCAGGTGCTAGAATGGCTCTGGTTGCAACAGAGCAACGCCCGGGATGGGCAGAGCATCGCCCCCTGGTGGGCATGCCGGGTAGATCCCGGTCAGGTGCATGTGTGAGTCTGTCTGACTGCCTCCCCAATTCCAACTTCAGAAAAATACAAAAAAAAAACAAAAAAAAAAACAAGAAAGATACAATTTAATCAATTAGCTCTCAATTGAGAGACAATACTTCATCTTTTTCTCCCAGGAACTTATTATTTCTTAATTTGTTGTGATTTCTATCATCTTTCATTATGAAAGATGAATATAGTAAAAAGTTGATCAGCTGTAATATATACTCTATACTATACTAGAGTATACATACTATAAATAGTTTTCCTTTACTGGAATGAAATAAGCAATATTTATCAGGATAACTGCTTCCACAATGGTATTATTGTATTACTTCTTTTCCCTTAGTTCCCTTTCTTGTATTAAGATTACAGTTAGTTCATTAGCTTGAAGCACAGAATTATTTTCTATATAAGTACTTCTTACAACCTTAACAAATTATTTAATTCTATTAGATATTTCAGTTTTTATTCAACTTATTTTTTTATTCAGATATGTAGTCCATCTTTGAAAGTCATTTGGAAATGGAATTTTATTTATATTCATTGATGCCTGTCTGAAATATTTAAAAGGACATACATGATTCAAAGACCAGCTTTTCTGTAACTTATTTTTTTATTTATAGAGTTGAGAAATAAAAATACACTTTTAAGATCTTTTCCATGCAAACTGTTACGTGTCAGCATTTATACAGCTTTTATTCATTCCTTTAGTGCAAGAAAAGAGGGCTATGACACCGATTACAGCAAAATATAAATAAAACACAAAATAATTTTATTCATGTTTCATTTTGTGTTCAGATAAATTTGTAGCTGATTATACTATGTTGGCTCACCTTTGTTAACGACTTTTATTATACTGTACTATAATCCTGAATTAGTTGCTTCTAGAAACCTCCCCCCTCCCATATTCTGCTTTATTGTGTAACTCCAAATTTATTGAGAATATAGCATTTTAGAACATTTCGTCTGGAGCATATTTTAAAGATTTAGTTAAACATGATAATTTTATGAATAAGTCTTAGAAAAGTTATGTGAATGTCCCAAGATCACACAGAGTTATGTAGGGCAAGCCCAGAATGCAGGTACACTGTGCCTTCCAGCCCTCTCCACAGTAGCTGAGCTTTTGCACTCAGTCTACGGTACCAGCCAGAGTGTGCTTGATTCCCCTCTTTGCTGACCTTTCAAATGAGAAGTAATTTAGTGGTTTTGTTTAGAGTAGTTCTCCTGGAAGCAGTACCAGGACAAAACAGTTGCTGTTAGGCAAAACGAGTCACAAATCAACCCTGAACCCGCATCCCAGACCGTGTTATCGGGCACCGGGCCGGAGGCAGACGATCCCTGCCTCCAGAAGGCGTGGTGATGTAGGTAACATGATTAATCAAAACTGTGAGCAGCAGAAGTAAAATCGCTCACACTATCTAAGAGAGAAAAAAATACCTGAAGTTTTGAACATAAATTTCTCAATGTCTTACTGTCTTAAGATTTTTTAATTCCGGTATAATTGACAGATAACTATTACTGTCTTCCTCTATTTTCTTTTGCCTTTATACCAAGAAAATACACCCGTTTCAATCAAATATTTAAATTTGACCTTGCTCTGTATTAAATGGTCACATTTATCTGCCAGGCCTTTGAAGAAACTAGAATAATAAGAAACTTTGAATAATGAGAATTTTTAAACCCACAAATATAAACTAATCTTTGATGAGATACATAAAACCTTTTTATAAGGAAAAAAAAAGGATTTGAAAAACAAGATAGTTTTTGTCATAACCTTAAACTCTTTCTGCAGCAACAGCTCTACATTGGTTCGGCGGCGGGGGTCGCGCAGATCCCGCTACACCGGTGTGATGTTTACGGCAAAGCCTGTGCCGAGTGCTGCCTGGCCCGGGACCCTTACTGCGCCTGGGACGGCTCTTCCTGCTCCCGCTACTTCCCCACTGCCAAGAGGTAGGCCAGACGCCAGAGATCAACACACGTGTTTGCTCTGGATCCTCCCTGACTCCCCGTTTGTGAAACAGCTTTCTTCCTATAAGTATACCGCATATGTGATTATTAAAAAGAAATTTATAGGGTTATTTTTTTTTCCTTTTCCTTAAATCAAGAAAAATCAGAAAAATGTATAATAGATAGTTGGGTACAAATATAATGGGACCTATGCTTTTAACAAATTACTGAGGGGAATCTGAAGCATCACAATCATACCCTTGAATGTTTGTACTTGGAAAGTGCAGTTTTGTAACTTCATTTTACACAGGGTTAAAAATGAAGGTCAGAGCATCAGGAGAATCTAGACTGGGTCTGGTGTTTGTAATGAAAATGTTCTCTTGTTGAAAAATGGTCTTCTTCTTATCCAGGAACATTTTATCCTGGTTTTAAATTTTAATAAGGCAATTTACATCCTTGGACGAACAGAAAATTCTCAAAGAAAAGAGTTGATTTACCCTTACAATCTTAGAGAGTTCACAGAGATCAAATTATAAAACTAATTGTTTCTAGGTTTGACGATATCACGTGTTTGTATAAGGATGATAAACTAGCATCAAAATACATCTTTATTTGACCCAAATAATGTTGTTATTTGACCCCTCAAATTTAAAGGCTAAGATACTATCATAGTTTCATCTTGTATGGTCAGGATTTGAAGTTGAAATATATAACTATATAATAAAATACCTACTTATCAATCTGTATGTATTTATGATACAGATATTTTACATATACTCTTGATAAAGATACTTAAAAGCTTTTTTAGGTCATTTTTGAATAAAAGCTGCTAAGGTATGCATGGAAGTTATATAAAACAACATAATTACATTAAACATAACTAAGTTTCTGTCTGGGAAATTGAATGCATTAGGAATAGTCATTTGATCATTTGATATAATGTTATTTCCAGGCGGCTCTTTTCTACTTCATGGAAACTCTTAGCACCTCCTACAAGTGTATAGAAATTTGATTTACTTTTGCTTTCAAATACAAAAACATTTTTTTATTTTGACAAAATAGTTATCTCAATATGTTCTCAACTACTAATGATGGCTTCCTTTCTCTGTGATATTTACCACTGTTTAAAAAATAAGCAAACGTAAATAAAAGTAATATACACTATCTTGCTAATATAAACCTGAAGACTAACAGTTTGCACATTAAACTATTGAAAGATAAAATAGAAGCCAGCATTATCAAGCCACTACATTTAGGAGCAACAAAATTTGTTTTTTATTATTATACTTAATGTTTTACAAGAAGTTATGAAGGTGGATATTTTTGATGGCTAATGAGGTGTATCTAATCCACAACTTTGACTCTATTTTAAATGTTTGGAAAAAAACATTAGGGGAAAGAAATAACCCTAATGTGTACTAAAATCTATTGATACACACTTTAGATAACAATGATTATAGTGACAGATCATCTACAACTATATGTATTAAAACATAATCTTGTTAATAATATTAAATGTAAATGCATATTAGCCTATTCAATTTAATAAACAGTTTTTTAATCCTTTAACACTCAGAACTGAGATAACATATTTTTATCATTTTCATATACCTATTGATTTTTGTTGAGAGTTTAAATTTAAAATAAAAAGTGTGGAGATAGCATGTTATTGATTAAAGAAATCATAGAAAGTTTAATAAATAACAATGTATAGTTTCTAACAGCAATCAAATTAATTTCTTAAAATGATTTAGCTCTACATGGTTTTTAATGTTACTCAAAAAATGTGAATTTATGTTTGAACTAAAATTTAATATTATTTTCTTTCCATGTGAGAATGTATAACATTGTTTAACTTAGTAATTATCTATCTTAATTTTAAGTTGATTTTAATAAGAAGGACCTACAGCTATCATACATATTTGAAATGTGTTTATTGCATACCTACAATCCACGATTGAAAGAATTATTGCTAACACATTTTGTTGTGCCTTGCAGATTTTATTTAATCCCATTTCATGTGCCTTTGAAAAGGATGTTTAGAGACTTCACATTCTTTGTGATGGCATTTTTCAAAAGCTTAAATTGCAGTAAAAAAAAAAAATGCCTTCCCAAGTGCTTTCTGGTTCCTGTTTCACAAGTTCTCTTGTTGGCTCAATTTTGAAATGTGCAACATCTGTTGATAGTGTTACCAATTCTACAAATAGGAATCTATAAATACTTTGGACTTCTAAATTTATGAATACAGTAACAAATTCCATGTTTGCAATTCTCAATGGCCTTTGTGAGAGCTTTTTTCAGGGATGGTAACTAACTTTCAGAAAGACAATACCCATAAAATAGATGCAGAAAACAGTTGGGCAAGTGTCTTCAATCTTTTCCAGTCTGTTACACATAGCCAACATCCATTTTTAACCTCTTTCTGGAACTACTCATCTTTTTTGCACCACAATGGCTAGAGCCAACCTACTTCTTCCCAGTCAACCATTAGTGATGTGCAGACAGGACACTCAGAATGCTGTGCAACTAACATGATCTGAGCAGTAGAATGTAGGAGAAACTCATTTAGATTTTTGAGGAAATTTCGGGGTTTTTTTATAGGTAAGTTTATTGTGTTCTCTCTGGCCTTGCTCCTCAATATTAGTTGTTGCTTTTCTACTTTTATACACTTCACAGATAAATCAGTTTGTAGTCATAGCCCTATATCACAAGAGAAATTGTTTTCAAAAGGTTGACATAGCAACCATAAAGGAAATTTAAAAATAGAATGTATAGTCTTGATACATTTAAACTTAACAGAAGTTTATTTAAAAAATTATGTATAAATGTTAAGAGAAGGGGAACATTCATGTGAATTTCAATTTTCAAACTCACTTCTTCATTAATGATCAAAAAACATTAATTCTATTTATTGAGGAGATGGTTTGCTATTCTACATTTTTTGCTTTTTGCTCAGAATCAGAATTTAAGATGTGAAGAATTTAGGACTTTCTAGATTTTAGATTCTTATTAACTGATAACCAATAGCAAAAAAAATAAATTTTCTGTTATCAATGATTTTGAAAGACTTTTAGTATATTGTTAATATATTTATATACTGTTTCCCATTTTGATCATCTTAGATACTGCTCTTACATGTATAATAAGATACCTTTAAAGAATCCTTTAGTCAGATATAGATTCATCTTTTTCAATAAACTCCTAGAGTGTTTGATTTTTATTTACTTTGATTCTTATGACAAATTCCCAAGAGGGAATAGAAATACAATAATACCTTTTAAACAAATTGTTTTAGACGCACAAGACGACAAGATATAAGAAATGGAGACCCAGTAACTCACTGTTCAGACTTACAACATGGTAAGTTACAACATTTTTTATTTTTCAATCTGCTAACACTGGTATAAAAATTACAAGAAATAATGCATATCCACATGCATGCAGAGCACACACCTCTCACACAATACTTATAGTAATGCAACAAAAAAGAAAAAAAATCAAGATGACATAAAATTCTAAAGCACACAAATAAATGAATTTTGTGTTATTATTGCAGGAATGATATATTTGAGAGTTTAAATACTGCTGAGTTTTAAAGTTCAATTTTCTCATATTACAAAGAAGCTAGTTTAAGTACATGCTTTCAAATATAGTAGTGAGAGTAGAAGGCAACAAAAGTATTCATTCGAATATATCAAAAAAGTATATTCTTAAAATAAGTCGTGTAAAACATTTATTAATATGCTGATGATATAAAACCAATATGTTGTTATTGGATATTGATTAGATCATTATTCCGATGTCTTCACACTGAGTTGCTAATATGATATTCTGTTCACCTGGAGATTTTGGATCAAGTTAATATTATGCCTCTAAAAAGATGTCAAGGCCTATTTAATGTCAGGTTGCTTTTTAAATACTGAAATACCAACCAATCTTCATTTAAAATAGAGTAAAACTGTAACATTTCTCATTCCCTTACTTTAACTCTTTACAAAAATAATAATGAAGCGGTGCTTCCCTCTGCTGGGGAAACTTATCAACGACATCACTGTTGATGAACAATTCATAGTTAAAAATAGCTAAAATGTAACTGTAAACATTTTACATCTAATTGAATATAATTATACATTTAACTTTTTTGGTGCCTTTTACATAATCCTAAAGGAAGGTCTAATGTCTTTATCAGTTAACTTGGATTAGATCTACTAATTCTGCATGTAGAATATTCATGTGTCATAAATGTTATAAAAGAACACACTGCACATAGCACCCTAGCGTGTATTCCATAACCCAGCTACTTTTTCTGAAAGTCTGTTCCGCGTGTATTCCATAAGCCAACTACTTTTTCTGAAAGTCAGTTCCTTTGTTATGTTATGTATCCAGTACATATGTACTGGTATCTGATTCACGAGTTGTTTGAAGGATGCCAATATCAGGAAACAGGTAGCCATGAAATTAGCCTATATTTTGGATGCATTTTGCTTGCACATCTTTCTTGACAAGGATTTTCCTGTCTGTTATTGTTAGTACTTTCTTAAAAGATAATAATATATTAGAGCAAATGTTATGAATTTTTTGTTGTACAAGTATAGTGCATTATTGACCTACCCTCCTTAAATTTTTCAAATGGCAATATTCAGTTGGACAACGAAACATTTACTAGTGTTCCATTCATCTATTTCATGTAAAAATTTCAAATTATAATAAGCACCATTTAAGTTATGCAGTCACAAAATATTAACTCATTTTATGAAATAATCTATTTGCTTTGCTATGGAGAAGCTAATAATAATAACTGGAAATAAAAGAAATAAGATGATAAAACTAGAGCTTGTTTTAATCACTTTAATCTCCAAACTGATATGGGTATTGTTATTTTGCTCATATTATAACAGATGAAATATCATCAATATAATGATAATAAATATCATGTCAATATTTAATAAATATTTGTTGAATGAATGATCTAAGTATTTCAAGCTATAGCATAGATACTCATTGTTGTGGTTTGTCAGTGAAGATTTGAACTAAATCACAACTATTGTTTTTTTGTAAAAATGATTTATGTTATTCATTGTTATTAACATCATCATATTCAGAAATAAAATCTCTTAAGGAATCAATTGGCCCTATCAATTGGCCCTGACCGTTGACTCAGTGGATAGAGCGGCAGCCTGGCATATGGATGTCCCAAGTGCAATTCCCAGTCAGGGCACACAGGAGCAGCAACCATCTGCTTCTCTCCCCTCCCTTCTTCCCGTTCTCTCCTTTTTCCTCTCCACAGCCGGTGGGTTGATCGGTTCAAGCATGGCCCAGGACACTGAGGATAGTTCCATGAAGATTGACAGCCTGAGATGCTAAAAATAACTCAGTACTGGAGCATTGACCCCAGACGGGGTTGCCAGGTGGATCCCAGTCAGGGCACATGCAGGAGTCTGCCTCACTATCTCCCCTCTTTTCACCTAAAAAAAAAGAAATACAATCAATCAATTAACTAATAAATAATTATTATACACCACTATATGTAGGATACTATGCTATATTTTGAAGATTGCTAGAGAATTTTATATATAAATATATTAAATGTATATTTACATTTTACTGATAATTAATTTTTAATATGATATATTTTACAATTTCAATGCAATACAGTTTCTAATTGAATATTTTACTGATATATCCATTTGTTTAGCAATCCAGTTCCTTCATAGACCCAGTTAGTATTTTTTATTTATATATATGCTATAATTATAAGTGTACCTATACAAAAAAAAGCTGACCAAAGACATAATTAGTTTTTTAAAGTTAAACTGTGAATAAATTATTGCTGTTTACTGTTAATTAGCTAATCATTAGAGAGTGTTTTAGGTTTTAAATTTGTGTTTTGATGAAATCAGATTGGCAAAAGCCTGTAAAACTTGGTAATATAAAATCGCTTAGTGCCTGACCACGTGGTGGCACAGTGGATAGAGCGTGGGACTGGGGTGTGGAGGACCCAGGTTTGAAACCCGGAGGTCACCGGCTTGAGCACTGGCTAATCTGGTTTGAGCAAGGTTCACCAGCTTGAGCCCAAGGTTACTGGCTTGAGCAAGGGATCACTCAGTCTGCTGTAGCCTCCTGGTCAAGGCACATATGAGAAAGCAATCAACAAACAACTAAGGTACCTCAGCAAAAAATTGATGCTTCTCATCCCTCTCCCTTCCTGTCTGTCCTTATCTGTTCCTCTCTCTGTCTCTGTCACAAAACAGACAACAAACAGAATTGCTTAGCTATAGATGGCAAAATGACCACGAATAAACTTTTCTTCTGACACTTCTATGAAATGCATACTATAGAGAGGAAAAGTAGTTGCTGTGGTTCAGTGTTGCTGGTTTGTGTGTATGTGGTGTGTGTGTGTGCGTGCATGTATGAACAAATCTAAGTAAATGCTTGTGATATATGAGAGAAAATGATAAAATAGGCCAAGGAGCTTTGTAGCAATAAAACATCCTTTTTTTGAAGGCCTCTTTATTCCTTGTCTGCTTGTTTGATAATTGACCAAACATAAAAAGTATACACCAAAGATTTTAGTAAATTTTAAATGTTTGGAAACTAAGTCAGGCATACCCATGTGACCCCGCTGAGTCTCACCATTGGGAATCAGTGAATTATCTTGGAATAGGTGTTACCAATATTTGAAAGTAAAATGTTAAAAATCCAGGGCCTAGCCCTATTAAGTCATATGTTGTCTTGTTAATGTCACATCTCACATGGAATAAAATATCTGCGCTCATATGGAAACATATAACGATATGAGATGTTGTCACAGAAAGCTGCTAAGCAACTTGAAGCCAAATTATACTCTTCAGGACAATCAGTTCCAGCTGTAATGGTAAACATATTTTGTAACACTCTATATTTTACACGTCCTGGGGTTTTAATAGAGAGCCTATATAAAATAATCCAGAATTAAGTGGAAGGAATTTCCCTCTCCATGAAACCTTTAACACTCACTCAGCGCTCCGCTCCCTGGGTGTGAAGACAGCACTACTGGCAAGCTGGCCTAGGTGGACAGAAAACTCCAGCTCCCCTTCCCCTTGATCCTGAACGCTCCCTCCCCTCACTGGTGGCCAGTCACCTAGGGAAATTTTAGTATAAAACCCTAAATTATATATGTGCTGGCAGATCTTCTTGTCTTCCCACTCACACCTCATACAGAATGCTAAAGACAAACCTCAGGTCTTTGCAATATGTTTCCTTTCCAAAATTGTTATGCACAAGATTGGAGCTGGTCTGGCTGCATTCAAGAGCATGAATGGCTGAGTCAATTTACCTTTAAACTACCTTCCATCTCCCCTTCTTTAACAAATAAAGACGCATACAGTGATCCAGAAAAGAAAAAGCTACACAATAAGTAACATTTTTTTTAACTAACATCATTTAAGATTTTGAATCTTTGGAATATTTTATAGCCTGATTTTTTTTACAGTCATCATTGAATTTCACTTTGTAACAGTTCTCTTGGCTGTTCTACGTATGTGCATTTCCTTTCAAGGGTCCCACAGTTAAACATTTCACAGAATTCAGTCCTCTTAATTATCTCCACAACTAGCTCAATTTATGTCTTGGTTGGCATCAAAACTTCATAAAATATCTTTGGCAGTGTCATTTTTATAGTCTGCAGAGTTGTAAATTTAGTATTTTGTAGCAACGCTAATCTGGTCTGTGCTTTGGCTTCTTTTAGACATGCAAAAAAATTCAACTAGGATTCTGAACATTTAGCCCCAAGAGAAGCCTCAAGATACATGTGCATGATGTCAGCCCTAAAAAATTCCCTAACTTTAATAAATTACCAAATTGTATCAAGTCTAAGATGTCAGTGAATGTAAGATACACCATTATTTTATGTACTGCTAAAAAAGAAAAACTGCCCAAGATGGGCAGTCTAATAGAGGGTCCCAGTATTGAGCCAGGACACAGTATGTTTCAGTATTAGCATAAAGGGGAAATAAATTCTCATGCAGAAAAAGATAGCAAAGAAATTTATTTGTTTCAACCATAATTATGGATAATGAGAAGGGGGGAAAAATACTCTTTGGACCACAAGGTGGTACTCATGAAAGCTTTCTTTCTGGATTCCCCAACAGGATGGATCAAACATCTCAGACAATACTTAATAATTTAAAGAGGTATCAGATTAGTAAAGTCTCATCTGTCTTGCAGATGAACAATTTCTTTTTGAAGAAAGCAACTTCAACTCAGATTAAGAGCAACTGTAAAATGCATTCTAATGTCAAAGAACTTAAAATTTAAAGAAGTATGCATCTAGCCCTTTCCAGTTAGCTCAGTAGGTTAGTGTTGTCCTGAAACGACAAGGTTGTGGGTTCGATTCCCAGTCAGGGTACACGTAGGATGCAACCAATAAATGCATGACCAAGAGGCACAACAAATGAATGCTTCCTTTCCCCCTCCCCTCTCTCTCCCTTTCTCTCTCTGTCTCATAAATAAATAAATAAATAAATAAATAAATAAATAAATAAATAAATAAATATTAAGCCCTTGCTGGAAAGCTCAGTTGGTTAAATTGTGATCTGGAAGTACAGAGGAAAGGTTACCGGTTCGATTCCCAGTTAGGACACATACAGGAGAAGCTTGATGTTTCTGTCTCTCAAAAAAAAAAAAAAAAAAAAAAAATGAAGGGTGCACCTAGAATGAAATTACTACAGTATTATCTTCTGTGATTTTGTAAACCCTTTTTAAAACTATGTTCACTACAGATAATCAATCATCACAATAATCATCTTCTGATAGTGCCTTAAGCAAATAACCCAATTATTCATAGAATATGTGTTCAAGATGTGCACATACTACCTAATTAAGAAGTTTGAAATTCTTTTTTTCTTTTTTATTAAGTGAGAGGGAGGTATAAACAGACTTCCACATGTGCCCCAACAAGGATCTGCCCAACAAACCCACTACCGGGCGGTGCTCTGCCCATCAGGAGCCGCTGCTCTGCTACTTGGCAACCAAGCTATTCTAGCACCTGAGATGAGGCCATGGAGCCATCTTCAGCACCCGGGGCCAACATGTTCGAACTATTAGAGCCATAGCTGCAGGAAGGGAAGGGGCGGCAGAGAAGCAGATGATCATTTCCCCTGTGTTCCCGGACAGGGAATCAAACCCGGGACTTCCACACGCCCAGCTGAACTCTACCACTGAGCCAACTGGTCAGGGCCAAGAAGTTTGAAATATTATATGCCATCAATTTTCTTTATTAAAATTTTTAATATGTCATCAGGGATCACCCAAGTGCTTTTACACTTATAATTTAACCACAATAAACAGAAGAAATTTAAGCATACTGTATTTTTTTTTTTTGTATTTTTCTGAAGCTGGAAATGGGGAGGCAGTCAGATAGACTCCCGCATGAGCCCCACCGGGATCCACCCAGCATGCCCACCAGAGGGCGATGCTCTGCCCATTGGGGCATCGCTCTGTCGCAACCAGAGCCATTCTAGCGCCTGAGGCAGAGGCCAAGGAGCCATCCTCAGCGCCCGGGCCATCTTTTGCTCCAATGGAGCCTCGGCTGTGGGAGGGGAAGAGAGAGACAGAGAGGAAGGAGAGGGGGAGGGGTGAAGCAGATGGGCGCCTCTCCTGTGTGCCCTGGCCGGGAATCAAACCTGGGACTTCCGCACGCCAGGCCGATGCTCTACCACTGAGCCAACTGGCCAGGGCCACATGCTGTATTTTTTAAGTTACAAAATTATAAGGAAAGCATTGAAATGGAAGATGATACATACATTATTGCTTATGGAAGATTTCTTCTTCAACAAATGGGTATTTTTCATTATCTATCATAGCACTGGGGAAAAGTTAAATTAAACATTAAGTCTATGTTTCCTGGTTTTAAATGTAAACATTCCTATGATCATTTTACTCTGGCATATAAATTGTGTTTTTCTGTTAATGACTTGCTATGAAACTATGAAAAAAGACAGACATCAGATATTTGATATAGAATAAATTAATATTACAATAAATAACTTTTATATTGGTGTTGCTTTTTAAGTGATTGAATTTCAGCTTGCTTTAGGCTAATAAGCATTGTAGCCTCTGGCATTATATCATATTAAGCACAGTATTGACTATATCTATTCAGATGGCTTCAGAGTAACTTCATAGTACCTCAATTTCATTTATATATTTTAAATTAATAAATCTTGGTCCTGGCTGGTTGGCTCAGTGGTAGAACATCGGCCCCCATGTGTGGATATCCCAGGTTGAATTCCCACCCAGGGCACACAGGAGAAGTGACCATCTGCTTCTCCACCCCTCCCCTTCTCGCTTCTCTATCTCTCTTTCTCTCTTCTCCTCCTTTCCTGTGGCCACAGCTTTATTGGAGCTCGTTGGCCCAAGTCACTGAGGATGGCTCCCCCTCAGGTGCTAAAAAAATGGCTCTAGTTGAAATGGAGTAATGTCCCAGATGGGCAGAGCATCTCCCCCTAGTGCTCTTGCTGGGTGGGTGTAGGCACATGTTGAGTCTGTCTCTCTGCCTCCCCTCCTCTCACTAAAATAAAAAAAATAAATAAATCTCTAAAAAATAAAACACTAAAATAAAAATCACCTGTGAATAGTAAAATTAAAATACCCTGGTCATATCTATCTGTCATTTATTCATCTACCTATCCATATACCAATAAAAACATTTTAAACACAAATCCACAGGAATCTGTGGATTCAAGGAAGATTGGAAACTAATTATATTATAAAATTTTAAATACTGTATTCTGGTTGATAAGTACTTCCTGGCACCAGAGACAATCTTAATTTAAGGTATAAAAGAAAGTAGTTTAAAATTTAAATTTTTTTGCAAGTTAATAAATTGCAATTTAAAATTTTTTTCTAAAGTATCATTAATTGAGTCTTTTTGAACTTGACAAATAGATGTGTTAAGCACTATACACAAATACATTCATTTCTAGGTGCATGCATGCAAACTAACATTCAACAACATTTATAGAGAAACTAGTTGGTATAAGCATCATGCAAAATACTGGAGAAGCATTGTAGTAAGCATTGTATTATCTTGATAAATAAACCAACAGGATCCCTGTTATATAGCTTAGCATAGACTACAGAATTTAAGTGCACTACAGTATACGAAATTAAATCAACTGTTAGCCACTGTAACAGTCAGATCCAAAAATATACATGAATGTTAAAATGAGTGAAATTGCATTCTTTTATTTTAATTTTTAAATAATTTATATCTTTTCAGCTACTACTAGTTAAAGAGATACATTTATCCACTTGAAGCCAAATTAGAGCCTTTTCTATTAATAAAGTGTCTGTTCTATGTCTGGAGAAAATCATCTAGAATCTAGTAAGGAAAATCTAAGTAATGATGTTTATATTCAGGAAGTGCATATCTGCAATTTTCTGTGTCACCGAGAATTGATGGAAAAAACTTTCTTTCTTTCTCTGCTTGACCTTCAATGGTAAATGTTATTGAAAATAAAAATGTATACTGTAAAATATTAAAATTAGAATGATAAAACAACTGGAATTTGATGTACCTATCTTTATGTACTTCAGCATTTAACTGTATTTGCTAAACATTTAAAATAATCTATAACCATTTACCTCTCCCACAAATTGTTTTGCTTTTATAGTCATTTATGAAATTCAACTTTTCAGTAACATAAATGGGAGGACACCAAAAATGATAACAGATCAAATAGTTGAATAAATACATGATTCACTAAATCACTCATCTTTATCTTTTCGACATGTCATCAAATTTTTTTAAATTCTTACGTTAATAACATCTCAATCTTGGAAGACATTTATGGGGTTAAAATGGAGAGTGAAATAAATGAGAAGCTGAAATGTGATGCCTTCTGTCTCTGCGTTATTGGAAGAGAATCAAAGAATCAGATACTAAACAAGGCCTTTGGCAATATGATACTTCTGGCCAAATGATGGGTATCATGACTTTTGTTGTTACAAAAGGAAGCAATTTATTTAACTTCTTTCTTTCCTCCCATTCTTTCTAGTTTATTAGGCTCATTTCATTTCCATAAATTATCCCACTAAAAGGGGAAGTGATTAATTGAGGATTGCTTCCGTAAAAACATTATTTCTTGTCATTAACAGCTACAACATATTGTAACATGGTATTATTCAAACACACTGTGGTGCTTTTAAAATTATTTTAATGTTTGTTGTTCTCAATTATTTTACTCTAAATATTCAATTCAACTCTTGAGAATTCGATCTACAAGTTTAACAACTATACTCTTCTTGTCTATGGGTAATTTTCATAACAAAAGTTTATATTCAAAACAGCTGCTTTCAAAGTATGAAATGTATTTTTAAAAAGATTAAATTGAGATTACTTTTTTCTAGAAATCTACAAGATTATTTATTGGCAAGTACATCCTTTACAGATTTATTTATTTATTTTATTTTTCTGAAGCTGGAAACTGGGAGGCAGTCAGACAGACTCCCGCATGTGCCCGACAGGGATCCATCTGGCATGCCCACCAGGGGGCGAAGTTCTGCCCTTCTGAGGCATTGCTCTGTTGCAACCAGAGCCATTGTAGCACCTGAGGCAGAGGCCATAGAACCATCCTCAGCGCCCGGGCCAACTTTGCTCCAATGGAGCCTTGGCTGCGGGCAGGGAAGAGAGAGACAGAGAGGAAGGAGAGGGGGAGGGGTGGAGAATCAGATGGGCACTTCTCCTGTGTGCCCTGGCCAGGAATCAAACCCGGGACTCCTGCACACCAGACCGACGCTCTACCACTGAGCCAACCGGCCAGGGCCTACCTTTACAGATGTATCTGTCCTTGAGGATATGAGAATGTATTCAAATAATTTATTAAATTTTTTTCTCTTATTATCTTATATTTGGAATTCTTGATTTGCGGTATATCTAATTAGTCATCATTTTTTCCCACCATATCTCAAATCAACTATTGTAACATACAAAAAACAAACTTCTTAGATTTGAAATGTTTACATTTAACAGTGGTTTAATAATATATTCTGTCATAATCAAGGTTATAAACCCTATGCCCTTGTTAACTGATTAAATTTTAAATCATTTTTAATAAAATTGTAATAACCCTTTGTCTTGAGGATGTCAAAGTTAAATGAGATTTCAGCTTTTAAATGCAGAATAAATAGTTCAGCTAATGGTTAATGATTGTCTTATAAAATTTACAGTGTGGACAAAGATAACCAGATTAAGAAATAATTATAATAAGACTAAAAGTGCTCTAAAAATATAAGCCAAAAAAACATTTTTAGGGATTATAAAAGAGAAATACTTTCTTTGATGGTGGTAGGGGAGCAGGATTGATGTTGAAGGAGTTTATAATCTATCTACTATAAATTCTCAATAAAAGATTTTAAGTTTTGAATGAATTAGCAGTTGAAATTCTCAGAAGAACAGCAATAACAGCAATATCACCTCATATATTTATGACTATTTCTATGTCCATTCATTAAACTGATATTTTTATGTAGATATATTTTAAGAACAACAAAAAAGAAATTTTAAATGGTTGTAAATATTTTGTTATCTGTAACTGTTAATAGCCTAATATATTTCACACAATTTGCAATTATTTGATTAAAAAAATATAAAATTGACATAGCAATAATGTCACACAGGCCAAGCAACTTTGCTGACAGAGAACAAAAGCAGACATGCAGGAAGCTATGAGAGTAAGACATAAATTCTTAACAGATTTCTTTTTAGCCAAAGATGATCAACTGATGAGTTTCAAAGTACATAAAAAAAATAAATTGTTCAAGAAAATTGCATTAATTCCTAAAAAACTAACACCAGAAAGAAAGAAAAAATGTTAAAGATGAGCATCGAGAAACATTACAATGAGTATAATGAACACCATACTTAAAATATAAAATTATTTGTTTTAGTACATTGTTTTTTACTTTTAAAATTTTTTATTTGTATGAGAATACTTAACATGACATCCACCCTCTTAGCAAATTTTAAGTGTACAGTGTAGTGTAATTTATGATAAGCACAATTTTATACAACAGTTCCCAAAATCTTACTCATCTTGCATAACTGAAACTATATACTCATGATTAGTACCTCCACATTTGTCTTTTCCTCATCCCTGGAAAACTTCACTCTCTTCTCACCTTCTATGATTTTGTCTATTTTAGATAACTCACACAAGTGGGATCATATAGTATCACTCAGTATGTCCTTACAGTCTATCTATGTTATTGCTTATTGCAGATTTCCATTTTTTTAAGACTTACTAATATTCTAACTTAAGGGATTTTTAAATCAAAAGATTTTAACTGCAAAACAATTAGCAGAAAAAAATATTCAATGTGAACTTTATTAACCTTTATGATAAGGCATTTTAATCATTCATTATGGCTCTTGAATCACAGGACAATGTCCAGCCCCTGCTGGGCATAGAAATTCAATTTAACTCTACCTAGGGAAGCAGATGTCTCACAAACTAGTACAGCAGCATGTGCCATAGGTATTTAATCAAAGAAATACTAAATCTCAGAGAAAAAATAATGCTACCATACTCAATGTAGATATTGACAAAGATATATATCTCCAATGTGAAAAGAAGTGACCTTAAATCAGTTAAATATTAGCCCTGGCCGATTGGCTCAGCGGTAGAGCGTCGGCCTAGCGTACGGAGGACCCGGGTTCGATTCCCGGCCAGGGCACACAGGAGAAGCACCCATTTGCTTCTCCACCCCTCCGCCGCGCTTTCTTCTCTGTCTCTCTCTTCTCCTCCCGCAGCTGAGGCTCCATTGGAGCAAAGATGGCCCGGGCGCTGGGGATGGCTCTGTGGCCTCTGCCTCAGGCGCTAGAGTGGCTCTGGTCGCAACATGGCGACGCCCAGGATGGGCAGAACATCGCCCCCTGGTGGGCAGAGCGTCGCCCCCTGGTGGGCGTGCCGGGTGGATCCCGGTCGGGCGCATGCGGGAGTCTGTCAGACTCTCCCTGTTTCCAGCTTCAGAAAAATGCAAAAAAAAAAAAAAAAAAAATCAGTTAAATATTGTTTCTTTACATTTCAGTCATTTCTTGTTGTTGTTTTTTCCCCTATTTCTAAGAGATTGAGCTTTAAAATAAGAAAGGACAGATAATTGCTCAATATTAGAAGAGTTTTATTTCACAATTCGGGCACTAGAGAAAAAGACGCTGGGGTTGACATCCTGGAGACAGCCAACGGAGGCAGAAGGTTGATTGTAGGCAGCGTGCGAGTAGGAGATGGTGGACATCGCCATGTGCAGGGATTGGATGGGAGCAGTCTTTTGGAAAGTTTTAAATGTAGTGAGAGCAAGTCATGCTGTCTAAGACAGACAAAAGTACTCCATGGATTATGAGGAAAGTAAAACTGTCAAAGTGATGCCAAAAGGGGGGAGGGTTTGAACTGCTTTTTAAATTAAAAATCTAGCTAAGTTTGAAGTGGAGAGCAAAAAAATTTCATCTGTCTACACTGTCAGTCCTCTATTCATGTGAAAATATATTTATTATTTTCTAAATTAATTTAATAAGTTCCAGATTGTACAGGATGTCATAATGGAAACAGGATTATACAAGATAATAAGGAGGGTTTTTTTCTCTAAATGAGTTTTACCTACACTCCCTGAGTCGTACTTTTGATCTTAACTGTGTTTCATTTACCACATTGAAGGAGGTTACATAAAGGGTAAAATAATAGAAACTTAATCAGGAAACAGGATTTATTATTGCTGAATTTTATTATATAGTCTTGCCATATTTCTTAACCTAATTCTTAAAAATATTAAAAGATGTGTCATTTAAAAATAAGGACAATTGAAACCACATTGCATTAGAACTGTGCATCTTTCTTCTGAGCCATCTGAAACACTTCACACCAATTGGTCTTCAGAACAAATCTGTGGATTATTTAGGCATTATTTTCAGGGAATACAAGCTTTCTGACTCTACCTTAAAAAAAAAAGCTTGGTAAATATTAATTGGTGAATTTAATTTTACAGATTAAAAAACTGAAGAGGAAAATCTTATTTTGAAAAGCCCAGTCAAATAACTTCTCTGCTGGAAAACAGTACAAATGAACTGACCCCATTAATTGGCATAGAGTTTTACAATGAAAATAACTTCTTGGCACATATAATCATGGCACATAAAAAATGTATAGTTATACTCACACATGACTGATTTTGTTACTGTAATGCTATTTTCTGCTAGACAAATATCTATACAAGCCTTAAATAATCCATACCAAAAGAATGTCTATTTTGATAAGTACTTGGGTTCTGGAACCTTACATCCTTGACATTTCTGCCATCTCAATCAATTTGGAAACAATTTACAAGTTGGCAATAAATTTATTCTCCTGAATTTCCAAATAAATACTTTGAAAAGTTGAGTTTATTTCTCTAACATTTCCTCATTTTGTTTCTTCTTCACTGAACAGATAATCACCGTGGCCACAGTTTTGAAGAAAAACTCATCTATGGAGTAGAAGATAGTAGCACATTCCTAGAATGCAGTCCAAAATCACAGAGAGCTCTAGTCTACTGGCAATTCCAGAGGCGAAATGAAGACCCAAAAGAAGAGGTATAAGAATGAAATTGACTGGATTATTTCTATCTAACATATACTAAGTGACCCCAGCGTGGTTGACTTGGGGGGGGGGGGTTGTACTGGGAATCATTATCCTTTTCTTAACTCAATAATAGCTTAATCATTAAATATTCATATGATAGGCAAGGTGAGTTTGTCCCAGAACCATTATGTTATCTGTATTTGTGTCCAAAAAGAAACAAATTCTTCTAGTAACTTTAACTTTTGTTCAATTAATTCTGCTATCCAAATGTGCCTTTCTCTCTCCACTAACTCCCCCTCCAATGGTAAAGGAAGGCTTGGGAAAGCACATTGTAGATTTAACTTAAGATGAAGTAGCTGAGGTCCCAGTACGAATTCTGATATGAAACGTACATGTAGCATCAGACAAAGCTTCTTTCCTCAGTTGACACATCTATTCCTCTGTAAAATTATTGTGCAGAGAAAATGTCAGTAAGAACTTTGAGCTTTTTAAATGTATTAAATAAAGACAACCAGAACATGTAGGTGATTTTTAAATGCATTATATGCAGATAACTTTATAAACATAATCTAAATTTAAAGGTAAACATTCCCCATTATATATTTATACAGTCTTTAAATATATAATCACAGCACACAAATGTCAAGGTTGATTTCACACATTACCAACCTAGGCTTTCAGAAATCTCAGTCGTAAACTGTATTCAAAATAAAAGTGAGGTTAGACATATTCAAGAATGGATCAGCATTTTTATATCACATCTAAGACCAAGGAACTTGAATAAATAATTATTAATATGTAATAATACCATGATGTTTTTTCTGCTTGCCCAACTGCTGATTTTTGCATTTCATTTTTAAAAAATCTTATTATATGTTCATTCTAATGCTGCATTATTTTGTGATATCATGGTTCTGTATTTACAATTTCAATATTTAGTGTTAACTTTCTCTTATATGTCTTCCTTCAAATGTACAAAATAAAAAATATTTTTATCCTTTCCTCCCATTATCTTGAATATTTTAATTATTAGAATGAGAAATTTTATTAAAACCTTAGGCAACCAATATTTTACAATGCATCTTAAAAACAAATGACAGAAATTTATAACTTTTTTCTGATGGCAAAATGTTATATCTCTTAAGCTAAAAATTTTATTAACTGTTAAAATATGCCTCGACGCATAATCTAAATTTTTACTGAAACAGAGTTTCAGAACTTATATTTCTTTTAAATTTGTATATTTTACTGCCCTTTCCTTTCTAGATTAGAGTGGATGACCACATCATCAAAACAGAACAAGGCCTTCTACTGCGTAGTCTACAACGGAAGGATTCAGGCAATTACCTGTGTCATGCTGTGGAACATGGATTCAGGCAAATTCTTCTTAAAGTGACCCTAGAAGTCATTGACGCAGATCATTTGGATGAACTTCTTCATAAAGGTGACGATGGAGTTGGCCCTAAGATCAAAGACATGTCTAACAACATGACACCTAGCCAGAGGCTCTGGTACAGAAACTTCCTGCAGATCATCAACCACCCCAACCTGAACACAGTGGATGAGTTCTGTGAACAAGTTTGGAAAAGGGACCGAAAACAACGACGGCCCAGGCCAGGACATACCCAGGGCAACAGCAACAAGTGGAAGCACTTACAGGAAAATAAGAAAGGTAGAAATAGGAGGACCCACGAATTTGAGAGGGCACCTAGGAGTGTCTAAGCTGCGTTACCTCTAAAAGCCTCAAACAAGTAGAAACTTGCCTAAGACAGTAACTGGAAAAAAATGCAATATACATGAACTTCTTTCATCGCGTTATGTGGATGTTTACAACGGTGGGAAATGCAACTGAGTTCCACCAATTATAAATTAAGTCCATGAGTAACTTTCCTAACAGGCTTTCTTCCTAATACCAACACGTGATAGAGGTCAGGTGAACGCAGATGTTCACTTTAGCAGACTTAACATTTCCTATGGGATTTCACTGTATAGGTTTCATTTTCTTCTTTGCCTGAGAAATAAAAAATGTCATTTGCCATATTTCCATCTAAAGAAGAAAAACTGCATCAGCAAAGCCATTTTATTGAACTGAAACTTTAAAATAAACTGCATGGAATTACTAAGCTGATGAATATTCCAAAATGTGGTTGGATTCAAGGATACTTTTTGTCTACCAAGCACTCGTGTTTATATGTTCTGGAGGGTAAAATGATACTGAATGAAATGGTCTGCAGAAATATGAAAAACATAAACCATCCGTCATCCAGAAGAAAAATGGAATATACTGATCTACTACTGATGTCTTCTTTCAGCTTTGATCTAAAGATGTATTTTATTAAAACTATAATTTAAATGTACCATGACAAATATGCAGTAAAATTTAGCTCATTTCTAAGCTAGAGTAGGTTTTTGTCTTACATTATTGTGCTATGTAGCTTTTCTTTTTAAATTCTAATTCTGTGCTGCTTTTCTTCAACATTTTGTTTTCAGTTCTGCAAGAGAAATAGCCAAAACTGTTTTAGAAATATCATCAGCAGTTAATTCCTAAAACCTGGATATAAATTATGCTTTATTTCTCTGAGGTTTTCAAACAACACCTCCTCATCTTTAATTATGACCTAAATTAATTTTAGCCTGCATACTGTACTTAGAAAAACAGAGCATTTGGCACTTAAAAAGGGGGAAATACAAAACTGATCTGTTAGATGCATTTTGTTGTATCTAATGAATCAATGAGGAGAAAAGGAGCTGCATTTTTCATGAAATTCATAAGCATTACTTTACTATAATATTAATAGAAAATGTCTCAGTACTGTGCTTGAATCCCTGTGTGATATTTGAGACCTAAAAACTCTCTCTCAAGATTCCATTAGGAATTACATGTGTCACCTAATCATTTTTAAAAACGGAGATGAGTAAAATTCAGAACATCTTAAAAGCAAATTTCTCAACTTCGTTTACATCTGCATCATCTGCCTCTTATCTCACATTAAGACAATTATCTGTCTAATGAACAGTAATTCTTTTTATGTCAGTGGGAGTGACTTTGATTCAAACTATTTTCCAGGACACAGTCCATGCTTAAAACATGTAAAACTCTGTCTCCTGCAACAACTTATAAAATAAGGTAAAAAATTGTTCATTAAGAGCTTGCCTGCTTTATTATCGTAAGGCAATTCCTTGAGAATCATTGACTTCAAGGTGTAAAAAACCATCAGCATTACAACATTTTCTTTTTTTGTGTGTGTGTGTGTGACAGAGACAGGAACAGGTAGAGACAGACAGGAAGGGAGATGAGAAGCATCAATACTTCGTTACTGCGCTTTTAGTAGAGAGAGAGAGAGAGAAGGAGAGAGAGGAGAGACAGAGAGAGAGAAGGGGGGAGGAGCTGGAAGCATCAACTCCCATAAGTGCCTTGACCAGGCAAGCCCAGGGTTTCGAACCGGCGACCTCAGCATTTCCAGGTCGACGCTTTATCCACTGCACCAACACAGGTCAGGCTACAACATTTTCTTTCACATAGCCTTCCTCCTACCAGAAATCCCCCCTTAGGTCCGTCAACATGCACAAAAAATTGCAAAAGAAACATCCTATTACTACTTAATGAAAGAAGCATTGAAATTCTAACTTTGTTTTGGGGTTCTAATTAGCTTAGCTTTAATTTCTCACCTTAGAATACAGTGAATTTTCTAAATTTTTCTATCAGCTGAAAAATTTCACAGATGCAAGCTCATGTTTTACTGATTACCTTGAATAAACAATTTGTTAATATTTGTTTCAAATGAAAGCCTGTAAATATTCTATTGAATACATTCAATTTTAAGCTCTATTGATTAATACAGTATTACTTTTAGAAATACATCCTCAAATGCTAGCTGAGTTTTAAATTATTTAAAGAATACATTAATGTAGAGGGAAAAAATGTGAAATATCCATCAAAGAACAAAGAGTATTCCAAAAATAGGTCATTCTTTTCTTTGTATAGAGTATCATAACTGTACCAAAACTTGGAATTGCATTTTATTCTATATTTGCAACTGAAACAAAATTATTTGGAATAACAGAAGTGTCTAATTTCTTATTAGTCTTCAAAAATAAAGGATTTGGAAGGATAGAGATTATATAATAACTTTAGGAGGTCTTTAGATACCTGAAATGCATTTTGTTTCCCATTAGGAAATACCCATAGAAAGAAAGTCTAGACGTCAATTAAAGGAAACAAGCCAACAAATGCTGGCTTAAGCCATCAAGTGTAAGTTTTCAAAGATAATTATGGTTAGAACTTGCAGGTAGATAACTCATATTACAGTCATAATCTTCTGCTAATGTGTATTGAAAGGGGACAGGTTGCACGAAGTAATGTCCCATTTAATTTAGTTGTAATAGACTGACATATGCATGGATCATCAGAGTTGAAACTATGTTAAGAGACTGGTGTGTCCTTAAGCAAATTATGATGGGAATCTTAAGGTAGAAAAAAGATGCATTGCAGCAAAGTATGGCCCTTTTGAAATCAAATGTAAAATGTAAATGCATGTAAATGCACACTTAATACTACTTTTTATGTATTATTTAGTGATTTTCAATGGTATTTGTTCAATATTTTTGCTACCTACACATTAGGAAAGGAGATGTAAATAATTTTGAAAGGAAGAAGAGTGTAAAATGCAACTTTTTATAGATACTCCATTTCTGAGTGTTCAACATCATCTTCAGATGCCAGATTTTCCATACAGGTGACAAGGTGGTTTATGTGCTATTTAAGGGCAGAAGGTGTGTGCCCATTCAATAAGCATGTTTTTTCCAGGTAGTAAATATGTTCCATATCTGTATTTATCATTGCATTCAGATGGGAACTACAAAACTGGAGAGAAAATGTAATGAAACTGCTGCTGTAAATTATTTCTTTTAGCATGTATTCAGTTACTAAATACACATTTCTTCAAAATATTTGAATTCAGATGTCTTTACTGTTCCCTCTAGCATTTGGAGTCAAGGAACATAAGTTTCAAACATGTTGAGAGCCAGTCAGGGTGCTACATAATCAGCTATCAGATTTCTGCATTGTAGTCATCTGTAAACTGGGTTTTATATTTATGGTGATGATGTGAATTTTTATGTCCTTTAAATTAAATATTGTTATTTATATGTCATATCCAAAAAGAAAATATGGGGATGAAATTCTATAATGAGTCATTATCATAATCAGTTTGGTTTCATTCAGGATCAAAGATGCCTGATAATTTGTTATTGAAATTGCCTAACCTGAAGGTCATAAACAAGCATTAATATGAAATGAATAGTATAATATTTTTAAAACTTTTTTTATGAATTCATTTTTTACACACAATTTGTTTTCAGCTTAATAGAAATCTATCAAGTTTATGGCTTCAAAGACACGCTTAAATCATCTTATTGAGTTGTAAGGTGTTAAGTATATACTGGCCTAATGCCAAAGAAAGCCATCCTTTCTATTTTAGCTTTGTAATAATTATCTAAAGTCAACGTTTATATTTACAAAATACATACTTCCACAAATAAGAAACATTTGCCAAAAAGTGTGCAGAATCTTACATTTATTTTATTTTGAACAATTTTCTTATACTAGTTAATTAAAGAAACACATTTTTAAGTTAATACATTGAGGAGCTATAAACAAAAGAGAGAATAAAGCCACAGAAATCATGCTTCATATAGTATCACCAGTCTTACAGTCAAACTAACCAAAGAAAAGAGCTTGGTTTTCGTTTCAAGCATGCAAGCACACACAGGCAGAGGCAGAGTTAGCAAATGAAACCAAACCAAACAGATGATTTTGAATAGAAAGAAATTGAGCTTCTAGACACTTTGCCGTTTAAAACCAAATTCCTACTTGTTTGATTAAATTATATGGAAAGATCTCCTTGGCTCTCTACTATGAACTAGGTACTGGTAGGTGATGATTATTAAGGTGAGTAGGACTTAACCCCTGTTCTCAAAGACCTTCACGATAAAATTGAGGAGACAGATTGTGATATGACTTACCATCATCTTATCTGGCAAGTCTTTCCTGACCCTCCCATTCCTAAAATAAGCTAGCCACCTTCTCAAAACTAAATTTGGGTCTTGTATATATTTTTATTGTTACACTTAATACAAAGGTGTAGTTTTTTAAATTTATATCACTGTCTCACTTTCTAGAATGTTAACTCCTTGAGAGCAGGATTTGTATATATTGTCTCTGACTCTAGAGCCTAGCATGGTGCCTGGCTCAGGGAAGGAGCCTGACAAATCATGTTGGAAAGAAACAAGTTATAATGTGGTAAGTTCCAAATGCAAGCTCACAGTAAAAGTGCTATGGTATCAAAGAGGAAAGGGGAATTAATTTGGTCAGAAAGATGTAAAACTTCAGAATAGAAGTAACATGCCAGCTATAAATTAAAATATAAGACAGATTTGTCCAGATGAAGTAAAAGAAGGGAGATTTGAGATCAGGAAAATGGAGAAAAGATGTAAAAATGCTTTTATTCTAGAAACAAGTATTCCAAATGGATGGAGCTGTGGTTGATAGAAGTTAAATGTCCCCACTACTATCAGTCAAAATGGTGTGTTTATTTGGTTTTTCCTGGATTTCCTTCTCTGTGTCACACATTCTCACCACTGGTATGTCGACCAGATAAAAGCTTGACTCAGCTGAAGTCAGTACTAGACAGTGTTCCTACAACCATCTTCAAACTAATCATTTTGCCATAGTCTCCACTCTAGGTTGCCTTACTATGCTTCAGATGGAATTAGGAATTCCACAGACGAATGGCTGGGAGAAGACAGCTTCATCAGGTTGACTTCTCTGGGCTCTAACAGTTGAACAGACAGCTTCTCTTCTATTTCACCTCCCTTTAGCACTAATTACCTCACTCATCTAGTATTAGACTGCTCAGCCTTGCTAACGTGCAAATAGTTGATTTGGTTTAACAAGACTTCAAAGATATTGTCAAAATATAAAGCTTGTATTTGTTCCATAGTTACCCTAGATGGAGTATTTCATGTCTAATCAATGATGCAAGTTAGGTTAGATTTTAGAACATATAGTCAACAAGCAACGACCTATTTTTACACACATGTTTCAAAAGTCTTAAAAGAGTGAGGTGACCTAGCTACATTTGAAATTGTGAACTCCATATCACCATTATATTAAACTGTCAAGTTTTTGTCATATAACAAAAGGATGTATTTTACTTCTTTTAAGCTAAACATTATACTTGTAGACACATTGTTTATACAGTACCTACATAAAAGTTTTCATGAAAGTGCTCAAGTCATCACAATTTGGGTAATTTTGAAGTTTTAACTTCCATCCTTTCTTTGTACATTTCACTGAAACATTATACCTCAATTAAATACATTTTTAAAATCCATATCATTTGTGTAGCCCAATTCTTAATGTTTTAACTGTATTTTTTTAATAACTAAGTCCAGACAAGCATAAGCATTTTCAGACAAATTGTATGTATAAAATAAAACAGCTTTTTCACTTTAGGACTTTTTTTTAATACACTTCAATTTTCACGATGTTTGCATCTTTGAATTTCAAAAAAACTGACAGTTTAATCCTTCAATATTTTTTTATTTGTTTTAAAATCCTGATAAATGTAAGAAAATTAATATAGGTGTCTATGTACCATTTAATAAATTCTACTTGAATTTATACACTGAATACAAATAATCCATCTATGTTCAAATTTGCACTGTTGGCATCTACCAATTTCCCAAACATTATTCATTTTCTCCTTGCACTACCTTTGACCCTAATAGGATGTAGGTTGAAATTAGCTATATTTTGTTTGGTTTGGGAAGCCAGTTAACTTATTATCTAGTACATAGTATACTATATTAAAAATAAAATTTGGTGTCTGAATGGAAAAGTATACTAACAAAAAATATATTGAATTCTTACAATTATGAAATCTATTTATTCAGAAAAGTTTAAGTAAATACTTGTCAAATATTATATTTTGATCAAAATAATAGTGTAGTCATTGACATTAGCAACATGCCACAATGAAAGTTTCTCCTGTAACTATGCAACATCTCTACAGTTAAAAAATCAAACAACCAATACCCTAGATTAAAAAATCCCTAATCTTTCAAAAAATAATATATCCTATTATCCTCAAAGGAGATTGGAATATACTCTGCAATTGTTTCCATAGTGGTTTCTTTCTAAACTCCTCTTTGTCATTAGACAGTGTTATTAAGATTATGCAAATTTAGGTAGCTCTATATTTATTATTGAGAAGTAATGTTTTTGAACTTGTTTAAAGGAAATGTTTATACATATTTATAAAATTATCTGATTAACATCAGTGTATATTAAACCTAACAATAGAAACTTTATTATATATTGCATTACATTATAATTTAATATAATATTAAATAAAATCAGTAGAAGTAGAAGTATAATAAAGCTTTACTAAAGCTACTGCTGGATGATAATATATTACACTTTTTCTATTACTTTATAATTTTTAAGGTATTTTCATGATTTCATTTAATCTTTTTTATATGAAGTAGGGTAGTTTTATTATCCTAGTTTTATAAGAGAGAAATATAATAAATGGTTTGTCTAGATCTAAATTTAACAAATTTTAAACACCAGACTAAAAACTTATTTTTTATCTAATTAGAACAGAACATTTTTTCACCATGTTGCATCATAGAGTGAAAATAAGAAATCTATTACACTTTTAATAAATTACCAATACAATAGCATTATTTTAGTTTAGATCATCTAAAATCAATATGTATTTAAGGAAACAATTTGTTGACTTGGCACTTGGTTATATAAGATAGTGATTATTTGAAAAATGAATGAACAAATGAAATGTTGGTCAAATATTCAGTTATAAAACGATTGATGTCTATAATTCGCTTCTTACACCAAAAGAAAATAAAAGAAAAATTATTGGTCTCTTCATGTATCTTTATTAAACAGTTGAAATTAGACCAAAAAAAGAATATTTTAACTGATGCAAAATGAGGTTTCTTCACATATTTGATTACGTAAACTAAAATTTTAAAATATATATATTTGGATTTACAGATGCACTTACAAAGTTTACTTTTAATTTGAAAATTATTTTCTTATAAAATATTTCAACTTTTAATAATTTGAAATGAGTCTGTGAAGCAAATTTCTAATGATATCTTGATAAAAGTGTACATCTAGATCAACTTTATAAATACTTTGAATTGCTACTTCTATTATATAATAATTATCAGTACATGATTCTCATTCATCAATAGTAGTAATTATAATCATCCCATGTACATAAATTCAACATATATATATATAAATTATGTACTATATATAAAGTATATATTTACTTGGTACATCTATCCAGATGAATTCATTTAAAAACATTAAATTAAAAGAGTATAACAGATAATTCAGAAATTCTAAATTGTAACAATAACAATTTCAGTCGTATCATTCATTTGAGCTCTTTTCTACATGCCTTTTCCATAAAAAATCTCAAAAGAAATTTTAATTTTTTTTATTTGTTTATTTTTTTACAGAGACAGTGAGTCAGAGAGAGGGATAGACAGGGACAGACAGACAGGAACGGAGAGAGTTAAGAAGCATCAATCATTAGTTTTTTGTTGCACATGGCGACACCTTAGTTGTTCATTGATTGCTTTCTCATATGTGCCTTGACCAGGGACCTTCAGCAGACCGACTAACTCAAGCTGGTGGGCTTTTCGCTCTAACCAGATGAGACTGCGCTCAAGCTGGCGACCTCGGGGTCTCGAACCTGGGTCCTCTGCATCCCAGTCTGATGCTCTATCCACTGCGCCACTACCTGGTCAGTCAAAAGAAATTTTTTTTTTTTTTTGTATTTTTCTGAAGATGGAAACAGGGAGAGACAGTCAGACAGACTCCCACATGCGCCCGACTGGGATCCACCCGGCACGCCCACCAGGGGGCGTCCACCAGGGGGCAATGCTCTGCCGCGACCAGAGCCACTCTGGCGCCTGGGGCAGAGGCCAAGGAGCCAACCCCAGCGCCCGGGCCATCTTTGCTCCAATGGAGCCTCGGCTGCGGGAGGGGAAGAGAGAGACAGAGAGGAAGGAGAAGGGGAGGGGTGGAGAAGCAGATGCGCGCTTTTCCTGTGTGCCCTGGCCGGGAATCGAACCTGGGACTTCCGCACACCAGGCCGACGCTCTACCACTGAGCCAACTGGCCGGGGCCTCAAAAGAAATTTTAATGGACACACAGTTACTGATAAAAACAACTTAAGTGTTTGACTTTTATCTTCTCATAAAACTCCCATTCATTGAGATGCCAGCCCATTTATCTTAATTTTTAATTAGGTTGACTTTTTTTTTTTTTTTTTTTTGTATTTTTCCGAAGCTGGAAACGGGGAGGCAGTCAGACAGAATCCCGCATGCGTCCAACCAGGATCCAACCGGCACGCCCACCAGGGGGCGATGCTCTGCCCGCCAGGGGGCAATGTTCTGCCCATCCGGGGTGTCGCTCTGTCGTGACCAGAGCCATTCTAGCACCTGGGCAGAGGCCAAGGAGCCATCCCCAGCACCCGGGCCAACTTTTGCTCCAATGGAGCCTCGGCTGCGGGAGGGGAAGAGAGAGACAGAGAGGAAGGTGAGGGGGAGGGGTGGAGAAGCAGATGGGCGCTTTTCCTGTGTGCCCTGGCCGGGAATCGAACCCGGGACTTCCACACGCCAGGCCTACACTCTACCACTGAGCCAACCGGCCAGGGCCTAATTAGGTTGACTTTTAATTTTTAATTCTATGGGCTACTGTCTGCCATCATCACCCCATGGATACATTCTGAAGGTAAGTTAGCCAATAGGTCTGTACAAAGTACATATATATATATACACACACATGCACATATATATTTTAAACAGTTTTTCAAAGTTAACATTTTCAAGTTTAGAAAGAAAAAAACTCTATGTATTATTTTATAAACTATCTTCCAAAAAGCAAAATAATTATTTTAAAGTAAGCGCAAATCAACTTCATTACATTGTGTGCTTTTATATATAAAAAATATTGAGGCATAGTCTAAGCAATTGCAAAGTGCTGATGAAAAACTGTCAAAAATAGAATTGAGTTCAGAAACATATATGGTATAGAAGAAATTATATTTCTTATAAGAAGATACAATTTAAAGGAAGAAAATGTGAGATCAGGCATTTATTCATAGTCTCTAAAGAACACATGAAAGAGATCACTACCATAATTCACACCTAGAAAGATAATAATTTATGCAAAATCACTCCCTTTTGAAAGTAGAGATGAAAAGAGACATGACACCAAAAAGCCCTGCCAAGCTAAGGATAAACATGAGAAATAAACCATATGTGTTGTGGGAGGCAAAGCCACAGAGAAACTGTTAGGCAAAAATAAGACCAAACTGTGACATGATCCAGATGTTCTCTAATATGAAGGTCTCAGCAAACTCTGACAAACTTCAAGGTCTGGTAGGAGAGGATAAAAGTTCCAAAAGTGTGAACACTGATCGGCTTCAATTATTTAGTAATTCTTTTAAAATAATTCCTTTTGTTTGAAGTATTGTCATCTTTCAGCTTTAACTATCTTGGATATTGATAAAAAGCAGCATAAAGAGATGAAAAACAATGTAGGCTTTGAAGTAGAATTTTTCCACTCATAGGAACTTTAAGAGACCACTTGGGCTGGTCCTCAGTATATACTACTGCATATATTAGACAAACTGGTAAGTGGAAAAAGAATGATTGCACAAAAACATATTATACTTAACAGGCATAAAATTATATATATAAATGAGTATTCAGAACATATATATTTAAGGTAGCATTAAAGGTAATTTTCAGAGAAAATTGAACTAGACTTTCTTTTATACCTTTAGTCTAGGTCTCCTCTCTTGATATCATTTGTGTGTGTGTGTGTGTGTGTGTGTGTGTGTGTCTCAGAGACAAAGAGAGTCAGAGAGGGACAGAGAGGGACAGAGAGGGACAGACAGACAGGAAGGGAGAGAGATGATAAGCATTAATTCTTTGATGTGGCATCTTAGTTGTTCATTGATTGCTTTCTCATATGTGCCTTGACCAGGGGCTACAGCAGAGCGAGTAACCCCTTGCTCGAGCCATCAACCTTGGGCTCAAGTTGGTGAGCCTTGCTCAAACCAGATGAGCCTGCACGCAAGCTGGTGACTTCAGGGTCTCGAGAAACTGAGTCCTCCATGTCCCAGTCCAAAGCTCTACGCACTGTGACACCACCTGGTCAGGCCTCTCTTGATATCTTTTTAAGATCTGTTTCTCTGTGTTCTGGTCAGACCAGCTATGTTTAAATGTTCTGCACTGAATTCAACACAGCTTACCTTGTCCATTCAACTTTCACATATCGGCCACATAATGGCATAACATATCTAACAGTTACAAAAGGATTGGAAGAGAGTGCTCAAAACGGAGAAATTGTAAAAGCTTAAGGAGCAGAAAAATCTCAAAAGCTGTGAGAGTAAGAAGAAAGAAAGAATAGGGGCTGGAGAAGGCAAGGGGAAGAAGTATATTGATCTTCAAAGAAGTGAAAGTATAAAGGCACACAGCCATTATGTCTGACTGCATATATCACTTGAAAGCTTAAGAGAAATACAGACAACTAAGACCCACCCTGGACTCCCTGAGTCAGAACTGTTCAGAATTAGCTAAGTCCCCAGGTGATTTTTGCATATATTAATGTTCCAGCAACAGTGCTCTGAATGACTCATTCCTGTAGATTTGGATCTCATTCTCTTTCAGAGGCATACGTTTAGGTAATTCTATTTTTATTATTATTGTTTAGAAAACTAAATTTAATGGGGTGACACTGATCAATAAGAGTACATAGGTTTCAGGTAAATATATATTTCTAGCATTTCAACTGTTGATTGTGTTGTGTCCCATCACCCAAAGTCAAATCATTCTCCATCACTGTATATTTGTTCCTCTTTATTCTCCTTCTCCCAACACCCTCCCCTATAATCCCCTCCCCGCTGATAACTACTTCACTTTTATCTATGTCCATGACTCACATTTTTATATTCCACTTATGTGTGAAATCTTAAGTGAGTGAGAAGCAGGGAAGCAGAGAAACAGACTTCCGCATACCCCCTAACCAGGATCCACCCGGTGAGCCCCCTGTGAGGTGATGCTCTGCCCAACTGGGGCATTGCTCTGTTGCTCAGCAACCAAGCCATTTTAGGCCTGAAGTGAGGCCATGGAGCCATCCTCAGCTCCCAGAGTCAACTTGCTTCAACCTAGCCATGGTTGTGAAAGGGGGAGAGAGAGATAGAAAGAGAGAAGGGAGAAGGTGGAGAAGCAGATGGTCACGTCTCCTGTGTGCCATGACCAGGAATCAAACCCAGGCCATCCACATATCAGGCTCGATGCTCTACCGCTAGCCAATCATCCAGGGCTGAAATCATGTAGTTCTTAGCTTTTTCTGACTTACTTATTTAATTTAGTATAATGTTCTCAAGGTCCATTTATGTTGTCATAAATGGCACTATGTCATCATTTCTTAAGGCTGACTAGTATTTCATTGTATGTACCACATTCTTAATGAATTTTACGGTTGATTTCTTAAGACTTCCCTAGCCTAGCACATCCACTCAGGCTTCCTCCTGTCTGTGTCCTAGGAGGGCCAACTTGCCTCCAGAGTCTGGTGTCTCCAGGGGCAGAGGTCAGATACGAAGATATCTGGGCCCTGTTACACCAGGTTAAACTTATTTAGATTATTGAAGAAAAAAACTATTACATATTTTGAGAATGACTGTCATGAATATTACAGAAATGTATTGGATTTTAAGTACTATTTACCCAATAATGACAGAGGCTGAATTACAAATGGGGAAATTCCACTTAGAAGATATTTCTACTATTCAGCTTTTTAAAAGTGAAGCTTCCTGGGTTTGTTTGGATTATTGTTATTGTTGTTTTAGATTTAAAAAACTATGAAAACCCTCAACTGTATAAATAGTTTTATCTCTTTTTAAAATAACATTGTTAGGAAAGGTGGTATAATGCAGTCAAAGAATATACTTGATTGATAATATTGTCATCCCATTTCCTTTTGGCTTCCTCAAATTATGAAGGCAAAAATTTTTTCTAATATTCCAGTATTAGGTTCCTTGAAATTTGGCAGCAGTAGAAAAGTGGCAGCTTGACTTTCTCAACCATATTTTCCCATAACTTTATAATATCTTATTTCTGTGAAGAGAATATAGCAATTTAAATACTTCCTATAAGTAGAACGACTTGGATTTCTAACAGAAAGCCTTCTAAAATTAAATATGTAATTTAGCAGAAACAGTAATCAAACTTATTTCCTTAAAATATTTTGGTGCCAATTAAGCTGCAATGATGTGCAGAGCCAACACATAAAAACACAACCAACATTAAGAGTGTATACATGTGTATATGCCACTTCATCCTAAAATATTTTTACACTTCAGCCTGGGTGGCCTTGCTACTGTTTTTTACACTACCACCAAATGATCTCAGTTCAGGGTTACTGAAAAGCATCATAAATAAAATCCATGTGTGCATTGTTTCAGTACCAGATGATACAAAGGTTTCAGCAACTTTGCCAGTTTGCTACCAGTAAAAATTACCAATGTCTACCATTAGTTGTACAATCACAAAGGTTTTTGTAATGTTAAATTCACCCTGACCATTTTTACTCCAGAATGACTTTGCAGGAATGAAATTATTTATGCTGCACTCATGGTTGCATGTCAGAACAGAAAATACTATGTTCGAAGTAGCTCACAGCTTCCTGTTAGACTATCCATTGTTGCAGGTATATTCATTCTTATCAACTGTAGTATTTGTCCTTAAGAAAAGAAAGAAGACACTATGTTATTGTTTCTATGAAATAGTTTATTGGTTAGTAGTAGCATGTGGGCCTATTAAAAACAATTCCAAAAAACCATTTAGGACTGATGTACCGGACGTTTTATGTCAATGAGATTTCAAAAAGCAGGAACTTTAAATTAAAGCTCCTGGGAGTTTCTAGCCATGGAGTTCGAAAAGTGCAGTTTTCACTTAAGCAATCTGTAAATCATCTTAAAATACTGCTGATTTGCTAATGTGTAACACAGACTCCTCAATTTCTGTTGGGGAAAAAGAATAAATTGGAAGCAATGGGAATGGGAGTCTGGGGGCAATTTCAGGTACAAGAATGTTTCCAAAGCAGATATGATACTCCAGTTGAGCAGCTTTTAAGGTAAAAATAAAGTCACTACCAGAAAGGTACAAGTTTACTGTGCCTAGGTTGGAAAACGAAGCATTTTATTTCATACCATTGAGTATCAGCTTCTTGACATGACAACCTATTTTTCATATTTTTAGCATAAAAGAGTAACCCTTGTATAAAATCTCAATGCCTCTCACAAATATCAGAGAAAAAAGGTAAACCAAGTAAGTCTCTCAAGACAGACTGTAAATATTGAGGACTGTTTTAAAAATATTTAGTAATGTGACTCTAACAACCTCCCAGTGTGAGCATATTAACTTCAATAAGTTATTTGCTGTAAATGAGGGAAATGCAAAAAATCTAAGTGACAATATCAAACATTGAAAGAGATGTTTGGAGAGGCAGGGAGGATCTTTCCCCAAATCGTACTATTCAGATTACAGGCTCTGTTGTCTGACTACCATGTATACTTAACCTCTTCTTCTCCCCACATGATTGACCTCTTCATCTCTGCTTCTAAGTGTGGGTAGGCAGGCTTTTGTACTGTGGTTATAACCTGAGCCCACTTTAAAAATAAATCAACCCAACCCCAATGATACATCCATACCATCACCAAACTCAGGCAATATTAACATTGAGCTGAGCTCTATTAATCAGTAGCAAATGCATATATGAAAAAAGTGATAAAGAAATAAATGTCATGGAATTAGTGATACCAGGAAGGTGAGAAGACATTTATTTATGTCATTCACTCAAAAACTATTTACCAAGTCCTTACTATGTGCTGTACATAAGAGATACAAGCCTGACTTCTGGAAAGACACAGCCTATAAGTTAAGGACTGATACCGAAATATAGAAGAGGAAATAATATCTCAAGAAATTTATGTGTCATGGCAATTCATAGATCACATAGTTTTAAACAAATCACAAAAGCATTCTGGAAGAGTTCCCTGTCTTAGGAAGATCTAGCATTCCTACCCCCATTATATAGAGCAGGGGTCCCCAAACATTTTACACAAGGGGCCAGTTCACTGTCCCTCAGACTGTTGGAGGGCCGGACCTAAAAAAAAACTATGAACAAATCCCTATGCACACTGCACATATCTTATTTTAAAGTAAAAAAACAAAACGGGAACAAATACAATATTTAAAATAAAAAACAAGTAAATTTAAATCAAGAAACTGACCAGTACTTCAATGGAAACTATGGGCCTGCTTTTGGCTAATGAGATGGTCAATGTGCTCCTTTCATTGACCACCAATGAAAGAGGTGCCCCTTCTGGAAGTGCAGCGGGGGCCGGTTAAATGGCCTCAGGGGACCGCATGTGGCCTGCAGGCTGTAGTTTGGGGACCCCTGATATAGAGAAATGGGCAAGCAGCGGAAGGCTTTCATGGTAGACTAGAGTTCATGTCTCCTTACAGAATACTTTCATACTAAATATCACTATATTTATGATGTATGGAGATAATATAAATATTTCCCCATGGTAATTAAAATATTTATACAAATTCTGTCATATAAAATGTTTTTTATGTAAATAGTTTGAATATTTCAGAAATATATACTTCTGCCTGATAACTTTCTGCTTTTCTATTTGCCTGCTATGACTTCATACCTATTAATCCCTGTTTAATCATTGTTTTGTGTTTATGTAGAAAGATCCTAAAAGTTTAGATTACTCATTTCCTTCACATAACTCTGATGTTATGCACAATTTATATTTAGCTAAGTTTGTTCACTTTTTAAAAACATACTTCAGGAGATTTCTATCTTGAGAATGGGTTTGTACTTGGGAAAGCAACAACAGGCTGTCAACATCTCCTGGAAAAACAGCTCGGTGCATGAGCGTCAAGGGGTCTGCGAAGGCTGCTCTCACATCATAAAATGTCTCAGTCTGAATTTCTTGGCAAGTGTTGCCTTTGACATTTTGTTTTTCAATTCAAAGACATTTCAATGTGTCATTGTCCTGGAGACTAGAGCATGACGAGAGTCCAGGTGAGCAGAGAAACTTTAAAAAGTGCACGGTTCGGTTCAAGCCAGCCTGCACCTGCCCTCCACCCAGGAGAGCACTCCCGCGGGCACTCTCCACACGAAGGGAGAGCGTTCTGTCCGCCCACCCACCCAGGAGAGCACTCCCGCGGGCACTCTCCACACGAAAGAAGAGCGTTCTGTCCGCCATACTGCAGTGATTCCCAACTGCAGCAGAGTGCTGAAATCCTGTCATTGTTTGATTTTTTTTTTTCTTTGCCTTCCACCTCCAGCGCTTTGGAAAAATTTTAATTTTAAATTAACCTTATCTTGTTGGGAAAAAACACAATTTAATTAATTAATTGTAAAGTTAGTATCAACTCCTTTTTTTTTAAATTGGATTTGCATTTCTGGGCAAGAATTGCTTCTGCATAGTTCTCCTTTTATACCTCTGATCCATTTATCATTGCTCCAAGATAACATATTTCATTCATTCATTCATTTATTCATTGAATGCCTAATGATCACTATTGTGTGTCAAGAATAATTCTGAAGTGCTGTATATTCAGTGATATAAAAGACAAAATTCCAGCCTGACCAGGCAGTGTGGCACAGCGGATAGAGCATTGGACTGGGACACAGAGGACCCAGGTTCGAAACCCTGGGGTCGCCAGCTTGAGTGTGAGTTCATCTGGTTTGACCACAGGCTCACTAGCTTGAGACCAAAGTCACTGGCTTGAGCAAGGGGTCACTTGGTCTGCTGTAGCCCCACAGTCAAGGCACATATGAGAAGGCGATCACTGAACAACTAAAGTGCCGCAACAAAGAATTGAGGCTTCTCATCTCTCTCTCTGCCTGTCCTTAACTGTCTCTATCTATTTATCTATCATCTATCTATCTATCTATCTATCTATCTATCATCATCTCTCTGTCGCAAAATAAAAGACAAAATTTCTACACTAAAGGGAATTTCTACACTAAAGGTTTTTACATTTCAGTTTGTGAAACAGACAATAAAACTTTAAACAAGTAGTGTCTAATAGCTCACAATTTTCTTTAGCACTAAGCAAAGTGCTTTGTACATAGCACGCCATTTAATAACTGTTTGCTAAGCAAAAGATGTAGCATGAATTTGCTATCTCCTAGCAAGCTACTTATCTGTCTTTCCTAAATGAGAATAACAATAGGTATCTATAGGGTTTCTGTAAAAATGTAAATACATAATGTATTTATGATGTAAGTCACAGTATCTTGCATGTAGTAAATAGTAGAAAGTGTCCGTTTACTTTAGCATGAAGTTATAGACAATACATTGTAAGTGCTGTTAGATATAGCTCAGTGGAGTTGGCTGCACCTGAATGCATCATGAAGGATGAAATAAAGACATGTTATCCCTGAGCCCTGGCTGGGTAGCTCAGCTGGTTAAAACGTTGTCCCAATAACACCAAGGTTGTGGGTTCGATCCCTGGTCAGAGCAAAAACAGAATAAAACTAGTGAATCCGTATATAAGTGGAACAACAAATTGATATAGTTTTGCCTCTCTCTCTTTCTCTTCTATCCTTTTTCTCTAACATCAATAAATAAACAAGTAAAAATAAATTGACTAATGATTTGAATCAGCATGATGATAGCTTTGTAAAATGGAAAATATGCCAGTATTGGTTTGAAGGCTATAATGGTTAACCAAGCAGTTCCACAGCTGTGGCTGAAAATTAGCCTTTTCCATGTGGCTTTAATATATAAACTAAACTGATGAATGTACTCAGAATGGCAGATGTACCAAGTATGCGAATAAAATGCATTCAGAGTACTAAAACTGATAGTTATATTTTTTGAAAGTTCTACCAGTTGAACTACATCTCTTCCACTTTACCATTATTAACAATTAAATTTTGATTATAATATATACTTTAGTTAATTAATCCTACAACCATTGAGTACCTCTAATGTGCTAACATATGTATATATACTTTAAACTGGAATATCACACAGAAATCCTTTCAGATGAGACAAACTCCTCCTGATGTTATCATAATATAAATTCTCAGCTAATTGACTTATAATCTTTCCACTTAAACTGCTGCCTGTTGTCCAACCACACAAATGCTTTCACTTGCAAATTTTGTGCCATAATATAGAATCGACTAGAAACCATTTAATGGAGAACTGGTCCCACTCAGTTTGAATCTCAACATCTGTCCATCTTCAACATCTTCAAATTAGAAAATGTTCAGGGGGAAAAACTTACACATTGTAAATCTATGATAGTGTCAGTTGGTAGAACTTAACCAATGTTATTTGAGGTTTTAATTACGTGAATAGAGACAAAGTGTTTGACATGTGTGGATTCCATACATGAAGTTAGTTCATTTACTAAATTCACCTATTTTTATTAAAAGGTAAGGAGGTGCCATAAATCACAAAATTATAATCCTTCACTCCTGGAGAACACAAATAAACAGGTGAATAAGTATACTTGCAAATACTGAATAATTAAATCTTCACCCAAAAATATATTTTTTTTTTGCCTCCAAGGCCTTACTTGTTAGAAACCACATCATGAGAAAATATGCTTTTTTTTCTGAACTTTCTCATAGGTTATAGAGAATAAAATCTTGTTCAATAGGAGAAAGAAAGTAATATTAAATCCAGTGAATAAATGAAATAGGTTAACATGGAGAAATGTGGACAATCTACTTATTCAGGGATATTATCTTAACAGGTCCTATTTGCTTCTATCTCTTAACTCTAAAATCCCAGTGGAGTTGAATATAATATTTTCTTATTTGGATTGATTCCTCAAATTCTTTTTTAATTGAGAAAGCTGATATTGTATGAATTTCTGAAATGACTGTTGTTTCAAATGAGTGGTACATACAATTGTAAAAGAATTTTAATTCCTCTACTTTTGAAATGAGAACATTATTAATCTTAATTACATTTATTATGGCACCTAATATTTTAAAATTGAGGTGAACTTTAAAAAAAGTAAAATCTAACTGTTTGAAAAAAAGACTTTCCCAAATTACGTTTTAAATATGGCAAATTTTTCTCTAAAGTATTTAAAGCTTGTTTTATTTCTAAATATTGGGCTTCTTATTCATCGCTAACTCAACTATGATAATTAGCCAGCTATATATCTGCAGTTAAACTGCATAATAAAAATATCTACTATTAAAATATTTGGTCTCCTGACCAGGTAGTGGCACAGTGGATAGAGCATCGACTGGGACATGGAGGACCCAGTTTGAAACCCCAAAGTCGCCGGCTTCAGCACGGAATCATAGACATGACCCCATGGTTGCTGGCTTAAGCCCAAAGGTCACTGGCTTGAAGCCCAAGGTCACTGGCTTGAAGCCCAAGGTAGCTGGCTTGAGCAAGGGGTCACTCACTCTGCTGTATCCCCCCAGTCAAGGCACATATGAGAAAGCAAGCAATGAACAACTGAGGTGCCACAACAAAAAATTGATGCTACTCATCTCTCTCCCTTTCTGTCTGTCTGACTCTGTCTCTCTCTCTCTCTCTGTCTCTGTCACACACACACACACAAAAAATTGGTCAAGCTGAACCTGTAATTAAATAATCTAAGTTAATATTTCATTTCACAGTATCTCAACCATCTTTCAATTTTGGCACTACTTTCTAATTAATTTAATAATTTTTATTACCTTGATTACATATATAGCACATTAAATGCAAAACTAAAATGGAAAATCATAGAAATAAATATGTATGCAAAAACAATAAAAAATATCTCAGTAGTATTGTGGATTATCAAATAAGAATTTTAAAAAGGTACAGTATATAAAATGTCATAAAAAACAGCAATTTACAATGATGTCATGTGAAAGTTTCCATTTTTCTGACAGTTACCATATCCCAACTTATTGAAGAGATGGAAAAGGAAACTACAACATAATGCTTTCATATAATTAAATTATAACAATCTTTGTTTAAAATGTTTCCATTAATTTCAAATAGAGAGAGGAAGGGAGAGAGAGAGAAAAACACATCAACTTGCAGTGCGTTGGAATGATGCTTTGTCCACTGAGCCATTCAGCCAGGCCTTATAACAATCTTTTAAAATGAAGTTTTCTTCTAAAAAAAAAAAAAAAAAAAAGATGCATGAGACATCTATACCACACATGAGAAAATACAAACAGGATTCTCCAATAAGATCTGGCTAAAAAAGAAAAAGAAAAAATTAGTCCTGCCTAACTGGGTTTCTTTACTCAAGCTATTTTGGGCCAAGTGTATATAAAGAATAGTAGTAACAGGATGATTTCTAAAATCAAATACAGTGACCCCTGCAGAAAACAATGTAATTAACTTATAGAGGACATGCACCTGTTACACAGATTAGTCTCCAGTGAGACAATGGCAAGAGGCAGGTCAGTTTGACAGTGAGCTAAGATAAAGTGACATGTTTAAAAAAAAATTCACACAGCTCATAAGACAAAGAGGTGGAGTCAATGTCAGATTGTATAAAGGATGGAAAACCAACCAAAAGACAGGATGTGCTCAGATAACATGACCTAGGAAGCCAAGGGACTCAAACTATGAAGCCTTAAGCAAAGAACCACTTATGCTCCCAGGAAGAGTCCCTGAATGCAGACAGAAGACACAGAGGAAACAGTGCACACAAACGAAACAGCACTGACAAGTATGGAATATTGATCCTTAAGGTACAGGTCATACTATTTATTGTTCAATCTTTGAAAAAATCTTTCTGAGTATGTTTCTATGCTAGCACTCATTGTATTATATAACAAATATACTCTCTGTATTTTTATCTGACCAGCATAGTAACCAAATGGTGAGCTTTTTGAGAGAAAATAAGGCATTTTCTATTTATCTTTAGATCTGCAGCTTCCAGTTTAGTTTTAGAAATATTGTCATAAATTCTCAACAGATGTTTAATTAATTAATTTGTAGTTAAAATAATTCTAAAAAGATTTCAAATTTTCTTAACAAGTGTATTAAAATTAGTAGTGCTGTCTTTGAGTATGAATGAGAAATTTGTGTGTAATAGGTATATTAGTATCAAGTACATACAGCAGTATTATAACTTTGCATTGAACAAAAGACACACTGAGTACACACAGTCTTCTTCCTTTACATTATATCCTAGAACTGAAAGAAAGCATATATTTTTTAGTTGCATAAATGTAAAGGCGTACTCACAAATGGGAGGAAAGTTTCAGAAGACCAGAACTGAGTTATTCCTAGGAGACTGCAAGCAGATAAACTTTGATCAAGTATAAGAATGTCTACTCTAGAAACGTCTGGAAGAGTATGATTTTTTAAATTTGATAGGAGCAGAGCCACAGAAACTCCACAGTGGATGCCTAGTGTGGGAAGTAAGTAAAGCAGTCGTAGTGAGATTAATTGGGGTACCACATACGGAATAGCATTCCTGTACCCCATGCACGTCTCCTGCCCCCCGCCATCCTACACAACTCATCCCTCTCCACCAAGACGAGCTATATTATTAGTGTTTCTCCCACTACAGACTTCCAGCATTGGTGACGAAAGACAGAGCTCTAAGCACCTAGCAATGCTAGAGAAAAATGAGGGGGGAAAGTGCCAGAATAAAAGAGCAGAAACACTTCTACATAATATTAACCTTGCCCTACTACCAGAATCATTAAAAAAAATTGAGTAGTAAAAGGGCCAGCTCCAGTCTGAGCACTCAACCTTTGGACAAATTTCATAAGCTAAAAGAGCTAAACACCCAAAAGACAGGCTGAATGACTAGTAGGAACGCTAATGGATCACAGGACACCTTAGGAGAGCCAGCCTCTTCAGAGAGACAGCAATCAGAACTTGAACCGGAGAGAAGGGATCAGATACAGCAGTGATTACCAATTCTTGCTGTATTGGAATCTCTTGATTGAGACCTCAGTAAATGAGGGTTTGATATTATGATGCATTTGGTCCAAGGGCCTACCAGGGAATCAGGATTTTTAAGTTTCTCATGTGATATTAACGTACAGCCAAGGATGAAATCTTTTGTGAATATGTATTGATAACAGGAATTCAAAACACATATATACCCTCATAGAGTTAAGGGAGAAATTGAATCTCTGTTATTCAAAGATCCTCTCAGGAGTTGTGATATTATCTTTACCTTCTGCTAGTTTTCTTCCATTACCACTGACTGTTACTAGGGGTGAGAGGGGTTTGGGTAAAGAGTAGTTCTGTGGAGTTAGGGATTTCCAAGGGATATCCTAAAGAGTAACCAAACAAAGGACACATAAAGTAGAATTACCTTCTTGTATTCAACAAGGTGCAATATCTGGTTTGACATGCTCAGAAACTTAATCTGCCAGATTAAATTAGGCGTACGTTGACCAGGTGGTGGTGCAGTGGATACATTGGGCATGTGCCTCACATTAGAGAGCCATATGCCTCAAATGTCTGAGCATTTCAGCTCTGAGGATTGGAAGCATCATTTTATTCATGTATTGAAAAATGAAAAGGGTTTCCTAAAATACTCTAATGTGTCAGTATAGCACATAAACATGTAGACAATGTTTCATATCTCAGGGAGCAGGTGGGGGGGATAAATAAAATAATAAAGGACTCAACAGATCAATCATGACATTATCAAACAGTGAATAGAGTGAGTTTAACAGTGTCCCTCAAAAATCCATGTCTACCAGGAACCTCCAACTGTCCCTTATTTGGAAATAGGGTTTTTGCAGAGATTATACTGGATTGGGGTGAGTGCTGCATCAAATGACTAGTGATGTTGTAAGAGAAAGAGAAGATAGAGAAAGGCACACAGAGAAGAAAGTGTGAGAGGCAGAGGAGGCTGAGATTGGAGATAAGATTCCACAAGGCAAGTAATACAAGGGGCCACCAGAAGCTAGAAGAGAAAAGAAAGGATTCTCCCTCCCCACTCCAGAGCCTCCATAGGGAGCATAGCCCCTCCAGCACCTTGGTTTCAGACTTCTGGTCCCCAGAACAGAACACCTAACTTGGAACAACTTGTATGGTGGTCATAGGAAACTAACACAGCAGTGATTCATTGTAGAAGAATTCAAAAGAAAAAAGTATGATAGAAAATCAATGAATGCTACTGATTCTGGAATTGAAAAGTAAAAAAAGAGCTAGCCACAAAAAAATAAAATTAAAAATGAGCCACAAGAATGTTCAAAGCAGAAGAAATGGTATAACAACATGGAACAGCATCTACATTCCAGGAACCAAAGTTAGGCTATTGCAGCTTGAAGAAGGGTAGGAGAGCAGATTAGGGAGGAATTCAAAGTGCATCTAACATAAGAATTTATATTGGTTTTAATTTTAAGTGCAATTTGAAAATGTTGGAAAATCTTAAAATAGGCAGGAAATGAACTCAATCTGATTGTGGATGTTAAAAGATCCTTCTGGTTGCTCTGGAGAGAATGTATTTGTTTGGTCAGCACTAAACAACTAGGTAGCATGGTTTCATACAAGAAGGATAACTCAGGGTAGGCAAAACATGTTATTTCCATATCTAACTATTAGTCTAATCACTGATAGAATATTTCAGTATCAATGCTATGGCAGCAGGAAAGCTGACTAATACCGAAGGAGGACGAGATCAAACCCACATCGTCATTAACTACTAACAGGGCTCTTCTCCATATGCTTTTCTTTCACTCTCATTAGTCACTCATTTTCTTTCTTTTTTTTTTGTACTTTTCTGAAGCTGGAAACGGGGAGAGACAGACAGACATCCGCATGTGCCCGACCGGTATCCACCCAGCACGCCCACCAGGGGGCGATGCTCTGCCCCTCCGGGCATCACTCTGTTGTGACCAGAGCCACTCTAGCGCCTGGGGCAGAGGCCAAGGAGCCATCCCCAGCGCCCGGGCCATCTTTGCTCCAATGGAGCTTCGGCTGCGAGAGGGGAAGAGAGAGACAGAGAGGAAGGAGAGGGGGAGGGGTGGAGAAGCAGATGGGCACTTCTCCTGTGTGCCCTGGCCAGGAATCGAACCCGGGACCCCCCGCATGCCAGGCCGATGCTCTACCACTGAGCCAACTGGCCAGAGCCTATTCACTCATTTTCTAAACTGAGATTGAAGGGCTAAGACCGTACTTATCAGTTGATGTTGTAATTTTCTAGAGCTAAGAATCATTTTTTAAAGTCTTGTTCATTTATTACATATACTTATTTCTCACAGTAACACAGCTAAAGAGCAGAAGTATTTCTACGTCATTACATCTGAGAATCTGAGCTTTCCTAAGAAATGACAGAAGAGAGTTCTCTCAAAATGATGTTTTCTAGATATTTAGTTCAAAGAGCAAGTTCTCTTGTATTATATAAACAAAAAATAATAATTTACTTGTATATATTGATTAATATACTTTAACATTACATATATGTATAAACTTTCCTGATAGTGATCCTAATGTTTATAACAATCCTGAAGGTTTTCCATTTATAGCTTCAGCATTTATATAATCATTAAAAGAAAAATGAATAGCAGGTAAACACTCCATTCCACTAATAAGAAGCAGTGGTAGAGACAGAGACACACAATACATTGTGCAGCAGTGAACTTGCCAGCACATTGAGAATAACAGCTAGTGAAGGCATGATTCTTTGGTCACCTATTTCAGGGGGAAAAAAATCTGGAGAACTTATGCTCACCTGGGGAACTTGCTCTCATCAGCTAATTTTGAAAACAGGAAAAAGGAAATTGCGTCCCAGGCAGCTTGACATGAGATAGTGGGGCAGTCTCCTTATTGCTTAAACATACAGAATAGTGCACAGCCATTCTGCACCTTGCCTCGTACAAAAAGCAAAATCAGCCTCAAAGACCAGTGAAGATATTGCAAAAGGAGGATTTATTGAGCTTCGTTACATCTTGAAAGGATTAGTTGCACCTGCACATAAAGTATCTCAATCGATTCAGATAAATATGCTGAAGGCGCCTTCTTATATGTTACTTGCAAGGGAAGATACGTGACTGATCTTGTGAGGAGTTTTAAAGCCTCGAAGTTCGCTGCTGAGGAGCAAGAGCGCCATCTTCTGGTAAATGAGTTGAGACTCAACAGGCTTTCCTTGAACTTTTTAGGAAACAGTTTTAAAGAGTTTCAGTTTCTTGTAGCTAGATTACAGAATAGTTGAAAATATTTCCTCCTTAGAGTTTTATTCCACTCTAAATTACATAAAATAAGGTAAGAATGCACTGTAAAAGGTTAATTGGGAAGAAAGGGTGGGGGAGAGATAATGGGATGTGTTTTGATAAAAAATATTAACAAGAGAAGTTCTAACATTTTACGATTAAGAAAGAGGGTTTTTGTTCATTTTTACGCCTAGTTATTTATATTTTTTTGAAAATTTAAGTAAATTGGCTACTTAAAAATCTTAACATTTTTGATACTTTAAATATAATGGTCTCAAGAACATTAATATCAACATTTATAATTAAAGCAAGCATAGTACCTTTATTAATGTCAAACTACTTCAGTAACTTTTGTCCCACTTAAAACATTACTCACTTATGCAGGATAACTTTACACTTTTCTCTTAACTCTTGACTTGGATATTAATAATGTTCTAAGCATTCATATAATTTTAAGAAACCATTATATTGAAAATATTACGTTTGCTCTACAAAATGTACTTAGTTCCCAACTATATTTACCAATTTCAGAGTTCTCACTTAACTAATGTTTCACATAAATTGACTATAAAACTGAACTGTGACAGACACAGAGAAACACTTCCCAGGTGGCCCTTCAAAGAAGGACTTGTTACCCCCACACTTCAGCTTCCAGCCTTGTCAGGGATTCCTCAGCTAGCCCCACTGCCTCTTCCAACTGCTCCAGTTCCCCATGGTGTACACCAGTGACTGGTGGACAGAGAACAGAAAGGCCAACTGCTTCAGGCCTAACGTTGAACTACTTCTAAGGGACCTTCAAAGCCCCAGAGCAATTTGTTGGGTTGGCTTCTGACAGCCCTCAGCGCTTGAGTTCAGTCTGCCTGATCCTGCTTCCTTGCCCTCCCTCCCATGGGGGTTAATACCAATGTTCCCTGACGAACACTGGCAGGCTCACTCCCGCTCTGAGGCTCCTTCCAGGGGCTCGAAACAGCGACTCAAGCTAGAGAGCCTCATGCGACCCTTAACTTTGTTTTGTCCTTTTTATGGAAAAAGACTCTATTTTTCAACAAAATCAAACTATTTACCTCATATTAAATTGTATCAATACATAGTATATTCTGAGATAATTAAAATCCTATAAGATGCTGGGTGTGGGGCAATTATATCTATTTTATATCATTGAAATATCTTTGAACGTGTGTGTATTTATATATTGATCTAAATTAGAAAGAAAACAATTAAAACATAAGATCATTTTTTCAAAATTTTAGCTGGTTTAACTATAGTATATGAATGCTTAAAATATGTATTTTAGAGTAGTAATATGTGCCACAGAGCATATGTGCTCCTAATAATTGGAAATGATTGATCTGAAATACTTTATCTTTGCAAATTATTAAAGTATACTTAGTACCTCCAGGTTAAAAAAGACAATGAATAAGATTTTTAAATGGAAAGAAATGCCCTCTAGTGGTAAATATTAATGAAATATTTTATTTTGAAGCATTAAACTCAATACCTTGTTTAACAAATAAGTGTCCGCTCTGCTCTGGGTACTGTGCTGGGCCCAGGATGCAGTGATAAATAAAATAGGAAAAGTTAGAAACCCTGTTCTAATGAGCATTCTAGTGAAAGAGGCATACTATAAAGAAGAAAACAATTAAAATAATTGTATATTTAGTGAATAAGATGAAGGGAACAAACAGAATTCTGAGAGAGAGAACAGTAACAGGAAATGTGCTTTACTCTCAGATAACACTTCTCCGTTTGTAGAAAGCTTCACTCTCCCAATTTATACTTTGTGGCCTAAGGAAGGTTGTCATCACTGCTGCTGCTTTGTTTTAAATATTTAAGGCATGTACGGGTATGAAACTAAAACCTCACATTTTAAAGAGGACTCAGAGATAAATCAATTGTCAAGCGCAGTGACTTTTCAACCTTTTTAATCTCATGACACACATAAACTAATTACTAAAATTTTGTGGCACACCAAATTATATACATTATTTTTTTTTTTTGCTAATCTGAAAAAAGAAATAGGTATAATTTTGATTCATTCACACTAGATGTGCTATTGCTGTGTTGGCTGTTATCATTTCTTATTTGGCAATGTAAGGGTAAAAGGGTCAGTATCCCTGACTAAATAATCAGATATGCATGTTTTAAATACTTTTGTGGCACATTGGTTGAAAATCACTAGTGTAGAGACACTCTGGATCATTAATTCATGCATATAACATCTAAAGTTTTATATAGCAATTTTGCAGGTTTTACAAAATAACAAAGTAGTAAGGAGAAACTTACTGTATTACCAGTAGAAGAAATGCACAAATAAATAATAATTTAGAGCCTTCTTTTCATTACAGAACATAATCTTATTATTAAAAATAACAATAACTTGTGGAAATTCTTCAAATCTTGTTAATTATATAATCATTGGGCAAAAGAAAAACTTCAAGTTTCTACAAGATGCCACTGCTTTCCTTATTGATGTTCTCTGGACTCTCAAATTCTGTTACAGGTAGAGATCTTTCACACAAACACATAACAAATAACTGAGGATGAATCACATACCTTAATGTAAAATGCAAAGCTATGAAAATCCTAGAATATAACATAGAAGAAAATCTAAACAATTTTGGCTTCAGTTATGATGTTTCTAGATAAATAGGATCCATCCATCAGAGAAATAATTGCTAAACTAGATTTAGTTGAAATTAAAACTTTCTGACTTGTGAAAGACAATATGAACAGAATAAAAATGCCCTGACCTGTGGTGGCACCGTGGAGAGTGCCAGCCTGGAACCCTGAGGTCCCCAGTTCAAAACTCTGGGCTTGTCTGGCCATGGCACATGTGACAAGCAATCAATAAAAAACTGGAGTGAAGTAACTACTTCTTGTCCAACCCTGCTTCTGTAAAATAAATAAATAAAATCTAAAAGAAAAGAGTACATAGGTTTCAGGTATTTGAACTAGTGATTTCATTGTGTTCCCATCACCCAATTATTAAAAAAGAGAGAAATAAAGAATGAAAATACTGTAAAAGACATTATCTGGTAAAGGACAGTTCTCCAAAATACACAAAAAGCTCTTAAAATTCAACAATAAGGAAACAAAAATGGGCCAAAAACCTTAACAGCCACCTCACCAAAGAAGATATATAAATGCATGTCAGCATGTGGGAAGACACTCCATGCCAAATCCAAACCCTGAGGACATCAGAGACTAACAAGGATGCAGAGCAGCAAGAACACTCACTCATTCATTGCTGATGGAAAGCAAAATAGTACAGTAACTCTACAAGAAGTTTGGTGGTTTCTTACAAAACTAGACATACTCTTGCCATCTGTGCTACTTGGTACTTACTCGAGTAACCGAAAATTTATTCCTACCCAAAAGCCTGCCACAGATGTAGCTTTATTCATAATAGATAAAAATTGGAAACAACCAAGATGTGTTTCTGTAGGTGACTGGATAAATAAACACTGTGCATTGAGACAATGGAACATTATTCAGTGCTAGAAAGAAATGAGCTATCAGGCCCTGAAAAGACATGGAAGAAAAATAAATGAATATTAGTAAGTGAGAGAGGCCAACCTGAGAAAGACTCACACTGTGTGATTCCAACTGCCTGACATTCTAGGGAAGGCAAAACAAGAGACAATAAAAAGACCAGCGGCTGTCAGCTTTGTGGGAGAGAGAAAGGACGCATCAACAGAGCACCGAGGATCTTTAGGGCAGTGCAAGTATTGTATGATATTACAGTGATGGGTACATGTCCAAATCCATAGAGTGTACAGCACCAAGAGTGAACCCTAATGTAAACTATGGACTTCCGGTGTAATTATGTGTCACCACTGTTGGTTTGTCAATAATAACAAATGTCCCACTGTGGTGGGGTGTAATAATCAGGGAGACTGTGTTTTCGAGGCCAGGAGGGAAATGGGAACTCTCTCTACTTTTCTCTCAAACTTGCTGGGAACCTAAAACTTCTCCATAAAACAAAAACAAAAAACACCTTTTTTTCCTTTTCATTAAGTTTATTGGAGTGACACAGGTTAACAAAATTATACAGGATTCAGGTGCACAATTCTACAACATATCATCTGTGCACGGCATTGTGGAATCTAATGAAAAATAATTCTTTTGAAAAAATAATTTAAAAAGCACATTGATGTAGGCTGCCTTTAAGGGGGGTTTTGTTGATGCCCCCTGGGAACTGGCTCCGCCTCAAGGTTAAAGTAAATACGAAACTGAATGTCTTCTTCTCATGAATGTAGTCATCTCTGTGCTCAGCTGAGTGCCTGAAACAGCATTGAGAGTTATTAATAAGTAAGTGATTGATTAATAAATCCATGATAATAAATAGGGGAAAAGTTTATTATCACATCCAAAAGTTAACTGATTTTCCTTGTTTTGGGGACCATATCTGTCCCTCATGTGTTGCATCGATACATGCTTTCTAATAAATGTCGTTCTTTTCCATCTGCTCTGAATAAGAGTACCATTTTTTTAATGATTCATAAAAAATGTTATGCCACTTCTAGTTTTCTGGTTTACAAAGCATTCAAGTGAGCACATAATTCTGGTATTAGGTCAGTTAAATAAATAATTCACAGCACACAGTATTATTGGTAAAGATAAAAGCAAGTGAAGAGCATAGGGCCAGACACACTAGTAATATGAGTGCAAAAGATATTGGAATGAAATATGTATGGGCATTTCATTTTTTAATTCATTTTTTTTCCCTCTGGATTTTGGTAATTGTATTTAGAAACTAAATATTCTAACAGGACTCTGACCAACAGAACTGAGGGCAGAGAACAATTTGTCAGTAATCATGGAGAAAATTATTTAAAGTACACACTTTATGACCAGCCATCCAATATTTTTCCTTTGTTTTTGCAGAGAAAAAAAGAAGTGGCCCCAAGTTTCTTCAAAGAAATTATGGACAACTTACTACAAATAGAAAGTAGGTGACAGCTTGAACAGCTAATGGAAAACTTAACTCCTACCATAATGAGTTTTTATTTTTTACAAAAAGATGTTTAACAAGTTTGAAAAGCTAAGAACATTAGTATTTACCAACTATGGGTCAGAAACCTAAAGAATAAATTGCTAAAGATCAAGGCAATAAAATTTTAACACATTTCGTCACTCAAGTATTTGTTAAGAAATTGGGATTTCTTAAGTTGCTCTGAAGTAAAATAAATACAAGCTGGAGTTTATTACTGTCCTTTCCCCTCATGCTAAAAATTGGGAAGGACAGCTTAAAGTGAAGAATGATGCCCTTGCCATGCTGGATAGTTGGTTGTTTAGAGCATCCTCTCGAAGCACAGAGGTTGCTGGATGGGTCCCCAGTCACGGCAGAGACAGGAAGAGATTGATGGTCTTTTCTCTCTCTCTCCTTTCTTCTCTCTATAAAAGCAATTTAAAAATTTAAAAGAATAATGTCTTTTATCACTTAATAATCTGAGCATATACAGACAAATAAACAGTTTGTATGATTCTCTTCTTTACTGTCACTCTAGTCCACTCTATTCAGTAAACTTTTATCTGTTGTTCCTTGGAGAAAGTTTCTCAAAGTGTTTCCTGTGAACTCCTTGGGAATCTCGAATCCCTTTCATGGGATCCAAAAGCTCAAAAGCGTAGCTACTTGAACAAAAATCAATTTGAACTGGACAGTGCCCAACTGGAAGTGGTTAGGAGGGCTTTCCCAACAGGTGTCAGGGGAAGACTTCTGTGGAGAAATAGTGGAATCAGAGAAAAGAGATTATGTGACTGGTGATAGCTTAAAGCTTAGTTGGCTGTTTGTGACTGTCTGTCCCTAGTACTCTGATGTCAGAGCCTTGAGGCGTTTCCAGGCTTGGATTTCGGTTTGCTTACATGGGCCGCCATGGCATTGGAGCCACTTCAGTTTAATGGCCTCTTTGTTTAAATAAGTGAACAAGTGCCCCATTTTGCTCACCTTCTCACACATGAGAGATCGACCACAAATGTGTTATTAGCGCCACTCTCTTCCATCCTCAGAGTTAGGCTGCTCCTGTCTCCTCAGGCAACTGAAGCCTGTGATGTCAGACCCATGGGAAGATTCTTTTTTCTGTTTATCTTGTTTTTCTTTCTCCAAGCCTAGTGAGACCATCTGATGTGCTGCTGGTGGCTGGGAATATGTATTTAAGGCCTTTGAGGGAATATAGTGTACCTGGGAGGCTACAGTGATGATTATTAGGAAGACATTACCAGGAGACTGAAGTATATATACTCCCTAGTCAGAGCCCCGGTGAACCAAACCAGTTAGTATCAAATAAGTCACAGAATGTAGCTGAAGGAGCATTAACCTGTTTTAGCTAAGTGACTGGTTTGTTAATTTCTTGTATTTGTTACAATACTAAAAAGGGTGACCTGTGTGCAGCAAGAATTATTTGCTATGGCCCAGACTTCTCTTTGTTCAGCCAATAAGTAGTCTAAAACAGTGCTGTTATCTAAAACAGCCTTAGCAAGAAAGCATAGGACTTTTTCTTAGTGGTCTGACACAATTCTGATATTGTTTTTCATTACATTTTTGGTTGTATACATTTTGATTACTTCTTCATTTAACAATAATTTTGTAATAGATTTTACTGTAGAGATAATAGAAGAAATATCTATTGAAACTATTTTAACCTCACAATTAATATCAATAAATATCATGTAAGTTTTGGGGATTGTTGTCAAATTGTGGAGTCATCAGCCCTGGCCAGATAGCTCAATTGATTAGATGTTGTCCCAAAGCACAGAGGTTTCAGTGTGATCCCCTCTCAGGTACATACAGGGACAGATTGATGTTCCTCTCTCTCCCTCTCTCTCTCTCTCTCTCTCTCTCTCTCTCTCTCTCACCCTGCCTCTCACTAAAATCAATAAATAAAAATATTTTTAAAAATTGTGTAGTCATCTATCAAGTTTCTTTCCACAGAAGCCAAACTATTATAAAACCAATCAGGGTTTCTTAAATATTCAATTTCTTCATTATAATAGTGTATTACAGCTTTTATACTATTTTTATAATCAGTATTTTCAAATGTGTTCATATGCTTGACTTATCTTGAATAAATTGATTATCATATAATCAAAGAACCTATTCATTACACTAAAAAATTATCTCTTCCCTATAAATTACTGTTTTAATATTGATCTAAAATTTATTTGTTACAGTTTACTTCTGGATATCAGAATGATTTCTACTGATGTTATTGTGCATCCCTATTATTCTATTTTATCTGATTTTCTCTCAGCAACTTAATCAATAAACTTTAAAGTAACAAAGAAAGTGCCCTTCCAACATGTCCACGTCAGGAATCTGTCATTCCTCTCTGTTGTATCAAGCATCCCAAGACATCTTCCCCAATCACAATGAAAATAGCACACTTCAGTTTTATCAACTTTTAAATACATTTTCATATTTTGCTTATATTCTGGTTTCACTTTTAAATCTTCAAAAATACATTTACAACTTCATAATAAGGAGCAGATTTTCTCTTTAGAGAAAAAACCAAATTGTCAAATGCATTTAAGAAAAACCAAAAACAAAACTTGTAATTATGGCAAAATACCAAAGCAGTGTTTCTGGTATCTGAGCAGTAGCTTTTACTTTAAGGACATACAGGTTAGGAATTTATGACACATTTTCTGTGTATTCAGTGCTTTTTCTATGGAATGCCTGCAGCTGTTAAAAGTAACATTTGGATCACTATTGTATATACACTTTATCATAATTTTAATTAATCTTAAAATATCTTAAACCAGTTACATATTTTCCTTTTGATACTTTCCAAGTGCCTATGAAAATATGACTCAAAATCAGCAAGTAATTCAGTATTTTATATGAAATTTCCTTTTTTTTTTTGACAGAACATCACTTTTCACCTTGACCACTGAAAGAAAACATATTTTGCCTAAAAATGTGTAAGCAAAACTTTCTCTTCAGTATTTCAAAATTAAGTCTGTGTATTTAAAATAGTTTATACAAAACAAGAAAGGCAACCTTTGGTTCTGGGTAAAACCAAATAGAATCTCCTAGAAGTTCGATAAGTTTAAAATGTTATTAAAAATAATATATAAAAATAACATTTTAGTAAATTCTGTGTTTTATTTTATTCTCTAAAACCATTAATGTGATCATAATCATAAAAACAAGCTCTCTTTTATTAAATAACTTTGAATAAATTTATTGCTCAGCACAACAATAAGTAATAATGATGATGTTTGTTTGTCATCTTTATTTGTCAAAGTCAAAGTTGAAACTCACTTTTGTGAATGCTTTATTGACTGTACTCATTGAGAGCATTTTAAAAATTAATAACTTTATATTTTCTACTTTAATATTTCTTGCTTTGTACATATCCTGGTTCTCATAATGATTTTAATTTCTTGTTATCATTTTTCTTACCTATATTTATATTGACCAGCATTTTCCCCAAATGTTATATATATACATATGTATATATACACAAACATATTTACAACACAATAATCAATAAATACTCATAGTAATGATAATCCTCTTTTCTGCAATTAGTCACATAGTTGTAGCTATTATTTATAACTGCCTTTTCACTACCCTCAGCAAACAGCAAAGCTGGCTGTTATTGTTTGGGGAAGTGACTCAAATCTTCATTTCTGTAGGGTCTGGGACATTAGTTGTCCTTCATGAATTGGATAGTTGCAGTTAATTATCCATTGACTTCAATGACAGGGCATGATAGTACTGAGAAACACATAAGGGATCTCCTATCTTTCAGACATGCTCCTCCTTATTTCTGTAGCAGAGTAAGAGTCCAATTTCCTATTGGTAATCAGGAGCAATAACCTCAATAAGTACATTAACTTTTATGCCTGTAGATCAGAGGCTGAGGAGCTCAAAGTGGGTAGGAGGCAGTCTTAACTTTATTTCAGTGGAATTATTGGTGTGCCTCTGGGTGGAAGCATTCTCCCTTTGGTACTAAAGCCTCTAGACCAGCAGCAGAGCATAAAGGTTTAGAAACAGGAAGAAAACATTTTGCTCGTGGATCACCAGGTATAGTAGTGAATGGTGTCACTCCCATTTCCACCTCTTTTTTCTTGGACCTGAGAATTTTGACTACTGGTAAAACAGCAACGTATATTGGTAGTTAATTTAGAGCATATACAAACTCCTGGAGAGCATTAACCAAGCCCTAAAAGATATTTCCTCTCATCTGGCATTGTAACTAAGTCTTCCAAAAGCTATTTAATCATCCTATCAAATCAGCTGCTTCAGGATGATGGGGAACATGGTAAGACTAACTGATTCCACAAGCATGGGTCCAATAACCACTCCATTTGCTGTAAAATAGGTTCCTTGATCAGAAGCCATGCTGTATAGACTACTACGGCAGTGTATAAGGCATTCTGTAAGTTCATGGACAGTAGCTGTGAAAGAAGCATTGCATGCAAGAATGGCAAATCTGTACACACAGAAGAATATATTCCAGTAAGAACAAAATGTTGCCTTTTCCATGATGACTGGCAGTCCAATGTAATCAACCTATCACCAGGTAGAAGACTAATGACCCTGGGGAATTGTGCTATGTTGGGGCTTGGTGTTGATTTCTGTTCCTGGAATACTGGAAAACATGCAACTGAAAAAAACATTTCCCAGAATTACATTCCACAGCACACAAACTATCTTAGCAATTTTATTAAAAGAGCTGTTTGAGAATGATTGCTTATTTAATATTTTAGTATTAGTATATGACTCGGGCACATTATAGCAGTGAATATTTTAGAAAAATGTATGTTATCAGAATTGAGAATTTATGCAATTCTGATCAATTTTGAACCACTGAGAAATTAAAATTTGCAGAGTATGTAAAATAGCTCTAACAAAAAAATTGTACAAATATTGTAGTTGTTAATATGAAGGAATCACAAACATATATGATTTTGTGATATTCACAAAAGAATATTATGAGAGAAATTCTCTAGGACTTAAGTATAACAAAGAGACTTCGAGGCGTCATGAAGAACTTTTTGATATGTTAAACCTTAAAACTTTCACTGGAGAAGATGGTTGGGGCTTCCTTTTCTGAAGATCTAAATGAAAAAGTAGAGCGGATTTCGTCTTTCAGACTTAAAACCCATGTAGAGAGTATGAGGAACCCGTACAGATGACCCCTCCCATCTATGATTCCATTATTTGAACCGTTTGTGAAATCCTAGCCCTTCAATTGCTTTCTGGTGCTTGTCTCCTGTTAAGTCCCATAGGTATATTTTCCTCCCAGGCACCAGCCCACTTAAAGCAAAGCAGTCATGGGAGTTGCCAACTCATCAAAAGCAGGGTCTAGTCCAGCATTAACCTAATTATATGCTGCAACCACTTCTCTTATGCATCTGGGAGTAACTCCTTGGCTTCCAGCCAGCATCTCCGGGATTTGATTTTCAAGTGACATAGCCAGTAACTTTAAAATGTTTACCTCCTGAATGCTGAAGGTGGAATGCTATCATCACAAAGGAGCAGAATCACAATTAGATCAAAAGCCCCTGCTCATGTTAGCCAGCATGGCTTTGCCAATAGGCAGAGAGCCCCAATCTCCGGTTTCTCTGAACTCATATTTTCTCAGTAATTAGCGGGATCTTGTTCATTATGACTCACTCTGAGATGATGAAGTTGCTATGTGCCTTGCATTTTTCTTCACAGAGCATTGGTAAGCATTTTTTAAGGAAAATTTTATATAAATCTTCAAAATTTCTGGCAAGGAAATTAGGCAGACATCTGGAAAAGAAGCAGCATCGCCTATCTCCATCCAAAATGTATTTTTGCTTCACATCTCTTCTTTTTTCAGAAAACAATATACAAATTCCTTAGCCATGAGCCCCTCTGGAGAAAAAGTATCTGCACAGTCTATTGGTTATCTTCTGTAGCTAAGGAAAAAGAACTCTGCTTCTCTTCCATCCCTACATTTCAAAGGACTATAGTGTGATGTAGAGCTCACATTAAATCGATAGCATTTACTGTTGGCAGAAAAGAATAATCTGCACCCAATAAGTAGAAACATAAATACAGCCTCACAAGGAACTTAGTCAATAAGTGCATTTCTCCACCATCTGTTGCTGCTGAGTTTGGCTAGTTTCCCCTGATGGTGGTTTGTAGTATCTGTCTTCTGATATATTCTCCTTGGTAGAGGTTTTATGGGATGGTTTCCTGAGCTGTTATAAGACTCTTTTCCACACTCATTGAGTGGCTGCCTTGATTGATCTTAATAGCACCTTTGAAAATTCTGGTGGAAATCTTTTCTTAGTTGAGGTTTTAGATATTGGCTATATAACTAAATAAGGAGTTCCATATTTCAAAGTAGTGTGTTTGGAAGGGTGCCCAGAGTAAAGAAAACATTAATAGGCATAAAAAGCGAGCATATGGATACTATAAGAAGTATGATGGAAAATGTCCAAATAAAGTAGTGGAACCTTCCAATCAAAGAGTGTGAGGGGCAGTAAGGAAAATATGTTCCCTCTTATGTTTCTGCCAAAATGTAAGGACAATACAACCTACAGAGTAAATTCAGCAGATGCTGGAAACTGCAAAAAAGAACTCCAGTTGAAGCCAGCTTAGTTTAAAATAACATACTACTTATGTCTGAATTTGATTGCAACTATATTCTGTTATTTAATATATTTTATTGTTATTTTATCTGTGTTATTTGGTCTATTAAGGCCACCTTAAATTTATATAGTTAGATTGTACTAAAGTGTCCTCACAGAAGTCATAGTATCATTTCTTTAGAAAAGCCTACCTAAAAATGATCTATACTGTGTCCTGAACTCAATCATATGGCAATTGTCTTTAAGTTCCTTATTATGCATCTAGACATATGTAAGGCTTTTATATGTGAAATATGGCATAATTGCTTCTTTTAAAAAGATTCAAAGTTAGTTTAAAAATGGTGGTAAACTATACATTTTCTTTGTTCACTCTAGGACAGTTATTTCAAGGTTTTTGATAATAAAAGTTTTCTGTTATTGTTGCCAAATTTTAATGAACACCTTTTTATTTAGAATCCTGAATACAAATGCTAAATTAATTATTTTCATTTGACACACATAGCTTTTAGGTAAGGGTTATCACTTGTTTTATAAGGTTTAACGATTCTTTTGATGGTCAGAAATAACTTACTAACACCAGATAGATGAAAGGCAGAACTTTTTGTTACTTAAAGATCCAAACTAGTGAAGGCTGCCAGGCAGGGCCACACAGGGATTTTGCACCCAGGGATGTGGTAACAAAGAGCTGGAGGTGATTAGGGTGATGCACTGTGACCTCAAGTGTGTATGCCCAGTAAGGGAAGTAGTTGGGTGAGTACATGACTCACTCAAGTTCAACAAGAAAAGCTGATTGACTTCTGTTTAGTACCTCAAAACTGGGTCAACACAGCATAATTAAAAAAGAAACCACTATAATATATGATACTAGTCTAAACTGAAAATATTCTTCATAATTCATTTATACTTTCAATAAATATTTAATGAATATACATTATGTGTTGACTCCAAGATTGACATTGAGAAAATACAGATGAACAAATGGATGCAAGTTTAGTGAGAGACAAAAGAAATGATGACAATGTAGTTATAAATCGAAGAGAGTCATAATGTAAGTTGTTACTGGAACACAAACGTAGATGTTACTTCTATAGTCCAGACACTCGGAAATTTTTCAGACATTGGATGCATCATTAACAAAGATATAAAAGCTAGTTGTAATTTAATAAGCATCTAGCTTAGAAAAAAAGTCTAAATAAATAAATCAAAAAATAAATAAATCAAAAAAGTCCCAGAAAGATAAAGAAATTTAGTTTATGTCACAGAGAATATAGAAAACAGCCTTGAATAACTTCCACACCCAGAATTCACCTATCTTTTCCCTCTTATGAGCAACATCAACTTTGCTTAATTGCAAATTTCACATATTTGACTATCTGAATATGGTATGTAAGCATTGTAATAATCTGGCCAGAGGGACTTATAACAAAGAATAGATTTAGAATTTCATTATTTTAAAATGTATACATTTTTAAATGTGTTCATTTAAATAAAATGAAATTTTTTTCCCTATATCATTAAAGTCTCCCTTCCTGCAGTCGTCATGTCCAAGTCAGAGTCTCCCAAAGAGCCCGAACAGCTTTGGAAGCTCTTTATTGGAGGTTTGAGCTTTGAAACAACCGATGAGTATCTGAGTGCTCCAGAGGCTCCGGGTTTGTTACAGGTGCCATTGTAGAGGAGGTGACTGCAGCCATGAGTACAAGGCCGCACAAGGTGGAGAGAAGAGTTGTGGAGCCAAAGAGGCCTGTCTCGAGAGAAGGTTCTGAAAGACCAGGTGCCCACTTAACTATGAAAAAGGTTTTATCGGTAGTACTAAAGAAGAAACTAAACATCACCTAAGTGGTTATTTTGAACAGTATGGGAAATTTGAAGAGTTTGAAATGATGACTTACTGAGGCAGTGGCAAAAAGAGAGGCTTCGCTTCTGAACCTTTGATGACCATGACTCTGTAGACAAGATTGTCATTCAGAAATGCCAGATTGTGAATGGCCACAGCTGTAATGTAAGGGAGGCCCTGATCTAAGCAGGAGCTGGCTAGGGCTTCCTCCAGCCAAAGAGGTCACAGTGGCTCTGGAAACTTTGGTTGTGGTCATGTGGGTAGTTTTAGTGGGAATAACAACTTCGTTTGTGGAGGAAATCTCAGTGACGGAGGTGGCCTTGTTGGCAGCCATGGTGGTGGTGGATAGGCAATGGGGATGCCTATCATGGATTTGGTAAAAATGGAGGAAGTTTTGGAAATGGTAGAAGTTACAATGATTTTAGCATTTATAACAATCAATATTCAAATTTCGGATCCATGAAAGGAGGAAATTTTGGAAGTAAAAGCTCTGGCACCTATGGTGGTGGAGTTCAGATCTTTCCCATACCACAAAACCAAGTTGTCTGCAACGATTTCAGCAGCAGCAGTAGCTACAGCAGTAGCAGAAGGTTTTAATTTCTGCCAGGAAACAAGACTTAGTAAAAGGCGAAAGAGTTATACGATATGAAGAGAAACAAGAGTATGGAAACAAGACTTAGTATGAACAGAGAACCAGAGAAGCTACAGATTACAATAGACTTGTAAGCTCAGCCAAGCACAGTAGTGGCAGGACCTAGCTGCTATAAAGAAGATACATTTTATGTAGACAATACTCACGTATATGGGCAAAAGGCTTGAGGACTGTATTTGTGACTACTTGTATCAGTTATTTTTATTTTAGTTCTGTGGAAAGTACAAAGCATTCAACAAAATGTTTTAATGTAATTATTTTTTGCACTCATTCCTTTGCTTGCTAAAATAGGCTGAGCACAACACTCAATAAATGTGTCTTTTTAAAAATAATTTTAAAAAATATAAAATGACATTCTTCTCTATTGGACAAGTGAATATCTAGGCCCTCACCTGGTCTGGGAACCTTAGACCTGAGCTTTACGGTTGTTAAAACTAGGGATGTGCTTCGCAGGAAAGTATAAAACAAAGAGTAAATTAAGTTGTAGTCTCATGCAGAGACCTACATGAGTTCTCAATAAGTTCAGTGTTAAGCTCAAAGAAAAAGTCAGAGAGCAAATGCCTCACCCTATGGAGACTGGGTCATTCTGAAAAGTCAGCCAGGAAGCAGGGGGCATGTCAGTGACTCAGTTTTCTGGTGTTGAGACCGGAGCTTTCCCCCACATGCTAAGGAGTCTAGGACTGGTGCTTCTACCTCACAGGAGACTCAGTAGAAACCATCCCAAGTGCAGGCAGACCACACCTCTGGGTCTCAGAGACCACACCCACCAGACACCTGGGGCCACACCCTACTGAGGTCTATGTAAAAAGTCTGGACAGACTGACTCCTGGGGCCAGGGGTGGAGCCACACCCACCACCCTTCCTAATCCCTCATTGGCCACAGGCTCTAGACTCTGGCAGAGGTTTTACAGTGGCTGAGCACAAAACACAGCAGCAGGATGCAGGACTCAGGGAACCTTGGCCTTTTGCTGACATTCTCTAAGGTCCAGTGTGGTAAAAGATAGCCTAGGTGCGCAGCTTGGTATTTCTATGTGCACCTGGGCCCAGAAAAGGTTCTGGTTTGCTTGTAGCTCCAAAAAGTTTGCTGAGAGCTTGTCATGGCCATTGTCTCCCACTGGTCTGTGCCGGGTTCCTGCCAGAGAGGCCCAGGGCTGGCATATCCAGTAGCCAGCTGTGAAAAGCATTGGTTCAGGACCTAATGACCCTTGCTGGTGGTATGTCTTAAGGGAGAACTCATCAGACCCAGGGCCCAGCTAGGCAAGTTCCACTCTCTGTGATCAGCATTGGCACAGCGGCTTGTGTGCATTGGACAGGGTAGAACTTCACAGTCAGTTGGCCTGGGTGCTGCATATCCTACTCCACTGGGCTATGTTCTACAGGAGGGAGGAAGAGAAGCTTGGAGCATGGACATTTAAAGAGTGGGCTCCCATGAGCCTCTTTTTGGGTCTGGTCAAGGGGCTTAGCCACTTTGTGGGGGGGCATAATCAACTTCAGGGAAGGACTCTCTTAGTCTTCCTCCCTGAGACCAGGGGCTTCCCAGCTTGGAAGAACTTCTACAGAGGTAACTATCAGTCCCACTCAATGTGGACGTGTTGCTCACCTTACTGGGGAGAAATAAAATTGGAATACCCAACAGTGTCTGAGGGATTAGGTTCTGAAGTAGAGGCCACTTTCCCCATACTGAGCTCATGACTAAGAGACTCCTGAAGTAGGGGGTCCCACTAATGTTGTATTTCCAACCTCAGCTGCCTTAACCCACCAATCTTGTACTTTATAGAGGGGTTGGTGGGGTGAGGCCAGTCTGAGGCCACACTACAGCCTTTTTACAGAAGACTCTGTGGGAAGACCATGCAGCTTCAAGAGGAGTTGGAGCAGCTGAAAAGTGTAGGCAAATCTTATGGAGCTTGGGGTTCTTATAGAGCTGCTATCATCTCTAAGCAGGAGGAAGATAATCCTTATACATAGGTTGGCCCCTCCCGCACTACCCAGGCACAGGGAACACAGCCACAAGCAGCAAATAGAGCAGTAGCTCCAGACAAATAGCCCATGGAAGGTTATAAACAATGGTTGATGCAAATCCAAGAAAACTCAGAACAAGCACAAACAGTAGTGGGTGGCAGATAGCCCCAATGCTAGACTCAGCTAGCTACACAAGCAGCACGCCCATAGGAGGAGTCCAGCAGACACCAGACACTGCAGAGAATAAAAACACCCAACAAGACAGACTCTGCACAGTGTCTAATACTCATGATCAAGGTTGACCCTTACAGACAGTCAACCTGTAGGGATAACTGCACTCATGAAAGGACCAACTGTATTCAATACTCACATACAACAGGAGGGTAAACACTACCCTCAAGAAGCATACCTAGGACTGACCTGTGGTGGCGCAGTGGATAAAGCGTTGACCTGAAATGCTGAGGTCGCCGGTTCAAAAACTTGCATTTTTCTGGTCAAGACACATATGGGAGTTGATGCTTTCTGCTTCTCCCCCCTTTCTCTCTCTCTCTCTCTCTCTCTCTCTCTCTCTCACACACACACACACACACACACACACTCTCTCTCTCTCTCTCTTTTCCTCTTTAAAATGAATAAATTATTTTTTAAAGTTTTTTTTAGAAAAGAAGCATACCCAAATGAATGAACAAGAAAAATCCCTAGAAAAAGAACTAAATAAAATGGAAGTAACCAAACTACCAGATGCAGACTTTAAAATAATAATATTTAGGATGCTCAAGATTCTTAGAGCAACGATGGATGCTCACAATTGGATGATCACAATGAGACCTTAAACAAAGAGATAGCAAACATCAAAAAGCACATTGAAATCATAAAAAATAACTAGTCAGAAATGATAAATGCAATATAAGAAATAAAGACTGCATTAGAAGGGATAGAGTGGGGATTTGCCAGCTCTTTAAGCCTCTTACTCTCCAGGCAGTGACAGGGGCAATCTCATAGCTGGATCACCAGGCTGCTAATTCAGGAAGAAGAGACTAGAAGAGAGGCTCCGGGAAAATGAACTCTCCCATTGTCGGAGCCTGCAAATGCTAACAAGCACCGACTACCAATGAGACTGAGGCCTAGTGTATGACATCGCCATAGCAACACATAAACTGGAAATTTCTACCTAAGCATGCCACAGGGGCAGAGCCTGGGGTACAGTGCCACCAGTCAGGAAGAGGAAAAAGAAAGAAAAAGGAAGAAGATAATCTCTCAAAATCAAGAAAAATCCACAGTCTTTATAACATTTTCCACTTTTTTTTATTTCTTTCATTTTTTTTAATTTTGTTTCTTCTTCTACTTTTGTCCTTTTATTCTCTGCTTGTCTTATTTTTTTCTCTTCATCTTGAAATACATTGCCCAGAGGTGTTACATTTCCCATTGTTTTCTTTTTTTTTTCTTTCTCTCTATGAGTGTTACACTCTAAAATCCTTAACAGTCTTCTTTTTTTTTTCTTTTCTTCTTTTTTGTCTTTTTTCTGCCTCTATCTTAGTTTCTCCTTTTCTCTTTCACTATTTCTCTCGTTCAATCTTCACTCAAAAGCAAATTTTATTTTGGATTCAAATTTTTTCTTTGTGGCATATTGTGTGCTTTTTACTTCACTTTTTAACTCATTAGCATTCCCCCCAACCCTGACTCTCCATTCTATGTATTATGTTCCACTTAATACAATAGTATTCTTTTTTTCTTGTTTCCTTCTTATCTCTTTCCCTATATCTCTCATTCAACCATCAATTACAAGCAAATAATTTTATTCTTGATCCAAATTTTTTTTCTGCATTTTGTGGGTCCTTGCCTCATTTTTTGTGCCTTTGTCACTTCTCCTCTACTCAGGCCCTCTGCTATAGGTAGTTTTTGTCCCATTAAATACAAAATAATTCTCAGTTTTTAATGGTATTTTCTCAAAGAAAAAAATAATAATAATAATTTTCTATTTTATTTTATTTTTTTACAGAGAGAGTCAGAGAGAGGGATAGATAGGGACAGACAGACAGGAATGGAGAGAGAGAGAGATGAAAAGCATCAATCATTAGTTTTTCATTGCAACACCTTAGTTGTTTGTTGATTGCTTTCTCATATGTGCCTTGACCATGGGGTTACAGCAGACTGAGTAACCCCTTGCTCAAGCCAGGGACCTTGGGTCCAAGCTGGTGAGCTTTGTTCAAACCAAATGAGCCCATGCTCAAACTGGCCACCTTGGGGTCTCGAACCTGGGTCCTCCATCGGACTGAGCATCTCAGTCCGATGCTCTATCCACTGCACCACCACCAGGACAGGCTAAATTATTTTTTATTGTCTATTTTTTTTACTTTTTATTCTTTATTAATTCTCATTAGTGTTATTAATAAAACCACCCTCAGATGCCATTAAGGAAAAGGAAATCAAATATCATGGATACAAAAGACAGCAATGTAGCACAGATAGATGAGGAAAATCTATAGAAAAAAATTTTAATACATTGGAAAACTTGGAGTTAAATGACAGAGAATTTAAAATAGAAATCCTAAAAATACTCAGAGATATACAAGAAAACACAGAAAGGCAATTTAAGAAGCTCAAAAAACACTCAATGAACATAAAGAATATATTACCAAGGAAATTAAAACTATGAAAACAAATCAGAGATGAAAAACTCAATTTATGAACTAAAAAATGAGGTAACAAGCTTAGCTAATAGAACAGGCCAGATAGAAGAGAGGATTAGTAACATAGAAGACAGGCAACTTGAGGCACAACAGAGAAAAGAGGAGAGAGACTCACGAATATAAAAAAATGAGAAAGCCCTACAGGAATTGTCTGACTCAATCAAAAAGAGTAACATAAGTATAATAGGTATATCAGAAGGAGAAGAGAAAGAAAATGGAATGGAGAACATATTCAAACAAATAATAGACAAGAACTTCCTAAGCCTGTGGAAAGAACAAAAGCCTCGAATTCAAGGAGCAAACAGAACACCGAGTTATCTTAATCCAAAAAACATACTCCAAGGCACATCATACTGAAATTGGCACAAACCAACGACAAAGAAAAAATTCTCAAGGCAGCCAGGGAAAAGAAGAATACAACATATAAAGGAAGGCATATTAGATTATCATCAGATTTTTAAGCAGAAACTCTACAAGCTAGAAGAGAGTGGACCCCAATATTTAAAGTTCTGAAAGACAGGAACTTCCAGCCAAGAATACTATACTCATCAAAGCTATCTTTCAAATACAAAGAAGAAATAAAAACATTTACAGATACAGAAAAAATGAGGGAATTTATCATCAAAAAACCCCCACTTCATGAAATATTAAGGGGGTTTTTCAATCAGATACAAAGAATAAAACAAAACAAAACCACGAGTGAAAGCTCCACCAAGAACACAATAAAATCAAATTAAACTGTGACAACAGAAACAAAAAAGGGGAGAGGACGAAGATTAACAGTAGCAAAGGACGATGGAGTGCAGAAGCACTCATAAGATAGTGTACTACAATGAACATGGAAGGTACCCTTTCCATAACTTAATGGTAACCACCCCTGAAAAAACCACCACAGAAACACATGACTTGAAAAAAAAAGTAACAGAGGAAAGAAGTATGAATTACAACCAAACAAAAACAAATGATAGAAACATAAAAGAGAAGAATCAAAAAAGATACAAAACTAACAGAAAGCAATATATAAAACACTCAATTGTCAATAATTACATTAAATGTAAATGGATTGAGCTCACCAATAAAAAGACACAGAGTAGCAGAATGAATTAAAAAAGAAAATTCAATTGTATGCTGCCTAAAAGAAACACACCTAAACTACAAGGATAAAAAATTCAAAGTGAAAGGCTAGAAAACAATACTCCAAGCAAATAACATTAAAAAAAGCAAGTGTAGCAATATTCATATCTAACAATGCTGACTACAAGACAGCAAAGGTAATCAGAACAAATATGGCCATTTCATAATGGCTAAGGGGACACTGAATCAAGAAGACATAACACTTCTTAATATATATACACCAAACCAAGGAGCACCAAAATATATAAGACAGATACTGACTGACCTAAAAACAAAAACTGACAAAAATACAATCATACTTGAAGACCTCAATACACCGTTGATGGCTCTAGATCATTCATCCAAACAGAAAACCAATAAAGAAATATTGGCCTTGAACGAAACACTAGGGCAATTGGATATGATAGACATCTACAGGACATTTCATCCCAAAGTGAGAGAGTACACATTTTTCTCTCGTGTATATGAAACATTATCAAGAATTGACAATATGTTGAGCCACAAAAATAACATCAGCAAATTCAGAAAAATTGAAATTGTACTAAGCATATTTTCTGATCATAAAGCCTTGAAACTAGAATTCAACTGCAAAAAAGCGGTAAAAAAACCCACAAAAATGTGGAAACTAAAGAACATACTTTAAAAAAATAATTGGGTCAAAGAAGAAATAAGCGCAGAGATCAAAAGATACATAAAGATAAATGAAAATAACAATACAACATATCAGAATTTCTGGGATGCAGCAAAAGCAGTAATAAGAGGGAAGTTCATATCACTTCAGGCATATATGAACAAACAAGAGAGCCCACGTAAACCACTTAACTGCACATCTTAAGGAACTAGAAAAAGAAAAGCAAAGACAACTCAAAACCAGCAGAAGAAAATAAATAATAAAAATCAGAGCAGAAATAAATGAAATAGAAAATGGAAAACTATAGAAAAAATTAATAAAACAAGGAGCTGGTTCTTTGAAAAGATCAACAAAATTGACAAACCCTTGGCAAGTCTCACCAAGGAAAAAAGGGAAAGGACTCATATAAACAAAATCCAAAATGAAAGAGGAGAAATCAGCATAGACATCATAGATATACAAAGAATTATTGTAGAATACTATGAAAAACTATATGCCAACAAATTCAACAATCTAGAAGGAATGGATAAATTCCTAGAACAATACAATCTTTCTAGACTGAGTCATGAAGAAGTAGAGAGCCTAAACAGATCAATAAGCAGGAAGGAAATTGAAAAAACTATTAAAAACCTCCCCTAAAATAAAAGTCCAGGCCCAGATAGCTATACTAGTGAATTCTATCAAGCATTCAATGTCTTCCAAAAAATTGAAGAAGAAGCAATACTTTCAAACACATTTTATTAGGCCTACATAACCCTCATACTGAAACCTGGCAAGGATGGCACACACACAAAAAAACTACATACCAATATCTCTAATAAATACAGATGCTAAAATACTAAAAAAAAAAAAAAATACTAGCAAATCAAATACAACAACGTATTAAAAAAGTAATACATCATGATCAAGCAGGATTCATCCCAGAATCTCAAGGATGGTTCAACATACATAAAATGGTTAATGTAATACACCATATCAACAAAACAAAGAACAAAAACCACATGATCTTATCAATAGACACAGAAAAGTCATTTGATAAAATACAACACAATATTATGTTTAAAACACTCAACAAAATGGGTATAGAAGAAAAATATCTAAACATGATAAAGGCCATTTGTGATAAACCATCAGCTAACATCATATTAAATGGCATAAAACTGAGGACTTTCCTCCTTAAATCAGGAACAAGACAGAGTTGTCCACTCTCTCCACTCTTATTTAACATGGTGGTAGAAGTTCTAGCCAGAGCAATCAGACAAGATAAAGAAATAAAAGGCATTCATATTGGAAAAGAAGAAGTAAAGGTTTCACTTTTTGCAGATGATATGATCCTATACATCAAAAACCCCAAAGAGTCCACAGAAAGATTACTAGAAACAATAAACCAATACAGTAAGGTTGAAGGATACAAAATTAATATACAAAAGTCCATAGCCTTTCTATATGCCAACAACAAAACATTAGAAAATGAACTAAAAAAAAATCCCCTTTATGGTTGCAACAAAAAAAATAAAATACCTAGGAATAAACATAACAAAGAATATAAAGTACCTATATAACAAAAACTACAAAGCATTGTTAAGGGAAATTGAAAAGATACAATGAAATGGAAAAATATTCTTTGTTCTTGAACAGGAAGAATAAATATAATCAAAATGGCCATATTACCCAAAGCCATATACAAAATTAATGCAATTTCCATCAAAATTCTTTTTTTTTTTTAATTTTTTTATTTATTCATTTTTTTTAAATTTTTTTTATTGATTTTTTTTTTTTAGAGAAAGAGGAGTGAGAGAGAGAGACAGAGAGAGAGAGAAGGGGGAGGAGCAGGAAGCATCAACTCCCATATGTGCCTTGACCAGGCAAGCCCAAGGTTTCGAACCGGCGACCTCAGTGTTCCAGGTCGACGCTTTATCCCACTGCGCCACCACAGGTCAGGCTCCATCAAAATTCTAATGACATTATTTAAAGAAATGAAACAAAAAATCATCAGATTTATATGAAACTATAATAAACCTTGAATAGTCAAAGCAATCCTAAGGAAAAAGAATGAAGCTGGGGGCATTACAATACCTGACTTCAAATTATATTATAGAGTCATGACAATCAAAACAGCATGGTATTGTCAGAAAAATAGACACTCAGACCAATGGAACAGAATAGCAATCCCAGAAATAAAACCACATATATCTGGTCAAATAATTTTTGATAAAGGGGCCAGCAACACACAATGGAGAAAAGAAAGCCTCTTCAACAAATGGTGCTGGGAAAACTGGAAGGCCACATGCAAAAGAATGAAACTTGACTACAGTTTGTCCCTTTGTACTAAAATTAATTCAAAATGGATCAAAGACCTAAATATAAGACCTGAAACAATAAAGTACATGGAAGAAAACATAGGTACTAAACTCATGGACCTTGGTTTTAAAGAGCATTTTATGAATTTGACTCCAAAGGCAAGGGAAGTGAAGGCAAAGATAAATGAATGGGACTACATCAGACTAAGAAGTTTTTGCACAGTAAGAGAAAATGACAACAAAATAAACAGACAGCCAACTAAATGGAAGATGATATTTTCAAACAACAGCTCAGATAAGGGCCTAATATCCAAAATATACAGAGAACTCATAAAACTCAACAACAAACAAAGAAACAATCCAGTAAAAAAAAAAATGGGAAGAGGACAAGAACAGACACTTCTCCCAGAAAGAAATACAAATGGCCAACAGATATATGAAAAGATGCTCATCTTCATTAGTTATTAGAAATATGCAAATCAAAACTATAATGAGATACCACCTCACACCTGTTAGATTAGCTATTATCAATAAGACATATAATAGCAAGTGTTGGAGAGGATGTGGAGAAAAAGGAACCCTCATCCACTGTTGGTGGGAATGTAAAGTAATACAACCATTATAGAAGAAAGTATGGTTGTTTCTCAAAAAACTAAAAATAAAACTAGTATATGACCCAGCAATTCCTCTACTGGGTATATACCCCCAAAACTCAAAAACATTGGTACATATAGACACATGCAGCCCCATGTTCATTGCAGCATTGTTCACAGTGGCCAAGATATGGAAACAATCAAAAAGCCCTTCAATAGATAACTGGATAAAGAAGAGTGGTACATATATATACTATGGAATACTACTCAGTCATAAGAAATGATGACAGCGGATCATTTACAACAGCATGGATGGATCTTGATAACATTATACGGAGTGAAATAACTAAATCAGAAAAAACTAAGAACTGCATGATTCCATACATAGTTGGGACATAAAAATGAGACTCAGAGACATGTACAATAGTGTGATGGTTACGGGGGAGGGGAGAAGAAGGAGGGAGAGGGGGGAGGGGAGGGGCACAAAGAAAACAAGATAGAAGGTGACAGAGGACAATTTGACTTTGGATGATGGGTATGCAACATAATTGAATGACAAGATAACCTGGAGATGTTTTCTTTGAACATATTACCCTGATTTGTCAATGTCACCCCATTAAAATTAATAAAAAAAAAACCTTAAATGTAAGTTCCAAAACTATAAAAATCTTGGAAGAAAACATAGGCAGTAGAGCTTATATCTCTTGTAGCAATATTTTTGCCGATATAGCTCCTCTGCCAAGTGAAATAAATAACAAAATAAACAAATATCAAACTTAAAAGCTTTACACAGCAAAAGACACTATTAACAAAATAAAAAGACGGCCCATTTAATGGAAGCAGATATTCACCAATACATCTGATAAGGGATTAAAAAGCAAAATTTGTAAGGAACTTCTAAAACTCAACACCAGGAAGACAAACAATCCAATTTAAAAATGGGCAAATGTCCTGATTAGATACTTCTCCAAAGAGGACATACAGATGGCCAATAGGCATATGAAAAAATGCTCAATGTCACTAATCAGAGAAATGCAAATTAAAACCACAATGAGATACTAACTCACATTTGTCAGAATGGCTCTCATTAACAACTCAACAAAATACAAGTGTTGTCAAGGGTGTAAAGAAAAGGGAATCTCCCTGTACTGCTGGGTGGGAATGCACTCTTGCAGCCACTGTGGAAAACAGTATGGAGATTCCTCATAAAATTAGTAATGGAACTGCCTTATGACCCAGCTATCTCACTTCTAGGAATATATCCTAAGAATCTCAAAACACTAATTCAAAAAAAGATATGCACCCACATGTTCATTGTAGCACTGTTTACAATGTCCAAGATCTGGACACAGCCCATAACCTTCAGTGGACAAGTGGATAAAAAAGAGGTGGTACATTTACACAATAGAGTGCAATATGGCTGTGAAAAAGAAAACCTTACTTTTTGTGATGGCATGGATGGACCTGGAGATTATTATGCTAAGCAAAATAAACCAGGCAGAGAAAGACAAATTTATATGATGTTGTTGGGGACCAAAAAGCCAACAGGGTTTTGGAGTTTAGATTTCTTGGGGACAGAGCTGTGGGGAACTAGATGTAAGCTGACAGTCTGCCCAACCCCCCACCTCACTTGCCTGATTAAGTTGCAAAAGGCTAAGCCCTTCCCCACATCTCCATGTTAGCCAATACTCATCCCATACCCCATGTCCCCCAGAAAGACTGGAGGCAAGTTTCTTCTATCCTGTTTTGTGTAAAGTTAAGATGTTATGAATGGTGTGGGTTTTCTGCACTTGGTAAAATTCTTGGGTTGCCTTGGAAATGTAATCAGAGATCTCATTGATTTGCTAATGGCCCACTTTGTCCTATAAATAAAGCAAGATGTGCTTTTTGGTGTGCTCTCTTCTTGCCAGCAGCAATTGTAAAGCCCTCCCAAACCCATTCTTTAATTCTTTAAGTGTATTTTCTTAATTCTGCACTGTTCCCACTCTGGACCTAGAATTACTAGTTGCGCTGGTTTATGACATGATGTCACTTAAATGTGGAATCTAATGAACACAATAAACTAAGGAACAAAATAGAAACAGAGGCAGGGTCACAGGGAACAGATGGACAGCTATAAAAGTAAGGGAGAAGATGAAGCAGGATCAAAGAAGAAGAAGGGATTAACCAAATTATATATACATAACACATAGAAACAGACAACAGGATTGCAAATCCCAGAGGACAATGGGGGTGTGTGTGGTAGAGGTGGGAGGGGAAAAAGGGGGTGAAATAGGAATGGCATGGGGAAAAAATGTGTGGGTATGAGTGTGTTATATTGAGTGGGACCCTTGAAAACATGTCAACACAATAAATTAAATATAAAGATAAAAAAAGACTTTTGTGCTTTCAAGCTTCATTTTATAAAAGCTACTTCTTCCTTGAATATTTCTCTATTTCCTCTTTTGGGGAGTATATTTCCCTTTTTTAAATTTTCATCTGATTTTATTGAAATGTATCACCTGCTGTTGTTCTCAGTGAAGTTGTTTTCCCCATAGCTTTTAAGGTCCCAAAATAATGTTAAATTCTCATGAGGAATCCTAATCAGCATGTTCAGGAAATAAGCTTCTATACTCAGATAGTTTTATAGCTGACTTAATCTTAATTTTAAAGAATTTAGCTTTAGTTCAAAACACATCTTTCATAGATTTGTCAAGTATAATGTGTGTTCCTTATATATGCAAATACAGTGGATGAGTATTGTTAAACCTAATCCGGAGGGACCCGAAACATGGAAGACACGAACAAAGTCTGTCGATTACACATCAAAGCTTTATTGTCTAGCTTGGCCAAGCAGTGGCCAACAGAAGTCTGAGGGAGAGTGCGCTGACCCTTTGTTCTACCTAGTTTTTTAGTATTATAAGTGGGAAGTACAGAAGCAAAAATTGTAATTAGGAGCCCTTTATCACTATTGGTTATAGTCATATGTCCTTTAACATGATAGGACCATGTTCAATTTGCAAGCCATACATCCTTTTGGAGAAAACAAAATTTACAAGCCAATACAATGGTAGAAAGATGTCTCTTTACATATTAAAAGGCATTCCTATATTATCTAGTGTTTATCTGCCATCTCTCTCTCCAGAGTCACATGTGTTAACCACATGCATTTACATAGGAGAGGTAATTTCTCTGGGGACAAATGCCCGCAAATGGCTCATTGCTATAAGAAAAGGTTTATTTTGGCTTTTCTCTCCCTGTACCTGTCTAGCCATTCACCCCTTTCCCCACAGGTGTGGTGGAATGTCTGGGAATCCATGTTTTCCTCCCCTTTGCATTTACAATACAGTGCCAAGGGCCATCCTGGTTATGCCAATTACACAGTACAGAGACTATTTCTCACAATTTCTCTGCACACCTTAACCCAAATTAATAAAATGCTCTTCAAGTCTCTTAAAATATGAATATTGATTCTGTAGCTTTTGGTACTTTACAACACCTGCAGGTGAGGTGGCTCAGTGGCTCCTCATTCCCCCCCCTGAATGGGAGGATAAGACATGGTATCTACTGAGGGGAGAGGCTGGTAGGTGGGTGGTTAGGCCCAGCACCTGTCCTCTGGATATAAAAAAAACACCCTGTTTATATTTCAATCCCCAACAAGTTCCCCTTTTGTATTTATTAAAATTTCAAATTTGTGTGTTGTGATTCATACTCATCTGAATTCCCATGTTAGGATTTGGAGGCAGACTGGAAAAATGTAAAATAAACAACAATATTAAAACAGCCAATGCTAATAGATATTATAACAAGAGTCATAATACAATGAAGTGATTAAAACCTATTGATTACTAAGCAAAGTCTTAACTAATACAACAGAATTTAAAATAAAAATTTTAGTCTTAAATGTCCTTAATATGTTAATGTAATTTCACCAAGTCCATGTTGACACTGTCACTGCTTCATATTATTTGTAAATGTAACCCAACCCCACTTCAGTCTGAGAAGTGTCCCAAGGAGCAGGAGTCACACACATTCAGGAAAAGTTCACAAGGCCCTGGAGTTGTGGTCACATTTCCATGCTTTGCAGCTAGATTCCAAGTCCCAATGACCACTGCTTCTAGCTGGTAACAATTCAGGTAGACTGGAAAAAACATCTGCAGCACATATGGAGATGGAGCTTCTGTTTTCTTTAAACTGGAGGGTGAATCCAGGGTGCTTTCTCTGTAGCTCTGCAATCATGGCATGGTGAAGAGAAACTGTGGATACACTATCCTGGGAAGCAGAGGTAAATTCATCTAAATTAGGAGTAAGTCCTAGCCTAAAATAGCCATGGGGCATTGAGGCAAGAGAAATAAAGGAAACACTACATATTAAACAAAGCAGCAGAAAATTAGGCTATCAACACCCACAACAGATATCTTTGAGGGATGAATAGAAAAAACCTGAATATTCAAGCAAGGCATAGTAAGTGGCCCTTGTGTCCATAGAAAGGAGATCAGTTTACCTGTTACTTGGAAGAAATACCCTAGGCTCATCCACAGCGATGTGAGATGGGGCCGATGGCCCTGGGAACCTTTAGTCTTCAGTGACAAGCCTCAGTAGGCTGGCAAGGTCAGGTCACAGGTAGCCGGAGCAGGGCTAGAAGAGACTGAACCCTCCCTTGGAGGAGTGAGGAAGCAGCTTACCTTCCAGTGTCCCTTTTTCCCATAGTAAAGACATGTCCCTGGTGGGGGCCGAGAAGCCTGGCAGGCTTTAGTTCAATGACCTTCCTTTCCACTCTTGAAGCAGGGCCCTGATGGAGTCCTATGAAGCCCCATCGGGGCATTGGAGCCTTTATGGGTGTATGCCAAGAGCTGGTATTTTGCCTGATCTCTTTTGGGGCTCTGTCTGCCTTTTCTGTTCCTCTCTTGGTCATTATAGACCTTAAATGCCATTCTCAGAAGAGCTTGTTGAGGGGTTTGAGGGTCCCCATCTATCTATATAAACTTTTCTGTATACCTAGGGCTGATTGGAAAAAGACAAAACAGCATTATTAGCTGGATCAAATAAAAGAGGGTAGAAGTTTGCAGGAAGAGAAAAGAAGTTTGGCATCTCCTGTAGGATTCCAGAGTCTCTCAGCTGCTGAATAAACCTGTACATCAGCATTCAAAAGAAAATTTTTTTAAGTAAACAGCATGATAAAATAGATTTGCAGGAGTTCCAGGATATGACTCCTTCCCCTCCTTTTTTAAGATTATTTATAATTGACCTTTAAGCATTTGTTGAGCACACTTTATAATACCTTTACTTCAAAATTGTAAGAAATACTTGTCTTTATGTTAATTTAACAAAACATAGTAAATACATTTTCAAGTAACATTTCCATACTTATTAAAACATTTCTACCCCATTAATTAACAGGCAAATTAAAGAGCACAATAAGGCTGGAAAATTCCAGTGTGGCTTTTATTATTTTCCTATATTATTCATGAAAATCTACACCTTTGTTAGGTAGATCTACTCTGCTTCAAGCTTTGCAGCTTGCAGCAGCAGCTTGAAGTTTGAAACAATTTAGACAAAATTAGCAAGTTTTTAGGATTCACATTCTATTCTATTTAAATTTAAATGAGTGTGCTATATTTATTCCAATTAAAATTAGAAATTTGTAGGGATGATATCATCTTATTTTTTCAATATTAAAGCCGGCATTTCCAATTTTTGCATGCAAGAACTTAAGACATCATATTTAGATAACATTAAACAAAGACCAAACACAAACAAGAATCAGACAAGGTAGACAAATCAGAGAGAAACCTGGGATTTTAGAGATTAGAACTTGGCTTGCTTGATCTTTATGCAGGGTTATTATGATAGGAACAAAAAGATAGAAACTAACAGAACTCTCTCAAAAAGGTTCAAGATCGACCATTTATGAGAATCTGTTTAGCCACATCCAAACAGGAATTCCCTTCGCTTTCATTTCAGGCATAGAACAGTAAAGAAATAAAATGAGTTTAGAGAAAGAGAATAATTGGAAAAAAATCTGTATTTTTCCCAAACTCTAAGTATTTCTACTTACTAAAGAAAATCAGATAATAACACAACTTTAAAAAGCATCTTAGTCTTCTAATCATTCATAAATTCTAATAGCTGCTACAACCAGAAGCCAAAATTCCTCAATTTCAACCCCCGCTGAAAGGCAGGTTTAGCTTATTTGGGAGGGGAATATTTTCCCGCTCCTCTTCTGGGACTGAGATTCCCTGGCAAGGAGGACAAAGGTCAGCCTGCTTGCTTCACCTTGGAGGCACAGGGCGGGGCAAGCCGTGAGGCCAGCATGAACCCTAGTCTGCGGGCGGCCTTGTCCCTGCCACTTTACCGGCTCTCGGCTCATCGCCCCTGCCTGGGAAAGCCAGCCTTCTGCTCTTTGGAGCCAAGATTTCCAAGGGCTGGAGACAAAGGCTTTGGGAGCAGAGGGCTGCAGAGCCACAAAGTTTAAAATGGCCATAGCCGCCTGGCCAAGGCACATGTGGGAGTTGATGCTTCCTACTCCTCCCCTCTTTTCTCACTGTCTCTCTCTCTCTCTCTCCTCTAAAATGAATAAATAAAATAAAATAAAATGGCCATAGCCGTGATATTCCTATCTTCTGAGTTACTCTCAGATTCCAAGCTTTTACATTTACATTCCTCTGTTTCTACCTCATTCTGATTAAACAACTTATTCTCAAATAAAAACATTTGTACAAAAAGAAAAAGGTTCCTCACTTTTGAACCTAGTACTGCCATAGTTATTTACTCCCAAATTATTACTGTACTTAAAAGCTTCACTCTCTAAAAAGCTTCCCACCACATTGTACTTAAAAGCTTCACTCTCTAAAAGCTTTAACTTATTTCATGTACTCACTCCTGGAGGAGTTTCATTACTCTTCGCTTTCCCTTCTGCCACCCATGTCTGGCTGTGGGGAGAATAGAGCCAAGACAAATGCAGTGACAAAAAAAAACCCAGACAAACAGCAAAAACAGATAGACAAACAGGCGCCACTCTTCCCTCGAGCTCGGAATATCTAAACTCAAACGGGGTTCTCTAAAAGCAGGATGCCCTCCCAAATCTCCTAACCTCGCGTCCGAGGGGTGATGGCCACCGGCCCCTTCCCGGCCTATCAGCCAGGGCTTACGTGGCAACCAAATGGTCATGACCTTGTTCTACTTACACGGGATTGAACAAGAAAGCTCCGGTGTGCAGACCAACGGCGGTCCCTCGATCACGGATGAGCCCCCAAAATGTTAATCCTAATCCGGAGGGACCTGAAACATGGAAGACACGAACAAAGTCCATTGATTATACATCAAAGCTTTATTGTCTAGCTTGGCCAACCGGCGGCAACTCCAACAGAGGTCTGAGGCAGAGCGCGCTGGCCCTTTGTTCTACCTAGTTTTTTATAGTATTGTAAGTGGAAAGTACAGAAGCAAAAATTGTAATTAGGAGCCCTTTATCACTCTTGGTTATAGTCATATGTCCTTTAACATGATAGGACCATGTTTAATTTGCAAGCCATACATCCTTTTGGAGAAAACAAAATTTAAAAGCCAACACAATGGTAGAAAGATGTCTCTTTACATATTAAAAGGCATTCCCATATTATCTAGTGTTTATCTGCCATCTCTCTCCAGAGTCACATGTGTTAACTACACGCATTTACATAGGAGAGGTAGTTTCGTGGGGACAAATGCCCGCAAATGGTTCATCGCTATAAGAAAAGGTTTATTTTGGCTTTTCTCTTCCTGCACCTGGCTAGCCATTCACCCCTGTTCCCACAGGTGTGGTGGAATGTCTGGGAATCCATGTTTTCCTTCCCTTTGCATTTACAATACAATGCCAAAGGCCATCCTGGTTATACCAATCACATAGTAAGAGACTATCACAATTTCTCTACACACCTTAACCCAAATTAATAAAATGCTCTTCAAGCCTCTTAAAATATGAATACTGATTCTGTAGCTTTTGGTACCTTACAACACCTGCGGGTGAGGTGGTGCAGTGGCTCCTCAAGTATGTTAGTCTTTTCTCATTAAGATAAGGTATCATTAAAACAATCAAATGTTACAATGAACAGCAAAAAAACAATGGCTGCAGGGGCAAGTAAACTGTTAAAATATGTTGAAAATATTAACCTTTCTGCCTTTCCATGGAATGACCATGGAATTCTTGGAATGTTCTGTGTGGTTTGATTTTTGTAAGTATTCTTTTTCATTCACAGGTAGCTGTCCTTATCCAGGTGCTGGGCTTCTAAAGAGCAAGACTGTCTCCATCACCATAGCTCCCCTTGCCCCACTCAAGGGCATGTCTTTGGTCCCTCTGCCGCAGCAGCTACTGAGGTCATCCTAATCCATTTTTCTTATTTACTCTTAATAAGCTCCTGTGTGCTGGGCACATATCTTATCAAACTTTCAGGAACTTTGCTCAAAATTATATTAGGCTCTAAATCAATATCTAAGATATTTTTCTTAGCACATCAACCTCCTGACCGCAACATTGACTTCTATGTTCCTGGAAGCCTTCTGGATATTTGAGGTTGCCACATTAACAAATGCAATGTGTTCAGGCAGTTTGAGTCATGTGGGTTAGGTGTAAATATATCTGGTTTGTTTAGATATTACAGATATTTTGTAAATTAAACAATGCTGTTTTGGTAACTGAGTTTTGAAGTGTTGTCTTTGAAAGCTAGTTTACATAAAGCAATAAATAGTCCAGATAGGACTAGGAATCTTTTACTCCAGTAATAACATTGCCTATTTCCATTTATTAAATACTAACTACCTCAACTACTTGGTTTTGCAATGATTTCCAATGAAGCACAGTACTCCTGATTTCTTTAAGACATATAACCAAAGAATAGGTGGACACCCATAGCTTTTCATATAGTTTCACTGTCCCACATCAGAGCTATGACTTTCATATTGAAGATTTTTTAGAAATAGATAACCTCTATTCCCTTTTGAGACTTAAGATGTAACATACCACATGAGAGGTTGACAGTTGTCATTGTTTCCTTACTAAGATACATATAGCATTATTGATTATTATTAGGTGGTCAGAATTAGTTTTTAATGCTGAAAGAAGTAGAATATTTCCTGCTTAATGTTTTAGCACAGAACAATTATACAATATACTAGAAGATATATGTGATAGTAGAATATAGTATTTATTTTCATACATACTATATATATATCCTAACCAACATATACATATACACATGCATACATATATCTTACTTTATAAGAAGTAGGATAAGAAGCAATCTATATGTTTCATAAGTAACATTTTTCAGCCAGATGCTGATCTTGAAATGTATTCATTTCCACCTGACCCACTTTTTCAAAAATTTTTTCTGTAACAATTTTTCTAAGCATTCATAACTTCAACACCCCCTAAATCGATATACAGATATACAAAAAAATGCTTTAGTAATATTTTTCATGCCTGCTAAAAGGATTAGTTCAATAATTCTACAGAGATAAAACAGTGAAATCTGTAGTTTCTGCTCATACCAAAGCCTTTGCCACCTGCTAAAGAAAAGGCACCGCCCTGGCCAGTTGGCTCAGTGGTAGAGCGTCGGCCTGGCGTGCAGAAGTCCCAGGTTCAATTCCCGGCCAGGGCACACAGGAGAAGTGCCCATCTGCTTCTCCACCCCTATCCCTCCTTCCTCTCTGTCTCCCTCTTTCCCTCCCGCAGCCAAGGCTCCATTGGAGCAAAGGTGGCCTGGGCGCTGGGGATGGCTCCTTGGCCTCTGCCCCAGGCGCTAGAATGGCTCTGGTCACGACAGAGCGATGCCCCAGATGGGCAGAGTATCACCCCCTGGTGGGCGTGCTGGGTGGATCCTGGTCGGGCGCATGCAGGAGTCTGTCTGACTGCCTCCTCGTTTCCGGCTTCAGAAAAATGCAAATAAATAAATAAATTAATTAATTAATTAAAATGAAAAGGCACCAAAGGTACTGGGGGGCTTAGGTAACAGCAAGTGTGATGGCTTCCCCTGCTTTTCACGGAAGGACAGGTCACATCCTTTCCAGAATTCACTCAAGTTCTGGTCCATACAATCAAGGAAACTGTGGTGTTGGTCACTTTATAATCATACACTGAGTTGAGCTTCATATTTTTCTCTACAAAATCAAGGACTATGACCACAGTATAGTGAGTGACAGGGAGAGAGAAGACTGAAAAAAACAAAGAGAAAAAAGACAGCATTATAATGGACTTGGTGTGATTATTATAAATCTGTGTTTATAGAGAAATCGTAACACCACAGGCCTTGTGAGATAAAATTTTTGTTAACTCACTCTACTCCAAAAGGCTGAAGATTTTTGTTATTGGAAGAAAGAAGATAGACACAATCTTTAATTCAAGATATGCAAATAGTTTAAAATATATATATGGCCTTGGCCAGGGGCCTCAGTGTATAGAGGGTCAGCCCAGCACGCCGAGGTCACAGGTTTGATATGCAGTTAGGGCACGTACCAAAAGCAACCAATGAGTGCATAACTAACATGGAAAAATGAAGTGGAACAATGAGTTGATACTTCTCTCTCTCTCTCTTTTCCTTCCCCTCCCTTTATTTCTTTCTCCCCCTCAAATCAATGGAAAAAATTTTAAATATATATGAAACCCTTTCATATTTATTTATACTAGAAAAGATATTTAAGAATGTTTACAGTAGCACTTTTATAAAAACCAAGAACTAGAAATATGTTAAATATCTATGGATATCCAAACTGATAAATTAATTTGGTCTTTTTAAATAGTGATTATGCAGTAAAAATGAATGAAGTGGAGCTACATATAACATGGATAAATCTATGTAACAAAACATTAAGGGAAAAGGCATGTTAAGATGACTACACGTGGCCCTGACCAACTGGCTCAGTGGTAGAGTGCCAGACCAGCATGTGGATGTCCCAGGTTTGATTCCTGATGAGGGCACACAGGAGAAGTGCCCATCTGCTTCTCCACCGTTCCCCCTCTCCTCTCTCTTTCTCTTCTTTTCTTCCCTTCCTGCACCCATGGCTTGATTGAAGTGAGTTGGCCTGGGGTGCTGAGGATGGTGCCATGGCTTCACCTCAGCCGCCTAGAAGAGCTTGGTTGTTGAATAACAGAAAAACGCTCCAGAGGGACAAAGCATCACCCCCTAATGGGCTTGCTGGGTGGACCCCAGTCGGAGAGCATGCTGGAGTCTGTCTCCCCACCTCCCCTCCTCTCACTGAATAAAAAACAATAACATAAAATAAATGACTACATAAAATGACATATATCATATATATATTATTTATAAAAAATATATATGGCATACATTTACAGATAGTAGTTAAGTGGCTACCTCTGGCTAGGAAGCAGAATTAAGTGATAGAAAGAATCACATAAGAAGGAACATTATTGGTAATTTAAACACACACACAATGTCACTCCATAAATTTAATTTCTAAATTAAAATATCTTGTGAAAAATGAGTAATAAACATATACACAAAGGTAAATGCACAAACACTCAGGCATTCATAGGCCAATTTAAATACTATGTCAAATATGATTGGTCTAATTGTACATATGTGTGTATTGAAAATAATCTAACACAACCAGTTTTTAATTTATTTTTTATCAGTTCTGCAATATTTATTAAATCTATTACTCTTTTCTGAACTTTTTTTACTAATTCATTTTTACTTAGGTAAATAATTGTTTATTCAAGCGTTTTATTTATTATGGTTTTTTATTTATTTACTTATTTTTAGAAAGAGGCGGGAGACAGAGATCTGAACATCGAGCTGACCAGGGTCAAACCAGCAACCTCCGCACTCAGGAGTATGATCCAGCCAACCAAACTATCCAGCCAGGGCTTAATTTGTTTCTTTTTTTGAGAGACAGAGAGGAAGAGGGGGAGCGAAGCATTCATTTGTTGTTCCGTTCAGTCACGCATTCATTTGTTGCTTCCCATGTGTGCTCTGACTGAGGATTGAACCTGCAACCTTGCCCTTTCTGGATGAAGCTCTTAACCAACTGAGGTAACAGGCCAAGGCTGAATATTTTTCAATTTTAATGAGTCAAGAAGAGGAAAATATGTTTTTTAAAAAAACTCTTATTCTATAGTAAGATGTTTAAAGTTGCTTTTCACTTTTTTCTTTTCCCTCTCTATCTTCACCTGAATATCCACCTACTTTTGTTTATATGCTAGCAGAAAGTAAAAAGTATAGATGAAATGTAAACAAGTGGGACCCCCACCATTTTTTTTTTTTTTACAGAGACAGAGAGTCAGAGAGAGGGATAGATGGGGACAGACAGGAACAGAGAGAGATGAGAAGCATCAATTATTAGTTTTCCGTTGTGACACCTTAGTTGTTCATTGATTGCTTTCTCATATGTGCCTTGACCATGGGGTTATAGCAGACCAAGTAACCCCTTGCTTGAGCCAGTGATCTTGGGTCTAAGCTGGTGAGCTCTGCTCAAACCAGATGAGCCTGCGCTCAAGCTGGGGACCTCGGGGTATCTAATCTGGGTCCTCTGCATCCCAGTCCGATGCTCTATCCACTGTGCTACCGCCTGGTCAGGCTCCCCACCATTTTTAAAATAATGTCTGACTTCATGTCTTTGTACCTTTCACTCTTTCCACTACTGTCACCTCACTGTGATTAGTAGGAAGCCCAGCTCTAACACAGGGAGCACCCGGGGCATAAACTTCTCTGAGTATCACCGTGAGCTGTCGGCTTCCCCCACTCTCACCCTGTGTTCTGACCACTATGACTGAGGGTCTCCTTCACCACTGCTTCACACCGAGCTCCTCTCGTTTCTGAATGTTATTCTCCAGAGGATCAGGTCGCTGAGACTTGCTGTTTCTCCAGTCCATTATCAGAACACCCTCAGCACAGCCACATCAATTTCTCCAGGCATCTATTCCAACAGATGACTTGTACACTGAAAGTAGTATATTCCTTACTATATTATTTTAGAAGTATCCTTGGAGGCATGTTCTTTCTTGTATCTTTCTCCTAAAACAACCTCTTTTAGGTTTCTTTTGTTTTAGTTGTCGTTGCCTCTCTTTACCACTACAGTATCTGAATATCTGTGAAAGCTTTTTCTGTGTGTTGGATCTCAAAGTCACCAGAGTCCTACTCTGCTGTATATGTGTGTATACACACACAGGCACACACATACACACACACATATACATATACATATAATACATACATATAGATATACATACACATAGATACATACATATAATACATACATATAGATACACAAACATACATATACAGCAGAGTTGAGTATTTGTTTTGAAAAAATCTTTAAATAAATTTGTATTCTCTATGTATAAGTGTGTTTCTATTTTATTTGTTAGTTAATTTTGTTCATTACAAAAAAGTCTAAATGCATTAATGACTTAAATGGTAAACACAAAACTATGAAAATCCTAGAAGAACACATAGGGTAAAATCTCAGACATTTCTCATAGCAATTACTTTACTGATATAACATTGTGGCAAAGGAAACAAAAAAAATTGAACAAATAGAACTATATCACATTAAAATGTTTTGGCACAGCAAAGAAAACCATCCACAAAACAAAAAGACAACATACTGAATCAGAGAACATATTCGGTCATACATCTGATAAAGGGATTATTATACAAAATTTATAAAGACCTTACACAAGACCAATAAAACACACACTCTTAAACAAAAAGGGGAGCAGGACCTGAATGAGCACTTCTCCAAAGAAGACATACAGATGTCCAAAGACATATAAAAGAGATGCTCAGTGTCACTAATCATCAGTGAAATACAAATTAAAACCATGATGAAATGTCATCTCACACCTGTCAGAATGGCTATCATCAATAGACCAACAAATAATATCTGTTGGTGAGAATGTGGAGAAAAGAAAATCCTTGAACACTATTGGTGGGAATGCACCCTGGTGAAGCCACTGTTGAAAGCTGTGTGGAGTTACCTCAAAAATTAAAAATAAAATTGTCTTATGACCCAACAATTTCATTTCTGGCCATATAGCTAAATAAACTTAAAACACTAATATGAAAGAATATATGTACCCCTATTTCATTGCCAAATTATTTACAAGAGACAAGATCTGGAAGCAGCCCAATTGTCCATCATGAGATGAGTGAATAAAAGTTGTGGTGCTTTTACACAATGAAATACTACTCAACCATAAAAAGAAGGAAAACTTACCCTCTGCTACAGCATGAATGGACCTCAAAATTATTATGTTAAGTATAGTAAGCCAGTCAAAGAAAGACAAGTACCATATGATTTCACTTATATGTGGAATCTCATCAACAAAATAAACTAACAAACAAAATAGGAAGAGGCTCAGAGAGAACAAACCGACAGCTGTCAGAAGATGGGGCTTTGGGGGGCTGGGGAAAAAAAGGTGAAGGAATTAAGTAAAAAACAAAGAAAAACTTAGACAACAGTATGTGATTCCCTGAGGGAAGGGGGGTAAGAGAGGTAAAACAGGGTAAAAGTGGGGGGGGGAGTAGAGGGGACAGGAGCTGATTTGCTTAGGGGTGGTAAGCAATATGATATATATGATGTATATAAAAGTGACAAGAAAATTATAGAAATTCTGCTTTTTGTCCAAATTTTAAAGTTAAAATGAAAACAAAATCAAATTTATTTTTAAGTGGTTGCAGAATGCCTTCTTTGGATATTTTTTAGAAAATACTCCATATCATAGATACTCGTGGTTGTGAGTATGCAGCACTGTAAGCAACTTTTATTATATTCCCTGTGAGAGAAAAACAGACTGGCTTAAAGAGAAATTAATTTGTTTTCCTTTAAACTTGTATTTTTTAAAAAATTGAAAATGGAGATGAAAATACTCATGTGGCTTTAAAAGTATTTAGAAACACTATTAAAAAGAAAATGAAATAATTGTTAATATTTTATGGATAAAATACACATCCTTAAAGCCTGCATGTTTTCAATGATTATACTTTTCTCCTAACAGAAGAACTATATAACACACTTTGTAAAATTAGCTGAGAAATTTGATGACTATAACTAACAAACATTTTTAAATGAACATTTTAAATAAGATAATTTGCATATCCTTGATAAGAGAAACATTTTCCATTTGTATTTGGCCTACTTGTGACAGATAAAATGCATTCTAAGCACCATTGCAAACCAGTAATCCTGAGAGTAAGTTCAGTAAAATCCACTGTCTCCCCTGTGTCTATAGATCAGGACTGCTCAATAGAAATACCATGCAAAATCAAAACGGCAATGAGATACCACCTCACACCTGTTCGATTAGCTGTTATTAGCAAGTCAGGTAATAGCAAATGTTGGAGAGGCTGTGGAGAAAAAGGAACCCTCATACACTATTGGTGGGAATGTAAAGTAGTACAACCATTATGGAAGAAAGTATGGTGGTTCCTCAAAAAACTGAAAATAGAACTACCTTATGACCCAGCAATCCCTCTACTGGGTATATATCCCCAAAACTCAGAAACATTGATACGTAAAGACACATGCAGCCCCATGTTTATTGCAGCATTGTTCACAGTGGCCAGGACATGGAAACAACTAAAAAGCCCATCAATAGATGACTGGATAAAGAAGATGTGGCACATATACACTATGGAATACTACTCAGCCATAAGAAATGATGACATCGGAACATTTACAGCAAAATGGTGGGATCTTGATAACATGATACGAAGCGAAATAAGTAAATCAGAAAAAACCAGGAACTGCATTATTCCATACGTAGGTGGAACATAATAGTGAAACTAAGAGACATTGATAAGAGTGTGGTGGTTACGGGGGGAGGGGGGAATGGGAGAGGGATAGGGGGTGGGAGGGGCACAAAGAAAACAAGATAGAAGGTGACAGAGGACAATCTGACTTTGGGTGGTGGGTATGCAACATAATTGAACGACAAGATAACCTGGACTTGTTATCTTTGAATATATGTATCCTGATTTATTGATGTCACCCCATTAAAAAAATAAAATTAAAAAAAAAAAAAAAAAAAAGAAATACCATGCAAGACACAAAAGTGAACCACACATTATTTTACCTTTTTTAATAGCCACATTGAAACAAAAAACATAAACCAATACTAATTGTAATAATAAACTTTATTTAAACATATATGTTAAAATGTACTTTTTTGCCATGTGTTTAATATATAATTATTGAGACATTTTACATTTTTTTCTTGCTAATTTGTGACGTATAGTGGATGACTTATACTTACAGGGCATCTCAAATATCAGACTAATCCTACAAACGCTCAAGGTCACGTGTCTAATGGCTTCCCTATCAAACAACATAGCTCTTCTATTTAGCTCCAGTTTTCAACTGGTACTGATAAATCACTTGATTAAAAATGTACAAGTTTGATCCTGCATAAGCATATAAGTGTAGAGAAATGAAAGCATATAAATGTAGGTAAATTAAAGCTTTCTCTTGCTGAAGTAAACAGTAGATTCTGGTTTTGGTTAAATTCAATAACTATTTTATTATATTTAATTTTAAACCATTACATTTTTACTTGATGCCACTGTGATTCTATATTAGGAAACCCACCTACTTTCAGATGTTAACTGAACAAAGTTCCTGAAGTAACAATACATTTTTGTAATTTCCACAATAAAAACTACTATCCTTCTAACAGAAAGTTCAGCGCCATGTTTAAGAGAGATAAGCTTCATAATTTAGATCAGAATAGAGCTTGCCTGTGTCACAGGCACAGAGTCATCCTTTTAATGAGGAAGCCTTAGAAATCTTAGATAATGGTTGGCAAATAGAATGTCAACAATCTGAAGAGTACTTACAGCATTTACCAATCTCTACATTATATCTGTTTGGTTGATTGATTGGGTTGTAGCATGCTGACATGTTATATTTAGAGTCCTACTGACTTCCTGAAGACTTCTTAATTTTAAAGAATGTCTTTTTTGAGTTTTGCCATTTTATATTTCTTTAATATTGTATATAGTTGTTTTTGGAGAATAAATTAAGTAAATATGCCCAGTATTTCTGTGTTTATTTAGACAACCTAACTAAGCTATCATGTCCCAAATTTTGTGATCAACCATTAAGTGCTTTAAATGTTACTGGTTCGAGATTTAAAGCAATTAAGTGAACAGTAACGTATCAATGGCCACACTGGACGTTAAGGTGAGCACACATCTCAGCTGTAAGCAACAGGTTAGAAAACCTCTGAAACACATTGTGTGTCATCAAGAAAAACATGTCCATGGAGGTCCATGAAACTGAGCATTTTAATGCTCTAACACTTTAAGTCAAAGACTATTATTTCCACATGATTAAAATACTGACAAGCCTGACCTGTGGTGGCGCAGTGGATAAAGCTTCGACCTGGAAATGCTGAGGTCGCCGGTTCCAAACCCTAGGCTTGCCTGGTCAAGGCACATATGGGAGTTGATGCTTCCAGCTCCTCCCCCCTGTCTCTCTCTCCTCTCTCTCTCCTTCTCTCTCCTCTCTAAAATGAATAAATAAAATAAAATAAAAAAATAAAATAAAATACTGACAAAACAAATTTATGATCATTGTGCAAAACTAAATAAGGGAATCAATCTATTATATGTAATGTAACTTTCACCTTAAATGTGATTATTGAGGTCATTTCATGACTACACAAGACACAGCTGTTATTTTTGTCAGGAAATATCATTTTGTTCATGGTTTAATACTTTTTTCCTGAAAGTGTCATTCCCCCTAATGAGAGCACAGGGGCACTGTGCCTTGAGTGGCTGAGACATTAATACACAAGTTTATCAGGAGGTAGAAGCCAAAGTTCTTCAAATACTGTTTTTAAGATTTTTTTCCCCGGATATTTCTGTTACTTTTCACGTTCTCTATTTTGAAGATCTTTGGCCTCTGGGACCCCTGGAAAGGTGCCCAGGGACTGACAGAGCAGGTGCCCAGGCGGGGTGAGGAATGTCAACTGGGGGCTCCAAGTCCTGAGCACTCCTTGCATGGTGGCCCATCTGATGCCAAACACCTGCAGCCCATGGGGGGTGGGGGGCCCAGGCTCTAGGAAGGCCAGAGGGGTGGGTAGGGCAGCCATTGAGAAGTGGCACTTTGCCCTCTGCCATTTTCTCTTCACACATTGAACTTCTGAGTGCTGCCCACACCCCACCTTCTGAAGCTTCCCTTTCCCTTCCACATGCCCCCCATGTGCCCCGCCCCCAAGTTCTGTTCACTGTGACATCACAGGCGCATAGCTGACGTTCATGCCTTCAGTGAGGGCTAGCACTGCAGACGAGAGGCAGCGTAAGAGCTCAGCTCCTACCACCAACTCTGTTTCTGGGTTTGTGTCACTCACAGTCAGCCCGAGATGGGCCATTTTCTTTCAAAATTGGCTCTACCTTTCTTTGCCACCTTCCCTCACCCAGTGGCTGTTATGAAACTGCTTCCCCTGCTGGCAGTCATCATGCTCCACCTGCCTGGGGCCACCTCAGTGTGTCTGCACCCCGTCCCCTTACTTACGGGCAGATCTACCAAAACCAGGTGGCTTTTACATCACCTGGGTATGTGCAGCAAACGGGGTGGTGTCCTATGTCACAGACCAACTACTCCCCTCTGAGAGTCCTCCCTCTAATTACCCAGGACCCTTCACAGACATCTGCTGGTGCCACACGTCCTGCGACTTGTTTCTCCCCACCTGGCTCCGTGATCGTCCGCACTCAGCCCTGGGCCAATCAGCCTGCGGAGATCCCGATTTCCATCAAAGCCAGAGCCTCACCAGGTTTGTCATCTGAGCCTCCTGTGAGTGCTCACATCAATGAAATCAACACGCCTGCGTCTTCCTGCCCTGTCAGAACATCTGCAAATCTTGTAACACCTGCTGTTCACATCAAGGACCCTTTGCAGGCAGTGCTGTCCCACTCTGCCCCTGCCGCCAGGGAGAGCGATGCCAAGCCGACAGGTCCCACCACTCCTGCCATAGTCACCAGTGAGACAGACAACGGACCACTGAAAACCACACTGCCTCCTTCCACTGCTGCCCGCAGGAAGCACGGTGGACAGCCAGTGGATACAAGACCTCCTCCTTTCGTTCCCTCCAGGAAGCATGATGGACAGCCAGTGGATACAAGACCTCCTCCTTTCATTTCCTCCAGGAAGCATGATGGACAGCCAGTGGACACAAGACCTCCTCCTTCCATTTCCTCCAGGAAGCACGGTGGACAGCCAGTGGACACAAGACTTCCTCCTGCTGTTTCCTCCAGGAAGCATGATGGACAGCCAGTGGACACAAAACCTCCTCCTGCTGTTTCCTCCAGGAAGCACGGTGGACAGCCAGTGGATGCAAGACCTCCTCCTTCCATTTCCTCCAGGAAGCATGATGGACAGCAAGTGGACACAAAATCTCCTCCTGCTGTTCCCTCCAGGAAGCATGATAGACAGCCGGTAGACACAAAATCTCCTCCTTCCATTTCCTCCAGGAAGCATGATGGACAGCCGGTAGACACCACCTCTCCTGTGGCTGCCGCCAAGGATGACAACAATGAGCCGATGAACACCACTTGGTAGTCTATCTGTACCAGTCTTTCCCTCTTACTGATGAAAACCACTCTCCACTGTCCATGACCCAATCTAAAAACCCTTTAATACTGGATAAACGAATGGCCCCAGCCCAAGGTGCAGGCCCAACTTCACCTGCACTTCAGCCAGGGGGCAGCACAATGCACTCCAGTACTGTATGTTTGCAACTGCCAGATTCCACACTTGACACCATTGACAAGACCAGCTTGCCTTTGGTGACAATCCATGTATTCTCCCCGTTAACACATCAACTACCGCCCACATTGGAGTTGCCACCAAGAAGACTCACTCTGGTGACAGTAGCTCATACTTGCCAGGCCCACCTGTCGTGATGGTTCCTCAGCAACTATGAATTGTAGGAGCTATGGGGGCCATATATCTACCCCAGGTCCCATTCATTCACAAGCATCCAGAGCATCAACATTAAAGGTGGACTTAGGATTCATGAGGCTGCTGGACGTGAAGCTGACAGATGCCTGAGTTAAACTGCAAAGTGATCATTCAGAACCTAAAAATGGAACATGGGATGTGGAATTCTATATTATTATTCTTTTTCTCTTTTTGCTGATTTTTCCTTCTAGAATATAAGTTGGTTGAGTAATAAAAGTTCTTATTTATTCATGAAATGGCAAAAATGCAGTCTCAGTCTGCATTAATATAAAGAGAATGTCTTGCCCTGGCTGGCAGCTCAGTCAGAGCACTGTCCCGGGGCACAGAGGGTGCTGGTTTGGTTGCACAGACAGGAACAGGCTGATGTTTCCATCTCTTTCTCTCTCCCTTCCTCTCTCTCTGAAATCAATCAATAAATTAAAAAAAAAAAAAAAAAGATAATGTCCTTATCTAAGAAATCCTACCACTGGAAATAGTAGCCAGACTTTAACTTTTACTGATCACCTTACTTACCTCTACACACAACTCTGATATCACACTTTAAGGGCAACATTAGTAAATTAGAGGGAGAATGTGAGCAGCAGAAAGGGTTTGGCATCACCTGTTAAAAGCAGTCGTTGAAAGAACTGAAATGTCTAGCGTGGACAGAAGTCTCCGTGTCCACCCCAGGCCCTGCTCATTCCCAGGCATCCAGAGCATCAGCAGTAGAGATGGGCTTAGGAGACACAGGCACTGCCTCTGTCTCATTTTGCCCATACAACTGGGGACCCACTGGCCACAGCACGGCTGCTGCAATAGGAGGAGCGGGCGCCCTCTCGGTGCTCAGATACACTGCTGGTCCCACCTTAAATCCAATCACCCAAAGCCCACCTGTCCATAACACACGGATGGCACGGTGATGGGGCAGTATGACACCATCCCCATGACTGGAGGTGCTAGCGTTCACACTTGCCACCAGTGCACCTGGGCCCACAGGGACATAGAAACCTCTCACACTTGCAACAGCACCACCGTGGACAGTAAATGTATGTCATGAGACATGTCTGCTTCCACATTTACCAGACCACCAGGGGGCTCTCCTGGCTACGCATTATCGATGCCAGTCACAGCTCCATTCCTGTGTTTACACACACTCATAGTCTCATTTTTCCACCCCAAATACCTGGAATCCACCTCTGCATAATCCAGGTGATATAATGGGAGGGTACAATGTCCCTCCTAAGACAGGGGGACCTGTTATTCCCACTTTCCATCAGTTCAGCTGGGGCCGACCGGGCCAAAACACAGGTGGTGCACTCACAGGCAAAATGTCTCGCCTGTGATGGGAGGCCACTGTGTCACCACCTGCCATCAGGACACTTGCAGCCCAGCTATCCAGAGCACAGGAAGAGAGATGAGGGACAGCACAGAATCTGCAGTGACTGGATATGCTCATGGACCCCCAACCCCACTCATACAAAATTCCTGGGCCCTCGTGACCAAAACAGTGGTGCTGTGGGCGATAGTGCTACGCATGCTCAGAGAGATATGTGTCTTGTCAGTCAAAGCACCTGCTCCCATCCTCCACGTTATAGTACTCCTCTCACTTTGGAGGGACCAGGACTGTGTTTGGAGGCCCCTGCTCAGACCAACTGTGTCTATGCTCTGGGCCTGGCAAACGCTGGCCTCACATTTGGGACACCTGCCCAGGGATTCATAAGAGCCTCCAACTAATTTGATCCAATATTGACAAATCTGGAGCAGATCTTCCTCTGCAAACTGTGTAACCATGAGTAAACTTTGCTCCACTGGGAAAGGACTTAGGCCCTTTAAGTAAAAGTTAACTTGATGATTTTTCTACATTACATCAGAGGACCACACCTCTAGGGTTTCAGTGTGTATGGTGGGGGAGGGGGGTATTTGAGGGTGAGGGGCAAGTGACCCCTGTTGAGAAGTACACTGGACTTGATGTTCTAGGGTGGAGAATAGAAGATTTCTACATATTTCAACTGTCCCATTTCTGGCTAAATGGCTATTAGGTCAACCCAAGCTCTAGGCCAATTTCCTCTAGTTTTGGAACTGTCAGGATGCCCTACCCATTTGCCTCAATGGGCCTAGTTTACACACACACACAAGCACACACACACACACACACACGTGAAATCTTGTCAATGTACTTCTCTTGTGTCCTTACACAGTTGTAAAGAGGAACCGCCACATGAATGGTGATGTCTTGAGCCAGATGTAACTATGCAAAAATTTTCTAAGTCCCTCGGACTAGGATTTGAAAGTAGCCACACTTAAATGACAGCACGTGTTGTCTTGTTTTGAGTGTAAGTTTGATAATCCAGGAGGAGTAAGGTCCAGAGGAGGGATAGATGGGGAGACCCACCTTTGTCCCTTCCTTCTGTGCATCTGTCTTCTCTCCCACCACTCTGACCTCAGTGGAGACTAGGTTATTTCTGATGTATCATAGAAAACCACACTTTGTGGCTTTAGTTTTTCAAGATGTTTAAATGGTTTTGTGTGTGTGAGAGTGTATGTGTGTGTGTTTTCTTATTTAATTTAGACTTAGGCCAGTCATTCTCACACATTCGCACTTCACCCAGAAAGTTTGAAATTAGCATGTAAGTTTTTGAGTCTGGAGGAACAACATAAGAAAGAGCCCAGGCCTGCTCTGTGATTATTGAAAATTCACATTTGCTTAGAATTTATCAAGTATCAGAACATACCCTCTTTAATAACCAGCTGCTTAAAAGTATCAGAACATACCCTCTTTAATAACCAGCCTGGCTCTAATCTAGACAGCTAAGATGTTAAGTCATACAGGTTAACATGTGCCCAGTTCTGGCTGACCATAGAGTTCTGGGTCTCCACTAGATGTAATAAAGGCAAAATCCTGACTTTGTGGAGCCTACATTCTAGTGGAAGGGGAGAAAAAGAACGTGTAAATTATCTGCTGAGTTAGCTAGGAAAATTGCTATGAGGAATAAAGCAATATAGAGAGGACTGAGAATTGGGGAAGAGAGAAGCAGGGTTTTTAGTTTCAACAGTGGACAAAACAAGCCTCACCGTGAAGATGGGGTTTGAACAGACTAGAAGGAGGTCGAGTCAGACATTGAGGGAAATACAATACATTCCAGGCGATGGGAATAATCACTGCAAAGGCCCAGAGGAAGGATGTCTTCTGTTATCAGGGAGCCGTTAGTACACAGAGGGAATAGAGTCGAGGGAGGGAGGAGAGAACAGAGATGTGTTATATTTCCTGCACCACTATTTATTGGCTGCGTAATCACAGATGACTCAACCTCCAAGTAACTCAATGAAATTGGTGTTTTTTATATGGAATATTTACCTTACAAGATTTTTGTAAGGATAAAATAAAATAATATAAGAAAGTGAATTGTAGGCCATCTCATGTTATTGTGCCTTAAGGATAGATAGATATACAGACAGATATAGATTGATAGATAGCTGGTAGAGTTATATAGTGAATATTTGTGCCCTCCCTCATGCAAATAAGAAAATGCAGACATTGTAGCCCTGACTTCCAATGAGATGGTAGTTGGAATCCTGGCCTTTGGAAGGCTGTCATGTTTGAAAGAGGTCATAAGGGTGGAGCCACCGTGATGGGATTCGTGCTGTTAAAGAAAGAGGAAGACACATAAGAGCTTTCTCTCTCTGCCCTGTGAGGACACAGCAGGGAGGTGGCTATCTGCCTAGAAGATAGAACCTCGCTGGGAAATGAATCGACCTTGACTTTGGACTTGTCCGTCTCTAGAACCGTGAGAGATAAACATTTCTTGTTTAGTTCCCCCCTTCCCTCCCTCTAGGATATTTTGCCACCACAAACACATGTGCCTTTCTGCACACACACACTACACTATCCCCTGGACCCCAGCTGTTGTTCACTTCCAGCACTCTGCAGGCAGAAGGCATTGTCTCTGTGTGTGCGCTGGGGATTAGAAAACACCCACCCTTCTCTCTGGACAAACCACACACCAGTAAAACACACACACACACACACATACACACACACACACACACACACACACACACACACCTTGTTCCCTTGCTGTATGGCCAGTAGTTGTGGCCACCATCACAGCAGCCTGGCCCATGAAGGTTTGCATTGGATTCAGACAGACAGTAATGAAACAATGGAGCCAAGAACTGGTGGGCCATTACCTTTAATCCTAGCTTGCACCTGGTGGGCAAGAAATACACACAGTGGGAAAACACTTTCCTTCCCATTCAGGGCTCCCAAATCCCTGGGTTAGGGTTAGGGTTAGGGTTAGGGAAATTCGGGACTCATCCGAATTTCCTAGAATCAAAGGTTTGTACCTCACCAGCCTCATTCACCTCTGTTCCACATCTCCTTCTCTCTGCACAAACTGGCCTCTCCTTCAGCACTCTGCCATCTTGGCTGCTTCTCCTCTCCTCCACGTGGCCTTTTTCTGCCTTCCTCCAGCATGGGCTTCCCTGCCCCATTTTATAGTGTAGAAATCAAAACCTTTAATCCAATATACAAACAAGGAAGTCTCTGATACAAAGTCACTCATCTGAGACATAAATGGGATTCCTCATGAGAGTGCACGACCCCACATCATGCAACAGTCAAGGGTGTGGGGAAAAGCATTAGGCTATAATGACTTTGCAGGCTTACAGCCTGTCTCCCACAACCAATGCAAACTATAAGCAAGCAAACATATATATCATATTTACAAACTTATTTGACCAACACTTGTCAACTTCTCAGCCTCTCTGTTGTACACTAACCCGTTTTTGCCTTTGGGATCAAGGCAAAGAAGTGCACCCACTAAAGAAATACCTTGCAATGTCCTCTGTATAGACAATCCTCTGTAGAACATAATTCAACACATACTCCCTGCCTGGTACTCTGATAGGGAGCAATGTAAGGCCAGGGGCCACCATCACAGCCATTCACATGCAGGTTCTCATTGAATTTGGGCAGATGGTAAAGAAATGGTGGAGTCAGAGGATAGTGGGCCATTCTGTATACTGGTGTCTCACCAAGACAGGCAAGCCACAAGAGAAGTCAAGGGAAAAGCAGGAAACCCGCTTTACTCATGGAGGGCAAGGGATCAGGGAGAGGAGAAAAAGAAATCCTCCTGCACCTCCCAGTGGTGGGGGCAGAATCTCCCTTCCAGAATCATTAGTAGGACAATGACCCCTCGCAAGCAGGAAGGTAATTAGCCCTTTCACCTGGGCAACAGCCATTTTTAACAATAATAGTGAGCAAAACCAGAAAATACAGATTGTACAAATGTATTTGCCTAACAAGCAGGAAGAACACAATGTGATTTAACCTCTGCCTCTGAGGATGTGAAAATGGGGGCAATTGTTAGGTAAAGGGTCACAAAGGGCATGGAGGAAGGGAGCTGGGAATACGGAGGAGACTGGCACTAGCCCTGGCTTGTTGAGGGTGGATCCAGAGAAAAGAAAAAAAAACATGATATTTGAGCTGAATTTGAGCTTCAAGGACTGAGCTGGAGGTAAAATGCCAGATACTTCCTGGGAAGCTTCACCTTAAACTGGCCAGAATTGACATCTTACTTCAGTAGTGAAAAAGAAAGTTAGAGTTAAGAAGTTTCTTTGGAAATAATAGAGGTGAGGACTGTGGGGTGAACGATGCAGAAACCCAGCCTGTGAAGGCGGTCAAGTCTGAGGTTGGTTCTGCACTGTTTTTATGTGGGGATTTGCCCATGGGAAGGGAATCGGTCATTGAAAGGGCTCAAAGACCCCAAAACAGTAGCAGAAGAGAGGACCCAGGGAATAAGAACAGAGGCTTTACAATGCACCTGCCACTGGCCAGGTGCCTACAACACATCACCTGTATACTGTTTGTGTGTTCACCTCCCTAAGTCAAGTTCCCATGACAATCCTGGAGTAAGTAGGGCAGGATGGTCTCCTGGGTCTCAGAGAAGGAAGCCAGTTCTCAGAGAGACTGTATGACTGAAGTCCCAGATCTTACCAGGGCAGAGCAAGATAACAACCCAGGGTGATTCCTGAGCTCCTGGAGAGACCTTTCCCCACAAAATTCCCTTCCCTGCATGTATAGACAGGAGGACAAATGTCAAGCCAGGTGGGTGGGGCACTACACCAAATCCTCAGCAAGGACAAACACAGAAGGTGGAAGTCAGAGACATCTCGGTGCGATGCTAGCTCACAGGCACTTGCACTCCTCTGACGTAAATGCTTTAGTATACCCATGAACCCCCCTTGACAATGGACACACACCTCTGCCCAGGATCCCATGTTGGCACCTTCTGAGTGGATGGCAGAGGGTGGCCCTGTGCTCAGGAGTCTCCGTTACACTCTGATCAGCCACAAGGGTTTGGACCCAGCTCTGACTGTGACATGTTCTGAACTTCCCTGTAGTTGGAAGGCACAGTAAGTCAGCTCTTGTGGTGGGGAACTTCAGGCAGTTCAGGAAAAGGAAGAGGAGTCAGAGAGGGGAGCCTGGGACCGAGTACTGGCCTCGGGACACTGTCCTCAGGGCCCGTTAGCAGACCCGTATCAGCCGATCACAGCGATGCCCTGTACCTGGACCAGCGTGGGTGCTGGAAATACAGCTGAAATTTACGATCCTACCTGCTCAGGGCCCCCACCTGAAAGGAACCGTGGCACCATGTCTGCAAACCCTGCAGAGGGGCAGGAGGTGGGCCGGCACAGAGTAGTACCAGGTACTTCCTTTCTCTGCTAGTATATGGTAGTGGCTGACCAGGGACCACCGGCTCTTGATGCCACGTAGGACCAGAACTGCCCTATAGCTATCTGAGAACCTACTGTTTGGCTTCAGCCCCTCCGTATACCCTGGTGGGAGAGCAGCTCCTTGCCCCTGGCTCCTCCCCTCTCCAGCATCCCCTCAGCTCCCACCACCGCCTGCGCAGCTCTCTGCCACCCAATCTGCACTGGCCCTCGGGCCTCAGCCTTGTGCTGCTGCTGCAAAGTCCTCCAGCCACCTAGCGCCACCCCCCCCAACACACACACACCCTTGCGAAGCTGCTTCACCCAGAGCTTCTTCCTTCTCTGTCCTGCTCCTGGATGCCTTCCCCTGCCTCTCAGACCCTGTCTGCTCCCCTGCCCCCACGCCATCCCACAGTGCACCTGCCTGCAGTCAATAAGTGCCTTGACTTTTAGATCAAGTCCGGCATCTTGCTTGGTTTTTATAACGTGCTGGAGCATGTGGGTGACCGTTTGCACTAAATAAATAGAATTCGCACAAGTGCTTGTCACTGCCCTGTCGCCTCTCACTGAGTTTGCTGGAGTGGGGAGAGAAGAAGCCGAAGTGAGGGTGGGACACACTGGGCAAGGCTGCTGCTGGAATGCTGCCCACGGGGCAGCTGCAGGGAAGCTGGGCTCTCAGCGGGACACGGGCTTTCAGAAAAGGGTTTTCCTTTGGGTTTGGGGTTTTGATAGTGATGATCTGATTTGGCGTGATGGATAGCTTCTTTCTCCTGAGCCACAAACCAGTCTACTCACTATAGGCTTAGTGTCCCCACACCTCCTCAGCATAGTGTCTAATGGGGTGGAGTGGAGAGCCAGTCTGCCCTGCCTGTCAGGACTGCACACCTGGTCCCCAGCCCTGTCTCTAGCTCTGGGCTCCAGGAATCCCCACACTGTAGGGCTTTACCCTCTCCTCACCCAGAACTACTGGGCTCACAGGATTCTGCTACATAACCGTATGATCACAAGCCATGTGTCCCGTGTTCTGCCTGCCCACCTTTTCTCTCCTCTCTGTTTAATGACCTGCCCCTGTGATTCAGAGACAAAGAGAGGCAGATTTCACCTCACCTCTCTCTGTCTTTGGCACTTCTGTCTGGACAGACAATGCTTCAAGTCTAGCTCTTTGGGTGCATTTTGTCCCAAGAGTCTTGGTCTGTGGGGTCTCAGGATGCCAGGTGGAAGAGAAGGGGCTGGCATGGACACAGGTGCCAGCTGTCTTTAAGATCCCATTCAATTATGTATGCAAGCTTCTTGTGATACAGTTGACCCTTGAACAATGCTTGGCTTAGGAATGCCGAGATTGTGCAAACGTTCACGCAATGCAGATTCTCAGCTGCCAATTGGCCCTTGAACAATGTGGGTTTCAGCTGCGAGAGTCAATTAAACTGGGTGGGTCAGCTGAACTGAGATAGTCAATTAAAACTAATTCTCTTATAAGTGGACCCATGCAGTTCAAAACCACGTTGTTCAAGGGTCCACTGCACTTCCCTAAAGAGCTGGTGTCTAGCTGGACCGTGAATGTATTGGGGCATCATTGAATCTCACCAGAGAGGTGCTCGTGGGTCAGAGCAATGTTTTATATCTCTATATTTTTCATTTCAGGATGGGTCTGTTCAAAATATCCTTAAGTTACTGTCTAATACTATGAAGAAGAAACATATTGTATTAATTATAATTACTATTAAAAGTATATATGTATCCAACAACATTATGAAGTTACTATTTATATATGCTCAGTTTCATGCAATTGACCACATAAAACAGGGCATATATGACCAATTCAACACTAAAATATAAAACACACGTGTCAAAATATGGATAATACATGAACACATTTATAAATCACTTGAAAGATAGACTGTATGATTTAACTTCAAGGTGTGTCATTTCCTAGAATTCATGCTGTTTTGTAATAATATTGGCAGCATTTGGGGATATCCTGGTGGCACCCACAATAATGATGTCTTTGATTTGAAGAAATAATGTAAAATATATTTTCTTATATTCATTTGATATCGAAGGAATTACAAACTATTTATGAGTACTTTTAGACTTAAATATCCTGCTCACAAAAATTAGGGGATATTTTAAAATGAATATAAAGCAATAAAATATCCTCTATTTTTTGTGAGCAGTATATATACTTTAATAATGATGAACCAAATTTTCTACTACATTTAGTCTTTTTAGCAACCTTCTTAAAATGTTAACTAATAAAAAGTGCAGGTGAAAAACTGTTAATTTTCTCAGATCCCATCATGAGTTTATCTCTGTATGTGGAAAGAGAACAATAAACTAAACAGTAAGTAATAAAAGAGCATCTTCTACAATGACCGAAGTTACCACGATGCTATAAAATCAAATTCTCAGCGCATGAGGAGTAAAATCCCTCTAAAATGATATGACTTTCATGTGGGTTCTAGAGTAAGGAATAAAAATCATAACTTTTTCTGTCTAATATAGAAACTTACAGTTGTAAAAATTAATGACAAAGCAAAAAGCTTAACAAACTAGCTAAAAGAAATGTGTTTCTAAAACTAGGCATTTGACCAGTTGTGATTGTTGTCTAATGAATTGGAACAAAATAACCAGAATTACGAAATCGTCTATAGAGGCCGTGAGCCTTGGATCCTTGGAGATAATCTTACATTAAGTTTTGTATTGTGTCCAAAGAATGTTACAACATTCTCTAGTCACATTGTCTTCCACTGGTTTTCTCATCACAGTTTTACCTTTGGAAGGATGTTACCTCTGGACAGTACAAAGCCTAGGCAGTCAACTTATTTATTTATAATTTCCATTAAGTAATGAAAAGGGTTCCTACCCTGTTCATTGTAGTGCACTATTTTGTGAGTACTTTTGCCCTCCATCGCCCTTTGCTACTGTTAATCTTCATCCTCTCCCCCCCTTTCTTATTGTTGTCACAGTTTAAAGTTGGTTTTGTTATGTTCTTCTTGGAGCTTTTACTTGTGGCTTTGTTGTTGTTTTTTTTTTTGTTCTTTGTATCTGATTGGAGAACCCCCTTTAGTATTTCCTGGAGTGGGGGTTTTCTGGTGATAAATTCTCTCATCTTTTCTGTATCTGTGAATGTTTTTATTTCTCCTTCATATTTGAAGGTTAGCTTTGATGGGTATAGTATTCATGGCTGAAAGTTCCTCTCTTTCAAGACTTTAAATATTGGGGTCCACTCTCTTCTAGCTTGTAGAGTTTCTGTTGAGAAATCTGATGATAATCTAATGGGCCTTCCTTTATATGTTGTATTCTTCTTTTCCCTGGCTGCCTTGAGAATTTTTTCTTTGCAGTTGGTTTGTGCCAATTTTATTATGATGTGCCTTGAAGTAGGTTTGTTGGGGTTAAGAAAACTTGGAGTTCTGTTTGCTTCTAGAATTTGAGGTTTTAGTTCTTTCCAGAGGCTTGGGAAGTTCTCATCTATTATTTGTTTGAGTATGTTCTCCATTCCATTTTCTCTCTCTTCTCCCTCTGATATATTTATTATTCTTATGTTATTCTTTTTGATGGAGTCAGATAATTCCTGTAGGGCTATTTCATTTTTTTTTAATTTTTGAATCTCTTTCTTCTTCTCTTTGTTGAGCCTCAAGTTACTTGTCTTCTATTTCGCTGATCCTCTCTTCTATTTGGCCTGTTCTATTAGCTAAGCTTGTTACCTCATTTTTCAGCTCATGAATTGAGTTTTTCATCTCTGTTTGATTTGTTTTTATAGTTTCAATTTCCTTGGAGATATACTCTTTGTGTTCATCGAGTTGTTTTCTGAGCTCCCTAAATTGCCTTTCTGTGTTTTCTTGTATATCTCTGAGTATTTTTAGAATTTCTATTTTAAATTCTCTGTCATTTAACTCCAAGGTTTCCAATATCTTAAATTTTTTCTCCATAGATTTTTCCTCATCTCTCTGTGTTACCTCTCTTTCTTTTGTATCCATGATATTCGATTTTCTCTTCTTTAATGGCATCTGAGGGTGGTTTTCTTGATAGTATTAATGAGATTTTATAAGGAATAAAAGGATAAAAAAATAAAAATAAAAATAAAAAATTGCGTGTTTTTTTTAAATTAATCATTAAATAAAGAAAAATAAAATAAGATAAAAATTTGAGGAAAAAAAGGGAATTCCTTCCCCTCCTTTTTTCCTCTCCTCTCCTCTCCCCTCTTTTTTGAGAAAATCTTGTGATGAACTGTGAATTATATTGTACTAAATAGAACAAACAATACCTGTAGTGGAGGGCCTGAATTGGGGAGAAGTAATATAGGGGTAAAGGAAAAAGAAAAAAGAGAGAAAAAAAATAAAAGAAAAAAATATTTATATATAAAAAGGGGGGAGCAGTATAGACCCACAAAAAGCAAATTAGGAAAAAATTTGGGTTAAGAATAAAATGTTTTGCTTTTAGGTGTTGGCTGACTCAGAGTTATGATGAGAGGAATAAGAGGGAAACAGGAAAAAGGGGTGGAAAATTAAAAAATTACTATTGTATTTAGTGGAACAAGAACTAGATAAAATGGAGAGCCAGGGATGGGAGCACTGCTAATGTGTTAAAAAGGTGAAGTAAAAACCCTCCAAAATGCCACAAACTTAAGTTTGAGTCCCAGATAAGATAATTTGTTCGTTATTGAAGTTTGAATGAGAGAAGACGTAAAGGAGAGAGGAAGAGACTAATATAGAGGGAGAAAAGAGAGAGAGAGAGAGAGAGAAAAGATGGAACCACTTAAAGAAGAAAAAAGAAAAAGGAGGAGAGAGAAAGAGAGAGTTAGGGGTTTTGGATTGCAACCCTCAAAGAGAGAAAGGAGGAGGAAAGAAAAGATAATGGGAGATGTAACACTTATGGGTAGTGTAGTTCAAAGAGAGGTGAGAGTAAGACTGAGAGAGAATTAAATGACCAAATTGGAGTAGAAAAAAAAAAATCAAGAATGAAGAAAAGAGACACAGACGAACAAATATAATAAAATGGGATAGGTTATAAAATCTACAGATTATTCTTGATTTTGAGAGGTTGTCGTCTTGCTTTTTCTTTTCTGTCTTTCTGGTCGGTGACTTTGTACCCCGGGTTCTGCCCCTGTGGCACGCTCTGGAAGAGGTTTGCAGTTGATAATTCTCTATGGCAATGTCATGTATTGGGCTTCAGTCTCGTTGGCAGTCGAGGTTCATTAGTGTTTATAGGCTCCAACAGTGAGAGGATCTCTCACTGTGAGAGTGTTCCTGGAGCCTCTCTCCTAGTCTTTCCTTCCACAATTAGAAGCCTGATAATCCAGCTATGGGGTTGCTGCTGCCTTTGCCTGGATAGTAAGAGTCTCAAAGAGCTGGCAACTCCCCACTCTATTCCCACTCAGCACAGGGCTCTGAGTAAGGCTCAGTCAGTCAGACCTGCCAGCATAATCAGGCGTGGCTTCCTCTCACTCAAAGACCTCTGGCTCTGCCCCTCTGTGGGATAACTCGAGTGCCCACTCCTGAGGCGTTTGGAGGAATCTCTAGCCCACTCTCCGTGCACACCCACCAGGATGTCAGACCAGACAGGTCACACTTCGAATGAGATCCCTACCCACACGGAAAAGATCGGGCTTTGGAATTGGCTTTCGCTCTATTCTCGTGCGGCTTTCCCGGGCTAGGGCTGCCTGAGATTCCGCTCCTGGCCCACTCACAGACCTGCTCCTCTGTGGGAAAAACACGGGCGCCCACCTCTGAGGAATTCGGAGGAATCTCCTGTCCACTCTTCCTGCGTGCGCACTGACCAGATTATGAGGCTCAGGCGGGACGCCTCTCACTCCGAGAAAGCCCTCTGCCCACACGGAAAAGTTACTGGGTTGGAATTGGCTTTCGCTCTGTCCCCGTGCGGCTTTCCCAGGGCACTGGGGCTTCCGCTCCTGGCCCGCTCACAGGCCTCTGACTCTGCTCCTCTGAGGGAAAACATGGGCGCCCACCCCTGAGGAGTTCAGAGGAATCTCCTGCCCACTCTGCATGCGTGCGTGCGCAAAGACCAGATTATGAGGCTCAGGCGGGATGCCTCTCGCTCCGTGAAAGCCCTCCTCCCGCACAGAAAAGTTCCGCCATTGGAGTTGGCTCCAGCTCCCTCCCCGTGCCCGGTCCCCTCAGGGCGCTGGGGCTCCTAGGAGATGCTACTTTTTGCCCACACAGAGGCCTCTGACTTTGCTTCTCTGTGGGTTAGCACGGGCAGCGCCCACCCCTGAAGTGTTCGTAAGAATCTCTTGCCCACTAACCACGCCAACCAGGAGATGCGGAAAATGGCTGCCCCACTTGTCTTTCTTTGTCTGGGTTTGGCACGCACGTGTTAGCTTGAATTGCCCAGGTTTTTCCACGGTTTGGATCTCCGTGCCACAGCCTGGTTTGGCTGTTTGTACCGCAGCCTGGAACTATTCACTCCCTATGCCCGCCTTAGTTTCTATATTCTCAGTTCTCAGTGAAAGCCATCCTGTTTGGATTAGAGAGGAAGGCGGAGCATTTCTTACTCCTTATTTCCCCCGGAGTTTGACCATATATTTAGCCAATCTTTCACTCGATCCTACCTTTGGGTGTGTTGTGAAGCATCTGAAGACTCCAAGGATAGGTTTTTCTGTTTCTGGTTGAAGAACTTGTTGAGTTTATGGGGAGATTTTCGGTATCGCTTCCTACCGCGCCATCACTGTGACGTCATCTCTATAATTTCCAGTTATACAATAGAGGAGGAGACTGCACTATTGAAATGCTTTTAGAAGAAATGATGTGCCTACAAACAAAGCTTTAAGAAAAGAATGAAATACACGAGATTAAAAATTAACAGTACATAAAGAAGCTTATACTTACTTCAATAACCAATAAAAATTAGCATTAGAGATCGGAATTTTCAACATTGCAAAATAATACCATGCTGTTTTGATTGTCATGGCTCTATAATATAATTTGAAGTCAGGTATTGTAATGTCCCCAGCTTTATTCATTTTCCTTAGGATTACTTTGGCTATTTGGGGTTTTTTATAGTTCCATAAAAATCTGATGATTTTTTGTTCCATTTCTTTAAAAAATGTCATTGGAATTTTGATGGGATTTACATTAAATTTGTATATTGCTTTGGATAATATGGTCATTTTGATTAGATTTATTATTCCTATCCAGGAACAAGGAATATTTTTCCATTTCATTGTATCTTTTTCAATTTCCCTTAACAATGCTTTGTAGTTTTTGTTATATAGGTCCTTTACATTCTTTGTTATGGTTATTCCTAGGAATTTTATTTATTTTTTGTTGCAATCATGAAGGGGATTATTTTTTTGAGTTCATTTTCTAATGTTTTGTTGTGGGCATAAAGAAAGGCTATGGCCCTGGCCAGTTGGCTCAGTGGTAGAGCATCGGCCTGGCATGCGAAATTCCAGGGTTCGATTCCCGGCCAGGGCACACAGGAGAAGCGCCCATCTGCTTCTCCACCCCTCCCCCTCTCCTTCCTCTTTTTCTCTCTCGTCCCCTTCCACAGCCAAGGCTCCATTGGAGCAAAGATGGCCCAGGCGCTGGGGATGGCTCTGTGGCCTCTGCCTCAGGCGTTAGACTGGCTCTGGTCACAACAGAGTGACACCCCGGATGGGCAGAGCATCGCCCCCTGGTGGGCGTGCTGGGTGGATCCCGGTCGGGCGCATGTGGGAGTCTGTCTGACTGCCTCCCCATTTCCAGCTTCAGAAAAATACAAAAAAAAAAAAAAAAAAAAGGCTATGGACTTTTGTATATTAATTTTGTATCCTGTGACCTTACTGTATTGGTTTGTTGTTTCCAGTAATCTTTTTGTGGAGTCTTTGGGGTTTTCAATTTATAGGATCATATCATCTGCAAAAAGTGAAACCTTTACTTCTTCTTTTCCAATATGGATGACTTATTTCTTTATCTTGTCTGATTGCTTGGGCTAGAACTTCTATCACCATGTTAAATAAGAGTGGAGAGAGTGGACAACCCTCCCTGTCTTGTTCCTGATTTAAGGGGGAAAGTCCTCAGTTTTATGCCATTTAATATGATATTAGCTGATGGTTTATCATATATGGCCTTTATCATGTTGAAATATTTTTCTTCTATACCCATTTTGTTGAGTGTTTTAAACATAAAGTTGTGTTATCGAATGCCTTTTCTGCATCTGTTGATAAGATCATGTGGTTTTTGTTCTTTGTTGATATGGTGTATTATATTAACTGTTTTACATATGTTGAACCATTCTTGAGATTCTGGGATGAATCCTGCTTGATCATGATGTATTATTTTTTTAATATGTTGTTGTATTTGATTTGCTAGTATTTTCTTTTAGTATTTTAGCATCTGTATTCATTAGAGATATTGGTCTGTAGTTTTCTTTTTTTGTGCCATCCTTGCCAAGTTTCTGTATGAGGGTTATGTTAGCCTTATAAAATGTGTTTGGAAGTATTGCTTCTTCTTCAGTTTTTTGGAAGACTTTGAATAGAATAGGAACCAAGTCTTCTTTGAATGTTTGATAGAATTCACTAGTATAGCTGTCCGGGCCTGGACTTTTATTTTATTTTTATTTTTTTCTTTTTAATTTTTTTTAAATTTTTTATTTATTCATTTTAGAGAGGAGAGGGAGAGACAGAGAGAGAGAGAGGAGAGACAGAGAGAGATGAGGGGAGGAGCTGGAAGCATCAACTCCCATATGTGCCTTGACCAGGCAAGCCCAGGGTTTCGAACCGGCAACCTCAGCATTTCCAAGTGTATGCTTTATCCACTGCACCACCACAGGTCAGGCTGGACTTTTATTTTTGAGGAGGTTTTTATTTAGTTTTTTATTTTCTCCCTGATAATTGGTCTGTTTAGGTTTTCTGCTTCTTCATGAATCAGTCTAGGAAGGTTGTATTGCTCTAGGAATTTACCCATTTCTTCTAGATTGTTGAATTTGGTGGCATATTGTTTTTTATAGTATTCTACAATAATTCTTTGTATATCTATGATGTCTGTGGTGATTTCTCCTCTTTTATTTTGGATTTTGTTTATATGAGTCCTTTCTCTTTTTTCTTTGGTGAGTCTTGCCAAGGGTTTGTCAATTTTGTTGATCTTTTCAAAGAACCAGCTCCTTGTTTTATTAATTTTTTCTATAGTTTTCCATTTTCTATTTCATTTATTTCTGCTCTGATTTTTACTATTTCCTTTCTTCTGCTGGTTTTGGGTTGTCTTTGTTCTTCTTTTTCTAGTTCCTTAAGGTGTGCAGTTAAGTGGTTTATGTGGGCTCTCTCTTGTTTGTTCATATAAGCCTGAAGTGATATGAACTTCCCTCTTATTACTGCTTTTGCTGCATCCCAGAGATTCTGATATGTCATATTGTCATATTCATTTGTCTGTATATATCTTTTGATCTCTGCACTTATTTCTTCTTTGACCCAATTATTTTTTAAAAGTATATTGTTTAGTTTCCACATTTTTGTGGGGTTTTTTTACCTCCTTTTTAACATTGCAAAATAATAAATTGATAAATTCTAAGTTGGAGTCTCATGTTTTAGCAGAACATTTCCTCTCAAAAGAAATATTTTAATCCTTCTGTACTTGCAAAATTGGAGTAATATTTTTCTTAATTTGAGATAGATATGCATCTAGGTATTATACAATGTTTTATATGCTATTGTTTTCTAATATGAAGTTATGCTTTTATTAAAAAATACTTTTTAATTAATAAATTTAGATATATTACTACTTTCTTGTTTTGATTTGCATAAACATTTCTTTCTGGTAAATATTTGTCTTACACTAGACTTTACGTTCCTAGAGATAAAGTACAGTAATGAGGTCATCTCTACAAGAACAGGAGCATGTGTTCACAAAGTAGTTAGCCCCACCTGCTCGTCCTCAGGACCCTCCATCCTCTCCATCAGTGCTACTCCTAACTGGGGAGCACTGAAGAAGTCTTAGTCTGACAATCGAGCATCAGATGACAACACATCAGGTGTCTTCGTCTGGCATTATTCCAGCTTTTTTTTCATTCCCACTCTGGTTTTTTATTTGTCATTTCTCAAAATTGAATTCCTATGGGAAAATCTTTTGCCTTTATCTCCTATTCTTTCTACTGGACTTAACATTGCCCATCATCATCCAGGTTCTGGTCATTTCGTACTTATTGAGTACACTTTCTTCATCACACACTGTTCTAGCACTTAGTCTATATCTCTGGAGGAAATACTGATCACTTCCCTTATACAGTTTACACTTAAGTATGGGATTTCAAGGCAGACCATTAACAGTAAATGCAAAAAAAAAAAAGAAAAAAAAAGATGATTAAATTATATGCTAAGAGCAGATAAGTGTTAAATAAAAAAAAATAAGCCAGAGTCTAAAATATATAAAGTAGGGAGAGTCAGGTGAGTTTTGATTGGGGTATTTATTTATTTATTTTTCAAGTACAGTTTACATCTAATATTATTCTGTATTAGTCTAAGGTGTACAGTATAGTGGTTAGACAATCAAATAATTTATAAAGTGGTCCCTCCAATATTTCAAGTACCCAGCTATCCCCTACATAGATAATACAATGTTATTACATTGGATTTTAAGGAGAGTGGTCACTGAGTAGGTGATGTCTGAGCAAAGAAAGGATGTAGTCTCAGAGCTCCTTCTTCACAGAGGCGGCACCCAGTGCAGAGCCGTGCCTAGCAGATTCAGAGTGAGCAGATGAAGAGCAGAACAATCTGAGTGAGAGGAGCAGTCGTATGAGATGAAGTCAGAAAGGGGTTGGTGTTGAGTTTAACCAAGATCTGGCCCATTACAAAGATTTCTTTTCATTTTGAGTAAAAATGAGACAAGGCAGGGTCCTCTTCCAATATTCCAGATATTTGCTAACCTTTATCTTTATTTCCCCTATTAATGTTTCTACCATTTAATTTGATGTGTTTCTGGAAAATTACTTGAATCAATAACTGTGGTGTCTCATCAGGGAACAAAGTTTTGAGATGATCCCCACAGAGACGTGTGCATGGTGCCAAGGGGAGAAAGGAAGGAGGGACCGAGGTGAATGTCCACTATCATGGCTACAGGTAAGTACCCACTCCTGTGTTGTTGAGGAGAGCTGAAACCTTTCATTCCTTATCGGAAAAAAACAGTATTTTTTCATGACTTTAAATCTCATCAGATAAATATAATAAGTACAATTTATTAAATTCCCAGATTGTGGGTCTCTGGGTTCATAAGCTTTCTGTCTCATTGTTCATGGCAGCACCCACTCTGTACACCAGATGGCACAGTCTGCTCTAGCAACAGAAGCATGAGTCACCCAAAGGCATACTCATGAGAAAGAAAATGATACTCACTGTTGATTTATCTCTTTTGACTCACAGTATCTAAACATTTATTCTGTCATACACAGAGTTATTTACTAGAGTATATTTGTGCATGCCAAACTGAAATATATTCATGCATGTGATTGTGAAACCCCATAAAAATTAGCATTGGAGTTAATTATTGTATTAAATACTTCATATGCTCATAAAAGTTAGCACAATTGAGAAGTGATATTGAGGAAGTTATAGACATTTCACCTGAAGCAGATACATTGTACATAGGGCCAAGTGGCTACTAAGAATAGGATGCTATGTTTGATAACAACCACAATGTGACATTCTTGTACCTCCACCCCAGAAATTCACCAAAATGCTTAGTGCTTTTAATATCTCCTTGGCTGTTTGTTAAAAGAGTGACTAGCTCTGTTCAAATCTCATCTCCACCATTTAGTTAATGTGTGTCACAGGGGGTAAGTTATTGTAAAGCCAGTAGCCGCGGCCACCATCACAGTCACCTGACCCATGCAGGTTCGCATTTGATTCAGACAAATGGTAATGAAACAACACAGCCAAGAACTGGTTGGCCATCATCTTTATCCTAGCTTGCACCCGGTGGACAAAATATACAAACAGTGGAAAAACACTTCCCTTTCCATTCAGGGTTCCCAAAGCCATTGACTCATCTGAGTTTCCTAGAACGAAAGGTTTCTACCTCACCAGCCTTATTCACCTCTGTTCCCCATCTCCTTCTCTCTGCACAAACTGGCTTCTCCTTCAGCACTCTGCCATCTTGGCTGCTTCTCCTCTCCTCCATGTGGCCTTTTTCTGCCCTCCTCCAGCATGGGCTTCCCTGCCCCATTTTATAGTGTAGAAATCAAAACCTTTAATCCAATATACAAACAAGGAAGTCTCTGATACAAAGTCACTTATCTGAGGCATAATGGGATTCCTCATGAGAGTGCATCACCCCACATCATGCAACAGTCAAGGGTATGGGGAGAAGGTTAGTCTTAAAACTAAGCCTTAGGCTATAACAACCCTGCCAGCTTACAGCCTGTCTCCCACACCCAATGCAAACTATAAGCGAGCAAACATATTTCATATTTACAAACTTATCTGACCAACAGTTATCAATTCCTGTTTATTTATCTAGAAGATAGGCATGATGATAATTCTACTACCCTGATAGGATGTTCTAAGAAATCAGTTATGTTGCACATATCAGATTTAGTATTTAAAAACATACAATAAATATTAGCTGTGACTAGTAATAGCAGTAATAAAAGTGACTACAGTAGCAGCATGGATTCTGAAGATAATAAAAAGGAAGCAAGAATAAATTTTAAACAATTTTAAGAAAAGCAGAGTATATATTTTTACATGACAGGAAATCACAGCCAATATATTTGATTTTAACTGTTTTAGAAATCAGGATATTATTACTCAAGACTAAGTAGAAATTCCAAAAGCAATAAGCTTTCCTGCCATAGAGTTCAGTTGTCTAGGAACTCTAGTTTGTGGTCTTTGTTTCCTAGTCTATTAGGGTAATGATGTCAAGAAAAAGGCTTTCTAAAGTCAACACATGATCTGTCAGGCAATCACACTGATACCACTAAAACTACCCTAAATAACAGTTGTGAAAAAGGTACATATTACTGTGATTCATTATTTAAAAAAACATTAATTCAGGAAAACTTTGAAAGTGAGACTTAAGTGTAATACAATACTTCATGGTTTAATTTATGAATGAGATTTTTCTAAGGCAACGCAAAGAATTTGGTATAAAATGCCTCCGTTCGTGTGGACTTTTAATAAAATGTTGCCTTCTTAGTGACAAGAAACCATTTTTCATCTTTGGAATCTTTTTCATATAGATAATTTCCTTTAAATACGAAAAGAATTTGACTTCTGCATAACTAAGGAATTGTTTGTTTATATCTTTCTAGTTGGTAAGGCACTGAAATGGCCTTACAATAATTGTGTTATAAAACTAAAAATGTGATGTTAGAATCAGAAATAAAAAACACATTTTTTTCTCAGACAGCAATTCCCATGTGATGATTAGATAAAGCAGATGTATTGAAAGCCCTTACTTGTGTGAAGCAGAAAGTAGAAAAATATGGGTGTTAAATTAACCTATATGAATGCCAGTAGCCCTGTTGGTCAAACAAGTTTGTAAATATGATATATATTTTTGCTCGCTTATAGTTTGCATTGGGTGTGGGGGACATGCTGTAAGCAGGCAAGGTCATTATAGCCTAAGGCTTAGTTTTAAGACTAAGCCTTTCCCTCCCTTTTAATACTAAGATCTTTCCAAAATTAAGCTTTTCCCCACCCCCTTGACTGTTGCATGATATGCGGTGGTGCACTCTCATGAGGAATCCCATTATGCCTCAGATAAGTGACTTTGTATCAGAGACTTCCTTGTTTGTATATTGGATTAAAGGTTTTGATTTCTACACTAAAAGTGGGGCAGGGAAGCCCATGCTGGAGGAGGGCAGAAAAAGGCCACGTGGAGGAGAGGAGAAGCAGCCAAGATGGCAGAGTGCTGAAGGAGAAGCCAGTTTGTGCAGAGAGAAGGAGATGGGGAACAGAGGTGAATAAGGCTGGTGAGGTAGAAACCTTTCGTTCTAGGAAACTCAGATGAGTCAGTGGCTTTGGGAGGTGAATGGAATAGTAAGTGTTTTCCCACTGTGTGTATTTCTTGCCCACAGATGCAAGCTAGGATTAAAGCTAATGGTCCACCAGTTCTTGGCTCTGTTGTTTCATTACCATTTGTCCGAATTAAATTCGAACCTGCATTTGCCAGGCGGCTGTGGTGGCCGTGGCTACTGGCTTTACAATCCCCATATCTGCCAAAAAGTTATGGCCAAAGCAAAACCTATCCTTTTGCATATATACAAGGTAGGGCAAAAGTAATACAATAATTAATAATAATCCAAGAGTAGACTCTGTTTTGCATACTCATATTTGTAAACCCACTTTTTCCCACTCTCCCTAATAATTGAAGAAAGAATCTTCCGTAGGTAATGGCAACAGTGCGCTTGAGATGACTGGTGGGCCAAGGGTATTGGAAAAATGACACAATATTTCACTTACAAAATTAACTCTAAAACTCATTTAATATTCACAATCTAGACTTTATTCAAACACACAAACTGTTTAATGGTCCTGTGATTATATACAATGAATAACATATTTGATCTTTAGCCTATATTAAAACATCATAAAAAATTTATATATAACTGACTAATAAAAATGTCCATACATGTTTCCCTGAATTGAGGATAATTAGTGTAACTTCTAAATCTTATTTATGACAAATATTAATAGACAGTGTCAAAAGAAATTATAGAAAAATATCTTACTTCAGTTTTAGTTAAATAAAAATCTAGGTCTTTAAGCACCAAACCTCACAGTCAGTGAAAATCTCTTGAGTTAGGGTGCTATCTCGAGGAGAAATTAAGATAGATATAGCAAAATTAAAATGAGATGTCATAGCATAGCCGTAGGAGTGAATACATTAGAAAATTTCAATCTTCAGCTTAGTGAGCTTTTACTTTATCCATTTTGCACAAGTTTTACTATTTATAGCAGAATAATTTTGCATTTATGGAGTAAGAAGGTAGAAAAAAACAAATAAGTTTTGCTTTATATGAGCACTTCTTTCCTTTTTTCTGTTCTGGTGAAATTTATAAAATTTATATGCAATCATAACACTTCTAGATGAACATAGTAACTCTTTCACTTTTGCTTTCACTTTAGGAGTTGCCCAGGTTGAAGTACTAAATAGTAATATCATCACAAAACTGATTCTAAGTAACATTATCAAAAGTAATATACAATAAAAATCAAAACTGGTATAACATACATTTTGACAAAATACTATATTGTCTCTGAGCAAAAGAACATTTCCAAATGATGTTTCTAACTTCACCACAAGTTTCTATGTAACTGGAACCAAATATATTCAGCTTCCTAGATGGTAATTTTTAATAGCCAATTTGTAAGGGAATATTATTATAACATTGGTGAAACTAAATCCTGGGTTTTAGAAGATTTTATATATTAGTGTTAATTTCTGTAGAACTTAGATATTATTCTATGTCACTATGTAAAATAAAACATTTAGATTAAAATGGGTAAATCTTAGTTCTAGTTTTACTTTCAGTTTGGAATTTTAAACTGCCACTCAAACCTGCTCTGTAGGTTTTACATGTGCATTCTAGTTTTTACATAATGGTCACTAGGGTGTATAAATGCAAAAATACCAACTAATTTTTAAGATAGCTACAATAATAGCTTTTTCTACATTTTTTTAACTTGTTTCCAGACTTTTAATTTGTCCCACAAAATGTTCTCATCATTTCAACTGGTGTGTGTGATATTACTAAATGAGAGAGGAGATTGTGATGATAGGAAGAAGGTGACCCTATTAAATCTAATTAGAAGATTTTGTTATTTTTAAAAGCTCATCCTTCTCTGTCATTTCTCTTGCAATTCCTCAGAGATTTCACTGTGGAGCCTAAAGGATTTGAAGAAGTTAAACTCCTTCTTCTTTTCTGATTTTTATCATGAATCCTTTTTTTAACATAGCCAAGAAAATAAAAACTCCTGTCCACTCTCCCAAATGGGCATCCTGCACACCAGCTCTTTTGAAATCCAGGATACATTTAAAACCACCGTAGCAAAATATTTATTCTTAAAAGAAAGTTATATTAGTATACATTTAGCTACAATTATGAGACTAAGACATGAAGACAAGAGGCATAAGAGTTGTCTTTAATATTAAAGTGCTACCACATAAAAAAGGGATTACAAGAATTTTGAGATGCATTACAGAGAATAAATTAAGCCAGTGGATAAAAAGCTCATAGCCTATGCAGTGAAGACATTCTAACCATTAGACTTATTCTTGACCAAGCAGTTGCTAATTTATAGCTATTTTCTAGAGATGCATAGAAAAGAAAATTAATTAAAAGATCTCTAAACTTTCTGCATATCTGAGATGATGGTGATTAAGCCTCTGGTAAGCCAAAAGAGAGTCTTAAATTTTTTCTGCAATACCATAATGTATAGCACATTTCCTCGTATTTCATTAATACTTACCATCTGATGACATAGGTTGTTAAGCCAAAACTCTGACACCAGAAAAAATATGCATATTCACTTATAAAATTGGCTCTTTTGATATAGTCAATCTCAGTTTTACTTTATGTTCCTGATTGGTTTTATTGTATTTTCTTTTGTTTTATTTTTATATTTTATTTAAAAAATTAACTTTAACATGGTGACTGTTGGTCAAATAAGTTTATAAATATGATGTATATGTTTGCTCACTTTTGATGTGAAAGACAGGCTGTAAGCTGGTAAAGTCATTATAGCCTAAGGCTTAGTTTTAAGACTAAGCCTTTCAGCCCTGGCTGGTTGGCTCAGTGGTAGAGCGTCGACCTGGCGTGCAGAAGTCCTGGGTTCGATTCCCGGCCAGGGCACACAGGAGAAGTGCCCATCTGCTTCTCCACCCCTCCCCCTCTCCTTCCTCTCTGTCTCTCTCTTCCTCTCCTGCAGCTGAGGCTCCATTGGAGCAAAGTTTGCCTGGGCGCTGAGGATGGCTCTGTGGCCTCTGCCTCAGGTGCTAGAGTGGCTCTGGTCATGACAGAGCGACGCCCCGGATGGGCAGAGCATTACCCCCCCCCCCCCCCCGGTCAGGCGCATGCGGGATTCTGTCTGATTGCCTCCCCATTTCCAGCTTCAGTTAAATACAAAAAAAACAAACAAACAAAAAAAAAACTAAGCCTTTTCCTCCCTTCTAATACTAAGATCTTCTTTAAACTAAGCTTTTCCCCACAACCTTGACTGTTGCATGATAGGGGGTGGTGCACTCTTATGAGGAATTCCATTTATGCCTCAGATAAGTGGCTTTGTATCAGAGACTTCCTTATTTGTATATTGGTTTAAAAGGTTTAATTTTCTACACTATAAAATGAAGCAGACCATGACCTCTCATTCTCTCTCGGTTCCTGCCATCAGCATTGCAGAGGCCTCCCTGATCCATTGCCCTCCGTGGGAAAGCAGGTTTGCCTGTCTTGGTGAGACACCAATAAACAGAGTGGCCCACTATCCTCCAATTCCACTATTTCTTTACCGTCTGCCCGAATTCAATGAGAACCTGCATGTGAATAGCCACGATGGCAGCCCCCAGCCACACAGTGACATAGATCAATAAGAGTACATAAGTTTCAGGTAAACATTTCTATGGCATTTTAACTGTTTCATTGTATTTTCTTCTGACAATAAGCAGAAGACACCACTGAGCATGCAGTCAGGCAAGACCTCACAGAGGAGCTAAGATAGTTTATGCTTTGACAATAAATTATACACAACAGTAGAGAATACAAAAAAAACAACACCAATAGTGTCTATACTGTTTTAACAACTGAAAAATAATAAGGGGAAAGATAAAAATACCTTAGTTTTACAACTACGTATCTTGAGAGACTAGATATCACAGATATAACAGCACTGAAATTCACCTTTTTAATTAAATTTTATTTTTTAAATTTGCTTTATGTAAAATTCAACATTCTTTGTATTCATTTGTTTTACATATAAAAAAATATGTAAAGTAGTTTCACAACTCAAGATTTCAAATTCCAGAAGCATCCCTAAAGAGCATGCACTGGTTACTGGGTTATAGATAAAAGGCTGTGTGACTCTCTTTTTCTTAAGACAACAGAAATCTTATCAACAAGAGCAGCATCAAACACATGAAAATAAGTACACACAAAGAAGTATGCAGGTTTCTTTGATGCTCCTTTGATTAGACACATTGGACTATTTAGTACCATCACCCACAATTCAAACTGGGTCAGACAATTTCATTTCAACTATGGCTTTATTTTTTCATGTGCATATTGACAGAAGTTCCTGAAAAACAAAACAAAACAAAAAAGTATAATCTTTACCTGTTGGCATTAAGGTTCTTGCTTGCTGGTTGAGAATTTCATTAACAATTTTAAAATCCATAAAGAAAGAAAAGAAACATGAAGGTCAGATGCAAGTCAAATTGTGATTTCTCTTTATCCTGTAATTATGTGAAGGGTTTGGAGAGTAAATTGTTGGCTATTCTTGGAAATGAATGGAAGTGTGGTACAAATACTTCTGGATAGAAGATAAAGAGATTTTGGTTTTAGTCTTGGCTGTCAAACAACTACCGGTATGACCTTGGAAATTCATTTTATTTTGTTATTAAACTTCAATGAAGGATTTATTAGATATTGTTTTCAAACAGTTTTTCTTATAAAATTCTGTGGCTGTCATGTAAAGCACACCACCCAGATCTTCCTTCAAGTAAAAAACTTTCTCCAAAGAATGTAGTTGGTGGACAGTTCGCAGCTGCTGCCCCGTTAGAAACTGATGTGATGTGTATGCTTAGCCCAATTCCTTCCTGGGCTACTTCCAAAGACTGACAGCAGTGGGAGTACAAGAACTGAGTCATTGGAACTTAGTGAATGTAATGTCCTCTATCATGCAATCTTGCTCGTTTCTCCATCAGGCTAATGGGAGTTTCTCAGAGCTCTACTGTAATTTGAGTATCAAATTTATCACTCAGTTCCTTTCCCTTGCCTCTCTTTCTTCAGAGGTATTAGATTGGCATTGTAGCCTGACACTCACCCATGTGGAAGCCATGAGACAGTATGTCACAGACTTCCAACTACAGAGAGAATTAGTTGACTAAGGGCCCTCTCTGCTGTGCTCTGGCTTCCATTGCAAGTTTGCAAGAACTTGATATCATATGGTTCTTGATTTTTTTCTCTCTGATTTATTTTGCTTAGCATTATATTGTCAAGCTCCATTGACCTTGTCACAAATGACAGTATTTCATCTTTTCTTAGAGCTGCATAGTTCCACTGTAATATATGTACCACAACTTCTATAGCCATTCATCTATTGAAAGACCCTTCAATTGTTTCTCTGTCTTAGCCATCATAAATAATGCTGCAATGATCACAGGGGTCATATATTTTATGAATAAATATTTTCAAATTTCTCAGGTAAATACCCAGAAGAGGGGTTGCTGGGTCATAGAGTAACTCTAGTTTTAATTTTTTAAAGGACCTCCATCTGCTTTCCCTAAAGGCTGACCCAGTTTATGTTCCCAACAACAGTGAATGAAGGTCCCTTTTTTTTTCCAACTTTTTTTAAAAATTAATTTTAATGGGGTGACATTAATAAACCAGGGTATGTATGTTCAGAGAAAACATCTCCAGGTTATTTTGACATTTAATTATGTTGCATTCCCATCACCCAAAGTCAAATTGTCCTCCATCACCTTCTATCTAGTTTTCTTTGTGCCCCTTCCCACCCCCACTCCCTCCCTCTCCTCCTCCACCCCTGTAACCACCACACTCTTATCCATGTCTCTGAGTCTCATTTTTATGTCCCACCTATGTATGTAATCATACAGTTTTTAGTTTTTTCTGATTTAGTTATTTCACTCAGTATAATCTTATCAAGGTCCAACCATGTTGTTGTAAATGATCCGATATCATCATTTCTTATGGCTGAGTAGTATTCCATAGTACATATGTACCACATTTTCTTTATCCAGTCATCTACTGAAGGTTCCTTTATCTCCACAACCTCTTCAACACTTGCTATTGTCTTGATAACAACCATTCTAACTGGTGTGCGGTTGTATCTCATTGTAGTTCTGATTTACATTTTTAGTTTGATATAATCTCATTTACTTATTTTTGCTTTTACTTCCCTTGCCTTTGGAAATAAAATGCTAAGACCAAGGTCCATGAGTTTAGTACCTCTGTTTTCTTCTATGTAATTTATTGTTTCGGGTCTTATATTTAGGTCTTTGATCCATATTGAGTTCATTTTTGTACATGGGACAAACAGTAGTCTAGTTTAATTCTTTTGCATATGACTTTCCAATCCTCCCAGCACCATTTATTGAAGAGACATCTCTTCAGGAAGAAGCTCTAGGTTTTGAGTTCCCTCCTGATCATGGATCACTGCACTGAGTGGGGTTTATGGTGAGACTGTATTCTAGTATTTCTTGCAGAATTTGTTTGCCCAATCCGTAATCTTTCTCAGCTAGCCTTTAGATTTTTTTCAGACAAAATTGTTCCATATGTAACTATAAACTTGATGTGTCTGTCATAGTTGAGTTCAGGGTTCTCTTCATTGAACGATAGTGAACCAGAACCTTTCTTTCTCTTTTAAGTGAGAATTTTTTATGTGATTCAATCTCTTATGTCTATATTAGACTTTTAAAGTATCCTGAACCTACTTATTCTTTGTCTCTATCTATGGTTTTGAATATCAGGCAGATTTGTTAAAAATGATATAAAAGACAGTAAAAGGAGGACAAGAGGAAAAAAATGTATGTGGCTGTAATGTAAAAATCTCATTTGGAGTTATTGTAGACAACCTTTTTCTGTAACTTGAAGGGAATTGAGTAGAAACCACTACATGAAAAGCATTTTTTTCTGTGGAAAGCATTATGTTCAGTATCTAAAGTGATCCTTACTGGTTAATGATTACCCGAGCCTTACATTAGGCTAATTCCTATTATAAGAAAAATAAAATATTATTTATTTGTTTATCTGTTTCTGTGATATATTTAGGTATGTGGAGTGGGGTTGAGGCAGAAAAAGGACAGGAGGAAAAAATGAAAGAAACATTTCTGAATCAGGTAGGTGGCAATGTCAATATAGTGTAGGACTAGCATGGCAAATAGATAAACTGGGTAGATATATAATAAAGCAGGTTTTAAAAAAAACTGTCCTAGTAATATAATCATTAAGAATTTTAATAAAAGATAGCAACATAATACAGCCTGACACCTGCAAGTGTCTAATTTTCAGATTCTTTGATTATCAAGGATCAAATTTGAAGATGTATTGATGTTACTGATCTATGAAGCTTTTGATTAGTTTCCTCTTCAGTTTAATCTGGAATGCAGATTGCTCAAACCCATTCACTATTTTAAGTGTTAAAAGACCTGTTTGTTCACATTATTCTGATATGTCATCACTTTGGGGAGGAGGGTTATTAGAAACATAAACATGGTTTGTACCTGTGAGTTATAGTCAACTCAGAAGGCATTTATTTATTTTTTTTTTTTTTTAATTTTTTTTTTTTAATGGGGTGACATCAGTAAATCAAGATACATATATTCAAGGATAACATGTCCAGGTTATCTTGTCGTTCAATTATGTTGCATACCCATCACCCAAAGTCAGATTGTCCTGTCACCCTCTATCTAGTTCTCAGAAGGCATTTAAAACATTAAAGGTATGTGTTTTTCTTCCAAGGAGAAGAAGCTGTGCAAGCAATAACTTTTTGTGTCTAGAGAAAATAGGAAGTATTATGTCTTTGTGGTAGTCAATTAATCACCTGGATTAATCCTGGCTGGATTAGAATGTTTATTTATGTTATTCATTCTTTTTTCTATTTTTACTTTGAATAGTTAATATGAATTAATTTCTTAATTTGGCTTTTATTATGCATAATTTAGGAAAATGTTTACATTTCATTGATACTTTCCTACCTCTTCTAAGGAAGCTACAAGAAACACATCTAAGCAACAAGGATAAAAACAAATTCAAAGTGAAAGGCTGGAAAACAATACTCCAAGCAAACAACACCCAAAAAAAAGCAGGTGTAGCAATACTCATATCTAATAATGCTGACTACAAGACAGAAAAAGTACTCAGAGACAAAAATGGTCATTTCATAATGATTAAGGAAAGTTGAATCAAGAAGACATAACAATCCTTAATATATATGCACCAAATCAAGGAGCACCAAAATGTATAGGACAGCTACTTATTGACCTTAAAACAAAACTAACAAAAATACAATCAACTTGGAGACCTCAATACACCGCTGATGGCTCTAGATCGGTCATCCAAACAGAGAATCAATAAAGATATAGTGGCCTTAAATGAAATACTAGAACACCTGGATATGATAGACATCTACAGGACACTTCATCCCAAAGCGACAGAGTATATACATTTTTCTCTAGTGTACATGGAACATTCTCAAGAATTGACCATATGTGGGCCACAAAGACAATATCAGCAAATTTAGAAAAATTGAAATTGTACCAAGCATATTTTCTGATCATAAAGCCTTGAAACTAGAATTCAACTGCAAAAAAGAGGGGGAAAAACCCACAAAAATGTGGAAACTAAACAACATACTTCTAAAAAAATGAATGGGTCAAAGAAGAAATAAGCGCAGAAATCAAAAGATATATACAGACAAATGAAAATGAAAATACGACATATCAGAATCTCTGGGATGCAGCAAAAGCAGTAATAAGAGGAAAGTTCATATCACTTCAGGCCTATAGAACAAACAAGAGAGAGCCGAAGTAAACCACTTAACTTCACCTTAAGGAACTAGAAAAAGAAGAACAAAGACAACCCAAAACCAGCCGAAGAAAGGAGATAATAAAAATCAGAGCAGAAATAAATGAAATAGAGAACAGAAAAACTATAGAAAAAATCAATAAAACAAGGAGCTGGTTCTTGAAAAGATCAACAAAATTGACAAACCCTTGGCAAGACTCACCAAGGAAAAAAGACACAGGACTCAAATAAATAAAATCCAAAATGAAAGAGGAGAGATCACCACAGACATCATAGAAATACAAAGAATTATTGTAGAATACTATGAAAAATTATATGCCACCAAATACAACAACCTAGAAGAAATGGATAAATTCCTAGAACAATACAACCTTCCTAGACTGAGTCATGAAGAAGCAGAAAGCCTAAACAGACCAATCAGCAGGGAGGAAATAGAAAAACTATTAAAAATCTCCCCAAAAATAAAAGTCCAGGCCCAGACGGTTTATACTAGTGAAGTCTATCAAACATTCAAAGAAGACTTGGTTCCTATTCTACTCAAAGTCTTCCAAAAAATTGAAGAAGAAGCAATACTTCCAAACACATTTTATGAGGCCAACATAACCCTCATACCAAAACCTGGCAAGGATGGCACAAAGAAAGAAAACTACAGACCAATATCTCTAATGAATACAGATGCTAAAATACTAAACAAAATACTGGCAAACCGAATACAACAACATATTAAAAAAATAATACATCATGATCAAGTGGGATTCATCCCAGAATCTCAAGGATGGTTCAACATACGCAAAACGGTTAACGTAATACACCATATCAACAAAACAAAGAACAAAAACCACATGATCTTATCAATAGATGCAGAAAAGGCTTTTGATAAAATACAACACAATTTTATGTTTAAGACTCTCAACAAAATGGGTATAGAAGGAAAATATCTCACATGATAAAGGCCATATATGATAAACCATCAGCCAACATCCTATTAAACGGCATAAAACTGAGGACTTTCTACCTTAAATCAGGAACAAGACAGGGTTGTCCACTCTCTCCACTCTTATTCAACGTGGTGCTAGAAGTTCTGGCCAGAGCAATCAGACAAGACAAAGAAATAAAAGGCATCCATATCGAAAAGGAGAAGTAAAGCTATCACTTTTTGCTGAGATATGATCCTATACATCGAAAACCCGAAGGACTCCACAAAAAGATTATTAGAAACAATAAACCAATACAGTAAGGTCGCAGGATACAAAATTAACATACAAAAGTCCATAGCCTTTCTATATGCCAACAATGAAATATTAGAAAACGAACTCAAAAAAATAATCCCCTTCACGATTGCAACAAAAAAAATAAAATACCTAGGAATAAACATAACAAAGAACGTAAAGGACCTATAAATGAAAATTACAAAGCATTGTTAAGGGAAATCGAAAAAGATACAATGAGATGGAAAAATATTCCTTGTTCTTGGATAGAAGAATAAATATAATCAAAATGGCCATATTACCCAAAGCAATATACAAATTTAATGCTATTCCCATCAAAATCCCTATGAGATTTTTTAAAGAAATGGAACAAAAAATCATCAGATTATATGGAACTATAAAAAACCCCGAATAGCCAAAACAATCCTAAGGAAAAAGAATGAAGCTGGGGGCATTACAATACCTGACTTTAAACTATATTATAGGGCCACGATAATCAAAACAGCATGGTAGTGGCAGAAAAATAGACACTCAGACCAATGGAACAGAATAGAAAGCCCAGAAATAAAACCACATATATATGGTCAAATAATCTTTGATAAAGGGGCCAACAACACACAATGGAGAAAAGAAAGCCTCTTCAACAAATGGTGTTGGGAAAACTGGAAAGCCACATGCAAAAGAATGAAACTCGACTACAGCCTGTCCCCGTGTACTAAAATTAATTCAAAATGGATCAAAGACCTAAATATAAGACCTGAAACAATAAAGTACATAGAAGAAGACATAGGTACTAAAATCATGGACTTGGGTTTTAAAGAACATTTTATGAACTTGACTCCAATGGCAAGAGAAGTGAAGGCAAAGATAAATGAATGGGACTACATCAGAATTAAAAGTTTTTGCTCAGCAAGAGAAACTGATATCAAAATAAACAGACAGCCAACTATATGGGAACTGATATTTTCAAACGACAGCTCAGATAAGGGCCTAATATCCAAAATTTACAAAGAACTCATAAAACTCAACAACAAACAAACAAGCAATCCAATAAAAAAATGGGAAGAGGACATGAACAGACACTTCTCCCAGAAAGAGATACAAATGGCCAACAGATATATAAAAAGATGCTCAGCTTCATTAGTTATTAGAGAAATGCAAATCAAAACTACAATGAGATACCACCTCACCCCTGTTAGATTAGCTATTATCAACAAGAGGGTAATAGCAAATGTTGGAGAGGCTGTGAGAAAAAGGAACCCTCATTCACTGTTGGTGGGACTGTAAAGTAGTACAACCATTATGGAGGAAAGTATGGTGGTTCCTCAAAAAACTGCAAATAGAACTACCTTATGACCCAGCAATCCCTCTACTGGGTATATACCCCAAAACCTCAGAAACATTGATACGTGAAGACACATGTAGCCCCATGTTCATTGCAGCACTGTTCACAGTGGCCAAGACATGGAAACAACCAAAAAGCCCTTCAATAGAAGACTGGATAAAGAAGATGTGGCACATATACACTATGGAATACTACTCAGCCATAAGAAATGATGACATCAGATCATTTACAGCAAAATGGTGGGATCTTGATAACATTATAAGGAGTGAAATAAGCAAATCAGAAAAAAACAAGAACTACATGATTCCATACATTGGTGGAACATAAAAATGAGACTAAGAGACATGGACAAGAGTGTGGTGGTTACCAAGGGTGGGGGGGGAGGGAGGACATGGGAGGGAGGGAGGGAGAGAGTTAGGGGGAGGGGGGGGGCACAGAGAACTAGATAGAGGGTGACGGAGGACAATCTGACTTTGGGCGAGGGGTTTGCAACATAATTTGATGACAAAATAACCTAGACATGTTTTCTTTGAATATATGTACCCTGATTTATTAATGTCATCCCATTACCATTAATAAAAATTTATTAAAAAAAAAAAAAAAAAAAAAAAGAAGTCTTTTTCTGACAGCAGGCTGTCTTCTCTAATCAGAGGTTAACTTGCTTTCTCTATCATTAATTTGTTACTTTCTATCGTGCACAGTAATTTTCTTGGCCCATGCTTGTGTTATCTCCACAAACAGATTTTAAGCTACCTGAAAGTGAGACATTTACCTGAAATCTTTTTGTATCCTTCTGTTCTTCAAGAGTCTTCTGTTAGTTAATTCTTGGTAAATTTTTGCAATATAAACTTTCTCAGTACATAACCTGATTTTTTTCTATGTAAATGTCTCACTCTATATTTTATCTTGTGACATAGTCTGATAAAGCAAATAAGATACTAACTATAACTGAAAATTCCCTCCTCTTTTGTGATCTTAGACCAACATTTACAAGTCAACATCAAAAACACTAGTGATGAAGATTAGTTATTTGTATACTTAAATTCAATTTTTCCAAATAATCACGTTACATATACATCTTAACATCCAAATAAAAGCCTACGAGGCATTCAGTTTGCCTGAGATACAACATTCACTGATTGAGTCATCTGGTTCTTCAACTATAAACCTAAAGGCTTTAGAATGTCAAGAGGCATGGATATTAAAATCTCTGAGATTTACATCTTAAAAAATTCTTTCTTGTGATCTTCTGTTGCCATTTTGCTTGGCACTTAACCAATACGTATTGAGTACAAACCATAAATTAGTAATTTTATATTTACATGGACTACCACAGTGAAAATAGAAGTTCTTAGAGTTTATATTCCTGTGAGTGTGCTGTATGTATGCGTGTTTGTATGCATGTGTATTGAAACAGGAGTGGATAGTGAACATGTAAGATGTCAAATTGTTACAAGTCAAAAAAAAGAAAAGAAATCAAAGCAAGTGAGGGGGTAGAAAGTGATGAATATTGGAATTAATGTTCACACATGGGTAGAGAAGGACTCTATGATGAGGTTACATCTGAGAAGAGACAAATGAAGTAAGTAAGCCATTTGGCTATTCAAGGAAGAAAATACAGTTAGCATTAACTGAGCAAGAAGAAATGTGACAGAAAATTTCCCCTTGCTCAGAGTGGTGGTCAGGTGTATAATTGTAGGATTTGCAGGACGCAAAGGATTTTAAGTTCTGAGTGTATGATAAGCCTTTAAATGGTGGGAGTCAGTTGAGATATGATCTGACTTATGCATATAATAGATGGTCAGAATCACTGAACTGATAAAATGTGATTTATACTGTGAGTTAAGAGTCAACCCAACAAGTATTTAAAAGATTAAATATGTGTGCCTTTCCATATCTCATATATGTAATTGTCATATCTAGGACTTTGAATCTTAGAGATTAACCCTAAAATGCAGAGTGTTTATTTGTTAATTTTTGTTGTCTTCCGGTGATGGTGTCTTTGCAACTGACACCATCACTTTGAGATACTTCCACTAGCCAATATATATAAATAAAATGGTCTCAGTTGGGTTCGTGGTCATGTCCCCGTGCAGTAAGCTCCGATGGAAGGTCCAATCCTCTGCATTTGGAGCTTCTCTTAGTGATGTGGGGGAAGATTTTCAACAAAGCAGCCATCTCAAAAATCTCTTCTCCAGTTACAATGACAGAGATTGGGACACATAGCCAAAGGCATAGTAAGAATAGGGAGCCTAGAAGCCTGCCACTCAGCCAAAAATGAAGTGGAGATTCTTGGGAAACAAGATTAGAACCAAAGTAACAGGAACAGCATCATTCATTTATCCTTTCATTCAATAAATACTTATTGATTGGCTAATATGTATAGGCACTTGGAGATACTATGACTACAATGATGACCAAGACAGAGTCACTATCATTGAGACACCTACATTCCTTGGTCACTTCGTCTCCTTTTTCTCTATCCACATGATAATCAAAATAGTCTCTTTTTTTTTATTATTTTTTTATAAGGACAGAGAGAGAGAGTCAGATAGAGGGATAGATAGAGACAGACAGACAGGAACAGAGAGAGATGAGAAGCATCAATCATCAGTTTTTCCTTGCCACACCATAGTTGTTCATTGATTGCTTTCTCATGTGCCATGACCGCGGGCCTTCAGCAGACTGAGTAACCCCCGCTCGAGCCAGTGACCTTGGGTCCAAGCTAGTGAGCTTTTTGCTCAAGCCAGATGAGCCCGCGCTCAAGCTGGCAACCCTGGGGTCTCGAACCTGGGTCCTTCCACATCCCAGTCCAATGCTCTATCCACTGCGCCACTGCCTGGTCAGGCAATCAAGACAGTCTTAAAGGAGAAAAAGTCTTCAGGATGGCGTCAATAGCTTTGCTTTAGAAGGAGAGATACAAAGCTGAGAAACAGAGAAGGCCAGCTGATGTGTTTTTCGAAGGAAGGAAAATTAAAACATTTTGTCATCAAAGGAGCTCAATAGCTGCTAGTTTTTTGTTTGTTTGTTTGTTTGTTTTTCTGAAGCTGGAAACGGGGAGAGACAGTCAGACAGACTCCCGCATGCGCCCGACTGGGATCCACCCGGCACGCCCACCAGGGGCGATGCTCTGCCCACCAGGGGGCGATGCTCTGCCCCTCCGGGGCATCGCTTTGCCGTGACCAGAGCCACTCTAGCGCCTGGGGCAGAGGCCAAGGAGCCATCCCCAGCGCCCGGGCCATCTTTGCTCCAATGGAGCCTTGGCTGTGGGAGGGGAAGAGAGAGACAGAGAGGAAGGGGGGGGGTGAAGCAAATGGGCGCTTCTCCTATGTGCCCTGGCCGGGAATCGAACCCAGATCCCCCTTACGCCAGGCCGACGCTCTACCACTGAGCCAACCGGCCAGGGTCAGCTGCTAGTTTTTTTAGGTGCATATTTGAATCACCTGGAAAGCACTGAAAACAGTCTGAAAGCCTAGGCCAGAGAAACATCACTGGGATGGATGGGGCCTGGGCACCCATACTTTCTACAGCTCGCCAGGTGATCTCAACAGGACTCCAAGACTGAAAAATCTACTCACATAATACTTGTCCTAGGTGTTTTCCTAGGTGTTTTCTTGGGCAAGTATGGACTCCAGAAGATATGTATATTTGTGTCAATATATGTAATATACAAATGTACGTATGTCTGTATGTAGACAGTGCAGTTATTTGAAGGCAGCAGAACTTATCTCATCGGAAATATATTTGGCCAAATTTTGTTTTAATAAATACATCCAAGCTCTTCTGCAGTCTGCAATTTGGTGTAATTAAAAAATCATGTTTGACCCCACTTCAGGGACGAATTGAACTAAAACTACATAAATTCTACAATTATAAAAAAAAATATTCTAGCATTCTTTTCTGACTAGAAGTTATTATCTGTGCATTAAATCCATGATTGTGCTACCCTAACTTATTTTTCTATAAAAAAATAGTATAACCTCTCAAAAGTTTTATTTTTAATTGCAGCTTACATTCAATATTATTTTGCATTAGTTTCAGGTGTACAGCACAGTGGTTAGAGCATCATATACTTTACAAAGTGTTTCCCCCCAGTATTTCCAGTCCCTACCTAGCACTATACATAGTTATTACAATAGTATTGACTATATTCCCTACAGATGCCATCTTTAAATAACATGAAGCTATTTTGTTACTACAATATTTCCATTTCAACTATCAGTGGTTGATGTTACCATTTTTTATCAAGTAAACATGTCCTTTGCTATATAGCACTTACTTATTGAAAGCCTCTTTCTTGCTGATGATTAATAGACATATAAAAATGGTTGGTAGACACAGTGATACTAACACAATCCTCTGGCCAGTAGTGCTTTGCCTCCATTGGTCTCATCTTGAGTGTACAGCAATTTCTCAAAAAGTTTCCACATCTCTCTGCCTCACCTTCTGCCGAACCTCTGGCATAACAACACTTCAATCTCTCTCAACTCTCAGAAACAGCCACAAATCCGGACAAAGAAAGGAAGCAGTTTCCCCAAGACCTTACAATAAACAGGGTCTCATAAAACAATAAGAAAATGAGACACACAGCTCACTTATGTCTTCTAACTTTAGGGAAATGTATATTCCTAAGTGTGAGTAGAGAACCAAATCAACATTACATTAGATTACCTCTATAAAAATAAATTACATGATGCCAGTCATTAAGAAACTTGGACTATAATAATATGGCCTCATATATGAAAGGACTGATTTACTTTCAGATCAGCCAACATACATCTTTTTTTTTTCTTTTTTTTGGTATTTTCTGAAGCTGGAAATGGGGAGGCAGTCAGACTCCTGCATGCGCCCGACCGGAATCCACCTGGCACGCCCACCAGGGGGCAATGCTCTGCCCATCCAGGGTGTCACTCTGTCGCGACCTGAGCCACTCTAGCACCTGGGGCAGAGGCCAAGGAGCCATCCCCAGCGCCTGGGCCATCTTTGCTCCAATGGAGCCTTGGCTGCGGGAGGAGAAGAGAGAGACAGAGAGGAAGGAGAGGGGGAGGGGTGGAGAAGCAGATGGGTGCTTCTCCTGTGTGCCCTGGCCAGGAATCGAACCCGGGACTTCCGCACGCCAGGCCGACGCTCTACCACTGAGCCAACCGGCCAGGGCCCAACATACATCTTTAAAGCCCTTTTATGATGCAAACAGAACTAAGCAATTTCATTTTCATACTCCCCCTCATCCTTCCAGTAGGATTCCAGCTGTGATTATTCATATTATATGATGTTATTATCAGATCTAGACTGAGTGTGATCATTATTGTCTTGCAAGATTCTAGAATTTGATCATGCAATAATATTTTGCTCCTATTGAAATTATTTAAAAAATTGTTTCTATCACATTGTCTTTATTGCTTATTGATTTTTCTTTTGTTCTTTGTAATAGAACACAGAGCTTATTATATTGGTACTACTTTGGGCTGCATAAGAAATACTTCTTTTAGCAGTTTATAACCATGAATAGACTCTACAGGGGTTTGTTGCTGAGGACACAAGGTCTGTTGCTCTTGGCTTCCTGACCCTTTTACACTGGTGTGGTACCAAGAGTCCTCAACCAGCCGGAGTCCGTTGCTGCTACTCTGCCAGGCATAGCAAAGCTAAGCCATGCTGCTATGACTTATGGCCCAGTAGTTGTGTTAGAGTTGTAATTTAGCTTCTCCACGTTAGTTCACTCATGTAGACCTGTAGATACCTTGATATGTTCCATATTATACATGGTCATAAATATCCTGTAGAGAATTGTGTACGACAGTTATTGCTTGTATGGTTATGACATAGCTTCATTCTAGGGCTAACATTTCTTTTTATTGGTAAATAGTTCTCAAAATTTAATTATATGTGGGTTAACCTGGTAATAGTTAATAAACCAAACATGTTTGAGGCACATGCAACCAAATTATAGTAAAAAATGATGGCTTTGGCCTGACCTGTGGTGGCACAGTGGATAAAGCGTCAACCTGGAAATGCTGAGGTCGACGGTTCGAAACCCTGGGCTTGCCTGGTCAAGGCACATATGGGAGTTGATGCTTCCAGGTCCTCCCCCCTTCTCTCTCTCTCTCTCTCCTCTCTCTCTCTCTCTCTCTCTCTGTCTCTCCCTCTCATCTCTAAAATGAATTTAAAAAATTGTTTAAAAAATGTTATTAAAAAAATGATGGCTTGCTGTCAATCAAGTTAACAAACTTGGAAATTATTAAAATACTTCAGAAGGCTTAGGGTGGAGCCCGAGAGTCTCATTTCTTTGCATCCCCTTCTGGTGCAGGGGTGAAGTGGGGGAGCATTTAGCAACATCAACAGATATTTTTGGTGTCACAACTAAAAGGCTGAGTTGCCAAGTAGACGCTCATCATTTTCTTCGGAAAGCCCGGAGGGTGTCACTACCGTACACACTCACAGTCCTGTTGTACAGCACTTCCTCCTGGGACACTCACTACAGTACACACTCACAGTCCTGTTGTACAGCCTTTCTCCTGGGACACTCACTACGGTACACACTCACAGTCCTGTTGTACAGCCTTCCTCCTGGGACACTCACTACCGTACACACTCACAGTCCTGTTGTACAGCCTTCCTCCTGGGACACTCACTACCGTACACACTCACAGTCCTGTTGTACAGTACTTCCTCCTGGGACACTCACTACCGTACACACTCACAGTCCTGTTGTATAGTCCTTCCCCTTGGGACACTCACTACCGTACACACTCACAGTCCTGTTGTACAGCCTTCCTCCTGGGACACTCACTACCGTACACACTCACAGTCCTGTTGTACAGCCCTTCCTACTGGGACACTCACTACTGTACACACTCAAAGTCCTGTTGTACAGCCTTCCTCCTAGGACAGTGATTCCCTTCAGTCAGTGGATTCCAATTGTAGACTTGGCCCATGTCTGAACATTGAACCCGAGAAGGTGACATTTTATAGCCAACACTGCCCTCGGCGTCCTCATTATCCATCTTCATTTTTAAAGAGATATTCCTATTGGTTTCCTTCCCGACTATCTTGTGCCTCAGAACACGGTGCTCTATTTTTTCACTAGATCTCTGCAGGTCAGGATCATAGGCTGCCACTCAGACCTTGCTGTTCACTGTGGTAACTGCTCCCACCTGAATTCTGATGGTTAAGTGCTACCAGCTGGACTCTATTTTTTCAGGATCTTTATTACTCTCAGGGACCTGTTCTGAATCAGCATTTTCTACAATAAGCCACAAGTGCTGAGCTGCTCAGTGGTCCTGGCTCACACTCACTAACATGCTCTTTTCTGCTCTGACAGATGGAGAGCTCTTTGGGCTCCCCCATGAACACAGTCAGCTGATGGATTTTCCCGCCATATCTAGTGTAGCCATTATAGCATACACACCTGTTTGAGCCTTTAGAGACTGTTCAAGACTGCCTGTTCGTGCCCCTCCCCGCTGCCAAGTTCACATGTTGAAGCCTTTCCCTCTGATGCGATGTTATTAGGATGTGGAGCCTTTGGCAGGTAGATTTTGGTGAGATCATGCATGCGGAGCCTTCATAACTGAGTTCATTGCCTCATAAGAAAAGGAAGGACTGCAGAGCTGCCTCTCTGTGTCATGTGAGGATATGGCAAGAAGGCAGAGGTCTGCAAGCCAGGAAGAAAGAGAGCTCTCACCAGAAAATAAATCTGCCAGCATTTTGATCTTGGACTTGCCTGTTGTTTCACCCAGTCTATGATATTTTGATATACTAGCCTAAGCTGACTAAGACAGCCCTTCCTCTAGCATATACATATTTTAGGCCATCACTTTTTCTAAACTTCCAAGAGCATCCTAGTAGCTTATTAACACTGTTTCGTGGGGTTGCTGCCAAAATATTCTTATTTTAGGGGAGAACTCTTTGTTATCCAACTTTACGCCTCTCTCCTTGATCCTACACACTTATCTCTTTTCTTCCTCTCGTCTAGTTAACTAGAAGCTGACGCTTTTGGGAGTGTATTCCTTTTTTAGGTTATGCTGAATTTGACCCCAACTATGGATCTGATGGCTAGGAAGGTGCATTCTGTAGGGCACAGCATAGTGTCTTGCAAGACAGGGGCCTCTGAGTTGCCTACTAGCAAGTGGCAAGACTAATACTTAACTAAGACATTGGGGTGACTCTGAAAGTTCAGAGTTTTCAGAGAGATCTGGAGCTGCAGCGATCTCAAACTCATAAACTTAGATGCCCCCATTTCACATCTCAAGTCTCTGTTTCATACCAACCAGCGCCTGGTCTTGGTGTAGCAAACTTGACAAGGTTTAGATTTTAAGCCTCTTTAGAGTTCTACTCATGATAAAGTTCTGGGCCTGGACATTTTTTTCTGCTGCCCTCTAAGTAGGCAATGAACCTTTTTCTAGGTAGCCAAAAAACATACATACTCTGCCTTTCATATTTCACCTTAAATTGGTGATCATTCACCTTCAGCATTTAATTTTTTTTTTCTCAATAGTTCCTCTCAATAGCCAATTTCAAAGTTCTGAAAATTACTACTTTTCCTATATATCTCCTGAAATCTTCCACCAGACCTTACTTTTTTTTTCATGGGTGTTTGTCCCCATTTACTACCAGTGAGGCGGCTTTCAATTACTTCTTTAGAGAATTGCAAGGGCATGGATACTCTACTGGTATAGTGTTCACTGTCATCTGAATACAGGTGAGTCAATTCTCATTTTAGGGTCGGCTTCCATAGGATCAATCCGGGCATCAATTCTCTTAGGTTGTGCTTTCCTAGAAACGAAATAGAGTAGAGATTTGTGTATGGGTAACACGGACAGGACCACTCCTGTAAGGCTGTGAAGAAAGCAAGATTAAGAAGGATAAAAAAGTTAAACTGCAGTTTATCCACAATAACTGTCGTTCAGTTGCCCCCATGGGAGCTCTGGAGCTGGAGTGGCCTTGAGTCATCCTGAGTTGAGGCAAAGAAGCATCAGGCATTTGTTTACCACCAGGTACTCCCGCCACACTTAAAATTAGTCATTCTTACTGTTTACAAATAACACCTTACTAGACAAAAGAAGAAAAATAGTTACACTCTTATGACTAGTAAATAAAATTTCAAAATAACATCATTAAAGGGGAAATGAAGATTTTTCTGAAGATTTCATAAGACCAAGGACAGGGTTAGAGCTCACGTAAAATGCAAATTCATTAAAATCCATTTTAAAACTCTTTTTCCCAACATCCCACCCCTCAAATTAGTTTCTACATCTCTTCTGTAGTCTTATTCTGCATACAGAACGGACTCTTGTTGGAATCTTTTCAACACCATCTTGGGCGGAGCTGTCCCTTCTTATTCACATCCTATTTCCCCAACCATTTCTTTTCTTTTCTTTTTTCTTTTTTTTTCTCTTTTCTTTTCCTTTTTTAGCAAGAGAGATAGAGACAGAGAGGGAGACAGATAGGACAAAGTCTAAAGAGAGATGAGAAACATCAATTCTTCTTTGCGGCACCTTAGTTGTTCACTGACTGCTTTCTCACATGTGCCTTGATGGGGGGAGGGCAAACAAGCCAGTGACCCCTTGCTCAAGCCAGTGACCTCTGGATTCAAGCCAGAGACCATGGTGTCATGTATAAGATCCCACACTCAAACCAGTGCTCAGTGGTGGGCCTGTGCTCAAGCTGGCGACCTTAGGGTTCTGAACCTGGGTCCTATGCATCCCAGGCTGACTCTCTATCCACTGCACCACCACTGAGGCTGAGTTTGTCTCTCAGCCTCTGCTCTTTGCTGCCCCATCCACTGGTCTGCTTTACTAATCAGGGATCTTCTTTGGGATCCATCTGCCTTAGTCAGGCAAGGACTAGAGATCATAAATTCTTTGTATTTAATATTTTACCCTTTAACATCTGCATATACTCATTATATCTCTCAAACTTTTCCCACCAGTAAAACAAACCATTTTAGTATTCTATTTTAAAATAATTAATAGTCTCTATTTCTTTTTTTTAATTTATTCATTTTAGAGAGGAGAGGGAGAGAGAGAAAGAGAGAGAGAGAGAGAGGAGAGAGAGAGGAGCTGGAAGCATCAGCTCCCATATGTGCCTTGACCAGGCAAGCCCAGGGTTTTGAACCGGCGACCTCAGCATTTCCAGGTCGACGCTTTGTCCACTGCACCACCACAGGTCAGGCAATAGTCTCCATTTCTTAAGGATAAAAATCAAAAGTCATCAGAATTAGTCTAATCAACTTTCAAAGATTGCAACTTTTAAAATTAGATTACTCACAGCAGAATACTTTAAACAAGTGTATATTGAAATTAGTAAGATTTTAAGCAAAATTTTATCTTATTCTATGTAGACAAAAATGACTTCACTAAAACATGTTAAAATGGTGGAAAATGCAGCAACTCACATTAAGACTGGTTTTTAAACGGTGATTGCAAAAGAGAGTGATACCTCATCTTTTAGATGTATAAAAACTATTATTTGGTCTCTTCGTCAAATGTGATCTTACATTTCAAAAAGCCATAAAGAATAGAAGAAATATTCATCAACCTATAGGTGAGCTTAGAATTATTTATGCTGAGAAGAAAACAAAAATTGCTAAACACAGTTTGTTAGATGGAGTTATGATACCAGAAACTAACGTGAGAAGATGAGCCAGTTATGTAAGCAGTTCTCTCCAGCATGAGGGTATTCTGCTTGTGAAATGCCCCAGGAGGATGTGTGTTTCTCAACAGGACCACTGATAAGCTGGTTTAGTACTTCACTGGATTCACCCAAGGTTTTGTATCTGATTTATTTATCAATCCAAAGCCAGCTCTCTTTTGTAAGAGAAATACATTGAGCAGGTAAAAAGAATCTTTATTATCCAGGACCATTCCAAATAATTTCAAAATAAATGCACAGGCTTTGCCCAGTGAATTATACTATCATTATACACAAAATAAGGATTGCTTCATACTTACTTGATCCACTCCCTTTGTCCTGATTTTGGCAATAGATTCTAATACTATACCACTTAAATATAATGCAGGCATTCACCATGAAGCCTGATTATTTAGATAACATCTAAAAAACCCTAGAGATGATGTGGCTTATTGGGTTGAATCAAAGTCTAAAGAGAAACACTCTGGAACAAAAATTTCACTCAAATTCTATCAGCCTATTTCATGTTTATGGTAATTTCTCTAAACATGCTGAAACTGGGATGAGTTCAGAAATTTTATAAAATAAAAATTACTATATTTTCCATTTTTAGCAAAGTAGCATGAATCTCTGCACTTATAGGTTAAGAAAAAAATGATATGCTTACATATCTTTAATCAAAATCTCAAAATTCAATCCAGTAACAATGAGCAGGTCAGGCTCATTCTATGAAAGATAATTGAAGAAGTTCATTAGATGCCTGTTAACGTTCACACAATGAGGCATTACCATACAGAATTTACTTGGGTTAAGCCTTTTAGGCAAGCAGGAAGATCAGTCTTAGGGCCTCTGGGAAAGCAAAGTAAATTCAGAGTCAAAAAACCAAAACTCATCTGTTTGGATGCCTGCTTTCTTTACTAAGAAATGAATCTCCCAACAAAGGAGACTTTTTGTTTTTTGGTTTTTAGGGGTTTTTTGCTCTAAATTAAGATTTTATTTACTGGAAGTGATTGCTATAGTTGAGGTTTTAGTTAATATTTTATTTTCATTTTAACAAACATTTACATAGTGCTAATTTTGGTACAATGAAGGCACTGTTCTAAGTGCTTTATCAACATGAAGTCGTTTAATCCTCAGTACACTGAGATAAGCAATATTTGAGATCCTTGTATTAAAGACAAGGAAATAGAGCCATTAAATAACTTCCTGAATGTCACACAGCTAGTAACTGACAAAGACAGAATTCAATCTAGAAATTCTTTCTCTGGAGTTCATATTCCTAACCATTATCTTGTGCTAGATAAAAAGGAAAGATAAAAAGCTAAAAGTTGTTATTCTACTTTTCAAAATTTATAACAAAAACAAAATCATTTTAAAGGATGTCTATCTGGTTGGCAATTTATCTACCTACTCCTCCTACTATATCAGCTTCATGGCCCGGCGTGTCCGCAGTGAACCTGTACAACACCACAGCCTTATGCCCAGTCCTGCTTCTGCCACTTGAAAACCATGTAACGTTAAGCAAGTCGTTTACTCATGAGTCGCTGAGGGAACTGAATGAATTAAAACATGAAGAACACTTAGATAATGAGCAGGAAAATACCGCTATTCTTATTATTACTTTCTGTTCTCAGTAGAAAGCCTTTCTTCGCAAGACTGCTGCAGGTTGATGCAGACATTCTATAAAGCATCATTGCCATGTGCCTAGTAGGAGCTCAGTGAATTCTCTCCTTCCTGGACTATGGCCATCTCCCTGGGCTCATTCTTTCCCATGTTTTCAACCAATTCTGAAAATTATATCTATTTTAAAATCTAAATTTGAAGTGTATTATATTACATACAGAGTAAAGTTTGAAGTTATATATTTTTTTTTATTTATTGACTTTAGAGAGAGAAAAAAGAACAAGAGAGAGACAGAAACAAAGATCTGTTTCTGTATACTCCTTGACCAGGGATCGAACTGGCAACTGTTAATCCAAATTCGGAGGGACCCGAAATATGGAAGACAGGAGCAAGGTCCGTCGTTTACACATTAAAGCTTTATTGGCTAGCTTGGCCAAGCGGCAGGAACTCCGACAGAAATCTGACGGAGAACGCACTGGCCCTTTGTTCTACTTAGTTTTTATAGTTTTGTAAGTGGGAAGTACAGAAGCAAAAATTGCAATTAGGAGCCCCTTACCGCTATTGGTTATAGTCATATGTCCTTTAACATGATAGGACCACGTTCAATTTGCAAACCATACATCATTTTGGAGAAAACAAAATTTACAAGTCAACACAATGGTAGAAAGATATCTTTTTACATATTAAAAGGCCTTCCTATATTTTCTAGTGTTCATCCGCCATATCTCTGTCCAGAGTCAGACGTATTAACCACATGCATTTGCATAAGAGAGGTAGTTTCCGTGGGGACAAATGCCCGCAAATCGCTCATAGTTATAAGAAAAGGTTTATTTTGGCTTTTCCCTTCCTGCACCTGGCTAGCCATCCACTCCTTTCCCCACAGGTGTGGTGGAATGTCAGGGAATCTATGCTTTCCTTCCCTTTGCATTTACAATACAATGGCAAGAGCCATCCTGGTTATGCCAATCACACAGTACAGAGACTATTCTCACAATTTCTCTGCATACCTTAACCCAAATTAATAAAATGTTCTCCAAGCCTCCTAAAATATTAATATTAATTCTGTAGCCTTTTGGTACTTTACAACATCTATGGTGAAATGGCTCAGTGGCTCCTCACAACCTTTGCATATCTGGATGAGGCTCTAACCAACCAACTTATCCAGTCAGGACAGAGTAAGTTTTAAAGTTCTGGAGAGCTATTGAATGTCCTGTGCACTTGGCTCTAGCTTCCCTCTCCTGACTCATGTCCCTACTGTTTTACATTTGTGACACAGTGTTCCTGTCACACCAGAATAGTCACTTATTCAAACATACTTTGATACCTCTGTGCTAGAAATCATGCCCTTCTTTTTGCTTGAATGCCCTATGCTAGTACTCTTAGCACAGGCCTCCTTCAAAATTTCTCCATCACCTTGCACAGTCCTCTGGAGACAATTTACTATTTCTTTTTCTGTGCTCTAAAGGCCACTACTTTCAATCTTCCAGTAGTTACAATCACCCTCCATTGTATATAATTAGTTGTATACTTATTTGTGTTACTATGTAGAGTAAATGCCCTCTAGACTCCTCTATACAAAGAAAAATGCCTTTTATGTAATAAGTTCTCAAATATTTACCATATGTACAAAATATGGGTTGAATACTTAATGGTTTTTCAAGGACAATTTGAAAAAGGTAGCTATGTCAGAAATACAGAAGGAAAACAAAAATTTAATATTTACATTAGAAAATTGGTTGGCATTCATTTTCTAAAAACAAATTTGGAAAAAAATAATGTAAAGCAGATATGCTGTTAATAGGAACAAGATGGAAAATGCTATTGCCAAACCATATTTAAGAGTAATCAAGTTCTCTAAATCAAACATAAGTCTGAAGCATGATCAAATTAACAAAAAAGAAAAAAACCAGTGTATTTTGACTGAATTGGAAACAGTGTGGGAAATTTGTATTCTTCCTTTGGAAAAGTGAGTGACTTTATTCCTTCCATTAAACCAATTTTGTGCAGAACCTTAGCCAATGCTTTAAATCTTTAATGATACATTCTCCCCATTCATCTATCCCCTGTTTCACTCCTGCCTTGCTCTGTTCTCAGCTAAATGATTGCTTACTCACCTTAAATTTTGTTAGTCAACATAGTATAATAGCTTCCCTTATATTAACTGAATATTTCTTAGAGCTTTCTGGACTTAGATACATGATTAAAGATAAACTAATAGTTGAATTTCCCTTATATTCACCATGCAAGATGGCTAGTCAGTCAGCAAATTCCTTAAATATCTAATATATGTCAACAATTATAGGATGCAGCATTGTCAAAAGAAAGACCTAATCACCATCCCCATGCTGCTCACAATGAAGTAAGAAAAGCAAACAAGCCTGACCAGGTGGTGGTGCAGAGATGGATCATCAGCCTGGGACACTGAGGACCCAGGTTTGAAACCCAGAGGTCACCAACCTGAGCGCAAGGTTGCTGGCTTGAACATGGCACTATAGACATGACCCCATGGTCACTAGCTTGAGCCCAAAGGTCTCTGGCTTGAGCAAGGGATCACTGGCTTGACTGAAGTCCCCTGTCAAGGCACATATGAGAAATTAATCTATGAACAACTAAGGTGCTGCCACTATGAGTTGATGCGTCTCATCTCTCTCCCTTCCTGTCTGTCTGTCTGCCTGTCTCTCTTTCTCTCTCTCACACACACACACAAAAAAAGCAAACAGATAAATGTCAGGAAGACAAATGTGAAAAAATTATTCTGTATATTCACAAAACTAGAGCTTGTTTATCTAGTTTAAAGATAAGAAAGGTATCTCTAAGAAAGGCTATTTAAGCCTGGTCCTAAAACACAAATTATGTTTAGCTACACAATAACAAAGGTAGGGGGAGATGTATTTTTGAATGAGCAAATGTTCGATGTAATAGGAATAACATGTGTAGAGACTTTAAGATGAGAGAACAGTTAGAGACTGTGAAAGAAACCAAAACATGTCAGCATTTTTGCACAGGGGACAATAAAAGAAACACTAGAATAAGTAAGGCTAGAGATAAAAGCAAGATAATTTGACATTTTCTAGTGGACTTCAGGACTTTGAACTTGATCCCAGTAGCTCTACCCTCTCTCCACCTACAAAGGATAGATTCTCCTTGCAGTTATCAAAAGCTATTTACTTCTTTCTTTAAAGAATAAACATTTTATAAACAGAACGACAAATTTAATGAAAGAGCAATTTTAAGAAAAAAACATTCAGTCTTTTGAAGCTGTACATCTTCAGCATACCAAAAACCATTGTTTTTACAATTTCATTTTCTCTCTTTCCTGAATCATTAGTTTTTTTACTACTTGATTATTCCTGTAAAAGTATACATATACCATGAGATTACATTCATTTCCTATCTTCTCTGCAAAATTTCTCTGCACCCATTGTAAAATATCTTATCCAAAAATAATGTCTATATGCACTGTCTATATTTTTTCTGTCCATTTCCATCAACATAATCAGTATTTTGTTCCCATGTTATTCTAAACCCACTTTGGCAAAGTAATCAGTGACCTTCGTCACATGTGCCAGCTAATTTGATAGCATTTAAGGAGTCTGCATCTCAGTTTTTGAATCTCAGGTATTAGAGATTATTCTACTATGATATTTCTAATTTATTGAATACATATCGAATACTTGGTTTCATTAAAACCATATTCACTAATCTTTTAGTCAAGGGAGTATTGGGGCTTATAGCACAGCAACAGCTATCTTTAAAGACTCTTATTATCCATTCGTCTTCAACTCCTGAATTTTTGGTTCCCTAGAGATGGGTAAAGATTTAAAAGTTTTCTGATAAGGTTTTCCACATTTGCCAATTCTGCATAGTTGTTTAACTTTGGAATGTATAAACCCTGGTATTAATGGCTCAGATAAACTGAGATGAGAAAAAAATCTGGCCCCAGACGGTTGGCTCAGTGGTAGAGTGTCAGCCCCGGCGTGTGGATGTTCTGGGTTTGATTTCCGGTCAGGGCACACAGGAGAAGCACCCATCTGCTTCTCCACCCCTTCCCCTCTCCTTTCTCTCTGTCTCTCTTTTCCCCTCCCACAGCCTGGGAGCAAAGTTGGCCTGGGCTCCATGGCCTTCACCTCAGGTGCTATAATGGCTCCCGTTGCAACAGAGCAACACCTCAGAGGGGCAGAGCATCATCCCCTGGTGGGCATGCTGGGTGGGTCCCAGTTGGGCACATGTGGGAGTCTCTCTCTGCCTCCCGCTTCTCACTTCAGAAATGTACAAAAAAACCCAAACCTATTTTAATGTATTCATGTACCTTGAGATATATCACAAATTTTCATTTTGAACAAAGAATCAGTCCCTTTTGGGACTCTCAGTTCAAAATGCCTTAGGGACGCCTTCCTCTGCAGACATTAAGTTGCTAGGTAGCTAGTAGTTGAAAAATTTCCAGTGTGTACTGTTGTCCACAGTGAGGTCACTTTTCCTTAACAGGAAGAGTTCCAAATACAGGCTCACAAAGAGCAGCATGCTTGCTTTACTTGCTTGTTACCCAAATATAGTAGAAACATATGGACGAAAAAAGAAGAAAAAAATATGGCCATTCCGCTAATGTACATAAGAGAACCATTTCAGTCCCCTAGTTAAGCCCATAATAGACTAAACTTCCTAAGTATGTGCAAACCTGCTTTCTGCTGGGAGAACCAGACCCTGGTACGTTATCTTGGAGAGAATAAACATGCAAAGTAAATTATAAAAGATTAAGAATATTACAGAGGAGAATAAAATAAATAAAAATATGGATGTTCCATTTTTACAAGGTACAGGGAGAAAGATGGCTCAGCTCAATGATTTTCAATTGTTTTTTGTTAATAGCAAAGATCAATGTACATTGCAGGAGAATCAAACATGTTGAATTATATAGTAAGTTGCATATTTTATATGTAAAAAGATAATTATTTTGTATGTTGTAATGTAATCCTTATTTTTAAAAACACGTCACTAAACATTCTTATAAAAAGAATAACTAACCATTATTAACATGATTCCAAACAGTTATGGAAATTCAATGTTTGCATAGTTAATTAAAAAAATGGACTATCTCAAAATCATTAAAGAAAAATGTATGTTATAAAATATCACCTGAGTTCTGCCATTTCTACTTAAGATATGTCACCAGCCTGACCAGGCTTTGGCGCAGTGGATAGAGCATCGGACTGGGATGCGGAGGACCCAGGTTCAAGACCCAGAGGTCACCGGCTTTAGCGCGGGCTCATCTGGTTTGAGTGAGGCTCACCAGCTTGCACCCAAAGTCACTGGCTTGAGCAAGGGGTTACTTGGTCTGCTGTAGCCCCACAGTCAAGGCACATATGAGAAAGCAATCAATGAACAACTAAGGTGTCGCAATGAAAAACTGATGATTGATGCTTCTCATCTCTCTCTCCGTCCCTGTCTATCCCTCTCTCTGACTCTCTGTCTCTGTAAAAAAATAAAAGTTAAAAAATAAAAAAAGATATATGTCACCAATATCCATAGTTAAATGTTGCTAAATTTCATGATAAACCCTAGAGATATTGTATTAATTAAAATAAAAATTTATTGCTGAATAAAATTTAGATATAATAAATGAATCTGAATATTTCTGTCCATTACATAATTGTGTGACTATTATGTAATGTTGCAAACCTATTAAAAAGTAAGAGTTTTTCCTATTCACATTGTATTCTATTGTTTTTAACAGATCCATTTACCTTTGGTACATTTTACAACTTAATTGTTTGTGGTGACCATGGCATCAACAAGACAATACAATTTAACTAGATCCTTTTATTTCTCTACTAACTTCATATCCATATAGCTGAAGTGGCTATCATACCGCTGACCTTTTGGCATGTAGGGCACAATTCATTATACCCACCAATGCATTCAATTATAAATAGTATATTTCTGTTAATTAAGAGTCACATCCATTCAAGTTCTGATGCTACTCTTAAACTTTTTTGGACTAATTTAAAGAACTTGGAAGGATATAGAATAGGAATATGAGTGAGAGATTAAGCAAGAGCAAAGAAAAATTGAATGCGTATTTTATAATACATCTTGATTAATATTTGCAGTTAATTAGTCAAGAATCATTGACCTAAGGGGCTCTGCTTTGTATAAAAGCCCAGGGTGCTTTACGTCTGTAAAATCTTTACCATTTTCTATTTGTTGACCATCCTTCCTACTAAACTGAAATTTTTTCTCTTTATCTTTGCCACTTAGTACCATGTAAATAAAACACAGTGTGTAAATAATGGTTTTGACACAACACAATATACAAGTGATGTCATAAAATTGTACACTTAAAACCTATAGAATCTTAACCAATGTCACCCAAATAAATTTTATTTAAAAGAATGGTTTTGAACTATGTACTAAATTAAATATCTTCAGGTCACAATATTTACAATAAAATATATTTCTTTTATACTTTTCTAATAGTGTATTTTAAAACAGTATCACCTATTAAATTCTGTTGATAAAAAGCAAATCACACCTTTAGCTATGAATGAATAAAATCAAAGAAAGAAGACACCACATTCCAATTGCTGGTTGTCTTGCTGGTATTAAAGAGAAAATGGTTTTGGTGTTTTTTTTTTAATTTTTAAGTTTAGAACACATGGGCAAAAATATGAGTTTGGAATTTTTAGCTGAACCCTAACCTTTAGGTGTTTGCCTGTTAGTTCTTGGCAAAATACAATTCTAGTTTAGAGAGAAAAAGGTTTAAGTGGGCTATTAAAATTTTCTTGAACTTCAAAGAGCTTTAAAAGTGAATATTTTCACAATTTCAATACTAATAAATGAAATCATGTGGGTTACATTTTCTTTAAATTTTACATGCATTTAGAAATTAAGAACAATACATACAGAAAATAAATTCTAGGTTTTCAGGAAACTCTATGTTGAATGGTCAATAATGTCATAAAATGTCTATAAGTACTTTAAAATTTAAATATATCTGAAACAGAAAAGATAATCACTAGATTAGAATCTAAAAAGAAAATCTTTTAATTATACAAATTCTCAATGTCACCAAAAATTAGTTAATATATGACTGTGTATGGCAATACATCATAAAATGCTATTAAGTAGATCCAGTGTCTGCTCTCTGGGACTTCACAATAATTCATAGACGTTGTTGTTATAAAGTACTGTACTCCAAATTCTGAAAGGCACTGTACCTCACTCCATCAGGTTTGTGTAGAGACACCAAGTCCAGATGAATTTTGGAGAGTTTTATTAAAGGAGGAGATTTATTAAATATGTCGGCTGCATATAGCTTACACAAGGCAGCAGACCCAAATCGTGTGTGTGTAAAATATTTTAGGGGCTGTTTATATACCCTTGATCACAACAGGCGGGAGAGAGCATGACATCATGGCATAAGCTTACAACCTTTGTTTTCACCTATACAGGTTTGGGAAAAGGATGAGGCGGGGGATGGGACATAATTCATTAGCAAGTTTACAACATTTGTCTATCGGATTCATAAAACAATGTTTTTACACATTAAAACTTATAAGGTAACACAATAGTAAAAATGTCATTCTACATATTAAAAAATATTCCTAAATTTTTTAGTGTTCATTTGCCATTCTTTTGTTTAGAGATATATACATTAATTACATACTTTCAGGAGCGGAGGGGTAGTTTCCATGGCACTAGGGGATAAAATGCCTGTAAATGGCCCATCAATATAAGAAAATCTTTCTCTTCCTGCACCTGGCTAGCTATTTACCTGCTTCCTTACAGGTGTGGGGGAAGGACAGGAATTTAAATCTCCTTTCCCTCTTTATTTACAATACTATGCTATCCTTCATCCTGAGTTGGTGCTAATCTCACAATACAGAAATCACATTTAAAAATCTCTCTGCATGCCTAGTTCAAATTAATAAAATGTTCTTAAAGCTTCCTAAAATATTAATATTAATTCTGTAGCTTTTTGGTAACTTACTACATTGTGAGATGAGTTTATTCATTCATCCTAAAAATAGAAAATTAACAAATAACAAAATACACTGCTCACAAAAATAAGGGATCAGGGAACATGCAGATGCTCCAGTACTTTCAGCCTTTTGTGTAGTGCAGTGTTTCCCAACGTGGGGCCCATGCCCTACAGGGGGGCAATTCAATAGTTAAGGGGGGCAATTTGAAAATGGACTCGACACGACTTTAACTCTTTCACCCCGGGCCATTTAAATGCAATGCTAGATATCGGTGCCAAATTTAATAAAAAATGCAATTCTTAAATAATTGCGGTAAATAATTATTAAGTATAATTTCGTTTGAGGAGACCAAAATATCAACTGGGTGATTGGCGTGGTCAAGTAAACTTCATCCTGGGTTCACCGCAGAGCGTGCCGTCTACCGCGGGGAACCCCGGACGTTTTAAAAACTCGCTAAACAACGCAGTTATTCTCACCTAATTGGCCCATCGCAACTTCTGTAGTGTTTCACATCATTCAGTTGGTGTTAATTTGAAATAAGTGTCAGTCAAAACTGTTGTAAAAGCTTGTTGATTTAATAAATATACATATATATATTGCATAGATATAATTGGTAAGTATTTGATTTTATTTTTATCAATATTAAACTCTTTATTAAGTACTTCTTGCATCAGGGCTAGAAAGCAATAATATTTTATAAATATTATTGGGGCCATAATAGTGCATGCACAACAATTTTAATTTTAGAAGCATAACTTTCCAAAAAATTTTGTCAAGTGGAAAAAATATAGATACCTTTTGATTTGCGGTGGTAGTGTAGTAAATGTGTTATATACATTTAAATAAATATGAATTTTTAGTATACATTTACTCTATGTCACATTGAATATATTTTAACACATATTTTAATATTAGTTTTTAATTGATCTTATTTTTATTATAGCCCATAGTAAAATGAGTGGTACAAGCAGGAAAAAAAATTCGTCAATATTCAGAGGAATATTTAAAATTTGGGTTTATACCCGCTGTTCATGATGAGCGGATTCCTTTTTGTCTTTTATGCCAGCAATGCTTGACCAACGAATCAATGAAATGAGGTCATCTTGAGGCGCGTTTGAAGGCGAAACATAGTGCTCATATTAATTCAGATTTGAGTTATTTTAAAACTTTAAAGACAAATTTTGAAAAAAGAACAACATTAAAGTCTCTATTTACTGCTCATACTTCAACTAGTAATCGTGTTCTTGAGGCTAGTTATCAAATTTCTTTATTCATCGCTAAAACTGGAGAAAATCATACTATAGGAGAGAATTTAATAAATCCGTCAATATCAGCATTTCTTAATACGGTTCTTGAAAAAGATGACAAAGATGTAAAAGCTATGCCACTCAGTATCAATTCTGTTAGCAGAAGAATAGACAAAATGAGTGAGGATATTGAAAAACAACTTATTGAAAAGCTGAAAACAAGAAAATTCTTCTTGCAAATGGATGAATCAACTTTGAGAGACAGTGAGGCAGTATTGATAACTTACGTAAGATATGTTGATAAAGTACATTTTGCTGAAGAAATGTTGTTCTGTAAAAGATTAGAAAGCACCACTACCTACAAAGATATATATAATAAGCTAAAAACTACTTAGATGTCAATGATATACCAATGAAAAATATAACATCTTGTGCTGCAGATGGTGCTCCCAATATGATGGGCAAGAAAAATGGCTGCTTAAAATTGATGAAAGATGTGAATCCAGAAATGATTCTTGTACATTGTGTTATTCATAGGGAAAACTTGGTAGCTAAAAACATCTCGCCTGTTCTGAATGAAGTATTACATACAGTAATAAAGTGTGTTAATGCTATTAAAGCTAGTGCCAAATGTGAGCTTCTTTTCAAGCTATTTTGTGAAGAACAAAATGAAGACCATGTGAGACTTTTACTTCATACTGAAGTAAGATGGCTATCTAAAGGAAACTGTTTGAAAAGATTTATGGAACTGTTTGATACTCTTAGTGATTTTTTAAGCGACAAACCTGAAATGAAGTATCTGTTAACAATAGATGGTAAAGCATTTGTGAGTTATTTAGCCGATATCTTTAAAAAACTAAATATATTAAATAAGCAACTTCAAGGAACAAATAAAACTCTTGTCAATGCAAAAGCAAAGATATTTGGTTTCATTACCAATATTGAGTTATGTCAGAAACATATTAACAACAAAAACTTTAAACAGTTTCATTGGCTCCAAAAATGTGAAGTAACTGATACCGCTTTACTTGCTATTGTCAATCATTTGAATATTCTATCGGCTGATTTAAAAGAAAGATTTTCTGATTTAAAACAAATTGATTTCCCAACATGGATGATGCAGCCAATGTTAGTGGATTTGTCTGATATATCAAATATGCAGTATCAAGAAGAACTCGCAGAATTGCAAAATGATGAGTCAGTTAAAGCTTTATTTAATATCAAAGGAGTGATGGCATGGCTTTGTGAGGAAACAGAAATCAAGTACCCAAATTCAACCAAATGTGCAAGAAAACTATTGCTACCGTTTCCATCTTCATTTTTAGCTGAATGTGGATTTAGTGCTGTAAATGATTTACTGATAAAAAAAAGAAATTGGCTAGATATAACACAATGTGGAGACTTGAGACTAAGCTAAGCAAATTGGAACCTAATATAAAATCTCTGTGCAGCAAGCATCAAGTGCAAGGAACACACTAAATTAAAATAATAAATTAATATAGAAAAATCTGTATTAAAATTATTTGGAATTTAAATTTCTGTTTTTCGTTATATGTTTTGAAATTTTACTTACTGTGTTTTGTTAAAAATTTCATAGTGATTTCTTCCTAGAACCTATCATTTATGTTTATTAAGTGAACAAATCAATTTTTTAATGTTAAAGATTTTGTTTGTTACATAGGGGGGGACATAAAAATTTTAGAAAGGTTAAGGTGGGGCATGGCACAAAAAAGGTTGGGAAACACTGGTGTAGTGCATTGTCACCAATGAAATAAGAGTTGGTTTTGCACCTCATTTACATAATCAAACAACTTTCTTTGACTTGTCCTTTGCTTTTCTGATGTTCTTGTTTAATAAAAAAATCAAATGCTTCTTTTTTTTCACATCATATTCATTTTAAAATATCTTCTAATTTTTGTGAGCAATATATTAACAAATTTTACAAAGTGCATTTTTTTTCAAGAGTGCATATGCAGCTGAAGAGGAACAATAGACATGCCGAGCCAAACTCTGCTATGAACAAGAAGATGACTGAGGGAAATGAGAGTGCTTTCTGTCACACCTGAACGAGAAATTGAGTCTTAGCTGAGATTTACTTTTAAATAATGACAAGATACTGGCAGGCAAGCTGGTGTTTAGGGGCATTCTAAGTAGCTGGTGCTGCTAATCAAATCAATTCAGTACACAGAGAGTTACGGTGTTCTGGCTACTATATGCTGCTGTTGCAGGAGAGCAAAACCTCGAAGGATTGACACTCAGATAACTTATAAGAGGATAAAGAGAACTTATTAAGCCGGCAGAGCACGCGGGGCTATAGCTCCAAAGACACATGCTCCCCAAAATTAGATTTCTTACATCTTATATACCCCTTACAGAACATAAGTTCACATTCATGGGTCTCGTGATTCCTTTGTCGTCAATCATACGATTTCAGGATGGGAGGGGGGCCTATAGCAGTGGTACCCAACCTTTTTTGGGCACAGACCGGTTTAATGTCAGAAAATATTTTCATGGACTGGCCTTTAGGGTGGGATGGATAAATGCACAAAATAAAATTATGTGACCAGCGTAAAAACTGTGGTATTTTTAAATATAATTGTCGAACTTACGAGACAAGCGTCAAGAGTGAGTCTTAGATGGATCTAACAGAGGGAATATGGTCATTTTTTAAAAATAAAACATTGTTTAGACTTAAATATAAATAAAACGGAAATAATGTAAGTTATTTATTCTTTCTCTGTGGACCAGTACCAAATGGCCCATGGACCGGTACCGGTCTGAGGTCCGGGAATTGGGGACCACCAGCCTCCAGGATGCCAGAGGATAATCATTTGTAAATCACCCACTAAGGAGAAAGAAAGGGGGAGAGGAAAGGGCTACTCAAATCTCTCTTCCCCCTTCTATTCAAAACCTTCTTTTACCCAGCTGTGGAGAAGGAATGTGGTCCAAGCCTCCTTCCTCCTTCGCATTCAAAACCTTCTAAGTATGAAAACCTCTTCATTTACAATATAACTGCCCTTTACAAGCAGGAATATGACCGGCCATCTTGAGCTGTTGTAAATTATACAAGACTTACAAAATCTCTCTGAACGCTTGGCCTAAATTATAAAATATCCTTGAAGCCTCTTATTTGAAGAGGGATCTCCTTCCTTATTGCTACTAGCAAACGTTCCCCATAACAGTAATTACTGGGAACTTTGATCTCAAGAGGCATTCAGAGGAGCTACTAAATCTTGAAAAGAAACTGAGAATCAATTGTACTTTTTGACTCAAGTCATTTTAGGTTCTCCAAATTGAGATGGGAGACAGAAAAGATGAGGAAATTTAGTCTGATCAGTGGTGGCACAATGGAAGAAGCATCAACCTGGAACACTGAGGTTGCCAGTTCAAAACCCCAAGGTCCCTGGCTCTGAGACCAGGCTTATCAGTGTGGGTTCACTGGCTTGAGAAGGGGAATTGTCTACATGATCTCAAAGCTCACCAGCTTGAGCCCAAAAGTCACTAGCATGAAAAGCTCAAGGTCACTGGCTTGAGCAGAGTGACTAGCTCAGTCCAATCAAGGCATGAATGAGAAGCAATCAATGTACAACTAAACTGAAAGCAACTACGAGTTGATGCTTCTCACCCTCCCTTCCTGTCTCTCTCTCTCTCTCTCTCTCTCTCTCTTTCTTTCTCAAAAAATAAACAAACAGAAGGGAAGAACTATGGCAGGAACTATGTCCCAAGCAAGCTCAGTGAAGTGAGGCTCAAATAGAAATGTGGCCAGGTGTCATATGTTTGGCTGTATTTCCCAGTCATTATTTTCCTGTGTTATCGATACAGGGCACCAGGACAGTTCCTATCGACACTGCTTTTTCTCTCACCAGGAATCATATTCACAAGTTTGTTCTGAATTGTGATGCTAGATTGTATAGCCCCTGCATTAATTCTCTTTTAGAACTTCTCTGCTTGGTATTTGATGACAATTCAAAATTCGGTCCTCAGTTTTTGCAGGTATCATATGAAATTTCTTCTTACTTTAGCTGTACATACATCTTCCCATCAATTAAACTGAGAAAACATATTTGCATTCTGACATTGTCAGTCTCTACAAAGCCAGTTTCCTTCTCCTGCATCATTTACTAAATGGGTACTCTGCCCAGGACCAGGGGTTCTAAATGTAATGAGTCCATAGTCACAATCGTGAATGTATAGGGTTCTGCCAGGTCTGCCTTTTAGAAACCCAGAGTCAACTCACATCCATCATCTTTGTCTTCTTTTTCAGATGAGCATAGGTGAACAATTATAGTTCCTCCTTCAAGCACATCAAACAGACCTGTTACCAAGGTCGAAACCTAACTGATCTCTAAGGTTTGAAATTTTACCCAGAATCTGAGCTCTCCTTGGGAAGGAGTGACATATCCAATTTAGAGGCATTCACAAAGCCTCTATTCTAAATAATAATGGCAGTGTTTCGGTGTCAGCTAAAGACCCTATGGGTTTCCCAATTCTCAGCAATGAAAGAACATGAAGTTTTGAATAAAGAAATCTCGGTGTATTTACATTGTTTCACAGAGGACGTCCCCCTTAGTTGATTCAGTGCTGGTTTCTGGAAGTGGGAGAGGTGCCCATTACCTCTAGTTCAGAGTTAAAGATACTCTTCCAAAGGGAGCCTCTCAAACACTGTATTGGTATCTGTTTATTGCAGTAAGGTTTAAAGAGGACAGGACAAACAAGACGCCTATGCAGACTTGGGTGCACAGTCTTTCTTGCTATCTTCCTCACAGCATGTTCCATAGGAAGAAACCAAAACCAGATCAAGTAGATTTCAGGATAATTAACTGGGAACTCACAGGGGGATATTATGAAACCCAAAGAGAAGAAGCACAGCTGAGCCTGACTTAGGATGAGAAATGCTTGCTGAAAGGTAATCAGGAACAAAGGACATTACTGTTGAATTAGTACAAGGTTTTGTGGTGGGTTAAGAGCATGGAATCTGGAAACAGACTACATGAGTTCAAATCCCAGTGCTCCCGGTTCCTTGTAATGCATTTTTGAAACATATCATCTCTCCTGTCTCTTATTTCTTCAGCAATAAGACAGGGAGAATAATAATTCTTATTACAGAGTATTGCTGTAAGAACTAAGAACTATAAGTACTTATATTACCTGGTACATAAAAATGTATTCAATGAAAGTTAAGCACAATAATAACTTGTTGATTGACACTGTTGCATTTATTATATTAACTATCAGCAATTATTCTTCAATATTTTCCTTTAGAAAAAACTAAAGCAGCTTAACGTAGAATATTAATAAATAGACTCAGTCAAAAAAAAGGGAGAGGAGCAGTGACTAAGTAAATTGAAAGTGACATTAATTAAAATAGCTTATGGTACAGAGTACCCATGGACTGTCAATGTTCAATCAGATCAAGCCCATTTAAATGGCCTATTTATTTTATGTTTAACAAATATTTTCCATGAAATCTATGCTTTCACAACTGTAAGATGTATCAACCACAATTTAGCAAGATGGTCTTTTCTTTTTTTTTAAATATGAAATGGTTATATCTAGTAAAAACCTGTTACATAGAATAATAACATTTGGTAAGTAAAGAAGAAAAAAACCTAATATGGAAAAATCCATTGATTTTCTATATGTATATAGGTAGGTATTTTAATATACTGAATATATTGCCTTACATAATGACTTAAATTTTATATTGTAAGAACAAACAAGAATAGCTGAAGGGGTGTGCTTTGAAAAAATAAAGAACATGATGGCAGACTAGTTTAGCATATATAAAAATATATTATGCTTAAATAAAGCAATTTGTTAAGAGGAATATAAATTAGTAGAACAATGAACAATATTAGGAATCCAGAAATAGATCAAAGTGGAAATAGTTGTAACATAATGATGAGTTATGAAATCAATAATTGTTATGGTGAAATAGAATAGTCATCTGTGAAAACAATAAACTTGGATCCATAATACACATAATACCTGAAATAAAAATTGATAAAATACATAGAAAAATAATAACACTAAGGCTAGAAAATGAAAGGAAATAATTTTGTATTATCATTGAAATGAGAAGGCCTGTGTATAACTCAAAATCTAAAAATCCATGAAAGAAAGTATCCATTAAGGATAATTTCCCAGCACTAGAAGCCTCCCCATGGAAGGAGCTAAGAGCACATGCGCAGCTCTGAAGAGGAGGACCTGAGAGAACCTCATGGCCCAGGGACCAGAGACCAAGGGAACTTGAACAGCCCAGCAAATGTCAAAATTGTAAAATAAGAACCAAGTTCCAATTGGAAGAGTGTGTTTTCTAGCACATGGGGACATGATAAAAAATAATCAAGTGCATGTCCACAAAGACAGGGCAATGTGTTAGCCTTGAGAATTTAGACTTAAAACAGAGGATATTAGGAAGAAAGAAAAGCCTGAATGAACTGAGATATCCTGATTTAACTGAGCTAACCTTCAGCAAATGGTTTTTCACAATCAGGCAGAGTGGGGCTCAATAAACAAATGAAATTCAGGGTTTTTATGGGGGGAACAGGTTGTTCGTTTGCATAAAAATTACCTCATAGCAAAGAGCATCATAAATAAAGTCAAAAGACAAACAACCATAAAAGGTTATTCAATCTGACTACATATTCTTAGAACTTACGTAAATATACCATTAACAAAGTTAAATACAAACAAAACACTATGAAAAGTATTTGTAATATGTTTTATAAAAAAAGACTAATCTCCTCAATATGTAAAGAACTCATAAATATTAGTGAGAATAAATACAACCCAGAAAAAATATGATCAAAGATTAGTCACAGAATAGAACTTATGAAAATTCCCCAGCCTCGTTATATAAATTATATTCTAATACCAAAAGTCATCTAACAACATTCTTTATTGATGAGTCTGTGGAGAAGCATACTCTCATACATTATGGGTGGAAGTGTAGGATTTTATAAAACCTGTTGACAATTAGGCAATATCCATCAAAATTGCAAATGCATGTAAGTTTGACTCAGTATTTCATCGTATAGATTTATTTGCATGTATGTGTGAAATAAATGTTTATTTTTATACTATTTCAATGTATAGGATCAAATGATTGGAAACAATGCAATAACCATTAACAAAGTATAAATTAAATAGATTATCATAAGTCAAAATAATTTTTAAATATTTATATATTTGTTATGTATAAAACTATATAAAATAATATTATAGGGAAAGATCTCTTAAGTGAAAAAAATTACTACATACCATTTTATACATTTGAATTTGCAACCATGTTAATGCATCACCTATTCAAGCAATTTAATTTTTTAATTAGAAAAGTTATAATATAGTAGCACCCACATAAAATAAATAAAAGTTAGAGAGTTGTTCTATTTTTCTAGGAGCAAAGTAATATGTTCAATCTTTTATTGTAAGAAAACATCAAATTAAAATCATACTGTGTAATTTTTTTCATTAATCAGACAGAGGAAATCTAAAATTTGACAAGTCACAATATTGGTGAGGTTCTCGGAAGCAGGCTCTGTGGTACATAGATGGTAGGAGTATGGGTTGTTGCCAACTCTACAGCTATCCCTACCTATTTCTGTTTCCTAAGAAAGCCTGTCTCCCAGAGCAATAGTGGAAAATATCAGCCACTTGCATTCTCTGAAACATGTAGCTAAGGGCATGGGCATACAACCTGGTACCAATAAACAGAACCTGAGAGGATCCTGGGTTGTTCGTTTGTTTTCTTTTTCTCCTTTCTAATAGAAAGGAATACATAGAATATTCTTTAATCTGTATGATGTTTTTGACTGTGGCAACCATGTTCAACCACAAGGGAACAACTTAAAAACGCCTTGCTATACAAAGAGGATACCTCTGCCCCTGTTCATTGGGTAGTCTTATTTGCAGCTGTAAGCGTTCTGAGTCAAATACTTAGTAACAGGGCAACTTCAAGTTATGGTTGTAACTTTTTCACAGATCAGAAGTAGAAACGTAGAGGACTATTAAGGGTGAGAAGAGACAGGGAATAACAAACATTGCAATCTTCTATAGGTGTGCATTGCTTTGCTTTAGCAACAATCTTATTTGTGTGGTTTAAGAACATATGGTTTTAATCTCACCATCAAATGTAATTTGTGGATATAACAATTGCTAATATAATTTACCAAATGAATGTGGAATTCAAGAAAATAGCTTCTCAATGAACAATGATAACACTGAGTTTTTATTCTCTTTTATATCTTTGTTGATTTTATCTATTTCAGATGTCAGCACCTCTTTGTCATTTAGACTCTTAAAAATAGTACTCATTTAGAACAGTCACTTTGTTGACTCTGATTGATAGGATCTTCTAAACTATCCAGTGACCAGCAATTACCTTATGAAAATCTCACTCATCTATGATCCTATGAAAACTTGCAGAATCATTACTGCCTTATAATCTCCATAAGTTTACCTGTCAAGTAAAAGTCACTTTTAAGTTTTAATTTTATTGTCAAAAATAATTCCAATAATTTTGATTTTCTCTGAATCAAGTAATTGACAGATTGTTAAGCTATTTGTATGTAACAGATAAATTAATTATAGAATTTATACAGTGGAATGTAAATAAAATTTTCTGTTAGCAATGACTGAAGCAGCTCTAATCAATTAAAAAGGTGATTAAAATGATAAATTTGCTAGACTATGAACCACTGCTCTAACTCTATTTTTTTTTTTAAGGTAAGAGGACAGGAGACAGTGAGGCAGACTCCCACATGCACCCTAACCAGGATCCACCTGGCAACCCTGTCTGGGGTCAATGCTCAAGTGCCGAGCTATTTTTAGCACCTGAGGCTGGTGCACTCCAATGGAGCTATCCTCAGCTCCCAGGGCCATGCTCAAGCTCAGTGTTACCATTGTTCATTGAGAAGCTATTTTCATGAATTCCACATTCATTTGGTAAATTATATTAGCATTTGTTATGCCCATGCTCGAGCCACTGGCTGCTGGAGGGGAAGAAAAAGAGAAGGGGAAAACGGAGGGAGGGAGAAGGAGATGGTCACTTCTGTGTGCCCTGACTGACAATTGAACCCAGGATGTCCATACACTGGGTTGACACTCTATCTATTGAGCCACCGGCCCAGGGCTATTTTTTTTAACTATACACACTTATTTTTCATGAAATCAGTAGTATCATCCTGAAGTTGGAAATTTTTATATAAACCAAAATTCAAACATTATATAAAATATATATTTTTGTTAATTCATGAGTATTAAAGACATTAATTCCTTTATTTTGCCATAGTATCCATAGTCAAATCATACTTCTTACATAAATTTATATTCAAGCTTACTATTTTATAGAGTTTGAGACAAATTTTCTCAAAACCTTGTAAAATCTAGATGAAATTGGAACCATTTACTTACATGGCATACATTTTAATAAAAATGCCATCTAAGAAAGGATGAAACTGCAAATATTTAGGATTTCATTTTCTAGAATTATATAAAACATTTAATATAGAATTTAATGAACAATTAAAATCCTTTTTTTTTCTTTTGACAGGGATAGAGAGAAGGATAGATAGGGACAGACAGATAGGAAGAGAGAGAAATGAGAAGCATTAATTCTTCGTTGGATCACGTTAGTTCATTTATTGCTTTCTCATATGTGCTTGACTGGGGGAGCTACAACTGAGTCAGTGACCCCTTGCTCAAGTCAGTGACCTTTAGGCTCAAGTCAGTTACCATGCAGTCCCGTCAATGATACCATGCTCAAGCCAGCAACCACGTACTCAACCGGGATGAGCCCACACTCAAGCCAGAGACCTCGGGGTTTTGAACCTGGGTCCTCTGCATCCCAGTCCTATGTTCTATCCACTGTGCCACCATCTGGTCAGGCTAAATTATTTTTTAAACATTAAATTCTTTTTGAAATATTTCACTCTATTTGATTATAATGGCATATATTTTTCCTGTTATACTTAGATATTTCACTCAGTGTAAGGTTCATATCATATCTTCAGGAAAAATTGAAAAGTATAAATCTATGTAGCAAATTTGGTTGGTTCCCTATACTTTAAGGAAACTGAAATTGTGCTTAGTCTCAAGGAGTCAACTGAGAATGAAAGACATGTTGTGAGTGCAAGAGAAAGAAGAGGAAGGTGTAGCAAGAGCAACTCATGGTTATATCAAATTCCACACCTGGCCTGACCTGTGGTGGCGCAGTGGATAAGGCATCAACCTGGAAACACTGAGGTTGGCGGTTCAAAACCCTGGCTTGCCTGGTCAAGGCACATATGGGAGTTGATGCTTCCTGCTCCTTCCCCTTCTCTCTCTCTCTCTTTCTCTCTCTCTCCCCCCCTCTAAAATGAATAAATAAATAAATAAAAATTATAAAAAAAAAAAAAGACAGCCTTTTAAAAATTCCACACCTGAAGCATTAAGGGATAATGTAAATTTTTCTGGATGGTTCTTGGGACTATGGGCATGAAGGCAGTATTCATGTATCACAACAAACTCCTGAAAAACCTCCCTTGAGGCCATCTTGCTTGTTCACAGGTTCTACTCCTTAAAGCAAAAGAGAACTCTCTTATTCTCATTCTCTCTTTCTGCCCAAACTTCTCTCTTCACAGATCCCTCCCCCCAAACTTCTCTTTTTTTTCCTTCCTCTCCTTTTTTCTGTTTCCTTGTCCTAACAAGCACACAGCATTCAGCCTTGAGCACAGTTCAGACAATGAATTTCCTCTTCCTAATATGTTTGTTAGGGTGAAAGGGAAAGTCTCAGTTATTCCTCCTAAATTTAATGTCATATATGTCTGTGAGAAAGCATCTGTGGCATTTCTTCTGTGGCTAGCACTGTACTCAACACTGGCGATTCACAGATATTGTGTATATGTGTGTGTGTGTATGTATGTGTTTATACATACACATACATACATATATGTACACACAACATATATACAGACATATATAAGCACATACACAATTACACTCACACACATATTATATAATGTATATGACATACTTGATCATTTCATATAGGACTAATGTTTTTTATAATTAAGTCTTGTACTCAAACACAGATTACCTCCTTCCATATGTGATTTCACTTCCCTCTCAAAGATACTTTGATACAATTTTTAAGTAATTTTATTAGTTTTATACCTGACAGACTCATCGTTACTCTTTGCTTTCCTGGTTTCAACTAGTGTCTGCTTCTTAGAACCCACAGTGATCACCCTGTGATGAACCTCAAGAGATCTGCATGCAGAGGTATAAAATTCTAGAAGGTGTGGATTTAAAAAATGCCCCAAACAAGTAAGCCCCAGCCTTATTCCTAGTGACTCTCATTTCACTAAGATCTTTGTTCATGTCTCATGACAAGCCTAGTGTCATGTCTCTTCTGCTTTGACAAGAGCTCCAGACTACATATCTTTACAATCATTTCATTCCAGTTGTCCTACTAGTTCAAACTTCTACTCATATAAATATGTACTGATTTTACAATCCCAATGGAAAAAACAGTTAAATGTAGTTTGTTCAGATTCTTCCCATTTTATTTTACTTACATTGCTCTTTGTTGAAACTTAACATTCCTCTTCGTCCTATTCTTAGTGGAAATAGGCGTAACTGATCATATTTCAGTCATCTTCTTTTTATCTAAAAGCCATCATATATTCATTTTCTCCATTTTGTTTGATTTTATCCTAGACACTTCCTGTCAATTAAGTGCATACCACAGCTAAAAAATAACTAATTGTTCAGTGTATTGTAGCATTATAATTTATGGCCTTTCCTTTCAATTTTGTCTATATTTTAAAAGATAAATGTACAGAATTTTCCAAAAGGTATCTAATTTTAAACCCCTACCAGAATTCATGGGCATTTAACTAAAGTTTTCACTCATTCTGAAATACCCTCAGAATCTTTAGCAAGTAAGCCTTCATATGATTTTTTTTTCACTTCTATATACAAAGCAGGACTTGGTGTATGACTTACAGAAAACCATGACAGAATATAGTTTTGTTTCATTTGACCAGCAGGAACAATAAATAGCCTTTCTCAATTTCAACAGGTGTTTGTCTTTCTTTCTTTCTTTTTTTTTTTTTTTTTTTTTTGTATTTTTCTGAAGTTGGAAGCGGGGAGGCAGTCAGACAGACTCCCATATGCGCTTTACCGGGATCCACCCAGCATGCCCACCAGGGGGCGATGCTCTGCCCATCTGGGGCATTGCTTTGTTGCAACCAGAGCCATTCTAGCGCCTGAGGCAGAGGCCACAGAGCCATCCTCAGCGCCCAGGCCAACCTTGCTCCAATGGAGCCCTGGCTGCGGGAGGGGAAGAGAGAGACAGAGAGGAAGGAGAGGGGGAGGGGTGGAGAAGCAGATGGGCGCCTCCCCTGTGTGCCCTGGCCAGGAATCGAACCCGGGACTCCTGCACGCCAGGCTGATGCTCTACCACTGAGCCAACTGGCCAGAGCCTGTTTGTTTGTTTGTTGTTTTTTTAATATCGTTTATCTACTCGAATTAAAAACATTAAGAAAGTATGATATTTACTTTCCTTGGGCTCTAAATTTCAAAGTAAGTTTTTAGGCTTACCTTCTGAAATAACCAGAAAGAAATTTCTTTTATTTACACATCAGTGAAAACACTTGATTAACAATATTTAAGTGAGTTCTTGCAGAGCCACATCTAATTATGGCATTTGTGTCACAAGGATTGGGTCATACTGTTAAAGATTACAATTATTTTTAGGTCTTTTACATCATTAGCCTTTATGCATTTAAATGGTACTTACATCTTAGTATGAGTACACAGTTCAAATGAGTATCATTTTAAGACAAATTTGCTTAGGGTAAATGAGTTTCCTTTTCCACATAATTTTTTTCACAAAGAGGGAAGGAAATCATTAGTAGTCATGGAACATTCATTGTCAGGGCATTTCCATTTCCTGAAGGTAGAAAAAGGACATTAAAAAATCATTACAGGTCATGGTTGACAAGCAACGAAAGAATGATGTTTTATCACCCGTGGGAGCATAGGAAGTAAGGAGCAACAAAATAATCCAGAATTGTGTAAGACAGCTTCCTTGTGTAAAAAAATCAAATCAAATAAAAATGTATAACCTGCAATGTCTCATGAGAGGAGTTTTTACTTCTCTGGTGTCTAAATTCCCTTGCCTTTGCTACACACTCACCCTTCATTCTATAGGTATATTTCAGTTAAAGAGTACAAATAATTCTTGCCATGTGATTCTCCCACAAAAAGGATTCTTTCTTCAAAATTTACAAAAAGTCAAAAATATTTTGAATAATATTGTGATGCAGAACTTAGGAATGTCTCTTATTCTCTTCTATTCTCTCCCATTTTTCCTTTCCTTTCTTTCCTCCTTCCTTCATTCATTTCAATCATTTATTGATCTATAACACATATTCTCATTTTGTTATAATGTGTAATTCAGTAAAACTAAATAAACATTTATTGAGTAGCTGTTCTATACAAGGCAAAGGTCAAAAGTATTAGAATTTTGAAGGCCAAGGAGGAAAACATTGGCAATCAGGCTAAAAGGCAGCCAAAGCACACTACCTATCTATCAAGCAGAAGTTCATCTGAACCCTTGTGTGTACAGACTCTCATTCTTTCCATGGTATTCACATGCATTAGCTCTTGGGATCTGTATGACCAGTAGCCACCGCCACCGAGGCCATTCACATGCAGGATCTCATTGGCTTTGGGCAGACGGTAAAGAAACAGTGGAGCCAAAAACTGGTGGGGCATTCCTTTATTCTAGCCTCACGAATACACACACAGGACTCCCAGAGCCACTTAGACATTCTCCAGTTCCATAATCAGGAGAATCTTCTCCTTCTCTGGTTTTTTCTAGGCCCCCACCAGTCTCAGTCACCTCTGGTTCCCCATTTGAACACCTTCTCCCTTCTCCTCTCTGAACAAACTGGCTTCTCCTTCAGCACCCTGCCATCTTGATTCCTGTCTCCTTTCCTTCTTCTCTTTTCAAAATTTTTTGGTGCAAAACCCCTCCTCTAGCAAACATTAACATAACAATGGCCCTTCCCAAGCAGGAAGGTAATCTGCAATTTGCAATCAACTGCCCTGCCCTGAGGGCAAGCACACACATGGCTGCTTAGTGTGCTTTTAACAATAAAAATGAACAAACTCAAAAAATACAAACTTTACAAACTAATTTTCCCAACAGGATCCTTATTTTGAATATCTCTGTGACTGTTGATATGTATTCAAATCTTACTTATTTTGATTAATCGATTCCCACTCTTAACCCATTTAGGACAAGGCATTTGTTCATTCCAACTCAATTAAAGTTTATTAAAGCCCTTCTATTTCTAGATAGCAATTATTATTGCTATCAAAAAGCATAAGAATAGAGCCTTACATTATTGTATATAACAATCCATTCCATGTGGATCAAAAGTGTACATGTGAAAGGCAAAGGTAGAAAAAATTTTGTAAGAACATATAGGAAGATAATTTCATGGCCTTGCAAAAGAACAAGCTTTTGGAAACAAAATAAAAAAATTATAACCATTATAAAAAAGGTACTGATAAGCTACATTTAAATTAAAAACTTCCGTTTCTCCAAAGATACCATAAAACAATAAAAAAAAAAAAAGCCAGAAACTAGGTAATAGATGACTGTCCAGAAAGACATAATAATCACTAGAAAACTGTACAAAATTAATGAACAGGCTGGATTTTGATAGTGGAGGAGGCCGTGCATGTGTGGGGGCAAGGAATATATAGGAAATCTCTGTACTTTCTCTATGATATTTCTGTGAATAAAAAAATGTTCTAAAAAATAAAGGCTATTAAAAAATTATGAGCATTTCACTGAAGAGGAAACATTTAAGACCTTAACTATAGAAAAATTGTTCAGCCTTGATAAAGATTAGAAATATATAAAATCAAGGCTGCAATTAGTCACCATTTTCATTCATACCCCAAAATTGGCAAAAATTAAAATATCTAATGAAGCCGAGGGCTGGTATGCATGTGAATCAATGGACCTCTTTCATGTAGCTGGTAGATATCTTTATTGCACAGACATTATGAAGAATAACTTGGCATTGGCTTGTAGAGATAGACGTTTGCATTTTCCACAACCCAGTGTTCTACCCTTACACAAATGTGCCAGGATACAGGTGCTTAAATGCTGTAATAGCTAAAACCAGAATGAACTCACATGCTCTTAGGGAATATAATATATAACAAACAAGTATTACAGTTACTACTGATATTATTCAATAAAAAGACATGAAATATAACTATATACAACAACATAGAATAATATTAGAAACATATATTTGAGCATAAATATTACAAATTACAGCAGGAATAACAGTTTTATTAAGCTCAAAAGGAAATAAAATCTAGCAACATATAGGTCAGGCGTGGCCAACAGTTTTTGCCCCTGGGTAAGTGTAAAGCCAGCGGCCAGGGCCACTACTACAGCCGCCTGGCCCATGCAGGTTCGCATTGGATTTGGACAGTCGGTAAAGAAACAACGGAGCCACAAACTGATGGGCCATTATCTTTAATCCTAGTTTGCACCCAGCAGGCAAGTAAAAACACACACTGGGCTCCAAAACCCACTCACATTCAGTGCTCACAAAGCTACTGACTTATCCGAGTTTCCTAGAATCAAAGGTTTCTAGCTCACCAGACTTATTCATCTCTGTTCCCCATCTCCTTCCTTCTCCCTGCACAAACTCTGCACAAACTGGCTTCTCACTCAACACTCCGCCATCTTGGCTGCTTCTCCTGGCCTCCTCCACGTGGCCTTTCTCTGCTCTCCTCTCTGCTCTCTCCTCTAATGATAATCTCAAGAACCAAGAGAGCAAGCTCCCATTCTGCCCTCATTTTATACTGTAGATCTATAACCTTTAATCCAATATACAAAATAGGGAAGTCTCTAATACAAAGTCACTTATCAGAGACATGATGGGATTGTACCACCCTACATCAAAAAAGGTGGGAAAGGATTAATCCCAAAACCAAGCCCCAGGCTACAAGGATTCTGCCTGCCCACAGCCTGCCCCCAACACACATTAATATCACCTGGGTGATGGCTTCTGTGTGGGCAGTGCCATCTTTAACAAAGTGAGCATGATATATTTTATCTGCCCAACAGCAGATTAGAAAAAAAACTTTTTTCACGGGCTGGACAAAATATTAAAATTAAAAAATGTTAAATACAAAAACAATTCATTTAAGTAAACACAATTTTATTATGTAATTTGTTTATGAATAAAAGTAAGTAATTTAGTACAACAAATTAACAAAAAAACTAATGTGACGTGTTGAGGCGCTTTGCATTGCCTATTATTTTTTTAATATCTGGCTCTATACTTGTAGTAGCTATTCTTAATGCAGACTCCAAATGTAAATCATTCAATCTTGATCTTGTATTTTTATTTAGATTCATTAAAGAAGAAGTTTGTTCACAAATATAAATTGAGTTGAAGATTGCTAAATATTCCTTGGCAAATTTTTTAAAATTTCCATGTTTTCCATTATTCAATTACTTATTGTAAAACCAGTTGCCACAGCCACCATCACAGCTGCCTGGCTCATGCAGGTTTGCATTTGACTCGGACTGACGGTAATGAAACAATGAAGCCAAGAACTGGTGGGCCATTACCTTTAATCCTAGCTTGCACCCAGCGGGCAAATAAAACACACAATGGGCTCCAAAACCCATTCATTCAGTGCTCACAAAGCTACTGACTTATCCGAGTTTCCTTGAATCAAATGTTTTTAGCTCACCAGACTTATTCACCTCTGTTCCCCATCTCCTTCTCTCTGCACAAACTCTGCACAAACTGGCTTCTCCCTCAGCACTCCACCATATTGGCTGCTTCTCCTGGCCTCCTCCACATGGCCTTTCTCTGCTCTCTCCTCTAATACTAATCTCAGAAACTGAGAGAGAGCAAGTTCCTGGTCTGCCCCACTTTATAGTGTAGAAACCAAAACCTTTAATTCAATATACAAACAAGGAAGTCTCTGATACAAAATCACTTATCTGATAATGGGATTCCTCATGAGAGTGCACCACCCCACATCAAAAAGGATGGGAAAGTCTTAGTCCTAAAACCAAGCCCTAGGCTACAAGGATCCTATCTGCCCACAGCCTGCCCCCCAACTCACATTAATATAATCATGCCCATTCCAAGCAAGAAGGGCAATTAAAATTATCACCTGGGCAACAGGCCTACACATGGGCAGCGCCATCTTTAACAAAGTGAGCATAATATAGTTTATCTGCCCAACACTTATAAAAATCGCATAGACGAGTACAAAAGTTGTAAATGGATTTTTTTAAAAAAATAAAGAAGTATCGCGAATCCATTCAACCAATTATTGGAAGTTAACCCTAGATTAGTCACATGCGGAATTCTTTTCCGTGTATCACTATCATCTTAAATATCTCAATTTCCAATAATCAAAGACATTTCTGCTTCTGAGTAGCTGAGATTTTAACTTTCATTGTTGTACAATGGTTAGATATCATAATTTATGTATAACGATTTAAAAGTACCACTTATTTCATTTCCACAGTGCATTGTGCGGAGAACATTAAAAATTTAATCGTGGGCCACATAAACTCATTACATGGGCCGGATTCGGCCTGTGGGCCATATGTTGGCCATGCCTGTTATAGTTGTCTACATATACAAAAAGTGATCAGATCATTTAAACAAAACAAAACAAAAAAAGGAAAGACATGATTAGTCCAAAATTCACAATAGTCTGTAGCTGAGATGATGGGATAGAACAGATAGATTTAAGGAATTTAAACATTTTAGATCCAAAGTTGGGCAGTGACAATAAAAGATGTACATTTATTATTCAGAGTCTAACTTCTTTTTTTTTTTTTTTTCTGCATTTTTCCGAAGCTGGAAACGGGGAGAGACAGTCAGACTCCCGCATGTGCCTGACTGGAATCCACCCGGCACGCCCACCAGGGGGCGACGCTCTGCCCACCAGGGGGTGATGCTCTGCCCCTCTGGGGCATCGCTCTGTTGCGACCAGAGCCACTCTAGCGCCTGGGGCAGGGGCCGAGGAGCCATCCCCAGCGCCTGGGCCATCTTTGCTCCAATGGAGCCTTGGCTGCGGGAGGGGAAGAGAGAGACAGAGAGGAAGGAGAGGGGGAGGGGTGGAGAAACAGATGGGCGCTTCTCCTGTGTGCCCTGGCCGGGAATCAAACCCGGGACTTCTGCACGCCAGGCCGACGCTCTACCACTGAGCCAACCGGCCAGGGCCCTAACATCTATGAATATTACATATTTTATTTTTTTGAGGAATTACATTGAGTGTGGATGCATTTGAATAATATCTATTTAGCGCTGGCTGGTTGGCTCAGTGGTAGAGTGTCGGCCTGGTATGCAGGAGTCCCGGGTTCGATTCTCGGCCAGATTACACAGGAGAAGCACCCATCTGCTTCTCCACCCCCCCCCTCCTTCCTCTCTGTCTCTCTCTTCCCCTCCCGCAGCCAAGGCTCCACTGGAGCAAAGTTTGCCCGGGCGCTGAGGATGGTTCTGTGGCCTCTGCCTCAGGTGCTAGAATGACTTTGATTGCAGCAGAGCGACACCCCAAGATAGGCAGAGCATCGCCCCCTGGTAGGCATGCCGGGTGGATCCCGGTCGGGCGCATGCGGGAGTCTGTCTGACTGCCTCCCTGTTTCCAGCTCCGGAAAAATACAAATAATAATAATAATAACAATAATATCTATTTATTTTAGTGATCAAGTATGAGTAAAATATTAAGCATTTATAAAATTTGGGGGAATGACACATTCACGAAACACACTATCACCTTGCCATTTTACCTCTTAAAGATATCAAAGAGAATTGTCATTAAACCAGTGAACAAGTTATTTATTTTTCAAAAGATTTAATCCAAATGGAACGAAACTCCACCCTAAAGCTTATTCCATCCAAATAAAGGAATAAAAGTTAGGATGAATACATAACTCTTCCCAACTTTAGGCTTTCTAGAAAAGTATGTGATAGCTTTCAGAAGACCTTGTTCAAAAGCACAACAAAGCGTGTCACCTCACCCTGAGGCCTTAATTCAAAGTTTGGTCCATTTCACTCCAATGATGAGAATCACTGCTGAGTCTGTCCATTGTATCATAGACTCGTGTCCACTTTTCAGTGATTGCCTTATACATTCTTAGTGATTTCATCTCCTTTCTTTGGCCTGCATGTGCTAAATTTGGAATTCAACTACACTTACTGATTTATGAGGAGAATGGGCTTCGGAAGACAGTAATCACTCACATTCCACGCCTGCCCTGGCTTCCTCTTCCAGAATAATACTGGAGATTAGAGAATAGCTTGCTGAGAGACTCATGAGTTAGCTAGGCATTGAAACTAAGACAATTTGGCCACAGTGAACTGAAACGTGAGCTTATATATTATATATATGTGAACTTATATAACTACACTTTGTGTGTATTGCTCTAATAGAATACTTTGCTTCAATACTGGGATACTTTTTTATCACCTATTAAAAAGTAATTAAATTTTATTTGAAGCTGAGCTAAATTTGTTGCCACCAAAGTACTTGGAATATTTTCTATGAGCCAGCAGAGAAAAAATTATTTATTATATATAGTAAATTATTTTGAGAAAGAGCTGTGAATAATGTCTACATTTCCTTTGAATTAGGTATAGAGAGAAAGGTGTTGCTCTTACACTATACCCTAAATTACTCTTTTATAATATATTATTTTAGGGAAAGTCCCAATCTGGGAAAACAATCTTGCAACTGTACAGGAATTGTGAGTTATAAAAATACTTAAGACTTTTTCACAAAAGCCATTTGACTAGAAGTATCAAAAATCTCATTATAAGCCCTGGCCTGTTAGTTCATTTGTAGAGCATTGGCTGGGCATGTAGATGTCCTGGGTTCAATTCCTGCTCAGGGCATATGAGAGAAATGACCATCTACTTCTCCAGCCCTTCCCCTCCCCCTTCTCTCTCTCTCTTCTCCTCCCACAGCCATGGCTCAATTACTTGGAGCACATCAGCCCCAGGGTCTGAGAATAGTTCCTTGGAGCCTCCTCCTCAAGCGTTTTTTTTTTTTTTAAATAGCTCAGTTGCGAGCATGGTCCCAGATGGGCAGAGCATCAGCCCCAGATGGGGGTTGCCAGGTGGATCCTGGTCAGGGTGCATGCAGGCGCCTGTCTCTCTATCTCTCCTCCTCTCACTTGAAAAAAAGAAAAGAAAAAAAAGAAAAGAATGTCATTACAGTCTGAATGGTGGTGGCACAATGGATGGAGTGTTGACCTGGGATGAGTTCAACAGATTTCCCAGATTTGAAACCCCAAGGTTGCCAACATGAGCATGGGCTCTTCCAGTTTGAGAGGCAGGCTCACTAGCTTGAGCCCAGGGTTGCTGGCTTGAGCTGGAATGATCTATATCAGTGGTCCACAACCCTTTTTGGGCCACAGACCGGTTTAATGTCAGAAAATATTTTCACAGACCGGCCTTTAGGGTGGGACGGATAAATGTATCACGGAACCGAGACAAGCATCAAGAGTGAGTCTTTGACGGATGTAACAGAGGGAATCTGGTCATTTAAAAAAATAAAACATCATTCAGACTTATATATAAATAAAATGGAAATAATGTAAGTTATTTATTCTTTCTCTGCAGACCAATACTAAATCAGGGGTTGGGAACCACTGATCTATATGACCCCATGGTTGCTGGCTTGAGCCCAAAGGTCTCTGGTTTGAGTTCAAAAGTCTCTGGCTTCAGCAAGGAGTCACTGGCTTGGCTGGAGCCCCCAGGTTATGGCACATATGAGAAGCAATTAATGAACTACTAAAGTGATACAACTAAAAGATGATGCATCTCATCTCTCTCCTTTCTCTCTCAAAAATAAATAAATAAATAAAAATTAAAAAGAAAAAAAAATGCCATTACAATAGGTTGAACCTCTCTCCCCCTTATCAGTAGGTGTAGGCATGCATTATTTAAGGAAATCAGCCTATAACCAGGTGTCAAGCTATTTACATATTTCTGTTTTTCTTCCTGCTCAGCAGAGCTGGTGATAGGTACATAGGAAAGTGTTATGGCTACAGAAAGCAAAACAGGTTTACTTAAATAAAATAAGAACTGACTGATGAAGACCTTGTTAATTTAGAGTTTGTCACATCATAGACAATGTATGTAAAAGCAAGTAACAAAATCTGCCCTGACACAGTTGTACGTGGAAATATTTGAAAAAACAGTTAAGCACAAACAGCAAAAGCAATATAAAACAACACAACAAAGAGCAAGTTTTTGAACCAAACTGGAAGTTTAAAAAAAAGCAAACTTCTTAAGTGTTTATAATTCCCAAATATTTTTATAGTAAAAAAATATAGTTGTTTTCTGTAAGTGTTGTAATTTTTCTCACAGCTCTTAGATTTATGCCTGAAACATGAATTCTGTTTGCTTCCTCTTCAAATAATCAGGTCATTCTATATATGTTCCATCATAGTAACTAACTGCTAATTTTACACACTAACTCCTAAAGCAGCTCAGACGCCAGACTCTTGTTACAACCCTTATTTCTTCTCCGTTCTTCTTAAAGTTCTTTCCAAAGACACATTCCAGTATTCTTGCATTGGAAATGCCATGCCATTCAAAACCACCCAAAAAAAGAAGATAAATGGGAAGCGGAAATAAGACAATTGTTTATATTATGAGAGCTAAAACAAGGCAAGGTTTGCCCTGTTTAAACTCAGTTGGCGCCTGACCTGTGGTGGCGCAGTGGATAAAGCGTCGACCTGGAAATGCTGAGGTTGCCGGTTCGAAACCCTGGGCTTGCCTGGTCAAGGCACATATGGGAGTTGATGCTTCCAGCTCCTCCCCCCCTTCTCTCTCTCTCTGTCTCTCCTCTCACTCTGTCTCTCCCTCTCCTCTTTACTTTTTTTTTTTTTTTTTTTTGCATTTTTTTTCTGAAGCTGGAAACGGAGAGACAGTCAGACAGACTCCCGCATGCGCCCGACCGGGATCCACCCGGCACGCCCACCAGGGGCGACGCTCTGCCCACCAGGGGGCGATGCTCTGCCCATCCTGGGCGTCGCCATGTTGCGACCCTCCTGGGTGTCGCCATGTTGCGACAAGAGCCACTCTAGCGCCTGGGGCAGAGGCCACAGAGCCATCCCCAGCGCCCGGGCCATCTTTGCTCCAATGGAGCCTTGGCTGCGGGAGGGGAAGAGAGAGACAGAGAGGAAGGCGCGGCGGAGGGGTGGAGAAGCAAATGGGCGCTTCTCCTATGTGCCCTGGCCGGGAATCGAACCCGGGTCCTCCGCACGCTAGGCCGACGCTCTACCGCTGAGCCAACCGGCCAGGGCACTCCCTCTCCTCTTTAAAAAAATGAATAAACAAATTTTGTCTGACCTGTGGTGGCGCAGTGGATAAAGCGTTGACCTGGAAACACTGAGGTCGCTGGTTCGAAACCCTGAGCTCACCTGGTCAAGGCACATATGGGAGTTGATGCTTCCTGCTCCTCCCCTCCTTCTCTCTCTCTCTCTCTCTCTCTCTCTCTCTCTCTCTCCTCTCTAAAATGAATGAATAAAATAAAATAATAAAAGAGCATTCATTTAAACTCAGTTGGCAACACACAGGTTATGTGATTCAAACATTCACTGCTTTGTATACATCTGCAAATGACTGCAAAGGCAAGCCCTTAGTATAAATTTGGGGGTTGTAAATAAATTTTAGCAAGTAGGTGACTTTGTAAACACCAAGTCCTTAGATACTGAAAATTGAGTGTATTTATCCTATGCCACTTCTCGGCGTCAAACAGAACAAGCCTATATCTTCTTTTGTGTAGCTCTTTTCAAATTTGAAGCTAAAGCAAACAGCTAATGTTTATTTTGCATTTGACAGGTGCCAAACCTTTGCACAGGACTTCACTTGTATTTACTCATTCAATCCTAACGACAGTTCTATGGGGTAGAAATATCATGATCAGCATCCTTATCTCATAAAGAAGCCAACAAGCACAGAGAGGTTTCATGATTTGCTCAAGTTACAGTGTCAGTAAGTGGCATAGATGGAATTGAATCCAGGCCGCCACTCCAGCCTTGTCCAGTTAGCATTCTGCTGTACGGCTCATAATTGCCCACAAGCCCACACCCAAGTACCCTCTGCTTGCTCAGGGCCTTGGTCTTAAGTCATGTTTCATAGTTGGGCTTTATCTCTTAATCAAATTAAAGTGCAGAAAATTCTACATTTCTATTAATATGATCTTGGCTCCTTGGAGGAATGCTTTTCACAGTATTTTGTCCTAGGTTTACACTGTGGGACACCGTAAGCAACATATGGAATCTGTTATTTTATTTATTGGAGAGATGTTGTTGAGGACGTTGTTTTCTACATTACTCAATGTTCCCAATATAAAAAGCCATGTGAGTCATTTCTCTCAGGCCTAGTGCCAGAAGGAGGCTGAGTAATATGCATGCATTTTTTTTCTAGTGGGACAATGTGAGTCAGATTGATACCATGTTTTCTAAGTGGATGCCAAGAAACTCTAGAACTCTAAAGACCATGTATCCACAATGCCCTACAGTCATTAAAGCTTACGTTCCTATAAAATCATTACATGTTTTACACTTTAGTCTATTTTATTTATTTTATTTTGTGGGGGAGAGAGACAGAATAAGAAAGACAGCAAGAGGGATAGACAGGGAGAGAGATGAGAAACATTAATTCTTCATTGCAGCACCTTAGTTGTTCATTGATTGCTTTCTCATATATATATGCCTCGACTGGGGGGCTCCAGCAGAGCGAGTGACCCCTTGCTCAAGCCAGTGACCCAGCACTCAAGCTGGTGAGCCCGTGATCAAGCCAACAACTTTAGGCTCAAGCCAGCGATCTTTGGGAACAAGCCAGCAACCATGGGGTTGTGTCTATAAGCCTGTGCTTAAGCCGGTGACCTCGGGGTTTCTAACCTGGTTCCTCTGTGTCCCAGGCCAACACTCTATCCACTGTGCCACTGCCTGGTAAGGCTAGTCTATTTTCATTTCCACCTCTTACATACATCTAAATAAGCTATCCCAAAACAATTGTGGGATGAAATACAGGAAGGTATAAAAATAAATGAACACATAAATTAATTGTGTTGGAGTTATCTCATTTTCCTTCTAAGGCATTCTACTTTAGAAACACAACTTTAAAAGTAGCATCTAAAACTGACTGTGAAATTTTATATGTGCTCTAATCAATACCTTTAGCCCTATTCTCATTTGCATTGATTCACTTTTGGATAAAAGAGAGCACATAATTTGTATCTACCTTTTCTTAATTCACTATGATGAAATTCTAATATTTTATAAATTTTTTTTTTAATTTTTTTTTTCTGAAGCTGGAAACGGGGAGTCAGTCAGACAGACTCCTGCATGCGCCCAACCGGGATCCACCCGGCATGCCCACCAGGGGGCGATGCTCTGCCCATCCGGGGTGTCACTCTGTCATGACCAGAGCCATTCTAGCGTCTGGGGCAGAGGCCACAGAGCCATCCTCAACGCCCGGGCCATCTTTGCTCCAATGGAGTCTTGGCTGCGGGAGGGGAAGAGAGAGACAGAGAGGAAGGAGAGGGGGAGGGATGGAGAAGCAGATGGGCGCTTCTCCTGTGTGCCCTGGCCAGGAATCGAACCCGGGACTTCCACACGCCAGACCGACGCTCTACCACCAAGCTAACCAGCCAGGGCCATTTTATAAAATTTATAAGGATATCTTTTGTAAACTTCTATTTATATTTGTGAAACTGTGATAAAAACCCTTATTTTAAAATTATATCAATTTCTACAATTGTTTCTACAAACAAAAATTCAAGCTCTGTAATTTATTTTTAAAACTTCTGCAGATAAATGTCAACAAGGCCAGAGTGACTACATTTCTTCAGAAAGAATACATGATCGTGTATGGGTGTGGACAGTTATCCTGCACAGATGATACTCCAGAGCAAGAAAGGACTCAGCTTTGTAAATGTTATGTCAGCCTAGCAACAGCATCACATTAACATAAAGTCTAGAAACTTTTACTGAGCATGATCAAGGAATCTTATTTTTGTTACTCTTATTTTTCTAGAAATGTAATAGTTATTTACTGTGGCATTGAAAATTAAAAATAAAAAATGATGAGGTTGAAAAGGTGAAATTTTCCTATGAGCTTATATCTATATTAGAACTTTAAAAATAATCCTTAAAAAATCATAAAGGGGCAAGAAGAGAGAATAGACAGCTCTCTCTCTCATAGGTGAGAGCTAAGTATATTATCAAGTAAAACGAGATTTGGTCTCAATATAAGTTTAATTTATTTAGAATAAGTCATATATCTTTATTATATGCGGTTTAAGTGTCTATCGCCAATAGCTTATTGGTTGCTTGTGTAACTGTACTAGCCAATGGGGTGAAGTTGCCACGGCATTCAAATAGTCCTGCCTTCTGGCATGCCACCTCACAAATTGAGGTTAAAGATTGGAGCAATTATTATGCTGTTAAGAAATCTTAACACCAGAAGGGGTCTTTGCAATGGTACAAGACTAGAGATTCCCCAATTGAAAAATAATGTCATAATAGCTAAGTCTTTGACTGGCTCCTCTAAAGGTGAAATACATGTCATTCCAAGAATTGATTTGGCTCCATCTCAAACAGGGTTGCTGTTTCAATTGAGACATGGACAATTTCCTGTAAAACTTGCCTTTGCTATGACCATCAATAAGTCTCAGGGCCAAACGCTTAAGCGTGTTGGCATTTTTTTACCTGAGCCTGCATTTGGACATGGTCAACTTTATATTGCCTGTTCAAGAGTTCATGAAAGAACGGACATAAATTAAAAATAATTGATGGTCCTCTGCAAGGCGAGCTTAAAAATGATGGAAAGATCTACACAAGAAATGTTGTGTACAAAGAGATCTTTGACATGTGAATTAACATTTTATTATTTAAATCACCTTTATTTATTGAGCTAGTGGTGGCTCTTAAGAAATGTACCGCCAGTGGTTTCCTTCATTGCACTCTACTTTAAGCAATTAAGCAAGTAGAAGGGGGAAATCCTGTGGGGCAGTAAGCAAAGGGGCATCCTCGCTGCCTGCCCTGGGTAATTCAGTTTGAATTAGCAGACACCTTTGCACAAATCATTTTAATTACAATTTATAATATCTAGAACAGCGGTCATTTTGTATGACCGCCGGGCTTTCTAGTTAGAAGATATAGTCCATGTTGAGACTTTCAAGAGGTTTTAAATTTTATTATGTAAAGAAAAGTGATTTTTTTTATCTTCCAAAAAAAAATCTATATTTTGTTTCCAGCATTATAGATACAATACTAAATATAGTTAAAGAGCACACTGTGAATTGATTTTGTTAACTTTAGAAAGTGCATTTTGTAGGAGACAGGTTGATAGATAGATACCTATTGATATTATGTAAATGGGACTAATGTAAAAAGCAGAATCCTCACTTTTCCAGAGAACCAAGGGGGCATCCCTGACTAAAGGAAATGTTAAATAAAAATATAGGCTGCATTTTCCCCAGAATTTGCTGAATTTTAAACATATTAATTTTAAGCCTTTTTGGCCCTGGCCAGTTGGCTCAGTGGTGGACTGTCGACCTGATATGTGGATGTCCCAGATTAGATTTCTGGTCAGGGAAGATAGGAGAAGTGGCCATCTGCTTCTCCTCCCTCTCCTTCCCTTTTCCCTTTTCTCTTTCTCTCTTTTTCTCTCTCTCTTCCCCTTCTGCAGCCATGACTCAATTGGCTCAAGTGCATTGGCGGCAGGCCCTGAGGATGGCTCCATGGAGCCTCTGCCTCAGGCACTAAGAATAACTCAGTCATAAGCATAGCCCCAGAGGGGCAGAGCATTGGCTCCAGACGAGGGTTGCAGATGAATCCCAGTCAGGATGCAAGCAGGAGTCTCTCTGTCTCCCCTCCTCCCATTTGAAAAAGAAGAAAAGATAAATAAATCAATAAAAATTTTAAAATTTTTGTTTTTCTCAAAACAATGCTGAATGTTAAGCATTCAAATTTACACTGGGAAAATTAGTGGAAAGCTAAACTTGATTTAAAGTAATAAAGAAAAAGCTACACTATCATAAATAAGTTATATTACCTTATAAAATGGATTTTTATAGACCATAATTGAAGAACTTTTATTTTGCCACATTTGTAAATGTATCCATATTAATCAGTCTTAATGCTGCTACACACATAAAAAAGTATTGTCCTGAATTAATTATATCAATCAATGAAATAACAGAATCATAAATATATTTTTTTCTTTTAGGTTGTCAGCAAACTTAAAGTTTTAAAGGAAAAACAGATACTTTTTGATTTATGGCTTTTATCTTGGCATGAATCCCTTAAAATAAAGTAAAATTTGTTATGCTCAACCAATGGAAAACTTCAGGAAACAGGTCTTTTTAAGTAGTGGAAATAAATTTATTGGCAAAATGATGGGAAGTATAAATTCCACTGACAACAATATTTTTGTTGGAGAAAATGTTTATCTAAAATCTACCCAGAATCTAAAATCATCTAAATAATATATAAAGTAAGTTAGTCCCCCCACCAGCTATTGAGAGCACATTTTGTGACTGCAGCCCCTAAAAGCCAGCAGCAAAGTATTTTATCACATAAGCAATGTCTTAATCCCCATGCCAAGGGCTGTATGCTAAGAAAACACAATGTGGAACTTTAAAACACCTAAGACTAACATTTCAGTGAACAATGTCTAAAGATGATGATTTTTTTCTAACTTGTGACATAAAACAATATATGTTCAAATTTCAAAATATTAGAAATAAAATCACCAAAAAAACTCCATAAAAAAAACAAGCCCATGCAAAATCTTAATCTGTGTTCTGGATTACTAACTGGAGACCTAAATTTAAGTAACACCCATTAATGGACGCACCCACTCAGTGCTGATGCAGTTTACCCTGTACAGCACTGCCTGAGGCACTTACAATGTGTAAGTGAGCCTAGCACTCAAGCAGACTGCCTTCCATTTCTCTACTGATTTATATTTTTTCTTTCTTATCTTCTTATCTTCTTTTTCCTTTTCCAATTGTTTATTTTCCCCAATTGTTAGAGTTTTTACTATTTTAGTGGTTAGTCTATGCCTGTGTTATCCAATATGGTAGGCACTAGTCACAGGTGACTATTAATTCAACTTAATTAAAATCAAACAAAATTTAACAAAAGAACTCTTCAGTCTCACTAGCCACATTTGAGCAGAGCTACCAGAATTTTTTGAAGAATTGGATGACGAATGAAAAGAAGGAAAGCCATCAATGAAGATTCTAAGGCCTTTGTCATGAGCACTGCTATGGATAAATTTGCTAACCACTGAGGTGGGAAAATTTGTGGATAAAAATCAGTAATTGCATTTGGACCATGTTAATTTAAGTCTGGCTTTCTATCTCCCCTCCTCTCACTTGGAAAAGAAGAAAAAAACAAAGAAGTAAAAAATAAACCTGGGTAAGATCACCAAAATAGCTGGCATGAACAGGAAAGAAAAGGTAAAGCCGGAGACTCAAACACGCTAAAATGGAGAGGTGAGGTGGCGGCTGAGTGTAGGGCGTGGGGGAATGGAGTCCTGAAAGCCAAGGAAGGACCTGCTTCGAAGGGGAAAATGAACTATTATGTCAAATACTTTGATACATCAACCATGACGAGATCTGGCAATTCACTTTTGGATTTAGCAACCTAGCCGTAATTGATAGAAGCAGTTTCTGAGGGAAATGGGTAGAAGTTTAAGTAGAGTATATTTAAAAATGAATTTGTGCCCTGGACAGTTGGCTGAGCCTCCCCACTTTTCACTTAATAAGAAAAAAAAAGAAAGGAATGAATTTGAGGGAAATTTAGAAATGGAGTTTATTTGACTTTTGGAAGATTTTTGCTATAAATGGGATAGTAGGTGGCAGGGTAAATGGGGTCATGAAAAGGAACGTCTTCAACCAGGAAATAACAGCTGGTATATATGGTGATGGGAATGACCCAGTTGAGAGGGAATATTAGTGATGTAAAGGAAAAGATAGGACTTAGTGGAGAGAGGCCCTGGCTTAGAGGACAGGGGATAGAATCTGTGAGTAATTGAGTTTTGACAAGCTTATGGGGGCACATGCATAGTAATGCATAGTAACAGAAATCATACACAAACACATAGATTCTGGAAGAAGTATACACAGGTGATAGAAGTCTGTAGAAGTTCTCTTTTGAATGCTTGCTACCCTCAGTGAGGTAGGAGGTTATCGACTGAAAGTGAGACAAGGGAGGACATCAGGGAGGATAAGGGCTGAAGGAAAAAGTGAAAGATGGACATTTAAGACATTATGATGCATAGTATTATTGCCTGGCAATACTGAAAGCCTTTTTAAGGTTTAGGGGCACAAAGTGAGAGAAATCCACATGATGGTGTGACTTTTCCCTGCTTTCATTTGCACATATGCAGCTTTGGATTGGGACAGAAGAGACAATGGTTGCGCCTTTGCCAAACTAGCATGATCAAGAAATACAGGTAAGAAAATTAATTTTATATACAATGGGATATTTAAGCTAGGAAATGGGATAGAGAATCTCATTGAGTTAGGGACAATTAGAAGATGGTAGCATCTAGAACAGTGGTTCTCAATGTGTCATCTGGGTGTCCCTCAGGATTCTATATGAAACTTTTGGCCCTGGCCAGTTGGCTCAGTGGTAGATCATCAGCCTAGCTTGTGGAAGTCCTGGGTTTGATTTCTAGTCAGGGCACACAGCAGAAGTGGCCATCTACTTCTCCACCCCTCCTTTCCCCATCTCTCTTTCTCTATTCCTCTCCTGCAGCCATGGCTCAAATGGTTTGGGCAAAGTTGGTCCTGAGTGCTGACGAGGGCTCCATGGCCTCACCTCAGGTGCTAAGAAGAGTTCAGTTGCTGAACAATGGAGCAGTAGCACAGACAAGCAGAGTATTTCCTGGTAGGGGATTTTCCAGGTGGATCCCTTTCAGGGAGCATGTGGGAGTCTGTCTCTACCTCCCAGTTTCTCACTTAATAAAAAAGAAAAAGAACCTTTCAGGTAGTCCAAACTATTTTCATAACACTACTAAGATGTTACTTGCCTTAATGCATGAAACTGAGCTTGTGTCAGTTAAAGTTACTGAATGCAAGGTCTACAGCAGTACTATCTAATAACATTTTCAGTGATGATAAAAATGGTTTAAATCTGGGTTGTACAATATAATGGCCATTTGAAATGTGTTTAGTGAAAAGGAGGGATGAAAGTTTCATTGTATTTAATTTGAATGAATTGAAATTAAATATAAATAACCACCTGTGTCTATTATATGGGACACTGCATATCACTATGAGAAATACATGGCTGAAATAGGTTGGAGAAAAAGATTATTAAAAAAAAAATTTAGCAAACTGAGAGGTCAGATTTTTTAAAAGATCATCTGTGAATGTAATTTGTGCATCAAAATCATCAAATTAATATATCAATCATTAAAATGACAAATATTCATAGAGCTATTAATATTAATATGTACTATGCTGATACCCTCACATGTATTTATTCATTTACTTATCACAATAGTCCTGACATTACGTATGATTACTATGTCATTTCACAGATGTGTCGTGCAAGATAATACATGATTAAGTCAAATTTAAACCCAGGGATGCCAACTTCAGAGTTCACTATCTTAGCACTTTATACTGACTTTCTTAATTGAGGTTGCTCCTGTTTTAAAGTTCTTTAAATATTGTAGTCTGTTAATTTGGCACGAGGTATACTCTAGCCTAATTACTAAAACATGAATCTTACAAAAAGGGCTTGTGATGCAAGTCAAGCAAGATTTTACCAACAAAAAATATAGCATGTAAATAATTTACATGTATGGCCTGGCAAATATTAAATGCATTTTCAACCACACCCTTGAAGTGTCTTGATAATAAAATTCAGTTTTCATGGGAGGATATCAACCTCTCTGAATTTATATTTTCAATTTGGCGAATTAGCCCTCTTGGCTATTTCAATAGTACTGATAACTATCAACATTGAACTAAGTATTTGGAATAATAACATGGATACGTTGAACAGAGCAAAATTTTTTCAGGGTACATTTAAATATCTCCAGGGCATGGGTGATGTTCTTTTGTAAGAACATGAAACAATGCCACATTAGCTTTGCCAATTCTTTATCAGCACCAATGATGATAGATTTAGAATATGGCATTTTCCTTATAGTCACATTTGGATTCATAATAAATTATAAATAGTCTTTAAACAATCCTGGCAACAGAATAAAATGATAACATAGTTAAAAGATGATTTAAACTTTTTTATTAAGTTATTAATTAAACTAAGAAAAAGGTAAACAATTACCTTGAAAATAGTTTTATCTACTTAATTTCTTTTCCTATCTTTTATTAAGATTTAACACCTAAAGCTATTTGAATCAGAGAGGATGAAACGTAGAAAAAAGAGTGCTAACACAAAACATGGGCAATCTTAATGGAATTAGGTTGTAAATAATTAAAAATTATGTAGATAGAATTTATTCACTGAAGATAGTACTAATATTAAAAATATATAATATTCTTAAAAGTTAAAGTCAGTGACTGAGGCTACCAATATGAATTCATAGCTATTGGTCACATATCTGCAGTGTCCCAACCATCATCCAAATCAATGGGGATCCAGCGAACAACATAGACGTCATCCTTGCTTTCAAGTCACAACATACAGCATTAGAAACCCTGAGGAACCTGTAATAGTGAAGCCTCTGTGAAGTCCAAAATACTGATAGCAAAGAATAGATATGGAAATTAATAAACACCACTAGATAACATTTTTTTTAATAAATTAGTTTGTAGGAGAAATTTGTCAAGAGAAATGTGAAGTTTGTGTGTATAGTAAACACCCCTAATAATATTCTTTTTATTACCAGTGTCTCTAGTGTGAGATCAGGAGTTATTGTATCTCTCTGGCCCTTTTATTTTTCCATCTTTCAAATTATCATAATGAGTTATCTCAGTTAACAACTCCCAAAGGTATAATAAGCCATGCTTACTCTTCAAAGACCTTTGAAAAATTTATTACCAGTGCTGTTTGGTGCTCCTGCAGGTTTGGCAAGTTTTATTGCTATAATATAGTTAATATGAATCTCAACAAATAAAGATATTATTATTCAAATATATGTTTCCAGTTATGATATTTATTTAGAAATAAATATTCTAACCTGTTGCAATCTAAATATCTCTATTTTCTTAAGTTGTCTGACTAGTTAGATGGAACTCCTCTGGTTACTAAAACAAATGATGCATCATTGTTTTTCTTTGTCATGGAAATCTTCTTGTTTAATGTCTTTGATACTATATAGCTTGATGAAACATTGCATACATATTTTAATCAACAAACATAAACTCAGTACTAGGATATACAGCTAAGATTATGCTCCTGATGAATACAAAAGCATGTACAAATGATTCCTGTGATCCAGAAGTTAAACATTTAATTGAAAATGGTAAAAATTTAAAAATAGAAGAGTGTAATATAATCATACTGTTCAGTACACTCAAAATAATAAAATAAAATTAATGTACATCATAATGGAGAGATAATAAAATACATTTCATTATTGATTTTTGTAAGTAGAAGATTGATTTATTTGCTATAAAGTTTAGATCTATCAATTATGCTCTATTTCTGTGCATTTTGTTGTGGTTAATTCCTGATATACTTGGCCCAAACTTGGCTTGATTTATTACTTTTTAGAACTCCAATTTTAAAAAGATATTGTGTTGCTCTATATTGGAGTGTTTTCCTAGGCTATCTAGGGTTTGCCTTCATATTTGGAAGTTTCCTAAATATATCTATGTGCTCCTTTGTGTGTGTGCACTTGTGTGTGCATTCCGTATGTGTACCTTATTTATTTTATGAGTACTAGAAGTCCATGGCAATCAAACCCTGAAGGGGTGGTTTTGTTATGAGGGTTTTTTTTTAACTCAACTTTCCAATCAGCCTAAAATCTTCATGTAATGTGACCCGATGACCTCTTCTCAACAGAAAAGCTTACATGGGGCATAACAAACCATCTTGTGGTAGTAGGTTCACTCTTCTTCAGTTAAAGGCTAGTCAATCAGAATCACTGTGTTGGCAAAACTCAGCATCACTTACAGTCAAGAAGAAAAAGAGAACTGCCCTGGCCAGGTGGCTCAGTGGTAGAGCGTCAGCCTGGTGTGCAGGAGTCCCGGGTTCGATTCCCGGCCAGGGCACACAGGAGAAGCACCCATCTGCTTCTCCACTCCTCCCCTTCTCCTTCCTCTTTGTCTCTTTCTTCCCCTCCCACAGCCAGGGCTCTATTGGAGCAAGTTTGCCGGGGCACTGAGGATGGCTTTCTAGCCTCTGCCTCAGGCGCTAGAATGGCTCTGGTTGCAACAGAGCAATGCCCAGATGGGCAGAGCATTGCCCCCTGGTGGGCATGCCGGGCGGATCCCGGACGGGTGCATGCAGGAGTCTGTCTGACTGCCTCCTCGTTTCCAACTTCAGAAAAATACAAAAAAATAAATAAATAAATAAATAAATAAAATTTAAAAGAAAAAAAAAGAAAAGGAAGAGCATGAAAAACATTGGAGCTGTGGATACAGTGTCAGCCTGGAACTCTCAGGACCCAGGTTCGAAACCCCAATGTCGCTGGCTTGAGCGCAGGCTCACCAGCTTGAGTGTGGTGTTGCCAGCTGAACATGGGATCATAGACATAATTTCATGGTTGCTGGCTTGAGACCAAGGTTGCTGGCTGCACAAGGAGTCACTGTTCTAGCTGGAACCCCCTGGTCAAGGCACATATGAGAAAACAATAAATGAACAACTAAGGTGCTGCAATTACAAGTTGATGATTCTTATTTCTCTCCTTCCTGTCTATCCCTGTCTGTACCTCTCTCTCTCTCTGTCTCTCTCTCACAGGAAAAAAGAAAAAGAAAAGGAAGAAAGATTCCCTGTGATCTAAAATCCATGAAGAGTCTCGCCTTTTTGTATTTTAATAAACGTGACGAGTTTTAAATTTATAACATATTTTATCTTAGTTTTAGGACAATACATTCTATCATTAAAAGGGAGTCACCAATTAGTAATCTATTTAACATCATAAGTGGGGTGAGTTATTTTGGAAAGGAAAACAATAAATAAATCTAACCTTTTGTGCCTTAAGCTTTTTGTATCTTTTTGCTTTTTTAGGAGTTTATTTAGATCTTTATTCCCTACTTGTAAAAGAAAAAATGCTATCCTCATATTGAAGCATTTTTCTGCAATAGTAAGATAGTTTTCTTTCTATATACTTGGAAATTTTCCACATGCAACATACACTGAATCTTTTTTGTATAACTTGAAATATTTTATTAACTTTCTTTGTACTTATGTTTAACGTTTTATTTACTATTTTTATAGACAGAATATCTTAACTTATGCCTTTGATACTTCAAAAACCCTTAAAACATAATACAGTGTGGGGCAAAGTAGGTGTCCAGTTATGTAGGAAAAATAATAATTATAAAAATAAGCGCTGTGCTTCCTATATTCACAATTGTAAACCTACTTTTGCCCCACCCTCTGGATGGATAGATAGATCGATATATAGACAGACAGATAGATAATAGATGATATATAGATGATAGATAGATGATAGATAGCTGATAGATGGCAGATAGGTAGTTTTACACGGGTAATGCATATTATTTTATATTAGTATTGCTGGTGCTATTATTTTGAAGAGTTTAGTTCTTCACAGGTAACACTTTTGAGGAGTTTGAGGACTAAAGGACATTGGGACTTCCATAAATAAGATTCAATAGATTATAAATGTTAATCAAATAGAAAAATGATCCTTCTTATTGAATAACAGCAGTCATAGACTTTAGGACAATGCTTGGCATATGCAATGATTGGTATTACTTTCATTATATCTTATTGAAACTATAGCATTTTTACCTACTTTACTAATTCTTTATGATAAAATTTTCCTTGTCCGAGGATGGTATAATCCAGTGGGCAGATGGTACAATATAATGGACTGGCCAAAGTATTGAAGACTCACTCCAGATCAGAGCTAAACAACCAAGTGGTATTTCTTCCAGCACTGATTGTCACCCATAGAAATTCTTAATCTTCAGTAATTTCTTAACACCATTTTGTGAATCAAATTTTATTTTTCTAAATTTTAATCCATAAAAAGATGTCAGATGGTCATATGGTTTCAATTACTTTTATTCATTTTAATGACTGACCCTTAATTTGGAGGGTGCTTGTGACTGTCAAATGTGATAGTGCCAAAAGCAATGGCCTTTCAATATTTCCTTATTTTCCAGTTGATAAGAAGTGACATTTATAATAAACTATGTATTAGATACCAAACAGCTGTGTGGAAGAGTTGCCAACCACATAACAGACCAGATATCACATAAATATTTGATCACTATTTCATTTTTTAAAAAATGGTTTTCTAGGAAAGCTATTATTATAGTAAAACCTACAAAGAAATTACATATTTTACTAAAAGGAAATTCCAAAAATATATTCTATTCTCTTCATTGTCTTATATAAGTGTTTTCAATATGGGTCAGATGATACTGCCAGTATACCAAGATTTTTTTATGGTGTTGCCTAACAAATACCACAAACCCACAACAATGCCAACTCAGATCTACGAATTTTAATGTATTAATTGCCAATGCTTTATATTCAGATCTGCTTAACATTGAAGCATTGATAGCAGTTTAAATTTCAGTTTGTGAGTTTATGAGAAAGTCAGAAAAATCGTTTACACTATCACAAACTAGTTTAGAGATAAGGTTCATATAAAGTGAGAGAATTACCTTGAAGAGAGAAATTCCTGACTTCATAGAACAGATATCACCTTGAGGAACATTTATTCTTACTATAACTATATTTTTCTGATCTATTTTCTCCTGGGTAACTAAATTTACAATTATCATTAGAATCCTCAGAGCCAGCTGCCATTTTACATCTTAGTCTGGGTTTGTGGAAGACACTGAAGACTGATTCTCACTTGGGGCTTAAAAGAATTTTAACTTGAAAAAGAGTGAAATGTTCGGGTCTTTCCCACCCACATCCGGGCCCAACAGAGGAAGGCACAAACTGTGGAAATCTTGTAGCTCTAAGCAGGCTGCCAAGGGCCAGTCATGGTAGCATCTGACATTGGCCTGCACCAGAGTTCCTCCCAAGAGGCCCAGAACTAACAAACCCACTGGCCAGCTTCAGACAACATCACAGCAAGATCCAATTAACTTCACAAGCAGCATGTCCAACGGGAAATCTTGTCAGGCACCAAACCCAGCTGAAATAAATTCTGCTTACTGTGGTCAGCACCTGCACACAGATCACGAGCTTTCACTGGGGTAGAACCTCATCATCAACCAACTTGAGGGTCTATCCTACACACAATACTCAATTATACAGGATGGTTCACATAACCCACAAAAGAGACGTTCCTGGAGCACCCAGCTTAGGTGATCAAGGAGACAGTACCACTGGTCCCAATAGAACACCTACTACATAAGGCCACCTGTAATGTCAGTGGAGGAGGCTAGGCAGTTTCACATTGGATTCAGGAAGACAGTAGAAAAACTATGGAGCCAGAAAGCGTTGAGTCATTCCTGTTTAATAGAGTCTCGCAATGGCAGATGAGCATACAGACATGGGAAAACCACTTCTCAGGCAAACAAACAGCAAAATGGCCTCTCACAGTGGCGGGCAGGTCATTTGCCATCTGCAGTCCCCCCCTCAAGTGAAAGCACCCATAACCTCATATAGGCCATACACACATGATGCTGCTATGCACCCACGCACCATTCAGGCAGAATGTTTACAGCTGGTAACCCCACCGGCAGGCCTAACACAGCTGCCCCCATACCACCCCATCAAGACTAAGAGTCATAGGAGATCTATCTAATACAGAGAAACAAACACCAAGTCACAGCCAAATGGAAAAACAAAAAACAGGCCCTGAATGACAGAACAGGCAAAATCTCTAGAAAAAAAACCTAAATGGCCTAGGAAGAAAATTCATAGCATTACAGGCCTATCTCAAGAAACAAGAAAAATCTCAAATAAACAACCTAACTTTACACTAAAAGAACTTGAAAAACAGCAAAAAAAAAAAAAAAAAAGGCAAAAGGAGTAGAACAAAGAAAATAATAAAGATCAAGGCAGATCAGGCCATACACCATGATCAAGTGGTATTTATTCCAAAGATGCAAGGTTAGCACAACATTCACAAATAAACATTATACACTATGTAAACAATGTGAAAGATAATTTGCCTGACCAGGGGTTGCATAGTGGATAGAGTGTCGACCTGGAACAATGAGGCCCCAGGTTCAAAACTCTATGGTCACTGGCTTGAGCACAAGCTTGCCAGCTTTAGCACAAGGTTGTTGGCTTGAGCAAGGTGTCATTGGTTCAACTTGAGTTCCCCACACCCCTGGTCAAAGCACATATGAGGAGCAATCAATGAATAACTAAAGTGAAGCAACTACAAGTTGATGCTTCTCACTCTCTCACCTTCCTCTCTCTTTTTCTTCCTTTCTTTTTCTCCCTCTCTCACACTCTCAAAAATCAACTTATATAAAGCAATATGAAGGACAGACATCACATGATCATATCAATAGATGCAGAAAAAGCATTTGATAAAATCCAACACCTATTTATGATAAAAACTTGAAACAAAGTGAAAATAGAGGGAATATACCTCAAAGTAATAAAGGCTATATATGACAAACCCATAGCCAACATCATATTCAATGGGCAAAAACTCCAAGCATTTCCTTTAAGATCAGGAATAAGACATAGTACTAGAAGTCCTAGCCATAGCAATCAGGGAAGAGAAAGAAATAAAAGTCATCCAATTTGGAAAGAAGAAATAAAACTGTCATTATATGCCGACAAAATGATACTGTATATAGAGAACCCTAAATAGTCCACCAAAAATTTATTAGAATTGGTGAATAAATCTGATAAAGTAGCCTGATACAAAATAAATATCCAGAAATTGGTTGCATTTTTATACACCAATAAGAAACTATTAGAAAGGGAAACTAAGAAAACAATACCATTCACAATTGCTTCAAAAAGAATAAAATACCAAGGAACAAATTTAACCAAGATGGTAAAATACCATATACTCAGATAATTATATGACATTGAATAACAAAACTGAAGAAGATAAAAATAAATGAAAGTATATACCATGTTCATGGATAGGCATAATTAACATTGAAATATCTGTACAACCCAAAGCAATCTATAAATTCAACACAATTCTTATCAAGATACCAATGATGTAATTTGCAGAACTAGAACATATATTCCAAAAATTTACATGGAACCACAAAACACCCTCAGTAGCAACAGCAATCTTGAGAAAAAAGAACAAAGTTGGAGGAATCATGTTACCTCATATCAAACTATACTACAAAGCCATAACAATCATTACAGCATGATACTGGCCTTAAAACAGACATATAAATCAATGGAACAGAATAGAGAACCCAGATATAAACCCATGCTTTTATAGTCAATATTTAACAAAGGAGGCAAAAACATAAAATGGGGTAAGGAACATCTAGTCAATAAATGGTATTGGGAAAATCAGAATCATACAAAAAAAAAAAAAAAGAAAAAGAAAAGATGATCCTGACTAGACAGTGGCTCAGTAGATAGAGCTTCTACCTAGGATGCTAAGGACCCAGGTTCAAAACCCCAAGGTCGCCAGCTTGAGCACAGGCTCATCCAGCTTAAGCGTGGGGTTACTGGCTTGAGCATGAGACCATAAACACAACCTCATGGTCACTGGCTTGACCCCAAAGGTCACTGGCTTGAGCCCAAAGGATGCTGGCTTGAGTAGGGTGTTAGTAGCTTAGCTATAACCCCCCAGTCGAGGCACATATGAGAAAGCAATCAATGAACAACTAAAGTGCATAACAAGTTGATGCTTCTCATTTCTCTCCCTTTCTGTCTGTCTGTCCCTGTCTTTTCCTCTCTGTCTCTCTCACAAAAAATAAATAAATAAATAAAAGAAACTGGATCACCTTCTTACACCATAAACTGAAAGTGGATTAAAGACTTAAAATCTTATAATTAAAACCATAAAATATCTAAAAAATATATAAGCAGTAAAATATCAGACATTTCTAGCAGCAATATTTTTTCTGGTATATCTTCTTAAGCAAGAAAAACAAAAGAAAAAGTAAACAAATGGAAGTACATCAAACTAAAAAAGTTTTTGCCCTGCAAAAGAAACCATCAACAAAATGAAAAGACAACCCACTGAATGGGAGAATATATTCACTGATACATCTGATAAAAGGTTAATACCCAAAATATATAAAGAACTTTTAAAACTCGATGCCAAAAAATAAAAGCAATCCAACTTGAAAAATGGGCAGAGGGCCTACCTGAATAGACACTTCTCCAAAGAGGACATACAGATGGCCAATAAAAATATGAAAAAGGCTCAATATCCCTAATCAGCAGAGAAATGCAAATTAAAACCACAGTGAGATACCACCTCACACCTATCAGATTGGCTATCATCAATAAATCAACAAACAACATATGTTGACGAGGATCTGGAGAAAAAGAAACCCTCGTGTACTGTTGGTGGGAATGCAGACTGATGCAGCCATTGTAGGAAACTGTATGGAGATTCCTTAAAAAATTAAAAATGAAAGTGCCTTTAGACCCAGCCATTTCACTTCTGGGAATTCATCTGAAGAAACCCAAAACACTAATTCAAAAATTAGAATGCACCCTTGTGTTCACTGCAGCATCATTTACAATAGCCAGGATTTGGAAGCAGCCCAAGAACCCATCAGTAGATGAATGAATTAAAATGCTGTGGCACATTTACAAAATGTAATACTTGTCATCCATAAAAAGAAGGAAATCTTACTTTTTGTGAACAGACCTAGAGTGCATCATCATGCTAAATGAAATAAGTCAGTAAGCCCTGGCTAGTTGGCTTAGTGGTAGAGTGTTGACCCAGTGTATGGAAGTCTTGGGTTCGATTCCTGGTCAGGGCACACAGGAGAAGCAACCATCTGCTTCTCCCCCTCCCCCTTCTCACTCTCTTCTTCTCCCACAGCCATGGCTCAATTGGTTTGAGTGTTGACCCGGTCACTGAAAATGGCTCCATGGAGCCTCTGCCTCAGGAGCTAAAACTAGCTGGGTTGTGAGCATGGCCCCACATGGGCAAAGCATCGGCCCTAGATGAGGGTCACTAGGTGGATCCCAATTGGGGCACATGTGGGAGTCTATCTCCCCTCCTCACTTAAATTTTAAAAAAGAAAAGAAATAAGCCAGTAAGAGAAAGATAAGTACCATATTATTTCAAGCATATGTGGAATGTAATGAACAAAATGAACTATCAGGCAAAATAGAGACAGACTCGTAGACAGAGAGCAGGCTGACTGCTGTCATGGGAGGAGTTGGGTGGCTGGATGAAGGGTAGAGGGACTGAGCAAAAATAAGAAAGAAAGAAAGAAAGAAAGAAAACCTCTGAACTCGGACAACAGTGTGGTTATTGTCAGGGGTGGAAGAGGTGGAGGGAGATATAGGGGTGAATGGTGATGGACAGAGGCTTGACTTTGGGGGGTGAACACAGTACAAGGTACAGAGATGTGTTATAGAATTGTGCACCTGAAACTTTTATAATTTTGTTAACCACTGCCTACACAATAAATCTAATTAAAAAATAAAATAAAAGAGTAAGTAGTAATAGCTACCATAATTTTTTTTTAAATAAAGGAAACTGGTGGGAAAAGATAAAAAACTGAAATCTTACCATTTGCAACAGATTGGATGGACATAGAGGGTATTAGGCTATGTGAGATAAACAGAAAAAGACAAATACTGTATGATTTTACTTATAGGTGGACTCTAAAAACCAATATAAATGAACAAACAAAACAGAAACAGACTCATAGATACAGACTGATGGTTGCCAGAGGGTTGGGAGGTTGGGACACTGGGTTAAAAAAGATGAAGTACAAATTATCAGTTATAAAATAGTCATGAGGGTGTAAAGTACAGCCCAGGAAAATAGTCAATAATATTGTAATAACTAAGCATGTTGCTAGTTGTACTGGAAATACCCAGGGGAACCTTTGTAGAACATATTGTATAACTACTAGGCTGTACAGCTGAAAATAACACAAAACAATATTAAAAGTCAACTGTATTGAAAACAGAGGACTTTGGTTTGCTTCTCTCTACAGTTAACATGATTGTGCTACAAGGAGGGCTTCCTAGTCTCTCTGTAGAATTCTCTTGCTTCTGAGGTCACAAAGACAGAGTCAGATTTCAGAACCCCACAGTTGAGTCCAACTCTCATTCTCCGCATTGGCAGTGATGAGGGAAAAGCCGTTCGTGTTTCCCACTGTCCCTAGCCCACCCTCACCCCCTCCTAACTCCCCCGCCTCTCCCTCCCCACCTGGTTTCCCTTACTGCTTTCAGGAATCCCCCACTCTGGCTTTTCTGCCTAACTCTCCTCCTGCTTTCCCAGCTCACCCAACCAAGTTTCCATCTCTCACTAGCCGGGCTCCTCCTTACCTGGGAGACCAAAAGGCCTGGGGTTTCAGTGGGTACCTGGGAGTCCCCTGCACCCCCTACTTTGTCTTTACCCCTTCCCCTTTTGCCCTCCACCCTCCCCGCCAGGTCTCCTTCTCTGACTTTTATTCCTCCTTTGCCCAGCGCCCCAGTTCTGGTCCTTCTCTGACCTCCAACCAGACTGCCTTCTCTGGCCTTCACTCCTCCTTTGTCCCACACCCTCCTTCTGGTCCTTCTCTGGCCAGCATCTCTGACCTTCACTCCTCTATTGACCCGCATCCCCCTTCTGGTCCTTCTCTGGCCACTATCTCTGACCTTCACTCCTCTATTGACCCACACCCCCCTTCTGGTCCTTCTCTGGCCACTATCACTGACCTTCACTCCTCTATTGACCCACACCCCCCTTCTGGTCCTTCTCTGGCCACTATCACTGACCTTCACTCCTCTATTGACCCGCACCCTCCTTCTGGTCCTTCTCTGGCCACTATCTCTGACCTTCACTCCTCTATTGACCCACACTCCCCTTCTGGTCCTTCTCTGGCCACCTTCTCTGGCCTTCACTCCTCCTTTGTCCCACACCCCCCTTCTGGTCCTTCTCTGGCCTCCAGCCTGGCCGCCCTCTCTGGCCTTCACTCCTCCTTTGCCCCGCACCGTCCTCCTGATCCTCCTCCAACCTCCAGCCAACGGAGCCGACGACTCACCTGCCGCTACCCACCTCCTGCCCAAGCACCTCGTCCCACCATCTCCTCTCACCAGAGACACTCTACAAAACGTCCGCGAGTCCTGGGGACCCTACCTGTAAGGACCCAGACCTCTCAATGTTTCACAAGCCAGGCATCTGCTGGGAACCAGGAGCAGAACACAGTGAACAGCAGCTACAGGTAGTCCTGGTGGGCCCTCCTGCCATCCAAGAAATGCCATCTCCACAGCGAGTTCTCAGCCACCTGGGCATCTGTCCCAGGTCACTGGGTGGATGCCCCTCCTGGGAATTGGTCCACGGTCCAGAGAAAATGTAACAAGCTCTGTGTGTCTACACTTGGGCCCCTCTACACTCTCCAAGCTGCCATTAGAAAGAGGTGGCTGGGCTTGGTGGACTCAGGACATTTTTCCTTGCAGGTCCCCTGCCCTTCACCTGGTCAAACACAGTCCTCTTCATTCAGAAGGAATGACTAGGTACAACCTTCTCCCACGCCCTGAACAGTCTTCCCAGGAGACAGTGACTAGAAACCCACTGGCAAAGCAAAGACCCTCTGGGTGGGGGCACTGTGGCAATGGGAGGAGAAGCCAGGCCCTGCTATTAGGTATTGGGTCCTGGAGGTGAGGGAGGGATGTGACCTTTCTGGGGCAAAGCCCCTTGCTTACTTTGATCTTGGGTACTCAGAGGACAGTTGTTGAGCTCAGAAGGTGTGGCTGGCCATGGGCGTCCAGTCAGGTCAGCTCACGTTCCCATAGCCTCTGTGGTGACAGCCATAGGCTTCTGAGGCCTGTTGGAGAAAGGGCAGCTGGAAGCGAAAGCTATCTGGAAGGGCCTCTGAGCCCTGGGCTCTCGGAGCCCCCTTTGTTTCTCCCCAGCAGGCCTCAGGCCACCCAGAGCTACTCCCGTTTCCTAACCGTGGAGGAAATGAGGAAAGGCCAGACCGGCCAGAAGTGGGGAAATCCCCGTATAAACTCTTCTGTCCGCCGGGATGAGCCAGACCGCTCAAGACTGGACAGCCGCAAATCAGCGGCACATCCCCTTTGGAAGGTGAGACTTGGGGTGCCAATGGGGTGTGAAGTGGGGGACCCCTGAAAACCCACAAACAGCACAGGCTGCTGCCCCGTCCAAGGTGGCACATTCTGGGCTGGCTCTCCTGACCACAGCCTGGTGTGTTCAGGGTCCAGAATTATACTTTCTTTTGGCCTTGTAGACTTTTCACCCTTGATCACCACCTTCCCACGGAGTCAAGTCGCACTCTGAAGGCCACCCTGAGACTGAAGCCCCTCTCTTGGTCCCTCCCACTTTTTGATGTACTCAGTGGACACATCTGGGCCTGAGACTCAGAGACCTGCAGACAGTTGTACTTTGGGGTCGAGAAGCCCTTCGGTCTCCTGCTCAGTGGCCTGGAAGATACCACTATGAATGACTATGGAGCCAGCGGGATGAAGCCCAGATTTCTGTACCCACAGAGCCTGGCATGGCAGCCTGAGGACACACGCAGTATTTTCAGGACAACAGAAGCAGACCGCTTCTATGAACCCCACACCTGCACCACACACACCCCTTTTGGGTTGCAAATTTCTCTAGGAAACATCTGAGGCTCCAAATAGCCCTACTCCTAAGGCCCCTCTTTTCTTTCCATGACAGGTGGCCCTCACTGCATGGCATCTCAGACAAGGCACATCAATTTCCTCCCAAAGAAAGAAAACAATGCCCCAACTCCTTGGCACCGTGGAACTGCAGTCCTGCCCCCTAGAGCTCCCCAGCCCCGGCCCAGGGCAGTGTCCCCGCACCAGACAGCCCCCCTGTCTTTCCTTTAGCAAGACAGCATGAAGAAATAGAAAATACTTCTATAAGGATAAAAATTATTTGTTAAACCATTTTACAAAAAACAAAGGACAAAGACCAGGGTATGCAGGGCTGGTTCAATCTTTTTTTTTTTTTTTGGTTGTTTTTTTGTTTTGTTTTGTTTTTAATTTAGAGATGGGGAGGCAGAGACAGACTCCTGCCTGTACCAGGGGATCCACTGGGCAAGCCCACTAGGGGGTGATGCTCTGCCTATCTGGGGTTCTTGCTCCCTTGCAACCAGAGCCATCTTTTTTTAGCACCTGAGGCAGACACCATGGAGCCATCCTTAGCACTCAGGGACAACTCACTCCGACTGAGCCATACCTGCAGGAGTGGAAGAGGAGAGAGAGAGAGAGAGAGAGAGAGAGAGAGAGAGAGAGAGAGAGAGAGAAGCAAGAGTTGGAGGGGTAGAGAAGCAAATGGGTGCTTCTCCTGTGTACCCTGCCCGGGAGTTGAACCCGGGACATCCACACGCCATCAACACTACCACAGAGCCAACCAGCCAGGGCTTGGTTCAACCAGTATTTCTTTTCTTTTTGTTTCTTTTTTCTTTTTGGTTCTCAGGTTACAGAAAGATAACCTGGATTATTGTTCTTATATATCTTATAGTGAATAGTTTTTTTTTTAAATGCAGTGTTTCAAGTGCTGCATTATTTTATTTCTCTTGGATATTATATTTCCCTGTAGGTTCCCCAAATCTATTCTTCCCTTATTTATTTAGTTTCACTAATAATCAGGTATATTTTATTAAATTTTAATAATTCAATATTAAAACAAAATATAGGTTATATGATTTGATATTATATGACCATGATATATTAATAGTATATTTTATTATACTATAAAATATACATTAAAATTGACACATTTTAAAAGGAATGTTATTATGATGTTATTCATTATGAAGTAACAATACACTGCTTACAAAAATTAGGGGATACTTAAAAATGAATATGAAGCGATGATTTTATCATTTTCAAATATCCCCTAATTTTTGTGAGAAATATATTAGCTAATATAATGTACTATATTATTTTATGTTCTATAACTGTATTAATCATAACTATCAGTATATTACTTAAACTCTGATATCACATTATTATTACATTAAAAGTACTTGCTATATGTTAGTCACCTCGAGCACTACACAGCACCCAATATAATTCTTAAAACTACCTTTGCTTTATTATTCCCATCTTATAAAGAAGAAAATTGAGATATTAATTTGCTTTCCTGATAAATGGAGAACTAAAATTCAAACCAAAGTATACTTAATTATAAAATGATTTCAGGGAATAATTTCTGTCTACTTAATCATATATTACATTCTTCTAATAAATAAGAAACATTAAACAAAATTTAAGACTGTATTTAGATTCTCAAATAAAACTACTCAGTATGTTGTGCAACATGTAAAAGTTTCTTATAGCATCACCAAAATAATCATAATTATTTTAGATGACACCTGCATACTTTCTATGCATTATAAGTTATGCTATATTTGTAATAATGAAACTACTTCCAACAGCTCAATTCACCAAGGAGAAAAACAGATGGATGCTAGCATGGTTCGTCATCACTGTTTTTCTTAAATTCCAAATTTCAATTGATATTAAAGTTAAGAAAAGCTAGCTAATTAAAGTTTAAAAATAATCAGTTGATTATTTTAATGCCCAAATGATAGCACTGGCAGTCTGTTACCAAATGTCACTCTAAGACTTTGTTTCTGAAACTATTATAGGTAGTGGAAGAAGATGTGGAAAATGTATAACAGGTGTTGCCAATGCGATAGTGCTCAGTTTTGCACTCAGATGTTTAAAGACTGAAGAATCAAAGGATATGGAGAACTAGATGATCCTTCAGTTGAAAATGGGCCCAGTGGCTAATGCCTGGAGGTGCATTAATCAGCTCAGTGGGAATACATAGCATTGAACACCTTGTAACTAAGCCTTCTGTCAATCAAAATGTCACTGATAAGATTAACTGGCTATTATCTGTGAGTAAATGATGTCTTGAATTGTTTTCATGCTTTTCAAAGGGACAGAAATTTTATTTTTCTTTTGCTGTAGTGTTCTGGATGTATTGCAAATTCTCTTTTCTTTATTTTTCCCCTTCTAAATAGGATAAAAAGACTTACTTAACAAACAGAGGAAAGCTTCCAAGATGGTTACTTTCTAAATTTGTATTTATTTTTCTTAGATAGGGTTCTGATTTCCTGAATCCTTTTGTTATCTGCAAGGGTGGAAGCCTGCCATGTTCTGCTTTCATCTGAATAGAGGCATTATGTTTTAAATTTATCTTTTATATATCTTTTTTCTAAATTCTCAAAATAATCTCAGGCAGATATTTATTCATATGCCAAGAAAACATGAGCATAAATATCTAATTTATGTAATTAGCTCACAAGCAGTATTCTTTCAAGAAATGACATAAGTTCTTTGTAAAAAGGATTAAATAATTCAAATGTAAAATTCCCTAAAATAGGTACTTTAGCTTTTTACCTTTTAAAAATGTTATAAATTTAAACTTAATTTCAACCAAGATATAAAGATTAAAATTTCCATTATGCAATTGAAAAATAATCATATCTACAATGACATTAAAGAAAGTTTGTTCTACTACTGAAAGGCACCTGTTAATTTAACTTGTAACAATGAGGCATTTGGTTTTTTTTTAATTAGTATTGATAATCTATTGATATTTTAGACAACGGAAATCTAAAAAAGCATGAAGTTTTAGATACTTGTTTCATGCTGGAAAAATCATCAGTGAACATCCTTTTATGATAAGTTGTTATTCCAAGAAAATAGATGTATAATAACTCAGAATTCCTAAAAATAAAGAAAAAAAGAAGTAATTCACTAGCTAAATGCAAATTTAGAAAACTTAAAGAATATAGCACTTAACTCACCTGAAAACTTTAAAATTGCTGTAACAAATGTATAGTTCTGTTTTAAATAAAACTATCCTTCTAAGGCAGGGTCATGTGACAGTGGGTAGAGAGAACAGTGCATAAGAAGATTAACAAAATAGATATTCACTCTCTATATAGCAATTGCTGGAACAAGATATAAGGAAGTTTTTAGTTCCTTTTTTATTTGGAATCTAAATTTTTGCTGTAGAATCTAGTCAGTGTTCCCTTGTAAAGGTAAAGACTCTCAGAGACATTAAGCAAACAGAGCAGTTGCACCAGTGTAGCCTCAGAGGCCTATGATGCAGAGCCCATGTGGCTAAAATGAATGTTTTCAATCCCCACACTGGACACACACATAGAGCAAATCAACTTGTTCTCAGTTATGGCCTGTAAAGTTGGTAATGAATAAAACAATAACTTTGATTAGATTGGGTTACATTAATAAATATAAAAATTTTATCACATTTAAATTTAAAGGTAAATTTAGTTTGTCAAATAATAAGTCTATATTCTGACACCCTTGACTTACTGTTGATAACATTAATTTTTTATTTTTTAAATGAGAGAAGGAGAGAAAGAGGTACAGACAGGGACAGATAGGCAGAAAGGGAGAGAGATGAGAAGCATCAACTGATAGTTGTGACATCTTAGTTGTTCATCGACTGCTTTCTCATACGTGCCTTGACCAGAAGGCTCCAGCTGAGCCAGTGACCCCTTGCTCAATCCAGTGACCTTGGGCTCAAGTCAGTGACCATGGGGTCATGTTTATAATTCCACATTCAAGCCGTGACCCCATACTCATGCTGGTGAACCCTCATTCAAGCCAGCAAACCCAGAGTTTCAAACCTGGGTTTTCAGTGTGCCAGGTTGATGGTTTATCCACTGTGCCACCACATCAATGTATTAATTGGCTACTCCACAAGAGTAAAAAATGGCAGATTCTTTAAGGAAAGTAAAATAGATTGTGTGGCATCTCTAGTTCTTTCCATCTCTGAGTAGCTAAGTCTGCCAAATTATAAAAAGTACACATGCACACTCACACTAAATCTAACAGACCACAAAATAAGAGCTAAACTTAAGGGATAGAGTAAATTCGTAGGCTAGACAGAGAATTCAGCAATAAAATGAAATGAAAATTTTTCAAAATGAAAAATAATCCAAATGCCCTTTATTTTTTATAAACTGAACATAAATTGGGTGTATGATGTTATAAAATATATGAAACGGTACGGTATATAGAATATTTTCTACAAAAATAAGAAGTCTAATGATGAAAGAGTATATAAATTCCAGATAATGGCTCTATTTTCTCATACTGATACAAAATAGTCCGAAGATTCTGTTTTCATCCTTTAGCAATCCTGCAGCAGGAAATGCAGATCTTTTCACAAGAGAAAAAAAGAGCAAAGTTTTCTCTACCACAGACACACACCAGAGTAAAACTACGTTAAAATGGCACGTAATTCAAAAATACTTTTGTCAATCAGAAGTTAGGAGTAAAGTGAATAGGTATAGTTTACAAAAATTTGAAAGTATGCCTGACCTGTGGTGGCGCAGTAGAGAGGGCGTCGACATGGAATGCTGAGGTTTCCGGTTAAAACCCAGGGCTTGCCAGGTGAGGGCACATACCACAAGCAACAGGCAAGCAGTCAACAACTGAAGTGGAGCAACTGAGTCAGGGCTTCTCACTCCACTCCCCCTCTCTCCCCTCTCTATAAAACCAAAAAATAAAATCTTTTAAAAAGTAAAAAATAAATAACTAAATATATAATTTGAAAGCAGGATTTGCTAAATGAAACTCAACATAAAAATATTTCTAAATTATTGGTAAAGTGTTTAAAAAACACTATACACTAAACAAAAAATATTCTATGGTGAGACTTAGGAAAACATAGTAATTTCTACTTTGGCCATGAATGTTATTTTGAATCCACTAGATCACTAACAAGCATAGATATGTAGATTTGCAAATATGTATTTTTTTACATATCATATATACTTTTATCATGTATTTTTCAAACTATCTTCAAGTGCAAATTTGTCTAAACAAATGGCAAATAGAAGGGTCAAGTAAAAACATTCTCCAAAATTTTAGCTGTGTGACTAATTAAAAAAAGAAAAAAATACAGGCTGCTATTTTCTTGTTGTCTGTGAAATTCTTTTGTACAGCTGATCGTTTACAAAAGGACTTGAGCTGAAAATGGAAATATTTAATCAAGGAGCTGAACACAAAAGAAGCAAATTAAGTATTTGTAAGGTATTTTTCCCCGCCGAGAAGGAAGGAAGAGGGTCCGGAGCGGCAAAGTGTGGAATGATAAACGCTTTATTGAGTACAGAGCTCACATCCCGCCCTGCAAGGTTCCCTGGCCCCGAGGAAAGAAAGAGGAGGCTAGGGAAGTTGCACAGATTAAACCGCATGGGAGATATTTAAAGGGTCCCTCTAGGGAAGTGCAGCTACTATGACGTGGTAAAATTTCACTGGCTGGCAGACAATCGCTTCTTTCCAAATGGTTCCTGGGAAGCTTCCTTTGGCGGGCTTGATTGTGGGCGGTCCTAGCCAAAGTGGGTGGGCCTGAGTTTCCCACATGACCATCCCTCATCCACTGACCTTACAGTATTCTTAATTCCAACTGTGATCTTAATTTTTAACATAATTTTGCTAAAATTAAATATTTCTTTCAATAATTCAATTTCTTCAGCTTTGAAAAGGTCATGTTAATTTTACAATTGCCACTTATAATGATAATTTTGTCACTTCAAATCAAAACTGGTTTAGTTGGCAGTTCAGTGTAAAACTTAATGAACAGTACATCTGCCTGTAGAAGTTTCATGTTTTACATAAAAGTTTTAATCTAAAATTGTATTTTAGTTAATGATAATAAAAACATTCCCATACACTTTTTGAAAACTTTAGGACCAAATGTTTTGGGGAATTCTAGATTTGAGGGTTTGAAATAGTTAAATGATGCATATGCCATATCTTGTTTCATGTTTGCTCTAGAGTAAATTTATAATTTACATACAATTTATAATTAAACTCATCAAAATGCTTGCAGTGAAAAATACATTATTCACCCTTTAAGTAGCCTTATATTCAGGTTAGATATTTTCACCAAATGAATTGCAAATGTCTATTATTTCCAAAGCATTTTGGGTTTCAGAATTATGAATCCGTAATATTTAACATCTTTACACACTTTACTTCCCATCTAATCATCAAAACAATCTTTAATGCTAGGATTAGTCACCCTACTTTGTAGACAAGGAAATTGAGAGTCAGAGGGTATAATGGATTTGTTGATTCAAAGCCATATTTCACTGCCTCCAACCACGTGATCTTTCTGCTAAGATGCAGTGCCTCAGAAAAAGAAAGTGAAGGCAGAACCGGAAAGTGAGAGGCAGTGACGCACCTTTTCAAGCTGAAGGCAAGAAAACCATCAAGCCTCTTCCCACATTTAGAAATTACTATGAAAAAAGGGGAACTATGTTTGTATAAAATACTGTAACTAATAAAAACAAAGAAGTTTTTTTTACCTTAGTCAACTTTAAGTTCAATCACAGAGAAATCTGACATATCTGTTTTTCAGTCAGGCATCTTGCTGTCCTGTTGTGGAGGGAGTACATTATGCTCTTAGACAATGCAAGGTTTGAGTTAATATCTCAATTTTCTAAATAAAACATTTGAAATCTCAGTAATAAAATGCATAATGAGAAAGGTTGTAACAGAAATTTAAAGCTAGATTCAAATGAGTTTAAGTCTCAACTACTGGTCATCCCACGAACAATCACTAAACTTCCATTTTGTTGTCATTTTTTTTTAATTGAAAAGTGGAGCCCTGGCCGGTTGGCTCAGTGGTAGAGCGTCGGCCTGGCGTGCGGGGGACCCGGGTTCGATTCCAGGCCAGGGCACATAGGAGAAGCGCCCATTTGCTTCTCCACCCCCCACCCCCTCCTTCCTCTCTGTCTCTCTCTTCCCCTCCCACAGCCAAGGCTCCATTGGAGCAAAGATGACCCGGGCGCTGGGGATGGCTCCTTGGCCTCTGCCCCAGGCGCTAGAGTGGCTCTGGTCACGGCACAGTGACGCCCCGGAGGGGCAGAGCATTGCCCCCTGGTGGGCAGAGCTTCATCTATGGTGGGCGTGCTGGGTGGATCCCGGTCGAGCGCATGCGGGAGTCTGTCTGACTGTCTCTCCCCATTTCCAGCTTCAGAAAAATAAAAAATAAAATAAAAAAGAAAAGTGGAAATAACAATAGCTATCCAAAAAGGCTCTTGTGAGGAAAATGGAGATAATATTTGGTAAGTGCTTAGTAAAAGGTTAGTACTCAATAACTGCAATCATGGCAAATTCCATTTTATAAATGAAGAAAAAGAAACGTTAAATTAGATGACTTTCCTAAGGAAGTGTATTCAAATTATCTGGTGTAAAGCCAGTAGCCAGGGCCACCATCACAGCCACCTGGCCCATGCAGGTTCACATTTGATTTGGACAGATGGTAATGAAACAACAGAGCCAAGAACTGGTGGGCCATAATCTTTAATCCTAGTTTATACCCGGCCGGTAAGAAATACACACAGCGGGAAAACACTTCTCTTTCCTTTCAGGGCTCCCAAAGCCACTGACTTATCCGAGTTTCCTAGAATCAAAGGTTTCTAGCCTCACCAGTCTCATTCACCTCTGTTCCCCATCTCCTTCTCTCTGCACAAACTCTACACAAACTGGCTTCTCCACCATCTTGGCTGCCTCTTCTCTCCTCCACATGGCCTTTCTCTGCTCTCTCCTCTAACGCTAATCTCAGGAACCGAGAGAGAGCAAGCTCCCAGTCGGCCCCACTTTATGAGGAGCCACTAAGCCATTTCACCCGCAGGTGTTATAAAGTACCAAATGCTACAGAATTAATATTAATATTTTAGGAGGCTTGAAGAACATTTTATTAATTTGGGTTAAGGTGTGCAGAGAAATTGTGAGAATAGTCTCTGTACTGTGTGATTGGCATAACCAGGATGGCTCTTGCCATTGTATTGTAAATGAAAAGGGAAGGAAAACATGGATTCCCTGACATTCCACCACACCTGTGGGGAAAGAAGTGAATGGCTAGCCAGGTGCAGGAAGAGAAAAGCCAAAATAAACCTTTTCTTATAACTATGAGCCATTTGCGGGCATTTGTCCCCACAGAAACTACCTCTCTTATGTAAATGCATGTGGTTAATACGTCTGACTCTGAACAGAGAGATGGCGGATGAACACTAGAAAATATAGGAAGGCCTTTTAATATGTAAAGAGATATCTTTCTACCATTGTGTTGATTTGTTTTCTCCAAAAGGATATATGGTTTGCAAATTGAACATGGTCCTATCATGTTAAAGGACATGTGACTATAACCAATAGTGGTAAAGGGCTCCTAAATACAATTTTTGCTTCTGTACTTCCCACTTTCAAAACTATAAAAACTAGGTAGAACAAAGGGTCAGCGCACTCTCCCTCAGATTTCTGTTGGAGCTGCTGCCACTTGGCCAAGCTAGACAATAAAGCTTTGATGTGTAAACGACGGACATTGTTCCTGTCTTTCATTTTTTGGGTCCCTCCAAATTTGGCTTAACACTTTATAATATCTAAATCAAAACCTTTAATCCAATATACAAAAAAGGAAGTCTCTGATACAAAGTCACTTATCTGAGGCATAATGGGATTGTACCACCCCACATCAAAACAGGTGGGAAAGGCTTTAGTCCTAAAACCAAGCCCCAGGCTACAAGGATCCTGCCTGCCCACAGCCCGCCCTCAACACACATTAATATCACCTGGGTGATGGGCTCCCACGTGGGCAGCACCATCTTTAACAAAGTGAGCCTAATATATTTTATCTGCCCACATCTGGCATCTAATCAAATTAAACAAAAGGAAGGAAATACAGAATGAGAGATAAAATGCAGTTTCTTAAACTTTTAATTTATTAACTATGTTAATATATTCCTCAAATTTCTCAACAAGTTATAATCTAGCTGCTTGTTTTCTTGAGCTGCAGTCATCCCAAAATTCACATAAAATGATCTTCTACACGAATTCATAATGTTATAGGAAGACCTGGGTCTTTGTGGGCTGTTGGACTAAGGGTCTCTGTTCCTCTCTGGCTATTGCCTAGAGACCTTCCTTAGTTCCTTGTCACAGGACCTTTCCAAGGCAGCTTATAACATGGACACTGGCTTCCCCAAAGTGAGTGATCCAACAGAGACAAAGAAACAGATAACAAGAGACAATGTCCAAGATATAAAGAACAGTCTTTTATAACAAAATTAGAAGTGACATACCATCACTTCCACAGTAACCTATTGGTCTTGAGATCAATATTGGTACAATGTGAAACAGGACTACTTAGGATAAGAATTTCAGGAGGCATGGATTATTGGACATTATCTTGGAGGCTAAATAACACAGGATATATTCTAAAAAAATATTGAGAACACTCAAAGAGAATATATTACCTTTATATTTGGGGATCCAATGTATATGTTGAGATCATATATTAAAATACTTATCACAGTTCCTGCCATGTATTTATACTGAATTAATAATAATTTTTCATTTTTAAGTAATATTATGTTAGATGAGAAAATCAGTGTGTAGAACTCTCTAGTTAAATAAGCCCCTTTATTCTGCTCTTCAGAAATGAAAATAAAGACAAAAATATTAAACATTGAAATTTTTTTATCATAGCATTTCTACAAGTCCAAACAAGACAGTGGTTATCTTTTTTTATTGATTTTAATTTATTGTGTTTACATAGATTCTAGTGTAATCCCAAATGCATCCCCCTGCCCCCATATTCCCGTCAATATCTCCCTTGCCCCCCTCTCCAGAGCACCCTCCCCCCTTCCCTTCAGGTTTATTCCACCCTATCATCCCCTTTGCCTCTGTCCTCTTTTACTCTGGACCTTTTGATCTTTCCTCTGTCTCAATTCCATACCTCAGTTCACATTGTTCATTGGATTCCTCAAATGAGTGAGGTCATCTGATATTTTTCTTTTTTTGCCTGGCTTATTTCACTCAACATAATAGTTTCCATGTGCATCCATGTTGTCGCAAAAGGTAAGATTTTCTTCTTTTTTATGGCCCCATAGTATTCCATTGTATGTATGTACCACTGCTTTTAAATCCACTCATCCACTAACAGACACTGGGGCTGTTTCCAGATCTTTGCTATTATGAACAATTCTGCCATAAACATGGGGGTGCATTTCTCCTTTTGAAACAGTGCTATGGTATTCTTGGAGTATATTCCTAATAGTGGGATAGCTGGGTCAAAAGGCAGTTTGATTTTTTATTTTTTGAGGAATCTCCATACTGTTTTCCACAGTGGCTGACCAGTCTGCATTCCCACCAGCAGTGCAGTAGGGTTGTCCTTTTTCCACATCCTCATCAGCACTTATTATGTATTGTTTCATTAATGAGCACCATTCTGACTGGTGTGAGGTGGTATCTCATTATGGTTATAATTTGCATTTCACTAATGATTAGTGATGTGGAACATTTTTTATATGACTATTAGCCATTTGTATGTCCTTTTTGGAGAACTGTCTATTCATTTCTTTTGCCCATTTTTTAATTGGATGGTTATCTTCCTGATGTTGAGTTTTACAAGTTCTTTATAAATTTTGGTTATTAACCCCTTATCAGACGCATTGTCAAATATGTTCTCCCATTGTGTAGTTTGTCTTTTTATTCTGTTCTTACTGTCTTTACCTGTGCAAAGGTTTTTTAATTGAATATACTGCCATTTTTTTATCCTGTCTTTTATTTCCCTTGCCCATGGAGATAAATCAGCAAATATATTACTGTGAGAGATGTCTGAGACCTTACTGCCTATGTTTTCTTCTAAGATGCTTATGGTTTCATGGCTTACATTTAAGTCTTTTATCCATTTTGAGTTTATTTTTGTGAATGGTGTAAGTTGGTGGCCTAGTTTCATTTTTTTGCAGGTAGCTTTCCAATTTTCCTAACACCATTTATTGAAGAGGCTGTCGTTACTTCATTGTATTCTCTTACCTCCTTTGTCAAATATTAGTTGTCCATAAAGGTGTTGGCTTATATCTGGGTTCTCTGTTCTGTTCCATTGATCTATATGCCTGCTCTTATGCCAGTACCAAGCTGTTTTGAGTACAATGGCCTTGTAGTATAACTTGATATCAGGAAATGTGATACCTCCCACTTTATTCTTCCTTTTCAAGATTGCTGAGGCTATTCGTATTCTTTTTTGGTTCCATATAGATTTTTGAAATATATGTTCCATATCTTTAAAGTATGTCATGGGTATTTTAATTGGAATTGCATTAAATTTATAAATTGCTTTGGGTAATATAGACATTTTAATGATGTTTATTCTTTCGAACCATGAGCATGGTATATGCTTCCACTTGTTTGTATATTCCTTGATTTCTTTTATCAATGCTTTATAATTTTCTGAATACAAATCTTTAATCTCCTTGGTTAAATTTACTCCTAGGTACTTTATTTTTTTGGTTGCAATAGTGAAGGGAATTGTTTTCTTTTTGGGGGCGGGATTGTTTTCTTAATTTTTCTTTCTGACAGTTTATTGTTAGTGTATAAAAATGCCTCTGATTTCTGAGTATTAATTTATTATCCTGCCACATTGCTGAATTCATTTATCAGGTTCAGTAGTTTTTTGACTGAGACTTTATGGTTTTCTATATACAATATTATATCATTTGCAAATAATGATAATTTTACTTCTTCTTTTCCAATTTGGATGTCTTTTATTTCTTCTTCTTGTCTGATTGCTGTGGCAAGGACTTTCAAGATTATGTTGAATAAGAGTGGTGAAAGGGAGTACCCCTGCCTTGTTCCTAATCTTAAGGGGATTGCTTTTAATTTTTGCCCATTGTGATGTTGACTGTGGATTTGTCATAAATGGCCTTTATCATGTTGAGGTATGTTTCCTGTATTCCCACTTTGCTGAGAATTTTGGTCATGAATGGGTGCTCGATTTTATCAAATGCTTTTTCTGCATCTATTGAAATTATCCTGTGGTTTTTCTCCATCCTTATTTAATGTAATGAATCACATACATTGATTTGCAAATATTGTACCAGCCTTGCCTCCCAAGATTCAATCCCAATTATCATGGTGTATGATATTTTTTTATGTATTGCTGGATCCGGTTTGCTAATATTTTGTTGAGGATTTTAGCATCTAGATTCATCAGGGATATTGGCCTACAATATTCTTTCTTTGTCTTGTCTTTGCCTGGTTTTGAAATCAGAATTATGTCGCCTCATAAAAGGAGCTTGGAAGTCTTCCTTCCTCTTGAATTTTTTGAAATAGCTTGAGAAGGATAGAAGTTAGTTCTTCTTTGAATATTTGGTAGCATTCACTTGTGAAGCCATTGGGCCCTGGGCTTTTGTTTGTTGGTAGTTTTTTGATAACTGTTTTTATCTCATTTGTTGTAATTGGTCTGTTTGGGTTTTTTGATTCTTCCAGATTGATTTTTAAAATATTATATGTTTTAAGAAATTCGTCCATTTTATCTAGGTTGTCTAATTTTTTGGCATACAGTTCTTCATAGTATTTTCTTAAAATCCTTGTATTTCTGTTGTGTCAGTTGTTATTTCTTCACTCTCATTTCTAATTTTATTTATTTGAGTCTTCTATCTTTTTTTCTTGGAGAGTTTGGTTAAAGATTCATCTATCTTGTTTACCTGTTCAAAGAACCAGCTCCTTGTTTCATTGATCTTTTGTATTGTTTTTTTAAGGTTCTATGTCATTTATTTCCACTCTGATCTTTATTATTTCCTTCTTTCTACTACATCTGGGCTTTACTTGCTGTTTTTTTTCTAGTTCTTTTAGATGCAAGATTAAGTTGTTTATTTAAGCTTTTTCTAGCTTCTTAAGGTATGCCTGTAATGCTATGAACTTCCCTCTTAGTACTGCTTTTGTTGTGTCCCATAAGTTTTGTGTTGATGTATACTCATTATCATTCATTTCTAGGAATTTTCCTATTTCTTCTTTGATCTCATTGTTAACCTATTCATTCTTTTATAACATGCAATTTAGTTTCCAGGTGTTTGAGTATTTTTCAGTTTTTCTGTTGGGGTTGATTTCTAGTTTCATGCCTTTGTGATCAAAGAAAATGCTTGATATGATTTCAATCTTAAATTTGTTGAGATCGCTGTTGTGCCCTAACATGTGGTCTATCCTAGAGAATGTACTATGAGCACTTGAAAAGAATGTATATTCTGCTGCTTTAGGGTAAAAGGTTCTGAATATATCTATGAAATCCAGTTGATCTAGTGTGTGTCCTTTAAGTCTGCTGTTTCTTTATTAATTTTCTTTCTTGAGGATCTATCTAGTGATGTTAGTGGGGTATTAAAATCCCCTACTATTAAGTATTGCTGTTGATCTCACCCTTTATATCCATCAAGGTCTGCTTTATATAGTTAGGTGTTCCTATATTAGGTTCGTAGATATTTATAATGGTTATATCTTCCTGTTGGATTGCTTCCTTTATCATTATTCAGTGACCTTCTTTATCTCTTACTGTAGCCTTTGTTTTAAAGTTCATTTTGTCTGATATAAGTATTTCTACTCCAGCTTTTTTTCATTTCTATTTGCATGAAATATTTTTTTTCATCCTTTTACCTTTAGTCTATATGCATCTTTTGTTTTGAGGTTTGTCTCTTGTAGACAGCATTTGTATGGGTCCTGTTTTCTTATCCATGCAGCTACCCTGATTCGATCCTCAGCTTCATCCATCCTGCTTTTAATTACTTCCATTGTGGTCTTCATTTCTGATACTTGTCATTATACTTGTCATTTAGACTGATTCTTTTTTATTATCCAATGTCCTTTTTTATACTTTCTATCTCTCTATTTAATTGTTTGTTATGACCATCTATTGTTGTTCTGAGATCTTTAAGCATCCTAACAATCATTATTTTAAACTCTGCATCTGGTAATTTGGTAATATCTGACTCATTGAAGTCCTTTCCTGGGGATTTCTCTTGATTCAATTTGGTTGCATTTCTCTACCTTCCCATTTCATCTGTGTATAAGAAAGGTTGGCCACTGTAGTCCAATGAGTGTGGCCTCTTTATTCCCTAGATATGGTCTGTCTGAAAACCTGCCACCCCCTCTGCCACTGCCTCATGCATTGGGGTATGGGCATTGTTGGCACTGGCCCACTGCAGCTATCACTGTGGTTTCTGCCTCTCCTCCAAGGGAGGGGCTGTTTTCACATGCCTGGGTGTACAAACCTTGTCTTTCATTCCATCCCCATGGGATAGACTGCACGCCGTGCCTGGGTCACAAGTCTCTGCACTGCCTGTTCCTGAACTTTCATCCTGCCCTTGCTGGTGGAGTTGCTCTTGCACATCCAGCCGCAAGCCCAGGCTCCGCAGCCCAGGAGGGCTGTGTGCCCATGCTCAGCCATGGGCCTCTGCAGTCCCCAGGCTTTTGCTTTTCCCCATGTATGTGGTATTACAGGTGGGTCCACAACTGGCTGGATCCTTTCATGCGCCCCTTCTGCCCCTGCCGGGCAAGACTGAGCTCACACTGGGCCTCAGTTGTGGCAGGCCCAGTTTCTGCCCCCGCTGACAGGACCATGCTTATGTGTCTCGCTGCCACCCACCCTCTGGCGAGCACTCAGCAGTGTGGGTGGGGGTGCTGCAGTTCAAACCCTAGTACTCAATATTGTATTCCTGAAAGCTCCCTCCTTCTAAAAGACTCTGCTCTGAGTGCCTCAGGAAAACTTGTTTGGCTGGTGTCCTGCTTCATTTTGTGGTTATTGCTGATTCCAGGGAAATATTCACTTTAGATTTAGGGGGTGACTCAGCCCAGGGGTTAGGGTGGCTGTCCTCTCAAAGTGTTTCTCCCTGTGCCTCATAGATTACACTTTCTTCTCACTGCTCCGGTCCTCTCCTCTCTCCCCGTCCCACGGAGCCCCAGGTAAGTGATTGTGATAGAGGTTTTCTGCATGGTTTCTTTAAGAAGAATCCTTGGTCTGAGAAATCTGTCTCTTTCTCATAACCAGTATCCTGACTTGTTTCCAGCTAAATACTGTCCATATGCTTCTTCTAGGCTCTGGGGCTGCAGGCTTGGGCTTTGTTCCTGGGGCCCAGGACCCTCCCCTCTCTGCTAAACTCACTTCCTGCCACACAAGTCTCTTCGGGCTGCCATTTGCTCCCGGGAGCTGGGCAGCCCTCTCTGCATTTCCACTTTTCCTACCAGTCTCAGTGTGGCTTCTTCAGTGTTCCTTGGTTAAAGAGTCCTCTTAGTTTAGTACAAAGTTGGTTTTTCCAAATGATGGTTCTTAAAGTTAAGTTGTAATTCACTTTGGTTCTGGGAGGTGGAAGTTGATACATCTGCCTACTCCATTGTCATCTTGCCGCCCCCCCCAAAACAGCTCTTATTCTAACTCTTGCATTATTAATGTTATTTTCAATCTATAGTTTATATGAGTATTTTTTAAGCCCTGTCTATCTTATGAAGGCATTTCATATTATACCAGATAGCATATCAACATGCATTTGAACACACAATATGTAGTACAGTTTTTCTTTCACATAATTTGAAGACAAATAATGAAACAAATAAAGTATTATGTGGGAACACCAGTATCAACAAATGTGACTGATATTATTACAACTTCATTTTTTTGTTTTCCTATTAAACACTAATATAATAGACTTTTTAAAAATATATTTTTATATACTGATAGATCATCTGGTACATTTCTCTACACATTACTTTGGACGCTTCTGATGTGATGGTCCCCAAATTATATCTTCATATGCCCTTGACTTGTGAGTTACTAGAATTATTTCTTCCAATTTTGGCTTAGAAGCAGCAGTGGTCTTTGAATGCAACCTCCTTGAAATGATCCCATTCTTTCTGTCATTCATCTCACAATAACCTTTCAAAAATAAGTGAATCAACCTGAAAACAAATAAGAACAGTAAAAACAACAGAATGACACAAGAACTGAACTCACATATGGTCTCTGTTCAAATAAACATGGCTATGAAACCACTGAGATCTTGAAGACAGGCAGGAAGGAAATTTGACTTTGGGGAATAGTACTTCTCTAAAATTTTTCAAGGTGTCAGGGGTCTGAGCAGCCTGGATGATGGCCTGGACTTCACTCTCAGAAAGATGGATTGCCTAGGCAGACATGGTACTTGCTGACAGAAAGGGCAAGCTGCCAGTTCACTCAGTAATGACCGACTAGGACTTACTCCAGCTACATCCAGTTCATTAGGGCAACTGCACAGGATTGAACCCCCGCTCACTGTAGAAATAGATTTCTAGTAACTTGCCTGCCCTTGTGTAGATTAGAACTGTACACAATTTAACTTGTGACTAATGAAGCAATCAGATAGCCTGCAGTTGGGTCTTTGAAAGCTATGTTTTAGCTTAAGCATTCAGGTTAAAACTTCTCAACAACAAAAATCAGAACAGTATAAACAAATGAGTTTTGTATGCAATAGAAACCCAATACTATATAGAGCTTTTATCTCCAAAACACCAAAGATGTAAGTGCTAATAATGGTAGATCTGAGTTCTTTTCCCTCACTTTGTATGATGAATGTTACAGAAATTGCAAAAAAGAAATCATTCAATGTAATTTGTGACTAAATAGAAACACCACATGCAAATGTGGAGATTTGTGGTTTCTAGTGAAACAAACTATATAATAAGACATGCCATCTATATCCTAGAGGTCTGAGACTGGCTGCAAAGTAATTAGTTTAAGCACTTACTTGAATTGGTTTCAAACAAGTGCATTGTTCAAAGTGACTGCATTTACTTGTTATATGAAGGTAACACAATTAAAAATTGAGTGTATAGGGAAAAGGGCCCAATTCTGAGTATTAATAAATGATAAAATAATCTAAAATTGTTTATACTCAAAGATTTGTTTTTCTTATTCCTTTTTGTTTGTTTGTTTGTTTGTTTGTATTTTCTTTGTAGTCAACTGACAGGGAGAAGAAATTCAACTTTACTGAGTTAATCTACTATGTTGACATTTTGATCTGATATTTATTTAATTGGGAAAGTATTGTGATGAGGTATGCCTTTTTATGCTTACTTTACAAAATAAGTAAGGTTAAGCTCTGAGATATTAAGATACTTATTCAAGGTTACACAGTAATAGAGGAAGCCAGATTAGTCTGAAACCAAACCCTGTGTTTTTAATCCAGTTACACTTCCACATTCCTGGCTGTTTGAAAATTTGGTGATTATCAGAATGTATTTTTTAGGAAGACATCTCAGTGACTAATTATTCATCATTAAGAAAATGAATTTAAAATGTACCATTTAAATATAGTCTATAAAACATTGTTAAAGAATTAAATATCTTTAAAATAAAAACAATTATTCAAAATTTTATCCATCTATAAAAATGTAGACTCTAACTACATGAATTTTTTTAAGTTCACCGATTTTCATAGCATAGAAATCTGTAGCTTATAAACTTGGCAATTTTCCACACTAAAGATTTATATGCAAAGGTGAACTGATTTATTCTTCAAGGGAATAAAAATGATTAACCAACCAAATGGTCTTTTTCTAGTAAAACATCTGCTATAGAATAAATATAATATACAATGTAAGTAGCTTGGCTGCTGGGAGCTTTGATAAATCACTCTGAGATACAGGAAGAGGTTATTCTCTATTCTAAATACGAAATTTAACAAAACATCCTCTTACCATATGGTTCTAGATTACCATTACTATATATGTTATATTGCTTATTGATATTGTTCCCAAGTGAAAGATATGCTTCATCAAACTGTAGACTCTACTTTCCTATAGTGCATGTAATTAATTTGCAGAAATATAGATACTGTAGAGAACATAGGGCCCATTACTTATGAAAGAACACAATGACAGCCAACTAATAAAATAAGGAATATAATAAATTTATAATTGCAAGGTTGTATAAGATCAAAAGTAGTAACTGGATGGAATAATCTGAGATAATACAGAGATTAGATTTAAGCTAATATTTATTAAAAATATTTGCATGAGTTATACAACTATATCATCTATATACCATGTTAAAATGTATATATTTTCACTTATTATAAATAATTTGAAATTGAAATGGTTTGCTTATATAATAGTTAACTTGATTTATTTTAAATACTAAGTAATTGAAAACCTGTGTAACAACAAATTAGTGACACCTTGCTTTTTAGCAACAAAATTTTAAAAAATTAAATGTAGCACTGGCCTAGTAGCTCAGTTGGTTAAAGCATCATCCCAATATGCCTGGGTTGCAAGATCGATCCTTGATAAGGGCACACACAAGATCAAACAATGAATGCATAAATAAATGGCACAACAAATCAATGTTTCTCTTTCTCTTTCCCCTTCCTCTCTTTCTAAAAAAAAATAAATAATAATTAAAAATAAATAAATATACTTTCTGAAAGATACAAATTATAATACTCAGTCTTAATTATAAAATAAGGTATATTTTACCTTATAAAAACACATCATTATCAAATCCATCATTTTCACATTTTTAGGTATTTTACACCATTATCAAATTTTTCAAAAGTTTAAACCACGTAACAAAATTCAAAACATAAATACATTTTACATGCTAAATAAAAGTGTTCCAGACTCAATCACACAGATATGCCCCCATTTTTTTTAACATAGCTCTTTTTCTTAACCAAAAATAATACCTGGCATTTAGTTTAATTTTGATGTCATTGAATAAATAAAGCAGAAGGAAATATTGTCATTATTTCTTTCAAAATTGTTCTCTAGAGCTCTTTTGTAACCATATAACTAGATACATATCGTTCACCCAAATAAACTTCACAAGATAAAAAAGCCCCAAATCATCTTTTATAAATTTAAATCCTATCCTCAAACAACCAATTAAAAGTTCATATTAAATAAATATAGCAATAACCAGAAGCCTAAAGGCAAGTTTTCTGATTATTTAAGTCATTACAATGAAATGAAATTACCTAGTATTTTGCTGGATGATTCAGCTATAAGTAGTACATAGTTATTCACTACCTATTTTCATCTTTTAAGGTCTATTGTTATTAGTAATAATTTTAGAAGTGAGTTAAAATCATTTTAAACTTAGTTTCTAGAGAAAATTTTCAGACATTTGTTTATTTAGAGATGAAACAAAAACATCTTGAAGAAAACAGTATTGGAAGGAAACATGGAAAGGAGTAAACATTTGCAAGAATGAGTAAGTTACACTCTAGTGGTCAAGGAGTTAGGGTCAATTATTTCTTATAAAAGCAAATTAAAATTATGAGTAATTATTTTTATTTTAAAGATATTTAATTCTTTACCAATGGTAAATGTGAATTTCTTTTTTTAGAGGAGTAGAGAGAGAGAGAGAGAGGTTAAGGGGGGAGCAGGAAACATGAACTCATAGTTGCTTCTCCTTTGTGCCTAGACACTGTAAGCCCAGGGTTTTCAACTGGAGACATCAGCATTCCAGGTCAATGTTTTATCTACTGCACCACCACAGGTCAGGCTGATCAATGTAAAATTTTAAAAAATTGAAATAATCTATGACAGCAAACTCCTCTCTATATTCTCAATTAAATAACAACAGCTGCCATTTACTGAATGCTTACTTCTATGAGGAACTGTAGTAAATAAGCATCTTTCATTCATTACCTCATTCCCTTTGTAGTCCTCTCAGCAGCATGAAGTAGGGGCCTTTTATTAGCTATATATTTAGAGATGAGGAAACTGAAACTTAGAGAATTTATGAATCTTGTTCAATTCATTCAAATCAGGCAACAAAATAATAGAGCTAACACTGAAATAATTTTCTTACTTCAGAGCCCACATCTTTTAATTCTATGTTAGGCTACCACTTAGAAAACAAATGGTAAAATTAGCTACCAATTCAGTTTAAAATTACATATTAAAAAAAGTCTATGTCTTAAGATACAGAAATAGACTACTGCTGATGAAAGAGGCTAAGATCAGAGTAATGAGAAAAAAAAGAAACACTGTAAACTAGACAATCTCAGCATAAATGCATAAAATGAATGTCTATTAAAATAACCTAGATGAAAACTGAAAAACTGTTGGAAGTCTAAAGCAGAGTTGAAACGAAGATGAAGAAAAATATTTTATAGACTATATTTAAATGGTACATTTTAAATTCATTTTCTTAATGATGAGTAATCAGTCACTAAGATGTCTTCCTAAAAAATACATTCTGATAATCACCAAGTAGGTTTACAGTTGTTAGATGCAAAGCAGAGTTTATTCTTGTATTATTATGTATTAAGTTATTGAATTATTTTCCATACAAACAACTATAAATCTACTTTTGCCACAACTTTTATTTCCCTTATATTCAAGAAAATTCTATTTTTAAGCCAGCCATTTACATGAGAATCATGGATTATGTAAAACACTTTGGTCAATATATAATTGAAAAGCTAAAAATATCAATTTTTAAAAAATAGAAAATATAGTTATTTTTCCATGTAGTAATTCATGGCAAAACAGTATAATTACCTTTTATGCTATGCAAGGACCTAAATCAACAATAGCCAAGATCAACCTGACCAGGTGGTGTCGCAGTGGATAGAGCGTCAGACTGGGACACAGAAACCCAGGTTCGAGACCCCCAAGGTCTCCAGCTTGAGCCCAGGCTCATCTGGTTTGAGCAAAGCTCACCAGCTTGGACCCAAGGTCACTGGCTTGAGCAAGGGGTTACTTAGTCTGCTGAAGGCCCACAGTCAAAGTGCATATGAGAAAGCAATCAAAGAACAACTAAGGTGTCACAACGAACAACTAATGATTGATGCTTCTCATCTCTCTCCATTCCTGTCTGTCTGTCCCTGTCTATCCCTTTCTCTGTCTCTCACTCTGTCTCTATAAAAAAACAAACAAACAAACAAAAACAACAATAGCCAAGATCAGGAAACAGCCCAAGTATCCATCAGTGGATCAGCAGATTAAAAAACTGTGGTATATACACAGAATGGATTACTACCTATGCGGCCATGAAAAAGAAGGAAATCTTACCTTTTGCAAAGGCATAGATGCTAAGTGAAATAAGCCAGGCAGAGAAAGACAAATATCATATGATCTCACTTATATGTGGAATCTAATGAACAAAGTGAACTGAGGAACAGAATAGAGGCAGAGGCAGGGTCACAGAGACCAGAGAGACAGCTATCAGAGGGAAGGGAGATGAGGGGATGGGATCAGAGAAGGTGAAAGGATTAGTAAAATTATATATACATAACACAGAGATACAGATAACAGGACAGCAAATCCCAAGGGAGTTAAAGGGAGGGGGGTAAAGGGGTGTAAATAGGGACATGACGGTGAGGGGTGAGGGTGTTATATTCAGTGGGACACTAAAATCCATGTTAACACAATAAATTAAAATTAATTTTAAAAATGCTTAATATAAAATGTAACTGACACTGAAATTATATAGATTCTAGTCTTCAGAGAATTTTAGCAAACCTTTGATAACATTAATATCTCATGATTTTGCATACATTTAAAACAAAGAAAGTATTTCATTTAAAAAACCTTAGAGAAGTTAGTTTGAAAAAATATATATACAATTTTTTTCAAGAATCTTTTCTTTTTTCATAGGAAAATGTATAAAAGTTAATATAAGTTTTAAAGTTATAGTAAACAACCAAAAACACATTAGAATGCATTTCATTAACTAAAATTTTCAATATTTGTTTACATGTCTTTTTATGTAAAATTTACATGCAATTGATGCACAAAGGTTAATTGCATCATTTTATGTTTTGACAAATGCATGTAGCTGTGTAATACAAATAACTATTAAATGTTGCCATTCATCCAAACAGTTCCATATTCCTATACTCTTTACTAGCAACCATCATTTTGACTTCCCTAACATAGACTAATTTTGCCTATTATAGAACTACTATAGTAATTAATCATATAGTTAGTACTTTTTTATGTAAGGCTCCTTGGGAAATCTGTGACTCCCAAGGTCACAAATTTATATAAAAATCTTGTATAAATACATAAATAATGTATTTATGTGTATGTACATGTTCTGTTAGGTTTTGGGCGTTTTAGCAGGTATACTTTTACGGCTCACAACACACACATTGTAAAAACACCATGTATTAATTTAATACTTTTTAACATCTATAGTAGGTAAATCAATGTATTTAACTTTTTTTTTTTTAATGAGAGTAGGGGAGATAGAGAGACAGATTCTTTCATGCATTTTGACTGGGATTCACCCAGCAACCCACTCTGGGGCCACTACTGGGACCAACCAAGCTATCCTCAGTGCCAAGGGTGATGCTCAAACCAGTCAAGGAACTGTCTGTGAGAGAGAAAGACAGAGAAGAGGGAGAAGAAGGGGAAGAGAAGCAGATGGTCAACTCTCGTGTGTGTCCTGACTGGGGATGAAACTTGGGACGTCTGCACATTGTACCAAAGTTCTATCCACTAAGCCAACTGGCCAGGGCCAATGTATTTACTTTTTAAATTCATTTATTGGCTATATATTTGGCAGTTTACCATTTAGTTGGAAAAACATTAGAAAGCCACAGAAGTATTGATTCAATTTTATTAGATACAAGCTACTGTGAGTCAAAATATATAATAAACTTGAACTAAAGAATCATAGTGGAGTCTGACCAGGCAGTGGTGCAGGGGATAGAGCATTGGACCGGGATGCGAAGGACCCAGGTTTGAAACCCCAAGGTCGCCAGCTTGAGCATGGGCTCACCAGCTTGAGCGAGGGGTCGCTGGCTTGAGCGTGGGATCATAGACATGACCCCAAGTTCTCTGGCTTGAGCAAGGGGTCACTCGCTCTGCTATAGACCGCCCCCACCCTGCCCCAGTCAAGGCACATATCAGAAAGCAGTCACTGAACAACTAAGGAGCTGCAAGGAAGAATTCATGCATCTCATCTCTCTTCCTTTCTGCCTGTCTGACCCTCTCTCTGACTCTCTGTCTCTGTCAAAAAAAAAAAAAGAAAAAGAAAAACAAACAAACAAACAAGAATCATAGTGGACTATCTCTGTTGTAAAATATAAATAATGACTTGGGTTTTTTCTTAACTACTATATGCACAGTAAGTAACTAATTATAACATAAAAATGTACATATAAACATATTGTTTATATGTAATAAAGATATTGTTTCTTCATTATTTTAATAACTTCTGTAATCTTTTAAAGCTACACCACTAAAAATTAATTTTATGGATATTTTTATTGTTAAATAAATAAAAACTAATTAAAAAAAAAGCAATTATGAAACCTACATCACTTTAATTCTTTCATAAAATGAATAACTACTTTTTCTCTCACATAATAAATACCTAACTAGAGTACATTTTAATCAGAACCAAGAAATATTTTCAGAAAAATTATATTTAAAATGACTAAGAAATTGCTTAGTATGTATGGCAGTCAATCTGTTATATGAAGTGATAACAGTTGCTGTGATAAGAGCCTATCACAGTCCATCAGGATGGGTGAGACCAGGATAATATTTATTCAGACCCACATCAAAATAAGAGAAAATGTTCTGTTTTAAAGATACAGCCATTTTAATTTTTATTGAATTTGTTGAGGTGATATCCATTAATAAAACCATACGGGTTTCACTTGTACGACTCTACAACACATCATCTGCATACCACACTGTGTTCTCACTCCCCAAAGCCAGTCTCTTCCCACCACCATTGACTCCCTTTGCCTCCCCCCACCCCCTTCCCTCTGGCAATCACCACGCTGTGTTCTCACTCCCCAAAGCCAGTCTCTTCCCACCACCATTGACTCCCTCTGCCTCCCCCCACCCCCTTCCCTCTGGCAATCACCACGCTGTGTTCTCACTCCCCAAAGCCAGTCTCTTCCCACCACCATTGACTCCCTCTGTGCTCCCCCCCACCCCCTTCCCTCTGGCAATCACCAGCTATTGCCTGTGCCTGCTTTTTGTTTGTTTGGTTTTTGCTTAATCTCTTTATTTTTTTCACTCAACCCCCCCCCCCAAGTCCCTTCCCTCTGATAGCTGTCAGCATATTTTATGTATCTATGAGTTTTCTTCTATTTTATATTTTTGTTTATTATATTAATTAGATTCCATATATGAGTGAGATCACATGGTACTTGTCTTTCTTTGACTGGCCTGTCTCACTCAGCACAACTCTCTCCAGGTCCATCCACGAAAGGTAAGATTTTCTTTCTTTTTTTATTTTTTTAAGTAACCAAGTAGTATTCCATACCCACAGCTTATTTTTATCCACTCGTTAATTGTTGGGCACTTGGGTTGTTTCCAAATATTAGCAATATAAATAATGCTACAATGAACATAAAAGTACATATAGTCTTTGAATCACTGTTTTGGGTTTCTTAGGGTATAGTCCCAGAGGTGAAATTGCTGGGTTATAACGCAGTTCCATTTTAAAATTTTTGAGAAAACTCTATACAATTTTCTGCAATCCCAACAACAGTATATGAAGATTCCCTTTTCTCCACATTCTTGTGAACACTTATTGTTTGTTGCATTATTGATGATATCCATTCTGTCAGGCATGAGGTAATCCTGAATAGTCTCAGCAATGCTGAGAAAGAAAAACAAAGTAGGAGGAATCATGCTAGCTAATGTCAAACTATACTATAAGGCTATAGTAATCAAATTAAAATGTTACTGGCATAAAAACAAGCATACAGATCAATGGAACAGAATAGAAAGCCCCAAAATAAACATATGCCTTTATGGCTAACTAATATTTGACAAAGAGGGCAAGAACGTATAATGAAATAAAAAGTCTATTCAATAAGTGGTGTTGGGATAATTGGACAGATACATACAAAAAATAAAATAAAACTAAACCACTTCCTTATACCATACACTCAGTATGAATAAACTCAAAATGGATTAAGGACTTAAATGTAAGACACAGAACCATAAAAATCCTAGAAGTAAACATAGGCAGTAAAATCTCAGTCATTTCTCATAGCAATATTTTTCCTGAAATATTGCCCCTGGCAAGGAAAATAAAATAAAAAATAAATAAATGAGACTATATCAAATTAAAAAGCTTTTGTACAGCTCAGGAAACCATCAACCAAGTGAAAAGACAACCCATTGAATGGGAGAACATATTACCAATGATCCATCTGATAAGGGATTAACATCCAAAATTTATAAAGAATTTATATGACTCAACACCATGAAAACAAACGATCCAATTAAGAAATGGCCCAAAGACCTGAAGAAATATTTCTCCAAGCATCACATACAGATTCCCAAAGAACATACAAAAAGATGTTCAATGTTACTAATCAGAGAAATGCAAATCAAATCTATTTTATGTTTTTACAAATAACATATGTTAGAGAAAATTCTGTCTAACATTTTGTATAAAATAGTAAAGGCAAAAATGCTTCAATGTGTGATTTAAAGATATTAAAATGTGTACAGGACTATGATCACAGAGCTGACAAAGCTGTCAAACTAAAAGCATAATGTAACAGATTGCATGTATCTCTTTCTTCTCTGTAAGCGTTACTAATGATTTCAGGCATAGAGAATAAGTACGTGACAACAACAAACATCAAATAGGTATGTGACAGAAAACACAAGTGTTCTTCAAAATATAAATAACAATCACATATATCAAAACATTAACTACTTAAGAAAAATACCCAAACAATATTGGCTCAAAATTCAAAGAATCCTAATATAATTTTCACTCTCTCTATATAATTATGCCTAGTTTAAATCAATGCAATCTCTATGGCTATATCTATAATCTGTAAATTATCATTCTTTAATTTATGAATAAGTATTTAGCACCTACTTTTTTTTTTAAAATAAATTTTTATTAATGGTAATGGGATGACATTAATAAATCAGGGTACATATATTCAAAGAAAACATGTCTAGGTTATTTTGTCATTAAATTATGTTGCGTACCCCTCGCCCAAAGTCAGATTGTCCACCGCCACCCTCCATCTAGTTCTCTGTTAGCACCTACTTTTTGTGAAGCATCACATTAGGCTCTTGAAAGGTTTTGGGGGACATACAGAGCTTTTATTTATCAGTAACTGTTAAAATAAGAATAATATATAAGTCAATTATACAGCATGTTAAATGGTAGTCAGGAATATCAGGTGGGGTGTTAGAAACCATATGCAACCTTAAAATAGTTGTCAGGGCCATTTTTATTAAGTCGGTGACAGTGAAACAGTAAGAACAACTTGGGAGAGCAACCCACGATGGCATCAGGGAGATATTCTAAGCAAAAGAAAGGTCCACTACAAAGACTCTCAGGCAAGGAGGCCAAGGTATCTGGAGCAGCTTGAATGAGGGGAAGAAAATAAAAGTAGAGATGGGAAGGGAGCCAGAACACGTTACTGTATTATAAGTCATGTTAAGGAATTTGGTTTTGATTGAGTGAAAATAAGAGACAGTTTGCACAAAGGAGTAACTGTTAGGAAAGGATTAGGTGGTGGTTGTATAAGAGAAAGAAAGAAAGAAATCAGATGTTATTCCAAGGTTTGTTTGCTTCATTGTTTGTGACTGAAAGATGGATTTCTAGGGTGACCCTACATCACAATTCCTTTTCTTATTTTGAGCTTCTTATCCACTATAGCACACCTTTTACTTTGAAAGCACCCAGTTTGACAGATAAATTATGTAGTTTTCTTATGCTCACTGAAGTGAAGGATAATGACAGGGAGTAGAATTTTGAAAGCTCAGTAAAGTGTTGGAAGTGTTTAGGGTTTTTCGTCTGTAGGATATGTAGACAGAAGGTTGAGTCGACAGATTATACTTTTATCTTATGTTATCTCATTTTGCATTCATTAGCACATGAATGGCATCTAAATTATGAGACTATATTAGATTTTTCAAGATGGTGAAATAAAGCCCAGGTTGGGTAACTCAATTGGTTAGAGTTTCATCAGGATATGCCAAGGTTATGGGTTCAATCCCCAAATCAGGGCACATGCGGGAAGCAACCAATAAATGCATATATAAGTGGAACAACATTCTGATGTGTATGTGTGTGTGTGTGTCTCTCTCTCTCCTTTTCCCTTTTTTCTCACTGTAAAATCAATCAGTAATTTTTTTAATCAGATGAAATACAGACAGAGTATTGTCAATGACTGGGTTCAGAAACATGAACCTTAAGGACTGAGGGAACCAGCCAAGGACCTGGCCAACAGGAAGAGAATAAGCTTTTAGTGAGGTGGGAAGAAAACCAAGGGAGCGATGTCTTGGAAGCGATGTGAAGAAATTATAATAAAAAGAAGGCATTCTGTTTTATATCTATTGCTGTGAATCAAGCCACCTTGAAACTTAGTTAAAAGAAAAACTATTTTATTATACATATAATCACTTTTTGTGGGTCAAAAATTTGGGCAAGGCTATCATGGGTGATTATTTTGCTCCTCATAGCACTAATTAAGATCCTTGTGGTATTTGGATGATGGTGTTTGGATACCTGATATGGAAGGTCCAATACAGTTTCCTACACATGTCTAGCTTCTTAGCAGGATTGTCTGAAAGGCTGAGTTTAACTGCCACGGTCTGTCAGAATACCTACAAATGGCATCTCCAACATAGTAGTTTCAGTGTGATCAGACTTGTTTCTGGTGGTTTCGGGCTCCCAGAAGAACTTTTTTTTTTTCAGATGAAGTAAACGTGTCTGTGCCTTAAGGTCTGGGTTCAGAAACTGATACAGTGTGAAACTTCCACCGTATAGGGAAGGGGGCATAGACCTCAGCTTTCACTAACAGGATTGGAAAAGAATCCATGACCATTTTTAATCTATTATAGAGTGACTAAATGTCAGCTCTGGCTGCCAGCCAAATAAGATGAGCATGGACAATTGGATTTAATAACAAGAGCATTGGTTTCTTTTATAAGAGAAGTTTCAGTATCATGATAATAATGAAAGTTTGATTAGAGTAGATTTAAAACAGAAGAGGAGAGCAAGATACAATAGACTCCCTGGACCCTGAATGGTAAGATCAAGTAGTTCTAAAAATAATATTGCAACTTAAACCTGCATACTTTTCTAATACAAAGTGGTAAATACTGATCCTGAAATCAAAATAAAATTCCCTTTAAGTATTTGTTTTCCATTCCATTTTAGCTACCTCATTGAAGTAGCAATATTGGAACTACCTTAAAATAATAAAATGTCGAAGATTTATCATACATTAAGCATAGTCTTTGTATATATTTTTTATATTCTCAGCAACATCTAGCTCAAACCAGACATTAGGGAATAAAAATACAAAAAATGAGACCATCCTCTTCTAATCCAGCTAAAACATACATATTTGATAGCTTGTTATATTAAAATTTATATTAATTTTGTAATTTAAAAATATAGATTTGGACACTGAATTAAGAGTTTTGAAATGAGTTCAATTTATTATGAAATGTACTGAAAAATCTGGGAACTGGGGAGAAAATAGCAATAATGAGTAAGCCATTTTTTTAAAGATTTGTACCATTGAAAGGGAACCATTGGATTGAGTAAGCCATTTGGAAGGAAAAGTACATGACTTTAAAACTGTGATACTTTAAATCTAAGACTCTCTTTGAGTATTCAGTTTATTTAATCATTGTTGTTTGATCAAATGCTTCAATAAAAAATTAATCTGAGCCCTGTCTGGTTGGTTTAGTGGTAGAACATCAGCCTGGCATGTGGAAGTCCCTTGTTTGATTCTCGACCAGGGCACACGGGAGAAGCGCCCATCTGCTTCTCCACCCTTCCCCATCTCCTTTCTCTCTGTCTCTCTCTTCTCCTCCCGTAGCCAAGGCTTCACTGGAGCAAAGTTGGCCCCAGGCACTGAGGATGGCTGTATGACCTCTGCCTCAAGTGCTAGAATAGCTCCAGGTGCAATGGAGCAATGTCCCAGATGGGCAGAGCATTGCCCCCTGATGGGCATGCCAGGTGGATCTCAGTTGGGCGCATGCAGGATTCTGTCTCTGCCTCCCTGCTCCTCCCTTCAGAAAAATTTAAAAAGAAAAAAAATGAATCCACAACATGCTGCTCCTTTAATATTTTTTACAATAAATGTTTAATACTAAGTATGAATATACAGCCTGACCAGGCAGTGGCACAGTGGATAGAGCATGAGACTGGCATATGGATGTCTTGGGTTTGATTCCTAGTCAAGGTACACATGAGAAGCAACCATCTGCTTCTCCCCACCTCCCTTTCCTTCCTCTCTTCCTCTTTCCCTTTTGCACCCAGTGGCTCCATTGGTTCGAGAGAGGCCCCAGGCACTGAGGATAACTCTATTGGATTGCATCAGCCTCAGGCACTAAAAAAACTTGGTACTCGGGTATCTGCCCCAGATGGGGTTGCCAGGTAGATCACAGTCAGGGCACATGCGGGAGTCTGCCTCACTATCTCCCCTCCACTCACATAAATAAATAAATAAATAGCGCCCCACCGGGATCCACCCAGCACGCCCACCAGGGGCAACTCTCTGCCCACCAGGGGGCGATGCTCTGCCCCTCCGGGGAGTCGTTTTGCCTAGACCAGAGCCACTCTAGCGCCTGGGGCAGAGGCCAAGGAGCCATCCCCAGGGCCCGGGCCATCTTTGCTCCAATGGAGCCTTGGCTGCCATAGGGGAAGAGAGAGACAGAGAGGAAGGAGGGGCGGGGGTGAAGAAGCAAATGGGCGCTTCTCCTATGTGCCCTGGCCGGGAATCGAACCCGGGTCCCCCGCACGCCAGGCCGACGCTCTACCGCTGAGCCAACCGGCCAGAGCCAAATTGTGGTATTTTTCAAAAGGTCTCAATTCAGTTTCTTCTTACCTTTCTCTCTTTCTTCTTATGAACTGAGTATTCTAACTGCAGTCCTTTGGCACCTCCAAAATGAAAACAAAGAATTTGCATTGTGGATATAAACAAACAAAAATCTTATCTTATGAGCACCTGTGCAATTTCTTGGCCAACTTAAATCTTGTGTCATTTTCCTTCTAGCAATTGTTATGAGAAAGCATAGCAGAATGGTCAGGAGTGTGAATAAGACTATGTCCTTATTCAGCACCATCAAAAAGTGTTCTGTGTTTCATCTCGGCGTCAGTGCACTTTGGTCTCTTTGCTAAATAAGGTTATTTTACCTTGTAACAGCTTAATTATGCCCTTAACATTTAACTTTAGGTGAACAGGCAATGCTGGTTAGTAAGAAGTAAAAATTTGCAATTTAAAAATCTTACTATGAGTACATCTGAAGTCGAGCAGAACTGAAAAATTTGTCTTTGTTTTGAATTTAGTAACTTTACAGTTCATGCAGAGATTTCTTTTCACATAGTCACCTTCCTCTTCTCCCTCCACTCATGTTTATTTTCATCTTTTTTATCTGTCAGCCCTTCCAACAAGATCAACATTTCCAATCATTTGGCTCCACCCAGTTTTGTGTCAATGCAAGGGTGCAGTTTGTAGATCATTTTAGATTGAAGATAAAACCTTTGACATTCTTCTCTCTGACTAGATCGGACCAAGTAGTTTGGTTGGTTAATTAAAATATTTTGTGTAAGCAAGGAATTTTAAGACATCAATATAAAATGTGTACATCTTGTTTTAATATACAGCATAAGCATATGTATTCATTTACCAATTTTGTGATGTAGAGCCAGGCTTCTTCTTTGAGTATGATCCATTAAATTAAGTTTTTTATGATATATTCTATAAAGCATACTAATAACCATCTATGATTTTTACTTCAAAATTTAAAGTGAATAAGAACCTAAAGATACTTAAGAAAGCATTTGAATAATAATTCTAGTTTTTAAAACTTTTTCTCCCAACCTTTAATAGTTGTTTCAATCATATTAATTTAACAGCATTTTTAATTAACATGTCCTTATCAAGATTTTCCAAAGCATTCCATTAGTGGGAACGACATCTTTTTTTATTCTGTTTGTACTTATATTTTATTGATTTGCATAATATTAACTGAATTCTGTAATTACATTAACAAGTAAAATTGACATAAACAGGCTTAAGTAAAAAACACCTGACTTGCTGTAAAAACACAGCTTTACAAGTGAGGAGAAATGCTCAGGTATGTTAATGAACAGCTTCCTACCCTAACTGTTTGGCATACTGTAAATTTCAGTGAATAAATAGACTCTGCAGACTATGTCAATCAATCTCATGAATTGGTTAAGGGTAATTAAGAAACTATTACAATAGCTTCTACTGGAATTTTAATGGTTCATGATGCCACTAGTCTCTTTTACATAGTAAGATGAACATTTTCAATCATTTGACTCTTCCCACTTTTAATATTGTTTTTCTGTTATTCATTTGGGAAGTGTGTTTTTCATCTTATAATTACATTTTCCCAATTACTTTGAATAAAATGTTTAACTTTTGAAGTTGTGATGTTTATGATACACTATACAGGAATAGGGAAAAGTGGGTTTACAGTTGTAAGTACACAAAACACAGTTTATTCTTGTAGTATTTTTATTAATTATTGTATTATTTGTTTGTATTATAATTATAAACCTACTTTTGCCCACTCCTGTATTTTTTATATTTCTTGTCTAGACTTTAATAGTAGATAGGCAATAATGAAAAGTAAAGTAGGAACAAAAGCCATATATAATTTTGATTTATTTGGAATCAATTTTTTAATTATAAATTATAAAAAAATATAAATTATTTTTTATTTTTATTTAAAGTTTTTATTTAAAACTTTATTTTTAAATGTCTCCTTTCAGTATTAACAGAATTACAGCTAATATATAGAGTCCCAAAGAGCACTGATTTGCATCTATAATCCCCTTCAAAGATCAGCTCTTGCCATTATAAGTCAATCAAAAAATCAAGTTAAACCTCTTGACATAATTGGAAGTTTCAGAGAGATCAGAAGAGCATAATTTTCTGTAACATGTCAAAGCTAGTTGAGAAAAATACTATGGGAACAGATAGGTCAAGGGCTAATCCACTCCAAAGTCATTAAAGATCAAAATTAAATTGCTTCAGAAACTTCAAGATTTTATAAGCCATCATCAAATTCCCCACCAGAAGAAGGTGGCTCTGACATGAGAGTTGGTCTGTACAGGAAAGAAAAAATGTTTCTTTCTCTGTCAAGCTGAAAAAGACCTTTGGTTTTCAAACTGTATTTTGTCATGCACTTATTGGCATTAAACAAATTTACTTAAATTTTGAAGCAAAAATGTGCTGTGTTATAGAAGAACTTTTTAACCTAAACAAGCCTATTTCAAATTGCATTTTATAAAATCATATTTGCAAAACTAATTGTTGCCATTTACAAAATGCCACTATATTAAATATGGAAGGAAAGCAGATTCCCTATTTATTCTAATATAGTATGTCACAACCCTTGAAGACCTGAGCAAGGTAATTACCTAGAGATTAAAGGCTACAATATGAGCACATTTTTAAATAAATTTTTCTGATAAGATCATTACCTTTTTCTACTTCATTTTGGCAGTGAAAACCTATTTTAATTTAAGGCATTAAATTATAATCATTAAACCTGCTATGTGAAAACAAACAGACTCATAGATACAGAAAACTGATAGTTGCTAAAGGGTTGAGCAATTGGGTGATGGGCAAAAAAGTGAAGGTGATTAAGAGGTTCACACTTATAGTTACAACATAGTCACCAGAATGTAAAGAAGAGCATAGGGAATAAAGTCAGTAATATCACAATAACTTTGTACAGTGACGGATACTGGAATTTTTTGTGATCATTCTGTAGGTATATAAAGGTGAAATCTCATTATGTTGTACACCTGAAACTAATATAATGTATGTCAACTATATTTTAATTAAAAAAGAACTTTCATTACAGATTTTTTTAAAAACTGCTATATGGCTGCTATTGTCAAAACAGTGTTAGGTAGATACATATACATATATAACCACAACACCACAAATAAATTGCTATAACAGAATCAAGTATATATCCAATTATGTATATTTTTATGTGTTATCTACAAAATAAAAGCTGTGGGCAGGTCCCGCCGGGGGTGAGGATGAAGGAGACGCAAAGACCTGACTCCAGGGACCAGGTTCAGTGGCGCAGATCCACTTTATTCAGGAAGTAAGCTAGCTTATATACATAGGTTCAGCCTATAGGGTGTTACAGCGTGTTCTTCATAGCCAATGGCTGAAAAGATCAGGGAGCTGCATGGTTGGCACTGAGTCACCTCCTTATAGTAGGAGAGTCACTTCCTGGGTGTGCCTAGGAGAGTTCTGGGAGCTGGAGTGTTCTCACAGCAGTGCATCAGCCACAGCTGCTAGAAATGCATTCAGCACTCCACTCACAAAAAGCTATATTTAAATTCAATGTAAAAACAAGGTTTATAATCAATTTTTTTAGCAAAGATAAAAGTAAAAATGGACAATAAATCTATGCGTGAATATGCAACCTGAGAAAACAAAAATGCCAAAATGAGTGGAGACCCCATTTACTAATTAGACCAGTGGTTCTCAAATTTCTGAAGTTGAGGGCTCATTTAAAAACCTACTATATACAAATTTCTGAGAAATATGTTATAATAATTAAGTCAAATATTAAAGAAGAAAACATAAAGTCCAAGTGTGCTTTTATGGTAATTAAATGAAATAAATATGACAAAATTAAATTTATTCTGACATTAAAAAACATTTTTATGTTGCATTTTTGAGTTATGCTTTTTAGAATTTGTAAAAAGAGGGGTTAAAAATTTTTAAAAATGACAAAAAAGTTATCTTTATATATATAGATCACATTCTTAGTAAGATTTAGTAAATTCAGCAGGTCCCAGTGCAAATGTGTTAAGTTTTTTCATTCTTGTGTTTATGAGAAACATGAGCCTGATGTGTCCTAGTGATTTCTTCAATGTTTGGGCATATATTTGAAAGGCAAACTTTCATTTCATGGTCAATACATTGAAGAATTCCTCTTTTTTTACTCTTAATTGTGTTGAGGGTAGAAAATACTAATTCCCATAAATAGGATATTGAAAATTGTAGTATAATGTTCAAAGCTTTTTTAGATATTGCCACATATTCTTCTTTTATAGAAATCCAAAAGGCTTCAAGAGACAATTTCTTATGTTTAATCATCAATCTACGATCAGTGGATATAGCTGCCAGTTCTTCTTCTATTAATGTTAAACCCAAATCACTTGAAGCTTCCATGAATAGCTTTCTAATCCAATCTTACTGTTCAGTGTTAAGTGAAGGAAAATGCTATGAATTAAATTCTGCCCGTCAGCCTTCAAGTCCTGTTTTATTTACACTTAACTTTTACTCACTTCCAGAATCGGATTATTCAATATCATGCTTCTTTTTGAAAAAGCTATCCATTTTATTTGGGTGTATTTATCTAAAAATAATATAATGATGTGTTAATAATAAGTATAATAATAATGTGATAACAAAGAGAGCAGTATTTCCATAATGAAATGGTATAATAGAGTACCTATATTTATTTTTATATCTGGGCACAGGCCGTGAACTAGCACAGCAAGTAATTCCAGGTCCCAAGTGGTAACGATGTGGAATTAAGAAAATTTGGGGTTGGGAGGGGTCTGTAATTGCTGCTGGCAAGAACAAAGTGCACCCAAAAATTGCATCTTGCTTTATTTATAGGGCAAAATGGGCCATTAGCAAATCAATGAGATCTTTGATTATGTTTCCAAGGCAACCTAAGAATTTTACCAAGTGCAGAAAACCCCCAGCATATATAACATCTTAACTTTACACCAAAGGATAGAAGAAACTTGCCTCCAGTCTTTCTGGGGAACATGAGAGGTAGTGTAAACCAGTGGTCCCCAACCTTTTTGGGCCACGGACTGGTTTGTCAGAAAATATTTTTACGGATCGGTCTTTAGGTTGGGACAGATAAATGTATCACGTGACCAAAACAAGCATCAAGAGTGAGTCTTAGACAGATGTAACAGAGGGAATCTGGTCATTTTTAAAAAATAAAACATAGTTCAGACTTAAATATAAATAAAATGGAAATAATGTAAGTCATTTATTCTTTCTCTGCGGACCAGTACCAAATGGCTCATGGACCGGTATTGGTCCATGGCCTGGGGGTTGGGGACCACTGGTGTAAACAATCCAGTACCACAGCTTAACAGCCTTTTGCAACCTAATCAGGCAAGTGAAGTGGAGGGTTGGGCAGAGTGTCAGTTTACAGCCAATTTCCCACACCTCTGTCCCCCAAACATCTAAACTCCAAAAACCCTGTTGGTTTTTGGTTCCCAACAAGCACATATTTCTCTGAAATGCCACCTGGAAATCTTCTAGGGTGCACCTGTGTGCCCTGGTGCACACTTTGAGAACCACTGGATTAAACTGATAATTGCAGCATTATTTACAATAGCCAAGAATTGGAAACTATCTAAGTGGCTGTTATTGAAGGAATTAATAAAAAGATGTGGTGTATATATACACAATAGAAAGTATTCACCCTTGAGAAAGGGGAACATTCTGCTATTTATGATAATATGGATATACCTTGAGGTATTATGTTAAGTGAAATATGTCTGACAGAGAAAGACAAATGCTGCAAGATATCCCTTACATGTGGACTCTAAAAAATGTTGAAATCATAGAACCAGAGACTAGAATAGAGGTTGACAAAGTGGCAGGGTGGTGGAGAAATGGAAAGATATTGGTCAAAGGGTACAAACTTCTAGTTTTAAGATGAATAAGTTCTAGATATTTAATGTACAGCATGGTGATTACAGTTAATAATGTATATACTACTTGGAAGTTTCGAAAAAAGTAGGCCTTAAATGTTCTTACCACAAAAAAGAAATGGTAATTATAGACAGGATGGAGCTGTTATCTAACACTAGAGTGATAATAATTTTGCAATCTTTAAGTGTATCAAATCAATATGTTGTACATTTTTTTATTTTTTCTTTTATTAATTTTTAGAGAGGAGAGAGAGAGAGAAGGGGGAGGGAGGAGCAGGAAGTATCAATTTCCATATGTGCCTTGACCAGGCAAGCCCAGGGTTTTAAACTGGCGACCTCAGCATTCCAGGTTGACGCTTTATCCACTGCGCCACCACAGGTCAGGCAATATGTTGTACATTTTAAACTTATGTAATGATACATGTCAATTATATTACAACAAAACTGGTGAAAATAACACAACATTTTAATCAGTAGACTGAGAAAGGTAGGTTGTTTTCCCTCAGTGGGTGGACCTTGTCAACAGTTGATAATCTGAATGAAACAAAAAGCCTGACCTTTCCTCATATAAGAGCGAAGTCTTTCTGTCTGATGACCATTGAAGTGGGACATTGGCTTTTTCCAGCCTTCAGACTTAAACTAAAGAATCAGCTATTTTGGGGTCCCACGCTTGCTGGCCCATGGACTGAAACTACACCATGAGCTCTCCTGGTTCTCTGCCTTTGAACTTGACTGAAACTATACATTCTGTTTTTTTGTGTCTCCAGCTTGCTGACTCACCCTTCAGGTCTTGAGATCTGCAGTGTCAATCTCATCAGTTAATTGCTCATAATAAATATGTCTTATTTTTTTGTGTGTGTGTGTGTATCCTATTGTTTGTGTTTCTCTGGAGAACCCTGACTAATACAAGCATTTGAAAAAATAAAGCAAGTGTGATTCACTAAAAATGGTAGATATTGGTCATATCTGTTAGGGCCAGAGAAGAGGCTGCATTCTGAAAGGGATGCAGAGAAGACTATAAAGTTTACTACAATGCTCTATGGCTTCACCTGCATGGGGAACATCGTGAATCTTCACACTTAAAATGTCCTTTGATTATGTATTATTTTTATACATGTTTCCTAATAATGTTTTAATTACAAAGATTGCAATGTTGAAAAATAAAAAACATAAAACAATTGATAATATTCAATATTGGTGAGGTAGAAGAGACTAAAAATCCTAAAACTTACTAGTGTAAGTATGTATAAACATTGCTAAAGTATTTTTGGAAAGATATTTGGCGCTCTAGCAAAATGTGGCTCATTCGTGCACTTGACATGGCAGAACTCCCTCTGAGACGCTGCCCTCTGAAGTAAATCTGACAACAAATAAGAGTATATTACAATAGGATTTAGTGCAGCATTAATTGTAGTGACAAAAACTAGAAACACTAATGGCCATTATTTTAAAAAACAATAAATTATTTCATATTCATATTATGCAGCTATTATAGTTTTTAAACATAATTTAGATCTATAGGTACTGATCTGAAAAGCAAATAGTTGCAAGATATTGTTTAGAGGAGAAAAAGACAAATTGTTTTTGGTTGTAGTGTGATGCTATTTTGTAAGAACAAAGTCAGGGGGTGGGCATTATATAATGGTGTGTGTAACTATAATGTAAGGCCAGATTTATATTATTGTACCTAACTTTTACTTAAGTCAAATGAAATATAAAAAGATCTAAATATCTGGATTGGTTTAGCACTCCATGCTGCTGTCATGTAGATGATTAAGTATTTAACATTTTAGATAGGAGAAACATAGGTAAATTAGGTAAATTATTCTGCTTGGGGATACTAATTTTTAAAAAGCTCAAGTGCTAAAATAAGTACTAGGTGACTACAGGTGTCTTCTAAAATTTAACTCACCTACTAATATTCAGAAACAATGCACACTTTTCTTCACCAATGTCTCTGACCAGGAGGTAAGCAATGGAGTAAGAAGAGGTACAGCTGTTTACGTTATGTACCTAATTGTGGCCCTCCTCTCAATTCCTAAGATCCCTGCTCACCTTAGGGGAAGTACATGTCATATATACATTTTATATATGTGTGTGTTTATAATATTATATATTTTATATTATATGTGATTTTCATACTATATATAACTCATTATATGTTTGTTTGTTTGGGGTGCCATAACAAAATACCACAGAGTGGGTTACTGAAACAACAGAAATCTCTTTTCTCACAGTTCTAGAGGTAGAAATGTTCAAAATCAATTGTTAAAATAAAAAGTATACTGTGATGTTCAGGTAAAAATTTGTACCCTATCTCACGACACCAAAGGAAAAATAAGATACATTGTACATAGACTTTGAAATTGAAGTATTGAAGCAGGACATTGCTATTCAATTATTTCTCTTACTTTCGCTTTCTTCATCCTTGTCCTATTATTCTACCCACATCTGACATAAATGGAGAGAATATTTGCTTCAAATGATGGTAAATTTATGGTCCAAAAAAAAATGAAACGTGTACTGAAAGACCAAGTGAATTTAAGCAGCTGTTCCTGGATCATGTTTTATTATTTAGGATTAAACCATGATGATACAAAGCCATTTAACATGTCCCTGGATCCCCAAGGAAATTGGAAACTTTCTTAAATGTTCATGAATCAACCACACTAATGAAGAAGTAGATGCCTTGGAAAATCTACTGGGAAATCCCTATTGGAGACAGTTATGAGAAAAAAATTAGATGGTAGGATAGGATTTGTGACAGGGACACATGACAGATCATTTTTCCTAAAGATATTTTTCTAGAAAGTAGAGAGTTTACCTTGAGCAAGAGTACATAGTTATAGTAAAAAGAATACAAGACAGAGATATTCAGCATGTGGAAATTTGTATTACTCAGTCATGCAATCTCAATAGGCCTCATAGCCCCCAAGGGGGAAAAATTGGTTTTAGGGAAAGTGAAAAAAATTTAGGCATTTACAGTGGTTGGTGGCTCTCCAAAGGACCAGTACATAAACAGATAGACATTGTGTCTGTGGTGTTACAATTTTATGGGGTGGGGGTGAGGAAAATTATCTACAAAGGTTCTTTAGGGAGGTGATTGGTTTTTTTAAAAAAATGTTGCTGTTATAGCCAAGATCTGGAAACAGCTCAAGTGTCCATCAGTAGACAAGTGGACCAAAAAGTTGTGGTACATATACACAATGGAACACTATGTGGCCATGAAAAAGAAGGAAATCTCACCCTTTGTGGCAACATGGAGGGACCTGGAGTCTATTATTCTAAGCAAAATAAGCCAGGACGAGAAAGAAAAATATCATATGACTTCACTCATATGAGGAATCCAATGAACAATGTGAACTGAGAAACAGAAGAGAGGTAGAGTCAAAGAGTCCAGAGGGAAAGGGGAAGAGAGGAGAGGATCAAAGAAAGGAAAGACAGTAGTGAAAGTATATACACATAACACAGACAGATAGAGGGCAGGATAGTAAATCATGGAGGGAAGAGGGGAAGGTGGTGGGGGGAGGGGGCAAAAGGGGTATCAAGTAGAACAAGGGGGGAGGGAGGGAGACATATTTGGGGGTACACTTGTAACTATGTAAACACAACAAATTAAAATCAATAAAAACCAAAAAAAAAAAAAAAGAGAGAAAAAAAACCCACAGAAATTCAAGACTGGCAGGCCCTGTGTTTATACAATTGCAACATGACAGTATCATCTTTTGGCCAAGATGCTGAGATGAAAAATGGGAGGAATTGCATACCTCCAATGATACAGGGAGATAGAGCATTGACTCCCCAGTGCTGTTTTTAGGCATAACATTTTGTTCAGGAAATGGAAATATCTGTCTACAGTAATCAATAAATGATTTTAACACACACAAAAAAAAATTATTTCTGTCGGTAAACTGTAACATGGATGTATAGAGATAGAGATCAAAAGAGAGCTGAAGTTACCTGTTCCCAGCTGTGCGATAATGAGACTTGCCTAGAACACCTCTCATTTATAGCCCAGTAAATTTCCAGCCCAGGGATGTCCAAAGCACCCCCCTTTAATTTGATATGAGGCAATATAGTCTCTCAACCTTCTCTACCTCTTAAATCCTTGCTTCTCTCTGTTAATCTCTGTTCATCCCTATATGAACCAATATGTGAAACAGAGGCACTTCACAAAATTCCACAAAATATCAACATATTAAATGTGCACAAAAAGGCCCTGGCTGGTTAGCTCAGCGGCAGAGTGTCAGCCTGGCGTGTGGAAGTCCTGGGTTCAATTTCTGGCCAGGGCACACAGGAAAAGCACCCATCTGCTTCTCCACCCCTCCCCCTCTTTTTCCTCTCTGTCTCTCTCTTCCTCTCCCGCAGCCGAGGCTCCACTGGAGCAAAGTTGGCTCTGGCGCAGAGGATGGCTCCATGGCTTCCACCTCAGGTGCTAGAATGGCTCTGGTTGCAGCAGAGCAACGCCCCAGACGGGCCGAGCATCACTCCCTGGTGGGCATGCCAAGTGGATCCCGGTCCGGAGCATGCAAGAGTCTGTCTGTCTCCCTCCCCACAGTTTCTCACTTGGAAAAATACAAAAAAAAAACCAACAACTGTGCACAAAGCATCTATGATAGATTTGGTAGATTTTACTCCAAAGTTGGGCATGATAGAATCATAGAGTTCAGTGAATAGTAAGCCACATTTCAATACAAATCAGACATTTATAGTCTTCAAAACCACTGTTGGCCAAGCCACAGCTGGGAGTGTCTCTCAGCCCTTCCACCAGGAGAGCACTAGACTTTTTTCTCCTGTAGCTCATACATGCTGAACCCCACCCCAATCTTGGCCCCAAACACACAGAAAACCTGTGTTCCTTTCACAGAAAAACAGCTCAGCCCTTTTTCCTGGAACACTAGAAGCAATGCTCCAGAGAAGAGGTAACACCTTTAATTCTTTGAGATTTTAACTCCTGGCTTAATGTTTGTGATGATTTATTTTATATGTCAAATTGGCTGAGCAAAGGGATGCCCAGATTGCTGGTTAAAAACATTATTTCTGGCCTGACCTATGGTGGCATAGTGGATAAAGTGTTGACCTGGAATGCTGAGATTGCAATTTGAAACTCTGGGTTTGCCTGGTCAAGGCACATATGGGAGTTGATGCTTCCTGCTCCTTGCCCCATTCCCTCTCTCTCTCAATCTCTCTATTTTTCTCCCTCCTTCATCTCTAAAATTAATAATTATTAAATAAAAAATTCTTTTTAAAAAACAACATTATTTCTTGGTGTGTCTGTGAGGGTGTTTCTGAAAGAGATTAGCAAATGAATCCATAGACTGAATATAGAGAATTATCTTCATCCAATCAATTGAGGGATTGAGTAGAAGAAAAGGTCCAAGGAAGAACATATTTGCTATATACGTGAGCTGGAACATCTGCTTTCTCCTACCTAGACATCAATGTTTTGGGTTCACAGACCTTTGTGATCTGGTGGTATACCATTGGGTCCCCGCTTCTCAGACATGCAGATTTGCACGGGAACTACACCACCAGCTTTCAGCTCACAGATAGCAGATCCTGGGACTTCTCACCCTCATAATCACTTGAGCCAATCCTTCATAACAAATCTCCTTCCATCTCTATCTATCTATCATCTATTTGTATATGTTCTATTGGTTCTGTTTTACCAGAGAACAATGACTAATATACCATCATGTCAAAATGACTTCTGTTATACTTCTAGGTGATTTCAATACCCACATAGATTATGCTTTTATTTTTCTGGCTTCTGAGTCCATTCATCAATTCCTCCCCAGTTATCTTTCTCCATTCCACCTCAGACACTTACTTTAATGATCATAACCTAGGTTTGTTATTACCAGTAACTGTATCCGTCCTATAGTATTAATACCAAGCATTACTAGTTTCTGACCACCAGCTCCTATTTCTCATTCTGACTGCAAAATACTGAGATCCTTGATTCATTGCTACTAGTACCTTTCCACTTTTCTTCACTCTCTCCCCTTCGTCCCTTCTCTAGCTTTCTAATTCAATTATATTTCATGGCAACCACGGTAATTCTTCTCTTGTAAAAACCCTGAACCCTTTTTCGTCTTCTGGCCCACCATTCTTATTTAGAAAAATCACAAGCCTGGTTAAATATCTCTTTGCTTTCTCCATGCCTATATTGTCACAGCTGAACATGTGATAGAACAGCACATACTCAATAATGCATTTTTGCCTTTTGAATGTGTGACCACTAATCTGGAGAGGGCCCTTTTCCTGCTCAGAAATTCTATTTTGTTTTTATTTTTGCTTCATTCAATTATCCACTGTACATTACAACTCTTTTGCTTTCTCCCCATTCCCATTCTCAGCTCATGATCTCGCTTTCCTCACTGAGAAAGTTAACTATCAGGGAAGTACCACAGAATTTTCACCTTTACACTCCCCTTTTCTACATTTGTATCCTAATATTTTGCTTTTCTGCCATTACCATAGGTAATCTGTGTCCCTTTCTGAGGAAAAATCCCCTTCATTTCTTCCATAACTCCTATTCCCTTTCATCTACAAGAAATGGCTTTAGAATTCTCTTCTTTACTGCTAATGTTTTCAATGTTTCCTTCCTATTAAGCCTAACAGGTCATCATAAAAACTTCAGTGTATGAACATGCTTTTCCTCCCTTCTCAAAAAACAAACTTCATGCCTGAACAGGCAGTGGTGCAGTAGATAGAGCATCAGACTGGGATGTGGAGGACCCAAGATTGAAACCCTGAGGTCACCAGCTTGAGCAAGGGCTCACCAGCTTGACACCGGGTCGCTGGCTTGAGCGTGGGATCATAGACATGACCCCATGTTGCTGGCTTGAACCCAAAGGTCACTAGCTTAAAGCCCAAGGATTCTGGTTTGAGTCCAAGGTTGCTGGCTTGAGCAAGGGGCCAATCACTCTGCTTTAGCACCCCATCAAGCCACATATGGGAAAGCAGTCAATGAACAACTAAGGTGCCACAACAAAGAATTGATATTTCTCATCTCTCTCCTGTCCTGTCTGTCCCTATCTGTCTCTGTCTGTCTGTCTCTCTCTGTCTCACAAACACACACACACACATACACACACACACACAAAAAAAAAAACCCAACAACTTCTTGTTGACACCATTTGCTCACCATTTACAGACTAATTTTATATCCCCCTTTTAGAGCAAATATTCTGGACTCATTCTTTCTAATATCGCTTACTATTTTCTCTCAATAACACCTCTATTTCTCAATAGCCCCACAACATCAGAATGACCTTCGTTAAAATAAATTCTACATTATTAAATCCAATAATCCATTCTTAGTTCTTAATTTACTTCTATCTGAGAAATAATTACTCCTTTTTTTTCTTTGATTGATTATGTGGTTGGTTGTTCATTTGATTTGAAACAATTTCTTCAGTTCCCTTGTGACAAACTATATATTGTTTCCTTTTTTCTCTTTGCTGTTACTGCTTCTTTTTAAAGCTTGGGATGCTCCCAGTCTCAGTTCATAGGTCTTTAATTCTCCTTATTCATTCACTTTCTTAATGGTCACAATATATCTCATGGTTTTAAATGCCATCTATAAATTGAAGGTTCTTAAATTTTATCTCCAGCTCAGATCTTTTCTTTTATCTTCAAATTACTACATCCAACTGACTGTTCAACTCCCTATTTGAATGTCTAATTGGCATCTTAAACTTGTCCGAAATGAACTCAATCTGTTTCCCCCAAAATCTGTTTCTTCTACATTCGTCCTTATTGCATAAGTAGCCTTTCTATGCTTCTAATTGTTCGAGAAAATTAGATACCATCTCTGATTCTTCTCTTTTATTCACACTACCTATCTCATTCATGGTCCCTACTTTAAGAATCAATCCAACACAACCATTTCTAACTATCTCCATTGCTACCTGACTGATCTAAAATAAAACCACTTGTCTTTTGAATTATCACAATAGCCTCCAAACTTCTCTTCTTTCTTCCATACTCTCTCCTTCACAACCCTCCCCCAGTGAAATCTGTTTTCAGCATATTAGCTAAATATACATGTTAAAATATAAATTCAATCAGCCTGACTATGCAGTGGAGCAGTGGATACAGCATCAGCCTAGAACGCTAAGGACTTAGATTCAAAACCCCTAGGTCCCTGTCTTGAGCGCATCTGGCTTGAGTGTGGAGTCACCAGCATGAGCGCAGGTTTGCCAGCTTGAGCGTGGGATCACAGACCTGATCTCAAGGTCGCTGGCTTAAGCCCAGGCTCACTGACTTGAGCAAGAGGTCACTGGCTCAACTGGAGCCCCTCCGGTCAAGGTATGTATAAGAAAGCAGTCAGTGAGCAACTAAGATGCCAAAATCTCCATAAAACCCCCTAAATGACAGAGGCTTTGGCAAGCTTTCGGGTTGGTGAACATGCAGAGGTGCCCAGAGGGTGGCATGCTGGGAAAGAGCCTGGAAAATCCACGCCCCTTCCCTATACTTTGCTCTATGAACCTCTTCATCTGGCTGTGTCTGAGTTGTAACCTCTGTAATTAACCAGTAATGGTAATTAAAATTCCTTCCTGACATCCCTAAGCCATACTTGCAAATTATGGAACCTGATAAGAGGTTATAGGGCAACCAATTTGTAGCCATTTAATAAGAAGTTTAGGAGGCTCTGGACTTTCTACTGTCATCTGACGTGGGTACAGTCTTGTAGGACTGAGCCTTTCACCTGTTTGGTCTGTACTAATTCTGCATAGTTAGAAGTGAATTGAATCTTAGGACATACTGTTGTTGTCTGGAGAATTAGTTTTTAGTATGAGAAAGCACTGCAGTGTGAGAAAAACACTATTATAGAAAATCTTATTTAAAAACCATTTTAAAACTCATATCCAAATTCTTTTTCTGCAATATCTACAATAGATAGTCATCCATTCCTACTTAGCTTTATTTAGAGATTCACAATGAATATAAAAATACTTTTCAGAATGAACACATATTGACTGGAATCTATAAATCCTCATTATTATTATTATTATTAAGTGAGAGTTGGGGAGGCAGAGAGATAGACTCCCACATGCGCCAAGACCCAGATCCACCGAGCAAGCCTGCTTGGGGGGTGATGCTCTACCCATTTGGGGCCATGGCTTTGTTGTTTGACAACTGGGCTATTTTAGCACCTGAAGCGAGGCTGTGGTGCCATCCTCAGCATCCAGGGCCAATTTGCTCAAATGAGCCATGGCTATAGGAGAAGGAGAAAGAGAGAGAAAGAGAGAGAGAAGGGGGAGGAGTGGAGAAGCAGATGTTCACTTCTCTTATTCCCTAACTGGGAATCAAACCCAGGACTTCCACACACTGGGCTGACACTCTACTGCTGAGCCAACTGGCCAGGGCCTCCTCTCTTTTTATCTTTTTTTTTAATTGATTTTTAGAGAGAGAATTATGGGGGAGAAGTAGGAAGCATCAACAAATACTATTCAATAGTTATTTCCCCTATGTGCCTTGACTGGGCAAGCCCAGGGTTTTGAACTGGTGATCTTAGTGTTCCAGGTCAACTCTTTATCCATTGTGCCAACATAGGTCAGGCTATAACTCCTCTCTTATGGTTACCCTCCTCCACTGTCCCCTCTGGATCTGTGCCAGTTAAATTCAGCTTTAACCTATAACTTATCAAAATGGTCCAGACATGGTCTGACCAGAGCCTGCCATGTGATAGAATCTTAGTAAATAGGTTCAATGGATGCTGTAATCCTCACTAGAACTTTTTGAGGTATGTGTTACCATCTCTGTTTTATAAATGAAAAAAAAGTATATTTAATCGTTATACTTTAATTAATAAATAGGAACCAAATTAGCCTGCAAGAACTCTTTTAACTTCCTTTAAGACCAAGATGCTCCTCTCAGGCTAATTCTCCCCTTGTTCTCCTCTTTCATGATGAGAAGCTACTCATTTTTCATCTGTGACACATCAGGATTCTGCTGCCCTCATGAGCCTACAGGGTTTTCCTTGCTTTGACCAATAACACATAGCCATGCTTATTGCAAAACTGCTGGGATGAACATTAAAACAACCTGAAAATAGGAGCAATGCAATATGCAATCACCACCATGTTTAGAAGCAGAATGTCTATTACAAGATATAAACATTGGGATGGACTTGAAACTGGCTATTTTTCAAAATATTACATTCAAAATTAGAGAAGCAGATAACCATATGCCAAGAAATAAAAATAAATAAATAAATAAAGAAGATATTAAAGACACTATCCATCTAACACCAAAAAAATAAAAAATATGCTCTGGCCGGTTGGCTCAGTGGTAGAGCGTCGGCCCGGCATGCAGAAGTCCCGGGTTCGATTCCCGGCCAGGGCACACAGGAGAAGCGCCCATCTGCTTCTCCACCCCTCCCCCTCTCCTTCCTCTCTGTCTCTCTCTTCCCCTCCCGCAGCAAGGCTCCATTCGAGCAAAGATGGCTTGGGCGCTGGGGATGGCTCCTTGGCCTCTGCCCCAGGCGCTAGAGTGGGTCTGGTCGCAACAGAGCGACGCCCGGGAGGGGCAGAGCATCAACCCCTGGTGGGCAGAGCGTCACCCCCTGGTGGGCGTGCCGGGTGGATCCCGGTGGGGCGCATGCGGGAGTCTGTCTGACTGTCTCTCCCCGTTTCCAGCTTCAGAAAAATAAATTTAAAAAAATAAAAAAATAAAAATAAAAATAAATGAATTACCAAACCTGAAATTCCCAAAATTATGTTCATCCATCAAAACAACAGCCAATTAAAAGTCAATAAACATTTAATTCATGCTGTGGGATTTATAAAGAAAAACATACACATGTGCTGTTTTTCCTCTATGATTATAACATTTCATGGTTCAATAAAATAAGTAAAAATATAACTACAGCAAAGGCAAAGTTAGGTAAGTGCCGTAAGAAAGGCATAAGTAAAGTGCTACGGGGAGTTGAAAGGAAGGTCATTGCCAAGCAGATCACAGCATAGAAACTAGAACAACAAAATAATAAGAAGGAATTTTGTTAACTAAAGAGCAAACGTTTCTTTCTGGCTCTGGGGAAATTTTTCACTGGTGGGTCTGCCTTCAAAGGCAGCATAACATGGAACAGAAGCAAGGCCAATATTAAGCAAATTTGATGGCTGAAACAGTTTTCTGCTCCTTGACCTATAATTTGAAGTCATTATTTGGCCTTTGAGGCTAATCCCACTAGAACAAATCTAAGCGCTGTGGGGAGGACAAGTAGAAAGGGAATGAACGTGCAGCAGAAACTTCTGGTAAACAAATTCTGAAACTTAGTATTTAGATAATCTCTTGGGAACCAAATTCCAACCATCAGAGGTATTTTATAACTGTAATATATCAAATTTACTTATAGGAGTAGAAGCACAGGTGTATATTTATACAAAATAAAAACAACCTCCAAATAGTCGTAAGGCGGTGGAAGAATGCCATTTTTGTCGTTGTTAAATAATGGAAATGCACCTACAGCCTGGAAACTTTTAGAGTATTGAATAAAATTTAGGTAAACAACAAACTGGACTATGTAATTTTATTTATAAGTAGATTTTAAATTTTGTGACTATATATTGTCCTCTTCTATATCACATGTATTTAGTTTGAACAATTCATCTGACTTATTAAGAAATATTTCTTTTTATAGTTTTTAGTTATTTAAGTATTATTTTGAAAAAAGATTAATAATTAACAAAATTTTATGGGACATAAGATCTTTTGGTTATATAGTTTTGGTAAAAGTGGTTTTCTCTTATTTTCCAAGTAAAAAATATTAACTAGTCCCTTTAAACTACTAATCATATAGAGATTGATCCTTACTTTGTTTATTTAAGAAAAGATGAAAGCCAGGTCACTCCAGGCATGCTACATTGTCGACAGACTTTTCAGCACTCCTACTAATTTATGGCTATTTAGCGGGAGCTAAAAAATACTCAGATGGCTGACAGTAGACATCTCAATGATTTATTCACAACATCTGCCATCCGACAACATAGGCTCCATTCAGGGACCAGCTTCTCATAAAACAGAGCTGCTCCCTAGTTCTTTCTCTTGTGCAAGTCAATATGGACACGGCCCCTCAGACTGGTATTGAAAGAGTGTGTCTCCCAAATGAATTGCCATGAATAAATTTACTTTTCTGAATCGTATCATATTTAGCCAAGTAGTTAATAGAAAAAAGAGAGGATGAAAGAATAATAAAAGGAAAAGGAAATCTACAAAATGAATTGCAGGACTCTTAACCCTTAGGATTTCTTAACCACTAGAAAATCCTGTAGCGTACTTTTATTTTTTAAGAGAGCAGTCTTCCATAATAAGTATCTGTGAATGTAATCTTGAAGGTCTGATATTTACTTGTAAGAAAGATGGTTGCAGGAAACTGACTATAATGACTTTCTATTACCTCAGGGGAAGTAAAGTGCATGTGAGCACATGTTTGTGGACTTAGTTCAGTGAGCTAATTATGATTTAATAAAAGAAAAAAATCATCTCAGGTTTCTACCAACCATAAAAATTAATATTAATAAAACCACAGATCATAAATAAGAATTATAATAATTAATCCATCCTAAAAGCAATTAGTTCTGAATACATTTATGAAATATTTAATTACTTATTAATTAATAACAATAAGGACCAGGCTCCAAATTTATATTAAAGTCTCCAAAAGGTGCATCTTCTCAGACACATGCATGCTTCAGACAAACCATAAGTTTTCAAAGACTGGGCATAATAAACCAAAAGCAAGTTTGAAGCTGTTTAAAAGAAACAATGCTTTGATTATTTCTGAGGTCGTAGCAAATCAGTTGGCACAGAATTAAACTTCTTAAACAAGTGAAACACAAAGAGCTCACCTATGAATCTTCCATTGCATTATTATGTAGTACTTGACACCAAGATGTGCTTAGGCTATGAGAACAGCCTCTAATTCCATCATGTGCCAACCAAGAAGTAAGATACAACAGTTTTCTTCTTTTCCCAAGAGAGTCCAGTACCTCATTGAGGTCCAGAACACCAATTCCAGAATCTGGGCTGAGATCCTAGCTCTGCAATTTACTTGCTGAGTGAGTCTACGGCCATACCACCCTGAACGCGCCCGATCTCGTCTGATCTCGGAAGCTAAGCAGGGTCGGGCCTGGTTAGTACTTGAATGGGATACTTGCTGAGTGACACTAGGCAAATTATTTTATTTCTTGGTCTTGTTTCATTTGTAAATGGAACTAATTTGTTTAGTTATAGGTTCTGACAAATGATTAAATTACTAAATGACTAAACGTGTGTGAAATCTTTGAACAGGGCCAGGTACATAATTACTGCTAGATAAGCAATAACCATCCTTACCACCAAATCTGGCATGAGAGGAAAACGCACATCATTCACATCATTGCGTCATGTACACACATGCGCAATTTTCGTCTCTCTCAAGCATTTCCTTTTACCTCTTTCTCTGAGCTCTTCTCTTACAGCCTTCCTTGGAATGTTCAACTACTCTTTTTTCATTCTCACATAAATTTTCAATGCTTCTCAATTCAGGAAACAATGACAATTCAGAATACTTAGCTAGATGAATGTAAATCTTCATAACAGATTCTTTTTTCATTGTTCTCTTCATTTTGGGGACGGGGTGTTGTCTGACTAGAATGACCATTTCTCTGTTATTGGGACATTCATAACCAGCTCTAAAAAATCCTCAGTCATTACCCCATACACACCACTCCATCCTACAACTGCCCCGCTCAGCTACACACATAGTTATTCTCAGTTCAAATTCAATTTGGGACTTTCCACCAGGATTTTTATTGGCCCAGTAGTATTTGCATTTACTTACATAGGTCAGGGTTGTTTGCTTCTAATACAATAAAAAAAAAAATGCCTGTGCTAGTTTCCAGTTTCTAGGACCATTATGTCTCTGTGTGGACCTGTAAGAAGCTGTCTTGTAGTTTCTCTTTCTGAAGTTTTATTCTACTATTTGTGTATTTACTGAAATAATATAAGCTAGAGGTAGGAAGAAGAGGACATCATCTTGAAAGTTATTACATAAAATCCCTCAAGGCGGAAAGAACAATGAAAGAAGCTGACAGCTCTACCATTACATCAAAAGTTTAGCCAGGGAGATCATGTAGGTGCACCTTGGGCAGGAAAAAGGCATGGCAGTCTCTGCACCTGGTGGCTGGCACTAGGGCCTGGATAGGACAGGACGAGATGAATAGGGGTACTGGGCATGAAATACCCCAGAAAAGGGGAAACCACTGCACATGTTTGTCCAGGGCAGAGTGAGGACCTCTTCCAGAAACCAGCATGCCTGAGGCCTATGGAAGGGAGCCATCAGGTCACTTAGGGGATTTACAGGAAGCAGTCTTTGTTCTGGCCCAGATTCAGCTGTATCTAGTTCAAGGGTAGTAGGCAAATCAAGTCAAAATGAAATCTATGGTCATCTACATCCCATTCAAACACCCTGCTCCTCCAGCTATAGAGGTTTTCCTTGTACCAGGGGTCAGGGTGTCTGGGCAGTCCAAATATGGTTCAGAGACATTCTCTGCACCCAGCCTCTGATGCCAGTATTACCACAGGCAGCCAGACAGGTGCAATGGAAATTGTCGTAGACTATATTTCTTGTGGACATAAAAGAATAATATAGAGGAAATGGAGGGAGGAAGGAAACAGATGAAAAAGAGACCACTACAAAACAAGCAAAAAATGCTATGTGAAGATCAAGCAATACTGCTACATACAAAAGTAGATAAACTCTATTAACTTTTAAAGAATTTTAGTAATAATTTCCGGTTACTACTTTCCCAACTTTGCAAGATTTTGCTAAAAATGTTAATTCTGAGTGTTACCAAATAAGGAAACAAATTGCAAATTGAAAATTTTAAGGGTGATTCAAAATATTTCTGTTTACATGTCCTTTTTTCCCCTTAAATTAGTTTATTTTTATGAATTCATTATTTTATAGCTGATTTTTAAAAGACAGAAATGAACAATGAATAGAGGGAAAAGTATCTTAATTCTTCTTTATTTTCTCTTTCTAGAAGTGAATTGCTATTTTCAGGGACATTTTCCTATGAGGGTCATAAATCATTCTGGCCTTCTTTGAGGGGGAATTCTCATGACATTTTTTTCTGCCTTGGCAATAATATTATAAATATTTGTTGCACAACTAAATATGCAACTAACTTAGCATCTTAAAATATTTCAATTTCATGCATTCACATGATTTACTTCATGGTCTGATTTGAACATTAATATAATGTCCTTGGTAAAAATGAAAAGAAAAAGAGTAGCAAAAATAATTATATATTATTAATGTACTAAAAATAAAATTAATAGGCCAAGAATATCCTTTTCTCAAAGTTCTAATAATGTTTAAAGATTAAAAAAATACAAGCTTTATGATATCTGTTAAAAATATTTTTGTAACAGATTAAAAATATTTATAAAATCAAATTAAGCATTTAACTCATAACGAAAACTCTTTAAATACAAATGTGTAGTCTTTACTAAAACTTTTTTATACTAATATTTAAATAAACCAGAAAATAATGTTGAGTCTGAATAATCTTTCAAGTTGATTAATAAAACAACATAGTTCATAATGTACTTTAATATTAATCACCAAAACAGAAGATTGTCAACTATATGTACTACCTAGAAAGTATACTAATGAGCAGTGTTCTACATATGTCCTCTATTACACATAAGGTAAAATCCTCCAAATACTTGGTTCCCACTTTTGTTAACTCAAAACACCACTTGGCAGCACAAGTGTTCTCTGTTGGCAATGAGTTGATTATTCCCTTGATTAAAGAAAAGAATTGGGAGAGCCTCAATCTATTTCTCTCTGATCTGAGAATCAGAAATTGGAAATCCCACAGCTTCAAGCTTGTAATGTCCATAAACTAAGTTCAATACAAACAAATATTTATTGGAAGCTTCTGTGTGCTGAGGACAGTATTATATAATATAGAGGCATAATGTGAATATATACAATAAGTTCCCTTCCTTGAAAAGAATCATTCAATAGATACTAAAATAACTATCACATAAAAATTAACCAAAGTTTATAACAGAACTACCAAAGTCAGATCAGGAGTTCTGGATATGAATACATGTACATTAATTTTAAATTTGACTTTCTCAATAGATTTAGTTTCTTATATCTCTATTCTTCCATTTTCTTCTTATTCTTATTTTCAAAGAAATTAAAAATAAAATATCCAATTGTCAATTTATCAGATAAGGGTTAGGCAAGGATTTTTTTAAAAAATGGAAGCACTGCAAATTTGGACCTATTATTGTAGTATGTTTAATACATTGTGTTCTTTATTTTCTTAATAATGTGATATTAACAAATTTAAAAAATAATGCTGACTGTTTCACATGCTCAGCTGGTAGATAGATGTAAATGGCTTTACATATAATAATAATTTTAAAAGCCAACACTTCTTTTAAGTGCCCAAGTGCTTTAAAACACACACTATGGGTACTAACAGTTGTTCAGCATGGGATGCACTTGGATAATCTATGGGTTATTAAAGGTTTCCTTCGTTTCTGAGTGTACTGATATACATGGGACACAGTTTGTGAGACTTATGGCTCTCAAAAGATAAATGCTACAAGCACAAACATAGCTGTGTATGCTTGTGGAATAGGATCCCTAATTACTGTGTTCAATTTACTCAAAGAAAATAGGTAATTTTGAGAGTTCTTGAGACAAAACACATAATTTAGTTAAATCTATTTTATAATGTGTGCAAAAATATAAGTATCATCCCAGATTTCCTTTAAGCATATGATTCTTTAGTAAGATCTGGATATATATAATAGATTTTAGTGGGGGGATTTGGTACATCATTGGAGAATTATTATCTATTGTACTTCAGTAGACTAGCCTTGGTTTTGTGTGTTTGTATATTTGTGAGTTTGTTTTGTGCTTAAAAGCCTTTTCTTCTATACCTATGTTAGAAAATGAAAACATTCTTCTCACTTCCATGTATAGTCTAAAAAGTTATATTGCTTGGATTTAGACAATATTTCTATAACTATAAAGTTCTTGTCCTATTTATCCCACCCAATTTTTTGAGGATCTAATTTTCTGAAGTATGTAAAACTAAAAGAACTATACACTTGTAAATTATAATGCTCAACATTTTGATGAATAAATCTTAAAATATATTTTTTGTTAAGTATCATACAGCAAAACTATTCTAGACCTTAAAAGAAAAAATAGTACTTTAAAAAGTTAGCAAAGTGGGAGCTAAAAAATTTTTAAACCTCTGCTTTTCAGTGCAAACACATATTTCATCGAACTGTATTTAAACTAGAGAATGAATAAAAATTTACACAAAACAACATTACCTGGCTGAAGTTAGTAGGAAAAAGAGGGAGGAAAGGAAACTGCTTAAAGGTGAAGAAACAGCAAAAGCATGTTAACAAGGCTATTTTGTATCCTTTCCTGCTGCAAAATTTATGTTCATAATGACAATATCAGGAAGAAAAAGAAAGGAAGATTGCAGGAAAAGTGTGAGTAAAAAACATCTGAACTTATCAGAAAGGGTAGAGAAGTACGTAACAATTCAGAGTCCGGCTCTGAAGCCTGCGAGGCTAAGTTCCTAGTGATCCTGCACTTTTGTTGCAGGTGTTCCATTATGGTCATGTTCCTAAAATCCTAAATTTGCAACATTTGTCATTTTATTTTTCTTTGATTTAGAATGCCATATATTCCTTCATTTATTTATTTATTTATTTATTTATTTATTTATTTATTTAACAAAAGAGACAGAGATAGGAACAGACAGACAGGAAGGGATAGAAATGAGAAGCATCAATTCTTCTCTGCAGTACCTTAGTTGTTCATTGATAGCTTTCTCATATGTGCCTTGACCCAGGGGCTGCAGCTGAGCCAGTGACCCCTTGCTCAGGCCAGCAACCTTGGGCTTCAAGCCAGTGACTTTTGGACTCACACTAGCCACCATGGAGTCACGTCTATGATCCCATGCTCAAGCCAGAGACCCAATGCTCAAGTTGGTGGACCTGCGCTCAAGCCAGTGAACTCGGGGTTTCGAACCTGGGTCCTCTGCTTCCCAGGCCAATGTTCTATCCACTGTGCCACCACCTAGTCGGGCTCAATTATAATTTAATCGGTATTAAACATTGAAAACTTACTCTGGACAAAGCATTGAGGATATAACGATGAACAAGATAAACATAGTCCCTGCCTTGTGATGTGTCATTTTACAATTTAAGATTAGAGTGGGCGAATATAGCCTTAACATAAATAATATCAAATATAATAAATGCTTCACAAAGATACCTTAGAAACTTTGGTAGAGCTTAACAGAGCAACCTGACTTAGTCTGATGCATCAAAGTAAGACTTTCCTAAGCATTTATATTTAATCTGAGTTCTGAATGTGAAGTGTGTTAATCAATTTACTCATGATGGAGAAGGAGAGGAGAATGAATCCAAAGGCTTAGAAGAGGAGAAAAAGAGTATGCTCAACAAATTAAACAAAACTCAGAGTTGCTGAAGCAAAGAGAGAAAGCAAATTGATATAGTCCAATAAGTAAGAAGAGAAATGGAGGCAGGAAATAGAAGACATTGTAAATTTGGCAAAGAATCTAGATGAATAGAAGGCATTAACAAACAACAATCCCAGTGTTTTAAGCTGAGGATTAATATGAAAAGATATACTTATTTAAAAAATAATTCTGAAAGCACTGTGAGACCAAATGTACAGAATAAGGTGGAGGTAGATTCAAGGAGACCAATCAGATAGCTAATAGAGTAGTTTAGGAAGATTTCCATGGCTTGGGAAGCATTATAGTAGTGTGAATGTAAGCAAGAAAACAGATGAGATCATCTTTTTAGGAAATGAATAGATGAGATCAGAAGAAGGAAAGAATCCAGAATTATTCAGAGGCAAGAATATGGAATTTAATGTACCTGTGTAACATCTAACTGAATATGCTCAATGATTGGTCAATAAATAAATGGTCTGAAACTCAGAAGAAAGATCTGGACCAGAGAGATATTCACTTGAGAGAAATATGACACAAATGGTAATGAAGCTCTCTCAGATAATAAGATTGTTAAGGGAGAGAGTTTAAAGTAAGGGGGGAAAACGCATAAGACAAAGCTAATGAGTATTTCTGCTTTATAAGAATTAACTATAAGAAGAAAGTTTAATAATGGTAAAGATGAGGATATATAATAAAGATGAAAAATAGAAAAACCACAGTTGTGGTATCATGGAAGTCTAAGAAGAGACAGTTTAGAGAAGAAAATAATAGCAAACAATATTACAATACTGACAAACAATAACTAACATTTTTAAATGTTCCACACTCTAATCAGTGCTACCCCAAATTTTCATGTTATGCATACATTATAAATGATAATATTAGTGTAGCACACTTGGATCAAAAAAAGTCAGACTGGGGACAAGGAGGTTTGAGTATGTGGGGCAAAAGAACTCGTTACTCAAGAATCCAGCCTGAGAAAATAATGAATTTCTGTATATTTCAACACATTTTGTCACCAAGTTCTCATTGCTGTACTTTGTTCCTTTTTGAATCAGATATGTTTTTCCAAAGCCCTCAGTAGAAAGAAAGAGAGAAATCTGTACTCCTGTGAAATCCCCAGACATACCTACTATACCTTTCTTTTTTAATTGACTCATCTTCTTCCTGGTAGTGAGGGAAGGATTCTCTTCCTAGTGTTATATGGATGGTTGAACACATGACACCTTACACTGGGCAAATGAGATTTACAATGTTTATTAGTCCCATCTACTCACAGTAGAGGAGGAAGAGAATTTCACAGACCAAACAGGGCCATATGAAGATTGGGCCAGAGGCTGCAGGAGGTTGGCTTTGCAGTATCAGGAGAGTAGAGGGCCCCTGTTTCCATGAGAAGAATGTGTTTGGCTTGTTTGAATAATTCTGGGAGCTGAAAGGGATCTGGAGACTGCTACTCAGATGTGTAGGAACTGCACCTGGTCATTGTGATAAGAAAGTTGTTTGGCTGAGGACGTTAGCCTCAGGAGCAGAGTTGGGAGGGGCACTTGTGTCTAAAACATTCATGTCCTTGCAGTTCTACCTAAATGTCAAGGCACATGTGATATTATTGGGTTTTAACCTTAGATCCCAATGAAAAACTAGAGAGGAAAACCTGCCTATGTGGAAGTGAACATTGACTGTCTCTGAATACCCTGAACCTTAAACACTGGGTGTGGACTCCCTACCTCTCTCACTTCTACTTTCTTCCCCAGTCCCTGTGACGGCTTTCCAACAAAGAACAGAAAGCCTTGGACTGAATTGTTTCTTCCCTATAACATGAAAGAATGTTTTCAGCTGAGCCCTCCAGTCTTGGTTCTTGAAAAGCTAAAAGGAAAGAAAAAAGGATTTAAAAAATCTTCTCTGAAGATAGAAGCCAGTCTTAAAAGCATTTTGTCTAACCAAAAGGTTAAGTACCCATCAGCTTTTGTCTTGAGGAGACAAACATAGGAGTTTATGTGGTGAGGACTTGCAAGAACAGATTTTTGGTGAGGATTAAAGAGCATTGGTCTAATATTTTTCAGCCTGTATATATTATCTTAGAATATCTGCTGTATTCTCGAGTTTTGAACATCTTGCATATAAATATAATATATCCTGATTATGCACCCAGAAATCACTTAAAATTTTTTCTAGAGTCTTGGACCTTTTCCATCATTTAATTATTTTGAGGATTTGTAACTGAGTCTACAGATGGTTGTGCTCCCTTCAGAGTTACAGATGATAGGAAAGTCAGACAGCTGAATGCCAGAGAGCGCTCGAGTGTTTGGTGAGAAGCAGAGGTAAGGATAAGGAATCCCACTTGGGATATATTAATTTTGAAATGTTATGAGATGACAAAAACGTCTAGTCTGGGTTCAGAAAAGAGGTCAGTCTTGGAAGAAAAGATTGAAAGTCCTCAATTAATAAAGAATAGTTACAGGCACATGAATAAATGGAATTTCCCAGGAGATCACAAGTGAAATGAGAAGGGAGCATAAGCCCCAAGAGCATGAGAGGAAGTTTCCCTGAGTCTGTACCACTGAGAGAGAATGCACTAATATTTACCTCCCAGATTTTCCAGGGTTATCATGAGCACATACCCCTGTCTCAGGAGTCAGGTTGTTTATAAACATGTGCTCTTGCTATGTTGGTGTTTCCTCTTGGTCACCATCTGCCTGGACTTTACCAAACAAACTATTTCATCTTATTGTCCGTTGCCTTTGAATAGTATTAGAAAATGATCACAACCTGCACTTCAGATTCTCTAGCTATAGAATCCAAAATTCTCACCCAACTCATACCTCCACTTTTATATTAGATCTCCTGTGACAGTGATAATGTATCTCCAGAATATTCACTAACAAATATTTACAGTACTGATACCTGAAGTCCCAAAAATGGGTCCATATCTCAGATATGCATGAAAAATATCTACAATAGTTTGATTCTCAAATTGAGTATGTTATGCATCTTTGGCCTAACAGAGAAAGCATAACTTTTAATTATAAATTTACATTTTAATTATAATAACATTTTCCAAATTTTTTCTCTGCTTCAAATTTGTGAAATTTGCACAGAACTTGTAACATCATGCATTTCTAGAGTCTAATTTATAATAGCACTGCAGGAGTTCATTGCTAGTCCCACATGACTCATAAGATTAAGGAAACACAAAATGGTGTCAGTGTGTGCTTTGTTTTGAACATGTTAACTAAACATTACAAGAGCAGATTAGAAAAGCAATTCCTCTACTTAGTTGAGTAATTGCCCACTTGAATCTCTAAAGATTCGTTATTGTAACATGAACTATAAGATTTCCACTAAGAGACTTAAATGAGTCAATAAAAGGTTATGTTTATATACGTTAACATCACTTGAAAGAATAATATTAACATTGACTCTCAAGCAATGCCTATACTTGCCCCATGAAAAGTATTTTTCTAGGAAATATGCTGCTTTTTACTTCAGTGTTCTTCTAAATATACAGCAAATGTGACCATTAAAAATCACTTTCAATATCTTTTAATTTAATTGTAATAAAGAGAAGCCAGTATTAAATTTATTGATATGGAAGAGATCTTGTTTAATGCCATGCTGCTAATATTGGCCTTTCAATTTATAGATGCAGAAAGCTTCCAAAGAATATAACTAATGTGTTATTTCAACACTGTTGTTTTTAATCTGGCAAAGTACCTATTAACAAGAAAGGGGTTTAACACTATTCTTTTCAGTCTATTCTTAGCAAACAAAATGATGCATGTCATTGAATTTGCAAAATCAAAATGCACTTTGCTAGTATAAAAATATGAATTCTTATTTCCTATGGAAGATTCTAGATTGCTATGTATACTATTATTTGTAATAAAACTTAGTTTAAAAGTTTTCATAGTCTCAGATGAAACTTCTCTTTACTTGTACTATAAAATAATGTAATGAAATATGTCACATGAGTTAAGAGTTATAAATCAGAAGTGGAAACAAAAAAATGCTCTACTATAATATATGAATAATAAGAACACTATAACTTTTAATTTTGATGAACATCTAATCATGTATCCAAAAACTGAGAATGTTCTCCTAGACCCAGTTTAGTATAACCTGTTCCTTTATTTATTTTAAAAAGAACGTTAATAAAGAATTTTACTAGTATTTGAAATTATTTATCTGTGTAGAGTAAAGGCCTTTAGTTTTTACACCAATCTCCAGCAATTCAATTTCTTACAAAATTAGAATATTTTGGTGCCAAAGAGAAGATTTCAGTGCAGTCACTTTGGGTTAATTCAAATTCTCTGCCCTGTGTCACCAATGGAGACCTAATCTTTGGATATCTATCAGGGAGCCTTCAAGTAAGCAGAATTGGGACATTTGGTTTAGAATAATCGTTACCTACAATTTGAAGAATTCTTAGGAACTCCATTCTAGGAGCCAAAATCTAGAAATTTGAACGATGATTAGGATATTCAACTAAAACCAGAAAGGTTGAGCAGATTTAGAGCCAGATTGGTGTCCTTATTTCTGAGAACATCTGAGTTCTTAATTACTCTATAAAGGTAATTTATAGACTTGTTATGAAGATTCACACTCTTTGTAGGTCACTCCTGCTGGTTTCTGGAGATGACAAGGATTCAAATCTCAAATTGTTATTATGACTTATTTGGCAACTCATTCCCTGACATTTCTCAGGTATCAGGGTCTAATGAAGATGAGATAAATCCAACAACCACCTTCAAACAGTACTCCCACATTCCTCAAAACCTTGGGTACTGAATGTGGTCCAGGACTAGCTTTGGTTTTAGCAAATAAGTGCAGTGATTACATAAAATTACTTATTCCTGGTAATAAAGAGAAAGGACCAAGGAGGTTTACTCCAGCAGGTGTATTTTCTCCCTAGGATCTTCCTCACTATAAATTGTTAAGTTTTATGGAAGGGAGAAGGGTGAAATATTTTTCCCCAAGTATGAAGGAATGAATTAAACACTAAGGCCAAGTAAGTATGCAGAATGATATGCTGAAGGAGAGGAGTAGAAAGAAATGAAAATTGATGTCACTGGAAAAAAGAGAAAAGAAATTTTATTCTTCAAATACTAGAAAAGAATGATAGTATTTCAGTGATTATATGTTAAGAATAAAGAAGCCTGGTCTTTTAAATCAATTGATCTTTAATAAGTATTTTCAGACTGTGTAGATTCTTCTTTTATTTAAAAACAAATAACAGTAAGAAATATGTTGTACATACTGTCTAGATGCTCAACAAATTCTTCCTGAAAACAGAATGATGTCATTTTTTTGCATCTTATCTGAGTCCAGGTCTCTTGCTTCTGGCCAATGAAAGTGGGTGAAAAGAATATATGTACTTCCTGACCTATCTCAAGAGTCTCTTTTTGATGCTTTTTAGGGACCATGAGCTTAAATTATCAGCACCACAAAATAAAACTAGACTAAATTCCTGGGTATCTGCTTGAAGGTAAAAAAACAAGAAAAGTCAAATCCAATACACATTAAACTATGACAGAAGCAAGAAATGAATCCTTTGCTGTTAGTATGATTTCATGCTTTATTTTTAACCATGACTAATTCATAAACTAGTATTATGTGAGGGTTACTGTGATAATAAAGACCTAAAATATTTGTTATATGTTTAGAGAACAGATGATGGACAGCAGGAAAACTGGTATTAAAATTAGAAAGATGGGTCTGACCTGTGGTGGCACAGTGGATAAAGCGTCGACCCGGAACACTGAGGTCACTAGTTCAAAACCCTGGGCTTGCCTGGTCAAGGCACATATGGGATTTGATGCTTCTTGCTCCTCCCCCCCTTCTCTCTCTCCCCCTTTTCACTCTCTCTTCTTTCTCTAAAATTAATAACTAAAAATATTTTCTTAAAAAATTAAGAAGATAATGATCCATATGATGAAGAGGCAAGCATTTGGTCCAACTGTTGAATGTAGTAACTTGAAAGGCAGACTGTCTATTCAGCTAGAAACACTTGGGGATATGGTTGAGAAAAAAATCAAAGCAGTAGTACATTTTGAACATTATTGACTGCTTTTAACAAAGTATTACCATCAAAGAGAGAAACTTGAGAATAAATTGGCCATTTGCAAGCAGAATAAAAGAAAATAGTCTTGAAATTCTGTGCCTTGTAAAGTTGGAAAAGCTAGTTGCTTATAGGCTCCCAGCAATTGGTGATGACATTTTAAAAGGATTAAACAAAGGCCAAGTGAAATGACTCATGAATAAAATCATCATGGCTAAAATCAATGTTTAGGCATTGATAGCCTGTCTACTCATTGTCCTCGATAGGTGGTCACCCTTAAATAAGGAGTAAAATAAATCAGTAAAAAGAAATGAAATAAAGATATATGAGAACTACATCTGGAAAAGAACTTTGGCTATATGATTATTGGCACATGTAAAATTAGAATAATACTAATCAACAATAAACTGTCTTGAGATAATTTTATTGCCAAAAATCACATATTTTAACTAAAGAAGACTTTGATTTCAGACTTAAAACAGACAAATAAATAATAATAAAACTTTGAGACCCAATTTTCTATCAGCATGAGGCAGACTTTGAATGCTGTGCAGCCCCAAAGAAGGTATTCTTTCTAATATTCACTTCAGATGTAGCCGTAAAGAGAAATGGACTAAGAGTAGTCTCTAAATGAATGGATCAGGGGCCATAGAGAAGATAGAAAAAAATATTTCTTCCAGAAAAATAAATTAGAGTCTAGTCTATGTCTCCACCTCATGCTCAAGGTAGTGGACCTTCATAAAAGTCTTCCCAATGGGATTTGAGAAATGTAATGGGCAAGTGTCCACTGTGTGGCTTTATTTTTTTTTTCTTTTTCTGAATGGGAAATGTTATTTTCTCTATGTTCCAGCATTGGCAGTGTGTGTGTATGTGTGTGTGTGTGTGTGTGTGTGTGTGTGTGTGTGTGTGTGTGTGTGTGTGAGAGAGAGAGAGAGAGAGAGAGAGAGCAAGAAGTAGCTAAAGAGCTTGTTTTTTTATTGATAGTTCATGTTTTGCCAAAACTATCATACCTGGACTGTTCTCAAAAGGACTGCACATTACAAAAGGCACAGCATTTTGAGCTTGATACAGTCACTGGAAAGAACTTTGATGTTTTTCCCCTTTAGGGAGGAAATGAGTATATTATATGTGAGAAGGAAGAAATAAAATTAATATCATGATCAAAAGGGTAGACCCTTGGCATTCTACAAAATGTATCATTGATCCATTTCCTCCATTGTCACTATTTCCATTAAATCTTCATTACCTCTCAATTCTAAAGCATTCTCCACACAAATTACAGAGCAATTTCACAGGTGTGATTGTGTTCTCTATTTATAATCATTCCAGAAATTTCACTGAATGGTTTATTTCAAATTAGCAAAGAGTATAAAGATTCAAATTGCTTTTGACTACTTCCTATACCTCAAAGTTTTCTAGTATATTTGAATCACTCCTTAATTTCATTTCTCTGTTTGGAAATTTTTCATTCATTTTGTAAGGCTCCTTGAGTGCGGAGGTTTCCAGTTGTCTCTGGGGGAGGAATTATGAAATCATATCTGTTTCTGTCTTAATGTTATTGAAAACTGAATACTGACTTCTGATTAAATTCTTTAATGTTTTGAATTAACCTACAAAAATAAACTTCTCTTGGCTCTCCCTTCTGGGAGTATGCCTGCTCCTTTCCCTTCCTTCTCTCCTTCTCCTCTTTTTCACTCTCAGCTGCATTTTTCTTGCCCCTCTTTTCCCTAAGCTCGAAGGGGCCCGTGATAATTGCAACCAGGGAAGCAGTGGGCAGCAACAGCTCATCCTGGGCCAACTGGCTGAACCTGTCTCCCAGGTCCCCTTTAAAAATATATTTATTTTTCTTTGTCATTAATGCAGTGAGATGAGATCAAATTATCTATAAACTCCACTTCAACAACAAGTGATGTCTTTTGAACCCAATCATGAAATATTTAAGACAAGCTCACTTTTTAATGTAGAACTGGGTTTTATAATGAGGTGTCATTCTTCAGAAACCAGACATTTTTTTTATGCTAACTCTGTACTTATTTCCTTAGCAATGTCAAAGAGACTTGCCTGGAACATTTTATATGACTCAGTATTTATAGCAGTGACAGTCAAAGTCCAAGGTTTCCTTCACATTTCCTCAACTTATTTAGATTCCAAGATATCTGCCACCAAGCACATTTAAAGGTTTCCAGTGATGAGTCTACAAATACAAACTGTGAACCTGCAATAAATGGCGCTATGCTAAAGGCTCACAGATTCAAAAGCTAGAACACAGTACAATTTAAAAAGCAACTACCATGCTGAAATTTTTCTATTTTGTTGGAGATAAAAGATCAAAACAAACTAGTGCAATTGAAGTGCCAAATGAGTGATAACAAAAATATATTTCTACAATGCTTTAATCTTCATTAAAACTACATCAGCTAGAAAGAGTTATTATGCCCCCTTCCTTTTTTCAGATCCATTTCTATTTGGGTCCAATATAGGTGTGTTTCTCCATTGCCTTGGCTCAGGGAGAAATAATGATTGAACGAGAAATTAGAGACATACTTAGAGGTCCAGGATCCACTTTCGGATTCCTATGATTATCCCAAAATAATATGAGGATTATCTGCATGAGGTTAAATCTAGTGTGGACTGAGCAGAGTCTTGGGAAATATAATAGGAATCACTTATGCTGAACCAGACAACATACTGACTGCAAATGATAAGAGATACTCTCTCAACACCAGTGGGAAAACAGTGTGGTTCTCAGCGTGAGGAAGACATAGAGTTCACTAGTTGGCTACTACAGCCCTTATAAGATGCTCCGGTGCCGGCCACGGGCAGGGCCTCTCAAGTGCAGCTTGGATGCTTACTCTGTTCCTGTCTACTTGGTCCTTTGTTTCAAAATCATACAGACTACCAAACCCTGTCCCTATGACTCATTCCCTGTCCATGTCTGTTTAACTTAGTTTTTCATTTCTTATTTTCAGTACTGTTTTCTTAATGCTAGATTCACTATTTCAAAATTGTGCTGCTGTATTAAGCTTCCTCCAACTGGTATCTCTGCCCCATATCTCTCCAACTTCACACACCCGACATTGGCACACTTCCTAACACTCAGAGACTAAGCTTCTTAGCATAGAATTGTTCCTATCCAACAGTCCTCATCTCTTACCACCCCATGCTCTTCAGTAGGATCTAAACACACAAGAAACTTTGAAAACATTCTCTCCATCTAAATGGTGCTCTAAAGCAGTGGTCCCCAACCTTTTTTGGGCCACGGACCGGTTTAATGTCAGAAAATATTTTCATGGACCAGCCTAATTTAGGGTGGGATGGATAAATGTATCACGTAACCAAGACAAGCATCAAGAGTGAGTCTTAGACGGATGTAACAGAGAGAATCTGGTCATTTTTTAAAAATAAAACATCATTCAGACTTAAATATAAATAAAACGGAAATAACGTAAGTTATTTATTCTTTCTCTGCGGATCGGTACCAAATGGCCCATGGACTGGTACCAGTCCACGGCCCGGGGGTTGGGGACCACTGCTCTAAAGCTTATGTCTTCGCTTGTGTTTCCACTACTTGGGATGATTTTTTCCTCTTTTCTGTATGGAAATAATCAAATGTCCATATATTTTTTAAAAATCCCACACTGTTCTATTAGAAAGAGTTAATGCCACTTCCCTCAGTAATTTGTGCATATGTTAAGCATACTTATTCTAACGTTATCAAAGTTCATTTAAATTTTCATTTATAAATATGTGGATCCCATTATATGTTAATGTTCTCAAAGTCAGAGCTAACAAAACCCAATAGCTATACTGTCCCACTACAAAGCAAAATTCATTTTTCCACCTTTAGAGACTATTTATATCTTATCAAATATGCCTGCATCTTTTGTCATGATATATTTTTATCTTGAAATATTCTGGCTTGTTTTCCATATATTAAATTTTTCTAATTATTCTAAGATTCTGTTCAACTGTCATTCCTATTAGGAAACAAGTGTTGCATGATGATTGACACAAGATTGTTCTAGAACCCTGTTTCAAAAAAGGATTAACAATTTCCTCCTCTATCCTTCCATAGCACTGTATATCAACAAGAACCCAGAGTATTGTTATTATCAAAGAAAATAAGCCTAATATAGTGGATAAAAGCAGTGGCTCTGGAAACAGATAGACCTAAACATAAATCATAACCCAACCAAGTATTAACTTTAAACTTGGGAAAATTATTAACTTTGTTAAGACTCAATTTCCTGAGAAAACTGGTTTCATATTAGTGCACATATATATGTGTGTTGCATTTATTAAATAAACACAATTCTTGGCCCTGACTGGTTGACTCAGAGGTAGAGCGTCAGCCCAGCATATGGATGTTGCGGGTTCAATTCCCGGTCAAGGCACACAAGAGATGTGATCATTTGCTTCTCTACTTCTCCCTCTTCACTTCTCTATCTATTTTCCTCCCACAGCCAGTGGCTGGATTGGTTCAAGCTTTGGCCCTGAGAGCTGAGGATAACAGGGTTGGTCCAAGTGCAACCACCTCAAGACCTAAACATAGTTCGATTGATTCCAGCATCTGCCAGGTGGATCTTGGTCGGCACATATGCGAGTCTGTCTCACTATTTCTTTTCTCACTTAAAAAACAAACAAACCATAAGTCTTTTTTTAAATTGATTTTAATTTATTGTGTTTACATAGATTCTAGTGTTGTCCCAAATGCATCTCCCCTTCTTCATATTCCTCTCAAAATCTCCCTACCTTCCTCCCCATAGCGTCCTCCCCCCTTCCCTTCAGGTTTATCCCCTCCTATCATTCCCCTTCCATCTGTCCTCTTTTCCTCTGGTCCCTCTGATCTCTCCTCTGTCTCAATTCTGTTCCTCAGTTCATATTGTTCATTGGGTTCCTCAAATGAGTGAGGTCATATGATATTTTCCTTTTTCTGCTTGGCTTATTTCACTTAACAATACTTTCCAGATCCATCCATGTTGTCACAAAAGGTAAGGTTTCCTTCTTTTTTATGGCCCCATAGTATTTCATTGTATATGTGTACCACTGCTTTTAAATCCACTCATCCACAGATGGACACTGGGGCTGTTTACAGATCTTTGCTATTATGAACAATTCTGCCATAAACATGGGGGTTCATTTCTCCTTTTGAAACAGTCTATGGTGTTCTTGGGATATATTCCTAAAAGTGGGGTAGCTAGGGCAAAAAGGAGTTCGATTCTTAATTTTTTGAGGAATCTCCATACTGTTTTCCACAGTGGCTGCACCAGTCTGCATTACCACCAGCAGTGCAGGAGGGTTCCCCTTTCTCCACATCCTCACCATCACTTATTCTGTGTTGTTCTGTTGATGAGCGCCATTCTCACTGGTGTGAGGTAGTATCTTATTGTGGTTTTAATTTGCATTTCTCTAATGATTAGTGATGTTGAGCATTTTTTATATGACTATTGGCCATCTGTATGTCCACTTTGGAGAAGAATCTATTCATTTCTTTTGGACATTTTTTGATTGGATTGTTTATCACCTGGTGTTGAATTTTACAAGTTCTTTATAAATTTTGGTTATTAACCCCTTATCAGATGTATTGGTGAATATGTTCTCCCATTGTGTATTTTGTCTTTCTATTCTGTTCTTATTGTCTTTAGCTGTGCAAAATCTTTTTAGTTTGATATAGTCTCATATGTTTATCCTGCCTTTTATTTCACTTGCCAATGGAGATAAATCAGCAAATATATCGCTGCAAGAGATGTCGGAGACCTTATTGCCTATGTTTTCCTCTAAGATGCTTATGGTTTCACGGCTTACATTTTAGTTTTTTATCCATTTTGAGTTTATTTTTGTGAATTTTGTAAGTTGGTGGTCTAGTTTCATTTTTTTTGCAGGAGCTGTCCAGTTTTCCCAACATGATTTGTTAAAGAGGCTGTCTTTACTCCATTGTATGCTCTTACCTCATTTGTCAAATATATGTTGTCCATAAAAATGTGGGTTTATTTCTGGGTTCTCTGTTCTGTTCCATTGATCTATATGCCTGTTCTTATGCCAGTACCAAACTGTTTTGAGTACAGTGTCCTTGTAGTATAACTTGATATCAGGAAATGTGATACCTCCCACTTTATTCTTCCTTTTCAAGATTGCTGAGGCTATTCGTGTCCTTTTTTGGTTCCACATAAATTTTTTGAATATGTGTTCTATATCTTTGAAGTATGTCATTGGTATTTTAATTGGTATTGCATTGAATTTATAAATTGCTTTGGGTAATATAGACATTTTAATGATGTTTCTTTTTCCTAACCATGAGCACGGTATATGCTTCCACTAGTTTGTATCTTCCTTGATTTCTTTTATCAATGTTTTATAACTTTCCAAGTACAAGTCTTTAATCTCCTTGGTTAAATTTACTCCTAGGTACTTTATTTTTCTGGTTGCAATAGTGAAGGGGACTGATTCCGTAATTTCTCTTTCTGACAGTTTATTGTTGGTGTATAAAAAAGCTTCTGATTTCAGAATATTAATTTTATATCCTGCCACCTTGCAGAATTCATTTATCAGGTCCAGTAGTTTTTTTACTGAGACTTTAGAGTTTTCTATATACAATATCATATCATCTGTAAATAATGATAGTTTTTCTTTTCCAATTTGGATGCCTTTTATTTCTTCTTCTTGTCTGATTGCTGTGGCTAGGACTTCCCAAACTATGTTGAATAAGAGTGGTGAAAGGGGGTACCCCTGCCTTGTTCCTGATCTTAAGGGGATTGCTTTTAATTTTTGCCCATTGAGTATGATGTTGGTTGTGGGTTTGTCATAGATGGCCTTTATCATGTTAAGGTATGTGCCCTGTATTCCTACTTTGCGAAGAGTTTTGATCATGAATGGGTGCTGGATTTTATCAAATGCTTTTTCTGAATCTATTGAAATTATCATGTGGTTTTTCTTCTTTCTTTTTTTTATGTGATGAATTACATTGATTGATTTGCAAATATTGTAACAGCCTTGCCTCCCCAGAATAAGTCTCACTTGATCATGGTGTATGATTTTTTTTCATATATTGCTGGATCTGGTTGGCTAATATTTTGTTGAGGATTTTAGCATCTAGATTCATCAGGGATACTGGCCTATAACTTTTTTTCTTTGAGTTGTCTTTGCCTGGTTTTGAAATCAGAATTATGTCACCTCATAAAAGGAGCTTGGAAGTCTTCCTTCTTCTAGAAATTTTTGAAATAGCTTGAGAAACATAGGAGTTAGTTCTTTTTTGAATATTTGGTAGAATTCACTTGTGAAGCCATCAAGTGAATGGGCCCTGGGCTTTTGTTTGTTGGTAGATTTTTAATAACTGTTTCTATCTCATTTGTTGTAATCAGTCTGTTTGGGTTTTCTGATTCTTTCAGATTAATTTTTAAAATATTATATGTTTCAAGGAATGTGTCCATTTCATCTAGGTTGTCTAATTTTTTGGCATACAGTTCTTCATAGTAATTTCTTACACTCATTTGCCTTTCTGTTGTGTCAGTTGTTATTTGTCCACTCTCATTTCTAATTTTATTTATTTGAGCTCTCTCTCTCTTTATTCTTGGTGAGTCTGGTTAAAGGTTCATCAATCCTGTTTACCTTTTCAAAGAACCAGCTCCTGATTTCATTGATCCTCTGTATTATTAATTTAGCTTCTATGTCATTTATTCCCACTCTGATCTTTATTATTTCCTTCCTTCTACTACGTTGGACTTTACTTGCTGTTCTTTTTCTAGTTCTTTTAGATGCAGCGTTAAGTTGTTTATTTAAGCTTTTTCTAGCTTCTTAAGGAATCCCTGTAATGCTATGAACTTCCCTCTCAGTACTGCATTTGCTGTGTCTCATAAATTTTCAGTTGTTGTATGTTCATTATTATTCATTTCTAGAAGATTTTTTATTTCTTCTTTGATCTCATTGTTAACCCATTCATTTTTTCTTTTTTCTGAAACTGGAAATGGGGAGAGACAGTCAGACAGACTCCCGCATGTGCCTGACCGGGATCCACCCGGCACGCCTACCAGGGGGCAACTCTCTGCCCACCAGGGGGTGATGCTCTGCCCCTCCAGGGGGTCGCTCTGCTGTGACCAGAGCCGCTCTAGCACCTGGGGCAAAGGCCAAGGAGCCATCCCTAGCACCCGGGCCATCTTTGCTCCAAAGGAGCCTCGCTGTGGGAGGGGAAGAGAGAGACAGAGAGGAAGGATAGGGGGAGGAGTAGAGAAGCAAATGGGCACTTCTCCTGTGTGTCCTGGCCGGGAATCGAACCTGAGACTTCTGCACGCCAGGCCGATGCTCTACCACTGAGCCAACTGGCCAGGGCAACCCATTCATTTTTTTTTTAAATAAATTTTTATTAATGGTAATGGGATGACATTAATAAATCAGGGTACATATATTCAAAGAAAACATGTCTAGGTTATTTTGTCATTAAATTATGTTGCATACACCTCGCCCAAAGTCAGATTGACCTCCGCCACCCTCTATCTAGTTCTCTGTGCCCCTCCCCCTCCCCCTAACTCTATCCCTCCCTACCTCCCATGTCCTCCCTCCCCCCCCCCAACCCTTGGTAACCACCACACTCTTGTCCATGTCTCTTAGTCTCATCTTTATGTTCCACCAATGTATGGAATCATGTAGTTCTTGTTGTTTTCTGATTTACTTATTTCACTCCTTATAATGTTATCAAGATCCCACCATTTTGCTGTAAATGATCTGATGTCATCATTTCTTATGGCTGAGTAGTATTCCATAGTATATATGTGCCACATCTTCTTTATCCAGGATTCTATTGAAGGGCTTTTTGGTTGTTTCCATGTCTTGGCCACTGTGAACAGTGCTACAATGAATATGGGTCTACATGTGTCTTCACGTATCACTGTTTCTGAAGTTTTGGGGTATATACCCGGTAGAGGGATTGCTGGGTCATAAGGTAGTTCTATTTGCAGTTTTTTGAGGAACCACCATACTTTCCTCCATAATGGTTGTACTACTTTACAGTCCCACCAACAGTGAATGAGGGTTCCTTTTTCTCCACAGCCTCTCCAACATTTGCTATTATCCGTCTTGTTGATAATAGCTAATCTAACAGGGGTGAGGTGGTATCTCATTGTAGTTTTGATTTGCATTTCTCTAATAACTAATGAAGCTGAGCATCTTTTCATATATCTGTTGGCCATTTGTATCTCTTGCTGGGAGAAGTGTCTGTTCATGTCCTCTTCCCATTTTTTTATGGGATTGTTTGTTTGTTTGTTGTTGAGTTTTATGAGTTCTTTGTAAATTTTGGATATTAGGCCCTTATCTGAGCTGTTGTTTGAAAATATCATTTCCCATTTAGTTGGCTGTCTGTTTATTTTTATATCAGTTTCTCTTGCTGAGCAAAAACTTTTTATTCTGATGTAGTCCCATTCATTTATCTTTGCCTTCACTTCTCTTGCCATTGGAGTCAAGTTCATAAAATGTTTTTTAAAACCAAGCTCCATGATTTTAGTACCTATGTCTTCTTCTATGTACTTTATTGTTTCAGGTCTTATATTTAGGTCTTTGATCCATTTTGAATTAATTTTAGTACACGGGGACAGGCTGTAGTCGAGTTTCATTCTTTTGCATGTGGCTTTCCAGTTTTCCCAACACCATTTGTTGAAGAGGCTTTCTTTTCTCCATTGTATGTTGTTTGCCCCTTTATCAAAGATTATTTGACCATATATATGTGGTTTTATTTCTGGGCTTTCTATTCTGTTCCATTGGTCTGAGTGTCTATTTTTCTGCCAATACCATGCTGTTTTGATTATCATGGCCCTATAATATAGTTTAAAGTCAGGTATTGTAATGCCCCCAGCTTCATTCTTTTTCCTTAGGATTGTTTTGGCTATTCGGGGTTTTTTATAGTTCCATATAAATCTGATGATTTTTTGTTCCATTTCTTTAAAAAATCTCATAGGGATTTTGATGGGAATTGCATTAAATTTGTATATTGCTTTGGGTAATATGGCCATTTTGATTATATTTATTCTTCCTATCCAAGAACAAGGAATATTTTTCCATCTCATTGTATGTTTTTCGATTTCCCTTAACAATGCTTTGTAATTTTCATTATATAGGTCCTTTACATTCTTTGTTATGTTTATTCCTAGGTATTTTATTTTTTTTGTTGCAATCATGAAGAGGATTATTTTTTTGAGTTCGTTTTCTAATATTTCATTGTTGGCATATAGAAAGGCTATGGACTTTTGTATGTTAATTTTGTATCCTGCGACCTTACTGTATTGGTTTATTGTTTCTAAAAATCTTTTTGTGGAGTCCTTCGGGTTTTCGATGTATAGGATCATATCATCAGCAAAAAGTGATACCTTAACTTCTTCTTTTCCGATATGGATGCCTTTTATTTCTTTGTCTTGTCTGATTGCTCTGGCCAGAACTTCTAGCACCATGTTAAATAAGAGTGGAGAGAGTGGACAACCCTGTCTTGTTCCTGATTTAAGGTAGAAAGTCCTCAGTTTTATGCCTTTTAATATGATGTTGGCTGATGGTTTATCATATATGGCCTTTATCATGTTGAGATATTTTCCTTCTATACCCATTTTGTTGAGAGTCTTAAACATAAAATTGTGTTGTATTTTATCAAAAGCCTTTTCTGCATCTATTGATAAGATCATGTGGTTTTTGTTCTTTGTTTTGTTGATATGGTGTATTACGTTAACCGTTTTGCGTATGTAGAACCATCCTTGAGATTCTGGGATGAATCCCACTTGATCATGATGTATTATTTTTTTAATATGTTGTTGTATTCGGTTTGCCAGTATTTTGTTTAGTATTTTAGCATCTGTATTCATTAGAGATATTGGTTTGTAGTTTTCTTTCTTTGTGCCATCCTTGCCAGGTTTTGGTATGAGGGTTATGTTGGCCTCATAAAATGTGTTTGGAAGTATTGCTTCTTCTTCAATTTTTTGGAAGACTTTGAGTAGAATAGGAACCAAGTGTTCTTTGAATGTTTGATAGAATTCACTAGTATAACCGTCTGGGCCTGGACTTTTATTTTTGGGGAGGTTTTTAATAGTTTTTTCTATTTCCTCCCTGCTGATTGGTCTGTTTAGGCTTTCTGCTTCTTCATGACTCAGTCTAGGAAGGTTGTATTGTTCTAGGAATTTATCCATTTCTTCTAGATTGTTGTATTTGGTGGCATATAATTTTTTATAGTATTCTACAATAATTCTTTGTATATCTATGATGTCTGTGGTGATCTCTCCTCTTTCATTTTGGATTTTATTTATTTGAGTCCTGTGCCTTTTTTCCTTGGTGAGTCTTGCCAAGAGTTTGTCAATTTTGTTGATCTTTTCAAAGAACCAGCTCCTTGTTTTATTGATTTTTTCTATAGTTTTTCTGTTCTCTATTTCATTTATTTCTGCTCTGATTTTTATTATCTCCTTTCTTCGGCTGGTTTTGGGTAGTCTTTGTTCTTCTTTTTCTAGTTCCTTAAGGTGTGACGTTAAGTGGTTTACTTCGGCTCTCTCTTGTTTGTTCATATAGGCCTGAAGTGACATGAACTTTCCTCTTATTACTGCTTTTGCTGCATCCCAGAGATTCTGATATGTCGTATTTTCATTTTCATTATCTGTATATATCTTTTGATCTCTGCGCTTATTTCTTCTTTGACCCATTCATTTTTTAGAAGTATGTTGTTTAGTTTCCACATTTTTGTGGGTTTTTCCCCCTCTTTTTTGCAGTTGAATTCTAGTTTCAAGGCTTTATGATCAGAAAATACGTTTGGTACAATTTCAATTTTTCTAAATTTGCTGATATTGTCTTTGTGGCCCAACATATGGTCAATTCTTGAGAATGTTCCATGTACACTAGAGAAAAATGTATACTCTGTCGCTTTGGGATGAAGTGTCCTGTAGATGTCTATCATATCCAGGTGTTCTAGTATTTCATTTAAGGCCACTATATCTTTATTGATTCTCTGTTTGGATGACCGATCTAGAGCCGTCAGCGGTGTATTGAGGTCTCCAAGTATGATTGTATTTTTGTTAGTTTTTGTTTTAAGGTCAATAAGTAGCTGTCTTATATATTTTGGTGCTCCTTGGTTTGGTGCATATATATTAAGGATTGTTATGTCTTCTTGATTCAACTTCCCCTTAATCATTATGAAATGACCATTTTTGTCTCTGAGTACTTTTTCTGTCTTGTAGTCAGCATTATTAGATATGAGTATTGCTACGCCTGCTTTTTTTTGGGTGTTGTTTGCTTGGAGTATTGTTTTCCAGCCTTTCACTTTGAATTTGTTTTTATCCTTGTTGCTTAGATGTGTTTCTTTTAGGCAGCATATAGTTGGATTTTCTTTTTTAATCCATTCTGCTACTCTGTGTCTTTTTATTGGTAAGTTTAATCCATTTACATTTAGTGTAATTATTGACACTTGTGGGTTCCCTACTGCCATTTTATAAATTGCTTTCTGTTAGTTTTATATCTTGTTTGATTCTTCTCTTTTGTTTTTCTATCATTTGTTTTTGTTTGTTTGTGTTCCATACTTCTTTCCTCTGTTGCTACCTTTTTTAAGTCAAGTGTTTTTGTGGTGGTTTTTTCAAGGGTGGTTACCATTAAGTAATGAAAAGTGTACCTACCATATTCATTGTAGTACCCTATCTTATAAGTATTTCTGCACTTCATCATCCTTTGCTACTGTTAATCTCCATCCTCTCCCCCCTTTTTTTCCTTTGTTGTCACAGTTTAAGTTTGGTTTTATTGTGTTCTTGGTGGAGCTGTTACTTGTGGTGTTGTTTTCTTTTGTTCTTTGAATCTGGTTGGAAAACCCCCTTTAGTATTTCCTGGAGTGGGGGCTTTCTGTTGATAAATTCTCTCATCTTTTCTGTATTTGTGAATGTTTTTATATCTCCTTCATACTTAAAGGATAGCTTTGATGGGTATAGTATTCTTGGCTGAAAGTTCCTCTCTTTCAGGGCTTTAAATATTGGAGTCCACTCTCTTCTAGCTTGTAGAGTTTCTGCTGAGAAATCTGATGATAATCTAATAGGCCTTCCTTTATATGTTGTACTCTTCTTTTCCCTGTCTGCTTGAGAATTTTTTCTTTGTCATTGGTTTGTGTCATCTTTATTATGATGTGCCTTGGAGTGGGTTTGTTGGGGTTAAGAAAACTCGGTATTCTGTTGCTTCTTGAATTTGAGGCTTTAGTTCTTTCCACAGGCTTGGTAAGTTCTCGTCTATTATTTGTTTGAGTATATTCTCCATTCCATTTTCTTTCTCTTCTCCCTCTGATATACCTATTATTCTTATGTTATTCTTTCTGATGGACTCAGACAATTCCTGTAGGGCTTTCTCGTTTTTTATTATTTTTGAGTCTCTTTCTTCTTCTCTCTGTTGTGCCTCAAGTTGTTTGTCTTCTATTTCACTAATCCTATCCTCAATCTGGACTGTTCTGTTAGCTAAGCTTGTTACCTCGTTTTTCAGCTCGTGAATTGAGTTTTTCATTTCTGTTTGATTTGTTTTAATAGTTTCAATTTCCTTGGTAATATATTCTTTGTGTTCATTGAGTTGTTTTCTGATCTCCCTATATTGCCTTTCTGTGTTTTCTTGTATATCTCTGAGTATTTTTAAGATTTCTATTTTAAATTCTCTGTCATTTAGCTCCAAGGCTTCCAATATGTTAAGTCTTTTCTCCATAGATTTTTCCACATCTATTTGTGTTACCTCTCTTTCTTTTTTATCCATAATATTCGATTTCCTCTTTCTTATTGGCATCTGAGGGTGGTCTTGTTGATAGCACTAATTAGAATTAATAAAGAGTAAATAGTAAAAAAAAAAAAAAAGGTAAAACACCCCACAAAAAAAAAACAGTAATAATTTATTATTTCCCCCTTTTTTTCTTTCTTCTCTGTCCCTCCTCTTCCCTCCTCAGGGAAATATCGTGCCTATAATGGAGGGCCTGATTTGGGGTGAAGAGTTCAAGGGGCAAAAAAAGGGAGTAGGGACCTACTAAATGCAAAAAAAAAAAAAAGGAAGATACTTTTAGACAAGCATAAGATAATTTGCTTGTAAGTGATGGTCAACTAAGAGATATAATGAGAGGGATAAGAGGGAACCAGAAAAAAGGACCAAAAAAAGAATAATAAAGAAGAAAAAAATAAAAATAATAAGTAAAAATCTGTTTTATTAAGTGGAGCGAAGACTAAATACAATGGAGACCTTGGGTTGGGAGGACCCAAAATGCCACAAAAATAAACAAACAAGAAAAAAACAAAAACAAAAGCAAAAAAGAAAAATAAAGCCAGAAAAAGCCTTGAGTCCCAAATTAACTAATTTGTTCGTGATTGAGGATTAAATGGGAGGAAAGTAAAACGGGAAAAGAAAAAACGAATAGAAAGGAAAAAATAAGAAAAAGAGAAAAACGAAGGAAGAAATAAAAAAGGAAGAGAAAAAAACAAAATAAAGCAAATCAAAAAAAAAAAAAAATGAGGAGAGAGTGAGAGTTAAGTGTTTTGGAGTATAACCTTAAAGGAGGGTGAAGATGAAGAAGAGAAATAAAATGTAACAGTTATGGGTAGTGTAGTTCAAGAAAAGGGAAGCATAAGATAGGCAGAGAATAGAAGGACCGAGGTGGAGGAAATAAAGGCAATAAGATAGAAGAAACAAACAACAACAAAAAAAAAATTAGTGGAACAAGTTGTAAAGTCTGTGGATTTTTCTTGATTTTGAGAGGTTAACTTCTTCCTTTTTCTTTTCTCTCCCTCTTCCTGGTCAGTGACTCTGTACCCCAGGCTCTGCCCCTGTGTCACACTTAGGTAGGGATTTGCAGTTGATGGGATTCTATGGCAATGTCATATAATTGGCTTTAGTCTTGCTGGTAGTCAAGGCTTGTTGGCGTTTGTAGGGTCCAACGATGAGAGAGTTTGCTTTCCTGGATTCTCTCTCCTAGTCCCCCCTTCCTGAATTAGCAGCCTGGTGATCCAGCTATAAGGCTGCAACTGCTTCTGCCTGGGGAGTAAGAGGCTCAAAGAGCTGGGAAATCCCCACTCTATCCCCACTCAGTGCAAGGCTTTGGGAAAGGCTCTGGCAGTCAGGGCCTCCAGTGTAATCAGGCGGGGGTGGGAGTCAATTGTTGTCAAGGTGACTGTTCAGCGCCTAGCATTCAGTTGGACCTCTCAACCCAGGCTTTCCACACTTTGTAGCCTGTTTTGGCTGGGAAGAAGAGGCACTAGTCTCTGCTTGCAACTAGTGTAGTATAGATCTTATTATCTGCCAAGTCCCTCTTGTTAGCGTTTATCCCTGAATATGGAGGCTCTATCAATCAGAAGTTGCCCCCGCCCCTTTAGCGAGAGGCACTAAAAAATATCACGCCTCTTGTCTTTGGTCGCTGAACTGAGAGAGATCTTATCAATTAGAACCGAGGGTGCGCAGATTTCATGGGTTAAGCTAATTTCAGTGATTGGGTCGCAGCTGTGCTCCCGAAGGTATTTTAGGCTGCCTGCACGCGCCCCTCCCCCAACGCTTGATTGTTAGCTTGAATGGCTGGGTGAGGTGCCCTGCCCACGGAGAGAATCTCCCAAGTAGAAGACCACCCTGGTGCCTCTCCCGCTCGCCCTGCCGCTGGCGGCTGGATCGCACCAGGCGCAGGATAATGGGGCACCCTGGGTGTGCGGGCCAGTAGGGCGCTCTGGGTGTGTGGAATGCCCAGGGCACGCGCGCGAATGGGGTGCTCCGGGCACCGGTGGCTGGCGACTCTCACTCGCAGTGCGCAGGCCGCTGGGAACGTTAGCGGTGCTCGCTCTGCAACCGGACGGGGCGCGCGCCGGCGGCTGCTCGCTGCTCCCGTGTGTGGGCGGTGCTCGCTCTGCAACCATACCGGGTGCGCGCCAGCGGCTGCTCGCCGCTCCGGAGTGAGTGTGGGCAGTGCTCGCTCTGCAACCGGACCGGGCGCGCGCCCATGGCTGCTCGCGGCTCCCGAGTGTGGGCAGTGCTCGCTCTGCAACTGGACCGGGCGCGCGCCCGCGGCTGCTCACGGCTCCCGAGTGTGGGCTGACTCACCACAGGTGCACTCCCTCGCGGCTTGAATGAACATCGCTGCGGTAGCTTCCTCCACACCCTCGTCTCTCAGATTCAAGTGATAACAGTCCTTTCGCTTTCAGTTTGTGTGGAACTCCAGAATGCTCCGAGGATAAATTTTTCTGTTTCTAGTTGATAAATTTGTTGTGATTTAGGGGAGATTTGTCGGACGCGCTGCTCACAGCGCCATTTCCTTGACATCACTCCCCATTCATTTTTTAATAACATGCTATTTAGTCTCCAAGTGTTTGAGTATTTTTCAGTTTTTCTGTTGTGGTTGGTTTCTAGTTTCATGCCATTGTGATCAGAGAAAATGTTTGATATGATTTCAATCTTCTTAAATTTGTTGAGACCGCTTTTGTGCCCTAACATGTGGTCTATACTAGAGAATGTACCATGAGCACTTGAAAAGAATGTATATTCTGCTGCTTTAAGGAGAAAGGTTCTGAAGATATCTATTAAATCCAGTTGATCTAGTGTGTCCTTTAAGTCTGTTGTTTCTTTCTTAATTTTCTTTTTTGAGTATCTATTTAGTGATGTTACTGGGGTATTGAAATCCCCTACTATTAAGTATTGCTGTTGATCTCACCCATTTTATCCATCAAGGTCTGCTTTATATATTTTGTTGCTTCTATATTAGATGCGTAGATATTTATAATGGTTATATCTTCCTGTTGGATTGCTCCCATTATCATTATGTAGTGACCTTTTTTATCTCTCACTATAGCCTTTGTTTTAAAGTCCATTTTGTCTGATATAAGTATTGTTACCCCAGGTTTTTTTTCATTTCTATTTGCATGAAATATTTTTTTTTCCATCCTTTTACCTTTAGTCTATATGCATCTTTTGTTTTGAGATGTCTCTTGAAGACAGCATATGTATGAGTCCTGTTTTCTTATCCATGCAGCTACCTTATATCTTTTTATTGGATCATTTAATCCATTTACATTTAAAGTTATTATTGATATGTATTTGTTTATTGCCATTTTATTCTTTAAAGCTGTATTCTTCTTTTGCTATATTCTTTTCCCCCTTTGATCTGTTTACAACAGGCCCCTTAACATTTCTTGCAACATTGGTTTGGTTGTAATAAATTCCTTCAGTTTTTTTGTCTGGGAAGCTTTTTATTTCTCCTCAATTTGAAATGATAGCTTTGATGAATAAAGAAGTCTTAGTTGTAGGCTCTTGTTCTGCATTACTTTGAATATTTCTTGCCATTCCCTTCTGGCCTCAAGTGTTTCTGTTTAGAAGTCCAATGTCATCCTTATGGAAGCTCCTTTGTAGGTAATAGCCTTTTTTTCTCGAGCAGCTTTTAATATTTTTTCTTTATCTCTTAACTTTGGTATTTTAATTGTGATGTGTCTGGGTGTAGATTTTTTTGGGTTTCTCTTTAATGGAATTCTCTGTGCTTCATGAACTTCTATGTGACTTTTTTATGCATCAATTTTGGGAAGTTTTCAGCTATGATCTGATTGAACAAAGTCTCTATCCTTTGTTCTTTCTCTTCTTCAGGAACCCCTATGATGCAGATGTTATTTCTCTTCATGTTGTCTCAGAGCTCTCTTAGAGTTTCCTTGGACTTTTGAATCTCTTTTTTTTTCTGCTCTGCTCCATGCCTTCATTTATCTTGTCCTCTAACTCGCTGATTTGATCCTCAGCTTCATCCATCCTGCTTTTAATTTCTTTCATTGTGGTCTTCATTTCTGATATTATATTCATCCTTTCTGACTGATTCTTTTTTATTATTTTAATGTCCTTTTTTTACTTGCTATCTTTTTATTTAGGTGTTCATGATGTCCATCTATTGTTCTAAGATCTTTGAACATCCTAACAATCATTATTTTAAACTCTGCATTCGGTACTTTGGTTATATCTGAGTCATTCAAGTCCTTTTCTGGGGATTTCTCTTGATTCATTTTTATTGTATTTCTTTGCCTTCCCATTTTGTCTGTGTATAAGAAGGGTGTGGCCACTGGAGTCTAATGGGCGTGGCCTCTGTGTGCCCTTGGTGTGATCTCTCTGCAAGCCTGCCACCCCTGTACCAATGCCTCCGGAGTTCAGGTATATGCGTTGCTGGCATCGGCATGCTGCTGCTGTCACCTTGGTTTTGGCCTCTCCTCCAAGGGAGGCACTATGTTCACATGCTCAGATCTACAAGCCTCAGTTGGCCTCTGCCTTTCCCTGTCTTCATAAATGGGGCTGTGCGCTGCACCCCAGGTTGGAAGCCTTGTCTCCACTGACAGGGCTATGCACTTATGCTCAGCCACGGGTCTTTGCCTGTTTCTGGGCATTTGCCCCACCCTCGCGGGCAGAGCTGTGCTCGTGCATCAGGCCACAAGCTCTGCCTCCATGGGTCGGGCAGGGCTGTGCGCCATTGCTCAGCCTCAGGTCTCCGCCTATTCCCAGTCTTTCGCCCCGTCCCCTAGGGTCAACCTGCAAGCCCCAGCTCCACAGCCAGGTGGGACTGCACACCCGCACTCAACCTGGGGTCTCTGCATTCCCCAGGCTTTCATCTTTGCCCTGCAGGCACGATTGCAGGCAGGACTGCTCTTGCTCGCCCAGCCCTGATTCTGGGTTGGACCACTTTCATGCGTCTCCTCTGCCCCTGCTGGGCAAGACCGAGCTCATCCCAGGCCTCAGTCATATCCAGCTCGGCTTCCAGCCTTGCCGACGGGACTGCTCTTCTGCATCCAACTGCTGCCCACCTCTGGCGAACCCTCAGCAGTGTGAGTGGCAGTGCTGCAGTTCAGACCTAAGCACTCAATACTGTATTCCTGAAGGCTCCCTCTTCCTAAGCAACTATGTTCTGAGTGCCGCAGGAGAGCTTGTTTGGCTCATGTTTTTCTCTCTGTGCCTCCTAAATTACACTCTCTTCCTGCTACTCTGGTTCTTTCATCTCTCCCCATCCCCCAGTGCCCTGGGTGAGTGGTTGTGAAAGAGGTTTTCTGCGTGGTCCCTTTAAGAAGAATCCTGGGTCTGAGAAATCGGTCTCTTTCTCACAACCAGTATCCTGACTTGTTTCACAGCTAAATACTGTCCATATGCTTCTTCTAGGCTCTGGGGCTGCAGGCTGGGGCTTTGTTCCTGGAGCCTAAACCCCCCCCCCCCCCCCGCTAAACTCACTTCCCACCATGCAAGTCTCTCTGGGCTGCCATTTGCTCTGGGGAGCTGGGCAGCCCTCTCTGTTTTTCCGCTTTTCCTACCAGTCCCAGTGTAGTTTCTTTGGTGTTCCTTAGTTAAAGAGTCCTCTTAGTTTAGTCCAAAGTTGGTTTTTCCAGATGAAGGTTCTTAAAATTAAGTTGTAATCCACTATGATTCTGGGAAGTGGAAGTTGGTATGTCTGCCTACTCCACTGTCATCTTGCCACTGCCCAAAAGAAACATAATTCTTATAATGTACTTAAAAAATATCATGAAATAGTTATTAGTCAATAACTATTATAATTTCTAGATAATTTATAACTCTTTCAAGTCAGAAATTTGGGGTGTGGTAAGTAGATACGCTGTACTACAGTCCTCCTGTAATCCTGACAATTCTGAGATGCCTTTTCTGAGGCAGCATGGTTGCTGAAGAGCAGGAATGTTCTGCTACTTTTTTTAGGACCCCTGAAGAACAACAGTCATTCAGAACCACTATTCCAGACTTACGGTATCTTCAAGTCAAGGACACACTTTAATTATTTTGCATAAAGCAGGTGCACCAGTCTTTTGTGGACCCAAATTAGAAATTTGAAGTTAGATGTCATTCAATATTTTCATTCAAAACTTAATTGCATTCTAATTCTAATTGCTTCAAACTTTTTAAAAGAAATAATAAAAACTGGTTAATAAAAACTATTTCAATTGGTGCTCTGAAATAAAGACATAACCAGGTAAGAACATAATGAACAATGAAAGGAATATGGGTTTTGAGCAGAGAGATTACCATTTGAAGCAGCGTGTTATGTTTGCTCTGCATACCTGGCAGTATTTAAAAACATTCTTGTAAGGACTGAGTCATTAACCAGGTCAACCAGATTGCTACTTAGAAGCAACATCTATATAAAAAAATAACTCAACCTAACTATCTCCTCCTGGCTGTTCATGAAGTAACAGTATGCCCAATTACTTCAGTGACTGTGTAGAAGAGAAAGAAAATTCTCAAAACTACTTTTGTCCCAGATTAATGATAAAGTGATCTCCAAAAGATGGATTGGAGAAATTACATTTTTAATCATTTAATTTTTTTTACTTTAGACTAAAATTGATATGCAGATTCCTCAGTCTCCTAAACCAAAGAGAATAGGGTTTTTTTTAATTTTTTTTATTTATTGAATTTTAAAAAGAGAGGAAGGGAGAAAGAGAAACAGGAATTATAGATCTGTTCTTGTATGTGCCCTGACCCAGGATCGAACCAGCAACCTCTGAGCTTTGGTACAAAGCTTTAACCAACCACACTATCTGACCAGGGTGCAATTTTTTTTTCTATTTCAGGAAAAAGTTATGTCACATTCTTTTTAATAAAAAAGTGAATGAAAGAAATCTAAACTTGATAGAAAATAATGTCAATATTACTCTAATTTTTAAGTTATCTCAAATTTATAAATTTCTCATTTTAAATATCTGCTAAATATGCTTTATATGTATCTGTTACTGTGTTTATTTTTATTTGTCTTAGTTGATCACCTGCGATAAACTGTCGTCTGTACTGTCACATTTTTTTAATGCAAAATGAACTGTTAGTGTAATATTTACACAATTTTATGGGCTTCTGAGTTAGCATTTCCATAAAAGCTATTAATGTAATTTATATTTGCCTTTTAATATATTGGGGGGGGGGGAAGTTGGTGATTTAGCCTTACTATGAACCAAATAATATATGAGAACAACATTGCATAGTACATGTGCTTTATTTAAATGTATATGATTTCAGTATTTTGTGGGCCAGAAAATGAATTATGTTTTTAATAATAACTCATAAATTTACAACTAGATCATGTTATAGTCCCCGTGATGTCGTTTTTCAGACTGTAAAAATCCACTAACGATATAATCCTTTCCGTGTATATCTTATTTTTTTTAGGATGTACTTTTTTTAAAGTATATCAAAGACAGTTGACTAATGACATGCACTATTTTAGTCTAAGAAAATCAATGCCTTTTTAGAAAGTGTTTAGGGAAAAACCTAAATATAATTAAGAGTAAATACTCATTCTCCAAAATGAACCCTAAATATTAATGACCAAAATTTGAAATACTGAGATTTAGGGTTATGAAAATAATAACTTCTTTGCTATGAACAATTAATGTAGATCTGTCAAGTGTCAATTATACCCATATATGTATATATATATTCAATATTTTCTTTTTGTGTGTGTGTGAGAAATACAGAAAGAATCAGAGAGAGGGACAGACAGACAGAAAGGAAGAGAGATGAGAAGCATCAATCCTTTATTGCAGCACCTTAGTTGTTCATTGATTGCTTTCTCATAGTGCCTTGACCAGAGCGCTACAGCAGACCAAGTGACCCCTTGCTCGAGCCAGTGATCTTGGGCTCAAGCTGGCGAGACTTGCTCAAACCAGATGAGTCCACGCTCAAGCTGGCAACCTAGAGGTCTCGAACTTGGGTCCTCCGCATCCCAGTCCAACGCTTTATCCACTATGCTGCTGCCTGGTCAGGCTATACCCATATTTAATTTTTCCTATCAATTATTAAGTTATTGATATAATACATGTATTTTATTTATATATATTCATATATACATATATTTCTATAAATATAACTTTTCTAAGAGTAAACAATGGTATTTTAGTAAAATAAATATTGATTTTTTTTTAGATTTTATTCATTTCTAGAGAGAGTGAGAGAGAGAGAGAGAGAGAGAGAGAGAAAGGGAAGGAGGAGCTGGAAACATCAACTCCCATATGTGCCTTGACCAGGCAAGCCCGAGGTTTTGAACCACGACTTCAGCATTCCAGGTCAACACTTCATCCACTGAGCCACCACAGATTAGGCGTAAATATTAATTTTTTAAAAGACTGCATTTTTTCAAAGTTAATAGATATATTCCAGATTAACCTCTTGTGGAAAAATTACCAATTTAAAATATCTTGAACAGCATATTAAAGTTTTTTCATACCCTCTTCTAATTACAATGGTATAAGTTTTGAAATCATTGCTAAGCTGTAGTTAAAAAACAAACAAACAAGAAACACTACAATCTTTCTTTAATTTAAATTGTTCCATTGCTAATGTATGTTATCTTTTATGTACTTATAATCCTTTTTTCTTTTGTGACTTCTTTTTTTGGTATACATTATGTGGTACACATTTAATACCTCACATCTAGTTCACCTTCAGGGTAAACCAGATACACTGCAAAAATATGACACAGAGTATACAACTGTAGGGCAGAAAGAATTCCCTTTGTGGTGGTAGGTAGACCCCAGGGTGCTGACATGTCTCCTTTTTCAGGATAATAGTACAATTTTGACAATGAACCTGAAATACAATCACACTGACTGGCATATTGCCACTCAGGTAGCATTATATATAAAATTTCAGGCGTGTTTCTGCAAAAAACTAAGGAAACAGTGGGGAGCTCCTTTCATCCTTTGACATTTTTTTACATTCTTGTTCTGTTAAAAATTGAAAAAAAGAAAATTTCAACTACGTTGTCATTCTTGTGCATATTTATACTGGGATCAGCCCTTTGTAGTTTGGCCTAGCCCACACACTCCAAGAACAGAACTCCTATTTTCTGTGAAAACTGACATGTTCAAGCTGCTTAGCTTGGCTAAGCTGATATTGCCTAAAAGGATTCATGTGACGAAGGTGTGGCCAATCAGAGATTTCATATCTAACTTGTCCAGGATGAACACATGGCCCAATCAGAGCAAATCTGAGCTAATTTTAGATTTTGCAGCAGGGAGGCCTTTCACCTTTGGGGCAGCTGAGAAAATAGCATGTTAGCAATCAGCTTGCCATGATGAGAAAGGGTTTGTCTGAAAATGAAGGCAACATATAAGAAAACAAAACTTGCCCTGGCCGGTTGGCTCAGCGGTAGAGCGTCGGCCTAGCGTGTGGAGGACCCGGGTTCGATTCCCGGCCAGGGCACACAGGAGAAGCGCCCATTTGCTTCTCCACCCCTCCGCCGCGCCTTCCTCTCTGTCTCTCTCTTCCCCTCCTGCAGCCAAGGCTCCATTGGAGCAAAGATGGCCCGGGCGCTGGGGATGGCTCTGTGGCCTCTGCCTCAGGCGCTAGAGTGGCTCTGGTCGCAACATGGCAACACCCAGGATGGGCAGAGCATCGCCCCCTGGTGGGCAGAGCTTCGCCCCTGGTGGGCGTGCCGGGTGGATCCCGGTCGGGCGCATGCGGGAGTCTGTCTCACTGTCTCTCCCTGTTTCCAGCTTCAGAAAAATGCAAAAAAAAAAAAAGGAAAAAAAACCCAAAAACTTAAAGATGAACAACAGAGTTAAGCAGCCATAGTTTAAACAGTTGAATCCAGATATGCATAGGTTTTCACTTAAATGAAGAAGTAGCTCCTCCTCTCTATTCAAGATAATTTGTAGCATTGTTGTTTTTTATATCAATACTGAACAATTCTTGACTGTTGCAATAATTCATATTCCTGGTCACTTTTTCTCTTGAAGTATATATTTCTTATTGATTTAATTGTGGCTATGGAGTATTTTGTCATGAGTTTTGATGATTTTTAATTTTTACATTATTATGCAGTTGAGTCTAACCTTTAAAATTTGGTCCTTTGGTAATTACATGTTTATAAAATCATACTACATGTATGCATTTCACCTGTTTATTTAAAAATTAACCACTTGCAAGTATATCCTAAACTATATATTTAATATTCTTGTTTTAATGGGTCTCTAAGAATGAAAAGAGGCAACTACTACCCAGAGGAAATTGTTTGATAGTCTGATTAAATTAGAAATCACCATTTTTATGATATGTGTTGGCAAATCTTTAAGAATAGGCAAGGTTATAATGTAGTAACAAACTATTTAAAAATCTCATTGGCTTATAGTAAAAAAAAAACCAACTTCTATTTATTCTACATGGCCATCAAAGTTTTGCCATAACTGTACTGCATGTCTGTGACATGTCACTTACTGATTAAGTAGCCACAGAAGACAAAGAAAATATGGCAAATTATGCAGCAGTTCTTAGAGCCAAAATTAGTTAATAACATTTTACATACCCATACAATCATATGTCCAAGACTAATGTCTATGAGATCAGCAAGCATAATTTTTCCCCATAATGGAGCAGAAAACAGCAATTAATTCAATACACAGCAATTAATTTATTATGTATATGAATACAAAATATGACAGACAAAACTTGTTAAGAGGTGATTTAGCTTGTTGGCCACCATCTTGAAAACTTTATTTCATGCCATTTAGTTCCAAATTCTAGCTGTAAAACCACATAATTGATAATGGTCTCCAATTCATTGAACCAAAAAGCACAGTTGATTCAGTAAATTGCAGTTATAAACCTTCCAATATCCTGGAAAAGAAGAGAAACAGAACTTCACAATAGCTTGGTAACCTTGTGGAAGAATCATTGAACCATAAATCTTAAATAATCATTTAAGCCTGACCAGGCAGTGGCGCAGTGGATAGAGCATCGGACTGGGATGCGGAAAGACCCAGGTTCGAGACCCCGAGGTCCCCAGTTTGAGCGCGGGCTCATCTGGTTTGAGCAAAGCTCACTAGCTTGGACCCAAGATCGCTGGCTCGAGCAAGGGGTTACTCAGTCTGCTGAAGGCCCACGGTCAAGGCACATATGAGAAAGCAATCAATGAACGACTAAGGCGTTGCAACAAAAAACTGATGATTGATGTTCTCATCTCCCTCCATTCCTGTCTGTCTGTTCCTATCTATCCCTCTCTCTGATTCTCTCTGTCTCTGTTAAAAAAAAAAATTATTTAACTAGAATTAAAATTTTGTCCTGAGAATCAAGAGAAACATACAGTCTCATTTTTCACCGTACTAATTTCCTAAACTTGTTTTAAAATCCAAACAAGTAGGATTGTATGGTATATTTATTTCTATCTGTTATGCAGACCAGGCTCATTAATTTTAAAACCTTGTTTCCCTAATCAAATAATGACCTTCAAAAATAACAAGAGTATTTCTGTAAAACAAATTCCATTAATTTATTACCTGTCAGCATTTCTTGTCAGATGTTTAATATACATCACACTTTCTTGTTGTCTGAAAATGTTTCTCAAACCTATATCTTTTTTCCAAAAGATTATATAAGCCATTACAATGGGCAAAGAAGCTCTATTTATATACCTTTTCTATTTATATACCTCTATTTATACACTCCCTCACCCAGAGTTATGCTCCTTCCCACGGGTGCTTAGGTCCAGTGACTGACTGATGTGCAGGTCAACCAATCAGCCTGGATATAGGGGTAGAATAAACCCAGTCTTGGCCCAACTTGAAACAATTTGCACGTGTTAGTTAGCTCTAGAGTTCTGTGTAGGAACCAGGGCACATTACTGGATGCAGAACCTCTCCTTCTGTCCAGTTCAGCAGCTATCTCCTCCCTTTTTCATTTCCAAAGTTATCGATTCCCAGAGAACTCTCTAATAAGCCTTCTGCAGGTTAAACTCTGTTTCGAGGTATGCTATCAAGGGAATCCAGCGTAAGACAGTCTTTGAGTATCTTTTTATTACTTTGTTGTCATAATACACAACACAGTAGAAAAAGCCAGAAATTTGAAATATTTAGAATTTGATATTCACAGAATAAATATTGTAACCAAATTTGAAGATAATAAAATCATTTCTAAGAAGACAAGAGAAAAATAATCTTAAAGTAATATGGAAGAATGACTAAATATTTTTAATCTCATCTATTCATTATATATTCTAAATACTACATAAAACTTTGCAAAAAAAAAAAAAAAGAAGTCTGTCTGGCAGGTGGACGCTGGCATTTCACAGTTGTTCTCTCTCCGTGGTTTGCTTTGTGCTCCGCATACTCGCCCCACGGCCCCCAGCTTGCCGAGCCGCTGCTGCGGGTTGCACGCAGGCAACAGCGACAGACCCATGGCCCTAGAATGGGGAACGTGACCCGACCTGCACCAAACAGAAAACCAGAAGTGTGACTGGTCAAGGTTCGTAAATATTTGTCCCAGCAATGGGCTAAATCTCCTAGAAGAGGTGAGTTGGGAAACTAAACTCTGCATTGCCAAGAATCAAGGAAGGACAGAGGTGTCACTGACTTAGAATGAGGGTCTTACAAGTATTCATGATATTGTCGGAAAACCAGCTTCAGTCAGCGCTCCTAGAGAACATCAATTTGTCTTGCAAAGTGTTGAAGGACAAACGTTAATAGTATTTACTGAGAGCTAGCTCATCAGATAAGCTTTCATTGGAAGGTATTGTGGAGCAAAGAGAGAAAACAACATGAGATTGAAAAGATATTCTAACCTGTAAGGCTATCACAACAACTGGACAAAGTTGTGGCAACCAATTACAGACCTGTTGCCAATCATCAATACAATATTGAATACAAAAGGAAAAAGAAAGAAGATGGAAAACAAACTAGAGCTGATAAACAGTATGTGTTAGACTGCTATTTTTGGCTTTTGAGAAGCATCAGTATTATAATCTTAAGGACTTGGTGGAGATCACAAACAGCCGGTGGTGTACCTGAAGGAAATCTAAAAAAAATTGGCATTGAAAATGTGAAAGGGATCCACAAAAACACATAGGAGCTGAAGCCGGAGGACAGACACTATCAAGGAGAAGAGGAGAGTGATTAAGAAGAGGAAGCCAGAGCCTGACCTGTGGTGGCACAGTGGATAAAGCATCCACCTAGAAACGCTGAGATCAGGGTTTGAAACCCTGGGCTTGCCTCGTGGAGGCACTTATCAGGGTTGATGCTTCCTGCTCCTCCCCCCTTCTTTCTTTCTCTCTCTCCCCCTCATTAAAATGAATAAAGTCTGTGTGTGTGTGTGTGTGTGTGTGTGTGTGTGTGTGTGTGTGTGAAGACTAAACCACGTGCTGGCAGAGCAACTAAAGGGTGATATGTTGAGCATATGGCATTGATACTTGAACTTAAATTTTTCTAAACAGTTTTTGAAAAGCTACTTAAATGTTTTTTGAGGAGAAATAACAAATTTATTTTATAGACTTGTATTAAACCAGATTATTCATGAGGTTAAAAGGTTATGTAATTAAAGCAAATCAAGGAAATAACCATGCATTCAGATAAATCTTTTTCTGTATTATTTTTTTTTAACAGTAGAAAACCAGGATGCTGAGGCTGAGTACTACTGCACTAAGAAAACTGTCATCCTTGTCTGATTAGGAGGGTAGTCCCATTCCCTCCCCAACTCCAGCTGTCTGATCCAGCCTTGTTCTGGTGCAGGATCTGTTTCCTCATTGCCTTCCAGTTCCTAATGGTTGGAGGCTCGCTGTCCAGAAGCAGATGGATAAGGTGTGGTAAGTCTGTAAAGAACAGAGTACTGGGTGCCTGTTGTGTGCTTGGTTTGTAGCATGCATCTTCCCCAAACCCTGTTTTTTTTTTGTATGAAACTGCCCTGAAACAAACCTGCCTCTTCTTCCCCTGCCTTTTGTTTTGCGGTGACAATGCCTGCTGGATGGACTTCCAGGGCAGTGCTGCATGTCAATTTAAGCTATGTTTTGGTATTTCTACAAACCTATTTGTTTGTTTGTTTGTTTTTCAGTTTATTCTTTTACCTCATCACACTTGACAGTATCTGCTTGAGTCTTTTAAACACTTAATTTGAGTCTGTTAAACACTTATTACCTTTTCAATAGACTAGCTAATCCATATGGTTTACTGGTGTAGTTCCTGATTAATTTTTTTGGAACTGCTTTTATATTCAATACTAAAATATGGCCGTAGTTTTGGCTGTATAGCTCAGTTGGTTAAAGCAGTGGTCCCCAACCCCCGGGCCACAGACCAGTACTGGTCTGTGGGCCATTTGGTACTGGTCCGCAGAGAAAGAATAAATAACTTACATTATTTTCATTTTATTTATATTTAAGTCTGAACGATGTATTATTTTTTTAAATGACCAGATTCCCTCTGTTACATCCATCTAAGACTCACTCTTGACGTTTGTCTCGGTCACATGATACGTTGCCACTAAAATTAAACCCATAAGTTAGCAAAATGAGTGAAAAACAAAATTCCATTGAAAGTTTTTTTGTGAAGTGGAAAACGGCCAGTGAGGAGACAGAAGATCCTATAATCTCAAAAAAAAAAAAAGAAGGCTTCATTTAACAGACAATACCAGGAGTCCTACTTGAAGTATGGATTTATCGCAACTGGTGATTCTTGCGCACCAAAGCCGCTCTGCATAACATGTGGCGACCGGCTAAGTAATGAGGCAATGAAGCTTTCAAAACTGCTTTGCCACTTGGAGACCAAGCACCCTACTTTAAAAGACAAGCCTTCTGAGTATTTAGAAAGAAAAAAGCATGAACAAGAATGACAGAAACAATTACTGGTGGCCACTACATCAATAAATGTGAGTGCACTGAGAGCATCATACTTGGTGGCTAATCGTATTGCTAAGGCTAAGAAGCCATTCACCATTGGTGAAGAATTGATCCTTCCAGCCACTAAAGACATTTGTTGTGAACTTCTAGGAGAGGCTGCGGTTAAAAAGATAGCACAGATGCCGCTTTCGGCTACCACCGTCACCCGGCGCATTGAGGAAGTAGCAGAGGACATTGAATCATAATTGTTGGAAAGAATTAATAAATCACTGTGATACACTCTCCAGGTTGACAAATCTACAGATATTGATAACAAGGCAATGCTACTTGTTTACGTGCATTATCTTTATCAAGAGGATGTGCATGAGGATATGTTATGTGCACTGTCATTGACAACCAAAACCACAGCCACAGAACTATTTAAATTGCTGGATGACTATATATCAGGAAAACTGAAATGGTCTTTTTGTGTCAGCATATGCACAGATGGAGCTGCTGCCATGACCGGAAGAATGTCTGGTTTACTCGGATTAAGGAGGTTTCACCTGAATGCAAGTCTACGCATTGTATCATTCACAGGGAAATGCTGGCTAGCCAAAATATACCACCGGAACTTAACAGTATATTGAATGATGTCATTAAAGTTATTAACCACATCAAAGCACACGCCCTTCACTCGTGCCTGTTCAAGCAGCTTTGTGAGAAAATGAATGCGGAGCACAGACACCTTCTCTTATACACAGAATTAAGATGGTTATCCCAAGGAAGGTCCCTGGCCAGAGTGTTTGAATTATGAGAGCCTCTGCAGAGATTTATCTCAGAAAAAAGTCACTGCTAGCAGCACATTTCAGTGAGGAGGAACGGGTTGCAAAATTCGCTTACTTGTGCGACATATTTAACCTCCTCAATGAACTCAGTCACTTCAGGGGAAAATGGCAACTGTCTTCAAGTTGGCAGATAAAGTAGCTGCATTTAAAGCCTAACTGGATTTGTGGGGATGATGTGTGAACAGGGGTATATTTGACATGTTTCAAACATTTGTGGGAATTTTGGAAGAGACTGAGCCCAAACCTTCATTGTCGCAGCTGGTGCACGATCACCTGTATTTGCTTTTAAAAGAGTTTGAACACTGCTTCCCAACCACAAAAGACCCACAAATTGCCAAGGAATGGATCCACGATCCATTTGTCAACAAACCAGGTGAATCTAGCGTGTCTATGCAAGAAGAGAGGATCAACTACTGGAGATCGCAAATGACAGCAGCCTTAAAAATATGTTTGAGACTACAACTCTGCCGGTGTTCTAGATTAAAGTCATGGCAGAATACCCCGAGATCGCCACAAAAGCACTAAAAACACTGTTGTCATTTCCGACATCCTATTTGTGTGAAGCGTGATTTTATGCAGTGACAGCAACCAAAACAAAATTATGGAATAGACTGGACATAAGCAACACACTTTGGATGTCATTATCTCCCATTATCCCTAGATGGGACCTTCTTGTTGCAGAGAAACAAGCTCAGGGCTCCCACTGATTTGGCATTATGGTTGTTGAGAGATAGGCTACTAGCTCTCATTCTATATACACATTATAATAAATAACCCTTAACTTACAATATTCATAACAATGATGAGTTGTATTTTTCATGCACTTTATATTTGTTTTTGTGTTGTATCTTATTTTTAAGTCATGTTTAAACATTACCATAGTGACTGGAAAGTGTTTGGAGGCAGAGAGGATGTTACTCATGTTATGTTGTTGGTGCAATGTTAAGAGGACACTTCTAATAGTTGCATATGAGTACACAGTGGATTCATGTTTATTTTTATTGTCGTAGATTCATGATTGGTAGCGAACCTGAACCTATCATATTACATATTGATGTCAGACATGAAATGTTGTCAGAAAAACAAATTTAAATACAGCCTGAATAATGAGAACATGCTCATTCCTCCTTTAACTTAGCCTAATAAATATCGTAAGTTCAACAATTATATTTTAAAATACCACAGTTTTTATGCCGGCTGCACAATTTTATTTTGTGCATTTATCTATCCCACCCTAAAGGCCAGTCTGTGAAAATATTTTCTGACATTAAACCAGTCCATGGCCCAAAAAAGGTTGGGGACCACTGGGTTAGAGCATCTTCCCAAAGTTTAGAAGTTACCAGTTTGATCCCCAATCAGGGCATATGCAGGAACAGATCAATGTTCCTGTCTCTGTCTCTATCTCTCACTCTTCTCACCCTCTAAAGTCAATACATTTTTTAAATTTTTAATAAAAATAATTTTTAGAAAGTCTGAAGCTTTGGCTGATTGGCTTAGTGGCAGAGCACCGACCTAGCGTGTGGAAGTCCTGGGTTCAATTCTCAGTCAGGGCACACAGGAGAAGTACCAATCCTTCCCCCTCTCCTTCTTCTTTATCTCTCTCTTCCCCTCCCGCAGCCAAGGCGCCATTGGAGCAAAGTTGGCCCAGGCGCTGGGGGTGGCTCCATGGCCTTCACCTCAAGCACTAGAATGGCTCCGGTTGCAACAGAGCAATGCCCCAGATGAGCAGAGCATCGCCCTCTGGTGGGCATACCAGATAAATCCCAGTTGGGCACATGTGAGAGTCTGTCTCTCTGCCTTCCTAATTCTCACTTCAGAAAAAAAAAAAAGTCTGAAACTCCATCTTAAGGTAGATAAAATTAACAGGCTAGATTTCTGAGTGGTTATTACAGTTAATGGGAAATTAGTGTTGTAGAATTAAATTATTAGAATTATGTGAATTAGTTATCACCTCAATTATAGCATGCCTGAGAAAAACATTTAGAAATAACTTCATGACGGCTGTATCTTTATAATAAGAACTTGTGTTTTTGTTTTTGTTTTTAATTTATTTCTTCATTTTTAGAGAGGGGAGAGAGAGAGGGAGAGAGAAAGACAGAGAGAGAGAAGGGGGAGGAGCTGGAAGCATCAACTCCCATATGTGCCTTGACCAGGCAAGCCAGGGTTTCGAACTGGCAACCTCAGCATTTCCAGGTCAACGCTTTATCCACTGTGCCACCACAGGTCAGACAAGAACTTATGTTTTTTTTAGAGGTCATATGATGTCTTTGTTCAGGTTATATCTGCTACATGTGGTCACTCATTGAACAAATCAACAAATTGCTTACATGACTCAATATTCTTCAATAACAATTTGACAAAAATGCATTAAATTATAGCATTAATAACTGTCAGCAATAACTGACATTAGATTCCTAATCATCAACACTCAGAATATTTCAGAATATTTGTTTATATATTGACCAGTCCTGAATATAGGTAATTAATAGTGAAATGAACTTTGTGAGTAATAAATTTCTGCTAATTAAACAAAACAAATTGTGTGATAAATAAACCTTAAAATATAAAATATACTATAACAAAATTTTAAAGAAAATGAAAAGAAAAGTGGTTTAAATAAATTCTGGTCTCTTTCTTATTTAATTCTAAATTGAATTATTTAAAGAAAAAAGTCATCACAAAGTAGAAAGTTTCAATTAGGCAAATAAACTAGAAATCATGGGTCATTTACCAAGGAGCACAACATAATAAAAGTCCTGTTGAACACCTAAGAGTATAAGACTTAAGTTGTCTTGGGTGATTCTAGTAAGACACACACGCACACATACAAATTGACTTTGTGAAAGAAATATAAACTTTGTGAAAGAGCTATTATATTCTTCCTGCAAGACATAAAAAGCGTAACTCTAAAACACTACTCAGAATATCATAACATTAATAAATTGTGAATCTACACTAATAAATTCTGTATGGGTTGGAATTTATGCATGATCTGTTTGACATTAATTTTTATCAGAGAAAGTCTGACTAAGAAAATTCTTTAAGTTATGAATTCATATGTTATGTTAAACTTAATTACAGTAGTTAATTGAAGTGGAAGTGGAATTTTGCTTGTGATAGCTTCAAATAATTAACTTATCCACAGTTCAAGATTAATAAATTATTAAAAGAAATATATGTATATTAATATCTGTTTCTGAGACAATTGTATCCAATGACTTTACTTTGACCATACACATATATTTTCTACAATCTGACACTTCCTGATTTTTGGTATAGCTAAGCAAGAAAAAAGAATCATACATATACATTTTAAGAAAGGTACATTCAGTGGTGGGATTCAGCCAGTTCATACCAGTTTGGGAGAACCAATACCTAATTTTTTTTTTTGAGTTCCACAAGTCAGTTGTTAAAATGGCACTTGTAATCAGGGTTCTTTCTAAGGTGGGTGCCTGGGCAGCCAGATGCTCTGCCCATCTGGAGCCGTTGCTCTGTTGCTTGGCAACTGAGCTATTTTAGCACCTGAGGTGAGGCCATGGAGCCATCTCAGTGCCGGGGGCCAACTTGTTCCAACTGAGCAGTGGCTATGGGAGAGGAAGAGAGAAATTGAGAGAGAGAAGGGAGAGGGGAAGGGGTGGAGAAGCAGATGGTTGCTTCTCCTGTATGCCTTTATTGGGACTTGAATCCAGGACATCCAAATGCCAGGCTAACAGTCTACCACTGAGTCAACAAGCCAGGGCCTCCTTACTCTTACTTAACATTCATCTGCACAATAGCATATTCTAAGCACTGGTAGTAATGTTCATTTCATTCATAGATGCAAAAAATTGCAAGTGAGGACACCAATCAAGAAGAAGTATGGAAATATATTAAATAACAGTTTTATTGTTTTTGTCAGGTATTATTTAATATTTTTTCTTAATATTTTAAAACTCCTATAACATAGTCCAGTGTTGTGTACCTCCTTTATTGTTCTTATTTAAGTATTAAATGCATGAAATAATAAATTTCTTTTTGGTATATATTTTTTTATTCTTAGAATGGTCATTAGAGCAGAGAACTGGTTGTTAAATTATAAATATTTGAATCCCACCACTGGGTACATTCCTTTGTTTTAAATGTAATAACTTATTAGTTAAAATTTTCCAAGGAACTTAGTTGTTTTGTCATTTTAATCTTTGGTATATTTTAATCTACTCTTCTAAAAATTAGAGGAAATCCTCAAAATTATATGATATTTGTTTGATCTTTTCAATAAACATACTATACAGGAATGGAAATCAATGGCATCTAATGATCTTCTAGCAAGAATTAACATCCCAGAAGATTTCAGGTAGATGCTTTATTGTGGGTACAATCTAGCTTCTGAAGTCTCAAAGTAAAAACAGAATATTGAACCATTCCTATGACAAATGGACTCCAAGCAGGCAGGAAAATCATAGGCCAACTTTCCCTCTTGCATGCTAGAATACCTGGCCTATAAACTCATCAACAGACCTGAGGCCAATCATAAAATGTAGCACAGCTCCTGGGCTGTGGCCTCTGCCACCATCTATAGGACAACTCTCAGGAAACTAGTTCATTGGTTCTTCATATTCCCTAGATCTGGTGTCCCTTTCTCTTTTCCTCACCACAAACCATTCTCTTCTTCTAATTTCTTTTACTCTACTTATTTAAGCTGTGAACACTTAAAAGTTCATTCTAATTCTGTTCTATAATGATGAGATTTAATGGTCCATTGGAAAAGCTATATTAGACCCCATTCTTAACACTAACAACAACAAAAATGGTTTGCCCTCCCTTGGATCAATAATGCCAGTCATTAATAAGAAAATAGCCTCTCCTCCCTGAAGGAGAAGAGAGACTGTTCCTTTCTAGTGACTTATTGGCTATGTTATTCTTACCATATAGTCCTTTCCCATCAGAAGTACAGACAAAAGGCTTATTACTCTAGCTAGAAAAAGCACCCACCAATGTACAAATGAGTGTGTGCCTACATCATTATCTTAAGTTTTCAGGAAAACTCAATTATCAAAGTCCTTGCTTTCCTACACAAAGTTATTTATCTGTATAAAAATTAAATTAAAAATTATTTAATTTTTTGCCAACTATTTCTTTAGTAATCTTTTAAAAGGTTTCTTAAAATTTATTTCTTAAAGATTTTATTTATTGATTTCAGAGAGTAGGGAGAGACATAGAGAAGGGAGAGTAGGAAACATCAGCTTATAGTAGTTTCTTCTTACATGTGCCAGCAAACCCGGGCTTTCAAACTAGTGACCTCAGCATTCCAGGTCAACGCTTTACTCACTGTACTACTACATGCCAGGCCAAAAATACTTGTTTTAATTTATTGATTTTAGAGAGAGAAAAAGAGAGAGAAAGAAACATTTTGTTGCTACTTATGCATTCTTTGGTGGTTGTTTTTTTTATTGATTTTTAAAGTAAAGGAGAGAGAATCAGAGACAAAAACAGAGATAGAGAGAGAGAGAGAGAAATTTCAATTTGTTGTTCCACTTATTCATGCCATCATTGGTTGAATCTAGTATGTGCCCAGATTGAGAACTGAACCAACTACCTTGGCAGATCCAGAGAATGCTCTAGCCAAAGCTACTCAGCCAGGGCTTCTTGCCAACTCTTTAATACCATTGTTTCTTTATTTCTTTAGACTTAGTCATCTGGAAAAACTCCAATTCTTGACCAATCCAATTGTAGTCATTTAAGCTACTGACTGTTTGGAGAAAATGCCACATTAAAGTCAGAAACAGAACAACTATGCTAGAAGTTAGTACAATTAGAATTTTTCATTAATATAAAACAAGAAAATGGTAGGTTTATACTAGCAACAATGTATGGACAATAATAATGGCAAAGATACATTAATAATGAAAATCATTTAAGTATTTAGGAATCAATCCAATAGAAAATGCAAAAAAATCATTATACCCTACACATTAAAGAATAGCAAAACTTAGAGAAGTGAAAATACCAAATGTTAGCAAGAATTGATGGTGTAGATTCCCAATGACCCAGTACTCCTAACCTTTAGTTATATATGCCTGTATAGTTAGTTGTAAGCTAAGTTGTGCTCTGGTAAAAAGTACTTCCAAAATATCAGTGACTTAAATCAACACAGATCTCTTCTTCCATTACATGTCCATTATGAATCTGTGGAAGGTTTTCTAGGTATTGCCCTCATATCTGGACACAAACTGACGGAGAAATGCCATTCATAATGTTGTTGGTCAATGTGGTGGATTTTTTTTGGAAGTGATCTCACATCAAAACAGTAGTTGGGTCAGAATTGACAGATTTTACCCTACTATCATTAGCCAAAAAAGCAGAGAGCCAGAAATATTTCATGAACAATAGTAGTGGTAACCAGTTTGTCCTCTGGTCCTTTGGCTCACTCTCCCTGTGACAAGCATAGAACACTCAGTCCAAATTTTCATCTGGGCATAAGCATGAAGCTGAAAGCCTGAGATCTCTGGGTATGTGGTAATCTCTACATCAGGTCCAGATGTGTCTCTTCTCAATTCATAGACATAAAAGATTATCTACCTACCATATTGCCAATATACTCTATAGAACAAGGAGGGTCAAACTAAGTGCTCCTCATCATAAAGATAAGGGAATGGTACATATGTAGTAGTCATTGGTCCATTCCATTGCAATTCTAAAATATATATGGTGAGCACATTAACAGGTAATGTGCTCTTATCAAAATAATAGCAAAATTCTCTCAAGGTTTCATGGAGACACTTGTACAGTAAGTTTATCACGACATTGATTTTGGTTTTGAGAGTTGAAAATACCTGAGAGAAATCACTGAGAAATAGAAAAGTAAAACATAATAGGTGCATGAAAAACAACGTGATAACAAAAGTAAGAAACTAAATGCACAATCACAAAAATATATCTCAAAAACAATGTTGAATAAGTAAAATAGAAAATACATATATATGTAAATTTTTAAAACGGAAAAATTATTGCCTGAGCTGTGGTGGCTCAGTGGATAAAGTGTTGACCTGGAACACTGAGGTTGCTGGTTTGAAACCCTGGGCTCGCCTTGTCAAGGCACATATGAGAAGTAACTACTATGAGTTAATGCTTCCCACTCTTCCCCCTTTTTTCTTTCTCTCTCTCTTCTCTCTCTAAAAAAAAAGAAAAATTATTCAATATCTCTCAAAAGATTAATAATTTTTAAGGACAAATAGCAAACATATCAAAGAAAATGCTTATGTAGGAAGTAAGATAAGAGGAGAGATAAGGAGAAAATGTAAAGTGCAATAAAATAAAGTGAAACAAATGAGAGCAGCATTGCACTGATTGTTAATGACAATACTCAGTGAACTGTAGTGCTGGTTCACCTCTACTCTTACCAGAAAGGTGGGGATAAGGAAAAATTCACAAAGAATACATGGGCAGCACAGTGGTATATAATAGGAGATGTAATTAACTCACAGCAAAGAGTAAAGCATGTTTTAAATAGATGTAATAAATTACATATACCAATTATTTACATAACACACTAAGATAAAACATTATGTAGAAATTTTTTTTTTTACAGTTTTGCAGAAACTGTATGTACAGGTACATGGCTTTTTGTTTAAGAGTCTCCATTATGTTTTTATACTTGATGCTGAATGATTATGTTCAGGATCTCCACCCCTACAAATGAGTCATATAGTTCAGCATGCTAATCAGTTTAAAGATGCAGCCTACATTGGGCTGTTCTTGTCAGGTTTTGCTTTTGTTTTGGTTTGGTTTCCTCAAAAAAGCAAGGGGGTCTGCATGGCTTGGCTAGACTGCTACATGGTTTTGGAAAAGAGACTTGCTTTTGGAATAAAAGCCTAACATCATTGACCAGGTCAAGTCCCACAACACAAGAGGCATTTAAAGAAGATAGAACTTAATTATACACATGAAACTTGGTTTCAGTGCTAAGGTTAGAACTGTCTGCTGGAAAATCTGAGACTGTTATGTGAGAGTAGAAAGCTTTCAGAGGTGGGAGAATTGTGTCCTTGATTATATTACTTTTCTGTCTTCTTCCATCTCCCTCTTTGCCAAAGCCAAATATTTATTTAGGCAAACCTCTTTCTTACCTGTATTGGTCTTTACAGAAAAAAAAAATTTCTTCCACAGCCTTTATAACTTTACTAACCAAGTAATAGTTTTTCCTTTTTTGATAAATTTATTAACATTATTTAAAAAAATTTTAATGGATATGGTCTAGTTTAGAAATTTTTTGATATTGGACAAAGGTGATATTAACACTAAAAAGCTATGGCCATAGATAAAAAATGGAGTAACTATGGCTGGTATACAAAAGGTTAGAAGCCATTAATCTTTCCGCCATTCCATAATTATGCCAAATTTATGCCTTCTTCAGCTTAAATATAACACTGCTTCCATGTATTCAAATAAGATATTATTTTAATATACACAGGAGAAATATTTTTTAAAACAATAAAGACAAATTTCTCAAATCTGTTCTAAAAACTGCCTTATTAAAAATATAATACCCAATTGATGTTAAGTACAAATGCAGTATTTTTGCACTAATTAATATTTATAAAATTGTGATATTCATAATATTAAATTAGAAAATATTATGTCAAAATTAAAGCTTCTTTTTGCAAATATGTTACAAATTTTTATGACACTTGTCAGTGTTGTATGTTATTTTGAACAAGGTAGAAAAATTAATGAAGGTAACGAAGCATCTCAAGAATATACAAAGCTATATGTTTATTAGATGTCCTATCCTTTCAGGTATAACAGAGGAAAAAATCTTTTTATATCACTAAGCATTATTTTATCTCTGGGTAAAATTCTAGAATTGACTTTTTAAAATTAATTGAGACAAAATTTACATAATATAAAATCAACCATTTTTAAATGAATGATTTAGTGGCATTTAGTATATTCACAAGGTTGTATATCCACCACATGTATCTAGTTTCAAAATATCTTCATTACTATCTTATAAGCAGTTTCTCTCCATTTTGTCTTTTTTCTAACACCTGGCAACCATCAATCTGTGTTCTGTTCCTATGGATTTGCATTCTCTGAACATGTTCTGTGAAAGATATCACACAATATGTGACATTTAGTGTCTGATTTCTTTCACTTAGCATAATGTGTTTGAGGAATATCCACTATTATACTACCTGTATCAATACGTCATTCCCTTTTATGGCTTAAAAATATTTTATTGTAGGCATATATCAAAATGTACTTATGCATTAATCCATTGATAGACATTTAGGGTTTTTTTCACCTTTTGGCTAAGTTCATAGAGTTATATGTCTATATTTGTTTGAGTACCTATATTCAATTATTTAGGGTATACAATCACAAATAGAAGTGCTGGGTCATTTGGTAAGTTCATGTTTAACTTGTTAAAAAAATTCAATTTCCTTCTGAGGCTAAAAATTTTTTAGCACTCCCTCCTATGGCCACTAAAAAAAAGATATAACAAAAGAAAACATTTAAGAACATATACAATTATTTAGAGAAAATATTATTTTCTTTTTATTCAAAAACCATATTTAGTACTTTTAAAAGTAAAGTGAGGATGTCACAGTAATGGCGGGGTAGGAAGCGATACCGATAAATCTCCCCCAAAACTCAACAAGATCTTCAACCAGAAACAGAAAAACCTATACTTGGAGCTTCCAGATGCTTCGCAATACACCCAAAGGTATGATTGAGTGAAAAATTGGCTAAATATATAACCAAACCCTGAAGGAAATAGGGAGTAAGAAATGCTCCTCCTTCCTGACTAACCTAAACAGGGCGGCTTTCTCTGGTAACTGTGAATATAGAAACTGAGGCGGGCAAAGGGGGTGAATAGATCCAGGCCGCCGCGGCACAAACGGCCGAACCAGGCTGTGGCACACAGATCCAAGCCGAGGAAAATCTGATCCTGTGGCAACCCGGGCAATACAAGCTAACACTCGCGCCAAACCCAAACAAAGAAAGAAAAGCGGAGCGGCCATTTTACCCGGTCTCCTGGTCGGTGCGCAGTTAGTGGAAGAGAGATTTCTTCCTAGGCCCCGAGAGTGAGTACCCGTGTTGCCCCACGGAGAGGCAGGGTCAGAGGCCTTTCTGTGGGCCGAGGGCAGAGTATCTGGGCAGCCCCAGCGCCCTGGGAAAGCCATGCATGGGAGGAAGTGAGAACTAATTCCAACGGTGGAGATTTTCCATGCTGGAGGGTGTTTCACTCAGAGGGAACCGCGGCCGGCCTCATATCCTGGTTTGCGTGCGCAGATAAGGAGTGAGCAATTCCGCCGAGTGCCTCGGCAGTACGCGCCCGTGTTATCGCACAGAGGGGCAGAGTCAGGGGCCTTTGTGTGGGCCAAAGCGGAATCTCGAGCTGCCCCAGTGCCTTGCAAAAGCCGTGCACGGGGACGGAGCGAGACTCAATTCCAACGGTGGAGATTTTCCGTGCTGGAGGGTGTTTCACTCAGAGGGAACCGCGGCCGGCCTCATATCCTGGTTTGTGTGCGCAGATAAGGAGTGAGCAATTCCGCCGAGTGCCTCGGCAGTGCACACCCGTGTTATCTCACAGAGGGGCAGAGTCAGGGGCCTTTGTGTGGGCCAAAGCGGAATCTCGAGCTGCCCCAGCGCCTTGCAAAAGCCGCGCACGAGGACGGAGCGAGACTCAATTCCAACGCTGCAACTTTTCCCTGCAGTTGGGGGTTTCACTCAGAGCGTGAGACTGCTGGCCGGATATCCTAGTCGCAGACAGTGAGTGAGAGTTTCCTCCAAGTGCCCCGGAAGTGGGCGCCCGCTTGTGTTACCGGACAGAGTGGCAGAGCCAGAGGTCTTTGAGTGGGCAGAAAGCCCGCCTGATTATGCTAGCAGCTCTGACTGACTGAGCCTTACCCAGAGCCCTGTGCTGAGTGGAAATAGAGTGGGGAGTTGCCAGCTCTTTGAGCCTCTTACTATCCAGGCAGAGGCAGCAGCAACCCCATAGCTGGATTATCAGGCTACTAATTGAGGAAGGAAAGACTAGGAGCAAGGCTCCAGGAACACGGACTCTCTCACTGTCGGAGCCTATAAATGCTAATGAGCTTCGACTGCCAACGAGACTAAAGCACAATGCATGACATTGCCATAGAGACTTATCAACTGCAAGCCTCTACCTGAGCGTGCCAAAGGGGCAGAACCCGGGGTACAGAGTCACCGACCAGGAAGAGGGAGAGAAAAGAAAAAGCAAGAAGATAACATCTCAAAATCAAGAATAATCTGCAGACTTTATAACCTATCCCATTTTATTATATTTGTTCATTTGTTTCTCTTATCTTCATTCTTGATACTTTTTTTTCTTCCTCCAATTTGGCCAATTAACTCTCTACCGGTCTTACTCTCTCCTCTCCTTGAACTACACTACCCATAAGTGTTACATCTCCCATTATCTTTTCTCTTCTCTTCCTTTCTCTCTATGAGGGTTGCACTCCAAAACCCTTAACTCTCTCTCTCTCTCTCCTTTCTTTTTTCTTCTTTTAGTGGTTACCTCTTTTTTTCTCTCTCTCTCTCTTTCTTTCCTCCCTCTATATTAGTTTCTTCCTTTCTCCTTTACATCTCCTCTCATTCAAACCTCAATAACAAACAAATTATCTTATCTGGGACTCAAACCTATGTTTGTGGCATTTTGGGGGTTTTTTACTTCACCTTTTTAACTCACTAGCAGTGCTCCCATCCCTGGCTCTCCATATTATCTAGTTCTTGTTCCACTAAATACAATAGTAATTTTTTAATTTGTCCCCCCATTTTTCCATTTTCCTCTTATTCCTCTCATCATAACTCTTAGACAACCAACACCTAAAAGCAAATCATTTCATTCTTGAACCAAATTTTTTCCTTATTTGCTTTTTGTGGGTCCATACGCTCTTTTTTTTTCTTTTTTCTTTTTTTTTCTTTCTTTCCTTTTTTTTTTTTTTTTTTTTTTTTTTTTTTTTGCCCCTTTATTACTTTTCCCCAATTCAGGCCCTCCATCACAGGCATTGTTTGTTATAATTCACAGTCCACCACAAGATTTTCTCAAAAAAGAGGGGAGAGGAGAGGAGAGGAAAAAAAAAGAGGGGAAATAATTTCCTTTTTTTTAATTTTTATTTTATTTTATTTTTCTTTATTTCATTATTAATTTTTTTAAAAAAAAACAACTCTTTTCAATTTTTTAATTTTTTAATTTTTATTTTTTTTAACTTTTTATTCTTTATTAAATCTCATTAATACTATCAACAAAACCACCCTCAGATGCCATTAAGGAAGAGAAAATCGAATATCATAGATACAAAAGAAAGAGAGGTAACACAGCTAGATGAGGAAAAATCTATGGAGAAAAAATTTAATATATTGGAAACCTTGGAGCTAAATGACAGAGAATTCAAGATAGAAATCCTAAAAATCCTTCAAGATATACAAGAAAACACAGAAAGGCAATTTAGGGAGTTCAGAAAACAACTCAATGAACACAAAGAATATATGTCCAAGGAAATTGAAACTATAAAAACAAATCAAACAGAGATGAAAAACTCAATTCACGAGCTGAAAAACGAAATAACAAGCTTAGCTAATAGAACAGGTCAGATAGAAGAGAGGATTAGTGAAATAGAAGACAAGCAACTTGAGGCACAACAGAGAGAAGAAGAAAGAGACTCAAAAATTTAAAAAAATGAGATAGCCCTACAAGAATTATCTGACTCCATCAAAAAGAATAACATAAGAATAATAGGTATATCAGAGGGAGAAGAGAGAGAAAATGGAATGGAGAACAAATAATAGATGAGAACTTCCCAAGCCTGTGGAAAGAACTAAAGCCTCAAGTTCAAGAAGCAAACAGAACTCCGAGTTTTCTTAACCCCAACAAACCTACTCCAAGGCATATCATAATGAAATTGACACAAACGAACAGCAAAGAAAAAATTCTCAAGGCAGCCAGGGAAAAGAGGAATACAACATATAAAGGAAGGCCCATTAGATTATCATCAGATTTCTCAACAGAAACTCTACAAGCTAGAAGAGAGTGGACCCCAATATTTAAAGTACTGAAAGAGAGGAACTTTCAGCCACAAATACTATACCCATCAAAGCTATCCTTCATATACGAAGGAGAAATAAAAACATTCACAGATACAGAAAAGATGAGGGAATTTATCATCAGAAAACCCCCACTCCAGGAATTACTAAAGGGGGTTCTCCAATCAGATACAAAGAACAAAAAAAAACAGAGCCACAAGTAAAAGCTCCAACAAGAACACAATAAAACCAAATTTAAACTGTGACAACAACAAAAAGAAAGAGGGGGAGAAGATGGAGATTAACAGTAGCAAAGGACGATGGAGTGCAAAAGTACTCACAAAATAGTTCGCTACAATGAACAGGGTAGGGACCCTTTTCATTACTCAAAGGTAACCACCATTGAAAAAACCACCACAGAAGCACATGAGATAAAAAAGATAGCAACAGAGGAAAGATGTATGGAATACAACCAAATAAAAACAAAAGATAGAAAAACAAAAGAGAAGGATCAAACAAGACACAAAACGAACAGAAAACAAGACATAAAATGGCAATAGGGAACTCACAAGTATCAATAATTACACTAAATGTAAACGGATTAAACTCACCAATAAAAAGGCACAGAGTAGCAGAATGGATTAAAAAAGAAAATCCAACTGTATGCTGCCTACAGGAAACTCATCTAAGTAACAAGGATAAAAACAAATTCAAAGTGAAAGGCTGGAAAACAATACTCCAAGCAAATAACATCCAAAAAAAAGCAGGTGTAGCAATACTCATATCGGATAATGCTGACTACAAGACAGCAAAAGTACTCAGAGACAAAAATGGCCATTTCATAATGGCTAAGGGGACACTGAATGAAGAAGACATAACAATTCTTAATATATATGCACCAAACCAAGGAGCACCAAAATATATAAGACAGCTACTTATTGACCTTAAAACAAAAACTGACAAAAATACAATCATACTTGGAGACCTCAATACACCGCTGACGGCTCTAGATCGGTCATCCAAACAGAGAATCAACAAAGACATAGTGGCCTTAAACAAAACACTAGAGCACCTGGATATGATAGACATCTACAGGACATTTCATCCCAAAGTGACTGCGTATATATTTTTCTCCAGTGTACATGGATCATTCTCAAGAATTGACCATATGTTGGGCCACAAAAACAACATCAGCAAATTCAGAAAAATTGAAGTTGTACCAAGCATATTTTCTGATCATAAAGCCTTGAAACTAGAATTCAACTGCAAAAAAGAGGAAAAAAATCCCACAAAAATGTGGAAACTAAACAACATACTTTTAAAAAATGAATGGGTCAAAGAAGAAATAAGTGCAGAGATCAAAAGATATATACAGACTAATGAAAATGACAATACGACATATCAGAATCTATGGGATGCAGCAAAAGCAGTGATAAGAGGGAAGTTCATATTGCTTCAGGCATATATGAACAAACAAGAGAGAGCCCAAGTGAACCACTTAACTTCCCACCTTAAGGAACTAGAAAAAGAAGAACAAAGACAACCCAAAACCAGCCGAAGAAAGGAAATAATAAAAATCAGAGCAGAAATAAATGAATTAGAGAACAGAAAAACTATAGAAAAAATTAATAGAACAAGGAGCTGGTTCTTTGAAAAGATCAACAAAATTGACAAACCCTTGGCAAGACTTACCAAGGAAAAAAGAGAAAGAACTCATATAAACAAAATCCAAAATGAAAGAGGAGAAATCACCACGGACACTGTAGATATACAAAGAATTATTGTAGAATACTATGAAAAACTTTATGCCACTAAATTCAACAACCTAGAAGAAATGGATAAATTCCTAGAACAATACAACCTTCCTAGACTGAGTCAAGAAGAAGCAAAAAGCCTAAACAGACCTATCAGTAGAGAAGAAATAGAAAAAACCATTAAAAACCTCCCCAAAAATAAAAGTCCAGGCCCTGACGGCTATACCAGCGAATTTTATCAAACGTTCAAAGAAGACTTGGTTCCTATTCTACTCAAAGTCTTCCAAAAAATTGAAGAAGCAATACTTCCAAACACATTTTATGAGGCCAACATAACCCTCATACCAAAACCAGGCAAGGATGGCACAAAAAAAGAAAACTACAGACCAATATCTCTAATGAATACAGATGCTAAAATACTAAACAAAATACTAGCAAATTGAATACTACAACATATTAAAAAAATAATACATTATGATCAAGTGGGATTCATCCCAGAATCTCAAGGATGGTTCAACATACGTAAAACGGTTAACGTAATACACCATATCAACAAAACAAAGAACAAAAACCACACGATCTTATCAATAGACGCAGAAAAGGCTTTCGATAAGATACAACACAATTTTATGTTTAAGACTCTCAACAAAATGGGTATAGAAGGAAAATATCTGAACATGATAAAGGCCATATATGATAAACCATCAGCTAACATCATATTAAATGGCACTAAACTGAAGGCTTTCCCCCTTAAATCAGGAACAAGACAGGGTTGTCCACTCTCTCCACTCTTATTTAATGTGGTACTAGAGGTTCTAGCCAGAGCAATCAGACAAGACAAAGAAATAAAAGGCATCCATATCGGAAAAGAAGAAGTAAAGGTATCACTTTTTGCAGATGATATGATCCTATACATCGAAAACCCCAAAGAATCCACAAAAAGACTACTAGAAACAATACGCCAATACAGTAAGGTCGCAGGATACAAAATTAACATACAGAAGTCAATAGCCTTTCTATATGCCAACAATGAAACAACTGAGAAGGAACTCAAAAGAATAATCCCCTTCACGATTGCAACAAAAAAAATAAAATACTTAGGAATAAACATAACAAAGAATGTAAAGGACTTATATAATGAAAACTATAAACCATTGTTAAGGGAAATCGAAAAAGATATAATGAGATGGAAGAATATACCTTGTTCTTGGCTAGGAAGAATAAATATAATCAAGATGGCTATATTACCCAAAGCAATATACAAATTTAATGCAATTCCCATCAAACTTCCAATGACGTTTTTTAAAGAAATAGAGCAAAAAATCATCAGATTTATATGGAACTATAAAAAACCCCGAATAGCCAAAGCAATCCTAAAGAAAAAGAATGAAGCTGGGGGCATAACAATACCTGACTTCAAACTCTATTATAGGGCCACGACAATCAAAACAGCATGGTATTGGCAGAAAAATAGACACTCAGACCAATGGAACAGAATAGAAAGTCCAGAAATAAAGCCACATATATATAGTCAAATAATTTTTGATAAAGGGGCCAACAACACACAATGGAGAAAAGAAAGCCTCTTCAATAAATGGTGCTGGGAAAACTGGAAAACCACATGCAAAAGAATGAAACTGGACTACAGTCTCTCCCCCTGTACAAAAATTAACTCAAAATGGATCAAAGATCTAAACATAAGACCTGAAACAATTAAGTACATAGAAGAAGACATAGGTACTCAACTCATGGACCTGGGTTTTAAAGAGCATTTTATGAATTTGACTCCAATGGCAAGAGAAGTGAAGGCAAAAATTAATGAATGGGACTACATCAGACTAAGAAGTTTTTGCTCAGCAAGAGAAACTGATAACAAAATAAACAGAAAGCCAACTAAATGGGAAATGATATTTTCAAACAACAGCTCAGATAAGGGCCTAATATCCAAAATATACAAAGAACTCATAAAACTCAACAACAAACAAACAAACAATCCAATAAAAAAATGGGAAGAGGATATGAATAGACACTTCTCCCAGGAAGAAATACAAATGGCCAACAGATATATGAAAAGATGCTCATCTTCTTTAGCTATTAGAGAAATGCAAATCAAAACGGCAATGAGATACCACCTCACACCTGTTCGATTAGCTGTTATTAGCAAGTCAGGTAATAGCAAATGTTGGAGAGGCTGTGGAGAAAAGGAACCCTCATACACTGTTGGTGGGAATGTAAAGTAATACAACCATTATGGAAGAAAGTATGGTGGTTCCTCAAAAAACTGAAAATAGAACTACCTTATGACCCAGCAATCCCTCTACTGGGTATATATCCCCAAAACTCAGAAACATTGATACGTAAAGACACATGCAGCCCCATGTTTATTGCAGCATTGTTCACAGTGGCCAGGACATGGAAACAACCAAAAAGCCCATCAATAGATGACTGGATAAAGAAGATGTGGCACATATACACTATGGAATACTACTCAGCCATAAGAAATGATGACATCGGAACATTTACAGCAAAATGGTGGGATCTTGATAACATGATACGAAGCGAAATAAGTAAATCAGAAAAAAACAGGAACTGTATTATTCCATACGTAGGTGGGACATAATAGGGAAACTAAGAGACATTGATAAGAGTGTGGTGGTTACGGGGGGGAGGGGGGAATGGGAGAGGGATAGGGGGTGGGGAGGGGCACAAAGAAAACAAGATAGAAGGTGACAGAGGACAATCTGACTTTGGGTGGTGGGTATGCAACATAATTGAACAAGATAACCTGGACTTGTTATCTTTGAATATATGTATCCTGATTTATTGATGTCACCCCATTAAAAAAATAAAATTATTTATAAAAAAAAAACAAAAAACTAAAAACAAATAAAAACAAAAAAAAAAAAGTAAAGTGAGGCCTGACCAGGGGGTGGCGCAATGAATAGAGTGTCAGACTGGGATGCAGAGTACCTAGGTTCAAGACCCCAAGGTCACCAGCTTGAGCATGGGCTCATCTGGTTTGAGCAAAGCTCACCAGCTTGTACCCAAGGTTGCTGGCTTGAGCGAGGGGTTACTCAGTCTACTGAAGGCCCACCATCAAGGCACATATGAGAAAGCAATCAATGAGCAGCTAAGGTGTTACAATAAAAAACTGATGATTGTTGCTTCTTGTCTTTCTCCGTTCCTGTCTGTCCCTATCTATCCCTCTCTCTGTCTCTCTCTCTGTCTCTGTAAAAACAAACAAACAAATAAACAAAAGACATAAAAAAAGAAAGTGGGGAAAATTAATTTAAATCCTAATTTAATTTTTATTAAACTCAGCCTTTTAAATGATTTATACTTCCTAATTTGAAAAGTCTGAGGCTTCAGACTTTTAGCTTCACTTGATATTCTAAAATTTATTTTTATGTTTGATATTAGGTTTATTTATTCTTTTAGACTGGCTTAAAATAAATTTTGAAACAAAAAAATTACTAATTTTAAATAGAAAACTTTTTTGTGTTTTCTTTAAGAATAAATATACAGCCTGACCAGTGGTGGTAGAGTGGATACAGCCTGACATGGGACACAAAGGTCCCAGGTTCAAAACCCTAAGATTGCCAACTTGAGCACAGGCTCACCAGCTTTAGCATAGAAATCCCATAGTTGCTGGCTTGAAGTCCAAGGTTTGTTGACTTGAACAACCCTGGTCAAAGCCCATATGAGAAGCAATCAATGAACAACTAAAGTGTCACAATTATGAGCTGATGTTTCTCATCATCTCTCTCTCCCTGTTTCTCTCTCTCTCTCTCTTTTCCTCTCTCTCTCACTAAAAAGAAAAAAAAATTAACATACAATAATTTTCTTGTAGTTCCACCTCTTTCCATTAAAAGTTATAAAAATACAATGTCAAAAATAAAACACAACATACTGTGGAAGAGACATAATCAATAATTACAATAAAAAGTAAAAATAAAACAATATACTAAACATTTAGTACAGAGTGTGTGATTCCTTTAAATGAAGACTTGTATTAAGAAGGATTTTATTGCCCTGGCCGGTTGGCTCAGTGGTAGAGCGTTGGCCTGGAGTGCAGAAGTCCCGGGTTCGATTCCCAGCCAGGGCACAAAGGAGAAGCGCCCATCTGCTTCTCCACCCCTCCCTCTCTCCTTCCTCTCTGTCTCTCTCTTCCCCTCCCGCAGCGAGGCTCCATTGGAGCAAAGATGGCCCTGGTGCTGGGGATGGTTCCTTGGCCTCTGCCCCAGATGCTAGAGTGGCTCTGGCCGCAACAGAGGGACGCCCCGGAAGGGCAGAGCATCGCCCCCTGGTGGGCAGAGCGTTGCCCCCCGGTGGGCGTGCCGGGTGGATCCCGGTGGGGCGCATGCGGGAGCCTGTCTGACTGTCTCTCCCAGTTTCCAGCTTCAGAAAAATACAAAAAAAAAAAAAAAAAGGATTTTATTCCCTCTATTTCTAGTTCCAGTTGTTCAGATTCCCATTCCTTATGATGTATGCATGCAAACCCTTCCCATGTTCTCACTTTATATGAAATAATTACCTTAAAATAACAAAGACTATTAACTGCTTATTAAATTAGATTTATTATACAACTAAAATAACTTTTCAAATATTTTATTGCTTAATTAAAGTTCAATTTTTATGATAAGACTTCAGGTCAGTGAAAATCCACAAATACATTTTCTTAAATTCAAAGATAATGGTTAATTTTATTTCCTAGGGTGTAATAGTTAAAATATCACATCTGTGTATGGCCCAAGAGTTATCCTAATTTTATTCCACTCTAGTCTGATTGATTCTTTATGTACAAAACACCTTTGTACTGTATTAAGGTCCACGAATAGACTGACTTTGAAAGATCTCCAAGATATATCAATAAGAGGGAAAAAATAGTGTTTAAAATAGTATACATACTACATTTTGTGTAATGAAGGAGATATAAAATACATATTTGTATTCTTATATACAAATATGGATACTTGTATATGCTTCCAGAAACATGAGAAGCATAAAGACAGGAATTATACATAAGTAATTTATAAGAGCACTTATGGTTAAGAATGGGGTAGATAATGTCTAAATGGAGACAGGAATATGAAGGATCTTTTGCTTTTTTATGGTTTATTATTTTTGAACCCTGAGAATATATCACCAATCAAAATTGATTTACATTTATTACAAACCATTATTCAAATAGCTCACTGTTTGAAGGGCAAATTTTTACCAGATAATGCAAATATGACAAGATCATCTCTAAAGAAAATATACAATTATATGGGGAAACTTGTCATAAATTTTTTTATTTTTGTTTGTTTTCTTCTCCTCCTAGTGAGAAACTCATTTTATTTACCTCAAGATTAACATATTTCCTATAACTTTATTGTAATATTTTTAACCTGACATTAATTTACAAACTTTTAGATTGAATAAGAAAACTAATCACACACACCTAAATTAAAAACTCCAGTTGTATTCTAAGCAGGAGAGCTAAGGTGTGCCAATTTCTAAAAACAGAAATGCAGAGTTTACTTGAAACAAAATTACTCATTCTTCCCTACTGTTTTTGTCCTTTTGAGTAATTTGGATGGGTCATGAAATGAGATCAAAGTTAGATTTTGGAGGGTTACCACAAAGTCAGTTTATTATACTGAGACTATTGATAGCACACAAAAAGAGGAAAAACTCCATCTACGCCCCCCCATACACACATACGCACATCCCATTATTAAAGAAGGTACCAATGTTATTTTTCTTGAAACTAAATAAAATATATACAATTATTGTTATAATAGAACACAAAAACATCTGTATCAAGCTACTTTAATATGGAGATTCCACTAGAATAGACTTAGGTTCCCACCCTGTGATTAAATTGGATGTGACTTAAACAAACAAACAAAATAAAACAAAATAGAATTGAGACACCTCGTGATGCCAGTCATGAAACCCAGAAGAGTGAGCTAATCAATTTTTTTTCTTAACTGATTTTAAATAGCAATAAATCAGATTACAAAACATGTTAAAAATTTGGGAATTAAAAGGTTCTATATTTCAGATACAAAAATTTAAAAGTTATGCAATTTAAAATAAACTGGTCATCAAACTTTGAAAATATATATGCCTAAGTACTTCAAATCTAAAAAACAGAGAATAGTTTATATTAAGTAAGATATTTACCCCAACCCTTCAAAGTTGAGAATTGCATTATGTTGTAGTAATATAAGGTTATAGTCATTAAATACATAGAAATATAAAAATATGGAAGATATAAAAAGTAATTAAAAGTATATTAAAAATAATTATTAAAATTAAGTAAAATTATGCCAATTGGATAGGAATTAATATAGTGGCTTAATGCCATAACTCTGTAATGTGATAAACAGACTCTGACTTACAAGCAGAGTCCAGTAAGTATGTGTGTAAAGTTATACATAGATAAGAAGTGGCTTGGTGTTATTTACATTAACTTTGTAAAATAATGAAAATAAAAATAACTTAAAAAGTGGTTTAATGTAAATATTTCAGTAGATTGACATAAAGGGAGTTTCCTGTGAGAAACTCCCAAAAAGGTGGTTTGAGGTGATAATCCTGTAGATTGACACCTGTTAGAAGGTGTTGGCCAGAAAGGGTACTAAAGCTGAGGGGCCCCCTGCTGCAGTAGTCGCCCAGACTCCAACATTGAAGTGGATTGTGTCCATGCCACTCTGAGCACTGACCAAAGCCAGTCAAGAGAAGCACGCCAACGGGGCCACTTAAGCTGTACCCAGGCATGCCAAAAGGATTTGTGAGTAATAAATTGCCTGTGTGACTTTTGCAACTAATTTGTGTGTTGGTCGTGTCTTTCCTCCGGTGGCATTTAACAGTAGCATTCCTCATAGCCACCTCAAGAGTAGTCTTGAAGAGGCTGCCAGCCCTGCTAATAAGCAGGAGTGTCCCACTGCATGGGGAAGTTGAATCAGGGACTCCTTATCTAAGTAGAGCTTGGACTCTACTGGGACAACGGCATGGTCAGCACTCAGTCTTAAAAAAAAAAAAAAAAAAGAGGCAGTGTCTATTGAAAATTTCTGGCTTAAAACCAGAGGGCAGAAGTGAAGAGATATTCATAAACTCCATATGATTTAGTAGCCGTCTGCTGGAAGCTGAGGGAAACCTCTTCCATCTCCAGGTCTGACCTAGTCAGGGGTGTATACTGAACAGCGTATATTAAGGAGAGCAAATATCTCAAGGTGGACTCAGCAGATGGTTGACACTATTGAATAGACAACTCTGAGAAAACCATTCTAAAGCCCACAAATTATAAAAATATTAAAAAGAGGATCTACAAAATAAGCTCCAGAGCAAATTCATGAATATATTATATTGCTTAAAGCTAAAACAAACTAAAGGCCTAAGAAAGTGCTGGAGGAAGTATAGAGCAGAAACTAGTTTCAGATATCCACATACTAATCCAAAAAAGTTTTACCCATTTGGAAGATACAGAGTAGGAATTAGCATTAAGAAGGAAAATGGAAAAGATTAGAACTTTCTTTAGAAACATCTTTAAGAAACAAAAGAACCCTTATAACACCACTTCAGAAAGTCCTTGGATGATGACAGAGGACTTCCTAAGGAAAAGGGTTAAGATTTCAGTCACAGAAAATATCTCACGTTCTCCTAAAACCCAAATGACTTAAACCCCATAACAGGGAGGGCAGAAGAAAAGAAAATTACAGAAATTCTCCTCCAAACCATCGAACAAATAGATGCAGATAGACACAAAGGCAAGGAATTAGCAGGAAAAGTATTAGCAAGAGTCAAAGCAGACCCAGTAGTAACAAGAAAGAAAATTATTAAACAAGAAGATGCTAATGAGAAAACTTTTGAATTTAATCTATATACCCAAACAGAGCTAGCAGATTTAAGAAAAACATTAATTCAAGGAAATAATACAGATGTAGATTGGCTGATAAAAATTTATGAACAAGGAGGACATACAACCCTTCTACCTACAGATGAATTAAAAGCAGTTATAGATGCAATTGAAAACCCAAAAACTAAACACCAACTTGGATTACTAATAGACAAAAATAAGGACAGAATAACATCATTACGAAACTGGATTAGGGAAGCATGGAAAACATCATACCCTACAATAGACCTAAAATCAGGAGCAATAAAGGCTAGATGGACAGAAATAGGAGATTTAAAGATACAGTTAAGAAAGCTAGTACATTTACTAAGCATATATGAGGATGATTTAGAGAACCCATGGAAAAATAAAAATACATCAGGGATTATCAGAGCACTTATACACGGAACCCCCAAAATTATAGAATACCTTTACAAAACTTGTTACAAGGGGCATTCACAGGAGAGGACATTAGAGAGAAAATACAATTACATGAGAACTTAAATGGAAAAAATCAATTTACATGTTACACAACCATGCCAAACCTAGGGAGAAGAACCACAAATAAGGTCCAATATCAGAGAATAAATAATAATAACTTTAAATCATCATACAGGGGCCCTATTAAACAGGGAAACCCCAACTATTTAAAAAACCAAGGCCCTTATTAGAAAAGAAATAATCCATTTAATCAACAAAATCAAAATAATCCTTTCAAATTTAGGGAACAACAGGGAAATCAAAACCAAAATTGGAGAAACAATAAGAATAATACTTTCTTTGATCAAAATGAAAGTATAAATAACCCATTCCAGCAAAAACAGTAAAAAAAACTGGATTGCCCCCCCCAAGGAAGAACAAGGGGGGCAAATGCAAGCAATGGCAAAGAAATGGAACAGAACAATTATACATAAACCAGGAGATAACAGACCTTATATAACCCTTGAAATAAAATTTCCAGGTAGTGGTAAAGTTTCAAACACAATTCCTCACAGATACAGGTTCCCAAGTATCCTTATTAAGGGGAATATATAATTCAAGAAGATTAATTGGAGCTGAAGGAATAACAGGAAAGTCATTAATAGCAGCAGCAAGAGATGGAATTATATATTATAAAGGATTAACAAAGAAAATAAATTTTATGTAAACCCAAAATTTCAAAATATTATAGGAATGGATATATTACCATATTTATTAGAATTAAAAATATATATACCAAGATTACAAAAATTTCAAACAAATTTAGCACAGTTGCAAATAAAACCTATATTTTTACCATAACCTTTAAAAGCCTCTTTTACCGCACAATATCCATTAAAAGGTGGACATCAAGAGGTGACAGAGGTCATAAATAAATTAATAGATGAAGACATAATTGAGATAGGAAGATCACATATATATAATGGTCCAGTGTGGCCAGTAAAAGAACCAAATGGAACCTATATAATTACCATAGACTACAAAAATATCAACAAAAATTCTCCTAGTATAGATGGAACCTTACCTGATACACAAGAAGTAATTAACATTTTATAAAAGGACAATCCCAAATTTATGGCAGCAATTGATCTCTCGGATATGTTTTGGTTTTTTTTTTTTTTGTATTTTTCTGAAGCTGGAAATGGGGAGAGACAGAGAGACTCCCGCATGCGCCCGACCGGGATTCACCGGGCACGCCCCCCAGGGGGCGACGCTCTGCCCATCCAGAACATCACTCTATTGCGACCAGAGCCACTCTAGCACCTGGGGCAGAGACCAAGGAGCCATCCCCAGCGCCAGGGCCATCTTTGCTCCAATGGAGCTTTGGCTGCAGGAGGAGAAGAGAGAGACAGAGAGGAAGGAGAGGGGGAGGGGTGGAGAAGCAGATGGGCGCTTCTCCTGTGTTTCCTGGCCAGGAATCGAACCCGGGACTTCCGCATGCCATACCGACGCTCTACCACTGAGCCAACCAGCCAGGGCCTCGGATATGTTTTTCGCAATACCCATTCATGAGGAATCCAGACCAATTACAACTTTCTCGTGGCAAGGAAAGCAGTATCAATTGAAAATGCTGCCACAGGGATACAAAAATTCACCAGCAATTGCACATAATTTATTGGCATCTAGCATAAATCCAAAGGATTACCAATCCAAAATTATTACATATATTGATAATATAATAATATATAGTGAAAACAAAGAAACCCTTCAGAAAGATTTAGATAAATTAGTATAACAATTGAAAGGAGTAAGATAAACAATAAATCCAGAAAAAGTACAACACCCAGGGACAGAAGTAAAATTTTTAGGAATTCAATGGAGCTCAGATGGTGGGAAAATACCAGAAAAGGTAGCAAAGAAAACACTGAGCATTAAGGCCCCCAACAATAAAAAGGAAGCCCAACAATCAATGGATTATTTGCATACTGGAGAAATCACATCATATATTTATCAGAATTAGCAGAGCCAATATATAAAGGAACAAGGAAGGCAATAGATTTTACATGGGGGAAAGAGCAACAAGAAGCTTTAGAACAATTAAAAGAATAATTATAGCACCATCAAAAATTAGCGGCACCAAAACCAGGAGACACAATCACATTAGATATTATATTCCCTGGAACTCATGGATGTGGGGGCCTATATAAAAAAGGACCAAGTGATAAAGAATACCAGTAGCTTTCTGGTTTCAAAGATTCCCATACTGCCACAATAAATGTTCACCCTATGAAAAACATATATGGGTATAATATGCAGCGCTTCTCCATACAGAGCCACTAACAGGACAAAAACCAGTAATAGTCAGATCCTTACTACCCCTTAAACAATGACTTAAAATGTTGGGTGAAGAATTGGCAGGTACCCAAATTGAGGGGAAAGTGCTGGCACGAAAATGGCACATAAACTCCAGAGAAATAACGAGCACTGGTGAACCAGCCCTTCTCACAGAGGAGGTCTCCAAAGTGGAGATAGATCCCCCAAGACAGATTGTCAAGAACCGATGGGTGCCCAAGAATCTAGGGGCAGTGGGGCCTAAATATAGACCTTCACTGAAAAATGCCTGGTTTACAGATGGATCAGCCTCCGTAACCAGTGACTCGACCAAATGGAGAGCAGCAGCTTTCAATCCGGCGACAAATACAGAGCTCACGAGGGAAGGTAAGACTGACTCAGCTCAACATGCAGAGCTAATAGGAGTCCTTCTGGCAGTGGAATATGCTATGGAGAGGGGGCTACCCAAAGTTTGTGTTTTTACTGATTCACTGGCAGTATATAAGGGAATAACAGAATGGTCAGGAAAAATGGAAAAAAAATAATTGGCAAATTAATGGAATGGACCTCTGTTCCAGAGAACACTGGAAAAAACTAAATTAATTAACATTACACATTAAGCTCTATGTAACCCGAGTGATGTCATGGAAATGGTGCCGTGAGCAGCACGTCTGACAGATCTCCCCAAAATCTCAACAAATTTATCAACTAGAAACAGAAAAATTTATCCTCGGAGCATTCTGGAGTTCCACACAAACTGAAAGCGAAAAAACTGTTATCACTTGAATCTGAGAGACGAGTCAGAGCTAAGGGTGTGGAGGAAACTAACTGCCACACGGATGTTCATTCAAGCTGAGGAGGGAGTACGCCTGTGGTGAGTCAACCCAAGCGTGCAACTGCCCGCCCACACTCGGGGAGCGGCAGCCTGGGTGCTGCCGGTGTGCGGTGAGAAACTGGCATGCACGCATGCCCAGTGCTGCGGTCCGGTCGCAGAGCGAGGTCCCTTGCACCGCCAGCGTCCCCAGCGGCCCGCGCACTGCGAGTGACAGTCCCCAGCCACAGGTGCACAGAGCACCCCATTTGCGCGCGTGCCCTGAACGTCCCACTCGCCCACGCGCCCATAGCACCCCACTTGCCCGCACACCCAGAGTGCCCCATTCTCCCGCGCACCCAGTGCACCTCAGCAGCCAGCGGCAAGGTGAGCGGGAGAGGCTCCAAGGCTATCTTTCCTATTCCAGATTTTCTCTCCGTGAGCGGGGCACCTCACCCAGCCATTCAAGCTAATAATCAAGCATTGGGGGAGGGGCGCACGAGCAGCCTGAAATACTTTCTGGAGCACAGCTGCGGATCCAATCACTGAAATTAGCTTAACCCACGGGGCTCTAATTGATAAGATCTCTCTCAGTTCAGCGATCCAAGACAAGAGGCATGATATTTTTTAGTGCCTCTCACTAAAGGGGTGGGGGCAACTTCTGATTGACAGAGCCTCCATATTCAGGGATATACGCTAACAAGAGGGACTTGGCAGATATTAAGATCTATACAGCAAGCAGCGACTAGTGCCTCTTCTTCCCAGCCAAAACAGGGTACAAAGTGTGGAAAGCCTGGGTTGAGTGGTCCAACTGAATGCTAGGTGCTGAACAGTCACCTTGACAACAATTGACTCCCACCCCCGCCTGATTACGCTGGAGGCTCTGACTGCCAGAGCCTTACCAAAGCCTTGCTCTGAGTGGGGATTTCTCAGCTCTTTGAGCCTCTTACTCCCCAGGCAGGAGCAGTAGCAGCCTTATAGCTGGATCACCAGGCTGCTAATTCAGGAAGGGGAGACTAGGAGAGAGACTCCAGGAAAGCAAACTCTCTCATTGTTGGACCCTGCAAACACCAACAAGCCTAGACTACCAGCGAGACTAAAGCCAATTATATAACATTGCCATAGAATCTCATCAACTGCAAATCCCTACCTAAGCATGACACAGGGGCAGAGCCTGGGGTACAGAGTCACTGACCAGGAAGAGGGAGAGAAAAGAAAAAGAAAGAAGTTAACCTCTCAAAATCAAGAAAAATCCACAGACTTTATAACTTGTTCCACTAATTTTTTATTGTTGTTGATTGTTTCTTCTATCTTATTGCCTTTATTATTATTATTTCTATTTCCTCCACCTCAGTCCTTTTATTCTCTGTCCATCTTATGCTTCCCTTTTCTTTAACTACACTACCCATGAGTGTTACATTTTATTTCTTTTTTTCATCCTCACTCTCCTTTAGGGTTACACTCCAATACCCTTAACTCTCACTCTCTCCCTTTTGTTTGTTTGTTTTTTTTCTTTTTTTTCTTCCTTCGTTTTTCTTTTTTTCTTATTTTTTCCTTTCTATTCACTTCTTCTTTTCTCCTTTTACTTTTCCTCCCATTCAATCCTCAATCACAAACAAATTATTTAATTTGGGACTCAAGTTTTTTTTGGTTTTCTTTTTTTTTTTTGCTTTTCTTTTTGGTTTTCTTTTGTTTGTTTGTTTTTGTGGCATTTTGGGTACTTTTTACATTGCTTTTTAACTCACTAGCATTCCTCCCAACCCAAGGTCTCCATTGTATTTAGTCGTCGCTCCACTTAATACAACAGATTTTTACTTATTACTTTTTTTTCTTCTTTATTTTTTTCTCCTTCTTTCTGTTTCCCTCTTATCCCTCTCATTATATCTCTTAGTCGACCAGCACTTACAAGCAAATCATTTTATGCTTGTCTAAGATTTTCTCCTTTTTTTTTGCATTTAGAAGGTCCCTACTCCCTTTTTTGCCCCTTGAACTCTTTACCCCAAAACAGGCCCTCCGTTATAGGCAGTTTTTGTTCCATTTAGCATAATATAATTCACAGGTCATCACGATATTTCTCTGAAGAGGTGAGAGGAGGGGAAAAAAAGAAAGAAAAAAGGGGGAAATAATAAATTATTACTTTTTTGTGGGGTGTTTTCCTTTTTTTTTTTTTTTACTTTTTACTCTTTATTAATTCTAATTAGTGCTATCAAAAAGACCACCCTCGGATGCCAATAAGAAAGAGGAAATCGAATATTATGGATACAAAAGATAGAGAGGTAACACAAATAGATGTGGAAAAATCTATGGAGAAAAGATTTAACATATTGGAAGCCTTGGAGCTAAATGACAGAGAATTTAAAATAGAAATCTTAAAAATACTCAGAGATATACAAGAAAACACAGAAAGGCAATTTAGGGAGATCAGAAAACAACTCAATGAACACAAAGAATATATTACCAAGGAAATTGAAACTATAAAAACAAATCAAACAGAAATGAAAAACTCAATTCACGAGCTGAAAAATGAGGTAACAAGCTTAGCTAACAGAACAGCCCAGAAAGAAGATAGGATTAGTGAAATAAAAGACAAGCAACTTGAGGCACAACAGAGAGAAGAAGAAAGAGACTCAAAAATAATAAAAAACGAGAAAGCCCTACAGAAATTGTCTGACTACATCAGAAAGAAAAACATAAGAATAATAGGTATATCAGAGGGAGAAGAGAAAGAAAATAGAATGGAGAATATACTCAAACAAATAATAGAGGAGAACTTACCAAGCCTGTGGAAAGAACTAAAGCCTCAAATTCAAGAAGCAAACAGAACACCGAGTTTTATTAACCCCAACAAACCCACTCCAAGGCACATCATAATGAAGATGACACAAACCAATGACAAAGAAAAAATTCTCAAGCAGCCAGGGAAAAGAAGAGTACAACATATAAAGGAAGGCCTATTAGATTATCATCAGATTTCTCAGCAGAAACTCTACAAGCTAGAAGAGAGTGGACCCCAATATTTAAAGCCCTGAAAGAGAGGAACTTTCAGCCAAGAATACTATACCCATCAAAGCTATCTTTCAAGTACGAAGGAGATATAAGAACATTCACAAATACAGAAAAGATGAGAGAATTTATCATCAGAAAGCCCCCACTCCAGGAAATACTAAAGGGGGTTTTCCAACCAGATTCAAAGAACAAAACAAAATGAAACCAAAAGTAACAGCTCCACCAAGAACACAATAAAACCAAACTTAAACTGTGACAACAAAAGAAAAAAAGGGGGGAAAGGATGGAGATTAACAGTAGCAAAGGATGATGAAGTGCAGAAATACTCATAAGATAGGGTACTACAATGAATATGGTAGGTACCCTTTTCATTACTTAATGGTAACCACCCCTGAAAAAACCACCACAAAAAAACTTGACTTAAAAAAGGTAGCAACAGAGGAAAGATGTATGGAATACAAACAAACAAAAACAAATGATAGAAAAACAAAAGAGAAGAATCAAACAAGATACAAAATTAACAGAAAGCAATTTATAAAATGGCAGTAGGGAACCCACAAGTATCAATAATTACACTAAATGTAAATGGATTAAACTTACCAATAAAAAGACACAGAGTAGCAGAACAGATTAAAAAAGAAAATCCAACTGTATGTTGCCTACAAGAAACACATCTAAGCAACAAGGATAAAAACAAATTCAAAGTGAAAGGCTGGAAAACAATACTCCAAGCAAACAACATCCAAAAAAAAGCAGGCGTAGCAATACTCATATCTAATAATGCTGACTACAAGACAGAAAAAGTACTCAGAGACAAAAATGGTCATTTCATAATGATTAAGGGGACACTGAATCAAGAAGACATAACAATCCTTAATATATATGCACCAAACCAAGGAGCACCAAAATATATAACACAGCTACTTATTGACCTTAAAACAAAAACTGACAAAAATACAATCATACTTGGAGACCTCAATAAACCGCTGACGGCTCTAGATCGGTCATCCAAACAGAGAATCAATAAAGATATAGTGGCCTTAAATGAAATACTAGAACACCTGGATATGATAGACATCTACAGGACACTTCATCCCAAAGCGACAGAGTATACATTTTTCTCTAGTGTACATGGAACATTCTCAAGAATTGACCATATGTTGGGCCACAAAGACAATATCAGCAAATTTAGAAAAATTGAAATTGTACTAAGCATATTCTCTGATCATAAAGCCTTGAAACTAGAATTCAACTGCAAAAAAGAGGGGGGAAAACCAACAAAAATGTGGAAACTAAACAACATACTTCTAAAAAATGAATGGGTCAAAGAAGAAATAAGCACAGAGATCAAAAGATATATACAGATAAATGAAAATGAAAATACGACATATCAGAATCTCTGGGATGCAGCAAAAGCAGTAATAAGAGGAAAGTTCATATCACTTCAGGCCTATATGAACAAACAAGAGAGAGCCCAAGTAAACCACTTAACTTCACACCTTCAGGAACTAGAAAAAGAAGAACAAAGACAACCCAAAACCAGCCGAAGAAAGGAGATAATAAAAATCAGAGCAGAAATAAACAAAATAGAGAATAGAAAAACTATAGAAAAAATCAATAAAACAAGGAGCTGGTTCTTTGAAAAGATCAACAAAATTGACAAACCCTTGGCAAGACTCACCAAGGAAAAAAGGCACAGGACTCAAATAAATAAAATCCAAAATGAAAGAGGAGAGATCACCACAGACATCATAGATATACAAAGAATTATTGTAGAATACTATGAAAAATTATATGCCACCAAATACAACAATCTAGAAGAAATGGATAAATTCCTAGAACAATACAACCTTCCTAGACTGAGTCATGAAGAAGCAGAAAGCCTAAACAGACCAATCAGCAGGGAGGAAATAGAAAAAACTATTAAAAACTTCCCCAAAAATAAAAGTCCAGGCCCTGACGGCTATACCAGCGAATTTTATCAAACATTTAAAGAAGACTTGGTTTCTATTCTACTCAAAGTCTTCCAAAAAATTGAAGAAGCAATACTTCCAAATACATTTTATGAGGCCAACATAACCCTCATACCAAAACCTGGCAAGGATGGCAAAAAGAAAGAAAACTACAGACCAATATCTCTAATGAATACAGATGCTAAAATACTAAACAAAATACTGGCAAATCGAATACAACAACATATTAAAAAAATAATACATCATGAAGAAGTGGGATTCATCCCAGAATCTCAAGGATGGTTCAACATACGTAAAACGGTTAAAGTAATACACCATATCAACAAAAGAAAGAACAAAAACCACATGATCTTATCAATAGACGCAAAAAAAGGCTTTCAATAAAATACAACACAATTTTATGTTTAAGACTCTCAACAAAATGGGTATAGAAGGAAAATATCTCAACATGATAAAGGCTATATATGATAAACCATCAGCTAACATCATATTAAATGGCACAAAACTGAAGGCTTTCCCCCTTAAATCAGGAACAAGACAGGGTTGTCCACTCTCTCCACTCCTATTTAATGTGGTACTAGAGGTTTTAGCCAGAACAATCAGACAAGACAAAGAAATAAAAGGCATCCATATCGGAAAAGAAGAAGTAAAGGTATCACTTTTTGCAGATGATATGATCCTATACATCGAAAACCTGAAGGACTCCACAAAAAGATTACTAGAAACAATAAACCAATACAGTAAGGTCGCAGGATATAAAATTAACATACAAAAGTCCATAGCCTTTCTATATGCCAACAATGAAATATTAGAAAACGAACTCAAAAAAATAATCCTCTTCACGATTGCAACAAAAAAAATAAAATACCTAGGAATAAACATAACAAAGAATGTAAAGGACCTATATAACAAAAACTACAAGGCATTGTTAAGAGAAATAGAAAAAGACAATGAGATGCAAAAATATTCCTTGTTCTTGGATAGGAAGAATAAATATAATTAAAATGGCCATATTACCCAAAGCAATATATAAATTTAATGCAATTCCCATCAAAATTCCTATGACATTTTTTAAAGAAATGGAACAAAAAATCATCAGATTTATATGGAAATATAAAAAACCCTGAATAGCCAAAGCAATCCTAAGGAAAAAGAATGAAGCTGGGGGCATTACAATACCTGACTTTAAACTATATTATAGGGCCATGATAATCAAAACAGCATGGTATTGGCAGAAAAATAGACACTCAGACCAATGGAACAGAATAGAAAGCCCAGAAATAAAACCACATATATATGGTCAAATAATCTGTGATAAGGGGGCCAACAACACAAAATGGAGAAAAGAAAGCCTCTTCAACAAATGGTGTTGGGAAAACTGGAAAGCCACATGCAAAAGAATGAAACTCGACTACAGCCTGTCCCCGTGTACTAAAATTAATTCAAAATGGATCAAAGACCTAAATATAAGACCTGAAACAATAAAGTACATAGAAGAAGACATAGGTACTCAACTCATGGACCTGGGTTTTAAAAAACATTTTATGAACTTGACTCCAATGGCAAGAGAAGTGAAGGCAAAGATAAATGAATGGGACTACATCAAAATAAAAAGTTTTTGCTCAGCAAGAGAAACTGATAACAAAATAAACAGACAGCCAACTAAATGGGAAATGTTATTTTCAAACAACAGCTCAGATAAGGGCCTAATATCCACAATTTACAAAGAACTCATAAAACTCAACAACAAACAATCCAATAAAAAAATGGGAAGAGGACATGAACAGACACTTCTCCCAGGAAGAAATACAAATGGCCAACAGATATATGAAAAGATGCTCAGCTTCATTAGTTATTAGAGAAATGCAAATCAAAACTACAATGAGATACCACCTCACCCCTGTTAGATTAGCTATTATCAACAAGACAGGAAATAGCAAATGTTGGAGAGGCTGCAGAGAAAAGGGAACTCTCATCCACTGTTGGTGGGACTGTAAAATAGTGCAACCATTATGGAGGAAAGTATGGTGGTTCCTCAAAAAACTGAAAATAGAACTACCTTATGACCCAGCAATCCCTCTACTGGGTATATACCTCAAAAACTCAGAAACATTGATACGTAAAGACACATGTAGCCCCATGTTTATTGCAGCACTGTTCACAGTGGCCAAGACATGGAAACAACCAAAAAGCCCTTCAATAGAAGACTGGATAAAGAAGCTGTGGCACATATACACTATGGAATACTACTCAGCCATAAGAAATGATGACATCAGATCATTTACAGCAAAATGGTGGGATCTTGATAACATTATACGGAGTGAAGTAAGTAAATCAGAAAAAAACAAGAACTACATGATTCCATATATTGATGGAACATAAAAATGAGACTAAGAGACATGGACAAGAGTGTGGTGGTTACCAGGGGTGGGGAGAGGGAGGATGCAGGAGGGAGGGAGGGAGAGCGTTAAGGGGAGGGGGAGGAGCACAGAGAACTAGATAGAGGGTGACGGAGGACAATCTGACTCTGGGCGAGGGGTATGCAACATAATTTAATGACAAGATAACCTAGACATGTTTTCTTTGAATATATTTACCCTAATTTATTAATGTCATCCCATTAACATTAATAAAAATTTATTAAAAAAAAAAGCTCTATGTAACCCATATATTAGCTCATGCCATAAATAATTCTCCAACCACACTAGGGAATCAAAAAGTAGATAAGCTAGCAAGAGGAATTAAGGTAAGTGAAGAAATTAGTATTAGGGATACAACAAAAACATATGGGATAAAGTTAAGGGTATAAAAAGATGAAGATACAGAAGAATATCAAATACCTACAATAAAGTTAAAAAGAGAAGGGGATAAATATAAAAGAAAAGAAGAATACTTAGATTTCTCACCAGAGTTTATAATGGAAATTCATATCCAATTAGGACATCCAGGACAAGCAGCAATGATAGAATGGTTTAGAACTAGAAATTTAAAGGCAAAAATAGAAGACATAAAGAGAGGCATGAATAGATGTATAGTGTGTAAGAATGTATATACATTCTGGACAACACAGCCACCAGGGTTAGATAGACCCCAAATACCAAATTTTCAAGCCCAAATTGATTTTATTGGACCCTTGTCATGGCCTTTCCAACAAAAGTATGCAGGTACGATGGTTGACGTACATACAGCAATAATGTTTGCCTTGACAGCAAAACACCCATCAGCAGCCACTACAATTAAGACATTAAATATGTGGAAAACATTCTTTGGTACTCCTAAAATCACAGACTCAGATCAAGGAACACATTTTACAGCCAGCCAAGTCAGTCTTTTGTTGCTATAAATAATATAGATTGGAATTTTTACATGCCATATAACCCAACAGCATCAGGAATAATAGAGAGACATAATGGATTATTAAAAGCCAAATGTCATACATTATTAATAGATAGAAAATTTAACAATTTACAAGCACTTCTTAATGAAGCATGCTTTGCCCTAAATAGTAGACCAAGAGTAAACAGAAGTGCTCCCCTGGAAGAACTGATTAAACCCCATTTAGAACAAGCAGAAATTAAAATGGGATATATACCTAAAATTAAGAAAAATCCACCATATTAAATAATAGTAAAGTCCCCTAAGAATGCACCTCTTTCCCAACAGGAAATAATCTGCAACACAGGATACAACACCGTGTGGACAGTAATTAAACAGGGACAAATACAACAGATCAAAGTAGATAACCTTACATCAAATGACTGAGAATGTGTAATTTAGTAAAATTCTTAATCTGGATCCTGGTACTCCTTATGATCGTACCTTATACGATTATAGTTTATTCTATATACAACCTGGTGTGCCAATAGAAATTGCCTGAGCAAAGGAACACAGATATTCCACTGCTCTCAAATTAATAGTAATACTCTCTGCATTTTAGACCACAGGACGTTCTGGAGAAAACAGTAAGAAAGCAAAATAGTAGAACACCTGCATTCTATTCTAGGAGATAACCTAGAAACTGGCCAAACCAGAATAAAATCATCCAATATGATCATGAGTTTGTTCATCCTGGTTGTCAATGTAACATTAGGGTGTAATGCTAATAATACTAACAATAATAACAATGCTGTTACTGCTACTGCTATTGTGACTACTTTTAAATTTCCTAATGTACTAGCCACACAGCAGCTAGACATAAACTTTTGTGATTTTCCTGTAGTGGGAACCACCCGAGGGAAGCATTTTATATTTTAGGAAATTTCGCCTTCGTACACTGCAACACCAACCTGACCTACTGGGACCACACTGTGAACTCAGGGAATTGGACAATGAATAACATCTCAGATGACTCAATGGACACCTGCAAACTAATCACCAACACCCTGAACATGACAATTAATGGAAAAACCATATACTCATCATATTCAATTCACAGCACATTGAAATATTTACCAACAACCACGTTCAGTGAACTGCAGGAAGAACATATGAACAGGGAAAAAGATTATGGAGAAACCTTCGAAAACTTGAAGTACTCCATAATGAGACCAAAAACTTATCTTAAAAGCTGGACAAGACCAGAACATTATAAAGAAACTGAGACTAATACCTAATAGTATGAGCATCATCTTAGACCATGATGCAAAAAGACTGGGTAAACCATGTACTTTTATAGAGACTATAGGATCTATATTTTCAACACTGAGTTGTACACCAACACGGAATTTATTAAACCCGGCATATTATATTGAACAAGGTATTCATACCTTTATACCTGTATGGACTGGAATTAAGGACATACATAATAATACTTATATGCCTGTTTGTTGTGATTGTATTTGGATTGAAGGTATGTAATCCCATTTGCAATATATGTTTAAAAAGGAATAAAAAAATAGTTTTATAATTTTCCCTGCAACCTTATAGCTTGCTGGGATTAGCGGGTGGAATGTTGTAATAATATAAGGTTATAGTAATTAAATATATAGAAATATAAAACTATGGAAGCTATATAAAAGTAATTAAAAGGATATTAAAAATAATTATTAAAATTAAGTAAAGTTATGCCAATTGGATAGGAATAAATATAGTGGCTTAGTGCCATAACTCTGTAATGTGATAAACAGAACCTGACTTTCAAGCAGAGCCCAGTTAGTATGTGTGTGAAGTTATACATAGATAAGAAGTAACTTGGTGCCATAACTTTGTAATGTGATAAACTGACTCTGACTTACAAGCAGAGCCCAGTTAGCATGTGTGTGTGAAGTTATATATACATAGATAAGAAGTGGCTTGGTGTTATTTACATTAACTTTGTAAATTAATGAAAATAAGAACATCTTAAAAAGTAGTTTAATGTGAACATTTCAGTAGATTGACATAAAGGGGGTTCCCTGCGAGGAACTCCCAAAAAGGTGCTTTGAGGTGATAATCCTGTAGACTGACACCTGTTAGAAGGTGTTGGCCAGAAAAGGTACTAAAGCTGAGGGGCCCCCTGCTGCAGTAGTCGCCCAGACTCCAACGTTGATGTGGATTGTCTCCACACCACTCTGAGCTCTGACCAAAGCCAGCCAAGAGGAGCACGCCTACGGGGGCCCCCCTTAAGTTGTTCCCAGGCACGCCAAAAGGATTTGGGAGTAATAAATTGCCTGTGTGATTATTGCAACTAATTTGTGTGTCGGTCATGTCTTTCCTCCAGTGGCAGTTAACAGTAGCATCCTCATAGCTGTCTCATGAGTAGTCTTGAAGAGGCTGCCAGCCCTGCTAACAAGCAGGAGTGTCCCCGCACTGCACGAGGAAGTCAAATCTGGGACACCTGATCGACACAGAGCTTGGGCTCTACTGGGACTCATTACCATAAAATTAGTATTTTATTTCTTGTGTAAGTTTCTTCCTGGTGACATCTTTCACAGAACCTTGATGTGAAACTGTAATATAGAAAGAAAATATTGCTGAGGATTGTGACTTTGCTTCTATAAAGAAATTCCTTGTCCACAGTCTAGCATGCATTGCAACAACCATAAAAAATGGATGAAACCAATTAAATTTCAAGTTTAACATATTACTTCTAAATAAAACATAGGTTGGTATAATAAAATAACTGTAAGATATACCTATATAACATTTAATTAATAAAAGTAAAGTTCATTCTTTTTTAAATAAAATGCCCAATTTAATTATTAACAATCAACCAAGAAAAGGGTTTACTAAAACTTTGCTCTTTAATTATAAAGGTAAAGATTAAACTATGCTTACACATATGCAAAAATAAAATAATCTTTAAACAAGTTACCATTAACTAATGTTATTCTATCAATTTATTTGTTTTTCAGAAGCTTCAGCAGGAAGAATAAACTACTCATGCTACCAAAGCTAAGCTAACATTTATTTCCCTCAAGAACACACATAACTAGATTTCTAAGAATATCAAGTACCTGCTAGTCATCCCTACCTAGAAAAGTTAGAGTTTTTTCTGGATAAACACATATAAATGTATTCCTAAGGAATATATTATTATAAGCTTTCTTTACTTTATTCCACAAACCTTTTTTCTCTTTCTTGTATTAAAACTACTATACTTAAAAAATAGATAACTTGTAAGATCCTTTTGATTGGTTTTGCTTAAATCAAGCAGAACTGCAATCATAATTGTGGCAGTCCAGGTAAAAACGATCAATTTCCCAAACTTCTTATATCTAGCAGTAAACACGTGACATAGTTTTGGTCTATGAAATATATACATAAAGTTGACCAAGTGGAACTTCTGAGAGAAGCAACTTGTTTAAATTTGAGATAAAAAGATTAAAAGAGGTTTTTTTCTTGCTTCCTCTTTGAATGAAATGATTGGAATCCATCATTCCTTTTGACCTAAACTCTAAGATGATAAAGCAGTGAGCCAAACAGATATACCAGCTCTGCACCGCCTGACTTGACTTCTTTTATGTGAGACATGTTTTATCTTATGTAATATGGTGTTGTTTTCTGTCACATAAAGCTACATCCAATACTAAAAACTAATACAGCGTTCCTGAGCTTTGCCATAATGCCTATATACTTGTCACAGTACACTTTTCAGAATAATTGTTAATTCACTTAACTAGACCAGATTTTCAAACTTAATAAGCAGTATTTTTTTCTTTAATAAATCAAGCAATTCAAAATCCTAACATCAAATCTACTCTTAACATCATTTCATAAATGAAATGAGAGGTATTTTAATACCAAAAAAATGTATGAATGACAATAAAAAATAATTTAGCTTTATTAAATAGTTGCAACATTGTCATCCGAAATACACTTAAAATGTTTCAATAAATATATCCACAAGTCATTTTCTGGGAACCACTGCACTGAGTGATAGGTCTCTTAGGGAAAGCCCACTTTGTTGTTTTCCTTAGCAGTGTAGAGCTGGTGGCCGAGGCCATGCAGGTTCACTTTGGCTTCAGGCAGACGGTAAAGAAACTGTGGAGCCAGAAAATAGTAGGCCATTCCGTTTATTTGAGTCTCTCAACTGCAGACCAGAAAGCAGGCAGGGAAAACCACTTCCCTCTCTCTCTCAAGACTGACTAGCAAACAGGCTGGGGCGGGGCTGGGGAGGGGGTCTTCTCTGGCAAACAATAGTAAAAAATGGCCCCTCCCAATGGCAGCAGGCAATCTACAATCTGCAGCCCTGAGGGCAAGCACCTGCAGCCTTAGGTAGACTATACACATAAGATATTGCCCCATGCTCATGCATCAGCCAGGCAAACTACAAGCCAGTAAACTTAACCTACTTGTTTGCCCAACACACAGCATGTGACAATGTGCTCAAGATGTATCTGTCAAATGACTGACTCATACAAATACATTTTCATACCCAAAGAGGATAAAAAAAAGTTATCTTATTTTTCTTTACTGGAGCCATATGAAAATAATTTAAAATGTTCTTTGCTGATTAATGCAAGAATTAAAGTGATAATGTCCTTTGGAATGTTTATAAAATCTTGTCGCTCACAGAAAGAATGCTCATCATCTGTCAATAGTGCATCCCCAAATATAGCCACCTTCACTGACAAGGGGCAGAGTCCATTCTGTTAGGGCCACAGGTTCTAGTCTACCACTCACAATAGATCTGAGACACTTAGCCTCCCTTTCAGTTTCTTCCTGTGAAAGAGAAGGACTTGCACCAGAGGACTTTATAATCTTTGTCACCCTGGCCTGCTATGATTATATGACCAACATAACCCACTTACTCTGAGGTTTAAGGCTCCTCTGTCTTTTTCCAACCTCAGGGGAACTGGGGATCACAGTCTCTCTGAGCTTGAAAATCATTACTAAATTTATCTTCGATATTCTTAGGCAGTCTAAATAGGCAGTCTAAATAATCTCATTTCCTGTATTTTTTCTCTTTTTTCCTTAACCGAAAAGCCTAAATTAAATATAATGACACAAGGAGTTATGAGTAGTACAATGGAAGGCGGGTGGGTGATTCCTGTATTTTATATGTCCTCGTGTTCTGCTTGTGAATGTTACAGATAGTAGAGAGAATTAGTCACTGTTGAAATTGGTCTCATACATAGAAAAACATGCAGGAAATGCAGTCATTAAAAGGAATTTTAACTATTCACCTTTGTACTCTCCACTAAAATATAAAATACTGCATTGACATACAGGCATGAGTGCATTTTCATTATTTAATGTGAAAATGTCACGTGAGGATGACTCACTGTTGTTCTGTAATTTTGCTTTAGAAAAATAATTTGTTCTAAAAACATAAGGGATAATATCTATGGAAGTTTTGAACAACATAAAAAGAGAGGAAAAGAGAGAGAGATAACGAGAATAGTTCAAAAACAAAGTTCATTTACTATTCCCTTAGGATATTCCCTTATTTTTAGTGCAATAAGTGAAGAAACATTATTTATTCAACTGTTTTTAAGTTTTTGGACAAAGGCCCTTACAACTCAACAATAAGATCTCAAAGCCATGAAGATAATTAATCTAACTAAAACCCGTTTAGAAATAACAGTGACATCAGAGAACAATAGCAAGCTATTGGGGTGAAGAGGTGCCTTGCAGATAAATGAACAGCTCTGGGCTTTGTCATATCTAAGATCTGTGGAGGAATAACACATATTTATATTAACAAAACCAAAATAGATCAAATATTCCTTAGAATCCATATTTCTCTGGGGTTGTTCTCTTTAGTTGATGGTGTGTCTTTCTCCTGTTTGTTTATACAAACAGAGACATTGAAGGTGCTGAATTTCTCTCTGGTGTTTTTCCCCCTCAGGCTCCCTCCCCACATCAAATGACAACAGCTCAGTTAAAAAGAGAACTAAACTATTTTCACAACAGAGAAAAGGGCAGCGCTGATATACACCTGTTAAAATGTTGCTCAACAATCCAAGTCATTCCAACACTTCTGACATGTTCAATATTCTCCTAACATTCTGTATAAACATTCTGTAATATAGCAAACATGCTATATTACCAGCATCCAGCTCAGTTCCAGGACCAATATAGTTCTATTATTCATTTATGTTGTGATTGCCAGCATCTCTATGCATATAAAGTCAAGGCATCTTAGAAGTAGATGGGATTCTAAAACCATTAATATAAACTTCCCTTTCTGCATCTGGAAAGTGGGAGTAACATTAATCTATAACTTGGATAGCTGCTGAAAGAAATAACAGCATAAACAAAGAGGGTACTACCTATCTTTTGGACTATTTTAAGGATAAATGACATCCTATTTGTAAAGTGCACACAATATATGTTGTATATGTTATTGATGAATAAAATAAAACATTAATCATCATTCAACAAATATTACCTAATAATCTTCTGATGATATTGCCACTGGTTTTGCTCCTAGTGTTGATGACAGCCTGTACTTTTAAGCAGTCTTTGCTAATGCAGAATAAAAACACATAACCAGATTATTTTTAAATAATGACATAATACAACAGATGTGCACAAGGCATTAGGGAAGCTCCACAGAGATGCACGCACAGCATACTCTTGGCTTGTTCTTGGCAAATTTTTTAAAAAGAAGTCAGTAAATTATCCATTTGTTAAACCATGTAATCATTGGTAGGATTATGCCGATTCACACCATTTTGGCCAAACCAATACCTACTTTATTGCTGAGTTTGGCGAACCAGTTGTTAAAATGGCACTTGTAATCAGGGTTCTCTCTAAGGTGGGCACCTGGGAGCCACTCAATGTAGAAATCACAAATTTAAATTCCTTACTCTTTTTTAACATTCATCTCTGCAACAGAATATTTTAAGCAACTGTAGTAATGTCCATTCACTCTATAGGTAAAAAAAAATGCAAGTGAGGGTGCCAATGAAGAAGCAATATAGAAATATCTCAACAGCTTTATTGTTTTTGTAAAGCATTATTTAATTTTTTATTAATATTTAAAAATTTTTATAACATAATCTAGATTTGTGTACCTCTTTTATTCTTCTTATTTATGTATTAAATGCATGAAATAATAAACTACCTTTCAATATGTAGTTTTTTAATACTTAAAACGGTCATTAGGGAAGAGAACCAGTTGTTAAATTATTTGAATCTTGCTACTGCATGTAATCATTGTCTTTCTGCATCTTTCTAAATCTTTTTTGCAAAAAAGCCAAAACTGGTGAAGCAGCTAGAGGTTATAAGGAGGACACAACATTAGCAATGTCTCAACTAAAACTGAAGAAGCAATAAGTGGTAGCAGTGAAACTGTCAAAAGATGTCAAGCATGAGGAACACAGGATTCTGTAAGAACGATTCACACAGGTGTATTGCCATGGGCAAAGGAAGAGCCCTATTTAACTCTTTTTCTGAAAGAGAAACAACTGAAACACAGAGAAGCAAGATTACTTTCTATGAAGACAGGTGCTGTTATCCTTGATGTTAAATATTTTCAAGCTTGAACTGACTTCTCAGTTTTTCTTGTTTTAAAATGACTGCATATTATTAGGGCCTAGAATCAGCAAAAATAGTTTTACATGGCCTCAGCAATTGGCAAAGAACATTGTGTACCCTTGATGTAGGTCAGGGCCTTTTTGAAATACTTATCTTCCCAAAGGTTCCCCATATTCCTTAGACTTCTCTGAAGGTTCCTCAGTTCTAAGTGTAGCCAGACAACATGTTGTAGTAATATAAGGTTAGAGTAATTAAATATATAGAAATAAAAAACTATGGAAGATATATAAAAGTAATTAAAAGAATATTAAAAATAATTATTAAAATTAAGTAAAGTTATGCCAATTGAATAGGAATTAATATAGTGTCTTAGTGCCATAACTTTGTAATGTGATAAACAGACTCTGACTTACAAGCAGAGCCCAGTTAGTATGTGTGTGAAGTTACACATAGATAAGAAGTGGCTTGGTGTTATTTACATTAACTTTGTAAATTAATAAAAATAAGAACATCTTAAAAAGTGGTTTAATGTGAACATTTCAGGAGATTGACATAAAGGGGGTTCCCTGAGAGAAACTCCCAAAAAGGTGGTTTGAGGTGATAATCCTGTAGATTGACACCTGTTAGAAGGCGTTGGCCAGAAAAGGTACTAAAGCTGAGGGGCCCCCTGCTGCAATAGTCACCCAGACTCCAATATTGATGTGGATTGTCTCCATGCCGCTCTGAGCTCTGACCAAAGACAGCCGAGAGGATCATGAAAACGGGGCCCCCTTAAACTGTACCCAGGCACACCAAAAGGATTTGTGAGTAATAAATTGCCTGTGTGATTATTGCAACTAATTTGTGTCGATCGTGTCTTTCCTTAGGTGGCATTTAACAGTAGCATTCATAGCCACCTAAAGAGTAATATCGAAGAGGCTGCCAGTCCTGCTGATAAGTAAGAGTGTCCCACTGCACAGGGAAGTCGAATCAGGAACACCTGAACTACGTAAAGCTTGGGCTCTACTGGGACAATAGTGTAGTCAGCACTCAGCCTTAAAAAAAAAAAAAAAAAAAAAAAAAAAAAGAAGCAATGTCAATTGAAAATTTCTGGCTTAAAACCAGAGGGTAGAAGTGAAGAGATATTCATAAACTCCATATGGTTTAGTGGCCGTCCGCTGGAAGCTGAGGGAAACCTCTTCCATCTCCAGGTCTGACCTAGTCAGGGGTGTATACTGAACAGCGTATATTAAGGAGAGCAAATATCCCAAGGTGGACTCAGCAGATGGTTGACACTATTGAATAGACAACTCTGAGAAAACCATTCTAAAGCCCACAAATTATAAAAATATTAAAAAGAGGATCTACAAAATAAGCTCCAGAGCAAATTCATGAATATATTATATTGCTTAAAGCTAAAACAAACTAAAGGCCTAAGAAAGGGCTGGAGGAAGTAGAGAGCAGAAACCAGTTTCAGATATCCACATGCTAATCCAAAACAGTTTTACCCATTTGGAAGATACAGAGTAGGAATTAGCATTAAGAAAAAAAATGGAAAAGATTAGAACTTTCTTTAGAAACATCTTTAAGAAACAAAAGAGCTCCTATAACACCACTTCAGAAAGTCCTTGGAGGATGACAGAGGACTGCCTAAGGAAAAGGGTTAAGATTTCAGTCGCAGAAAATATCTCCTGCAACCTTAAAAACCCAAATGACTTAAACCCTATTGTAGAGAGGGCACAAGGAAAGGAAATTACAGAAATTCTCTTTTAAACCATCAAACAAACAGATGCAGATAGACACAAAGGCAAGGAATTAGTAGGGAAAGTATTAGCAAGAGTCAAAGCAGGCCCAGTAGTAACAAGAAAGAAAACTATTAAACAAGAAGATGCTAATAATGAGGAAACTTTTGAATTTAATCTATACACCCGAACAGAGCTAGCAGATTTAAGAAAAACATTAATTCAAGGAAATAATACAGATGTAGATTGGCTGATAAAAATTTATGAACAAGGAGGACATACAACCCTTCTACCTACAGATGAATTAAAAGCAGTTATAGATGCAATTGAAAACCCAAAAACTAAACACCAACTTGGATTACTAATAGACAAAAATAAGGACAGAATAACATCATTATGAAACTGGATTAAGGAAGCATGGAAAACATCATACCCTACAAGAGACCTAAAATCAGGAGCAATAACAGCTAGATGGACAGAAATGGAAGATTTAAAGATACAGTTAAGAAAGCTAGTACATTTACTAAGCATATATGAGGATGATTTAGAGAACTCATGGGAAAATAAAAATACATCAGGGATTATCAGAACACTTATAAACGGAACCCCCAAAATTATAGAATACCTTTACAAAACTTGTTACAAGGGGCATTCACAGGAGAGGACATTAGAGAGAAAATACAATTACATGAGAACTTAAATGGAAAAAATCAATTTACATGTTATACAACCATGCCAAACCTAAGGAGAAGAACCACAAATAAGTTCCAATATCAGAGAATAAATAATAATAACTTTAAATCATCATACAGGGGCCCTATTAAACAGGGAAACCCCAACTATTTAAAAAACCAAGGCCCTTATTAGAAAAGAAATAATCCATTTAATCAACAAAATCAAAATAATCCTTTCAAATTTAGCGAACAACAGGGAAATCAAAACCAAAATTGGAGAAACAATAAGAATAATACTTTCTTTGATCAAAATGAAAGTATAAATAACCCATTCCAGCAAAAACAGTAAAAAAAACTGGATTGCCCCCCCCCAAGGAAGAACAAGGGGGGCAAATGCAAGCAATGGCAAAGAAATGGAGCAGAACAATTATACATAAACCAGGAGATAACAGACCTTATATAACCCTTGAAGTAAAATTTCCAGATAGTGGTAAAAAATTTTAAACACAATTCCTCACAGATACAGGTTCCCAAGTCTCCTTATTAAGGGGAATATATAATTCAAAAAGATTAATTGGAGCTGAAGGAATAACAGGAAAGTCATTAATAGCAGCAGCAAGAGATAGAATTGTATATTATAAAGGATTAACAAAGGAAGTAACTTTTTATGTAAACCCAAATTTTCAAAATATTATAGGAATGGATACATTACCATATTTATTAGAATTAAAAATATATACACCAAGATTACAAAAATTTCAAACAAATTTAGCACAGTTGCAAATAAAACCTATATTTTTACCAGAACTTTAAAAGTCACTTTTACCCCACAATATCCATTACAAGGTGGACATCAAGAGGTGATAGAGGCCATAAATAAATTAATAGATGAAGACATAATTGAGGTAGGAAGATCACATATATATAATGGTCCAGTGTGGCCAGTAAAAAAGCCAAATGGAGAGACCTCAAGATGGCAGCAGAGTAGGCAGACGCACAGACTCCCAGCTCACACCACTGAACTGGATTATAAACTAATTTATGAACAATCAGCGTGAAAAACCAAATCTGGACTACAAGAACAGATTTCAAGAATCAAGAAGCAAAGAAGAAGCCACAACAAACCTGATAGGGAGCGCCTGAATCTCCCCTGCTTACAGGAATGGGGGGTGGGGGGGTGAGGCTGGGCTCTCACTTCAAGGAAAAGAGCAGTAAATACTGCTCACAGTCACTTGCCTGGTGACCAGGGAATGAGGTGTGTTGAAAGGGCCTGCTTGTCTTCCAAAAAGAAAGAAGAAAGAGAGAGACAGATGGTGAGGAGGAGAGGAATATAGGTGATGACATAAAAAGCTGACTCATTCAGTGCTGGAGGCGGCCATAAATGGGGGAGGGGCTGATCCTTCCACAAAACAAAATACAAAAGTACTTCCAGGTCACAAAAATACAGACATCTCTCCAGCTCCGATCAGCACAACAAGTCACAGCTGAAAACAAGAAGTGGGGAGGAGAGACAGTAACTCAGGTCTCCATGGAGATCTGAGATACACCTCCCCCTACTGAAGCTGAGAAAGCAACCAGCCTCCAGAGAGATTGACTGGCAGAAGAGGAGTTCAGGGCCTCAGGTCACACCCACTGCATTCCTGGATACAGTTTCAAATAAGCCCCCTGCTGAGATCAGCAAACAAGACAATCACCTGTTAAGAAAACAAAAAAATCAAGACTTCAAAGCGGCCCGAATCCTAAAGTGGATTACAAATAATAGCTGATGCCAACCCAAGAAGACTAAGAAACAACACAAGTAAAAACTATAGGCAGACAACACCAAGCCTAGACCCAACTAGCTCTACAAAAAAAACACCCAGACACCCAGGCACAATGAGAAGACAAAGAAATGCAATCCAAATGAAACCACAAGAGAGACCTTCAGGAGATAAACTAAGTGATATGGAAATAATCAAACTTCTGGATGTGGAGTTTAAAATAATGATTGTAAGGATGATTAGGGATCTTAGAACAACAATGGATGGTCATTACAAACACCTAAATAAAGAAATAGCAAGTATAAAAAAGGATATTGAAATATTAAAAAAGAATCAGTTGGAGATGACAAATACAATATCAGAAATGAAGAACACAATGGAAGGAATTAAAAACAGGATGGATGGAGCTGAGGATCAAATCAGCGAGTTGGAGGACAACTGGAATGAAGGCATGAAAGCAGAGAAGAAAAAAGAAAAAAGACTCAAAAAGTCTGAGGAAACTCTTAGAGAGCTCTGTGACAACATAAAGAGAAATAACATCTGCATCATAGGGGTTCCTGAAGAAGAAGAGAAAGAACAAGGGATAGAGGCTTTATTCAATCATATCATAGATGAAAACTTCCCTAAATTAATGCAGGAGAAACTCTCACAAATTCAAGAAGCACAGAGAACTCCACTAAAAAGAAACCCAAAGAAACCTACACCAAGACACATCATAATTAAAATACCAAAGCTAAGTAATAAAGAGAAAATATTAAAAGCTGTAAGAGAAAAAAAGGCTATCACCTACAAAGGAGCCCCCATAAGGATGATATTAGACTTCTCAACAGAAACACTTGAAGCCAAAGGGGAATGGAAAGAAATATTCAAAGTAATGCAGAACAAAAACCTACAATCAAGACTATTTTATCCAGCAAGGCTATCATTTAAAATTGAAGGAGAAATAAAAAGTTTCCAAAACAAAAAAAAAAACTCAAGGAATTCATACAACCAAACCAATGCTGCAGGAAATATTAAGGGGCATGGTATAAACAGATCAAAGTGGGAGAAGAATATAGCAAAAGAGGAATACAGCTTTAAAGAATAAAATGGCAATAAACAACTACATGTCAATAATAACCTTAAATGTAATTAGATTAAATGATCCAATCAAAAGACATAGGGTAGCTGCATGGATAAGAAAACAGGGCCCGTACATATGCTGTCAACAAGAGACACACCTTAAAACAAAAGATGCACATAGGTTGAAGATAAAAGGATGGAAAAAAACATTTCATGAAAATGGAAATAAAAAAAAGCTGGGGTAGCAATACTTATATCAGACAAAATGGACTTTAAAACAAAGAATATATTAAGAGATAAAGAAGGCCACTACATAATGATAAAGGGAGCAATCCAACAGGAAGATATATCTACACACCTAATATAGGAGCACCTAAATATATAAAGCAGACTTTGATGGATATAAAGAGCGAGATCAACAGCAACACTATAATAGTAGGGGATTTTAATACCCCACTAACATCACTAGATAGATCCTCAAGAAAGAAAATTAACAAAGAAACAGGACACTTGAAGGACACACTAGATCAACTAGATTTAATAGATATCTACAGAACATTGCACCCTAAAGCAGCAGAATATACATTCTTTTCAAGTGCTCATGGTACATTCTCTAGGATAGACCACATGTTAGGGCACAAAAGTGGTCTCAACAAATTTAAGAAGATTGGAATTATATCAAACACTTTCTCTGATCACAATGGCATGAAACTAAAAATCAACCACAACAGAAAAGCTCAAAAATTCTCAAACACATGGAAACTAAATAGCAGGTTGTTAAATAACAAATGGATCAAGAATGAGATCAAAGAAGCAATTTTAAAAATTCCTAGAAATGAATGATAACGAGCATACAACAACTCAAAATTTATGAGACACAGCAAAAGCAGTACTGAGAAGGAAGTTCATAGCACTACAGGCACACTTTAAGAAGCTAGAAAAAGCTCAAATAAACAACTTAACCCCGCATTAAAAGAACTAGAAAAAAAACAGCAAGTAAAGCCCAAATGTAGTAGAAGGAAGGAAATAATAAAGATCAGAGCAGAAATAAGTGACATAGAGGCTAAAGAAACAATACAGAGAATCAATGAAACTAGGAGCTGGTTTTTTGAAAAGGTAAACAGGATTGATGAACCCTTAACTAGACTCACCAAGAAAAAGAGAGAGAGGACTCAAATAAATAAAATTAGAAATGAGAGGGGAGACATAACAACTGACACAACAGAAATACAAAGGATTGTAAGAAAATACTATGAAGAACTGTATGCCAAAAAACTAGACAACCTAGATGAAATGGACAAATTCCTTGAAATATACAATCTTCCAAAAATCAGTCTGGAAGAATCAAAACACCTAAACAGACCGATTTCACCAAATGAGATCAAAACAGTCATCAAAAAACTCCCATCAAAGAAAAGTCCTGGGCCAGATGGCTTCACAAGTGAATTCTACCAACTATTCAAAGAAGAACTAACTCCTATCCTTCTCAAGCTATTTCAAAAAATTCAAGAAAAAGGAAGACTTCCAAGCTCCTTTTATGAAGTGAGCATAATTCTGATTCCAAAACCAGGCAAAGACAACACAAAGAAATAAAATTATAGGCCAATATCCCTGATGAATATAGATGCTAAAATCCTCAACAAAATATTAGCAAACTGGATCCAACAATATATGGAAAAAATCATACACCATGATCAAGTGGGATGTATTCTGGGGAGGCAAGGCTGGTACAATATTCGCAAATCTATCAATGTTATTCATCACATAAATGAAAGGAAGGAGAAAAACCACATGACAATTTCAATAGATGCAGAAAAAGCATTTGATAAAATCCAGCAGCCATTCATCTCAGCAAAGTGGGAACACAGGGGACATACCTCAACATGATAAAAGCCATCTATGGCAAACCCACAGCCAGCATCATACTCAGTGGCAAAAATTAAAAGCAATCCCCTTAAGAACAGGAACAAGGCAGGGGTGCCCCCTTTCACCACTTTTATTCAACATAGTCCTGGAAGTCCTAGCCACAGCAATCATACAAGTAAAAGGGAAAAAAGGCATTTAAGTTGGAAAAGAAGAAGTAAAACTATCATTATTTGCAGATGATATGATATTGTATATAGAAAAATCTCAGTCAAAAAACTACTGGACCTGATAAATGAATTCAGCAAGGTGGCAGGATATAAAATTAATACTCAGAAATCAGAGGCATTTTTATACACCAACAATGAACAGTCAGAAAGAGAAATTAAGGAAAAAATCCCCTTCACTATTACAACCAAAAAAATAAAGTACTTCGGAGTAAATTTAACCAAGTAAGTTAAAGACTTGTACTCATAAAAGTATAAAACATTGATAAAAGAAATCAAGGAAGATACAAACAAGTGGAAGCATATACCATGCTCATGGTTAGGAAGAATAAACATCATTAAAATGCCTATATTACCCAAAGTATTTTATAAATTCAATGCAATACCAATTAAAACACTAATGACATACTTAAAAGATATAGACCACATATTCCAAAAATTTATATGGAACCAAAAGAGAACACGAATAGCCTCAGCAATCTTAAAAAAGAAGAATAAAGGGGGAGGTATCACACTTCCTGATATCAAGCCCATTGTACTACAAGGCCATTGTACTCAGAACAGCCTGGTACTGGCATAAGAACAGGCACATAGATCAATGGAACAGAACGAAGAACCCAGAAATAAACCCACAGCTCTATGGACAACTGATATTTGACAAAGGAGGTAAGGAAATACAATGGAGTAAAGAAAGCCTCTTCAACAAATGGTGTTGGGAAAATTGGACAGCAACCTTCAAAAAAATAAAACTAGACCACCAATTTACACCAGTCACAAAAATAAACTCAAAATGGATAAAAGACTTAAATGTAAGGCGTGAAACCATAAGCATCTTAGAAGAAAACATAAGCAGTAAGCTCTCCGACATCTCTCACAGCGATATATTTGCTAATTTATCTCCATGGGCAAGGGAAATAAAAGACAGGATAAACAAATGGGACTATATCAAACTAAAAAGCTTTTGCACAGCCAAAGACAATAAGAACATAATAAAAAGACACACTACACAATGGGAGAACATATTTGACAGTATGTCTGATAAGGGGTTAATAACCAAAATTTATAAAGAACTTGTAAATCTCAACACCATAAAGACAAACAATCCAATCAAAAATGGGCAACAGAAATGAATAGACACTTCTCCAAAGAGGATAAACAGATGGCCAATAAGCATATGAAAAAATGCTTAACATCATTAATCATTAGAGAAATGCAAATTAAAACCACAATGAGATATCACCTCACACCGGTTAGAATGGCGCTCATCAACAAAACAACACAGAATAAGTGCTGGCGAGGATTTGGAGAAAAGGGAACCCTCCTGCATTGCTGGTGGGAATGCAGACTGGTGCAGCCTCTGTGGAAAACAGTATGGAGGTTCCTCAAAAAATTGAAAATTGAACTGCCTTTTGACCCAGCCATCCCACTTTTAGAAATATACCCCAAGGACACCATAGAACAGTTCCAGAAGGAGAAATGCACCCCCATGTTTATAGCAGCATTGTTCACAATAGTGAAGATCTGGAAACAGCCCAAGTGTCCATCAGAGGACGAGTGGATTAAAAAGCTTTGGTACATATATACTATGGAATACTACTCAGCCATAAGAAATGATGACAACGGATCATTTACAGTAACATGGATGGACCTTGGTAACATTATATGGAGTGAAATAAGTAAATCAGAAAAAAACTAAGAACTATATGAACCCATGCATAGATGGGACATAAAAATGAGACTCAGAGATATGGACAAGAATGTGATGGTAACAGGGAGTGGGGTGGAGGGGTGGGGAGGGAGCAAGGAAGGAGAGGGAGGGAGTGGGGGGAGGGGAGGGGCACAACGAAAACCAGATAGAAGTTGATAGAGGAAGATTTGACTTTGAGTGAAGGGTATGCAGCATAATCAAAGGTCAAAATAATCTGGAGATATTTTCTCTGAACACATGGACCCTGATTTATCAATGTCACTGCATTAAAATTAATAAAAATAAGATTAAAAAAAGAAATACAACTATATTTTGGAGAAAAAAAAAGAAGATGTGGCACATATACACTATGGAATACTACTCAGCCATAAGAAATGATGACATCAGATCATTTACAGCAAAATGGTGGGATATTGATAACATTATACGAAGTGAAATAAGTAAATCAGAAAAAAACAGGAACTGCATTTTTCCATACGTAGGTGGGACATAAAAGTGAAACTAAGAGACATTGATAAGAGTGTGGTGGTTACGGGGGAAGGGGGTAGAGAGAGAGGGAGAGGGAAAGGGGGAGCGGGAGGACCACAAAGAAAACTAGATAGAAGGTGACAGAGGACAATCTGATTTTGGGTGATAGGTATGCAACATAATTGAACAACAAGATAACCTGGACATGTTTTCTTTGAATATATGTATCCTGATTTATTGATGTCACCCCATTAAAAAATAAAATTATTATTTAAAAAAAGGCAATGGAACCTATAGAATTACCATAGACTACAGAAATATCAACAACAATTCTCCTAGTATAGATGGAACCTTACCTGATGCACAAGAAGTAATTAACATTTTATAAAAGGACAATCCCAAATTTATGGCAGCAACTGATCTCTTAGATATATTTTTTTGCAATACCCGTACATGAGAATTCCAGACCAATTACAACCTTCACGTGGCAAGGAAAGCAGTATCAATTGAAAATGCTGCCACAGGGATACAAAAATTCACCAGCAATTGCACATAATTTATTGGCATCTAGCATAAATCCAAAGGATTACCAATCCAAAATTATTACATATATTGATGATATAATAATATATAGTGAAAACAAAGAAACCCTTCAGAAAGATTTAGATAAATTAGTATAACAATTGAAAGGAGTAAGATAAACAATAAATCCAGAAAAAGTACAACACCCAGGGACAGAAGTAAAATTTTTAGGAATTCAATGGAGCTCAGATGGTGGGAAAATACCAGAAAAGGTAGCAAAGAAAACACTGAGCATTAAGGCCCCCAACAATAAAAAGGAAGCCCAACAATCAATGGGATTATTTGCATACTGGAGAAATCCCATCATATATTTATCAGAATTAGCAGAGCCAATATATAAAGGAACAAGGAAGGCAATAGATTTTACATGGGGGAAAGAGCAACAAGAAGCTTTAGAACAATTAAAAGAATAATTATAGCACCATCAAAAATTAGCGGCACCAAAACCAGGAGACACAATCACATTAGATATTATATTCCCTGGAACTCATGGATGTGGGGGCCTATATAAAAAAGGACCAAGTGATAAAGAATACCAGTAGCTTTCTGGTTTCAAAGATTCCCATACTGCCACAATAAATGTTCACCCTATGAAAAACATATATGGGTATAATATGCAGCGCTTCTCCATACAGAGCCACTAACAGGACAAAAACCAGTAATAGTCAGATCCTTACTACCCTTTAAACAATGACTTAAAATGTTGGGTGAAGAATTGGCAGGTACCCAAATTGAGGGGAAAGTGCTGGCACGAAAATGGCACATAAACTCCAGAGAAATAACGAGCACTGGTGAACCAGCCCTTCTCACAGAGGAGGTCTCCAAACTAGAGATAGATCTCCCAAGATAGATTGTCAAGAACCGATGGGTGCCCAAGAATCTAGAGGCAGTGGGGCCTAAATATAAACCCTCATTAAAAATGCCTGGTTTACAGATGGATCAGCCTTTGTAACCAGTGACTCGACCAAATGGAGAGCAGCAGCTTTCAATCCGGCGACAAATACAGAGCTCACGAGGGAAGGTAAGACTGACTCAGCTCAACATGCAGAGCTAATAGGAGTCCTTCTGGCAGTGGAATATGCTATGGAGAGGGGGCTACCCAAAGTTTGTGTTTTTACTGATTCACTGGCAGTATATAAGGGAATAACAGAATGGTCAGGAAAATGGAAACAAAATAATTGGCAAATTAATGGAAGGGACCTCTGTTCCAGAGAACACTGGAAAAAACTAAATTAATTAACATTACACATTAAGCTCTATGTAACCCATATATCAGCTCATGCCACCGATAATTCTCCAAACACACTAGGGAATCAAAAAGTAGATAAGCTAGCAAGAGGAATTAAGGTAAATGAAGAAATTAATATTGGGGATACAACAAAAACATATGGGATAAAGTTAAGGTTACAAAAAGATGAAGATACAGGAGAATATCAAATACCCCCAATACCTACAATCAAGTTAAAAAGGGAAGGGAACAAATATAAAATAAAAGAGGAATACATAGATTTCTCGCCAGAGTTTATAATGGAAATTCATATCCAATTAGGACATCCAGGACAAACAGCAATGATAGAATGATTTAGAACTAGAAATTTAAAGGCAAAAAAAGAAGACATAAAGAGAGGCATGAATAGATGTATAGCGTGTAAAAATGTATATACATTCTGGACAACACAGCCACCAGAGTTAGATAGACCCCAAATACCAAATTTTCAAGCCCAAATTGATTTTATTGGACCCTTGTCATGGCCTTTCCAACAAAAGTATGCAGGTACGATGGTTGACGTACATACAGCAATAATGTTTGCCTTGACAGCAAAACACACATCAGCAGCCACTACAATTAAGACATTAAATATGTGGAAAACATTTCTTAGTACTCCTAAAATCACAGACTCAGATCAAGGAACACATTTTACAGCCAGCCAAGTCAGTCTTTTGTTGCTATAAATAATATAGATTGGAATTTTTACATGCCATATAACCCAACAGCATCAGGAATAATAGAGAGACATAATGGATTATTAAAAGCCAAATGTCATACATTATTAATAGATAGAAAATTTAACAATTTACAAGCACTTCTTAATGAAGCATGCTTTGCCCTAAATAGTAGACCAAGAGTAAACAGAAGTGCTCCCCTGGAAGAACTGATTAAACCCCATTTAGAACAAGCAGAAATTAAAATGGGATATATACCTAAAATTAAGAAAAATCCACCATATTAAATAATAGTAAAGTCCCCTAAGAATGCACCTCTTTCCCAACAGGAAATAATCTGCAACACAGGATACAACACCGTGTGGACAGTAATTAAACAGGGACAAATACAACAGATCAAAGTAGATAACCTTACATCAAATGACTGAGAATGTGTAATTTAGTAAAATTCTTAATCTGGATCCTGGTACTCTTTATGATCGTACCTTATACGATTATAGTTTATTCTATATACAACCTGGTGTGCCAATAGAAATTGCCTGAGCAATGGAACACAGATATTCCGCTGCTCTCAAATTAATAGTAATACTCTCTGCATTTTAGACCACAGGACGTTCTGGAGAAAACAGTAAGAAAGCAAAATAGTAGAACACCTGCATTCTATTCTAGGAGATAACCTAGAAACTGGCCAAACCAGAATAAAATCATCCAATATGATCATGAGTTTGTTCATCCTGGTTGTCAATGTAACATTAGGGTGTAATGCTAATAATACTAACAATAATAACAATGCTGTTACTGCTACTGCTATTGTGACTACTTTTAAATTTCCTAATGTACTAGCCACACAGCAGCTAGACATAAACTTTTGTGATTTTCCTGTAGTGGGAACCACCCGAGGGAAGCATTTTATATTTTAGGAAATTTCGCCTTCGTACACTGCAACACCAACCTGACCTACTGGGACCACACTGTGAACTCAGGGAATTGGACAATGAATAACATCTCAGATGACTCAATGGACACCTGCAAACTAATCACTGACACCCATGCATGTGACAATTAACGGAAAAAACATATACTCATCATATTCAATTCACAGCACATTAAAATATTTACCAACAACCACGTTCAGTGAACTGCAGGAAGAACATATGAACAGGGAAAAAGATTATGAAGAAACCTTCAAAAACTTGAAGTACTCCATAATGAGACCAAAAACTTATCTCAAAACTGGACAAGAACAGAACATTATAAAGGAACTGAGACTGATACCTGACAGCATGAGCATCATCTTCGACCATGATGCAAAATGACTGGGTAATGCATGTACTTTTATAGAGACTATAGGATCTATATTTTCAACACTGAGTTATAAACCAACATGGAATTTATTAAATCCAGTATATTATATTGAACAAGGTATTCATACTTTTATATCTGTATGAACTAGAATTAAGGACATAATAATACTTATATGCCTGTTTGTTGTGATTGTATTTGGATTGAAGGTGTGTAATCCCATTTGCAATATATGTTTTAAAAGGAATAAAAAATAGTTTTGCAAGCTTGCTGGGATCAGTGGGTGGAATGTTGAAGTAATATAAGGTTATAGTAATTAAATATATAGAAATATAAAACTATGAAAGATATATAAGAATAATTAAAAGGATATAAAAAATAATTATTAAAATTAAGTAAAGTTATGCCAATTGGATAGGAATTAATATAGTGTCTTAGTGCCATAACTTTGTAACGTGATAAACAGACTCTGACTTACAAGCAGAGCCCAGTTAGTATGTGTGTGTGAAGTTATATATACATAGATAAGAAGTGGCTTGGTGTTATTTACATTAACTTTGTAAATTAATTAAAATAAGAACATCTTAAAAAGTAGTTTAATGTAAACATTTCAGTAGATTGACATAAAGGGGGTTCCTTGTGAGGAGCTCCCAAAAAGGTAGTTTGAGGTGATAATCCTGTAGATTGACAGGTTAGAAGGCATTGTTGGCCAGAAAGGGTACTAAAGCTGAGGGGCCCCCTGCTGCAGCAGTCGCCCAGACTCCAACGTTGATGTGGACTGTCTCCACGCCACTCTGAACTCTGACCAAAGCCAACCAAGAGGAGCACCCCGATGTGGTCCCTTTAAGCTGTACCCAGGCACGCCAAAAGGATTTGTGAGTAATAAATTGCCAGTGTGATTATTGCAACTAATTTGTGTGTTGGTCGTGTCTTTCCTCCGGTGGCAGTTAACAGTAGCATCCTCATAGCTACCTCAAGAGTAGTCTCAAAGAGGCTGCCAGCCCTGCTAATAAGCAGGAGTGTCCCACTGCACGGGGAAGTCAAATCAGGGATGCCTGATTGACTTAGAGCTTGGGCTCTACTGGGACACAACAATAAAATAAAAATCACACTTCTGGGTCCTTTCTTAGACATACTGAATTAGAACTGATAAGATATAAAGATGTGATCTAGAAATCTATATTTACCTGGGGGTAATTTTGATACTTTAATGTAAAGTGTAGCCATGGTTCCAGATTCCTACTATGTAATTACTGCCTCTCTGTTACATTAAAATAATAAATGTGAATAATATCCAGAAAGTGACAGTAACTCACTATGCTAAATTTTTAGAGAGACATTTATTATATTTTTTAAAAATGCTTTAAGAATTACTTTGGAATTACAATGAAAAGCCTTCCAATTAGAAACTAATCAACTTCTTATGAAGAGTTTTAGGTAGGAAATAACATTAAGAAAAGAGAAATCCAGCCTGACCAGGCGGTGGCACAGTGGACAGAGCATTGGACTGAGATGCGGAGGACCCAGTTTCGAGACCCTGAGGTCATCAGCTTGAGTGCGGGCTCATCTGGTTTGAGCAAAGCTCACCAGCTTGGACCCAAGGCCGCTGGCTTGAGCAAGGGGTTACTCGGTCTGCTGTAGCCCCACGGTCAAGGCACATTTGAGAAAGCAATCAATGAACAAGTAAGGTGTTGCAACGATAAACTGATGATTGATGCTTCTCATCTCTCTCCATTCCTGTCTGTCTGTCCCTATCTATCTCTCTCTCTGACTCTCAATATGTCTCTATACAAAAAAATTTTAAAATAAAAAAAAAAAGAAAAGAGAAATCTACATTAGTGACTTTTTTTTTTTTTTTGGTGGGCTATCATCTTTAATCCTAGCTTGCACCTGGTGGGCAAGTAAAAACACACACTGGGCTCCAAAACCCACTCACATTCAGTGCTCACAAATCTACTGACTTATCTGAGTTTCCTAGAATCAAAAGTTTCTAGCTCACCAGCCTTATTCACCTCTGTTCCCCATCTCCTTCTCTCTGCACAAACTCTGCACAAACTGGCTTTTCCTTCAGGACTCCGCCATCTTGGCTGCTTCTCCAGGCCTCCTCCACATTGCCTTTCTCTGCTCCCTGCTCTCCAATGCTAATCTCAGGAACCAAGAGCTGTAACAAATTAATCTTTAGCTGTAGAGAATCCATTTAATAGTGTAAGCACATTAAGCAATGTCAGATGTAAGAGAATCTCTCTGGGCTACATTTCCCTTAATGGATTTTGATGGAAGGCCTTAGAGTAATTGTAATTCATATTTATGTCCCAAAGGACGCAGTCCAGAGAATTATCAAGTTAAATGCAAGTAATCCTAAAATACTTTTAGTATTTCAAACTGATATGATATTGAAATTTAAAGGTCTTGTTTAAATTGCATATCAAATATCACCTTGCTATTGGTTTCCTAAATGTCAAATACCACTTTAATTTCAAAGGCCAATATATATTCCTAAATATATGTATATAAGTGTATGTATAAATGTATACATATAATATGTATACATATGTGCTACCTGTTATTTCAGAATGCTTGTTGTAAAAATTATTATGATGAGATAAATTTAATAAATAAAATTCAGTTTGCTAATGTTTTGTATCAAGGATTAAGTAATAGGTGTAATTTGCCAGTACTGACACTATTCAATATGCAAAGTAATTTCATATTTTAATATTAAAAATATGCAATGTGTAAGGCCATGATCAAATGGCTTTTTTTAACCTCATATAAATTCGTTTTTGGCAGTGACACAATAATAAAATATGTTAGTAAACTTAAAAAGTAATACTTTATATTCCCCTTTCAATGTACTCTGGAAAATCTCTTATCAATGTCACCTATAACCCACAGTATGATTCTCAAAGTGTGGTCCCAGATGAACAGTAACAAGATCAAGAAAGTTGTGAGAAATGTATATTCTTCAGCTCCTTTCAGATTTATTTAATCAGAAACTCTGATTTCCAGCAACCTGTGTTTTTTAGTGTGTCCTTATCAGTGTTCTTGATGCACACTAAAGTTTAAAATTAGTCTCTGTCAAAAACTAACGGTCAATGTCAGATCATCTTACTAGACTTTCAGTAAAAAAATATATATATATATGTATATATATAAAATTGACCACTTCAAACCTTTAAAATTTTTTTAATTATAAAATATTTCAAAGTCTAAAAGTACAAAGAGCAATAGGAAATATCCTCATCCCTGCCATTTAACACACATTAAATATTTTGCCATACTTGATTTAAATAATTGTTCAAAAAGAAATGTCTTAGATTGACTTGAAAATTGATATCTTACCCACTTTCTTTCCTTTCTTTCTTAAGGTAATCACTGTGCTAAGTTTATGCACATCCATTCTATTCATGCTTTTATATCTTTAATGCCTATGTATATGTCTACAAATACATAATACTACTAGTGTGTTAAATTTTTATATCAATAAATATATATTTTTTACTTAGAGGCAGGAGGCAGAGAGACAAACTCCTGCATGTGCCCTGACCAGGATCCACCCAGCAAGTTCCCCATAGGCCGATGCTCTGCCCATCTGGAGCCACTGCTCTGTTGCTCAGCAACCAAGCTATTTCAGTGCCTAAGGGGAGGCCGTGGAGCCATCCGCAGTGCCAGGGGCCAACTTGCTCTAATCGAGCCATGGCTGCAGGAGGTGGAGAGAGAGAGAGAGAGAGAGAGAGAGAGAGAGAGAGAGAGAGAGAGAAAGAGAGAGAGAGAAAGAAAGAAAGAAAGAAAGAAAGAAAGAAAGAAAGAAAGAAAGAAAGAAAGAAAGAAAGAAAGAAAGAAAGAAAGAAAAGAGAGGGGTGGAAAAGTAGATGGTTGCTTCTTCTGTGTGCCCTGTCCAGGAATCAAACCTGAGATTCCCACACTCTGGGCCAACACTCTGTTGCTGAGCCAACTGGCCCAGGCTAAGAAATAAAATTTTTATAATTTGTTTTTTCACTCAAAATAATGTTTTTGATATCTGACTATGAATATGTGTCATGAATTAATTTATTCTCTTATGTATTATATACCAGGGTTTTTGTTGTTGTTGTTTTGTTTGTTTTTATGTGAGAGGATGGGAGAGAAAGATAGACTCCCACATGCACCCTGACTGGGATCCACCTGGCAACCCCCATCTGAGGTGATGCTCTGCCCACGTGGGGCCATGCTCACAATGGAGCTATTTTTAGTACCTGAGGTGGAGGCTCCACTGAGCCATCCCCAGCGCCCAGGCAGATGTGATCAAATCAATTGAGCCATGACTGTGGGAGGAAAAGAGAGAGAGAGAGAGAGAGAAGGGGGGACTGGGAAAAGCAGATGGTTGCCTCTCCTGTGTGCCCTGACCAGAAATGAAACCAGGGACTTCCACATACTGGGTTGACACTCTACTGCTGAGCCAACTGGCCAGGGCCTGTCGTGTTTTATACAACAGCCTCCCTTTATCCATGGTCTCCTTTCCATGGTTTCAGTTACCTGCAGTCAACCATGGTCTAAAAATATTAAATGGAAAATTCTAGAGATAAACAATTCATAATTTTAGATTGCATGCCATTTTGAGTAATGTGATGAAATCTGCACCATCCTGATCTTTCTTGTCCATGAATTATTCCTTTGTCCAGCACATCCACTTGATATGCACTACCTGCTTGTTAGTCATTTATTACCATCTCAGTTATCAGATTTACCTTCATGGTAGCCAGTGCTTGTGTTTAAATAACCCATAGAATAATCTAATGCTCTGTCACAATGCCTATGTCACTCACCTCAACTCATCTCATCACATAGACACTTTATTATTTCACATCATCACAAGAAGGGTGAGTACAAAACAAGTGTTTTGAGAGATAGACGACATTCACATAACTTTTCTTAAAGTATATTATTATAATGGTTCTATTTTATTATTAGTTATTTGTGTTAATCTCTTATTGTGCCTAATTTATAAATTAAACTTTATCATAGGTATGTATGTATGTATGTGTAGGAAAAAGCATAGTATATATAGGATATTGGTACTATCTGCAGTTCCAGGCATCCTCTGGGAGTCTTAGAAAAATCTCCCCTGCAAAAAAGAGAATACTAATGTATTATGAATAATTATTTATCAATTTTATCAGTTCTCTACTGATAGAAATTAATTTTTATGATAAATAATGCAACAATATACATTTTTGGACCATGTCTTTGTACATGTGTTATATTTTCTGAAAAATAACTATGTTTTTATTTGTATATATTATATATATATTTATACCACTTAAATATTATTAATATCTAAATAGTAATGTTGCAATTAATATAAATATTATAATATTAAATATCATATATTTCAAATATAAGTATTTTATAATAATTTTATATATATACATAATACAGCACCACACAGGGTGCTTCTCCTGTGTGCCCTGGCCGGGAATCGAACCCTGGACTCCTGCATGCCAGGCCAACCCTCTACCACTGAGTCAACCGGCCAGGGTATTGTCTACTTTTTGTGAGCAGAATGAAGGGATATTTAATAATGATTATGAAGCAATAAAATATCCCCTAATGTTTGTGAGCAGTGTAATACATCATCTGTATATTATAGTGTGTGTTCATTACTCCAACTCAAATCTCCTTTTATCACGACTTATACCCTTTCTACCCTATTGTACTTCCTGTGACCTTCTTTCTCTTTGATAATCACTATACAGTTGTCTGTATCCATTAGGGCAGCAGTTCTCAACCTATGGGTCGTGACCCCGGTGGGGTCACCTAAAGCCATCGGAAAATACATAATGCATATCAGGTATTTACATTCCGAATCATAACTGTAGCAAAATTACAATTATGAAGTAGCCACCAAAATTATTTTTTGGTTTGGGGTCACCGCAACATGAAGAACTGTATTGCGGGGTCACGGCATTAGAAAGTTTGAGAACCACAGCATTAGGGTTTGTTGTTTTTTATTTTGTTTTTGTGACAGAAACAAAGAAAGAGACAGAAAGAGAAACAGATAAAGACAGACAGGCAGGAAGGAAGAGATCTATTCTTTGTTGCGGCTCCTTAGTTGTTCATTGATTGCTTTCTCATATGTTCCTTGACCTGGGGGTTGGGGGGCTACAGCAGAGCAAGTGACCCTTTGCTCAAGCCAGCAACCTTGGGTTCAAGCCAGTGACCTTGGGCTCAAGCCAGTACCATGGATTCATGTCTATGATCCCACACTCAAGTCAGTGACTCCACGCTCAAGCTGGTGAGCCTTCACTCAAGCCAACGACCTCAAGGTTTCAAACCTGAGTCCTCTGCATTCCAGTCCAATACTCTATCCACTCACTGCCGGGTCAAGTGAGGATTTGATTTCCTGTTTGTTTATTTTTGTTTTTCTACTTAATCCATTAATCTTTATCATATTGTCCCCCAAGCCCCTTCCCTCTGACTGCTCTCACTCCTATTTATATAAGGAGTCTATTTCTGTTTTGTTTGTTACTTTATTTTGTATACTAGATTCCACATATGACTGAAATCATATGATACTTGTCTTTCTCTGACTTGCTTATTCTACTTAGCATAATGCTCTTCAGGTCAATTCATGTTGTTGCAAAGTTTAGATTCTCTTCACTTTTTATGGCCAAGTAGTATTCCATTTTGTAAATGTACCACAGCTTTCTGATTCACTCGTTTATTGATGGGCATTGAAATTGCTTCCAAAACTTGGCTATTGTAAATAATACTGCAATGAACACAAGGGTGTATATTATCTTTCAAATTAGTGTTTCCGATTTCTTCAGATATAGTCCCAGATGTGGACTTCCTGGGTCATAAAGTAGTTCCATTTTTAATTTTTTGAGGAATCTCCATACTGTTTTCCACAGTGGCTGCACCAGTCTGCATTCCCACCAAGAGGACACGAGGGTTCCCTTTTCTCCACACCTTTACCACTATATGTTGTTTGTTGATTTATTGATGACAGCCATTCTGTCAGGTGTGAGGTGGTATCTCACTGTGATTTTGACTTGCATTTCTCTGATAATTAGTGACATGAACATCTTTCTACATGTCTATTGGCCATCTATCTCCAGAGTCCAGAGAGCAGGTCTGCCAGGTGGGTGATTCTAGTGTATTGCCTGTGAGAAGGAAGTGCCAGTCAGGTTCATGGTAATGTAGGAGGAATGGCTCCAAATCCAAAGCCACACAACTCAGTCACTGTAACCCCCTGAATCTTCTCAGATCTCTACACCCTGGCCAAGGTGCTGACTCTTCAGTGGGGCAAGAGGGAGTTAAGAGGGTGTAGCTACTGCTTTTTCCCAGCCTGGTGCCCTACCCAAGAAGATGGCTGTCCCTTCAACTTCTCCTCAGAGCCACAAACTCCAGAATCTTCTTACACAACTGCAGTTTGCTCTACCCTCCCTCCATCAGAGCCCAAGGTAAGTGGCTATGAATGAAATTCTGTGCATTGGCCCTGTAAAGAGGCATCTGTGTCTCTAGCAGAAGAAGTCTCCGTAATAGACGGAAACCCTGCAGCTTTTTATAGCCAGATGTTATGTGTGCTCTGAGTGCTCTGAAGTGAGGAACACAGCTTTAATTTTAGACCCCATGCTTTTCAGGGAGAACTGCACAGCTGAGATATCTCTCTGGAACCTCAGCTGCCACCCGGAGAGCTGGGGCACCCCTTTTCACATCTCTGCCACTTCTTATCAGTCTTGATGTGGCTTCTTCTGTAAATCCTTAGTTATAAGACTTCTCTTCAGCTCATCTTCAGTTGGCTATTCAGAATGATTATTTCATAATTTAGTTGTAATTTCAATTTGGTCCTGAGAGGAAGTGAGTGTAACTTCCACTTACTCCACTGCCATTTTTGGTCCTCTCAGAAATGTAATCATTAATAAAAAAATTATTTTATACATTATCTAAGATCATATTATAAAATGCCTTTGGTTGGTATATTATATTTTGGGAAACATTAATCAAAATTTTCACAACTGTTTGAAATAAAGAGCAAGAGTAAATATTTTTCTCTCCTTAGTGCTCCATTAAGTAAGAAAAGTCATGGTGATTATAGTGGATATTGATGGCAAACTCATAGTAATGAAGGTGATCTGAAGTACTTAGTTTAGTTCTTAGCATCAAATCTTGAAAGGATCATGGATAAATTAGAGCATGTTTTAACTGAAGCACAATTCATTTTTTGTCTTCCTCGAAACCTGTAGCATATATTTAACTTTTCAAAAAAAGGGAAAGGTGGTAAGATTTATGTCAATGTGTTGGGTTTGATGTTACCTAGGTAAAAATTTTCAAATTTGTATTGAACTATAAAAGTAAAATACATCTACATTGGGTTTATCCCACTTAGTTGTTTGTTTTTTTAACTCTTACCAAAATGACTTTTATTTTTGTTTCTTACAGAAAATAGTGAGTGATAATTCATGGCACTTGGTAATGTGTCCAGACATGAAAGAAAGTGTCTGAAATCAGTAAATGCCATTTTGAGAAGTCTTCTGTCACAAACTCAAGATAAGCCTGTCCAATACTGTTCCTTCAGTACTTTATAAGTGGAATTTTCTTCCACTGTTTCCATTTCCCAAGGCTAATGAATCCATTCATATTCTCCAGATTTAGAATCAAAATTTTCTTTCTGACATTGATACGTAAAGACACATGCAGCCCCATGTTCATTGCAGCATTGTTCAGAGTGGTCAGGACATGGAAACAACCAAAAAGCCCGTCAATAGACGACTGGATAAAGAAGATGTGGCACATATACACTATGGAATACTACTCAGCCATAAGAAATGATGACATCAGATCATTTACAACAAAATAGTGGGATCTTGATAACATTATACGAAGTGAAATAAGTAAATCAGAAAAAAACAGGAACTGCATTATTCCATACGTAGGTGGGACATAAAAGTGAAACTAAGAGACATTGATAAGAGTGTGGTGGTTATGGGGGGAGGGGGGAAAGGGAGAGGGAAAGGGGGAGGGGGAGGGGCACAAAGAAAACTAGATAGAAGGTGACAGAGGACAATCTGACTTTGGGTGATGGGTATGCAACATAATTGAAAGACAAGATAACCTGGACTTGTTGATCTTTGAATATATGTAACCTGATTTATTGATGTCGCCCCATTAATAAAATAAAATTATAATAAAAAAAAAGAAAGAGAAATACCCAAAATAAAAAAAAATTAAAAAAAAATTTCTTTCTGAAGAGATCTTAATTTTAAGGTAAAATGTGATACAAGTACCTGAATTCCCTCTTTCTTTAATGTATGAATATGTATTCATACATTATGTATCTGTGAAATATGAAAAAATTATAATCCCATTGATTGTAGAATGTAACAACCTGCCTTCACAAAAAAACTGACAGTTACATGGAAAAAGAGATGCAGATATACCTCCAACAGAATGACCCAGCCATGTTGTAAAATTATTCAGAATTGTTTCAGTTATGTAATCCATGGGGTCCTTACTCTTCTCTTTAATTTTGTTATGCAAATGAACACTGCTCATTTTAAAATGATCATCTGGTCCATTTGACAAATGACTCAGAATTAATCTATTTGATGTTTTACCATTTTCATTAATAATAATCAGATCTATGAAATCTCTTGAGATGCACCGTGAAATAATTTTTTCAAAGTCAGTCCTCTTCTGTAATAAACATGTAAGTTTAGTATAACTGTGGAGAGCTGTTCAAAGTCCTACTGTTCTCCCAATGAGGTCTATCCAATGCTGTAAAGAGAATCTTCGGAGAAGTTTAATTTGTCTAGAGCCTCACCATAAGCAACCTCCTCATCGTTGAAGTCGACTGTAGTGTCATCATTCACTGGCTGTCCATGGCCTTGGGCACAGGCTTTGGTGGAGCCTTATCACCAAGAGCCTCTCTCTCTTCTTTAAGTTTTTTCTTAGCTGCCCACTTGTCCTGCCCCTGCTGCTGTTTCCACTGCATGGACATTCTGTGTCACAGATATTCGTTCTTAATCTCAAAAATGCTGAAGCCTAATGGAAAGGTAGACGTTTTCTGGGTTGGTTTCCGCTTCCGGTGGCCCTGTCCTCAGGCACTGCAGCCTCTTGAGGTTCTTCTGGGAGCCTTTGCATTGCAGCCCTTTCTTTCTGTGGCCACCAGTCTTTTCCATGCTGTTTGCTCCATGTCATCTGTACCACTTACAATAAAAAGTAATTGATGTTGGTAAAATAAGTTTATAAAATATAATTTTTATGTTTGCTCACTTATAGTTTACATTAGGGGCCAGGCAGCACCAGGTATATGTGGTCTGTGAAATTGCAAATTATCTTCCTGCTTGGGAAGGGCCATTGTTTTGCTGTTTCCTGGAGGAGAGGTTTTCACTCTAGAAAGTTTTTGAAAAGAGAGAGCAGAAGGAGAAAAAGAAAGAAACCATGTTTTAAGAGTGAGAAAAGGGAGAATGCAGAGTGCTGAAAAAGAAACATATTGTCATAGAGGAGAAGGTGTGCAGATGGGGAATCAGAGCTGAGGGGCTTTGCAATCTCTGCTAAGACTGGTGGGATCATTGATTCTAGGAGAAGTCAGAGAAGTTTCTCCTGATTGTGGAACCGGAGAATGTGTCAGGGCTTTGGGGCACTGTGTGTTTGCTCGTTGGCCAGTGCAGGAGTTGAATAAAGGAATGGCCCACCAGTTGTTGGCCGCACTGTTTCTTTGCCATCTGCCTGAATGCAATGAGAACCTGCATGTGCATGGACATGACGGTGGCAGCCTCTGGCCCTACGCTTGCTATGAAAGTAAAATACATCTATAGTGGGTGTTGGTCAAACAAATTTGTAAATATCATGTATATATTTGCTTGCTTGTGGTTTGCATTGGGGGCTGGACAATGCCAGATACAGTGGTCTGTAAGGTTGCAGGTCGCCTTCCTGACTGGGAGGGCCCGTTGTCCTGCTAATGTTACTGGAAGAGAGATTCTGCCCCCACCACCGGGAGGTGCAGGAAGATTTCTTTTTTCTCTCCTCCCTGATCCCTTGTCCTCCATGAGTAAAGTGGGTTTTCTGCTTTTCCCTTGGCTTCTCTTGTGGCTTGCCTGTCTTGGTGAGACTCCAATAAACAGAATGGCCCACCATCCTCTGACTCCACTATTTCTTTGCCGTCTGCCAGAATTCAGTGAGAACCTGCATGTGCATGGCCACAGCGGTGGCCCCTGGCCATACCACTGGCATAATTTGCAGCAGGATTAGGATCAGATTGGTATGGAGCCACACGCCCTTGAGGGTTGGGGTAGAGGACTGGTTGCTGCTCTGGCTCCCCATAGCTGTCCTTTTAGGGGCCCGTGAGCTGGGTGTTTATTACTCAAGAGGAAATCAGGAGTTCTGTGCGAGAAGCCGCCTGGGGTCCAAAGCTCCAGGATGAATTGCAAATTGAAAGGCAGAAAAGGCTGGAACCGGAGCAAGCACTGGAGAAGGAATTACGGGTTTGCAAATTGCAGTCTGCCCTGGAAGCTGAACGTTTGCACCGGCAGGCAGTTGTTGGAGAAACAACTGCGAGTTCAAGAGCTTGAGTCTCAGCTTTTGGCCAGATGCCAGCAGCCACAGGAGCCTAAATGGTCGCCAAAGGAGTAGCAGCATCCATGATGGTGGATTGGCTTTGAGTCAGCGGGAGCAGGCGCTTGCAACTCCTCTTCTGAGGATGAGAAGGCTCAGGCTGAAGCTGCAATACGCACACTGAGAGCCCAACCAGTGGTCACCAAGAAGGTAAAAACCCAGCAGCAAAGAGTCCCTCAGGGGCAGCCACAGCCTCCTGCCCAGGTAATGGAACACTCTGTTGTCTAGCCCTATACCCAGGCAAAGCTGATAGAGTTGGGCGCACAATTTAGGCAGAAACCTACTGAATCCCTGGTAGCCTGGTTACTACGATTATGGGACATAGGGGTGGATGGCATCATGCTCTCTGGAACAGAGATGGAGAAATTGGCCACCATTACCACACACTCCTCCTTGAGGCAGCATCTTTAGAATTGCCATGACAAACCAGGAGACCATACCCTATTAGAACGGGTGATGGCCACCATTCGTATGGTCTGACAGAATGCTGGAGAATTGCCAGGGGCAATGAATCAGTGGCAGTGCTACAGTGAGTTAGTAAAGGTCCTTCAGGAACTAGATTTGAAGAATGCTGCTTTCAACTTGGGGTCCCGTGGGCCAGACAAGGAAGTGTTTATGGCAAAAATGAGGGACTTTATCTTTGCTAGTGCCCCATTACCCCTTTTTGGGTCACTTGTGGCTATCTTGGGCCCTGTTGGGCCAATAAGTTTGTGATCTGTATTTTCTGGTTTTGCTCACTTTGTTAAAGATGGCTGCTGCTCACATGATGATGCTCTCACGTGATACAATTGATTGCCTTTCATGCTTGGGAAGAGGCTTGGTTAGGCTAATGTGTGCTAGTAGAGGGCTTTTGTGCCAAAAAGTTTAAAAAAGAGGAGCGAGGAGGCCATTGTTGTAGAGAGAGGAGGAGACCATGTTGTAGCAGAGCAGAGAGGCCACTGGAGAGGGGAGGCAGCCAAAGTGGAGGCATGGTGAGGCCTTTGATTCTAGAAAAAACTGGAAAGATTCTCCTGGTTGTGGAACAGGAGGTTTTGGTGTCCATGTGTATTTTCTCACCCTCTAGTTACTAGCAAGAATTAAGGATGGCTGTAAAGCCAGGACCCGTGGCCACCATCACAGCTGCCTGGCCCATGCAGGTTCACATTTGATTAGGACAGTCGGTAATGAAACAATGGAGCCAAGAACTGGTGGACCATTACTTTTAATCCTAGCTTGCACCCAGTGGGCAAGAAATACACACAGTAGAAAAACACTTCCCTTTCCATTCAGGGCTCCCAAAGCCATTGACTTATCCAAGTTTCCTAGAATCAAAATGTTCTATCTCACTAGCCTTATTCACCTCTGTTCCCCATCTCCTTCTCTCTGCACAAACTCTGCACAAACTGGCCTCTCCTTCAGCACTCCACCATTTTGGCTGCTTCTCCTCTCCTCCACATGGCCTTTCCCTGCTCTCCTACAGCACAGGCTCCTCCTAGAACATAATCACTCTTCCCTCCAGAACAACGTGATCTCTCTTCTTTTCAAAACCTTTTGGTGTGGCCCTGGCCGGTTGGCTCAGTGGTAGAGCATCGGCCTGGTGTGCAGGAGTCCCGGGTTCAATTCCCGGCCAGGGCACACAGGAAAAGCACCCATCTACTTCTCTACCCCTCCTCCTCTCCTTTCTCTCTGTCTCTCTCTTCCCCTCCTGCAGCCAAGGCTCCATTGGAGCAAAGTTGGCCCTGGGCACTGAGGATGGCTCCATGGCCTCTGCCTCAGGCACTAGAATGGCTCTGGTTGCAACAGAGCAATGCCCCAGATGGGCAGATTATCACCCTCTGGTGGGCATGCCGGGTGGATCCCAGTCGGGCACATGTGGGAGTCTTTCTGACTGCCTCCCCATTTCCAACTTCAGAAAAATAAATAAATAAATAAAATTAGTTAAAAAAAAAGAAAAAAAATAAAACCTTTTGGCGTGAAAGCCCTTCCCCAACACATTAACATAATTATGCTCATCCCAAGCAAGAAGGGCAACTAATATTATCACCTGGGCAACGGGCTTCCATGTGGTCATCACCATCATCACTATCTTTATCAAAATGAGCATAATATATTTTATCTGCCCAACAATGGCTCACCAGTTTTTGGCTCTGTTGATTCATTACAATCTGCCCAGATTAAATAGGAACCTGCATGGGCCAGGTCGCTCTGATGATGGCCATGGCTACTGGCTTTACAGGCCCTTATGTGGGGCAGCCCATCAATGTGGTTACACAGATGGTAGCAGATTTGGGAGAGCTGGAGGCTGCTAGAGATTATAAAGCAGTGAGGGCTGCTGTCTATGTTGGCCCCCCCCCCCCCCCCCCCCCGTCTAACAAGAGAAACAGGCCCATAAAGGTTACCCGAACACAGATGGGGTTGGATTTGATTGTGGCTGGAGCAGATAAGGAGAAAATAGATGGCCAGTCTAATAAAATTTTTTTGGAGCTTTGGTGGCAGTTTAAACCAGAACAGAAGTTCCAGCCATTGAGACAAAAGGTCCTAGCAGCTACCAATAAAGTTTGGTGGGTGGGTAGTTTGGTTACATTATATGATGGAGACCTCAAAGGGAGAGAACTCTCAAGATCCTTGTACTGGTTTGAATAGGAAAACAGCCATGGGACTTGTCTAACAGGGATGGGCGGGGACCGGAGGCCACACGTGGAACTGGCTATCCACTTGTCCCTTTCCAATGTACAATGGGTGTTGGCCTTGGTGGATACAGGTGCAAAATATTCCCTCCTCTATGGGAACCCAGAGCAGTTTGCTGGGACCCCAGTGGCCATTGACGGTTACGGGGGCCAAACTGTTCAAGTGAAGCCAATAACTATTCCATTGGGGGTAGGAAGACTGCCTCCTAAGCCATATAAGGTGTATGTATCTCCTATTCCTGAATATATTTTGGGGGTTAAATGTTGGTGAAATAAGTTTGTAAATATAATGTATATGTTTGCTCATTTATACTTTGCATTGGGGGCTGGGCAATGCCATATATCCTGGTCTGTGAGGTTGCAGGTCGCCTTCCTGACTGGGAGGGGCCGTTGTCCTGCTAATGTTACTGGAAGAGAGATTCTACCCCCACCACTGAGAGGTGCAGGAGGATTTCTTTTTTCTCTTCCCCCTGATCCCTTGCCCTCCATGGGAAAAACAGGTTTGCCTGTCCTGGTGGGACACCAATAAACAGAATGGCCCACCATCCTCAGACTCCACTGTTTCTTTACCATCTGACCGAATTCAGTGAGAACCTGCATGTGAATGGCCATGATAGCGGTGGTGGCCCCTGGCCTTACAGTGGGCTTATATCACATACTTTTTATATCAGCTCAAGTGGGTACTGGTGAACCAAAATAAATGGGATTGTGTATGTGCATGCGCATTTGTGTGTGAATCTTGTGCTTCAAACCAGTAAAATTTAAAGTTACACTTAACAAATATAGAAGCGTCTAAATTGGGCCTGAATATCTTACAAAAAAAACAAAACAAAACAAAACTCTAAATGAATATGTTGTGATAAAACATTTTTATTTACTCAATAAATAACTCTGATCTTTCAGTAAGACATCCTCTTGGGTCTGAAGTACATTCAGTATTAGTTTGCATGTCTTATATTAAATAATTTGTTGGCCCTGGCTGGTTGGCTCAGTGGTAGAGCGTTGGCTTGGCATGCAGAAGTCCCAGGTTTGATTCCCGGCCAGGGCACACAGGACAAGCGCCCATCTGCTTCTCCACCCACCTCCTCTCCTTCCTCTCTGTCTCTCTCTTCCCCTCCCGCAGCCAAGGCTCCATTGGAGCAAAGTTGGCCTGGGCACTGGGGATGGCTCCTTGGACTCTGCCCCAGGCACTAGAGTGGCTCTGGTTGTGGCAGAGCGATGCCCCGGAGGGGCAGAGCGTCGCCCCCTGGTGGGCGTGCCGGGTGGATCCTGGTTGGGCGTATGCGGGAGTCTGTCTGACTGTCTATCCCCGTTTCCAGCTTCAGGAAAAATAATAATAAAATAAATAAATAATAAATAATAAATAAATAAATAATTTGTCTGTTCTAAGAAGCACACAAAATGTAGGTCATAAAAATTTATTATCTTTTAATTATTTTACATTGTTTTATTCTGTTTTTTATCAAATGTGATATTGAATATTACTAAAGTTAAAAAACTAAGCCAATCCATCTAGCCAGCATTAATCCAAAGGAGAATAAATTTCAAATTATATGCCATTTATATATAATTCTTTTTGAAACATGCCAAGTAATTCATAACACTTTTTAGGCAGTTAGACAAAACTATTTTTAAAATATTTCTTCTAAATTATAAATTATTTAAATTTTAAATATTTAAAATTATAAATAGTATTTTGTAATGTCTTTCAAAAATACTTCTTCTAATGTACTAAAATTAGATTTAGGTAATGATTGTATAACTTAGTACATGTACTAAAAACCATTTAATTTTATACTCTAAATGGGTGAACTATAGGGCATCTGAATATATCTCAATAGAGTTAAGTATCTTTTTTTATATCTGATGTATCATACAAAACTATTTTTAGCCCATTTGCTACTGCTCATGCTTATGTCTCTGTTTATTCTCTCCCACTCAATACCCATTTTGCACATATTTTTATTATGAATTACTGTAAGTTTTATAATTATCTGCTTAATACCTATTTTCCTTACTAAAGCATACATGAGAATTTGACAATAGAGTTTGTGATTTATTTTTAAATTCTTAATGCTTAGACTAGTGAATAATACATAATAATAAATTTTTGTTGAAAAATTAATAAACTCATATGTTAGGGAGAGAATAAAAAATATTGATTTTTATTTGATAACTCTAAAAATGGAAATACAAAGTTATTACATGTACTACCAATGAGGCAGAAGCCAAATATTGAATATATGAATAAAGTTAAGTGAATATAAACTTACATATTTCACACTAGATTGACTCAAAATTTCAACACACTCCTCACCCCAAGCTTCCCCCCCAAAATATACCAGGTTAATTTTCTATGGAAAGTCTATTCTTGCTCCATTGAAAATCCAAGGGAAAAATATAGCAATCAAAATTACCAAAGTCTACTCTGCACCTGGACTTCTGGCCTTGACATTCTTTTTTTTTTTTTTTTTTTTTTTGTATTTTTTTTCTGAAGCTGTTAACGGGGAGAGACAGTCAGACAGACTCCCGCATGCGCCCGACCGGGATCCACCCAGCACGCCCACCAGGGGCGATGCTCTGCCCACCAGGGGGCGATGCTCTGCCCCTCAGGGGCATTGCTCTGCCGGGTCCAGAGCCACTCTAGCGCCTGGGGCAGAGGCCAAGGAGCCATCCCCAGCGCCAGGGCCATCCTTGCTCCAATGGAGCCTTGGCTGCGGTAGGGGAAGAGAGAGACAGAGAGGAAGGAGGGGGTGGGGGTGGAGAAGCAAATGGGCACTTCTCCTATGTGCCCTGGCCGGGAATCGAACCTGGGTCCCCCCGCACACCAGGTCGACGCTCTACCGCTGAGCCAACCGGCCAGGGCCTTGACATTCTTGATGGTATCACTGGGCTCTACTTCAAGGGAGATGGTCTTACTAGACAAGGTCTTCACAAAGATCTGCATCTCACTTCCATGGTTATGTTGTAATTTCTCTACATCACCATCAAAAATTTGGCAGAATTTTTGGAAAGGCAGTAACACATACCTGAAAGTCGAAATCAGGCAAACAATATTAATGAAACTATAAAGCAAAATAAATGGAATAATATACTGTTAATAGAGTAACAAACAGAAATTCCCCTTTTTCTTTTAATGTGACATGTTAAACATTTAATATATCATATGAACTATGATATTTGATATGATGTTTAAAAAGTTATATTCATGATATGTTTTACTGAGATATACCAATGTAATTGGCAGACTTAAGTTCTTTTGAAAAAAGATGCATTTAATTTAAATTTAGTTCTTTTTAAAAATCATTACTTTGGACTACGATAATCAGGACTTTCCAAAATTTGTTGATTCCATCTGGTAGATTTATATATCTCTTTTTTAAAAAAATCACCTAAATGCCACTCTGTCACAGTTGAAATCCAGCCATCTCTTAAGCAAGAAATGGAAACTACAGCCCAGTGACAGTAACTATAAAACAGTGGAACCCAGTTATATAATAACTCATTGATAAACAGATGTTATTATTTCAGAATTCAAAATATTGTACAAATCATGGTTATAAACACTAAAATTTGTTTTTACATTGTTATGATTTATGACATACTAGTGTATAAAATGACTATTCTAGACTTATGGAATTGTACATATTCCTTACAACATATAATTATACATGTTGAAGAACTCAGGCTCCCCTACAAAGTTTCAACCTAAATAAAAGAAAAATGTATTTTGTTAGAGCTCAACTGTAAAATTTGAAAGAGACTCAGACAAAAGGAAACCTGCATTGCAAAAAGTTATCTGATATTGTAGGCCAATCAAGTACACTTTAACATACTGTCATACATCTTTATTGATATTTTTTTGTTTGTTTGTTTTTGTGTGGGTTTTTTTTGTGTGTGTGTATTTTTCTGAAGCTGGAAACGGGGAGAGACAGACAGACTCCTGCATGCGCCCGACCGGGATCCACCCGGCACGCCCACCAGGGGTGATGCTCTGCCCCTCCCGGGCGTCGCTCTGTCCCGACCAGAGCCACTCTAGCGCCTGGGGCAGAGGCCAAGGAGCCATCCCCAGCGCCCAGGCCATCTTTGCTCCAATGGAGCCTTGGCTGCAGGAGGGGAAGAGACAGAGAGGAAGGAGAGGAGGAGGGGTGGAGAAGCAGATGGGCGCTTGTCCTGTGTGCCCTGGCCGGGAATCGAACCCGGGACTTCTGCACGCCAGGCCGACGCTCTACCACTGGGCCAACCGGCCAGGGCCTCACCTTTATTGATATTGACACAGAAAATCAATACATTCATAAAAAATTCCTGTAAAATAAAAAAATCATATGTTCCTAAAATGTCTACTGATATTAGTTTATCAGTATTTTTAAAAATTAATGTAAAAAAACCTCGCAGGAACTCATTTATTTTTAACCAATATGTATTCCATACAAAGTGTTATGAGTGGATCATTTTCAATAAAAATACAATACAGAATGTGTATAACCTTTTCCATTTTATCAGCAAGAAAGGAATTTTCAGCAAACACTCTGCCTGGCAGGGGTCTTCTAACTCTGAATCACCGGTAGGTGCTAATTGGCCATGAGAAGGCAGTTGCAGTAAACACCTTTCTCTGTAGAGAAAGTGTTGGGCTGCAAAAAACCAGTTCTTTGAATTTTATTCCTTGTCCAACAAATAGGCTTTTCATGGTAACAAATGATTAGCTTTACATCAGCATTACTTTGCATATGTAGTAAGTTTCACTGGCTTGGTTTTACAATTAGTTTTATTACTCATACAAAAAATAATCTAAAATGTTCACTACTTAACACAGTTTAAGTTTTCCTATAGACAAGTATTCCTCTCTCTGAACTTCAAAAAGACTCAAAGTACAGGTGCAGTTTTATATTTATTATGCAGTGAAAATGCACACCTCGTACAAAATTACCAGGCTCTAATTTCATTGAAAATATCTCTAATGCCATAAACCAAAAAGTTAAAAGATAAGATCTTTAAAATCCTGATATGAAAAGTTAAAGATCTGTATTACCTCAATTTACTCTGTGATCTAACTTTTATATTATTTGTTTTTTAAGTGACCCATTTCCTATTCCCATATCAAAATTTTTGAATTATAAAATATTCACAAAAAGTTATTTTATTTGATGATCAGCAATAACCAATTTATAAATTCATTCCAGTAAGAAATTAACTACTGTCTGACTTTAGAAATAAGGCAAAATTGTATTAAAATTCATGACATTGGTGAAAACATATATTAAAATGCACATATAATTTAGAAGAATTTAATTAATATCTATTTTTTTTGGAAAATATCAAGAAATCATGATGGCAATAAATCCCAAAGTTACTCCAAGGTAATAAGTATGTCTTTGTTCAGAGCCATAAACCTTCCTGTGTAGCTTGGGGTATTTTATAGGCAACAGCTTCTTAAAAAGTAAAGTTGCTACAATTTCCTATTAGCTGGGGTTCAGCTTGAGCTTAACTATGCATGTTGCCTCAGTGAATTCATTTTTTAACAGAGACAGAGAACCTTTGGGCGGGGGAGCCTTCATCAATGGATAATAGTATCTAGCAATGACAATTCTAAATATAACACACTAATATTCATTATGAGTATGTATCCTATTCCAAGCCTCCCATAGATTTGCATATGCATTTAAGGACAGAGAGCTATATATAAAAGGTTTGAGATTTATTTTCAAACAAAACTCAGTGTGAGATATCTGGAGGCTGAATGCAAAGTCAGTGAGAGTCACAGCCTCCTGACTGTGATGAATAATGCAGTGTGGTTTAGGCATATGGCTCACACAGCACAGCGCGCTTAGAGCACACACTCTGGCATATTTGCCCAGCCTGTGCCCATAACCTCATTCCCTTCATTAGCATCTGGCCTGAAGTGGTAGCACAGTGATGGCCTTAGGCAACTGTATCTAATGCAATGGGAGGCTGGCACTGCAGTGGTGACCACAAGCACAAATGGCATCCCTGAGCCACAGTGAGTGGGTACTAGTGCACAGGTGATAAGGGCCAATTTAAAGTATGGGTACTGAAATACTCCACAAAAACACTTAGGAAAAAAAGTGAAAATGATCCTAAGAGACCAGAGCTTTTACAAAAGTGGGGGGGTGGGTGGGAGAAAATGTGTTTACTACTTATGATATGCAACACCATAATGCAAACTAAGGACTTGGAATGATTATAATGTGTCAATGTAGGTTCATCAGTTGTAACAAATGTACTACTCTGGTAGGATGCTGATAAGAGGTCGTGCATGTGTGGGGGCAAAGGGTATATGGCAAATCTCCCAATCTTCCCTCAATTTTGCTGTGAACCTAAAACTGAGTTGTAAAATACAGTCTTGCCCTGACCGGTAAACTCAGTCTAGCATCATCAGGAAAGCACAAGTTTGCAGATTCCATCTCCAGGCAGGGCACACACGGGAAGCAACCTATACACGCACGACTGAGTGGAACAACAGATGAAGGCTTCCCTTTCCTCTCTCCTCTCTCTCCCCTCCTCTCTCTGTCTCTAAAAATCAATCAATAAATTTACAAAATTAAGCCCTGGCAGGATAGCTCAGCTGGTTGAAGCATTGTCCCAGACTGTGGAGGTTGCTGGTTTGATTCCCCAGTCAGGGCACATATAGGAGCAGCTCAATGTTCCTAGCTCTTTCTCAAAAAAATAAAAATAAAAATAAAAATTAATTAATTAATTTAAAAAGAGTCATAATAAAAATGTTTCAAATACAAAAATGCAGTTACAAGCCCTGGCCAGTTGTCTCAGTAGTAGAGAGTAGGCCTGGTGTGTGGATGTCCTGGGTTCCTTTCCCGGCAGGGCACACAGGAGAAGCAACGATCTGCTTCTCCACCCTTCCCCCTCTCCCTCTCTCTACCTCTCTCTTCCCCTCCTGCAACCAAGGCTCCACTGGAGCAAGTTGTTCTGTGTCCTGAGGATGGCTCCATGACCTCCACCTCAGGCACTAAAATGGCTCCAGTTACAAAGGAGCAACAACCTTAGATGGACAGAGCATCGCCTCCTAGTAGGCATGCCGGTGGATCCTGGTTGAGGCACATGCAGGAGTTTGTCTCTCTGCCTCTCCACTTTTCACTTAAGAAAAATACCAAAAAAAAGAAAATACAGTTACACTTTTAGAATCACAAATTCTTTACATTTTCTTTAAAGTAAATGTGTTGACGTTACCTGGGGAAAATTTTATGAAAATGAGAATAAAATTAATCCTTAAACATTTAGGAGACAACATTCACCATTTGCTCATTTAAGTGATCTTTCAGTTTATTGCATAAAATAGCCTAGGTTAAACTTGGTTTAGTTAACAGCACTAGCAGACAGAACTAATAACCACTAATGAAGTTAGTAAATACCCTGACTATATAAACCTTGGAAAACTTTTATACATGATATTATACATCAATAAGACACACTCAGCTCTGTAGTCATAAGATTATTTTTCCTGTAATTGTTTTCAATTAGTTAAAATCAAATATGTAATGGAAGTATATAAGATGGTCTTGCCCTAGTTAATATGAGATATTAGGTTAATATAGAACTAAATAACTTTTTTCTAAGTTATTAATGCAGAATACATATACATGTAATATAACTTTATATATATGGGATCATAACATGTTTTTATGGTACGCTTTCATTTTATTTTTATGGAACTCTATTCTTTTCCTTGTCAATCCCTCTCAAGCAACTTGCTTCCCATGACCTATGAACATACTTTACATGAACATCTTATGACTATATTTTTTTAATACCAGTCCTTAAAATTTTATGGAATGGATATCTAGAACTTAGATCAGTGGTAGTCAACCTGGTCCCTACTACCCACTAGGGGGTGCTCCAGCTTTCATGGTGGGCGGTAACAGAGCAACCAAAGATAAATAAAAAAGATAGATTTAACTATAGTAAGTTGTTTTATAAAGATTTATTCTGCCAAACTTAGCGAAAATCCAACATAAAATACTTGGTAAGTAATTATCATTATATGCTTTAACTTGCTGTAACTCTGCTTTATAAATTTTATAAAGTAAAGTTACTTCCCTACTTTATAAATCATCATTACTATGGAACCGGTGGGCGGTTAGAAAATTTTACTACTAACAGAGATACAAAAGTGGGCAGTAGGTATAAAAAGGTTGACTACCCCTGACTTAGATAATAACTAGAATTTCTGGGTTAAAAGTTAAAATAATAGGTAATAAATAGACGATAGATAGATAGATAACTGATAGACTATATTTTGAATATATACATATATTTGATAGATACTACCAGATTACTTTTTAAAGAATATAATTTAGCCTAACCAGGTAATGACACAGTGGATAGAGCATCTGACTGGGATGCAGAGGACCCAGGTTCAAAACCCCAAGGTCGCTGGCTTTAGTGCGGGCTCACCAGTGTGAGCGTGGGATCACAGACATGACCCTAAGGTTGCTGGCTTGAGACCAAGGTCGCTGGCTTGAGCAAGTGTTCACTTGCTCTGCTGTAGCCCCCAGGTCAAGGCACATATGAGAAAGCAATCAATGAACAACTAAGGAGCTGCAACAAACAACTGATACTTCTCAGTTCTCTCCCTTCCTGTCTGTCCCTATCTGTCCCTCTCTTTGTCTCTCTGTGCCACAAAAAAAGAGAATATAATTCACTCTTTTTTGCATCTTCATCTGTGACAAACATTCTAAATCATTTAAAATTGTTGCCAGTATTATGAGCATTTTCCTTATTACCAGTGAGACTGAGATTTTTCATGTTTGCCAGCCCTTCAGATTTACACCTTTTTTCTTTGTATTTCCTATTCAGAACCTTTCCCCATTCTATCTTTGACTTCTTTAAGCTTTTGAATACTCTAGGTAAGACTCATATGAAATTATAAGAATATCCATAATATATTGTTAATTAAAACTAGGCAAGAGCATAGTACCATTTATAGCATAATTATATCTTAATCTTAAAAATCAGATAAACAAATACCTCTCTATATGTGCACAGATATTGAAGAGTATCCCAGAAGTCTTTGTTACATTGGGGTGTGAAAGTGGAGGGAAGTCATGGGAGGGATGGTCATTAGCATATATACTTATTTGTATACTGTATTGTTTCTCATATACAGTGGTACCTTGAGATATGAACAGACCAACATACAAGTTTTTAAGATACAAGCTGCGATTCGGTCATTATTTTTGTTTGAGATCCGAGCGAAGTTCCGAGATACGAGTCGTGATTCAGGAAGCTGCCGCTAGTTGGCATGTTAGTGCACAGGTCCAGTATCAGCAGTTTGATATACGAGCTGACTGACTTACAAGTTCAGTTTCAGAACGAATTAAATTCATATCTCAAGGTACCACTGTATCACAAAACACATTACTGTATTTATAATTTAAAATACTGACTAAAAAAAATTTTAATTAATAAAAAGAGCTATAATTTAATTGTTAAATATGATTGCTTTTGTATGTTTCCTTTCCCATAAAAATAATCATTGTAATTATTCTAAACACACATTTAGATAAGTGAGATTAATCTCCTATAATACTTTAAGAAATTTATGTTAATATCTTTTTTTTTTTGTATTTTTCTGAAGCTGGAAATGGGGAGAGACAGTCAGACAGACTACCGCATGCGCCTGACGGGGATCCACCGGCACGCCCACCAGGGGCGAAGCTCTGCCCACCAGGGGGCAATGCTCTGCCCCTCCAGGGCGTCGCTCTGCCGCGACCAGAGCCACTCCAGCGCCTGGGGAAGAGGCCAAGGAGCCATCCCCAGCGCCCGGGCCATCTTTGTTCCAATGGAGCCTTGGCTATGGGAGGGGAAGAGAGAGACAGAGAGGAAGGAGGGGGAGGTGGAGAAGCAAATGGGCGCTTCTCTTATGTGTCCTGGCCGAGAATCGAACCCAGGTCCCCCGCATGCCAGGCCGACGCTCTACCGTTGAGCCAACTGGCCAGGGCCTGTTAATATTTTTATAACAGTGTGAACTTGTCTTTTTAGAATCAAAACACTTGTTGACATATATTTATACTTTGACCAGTGAATTTTAAGCACTATGGTATTAATAGGAAATATGATATTGAAAAAGTTAATCAAAATAAATCAAAAGTCAAAAACTAAAACTCACAAAATAGTCTTATCTGTAGACATCCTACAACAGTAGCTTGGAAAGTAGCTCTAAAGAAAAAAATACTTTTGTTAATTCATTAGAATGTTTTCTTTTGGCTTATTATTGGGTTGGAGAATAAGTTCGTAGCATTTTTACTGAAGACTTTTATTTAAACAAAAAACAATAATTATATCAATAAGTTAATCAATTATATATTCGCCATTGCTGTTTACAACCTCTTCCCACCTCTCGACCAATTTGTTGATGCCTTTCCGCCAAAAATCTTCTGGTCTTGTGTCAAAGAAGTTGTTGAGCCAGTTTTTAAGGACCTCTTTGTTATCGAAGGTAACGCCCTTCATATGGTTTGACAGGGAGCGGAAAAGATGGTAATCGGTCGGTGCAAGGTCCGGAGAATACGGCGGATGTTGAAGGACCTCCCATTCGAGCTCTTGGAGTGCGGCTTTGACGACTTGTGCAACATGGGGCCTGGCGTTGTCGTGAAGGAGTATGGTTTGACCATGTTGATCAGGTCTTTTCAGTCAAATAGCCTCGTTTTATGATCGCAGTTCATTTTTTCCGCCAATTCGCGACTGGTTTGGCGACCGTTCTCCTTCAAAAGTGATTTGAGACGTTCTTCATCAAATTCAGAAGGCCTTCCGCTGCGGGACGTGTCATTGACATCAAAGTCGCCATTTTTGAACTTTGCAAACCATTTCCGTGCTGTAGACTCGCCTATGACACCTTCACCATACATGTCGCAAATGTCCCGGGCTGCTTCAGCAGCTTTTTGACCTCGATGAAAAGCAAAGAGGAGCAGGTGTCGAAAATGTTGATTTTTTTGCCTCCTGGGTATTCCATTTCTAAGCCTCAAAACTAATAAAAATTAAATAACTCAAAAATACAATTAACATAGTTTTGTAGAGCAGAAAGAGTTTTATCAAATGAATACTTACCCTTTGCCAAACAGCAAACAAATCATTGTAAAATAAAAGAAAATATAAAAACGCTACGAACTTATTCCCCAACCCAATAAATATATTCTATGTGATTCAAAGTCTATTGTTATGCTGCTTATTTGGGATTAAGGCTATTGTAAAGTAAATATAATTTTAAAAATCTTTTAAAAGGGAAATTTATGTACAGTGACAAATTTATCAAAACTGCAAGTAATTTTAGGGACCTAGAAAAGATAAATAGATCAAGACATCTCATAGAACTGTACTAATGGTACTTGGTGAGCTTATATTAATGATGAATAGTTTTTTTATAAAATAAAATTTGCCAAAGCAAAAGCAGTCATTTAATATGAGATGCATGAACTCTTATATATGGTAGATATAATCCAATTAATTTTTGCATTAACCAAAAGGAAAAATAATTAAACTAGGCATTTCCTCACATCAAGAATGGCAGTAATTCTTCTGCCCTAACTTTAAGTTTTCTAAGTATAGATTGAATATCTTTCTCATGTGCCTGAGTTTATTAAAAGAATAATAAAAAATATTTTTTTCAACTATAAATTGCTGCACTGAGATACTAAATGTGAAAATTAGGCTATAAACTATAAAATGTCATATTGAACATCTTGATATGAACAGAAACTTTAATTCAAGATAAAGTAATTGAGGAATATTTTCTTTTTTTTTTTTTTTGAGAAATATTTTTAATGTGGAGAGAACTAGAGAGTATATGAAATCTGACCAGAATATGATGAAGTAGCATTATTCGTTTGGTACAATTTGAGAGAGGTCAGGATATGCCCTTCTACTAAGGAACCTGCTGAGGGGCCTGAATTCTGATATTAACACTCCTTTGAGAGTGTGCGGTTGCTACAATAAAAGTATTATCTAACATATCATTAACCCAGTAGTTCAAATTTCTTGAAGACATTACTTATCCAGTCACCCAGCAGTGCACTAAAGTAATGAAACTCAAGATGGGTTGATTTTATGTTGCTAGGGTACTGGAAAATAGTGGAGGGACATGTATTGACCTGAATGATTAACTATGTGCAAGGCAATGTGTCATGTGCTCTAAATGAAAAGGCAGTGATTTTGGTGACCTGAAGACTGGGCCAAGGTGGAGTTGCTTGAAACTCTCCTGTCTTGGTTTCCTGTGCTTTTCAATCTCTTACACAACGCCCAAAACACAATCATTCAATGTCAATTTTCCTAGGATTTCACTCGCCATTTTCTCTTGTTCTCTCTTTTAAGTCATCTCTTTGTGTTATTTCTATTGTGCGTTGTTCCTGGTAAACACCAGTAGTTCTTGTCTGTTGAATTTATGAAAGGATATAAAAACAGGTAAAGTATAGGCAGATAACTTTTAACTTTTTAAGAGTCTGAGTCTCCAAACTATGTATGTGAATTTACTATTTTTAGGAACTTGTCAAAAATTATATATAAAATTTAAAAATGTTGCCTATATTTTATTTTCTTAAAAATCAAAGAAAAACTTTTTTTTCCTAACTATTATAAGGGATATACTACTCTGTTTTCTTTGAGCCAAACATAGACAATTGGATCATACATAGTTTAATAAGAAGAAATTCAAGATAAAAATACAAAAGGAATAGATACTAATAGGTATGAATGGAAGATGAATGCATAAAAGTCATTTGAAAATATTTGTAGACCATCTGGACCAACTAAATGAGTCATAAGATAGCATTGAAATTCCAGTAAACTATGTTATGGTGTGCCTAAAACAGAGAATTATTATGTGAAATCAAAATATATTTGCCACAAGTGTTTGTTCATTTCAAAAATGTCTGCATTCCCCCATCATATAAAATTTAATGTAGCCAAAACCTGCTAACTTATTTGCAATTATTTTTATAATTTCTAAGTATAGCAAGTCTTCATATTTGGAAAAAAAATATGTATATATAAAGAAAAAAAGGTATGGTTCAGTGTATTCTGAATAGTATGCTACTATTGGTGTAAACTGTTTAAAAGGGATTAGTATATACTTAGAGCCTTGCGAGACAAATGTCTTTGGAAAAAAAAATTTGAAACAGATTTTTTCTAAGGGAAGGGATTGAAGAGTTAGTGGTCAGGATTGGAAAGAGATTTTTTTGGACACTACATTGTATGCTATTACATTTTTTTAAGTAGAGGTATTATTCCTTTAATAACAATTTCAATTTTTTAAAATTATGATACTATAATATTCATATTCCTTTACCATTTTATCTATCTGTACTAACAATGGATATTTCCTTTAAAATTATGTCAAAAGTTTAAAAATTATGATTCCATAAGATTTAAATAGTACAATGTCTTATAGTATTGGAGAGTTGATCATTGAGTCAGTTCATAAATATCATGATTGTAGCCTGGGGATTAGTTTTGAGACTAAGTCTTTCCCACCCTTTTTGATGTGGGGTGGTGCACTCTCATGAGGAATCCCATTTATGTCTCAGATAAGTGACTTTGTGTCAGAGACTTCCTTGTTTGTATATTGAATTAAAGGTTTTGGTTTCTACACTATAAAGTGGGGTAGACCAGGAGCTTGCTCTCTCTCTCTCGGTTGCTGAGATTAGCATTAGAGGAGAGAGCAGAGAAAGAAGAGCAGAGAAAGGCCATGTGAAAGAGGCCAGGAGAAGGAGCCAAGATGGTGGTGCGCTGAGTGAGAAGCCGTTTGTGCGGAGTTTGTGCAGAGAGAAGGAGATGGGGAACAGAGGTGAATAAGTCTGGAGAGCTAGAAACCTTTGATTCTAGAAAATTCGGATAAGTCAGTGGCTTTGTGAGCACTGAATGGAAAGGGAAGTGTTTTCCCATTGTGTGTATTTCTTGCCCGCCAGGTGCAAGCTAGGATTAAAGATGATGGCTCACCAGTTCTTGGCTCTGTTGTTTCATTACCGTCTGTCTGAATCAAATTTGAACCTGCATGGGCCAGGCAGTTGTGATGGTGGCCGTGGATACTGGCTTTACAATATATAATTCACACATAATTTTGAGTAATGTGTTAAAGTAGTTAAATGTGTCAACCAAGTTATGTTTTGTAATAGGCACATTTCATTGATTTGGGCTAGCTTGGCAGATCCTGAAGGCTTATATGTTAATTTTCTGTCCCAAACAGCTATTATATCATTATAGTTCTAATTGAAATAATGATAATGTCAGTTCACTCTTTTATAAGTAACTCTGTTGAAAATCATTTGTATATTCTGTATATCAACATGATTCTATGTATCAGATATAATTATAAATGTTCCTAAGAGTATGTTATGGAGTAGCTTTTTTTTATCATAAAAGCATGTCAAACTGGATGTCATTTAGGAAAGCATTATACATTTCAAGTGTTAATGGGAAATGCTGACTAAAAATAAAATCACATAGTATAAACCACTTTTATCTACTTCTTTCTCTACTACACACCCTATATCCTCTCTTTCCCCACTCTACTAGAACTCTTTAGATGTTATGCCCTGTGAATCATTTGGTTTCTAGAGGCTGACACAGTGTCTATTTATGATAGACACACATATATATTTACTCAGTTCATTCAATTAATACAAAATTATTGAGTCCCATTCACTGCCAGGTCCTGCTCCAGGTAATGGGTTTTAGCCATGTACAAAATAATTTAAAAAAAAATTCTATCCTCATAGGACTTGAATTCTAAAACTATAAAACTTACAATAAATAATGATATATAGTACACTACTTATTAGTAAGTGCTATAGAAAAACTAGGTCTGTGAATAAGGATATTAAATGACAGAGAGCTACAATTTCAAAAAGGGTAGTCATGGACTTGCTCACTGAGATGCAGAGTAAAGACCTAAAGGAGTTAGATAACCATGAGGAAATACAGAGAAAGAACATTCTAGGCAGAGAGTAGAGCAAAGGCAAAGATCCTGAAGCTAAAGTCTGCTGTTTTGGAAGCCAAAACAGCAAGGATAGCAGTGCAGCTGCTGTGTGGTAAGAGGAGAAGAGATCAATGGGAGATGCAGTCAGAAAGCTAACAGGGAGCCAGGGCCTCTCTCTGTGGGACATTCAGGTCATGCTAAAGAGACTTGAGTTTAGAACAAATGAGTTGGGAAGCATTGTAGGATTAAAGCAAAGCATGCCATCATCTGATTTGTGTATTTTATAAGATCCCCACGGTCACTGTGATGAGACTGAGAGGACAAAGGCCTGAAGCCAGTTGACTGTGCTCATATAAAGAAGCAGATAACCCTGCACAACCAGGTGCAAACATTTAAAATATAAGTACGAACATGAAACAGACTTGGGAGGAGGAGAGCACTACCCGCAAAAAACTGGCGGGGTGCAATTTGCTGAGCTCTCAACATGCCACAGAGTAGAAAGGGTCATAAGCAGCTATATTTGTTGAGAAAGGAAGAGATCACTTTTTCAGATAATGAATAGGGGCAATTCTTTGTCACTACAACGTAGATCAGTAAACGCCAGTTTTTTAAAAGCTAGTTGCAATAAGAAATCTGAGACCACATCAATAAATATTTTATATTGTTACGCTGAAGTCCATGGATCTATCTTGTATTTTCATTGGGTTTTTTATTCATGCATGATTCTATAACATCATGATCAGGTCATTTGGAAAATATTGACTCACAGAGTTATGCAAAAATTTCAAACATTGACATATTTTATTATGCAATATTTTAAAGTATTACTGTTATTTATATCATCCTCATTTCATTGGGAAAACCTTGAATATTAGAAAGTATTAGGTGACAAATGCAAATTGTTCATAATCAAAATTTTTATTCAAAGCTTTGAAATTTATCACTGGAAACAAATTGTGTCAGTTGTTTTTCTTGATATAAAAGACTCACTTTCTTCCTTTGTGAAAAATGTCTGCCAAATTACCAGCTATGAATAGCAATCATTTGTCTGTCAGTTGTTTTTTCAAATAAAGATGCTATTCCATGAAAAAAAAAAGCACAAGTGTTTTTCCCAAAGACAACTCTTATATTTTAATACAGAACATAAATGATTATGTGGCATGTAACATATTTAAAAACATACACACAAGGGTTGCACTTTAATATTAATACATTTTTACTATTTTCTCTAGAACATTCTCATATAAAACTGACTTATTTTTTAATGAAAAGTGTTGTGGGTGACTTATACTGAGGTTTGATGCTAGTAATTTGGTTGCACTTTGATAGTACTAAGAAACCAAATTTTACTCTCCGTTGCTTTTTAACTTTGGAACTAATGTCAGCACAGTGAAACAGGCAAACAACATATTATGAATATTATTATGAAAATAGTTTTTATCTCACAGACCCCTACAAAGGTCATGGGGACTATGGACTGAACTTTGTGAATCACTGGCCCCGGAGACCGGAAGAGTGAATGAACTGGAAAAATACAATGTGATTATCAGGTGCATTCAGGTTTTTGATTAAGCAACTTAAAACTGGGTTTGATTGCATGTTTTGCCTCGGCCTTGTTCAACAATGCAGATATTAGTAAAGAGTGAAGAGATTGTTCAACTAAGTTTAGTTGAGCAAATATATAGAAGGGGAAAGGTCAAGAGAATTGAATGTACAATACCAAGGAATGATAAGGATTGATGCCGAAATTTAAAATGTGAAAGGAGGAAAGTAAAGACATGATGGAGGCATACTCTCCCTCCTGGAGGCACACCTGGCCTCAGAACAGCTCCTTGCACCAGTAATAAACTTGTACCAATGATACTCTTTATTAAATCTATTAAAATCACCTAGAATTATAGGAGAAATCATCTTAGAAAGAACCTTGATAAACTAAGAGTAAAAATCTTGGTGTTTTCCGGGGAGGGCCAGGTTTAATCTTCCAAATTCCCTTCTATGTGGTAGTAGCACTTTTAAACTATTATTCACTGATACTAAAGCTTTAAACTTAAAGCTGACTCCTTTCTGCTTGACTTGGTATACGCAAGTCACATCTTCTCTTGAGTTCATTGCTATACAATATTTTATTTAAATTTTCTCCTTACTGTAATTCTCTTTGACGCCAAGTTTAAGCCTTTATGACTCTATCCTGGCTGTGTATTATCATCATAGCTGTTGCCTTTAGCTTCAGTCTACCACACATTTCTTTCCATTGTGAAAATTAACATAAGTGGAACCATTTTAAAATGGAGCTAGAGCAGCCATTTCAGAGGAATGGCTTTGCACATTCCATTTTCTGAAACTTTGAACAGAACCAAAAACATCAAACATTCCAAAAAGACAGCAAGAATGAGAATACCCTGTTTAAAAGGACTGATCAAAGTGAACTTTGCCTATTGACTGTTTTGGCTGGCCAATCAATGAAATACAAATCAAGCCTTTGGTTGTCAGCACCAAGGAAATTTACTTGTAAATAATTTACCTAATCTTCCTCTTTTTTGCCTTAAAAATCCTTTGCTTTTTCTGTATAATCAAACACTATTTGGGTTTATCTAAATCTGATAAATCTGTGTACTCTGAATTGCAATTCTTTGATCCCAAATAAACGCTTTTGTTCTTAAACTGGTTCTTGGTTTTTTGGTTGGTTTGTTGGTTTTTTGGTTGGTAAAATTTGGTTTCACTTGGTTGACATTTTCTGGCATCAGAAGAGGGACCTGAAATGATCTGATCTTCATGGATTAGTAACCCTGGAAGTTGGTTCAGTACTCACACCAGTCCTTGTGCTCACTGCTTCTGTGGACCACTGTCTTCTCGGACTATGAGTCCTTTCAGGCTCCAACCTCCATCCTTTTGGTTAAGGACATCAGCTTTATTTGTAATCTGGGAGTGGCTGCATTGGGGATGATTGTCCTGTCCTGTTGACTTGCAGCTAGTGTGCTTTAAGGGTTTCCCTGCTTAGTGAGTGCTCTACCTTTTTTGATACTTTTCCAGATATGGACTCTCTGTTTCTACATCTTATTGAGAGGTTTTTCACCTGGGGACTCCAGGTGAAATTGGTTAATGTACAAATATTTTGGTCCCATCCCTTGTGTCTTTTTAATAAAATGGACCAGCTTAGCCAAAATAGTTTAGAATTATAATGGCCATTATTAAGAAGGTTCCAAATAAATAAGTTTTTTTTAATAAGTGAGCTGAAAAGCCAGGGCTCTCAAATCAAATAAACAGAATGAGATACTTATTCTAATTAGTATACAGAAGCTTTCAAAGGCTTCAAAATTACATAATAGCTTTATTAAAAGATGAATTGCAAAAGGCCAATAAAAAGTTAGTTATAAAAGTTACCCAAAACAAAAGACTGTTTGGTAATAGTTATCTTTTAAAATAAAACCAGGGACTTCAGAGATTATTTACTCCAAACCATCTTTTTCACAAATGAGGGCAGTAAAGTAGTGTAAGAACAGTTGATTCATTAGACGACAGTACAATAATTTAGTGGCTGGATTTCATATTTCTGACTCTTGATAACTTTCAATCCTACAGAGAATTTTAAATAATAGATATCTAAAAATACTTGATGAATAGATTATTAAACTAATAATAAAATAAATTGACTTTTTTAATAATTGGGATAATATGAATTTTCAATGTATAATTTCCTAAGAAAAGAAATAAATCTAATATAATATTTATATTATTTTGAGACTGATATTAACATAATTAAAAAATAATTTTTATTCACATTTATTTGCTGAGTGAAAAGTCTGGCTCTAAAAATTTCCCACACACTTCTAAGTTAATGGGGTTAGAAGTGTGACAATAAATATTCAATTCATTATATTCACTTGAAAATAAATTATATCTATGGAACATGTAATGGTGTGAAATTTTGCAGATTCAGGAAAATTGGTAATTTTACACAGTACTTAGAAATTGTGCTGTTACTGCTAGCTATGTGATTTTTTTTGCCATGTGTAATTTTAGCTTATAGTCAATGAACTTATAAATTTTTTAAAATAATAGAGCTATTTTTTTTTACTATTTATTTTATATAGTAACCACATATTGGTCTTTATTTCTTTTGGAAAAGAATATATTAAAAGTTATTGTTTTGGTAAATAATAATAATATAAATCAAAATCTAGTCTATTTTTTAACCCTGATTTTTAATAAGGTTTTTTGTTTTGTTTTGTTTTGTTTTATGTTCCAGAATTCCATAGTTGACACTGTCATGGAATAAAAGTCAAAAAAGTTTGTGTTTTAGGATACATTGTTCTAAAATGAATCAGTACTTAATACTATTATATCAACTGTAAAATAAAGATGATAGATCTTTTTTAAAAGCATAATTTAGATTAAATTTGTTCTTGATCTCAAGTATTGTAATGTATGTCATATTTCTTTTTTTTCTACTCAGAGTTCAAATATTAAGGCATCATATTAAGGGATGAGGTTTTTATGGAATAATAAGTTACATGTGTTAGGTATTCAGAGTAAGATTAATTTCTCTTCTGCACAAAATAAATGTTACCAAAAAAATCAGTAAGAATTTGTTAATATTATATCAACTTGTAAATTTTTCAACTTGTGACCTGATTTTATTTTAAGCTTTGTATTTGATTGTAATTCACAATATATCTGCCACTTATCATTCTAGCACAGAAAGGTATAGGAATTCAAATAACAAATGCCACACATATTTCAACCCTTAGATTTCTGTCTGGATGATATGGGAATGTTAGACTTTCAGGCAACCAAATTATTTGCTTTAATGAAGAGGAATTGAGACTATTTTTACAACATAGCAAAGATTTCACCCTTTGAGCCACAGTTATGCTTAACACAAAACACACCACTCATCATCTCTCTTATTCCTTAATGGACCTTCAAAATGTTTATTTTAGGTAGAGAAAGCTTCTTAAATATTTCTGGAATTAACCATTTAAACAAAGAGTACATACAATACACTTTGGAATGACTATTACAGACACAGAATCATCATTACAACCAGTAGACAAGCGCAAGGTAAAGACTGAGAAACTTTTTGTTCTAACTCAACACTAGAGCTGAGAAGTAAACTATAAGGAGATAAAGAGCAATCAAGATAAAAAGATCAAAATGGCTTACTCTAGCTGATTTCTAAAAGCCTTTCTCTATTATATGTGCTACATAACCTTGAACAGGACTGAATGGACTTAATCCTTTGTGTGAAACTGATTTATCTTAGGATATTTTATGATTGAAAACTCAGTATCTTTCAAAATCAGGTACACCCTTTTAGACTATCTGCCTTTTGTTAAAAATAAAACATCTTTGATTGTTTAGCATATATTAAGTAGTTTTAATCTACTTTACTGATTATTTTAAAGCTTCTACAGTTTTATTTTTAAAAAAGACTCCCTTGTTTTAATTTTAGCTGGTTTGACCTTTGCAATTCTGTAACTGGTTTGTTAAAAAACCTTGGGTGAGTCACATAATATACTTCTGTGATTTAAGTTCTCTTAACTATTAAAAGAGGAAAAATAACCCATACATCTCAGGGAGGATATACTCATTCTATAAAATATTAAGATTTACATAATGAAAGATACTTGATATATGCACATCTTTTATGAAACAAAATTATAGTCTTACTTAGTAGTTCTCAAATTCCCCATCAACTTTAAGAAAAAAATAACTTACTGAACATTCATAATGTTGAGATATGCTTTGGGTTTTAAGGGAAAAAGGATCATGTGTTAAATAATTAGTGACAAATAATCCACATAAATGAAAAAATAAGAGTGGGATAGGTAATGTCACTTTCTTTGAAAAAACAGGGTACTAAGATGGAGATAAACTAGCAAATAGAGCAACTTGTCATGTAAGGTATTTTTCCCCACAGAGAAAGAAGGAAGGGGCCAGAGCCAGAAAGTATGGAATAATAAAAGGCTTTATTGAGTACAGAGCGTGCATCCCGCCCAACGAGGTTCCCTGGCCCTGAGGAAAGATGGAGGCCAAGGAAGTCGCAAGTGGTGACCCATGTGGGAGATATTTAAAGGGTCCCTAATATGATGTGGTGAAATCTCTCTGGCAGATGGTCTCTTTTTTCCAAAGCGCTCCTGAGAAGTTTCTTTTGGTGTACTTGGTTGTGGGTGGTCCTAGCCAAAGTTCACAGGTCTGACCTTTCCCATTATCCACCGACCTTACATTGTCCATCCCAGGATTGGTAGGACAAAGGATTAGAAACAGAATTCATCCCAAAGCAAACCTTCTGTTTTCAGACTAAGCAAATAGACATTAAAACAAACATTATGAGGACTGCAAGAATGTAATCTTCACTCATGTAGTAAATGGTGAGACTTATTTTGAGATGAATTTATGATGTTCAATAAACTTACTATAAATAAAACATGACAATTTAATAACAATAATGGGATTATGAATATTTCAGACCTAGCTTCAATTTCCCCTTTACTACCTTTTTGACCTTGACATATTATTTAATAATTCTATGTTTTAATTTCCTCATCTGTCTTCTGCAGTCATGACATAACCTAAATTGCAGAGCTTTATTTTTCTTCATGTGGATTAATGAAAATGCATTTAAGACACAGAGCATGGTGTTTGATAAGAGGGTTTTTTTAAGCATTTTTAAAATTTATATAACTATAGATTTGTCCCTCTTTACTCCTCTCTCCCCCTTCTCTGGTCACCACTTCACTTTTGAATACTATGTCTATGAGTCTCATTTTTATCTTTTACTTATGTGTGAAATCATATAGTTCTTAGCTTTTTCTGATTTACTTATTTCACTCAGTATAATGTTCTCAAGAACAAGAGTAGTTTGACCTAATTTTAACGAAGTAGACACATCTAGGTTTGCTACTTTTGACAGTCAGGGAGTTCTGGGAGGTCTCCCCCATTGGCCAAGTACAGGAGGAGTTTCTTTGAGCACACCAAAAACTAGCAAGATAATTGGATAAGAAAAAAAATCTCTCCCCTCCCTATTTCTTTAGGAACTGCAGTTTTAAGCAGGAAGGCAAAGATGGTCTTTGAGACAGGACTCCACTATTATCCCAGGTCACAGCACCTTAATAAACCTTCTTACTTTTGCACCAGCATTTGTCTCATCAGTTTGGCTTTCCCTGTGGCAGGCAGCCAAACCTAGTAGGCTTTCCATTACAGGTCAGTTCCAATCAAAATGGTAAAATAATTAGATTGATTCACTATTAAAGTTCTTTGGGATCATTTACCCACACCATGTGAAGAGAGAGAACCAAATTCATATGAGTTCAGAGGAGTGGCAACCCACATTTCTTTACTGAAACCGAAGCCAGCTTCCATGTTAGAGGCCTGTTCAGTACGTGTAATTCTGCTAATTGTCCCAGGAGAAGCCCAGAGCCCAGTAATTATAGCTTGGGTTTAAATGTTTTTCTATTCTCAACACCTGTCTACAAAGTGGAAAACATGCTGTTAATTTTCAGAATATATTTTAGCATATTATTTCATTTCAGCTTTGCTAAAAGATATAGTCAAAGAAAGATCAATTAATGAAAGTTTAACAAAATGTTAAATTATGGTCAGTAGCCGTGGCCACCATCACAGTCACTATAAATTCAAAATACAGTGACTTTTTATTGGTTGTGTTATTGGAGTCTTACATTTACTGAGTTATTACCTGGCCCATGCAGGTTCACATTTGATTCAGACAGATGGTAATGAAACAATGAAGCCAAGAACTGGTGGGCCATTACATTTTATCCTAGCTCACACTCGGTGGGTGAGAAAACAATTCCCTTTCCGTTCAGGGCTCCCAAAGCCACTGACTCATCTGAGTTTCCTAGAATCAAAGGCCCCACCAGCCTTATTCACCTCTGTTCCCCATTTCCTTCTCTCTGCACAAACTCTGCATAACCTGGCCTCTCCTCTGCAATGCTGATGGCAGGATCTGAGCAAGCAAGCAAAAGCCCCTGGTCTGCTTCATTTTATTGTATAGAAAATTAAAGCCTCTAAGCCACTATACAAATAAGAAAGTCTCTGATACAAAGCCACTTATCTGGGGCATAAATGGGATTCCTCATAAGAGTGCACCACCCCACATCATGCAACAGTCAAGGGTATGAGGAAAAGCTTAGTTTTGAGAAGATCTTAGTATTAGAAGGATGTTGAAAAGATCTTAGTACTAAAAGGGTGGGAAAGGCTTAGTCTTAAAACTAATCCTTAGGCTATAAGAACCTTGCCAGCTTACAGCTTGTCTGTATCTCACATCCAATGCAAACTATAAGCAAGCAAACATATATATCATATTTACAAACTTACTTGACTAACAATGAATTTTATACACTTTGCAAAAATTTTACAATGTGATCTTTATTTAAAAAATAATAACTGGGCCCTGGCCAGTTGGCTCAGTGGTACAGCATTATTGGCCTAGCATATGAATGTCCTAGAATTGATTACCGGTCAGGGCAAACAGGAGAAGTGCCCATCTGCTTCTCACTTCTCTCCCTCTCTCTCTCTCTTCTCCTCCCCTCATGCAGATTATAGCAAGTTGGCCCCGGGTACTGAGGATGGCTCTATGGCCTTCACTTCATGCTTTAAAAAATGGCTCCAGTTGCAATGGAGCAATGGCCCCAGATAGCCAAAGCATTGCCCCCTAGTAGGCCTGCCAGGGGGTCCCAGTCAGGTTGCATGCAGAAGTCTGTCTCTGCCTTCCTTCCTCACTAAATAAAAAAAAATTAATAATAATAATATTAATAACTGTCAAAACACTAACATTTCCTTTGATGTAACAATTCTACTTTTTGGAATTTATCTTAGGAAAATATTCAGAGAAGTGTATAACTATGCCTAATGAAACATAAACAACAGCAGAAATAAGTACTTTATATGTTCACTCAATGATTATGACATTTAATGTTGACCTTAACAAATAATCAGCTAGATTTTTCTCTAGCAAGTGGGTTTCTTCAGGAACAACAAAGACTTGCAATTTGGGACATGTCTTCTACTGATAAAATGCTCAGGAGAGTACAGAGAAACAAAGAAGAGGGACACTTTTTTATGAACTAGAAAGCAACTGTTGTAAACAAAGAGTCCATTGGAGGAAACTGTAAGTTCAAAATACAGTGACTTTTTATTGGCTGAGTTATTGGAGTCTTACATTTACTGAGTTGTTACTAGGCAAAGAGGAATCTTTTCTTCCTCCTGTTGAGGTAGAAAAGTAGTATCATTTCCTGACAGTGATGCAAAGTACTCTCTTCCTGGGGGTCAGTAATATGTACTGAGTGACACAAGCAAGGCTGTGCCCTCACCCACCACCCATGCACCTCAACACTCCACCCTAAGTAAAGTTTCTACTTATTTTTATCACAGAATATTATTAATACATAATGTTGATCAGCATTATAGTAATTTGGATAACTATTATAGTCATAGGAAATATATACAATATATTTGAAGACAAAAAATAAATAACAAAACAACATGAGTAGTATTAAAAGAGAACTACAGGCCCAAAATGGTGTCACACATGCTAAAAGCCCATGGTACAAAACCTAGACTTAATAGTTCTCATTGTAGTTTTAACCTTCTCTAAAAATATAATCTTAACCAACTAGTCTGTAATTTTCTGGTCAAGCACCAGTAATTTAAAACTTGGGTCCTCTCCACCCCCACAGAAAGAAGAGGCAATCTGCATGCCATTCTCTTCCTCTCAAAAGGTTTGTCCTATTCTAAAAATAATCCTTTCTTTTCTTTTGTTAATACCTCCATAGCCCCACCGTTCTTGCTATAAAAACCTTCTATTTCCCTGGAGGGCCCTTCTTGTTGCTAGATGGGAAGCTGCCAGATTCATGAATGTTTAATAAAGCCAATTAGATCTTCAGATTTACTCAGTTGAAATTGGATTCTTAACACTGGTATATAGAATTATATATATGTTGTAAGAACTTTATATTACGAACACAAAAAATTATTTTGATTTCCTGGGATGATGAGATTATAGGTTTTCTTAATTTTTTAATAGTTCTTGGATATTTTTGCAGATAACAAATTGTTTTTACTTAGAAAACTAAAAATTAAAGTAAATGACAATTTTTTAACCATGTGATATTTATAATATTTAAAATGGACTGGTACTTAAAGTTTTTTTTAAAAAATAAGTGTGGGGTGGTCGGCAGTGGGGGAAGGTCACCTGAGGAACCCAGACCCAGGAACTTTGGCTGGAGCCACCCATACTCATGTGTGCCAAAAGAAACTTCCCAGGAGTCCCTTGGAAAAGAACGACTGCCATCAGCCACTGAGATTTCACCATGTCATATTAGCTTGACCACCTTAGAGACCCTTTAAATATCTCCCACGTGGGTCACCCTATGCAACTTACCTGTCCTCTGTCCCCCAGACCAGAGAACATCGTCAGGCGGGAAGCGCTCTGTACTAAATAAAGCTTTTGTTTAACCACATTTTGTGGCTTTGGCCTTTTCCTTCCTCCTCGGTGGGGAAAAATATCTTACATTTGGTGCTGAAACCTGGGAGGAGTTAGAAGTCCGCAAGGACCGCTCCTCTTCCCTTCCCCTTTGAGAAAGAACCAGGACCTTCGACCTATTACCCACTTCAGCACAGGGTGCAGTAAGTCCCCTGCCTTCAGCCTCCCCTCGGTTATTTCTGCTGAGACTGCCTGTCTGAAACCACAGCTGCATCAAGGACCTCTTTCCATTCCGAGTGCGTGTGTGCCGTGGAGACGTCCCGAGCACACCCACTTTACTTATCCGTTCAGTGACCAGAGCTTGGGTTGTGGGATGCCAATTCTCAACTCTGTCCACTCCAAGGACTGAGGGTGGTCATGGGGGCACAGAAATCTAAACCTAATCCAAAAACACTCCTGGAGTGCCTTATCCAAAATCTCTCCCTCCCTAAAGAAGAAAAAACTGTTCTTCTCCACTGTGGCCAGGCCACAGAACCCACTGGATAATTGAACCAGGTAGCCTCCTGAAGGGACTTTTGGTTTTAACACCCTCACCAATAACTATCACCAAAAGAACTGGCAACTGGTTGGAGATCCCTTACATTAAGGGCTTCTAGTTATTCACTCTCCTGACCTAATCTCTGTGCCACCTGTTCTACGCACAGGCTCGTTTTGGGCCAGAGAAACTTCACCTAAATCCTCCACTCCAAATCTATCCTCCTTCACCCAACCTCCAATTCTCTCCCCCTCTGCCTGACCCCAAGGGGCGCCCCTCCCAAGAGGCTGCGACCTCTTTCACTCAAGTTTCTTCCCTCCAAGAGCCCCCTGCCCTCCCTTCACAGAATCCTGTTTCTTATTCACCTGCAAATACCAGTCTCTCTTTCTCCTCCCCTGGAGAGGGGCCCTTCCCTTCTCCACTGTGTTCTTAAGCTCCTCCTCTGTCAGGCCATTCTCAGCCTGCCATTGGCCCTTACACCAGTTTGCAGGATGCCCAACCCCAATTTTCTTGAGGGAAGTTCTGGCCTTGTTCCGCCTCTGGTTCCAGCATTTCCAGCTGTATCTGGGTTCTGGACTCCCCAGGAGCCCCCCCCCTTTTCTTATTCTCAACCCCCAAACCCCTATCTGGGATCTGTGAACATGTCATTTAAATTTTTCAATGGTCGCAGCTAGTAGGAACAGGCCAAGGCTGTTCGCCAGGCCCTCATGTAGCAGAAGGTAACTCTCTCCAAATCCAGTCTCTTTTGGCAGCCCTGAGGCTGGCAGAGCAACAGGGGCAAGGCATAGGAAGTGCCTGACCCAAATCCAGGCCACAAAGAGGAATCCCATCACTGGTCCCAGCAGGGCCCCTGCCCGCAGCCACCCACTAAGCCCTGCCCTGATTGCAAACAGCTCGGTCACTGGCGAGCGATTGCCCACTTTGGGCAGCAGGCTCAGCGTCTCTAGGTGGAGGATAAGCCACTCAAAATGGGAGGCAAATCCAGCCAGGCGGGCCCACTATTCAAACTCCTAGGCCTCAGACAACTGACATGGCCTGGACTCGGAGATGCCCATCATCCTCACTCACACTGAACCCAGGGTTATGCTTCAGGAATGGGTAAGTCTATCTCATTTCTTATGGACACAGGAGCTACCTACTCTGTTTTGCCATCACACTCTGGACCTCTAGTTCCCTCATAAGTCTCAGTTATGGGAGTGGATGGGACCCCTTCCTTTCCCCTTCTTACACCACCTCTGACATGAAGTTTTTTCCCTTCATATGCCGCTCCTGGCATACAGTTTTGCCTCAAGTTTGCTAGCCCCTACCCATCTCTGGCTCACTGAAAGGCTAGACCTTGCAGATCCCCCTATTACTCCTCTTTTTTTTTTAAATCCTTACAGGACTACATCCATGAAATTTCTCAACTCACGGCCAAACAGATGTTCCTGACTCCCCTCAAAGCCACCACCTGCCGATCTCCACCCCCATGATGCCCATAATCAGCAGGAAGTAGCCAGATGAATAAGCAGGATCCCTAACTAACATAAAAGATCGGAATGCGGGGTGGTCGGCAGTGGGGGAAGGTCACCTGAGGAACCCAGACCCAGGAACTTTGGCTGGAGCCACCCACACTCATGCGTGCCAAAAGAAACTTCCCAGGAGTCCCTTGGAAAAGAGCGACTGTCCATCAGCCAGTGAGATTTCACCACATCATATTAGCTCGACCACCTTAGAGACCCTTTAAATACCCCTCACGTGGGTCCCCCTATGTGACTTCCCTGGCCTCTGTCCCTGGGTCCAGGGAACATCGTTGGGCGGGATGTTCTTTTGCTGTTCCACACTTTGTGGCTACGCCCCTTCCTTCTTTCTTGGCGGGGGAAAAATATCTTACAATAAGAACTTGAGAAAATAGCATTTTGAATATCTAGTCCAACTTCCTTATTTTTCAAATAAAGAAACTGAAGCCCAGGGAGGTAAAATTATCTCCCAAATTATGCAGTTTATATTAGTAAGTACCCATGCCAGTCCTGTGATTCGATACTGCTTTTTAAAAAAATATATTTTATTTATTGATTTTTAGAGAGAGAGAGGAGAGAGAGAGAGGAGAGAGAGAGAGAGAGAGAAAGAGAGAGAGAAGAGGGAGGAGCAGGAAGCATCGACTCCCATATGTGTCTTGACCAGGCAAGCCCAAGGTTTCAAACCGGCAACCTCAGTGTTCCAGGTCGATGTTTTATCCCACTGCGCCACCACAGGTCAGGCTCTATACTGCTTTTTTAAGTTTGATTTCTTTCATTACAAATAATTAAGCAGATATTACACGTGCTTAAGTTATTTATGGTCTTAACGGTTACACCACAATTTTGTGCAACACCATGGTCTGAGTCAAAGGTCTGGCTCCAGCAAATCTGTGAATGGGCTTTTAGATACTCTGCTCTTTTACCTCTTCCCCTATTCCTCAGTTTGTTGCTGTTTTCATTTTTAAATAAAATATATGTTGAAATAATGCCAGGATAATGTGACCAGAAAGGGTGCAGTATTACAGTCTTCACTTTGATTTATGGTGAAATCTTGGGACTGTCTCCCTATGAGTCCTAAATGCCTTCCACTGACTGAGGCCTTCGAAATGGTAAAGAGCTCACTGTATTTTCACATCCCAAGGTAAAGTTGGAGAGTCCACATTCCATTCATTCCTCCCAGGGAGGGAGCTTGTCAACTTCCATTCAGAGAACAACTGCTAAAACCACCAGAGATTCCCACAGCTCCAGATCTTATTGTTCAGCTTCTCCCCAGGATTCCACCCTTGGATCTTACCTTCTCACATATTTCTTTCTCCCTAAATTCCCTTCTCTGAATCAGATGGAAACTCTGTGCTTTGTAACTACATTTCTCACAGTTACCTAAGCGAAGTATCCCCTATCCAGTTTATTAATGCAGTTGTGTCGAACTTCCAGAAATTTGACTCTAGCGAATATCAATAGTGTCACATTGTGGCAAAAAAGTGTGATTTCCTATAACTTTAAAAAAAGTTCTTGATACTTTACAAAAATAGCCACTAATTCACACAATGCTATAAACTATACAGAATTTTAAATAATTTGGCAGCTAAGTTCAATTAAATTTTTTCTTAAGAAAATATATAAACAGGTAATTTTTCTCAATCAAATCTATTTAAACTGCATAAATGAGCCTTGACTTAGTGATTCAGTTAGTTAGATTATCATCCCAATGTGCCAACACTGCAAATTCTATCTCTGATCAAGGCACATACAAAAATCAACCAATTAATGGAAAGCAAGTCAATGTTTCTGTATGGCCAGTATTTATGGCCACCATCACAGCCACCTGGCCCATGCAGGTTCAGGTTTGATTCGAACAAATGACAATGAAACAATGGAGCCAAGAACTGGTGGGCCATTACCTTTAATCCTAGCTTGTACCCAGCGGGCAAGAAATACACACAGTGGGAAAACACTTCCCTTTCCATTCAGGGCTCCCAAAGCCACTGACTTATCTGAGTATTCCTAGAATCAAAGGTTTCTACCTCACCAGCCTTATTCACCTCTGTTCCCCATCTTCTTCTCTCTGCACAAACTGGCTTATCCTTCAGCACTCTGCCATCTTGGCTGCTTCTGCTCTGCAATGCTAATTTCAGGAATGAAGAGAGAGCTCCTGATCTCCCTTATTTTATAGTGTAGAAATCAAAATCTTTAAGCCAATATACAAATAAGGTAGTCTCTGATACAAAGCCACTTATCTAAGGCATAAATGGGATTCCTCATAAGAGTGCACCACCTCACATCATGCAACAGTCAAGGGTGTGGGGAAAAGCTTCATTTTGAGAAGATCTTAGTATTAGAAGGATGTTGAAAAATCTTAGTATTAAAAGGGTGGGAAAGGCATAGTCTTAAAACTAAGCCTTTGGCTATAAGGACTTTGCCAGTTTATAGCCTGTCCTCCACACCCAATACAAACTATAAGTGAGCAAACATATACATCATATTTGCAAACTTATTTGACTCACAGTTTCTCTCTCTCTTTCTTTTTCTTTCCCTTTATCTCTCTCTAAAATCAATACATAAGGCCAGTGGCCGTGGCCATGCAGATTCACACTGGATTCGGGCAGAAGGTAAAGGAATGGTGAAATCTGAAAGTGGTGGGCCATTCTGTTTATTAGAGTCTCTCAATGGCAGATGAGCAAGCAGGCAGCGAAAACTTCTTCCCTCTCTTCCTCTGGGCTGAGGAGCAAACAGGCAGGCAAGGTGGGGATGGGATCCCTTCTCCTGCAAACAATAGCACACAGTGGACCCTATCAATGGCAGGCAATCTGCAATTTACAATCTGCCTCCCTGAGGGCAAGCTCCTGCAGCCTCAAATAGACTATACACACATGGCGCTGCCCTGCGCTCATGCACCAATCAAGCAAAATACAACTGAGCAAACCTAACACACTTATTTGTCCAACACAATAAATAAATTAAAAAAAAATGAAGTGCACAGATGAGCACATAACATTCTAATGACTATAAAAATTATGACTTTTTTTTGATAGAGACAATCAGAGAGAGGGACAGATAGGGACAGACAGACAGGAAGGGAGATGAGAAGCATCATTTTGTTGTTGTTGTTGCGGCACTTTATTTGTTCACTGATTGCTTTCTCATATGTGCCTTGACGGGGCACTACAGCAAATGGAGTAACCCCTTGCTCAAGCCAGCGACCTTGGGCCCAAGCTGGTGAGCTTTGCTCAAAATCACCTGATGAATCCATGCTCAAGCTGGTGACCTCGGGGTCTTGAACCTGGGTCCTCTGTTTCCCAGTCCAATGCTCTATCCACTGTGCCACTGCCTGGTCAGGCAAAAATTGTAAGACTTTTTAAAGAAATATAACTCCTTAATTCCATGACATATATTTTTAAATATTAAATAACTTTAAATTGATAGAATAGGGTTTGGCTCACAAAGATGTATAGCTTAAGTATTCTATTATTCCTAATGATGACTCCAAAGTATTTGTAAAAGTATAAAGCAGTGTAAGAATTATTTTTAGTTTCTAAATTTTTCACCAAATATAAAGAAAACCTGGCTAGTTCTTAAAAATAATGGCTACATATTCTTAAGGGCTTTTCTTTAAAAGGGGAATTAATGTTATGTAATGTAGAATGCTTCCTAAGTCAGTTATAACAGTGGTCCCCAACCTTTTTTGGGTCACGGACTGGTTTAATGTCAGAAAATATATTCATGGACCTGCCTTTCGGGTGGGACAGATAAATGTATCTATCACGTGACCGAGACAAGCGTCAAGAGTGAGTCTTAGACTGATTTAACAGAGGAAATCTGGTCATTTTTTAAAAATAAAACATTGTTCAGACTTAAATATAAATAAAACAGAAATAATGTAAGTGATTTATTCTTCCTCTGTGGACTGGTACCAAATGGCCCACGGGCCGGAACCGGTCTGCGGACCGGGGGTTGGGGACCACTGAGTTTTAAGGTTTACATAACCCCTGGGCTTTCTCTCAGTCTCCACAGCTAGTTTAAGGACACAAGACGGCTGCATTTTGAGCTAAAAGTTTTTCTAATAGGAACCTAAAAACAAATCATGTTTGAGATGATTTGAGATTTAGGTTTCTGCCTTTTAGATGTTCATAATGCTTATCCATGTGTGTAAATAATCATATAGTCAGAATATAAAATAAAATTGCACAATTATGGAGTGAAGTAATGCCAATTGCACAGAGTTGGCTATATCTAAGACAATAAAAATTGTACAGCCTGACTTAAACACCTTCTTTAAATAATTTGAAAGGAGCAAAAACAAAATTACAAGCCTGCCTTTCTTAAATAAGTAGTAGAAATTATTTTGTAAAATCTTTATATATTGTGTATTAATAAAGAACCCAACAATTAAGTATATAGTCTAACATTTTTTTCTTTTTTTTTTTTTTTCTTTTTTTTTTTCATTTTTCTGAAGCTGGAAACAGGGAGAGACAGTCAGACAGACTCCCGCATGCGCCCGACCGGGATCCATCCGGCACGCCCACCATGGGGCGACGCTCTGCCCACCAGGGGGCGATGCTCTGCCCCTCCGGGGCATCGCCATGTTGCGACCAGAGCCACTCTAGCGCCTGAGGCAGAGGCCACAGGGCCATCCCCAGCGCCCGGGCCATCTTTGCTCCAATGGAGCCTTAGCTGCGGGAGGGGAAGAGAGAGACAGAGAGGAAAGCGCGGCGGAGGGGTGGAGAAGCAAATGGGCGCTTCTCCTGTGTGCCCTGGCCGGGAATCGAACCCGGGTCCTCCGCTCACTAGGCCGACGCTCTACCGCTGAGCCAACCGGCCAGGGCCATTTTTTTCTCTTCATGGTGGAAAATAGAAAGCATTAATTGATAAATAATTTTCTATTAAATGCTAACTGTTTCTAAGAACATTATAGTTTACTACCAATTCATAAGAAATTGCAAAAAAAAGAAAGAAATTGCCACATTACATTTACAAAATAAATTGCATGTTAAGTATTTTTTTATTTCTTTTATTTTTTTAATTATTTTTAAAATTAATTTTAATGGGGTGACATTGATAAATCAGAGTACATATGTTCAGAGAAAACATCTCCAGGTTATTTTGACATTTGATTATGCTGCATTCCCATCACCCAAAGTCAAATTGTCTTTTGTCACGTTCTAACTAATTTTCTTTGTGCCCCTCCCCTCCGCCAACCCCCTCCCTCTCATCCTCCCACACCCTGTAACCCCCACACTCTTGTCCATGTCTCTGAGTCTCATTTTTCTGTCCCACCTATGTATGGAATCATATAGTTCTTAAGTTTTTTCTCATTTACTTATTTCGCTCAGTATAATGATATCAAGGTCCATCCATGTTGTTGTAAATGATCCGATGTCATCATTTCTTATGGTTGAATAGTATTCCATAGTACAGGGGTCCCCAAACATTTTACACTGGGGGCCAGTTCACTGTCCCTCAGACCGTTGGAGGGCCAGACTATAAAAAAAACTATGAACAAATCCCTATGCACACTGCACATATCTTATTTTAAAGTAAAAAAAAAAATGAGAACAAATACAATATTTAAAATAAAGAACAAGTAAATTTAAATCAACAAACTGACCAGTATTTCAATGGGAACTATGCTCCTTTCATTGACCACCACTGAAAGAGGTGCCCCTTCCGGAAGTGCGGCGGGGGCCAGATAAATGGCCTCAGGGGGCCGCATGCGGCCCGTGGGCCGTAGTTTGGGGACCCCTGCCATAGTATATATGTACCAAAGATTTTTAATCCACTCGTCCACTGACGGACACTTGGGTTGTTTCCAGATCTTCGCTATTGTGAACAATGCTGCCATAAACATGGGGGTGCATTTCTTCTTTTCAAACAGTGCTGTGATGTTCTTGGGGTATATTCCTAAAAGTGGGATAGCTGGGTCAAAAGGCAGTTCGATTTTTAATTTCTTGAGGAATCTCCATACTGTTTTCCACAGTGGCTGCACCAGTCTGCATTCCCACCAGCAGTGCAGGAGAGTTCCCTTTTCTCCACATCCTCACCAGCACTTATTCTGTGTTGTTTTGTTGATGAGTGCCAGTCTGACTGATGTGAGATGATATCTCATTGTGGTTTTATTTCTCTAATGATTAGTGATGTTGAGCATTTTTTTATCTGCCTATGTCCTCTTTGGAGAAGTGTCTATTTATTTCTTTTGCCCATTTTTTGATTGGATCATTTGTGTTCCTGGTATTGAGTTTTAAAAGTTCCTTATACATTTTGGTTATTAACCCCTTATCAGATGTATTGTATTGTCAAATATATTCTCCCATTGTGTAGTTTGTCTTTTTATTCTGATCTTATTGTCTTTAGCTGTGCAAAAGCTTTTCAGTTTGATATAGTCCCATTTGTTTATCCTGTCATTTATTTCAGTTGCCTGTGATGATAAATCAACAAGTATATTGCTGCGAGAGATGTCAGAGAGCTTACTACCTATGTTTTCTTCTAAGATGCTTATGGTTTTACAGCTTACATTTAAGTCTTTCATCCACTTTGAGTTTATTTTTGTGCATGGTATAAGTTGATGGTCTAGTTTCATTTTTTTGCAGGTAGCTGTCCAATTTTCCCAACACCATTTCTTGAAGAGTCTGTCTTTACTCCAATGTATGCTCTTACCTCCTTTGTCAAATATCAGTTGTCCATAAAAGTGTGGGTTTATTTCTGTGTTCTCAGTTCTATTCTATTGATCTATATTCCTGTTCTTATGTCAGTACCAGGCTGTTTTGAGTACACTGGCCTTGTAGTATAACTTGATATCCGGAAGTGTGATACCTCCCAATTTATTTTTTTCTTTCAAGATTGCTAGGCTATTCGTGTTCACTTTTGCTTCCATATAAATTTTTGAATTATGTGTTCTATATATTTGAAGTAAGTCATTGGTATTTTAATAGGTATTGCATTGAATTTATAAATTGCTTTGGGTAATATAGACATTTTAATGATGTCTATTCTTCCTAACCATGAGCACGGTATATGCTTCCACTTGTTTGTATCTTCCTTGATTTCTTTTATCAATGTTTTATAATTTTCTGAGTACAAACTTTAAATCTCCCTGGTAAAATTTATTCCTAGGTACCTTATTTTCTTGGTTGCAATGGTGAAGGGGATTGCTTCCTTAATTTCTCTTTCTGACAGTTCATTGTTAGTGTATAAAAATGCCTCTGATTTCTGAGTATTAATTTTCTATCCTGCCACTTTGCTGAATTCATTTATCAGGTCCAGTAGTTTTTTGACTGAGACTTTAGGGTTTTCTATATATATACAATATCATATCATCTGCAAATAATGATAGTTTTACCTCTTCTTTTACAATTTGGATGCCTTTTTTTCCTTTTACTTGTATGATTGCTGTGGCTAGGACTTCCAGGACTATGATGAATAAGAGTGGTGAAAGGGGGTACCCCTGCTTTGTACCTGATCTTAAGAGGATTACTTTTAATTTTTGCCCATTGAGTATGATGTTGACTGTGGGTTTTTCATAGATGGCCTTTATCATGTTGAGGTGTGTTCCCTGTATTCCCACTTGGCTGAGAGTTTTGGTCATGAATGGGTGCTGGATTTTATCAAATGCTTTTTCTGCATCTATTGAAATTATCATGTGGTTTTTCTCCTTTTTTTTTGTTTATGTGATGAATCAGATTGATTGATTTGCGAATATTGTACCAGCCTTGCTTCCCAAGAATAAATCCCACTTAATCATGGTGTATGATTTTTTCCATATATTGCTGGATCCAGTTTGTTAATATTTTGTTGAGGATTTCAGCATCTAAATTCATCAGGTATATTGGCCTATAATTTTCTTTCTTTGTGTTGTCTTTGCCTGGTTTTGGAATCAGAATTATACTCACCTCATAAAAGGAGCTTGAAAGTCTTACTTCCTCTTGAAGTTTTCGAAATAGCTTGAGAAGGATAGGAGTTAGTTCTTTGAATACTTGGTAGAATTCACTTGTGAAGCCATCAGGACTTTTCTTTTTGGAAGATTTTTTTTGATAACTATTTCAATCTCATTTGTTGTAATTGGTCTGTTTAGGTTTTCTGATTCTTCCAGATTAATTTTTGGAGGATTATATGTTTCAAGGAATTTGTCCATTTCATCTAGGTTGTCTAGTTTTTTGAAATACAGTTCTTCATAGTATTTTCTTACAATATTTTGTATTTCTGTTGTGTCAGTTGTTATTTCTCCACTATCATTTCTAATTTTATTTATTTCAGTCCTCTCTTTTTTTCTTGGTGAGTCTGGTTAAAGGTTCATCGTTCTTGTTTACCTTTTCAAAGAATCAGCTCCTGGTTTCATTGATCCTCTGTATTGTTTCTTTAGCCTCTATGTCATTTATTTCTGCTCTGATCTTTATTATTTCCTTCCTTCTACTTCCTCTGGACTTTACTTGCTGTTCTTTTTCTAGTTGTTTTAGATGCAGGGTCAAGTTATTTATTGGAGCTTTTTCTAGCTTCTTAAGGTATGCCTGTAGTGCTATGAAGTTCCCTCTCAAAACTGCTTTTGCTGTGTCCCATAAATTTTCAGTTGATGTTCTTTTCTAGAAATTTTTTTATTTCTTCTTTGATCTTATTGTTAACGCATTCGTTATTTAATAACATACTGTTTATTTTCCAAGGTTTTGAGTATTTTTCAGTTTTTCTGTTGTGGTTGATTTCTGGTTTCATGCCATTGTGATCAGAGAAAGTGCTCGATATGATTTCAATCTCCTTAAATTTGTTGAGGCCATTTTTGTGCCCTAACATGTGATCTATACTAGAGAATGTACCATGAGCACTTGAAAAGAATGTATATTCTGCTGCTTTAAGGTGAAAGGTTCTGAAGATATCTATTAAATCGAGTTGATCTAGTATGTCTTTTAAGTCTGCTGTTTCTTTGTTAATTTTCTTTCTTGAGGATTTATCTAGTGATGTTAATGGGGTATTGAAATCCCCTACTATTATAATATTGCTGTTGATCTTGCCCTTTAAATCCATCAAATTGTGCTTTATATATTTAGGTGCTCCTATATTAGGTGTGTAGATATTTATAACGGTTATATCTTCCTGTTGGATTGCTCCCTTTATCATTATGTAGTGGCCTTCTTTATCTCTTACTATAAGCCTTTGTTTTAAAATTCATTTTGTCTGATATAAGTATTGCTACTCCAGCTTTATTTTCATTTCCATTTGCATGAAATATTTTTTTCCATCCTTTTATCTTTAGTCTATGTGCATCCTTTGTTTTAAGGTGTGTCTCTTGTAGACAGCATATGTATGGGTCCTGTTTTCTTATCCATGAAGCTACCCTATGTCTTTTGATTAGATCATTTAATCCATTTATAATTTAAGATTATAATTGATATGTAGTTGTTTATTGACATTTTATTCTTTACAGCTGTATTCCTCTTTTGCTATGTTCTTTTTCTCCTTTGATCTGTTTACAACAGACCCCTTAGCATTTCTTGCAGCATTGGATTGGTTGTAGTGAATTCCTTGAGTTTTTTTTTTTTGTCTGGAAAGTTTTTTATTTCTCCTTCAATTTTAAATGATAGCCTTGCTGGATAAAGTAGTCTTGGTTGTAGGCTTTTGTTCTACATTACTTTGAATACTTCTTGCCATTCCCTTCTGGCCTCAAGTGTTTCTGTTGAGAAGTTGAAGTCATCCTTATGGGGGCTCCTTTGTAGGTGATAGTCTTTTTTTCTCTAGCAGCTTTTAATATTTTCTCTTTATCACTTAGCTTTGGTATTTTAATTATGATGTGTCTTGGTGTAGATTTCTTTGGGTTTCTCTTTAAAGGAGGTTTCTGTGCTTCTTGAAGTTGTGAGATGTTTTTCTGCCTTAATTGAGGGTAGTTTTCAGCTATGATATGTTTGAACAAAGTCTCTATTCCTTGTTCTTTTTCTTCTTCTTTAGAAACCCCTATGATGCGGATGTTATTTCTCTTCATGTTGTCACAGAGCTATCTTAGAGTTTCCTCAGACTTTTTGAGTCTCTTTTCTTTTTTCTGCTCTGCTTCCATGTCTTCATTTATTTTGTCCTCTAACATGCTGATTTGATTCTCAGCCTCATCCATCCTGCTTTTAATTCCTTCCATTGTGTTCTTCATTTCTGATATTGTATTTGTCATTTCTGACTGATTTTTTTATTTTTTCAATGTCCTTTTTTATATTTGCTATCTCTTTATTTAGTGTTTGTAATGACCATCTATTGTTGTTCTAATATCTTTGAGCATCCTAACAATTGTTATTTTAAACTTGCATCTGGTAATTTGGTTATATCTGACTCATTCAGGTCCTTTTCTGGGGATTTCTCTTCATTCATTTGTGTTGCATTTCTCTGCCTCCTCATTTTGTCTGTGTAAAAGAAGGTTTGGCCACTGGAGTCCACTGGGTGTGGCCTCTGTGTTCCCTAGGTGTGGTCTGTCTGCAGGCCTGCCACTCCCTCTGCTGTTGCTGCCTACAGCATTTAGGTATGGGCATTGCCAGTGCCTGCCCACTGGGGCTGTTGCTGTGGTTTCCACCTCTCCTTCATGAGAGTGGCTCTGATCTCGTGCTCGGGTGTACAAGCTTTGGTGGCCTTGGCCTTCACTCCGCCCCCTTGGGTGGCATTATGCTCAGCCCTGAATGCATTGGTGAGCACCTTTGCTCAGCTGCACATCTCTGCCTGAGTCTAAGCTTTTACCCTGCCCCTGCTGGAGGAGCCCCCTTGTGAAACGGCTGCAAGCCTTGGCTCCACAGGCTGGGTGGGACTGCATGCCCATGCTCCATAGTGGGACTCCGCCTGTTCTGGGTTTTTGGCTCCAACTCCATTGGAGGAGCTGGCTCCCAAGTCAGGCCACAGGCCTTGGTTCCCCAGGCAGAGCAAGGCTGTGCTCCTGAGCCCTTGCTCAAGGGTGGGTCTCCACCTCTTCCAGGGCTCCTGCCCTTCCCCCACAGGCTAGATTGTAGGCGGCCCGCAGCTGGGCTTGACCACTTTTGCATGTCTTCTCCTCCCCAGCTGGGCAAGACTGAGCTGACACCTGGGCCTCAGTGGTGGCTTGCCAGCTTTCACCCTTTCAACAGAACCACACTTCCATGTCCCACCACCTCCCGCCCTTGGGCAAGCCCTCAGCCGTGTGGGTTGGGGTGCTGCAGCTTAGACCCTAACACTCACTACTGTAGTCCCAAAAGCTCCCTCCTTCTAAGCAACTCAGCTCTGAGTGCCATGGGAGAGCTTGTTTGGCTGGTGTCCTGCTTCCCTTTACTGGTATTGCTGTTTCCAGGGGATATATTCACTTCAGATTTGGGGAGTGACTCATCCCAGGGGTTAGAGTGGCTGTCTCTCAAAGTGTTTCTCCCTGTGCCTCCTAGATTACATTCTCTTCCTGTTACTCCAGTCCTCTCCTCTCTCCCCATCCCCTGGAGCCCCAGGTGAGTGGTTGTGAGAGGTTTTCTGCACTGTCCCTTTAAGAAGAATCCTGGGTCTGAGAAATCTGTCTCTTTCTCACAAAGAGTATCCTGACTTGTTTCCAGCTAAATATTGTCCATACGCCTCTTCTAGGCTCTGGGGCTGCAGGCTGGGGCTTTGTTCCTGGGGCCCAGGACCCTTCCCTCTCTGCTAAACTCACTTCCCACAACGCAAGTCTCTCCCAGCTGCCATTCACTCCGGGGAGCTGGGCAACTCTTTCCCTGTTTCCGCTTTTCCTACCAGTCTCAGTGTGGCTTCTTCAGTGTTTCTTGGTTGAAGAGTACTTAGTTTAGTCCAAAGTTGGTTTTTCCAGATGATGGTTCTTAAAATTGGTTTGTAATCCACTTTGGTTCTGGGAGTGGAAGTTGGTACGTCTGTCTACTCCGTCACCATCTTGTCTTCTCCTCTCATGTTAAGTTTAATAACTGTGTTTGTGAAACTGCTTAGAATGGTGATAGAAATTATAAACTTCAGCTTCTATGGCAGGAACCAGAGATAGCCATCTACAGGTTAGGATCAAGGTGAAAATCATTTTTGGAAAAGTGAGATTCATGGGATCTTACACCTTTTACTACCATTTCACAATAATAATCTGGCTGCTGGGTCAACCGAGAGCAACTGTACCATGAAGTGAACCAATCACATACACAGCCATTGTCAAAGCCAAGTGTTCTTGTGACTTAGCATTTGTATTTAAAGTATTCTTATTCTCCTTCTGAAATTCTTTCTCTTTCCTTAACTTTTCTATGCTTTAGCTTTTTTTTCATAGTTCTTTTTATTCCTCCTGGACTCTTCTTTCCCTGTCTGAAGTTCAATGTCACTGTTTTCCTGAGTGTTTTTTTCAGCCAATGTCTATATTTAAAATATTTTATTTATTGATTTTAAAGAGGAAGAGACAAATATTCTCTTTTCTTATTTTAAAAAGAGAGAGGGAAAGAGAAATGTGGGGAAATATCAACTCATAATAGTTGCTTCTCATATGTGCCTTGATCGAGTAAGCCTGTAATTTCGAACCGTCAACCTCAGCATTCCATGTCTACTCTGTATCCGCTTTGCCATCACAGGTCAAGCCTCAGTCAACTTCTGTTTCTGTATTTTCTCTTGCTGAGTATTTACATCGATCCTCACAGCTCCAATCCCAGGTTTTAAATGAAAACCATAAACTAGTTGATGGCAAAGAATACCTTCCAGTTCACAGCTCCTTCACCTAGTCTCGCACATCCCACATTCTGCTGTACATATCCAGTGTATGCCCTACAGTAACCTCAAAATTAACTTGTCCAGAATTCAATGCATCCTTCTGCACTTTCTGTTGTGTTTTCTATCTTATTCTTGATGCCAAAAAGCAATAAAACCAGGAAATGATGACTCCTTGTTTATTAATCTCAAAATAATGACCACAACCTGCTGATTTTACCTTTTACATTTTTATCTGTGTGTTCCCTTTTTTAATCACCATGGTCACTTCTCTTAAAAGCATACATTTTTCCCACTGGATCATTCTAATACCAAATTTGCCCTCTGCAAATACATCTTACTCAAAGTCGCCACAATGCTTTATGTAAAACCAAAAAACACCAACAGATTGTGCCTCTGCTTGTTGTAGTAATATAATGTTATAGTAATTAAATATATAGAAATGTAAAAAACAAAAATATGGAAGATATATAAAATTAATTAAAATAATAATTAAAATTAAAGTTATGCCATTTGAATAGGAATTAATATAGTGTGTGCAGATGTGATAAACAGACTCTGCCTTTGGCTCAGGGCCCAGTTAGTGTCTGGGTGAAGTTATACGTAGATAAGAAGTGGCTTGGCGTCATAACTTTGTAAGTTAACATAAAGAAGAACATCTTAAAAAGTGGTTTGATGTAAACATTTCAGTACATTAACATAAAAGGAGGTTCCCTGAGAGGAACTACCAAAAAGGTGGTTTGAGGTGATAATCTTGTAGATTGACACCTGTTAGAGGCATTGGCCAGAAAGGGTACTAAAGCTGAGGGGCCCCCTGCTGCAGTAGTCACCCAGACTCCAACATTGATGTGGACTGTCTCCACGTTGCTCTGAGCTCTGACCAAAGACAGCCAAGAGGAGCACGCCAACAGGGCCTCCTTAAGCTGTACCCAGGCACACAAAAAAGATTTGTGAGTAATGAACTGCCTGTGTGATTCTCGCAACCAATTGTGTGTAGGTCATGTCTTTCCTCCGGTGGCAGTTGGTCTCAGCACTGATCAGTAGCATCCTCTTGGCCGCCTCAAGAGTATTCTCGAAGAGGCTGCCAGCCCTGCTATAAGCAGGAGTGTCCCACAGTGCTGGGAAGTCGAATCAGGGATGCCTGATTGATGAACAGCTTGGGCTCTACCGGGACACTACTTCAAATTATCAAAGGGCTCCCATTACAGGGAGGATAAAGTTAAAGCGTTTTGGCAGATCATCCAAGGCCTCGCTAATCTTATCTCTTCCTACAGCACCAGCATCATCATTCCCTGCTGTCCCCATCACTCTCAACCCCTGTGTGCCCGTGCTCACCCCTTCCCTCAGCCCAGAACCTGCCCCCGCCCCCAGACTTTCATTTTTGGAAAGCTGCTACTTGTTTTTCCAGTTCAAAAAAGGTCTTATTTCCTCTGGAAGCCTTCTTGATCCATCCCCTAATTCCTTTCCCAGCAGGAATTGATATCTTTAGTAATCAATAAAATTTAATATTACCTGTCATTAAAATATTAACATTAATATTAAAATACATGTCTTCACTTTCTGATTTCCAATTCAAGACTTAACCTACCAAAATCTGGCTTTTATTACTCCACCTTACCAAAGCAAGTAGGAAAGCCAATCAACGATTTTAAACTTTTTAAAAATGGATTATCTGAGTTATCTAATCATATTGGCACCTTCATTTATTTTTTTGTTTGTTTTTTAGCGAGAGAGACAGAGCCAGATAGAGAGCCACAGAGAAGTACAGACAGGGACAGACAGGAAAGGAGAGAGATAAGAAGCACCAGTTCTTCGTTGCAGCTTCTTAGTTGTTCATTGATAGCTTTCTCATATGTGCCTTGATGGAGGACTACAGCAGAGCCAGTGACCCCTGCTCAAGCCAGAGGCCATGGGGTCATAGACATGCTCAAGCCAGAGAGCCTGCGCTCAAGCCAATGACCTCGGAGTTTCAAACCCTGGTCCTCTGTGTCCCAGGCCAATGCTTTATCCACTGTGCCACTGCCTGGTCAGGCCATGTGTATTTTTATCACATGTAAACATAGTTTAGTTTCTTGCTCATGATGCGATCTTTGGCAAGTTATTTGACATCTCTTTGTCTTGGGTTCTTTCTGAAATGAGTACAATAATGTAATCTATCCCAAAGTTTGTATAATACATGAAAACTCTTGGCCCATCATTGTTATTGTTATTGTTATTATTATTGAGAGTTGGTGTACATGGTATATCTGTATAAGTATGCAAGTTTACCTGTAAGGAATAAATAACTCTTATCTTGTAATAAGAATTTACCCTAATGGAAATATAACAGACTTGTTCAAAAATCACATATAATTTTTTTTGAAAGTCAGAATGCTATCTAAAGAATGAGAATATGGTAATAATTTGTAATAATACATAAAAATATTATAAAATTTATATGATCCTAGTAGTTTATTAAGGCACAAGGAAATTCTTCCATTTATGTATTTTCACCTGACCTGTGGTGGTGCCAGAGGCGGATTTAACGGGGGGGGGGGGGGGGGGGGGGGCGCACCGGGCGTGCGCTCTGGGCCCCAATTTCTGAAGGGCCTTGCAAAACTAAACTTTTTCTTTTTACAGAGATAGAGAAAAAGGGATAGACAAGGACAGACATACAGGAACGGAGAGAGATGAGAAGCATTAATCATCAGTTTTTCTTTGCGACACCTTAGTTGTTCATTGATTGCTTTCTCATTGTGCTTTGACCATGGGGCTACAGCAGACCTAGTAATCCCTTGCTCAAGCCAACAACTTTGGGTCCAAGTTGGTGAGCTTTGCTCAAACCAGATGAGCCCGCGCTCAAGCTGGCGAGCTTGGGGTCTCGTACCTGGGTCCTCCACATCCCAGTCCAATGCTTCATCCACTGTGCCACCAGTTGGTCAGGCGCAAAACTGAACTTTACACTTTTTCTAATGACACCAAGTTTGGTTTCATATGTGCAATTTTAGCAGCAATGGTACATATTTTTTATTTATTAAAAAATATGGTTAACATGTATTTTTATTTCCCCTTCTCTCTTTTTTTTTAAGAGGCCCAATATTTTTTTCTGTGCCCAGGGCCTCAACTGACCTTAATTCACCTCTAGATGGTGCAGTGGACAAAATGTCAACCTGGAACACAGAGATTGTTGGTACAAAACCCTAGGCTTGCCTGGTCAGGGCACATACAGGAAGCAACTATGAGTTGATGCATCCTGCCCCACCCTTGCCTTTCTCTCTCTCTCTCTTCCCTCTTAAAAAAAGAAGTATGTATTTTCTTGCCCATCTTAAATCATTTTGTTGATAGTATAATACTGTAACAATGTGAAGATAACACTTTTATACACAATATCAAGTTTTCTTGACCTTTATATTTATTCCCAATTTATAAAATTAAACCTGTTTGTTATTCTCTTCCCTAAAAGTATTAGTTTTCTTTTTTTCATTATTTTTCTTTTTTGTGTGTGACAGAGACAGAGAGAGTCAGAGAGAGGGACAGATAGGGACAGTCAGACAGGAAGGGAGAAAGATGAGAAACATCAATTCTTTGTTGCGACACCTTAGTGCACTCATTGATTGCTTTCTCATATGTGCCTTGACCGCAGGCCTTTAGCAGACCGAGTGACCTCTTGCTCGAGTCAGCAACCTTGGGTCCAAGCTGGTGAGCCTTGCTCAAACCTGATGAGCCCACACTCAAGCTGGTGACCTCAGGGTCTTGAACCTGGGTCCTCCACATCCCAGTCCCACGTTCTATCACTCTGCTACCACGTGGTCAGGCAAAAAAGTATTTTTCTTTAAAAAAAAAATCTCTTTTATTGTCCCAGAAATATAAATCACTAAATCTCTACTTATACTTTTGTTGTTTTAGATATTATATAATATGCCAATTTCTATCAAAATATAAAAACATTAAAAAAGAATATAAAAAAACAAAAAACAAAACCAAGATCTTAATGATATAATGAAAAGACAGTTGCTGTATTTTAACCAAAAGCATTACAGCCAGTGTCAGTGTGTGATTAATCTACAAAGTAGAAAAGTTGTCTTTCTTTCTTTCTTCTAACTGAATATTTCAACTAATAGCTGCAAAGTGCCAGTATATTGTCCCTTTGTGACCTCACCTGGACCTGCCCCCTTAAACAGCTCTTTCCTCAAGATCTCTTCCTTTTCATATTGTCCAGCAAAGCATACCTGATAATACTTATTCTCTCAGTGATTATTCGGCTTTATGATTAGATAATGAACATGTGAACAACTGAGTCAACATCTTAAACCTCAAAAGTAATGTACAGTTTCTATAGTAGGGGTGTCTTTAAATACACAATAGAAACAGGCGTGATGGTAAATACTTAAATGAATTAGAAATGTCATATTTTAGAAAGGGAAGCTATCTGGCATCTCAAATTTGAACATTTGTATAGGTGACAGTCCAATTCCTCTGTCTCCACAATATGAAATTCATTCTATTAATATGAAATATTGTGTGATCCTTTATAATAACAAAAAAAAAGATAAAAATTCTCTGAAAATTAAAATTACTATAAAATCAGTGGTTAACAATGACCAGTATTTAATCTGGCCAGCACTATGCAAATTTACATGCTTGATTTCCATTAATACACAACTACTCTGTGAAGTAGACTTGGTATTATCCCTGTGGTAATTGGTGGAGCCAAAATGTAAACACAAGATCTTTGATTCCAGAACTCAGGCTCTTACCAATTATGATGGTTAAAAACCAATTGTATTCTGTTCCTGGATGTAAAGCCAGTAGCCACAGCCACCACTACAGCTGCCTGGCCCATGCAGGTTCAGGTTTGATTAGAACAGAAGGCAATGAAACAATGGAGCCAAGAACTGGTGGGCCCTTACCTTTAATCCTAGCTTGCACCCAGCAGGCAAGAAATACACACAATGGGGAAAACACTTCCCTTTCCATTCAGGGCTCCCAAAGCCACTGACTTACCTGAGTATTCCTAGAAACAAAGGTTTCTAGCTCACCAGCCTTATTCACCTCTGTTCCCCATTTCCTTCTCTCTACACAAACTCTGCACAAACTGGCTTCTACTTTAGCATTCTGCCATCTTGGCTGCTTCTCCTTGCAATGCTAATTTCAGGAACCGAGAAAGAGCAAGCTCCCTGGTCTGCCCCATTTTATAGTGTAGAAATCAAAACCTTTAAGCCAATATACAAATAAGGGAGTCTGATACAAAGTCACTTATCTGAGGCATAAATGGGATTCCTCATAAGAGTGCACCACTCCACATCATGCAACAGCCACGGCTGTGGGGAAAAGCTTAGTATTGAGAAGATCTTAGTATTAAAAGGGAGGGAAAGGTTTAGTCTTAAAAGTAAACCTTAGGCTATAAGTGCCCTGTCTGTTTACAGCCTGACCCCCACACCCAATACAAACTAGAAGTGAGCAAACATATACATCACATTTGCAAACTTATTTGACGCACACTGGATAAATAATTTAAATTTTTAAAAAAAGTAATATAATCTCTGTGAAAAAATCTTGATCTATATAACAAGCATAATTAAGCAAAAAACTATATTCAATCACTGTTCTAGTTACTAAAGAATTCAATAGTGAGAAAAACAAACAATTGACCTAATGGAGTTTATACTTTCTAAAGGGGAAAAGACAATAAAAATAAAATTAATAAGTGAATAAATTATATTGTGGTGAATAATAAATGCAACAGAGAGGAAAAATCAGAAAAAGGAGTGGGTTATGAAGATGTCAAAATATTAAACTAAATTAAAGTTAAATGAAATTTGGCCAGCAATAATCTCCTGAGAAGGTGACAATTAAAGAAATGTAAAGATCTGATGGCGGTAAGAAAGCAAGCCTTAATTCATTCTTGGTCTGATCTAGCATCCAAGGGGAATAGTATTCCAGGCCAAAGGGTTAAGTTCAAAGACCCTGAGGCACCTGAGAGCATTGCTACAATGATCCGGAAATAGCAAAGAGATCTGTGTTGTGGTGGAGTGAGCAAGAACAAAGAATAGGAGATGAGACCAAAGAGATAATAAGGACGAGAAGGAGAGGCTTCTATTCTTTTGAGAATAGAAGCTATTGTCTTTTAATCAGAGGAGGGACAAAATCTGCACTATGTTTTTAAAAGGATTATTCTGGCTCTTATTTTCTTTTGTTTTTTAAGAACAGATATGGTGAGTGGGGTGTGTGGAGTGATCAGGAACAAGATGATGAGCCTTTTGGCTGGAGAGACTACACTGAAGGTGGGGGCAATGATTAATATTCTGAACATATTTTGCAGGTGGAATTTATAGGATTTGCTAATCAGTTGGATCTAGAGCCTGAGGTAAACAGCTGAGTCAGCCTTGAGCATCTGGAAGAAAGGAGATTTCTTAGCTAAGATATAGAAAGTGGTAGATAGAAAAAGTTTAGGTGTCTTGCTAAGAAAATATGATGACGAAAGAAAGAGACAGTGAGTTGATAGAGTATGCCAAATGATCACAAAGACTGACCACAGAATGTAATTGAGCTAAAGGAGGATGATACAACAAAGGTGGGCTGGGAGGGACGGTATAGAGGTGGGAGGGTCAAGGACTATTGGTCTTACTGAGGTTGTAGCGTTGCTGGAGTCAGAACTGAATGGATGATTAATTTAATGAACATAAACTATGGCTCCTTCAAGTCAAAAATTTATTAGAGAATGTCCTAGCCAGAGTTCCTAATGGAAGCCGGTTCCTTGGACTCATATATTTTATTTCCATCTTAGCTTTAGTTAACTTAGATTCTCTGAAATGATTAAGGACTGAATGTTTTCTAATTATCTAAAAATTGAAGTCTTCAACGCTAAATATATTAATACTGATAGGGTAAGATTTGGTTTTAGGTGGGCAGGAAAGTAGGCCTGTATATACTATATTTCATTAGTTCTACTTGCCAGCATGTCAGACATGAAGTGCTATTGTCTTTGGGGACTCTAGAAACATGTGGACTCCTCCAGACTTCCAGACTAAAAGAAGGGATAGGCAGGTTGATATTTTTTCTAGGGCTATGTCATTTCAAGTATGTGCTAGGCATATCTTAATTTATTCTGCAATTACTCATACTCACCAGTAGTTGGAAATGTAAATAAAGAACCCTATAAATTATGATGAAAAGTACAGGGAAGCATAAGAAATACTCTCTGAAACAGGGCTGTCCAGACATAATGAGAGGTCCCGGGGGATCCCAGGCCACAGGGATTTCCTAAAGTCCCCGGGATGTGCATTTCCCCGTGGGTGGAGGCCTGTGACTCAGGCTGAATCACCCCACTTACCCAGTCCAGCTGTTTCAATTTCCACAGCTGGGAGAAAATCCTTGGTCTCCAGTTGTAAAAGGTAGTCATTTATAGTACTTTTTTTAAATTGTTGCAGTGACTTCCACCTTTAAAAAAATCCCAAAATAAATTCTGCCCTGTTCTTAGACTTATGAATCAACCTGGGAGCCAAATGCTATATTACAGCAAAAGAAAAAAATTGCTCCAACTCTACATTTAGAAACTACTCTTGCACTGGGACTCTTGACTTAACAGCACATTCTAACATTGAGGAAAAAGGAAAAAAAAACATTAAATAAAATAAAAATAGTAACTTTTCAAATAAGTCTTTGGTCACAATTTTGGACTTGAAAAAATGGGAATTAAAAAATTCTTCTAACTCTAACAGATACATCTATAGAATGGTTAGTAATTAAATATAAATGGAAATCAATCTATTTAGAAGGAATATATTTTATTAGCATATGCAGAATAACAGTGCTAAAAGCGCTAGAGATGAGTTAGATCAGACTCGGGCTTATTTCCCAGAAATATATTATCTATAAAGGAAAGCATCATAATTGGTTTCTTATGTTACCCAGGCAGGTGTCTCATGTTTGGTTGAAATTTAAACCAGATCTTCAAAGAGAAGACCACTTAAAATGTAAAGGAATAAGACCAGGTACCAACGGTAGGTACCTGTTTTCCTTGTGTATAAGAATTTTAGATGCAATAATTTGTAATTTTGATAGAATTGGTGGAAATAAACTGTAAAAGATGTGAGATTTACAGAATTAGGACATACTCATTAAGGGGGGGAAAGGCCCAATTTCACTCACATAGATAACATAATTAGATAATTCTATCCGAATTACAGGCTAAACCAGAGTAAGAAAGTAATCAATATGCTAAGTGAAGACATGTGCTTGGTAGATGTTGAATAAAACAAGAAAGAAAATATGCTGTTAACCAAACTCAGAATGAGATAGGCAGGTAGGTATTAGGTAGGTAGGTAGGCCCATATTGATATTTTAAAATATATAATGATGTTCACTTTTTTTTTTTTAATCTACAGGTCCAATTCCTTTTCTTTTTCTCTCTCCTCTGTCCAATGGGAGAAAATAGCGAAACGCAAGGCTTCCAAGCCACAGAAAAGGACACGAAGGCACTGAGTGGGCAGTCCTTCCTGCCTGCCCTCATTGCTGCCACTGGGATCCACTTTGGATCTGACTTCAGAGCTGTTCTGTCACCTTTGGTCCGCCCGCCCGGATGAAACTGGCCAGGTCCTTCTGCCAGGCCCTGGTGCGGAGAGTGAGCCCGCCCCACATCACGGGACAGGAGCTGTTGAACGTGGGGATTGTTCAGTAGGTTTGATGCCATGCTCAGGAAACTCGCTGTTCAGCACGTAGGTGTGACATCCAAGCTGCCAGCAGCTCCGCTGGGACTCCGTGGGTCTCAGCCTCAGTGTGGCTTTCTTGAGATTTGACTTGTAAGTCTCGTCAGAGTCAAGGCCTCCTTGGGGTCGGGCACACCCCAGTCCATGTAAATGGACGCGCTGGGCCCACCGTGCCGCGAGCTGTGCAGCCCGACGAGTCTCTGCGGGTGCTGCCCACTGTCCCGCATGGCCCTGGCTAGTTCCCCGGGTTGTGGCGCTCCCTGAGGATGGCCAGCGTGGGCTCGCAGAGCCCAATGACCTTTCCATAGAAGATGCCGCCGATTAAAACGTTCTATTGTACTTTGAATTTTGATCTGCTCCTTTCCTTCGGATTTGACACACCTGCCGGCAGAATGCCCCTCCAAAGGCAGCGTTTGCTCTGCTTCTCAGGTCCTACGGTATCTTCTTGTGCAGGGCAGCTGCTTCACACCTTTCCAGAAGAGTCTGAGCGAGTGCGAGGTCACTGTCTTCACCATCGCGCCAAAGGTGGTCTTTAGGACTTGGATCTGAGAACATTGAATGCATGACAATGTACATTTGTGTGCTTTAGATATGTATTTTAAAAAGGATACATCATTTAGGAAGATGAGATAAATTCGTTGCTAAAAGAATTATGGTACTTTATCCTGAAAACCTCAGTGTTTTTATTATTGTTGTTTGCTTTTATTCTAATTCTTTGCTCTATTGTATAGATTCCTAATGGGTTTTGTACCACCAGGGGACATCTGGGATTGTTAGGGGCATTTTTGGTTTTCACAGTGATTGGGGGGCACTACCAGTATCTCGTGACTGAACACAAGGGATGCTAGCTGTTGGGCAGATAAAATATATTATGCTCACTTTATTAAAGATGGTGCTGCCCATGTGGAAGCCTATGGCCCAGGTGATTTCTTGGGATGGGTGTGATTTGGTTAATCTGTGTTGGGGGAGGGCTTTCGCGCCAAAAGGTTTTAAAAGGAGGCGAGCTCATGTTATTCCTGGAGAAGAGTGATTGCATTCTAGGAGGAGGGCAGAGAGCAGGGAGGAGAGCAGAGAAAGGCCACGTGGAGGAGAGGAGAAGCAGCCAAAATGGCAGAATGCTAAAGGAGAAGCCAGTTTGTGCAGAGAGAAGGAGATGGGGAACAGAGCTGAAATAGAGCTAGAAACCTTTGATTGTAGGAAACTCAGATAAGTCAGTAGCTTTGTGAGCACTGAATGAGTGGGTTTTGAAGCCCTGTGTGTGTTTTTACTTGCCCGCTGGGTGCAAGCTAGGATTAAAGATGATGGCCCACCAGTTCATGGCTCCGTTGTTTCATTACCGTCTGTCCGAATCTAATGCGAACCTGCATGGGCCAGGTGGCTGTGATGGTGGCCTTGGCTACTGGCTTTACATTTGGTGTAGTCTGTGGCATGATTCTATACAGATCGGCAAGGAGCCACCGCCACCTTTGAGCGGTGGAGTAGAGGACTGGCTGCTGTTATGGTTCCCCATGGCTGTCCTTTTGGGGACTGTAGGCTGGCTGACTTTTACAGCCATGTGTGAGAAAACCGAGAGCTCTGTGGAAGAGGCTGCCTGGGACCTGCAAACTGAGCAGTGGAAGGAGCTGGAGCAAACGTGGGAGAAAGAGATGCCGACCCTGAAGCTGGAGCAAGCACCGGAGAAGACCAACCAAGTTTGTTAGATTCACTTGGAAATGGAGCAGCTGCTGGAGGAGGATTCACAGGTTTGTGAGTTGCAGGTTGCCCTGGATGTTCTAAAGAGTCAGCAGGAGACCAGAGCCAGAGCTGCAAGGCCTGCAGAGTAGAAGGTGGTGGCAGCCCGAGCTCAAGCCCGGCAGCGAGAGCTGGTGTTTTCAGTTCATCTTTGGAGGATGAGGAGAATCGGGAGGGAGCTGCAACCCACAGTCTCCAGAAGGTGTGAGCCCAACAGCAAGGAGTATCTATTATACCACTGGTAGGTCTGCAATTTTGGGACATAGGGTGGACGCTATCATGCTCTCCGAAGCAGAGATAGAAATACTGACTGCCATTGCCACATGCTCCTCTTTGTGACAGTGTAAGACCTGCCAGGATGGCAGGGATGAGGGGAGTGGCTGAGGCCCCCTGTGCGTGAACTGATTCCTGGACTATGATCGGAGTAAGCACTGGCTCCTTTGTTGGATGGATGTACAGATTTTGGACAATGTGAAATACTCTGATGGAGGTTGGGGACGGCTTTGCTGGAGGCACTCGCCTGCCCCAGGAAGCCTTTCCCATGGCTAGAAAGAAGGCTGAGGACATTTTGTGCTTTTGGCAAAGTGCTCAGAGACTGGTGAAGTGTATCTTTGTAATGGTTGAAATTATATGATTTGTCATGTTGTTGTAATTTGTGAATGAGCCTAATTTCCTTGTGCAGGAATACCTATGCTTTAGATTGTGAAGTGAGCAAAAGGGGTAGAATGTTGGTCAATAAGTTTGTAAATAATGATATATATGTTTGCTCGCTTATTGTTTGCATTGTGTGTGGGAGACAGGCTGTAAGCTGGCAAAGTTATTATAGCCTAAGGCTTAGTTTTAAGCTAAGCTTTTCCCCACACCTTTGACTGTTACATTATGTGGGTTGGTGTACTCTCATGAGGAATCCCATCATGCCTCAGTTAAGTGACTTTGTATTAGAGACTTCCCTATTTGTATATTGGATTAAAGGTTTTGATTTCTACACTATAATGTGGGACAGACTGGGAGCTTGCTCTTTCTCTTGGTTCCTGCAATTAGCATTAGAGGAGAGAGCAGAGAAAGGAGAGTAGATAAAGGCAACGTGGAGGAGAGGAGAAGCAGCCAAGATGGCAGAATGCTAAAGGAGAAGCCAGTTTGTGCAGATTTTGTGTAGAGAAAAGAAGATGGGTAACAGAGGTGAATAAGGCTGGTGAGCTAGAAACTTTGATTCTAGGAAACTCGGATAAGTCAATAGCTTTGTGAGCACTGAATGAGTGGGTTTTGGAGCCCAGTGTGTGTTTTTACTTGCCCACCGGGTGCAAGCTAGGATTAAATGTAATGGCCCACCAGTTCATGGCTCCATTGTTTCATTACCATCTGTCCAAATCTAATGTGAACCTGCATGGGCCAGGCAGCTGTGATGGTGTCCGTGGCTACTGGCTTTACACTAGCCATTTTGTAATACAAGAATAATTTGATATAAGAAAAAATTTCTCACATAACTTTGAAATAGCTTGTTAAACGTACATAATTGAAATATTTATACTGTATTGTCTGAATATAGAGTCTCATTCTACTTTACATATAAACAAAACTAAATTTGAGTTTAAGACATAAGGGATTTGGGATTTTCCACATATGCAACTAACTACAGTGTAAATGCATTGAAGTGTAAATTTATGTGTTTATTTATTTGTGTTTCTTACCAGGACTTTAATCCCAAATTCCTTTGGGCATTCTACTAGCCCAGGGGTCCCCAAACTTTTTACACAGGGGGCCAGTTCACTGTCCCTCAGACCGTTGGAGGGCCGGACTATAAAAAAAAACAAACATGAACAAATCCCTATGCACACTGCACATATCTTATTTTAAACTAAAAAAAAAAAAAAAAAAAAAAAAAACGGGAACAAATACAATATTTAAAATAAAGAACAAGTAAATTTACATCAACAAACTGACCAGTATTTCAATGGGAACTATGGGCCTGCTTTTGGTTAATGAGATGGTCAATGTCCAGTTCCATATTTGTCATTGCTAGCCGTAACAAGTGATATGACGCTCTTCTGGAGCTGTAACGCGTGTGTCCCGCATCATTGGAAGTAGTACTGTACGTGAACAATGCCGCGCTTTGCAGGGCTGCCACATACAGTACTCCAGGAGCACAGGATGCCTCCACTGACCACCAGTGAAAGAGATGCCCCTTCCAGAAGTGCTGTGGGGGCTGCATAAATGACCTCAGGGGGCCGCATGTGGCCTGCTGCCCATAGTTTGGGGACCCCTGTACTAGCCCTCTAATTTTAAGGTCTAGACTGGTATTAGGCTTAGTGATTTTTTTCTGATCTTGTTACTATAGCATCCTCCCCTATTAACCAGAGGCAGGGAATCCTGACCCAAGTAAAAGAATACTCTTCCTGAAGTTTAGAGAAGAGCTGCTGTAAACTGGCCACCTCAGGGGTCCTTGCCCTGGTTTTGCTAAATTTTACAAGGACAACGAGACCTCCCAAGAGAAGATAATCACAAGCTCTTCCTTACTCTACTAGCCTAAAAAGAGAGGAAACAATTCAGAAAGAGAGAAGAATCCAAACAGAGAACATTCCACACAGCAAAGATTGTAACCCCTTAGTTTCTTCCTGGGAAATCTCTTCCAACACAATGGCCTTCTGTGTCATTCTATCAATATTGAGAAAGAATGGTTTAGGGACTATTCCTGTGGTTTATTACCAATATTTATAATAATTTATTGGAGTTATTTTTTTGTAATTTTTAAAATACTTAGTGTAATTTTCTCAATAAGGGTCAAGATCTAAGAAGTATAGCCTAATAATTATTAGAGATATTAAGTGTACATTTATAACTAAGCATGCTAGAATTTGATATTTTAATATCTTTGTGAAATTATAGTATGTTTCATTCTTCTGTTAGTACATAAATGATTATATCAGAAAATACAACCTGTTGAGATGTATTGGTGTATTGAGTACATTTTATAGGCTAGAAGATTTAGAAATGTTCTTTAAAAAATATACTGTACATTAATTTTCTGTACCTATTTCTTTTATTATACATTCCTCTTTATCCCTACCCACAATCTGTCTAGATCCATTACTACTGATTTTCAATGGAAGGGTGATTTGAGGTCACACACACACACAAACAATTAAAAAAATGCCCTAGAAGTAAGGTGGTTTTTTAAATGTATTTTTTATAACTAGCTCATTTTGCATATTACATTGAAGTGGTAATCCAGAGCTTTATTATTAAGAGTATGGTTTACATATCAGCAGCATTAACATTACCTGAAATATCTTTAAAGTGCAGCTTTAGGCCACAGAATCAAAATTTATATTTAAGAAGATCCTCTTTGTGATTTGTGCACATATAAAATTTGAGAAGCCAAGATCTTGATCAGAGGTTAGCAAACATTCTATAAATGGTCCAATAATAAATATTTTAGGTTCTGTGGGCCATATAGTTTCTACTCCTTTTTATTTTTTAATGAATTCATTGAGATGACTTTGGTTAATAAAATGGTTAGTTTTCAGGTGTACAATTCTGTAACACATCAACTCTAGACTGTACTGTGTGCTCACCAGGAAGTCCGGTCTCCTCCCATCACCGTTTACCTCTCCTTGCCCTCTTCTACTTCCTCGCACCCCCTCTTCTCTCTGGTAATTCCCATGCTGTTGTCTGGGTCTATGAGGTTTTTTGTTTGTATTTTGCTTAATCCCTTCACCTTTGGGCCACTAAGTTTCTGTTGCAATTGCTCAGCCCAGCAGTGATATTGTAAAAGTAGTTCTAGATAATATGGAAACAAATGTGTGTGGCTATGTTGCAATCATACCTTATGAACACAGAAATTTGAATTTAATTTAGGTTTTAACTATCACAAAATATTCTTTATATTTTCTCTCTACTGTTAAAAAATGTAAAACCCTTCCTGGCTCACTGTGGGCTGCCTTAGCTTGTGGCTATAATTTGATGACTTCAATTCCACAGTATAGTAACCTTCCATAAAGAGACTTTTTAGTAGAGCAATAGGATATTTGAGAAGCACAATATGAAATTGCAAATAGAATAGTTTTGGTTTCAAATACCTGCTAATTATAGTAGAGACAATAATAAAAGACAATAAAAAGAGATAATCATGGGGGAAAATGTCCTTTACTATGTATGTATTATAGGGGGTCCTCAGGTTACGACACATTTCAGTTTCTATGACAGTGCTGTAAACTCAAATACTCAGATTTTGGTGTAAGTAGAAACATGCCCTAGCCTAAGTCACTTACCTTTACTAACACAGTTGTAAAACCATAATCTAGAACATAAATACACATTTAAGGCATAGAAAAAGGAAAAGGACATATACTGTACTGTACACTGTACTGTAGTAACAGAAAAAATGACCAAAAATTAGTAAGCTGAAACACATCTCTATTTTTTAAAGTTTTGATGAGAGAGAGCATCATAAACTCAAAATGTTGTATGTTGAGATTGTCATGACCTGAGGACCCTCTGCATATGCTTATAGAATCTATTGAAAATTATAAAGGAGAAATTTAAAATTATAAAAATCATTTTCTTCAGAGATAGACACTGTTAAACTCAGTTTATCCATATGTTTTTGTATACATGCAAACTTTATATACAATTTTATATTCTAATTTTCTCACTAATACTATTTCATAAACTTTTTTCATGTTATTAAATGAGTGTCCAAAATGATAATATTAAGTGACAGCCTAATATTCTAACATAAGGGTGTGTCACCTTTTATTAAACTTTAGTATTTTAACAGACTAATGGAAAACACAGTAAGGATAACTGAAAGTTTGGAGAATAACTAAGGATTATTCAGTTTAACATGCTAAACCTCTAAAAATACAAATAAAATTAATTTAAGGATCAATTCACAAGAGGGTAAGCACTTGAATATATAAAGGTAAGATTCCTGGGTATATATTTTTCTTGTGTAAAGTTAATGGATATTTAGAAAAGCAATTTTTAATTTATGCAAAAGGTATTTGAAAAGCCTTAAATCTTCTGATATGTTCTAGAAATACAAAACAGAAGTTCTACACACCCAAGCAAAGGAAAGCAAATTCCAATCTAAATCTACTGTAATCATAATTCAAGACAAAATAATTTATTGAAATCATATTGAAGTTCTGGTTAAGATGTTCATTGTACAATGCCTGCATAAAGAAATAAAAAAATAATGTAAATAGCATGGTTTCTCCTGTTTTAAAATAATAAAAATCTTCATGGCAATGTGATGACACCAAATACAAAAACACTGAAATGAATTATGTAGTTGTATTGGCTTCTTAATGAAAATGGTACCCTTTGCAATTCTGACTGTCCCTCACTATTGTTATGAGAGAACTATATCATATCAATGTTTCTTATTATTGGAAAAGTAATTTAATGTCTTCCAATTTATAGATGAAAAAAACAAAATTAGAATATTAATCAAAATTTTATTTATTTATTTATTTTTACCAAGACAGAGAGAGAGAGAGAGAGAGAGAGAGAGAGAGACAGGGAAGACAGGAAGGGAGAGAGATGAGAAGTATTGAGAAATATTAACTCACAGCTGTGGCAACCTAGTTGTTCATTGATTGTTTTCTCCTGTGTGCCCTGACTGGGGGACTCTACCTGAACCTGTGACCCTTGCTCAAGCCAGCGACCTTGGTTGGGCTCAAGCCAGAGATTATGAAGTCATTTCTATGATTCTACACTCAAGAGCTGGCGACCCTGGGACTTTGAATCTGGGTCCTCAATGTCCCAAACTGATGCTTTATCCACTGCACCACCACCTGGTCAGGTAAATATTAAATTTTAACCATTTTAAACTGTCTAAACTCCAAAAATCTAATTATTTCTTAGGGTTAACAAATTATAAGCATACATTTAATCTAACAAGTTATAAGCATTTCTTCAAAAACTTTCTTCAAATTCTTTAATATGTTGAGAGACAGAGTATGAGTTTGCATGCATGTATACATATGTATCATTCTTTTATGTTATAAAGCTATTCCTGGTGTTTACTTTGTGAGGATTCTCATATAGGTGAATAACTGGGTAAGATAACTGACTATAATGGTGTCTGAGGTACAGTTATGAATATTTTTACAAAAGAGTGTTATTGTATTTATGAAAACAGCAAATTATTAAGTCAGGTGTTAACTTTAATAACAAGTTGGTTAGAATCTACCTACAAAAGACAACAGCAGAATGCCTAGGCTACAGATATGGTTTTCAGTAAAGACAATCTCCAGAAAATTCCAACAACAACAAAAGCCAAAGGAAATATGACCAATCTACTTTTTGAATGTATATATCTCTTTATTTATTTATTTATTCATTTATTTGAGAGAGCGGGACAAAGACAGGAAGGGAGAGAGATGGGAAGCATCAACTCATAATTGTAGCACTTTAGTTGTTCATTGATTGATTACTCATATGTGTCTTGTCTGGGGGGCTCCAGCTGAGTCAGTGACCCCTTGCTCAAACCAGTGACCTTAGGCTCAAGCCAGTAACCTTGGGCTTCAAGCCAGTGACTTTGGACTCAAGCCAGCGATCATGGGGTCATGTCTATGATCCCATGCTCAAGCGGAGACCTCAGGGTTTTAAACCTGGGTCCTCAGCCTCCCAGGCTGACACTCTCACTGTGCCACTGCCTGGTCAGGCTGACCATACATGGATCTTAATATTACCTTTTTTATTATGTTATCCTTTTATCTAAAAATTGCTGATAACTGTTTGGCAACCCCTTAAAATGAAAAGTGATAAATTATTGCAAAACTTAATCAAAACATCTGTTCAAGTAAAAAAAAAAAAATAAGAGGTAATTTACATACTGTGAAATGAACATTGAAAATTTCCTTTTAAGTATAATGTGCCTTTTTTTGACTCAGGGTGCATTTTCATTTTATAGGTGATATAACTATAGATATAACTATATATAATATACAGAATATGGCAGTATAATATGGCAAAAGTGATAGAAGATACATGCTTATGTATATTGATTATGTGATTATGTTATATTAGATTGTACTCTATTGTTGGAATCTTCCTCCCTTGCTCTGTTTGAGAAAGCTAGTAACTATGTTAAGCAATCTTACATCACAAGAATCTATGGGGAGCCTATAAGGCAGGGCAACCTTCGTGAACAGCCTGTAGGAAACTGAAGTCCTCAGTCTTACAGTTACAATAAGCTTAATTTACCAACAATCTGAGTGAACTTGGAAGTGGATCCTTTCCTACCGGAGTATAAAATGAGAACTCATCTCTGGCAATGCAGAGAGCACAGCTGAGTTGTTAGTGTTTGTATCTTTAGTGTCACTTCACTCCTCCCTGCTACAACTTTCTACAGCAGTGCCTAGCTACCTTGGGTTTAGTCATGGAGAAAATGTGCAATCAGGTTAATACAAGATGGGTGTTTTGCCAGATGGTTGAAAAGAATAAAAGACTGGGACGAAGGGGTTTAGACTATTGGTGATAGCATTATTAAATTAGAGCAATCTCAGAATTAAAACAAGATAAAGAGGGAAGTAAAGACAGGAGAAGGGTGATGAATTGGAAAAAAGTCAAAAGGTAAGTAATTTAAAAGGTTGGCAAATGACAGCCCGCAGGCATAATATGGCCGTTTTTGTATAACCTGAAGCTAAAAAAAGTTTTTTACATTGTTAAATGATTGAAAAAAATACCAAAGATGTACAATATTTTGAAACGTGTAAAAACTGTAAGAAATTCAAGCTTCCATGTCCATTTAAAAATTTTATATTTCAACACAGCCATGCCAGTTTGTTTACACATTGTCTACAGCTGTTTTTGCACTATAGCAGCAGAGTTGAGTAGTTAAAGCAGAGAGCCTGTGGGTGCAATATCTAAAATATTCATTCACTGGCATCTGAAGTTTAAAAATCAAAGGACTGAGAAATTAAATTTGGGGTAGAGGAAGTTTTGCTCCCAGATGATTACAGAATTAATGCTTTTGGAAATGGAGAGATTTTGTAGTAAAAATATCTAAGTTGTGACCATGAGATCGGAGCTTAGGAAGAAACTAATCAGTGGTGATTAGAAACTCAAGGAATTGAAAGTGTTGGGGAAGTCAGTCATTTGGATACTGAAATTATTTAGAATGTCACAGTAAGTGCCATGGTCTTTGATGAAAGATTGTAGCTAATAAAGATGTTGTAGGTAGCATTAATGGGAAGAATGGTTAGTTCAGAAGATGTAAGCTCCAAAATAACAGGAACACACACACACACACACACACACACACACACACACACACACGGTCCTCAGTTACAACAGCCTCAACATACAATGTTTTGAGTTTATGACCCTCACTCCCACAAAAATTTTAAAGAATTAAGACATGAGTGTTTCGGCTTACACCATTAGCATTGTACGTAATTACGGATTACCTGGTTGAACTAGTTTGGTTGCACACAGCGGAAGAATACGCAGTACAGTGTACAGTGCAGAATATTTATGTCCTTTTCCTTTTTCTGTGGTTTAGTTGTGTTTTTATGTTCTAGGTTATTATTTTACAACTGTGTTAGGATAGGTAAGTGACGTAGGTTGGGTTGTGTCTCAACTTACACCAACATTTGGGTTACATCACTGTAGTAGGATCGGAAATGTGCCATAACCTGAGGACCCTCCCCCCCCCCCCCCGTACATATATTTAGAGGTGATGGGGAGAGAGTGACAGACAGGGACAGACAGAAAGGGAGAGAGATGAGAAGTGTCAACTCGTAGTTGTGGCACTTCAGTTGTTCAGGGATTGCTTTCTCATCTGTGCCTTGATCGGGGGTTACAGCTGAGCCAGTGGCCCCTTGCTGAAATCAGTGACCTTGGGCTCAAGCCAGTAACTGACCATAGGGTCATGTCTATGATTCCATGCTCAAGCCAGCAACCTCGGGTGGTTAATTTGGGTTCTCAGCATTCCAGGTCGACATTCTATCCACTGCACCACCACCACCTAGCCAGGCAGAAATTTTAAAAAGGAGAATGAGCAATTGCCTTTGAAAAGAATGGTTATTGAACATTATTCAGTCTTGTGGCTTCTGTCTCTGCTTCTCTAGAACAGAGTGGTGGGAAACCACAGTTTGAAACTTTGTTCTCAACAGAACAAGGTCTTGGTTACAGCTAAAATGAACAAAAGAATATTTGTTAGACAAAAAGTTTGTTATATCAGGAGTGTCAGCTCCTGCCAAATAGTTTTGTTTTTTGTTTTTTGTTTTTTTGTATTTTTCTGAAGCTGGAAACGGGGAGAGACAGTCAGACTCCTGCATCTGCATGCGCCCGACCGGGATCCACCCGGCACGCCCACCAGGGGTGAAGCTCTGCCCACCAGGGGGCAATGCTCTGCCCCTCCGGGGCGTCGCTCTGTTGCGACCAGAGCCACCCCAGCGCCTGGGGCAGAGGCCAAGGAGCCATCCCCAGTGCCCGGGCCATCCCTGCTCCAATGGAGCCCGGGCTGCGGGAGGGGAAGAGAGAGACAGAGAGGAAGGGGGTGGGTGGAGAAGTAAATGGGCGCCTCTCCCATGTGCCCTGGCCGGGAATCGAACCCGGGTGCCCCGCATGCCAGGCCGACGCTCCACCGGTGAGCCAACCGGCCAGGGCCTCCTGCCAAATAGTTTTAAACGATCACTATAATTTAGAACTTTTCTTCCATAATTTAGAACTTTTCTTTCCATAATTTCTCTAATCTAGGCTTACTTTGAATGATTATATTTTAATACATTTTATAAGTTTAAAAAGTTATACCTAATATTTTGATTAATTTTTAATTGATTTGTTAATTAAGGTATAATTAATATACCACAAAATATACATTCATAAGATGTGCAGTTGATAAATTTTGACACATGTATACACTGTGAAACAATCACTATAATCAAGATAAGAATTATATTCATTACCTTCCCCCAAATTTTATTAATTTCTAATTATAATAAAACTTAATTTTAACTTTAAGTATTTTATATTTTGTTTCTTCATTTGTTTTTTTTTTATTCTTCAGTAACTAGAAAATGTGTACATTGATATAAATATGTTGTAGTCAATATTTGCCCAGGCTTGTAATGGTAATGTAACCTAATCTGGGTGTTGGGCAAATGAGTTTGTTAAATCTGCATTTTCTGAGTTTGCTCACTTTTATTGTTAAAATGGCACTGGTCTGAAATTGCTAATTAGTTTCCTGCTTGGGAAGGGGCTTTGCTATACTAATGTGTTGTGGAGGAGGGGTCTTTGTGGCCCCAGGTAGTTTTTTAGAAGGAAGAAGAAGGAGAAGAAAGAAGAAACCAAGACGGTAGGGAAAGAGAAAGCAGCCAGTTTGTGCAGAGAAGGAAGGCATTTTTGCAGGGAGAGAGCAAAGAGGGGGGAGAAGGTGTGCAGATGGGGAACAGAAGTGACTAAGACTGGTGGGGGCCTTTGATTCTAGGAAAACCCAAATGTGTCAGTGGCTTTGGGAGCCCTGAATGAAAATGGGAGTGTTTTCCCGTTGTGTGTTTCTCACCGGCCGGGTGTGAGGCTAGAATACAGAATGGCCACCAGTTTTTGGTTCCGCAGTTTCTTTACCACCTGCCTGAATCTAATGAGAACCTGCACCTGTATGACCACGATGGCCATGACTACTGGCCTTACACAGGGGTTATACATTTGATCAGAATAAATGTAATTTTCCCAACATGTAAGTAATAAATTTTTTTTTAGTAATGAGTTTTTAAAAATCTCTTAATGAGTTTGTTTTTAGGAAGAAACAAATCCCTAAAATAAATAAAAACTACTATAAGGTCCAGGTTTTATAAAATACTTTGCTCTGCAGATTACCGTATTTTTCACTCCGTTATGACACACTCTTTTCCCCAAAAAAGTGGAGGGGAAAATGCCCATGCATCTTATGGAGTGAATGTTCATTTATTTTAGCTGCTGCAGGGCACTGTGCCAATAAACATATGTAGAATGAGCGCCAGCGGGCGCATAATCATACCCTCCATGGCCATGTGCAGAACCCCCGCATCTGCTGAGTGACTCCTGGTTCTGGTTCCCAGAGTTGCAGGCAGCTCAGGAGGGAAGGCAAGTAACGTTGTGTGGGTGCATTCATCTGGCATCATTGAGGGCAGACATGAGAGGCACACTGCAGTGGTGGAGGGCTGAGCTGCAGCTGCTGGAGCTCTGTGTGAAGTGCTGACGTCACCTGTTGCCATCCTATTAGCATTCCATTGGCTGGCTGGCTGCTGGCTGGCAGATAGGTGGGGGCCAGGGCACAAGGCAGTGAGCTAGGAAGCCAGTGTGAGGACAGGCAAAGCAGCGGCAGACGGAGCAGGCTGTGCTGCTCATCTCCATCAGTCATTCCAGCTGTAATACAGGCAGTTTACCTATGTAGTGACATTAGAGTAAAAGATAACTGCGGCCCTGGCCAGTAGGCTCAGCAGCAGAGTGTTGGCCTGGCGTGTGGAAGTCCCAGATTCAATTCCCCGGCAGGGCACACAGGTGAAGCGCCCATCTGCTTCTCCACCCTTCCCCTTCTCCTTCCTCTCTGTCTCTCTCTTCCCCTCCCATGGCCAAGGCTCCATTAGGGCAAAGTTGGCCTGGGCCCTGAGTATGGCTCCATGGCCTCTGCCTCAGGCGCTAGGACAGAGCATAACCCCCTGGTGGGCATGCTGGGTGGATCCTGGTCAGGTGCATGCGGGAATCTGTCTGCCTCCCTGCTTCTCACTTTGGAAAAATACAAAAAAGAAAACAAAAAACAACATGAGAAAGGCCGGATGGACGAAAATAAATGAGAATGTGTATTGAAAAAGTTTGGTCTAAATATCCTAGAGCAGCGGTTCTCAACCTGTGGGTCAGGACCCTGGTGGGGTCACCTAAAGCCATCAGAGAATATATAATGCATATCAGGTATTTACATTCCAAATCATAACTGTAGCAAAATTACAGTTATGGCCACCAAAATTATTTTTTGGTTTGGGGTCACCGCAACATGAGGAACTGTATTGCAGGGTCACGGCATTAGAAAGGTTGAGAACTACTGTCCTAGAGGCATGACTGTGGTGGCGCAGTGGATAAAGTGTCGACCTGGAACACTGAGGTTGCTTGTTCGAAACCCTTACTTTCCTGGTCAAGGCACATATGGGAGTTGATGTTCCCTGCTCCTGCCCCCTTCTCTCTCCTCTCTAAAAAATGAATAAAAAAAAATCTTAAAAAAACAAACAAACCAGATTTTAAATAAATAAATAAATAAAAATAAATATCCTAGAGCAGTGGTCGGCAAATTTAGTCAACAGAGCCAAATATCAACAGTACAATGATTGAAATTTCTTTTGAGGGCCAAATCTTTTAAACTTAAACTATATAGGTAGGTACATTCCTTATCAAGGTAGCACCCGCATGTGGTATTTTGTGGAAGAACAACACTCACGAGCCGCAGTTTGCCGACCATTGTCTTAGAGCAAGGGTACCCAAACTTTTTACACAGGGGGCCAGTTCACTGTCCCTCAGACCATTGGAGGACCGCCACATACAGTGCTCCTCTCACTGACCACCAATGAAAGAGGTGCCCCTTCCGAAAGTGCGGCAGGGGGGAGTCAAATAAATGGCCTCAGGGGGCCTTATGCGGCCTGTGGGCCCATAGTTTGGGGACGCCTGTCTTAGAGGGTTTCTAAAAAAATCTGCCCTATTAATGCTTCACCAGTTTAGAGCACGTATTAGCAAAACCAAAAAAAAAAAAAAAAAAAAAATTTAAAGAAGTGAAGACTCAGCTAGCTGTAATTCTTGGCATTTTACCAGCCAGTTGTAATCCTTGACGTTTCCATCAACAAACCGTTTAAAGTCTTTATGTGAGAAGAGTGGAACAAATGGATGGCTGCTGGCAACCATGATCTGACACCAACAGGATGAATGAAGAGACCCACTATCACTCAAGTATGTGAGTGGATGAAAATATGGCAGTCAGTGAAGAATGAAACCGTGGTATGGTCATTCAAAACTGTGGCATTAGCAATGCCTTAGATGGCACTGAAGATGGTACCATATATGAAAATAGCGAAGAAAGTGATACTAATGACTGTGAGCAACTGTGCTTCTTAAATTCTGACACTAGCGGTGCTGAGTTCCTGGGGTTCCCAGACAACTAGAAGAGTGTTTGAACATTAAAGTCTCATTTGTTAGTAACAGTGCTAATGGTTGTTAGTACTGCTGTTGAGTTTACATTGTTGAAATATTATTGTGGTATATTTTATTAAATATTTTAACACACCATTTGGTTTAGATTTTTTTTTCTTCTTATTTTCCTCCTTAAACCCTAGGTGCATCTTACGGTCAGGTGCATCTTATGGAGCGAAAAATTTGGAAAGTTGCTCAGTATAGGTTACAAAAGCATTTTATACTCTGTAAATTTTGACCTTGTTGAAAAGGTGTTAAAGACTGTTCCTATATTGATTATAAGATATTAGCTCTCTTTTATTCTGAGAGGCAAAAATGTCTTTCTAAAAAGGTCATTCATTTATTAGTGAGAATGGAGAGGTATTGGGTGGCCTCATCCCTACATCTCTACACCAGTACACAGGAGATGCCCAGGACTTACAGCATTGCCTCTGAATATCTGGAACATTAAGAATAACACAAGAGCTAAGTTATTTAAATCTTGAAAAATCAACGATCTGTTTTGTAATTTCCAGAAGTACCTGATAGGACAGAGTTCTTAAAAGGAAACAAATATTTTAACCTATTATTTAAATTGTAGAAAAAAAACAGCTAACACATTTAAAGACTTCCATGCAAATCTTTTCATACTCCTAAAATATTGAAATAGAAGTATTTATTTAAATATTTTAATGTGATAGTGTTAATACAAAACAATACGAAAGATTATAGAAATGTTTGTATATTAAAGCTTTGAATATAATCGTATCAGTTTTAAAATACTCTACTTAAGCTAACTTATTATAGCTAGATGCTAGAAAATAGTGCTCAGAAAAAGTGAATATTTTGATTAATGGCCCCAAGTTATATAATATTAAAGCAGGATTTAAAACATGCCTTTTTATTCTAAATATTGGTCTAAAAAAATTCCTCCATGTAAAAACATGGCGGTAGATCTCTTCTCAGCCTTTTGGCTAAGATCAAGTATAAAACATCACGGTAGATGTTTGTAGATGAGGGAAATATAAAAAGTTAGTCTTTAGCATTATAAATTATAATTATGTTCATCATTTATTTTCTTAGTAATTCTGTTTTCTAGACTTTTTGACTTAAAATAAAAATTTATAATTATTCTGATGTACAGCACAGATTTCTGAGGAAAAAGCTTTACAGATGGAGGAAACAGCAAGACCAAAAGCTCTAAAGTGGGAGTACACTTTACCATGTTGAGAACCATCAAGGAAGTCATGTGGTTCCAGCGAGACGAGAGAAAAGAAGAATGATAGATAAGGTGGAAATCATTTTAGGAGCTAATTCAGGAAGGACCACATATATCACTAGAAGAATTTGACTTTTATTCTAATTTTTTTTTTTTTTTTTTGGTAGGAAGGGATCTAGACATTTCCACTTACAGGGATGGGAAGTAGGGTTACAGACTGAGAAGGAAAGGCAAGAAGAAACCAAGATTTCTGCTTTGAACATGTTAAAGATGTTTATTAAAATCCAAATGGAGCCTGACCAGGTGGTGGTGCAGTGGATAGAGCGTCGGACTGGGATGCAGAAGGACCCAGGTTCGAGACCCCGAGGTCGCCAGCTTGAGCGCAGGCTCATCTGGCTTGAGCAAAGAGCTCACCAGCTTGGACCCAAGGTCGCTGGATCCAGCAGGGGTTTACTCGGTCTGCTGAAGGCCCACGGTCAAGGCACATGTGAGAAAGCAATCAATGAACAACTAAGAAGTCGCAACGCGCAATGAGAAACTGATGATTGATGCTTCTCATCTCTCTCCGTTCCTGTCTGTCCCTGTCTATCTCTGCCTCTGTAAAAAAATTAATTAATTAAAAAAAAAAAAAAAAAGACATTAAAAAAAAAAAATCCAAATGGAAATATCTAGAAGGCAATTGGATATACAGATATGTTTGAGTTTAGTGGAGGGGTTGAAGGATTGACTTTATTGATATAAGTTTGGGATCCTTAGCACACAGATGTTATGAAAGCTATAGATTTGGATGAGATTTCTAAAGGGTACAATTAGTCAAGGTTTAATCAGGGAAGTAGAAACTTTTGGAGATATATATGGATTTGTAACAGGGATTTCACCTCATGCTTTTGTGGAAGCTGGTTAATAAGTCTCTGTAAAGCTACTGCCTTCAGGTCTGATGCTAGACTTTCAAGTACACAGGGCAGGCACTCAGAAGAGAAGAAGGTTGTAAAGTGGGAGAGGAAAAACAAGCTGGAACTTGAACCCAATGAGAACAGACTAAAACCAGTGTCAGCAATTGGTGCCTCTGACCTTGATGCTGTGAGTGTCTAGCAGAAGCCAGGGCCCTTAGTCATGAAGTTAAACACACACACCTAGTCTAGGAAATAAAAAAGCTGAAGGAAGTTCCTGGGAAGGTGGAGGAGTTACAGATGCAAATAAAAGAAAATGTGTGTGTTACAAAATAACCTGTTCTCCTTTCACCCTCTAAATCCCCTAGGGGTTTCCCTTTTGACTCAGTTTAACTAGGAATAGATAAGAATGGAAATTTTGCGACAGGTCATTGAGCTTAGCCAAATTGAAACCTTGCAAACTCATCACAAGGGGTGAGTATAGACAGAGAAGAAATGCAGTTGTCAGTCTGAATTCTTTGGCATTAAAAAAATTAGAGGTCAGGAATATTATGTTTTTCTAGGAAGTGTCATAAAGCGAAGGGGCATGTCCTTCTTCATTAATCCCTAACTGTTTTTGGCTGTGAAGATGGTATCATAGGTGAAGCCTGGACTGTGTGATGGAGTTCATGTATTGAGGAAGGGTAAGAAGATAGAAGATGCTCATGTTAGTTATTCATTAGTTTATTATTCTGCCTGGACCTATCACTTAGGTGGGTTTATAAGAAGGAGAGGTCAAATTTGTCATATTTAAATAACTGTTGTTTTCATTTTTTTTACCTCCTATAACCAAACCTATTTCTAACATAAAGAGTGAATTCAAGAGAATATGAGAGGTGGCAAATGAAGATAATGTATGGACAATATTTTAAAGAAATTTACCAGTAACTATAAATTGGAACTCAGAACTGTGTCTCTAGCTGGAGAATAAGTAAGGACAAGAAGAGATTTATTTTTAAGATGGGAAATGTGACTATTACATTTTTCTATGAGGTTAGGATTATTCAATAGAGACAAATTATTTGATCCTATAGAAAAGGATGAAACTGATGCCAGGAGAGTGAACTGAATAATGGGCATAACAAAATTCTGGGAGAAACACTTAGTTTACTTGACTGCTTATACAGATTGTGTAAAATTATGTTTGAATTATTTTTATATCATTTAGCTGTTAATATTCTTATAGTTAAAAACTAGGAACCAGCATTCTGTAAATTTAAGCAAATTAGCATATTTTTTAATCAGGTAATCAGAAATAGATGATTTACTATATTTCTAATGCTATAAAGCTTACTTCATTGAAAATACTTGGTAAAGTAGACATTTATTTTAAAACTTAAATCATTCAGAAAATCTTTAATTTGACTTTCACCTTTATTTGCAACACACACTGTTGTTTCTTGTATTTAGTCCTGGATAAAGCTTATCAAGCTTATTATAAGTATACCTTACACTGATTAACTCTTCATGCTCAGTTATTAAAATTTCATTCAATGTACAGTTTTTATTGAAATTGTACTTTTATAATTTTCCTTATACTGATAATAGATCTACCTTCAGATCATTAAACAAATTATTGAAAATCTCTTGCAATTAATTTTGGACATAGTTCTATGCACAAAAACTAATTTATTCTTGAAAACATGCTAATTTCTTAGCATTATCTAATACAAAGTGAAATCCTAGCTTGAAATATTCTTTCTGTTTAGTCTCTGGGGAAAGACATTGTTTTATTTATTTATTTAGGCAAGCAAGTAGAGTAAGGTGGAGGTTTAGAGCAGCTGATATTTTCTGTTTCTATTATTAAAAGCATGACATAATATAAGAGGACATTTATAAACAATTGCATGACTAGCCCATGTAATAATAATATTTGAGCGGCTTTAGATATCAAACACAGGAGTCATAAAATCAGGGCTGATTAATTTAAGGTTCACCAAACTATCAAATTTTCAACTAAGTTTGCTAAATTTTTAAAAATTATTTTGCCTGACCTGTGGTGGCACAGTGGATAGTGCTAGAATGTTGAGGTCGCCAGTTTAAAACCCTGGACTTCCCTGGTCAAGGCACGTATGGGAGTTGATACTTCCTGCTCTTCCTCCATCTTCTCTGTCTCTCTCTCCTCTCTAAAATGAATAAAATATTTTTTAAATTAATTAATTATTTATTTTTAGGTGAGAGGAGGGGAGATAGTGAGGCAAACTCCTGCATGCACCCTGACCAGGATCCATCCAGCAACCCTGTCTGCGGTCAATGTTTGAGTTCTGAGCTATTTTTAGTGCCTAAGGCTGTCATGCTTGGACCAACCAAGCTACCCTCAGCATCTGGGGCCTCACTGGAACCAATCAAGCCATTGTCTGCAGGCGGGAAAGAGGGAGAAAAAGGAGAGAGGGACCAAGAGAGAAGCAGATGGTCACTTTTCCTGTGTGCTTCGATCAGAAATTGAACCCAGAACATCTATATGTTGGGCTAACACTAACCACTGAACAACTGGCCAGGGCAAGTTTGCTAAATTTTAATCAACACATTCTTACAAGATGTATTTTCCTATTTATTACCTTTGTTTCTGATACATTTATGATTATCTCTTCAAAATTCTAAATCTTTTGTTCAGAAAATATTATTTGAACAGAAATCTTCAAATTCTTAAGTGTTAAAGGTGTTACAAGAAACATTTAAATCCTTTTTCCCTTTACTGGCATGAAAAGCAGCTATGCTCAGAAAATAACAGTCACATTATTATTGCATAAAGCACATTCTTTATTTTGTAATAGGAAGCAAATTGTGAGCATGAATAGGTTTGTAAAGTAGTTTGTTTACAATTGCAAATATGTAGTTCTAGTCTTGGCCTCCATATGGTGCTAGTGTTATGTCCTGGGATACAGCAAGTGAGAACTACCTGGTAATGCCATGACCCACTCATACTGTCCATCAAAAATAATCCCAACAATGAAACATCAGATTCAATTAAAAAAATGCTATACCTGAAATTTTGCCTCATGAAAAGCCAGGCTTGTGCACAATAAGTTTGTAAAATCATCTGTGAAAATTATAGTGAAGCTAAATAAACAGTCACATGAAATAATGAGTTTACTTTTTTTTTCATTTTGTGATCTCACCAGTGGGTTCAACGTCACATTTTCCCCCCTATGTATTATATTCTCTCTTCTAGAGATGATTATTTGGAATGATGTTAAGGAAAAGAAGTCCTTAGGGGAAAAGAGGTTTCATAGGACTTCTGCCAGGTTTTTTTCTTTGGTCATTGTGATTCCTTTGAACTTGAAAATTCACTTTTTTAGCCAAAATATGATTTATTTCAAATATTCCTATTTTCTGTCAGATTTCTCACAACTTTAAAGTTCATGCTTGTTTCCATTTATTTTAATGTAAAACAGGTATATTCATTGAGTTGATGGCAGCTTTATATGATATATAAAATTTTATATCCATCTGCCAACTGTATGACAATTGAAGATAGTATAATACATTGCAAAATATTTTGCATTTTTCCTTAGTTGCTTGCCAACTGACTAACAGACAATTGCATTAGCTTTATCTAAGTCCTTTTTTTTCTTCTTTCATAATGGGACTAAGTTTTATTATTTTTTTTTCACTTAGTACTTACACATTGGACATTCATCCTCTGTCAAGACAAAGTAAACAACTAAAGAAATAATCCAAATAATTGACAGAAACTAAGTTTTCATTTTTAAATACCTTAAGCTATATAGAGTGCTTGCACATATCATACATTCATAATATATAATATATATGTGTCCGTAAAGTCATGGTGCACTTTTGACAGGTCACAGAAAAGCAACAAAAGACGATAGAAATGTGAAATCTGCACCAAATAAAAGGAAAACTCTCCCACTTTCATACCTATTCAGTGCAGTTCACTGTGGGCTCACGTACAGATTTTTTAGGTCTCCTTAGGTAGCTATCCCATATAGCCTCTACAGACTCGTTACTGACTGATGGCCTACCAGAACGGGGTTTCTCCACCACACTGCCGGTTTCCTTCAACTGTTCATCCCACCGAGTAATGTTATTCCTATGTGGTGGCGCTTCATTATAAACGCTCTGATATTCACATTGCACTTTGGTTATGGATTCGAATTTAGCGAGCCACAGAACACACTGAACTTTCCTCTGTACCGTCCACATCTCAACTGGCATGGCTGTGGGCTGCTCCGCTGTATACACGGTGTTACGTCATCATCTGCGCATGCGCACATGCTGCCACATCATCCTACAGAAACTGGGAGGGTTTTCCTTTTATTTGGTGCAGATTTCACATTTCTATCATCTTTTGTTGCTTTCCTGTGACCGGTAAAAAGTGCACCATGACTTTACAGACACACTGTATAATATATAATATTATAATATATTTATTAAATAAATTACTCCATGCCTGCTGGTCTGGCTTTAGCAGTTGTAACTAAAATGTAGATTATAGAAAAAATTAACAAGGATTTAAGACCTAAAATAGAGGGAAAAAAGTTTTTTTAATTACATTGAATTATCTCTTATTTTCCCTTCTCCTTCCCTACCCTTTTTTTTTTTTTTTATAAAGAAAATAACCTAGAAACGGACTTAAAAGAATTAGACCACTGTTTTTTTTTCCAGGAAGACAAAAAGTATACGTGGTCTTAAATTCTAGAATAAAATTAAAGAAGTCAGTGGATGGGTAACTTTTATTGCAGTTTATGGCACTTATTACTGGTCTCACACTGAGTCTGTTTCTAAGTAGACTGAATATAAAATGTTGCCTTTTTAAAAAATACATTAGTGTTAACATTGTTTGAAAATCTTGGAATCATTTGGGGAAAATAATATAAACATCGGTAAGTATTTATAAGTGATTTATTACCCTCAAATCTCTCTTGGAAACTTCTTTTCTAACCAAAACTAGAACTCTGTGTGTGTGTGTGTGTGTGTGTGTGTGTGTGTGTACATATACATTTATATATATTTCCACAAATAAGAATAACTATTATTACTTGATAATTTTTCTTAAAATATTTATTTTCTTAGTTCTCTTAGAATTTTGTTCTTTAATAATTTTGCCTACTATAGTTAGCTCCAGAGTTGTGTCTAATTACCAAAGTAAGAAGACTCTTATTAAACTTAATAGCCTACAAGGACCAGAATCTAGTCAACTAAACAAACAATAAAATTTGTGCAGCTGACAGTCAATAACCTGAAATAGATGAAGAATATTCTCAACTGTCTGACACAACCTTGGATGGAGAACTTATCTGGTGAGTTTAATTACAAACCCGATTGTGAACTGCTTTGAAAGGTATTTATCCGGCCAGGGCACACAGGAGAAGCGCCCATTTGCTTCTCCACCCCTCCGCCGCGCTTTCCTCTCTGTCTCTCTCTTCCCCTCCCGCAGCCAAGGCTCCATTGGAGCAAGGATGGCCCGGGCGCTGGGGATGGCTCTGTGGCCTCTTCCTCAGGCGCTAGAGTGGCTCTGGTCGCAACATGGCGACGCCCAGGATGGGCAGAGCATCGCCCCCTGGTGGGCAGAGCGTTGCCCCATGGTAGGCGTGCCGGGTGGATCCCGGTCGGGCGCATGTGGGAGTCTGTCTGACTGTCTCTCCCTGTTTCCAGCTTCAGAAAAAAGGAAAAAAAAAGAAAAAAAAAGAAAGGTATTTATTTTAAAACCATATGCAGTTCATTATTAAAAGTTATTAAAGAGCCTGACCAGGCAGTGGCACAGTGGCTAGAGCATCAGATTGAGACACAGAGGACCCAGGTTCAAAACCCCAAGGTCACCGGCTAGAGCATGGTCTCATCTGGCTTGAGTGTGGGCTCACCAGCTTAAGTGGGGGGTCGGTAGCTTGAGTGTGGGATTATAGAAATGACCCCATCGTCACTGGCTTGAAGCCCAAGGTTGCTGGCTTGAGCAAGGGGTCTCTTACTCTGCTGGAGCCCCTCAGTCAAGGCATATATGAGAAAGCAATCAATGAACAACTAAGATGCCACAATGAAGAACTGATGCTTCTCATCTCTCTCCCTTCCGTCTGTCTTCCTTTTCCTAACTCTCTGTCTCTGTCAAAAACAACAACAACAAAAAATATGATGGAGATTTCTGTTACATTTTTTTAAGCCACTGATTGGAGCCCAGCTTGTTAAAGGAATTCTTTATAACCCATAAGGAAGAATATAGAGAAACTTCTCAGGATCAACAAATTAAAGGCTTTTTAGTGTTGATAACACATATAGCAATTTTAGTTTTCCATAGAAGAGCATAAGAACCATCACTGCTCTTTGAGTAAAATCAATTAAAGCCAATACTGGGTATAAAATGCTCAAAATGCTTCTTCTGCTTTTCTTTATTTTCAAGGACCAAAAAGAAATGAGAATAAACTTAGTGTAAGTCAGAAACAAAGAATTTGAAATTCTGCAGTACAATTTTTGCTCAAATATAATGACTAGATAATAAAAATGGAAAAATAAAAGGTCAATGTATTGAATTGTCAGTTATCTGAATGAGACATCACAATAGCATCAGCAGGTGATTGGGTTGGATCCCAGATGGTACTGATTGAAGAGATGGCATCCTCCACACAAATCAGGAGTGATTTAGTTGTCTATTTTTCTCATCTTCTTGACTTAGTGAATATGGAAAATAGTCAATCCAGATTTCAGAAACCGTCACAGATTCTTTGATGATAAGGCATCTGAACTAACTGACCAATAAATGCATCAGTAGTCTTGCCTGAAAAACCCAGCAGTAGTGATGGGGGCCACAGCAGCAACTGCAGGTCACACTGGGATGTTTGAGATACCGCAGGGCTCACAGGTATCGAAGAAGGGTTAGTCAACCTGAAATACCATGGCTACTGTAGATGAAGTTTATCTTTAGTTAGAAAAGGATCCTCACATTGTTATTGTAATACTTTGGTTTATTGATGGTTTTAATCATAATGTCTTTGAGATGTAGTATTATTACTTTCTTTTTTAGTGAGGGGTGGGTAGGGACAGACAGGAAAGGAAAGAGACAAGAAGCATCAACTCACAGTTGCAGCACTTTAGTTGTTCATTGATTGCTTTCTCATATGTGCCTTTACCAGGGGTAAGAGGGGGGCTACAGCTGAGCCAGTGACCCCTTGCTCAAGCCAGTGACCTTGGGCTCCAAGCCAGTGACCTTTGGGCTCAAACCAGCAACCATGGGATCATGTCTATGCTCCCACACTCAAGCCAGTGACCCTGCACTCAAGCCAGATGAGCCCATGCTCAAGCTGGAGACCTTGGGGTTTTAAACCTGGGTCCTCAGCATCCCAGGCTGATGCTCTATCTACTCTGCCACTGCCTGGTGGCAGTGCTATTTTTTCACCTATAAATACTGCCTGTGACATCATTTTTGTGTACAATGTTAAACTGGAATTTTCAAAAGCATATCCTATGCCATTCTAAAAATGACATAGGAAATCATTTTATCTCTTATTTAGTCTCCAAGTAGCCACATCTCTTGTTGGCTGGTGTAGGTTCTTCTGCTGAAGTAGTTTTAGGGATAAATAGAAAGAAATATAACATCAGGAATGGTCCATGCTATAAGTGTGTCCAAGAGCATGTTTTCCAAAGCACAGTAGGTGAAATGTACGCATTTAGTCAGAAGAAGCTATGCTATGCTGTTGTAACAAACCAAACAGTTTAAGATAACATATGTTTAGTTTCTGCTCATATAAAGTTGGCTATGAGTCTGGACACTATCCCTAGTGTGGTGATTCAATAATCCAAGACGCTTTAACTTCATGGTCCCACCATTCAACATACAGCTTCTTCCTTTGCTGTAGAAAGAACTTGAAAGAGACAGAATTACTTAGAAGAATTTCAGTGCCTCAGGCCAGATGTGACATCACTTTTGCATGCATTTATTTAGTTAAAATGAGCCAAACTGCCAAGGGGCTGGGAAGTGGTTTTCCATCTCTCTCTCTTTCTCTCTCTCTCTAGAGAGAGAGATCTCAGTACATAGCTTGTAGCTTGTATGTATAGAAATGGCATTCATAACATTTATTCCAACATGAACATTTAATGATGTGCATTTTGTATGCTAATGAAATGGGATATATATATATATATATCCCATTTTTTAGTGAGGGGTGGGTAGGGACAGACAGGAAAGGAAAGAGACAAGAAGCATCAACTCACAGTTGCAGCACTTTAGTTGTTCATTGATTGCTTTCTCATATGTGCCTTTACCAGGGGTAAGAGGGGGGCTACAGTGCCTCAGAATGGAAATCCTTGAAGCCATTAGTTAGTACTGCCTTCTACAATATGTGAGCTGATTTTAAGCGGCACAGAGATAACCTTTTACAATGTTTGCTGTTTTTCACATATATTTGTGAAAAATATAAGCAGCACATCAAGCCTATGAGGAAATACTTTCATTTTAGTTCATTTAAGTTAAATTTTAATTGCAAATGCTATGCTATTATGATAAAAATGGTGAAAATGGTAAACAGATTTTTAATGTTTATATAGCACTAGCCTAAAGGAATCACAGTAAAACTCAAATTTTAATACATGCAACTTGGCAGTCTGGGAGTATGGGGTGGGGCACAGGAATCTACTTTTTTAACAAGTACCCCACAGAATTCAGCCCACATAATGCAGAAGCACATACTAGGAGTTATTTCAGAGGCCAGCTGCAGTTACAACTGGGAAGCATTGGGGAATCAATGGCAGAAGCCACCGTGGGAGAACCTGGGGCTACTGAGGGGTATCGACTCCCCTTCCTCTCACTACCAGACTGAGTTGCTCTTCATACATTGTTGTGACACTAGCAATTAAGGGGTAAGATTTGGAATGAGACATTTGACCTTCCAGGGAATATCTTGAGAACTGGCATTTCCCGTCTCACCTGGTTTTTATATAATCTAATGTATTCAAACTGGTAGTCTAGCTCTTCTCAAATCAAATTCGATAATATCAACAGGTATCCTTGCTAGTACCAAGGCTCTTGTTCACTAAAGCTCTTCATTCACTGTTGGTGGCAAATCAGTTTGTTTTGTTTTTTGGTTATTTGTTTTCCATTTCTATGATTCCCAATGATACCTAGAAATCTTCCCTAAGCAGGGTGGCTTTGATATCCTGATTTGTTTATAATTGTCTTAGTTTGCATATAATTATGAATAAAAGGCTCTTTCACTCTCAAAAATGTCTCATTTGGATGATGAATTATATGGTTACCCTGCTTCTGAGAGTTCTTGTTTTATTTTATGATGTGAATGACAGCTTTGGAATCAAAGACTTCATTCTACTGCCATTGGCTAAAGCCACATGGATAGCTCTGGATGGCTATTTGTTTTTTTTAATAGTCATTTTTTGACATCATCTCTATGTTTTCTGTGGGCTAGAGAGAAAGTAGAAGAATCTAGAGGAGGGGTCCCCAAACTTTTACACAGGGGGCCAGTTCACTGTCCCTCAGACCGTTGGAGGGCCGGACTATAAAAAAAACTATGAACAAATCCCTATGCACACTGCACATATCTTATTTTAAAGTAAAAAAACAAAATGGGAACAAATACAATATTTAAAATAAAGAACAAGTAAATTTAAATCAACAAAGTGACCAGTATTTCAATGGGAACTATGGGCCTGCTTTTGGCTAATGAGATGGTCAATGTCTGGTTCCATATTTGTCACTGCTAGCCGTAACAAATGATATGACGCTCTTCTGGAGCTGTAACGCATGTGTCCCACATCACTGGAAGTAGTGCTGTACGTGAGTCTCGCGGCGCTTTGCGGTGCCGCCACATACAGTACTCCAGGAGCACAGGATGCATCTGCATCCTCTCATTGACCACCAGTGAAAGAGGTGCCCCTTCCAGAAATGTTGCGGGGGCCGGATAAATGGCCTCAGGGGGCCGCATGCGGCCCGTAGGCCGTAGTTTTGAGACCCCTGATATAGAGGAATTAAAGTGAATAAGCAATGACACTGATGATGGAGGGTAAACCAAAGCACATTTTGAGAAACACAAAGGAACTCATTACTCTGGCATGTGACACATTGTCTTATTAACCCAATATCAAAGATAGTATGGAAAACTGAAGATGAGTCTCAGTACATAGAAATGGCATTCATAATATTTATTCCAACATGGTCATTTAATGATGTGCATTTTGTATGCTAATGAAATGGGATGCATCTTACATTGCCTCAGTTCCATAACTGATTTAGGATAGACACTGTAATTTTAGGCAGAATTTTAGTTGTATGAGAGTAGCCATATATATGTAATAAAAATTAAATGCATTATATTTACTTTTCTAGAATCCTACCACTAGATAATACATGTAAAAGCTGCTATTTACTTTCTAGTTACTTCGGTTCTGGAAGAAAATGAAAGAGGACTCCAAAGGTACAGTATATCACATTTACAACCACCTCTAGCTCTGTAGCTCATCAGACTGGCTTTTAAAATATGCAAGTGCCTACTGGGACCACCCCAGGTTGAAACTCTCTAAATACTTCATGTTGTTTTACTGTTAAATAATGTTTAGAAGTTTGTTATCTTTTGTAGACCTTGGAAATCTAATTATTTATAATATCCAGTGACATTTACATTTTGCTAAATATACTCTGCTTGTAATAGAATGTTTCATGCCTAGGAAAATGAGTAGGGAATGCCTAGCTCTACATTTGCTTATATATAATGCTTATATATAACCTGCATTATTTTTGTAATAATCACATGATTTAAAAAACATAACTCTCAAAAAGTGCCCTAAAATCATTATCATTTAAAATAGAGTATAAGAAAAGGTTATCATAGTTGAAATTTGTTTACCATTTAACTCTCAACTAGCAAGTCAAATATCTATTTAAGTTTATTGGTATCTTAAAATATATAATACTGTTCATTTCCATGCCAACAGCTACAGAGTGTTTGGTTTAGTTTTTGAGATTGATTGAAAGTAGATTGTAAAGTTGACCTATTGTGTTATTTACACAAAGTAGTGTCTAGGAAAATAAACTCTGAAAGTGCATAGCAGTTGAGTCCTAAGATATTTCACATCCTGTGTTTTCTAATACCTGCTTTACTGGGGTCTGTTGGATAGAGAATCTCAACTTTACCAGTTATGTTACCTAAGAGAAAATTCCTTGAAAACTTAATTATTCTTAAATTTGGCATAAAATTTATAAATTGGTTTTTACTTGATTTGAAGAATTTGCCTCAGCAAAATAATTCATTAGCTCTAACACATCTATGAAACAGAGATAACTCTTTTTTTTCAGTTCTTGAAACACACTTCCCTTAACAGAATTAAAAAATAACATTTGTCAGATGTAATCAATATGAAGAGCCATAAATGTGAAAAAAAATTTTTTTTCAGTGGAAACTAAAAAAATCAATTTGGGGATTAGATGGTGACAAATTAATTATGTAAAACGAATTTGTATTTATTAAGGGTTATTCTTGGTTACTCAGCATTTAAAAGCCTTCCCCAGACACAACATTCTCTCCTGTTAAAGAGTAAAATAATCAGCCTACTATATCCCATTCTCCGTCCTGAATGCCCCTTCCCATCTCTGCGCGGACATTCCGCCGGCTGAGTGACGCTGGCGGCGGTGCTGGGAGGCGGTGTGAGCGGGGCACGTGCACCAGAAACACTTCCTAGAAACAGCAAGTACGCGGCTCAACCCTGCCTGAACTTTCGCTGTAAACACAGCTCGCTGACAGCACCGCATCCCTGCTGGGTGGATCCTGCAACTCCTAGAGGGAATGGCACATCTTGTTTTTAATTAGCAAGGTGAAAGGTGAATGGAAACTAGCTGTTTGGCAAGTCCGTGCAAGAGGCGGACTTTGAGAAGATTCTCTGAGCAGGAGAGGGGAGCTCCGAGGGAGGAAGGCAGTGCGTGTGCTCCGGGGCTTTTTCCTGAATGAACCGCTTGCAGAAGTGACTGAAAACCAGTTTCCTCCTGAATCTCCCGAGGAGAGTGCAGGACATGACTCTGAAGACTCACTCCTTGGAATGTCCTTCTGGTCCCGGCTTATAAACAACTGTCGCGAGGAAAGAAAGGTTTTACATATCTAAATACTGCCTGACAAATGGCACTCTGGGACTGTGCTTTCTGATGACAACGCGTTCGATTTCTGACAAAGCCTCTCCCACGCTGCCCTTGGAAGGGAGTCCTAAGTAAAACTCAAACCCGCCTGAAATTGAGGATCGGAGGGCTGGGTCGGTGAGCGGCAGCATGGCATCGGCGGGGTACGTTCTCACCTGGCTGCTGTGGGGTTACCTGCTGGAGCTCTGGACGGGAGGTCACACAGCTGATACCGCTCACCCCCGGTTACGCCTGACACATAAAGGTAGGTCAGCTTTTCAGAGCCTTTCGTTAAAAATAAATGAATAAATAAATAAATAAATAAATAAATGAAGTCCTTCAACATAGATCTTTGGTCTCCAAAGACCCTTAAAATGCACCTGAAATTTTTTTTTTTTGCAAAGCTGACTTAAGATTCTAAGTCTAATTAATATGTCATACTTGCCAGAGATGAAGGTAGTGCAGATTCACGTGTTAAATTACAGATGTGATTTTTGTCTTGTAAATATTATGTTTTATTAGTGAGAAGTTTACTCATTAGCAGACACAGCAGAAGATGGTAAAAATCAGGGTGTTAATAGCCTTGCAGGGCTGAATCCACCAAGTTGTCAGTTGGTATTTAAATAACAATTTAAGGACACAAGGCTGTTGGGGAAGGGCTTATAGGGTGCAACTGGTATTTTGTTTTGTGTTGTCCATAATGAGGATGAGAGTAGAACAAAATTCCTGAGAAGCAAAAAGACTCCTTACTCAAGATAACAAAGTGATCACCATCTAATTAAAATGACTAACAACTGAAACAAATCAGCTTTTTTGTTGAATTATTAGAATTCTTTTATATGTTGCAGAAAATATCCAATTTATTAGCAAGCCTTGTAAACTGCTATATATTGATTAAAATATTAGATACTATTAATTAGCATGTGTTCTTTTTAATGTAAATTCATATTGCTTACCTGCTGATCTGTCTATTGGAGTGCTTAAATATTTTATTCTGCAACTGTGTCTTTTTAAAGCAACATTTCTAATACTGTGGATATTTAAAAAATAGATTTCCTATAACACTGCCCAGTAAGTAATATGACATTAAATTTGTAAAGTATTTAAAATATAGAACTTAGCATTAGTATACATAATTTGATTTGTGAAGATGAATTACGTTGTGTCAAAATGCATATTTCTTAGAAGTAATGATTAAATATACCAAAATGTAGAAATTTGATATGATGAAATATGAATAAATAATGATATCAGGAAAAAAACATAATAAATGGATTGTTTTTCTTATGTAGACAAGTGGGTAAGCTGTCAGCTTTGGCATACTGCCATTCTGCTGTGCCTGGAATTAACCTTTTATACCTCATTAGCAGGGTTCTTGTTTTTTGATAGATCAATATCAATACGTATTTAAAGATATCTCATATTAATATCTCCTTAGAGGGCTTATAATTTGGTCAGAGAATACCAAAACTCTCTACCACAATAAAATGTTATGCATAATATAGTTATCAGGCTCACCTTCACTAAATGTTTCTCCATGAAAGGAATACCTAGAACTGATTTTATGAGTTGCGTTAAATGGTGTGGGAGTAGAACTGCTAGTAGCTATGTGTACACTGGACTGAAAACTCCTACAAGATTTCCCTTTGGCTTTATTGGCACTAGCTGAAAATGTGCAACATGGTGCTCTTATACAAAGAGAGTATAGAGTTACCTGAAAGTGGAATGTTCTCACTTGTGCAGTTCAGTTCGCAGAGTCAGCTAAGAGAGCATACTGTACATGCAACCTGAAGCAGCAAATATCTCCTGCACCACTGCTGCCTCCGTGAGAGGCCAGAGCAGGACTGTGCAGTCCTGTTAATGAACTTAGAAAGAGCCCTGTTGGTCAAATAAGTTTGTAAATATGATGTTTGCTCGCTTATAGTTTGCTTTGTGTGGGGGGGACAGGCTGTAAGCAGGCAGGGTTGTTATAGCCTAAGGCTTAGTTTTAAGACTAAGCCCTTCCCACCCTAAGTGACTTTGTATCAGAGACTTCCTTGTTTGTATATTGGATTAAAGGTTTTGATTTCTACACTATAAAGTGGGGCAGACCGGGAGCTAACTCTCTCTCTCTCTCAGTTCCTGAGATTAGCATTAGAGAGGAGAGCAGAGAAAGGCCACGTGGAAGAGAAGAGAAGCAGCCAAGATGGCTGAGTGCTGAAGGGGAAGCCAGTTTGTGCAGAGTTTGTGCAGAGAGAAGGAGATGGGAAATAGAGGTGAATAAGGCTGGTGAGGTAGAAACCTTTGATGCTAGGAAACTCGAATAAGTCAGCGGCTTTGGGAGCCCTGAATGGAAAGAGAAGTGTTTTCCCACTGTGTGTATTTCTTGCCTGCTGGGTGCAAGCTAGGATGAAGATGATGGCCACCAGTTTTTGTTTCATTACTGTCTGTCTGAATCTAATGTGAACCTGCATGGGCCAGGCGGCTGTGATGGTGGCCGTGGCAACTGGCTTTACAAGCCCATTTACCTTTGTATACTCTGAAATTCGATGGGCATTTAGAGGTATCCAAAAACACGGGTAGCATATTTTAGAGTATAACCCTTTGCTATCTTAAATGATACCAGAAATGGAAAAATTTCAGTAGTTGTTGAATTAGGTGGTTAAAATTCTAAACAAATGCATGCTCCTTCAGAAAAAGAGGCACTAGATATAAGTAATGTAGCATCTCTGCACTGCTCCCAGACCCCCTCCTTACAGTTGGCCTATTGCGTTCTTCCAAGGATTCATTTCATAGCTGTGGTCTGTGGGAGAAGGATGAGCATTTTTCCTATATCTCCCGTTATCAGGATGATATTTGAGACCACAAGCCTAGTGTTTCTTCCCAAAGAGTCATATACAAAGCTTGAGTTAAATTTTATAAAAATATGGTCCAAAAATAAAGAAAAAGCTTAAGAATTCTCTTTTCCTCTCTCCTCTATACATCTCTCTGTTAGGCAGCGGCATCTTCTTAAGCAGAGCTTGAGAAGACACCATTAGGGTGGAAAGGGCAAAGGCAGAGAAGGAGGGAGACAACGCGAAGAGTTGGTAACAGACTTGGAGCCTCTTCGTTCTTACTTCCCACTGCCCTCTACCCACAGTGGGAGGAAGTTGAATTCCTTCCTCTTCTTCCTAAATGTCTGCTCAACTTCAATTTTAAGCAAAAATGCTAACATAGAGCAAGGCTAGTGGATAAGAGGCTAAGATATTTACTCTTGGGGCAATTCATGTATCTTCTAATGTATTTTATAAGACAAGTGGGGTTAACAAATAAAGACATAGCAAAAATGAAAATGGCAAGGTTTTTGTTCTGCTCTGTAAGAGTTTTCAGTAAAGATATGAGTTGAGATTAACTATGTCAGGCAAGCATTTAAAAGTTCATGGATATTTAAGAATTATAGTCAGCTTTATAGCCAGTACCCTAAAGAGGGTAATATTGGTATGATTAATACAAATTTATTATATCCTACCCCAAGAATTTTCTTGAAAAAATAGCTATAATTCTTATGACAAAAATGAAGGCAAGAGGGAAGAAAGGGAGAAGAGTCCTGGTGGATTTAGCCACTTCCTCTGTTGATGTCTGTTCTCTCCTTATCTTTCACCATCCTGCATTAATGAGGTTGCAGGGAAGCAAAAATAACCTTCTTGATAATGGAGCTCAAAGAAGAAAACAACAAAGGAGCAAAGCCCCATGTCATAGAAGAAACCCCAGTGCATGTGGAAAACCCCAGAAATTCAATCAAGGAAGCTTGGCAGATGGGGTGGTGTTCAAAGTCCCAATAAAGAATGACACAGTCCTAGAAGCCAAGAAAGAATGGCTGCTTTAGCGGAGGGTGTTCTCCCAGGATGTGTGTTGAAAAGATAGCTAAATAAAGGCATGGATATGGCAGAAGATCATTCCTAAAATATATTGCCATTATAAATGTAGATTTGAGCATCAAATATATATCCACACATATAGCAAGTGGGATAGAAAGTGTTAGTCTATGTGGATATTATCAGCATTTAATACAGATTTGTCATGGTTCAGAGAGCTCAGAATTTGAAGTCAGAGGTCTCTCTACTCCAGCTCAAGTCTTTCCACTTATACTAGCAGTAATTGTGTGTCAATTTCCTTAATTCAAAAATAGGGATAGTAGTGGTACTTTCTCTGTATATCTTACTGGGTTTTTGGAGAGAGTCAAATGGAGCAACCATATCTCTGAAAGCACTATATAACCTAAAAATTACATTATTAATGTTTCCTGGAAACTGCTATAAACTGAGGAGGTTGAAATGTGTCCTAAAGAGAAAAAAACCCTCGGAATTGGCATGAGTTTGGATATCAATAAGTGCTAAGATAATGCTAATGTAGAAGACAGAAGCAGTTGGTCTTAATTAGCATAAAATGTATGGTTTATCTTGATAGATTGCATGCACTCCAAATCCCATTTTCTATACTTTTGACCTTTAGTTATAATAATTTAAAAGATGTTTATTCACCTATGTGTTTTCCAGGATTCGCAGCCAATATTTTTTGCTATAAAAATGTGCATATATTAATTTATTACACATTCACTTTATACCATACATTTTAGATTTTTTTTCCATTTATATAGAAAAAAATGAGATAGAGTTTTAGAAGAGCATTATATATAAGTTTGGAACGATCATCCTGGAGGCTATGGTATTTATTTTATATCTAGGACAAATAAAACAGAGGCAGCTACTGAGCCAGTTTTTCCTGACCCAGATCACAGCTTTGGTTCTTCAGCCAGTAACTAGGTATTATCAATAGTGACATTAGTCACACATCCCTGTGTGATTAGTAAATAAAAACTGGTCATAAGGCATGACTCATAAAGAAAGTATTTAAAACAGGACACAGGAGTAAATACAAACAAGCCCAGATCTCCATTAGGGAGAATCAGTGAATATTAAGTTGTGGATTAATTAAGAAACAGTTTATATATATTTTTAAAGAACCACTGGGTAAGATGAAGAAAGTGATTACAATATATTTTGTTGATTTTGGTTTACTCAGAATATACTTTCTGTAGAAGAAGTCTACATAAGGATTTTAGATAGTACTATTCTTTGTATATTTATATTTGTTATAGACAAATATTGTCCATGCATCACAGAAGTGTATCTGGATATACAAAAGTCCCTGAATGGCTCTGTGACTATTTTGGTTCTTATCTGGGTGTTGTGTATTACACTGGAAAAAACAGTTACCCTTTATAATAGAAATAGAGTGGAGGAAGGTTGGCGCTAGGAAAAGCAGTAAGTGGAATTTATAAATGACCTGGGCCAATTTTGTACTGAATAATAATTTAGTTGTGTAAAGTTATTTCTTAAACATTTTGTGAGGACAGCGTTCCATACATAATAATCATACTTTCTTGACTATCCAATATATGCACCAGTCATATTGTGTTGCAATATTATTATTTTTCTGACCATGTTAGGTTTGTTATTTAGCCTAACAACATTTCATAGAGAGGGCCTCCCTTCTGTCTGGGATGAGATCACTTGGAGGCCTCAGTTCTATGACCACATAAGGCACCAAACATCAAATTAGTCATTGCTGATAAAAATTATTATTAACTACGGGTTGAGCCAGTTTTATTACATCAGGACATCTACTGGAATCATCAGAGGAAGTCCTTAGTGGGAGAGCATGCAAAGACTCACTCCTTTATCTTGATGTGTAAAATTAGTCTGTGCTTTAGTAGAGGAATTTAGTCTGCAGGAATCCAGAAATGGTACTTTGCATCTATGCATGCCCCATCATACATATCTACTGCAGAGTTAAAGTGGTCTTGTAAGTACATTGTCAAAAAAATTAAAACATAACTGAAACTATACCACTTAAACATTTTCTAAAGGTGCAGAATGAAGAGTTGGATTATTTTCTTGGTTTCAATAGGCAAGGCCAAATGTTAGTAGTAGTCTTTGGCACAACATCTTCCAGTGTAGAATTTTATTATATAAATTATACAAAGGATTGTGATTATTTTAGTAATGTATTTCTTCAGTGTGGTTTTAAATAACATTTAAAGCATAAGATGAACTATCAATGTTATTAGTTATTTCTTACACTTGAGCAAGCGTTCTTTTTTTTTTTTTCTTTTTAAGTGAGACAGGTGAGGTAGAGACAGAATCCTGTAGGTGCCCCATTGGGATCCCCCTGGCAACCCATCTCTTGGGCCAGTGCTTAAATCAACTGAGCTATTTTTAGTGGAGCTCACTAGCTCAGATCTAAGGAGCAATGCTATCGTCAGTGCCTAGGGCCAACCCTCAAACCAGTCAAGCTACTGGCTATGAGAGGGTAAGAGAGAGAGAAGAGGGGAAAAGGAGGGATAAAGAAGCAGATGGTTACTTCTCTTGTGTGCCCTGATTAGGGAATCGAATCCAGGATGTCCATATGCCCGGCCAATGCTCTACCCGCTGAGCAAACCTTCCAGGGCCAGTATTACTCTTTGTACTCATGATATGGATGATGACAAGATGATATTTTATAGGCCAGATTTTCTGGACTATGAATGAAAATGATATGTTAATACCATATTTGGCCTAGCAGTGCAGTCTCTAATACTGGGAGAACATTTTGTGTCAAAGAATGTGGTGATTTCAAGAACCGAAATGTCTGTGGAATTAAAAATTTGATTTCCTATGGCCATGGTGGTGGCCAAGGCAATGGATGATTCAAGAAGTTTTCAGCCTGCCTTACTCCTAATGGTGAGTACAGGATATTCCCACCACGTGGCCCCATTATCCTGGTAATATTGCCTCCACTACTAGTATGGAGGGGGAAAAAAGAGAGAGAGAGATAAATCCATGATTTGCCTGATATCTGAGGTTTAGAAATCTGTTTCCACTTCTATTCCTGGTAACCAGACTGTCAGCTCTCACTGCTCTGTGCTCAAGGATTTAGCTCGTAGCCTTGCTACAGTACACACAGAAAAGTAGCTAGGCTCAGGTGTTACATACCAGACACTCACATTCTAATTTTAATGGCCTAAAGACTCTAGTCCTGGGGAGAAGCATACCTAATGTGAATCTTCCTTCTGGCTGTGTGACCTGAGCAAGTTCTTTTCTGAGTATGATTTTCTCATCTTTAAAAATGGGGTAATCTATAACTTGCAGCACCCTGAAAGGATTACACGGGATAATACAATTTAATGCGGCAAATACTTTACCCTTAGGAAGCTTTCCATAAGGTATTCAATGAATTAGAAGAGGTTCAGAGAGAATCAGCCTATTCTGCTTGGCCTTTTTATTCTAAAAGCAATCCTGAGTTAATTATTCATTTATAACTTAAAACAAGGAGAGATCCTTAACCATCAGTTTTTTACTTGAAAGCAAAGACTTTTCTTTTATAAAACCCAGCTCCTATCAGAATTGATTACTAGAAAGAACAAGGGATACTGGTGTCTCTGATGTTTGTTAAGTTACTGTAGAATTTTATTGATGATTTAAAAGAAGTTAGAACTTTGTCTGATGGAACCTTGGAGACAGCAGGCTAAAGCCACAAAATAAACAAGTTACTAACAAAGGTAATTGTAGTCCCAGCTTTGTGGAGCACAAAAGAACTAATATTACTAAGGCCAGACCACACTGTCAGAAGTTAAACTAAACAGTGTCCTCTAAAGCATCTACCCACCCAGCATGTGTTGTTTGCTTTGAAAGTGAAAGAATTCTTTCTGCTCCACCTTTCCCTGGACTGGACAAACAGGTAAGACGTCTGGTGTAGGGAACCTACCCTGACACTTAGTAGATGTTTAATAAATACTATTCAGTGGATATATGAATACAATAAAATTATTCAGAGCAATGTTTTTAAAGGAATATCTGATGGGGGTGGGGTGGGTGAGGAGTACCAAGGAAACTACGGAATCCAGAACAACTATTTACGGCTCCTTTGGTAAAACATACATTAGGGGAAAGGCTGGGGCTTTGAAATTGACTTTCCTTCTCATTTTTTAAGACTTGGTTTCTTTGAGACATTTGAGGCTCACAACAAAATGAAGAAGAAGGAATAGATGTCCCAGATAACTCTGCCCTCACACATACACAGCCTCCCCATCACAACAGTCCCCACCTAAACGATGCATACCACGAATGAATCCACCCTGACATCTCTCTCTCTCTCTCTTTTTTTTTTTTGGTATTTTTCTGAAGATAGAAGCAGGGAGGCAGTCAGACAGACTCCCGCATGCGGCAGACCAGGATCCACCTGGCATGTCCACCGGGGGGCGATGCTCAGCCCATCTGGGGATTGCTCTGCTGCAGCTTGCGCTATTCTAGTGCCTGGCCATGGAGCCACCCTCAGCGCCCGGGCCAGCTTTGCTCCTGTGAATCTTTGGCTGCAGGAAGGAAAGAGAGAAATGGAGAGAAAGGAGAGGGGGAGGGGTGGAGAAGCAGAAGCTTCTCCTGTGTGCCCTGACTGGGAATCGAACCCGGGACCTCCACACGCCAGGCTGACACTCTACCATTGAGCCAACTGGCCGGAGCTCCCTGACACGTCTTAATAACACAAAGTCCATAGTTTATCTTAGGATTTGCTCTTGGAGGTGTACATTCTGTAGGTTTGGACAAATGTATGATGATGTGTACCCATCTTGTCAGTAACATACAGGGTGTTTTCATTGCCCTTTTAAGAAGCCTGTCTGTTCCACACATTGAACACCCAGCACCACCCTCTGACAGTGACTGATGTCAATCTACTCTCTGCTGCTCTTATTCCTGGGTGTTGGCCACAGTCCCTTTTTTTTATTATCACCTCATTCTCTGATGTCACCACCCCTCTTTGTCTTTTTCTCCTCCTCTATTTCTTTTCCAGATAGATATTTCTATTTCTTCCTCACTTTAAACCAGCAGTGGGAAAAAAACATATTGTTAGTGAATGATATGTATTTATTGGTCTCAGATTGCCTTCAACATTTCATTTCTGTTGTCTAATTCAATGAATGGGAAACATGACATTTAAATTTTTTTAAAATTTAATTATACTCATTAGGCACTCAAAACTTGTTGAGATTCATGACTTAGGAGATGAAATATTAAAATAAATAGCTTACTAGCTACCTGGAACTTGCCTCTTTGTCTAGCCTATTTTTCTAGTGCAAAGCTGATGCTCCCAGGCACTGTGGGACTGGGGCTGAAGAGGAAGGAGTCAGGGTGCTGGACAGGAGGAAGCAGTGTTTGCATCCATGCTGTGGCTAAACCCAAGCTCAGTGTAAGTTAGAACGATATTGATGTAAACCTGTCCATTTCCATGCAGTTTTGGCTTGTTTTCTCTGAGTTTTTAGTTTTAATTTATTGAAACCAGAATGAATAGGGGTTTTTATTCACAGGACAGCCCAAACCAGCAAGCATAAGTCACAGTGGTGATTTTAGGTGTTTGGACCAGTTTCAGAACCAGAAAAGAATAGCAGCAAAGAAAATGGGAATAGAACAGGAGGAAAATAGAGGTCAGTTGGGGACACCGCCTTTGCCTTCCTGACCAAAGCCCTCCCAGGAAATAATGGGAACTGAGGAGCTTTAAATTCAAAGCTCAAGATACACTGGGGTACTGCAGTCAAAGAGGCTGACAGCATGGCGTGTAGCTATTTATGCCTCCTGATTGCTTTTTTCCTAACCCCGAGTCAAAAAGTTTTTAATGGACTATGATTTCTGAAATCCTTTCAATTCTGGAAAAGTAGGACTCTTTTTCTTTCCTTGCCAGACCTCCCAGTGTGGCTAATTTCTCCAAAAATACTTTTGGATATTTTGTTAGCATGTCCTAGGGGAAAAAGTATGGGTACACAATTTGGAAATCCTGGGTTTGAATCCACAGTGTGGCCTATCTTCTGCTGCAGTTTTCTACATTGAACTTCTGAGGCTGATGGCACTGGCTTCCTGTTTCGTGTGATTGTTTTAGGAGATGTAACTGTACCATGGAAATGTATGATCTAGTCTCATGATGGTTTATAATGTTCTCTAATATCTGTGATTATCTTTAAATGTATTTTAAGATCCATAAAGGCAAGGATTTTTTGAGGGGGGGGTAAGATCCTTGTGGACAGAATAAAATGACTTATTTAGCTCATTTCTGAAGCCCTTAATTAAAGGCTGGGTATTTAGTATCTTCTTAATAAAAACTAAACAAAACTTGTTGTTGGCTTCAATAATATGGTCAAAATGACAAAATTATAAAGGTTTATTTTATTAAGAGGTAGAGCCACTGCTAAGTAATTCACCTGAGGAAAGGCTTAGCAGAATTCCATTGCAAGGGAGACAGTGTTGTTTATGAGTCTTTTCTGCTCCTCTTCAAACCAGGAGATGGAATCTGGACTTAAACCAGTGCTGTGCAGAGTGGTCAGGATGGGCCGCTCACCCTCCCTGGGGAGCCACTGAGTCAGGCCTGCTGACTCTAGGATCCTGGGTTCTGTTTTCTCACAGGCCATGCAGGGGATTCTTCCTGCACACTGCAGCATGAGAAACATGGGCTCAGTGTTTGGGATGGTGCTGCCAAGGAGCCTCACTTTCATACTACCCTTTTCTGTTTGTTTTCCCTTCAGTTTCATCACCAAGGTGTCAAATTTCCAAATGACAACCTTGGTTTTGATAAATATACTTAAATGCATATATATCGAACTATTATGCTATGCTATACCTATTATTTTTATATTAGATAAGATTTATATATAATTATTGATAGTAATTTAACATACAAATTAAATGTTTTTAGTGGTTATTGGGGATATAAAGTGTAATACATTGTGCTATTATTGAATTTAGATAATTCAGAATTCTTCGCTCTCTCAATGAAAAGGTTTCTTAGACTAGTGAAATTTGGTCATTTCATTCTTTCCTTATACATCCTGATCTTTTTCCTGAGGGATTTGAAAGCATTTGTATCTTTTAAAGACATATTTATTCATTCAGTCATTTGCTTATTCTATGATTGTTTAGCTTCTTCAAAGCTTTAGATTACAGAGCATCATGCTAGAGATTTAATAATAATAATAATAATAATAGACAGTTTCTTAAATGTGAGTTGTATCCTGGATGAATTTGTGGAACAGTAACAAGATGATAGGGTAAAAACTAGGAAATCTGGCCCTGGCTGGTTGCTTCAGTGGGAGAGCATCGGCCTGGCCTATGGATGTCCTGGGTTCAATTCCCCATCAGGGCACACAGGAGAAGTGCCCATCCACTTCTCCACCCCCCACCCCTGCTTCTCTCTCTGTGTCTCTCCTCTCTCTTTTCTCCTCCTTTAGCCATGGCTCTATTGGAGCAAGTTGACTCCACGTGCTAAGGATGGCTCCATGTCCTTTGCCTCAGGCAGTAAGAAGAGCTTGGTTGCTGAGCAATGGAGCAAGGGTCCCAAATGGGCAGAGCATCACCCCCTAGTGAGCTTGCTGGGTGGATCCTGGTTGGGGCGCATGTGAAAGTCTGTCTCTGCCTCCCCTCTTCTCACTGAAAAAAAGAAAACAACTAGTAAATCTGAATAAAATATGGGTTTTAATACATACATTAATAATAATGTAGTAATACTGGTTTATTATAATTATACTATATTATAATTACTATATTAATGTCAGCTACTAATAATAGGAGAAACTGAGTGTGGGTATATGGAAACTCTGCACTATCTTTATAGATTTTCTGTAAATCTAAAACTATTTCAAAATAAGAAGTTTATTAAAACACACACACACCACCACCACCACCGCAGACACCTCCACCTCTACCCAGATCCTTTTCCCAAGAAGCTTAAAGTATACTTGTAAAAGGAGACACATTTTGAGAAAGCAGGAATTATTTTCATAGTAAAAGTTAACACCAAGAGCTATGGAAGCATGGGGCGGGAAGCTGCGGGAGACCCGGAGCTCAGTTGCGGGCTGAGCAGGAGGAGCCCGGCAGGAAGCAGTGAGCAGGAGGAGCCCGGCAGGAAGCAGTGAGCAGGAGGGGCCCGGCAGGAAGCAGTGAGCAGGAGGCGTCCGGCAGGAAGCAGTGAGCAGGAGGGGCCCGGCAGGAAGCAGTGAGCAGGAGGCGCCCGGCAGGAAGCAGTGAGCAGGAGGAGCCCGGCAGGAAGCAGTGAGCAGGAGGCGTCCGGCAGGAAGCAGTGAGCAGGAGGGACCCGGCAGGAAGCAGTGAGCAGGAGGGGCCCGGCAGGAAGCAGTGAGCAGGAGGCGCCCGGCAGGAAGCAGTGAGCAGGAGGGACCCGGCAGGAAGCAGTGAGCAGGAGGCGCCCGGCAGGAAGCAGTGAGCAGGAGGGGCCCGGCAGGAAGCAGTGAGCAGGAGGCGCCCGGCAGGAAGCAGTGAGCAGGAGGCGCCCGGCAGGAAGCAGTGAGCAGTATCTGTGACTTCGGTCTTGCCTTTCCTGCCGTCCTCCCACCACCACTGCACAGGATCAAGTGCACTGCATCCTCCTTGAAACACAGCTGCTCTTGGCTATTTAATTAACTGAATACCACTGTTTTCTTAGTTCTACACAGAATAATATAACAAATGCTCTTTGTTCATGCTAAATTAAATTACTCCCATTTCTACATGAGTTTAAGGAATTCTCACTCTTTGTATAATTACTGTCTAATTAATGCAAATTCACAAATAGATTTTGAAATTTTTGAAGGCAAGTATATTTCATTTTATTGTTTAAATCCTTAGAATCTAACAAAATTTAGATACTTAATAAATCTATTTTATCAAGTGAATTTGATGTATAGAATTTGTTTTCTCTATTCTCCTTAGTATTGCCAATATTAATCCTTTTGTTGAATGCCATATCCAATAAAGATCTCAGAAGATGAGATGGCGGGGCTGGAGAGCACTCAGAAGTCAGGGAAAGTCTGAGAGCACTTTTCCTTGGCCCCTGCTCCAAAATGTTAGACCCTAGTTTGGCTTCAGGTTTTTCATTACAAAAGCTCTGAAGAGAAATTGAGAACATTAAGATTAAACAGAAAACACCCATATTTTATTTCAGTACAGTTTGAGGCTTCGGCAGAGGATGGTTTGAATTTATCTGGGTTATTACATGACCAATGCCACATTTCAATCACCGTTGCTTCCCATTTGCTCCACTACTGACCTGCCAATGTTCAGTGTAACATTTCACTCAGTACTAGAGTAATGAACTCTAAAGAGAGACAGTTTATGCATGTAATTAAAGCAAAGAAGAAAGCTAGGGCAGGACTATGAAAGCCTAATAACTTACCCAACATCTTTGTTTTAGAGGAATGCCTTCAACGACCAAAAACAAGAATGTTTTTATCAGCTTATTCCTGTGCAAAGATTATTTTATGAATAATTTGGCTATGTTGCCTTTTTTTGTAAATTTCTCATTTTAAAAGCATAGCTGTATGTAATCATATAGTGAGGAAAATAAACAATAGTTACCAGTTTTATAATTATATTTAGTTTATGTAAGGTGTTTTTTTTAAGGTGAGAGGAGAGGAGATAGTGAGGCAGACTTCCACATGTGCCCAGACTGGGATTCACCCGGCAACCCTGTCTGGGGCCAATTCTCAGTACTGAGCTATTTTTAGTACCTGAGGGTGACACACTCCAACGAAGTCATCCTCAGCACCTGGGCCATGCTGGAACCAATCAAGCCACTGGCTCTAGCAGGAGAAGAGGGATAAGATAGGAGAGGGAAGAAGGGAAAAGCAGATGATTGCTTCACCTGTGTTCCCTGACCTGGAATCGAACCTGGGATGTCTGTACGCCTGGCCAATGCTCTATCCAGGGGGCCACCGGCCAGGGTTTGTACGGTATTTTCAATTCATTTTATAACCCAAGTTAATTGAGAACCAATGGAAATTTAATCTTAATAAGATTTTATTATCTATAAGACTTACAAAATTGACTATATTTTGAAATGTATCCTTGAGGCATTTTTTTTGCATAAATAATCAAATATAATATACCTAACATGAAAGAGAAAATTCATGCACATAAACAGAAATGTCAAAAGTAAAGTTAATTTGCCTGACCAGAGGTGGCTCAGTGGATAGAGGGTCAGCCTGGAGCACTGAGTTTCTGGGTTGGAAAACCCAAGGTTGCCAGCTTGAGGGTGCTCTCGGGCGTGAGCGCAGAGTCATCGTCTTGAGCGTAGGCTCATCAGCATGATCCCAAGGTTGCTGGCTTGAGCCCAAAGGTCACTGACTTAAAGCTTTAGGTTGCTGGCTTGAGTTCAAGGTCACTGGCTTGAGCAAGGGATCGCTGGCTTGACTTGAGCACACCAGTCAAGGCACATGCAAAGCAACTAAGAGTTGATGCTTCTCATCTCTCTCTCCTCCCTCTCTGTCCCTTTCTCTCTCTCTCTCTCTCTCATATAAATAAAGGCCTCTCTTCTAAAAAATAAGAAGGTAAAGTGAATTCAGAAGAATGCACACATAAAAACATGTTTCATCTTTGATCTTTGAGAACAATGACTGTGACAAAGTCAACAGGATCTTAGCTGACATGTTAAAAGTGGCCCAGGGAGATGATAAATGTTCATGGTTTGTGAGATGTGCATTTAATGAAGCAGAGGGTGATGAGGCTCAAAGGTGAATGCCACACATGAATTACAACTGGACTCTTCCAGAGGACAACTGGGGTCAAGAGCCTGAGGTGGGGAAACTAGGTTAAGCTCTCTCCTTAAGATATTGCAAGTTAAATTAGGGGGATGTCAACTTTGGGACTTGCCACTTTCATGGGATCATGGGAAGCCTACGGGCTAAAGGTGGCAGGCAAAAAAGTGGGAGAAAACTGAATAATATTATTGAGCTGACAATTAACCCTGAAACAACCCTACAGTTAGGCTTTAAAAAAAAAGAAAAAGGAAAACAGAAGAATACACACATTTGCCATTGTCCCTTACTATTATAAGGAGAAAATAAATATGGAAATGGGAAAAACACTTGCTTGTTTTAGCTTTGGAAATAAAGTCAGGTTGTCAAATAAGTATGCAGAAAGTAGGATCATTTTGATAATTCTGAGCAAGACAAAAAAATATTCTTTAAAGAAGATGAGAAAAGTAATGGAAAATAAAAATGATTCCGGCCTGACCTGTGGTGGCGCAGTGGATAAAGCATCGACCTGGAAATGCTGAGGTCGCTGGTTCGAAACCCTGGACTTGCCTGGTCAAGGCACATATGGGAGTTGATGCTTCCAGCTCCTCCCCCCCTTCTCTCTCTCTGTCTCTCTCTCTCTGTCTCTCCTTCTCCTCTCTAAAAATGAGTAAATTAAAAAAAATGATTCCTTTGGAAATAGCGGTTTCATTATTGATGAAACTGGTATATTATATTTCCTTATCAAAAGCAAAAAAAGAAAAGAAATTTCAAGTTTGGCATCATCACAATGTGTAAAGGTTACACACATTTCTGGTCAGATGAATGGTATCTGGCAGATACTTTATAATTGCTTAGAACAAGTACTAAAATATTGAGCTTGCTGGCAATTTAATGGTCTGCATACGCCTGAGTTAACCATATGTTGTGTTCTTAGAATAGCCATGCTACCCGTGTTTAAAATTGAAACCAAAAATTTTTTTTCAAAGTCAAATATGTAACTTTAGTTTTTGATGTACTCAATTATGCAGATAATCGCATCTTCCCATTAATAAGGGAACAGAAAATATTTTCTTTTCATTTGTCCAGAGTGAAGAAATAGAAAAGATAAGATATTGAAATGGATTTTACAAGCCACCAAAAAATATCAATTTTTTATGATATTTTTACTTACAAGAAGTTAATGTTTAAACATCAACACATTAATATTATTTGATTTCCTAGTAATTTTCCAAAGCAAAACTCATTTATAATAATATACATATAACTGTAGGAAAAAGAATAATATTTCAGTTAGGTCAATTATACTTACAATTAAAAGAATGTAATTATATCTTTCTCATTATTTCTCAGAAATAAGACAAAAGTTATCGACTGGGCATTGCTTTTAACAGATTTTTGCCAAATGTTTTTTACTTGCTCCAAAATGTGTACGCCGAAATTGAAATCTAATTTATTTTAGAATAATAGAAGAATTTTTTTCTATCTGGAGAATAAATGAGAAGTTCCTAAGACTTAAAAATCAACAAAACTGGACAATAGAAATGAAAAATAAAATAAATGAGAAAATCTACGTGCAAAAAGGAAACAATATTAGGATTTTGTTATATACAGTTATGTTTTGGAATGTATAATTATGTTTACTAGGCATTTACATTTCTTAGTTAACATATTATAACAGCAATATATGTTTTTAGACTAGAAATGCCATTTGTCCTTTCAGTCTGCTAATTTACACGCACTGCATAGTTAGAACAGTCCTCGATATTGCTTTATTTTTGGATGCCCAGAATATGGGTAAATGACAAAGTTTATACGAAATTTGTCATGGGAAAGACTAAAACTCTTGCCAGCAAAAGCATAGGTATAGGACATAGTCTGCTTGGAAATGCTCTTTGGAATCCTGCAAATTCATTGCTGACAACTCTGCTGCCTTTCCCTCCGGAAGCTCCTCAGCCATTCACTGCTAGCCACTGAAATTTCCCTTTGTCTTCACTATTTTTTTCTCTTTAACAAACAGGCCCAGCTGCTCCTGCAGCCGGTTGCCCACGCTCCCCCATGCTGCTCTTGCTGAGCATAGCAGTCAGAGCAAAGAATAACAGCTGGGATCCGCTTCCTTGGCATCTAAATAATTTCGGGTGGGTCCATTCTTAACTTTATTATTTCATTTATTTTTTTCTTTCCTTCTGCTGAACTTTAAAAAAAATAGATAAATGCTGTTTTTCCATAATGTTTCATCCTCTCGCTGGGACTGTCTTGTACCTGGCTGATCAGGACAAACAAACTGAATTCATTTTGCAAGTATTATTTTTTTCACTTTTAAGCACCTTTTGGAAAACTAGCAGAGAAGAAACAAAATTTGTTAGTGTGATCTTGGACACTTCCTAAACATTTTGATGGCTCAGTGAGGGGAATAATAATAGCACATATGTCATTGATTATGATAGAGGTTCAAAGAAAAACACTCAAATCCATTTAGAATAGTGCCGGGCACATAGTAAATGCTAAGTTATTGGTAGAAAGTCAGAGAGAGAGGGGCAGGGAGAGAGGGCAGAAGAGTGCACACTAAAGCAGGAGGGGGCAAGAGGGGGGAGAGAGAGAGGGAGAGGGAGGAGAGAGGGAGAGGAAGGAGAGAGGGAGGGGGAATAATTGTTGGAATGTAGAAAAAACCATTAATTGCACTTACACAATAATTAATATTTTGCACTGAGCATTTTTTACATCTTTTAAAAAAATTTTTGTAAGGTATTTTCCCCGCTGAGGAAGAAAGGGCATAGTCACGAAGTGTGGAATAGCAAAAGCTTTATTTAGTAGAGCGCATCCCGAACGAGGTTCTCTGGTTCGTGAGAGGAGGGCCGGAGAAGTTGTGAGGATCCTTCCCCTGGGAGTGTGTGTGTGGGGGATTTATAGGGTCAGTACGTTGATGGTGAGCTGACATGATGGGGCAAAATTTTATTGGCTGACAGAAGTTCTTTTTCAAAGGCTCCGGACCATTTCTTTTTGGCGGGCATGGGTGTGGGCGGTTCCAGCCAAAGTTCCTGGGCCTGGTTCCTCACCTGACCTTCTCCCATTGTCAACTGACCTCACAATTTTATTTCTTGATGAGAGAGGGAGGGAGGGAGAGAGAGAGAGAGAGAGAGAAAGAGAAAGAGAAAGAGGGAGAAAAAGAGAGAAACAGAGAAACAGGAACATCAACCTGTTCCTGTATGTGCCCTGATTAGGGATCAAACTAGCAACCTGTGAACATCAGGACTGTGCCCTAAACAACAGAGCTATCTGGTCAGGACAAATATTATACATCTAATTGCAACCAAATAATCAACCAAAATCACTAAATAGAAAAAGATTACAGTTTAGGAAAACTTGTAGAATTTTACCCAAATCAGTAAGAATTTCATTGACGGTAAGAATTTTAGTGATTTAAGTCATGACCATGGCATCTAGACAGGTGAGCAGACACAATTATCATTTTTTTGTGTGTATTTTTTCTGAAGTTGGAAATGGGAGGCAGTCAGACTCCCGCATGCGCCTGACCGGGATCCACCCAGCATGCCCACCAGCGGGCAATGCTCTGCCCATCTGGAGCATCGCTCTGTTGCAACCAGAGCCATTCTAGCACCTGAGGCAGAGGCCATCCTCAGCTCCCGGGTCAACTTTGCTCCATTGGAGCCTTGGCTGCAGGAGGGGAAGAGAGAGACAGAGTAGAAGGAGAGGGGGATGGGTGGAGAAGCAGATGGGTGCTTCCCTGTGTGCCCTGGCTGGGAATCGAACCTGGGACTCCTGCATGCCAGGCCGATGCTCTACCACTGAGCCAACCAGCCAGGGCCATCATTTTTAATTTGTACATTCTCATGGAAAGGGAAGCCACTACTTGAAAAGGAAGTCTATTCCATTTTGAATGTTCTAATGAAGAGGAATCAGACTTAATTATATGTTTTATACTTTTTAGTCTTAGTTTTTTGCTTTTGATGCCAGCAGGGCATAAGTCTCGACAGACCTCCAAATGTTCAAAGTTATCATGCCCCTTTGTAGAGGCTGAGTATTATGCCATGGTTATTCTGCCTGAGCTGTCAGTGTTTTGCTCACGCTCGTCTTTGACAATATTCCCCTTAAAATGGGTCAATACTCAAGAGATGCCTGCCTGGTTGACAGAACGGTGCTGCTGTGAACTGGTGATTTTTATTTATTAAAACCACCTGAGTTGACAGCAGCTTGTTTGGCAAATATGCCACTATTGGTTTATGTTGAGATTGCTGTCAGCCCTTCTGAGGGTTTTCCATGTAGGCTCTAAGCCAGCTCTACTACTTCCTGTATTGCACATGTGGTTTATTTGTTGAAGTTAAGGATAACCCTTTCCTACTCTTCTCCATGTGGATCATAAGCACAGTAAGAGCATGTGGTGTCCTGGCAAAGGACAGGAGCTCAGGAGTGAGACAGTCCTATATTCAAAGACTGTTTCTATCACTGTGTGTTCTAATTTGCTTAACATCAGTTTCCACATTTATTGACTTTTGGAACATAGTTAGAAATGATAAAGCTTTATTGTAGAAATTCTTTTCATGTATTTTAAAATTTCTAATACACATTTTGGGAGGCTGTCTCTAAAATGTCAGTATTTGGAAGAAGTTAAACACACATTTAAGATAATTTTAAAATTAAAATATATTTAATATATCCTTTTGGCATTCAGGAAAGATATATACCAATAAATATCATTGCTGATTTTTTCCCTAAATATTATAAACTAATTTATGTAATTATAGCAAATAAAAGGTTATTTGCAATTCTTTAATAGGAAGAAATCCACAGCTAAAGTAAACAGGAGACTTTTAAAATGTCTTCATGATTTTTACTTTAAAAGAATCTGGAATGGTCACCACAACAGAATGGCAGAATTAAAATATCACCAAAGCTGTGATTGCTTAATTTTGTAACTTTAATTTGCATTCATTTTGTAGATTTGCCAGTCTCTCTGAGTATTTGTAGAAAGTCCCGTGATATAAAAAATAATCATATGATTTTTTTGAATAATTTTTTCATTAACTCCTTGTAAGTCAAATGGTAAGTACTAGAAATATAATTTCACAGAAAACTTTATATATTAAAAAAACATGCAACATTTAAATTAAATTTTAAAAATTCTGTATTTTTACCAAACTTATATGTAGTCCTTGTTTTGTTTTATTATAGGATTAAATTTATCCACACTCTTTTTTGGGATTCTGAATGTAAGAAGAAGAATGACTCTAATAATAGTAAAACATTGTCATTGTTATAAGCTGTATCACTAATTATCAAAAATATCTGCATACAACCATTTTTATAGTATTAATTGACAATTTTTAAAAATTTTATACTATGATAACAGGATGTCTGTATTGTCTCAGAAGGTAATACACGACAGACTCACTGATCTACCATAAATTAAATTTGCTTTGTAAGGCATGTTTGGAGTGTTTTCGTAGTTATTATCAGTAAATTATGCTTATGTACTTTCAAGCGTTATTTGGATATAATATTGTCCTCTAATTTATATACATTGATTAAAAAAATAAGGTCAATATTTTGCAATCCTATTTTATTTTTATGACAATTTTATCAATGTCAGGGAATGGAGAAATGAAAACCACTTTCCTTACAGATAGAGTTTGTCAAAGTTTATTTTCCTTTAAATTGAGAAACAAAACAGTTCTTTTTTTTTTTTTATAATAAATTTTTATTAATGGTAATGGGATGACATTAATAAATCAGGGTACATATATTCAAAGAAAACATGTCTAGGTTATTTTGTCATTAAATTATGTTGCAAACCCCTCGCCCAAAGTCAGATTGTCCTCCGCCACCCTCTATCTAGTTCTCTGTGCCCCTCCCCCTCCCCCTAACTCTCTCCCTCCCTCCCTCCCATGTCCTCCCTCCCCCCACCCTTGGTAACCACCACACTCTTGTCCATGTCTCTTAGTCTCGTTTTTATGTTCCACCAATGTATGGAATCATGTAGTTCTTGTTTTTTTCTGATTTACTTATTTCACTCCTTATAATGCAAAACAGTTCTTTCTAAAGAAATTAATCTATTTCAGGTAAAGAATAGTCTATAATATCATAGACTTCCATATTCTAAAAAAATATAACAAATATAATTTTTTCTTTAAGATTTTTGTTTTTTGAGTTAGAAAGCAAGAAAGATTGTAGTTGCTTCACTTTAGTTCAGTGGTTCTCAAAGTGTGCGCCAGGGAGCACTGGTGCGCCCTAGAAGATTTCCAGGTGCGCCCTATGGTATTCCAGAGAAATATGTACCTGTTGGGGACCAAAACTCCAACAGGGTTTTTGGAGTTTAGAGTTTTGGAGGACAGAGGTGTGAGGAATTGGCTGTAAACTGGCAGTCTACCCAGCCCCCTACCTTACTTGCCTGATTAGGTTACAAAAGGCTGTTAAGCTGTGGTGTTAGATTGTTGACACTACCCCCCATGTTCCAGAAAGACTGGAGGCAAGTTTCTTCTATCCTTTGTTTGGTGTAAAGTTAAGATGATATGTATGGTGGGGGTTTTCTGCACCTGGTAAAATTCTTGGATTGCCTTGGAAACATGATGAAAGATCTCATTGATTTGCTAATAGCCCACTTTGCCCTATAAATAAAGCAAGATGTGGTTTTGGGGCACACTTTGTTCTTGCCAGCAACAATTACAGGGCCCACCTGGCCCTATATTTTCTTAATTTCGCATATTTTCTTAATTCTGCACCATTCCCACTCGAAACCCGGAATTACTAGCTACACTGGTTCGCGGCATGTGCCCAGATATAAATATAAATATAGTTACTCTATTATACCATTTCATTACAGAAATACTGCTCTTTTTGTTAACACATCATTATTTATTATTAACACATCATATATTATTTTTAGATACACCCAAATAAAATAGATTTCTCAAAAAGAAGCATGATATTGAAGAATCTAATTCTGGAAGTAAGCAAATGTTAACTGTAAATAAAGTAGGACTTGAAGGCTGATGGGCAGAATTTAATTTATAGCATTTTCCATCACTTAACACTGAACAATACGGTTGGATTAGAAACCCATTCATGGAAGCTTCAAGTGATTTTGGTTTAACATTAACAGAAGAAGAAGAATTGGCAGCTACATCCACTGATTGTGGATTGGTGATTAAACATAAGGAATTATCTCTTGAAGCCTTTTGGATTTCTATAAAAGAAGAATATGTGGCAATATCTAAAAAAGCTTTGAACATTTTACTACAATTTTCAACATCCTATTTATGGGAATTAGGATTTTCTATTCTCAACACAATTAAAAGTAAAAAGAGAGGAATTCTTCAATGTATTGACGAGGAAATGAGGGTTTACCTTTCAAATATATGCCCAGACATTGAAGAAATCACTAGGACACAGCAGGCTCATGTTTCTCATAAACACAAAAATGAAAAAACTTAACACATTTGTGCCAGGACCTGCCGAATTTACTTAGAATGTATCTATCTATCTATCTATCTATATATATATATATATATAAAGAATCTTACTAAGAATGTATCTATCTATCTATCTATATCTATATATATATATAAAGATAACTTTTTTGTCATTTTTTTATTTTTTTAACTTCTCTTTTTTACAAATTCTAAAAAGCATAACTCAAAAATGTAACATAAAAATGTTTTTTAATGTCAGAATAAATTTAATTTTGTTGTATTTATTTTGTTTAATTACCATAAAAGCACACTTGGGCTTGATATATTTTTTAATATTTCACTTAATTATTATAACATATTTCTCAGAAATTTGTATATAGTGTGCCTACAATCATTTGTAGGATTTTAAATGCGCCCCAACTTCAGAAAGTTTGAGAACCCCTGCTTTAGTTCATTGGCAGCTTCTCGTCTGTGCCTCTGGCAAACCTGGGGTTTTGGTCCAGCAACCTCAGCATTCCAGGTTGACGTTCTGTCCATGTCACCACAGGTCAGGCAACAAATATAATTTCTAAACTTAAATTCATGTAAAGCATGAAGTAGCATTTATTGTCAAATAGAGATTTATAAAGCAAAATTATTTTGTTGCTTTTCTAGATAGCTGGAAAGTATAAGTTAGGACAAAGTACAAAAACTACATGAAATTGCATTACATACTTACCAATCCCACTAAAAGTTGTTAATATTTTGGTAAGTCTTTCTAGATATGTAGTTATAAATTTGAACACACATGATTTTTTATAATAATAGGTTCATATTATGCACTCCACTTATTCTGCTTTTATCTAGGCTATATTTTCCATGCCAAGGATGAATACAGAGATATACTGTATTCTTTTTAAATTATCATGTAAGCTTACTTTATTTGAATATACCATAATTTGTATACTCAATTGTATATGACAACATTTAAGTTGTTTCTAGTTTTATACTCTTATAATAAATGATATTGTTGTGATCATTAATGTATTTCTTTATACATTTGTCTGATTATCTCCAAGGTATCAATTCCTAAATATAGAATTTGTTAGTCAGGTGAGAAGATATTTTGGGAGCCTACAAATAAAAATTGAGTGTAATATTATTTTTTTCTTTTTAACCCACTGTATTCATACCCAAGTATCACCTCACCTTGATATCGTAACACTTCAAAATGACTACTGTTTTAAAGCAAGATTCGTTTACATTATTATTGTCAACATTAGGTAGATATCAATTCTGATTTGTCTTTGGTTAATAAACATAATTCATAAATACCATCAGAGTCAGGAATACAATTATCTCACAAAATTTTTTGCATTCATCATTTGTATTATTTTTAGTATGCAAGTCTATAGATCATCGTACAGAATATAGAAGAAATATATAAAGAAATTTCTATTACTTTATTCTTTCCATTATGAATTTTATAGGACATACATGATGAGAACCTCCTCTTTTAGGATTGATTCGATAGGCATAAATCATTTAAATATTTATTGAGTACCCACTTATTTATCGAGTGCCTACTGAGTGCCAGGTACTATTGCTAAAGGTTTGAATAAACCAACAAACATAGTTTCTGCTCAGTTTATCTGTATCTACATATTATCATTGTGTAGCCTCTTTCTAACAAAGTACATTTTTCTATTTCTTATACTTTTGCTTTGTCTCCCCTTTCAAAATAATTTTTAAAGATAGAAAAATATAGTATTTTCTCATAAGTGAAAGATTTGAGGCCAGCATGATTACTTCCTCTCAGTATGTCCATAGTAGACATGGAGCGTGGCTTTCTTGACTTCTGCAACCAGGCAGGGCCTCAGAATCCTTCTTATACAGTGCTTAAGTGAACCACTATTTCCTTTGTTCTCATTTGTATTTAAAACAAATACATGAATTGAACTATTTAAAATGACCAAAATGTGTTAATAATGGGTCTTTGTAGGCCAAGGACTCTAACTTGTTCTTGCCAGATAAAATTCAGAATGCTCAGTTAAACAAATTCCAGGTAGGCAACAAATCATTTTTAGTTTAGCTATGTCCCAAATACTGCAAGGAAACATACATAAACTAAACTTTGTTCATGTTTATATACAATTTTTAATTTGTTTTACTAAATTTGGCAAATCTAAGCATCATACATCAATATTTTGGGAAAATGACAAGAATATGAAAATAAATGACCTATTAAGTAGCCCCTGAATTTAATAAATATTGGATAAGAACAAATAAACAAAAGCATTTAAAAGAACCTAAATGACTGCGAATCCTTCAAGTCTTATGATACAAGGTCTTAATTACTCTATTAAAAGAAAAGAATGCACCTGACCAGGTGGTGGCACAGTAGATAGAGTGTCAGACTGGGATGCAGAGGACCCAGGTTCGAAAACTCGAGGTTGCCCAGCTTGAGTGCTGGCTCACCAGCTTGAAGTGTGGGGTTGCTGGCTTGAACGTGGGTTCATAGACATGACCCTGGTCACTGGCTTGAGCCCAAGGGCTGCTGGCTTGAGCCCAAGGTCTCTGGCTTGAGCAGGGGGATCACTCACTCTGCTGTAGCCATCTGATCAAGGCACATATAAGATAGCAATCAATGAATAACTAAGATGCCACAATGAAGTCATTTCTCCTGTCTGTCCCTTTTTCTGTCTCTCTCTCTTTCTCTGTCTCTGTAGCACACAAAAAAAAGAATTTGTCCAACAGACAGAGTCATGGGTTTTTCAAAAAGAATAATTTTATAACATTTACTAAAATGTGAAATTTTGAATCATCTTTGAACCACTTGATTAGAATGTATAGATGTATATATAAGGTCTACCGGAAAGTTCTGTCCGTTTTTATCACAACAAATTTCGACACATATTTATTTGGCGCATGTGTGCCTCTCTATTTTTATCACTTAATGTATACATACTGACGTAGCAAATTAACTAAAACAAAGTTGATTCACGTTAGTCTTATGTGTGAAGCGATAGTGTACCCATGGCTACTGATCAAGTTCATTTACGCCACTGTAATTTTTACAAATTTCAACAAGGAAGAAATGCTACAGAAGCATGTTTGTCATATCCACCATATTCCCCGGACTTAGCACCCTTCGACTATCACTTGTTTTTGTCCTTACAAAATTTTTTGAAGGGCAAAAAATTCAAAAATGAAGAAGATACCAAACAAGCACTGGTTCAATTTTTTGCATCAAAAGATAAAACATTTTTCAAAAATGGGATATACAGATTGCACTCATGCTGACAAGAAACCATTAATAATAATGGCAATTATATTATTTAATAAAGTTTATTGACGGTAAGAAAAATTTGTATTTTGTTTTATTCCAAAAACGGACAGAACTTTCCGGTAGACCTTATATTTGTATACACATGTGTATATGTGTGCATAACTATCTACAACATAATTTATAGTAAAAATATAAGATGTTTGACAAAACTATGTACAACATGATTTTATGTTTGTATATGTCTGTATGAAAAATTTTTGAAAAACATTATATCCCATTGTATTTATCCCTGGGTAGCAGCATATAAATTATGTTCACTTTCTTCTCAATAACTAGTTGAACTGTCTTTTATGTTAACATTTATAATTAAAATACTATAAAGCTATTTTATTTTAAAATGCTAGTTATCGCCTGACCTGTGGTGGCGCAGTGGATAAAGCGTCGACCTGGAATGCTGAGGTTGCCGGTTCAAAACCCTGGGCTTGCCTGCTCAAGGCACATATGGGAGTTGATGCTTCCTGCTCCTCCCCCCCTTTCTCTCTCTCTCTCTCTCTCTCTCTTTCTCTCTCTCTCTCTCTCCTCTAAAATGAATAAGTAAAAATAAAAATTAAAAAAAATAAAATAAAATGCTAGTTATCTATTGAAGAATAGAGAAAAGAATTCTCAGAGGCAAATTTTACCAATATTTAGTCAAGCACTATCCAAATGAGAATAAAGTTGGGCCAACATATTTTGTTTAATTCCATCCCATTACTAAGACCATGCTGGTTATAACATGGATAGCTGAGGACACAGTGGCTGATGCTATTTAATATAAATTTCTATAAATTTATTTCCAGAATAAAGTGGTATCTACAAAATGAAGAGCTAAAATCAGCAAACAAACTTGTCACTAAGGCTAACCTGCCTTAATGAGGTCAAAGAGAAGATAAGAGAAGATAAAGATTGGATGGTGTTTAATCTTAATTCCTAGTGGCTGACTGTGAATTTGGATAAATTACTTAACCTCCATCAACATTAATTTTCTCAACTTCAGGTGAAATGGATTTATAAGTAAAATTGTGATTCATAGCAGGTACTCACAAGTGTTCATTCCACCACTTCCCCGTTACCTTTCTTTCTCTGACTTTTCACCATGCCTTTGGTGGCACCATCTCTTCTGTCATCACCACCCCACTTTGACTCTACAGAGTAGGTGATGAGTAAAGCAGAATGCAAGAGGCTGGTGGAGAGCTAGTACGCCTGCCTCTCCACCCTTCAACTCTAGACATCAGTTCGAGAGGAGAGGAAGAAAAAAGAAATGTAAATGGCAAACCCTGGGCAACTAGTCTGTTTCATGAATCTCGGGCTTATGTATCAAGTTATTTGCTAAGATCCTTCCCTAGCATCTCCAAACTCAGCATATCCAGAATTTAGTTCTCTATCTCCCTCATTGTTCATACTCTTCCTCCCTTGTTTCCTGTCACAGTGAGTTGTGCATGCAGTAACTCACCTGGCCCAGTCACAAATAGATAAATGACCCTTGATCTTAGTTTCTCTCTTACCAGATCTTACTACCATCAACCCAACTACCTGCATTGAGTCAGGTGGTCACCGAGTCTAATGAATACTATATATTTGTTGTTTTTTAAATCCTTTTATATCTGTCTGGCTCCACTAATGTTGTTATGGTCCATCTGTTTTATTGTCAATCCAATCTACTGTTCATACTCTAAGCAGAGTGATCATTAAAAATGCAAATCTTACTCATTTCACTCCCCAAAATAACTCTTTAATGGAAGAAAACACATGGCTTTTTAAAGAAAATGCATACTTCTTGGCATGGTGCACTAGGCTTTTTGTGATCTGAATCCTGTTTACTTTCCCCCTGCTTCTTATATCTTTTTTGAGTTCCAATCTTAAGTGCTACTAAACTCCATGACACTCTGGAGACTGTCAAGCTTTTTCTTGCCTCAAGGCCTTTGTACATTACTTATGCTTCCCAGAATGTCTCTTCCTTTTGTTTTCATCCTCCTCTCCTACTCTGCTTGCTGCTAATGTCTGCTCAGTTTTGGGACTTGATTTAGATACGTGTCTTTGCTGGTTTCCCCTTATCTTCAGTGGCACTCCATGCATCCCTTATTGTCATAATTATTGTACCATATTGCAATTGTCTATTTATCTAAGTTCATTCAGATAAACTTGAGAGTAGGGCAATATTTTATTTATCACTATAGCCTAAGCACATATCATAATACCTAGCAAAAGTAAAAATTCAATAAATATATGGATGAATGTGTTGTGCTATGGTCAGCTGGTCTTTTCTGGGTGCTCATTCTATATAAGAAATATGGAAAAGCTATACTTAAATAGCACAAAGGCATCTTTCTCTAGCTTAGTAGAGCCAGAAATAGCCTGTTCAAAGATAACTTGAGAATTATTCACAAATATATTATTCATAAACTTAATCATTTTAAGTTGACATTACTTTGTGTTGTTGTGAAAGAATATATTTTTAATGCTACTCTACTTTGTATGAATTCCAGATCAACATCTTTGTTTGGTGAGATCTAGTCTGTGAAGCAGTCTTTTTAAAAGCCCATCAAGTAGTGATTTATAATTTCCTCCTTCATAAAATCACTTAGATACTAATGTATCCAAATTATAAATTCTAATAGAGGAAGTGGAAGCTCTTTATATTCTGTGACATGGTTATAGGGAAATATTTGGTAGAGTTAGTTTCATCTCTTTATAGTTAACCTTCTTAGGGCATTTATTAGAACTCATGTATGAAATGGTAATTTGGTCATTCTCAAAGGAGGATTTTATATAAATACCAGTGCAAAATCAAGACTATATAGGAACATAAAACATTAAAAATATTTCAGTGATGAAAAGGAATTTGTTGGCCACAAGAATACTTAAAATTATGTAAAAATATATTTTGCACTTTGTATTTTATATTTAAAATAATAATTCTTAACATATACTATGAAATTTTAACTACATTAAGTATTAAAATGAAGATAGTAGAGACTATGAATTGGAATATTTAAAAATTGTGTTTTGACAGAGGTGGGATTTCACCTTGGCCTTGAAGAATGGTTAGTGCTTCAATAAAGAAAGAACAAGAGGGGAGTTACATGCTGATGCAAAAGGGTAAGAATAAGGTGGAAGTTCTAGTGCATTGTTAGGAGAAAGCCAAACTTTTGAAAAAGAGCAGGGAATACTGTAGAATAAGTAGACCAAGGCCAGATTGCCAGCTATTTGCTGTCTACTAGAACATATTGACGTGTAACAAATTGTGATTTTTGTTCAAATATAATTCCTTGTCCTATTCTGTCAAAATATCCTATCTCAGAATCAGTTATCTCTAACATGAGATGATCTGTAATGTACAAGAAGTAGAAAATGCAAAAAAAGAGTTTTTATTTTATGTGAAAGGTCATAACATGAATGACAGTTGCCCTAGCTAGACCAAGTTTTATAATAATCCAAATATTTCTCTCTTATGCATTGTAATTATTGCCATAGTCCAACATAGGTTTGCAGTATAAATACTGCGTTTACCAAAAGGTTAAGAAAATAGTCCTGGCCAGTTGGCTCAGTGGTAGAATATCTGCCCAGTGTGTGGATGTCCTGGGTTTAATTCCTGAAAGGGTACACAGGAGAAGTGCCCATCTGCTTCTCCATACTCACCCCTTCATCCCCCCTACCCTGCATCCACAGCTTGATTGGAACGAGTTGGCCCAGGCACTGAGGATGGCTCTATGGCCTCACTTCAGGCACTAAGAAGAGTTTAGTTGTTGAGCAACGAAACAAAGCCCCAGATGGTAAGAGCATCACCCCCAGTAGGTTTGCCAGGTGAATCCTGTTTGAGGCGCATGCAGGAGTCTGTCTCTCTGTTTCCCCTCCTCTCACCGAATTAAAAAAAAAAACACTTTCAAGTAATTTATAGCATCTATTTACCCCCAAATGAATGTAGTTATTGAAATCATGAAAACATAGAGTTGGAAGGGACCCAAATAGATTATCTAGTTCATGGTCTAATCTTTGCAAGAGCATACATGTAATCTGCCACAAATAGTTATTACCGAAGACTCTTTTTTCCTTTTCTTAATCAATTTAACCCATTTTACTAACTTTAAGCAAGATTGTTTAAAACCTTTCCTGATGAAAAAATTCCATTTAATAAATAAAGCTTAGAAAACCAGATAGAAGGTGACAGAAGACAATTTGACTTTGGGGGAGGGGTATACAGCACAATCAAATGTCAAAATAATCTAGAGATGTTTTCTCTCAACATATGTACCCTGATTTATCAATGTCACTGCATTAAATTTAATAAATAAATTAAAAAAAATAAATAAAGCTCTCTGGAGAATGTGAGATTCTACAACAGCTCTTAGTATTTAGCAAAGCTTTGTGTTTAAAAAGCTTAATGAGAACAAAATCTTTATTATATCTAAGTAACTCCCCCATGCTTCTTCCAATGAAGACCATGTTCTCTAATCATGCGTGGTTTACTCACAACAATAGAATTGCTTTAGAGTTGCTATAATCTGCCTTCAGGTGGGAAGGTGTGGGTGTAATTTGTGCAAATCTTTCTACTCCAGTGATTAAAACAATGATGGAAATATATAAAATATGGTTATGTTATTCTTTTTATGACATTAGAAGTTTCATATAGTTTTAATTTATAAATCACCTGCCCTTAAAAATAGAATTATCATTCTTCCCCTGCCAGCTTTCAGCAGCCCCCCATCTCCATGCATGGCTGCCCACTTTGTGGGTGAGCTCACCTGGATCACTTTTTTCTCTGGGTATAATCCAATTTCTTATATTTTTTCCTAAATTTATTTATTTATATTTATTTTAAAAATTTTATTTAGAAAATTAACTTTGTGACATGGACCAATAAGAGTACATAGGTTTCAGGTGACCATCACCCAAAGTCTGATAATTTTCTGTCACCTTATATTTGTCCCTTTTATGCCCTTCCCCATACTCCCTCTCCCCTCTCCATTCGTGGGGCTTTTTGTTTGTTTGTTTTTTATTATCAGTATTTTACTCAGTCTCTGAGTTCTCTCTGTGCCACACTCTCTGGTAAGTAGGAGGATGGATACAACCTTATGTGAATTTAATGCTCTTTATAATAAAACTGTATAAATAGTGTATTCACATTTTATCATTATTTGGAGGACTCAGATGCAAGTTAAGGAGAACAGTGGTGGTAATGTCAGGTCACTTGTGGAGATACAGGATACAAGGGTGCCAAAAGAGTCCTTAAAATAGTGCTGTGCACAGAGAAAGTACTCAATATTAGCTTCTGTTATTAGCTATGATGAAGATCATGGTGGCAGTAGTACTGTCTAAATATGCTAGAGTAGGAGTTGTATTTTGTTTATTTATGTCTTCTGCATCGATTATAATGCTTTGTTCTATTCATAGATATATTCAATACATATAGTCACATATATAATATATAGTCAATAAGTATGTATTGATTCAACAAAAATACCCTCTCTTTAAGAATAATGAATAGGAGATTACTTACACATGAAAGTTGTTATAAAGTAGCCTTTGAACTATTTTTTTATATTCAAAATCTGCCTGACCAAGCAATGGCACAGTGGATAGAGTGTCGAACTGGGACAGAACCCACGTTCGAATCCCCAAGGTTGCTGGCTAGAGCACATGCTCATTGGCTTGAGTGTGGCGCACCAGCTTGAGTGTGGGGTCGCCAGCTAAAGTATGAGATCATAGATATGACCTCATGGTCGCTGGCTTAAGCACAAAGGCCACTGGCTTGAAGCCCAACATCACTGGCTTGAGCAAGAGGTCACTATGTCTGCTGTAGCCCCCCCCCTCGGGTCAAGACGCATATAAGAAAGCAATCAATGAACAACTAAGGTGCCTGAACAAAGAATTGATGCTTCTCATCTCTCTCCCTTTCTGCCTGTCTGTCCCTCTCTCTGTCTGTCTCTCTTACTAAAATATATAAATATATATTTTAAATCTTTGTTGGGCACATGACAGGATCCATCTCTACATCCCCCTGAAAGTTAGTGTGCCTTTGTGACTTGCTTTGACCAATTAAATGAGGTCAGAATTAACTGAAACTTCTTTGCAAAAGCCGTGAGCTATGAGACCAAGAGTGTGAATGTCACATTTCCTTTTCCTGACTAATCAGTCACAATGCACTTGCCCAGGTGGAGACTCAGTTATCCTGGGTCCCAGAGTTACCTGCTAAGCAGAGTCCCTTTTGGAGACCTGCCTTGGACATATAAACTGAACTACAAGTAAACATCTGTTGTTTCATGCCACTGAGATTTCTGGGCTTGTTTTATTTATTTATTTGTTTGTTTGTTTGTTTATTTATTTTAGAGCACCATAATCTGTCCTCTCTTGACCAATAATTGGCAGCACATTTCTTTGTGAAGAAAAACATGTTTGCTACTCGACATGATGAAGCAACTACTTTCTTCACACAAATAAATCATGCTCCGGTGTCACTCTGCATAATCGATTGTGCCATGCCAGCTTTCTCCACACTGAGTGCAGCAAGCTTTTTTCCTTACAAGGAAGAAACTCAGCATCTCTTCTATCTGAACAGGGAAACAGCTTCTGGCTAGCTGTCCACAGTGCTGAATCCTCAATGCAATCTGGCTGGCTGTGTATCTCCCGAGTTTCAGCACTTTGTAGCAACGTGAGGAGCTGGACTTCCGGTATCATGGTGCCGCACACTCCTTTTTCTCTCTTCTTGTGCGTTAGACACTAGAGTGAAGAAAGTGTAGCATGACGGTTTCTGACAGGTATAATTTTTAAATAATTACTTTACACTTTCAGGGCAAACAGAGCAAATCTTTCTCTTAGAAACAGCAACAAAGGCTGAAAGGTAGAGAAATAGTCCTTATTTCTGTTCTTCTATTCTGCACACTGAGGACTTCATTGAGAGTTCCAACAATATTCCTGGCATTCTTGTTGCCCTGCTTTTGTATATGAATATTGTTGTGTACTTTAAATGTTTTAATGGTGCTGCATCCTTAACAGTCATTTTGTTGCATTTTTTCAGTAAATGATTATAATGAAAATTACATTTCTTCCTCTGTAATGGGAATGAATAGGAAACTCTGATGAAATATGGAGATTTAGTGGCAGCTAAGAGATATGTGAAAAAAATACTATTTGAAAAAACTGCCTTTTTGTTCATGCCATCCTCAAAAGTATTATTTTGAGTTTATTTTTAACTTTTACATCTTGGTCATAAGGAGGAAGAATTGTGATAAAAATGCAAATGTGTATTATAGAATAAAAAAATAAATGCAGAAAAAAATATCTTAATTCAAAAGCTTTGTTAGCCATATTAATGGATTATTTTTAGGCCTGAGTTGTCATTCTCATGATATGTGAGTAAGCCTGTTTCTCCATGTAGCTGGTAAATAGAGCTCCTTGTTCAATTTTAGATGAAATGGTAAAAAAAAGAGTGCTTTCTGAAAACAGGAGTTGTTTCATATTGTTTTGTGGTTTTCAGTGCTCCATTAGAAATGGCATGGTATTGTTGGGTCTGTTTTTAGCAGTGATACAGTCTGATTCACAAGGAAGAACTAATCATTCCTCCCCATGTTTTATTTCTGTATATCTTAGATTTAAACTTCTGTGAGTTATTTCTTTTTTTTTAATTGATGAAAGGATGGTGAGAAGGGCAGCATGGGTTAAGCAGGTTTATTGGGAGACATTAAAATTTAAACAGCCTCCAATGCCTCCAAGTTTTAGAATAACTATGATGTTAGAATGTTTATATCAATAGAAATAAAACTTATTATTTTTAAATATCTACTATATGCCTAATGATTTAGATGTATCATCTCAAATTCTACAAATAGCTTATAGTATTGTTCATATTTCATGCAGAAACTAGAAGAGCCTCAATTATTTAAATGCTTTGACCAAGTAAAACCATGTAGTTAGCACATGGCAAAACTGGGCTTGAACCCAGTGTCTGTCAGTACCTTTTGAATACATTAGGCTGAATTATGTGTTTGGGATTTGAAAGATTAATTCCTCTTAGTACATCAGACCGTCTTTCCCAATGGTATATAGATTAGTCTTCATTATATCTTTCTACATGAAATACTAGTTTTTATAATAACTATGTTTTAAAAATGGAAAAATTTTGTTGGAGACTGACTATATGAACTCTGAAATGTGGTTTCTTCCTCAGGGTCAGAGTACACCTATCCCAGAAATAGACAGTTATGTGTCCTACCTCATCCTGGTAACTCTAGAACACTCTGTCCTTGAAAACCCTGGGTTAAAACTTGGCAGGGTGACTTCACGATAAACATACAATTATCAAAATCTACCTTTAGCATTAGGAAAGCAGTGGAGACTGGACAGGTATTTTGTTTGCTTATTTTTCTTATCAATTGAAAATCAGTCAAATTCTGAATGTATGACCTCAGGTATATTGCTGTGTAAGTCTCAGTTCTTCATGTGTAAAATGCACCCATCTCCTGCATAGGATTTTTCCTTTGATTATTTTGAATATTATATTAATAGTCTAAATAACAGCATCTATCCTAGTAAAACTGTAAAATTGTAAGTATTTACTGAGAACATTAAAACATATGGTAAGAAAGGCATTTTTATATTATTACTGGCTCTGAAATATATATCGTGTGTGTATGTGTGCGTGCATAAATACTATTGTGGAGTAATAATCTGAATAAAATAAGTACAGTAGGTTAAGGAGGAGCGTGTTCAGGGGTTCTGTTTAGTGAGGGTGGCAGGGAGGGTGTTTCTGATGAGATACGTCAGTAGAGAACTACAGGGAGGGGGAGACCTGAGAGGAAAACAGGGCCAGAGAGCACGGGCAGAGGCACGGAAGCTCGAGTGTCCCTTGTCCATTCTGACAGTGAGGTGAGCAGGGAGGGAGGACTCAACGACTCCGTGAGGGAGAAGGGAACTGCTCTGGGGCTTGTCTGCATGCTCAGGTTGGGACTTCGTGTGAATGTGAGACTACTGGAGAGTTCTGAGTTACAAATGACATGGTCTCGATTAAAAACAATATGAACAGAACTTAATTGCTTATTATTTTGTTATCTGAAGTCAAACGTCCTAAATTAACAACAAATTTTCTTCTAAGTGACAGTTCGATAATGTGCTGTGCTGTGTGTGTGTGTGTGTGTGTGTATATATATTGCTTTCTAATGTATTTTAAATATTGCCATAATAAAATTAAATATTGCACATTAAACAACTATGGACAATAAGAAAAAACGAGCCAAAGAGATTACCCTCTATTTGAATACAAAAATTTAAAGTATCCTAAAATGAACTGTAAAATTAAAATCAAGGCAATGAACCCTCAAGCCAGTTCATATTTTTATAAAGTATTAAAAATATTAAAAACATGGAGTTTTTTCCTATAAAGATAAAATGAAAGGCGAAGCACTGTAGTTGTCTGACCGCTTTGGTCGCGCCAGGCATTTGATTTCCCATCATTCACCGTGTGTGAGGCAAGGCCTCTTCCAGTCAGCCCCGCAATGCAATGACCGGGGTAAAAATGTGCTCAGTGAATAGAGAAAATATTTTCAATACTTAACAGTTTATTTCTTGAGATTTAGGCTTATAACATGATCCCAAAACATTCACCTATTTTTATACATTCAGAGAAAAAGAAAGTCAATTAGGTTGAAAAAGAAATTGAGTTAAACGTGTTATTTGTTGTCAGGTGGAGAGAGAGAGCTGTCTGAGTTAGTCTGTGCTTTATAAAAGTTATGTAAGTACTGTCTTAAGTCATTTCACACTAAGGGGTTCAAAAGGAAAGAAAAATGAGCTCAGTGGGAGCTAATCCCACCACATCTCAGAGGCTGGAATAGCACTCCTGAGTCCTCGTTCTGAAGTTCAGTCTTCTGAACTATCTTTAGTTGCACCAGCCAGAAATTGTCGGTCCAATCTGACACAGTGCCAGGGCTGTCGACTTACCATTTAAGAAATGGAAATATATACCACATCCAGCATTAGGCTTCAAGTAGCCTAAATATCAATACAACACAAAGATCATGAAATTACACTATTTTTAGCTTTAACTTCAAATATTTTTTGGAAGCTTCATTTTAGTGGACCCTGTTCTGTAATGTAGTACTGTACTGGTCACAATGTAATATGCAAACAGGGAATACATTTATTTGCTTAAAGCAGTAATTTCTAATCTGACTTTTTTTTTTAATCTCATAAGATTGCCTAGGAAGTAGATGAGCTATTAAAATATTAAGAATAACACATCATCAAGTCAATGGCTTTTGTAAATCACACCACGAAGAATATTAACCACTTTGTTCTCTTTGGTCTGTATACCAAGACTTTGAAAGGTTTTTCAGTTTGAAATGCATTCAAGGCAGCATCCTGCAAATTTTCAATTTTCTCATCAAGTACAGTTACCAGAAACTTCTGAATGCCACATAGATATGTAATGATTGCTATTCATCGAAGGGTAATTTGGGTGCTGGGTTTCAAAATGTTTCCTAGACTATTGGGATGTCAAACCTTTATTTGCCCTGGCCAGATGGCTTGACTGGTTAAAGCATCATTTGAAGTGCATTATTTGCGAGTTCCATCCCCAGTCAGGACGTATTCAGAAAGAGCTCAATGTTGTTACCTCTCTTTCTCCCTTCCTCTCTCACTGAAATCAATACGAATTTAAAAAGAGCTTCATACCTGCCTAGGTGGTGGCACAGTGGATAGAGCATTGGCCTGGGATGCTGAGGACCTAGGTGAGAAACCTTGGGGTCTCCATCTTGAGTACAGGCTCATCTGGCTTGAAGGTAGGTTCACCAGCCTCAGTGTGGGGTCACCGGCTAAAGTGTGGAATCATAGACATGACGCCATGGTCACTGGTTTGAACCCAAAGGTTGGGTTCAATCATAGACGTGAACCCAAGGTCTCTGGCTTTAAGCCCAAGGTCTCTGGTTTGAGCCCAAGGTCACTGGCTTGAGCAAGGAGTCACTGGCTCAGCTGGAGCCTTCTGGTCAAGGCACATATGACAAAGCAATCAATGAACAACTAAAGTGCTGGCATCTATGAGTTGATGTTTCTCATCTCTCTCCCTTCCTGTCTGTTCCTGTCTGTCCCTCTCTCTCTCTCTTAAAAAAAAGAACACTTTATTTTTTGTTTCTATTGTTCTCAATTTTAAAATATATCTCTTTACATATTTAAGGGTTCATAGAATAAAAGGTTTCTAGGCATATCTAAAGATTAAGAGGAGACTCATTGAGATGTTTATTTTTTTAAACATAAAGTGGTATCATTTCTACTTGTATTCAGAAGGAGCCCTGACACCCAGATGACCTTTCACAAACCATAGGTCGCTGATTCCTGGGATACACATAGGACTTAAATGGAACAAAACGTCTGAAGAGAGCCGTTTCCTTTCTGTATACTTATTATTAAACTAATTTCGCTCTACTTTCATGGGCAGGATGTAATTTCTCTGTTCTCTTCCTTTAACTTATTTGCTTTGCAAATGCACTAATGCACTTTCTTATAACAGTTAAACAAAGGAGCAGCTTTTTATTCACTCTTAGAACAGTTTCCACTTTCCAAAAATGTGTTCATAGTTGAGTTCATTACCAGAACCATACAATTAAGGGGAATTTTTACTCTCTGCACCTGAAGACATTTCTGGCAGTAGATGATGAGGCAAGATAAACTCTATACAAATTTAACTTTTAACTTTCTACTCAGACTTTTAGCAACTTAATTTTCTTCTTATAGTCTTTTAAAAACACTCATATGTGCAAGAGGAGTACCCAAATCCAAAGAAAAATGTGCGAGTGTTTGTATAAATACTTGTAAGTACTGTGTATTACAATAGACAGCCTTAAGAGTTAAATGGGTAGGTTTCTATATACTGTTTTAGAAGAATACAGAGATCTACAGCAGAAAAATTGTGGCTTAAATAATTAGAAGATACTTGGTTTTGTGAGAAAATCATTGTACTTTTGGTCTTTTCCTTTATACTTTATTTTTTAAATGTCTTTTATTGATTTTAGGAGAGAGAGAAAAAGAAAAAGAGAAAGACAAAATTTCCATTTACCCCATTCCCAGTGTAACCTAGAACATATAGGAATTCTCTCTACTATTCAGTTAATGAAAATACTCTCTTTCTTCCTCCTCCTCCCCTCTGTCTTCTCCTCTTCTTCCTCCTTATAGTAGAGCTAGTAATAATAGTGGTATGCAAATCAGCAGTATTGCCATTTATTGACTTATTCTTGTGTTAAAAATAGTTATTCTAAAACATTAATTACATTATTATCCTTACACCTCTATTTCCAGGTACATTTTGATGCTAGGTTTTCTTTCAGGTAAAAGAAAATAGCTTGCACTTGGTTAAACGGACATGGCATATTTATTATAAGGTAGAGGATGGTTCATGAACAGAGTGTCACAACATAATAGGGTCTGAGGAAAGGAGAATTGGGACCAGACACAATATACAGTGTGCCATAAAGTCATGGTGCACTTTCGACCGGTCACAGGAAAGCAACAAAAGACGATAGAAATGTGAATTCTGCACCAAATAAAAGGAAAACCCTCCCAGTTTCTGTAGGATGTGGCAGCATGTGCGCATGTGCAGATGATGACGTAACACCATGTATACAGTGGAGCAGCCCACGGCCATGCCAGTCGAGGTGTGGACAGTACAGAGGAAAGTTCAGTGTGTTCTGTGGCTCGCTAAATTCGAATTCGTGACCAAAGTACAACATGCATATTGGCGCGTTTATAATGAAGCGCCACCACATAGGAATAACATTACTCGGTGGGATAAGCAGTTGAAAGAAACCGGCAGTTTGGTGGAGAAACCCCATTCTGGTAGGCCATCAGTCAGTGACGAGTCTGTAGAGGCTATACGGCAGGGGTCCCCAAACTTTTTTCACAGGGGGCCAGTTCGCTGTCTCTCAGACCGTTGGAGGGCCAGACTATAAAAAAAACTATGAACAAATCCCTATGCACACTGCACATATCTTACTTTAAAGTAAAAAAAAAAAAAAACGGAAACAAATACAATATTTAAAATAAAGAATAAGTAAATTTAAATCAACAAACTGACCAGTATTTCAATGGGAACTATGCTCCTCTCACTGACCACCAATGAAAGAGGTGCCCCTTCCGGAAGTGCAGCGGGCCGGATAAATGGCCTCAGGGGGCCGCATGCGGCCCGCAGGCCGTAGTTTGGGGACCCCTGCTATACGGGATAGCTAACTAAGGAGCCTTAAAAAATCTGTGCATGAACCCACAGTGAACTGCACTGAATAGGTATGAAACTGGGGGAGTTTTCCTCTTATTTGGTTCAGATTTCACATTTCTATCGTCTTTTGTTGCTTTCCTGTGACCGGTCAAAAGTGCAACATGACTTTATGGACAGGGATCCAAGACTGATCCAAAGAACTTGAACTGGAGAGTTGGTTTCACTTAGATCACACATGAGGGATGACCCATCAGAGAAAGAGCTCTTGTTTGCATTCTTCAGTGTAAGCATGGATCAAAGAGGGTAATCTGCTGAAGTTCATGCAGTAAATAAATAGCAAACTGGGATTTCAGAACACAGAGTCTTGTCTGAGTTTATAGCCCAAGTAGCTTTCATTGAGTTGTGTTGACTCTTGTATTAGTTGCCTATTACTACTGTAACAAATTATTATAAACTTAGTGTCTTTAAACGGTACACATCTATTATTATCTTACAGTTCTGGAGGTAGAAGCCTCACATAAATTGGAAGGGCCTTTTTCATTTAGAGGCTTTAGACAAAATCCATTTCCTTCCCTTTTATAACTTCTAGAGGCCACTTACATTTCTTGACCTGTGGCCCTTCCCAACCTCTGCTTTCATCATTACAGCTTTTTCTTTGATCCTCCCAACCTCTGCTTTCATCATTACAGCTTTTTCTTTGATTCTCCTGCTTTCTTCTTGTAAGGATACTGGTAATTGCATTGGATCCACCTAGATAATCCAAGATTATCTCCCCATCTTAAAAATGTTAATTTTTTGACACCCCTACAGCCTTTTGCCATGTAAGACAGTATATTCACCAGTTCCAGGGATTAGGGTATGGGTATCTTTGGGGAAGCCACTGTTTATCTTACCATAGCTCTCTAAAATCTGATTCATTTCTACTTGATATTGCCATTGGAAGTTATCTTTTAATTTTTTCTTTACAATTTTACTTTCTAACTATTTCTAGTTATCCTTATTGATCTATGATTATATGACCCTGATTGGCAAAAGAGAAAGAAAGAGAGAAAGAAAGAAAGAAAGAAAGAAAGAAAGAAAGAAAGAGAGAGAGAATAGGAGGGAGGGAGGGAGGGAGGGAGGGAGGGAGGAAAAAAGAAAAGAAAAAAGAAAACCAAAAACTATTTTTCTTTGTTTCACCTTTATATAGCTGAAGATTCTGTCATGCTTCCAATAATGAATATTTTTTTGGTCTTGGTAATTCCTAGATCCTCAACTTTTATTCTAATCTATATATTTTTTTGAGGCAGACTTTGAATCAAAGTTTTAATTTTTACAGACAGAAATGGAAGCAAAGGGAAGGTATTTGATTTTGAAGGATTTTTTTTAACAAAGGCTCAAGCAAGGTATACACAGCATAGCCACAGCAAACAGTTCTTTACAGAACATTTGATCGAAAGGTGAGAGAGGGAAAGTAGATTGAGAGTCATATTTTGGAAGCTTTCAAATTAGTGGTGTACTAATATAATATGATTGATGGAAAAATTGTCATCTCAAAATTAGCTTATAAATCTACTACTTTAAAAATATATTCATATTGTAGAAAATGGCCATTTTTAGGAAGTTTGCTATTATGTTTATTTTTAAAATTATTTATTTATTCATTTTAGAGAGGAGAGAGAAAGTGAGATAGAGAGAGAGAGAGAAGGATAAAGGGGGAGGAGCAGGAAGTTTCAACTCCCATATGTACCTTAGATCAGACAAGTGCTGGGTTTTGAACCTGTGACCTCAGCGTCGACCTCAGGTCGACGCTTTATCCACTGCACCACCACAGGTCAGGCAAGCTTGCTATTTTTTACATGTATATGGGTTCTACCTTTAAAGTTCCAAAAAGGCCTTTTAAATAAATTGTACTATTTATTATTATTTATGATAGACACACAAACTCACTCACATGTACACACACAACCACCAACAAATGAGCATGACCTCTTGCAATGCTGGTTGTAAGACAGGATGGGAACCTATAGACATAGAAACCTTCGACTAAGGGGTTGTTTATTCTGCTTACCTCATTCTGTAATTCAAATTATTTTAACAGTATTGAATGATTTTCAGAATGTGATTAGTCTATGTGTATATTGTTAGGTAGTAAGTTCCCAAATGCCATATCTATCTATCTATCTATCTATCTATCTATCTATCTATCTATCTATCTCTATCTATCTATCATCATCTATCTATCATCTATCTATCATCATCTATCTATCATCTATCTATCTATCATCATCTATCTATCATCTATCTATCTATCTATCTATCTATCTATCTATCATCTATAAAATTTGCCACATATATATATTGCCATATATATTTTCCGTGTATGTATATTTGCCATGTATTTACATGCACACACACACACACACACACACACACTTATTTCTACTGTATTTTTCTTGGATAGAACTATTCATATTAATGTTAACAAAAATCAGGTTAATTTTACAGTCATTGAGGACCAACTAACCAATGGTGAAAGTATTTAATATGTGTAAATCAATCTTAGAGCAAATGTGGGTTATTTAAATTCAATAAGCTCACCAAATAAATGAACAATTTTGGCACCCATTGGATTAAAATTGTTAAATTACTTCTCTCCTGTGTCTTACATTCACATAGGAAGTTTTATACTTTGCTTAACACAAAATATTTTACCCTCTAGAAAGAGGAAGAAAAGTAATTCCATAGCTTTTTAATAAAAGAGACATTGTGTTATGTGTAACTTAGTGTTTCCTCTAGATTTACTACTATTGAAAAGGCTAGAAGCAGAAAATATTAGACACTAGTGCCTTATAATGACATCATTATGTATTTAATTAAAATGTACCCTTAATATTTCACTAAGGCTTTCAAAACCATAGAGCTTTATCTAATTTCATATTTTTTTATTTGTAAAAACTGGAGTTCTTAGAATTTTCAGATTTGAAATTAATTCTCTGAAGTATAATAAATGATAAATCAGTTAAGCAAGTTTAACTCAGAACTGTATTGCCAACTTAAATTTTCCTAGTGACTGTGTTTATAAAAAAAATTTCCACGTTTACAACTTACTCATTTACTTAGCTGATGTTTATTAAGTGCCACATATTTAGAAATACAGTCTTATAGAGGTATGAAATCTTAGAAATATTAAAATACCTAGCAGATAGATTTTTTTAAAATAATAAAGTTGACATACAGTTAGGTATATGGCATATAATGAGAAAAGTGCTGATGAAGACATGTAGAGATACCACAGAATTACTTAGGGATATCACAGCAGGTTTTCTGGAGGTAAATTATATTGTAGTTAAAGCCTTAGAAGCCTTGTTGATTCTGAGTATTTGGCCCCTTTAAGGGAGGGTTGGAATTCTCCCAGCTTAAGCTCTGCAAATGTTCAGAGCAGCAAACTGTAAGCATTATTGATGCAGCATATTTCCAAAGAGAGAACTTTAGCCTGTATAATAGTAGCAAATCACCATTGATTTTTATATATAAACACTGACTCATTTATGTATTTGGGCAAGCAAAGAATGGATGAATAAAACCCAAGATCACTTTATGAAAGCCACTAGTATTCAGTGCTTTATATTATTTTTTGTGTGCTTTTCCTCACTAGCTCATTTACTGTAGTTGACCAACAGAAGAAAATTACATCATTTATTATGGTGGCGTTCTATAGTCTTTTAAAGGATCTCTAAAATAATTACATTTTGAAATGTAATAATTTACATTTATGAAAACTTGATGTATACAGAAAAATACTGGAGAAGTGCTAGCTAGATCTAGGCTCTAAGTGCCTTTAAGTTTTGGCAAAGTCTTGTGCCACCAGAACAATCCGCCCTGACACCTGCCACTGCATGTGGATCTAGCTCACCCTTGGTCCAGTGTTCCAAGCTTCAGTGGAACCAAGTCCCATAAATCTTCATATTCACGAGAGAATGTAGTATATGTGAGACATTTTGGAAATGACAATTTATACTTATATACTAATATAAGGCTTTATAATAACAGTGCAAAGTTAGTTGCAATGCCTTTCAAATATTCCTTTTTCTTCTCAATTTCCAAAAAAAACCACTAAATGCAACTGACCATTCTTTTAATTATTCCTAATTCTTTGTCTCATATATATTCTTTTGTACCTATATACATATATATTTTTGAAAGTACTTGTTTTTTATTAGTAACCCTGAGAAATTATTGTCAAAATTTAAATATAATTTCAATATTGGCAATAAACTATACAATTTGTTCTTAGAATTTATTTATTTATATTTATTAATTTTAATTTATTGTGTTAACATGAATTCAAGTGTCCCACTCAAAATAACACCCTCATCCCCCACCCCCGAGTCCCCCAATTCACCCTCTTAAATCCCTTTCCTTTAACTCCCTCCCCCCTCCCCTCTGGGATTTGCTGTCTTGTTACTTGTATCTGTGTGTTATGTATATAAAATTTCACTAATCCCTTCACCTTCTCTGATACATTTTTTATTAAAATTATAAAGTCCTTTATATCAAAGTATAGGATATTCTGTAGGAACAACAGGGGATAGTGGTAGGGTATGGGAATTGGGTTTGGTGTTATTACATTAAAACAACCTCATCCTATACTAGCTATAGATCGATATTTTTAGGACTTCATATTATTTTACCACAACAGTAACTAAGAAAAGTATAGTTATGTTATATTGTCTTATTTATGTTTAACCTATGTTTGGACAAAGTTGAATATAGTGCAATAAAAATGTAGCATCAATTATTGATTGGAAATGGTCAAGAGAATTAAAAAGCTTGTCAAATTGTGACATTGTGTATGAACATGTTCACAGGATACTTTCTAACAGGTAAGATAGCTCATGGAAGCCAAAACTAAGGAGTGAAAGCTGGTAAAATAGGAACTTGTGTTGAGAAAACACAGTTAAGAGAGTAAATGGGGTATATGAAGAACTGAGTGCTAAGCAGTGCATTGATCAGATGATCAGATGAGTCTTACCAGAGAGTTCTTAGAGATGGAAGATTACAGAGTGAATATCACTAAAGTCTCTTGTTGGCAGTGACACATTTTAGTTAGCAAAAATAACTATTATAAAGAAGTATCAAATTTGTTTGTTTGCTTTGTTTGTTTTTTGCACAAGGCCAGAGTCTTACAATGACCAGAGACCTCCATGACCAAGATCATGGGGATTATGTCATGATTTCAGGTGTTTTTTATTTTCCTTGTCTAGTCTGGCACACTATGGCCATAAATCTGTGAATCACAGTGTGTTAGTGTCCGAGGAGATACTTAGGCAGATGTGTCCCTTGCCAGGACTATAAAGTATGTGAGTGCTATCCATAAAATAGATGATTATACTGATGGTTTTATAAGCTGAGTGTTATTGTTCTTAAGGTGTCAAGCATTCACCTGTCCTGTTGATCTAGACATCACTCCAAAGATTTATTAAGAACATCATGGCACTACTGGCTGGCTCAGTGGTAGAGCGTCTGCCTGGTGTGTGGATGTCCCGGGTTCAATTCCTAGTCAAGGTGCACAATAGAAGTGACCGTCTGCTTCTCCTTCCCTCCTCCTCCCCCTTCTCTCCCCCCCTTTCTCTCTCTCTTTTCCCCTCCCACAGCCATGGCTCGATTGGTTCAAATGCATCTGCTGGGGCACTGAGGATGGCTCTGTGGAGCCTCTGCCTCAGGCAATAAAATACTAATAGCTCGGTTGCAAGCATGGCCCCAGATGGGCAGAGCATTGGCCCCAGAAGGGGGTTGCTGGGTGAATCCCGGTTGGGGCACATGTGGGAGTCTGCCTCTCTATCTCCCCTCCTCTCACTTGGAAAAAATAAAAATAAAAAAAGAACCATGTGGTCGTTGTGTTGATGAGAAACCTCACAAGTGCCACCTTAACCAAGTGATCAGGGTAAAATAAATATCACCAAATCATAAACTTTCTATTATGATGCAATGAGATGTGATGCATTTCTGTGGTATGCTTCCTAATAAAGGGTAACCTCAATCTAATTTTAACAAAGCATCAGATAAACCCAAATTGAGCAATATTGTGCAAACAGACTAGTACTCATTTAAAAGTGTCAAGGTCATGAAAGACAAGGAATGAATGAACAAACACCACTGAATAAAAGAGACTAAAAAGACATGACAAGTGAAGGCAATCCAGGATCCTGAACTGGGTCCTAAGAAAAAATGACCATAGTGGAAAAACTGCCAAATTACAAATAAAGTCTGTAGTTTAGTGTTGGTCAAATAAGTTTGTAAATATGATGTATTTGTTAGCTCGCTTACAGTTTGCATTGGGGGCTGGGCAACGCCATATATAGTGGTCTGTGAGGTTGCAGGTCGCCTTCCTGACTGGGAGAGGCCGTTGTTCTGCTAATGTTACTGGAAGGGAGATTCTACCCCCACCATTGAGAGGTGCAGGAGGATTTCTTTTTTCTCTGCCCCCTGATCCCTTGCCCTCCATGGGAAAAGCAGGTTTGCCTGTCTTAGTGGGACACCAATAAACAGAATGGCCCACCATCCTCAGACTCCACTGTTTCTTTAGCATCTGACCGAATTCAGTGAGAACCTGCATGTGAATGGCCACAATGGCAGCAGCAGCCCCTGCCCTTACTTTAGTTAATAGCATTGTACTAGTGTTAATTTTGTAGTTTTGATACTATAGCACAGTAAGATTTTAATGTTAGGGAAAGCCATGTGAAAGGTATATGTGAATGCTCTTTGCTGTGTTGGCAACTCTTGTAAATCCAAAATCATCTCAGAATTGTTGGAATCCATGGGAGTCCGAAAAGACCAGAGTAACAAACTTTTATTGAAAGAAAGAAAGGTACCCTGCTGGGCACTTCTCTAAGGAGAAGAGCACCGGTACTGTCTTAGGGGTGAATTTTATAGGACTTTGGAGAGCCTCAGGGGATACTGAGTCAAAAGTTCTGGTATGTTCCCTTTTACGGTTTTACGGTTTCAGCTTCCTGGAATGCTCCTTCTTGGGGCAGGTTGACCAGCTTCCTGGAACTCTTCTGCCTCAGGGGTGATTGTCCAGTAAGTAAGGGTGAGGTCATGCAGCCAGGTGGGACAACAAAAAGGCAGTTGGAAGTTCTGGTAAATTTTTATATCTATCATTTCTCAACTCTGTGGTATGATAAAAAAGGAAAAGAGGTGGGGGAAGGAAAGGGTATGGGGTTCAGGAAGGAGGTTTGTCGTGGGCTGACCATCTTCTGTAGCTACTTCCTGCTGTTATCCCTATTGGGGGCCTCCTTCATGAACCTCTCCCTGGGGCAGTTGGAGTAGGGATTGTAAAAGCATTTGATTGTATGTAATCCTAGAGATTTCTTTCATTTGGGCCTGCAGGAACTGAATAAAGAAAGAAGCAAGCGTTAAAATTAAGCACAAAATTAGGATTGGTCCTATCATTGGTGCTAGCATGGAGAACAAGGGGATTTTCCACCATTGTTCAGAGTAGGGGTGTATTTATAGGGTTCCAGATTCTTCTGTTTCACGAGGGCAGGTTTCAGGGTTGGTGTGTAGGATTAGGTAGACACCCAGTTTGTGCAAAACCACTGACTCCATGACTTCATTTGTTTTTTACGAAATTTGATGGGCTTCAGAGAGAGAGAGAGAGAGAGAGAGAGGGAATAAGACAAGGCAGTGGCCAGTCCCCCTGCCCCTAGACCTATTTTTATAGAAATTCCTAAAGCAACAAGAAGAGGGATTACCTGTACAGCTTGTTTGGTCCTTAGATTGACGGGTAGTGTAGTAGGAATTGAAAGAGTTTCATGGGGTGGGATTAGGTTGATATTTGGGGTGAGATAGACTAGGGTACAGGTTTCTGTCCAATTATTAGGGAGACACATATAGGTGTTATGCTGTTTTTCTACTTTAGCAGCAGTGGGAGTTGTCTGGATCACGGTGTGTGGACCTGTCCACATGAAAGTCAGTCCTTGGCCCTGGCTGGTTGGCTCAGTGGTAGAGCGTTGGCCTGGTTTGCAGGAGTCCCGGGTTTGATTCCCGGCCAGGGCACACAGGAGAAGTGCCCATCTGCTTCTCCACCCCTCCCCCTCTCCTTCCTTTCTGTCTCTCTCTTCCCCTCCTGCAGCCAAGGCTCCACTGGATCAAAGTTGGCCTGGGTACTGAGGATGGCTCTGTGGCCTCTGCCTCAGGTGCTAGAATGGCTCTGGTTACAACAGCGTGATGCCCCAGATGGGCAGAGCATCGCCCCCTGGTGGGTGTGCTGGGTGCATCCTGGTTGGGCGCATGCAGGAGTCTGACTGCCTCCCCGTTTCAACTTCAGAAAAATACAAAAAAAAAAAAAAAGTCCTTAGGTGATGTAATGCTGGAAGCGCCTCTTGGACAGTCTTTTAACAGTTTGCTGAGTAATCTGTAAATCCTGCAAGTATTTAGGGAAAGGGTGGTTACATTTCTACACTTTGCAGTTAGAGTTTATGTACTAGTGACTACTGCTTCTAGGTGGAATTAGCAGCAGGTCCCAGCCTACAACAGGTATAGGGCATTGAGACAAGAGGAATAAAAGAGATACTATATATTAAATAATGTAACAAAATCAGACTGTCAATACCCACAGTAGAGATCTTTGAGGGATAAATAAAACTCAAATATTCAGGCAAGGCATAGTAGATGGCCCTTGTGTTTATAAGAAATGAGATCAGTTTATCTGCTACTTGGAAGAAATACCTTAGGCTCGTGAACGATGTCCTTGGGCCTTCAGTGGCAATTCCCAGCATGCTTGTCAGGGTCAGGTCACAGGTAGCTGGAGCAGGGCTAGAAGAGACTGGAACCCTCCCTCCGTGGAGCAAGGGGGCAGCTTACCTTCTCGTGTCCCTTTTGCACAACACAGATGTGTCCACTGGTGGGGCCGGGAAACCTGACAGGTTCAATGACCTTTCTTTCCACTCTGAAGCAGGGCCCTGATGGAGTCCTATGAATCCCTTTAGGGCACTGGAGCCTTTAAGAGTGTATGCCAAAAGCTGGTATTTCCTGACCTCTTTTGGGCCTTATTTGCCTTTTCTGTTACTTCCTTAGCCATTATAGACCTTAAAAGCCATGCTCAGAAGATCTCACTGAGGGGCTTGACTAAGAGAGCAAAATTGGGAATTCAGTGTCTAAAGACGCCTATTAGACCGAGGAAAGAAAGGATTTGATTTGTGATGGTAGGTGGTTGGAGACTACAGAGGATCTGAGATCAATCTAGGGTGAGGCTTCAGGTGGTAGGGGTTAAGGCGATGCCTAGATAGACTATGGACTGAGAGTGAAGTTGAGCCTTAGCAGAGAAGACACAATATCCCTTCATGGTGAGGAAGTTAAGAACTGTGGCAGTGTGTCTCCTTGAGGCAGGCAGGGAGGGACTGCAGAGGAGTAGGTCATTTACATATTGTAAGAGAGTAGTAGTTTTGAGATTGCATGTTGCTAAATCCTGAGCTAGTGCTTGCCCAAACAGGTGTGGGTTGTTTTTGATCCCCTGGGGTAAGACAGTCTATGTAAGTTGCTGGACTGCATTAGTGTCCGGATCAGTCCAAGTGAATGCAAACAGAAAGTAAGAGTCAGGGTGTAGAGGAATGGTAAAGAAGGCATTCTTGAGGTCTAAGACCCTAAAGTGAGTGGGGTTTGAGGAAATGTGTGACAGTAACCTGTAGAGATTAGGGACTACTGGATGGAGGGGAATTACCACCTCATTGATTAGGTGCAAGTCTTGTACAAGGCGATAAGCCCCTGAAGGTTTTCAAACAAGAAGGATGGGAGTATTGCAGGGAGAGTCCATGGGGATGAGTAAGCCTTGTTTAATAGGCAGGTAATTATTGGTTTAAGGCCTTAGAAACAGACACAGTTACACATTAAACAAAGACTTCACATACAAATTAAGAATTAAGGAATTTAAATGAGCGTGCTTTACTTGTCTCAATTAAAATTATACTTGATATTTTTTGACAAACAAAGAGACAAAACAGATTATTCACTCACACAGCTCAATAGACAACTCTGCTTTTTTAAGCTTTTAGAGATGGCAGGGAGTTGTCAGCATAGAGGGGAGGAAAAGAGAAAGCAGATGGATGGACAGTGTGAGCAGCTGGATGGGAAGAAGGAGAGTCAGAATCTGCAGGAGGAGGAGGAGGAGTTTAAAGTGCTGGTGGTGGCACCACATGGTCAGAGGAGTCAAAAGATTTAGAGCTCTGAGGAGGGAGAGAGGACGAGGGGTAATGGAAGGCACAGTCAGTCTCTGGGGGGGGAATGGGTCAAAGAAGAAAGATAGAGCTGCCTATCTGTAAGGAGGGAGGAGGGGTTTAAGAACACAGTGGAGAAGGGAGGGACCCCTGTCCAGCAGAGGAGGAGAAAGAGAGACTGGTATTTGCAAGTGAATGAGGAAACAGGATTTTGCAAAGGGAGGGGGATTTCTGGAGGGAAGAGACTGAAGTGAAAGAGATTTGCAGAGGGACGAAGAGGGGTCCTGAGAGAAGGGCGGCCTTGTGGGTCAGGCAGGAGGGGGAGAGAGTTGGGAGTCCGCGGAGAAGGAAAGATTAGGAGCGGAGGTTTTAGGTGAGGTTTCTTTGGCCAAAAATGGCCTGCATGTAGAACAGGCAGCACAGAGATTAAGGACAGAAGTGAAGGGAGAAGAGAGGCCTGCACATAAGGACTCTCTGATGCCCTCTCTGTCTGGTGGCAAAAGTTGTCAAGATCTCTTAGGATATTGTAATGGTAGTAGAAAGTAACCTGGCTAGGTGCCTAGACTTTTGAGGAAGTCCGTAGAAGCAGGCCACTTGGAGTAGAAACCTCCCAAACTGTGAACCCCAGAGAGTAGAGTGAGGATGACAGAGTATCCCGAAGGAGTAGTCCTGAAGGAGAAGAGGAGTAGTCTCTGAGGCCTGAGATTGGGAGGAGCCCATGTTCTGAGGGGAGTCTGGCTGGACGGTTAGGACTGAGAGAAGCCCACAGTAGAGGAGACTAGTGAGAGAAGGGGGTGTCCTCACCTTCAGTCACAGTTCCAAGCGGATACAATCTCCATAGGAAGAGAGTTTCAGACAGGAGATCGTCACCCCAAGGCTGAGATCCTGGGACGTAGGAGAGGGGCCTGGCTAGGCGCACCTAGACTTTTGTAGAAGTCCATAAAGGAGTAGAGGCAGACCACTCATAGATATGGGGTAAAAAAACAAAATGGGAACAAATACAATATTTAAAATAAAGAATAAGTAAATTTAAATCAACAAACTGACCAGTATTTCAATGGGAACTATGCTCCTCTCACTGACCACAAGTGAAAGAGGTACCCCTTCTGGAAGTACAGCAGGGGCTGGATAAATGGCCTCAGGGGACTGCATGCAGCCCACGGGCCATAGTTTGGGGACCCCTGCCCTTTACTGTTGCATGATGTGCACTCTCATGAAAAATCCCATTTATACCTCAGATAAGTGGCATTGTATCCGGGACTTCTTTATTTGTATACTGGCTTAAAGGCTTTAATTTCTACACTATGAAATAAGGGAGACCAGGGGCTCTCTCTCTCGGTTCCTGAAATTAGCATTGCAGAGGAGAAGCAGCCAAGATGGCAGACTGCTGAAGGAGAAGCCAGTTAGTGCAGAGTTTGTGCAGAGAGAAGGGGATGGGAAACAGAAGTGAATAAGGCTGGTGAGCTAGATACCTTTGATTCTAGGAAATTCAGATATGTCAGTAGCTTTGGGAGCCCTGAGTGGAAAGGGAAGTGTTTTCCCATTGTGTGTATTTCTTACCCACCAGGTGCAAGCTAGGCTTAAAGCTAATGGCCCACCAGTTCTTGGCTCCATTGTTTCATTACCGTCTGTCTGCATCAAATGAGAACCTGCATGGGCCAGGCAGCTGCGATGGTGGCTGCGGCTACTGACTTTACAAAAGCTCATCCCCTAAAGATCTAACTGAAATGAATTAGGTTGGACTCTCAAAACTAAGTTAATTGCAGGTGCAAAAATGAATCCTTTAGACCATTTTTCATAGACCAGGTTTCTAAAATCCACTGGCCCCAGCATTTCAACTTCTGTGCCTGCTCTGGGGATGAGGGTGGGGGCTGAGCTGTGTGCAGCTGGTATAAGTAGATGGACTAAGATCAAAATTATTATTAGGAGGAAAGAAACAGTCCAATATAACATTTTTTCAAAATAAAAACTGTACATATTATCTGGTACCAATAAATATTCTAATACGGAAACAAAAGGAGGATTCTCTGCAATTCACATCCTTCTAGAAAGAGTGGGAAGATACCCTTCACACCTATAGCAGCGCTGTAATTATTTCAGCAGTCTGGCAAGACCGAGTAGGATAACTCATTAGTCCTTTAAATTTCATCACTGATTAGTCTGAGCCGTTTCCACTTGTTTCAGTCAGCATCCTCGGAAATAGTTTTTTTGTTTACATATATTTGGTGATTTTCCATCCCTAATTTGATCTTCTGCACCTGGGAAAATGGTAATTTTATTTGACGATTCAGGTGCCCTCATTAAGGAACAAAGAATTACATCAGCTTTCTGCTGGCTGAACCAATTTAAATTGTTCTCACTTCATGTGTATTTTTAAAAATCTGTGGATAAATTACTCTTGTGCTGAGTGTCTGTTGGAGCCCCATCTGTAGATTTGAGCTCTTTATCTCTAGACCCAGGGGCTTACTGCTTGCTGGCTTCCTCACTGTGGATAGACCTTGGCTACTGAAACTCAGCTTGTTCAAGGCAATTCATTGTAATACAGTCCAAACCTGTTTTTCCTGCATGTCTATTTTCAGTTAAAAGCACTTCCATCCCACTGTCATTTCTAATTCCTCTAAGCTGCTTTTCAGCCTCTACATGGTTAAGTGCTCTTGATTTTATATCTAAGTATTCATTTTTTTAAAATATTTTTAAAAAAATTCATTTTAGAGAGGGGGGAGAGAGAGTGACTGAGATGGAGGGGAGGGAGGAGCAGGAAGCATCAACTCCCATATGTGCCTTGACCAGGCAAGCCCAGGGTTTTAAACCAGAGTCCTCAGCATTCCTGTGCCACCACAGGTCAGGCTAAGTATTTGTAAAGCCAGTAGCCATGGCCACCATGACAGCCACCTGGCTTTTGCAGTTTTGCATTTAATTTGGGCAGATGGTACTGAAACTGCAGAGCCAAGAACTGGTGGGTTATTACCTTTATTCTCTAGGATCCCTATTATAAGGGCACCAATCCCATTCATGAGGGCTCCACCCTCATGACCTAATTACTCCCATAGATCTCACTTCTTAATGTCATCATGTTGCCTCTTAGGATTTCAACCTGTGAATTTGAAAGGAACACAAACATTCAGTCCTTTGCACTCCCTGGCCAGGTTTTCTTCAGGTATTTCATCCACTCTCTCTTCTTTTGCTAACACCTCTATGATATTACTTCCAAGTTTAGTACCTTCACTGAGATACTTTTCTGAATGCCAAACCTATAGATCAACTGCCTACTGCTTAATATATCCTCTTTGATACACATCAAAATTGTCACTCTCTTCTCCCCATTCACTCTGTTCCTCTATATTCAGTCATCAAGTATTGATCAAGCCCTTTGGCTTAACCTGGATAACAGCCATTGGTGGGGGCAACATGGAGGAAAATGTAAATTTGGATCTGTTATTTAAAAATTATGTTTACCAAAGAAAATGCTAAAAATACAAGATAGACTCCATAATACTTTGAAACCTAGAAATAATGAATGCTTTGTAAATATAGTAAAATATTATCCCTAGATTGCCCATTAGTCTAACTCCAAGTATATATTTATTCATTTTACATAGCTTCTATCCACACAGCACAAAACATGTTTGATATTGAACAGTAATCTTCATTTAGAGTTGCAGAAAATTTGTAAGTCCCAATTTTATCCTTTATAATATAAATGATATTTTAAAAATAAAAACATTGTAAAAGGTTGGCAACAGAAGATTTACAGTTTTGAGTACAAAAAAGTTTATTCTTGTATTATTATTTATTAATTATGGTATTATTTTCCATATGAACAACTGTAATCATACTTTTGCCCCATTTGGTACAGTATTTCTACAGATTATTACAAGCATTTCTCTCATTAGCTGCTCCAAAAACTCTGTCAAAAATATGCATTAACATTAACACTATGCTGTGTTAATATACAGACACTTACATTTTTTTCCCCGACAATTAGAAGAGAACATTATACAGCAGGGTTTTTTTTTTTGCATGATTGTATTTGTAAGACATTTAATATATAACTGATCAAAAGTGTTTGAGAAGTACATATAATAAATTGATATGCAGCAACAGAACAATGAAATCCTTACCCAGTTGTAGCTCCATCTGCTGTCTTACAGTTGTCTTATCAAGTAGACCTCCAGTTCTGGTTCTTAAGTGACATAAGCATTTTGTGCTTCATCATTATGAAAAGAAAATACTTTAAAATAGAAGACAATATCAGTTTTTCTATTTTCTGAAAAAGTTTTAATTTTTTATTTTAGTTTAAACCATATACAATTGACAATATTGATAATTTTGCCTACAAAAATAGTTTTACACAATTGACTTATATGATTTGATCCCATCCTATTAAATCTACTCAACCTATTTATTTTATTTCCATGTTAAAAACTGTACATTAAATAAGAATATTGAAAGAATATTTGCATTTAGCTACCAATGATAACTTTTTGTTAATACTGTCATATAGATAAATACAAATTCATAACTATAATACAGATTTTTATGTTACCCTTTTTTTTTCTTTTTTCTTTTTTAAATGAGAGGAGGGAAGATAGACAGACTACCGCATATGCCCCATCTGGGATCCACCTGACCACCCCCCTCTGAGGCCAATGCTCAAATCAACGGTGCTGTTTTTAGCACCTGAGGCTGACTCTCAGACCAATGAGCTATCCTAGGCACCTGGAGCCACTTGTTGTGGAAGGGGAAGAGGGAGAGAAAGAGGTAAGAAGCAGATGGTGGCTTCCCTGTGTGTTGTGCCCTGACTAGGCATCGAACCTGGGACATCCATATGCTGGGTGATGCTCTATCCACTGAGCCAACTGGCCAGGGCCTATGTTACCCCTTCTTTAAAATAGGTATATAGAACACTAGACACATGCCTTAAGCAAAATGTAGACTATAGTAATTTAACAGGAACAAAACTACCACATTATAAAAACAAACAATTATAACTTGCTACTGATAGCAGGTTCAATGAGATCTTATAATTCAATGTAGATTTCTACACATACAAATTTTTTTAAAATAGACATTTCTAATTGGATGTTTATATTCTCCTTATTTAAATTGTCAATTTTATTTCTACTGGCAGTAAAACTAAGCATTTATCCTTTGGAGAACTCATTTTTCTTTGCAAATAATTTTAAGATGAACTTATAATGTATGGATGACATATAGAATGTGTGGATGACATTTAGAAATAAACTAAAAGAAAATAACTTCATCAAAAATTTGTGGCTAAATTCTATTTCACTAATAAAAACAATTTCTATTTCACTTTGATGTAAGTCTATAAAACAATTTTCTTGAGGTTTACATCAATTAAGATGCTTTAAGTTTCAAATATCAGAAAACGTAACTTATTAAGTATCAGTAACAGAGGGTAGCCAATAAGATTATTCTCTCACATCCTAGAAAGACATCTATTCTGTGATGATATCAAGTGTCCTGTCCAATATTTCATCTGCTGATCCTTGATATGTTATCTTCTACCTTTAGGCTCACTCCTTTCAGAGCCCCAATATGGCTGCTATCATTGCAGGTGTCACAGGTAAACACTAAGGTCCAGAAGAAAGGGGCTTTTCCTTTCCATGCAGCTATTTTCATGAGCAAGGAAATCCTGTCCTTGTACCTCATTTTCATTGGGCAATATTACATCACATATCTCTGGCAAAGTTAGTCATTGGCTAGGAAAAGGGAATTACCTAATTGACTTAGACCAATCAATATCCACTTTTTAGCTCCTCTCTGACCAGATGGCAATGGTGAACACTCAGACAAAAGAGGGGCTCTGGCAGAAAGACAGGAAGAAAGTGCACTGCCCTCAGTTAGGTGACCTAAAGTTTCTAATAATCGGCAAACATGTTTATGCATCTGACCTCGCCAATGAATCTACTTGCCCTCACTTTGAAGAAAATCTACATATAATGGTTTAAACGAATCTGGATATGGAGTACTTCTTTCTGAGCATCTGTTTGATACAGAAAAACATCTAGAGTGATAAGCAGTAGACTTTGAGTAACTTTAAGAACAGAATAGGGAATACGAGGGAAAAACACTTTCACTTTTTTTTTGGTGACAGAGACAGAGAGAGACAGAAAGAGGGACAGACAGATAGGAAGGGAGAGAGATGAGAAGCATCAATTCTTTGTTGCAGCACCTCAGTTGTTCGTTGATTTCTTTTTCATATGTGCCTTGACCTGAGGGGCTACAGCAGACCAAGTGACCCCTTGCTCGATGCAGCGACCTTGGACTCAAGCTGGTGAGCCTTGCTCAAACCAGAAGAGCCTACGCTCAGGCTATGACCTCAGGGTCTCAAACCTGAGTCCTCCGCATCCCAGTCCAGCGCTTTATCCACTGCACCACTGCCTGGTCAGGCAAACACTTTCACTTTCTAATGTATATGCTTTTATGGTGTTTGGGGGTTTTTTGCAGCAAGAATGTTATTAATCTTTTAAAAACAAAGAAAATAGTTTTTTTCTTGCTATGTAGTACATTACAAAAATGATTGTGTTAACAAAAATATTCTTTCTGCAATTTAAAAAAGCAGAATCAAGCATATAATGTCAAGTAACATGCTATTATGTATTGATTTGAGGAAACCATTTCCAAGGTATAAGAAGTCCATTGTTAAACTTGGCATACAGAATTTTGGTATTTAAGAAAAGTATTAACATAAAACAAGGTTTTTAGACTAAGTTTAAGTTGTTGAGTCACTTTGAAATCTTGAATTTCTGGACTGTTCAGATCTCTGCCATCCAATAAAATAGCCACTAACCACATGTGGTTACTGAGCACTTGAAGTGTGGCTAGTTCCAGTTGTGATGTGCTCTAAGTATGCAATACATTCTCATTATCAATAAAACATCTTACCAAATTTTATATAGATTATAATTGGAATAATAATATTTGGGATATGTTGACTTAATAAAATATATTAAAATTATTCTCACCTGATTCCTATTTATTTATTTTAACTCATAAAAGATGTAATATTATATATGTGGCTACATCATTTTACCGCATTCTGTTTCTGTTGCACAGTATTGGTTGAGATGTCTCACGAAGGGAGCTAGTTCTATTTTAGTAGTAGAGAACTAAGTATCCTCATGTGAAGACCAGTATCTGGACATATTGAGATTAAAGTGAAAATTTTTTTTTCCATTTTATTTATTTACTTTTCAATAAGTTTAAATCCTTGAGGGGTACAGCATGACATGGATTCTGTGTCCAATGGCCTTAGCAGGAAGGTTGCTTCGAAATTTAGCACGAACCATGCCACTGTTTCCATGAGCATGAGTTACCTTTCCCCAGATTACTCTGGTTTTATTTGGTTTGCCACCCAGAGTCACTGTGTTGTTCTTTGCCTTGTACACATAAGCACATCTCTTGCCTAGATAGAATTCAGTTTCATCTTGAGCATAAACACCTTCAATTTTAAGAAGTGCTGTATGCTCCCTCTGATTCCGGAGACCCCGCTTATAGCCGGCAAAAATGGCCTTGGACCACAGCCTTCCAGACATAGCTGTCATTATAGAAGTCCTGTTCTCAGCAGGCCTTAAACAAAAAATCAATTTAATATCCCCAAACTTCAGCAGCAGGTGTCCCCCTCACCGCCACAGGCTCCAAGATGGCTGAAAAAGGAAAGCAAGGCCGGATTAAAGTGACATTTACGAAACTCAAATCTTAAGTCTCTCAGGAACAAGAGCGTTTTTTAATCTCAGATAATTATAATCTAGGTATATGTAATCTAGGCAGAATCTAGATAAATAATAATCTTAGCTGGGAAAGAAATTCACTGGGAAGAAACAAAGAAGCAGTATAAGCCAGATAAGGAATGGTTATTTGTTAAAAGTCTGAGGAAAGAAATAGTGTTGAAAGTAAAAGAAAATCTTGGTCATCAGATTACTTTCTGGACTAGTCATGATAATAAAGATGGAGTAAAATTACAATTAATTTAAGAAAACGGTGTTTGGGCTGAACCAGTGAAGTACTCTGAGAGCTGAGGTTGCACTTGGTAATGCAATTGAACATGGAAGTGAAGAAAATTTTTACTGCTTTTTCCAACTCACACCCCTCAGTTTAGTGAGCTACCCGAAGGTGAGAAGTGAGGAAGGCAACATCTTTGGGAGGTTCAGAGGATGTCAGCACAGAGACGCAAGCATGTCAGTCTCTGTTGGGAGCATTTGAAGAGCAGGAGCCTATAGTTGAAAGATTCATACAGGAGGTTCAGGAAGTAGCACAGGGATTTGAGGAAAAGACTTCTAGAGAGTACACTAATGGGGCTGTGGCTAAGATTTCATGTTTTATTGGTTTTATTATGACCTTTGTTTACTTTTCTTGTTAATGTGTTGTAAGGCAAATGTGGACTACAATTTAGAAGTTAATGGTCATCTAAAGACTGTTACTATAGAGGGAAAAGGGACTAACATCTTTATAAACTTTAAGCCAGCAATATTTTTTTATGTACATGTACTTTATTTGAATATTATGTATATGGACTCATACATGTTGCTTCTCTCTTGTTTTCTTTACTTAAAATATCTTTTTATATTAATACATAAAGATTCTTTCTTTTCTTTTCTTTTTTTTGATGGAGACAACTCTCCCAGTTTCATACCTATTCAGTGCAGTTCGATGTGGGCTTACGCACAGATTTTTTAGGGCTCCTTAGGTAGCTATCCCATATAGCCTCTACAGACTTGTCACTGACTGATGGCCTACCAGAACGGGGTTTCTCCATCAAACTGCCAGTTTCCTTCAACTGCTTATCCCACCAGGGAAAGTTATTCCTATGAGGTGGTGTTCGTTATAAATGCGCCAATATTCACGTTGCACTTTGGTCATGGATTCGAATTTAGCAAGCCACAGAACACACTGAACTTTCCTTTGTACTGTCCACACCTCGACTGGCATGGCCGTGGGCTGCTCCGCTGTATACACCAGGGGTCCCCAAACTTTTTGCACAGGGGGCCAGTTCACTGTCCCTCAGACTGTTGGAGGGCCGGACTATTAAAAAAACTATGAACAAATCCCTATGCACACTGCACATATTTTAAAGTAAAAAAACAAAACGGGAACAAATACAATATTTAAAATAAAGAACAAGTAAATTTAGATCAACAAACTGACCAGTGTTTCAATGGGAACTATGGGTTTGCTTTCGGCTAATGAGATTGTCAATGTCCAATTCCATATTTGTCACTGCTAGCCGTAACAAGTGATATGACACACTTCTGGAGCCGTGAGGTGTCCGTCCCGCGTCACTGGAAGTAGTGCTGTACGTGAGCGACCACATACAGTGCTCCTCTCACTGACCACCAATGAAAGAGGTACCCCTTCCAGAAGTGTGGTGGGGGCCGGATAAATGGCCTGAGGGGGCCGCATGTGGCCCGCGGGCCGTAGTTTGGGGACCCCTGGTATACACAGTGTTACATCATCATCTGCACATGCGCACATGCTGCCACATCATCCTACAGAAACTGGGAAGATTTTCCTTTTATTTGGTGCAGATTTCACATTTCTATCGTCTTTTGTTGCTTTCCTGTGACCAGTCAAAAGTGCACCATGACTTTATGGACACACTATATTATTCTATTACTGCATAGGCCATACATTTTAAAAAACCACCTTCCTAAAGATGGACATTCAAGCTGTCAGTTTTTTGTTTGTTTGTTTGTTTTTACAGAGACAGAGAGGGAGTCAGAGGGATAGATAGGGACAGACAGACAGGAACAGAGAGAGATGAGAAGCATCAATCATGTTTTTTGTTGCGACACCTTAATTGTTCATTGATTGCTTTCTCATATATGCCTTGACCACGGGCCTTCAGCAGACCGAGTGACCCTTTGGCTCAAGCCAGCGACCTTGGGTCCAAGCTGGTGAGCTTTGCTCAAACCAGATGAGCTGGCGCTCAAGCTGGCAACCTCGGGGTCTCGAACTCAGGTCCTTTCGCATCCTAGTTCTATGCTCTATCCACTGCACCACCGCCTGGTCAGGCAAGCTGTCAGATTTTTGGTGCTACATGCACTTGTACAGTGAACATTCTTTTTTTTTTTTTGATTGATTAAATTTATTGTGTTTACATAGATTCAAGTGTCCCACTGAATACATCCCCCCCACCCCCTGAACATTCTTAAACAAATATGTTTTTGTGTACTTCTATGGGTAGATCTACAAGTTAAATTGCTAATCATCAAATGGAGATAAAAAAATATATACATTTAAATTATGTATATTGCCATATTGCCCACCAAAAGGACTGTACTAATTTACAATTCCAATATCAAACTATGAGCCACCTTATTATTCTAGATGATGTCAAAATTAGAGAAATTATTAAAGCAGTTTCTTAATAGCCAACATAGGTGACTTTGTTGAGTGGGGTAGGTGAGCTATGTGGGCTTTTCTTACATATATGTTTGGGTCAGTTTCCTGAGAATTCTCAAAAAAATTACTCAGAGATGTTTATGAAAACAGAAGCTTTTTCACAAAAGGAGGAAGTGTAATTTTAACCTATTCTTTAATAAAGGGTGGCAATTCTTGGGCCTGGTAGCATTCCTTTTTTAATTTAAAATTTTTATTTCTAATTTAGTGTGTTGACGTGGTTTCAGGTGTCCCACTCAATACAACACCCTCTACACACCATCTCGTGCCTCCTTGCCCCGGCACAGTCTCTCTTCAGCCTGTCTCACCCTCTCTGCCCCCATGCCCCCCCCCCACAGTCTCTCTCCACCTCCGTCTCACCGTCTCCGCCCCCCCACAGTCTCTCTCCACCTCCGTCTCACCGTCTCCGCCCCCCCACAGTCTCTCTCCACCTCCGTCTCACCGTCTCCGCCCCCCCACAGTCTCTCTCCACCTCCGTCTCACCGTCTCCGCCCCCCACAGTCTCTCTCCACCTCCGTCTCACCGTCTCCGCCCCCCCCACAGTCTCTCTCCACCTCCGTCTCACCGTCTCCGCCCCCCCTACAGTCTCTCTCCACCCCCGTCTCACCATCTCCGCCCCTCGCCCCCCCACAGTCTCTCTCCACCCCCGTCTCACCATCTCCAGCCCCTCCGCACACCCCCGTCTCACCCTCTCTGCCCCCATGCCCCCCCACAGTCTCTCTCCACCTCGGTCTCACCGTCTCCGCCCCCCCACAGTCTCTCTCCACCTCCATCTCACCGTCTCCGCCCCCCCCACAGTCTCTCTCCACCTCCGTCTCACTGTCTCCGCCCCCCCACAGTCTCTCTCCACCTCCGTCTCACCGTCTCCGCCCCCCACAGTCTCTCTCCACCTCCGTCTCACCGTCTCCGCCCCTCGCCCCCCCACAGTCTCTCTCCACCCCCGTCTCACCATCTCCAGCCCCTCCGCACAGTCTCTCTCCACCCCCGTCTCACCCTCTCTGCCCCCTTGCCCCCCCCCCGCACAGTCTCTCTCCACCTCCGTCTCACCGTCTCCGCCCCCCCAGTCTCTCTCCACCCCCGTCTCACCGTCTCCGCCCCTCGCCCCCCCACAGTCTCTCTCCACCTCCGTCTCACCGTCTCCGCCCCCCCCACAGTCTCTCTCCACCTCCGTCTCACCGTCTCCGCCCCCCCCCACAGTCTCTCTCCACCTCCGTCTCACCGTCTCCGCCCCCCCCACAGTCTCTCTCCACCCCCGTCTCACCGTCTCCGCCCCTCGTCCCCCCACAGTCTCTCTCCACCCCGTCTCACCGTCTCCAGCCCCTCCGCACAGTCTCTTTCCACCCCCGTCTCACCCTCTCTGCCCCCATGCCCCCCCACAGTCTCTCTCCACCTCGGTCTCACCGTCTCCGCCCCCCCACAGTCTCTCTCCACCCCGTCTCACCGTCTCCGCCCCCTCACCCCCCCACAGTCTCTCCACCCCGTCTCACCCTCTCTGCCCCCTTGCCCCCCCCACAGTCTCTCTCCACCCCCGTCTCACTCATCCTCTCTGCCTCACCTCCATCCTGCCTTTCCCTCCAGCTACTGCTGCCGTTTTCTGTATTGATGTGTGTATATAATCTGACTAATCCCTTTACCTTCTTTGATCCCATCTCCTTTTCCCCATTTTCAATCCTTTTCATCTCATGACACACTTAAACTACTAAAATTATGCATACACCAAAAAAATATTTTTTGCCAATATGACAAAAAATAGATATAATTTTGACTCATTTACACCAGATGACTATTATTGTGTTGGCTGTCGTCATTTTTATTTACTTGACAATTTAAGGGGAAAGAGGTCAGTGCCCCTGAGTGAATAGTCAGTTATTATATGTTTTAAGAATTCTATAGAATTCAGTTAGAAATTGCTTCTTTAAGCTGTTAGTAAATGCACCTATAGTAAGGTGAGACTTTTTCTCATCTGCTTGATGAGCTTGGAGTACTAATGTGAAGAGTAATTTCATATTTAAGTCAATTACTACAGACTCTTCACATTAGCTCGGCTTGCCTCAGGTCAAACAGCAAAGTGTGTGGTATCTGTTGACAGCCTCATTTATGGTATAAAAGGATGAATTTCTGAACTGAGTATGTAATTGTGATAAAGTGATATTTTGGATTGAAGAAAAAACATTGATATCTGATGTTATAGAATATAGATTATGACTGATATTAAAACAAAATGAATCAGGAATCTTTAAGTGACTATGACAGGATGACAACTACCCAACATACGTGCAGATAAATTGCTCACATGTATTAGCATTTAGTAGTACAGCTGTTTGTATGGAAAAGTAGATAATACAAGAATAAATAGTAATACAAAAATAAACTGTTTCATGTACTCATAACTATAAGCCTACTTTTGCCTACCTCTTCATATTTAAAAATCGATTTAAGTAATCTGCATTCTGTTTGCAAAGGATCAAACTCAACAAATTCTATTAAAAATTATAATGAATTCTTCTTAATTTCCTATGCTTAATACGTGAGGACACAGTTTAGAGTTATGCAGTCCAGAAAAGAAAGTAGCATATGCACATTCACAGTCTTTCCTTTCTTGCCCGCTAAATTTTTTTTTTTTTAGTCTGCCAGCTTGGCTCCTAGTCTTGACAAAACGTAATCAGGATAATGCATAAAAAAAAGATAAAATGATAGCAGAAATACTGTGTTGAATTGAAAAACACAGCTTTATTTCTAAGATGAAAACTAATAAATTTATAAAAGATGGGAAGGAAAGAAAATTTTTAAACATTTGGAGAAAAGTTAGACATCTTTCTAGGCAGCTTCTGTGTAAATGAGGTCAGAAGACAAAGAAAAGTTTTGCTGTACATTGTGGATAGCATATTTTTTGTCATTTAAAATACACTTGAGTAAATATTGTTAAACTTGTTATGATTTTTCACATATGAATTTAAGTGGTTAAAGAATAATTTGAAAAAATATAATTAATTTGACAAGCATTAGCATGCTAAAAAAGGGGAACTATTAAGTGTATACAATTGAATGAAAACTAATAAACAAAAAATAATAGCAAGGATAGATAAAGAAATTATTGAAAGAGATTTGCAGATACAGTACATTGCTATTCAAGAAGTCTTAAAATAAATATTGAGGAATATCAGTTCAGGGTACTAGTTTCTTAATATATTTCAACATGAAAGAAAGGGCATGTGATTAAGACTGAATTATAAAGTGCCTGAACAGGTGGTGGCACAGGGTTATGGCCCTGGAATGCTGAGGCCCATGTTCGAAACCTCGAGATTGCTGGCTTGAGTGTGGGGTTGCCAGCTTGAGCGTAGGATCATAGACATGACCCCACGGTTGCTGGCTTGAGCCCCAGTGTTGCTGGCTTGAAGCCCAAGGTCACTGACTTGAGCCCAAGGTTGCTGGCTTGAGCAAGGGGTCACTGGCTTGCCTGGAGCCCTGTGGTCAAGGCATGTATGGAGAAGCAATCAATGAATAACTAAAGTGCTGCAACTATGAGTTGATGCTTCTCATCTCTCTGCCTTCCTGTTTTCTGTCTCTTTCTCGCTAAAAAAAAAAAAAAAAGACTGAATTTTAAGAAAGTGAATCTTTTAGCAAGTTGCAGCATAGATGTAACTGAAGAGAAACAGGGACTATATAGGAATATAGCACTGTGGAATGGGTATGATTGGTTAAGAAAGGGTTAACTGTTTCCTATGGTTGCTACAGGTGACCGTTGAACAACATGAGCGTGAGAGTTTCCAACCCCCATGCAGTCAAAAATCCACGTATAACTTCTGACTCCCCTAAAACTTCAGCTGTCCCTTGGTATACATGGGGGATTGGTTCCTGGACTTTTACAGATACCAAAAATCCACAGGTGCTCAAGTCCCTTATATAAAATGGCATGGGTCAGTGCATACAGTTAGACTACGGCATCCACAGATTCCCAGTGGTGGATGAAAAGCACTGTTTTCAAAATGCAGTTGGTTGAATTTGCTGATGCTGAACCAAGGATACAGAGGACTATCTATATGTTTATTGAAAAAAATCCATGTTTAAGTGGACCTGTGCAGTTCAAACCCATGTTGTTTAAGGGTCAACTGTATCATATGCTAACATTGTAATGCACTAAATAGCAGGCCCATATTGAATTTCCGATCTAGCCCAGATTTATTTCTGTGAAAAATATTAAATGTAAAATGGAATTTGAAATATTATATGTAAAATGTAATTAGTAGTATGTCATATGTATTTTCCAACCAGATGCCCCAAATATCTGAAAGTTAAATACAAAAATGAGTAATCAACATATTTCATAATATATTAGGAATATATTTCCTATAAACATCAATACCATTATATTAGTATATAGAATAACCTTTGAGCCTTTAGCTTAAGAAAACACAAATTAATAAAAAACTTCATTATATATATATATTTTTTGAGAGGGGGGGGAGGGACAGGCAGAAAGGGAGAGAGATAAGCATTAATTCTTAATTGCAGCACCTTAGTTGTCCATTGATTGCTTTCTCATATGTGCCTTGATGGGGCGGGGGTGAGGGACTACAGCAGAGCGAGTGACCCCTTGCTCAAGCCAGTGACCTTGGGCTCAAGCCAGCAACTTTGGGCTTCAAGCCAGCAACCTTCGAGCTCAATCAAGCAACCATGGGGTCATGTCTATGATCTCATACTCAAGCTGGCAACCCCACACTCAAGCTGGTGAGCCTGTGCTTAATCAAGCCAGTGACCTTGGGGTTTCGAACCTGGATCCTCAGCATCCCAGGCCAACATTCTATCCACTGCACCAGTACCTGTTCAGGCTTCATAATATTTTCAATAAAATAATATTAACAATTATGAGGCACTTAATATAGTTCATGAATTTGCTACATTCAAAGTAAGTATAGAATTAACTCCTTTAATTCTCAAACAACTTTAACAGTTAGTTACTATTATTACCCACATTTTGAAGAAGAAAATATGGAGGCATACATAGGTTAAATAACTTGCTAAAGTCATCCAACTTCTAACTGGTGGAGACAGCATTTGAATCCCAGAAATATGGTGTAAGAGCTTGGTGTCTTAACCACTGCTCACCATTGCCTCACTCAATGGTTAATCCAACCTATTTTTGAAAGCCACAGCAAAGTTCATTTTGAGGGGAAAGCAATCATTCTTGAAAGGCACAATTTTAAAATTGATTTGATGACTTTTAAGTGGTAGACTTTTCTACATAATTATTTCTGTGCTTTTCAAATATTAATGGAGCACTTGTCCATATGCCATATAAAAAGAGTTGTTATGCAGATCTATGATACTGTGTTCTAATCTGATTGTTTGTAGTCATGTTATTCCTATAGATATATATCCATGGTGAATAATTAAAAACCAAGTTTGCCTTAATTTTCATGAGATACTGCCTGATAATCTATAATTCTTACAAGCCTCAAGTACCCTAAAATTCTATTAAATTGAAAGAGATGGGAAAAAATATAATTTCTTTGCAACTTGACATAGGTTTGTTTTGTTGACATTTGCTTCATGCAGTGATTCTGCAGAGAGTCCTTCCGTTTCTGTTTGGTGAACTTTAGAAAGGAATAAAAGGGAGACAGTGAAGTTTAAGAAATTCATGGCATCCAGTTCTTAGATACATATTTATTCTAACCTTTATTTTATAACCTTCAATATACAAAATGCAGAAATATGGTTGTTTCAGTAAGAATGTCCTTGAAGTTTCCTATGCTGAAAGAAATAACTTGAATATAGCAATTTTAGAGCTCAAGGAAACCTGGAGTCTGTATTTATATTGTTGACTATAAAGATTATTTCCTTTCCTGGTGGATGGTGGGTAATGACAGACTGCACATAAAGAAACGGAAACCTGTAGGTTTTTATTATAATGTTTGGAGGAAAATAAGTTTACTTAAAACAACCTCTATTGTCTCTTTTCTGGCTTCTTCTTGGTCTTTAAAGATAGGATCTTACTGATTAAAATATCATGCCAAATCTCTTTGGCTGCTTTAAAGTGATATAAACCTGAAACATTGTATCAGTATAACAACAGGCTAGGCTCCTCAAGATTCTCCAAAATTGAGATTATTACTTTTTTGTCCCCCAAACACGTTTGAGATATGATGAAAACTGCTTGCTCTCCTTAGAAAAAAGGTATATTTGACTATAACTGCAACATTTACTGATTGACAGGGATTCAGGACTCCTAAGGAGCCCCACAAGATCCACTAAAATCAGATTCACAACTCCTAATCTGATCCAATACAATTGTTTGTTTCATAGGTAGTAAAAAGTGATTTGACAAGAAAAAGAGGCTGACTTGGGAATCTGTTCAAATGAGTGCATTTATCTCTACATGTACAAGTGCAGCAATCTATTTACTTTTTGTAATATGTGTCAATTGAGTCTAAGTAACCCATTATCTGCCTCCATTTTCACATGCCCATTACAGATTAAGAATTTAAGACCCACAGAAGTTAAATAACAACCTGACTTCATGCAGTTTAGTCAATATAGATATTTTTTTGACCTATATTCTCACTGCTCAAGGCTTAGTAAGGAGAGCATAATTCCTTATCCAGAGTAAAACAAAATAAAATTTCTTAAAGGCTGCCAAGGACTTTGTGATTTAATAAAGTAGAAAATATATGACAACAAATAGATAAGATAAAAAATAGAAGGTGCATAAAGTAAAGAGAAATATATATAAAATTTTAGGGTAGTGAGAGGAAGCTGATTGACCTGGCCATTTATCAATTGATGATGTCTTAATATTCTAAAACAGTGATGCTGATTATAAATGCCTCATGTGACATTCATTCTGTGCTATTACTTTAATACTCATATGCAAATCTACACTGTATTGCTGAAAGGACATTCAGTCATTCATTTAGTTAACATTTATGAAGTTTCAATAAATTGTGTTATATACTCAAGATGTTATGATAAAAAAAAGACACATGTTATCCTAGTCCCAAAGTACATGCTGTGGGACAGCTAGATAGCAGAAGGCAAATATTTAAAATGATGGCTAGTTTTAGTGGTGCTGTGAAAGCATGGGAGGCTCGTTAGAGAGCAGTGGAGGGGACCCTAGTGCTGAGGTCGAAGCATAAAGAACTTACCCTTGAGAAGAGCAAAAAAAGAGCATTTGCAGACCTAGGGACCAAAATAGGCAAAGCACCTGAGCCCAAAGAATACTTAGCTTCTTTCAAGAACTGAAGACAGTGATTAGTATGGAAGTGCTACATACTATGAAATACGGGCCAGAGAATATCCACTTGTGCACAACTTATGGAAGGGGGTGGGGCTTTCTCCTAGGTGTATCTGGGAAACACTGCAGGCTTAAGCAGGGAAGTGAAGTAACTGAATCCCTTTAGGAAAGATTGCTTTTGCTGTTCTCTGAAGCATGCATTGGAGGCTGGCCAAAGTCAAGGAGGAGGGTGCAGTGAAGAGGCTTTGAGAAATAAAAAATTATCTATCAATATTCAAAGTTCACTCATATTTGTTTTTGGATTTACTCTACTGATGTTTGCAAAATTTCTTTCTCATGATGCAAAAGTCAATTTACTAAATTGAAAACATAAAAATAATATTTTGAAATTTTTAGTTTTAAAAATGCAATATCCCATAGAATTGAACACTAGAAACCTACCGCATCTCCCCATGGGTAAGACAATCCCATGTCTCAATATAAGACGCACCTTAATTTTGGGGCCCAAAATTTGAAAAAAAATATATTACATAAAGTTATTGAACTCAAGTTTTATTCATCATAAAATTCATATGACTCCTCATTACTGTCAAAACTCCCATCTGTTAGCTTGTCCTCATCTGTGTCTGATGACGATTCACTGTCTTCAACAGTGAGTGCAAAAACAAGCGCAAAAAAGTGGGAAATGCAAGTAAAAAAAATCTACAACCACTGTATAAGACGCACCCCTTTTTTAGACCCCAAATTTTTCAGAAAAAGTTGTGTTTTATACATGAGGAAATGTAGTATATGATATAATTAAACAATGTCACCCCAACAAATTTAATTTAAAAAAGAAAAAAAAATGGTACACAGGTTAAAAAAATAAACATACCCTTAAAACCAAAAGAAAAGTGTTTATTGATTATTCATTAGAACAAGTCCTCTAAACAGTAACACTAGTAAAATTCAGTTTCTTCTTGCTGTAAGACAGAAGTGTAAGTTACAAGAAAAATAATTCAAAGTCCATGCCTGTAAATATTACTATAAGCAGTACAGCAATCTGCTACAATGGATCATGTGTGGAACATTTTAATAAGCAAAGAGAAAAACCTCATAGACACAATAGTATGGTGATTATAAGAGGAAAAGGGGGGTGAGGGGAAGCAGAAGAGGGTAAGGAGAGAATAAATGGTGATACAAGGGGAATAGACTTGGGTGGTGAGCACATAATACAGTATACAGATAATGTATTATACAGCTGTACACCTGAAACATATAATTTTATTAATCAATGTCACCTCAATAAATTCAATTTTAAAAAAAGAAAATATACATTTCTGATTAATTCAAATAATGCTGCTGTTGCCACAAGGTATGTGACTTCTGTTATTCATGGAATTAACAAAGCTCTAAAAGTCTAAAGGGCTGATATTTGAATAAACTCTTTTGTTATGTCTACAATTAATAAAATTTAGGCATAATACATTTTTATTCTAAAGTCATGTGCTTTTTATTATAGTGAGTCCTTCATTTGTAGGTTTTCTCTTTTTAGTTACAACTGATTCTACTCTGAGAGGGAGTTTGTTTTGGAATAATTAGGGAGGAAAATAAATACTCTTTACCTTCATTTTATTATCAGTCTTTCTTTTACTTTTGGTAATGAATACTAAAAACAGTATTCTGTAATTGGATGATTTCTTTTATGTAGTCCAATTTTGGAGTCTATCTTTTAATAACTACAATAATATGAAATATAATTGGCATAACAATAATATACATTATAACTCTTATAATAAATTAAATATCATGAACCTAAGAAAACTTTTGGGGGTAAGTAAAACATTTTTATTATTTTATTGCAATGTTTTCTTATGAGAAAGCTGTCACAGTCATAACTGGATACAAACAATGTTCTTTCACAAAAACTTAGAAAGGTAGAACTTATGAGGTCATATCCTTTATATGTGCCAACATTCTCAGTTAATATTTAGATACTTCCCAAATTTTGGCAGCTATTTAGATTACATGTTTCTCAGACTCAATGTGTTTTAGGTTTCTTTTTTTAAAAATGAGAAAAAAAGGGTAATTTTAAAATTGAGATAAATTTTATATGAAAACATTTTTTACTGTTTGCTATGGTTTGTTAAAATGTAAATTCTCTAAGATTACTTATACTTGTGATAAATATGAAAATAACAAAATATTACTTCTAATCCTATCAATTAATATGTATTTATTTTATTGTTTAAAACTATACACAAAGGGCTACTATACAACATATGGTTTGGTTTTTTTTGTTTTTTTTTTCAACTTCATGCCTATATTTCTCTTTTTTTTTATTTAATAATTTTATTTTTTTTAATGGGGTGACATCAATAAATCAGGATACATATATTCAAAGATAACAAGTCCAGGGTATCTTGTCGTTCAATTATGTTGCATACCCACCACCCAAAGTCAGATTGTCCTCTGTCACCTTCTATCTTGTTTTCTTTGTGCCCCTCCCCACCCCCTATCCCTCTCCCATTCCCCCCTCCCCCCCCCGTAACCACCACACTCTTATCAATGTCTCTTAGTTTCACTATTAACAACATATGGTTTTTAAAACTTTCTTCAAAATTTGGTACCATTGTTAAAGGAACTATATTTTGCTACTCTCAATTTATTCTTTACCCTTCCATTTTCATGATTTTTACATAAAATATGTCCCAACTCTCTTGTTAGGGACTAAGGGCACTGTATGCCATCCTGTTTATCTATCTAGGAATCTGCACTCTACTGCTCTCAAGAACTAGGAGATATTTTATAGCTTCATATTCATTTAGAAATATCCTGTAATTCTGCTCACAAAAATTAGGGGATATTTTATTGCTTCATATTCATTTAAAAATATCACCTACTTTTTTTTTTTTTTTTTTTTACAGAGAGACAGAGGGATAGACAGGGACTGACAGACAGGAATGGAGAAATGAGAAGCATCAATCATTAGTTTTTCCTTGCGCATTGCGACACCCTTTGTTCATTGATTGCTTTCTCATATGTGCCTTGACCGTGGGCTTTCAGCAGACCGAGTAACCCTTTGCTCAAGCCAGTGACTTTGGGTCCAAGCTGGTGAGCTTTGCTTAAACCAGATGAGCCCGTGCTCAAGCTGGTGACCTCGGGGTCTCAAACCTGGGTCCTTCCACATCTCTGTCAGATGCTCTATCCACTGCACCACCACCTGGTCAGTAATATTGCCTAATTTTTGTGAGCAGTAATATATATATATATATATATATATATATATATATATATATATATATATATATATATATATATGTATAATTATTTTCTTATTTAGATCTAACTCTGGTGGTTTGAATTAGATGATTAGATAAATAAGTGATATACATAAAAAGTGAGGTGCATATTATGTAAGTGAGAAAATGTTAAATCCAATTTATAGATCTTGAAATGATATAGAACAAACATAATTATCACAGAAATTATTTGGAATATAAGCTAATTATAACAACTATGAATATGGATTAGTCATGTTCTTTTATTTTTATTTTTATTTTTTTATTTATTTATTTTTTTAGAGAGGAGAGAGAGTGTGTGTGTGTGTGTGTGAGAGAGAGAGAGAGAGAGAGAGAGAGAAGGAGGAGGGAGGAGCAGGAAGCATCAACTCCCATATGTGCCTTGACCAGGCAAGCCCAAGGTTTTGAACCGGCGACCTCAGCATTCCAGGTCGACGCTTTATCCACTGCGCCACCACAGGTCAGGCTAGTCATGTTCTTTTAGCAAACACATTTTACATGTTCATCTGGGATACTGAAAAACACACATTCAAGTAGCAAATTTACTTACAGAAAATGACCACCAATTAGAAAATGCTTGGTAAGTTTTTGTTATTTCATGGTTATTTCTCCTGTGACCTTGCCTTCCTTTTTTTTTTCCAGAAACAGATCCCCAAATTTTAGCTGAGCTTTATAATGCCCGTTTTAAAGTCACATTCCCCTCTCTCTCATAGCTTATATGCTGTTTACTCAATATTTGCATATGTCTAAAATTTAAATATTAACTGTCATAGCCCAATAGATATACATAAGCTTCTAACAGATTTTCAGGTATATTGAAGAATGAATGAACAATGCTTCTAGCCATGCAAATAAAGATTTTAAATTTTTTAAATGAGATTACTAAATTTACTAGTGAGATTGAATAAATGCTGACTATGAGAAACAAATCTTTAGTTGATTATCATTTGCATAATTCTTAGAACGAAATATACTTTTAGACATACATTTCCAATAGATTTACATTCTAATCCATATTTCAGTACATATTCTTTGATAGTAATATGACATCTCTTTTCTTGGTAAAGTAACATAGCAGCACATGGATTGAAGACTTGAAGCTATGCAATTGAATAAATAGTTAACCACCCAGGGCTTAATTATATAAATAAGACTTTCTTCATAGTGTTCTAAATAGCTGAATTTTTCTACTTGTGTATGGGTTTGGTAAAATTATAAACTGAAGGGGATAACATGTATCCTTATTTTTCCATTAAGAATTTATTAATTGTATTTTTCCCATAAATGCAAGGAAAAAATGTTAGAATATCTCTTTCAATTATTCAAAGAGTAGAAAAATCAACGAAAGGGAATGGTATATACCTTTGTTGTTTAAAAGAAAGGGTCCCACAGCTTAAAATAACATTTGATTAGCACCAACAGCAGACTGAATTGTAGTTGTTTCAGATAATTATAAGCGTAAGGGCTGACATAAAAATAAAACAAATAGTTTTATATCTTAAAACTTAAAAAGAGTAGAAAATATAAACAAAATGTCAGGGACATTGAAAATGACACTTGATAATTGTTTGTTGAATTTGTAGTGGAACCAAATAAAACTTGTATCCAATAGCATAGGTAAGTAAATTAATAAATTAATTATATTATTACATTTTAATAAAACTTACTGCTCTTAACGTTGTCTGTAAATGATGCATTATGTTTAACATATTGCAGTACATAGAATGCCAGGTCTGATCTTTGGCTTAATGTTATCTTGTCAGCAGGTAATTATACTTTGATCTGCTTCTATCCAAAGAACAATTTTCAGGTCTTCTATGCCTCCTGCCACTCTCCTTCAACTAGCTTAGGGGTGGAAAGTGCTGTTATTTCTAGATTTCTCAGTAAGGCTTATCTTTGAAAACAACTTACCTAACAAATGTACTTTTTCAAGAGAAGTAAAGTAGTAACCTGTTTCAAAGCCAATAATTAAAATGAAGTAGAAAAATTAAAAAAAAATACTGAGTTTATCTTACTTTATGTCTCAGCAAACACTGTTGTACCTATTTCTGTTTATTGTTCCCTGTATCAGTTAGCTTTTGCTGTGTATCAAATCACCCCAAAACTTAGAGACCTAAAACACCCAAGTTTTAGTTCATAGTTCTGTGGTTAAATAGGGCAGTACTTCTCATTTGTGGTAGCTTGGCTGATCCGAACTGAGTTTCTTGGGTTGGCTGGCTGCTGGATGATCTAGCCTCACACGTGTCTGGCTGTTGGCAAATGGTTGACTAGTGGACTGTCAACAGAGGCTTCTCTGTTTGTCACATGGCCCTTCGTTCTCAATTGTATTAGTCCAGCTTTGTTCACTTAGGTGTCTAAGGTGTACACAGCAAGAGAGAGCAAGTATGCAAACACTTCTGAAGTCTCCACTTGTACAGTATTTGTTTGCATTTTTATCCTATTGGCCAAAGGAGATCACACAGCCCAGCACAGGTTTACGTGAGTGAGGGTTACCCAAAGATGCAGATACAGGCAAGGCAATTATTGTGGTTATTTTGTCAGCAATCTACTTCATTTTTTTTTAACTTTTATTTTTCCTTCTTCCTCTTTTCCTCAGAGTAGTGCCTTTATTTCTAATTGTTTGGTCTCTTTTCTATGATGGAGATTTCTCTTCCATGAACCTATGCCTTCTCATTTTCATTTACTGTTTCCTCTTTTCCTAAGGGTGAAAAATTCGATTGTCTTACTTCTAAAAACTAAAAGTTGTTGATTAGAAAAACAGAATTATTTTTCTTCTATAGCTTTTTTCTAAAACTCCAAATAGTGTTAGGAAAGAACTTGAGATGTCTTTCAGGTAGAAGGAGACCTGAGTAATGGAAATTCTGCTCTGTGGTTTTTTAAATGCAAGTCCCTGAGGGTTTGATTTGCATTTCTATTAGTAAAGAACTGGGAGAAGTCAAGGTTAATATTTGAAGATCAAGCTACAGTCTTTGTATTTAAATATAAAACATTGAGCATTAATCAAAAGAGTAAGGGCATATGGCTCTAATATTTATAATCTTAGGCCATTTTTAAAGCCTTACTTAAAGAACTTAAAATATCTTTTCTTACTGGCTTACAGAGGCCAGCAACAAAATTGATTAGAGCTATTTTAAAAATTATCTTATTCTATAAAATGCTAAAAGAAATTTTACAGTATTATACAAGATTAAATAGGTTTCTCATAAGAATAAAAATCCAAATGTTGTAAAGTCCCCATACCTCAAATCCATGGGTTCACGTAGACTCCAGGTCCAGATGAATATTGATGGGTTTTATTAAAGGAAGAGATTTATTAAATATGCCAGTTGCATATAGCTGACATGGGGCAACAGACCCAAATTGTGTGTCCCAAAAATATTTCAGGGGCTGCTTATATACACTTGATCATACATGGGCCCGGGAGAGCATGACATCATGGCACAAGCTTACAACATTTGTTTAGGGGATACACAGAAACATTAAGACTTTCAAGGTAACATAATCAAGATGTTTACAAATTTTTCAGGGTTCATCTTCCCTCACTAGCCTAGAGGTATTTTACTCTCAAGATTCCAGGAAGGGGAGGAACTACAATTAATGTAAGGTGGTATGTAAATTCTGTCTCCCATTGAAAGAGAAGTTTCTCGGTTAACCTTTATTTTAGATTTAAAACTAAATGACCTATTGTTCTTGTAAGCCAGAAACTTCTACATTCTTCTCCCTCCCCTCCCTAAAGAGGGGAGAGGACAGGAAAGCCTGACCTTTCCTCCCAAAATATCAATATCAATTATTCAGCTTTTTTTTGTTACCTTACAACACAAGAACACTAGATTATCTGACTTATAATAAAGCAGCTATTTTAATTTTTTACTCCAAAATTAAAAAGGATACCATAAATGTCTACATTTATCTATTTAGGATGAACTAGTTACCTTAAATAGGTAAGGTAGGGAAGCCACAACAATAGATATTAAATAACTTGAATTTCCTAATTTAAAGTTTGTACTTAATTATAAAGATCAAAGAAAAATACAAACATATGCTCATTGTATGTGCTTATGTCATAATGTTTATATCCTTTTATTACTTTTATAACTGACAAATTTACAATAGTGATAGCAACAAACCAGATTCACCTTCCGTGCTTAGAATTTCAATTTTTACCAGAAAAATATCAATTTTTTATGAAAAAATGTATCTTAAGACAAATGAAACATTGGTGTATATGTTCATACACTAATACATGTGGTATGAATTTTAATTTTATTAAATATAGTATTCTATGAAAGTATAACTTTGATTAATTTTAGAATAGTTAAATAAAATTGCTTAAAGTTAATTGCTGTTGACAGTGACATTCTTCCTCAATGTAAGTGTCCTATAGAAACCAATTCTGAGCAGCCCTTACAATTTTGATAACATTTAATGTGTACTTATTGTGTATTCAAGGTATATCATACCTAGTTCTCACAATATTGCCAGAGTTCCTTTATAAATGAGGGTGTGAGAATGAGACATAGACATGCCCAATATCAAATAGCTGTAGACTGTTGAAACCAAAATTAGAAGAGTCCAAAGTTACAGTACCAATATTTTTGATTGATAATTTATTTCTTGTATGGAGAATTAAGATTGCCATAATAAATTTTTAGGCAAGGATGATATCAGTATGTACTTGTCAATATGCTGGAAAACTAAGATAAATATAAAATGATATTGACAAAATGGGGGGGAGGGCAGGAGTAGTTCTTCAAAACACACTAGAATTTAGAAAAGGTAAATAAGATAGGGCAAATAACACTACCAACATAGGCTGCAGAACAGCCGTGAAGGTACAATAGGAGGAGATGGTCTTCTTGGACCAAGAGGCTAAAAACAAAACAGTTATTTCACTGCTATTAAGGGGAACAAAGTCAATACCACATTTGGTCATATTAGAACTTGTCTAAGATGGTAGACCAAGAGCTAATATGTGTAAAATATGATACAATAGTAAGTCCATCTATATATCAGATAAAGATTTTGGGAAAAAAAACCATGATAAAGTCCAAAAGAGAATCAATCATTGATAGTAAGTTAGCAAATATAGCATATGAGAAACAATTCAATGAGTTAGGTGTTTTTAGCACAAAAGAGTAAAATTATTGGGTAAGTAAGGAAGTGTATAAATCAGAAACAACTTTAAGATATGTTCACAAATCTGAATCATGGTAAGATTTTAAATTTTCTGGAAAACAACTTTTTAAAATAAATTATGTGAAGAAGCTATTTTCCGGGGGCAAAAGGAAGAACTTCTTTCCTGTCAAGAAGATAAAATGCTAGAAGAATTCCAAAGGAGGTCATAATGTGTCTGCCCCTAGCAAATGAGGGAAAATACTGGCAGCTGTTCCGTTAGGTTTTCTGTAGCCTGTAGGCAGGGAAGCTGGAGCAGAAACAACTCCCAGTCTGATCCACAGAAGCAATATTAAAGTTTAGATATCAAATATATATTTTGGATACCTATATACAAAATGATAATAAATCACAGAAGACAGTAATTCTTACACATTTGTTGTCTATTTCCAGGAAATGTTTGAGTTCCTAGTATTTTCTAAACCTATCATTATCTTCTTTTTGAAAAAGTATTTTGATCTTTTTTTGAAAACCACAAAAGTATTATCTTTTCATTACATAATTTCTGCAAACATATTAAACAACAAATACAAGCCAGGCATGGAAAAGGTGCAAAAGTTATAGAAGGTAAAAAAAAAAGCAACAGACAATATCCTGTTCTCATAGAACTGACAGTTAATTGGGGAGAATTGGGTTGCATAAATAATTAATGAGCAATTGTTAACAATAGTGACTAAAGAACAAAACATTTACCAAAAATATTTTAGTAAACATGGGAGTAATATATTGATGGAAAATTTTTTTATAAATATACTAATGATAGTATAGTGTGGAGAACACTGAGTCAAAAAAGACCTGCTCATAGTCATGGCATTGCAGGAATACAATTTTATTGTGTTTTTTTCTGTAACACTTAAATCTTTTTTTTTTTAAACAACTTATTATAATACAGTTTTTCTTCAGATTTTGGTTTATTATTTATTTTAAAATTTTTTATTTGCAAAATATATTTTGAGAAGTAATATAAAGCCAGGGTTTTTTAGAGAAAGTGGGTTCACTGCCCACTGAGAGAGAATATTTTAATCCTGTATTATATTATTCTCCCAAGGTTGGCTTCTACAGAGATTCTAGAAAGATTGACAGCTCCTTATTTTGGCACTGGTATCATACACGATTGGATAGATTGGCTGAAAAATGAAGAGGGAAATGGTGAATCTCGTTGAATAGTTGTCATCTTAAATTTGAGATTGATTGAATATTATTAATTTTGGTTTTTTGGTGACTTGAATTTTAGGCCCAATTCCAGGAAGATACCAAGTAGAAGTTGATTAACAGCTTTGACTTAGTGCGCAAGAGGAAGAATACTGTAGCAGGTTTTGTTTCGCTTAGAGACAGGAAGGCTAAAGGAGGATGAGAGTATTTTAAACAGATACTTATATTTTCATACAGCTCAGGTATTTAGGAAAAATTAAACAAAGAACCTCTTGAAGTTATTCGCAAGCAGATAGAATAAAGGTAGACACACAGATTTGGTTGGATGGCATAGAGTAGAGGTTCTCCACTTCAGCATTGTGAAAACCAGGAGTCCTCCCTCCTGAGTTTCTATTGAATAGTTAGGTAGGTCTGGGCTAGGACCCTAAAATTTACATTTTAATAAATTTTCAGATGCTCTTGCTTCTTCTGGTCTGGGTACCAAACAGTGAGAACCACTGTCATAGAGTATATATCTCTGAGTAGCCTTTGAGTAAAAAAGTCATCAAAACAAAGCAAAACTAGTTACACTCGGAGCAGAGAGCAAACAATGAAAAAAGAAAAAGCTACAGACAATGTGTACTAAAGATTTATTTCACTGCTTGCTTTGTGTACAGCACATTTATAGAAGAGTTGTCATTTGCACAGCCCTACTGCCTTTAAAGGCTATGCCCTATAAAAGTGATGATCATGACACCGTAAAGCTTCACGAGCCCTAGGACTTACCTGCCTTGTTCATCACTGAATCCATAACACTGTCCACAATTGCACGGGTTACTCCATCCATAGTCTGTCTCCGGAGTCTGCACTGAGACACAGAAGATGCCTGTCCACAGTGGAAACTGGAACTATGAAGTGAACTGATTCACTAAAATCATAAGAAAGTGGAAAGCACAAGTAAACAAGGCAGGCAGTAGGTAGACAGGGAAAGAGAGCTGAGAAGGTAGCATCATCCTTGAGAGCAACTGGTCTATTTCTGATTATTTTCCTGGGTCACGGATATGAGCTCTCTTTCATTTACTCTTCTTGGATTCTTATCAGATTTTCCAGTATCTAGAGACTAACCCTTCCTTCTCTCCCCCAATTTTTGGAGATAGTTTGGCTGTATCTTTGCTTCATGCTACCAAAAGCTCACACTAGAATCTAACGGTTTATTTTCTTGGAAGAGGTTGCAAATAATAGTCATTTTTAAAGGTTGCAAAAGTGCCACCTGAAACCAACCAAATTCCTTTTGCCAGAGCTGAACTGGGTTCTCTAAGGAAAATCCTTTGGATAAGATACACTGGTTTAACTGTCAATGTCTGTCAGCTTCAAGGAGTAGTTTGGGTAGAACAGGGATCAGAAACCTATGCCTCGTGAGCCAGATGTGGCTCTTTTGATGGCTGTATCTGGTTTGCAGACAAATCTTTAATAAAAAAAATAATAATATTAAAAATATAAAACATTCTCATGTATTTCAATCCATTCATTTCCTAACGCTCATGTTCATGGTCGCAGTTGGCTAGAGCCAATCACAACTGTCCTCCGGGACAACACCAAATTTTTGTTGGATAATGCATAACGTACATGGGTCGTTGTGAGGTAAGGAAGTAAACTTCCCTCCTTTTAATCAAGTAGTCAGCTAGCTAATTGCAGAAACCCTTATGATGAAGAAGATGGCTAAAAGAAAAAAAGATGAGGAGTATCGTACTTTTCAGCAGGAATGGACAGAGGAATTCGCCTTTGTGGAGAGAGCAGGTTCTGCAGTGTGTCTAATATGCAATGATAAAATTGCATCCATGAAACGGTCAAATATAAAGTGGAACATCGACACACGCCACACGCCACACTACATTTGCATTGAAATATCCAGCAGGGGACAGCAAGAAGAAAGCATTCAAGAGCTACTTTGCAGAGTGCAAGCTAGTCAGCAGCAACTCCGTGTTTGGACCCAACAAGGTGACTGGAATTCGGCTAGCTTTGCTGGTGCTTTAGCAATTGTGAGAAACGGAAAGCCATTCACAGATGGAGGTATGCCAAAACATTCATGCTTGATGTTGCCAATGAACTTTTGAAGACTTTTCAGATAAAGACAAGATTATCAAATGAATAAAAGACATGTCTCTGTCGGCAAGAACTGTTCACAATTGTACCATCATGATGGCAAACCACATTGAGGCAACACAAGTGAAGGACATAAATGCAGCACCATTCTTTTCTCTCGCTTTGGATGAGTCAACAGATGTAAGCCATTTATCCCAGTTCAGCGTGATTGCAAGGTATACTGTTGGTGACACACTACATGAGGAAAGTCTTACTGTTTTGCCTATGAAAAGGACAACAAGAGGGGAGGATTTATTCAAGTCTTTCACTGAGTTCGCTAAAGAAAAAATCTACCAATGGATAAACTTATTTCGGTGTGTACTTATGGTGCTCTGTGCATGGTGGGGAAAAACAGAGGATTCGTAGCACTTCTTCGTGAACAGGAAGAAACCCATCCTAAGTTTTCACTGCATCCTACATCAGGCGGTGCTTTGTCTTCAGATGTGGCAGCTTGGTGAGGTGATGTTGCTGGTCATTGGGGTGGTCAACTTTATTGTTTCCCAGGCTTTAAATGATCACCAGTTTAAAACACTGCTGGATGAAGTTGGGAATAATTACCCTGGTCTGCTTCTGCACAGCAATATGCATTGGTTTTCAAGAGGGAAGGTGCTCAGCCATTTCGCGGCTTGTCTGAGCGAAATCCGGACTTTTCTTGAAATGAAAAATGTCGAGCATCCTGAGTTAGCTAACACTGAGTGGCTCCTGAAGTTCTACTATCTCATGGACGTGACTGAACATCTGAACCAGCTCAATGTGAAAATGCAAGGCATTGGAAATACAGTCTTATCCCTTCAACAAGCAGTGTTTGCATTTGGAAACAAGCTGGAACTCTTCATCGCTGACATTGAAACAGGTCCTTGACTACACTTTGGAAAAACTGGGAGAGTTTAAAGATGCATGCACAGCAAGTGACCCTGCTCAACATCTTGAATTCCAGCAGCTAGCGAGCTTCACATCTAATCTCCTGCAGTCATTCAAAGTGCACTTTGGAGAATTTCATAAGCGCACTTGTCTTTTTAAGTTCATCACCCATCCATATGAGTGTGCAGTGGACAGCACCGACCTGAATTACATCCCCAGTGTCTCCATTAGAGATTTTGAGCTACAAGCTGCTGACCTGAGGCCTCAGACATGTGGGTGAATAAGTTTAAGTCACTGAATGAAGATTTGGAAAGACTTGCACAACATCAAGCAGAGCTGGTGAGCAAACACAAGTGGGGAGAAATGAAAAAACTTCAGCCTGCAGATCAGCTGATTGTTAAAACTTGGAACGCGCTTCCGATCACATACCACACACTGCAGCATGTGAGTATTGCTGTACTGACAATGTTTGGCTCTACATATGCATGTGAGCCGTCTTTCTTACATCTAAAGAACATTAAGACCAACCTATGATCATGTTTAACGAATGGAAGTCTCAACGCCTGCATGAAACTTAACCTTACCATGTATCAACCAGACTACAAAGCCATCAGCAAAGCCATGCAGCACCAGAAGTTGCATTAATGGTAAGAAGTACTATTCATCATTGGTTACCAACAGCATAACAACGTTATTAAAAAGAATTCAGAGACTTATTGTACTTTAAAAGTATTTGTCTTACATAAAATGCACACATTTACTTGTATTTAGTGTTAAACATATTGTATGGCTCTCACAGAATTACATTTTAAAATATGTGGCGTTCGTGGCTCTCTCAGTCAAAAAGGTTCCCGACCCCTAGGGTAGAAGATGCCTTTCTAAAATAGTGCTCCTGTTATAGTCACTTTATTTACTTAGCTGATAAAGGAGATTCCTGTAAGCCTGCGTTGACTGCTATCACCTCCAGCTCTGCATGTTAACCTGGGATTCTGAATGCTTCTTGGCAGAAGCCAGAGATAGATGGGAAAATATGCTGACAGCTTCACTCTCAATTGCACTGTTGAAATGAAGTTGATAGGATTCAGGAAGATCAGGTTCTGTTCACTTTAGAACTCTCAACCAAAAAAATCACAAAGAATGTAATCAAAAATTGTCCTCCAAGATAAATTTTCCAACTTTAAGCTAAGGTTCAGAAACTCCTGTGGTTTTCAAGTTTTCTTTTAAAAATATGCATTTAAAATATTTTCTTTGGAAGATTTTAATTTCAAATATGCATATTAAATTCTAACTAAAATGCTGAATGTCAGACTGATGAATTATGAGTTATATGTTCGGTCATTCTTTGGTGTTGTATTTTTCACATTGTGTACCTGCATGTTTAATAAAAGCCAAGGACTAAATGTCTCCTCCCCACCAGGGCTCCAAGTCAACAGTAAGCTTAGTGAGTACTTTGTATGGCTTTCTTTCAAGAGGGTTTCTACAGCTAAAAACTTAGAAATTCAATCCTCAGATGTTAATTAGTAAAGCTACTTGCTTTACTTTCAGTATCTGAGCTATAGGGTATCAGAAAATATTGTTTCTGTTAGCATGTTGATAGAGTATTTACCTCAAATGAATAAGTTAACGTTTTTTTTTAATAATTTTATTTTTTTAATGGGGTGACATCCATAAATCAGGATACATATATTCAAAGATAACAAGTCCAGGGTATCTTGTCGTTCAATTATGTTGCATACCCACCACCCAAAGTCAGATTGTCCTCTGTCACCTTCTATCTTGTTTTCTTTGTGCCCCTCCCCAACCCCTTTCCCTCTCCCTTTCCCCCCTCACCCCCGTAACCACCACATTCTTATCAATGTCTCTTAGTTTCACTTTTATGTCCCACCTATGTATGGAATAATGCAGTTCCTGTTTTTTTCTGATTTACTTATTTTGCTTCGTATCATGTTATCAAGATCCCACCATTTTGCTGTAAATGTTCCGATGTCATCATTTCTTATGGCTGAGTAGTATTCCATAGTGTATATGTGCCACATCTTCTTTATCCAGTCATCTATTGATGGGATTTTTGGTTGTTTCCATGTCCTGGCCACTGTGAACAATGCTGCAATGAATATGGGACTCCATGTGTCTTTACGTATCAATGTTTCTGAGTTTTTGGGATATATACCCAGTAGAGGGATTGCTGGGTCATAAGGTAGTTCTATTTTCAGTTTTTTGAGGAACCACCATACTTTCTTCCATAATGGTTGTACTACTTTACATTCCCACCAACAATGTATGAGGGTTCCTTTTTCTCCACAGCCTCTCCAACATTTGCTATTACCTGTCTTGCTAATAATAGCTAATCGAACAGGTGTGAGGTGGTATCTCATTGCCGTTTTGATTTGCATTTCTCTAATAGCTAAAGAAGATGAGCATCTTTTCATATATCTGTTGGCCATTTGTATTTCTTCCTGGGAGAAGTGTCTATTCATATCCTCTTCCCATTTGTTTATTGGATTGTTTGTTTGTTTGTTGTTGAGTTTTATGAATTCTTTGTATATTTTGGATATTAGGCCCTTATCTGAGCTGTTGTTTGAAAATATCATTTCCCATTTAGTTGGCTTTCTGTTTATTTTGTTATCAGTTTCTCTTGCTGAGCAAAAACTTCTTAGTCTGATGTAGTCCCATTCATTCATTTTTGCCTTTACTTCTCTTGCCTGTGGAGTCAAATTCATAAAATGCTCTTTAAAACCCAGGTCCATGAGTTGAGTACCTATGTCTTCTTCTATGTACTTAATTGTTTCAGGTCTTATGTTTAGATCTTTGATCCATTTTGAGTTAATTTTTGTACAAGGGGAGAGACTGTAGTCCAGTTTTATTCTTTTGCATGTGGCTTTCCAGTTTTCCCAGCACCATTTATTGAAGAGGCTTTCTTTTCTCCATTGTGTGTTGTTAGCCCCTTTATCAAAAATTATTTGACTATATATATGTGGTTTTATTTCTGGACTTTCTATTCTGTTCCATTGATCTGAGTGTCTATTTTTCTGCCAATACCATGCTGTTTTGATTGTCGTGGCCCTATAATATAGTTTGAAGTCAGGTATTGTAATACCCCCAGCTTCATTCTTTTTCTTTAGGATTGCTTTGGCTATTCGGGGTTTTTTATAGTTCCATATAAATCTGATGATTTTTTGCTCTATTTCTTTAAAAAATGTCATTGGAAGTTTGATGGGAATTGCATTAAATTTGTATATTGCTTTGGGTAATATAGCCATCTTGATTATATTTATTCTTCCTAGCCAAGAACAAGGTATATTCTTCCATCTCATTATATCTTTTTCAATTTCCCTTAACAATGGTTTATAGTTTTCATTATATAAGTCCTTTACATTCTTTGTTATGTTTATTCCTAAGTATTTTATTTTTTTTGTTGCAATCGTGAAGGGGATTATTCTTTTGAGTTCGTTCTCAATTGTTTCATTGTTGGCATATAGAAAGGCTATTGACTTCTGTATGTTAATTTTGTATCCTGCAACCTTACTGTATTGGCTTATTGTTTCTAGTAGTCTTTTTGTGGATTCTTTGGGGTTTTCGATGTATAGGATCATATCATCTGCAAAAAGTGATACCTTTACTTCTTCTTTTCCGATATGGATGCCTTTTATTTCTTTGTCTTGTCTGATTGCTCTGGCTAGAACCTCTAGTACCACATTAAATAAGAGTGGAGAGAGTGGACAACCCTGTCTTGTTCCTGATTTAAGGGGGAAAGCCTTCAGTTTAGTGCCATTTAATATGATGTTAGCTGATGGTTTATCATATATGGCCTTTATCATGTTGAGATATTTTCCTTCTATACCCATTTTGTTGAGAGATAAGTTAACTTTTAAAATCAGTTTTTCATTATGCTGCTGCAGGAAATATACAATTTCCAAAGATAATTTAAAATGCTATCAGCTAGTCACTGTGAGAGCTCATTAGACTATGTATAAGGCACTCTTGCAAAGGGCCAATACTTTTAAAAACAGCTTAATTCAAAACATTAATTGAGTTCTTGAGGGGCAAGGTGTTAAGAATGAAGTTACCTACCAGAGGGAAGAATATAATCAGAAATTATGAGACAAGCAATATTGAAAAACAGAAAAGAGAAAATTGAAGTCTTTGTAAAAACCTGAAATTCTACCATGAAATTGTCTTATTTTATTTTAAATGATAGGGTGAGAGAGGTTCCCGCAAGCATTCCTACTGGAATCCACCTGGCAAGCCCTGTCTGGGGCCAATGATTGAATCAACTAAGCCATTTTTAGCACCTGAGGCTGATGCTCTCAGACAAGCCGAGCTACTCTCAGAGCCCAGGGCCAACACTCGAATCGAACCCATTGAGCCATTGGTTGCAAGAGGGGAAGAGAGAGAGAGAAGGGCAAAAAGGGGGCAGGGAGAAGCAGATGGTTGCTTCGCTTGTGTGCCCTGACTGGGAATCAAACCAGGATGTCCATATACCAGGCCAATACTCTATCTACTGAGCCACCTGGCCAGGACCTGTACCATGAAATTTTGTACATATTTCAGAAGCTCAACAGAGAAGTAGGCAGTCAAAATTCTCAGAAAATCATTGGAGAGCCCCACGGGAAATATTTTATCATAAATAAAAAATAGAGAAATGGATAATTTTTCCTTTGAAAAACACTCCTTGTATATTTTGTGGATTGTTATTTTGGAGATCAGGGTGAGTTCTCACATCTGTCATACTGAAAAAGTATGACCAAATTTCAATTTATCCTGTTTTTTCACACTGACAACCTTATCCACAGTTTGGTAAATACAGATTTCTTACTGGTTTTCTTAGTTCTTGAGAACAGCTATACTTTCTTAGCACACTCAGTAGATGCAATAAAAGGCTATTAAAATTCCCATATCATATATAATATTGAATAATTTCTTCAGGATTTCTAGATTAAGAAATTCCTATAAATTGTATCATATATATATTCTATTTTTTTTTCAAATACTCTTTAGGAAAATTATCATTTTACAGAATAGGAAACTAAGGCTTAAGAAGATAACCGCCCTGAAATCCTCGAGCTTACAGCCTCCCCAGAGGCAGTGTGGATTTGTTCTCTTGCACTAAATCCAATACTGCGACTTTAATTATGATTATTAAACACCAAAATGGGCTTCAATCATCATCGAACCATGTAGTTGGTAAAATGTATAGTTTATTCAAAATCTTTGAGCAGCAATAAATTTGAAAAAAATACCACTTTCTACTGGTGAGCTAGCTGTAGTCAGCAATTCAAGAAAAGTAAAAAAGAGAGCTGAGTGTGAAAGCTTGTGTTTCGTTTATGATGTATATCGTTTTTGTTAAAGAAAATATTGTGTATTTATTCAAAATTTGATTTTTGCATGATATATCTATCATTCTTAGTCATTTCTCATTACACTAAAAATAAAGTGTTTTATTCTTCCATTTTTAGGATGCCAAAGTAGATGGATTATCATGTCATTTTATTGAGATTTGTCATTGTAGCATTGATCCTTAACCATATTTGATTAAAATGTGTTAAAATATTTACTTCAATTCTGAAATGTTACCATAATTTAAGATACCCATATGGAATACATCTTTGCTAATATTAGTGGCTCTATTATTTTTTCCTACTTTATAATTTGACAACTGTACTTTTTAAAAAGTAGATAAAAGTATATTTCTATAACTTCATTTCTTTCCCCAAAATGCCACATTTTACATTTTAAAGGGAAATTACTAAAGAAATATTCTTCAGACTTGCCTACAGAAGCCTTTTGAAACCAAATACCAGTAGCATAAAAGACCACAAAAAATTATTCAGTAAATTCTTTGTACCAGTCCTTAGAATTAAAACAGTATGAAAAATGTGTTGTTTTGAAAAGTCAAGGCTGGTATGTTTTATGTACATTATTTCCAGAATTATTAGTCAAGGTGGAATGGTGCACTTTTGGTGATGTATTAGTCAAGGCTCACCATGGAAGCAGAACCAATAGGATGTGTGTGTGTGTGTGTGTGTGTGTGTGTGTGTGTGTGTGTGTGTGTGTGTGTAAAGAGAGAGAGAGACTTATTATAAGGAACTGGCTCATGTGATTATAGAGGTTCAGAAGTCTCAACATCTGTAGCTGGCAAGCTGGGGACGCAGGAGAGCTGATGGTACAGTTCAGTCTGAAAATCAGCAGGCTTAGTTAGACCCAAGAAGAGCTCATCTTTCAGTTCCAGTACGAAGGCAGGGAAAGACCAATGTGCCCATTCATTTAGTCAGGCAGGTGGAGTTCCCTTTTGCTCAGCATCCTTTTCTTCTTTTTTCTATTCAGTTCTTCAACTGATTGACTGAAGCGCACCATGTTAGGGAGGGCTATCTGCTTAACCCAGTCCACAGATTGAGATGGTAATTTTATGGGGACATATTCACAGAGACACAACCAGAATGATGTTCGAACAAAAGTCTTGATACCCCAGGCCCAGTTAAATAAACATATAAAAGTAACCATCAATTATGATATCTTTAAATCTTTGCCTTAATTAATTATTTTATTTATTTATTTATTTAAGTAAAGCCTTTGCAGGCATCAGAAATAACTATTTGTCCAGTTTTATTGAGATTTAATTGACATATAACATTGTATTAGTTTAATGTGTACATGATTTGATTGCAAAAAATGATTACCACAAGTTTGATTAATATTCATTGCCTCACATAGTTATAAATTTTTTTTTTTGATGAGAACTTTTAAGATTCACTCTCTTAGCAACTTCAAAATATACAACATGGTTAACTATAGTCACCATGCAGTATATTACATTGTCAGAACCTACTTGTTTTATAACTGGAAACTTGTACCTTTTGACTATCCTTACACATTTTTCCATCCCCAGCCTCTGACAACCACCAATCTGTTCTCCGTTTCTGAGTTTGTCCTTTATAGATTCCACATAAAAATGAGATAATTTTAAATGTGGCTGAGACCATTTGCTTCTGGGTGGGGGGACTGTGAGCTGAGACATCCTTCTTGATTTTTATCTGCTACATATGGGTGTTTGACAAGTCATTTGGAATCTCCACTTTTCCTATCAGTCTCTAATGGCTTCTTATGTATATCATTAGTTAAAGGACTTATTTTAAGATAAATTTCAGGTGGTTCTCAATGGTGACTGTTCTGTAGTTTAGTTGTAAGTTTGATGTTATCATAGCAGGAGGCTAACACAGTACTTAACCTATTCTGCCATCTTGACCCCAGACCTAAACAGTTTTCATATAGAAAAAACATAATAATAACAAGCTTAATAACCTTGGATATTTGGGCAAATAAAAAGCCAATTATTTCAGATGCACATTATATACATTTTGAATGAAGTGGTAATATCTTATCTCTGGGTATAAAACTTGGGGTTTTCCTCATACCCCACTCTGGAATAATTCTTAGTTGGGGCAATGGGGAATAGAGGAATGCATATCTAAGCAGCTAACAATTGTTATACTAATGAGGCACAAAATACTCGCCATAGAAATTTCATTGTTCAGAAGAATAGGTAGAAAACAGGAATGTATTTCTTTATTTAACTATTAGCATCTTTAAGGACACAAAGTGTAGAATTTAAGCCATTGTTTCAATTTATAGTAATTTGTGAAAGGATTTTCTTGAATAATTTGTCAAATATTAAACGTTTGTTTTAAATAACTGTTTATGTCCCTTGAGTGTTCTTAATAACCGGCACTCATGATATTAATAAACAATTTAATATTTAAAATTGGAAATAATGAGCATTGAAATATTTATGTTAGATAAAATTAATTTTAAATTATCATTATAAAACCATAATTACAATAAAATCTTGTTTTGATGTGCTTTTATTTAAAGAAAAAAATAATTTTTAAAAATTTATTTATTGATTTTAGAGAGAAAGGAAGGGGGAGGGAGAGAGAAAGACAGAAACATCTGTCTGTTTCTGTACGTTCCTGACCAGAGATTGAACTGGCAACCTTTGCATATCAGGGTAATGCTCTAAACAACTGAGTTATCTGGCCAGGGCAAAGCACTTTTAAAATTTATTACAATATATTACTCTATACAATTAATACACATATTTTAAAATACATGATAGTGATTATTTTGATTTTATGACCTAGTTATAGATTAATACAAATTATTTACCTTTTACCTGACTAGCAAAAAATTAGGCAAGGTATATTTTAGTTCAAATAGATTGAACTATAAAATCATTATAAATATACTGTTATATAAATTTAGTAATAAAAAGTAAATTAACTTTTAAAATAAAATATATTCTTGTGCAATTTTATTGATCTTGAATATATTGTATTTCTAATATTTCTTTGGCAATCTTTAAACATTGTAAACTAATTTACACATCAAATCGGTCCTAGAATTCAGTGGTGTTCTGTCATTATTTTGTGCCTGGTGCTTGTTCTTACAAATGTCTCCACTGCACATATCCTATAAAAACAAAATATGGAGTCAATAAAATTTAGTTTGTTTCCTATCTCCTTAATGTCTAGGTCTTTCTTCTAGACAGTTTTCTTAAAAGATGTATGATGCATTAGAGCTGGAATCATTGCCTGCTTTGTTCGCTGATGTGTCATGGCTCCGTATACTGGGCCTGGTAGCTGGTGAAGGGCTCAGCGCAGAGCTGTTACAGGCTTGAATGCCACTAGTAATAGTAACTTGACATTGGTAGAATGGATTGATGAGAATATCCAGGCAAAGTCTTTGGCAAGTTGAAAATCTCATTTCTCCACAGATATATGCCAAATTTAAAAAAAAATTTGTTGTGTTTATAAATTCAAACCATCTTTATTGTGGTATAATTTATAGAGAATGAACTACACTTATTTAAAGGTATAATTCAATGAAATTTGCTTAACATATATAAATTACCATCAATAATAACTTAGAAAAGGGAATATGAAGGAGAATGAAGGGAGGGAGAAACATTTTTTTTCTTTTTTTTTTTGTATTCCTTTTAGTGTTTAAAACAAATTCATCTTGTTTATATGAATATTTCTTGTCATGCCATAAAGAGGTGGTGGCACATAGACCATCTTGGAGTGGGATTTTCTTGGCAAGGTCTTGACATTCATGGCTTTAGTATGCCCATTAAAGACCAGTTTATAATGAGTGATGCATGCTACCAAACGTGGAGGTGAAACAAGGAAACATAAATAGGATTTGCTAAAGTATGATAGAAGAGGTTAGGATATTCAAGAAAATAGAATGAGAAGGCATAATGACAATACAAAAGGAAAACAATATTTTCATGTACAAAACGAATAAGCCAGAGTATCTCTAGGGCTCTTCTGTAACACTTCTGAGTTGACTCTTTCATTGATTTGCACGGATATATGGACAGATCACAGATGTACCTCGGCTTCTTTGGTTCCCTTTTATACACAGGAAACATATTTGCCCTGCATGGAAGAAAGGAGTGGGTAAATAGCAGAGGAAATAGAAACAGTTCAATATGTAGATAATTTTAGCTAATAAAACACATACTTTTATCTTTATGGCAGGAAGAAAAATGCTATGATTTCCACTATATATTTTGTTCTTTCAAACCCATTTGAGTGGGGGAAAAACACAGTAATCCACAAACTTTTTGATGCAGAAAATGACCTAGCATTAGATTCATTTACTCTTGTATCATATGTCAGGGTGAATTACTTTTTAGTGAAATGAATTTCTGGTCTACAATAAATGACAATAGGAAAGATACTGTTTGCTTAACAAAAGTCGAGCCTGTATGTATTCTGTGGGAAGAATGAATCTTCTTACATTTAAATTCTTTCTATTGAGTTGAATTTTTCCTGTGAGAAACTGAAATTTGTAAAGTGTTATTATATTTGTTATAGGGTAAATGCTCTGGAATTATGCATTAAGAATAATGTATGAAAGACTTCCTCTTCTTTTAGCTTAAGTGGCAAGATAATTGCTTGTACTTTACTAGTCTAGAAAACTATATTGACATAATAAATTTCGTAAACTGGATTTTTTAAAAAAATCACAGTACTTTTCAAAATTCTCAAATGTGTCTATATTTCTAGAGTGGTCAGAAAAATTGGTTCAGCTTTAAATAGAATTTGAAAGCTTTATTGGCTGCAAACACCTATTCTCAAGACCTAGCAAAGGATGGGTGCCGTCTCATGTCGAGCAGTTTGGTTATAACTTTTCCATATGTGTTTATCTTTCCATTTCTTGTTAATTTGACAGTTTTGATTTAAGATTACTGTTGAAATATTAGAAGAAAATACAAATGTTTACACCTAATTTTACAAATAAAGTCAATCATAATTTTGGTCATAAAATGTGGATAATTGTTTTATACATGCAATATGCATGATTCTGGATTAAAGTCATGTTATCAAAAAGCTTCATTATATTTATTTGTTAATAATGTGATTATGAAAATAAATTCTTGACACATTCAGTGTCAATAGTAGCATACTTAAATATGCCTGAGTGAAGTACTTCTGATGTATGGAATTATGAAATTATAATTCATCAAAGAAAATAAGAAGTGATAGAGAAAGCAATTAAGGCACAATCTTAATAATTATTATATTTAAATGATCAATGCATTGGGATATATAGTACTATTATCTCAACCCTAATGTATGTTTAAAATTTTGCATGATACAGATATGAAAATCTTCACCCAAAAGAGACATTACAAGGTTCTTCAAAGATGAGTTACCAAGACACTTTCTATTTAATTTATGGACTAGAATTTTGTAGAGAGAAAATACTTTTTTTCCCCTTTTTTTAAGTGAGAATAGGAGAGATAGTGAGACAGACTCCGCATTTGCCCTGACTAGGATCTACCTGGCAACCCCATTTGGGGCCAATGCTCTGCCCATCTGGGGCCATGCTCACAATTGAGCTATTTTTAGGGCCTGAGGCAGAGGCTCCACAGAGTCATTCTTAGGCCCAGGGTGATGTGCTCAAATCAATCAAGCCATGGCTGCGGGAGGGGAAGAGACAGAGTGAGAGCCAGAAGTGGGAGGGGGCAGAGAATCACATGGGCACTTATCCTTTGTGCCCTGAACCAGAATCAAACCCAGGACTTTAACACACCTGGTCAATGTTCTACCTCAGAGCCAACTGATCAAGGCTGGGAAATATCTTTTTTTCCTTCTAGATGCTCAGTTGGGGTTCTGTCACAAAAAAGTAAAACAAACAAACAAACAAAACAAATCTCAAGAGAAAAACATACAAAACTCAAAGAACTTGGATAAACCTGAGCATTTTTATGCTAGTTTTGCTGAAGAGTGGAAAGTCATGAGAAAATGTGGTAGGAAAAAGGGTATGAACTAAGTGTAGTGAACTAGGGGAAACTTAACAGTGCCTGTGCATTTGGAGTGCTCTCAGCATCCCTCTGTCTTCAAGACAAAGGTGCTCATTTCCTCCAGTGCAGGAAGGGCACCTCTCACATGATGGTCTTCTACCTGCATTAGGGGACAGGGAGCTGATGCTCATGAGTCCTTCCAACCTGCCATTTTCCAGATTCCTCCAGCTTAAATGTTTGATATGCCAAAGTACCATAATTTGGGGATAGCATGTCTTGATCCTGTCAATTCATAACTTTGTTTATGTAGCTATAAACTTGTAATGAGCTAAGAAGAAATACTGAAATAAAATGTTTACAGTTCTTACCAAAAATGATGTCAAAATCTGTTTAATTTATATTTTTGGTGTTAAATAAGTGACAGAACTACTCAATTTTGTCAGCTATTTTGGAGTAAGTAAAACCCCCAAATTAATTAATTAATATATATTTTTTCATATGTATTCAACAGACATGTATTGATTACATACTGAGGCCAGATATTAAGCTAAACTTTGGTAATATAAAGATGGAGAAGGCATGGTACTGACTTTGAAGACACACTCACGCACACACACAATTGTAATAGTGTGGGCGAGTGCCACAGTTGAAGACAATAGGGAAATTCTGTGGACACATGAAGGAGGAAGGAGGCTGGTTCTGCTTTATGGGGTCAGAGGGCAGTTACTTGGACAGAGGTAAAGGTCATTTTGGGCAGACAGAATATTGTGTGCAAGTTCATAAGGGAGTGGAAAATATACATTTGTCAGAGTCAGAACTTGGGTGAAGTATCAAAGTGAGTGTTCTTTGCATTCTGAGACACCCTTCATGTACAGTACAAAGACAAGTGACAGACTAGAAGTGGTGTGTTTACTACAAAACACAATGTGTGTATGTGCAATAGTAGTAGCACTACTACTGTTATTTTTAGTAGTCAACATTTGTCTGCAAGTGAATCCAGTCTTAATATATGTGAGTTTCACATGCATTATCCCTATAAAGTAGGAGTTCTCAATCAGGGGTGATTTTGCCCACAGAATATATTTGGCAATGTCTGGGAACATTTTTGGTTGTTATAAGCTGGGAGCTTGCTGCTGGCATCTAGTGAGTACACCAGGGATGCTGCTAAAATCTTAGAGTGAAAAAATGGCCCCATACTATAAAAAGAAAGGAGAAAAATCAGCTCAAAATATAAATAGTGCCAAACTTTCACAAAAGATGATAATGTAAATGGCAATACTAGGGAAATTCTGTAGAATTGCTAGTGGTCATGTTTTATATATATATAAAAAAAGTCTAAGATAAAGCTCTGAGCTCTGGCATTCATTCACGTATGTGAATGTTTTAGTATAACTATGTATATTATAAACTACAAATCATCTATACCTGTGAACCTATTATTCAATTTAATATCTAGAACTGTCCCTGCTCTATGTCATCAACCTGTATTCTTTCCCTAACTTATCCTCTTAATTTTTCCAAGAGATAATTATTATCCTGAATTTTGTTTTATTCTTTTCCTTAAAAATGTACTTAGATAATAGTTTATTTTTGCTTTGTTTTTTACTTTATAAAGCAGTATCATAATCTGTTCTTGTTATATGTTTTTATGTCATTCAACATTATGTTTTGAAGAATCTTAAACATTGTTGAACATAGTCATATTTTATTTATCTTTACTGCTGCATGTTATCACAGAGTGAGTATATGCTAAGTTTATATAGCCATCCTTCTTTTGCTAAACATTTGGACTATTTGGGGGGCTAATAAACATGATACAAATATTATTGTATGTCTCCTAATGGATATATATAAGTTTCTTTAGAAACTATACTTAGAAATGGAATTGCTGGGTCATAGAATATGTGAATATTTAGGTAATTCTACACTTTTAGAAACATTGTACCAGTTTATAGTCCTACCAAATGAGTGTGTGAATGCTTCTTTTTTAGCATGAGAGAGACAAGGACAGACAGACAGGAAGGGAGAGAGTTGAGAAGCATCAATTCATAGTTGTGGCACCTTAGTTATTCATTGATTGCTTTCTTGCTGAGAAATGCTTTTTTTTTTTTTTTTTTTTTTTTTTTTTTTTTTTTTTAACAGAGAGAGGGATAGATAGGGACAGACAGACAGGAATGGAGAAAGATGAGAAGCATCAATCATTAGTTTTTCATTGTGACACCTTAGTTGTTCATTGATTGCTTTCTCATATGTGCCTTGACTGTGGGCCTTCAGCAGACTGAGTAGCCCCTTGCTCAAGCCAGTGACCTTGGGTCCAAACTGGTGAGCTTTGCTCAAACCAGATGAGCCCACACTTAAGCTGGCGGCCTCAGGGTCTCGAACCTGGGTCCTCTGCATCCCAGTCTGATGCTCTATCCACTGCGTCACCGCCTGGATTGCTTTTTTATACGTGCTTTGACCGGGGGAGGGCTGCAGCTGAGCCAATGACCCCTTGCTCAGGCAAGTGACTGTGGGCTCAAGCCAGCAACCTTAAGCTTAAAGCCAAGTGACCTTTGGGTTCAAGTCAGTGACCATGGGGTCATGTCTATGATCTGACGCTCAAGCCAGTGACTCTGCATTCAAACTGGTGACCCTGTGCTCAAGCCAGATGAGCCCACACTCAAGCCAGTGACCTCAGCATTTCAAACGTGGGTCCACAGTGTTCCAGGTTGATGCTCTGTCCATTGTGCCACCACCTGCTCAGGCATGAGTGCTCCTTTTGATTCATATATTCATCAACACTTAGTATTTCTGGTTTCTTGATTTTTTTCCAACTTGATGGGTTTAAAATGATATCTCATTGAGGCCTTAATTCTGTTATTATTTATTACTAATTAAATTGCAAACTTTTCATGTGTATTGACATTTACATTTCATCTTTTGTGAAACCCTAAGCATATTTCATGTCTATTTTTCTATTGCAATACTTAGATTCATCTTGATGATATGTAGGCAGAAATGTTTATGTTCTAGTTCTGTTCCATGTCAAGGATTAATGAACCCAGGAAATGGTTGGAGTCAACCATTTCCTACTAGTCAACTCATCAGAACTCATCTGTTTTCTTGATAAATGCATGGAATGTCAGCTAGTAACTTCTTGTTCACACTTAGAATGTATTACTATGTTCACCTTTAGAAAAAGATATGTCACAACTTTTAAAGAATGAATAAAATGGTAAAGGAAAAAGAGCAACAACTGTACTTCCCCCTTTTTGGAAATGATAATGCTGAAAAGATTCGAAAGTGTTGCCTGATTCTGTATGTGTATACCTTTCACTCATATTATTGGATACCACACATTTGTATAGGAATTCAGAAGTTAGCCTATGGGAATTGAATAGAATAACCATTTTAGAATAATAACAATTTGAGCAGTCCTTCACTACAGGGATTTCAGATCAACACTAAGTATGTTCTGTCTTAGGCTGTTGTGGATGCAGGTGTTACAACTTCAGTCGATAGGTGACATACATATTCAATAACCACATGTGTTTAATATTGAAAGGGAATTAGATAAATGAAGCCAGTAGATTTTCTTGGCTCTGGGTGTTTCTTTAACATACTTTCTATGGATTCACTTGTGTAACCTCAAGCAGTATAAATAAAACTGTGGTCTTGACTTTGCAAAAATAATGAACTAGTACATTTACTGCAGAAGAGGGTGGGCGTTCTGAAATGCCAATGTTAATAAAGTGGATGATCACTTGTTTGCATTAAACTAGAAAAACTCCCTGTTTTTGAAAATGAAAACTCCTCAATATGAATAGTTATCATTCATCACTGAAGTGAAATTGGTAAGGTAAACTCCATATGGAGACAAGAAAAGGGGTGAAGAAAGTTGAATTTGACCTCACAAATCATATTCTAGAAAAGTGACAGAACATTCATGTTGCTGATGCTAAAGACAAAACTTAGTTGTAAAGCATTTGTCTGAGATCCAGCGGAAGATAGAAGAAAAGTGAGTGAACTCATTTAAAAATACTGTTTTATCTTTCATGGGCATATTTGGTGTAAATATCTTATAAATATGAGATTAAATAAAGGAGAGTTAGACATTAGATATACATACAGAGACAATAGTGATTCAATGGGAATTGATGAAATAGTTAAATAAAAGCAGAACTTCCATTAAGTCTTAATAATAGAGATTGGATAAAAATAAAACATAAAATGTTTTAAATAAATTATTAAAGAAGCTGTGTTAGACTCTTTCAAGGAATAGTCTATTTGACTATTGAATAGTCAAAAATAGGAAAAGAGTTATTGGATTTAATTATCAGACTCTTATAGTAAAAATGAGGATTCTAACTCGGATCCATCCAGTAGGCTATTCCATTTATATGTAGCTGTGTTCTTTAGAACAATAATCATAGTACTTGAATCTTTAGAGATAATGAGATTAGTATAGGTTATTGGAGGATTAAATGAGGTAAAATATTTTGTAAATTAAAGGGATTTAACAGGCTAAATTGGTACAGGATATTGATAAGAATGTTTCTATATGACTTGAAAATTAAGTCTATAAGTTTTAATATCAAAATTTTCTATTTGATGGAAAATGGTACACTTAGGGAGAGTGTACTCACTGCTCTAGGCGCTAGGATTCTCAGCCTCAGTAAGAAGATGAATGTGTAAGTGTGGGAAATACAAGAGGGATGAAAACAGTGGTGGGATTCAGCCATGCGCACCAATTCAACAGAATCAATACCTAGTTTTTTTCTTGGGTTCGATGAACTGGTTGTTAAAATGGCCCTTGTAATCTCTAAGGTGGGCGCCTGGGCAGCCGCCCAATGTGGAAATCACAAATTTACATTTTTTACTCTTTTTTTAACATCCATCTGCACAACAGCATATTCTAAGCATCTGTAGTAATGCTCATTCCATCCATAGGTGAAAAAATTGCAAATGAGGATGCCAATCAAAAAGCAATATGTAAATATCTTAAATACAGTTTTGTTGTTTTTTTGTCAGGTATTATTTAATATTTCTTCATCAATATTTTAAAACTCATAATCTAGTTTTATGTACCTCTTTCATTGTTCTTATTGAGTATTAAAGGCACAAAATTAAACTATCTTTCAGTGTATCATTTTTTTATACTTAAAATGGTCATCAGGGCAGAGAACCGGTTGTTAAATTATTTGAATCCCACCACTGGGTGAAAACTTGTTGAGAGACTGGATAGTGTGGAACCTCAGCCATTTTAGAGGCAATGAGTGTGGATCAAAGAGTAGAGGATCTGCCCACCAAATATTCTATGTAAATAGAGGAGAGCCTAAGGATCTTCTTAAGACTCTACAGAAAAAGAAGTCTCAATAGTGCATTAAGTTGAAACTCCTTCTTCCTCTTCAGTGGAATCTGAGTCATGTCATATATAATTTTATTTAGATAAATTACTTATTTTTGTACCTAACTAGAGTACTGCAGTATTTATAATTTGTATTTTTTAAAAAATGATGAAAAGCAAGGAAGGAGCGAATCACAGACCTTTATATGTTTACTTGCTTTGAGCAAGCAATGAAAAACTTGAAGTAGGATTCTAAGGTGTAGCAGACTGAAAGTAATTAAAGATTTTCGATACCTGCACAATTACCGCATCCATGTGGGGGTGAGAAGTGACCGAGTTCATCCCATTTCTCTGTTTCTCTACAAGCTCTTAAACATAGGTATGAAAACGGAGAAAGGGAGAGCTTGGGGACGGATTGTGTTAAAAGAGTAGAGAGAGATTATCCTGGAATGAAGACCGGAAATAAAGAAAACTCAAGTTCTGGTTCATGAGCCCACCTTGGACTCACTGGAGCCAGATAGGGTAGAAGATATTCTACTGAGGGTGGCAAAGTTCACCCGTCTGGATCTGGCAACCTTATACAGACTAAGAAATGCTACCAATTCCTCATACTTGTGTATTTTATTTTCTGTTGAAAGATTGATGATTAGTCTAGCAGCAGAGTGGGCAAAATTTTTCATACGTCTGCCTTAGTAAGCCTACTGGAGTCTGGCGGCTTGCCTCACCTGGCAGCCAAAAAGCAGGATATGTATGTACTCCTTTGGAACTCTGTGGGTGGAAGAGAATTTGCCTTGGCCTGTGTTTGCATTAAACAAACCTACTAACCGCCACCTCTAGCAGCAACCAAGAGGTTTTGGCAAGCAGCCAGTTTTCTAATGTTAAACATAAATCTTAAATATGATTTGATAAGAATATAATTATACTATACATTCTTTGTTTGGGAGAGTGTTTATAGCACAGTGTGTATAACCACAGCAGACCAGTCAAACCAAACTAGCACCAGTTACCTTCTTTATTTGCTCTGTAAATGGCGGAATGAGTGATTACACTGTGAAGAGAAAGCACACCAATCCCGAAAATTGGAGTTGATAGTATTTTTGCATGAAGTCTGGACTTCTTCCTAAAATTTTAGGAATAATTTTACAAACTGGAGAAAAATAAGGGAAGGTTATAGACCAATGATTTTGCTGCTGTCATCTTTATGAACTGGTCATGGAATGTTAGACCTTATATGCAGTTCTGTAGACTATGATTCATGTTAATTGATAATAACCTAGACCCTGGCCATATAGCTCAGCTGGTTAGAGCATCGTCTTGATATGCCAAGGGTGTGGGTTCAGTCTCTTATCAGGGCACATACAGGAGTCAACCAGTGAATGCATAAGTAGCTGGAATAACAAAGCAATGTTTTTCTCTCTCTTTCTCTCCCTTCTTCTCTCTCTCTAAAAATCAGTCAGTAGAAAAATTTAAATAATAATTTAGAAAAGGACTTCTTAAAATTGACAAAAGTAAACTTTATAAATTATTCAAAAATCAGATCAAATTAATAAACATTATTTATTTTTATTAATAATGCTATATTGTTATATATTAGTTATTTCTAAATAGAGTTATAATATTGATTAGAATACCCATTGGAGTCTAATTTAGTATTCTAAGAAGAAAATTTGGCTCCAGTTAACATTTGGTAGTTTTTCAAAACTCTTAAGTTAATCTCATAGACAGGTGGTTGAAATTTTAAGTAGAAAAAGTTTATTGTCAACCCTGTTCTGAGTTGCTGATAGTTTCAAAGGTTGCCATTCTTACTTTATAATCAGACATTATGCTTGATTAATTTCATTTTTAGTTTATTTTGCATATACTTTTTATTTAAACAATTTCAAGTAAGATAAACATCTCCATCAGTAGAGTTATGATCTCAGATTTGGTAACATTTACATTAACTAATTTGTTTCGCATTTTGAACACAAATCTGCCATAGCTTTAGGCTAAGGAGATAGATACACACATACCCTGAATGTTCATTGTGTTATTTGTCACTGATTTATTCTTCACTGGAATGTGAGACCTGGTAGGACAATGAATGTGAGATCTTTTCCTGGCCTCAGCAGCATTGAAAAGTTTGAGGCATCTATAAAAAGTTATTTCAGCCAGACCAGGCGGTGGCGCAGTGGATAGAGCATCGAATGGACATGGAGGACCCAGATTGAAACCTGGAAGTCACCAGCTTAAGCACAGACTCATCTGGTTTGAGCAAAGCTCACCAGCTTGAACCCAAGGTTGCTGGCTTGAGCAAGGGGTCACTCGCTCTACTATAGCCCCCCCCCATCAAGGCACATATGAGAAAGCAATTGATGAACAACTAAGGAGCCACAATGAAGAATTGATGCTTCTCATCTCTCTCCCTTCCTGTCTGTCTGTCCCTATCTGTCTCTCTCTCTCTCTCTCTCTCTCTCTCTCTCTCTCTCACACACACACACACACACACACACACACACACACACAAGTGATTTCAAAGTACCTTACTGGATATTGATACAAATCTAATCCTGACCTAAACATGAAATCTAAGTGAGCTAATGGAGGGGGAAAAAATGCATATAACACCTGTGAGTAAAACTAACATAGGAAATGTTGGCCTTTTCTGTCCTGGTCTCCCTCCGTGCCTGCTGTCATCTCCATTTCCAAGAAACTGGAGCCTTTCCATTTGGAAGTCGTCTTCCCCTCCCTTACCCCATCCTGCTACTGCCCTGCACTTGTCCTGCACTCACTACATTCTCCTCTCGTCCCTCCCCACCCACAGGTACAACACAGTATCTTTAACTTATTCCATCAAGCACACAGTATTCAAGTAGCTAAGTCATTTAACCCTCCAGTAAACCAATAATCATCCAGGTTACGGATCCCTCAAAATCTTGGTGCTTTAATAGAGCATTAAGATACTAATATTAACAATATTATTAATTCTACCAGCTAAAAATGGAATGTTTTTCTTAAATTAAAAAAAAAACCACTATAAAATATAAGCATGCAGTTCTGCCTCATTTAATATCCAATGCTGATATATAATAACTGTGGTCATCTTAGAACTATATAGCTATATCTCCATATGACTACTGGAGAGAGACTTGAACATATAGTTTTCTCCTACCTATCCACACTCAAGGGAAGAGAGCCAGGTCACATGTCCTCATTGGCTAGACATTTGCACTGCCCTACACTTGCTCAGTTTGATTCTTACTGGCCCATGTGTTTATTTTCTCCACTATGGTCTCTCTTTTGCTCTGTTTTTTTCATTAAGAATATCACATTGAATATAAAACTACAAGTTTATTAGATTTCTGAAAAGCTTTCAAGAAAAATGACTTGGAGATTGAAAGTAGGTGTTTGTCATTATGAAGAGCGCAAGAAAGATCACTGCAGTCTGGGAGGACTGACCCGGAATAAATAGGCCTGGATCTCGGTGCAGCCATGGCCCTGGGAGTTTATGTTGACTTCAGAGGTTTTTAAGAAAAAGAAAGAACATTTGCCATCTTAGCAAATGAATGTAGTTCCAAATGGACTATGCCCCATTAGAGCTTATTCAGTTATGGCTCCCATTTCAGAACATTCCCAGCACAGATGGGGTATGTAATGTACAGTAAAAGCACACCTTCAAATATTCACTTCATGAGCAACAGATAATCACTAAGTTGCTGAATTGAACAAAGTCAGTATATCCTGGTTTTCTGTAGTCTATTTTTTTCCTGTGAATTAGAAGGAAAAAAGTGAAACTTAAGATGTTAACAGTAAACATCTTTTGTCCAAGTCAAGAAACTATTAAATCATGGTGTTAAAAACCCGTAACTAATCCAAGAGGCTATAAAGAGTGAGATGAAGGGCCCCACACAGATAAGAAACAAATGTTGTGAAACTATGTAGCACAAGAACTCCACCACTTAGTTTAAGAAAACCACATTCAAGGCTTTGTTGGTTGAGAGATACTTGTCTTGGAATACCAGCTCTACCTGTATATAGGCACTATGTTCTTGGGAAACTGCTTAAACCCAAGTTTAAATAAAATGAAGAAAATGATTAGTACCTACCATATTGAGATATGTGACGATGTAATAAAGTAACACATGTAAAGCACTTAGCATCTGGCACTTACATTCACTAGGGTTTTTGAACATACTGCAGCTTTCTCTCTCATCAATGAAACTTTTATACTTCCCCCACATGGAGCTCTGTCATCTCCTACAAACTATGCCGGTAAATACTCACCAATTTGGGGTGATTATTATTTATATATGTAGCTGCTCAAGTGAATAACACCACTTCTCTCTCTCTCTCTCTCTCTCTCTCTAATTAAGTAAGAGGCAGGGAGGCCGAGAGACAGACTCCCGCATGTGCCCCAACTGGGATCCACCCAGCAAGCCCTGTCAGGCTGATGCTCTGCCCATCTGGGGCCGCTGCCCTGTTGTTCAGCTATGATCTATTTTAGTGCCTGAGATGAGGCCAATGAGCCATCCTCAGCACCTGGGGCCAACTTGCTCGAACCATTCGAGCTATGCCTGTGGGTGCGGAAGAGATAGAGAAAAAGGGTGGTGAAGCAGATGGTTGCTTCTCCTGTGTGCCCTGACTGGGAATTGAACCCAGGACTTCTACATGCTGGGCCAACACTCTACCTCTGAGCCAACCGACAAGGGCCAAATAACACCGCTTCTAAACAATATTATTTTATATGATATACTGGATTGTTCACCCACTACAGTTCTCAGTTATCTGTAATTAGGATTTTAAATAAATGGTGATGTAAGGAAGAAAACAGTATAAAGAATTTATAGAGTCTACTTAAACATATTTTACCAGCCTGCCATTAAAGGCCCATAAAATATTACCATCTACTTTTAGGTGATTATTATATAGGTGCCTATTTACAAGAATAAGACTCATTTACAAGAATAAGTTTTATTTGTAAGAATAACACTTCTTTTGAAGTCTTAGGAAATCATTTAATAGTTACATTATAATTTTTTTTTGTCAATATCTTTATTTTAAAATAAACCTACTCTGAAAGAGGAAAGAGAAAGCAATAACTTAAAGAAGATGTTTAGGAGGAAAGGATAAATGGAAAATATAATGATTAAAGAATTATTAACCTACCTGAAGTTTGTTTGTTTGTTTTTGTTTTGTTTTGTTTTAGAGAGAGAAAGAGAGGCAGATAGGGTCACACAGACAGGAAGGGAGAGAGATGAGAAGTATCAGCTTATAGTTGTGACACCTTAGTTATTCATTGATTTCTTTCTCATATGTGCCTTGACTGGGGGGCTCAAGCCAAGCCAGTCACCCCTTGTTCAAGCCAGATACTTTGGGCCCAAGTGAGAGACCTCTGAGCTCACACCAGGCAAGCATAGAATCATGTCTGTGATCCCAAGTTCTAGCCAGGGACCCTGTTCTCAAGCCAGATGAACCTTCACTCAACCTGGCAACCTTGAGGTTTCGAACCCGGTCCTCTGTGACCCAGGCTGATGCTCTATCCACTGCACCACTGCCTGGTCAGGATTAACCTAACTGAAGTTTAAAGGTTAATATAAATTGACCAAGAAGTTTGAAACCAGAGAGGTATAAACATGACTCTGATATTGAGGTTTCAGCTTGTGTTTCCTCTTTTTCTTATAGCTTAGCAACATGGAAGTGTGTTTGCAATTCTGAAGTCGGTGTTGTTTAGTGCATCATTTTATAGGCATGCTGGACAAGTCCAGGGAAAAAAGTTCTACATCTGCTGAGGAAAAAAGCCATATTTAAGACCCACCCCCATCCTCAGCTTCTGCCAGGAGGTGTTCATGTTACTGTTTTAGTTACAATAGAACTGTCTTAGCTTGTTGATGCCCCACAAGCTATTTTACATATATGTATCACTTTAAATTTCTACTGCCATTACATCACAGATTTTCCATTACTAAGGGGCTTATTAAGAAATTGATATGAGTTGGAACGTAACCATATTGAGTAACCGAAAATACAAACTGGATTTTATAAGTCTAGACACATACGCAGCTTCCCTGGAATCACAGAAGAAGTACTTTAGTCTTAGACATTTGGCTTTTTATCTTGCCTAAAGAACAAACAGCAATCTATTTAGTTTTATGTTATTATTCTGTTAGAATAACATATTCAATATTTCAAAAGATCCATGGAAATTAACTGCTATATCTAAGACTGGGGTTAGTAAATTTTTTTGTTTTGGGTTTTTGTTTTTGTTTTTTTTTATGTGTGCTGACTTGTCCAAATCTACAAGTTGGTATAATTGGGAAAAACTACAGCCAATATTAACATAGGAAGGAACTTTTCCAAAGTTTCTAGTCAGCTTTTTAAAAATAGTCTTTATATATAAATCATGTCTCTTTTTTGGACTTAAGCTACAAAAGCCTATTGTTCAAAATTCTCCATTATTTATTTGATTATAATATTAACTTACAATTTAATAAGTTGGTAAAAGTTTTTATGTGTCTACTGTGTACCAGGTATAGTGACTTAGATGCAGAAAAAGACATGAAAATAGATAAATTACCACTGAAGTCTTGCTCTTCAAGAGTTTACAGTGTAGTGAGAAAGACAGGCATTTAAGTTGATTATAAGACCAAGTAACTATAATGAAAAGGTAAGAACACAATCTGTGCCAGGACCAAAAATCCTGTATCTCCTATCTGCTTTCTATGGTGAGTTATTACATATTGTTTCATGTTATGTTTTCCAAAAGGTCAACTTTTTCTCTATGGATTTTATTTCGCTCATTCAACTATTCAAACATTCCAAAGTTCCAACAATTATTCTATTATTTATATATATATACACACACATACACACACATTTATGTATAAATAACTAATTTTATTATATATAAGAAAAGATATACATTTACTATAGTCTATAATATTTATATACATATGTATTTCAATGCTTTATATATGTGTATATATAAATGTATATGTATATATGTTTGTATACATAACAAAATTATATAAATATATGTACATATAAAACTAGTTCTGTTACATAGAAAACAAAATACAATTGTTTTCTGTTAAAATATTTAAATTTTATATTTTAAGATTTTTAAAATATAAAACAAAGTTAACAATAAAACGTGATTTTTGTGAATACTAACTCTCTAAAGGTCACTCACTGGAGTTCTCTGTTGGTTTATCTGGTCATTAAGAGTTAGGCTTCAATCTTGGCTGTTTCTGAGTTTTCAAAAGCTAGGTTCTGTAAGGATGCCACTGACTATAGCGATGAGATGCTAGGCTCACTCAACCTGCTATCCACAGATTTTATTTCCTTCAGTGTAACCCTTCTAGAACCTTTTATAGAGTATGTTTCCCTATCAGTCTGCAGTTCTTTTCTAAGAATACCCTTTAGAAATATGAGAAATTATGTATTCCTTCTGAGTTATAAAAAGCCACCATATCATTCTCCATATTTTTGCCACCATGTCTGGGGTCTCATGCTAAGGTCTTATATACCAAAGTCGAGAGTTTTCAGATTCTCTGAAAGGGTAGGCTTTGTGACTGCTCTGAGTTTTCCACATTTGTGAGTAATACTGCATTGATTTTCCACATTTCCTGATCTGCTGAAGGAAGTTAAAGTTAAGCCACAATCACATCCTTCAATAATCTCCTATTATGCTCTTGTTCATGTTCCTTGGCCTCTGAGCATGGTTCTCAGAGGAGCTAACAGTCACCTCTGTGTTTGCCTCTCTTAGGAGAGGAGAGAGACTGATGGAGAGAATTAGGTGCATAGTGCTGACTACGGCTGAATCCAGAAGCACATCTACTTTTTCTTAATATTGTGGCTTACCATCACCAGGTGTCAGTATCAGTTCATCCATTCAACAAATATTTACTGATCCCTATTGTATGTGGAAGACATATGCCAGATGCTGAAGATACAACAAAGAATTTGGTAGAAATGATCCCTACCTTCATGGTGTATAGAAAGAAGTGATAACCTTTACATCAACTTCAAAGAATTTTTGAACACTTAAAGAGGTAAATTCTGCTCAGTCCTCTTCAGGAAGTCAGTGTTGTATGTGCAAACTCATGTTCTTAGACTCTAGAATTCTTTCTCCATAAACTAATGAGGTGCAGCAAATGCCAACAACCTTGTCCCAATCAGTTCATTGGAGTCATCATTTAACCCCTTTCCTAAGGATCTGAGCATCTGAGCATCTGAGAGTGCTCAATCATACCTTTACCGACGATCTAGACAACTCATCTTCCTTGAACTCTTTACTCAAGACATAACAGGAAAATGACCTCTGAGTCATTTGGATACAAGTCCTTTTTCAGTAAATAGTTATATTTAAACAAACATCTCATAAAAACAAATTCATTCAAACCTAATTTCATAACCTCATTGAACACATTTTTTTTCAGTGTAATTCTCAAATTTCTTTTGCTTTAGATTTACCTACAAAGATGAAAGACAATGTAGACCCTACCCTCAGAGGTCCATACCTCTGAGTAGGAACAATAGTTCTTGGATAGGGCTAAGATATTTATTTATTTATTTATTTAGGCAGAGACAGAGAGAGTCAGAGAGAGTCAGAGAGAGGGACATATAGGAACAGACAGACAGGAAGGGAGAGAGATGAGAAACGTCAATTTTTTGCTGTGGCTCCTTAGTTGTTCATTGATTGATTTCTCGTATGTGCCTAGACCAGGGAGTTACAGCAGAGAGAATGACCCCTTGCTCAAGCCAGTAACCTTGAGCTCAAGCTGGTGAGCCTTGCTCAAACCAAATGAGCCCACACTCAAGCTGGCCACCTTAGGGTCTCAAACCTGGGTCCTCCACATCCCAGTCCGATGCTGTATCGACTGTGCCACCACCTGGTCAGGCTACATCTTTATTTTTAAATTTTATGTTTTTACTGAAATAGTCTGTGGATCAACACCTGAGAAATAGTTAGGTAATGCATGTACCATAATAGCACAAGTAGAATATCTAATGGGATATTGTTTATACTTATTAAATTATTACCTATTTTTGAATGATATATTTTGTATGAATATATGAATTCTAGGACATAAAGCAAGGCAGAGTCTAGAGAAAAAATATTATGAAGTATATTTTGTCCATATATGTTATTAGAAAAGTATTCTTATAGTATATATTAGAATATTCCCAGTTCAAAGTCCAGCAGTATTGTTTGACATCCTCATTCATATAACACCCCAAATTAGTATAATTTACTTGTTTAATGTTCAGATAAAAAAATGTGCCTTTCACACCTGTTCAATTAGCTGTTATTAGCAAGTCAGGTAATAGCAAATGTTGGAGAGGCTGTGGAGAAAAAGGAACCCTCATACACTGTTGGTGGGAATGTAAAGTAGTACAACCATTATGGAAGAAAGTATGGTGGTTCCTCAAAAAACTGAAAATAGAACTACCTTATGACCCAGCAATCCCTCTACTGGGTATATATCCCCAAAACTCAGAAACATTGATACGTAAAGACACATGCAGCCCCATGTTTATTGCAGCATTGTTCACAGTGGCCAGGACATGGAAACAACCAAAAAGCCCATCAATAGATGACTGGATAAAGAAGAAGTGGCACATATACACTATGGAATACTACTCAGCCATAAGAAATGATGACATCGGAACATTTACAGCAAAATGGTGGGATCTTGATAACATGATACGAAGCGAAATAAGTAAATCAGAAAAAAACAGGAACTGTATTATTCCATACGTAGGTGGGACATAATAGGGAAACTAAGAGACATTGATAAAAGTGTGGTGGTTATGGGGGGGAAGGGGGAATGGGAGAGGGATAGGGGTTGGGGAGGGGCACAAAGAAAACAAGATAGAAGGTGACAGAGGACAATCTGACTTTGGGTGGTGGGTGTGCAACATAATTGAACGACAAGATAACCTGGACTTGTTATCTTTGAATATATGTATCCTGATTTATTGATGTCACCCCATTAAAAAAATAAAATTATTAAAAAAAAAATGTGCCTAGTGAGCAGTTTCAGATCTAAAATGATATTCATATCCCTTTATGCAAAAAAGGTGTTCATAGAATAACTAATTGAATTTGACCGAAACATTTTCAACACTAAAATTAACTTTAAAGAGGGAAAGAAGGATTTTTTTTGTTAAATATGCCTGAACATGCATATTAGCCTTCACATTTTTTCTAAAACTTATTAAATGTGGATTATGCCAAAGGAAAATTTGTTAAGAATGACATTAGGAAGAGAATGGGGTGGGGAACATGGCATTAATGACTTTAGGAAAAGAAAATGGGAGTGGACTTAGCAACAATAACATTCAGAAGGCTGAAAGCCAGAGGTACATATAACTAATTTAGCAAACCAAGAAAGCTGGATCTTAAACTGGAGTAAAGAAGGTTGAGAATAAATTCAGTCTACCAGGAATCACCCCAAAATATAGGAATTGGCAGTACCAGATTCAAAAAAATTGGGGTAAGGTGGGGCCAACGTAGGAAGATCAGTTTCAAGTCTGGTTAAGAAGCAGAGTAGTCAGACTCTCCTCCATTCTTTAAAGCCAGATGTCTGCCGCTTTCTGTATCATCGGAAGTGTTATGGTTTATTAGCAGAGGCCTTCTGACTGAGGGAGACAGTTGAGAGGAAGTATAACTCTTCCAAAAAAATCTGGAGATAAAGAAACATTTTACTAAAGTATGTTGAAATTTCAGCTGTTTCCCCTGGGCTCTTAGAGCTTGGCACTAGGCCTATACCTAAAGGAAGATGATTAAAAGACTCTTTTATGATGAATGAGACCAGCCCAAAGGTAAGATCTTACACTTCCTTAGAAACTTGCCAAGGAAAACCACCCTCTAGGCCTACCTCAAGTTGAAAAGCCCCACCTTCCGAATTGGAGTTCCTAATCAACTTTTTAAGGTCCTAGTCATATATATGAGTAGACAGCCACGAATGTGACTAAGTATATGAAGAAATATTTAATAAATAATCCAAATTGAAGAATTTATATTGTTATAAACATCAAGTTAGAGAAAACAGGTATGCAGATGCAATAAAATTAAATAAAAAAGAAAGAAAAATAAACTTGATATCCTCAGAGATAACAGTAACCATTTCATGAAACAACAAAATGATACAATTTTTTTTTTAATCTGGAAACAAAGAGCTCTTTATTAAACATGATAGTTTTTAACAATCAGTAGATGAGTTGGACGTAGGATTAAGTAAATCTGAGTAAAAGGAGAACAAAAAGACAAATAAATGGAGATAGAGATAACGAATAATAAAATAATTAAAGGATATATTTTAGAATTGAAAGGCTAATATAAAGGATGAAAAGACTCAAACCAAACTGTATTATCATTACACTCCAAAAGACCAAGAAAAGATCCTAAAGTTTCCAAGGTGAAGGAACAGTTTTATACAAATAACAAGTGTCAGAATGGCATTGGACTTCTCAATAGCAATACTAAAGTAAAGACAGTGAACCAATTTCTTCCATGTTCTGAGGCAAAATTATTTGCAGACCTAATTTTAGGCCTAGCCAAATTAGAAATTAAATGGGAGGGTAGAATGACATACAGATTCACAAGTTTTGCTTTCCATGTACATATTCTCAGGAATCTTCTGAGGATGTTTTCTACCATGACAAAAAGTAAACCAAGAAAGGGAAAGTTAGGGATGTAGGAAACCAGTCTTCAACATAAAGCAGGAAGAAGGGAATTTCTAGAGTTTATAAGAGAGACCCCCAAGTTATATTTAAGTAGCTATTCTAGAGCAGGTCAGAGACTCCAGGAGAGGCTTGTTCAAGAAGATAAAATTGGAGCATAACCCCACATGCCGGGGTGGGGCAAAGGCCGAGGCCACTGAGGCTTGTACACCTGAGCATGTGATCACAGCCCCTCCCATGACAGAGAGGTGGAAACTACAGCAACAGCTCCAGTGGACTGGCACCAGCAATACCCATCCCTGAAAGCCCTAGGCAGCAGCAACAGAGGGGGTGGTGGGCCTGCACAGACCACACCTAGGGAACACAAAGGCCACACCCAGTGGACTCCAGTGGCCAAAACCTTCTTTTACACAGACAAAATGAGAAGGCAGAGAAATGCAACACAAATGAATCAAGAGAAATCCCCAGAAAAGGACCTGAATGAGTCAGATATACCCAAATTACCAGATGGAGAGTTTAAAATAATGATTGTTAGGATGCTCAAAGATCTTAGAACAGCAATAGATGATCATTACGAACACCTAAGTAAAGAGATAGCAAATAAAAAAGGACATTGAAATAATAAAAAAGAATCAGTCAGAAATGACAAATACAATATTAGAAATGAAAAACACAATGTAAGGAATTAAAAGCAGGATGGATGAAGCTGAGAATTGAATCAGTGAGTTAGAGGACAAGATAAATGAAGGCACAGAAGCAGAGCAGAAAAAAAGACTCAAAAAGTCTGAGGAAACTCTAAGAGGGCTCTGTGACAACATGAAGAGAAATAACATCTGCTTCATAGGGGTTCCTGGAGAAGAAGAGAAAGAACAAGGGATAGAGACTTTGTTCAAACATATTATAGCGAAAACTTCCCTAAATTAAGGCAGGAAAATGTTTCACAAGTTCAAGAAGCACAGAGAACTCCATTAAAGAGAAACCCAAAGAAATCTACTCCAAGACACATCATAATTAAAATACCAAAGCTAAGTGATAAAGAGAAAAAAAGGCTATCACCTACAAAGGAGCACTCATAAGGATGACTTCCGACTTCTCAACAGAAATTTTTGAGGCCATAAGGGAATTGCAAGAAATATTCAAAGTAATGCAGAACAAGAGTGTACAACCAAGACTACTTTATCCAGCAAGGCTATCTTTAAAATTGAAGGAGAAATATAAAGCTTTCCAGACAAAAAAAAAAAAACTCAAGGAATTCACTACAACCAAACCAATTTTGCAAGAAATGCTAAGAGGCCTGTTGTAAAGAGATCAAAGGGGAAAAAGAATATAGCAAAAGAGGAATACAGCTTTAAAGAATAAAATGGCAATAAATAACTACATATCAATAATAACCTTAAATTTACTTCATGTAAATGAAGTAAATAATCCAATCAAAAGACATTGGGTAGCTGTGGGGATAAGAAAACAGGACCCATACATATGCTGTCTACAAGAGACACACCTTAAAACAAAAGATGTACATAGACTGGAGATAAAAGGAAGGAAAAAAGTATTTCATGCAAATGGAATTGAAAAAAAAGCTGGAGTAGCAATACTTATATCAGATAAAATGGACTTTAAAACAAAGGCTATAGTAGGAGATAAAGAAGGTCACTACATAATGATAAAGAGAGCAATCCAACAGGAAGATATAACCATTATAAATATTTACGCACCTAATATAGGAGCAGCTAAATATATAAAGCAGACGTTGATGAACATAAAGGGCGAGATCAACAGCAATATTATAATAGTAGGGGATTTCAATACCCCACTAACATCACTAGATAGATCCTCAAGAAAGGAAATTAACAAAGAAACAGGAGACTTAAAGGACATACTAGATCAACTCGATTTAATAGATATCTTCAGAACCTTTCACCCTAAAGCAGCAGAATATACATTCTTTTCAAGTGCTCATGGTATATTCTCTAGTATAGACCACATGTTAGGGCACAAAAGCGGTCTCAACAAATTTAAGAAGATTGAAATTATATCGAGCACTTTCTCTGATCACAATGGCATGAAACTAGAAATCAACAACAACAGAAAAACTGAAAAATTTTCAAACACTTGGAAGCTAAATAGCATGTTATTAAAGAATGAATGGGTTAACAATAAGATCAAAGAAGAAATAAAAAAATTCCTAGAAACGAACGACAATGAGCATACATCAACTCAAAATTTATGGGACACAGCAAAAGCAGTCCTGAGAGGGAAATTCATAGATTACAGGCATACCTTAAGAAGCTAGAAAAAGCTCAAATAAACAACTTGTCCCTGCATCTAAAAGAAGTAGAAAAGGAACAGCAAGTAAAGCCCAAAGGTAGTAGAAGGAAGGAAATAATAAAGATCAGAGCAGAAATAAATGACATAGAGGCTAAAGAAACAATACAGAGGATCAATGAAACCAGGAGCTGGTTCTTTGAAAAGGTATACAAGATCGATGAACCTTTAACGAGACTCACCAAGAAAAAAGAGAGGACTCAAATAAATAAAATTATAAATGAGAGTGGAGAAATAACAACTGACATAACAGAAATACAAAGGATTTTAAGAAAATACTATGAAGAACTGTATGCCAAAAACTAAACAACCTAGAGGAAATGGACAAATTCCTTGAAACATATAATCTTCCAAAAATTAATCTGGAAGAATCAGAAAACCTAATCAGACCGATTACAACAAAAGAGATCTAAACTGTTATAAAAAAACTCCCAAAAAAGAAAAGTCCTGGGCCTGATGGCTTCACAGGTGAATTCTACCAAATATTTAAAGAACTAACGACTGTCCTTCTCAAGCTATTTCAAATACTTTAACAGGAAGGAAGATTTCCAAGCTCCTTTTATGAGACAAGCATAATTCTGATTCTAAAACCAGGCAAAGACAACACAAATAAAGAAAACTATAGGCCAATATCCCTGATGAATTTAAATGCTAAAATCCTCAACAAAATAGTAGAAAACCGAGTTCATCAATATATAAAAAAAATCATACACCATGATCAAGTGGGATTTATTCTTGGGAAGCAAGGCTGGTACAATATTCGCAAATCAATCAATGTGATTCATCACATAAACAAAATTAAGAGAAAAACCACATGATAATTTCAATAGATGCAGAAAAAGCATTTGATAAAATCCAGCACCCATTCATGACCAAATCTCTCAGCAAAGTGGGAATACTGGGAACATACCTCAACATGATAAAGACTATGACAAACCCACAGCCAACATCATACTCAATGGGCAAAAATTAAAAGCAATCCTCTTAAGATCAGGAACAAGGCAGGGGTGCCCCCATTTACCACTCTTATTCAACATAGTTCTGGAAGTCCTAGCCAGAGCAATTAGACAAGAAGAAGAAAAAAAAAAGGCATCCAAATTGGAAAAGAAGAAGGAAAACTATCATTAATTGCAGATGATATGATATTGTATATAGAAAACCCCAAAGGGCCCTGGCCGTTTGGCTCAGCGGTAGAGCGTCGGCCTGGCATGCGGGGGAGCCGGGTTCGATTCCCAGCCAGGGCACATCGAGAAGCGCCCATTTGCTTCTCCACACCCCTCCTCCTTCCTCTCTGTCTCTCTCTTCCCCTCCCGCAGCCAAGGCTCCATTGGAGCAAAGATGGCCCGGGCGCTGGGGATGGCTCCTTGGCCTCTGGCCCAGGTGCTAGAGTGGCTCTGGTCGTGGCAGAGCGACGCCCCGGAGGGGCAGAGCATCGCCCCCTGGTGGGCAGAGCGTCACCCCTGGTGGACATGCCAGGTGGATCCCAGTCGGGTGCAAGCGGGAGTCTGTCTGACTGTTTCTCCCCGTTTCCAGCTTCAGGAAAAATACAAAAAAAAAAACACAAAAACCCCAAAGTCTCAGTCAAAAAACTACTGGAACTGATAAATGAATTCAGCAAGGTGGCAGGATATAAAATTAATACTCAGAAATCAGAGGCATTTTTATACACGAACAATGAACTGTCAGAAAGAAAAATTAAGAAAACAATCCCCTTCACTATTGCAACAACAACAAAAAAAAGTGCCTAGGAGTAAATTTAACCAGGGAGCCTAAAGACTTGTACTCGGAAAATTATAAAACATTGATAAAAGAAATCTGGGAAGATACAAACAAGTGGAAGCATATACCGTGCTCATAGTTAGGAAAAATAAACATCATTAAAATGTCTATATTACCCAAAGCAATTTATAAATTCAATGCAATACCAATTAAAATACCAATGACTTACTTCAAAGTTATAGAACACATATTCCAAAAATTTATATGGAACCAAAAAAGAACAAGAATAGCATCTGCAATCTTGAAAAGGAAGAATGAAAGGGGAGGTATTACACTTCCAGATATCAAGTTATACTACAAGACCTTTGTATTCAAAACATCCTGGTACTGGCAGAAGAACAGGCATATAGATCAATAGAACAGAACAGAGAACCCAGAAATAAACCCACACTTTTATGGACAAGTGATATTTGACAAAGGAGGTAAGAGCATACAACGGTGTAAAGACAGCCTCTTCAACAAATGGTGTTGGGAAAATTGGACAGTTACCTGCAAAAAATGAAACAAGACCACCAACTTACACCATTCACAAAAATAAACTCAAAATGGATGAAAGTTTTAAATGTAAACCGTAAAAGCATAAGCATCTTAGAAGTAAACATAGGCCGTAAGCTCTCTGACATTTCTCGCAGCAATATATTTGGTGATTTATCTCCACAGGCAAGTGAAATAAAAGACAGGATAAACAAATGGGACTATAACAAACTAAAAAGCCTTTGCACAGCTAAAGACAATAAGAACAGAATAAAAAGACAAACTGTACAATGGGAGAACATATTTGATAATATATCTGATAAGGAATTAATAACCAAAATTTATAAAGAACATGAATAACTCAATACCAGGAAGACAAACAATCTAATCAAAAAATGGGCGAAAGTAATGAATAGACTCTTCTCCAAAGAGGACATACAGATGGCCAATAGGCATATGAATAAATGCTCCACATCACTAAATCATTAGAAAAATGCAAATTAAAATCACAATGAGATATCACCTCACATTTGTCAGAATGGTGCTCATCAACAAAACAGCACAGAATAAGTGCTGGCGAGGATGTGGAGAAATGGGAACCCTCCTACATTGCTGGTGGGAATGCAGACTGGTACACCACTGTGGAAAACAGTATGGAGATTCCTGAAAAAATAAAAATCGAACTGCCTTTTGACCCAGCCATCCCACTTTTAGGAATATACCGCAAGAACACCATAGCACCGTTTCAAAAGAAGAAATGCACCCTCATGTTTATGGCAGCATTGTTCACAATAGCGAAGATCTGGTAACAGCCCCAGTGTCTGTCAGTGGACGAGTGGATTAAAAAGCTTTGGTACATACAGTGTGTCCGTAAAGTCATGGTGCACTTTTGACCGGTCGCAGGAAAGCAACAAAAGACAATAGAAATGTGAAATCTGCACCAAATAAAAGGAAAACTCTCCCATTTTCAAAACTATTCAGTGCAGTTCGATGTGGGCTCACACACAGATTTTTTAGGGCTCCTTACTTAACTATCCCATATAACCTCTACAGACTCATTACTGATTGCCTACCAGAATGGGGTTTCTCCACCAAACTGCTGGTTTCCTTCAAATGCTTATCCCACCGAGTAATGTTATTCCTATGTGGTGGCGCTTCGTTATAAATGCGCCGATATTCACATTGCACTTTGGTCATGGATTTGAATTTAGTGAGCCACAGAACACACTGAACTTTCCTCTGTACCGTCCACATCTCGACTGGCATGTCCACCGGCTGCTGCGCTGTATACATGGTGTTACATCATCGTCTGCACATGCACACATGCTGCCACATCATCCTACAGAAACTGGGAGGGTTTTCCTTTTATTTGGTGCAGATTTCACATTTTTATCATCTTTTGTTGCTTTCCTGTGACCGGTCAAAAGTGCACCATGACTTTATGGACACACTGTATATACTATGGAATACTACTTAGCCATAATAAATGATGATATCAGATCATTTACAACATGGATGGACCTTCATAACATTATACTGAGCGAAATAAGTAAATCAGAAAAAACTAAGAAGTATATGATTCCATACAGAGGTGGGACATAAAAATGGGACTCAGAGACATGGACAAGAGTGTGGGGGTTATGGGGTGGGGGGGTAGAGGGAGAGGGAGTTGGGGGAGGGGAGGGGCACAAAGAAAACCAGTTAGAAGGTGACAGAAGACAATTAGACTTTGGGTGATGGGAATGCAGCATAAAGAAAAGAAAAAAAAGATAAAATTGAGTATAGTGTATTGAGAGGAAATTGATAACAATTGAGATTGGGTTCTGAGCTATGACAAAGATAAGTAGAACAAGAATACAATTTTCAGAAGGAGAAAAGTTATGAAATTATAATAAAAGCTAGGTAGAGAAAAGAGAGGTTAGGCAGAAGCTTTCAAAATAGTTCAGTTTTCAAAAATATTTATATGGTTCTAATAATTTAAGAATGTAATAACCAAATATAGATTTAACAAGTGCAATTTCAATATATTAGAAGAGAGAGAATTTAATGTATACATGTGCATTACGGGGTTGCTGTGAATGAGAGAAAGACAGAAATCCTAATATGTCTACAAGGAGGAAGTACATATGGCCAGCAAGCACATGTAAAGATGCTGAATATCTTTATTCTTCAGGTAAATGCAAATTAAAACCAAAATGAGATAATACTTCAGACATATCAAGAATTCTAGAAGCAAAAGATCAGATGAGTGTTGGCGAGGGTGTGAAGAAATCAGAACCCTCATACACTGCTGGAGGAAATGTAAAATGATGTAGCTACTTGGGAAAACAGCTAGCTGACATTTCCTCAAATTATTAACCATGAAGTTACCATACAACCCAGCAGTTCTACTTGGTATGCATGTACCCAAGGGAAATGAAAACATATGTCCACACAGAGATAAAAACATTTGAGCACAAATGTTTATAGTAGCATTATTCATTGTAGTCAAGAGATCAGTGATTGCTTAAGGCTAGGAGATGAGTATCAAGGGAAAGGCAGTTGTAGAATGTTTAAAAAGCATCACTGTCCTCTACCCACTAGATGCCAATATTAACCTTCTCCCCCTCCCCTGTTTTGTGATAACCAAAAATGACTCTGACATTGCCAGATGCCCCACCTTCTGGGGGGTTGATTTCCCTAATTAAGAACCACTGTCAAGGGATTGAGAATTGGAGTTGGGGAGAGCTGCAATGTGGAGTCTTGGCTATTTTTCATGACTATTTAAATTGTGAACACATCTGTCTTATTCAGCTTGGGTTGCTATAACAAGGAACCACAGACAGGATAAAAATAAGCAGAAACTTATTTATTTCTCACAGTTCTAGAGGTGTGGCAAGTCCAAAATCAAGACTTGGTACATGATGAGTACTCTCTTCCTGACTTTTAGTTGGCTGCCTTCTTCACAAGGTGAAGGGGAAAGGAGATTGCATTTTCTTTCTTCTCATATCAGGCCCCATCCTTATGAGCTCATTAACCTTAATTACCTCCCCAAAGCCTGATCTCCAAATACATTCCCATTGGAGGTTAGAGGTTCAACACATGAATTTGATGGGGAGAAAATTCAGTCCATAGCAATGTATAAGTTTCAATAAAATATGAACTAAATATTAGGCATTTTTACAGAAAACCTATACTAAAATTAGCAACAAGTTACTCTTTTCTAGGTTATCAATAGGTCATGAGGAATACAGTATTATTGTTGTTTTGAATATTTATATTTATTTGACAATAATCTTTTCAAACTTATTGTAAACTGGTTTTTAAAACCAACTCAAGATATCTGGTTATTAAAAATTCTAACTGATCTGTTTTATAGGCAGGTTTTTTTTATTATTATTTGCTTTGCTTGTTTTGTTTTGCTTTAGGTATATTTGGACATAAATCTTTACCTTATTTGTCAAGTGATTTGAGATAAAAGGTGCCATATTAATGAAAGATTATCCAAATCTTCCAAAAGCACTTTCATATCAGACCTGAAATATATAGACAGTTACATTACTTTTATAAATTGTTGTCAATTGTTCAAACCCTAAATATGATATTAGTAACAGATTTTCGCCTTAGTTGGTCTAAGGCAGGGGTCGGGAACCTTTTTGGCTGAGAGAGCCATGAACGCCACATATTTTAAAATGTAATTGCATGAGAGCCATACAGCGACCTGTGTATGTTACACATTATCCAATAAAAATCTGGTGTTGTCCCAGAAGACAGCTGTGATTGGCTCCAGCCACCCGCAACCATGAACATGAGCGGTAGGAAATGAATGGATTGTAATACATGAGAATGTTTTATATTTTTAACGTTACTATTTTTTTTGTTAAAGATTTGTCTGCGAGCCAGATGCAGCCATCAAAAGAGCCACATCTTGCTCGCTAGCCATAGGTTCCCGACCCTTGGTAAGGTATTCTGGCAAACTAAGATCTTTTGATGTCAGGGTTATTTTCCTGTATGTTCAATCCTTTAAACTAAGATTTAGTTTTAAAGTTTTTATTTGGTCTATTTGATATTGGTTCTGATACCAGTGCTGATGTGGTTTGTGTATGGTTTTATATAAAAAGCATTTTATCAGACCTGCACTTAGATAAGCTTAGGCTTTTGCTATAGATTTATTCAGTGTTGAAATAGAAGGTTGTTCACAGATTTTTTTTTGTATTTTTTTTTGCATTTATTTACTTATTTATTTCCTGAAGCTGGAAACGGGGAGGCAGTCAGACAGACTCCCGAATGCGCCCCACCGGGATCCAACCAGCACACCCACCAGGGGGTGATGCTCTGCCCATCCGGGCATCGCTCTGTTGCCTGAGGCAGAGGCCACAGAGCCATCCCCAGCTACCGGGCCATCTTTTGCTCCAATGGAGCCTTGGCTGCGGGAGGGGAAGAGAGAGACAGAGAGGAAGGAGAGGGGGAGGGTGGAGAAGCAGATGGGCGCCTCTTCTGTGTGCCCTGGCCGGGAATCGAACCCGGGACTTCTGCACGCCAGGCAGACTCTCTACCACTGAGCCAACTGGCCACGGCTGTACACAGATTTTCAATGTCTTATACCCATTTGTCCCACACACAAAAAAAGTCAAGCCTTGTTTTCATTAAGCCCAGTATGAAAACCAGTGTCCATATGCTCTGCACTGTGACTTAGCCCGTATCAAAACTTAGTCCAGTCCAGGCACTGCTCAAAACCTATACTTGGGACATTTTCAGGCTGCCAGCCCACACAGCATGGCTGCAAACATGACTAGCCTGTTTCTCTCAACAGGAAGGCAAAAAAAAAGGGGGAGAGGGGAAGGGCTGGATCTCTGTTTATATTTTTTGCGCTGGGAAGGACTAGAGTTCCTGTAAGTTAACCAATCAGTTTCTTTAAAATTTTGCGGGTTTGGGTTGGTTCCTCCCACTAACCAATCAGATACCTTTTCTAGGCTAGACTGACAAGCCTTTATAGTAGCCATTCTAGCTTTCACTGTTGTGCCTCAGAGTGGAAGCACAGAAGCACTTTCTTCTAGCACCTAATTGTCAGTTCCTTGGGGAGACTCCTCCCAAACCTGAATCAGAAGAGCTGATGCACAATGGACTCTTGCAGGTACAAGGGACTCTTCCGGGCACAGTGGATTCCTGAAATGTGCAATTGAGCCTATGACTACTTTAGCCTTCTAGCAAATTTTACTAAAGCAGGCTTTCCAAGTTTTATACAATATAATGTCCAACTCTCTTTGCTCTCATTCCCCATCAATATCTAGCTACCTGCCTATGTTAACAAATTCATCAAAAACTTTCAAATGATTTTAATCAAAATGATCAAAGCTTTATTTAGATTTTTAGCAAATAACCTTAGTTTTACTGTTACAATTATACACACACACACACACACACACACACACACACACGAGTAAGTATTTTTGAAAGAATTACCCCATTTATCAAGCTGACATTTTGGCTGCTTCACAAAAAAAGCAAATTCCATCATTGGTATATATAGTGGCATGGTCAAATCAAATCATTCATTCTGCTTGGGGATGTTTGATTAATGAGATCTTCCTGGGTTTTATTAATCTTTCTGCATTTTTCACATCTCACTTTTGACACATAACCATTCTCTTTGAAAACCACTGTTATTTTTTTTAACATATAATGCAGATTTAATCATAATTTAGGTCTGGAAATTTTTTTCTTTCACAAATCTTTTTATAAACCATTTATAGGACCTTTATTTCTAAGCTAAATATATTTTTTCACTCTAATATATGTTGTGAAAATCTTTCTATTTTTTTAACCTTTGTTAATAAAAACCACCTGGGAAATAAAATAAAACCTTAAAATTATTAATTGAGACTTTCTGCCTCAAGACTATTTTTCTTACTATACCTTTAAAATATGAAAAGATATAAAAATGCAGCTTTAACTTACAACATCAGAACAATATGGCTATAGTAATTATTCCCAAGGTCAATGACAGTTTCTTTAGTGCTGTCTTTGAAGCAAGGATGAAGAGAATCAAAGTTGCCATTAATAACTCTGTGGCTGCTGTGATTAATTAAAGCAAAACATTTAATAGATGAGTAGTGTAAATGAATATTTATATTGCAATTCTTTTCATAGGTGCCTATCTTAAGTCTTAAGATAGTTTGAATTAAAGAGAAAATATACAACTCTTTCCCTGATAATTTTTACAACAAAATGTAAAATATTTGTTGTGACTCAAGCATTACTGTCTTTTTCTTTTAAAATAGCTTTTTCTTTTACTGGTCTCTTGGCCATTTTTAATTTAATGGGCTTGCAGCTTAATTTATGTCCTGTCAAAACCATAGCAGCTTCAGGCAAGAAGCATGGTTAATCCCCATGCCACCTACTCTTAGAGAACAAGGGAGAGACACCTTGAGGGGGGCCAGGAGTGCCCACCATATTAGTTCAGAGTTATGAAACCGCTTGATGAAACTCGAGGAGTTGTATTTATCTAATAATTGGCAGGAGGTTATAAATTCCAGGAGTTTCAAAGTCAAATCAAGGCAAAGGCTAAATGCTCCTTTAATGGATTCACAGGGAACACAGGACCACATTATTGGAGGCTAGAAATGCAGAAAATAACAATTTCATCCTTGCCCAATGTGCTCAATCTTCAGAGTTTCAGAATCCAGCTGGAGACTGTTAATGAGAAACCTGGGAATGGTCTCATTATAGCCCTTGGGATCAAATCCAATTCCTGCCTTCAAATACAAGCCCATTCAGGATCCAGATTCCCTTTCCAACTTTTTTCTTCTTACACTAACACCTATGGAAAAATGCCGACTTTAAACAAGAGGGGTAAGCAAACTTTCTGTAGGGTCATATAAGAAGTAACTTAAACTTTAGAGGCCATATGTTCTCTGTCACACTACTCACCAATGCCACCATTTCAGGAAAGCAGCCCTAGATGATACGTTAAAAGTGGGTGTAGTTGTGTGTCACAACTTAGGTACAAAAACAGGTGGCAGACCTCGTTAGGACCATAGGTCATAGTTCGCTGATTCCTGCTGCACATCAGTTGATTTACAAACTGTGAACCATGATCTCTGAGGGAGCAGGGACACCAGGGCATCCAAACTTTTTGGGTTAACAGCAATGAGGATCAGCTGCCAGCAGGGTCTGGTCTCACTGGGTGAGGATGAGCCATGAGTCCAAGGGCCCTTTGCAGTCGGTGCGTCTTGAGACAACAGCCACAACCTTGAGGATGGCAAACCTGGCGAAGGCTTCATCAAGGTGAATGGGCTTGATGTTTTTCACTTCCTTCAGCCTCATCTACCCATGCTTGGGGGGTAATAGGCCTGCCTACACAGCGTTAGAGACGAACTGGCGTTTTGTATAAATTTGGGCCAAGTGATAGCATCCTTCTCACAGACACCCCAGCGGGGGCTGGGAAATCACTCATTGCAGAAGCTGAACAGGTTCCAGTAGCTTGTTTTGCAGCGTGTGCTGCACTGTCAGGCACGGACCATTCACCTCGACGAAGCCTTCACCAGGTTGCCACCCCCCAAGGTTGTGGCTGTTGTCTCAACACGTGCACCGACTGCTAGGGCCCTTGGATTCATGGCTCCAGGTGTAGAGAAAAGATCCTAGCAGCGCTTGCTGCAACCTGATAAAGACGGTGGTGTTGTTTTCAAATAGATGTTTAACATTGTTTCAAATAATCTGGGTAATATGAAAAAACAAGAAACAAATTAAATATAATGGTTGTAAATAAAGATAAAAGTATATTTACAAGTAATAAAACCATACTCCTTAAAAATCTTAAGATAATCACCTGAAAACCCTTTACAATGGTGTACCCAAAGTTACCTAGACATGGGGATCACCTGAGGAATACCCAACCCCCAAAAGATATCTTGATGCCTGAGTCTCACCCGTAGAGACTGTGATGTAATTGGTCCAGCTGGTGTTTGTTTTTTTAATGAGATAAAGTAAATCAGAAAATATGTTTATTTTACATGTAATGAGTAAGTTTTGTTTTCAGATATGTATTTTACATGTACGGATGTGTGTATTGTCTGTGAAGTGAAATCGATTTGTTTTCCGTGGACTGAAAGCTGCCCTAAACTACATAGAATTGGCATAGGCTTAAACCAGGAGCCACAGTGTCTTCCCATGGAATATGTTATATAGAACAATATTTTAATTTATAGCCCTGAGGCTGAAGAGGAGAAGTCCAGACGCAGGAAGCCCTTGCATAACTGCAATCGTGGATATTGGCAAGAAGAGTGAGCTCCGCTTCCGAGGAGGTCTAAGCTCAGGTGGGGAGATGGCCTGAGGACAGAGCCTTCTGTGGTCCTGGGCCCTCGGACCCACCATGGCTCCAGAAACTCACTGCTTTTCCTCCTCCTCCTTCTTTTTAATTATTCAAATCTCATTTAAGCAGTGTTACAAAAAGAAAGGAAGGTTGGGATGGAGGTAACTTCCCCTAGGGTAGAATAATTCTGGCCAGCCACAGTGGGGACCTGAAATTCATCTCCCTGCCGGTCTCAGAGGAAGGATTTCCGTGGCATGTCTTCTGTCTGTCTGCCTCATGGCCTTGCTTCCTTTCCACAGGTGACTCAAAACACAAATGGAGTGAGGAAAGAAAGGTTCCTTTTAGGTTGTGCATCCTTGGACCCTTGATGCCCTAAGGAAATTCAGACACAGACAGAGGCAGGTGAAGGAGAGGTGGAGGAGGAGAGGTACAGAAGGAAGTGGTGTGGAATGGCTGGTTGGTATAGTTAAGATATTTGTTTGGCAAATGGAGAAATCCTAGAAAATTTTTAGAGGACCAATGAGAAAACCTTTTAAAAGTTAACTTATGTTCGGGCCTGAGCATTCATCTTCATTGGAGGAACAGAACAAGTTACATTACCGGTCACAGTACTTCATTAACAAATGAATACAAATGAACAAAGCAAGACTGTAGCTTCATATTTGTCTTTTGTTCTGTTTTGTTTTATTTTTTTTCAAACAGGGAAGTTTATCTAAAAACTGGAAAGGAGTTCAAAATCAAACATAATCATCTCTGCCCTTTTTCTTTCTTATTCTGCTGAAGCAGTGAGAGTAAGAGAGAAGAACTGCAAAGAAGTTGAGGCCCAGGCTTTTAGACACCTGGTTAGATTGTTTCTAGCACAGCAAACTTCTTTTTCTTCCTAAAAGAAAAGGTTACATCTTGCTCTATGTTATTATGCAGTTCATTCATATATTTATTATTTCATCCTTTCAGAAACTACTAATTTGAATTCCTATTATGTGCTAGTCATTCTAAGTGCTTCTCTTTCAAAATATAAGACAGACAGTGTCTGCCTTCATGAAGTTCATGCTCTTGTAGGGGAGACAGGTGTGAAATCTTACCGAAAATATTAAGTTGTAGAGAGGAGAGGCAGTTCAATGCAGGATTCCTCAATTCTCATATCTGTTGCTATTTTTTAAATCCTATTCTTTATAGTGTCAACAGTTTCCTAGCTTCATTATATGTCCTCAAATTTTAAAAAAAGTCAAAAATAAAGATGTGATGAAATGGATGAACCTTAAATTCTAAAAAGATCCCTGATTTGTTGTTTTAAATGTTGTCTTAAGTTTTTGCATTGAAAAAGCTCCTTCAAATTTTTTTAATTTGTACATGTTGTTACTCAACAAAAATAACAATCAACTTGTGCTAATTTTGAAAAGTCACGTTTATCACGCATTGGTTTGCAAGTCAAAAGCCAAATATCCCATCTCTTGAGGATGCTCATGTGGAACCGGAGAATGCAAATATTTATATTGCAATTATTTTCATAGGTGCCTAGCTTAAGTCTTAAAGTAGTTTGAATTAAAGAGAAAATATACAACAAAAATGTAAAATATTCATTAAATAAAATATCTTAAAATGTATGCATTTTTATACTTAGTGTCTGTTCTAAATTGAAAATGTAAAATTTTAATAAATAAGTTAAATGTCATAGAAACATGAAAGAAAAATATGGATATTTTAAGCTCTGAAATTGAGATCATTTTTCAGAGTCATCCAGTATTTTACCTACACGGATCAGGCATAAGACATGGGCTGCCCGCAGAGGGGCTTGGCCTTGGGCTAGGTAATGCTGTTTCTCTCTTCAGCTGAGATTCCCTGAAAGGTTTACTGCTGGACTCTACTGAAATCGGTAATGGGTACATTGGAGAGGAGAGGCAAGATCTTTTCATCTGGCGCTGAAATTCAGCTTTTATCGACTCAAAAGGGTGACAAATGCTTTTGAAGAAATAAGTTCTGTTTTTTTATATAAATACATTTTTATTAATTTTAATGGGGTGACATCAATAAATCAGGGTACATATGTTCAAAGAAAACATGTCCAGGTTATCTTGTCATTCAATTATGTTGCATACCCATCACCCAAAGTCAGATTGTCCTCCGTCACCTTCTATCTGGTTTGCTTTGTGCCCCTCCCCCTCCCGCTTCACTTCTCCCTCCTTTCCTCCCCCCCCAGTGAAATAAGTAAATCAGAAAAAAACAAGTTCTGTTTTTTATGAGCGTGCAGTAGACTAGTACTTTCTACATCTATAAGGATTACAATAATATTAAGATAAGGTATTTCTTAATATTTGTTTATGGTAAGAAACAGTATTGCAACACACTGTTGCAACACTGTTCAGAAGACATATTTTAAGCCAGAATACCTTGTGTTTTTTTCCCCTCTATACTGGATATTTAAGACTGTCTACAAGTCAACCTTTCTATCATTTAGTTTTCTAAGCTGTAAAATCGAGAAAACATATTACCTACACCATTGGGCTATTGTAAAGAATATGCGAGTTAATAACTCCTTGTCTTTAGAAAAGTGGAAGGAGCCTTGGAGTAAGCAATTGATAATATGAACTCTATACATGTAGCTGTTGAAATGTAAGTCCCATTCAAATACAAACTTCATCACTTTTGATCACCGTGTTATTCTTTGGACCTGGAAAAGTTGGCAGCACTTTGGTATGTATGTATAAAACCTGAATTCAAATCTGAGAATGTGTTTGGACATATTGAAAATACAAACAAGTAATGATTTTAAAAATTTTATGGTACAAATAAATATGGTACAATATATTGATCTTATTTTGAAATGTACATGACTACATTTCAAGATATTTTCATCTATCAGTAATAGTCTCCTTAAAATTTTTAAATAATAAAGCATGATATTAGAAATGTACAAAAATGAATTATTTTCAATTATGTAGTCTAATTTAAATTTTTTTCTTTCAATATATTTGTTCTAACATATAATTTTAAAAGTTTGAAGAAATATGTAATATTTTATCTCTAATGCCCATGTGCATAATATTTTTCTCCATCAATCTGGTTTACTGTTTTGGTTTTTATTCATTTTTGAAATATTTAGTTGAGAACCAATTTAAAATCATCTTCCTTCCTCTACCTCTTAGCATCTCTATTTAGAATATAACATTTGGTTATTATTTTATTTGGCAAATGTCTAATAGGTACCTACCCCCATGGTAAAATGCACTGTGGGAAATACAAATGTGAATGCATGTTTTATCTGTTCAAGGAGCCCACAATTCAGGAGATCACAGACACTTAATCAGGGTAATTAATTAGGAAACCAGGGCTGGAAAGTACTAAATGTGGACTAATCATGAAATTAGTGGAATTAGCCAACACGAATTGACACAGTGGAGCTAAGGTGTAGGGTGTTTCTGAAAGTCCTGTTCTAGAAGAAGCATGACATAATTGAGAAGTTTCTATGCTAGTCATAGTGGTAGGAAAGCAGTCTGTTTTTCTTATAAATTTCCAAGCAGTCTTTATTTGAGTGAATGTCATAATAGCACCTTGAAATCATCAAGTTGTGAAATTAATTTTTCTTATCATAGTGCCAGTTCCTAGTATTAAAAAAAAAAAAAAAAGGCGTGAGCATCTAACTAATTTCAAATGAATGATCTTTTCCTTTCGCCCAGTCTGTTTACCTGATTTTATAGTCTGAGCATAAATGTGGTAGGTGTTTTTCCATTTCTGTTTTCAGCTAAGATTAGCTCCTTTTCTTTAGGGAGCTGCTTTCAAATCCATGTAGTTTTCAAGTCTGACCTTCCCCAGAAAAGGTAGTTTTTCCTGGGTTGAAAGGGAACTGTCCAGATACAATTCGGCCTTGATCTTGCTGTTAGCTGTTCCCATCATATTGAGTGGGCCTAATTACAGATGGAGATGAAAATATAACCACTTATAAGAGAATGTGTGTGTGTTATAAAAAGGACACAAACTAATATATTAGGACAGAGACTAATATATAGTCTCTGACTTCAACCCCTGAAGCTCTGATTGCTTTGATTTTGAGAAATTTCCTAGTATATTTATCAGTCACACAAATGTCCTTTTTTAAATGCTTGGTCCAATTAAAGGTGAGTTTCCGTCACTGAAAAAATACTAATACTTGATTTCTGCTTCATTATCTAGGTCTAGGATTTCTGTTTCATAGATTCCAGATACCTTGGTGAGGTCTCCATCATCCTGCTTAGCCCTTTTCTGACCCTCTTCCAGGTGACTGTAGACCCTAGATCTATACAGTAGCTCAGGTCCAGGATGAGTACTGTTGCCACATACCAACAGCAGCATATTTTAGGGTTAAAACCCCTTTGTATGCATAGACTGCCCAGGTTCATAAGATGTTTATCAGTTTTTGTGAAAGCAGTATCTAGTTTCTTTATGAGAAATTGAATCTCTTTGCCATATACTAATATTTTTAAAAACATGCTAGTTTTGATAGAGATAGCTCTACTGTCCACCTGCAGTGTCTCTCAACACCAGTCTGCCCAAAATTTTATGCCAGTCTGCAAAAGAGTTAACCACCCTGATGTTGTATGAAGACAATAGATCCAATGATCTTAGCTTAATTCACTTCATTTGGGGTGATTTGTGCCTTAGTGGTCCCCAAAATAATTCTCTTATTTTCACCAGTCTCCAAGTATAAAGAGGTGGAAAACCACTGGCCTAAAGTATACAAAGATGGCTATTAACCATTCTACACCTTGGTCAATGTCCTTCTGAATAAGTCACCCTGACCTGGAAAGCAAAGTGATGGTCAAACAGAGGCAAATATATTGACACAATCACTAGAGTACAGTTTGAGGCCATGGTGTTATCGGTAAAGAATGTGCCTCTGTGGTAGAAGAGAAATGGCGTTTTCTTCTCTTTTATCAAGAGTGTTATTTCTTAGTCATTTGAAGGGCTGCTTCTTGTGGCAGTTATGAAATTCTTTAGATACTATTTAAAACACTTTTGTTACATTCCAGTGATCACTGTATGCATGATTTAAAGTACTTTACCAAAAAGATATCCCTTAATGAGGGTAGAATAGGAAACTTGAATATTCTAATCTCAGTCCTTGTCTGGAAGATTTTGTGAAGATACTACACTCTCATTATCTGAAACGTATTTACTTCTCCACTTGAGCATATTTTTCACATATTTGAACCCTGTAGAGTATTGTTCATTGAAAAAATGTAGAAGGCTGTCTGAAGATAGAGAAGACTAATAAATAAATGTACTTTTTAAAAAATTTTAGTGTATCTTTTTATTTTTATAATACTGTTTTTCTGAAAATTTATTTATTTTAAAGATTTAAAAAAATTTGAGAACTGAATTTTGTTAAATGACATCATTTTTTTTATGGGTCATAGTTTATAAATAAAGTTAGTAAGCAAAATTGTTAAAACAAAGGCTTGGTCAAGGAATAGCTTTCTTATGGAGAGCTTAGATTTACTTATCCAGTATTTTTTTGCCTGTACAGATGAGTGAGTACTTAATATGAAAATGAATAGTAAATTGAAGTGGAAGAAAGTTTGGTAATATTATTTTCTATGCCAGATTTTTTGCTCGTGATAATATTTTATAGCTTGTAGTTAGCAGTTGATTACTTCAGCCTTTCCATTGCTCTGTCTGTGGTACAGTCCACATAGTTCTAAACAAACCATGTCATCAGTTCTAACAAAGCTTTTACTCAGTCCTCAATAATATTGTCTTGCTGTTCTAATGTCAAAGACAGAGATAGAACTATTGCATGTTGTACTTGTGATTTCTGATATTTAGTTTTGTTCTTTCTTTTCTCCCTAGTTAGACATGCTTAATAACTCCTTTGTTATGATTAGTTTTTACAGTGACTATTATATAAAGATTAGTTTTACTTTATTTGTATGCTATATCTTTACTGTGCTAACTTAGATGACAATTACTTTTTTCTTAACAAAGAGAGCATTATGGTAAGAAAAATAACAGAAACTGTATATAAGTATATAGTTAAATAAGGTTAGTAATTAAGTATAAATTAAATAGAAAACCTCTGTCATCATATTCATAGGCAAAAGCTATGAGTTGTTTTTGTTTTAAAGGTCTCTGCCTTATTATAGTTTATTCTTGTTTTATGTGTTTTTTTTTAATCACTCACATCTTTTTTTTTAATTTTATTTATTGATTTTTAGAGAGAGGGGGTAGAGAGAGAGAGAGAAGGAGCAGGAAGCATCAACTCCCATATGTGCCTTGACCAGGCAAGCCCAGGGTTTCGAACCAGCAACCTCAGTGTTCCAGGTCAACGCTTTATCCCACTGCGCCACCACAGGTCAGGCCCATTCACATCTTTAGTTACTTAATTCTTGTAGCAGGAAACTAGGGTCCTAGATATAATAACTGTGTAAATGTTTTTGTCATAATTGCCACAAATGATTCAGTTTGTCCTCTCAAATATCACTGAAAAAAGTAAATAAAAAAATAAAGAAACTCATTAAAAGTCCTCTCTAAATATATAATATATCTGACTATGAGAAAAATTTATAATGAAAATTATATCTTAGCTTAAGAAATCATTGAAATTATTGGTCTTTGTTCAAGATTGAACTTTATAAATTTTAAGGCTGAAGTATTTAAATCAAAATACTGCTATTTTATCTGTGCCAGTTGTAGCTTTCGGTCTTTAAATATAAATATATTTGAACTTTTATATCTGATATTCTTGCAGTAATGCAGTTATAATGTTAATTCTTGAATAGCTGAAGTCACTGAGCAGATGTAGACAGAAGCAGGGACCTAAACATCATATTTTCCACAGGACCAGGGCTTCACGACCGAAGGGTTATATTGGTGCTAATGGCCTGGTGTTCTTTCTCCTGTTTGCCCACCTCACTCCAAGGGAAGAGCAAAGCAAAGCCTTTGAAGTGATCATTGGGATTGTATTAATTTCCTAGAGCTGCCTTAACAGAGTATCACACAAACAGCTTTAAACATTAAAAATGTATTTTCTCAGAGTATTTGAGGTTAGAAGTCCAAAATCAAGGTGTTGGTAGAGCCACACCTTCTCTGAAGGCTCCTAGCTTCTGGTGGCTGCAGGCAGTCCTGGCAGCCCTTGGCTTGCAGCTACATCACTCCATTAAATTGACTCTACTGTCATATGACCTTCTTGCCTGTGTCACTATGTCCGGATTTCTCCCTTTTCTAAGGACACTAGTACCTGGAGAAGAGCATACCCTGATCCTATATTTTTCATCTTACTTTTATTTGTATCTGTAAAGACCCTCTCTCCAAATAAGGTCACATTCATAGGCAGTACATGTTAAAACTTGAACACATATTTCGGGCCTCACAATTAACCCACTACAGAGTCTGGACGTAGCTGGAGCCGATGCACCAGCAGCCATCACTGGAGGCAATTCAGGACACGGATACTCTAACTCCAAGTGCTTAAATTAAAATACAGTTGGATCAAGTTACTTAACAATGTGCATTTACTTTGATATTCTCCCCAATCCTCCTGAAACAAAAATAAAGGATTTTAAAAACACAAACCACTGAACAAAAAGATGGGACAGAAAACAATAGCAACTTAATTTTGGACAGTGGATGGCTCATGAATGTGTGTAATTGACTTGGCAGAACCAACTCTTATATCCACAAAGGCAAAAAATAAGAAACAACCTGATTTATTATGTAAAATCCCTGAAAGCTTCAGAAATGGAAAGCATCAAGTACCCATGGAAGGGAGGGTAAAATTGGATTCAGAACTTGGTTAGGAAGTCTGTTTAATAAACAGACCCCCACGGCTCCTACTCATCCAACATAATCTTGCTAGTTTCTCTCCCCTATAAAAACCAAAAGCTTTTTCTTTGGAGGAGATAAGATAGATCATCTCTGCACAGAAGGACTAGACTGAAAACCGAAGAACCAAGTGAAAGATTGTTAAATACTGAGACCAACAATCTGCTGGTACATGTTTAATAACCAGCTCTCTGGGTAGGAAAAAAAGAAAACAAAAAAGCCTTTACTTGAATAGTTGGCTGGTTTCAATAGTGTTAATAGCACCACCACATCCAGTTTCAAGCTATGAACATGATGTCCCTGATATTAAAGTTGGGAAACATGTATATAATCAGTCCTTATGACTGAGTTTATATCGATTTTGGTGCAATACTGATTGACAATTGCCTAGCCATTTTTTTCCAGGAACACAATTGGAATATTCTTCTCAAAGAGATATGACCAATAGAAAGAAACATACTGATGTTAGCCTTTCTTAAACAATCTACCAACTCTCTTCATAGCAAAGGTCTCAACTGGCAAGTCCTAATCATGTTCTAGAGCTTCCATTTTCAAGCCTCTTCTTAAATATAAACATACAATCTAGTATGTTAGGCTAGTGACAGCTGAGGGAAACTTTTAAAGTGAAGAAAAAAAATAGAAACCAAATTAATAATTAAAGGAACATGGAGGGAAGAGAAACCATACTGGGAGAAAGAAAAATCTTTATCAAGATTAGAGAAAATACTGCATCCGTGAAACAAGATCAAGTGCTATTTTAAGGAGCAGAAAATTAAAAAGCTCCCTGAATTTAACATCTAAGAGGAAGAATAAAAATTAAAAAAAAAAGTTTTGTAAAATGAACCTGAGTAAATATCCCCAAAGTAGAAAAAGGAAAAGAAAGAAAAAAAAAGGAAAAAAGAAGACAATAATGGAAAATAAGTGAGAAAACATAAGCATATTTGGGATCAATCTGGAAGTTAAAAAAAATAAGTATTAAGAAGGAGAAAATGGGGAGCTAGTGAGAGAATTCATTAGTACAGTCATTGAAGAAAATTTCTTTTTTTTTATTTTATTTTTCTGAAGCTGGAAACAGGGAGAGACAGTCAGATAGACTCCCGCATGCGCCCGACCGGGATCCACCTGGCACGCCCACCAGGGGCGACGCTCTGCCCACCAGGGGGCGATGCTCTGCCCATCCTGGGCGTCGCCATGTAGCGACCAGAGCCACTCTAGCGCCCAGGGCAGAGGCCACAGAGCCATCCATCCTCAGCGCCCGGGCCATCTTTGTTCCAATGGAGCCTTGGCTGCGGGAGGGGAAGACAGAGACAGAGAGGAAAGTGCGGCGGAGGGGTGGAGAAGCAAATGGGCGCTTCTCCTGTGTGCCCTGGCCGGGAATCGAACCCGGGTCCTCCGCACGCTAGGCCGACGCTCTACCGCTGAGCCAACCGGCCAGGGCTGAAGAAAATTTCTTAGTGCTTACATAAATTTATTTTCATAGTAAGAGGGCCAGCACAGTAAGTAGATCAAAACAAATTTATACGTAAGTGGGTCATCATAACATTTTAGAACACGGGGGGGGGGGGGATGTTGTATTTAGTTCCAGAGAAAATAAACAGGCTACTTACTCTTCAGAGATTAGAATTCTTGTTCTTCATAGTTCTAACCCTAAAAGCCAGGAGGCAACAGGAAAATGCCTTCAAATTTCAGAGGGAAATGATGTCCAGTGTAGAGTTCTGTATCTAGCTAAAGTATCAATTAATTTAATACATTTGAGACTTGCAAATTCTCAAAACAGTTAGCTTTGATGCACCATTTTTTTCAGAAACCAGAGGATCTGCCCACCAAAATGGGAGAGTAAGCCAACAGACAGAAAAATCCAGGAAGCAGGAACTCAGGTCATAAAAATGTAAAAGGAATTCCCCCAAATAAGAGTGATGATCCATCTCCCAATGTGAATGTGTGCCAAGAGAGGGCAGCCAATCCACAAGTTTGCTGGGCAGAGGACCCAAGAGAGATTTCTTCAGGGCAATGAAACCAGTGGACTATGAGCTGCGTCATCAAAGCAGTGAGAGGGTATTTAGACAACTGCTGGAGTTTGGTTGAATTTGTGATAAGTGTATGGAAAACTAAGATTAGAGAAAAAACAGAACCAAGAGGGAGAGCCTATTAAATCCTATAATTAAAAGACCAGGAAGAAATTAAATATATTCTTATTACAGATAACTTTGTTCAAAGACGAGCTTTTAAAATGTCACAGGATTTTAACAGCCTAAGAACCAGCAGTTCTGTGCTATGTGCAATGACTGGATAAGTTCATGAAACACACATCACCTGCTTCCAGGAATGTGGCATGGCTCTTGCACAGATTGTGTTCTCTGCATTCTCGAAAGTGCTAACTTAGTGAGAAATGAATCTACTGATGATTTATTTTTCCTTTGCTAAGTGCTCAAAAGGTATCAAAATTAATTACCTAGAGGTAGTTTTGGCCCTTTTATTTCACCCTGCTGTGGAAAATTTGAGAATATCCTTTCCTCACTACTTTAGCGGTATTCAGAAAATATTAATGCACTAGAGATTTTATAAGTTTCTCTACTGACATGACTGTTTTGTTGAAGAAGAAGGAAAGCAATTCCTGCAAGTTCGATAAGGCAGACTTAGCTAAGTCTAAATGAAACATGTATTATTTGCTCAAGTCTATATTCTGTTTACATGAAGGTGATTTGGTTATATATAGTTTATGAAGTGTGAGATAACAGTATTTCAATTAATACAGAAAATAGAACAATTTCATAATTCACTCATGATTAAGCAAATACAATGTTCCTCTTTTATAGAAATTTTTAATGAGAATTTTAAATATTTTCCCAAAAGAAGAGTATATGAACTTTTTTGACTTGTATGTTATATATTTAAATATACAACAAATATAACAAATTTATAACTAAAAAATTAAAAAAATCAGTGACTGGTTATCTTTTAGATCTAAGCAATGGAAATGCAAGGCCAACACCTGGTCTGGCCCTATCAATGGTATGTTTAGTCTTAAAAAAGAAAAATACATCAATATTATTCCTTGTAATTTGATAAAATGCTTTTGAAATGGTAAATGTAATATAAGGACAACTAAAGGAAAATACGTAGAGTATGTAGCCATAACAATATCATTGCTTATGGGAAAGCTGAGGAAGAAAAGTCACAAATGAGAGAGTGATTGGCCTGAGCTGGAGAAGACACGAAGTATTAGGAAATCCAAGGACAGACAGTTCATGATGGCAGAATGGCTAACCAGGACAAATGGTACTGGGAGAGAAACAAGGTCATGACAGGAGAATTACCAGTACATTTGACAGTAGAGTTGTTTGATTGCCTTGAATGGAGCTTCCATAGATTGGTAAGGTTGAAATAGGTGATGGTGAACTTCCCTATTATGTGAATTTTATTGTATTAGAAAAAACACAACCTCCTGACTCTCCCCTACCATGACCCAATATGACTTCATTCTCTGACCTCTTTCCTGAAGACTCTCTCTGCCTTGACCTACTTAAAAGCCAATTCTCGCCTAAAATCACTTTTATTTGTGAAAATCAGAAGCTAAAACTGTTCAGTCTGCAGCTTACCAAAGGTCAGGTTCAAGAAGACAGTAGTTTGGCCTTTTCACCCTTATCACATGAGTAATGAGAGGCAGAACCACCGCTAGCGGAGTGCATGGTGTGTGCAACAGTGAACCGGCACCGTAGACACTCATTTCCTCCAGCACACTCCCTCTAGCTCTTTTTCCACGGCCAGCTGCCTGTCTGTTTCTTTGGCCCTCATGTGCTATTTATACTGATGTTAGAGTTAACCTGTGCTGTTCAAGTCTTTGAGTAGCTGATCAAACACTACAGCCTGACACCTCCCCACCTTCCCAGCACTGTCTCCTCAATCCTGAGAGTTGTGCTTTGGGGTTCATTAAGAGTAACAGGAGTATTGGAGAAAAAGTGGAAAATCAGGTGAGAGAACAAAGTGTACGGGGAATACAGGATGTTAGAAGAAAAGCCCACCAAACAGATACGACAACTAACAACAGTAAAATGGAAAACTGATTTGAGAGGATATAGGTGGAACACTAGCAAGTGTCTTTGGCTAAAATTATTGCTTTAGGTAGCACTGAAATTTAGGAGAAAACCAACTTACAATTTCTTAAGATTTAAGTGTGATGCATCTGCCTGATACATCTATAGGGCACTTCTGAGTAGCACATCTTTATAATGCTTTTGTATGAGCATCTGTGTGTGCTCTAATAGAACACATTTGTCTAATTCTTGTCTCTTCCCTTTGTGTCCTTGTAGCATTTCAGTTGATAGCACTTGTCTTAATTTTTTTTTTTTTGTAAATGTACCTGCTAAATAGACCAGTGTTTGAAAAACACTGGTCCACGGCGTTTAACTCCATGGGTGGTTAACACTTTCACAGACTGGCATGAAATTTCTGGCAGACTGGTGGTTGAAAACCACTGAAACTGAATTGTGTCCCCGCCAAATTTATATGTTGAAACCCTAACCTGCTGATGCGACTGTATTTGGAGTAAAGAAGAACAGTATCCTTGGGGAATGCATTCCAAGACCCCCCAGTAGATTCCTGAATCAGCAAATACTACTGAACCCTATCCATATTATTTTTCCTATACATAAATACCTATGGTAAGTTTTAACTTACAAATTAGGCACAGAAAGAGATGAACTAATAATAAAATGCAACAGTGATATCAACACACTGTAATAAGTTATCTGAATGTTGTCTCTCTCTTTTTTCTGATAACCAGTCTGATTACTGAGACATCTGCTAAGTGACTACTAGTCAGCATGGATACACTGGACACAGAGATAACTTACTCAAGGCAGGATGAAGCGGGATGGCACAAGATTTCATCATGACACTCAGAATAGCGTTCAATTTAAAACCTATTGCCTATTGCTGGAATTTTTCATTTAATATTTCCAGATTATGGTGATGACAGGTCACTGAAACCATGGACAGTGAAGCCCGGGAAAGGGGACCTATGGTAATTAAGGTTAAGTGAGTTCATAAGGAAAGGCTCTGATAGGATTAGTGTACTTATAAGAAAAGACACCAAGGCACCTGCGGCCATACCACCCTGAATGTGCCCGATCTCGTCAGAGAAGACACCAAACATCTTGCTTTCCACCATGTGAAGACACATTAAGCAGTTAACTACAAGCCAGGAAGAGAGCTCTCCCGGGGAACTGAATTGGCCAGCATGTTGATCTTGGTACTTTCCAGCCTGCAAAACTGTGAGATGAATTTCTGTTATTTAAAACACCCAGTCTTTTGTATTTTGTTATAGCAGCTAGAACAGACTAAGATTGTACCACATGTCTATGCTTATCTTTAAACATGTTTTATTTCAGAAAACAAAAAGCTTAAAACAAAATTCCAGAATTATTTTTCTTCTAAACACCTCTTTTCTCTAGCTAGTGAATAATGCAATTTCTTAGTCATCATATGAGTACTTTTTGTACATTTATTCTTATAAATTATGCAAGATCAGAACAGAATTGTGCCTCAATTTTCTCTTGCACTTCTGAGGTTGAATCTAGATGTTGCTTATTTGTCTTGGTAAAAGTATTCTTTCTATACTTGAAAAGTCAGAACCTGCACTCTGGCAGACTGGTCTCTAAGATGTTACAGGAGGGACTGTGATTTGAAAAAAAAAATTCACTGGCAAGAACTGCTACATAGGTCCCTATAAAACTTCCACTGGCATCCATACAGAGAACATAAAAAATACTTGAAAGGTCCAGGTGCTTCCCAGAACAGGGACCAAAGTATCTATTAACTGCAATGCAAACATTCTGTTTATAAGCACACTGTAGAAGAGGGAGCTAGCCATGTGGCTGACATCTTATTCACCCCACAACCTAAAGCCCCAGACTCTTCAAGCCCCAAACAGAACAAAGCAGGTTGCTGTTGAAAGCCAGCCAATAAGATCTGGCAGCTGTCCAGCTTACTCTCTAGGCACTGTGTCTGTAACTGGCCACTTACAAACAATTTGAACTTGCCAGTTTACTGGGATCAACAAAGCTAAGATTGGCTTAAAATTATTTTTGAATGACTATGTCTTTAATAAACTCAGTGATAACTTCTATCTTCTCTGTCTACCAAACGGTATTTGAATTGGAAATGTTAAATATGCATCTTTTTATTACATGAAATAGAGGTTAACAATCTAGTACTGAAGAGAGAGGTGTATTTTGTTCCTCGGAAGACTCCTTACCCCTTTCTGCTGCAGAGCCCACCTTGAGCTTCTTCTCACTGTCCGCACCTGCCTTCTCTGAGCCCATACTTCTCATTGTGTCTTGTTTCCCACTGGTAGGATACCAGCAGTGGTAGAGGCAGGAGTGTTGGGGAAAACTGGGTGAACTTTTGTGCTGGTTGATAAGGAGAGAGCAGAGTGTGGAAAAAACTAACGTGGGCTCCAGCCAAACATTAACTGAGGAGGGTGCTCAGTAACTGAGACAGGAACAGCTGCTGGCGAGGCTAGTTTCTGAGATGCCCGAGCCCCCTAGGGACTGTGGTTTTCTCACTACTCTCTCTTAGGGATAACTTGCAAGAGGAAATATAAATGGTGCAAGCTCTCTGGTGCAGAATAGTTTTGGAGCTTATACCACATAGAGAAATCAGAAAATTGTCCAAAAGAAGAGAGTATCACCAAGGAAAGAGAAATGGAGGACAGGTTAGCATTACCATTGGCATTCACTGAGATCTGTTGTACCTTTAGCCTCTCTTTTTATTTTTTATTTATTTTTTATTTATTTATTTTTGTATTTTTCTGAAGCTGGAAACGGGGAGAGACAGACAGACTCCCGCATGTGCCCGACCGGGATCCACCCGGCACGCCCACCAGGGGGCGACGCTCTGCCCCTCAGGGGCGTCGCTCTGTCGCCACCAGAGCCACTCTAGCGCCTGGGGCAGAGGCCAAGGAGCCATCCCCAGCGCCCGGGCCATCTTTGCTCCAATGGAGCCTCGGCTGCGGGAGGGGAAGAGAGAGACAGAGAGGAAGGAGAGGGGGAAGGGTGGAGAAGCAGATGGGCGCTTCTCCTGTGTGCCCTGGCCGGGAATCGAACCCGGGACTTCTGCACGCCAGGCCGACGCTCTACCACTGAGCCAACCAGCCAGGGTCTAGCCTCTCTTTTTATTAATGAACACAATATTCTGTTATTTTACATAGTCACTTAATTTTATACTTACAGTAATTCTATCAAGTACGTTCTATAATCGTTAGCTTGATAAAGAAGTTGATCCAAAATGAATATAAGTGATTTGCCTAAGATCAAGTAATAGGAAGAAGATAAGCTCAGGTCAGACTGAAACCAAAGTCTGGTTTCCATATAGCTATTTCAAGCTGTGAGCTCTTTCTTATCTACATTTTCTATCCTTTTTCCAATCTCAAGTTTCAACCACTAGTATTACTGTCACTAGAGCGTTCTTTGTGCCTTTTCCTTTCCTTATAATTTGTAAATGCTCACTCATCTTCTATCTCTTATTAGTGAGCTAATGAACATATGTGGCAGAAACCACATTCTTAATTCATGCCCTCCTAATTTTGACTGAATCCTTATAGCATTTTCCAGACAATTTTTTATATCATCTTGTGCATTCTGTCATCTGTCCCCCATAGATACCTCTCAGGTTGAGATTACGGTCCTTATATACTAACTACAGGTTCATTCCCAACTCACAGATGTCACACTTTTCTCCTTTCATGAAGAAAACTAAGCCATTCTGAGGCACTTGTTCAAATTTCTATTTCTTCTGTAGATTTTCTCTGTCCCCTGCAACATTTATGGTCCTCCAATGGATACAATAGTTTGGGATTTCAAAGTTCCTAATGGAATTAACTTGAGTAACTATTTTTCTTACCCAGAGTCCCTAAGCCATTCTTCTCCATCATGGTTCTTATTTATTACTACTGTATAAACATGTTCTGATTTACCTTAGACACCCCATAAAAATGTGCCACTGTTCCTTCTCTTCAAAATCGCTCTTGCCTCGGGTGCCAATAGTGGTTAAAAGCTAGGAAAATCTCATTTTAAGTTGCTAAGAGGTACAAGGGATGTGCTCTTTTTCCTGAATTTTTTGCTCATATGTTGATTCTCTTTTCCCATCTCTGACGTTTCTTTTTCCTGTGCTCTGTTTGTGGTAACTTTGCTGCTGTGGGTTTCTGCTGTCCTTCTTCCTAACCCCCACCCCATTCTTTGTGGTAAGGTAAGAGAATGCCTAGTCAAGAAAAATATTCTATCTCCTTAGAAGAGGGTGAGGTGATTATGATGAAGCTGGTAGATTGTGCATTGTAATTTCTTTACCTAAAAATCAGCATTTTTCATTTATCCTGGTCACAGGTTGAAGCAAGTGTAAGAAAAAGCAGCATTTCCTGGGATACATCTGCAATTAAATTGCAAAGTATGAATAGCTATTCTCTTTCCCAATTTTGGGGTAAATGTTGCTTGCAAAGTTGGTGATGTATTTAGCACAAGCTCCGGAAGGGCAGTGCTTCCTCACTCACTCTCCCTCCTCTACAAAGCCAACTTGTTATTTAGAGAATAGAGAGTAAATGCCATGGACCAAAGTCTTTCATGCTCTGTTTAGCATAAGGCAGCTGCAAAAACACATGATTTGGAGCATCAAGGCTATTGGTGAAGTCTCTCCTTGTCAATGCAGATGTTCAGCTTAAATGCCTGTGCTTGTAGACCTGGAAAGAAAAAGCGTTGATCTGCTGTGGGAACTCTAAGATGTGTTTTGTTGATAGGAGGGAAACTATGAAGCCAGGATTCCTGACTCTTATACATTAGTATTCCCAGAAATTAATACTGTGCATAATATTGAAGTTAATGAGTAAAACTAAGATTACGTGGAAGGAAATTAATTTGTGGTTTATAGTGATATGTTATATAAGTGTGTCAATTTACTCACATAAGCAAATCACTGACAATTAGTTGTTTTATAAAGAGACTTAGCATTTGGAAAAATATATGAAATCCAATTTTTAAAAATAATCTTGGATCCTTGCCATTGTTAAGGGGTGCAGTCTGTCCTAGAGATCACTGATAAAATTATCTCTAGTAAATTCTAAGAATTAAACAGATGGGCTAGCAATCATGGTATAGGCACATCTTGGACTTCCAGAAGTATGTGAAGGTGATGCACATTAGAAATATGTCACACTGTCTCTTCTTCCAAGCAGTACAAGAAGGATGGAAGAGGAGGCAGTAGGTTAAGGAAATCAGTAGCATTTCTGCTGGTTTCCTTGATAGTTTGTGCTACTATTTTGGATCATCTTTAATACAAAAGAACAGCTCATGCGAAAGCTCCAAGTACTCTGTAACAACATTTACTTAGAATTGAGGACATTTCTTCTTTTCATAAGAAAAACCCTTTATTGAGCTTAAAAAGTGCTACACAAAGTAAAACACCTGCCAGGCAGGAGGTTGCTGGAGTCCTCCCTGCGCCCCCCACCCCGGGGGAGGCGCTGGGAGGAGGGACCCCTGCTAGCTCCTTGTTTTCCAGTGTCCCATCTCACCAAGGCTATTGCTTAGTTTAATTTAATCTCTTATTTGCCCTGGTAAGGACAAAACACATTTCAGTAAGTCAAGTTTCTGCTGGAAACAGTAGTTGCTATTTCAAGGTGGGGAGGAAATAATATGTAGGAAAAAATTATTTTTCTTCATTTTTTATACTTAGCATGTGTAAGCTTCTATAGGAAAAATACACATGCCTGTAGGCAGATGAAGCATCTAAATAAATATGATATTAAATCATTATTCAAAATCAGATTCAACTTTTTGTTTCTCTTCCTAACGCTCCTATTCTTTAAAAGATCATTACAAATGGAAATGAAAGCAGCATATTTCCATTTAATTATTCACAGTTTGTTACAGAATGTCCAGTTAATAGTGACTGTGTAAATATAACTTCACTTCAATTAATCATTTTTTTTCCTTAGAATAAAAAATATATTCCTCCTGCTGCTGCTGGGTAATTTCCAGTTAAAAATAGAAACAGAACATACCTTGATACTCCATCACCTAATAAAATTTATGCATTATATTTGAAGTCAAGTTTGGTATGCAGTTATATTGGACAATATGTAAAGTTTTGTAATTCACTTTTAAGGAAACACAATCTTTAAGAAAAATATTATAGAGATAAATCTATTAGAAACTTATTAAATCCTGAATTTAAACCCTTGGTACATTTATACCAAAAACTTTAAAGAAATTTTGACAGCTGGATCAAAATAGTACAGCATTTATTTCAAACATATAAAATGAGTTAATAACATTTGAAAACCTATTAAGTTCTAAAAACACAATGCAATCATTGGTTTCCTAAAACTGCATACTAAAGTTACCCAACTAAATCATTTCTTTTGTAATATGAAAATATATGTAAAGGCATAGTTTTTAAAGATGACACAGTGATAGCTTTGCTTTTAATAATAAAAGCACCTAAATACGGTCTAATAGTTACTTTTGTGGCAAGTTCACCTTCCCTATGAAGTGTCTTTATAACTTTATAATTAACTTTATAAGATTTTTAAATATGTTTGTGCAATCACCATTGGACAGTTATTGTATTAATTAATCTATTTTTAGAAAAAACAACTACTTTTTTTGCTTCTTCCTTAAAATACTTATGGCACCTCTGTTCTGGTTCCCCTGGGAACTCAGCAGAGCATTTGGACGTGTTATGGGAAGGGGCAATTATGCTGTCGGGAGAATTTGTCAGGGAATGGAGCTGTGGGAGATTAAAGGAGATGTAATGGTTGCAGGGGTCACAGCCTTGACTCACTATCACTTTTTTAATTGAGTCTGAAGACTAGAAAGCTGTGATGTGGTAACCACCTATTACCAAGCAGGACACATCTTACTAATTGGAAATGAGTGAACGTGGGGCTTAACTCCAAAAACATAGAATGAGAACAACCAAATATGAATGGCGGTTCATTAAAACAAATACTCGGATAAATAGAGACTTTCATATAATTGATGGGTACCCTCCCTTTGATATTTGAAAAAATAAAACTTACTATTTCTGTTTCAAAAATATGAAGTGTCTAGCCTCAATTCTAGTTGTCCTCAGTAACAAACTACAAAAAACTTTTTATTAGTAAATCAGAGCATTTTTTTACATAATAAAGTTTTAAGTTATATTTATAGTAATAGTGCATATTATTTTTATTGCTGTACTACACCAAAATTTAAAAAAAGTTACAATTATGTCATATTGTCATATTCAAAGTACAGAAATAGCTCATTGGGATATTTAAAACACCTTATTTACCAAAGTTAGTATAATTGCCTTTGTTGTGGCTCCAACTCGTTATGAGAACATTCCCTTGTATAGTCAGCCCTCAGATGCTAAACTACTCATTTCAGATACTATTTAATAAGACTAAGTTTTATAATTGCCAAATAATTTTCAGTTATAAAACTTTGACATATAGTACATTCTTTGTTAGGCTCAAATAAATATTAAATGCAATTATCTATAAAATATGCTTCTCTGGTTTTTCCCCCTGCTTTCTTTAGAAGTTGCAGAGTAAAATATGCTTTTTTGGAATGCAGTGCCCATTTCTTTTCTCTTGTTTTATCCATGCTGTAAAATGAATGTGATCCCCAGTCTGTGTTTAAAGGGTTTGCTAGTTTGTGAAACCCTAGAAATGAAGACTCGGGTCAAAAGTTTCAGCCATAAATAATTTAACAGTGTACTGGCAGCTATTCGGGGTTGCCAGCCTGAGTAATCTGTTAGTTATATATCTCTATCCAAAGACTCTTATTTTTTTTGAATGGAAGTATGTTTGCTGGGATGGATTTGGGAGGGCAGATAAAATCAGCCACGTGGCCTGACCTGTGGTGGCGCAATGGATACAGCGTCGACCTGGAAATGCTGAGGTCGCCGGTTCCAAACCCTGGGCTTGCCTGGTCAAGGCACATATGGGAGTTGATGCTTCCAGCTCCTCTCCACCTTTTCTCTCTCTCTCCCTCTCTGTCTCTCTCTCTCCCTTTCTCTCTCCTCTCTAAAATGAATAAATAAAAACAAACAAACAAACAAAAAAAATCAGCCACATGAATGACCACTTCAATTAAATTAATCATGGAATCAAATAGGGGAAAATGTTAGTACTAGAAAATTTTTGGACACATTTATTTACGGTCTGAACAGTTCCTAGCATTCACCTTCCAGTCAATTATATATATTTTTCCCATTTCTGCAGGGTAAACAAATGAAATTAGCCAATTTTGACCTTGCTCTTTTGTACTGAGGTAACATTGACAGCATGTGTTCCTTCCTCAGAAAACACTTTTTATATATTGCAACAACCAGAACATGCAGTGGTTTCTTGCTGTTTTAACATTGCTATTAGAGAAGAGAGACAGAGCTTCACCTTGACCCTGACTGCAGTGGACCAGTGGAGCTCTCACTGGTCCACAGCCTCACCCCTTAGAAGCCTTCAGCTGCTGGTGGGCAGAAACTAGATGTGCTCAGACCTTTTTAAAATGCTCATTTACGGAGTAGAAGACTGCAATCATTATGAATAACCACGAACGTTGTTTGATACTCCTTTCAGTAGAAAATATGACATTAGAACCCTTTGACAGGTCTCTGTATCATGGTGTCCTTAAAGGTCTGCTTTATTTCACACTGTAAAATAAACACACTGAAGCCTGACCCAAAGAAGGGATTCACTTCTGACATTGACAGACGCTTCACACAATTTCCCACCACTTTTTGGCAGTGCATGAGTTAGACACGGCCCGAAGTCTTATGGATTAGCTATATTTCTATGCCTTAAAAACCTTACAGATGACAAGAGACACACATAGTTTATTAAGAAAATTGGAGTGTTGAAAGCTTCTCAAAATCAAACTTGTAGCACTCAACACAGACATTTATTTTTGAGTTTATTCTCCTTTTAATGGTCATAAATCTGAGAGATGAAGCACCATCTTTTAAAAATAAACTTCCAGCTGAAATAGTCAAAGTTAGCCATTATACAAAATATGTGATATCTTAAAATTATTCTCTTGAACACTGTACAACATAGATTCATTATATGGAAGGTGTATTATGGGGCAGATGAAGGACATTTCACTAAATATCAACTAATCACATCATGAAATAGGTATATAAACACAAGGGAATAGCCACATTTGCTTGCATTGTTAATACATATAATGTTCCAGTAAGATTACTTATATGACCCCTTCTTGGTCTTATCTGTAATATGAAGGAGTGATCCATTTTATTTTCCTTCAGTTATTGACTGTGAATTGGATAATGACCGGAACGTTTTGGCAAGTTCGGTATCCTGGCAATTCTTTGTAACTGACCCACAATCTCACAAAACTAAGATTTTCTGTATTCAGTGTTGTATCGCATCTAATAACCACACTTCTGCAGAATTATTCTATAGCAGAAGTTTTCAGGTTTGTGTCATGTTGGTACTACTTGGGGGAGATCTTTTTTACAAGCTAATGCCAGACCAAGTGCACAATATTCTCTTGGTGAGGCACCCAGGGATCAGCCTTTCTTAGAGCTTCTGGGAGACTCCAATATGCAACCAGGGAACAGAATCACTGTTCTTGAAGAAACAGAAATTCAGCATCAAGTCAGTCCCCCACACTGAGCACTAAATGTACCATTAAAATCATGTTTTTCCGTCAGGTTGATGGGTGCCAAAGTAAATTATTCACCAGATTATTTAGACATTTGTGACACCATTCAGACACACCCTCATATGTCACTGAGTGTGTCTGATTGCTTCCAGAAAACCAGGCCGAAAGTGAACAGTTTAGTTGGCTCTGGAGTCCTTATTTTAGAAACATGGCAAAAGCTGTATGCCAGGACCTAGAAACCTGGCCTGTTAGGCCAGCACTGTGGACACTGTGTTGCTGTCAACCTTCGCACCTCTTCCCGTCCCCACACCCCAACCTAATATTACTCTTTATTTCCACATGAACACCACTCCTCCTCTAGGTTTAGCTAATGTTATATTTACCCTAGACCCAGTTCAGTTGTTCACGAGAAGCTAGGTTATTAGTTGATAAAGGTTTAAGGTATAATCCCTCCCAGAGGTTCCAAAATTTTAATAGGGTCCCCTGAAAGCCAGAAGCATCAACGTTGTAAAACTTTAATGACAGGCGTAACTGGGAGAGGATGAAATAATTGGACTCAAAGGGCCTTCTATATTACCTTCTTCAAATTATACCACATAGGCAGCTTGCTCATTAGATCACCCCCCGCCCCGAAAACACTATACTTCTCTGTTCCTAGTAAATTCAGAGAACACGTTATTGCCTGATCAAAAAAATTCTTTTTCTATTGGTTCCAAATATGGTGTCTCCTTGGTCATATATGTAGGGTAGTTACTGATGTCAGAAATTAATATTTTATCCATGGTGATTTGCCACTGATGTGCACTCAAAGTGCTTCATTTACTATCATTTACTAGGGGAAATATTCTAACTAATTGCCTTTCAAAACTTCAATTTACTCTAGATCATTTATTATCATAAAATACCTTATAAGATGTCATATCTGTGAGCCCCGGTCAGGTATCTCAGTTGACTGCAGTGCTGTCCCAAAGCTCAGAGGTTCCCAGTTTGATCTCCGGTCAGGGCACATGCAGGATCTGTTCAATGATCCTGCCTCCCTGTCTCTCTCTAGAAGAAAAAGAAAAAGAAAAAACAATATCATACATAAAATGCAGTAGCAACAAATATTAAAAACATAAATAAAGTAGCTATAGAGGCTGGGACTGGAAAACTTTAAATACCTCAATATCATGTCTTTTACCAGTAATTTATTTTTAGCTATATGTACTGTAGCAAAAATGATCTTTTCTTGATATTATTTATCTCAGTTTTAATTACTATTTTTTTCTTTCCCCTGTTGCAAAGTGAGAAAATGTTGACCTGTAAGGTTTTACACTTCCTGTTTGCCTCTGCTTACTGTCCCTACCTCCATTCACATTCTTTGTTTCGTGTCTCTGTCTCTGTCTTTGATACACTGGCGCACAGAGAGGGCTCTGTTTGCAGGTGGTAAGTCCTGGCAGTGACTAACCGTAAGCATTCTAAAGCATTGCGTCGTGACTTGGAAGGGCGTCTGCCCATCAGGGCGGGTAATGCGTTTGCTCCTTCCCAGCGGCAGAGGCTATATCTCTCTTAGTCGTGGCAGGATGAGAAAATTGACCTCCTGTTCCCAATCTTATATGGGCTTTTTTTCCAGATAGGGGCAGTGACCTTGCCAGAAGGATCCAAGTGCATGAAAAATCATATTTGACTTGATGATGGATGAGCAGTTACCTGGGTGCAAGCATTTGTTCTGATAAAGGTGGGGGCTGGGGACAGGCAGCTGTGTGTTACTGCATTTTTCTCTGGCCTCCAGCTGGCAGGAATGATGGTTCCAGAAATTCAGGTGATTTCCAAAGGAGACGATGGGCCATCCTATAATAAAATATAAGAGAAGGGCCTGATGTTGAATTTCATGACAGAACTGTGTCTTTCTTTAAACTTACTCTCCTAATAAATTACTTGTCGAGAGCTAAGAAGTTTCCTCAGTGTGTTCTACAAAAGACATTTTAATTTATCTCATAAAAATATCTTCCAAGTTTTCCATGCTTTTTTTTCTTTTAATTGATCATCTGTTCCCTTATTGTTAGCATGTGGAAAGGTGTTTTCATTTGGCAACTTATTGGTTCCCTGAGTAATAAGATTTTGCCTTGGATGATTACATTATAATTTGTAAGGTTTTGACAAATCTTTTAGTTTTTCTCATTTTAGCATGGCCTAATTCATATTTTCTCATTTTCCTAATATGTATGAATTTAGATTACATTTAATTTATAATTAAATATAAGCTAACATAAGCTTCCCCCTTATATTAGAAGCCTATAAAAAGTACAATAAATTTATTATTTTTTTTATATCTGTAGTGATATGCTTTTTTGACACAAGTACTAAATGGGTATAGAATTGTATCTTCCACCTTTGGATGCTTCCAGTGTGTGCTTTCCCCAATTGGAGATGACATACACTGATCACAGAAAATTAGGGGATATTTTATAGCTTCATATTCATTTTGAAATATCCCCTAAATTTTGTGAGCAGTATAATTGATGATGTGATACAGTTCATGAAGCCGGGGGAACCTAGCCACAGACCTCATCTACTCCCCTTGCCCTGCAGATGGGAACTTCATCTCCTATAGATGGCATATTCAGTGGCAAAATGGAGAACAAACACAGATGTCTTTACTTATGTTTAATTTTTATCTTTAAGAACATTATCTCCTTTTACTTATTTGAAGTTCATAGGTATAGGTTTTTGTTTCCCCTTCTTTGCTTCTCTTCTCTGTATTGTCTGATCCTCTGGGTCCCATTTTTTATTGTTTGTTTTGATTGGATTACACAACATATATAGCTCCCATGGGAGAGCTTTAGGATGCATGAGGCAAGTTATCAAAAAAGACTGAGGTACAGACTGAAACAATGCCTGCATCCACAGGTGTCTGTGACCATTTATTATGGATAAATGTTATTTGATAAATGCATGAAACATGGGAGACCCCTGTACCATACTCCTAAGATCATTTACCATACTGGAACCCTATGACTAATCTGAGTCAGTGGAGAAACTATTTATACAGAGTTTCTGTTTATGGTTAAATAACAAGATGACTAAAATAATGTGCTAGATTTAGAGATATCAACATTCAAATGTTGTGTGACCTTAGGAAGTTTTTAACTTTCTCTGTGAGTTTCTGTTCCCTAATCTGTAAAATGGGCAGCATTGTGCATTTATTCTTGGAGTCACTTAAAGGGCAAATGAGATTATGTAAATTGGGTATTTTTCCACACAATACCTACAACACAAGAGCCTTTCTGTGAATCTGAGTTTTCTTCCCTTCATAGTTTCCAGAGAAAACATGGGTGGTCTTCTGAGGTACTATTCGCCTTGTGACAGGTTATAAACAGGGTTTTCTGAAGAGTGAATCAGTGCTCATTGAGGACTGCCGGAAAAGGAAAACAGAAGAAGTTGTTAGCAGCTTAGTCACTAAGGCAACTTTTTGTGAAAGAAAGTCATCAGTGAATTGTACACATAGCATTGGCTTGTCTCTGCTCTTCAAGTTTCCCTTAGTTAGCCACATCTGAGGAGAACCCACCTACCCAGGGGGCCTATTACCTATTAGGAGGCATCCGGTTCGCATGGCAGCAGCTAAGATAATTGAAGCATGTAATTTAAGAGCAAATGAGCTTTTAGTGGTTGTCTAGCGTTCTCAAATCTATCAAATGATGGCAATCTCATTTCTATATCCAGGTATACATCTATCAACAGTATTATTGGTATTATTTTTTTGTCATTATGATAATGACTAGATTCAATTTCCATTTAATTAATGGGATATTAAAAGATTATTAAATTGCCCTTCATTCTGCCTGGATTTGAAATTCCATTATTATTCTGTCAGTATTGACACTATGAGGAAAATGTGATGTTAATAGAGAAAGTATCCAGATTACACAATATTCCTTTCTTTATGGTAATATGTCAGTCTGGAAACTACATATTTTTAAAGGTGTAAATGTTCAGTGTGTCATATTGTCAGGTTGCAAACTCCTGGTACATCTGGAAGTCATTTTTTCTTAGAAAGAATGTTTTGTAGGATTAAATTGTATGGGTTAAGAGAAGGCTTTGCTTGTATAAAGATGAGACTAGAGATTTTTACTAGAGGTCAGTAGAGGAGAATGTAGAGGCTGTTTAACTGTGAAGTTTAACACCATGTCAAACCATGCACCTGTCTAGATATTGACATCTCTGTTCTTATAAAAACAACTACCAAATTAATTACTGGAAAACTCATAAAAATTTTAGGTTGAATAGTAATGGCAAAAATGTTGAAAGAATTTTTGCCAGTTATTCTGGTACTTCAAATTTAAATTTCAAGGGTTGAGGGGAGATAGTTTTGTATAATGAATTTTTGTGTTTATAAGTAGATGATAAATTAAGCAAATTTTCTATGAAAAAAAGACATCTTTTTTGTTGCAAGCTGAGATGGATATGGCTTGAAAGAATGAACAGAAAATTATATGAATCTACGATTGATAGGAAAGCAAGGTTTTAACTTAAAATAGACTAGCTATTTACACTGATCATAGTAATCATGTACTTGCAAAATTTCCTATTTCACTTTAAGCCTATGTAATAAGCCTAGCAAGAAACTGCCCACTTGACAGAATATAATTAAGAAAGTCCTATTTCTTCAGAGGGAATTTTTATTTAATACCATAAGCCAATATTTTATCAACATCAAAGAAAGAAGAAAGGAACCGATATAAATATATGTGTGCTATCCATTTGGTGCTATGAATATTTTGATTCTTACAATAACCCACTAATTATCTCCATTTTCACACATGTAGTTGAGATACAGAGCTCATCCATTTCACGTATCTTTATTGAGTGCCTACTAAACAAATGGTGAGCATTGGTCTAGGCCAGTGTTTCCCAACGTGGGGCCCATGCCCCACAGGGGGGCAATTCGATAGTTAAGGGGGGCAATTTGAAAATGGACTCGACACGACTTTAACTCTTTCACCCCGGGCCATTTAAATGCAATGCTAGATATCGGTGCCAAATTTAACAAAAAATGCAATTCTTAAATAATTGCGGTAAATAATTATTAAGTATAATTTCGTTTGACAAGACCAAAATATCAACTGGGTGATTGGCGTCATCAAGTAAACTTCATCCTGGGTTCACCGCGGAGCATGCCGTCTGCCAGGGGGAACCCCAGACATTTTAAAAACTCGCTAAACAATTCAGTTATTCTCACCTAATTGGCCCATCGCAACTTCTGTAGTGTTTCACATCATTCAGTTGGTGTTAATTTGAAATAAGTGTCAGTCAAAACTGTTGTAAAAGCTCGTTGATTTAATAAATATACATATATATATTGTATAGATATAATTGGTAAGTATTTGATTTTATTTTTATCAATATTAAACTCTTTATTAAGTACTTCTTGCATTGGGGCTAGAAAGCACTAATATTTTATAAATATTATTGGGGCTATAATAGTGCATGCACGACAATTTTAATTTTAGAAGCATAACTTTCCAGAAAATTTTGTCAAGTGGAAAAATATAGATACCTTTTGATTTGCAGTGGTAGTGTAGTAAATGTGTTATATACATTTAAATAAATATGAATTTTTAGTATACGTTTACTCTATAAAATATATGTCACATTGAATATATTTTAACACATATTTTAATATCAGCATTTCTTAAAATGGTTCTTGAAAAAGATGACAAAGATGTAAAAGCTATGCCACTCAGTAACAATACTGTTAGCAGAAGAATAGACGAAATGAGTGACTATATTGAAAAACAACTTATTGAAAAGCTGAAAACAAGAAAATTCTCCTTGCAAATGGATGAATCAACTTTGAGAGACAGTGAGGCAGTATTGATAACTTACTTAAGATATATTGATAAAGGACATTTTACTGAAGAAATGTTCTGTAAAAGATTAGAAAGCACCACTACCTCCAAAGATATATATAATAAGCTAAAAAACTACTTAGATGTCAATGATATACCAATGAAAAATAGAACATCTTGTGCTGCAGATGGTGCTCCCAATATGATGGGCAACAAAAATGGCTGCTTAAAATTGATGAAAGATGCAAATCCAGAAATGATTCTTGTGCATTGTTATTCATAGGGAAAACTTGGTAGCTAAAAACATCTCGCCTGTTCTGAATGAAGTATTACATACAGTAATAAAGTGTGTTAATACTATTAAAGCTAGTGCCAAATGTGAGCGTCTTTTCAAGCTATTTTGTGAAGAACAAAATGAAGACCATGTGAGACTTTTACTTCATACTGAAGTAAGATGGCTATCTAAAGGAAACTGTTTGAAAAGATTTATGGAACTGTTTGATACTCTTAGTGATTTTTTAAGCTACAAACCTGAAATGAAGTATCTGTTAACAATAGATGGTAAAGCATTTGTGAGTTATTTAGCCGATATCTTTGAAAAACTAAATATATTAAATAAGCAACTTCAAGGAACAAATAAAACTCTTGTCGATGCAAAAGCAAAGATATTTTGGTTTCATTACCAATGTCAGAAACATATTAACAACAAAAACTTGAAACAGTTTCACTGGCTCCAAAAATGTGAAGTAACTGATACCGCTTTACTTGTTATTGTCAATCATTTGAATATTCTATCGGCTGATTTAAAAGAAATATTTTCTGATTTAAAACAAATTGATTTCCCAACATGGATGATGCAGCCAATGTTAGTGGATTTGTCTGATATATCAAATATGCAGTATCAAGAAGAACTTGCAGAATTGCAAAATGATGAGTCAGTTAAAACTTTATTTAATATCAAAGGAGTGATGGCATGGCTTTGTGAGGAAGCAGAAATCAAATACCCAAATTCAACCAAATGTGCAAGAAAACTATTGCTACTGTTTTCATCTTCATTTTTAGCTGAATGTGGATTTAGTGCTGTAAATGATTTACTGGTAAAAAAAAAGATATAACACAACGGCTGGATATAACACAACGTGGAGACTTGAGACTAAAGCTAACCAAATTGGAACCTAATATAAAATCTCTGTGCAGCAAGCCTCAAGCGCAAGGATCACACTAAATTAAAATAATAAATTAATATAGAAAAATCAAAATTATTTGGAATTTAAATTTCTGTTTTTCATTATATGTTTTGAAATTTTACTTACTGTGTTTTGTTAACAATTTCATAGTGATTTCTTTCTAGAACCTATCATTTATGTTTATTAAGTGAACAAATCAATTTTTTAATGTTAAAAATTATGTATGTTACATGGGGGGGAACATAAAAATTTTAGAAAGGTTAAGGTGGGGCATGGCACAAAAAAGGTTGGGAAACACTGGTCTAGGCTCTGCAAATATCACAGTGACCAGAATGGAAAAAGTCACTCCTCTTATAGAAATTATTTCTGCCATAGGAGGAAGAAAAAATGTAAGTAAAGAAAAATACAAAAAATAAAACCTAGTAGGCTTCCTGCAATGAAGGATATTAGAAGAGATTGTGATATCAATGAGATTACATAGGTAGGACTTCAGACTCCTCAGAATGGGAGAACTTTACAGAGGGAAGATCCCAATGGCAAGAGGAGCCAGCTCTGGAGGTCAGGAGGCACAGCAGACAGAAATGTAGAGTCAGGGTGTAGCTGTGGAGCCTGTGCCCTGGGGGTGCATGAGCAAGGGAGCAAGGGGAGCCACATCAGAATAAAGCAATCAGCTGACAGATTGTAGCGGATGAGCCAGGAATTTTATCTAAGGACATTGGCACACAATTGGAGGGTTTCCTGCAGGGGAAGGAACATCATGATCCAGTTTCTATGTTTAAAGAAAAAGTTACTCTACCTACTGTGAGGTAAACCAATTGGGGGAAAGCGAAAAAGGGGGAGAGCAGAAGCAGGAAATTAGGAGGCTCTTTTTATGGTTCAAATGAACAGTTGTAGCAGAGATGCTGAGGACAGTTAGTGCGGCATTCAGGGGAAAAATAAATCAGAACAAATCCTTGATTTTGGGCAATATCCAAAGAACCATTTGCTACAGTAGAAGATTGACAGAGGTGGTTTATGGATGGAAATCAAGAGTTTGTTCATCATTTGCTAAATGGGAGAAGCCTGTTTATTAGATGCCAGAAGAAGATGGCAAGGACCCACTTACCTAAATGAGTATGGATTTTGGAGTTAATATAAGATATAAAAAACTGAGTCATATTATTTTGGAGAACCTCAAATATCAAATCAGCATATGTAAAGTAAAATATAATTTCAATTTTAGTTAACTTGCTTATTTTTGTTATGTGATGGATAATTTATTAAAGAAAAATTATAATATGTTATAGAATAACTATCAATGAAGTTCAATAAAGACAGAATTTCAACAACATAAAAATTTAGATGTGGGGAAATGGGTAAATGTGTTCAAAAAGTACTTTAAGCTTCCAGTTATAAAATAAATAAGATCTAGGGATATAATTACAGTATGGTGACTGTAATTATCAGTACTGTATGTATATCTGAAAGTTGCTAAGAGAGTAGATACTAAAAATACCCATCATAGGAAAAAACTATATGAGATTATGGATATGAACTAAACTTCCTGTGGTAATCATTTTGATATAAAATCAAATCATTATGTCATATACCTTACAGTGCTATATGTCAATATGACAATTGTCTCATTAAAACTAGAAAAAATAAAAATTTATACTGTTTTGGCAAGTTGTTTTACTCTAACACTAAAATGATAAAATACAAAATGAAAAAGTGATGATAGACCTGTTCAACTTCCTAGCATGACTTAAATTCAATTAAACATACAAATTGGAGAGACTTACTTTAGTTTTATAGCAAAGACTATTCCTTAGTTAAGATAATATTGAAATATATAATAAAATTAATAGCTACTTAGAATTGTATATACATTAGTCAACCTTGTTAAAAATAATCAGAAAGTATTTCTAGGGGGTTGTGGGTATAGATTCAGCCACATAAGTCAAGATTATTAAATATTTGCTCAAAGGAATGAATTATGAAGTACTGTCACCCATTTATTTTAACCATATCTAACATAGAATATGATGTACATTTATAGAATAGTTGCTGTAAGGAATTTTTCCCTGCCGAGAAGGAAGGAAGAGGGCTCAGAGCCACAAATTATGGAATAGCAAAAGGCTTTATTGAGTACAGAGCACGCATCCTGCCCGGCAAGGTTCCCTGGCCCCAAGGAAAGAAAGATGGAGGCCAGATGGAGGCCAGGGAAGTTGCAAGGATTAAACTGCGTGGGAGATATTTAAAGGGGTCCCTCTAGGGAAGTCGGGCAAATATGACGTGGTGAAATCTCACTGGCTGGCAGACAGTTGCTTTTTTCCAAAGGGTTCCTGTGAAGCCTCTTTTGGTACGCTTGGTTGTGGGCGGTCTGAGCCAAAGTTTGTGGGTCTGAGTTCCCCAAGTGACCATCCTCCACTATCCACCGACCTTACATTCTGACTTTTTGTGTTAAATAGAAAAAGGGGCGTCGTTTATTCATCTGGCTACTTCCTGCTGAATAGGGGCATCGTGGGGAGGGGGAGATCGGAAGGTGGTGGCTTTGAGGGGTGTCAGGAGGAACATCTGTGTGGTTGTGAGTTGAGAAACTTCACAGATGTGGTCCTGTAAGGATTTTTTAAAAAGGGGAGTAATAGGGGGATTTGCAGGGTCCAGCCTTTTGGTGAGCTGGAGATGGATGGAGTCCAGTGGTTCCGACTGCCAGTGTTCCTGTAAGGAGGCAAGCTTGAGGCAGAACTGCATGTCAGGAGTGGCGTAAAAAGGGGAAAGGAAGGGGTCCCATCCATTCCCATAACTGAAACCTGTGAGAGAACTAGAGGTCCAGAGTGTGATGGCAAAACAGAGAAGGCAGCCCCCGTGTCCACAAGAAATGAGATGGACTTACCCACTTGTTGCAGCATACCCTGGTTCTCCGAGTCCAGGCCATGTCTTAGGAGTTTGAGCGATGCACCCACCTGGCTGGATTGGCCTTCCCATTCGGGCAGCTTGTCCTCCACGTAGAGGCACTGAGGAAAAGCCTGCTGCCCAAAGGGGCAATCACTCCGCCAGTGACTGGGCTGCTTGCAGTCAGGGCAGGGCTCAGTGGGCAGCCGCCAGCAGGGGCCCTGCTGGGAACAGTGGCCCTGCTTGCCACACTTAAAGCAAGCTGCTGGTGGCTCTGCTGGCCTCAGGGTTGCCAAAAAGTTGGAGTTTGGAACGTTACCTTCTGCTGCATGCGGGCCTGGCGAACAGCCTTGGCCTGTTTCTACTAGTTGGGACCCTTAAAAACTTTAAATGCCGTGTTCACGGTTCCAGATAGGGGTTTGAGGGGGTTGAGAATAAGAGGAGGGGGGCTCGGGGAGCCTGGCACCCAGATCGTACAGGAAACACTGGAGCCAGAGGCAGGACAGGGCAGGAACTTCCTGCAAGAAAATTGGGGTTGGACATTCTGAAAACCGGTGTAAGAGCCAATACCAGGCTGAGAATGGCCTGACAGAGGAGGGGTTAAAGAACACAGTGAAGGGAGGGGCCCCTGGCCAGCAGGAGAGGAGAAAGAAAATGGTAGTGGTGAATAAGAAACAGATTTTTGTAAAGGGAGGGGAGGGGGCTCTCAGAGGGAAGAGACCCGAGCACAAAAGATGTCCGCAGAGGGACCAGAGAAAAGTCCCGAGAGAGGGACGCCCCCGGGGGTCAGACAGGAGGGACAGAGAGTTGGGAGTCTGCAGAGAAGGAAAGATCAGGAGTGGAGGTTTTAAGTGAGGTTTCTCTGGCCAGAAAAGGCCTGCACAGTGGGAGAGGCTGCACAGAGATTAAGGACGGGTGCGCGAATAATTAGAAGCCGTGTATGTAAGAGATCTCTAATCAGTTCTCAGCTTTTTTGGCAATAGTTAAATTGGTGAGGGTGTTAACACTGAAAGTCCCTTCAGGAGGCTAATTCAGTGGGTTCTGTGGCCTGTCCACAGCAGAGAAGAAGAACAGTTTCTTCTTTAGGGAGGGAGATTCCTGTGCCCCCACAGCCGCCCTCAGTCCTCGGAGTGGTCAGATTTGAGTATTAGCATCCTAAATCTCAAGGTCTGGCCACGGATGAAAAAGGTAAGTGGATATGCTTGGGGAGTCTCCTCGGGCACACGCACTCGGACGGACAGAAAAGAGTTCCCTGACGTAGCTACGGTTTTGTACAGGGATTCTCAGAGGAAAGAACTGAGAGGAAAGCTGGAGGCAGGGGACTTACCACACTGTGCGCCAAAGTGGGTGGGAGGTCGGAGATCCTGGTTCTTTCTCCTGGTTCTTTCTTGGAGGGGATGAGGAAGAGGAGTAGTCCTTGCAGACTTCTACTCCTCCCGGGTTTTCGGCACCAAAATGTAAGGTATTTTTCCCTGCCAAGAAGGAAGGAAGAGGGCTCAGAACCACAAAGTGTGGAATAACAAAAGCTTTTATTGATTACAGAGCACGCATCCCGCCGGGCAAGGTTCCCTGGCCCCAAGGAAAGATGGAGGCCAGATGGAGGCCAGGGAAGTTGAAAGGATTAAACTGCGTGGGAGATATTTAAAGGGGTCCCTCTAGGGAAGTTATGATGTGGTGAAATCTCACTGGCTGGCAGACGATCGCTTTTTTCCAAAGGGTTCCTGCAAAGCCTCTTTTGGCGCGCTTGGTTGTGGGCGGTCCTAGCCAAAGTTCGCGGGTCTGAGTTCTCCAAGTGACCATCCCCCATTATCCACTGACGTTATAGTTGCATTTTATTATTGTTTGAGTTTTAAATAGTAAATGACAGATCGACCATTGTGAAATGACACAATCAAGAAAAACTGGCTTTTACTATAAAAATAAATCCTATTTCTAGTTGTCTAATATTAAAAATATAAGAAATAAGTAAAGGAAATCAAATATTTATTACCACAGACAGTTTCATAAATTGTATAAAAATGTTTTGAAAGGACTATTATAATATTAAGGGCATTTATTAGAACTTTTAGAAACGTGTTTCTTCCTACTCCCTTCCTCTAGGATAAAGTTTAACTGACAGTACAGACAACAGTATAGTATTTTACATATATTGTTGGTTTGGTTAACTCTAACTAAATATTTGAAACATTTTGTAAAACATTTTGTTACTGAGAATTCTGTGATTCCCATAAACAAGTATCCAGAAAGTTGGGTTAGAAGTATGCTTTGAAGGTCGGTTTTGAGTGAGTAAGTTTTCCTTCTTTATGAAAAAACTCTCTTGGTATTTAGTAAAAGCTTAATCATAAATGAAAATTGACCTTGGGAAATTAAATGTAAGCACAACATTTTCTATAATTTAGAACCTTAGCAAATGATTAAGAAAACATGAGAATGTGTGTACAAGGAAGATACTAGATTTGGGAAATCACGGGTGACTGAAAATAATTGTTAATAAAACCAAATGAGTAAAAATGGATTCAATAAGTGAGTGTTGGGCAGATAAAGTTATATTTTGCTCACTCTGTTAAAGATGACTGATGCCCACGTGGGCAGCTGATTGCCTTCTTGCTTGGGAAGGGGCTTGGTTATGTTAACGTGTGTTGCAGGGAGGGTTTTCCTGCGGAGAAGTTTTAAAAGGAGAAGCTAAGAGGCCATTTTAGAGAGATCACGTTATTCCAGGGGAGATAGAGAGGCCATGTGGGGGAGAGGAGGCATTCAAAATGGAGGCAAAGAGGTGGGAGCCTTTGATTCTAGGAAAACTCAGATGAGTCAGTGGCTTTGGGAGCCCTGAATGGAAAGGGAAGTCTTTCCCGCTATGTGTATTTTCTTGCCCTCCTGGTGCGAGCTAGGATTAAAGGAAAATGGAACACCAGTTTTTGGCTCCGCAATTTCATTACCACCTATCTGGATCAATTGTGAAGTCCAGAAGAAGTCTTAAGGGGACTAGAGTCTGAAAAAGGCCAGGGGAAAACACGGCCCTGAATGTGGGGGTAAGGAGTGTTTGAGATGAAGGAAAAGTGGGTCTAGAGTGGTATCCTCAGGAGGGAAACATCTCTTCAAGACCTCTGGTTGTAAAAGCATTGTCACAGCCCAGCTGAGGCACCCCCACTGTGGGCAGGGCTATACATTTTCTATTCCAACCTACCTCCTCAGTGCCTGAGATTTTGTTAACACCCCGATTCAGCCTCTGGGAGACTGAATGTGTGCCCTGCCTACTTGAAAGAGGCAAATTGGCAATATTTATAAAAAATAATAAATCCATGTGTCTTTTGACTCACTAATTCCACTTTTAAAAACGTATCTTACAAATTTTATGTATGTGAACTGATGTTTATTCATTGTAGTGCTGTTTATGTTAGCAACATTTTGAAAGAATTCGAATGCTTGATAATAAGTGATTTAAAAAATATATATCATGTAACTGTACCCTTTCTAAGTTTTGATACAGAAAGACTTCCAAGATATATTAAGTGAAGAAAAGCAAAGAACAGAGTTTATATTATGATTCTTTTTGTGCACAAGCAGTTGGAGAGGCATTTAGGATCATGTCCTAGTTTATAAGACTCTGAAGGAACACTGGTCCCAGTTCAGAGCACCCCTGGTGTGCAGATTCAGCGGAAGCTCTTCACATAGGACTTGCTCTTTTGGCCTCTGATAAAAGAATAATACTAACAGGCAATCAAAAACAGATTGCTAAATCATTGACATTCAGGTAATAGCATTTTGTATTCTGGTTTTTAGTTCAATAATTTAAATACATGTACACAAGCATGTACAGTACATGGATAGACAGTGATTCTGGAACCTTGTTCCAGGGTGACCTCTTGTTCATAAATGAGTTCAGAGATCCAAATGCCAGAATGTTATGTATAAAACTGACTAATAATAATTTATATAAATGGAAACTGAGTAATCTTAAAATTTTGACATTTTGTTTTCCCTGGCCGAGGAAATGAAAGGCTATTTAATCTCTAATCTCTATATGTCCATTTGAACTCTTTTTGCTTTTGCTGGATAAACTTATGATGAAACCTTGAGGCACCACAATGACAATGCCAGCTGCAGACCTTTGACTTGTGAGAAAGATAACATCTGAAAGAAAGTTTAGAGAATGCATGAAAGACCAGCCAGTCCATTGCTAGAAGGACCAATTAGCAAACCATTGAGCCTCCCGTTTCCACTTAAAAAAGTTAATTGCTTATTTTTTTTTACCACTTTCTTTTAACATTATTACAAGCCATTAGTGATCATTGATCCGATCTGTCAAAATCATTAAAGAATATTACAAGAAACCCTTTCCTTTTGAACTGTCAAATGGAAGAAAATTTCTAATGGTTTCTATATTTTATTGTTATTTAACAATGCTTACTATGTGTGCAATTCAATATTTTATTGTTGATTTAACTTTAAGAGATACATTGAATAAAATAATTTATTCAAAAATAAGAAGAAATTTAAAGTCCTGTGTCTCAGGAAGTCACAACTTTGCAGGTGACAGTGGAACAAGTGTACATTCAGGAAGGAAATGCCCCTTCCCTGAAAATTCTTTTTTGTTTGAGAACTGGAAAACATGCACTCCCTCTCCCCTCATTTACCCATGGAAGTGTGGGTTTCAAATAGACTTTGACAAAATGAAGAGAACTGTCTGTGTAATATATTGCTGTCAATGAGTTTTAAAACTATTTCCCTTGCAGGTTAAGAAGAAAGGCCATGGAGGAAATGACTAAATCTTCTATGTATCTTCATTGACAGCTGATAATTAGCATGCAGTTTAGCAATAATAATTAGTTCCCTCTTGAAAAAATTTCCGGATGAACCCTGAGTTGGTGCATCTCAGTTTCATCTTGTTTCTTTGCCCACTACCTCCCCAAAATAATCCGTGTTATTTTCAGATGAGGAGGAACTCAAGCTGAGCTCCCTCCTTGTAGCCCAGTCAGGACTGTCCATTATTTGCACTGTGTTTTGTGGAGATTACCTGAGATTAGAGTTTCTTTTGTCCTCTTTTTCCTGTATGTTTTCTGATTCTTTCATGCAGGCACCTTGAAGCAGTAGAAAGGAATCAAGAAGTTAGCCATTGCTTGGTAAACATGCCAAGTCCATAGACTATAATTTGGAACCAAAATCACTAGTAACATTACTTAAAGTTTTGGTGTATGTATAAGTCCTTTGCTTAATGTCTAAAATGTGTCTGTTTTTGCTTTTGCTTTTGCTTTTCTGTTTGGACTAGAGTAGGTAAAATGAGTTTGGGGGCTTTTGCTGAGTTGTGACTCTGGGGATGTGGAACCCCAGTGGAGTAGGTAAGGCTTTCAAAACTGTTTTGCTGTTTGTAACTAGTCTATAGTCTTTATGTTTTGGGGGTACGGCGAAATAGATCAGACGTGGTCGGCATGTTCACAGTACACTCTCCAAGACCGAGACGTCAGTGGAGGGTTTCTAGGTCCTGCCTCGGACTCTAAGGGTTATCTGCTCGTACTCTGGAGGGACATTAGTGAGAACTGAGTGGACCACCAGTTCTGCCTCGGACTTTCAGAGACATCGGGTTCTCTAGAGAAATAGAAGTGGGGACAATGTGTCTATCTCTAGGAAGGCTAATGGAGGTTAAATCCATCCAGGATTAGTCAGTCTCGCATCTCACTGAATCAGTGGAGACTGAGCTAACCTAGATTGATTCATCTCGACCCAAGACTTCCAGAGACATCTCTGTGTTTGTCGAGATTTCATTCTTTGTTTTTATTGTTTGTCTAAAACCCTGGAGTGATTGGTGTGTGAGTGGGGATCTCTGGTGCCTAAGCCGAAGTTCCAGGGACGTGGCTGGGAGAACACCTGAGAAGCCCTGGAAGTGGAACCCCTTCCTTTGTCTACTGAGCTGTGTGAGGAGTAATCTGTTTTGTCTCTTTGTCAGAAAATATAGCTAGTATAATTTTAATTAGAATAAATAAAACACACCCATTTAAATTTCTTAATTTATATATGTGAAGTCTTTTGTTTAATGTGTAATTGTGTCTTTCTAAAGCTTGAATTGAATTTTCGCATGCAAAATTAGAAATTTCTGAAAAAAAGTAAAGGAAATTCGTAAAACAAGCCTGAGAAATATAAAAATCTCTTTTCCTGGATCTAAGACCCCTAGTTTCAGGGCACTCTGTCTGATTTCTCCCCTGAAGAAATTATTCTCTTCTGCTGGCTCCTACTTCTTGTCTTGTGTCCTCTATAGTCAAACACTCTTTATTCCGTTTGCTAATTAATTGTCTGTCTTATTTTTCTTGCTTTTCGTGTACAAATTCTTGCCTTCTCCCTGGGCAGTTTGAAGTGTTTCCCCAGCCTCTGGGTGGAGGGCTGGGTGAGAGAAAAGCAGGGCCGGACGTGCTGTGGGGGGCGCGGCAGGGGAAGGGCGCTGGAGTAAATTGGCAGGGACATCTAAGGGTAAAGTGACTAGAGAAGGGATAGAATAGAAACTATTCTCAGATATCCATCTACTGACCAAAAGAAGCTTTACCTATTTGGAAAATACAGGGTAGGAATAACATTAAAGATTAGAACCTTACTTTAGAAAAATCTTAGAAAAGAAAAAAGAACAAGATTAGGTAAAAGGATTTAAAAATTAACAAACCGCGGGTGTGAACCTTGCTAGTTATCAGTTCTTTGAAATGAATTGCAACTCCAGAATAAGTGATGGAATCATGAGTAATAAGATTATAAAAAATAGAATTATCAAAACAGTCCAGAATGAGTGATGAGATCAGGAGTAACAGGATGATAGAGAATAGCATGATCAGAGACAGGCCCTCCAGCTGCCTCTCCCTTTCCCCTCCCTAAGACAGAAGGGTCGGTGGGCCCTCCATGGGTTGTATAGGAAATTATAGGGGGAAAAATAAGTATAAAGTGAACAAGACTAATACTGGGAGAAGGGTTCCGACTTTCTCCAATGACCAAAGTGGGTGTAGGGTCCCCTCTAAGTTTCCCCTACCCTTCCCCAGATCCTTCGTGTGACATGGTTGTTATCTGATGTGGGAGGCATGGGATTCACAAGACAGACCCACTGTTTTAACCATAATAATAAAAATTATAAAAAAAAAATTTTTCAAGAAATTGTGGGAAAATTAAAAACCTCATATAGGCTAAAACAACTCACTGTTAGGAAAGTAAATTTGTAAAATTTATATTTTTAATTTGCTATTGTTGTTGTAAGAAGTAAAGCTAAACAGCTGCTGGGGCGTGTGAAAGTCAGCTTAGTTCTTGGAAATACCAGGTTGTGCAAGAAGGGACAGGCCCGCCAGATGCCTCTGCTTCTTCCCCCTTCCCTAAGAACCCTGGTCTGCAAACTGCCGCTTGCAAACAGCTCATGGACCACATGGGGCTTTTTGCCCCTGTTGGGCAGATAAAATATATTATGCTCCATTTATTAAAGATGGTGCTGCCCACGTGGAAGCCCATCTCCCAGGTGATGATATTAATTGCCCTTATGCTTGGAATGGGCATAATTATATTAATGTGTGTTGCAGGCAGGCTGTGGGCAAGCAGGATCCTTATAGCCTGGGGCTTGGTTTTAGGACTAAGCCTTTCCTACCTTTTTGATGTGGGGTGGACTTTGTATGAGATACTTCCCTATTTTGTATATTGGATTAAAGGTTTTGATTTCTGCACTATACAGTGGGGCAGACTGGGAGCTTTGCTCTCTTGGTTCCTGAGATTATCATTAGGCCACATTGAGGAGAGGAAAAGCAGCCAAGATGGTGGAGTGCTGAGAGAGAAGCCAGTTTGGGCAGAGTTTGTGCAGAGAGAAGGAAGGAGATGGGGAACAGAGGTGAATAAGTCTGGTGAGCTAGAAACCTTTGATTTTAGGAAACTCGGATAAAGTCAGTAGCCTTGTGAGCACTGAATGTGAGTGGGTTTTGGAGCCCAGTGTGTGTTTTTACTTGTGTTAAGCCAAATTCAGAGGGACCCAAAACATAAAAGACAGAAATAAAGTCCGTAGTTTACACACCAAAGCTTTATTGTTTAGCTTGGCCAAGCGGCGGCAGCTCCGACAGAAATCTGAGGGAGAGCGCGCTGGCCCTTTGTTCTACTTAGTTTTTATAGTTTTTTAAGTGGGAAGTACAGAAGCAAAAATTGCAATTAGGAGCCCCTTACCGCTATTGGTTATAGTCATATGTCCTTTAACATGATAGGACCACGTTCAATTTGCAAACCATACATCATTTTGGAGAAAACAAAATTTACAAGCCAACACAATGGTAGAAAGATGTCTCTTTACATATTAAAGGCATTCCTATATTACCTAGTGTTTATCTGCTATCTCTCTGTCCAGAGTCACACACGCATTTACATAGGAGAGGTAGTTTCTGTGGGGACAAATGCCCGCAAATGACTCATTGCTATAAGAAAAGGTTTATTTTGGCTTTTCTCTTCCTGCACCTGGCTAGCCATTCACCCCTTTCCCCACAGGTGTGGTGGAATGTCAGGGAATCCATGTTTTCCTCCCCTTGCATTTACAATACAATGCCAAGGGCCATCCTGGTTATGCCAATCACACAGTACAGAGACTATTCTCACAATTTCTCTGCACACCTTAATCCAAATTAATAAAATGTTCTCCAAGCCTCCTAAAATATTAATATTAATTCTGTAGCCTTTGGTACTTTACAACACCTGTGGGTGAAATGGCTCAGTGGCTCCTCACTTGCCTGCCAGGTGAAAGCTAGGATTAAAGATTATGGCCCACCAGTTCTTGGCTCCATTGTTTCTTTACTGACTGTCCGAATCCAGTGTGAACCTGCATGGGCCAGGCGGCTGTGATGGTGGCTGTGGCTACTGGCCATACAGCCCCTTTGGGTGCAGCTTCCCAACAAAGTGCCATGTGTAAGCGCTGCCTTGGTAGGAAGTATACCTACCTATATAGTTTAGGTTTAGAATTTGGCTCTCAAAAGAAATTTCAATTATTGTACTGTTAATAATGGGCTATACTAACTAATAAGTTTTCTGACCACTGTGTTAGGAGTAATGACTTATTGTCCCCACTGATGTATAAAAAATATTTTCCATGTTAAAAATGTATATGTTATTTCAAAAGTCTTTTGTTAATTCTTTTATTTGCTGTTTTATAGCCCTGTAATATTGGAATCTTAATTTAAATATTAGGAAATATAAAATAATTGTTAATATATTTTTATGTAATGTTTAGTTTATTATCATTTTGAAACAGTATTAGGTAACATAAAAAAAATCATATCCTGGAACTCATGTGAATCTATTTTATCATGCTTTTGTTGAAATTTGTTTTAAATACTAATGCACTGAGTTATTCAGCAGTGAAGAGACTCTGGAATTCTAAAGAAGGCACCAAAATCCTGTTTTTCTAAATTTAATCTAGCTACTAACGCTGTTTTGTCCTTTTCCAAGAATTTATATAGACAGAAAAGGGCTCTCAAGCCACTCAGCAAAATCTTCTGAGCATGGCTCTTAAGGTCTATAATGACCAAGATAGAAACAGAAAAGGCAAATAAGGCCCAAAAGAGATCAAGAAAAATACCAGCTTTTGCATTTACCCTTAAAAGACGCCAACGCCCCAAAGGGCCTTAATAGAATTTCATCAGGGCCTTGAGTCAAGAGTGGGAAGAAAGGTCATTGAGCTGAGGCCTGCCAGGCTTCCCAGCCCCCTAAGGGACATGTCTTTGCTATAGAAAAAGGGACACAAGAAAATAAGCTGCCCCCTTGCTCCACGGAGGGAGGGTTCAGTTTCTTCTAGCACTTTCCGGCTACCTGTGACCTGACCTTGCCCAGCATGCTGGGAATTGCCATTTAAGGCCATTTACGAGCCTAAGGGAATTTCTTCCAAGAAACAGATAAAACTGATCTCATTTCTTGTAAATATGAGGGCCATTTACTATGCCTTACCTGAATATTTAAGTTTTATTTATCCCTCGAAGATCTTTACTGGGGGTAATGACAATCTTATTTTTGTTGCTTTATTTAATGTATAGTGTCTCCTTTATTCCTCTTGTCTCAATGCCCGATGGCTATTGTAGGCTGGGATATAATTCTAATTCTAATCAAAAGCAATAATCATAAGGACTTTAAACTCTAGCTGCAAAGTGTAGAAATATGACCATGGTTCCAGTGCCTTGTAGACTTTTCCTGAATGTGTGTAACTCCTGCTCTTTAGGGCATTTCTCAAACTGAAATATAAATCAGGATACATTTGTGAATAAAAAGCTGCAATAGTGTCAACATAAATTTAATAAAATTATATTAACATATTAAGGACATTTGTGACTATAAGAATTTTATTTTAAATCCTATTATATTAATTAAAGCTTTATTTTTGTTTAATAATCTAGTAGGCTTTAGTCACTTTATTGTATTAAAATACTTGTTATAACATTTGTTAACATTAGCTATTTGAATTTTATTGTTAATTGAGTATTCTTCCAGTCTGCCTCAAAATTAGAACATAGTAATTCAAATGAATAAATGCCACCCAGAATCAGTGGGTGAGACCCTTATTGCCAAAGGTTTATTCAAAACCAATTTAAAAAGATTTAAAAACAAAGAAGAAAGGATTTTTCTCAAATAAACATTTAGAAATAAACTTTAATAAATTAACAATTGTTAGGAAATTACTATATATATGATTCTTTCCAGGTTTAGCTTGCCCATTCTAATATTGGACCTACATTCATGTCCACAGTCTCAAAGCTAATAGAAAAAGAACTCAATATTAATTAGAAGCTAATTTAAAGTTACATTGTACCCACAGATACCCAGAGGTTCTGGGCAAATAAATTGCATAAATCAAATACTAAAAGAAACATAACTACTCTTTCCTAAGTATTTGCAGGATTTACAGGTTATTCAACAAACTGTTCAAAAGACTGTCCAAAGACGCTTCCAACAGATCCAATACATCACCCAAGGACCGACTCCCATGCAGACAGGTCGACACACTGTGATCTTGACAACTCCCACTACTGCCAAAATAGAAGGCATCAAACGCAAACACGAAGCTGGTTGGTCTACGTATGGCGAATATATGAAGAAACTAAGGACTCTTTTTAATCAGACTTTAGGGTAAAGGGAAACTAAAATAAAATGAAAGCCAACTTAATTGTCACTAAAGGTTAAAGGTTTTAAATTAGAAATTCTAACTAAAAGTAAATTGTTATACAAACAAATTAGTTTTATATAAGTTACAAAAGGTTTGTGCAGTTTTTAAGAAATTAATCAATAACATTTCTTTCTTTAATGAACTGTATTGCTATTAATGCTGTCTATTAAATATCTGTTACATGTTATAAGTTAATATTCCTAAACAACAACCTTATGCTCATCACTACATTAAGTAAAAAATTTGACTTAGGAAATAGAATCAATGGGGAATGTTGTAAGGTGCCAAAAGCTACAGAATTAATATTAATATTTTAGAACATTTAAGAAACATTTTATTGGTTTGGGCTAGGCGTGCAGAAAGAGATTTTGAAAATAATCTTTGTACTTGTGTGATTAGCATAAAATCAAGATGGCTGATGGCATTGTGTTGTAAATGCAGAAGAGGAAGGAAACTTGGATTCTCTGACCTACCCCATACCCATGGGGGAAGGGTGAATAGCTAGCCAAGTACAGGAAGAAAAAGATTAAATTAAAATCTTTTTTATTATTTATTTATTTATTTACTTACTTATTCATTTTTAGAGAGGAGAGAGACGAGAGAGAGACACAGAGAGAGAGAAGGGGGGAGGAGCAGGAAGCATCAACTCCCATATGTGCCTTGACCAGGCAAGCCCAGGGTTTCAAACCGGCAACCTCAGCATTTCCAGGTCCACGCTTTATCCACTGCGCCACCACAGGTCAGACTAAATTAAAATCTTTTCTTATACTGAAGAACCGTTTACAGCAGCGGTTCTCAACCTGTGGGTCGCGACCCTGGCAGGGTCACCTAAAGCCATCGGAAAATATATAATGCATATCAGGTATTTACATTCCAAATCATAACTATAGCAAAATTACAGTTATGAAGTAGCCACCAAAATTATTTTTTGGTTTGGGGTCACCGCAACATGAGGAACTGTATTGCGGGGTCACGGCATTAGAAAGGTTGAGAACCACTGATTTAGAGGCATTTTTCTCTATAGAAACTACCCCTCTGCTCCTGAAAGCATGTAGTTAATATATGTGTCTCTAAACAAAAGATATAAAGTTATGCCATAATGTCAGTTTTTTTTCCCCTCCCATGTATAATTAAAAGTATATAAACAGCCCCTGAACTATTTTTAGAGGCTGCACAATTTGGGTCTGTTGCCCTGTGTCAGCCATATGTGGCCAACATATTTAATAAATTTCCTCCTTTAATAAAACTTTTCAAAAACTTATTTGGACTATGTGCCTCTACGAAAACCCACGAAATTGTGGATTGAATACTTTACAACAAAAGCATACTACAATTCCTATAAATTTTATAAATATGAGATAGATTAATGTCTCCATATCCCAAAAGAGAACAGAAATGGCAGCATTCTCTGTGCAGAAAGTAAGATTTATTCTTTAATTGTGCGAGTGACTTTAACAATTTGTTATTATCAGGAAGGGTGGGTGAAGATCAACTAATAATGAAAACCAAAGCTTTCATTTTGGCAGTTGTTTTTCAAAGTTAATCAGATTAAATTGAACATCTATAAAAAGCAGGTCAACTAATTCAACCTACTGGAAATACATATTTTAATGAATTTATGTTACTATCAATTTACTTATGAGTTAAGACAGATTGGATAAGTTTACTGAAGTGATTGATACATGTTTCATCGCCATGAAACAGCTGTGAGTCCCCACAATTATAGGGACCATACTACATGGCTTCCACATTTAATCATCCAATCTGGAGGAAGCCAGCAATCTATAAATCCATGAACATTGGCTAAGCCAGTTACATTCTTTCCTTGAGAATTTTGAATGGAAAGATTCAAAACTCTTGTTATACAGTAGTGAGGTGGGTGATGGACGGTCATATAATTGGGGACTATGGAAACGTATTTGGTCATGAGCAAACTAATGAATAAATCCTTTAGAATCAATGCTGTAAAGAGCAGTGGCATTAAGAGAAGCAAGAAACAAAGACACATCATCTCCTAAAAAATAAGTTACCTTGTGCTTTTGTTACTTTCTGGTTACTATTAGGCCCAATTTTTCATCCTCAGATTTATATTACCCTGATTTAATTAATATCTTCATTGCAATCATTAATATACTTGCTACAATGGCCACTCATGGCTATAAAGTTACTTTTAGTAGATAGCTTTTGGTGTGAATTCTGTTGGCTTGTATTGAGTGATGTGATTATAAGCAGAAATATAGCACTTGATAACTTATTTTTTTAGTGATTTTTTAAAGCAATATTGTTGCAGGAGAGTGAAACCTTGGAGAATTGACACTCATATAACATATAAGATGAAAAAAGAGAATTTATTAAGCTGTTGGAGCATGCGGAGCTATAGGTCCAAAAACACGTGCTCTCCAAAACTAGATTTCTTGCATCTTATATACCCCTTACAGAACACAAGTTCACATATATGGACTCGTGATTCCTTTGTCCTTAATTACATGATTTCAAGATGGGAGGGAGCCTACAGGATGCCAAAGGATAATCATTTGTAAATCGCCCATTAAGGAGAAAGAAAGGGGAGGAAAGGGCTACTCAAGTCTCCCTTCCCCTCCTATATTCCTGGCTGTTTTACCTTCTTTCACCCAGGTGTATAGAAGGGAGGGGGCCCAAGCCTCCTTCCTCCTTCTATTCAGAACCTTCTAAGTATGAAAAGATCTTCATTTAAAATATAACAGCCCTTCCTAAGCAGGAATACAATCATCCATCTTGAGATTTTGTAAATTATACAAAAAGTCATATTTATAAAATCTCTCTGAACACTTGGCCTAAATAATAAAATATTCCTGAAGCCTCTTATTTAAGGGGGGGGGGTCTCCTTCCTCAATATATGTATTCGTGTGTATGTGTGTCTGTGCTTGTGTGTGTGTGTGTGTGTGTGTTTAATGAAAAATTGGCTTATGCAGTTACAGAGGCTGAAAAGTCCCATATCCGTTGTCTGCAAGGTAGAAAGCCAGGAAAGCTAGTATTGTAGTTCAGGCTGAGTCTGAAGGCCTAAGAATCAGGAGTTTAATTAATGTGTAAGTCTCAGTGTGCGGGCAGAATTCAATCAGTTCCAATTCAATCAGGCAGAAAAAAAGGAGTGAATTTTTCCTTCCTCCTCCTTTCCTTTTACTCAGACCATCGACAGGTTGGATGAGGCCCACCCTACAGGGAGAGCACTCTGCTTTAGTGAGTCTACCAACTCAGATGCGAATGTTTCATCGGAAACATCCTCAGAGCCACACCCTGAAATAACGTTTATTCGAATATCTGGGCAACCCTGATCCAGTCAGTTTGGCACAGAAAATTATTACATCAGCCAATGCTTTTAAGCAACTGATACAGTTTTATATTATAGTGACTTTTACTTTGGATTTTGGGAAGCCTGGGATCAACTTTGCTATTCACTTTAACAGTGTGTAGGATATTAGAGAATGGCTTTCAGTTAATAAAATTTATTCCAGCTTTCTCATCTTATTTTCTACCCTCCCATCTTCATAGCCCTAGCAATATGTTTTTTTATTTAATTAAATATATTTGTATAGGTCATTACAGATCCTTCTTGGGATCAGGCAAGTTAAATAATCAAATAAAAGTAGAAAATTGGAAATAATGTTTCTTTTATAGAATGCTTCTACATTCATTATTTCAGATATGTATAAAGAATGCATATTTATCTATAATGTATACTTTTAACCTTTCCAGACTTAACGTCAAGGATGTTGGAGAATCACAGAAAGTTAGGAACAACAGTTTGGATCTTAGAGAAAATTAAGGATCACAATCAGGCTTTATGCCTGTGGAAACGAACAAGGAAAATATAAACAATTGCATTGATATGTTTAGTTGAAACTTGATTCTGAAATAATATATTTACTAACAAGCCTAAATTTCTTAGGAATCAGTCATTGACACTGTTCTATTGTATGGTGATGGTCAAAATGGAGAGCTACAGAAGTATTCTGTACACTTCTCTCATATGAAAATATTTAAAGAAAACTACAGTCTATTTGTTGAGTCTTATAAGATTAAAAGATGACTTAAGGATTATTCTAGGAAGTGTTTTCATAAGTCAAAATGAAATTTCTTGACTTGTTGGCCAAGGCAGAGACATGATAGTCAATTTTATGTATCCAAATATATCTTGCAAGCAATTTCATGTGAGGCAATTGAATAAACCAAAATAAATAAGCTCTAAAATTTCTTATAACTTAAAAAAGTATTCTCTGACTCTATATAATCTAAAAATAGGAAGTGTCAAAAATGAATATTTTAACTACTTTCCTTTAGGCAAGCTTAAATAGGGGAAATGGGATAGTTAGACTTGTCCATTGACTGAACTCCCTTCATTGGTTAAGCTTCCATAAACACAGGCTCAACACTGTACTTTGATAGACTGTAAGGCCCTGGCTGATTGGCTCAGTGGTAGAGCATCAGCCCTGCATATAGATGTTCCAGGTTCCATTCCCAGTCAGGGCACACAGGAGAAGCAACCATCTGCTTCTCTACCCCTGCCCCTTTCACTTCTCTCTTCCTCTCTCTCTTTCTTTCCATCTGGAAAGATTTGAGTGCATTGGCCCTAGGTGCTGAGAATGGCTCCATGGAGCTTCTGCCTCAGGTGCTAAAAACAGCTTAGTTGTAAGCATGGCCCCAAATGGTCAGAGTACTGACACCCTAGACGGGCATTGCTGGGTGGATCCCAGTCAGGGCACATGCAGGAGTCTGTCTCTCTATTGCCCCTCCTGTCATGTGGAAAAAGAAGAAGAAAAACTAAAACATTTGTGTATTGGATTTATTTATTCATTTATTTATTTGTTTATATTATTATTATTTCTTTGTATTTATCTGAAGTTAGAAGCAGGGGAGGCAATCAGACTCCTGTATGCACCCTACCGGGATCCACCCGGCATGCCCACCAGGGGGCGTTGCTCTGCCCATCTGGGTCATTGCTCCATTGCTGCTGGATCCATTCTAGTGCTGAGGCAGAGACCATGGAGCTGTCCTCAGCGCCTGGGCCAACTTTGCTTCAATGGAGCCTTTTCTGCAGGAGGGGAAGAGAGAGACAGAGAGGAAGGAGAGGGGGAGGGGTTGAGAAGCAGATGGGTGCTTCTCCTGTGTGCCCTGGCCGGGAATCAAACCCAGGACTTCCATACACCAGGCCGACACTCTACCACTGAGCCAACCGACCAGCGTCTGTATTTGTTTGTTTATTTAAAATTCTTTATCACCTCCCTTTTCAGAAATGCAGTATAGTCAAAGATTTGAGAAATTTGAATGTGGAAGGGTGATTAACATGAGGAAACAAACCAATCTAAAGAAGTTAAGTGGTTATTCAAGGTTCCTCAGGTAACAAGTGGCAAAGTCAGGACTAGAATATGGCTCTCCAGATTCTCAGTCTACAGGACTGTTATGATATACACATCTTTTGTACTTCAATTCTCATTGGGACTGTGTGGTCTATGTGTGAATGGTAATGTGAATGATTTTTCATTGTTAAAGTGTGTGTCTGTAAAAGTCATTTAATCTCCAGGCACATGAGTTTCTCCATTGATAAAATAAAAAAACAATGGTAATTTAAGCTGTTATGCTATGGTTTACTATTGTGAAAAAAAAAGATAAATGTAAAGGCCATAAGAAATGAACACTTAAAATTTGCATTTGTCGAATGCAAACTGACTTTTATTCCTTTTGCAGTTTCTAAACTGTGTCTCTAGAGCAGGGGTCTCAAACTCGCGGCCCGCGGGCCGCATGCAGCCCGCCGAACAATTTTGTGCGGCCCGCAGACTAATCCACGAAGTTCCAAAATATTTTGGATAAAATTAAGTAAGCCTAGGGGCCTACTTGTATTTTTCATTTCTCTAGCATCCTAGCTAGATATTAGCTTAGTTAACAGCAGTTGTGATGCGAACTACAGTTTCTGGTCATTTTGTGACACTGAGTAAACTGCATGTACGATTGTGCTTGTGGTACTGATTTTTTTTGTTTTCAACTGCAGTGAGAAAAGTGTTGCATAACAGTTGCCTTTTGTAGACCTAGTGCGGCCTGCCGAATGGCTGTGATCTTGCTCTGCGGCCCACATGCTGAGTTGAGTTTGAGACCCCTGCTCTAGAGGAACAGGAGTGCATCCTTGTGACCTCAGGGATGGGCTTGGCCATAGAAATGGAAAAGCTGGTCAGAGTAAAAGTTGATGTAATAAAATAAGATTAATGAGTAATTAGTATATTATTGCCAACAAATTAATATGAACTGCCACCTTTATACTGTAAGAATTATAGTAAGTATAGTAGAAATTGTCAAGTCATAAAAGCAAGTAGAAGTTGATATCTTTGTGCCTGTGTATGTATACAGAGGTAATACAGTCCTAATGACCTCACTGGAAAACAAGGTCATCCCTGGAATTTATTCATGGATGCCTCCTTCACTCTTGGGGTTTCCCTCCATTCCAATTCAGATGTTTTAATATGGGCATGAACTACTCCACTGTAACAAGATTTTAGGGTAGAATTCTCATATTTGATTTCTTTTATGACTTTATTTTTCAGCAAGCTTATTTCCTAAACTCGGTACATTAGTATGTTTGGTAACTCAAGAGTTTAGGAATCTGTTAATTCTAGATAATGTGTAAGCATTCTTTGATCAGTTGTATCCTTGCAGATAATGATTTTACTGTGCATAAAACTTGGGGAATTTTAGCAACCTACTGGAATAACTGGGGAATATTTCTTGCTAAAGAATCTACTTAGCAGTCCTATTGTAAAACCATAAATGATTCTATATAAAGACAAGAGGTAATGGCAGTGAATAGCTTTGATCTTTTTTTTTGTTATAGGATTGGATCCGTAAAATGTATGTGTCCTGCTATTTGTGAATGCCTAGTAAGGACAGAAAACAGTATGATTCTACTTTGTCAAGTTTGTCTGTCAGGATTCTAGAACACCTAATTCTCTCAAATTTCTATTTTATTTTTCCCTACATAAAGCACCTTTGTCTCCCTTCCTCAAAACTTGTTCTCTGGGCCTGACCTGTGGTGGCGCAGTGAATAAAGCGTCGACCTGGAATGCTGAGGTCGCCAGTTCAAAACCCTGGGCTTGCCTGGTCAAGGCACATATGGGAGTTGATGCTTCCTGCTCCTCCCTCCCCTTATCTCTCTCTCTCTCTCTCTCTCTCTCTCTCTCTCCTCTCTAAAAATTAATAAAAGTAAAAAACAAACAAAAAAACTTGTTCTCTGATGTTTTATTAGATGAATAGTCAAATGACTCAGTATCATGTTTTACATTTATAAGGGATACATTGCTTTTGGCAATATTGCTTATTTTTTAAACAAAAGATTAAAAGTTAACCTTAATCCACAAACTTTTGAGCAGCCACATAGTAGAGATATCAAAAGTGAATACGTCCTTAGTAGAGGGGAAAGATACTTCGTCTCTCTTTTCTCAGAAATAGACAGTATAAGATTGGGCAGAATCCTATAGATTTGTCACATTTCATATTGCTCTCTGTGTATCAGTGTTCTGGTCACCAGTATTCCACATTCTCTGTCAGATGCTTTAGGCATTGACCTTTGGAAAATAATTATCTTCTGACTTGTCAATTTTTCCCAGGGGCCCTCTTCAGGAATTCTTCAGCATGTAAGTTCTGTTGGGAACTGTATTCTCTCTCATCATCAGAAGCTTTGATATATTATTTACCAGTTATATGTACTGAACTGCTACATGCAATCAAATACCTTCAACAAACAAAACAAACAAATGTACACACATAACATGTTTGCCAGATTCTGACTTTCTAAAATTAAATGAATATTAGTTAAAACAAATAATTTGTAATTTCTAGCATAAAGATGGATGCATAAAAACTAGCTGGAACACATTCGTAGAAAGTAGATCCCAGCCCTGGCCAGTTTGCTCAATTGATGGATTGTCGAACTGGTATATGTATATCCTGGGTTTGGTTACTGGTCAAGACACAAAAGAGACCCAATCATCTGCTTCTCTCCCCCTCTCTCTTTCCCTTTACTCCCTTGTCCTGTTCTGAACCAGGGGCTTGATTGGTTCAAACATTGGCCCAGGCCTGAGGATACCTCAGCTGGTCCCAGCATCAGTCTCAGGTGCTAAAAATAGGTCAGTTGATTTGAGCATCAGCCCAGACAGGGGTTGCTTGGTGGATCCCTGTAAGGGTGCATGTGGAAATCTGTCTCACTATTGCCCATCCTTTTACTTAAAAAATAAAAGTAAATCCCCACCAGTTTTATTAGTTATCTCCACTGTATTTAGAATGCTACCATATGTTACCTCATTATATTAACAATACTGGTAATTTCCAGTCTTGAACAATTTGATTTTGGACATGATCTTCAAAACCAGTTTCAAGTGGAAACATTCTTATCTGTAACTAAATGAAAATATGTACTGTAGAGTTGGGATTTTTGTTGCACATAGAGAAATAAATATAAAAGTCATAATAAAATAACTTTTCCATGGAGCACTTTACATTAAAGATTGTGAAGGATAATTCTTTCTGTATTTAAAAACATAGATTATATACCTTCAGTTGATTGAAATTTTAGATTCATAAACTTATAAAAGATATAATTCAAGCACATTAAAATTTATTCACAGTTGCACTCTATTCTTTTTACATAATGCACAAATTTTTTTTTTAATTTTTCAGTTTTGAGGTACTGTTGATATATAACATTATGTAAGTTTAAAGTGTACCAAATATTGACTTAATATACATTGCTTACAAAAATTAGGGGGTATTTTATCACTTCATATTAATTTTGAAATATCCCCTAATTTTGGTGAGCTGTATATGTATATATTATGAAATTGACTAGCACAAAAAGTTTAGTTAGCATTCATCACCTCACTTTTAAGAACTTTTCTCTTAGCAACTTTCAAATATGCAATACAGTATTGTTAATGCAGAGTGTAATCTTTTTTAGTAATACCATATTTCCCCATATATAAGACTCACCTTCATTTTGGGGCCTGAAATTTGGGAAAAAAATGTATTACATCAAGTTATTGAACTCAAATTTTATTCATTATAAAATTCATACAACTCCTCATCACTGTCAAAACTTCTACCCATTAGCTTGTCCTCATCTGTGTCTGATGACGAATCACTGTCTTCATGTATTGCCTCATCCTCAGTTCCAACTATGGCATTTGAAAAGCCACAACCACTGTATAAGACACACCCAGTTTTTAGACACCAAATTTTTTGAAAAAGAGTGTATCTTCTACATGGGGAAATATGGTAAATTTTAAAGGCTTTAAATTTCTGAGAAAATGTGTGTTAACTACACAGTTCCAATATGTATAAAAACAGAACCAAGAGAAAAGTACTATAAAGGTATTTGTGTTTTCTCTTGTGTTTAGTGTTCATTTCCTTTTTTGCATTTCAGAGCTCTTGGAATTAAACAGAACATCAATCTTCCATAGTCCTTTTGGATTTCTTGATCTTCATACAATGCTGCTGGATGAATATCAAGAGAGACTTTTTGTGGGAGGCAAGGATCTTGTGTATTCCCTCGGCTTGGAACAAATCAGCAGCGGCTATAGAGAGGTATGGAAGTATAAAACTATTTCTGGAGGGAAAGAAAAGTGGGGCGGGAGATATCTTCTTGCATAACGGTTACTTGACTTATTTTTTTATTACCTGAGTGGTACTTTTATTGAAAAAATAAAATATTCATTAAAATGATTAATCTCGAGAAAAGTTTTTAAACTGAGAAAATAAGACATTAAACTTTCTGGCACTGATCTCTGTATTTCCAGAAGACTTTCACTTGGTGCATTTGACATTCCTCCTGCAGGATGGCCCTTGTCACCACATTTATTGTCCTGAGACGTGGTCTGGAGCATGCTGACTTTTCAGCAGTCCCTGTAGGCTCTACTAACCCCCAAATTCTAGCTTGAAGGAAGACGGATATGTTATCTCAATGTAGCTAACTCATGTCCTTCTGTTGGTAATGTCACTGATTCGGGTGGAAGCTCCTTAAACAGGGTGGATTAAAGTATAATATTAAAATAGGCAAGTGCCCAACATTTTTGAGGAAAGATTAGCTATGTTAAGAAAAGTAGTTCTTACAGTCTATACTTATGAAGAATTAGACCGTCCTGTTTTTTTCAGGCCCATATCAACCTTACATAAAACGCAGAAATATTTAGACCATATTATTTTTTGTCATAAATGCATGTATTACACAATATATTTTCTTTATAATTGACTTATTTATTTTTATCTTTGTCAAATTGATTGATGTCCACATTTTAAAGTCATTTTTTAAAAGTTGATAATGAAAAGCAACATTCCTTTACCCCTTCCAGTTCCTAATACCTAGAGGAAATCAGTTAAAATTCCTTTGTTCTTTCTTCTGGTACTTATCCCAATATTTCTAAATTAAATTTGCATACTGTGCTCTTGGGTATCATTGATTTTAGACACTCCCTGTTGACTTTCTGTTACGGAAGGTGAGTTCTCTTTTCTGCAGTACTTCTAACTAGGCTCTGTTAGTCTGACCGCTGCTCCAGCAGCCTTCCCATCATCAGTCCCCCATCTCAGTGTAGCTGTACCACAGTACTTAGTTAACTAATAAGTATTTACATTATTATAACTAGGAAAATAGATCATATTTTTATTTCTCCCCTTCTCTCTGCAATTTTCTTATTTTCCTAGAATTACATATTATCCCATTTTTTTGCTTAGATTTTTATATTACTTTCACTAATTTTTTACCAAACACTCTACCAGAGTCTTCATACTCCTCTCAATATAGTGAAACACATCAGTTCAAAGTTTTTTGGTATTTAAGTGAGAGATGGATACCCTTTCTCTCTTCAACCTGGAGTTTAACTTCACCATTTCCTTGAGCACCCGCTTGATCTCCAGCTTATATAGAACCTGTGCCTTCAATTTTAGGGCTTATTCTGACATTTTACCAAAACATCTTTTAGTACTTTCTTGAAGAAAGAGTCAAAGTAAAAATATTGAATTCATATATATATAAGTTTTATTTCATTAAACATTTTTCTTCTTGCTTTTACAGATTATAGGTTGGAGGGAAGTATCAACTCAGAGTTGCTTCACTTTAGTTGTTTATTAGTTGCTTGTCCTATGTGTTTTCACGAGGCAAGCCCAGGGTTTCAAATTGACAACCTCAGCACTCCAGGTGAACAATTTAGCCACTGAGCCATTACAGGCCAGGAGAGTTTTATATCTTTGAAAATAATATTATTTAAACTTCAAACATAATTAATAGATGGATATAAAATTCTAGAATGAAGATCATTTTTTTCAGAATTTTGAAACTGTTGCTTCACTGTATTTAAATTTTTGGTATAGCAGCTAAGAAGACTAATTTCAAAATTTTGTATATAACCTGTGTCCTGCCACCCTATTCCTCTAATGCTGACCCCATGAGCCTCTGTATTTGAATTTTTCCAATGTATTTTTTTTTTTACAAGAGAGACAGAGAGAGGGACAGATAGGGAGAGACAGACAGGAAGGGGAGATGAGAAGCATCAATTCTTCATTGTGGCTCCTTAGTCTCCTTAGTTGATCATTGATAACTTTCTCATATGTGCCTTGACTGAGGATGGGTGGGCAACAGCCAAGCCAGTGACCCCTTGCTCAAGCCAGCAGCTTTGGGCTTCAAGCCAGTGACCTTTGGGTTCAAGTTAGTAACCATGTGGTTATATCTATGATCCCATGCTCAAACCAGCAATGCTGTGCTCCAGCTGGTGAGCCTGTACTCAAGCCTGCAACCTCAAGGCTTCATCCTTGAGTCTTCTGCATCCCAATCCCATGCTCTAACCACTGTGCAACCACCTGGTCAGCCCATTATTTCTTAAATTTGATCTTTTTTTCATCCACTGTGTGGTCTTCTATGGGGGCATCCCCATGGCCTTCAGCTTTGGAAAGTATTAATTTTTTCTTTGACATTTTTCTTCTCTTCATTTTTTTCTTGACTCTCTTTCTAGGGTTCCATAAGTCAGTGTTTTTTTAAAATCCTTTTTAAAATTTTTTACTTTTTTCAATTATAGTTGACATTTAATATTATTTTGTATTAGTTCAGGTATACAACATAATCAGACTTTTTTTCTCAATTGCCTGGCCTCACTGTTTATCATATAGACTTTGAACCATTTCTCCTGATTTCACCCCCTTGCTGTTCTCAGAGGAACCCTAAAAAACTTTCAGTTTCTCAGAATTTTGAATTTCTTTTCATGAATCAGCTTGCTTAGTGACTCCCTTCACCTCCCAGGACTGAGAGACAGCTTTTCCAGTGTGCAAAGCCAGTCAACACTTGCCCATGTTTTGTAGAACTTCCAAGATGTTACTGATATTTCTTTGGCAACTCTACCTAAGTTCTGTATGTGCCTTTTGGGTTAAGTCTCTTCACTTTCATTTTAAGAGTTGCAGGATAGAGTAGGAGCACATACTGGCCTTCTCTCTCTTTCCTTTTATTCTATCATCTTTAATTTTATTTTCTCTGTAGTTCTCAAAAGAGATGATTGAGCTCTCCTTTCTTTCTTTTTACACAAAACACATACACACAAAGTCCTCACTTAACACTGTCAGTAAGTTCTTGGAACTGTGGAGAAAAGACATGTAATGAAACCAGTTTTACTATAGGCTAATTAATTGTTGTAACCAATAGTTAAGTTCCTGTGGCATCTCACCAACATATAATGAAATGGTATTATTTGAAGACCACTCGTGTGTGTGTGTGTGTGTACACCCAGAAGATATGCACCAAAGGATCTGACATCCACAAGATTAAGAATCTGCATTAGGGAAGTAGTTCATATGTATCTATTATACACACACACGCACATACAGATGAATATACACCATGTCTCTAAGACCATCAATGACCTTCTTCCAGTCAAATTCTGTGTATTTTTCTCTCCTTTTCTTTTTCTTACTAACTATGGTTTTGACCATGTGGCTTTCTTCTTTTTCTCTCAGATATCTACATGCTCTGAGTTTCTGGGAAGGAATATCAAACTAGGGCTCATAAATATGGGGGCCACAGAATAATCTTTGTTTTGGACTAAATTATGTCGCCCTCAAATTCCAATATTTAAGCCCCAACTCCCAGTATCTCAGAATATAACTATATTTGGAGATAGGACCTTTAAAGACATGACTTAGTTAAAATGAACCCATTAGTATGGGCCCTAATTTCGTCTGACTGGTGTCTTTATAAAGAGAGGACATTTTGGCACACAAAAGGACATCAGGCCAGTTAGATCAGTTGGTTAGAGTGTTGTCCCGATATGTCAAGGTAGCAGTTTTGATCTTTGGTCAGATGCATACAAGAATCAACCAATTACTGCATGAATAAGTGGAGCAATGGATCCATCTTTCTCTCTCTGTCCCTTTTTTTTTCTATCCCTCCCTCTTTCTCCCTCCTCTGTCTCTCACAAATTATGATTAATAATGAAAGATATCAGGGAGGTACAGCCACAAAGGCAATACCATCTGAGAAGGTAGCCATTTGCAAGTTGTGAGAAGTCTCCAAAGAAATCAGTCCTGCTAATACCTTACTTAGCCTTGGCCTTCTAGCCTTCAGGACAAAATTAGTTTCTGTTGTTTAATCCACCCAGTCTGTGGTATTTTGTTACAACAATTCAACAACCTAATACATTCTCCATGTTAGAATTATGAGTATGTGAATGTTGACAGATCCTTCAAGGGATCTGACATCCAGAAGATTAAGAATCTGCATTAAGGAAGTAGTTCCTGGATCAGGATCATGTAGCTCTCTTAGAGTGGGTTCCTAGAGTCCACATGTGTAATAAGCTTTCAGGATGTACAAAAAATCTCAACAATTTTCTTGAGCTGTTTTTTCCTGTGTGGAACAAAAACCAAGAGATAGCAGCTTTCCACTCTGATATTGTTCCCTGTTAGACTGGAGGAAATTGAATTGCCTACTTATTCTCCTTTATTGTTTTGGCCTAATTATACCTTCAGGCCTTTAATGCTGGAAAGACCAGCTTTTATGGAGGAAATAACCTGTGAAACTACATAAAGGTAAGAGATCTGAAGAGTGATGAGGTTTTATGAACTGCATGTTAGGGAGTTAAATATAAAATAGTGTGTGGCATTGAAGCTTCAGGGTGCCATCAGCAAGGATATAGCCACCCAGATCATTAACTTGAATAACTTTCTTGCACTCTAGGGTAAATCCTCATTTTGTGGTGCCTGAAGTATATATGATTTGGCAGACCTATACAGGGCCTTTCAAACTTATAAATTTCAAAATAGCAAGGCCCTTCCGAGAGCCATGAAAGAGTAGGTGCCTGTAAGGAGTCCTGAAGCTTGAGCTTTGGGACTATTCAATAAACTATAGATATTTATAATGTAATGGAAAAGATATATATATATATATATATAGCCATATAGAAATCAATTTCATAAATAGCATATAACTCAATTAAGGTCCAAATAAAATGTAGTTTCCTGGCAGAGATGTAATTTATGTTGGGTTTTGAATGATAGTTGGAATTTTGATTCAGACAAATTGGTAGTGGGAATAGAATGAGTGAGGGGGAAGAAGGACAGACATTTTTGAGCAGTTTGAAATAATGACTAAGATCCTCGGCTGAAGTAAGCAGGTAAAGTGAGGGCCTGAGGTGGGGACAGGGTGCAGAGGGAGAGTTAGGGTGCAAGTGTGGTGGAGACCATATCCTGAAGAATAATGCCTGCTATGCTGTTAAAATTGATCTTCTAGGCCAGTGGTCCCCAATCTTTTTTGGGCCATAGACCAGTTTAATGTCAAAATATTTTCACGGACCGGCCTTTAGGGTGGGATGGATAAATGCACAAAATAAAATTATGCGACCGGCGTAAAAACTGTGGTATTTTTAAATATAATTGTCGAACTTAAGAGACAAGCGTCAAGAGTGAGTCTTAGATGGATGTAACAGAGGGAATCTGGTCATTTTTCAAAAATAAAACATCGTTCAGACTTAAATATAAATAAAACAGAAATAATATAAGTTATTTATTCTCTCTCTCTGCGGACCCCTACGGTCTGCGGCCCAGGGGTGAGGGCCCGCTGCTCTAGGCAATGCAGGAGCCAGTGGGAAGTCCCCTCCCGGGGGTGGGGGCCCGCTGCTCTAGGCAATGCAGGAGCCAGGGGAAAGTCCCAGCCAGGGGTGGTGGCCCGCTGCTCTAGGCAATGCAGGAGCCAGTGGGAGGTCCCGAATGGGTGCAAAACAGAATTAGGTTGTCCTTCACTGTGATTGTTTTAGCAGCAGCTTGTTTGGTAAGTGGGAGGAAGAGGTAAACAGAGCCTTGAAGCGAGGCAGCATTAGAATTGAAAGCCAAGTCCGTCTCTCTTAGCAACCTATGCTTTTTCCACCATAACATTATTGAGAACCAGGTTACTGCTTTGGTGTAAACTTTGTGCCTCCCAAACCCGTCTTCAGGGTACCATTAGTTCTGCCTTTTGCTATGAGGTCTTTCTTTCCTCTTGGTCCTTATTCCCTTCTACGTGTCTGCACTCTACCGTAGTAATGGTTAACAAACTAGTTGAACAGTTAGAGTTAGATGTTGGTAGTAGTGGTAGACAAAATCATTAATTAGTGAGAGAAGGAATAGAATCCTTTTTATTTACATGTGACAAAGGTTGAAAGCCCAGATGTTCAATTATTCAACCACTGATAAGAGATTAGCTGGTCTGTGTTCTGTCTATATAGCCCCTTGCTGTCCATGCACATTTGAGAATTCCTAAGACTTTCTAAAAACAAATCTAAGTTATTTACTAGTTTGAGGTATAAAATTGTTTTTATTCCACAAAGAAAACAAAAGTGGATGTTTGTTTACTTAAGCTATATTTTATAGAACTTCATAGAATATTCCATATTTAATAATGAACTTTTTAAAACAGACTTTCATCCATACTTTTTCTGTTTTTAAATTTCACCTTTTTTCCCCTACAATTACTCTTGCCATTATTATTTTAAGTTAAAAATTATACTACTTAATTTGAGTATCTGTAGATATAGCTGTGTTAAATACTTGTTTATAAAATATTTATACTTTCTCATTTATTCAATTTGATTGCATCAAAGGTAAAAAACATTCTCATATTTTAGAATTTAATTTTTTCTTGAATGAGAGAAAGGCTTTAAACTAATTTGTATATAAGTAGAATATGGTTTACACTAATGATAACAATTAAATTTTACCCATTAAAAGGGCATGTGTCTGGCCAATAGTATTTGTGTAATTAAAATATTGTTCTAATTCATATGTTTTGATGTATAAACATTTAAGTACAAATCATGTCTTCAGTCTAAAAAGTTGTATTTCTGGCATATAAACTGCTTGAATAATTATAGGCATTATAATTAAGTATAAAAGCATAAATACTGAGAAAGATAATATGTGTCAGATTAAAGATAACCTTTTATAAACCATTAGGACTTTTAATTTGTTACATTTTAAATATATTCTCTTATTATACAATTGTACCCCTGAAATCTATATAATTTTATTAATTAATATCACCCCAATAAATTCAATTAAAAATCATAAAATAAGCCTGACCTGTGGTGGCACAGTGGATAAAGCATCGACCTGGAAATGCTGAGGTCGCCGGTTTGAAACCCTGGGCTTGCCTGGTCAAGGCACATATGGGAGTTGATGCTTCCAGCTCCTCCCCACCTTCTCTCTCTCCGTCTCTGTCTCTCTCTCCCCCTTTCTCTCTCCTTTCTAAAAATGAATAAAAAATAAATTTAAAAAAATCATAAAATAAAATGTAATCTCTTGATTTTAAAGGTATTTATAGGACATAATATATACATTTGTGGGTACTGGTACTGTACATAAAGGTAAAAATATAGAATGAAAAACTAAAATATAAACAATTTTTATTAGAATAATAAAATTAGGAAAAGACTATTAGATGACATTATAATAGTGTCTTAGTCACTTAAATATATTCAATGAGAAGACATTTATATTAACTGAATAATTTTATTAAATATAAAATGAAATAATCTTTAGACAATGAAATTATTTCTTCTTTGTTCATTTGTGCTTGCTCTACTAAATTTCTGCATGTCATAACTTGTAACACTAAGTTGTTACATCATTAATTTGGTATAATTATGTGACTCTATAGGGAGTCCAGAAAAAATTACTTTGTAATTTAATTTTAGTTTTATTTTAGTTTTGTCTTTGAGATATGCAAGAATAGTAAATGGCCTCTTACTATGCATTGAAACAATTATATTATATTGTAAGTTTTATGATGAAATAAATGATGTGTATTTAACCTTTGGCTTTTTGTACCTTTTTGTAGCAGAGAATATGGAAATATCATTACACCCTGTGGTTTAATTGCTTTTAAAAAGGTTTTGTGCAGAACAAATAGGTTATTTTATAGATTTTGTTGATGCTAAACTCGGGAGCAGAACCAAAAGACATTTGACTGCCAAAAGAAATGAAGAAAATCACTTTCCTTACTACCTTTCCTTACTAACGTTTGTACGTGATAGTTTTAAAATAACTTTCAATTCCAGTGAGGTCTTTCTCTGTCATTTTTTCTCACCGGAGGGAACATTGAATGCAATCCTGAGCCTGTTAGATGTTATTTTAAACAAACCAAACTAATACAACAACAAAATCCGTGTAAACCTATAATTACATTGTTCCTTCAGAGAGTTCCATTGTGTTGGACTTCACAGTGGTGAGTGTGCATAATTTAATCTTCTACCTCTCTAGCTTTCATCTACCTAAATTTATCTGGTTAAGATCCTGTTCTCTGCCCTCAGAAATCCTACCAGTCTTTCAAAGCATAGATTATTGCTAAAATCCTACAGGATTTCCTTCTTGATTAAACTAGAAATTACTTTCTTCATTCATTTGACACTGATTACAGCATTTTCATTTCAGTGAATCTTATTTCTCAAACTTTTCTGTAATCTTTTTTAGTGAACTGACTTTTCAGAGACTGTTATAAAGTTATATGGATTAATATAATTAATCAAGTAGACATGGGATAAGCAGTGACTGCATTTGAGGCACTGTGCCAGGTAGACATTGCTGGAGTTACAGCAGTGAGCCAGCGCCTTGCCCTCTGTGACTTCCAGTCTAATAAGAGAGCAAAGCGTAAGTACACAAAGCATTGGAGCCCTAGGTAGGCAAAGTAAGAAAAACAATATAGAGAATCAAAGAGGGAGAAAAATATTATCAGGACAGGCTTTATTGTGAAACACTTTGTAAAATGTGCCTGAAAGAGTGATTTTGTTCGGCCTAGTACAGTTGTCATTATTAGGTCTGCTGCTGAAACTACACATTCTGACAATCCTAGAAAAGCCATTTATTTCTTCACCATCATGTTACATATTATCTTTCGTTTCTGTCAGGAACTGTGAAGCATCTGAGATTTTATCTCTCTTTCAAGACAAGTTAGCCTGTCACAATTTCACAGATGCTGGCAGAAGACTGGAGACTCCCTGGTCAGAGGAAAAGAACTTTATTACTTGCAGCACAGCATGTGGCATGAGCTTTTTGTTCCCCCTCAAATGCCACAGGGCATGAGGCTTCCTGGCCTAGGTAGATGCTACACAAACAGTGAATATGTGTTACAGCCAATTAACCAACCTCGGCATAGAAAAATCCCAATCTTATAAGGGGTCTGCTAGCAAACCTGTCCAACCTTTGCCCAGAGGGAGACATTACCTTTATTATCCTGGTCAGGAAACAAATTTTTCATTTGCCATGGAAGGAGATTCTATCTTTATCTTCCAAGGCTGTTTGAAACGATGGCGTGGAACAAAAGCTGTCCTTAGATGTGTAGATATGCTAGAGCAGGGGTCCCCAAACTACGGCCCGCCCGCGGCCGCATGTGGCCCCCTGAGGCCATTTATCCGGCCCCCACTGCACTTCCAGAAGAGGCATCTCTTTCATTGGTGGTCAGTGAGAGGAGCATAGTTCCCATTGAAATACTGATCAGTTTGTTGATTTAAATTTACTTGTTCTTTATTTTAAATATTGTATGTGTTCCCGTTTTGTTTTTTTACTTTAAAATAAGATATGTGCAGTGTGCATAGGGATTTGTTCATAGTTTTTTTATAGTCTGGCCCTCCAACGGTCTGAGGGACAGTGAACTGGCCCCCTGTGTAAAAAGTTTGGGGACCCCTGTGCTAGAGAATGGTCCTCACACAGTGTGTTTAAATAGTCCTGGAAATGATCATTGTGAAGCAATGATTTAGGAGAATATATGATTATATGTTGAGGCGGTTTATTGGCCTGGATACTATTTTATTATTGAAAACCTGAACTTGGTATGTTTTTCCAAAGAATTGGTTAAGTTATCTAATATATTGAAATTGTAGAAATATAGCTTTACAATTTATTTTCATAATGATGAAAAATGAATAAGAAAGTATGCTAATATTCTAAGAAAAAGAGACCTGCATTTCCTAAGTTAAGGATGTTAAGACTATAAAGCATTACTCTGAATTACAGATGAGGTGTTCTCTAATTTATTCATAGCAGTAAATGAATTAGTCATGAAAATCTTTACAATGATAGATGATACTAAAATGAGTTGATATTTTCTTTAGACACACACACGTTTCTCTAGCATATCCTTATGAATAATTTATGTATCCACAGTAAAATCATAATTTCAAAACCAAACTGAATCTCAAGTTAGAATGCATTTTTAAACTATCTGAGAAAATCTATTCATTGGTGCAAGATTTTTTCCCCAAATAATGGATCAGTAAAGTTACTGAATTCTACAGCGTTACTTCCAGCACCCCTACTCTATGATGGTGTGAGTGGGTGTCCTCAAGCTGATGCAAAGCTTCCCCTGAACCTGACTTGGTTGTATTTATGTGATATTTTTCCTGGATCATCCATGATCCAATGATGGATTCACTGCTACAATAAGAAAATTGATTCTAGGATTTTATACATGGATTTGGCTCTTTAGTTGATTTTTTTTTATATCCTTTTTTCTTTGTTGTTTTTCTGTCACAACATAAATATAAAAGCTCATGTGTTTTTGTTTAAACGTTTATATATATACACTGCACTACAAAAGATAAAGAACATTTAATGCTGAATATTAGTAATTTGGAGGGCCTGCTACACAAATAAGAACATAAAAATAACATTATATGCCTATAAGTGAAACCAAAGAGTGCTTACTTCTATGATAATAAAAATACCGTATTTTTCACTCCATAAGACGCACTCCCCCCCCCCCAAGTGGAGGGGAAAATGCGGCGTGTCTTATGGAGCGAAAAATACGGTATTTTATTAAATATTTTAACACACCATTTGGTTCAGAATATTTTTTTTTTCTTATTTTTCTCCTTAAAACCTTAGGTGTGTCTTATGGTCAGGAATGAAAAATACAGTAATTGTATAAGGATTATCATAATAAAATGCTATTGTACTCACTCTTATAAATTCCCAATATTTTTCATGTATAAGGGACTGGATTTGGCTACATAACATGTAAGATAAATGACAAGCCTCTTCTACTTCTAACACGTAAGTGCCTAACCTGATACAGCGCAGGCGCGCCTGCTGCCACATCATCCCACAGAAACTGGGAGGGTTCCCTTTAATTTGGTGCAGATTCCACATTTCTATCGTCTTTTGATGCTTTCCTGTGACCAGTCAAAAGTGTACCATGGCTTTACGGACACATTGTATATAGGGCAGAGCTTTTCTTAAAAAGCTTAAATCTTGATCATATTGGTATTCAAACATCTATATCAGATTTCAAAAACTAAAATGCCTTCGGGGGCCAGTCAGGGAGAAGTCTGAAGCAAATCAACTTGTCTGTCCCATTGAAAGAAGACTTAGATTTACAGTGCCACAGGAATGTCGCCACACAGGAATGCAAGCCTGTCGCCCATCTTCACATTTCTCTAGAAAAACTGGAAATGTGGAATTATATGCAAAATTTCTTAGTTTTGAATGCTGAGCACTAGTTAAAAAATAATTAAAAGTTTTCTCACTAAATAAAATATACCTTTAATCAGCAGCATCTTACATGTTGTTTGATAACTGTAATGTCCTTCCAGACCAGCAGAACACAGGAAGGGATGGTGGTGGATAGAGGGGAAGGAGATATCAGGCAGAGATAATTGGGAGCCAACAAATCCCTACGGGAGAAGAGTCAGGGATACTGGCACAGGCTGGCGGTAGAGCCTTCTGACAGTAAACTTGGACACTGAGTACTAGGCAGCTGCACGTGAACCCTTCTCAATCTAGGGCTCTTAAGCATCCTGAGGAGGAGAAAGCTATTTTTAGAAATAGTATCTTGAGAGTCCCAGGCTACTCTACTGGGAAATTTCTGTTCCTTCACCAAATGTTGACTTGAAAATAGGAAGTAATTGCCTACATACAGAAGGAAACCCCAAAAATATTGATGTCACGTGGTTCAAAGTGGCCATCAGGGAAAGAGAGGGAGAGAGAACATTTTAGGAATTCCTCAGATCAGTGCACATGGATCTAAGATACAGATGTTTGGAGGCAATGAAGAAAAACTAAAAGGTGTTCTGCTGAGAGCCAACATCCTTCAGAGTAGAACCCCTTGTCACCTGGCTAGCAGAAATGGCGAAGATGATCTGTTAGCATTGAGTAGAAGCTCCGTGGGACTCAGAAACACAATAAGGGGCTTATTGAAGTGTTTCAGTCTCGTAGGGTAGAGTGATTGATCCAGAAGATGCCCTGTTAATCTATTGAACTGTTGACTAGGAGGCCTAAGCAGCTGGGCACAGGAAACATTTGGGAGCATAGCAGTTACTCCAGTTACTTAAATGGATCATATGCCTTGGTTCCAACCCATGAGTCTACTCTGCATTGTGGGTTTGGACAGAGAGATATCCAATTTTGTGAGGAAGTTCCCAAATAATATTCCTTCTTTGCTAAAGCTGTGGTATGTGTTAGGTCACCAAGGAGGATACTCAAGGCCTGATGAGTTTTAAAAGAAATTTAGTTATGCAGCTGTCAACAGGTGAGCTGAGACCCTAGTGGCATCAGCAGTGAGAGGAAGAGAAGCTATAGCACAGGGGTTGGGAAACTATGGCTCGCGAGCCAGATGTGGCTCTTTTGATGGCTGCATCTGGCTCACAGACAAATCTTTAATAAAAATAATAATAATAACGTTAAAAATATTAAACATTCTCATGTATTACAGTCCATTCATTTCCTACTGCTCATATTCATGGTTGCGGGTGGCTGGAGCCAATCACAGCTGTCCTCCGGGACAACACCAAATTTTTATTAGATAATGCATAATGTAAACAGGTCATTGTGAAGTCAGGAAGTAAATTTCCCTCCTTTTAATCAAGTAGTCAGCTAGCTAATTGCAGAAACCCTTTTGATGAAGAAATAGCAAAAAGAAAAAAAGATGAGGAATATCGTACTTTTCAGCAGGAATGGACAGAGGAATTCGCCTTTGTGGAGAAAGCAGGTTCTGCAGTGTGTCTAATATGCAATGATAAAATTGCATCAATGAAATAGTCAAATATAAAGTGGCATTTTGGCACATGCCATACTACATTTGCATCGAAATATCCAGCGAGGGACAGCAGGAAGAAAGCATGTCAAGAGCTACTGTGCAGAGTGCAAGCTAGTCAGCAGGAACTTCTTGTTTGGACCCAATAAGGTGACTGGAATTCGGCTAGCTTTGCTGGTGCTTTAGCAACTGTGAGAAACGGAAAGCCATTCCCAGATGGAGAGTATGCCAAAACATTCATGCTTGATGATGCCAATGAATTTTTGATGACTTTTCGGATAAAGACAAGATAATCAAATGAATAAAAGACATGCCTCTGTTGGCAAGAACTGTTCACGATCATACCATCATGATGGCAAATCAAATTGAGCAACACAAGTGAAGAACATAAATGCAGCACCATTCTTTTCTCTCACTTTGGGTGAATCAACAGACATAAGCCTTTTATCCCAGTTCAGCGTGATTGTAAGGTATGCTGTCGGTGACACACTACATGAGGAAAGTCTTGCTGTTTTGCCTATGAAAGAGAACAAGAGGGGAGGATTTATTCTAGTCTTTCACTGAGTTTGCTAAAGAAAATAATCTACCAATGGATAAACTTATTTCAGTGTATACTGATGGTGCTGCATGCATGGTGGGGAAAAACAGAGGATTCGTAGCGCTTCTTCATGAATATGAAAAGAAACCAATCCTAAGTTTTCACTGCATCCTACATCAGGAGGCATTTTGTGCTCAGATGTGTGGTGAGCAGCTTGGTGAGGTGATGTTGCTGGTCATTGGGGTGGTCAACTTTATTGTTGCCCGAGTTTTAAATGATCACCAGTTTAAAACACTGCTGGATGAAGTTGGGAATAATTATCCTGGTCTGCTTCTGCACAGCAATGTGCATTGGTTTTCAAGAGGGAAGGTGCTCAGCCATTTTGCGGCTTGTCAGGGTGAAATCCGGACTTTTGTTGAAATCAAAAACGTTGAGCATCCTGAGTTAGCTAACATTGAGTGGCTCCTGAAGTTCTACTATCTCGTGAACATGACTGATCACGTGAGCCAGCTCAATGTGAAAATGCAAGGCATTGGAAATACAGTCTTATCCCTTCAACAAGCAGTGTTTGCATTTGAAAACAAGCTGGAACTCTTCATCGCCAACATTGAAACAGGTCGTTTACTACACTTTGAGAAACTGGGAGAGTCGGCCTGACCTGTGGTGGCGCAGTGGGATAAAGCGTCGACCTGGAACACTGAGGTCGCCAGTTCGAAACCTTGGGCTTGCCTGGTCAAGGCACATATGGGAGTTGATGCTTCCTGCTCCTCCCCCTTCTCTCTCTCTCTGTCTCTCTCTCTCACTCCTCTCTCTCTAAAAAAATCAATAAATAAAAATTAAAAAAAAATGGAACTGCTTTTTTTTTTTAAAAAAAGAAAAACTGGGAGAGTTTAAAGATGCATGCACAGCAAGTGACCCTGCTCAACATCTTGATCTCCAGCAGCTAGCGGGCTTCACATCTAATCTCCTGCAGTCATTCAAAGTGCACTTTGGAGAATTTCGTGAGCTCACTTGTCTTTTTAAGTTCATCACCTGTCCACACCAGTGTGCAGTGGACAGCGACAACCTGAGTTACATCCCCTGTCTCTCTGTCAGAGTTTTGAGCTACACGCTGCTGACCTGAACTTATTTACCCTCAGACATGTGAGTAAATAAGTTCAAGTCACTGAATGAAGATTTAGAAAGACTTGCATGACAGCAAGCAGAGTTGGCGAGTAAACACAAGTGGGGAGAAATGAAAAAACTTCAACCTGCAGACCAGCTGATTGTCAAAATTTGGAACGCGCTTCCCGTCACATACCACACACTGCAGCATGTGAGTATTGCTGTACTGACAATGTTTGGCTCTGCGTATGCATGTGAGCAGTCTTTCTCACATCTAAAGAACCTTTAGACCAACCTACGATCAAGATTAAAGGATGGAAGTCTCAACGCCTGCATGAAGCTTAACCTCACCACATATCAAACAGACTACAAAGCCATCAGCAAAACCATGCAGCACCAGAAGTTGCATTAATGGTAAGAAGTACTTTATTCATCATTGGTTAGCAATAGTATAACAACGTTATTAAAAAGAATTCAGAGACTTATTGTACTTTAAAAGTGTTGGTCTTACATAAAATGCACACATTTACTTGTATTTAGTGTTAAACATATTGTATGGCTTTCACGGAATTACATTTTAAAATATGTGGCGTTCATGGCTCTCTCAGCCAAAAAGGTTCCCGACCCCTGCCATAGCCCATATAGGACAGGACAGGGTGTGGTGGTGTTTCCTGCCACAGGCTGAAAACTTTTGTTACCTGTGGCAGTTAATTAATGGAGGAGGTGGTGATTAATGACTAAGTAACAGAATTTTCAGGTAAGTGATGGGAGGTGACTAACTGGCAGGATGTCTGAGGGTCAGGTGGAGGTAAGGTATCAATCAGGATTGCTTAGGTGAGAGTTATAGGAACTGCCCTAGCGCTGAACCACCTAAAATTCAACCTGGCTAGTTGAGGCTGTTAGTAAGGGGTCCTGGTCCTGAATCTAACCATATGGACTAAATTAAATGTTGAATCTAAAGTGCTCAGGACAAATCTAGAAAGCTAGTATTATCAAGTGTCAGTGAAGATTGCTGTTGGAAGGTATACACGTCACCATTCTAGAGAGCTATCTGGCACTGCATTCAGGCTGAATATGACCTAGTGATTCTGCTTCTGGTTATATCACAGTGGTATTCTCATACAGATCTCAAAAGGACATGTACAAAGATGTACTCGTGTTTTCTATGGTACAGATTTGTAGCCATCTGCGTGTCTATCACTGGGAGATAGATAAAAGGTATGGCAGGATCTGTACCTTGACTATCACAAAGCAACTGGAAACAACAGACTATATGTATACATAGAACTGTGTATAGCAATTTTTAAAAACTAGTTTTAATGAGTAAGACTGTAAGGTATTTTTCCCTGCCGAGAAGAAAGGAAGGGGCCGGAGCCACGAAGTGTGGAATAACAAAAGGCTTTATTGAGTACAGAGCACGCATCCGCCCAGTGAGGTTCCCTGGCCCCAAGGAAAGATGGAGGCCAGGGAAGTCGCAAGGGGTGACCCATTTGGGAGATATTTAAAGGGTCCCTAGGGTGGTCGAGCTAATATGACGTGGTGAAATCTCACTGGCTGGCAGACCGTTGCTTTTTTCCACGGGGTTCCTGCAAAGTTTCTTTTGGTGAGCTTGGTTGTGGGTGGGCCCAGCCAAAGTTCACGGGTCTGGCCTTTCCCCATTATCCACCAACCTTACAAAGACTACATAAATTTTAAAATGTGCACAGAAAGTAATATATATATATATAGTTTTTTCTTTTTTCTTTTTTTTTTTTTTGAGAGACAGAGAGGAAGGAGAGGGGGAGGGGTGGAGGAGCAGATGGGCGCTTCTCCTGTGTGCCCTGGCCGGGAATCAAACCTGGGACCTCTGCACGCCAGGCCGATGCTCTACCACTTAGCCAACCGGCCAGGGCCAAGTAATATATATATTTTACATGAATATATGAAAACAAAATTGCCTGACAACAGTTTACAATGATCGCCCCTTGGAGGGATGACAACAGAACATGGAGGAGGGAGGGGGAGGAAATAAATAAGAGAAGAACCTTCAAGACCAGTGAGAATTATGAGCTATGCACTGAGTAGTGTGGCAAACACAGACCTTTTCACATGAGTTTATTATGAAAGAAAGGAAAACTAAAAGTTTTTTCCACATTATCTGGCACATGGTATAATTAATTCTGTAGTTTAAGGAAAAAGCAGAACAGAAGCAGTCTGAGAAAAGAAAATGATAATGAAGTTTTCTTTCATTAAAAATACTCTTCACAGTCAGAAATCTAGCATCAGATAACAACTATTGAGTGATTTCTGCCGGTGACCACAGCAACGTGCTAGGTACAACTGAAGATAAAAGAAGAAATAATTGATGTATTTTCTCTCTTTAAAGAAGAAAGCAATAAACATGATATATAGTGAAAAATACCTGAAATCCAGTGGGAATCTGGTCGAGCTAATGTTTTAATAATTAAAGACTTTCATGTGGTGTATTATTAGGTGATACATTATAAATAAGCACTTCAAGAGCCATTAATCCTTTAATCCTTTCATGCAGAAACTGTTCCTGAGGCCAGCACACACCAAGTTCTGTGCTATGTGGTAAAAATAAAAAGGGCCTGACAAGGTCATGCCAGACTTAAAGGGACAGAGAGGTTCAGGAGACAGACTAGACCGCAGAGCTTACGTAATGTGGGTTAAATACAGAGAAGAGCTCCTTCAAGTGTGCGCAGCCTGCAAAGGGCTGAGACTTGAGGGGAGCCTTCAAACAGTTTTTCACCAAGGTTTAGCATGCTTGGAATCTCAGAGATAGGTGTCTTAATTATGCCAATAACGATGTAAAAAAGATAGTCTCGTTTTATCCTTTCAGAAAATAGAAACAAAATGTATTCAATTGCAGAAAAAAAATGAAATGGTTTTTCAGTGTGGTTTGTTTTTATATGCAGTTGCATAACAGTACATTATTTTTTATTTTAGATACACTGGCCTAGCACAGCACTAAAAATAGAAGAATGCATAATGAAAGGAAAAGATGCAGTAAGTATTTATTCATTGTAAATTATCAAATCGTCAGTGATATCTCTTACCTATCACAACGAACCGAATCCCTAACTTTTTATTTGCTTTAAAAGCCATATATGTAATTTATTTTAGGAATATATATATAATATACATGTATATGTTATATATATATATAATTATTTAAAAATTAATTTCAACATAGAGTCAGAGTAAAGGAAGCTAAGATGCCATCCAGAATTCGTTTTTTATTTTATTATATTTTAATAAACTCAGATTTATAAATTCCTTATACTAATGTTTTCTTCCTGTTCATTTGGGAATAAAACAATTGTAAGTAATTTTTTAATTCAAGGAAGAGTTAAGCACACTCTGAGATTTCATTTCACTTTACCTAGTAAATTAGAATCACATAGAAACAAAAGGAAAAAGAAGAAAAAGTTTGTAAGAAGAAGGCAAAAGCAGTAAACATGCCTGACATATTCCACAGTTGTTGTTTTTTTTATACTAATTTTATTTTTTTAATGGGGCAACATCAATAAATCAGGATACATATATTCAAAGATAACATGTCCAGGTTATCTTGTCGTTCAATTATGTTGCATACCCATCACCCAAAGTCAGATTGTCCTCTGTCACCTTCTATCTAGTTTTCTTGGTGCCCCTCCTCCTCCCCCTTTCCCTGTCCCTCTCCCCCCTCCCCTCATAACCACCACACTTTTATCAATGTCTCTTAGTATCACTTTTATGTCCCACCTACGTATGGAATAATGCAGTTCCTGGTTTTTTCTGATTTACATACTTCACTTTGTTAATGTTATCAAGATCCCACCATTTTGCTGTAAATGATCTGATGTGATCATTTCCTATGGCTGAGTAGTATTCCATAGTGTATATGTGCCACATCTTCTTTATCCAGTCATCTATTGACGGGCTTTTTGATTGTTTCCATGTCCTGGCCACTGTGAACAATACTGCAATAAACATGGGGCTGCATGTGTCTTTACGTATCAATGTTTCTGAGTTTATGGGGTATATACCCAGTAGAGGGATTGCTGGGTCATAAGGTAGTTCTATTTTCAGTTTTTTGAGGAACCACCATACTTTCTTCCATAATGGTTGTACTACTTTACATTCCCACCAACAGTGTATGAGGGTTCCTTTTCCTCCACAGCCTCTCCAACATTTGCTATTACCTGTCTTGTTAATAATAGCTAATCTAACAGGTGTGAGGTGGTACCTGATTGTAGTTTTGATTTGCATTTCTCTAATAACTAAAGAAGATGAGCATCTTTTCATATATCTGTTGGCCATTTGTATTTCTTCCTGGGAGAAGTGTCTGTTCATGTCCTTTTCCCATTTTTTTATTGGATTGTTTGTTTGTTTGTTGTTGAGTTTTATGAGTTCTTTGTATATTTTGGATATTAGGCCCTTTATTTTGAAAATATTTCCCATTTAGTTGGCTGTCTGTTTATTTTGTTATCAGTTTCTCTTGCTGAGCAAAAACTTCTTAGTCTGATGTAGTCCCATTCATTCATTTTTGCCTTCACTTTTCTTGCCTTTGGAGTCAAATTCATAAAATGCTCTTTAAAACCCAGGTCCATGAGTTGAGTACCTATGTCTTCTTCTATGTACTTAATTGTTTCAGGTCTTATGTTTAGATCTTTGATCCATTTTGAGTTAATTTTTGTACAGAGGGAGAGACTGTAGTCCAGTTTCATTCTTTTGCATGTGGCTTTCCAATTTTCCCAGCACCATTTATTGAAGAGGCTTTCTTTTCTCCATTGTGTGCTGTTGACCCTTTTATCAAAAGTTATTTGACTATATATATGTGGTTTTATTTCTGGGTTTTCTATTCTGTTCCATTGTTCTGAGTGTCTATTTTTCTGCCAATACCATGCTGTTTTGATTGTCGTGGCCCTATAATAGAGTTTGAAGTCAGGTATTGTAATGCTCCCAGCTTCATTCTTTTTCTTTAGGATTGCTTTGTCTATTTGGGGTTTTTTATAGTTCCATATAAATCTGATGATTTTTTGCTCCATTTCTTTAAAAAGTATCATTGGAATTTTGATGGGAATTGCATTAAATTTGTATATTGCTTTGGGTAATATAGCCATCTTGATTATATTTATTCTTTCTAACCAAGAACGAGGAATATTCTTCCATCTCATTATATCTTTTTTGATTTCCCTTAACAATGGTTTATAGTTTTCATTATATAAGTCCTTTACATTCTTTGTTATGTTTATTCCTAGGTATTTTATTTTTTTTGTTGCAATCATGAAGGGGATTATTCTTTTGAGTTCGTTCTCAAATGTTTCATTGTTGGCATATAGAAAGGCTATTGACTTCTGTATGTTAATTTTGTATCCTGCGTCCTTACTGTATTGGCTTATTGTTTCTAGTAGTCTTTTTGTGGATTCTTTGGGGTTTTCGATGTATAGGATCATATCATCTGCAGAAAGTGATACCTTTACTTCTTCTTTTCCGATATGGATGCCTTTTATTTCTTTGTCTTGTCTGATTGCTCTGGCTAGAACCTCTAGTACCACATTAAATAAGAGTGGAGAGAGTGGACAACCCTGTCTTGTTCCTAATTTAAGGGGGAAAGCCTTCAGTTTTGTGCCATTTAATATGATGTTAGCTGATTGTTTATCATATATGGCCTTTATCATGTTGAGATATTTTCCTTCTATACCCATTTTGTTGAGAGTCTATTTCTATTTTAAATTCTCTGTCATTTAACTCCAAGGTTTCCAATATATTAAATTTTTTCTCCATAGATTTTTCCTTATCTATCTGTGTTACCTCTCTTTCTTTTGTATCCATGATATTCGATTTCTCTTCCTTAATGGCATCTGAGGGTTGTTTTGTTGATAGTATTAATGAGATTTAGTAAAGAATAAAAAGTTAAAAAAATAAAATATCAAAAAGAGTTTTTTTTAAATATTAATAATTAAATAAAATAAAAATTAAAAAAAAGGAAATTATTCCCCCCCTCCTTTTTTCCTCTTCTCTCCTCTCCCCTCTTTCTTGAGAAAATCTTGTGGTGAACTGTGAATTATATTGTACTAAATAGAACAAACAATGCCTGTAATGGAGGGCCTGAATTGAGGAGAAGTAATAAAGGGGCAAAAAACAAAAAACAAACAAACAAAAAAACAAAAAAAGGGGTGTATGGACCCACAAAAAGAAAATAAGGAAAAAATTTGGGTCAAGAATAAAATGATTTCCTTTTAGGTGTTGGTTGACTAAGAGTTATGATGAGAGGAATAAGAGGGAAACAGGAAAATGGGACAAATTAAAAAGTTACTATTGTATTTAGTGGAACAAGAACTAGATAAAATGGAGAACCAGGGATGGGAGCACTGCTAGTGAGTTAAAAAGGTGAAGTAAAAGCCCCCCAAAATGCCACAAACATAAGTTTGAGTCCCAGATAAGATATTGTTCGTTATTGAGGTTTGAATGAGAGGAGACGTAAAGGAGAAAGGAAGAAACTAATATAGAGGGAGAAAAGAAAGAGACAGTGAGAAAAAAAAGAGGGAACCACTAAAGAAGAAAAAGAAAAAAGAGGAGATAGAGAGAGTTAAAGGTTTTGGAGTGCAACCCTCATAGAGAGAAAGGAAGAAGAAAGATAATGGGAGATGTAACACTTATGGGTAATGTAGTTCAAGGAGAGGAGAGAGTAAGACCAGCAGAGAGTTAAACGACCAAATTGGAGGAGGAAAAAAAAAATCAAGAATGAAGATAAGAGAAACAAATGAACAAATATAATAAAATGGGATAGGTTATAAAGTCTGCGGATTATTCTTGATTTTGAGAGGTTATCTTCTTGCTTTTTCTTTTCTCTCCCTCTTCCTGGTCGGTGACTCTGTACTCCGGGTTCTGCTTCTTTGGCACGCTCAGGTAGAGGTTTGCAGTTGATAAGTCTCTATGGCAATGTCATGTATTGTGCTTCAGTCTCGTTGGCAGTCGAGGCTCATTAGCATTTATAGGCTCTGCCAGTGAGAGAGTCCATGTTCCTGGAACCTCTCTCCTAGTCTTTCCTTCCTCAATTAGTAGCCTGATAATCCAGCTATGGGGTTGCTGCTGCCTCTGCCTGGATAGTAAGAGACTCAAAGAGCTGGCAACTCCCCACTCTATTCCCACTCAGCACAGGGCTCTGGGTAAGGCTCAGTCAGTCAGAGCTGCTAGCATAATCAGGCGGGGCTTCCGCCCACTCAAAGACCTCTGGCTCTGCCACTCTGTCCAGTAACATGGGCAGGCGCCCACTTCCGGGGTGCTTGGAGAAAACTCTCGCTCACTATCTGCGCGCACAGACCAGGATATTAGGCCGACAGTCTCACACTCTGAGTGAAACCCCCTCCCGCACAGAAAAGTTTCAGCATTGGAATTGGCTTTCTCTCCCTCCCCATGCGCTGCTTTTTCAGGGCGCTGGGGTGGCCCGGAGATTTCACTTTCAGCCCACACAGAGGTCCCTGACTCTGCCTCTCTGTGGGACAACACGGGCGCCCACTGCTGAGGCACTGGGAGGAATCTCTCGCCCACTATCTGCGCATGCCGACCAGGAGATCAGGGAAAATGGCTGCCCCACTTGTCTTTCTTTGTCTGGGTTTGGCGCGAGTGTTAGCTTGTATTGCCCGGGTTGCCACAGGAACAGTTTTTCCTCAGCTTGGATCTCCGTGCCACAGTCTGGTTCGGCCATTTGTGCCATGGCCTGGATCTATTCACCCCCTTTGCCCACCTTAGTTTCTATATTCTCAGTTCCCAGTGAAAGCAACCCTGTTTAGGTTAGTGAGGAAGGCGGAGCATTTCTTACTCCCTATTTCCTTCGGGGTTTGATTATATATATATAGCCAATTTTTCGCTCGACCATACCTTCGGGTGTATTGCGAAACATCTGGAGGGTCCAAGGATAGATTTTTCTGTTTCTGGTTGAAGATCTTGTTGAGTTTTGGGGAGATTTATCAGTATCGCTTCCTACCGCACCATTACTCTGACGTCATCTCCCCCCACAGTTTTCCTACTTACAGATTCAATATTCCATTGTCAGAATTCCACAGTCAGAGGGTTGGCACAGGTAACTAATGCATGAGAGAAGGAAGGACCTTCACCTGCTAGGAGTCGCTGGCCGATAACACCGTGCACATCTTTGGAGAAAAACCTGCACATCTCTTTTAGAAAGTTAACTGATCCTGTTTTTCAGAAAGCAAACTAAATGAAATGTAAAAGATGAATACATGTTACAAAAACTTTAATCTCTCTAACAACTGGATCACTGCCAAGGAATGAGTCAAGACATACTTGTTGTCTTGGTCCTCAGCATGATGCTAACTAATTGAGCACATTCTAAGGTTATGTCAGTCTAAGCCCAGCCAACCCAAAATGTGATCTGACTGGCTCAGTCAAGATGTGACAGTGTTTCGAGAGATAAGAAGCAGGTGCTTACAGCAATATGAGAATAGAATATTTTCCCCATGTTTGGGGGAAAATAGGTAATTGCAACTATATGGGTCAGCCATAGAATAAAATGTTACATGAGTGGGAAATTGAAGAAATAAATATGTGCCCTGAAAAATCAGTGTAGTGCTACAACCTAAATTATTTATGCTGAGATGATTCTGCTGGCTTTTTATTCTAACACTGTTATATGAGAGACTTTAAGGTCATGATCTGTCCTTATAAAATATTGTATTTACTTATTATTTCATTATTGCATGCATTAATATAAAAATAATAGTTAGCATTAAAAGAGTTTAGTATTTCTCTCATAATTTTTAAAAAATAAAGTAGCAATACTTAATTTGCAAACAAAGTGTTTGCCAGAATTAATTTATCCAAGTTGGTTTGAAGCAACTTTAAACTTTTTTTTCATTCAGTATACTGATTATAAAACTTGCCAAATGACTGATCTCTGAAAACTTTAAGCATGTAATATGTATTAGGTACTACATTTGTTTAATGGGAAAATACAAAGGTAAGTAAAATGAAGATTCTGTCCTCAAAAAGCTTACAGTTGCACACCAGTGTAGGCAAACTAAAGCTTCTAAGTTCAGTGTGGTCTCCACAAATAAGTTCCATTAGCACAGGCATATACAGTCATTTGTGTATTGTCCACAGCTGCTTTTTTTCTATTGCTGCAGAGGTTAGTAGTTGCAACCAGAATATAAGTAGTAGAGATCAGCTTGCCATCAAACTAAATAAATATACAATATGATCCTTTACTGAAAATATTTGCTGATCGCTGGACTGTACTCTGAGTATAATTACTATAAAATGTTATTTTTATTGGCTAGCTTTCTATTTACTTGAAAATTCTCTATGAAAGTGCTTTATGTGAATTTATATTTGAAGATATACTTATTTTGCTAACTATTAAATCTCTATAATGCTCTATAGTCTGCACATTTATTTATGAGTAAAGAAGTTTTTCTAATTATTGATTTTCTGACTTTATGCTGATTCATTGTTTATATATATACTTTTTAAAAAATAATAGCGTTGGGAATAACTTAATTATTTAGTGGAACAGATTGCTGTGCAAATCCTTACATTTGAATAAATATTTGAACATTGCTTTTTTATTTCTCAGTTGTATACCAGAATTCATAAAAATGCTACAGTCCCATTATTAAATGTAATTCCTACATAGCTGCTAACAAAAATGTGCATCTGCCACCCAGATCTCTTCTTCACTTGGCCCTTGACCTTACTTCATCTACCGCTCTTGTCTCCTCTAGCCAAGGGAGACTTAAACATGAGATTCCTGGGGTTAGGAAAAACAAAAGTCAAAAAAAGGGCTAAACATTGTTATTTCACTAACCAGTATCTTCTTTTTTTTCTGCTTTAGAGTGAATGTGCAAATTTTGTTCGGGTTTTGCATCACTACAACAGGACACACCTTCTGACCTGTGGCACTGGAGCTTTTGACCCACTTTGTGCCTTCATCAGAGTTGGGTACCATTTGGAGGTACGACTGTTGCATCCACTGCTATCATTAAAACCAATGATGAACAGAGCTCTGTTTTTAAAGGATAGTAGTGGGATTTCTGTCAACAAAACAGAAAAGCATTTGTGAAATACTGATTCAGTTTGCTTGAGTCAGAGAAATGATCTCTTGGGGCCTTTAAATTCTTTGTCAGCTTTAACATTTGTGAACAAATTAATTATTTATGTATTCTGTCACTGAACAATTTCATTTATTCAATATGGCCACTTAAAATATTTCTTAATATGAAAATATGTTCTCTATTGTGGTCTTCTATAAATTTTTATTAAGGTAACCATCAAACTGAAATGAATATATAAATGAATTTATATATGCATGTATATATAAATCAATTTATATTAATAAATTACTACATGTAATATTTTATAAAGGAAATGCAAGGACTTGTTGGTTCTGTAATTTTTCATTAGCCAGGTGAGGTGGGGAGGTGGAATTGGGGATAAGGAGAGATTGCAACTGACAAGCTCTGTAAGAGTGGGTGAGTGAGAGCTATACGTCTCTTTCTAGACCACATCACTAAGCGACATGCAATAATGAGAGCAAATCTCAACTGAATTCTACCACACACATAAGGGTTACTAATGAGTAGGCTTGCAGATTAGTCATACAATCTATTTCAACAAACTGGACGAACTCTCAACTCTCATTTATTGTATGCACACTTTCAACAACCTTACATCACCATTTCTCTCTGAAGCATATTAAACGATATTCTTATGTCAGAATCTGTTTTTTACCTTTCACTTAGGTAAGAAGGCAGAATCCTCCATTAAGATAGGACACAGATACAACAGAGCTCTATATATTCTGTAGTTGAGTAGCTAGACTCCCTTGATTCTTATATCCCAGTTATGAGAGGGCAACTATGACTATAACATCATTTCAGCCTGCATATATAAAGAACATTCATTTCTCTAGTGAAAAGTTATTCTTGATATTTCTTATACTAGTTAACACTCAGGTGCACATATAATTAATAGTATCTGAAGTGCTTATTCTGAGCTATGTCAGAGAGTTCCCTGATTGAGGTACTTCATTGTTAAGTGTTCTTATAGGCCAGGTTTTTGATTAGCATATTTTAAATGTTAACTAACCATCTCTAGTTGTAGATTAAAGTTAAATAGCATGCACAAACACATCCCAACAAATTTACTAAATTATTTTAAAGAAAGAGTGCAGATGATATAATAGAGGAGAACTTTAGCTGGAGATGTAGTAGAGAAGTAGGTCAAGTGCAAAGTCAGAATGTTTACATACCAGTAATACAAATATAAAAGTATATGTATGTATATATATATACATATATATATATATACATACATACATATATGTGTACAAACCCATGTATGCATATTTATAAAGTCAGAATGTAGTATATGAATCTGTGGTGTAGATCTATTGGAAACAAATCTTCTGTTTTTATTTATCTGAAAATGCCTTTATTTCATCTTTATTTTTGAAAGATAATCTCTTTGTATATAGAATTCAGGGTTTGTTTTTTTAATAAATTTTTATTAATGTTAATGGGATGACATTAATAATTCAGGGTACATATATTCAAAGAAAACATGTCTAGGGTATCTTGTCATTAAATTATGTTGCATACCCCTCACCCAGAGTCAGATTGTCCTCCGTCTCCCTCTATCTAGTTTTCTCTGTGCCCCTCCCCCTCCCCCTAACTCTCTCCCTCCCTCCCTCCTGTGTCCTCCCTCCCCCCACCCCTGGTAACCACCACTCTCTTGTCCATGTCTCTTAGTCTCATTTTTATGTTCCACCAATGTATGGAATCATGTAGTTCTTGTTTTTTTCTGATTTACTTATTTCACTCCGTATAATGTTATCAAGATCCCACCATTTTGCTGTAAATTATCTGATGTCATCATTTCTTATGGCTGAGTAGTATTCCATAGTGTATATGTGCCACATCTTCTTTATCCAGTCTTCTATTGAAGGGCTTTTTGGTTGTTTCCATGTCTTGGCTACTGTGAACAGTGCTGCAATGAACATAGGGCTACATGTGTCTTTACGTATCAATGATTCTGAGGTTTTGGGGTATATACCCAGTAGAGGGATTGCTGGGTCATAAGGTAGTTCTATTTGCAGTTTTTTGAGGAACCACCATACTTTCCTCCATAATGGTTGTACTACTTTACATTCCCACCAACAGTATATGAGGGTTCCTTTTTCTCCACAGCCTCTCCAACATTTGCTATTACCCGTCTTGTTGATAATAGCTAATCTAACAGGGGTGAGGTGGTATCTCATTGTAGTTTTGATTTGCATTTCTCTAATAACTAATGAAGCTGAGCATCTTTTTATATATCTGTTGGCCATTTGTATTTCTTCCTGGGAGAAGTGTCTGTTCATGTCCTCTTCCCATTTTTTTATTGGATTGTTTGTTTGTTTGTTGTTGAGTTTTATGAGTTCTTTGTATATTTTGGATATTAGGCCCTTATCTGAGCTAATGTTTGAAAATATAATTTCCCATTTAGTTGGCTGTCTGTTTATTTTGATATCAGTTTCTCTTGCTGAGCAAAAACTTTTTATTTTGATGTAGTCCCATTCATTTATCTTTGCCTTCACTTCTCTTGCCTTTGGAGTCAAATTCATAAAATGCTCTTTAAAACCCAGGTGCATGAGTTGAGTACCTATGTCTTCTTCTATGTACTTTATTGTTTCAGATCTTATATTTAGGTCTTTAATCCATTTTGAATTAATTTTAGTACAAGGGGACAGGCTGTAGTCGAGTTTCATTCTTTTGCATGTGGCTTTCCAGTTTTCCCAACACCATTTGTTGAAGAGGCTTTCTTTTCTCCATTTTGTGTTGTTGGCCCCCTTATCAAAGATTATTTGACCATATATATGTGGTTTTATTTCTGGGCTTTCTATTCTGTTCCATTGGTCTGAGTGTCTATTTTTCTGCCAATACCATACAGATTTGATTATTGTGGCCCTATAATATAGTTTAAAGTCAGGTATTGTAATGCCCCCAGATTCCTTCTTTTTCCTTAGGATTGCTTTAGCTATTCGGGGTTTTTTATAGTTCCATATAAATCTGATGATTTTTTGTTCCATTTCTTTAAAAAATGTCATAGGAATTTTGATGGGAATTGCATTAAATTTATATATTACTTTGGGTAATATGGCCATTTTAATTATATTTATTCTTCCTATCCAAGAACAAGGAATATTTTTCCATCTCATTGTGTCTTTTTCTATTTCTCTTAGCAATGCCTTGTAGTTTTCGTTATATAGGTCCTTTACATTCTTTGTTATGTTTATTCGTAGGTATTTTATTTTTTTTGTTGCAATCGTGAAGGGGATTATTTTTTTGAGTTCGTTTTCTTATATTTCATTGTTGGCATATAGAAAGGCTATGGACTTTTGTATGTTGATTTTGTATCCTGCGACCTTACTGTATTGGTTTATTGTTTCTAGTAATCTTTTTGTGGAGTCCTTTGGGTTTACGATGTATAGGATCATATCATCAGCAAAAAGTGATACCTTTACTTCTTCTTTTCCGATATGGATGCCTTTTATTTCTTTGTCTTGTCTGATTGCTCTGGCCAGAACTTCTAGCACCACGTTAAATAAGAGTGGAGAGAGTGGACAACCCTGTCTTGTTCCTGATTTAAGGTAGAAAGTCCTCAGTTTTACGCCATTTAATATGATGTTGGCTGATGGTTTATCATATATGGCCTTTATCATGTTGAGATATTTTCCTTCTATACCCATTTTGTTGAGAGTCTTAAACATAAAATTGTGTTGTATTTTATCAAAAGCCTTTTCTGCGTCTATTGATAAGATCATGTGGTTTTTGTTCTTTGTTTTGTTGATATAGTGTATTACGTTAACCGTTTTACGTATGTTGAACCATCCTTGAGATTCTGGGATGAATCCCACTTGATCATGATGTATTATTTTTTTTAATATCTTGTTGTATTCGATTTGCCAGTATTTTGTTTAGTATTTTAGCATCTGTATTCATTAGAGATATTGGTCTGTAGTTTTCTTTCTTTGTGCCATCCTTGCCTGGTTTTGGTATGAGGGTTATGTTGGCCTCATAAAATGTGTTAGGAAGTATTGCTTCTTCTTCAATTTTTTGGAAGACTTTGAGTAGAATAGGAACCAAGTCTTCTTTGAATGTTTGATAGAATTCACTAGTATAACCGTCTGGGCCTGGACTTTTATTTTTGGGGAGGTTTTTAATAGTTTTTTCTATTTCCTTCCTGCTGATTGGTCTGTTTAGGTTTTCTGCTTCTTCATGACTCAGTTTAGGAAGGTTGTATTGTTCTAGGAATTTATCCATTTCTTCTAGATTGTTATATTTAATGGCATATAGTTTTTCATAGTATTCTACAATAATTCTTTGTATATCTATGATGTCTGTGGTGATCTCTCCTCTTTCATTTTGGATTTTATTTATTTGAGTCCTGTGTCTTTTTTCCTTGGTGAGTCTTGCCAAGGGTTTGTCTATTTTGTTGATCTTTTCAAAGAACCAGCTCCTTGTTTTATTGATTTTTTCTATAGTTTTTCTGGTCTCTATTTTGTTTATTTCTGCTCTGATTTTTATTATCTCCTTTCTTCGCCTGGTTTTGGGTTGTCTTTGTTCTTCTTTTTCTAGCTCCTTAAGGTGTGAAGTTAAGTGGTTTACTTCGGCTCTCTCTTGTTTGTTCATATAGGCCTGAAGTGATATGAACTTTCCTCTTATTACTGCTTTTGCTGCATCCCAGAGATTCTGATATGTCGTATTTTCATTTTCATTTGTCTGTATATATCTTTTGATCTCTGCGCTTATTTCTTCTTTGACCCATTCATTTTTTAGAAGTATGTTGTTTAGTTTCCATAATTTTGTGGGTTTTTCCCCCTCTTTTTTACAGTTGAATTCTAGTTTCAAGGCTTTATGATCAGAGAATATGCTTGGTACAATTTCAATTTTTCTAAATTTGCTGATATTGTCTTTGTGGCCCAACATATGGTCAATTCTTGAGAATGTTCCATGTACACTAGAGAAAAATGTATACTCTGTCGCTTTGGGATGAAGTGTCCTGTAGATGTCTATCATATCCAGGTGTTGTAGTATTTCGTTTAAGGCCACTATATCTTTATTGATTCTCTGTTTGGATGACCGATCTAGAGCCGTCAGCAGTGTATTGAGGTCTCCAAGTATGAATGTATTTTTGTCAGTTTTTGTTTTAAGGTTAATAATTAGCTGTCTTATATATTTTGGTGCTCCTTGGTTTGGTGCATATATATTAAGGATTGTTATTTCTTCTTGATTCAGTGTCCCCTTAATCATTATGAAATGACCATTTTTGTCTCTGAGTACTTTTTCTGTCTTGTAGTCAGCATTATCAGATATGAGTATTGCTACACCTGCTTTTTTTTGGGTGTTGTTTGCTTGGAGTATTGTTTTCCAGCCTTTCACTTTGAATTTGTTTTTATCCTTGTTGCTTAGATGAGTTTCTTGTAGGCAGCATACAGTTGGATTTTCTTTTTTAATCCATTCTGCTACTCTGTGTCTTTTTATTGGTAAGTTTAATCCATTTACATTTAGTGTAATTATTGACACTTGTGGTTTCCCTATTGCCATTTTATAAATTGCTTTCTGTTAGTTTTGTATCTTGTTTGATTCTTTTCTTTTGTTTTTCTATTGTTTGTTTTTGTTTGTTTGTATTCCATACTTCTTTCTTCTGGTGCTACCTTTTTTAAGTCAATTGTTTTTGTGGTGGTTTTTTCAAGGGTGGTTACCATTAAGTAACGAAAAGGGTACCTACCATATTCATTGTAGTATCCTTTCTTATGAGTATTTCTGCGCTTCATTGTCCTTTGCTACTGTTAATCTTCATCCTTTCTCCCCCTTTTTTTTTCTTTTGTTGTCACAGTTTAAGTTTGGTTTTATTGTTTTCTTGGTGGAGCTGTTAGTTGTGGTTTTGTTTTCTTTTGTTCTTTGAATCTGGTTGGAAAACCCCCTTTAGTATTTCCTGGAGTGGGGGCTTTCTGATGTTAAATTCTCTCATCTTTTCTGTATTTGTGAATATTTTTATATCTCTTTCGTACTTGAAGGATAGCTTTGATGGGTATAGTATTCTTGGCTGAAAGTTTCTCTCGTTCAGGGCTTTGAATATTGGGGTCCACTCTCTTCTAGCTTGTAGAGTTTCTGCTGAGAAGTCTGATGATAATCTAATAGGTCTTCCTTTATATGTTGTATTCTTCTTTTCCCTGGCTGCCTTGAGAATTTTTTCTTTGTCATTGGTTTGTGTCATCTTCATTATGATGTGCCTTGGAGTGAGTTTGTTGGGGTTAAGAAAACTCGGTGTTCTGTTTGCTTCTTGAATTTGAGGCTTTAGTTCTTTCCACAGGCTTGGGAAGTTCTCATCTATTATTTGTTTGAGTATATTCTCCATTCCATTTTCTTTCTCTTCTCCCTCTGATATACCTATTATTCTTATGTTATTCTTTCTGATGGAGTCAGACAATTCCTGTAGGGCTTTCTCATTTTTTATTATTTTTGAGTCTCTTTCTTCTTCTCTCTGTTGTGCCTCAAGTTGCTTGTCTTCTATTTCACTAATCCTATCTTCTATCTGGGCTGTTCTATTAGCTAAGCTTGTTATCTCGTTTTTCAGTTTGTGAATTGAGTTTTTCATTTCTGTTTGATTTGTTTTTATAGTTTCAATTTCCTTGGTAATATATTCTTTGTGATCGTTGAGTTGTTTTCTGATCTCCCTAAATTGCCTTTCTGTGTTTTTTTGTATATCTCTGAGTATTTTTTAGATTTCTATTTTAAATTCTCTGTCATTTGGCTCCAAGGCTTCCAGTATGTTATATCTTTTCTCCATAGATTTTTCCACATCTATTTGTGTTACCTCTCTATCTTTTGTATCCATAATATTCGATTTCCTTTTTCTTATTGGCATCTGAAGGTGGTCTTGTTGATATTGTTAATTAGAATTAATAAAGAATAAAAAGGGGAAAAAAACGAAAAAAAGAAATACACTTCACACACACAAAAAGTAATAATTTATTATTTCCCCCTTTTTTTTTTCTTCTCCTCCCCTCCTCTCACCTCTTTAGGTAAATATTGTGATGACCTGTGAATTATATTATGCTAAATGGAACCAAAACTGCCTATAATAGAGGGCCTGATTTGGGGTGAAGAGTTCAAGGGGCAAAAAAGGGAGCAGGTACCTACTAAATGCAAAAAAAAAAAAAAAAAAAAAAAAAAAGGAGGATATCTTAGACAAGCATAAAATGATTTGCTTGTAAGTGATGGTCAACTAAGAGATATAATGAGAGGGATAAGAAGGAAACAGAAAAAAGGGGAGAAAAAATAATATTTAAAGAAGAAAAAAAATTAAAATAAGTAAAAATCTGTTGTATTAAGTGGAGTGAAGACTCAATACAATGGAGACTTTGGGTTGGGAGGAATGCAAGTGAGTTAAAAAGCAATGTAAAGCCTGACCTGTGGTGGCGCAGTGGATAAAGCGTCAACCTGGAAATACTGAGGTCGCTGGTTCAAAACCCTGGGCTTGCCTGGTCAAGGCACATATGGGAGTTGATGCTTCCAGCTCCCCCCCCTTCTCTCTGTCTCTCCTCTCTCTCTCTCTCTCTCTCTCTCTCTCTCTCTCTGTCTCTCCCTCTCCTCTCTAAAATGAATAAAAAAATAATAAAAACTTAAAAAAAAAAACATTAAAAAAAAAAAAAGCAATGTAAAAAGTACCCAAAATGCCACAAAAACAAACAAATAAAGGAAAATCAAGAACAAAAGCAGAAAAGAAAAACAACAACAACAACAACAACAAAAAACCTTGAGTCCCAAATTAAATAATTTGTTCGTGATTGAGGATTAAATGAGAGGAAACGTAAAAGGAGAAAAGAAGGAACGAATAGAAAGGAAAAAATAAGAAAAAGAGAGAAACAAAGGAAGAAAAAAAGGAAAGGGAAAAAAACAAAAAAAAACAAAAAGAAAACAAAAGGGGAGAGAGTTAAGGGTTTTGGAGTGTAACCCTAAGGGAGAGTAAGGATGAAGAAAAGAAATAAAATGTAACACTCATGGGTAGTGTAGTTCAAGAAAAGGGTAGCATAAGATGGGCAGAGAATAAAAGGACCGAGGTGGAGGAAATACAAATAAAGGAAATAAGGAAGAAGAGAGAAACAACAACAACAAAGAATTAGTAGAACTAGTTATAAAGTCTGTGGATTTTTCTTGATTTTGAGAGGTTAACTTCTTCCTTTTTCTTTTCTCTCCCTCTTCCTGGTTGGTGACTCTGTACCCCAGGTTCTGCCCCTGTGTCACAGTTAGGTAGGGATTTGCAGTTGATGGGATTCTATGGCAATGTCATATAATTGGCTTTAGTCTCGCTGGTAGTCAAGGCTTGTTGGCATTTGTAGAGTCCAACGAGAGAGAGTTTGCTTTCCTGGAGTCTCTTCCCTAGTCTCCCCTTCCTGAATTAGCAGCCTGGTGATCCAGCTATGAGGCTGCCACTGCTTCTGTCTGGGGAGAAAGAGGCTCAAAGAGCTGGGAAATCCCCACTCTATCCTCATTCAGTGCAAGGCTCTGGGTAAGGCTCTGGCAGTCAGAGCCTCCAGCGTAATCAGGTGGGGCTGGGAGTCAATTGTTGTCAAGGTGACTGTTCAGCGCCTACCATTCAGTTGGACCACTCAACCCAGGCTTTCCACACTTTGTAGCCTGTTTTGGCTGGAAAGAAGATGCACTATTCGCTGCTTGCTATATAGATCTTAATATCTGCCAAGTCCCTCTTGTTAGGTATATCCCTGAATATGGAGGCTCTGTCAATCAGAAGTTGCCCCCGCCCCTTTAGCGAAAGGCACTGAAAAATATTATGCCTCTTGTCTTGGATCGCTGAACTGGGAGAGATCTTATCAATTAGAGCCCCGTGGGTGCACAGATTTTGTGGGTTAAGCTAATTTCTGTGATTGGATCCACAGCTGTGCTCCCAAAGGTATTTCAGGCTGCCTGCGCGCCCCTCCCCCAATGCTTGATTGTTAGCTTGAATGGCTGGGTGAGGTGCCCCGTCCATGGAGAGAATCTCCTAACTAGGAAAGACAGGTTTGGCGCCCCTCCTGGACTGCGGCATGGGTGCACGCGCGGCTTCTCAGAGCACACCAGTGGTGGCCAGCACTCCCCGGGACGCGGCACGGGGCGCGCGGGGCTTCTCAGAGCATGCCGGTGGTTGCCGGCACTCCCCGGGACGCGGCACGGGGCGCGCGGGGCTTCTCAGTGCACACCGGTGGTGGCTGGGACTCCCCGGATCGCGGCGCGGGCAGCTGCACGTGCGGGTTGACTCACCACAGGCGTATTCCCTCCTTGGCAACAGTCCTTTCGCTTTCAATGTGTGTGTGGAACTCCGGGATGCTCCGAGGATAAATTTTTCTGTTTCTAGTTGATAAATTTGTTGAGATTTTGGGGAGATCTGTCGAACGCGCTGCTCACGGCGCCATTTCCGTGACGTCACTCGAATTCAGGGTTAACAGTGTTTTTTATTATTGCTCAGTGTCTCAAGAAAGTGTATGGTATTCTCATCTCTTTCTGATGTAAATTCATGTGTCATCCAAATATACATAAATATACATAATACACACATACATGCATTCCTGAAGGAGAAGAAAGGGAGAATGAGGCAGAAATATTATTAAAAATAATGAACAAGGCCCTGGCCAGTTGGCTCAGTAGTAGAGCGTCGGCCTGGTGTGCAGAAGTCCCGGGTTCAATTCCCGGCCAGGGCACACAGGAGAAGCACCCATCTGCTTCTCCACCCCTCCCCCTCTCCTTCCTCTCTGTCTCTCTCTTCCCCTCCTGCAGCCGAGGCTCCACTGGAGCAAAGATGGCCCAGGCACTGGGGATGGCTCCTCGGCCTCTGCCCCAGGCGCTAGAGTGGCTCTGGTTGCGACAAAGCGACGCCCTGGATGGGCAGAGCTTCCCCCCCTGGTGGGTGTGCGGGGTGGATCCCGGTCGGGTGCATTAAGGAGTCTGTCTGACTGTCTCTCCCCGTTTCCGGCTTTAGAAAAATACAGAAAAAAAAAAAAAGAACAAATATGTGTGTGTGTGTGTGTGTGTGTGCGCGCGCGCGCGCGAGTGCGCATACATATATATACATACATCATATATATGTGTGTGTGTGTGCGGGTGTGTGTATGTGCATGCATGTGTGTGTGTGTGTATGTCTGTAGGACATTTGGACATTGTCCTACAGATCACCGAGAATCTGTCCATTTTTATTCAGTTTTTTCCTCTGCTTTTGAAATTGGATACATTTTATGGATTTATTTTCAAGTTTATTAATCCTTTCTTTTTGCATCTCTACTGTGCTGTTAAGCCCACCCCATCTGTATAATGGTTCATACAGATAGTGCACTTTTCAGTTCGTAATTTTTACTTTGTATATTTATTATTTTCATATGGAGCATTTTTCCAGTTCTTATTCTTAATGACCGTATTTTCCTTTAAACCCTTCAATATACTTTAAACAACTGTTTTTAAAATCTGTTTTAATTTTAACATGTGGGTCAGCATAAAGTAAGTTTGTATTGACTGCTTTTTCTCTTGACTATGTATGGACCATATTTCTCGTTTCTTTGCCTGTCTAGTAATTTATATTGTGTATTGGACATCATAGGTCATGTGCTCTCATTCTGGATCCTGGATTCTATTATCTTTTGAAGAGAGTTGATTTTTATTCTAGCAGGCAGTTTACTTGGCCTCCCTCAAACCCAAGGTTCTCTTGCAATGGTCACTAGCCACAAATCTCATTTTTCCAGCCTCTTCTTTTCATGATCTGTTTGTACATGTAGGTCATGTGTCAGCCAGGAATTTGGGAAAGAATCTACACACAGATTTCAGGGTGCTTCCCTCAGTTTCTGGATATGTCTTCTCACTTTTCAGCTAATCTGGTACTTTACATTTCTGTTGTATGACTTTTCAAGGTAAAAAGTCTCTAGCTTTCTGCTAAATTCTAGCCTTTCTCACACCAGGAGCTGGGGATTTCTTTGACTTAAAAACTGCTCAGTTTTTGTCTGCCCTTAACTAATCTCCAGTGCCTCTAAATAATCATTTTCATATTTTGTGTTACTTACTTAGTTCATCATAATTATCTGTGGGACAATTAGTTCAGTACAAGCTACATTGTCTTTAACAGAAGTAGAACTCTGTGTAATTCACCTTCATATTGTGAATTTGAATATTATTCTCATATAATTATCTAAGTATTACATGTGATTGAAAACATGTTTTGAAAACATGTATATGGCACAAGAGGAACTTGTGGCTGTATAATAATGAGAGCAATTAGGTTTATTTCCTAAACTGCATTTGGAGGCTGTATAAAATTTTATCTGAGAGAATGACAAATCACAAATTATTATAGGCAAAGCAGATACTTTGATCAAGAAATTTAGAGGCAGGCACATATGGGATAGTTTTGCAGACATTGGTCTAATTAGTTCAGGGACAGCAGGATATAAATGAGGACAAATTGGTGAAGGATTTTACTGTCAGTGGCTTTCTGTAGTTATTTTAAAGACAATATGAAGGCCATGAAGGACTCTGAACAGTGTCTGATTGACATGACATTAATAATATTTTGGATTGATTCAAGCAGAGAGAGATGAAAGGCAGAGAAAAATTAAAGGCTCAAAAGGCTATTTAATAATGTCACAATAGCAAAGGACAGGAAGTATGGAACTGGTGTGAGAAGCTGCTCTACAGGGGAGTTTATGTAACTTAATATTTTATTGGATGTTGCTGATGAAAGGGAATTAAAAAACAATTCCATTTTATTTCTTGATTGGGAAGAAAAGCAAAGTCTTTAACAGCAAGAGGGAGCTAAGGAGGCAGAATAGGTTTTTGTGAGAACATAAAAAATGTTCAGCATTTCTCAGTTGTAGCTCTTAAATTTCCACATATAGTTACTTTAAAAATTGATCCTGGAGCCCTGGCCGGTTGGCTCAGTGGTAGAGCATCGGCCTAGCATGTGGAAGTCTTGGGTTCAACTCCCGGCCAGGGCACACAGGAGAAGTGCCCATCTGCTTCTCTACCCCTCCCCCTCTTCTTTTCTGTCTCTCTTCCCCTCCCGCAGCCAAGGCTCCATTGGAGTAAAGTAGGCCCAGGCACTGAGGATGGCTCCATGGCCTCTGCCTCAGGTGCTAGAATGGCTCCGGTTGCAATGGAACAGCGCCCCAGATGGTCAGAGCATCGCCCTGGAGTGGATCCTGTTCGTGTGCATGCAGGAGTCTGTCTCTTTGCATCCCTGCATCTCACTTCAGAAAAATACTAAATAAATAAATAAAATAAAAATTTATTTAGGAACTAGGAGAGTGTGCTATTAGCTTAGATTGACTATCACAACAGATGGAATATTGAACCCTACGGTGTTAATGGTTCCTGAAGGAGGCTCTCACGTCTCTCTATTTTTTCTCTCCCATGCTTTCTTTCTCTAGCTCTACCCCTTTCATTTTATCAAAGTAACTTGGAAAATGTCATTATATACTGGAATGTCTAGGAAATATTAGTGTAAACAGACTAAGCAGAGTAATATAAGGCAAACCAGGTGAGTTGTTAATTCTGAATCACACTTATAAAAGGAAAAAAAATCTTAAAATGATAGACAACATCATTAATACTACAAAGAGGGCAGTTTTGGTAAAGGGATAAGTCATGAGAAGGTAGAAGATTAAGAAGTGACCGAAAACTGACCCCCCAAAAAGGCAGTAATATTAACAATTTAATCCAGAAATGGAATTGTTAAGGAAAATAAAATATTAGAGAGGATATAAAATCATGTAAGAGTGTTGAAAGAAGGTTTTCTTAGTATAGCAGGTATAGAAACTTAAAATTATTTATCAAATGAGAGGCTATGACTACTTATTTTCTTGGTGTTAATGAGGGGTGGGTGGGTAACAGATTTACCAGAGAGGACTGTGGGATATTCAATGGGGAGATATCATTAACAGTCAGATATAAAGGACTGGTTTTCAGCAGAGGGACCTGAACTGGGCATATAGATATGTCAATTTGAGAACAATCAGTGATTGTATGCATGTGTGTGTGAAAGCTGACATCTTTAGGTATGATATCATTGCTTATGAAGAGAACTTGTGTCAAAAGCAAATGCAGCTACATATGGTGTGCAGAAACACCAATACACCAATATTTGGAAGGCTGGCAGAGGAAGAAAATCTTTCAAAGGAGATTAATAAGGAGTAATTTAGAGGGCTTGGAGGAAAATAGAGTGAGATAGCACAGATTTAGGGAGTGATTACTTATGTTAGACATCTCAAAGAGACAAAATGTCATTGAACCTGGAAAGTCCTCAGAGACATTGATGAGTGGAGTTTCAGTAAATGTGAACGTAAACCATGGTCTTCTGGCGTAAAGGGTTGAAGCCAACTTTTTTCTAGAGTCACTTTTATCTCTTTCTTCATTTCATTATTTAAAAATTTTTATTGAAGTATAATATAAATATAGTAAGTACACAGCATGTAACTATCTCTCTTGATCATTTCCACAAGTGAAATGCTCTGTGCAACAAGCTTCCAGAATTATTTCTTTAATTTCTATTTTTGCTTAAATTTTTATTTATTTTTTTTCTCAAAGACATAAACTCTTGTGTGGTTTTTGTTCTTATGCACCTTCTAGTTTAGTTTTCATTCTCAGATGTTCTTTTCATTTAATTCTAAAGACTTTCCTGAATTCTGTCACCTTATTTTTGAGTTTTTCCAAATATGATTTGTATTTTTTCATTTCTTCTATTATTTTTATTTCCTTTAAAACACTGCTATGGTTGGTTCCCATACATTCTATGGCACATTTTGACAGACTTCACCATCCGAGGTAATCTTGTTCTGTCCCTTATTCTTTTTTTCTTGTAATAACATTGTAGCAGATTCAGCTGAGACCTTTTTGTTATTGCTCATTTTGATATAAAATTAGATTTTCTAAACTTTAGGAGAGAAGTACAGATCAGAGTAGACATCTAGCTTCACATTCTAGAACCAACCATTGTGGTTTGTTCTGTGAAGCATTCAGCAATATAGAGATTTTATATACTATACATATACAATCATGTATGTATATACTTTTAATATATGTGTACACATATACACTGTATTTTTTTTCTGGCTATATCTTCTTCTATTATATAGATGTTGCTTTTTCTTTGACCTTTTTTATTTCTTTCTTTAAAAAAATTGCACTGTGCTCTGCAGTGTTTTCTTGAAAGGGAGATGGGCAGGGTTCAGCCTCCCACAGAACCCTCGCGATCACTGCAGATGAAATCAGCAAAGATCTCTCCCATGTTCCTCTGTCATTCTAAAGTGATGTAGTACTATCAGTGAGTAATTATTGGGAAATTGACAATCCTTTTTTTCTTAGGGTTAACAAAATCTGGTTCCTTCTCTCTGCTTCTCCCTGCAAGATATTAATACTCTGTGTGGTTTATAGCTCATAGTAGTTTGTCCGCACCTGCTGGTACTTGGGGGCTCATGGGAACTCTTAATAGCTAGTTTTGCTGTAGGCATTGTCAGTGAGCTTTTGGTTTTGCATTTCTAGTTGATTCATACGTTTTTCTGGGAGAATTGATAGAGAATAGAGTCTGTTCCTCTGTTGCTATCCTCTCAGACATCTTAGAATGCCTTTTAAATAGCAAAATGCTATACAATATAAAGTACTACATAAAATACTACAAGCTTATGCCTACCTCTAATTTACTCACTATTGAAAGAAAATGGAAACTATGTGTTGAATGTAGAGGTTCAGATTAAAAAAATCAGATGTTCAGGAATAAATTCTGTATTTCTAGAGGACTGGCAAAGGCTTTGAAGTCCTATAATATTAAAATCAGTTTTATTAGCAGTCGAAGTTTCTTTTAGAACATAATGACTTTAGCACAATGATATTTGCATTTTATTATTTGTATTAGTTTTCTATGTTACAAAACAAATTACCAAAAACAACACGTTTATTATCTTACAATCTCTGTGGTTCAGGAGTCCAAACACTGCTCAGCTAACGCCTCTGCTCCAAACCCCAAATCAAGGGATTTCATAGGCTGTGATTTCTCTGTTATCTTTCTGGACCTCAGAATTGTATTCTTTGCTCTTGTGGTTGCTGAGAAAATTTAGTTGCTGGCAGTTTTAGGGCTGAAATTCCTATTTTCTTAGTGGTTCTCACTCAGGGACTGCTCTTACTCCTAGAGGTGACCTGCAGTTTCTGGCCATATGGCCCTATCACAACAGGGCAGTAGACTTCTTCAGGGCCACCAGGAGAATCTACCTGTCCAATTCACTATGAGGAAGTTAGTTAACATAACCTAATCACTAGAATCACTATATACTATCACCATACAAACTACTAAGATTTAAGAGAGGTTTCCCTCATACTGTATTTATAGCACCCACCCACACCCAAGGGGATGAAATCATACAGGTCATCTCTACCTGGGGCGGGAATCTGGAGTGCCATTAACATTCTGTCTACCATAGTACTCTTTACATTTTTTACGCATGAATGGAAAGCTGTATTATTAAAAGTGTTTTAAGAGGATGTTTCTGGGGGAGATAAGGCAAAGGCACAATGTGAAGGGTAAGAAATAAAATCATTTTTTTCTAAACATTGTCCATGGCCCTTCTCTTAAGAGAATCCCCTGCATTCTTTTTTCAAGAATCATAAAGATTAAGGAATGTTTGGGCCACCTCCAGAATTTGTCTGCCCAAACTTGGAAAATTTGATTGTCCTTGAGACATGAGCATTTGACTGTAAATCACTGCCATATTTCATTAGTGTAGGGCATATTTTCTCAGTGTATTTTAATGTAAAGTCTATTTATTGTAATTTTTAAATGTGCTGGATAAATTACTCATTCAAGTGTATTTGGCACTAAAGATAAGCAATAATTCACTTTTTATGATTTTCAGTGATGATGTTGACAAAAGTTTCCTGTAGTACAGAAAATAACAGCTCAGCTACTTAAGTTGATATAAATCAGCTTTAAAATCATATATTGTATATATATATAGTCATATATAAAAACATATATTTCTATATACAGTATATGCAGCGTGGGGCAAAGTAGGTTTACAGTTGTTCATAATAATATAATAATACAATAATAAAGAATAATATAAGAAAATTTCTGTTTCACATATTCACAGCTATATAACTAATTTTGCCCCATCTTGTATACATACATATACTTCAATCCAGTTTAAAATCTCTTGAAAATATGTTGAAAGCTAAATCCAAATAATATTCTTACTAAGTTAGTTAACATTTATACTTTATAAACTGTAAATGATGTATTTTTCTAGTTGTCTGTATTCACTAGTTAAGTATTTTTTAAAATATTTTTTTTTACTTTAGTGAGAGGAAGGGAGGTAGAGAGACAGACTCCCACATGCGCCCTAACCAGGATCCACCTGGCAAGCCCACTAGGGGCTAATGCTCTGCCCATTTGGAGCCCTTGCTTTATTACAACCAGAGCCATTTTTTTAGCTCCTAAGGCAGAGGCCATGAAACCATCCTCAGTGCCCAGGGCCAACTCACTTCAATCGAGCCATAGCTACAGGTGAGGAGGAGGAAAAGAGAGAGAGAAAGAGATAGAGAGAGAGAGAGGAACTGAGAGGGGGAAGTGTGGAGAAGTAGATGGACGCTTCTCCTGTGTGCCCTGACTGGAAATCAAACCCAGGACATCCATACACGAAGCCAAGTCTCTACCACTGAGCAAAATGGCCACGGCCTAGTTGAGTATTTTGTAATATGCAGTAAGAGATGACTATTTAGATATAACAGGATTCTTGACTCTTAGAATCATATATTTTACATATTATCCCATGGATCATATTTATTTTCATTAAACATTTTATTTTATTTTAATGGGGTGACTGATAAATCAGGGTACATATGATCAGAGAAAACATCTCTAGGTTATTTAGACATTTCATTATGTTGCATACCCCTCACCCAAAGTCCAATTGTCTTCCATCACCTTCTATCTGGTTTCCTTTGTGCCCCTCCCCTCCCCCCACCCCCACCATCTCCTTGCTCCCCCGCCCACACACACCCCCAGTAACCATCACACTCTTGTCCATGTCTCTGAGTCTCATTTTTATGTCCCATCTATGTATGGACTGATATAGTTCTGTGGGTTTATCATAGATGGCCTTTATCATGTTTAGGTATGTTCCCTGTATTTCCACTTTGCTGAGAGTTTTGGTCATGAATGGGTGCTGGATTTTATCAAATGCTTTTTCTGCATCTATTGGAATTATCATGTGGTTTTTCTCCTTCCTTTTGTTTATGTGATGAATCACATTGATTGATTTGCAAATATTGTGCCAGCCTTGCCTTCCCAGACTAAATCCCACTTGATCATAGTGTATGATTTTTTTTTTTATATATTGCTGGATCTGGTTAGCTACTATTTTGTTGAGGATTTTAGCATCTATATTCATCAGGGATATTATCCTATAATTTTCTTTCTTTGTGTTGTCTTTGCCTGGTTTTGGAATCAGAATTATGCTCGCCAAATAAAAGGAGCTTGGAAGTCTTCCTTCCTCTTGAATTTTTTGAAATAGCGTGAGAAGGATAGGAGTTAGTTCTTCTTTGAATATTTGGTAGAATTCACTTGTGAAGCCATCAGGCCCAGGACTTTTCTTTTTTGGGAGTTGTTGATAACTGTTTCAATCTCATTTGTTGTAATCAGTCTGTTTAGGTTTTCTGATTCTTCCAGATTGATTTTTGGAAGATTGTATGTTTTAAGGAATTTGTACATTTCATCTAGGTTGTCTAGTTTTTTGGCATACAGTTTTTCATGGTATTTTCTTAAAATATTTTGGATTTCTGTTGTGTCAGTGTTATTTCTTCATTCTCATTTTTAATTTTATTTTTTGAGTCTTCTCTCTTTTTTTCTTGGTGAGTCAAATTGAAGGTTCATCAATCTTGTTTACCTTTTCAAAGAACCAGCTCCTGGTTTCATTGATCCTCTGTATTGTTTCTTTAGCCTCTATGTCATTTATTTCCACTCTGATCTTTATTATTTCCTTCCTTCTACTACATCTGGGCTTTTCTTGCTGTTCTTTTTCAGGTTCTTTAAGATGCAGGGTCAAGTTGTTTATTTGAACTTTTTCTAGCTTTTTAAGATATGCCTGTAGTGCTATGATCTTCCCTTTCAGTACTGCTTTTGCTGTGTCCCATAAATTTTGAGTTGTTTTATGCTCATTATCATTCATTTCTAGGAATTTTTTATTTCTTCTTTATCTCATTGTTAATCCATTCTTTATTTAACAACCTGCTATTTAGTTTCCATGTGTTTGAGAATTTTGGGGTTTTTCTTTTGTGGTTGATTTCTAGTTTCATGCCATTGTGATCAGAGAAAATGCTTGATATGATTTCAATCTTCTTAAATTTGTTGAGACTGCTTTTGTGCCCTAATATGTTATCTATCCTGGAGAATGTACCATGAGCACTTGAAAAGAATGTATATTCTGCTGCTTTAGGGTGAAAGTTTCAGAAGACATCTATGAAATCCAGTTGATCTAGCGTGTCCTTTAAGTCTGATGTTTCTTTGTTAATTTTCTTTTTTGAGGATCTATCTAGTGCTGTTAGTGGGGTATTGAAATCTCCTACTATTATTGTATTGCTGTTGATCTCGCCCTTTATATCCATCAAAGTCTGCTTTATATATTTAGATGCTCCTATATTGGGTGTGTAGATATTTATGATGGTTATATCTTCCTGTTGGATTGTTCCCTTTATCATTATGTAGTGTCCTTCTTTATCTCTTACTGTAGCCTTTGTTTTAAAGTTCATTTTGTCTAATGTAAGTATTGCTACCTCAGCCTTTTTTTCATTTGCATTTGCATGAAATATTTTTTCCATCCTTTGATCTTCAGTCTATGTGCCTTTTTTGTTTTAAGGTGTGTCTCTTGTAGACAGCATATTTTAGGGTCCTGGTTTTCTTATCCATGCAGCTACCCTATGTCTTTTGATTGGATCATTTAATCCATTTACATTTAAGGTTATTATTGATATGTAGTTGTTTATTGTCATTTTATTCTTTAAAGCTGTATTCCTGTTTTGCTATATTCTTTTCTCATTTGATCTGTTTACAACAGGCCCCTTAACATTTCCTGCAGCATTGGTTTGGTTGCAATGAATTCCTTGAGTTTTTTTTTTTGTCTGGGAAGCTTTTTATTTCTCCTTCAATTTTAAAGATAGCCTTGCTGGATAAAGTAGTCTTGGTTGTCGGGTCTTGTTCTACATTACTTTGAATATTTCTTGCCATTCCCTTCTGGCCTTAAGTGTTTCTGTTGAGAAGTTGGATGTCATTCTTATGGGGGCTCCTTTGTAGGTGATAGTTTTTTTTTCTCTAGCAGCTTTTAATGTTTTCTCTTTATCACTTATCTTTGGTATTTTAATTATGATGTGTCTTGGTGTAGGTTTCTGGGGATTTCTCTTAATTGAGTTCTCTGTGCTTCTTGAATTTGTGAGACCCTTCCTTGCATCAGTTTAGGGAAGTTTTCAGCTATGAATTGAATAAAGTTTCTATCCCTTGTTCTTTCTCAGGAACCTTTATGATGCGGATGTTATTTCTCTTCATGTTGTCATAAAGCTCTCTTATAGTTTCCTCAGACTTTTTGAGTCTCTTTTCTTTTTTCTGCTCTCCTTCCATGTTTTTGTTCAACTTGTCCTTCACTGATTGATCCTCAGCTTCATCCATCCTGTTTTAAATTTCTTCCATTGTGGTCTTCATTCCTGATATTGTATTTGTCATCTCTGACTGATTCTTTTTTAATATTTTAATGTCCTGTTTTACACTTGCTATTTCTTTATTTAGGTGTTCGTAATGACCATCCATTGTTGTTCTAAGGTTCCTAAGCATCCTTACAATCATTATTTTAAACTCTGCATCTGGAATTTTGGTTATTTCCATATCACTCAGTTCATTTCCTGGAGGTCTTTCTTGTGGTTTCATTTGGATTGCACTTTCCTGTCTTCTCATTATGTCTGTGTGTTTGGGTGTATTGTTTGTAGAGCTGGTTGAGTCTAGGCTTGATGTTGCCTGCCTCCAATTTCCAGTTGTGTTATTTCTAGGTCTTTTTGGGTTGGCATCAGCTGTTATTATAATCCACTATTGGATTTTCTGAAAGGTTGGCTCTTAATGCCTGTTTTTATTAAATATTGAGAAAATCTTTTTAGGCATTTATACTTAAGTATACAAAATCGATTGAAAGATACATGAATTTTTATCAGATATATTTTCCTCACAGGTACATAATATTTGTTTCTTAGTAGATTCAATTCATTTTCCTCTTATACTGCAGTAAAATTTTTATTGGGATAGCTAATAAAACTAGAAAAGTTTCTAGAGGCTTAAATTGGAACCCAGCAGGGTTTTATGGCTGATATTAGTATTTTATTTTATAAAACTGAGACCAATATGCCATCGATTTAATATTTTTGTGTTTTTCATGATGAAATACTGATACCTTGATTTCATAAATTATTTTGTTTAATGTCAACTTTGGCTGCACCCAGCTTCTAAACCCACCAAATTCCAAAGATTTCCAAGTTTGTCCTTGTAATAGGTTTCTGTTAGGTTCCTGTTTATTTCTGTTTGTTTAGCTGCCATTATCTTTAGAAATGAAAAACTGTTAAAAGTAATCATTTTTAAATAATTTTGTAAAAATCTAGGTGGTGTTAGCCATTTGAATAGAAAAAATACATAAAAATTTACATTGAGCACTTAGCCACATTTATCCTCTCAGATAATATATATATGCTTTTAGTTAACAGAATTGCCCCAATTATAATTTAAATCAAGATAATTTTTTAAACCTTATTAGTCACATGTTTTGAAGGTTAACTTTGGTCTATAATTTCCCGATCCATGTATGTAAAAATAATATATAAAAATGCTTTATGTTTTTAAAATTATGGAAATATTTTATATTCTCATTTCAAATAAGTAATTAAAGGTGAAAATGTATCACTCTATAACATCAGGTTTTTGTTTCACTTGGCCTCAGTTTCTGAGTTTTTCATTCTGCAGACCAAGTGTTGTATATGTATTTTTGATTGAAAAATCTAATGGAAATTATGAGCAATGAAAATAGAAACTACCTGACAACATTGCTTTTCTTTTAAAGCAGGCAGAATGGAGATATATTATACATTGAAATAGATATTGAACTTTAAATGTGAAAGAGGAAATTATTGACACATATAAAGACAATATATCAGTATTCTTTAAAAAGGAAGACAAAAAATTTGAGTAGATGAAGAAGGCTTAAAAGACTAAATTGAACCAATATTTTTAAAGAAATGTTATATATTGTCCATTGGGCACTCAGCCACTTACTACATTGTTTTCTTTATGTTTTTCTTAACTGCAAATCAAAAGATTTTTGTCAGGGCAGGTGACAGAATAGGTAATGTTATAATCCTGGGGCATTGAACACTTTCTTCAGGATCTTTCTGTCTATCATTTCTGTGTTTTGTTTTGTTTTTTTGTTTTTTTAAACCCTAACGTTATTTTTAAAATGTCTTAAATAAAGGGATTGTTCTTTCAGGTTTTTGTCTCCTGGCAATTGTAAAGCTGGTGACATGATCTGGCGGGAAGAAAAACAGGATTCCCTGTCCTGGGTTTTGTCTGACTAAGGACAGTAAAAGCTCTTGGAAAAGCAGACTCCCTGACAGACTTCATTCACAGCTCTCTTCTGCAGTGTGTGTGTGTGTGTGTGTGTGTGTGTGTGTGTGTGTGTGTGTGTGTGTGTCAAAGGCCTTTCTCTCCAGCACCAGGCACCAGTAAACAGAGGGAAGATTAAAAGAGAAATCCGGTGATACTTTGTTGCTGAGCAACTTTCCTGTTAGCTGCTGGGGAATGAGGGACCAGGAGAAGCATATATTGGGCCAGAACTAGAACTAATTAAGAAATAACAGGTCAGACTCTTAGAGAGAATGAGCTCTGCTATGAGGGGCTTTTTTCTACTTAAAAAAAATGAATACAAGGGAAGAGTCAATAAAACAAAATATGAAAGTGCTCCAGGACCAACTTTTACACACCTCTTCTGTGGGAATATACTATGAAAATATGCAGAGTAGGATGACAATTAGAGACAGCAGGGTGCTCTAGGGCGAAAGCCCTGAACAGATGAATGTTTAGGGGCCTCTCTGACCCTGTGCTGGAAACTGCAAACAGCAGGATAAGATTCAGCAACAAGAAATGTTTAGGCTTTCAGAACAGAGATTAGGAGTCAGCATGTTTCTTGTCCTTTACTTCATCCCTGAAAACTTCTGCTGTCTGCTTCTTCGAGTTATTAGTACTGGATAATAAATATCTGAGTAAGACTGGGGACCGGGCTTCAGTCCTTCGGTCTGCTGACCAGGGCTGTTGCCTCCCCTTGGCCCTTTGGAACATTTCATCTGGTCTCCAAGTAGTCATTGTTGCCACGACACTCTTCCATGGCACTCCTTTGTTATATAGTTTGATGCTTATTTTTTGAAATGTGTGTGCAAATTTATGTAATAAAAAATGTTGATATTCTACTTGAAGTTCTTATTATGTTCTTTTTTACTCAAAAATACTTCATTGGCATTACTGTATGTATGTTAGGGCATAATAATTCTATATCATTCATTTAAGTGGTTGCATAGTATTTCTTAATAAGAAGGAATCATACTGTGTGCAATTAAGGATTTATTTTTAACTATTCATCCTGAGGCTATAGTGAAGGAGAGAATGAGTCTGATGATCAAGTGTCTGAGCATCTACAGGGCAAAGGAGATGAGGCTCATGGATGTAGACCAGTAAGCAGTCATGTCTCTAGTTTGATCAGAAGGCACAAACTAGCACCATATGCCCAATTCAGCTCACAGATGTGCTTTGTCACAAACAGTATTTTTTGTTTGTTTCCTTTTATAGAGGCTACATTTGAAAACTGGTTAGTTTCACATAGTAGATTGTGATTTCCATTGGACCAGCATGGAAAGAATCGGGGCTAAGTAGTTGGTGCCCTGCTTCTCAATAGGGACATGTGATGAACAATATTCCATAGTCCCCGTCATTCACACAAGACAGGCACACCCAGCCTCTGCCCATCTGCCATTTCTACCTGGCTGTGGGACGCATTTGCACTTGTTCCTCAAGTTATTAATTTCCCAAAACGCTTAAGTACTTGGAATCTAGTTGTTCATCAATAATCAGAGAATGCATTAGTGAGTAAATTAATGAATGAATGGGTTTTGTTGCACTGATACTTTGATGTAGATCTTTATTTAAGGTTATAATAAATCTAAATTAAGAAATTGGTTAAAATATAAAATTTATAAGATAGGCCCTGGCCAGTTGGCTCTGCAATAAAGCATTGGCCTGGCGTGTGGAAGTCACAGGTTCAATTCCCAGCCAGGACACACAGGAGAAGCACCCATCTGCTTTTCCACCCTTCCCCCCTCTTTTCTCTCTATCTCTCTCTTCCACTCCCACAGCCAAGGCTCCATTGGAGCAAAGTTGGCCCGGGCGCTGAGGATGGCTCCATGGCATCCACCTCAGGCACTAGAATGGCTCAGGCTGCAATGGAGCAATGCCCCAGATGGACAGAGCATCGCCCCCTAGTGGGCATGCTGGGTGGATCCCAGTCAGGCGCATGTGGGAGTCTGTCTGTCTGCCTTCCCACTTCTCACTTCAGAAAAATAGGAAAAAAAAGTGTTTATAGGATAGAATTTATAGGTACCTTCTCACATACTTCTTTTCTTTGAATGATGTAGATTTTGCCAACTCCTGAACAGGTTTGATGACAACATAATAATAGATATTTGTTTTTACTTTTCTGGTCTTTAAAGCATAAATTAAGCATCATAGAATAGAGACCAAAAACAGTTGTCAGGTATACTTTTTTGGCAACTTATAAAATTCACCCAGAAAATAATGCAAATCATAAAAATGTACCTATGATTAGTTTTCACAAATTGAACCCATCTATGTAACCAGCATCCAGATCAAGAAATAAACATCACCAGCTCCCCAAAATCAGTTTTCCCTTTTTTAAGTCACTATCTCTCTCTAAATAACCACCATAAATTAGTTTTACCTTTTTTAGAATTTTATGTAAATAAATCACACAGCATGTATTTTATGTGTCTGGCTTCTTTTGCATAATATGGTGAGAATAATCTATGTTGTGTGTAGTTTGTAGCTCATGTAGTCTCACTGCTGTGTAGTATTTCTTTGTATGGTTATATTTCAATTTATTTACGTTATCTTCTTTTGCTGATTACTTGGGTTGTTACAGCTTTTGCGCTGTTATTGTACTGCTGTGAACATTCCTGTGCATATCTTTTTATTAACAAATGTCCATGTTTTTACTTAGTATTTTGTAGGAGTAGGTTACTTTGTCATAGAAGATGCATATGTTCGGCTTCAGCAAGTAATACTAAACTGTTGTCCAGTTATTGTACCAATTTTGTGACCACCCCACCAGCAATATATGACTGTTATTGTTACTCCACACTTACAATACAGAGTATTGTCTTTTTTTAAAAGTCATTTTGGTGTATATATAGTGGCATCACATTGTGCTTTTAATTTTCATTTTCTTGATGACTAATAAACTTGAACATTTTTTATATATCAATTGAGACTTAGAAATTTTGAGTCACTCTTGAGTTATCTTCAGTTGACCATTAAAGAGGGGCTTGACATTTGCCAAATGGGGTTCGTTGGGGATTTTATGAGGGAGCAAATATAAAATACTCAGTTCAGTATTGCACATATTGAAATAATTCCTGTTATTTCCCCCCCCTTTTCTTTTGCCTTTTGAAACTGGTAGAAAATTTAATGCATGAGTCAAAAAATTGGGAGAAGTGGTAGAAGAGAAGAGTTGGACATAAAATAATGATAGGAATACAGAAACAGCGAGGGAGAATAAAAGCAACATCTACTGATTATGATACTGCCCTTGTGAACAAAGTCCAGGAAAAAATTTGTGTTGTATAGTCCTTGTTTGGAAGGATGAGTGTAGACATTAATGGCATATACTTTGGATTTAGGAATACCTGATATTTTATTTTTTCACTGTAACTTAACTGGATATAATATAAAGATTTTAATAATACTATCTTCATAGATTCAATAGTGAGACAGTCATACATAATGTTTAAATATAAAATATTTTGAATATGAAAATATAATAAAAATTATATATAAATTAAAAATTTAGCCCCTTAGTGATGCAGGTACTCAATAAAAATTACTTTCATCATTTCCATATTTGAGCTTTGAGATATAGTTATGACATAACTCTTTATATAAGGGATATTAACAACATAGTGGACAGTGTCCACAATATAAGATCATTACATAGAACAAGTAGAGACTTTCCACATACAGACTTTTGTACAGTATGTCAATAACTTGTTATCATAGTTTATTACTTTGCACATTTATAATACTGTAGCCCCGGATGATTTCTTTTCCTTATGTGAAGGCTATTGAGTGATGGTGGATGTTTTGTAGTGGCAACATTATGCTGTGTTGGGTTGAAAATGATGTCACATAAATTCAGTTTTTAAATATTCTCTCAGAAGTATGGAAACATTTTGAAAAATATTCCTTAGCATGTTAATAAAATTCTCTAACTCTAAAGATACATTTGCTATTCATTGAAACTTAATAACTATAAGGAGAAAACATGTTAACTTGGTTGAACTTTCTTGCTTTCAAGAATATTTTATCAGATATTTGAGTAGCATCAGATGATTAAATAATATGTTGGTTCCTAAAACTAACTTGAATTTTATTAGTGTACTCGAGTTAAATTAGCTACAAATTCAATCATATGCTATACTATTGCTAGTTCATAAACATGATATTAAACAGATGTACATAGAATTAAACTTGCTTGTCTAATTAAAATATTGGCTTAATTAAAATGACTTGCATATTTTCAGTCTGGCAAATTGAATTTTGTCAGGTTTTATTTTCCAAAGGGAAGTTAAAATATATTTGAAAGTAAGTAAACTTCTATTTTACTTATTTATTGAGTTAACTTTTAATATTCTTCACTAGTGCAGATATATCTTCCAGAAAACTTTATTTTGAGCATTTCATAGATAAAACAGCTGGATGGAGAAAGGTAAGAAAAAAGAGTAGAGAAATTCAATAGGAATTTTGATTCAATAGGATTCTTGATGTGCTATTTACCACTATCATTTTCCTATAAGAAAATGAAGAAAAGTAATATACGATAACAGACTCAGACAGAATAGTCTTTTTTTTTTTTAATTTTTATTTATTCATTTTTTAGAGAGGAGAGAAAAAGGGAGAGAGAAACAGAGAGGGAGAGAGAGAATAGAAGATGGGGAGGAGCTGGAAGCATCAACTCCCATATGTGCTTTGACCAGGTAAGCCCAGGATTTCGAACCGGCGACCTCAGCATTTCCAGGTCAACGCTTTATCCACTGCGCCACCACAGGTCAGGCCAGAATAGTCTTTTTATTGTCTTGATGGTGGGGGGATTATCATTTGGCTGCTCTGCCACTTCCCCTTTTCTTTTAACTGACTTTATAATCTTTAGCATTTTCTATATTGCCTCTTCGTGCCATTGGAAAACATAGGTGCCACAATCTCTCTCTGTCTCTGTCTGTCTATCTCTCTCTCTCTCTCTCTTCCTTTCAAGTATCTTTTCCTTTTTTCATTTGGAGTGAGGAAGTTTCTATGTCAGCCTTTGCTGTTCCTCCAACCATTTGAATTTCTTTTACTAAGATTAAAATGTTGAATATAGTTTTATATGTCTATCCATATTCTCATAGCTGAAACATTTGTCAGATTTGGGTAGTCTGTATAAACCAATCAATATATAGATTCAGTTTTATTTCTGGAATAAAATTTTGTAGAAAATTAACCATCCTCATCAACATCTTCAGGAATGTTGTTTTTCCTCTCTAATCTCCCATTTTCTCATTTGTTTATTTGTTTGTTTGTTTGCTGTTTTATTTTAAAGAGAGTGAGAGAGGGAGAGGGAGAAGGAGAGAGAGGAAGAGACAGATAGACAGGAAGGAAAGGCAATGAGAAGCTCCAACTCAGAGTTCTAGCATCTTAGTTGTTCATTGTTCTCTTTCTCATTTGTGCCCTGATTTGGGGGGGGGGTCCAGCTGAGCCAGGGACCCCTTGCTCAAGCCAGAAACCTTGGAGTCATATCTATGATTCCACACTCACACTGGCAAACCCACACTGAAGCTGGTGAGTCCATGCTCAAGCTGGTGAGTCCTCACCCAAGCCAATGAGCCCACGCTCAAGACAGTAATCTTGGGGTTTTGAACCTGGGTCCTCATCTTCCCAGGCCAATGCTCTATCCACTGTGCCTCTGCCTAGTCAGGCTCATTTCCTCATTTGTAAAATGAGATGAGAGCATCTTCTAAGTCTAAAATTCGATACCAATAAAATAATATTGCCACTTAAGTCTTATTGTAAGAATTAAATCATCTCAATAAGAACCTTAATAAATATAACACCATGTATTGAGTGCATTCCACATGTCAGGTGTTTTTGGTCATTTGCTTTGATGCTCATAACTTCCCACAGGGAGGGATTATTGCTTTCATGTAACAAATGAGGGAAGGGAAAAGCAGTGAAGTTGCTTTTTTTTTTTTTTAAATTCAGTGAGAGGAGTGAAGGCAGAGACAGACTCCCACATGCGCCCAGACAGGGATCCACCTGGCAAGCCCACTAGGGGCAATGATCTGCCCAGCTGGGGCATTGTTCCACTGTTCAGCAACCAAACTATTCTTAGTGCCTGAGGGAGAGGCCATGGAGCTATCCTCAGTGCCCAGGGCCAACTTGCTCCAATTGAGCCATGACTGCGGAGGAGAAGAGAGAGAGAGAAGCAAGAAGAGGAAGAGTGGAGAAGCACATGGGCACTTCTCCTGTGTGCCCTGACTGGGAATTAAACCTGGGACATCCACATGCTAGGCTGATGCTCTACTACTGAGCAAACCAGCCAGGGTCTTAAATTGCTTATTAAAGCTGAACACCAAGTGGCCAAATTTGGGCTTCATGGTCCAAGGCCAAGTTCTTTTCATTATGTGGTGCTTCTTCCTTGAATGCAGTAATATATTAAGACATTTTGTAAACTATGAAGTTCCATATAAAGAATTTAATGATGACGATAATAATTGTGTCTAAGCATGCTTTCTTTGATGTTCATTAATTTACATGGCTTTCTCTATTATCTTTTTCCTGACTCAAAAATATTATCCCTAATGTTGATCTTTGTCCAAAAATATACATCCACATTTTTCATACCTACTGAAAATCCATAAAATAGTTTCCTAGAGACATTGTAAAGAAACCATATCTTGAATAATAAAACTCTTAAAATTGAGGTTGACAAAGGAGGGAGAATCTCATGACAGGAGGAGGAGGTAGGTCCTGTACTACTTTCATGACTTACCTCCTCCTAGAAGATCAATGTGGCAACATTTGGTGCTGTGTCTCAGAGGTATTATATTCTCGCACTTGCTTATGTCTTTGCTCATGCTGATCCTTTACTTTAAAAATGTTATCTTTATTCTTTGCTTGAAAAATTCTGATTCATTTCTCAAGACTGAGCTCAAATATCACCTCCTCTCTTCCTTATCTCAGCCTCCACCTGGTGAAGTTAATTACTTTTCTTTTGCATTTTCATTGTACTTAAAAACGATCTTTAATTATAAATTATGATTTCTATCTGAATGCCTGAGTTTCCCTAGGGAAGAAACTGCCATTTCTGTCACTGTTCCTTCCTGGCTCATACAATATAGAATGAGTATCTATATCTGGCTCATCATTTTACTTAACGTAATTATTTATAACATACTCTTTGCCAAACCTTCCACTATTTTCTGAATTTATATAAATTTATAAAAGATGTTTTTGAAGAGAATTCAATGTTGGGTTAACTTTTTAAATACAGATGAGATATGATCAAACTTTCATTCAACATATTTGAATATTCTATCAATATTTATTATAACTTAAAATCATATATATCCTATACATGTGTAAGTATATACAAGTGTATTTGTATATATGATGATATTTCCAGCTTATGGATAAATTATTTTTGACAGTTTTGTCTTTTATACTACTAAGTTCTTAATCATTATTTAGATTTTTTTACCTTTTATATAATCTCTATAGTGAATTATTTTGATTTCAGTTTTAGTAATCTTTCTGTATTTCAGTTGGCATCATTTTAAGCTATCTCTACTTGAAGCTATCGAAGTGAACTTTTTGCTTAGCTCAAGTAGCTGTCTTGGTTGATAAGTCAGAGGACGCAGAATCTGGTCTGTGTTGCTATCGTTCTTATGCCAGTTCATATTAACTGAGACTCTTCGTGATGATAATTTCAGATTGTATTCTTTTTCTGCTATGTGCACTGTTATTTTGTGTTTTTGTCTATAAATCTTTGGGTTCCAGCTTCTAGTTTTGTGTTTTTCCTTAATCCAGCACCCAGCCTCCACTATCCTGCTCTTTCCCTTACTGAATTTGCTATTATTCTGGGCAGTAAGGGAATGTCTCTTTGCTTTGTCAGCCTTACTCTCTTGGCTGTATTTCATCTTCCATTTTCCTGGCTTCACCACCATACATCATGCTATGGGTCTGACAGTCTCATCTCTGTAATTCCCTTTGGCTTCCCCAGTGCCTTCTATCTACATCCTCACCACAACCTCTTACTTTTTATTATTTTGCTATCCTACCTCTCCACCAGCTCTACTGGTCTTTCTTTCCAGACCAGGCCATTTTCCAGGCGCAGTCAGATCCATTACTCAGTTTTCATTACCACCACAGGCTGGACTTACTGCACCTAAAGTCTCCACTGACACCTTCTTCTCCAATAATAAGTATACTCTGCCTGCCCTTTAAAAATCAAATGCTGCTCTTGGCCTGCTAAATTTCAAACTTGACCAAAGAGTAAATTATGAAGCATAAAAATATTTCTAAGAAAATACTTGTGAGTAATTATCCCCTTGCAGTGGGAAAAATTAGTAAAAACAAACACAAGAAAAACTTGACATATTTGGACTACATTGTGTAATATTTAAAATTTTGTATTTAAAGATGTATCATAAATTGACTTAAAAAACAAGTAGCAGAATGAGAAAATATTTATAACAGGTGATAAATATTAATATTCCAAACTCTGAAGAGTATCTATAAATCATTAAAAATATATCAAGAACTTAAATAAATGGACAATGAACATTAAGATAAATTTTCAAGAGGGAATATATATTAAATATATAAAATATGCAAGCTCTTTATAATCAAATAAATGCAAAATAAAATAGAAGTCATTTTGGTCTATGAAAATTACCAAAATTTTAAATGTACTTCGTCACTTGTAGATGTCTGGAGATAGGAAATCTTTACATATCTCTTCCTGCTGGGAATATAAAAATTATTATGTTTGTTTATTTTAAAGCATTATTATTATTATTTAATTTTATATCTAGTTTCATTCACCTTTATTTGCTAAATGTATTCTATATTTACCCTATGAATTTTTTTTATTTTTTTTTTATTTTTCTGAAGCTGGAAACGGGGAGAGACAGTCAGACAGATTCCCGCATGCGCCCGACCGGGATCCCCCCGGCACACCCACCAGGGGGCGACACTCTGCCCACCAGGGGGCGATGCTCTGCGCCTCTGGGGCGTCGCTCTGTTGCGACCAGAGCCACTCTAGTGCCTGGGGCAGAGGCCAAGGAGCCATCCCCAGCGCCCAGGCCATCTTTGCTCTAATGGAGCCTTGGCTGCGGGAGGGGAAGAGAGAGACAGAGAGGAAGGAGAGGGGGAGGGGTGGAGAAGCAGATGGGCGCTTCTCCTGTGTGCCCTGGCCAGGAATTGAACCCGGGACTTCTGCACACCAGGCCAATGCTCTACCACTGAGCCAACCGGCCAAGGCCTTTACCCTATGAATTTTAACACATGAATACATTCTGGTAACTACCATTACAACTAGGAATTACTGTCAAGCTTCCTGACCCCCTCCCCAGCCCTTGGCAATCACTGACCTATTACATGTCCTGACAGTTTTATGATTTTGAGAATGTTATAATGGAAATGACACAATAGACCAGGGGTCCCCAAACTTTTTACACAGGGGACCAGTTCACTGTCCCTCAGACCGTTGGAGGGCCGGACTATAAAAAAAACTATGAACAAATCCCTATGCACACTGCACATATCTTATTTTAAAGTAAAAAGACAAAACAGGAACAAATACAATATTTAAAATAAAGAACAAGTAAATTTAAATCAACAAACTGACCAGTATTTCAATGGGAACTATTCTCCTCTCACTGACCACCAGTGAAAGAGGTGCCCCTTCCGGAAGTGCAGTGGGGGCCGGATAAATGGCCTCAGGGGGCCGCAAGCGGCCCACGGGCTGTAGTTTGGGGACCCCTGCAATAGACAAATGTTGTGATTGGCTTCCATCAGTTAGCACAAGCATTGGAGATGCACCAAGTGGGGTGTATACCAATAGTTTGTTCCCTGTCATTGCTGAGGAGTTTCACATAACATGATGTATCAGTTTGCTTGTTCACTCATATATCTATGGACATTTGGGTCCTTTTCAGTTTTTGGTGATTATGAATAATGTAGCTTATAATAGGTCAAATTCTAAGATGAGCTCCAGAATCCACACCCTGCATATGCTCTTGAGTCGGTAGCACCTCTAATTTGCTCTTACCCAGTCTAATATTATAAGAGATGTGGTATCACTCTTCTGATTAGGTTAGGTTATGTGACAAGGGGGAAGGGATTCTGGGGATGCAGTTGTTCCTAATCAGGTGCCAGTAGGTGGCGATGAGAAACATTCCAGAGGAAGAGGCTGATCTTGGTTGAATTCCTACACCAGGCTTTTGAAAGTGCACTATTTTGTGCATTGCAGTTTTCTTCAAGGTGAGGCGCCTGCTGGACCAGACTTCTCTAGCATCTGACTGCAGCTTTCAATATGGTCAGCGGCAGTGTGGGAGCCCAAGAGCATGTGGGGATGTGCACATCCATAGAGAGTGCCCTTGGCTGCTTCCTGCACCCTTTCCTCTTCTGCACAGGCTGCGGGCCCCGTGGCTGACCGTCCAGGGAGCCACCCCACCCACGGCGTCATACCGGCATGCTGGGCTCTGCCGAGGGAGGCCTGGCGAACTCCAAGTTCCTGCTGCTGCCCTGTGCACGGGGCACTTTCCGTGTGTGCCTGAGGGGCGCTGAGCTAGCCTGGGGACAGTGAACCAGCTCGGAAGGGGCAACGATAGCAATAGCAAGAGCTCCTCCATCATTCAGTCGCAGGCACTACGCATCCTCCCAGTCGGGGACGGGGGTTCCTATCCGTCCTGAGCCCCCATTTCATCTTTATGCTTCCTTTCCTGTCATCACTTAATATCTGTTTATATTAAGCAGCTCCTGTTTAACTTACTGTATGGTATTTTGTCTCTTGATTGGATCCAGACTTACTCAGATAATAACTATTCTAAGTTTTAAGAAACACCTAATTGCTTATTTTCTACTGGAATCACTAAAAGGATTTTACCAAAGGGAAAACTCACATCAGCTTATGCTACTAAGGAGAAGAGGGCTACCGTATGCTAGAAAGCTATCACGCAGAACCAGAAGGGAGCAAAGTGCTTAGCATCAAATAGTGCTGCTTGATCGAGCACTCCTCCTCATGGGAAGTGGAGAAGTCCCTGGCAAATTCTCAGGACCTTGCCAAGAACATCTGGAAAGGGGTAGGTGACAACACATTACTTACATGATATAGGGACTGTCCCAAACATAAAGTTGCATGCAAAAGGCTATAAAATAAATACATCTGGAAAACTGACCCTCAGTGCAGCAGCTTTGACAAACACAGGAAGGCAGAAAACAAACAGGTAAACTCCAGGACTTTCTATAGGACTCTCATTTCTTTCCCCTTAGGTGACTGAATTACCAGTGAGATAATTTATAGCAGCTAAATATGTGGACAAAAGTAACAGGAATCGAGAGGACGCTGAGATAGTTAAGTGGAGAAAGCTTACCTTGTTTCAAAACAAACCAGGCTGGTAGACACCTTCACTACAGTGACATCAGTCAAAGTCGGAGCTAAAGAAAAGTTTCTGCAGCTAAAATATCATTGCACTGGAGATTAAAACGTATTTATTAAAGAAATAAAGAATGCAATATCATTTGTTTGACTCTCCCCCCCTCAAGTACAACTCCACATGAGCTTTATGAAATAAAATATAAAAAATTTATAAAGACTGGATGGAAATAGAACATAGCCTCAACAGGTGTCATTGTATCTTAGTGGTAGAATTATGAAAAGTCATTATTTTCAGCTTTTACATTTATCTTCTACATTTTCCTCTATAATGATATATTGATTTAATGTGTAAGTAATGCTATTGTTTCAGTCATTTGTAGTCATAAAAGTCATTGCCTTTTAAGGGATTCAAAATACAGAGACAAGTGGAAAGTATTTCTTCAGTATTTTCCCCTTCTCAGTCCCTTCCCTAGACTAAATCACTACCAGCACTTTGGATTATGTCTTTATCTCTTTCTTTCCAGAATGATGCAACCCAAACTGATAATAGTGGTTCAGATATATATATACCTTTATATCTATATTTCTACATATATATCTCTCCATAATGCCACATCTGTAGGCTTAATCTAAGTCTCCTACTGGCTGCGTAATGTAGAGCAAGTCATTCCTCTTCTTCCTGCCACAGAATGGAGCTGGTACTAGCACTTCATGTATAGGGATGTTGTGAGGGTGGGAGTCATATCAGTAACACACTTAGAGTAGTGCTTGGTAAATAGTTAATGTTATGTAATTTTCAGCTATCAGCACCACCACCAGGATAGCATTGTCATCATCTTATTTCTTTAGCTTCTCCATTAGCATCAACTATTGCCATTACATGTTCATTCACAAAACTGAATTCCTTGTTCTAACATGTTTTGATATCCTATATTGTATTTCTAGTATTCCCTGTCATTTAAAAAGTATGCAGAGTTGTTAATAGAAGACATTCTTTCTATAAAATTTATTGTTTCCTTTCACACCTCTTAGTTTATTCCTTTTTACTGTGCTCTTTATCACAGTTAAAAGATAATACTCTTTCTCTTTTCACCTTTGCTTAAATGGTCAACCTTATATTGTCAACCTAGCTCTTCTCTAAGATGAGTCAGTGACAAAATTCTTTCAGCAGTATCTTTTAACTATCTCTCTAGTCTGTTCCGTTCTCCATTCATTCTGCCAGAACCATTATTATCCCTATTGCCTCCACCAGCTTCCTTACAGTTTTCAGTTGCTCTTCAATCCTACTGTCAAATTAACCTTGCTAAACAATAAGTCTTTTTAAAATATTCATGATTTACCCTAGCACATCGAGGGAAGGAAGTCCAAATGCCTTATCTCAGAAAGCCGGTTTCCTCCACAGTCTGGTTCTAAGGTACTTTGTCAGCCTTCTCTCTCTCCTGCTTATTATACTTCCCCTGCACAAGTTTTGTTACCTTCAGTCAGAGTTACTCACCCCTTTTTCACCCAGCCCTTCATCTAAGCCTTGAATGAAATGTTTTGTCCTCCTTCTAAAATGCCTTCTTACAGGAGAGTGATTAAGAGACTGGAATTAGATCTTCTTCCCTTTACCTGCTGGGTGCATTTGGATAGGTTTAATATTGCTGAACTTCAGAAAGTTTATTTATAAATGGGACGAAATTTATCTGTCTAAGGGTGTATGAACAATAAGTAAGCAAATAAGCAATGTTGTTAGTACAATACCTGACCCGTAGTGTTCCTAATATAAATCTTAATCAACTGTTTTTGTGTTTCCATGAGAAAAACATCCAGCCCTGGCCAGTTGGCTCAGCTGTAGAGCATCAGCCCAGCGTGTGGATGCCCTGGGTTCAATTCCTGGTCAGAGCACACAGGAGAAATGTCCATCTGCTTCTCCACCCCCCTCACTTTTTTCTCTTGCCTTCTTTTTCTATGCCCCACTTCTTTCTCTCTGTCTTTTCTCCTCCTACAGCGGAGGAATTGACAGAATTGAAGCAAGTTGGCCCTAAGCACTGAGGATGGCTCCATGGCCTCCACCTCAGGCATTAAGAACTTGGTTACTGAGCAGTGGAGCAATGCCCCAGATGGGCAGAGCATTGCCCCCTATTGGACTTGCCAGGTGGATCCCGGTCAGGGCGCATGCAGAAGTCTATCTCTGCCTCCTCTCCTCACACTGAATAAAAAAAAGAGAGAAAAAGAAAAAAGAAAAACATCCCAGAATATCACCATATTTCCTTCAGCCCAGAACTAGAATTAGGTTCCATTGTCCTATTCTCTGAACGTTTGTACTTTATTAAAAGACTTTACACATTGAAGCAATCATTATACTAATTGTATTTCCTTATTTAGAGTGCAGAAGACATATCTCCTGTCCTGTGATGTTCTTTGGAGAATCACTACATTTCAATACATATCTTAAAGAGTTGTGATAGCAATAAAGAACATTTAGGTAAAAATCTTCTGTAGGTTGCTAAGTGCTCTGCAGAAATGAATTGTTCCTTACTATTCACACAGTACCAAAGTGTACATTGAACTGAAGTACACACGGAAATGATGTCCTGTGGAGCTTATGTTTGGTACTGTGTTTATTCTACTGTCTGTTATCTTTGTTCACGTGGTCCTAAAGCATGCAGATGTCTCTTAATTTTATTATATTTTTAATTTATTATAAATCTGCAGACATGAGCCTCCAGAATAATCATGCAAAAAAAATCATGCTAAGGATATGCTCACATCCCTTTTTACTTTTGCTGATTTCTGTGGTTTGATAAAAGGAGGAATGAGATGCAAGAAGGAAGGTATATCATGCCCTGTCATACTCAAGATGAATCATGGAGCAAAGTGTCCCATTCCAAGTGTCGAACAGATTAACTGTGGCCTGGCATAAAATCAGAGAGGGATTATTATTGGTTTAGAAAATAATTTTGGAATACTCATCTCTATGTAGAATACTAAAGTGTGGATACATTTTCTTATATTTCCTCTTCCCATGAGAAAAACCAGGGGCCCCCATAGCCAAGACTCTTGATGACCATGAAAGACTATACATTAACCCTGTTTTTCAGTATTTCCTCTGTTGATGCTACTAACTCCAAGAGCTGTGTGGTTCCAGCCAGGGCGGAATGGCAGTCAGCTGTTACAAAAGGTGTCCTTCCGCTTGCAGCTGTCTACTTTTTACTGTGCGGATGATGGATTTATTTTTCCATTTACCAGCAGTTCCTTTCTTCCTCACACAGGACTGTGATCCTTTGTGATCATGTATGGCTCAGTCAGCTGAGGGAACACTCATAGGATTGAGGAGTTTTCAGATGTGCCCCAGTGAAAGGAAACTGGGTTTGAGAAATGAGGACTTGCTCAGAAGGCTGTCTGCATATTAAAGAGGGGTGATGACTTCCTTCCCATGAAAGTAGAGATTCATAACTTTATAAAAAGCATCTTTGTCCTCAATTAAGAATTTTGATTCTTGCTTCATTGTGTGTGGTCAGAATAACAGTGAGAGTAGTCCAACCCAGAGAAGGTAGACAGGAAAAGCAGAGCAGAAGAGAAATCTAGATTGTAAAGCTAATTTGCCATGATTTATTTCTTGCCATGTATAAATGTCTAAACAACCACTTCCATTCTTCCATTAAATTTTTGAAAGTATACATAAATATTTATTCTTTATTATTGCTAGCATTCTCTTATGTAATATTTTAATAATAATATTAATAGTAAAGGATAATTTAATATCAATTATCTATTTACTATTTTATATATTAAAATATATAAATGCTTACTTTTATTACATATATTATTATATATAGATATATAAGTTATATCTTTACCATATATTTTATCTAAGACACAGATACAATTCAATGCAATTGCTTATTGGATCTGTTGTGCCAGTTATTTGATCATACGGTATATGGACAAGATCAGAAGGTTACACTGAGCAAGTGTTTACTATCACTACTTTTTTCTTACAAAATTCACCTTAAAATATCTGTACATAACTGCTCAAAAATAGCCATCATTATGTTCCCTAAATTTCTTGGCACTTTATTAAGCAGAAACTGAAATTATGAAATTGAGACCATGATGCCAATTACTGCAAAACTTGATTCCTGTCAGCCTTCTTACCTATAAGTCTGCTTTGACTTTTGTGTAATTTGTTTATGTAAAGAAATTCCAAGTAAGCAACTTGAATAATTTGTTATGAAATGCTGTTTTAGTCTCAATCTGAGTTGTAAATTTAAAGTTGGAATAACTAGGCAGTACAGGAAAGGATTAACTAGACCTATGTGATGAATTTTCTATCTCAGTAAACTTGACTTACACAGATGATCATAAAGTATAGGCACCAACTCAGTCTGCATGCTCTAATTATAAAAAGACTGGGGAACTCATCTTTCAAATAATTAAATACCAATTTCTTAATCTCAGAACCAGAATTTTGTTATATATGATATTTTCTAATATGGCCTTACAAGATATTTCCAACTAGTATTGCCAACATTGAGGCTGCGAATATTCTGAGGCCTTTCTGGCTTATTTCAGTCCTTTTGCTTAATATCCTTATGGATGAAAAAAATTGTCTCATCTTTGAATAGTAGATACCTATTCAACTTAACATCCAACTCTTTGTGATATGACCCTGGTAGTTTTGACAACTTTCTTTGCTTTCTAGAATAAAAAGATATTCTAAGCCCACTTTGTGCATCTATGGCCCCAAACCATTTAAGAATTATATTTTGTGGTCTTTTATTGATTTGTATGAATTTATTATATAGTAAGCAAAAAAGAAAGCCTTTGTTTTTTATTTGAGTGAAAAATATTTTGTGGTATTTTTTCTTGTATTATTTTTTTTATTTAAGTCATTATTTATCAATTTTTTTTAATTTCTTCTAGATTTTGAGTCTTATTTTAAAAGGATTCTTTCTGTACCCAATGTAGTATACAAAATTTTTATATCTTTTTCTATTCCTTGTATAATCCCATTTCTTATGTTTTAATCGGTCAATCTGGAATTTGTTTACAGAGCTATAGGACATGAGGTAGTAATCAAACTTTATTTTTTTTACAGTGGCATCCAGTTGTCCAAACACCATTTATTGAATAGTTCATCATTTATCCTCAGTTCTTTGAAATTCTCTTATATAATGTGTGTTCTTATACCCCATTGGCTTTTTTTTTTGTGACAGAGAGTCAGAGAGAGGGATAGATAGAGACAGACAGACAGGAACAGAGAGAGATGAGAAGCATCAATCATTAGTTTGTCGTTGCACATTGCGACACCTTAGTTTTTCATTGATTACTTTTCATATGTGCCTTGATCGTGGGGCTACAGCAGACCGAGTAACCCCTTGCTCAAGCCAGCAACCTTGGGTCCAAGCTGATGAGCTTTGCTCAAACCAGATGAGCCCGCACTCAAGATGGCGACCTCAGGGTCTCAAACCTGGGTCCTCTGCATCCTAGTCCAACGCTCTATCCACTGCGCCACCACCTGGTCAGGCCCATTGGCTTCTTGATATAAGATTTTAATCTTAACTGTGAAACAACAAAAACAAAAACAAATTGCTGCCGGACCAGGCAGTGGCGCAGTGGATAGAGCATCGGACTGGGATGCGGAAGGACCCAGGTTCGAGACCCCAAGGTCGCCAGCTTGAGCGCGGGCTCATCTGGCTTGAGCAAAAAGCTCACCACCTTGGACCCAAGGTCACTGGCTCCAGCAAGGAGTTACTCAGTCTGCTGAAGGCCCCCGGTCAAGGCACATATGAGAAAGCAATCAATGAATAACTAAGGTGTCGCAATGAAAAACTGATGATTGATGCTTCTCATCTCTCTCCATTCCTCACTGTCTGTCCCTACCTATCCCTCTCTCTGACTATCTCTCTGTCCCTGTAAAAAACAAAAAAACAAAAAAACAAACAAACAAACAAAAAAACAAATTGCTGAGTAAAATCAACATTATATACCATTGGGGTTGATGTGAAACCCAGTTGCAAACCCTTGGACTGTAAGAGATCAGTTTTTCTTTTTTTCCTTATATGGTTATATCATATATTCAAATTTTCCAGTTCTTGTAGTTTTTCAGTGACTTTTAATCTTCAGTTATTTCTCTGATTCTCACAACAGTCATAGAAAATAGCAGCACAGAAATCTTGTTTTTTCTTCATTATAAGTAATGAAAGTGAGATTGAAAGAGATTATCACACTTGAGTAAAATCAAATCAAAACATTTCTTATTTCCATTTTGGATTAATTCTTTTTGTAAAACATTTTGACTCTTATTCTAATTCTTATTACTATTCCTATTCTAATTTTCTTTATTCTTCTTCTTTGTCATTTTACTAGTTTATGAGAAAATAGTATTCAAGACCTAATTTTACTTCTGACATTGAAATGTATTTGTCTAATGAAATTCAGCTATTAAAATGTGCTCACTAGTTATTGAAGTATAACTGATTGATTAATAAAAAATAGCTTGCTATATTATATATTACTGCAGTCACTTGTTCATTTTGGCTTTGCTATTTTTTAAATTTACAATTAGAGAGGCTACTTTGCTTAATTTTAATGAGGCTTAAATGAGTAATGTGCATCATGCTTCTTTAAATATTGAATGAATACTTCAACATAGTAGGCTTCTTAAGTGTTTGTTGAATTATCCATGTATACATAATCACAATGCAGTGGGAATAATGCTGCAAAAGATACATAGCGTAGTCCATGAGAGAAGTTTTTTTTTTTTTTTTTGCATTTTTCTGAAGCTGGAAACAGGGAGAGACAGTCAGACAGACTCCCACATGCGCCCGACCGGGATCCACCCGGCACGCCCACCAGGGGGCGATGCTCTGCCCATCCTGGGCATCGCCATGTTGCGACCAGAGCCACTCTAGCGTCTGAGGTAGAGGCCACAGAGCCAACCCCAGCGCCCGGGCCATTTTTGCTCCAATGGAGCCTTGGCTGCGGGAGGGGAAGAGAGAGACAGAGAGGAAGGCGCGGCGGAGGGGTGGAGAAGCAAATGGGCGCTTCTCCTATGTGCCCTGGCCGGGAATCAAACCTGGGTCCTCCGCACGCTAGGCCGACGCTCTACCGCTGAGCCAACCGGCCAGGGCGTCATGAGAGAAGTTTTGCCTAGAGAAGTCTTGGAGAAAATCAAGTCATTTTCAACATCATTTTCTCATTAAGTAAGAGTTAGTATTTTAGAACAAAGGAAGGTTGAATTGCATTTTTCCAAAGGGAAAATGTAATCAAAGAGCTGTGGGTATTGTCCTACAAAGAACTTTTAAAGAAAGTCTAGCAGAGAGGGATCAAGTCTGAGGTAAAACTCTCAAGGTCCTCAGTGCCATTCCAGAGATTAGACTTTATTCAATAGCAAGGAAGAAGCACCAAAGGGTTTTCAGAGTAAGAATAAAATATTGTACCTGTATATGAACAGGTGATGAAGAAGATGCAGGCAGCAATGAAGATGCTGTTTTCTAGTAAAAACAAGCTTTAGGACAACATAATTATTAAAGTTCAAAAACGATTTGCTTCCAATCTTAGAACACCTAGGCATACATATCTGGTAGACAGCTAACAGGGTGGAATTTAAGAGAATATTGTCATAAGATTAGGGCACTTAGGGTGAGGAGGGGAATGGAATACTGAAGTGAAAATTCAAGGATACACATAAAAAAGGGAAATATAATTTTGACTTCAAATATAGGTTTAAGTGAATATTTCTTTATAATCAGCACTAGAAAATTGAGTTAGAATTTTATTTAGATGTACAATATACTTTTAGAATTTCTGCTATCATCTACAAAGTATTTCAGTAATACTAAGGGAAATAAGACATTGGAACATAATATATATAATAAATGATGAAATAAAATAAATATTTTTCTTTAAAAAAATCTTAAGATAGATTTTGAAACTTTGATTATGTATTAAATACCTTATAAAAGACACTCTGCTATGACAAGTAACACAAACATAAACACACCTCTCTACTGACAGTGGTGGAAGGACAGCTAAGTGCTGTACGAGGACTATCAAACTAGAAGACGCTCTGGAGACTTGCAAAACCTCTCCACGCCTCTGGTTTCTCACCTATAAAAAGAAAATATTTACACTCAATATTATTGACCTCGTCTTACTTCATAGGCTTATTTTCAGGATAAAATAAGATGATGAATGATGGATTCTAAATCTTAAGTTTTAGTGTATTATTTTTAGAGAAAAAAATGCAAAAACAAAGCAATTAAAATGCAAAACTATTAGCTTTAAAGTCAAAACATTTACTAAGAATTTTATCTCCTTTTTGTATTCTTTTTCTATTTGTTTATTCTGTATTTAGAGGATGTTTCAAATATTTTTTTAAGTTTTTTTATTGCTTGGCAAAACAAAAGAAAAAAAACAAAATTAATTTGTGATAAAGGTTATTAAATAGCTGTTTAGTAAAGAATTAAAGTACATATTATGGTCATTTATTCTAGACATTTATGTAGAAAAACTGCATCTTTGTTTGGTTCTCATTGTTGACAGATAATATGCATAGGAGCCTTGTACATTTTACTCTTTCTCTAACTATTAGAAATAGCTAACATAATAGATGATTATTTGTTTTGTCTGGTAGTATTTGCAATCTTTTACTTTACTTTTGATATCTTTCAGATGGGAAATTCGCAGTCTGTTTAATTGGCATCGTTTTTAACACTTGGTATGCAGTGAGTCACACCGATTGAAAGTCATTGTAATGCACTTGCTGGGTTCTGAGGGCTTTCTTCAAGGCCAACAGGGGAAAACTCTCCTGGGAAGATATTCCATTTATTCTTTACAAATACATTTTCTGAAAAGCACAGCACATGCATCTGTCCACATTTATAACCTAGATGTCCTGCTTTCTCTCAAGCACAGAAGGATCTATTGAAAAACTTCTCCATTTCTCGCCAAAACAAAAAGTGCAGCCCACACTGTTAATGCTAGTGATGTCTTGTAAATTTGAGCCACATAACTCAGGCAGAAATTCCAGCTGTTAAAACAGAGATAATGGAAAGCCAGTATAAGTCGTGACTAACATTCTCAATAGGGTTAAACACCAACATTGCACATTACTTGAACCATAAACTCGATTGCTTTGGGGTCATTGACAATGTCATGCCTTAAGCTTTCTGGTTGGTTTGGATGCAGAATTTTACTACATGGAAGAAAATTGTATTACTCGCTTTTTAGTATTTTATTGGATTGTGCACTAAATTATATATACTACAGTTAAGACCACATTACTCTCAAAATAATGTAAGAAACTTTATTCTTGAATTTATAGTTAATTTTGAAGTTCTCTTGATCTATGTAAAATGAAGCAATGAAAGTTTTAGTATTTGGCTGCTTTCTTCATAGTATCACTACTACTCAGTATGGTAAATTTTCTTTTTTTGTACTTCTTTTTAACAATATTCACACCTCAATTATATAAACTTGCAAAAATAATACATATATTGAGTCCTAGTGAATTGAGATGAATTGGATCAGTGCATCTTTCTGTTATATGCAGCTTAATAAGATGCAGAACACCTCTTTTTCAACATCATGAAACAAAAATGCAATTAAATTATTAAAACATACTATTAAGTCAGTTGTTTGAAAAAAATTAAGAGCTCAGTCTGTCCTCTCTATTCAGTATTGAAGCTTCATAACCACACACCACAGAATACCTTTTTCTCATGAAAGAAAAGATTAGTCATATGGGAGAATGAAATCCTTAACTAACAAATGATTGTCCATCCTTGTCCCACCTCAATTTTTAGTTATATGCAAGGGTCCTCAAAATACAACAGAGTTTTGTTCCTATGACAGTGACATAACCCAAATTTTGGTGTAAGTTGAAACACACCATAGTCTAAGTCACTTACCTATCCTAACACCGTTGTAAAATCATAATCTAGAACATAAAAACACAAATAAGCCACAGAAAAAGGAAAAGGACATAAATATATTGTACTGTACACTGTGTTGTAGAAAAGTCCAAAACAGCATAGGTAAGCGTGCTGGGGGAGCCAACTCCCTCACTCAGATGTCGCTTTACTGCATATTCTTCTGCCACGTGCAGCCAAACTAGTTCCCCCACATAGTCCATAAGTACAGCACTGAAGGTGTAAGCTGAAACACTGATGTGTCAATTTTTTAAAAGTTTTTATGGGAGCGAGCATTGTAAACTCAAAACATCGTATGATGAGACTGTCATAACCAGAGGACCCCCTGTAATGCTGTTAAGAAGATATTGGAGGATGGAATAAATCATGTTTATAATTCTTCAATATTTTATTTTTAAAAACTACCATGAGGTATATAACCTATCTCATGGTAGCTATTAAACTTTAATATTTAATCCTGGTAAGGTACCATCATAAATTGTAAAATTATATATAAATATATAATATTTTCATTGAATAGCCGGGTAAAGTAAGAACGTAACTATTTTTCTTTTAGTTGTAGCAATTTAATAAGTTTTACTGAAGCAAGTGCCAATAAAAATATAGTAAAAATAGAACCATAAAGCTTCTATATAGATAGTCCTAAGAAAGCATACAGAACATATCACAGCATAATAACTAGTTCACATTGTTTATTTCAAATCAAAATACCTATTCACAGCTATGTTTTATGAGTTGTTTGAGATCTGTAAGAAAATAGGTAAGGGCCATTGTTGGGCAAATAATATATGTTATGCTCACTTTGTTAAAGATGGCCGCTGGCCAGGTGGGGTGGCTGAATGCCCTCTTGGCTTGGAAGGGGCATGGTTATGCTAATGTGTGTTGGGAGAGGGCTTTCACACCAAAATTTTTAAACTGATAAGAACAGATACTACACCTGATCTTAGCCAAAAAGCCGAGAAGCGATCACACCAAAATTTTTAAAAAGGAGGAGATAGGAGGCATTTTGGGAGAGAGAGTGGCCACATTCTTGTAAGAAGGAGGAGCCCAGGCTGGAGCAGGGCAGGGAGGCCACATGGAGGAGGCAGCCAAAATGGCAGAATGGGGAAGGGGAAGCCAGTTCGTGGAGGAGAAGTAGGTGGGGAACAGAGGTGAATAAGGCTTTGATTCTAGGAAACTCAGATGAGTCAGTGGCTTTGGGAGCCCTGAATGGAAAGGGAAGTGTTTCCCGCTGTGTGTATTTTCTCGCCCGCCGGGTGCGAGTTTGGATTAAAGGAAAATGGAACATCAGTTTTTGGCTCTGTTGATTCCTTACTGTCTGTCCAGATCAGATGCGAACCTGCATTGATCAGGCAGCTTTGATGGTGGTCGCGATTACTGGCTATACAGCCATGCAAGAAAAGAGCTAAGAAAACTATTTGTTTTGGTAAAGGTAGTATTTATTCAAATGACAGCCACAGTTGTGCATTTATGTTACACATATTTTATTTGATACAGGTAATCAAAGATAAATGCCACATGGGCAGTTTTCTTTTTTTTAAAGTAAGTTTATTTATTTATTTTTTTTCTTTACAGGGACAGAGAGAGAGAGTCAGAGAGAGGGATAGATAGGGACAAACAGACAGGAACGGAGAGAGATGAGAAGCATCAAACATCAGTTTTTTGTTGCAACACCTTAGTTGTTCATTGATTGCTTTCTCAGATGTGCCTTGACCGCGGGCCTTCAGCAGACCGAGTAACCTCTTGTTTGAGCCAGCGACCTTGGGTCTAAGCTGGTGAGCTTTTTTTATTTTGCTCAAGCCAGATGAGCCCGCGCTCAAGCTGGCGACCTCGGGGTCTTGAAACTGGGTCCTCGGCATCCCAGTCCAATGCTCTATCCACTGTGCCACTGCCTGGTCAGGCTCATGGGCAGTTTTTCAAGGAAACCCCACAAACCCAGAATAAAGAATGTCAAACAAGCAGACAGTTATAACACAGAGAAACAAATGGAATAATAGAGGAATTCATATGATGCTAGAGGGAGGCATGAAAGGAAAAGAGACAATATAAGATCAGGCACAGGGGTCAGATCACGACTCCTGCTAGTGGTAAAGTCTGTGCTGAATTTTTAATATTGTATGTTCATTATTATTCTAAACACATTGAAAGGCCCAAGTAAGAGATATGCAGAAACCTTCAAGTAGTTCAGAATAGCTGGTACACAGACAACAAGAGCAGCATTTTAGAGATAAGAAGGCCTATATTTAAAGTCTCTTATATAAAACCCTAAGGACTTGAGCATTTGTTCTGTGGAGGCTATGGGAAATCAATGAAAGACTTTAAGCAGAGAAATGATAAGAGCAAATTCACATTCCAGGAAGAACTCCAGCAGCGGTGTTCAGAATTAATGGCTGGGCCAAGGAGACTGCCTGGGAAGCTGCTGTTAAAATTAAGCTTATAAGTAAAGTTGTGAATCAAGTAAGTGCCAATGAGCAGGCATGCGGTGCAGAATATTTCTTTTAGTTGAAGGAAAGAAAAGTCTATCTGGGTTAGTTTTATGAAAACAGGAGAGTGATGGGGTTTGGAGTTTTGCTTTGTTTACAACTGTGTTTCCAGTTTCAGGGTCAGGCCTGACATACAGGAAACACTGATTTTAAAAAAATTACATAAATGATGTAAACCTATTTTCTCCATTAATCATAGGTGTGAGGTTGTCTGCTGTGTTGAGAGAGGTTGTAAGTTAGGATGCTCGAGTCAACAGTGGCTCAGAGGAATTATAAAGTGACATAACCCGAGACACAGAAATGTCTTGGAAATTTAGAGGGAGAGTGAGAGTTATTGTTTTGTAATTTTTGAATGGTTCTTTCTAGCAGTTATCAGTATCTTCAGTTTAAGAATAGGAAAGGCAGTCTGACCTGTGGTGGTGCAGTGGATAAAGCATTGACCTGAACGCTGAGAATGCTGGTTTGAAACCCTGGGCTTGCCTGGTCAAGGCACATATGGGAATTGATGCTTCTTGCTCCTCCCTTTTTCTCTCTCTCTCCTCTCTAAAATGAATAATCATATAAAAAAGGACAGGCACACGGATGAAAGAACAGGGACAAAGAGTTGAGAGCTGATGAAGGGTGAGGAAGGGGAAGAAACTTTGAAAAAAATACAAGGGCCTCAATTATTGAGGTTTGCATGAGGTCAAACAATATTTATAGTATTATAAATAGTCATACAAATTACCTGGAACAGGAAGAGGCTGTGGGGACTGAACAGAGCACTCAAGCTTATGATTCCACACTTGAGCAGTTGCACTGGATAATGAGGTCTATGGTCTGGCCTTGGCGTTGTGTCTGAAATGTAGTGGCTTTGAAGAGCGTTACCACTTAGGAGATAGGAACCACAAGGTTAAGTTGTGGATTGAAATCATCCCACATAAGGGTAGATTTAGGACGTGGGAGAACCCTGTGATGGTGGGTGTGATTATGAAGGTGGGTGACACAGATGTCAGTAGATGACAACCACACATTGAAAGGCTTGCTTAGGTTAATGGCTTGAGTTTTGATGGAATGGTTGATGGTATAGTAGTTTGGAATTTAGATGTGAGGGGGAGCCTAAAGTATATTAGTATTGTCTTGCAGTGTGTAGAATGTGGGTGAAAAGGGAACTGCTATTAAAAAGGACTTAGGAAGCAGTATTCTGACTAACGAAATGTTTTAGTTTTTTCTATGGCTGTTGTAACAAATTGACAAATAGTAGTTTAAAACAACATAGTTGGTTTTTTTTAATCTCATAGTTGTGTAGGTGAGAAGTCTGAAATGAATCTCAGTGAGTTCAAATCAAATAACAGGGCTGCATTCCTTCTGAAAGTTCTAGAGCGAGAATCTATTATCTTGTCTTTTCCACCCTCCAAAGATCACCCACATGCCTTGGCTCATGGCCTCATTAATCCATCTTCAAAGCCAGCAATGAATGGCAGGTCTAGGCTTCCTCACACTGTACCGCAATAGTTGGTTCTCGGCTATCATCATCATACTTCTCATTGGGACCACCTGAATAATTCAGGTCCTCTGGTGGCAGTTCATCACATCTTTAAAGTCCTTTTGACATTGTAAAGTAAGATATTCAGAGGTTCTAGGGATTAGGATGTAACATCTTTTAGGCTCTGTAATTTTACCTAGTATAAGATCTCTAATGCAATTAAGGCCAAGAAGTGTTGAAGCATGTTGCAAATTGAGTGTGGTCGTAGGGATTTACTTTACTATGAAACAAGGATTTCTAACTGCATGGTGGAAAAGTTTGGGAGGAGCAATAAAATGGTCCAGAAATAAGGTTTCAGTATTTATATTATCTCCAATAGAAATTATCATTACAAATTTGTTCATGTGTCATGATTTATTCAGTGGAAATCTTATCCAAAGAGTCTTATACGAAAAATGGTAGATTACAGTATGTTCATAAAAGAAGTAAATCTTTCCTAGGTTAGATTAGCCTTAACCACAGATACATTTTTAAAAACAATGTCATAGGCATTGATTATAGTAACTAAAAGCTATTTCCATGTTCTTTCTCTAGCATTGGCTTTTTTTGATTAACTGCTCTGAGGTTTCACATATACTTTACAATTATGATTGCACATAATGTACTTAGATGAAATTTATTAGAGCCACTCACTTGTTTGTCACATAACTGAACAGTTATGATGAAGCTATTACTTGAGCTATTACTGGGCTCAAAATAATGACAGTGTAAAGTTGCATGTGACTGTAACCATATAGAGTCTCAAGTCACTCATATGGAAAATGTCAACCCTTTACTAGCTTTTACTATCAAATGATATTTAAGTAGTGACAGTATAAAAAAGACAAACCAGGGCTTGGCTGGTTGGCTCAGTAGATAGAACATCAGCCCAGTGTATGGACATCCTGGGTTGGATTCCTGGTCACAGGAAGGGGGACCATCTGCTTCTCTTCTCCTCCCTCTCCCTTATCTCTTCCTCTTCCCCTCCCACAGCCAGTGTCTCAATTGGTGTGAGTTTTGACTCTAGGCACTAAGAATAGCTCAGTTGATTCAAGCATCAACCCAAGACATACTACTGCATGGATCCTGGGCCAGGGCACATGTGGGAGTCTGTCTCTCTATCTCCACTCCTCAAAAAGAAGAAAACAAAAAAGACAAACCGGGCAACACATTTTTGTTACAACTTCATTTAATTTAATAATTAAATAATAAGTAAAAAGCAGGGATACATGATTACTGTTTTACAGGCATACAATTATTGAAATAAAAAATACTGATAGCACCTGTGTTACTCCTGTGGAAAGATATGATGTGGCTAATAAAAGGGAGTATAGAGCTTTCTGCGCTGTATAACACCATCTGAAATAATAAAAATATCCATCTAAAAATCTGCCGAGTTTGGGGACAAGGTCAAAGAAGACCTATGTAAAGTGATAAGACAGGATTTACAGAATTTACAAATGTTTAAAGCAACTCTTCATAATTTTGTTACAAGTATTATAGTCTTTAAAATGAACATTACCATAGCCTTCAAATTTAAGATGTATCACACTCTATAGTTTGATATTGTCTTCTATTTTTGCATTATTTGATTCCTGGAGTATGATTAACCAGGTATTATGTATGGATGAGATGACTGAATCCTCTAAGATTTGGACCTTTCCTCTCTTTGTTCATAAAGAAAATAGTACTTTCTAAAGTAGGGATGTTCCAGTAGTTCATGTTTTTTAAATCATTAATGGGCTGAAAATTTAGAAACTGCAGAACACATGCATTTTTCAAAATTATTGAGGTATAACTGACAAATAAAATTTTAAATTATTTAAAGTATACATTATGATTTTGTGGGTATATATAATTATATATATATATTACATATATATATTTATGGAGAACGCCTGTATTTTTAAAATAAAATGATAGCTATATCTATAATATAAACTATTGAAAACTATGGTTTTTTAATAGTTATCTAAAAATCTGGCACAAAATATTTAACTTAATTTGTTCATTATTTTAAATGACTATTTTTTGAGATAGTTTTAACCATTAAACAAATAAATGAGAGGTAGATACTTTAAATCTTCTAGAGGTAAGTGGAAGATTTATACTAGTTACCTCTAAGTTTGGACCTGAGGCACAGATCTCCGAGAATATATGTAAGTATTCAATATTCAATGCTCTGTGCTCTCAGCATCAAACTAGAAGTTTTTTAGAAGAATGTCATTTTACAGACTCAAATAGATGTATTTATTGCACAAAATTATGCCTCAAACACATAAAAATTACAGGATTATTCTGGGTTACCACTTAATGGTTTTCAAAATGTTAAAGTAATTGGTTTTGTGAATATAGTTTCCTGTTGATTCTATTTTTCCTGAAAGTTGAAGATACTGATATGTTGGATAGTTGATACTTCAGATAATGCTGAAATTCACAAATCAACAATAGTCTTAGAATCCTAGGTTATATTTTATATTTATGAAAACCAGTGACTTTTCCAAGAAACTGACATCATTTACTTCAACTAACTCCACAGTTCTTCAAAATCTGAGATTCTCCTGTTCTAGAATTCTTATGATTTGCATTGTCTGTCTCACCTACTTGGCAGTTTAAATTTAAATGAATGCATTATACTTGAATAAGTAATCAATGTGCTTGTTTTTATTTTGGAATTTCAATTACCGTATTTCCCCATGTATAAGATGCACCCTTTTCTGAAAAATTTGGGGTCTAAAAACTGGGTGCGTCTTATACAGCGGTTGTAGTTTTTTTTTACTTGCATTTCCTGCTTTTTTGCACTTGTTTATATGCTTGTTTTTGCACTTGTTGTAGACAGTGAATTGTCATCAGACATAGGTGAGGACAAGCTAATGGATGGGAGTTTTGACAGTGATGAGGAGTTGTATGAATTTTATAATGAATAAAACTTGAATTCAATAACTTTATGTAATACTTTTTTTTCAAATTTCAGGCCCCCAAGTTAAGGCGCATCTTAGACATGGGAGGGTCTTATACATGGGGAAATACATATAGTGTTTATGGTAAATAAGTATATCCATTAGATAAATTTATCAGTTATTAGACATAAAAATTGATTATCACAGAATTTTCAAGCTATAGAAAGTTTTAATTTAAGAAAGCAGTTCTAAGAGAGTAAATTTTCAAAGTTCTCATCACAAGAAAATAAAGTTTTGTTACTAGTGTGGTGGTGAATGTTAACTAGACTTATTGTGGTTATCATTTTGTAACATACACAGATATCAGATCAAGATGTTTTACACCTAAAACTAATGTTATATGCCAGTTACACTTCAATTTAAAAATAAACTAAAAATTAGAAGAAAATAAAAAATTTAAAGAGTATAAGAGTAAACAATGAAAATAAATCCCCCCCCCCACCAAAAAAAAAAAGCAATTTCATGCATCCTTCAACAGCTTTATATCCAAACATTTGGACATTTGACTATATTAAAACATATATAATATGATACCTTACTTATTTTTCCAAAATTTTATGTAGTATCAGCGATTAAAGGGACAAGCAATTGTTATATTCATAGACGTGAATTATATTCACTTCCTCCTCTATATTATAATGTTATGGGTTTGTTTCACAAATTTAGATGAGACTCCTTCAGCATAGAAATTAGCTGGACAGACCAATAATTTTAACTCATTTGAACAAATGTTCTCTTGTCAGGTCATTGCAAATTTTTTATCTGTGGGAAGTAAACACAAGAATGTCTCAGAATATTTATTGGGATACTTTCTACTAATTTGTGTAAAGTATCTAAATAGGTATAAATTTTTGGCTTAAAATATCAGTTTTGTTACACTTTGGGACCAGGAGGACAATTTGTTCTCTAGACTGTGATTTAATTCCACGGTTACGGAAGTCAGGTGAACTCTGCATTTATCAGAACGATTCTGGAAAGGCAGAATAGGAATGGTGATTTCAGGATATCACAGAGAGAAAGAGGAAAGTATGTGCAGGAAGAATGACAACATCAAGACAGAAATGATAAAGTGGAGTAATATGAGTGGCTAGGAAAGTCAAGTTCAAGTTCAAGAGACATGCATGCAATTCCCAGAGTTACTCAGGACTCTAGGTTTGTTTATAGGTTCATGATTCAGATAGGATGGGCTCCTGTATGCCCCAATGGGCAGCGCAGGCTATATCCTACTGCCAAGGGCAACTGACTCTTGAAAAGCACAGGCTTGGACTGCATGAGTCTGCCTATATGTGGATTTTGTTTTAAAACAACACCAACTGTAATTTTGATCTGTGGTTGAAAATCTGTGGATACAGAGGACTGACTATAGTTATGCAGATTTTCAGCTGCACAGGGGTAGGTGTCCAAACTCCCTGTATTTTTCAGGTGTCAATGATAAATATTTTTCTACCAGATTTTCAATATTAAATTTTATTGTCATTTTTTCAAAGCTGACTTTCTTATATCCAAACATATATACATTTATCACAATTACTGGAGAATGAGAATTTTGAAATCTGAGCTATTACAAGAAAATTTCTGTGGTTATGTTGTTGCGTAAGAACCAGTAAAGCAGTAGAAGTTCATAGAAATATTTATTTTGATACCTCATGTGATTAAAGCCAGATTGAAATGTTACTCATAGTATGACATTTACTTATACATATATATTCAAGTAATTATGCAGTAGTCATTCTCTAAACTATTAAATATTATATGTCTATACAAAGAATATATGATGAATAATAAATATGATAGGAAATAAATATTTTAGATTATTGTTGGAAAATTTTGTTTATTTTTCTTTATAAACTATTCAAAAAAATTAACAGTGGTCTTGGGGAATAAAAGCTCATTTCCATATTTATCATTGAATTTTTTTTTTTAGTAAACTTTTTTCATCAGGTTTTCATTCCTTTGGAATATTTAACTGACACAGCTCAGAGTGATTAATACTGTCTGATCAAGTGATAAGACTGCTAATTTTATTTATTTCATCATCTGCATAGTTTTTTTGAGAAGTGAAAAAATCCATACAGGCCTGCAAAACCATGCATTTATTTATACAATCCAATTTGTTCCTAAATAACTTGATGCTATTCTCCAGTGCCTTATTTACAGTACTTATTTTGTAAATAATTAAGGTTAATGTATTTGTTTAAGCAATTGGTGCATAGCTAATGGTCTTTTTGGTTTTCTTTCAAGGATCCCCTGTTTCACCTGGAATCGCACAGGTCTGAGCGAGGAAGGGGCAGGTGTCCTTTTGATCCCGACTCCTCCTTCATCTCCACTTTAATTGGTAATTATGCTGCTGCAGACATCAGGTGGTAGTCATATTGATTTTGAAACTTCAGTTACCTTCTTTTGATATTTGTTTCTATATGTTGCCTTGTTGTATCTCTCTGTCTGTGCTGGGAACAATAATAAAGCCGTGTGAACTTGACTGTTATCTTCAGTTACCTTCTTTTGATATTTGTTTCTATATGTTGCCTTGTTGTATCTCTCTGTCTGTGCTGGGAACAATAATAAAGCCGTGTGAACCTGAGCCAACTTGACTGTACAGTAAGTGCAGCTGCTATGAAGTATGTGTCTCATTCTGAAACTCAAGTTGTCACTTAATAGCTGGTATAAGACATTCATACTGTACCACTTAGTGTTCAAAATACTCAATTATGTGAATAATTTATAAAAATTTACAGAAACTACTTTAGCATATGTTAATTCTTTATGTTTTAGTTATTCTGTGATTCTAGGGGAATTTTTAATATTTTCTTCTTGGTGACCTTCTCTGTATCCATATAATTCAACAGGAAGCCATCCGAATGGAAAACTTCAAAGTTATTTTATATAAGTTCCTGTTACTCTAGAACAGTGGTTCTCAAAGTGTGTGCCCTGGAAGATTTCCAGGTGCGCCCTATGGTATTCCAGAGAAATATGTGCCTGTTGGGGACCAAAACTCCGACAGGGTTTTTGGAGTTTAGATTTTTGGGGGACAGAGGAATGGGGAATTGGCTGTAAACTGACAGTCTGCCCAACCCCCCACCTCACTTGCCTGATTAGGTTGTAAAAGGCTGTTAAGCTGTGGTGCTGGATTGTTTACACTACCCCCCATGTTCCCCGGCAACACTGGAGGCAAGATTCTTCTATCTTTTGTTTAGTGTAAAGTTAAGATGATATGTATAGTAGGGGTTTTCTGCACTCAATACAATTAAGAGTAAAAAGAGAGGAATTCTTCAATGTATTGACGAGGAAATGAGTTTGCCTTTCAAATATATGCCCAAACATTGAAGAAATCACTAGGACACATCAGGCTCATGTTTCTCATAAACACAGGAATGAAATAACTTAACACATTTGTGCAAGGACCTGCCGAATTTACTAAATCTTACTAAGAATGTATATCTATATATATTAAAAGATAACTTTTTTGTTGTTTTTTAATTTTTTTAACCCCTCTTTTTTACGAATTCTAAAAAGCATAATAAAAAATGTAACATAAAAATGTTTTTTAATGTCAGAATAAATTTAATTTTGTCATATTTATTTTGTTTAATTACCATAAAAGCACACTTGGACTTTATATTTTTTCTTTAATATTTGACTTAATTATTATAACATATTTCTCAGAAATTTGTATATAGTGCACCTACAATTATTTGTAGGATTTTAAATGTGCCCCAACTTCAAAAAGTTTGAGAACCACTGCACTAGAATGCAAACTATAGAAGTTGAAAAGCTCAAATGACTGCCGAATGTTCACATTGGAATAATAGAGTACAAGCTGGTTGTGTTTGCAGATTTCAGTTTGATTTAGTTTAATTAGATGAAGTATATAAGAACGTTACTTAAGACACAAGAAAATACTTTTTTTTCTCTTTTATACTATTTGGGATTTAAAATGGCACTCTTGTTAAAGTGCCCCAACATTGTGATGATGCAGACAGGTGGCTGAATTCCCATGTGTAAGACTGAAGAGGTGTTCCCTGCTCCTTAATATGGCTGCCAGGAGGAATCATTCTCTTTTCTTGGTGTTGAGAGGTTCTGATATTACAATGTTTAAATTTCTGTTATGATATTTGCAACACTTAGGAGTTACATGCTAAGGTAAGGCCAGCCTGTTTACAGAAAATTAGAATGAGTAAAAAACATGTAGAGACATTAGGCCCTGGCTGGTTGGTTCAGTTGTAGAGCATCAGCCCAGCATGTGGAAGTCCTGGGTTTGATTCCAGGTCAGGGCACACAGGAGAAGCGACTATTTGCTTCTCCACCCTTCCCCCTCTCCTTTCTGTCTACTCTCTCTTTTTCTCTCTCTTCTCCTCCCCTCCTGCAGCCATGGCTCAATTAGAATGAGTTAGTCCCAGGCACTGAGGATGACTCCATGGCCTCTGCCTCAGGTGCTAAAAAATGGCTCCGGTTGCAATGGAGCAACACCCCAGATGGGCAGAGCATCGCCCCCTAGAGGGCTTTCTGGGGGGATCCCAGTCTGGGAGCATGCAGGACTGTCTGTGCCTCCCCTCATTTCACTAAAAATTAAAAAAATTTTAAAAGATGTAGAGACTTTCTATTTTAAATAAATGGTAAAACTTAAAACTCTTCACTCACAGTTAATCAAAATATCTTATTCTTTATTTTGAACTGATATCAATGTTTCTGAATTCCAGAGACTGTGTATTTACTAAACTAACTGCAGACAATTGATTTCAGTGGGCTCTGCACACACTCCCTACACTCCCCTCCCCCAGTCTACACATACACATGTTTGCAGAGCAAAGCCTGTTGGCTTTAGTGCATAGGAAAAGTTTGCTTTACTTCAGCTTCATAAGTTGAAAGAGTTGTAACATGAGAATTTCACATAGTAATTAAGTTCTTCAGGGACTTGAATAAAGAGATGATAAGATATTTTAAAGAATATAAAACCATAAAGAAATTTTTTTCCTTTCTTTTCCAAGTGAGAGAAGGGGGGATAGGGAGACAGACTCCCACATGCTCCCCGACAGGGATCCACCTGGCAACCCCCATCTAGGGCTGATGCTCTGTCCCTCTGGGGCCATGCTCACAACCTAGCTATTTTTTGTGCTTGAGGTGGAGGCTCCAGGGAGCCATCCTCAGTGTCCCGGGCTAATGTGGTCAGACAAATCGAGCCATGGCTGCGGAAGGGGAAGAGAGAGAGAAAAAGAGAGCAGGAGAAGGGGAGGAGTAGAGAAGCAGATGGTCACTTCTCCTGTGTGCTTTGACAGGGAATCAAACCTGGGACATCCATAGGCTGGACTGATGCTCTATCACTGAGCCAACTGGCCAGGACCAAAGAAATTACTTTCTGAAGCTTAATGGAGTTCCTCTACTAATCTCTCTCTCTCTCTCTCTCTCTCTCTCTCTCTCTCTCTCTCTCTCTCTGTGTGTGTGTGTGTGTGTATAGTAAACAAAATACCGACGAAGCAAGGTTTTCAATAAGGGACTAGTGTTGAAATTTAGACTTAGCAGGAATCAAAACCTAAGATTGAGAATGCCAGATCCATAAATATTAGACATTCCTTGTAGATTGGCAGCATATAAATTAATAGACATGCATTTGATAGACTCATACAATTTTTCCAAATAGTTTACTGATTTTTAGCTACAGATATTTAAGATTTGAATATATCTGAATGCAAGAGACTTTCTTACCTTTTTGTTTACCTTACAATATCTTGTACTGAAAAGTTCTCCTGTAAATATTGACTGAATGGAACACTTACTAGGGTTCCTAACTAAATATGGGTTCCTAAACAAAATAAATTTTGGGGTGTTATTTATGAGGATATTAAAAAAGGTATTGAAAGTAAGAAATTACACAGTAATTTTGGAGTGAAGTCCTAAAAAGATTAGAAGATCATTTATTTTTAACAATTTATTTAAGTCGCTAAAAGTAATTCCTTTGCCACCCTGCCACTCACCACCCAGATTCCCTGGAGCTTGTTTGTGCGTGAAACCAGAAATTTAAAACTGAATTTTAAAAGAAGGGAACTTTTACTGGAAGGACATTTCTCAGTGAGTTTCATTGAACTTCGAAATCAAATTACACTCTGCTGAAACGTGAAGTGCTTGCCGTCTGGGTGGCTGTTCCGCTTTATTTAGGAGAGAAATCAAATCATAAGGGCCCTCCAAGCTAAACACAAAGGTTACAGAATGATCCCTCCAAAGAGAAGAAATAAAAATATAATTCTTTACATTTATCCACTAGCTTTCATCCCAAAGTACCTTTGAGGATCCTTCCCGCGCTGGAAACGCAGCAGCCTCTGGGTGGAAACCTGATAACCTATGTCGGCTGGCAGCTCTTTTAAAAGAGAGGAAGTGGAAATAACTTACCCAATTGAAAAAGCAGCAGGAATTTGGGCTGGAAAAAAAATGGAGCTACCTGAGTTGGAATTTGGCAAGCACAGTATAGCTTACTCTGACAGGGAAAGAATGCATTAATGTGCTTTCTGACCACACATGTTCTCTGCTGATGAGTTAAGACAAGACTCCAGCAAAAAAAAAAAAAAAATATATCCATCTTTAGACTATGGCTACTTCTTTGTTTCTTTGTTCATCATAGATCACACTTAGATGTCTGCTCACATTAAGATGTGCTTTCATGATAAGAAAAAAAACCCATCTTAAATGTGTAATAAAACTAATAAGGCTTTCAAAAGAATGTACTCGCAAATCAGAGACTTTCTTATAATTTCTTAACTTTAGATCCAATTTTTGTTTCAATTACCTTAAATTCAACTGACAGAGTAAAAGTTTACTGTAAAATTGAAAAAAGAATGATTATTTGCTAGGTGAAACACAAGTTAATGACTATATTTTAATTACTTGTAATGGTTCTATGTGAAAAAGAACTTAAAGAATAAAAGAAGCTCCTTATTGAGCTATGTTCTGTATGTTTAGAAACTAATCAAAATGAAGTTATCTATTAATCAGGCTTACTCTTCGAAAGTCACTTGGTATTAATATAATTTATTTTGATAGCTTAAAAATTCATATCTTAACAGTAATAGTTCTACATGTGCAGCCACATTTCCTCACTACTGTGATTACTAATATTATATTTAAAGTGGTTTTAAGTATACAAGACATTACAACCTCGTTTTTAAATGATTGTTGGGCCCTGACCTGTTGGCTCAGTGGTAGAGCATTGGCCCAGAGTGTGGAATTCCTGGGTTTGATTCCCAGTCAGGGCACACAGGAGAAGCAACCATCTGCTTCTCCACTCCTCCCTCTCTCACTCTCTTCTCTTTCTCTCTCTCTCTCTCTCTCTCTCTCTTTCTCTCCTCCTCTCCCACAACCATGGCTCGAATAGTTCAAGCAATTTGGCCTGTGAGCTGAGGATGGCTCCGTGACCTTGCCTCCAGCACTCAGTTGCCTCCCTGCCTCCAGGCCTGTCACTTAATAATAATAATTTTTAAAAAGATAGTTGAAACAATGAATATTCAGTAAATGAACTGCTACATTACTTTCCTATACCTTTCAAGTCATCCAAAGATACTTAGCATTTAACTTGTTACTAAATTAGTAGGTTTGTGGACTGGTCAAAGAAAAATTCAGAACACATTTTCTGTGTTATATGTCATTTTAGCCAGAAGGAAAAAAATAATAGCTGACTTTCATTAGTTATATATGATGTATTGTTGCAATATCCTCCTTATTAAGTTGATAACACCTTCAGTAACTTCATGATTTTCCTTATACTTTGCCTTCTCAATTCTATTGTCATTTTTTAAAAAGCCTTTCATTCTAAGCCAGACTTGTACTATTGGTTCCAGTTATAACTTAATGCATATCATACCTGAAGTTGCTGAAGTATACTACCATTCATGTTATATGTCACTAGTTTTGGGGGAAAACCACTCTAATTTGTCATGGTCTTTTAAATACATTGTTTTGAAAGTGTGAGCTTTGTTATATGCATATTTTAAAGATACTTTTAAAGACTTACTAAAAATTATTTCAACAAATAACCAAAAATGAGATATTTTACACTTACTGGAATTTTCTTTCTATGCTTTTTTGTTCTATATTTTTTTTTTTAGAAAAGAAATCTACAAATGTTTACAGCCACTGAAAATTTTCCTGTACTTTTTATCTGCAATAATGAGACCTTTGTGAATATATCTCCTCATTACAAATTCTGGGGATCAAAGGTCAATGTTGATTGAATGAAAGGGAGTTGAAATACACACAAGGGAAATAGAAGTGATTATTTGAAGCTCTTCATAACATTAATATTTTAAAATAAATAAATGTCCCTTTTAAATTAATTCAGGGTTGAGTAATAAAGGAATAGTTTTCCCATAAGATTTAATAAATTAGAAAAACTAATGAAAGGTAGAATATGTCTTTATAATAACAACCTGTATATAAATGTAACAAGTGAATATGCTGACTTATTTCTTGAATTCATACCAACTGTATAGAAACTTAGACTTAAAGTTATTCCTCACCATGCCTGTGTCCCTAAAGAATATCTGTAATTTCTTATCAAAGTCTGTGCTCTCTCATGTTGGTGGAATGCCAGTTATCCACATGCTTACTGTTGCTTCTGGCCGTGACCACTATTCTCTAAGGAGCTATTTGAATATTTTGCTGTACGTTTTTGTTTTTTTAAATAAAAAAATAAAATAAAATAGAAGAAAAAAGATTCTACTCTTCAATTCCCCATTGCCATTTTTTTCCTTAGGAATCTGATTTGACCAAGTCAATATCATTGTCACTAGTTTGCCACCAAGAAAACTCAGAGAACCTCCTTCACTGAGGAGGCCAATGAACAAACTCAAAACATGTTTTCATTTCCCTTCAGGGCTCAGAAACCACCTTCTGAACACTGATAGCTAGTGCTGGCTATTTGCCCCAACAAAACAAAGAACCCAGACGACAACTAGAGAACTAAGAACAAAACAAAACACATTCTTTCAAGTTTCTTCCAGCATTTTGAGCAAACTGTGAGGGTTAATTGGGATGTTGGATTTTGTGCATCATTTTTATACATCTTCATCTGCCCAAGTGCTTTTTGTTTCTATTTGCTGATATGTGTATCATAGTCATTCTGCAAAATAGTACATTAAGAGTAGAACAATTTTCTAACAAAATTATACAGTTCAGTATAAAAAGAGGCGGTTAGAGCAGTCTTTAACCATGTGCTTTCTATGAGGCAAATGTATTTCACATTGGATTTGGAGGCATTTACAGCATATATAGGAGAAATGCTTAAGTAAACCATAAGAAGATAAGAAGGTCATGAAAAACTAATTTGAATTTTTCTCACTAAACAGTTGAGATCAGTACCTCCAATATGGTGAATAAAACCTCCCATTGATAAATAAAAAGTTATGAACAAAGCTTTGGGTGAGTTCCATAAAATATTAAAGCAATGCAATACTCTTAACTAAAACTTCAATTAGAGTTTATATTATTAAAAGGAGTTATGTACAAAAGCATTTTAATTATATTTTTTTGTGTGTGACAGAGAGAGAGAGGGACAGACAAGCAGGCAGAGAGAGAGATGAGAAGCATCAATTCTTCATTGTGGCACCTTAGTTGTTCATTGATTGTTTTTTCATTTATGCCTTGATGGGGGGCATACAGCAAGCAAGTGACCTCTTGCTCAAGCCAGCAACCTTGAACTCAGGACAGCAACCTTTGGGCTCAAGCTGGTGAGCTGTGCTCAAACAGGATGAGCCCAAGCTCAAACCGGCTACCTCGCAGTTTCAAACCTGGGTCCTCCGCATCCCAGTCCGACACTCTACCCATTGTGCCACCCCCTGGTCAGGCATAATTGTACATTTTAACTTAGTATTATTTACAGTGGAATTATTTTTGTATGTTGCCAGGAATTAAATACCTGTATCATTTTCTTTCATATAAACAATTTAGTGTAGGCATAGTTTGGGGGCCTGAAAGTATTGGGAACAAAGAATAGAAGAAAATAGAGTCACTCCCCCCAAAAAAGAAAATAGAGTCCCCATGTTCATGAATTACTATGATTAAATAATAAGACTTCTTAAGAAGCAAATATTCAAAATAACTCTGTTAACTCATATCATTGCTCAATAGTTTTTCCTTTCTTTTGATATTTCTACCTGAAACAGTTTTGAAAAGTCAGAATCTTATCCAAAATCTTTTAACTGTATTTTAAAGCTTTTTTATTTAAACACTTAAAAGAAATTTAGATACATTCATTTATTAATTTGTTATGCCATTCATTGATTCAGCAGATGTTTACTGAGCATTTTCTGTATTCCAGACACAATGCAAGGTACCAGATACAAAAGAGTCTATAAGACACATCAAGAGGTCTGCATTCTAGTGAGATATAATGTCAACATATAAAGAGTTAAATAAAACATAGTATTAACAATATAATATAAATAGGCACAGGGGCTCTGGTGGCACCAGGCACCACAAAACTAACAAAACTTTCATCATAGAAGAAAGTGGGTAATGGGAGGTGATATGGGAAAGAAGGTGAAGAATTCCAGGCAAGAAAAGGGAGGGGGCAGCAGAGAATATAAAAACTTTAGCAGGCTCAAGAAACCACTTACAGATCTCTAATTCTGTAGATACCAAGTCCTTTAGAAAGTGGATGGTTTTGCCAAGGCCAAATGGCATATTTTGAGCTATAGCTTAGTTTGCCAGATTTCCAGTGCAGGACTATTTTCATTATTCTTGTATCTGTACATAGAAACTACTGTGGAGCATGACAATGATAAGTTACATTCACCTGTCAAAATAGCCTGCAGATGTGTTTTGTTTTTTAATTATAACCACACCTGATCCTCTGAAACTAACGCAGCATCAGTTAACAACAGAAGCCAATATTCTAACAATGAAAAGTAATATATGGCATAAAAATCAAGTGAGTATATATAGAGAGTATCAAATATATTATATATCAGTTTTTTGGCTAAGCTAATAGTTATTAAATATTGTGTCCCCATAGACATAGAAAAACAAAAACTTGGGTAGTTCTGTTTTTATCATTAAAACTCTAAAACATATTTTACTATTTATATAAAGTTTTTTCTTTGTAATTTATGGAATTATGATTTATTCAGATGTTATTTTTGTTCTCTGTAAAATACCAAAATATTAATTCACAGATTTTCTCTATACCAAATGGTTATAGTTTTAAAGTAAAGTTTTCACTGGAAACACTATATTTACCATAAATAGTATTATTTACTATAATGATGGTGAGTACTTTTGCTCATTTTATTACCATTAGGTAACATTTGTGCCTAAAGCTTTATTAAAATTTATTATTTTTTATTAGTGTTTATTTTTCTTAGTGAATTATTTTACCAAGCATTATTATTATCTAAACTATGAATTTATTTTGTTCTTCATGCTGATAATAACATACGAAAGGAGAATCTTTTTCTTTTGAGAAAAATCTACCATTCCCAGTAGAAACACATTTGGTTCAGTTTACGTTGCACATCAATTTGAGCACCTGTTTAGCTTCTTTGAAGTTTAAGTCAGACGGTTTATATTGTGTTGTTTGAGTTGTTCACAAACTATTTTCTTTTATCTGGATACAAAAAAGGGAATAGGGTAAAATTGGTAATATATCATCTTTTTTTTTTCCTTTGTGCAGAAAACCTACCCTGAATGTACTGTGGCATTATTTAGTATCATAGGGTTGCCATCTGGTGGCTTCAAGAGGTATTTGTTAACTTTATAGAATTGATTAAAAGTAGAACTTTGAAATGAGGTACCAAATTGGGAGTACAATAAAATTGATGTAAACTAATATAAAGTTTAATTTTGCATAATAACAACATTTGCAGATATAAAAGGTCTAGAAATATTTTAGGAAATTAAATCAAAAAATAAAAGTTTATGTAATAAAAAACTGTCATGATTTTTAAGAAAACTATTTTGTCTTCCTTATGTACTAAACATTTGCACAGTCCATATTAAAAAAATAAGTCACATTTAGAAAAAAATAGAAAATTGTCTTCATATTTTTAGATTAGAAATATAATCAAGTAGAATATTTAGAAACAAAAAATCTCAGAAAAATTTTCACTCTGGTGGATCAGTAGTTAAGTAACTCTTTTTTGGTCATCTCATTCATTAATACCATAAAGATGATGATCCCCAAGGCCTTCTAGTGCATTCAGCATTACTCTGTTTTAGATTCATTCAGTACAGAATCACACATATGATTCATGTCCCTCTTACCTCAAATACTGTTTATTCACTTTTGGATTTAAAACTACTGGTGAAGACAGCACTGGTTGACTGAGGAAAACTATGTTTCTTTCCTCCCCCTTCTATTACCAAAGCACATGTTTAAATAAAAGTTTTGATATAATTTTCTCTATCAAGTTATATTTTTCTAAGTCCAGATATAAAACATTGTTGTTTTTCAGTTTTTGTTATTTTTTTATTGTGCCTCATACTTAGCATACAGAATAAACTCGACAAATACAGCTTTTTTGAAACTTGTTATCTTGAAAATTTTTCAATACAAAGAAAAATTGAAAAAGGAATAGAATTTACACTGATTCTTCAATTGTTAATATTCTATTCTAGTTGCTTCTCTCTCTCTCTTTCTTTCTCTGTCTTATATAATATGTATAATTTAAAAGTGAATTTCTTTGTGGGAAACTGTATTTATATTATACATAGTGTTTAAGTATTCATAGTGAATTTTCAGAACAGAGAAAACAATTTACAGTTACATGTCTTTGTAAATGAAAAATAGTTTATTATAATCACACTACCAGACACGTATTTATTTTAAGCCTTTGAAATCAATTTTTAGCTCTATATTCTATTTCTAAAATTTGGTATAACAAAAACAGTCATCTTCTTAAAAATTAAGTCTGTTAGCCCAAGTTGAAAATAAGCTTCCTTCCGAGTGTCCCATTTATAACTCAGTTGATTACTTTCTCAAATTTTAAACACACACACACACACACACACACACACACACACACACACACATATAAATAAAATTTAGTGAGGAGAGGAGGCAGAGAGATAGACTCCTGCATGAGCCCTGACTGGGATCTATCCATTCGGCAAGCCCACTAGGGGGGCTATGCTTTGCCCATCTGGGGCATTGTTCTGTTGTTCAACAACTGATCTCTTCTTAGTGCCCCAAGTGGAGCTTGTGGAGCCATTCTCAGTACCTGGGGCCAACTCGCTCCAATCAAGCCATGGCTGGAGTGAAAGAGAGAGAGAAACAAGAGGGGGAGGGGTGGAGAAGCAGATGGGCACTTCTCCTGTGTGCCCTGATTAGGAATCAAATCTGGGTCATCTATATACCGAGCCAATGCTCTACCACTGAGCCAACCAACGAGGGCCACAGATATATTTAATCTTTTTAAGTTTTTAAAAGTTTTAAAGGCTTCATCATAGAAAAAACCTCTGTAGTAATTGAAATAATTTTAACAATCTATACAATAAAATTTATAAATATGACACTCAAGTTCTTTCAAATTCTGTTTATATATTTGGTCAAAGTTTTATACCTATACCTTTAATAAACTCAAATTCTAAAATTGAGTGTACAGTTAAAACCTATGAAATGGAAACACAGTTCATTGCACTCTTAAACTTTAAAGCAGGGGTCCCCAAACTTTTTACACAGGGGGCCATTTCACTGTCCCTCAGACCGTTGGAGGGCCAGACTATAAAAAAAACTATGAACAAATTCCTATGCACACTGCACATATCTTATTTTAAAGTAAAAAAACAAAACGGGAACAAATACAATATTTAAAATAAAGAACAAATAAATTTAAATCAACAAACTGACCAATATTTCAATGGGAACTATGCTCCTCTCACTGACCACCAATGAAAGAGGTACCCTTCCAGAAGTGTGGCGGGGGCCGGATGAATGGCCTCAGGGGGGCCGTAGTTTGGGGACCCCTGCTTTAAAGAACTTTAAATACCATGTGTGCACACGGGTACATACTCCATATTTAACAGAAAAGTGTTAATACTTTGAGTTTAGCATACTCATCATCTCTGTATTTTTCAACCTGACTCATTAAGAAAATAAATCAGGGTTGCTACTTCCAGTGATCTGCTACTAGCATCTGCTTCTGGATCAGAGACTTTGCAAGGGACAGGACATGGAAGCTGCCTGGGCCACAACAGCCCTCTGGCTTCAGTGACTGGCATACTGATTGCTTCTCGTTGTCACTTTGACAAAAGAGGACTCCAAGTCCCTATGCTTGCGAGGAGCTGGTCTTTCTAGGATTCCTTATGTATAAGTTATAGCCTCATATTATTTTTCTTTCTCTTCTCATAAACTACTTTCATGTCTTTCTTTCTGGCTGGCTCCAAACACATCGTCAGTTCTCAAGACACTGCACACATTTCTGTATTCTGCAATCATCTGATTTTAAGTCTGCGACCTCCACCACATGGCCCTGCTAACTTCATTATGTTGACTGCCCCATTAAATTATGAACTCTATTGCTTTCTTATTTAAGCAACAAACTTACCAATTAAATGGTGACTAGTTGGCTTATGTACAGCTTTGTCAGACTTCATGGTTCCCACACTTAAATCATGTTAATGGAAGCAATTTCTTGTTGTAAAAAGGATTTGAATTAGCTGGCTCACATATAATACCAATAATAATAATTAATAATAATAATATCCCAATGATATGAAAGTTAAGAGAATTTTAGTAAAATAAGATCAAAACCAGGTTATTTATCAAATCCTCATATATGTCTCAGTATGTGCCAGCTACTCTTTTAAGTGCTTAACTCTTAACACTTTTGAGTGCTATTCCTATTTATAAATGAGGAAACTGGGAGGTTAAACAACCTGTCCAAGTTCACACAGCTGGGAAGTGGCAGAGTCTGAACTGAAACTGACAGTCTGGCTATACCAAGTATGCACTTAACAATAAAATTATTTTCATAAGGTTGAAGTCATAGTGAACCTAGATATGGTGGTTCATACACTGCCTTCAGATCCTGAAACAAGCACTGACTTCTTTTTTAACTGATGTTTTCATGTAGGTAGTGAATTGTTTGCTGGACTCTACAGCGACTACTGGGGCAGAGATGCTGCCATCTTCCGGAGCATGGGACGACTGGCCCACATTCGCACCGAGCATGATGATGAGCGTCTGTTGAAAGGTAGGGTTGAGAACAACTGGGTATGTAAATCAAAATTAACGTAAATCTAGAAATCATGGGGAATTTGCCATTTTTATAGTGATAACTACAAATATAATTTATAAATTTTACAAAATTTAGGATTTTTACAATCGACAATAGTTGTGAATTAAAATAGATGATGTATGTATATTGGGTTTTTTTTTGTAAATGTTAACGGATTATTTTTTTTTATTAAATTTAAGGCAGTGACATTGATAAAATCAGGGTACATATGTTGAGAGAAAACATCTCCAGATTATTTTGACCTTTGATTATGCTGTATACCCCTCACCCAAAGTCAAATTGTCTTCCGTCACCTTCTATCTGGTTTTCTTTGTGTCCCTCCCCTCCCCCCACCCCCTCTCTCTCCTTCCCACCCCTCCTCTCTCCCCACCCCCTCTCTCTCCTTCCCGCCCTTCCCCTCCCCCCACCCCCTCTCTCTCCTTCCCGCCCCTCCCCTCCCCCTCACCCCGTTACCATCACATTCTTGTCCATGTCTCTGAGTCTCATTTTATGTTCTTGTAAATCTCAACACCAGGAAGACAAACAATCCAACCAAAAAATGGGAAAAAGAAATGAATAGACACTTCTCCAAAGAGGACATACAGATGGCCAATAGGCATATGAAAAAATGCTCAACATCATTAATCATTAGAGAAATGCAAATTAAAACCACAATGAGATATCACCTCACACCAGTCAGAATGGCGCTCATCAACAAAACAACACAGAATAAGTGCTGGCGAGGATGTGGAGAAAAGGGAACCCTCTTACACTGCTGATGGGAATGCAGACTGGTGCAGCCTCTGTGGAGATTCCTCAAAAAATTGAAAATCGAACTGCCTTTTGACCCAGCTATCCCACTTTTAGGAATATACCCCAAGAACACCATAGACCTGCTCCAAAAGGAGAAATTCACCCCTATGTTTGTGGCAGCATTGTTCACAATAGCAAAGATCTGGAAACAGCCCAAGTGTCCGTCAGAGGACGAGTGGATTAAAAAGCTTTGGTACATATATACTATGTAATACTACTCAGCCATAAGAAATGATGACATCGGATCATTTACAATAACATGGATGGACCTTGATAACATTATACTGAGTGAAATAAGTAAATCAGAAAAAACTAAGAACTATATGAATCTATACATATATTGTTTTTTTTATCAAAATTATTTGTGGCCCTGGCCAGTCGGCTCAGCAGTAGAGCATTGACCCTGTCTATAGAAGTCCTGGGTTCGATTCCTGGTCAGGGCACACAGGAGAGGCAACCATCTGCTTCTCCCCTCCTCCCCCTTCTCTCTTTCTCTTTCTTTCTTTCTTCTCCTTCTGCAGCCATTGCTCAAATGGTTTGAACAAGTTGACCCCAGGTGCTGAGGATGGCTCCATGGCCTCGCCTCAGACCATGAAATAGCTCAGTTGCTAAGCCAAGGAGCACTGGCCCAGATGGGCAGAGCATTCCCTGGTAGGGGCTTGCAGGGTGGATCCTAGTCAGGGCACATGTGGGAGTCTGTTTCTGCCTCCCCACCTCTTGCTTAATAATCATTTTAAAAAATTGTTGCCTTTTTTATAAAACCGAATTACATTTCAACAATGTTTAGAAATCAAGATTTAAATGGAGAAAGCAAAGCAAATATTTGAAAAGTTAAAAGTCCTTTCATCCAATAAGTTGTTTTATCATTTGGCATCATTTTGGATGAGTTGATTGCTTTGTTTTGCTTGTTTTAAGGGGATCACATTGCACTTTAGAGAAAAAATCAGTAGGAAAATTACTAGCCATTCATTGACATGGACTTCTTTGTAAGAAATAATTTGTATATTTTGGCATACTCGTATACATAGGGACTAAAATATCATTTTATAGTGAACATTTTCATTGTTTTCAGCCTTTTTATTAAGCATTAAAGTGCATAGTCATTATTGGCAGCATATTATTATTTTAATACTTGACCTACTATATCAAAGTTTGTTTTCTCAGATCCTTTAGATTGTAAGCACAAAAACTTAAACTTTCCATCTTAAAATGACTACTAGAAAATTAATAATTAAAAATACATTTCTTTACTAAAATACATATATTTACACTAACTTTATTTTTTTTTTTGTATTTTTCTGAAGCTGGAAACGGGGAGAGACAGTCAGACAGACTCCCGCATGCGCCCAACTGGGATCCACCCGGCACGCCCACCAGGGGCGATGCTCTGCCCCTCCGGGGCGTCACTCTGTTGCAACCAGAGCCACTCTAGCACCTGGGGCAGAGGCCAAGGAGCCATCCCCAGCGCCCGGGCCATCTTTGCTCCAGTGGAGCCTCGACTGCGGGAGGGGAAGAGAGAGACAGAGAGGAAGGAGAGGGGGAGGGGTGGAGAAGCAGATGGGCGCTTCTCCTGTGTGCCCTGGCCGGGAATCTAACTCGGAACTTCTGCACGCCAGGCCGACACTCTACCACTGAGCCAACTGGCCAGGGCCCCTACATTAACTTTTTATACATATGGGAATAAATTATTTATGAAGGTTGCTGACATGGTGCCTCCAATTTGTTATTTTTTAAATGCATTTCAAGTCTATAAGTTATAGTGTTCAAATATTTTTCACCTGGATTCTTATTTTCAAATTGAATTGTCCTCTAATATTTAAAAGAAAAACCTGTTTATTGCAAATAAAAGAGATATCTACATGATTTTTAATGTTTAATATAAAACTTCAAGGAAAATATTTCTTCATAAATAATGTAAGTTAAACTGAAGTCCTCTTGTGATGAATAATTGAGTAAACAATTATTCTGTTGTAATAACTATTTCAATTTTCTTCTGTTTTTTTCTTATAGAACCTAAATTTGTAGGTTCATATATGATTCCAGACAATGAAGACCGAGATGACAACAAAGTGTATTTCTTTTTTACTGAGAAGGCCCTAGAGGCAGAGAACACCGCCCATGCAATCTACACCAGAGTGGGGCGACTTTGCATGGTGAGTGCCTACTTCACAATTTATGATCATGCCTTTGTTCATGTTATAGTAGCTTTCTACTTTAAAATATTTGCCACTATTCTGTAGGCTGTCTAACATTTGTATTTACTATCTTCATTTTTATACTTCATATTTATTGAAAGTTTACTCTTAAAAGAGCTTTTTCAAAGCCATACTAAAGAAATAATCTATAATTAAGCTGTACTTCTTTTACCACTGAAGTTTGAGCTCCAGTTTTAAAAATTAATTTAAGCAAACATATTTTTAGTTTCTTTAGTCCACATTCTAACTATGTTTCTACAATGCAGTTGGTTGATTCTGTAGAAGAAAAACATCTGTAGTTGGTTAGATATTCAGATAGATTGAGAACATTTAAGTACAATATATATTGAGAGAATGCTAGTATTGCAAGTGTAAAGGTACTCTGATATTTAAGAAGATATTTAACAAATACATTTAAGAAGAGATTTGTATATATCTCACTATATACATCTAGTACACGTTTAGTATATGCATTATATGTCCTTTTGTTTATGTGTGTATGTTTGAAGTTCTTTTTTCTAGAAAAAAGAAAAAGAAATATAAGCTACTATATTTATGAGATAAGAAATTTATCAATAAAATAATAAAGGTTACTGTATCATAAAAATCACTACTTTTTTTTGGAGAGACCATTCTATTAACATTGTTTAATACTTATAAACTATATTTAATGACCAGGGTAAAAGACACTGACCAAGTAGAATGTAAAAACCTAAAAAAAGTTATGGAGACATGGAGAGTTGCTTCTGTTATTATTTGAAGTTTATGCTAAATGAAAAATCTGCATGTGTAATGATATGAAATCTGTTCATAAAAGTTCTTTGGGTACACACTTACCTGCCATTCATTTTCACAGAATGATGTGGGAGGACAGAGAATACTGGTGAATAAGTGGAGTACTTTCCTAAAAGCAAGGCTGGTTTGCTCAGTACCAGGACTAAATGGAATTGATACATATTTTGATGAATTAGGTAAATACTAGGATGTCTTTCTATAACCCTCACTGTTTCTGGCACATGTGGAAAACTTGCTTTTCACAGTGTTTGACTTCTATATTTCTTAGAGCAAGTTTGTGTTCTTTTCATTTTGGCCAGGTCCACGTGGTGGGGCAAAAGAGTTACAGGAACAGAAAGAGACCCTCTCATTAGCTTAGAGTCAGCACCCTTGGTCTTTTCTTGAGGCTCAGCTCAAAGCCATGCTGAATAGCCGAGTGTTTCAGTCTGTTGTGATTTGCTCATGGTTATGATTGCATATGAAAATTTATTTTACAATCTATAATGAGTTCTAAACTATTATATGTCAGTGCATTTTCTTTTTTTTTTTTTTTTTGTATCTTTCTGAAGCTGGAAACGGGGAGGCAGTCAGACAGACTCCTGCATGTGCCCGATCGGGATCCACCCTGCATGCCTACCAGGGGGCGATGCTCTGCCCCTCCGGGGCATCACTCTGTTGGGACCAGAGCCACTCCAGCTCCTGAGGCAAAGGCCATTGAGCCACCCCCAGCGACCGGGCCATCTTTGCTCCAGTGGAGCCTCGGCTGCGGGAGGGGAAGAGAGAGACAGAGAGGAAGAAGAGGGAGAGGGGTGGAGAAGCAGATGGGCGCTTCTCCTATGTACCCTGGCCGGGAATCGAACCCGGGATTCTTGCATGCCAGGCCGATGCTCTTCCACTGAGCCAACCGGCCAGGGCTCAGTATATTTTCTTTACATCAAAGAGGACTAAAAATACTGAGTGATATAATGGTCTTTAATTTTTCAGAGGATGTTTTTTTGCTGCGTACCAGAGATCCTAAGAACCCAGTGATATTTGGACTCTTTAACACTACCAGGTGAGACATCCACATGGTCAATAAAAACATGAAACAAAATATGCCTTCCCCTTCACTGTGTATCTTACTTGGAAATACTATTGACCTGTTGTCTTTCTCACTTTCTATACTTTATAAGTCACCAATTTCTTTTTGTTCTCCTATGTTTACAATTGTTCTCTCATTTTTAAAGCCACCCTCTCAATCTAGATCCTTATTTGTTTTCGTTTGAAATATCCCAGCATCCTCCAATGTTCCATATTCTAATTGTCTCCCTCTCTGATCCACAACAGAATAAATATTTCTCACATAGTTTATAAGATATAAGTTTCATGCTATGGAGCCTAGGATAATTTTTTACTGAGGTGTCATTGGTTGTCATTATGTAAGTTTTTGATATACAACATCCTAATTCAATACCTGTATAGACCATAGTGTGGTATATACATTTTCATTCATTACCACATATTTGACCCCCTTTCCCCAGTTAGCCATCCCTAAAGCCCTCCCCTCTGTTAACCACCAATCTGGTATCTGTAGGTATGAGTTTGTCTTCATTTGTTTGTTCATTTCTTTCTTTTTTGTTTTATATTCCACAAGACTGCAATCATCAGTTTTTGTCCTTTTCTGTCTGACTTCTTTGTGAATTTGACTCCAATAACAAAGCAACAAATAGGATGATTCTTCTAATAGTCATATAAACCTTTCCAAGTCAGGCTTTCAAAGCTTTTAATCAGCTGTTACCCACTCAGCTTTGGAAGTATTTCCTCTAAGCTCTCTAATACTACTTTGACAGAATCCCAATGTCTGCATCTCGAGTTCCCGTCACTATGATTGTATTTATCCATTTCTCTTGTTTCAGACAACTTTCTCTTTCAACATTATTTACATTGGTTCTTCAAGTGAACTTGTCAACTTTCATCTTCAATTAACAGTGATTGTTCCTTAACCACAAAACACTCTATTCACCCTTAACTCTGATTGTCCTATTTCTGGGCCAATTCACAGAGAACACATGTCTGAAATTTGCCTTCCATATTTTAAATGTAAATGAGCTACTTATGTTTAGGGCTTATAATATATTATTTTTCTTTCCTGTGTTTTCATATCTTATATACATTGAAGAGTGATGGGAAAATACAGTGTTATAATCAGTTTGGTTGAAAGTTTATATATTATATATACAGAATGTCCCGAGAGTCTTTCCAGATATGGTAAAATGAAGCCGAGATGACTGGAATGGGGGGGAAAGACTACACCCCAGTTCTCCAGGAAGGTATCAGATGGTACGACTTGTAGCTCCCCTTTTACATGGCATTGGCCTCAAACTGACAGATCATATTTCACTTGTTTCCTTAGTGTCTCTTCACAAAGCCTAGGGTTAGTCTCTTGGGTGATTTTGTATGCTCACTTTGAAAAAATAATAAAGCTGTTTGGACAGGTTTCCTGCTATTGTAACTTTTCTTCAGAGGAAAGTGGGAACAATTTTGCTATCAATTGTTCCTTAATGCAAAGAAAATAGTTAATATAGGTTGGTAGTTATCATAGTCTGTATTAATCGCTGACCTTTTTAAACTTCATATTCTCCCTAAGCCAGTAGAGAGTTTATACATTGCATGATAATACCATGGCTTTTTGTAATAAATACAAGTATGGGATAACCAGTACTGTTTTCTATGAATTAGTATGATCAATTTGTAAGCTACTTTCCTAAATAATAACATTATGGATTAGTCTAGATTTCAAAGACATTATTTTCTTTCATAATTTCAATGTTAACTGTTTAGTATAACATAAATCAGAGAAAAAGGTTTTCCAGCTGTTACCTGATGTAAGAGCTGATACTTGTAGCCTGGTGATCAAAGGTTTATTGCCATTTCAGCTGGGAAACTATCTCTGGTTTTCTCACTATCACAGGTATTTCCAATTGCTTCAGGGTGTGTTATAAAATGTGTGAATTGATGTCCTAAGACAGTAACATACTGCTGTTCTACAGGTGTCTGAGAGTAGGGACTTTTATATTTATACAGAACTTTGCATCCTGCAAAGCTCTTTCACAGCATTATTTTATTTCTCACAATGACAAGGTTGGGTAAATGTAAGAATTCATTCATGCCAAACTAAGAAAAGGGCAAGAATTTCAAAGCACATCATTTAAAAATGTCCTTTTGCAGGATTTTATTATGTATGCCCCCAGTAAAACTTATCATAGTTAGTCAACTACTATCTTTATCTTCTGAAAGTAGAAATTTTTATCTAGAAAATAATGTCAATTGCTGCTAGTTTTGGAGGTAAAGAGTCTGGGTTCTACATAACTTAAATAATTTTCCCCAAATTAATCTAGTTAGTCGGTCATCTTTTCCCTCTAACACTGTTCTCAGTGACCTGGAGGAAGGAGTATATAGCAAACTTTTGTACATGATGCCAAGTTAAGAGTGAAGCAGAGCCCCTGATTTTTATGAGACTTTAGCTTCTTATTCACTGATACAAGCAATAAAATTTGAATAGAATTTATAGCAATATTAATAATATGGTGATTAGGAGAACACTGTCTATTCTGAATATGATGTATTATAAAAGAAGATAAAACCTTAAAATGAAAAATTCAACTTATGAATAAATCTTTTAAAATAGTAACAGACTGACAGCTGTCAGATGGAATTCAGGTTGGGGGCTGGGTGAAAAAGTGAAAGGATTAAGCAAAGAAAAAAACTTATAGACACAGTGTGGGGATTGCAGGAGGAAAGGGGAGTAAGACGGGTAGAGGAGGGTAAAGGGGGATAGATGACAATGAAGGAAGGCTTATTTTGGAGTGGTAAATACAATGCAATATGCAGATGATGTGTTATAGAATTGTATACCTGAAACCTGTAGTTTTATTAACCAATGTCACCTTGGTGAATTCAACTAAAAAAAATTCTTTTAAATGAGAAGAGGGGAAATAGTGAGACTCCCGCATGCTCTTCAACCAGGATCCACCCAGCAACCCCACCTTGGGCCAATTCTTGAATATCAAGCTATTTTTAGCACCTGAGAGTGACACTCTTGGACCAACCAAGCCATCCTCAGCCCCCAGAGCCATACTAAAATCAACTGAGCCACTAACAATGGAAAGGGACAAGGGAGAGAAGGGGAAGAGGGAGAGGGAGAGGGAGAGAAGCAGATGGTCGCTTCTCCTGTGTGCCCTGACCAGTGATGGACCCTGGGAAGTCCGTACACTGGGCTGATGCTCTATCCACTGAGCTACCAGCCAGGGCCTCAACTAAAAAATTTTAAAAAGATATTATAAGTGAAAAAAATAATAAACCCATATCTTCCTTACTTAAACATATAAAAACAATAAAAAAATACAATATTAAATTTAGCAATAATAAAGTGAAGTGATACAACTATGTCATACTTTTGATACTAACAATGCCATTTTTAATTTATTATAAAAATAGGCAAAGAAATATTAAGTTTTGGAGTTTTAATACTTGAAATATTAAAGTAGTTTACATTTCTAGAATATTCTCTGCTTAAGGGATTGTACCACTTTTACCATAAAACTTTATTCTTATCTGTGTAGTCTATAGGGTTTGATTAAGTGACCTCCAAATCAGTTCCATAATAGTAATTATCTTTTTTGTTTTTGTTGTATTTTTCAGTAATATATTTAGAGGACATGCCATATGTGTCTATCACATGTCTAGCATCCGGGCAGCTTTTAATGGACCATATGCACATAAGGAAGGACCTGAATATCACTGGTCACTCTATGAAGGGAAAGTCCCTTATCCAAGGCCTGGTTCTGTAAGTTGAGGCATTTAACAAAGACTTCTTCTTTTTAGAGGCTTTTAATAATATCTTGTTCACAGTTTTAAATGCTTTACAAAACTGCATTGAACAGTTAAATTCTACATCTATAAAAATATACTTGACTACCTCATGATAAAGCTAAATAATTTCTTCTATCTAACTGTATGCTTGTTAATTAAAGAAAGAAATCTATGATTGGTTCATCTTAGTATCATTATGAATCATTGATATTTTGGCTAAGTAACATCAACTAAATTTTATTTTTAAGGGTACTGGTGAATACAGAAACATCCAATCAAAGGAGCATCCTGCTCCTTCCTGCCTCTTCAGGAAAATTAGGGCCACATATTTCCAAGCAGGAGACATTTTTATATTCTAATATTTGAGTTCTAAGTTTCTTAGGCCAAACTTTCTCCTCTATTCTCACTTTAGCATATCTAAAATAGCTTTTTCCCTGCCCCTGAGAACACTTAGTATCTCATTTACCATTCTTGCTGGCTCCTAGGGAAAAGTGCCGACACAAAAGTGTTACCAGAGCACAGGAAGTTCCATCACCTGCCTCTGAACCTGTGCTACCAAGATTTTCCCTCACCAGCCATTCAAACATTTGTGCTTTTAATTGCACATGTGTCTAAAAATGATGATGATGATGATGGCTATGTTTATGATGATGACAACAATGGTTTTGTATCATGTATACTGTGTGCAATAAGGTTGGGAACACATATGATCATTTTCTGTGCTCTGTGAATCATGGAGAACACTTAACTTGTCATGCAAGTCAAAGTCTATTCTTTTATGAGCAGCTGGTGAAAACCCATCACTATGCTGATTTCACAAGTACTTGCAAGTCAAGTAGGAACATTTTGCAGAGCCAAATCCAAAGTGGAAACAAACCTTACTTCCATTAGCAAGTGTAAGGCTTTACCATTTCAATCACTCTCTCTCACTAGCTTAAAGTTATGACTTCCAGTAAGACATAAAGTATACATTATTTCACTCTATTGATTGAAATTACAATTTAAATGGAGAAAACCCACTCCTGTGGCTTTGCTGGAAAAGCTTCTTGAAACCACATGGTATTAAAGGAGATTTGGAGGAAGTGACTGGTTGCTGAACTGCTTCCAGGCTGGTCCAAAATGTTTCCAATTATGTACCATGAAAAAACACTCAAATGAAAATTCAGGCCAAATTAAGGAATATGGCCTCAATTTTGAAAACAAACCGTTAAAAATGCCCTCTTTGCAGAATCTGATTACTAAACTACTGTATTTATACTCTAAAGTAGAAAATTTTTATCAAGATAATCACTGCAATTGCTGCTGATTCTGGAGCAAAATATGCAAAATGAGTTGAGTGCTTAATGGCTTGCATGGTTCAGTAGTCAGAGGTATTCCAAAAAGTAACTGAAGGTGCTGCTGGACATTTAGTTTTAGAGAGGTGATTTAAGAATTGAGATATGTTTTAGCAAATATTTCTGGTTTTCTCAATTTATTTTGTCTAATCCATATAAAAATTATATAAATTCATAAAGATTATAGTGGAACAGAGAGGGTCTTTTCTTAACCAATAGTGATGGAATTTGAATAGGTTTCTATAGTATGTTACAGCACTAAATTCTATAGTCAGTGAGTCAATTGGAATCATCACCAGTCATATCATCATAGTCTCCATAATGGGAAAGCTATTTTGTGCTGTTATGATCCTTCATTTAAGGAGGGGAAGTTTTAGCACAACAAAGAGGCTTTTAGTTTTTCTCTTTGTTGTTTACCTTCAAAATTTAATATATAATGTGAAAAAAGTAAATTTCAGAACAGTATGTTGTTTACCTTCAAAATTTAATATATAATGTGAAAAAAGTAAATTTCAGAAAACTGGAAATAGTTTCAATATTTGTGATGTTATGCATTTTTACCACCTTCAACCTATATCGATATTTAATATATTTCACTTTAGCAGGATTTCACAACTTTCTGTGTATTCATAATGTTGTATGTTTAAAATAATTCAAAGTATCCTTGCAATTCTCAATGTAGATTTCCTTTCTGTAATGAAGAATATATGCTTACTCAATGTTTCTAGATGTACATTTAATTAAATGCATATAACCAGTTTTTCTAATTCTTTTTATAGCTAATTTTCAGTTTGCTCTTTAGGTGTAAGGCAAAAAAAAAAAAAAAAAAAAAAAGACGTCTTCTCCTTGTATTTTAGTGTGCCAGTAAAGTTAACGGAGGAAGGCACGCAACCACGAAAGACTATCCCGATGACGCCATTCGATTCGCAAGAAGCCATCCGCTTATGTACCAGCCCATAAAGCCTGCCCATAAAAAACCAATATTGGTAAAAACAGATGGAAAATATAACCTGAAGCAAATAGCAGTGGATCAGGTAGAAGCAGAGGATGGTCAATACGATGTCTTGTTTATTGGAACAGGTAAATAGATTAGAAAGACTCAGAGACATTTAAATTAAACCCTATAATCAATAACATTATTCATATTGTTTAAAAACTACCTATCAACAAGTCTCTTTGTGATCCATTAGTCTATTACATGCTGCTTATTTGCTGCAATGAAGAGAGGATTTGAGGTAATTACACCCTGTTTGTATCAATACTTTATACACTTGAACAAATAAATAAGTGGAGGAACAAATAACTGATGTTAAAAAACAAAGCTGGTTCCAAGTAGAATTTATCCTAGAGGAAGGAAGCAGCTCAAGATGGTTCTCCTGTCATTCCCAGGCGTATTGTTAACTTTGGCTGCTCATTAAGGTCTTAAGACTTTTTAAACATTTGGAGCAATAACTTCACTTAAACCTTTAATTACAGCAGTGTTTATCAGGCCCTATCAGAATCAACCATTTTTAACAAACAGGCCAAGTGTTACTCATAATGAAGGTAAATGTTTAGGCCAAATTTGTAATATCCTGCATTAATAAAATAAATTGTAATAAATGTGCTAAAAGTGAAAAGTTTCAAATAAAGGTATAATTTCAATGAATGCTGTACATTATTTCTATCTTGTGGAACAGAACTTGGACTCTTTTAGCATCCAGGTAATATGTAGCAAATTCTGTCAAATACTTTAAAATTCTAGTCATTTAAGAAGTTTTTAAATGATAATTTCTCTCTTTTTTCATATGTGTCATAGAATTTGCTATATCAGTTGCTATCTAGAAAAATAGGCATTCTACCATGCATAACTTTAATCACAGACATTTAATTTTAAAGAGACATTGCATATGCCCAGATCAGGAATCAGGCTATAACATTCATATTGGTACTTGGGCTTTTGCAGTCATATATTTATTTAATTTTTTTAAAAATTTTCCATTGATTTTATAGAGAGAGAAAGGGAGGGAAGCATCAACTCTTTGTTCCACTTTATTCTTCCATTTTAGTTGTGCACTCACTGGTTGCTTCTTATGTGTGCCCTGACCGGGGATCAAGCCCATGGTTTCAGTGCTCTGGAATGACAATCCATCCACTAAGCCACTTGGCCAGGGCCTGCAGTCATACTTTTTGAAAAAGCAAACATTTAAGTAAGGAAATATTCTTTTGATTTCCAGAAATTGATCTGATGCTGGCTATATTTTATCCATTTATTTTAGGAGATTAATGTTAATAATATGCTGTGTACTATGGGATGAAGAGTAAAAAAAAACATCAGATTTTTTTAAACAAATTTAAAATTACCTGGCCATGAATTTATAATGACATCTAAAAGAGTTAAAAAGAAAAATGAATTCTATAAGCAAGATCATATTTGATAAAATTAATCATGGAAAAAGCATGTTATTTTTAAATATCCTGGCAAGTAGTCCAAGAACATTTTTAGAAATACTTTCTTGTTAGATCAACCAAAGATACTTAAGAAAATTTTAGAAATACCAGGCATATAGTTACCATGTAAACCATGTTTAACTCAATGATACTATCATATTATACCACAGAACAATGTGTTCTTTTCTATACAAAAGAACACATTTGACGAATGTGTAAGGAGTACAATGTTGGAAAATCTTACAAATGATTTACCAGACACATGCTTTAATATTATCTATCTATCTATCTATCTATCTATCTATCTATCAAGTCCTTATTTCAGAATCACTAGCGGCAAATTAATCATTTGAGTTTCACCTTTGCTTTTGGCTTGATACAATAATTGTGACATATTTATTGAGTGTACCTGATTTTAAAAATTATAATAATTTCTATTCCTATTTGTGTACAAGTAATTGTTATTAGTTTTATTTTAATCACATTTTATTAACCTAAATACAAGATGTGATAAGTTTTAAACAAATTATTTTTATAGGCAAATTAGTGTCTTACTAAAGTTTTCATTGTAAATAACAAGTGTAGACTATCAGAAATAATAAAAATAAGGTACAATTTTAAAATGTGACTATAAATTATAAAATTTTTGATAATTATGGAAACTAAAATGATTAGTACAGGAGGAATCATTATTCTGTTCTCTCAATAGTGTATAGTTGTGTTTTGTGTGTGTGTGTGTGTGTGCGTGCACGCGTGCGCGTGTGTTTTTATGTGTGTTATTCCCTAAGATTAAAAGTATAGTTTCTTTCCAGGAAAGAATCTTTAGGTAAAAAATTTTATTTCATCATCACAGAAGAATCTAGAATAATTTGAAGGTTGTCTTATATGTTCTTCCAAAGATATCTTTATTTCTGAACCTTTAATTGGATTTTTAATAAAATAATCTGGAAAATAATTGTATTTTTTTTCTGACCAGGCATGTTGTTAGTTTTTTGCTAATTAAAAATATGACTATATAACTAATATGACATGAATATATCATTTTAACTGGAAGTAATTAAATGTTTTATGCATGTAGATTTTAAATCTTATTTGAATCCATAGTCTGTATGTGTTTTTGAATTGTTTGAAAACCAGATTTTGACAAAACCACTAGTTTATCTCTCTTTCTTTTTTTCCTACAGATAATGGAATTGTGCTGAAAGTAATCACAATTTACAACCAAGAAACAGAATCAATGGAAGAAGTAATTCTAGAAGAACTTCAGATATTCAAGGTATTTTTAGTAAAAAAAGATATATGTATATGTGTGTGTGTGTGTATACACATATATACCCAGAATTTATGTTTTACAGACAATTCCAAGTGAGTTGTAAATAGGGAAGAAGTTATGTCAATTTCTTTTAACAGGTATGTTGTAAACTCAGAGTGGTTTGAAACGAGGGATGATTTAAAATCCCGTTGCATCTATTTTATTGTTGTAAACTATTCAATGAAGAGGCCAGTAACTACCTAACATGAGAAGGATTTTAATAAGATCATTATTGCGTTTTCATTTTGTACAAATGTACAGTAAACACAGACAATTAAAAAATAGCATATTAATTACACAGAATTTACTGAAACAAAAAGACACCAAAATGATCATGGAAAGGTTAGACATGACCAAAGCAATTGTACATACGCATACACATGCACTCAGAGTCAAGTCTCAGTATTTGTGGCAGTTATATTCTTTAAGAGACCACAAACACTGAATTAGAAAATACTGACCATCGCTCCTAGGAGAAATGTAGTTAGGTTCCTGTGAGTCTCTAGTCACAACTTTTTGTCAACTGGTCAGTAAATAACCTTGTTTAATGTGCGGCTCTGTTTAAAGATACCTTATTTAGTATATTTTGTTAATTAACATTGAACTCGTGGCCAACAGGACTGTAACTTATGCCTGAGGAAAGCTTATTTAACCACATATTTTCTCCATTAGGAACAACACAGCTTTTCAGAGCTTAGGAACACTAGACAGCACTTCAGTTAGGACCATTTTTACATCAAAATCAGCCAGAAAAACACAAAAATGAACAACATGGCCCCAAATAGACCATAAAGAGGATACTTCTGTACAATGTGAGAGCTGAAACAGGAAGGCAGCTTGGGTAACCTCAGCTGGGACTGTGCACATGGGGCAACTCGAACTTTTTGCCACTCTGCATACACATGAACCTGAATGGCTGCAAAACTCCACAAATATTGATATTGAGGTTACAAATAAATTTTAGCAACTAGGCAAATTTACAGCTACACAATCTATAAATAATGGATATTGACTATATAAGTATGTATACATATATATGAAAATATTCTTATTGATGAAAAACAACTCCTGTCATCTGGCTGTCCTGGAGATTACATTCCCCATAATCAAAGCCAAAGCTATATATGTTTCTAGTTCAATCAGAACAGCTATGCTTTTTCTTAATTTTCATATTGGACTTCTTGTAAGAATTCATTTCACATTAGAGACCATAGTGCTTATAGTAATAGCATCCGCAACAGTTATCTTGTTCATATTAAAACGTTGCCTGAATGAATAAACAAATGCATGTTATAGTTTAAAATACTTTTAGAAAGTGACACAGAAGATCAAATTTTCTCTTTCATAAAATAATTCTTCTGAGAGTAATCTTTCCCAGAGTGAATCCCACCTGCCAACTGCTTCTCCACTTGATTGATCAGAATTGATCAGAGTTTTGGAGACGCTCTAGTCTTAATCACCATCCCTAGACTAACGCATTGGTTCTCAAGGTACTGTTATAGATTTTACTTCCTCTGGTACAATTCTAAGAACATGAGGTTATTCATCTTGTTCAAAGCATCCTGGGTTCATGTTCATAGTAATTAACCACAATAACTCCAACAGAAAAAGTGTTTGTCTAGGCTTGGGTTAAAACAAAGATCACACGATTTATTAGCAATAACAACACCTATTCAAAGACATAATAACTTTTATTTAATGGTTTAACAACTTTATAAAAAAGAACATTGACTTGATTATGTAGTTAAAGATACTTGAGTTTGGCCCTGGCCGGTTGGCTCAGCGGTAGAGCGTCGGCCTAGCGTGCGGAGGACCCGGGTTCGATTCCCGGCCAGGGCACACAGGAGAAGCGCCCATTTGCTTCTCCACTCCTCCGCCGCGCTTTCCTCTCTGTCTCTCTATTCCCCTCCCGCAGCCGAGGCTCCATTGGAGCAGAGATGGCCTGGGCGCTGGGGATGGCTCTGTGGCCTATGCCTCAGGCGCTAGAGTGGCTCTGGTCGCAACATGGCGACGCCCAGGATGGGCAGAGCATCGCCCCCTGGTGGGCAGAGCCTCGCCCCATGGTGGGCGTGCCGGGTGGATCCCGGTTGGGCGCATGCGGGAGTCTGTCTGACTGTCTCTCCCTGTTTCCAGCTTCAGAAAAAATGCAAAAAAAAAAAAAAAAAGATACTTGAGTTTCCAAAGCTCAAATAATATTCAAATACAAAAAGTACATTCCAGAACAAATGGTAAGCTGATTAAATTATCCACGACTTTTCTCAGCTACATATCTGTCCCATTCTTTTAGAAAAGGTTTTGAGATAGAAAGCTATGTCTTAATAATTGTATTTGCCTATCAATTTGCTAAAATGAAAACTAAAGATATCTTGGCATAGAACCACTCACATATAACATGATTTCAGCTGATTTTTAACCATATTAAGGTATGTTTCCTTATTTCCTTTCTTAGAAAAGAAACTTATTTTAATTTTTCAGGATCCAGTTCCCATTATTTCTATGGAGATTTCTTCAAAGCGGGTAAGTTGTGTGCGTGTGCTCTATGTATGAGTTAAGGTCAAAGGATAATGAGCATAAGTACATGTGTTTATATCTGAGCAATTTACACTGTTATTCTGATACAAATATGTAGTGATTCACATGTAATAGATAATTTTATTTTTAAAAAGTTGGACATGAGTAGATTTTCATCTACAATTACATGAAATTATTCAATAATTTTTTGCTAATGCTTTTGCAAAAATAGTGGTAACATAAAAGGTTTGTGCAGTGAAACACAAATGTCACTTCCATTTTACTGGTACCAGTTTTTGGTGTAAATTTCTCAGAAATAGTTGCATATATTCCTCACATTTATTAAAAATAACCTTTTATGTTTAGACAAATGGGAACATGCAATGTTGATTGTTGTGCTACTTGTGCTTTTTACTTAAAAATGTATCTTATAGTTTATTCCATGTGATTCTCTCTATATATATCTATGTCCCTCTTCTAAATGTTATATGGCGATGTGCACTCTTGGTAAGAATGTAAGTTGTTGAAGCCACTATGGAAAAAAGTTTAGAGGTTCTTCAAAAAATTAAAAATAGAACTATAATATGTTTCAGTAATTTCACTTCTGGGTAAGTCTGAGAAGACTACTGATATCATGACAGTAAACAAAGTGTTTGTCTTCGAAAAAAAGTCCACAAAAATTTGTTTACGCTTCCTGAAATGGAATACTTTAGCTAACCGGTGACGTACATTCTTTTCTTGAAGGCTGGAGGCTAATAACTCAGCTGCTTTCTTTGATAGGCCCAAATCTCTTACTAAGTCATTCAATTTGGGTTGGCTAAACTGCTGAGGGGTTAATGACTGCTTGGCATCAGAAGAAAACCCTTCAGATTCTACAACCATTTCCTCATGCATCTTATCAAAATACACTTGATCACCATGTTCACTTTCTTTGTCCTTAGAAGAAATAAAACCATTGAAAACTGGAACTTGGAGTGTCTCAAAGTGTGGGACAGGTTGTATTGCTGAAGAAATATTAGAATATGCGATCATATGCTGTTTTTTCTTGCCAATGCCCTTTGTATGGGTCAGACAGAAATAACAGTCATTGCTGTGGTCCTTAGGTTCATGCCAAACCATGGGAATACCAAAAGGCATTCCTTTGCGTTTTCCTTTTGTCTAGTCACGAAAGATTTCTGCACAATTATGACACACAATATGAGGAGCCCGATTCTTGTTTTGTCGCCAAGGGGAACTTGAAAATAGGCAATATATGCACGTGTCACAATGATGAAATATTGCCCCTTTGACGTTGAAGTGTGTAGCAACTATTCTTACATTTATACCTACTCGAAGAAGCCATGATTTGATCTTAAAACAAAATAAGAGGGTGTTTTTATCAGATAATAATTTTTTACATTTAAAAACAACTATAATTATGTAAAAGTGATGTTTGTAAAACATTAATTTACTTGTGATTATGTTCAATCCAAGAGTTGTTGCCCTTTAATTCTAATTTAAAAACCAATGTATGCCATTAACTGTAACAAAAAAAAATTAAAATTGCATAAAAACTAGAGCGTGCACCAAAAAACGGATTTCAGATTTGGAATCAGCGATGCAGAAATATATAGAAACAGTTCTAAAACTTCATGCAACAGAAAATGAAAAAAAAATTGTTCCCCAGTGTATTTGGAAGTTGCTAAGAAAGTAGATTTTAAAAGTTTTTATCACAAGAATAAAGAATTTTAACCTGGTTGTGGTGAGGGACATTAACTAGATTGTGGTGATCAATGTGCAATATATATAAGTATCAAATTATTACATTGTACACCTAAAATTATGTTATGGTACATATAAATTATATCACAATTTTAAAAATACAAAGATAGACAATTTTCTTATTTAATTTCTTACGGAACATTCCTATAGCTCTTTTAAAAAGATGTACAATGATGTTAGATGATAAAAGAGTCTACTTAGACAATGAATAAAAGTCAACATCTTAAAAACTCGATGTCACCAGTAATTTTGTTATTCATGCATCGAAGTATGAAAGTATTTCCTATCTTGGAGAAATCATAATATCAATGTTCCATGATCTCTCAGGAGTAACTGCAGTCATTTAAGTGAATATTCAAGAAAATACTTTTGTATAAGTGTGAAAATCTAAGTGTAAGAGTTCAGTGAGAGTTCTGTCCATTCCTGCTAGTGGTCTCCTTCTTCTTTGATGTCTACAGCAACAACTGTATATTGGATCTCCTTCTGCTGTGGCCCAAGTCAGATTCCATCAGTGTGACATGTATGGAAGTGCTTGTGCTGACTGCTGCCTGGCTCGAGACCCTTACTGTGCTTGGGATGGCATATCCTGTTCCCGGTATTACCCGACAGGCACACATGCAAAACGGTGAGACACAGTACCTCATGGAATATTTTGCTTGTATAGGAAAACACTAACACTTGATTTATTTTCTTCCTGCATCCATTTCATGAAAATAACCATGTTGTATTTATTTAAGTTAATCATTGTAGTCATATTTTATTCATAAATAAGCTTTGAAAACTTACATTTTTCCTGAAAATAACTCCCATCCGTTATTGTATGGAGACTGGATTTTTATTTTTCCACCAAGGTTTGAATCTACTCTTCCCTCTTCTGAAACTTTTGCTGCAAGACATGAAGCAAGTTTAGATAAAATGTGGAAATGCAAGCCACTGCACATGAGGGACTCAAAGACTTAAAGGGAAATAAATAAATTCTAAAATACATCCTGCAGTTGCCCCATGTCCTCTCAACCAGCTGGTCTTTATTTATTTCATTTTGAAAGTGAATATTTTAACTTCTAGGCAATTGCATGACCTATATAATTAATGAAACATGTGATTTTATTCAACACAAATGAAGGGTACTTAAAGATCTCCAAACTCTAACGTCTGCAGTTCAGCAAGGTCATTGCCACTTGTTAGAGAAGCAAATCTCAGATGCTTTGAACAGGAGCTCTGGAGCTGCAGCAAGTATTTTGAAGAATAAGAATATTTTTTGACTCAAGCCATATGACATTTTTTGTCAGAAAATATAAGGGGAAATATTTTTATTTAATTTAGAGCAAGCAATTGTTTTTTTCTCTTAAAAAAGAGACCAAAGGTAATAAAAAGCAAAAACAAAGAACTATATACAATTTCCTTGCTTAAAAGCAATTTTTAATAACTTCAATTCTTATTCTTTTACTTTGGGTTACTTTTCTTCTTTTCTTTAAACCTTTTTCAAAATTTAATTTAACCTCATTTAATATAGTTGTTATTTTATAGGTTAACATATATTGTAGAACCACAAAAAAAACCTTAGTCACTAATTCAAAACTTTTGTTAATTTTATCTTAGCTAAATTAACATTTCAATGAGTACAGGATATAAAAAGCAGAGAGTAAAAAGATGCTTTCAGAGTACATTTATGAACTAAATTATTTACTAACTATATTACAGAATTGAGTAAGTGAATTGATTTTGTACAAGTGCATATTGAATATTTAAAAACAATATATAGAATATAGCCATGTTAACATTAAAATATATTATTTAATGGCCTATTCATCCATTCAGCCAATTATTATACTATATGCAAGGGATAAAGAGAGATAATAACAGCTCATTGTAGGAAATTATGATGTAATGTGGAGAATGGAATTGTAAATAAGTAGCTCACTACTGGGTGCATACTAGGTCTAAGGTACTGGAGTAAGTGCAATGCACATAATACATTATTTAATTCTCAAAATAACCCAAACTTTGTACTCAATCTTGAAGATAAAGTTATAGAGAAATTTCAGTTAAAGGGAACTAATTGTTTTTACAAAGGCATAGAATGTCCAGGGAAAATCTGTAGTTTCTTAGGTTAGAAGTTAATTAGTGGGATTTGAGGGTGGAAAAGTAATTTTACCAAAAGTAACAAAGCTAATAATTGTATTGTTATTAACAACAGTTATTATGTTTACAAGCCTTGCATCAAATACTTATGAATAACAAAGCTTTTAGTAGGTGGTTAATACTGATGATGAATTTTACCCCTTGCTAATGGTACATCTTGTGAGAGTATGCTGCTGAAAGCTTGGTAATATATTTAAGGGGTGAACAAAAAAAGAGTTCTTTAGAAAAAGTTAGATGAATGGTGAAATTGTAGACAGGAAAGAGTGGAATGCTGGAGTCAGGAGCTGTGCTCATGAATGAGTTAGTTCAGTTCAGTGAATGTAACAAAGATCTGTCAGTGGTGTCAGATTCTTTTGAACCATCACTCACCCTGGAGGAGAACTTTTTGGATAAGTTCCAGCAAATGAAGGGAATATAGTTTGCTTTTATAGCAGATCATTTTGCTTCAGACCTAACAGGAGAAATTAAAAACTAGTAATTAAAATAAATACTTTTCTGTCCATAGAGTGAAAATGAGTCAACAGTGAAAAAAAATATTAATTCACAATCAGAACCACTTGTTTAAAGCAGTCTTCCAAAAGACACAATAAATTATAGAACTAGGTTTTTTGCTTCTCCTTGCTCTTGTAATTTGTCTATTTCCAGCGTTCTCTTAAAACGTTTCAAAGAGGCAAGAAATATAAGAAAAACATGCAACCTTGAGAATAAAAGGCAACTTTGGATAACCTTGCTAAACCTCTGGGGCATTTACATTCCTTTTTAAATGCTGTATGGAAGAGTATAAAATGAATGGAAACCTTGGAGGATGTGATATTTTTCTTTTTAAATGCATGTTTCCATTGACTTTAAACAAATTTTAGGTGGTTATTATTCATTTTGCTTGTCTAGAATTATCTGATTGTGGTTCTCTTTATTCTCACATCACTTGTATAATAGACATGACACAACATCATTTCTGCAAATGGAAACTTTCCCATTTCAGAGACTCAAAACACTTTAGATTCCCAATACCAAAGAAATACTCAGCCTAGTAAAGATTTAATAAAAGCAGTTTAAATCGTCGTCTACAGCTGCCTCCAGTTCTATAATAATTGTACATGGTATTATAAATTAATACAGAAGCATAAAACATTTTACTTTTGCTATTTACTTTTATGTCACATTCTATTTTTAATTTAGCTCAATAGAAGGATCCATGTGGCAGATTTAATCTTAACTTTGTAAAATCAACAATCTTTATTCAAAAACATGCTTTTATACATAGATCATATTGCTCAAAATTGATTGGAAGTGTTCATTTGGCCTAGCTTTCAATATAAGGAAATACTTAAACAATTGTTATTTAAGTATTGAGTTAACTAAAATCTGAACTCACATGTGAGAATGCACTCTATCTCTTGAAATAGTGTTCCATTATTATTATGTAGAAGCAGTGAGAGGAACCTAGAGTGAAGCAAGAAATTAAATAGATTTTAGCTGTCAGACCAATTTTATTTTACAAAGGAGGAAATAAGGAACTAGGAAATGCAGAGATGTTTAAAGATGTTTATATATATAGCATGTGATCATATAGCATATGAGTGGTGGTGTTGGAATTTGAATCTGGTTTCCTCTCCCAGAGTTTATTATTGCATATGGTTAAAACTTCTCATTGTCACTTGGGAAACTTCACCACCTTTCTCTGCTTTGCCTTCTGTTTTTCCTACAATCTTGAAGAAATGCCATGATTTAGAGAAGCAAGTGGTATTCTCTGCCTTTATGTAATACTTCTAGTATTATCTCTAATCTGAAGTAATATGCTGAATATCTTGATTTTAGAATTACAGTACTAATAATGATAATTTCCATTATTTAATATCTCAGAGAACTGCTTACAAACTTAAAACAAGATACATATTCTGAAATCTTTTTCTATAAAGAATATTATTTTTCAATTATATACCTAAACAATTTGTAAAATATAAAAATATACTAGAAGTACCTGATTCTAATAGAGAGCCTTCTAAGATAGCCTGTTAAAAATGCTTAACACACCACCAGCTTAAATAGAGGCATATAATTTCTCCATTTGATGTCTGAATAAAAGAGTAAGTTGAGTCCCCGGCTGGTGGCTCAGTGGGTAGAATGTTAGCCCAGCATGTGGATATCCCGGGTTTGATTCCCAGTGGGCACACATGAGAAGTGAACATCTGCTTCTCTTCCCCTCCCCCTCTCCCTTATCTCTTTCCCTCCCTCAGTCAGTGGCTCAGTTGGTTTGCATGTGTCCCCAGATGCTGAAGATAGCTTGATTGGTCCAAGTACATCAGCCTCAGGTACTGAGGATAGCTTGGTTGATTTTAGCATCGGCCCTCAATGGGGGCTGCTGAATGGATTCCCATCAGGGTGCACGAGGAAATGTCTCCCTATCTCCCTTCTCTCACTTAAAAAAATAACAAAAGTAATTTGAATATGTTATTAGTATATCTTTTTGATTAGCAACTGTGTTTGTACTAATTGATTGTGATGGCTATAAAGCAAAATGCTTAGATTCAAACCCCTTTTTTACATACCTTTATTATATAGGAGTTTTACGTATAATACTTTTTTACTCAAATAGTCTGCCTCAAATCTCACTGCCTTTCTCTGCACACATGCATTACCACCAAGACACTCATTTCAAATCACACTTCTTTTTGAACTAAATTTGTAATGAAATTAAAAGAGAACTTTCATAATTTATTGTTTCAGTGTCTAGAACTCAAAGTTATGAGAACACTTAAAGAATAGTTTTATAATGACCTTACCCAATGAATGTTATGGAAATATTGAAAACTATGAAATTTGGATTTTATCCTTGTTTTGTATGACTAATCAGTTTTTTCAGTAGTAGACTACTACTTGCATCTTTAATGCAGTTGGCTATATTTTAAAGTGTGGAAAATTGAAATCTGAACATCTAAATGCATTTACTTTCTTTCAGGCGCTTCCGCAGACAAGACGTCCGGCATGGCAATGCAGCTCAGCAATGCTTTGGACAGCAGTTTGTTGGTAATCCATAAGAAATTGATTGCTGCGGGTTCCTTAAAGTTTACGTGGAAGAGAGACTGCAAACTTCTTATAAAGGGCTCTTGTTTTCTTTGTGGTTGATAATACAAGTACAGTGTTACTGAAAGTATTCTTCTTCTTCCATGTAGTTAAAATGTTGTATATTTGACATAATTTTTAGTCAATTAGGAAATGAAATTTTAAATACCATCACAAGCTTTCACTGCTAGACTTTCAAATAGGGGACTCCAAGAACAACAATGCTGCATATTTTAGGTGGTTGGAGCCACAGTGATTTGTAGGATTTATCTCTCCATCCCAATCCTAGGAATATCATCACCTTATTATATAACTTGTAGAACTTTTATCAAGAGTGATCTAACTTGTGCTAAGATAACTACTAAGTTTGGGATAGAATAAGGTGGAAAACTTGGACTATTTTACTGGAGTGTAATAACTTTAGAGCTGGGGTTTTTTGTGCCGACATAGGTTTCTGAAGAGCAGTGGTAGGTCTAACAGTGTGTGGCTCTTCACATGACAGTGGTGGTTGATGAAGAGGGTGTGCTTAGTGTCACGAATTTCACCAGGAAGTAACATGATGGGGAGACCAGCGGTGTTTATACGCAGATGCAGAGATTGCCGTCAGTAGTAGTTTGCTAGACCACAGGCTGCCTCGGGATTTGGTGCAGGACATAAACCTCTGAGAATATTGGCTAGAGAAAGGCAGGATCTTAATCTTAGGGAAACTTTGGGGTCAGTTTTAAAGGTAAGGACACAGACAAAGGGTAAGAACCCTGGGATTTGACCTTGATTGAAACAACAAAAATTAAATCCACTTCCTTTTATTTGCCACTGCAGTTAGGTATACTTGCCTGTATGCAAATTGGAGTTCAATTTCAGTGAGAGCCTTTCTGATCCAAGATGCAGTTTATAATTAAGAAGCTCTGGTTCACAAAATCCCTAGTTCAGTTCCATACTCTTTTCTTACCGGAGGAACCCTGTATCTGGATAAGCGCAATCCCTTGTCAAGGTATCCCTCACACTGGGTTTGTGTGATATGTACCATATCACCTCGCTTTCTGCTTTGGTTTGTAACCGTGAGCCGAGTCCATGGCCTTGCTTGAACATTCAGTGCTCACCTTCTCTTTCCTACTCTGATAAGAACTTATCATTGATTTCCCATAAATTGAAAACTGATAATTAATTTAACACTGTTGTATTCATTTACTGTCCTGATTATCTTATCCTTTGAAACCAGACTTCCATTACTTCCTCTGTCCCACTCATAACCTGCTGTGTCTTTTTAACGTTGAGATTGTGGTACGCCCCTAACCTCTTTTAAATGACCTGGCATTGAAATTAGCAATAAGTAGTGGAAGTTATTTACTTTGCTGCAGGGATCTAAATAAATAATTTTTTAAAAACACTACTTACTAATAAAATCAAAGTCTCAAGGCTGATCTTCTTCATGTTGCAGGGGATGCTTTGGATAAGACTGAAGAGCGACTGGCATATGGCATAGAGAACAACAGCACATTGCTGGAATGCACGCCACGATCTTTGCAAGCAAAAGTTATCTGGTTTGTACAGAAAGGACGTGACACAAGAAAAGAGGAGGTAACTCATAGCTGCACATTCATACTGTAACGTCTTTCATATAGTGTGCCATTAGTGAATAGAGAATTATTTCTTTTGGGTGTTTAAAAAGAAACAGTCTGGTGCTATATGTGTCATTTAAAAAGTGGGTTTATTGATCATTTGTGATTTATATACATATAAAGATTTTAAATACATATACAGGGTTAGACAAAAGTACATTTACAGTTGTGAATACATAAACAGTTTAATCTTGTATTATAATTTATTAGTTATTATATTTTCTACACAAGCTGTAAACCCACTTTTGTCCCACTATCATACATATTGGTAGGATATACCTGACATCCTGGGATGTAAGAATGATCTGATGACTGTAAACGCCAGAATCGCTATCCTCCAAATGATCTACTGTATCCAATCTTAACTCCCCATAAAGAAATTACATATGTTTGTGTGTGTATATATATACAATTTAGATCCTGGAAACTAGATTTTTTTTACTTAGGAGGTACTTATAACTTCCTGATTATGGCGTCATATTGTCAAAATGATTGTCTTAAATTGTACCTTCCAAAGTAAGGTTCTAGAAAAAGAGCAAACTTAAACACCATTAACACATATATCTAAGATATATGGATAATCAAACTAAAACAACAACAATCATAGCAATATTAAAACAGTGTTTGATAAAGCTATGAAATCATGTATGAGACATTGATATAGCAGTTTCTTTGTTATCCACAGGGAACAAAAGAAAAGCATCAGCTGTTTTGTTTTCTAAGCAGATATAGTAGTGGAGATTGTATTTCTATAATTATGTAAGCAATGAGAGAACAAGTTGGAGTACTTTTATAGACAGAAAGATAGGCAGTTAAAAACATATATACAGAAAAGTCTGGAAGCAGTTACTGGATCAAATATTGCAAGTCTCAGGAGTTGGTCATATATAGAAAGAGGTCAAGGGCCTGAAGTAAGGAAAGCAGATAAATCTTTGTTGATGTTGATGTAGGCTTTGAACTCAATTTTCACAAAAGTAGAATTATAAAAATAGAATGTTGAAGAAAATTTGGTTATAATAATGAGAGATAGATGTTGGTGAATATTGGAGAACTTGTTGTTGGTAAGGAGAAGGTTGCAAGTTGAATAAAGGGAAGAAAGAGACTAGTCTTAGGACACACGGGAGAGGTACTAGTGCATAATGGATAGAGTGAGTGAATGGAGTTTCCACCTCCTTTTAGCACTGGAAACCAAGCATTTGTCACTGGAAGCTAAAGTTATTGATTCCAAATATAGAACATATTGACTTTTTATGCTTTTTCCCCCCAAGCCTATTGTGAAACTAAAAATTCAACATGATTTTGGTCCAAAATTATACATTACATTCTGAAAGATAATTAAATTTGTAAATCCCAGGTTCCTGGGATAGCTATTAGAGAGCACTGCACCTCAACTTAACAAAGGCTAGTTGAAGTAATACAGAAAGTCAATCAGGAAAGAAGAATTCTCCTAAATTTTATGATATCATAAGAATAAACACATGTCCAAAATGTTATAGCATATTTCACTGAAATAAATTGTTGCTTTAGCACTAACGTATTTTCCATTCCACAAATCTGAGGTAAAACTTCTTTAAATTTCACCCTAAGTCACGTAGCTGGGAGGACTTGGGGATATCCTCCAGCTCCTCCAGTTGAATGGCTTCAGAATCTTTACCAAATAATTTTGACAGCTGCATTCATCACAATGTTTACTTTTAAACTTCTTTCTCACATTGTTGATATAATTACTTCTCTTTTACCCATAGTTTAGTCCCTATTTTCAATTACAGTTAAATATCCCTGACTGATATATTTACTGATATTTAAAATTTTGAATGTGTACTTTCTTCATTAAAAGTCTTATCTTAAGACATTAAGATAGTACTTAATTTCTATAGACATAACAATATCTATATTGATGTATTTACAATCTAAAATGAAACAAGACACAAAATTGTTGACTTCAACAGAAGCTGAATGTGTATGCTGTATACACAAACAGAACAACTGCGTAAGTGCCTTTTAAAGCTTTTAGAGTCTGTTCAGTCTTTTTCAGAGATTTGAGAGTTCAAAGTTTTATCTAAAGACCATTTTTGTATTTATTATGTTACTGTGAGGTGGCTATGATAATTATTTTATTTTTAAATCCTCACCATAGTAAGGGATGTTTAAGTTCACCTTGTCCAACTCTGGAAATCAGTACCCCTGACTGTGGCCATCCAGGCTCATCATGGACACTGGAAGCCACAAGGAGACATTTATTTAAAATCAGACCACAGCCTTTGTAAATGTTGATTGTCATATGTACACCTCCTTTTATTGAACTAAAATTTTTGAGGCTGGAGTATCTGCCTGTGTATACAATTTCAGCCCTCTGAAGTTACACAGAAACCACATATTCAGACAGATAATATTTTTGTTCAAATGAATCTTCAGAAATGTTTTAAATAGCATCTAGTAATTCCATTATCTAGTTTCTAAACTAGATTACTGCAATTCTCTTGGATATATCCTGTATAGTCTCTTGCTTCCTTAACTACCATGTATGAAATATAACCTCTATACTTGTTATTACTTTCAAAAATGTTTATTGAAAGCCTATTGTATGAGTATTTCATAAAGGAGCATTTTCCTTAGGCTTGATGACCTGGTTAATTATGTACATCTGTTACTGTGCTATCCTGAGGGAAAAGCCTTGATAGATGGGGCTGGTTTTTCATGAGCATCCACTACTCACAGGTACCTTGGTGAGTGCCTTACCTTATTATTCTTAGATCTCACAACTTCATTAGTCATAATAATCTTTATCTTACACATGCAGAAACTAAAAGAAGGATAGCTCATCAACATAGCTCAGAACAAAGCATAGCTCATGATCATAAATAAAAGACTCATAGCTCATAAACAAAGACAGACCCAAGATTTGGATCAGGTATTCCTGGTTCCAAGGCTGAACTATTTCCCACTTATTTGCTGTCTCAGTAATTAGGAATTTGCTATATATGTATCTTGTAGACCAGTGGTTCTCAACCTGTGGGTCGTGACCCCGGCGGGGGTCGAACGACCAAAACGCCGGGGCCGTGACCCACAGGTTGAGAACCGCTGTTGTAGACTATACCATTTCATTCTAAATAATTATTTATAGATGAGGTAATTGAGACACAGAACGTTCCTGATTAGTCACAGATAATAAAAAAGATTTAAATACAGGTCTCTGTGTTCTTTCTTGTAAACCAGGCAACCATCTGAAATCAGAATCTAAATACAGTTTGAGTGCCTTAGGAGATGAAGTAAATGAGAAATGGTTTACAGCAGAGGTTCTGGAGTTGGATTTCCGAATAATACTCTTGATACCAGCTTGAGACATATCTCTATAGATACAGCTATAGATGTAGCTGTAGATGTAGGTATAGATAGATACAAATATTTTCCCCAACAGAATTTAGTGGGGCTGTCTCCTCATGTTTACATGTCTGAGAAACTGCCATTAATTTGAACAGTTCCCATTCTAAACATTAATACTGAGTCTTCAAAATATTTTGAGTTTTAGAAAGGAATAGAGACAGAAAGAGAGAGACAGACAGAAACATTGATTTGTTGTTTCATTTATTCATGCTGTCATTGGTTGATTCTTGTATGTGCCCTGACCGAGGATTGTCTCCACAGCCTTGGCATGAAGGGATGACACTAACCAACTGAACTTTCTGGAGAGGGCTACTAGGAGGCATTATTATATGGTATATACATCAATGTATTTCCAATCTCAAATTGTCTTTTTAGACTTCTACTCTGTTCCTATTGGTAGAATAACAATTCTATGTCAAAATAAGCATCCTCTATCATTTGAGTCTATGTAAGATATAAAAGAGCACTTTACCTCATTTTCTTAGGTTTATTTATTCATTTGCTTTTTTCATTCATTTGAAACTTATTTATTGAGCATTTACTATAGAACATATAATAGCAATGTGCATATACTCTCCAGTTTTGTTAAGACTTGTGAAAGCTGTTTAACATCTCAGATGGAATATTTTTTGACCTTTTGTTCTCCTCTCTGTTAGAGTGTCTATAATTAATGTTTTGAACTCAATAAATGTTCACTCAAAGTCTACTTGAATAGGTGATGAGTAAATCATAACATTAGCCTCTTTAAAGTCCATGTGTAAACAGATAATTATGCTACAGTACATTTATTAGAAGTTATATTGAAACTAGGGGGAAAAAAATGGTCTTCACCAACAGATCAAGTATGGAGGTGGCATGAGGGGCAATCAGGAAGAGATTCAAAGTAGAGTGATATTTGAGTCATGTCTCATTGGATGAGTAGAAGTTAAGTAACATAAGCGTATGGGATGGAGATGAGAAACACTGTGGCATGTGTACATCTGTGGCTGGGAATGAGGATGTAAAAATGAGTGGATAGATCAAGGAACCATTTCACTTTATCTATAAGGCAAGGAGAGCCCCTCAGATAAACTGTTTATACAGATTACTCTCGAAACTAGTATACAACCTTGGAGGATAAACAAGATGTCAAGAAGACCATTTAAGAAAGTATTTCAGGCCCTGGCCAGTTGGTTCAGTGGTAGAGTGTCGGCCTGGCATGCGGAGGTCCCGGGATCTCTTCTTGGTCAGGATACACAGGAGAAGCGCCCATCTGCTTCTTCACCCTTCCCCCTCTTCCTTTTCTCTATCTCTCTCTTCCCCTCCCACAGCCAAGGCTCCATTGGAGCAAAGTTGGCCCTGGCCCTGAGGATGGCTCCATGGCCTCTGCCTCAGTCACTAAAATGGCCTCGGTTGCAATGCAGCAAGGCCCCAGATGGGCAGAGCATCGCCCCCTAGTGGGCTTTCCAGGTGAATCCTTGCCGCGGACCAGCGCAGCTTCCAAATAACAGTGCGGAATTAAGGAAACACACTTTGTCAGAACAAAACCGATGGGACCGGGAGGACTCCTCAAACTGCCTGGCAGCATCTGAGTGCCTCACAGCCTCAGTTCACTTTATTATATGGACCTATGCATATCAAGGACCTTGATACAAAGTTGCACATCAAAGGCTAAGACAGGAACTCTCCCAAGGCAAAAACAGTATACATTAGTGAATTTTACAAACATCTGAAAACAAAGAGTCAGAGGAAGGGTATGTATATTGCTTCCTGCAACCCAAGGAAGGAAGGGGAGTGGGTGCAAACACAGAGCATCAAAGCCAAATATGGAGATGGAGGGGGTAGAACTTAAGCCCCCTGCCAAGCCTTGAATCTATAATGGCTTTTTGCCATTACCGGTCCACAACATATCCCCCTTTTCTTTTTAATTTGTGTGCGGAGATTTGCACTCATCTGATTTTCTAATTTGGAGGCAGACGGAGAAAATACAGAATAAACACAAAATTAGTATAGCCAATGCTAACAGATACCCAAAACAAGTATACTAATACATCACAGTAATTAAAGCCTTTAAGCAAACTCTTTAAGCTAATAATACAATAAGAATCTATAAAAGAGTAATGTCCTTAAAGTGTTCACCAAGTCCAAGTTGGCACCAACACCATTCCAAATCTCTGCAAATGCAACCCAACCCCAGTTCAGTCCATCAAAAACTGTCACAGGAGCAGGAGTCCAGGAAAAGTCCACTTTCAGGAGAAGTCCACATGGCACTGGAATTGCTGTCACACTTCCACACTCTGCAGCTAGCATCAAAGTCCCAATGACCGCTGCTTCCCAGCTGGCAGTGACCCAGGTAGACTGGAAAAGCCATCTGCAGCACGCATGAAGACGGAGCTTCCGTTTTCTTTAAACTGGAAAGATGAACCCAGGAGTCCTATACTGGAGCTTTACAGCCATGGAGTGGTGAGGAGAACCTTGGGATACACCAAGCTGGGTGGCAGAGGTAATTTTGTAAATTGGCAGAAAAGGAAAAAAGGAGCTCTGAATTAGGAGTAGGTCCTAGCCTAAACTATGAGTGGGGCATTGAGGCAGGAGGAATAAAAGAAAGACTGTATATTAATCAAAGCAGCAGAAAACAGGACTATCAATACCCACAACAGAGATCTTCGAGGGAAGAATAAAAAACCTGAATATTCAGGCAAGACCTAGTTAAATGACCCTTGTGTAAATGAGACCAGTCTACCAGCTACTTGGAAGAAATACCCCAGGCTCGTCCACAGTGTCGAAGATGGGGCCGACGGCCCTGGGCACCTTTTAGCCTTCAGTGGCAAATCCCAGTATTCTGGGCAAGGTTAGGTCACAGGTGGATGGAGCAGGGCTGGAAGAGACTGAACCCTCCCTTAGAGGAGTGAGGGGGAAGCCTACCTTCCAGTGTGTCCCTTCTTCCTCACAGCAAAGGCATGTAAGCCTGGCAGGCTTTGGCTTAAATGACCATCCTTTCCACTATTGAAGCAGGGCCCTGATGAAGTTCCAGTTGGAGCGTTGGAGCCTCTGAGGGCGTATGCCAAGAGCTAGTATTTTACCTGATCTCCTTTGGGCTTTTTCGGCCTCTTGGTACCTTAAAAGCCATGCTCAGAAGATCTCGCTGAGGGGCTTGAGGGTCCCTATCTGCCTATATATCTGGAGCTATTCAGAAAAGAACAAAACAGTGTTATTAGCTGGAATCAAATAAAAGTAAAAAAAAAGGTAGTAGTTTGCAGGACAAAAATTTGGGCATCTCTTGTACATCAGCATTCAAGATAAACTGTTTGAAGTAAAAAGCGTAACAGGGTAGACCTGCAGGAGCTCCAGGACATGACTCCCCCCCCCCTTTCTTTTTATATTATTTACAATTGAATCACACTTTACAATATTTTGACTTCAAATATTGCAAGAAATTCTTGACTTTGTTAACTTTTAACAAAAATAGAGTAAAAGCACCTCCAAACAACATTCCCACACTTATCAAAACACCCCCTTAACATTAATTAACAGGCACTTTAGAGAGTACATATCAAAACTGAAAAATCCCATTGTGATCTTCATTATTCTTCTACAGCAAAAAAATCTTTACACCTTTATTATGTAAATCTATGCTGCTTCAAGCCTTTCACTTGCGGCCTGGAGCAGCCTGGCCAAACCAGCAAGTCTTTTGGATCCAAAATGAGCGTGCTCTACTTATTCCAAACAAAATTATATTTATATAGGGAAATGAAATTATTCCCGTTTTGTTTTCAATACTACAGCCGGCACTTCCAAAACTATTATTATCATTACTTTTCATGTAAGGACTTATTCAGGCCTTATAAACAAAAACACTTAGACATTAAACAAAGACTTCACATACAATCACACAAATCAAGAGTGAAACCCGGGGTTTTAGAGATTGAACTATGGCCTGCTTGATCTTAAGTAGGGCTATCTTAATAGGAACGTAATAAGGATATATACTAAACAGAGATCTCTCTCGAAAAATCTCAAGACGGCCGTATGAGATTTCTATTCAGCAATACCCAAATCAGGCCCCCCTTTCGCCCTCTTTTCAAGCAATGGATCAGGAAAATAAAATGATCTAAAACATTAAAAAAAATTAGATAATAATTGAGAAAGGGAAAAGAGCATAGTAACTCTTATGCAATTGCTCTTGTGAAGTGAGTCTCTCATCTAGAATCATGGTGTCTCACCAGTCGTTCAGGGATCCACCGAGGAGCTTCAGCAGACCTAGGAAAAACACACACATATCCTCGGCCCCATAAGAGAACAGGGTCTGGCCCTTGCCAGATTCCTGTGAGTGGGTCCCTCCATCGCACTTCAGGGAAGGCTTTCCTTGCAGGGTTCCAGAGTCTCTCTGCTGCTGAATGACCCTGTACATCAGTATTTAAAAAATTTAAAGTGAAAAGAGCATGACAAAGAAGATTTGCAGGAGTTTGAGGGTATAATTCCCCTTTTTTAATTTTTTCCAATTGGTTTTTAAGTGTTTGATGTGCACGCTCTACAATGCCTTGACCCTGGGGATTGTAAGGAATTCCCGTCCTTAGGTCAAGTCCAAAAGTCTGACAAAATGTAGTAAATGCTTTTCCTACATATGCAGGAGCGTTGTCAGTTTTAATCAGTTTAGGAAGTCCAATAATAGAAAATGCATACAAGCAGTGAGCTATAACATGTTTAGCAGCCTCTCCTGTTCTGGCAGAGGCTACTATAAATCCAGAATAAGTATCTACTGTAACGTGGACAAAGGATTGTTTGCCAAATGAAGGTATATGAGTAACATCCATTTGCCAAAGTTGCCCCGGTAGGAGTCCTCGAGGGTTAATTCCAAACGAAGGGACAGATTGTAATATAGGGCACCTTGGACAAGATTTAACAATCTGCCGTGCTGCTTCTCCTAACAGTTTCTGGAAATCGTTTAAAGTTTGCAAATGATCTGTCCTGATTTCTATTTTCTGTGGGCGAATTTGTTTTCCCTCAATAATTTGTCCTAAATAAGAAAAAGGTAAAGATTGCTGTACCTTTTCAGGAGCTATATAAAGTCCTGATTTTTTCAGAGAATATTCTAGTTGTTGCAAAATGGTCAATACAATGTCTTTATCTGGATGAGCAATAAGAATATCATCCATATAATGAATTATGTATGCCTTAGAGTGTTGCCTTCGTACTGGAGAGATGGCTTGAGCAACATATTTTTGGCACAAGGTAGGACTATTAGCCATACCTTGAGGCAAAACTCTCCACTGGTATCGCTCCATGGGAGCCTGAAAATTAAGTGAAGGAACACTGAATGCAAAACGCTTGCAATCATGAGGGCTTAAAGGAATAGTAAAAAAGCAATCCTTCAAATCAACAACTATAAGGTGATAGTTCCATGGAATGGCAGTAGGAGAAGGAAGTCCTAGCTGGAAAGGACCCATAATTTCCATAGTCTTATTTATTGCTCTCAAATCTTGTAATAGCCTCCAGTTTCCTGATTTCTTTTTAATGACAAATATAGGCGTATTCCATGGACTATTAGATGGTTCAATGTGCCCAAGCTGTAGCTGTTCCTGTACCAATTGAGCAGCTGCCCTAAGTTTCTCCTGAGAAAGGGGCCATTGGTCTACCCATACAGGATTATCTGATTTCCAAGTAATTGGGTCTGCACAGTGCATTATTGGGGTAGCAGGAGCTACCAAGGCCCCTATGCAAAATTTTGATATCCTAATCCATGCCTTCTGTAATTGGGTGCCACTTCTATGGGGGTGAGAATTCCTCGCTGTTCTTTCCCTAGACCCTTAGTGGGCAAAAATCCCTGATCAAGCATTTGAGTGCTAACTAAACTATTAGGACTGACAAGCAATGCCCCCATATTTTTCAAAACATCTCTACCCCATAAATTAACTGGCAATCCAGGGAGCACATAAGGCTGAAAAAATCCAGAATGACCTTCTTTATCTTCCCATTGTAAAAAACTAGAACTTTGTTGAGGGGATTTACTCTGCCCTATACCTTGTAATTCTGTGGCTGCTGCATGAGTGGGCCAGGAAGGAGGCCAATGTAGCTTTGCAATAACAGATACATCAGCTCCAGTATCTAAAAGCCCTTTAAATTTACGCCCTTGTATTGTTAGTTCCATTTCAGGGCGTTCCTGACCTATTTTTTGAATCCAATAGGCAGTATCAGTGGAGCCAAATCTTTGATTCTCTTGGGGTCCCTTTAGCAGGGTTTGGCCTTGTCTTAAAAGAGGTAAAAGGATTAATTGAGCAATTTTCATATCAGGGGAGATAGTGACTATATTCCTCAAAGTGTGAGCCATTACTTTAATTTCCCCTGTATATCAGAGTCTATCACTCCAGGAAGAACAAAGAATTCCCTCATAGTTAAACTACTTTTGCCTAACAAGATTCCTACTGTGTTACTGGGAAGTGGCCCAAAAATTCCAGTGGGTATGGCTTGAGGTCCCATCTCTGGAGTCAATACGAATTGGGAGGTGGGACTGAGGTCCAGTCCTGTACTGCCTGTTGTTGCCTGGGATAGTTGGGCAATGTTTGGCCTACTGGAATCTGAATTTGCTGAGGAAACACTGACATTGCCCCTATTGTTTGATGGGGCCGGGGAGGGCCCCATTGTCCGTTTCCCTTACCTGCGGTAGTACATTTAGGCCTCCCCTTATTCTTCCAATGTTTCCCATGTCTACAGAGTGGGCAGAGGTCCGGAGCCTTAAGGGCTGGCTGTCCTTGAGGGAGAGGCCGAGACCAATATCCGGGGAAAGCAGGGCAGTTTTTAGCAAAATGCCCCGAACCCCCGCATTGAAAACAGTTTCCACGGGCAAAAGTACTTCCCTGACCTTCCTTCCTTCGCTTGTTCTGTCCTTTATCAAAATTTTGTCCTGGAAATCTTGCCTTATTACCTGTGGTAAAGGCAAGACCTTGCATGTATGAAGGCCCAACATCAGCGCAAATTCTAATATAATCCTCTATATCTCCCTTCTTGCGGTGAGGCCGAAGTGCAGCCTGACAAGCAGAATTAGCATTTTCATAGGCTAGTTGTTTTATTAAAACCTTTCCCACATTTTTATCCCCTACTATTCTTTCAACTGCTTGAATTAGCCGTGAGACAAAGTCTTGAAATCGCTCGTCTGCACCCTGCCTAATTTTACCAAATTCTTCTGGTTTGGTCCCTGGAATAAGCAGGCATTTCCATGCCTGTGTGGCTAGCTGATTAATTATATCATAAATAGCTGGTCGATATTCTAATTGAGTTGCCATATGGGCATACTGTCCTTCTCCAGTTAACATATCTACAGTAACGGCAACCTCCTCTTGCTGATTTTTCTCATCCAGCTCTATAGCCTTTTCATGAAAGTTTGACTTCCACAACAAATAATCACCCCCAGAGAGACAAGCACGAGCAATCGCCTTCCAGTCATTTGGGGGAAGAGCCTTTGCACTAATGGTATCTAATAAACCAAGTGTAAAAGGGGCAGTAGGCCCATACTGAGCACAAGCAAGTTTAAGCTCTTTCAGAGTTTTAAAAGGTACAGGTTCATGTTCTCGCACTAGTCTCCCTGTATCATCCTGTCTTTCCACAATAGGAAAACAGGCAAAGCCATCTATTGTTTCCCCTATATTTCGAGCCTGGTCTATAGATTGTTGGAGAGGAGATTTCCCAGATTTTGAGCTATAGACTATGGAATCAGCCCGATAAGGGAACGGAGGAGCAGAGGGTTGAATGTAGGAAGGAGCTGAGGGCAGCGGAGGCCCCACGGCTAAGGCAGCCATAGCCACGGATTTTTCATCCCCCCTGTCATCCTCAGACTTCAAGTTATCCTCATATTCACATCCCTCTGTTTCCGGCTTACCCTGATACTCTTCAGACAATGATTTGTCTTCATATGGAAACATTTTTACAAAAAGGTCCCTTACTTTTGACCCTATCTGTCCCATATTCTTTTACTCCCAACTACACTTTCCCCAAAAACTTTCTTTACTCACTGTGCGCACTTCACTTTGGGAAGTTCCGTCACCTTCCTTCAGTTTTAGTTTCCTCGTACTCAAGTCGTCTGTTCGGGCGCCACTTGCCGCGGACCAGCGCAGCTTCCAAATATCGGTGCGGAATTAAGGAAACACACTTTGTCAGAACAAAACCGATGGGACCGGGAGGACTCCTCAAACTGCCTGGCAGCATCTGAGTGCCTCACAGCCTCAGTTCGCTTTATTATATGGACCTATGCATATCAAGGACCTTGATACAAAGTTGCACATCAAAGGCTAAGACAAGAACTCTCCCAAGGCAAAAACAGTATACATTAGTGAATTTTACAAACATCTGAAAACAAAGAGTCAGAGGAAGGGTATGTATATTGCTTCCTGCAACCCAAGGAAGGAAGGGGAGTGGGTGCAAACACAGAGCATCAAAGCCAAATATGGAGATGGAGGGGGTAGAACTTAAGCCCCCTGCCAAGCCTTGAATCTATAATGGCTTTTTGCCATTACCGGTCCACAACAAATCCTGATTGGGTGCATGCAAGAGTCTGCCTCTCTGCCTCTCTACTTCTCACTTAAGAAAAAAAAAAACAAAGAGAAAGTATTTCAATGGTCAACTGAAATATTTTTTACCAAAACTAAACAGTGTTAGCAGGAATGGAAAACACATTTTAGTTCTTATGAGATAACATTGAGTGCATTTGATATTTGAAATAAAAAGAAGCAACAAAAAATTATTATCATGATTCTATTTGGGTGACTGTGTAGTTAATGGTGGAATATCATGATTCAAAGAATTATAGGGAGGTGATTTCATCTTTGGGTGGTAGCATATGGGTGAATGTGTTCAAATTTCTTTTTACAAAGTTGGAATCATTTTACACATTTAAATATGCTTTGTAATCTACTATAATGGTAATATTTCCCCAAATCATTAAGTATTATTTAAAACTATTTTATGGATATGAGCTATTCCATCATTTGGATGCACAATAAGGAATTTCCCAAATCCTTTTTGGTCACTAGGTTGATTGAAGCTATAGGCTTTTACAAATCATATTGCAGTTTATCTCTCTGCATTCTGGGCATATCTATAAATAGTTTCCTAGGATAATTTTCTAGATTTGAATTGAGGAACTGAAAATATAAATATGTTAAAGTATTGTTGAAAAATATGCATGCAGGGTTTGAACCATTGTGTTTTTTTCTCATCAAAAAAAGCTATAGGAATTTACACACACCCTAACAATGAAAGAGAGTACTATTTGCTTCATATTTAACCAACCCTGGATGTTATTACTTTCAAATGTTTCCCAGTTTGGTGGTTAAAAATATATTTAATTTTTGTTTCTTTGCTTACCAGAGAAGCTGGGCGTGGGTTTCTTATCAGTCATTTCTTTCTTTCTTTCTTTCTTTCTTTCTTTCTTTCTTTCTTTCTTTCTTTCTTTTCTTTCTTTCTTTCTTTCTTTCTTTCTTTCTTTCTTTCTTTCTTTCTTTCTTTCTTTCTTTCTTTCTTTCTTTCTTTCTTTCTTTCTTTCTTTCTTTCTTTCTTCTTCTTTCATTTTGGTGAGAAAGAAGATAGAGTCCTGCTCTTTTTTTTCTATAAATTATGTTTTTGTGTTTTTTACCCCTGTTCTCATGGAGTGTTCATAGTTTATTTATTGATTATAAAAGGTGCATGGATACTAATACTGTTCTCTTTTTGTGTGTCAAATATATTGTAAATATTTCACTTGGTCTGTCAATGTCTTTTTAAATTTTTTTTAAGCTATGTAAATTTTCCACATTTAATCAGTGCTATCAGATCTTTTCCTTTGGAATTACTTCTCCTCCTTTGTGTTATTAACACTTTTGCCACCCCAAGACTGGCTAAATTTTAATGTATATTTTTATCTTATTCTGTTATGGTTTTTCATTCTCTCTTGTACACTTAATTCGTTAGTTTATTCAAAATATATTCTAATGTATCAGACAAAGAGTAAAATGGTTTTATCTTTTTCTAAATGATTCACCCAATTTGCAATCATCGTCTTTAATTTTTCTCCCTGCCAGACAAAATTGTATTATATCGCATGCTATATGTGTACATATACTTTAATAAAAGGGATATAGGGAGAAAAAGAAGGCTTAGAGAAAGATGTTGTGTTCATTTTTTCTGTGTTGAATGGGAGCTCTTGTAAAGCATTTGGATGGAGCTGTCCTTCTGGTGAATGCATATTCAGGAATATAAAGCACAAAGGAAAGATTTGACATGGCAAGAGATATGTGAAGAACATCAGCAAGAGGTAGTGTAAGACAAGCAAGTAAGCGCTGGTCCCTAAGACCAACATTAGATAGATAAGTTATCCTTTAGGGAGCATGGAAGGTTTATTTCCCCTTGATCTTCCATTCATTTTTCCATTATCTGTTTAAGGGAATATATGTTTGTGTGTTTATATGTCTTAAAAATAACTTTAAATATCTAATTATGTGCATTGTATAGACTGCTTAAATAATGCACACATGCATGTTTTTTATAGAAAATTCAAGAGAGAGAATGTAAGTTAACATCAATTCTACAAAACTGCCATTTCACTTCATTCTCAATTCTTTTTTAACTCTAAACCAAAATTTGTCAATTCTCAACTCTGACTTCTGACCATGTAGTGGTTAACTTATCAACAAGCAGTTCCTTCCAGATAACTTAGAGTTCATTGTATCCATGCTAAATGTGTAGGTTTAATTAAAACATAATTTTATTGAGGATTCAATGCATTACAGAGAGAAAACAAAACAAAAAAAATGGAGTGCACCAATTACATCTTTTAATGTTGAAGTTTTATTATGTCATCTTTTTTGCTAAGAAGACTCATATTTTCTTGACCAACACCAATGCTTACTCATAACAAGAAGTCTAAAAAATCAGTGACAGCCATAACTATACATTTTTTCTTTATATACATGTACTGAAAGCATCGGCTTTGTCCACATTAATATAATTTTTTGTTTTTCTTGTTGTAATAACATAAAGTGCATGAACTTTTTGCCTCATTTGAAACATCTGTTTAGTAGTTTTGATGTTTTTATTTCAGTCCATTAAAGTATTATCATTTCTGAACTAACAGCTCTTTGCATATAAATATTAAAAACATATTTCAGCAATTTTGGGGTCACAGAATAGAAATGGATCTGGAGTTTTAGGTAGAATTCTCTTCTGTTAATTGTCTAAGAGAATACTGAACATCTTTGAAAAGTAAACATATCTTTTTAAATATATGGAATCAAATATGGAGCTATGTTTTATCCCACTGAGACCACTCTGACTCTGGACATCTAATTAAACGAAGCAACATGGGAATGTAGCAGCCCCTTGCCAGGCACACAGTAGACACTCAGTAATACTAATTCCTTTCACTTTCCAATTTTTCTTGTTCTAGTATAAATTATAGTTCATCTAGTCTGCTATAGAACAAAAATTTACCTCTGATGAAGATATACCAGCTTAGAAATGTGTGCCTGTGCTTCATATTTAATCCCACAGTACAGCTTATTGAACTGGACGTTGGTACCTTGTCCTCACCCGACGTTGAGATGCCACCTTAAGGGAAAGTATTTATTGTGGTGCTGTTGTTTGGATGTCTTCCTCTCGTTTTATGAAATCACAGAAGAGATTTTTCTCAGGCCTCAGTGCCAAGAATAGATGTATTGATACTTCATATAAGGAATAATTTAAAAAATATATTTAGGAGACATTTGGATCTTAAAATTTATCATACTTTTTTCTTGCCTTTGATCACTAAGCAATTTAGCATTGAATTTGTGCTGCAGTGGTAGCAGTTCAGTACCCTATGGTGTGCATTTTTTGTGTTCAAACATTCTCTCTTCTTCTATCCTCTCTCTTCTTACTTTTCCTTTATCCTGATCATCCTGATATTCTTATTGATATAAATTTTAAATAAAATATTACCCTTAAACTAATATTATGTATTTTTAGCAGTATTTATAAAATCATATGACTATACTATACTTGAGCATGAACAGATTACAAACAAACTTAGTTTATCAGTTGCCAAAGCAGGATAATCATTACACAAAGTGGGAGATTTTTTATTTTTGCATTTCGGTGCATGTTTTTTGCCTTCAGTTTAAATAATTTATTTAAACATACTACTTAGTCTATGGCACATTGTCATGATCAGTCCACATAATTTTCCTCTTGTTTGACTTTATTTTTCCTGGACCACCTTTTTCCACTTTCATCCTTGCTTCCTCATATGCATATTGAAATGCTTGTAATTTGTTCCACACTACATTTCAGCCTTGATAAGCATATTTTTACAATGTTATACGCCCCATATTTCAGTTCTGGAATAATTAGCAGTAAAGCATATTAATTTCATTGTTCCTTTACAATAGTACAGAGAGGTCCTATTGTATGAATGAAAAGTGTAAAGCAATTTTGGCGTCACAAGAATAGAAATGGATCTGGAGTTTTAGGTAGAACTCTCTTCTGTTAATTGTCCAAGAGAATACTGAACATCTTTGAAAAGTAAACATATCTTTCTAAATATATGGAATCAAATATGGAGCTATGTTTTATCCCACTGAGACCACTCTGACTCTGGGAATAAGTATATTACATTTTGAGTTTGCATGAGTCAAAATAAATAAATAAATTTTATATTTTATTGTGCTACTTCCTATTTTTTAGAACTCAACAATATGGTTTTATGGTTTATCACTGTCGCTGTGTGTCTGTAGTTTATTGTTTCTGACTGCTAGTTCTTATTGCCATAGCATGCATTCATTGCTCTTAATTGATCCATTCTCCTCAGAGTGGACCAAAAGTGTTATTGATTCCCTCTACCATATCTTTAATAATTATCTCACAAATAATGCCATATAGATCTGAGTGCAAATATTTACATTATTAACTGTCAATCTCCTTCATTTTTATAATTATTGTCGGCTTTCTTTCTACAATGTCTGCACCATTTTCATTCTCAAAGAAGTTTGTGTGGGCTCCCATTTCTTCACATCCTCACCCATATATAGTATTTTCTCACGTTTGCCTGTCTTCTGTGTATAAGGTAGTGTCATCCTTAAATCTGCATTTCTAATCAATTACTACTTAAATGTACTTAAATACATATTAAACATTTGGGTTACTCTTTCTCTAAATTGCCTGTTTATATACCTTTTCCATTTATCTCTTATATTTTTCTTTTTGTTGACTCAAGAGTTCTTTGCAACTCTATATATTAGTTCATTCTGGAATGTAAATGTTTGAAATTTCTTCTTTGGTGTAGTTGGTATTTTTAAATATAACATTTTTTCACCATATGGGTTTGAGTTCTTATTTTTATATTTTAGATAAAATAAAGAAGTGAATCTTTATTCAGTATGAGACTGGATGGGGCTGCTGTTAGGACAGAGTGTTGAAGCTGGAGTTTAATTAGGTTCACAGTACTTCGGCCTCAGACCACAGTTGACTTAATTTTTCCCCCTTTTGTCTAGGAGGGTGATAGCCTGCAGCTAGAGGTGTCCTCCAAAGGGAGAGGAAGAGAGCTTCCTCCTGGGTTCCCTGTGGGGGATGTCCCCCACTGTGCTCCACTGCACACAGGCCGGCCTGCACTCTCTTCTGTAACCCACCCTCAGAGGGAGTCAGCGGGGGCGTGGCCCCACTCCTCACGTGGAGTCATCCTCCAGACTATAAAATGAGTGGGAAACTCACACAGAGGTCTCTGCATGTGTCAGATGTTGCCCTCAGGCCTTTTTTAAATTTTAATTTATTGTGTTTACATAGATTCTAGTGTCCCCCCAAATGCATTCCCCCTCCCTCGTGTACCCCACAACATCCCCCATTCTCCCCTCATTGCAACGCCCTCCCCCTTTTCCTCCAGGATTTGCTTTTCTGCTCTCTATAACGCTGTGTTATGTGTGTATAATTTCAACAATTTCTTTTCCTTCTCTGATTCCTTCCTATAATCCCCTTTCCCTCTGTCCACTTTCCCTCTGGGCCCATTGATCCCATCTCTGTCTCTATTCCATTCCTCAGTTCACATTGTTCATTGAATTCCTCAAATGAGTGAGGTCATATGATATTTTTCTTTCTCTGCCTGGCTTATTTAACTTAACATAATAGTTTCCAGGTTCATCCATGTTGTCGCAATAGGTAATATTTTCTTTTTCATGGCCCCATAGTATTCCATTGTATATAGGTACCACTGCTTTTTAATCCACTCGTCCACTGACGGACACTTGGGCTGTTTCCAGATCTTCGCTATTGTGAACAATGCTGCAATAAACATGAGGGTGTATTTCTTCTTTTGAATCAGTGCTATGGTGTTCTTAGGGGGCATATTCCTAGAAGTGGGGTGGCTTGGTCAAAAGGCAGTTCCATTTTTAATTTTTTGAGGAATCTCCATACTGTTTTCCTCAGTGGCTACACAAGTCTGCATTCTCACCAGCAGTGCAGGATGGTTCCCTTTTCTCCACATTCTCGCCAGCATTTGTTATGTGTTGTTTTGTTAATGAGCGCCATTCTGACCAGTGTGAGGTGATGATATCTTTGTGGTTTTAATGAGCATTTCTCATCTAATGACTAGAGATGTTAGCATTATTTCATCTGCCCATTGGCCATCTGTATGTCCTCTTTGGAGAAGTGTCTATTTATTTCCTTTGCCCATTTTCTGATTGGATTGTTTATCTTCCTGGTGTTGAGTTTTACAAATTCTTTATAAATTTTGGTTATTAACCCCTTATCAGACTTATTGTCGAATATGTTCTCCCATTGTGTGGTTTGTGTTTTTATTTTGTTCATATTGTCTTTAGCTGTACAAAAGCTTTTAGTTTGATATAGTCCCATTTGTTTATCCTGTCCTTTATTTCCCTTGCCTCTGGAGATAAGTCAGCAAATATATTGCTGCGAGGGATGTTGGAGATCTTATTGCCTATGTTTTCTTCTAGGATGCTTGTTGTTTCACAACTTAATTTAAGTCTTTTATCCATTTTGAGTTTATTTTTGTGAATGGTGTAAGTTGGTGGTCTAATTTCATTTTTTTGCAGGTAGCTGTCCAATTTTCCCAACACCATTTGTTAAAGAGACTGTCTTTACTCCATAGTATGCTCTTACCTCCTTTGTCAAATATCAGTTGTCCATATCGGTGCGGGTTTATTTCTGGGTTCTCTGTTCTGTTTCAATGATCTGTATGCTAGTACTAAGCTGTTTTGAGTACAGTGGCCTTGTAGTATAACTTGAAATCAGGAAGTGTGATTCCACCCACTTTATTCTTCTTTTTCAAGATTGCTGAGGCTATTCATATTCTTTTTTGGTTCCATATGAATTTTTGGAATATTTGTTCTATATCTTTGAAGTATGTCATTGGCATTTTAATAAGAAGTGCATTGAGTCTATAAATTGCTTTGGGTAATATTGACATTTTAATGATGTTTATTCTTACTAACCATGAACACAGTACATGTTTGTATCTTCCTAGATTTCTTTTATCAACGTTTTATAATTTTCCAAATACAAGTGTTTAACCTCCTTGGTTAAATTTACTCCTAGGTACTTTATCTTTTTTGTTGCAATAGTGAACGAGATTGTTTCCTTAATTTCTCTTTCAGACATATCATTGTTGGTGTATAAAAATGCCTCTGATTTCTGAGTATTAATTTTATATCCTGCCACCTTGCTGAATTTATTTATCAGGTCCAGTAGTGTTTTGACTTGCGACTTTAGAGTTTTCTATGTAGAGTATCATATCATCAGCAAATAATGATAGTTTTACTTCTTCTTTTTCAATTTGGATGCCTTTTATTTCTTCTTGTCTGATTGCTGTGGCTAGGACTTCCAGAACGATGTTGAATAAGAGTGGTGAAAAGGGTCACCCTGCCTTGTTTCTGATCTTTAGAGGATTGCTTTTAACTTTTTTCCATTGAGTATGATGTTGGCTGTGGGTCTGTCATAGATGGCCTTTATTATGTTCAGGTATGTTCCCTGTATTCCCACTTAGCTGAAAGTTTTGATTATAAATGGGTGCTAAATTTTTTTCAAATGATTTTTTTCCATCTATTGCTATTATCATGTGATCTTTCTACTTTTTTTGTTTATGTGATGAATCACATTGATTGATTTGCAAATATTGTACCAGCCTACCTCCCTGGAATAAATCTTACTTGATTATGATGTATGATTTTTTTCATGTATTGCAGAATCCGGTTTGCTAGTATTTTGTTGAGAATTTTAGCATCTAAATTCATCAAGGATATTGGCCTATAGTTTTCTTGCTTTGTGTTGTCTTTGCCTGGTTTTGAAATCAGAATTATGCTAGCCTCATAAAAGGAGCTTGGAAGTCTTCCTTCCTCTTGTATTTTTTGAAATAGCTTGAGAAGGATAGGAGTTAGTTCTTCTTTGAATGTTTGGTAGTATTCACCTATGAAGCCATCTGGTCCAGGGATTTGTTTGTTGGGAGTTTTTTGATAACTGTTTCAATTTCATTTGTTGTGATCAGTCTGGTAGGTATTCTGACTCTTCCAGATTGATTTTTGAGAGATTATATTTTTCAAGGAATTTGTCCATTTTACCTCAGTTGTCTAATTTTTTTTGGCATACAGTTCTTCATAGTATTTTCTTACAATCCTTTGTATTTTTGCTGTGTCAGTTCTTCTCCACTCTCATTCCTAATTTTATTTATTTAAGTCCTCTTTTTTTTTTTTGGTGAGTCTGGGTAAAGGTTCAGCTATCTTTTTACCTTTTCAAAGAACCAGTTCTTGGTTTCATTGATCCTTTGTATTTTTTTTTTAGCCTCTATGTCATTTATTTCTGCTCTAATCTTTATTATTTCCTTAATCTGCTTCCTCTGGGCTTTACTTGCTGTTCTTTTTCAAGTTCTTTTAATTTCAGGGTTAAGTTGTTTATTTAAGCTTTTTCTAGCTTCTTAAGATATGCCGGTAATGCTGTGAACTTCCCTCTCAGGACTGCTTTTGCTGCATCCCATAAATTTTGAGTCGTTGTATGCTCATTTTTTTGTTTCAAGGAAATTTTTGATTTCTTCCTTGATCTCATTGTTGACCCATTTATTATTTAAGAAAAATGCTGTTAGTTTCCAAGTGTTTGAGTTTTTTTTCAGTTTTTCTATTGAAGTTGATTTCTAGTTTCATGCCATTTTGGTCAGAGAAGATACTTGATATGATTTCAATCTTCTTAAATTTGTTGAGGCTCATTTTATGCCCTAACATGTGGTCTATCCTAGAGAATGTACTATGAGCACTTGAAAAGAATGTATATTCTGCATCTTTAGGGTGAAAGGTTTTGAAGATATCTATTAAATTCAGTTGATCTAGTGGGTCCCTTAATTCTGCTGTTTCTTTATTAATTTTCTTTCTTGAGGATCTATCCAGTGATGTTAGTAGGTTATTTAAATCCCCTACTATTATAGTATTGCTGTTGATCTCGCCCTTTATGTCCATCAAAGTCTGTTTTATATATTTAGGTGCTCCTATATTAAGTGCATAGATATTTTTAATGGTTATCTCTTCCTGTTGGATTGTTCCCTTTATCATTATGTAGTGACTTTCTTTATCCCTTACTATAGTCTTTGTTTTAACATACATTTTGTCAGATTTAAGTTGCTACCCCAGCTTTTTTTTCATTCCATTTGCATAAAATATTTTTTTCCGTCCTTTTACTTTCAGTCTATGTGTATCTTTTGTTTTGAGGTTTGTCTCCTGTAGAAAGCATATGTATGGGTCCTGTTTTCTTATCCATTCAGCTACCCTATGTCTTTTGATTGGAGCATTTAATCCATTTATATTTAAGGTTATTGTTGATATGTAATTGGGTTTTTTTGTTTGTTTGTTTATTTTCTGTATTTTTCCAAAGTTGGAAACGGGGAGGCAGTCAGACAGACTCCCACATGCGCCTGACTGGGATCCACCCGGCACACCCACCAGGGGGTGATGCTCCACCCATCTTGGGGCATCGCTCTGCCGCAATCAGAGCCATTCTAGTGCCTGAGGCGAGGCCACAGAGCCATCCTCAGTGCCTGGGCAAACTTTGCTCCAATGGAGCCTCAGCTGCAGGAGGGGAAGAGAGAGATAGAGAAGAAGGAGAGGGAGAGGGGTGGAGAAGCAGATGGCCACTTCTCTTGTGTGCCCTGGCCAGAAATCAAACCCAGGACTCCTGCACGGCAAGTTGATGCTCTACCACTGAGCTAACCGGCCAGGGCCTGATATGTAGTTGTTTATTGTCATTTTTTTCTATAAATCTACATTTCTCTTTTACTAGATTTTTTTCCCGCTTTGTTCTGTCAACTGCAGGCCCCTTAACATTTCTTGCAGAATTAGTTTGGTTGTGATGAATTCCTTGAGTTGTTTTTTTTTTGTTTGTTTTTGTTTTTTTTTGTCTGGGAAACTTTTTATTTCTCCTTCAATTTTAAATAATAGCCGGACTAGATAAAGAAGTCTTGGTTGTAGGTTCTTGTTCTGCATTACTTTCAATATTTCTTGCCATTCCCTTCTAGCCTCAAGTGTTTCTGTTGAAAAGTCAGATGTCATCCTTATGAGGGCTCCATTGTAGGTGGATTGACTGTTTTTCTATTGCAGCTTTTAGTATTCTTTCTTTATTTCTTAGCTTTAGTATTTTGATTATGATGTTTCTTGATATATTGGGTTGGGGAATAAGTTTGTAGCGTTTTTACCGAAGACTTTTATTTAAACAAAAAACAATAATTATATCAATAAGTTAATCAATTATATATTCGCTGTTGCTGTTTACAACCTCTTCCCACCTCTCGACCAATTTGTTGATGCCGTTCCGCCAAAAATCGCCTGGTCTGGTGTCAAAGAAGTTGTTGAGCCAGTTTTTAAGGACCTCTTGTTATCGAAGGTAACGCCCTTCATATGGTTTGACAGGGAGCGGAAAAGATGGTAATCGGTCGGTGCAAGGTCCGGAGAATACGGCGGATGCTGAAGGACCTCCCATTCGAGCTCTTGGAGTGCGGCTTTGATGACTTGTGCAACATGGGGCCTGGCGTTGTCATGAAGGAGTATGGTTTGACCATGTCGATAAGGTCTTTTCAGTCGAATAGCCTCATTCATGTGGTGTAGCTGGGCAATGTAGAGCTCCTTGTTGACTGTGGCATTCTTTTCGAGCATTTCCCAGTTCTTCATCGAATTCAGAAGGCCTTCCGCTGCGGCACGTGTCATCGACGTCAAAGTCGCCATTTTTGAACTTTGCAAACCATTTCCGTGCTGTAGACTCGCCTATGACACCTTCTCCATACATGTCGCAAATGTCCCGGGCTGCTTTGGCAGCTTTTTGACCTCGATGAAAAGCAAAAGAAGAGCAGATGTCGAAAATGTTGATTTTTGCCTCCTGGGTATTCCATTTCTAAGCCTCAAAACTAATAAAAAATTAAATAACTCAAAAATACAATTAACATAGTTTTGTAGAGCAGAAAGAGTTTTATCGAATGAATACTTACCCTTTGCCAAACAGCAAACAAATCATTGTAAAATAAAAGAAAATATAAAAACGCTACGAACTTATTCCCCAACCCAATAGATCTTTTTTATTTTTTAATGATGTTCCTCAGACTTTTTGTTCCTCTTTTCCTTTTGCTGTTCTGCTTCCATCCTTTCTCTTATCTTGTCCCCTAAGTCACTGACTCGATCCTTAGCTTTATCCATCCTGCTTTTAATTCCTTCCATTGTGGTCTTCATTTTTGATATTGTGTTTGTCTTTTTTTTCTGGTTCTTTTTTATGATTTCAGTGTCCTTTTTTATGCTTACAATTTTTTTATTTAGGTGCTTTAAGTCCATCCATTGTAGCTTTGAGATTCTTAAGCATCCTAACAATCATTTTAAACTCTGCATCTGGTAATTTGATTACTTCCATTTCATCCAGATCTTCTGGAGATTTTTCTTGATTCATATAGCTTACATTCTTCTGCCTTTCCATTGTTTCTATTTGTGGTTTGCAGGCTTTTTCGAGTTGTGGTCTCCTTAACTAGTAGAGTTGCTTTTCCATTTTCTAAATCTTAACTGGGCCAGGTATGAGGAGCACTATTTTACTATGTCACTCTAATATAGGTCCTGAACTGATGCTCTCTGTTTCTGGCCTCTGTATGTGCCCTCCATGCACCTTCTTGACCGGAGCCTCGTGCAGACCAGTGGGGGTCACTGCCTATGATTATGGCCCTTATCTATCTTTCTGTAGCAACAGGCAATCCAGATCATGTGGCTGCCTGTGCTGAGCCCAGGAGCTGTTGTTAATATCAACTTAGGCTGGCTTTTATCTACTTTTGGCCTGGAGGATGTTTGTTTAAATGTTCAGGTTCCCCTGAGATCTGTTTCCTGCCACCTCTTATTGGTGGCTACTTGTTGGGCTCAGTACTATAAATTAGGAGTTATGTAAAGTATTGGATGTGGCTTGCCCCTGAGCCTCAGGTGTCATTCTATCCAACCCTCTTTTTTATTTTATTTTTTTATTTCTTTTCAGCCTTCAAAGGGTCTGGCCACAGGAGTCCAATGGGTGTAGCCTTTGTGTTCCCTAGGTGCAATCTGTCCGCAGGCCCACCACCACTGCTGCTTCCACCTTGGGAGTTCAGGCATGGGCGTTGCCGGTGACAACCCGTTGCTGTGGTCGCTGCAGCTTCCACCTCGCCTCTGCAGGTGGGACTGTGCACGCATGCTGGTCTGCAAGTTCTGGCTAGCCCCTGGCCTCTGCCCCACCGCTGTGGGCAGGACTGCTTTCGCATGTCAAGGCCTCAAGCCTGGGCTGGTTCCCTGGTCTCCGCCCCAACCCTGCGGGTGGGTCTTCTTTTGCGTGCTTGGGCCGCAGCCACAGCCAGCTCCCAGCTTCTCCCTCCGTGGGCTGTACTGCACTCCTGTGTCCCGCTACCATCCACCCTCTGATGAGCACTCAGCAGTGTGGCAGTGGCATTGTAGCTCAGACCTCAGCACTCAATACTGTATCCCTGATGGGCTCCCTGCTTCTAAGTGACTCTGCTCTGACTGTAACAAGAAAGCTTCCATTTGGCTGGTGACCTGCTTCCCTTTGCTGGTATTGCTGGTTCCAGGAAAAATATTCACTTTAGATTTGGGTAGTGACTCAGCCCAGGGGTTAGAGTGTCTGTCTCTCAAAGTGTTTCTCCCTGTGCCTCCTAGATTACACCCTCTTCCTGCTACTATGGTCCACTCACCTCTCCTCTTTCCCTGGAGCCCCGGGTGAGTGGTTGTGAAAGAGGTTTTCTGTGTGGTCCCTTTAAGACGAATTCAGGGTCTGAGAAATCTGTCTCTTTCTCACAAACAATATCCTGACTTGTTTTGCAGCTAAATGCTGTCCATACACCTCTCCTAGACTCCAGTGCTTCAGGCTGGGGCCCAGGACCCTCCCCTCTCCGGTAAAACCTCACCACCACGTGAGTCCCTCTGGGAGCTGGACAGCCCTCTCTGTGTTAATGCTTTTCCTACCAGTCTCAGTGTGGCTTCTTCTGTGCTGTGATCTTTGGTTATAGATTCCTCTTGGTTTAGCCCAAAGTTGGTTTTTCCAGATGATTGTTCTTAAAATTAAGTTGTAATCCACTTTGATTCTGGGAGGTGGATGTTGGTACATCCGCCTACTCCATCGCCATCTTGCCACCCCCAAGTTTTTATTTATGATAACATTCTTCTTATAATCTTTATGTGTTAGAAAGAATCTTTCCATATTTGGATATTTAATCTGAAGGATATAACCTTATTTGTTTTGTATAGAGAGAAATTGGTTTCTTAAATGAGTTATTAAGTAATTCACCCTGTCTCTATTGGGTCACCATCTCTATCACAGAGCAGGTTTATGTTGGAAAATGTTTTTAATAAAATAAATTTTTATTTTTAATGCTGTCATTATGATATATTTTCTGTAAGTCAACCATATTTCTTCTTTTTTTTTTTTGTATTAGAGACAGGCAAGATAAACAAGCAAACAAACATATAAATTTTTGGTCTTTATTTCTTGACTAAAACTGATTCCATTGTTAAATATATTCTGAATTAAACCCATTCATGGCCTGTGTTTGCACTTTTCCTATAAGAAGTATGGCATGTAGTTGGTACACATGGAAATCACCACTTCTACCTTACCAGCTACCAGATGTTCAGGGTTCTTTGTTCAGTTGATTTTTTATTTTTTGACATTATGAAACATACTGAATCAATCTTTATGGCTAAGAATATTAAAACCATTTTCAGTAAGAAATTCTGTATTTTTGATTGCCAATAGGAATATTTGATAAAATGATGTATTATGTACCATCTTCTTGACCAAGTAAATCTGGTCTGCAGATACAGGAAAGAACAGCTGGATAAAAACACGTCTGTAATCAAGATTTGATGTTGAAGTTACCCATGTTAACTAAAGTGGAAAGACTAAATCGTGGAAGGACTTCAAATACAAATTTCTAAGTCATTTATTATTTTCAGGTATTCATGGGCCATGGAAGATAAATTTAACTTTCATAGTGATTTAACCTACATAGTATACAGCCGTCCAGATCTAAAAGTTAAAACATCTTTAATTCTTGAATTTATGGTTCACTGTAATCAGGAAGAGAGACCTAAATTCTGAGACAGGCCCTGTCTTTAACATGCCAATAGATGAGGTAGAACAATTCCTATTGCAGTCATCATGCTTCCACATCTTCAAACCAGTCTGGACTGTATAAACATACACAATGCCATGTTTCTCAAATGGTGTCTGATAATGAAAGAAGTGTCTTCTTTGTATGCCATATTTTTTTAAAAAACATACACACATACCCCCCTAATCCAGAGATCAATGATTTATATTCATTTTACTTTTTGTTTTATTTTAAAACACTTTCATAAACTGCTTGCTATATCCCAGAAACTAGCCTAGATGGCTTTTATATTTTCTCATGTGTTATTCTCTCACAGGAGATACACTGGAGAGGGAACAAATGATTGTGTTCAGTGAAGATGCTAATGTGCAGATTCTGTACAGGTGAAGGCAGCTTCCTGGAGCTGCTTGCCCTATGTATCTGTGAAGCACACATAGCCCTCTTACACTAATTGTTAACTGCTCTTGACATTATGCTTGCTTCCTCTCTATCCAAATCATTGTTGGGTTTACATAGAAATGGCGAATAACTTGGCTATATCCTTATTGATATTCCTAATTGTCTTACATGCTTTTATACAGTGAACAAATTAATAAGTTTTTATTTTCATTATGTTAAGAGCACTCATTATGGAATTTTTATAATAATTAAGAGATAGACCTTTGCCATTATGAAACATAATATTAAAGAAATAAAACTTGCTTGAAAAATTATTTGAAGAGGATTTGAAATACTATCTTGTGTTCTATAAATATTAATGCTATTGAGTTACTAAAAGACACAAAACATCTTTATGTGCTATAAAGAAAGTATTCATACAGACATGAAAGGAAATTTTAAAAATTGATTGATAAACAGCAGAAAGAGTTATAAAGAGGAAGATTTGACTTTAGTTTTGAACAAGTTGTCCCCACTACCTGCCCTTAAAATTAGAACATTGTTCTTGGGCTGGTAGCATGACCTGTATTGAAATGTTTATGAAATGTTTACAAGAATCAAACAAGAAATGCATCCTTTATACATGTAACTTTTAGTCAAATATAAAACCAAAATAAATTTACAAATAAGATATAAGTAAATCTATACTTAACTTAAATGTTTAATAAATGTGATGGTTTTCTTTCCCTAAAATAAAATATCTCTGAATGTAATATGGAATGCAGACTACCACATATGGGTGCTTGTGTATATATAAAACATCAGCCTGTAGTACTGTTTGCCATGTGATGACTTCATCTAACCCTTAAACACTTTATTCAAATGACATCAAAACTTTTTATGTACATTACTACATAGGATGCTGTTTGGCTTTCATTTGGCTGAAATGTGTAATTAATATACTAGATCCATCTTTGTTCTTCTTAGCAGCTGGAAACTATCAAAGGTTGAAAATGGCTCAGGTCTATGATAAACACAAGCACTAACAATGAAGTTGGTCTTCCACATGATCCCAAATACAACTTTTAAAAATTGTATGTTATGTTATTATGGAAATGATTACACTAATCTAAGAAATCCTTGTAGAAACCTCATTGATCTCAGAAATGTACCTGTTCCACCAACCTCAGTCTGAGAAGCTCTACCTTAGCTATTGGAAATATAGGTTTAGAAAGGTGGTGGTGCAGTGAATAGAGCATTGGGCTGGGATGCAGAGGACCCAGGTTTGAAACCCCGAAGTAAGTTGCTGGCTTGAGTACAGGCTCATCAGCCTTAGTTAGGGGTCGCTGGCTTGAGTGTAGAATCATAGACATGACCCAATGGTTGCTGACTTGAGCCCAAAGGTCACTGGCTTAAAGCCCAAGGTTGTTGGCTTGAGCCCAAGATTGCTGGCCTGAGCAAGGGGTCACTAGCTCTGCTGTAGCCTTCCAGTCAAGACACATATGAGAAAACAATCAGTGAACAACTAAGGTGCCCCAACCAAGAATTGATGCTTCTCATCTCTCTCCCTTCCTGTCTGTCTGTCCCTATCTGTCCCTCTCTCTGACTCTCTCTCTGTCCAAAAAAAAAAAAAAAAGTCAGGATCTGGTTAATTGAACAATTCTCCTGCTCAGGTAAGCAACAGAGAGTCTGAATAACTACTCAACCAGGAGCATGACAAAAGGAAGTGAACTCTAAAAAAAATAGTACTCATTTGTTGACATAAAGGGGAAAAGTAGCAGTAAGAAGAAAATTAATGCAAGGGTTGCTTTATATTTTCTAAAAACGTTGCTTGTTCAAGTGTATAAAGGTTAACAGGTGAAATGATGGTAATAGGGAATTAGAACATTTTTACAGGATGTGAGGGAGGCCTATTTGAATAGATAACATTTAGGTAAGCCCTTCTGAATGAGAAAGAACCAGGCACAGTGAAGTTTCTTTAGAGAGAGACAAGAATATAGGTCCTGAAACAGAGTACAACTGGGTATCAAAGCAAATATAGAAGAAAGGGAGATTCGGGGGGAGTCTGCATGAGATAGATCAAAGAATAAGATCAAAGAATCAGTTATGAAGTGTAAGAGTCTAGTATTGTGGCACAAATAGTGAAACGGATGTTTCTGATGCTCTTTACTGAAGAAGGTCAAGGAGAATAGGGGATGTTTTGGATACGAGGACAATAATGAGAGACAAGTGTGTGTGTTCAACAGTTGCAGATAGAGTGACTGTGAGCGTGATGATATAATTGTCAAAAACAGGAAAGTAAGCAAGTGGGCATTTAGTGGAAAGACACTGAATTATAGGTGATGAAGGATCACATCAGTCTCAGTCAGGTTCTATAAATTATAGGGAACAGAAAACAATGGATTATCTATGTATAAGATGCACCATCTTAGAGAAGCTGATTGAAGTGAAGCAATAGAAGAGTTATCAAATGGGTGCAAATAAAACATGAAATCAGAGGAGAACTGTGCCTGAGAGGAAAAGAGAAACCTACAGAAGACAGTAAGGAAATTCCCAGGACAGTATGATGGCTTGTATTACACAAGAATAAAAAAAAATACATTAAGGTAGGCCAGTCTATTTGTGTCAAATACCACCACAAGTTTAAAGGCAAGGGACGCCGTTCTTGCATTCCAGTCAGTATCATGAAAGGCATGCTGTGGGCCTAGGCAGATTGCAATAGATGGTGAACTTATGGAGAAAGCTAGTGGTGAAAAGAAAATTGGCAAGAGGCCTTGTTCAAATGAACTGAACAAAAAGTCCTTTAAGAGTTATTGGCTGTGGCAGGTGCTAAGGGTATATTTTCAGCAAATCTTATCAATAAATAGATAGTTTCCATATAGTGAAGGTGGTTTTAGTTTGAGGGTTCTTCCTAGCTCCTCACTGGAGAACCTCTTGAGTTAATAATGGCTGTAGTGTTCTGTCTGCCATGGTTCTTCCAAATCAAGGGAGCACCTATAAGGGACATGGCGCCCCTTTTGTCATCCAACTGTGTCATTCTGAAGCTTCTGAGTAATTAACCTAGACAGCTGAAAAACATACCTCGGGGGCCTTATGATGTACCTTTAACAGTCCTGTTTAAGGTACAGTCTCTTATTATACCACTAATGCCATTTTGCCACATTATCACAGATGATATAAATGACCACACATTAGTAATCACACTGCAACATGCCCAAAGTGACCAAGGCTTGGGAGAGCTGACCTGGGAGGACATGCCAGGACGACCACTGGTACAAAAACACGCTTGTTGGAGTAGCTTTCACTGCCAACGTGGTTGGGGTTGTTGCTGTGATTCCCCTTTAATACTGGCAGAGGCAAATATTGCTTTTCTTTTGTATTCTCTAAGGAGAATTGAGCCAGTATAGGGTAAACCACCTTTATAACATCATGATATGATCCTGGGCCACATGGAAACACTTACTAGTTTGCCTTTTAGTTCCAGGAATATATATAAGGAAAGGGAGTGAGTTAAGTATTGATAGCACTATGTAAAATAGCCTCACCTGTATTATTTAAACTTCACAAAATTCTTCAAGTTACATTAGGATTATTATCTCCATTTTTATGAAGAAAGTTAAGGCAGAAAGTACACATAGATGGCCCACATCACACAATTAGTAGACAGTGGTGCCAGTGTTTGAATCTAGCTTTGTCTAATGTCAAATCATATACTCACTAATAAAATTATTCAGATAAAATATGAGCCATTACTTGGAAGCCTTATTGTGGTCTTCTAATCCTAACTTGAAGTTATTTATTTATGGAAGTAATGTGCATACTTTATTATATTATAAACATAAAAAGAGGTATTTGGGCACTGAAAGTATGTGAAAATTTAATATTTACTAGACTATGAGGTCCTTCTGAGCAGAATTTGGATTTTATTAATTTTTTAAACTCTGTTAAATGGACAGCCTTGTAGAAATGTAAAGAATGCTCACTGTGTGGTGGTTACCAGAGGGGAAGGGAAGGGAGGAGAAGGGGGGGAGGGGAGGGGAACAAAGAAAACCAGATAGAAGGTGACGGAAGACAATTTGAGTTAGGGTGATGGGTATACAACCATAAACAAATGTCAAAATGACCTGGAGATGTTTTCTCTGAATCTATGTACCCTAATTAATCAGTGTCACCCTGTTAAAATTAATTGTCTAAATAAAAAAAGAATGTTAATTAAAAAAAAAAAAAAAGAATGCTCACTGAGTTAATTAACAGATGGATTTTTTTTTTTTTTTTTTTGTAAGAAGGAAGATGAAGGTAGCCTAACTCTCTAAACAGAGATCCTTGTAGAAATGTCGGTCATTATGATCTGGATGGCATAACAACCCCTGAATTAATAGTTTGAGAAATGGAATTTGTTCTGTCCAGTAAAAAGAAATCAAATAAATTTTACAAATTGTCATTTCACTGTAACTTTATTATAAATAACTAGATATTTTTCTGATAATTAATAAGTCACTAGAAAAAAAGCTCTCTTGCTTTGCTCTTAAAAATATTGATGTAAAATGACCTCAGAGTTCATTGATATGAAGTGACCTCACATGTAATTAAGTTCAGAGTAGAGAGAGTCGATTTAATGACTTAGTCGTCCCCCCCCACATATATATATACATATATATGTATAACTTTCACATGTGATAAATGAAAATGAAAAACGTTAAAGACAGATTGGTTTTAGGTTGGTGTTATATTCTTCAGGATAATAGTCCAGTGCCATTAATTTTGTTTGTTATTGCAGGTGAAGACAGATGACAGAGTGGTTACGATGGCCCTCGGTTTACTCTTCCTGAGGGTACGCAGAATGGATGCTGGTACCTATTTTTGCCAGACAGTAGAGCATAATTTTGTCCATACTGTCCGCAAGATCACCCTGGAGGTCGTAGAAGAGGAGAGAGTGGAGGAAATGTTTAACAAAGACTATGAAGAGGACAGACCTCACAAGATGCCTTGTCCTGCTCACAGCACTATCCCACAGGGAGCAAAGCCGTGGTACAAGGAATTCTTGCAGCTGATAGGTTATAGCAACTTCCAGAGAGTGGAGGAATACTGTGAAAAGGTATGGTGCACAGATAAGAAGAGGAAAAAGCATAAAATGTCACCTTCCAAGTGGAAGTATGCCAACCCACAGGAAAAGAAGCTCCGCCCCAGAGCAGAGCACTATCGCCTGCCCAGGCACACCCTGGACTCCTGATGGGTAACACCACCCACCAGCTTCTGAAGAATTTATATTTGGAACCTAAAAAAAAAAAACAAAAAAGAAAAGAAAGAAAGAATGATAAATCATCCAATTTCTTTGCATTACTTAAAAGAGACATCTGTAATACAAAAATGACTATAAAGGTGTTATGATAAATGATTCTACATACTCATTTGACTGTTTAAACAGTACATAAAATTAACTGATTTTTTTTGAATTAGTGTATGGTTCAGTGGTTTCACATTATATTTATCAAACAGTGACTATAGCTGTAGTTTTGAATACTGGACTGCTTTTCCATGGCAATTATTACTTGACCCTTGCAAAACTTAAGATAATGGGAATATTGATGAAAAATAGAGATTTTAATAATTATGGGAAATAATAAAAGTGAATGTTTTAATCTTCCTGAATTTACCTTTCTGCCATCATGTAAAATATACATAATATCAGATCCTTTAATATTCTCATGTGAACTGTCCATATTTTTCAAGAATTATTAGTGTTATCAAAGCCACAAGTTTGATGAAGCAGGTGTGTTGTAATTATTATAAACCACAGAAGAAAAATTGTCGTCACCTTGAAATTTTTGCCCCTCATAAAACATTCATTCAACAACATTTACAGTAGTTACATTTCATAATAAAAATCCGTCCATTCAACTCCACTCCAGCATGAATTCAGTGCAGCAGAAGAATAACTTATTGGGAACTTTTCAGAGAAATGTCACAACATGTGGAGTTACCCAGTTAGACTCGAATTGGAAAATTTTGCTGCCCTCTTGTGGTAGAAAAAAAAATATTCTCATTTTTATTGTTTTACTGGAACAGTTTGTCTAGCAAAGATTTAAAAGTAGGTTCTCAGTAAGTATATCGACTCCGTTTTTAGAGAAAACTAACTGAAAAAAATGTGCTAATGTTTAATGTCATGCTTTAAGATGTGTATAAATAACTTATTACCTCACAAGCCAAAAATGATATTACAGCACTGAAACTCTACAAAAACTTTAATTTTTTGCCTTCTAAATAAACTTTCCTAATATAAAATATAGTCCAGAAATGTAATGTTTTATTTCTTAAAAAGATGTTAAAGCATTTGTACTCAGATATCAAATTTTCATCTATTTTTTTTAACAAGTGGGAAATGATTTCATGAGTTCACTTAATTATCAAGATGTTCAGAATACTTCTACTTTTCTCTTATAAATAGTATCAAGAGATTTTGTTTTTGAAAATGTTTATTTCTGGAAGTTTTTCCTCCTATTTCATTCAGCAATTATCTTTCTAAAATGTTTTCCTTTTTGTGACTTAAATTTTAAATAAAAATTAAAAGCAAGGGAATTTCTCATAAAATATGAATATTTAAATGTTAACTTCTAATAATATTCATTTTAGTTTTCAAAATTATCTTAGAGGCTATATAAATAAGAAAGTTAAAGTGTTGATAACTTGTAATGGCTTTCTATTTTATTCTAAATTAACAAATACAGAAATGTTTTTAAAAGTTCATTCTTTAAGCTGCCCAGCTACAAAGGTCTAAAGAATTAAAATATATTGAAAATTAACATTCTCTGACAAACCTAGTTGCTATTTACATACGAATCCACTGGGAGTCATTGCTGCCCATCTATATTAACTGGACATAATATATCAAAAGGTATATATTAAAAATACTGTTTTAGTAAAAGATGCCCAATATATAAAAATAGGTCCATAACCACAGACTAAAGGACCCTTAGCAAGTTTATGTCTGAAACAAAGTAAAAAATAAGTCAATAAAACACAATTTGTTGAAAATATTCTTCCATAAATCCAAGAGAAGGGAAAGCAGAATTGTCCTTGGTATTCGAAATAAAAAGAAAAAAAAGGCAGATATCGCATAAGCAGTTATCTTTTCATCTCAACACATATAAACTGTTAATAATAATGTCATTTATGAACTAAAATATTTGGTAACTGAAGAAATAAAGGTGAGAAAAATAACTTTGCTATGACGTATCTTAAGAATTGAACCTACGTGCTATTCCACTGAAATTTAATTAACTGGAAAAAGAAATATTTTATGTAAAATGCTAAACTTGACCTGGAAAAAATAAATACAACACAAAAAAGTTTTTGAAGACTCAAGTCCACAATTTAGTGAGAGCACTAAATTTCATATATGTGTGTGTGTGTGTGTATGTATATGTATACTATACATATATATATATGTATACACATGCTTTTTTTTTTTCCTTTTTTCAGCTCTCTCTCCCCACCTCCACCTGGCTCCCTTTTCTCCCCCATACATGGAGGTGTGGGGACACACATACACATCATGACATACTTTAAGAATAATCATTGCCCTCTCCAATGACAAACCAACAACCTATGTTGATCTGTCCTTGAGAATCTGAAATGTACCACAAAAACATATTCCTAGTCTTTTGCTCCTTCTAAAGTTAAAATTCAAGTTCATCATCTAATTTGAGAAAAGAAATGCACATGCTTGGAAAATTGCGAATGGACTCATAAGATTTATCCCATCTTTTTTGAAATTGGGAAAGGCACATGCTTTACCACCTGCAACATTTGGGAGAATTAAGATGGTGCCCCAACCCACCACATTTTCCCCAGCTATAAACTCAATGAAGGGAGAAATGCCCTCTAGGATGACACAGCTGACAAGGAATCGTAAACAGCAACCCTCATTTCAAAGGGGCATCTCTAATCAGAGTCAGTCACCTTCTTCTTCAGACCTGTCCTACATTAGTCTGTTAAGAGAAAAGACTCATGTGGAATGAGCCTTGACGTCACAATGTACGCCACCACCTCCTTCAGTGCTATGTCACCCATGGGGCTGACCACGTAGGTTTGTTAGCAAAGAGGATTACAACCTGAAGGAATTTTTCACTGTGATTTGTGACGTTTCTTGCTTGCCTAACAATCCTACACTGCTAATTTCTCTTTTGTGTTTATTACTGACTCTTTCAGCACAAAGCTACAACTTGGGGAAACAGGGATTAAAAACAGAAATAAACGCTAATAAGAGCTCTAGAAAAAAGGGAACAGGAACATTTTGCCTATTTAGTAAGTGGCAATTCCATATATATTTTAGAGGTTTTCCTTCACAAAATTAGTTAAGTACTTAACAATGCTTTTATTGTGTTTAATATTTGCTGTAAAGTCTAGGCTTTGTAAATCTTCAGAGTGACTATGAACATCTGTAAAATTTGTAAAATACAATAAATCCTTTTGAGTGTTGGTGTGAAGCATGAAACAAACAGCAGCTGTTGTCCTTAAAAATGAATTGTCTTTAGCCTGATAAAGAAAATTACTTCGCATTGTGTAGATATTTGAGATCCCAAAGGAAAGTGCTACAGTTATAACAGTAAGAAGTCGGTGTTTTTCTTACACCGGAGTATCACATCAAGTTCCTTTTTCAAAAACAGTGCTCATATTTAAGGACAACACTGCCACATTTAAATCAGATATAAATATTAGATTCTCACAAACATTCTTTTGATTGTGAGATTCTTTTGTTTTATTTAAGCTGGTGTGTTAGTTTTATTTGGGGGGGAAGATAGCATTATATTTTGGCTTTCATTATAAAGTGAGTGTGTTCTGTTTGTTTAAGTTGCTTAGTTATAAACTAGGGTACTCTACTGGGGTATTCTTGTCTGTATTGCTTCCTTTTATGTGCTTTCCTGGGTCCATCACAGCATGTACCATATTATTTCTCTTAACTGACTATAAGCCATGAGAGTTATTATCATCTGGTGGCAAGCTGTGAAGACAATTGACAACGTGTCTCGTTGACTGTCGCATGGAGCTGCCACTGTGCACTGCATAAGTTGTACCGTTGTGTTCAATTTCTGTTTAGTCCAACTTAGATGATAAATAAATATTTGCTAAACCCTTATGTTCTCTCTGAGGAGTGTTTTCTAGGTTTTTGCCAGTTGAATTCATGTTTCATGATGTATCAAGCCTAAATGTAAATAGATAATGCTAGAACACCACTAATTTTTAAAGAAATTAGGAAACAATTCAGTTCTCTTTCCTTGGAAATTCCTAAGTCAGCTTTCTTAAGGAGGACAAAGTCCATTCATCTCCTTAACTTGCAGCAGTTGAGTTTATTTCTGTCACACCATTTCTAGGACCAGCAGCCAGAAATGCCTTTCTAAACTGCATTATGCAGATCAGAGACAGTGAAAATGAATGCTTTTAGAAGGGTAACCAGCAGGATATCCATGATTTTGGAAAGCCTCAACTTCTCTGTTAAGGTATCTAAATTGTTTTCTCTGGTATTTTTGCAAGACCTTGGGAGGGTCATTTAAATGATATTTAGTATTAAATAAGTCTCCCTTTGGGGAGTTTGTTTTCAGGTTTTGTGGTGATAAATAATTAGTGCCAATGCTGTAAAGGAGGATGTGAGCAGCAGCTCCAGCAAAGTGTTTCTGGCTGTTTTATGGTATGACAGTGCCATTAATGGTAGCCATTTACACAGGTTTTACACCCGCACTCATTTATAATACAGGGCCTGCTTTTAGAGGAGTAGTTGGTGAACCTATTAAAACTGTTCTTTAGATACATATTCAACTGGTAGTCAAGAAAAAAGAAAAACTTGTGACTATAAAACAAAAACACTGATTTTTTTATTCAAGAATTAAACACCAGGCCCTGGCTGGTTGACTCAGTGGATAGAGTGTCAGCACAGCATGCAAACATTCCAGGTTTGATCCCTGGTCAGGGCATGCATGAGAGGTGACCATCTGCTTCTCTTCTCCTCCCTCTCTCTCATCTCTTTCTCTTCCCCTCTCGCAGCCAGTGGCTCGGTTGGTTTAAGAATCAGCCCCAGATGGAGGTTGCTGAGTGGATCCTGGTCAAGGCATGTACAGTGGTCTATCTGTCTCCCCTCTTCTCACTTAAAAACAAACAAAAAAACTGTATGCCAGGCACTAAACCAGGTGTTTTGTAAAGTGTAAAAATGATAATAATGACATTAGGTTATATGGATAAATAAAAATTGAATTACATTTGTTCTGAGAATGTGTTGACAGTTTTCACTAGAAAAACTCAAAACCTTATTTTATACTTTATGCAACATGAAACACAACAAGAGTCTATTTTTTTAAATGTTTTTCTGTTTTTCAAATATTTGGAATGTTATAGATGGTACCTCTAATTATGAATCTTGACACTTCTAGTCTGGATGACATTGAAAAGCTAGGCTTCGGTTCAGAGGAGCAGCAATGATGTAGCAATGATAGATGGTATAGAAAAAGAGAAAACAATTTAAAAGAAAACAAACAAGACACAGCAAGAGGCAGCTGCCAGCAGGACAGGAAGAGGGCTCTCATCATAATCCAATAAGCAATACCTTGATGTTGGACTTCCAAGCCTCCTTAACTGTGAAAAGACATATCAGTTAAGCTGCCCAGTCTATGGTATTTTTTTTATAGTACCTGAGCAGACTAATACACAAAGAAAAGAACAGAAAAAGGCAGAGAGACTAAGCATTTCCAGAAAAAGAAGGCCCTGGCCAGGTGGTTCAGTAGATAAAGCATCATCCTGGCATACCAAAGTGGCTGGTTTGATCACTAGCCAAGGCACACACTAGAAGTTATCGATAAATATACAATAAATGGAACAACTAAGTGGAACAATGAGTTGATGCTTGTCTCTCTCTCTCTCTCTCTCAATGGGAAAATAATTTAAAGAAAAAGAAAAATGCAAATAAAAGCCTACAAATATTGCTGAAGTTAATGAAGTAAATAGTGATACTGGGGGAAAGTGATGAAAAGTGGCCTCTCAAGCTATGACAGTTGGCTTACATCAATTAGGATGGGCATTTGGAAAGAATTTCCAAATTGTAGGTAATTTCTTCTCTGTGCATCAGAACAGGTTCCTAGGGAAGAAAAAAACTGATATATAAACTCAGTTTTCAACAATAGCAAAAACAACAAAAAGTAGTGGCGAGCTGGAAGATCCGTGGGAGGTAATTCTATGAATTCAGTCTATTAAAAGTGCGCCTAGAGTTTCTTATTTAACGTTTTGCTTTTGTAAGCAGTGTGAAACAAATCAAACTTATTATCTCATGATTTTCATAAGTCAGAAGTCAGGACATAACATGTTTCAGCTGGATTCTCTGCTTAGGATCTCAAAATGCCAACATCAACCAGCAGCTGCCTGGGATCTAGGAAGAATCAACTCATTCAGGCAATTGGGAGAATTCTGATCCTTGTGGTTCTAGGACTGCGATGCAATGACAGCAATGGGCTGCTGGGACTTTCTGAGGCTCGGAACTGCAGACTTTTTCTTACGCTACAATTTCCCGCTTCCAACTGGAGAAGATTTTCTGCTTTTACAAGTTTGTGTGATTAGACTGCACCCGCTCATATAATCCAGGCTCATCTCCCTATTTTAAGCTTTGGAACTATAATTACATCAGCAAAGTCCCTTTTGCCATATAACACAATACTTCTCAGGTTCTGAGCATTAGGATGTGGACATTTGGGAGACCACCGTTTATCCTTTGGCCCCCAAAGATTCAAATCCTTCCCAAATGCAAAACATACTTAACTCATGTCAAGGTCCCCAAAGGTCTCATCCTATTACAACATCAGCTTAAAGGTCTAAATCTTATCATCTGTCTTCTAAATCAGGTGCAGGTGAGGCTCTTGGTATAATCCATCAAATACCCTCCTAGGACACAATTTCTACCCACCTACGGCCCTAAAGTAAAGAGAAAGTTACCTACTTTCATTACACAGTGATGGGACAAGCATAAGGTAATAGTTTATAAATATTCTTGAACAGGGAGAAAATGGTAGCTGAAATGAAGTCACCATGCAAAATAATTTCAAAATTCAGCCAGACAACCTCTCTTTAGGTTTCAAGCCTGGGAATATTCTGTGGCTCTTGGTTTGCCCTTCAATCTCCACCTTATCCTGTCGGGTTTCTGTCCCACCCTCTAGATTCTTTTTTCTTTTTTTTTTTTCGGTTTATAGGAGAGATTTATTTGAAGAAATATTACAACATATAAAAACTACATAAAATCTTAATTTCCACTCATACAGTGGTAGATTTGATATAATGCATAATAAAAAACTTTTAAAATTCAGAAGGCACAAAGTACTGCCCAATTTGATCACTAAGTCATTTGTGGACAAGCAAGCCTTACAGTACAGTTTCATGTCAGCCAAGGCCACAAACACCGTCCGTGTACAACACATTTGAACTGACAGATTTCAACATGTTAAAAATACAACATCAGGCTCTGGCCGGTTGGCTCAGCGGTAGAGCGTCGGCCTGGCGTGCGGGGGACCCCGGTTCGATTCCTGGCCAGGGCACATAGGAGAAGCGCCCATTTGCTTCTCCACCCCCCCCCCTCCTTCCTCTCTGTCTCTCTTCCCCTCCCGCAGCAGAGGCTCCATTGGAGCAAAGATGGCCCGGGCTCTGGGGATGGCTCCTTGGCCTCTGCCCCAGGCGCTAGAGTGGCTCTGGTCGCAACAGAGCGACACCCCGGAGGGGCAGAGCATCGCCCCCTGGTGGGCAGAGCGTCGCCCCCTGGTGGGCGTGCCGGGTGGATCCCGGTCCGGCACATGCGGGAGCTGTTTGACTGTCTCTCCCTGTTTCCAGCTTCAGAAAAATACAAAAAAAAAAAATACAACATCAGTGCACATTGGGGCTCCCTGGTGCCAGAAACCAGGGCGACAGGAGGTGAAACTAATCCTTGGTAGCTTTCTCCTCCTTGATTTTAACTGAGGCACTCTCTCGAACTTTGGCCAACATACAGCACTTGATCTCCAAGCCAATGGCTTTGGCCAGGGGCGGTGGCACGGCATTACCCACCTGCCGGTGCTTGTCCAGGATATTACCAAACAGCCTGTAGGTGTCCGGGAAGCCCTGGGAACGAGCACACTCCCGCACGCTCATGACATGGTGCTGTTCAGGGTGATGAACACGACCCTGCTTGCCCATGGGCTCAGGGTTGGTGACAGTTGTGCTGAACAAGCCATTCCATTCGAGCCGTCTATAGAGACAGCCCAGCGGTTGTGCCTGTTTCCAGTGTGGGGCAAGCACCAGGGGATGAGGGTGTTGAACTGTCTGGCTGGAGAGTCACAGGCTTTGCCCGCTTCCACACGACCCCTCAGAGGGCCCCAGTGCTGCTGCAGCCATTTTTCTTGACATGGTAGATATATCGCAGCTTCCTGGCCATGGTGCCATCAGAGAGCCGCACCTCGATATTGGGCAGGTCGCGCCAGTCTGAGCGTGGTGCCAAAGGTATGTGCCCCATGTGGGCAGCCACCAATGCACTCATGTCCTTACAGAGGTGGTCCCTGAGGATGGGCTGGCACTGTGAGCCCCAGAGCTGCCTCTGGAACCAGGACTGAGGCTCCCTGTTGTGTGAGATTTCCAGAAGGTCAGACATCGTGTCGCGCATGGTGATGGTTCGGAATGGACCTGAGCTCAGCCTGGTTATGTTGCTGACAAACTTCTTGTCGTCCACCACAACACTCAGCCGACAGGCCCGGTGCGTGAACACGTGCAGGGGCTCTGGGAATAGGGGGCGCTTCTCCCCAGGCGCCGCAGCCAGGACAATGGCTCGTCTCCGCGTCTGGGCCACGCGGTACTGGCCTGCCTGCAACACGCCAAAGGTGCACTGATAGCCCATGCGGACCAGGCAGCGGAGAGTGAGCTTTAGGACCGTGGAGCGCTTGAAAGAGGTGAAGTTCCTGACGTTCTCCCTGAGGAAGAACCATGGCCGATGGTAGTCACAGTAGCTGAGGAAGGAGACCACCAAAGAGTTCTTGAACTTGGAGTAGGTACGGGAATTGAAGCAGTTCATGCCACTGAAGCCTTGGCAGGGTGGCCCGCCACCCAGCATCTCCACATCTCCCTTCTGAGGCAGCTTCTGCCACGGGAGTTGGTCACCTCTCCAGCCATGACCAGCTTCAGCAGGACATTGCAATCCTCTGTGAACACTGTGGACTTGGGGTTGTTCAGCCGGAACGCCTGGGCTGCAGGGTCCCACACCTCAATGACCCACAGTGTTTCTGAGATGCCTGCTTGGTGGAATCCTTCTGATAATCCCCCACAGCCAGAAAACACATCCAAGGGCCACAGTTTCAGCAGCTGAATTTCCGCCTTGGGTTCGCTTGGCTCACATGTCTGAGACTTTGCTTTGCCTTTCCCTTTTCCCTTCCCCTTCCCTTTGTTTCCAGGGCTATGGGCATGGTTGGGAGGATCTTCAAAGCTTTTGCTCTTGGCATTATAGGCCTCAAGGAAGTAGAAGCGGTCTGGGCCACCGGCCGAGAAGTCCTGTAGGCACTCGGGCAGGTCCACCCCATACTCCACAGTGCAGCGGCCCTGCGCGGCACTGAAGTCCACCACAGCCTCCTCGTTGCTCCAGTAAAGCAGGTTGATGTCTGCATGGTAACTTGCTGGCGTGGACTTGTGTGTGTTCTCTGGCCTGTAGAACTTGTTCAGCCTGATCTTAATGTCTGTTTCATTGGGCTTTCCATTGTTCTTCTTCACACAGAAGATCTCTTTGATGCAGCCAACCGGTATGGCTCAGGGGCATCCAGGTTGCTGCCTTTAATGTAGTCCGAGTATTGCTGGTAGTGGTTTGGATACAGATCTTCATCCACAGGCTCCTTCCTTGGATATTTCACAGGACTGGACAGCTTGATGTTGAATGTGAAAGCCTCAGGGAAGAGGTACACGCTGTCACCCACTCGATACTGGACACCATCCTTGCTGGCTGAATTGTAGAAAATCCGGGTGTCTAAGTCCTCAAGCTGCTCCATGACCCTGGGAATTTTCTTTTGCCTCATTTCAGCCAGACAGGCACAGCTTGCGCAGAATTTGTACTTGTTGTCCTCCGTTGGCTGAGTTTTCGGAGGGGACTCAAATCTCGCATAGTCTTGATCATACCACACCTGGTAGAAATAGGTCTTCCCATTGTCCTCTGCCATCAAGGCCTCAGGACCCGTGCCTCCGTCCATGGCCCAGCTTTCCGATGGAGCTTTATAGATGACTGTCACCTTGCTATGAATATATGACAGCTGCATGTCCTCACACTCGTCTACCAAGAACAGCTTCAGGGGGTCCGACGTGGCCCCAAGGGTTGTGTCTGTGCTGGCACAGAACCAGTGGGCATGAAACATCTTCCCTTGGGTGCTGTCCTCCCGCAATGCCGTGACCCTTGCTAAGCACAGTGGCTTTGAGGAGTCATCTGGAATAACAGAGACACAATCCCCCACTTCCAGGGTTTCTGAGTCAATGCACATCTCTTGTAGTAAGTCTTTTTGCCATCACTCCTAACGGCTTCTCCCATCCAAGTGATCCGGTTCTTGTTCTGTTTCTTTTTCTTCCCCTGATGCGTTTTTTTTGGGTGATGGCACCTCTGGAATATTGTCATCTACTTCTTCGTCATCATCTGCCTCCTTCATGGCCATATTGGGACACCTCTCTTGGCAAGCCTGTTTGCTCTGTCCACTACCACCGAATTTAACCATATCCTTACAGGCTTTACACTTTCCACACTCAGGCTGCTGACAAACCTCACAGACACCACATCGCCGGCATTTGAAGGCATTCTCCTTATCTTCTCTGTCATCCTTTTCGATTTGCTCTGCGAAAAAGTAACAAAGATCTGGTAGACCAGCTTGGTGGTGGTAGCTTTAATGGGGCCTTTGTCCTTCTCCTTGTTGGAATGACTGATAATCTGACATCTTTCAGCTCGCCTTTTTCCCAGGGTGACCCCAGCCAACTTGATCAGGTCTCTCATGCAGGGGGTCAGGAAGATGGGCTGCTCATCACTGTCCCCAGCCTCATCATAACTCTCTACTTGTTCCACCACAAACTGAGCATGTCGAAGGAGAGAATCCTCAGTCAATCACTTCAGGTTGAACACCGAAGGAGGAACAGTGGTCTCAATCTTATTGATCAGGTCTTCATAGGTCGAGTCAGGGTTGCTCTGCAGGAACTCAACGACTATCTTACTTATGTAGATCTTCTCTTGCATTACACTGAACACTGGTGCATACTCTGGGCTGGGATCCATCAGAATGTATTCAGCAAAGGAAGTACTGAAGCCAATGAGAGCCTTTTCACCTTCATCAAAGCCAGTGATCCACCATTCATTGATGGGGCCAAGGTTTTTGCCATTAACATCACCTTCAAGAGATGGGTCATCATCATATATTGGTTTTGCTGAACCAGAAAAGAAGAGTTCAACATTCTTCTCAATGAGGCCAGTGTCAATTGGGCACAGGTGACCACATTTACAGTATACACTGAAGCATGTTAGTTTGTGTTGGGGAAGAGCCTCATAACTCTCAAAGCCAGATTCATTGGCATCGGAGATAGACAGTCTCTCATTTGTCAACAACTGTGGCTCATCCACTGCATCAGGAGGGTGATGTTCATACTTCAGTTCGGGGTCATCCAGGTACTGTCCGCACTGAAGGCACCTCTGAAGATGGGTCTTGGAAGACACTACCGCTTTGGTTCGAGCCAATTTTTTCTCAGTTGGTTCTTTGGATGTAGTTTTGCGTCTCTTCTCCTTTTCATCTTCATATTTTTCATCAGAAACTTGTGGTTTTGCTCTTTCAGGTTCTTTTTCTTCTGGTCTCCGTTTGGCAGCTAGAACTTTGGATTGACTTCTGTGCCTCTTTTCGTCTTTCTCGTCTGCTTCATCCATTTCAGCCTGAAATCCTGGTCTTGCATCTCTGTCAGGTTCCTCCTTAGATTTCTGTGTAGATGTTAGTTCTTTGGTTTGGCTTCTGAGTCTTTTTTCTTTTTCATCTCTTTCTTCTTCCTCTTCCATATGAGTGCCTGGTTTTACTCTTTCTGGATCTTCTGCAGAGAGTGGTCTGGAAATTAGTTCTCTGGATGTTATTCGACATCTCTTTTCCTCCTGGTCTTTTTCTTCTTCATGGACAGTATCATTGAATTTGGCTCTTTCAGGGTCTTCCTCCGGTTTTTGTTTGGCAGGGCCCCTTGCAAAATGAGAGGTGATGGTGGTCTGCCTGGTAGTTTGCCTTGTAATCCTGGGGCTAGGTGAGACTTCAGACTTTGTCTCTCCATCAAACTTGCTTCTCCTGGGTATAAAAGGTTTGGACATGAGTTTGGGTGACTTGTTTTCCTCTGCTATTCTCACTCTGTAGTCCTTACATGAATGGTTCCCGTCTTCTATCTAGACACCCATTCACTTCCCGAGTAAAAGCATGAGCTCCATTCTCCAAGGACAAATCTTTATTTAAAAGGGATTTGACTTTAGCCAGATAGCCCTCCTCTGATAATTCTTCTTTATGTAATTTCATTTCCAAATCACATAACTGATATTTTATTTCTGTTTGCAGAAATTCATGCAAGAGATTCAATTTCTCCTTCAACACTCCTTTTCAGTTAAGCTATTTCTTTCCAAATCTTTGAGCTTCCTGGCACAAGAAGTAAAACGCACATCAGCATCTGCTTCTGAACTGCAAGGAAAAACATCCACACCACACTGAGCAGGGATGTCTTTTAAATGGTCTTTTAAAATACATCAAAGTCAAAGGCATGGCTTTTCCTAGAAACATTAACATGAAGTACACAAGTAGTTATATGAACTCCCAAGTTGTAAACTCTTTATTTTTTCTATTGAAATCAAGACGATGTGTAACTGACAGGTGACATTGAATGAGTAATGCAACTATAACATTCTACCAGTTTAATAAGTTAAAATCTAAGTTCACAGTTGCACTTCATAAAAGGTTTGTGGGAAGATGAAGTCACAGCAGAATTTAGGATAAAAAACAATAATAATTTTATTTTTATAAGCACCTATTATGTTAAGTAGTAAATATTTCCAAGCACTATCTTACTTAACACTAAAAACAAAACTTCTTTGAAATAGGTATCTTTATTTACAGATGAGAATATAAGCCATTCGTAGATACTAGATGTAAAGGGAAAGACTAAATAATATTTACCCAAAAGTCAAGTTAGCGAAACTCCAGGACCACCTGATAATGTGTGGGGACTCCTTTTTAAGGTGGTTATATAATTATCTCTTCACCTTTTTAATTGCTTTTAGTTCCAGACTCTATTTTTATATAAATATATATATATACTTTTTTTATTCAGTGAGAAGAGGGGAGGCAGAGACGAAAAACTCCCACATGTGCCCCAATCAGGATCCACCAGGCAAGCCCACTAGGTGATGCTCTGCCCATCTAGGGCATTACTCTGTTATTCAGCAATGAAACTCTTCTTGAGCACTTGATGCAGAGGCCATGGAGCCATCCTCAGAGCCCAGGGCCAACTCACTCCAATCAAGCACTACAGGAGAGGAAAAGAGGGGAGTGGGTGGAGAAACAGATAGGCACCTCTCCTGTGTGCCCTGACCAGGAATCAAACCCAGGACCTCTATATGCCATGCCAATGCTCTGCCACTGAGCCAACCAGCCAGGGCCCTCTCCTCAATATTTACCACAGTCCTCCTCATTGGTTTCTTTGTTTGCACCATTGCCTTCTCCTCATCCATTCTTTACTCAGCAGCCAAAGTTATCTTTTTAAAACACCAATGGGATCTTGTCTTACCTCTATCAAAAACCATTCAATGGCTTCTGCATCATGGATGTAAATCACAAACCCCTTGATTTAACTCTGTACAAATCATTTCAACCTTCATTCTCTCTCACCCTCTTTATTCTACTTGCCGTATGTATTTCTATTTCCTCTAGTCCACATACCTATCTTACCCAAGGTCTTATTCATGCTCAAATTTCCTGGAATGCTTTGTGTACCCTAAAAATTTCCCAGTTGTTGAGATGAGTAAGGTGACACTACTATATAACCTCATAGTTGTCTGTAGCACTTTCTGCACTGTATCGTAATTGTTGGTTTGCTTTGTGTAGGTTCTTGTGGGCAAGATCTCTATGTTGTTCACTCTCATCCCTGGAATGTAGTACCAATAACAGGTAATGGACACTTAATAAATAGTTATGGCATAAATAAATGAATCTATGAGTCATGATTGTGTTGAAATGATTTATGAATTTCCTGAAATTGTATCCAAGTGTTGTTCTGAAGAAAAGTTGATAGTTTTTATCAGTTATTAAAAGAACCATTGACCCAATCAATGGTCAAGAAGAGCTATGCTAATTAGTCCATCACATTATACATGAGGAAACATAACCAATGATGTTAAATGACATTTTAAAAGTAAAATGGAGATGCAAAATGAGAAAATATTCCAGATCATCAATATTGCACATTATTATAAAGGATACAATGTGTCTCTTACCAAATAAAATTTAACATGAAAGATTTTTAGATATTCGGACAGAGTATTAGAATGTGATTACAAACAGAATAATAAGTTGCATTTATTGTAGCAAACTATAGATCTCTCTGTTTATTGTCCCTCCAGCCCAAGGTGAAGATAGAATATTTAATGCTTTGGCTGGACAGAAAGAATGAGTAGATGATGACTGAATAAATCAATAAAAGAATGGCATTGTTTAGGCTCCAGACACAAACTATCAACTAAAAGATTTTTTAATGAAGAGGATAATTATTTGTCACATAACTAGAAATCAAAAGGGAGGCAGTTCCAGGGTTGTTTGATTCTGTAGCATAGTAACATTTTCAAAGGCTCAGTAATTTCCATCATCCCTCTGCTATATTGGCATTGACTTTGTCCTAGAAGATGCTGTAGATATAGATATTTTTACACACAAGGTGCTAAAAACAGTATTCATGAGCAGATTATCTGCTTATCCCCCACCTCAGCCACATCCAAAGTCTCCTGAAGACTTCTATACTTGGATTGGATCAACAGCCACACCAGGGAATCTGGGCAAGGCAAGTTCTTACTCTATAATAGGAAACAGGTACTCCTATATGGAGGAAAGAGAATGAGAGAGACAGCTGTTGAGTACGAAAAAAGCAGGATCAGTTATAGACGTCATCTGTTGAGGCAACACAAAGTAGATTAAAAACTAAAAGTTAAAATTCGTGAAACTGTAGTGGAATAGGCAAGGACCTGTCTATGCTCCTGAACTGATCATTGAGAGAATTAGCTCCCTATGTAAGAACCTAAATTTTAGCAAAACATTATACATACTTAGGCAATGTTTAAAATCTTTTTTTTTGTAAATTCTACATGTTTGAAATTTTGCTACAGTTGTTTATGAGAAAGTAATATTTGGACAAGCTTTCTGAAAATAGTTTAACCATGTATAAAGGTTCATTTTACATAATTGAAGCAAAAGGGAAAAATCTTGACAGCAAAAGAGTATTCAGAGTTTACATTCTATTAGATATAAAAAGACAGCACATTTTTCTTGTCATGCAATTTTTTAAAGGACACTTTTGGAGTATTCTTGTAATATCTGTACCTTTTTAGTTTTGTTATTGTTCATATTAAGAAATCTAACCTGTTGACTTTATAGCAACTCCAGGAATATGTGAAAGGTACCCCAGCCTAACCAGAAGAACAGAATTCTAGTTTCATTTTGATAGGCCACTTAGAAAACCCATTAGTTTTGCTGCTTCTAAATATGTGAGATATACCACAACTACCAAATATGTAAAATGAAGTGGCAGGACCAGTTGGTTTTGTAATACTTAGTAGTTTAAAAAGTTGTACATTTACACAATAGAATGATACACAGTCATTAAAAAAAAGAAGGAAATCTTATCTTTTGCAATGGCATGAATGGACCTGGAGAGCATTATGCTAAGTGAAATAAGCCAGTCAGAGAAAGACAAGTACCATTTGATCTCACTCATATGTGAAATCTAATGAACAAAATGAACTAACAAGCAAAATAGAGACAGACTTATAAATACAGAGCAAACTGACAGCTGTTGGGAGAGGGGACTGGGTGAGGAGGTTGGAGAAATTGAGCAAAAAACAAAAAGAGAAAATACTCATGGACATGAAGAACAGTGTGGTAATGGCGGAGGGGGGGAGGAGGTGCAGGAGAGCATGGCGGGCAGACGCACAGTATGCTAAATTGAAGATGTGGTATAGAATTTTGCACCTGAAACCTGTATAATTTTGTTAACCAGTGTCATCTCAATAAATGCAATTAAAAATTTTTAAAAAGAACATGATTCGAGTCTACAAAATGGGATTTATTTTCAATAGAGTAAGTCCAAGTATCTTATAGACAAAAATCAAACTCTTTAGTTTGAAAGCCAAGCTACATTATCTTTTAATGATTTTTTTATAACTTCATTGACATCCAAGTGATATAAAATAAACTGTACATATTTGAAGTGTACGATGTGGTGAGTTTTTATATATGTATACATCTTACAAATAAAACTAAACTTTCATGTGCAAGTGTGGACATAGCGTTTACTCTCTTAGGCAGATACCTAGGACTGGAATACCTAGAATGTGTAGTTGATGTATATTTAATTTTGAAGAAACTGCCAAATTGTTTTACAAAATGATTATATAATTTTAAATTCTCACATATTGTGTATAAGAGTTAAATTTTCTTCATATCTTCACCAACACTTAGTGTATTTAGTCTTATTTTAGTCATTTTACTTAGTGTGTAGAGATCTTTTGTTGTGGTTTTTAATTTGCATTTCTGTAATGATTAATGATGGTGAACAACTTTTCATGTACTTATTAGCTACCCATATTTCTTCTTTGATGACATGACTATTCAAATATTTTGCCCATTTTATTGAACTGTTTGTCTTCTCATTTTTATGTTGTAAAGTTGTTTATATATTTTAGAGAATAGGCCTTTGTTAGCTATACATTTTGTAAATACTTCTTTCAGTCTTTAAGTGTTTTTCATTTATTTTAGTAACAAGGTGTTATGACCAGCAAATTTTTTTGTCCAATTTATTGAAATCTTAAGTTTTGTATGTGTTTAAGAAGTATTTGCCAAACACAAGATCACAAAGATTTTCTCTTATATTTTCTTCTAGAACTTCTATAGCTTTAACTCTTACATTTAGATCTAGAATCTATTTGAAGTTAACATTGCGTATGCAGTGAAGTATTCTTTGCATGTTGCTACTCCACTAATTTGGTACCATTTTTAAAAAAAATTTAAAAAAATCCTGAATTGCCTGGCCCTTTCTGAGAAAAGTAATCAGCCACAGAAATTTTAGACTGGCTGAGTCAGGTTAACCACCCAGGCTTAACGAGATACCCTGTCCCCAAATGTACAACATTCTGTATATATGAAAGTCTTTTAATCTAGTCTTAAGAAATATGTCAAAAATATATCTTTGCTTTATCAAGCAACCTTCTTTAAAATGCTAATAACTTATAGAATTGAGTAGTTTAGAATTCACACAGCAGTATCAATCAGTCAACCTTCTGAACCACCTAAACTGTTAAAGTGACATTTTGGATTGGATGGAGGTAGAAGAAAGTAAGGAGGGGAGGGGATAATTCATTGTCTTTTGGAAATGAAACCTTTTAGGGAAAGTTCAATCCTTGGTTGAAAGACTAAGAGCAACAGAGGAGAAATTTGGTCCTAGGGATGAGAAAAAATAAAAATAAGAGATCATGCAATTTTTCCTATATTTCTTTTTCCCTTTTTTCAGAAAAAGGGATAAACTTTCAAAATGTTTTCTCTAAGCCCCTTCATGTCTGTTGTCCACTTTCTGAGTTCCTAGATACTAATGCCTTCTTCTTCCTCCCTTCTGCTGTGTGGTCTTAACTTTCAACGCAGAACTCAGGCGAGTTAATTTTGATGAAGTCTTTCAGAGATATATCAGTTTAAAAGATTTTTACAAGCTCTCAAAGTAATTTAATAGCTGCTTACAACATTATTTCCTTAGGAATAGTATATTTTTTAGTTAATCACACTAGTTTTCAAAGAAATGCAGCCTGTCCCTATGGGCAGGATTTTCTGTGTTACATAATCATAAAATGTCATCTAAATCCTCAAAGATTTAATTACATGCAAAATAATCTTAGTCCTAATATATTTTATTGGAGCATTATCTTCTAAAATTTAGCATATTTGATTATCATGTTCTTGATTAACCAGGTTATTATAATAAGTAGACTGATATGTCAAATATAAACTAGTCCTGAAAATTTGTTTATAGATAGATACTAACTGTATCATTTTTACTCTACTAGAAGTGATATGGCTGAAATATTTTTGGTAGCAATCTGAAAATTAGTTTGGGTTATATTTTTAAATGTGAGAATGTCTCATTTCTTCAATTAATTCCACACATTAGAACACTGTGAATTTATTCATTCTGGTTTGTCAAGTCTATATGTAGACTAACAGCCAAAGCATTTCTAAACAGTAGACTTTAAAACTGCATTCAGGCCCTGGCCAGTTGGCTCAGCAGTAGAGTGTCGACCCTGCATGTGGAGGTCCCGGGTTTGATTCCCAGCCTGAGCACACAGGAGAAGCACCCATCTGCTTCTCCACCCTTTCTCCTTTCTTTCTATCTCTTTCTTCCCCTCCCGCAGCCAAGGCTCCATTGGTGCAAACTTGGCCTGAGCACTGAGGATGGCTCCATGGCCTCTACCTCAGACGCTAGAATGGCTCCAATTGCAGTGGAGCAATGTCCCAGAGGGTTTATGAAATAGCTCAACATAGCAGAAAAAAATTCTAAAAAATGTCTTCAGAAACTCTGAAAGTGGAAAAATGAGACGCTTTACTAAGATTACTATTTTATATATTACATATGTCTATTCATCGTCTAATACATTTGAAGCATGCATAGATGCTGTATTTGATTCAATACAAACCTCTTTCTTTTGCATTAAATAAAAAATTATCTCTGCACTAAGGAACTGCCCCAATTCAGGCTTTTATTTAATAACAATCTCCTGCCCTATGACATGTTCTTCTTTTTGTTTTTTATTTTATTTAGAAAATTAATTGTAACAGGATCACATTGCTCAATAAGAGTACATAGGCATCAGGTAAACATTTCTATAGCATTTGAAATGTTGATTATGTTGTATTTCCATCACCCAAAGTCAAATCATTTTTAGTCACCTAATATTTGTACCTCTTTACATCCTTTCCCCCAACTCCATTCCAGTCTTGCATGCATATATATATATATATATATATATATATATATATTGAAGTATAGATGTGATTTTAAGTGATCTAGCCTTTAAATTTTTTTACCTCAATACCCTCATCTCCTGGCATGTTATAAAATGATGCTTCACATTCACTCGCATTATAGCTGGGATAGGTAGAGATACTGTGGTTTCCTTACTGTCCTTATCAAAGCCCAGGTTCTCTCAGGAGGTGAGAGTCCAGGCATATGTGGGAAGGAAGAACTATGTGATCTTGCATCATTGAGAATGACTGGGCTTCATACTCAAGGCATGCTACAGAGCACTCTTGGTTCCTAGATTCTTCTATAGGATTATGATGCCATAGAAACATTTCATTTTCTCTCAGGGTCTTTATGATTCAAACTCACCTCCAAAGTATCTGGTGCAACATTACAGTGGATCTGGCTATAGCACTCCTGAAATGCTTAGCCCTGACAGTCCACCTGTGTACCATGCCACCCCTTCTGCTGAGTTAACTGGCCACCACCTTTGACTACTCACCACTTCAGTCCACAAGGAGCATAAGAACTCTGGTTACTTATTCAACTTACATAGATTCATTTGAACTTGGTGAGTTAATGTCCAAATGTCCAGGCCTCTGTCCAGCTACTCGACTGTGCCACTAGGTTTCCTTCATAAACCCTAATCCACATTGTATGGATCATCTACAAGGTAGTCTCCTCCAACTCTTCTGGACACCTCTTTTGTCATTCATTTTCCTATGCTTTCAGCAAGTGAGAGAAGGGTCGTCACCTGAAATTTTTCACCTGCTTCAATTTATTAAGGTAGCCTGTTGCTGACTTATAGATACTGGCAGAAGACATACAGATTCTGGATTAGAGACAAAGGATTTATTACATTGTGCACAACAAGCAGCATGAGTATACTGTTGGCACTCATTCCTCTTGCTGCTACATTCCATGGAGGTGACAAAATGGCCCAGGTGAACACTGAGCACACAGTGGTTTTCATTCACATTGAAGAATATTGATTTTAAGGAAGCAGCTGCTTTTACATTAAGCCTTGACTTTGCTCTAGTCTAGAGGGATATAGTGCACACCTAAGGTTACTTGCTGCCAATACAATCCCTAAGAAATGGTCAAGATAAGTATAGTCAAGGCCTGTCGTTTTTGCCACACCCAGCCAGAGCATGAAGGGACACAATGTTCCATGGCAAAGTGCTTCTCCCAACATAAGGTTCCTATGCATACCTTACACTTAGCCTCTCCTATATCTCTGGTCCACAATCCTCCAGGCCAGGAATGAGCTTCTCTCCCCCCCCTTCTCTCTTTTTAACCTTACATAAAATCCATCTTCTGTCTCACCAATGCCTTACTATAAGGCACTGTAGTGGATAGGAGTATATTCTTTACATATGGGAAGATAGTTCTCAAATGTCCTTCCATACCTATCTCTTGAAGAATTCAGGAGGAGCTGAGTCAGTGCAGGTCCTCTGGGAAACAGATACCAGGATGCAATTAAAAGCGGAAGAGAAGTTTTGAAGAGAATGCTTGTGAAAAATAAAGGGGAGAGGAAGGAGAAGTAGCTTAAAGTTAATACTTTAAGAGCATGATACAGGCCTGACACCTATGAGAAGAAAGTGGGGAAGGAAGGAATATTTGGGGAAAAGAGTTTCTGACTGTGATATACCTCCAAACAATTTCAGGCAGCCCAGTAAAGAGTTCAGCACTGCAAGAAATCACCATTATTCAGTGTCCCTGTCAAACTTCATCATCGAGTTGGGGCCCAGGGAATAAGCTGGAGGCCATCCTTTGACTGCACTATTGGCGGTTGGTTCTGCATGCCAGGGAATTCTTAGCATACTTTCTTGGCTTCCCATGGAGCCATAGGAATGACACACCTTTTTACAATGTCTTGTTTTAAAGCCTGTTATTAAACTAAGGAGCTCAAATTCCTTGCCATCTTGGAGCTATAATTAATGGCTTATACCGGGAGATGGGATATTGCAATGAGAAAAACTAAAACATATCCTTTATTTTGTTTTAAAAAATGTTACATAAAAAAATTTTATTGAATTTATTGGGGTAACATGAGTTAATAAAATTATATAGGTTTCATATCCTTTAATTTTTTAAAAAATATTTAATTTTTGAAAAATTCTCTTATGTTTCAAGATGTTGAAACTATATCGTCATGACACATCTTCTTCATAAAGCTCTCCCATATTTAATCCCTAACTAGTAAGTCTACATTAACATTATGGCATGAATGATCAAAATAAATGTTTAATGATGTGCTTAAATCCCACTCATTTCTATCTCATTTTCAAGACTTTCTTCCTGAGTGTCATGGTGTCAGCTGTGTGCAGGTCCAGCCTCCTCAGTGTATGCACAGATTTAGCAGAAGCAGGAGTTTGGTTAGTACCTTCTGTCTCATTTTTAATTTTTCTTATTTTAATTATTTTTAATTTATTTTCTTTTTCTTTCTTTCTTTTTTTGGGGAGGGGGGGCTGCAAAAAGCTTTATTGCTTTCATTTGGTCTAGTGCACACGAAAGGGCTCCAGGGAGGTTAAAAATGTGCCTGATGGTTTCAGGGAGAGGCTCAGGCAAAAGCCAGACACCAAATGAATGCAGAGGGGCCCCTCAAAGGCTCTTAGTTTTGCGTGCTCGAGAGTAAACCTTTTGAGGAGATGTTCACCCAGCCCAGCCTGGTGGCTGGCCAGCCTGCAGATATTGGTCAGGTGTGGCCCAGCTTCTTGATGCATTTCGCGCTTATCCAGGAAATGGCTCTCCAGGAAGTCACAGAGCTGAGGGTCCGTGAGGGCAGAACCCATAGCCGGTAGTGCTAACGGGCTGGTTGGGTTCTTTCCCATGGCCACAGCACTTCCATGGAATCCTGAGTGTTATCCCAGCCATCTTCAGCATGTCCTGAAAGAGGACGCGGCCACCGCGCTGGTTCTGCACCTTTAGGAGATGGATGCTGGCATCCTCGCGTTTCTCTCGGCCAGCTGGGAAACGTGGCCGCATCCAGAGCCCCGTGATCACGACTGGAACAGACGCTCAGAGAGGGAGGTGGAGAAGGCCCGCAGAGGCAGGCAGACCGGGCAGTTGATGGCAGCTTCCACCTCGGTGGGTAATTCTGACAAATTTGGGAACTCATGGTTGTTTGCAATATCGAGTTCAGGTCAAAAAACAGTGTTGGTGGGTCTCAGAGGCTGAGGATAGCTGAACTGTTTCCAAAGGTGGTGACTGGAAAAGAGAGTGGAGGGTGGTCAGAGGCTGGAAGATGGAGTGTGCCTGGGTCTGTCCTGTCCAAACGCTGTTGAAGAAAGAGTCAGATCCTGGGGATGACTAAGGGCACTTTGTCCCACTTTTAAAAGGTCAGAGCACTTCCCCCAATATTGAATATGTGACCTGGATGCAGCCTATGCATTATCTTTTCCCCTATCTAACGTTTTTGTTTGTTTGTTTGTTTGTTTTGCTTTTAATCACATAAAAATCTTCTGAGCTAGGGCTAAGTCCTAGTTGTCTATATCACCAACATGGAAGAACCATTCTGAGCACCATGGCACTAGTTTTTACTTGAAAATTCTGAGCATAAGACAGCTCAGAAGAGGGTCCTATCACAGGGGGAAAGAAAGAGTAGAACTTGATAGTGCTTTAGTGGGAGGGGGTTAGTCGCAATCAGCTACCATCAGGAATAGAAAGGTAAAAATGGTCCTCAGAAGAGGAAGGAATGGTGGTGGTGGATTAGTAGACATTGGGATGAAGAGGAAGATCTAGGGGATGAGACCCTGGGCAAGAGGGGATGAGAGGAATGGCTCTGGAGGCCAAGGACATAAGAGGGACTCAGTGGGAAATCTTCAGTCCTTCTGGTTCCTTACCCCTTGAATTCCAGTTTCCTACATGTGCAGCTGAGATCTCTAGGCATCTGATTCACTATTCATATCTTAATTTGTGCTCACTCACCATGCCTCATGTTTCAGCCAGTTGCTGGAACTGCCTAACATTGGAACAACTGATCATTTTTTTTATCCCATTGTTTGACACTTCTCTTTGCCCCTAATAATCTATCAGGGCTCACATTTCAGGCCAAGTTTTATGATGCTACCAAGCATGCTGCCTTATTTTCTAACTGGACAGCAGCTACAATGTTGACTTCTTCTATAGCTTTGCCCTACTGGAACTGAAGATCCTGAGCTTTAGGTAAATTTTTAGATTGTCTAACTGTCCTCACTGTGGCAGTGTTTTCCCTAGAAAACAGGTTTCCATTTGGCTTGCTTCTCTTCCCTGTTGTTTCCATGATGCCAAAGTTATAGATCCTTTTACATTTAGAAATAATCCTTCCCAGTCTTAAAAGAAAGATCAAAAGGATTTTGAAAGATGAAAGGATATATTAAAAGGAAACATCAATAGCAAAAGGTCAAAGGGCAAAATGAACTCAAGAAACTGCAGTTGCCCATTGTGACCACTGTAGCTACAATGGTGCATGGAGACTTTATTTAGCAGGACAGGTGTGGATGCCATTGAAACCAGAGTGTAGTTTTTGATGGGGAAGGAGCCTGTGCTAGAGATTGATGATTATCCCCAATTTCTACTCTTTTTCTTCCTTGTTACAATAGAATCCTTTTAGTTACAACTGTACACATACTAAGCTAGACTCCCTTGTAGTTAAGTTGACTACACTCAAGCCAAATAACATATATCTACAATTTGTGAGGAAAATCACTAACCAAAGAGGTTCTTTTCCCTCCTCCTTTCTCTTTTCTTTCTGTACTGGCAATAAGCAGTGCCATTGGATCTGCTGCCGTGAACTCCAAGCTAGAATTAATGTCAGAAATAAGAAGGGCAGCCCATTGATCCTGAATCTTTGAGTTTTTATGTGAGAAAGCAATACATTTTTATATTAGCTTCCTTTGGGGGGGTTCTATTTTTATACCAAGTTATGTTTTTATTAATGAAGAACTTTAAAAGACTTTGGAGTCAATTATGAATGAAAAATTCAAGGTTGCTCTACCAAAAATAAATAACCCCCCAGTGAAGGCGGTCATGGGACATGTCCAAGCCCGACACTGCTGCCGTCATGGGACATGTCCAAGCCCGACACTGCTGCTGTCATGGGACATGTCCAAGCCCGACACTGTTGCTGTCATGGGACATGTCCAAGCCCGACACTGCTGCTGTCATGGGACATGTCCAAGCCCGACACTGCTGCTGTCATGGGACATGTCCAAGCCCGACACTGCTGCCGTCATGGGACATGTCCAAGCCCGACACTGCTGCGGTCATGGGACATGTCCAAGCCCGACACTGCTGCCATCATGGGACATGTCCAAGCACGACACTGCTGCCGTCATGGGACATGTCCAAGCCCGACACTGCTGCTGTCATGGGACATGTCCAAGCCCGACACTGCTGCCGTCATGGGACATGTCCAAGCCCGACACTGCTGCCGTCATGGGACATGTCCAAGCCCGACACTGCTGCTGTCATGGGACATGTCCAAGCCCGACACTGCTGCTGTCATGGGACATGTCCAAGCCCGACACTGCTGCGGTCATGGGACATGTCCAAGCCCGACACTGCTGCGGTCATGGGACATGTCCAAGCCCGACACTGCTGCTGTCATGGGACATGTCCAAGCCCGACACTGCTGCTGTCATGGGACATGTCCAAGCCCGACACTGCTGCTGTCATGGGACATGTCCAAGCCCGACACTGCTGCTGTCATGGGACATGTCCAAGCCCGACACTGCTGCCGTCATGGGACATGTCCAAGCCCGACACTGCTGCTGTCATGGGACATGTCCAAGCCCGACACTGTTGCCAGCATGCCTCACACTTTCTCTGCTTAAGTGCTTTTTCGGGCCATTCTCATAAACACATCAAGAGACATCTCTTCCCCTTTCTCACTGAGCTGGAGCGATGGTATCTTTCAGAAAACAAATGGGCTTTGTAACAGTAATATGGCCTTTCAGTGTCAGCCTTCAGCCTCAAGGTAGCCATGTTTTTGACATGATTCTCAATCTGGCACAAAATCCCTCTTTTATATTCCTACCAGAGTGACTTAGCTCTTCCCCTAGGCACTTCTAATTAAAACACTGGTAGTGTTCAAATGATCCCTAGGAGAGAAAGAAGACTACAGTCTTCTAATATGTGGCCTAGTTGCCCAGGTAAATTGTTTCATTAGGAGTTTTCACTTAGAAAAATGTCAGGAAAGTACATTCAAAATAATTTGATTTTCTTTGGAGGTTTAGTTGATGAGACCTTCTTCCCTGAAAAGGAGGCTGTGTGAAGACTGCTCTCAGAAGTTTTTGTCAATGACTAGCACTTACAAAGGGCAAGGCCTAATATAAACATTATTTCATCTACTGTGCCCAGTAACCAGAAGAGAGGACTCTTACCACCCTTTTACCAAATGGGAACACTAGTTTAGCAGGGTTTAGGGACTTTCTTAAGGTCACCATACATGATAGTGCTGGTGTTCAAACCCAGTAAGACTGACTTTATAGCTTTGGGGTTAACGTACATACTATATTTCTATAACATTTCATGGCTCACATGAGACGCTGAGTACAACTTACCCTTACTTCTCAGTGTGGCATGGAATTGGTCTTAAAACCATTGGCATTAATTCCTCATATGGAAGTAGTTGATGAGACATGACAGAGCAATGATGTAACGAGGCACTAACGAGAAGAAAATGCAAGTATAATCAAAGTTTGATAGATGTTTTCCATATAAGATTTATGTGCAGCTTCTAAAAACATCTGGGCCTAACCTCTCATTTCATTAGTCAGTTATAAACCAAGTTAATGTTTCTTAGTACAAATTATGCAAATCCAAGTTTAGGATCATTTCCCTTTCCTTTGAAATTTCCTCTTTTAAAGTTTAAAATAGATATTTCATACCCCCTTCTAAATATTTTATACACTTTTTTTTCCATTTAGAGATGATTTGAATTTGATGTATAAAGAAAATCAGGAATGACTTGAGCCCAGCAACAAAAGCTTCCCTTCCATCCCTTGTGATTTAATCAGTGGGTCTGGCTGTGAATTTTTCAAGTGAGTAGGCTCTGTAATGAGCTCCTTATTTTCCCAGTTATCATAATAGAAAGGGCATGAACCAGAAACTTGTTCCAGCGGAGTGCCTCGTGACTGTCAGATAAGAGGAGGAGTTGCTTTGAGAATGTGCCTGTGACTCAGCTCTGCGAAATTCACCAGCATGCTTCTTCTAGATAAAAACTAAATGGCAGAATGAAAAATCTGTTCAAGTCTGTTAGTGGAGAAGGATTCTGAAGACTGAACCCTGTCCTAAACTGAAGGGCTGCTGAATGCTGCTCTAGAGAAGAATGGAGTGAAGGCCTTGGTTTTTTTTAATGGCACTTGTTTTTTTAAAGGACTTCACCCCATTCTTCTCTAGATCACGATTTATGGTCCTGTAGATTTCTAAGTGATAACAAGCTCCTTTGACTTCATGTGACTCCTAGCCAAATGTGATTTAAAGTCCTCTGAGTTAGGAAAATTTGGCTGTGCTTTCTTTATGAGACTAACCATAAAGTGCCATAAGGTACCTTATAATATAGTTGCTTTATACATATGTCAAAGATTTTGTGTTCCCTTCTGAATTCAATTTCTCAAAGTTTCCAGTGTCATATTTATATTTGTTTATATTCTTGAAATTAGTGTTTTGCACATATATGTAAATAGACTTATTGAATTGTGAACAAGTCCTGCTGGGGGTAAGGACAACGGAGACGCAAAGACCCAACTCCGGGGACCAGGTTCAGTGATGCAGATCCACTTTATTCAGGAAGTAAGCTAGCTTATATACACAGGTTCAGCCCATAGGGTGTTACAGTGTGTCTTTCATAGCCAATGGCTGAAAAGGTCAGGGAGCTGCCTGGTTGGTGCTGAGTCACTTCCTTATAGCGGGCGAGCTTCCTTCCTGGGTGTGCCCAGGAGGGTCTGGGAGCTGGAGTGTTCTCACAGCAGTGCATCAGCCACAGCTGCTAGGAATGCGCTCTGCACTCCACCCACATTGAATAATAAGGGGGATGATTCCTCTCTCTCTTTTAGGTACTCTAAAGAATTTTTTCTTCTGTTATCCAGTGTTATTCCTTAGCTCCCTGGCCACAGGCTACTCATTAAATGAATGAAATTGCTTATACTTTTATCATGTATGAACTACAAAAGCAACAATATATATGTTTCAAGTTAAAGTTTCCACAAGTCATGAACTACTTAATAAAAATACATTACTAACCTTAATATAATATGTACTATATATTATATTTAAAATGCCATATTTGAATATCTGTGATGTGAGCTTCAGAGCATAAGTTCTTGGATGTACTTCTCAATATTTTAGATTTTAAACACATAAACTATCTTTTCCCATAAGAAATCTTATGTCTTGGTTTATGTTTCATAATATAAAAAGGTATTAGTTATCACTTAGACTTATTTATATAATATTCAGGGAGACTTACTATGTAAAATATAGATCTAGCTTGAATGCAAGTTAGGGTAGTAAGAAATATTTTAATATTAGTAGATTGTATAAATATTAAAACTGAAACTCTTACTGCATTATAAAATATAAAATATTTACCTAAGCACTTAATAAGCCTTTCTTAATTGCTCACTGTGGGGGAGGGGCACTGACTCTCGGGAAACAGATGTGAAAGAGATGATATATCTTCTCAAGAAATTACAGAAAGAATATGAACAACATCCACTGTTATATATTTCTCTCACTTATTTTTTTTATTTTTTAAAATTTATTTATTAAATTTAATGCAGTGACATTGGTAAATCAGGGTACATATGTTGAGAGAAAATATCTCTAGATTATTTTGACATTTGATTGTGCTGTATACCCCTCCCCCAAAGCTAAATTGTCTTCTGTCACCTTCTATCTGGTTTTCTTTGTGCCCCTCCCCTACCCCAATCCCTCTCTCCTTCTTCACCCCCTCCCCCCACCCCCCACCCCTGTTGCCATCACATTCTTGTCCATGTCTCTGAGTCTCATTTTTATGTCCCTTCTATGTATAGATTCATGTAGTTCTTAGTTTTTTTTCTGATTTACTTATTTCACTCTGTATAATGTTATCAAGGTCCATCCATGTTATTGTAAAGGATCCGATATCATCATTTCTTATGGCTGAGTAGTATTCCATAGTATATATGTACCAAAGCTTTTTAATCCACTCGTCCTCTGACGGACAGTTGGGCTGTTTCCAGCTCTTCGCTATTGTGAACAATGCTGCCACAAACATGGGGGTGCATTTCTCCTTTTGGAGCCGTTCTATGGTGTCCTTGGGGTATATTCCTAAAAGTGGGATAGCTGGGTCAAAAGGCAGTTCTATTTTCAGTTTTTTGAGGAATCTTCATACTGTTTTCCACAGAGGCTGCACCAGTCTGCATTCCCACCAGCAGTACAGGAGGGTTCCCTTTTCTCCACATCCTCACCAGCACTTACTCTGTGTTGTTTTGTTGATGAGCGCCATTCTGACTGGTGTGAGATGATATCTCATTGTGGTTTTAATTTGCATTTTTCTAATGATTAGTGATGTTGAGCATTTTTTCATATGCCTGTTGGCCATCTGTATGTCTTCTTTGGAGAAGTGTCTATTCATCTCTTTTGCCCATTTTTGGATTGGATTGTTTGTCTTCCTGGTGTTGAGATTTACAAGTTCTTTATAAATTTTGGTTATTAACCCCTTATCAGATATATTGTCAAATATGTTCTCCCATTGTGTAGTTTGTCTTTCTATTCTGTTCTTGTTGTCTTTAGCTGTGCAAAAGCTTTTTAGTTTGATATAGTCCCATTTGTTTATCCTGTCTTTTATTTCACTTCCCCGTGGAGATAAATCATCAAATATATTGCTCCAAGAGATGTCCGAGAGCTTACTGCCTATGTTTTCTTCTAAGATGCTTATGGTTTCACGGCCTACATTTATGTCTTTTATCCATTTTAAGTTTATTTTTGTGAGTAGTGTAAGATGGTGATCTAGTTTCATTTTTTTGCAGGTAGCTGTCCAATTTTCCCAACACTATTTGTTAAAGAGGCTGTCTTTACTCCATTGTATTTCCTTGCCTCCTTTGTCAAATATCAATTGTCCGTAGAACTGTGGGTTTATTTCTGGGTTCTCTGTTCTGTTCCATTGATCTATATGCCTGTTCCTATGCCAGTACCAGGCTGTTTTGAGTACAATGGCCTTGTAGTATAACTTGATATCAGGAAGTATGATACCTCCCACTTTATTTTTCTTTTTTAAGATTGCTGAGGCTATTCGTGTTCTCTTTTGGTTCCATATAAATTTTTGGAATATGTGTTCTATATCTTTGAAGTATGTCATTGGTATTTTAATTGGTATTGCATTGAATTTATAGATTGCTTTGGGTAATATAGACATTTTAATGATGTTTATTCTTCCTAACCATGAGCATGGTATATGCTTCCACTTGTTTGTATCTTCCTTGATTTCTTTTATCAATGCTTTGTAATTTTCCTAGTGCAAGCCTTTAGTCTCGGTTAAGTTTATTCCTAGGTTCTTTATTTTTTTGGTTGTAATTGTGAAGGGGATTGTTTCCTTAATTTCTCTTTCTGACTGTTCATTGTTGGTGTATAAAAATGCCTCTGATTTTTGAGTATTGATTTTATATCCTGCCACTTGCTGAATTCATTTATCAGGTCCAGTAGCTTTTTGACTGAGACTTTAGGGTTTTCTATATACAATATTATATCATCTGCAAATAATGATAGTTTTACTTCTTCTTTTCCCACTTGAATTCCTTTTATTTATTCTTCTTGTCTGATAGCTGTGGCTAGAACTTCCAGGATCATGTTAAATAAGAGTGGTGAAAGGGGGCACCCCTGCCTTGTTCCTGATCTTAAGGGTATTGCTTTTAATTTTTGCCCATTGAGTATGATGTTGGCTGTGGGTTTCTCATAGATGGCTTTTATCATGTTGAGGTATGTCCCCTGTATTCCCACTTTGCTGAGAGTTTTGATCATGAATGGGTGCTGTATTTTATCAAATGCTTTTTCTGCATCTATTGAAATTATCATATGGTTTTTCTCCTTCTTTTTGTTTATGTGATGAATCACATTGATTGATTTACGAATATTGTACCAGCCTTGCCTCCCCAGAATAAATCCCACTTGATCATGGTGTATGATTTTTTTCCATATATTGTTGAATCCGGTTTGCTAATATTTTGTTGAAGATTTTAGCATCTATATTCATCAGAGATATTGGCCTATAATTTTCTTTCTTTGTGTTGTCTTTGCCTGGTTTTGGAATCAGAATTATACTCGCCTCATAAAAGGAGCTTGGAAGTCTTCCTTCCTCATGAATTTTTTGAAATAGTTTGAGAAGGATAGGAGTTAGTTCTTCTTTGAATATTTGGTAGAATTCTGTTGTGAAGCCATCGGGCCCCGGACTTTTCTTTGTTGGGAGTTTTTTGATAACTGTTTTGATCTCCTTTGTTGTAATCGGTCTGTTTAGGTTTTCTGATTCTTCCAGATTGATTTTTGGAAGATTGTATGTTTCAAGGAATTTGTCCATTTCATCTAGGTTGTCTAGTTTTTTGGCATACAGTTCTTCATAGTATTCTCTTACAATATTTTGTATTTCTGTTATGTCAGTTGTTATTTCTCTTCTCTCATTTCTAATTTTATTTATTTGAATCCTCTCTCTCTTTTTCTTGGTGAGTCTAGTTAAAGGTTCATCAATCTTGTTTACCTTTTCAAAGAACCAGCTCCTAGTTTCATTGATCTTCTGTATTGTTTCTTTAACCTCTATGTCATTTATTTCTGCTGTGATCTTTATTATTTCCTTCCTTCTACTACATTTGGGCTTTACTTGCTGTTCTTTTTCTAATTCTTTTAGATGCAGGGTTAAGTTGTTTATTTGAGCTTTTTCTAGCCTTTGAAAGTGTGCCTGTAGTGCTATGAACTTCCCTCTCAGCACTGCTTTCGCTGTGTCCCATAAATTTTGAGTTGTTGTATGCTCATTGTAATTTGTTTCTAGGAATTTTTTTATTTCTTCTTTTATCTCATTCTTAATCCATTCATTATTTAACAACCTGCTATTTAGTTTCCATGTGTTTGAGAATTTTTGAGCTTTTCTGTTGTGATTCATTTCTAGTTTCATGCCGTTGTGATCAGAGAAAGTGCTTGATACGATTTCAGTCTTCTTAAATTTGTTGAGAGTACTTTTGTGCCCTAACATGTGGTCTATCCTAGAGAATGTACCATAAGCACTTGAAAAGAATGTATATTCTGCTGCTTTAGGGTGAAAGGTTCTGAAGATATCTATTAAATCGAGTTGATCTAGTGTTTCCAATAAGTCTGCTGTTTCTTTGTTAATTTTCTTTCTTGAGGATCTATCTAGTAATGTTAGTGGGGTATTGAAATCCCCTACTATTATAGTATTGCTGTTGATCTCGCCCTTTAAATCCATCAAAGTCTACTTTATATATTTAGGTGCTCCTATATTAGGTGCATAGATATTTATAATAGTTATATCTTCCTGTTGGATTACTCCCTTTATCATTATGTAGTGGCCTTCTTTATCTCTTACTATATCCTTTGTTTTAAAGTCCAATTTGTCTGATATAAGTATTGCTACCCCAGCTTTTTTTTCATTTCCATTTGCATGAAATATTTTTTTCCATCCTTTTACCTTCAATCTATGTGTGTCTTTTGTTCTAAGGTGTGTCTCTTGTAAACAACATATGTATGGTCCTATTTTTTATCCACGCAGCTACCCTATGTCTTTTGATTGGATCATTTAATCCATTTACATTTAAGGTTATTATTGATATGTAGTTGTTTATTGCCATTTTCTTCTTTAAAAGTGTATTCCTTTTTTTTTTTTTTTTTGCTGTTTTCTTTTCCCACTTTGATCTGTTTACACCAGGCCCCTTAATATTTCCTGCAGCATTGGTTTGGTTGTAATGAATTCCTTGAGTTGTTTTTTGTCTGGGGAGCTTTTTATTTCTCCTTCGATTTTAAACGATAGCCTTGCTGGATAAAGTAGTCTTGGTTGTAGGTTCTTGTTCTGCATTACTTTGAATATTTCTTGCCATTCCCTTCTGGCCTCAAGTGTTTCTGTTGAGAAGTCAGATGTCATCCTTATGGGGGCTCCTTTGTAGGTGATAACTTTTTTTTCTCTTGCAGCTTTTAATATTTTCTCTTTATCGCTTAGCTTTGGTATTTTAATTATGATGTGTCTTGGTGTAGGTTTCTTTGGGTTTCTCTTTAATGGAGTCCTCTGTGCTTCTTGGATTTGTGAGAGTTTCTCTTGCATTAATTTAGGGAAGTTTTCAGCTATGATATGATTGAACAAAGTCTCTATCCCTTGTTCTTTTTCTTCTTCTTCAGGAACCCCTATGATGCGGATGTTATTTCTCTTCATGTTGTCACAGAGCTCTCTAACAGTTTCTTCTGACTTTTTGAGTCTTTTTTCTCTTTTCTTCTCTGCTTTCATGCCTTCATTCCAGGTGTCCTCTAACTCGCTGATTTGATCCTCTGTTCTATCTATCCTGTTTTTAATTCCTTCCATTGTGGTCTTTATTTCTGATATGGTTTTTTCATCTCTAACTGATTCTTTTTTATACTTGCTATTTCTTTATTTAGGTTTTCAAACTGCCCCTCCATTGTTGTTCTAAGATCCCTAAGCGTCCTTACAATCATTATTTTGAACTCCGCATCTGGAAATTTGATTATTTCCATATCACTCAGTTCATCTCTTGAAGGTGTCTCTTGTGGTTTCATTTGGATTGCACTCCTTTGTCTTCTCATCCTCTTTTTTTTGGTTTTATTTGTAGAGTTGGTTGAGTCTAGGCTTGGTGTTGTCTGCCTCCAGTTTTCAGTTGTGTTATTTCTAGGTCTTCTTGGGTTGCTATCAGCTGTTATCTGTAATCCACTTTCTGATTTGGGCAGCTTTGAATTCTTGATTTGTTTGTTTTCTTAACAGGTGATAGTCTTATTTACTGATCTCAGCAGGGGGCTTCCTTGAAACTGTATCCAGGAATGCGGTGGGTGTAACCTGAGACTCTGAAGCCTCTTTAGCCAGCTAGACTCACTGGGGGCAAGGTGTTTTCTCAGCTTCAGTAGGGGGAGGTGTATCTCAGGTCTCCATGGAGACCTGAGTTACTGCCCCTCCTCCCCACTTCTTGTTTTCAGCTGTGTCTTGTTGCGCTGATTGGAGCTGGAGAGATGTCTGGAGATCTCTGATCCGGAGGCACTTTAGCTCTGTTTTGTGAAAGGTTCAGTCCCTCCCCCAGCTATGGCCACCTCCAGCACAGATGAGTCAGCCCTTTTACCTTGTCTCCTGCATTCCTTATCCCATCACAGTCTGTCCCTCTCCTTGTCCTCTCCACCTGGGAGATAAGCTGGTCCTTTCAATGCACCTCGCTCCCTGGTCACCAGGCAAGTGGCTGTGAGCAGTAGTTTCTGCTCCCCTCCCTCCGAGATCCTCTCTGGGCTCTCAGCCCCCTCCCTCCGTTCCGGCAAGCAGAGGAGGTTCAGGCACTCCCTACCAGGACTTCTGTGATTTCCTCTTTGCTCCTTGGTTTTTGAGAGCCGTTCTTGCAGTTCAGAGTTGGTTTTTCATGCTGATTTTTCCTAAATTGATTTGTATTCCAGTTCGGTGGTGAGAGCTGGGTGTCTTGTGCATCTGCCTACTCCGCTGCCATCTTTTTTCTCCTTTCACTTATTTTTTTATGTTACACAATCATTCTCTAGTGATTTATACTCTAAATTATTGGGTAAAAGAAATTTCTTTCCTCTATTTTTATAGTTCACCATCTGAATAATTGTGACATAAATGTGTGTATGTTATTCTTAAGTAGCATCATTATGTCTAAATCTTTTATTTCTAATCCTGTGTTTTAGGAATATCCTGTGTTTAGGAAATGCTTCAGGAACCAAACATTGCTTTTACTGAGGAAGCTTTTAAGAGATAAAAAATATAAGGCAAAATAATTTCCAGAAAAAATTTTTTATATATAGAAACTATCATTTTATTTAGAAAATTAAATTAATAGGGTGGCATTAATCTGTAAGTAAGAGTACATAGGTTTCAGGTAAACATTTCTATAGTATTTAAACTGTTGATTATGTTATATACCCATTACCCAAAGTCAAGTTATTTTCCATCACTGTATATTTATCCCTCTTTACTCCCTTCCCCCTCCCCACATCCCCTTTTTCCCTTCCCTTAGTAACCACTTCACTTTTATCTGTGTCCATGAGTCTGAGTTTTATATCCCACCTATGTGTGAAATCATATAGTTCTTAACTCTTTCTGATTTACTTATTCCACTCAGTATAATGTTCTCAAGGTCCATCTATGTTGTTATAAATGGCAATATGTCATCATTTCTTATGGCTGAGTAGTATTCCCTTATATATATGTACCACATTTTCTTTATCCAGTCCTCTATTGAAAGACACTTTTATTGTTTCCATGTCTTGGCCACTGTGAATAATGCTGTTATAAACATGGAGGTGCATGTGTCTTTATATACCGATGTTTCTGAGTTTTTGAGATAGATACCCAGTAGAAGGATTGCTGGATCATATGGTAGCTCTATTCTTAGTTTTCTGAGGAAACATTATACTTTCTTCCATAATGGTTGTACTACTTTACATTTCCAACAGCAGTGAATGAGGATTCCTTTTTCTCCACAGCCTCTCCAACACTTGTTATTACCTGTCTTGTTGATAATAGCCAATTTAATAGGTGTGAGGTGGTATCCCATTGTAGTTTTGATTTGCATTTCTTGAATAGCTAGTGAAGATGAACATCTTTTCATATATCTGTTGGCCATTTGTATATCTTCATGGGAGAAGAAAAATGGGAAGTTCAGGTCCTCTTCTCATTTTATTTTTTATTGATTGATTTATTTTAGAGAGGGAGAGAAAGAGAAACATTCATTTGTTGTTCCACTTAGTTGTGCATTCATTGGTTGCTTCCCATATGTGCTTGACCAGGGATCGAACCTGCAATCTTGGTGTTTCTGGATGACACTCTAACCAACTGAGTTACCTGACCAGGGCCCTCTTCTCATTTTTTAATTGGATTGTTTGTTTGTTTGTTACCGAGCTTTGTGAGTTCTTTATATATTTTGGATATTAACTCCTTATCAGAGCTATTTGCAAATATTGTGCCATCTCCCATTTGGTTGGCTGCCTATTTGTTTTGTTATTAGTTTCTTTGCTGTGAAGAAGAATTTTAGTTAGATATAGTCCCATTCATTTATTTTTGCCTTTACGGTCAAATTTATAAATTCTTCTTTACAGCCAAAGTCCATTAGTTTAGTACATATGTTTTCTTTTATGTAATTTATTGTTTCAGATCTTATATTTAGGTCTTCGATCCATTTTGAATTAATTTTTGAGTGGGGGAACAAACTATAGTCAAGTTTCATTCTTTTGCATGTGGCTTTCCAATTTTCCCAGCACCACGTATTGAAGAGGCTTTCTTTTCTCCCACAGAGAAATTTTAATTAGTGTTAACTTACTCTTACTGCCTCCTGTTCAAAGCTATTTAAAAGAGGTATCAAGGAACTCTATGACCATGCCCACTTGCAGGTAACAGAGGTGTAGGGCTCTCTGCTGTCCCCAAAGCCTGCTTTAGGCCTGTTATATTTGCATGGGTAACAAGTGAGCCTTTTACTAAACAGGTGGGAATTTGTTATATTCTGTGGTAAAATAACTCTCAGTGATCCCTGCCTCCTAGTATTCACAATCTTGTGAAATCTCCTCCATTAGTAACTTGCTTTGAAAGAACAGAATAAAGCAAAAGTGATGTCACTTCCATGATTCGGTTGTAAAAATACCATCCTCCCTCTCTTGACGAATCACTGGCCCATTCTGATGAATCCAGCTCCCACGTGTGAGCTGCCTTTTGGAGAGGTCCCAACAGGGCAGCCTTGAGCCAACAGTCAGTGCAGCATCCCATGGAGACCTGAATCCTGCCAACAGCAATGTCCATGAGCTCAGGAGTAGTTTCTGTCCCACTTGAACCTTGACATGACTGTGACCTTGGATAACACTCTGGCTGCAGCCTGTGACAAGCCCTGAGACAGAGGAACCAGCAAAGCAGCACCGGAAACCTGACCCAGACCACTGTGAGATATTCAGTATGGGTTATTTCAAACTACCCCACTTCAGGGTGATTTCTTAAACAGCAAGAGATAACTAATACAATTTTTATTACTTAAGTAAAGATTTTAGCTATGAAGTAAGGTGGTGCAGAGAACTGGGAAAGACAAAGGAAGTAGAAGGCTGAATCAAGCAAGGGAGGGTAGAGTAGACTCATGATCACAGATATCTTTTCTCTCAACCAGAATATTGAGAATCAAGTGAAATAAATGACAACCAAAAGAAACAGAGGCCCTAGATGGATAGCTCAGTTGGTTAGAATATTATCCCAAAGCACAGAGATTGCTGGTTTGATTCCTAGTCAGGGTACACACAGAAACAGATCCATATTACTGTCTTTCTTTCTCTCTCTTTCCCTCTCTCGTTAAAGTCAATAAATAAAAAAATTTTTTTTAAGGAAATAGAGCTTTATAACAGTTCAATCAGAAAAAAAACCTCTAGAGATATAGTTAATCAGTGGAAAAATCCCATTTTTTGATGAGGGGGACAGACAGACAGAAAGGGAAAGATTAAAAGCATCAATTCTTTGTTGTGGCACCTCAGTTGTTCATTGATTGCTTTCTTATATGTGCCTTGACTGGTGGGCTCCAGCAGAACGAGTGACCAGCGACCTTGGGCTCAAACCAGCAACCTTTGGACTCAAACCAGCAACCATGGGGTCATGTCTATGATCCCATGCTCAAGATGGCAACCCCATGCTTCAGTCGAATGAGTCCATGCTCAAGCCAGCAACCTAGGGGTTTCAAACCTGGGTCCTCAGCATCGCAGGCCAACACTCTCTCCGCTATACCACTGCCACAGTAGGAAATCTTTTTAATTGTTGTATCAATACAGTATCTATGAACATGATCAATTCTATTGGCTATTACAATTAGTTTTAAGATATTTAAAGATTCTTCAAAATATCAACCTAACACACAAGTATGTACTCATGTGCAGGCTTTCCTCAGTAATATGGCAGGTTTGCTTTCAGACTACAGCAATAAAGCAAAGCAGTAATGTTTTTGCAGGTAGAGCATCCTCTATTCAGTTTGTAAATAACCGAACACTTGTGAGGCACAATCAAGTGAAGCTCAATGAAACAAGGTATGCCTGTTTTATCTTGGTTACTCAGTAGGTAGGTGAACTTTGGCAAATGACTTATCCACCCTATCCTCTGCTCATGTATGTCTAAAAGGAAGATTGCTCTATCCATCCCTGAGAGCTATAGAAATGAAAAGGATGCAAATGATCTAGTGCAGTACCTGGATCCTACCTGTATGATTTAATTTTTATTTTTCATTAGATACAGTGTGTGAAAGAGTCACTCAGTGACTGTGGCACTCAGTATTTAACTTGAATAATGAGCGGCCAGGTGCTCACAGGGGTCTTAGAGCCTGTGAGGGATGCTGGCCTGGCTGGGCACTTAGACCTCACTATAACGAGTTCTGTGAAGAGGGATTTTCTAATCATAGCCAGAGATTCCTAATTTGCTTCCAAGTGTGGAAGTTGGAGTTCATGTTCCAGAAATAAACTCCATTTTCACACCCACTCTTCAACACATATATAGATCTAAGTCTGTGACATGTTATCTTAGTTGAAGTCTGCTTTGTTGGGGCTGCCTAAAACAGGGCTGTTATTTTCCAAATCACCATGGAGGCTCGCTTTCTTGCTTGCTGACTGTCTGAAATATCAGTTGGAAAAAATGCTATATTTTTTCCACATTGATTTTTTTCTGTCATCTGGCATTATATTTTGATCTAGATTTACCCTTCACAATCATCACATGGTGTTTTGAAGCAGCCAGTGCCAGCAATCCAAGAAAGGGGGGGAGGGAGGACACAGTTATTAGCAAATAACTTCTTCCATAAAATAGCAGTCCTGGGAAGAGTAATTATTCTGTACCTACAATATGTCAGAGTTGGGAAGTTATGGAAGCCAACTCTGTGTTAAGTAACAAAATAAAGGCACTCAGGCTTGAAAGAAATATCTTTCCACCTGGAGAAGGTCTCCATAGTAAGAACCACTGGACGGTTTTATTCAGGCACATCTTCTAGAATGAGTATATAACTGAACAGATTTTGTTATTGCTGTTTTCTCCTCTACTTGTGACAGTTTACTCAATATTCAAAGTCCTGAGAGAGCATGGGTCAGCTGGACACACTTCTGTTTCTTTTTTATTGATTTTAATTTATTGTGTTTACATAGATTCTAGTGTTGCCCCAAATGTATCCCCCTTCCCTGTATTCCCCTCAATATGTCCCTTTCCTCCCCCCATAGCACCCTCCCCTATTCCCTTCAGCTTTATCCCCTCCTATCATCCTCTTTCCCTCTGTTCTCTTTTCCTCTGGTCCCTTTGATCTCTCCTCTGTCTCAATTCCGTTTCTCAGTTCACATTGTTCATTGGATTCCTCAAATGAGTGAGGTCATATATTTTTCTTTTTCTCCCTGGCTTATTTCACTTAACGTAATACAGCGTGTCCGTAAAGTCATGGTGCACTTTTGACCAGTCACAGGAAAGCAACAAAAGACGATAGAAATGTGAAATCTGCACCAAATAAAAGGAAAACCCTCCCAGTTTCTGTAGGATGATGTGACAGCATGTGTGCATGTGCAGATGATGACATAACACCGTGTATACAGCAGAGCAGCCCATGGTCATGCCAGTCGAGATGTGGACAGAGGAAAGTTCAGTGTGTTCTGTGGCTCTCTAAATTCGAATTCGTGACCAAAGTGCAACGTGAATATCTGCGCATTTATAACGAAGCGCCACCACATAGGAATAACATTACTTGGTGGGATAAGCAGTTGAAGGAAACCGGCAGTTTGGTGGAGAAACCCCGTTCTGGTAGGCCATCAGTCAGTGACAAGTCTGTAGAGGTTATACGGGATAGCTACTTAAGGAGCCCTAAAAAATCTGTGCATGAGCCCACAGCAAACTGCACTGAATAGGTATGAAACTGGGAAGGTTTTCCTTTTTTTTGGTGCAGATTTCACATTTCTGTCGTCTTTTGTTGCTTTCCTGTGACCGGTCAAAAGTGCACCATGACTTTATGGACACACTGTAGTTTCCATGTCCATCCATGTTGTCGTAAAAGGTAAGATTTCCTTCTTTTTCATAGCCCCATATAGTATTCATTGTATATCTGTACCACAGCTTTTTAATCCACTCAGCCTCTGTTTCTATCAATAAAGTTTCTATCAAAATCCTGGAACCCCTTAAGCTTCTGAAGGGAGGGCAGAGCATCTGACCCTAACCCATTTTTCTTCTAAGGTTGCACATGCCATGGAACATAAAAATTTCCCAAGAAAATCTCTATTTCCCAAGTGGGAAATAGAAATGAATGCTGGAGGGCTTAAAATGACAAACATCACCACATGTAGTTCTTAAACACTCATTTCACAGAAAGAAACCCACTTGAACTGTATGTGAGATCTAGCCTGTGACAACATGCTGTCACCCACAGGTCCGGTGAAAGCAGTATATCATTGTGGCTTAAAACTCACACTCTAGAGCCAGACTGAAGGGATTCGAATCCCAGCTCTGTAGCTCAGTAACTATAAAAATTTGGCAAATTGTCTATCTTTCCTGTGCCTCAGTTTCCTTATCTGTAAAAGGAAATAGTAATACTACCTAACTCAAAGGATGCCATAATAATTACCTGTGTTGCCATGTACACAGCAGTTAGCAAATCCTCAATTTGTGTTACTATTGAAGAGTAAAGTGTTAAACATCTGCCGTTATGAGATCCAGGATGAAGCTCAATTAGGCTGGTTGTTAGTCATTACTAGGTTGTTATTCAAAGGCTGCTAAAAACACAAGTAATCAAACTGCATAGATCAAGGCAGTAACAAACTCAAGTGCCATAGATGACGCAGATCCGGCCAGCTGGGAGACTGACACCAGGTGAGCGGGCACAGGAGCATCAGGACACAAAGTGGAGGAAAAGGCAAAACTCTGACCGAGAAGGTACTGGAAATAGAAAACGAGGTTCACAGAAGCACCACGGAAGGCAAAGCAGGTAAAAGAGAGACAGAGATTCAGCAACAAGGAAACTTACTCTGAGTAGTTCTCTCTCTGCCAAAAGCTTCTTATAATTTCCCCGTCAACCTTAACTGAATATAGGTTTTAGGGGAGAGATGGAGGCCAGGGCACTTGCAGAAAGGGGAGCATGATTGTACCTTAATACTTTATGTCATCAGATGAAATCATTTTTTACAAACAGAGAAGAAGAAACGGTTAATGATTAGATTGTTAAAAACAACAACAACAACAGCATAGTGAACACAAAGTTTGAGGGGCCTCAAATCAAAGGTTTTGGTGTTACACAAATATGGGCATTTCTAACCAATTATGTCCAAGGCATTGTACTAGCTAGATAATAACAACTATGATTGAAACAGGTCTCTAAACTCAATCCACATTCTAGGGCAGGGGTCGGAAACCTATGATGGCTCGTGAGCCAGATGTGACTCTTTTGATGGCTGCATCTGGCTTGCAGACAAATCTTTAATAAAAAAAATAATGTTAAAAATATAAAACATTCTCATGTATTGCAATCCATTCATTTCCTACTGCTCATGTTTATGGTTGTGGGTGGTTGGAGCCAATCACAGCTGTCCTCCGGGACAACACCAAATTTTTATTGGATAATGCATAATGTACACAGGTCATTGTATGGCTCTCATGGAATTACATTTTATAATATGTGGTGTTCATGGCTCTCTCAGCCAAAAAGTTTCCCAACCCCTGTTCTAGGAGGAAAGACAGGAATACAAACAAATTAATAAAAAATCTACTAAGTGCAGAAATAGAGGTGTTAGGTGTTCTTTAAAGCCCAGCTGGTCACAGCAGCAACAAAATTCATTGTGTCTGGGCATGAGCAATAGGAGGCCCAAGGAATAATGTGCAGCTGAAGTGATGAGGCCTGCGCTGCGCTGCGGTGGGAGCGCGGATCTGCACAGAGTCAACAGGGCTTAGTGGCTGGTTGAATTTCAGCAGGAAGTAAGTGGAGAGACAGGACCAGTGTTAATACCAAAGAACTGAAATAAACAATAAAAGCAGACTTGTCCAAGGTAGGGAGAAAAACCTTCATATAGATACTTAAAACATCCAAAAGGATTTTTAAAATGTGAAGAAGAAATTTGAGCTCATCTCATGAGGCAAAATAATATTTTTTGTTGTTCAGTATTACATAAGGCAGTAATTCTACTATTTCAGCAGTTTTGGGGTTGTTTGTTTCTGTTTTTAGTTACTATATTCTGAGACCTTAGCTCTAGTGCTGTGAGTAAGTGACTGTAATGTAGCTTACTGGGAAGTGCTTGAAGGTAAAGTCTGTCTCTGGCTGCCCTTTCAATCTCTTGGAAGTAATTGTAGCTTTGTTGATAATCTACAAAACACAGCTTGGATTTATAATACTTAATGTTGAAGTTATTGGTGAGGTCTCATTTTCATTAAGTCATGGAAAAGATAATTTTCTCGTTTATAACATCATTTGCAAAATCTTTTCTGTAACTTTTTGACTTAAAAAACTGTAGCCCTAGGATAGAGGAAAACTGGTCTAAATACAGGGTCTCTCAGGAAAAGAGCAAGAAATATAGATGTTCTGAGAGGATAACTCCTGGACAGTTGAGGCTTCAATTTCTTAGTATAAAGAGAACTCGTTAGAATGTTGAGAAGTACCAATAGGCAACTGACTCTCTTTTTAATTTTTTGTTTTGTTTTGTTTTATTCAGTGAGAGGCAGGGAGGCAGAGAGAACGAATCCTGCATGCACCCTGACTGGGATCCACCCAGCAAGCCCCCTACTGGCGATGCTCTGCCCATCTGAGGTTGCTGCTCTGTTGCTCAGCAACCCAGTCAACCATGGAGAGGTCATAGAGCCATCCTCAGCACCCGAGGCCAACTTTGCTCCAACCATATGAGCCAGTGGTCCCCAACCCCTGGGCCACGGACCAGTACTGGTCCATGGGCCATTTGGTACTGGTCTGCAGAGAAAGAATAAATAACTTACATTATTTCTATTTTATTTATATTTAAGTCTGAACGATGTATTATTTTTTTAAAATGACCAGATTCCCTCTGTTACATCCGTCTAAGACTCACTCTTGATGCTTGTTTTGGTCACATGATACATTTATCCGTCCCACCCTAAAGGCCGGTCCGTGAAAATATTTTCTGACATTAAACTGGTCCATGGCCCAAAAAAGTTTGGGGACCACTGATTTAGCCATGGATGCAGGAGCAGGGGAAGAAAGGGGGGAGGGGTAGAGAAGCACCTGGTTGCCTCTCCTGTGAACCCTAAGAATTAAACCCAGGACCTCCACATGTCTACCACTTAGCCAACCAGCCAGGGCCACAGTTGACTCCACACTGTTAGTTGACTAGCCTCATTAAGATATTTAAATTTAGGAAGTCTCTTAGTTGACTTAATTACTCAGCCAACAGTGTATTATTTTTTCCAACTTTGAAATATAACTGGTACACAAAAACTGCATCTAATTAACATATATAATTTAGTGAGTTTGGACAAACATATATACTTGTGTTACTATTATTACAATGCAGGTAATAAACATATCCATCACCTCCAAAAGTTTCCTCATGTCCTTTATGTTTCTGCCTTTTCTTTTTCCCCGTAATATAAGGACACTTGATGAGATCTACCTTCTTAACAAAATTTTAGGTATACAATGCTTGAGTTAACTCTAGGCACTGCCTTGTACAGTAGATCTTTGGCACTTACTAGTCTTATATAACTGTTTCAACAACTGCCCATCCCCCCCTTTATCCATCTTCATTCTATTGTGTACATTTATATTTTTACCCATTTTATATTTTTTTGTAGTTTAAGTAGCTCTAGGCCCAGAGTTAGATACTTTATATTTGAGAGAAATAAAATATTTCACAGTATTTTCTTTCAAAAGATATAAGAAATGATAATATGCACATAAATACATATACACACATATGCATGTATATATATACAATATGAGAAAAAGAAGTCAGGTTGCAAAGAAGATATTCATAAATAAATAAATATATAATTAATTGCTGTTTGCTCTATATCTGAGAAATGGGTAAATATTTATTTTGATCTTTCAATGTATATTTTTGTTTGAGATGTAAAGGTCTTGACAAACCTATCACAGAATTTTTGCTGCTGTTTTGTTGTTAAGACACAAACTTTTCATTTCTTTGCTTTTTTATTGCTATTAAACAAATGTATATCTGACTTCTGTATTTTTGAAGGGTTAATTAAGAGAGATATCTGGCAGAAGTTACATACATTAAATTATTTGATTTCCATGTAGTATTGCTAGTTTCAGTGTGTGTAATCTGAAATGACCAATTTTACCTAAAATATATTAATTGAATATGAAAGGAATAATAAATACCCAAATATAGGCTATTAAATAAGCTATCAGATTTTCCTGTTCACCTAAGTAGCATCTTAGTATTTAATGAAAAGAAAGTCAATTTACAGATTTTAAAAACAGCATTGAGTTTAATATGACAATAAGGAACTACAAAAAGTGTGCGGGCCCCTCAGGAGACAGTAGGCCCTGAGAGCCTAGCTGCCTGGCAGTGACCAGCACTCGCCCCTCAGTGCCTCTCCGTGCTTTTCTGGCATTTTTACCAAAAATGGCTGCACATATGGTCATCTCTGTACTTGTCTTCTTGTTCATGATTTTAGTTTAAGTGAGACTTTTTCACAAACTATTTGGTCTTTAGTTAAACTTCTTTTTAGAGATGGCCTTTAACTGTGACCAATTAGTTAAGGAAATTGGTAGTCACAAAGGAGACTCAGAATGGAGGGAATGACATTTATAAGTTAGATTTTCTTTGCCTCTTTGGACCTTTTGAATAAGCCCCTTGATTTTTTATTTATTATTTTTTTGCACACACACAAAAAATAGGATTTCTAGATGTGAAAATACAATCTGCTAATTGTTATATCAAAATCTCTTCTCTCCCCAAATCTGTTCTCTTTTCAAATCTATTTGGTTGCCTACTACCTTCTTAAAGTATTTGTCAAGGTTTCAATGCTATCTTCATCATCATCACTATCATATCTTCATCATCATCATTATCATATCTTCATCATTATCATTATCATATCTTCATTATCATCACTATCATTCGCAAACATTAAAGACCTTCCCGTAGAAAAGCTGGTTGAAAAGTAAATGTAGACAGACAGAGGCCTATCTCTGAAAGGATCATGATTTTCAAAACAAGTGCTTGTTTTTATGGAAAATATAACAACTGAACATAAATTGGCCAATTATATGCCTGATTGCTGACTGAAATTCAACACAGCCAATCTTAAATTTAAATTGTTTCTTAATTGTCACTAGAACATGTAAACTAATATTAACAGATAACTAGTATAGATTGGCACTTAAATGGCAATACAAATTAGCTCTGATTCAGATACTTGCTAAAAAATATGATCTTAGACACATAAAAGTTTCTCAAAAATAAAAACTTTTGTGAATCATTGCTTGAATAAACTGCAGTCTCTGTTTCTCAAGATGCCCCCAATATTAGCTCCTATGATAATCTAAAGCAGCAAGAGTTACATACTGAAGTTTATCCATTAATTTCTCGGTAGAAGTGCACTTTCTGAATTATCTATGGCATCATGCCTTTGACTTGTATGATGCCCTGTATGAGGATTTGTTTTATGAAACATTTCTATAAAACCTGTTCCTAAATTTACTCTAACAATATTATTGAGGACACATTTTGTTACACTAGATTCTCCTTGTGAGAGTTATCAGAAGATACTAATTTTAATTTTTCATCTTGGGAATTCCTAGCTTTTCCTGAATAATTGGTTTATGTTATTGTTCTAAGAATTTGCAACTCAGCAAATATCAAAGCAGCATAACAATCATTAAGGAAGACTTTCAAAACATAGACTCTCAAGCCTTTCCGCAAATCTGCTGAATCAGAATACAGAAGTGAAGGTCTCAAGAATTTGTGTTTTTCCTGAAGGTCCCCTGATGATTGTCTGTGATCAGACATGAAAAACCATTAGAGTAACTGATCAAGTTTCCCATTTTTGACAGCCAGTTAAGAAAAAATATAGGCAAAAGTACATTCTAACCTTTATGAGGTCATATGACTTCATTTTAAGTATTTTTTTAAATTTACCTAGTTTAAAATGTATCCTGCCTTGATTTCTCTTTGCCTTCATTTTAACATCATTATTATTATTATTATTATTATTATTATTATTTTGTGTGTGTGACAGAGACAGAGAGAGGGACAGACAGGGCCAGACAGGCAGGGAGGGAGAGAGATGAGATGCATCAACTCTTTGTTGGGGCACCTTAGTTTCTCATTGATTGCTTTCTCATATGTGCCTTGACCAGTGGGCTACAGCAGAGCGAGTAACCCCTTACTCAAGCCAGCGACCTTGGGCTCAAGCTGGTGAGTTTTCCTCAAACCAGATGAGCCCGCACTCAAGCTGTTGACCTCGAGGTTTTGAACCTGGGTCCTCCGCGTCCCAGTCCGAAGCTTTATCCACTGTGCCACCGCCTGGTCAGGTGCATTATTTTTTTACTTTATACTCTGATGTTTGACAAATGACTGCTTACCAACTTGTAGTTCTATTGTTTAAAGAGGTAAAATTATATCCCATAATATAGAGATATTAGAAGTCCTGAAATTTAAGAAATATTGATAAATTATAAATGGTATAATAACCATTCAAATCAAGCTAAAATGGTAACTCCAGAAAGCTGCCTAATATGTCTTTATAGTAATTTCTTCTGCATCCACCCTCTAATTATAGCAGTGAATGATCTGAGTCACTGTTATTCATTGAACCTATTCTAGAACTTGAATAAATGGAAGCATGGGGGATGTACTCTTTTGTATCTGGTTTCTTTCACTGAAAGAAAAATGTTTTTTAACATTCATCCATGTTACTGTAATTATCATTTTTTTATAGCTTAAGAGTAATCCATTTTCAAAAGTACACCAAAATTTATTTATTCATTTATCTGTTGATGGATATTGAATTCTTTCTGGTTTTGGCTGTTGTGAGTGCACATTCTTGTACTAGTCTTTTGTGGAGGTGTGTGCTTTGATTTCTGTTGGGGCAAATCCTAGGAGTGACATTGTTGAGTCACAGAGTAGCTCTATATTTAACATTTTAGAAAGTGCTTTTCCAAAGTCATAGTATTATTTTACACTCTCATCAGCAAAGTATGAAAAGTCAAACTTCTTAATAGCCTTGCAAGCAATTGAAATTTGTCAGTCTTTTAAACATAATATATAATGGTATCAAGTTGTAGCTTTAATGTGCATTTCTTTATATTTAAGGATGCTAAGAACATTTTTATGCATTTGGTCATTTGTATTTATTCCTCAATAAAGTGTCTTTTCAAATTTTTGTCTATCATTTTTAGCTTGTTTAACTTTATATTATTGAGTTATAGTTTTTTTCTTTAATATATTCTGGATATATTATATTTTATTTAATATAATCTGGATACAAATCTTTTCATAAATATGTTTCTTACAAATAATTTCTTCTAGTCTATGGCTTGACGTTTCATTTTTCAGTGTTGTCACTTGAAGAGCAGTAGTTATTAATTTTAATGAAGCCCAATTTATCATTTTTACTTTTATTCTTACTCTTCTTTGTGTCTTATCAAAGAAATATTTGTCTACTCCATGTTTTCAAAGATATCTTCTTATATTTGTGGTTTTAATTTTTACATTAAGGTGTATGACCCACCTCAAATTAATTTTTGTGTAGGTGTCATATAAGAGTTCATTTTCATTTGATCTCTAAATTGCCTTGGAGCTTTTGTTTAATGACAATTGAACATATACATATATTTGGGTATAGTCGTGGTCTATCTCTTTTCTGTTCCATTGATCTATTTATATAGCTTGATAACAATTACACACTGTCTTCATAAGTACAACTGTATAGTAAGGATTAAAATTAGGGAGAATAAGTAAAAAAAGGCAGAACATGCATAATTATGTTTCCAATATTTAAAATAATGTTTCCATTGATCAAAGACAGAGAAAAGTAGAAAGAGAGGGGCAAGGAGAGGGGCAAGGAGAGAAACGTCAACTCACTGTTCAACTTAGTTGTGCCATTTAGTTTTGTACTCACCGATTGCTTTCTCTATGTGCCCTGACTGGGGATCGAAACTGTGAGTGTGGTGGGCAGGGACAATGCTTTATCCACTGAGTCACCCAATCAGGGCCACCAATATTATTTTTGCTAAGTGCTTGGCATTTCCATATAAATTTTATAATTAGTCATACTGTCCATATAAACTGTTGGGATAATGACTGATATTTTTTTTACAGATTACATGATAATATCTATTCTTTAAATTCATGAACATAGCATATTTCTTTATTCATTTGGTTCAAATGTTCATCTGTTGAGGTAGTCATGGGGAATTTCTTTTTCAATTTGTTAGTATGGTAAATTACACTGAGGAACAAAATTTTTTTCATTTTCTGTTACATAAGGTTTTAGAACTGTTTCTATATATTTTTGCATTGCTGATTCCAAACCTGAAATCTGTTTTTTGGTGCATGCTCTAGTTTTTATGCAATTTTAATTTCTTTTTGTTACAGTTAATGGCATGCATTGGTTGTTAAGTTGGAGTTAAAGAGTAACAACTCTTGGATTGAACATAATCACAAGTAAATAAATGTTTTACAAACATCACTTTTACATAATTGTAGTTGTTTTAAAATGTAAAGAATTATTATCTGATAAAAACACCCTCTTATTTTGTTTTAAGATTGAATCCTGGTTTCTTCGAGTAGGTGTAAATGTAAGAATAGCTGCTACACACTTCAACGTCAAAGGCGCAATATTTCATCGTTGTGACACGTGCATATATTGCCTATTTTCAAGTTCCCCTTGGCGACAAGACAAGAATTGGGCTCTTCATATTGTGTGTCATAATTGTGCGGAAATGCTTTATGACTAGACAAAAAGAAAACGCAAAGGAATGCCTTTTGGTATTCCCATGGTTTGGCGTGAACCGAAAGACCACAGCAGTGACTATTATTTCTGTCTGATCCATACAAAGGGCATCAGCAAGAAAAAACAGCATATGATCACATATCCTAATATTTCTTCAGCAATACGACTTGTCCCACACTCTGAGATACTCCTAGTTCCAGTTTTCTTTCTTTTTTTTTTTTTCTTTTCATTTTTCTGAAGCTGGAAACAGGGAGAGACAGTCAGACAGACTCCTGCATGCGCCCGACCGGGATCCACCCGGCACGCCCACCAGGGGCGACACTCTGCCCACCAGGGGCGATGCTCTGCCCATCCTGGGCGTCGCCATGTTGCGACCAGAGCCACTCTAGCGCCTGAGGTAGAGGCCACAGAGCCATCCCCAGCGCCCGGGCCATCTTTGCTCCAATAGAGCCTTGGCTGCGGGAGGGGAAGAGAGAGACAGAGAGGAAAGCGCGGCAGAGGGGTAGAGAAGCAAATGGGCGCTTCTCCTGTGTGCCCTGGCCGGGAATCGAACCCGGGTCCTCCGACGCTAGGCTGACGCTCTACTGCTGAGCCAACCGGCCAGGGCTAGTTCCAGTTTTCAATGGTTTTATTTCTTCTAAGGACAAAGAAAGTGAACATGGTGATCAAATGTATTTTGATAAGATGCATGAAGAAATAGTTGTAGAATCTGAAGGGTTTTCTTCTGATGCCAAACAGTCATTAACTCCTCAGCAGTTTAGCCAACCCAAATTAAATGACTTAGTAAGAGATTTGGGCATATCAAAGAAAGCAGCTGAGTTATTAGCCTCCAGCCTTCAAGAAAAGAATGTATTTCACCGGTCAGCTAAAGTATTCCATTTCAGGAAGCGTAAACAAATTTTTGTGGACTTTTTTTTTTTTGAAGACAAACACTTTGTTTACTGTCATGATATCAGTAGTCTTCTCAGACTTACAGTCCAACAGAATGGTGACTATTTCTTGACAGCTCTAAATGGAGTCTAAAATGTGTTCTCCTACACAACGGTACTGTTTATGCAGCAGTTCCAACTGGTTATTCAACTCATCAGCAAGAAGATTATAATGACATAAAAATTGTCCTTGACTTTCTGAAATATGAGGAGCATAACTGGATCATTTGTCTGTATCCTAAAATAGTAAATTTCCTGCTAGGACAACAGAGAGGTTTCACGAAGTATCCTTGCTTTCTGTGTTTATGGGACAGTTGAGCTCGGGAGAAACACTGGACACAGAACGAGTGGCCGAAACATGAAGCTCTGGAAGTAGGGATGCAAAATATTGTGAATGAACCTGAATTTAATCAAGAAAAGATCATTTTTTCCCCCACTTCACTTGAAACTTGGCTTAATGAAGCAGTTTGTTCAAGCTTTGAATAAAGTGAATGCTTTCAACATATTATTTCTACTTTTCCTGCTTTGTCTTTTGAAAAGATAAAAGCAGGTATTTTCAATGGTCCTCAAATTTGAACCCTCATACATGATGAAGAATTTGCCAGGAAGATGAATAAGGAGGAGAAACAGCCTGGCAGTCTTTTGTGGCAGTTACAAAGAACTTCTTTGGCCACAAAAAAAATGGAACACTATGAACTTCTGGTTCAAAGGATGCTGTTGGCTTTCAGTGACATTGGATGTAACATGAGTGTTAAGATTCACTTCCTGAACAGTCACCTTGATAAGTTTCCCGAAAATCTTGGAGCTGTTAGTGATGAGCAGACTACTGCTGGAGCATCAAACGAGATTGTCCTCAACAAGTACACAAACACAAGAGCCACAAACGCAATTTTTTGCCTGAATAGAATTTAAATAAGTTTTGTGCAAATTTTATGATTAAAATAAGTGTTTTAATATGTTCTATTTTGAAATTGTAGACAAATTCTGATGCAATCATATCTTTTAATATATTAGTGTATTTACTGCATTATATAAATTATTATATTTTCACAAAGATGATGCCCAAAAAGACATTGTACTTCATTATGTTAAACTAAATATTGAAAATTTTACAATCAGATGAAAACCTAAAATTTTGAATTGCAAAAAAACTGTAGCTTACAGAGAAAAACTAATGTCAGATTTGAGATCAGCACACTCGATTTAGGTAAGAACAAGTGTTTCTGTGGATGCAACAAACATTTTGTTCCCCAGTGTTATCATTCACTTCCAAGTGTTGAACTAAATTTGCATTCTTTTCTTTTTTATTGAGATCTACTTGACATAAAACATTGTATTAGTTTCAGTTGTACAATATAATGATTTGATATTTGTATGTATTGTGAAATGATTACCACACTGAACTTGCATTCTTGAGGTAAACTCCACTTCCCTGTAATGTATTATTATTAGGTATATTCTGGATTTACATTGTTAATATTTTGTAATAGATTTTTCAATATGTTCATGAATGATATTGGTAATTTTTATTTTATTGTTCTCATCAGGTTTTGCTATGAGAGAGATAGATAGATAGATTGATTGATAACAAGTTCTGACTCTTCAAAAGCCTATTTCAGATTTCATTTAAAGAGATTTAAGTGTCTCAATGTGTTTCACCTGTATAAATTTAGACTCCATTAATTAGAAGTCACTCTTGGAATTTTTGAAAAAGATCCTCTTGTCTCTCAACAGAGGGTTCCAAACATTTTCTGAACAACTTTTCTCCTCTGCCCACCTGCTCTGTATCATTCACCTGATATACTAGCCCTTCAAGCTTTGATTGTTATTGTTACTGCCATGGAAAGCAAATAGGCACACACTCTCCCTCCAAGGAACCAACACATTTGGTCTTGACAAAGTGTGATTACATATTGTATTTATAGCTGATACTTATTTCTGACAAGTTTTTAAAAATAAATTTGCACTTGAGTTAAAACTCATAGTCATGCTGACAAAGTTGTTCATCTTAAGAAAATAAAACCTCTCTCTCCTTCCATTGATTTATTGATTGAATCTGTACTCATCACACATGCAAAGCAAAATGGCGAGGTTGAGTGACCCTTAGAAGAGCTATTTCTTGCACAGACAGTGACTATAATACTGAATATCTGGTATCATAATAGATAAGGCGCATTTTTGCTCCCTGGATAGCTGACCCTTTCCGAGTATTTTATAATACTTAGATTCCTTCTGTGGATTTGTACCTCAGGTGCCTTTTCACTCTCAGAAATCTTATCATTTCAGACTGCAGCAGAAAGGAATTAGAGGCATTGTGTTCTATTAGGAGATAGTGACTCATATTGGGTGAATGGAGAAAATTATTCTAGCTTTTTGAACAAGAAAATTTATAAGCTAGGAGACTTAGAATTCTGCTACTTGGTAGACTGAAACATATTGAAACACTTATAAACATAAAAATGTGTTTAGTATTTTCATTCTCAAAGCTTTTACAATCCTACAACAAATATATCATATTGAACCATTTGTTGTATTCTATCTACCATAAACAAGGGAGTCACAGTCTATAGTACCATCATGAGTCACAGTACTTATCTGTGCTATGTTGCTTGCAAAAGCTCTCAAGATTTTTTTTGTTGTCATTATTGACTATTTGTGTAACTTTTTCATATATAGAAATGTTGCTGGAAAATAAAAATCATATTTGAAGGCCTTTGCTCATTCTATATTTGCAATTAAGATGTTTTTAATCTTCACCAGAGATTTTTTATTTGAAAAAACTATTTTACCATGTTAACATTTGAACTCATTTTACTTTGAATTTCTCATGTATCAAATGTATCAAGAGGAGACTTAAGCTTTACTTACTTTTCTCTTCTCTACAGACCAACACCGAGACTCTCTGTCTTGTCTGGCTTCCAGTTGGGTTAGACAATGGTTGACCACCAAAGGAGGTCATTGGCTGGGAGTGAGGAGACGGAGAGCATTTTCTCTGCGCCCTTGTGCCCACCTTGCTATGATCCTGAGAGTTTCTCAGTAAGCACAGGTGCCGTCATCCTTCTGCCACAGCTCTACCTCTCTCCAACCTCTGATAACAGTGGGCTCTCTTGACATGCCAGGCCTATGAGTGGCAGTGGATCCTAGTCGCCACCCACTGACTGTTCCTTTAACCCTTCACATACTTCTGATTAGAGTAGCCACTTAGTTGAATTCTCTCCACTTAAACAGTTGGACTGTATTTTCTGTCATTTAATCAGGATGCTACTTAATAGAGCATCAGGCATGTCCCAGGAAACAAACTCTCTAATTGAGAATTTGGTATTAATTTGGTCATATAGTTAATAAACACATGGATAACCACATTCTAGGAGAGATGAAACACCGGTAATCCATAATATGCAGTGGGCATAGCAACAATTACATTTTGCTTTTTTTCTTAAGTGGGAAGCAGGGAGGTAGAGTGACAGACTCCTGCATGTGCCCTGACTGAAATCCACTCGGCAAGCCCCCTATCAGGTGATGCTCTGCCCATCTGGGGCCATTGCTCTGTTGACAACCTAGCTATTTTAATGCCTGAGGTAAAGTCATGGAACTATCAGCAGTGCCCAGGGCCAACTTGCACCAACCAAGCTATGAGGGGAAGAGAGAGAAAGGAGCGGGAGAGGGATAGAGAAGCAGATGGTCGCTTCTCCTGTGTGCCCTGACTGGAAATCAAACCTGGGACATCCATCTGCCCTGCCAACACCCTACCACTGAGCCAACTAGCCAGGGCCCATAGCAATTACTTAAAGAACATAGTGCTTTCTTCAAAGAGCAAGGTACAGCAAGATAAAGAAATTGTAATATTTGCTTGTCATCAATTGTGGTGATTACAGAGATAATGGGGTCAGATAATTGCTTCTTATTACTCTGGAAATATTACAGATTAAAAAAAAATGTGCTTTAGGAACTTGCGCCTCCAATTCAAAGTACAGGTAGAAAATCAGAAAAACTCTATGGTGACCAAGAATCTACTAACTTGTATGACTCCAGGACAGACAAGTTTGAATGTGCTGTCTCACCTTTGTCATTATCTGAGGATACTGGCCTTCCAGTGCAAAACCCTTCCATACTGCACTTAAAGAAGTTATCGCAAGAGAATAACTGTTCTCAGCAACAGCCCGTCCCATCTCTGATTCTCTCTCTCTCTCTCTCTCTCTCTCTCTCTCTCTCAGATACTCTTTATTTTCTTGAGGCATATTCCATGGTTTGTATTCCTGAATAATCCATAAAGGTAAGAGTGAGGTTTCCTTCAGGAAAAAATAAATTGAACTCACCAAAGATGCAGGACCTTGCCAACCTGCTTTGTTATAGAAGGTTGGGGAGCATGTGTAAGAATGTATTCTGAGGATGTAAAACCAAGGAGAATAAAATGTAAAGTAGGTCAGGTTCAATTCATTAATATGGATATGTCTATCCAGAATTCAAGACTGAATGTGCTGCCATTATAGAAAGCAGTATAGAAGTTCCTCAAAAATTTTAAAATGAAACTTTCTTATGACCCAGAGATTCAACTTCTAGTTATATACTCAAAGAAACTCAAAACACTAATTCAAAATAATATGTGCATCCTATGTTAATATAGAATTATTTATAATAGCTAAGAAAAAGAGGCCACTCAAGTCCCCATCAATAGAGGATTAGATAAAGAAGTGGTGGTCCATGCATACATATATATACACAATGGAATATTACTCAGCCATAACAAAGAACGTGATCTTACCATTCTCAATAGCATGGATGGACCTAGAGGATTTTATGTTAAGTGAAATAAGTCAATCAGAGAAAGACAAGTACCATACAATTTCACTTACACGTGAAATCTAAAGGACAATACAAACAAAACATAAACAGATGCATAGAGAACAGACTGGTGGTTGCCACAGGGGAGAGAAGTAGGAGACTGCTTGAAAAAGGGGAAGGGATTGAGAAGTATAGATTACAGAGTAGACATGAGATGTAAAGTACAGCATAGAGAATATTGATAATATTGTAATTATTATGTATGGTGCCTGGTGGATTCTGGAAATATACAAGGGAAACTTTGAAAAGTATATGATTGTCTAACCACTATGCTGTGCACCTGAAACTAATACAAAACAATATTGAATGTAAATAAACAAACAAAAGCAATCATTGAAAAAAAAAGATTGAGTGTGCTGCTAGACCAACTTAGAGTGGCTTTCTATATCTGCATATTAGTTACTTTAAGCATAGACATACCAGTGGCTATAGTCAATGAAATTAAGACAATAGAAGATTTCAGGTACACCAGAAAAAGAAGTCTAATACTTAGGGTGATAGGATTGATGGGGTAAATCCTTTAAAAAAGTTTTGGGTTTTTTTGTTGTTGTTGTTGTTTTTAGTAAATCCATATTTTACTTGCTCAGCCTACCCTTTTCTGCAGGAAGAACTCAGAGAACCTTACCTTGACCAAGACATTTAGAAATTCATTGCCCTTAAGGGATATGGGGGTCATTAAGGGAAACTGAACATTGAAAAATATTTTTTAAAAACTCATATAGTGAGAGTAGCACTAGCTCCAGAAAAGCTCTGAGTTGCCTATCCTCTGTAAAATGAAGACGAAGGTAGGAGATGCCAATGGCAAAATTGGTCTCTCTGGTATTGAGAACAATGGCCATTGAGAGAGGGATGAAGACTATACTTGAAGTAGACAATGAAGGACATACCTCCTCACCAAGGCTCAGCTGACCCCTGCAACTACTAACTATCCAACATTGGTTCAGTAAAAGCTAATACAGGGTCCCTCATATGGCACCATTTACCCAGTGGCCCACAGCTACATGATGTCTGATTGATTACATTTTACCACTTCTATCAAAGAAAGGGCAGGAATTTAACTTTATGGGAATATATGTGCATTCTGCATACAGGTATCCTTTTCCTGCCAGCACTATTACTTAAAATTTTCTAGAATGCCTCAATCATCACTGTGGTTTCTTCTACAACATACATATTCTCTTAACAAGGATCTTAGTTATTGTTGAAAGAAATGCAACAATAATGTCAGACTTATGAAATCTTGTTTTGCTATGTGCTCCATTACCTTGAAACATCTTAGTCAATAGAACTTGCCTACTGGAGTCAGTAATGGTCTGAGCCTTGGATAATATCCTTCGGGTTGTTGATTTACAGGATGTAGTTAATCTAGCAGAAAATGTGTGGTTCACCATGAAAGAACACTTGATTTAGGAATCAATTACTATTGCCCTTAATAATTTGCTTAATTTTTCAGAGAATTCACTAACAAAACAATAGACTAGAGGGTAAGAGGAATGAACAAATTTGGTACATTATTTCTCCCCTTATTCTTGCAGGATCATTGAGGTTTTCGCACTTACTGGGTGTGTCCCTCTACAAAGGCAAATCAAATCAGGTGCTCTGTGTTCTATAGATTCAGGTTTCACTGGGCTCTGGTAATGCCATTCCCTTCCTCCCCCTTCCTTCCTCTTCCTTTCCCTTCCCTTCCCTTTTCAAAACCAAGAATGGCAACAGCTCCTCCAGTTCCCACCTGCAAGTGGACCTTGGTACTTGACCATCCCTTGTTGGTTTACTATACAGAACTCTGCCTACATCTCTGAAATAACCTCTGAAATTAATCCTCTTTACTTAAACCCTTTGAGTGCTCCATCTGTTTCCTCACCCTGGCTGTAATTTATAGAATAAAGAATAATTTCAGTTACGTTGTGTTTATAATTTGAATTGCATATATAACCCATTGTGAGTGAACTTCAATATAGAAGAACAATAAAGCATTGCTTATACATAAAGTTATAATAAAATACTTGTGAAGTAATTTTTTGACAGAAATTATTTAACAGATAATCATGAGTGCTTTTAGATAATGCAATAAGTATTTACATCCTTTAGAATAACAGAAAACTTTAAAGTAAAAATTTTAAGAGATCATAGAAATATTGTTTCAGTTTACGCTTGTGGTGAGGTAGGTGCAGCTTTGGGGAGTCAGCCAGCTGGAGAACATATGTCAACAAACTTGGACAACCACTGGCCTGTTTCAGAGTGTAGTTGAGTCTAGACCATGCCAGGGAGGTTAGAAATTAGTGTGAAACGTATTGGAATTTAAATAGTATGAACTTTACTGTATGTTTAAAAAATGTTATCCAAGATAATGGAAAGAGTGATATTTGGTTTTCTTTCATTTTTATCTTAATTTCAGAAAAGTATACTGATAATTTAATATTTGTCACTCTTAGGAGTTCATTCTGTGAAACTATTAGGGAAAATAGATACAACTTTCTTTCACCCATTTACAAATTTGCAAAAGCACTTAAGAAACTGCCTTATCCAGCCCTGGTTGGTTGGCTCACTGGTAGAGCATAGGCCTGGCTTGTGGATGTCCCAGGTTTAATTCATGGTCAGGGCACACAAGAGAAGCGGTCAACTGCTTTTCAACTCCTCTCCTTTTTCTCTCTCACTGTCTCTCTCTTTCCCCCGCCTGTCTCTCCCCCCTCTCTCTCCTCATCCATGGCTCATTTGAGCAAATTGACCCCCAGTGCTGAGGATGGCACCATGGCCTCTCCTCAAGCGTGAGAATAGCTTGGTTGCTGAGCAATAGAGCACAGGCCCCAAACTGGCAGAGCATCGCCCCCTAGTGGGCTTTCCAGGTGTATCCTGGGCGGGCACATATGAGAATCTGTCTCTCCACCTCTCTGCCTCACTTAATTAAAAAAACAAAAACAAACAAACAAAAAAACTGCCTCATCCAACACCATCACTTGTGTCATGTGTTCTTACTGGTAGAGTTCTAAAGACAGTGAAAATAATGTTGGTTTCTCTGTCTAAAAGAAAAAGAAAATATATTAATGGATTTTGTGTGTGTGTTTTTAATTAATTGATTATTTTTTATTAATTTTAATGGAGTGACATTGATAAATCAGGATACATATGTTCAGAGAAAACATCTCGAGATTATTTTGACATTAGATTATGTCGCATACCTCTCACCCAAAGTCAAATTGTCTTCCATCACCTTCTATCTGGTTTTTTTGTGCCCCTCTCCTCCCCCCACCCCCCATCTCCTTCCCTCTAACACCCTCCCCTTACCATCACATTCTTGTCCATGTCTCTGAGTCTCATTTTTATGTCCCACATATATATGGAATCATATAGTTCTTAGTTTTTTTCTGATTTACTTATTTCACTCAGTATAAAGTTATCAAGGACAACTCATGTTATTGTAAATAATCTGATGTCATCATTTCTTATGGCTGAATAGTATTCCATAGTATATATGTACCAAAGCTTTTTAATCCACTAGTCCACTAACAGACTCTTGAGCTGTTTCCAGATCCTCGCTATTGTGAACAATGCTGCCATAAACATGGGGGTGCATTTCTCCTTTTGGAACAGTGCTATGGTGTTCTTGGGGTATATTCCTAAAAGAGAGATAGCTGGGTCAAAGGGCAGTTTGAGTTTTAATTTTTTGAGGAATCTCCATACTGTTTTCCATAGCGGCTGCACCAGTCTGCATTCCCACAGGCAGTACAGGAGAGATCCCTTTTCTCCACATCCTCGCCAGCACTTATTCTGTGTTGTTTTGTTGATGAGCGCCATTCTGACTGATGTGAGGTGATATCTCATTGTGGTTTAAATTTGCATTTCTCCAATGAGTAGTGATGTTGAGCATTTTTTTCATATGTCTATTGGCCATCTGTATGTCTTCTTTGGAGAAGTGTCTATACATATCTTTTGCCCATTTTATGATTGGATTGTTTATCTTCCTGGTGTTGAGTTTTACAAGTTCTATATAAATTTTTGTTATTAAAACCTTATCAGACGTATTGTCGAATATGTTCTCCCATTGTGTAGTTTGTCTTTTTATTCTGTTCTTATTGTCTTTAGCTGGGCAAAAGCTTTTAAGTTTGATATAGTCCCATTTGTTTATCCGATCTTTTATTTCACTTGCCCGTGGAGATAAATTGGTAAATATATTGCTGTGAGAAATGTCAGAGAGCTTACTGCCTATGTTTTTTTTTTTCTAAGATGCTAATGGTTTTACAACTTATATTTAAGTCTTTTATTCATTTTGAGTTTCTTTTTGTGAATGGTGTAAGTTGGTGGTCTAGTTTCATTTTTTTGCAGGTAGATGTTCAATTTTCCCAACACCATTTAATAAAGAAGCTGTCCTTACTCCATTGTATGCTCTTACCTCCTTTGTCAAATATCAGTTGTCCATAAAGCTGTGGGTTTATTTCTGGGTTCTCTGTTCTGTTTCATTGATCTATATGCCTGTTCTTATGCCAGTACCAGGCTGTTTTGAGTACAATGGCCTTGTAATATTTTTTTTTTCAGAGACAGATAGAGAATCAGAGAGAGGGTTAGACAGGGACAGACAGACAGGAATGGAGAGATGAAAAGCATCAATCATTAGTTTTTCATTGCGCATTGCAACACCTTAGTTGTTTCTTGATTGCTTTCTCATATGTGCCTTGACCGCGGGCCTTCAGCAGACCAAGTAACCCCTTGCTGGAGCCAGCAACCTTGGGTCCAAGCTGGTGAGCTATTACTCAAACCAGATGAGCCCGCACTCAAGCTGGCGATCTCGGAATCTTGAACCTGGGTCCTCGGCATCCCAGTCCAATGCTCTATCCACTGCACCACCGCCTGTAGTATATCTTGATATCGGGAAGTGTGATACCTCCAGCTTTATTCTTCCTTTTTAAGATTGCTGAGGCTATTCGTGTTCTTTTTAGGTTCCATATAAATTTTTGGAATATGTGTTCTATATCTTTGAAGTATGTCATTGGTATTTTAATTGGTATTGCACTGAATTTATAAATTGCTTTGGGTAATATAGACATTTTAATGATGTTTATTCTTTCTAACCATGGGCAGGATATATGCTTCCACTTGTTTGTATTTTCCTTGATTTCTTTTATCAATGTTTTATACTTTTCTGAGTACAAGTCTTTAATCTCCTTGGTTAAATTTACTCCTAGGTACACTATTTTTTTGTTGCAAAAAATAGTGAAGGGGATTGTTTCCTTAATTTCTCTTTCTAACAGTTCATTGTTGGTGTATAAAAATGCCTCTAATTTCTGAGTATTAAGTTGGTATCCTGCCACCTTGCTGACTTCATTTATCAGTCCAGTACTTTTTTGACTGAGACTTTAGGGTTTTCTATATACAATATTATATCCTCTGCAAATAATGATAGTTTCACTTCTTCTTTTCCAATTTGGATGCCTTTGTTTCCTCTTCCTGTCTGAATGCTGTGGCTAGGACATCCAAGACTATGTTGAATAAGAGTGGTGAAAGGGGGCACCCCGGCCTAGTTCCTGATCTTAAGAGTGTTGCTTTTAATTTTTGCCCATTGATTATGATGTTGGCTGTGGGTTTGTCATAGATGGCCTTTATCATGTGGAGGTATGTTCCCTGTATTCCCACTTTGCTGAGAGTTTTGATCATGAATGGGTGTTGGATTTTATCAAATGCTTTTTCTGCATCTATTGAAATTATCATGTTTTTTTTCTCTTTCCTTTTGTTTATGTGATGACTCACATTGATTGATTTGCAAATATTGCACCAGCCTTGCCTTCCCAGAATAAATCCCATTTGATCATGGTCTATAATTTTTTATATATATTGCTGGATGCGTTTTACTAATATTGTCTTGAGGATTTTAGCATCTATATTCATCAAGGATATTGGCCTATAATTTTCTTTCTTTGAATTCCTTTGCCTGGTTTTGGAATCAGAATTATGCTCGCCTCATAAAAGGAGCTTGGAAGTCTTCCTTCCTCTTGAATTTTTTGAAATAGCTTACGAAGGATAGGAATTAGTTCTTTGAATATTTGATAGAATTCACTTTTGAAGCCATCAGGCCCAGGACTTCTCTTTTTTGGGAGTTTTTTTTTTTTTAATTTTTCTGAAGCTGGAAATAGGGAGAGACAGTTAGACAGACTCCCGCATGCGCCCGACCGGGATCCACCCGGCACGCCCACCAGGGGTGACGCTCTGCCCACCAGGGGGCAATGCTCTGCCCCTCAGGGGTGTCGCTCTGCCGTGACCAGAGCCACTCTAGTGCCTGGGGCAGAGGCCAAGGAGCCATCCCCAGTGCCTGGGCCATCTTTGCTCCAATGGAGCTTTGGCTGCAGGAGGGGAAGAGAGAGACAGAGAGGAAGGAGGGGGGGATGGAGAAGCAAATGGGTGCTTCTCCTATATGCCCTGGCAGGGAATCGAACCCGAGTCCTCTGCACGGCAGGCCGACACTCTACCGCTGAGCCAACCGGCCAGGGCTCTTTTTTGGGAGTTTTTGATAACTGTTTCGATCTCATTTGTTGTAATCGGTAGTTTAGGTTTTCTGATTCTTTCAGATTGATTTTTGGAAGATTGTATATGTTTCAAGAAATTTGTCCATTTTATTTAGGTTGTCTAGTTTTTGACATACAGTTTTTCATAGTATTTTCTTACAATATTTTGGATTTCTGTTGTGTCAGTTGTTATTTTTCCACTCTCATTTCTAATTTTATTTATTTGAGTCCTCTCTCTTTTTTTCTTGGTGAGTCTAATTAAAGGTTCATCAATCTTGTTTACCTTTTCAAAGGACCAGCTCCTAGATTCATCGATCCTCTGTATTGTTTCTTTAGCCTTATGTCATTTATTTCCACTCTGATCTTTATTATTTCTTTCCTTCTACTATATCAGGGCTTTACTTGCTGGGTTTTTTTTCTAGTTCTTTTAGATGCAGGGTTAAGTTGTTTATTTGAACTTTTTCTAGCTTCTTAAAGTATGACTGTAGTGCTATGAACTTTCCTCTCAGTACCGCTTTTGCTGTGTCCCATAAATTTTGAGTTGTTGCATGCTCTTATCATTTGTTTCTAAGAAATGTTTTATTTCTTTGATCTCATTGTTAGTCCATTCATTATTTAACAACCTGCTATTTAGTTTCCATGTGTTTGAGAATTTTTGAGTTTATCTGTTGTGATCAATTTCTAGTTTCATGCCATTGTGATCGGAGAAAATGCTTGATATGATTTCAATCTTCTTAAATTTGTTGAGACCACTTTTCTGCCCTAACATGTGGTCTATCCTAGATAATGTACCATTAGCACTTGAAAAGAATGTAAATTCTGCTGCTTTAGGGTGAAAGGTTCTAAAGATATCTAATAAATCAAGTTGATCTAGTGTGTCCTTTAAATCTGATGTTTCTTTGTTAATTTTCTTCTTGAGGATCTATCTAGTGATGTTAGTGAGGTATTCAAATCCCCTACAATTATGTATTGCTGTTGATCTCATCCTTTATATCCATCAAAGTCTGCTTTATATATTTAGGTGTGTAGATATTTATAATGGTTATATCTTCCTGTTGGATTGCTCCCTTTATCATTATATAGTGACCTTCTTTATATTTTACTATAACTATTGTTTTAAAGTCCATTTAGTCTGATATAAGTATTGCTCCCTTAGCTTTTTTTTCATTTCCATTTGCAGGAAATATTTTTTCCATCCTTTTATCTTTAGTATGTGCATCTTTTGTTTTAATGTGTGTCTCTTGTAGACAGCATATGTATGGGTCTTGTTTTCTTATCCACTCAGCTACCCTATGTGTTTTGATTGGTTCATTTAATCCATTTACATTTAAGGTTATTTATTGATATGTAGTTATTTATTGCCATTTTATTCTTTACAGCTGCCTTCCTCTTTTGCTATATTCTTTTCCCACTTTGATCTGTTTACAACAGGCCCCTTAACATTTCTTGCAGCATTGGTTTGGTTATAATGAATTTCTTTAGTTTTTTTTTTGTCTGGGAAGCTTTTTATTTCTCCTTCAATTTTAAATGATAGCCTTGGTTGTAGGTTCTTGTTCTGCATTTGAATATTTATTGCCATTCCCTTCTGGCCTCAAGTGTTTCTGTTGAGAAGTTGAAAGTTATCATTATGGGGGCTCCTTTGTAGGTGATAGCCTTTTTTTCTCTAGCAGCTTTTAATATTTTCTCTTTATTACTTAGCTTCGGTATTTTAATTATGATGTTTCTTGGTGTAAATTTCTTCAGGTTTCTCTTTAATGGAGTTCTCTGTACTTCTTGTACTTGTGAGAGGTTTTCCTGCATTAATTTAGGAAAGTTTTCAGCTATGATATGATTGAACAAAGTCTCTATCCCTTGTTCTTTCTCTTCTTCTTCAGGAATCCCTTGATGCAAATGTTATTTCTTTTCATATTGTCACAGAGCTCTCTTAGCGTTTCCTCAGACTTTTTGAGTCTTTTCTTTTTTCTGTACTGTATCCATGCCTTTTTTCAACTTGTCCTCCAACTGCTGATTCAATCCTCAGCTTCATTCATCCTGCTTTTAATTTCTTCCATTGTGTTCTTCATTTCTGATGTTGTATTTGTCATTTCCAACTGATACTTTTTTAATATTTCAATGTCCTTCTTTATACTTGCTATTTATTTTTTAGGTGTTTGGAATGACCATCTATTGTTGTTCTAAGATCCCTAAGCATTCTAACAATCATTATAAACTCTGCATCCAGTAGTGTGGTTATTTTCATATCACTCAGTTCATTTCTTGGAGGTTTCTCTTGTGGTTTCATTTGGATTGAACTTCTCTGTCATCTCATTATATCTGTGTGTTTGGGTGTATTGTTTGTAGAGCTTGTTGAGTCTAGGCTTGATGTTGTCTGCCTCCAATTTTCAGTTGTGTTATTTCTAGGTCTTCTTGGGTTGGCATCAGCTGTTATTTGTAATCCACTGTTGGATTTGGCTTTTCTAGTAGAGATGCTTTGAAGTCTTGATTTGTTTGTTTTCTTCTCAGTTTTCTTAACATGTGGTAGTCTTGTTTACTGATCTTAGCAGGGGGCTTATTTGAAACTATATCCAGGAATGCAGGTGATTATACCCTGAGACTCTGAAGGCCTGATCTGTCAGTTACCCTCTCTGTGGGTAGGGTATTTTCTCCACTTCAGTAGGGGGAGACGTATCTCAGATTTCCATGAAGACCTGAATTACTGCCCCTCCTTTACACTTTTTGTTTTAAACTGTGTCTTGTTCGCTGATTGGAGCTGGAGAGATGTTTGGATATGGGTCACCCAGAACCACTTTAGTCTTGTATTGTGTGGAAGTATCAACCCCTCCCCCAGCTATGGCCACCTCCAGCACTGAATGAGTCAGCTTCTCATTCATTCCTTTGCCCTTCACCCTCTGTCTCTCTCTCCCTTTTTCTTTTGGAAGATTAGCCAGCCTTTTCAACACACCTTGTTCCCAGGTCCCCAGGCAAGTGGTTGTGAGCAATATTTTCTACTCCTTTACTTGGAGTGAGAGCCCTTCTTGGCTCTCAGCTTCACACCCCCCCCCCGTTTTTGTAAGCTGGGGAGACTCATCACTCCTTGGCGCTCCCTACCAGGCTTGATGTGGTTTTTTCTTTTGTGTGTGTGTTTTTTAATGATACACTGTGAAAGATACATTATCTTTTTCTATAAGCTAAAGGCATTTGAAATAGAGAATTATTGTGTAATCTATGAGAATTATTTCTTTTCTAAGTAAGGAAGGAAAACCTAAGGTATATCAGAATCATGTTTCCCATAACAACCAGATGTTAAATTACTGTTGCTGCATGATTTATTGAGAATTTCATGAAGAAAGATAATGAAGAAATTTCCTTGAGCTCTGCTTTCACTATTAAAAATTCTTCAACCAGTAGTATAATATGAAGTATGTCCTCCAACTCTTCTTCCAGAAGGTAGCCATGTTTTTTTTTATTTTAAAAAATTATTGATTGATTTTAGAGAGAGAGAAACATGATTTGTTGTTCCATTTATTCATTCATTCATTGGTTGATTCTTGTATGTGTTCTGACCAGGGATTGAACCCACGACCTTGGTGTGTTGGGGTGATGCTATAAACAACTAATCTATCTGACTAGGAAATAAAGTCTTTGTGTTCTTAAGGTTTGAGTATTTCTTTCCTTAGAGACTTATTTTTTATATTTCCTACAGCCTGTATCTGTACATCCACATTTTTTTAGAGAGGTTGTAAGCCCTATGCTTGTGTTAAAAGGCTTGGGAAGGAAATTAGCATGGCCTCTGAGTGTTCCCCAATGAATAAGAATCACACAAGCTTGTAATACATGGAGAAGTATGTATACTTCCACTTTTGTCTCACCCCATGCTAAAAAATCAAAGAATCTCAGAAGAAAGGACAGGCAGAGCAACACAGACTTCATAAGCCTAGACTGGGCCTGAAGGCTGAGGATAGGGATGGCAGAATAAGGGTATGTGTCATCTCACACAAAGTAGTAAAACTCCAATTGTTGAATTTGTATCCTCTTAGCCACAGTAATTTTAGCTGGCATTCCAGATAAGTTTTCAACATAAAAGACAAAGAAATATGGTAAAGCAAAAGGAGAAGATATTCTTACATCCACATCAAAGATTACACATTTCTGAACTTTTCCTGAATATTAGAAGAGCCCCATCCTAAATATTTATCAAGATTATGCTTGTTTAAACTTATTCCCTAATGATAAACAATGCAGCATATATTTTTAAAACTTCTTAAATTTAGAAATAATTAAGTAGCCTTGTAATTGTTGAAAATATAAAACTATACAATAACACAGATCTAATTCCATGCATGAAGGTAATGAAAGTTCACCTATTGTCTAAATAATGCAGTTTCTGAAGGAAGTAAACAAGTCATGAGGACTATGTGTGACTAACAGATGAAAGCCCAAACAAAGGACATTTCATTCACTTAAAGGAAAATGAATCAAACAACATCAATATCAAAGTTAAATGGTAAAAGATAAAAGAACTCCATTTTGCAAAATGTGGCAAATAGGATCTTGAGAGCAGTGGTTCTCAAAGTTTCATGTATATGTGAATTACCAGGGAAGGTTTTTAAAATGAACTGTGGTGACTCAGTAGCTGTAGGATGGGGTACAACATCCTGCATTTCTTCTGACAAACTTCCAGGTGCTGCAACATGCTGATCTATAGAGTAATGAGTCTAGATAACAATACTCTGATTATATTTGACTAGAAAATGAGCAAGCTATAGTCACATTAGCAGATTTCAACCATAAAGACATCAGATAGATGTATTCTGCAGCTGAAGACAAGTCAGCTGATATATTTGTAATCCACCTTAAAAGTTTTCCCTCAGAAAGTAAAGAAAGTAATAATGATCCCTTATGGAAGACTGGTAGCAAGATCCAAAAATAACTTCCACAGACTAATAATAAACAAGAGAATATATCAGAGGATTAGATAAACATTTTTTTTTATTTATATGGAAAGTATCATGTTGAAGTAATCTTACTACCAGAAATTCAGAAAAGAAAGGATATGGTCCCAGTAGTAGACCAAATATTTAACATGATAGTATGAGTTCATTGTTAAACCAAAGACAATGCTATGATATAGATGCTATGGGATGTTTGATATAACATTAATAGGAACATTAAAGTGTAACATGTAGAACAAAAGTGTAACATGTAGAACAAAAATTTTCATTGTGTTCTGTACTAGTTAACACACTTATTATAATTTATTATTACATCTGGTAGCCAGAAATTAGAGTTATCAACAAAATGTTGTACATTCTGAAAAAAATAGAGCAGTATTTTAAAGTAGCTGAAAAACAAATGAACTCAAATGTTTCCAAGTCACTCAGCCTGTGGTATCATCCTTTGATGATCTAATAAACTGACTCAAGCTTTAATTCTCGGGAGTAAAAGACCCATTAAAATTCCTCAGGTTTTGAGTTTTCCTCAGGGACTTTTATTTCTCTGGTTATCTCTTATTCCAAATGTTTGCTCTTTTCCTGAATTATAAATTCCAAAATCTGGCTTGTTTTGTGAGGTTCTTATCCTATTTTAATAACACTTTGCTTCATGCCTGGTCAACACCCCTTCTTCCTAATTCCCCAAAGCACCATTAACATAGGCTGTTTAATACAATGACCTCTTTTTCTCAGGGATTAAGGATAACTCAGTGTTCAAAACACTTAAAAATGTATGTTGCTCTCTCCCTTCAGACATCTTAAAACAGGGAAAATAATTAAATGACTAAGTGAAGTCCAACAAAGCACAGATTCCCATCTGATTATTTCTTTGATTTTTGTTTTAGATTAATTTGCTTTTGAAGAGATAATCCAAGCATTGTGATATAATTTAAAGATGAACAAGGATATAATATGAAGAGAAGTTCTTCCCACTCCATTTCCCAGATGCCTTCAATCCTTTTTCCAGAGGCAACCCACGTTATCTTTCTATTGCGTATTTTCCCACAGAAAATTGAGACTTAAGGATGCTGAAAAATAATAATCTAAAGTTATGTTTTTTGTAATGCATTTCTTTGAAGTTTACTCCAAGTACATTCTTAACATTTTTCTTGTCCAGTAAGATGCTGGTAAAAGGCTAGCCTTGAAAACAACTGAATTTCCAGTTGATCTAAGTGTTCAAGTGTTATTTTGCCATTCTCCACACAAGAAATGTATCATTTGTCATTTCATATGTTTCAGCATTCAGTCTTTTTCAATATGTTACTTGAAATAAAGTATATGAAAAGATTTGGCCTCACTTAGATATGTAGTTAGAAAAGAGAGGAACTTGTGAAGCTCCTAAAAGGATATGAGACACCCTCACAGTTTCTCAAACCATACTCTGAGAATTACTGCTCTAAGAATCTATATTCAAATCTCACCAACATTTGATTCTGAATTAACTGAATCCAGACTTATAGATCAGGAACTAAAAATTTATTTTATGTGCATTCAGATAAATATCTGTTTTCAACATAAACTTCTAACGATAATAATAAATGAGTACTATATAACTTTGAGATACCTTTAGATAATTATGTAAATAGATAGTAAAATAGTTTGTGTTAATGAGTAGCAGCTTTTCTAGGTCTGTGACAACAAACCATGAACTAATACCTTTCTTTCATATTGATAACATGTGCATGTGAGTGCGTGTGCGTGCGTGTGCATGTGTGTGTGTTTTAGATACTCATGAGGTGCCTTTAGTGGGAAATTTTCCTGTTAAACCTAGGCAATATGACTCAATGTTTTTTAATTTAAATGACCTCATACTGTTTCTATTCAGAAAATGCCCAAGAAAGGGGGTAGCAAGATAGCAATGAAGTAAGTGGATGTTCCAATTCCCACCTTGCAGAACCAAAGTGGATTACAACTTAATTTTAAAAACAATCATCTTGAAAAACCAACTTTGAACTAAACTAGGAGGATTCTATAACCAAGGAACACTGAAGAAGCCACACAGAGACTTGTAGGAAAGGCAGAGATGTGGAAGTGGCTGCTCCACTCCCAGGAGCAAGTAGTGGCTGGGAGAAACTCTTGTGGCAGGGTGGGTTGCCTGGAGAGTTGTGGGTCCTCAGCCCCAGGACCAGAGCTCCAGCCTAGAGCCTGAGAGCCTAGAAGAGGCATCTGGACAGTATTTAGCTGAGAAAAGAGCTGGGATACTGTTTGTGAGAAAGAGAACTCTCAGACCAAGGCTCCATCTTAAAGGGACTGTGCAGAAAACCTCACTCACAGTCACTCCCCCAGGGCTCCAGGAGCAGAGATTGCTGAAAAGACTGGAGTTGTGAGAGGAGAGTGTTGTAATCTTGGAGGCAAAGGGAGAGACACTTTGAGGAATGGCCACCTTAACTTCTGGGGCAGAGTCACTCCCCAAATCTAAAGTGACTATTTTTCCTGGGAACAGCATCACCAGCAAAGGAAAGAAATTAGCCTATCCTGGAGGCTCTTCTGCTCTAGTCAAAGCAAGGAGGCACTTAGAAGCAGGAGCATATCAGAGAAACAGGTAGTGAGTGCTGAGGTCTGAGCCACACTGCCTCCCCATGCTGCTGAGTACTCATTGGAGGGTGGGCGGGCCAGCCACTGGTGGTGTGGCTGCAGGGGCCGGGGCAGCCAGAGCGAATGCATGCAAGACCGCCCGTGGCTGCAGTGGTGGGGGCCGGGGCCATCCGAGTGCACACGCAAGCCTATCCAGAGCAACAGAGGCCCGTGTGGTTGCAGCTGAAGACCGAGCATGCTTGTGCAAGCCTGCCTGTGGCAGCAGAAACCAGGGAGGTTGCGGCTGCAGCCTGAGTACTTTAACAAGCCCACCCACGGTGGCAGAATCCACGGTGGCAGATCCACAATGATCACGGCAGCGGCAGCCAGAGCATGTACATACAAGTCTGCCAGTGATGGCAGAAGCTGGGGGAGCTATGGCAGCAGGCTGGCACAGACAACGACTGAGCTCAAATGCCCGAGATGGCGGCAGTGGTGGCGACTGGCCGGTGGACACACCACACATAGGGAACACATTGGCCACACCCACTGAATTCCCATGGCACACCATTCTGAGGATTGAAAAAGAAGAAAAACATTAAAAAAAAGAGAAAAAAATGTCTGGATACAATGACACTTGAGGCTAAGGGGCAAGCCACATGCAATACCATACTTAATCTCTCAATTACAGTACTGAGCCCAACAAATAGCCAGCAATAAGAGGCAGCAGAAAGGAGATCTCAGGGGTACTTGAACTTTTAAATGGACTTCCCCCAGGCCAAGAGTAGATAAAGGCTAACCTAGGAGTGCAGCTGATATTTACAACAGCACCTGGGCCCAGCAGAGGCAGCCACAAGATCTGGATCGACTATAGCTCTAAAAAGGTTGATAAGAGCCAGTCGTAGGCAGTGACCCTCACTGATCTATGGAAGGCTCTGGCCAAAGAGGTCCAGGGCAGGCACATCCAGTGCCTAGATATGGAGAGCATCAGTTCAGGACCTAACAACCCTTGTTAAAGTGGTATCTTAAGGGAGGGCTCCTCACACCTGACCCAGCTTAGACATATAAAACACTGACACAAATAGCAAAAAGTACAGTGACAGCAGACAAGTTCCCCACAGCGATTACGAACAATAGCTGATGCCAACCCCCCAAAATATAAAAACAACACAACTGGAAATTTGAGGCAGACAATACCAACCCTACATTCAGCTAGCTACACAAACAACACACCCAAAGGAGGAGTCTATACACAGACAAAATGGTAAGACAGAGAAAAGGAATCCAAATGAATCAGCAAGAGAAATTCCCAGAAAAAGAACTGACTGAGATGGAAATAACAAAATTACCAGATGCAGAGTTTAAAATAATGATTGTTAGGATTCTCAAGGATCTTAGACAACAATAGATGGACATAATGAACTCCTAAATAAAGAGATAGGAAACATCAAAAAGGACACTGAACTCATAAGAAAGAACCAGTCAGAAATGACAAATACAATATTAGAAATGAAAACTACACTAGAAGGAATTAAAAGTATGCTGAATAAAGCAGAGGACTGAATCAGCAATTTAGAGGACAAGATAAACAAAAGCACAAAAGCAGAGCAGCAAAAAAAAAAAAAAAGAGGCTCAAAAAATCTGAGGAACCTCTAAGAGAGCTCTGTGACAACATGAAGACAAAACAACATCACATCATAGAGGTTCCTGAAGGAGAAGAGAAAGAACAAGGGATAGAGAACCTGTTTGAAAAAAATCATAGCTGAAAACTTCCCTAAACTGATGAAGGAAAAAGTCACACAAGTTCAAGAAGCACAGAAAGTCCCATTAAAGAGGAACCCACAGAGGCCTACACCAAGACATATCATAATTAAAATGCCAAAATGCCAAAATTAAGGAATAAAGAAAGAATATTAAAAGCTGCAAGAGGAAAGCAGTCAATTACCTACAGAGGAGCCTCCATAAGAATAACATCTAACTTTTCAACAGAAACACTTGAAGCCAGAAGGGAATGGCAAGAAATATTCAAAGTAATGCAGAACAAGAGCCTCCAACCAAGACCTCTTTATCCAGCAATGATAACATTTAAAATTGAAAGAGAAATAAAAAGCTTCCCAGACAAGAAAAACCAACAAAACACTCAAGAAATTCATTACAACCAAACCAATGCTGCAAAAAATGTTAAGGGGCCTGTTGTAAACAGAACAAAGGGAAAAAATATATAGAAAAAGAAGAATATAGATTTAAAGAATAAAATGGCAATAGACAACTACATATCAATAATTACCTTAAATGTAAATGGATTAAATGATCCAATTAAAAGACATAGGGTAGCTGCGTGGATAAGAAAACAGGACTCATATATATGCTGTCTACAAGAGACACACCTCAAAACAAAAAAGATACACAGACTGAAAGTAATAGGATGGAAAAATAATATTTCAAATGGAAATAAAAATAAAAAGCTGTGGTAGCAATAATTTTATCTGACAAAATGGACTTTAAAACAAAGATAGGGTATAAAGAAGATCACTACATAATGATAAAGGGAGCAATCTTACAAGAAGATATAACCATTTTAAATATCTATGTGCCTAATACAGGAACACCTAAATTTATAAAGCAGATTTTGATAGACATAAAGAGAGAGATCAACAACAATACTGTAATAGTAGGGGATTTTAATACCCCACTAATATCAATGGATAGATCCTCAAGAAAGAAAATTTACAAACAGCAGCTTTGAAGGACACACTAGATCAGTGGTAGTCAACCTGGTCCCTACCGCCCATTAGTGGGAATTCCAGCTTTTATGGTGGGCGGTAGCAGACCAACCAAAGTATAAATAAAAAGATAGATTTAACTATAGTAAGTTGTTTAATAAAGATTTATTCTACTAAACTTAGCAAAAATCTGACATAAAGTACTTGGTAAGTAATTATTATTATATGCTTTAACTTTCTGTAACTCTGTTTTATAAATTTTATAAATTAAAGTTACTTCCCTACTTTATAAATCACCATTACTGTGGAACTGGTGGGCAGTTAGAAAATTTTACTACTAACAGAGATACAAAAGTGGGCAGCAGGTATAAAAAGGTTGACTACCTCTGCACTAGATCAACTGGATTTAATAGATAACTTCAGAACCTTTCACCCTAAAGCAGCAGAATATACATTCTTTTCAAGTGCTCACGGTACATTCTCTAGGATAGACCACACACTAGGACACAAAATGAGTCTCAATAAATTTTAGAGGATTGAAATCATATCAAGCATCTTCTCTGATCACAGTGGCATAAAACTAGAAATCAACTAAAAGAGAAAAACTGAAAAACATTCAAACACTTGGAAATTAAATAGCATGTTATTAAATAACGAATGGGTTAACAATGAGATCAACAAAGACATAAAAAATTTTCTTGAAGCAAATAAAAATGGACATAAAACAACTCAAAATTTATTGGACACAGCAAAAGCAGTCATGAGAGGGAAGTTCATAGAATTACAGGCATACCTTAAGAAGAAAGAAAAAGCAAAGTAAACAACCTAACCCTACATCCAGGAAGGCAAACCTTTTTATAAAAACCGCCCACTTTTGCAGTGCTGGTCAACCTGGTCCCTCTTGCAAACTAGTGGACATTCCAGCTTTTATGGTGGACCAATCGCAGCACTGTTCGGTTGCTCCACTACTTTGTCCACTATGAAAGCTGAAATGTCCACTAGTGGGCAAGAGGGACCAGGTTGACCAGCACTGCAAAAGTGGGTGATTTTATAAAAAGGTTCGCCATCACAGCCCTACATCTGAAAGAACTAGAAAAAGAACAACAAAGAAAGCCCAGAAGACATAGAATGAAGGAAATAGTAAAGATTAGAGTGTAAATAAATGCCATAGAGGCTAAAAAAAAAATCAATACAGAGGATCAATGAGGAGGACAGCCAGTCCTGAAGGGAAGGGGTGAGGACATTGGGGGGAGAGGACAAAGGGGATGTCAAGGGGAACATGGGGTGGAGGGAGGTATATGCGGTGGGACACTTGAATCTATGTAAGCACAATAAATTAAAATCAATTAAAAAAAAGAAAACTTAAAAAAATGCCCAAGAAGGTTTGGTAGGCAGAACAGAGATATTAAAACAATATATATGTAATAGATATATGCAGGTCAATACAAAGTTGAAAAAGTAAACTGTAATTACTTTCATCAAAAATACTTACTTTTAAGAATTTACTAATGCTGATTATATGTCTATTTTTTTATCTATAAGTATGGCACCAAAGATTAATTTTTGTAATCAATTATATATATAATAATTTCATATTAATTTATTTAACAATTATCCGTTGAGCAGGTTATATAACAGACATTATAATGGGTTCTGGGATAAAACAATAAGGAAGAAAAAGTACCAGGCTTTATTGGGAATAATATTCGAGGCCCTGGCTGGTTGGTCTAGTGATAAATCATCAGGTGGGCATGTGGACATTCCAGGTTCTATCCCTGGTCACATTCTAGTGGGATAAAAAGATAATAAATGATAAAATAATAATAAAATAGTGCTGAAATTAAATACCATTTTACACTTACTATTTGACAAATATTAATTAATTCTGAGGACACTATTAAAGATTATGTAGTTTTAAAGAATATCTTAAATATGGCTGGTAAGAATGTAAATCGGAAGACAATTTACTTTTGTTTTATAAAGTTGAACAGAAACTAAGACCCAGTACTTCTATTCCTAGCTACATACTTAAGAGAAACTCTTGTACATTAGCATCAGGAGATAAGTATACAAAAATGTGTGTGGCAACACTATGGAAAGTAGCAGAAAACTGGAACATACTATAGTCAGTAAAAGAGGGGGAGATGGTCTATTACAGCGGAGGAAACAACTGCAGAGCCTGCATCAACATAACGACACCTTACGTTGTACTTGGGTGTGAGAAGTATGCCACAGAGATAACATTCTGCATAAAGACTTTGTGTAAAATTTAAACAATGTTAATTTAAAAATACTCTGAAGTGCTCACATGTGTGTGTATGTGTGCATGTGTGTGATTAAGCAAAAAGAATGCTAAGCACAGAATTAAGGATAGTGGTTAGCTCTCTTTGAAGAGGGCAGGAGGTTGGATTAGTGGAATATATCTTTAATGTTTTAGATCAATGGATTGGATGTTGGCTTCAGGATGATTAATTTGAATAGGTCAAAATTAGCATCATTTCTTACATAAGCCTTTTAACAAGTTAAAGATAACAGTTATTATCCTAAAGCTGATAAAAAAAAACTATTTACAAAGAACACCATCAATGTAGCATCAATTAGAATAATTCTTTTTAAAGTCATGAACAAGACAAAAAAGTTGCTATATTGGCTATAATTCAATTATATTATAAGATTAAAATCAATTTCATCAGTCAGAGAGGACAAATAAGGAATGTTTTTTAAAAAAATTGTCATTACTTGAATATACTTGTTTATTAAGAAATATTTGTGTTCTATTAAAAAACTACTATAATCAGTAAGACATCTGATTTTAAAATATATCTAGAAAGAAAGGTGTGAAGAAAAAGTGAGTGAATCTTGCAAATTTCTGTAATAGAATCTATATTGGAAATATAGAAATGGAATAGTCAAGTACACACAGGAGTGGGTAAAAGTAGGTTTACAGTTGTGGATACAGAAAATATAGTTTATTCTTTTTTTTTTCAGGGACAGAGAGAGAGTCAGAGAGAGGGACAGATAGGCACAGATAGACAGGAACGGAGAGAGATGAGAAGCATCAATCATCAGTTTTTCGTTGCAACACCTTAGTTCATTGATTGCTTTCTCATATGTGCCTTGACCGTGGGTCTTCAGCAGACTGAGTAAACCCCTTGCTTGAGCCATTGACCTTGGGTCCACACTGGTGAGCTTTTTGCTTAAGCCAGATGAGCCCGCGCTCAAGCTGGCGACCTCAGGGTCTCGAACCTTGGTCCCCCGCGTCCCAGACCAATGCTCTATCCATTGCACCACCACCTGGTCAGGCATATAGTTTATTCTTGTGTTATTACTTATTAATTATTGTATTATTTATTTTTATTACAACTGTAAACCTACTTTTGCTAACCCCCATTAATCTTTTTTTTAAATTTTCTTTAGGCATTAACATTTTTAAAAGATTTTATTTATTCATTTTAGAGAAGGAGGGGAGAGAGAGAGAGAGAGAGATAGAAATAGATAGAAAGAGAAGGGGGAGAAGCAGGAAGCATCAATTCCCATATGTGCTTTAATTAGGCAAGCCCAGGGTTTTGAACTGGCATCTTCAGTGTTCTAGGTCAACACTTTATTCACTGCGCCACCACAGGTCAGGCTGCATTAACATTTATTTTTAGAAATTATTCCATTCTATGAAAACCTACCTGAAGTATATTAACAAAAAGAAAGAAAAAGAAAAGAAAAACAAAGAAAATAAACAAAACCCTGAAAGTTGGACATCTATATCACCTTTGTCAGTGAAAATAATAATACCTTCTTCACAGATTCCCTGCCAACACCTTTTCCTTTATGTGTGGGCATACCAAGCTATTTCTCAAGTTGGTGTTATTTTAGCCATTTAGTTGCCCAAGACTGAATTGAATGCACCAACCCACACACACGCACACACAAATGTTTGCACACTTTGTAACTTGAAGTATTTAATAATAGTTATTACTATTCAGAGTGAAAGACAAATGCTTTATCTTTTCATTTAATATTCTAATAACATTGCCAAAAAACTTTTTAAGGTTCTTTCTTAAACTACTCACAATCTTTGGTTCCCATCCTACCAGATATTTTTTAGATTTCAAAAAACTTAAATATTTTCACCATCATAGTTTTTTTCTATTTTTTAATTTTAATTTTCAATTACTGTGTACAGTCAATATTACTATATATTAGTTTTAAATGTACATCATGGTGGTTAGAAAACCATGTACTTTATAAAGTGTTCCCCCAGTATTTCAAGTACCCACCTGACCACATTCATAATTATCACAATATTATTGGTAACATTCCCTATGCTGTAATCTACATCTCTGTGACATTTCTGTGACTACCATTTTGCACTTCTTAATCCTTTCACCTCTTTGACCCAGCTTCCCAAACCCCATCCCCTCTGACAACTGTCTGTTCTCTGTATTTTTTCAAAAGTGGGAGCGAGCAGAGATTACTAGGGAATGGCAATGAAGAACAAGAATGAAACAAAATCCACCAATGGTCCTAGGTTTGAAAATAAACAAAACGACACTGATAAATATAACACAAAACAACACCCACATGAGAGGGATTCTGAGAAAGCAAGATCTTCATAACTATGTTCACAGTGTTCTTCAATATGAACCTTTAGGTAGGAGGAAGGACAAATGTTCTGCCGGACTTGAAGCATCATGACAATTTCACATCCCTGATCTCTGTTCACTGAAGTCCAGGACTGATCTCCAGTCATTGCGGTAGACATTCCTGCAAAGAGTTTTAGCACCATGGGCTGTGAGTCTTTCAGAGCCAAAATGGTGTTCTGGATCAGGGAAAAGATTGACCATTTGGACTTTTGTTTATGATAGACTGTATAGACAGAGAGGGTAGCTAACGTTTTAAGAAATTGGAGCTGTGTGAGTCAGATCCAGAGGCTCTGCAGAGGTATGAGGGATGAGAGCTGGGGAGGAGGACTGTGAGGCGTGGCTTTCAGGTAGTGACAGACACAAATAAGAACAAAGAGCTTGATGGAATTTTCTTGATTTCTTAAAAAGATGTGATGGATAGTTTCTGCTAGGTCCTAATAGCAACTAACTTGTCAGACTCTTCTCTCAGGGAGTTTCTAGTGGTAAAGCAGATAGTATGGTTCTAGGGAATTGCCCCAGCAGCCTTTGGAGGTCTGTGGAGCCTCACCACCACAGCCATGTCGGGCAGAAGGACAGCCACAGAGACATATTTGGAAAAATATATTTTATCGTTAGTTATCAGATTCTTATCATTTCAATACAAACATTCAGTTTATATTATCCCATGAAGCTTTACCACAATCTCACAATTTTATATCGAAGGTAATATGAATTTGATGAGGCATTGACCATATGACTCATTATAATTCTGCCAACCAACCATCTTTATTTTTGTTATTCTGTTGTAGGTTGTTTTAAACTTTTATGTCAAATCATTCTGCAGAATGCTACCAATTTAAGTCAGACCCAGTTAAAACTTGTTCGGAATCAAATTTTCAGCATTTTATATATGAGTTGCATGTTATGGCTAATTCTGATTCATTTCAGATGATTCTGAATTTTAATTTATCTTAAATTAAAATAATTTAAGTCAAATCAACTGTTAGATTTTAATTTAAATTTCTAATTTAGATGCTTTTCAAATTCAATTTAGAATTTTAATTTATAAACTAATTTGCATTACTTTTAAAATTTATATTTCTTTCAGATTTAATTTGAATAGGCAGCATTTATTTCACTCTGTTATTTCAGCCCGTCAGTATAGACTAACTGAAATTATGTCCTTTTATTATAGCTTCTTAATTTAACTCCATCCCTCCAGTGGCTGACCAAGGTTAAGAGAAGAGAGCAGCTGTGTAGGTGTAAGCAAGTAGGGTATGTATTATAATGTAAAATCAATAATAAAACCAACTAAGAAAAGTCAGTCTGCCTTTTATGTCACAATGCACCAGCAATTCTAAAATATGATCAATTCTAAAAGTGATGGTATTTCTCTCTGATACTAGTTTTTATTGGCCCAAGTTGTAAATCACAGTTGTGGTTACTGTTCAGTTTTACTAATATAAATAAAAACATCAAGTTAGCACAATTTTATTAAAAATTTTAAAAGATATTATATTTTATTTGGCAGATTTTTTGGAGAAAGTCCAGTGATATATATGTAAACTCAGTTACATGTGTTTATTGAAAAAGTAAGCTGATAATGGTATAGAATCATTCAAGTTAGCATTGGTTGTAAGTACTGTCCTATCTCCAACCCCATTTGATATTATATATTTCTATATTTAAATACTAGATTCAAACAGTGTCAGCACAGTTATTGTAAAGATGAAGAAAAGAACTTGAGTCACTTCAATTCTGTCATTTGGTGTGACCACTTGGAGTTATTTTTATTTATTATTAAAACAATGGAACAGAGCAGAAAATTCAAGGTATAACACTTTTACTTGGTAAATTCAAATTTTAGTTCACGAAAGAAATATTTTTTGAATATTAATGTCTTTAAAATTAAAACCAAATTTTGAAAAACTGTTATCCTTACTTATTAAACCATACTGTTATTTGTCATTACTACAACACACCACTATATTGGTGTCAGTCTTCCCACTTTATAAAAAATGCATTACTGTAAATAAGAAATATTAATCTACTGTTGGTTTTTTTGTGTGTTTTTTTTTCAGAGACAGAGAGTCAGAGAGAGGGATAGACAGGGACAGACAGACAGGAACGGAGAGATGAGAAGCATCAGTCATTAGTTTTTCGTTGCACGTTGCAACACCTTAGTTGTTCATTGATTGCTTTCTCATATGTGCTTTGATCGCGGGCCTTCAGCAGACCGAGTAACCCCTTGCTCGAGCCAGCGACCTTGGGCTCAAGCTGGAGAGCTTTGCTCAAGCCAGATGAGCCCGCGCTCAAGCTGCTGACCTCGGGGTCTCGAATCTGGGTCCTCGGTATCCAAGTCGGACGCCACTGCCTGGTCAGGCTAATCTACTGTTTTAATTTCCATATATGTGCTTTGATATTACTTGTTTTTCTGTTTATCTTATTATGGTATTATTTTATATACACAATAAAATTAAAATTACAAATAAAAGATTTCACTGCCTATCTATTTTCTAGCTATTATTTTATTAATTACATGTCATATTTGTTAAAAAAATAATTTTGTCATAATGAGGGATGTTAAAAAATTATCTTCCCTTTCTAGTGTCAAAAACACTGGAATGCTATTCTGTTCCTCCATTTCTTCTCTCCCCAAATATAGTGTGTAAATATAAGAATTTAGTGGACTTTGGTGACTCTCTTGAATCTATAAGTTCTTAAAAACATGTTGGGTGCTCAGTAAGCATTCATTATGGATAGTACTATATTATGCCTTTTTTCTTTATTTTATTAATAGATTGAGTCATTTTATGAGAAAGAAAGAATAATTAAACTTCTATTAGGATTATCATGAATTGTATTATTATTTGGAATTCTAATTTTCTTAAAGAAAATGTAATTATAGGGAAAAGTCTATGAAATTCTATTCAAAGAATAAAATAGAATTAACTGAATAGAAAAGATTGTGGAGACAAAATGTTAGGGAAAAAAAGTCCACTATTTCACTTTAGTTATATACAGTACCTTCCAAGTTCCTGAAGAGCTACATCAAATTTTCCAACTCTATGACTATTAAAATATAGAAGAAACTATAATTTGAATCATAGACTTATATAAGTTGGGCTGAAGCTGAGTCTGAGCAAACGGATGGAGATTTCTCTCCACTCTGAAAGCTAAGGCAGACTTTATGGCTTCAGCACAGTATTCATCACTAGAAATGCATCGCAAAGTCAGAAGCCCCAGACATCAGACACAAGTACCTTTAAGTCTTTTTTTTTTATGTGAACCTCATTTTTCTGTAATCTCCACAAGCAAGGGACTCTAGAGATAGACAATTTTCATCTGAATAGCATGACAGTCACTTAGCTGTGTGATCTTGAAAGTTACTTAGCCTCTCATTGGAAAAAAAGGGGGGGGTCTGTGAGTAGTAGGTGGATTAATATATGTGAAGTGTTTAGAACAAACATATTGACATAAGTACTTAGAGCAGTGTATAAATGCATGTTGTTATTATTTCAACAAGTAACATATTGTTAGTATACTGAGCCCATATGTCTTGGATTCTTTAATTTTATTTTAATCCTGTGAAGTATGACTTCGGGTCAGCACACTGCAGTTAGAAAAAATACTTCCAATCTTTCCCAGAGTTCGGTACAACCACTACATTTAGAGGGTTTACTTTAATGTTAAGAAACATTTTACTTTGTCTCTCTCTCCCAATACCATGTTGTAATCTTGTGACTCAGGGAGGATGTGGACAAGTGCTGTGACAAAAATGGGTCACTTGTAATATGGTAATTGTTGAGATTATACAATTCCTAAGAGAAAAGCAATAGTGATTCTGAGAGGACAGGGGCAAGAACAATAAAACATAATATTTTTAATAGAAAAATCCAAGGCTACATCCCAGATACAAAATGACTAACCATATTTTGATCTGAGTAATTGCTGCCTTTTTACCAACGCTGTCCTCAGTTCTCTTCATTCTTCCACCTAAGAAACATAAATAGGAAACTGAATTGCCCCCAATTCTTGACAGCATTTGATGTAACATTCCCCTTATCCCTCTTTAGAATAATCTAGCACATCCAAACTCACTAAGAGTAATGTTCAATTCCTATAAGTTGTGTTATTTCTTGCTGGCAGTAAGTAAAAAAAAAAAACAACAAAACAATTTTTTAAACTATACATATGTTTCCTATGATCTTTCGTCAGTGGGCTTTAAATTATTCTTTAGCTCAAAGATTCTAAAAATCGATAAAAGGATATTGCACACTACACAAACAGTTTTCATCTCTCATGAATCTGTACAACTAGACTGACCGTATTCTATTGTTGACTATACCAGTCATTAATCAATGGCTGTGAAGTAGGAATGTTAGAAAAGACAGTATTTATCTGTACTAGTGTGACTTTAATAGATCAGCAGATTGTCTTTAAAAGTGTATTCTAGTCTATAAGTCATCTATAAGGTTAAAATAAATAAAAAAAACTCTGTTTTCTAGATGTATTTTTTTGTTTTAAAAAATAACTGCTAAGACAGAAACCCAAGGGAAAATGCTGGTATTCAACTTAGACTGTAAAGTCCCTTTCTACTCAAGTATTTTTAAGCAGACTGTAGGAATACATAATATTATTTAGGATTTCATAGATTTATATTTTATGAAAATAGTTAATTTTAGAATTGGTAGTCTACCACATTAGGAAGGATGTGTCTATATCCTGTTCCCCCCACCTTTTCTTTGCTTCTTTAGAACTTCAGCACATCAAAAAAATGCTGCATGGTTTAAATAACATATCTCAGTAACAGTACCACTTAATAGTTCTTTTATTCTTTTTTTATCTTTTTTCTTTGCATTTCTAGTTTGGTCTTACTTTTATGTTTTATCAGGAATTTCCCTAAAGTGTTTGTGTTTTCAGAATAATTCACAGGATTAGGACTTCCCTGTCTGTATTAGTAAATGAAAATCACATTGATCTAGAAAAATTCAAGAATAAAGAAATAATTATGACCCCAGCAGATTGAAGAATAAAAAATTGAGAAAAATCTCCCGGGCACACCATTTTGTTTAAACACTGTTTCCTCAATCTAAGATTCTTATTCACATTTCTGCTGTATTTGATGATGGAGGAGATGTGGAGCAGTGGTGGGGTTTGGGTGGCAGGATCACCACACTGTGAAATGAAGCTCTAAAGTAGGTAATACCTTCATTAGATAAGCCCTCTGAAGTAAGTAGGCTTGCAATTCTATGATGAATACTGATCAGGTTATTACTGAAGGTAGATGCACAACTGGATGCTTATTGAATTTTAATCTGCTCTGCACTTCCAGCTGTTAAACAGAGTTGCAAAATAGGCCAGTATTTTTCACTGAGAATTTCTGTAAAACTGAGCAAAATATCCACTAGCAACAGGAAGAACAAAGAACATTATTTTTAAATGTTGGCACTAAAGCTGAGCCTGAAAGAGCCTCATCCTTTTAAAATCAGAAGCTGAGTGAGCAACATCTGTGAACCCCCGTGATTTTTCATCAGTCTGGATTGTAGAACCAGAACCAGATGACTCAGGAGTGGCTACAAGGAGCCCCCCAGTCAAGGCACATATGATAAAGTAATCAGTGAACAACTAAGGTGCTGCAATGAAGAATTGATGCTTCTCATCTCTCTCCCTTCCTGCCTGTCTGTCCCTATCTGTCCCTTGCTCTGTCTTTCTGCCTCTGTCATAAAAAAAGGACTGTAAGACAGTGGAATGGAATTCTGCTTAAAAATAATAAAGTTGAGCTGGGGCAAATAGTTTAAATAAAAACATTAAGTTAAAACAATTCTGTGGGAACATTATTTCAATTTTTAAAATTTTTAAATTTCTACTTTCTTTCAATACTTTTCCAACAAATCTTACTGGAAGAACCAAAACTTTCTTTCTTTGAGGCCTTGGTCTTGTGGCTCAGTAGATAAAACATTGTCCCAGTGTAGTGAGGTTGTGGGTTTGATCCCCAGTCAGAGCATATATGAGAAGCAATCAATGAGTGTATAACTAAGTAAAACAAGGAGTGGATCTTTCTTTCTCTCTTTCTTAATCAGTGGAAAAATAATAAAGATTTTCTTTCTTTGAGAATCCTAAGATTTAAGTTTCTTCAAAGCAAAGGCCCAATTAGTCCAAGACTGTAGCTGATCTTTGTAAAACCAGTGAAATTTGAAACCTTACCAGTGAGCATTTTTAGTAATTTATGATTATTGTATAGTTAAGCAGCTGGTCAGTCTTTTTTTCTCCACTATTTCTGAGATGGAGGGACTGCTCTTGAATTGAATATAGATTTTTTCTGGATATGAATTAGGTTTATTCTTTTTACTACATTAGAAAGCCAATTTTTTGGAAATAATAATGCATTGTGAGTACATGGTTTGCTTTGTTCCTTCTACTTTACCTCTAATAAATATCATACAAGTTCCACACTTGAAACTATATTTTTTTTCCCACTTCGAAGGGAGTACGAAATTCAGATTTGTACATATCTGTCTTTTTCTAACTTGTCACGGTCAGACTCTCCGTCAGTCCCAGAGAAACTTCGCATGTTATGCTTTTTATTTAGAGCATATTAAAATTTTAATACAGACTCAAATCACTCTTGGTATAATTGGAAATACTATAAAATCAGATTTAGAAGCTATATGTAGAGTCTAATGATATTCCATCTGTTATTATCTGCTAGGTATTTGGAGAATTTAACATGAGAAAATGCTTCTAATGAAATGAGTGTCAGACACAGCTGAAAGGCAGTGATCTGTAGGTAGGAGGGCAAGCTTCCTAACAGTTTTCAAGAGACAGAGGCACACATAACAAATTCTGCAGTTCAAGCAATTCTGTTTTCAACTGGCTTTCAGCTGGTTCTTGGCCTGGTGACTACCTTAGACTACAGCCCTTTCTAGAAAAGTGGTACCAAAACACATATTGATCAAGGAGACAGATGACAAACACACATTAGAAATTGGCAAAGAGCCCTGGACGGTTGGCTCAGTGGTAGAGCGTCGGCCTGGCGTGAAGGAGTCCCAGGTTCGATTCCCAGCCAGGGCACACAGGAGAAGTGCCCATCTGCTTCTCCACCCCTTCCCCTCTTCTTCCTCTCTGTCTCTCTCTTCCCCTCCTGCAGCCAAGGCTCCATTGGAGCAAAGTTGGCCCGGGCACTGAGGATGGCTCTGTGGCCTCTGCCTCAGGTGCTAGAATGGCTCTGGTTGCAACAGAGCGATGCCCCAGATGGGCAGAGCATCGCCCCCTGGTGGGCATGCCGGGTGGATTCTAATCGGGCGCATGCGGGAGTCTATCTGACTGCCTCCCCATTTCCAACTTCAGAAAAATACAAAAAAAAAAAAAAGAAATTGGCAAAGAAAATGGTCACGATGCTCCAAGATGAAAATCGATCCTCAGGTATGATCCTATCTAGTGTCCTCCAGATGTCCTACATTTTTCATTCTGAGACTTTTAGGTCAGGTTGTATGTAATGTATATAACATATACATACATACATGTATATGTATATACATACAAATTTATATTTAATATTATTGAATAAATTATGACAACTTTAACTCTTCCTAGTCTGGTTGCTGGAAATCAAAAGTGTCAGCTGTTTTTTCTAAAAGTTGTTTAAAGAATTTTTCATTTATATGCAGAACTAGTCAACTGTGACAACTCTGCACCATCCACCCATTTTTATTTTCCTATTAAGCTTCTCCACTTATCTGTCTGTGAAACCACTAGATACTGTTCAGTTACTACTGCCTGTCCATGACTGATTTCATATGTTCTCCACACCCCAAGGTGCCAAGGTTTTTCTTCCCCAGTCATAAGTACACATTCTTCTCCAGGACTTTAAGCAGTTCTTATTAGCTCTGGAGCCTCAAACATTTTTTCTCCTTCTTTTATTTTTTACTATGTGCTTCCCAAGACTCATAAAAATAAAAAAAAATAAAGCAAAACTAACTCTAGTTCTGTTTCTTTCTGGACTTTTCTCTTCTAGCTATAGAAGCTCAATTGCACTTCATGGGACCAGACAGAATAGAAACCATGACTGTACCAATTTCTCCATTTGATTGTAAATGAACCTCCTTAATGATGCCCCAGGTGTCGTAGGCACTATGTGTGCATGTTATTTTATATAAAGTTACCGGGGGAAAAAGAGTACGGTTCTACCTGCACTCACAGTATATGACACTGAAGTCAACACTATTCATTGATCAAATATTCATTGAAAGTAACTATTATGTCCTAGACACTAAGTAAGTGAGGAAATCTACACTCATGGAGTTTATATTCTAGAAGAGAAATACATAAACACATAAGAAAACGTACATTTGGGAGTTGGAGTTTGTACTGATGGCAGAGTAAGAATATTTGTTGACAGATAACAGGAGTAGGAGGTACAACTTATTTACATAAGTTACTCAAGGAAAGATGATCTCTGAGAAAAAATCCTACAGATGAGACTTTGGAAACAGATAAAGAAAGAACTTTCTAGGGAGAGGGCAAGGTGCAACAGGAGGAAAGTCTTGGTGAACTCTAGAACAGAAAGGAAGCAGGTGTGCTGGAGGAGTTCTTTTCTGGGAAGAAGTGAAACCAGCTTCAGAGAAGAAGATCAAATGCAAAGTTGCTGTAAAGGAGAAAAGAAAGAGTCAATGATATTATTATTATTATTATTATTATTATTATTAGCAGCAAGAGAGACACAGAGACAGAAAAGAAGGAGAGAGATGAGAAGCATCAGCTCATAGGTGCAGTGTGCCTTGACCAGAAAGAGGGGGGCTCCAGCCAAGTCAGTGACCTCTTGCTCAAACCACTGACTTTGGGCTTCAAGCCAGCAACCTTTGGGTTCAAGCCAGAGACCATGGGGTCATCTATGCTCTCATACTCCAGTTGGCAACCTCATGCTCAAGCTGATGAACCCAGGCTCAAGCCAGCGACTTTGAAGGTCCTTAGCCTCCCAGGTGGAGGCTCTATCCACTGTGCCACCACCTGGTCATGCAAGTCACTGGTATTTTTAGGGCAAGGTCTCTATGCACTCTTTTAAAAATGGAAATATGTTGGTTGTCTAATCCAATGGACAGTCTGATGATACAAGACAGAGGAGACAGCAGAAGAAGTGAAGAAACTGACTTGAATGGGAGGGATCCAGAGGCATCTGCAGAAATTCACATTTGAAGGGGTGAGAACAATATTCTAGTTGTAATAAAAGATAAATACTGTATAGTCTCAAGTCAGTTTGTAGATATGGTGAAAGGGATAGAGGGATTTCTGCTGAGCTAGCAAAATTCTCTTTATTAGATGAGAAAAAATAAACAGATACAAGTGGACTTAATAATGAGTTACAATGATATTTGAGTAGGAGCCAGTTTTTTTTCATAAAGCAAAGTCTCATGTATTTTTTTTTCAGATTAACATTCCCATTTATAATTTTAACTGATTTTTTCTATTTATTTATTTGTTAAGTGACAAGAAGGGAGACAGAAACAGACTCCCATATGCACCCCAACTGGGATCCACCTAGCAAGCCCCCTACCTGGCGAAGCTCTGCCCATCTGGGGCATTGCTCTGTTGCTCAGCAACCAAACTATTCTTAGCATTTGAGGCAGAGGCCACAGAGTCATCCTCAGCAACCAAGCCAACTCGTTCTAATCGAGCCACTGGGGGAAGGAAAGAGAGAGAGAGGCGAGAGGGGTATGGATGGAGAAGCAGATGGTCACTTCTCCTGTGTGCCCTGACCGAGAATCAAACCAGAGACATCCATACACCAGGACGACACTCTACCACTAAGCTGACCGGTCAGGGCCTTCAACTGATTCTTTGAAAAAAAGATGAATATAAATTTCTCTCTTATATTGTAGATGTTGGATCATTTACTATGTAAAAGTTTAGCTTTTCAGGCTGGTAAAAATCCTAAATTCTTTGTATGATATCCAAGAATATATTGAGCTTGTTTCACTAACACAAAAATGGCTTCTTTCTTTTCAACTATGAAATGGCTCTATCAATTGACATATTCTTGATTTATTGGTTCCAAGAGACAATGAATCAACAAGAGACAGAAAATAGTAAATCTGAAATGGAAACAAAATGAGCATATTATTCATATTTTAAATTTTAAACTAACGTAAAGAAATAGTTTTTATGAATGTGAGCACTCCTGTTAAAAATTGTCCATGAAGGTTCTGACCGGGTAGCTCAGTTGGTTAGAGTGTTGTCCCCATATATCAAGGTTGCAGGTTTGATCCCTGATCAGGGCATGGAAAAAAACCAACCAATGAATGCATAAGTAAGTGGAACAACAAATCAATGTTTTTTCTCTCTCTCCCGTTGTCTCTCTCTTTTTCTCTCTCCCACTCTCCCTAAAATTAGTAAATAAATAAAATTGTCAATGAATCAGAGTAAGTTAGAAAGAAGGATTATCATTTTCTAAGAAATATGGGCATATCAATGAAAATCAATTTCATGACATACAGCTTCTCCACATGTTACTTTTGACTTAAAAATCTTATGCTTGTTCTAGAATTAAACTGTTTTTTAATTTGTATAAACATTTCTTGAATTTGACAGCATTAATTTTAAAATGATGCCAAAGTTTCATAAAAGTATATATTACCATTAATATAATAGAGAAGAAAAAATATATAGTATATAGTATACAGTGGTACCCTGAGATATGAGTTTAATTCGTTCTGTAACTGAGCTCGTAAGTCAGTCAACTTGTATATCAAACAAATTTCTCCCATTTAAAATAACTGAAATAGACTTAATCCGTTCTAGCCCTGTGAAACACCCCCAAACCATCCTAAATTATGAAAAAATACGTTTTTAATTAAGAAACACACATGTATACTTTACCAATACATAACAACTTATATGAAATAAAAGAAAAATTGTTATTTAGTACTTTATTCTTACCTTGGAGACAGACAAGTGCAGCTAACAGAGGTGAATGGTGGAGGAGGAGGGGGGACGAAGGGATGCAGGCACTGTAGACACGTAAACTAAAACTGCACTTTCTTAACACTAAATGTAAACTAAAACTGCATTTTCTTTACTTTAAACAAAACTAAAACTGCACTTTCTTTACTTAAAATGAAACCACAAAAACTTAATTGTAAAAAAATGCACTTTCTTAACTTTAAACTTAACCTAAGCTTAACATTACTTATTTTTCATTTAATCATCACCTGTTTTTGCCTTTTTGGCTGCACTTTTGCACTTTCACTTGCAGGACTTTTGAATAAAAATCTATCCAAAGAGGTTTGTTTTTGTCTGCCTTTTAAAATGTTACAGAAATGTGACAAAGAACTGTCATTAAAAAGTGCTGAAGCACGACTAGTTGAAACATTTTCTGGGTGTTTCTTTTCAATGAAACTTGAAAGCTTCTCCCACATTGCCAGCATGTCTTTAATTTCACTTGTAGAAATCACTTCCTCCGACTCTACCTCCTCCTCACTACTAATCTCTTGCAGAAGCTCCATATGTTGCATCATCTGTAGCTCCTTCAACTTCTCAGTTGGGGGTTCCTCTTCATGATCCTCAACGAGCTTGTTTATATCACTCTCATCTACCTCCAGACCCATTGACTTTCCGAAGGACACAGTCTCCTCCAACGCTTCTACCTCGGTCTTGGTGTCCTGTTCGAATCCTTAGAAGGATTCGATGTTGTCTGCAACAACATCAGGCCATAACTTTTTCTATGCTGAGTTCAAAGTTCTTCTTGTAACCTCTTGCCATGCCAAGTAAATAATGCATAAACATATCACAATGCTGTAGTGATCTTTCCAAAATGCTCAAAGGGTTAGATTTGTATTCTTAGTCACCTCAAAGCAGCGACAGAACAAATGCTTTGTTTAAAGCTTTTTAAAGTTGGAAATGACCTGCTGATCCATAGGTTGCAAGATTGAAGTTGTGTTGGGTGGGAGGTAGATGACTTTCATGAATTTGAACTCACTGAGAATGTCATCTTCAAGACCAGGTGGGTGGGCTGGAGCATTTTCATCGGGAGTTTATTTTCTTGAAGATATTTCTTCACCGCAGGACCAAAGATGAGATTTACCCATTCACTAAATAAGTACCACGTAACCCATGCCCTAGCATTGGTGTGCCACATAACCTGCAGTTTTTCTTTAAGAATCTTGTGAGTCTTAAAGGTTCGAGGATTTTTGGAATGATACACTAGCAGTGGCTTTACTTTATAGTCACCGCTAGCATTTGCACACAATGCAAGGGTCAGACGGTCCTTCATGGGTTTTTGACCTGGCAGATTCTTCTCCTCTGTGGTGATGAGGGCATTTTTTTCCAAAACAAACCTGTTTCGTCACAGTTGAACACTTGTTGGGAGGTGTCACCTTCCTTTGCGATAAGCGCAGCAAAACAGGCGATATACTCCTCAGCTGCCTTAATGTAAGCACTCGCAGCTTCACCATGTCTCACCACCCAGTGGATGCCAGATCTCTTCTTGAAATTTTCAATCAGCCATGACTTGCTTAAATGTATCTTCTGCTGCCTCTTTTGAGGTTGATAATTCTTTCTTCTTCAAGTCGCCATACATAATACATGCCTTTTCGCATATTACAGTCTCCATCACTGTATCTCCTGCCAGCTCTTTCTCTTTCATCCACACCAGCAGAAGCTTCTCCATTTCTTCATGGACATTTGTCCTTAATTAGGACAGAATTGTAGTTCCTTTTTCTGGATTTGTGCTTTTGATGGCATCCTTTTGTTTAAGGATGGTACAAATTGTAGATGTATTGCGGTCGTACAGCCTTGCCAGTTCAATCACTCGTATACCATGCTCATGTTTTTCTATTATTTCTTGCTTTACTTCTATTGACATCATTGTCTTCTTCTTCTCATCACTGTCCTTTATACTCACTTTCTTCGGTCCCATGATAGCCACAAAAAAGTAAAAAGTGCAAAAATGATGCAAGAACAAGTACAGTGCATGAGATTTGACTTGATTCTGTGGGTAACACATGAGAAAGAACGAGATGCTGGTGTTGTGCTGCTAATACTGGACCCATGTGACACTGCGCTAACTAGTGGCAGCTTCCCGAATCACGACTCATATCTCAGAATTTCATTTGGACGCGAACAAAATATGGACCGAGTTGCAGCTCGTATCTTAAAAATTTGTATGTTGCTCTGCTCATATCTCAAGGTACTACTGTATATCTTTTGAGAACATAATGTTATAAGAACCCATAAAAGTGTCTATGAAAAGATTTAAAATATATTATATGTTATTGTACCAGGGAGGAGTAACTGGGAGTGAAAGGAACTTTTCACCCTTTCATTTTACACTTCTTTATTATTGATCTTTTTGTAAGTAATACTTGAATATAAAATTATATTTAAAAAGAAAGAGAGAGAAAAAGAAATGGAGGTAACACATATTGGTAAGTACTTGCCATTTATAAATCTGCTTTAAAAAATCTATGAGTTAGGAAGACAAGATGGCACTGGAGTAGGCGAATGTACCAACATCCACCTCCCAGAACCAAAGTGGATTACAAACTAATTTTAAGAACTATTAACTGGAAAAGCCAACTTTGGATTAAACTAAGAGGACTCTTCAACCAAGGAACACTAAAGAAGCCACACCAAGACGGGTAGGAAAAGCGGAAATGCAGAGAGGGCTGCCCAGCTCCCCAGAGCGAATGGCAGCCAGGAGAGACTCACATGGCGGGAAGTGAGTTTAGCAGAGAGGGGAGGGTCCTGAATCCCAGGAACAAAGCCCCAGCCTGCATCCCCAGAGCCTAGAAGAGGCGTATGGACAGTATTTACCTAGAAACAAGTCAGGATACTGTTTGTGAGAAAGAGACTGATTTCTCAGATCCAGGATTCTTCTTAAAGGGACTGCTCAGAACACCTCTCTCACAACCACTTACCCAGGGCTCCAGGGGATGAAGAGAGAGGGGAGTACCGGAGTAGCAGGAAGAGAGTGTAATCTAGGAGGCAAAGGGAGAAACATTTTGGGAGACAGCCACCCTAACCCATGGGCTGAGTCACTCTCCAAATCTGGAGTGAATATTTCCCCTGGAAACAGCAATACCAGCAAAGGGAAGCAAGACACCAGCCAAATAAGGTCTCCCGCAGCACTCAGAGCAGAGTCACTTAGAAGGAGGGAGCTTTCGGGACTACAGTAGTGAGTGTTAGGGTCTGAGCTGTAGCACCCCCACCCACACGGCTGAGGGTTCCCCCGAGGGTGGGCAGCAGCATGACGCGGAAGTGCTGTTCTGCCATCAAGGGCAGAAGCCGGCTGTCCATCACTGAGGCCCAGGTGTGAGCTCACTCTTGCCTGGCTGGAGAGGAGGGGGCATGCAAAAGCATTCAAGCCCAGCTGTGCGCAGCCTGCAATCCAGCCTGTGGGAGAAGGGCGGGAACTCCAGAAGGTGTGGAGACCAGACCTTGAGCAAGGGCGCAAGCACAGCCTTGCCCTGTCTGTGGAACCGATGCTTGTGGCCTGACTTGGGAGCCAGCTCCTCCTGAGGGGGTGGAGCCAAAAACCAAGAACAGGCAGAGTCCCGCTACTGAGCTTGGGCACTCAGTCCTGCCTGGCCTGTGGAGCCAAGGCTTGCAGCCATCCCACAAGTGGGCTCCTCCTGCAAGGGTGGGGCAAAAGCCTAGAAACAGGCTGAGACCCATAGCTGAGCAAAGGTACTGGCCATTGCTCTCAGGTTTGAGCATAACGCCACCCACGGGGATGGGGCCAAAGCCAGGGCCACCAAAGCTAGTATACCCAAGCACGTGATCACAGCCACTCCTGTGAAGGAGAGGCGGAAACCACAGCAACAGCTCCAGTGGGCAGGAACTGGCAATGCCCATACCCAAACACCCTAGGCAGCAATAGCAGAGGGGGTGGTGGGCCTGCAGACAGACCATACCTAGGGAACAGAGGCCACACCCAGTGGACTCAAGTAGCCAAAACCTTCCTTTAAACATAGAAAATGAGAAGGCAGAGAAATGTAACACAAATGAATCAAGAGAAATCCCCAGAAAAGTGCCTGAATAAATCAGATATAACCAAATTACCAGATACAGAGTTTAAAATAACAATTATTAGGATGCTCAAAGATATTAGAACAACAACAGATGGTCATTACGAATACCTAAATAAAGAGATAGCAAATATAAAAAAGGACATTGAAATATTAAAAAAGAATCAGTCAGAAATGAAAAATACAATATCAGAAATGCAGAACACAATGGAAGGAATTAAAAGCAGGATGGATGAAGCTAAGAATTGAATCAGCAAGTTAGAGGACAAGATAAATAAAGGCGCAAAAGCAGAGCAGAAAAAAGAAAAGAGACTCAAAAAGTCTGAGGAAACTCCAAGAGATCTCTGTGACAACATGAAGAGAAATAACATCTGCACCATAGGGGTTCCTGAAGAAGAAGAGAAAGAACAAGGGATAGAGACTTTGTTCAAGCATATTATAGCTGAAAACTTCCCTCAGTTAAGGCAGGAAAACATCTCACATGTTCAAGGAGCACCGAGAACCCCATTAAAGAGAAACCCAAAGAAATCAACACCAAGACACATCATAATTAAAATACCAAAGCTAAATGATAAAGAGAAAATATTAAAAGCTGCTAGAGAAAAAAAGACTATCACCTACAAAAGAACCCCCATAGGGATGACTTCCAACATCTCAACAGAAACACTTGAGACCAGAAGGGAATGGCAAGAAATAGTCAAAGTAATGTAGAATAAGAGCCTACAAACAAGACTACTTTATCTAGCAAGGCTATCATTTAAAATTGAAGGAGAAATAAAAAGGGTTCCAGACAAAAAAAAAAACTCAAGGAATTCACTAAAACCAAACCAAGGCTGCAAGAAATGCTAAGGGACCTGTTGTAAACAGATCAAAAGAGAAAAAGAATATAGCAAAAGAGGAATAGAGTTTTAAAGAGTAAAATGGCAATAAACAATTGCATATCAATAATAACCTTAAATGTAAATGGATTAAATGATCCAATCAAAAGACATAGGGTAGCTGCGTAGATAAGAAAACAGGACCCATACATATGCTGTCTACAAGAGACACACCTTAAAACAAAAGATGCACATAGACTAAAGGTAAAAGGATGGAAAAAATATTTCACGCAAATGGAAATGAAAAAAAAGCTGGGGTAGCAATACTTATATCAGACAAAATGGACTTTAAAACAAAGACTATAGTTAAAGATAAAGAATATCACTACATAATGATAAAAGGAGCAATCCACAGGAAGATATAACTGTTATAAATATCTACGCACCTAATATAGGAGCACCTAAATATATAAAGCAGACTTTGATGGATATAAAGGGTGAGAACAACAACAATACTATAATAGTAGGGAATTTCAATATGCCACAACCATCACTAGATAGATCCTCAAGAAAGAAAATTAACAAAGAAACAGCAGACTTAACAAACATACTAGATCAACTCGATTTAATAGATATCTTCAGAATATTTCACGCTAAAACAGCAGAATATACGTTCTTTTCAAGTGCTCATGGTACATTACCTAGAAAAGACCACATGTTAGGGCACAAAAGTGGTCTCAACAAATTTAAGAAGATTGAAATCATGTCGAACACTATCTCTGATCGCAGGTTTGGCGATCAACAAAACAACACAGAGTAAGTGCTGGCGAGGATGTGGAGAAAAGGGAACCCTCTTGCACTGCTGGTGGGAATGCGGACTGGTGCAGCCATTGTGGAAAACAGTATGGAGATTCCTTAAGAAATTAAAAATTGGCCTGACCTGTGGTGGTGCAGTGGATAAAGTGCCGACCTGGAATGCTGAGGTCGCTGGTTTGAAACCCTGGGGTTGCCTGGTCAAGGCACATATGGGAGTTGATGCTTCCTGCTCCTCCCCTCTTCTCTCTCTCTCTCTCTCTCTCTCCTTCTCTCTCTCTTTCTCTTTCTCCAATAAAAATTAATAAATAAAAAAATCTAAAAAAAAATTAAAAATCGAACTGCCTTTTGACCCAGCTATACCACTGTTAGGAATATACCCCAAGAACACCATAGCACTGTTTCAAAAGAAGAAATGCACCCCCATGTATGGCAGCATTGTTCACAGTAAAGAATATCTGGAAACAGCCCAAGTGTCCTTCAGTGGACAAGTGGACTAAAAAGCTTTGGTACATATACACTATGGAATACTACTCAGCCATAAGAAATGATGACATCGGATCATTTACAACAACATGGATGACCTTGATAACATTATACTGAGAGAAATAAAAAATCAGAAAAAAACTAAGAACTATGATTTCATACATATGTGGGACATAAAAATGAGACTCAGAGACATGGACAAGAGTGTGGGGATTACAGGGTGGGGGGGAGGAGAGTGAGGGGGTTGGGGGAGGGGAGGGGCACAAAGAAAACCAGTTAGAAGATGACGGAAGACAATTGGACTTTGGGCGATGGGAATGCAGCATCATCAAATGTCAAAATAACCTAGAGATGTTTTCTCTGAACATATGTACCCTGATTTATCAATGTCACCCCATTAAACTTAATCAGAAAAAAAAGAATTTGTCTCTCACAGCTAATTTAAGCAGTTAGAAGAATTGTATAAGGATGCTAATTCTGCTTCTCAGGCCACATCCTGCAAAAGGGGCCCCAAGAAAATTGGTGATTTGGCTCCTCTGATTTTGCCAATTGGATTTAAAAAAATAGGTCAGGAATGCCCTGAAATGAAACTAACAATACATGGGCATAAATTTAAAGGACTTTTAGATACTGGAGCTGATGTATTTGTTATTGCTAAACTACATTGGCCTCCTTCCTGGCCCACTCATGCAGCAGCCACAGAATTACAAGGTATAGGGCAGAGTAAACCCCCTCAACAAAGTTCTAGTTGTTTACATTGGGAAGATTAAGAAGGTCATTCTGGATTTTTTTAAGCCTTATGTTCTCCCTTGATGGCCAGTTAATTTGTGGGGTAGAAATGTTTTGAAAAATACGGAAGCGTTGCTTGTCAGTCCTAATGGTTTAGTCAGTACTCAGCTGCTTGATCGGGGATTTTTGCCCACTAAGGGACTAGGGAAAGAACAGTGAGGAATTCTCACCCCCATAGAAGGGGCACCCAATGCCAGATGGTGTAGATTAGGATATCAAAACTTAGCACTGGGGGCTTGGTAGCTCCTGCTACCACAATAATGCATTGTGCAGACCCAATTACTTGGAAATCAGATAACCCTGTATGGGTAGACCAATGGCCCCTTTCTCAGGAGAAATTTAGGGCAGCTGCTCAATTGGTACAAGAGCAGCTACAGCTTGGGCACATTGAACCATCTAATAGCCCATGGAATACACTTTCATATTTTGATCTTGTTGCCTCCTGGATTATCAAGGGGCATAGGCAACCCTTACAGTTTATAGGATTTGAGCCTCAGAATTATTGTTGTTCCTTTTTTCAAAGGATCAACAACAATGGCTCTGGGAAACTTCCACTAAATGGCAAATCGCTTTTGCAAATCAATGGGCAAATTTATACTGAAACAGTCAACTTAAAATCAGCTCAAAGTCTAGAATTATATGCCATTATCATGGCTTTTCAGCATTTGCCATATTCCTCCTTTAATCTATATACAGACAGCAAGTATTTACTTATGGTTGTTTCCACTATAAAGACTGCTGTCTTAGGGACAAATGCTGATGAACTATTTCATCAGTTTCTCCTTCTTCAAAGACTTCTATGTCAACATAGAGCTCCATGTTTTATAGGACATGCTCAAGTTCACTCCATGCTCCCTGGAGCTTTAGCACAAGGGAATGCCCTTGTTTATCAAGTTACCCAAAAGAAAATTTTTGGAGCAACCAAGACAGATCAAGCAATTCAGTCTCATACTATTCATCACCAGAACGCTGCAGCCCTGTGTAAACAGTTTCAACTTTCTCGGGAAGCAGCATGGCAGATTGGTCAATTCTGTCCAAGGGTTCCTATACTACAATCTGTTCCCTTCATTTGGAGCTAACCCTCAAGTACTCCTACCAGGACAACTTTGGCAAATGGATGTTACTCATATACCTTCATTTGGCAAACAGTCCTATGTCCACTTAAAGTGGATACCTATTCTGGATTTATAGTAACCTCTGTCAGAACAGGAGATGCTGCTAAGCATGTTATAGCTCATTGTCTGTATGTATTTTTCTATTATTGGATTTCCTAAACTGGTTAAACTGACAATGCTCCTGCATATGTAGCAAAAGAATTTACTGTATTTTGTCAAACCTTTTGAATTATGGGTATTTCTTACAATCTTTAAAGTCAAGGTATTATTAAAGTGTACCCAGCAAATATTTTAAGGTCAATTTAAAAAAATTTAAAAGAGGGGAGTCATATCCTGGAATTCCTATGGGTCTACCATATCATGCTTTTTGCTTTAAAAAATTTAAATTTCTTTTGAATGCTGATGAACAGGAGATGCCAAATCTTTTTCTCCTGCAAACTTCTACCTTCTTTTATTTAATCCAGCTAATAAAATGCTGTTTTGTCTTTTTCCAAATAGCTCCAGATATACGGAAAAGGTTTATATAGGTGGATGGGGATCCTCAAACCCCTCAGCGAGAACTTCTGAGCGTGGCTTTTAAGGTACCAAGAGACAGAAAAAGCCCAATAGAGATCAGGTGAACTACCAGCTTTTAAAATACACCCTTAAAGGCTCCAACACCCCAAAGAGGTCTCATAGGATGCCATTGGGGTCCTGCTTCAATAGTGAATAGGAAGGTCATTGAGCTAAAGCCTGCCAGGCTTACATGCCTTTGCTGTGAGGAAACAGGGACACTGGAAGGTAGGCTTCCCCCTCGCTCCCTAAGGGAGGGTTCAGTCTTTTCCAGCCCTGCTCCAGCCACCTATGACCTAAATTTGCCCAGAATGCTGGGGTTTGCCACTGAAGGCTGAAGGTGCCCAGGGCCATCGGCCCCATCTACAACACTGTGGATGAGGCTAGGGTATTTCTTCCAAGAAGCAGGTAAACTGATCTCATTTGCACAAGGGCCACTTAACTATGTCTTGCCTGAATAGTCAGGTTTTTATTCTTCCCTCAAAGATCTCTGTTGTGGGTGTCGATAGTCCTATTTTCTGCTGCTTTGTTTAATATATAGTGTTTCCTTTATTCCTCCTACCTCAATGCCCCACTCATATTTCAGGCTGGGACCTACTCCTAATTTAGAGCTTTCTTTCCCCCTTTTGCCAACTTCTATTATGAATTTACCTTTGCCACCCAGCTTAGTGTATCCCAAGTTTCTCTTTACCATGCCACAGTCACAGAGCTCCAGGAAAAGCAACCTGGTCTCATCTCTCCAGGCAGAAGAGAACAGAAGCTCCATCTCCACACATGCTGCAGATGGCTTTTCCAGTCTACCTGAATTATTACCAGCTAGAAGCAGCGGTCATTGGGACTTGGACGTGAGCTGCAGAGTATAGAATGGTGACAACAATTCTAGTGCCATGCAGACTTTTCCTGGACTCCTGCTCTTTGTGATAGCTCCTAATGGACTGAACTGGGGTTGGGTTGCATTTTTGCAAGGATTTGGCATGGTATTGGTGCTAACTTGGACTTGGTGAGCATGTTAAGGACACTATTCTTTTATGGATTCTTGCTGTATTGGCCAAGAGTTTGCTTAAAGGTTTTAATCACTGTAAAAAAAAAAAATAGAAGACTGGATAAAGAAGATATGGCACATACGGAATACTACTCAGCCATAAGAAATGATGACATCGGATCATTTACAACAAAATGGTGGGATCTTGGTAACATTATACGGAGTGAAATAAGTAAATCAGAAAAAACCAAGAACTGCATGATTCCATACATTGGTGGGACATAAAAACGAGACTAAGAGACATGGACAAGAGTGTGGTGGTTACGGGGGTGGGAGAGGTAAGGAGGGAGAGGGAGAGGGGAGAGGGAGGGGCAAAAAGAAAACTGGATAGAAGGTGATGGAGGACAATCTGACGTTGGGTGATGGGTATTCAACATAATTGAATTACAAGATAACCTCGACATGTTTTCTTTGAATATATTGATTTATTGATATCACCCCATTAAAATTAATAAAAATTTATTTATAAAAAACAAAACAAAAAATCTATGAGTTTTTCCCTTAGTTTCAAAAATCTTCTGAGAAGTAAAAATAATAAGTAATATGTACAAAATATAAGACCTTTTATTTTAATGGTCTGATTATCTCTCAATTAAGATTTTATCTTTAAAGCAGAAAGATATTCACCGTCTGTGAAATTAAGGAAGTATCAAAAGTGATTTCTCTGAACAAAATAATGCCTTTGTCTTGTAAACATTCTCCTTATCACTGGTGGTAAATTTTAAAAAATTAGAAAGCCTTCACTATATTTTTTCTGTATTTTAAGTGCATTTTTCTTTCTGAAGATAGAAGTTCACTTAGTTTGTATACTAAAGAGAAGAAATTAGAGGCCCTGGCAGTTGGCTCAGCAGTAGAGCGTTGACCTGGCATGTGGAAGTCCCAAGTTCCATTCCTGGCCTGGGCACACAGGAGAAGCACCCATTTGCTTCTCCACCCTTCCCCTTCTCCTTTCTCTCTATCTCTCCCTTCCCTTCCTTCAGCCAAGGCTTCATTGGAACAAAGGTGGCCCAGGTGCTATAGATGGCTCCATGGCCTCCTCCTCAAGTGCTAGAATGGCTCCAGTTGCAGAAGAGCAACACCCCAGTTGGGCAGAGCATCACCCCCTAGTGGTTTTGCCAGGTGGATCCCAGTTGGGTGCATGTGGGAGTCTGTCTCTCTGCCTCCCCACTTCTCACATCAGTAAAATACAAAATAATAATAATAATAATAATAATAATAATAATAAAAGAAATTAGATATACTGCTAGTTTATTCAAATTTTTTCAATGTTTAAAGTTTATATATTAGTTTGAGAATGGTAGTGATAAAAATTATTCCAAATAATTAGTCACAAGATATCTGGGCTTTAAAATAATATCATGCTTCTAAAATTAAAAATTTTTATCCTTTAAGGATTGATCTAACTTACATACATTTTTATATTATACATTTCAGTCTATCTAGTTTATTTTTTAACATTTATTTTATTGACTTTAGGTAGAGGAAGGGAGAACAGGAGAGAGACAGTGTGCGCCCTGTGTGTCCTAACCAAGGATTTAACCCACAACCTCTGAGCTTCCAGACAATGCTCGAACAAACCAAGGTGCCTGGCCAGGCCTATCTAGTTTACTTCTCATAATATTGATAATTTTTGAAAACTACCAGCATAAAATGGTTTATTTTACAGGGGTTTATGTAATGAATCAAGCACGCATAGATGAGGCATTTCAGAGTTATCAATGCTTGTTCATGTGCCTTCTCTCTATCTCCCTGTCTGAGGGCCACATTCTCCACCCTCAAGAAAATCATTTCCATACAAATGCCCAGACTACCAGGTTCTTTCAAACTTCAGCACTCTTCCTTCCCCATCCTCCTCCCCAATCCATATACACACTTCATTACAACCTTCACTGAGCAACCTTAAGCAACTTCAAACCTGACATTCTACTATTAAGTAGTTCTTTGAACGTTTAATAAGTGTCAAGTCACACAGGCTTATTTAATGCAGATTAATAGTAGGCATTATTTAATGCCTACTCTCAGAGCTTTTAATTTCATAGTTCTAGGTATGGAATGGGCATTTTTTAAAAGTTCTCCTAAAAAGTAATTCTTACTGCCAGTGATCTCAGAATCATAGAGGAATTCTGGTGTAAATGAACCTCCATGACTTACCTGCATCAGAACAATAGATGTTAAAGATCCACAGTTCCAGTACATATTTCAGGTGACAACAGCTCTCCCCCTTTTCTTCCTCCATGGTTATCTACAAGACCAAGAGAGAGTTAGCTCTTTGACCTTTACTCTGGAAGAAAAATATTCAAGACTACATGGCTTCAGGTTGAAACTGTTTTCCTCAAAGTCATAAAACCCCATGTCATTGGAATTCCCTATATTCAGGCCTTAAATGTTTTCTTTCTTTTTTAAGTTGAAATTATTGGAGTGACACTGGTTAACATCCTGGTTGTCTCCAAATATCTTCCTCCTTTAGCTTCCTATAGTCATAGAAATCAAAAGATCTCATCTTTTCTGATATGAACCAGCTCCCTCCTTGCTCATAATCCCAATACCCAGGATGACTCACATCAGCTGTCCGTGCTGTTTACCCACACTCACGTCTGAGAAGAAACTGTTAATGCCCCAGCCTAGGGACCATCTCACACCATATTTTAGTGCGGAAATTTTTTTTTTCCAATTTTTGTAACAGACAGCCAAAAATGATTTTTTGAAGTTAAATAGAACAACATAGTTCTGGTCAAATAATCTGATATTTTACATGGTAGAATATTGTTTATACACATCCACATTAGAATTCATTAGAATTTCAAAATGCAATTAATACCTTAAGCTAAGACTTGCACTGATTTTTAAGTATTTAGTTTTTGCCTAAAGAAAACTTACTTTGCACATTGGACAATTTAACCTTTTTTGTCACTGTTTCTGTTAGTGGTCTATGAAACAACACGCTGTTGAAAGAGAATTTGAAAAACTCTGGCAAAGAATGATAGCATTCTCACAGCTGAGAAATACTCCCCATTTCTTGCTCATCAGCCAAATGGGAATACTAAACTTAAATTTAAACATGATATTTAGAAAGCCCTATGATGATAAAAGCAAGACTCTTCAAAAGTGAAGACTCCCTGAATTTGGCGGGTGGGGAGTTATTACTAAGTCAACCTCAGGGACTGGTGTGTGGACAGGAGACCCAACCGCTTCATTCAGCAACAAATCACATCAATCCGATAAAGACTGTACTTTTGGTCTTGTTAATATTGCATTATTTCATAAAGTAATAGTTATTTCTTTGTATGAGTCAGAGTAGAGCTTAAAATGTGGTGATTCAGTAATATTTATAATATGGTGCTCTATGATAAATGAAATTTTTGCATTGTGGAAGAAGCAAGAGAAGGGAAAGACTTGCAGAGTGCGTTTTTGAGTGGCAGGCAATGTGCTGTACTTGAAACGCAGAGGTGAAAGAAGGCAGCAGGGGCCCTGACATTAGCACCAATCATATTATTAGCCCTAATCACAGGAGATGAGAAATCTAAAGAGTACAAACAACGCTCTAAGTGCCATGATCAGCCTAGGGCATTGTGGAATCATAAATCATTAGAATGCATAAAAACTCTTCTTTATGATTTAACATACGTAGTTAAATCAAATTTTCTTTCTGGGTAGTTTTTTGGGTGGGGAGTGTGGAGCATTAAAGTATTTATTTTTATTTACACTTACAAGCAGTTGAACAAAGGAGTAATAGCATGTGCAACCTACAATCAGGATTTGGAGTGACAGAGGTAAAGGGAAAAACAGCTAACATTGAAATAGAAACAACAGAAAGAAATAACAATGGTATGATCTGTGCCACAGGAAAACAAACTTACTTCTGGCATCCTTACTAAATCACTTGTTAAGTCAATGAGGTAATTTTATTTGGATATTATGAGAAAATAATAGTCTTTTAATGTCAAATATCATTGGCTGGGCCTGGCCAGTTGCCCAGTGGTTAGAACATCAGCCTGCATATGGACACCCCAGGTTCGATCCCTGGTCAGGGCACACAGAGAAGTGATAATTTGTTTCCTTTCCTTCCCTCTCCCCCTTCCCTCTATATTCCCTCCTTTGCCCCTTTCACTCTCTCTTACCCTCTCACAGCCGCTAGCTCAGTAGATTAGGACAAGGACCCCAGAGAAGGTTGCTGGATGGATCCTGGTAGGGGCACATGTGGGAGTCTGTCTATCTCCCCTCCTCTCACTTAAAAGAAAGATCATTGACTATGCTTCATGGGTTATAATATTAAATAAAAAAAGATTTTAGACCTTTAAGGCATCTAAATCAGGTAGCGTGAGGAAAACATAGTCTTGGCATTTGAAGCAAAAGCAGGAAAGAATTTAGCAATATGGTCAATTAACTTGCCTAAGGAAAAGGGTATTTGGGAAGTTGTGCTGTCACGGAGGAATGCAGAACATATGACTTCCTGATGACTGTAGAGTTTTTAATTAATTAAAACTACCGAGACAATGAGACAGTGGACATTTTTCTGTTTTTAACAGGAGGGCATTAGAGCAGACACATTCAGGGGCCTGTGGCCAGCTTTAGAGATTTGCTGAGGAAGGATGGATGACTCTCTCTGATAAGGCAGGTTAATTACCGGTGAGGTCTGACAGCAAGTGAACACAACTTCAGAGGCTAATGAATGCTACCGAGTTGGAATAAGTATGCTTCCGGAGGCTTTCAGCAACTTGAAACATTAGTAAAACAAATCAGGATTAACTATTTTAAGTGACCAAAAGTTAGTGTAGTGTGTGTGTGTCAAAATACAGGCTTAGGGCAACCATCTGATTCTGTCCTTGACTGAGTTCAACTCTACACTGAGCTCCACCATAATAGCTTTCAGACAGGAGCAATTTACGAGTGTCTACGTATTTTTATACACATGAAGTTTGAGAAATACTAATGTACAGGTTGGAGCAATAATAGGTTTACAGTTGTGAGTATGCAAAACAATGTATTCTTGTATTATTATTTATTAATTATTATATTATTTTTCCTATATTCACCATAGAGAGATAATAAATTGTCTGGTTAACATTTTAAATTAAAATATTTCTTTCTCATCCTGGCAGGTTGCCTCAGTGGTAGAGCATCACCTGGGCATGTAGATGTTGTGGGTTTGATTCCCTGCAGGGCACACCGAAGTGACCAACTGCTTCTTCACTCCTCTCCCTTCTCCCTCTCTCTGTCTTCCCCTCCTGCAGCCATGGCTTGATTAATTTGAGCGAATTGAATCTGGGTGCTGAGGGTGGTTCCATGGAGCCTCCTCCTCAGGTGCTAAAAATAGCTTGGTTGTGAGCATAGCCCCAGATGGGCAGAACCCCAGACAGGGGTTGCTGGGTGGATGTCTGTCAGGGCGCATGTGGAAGTCTGTCTCTCTATCTCCCTCCTCTCACTTAGAAAAAAATTAAAAAATTTTTTTTTCTCTAGTGCTACTGCTTCAAATTACAATACACACAACAAAAATTGTATAACCTTAACACATTGTTTCTGCTTTACAGTGTTAATCCATTACCAAGACCACAGATGTATACTAAAATTGAAAATGGAATCTTTTTTAAAAAGCCTTTGTAGTAGTAGACAAAGTATAAATGTTATTATAAAAGATATAAGCATTCCACAGGTTGTTCTAAGCAAAATGTTAACACATACAAATTATAGTTTATTTCTTTTTAATTGGTTTATGATTTACTTCATGAAAAAATTAGATGTATTAATACATTTCCTTATACATAATTAGTCTGTTGTTCACAATTCTTATTGCATATTTAACCCCCCGAAGAAGATTTGAAAAAATACAAATGACCACCCACAGAGATTAATATTTAATTGGTTTGAGGCAGAAACAGAGGACATTTCCTAAAAGTTCTGTCCTGACAATTGCTTTTCAGCAAAGATTTTTATGGGGCCCATGTTTTGTTGTTCTTTAAAAGTTATGTTATATAGCAATGTTAATAAAAAAGGATTTGGGTTTCAAACTTCTGTAGGTTTTCCCATTGGTTTAATAACCTCTGTTCTTCCTTGAAGTAATTTATCGCTGTGACAGTAGTTTTCAGTAGCCTGGTTAAAATTACAGATACCATCTTGGTCTTTCTTCTTCCCATGGACTAGGGAAGGGCCTGCAGCAATCCTGGAAATCAAATCTAGGTTTTATTCATGTATCTAAATTAGCTGATTCATTAAAATATTAAATTGTTTAAAGATAAAATTGAGTAGCCATGCTTAACATTTTGAATTTTTATAGAGAATTTGAATGCAAGTAGTTACACCAAAGACAGAGTAAACACAGCTGTCCAGATGTCTGAATTATCCAAAGACTTCATAAGTAAGCAGTTCTTTAGAAAAATGAGCATGAGCTCTTTTGTTCAATTCCCATCGCAGAGCCCACATTAATTGGTATAGGAAAATTCCATTCTGAAAACAGAGTAGGAATAGAAATTAAGAAATTTTTAAATACCTTTATCACTTCTTTTCTGAGTCTAGAAAAAGCCATAGTGTACAAGAAACAGAAATAATTGTGTACATATACATTAATTTATATCCTTCTTTAATGTTAAAATATAAATTCTCTTTTAAAAACTTATATTATTCCTGAAGTTTCCTCTGGTGTCTCCTTCAGAATTTTAGACTACTAAAGCATTCTTTAGTGAAAATGTATCTATAAAATTATAAACATTTAAGTGTTTATTAGACTGCAGTTATTTAATTTATTTAATCAAGGGTTCATTCTAGTTCATTAGAAAAGAAAAATATGGAAAACTTTTCTGATTGTTCTCTGCTGCTGTGGTCCACATTTTGAATAAGCTGAAGTCTCTCTTCCTCTCTGAGTCTGCTCACTAAAAGACAAAGTTTGAATGCTATCTTATTCTATCCAGTCTTTTCCAAGCACAACTTTTATATCAGAATTTGAGAACCTTGTGACTAAAATAGCAGAACCCACAACAGTGTTTCTTGTAATGCATACATTCAATAATATTTAGCAGGAAACTGTCTTTCAGCATTTTAAAAGAAAATATTTTTCTTCAATAAAATTAAAAACTTTTCTATTCTTTTTAAATGTTTTCAGACAGTAAGTGCTGAGTATGAGCCATAAGAAAAATTAAATCTGAACAGTGTTAAATTACATATGTGCAAGAACTGTTCTATGATGTAATATCTATGTTTAGTTGAGAGTAATTGCATGTTTATTATGAATCATGTACTGAAAATCAAGTATGGAATTTCTTAAGTTGCTGGCAGAGGAGGGTTTTAGGAAAAGTGTCATCACCTGCACTCTCTGCAACAGAAGATACTTATGATCCAGTATCTAGAAACTTTTACCCTTGGGAAATGCTAATTATTTAAGCTGGTCATGTCACCTCTGACTTGCCTTAGCATTAATCTAACATATTTGGGGGTATAAACAGGATATAACATTTTGGTGAAGATTCTTAAAATTTAATAATTCAAAAGTTGTTTTAAATTTTCAACCTCAAGTTCTCATGTAAGAAAATAGCATAAAAACACTAAGATGCCCATATCTGCTTCTTACTGCCACTGACTATAAATTCATAGACAGTAAGCTCTCCGACATCTCTCGCAGCAATATATTTGCTGATTTATCTCCACGGGCAAGTGAAATAAAAGACAGGATAAACAAATGGGACTATATCAAACTAAAAAGCTTTTGCACAGCTAAAGACAACAAGAACAGAATAAAAAGACAAACCACACAATGGGAGAACATGTTCAACAAATGTCTGATAAGGGGTTAATAACCAAAATGTATAAAGAACTTGTGAAACTCAACACCAGGAAGATAAACAATGCAATCAAAAATGGGCGAAAGAAATGAATAGACACTTCTCCAAAGAGGACATACTGATGGCCAATAGGCAGATGAAAAAATGCTCAACATCACTAATCATTAGAGAAATGCAAATTAAAATCACAATGAGATATCACCTCACACCAGTCAGAATGGTGTTCATCAACAAAACAACACAGAATAAGTGCTGGTGAGGATATGGAGAAAAGGGAACCCTCCTGCACTGCTGGTGGGAATGCAGACTGGTGCAGCCACTGTGGAAAACAGTATGAAGATTCCTCAAACAATTAAAAATGGAACTGCCTTTAGACCCAGCCATCCACTTTTAGGAATATATTCCAAGAACACCACATCACTGATTCAAAAGAAGAAATGCACCCCCATGTTTATAGCAGCATTGTTTACAATAGCCAAGATCTGGAAACAGCCCAAGTGTCCGTCAGTGGACGAGTAGATTAAAAAGCTGTGGTACATATACGCAATGGAATACTATGGGACCTGAAAAAGAAGGAAATCTTACCTTTTGTGACAACATAGATGGACCTGGAAACTATTATGTTAAGTGAAATAAGCCAGGCAGAGAAAGAAAAATATCACATGACCTCACTCATTTGAGGAATCCAATGAACAATGTGAACTAAAGAATGGAATAGAGAGAGAGGCAGGATCAAAGGGACCAGAATGAAAGGGGACAGAAGGAAAGGGGATGAGAGGATGGGATCAGAGAAGAGAAAGAGATTGGTGAAATTATATACACATAACACAGCATTATAGAGAGCAGAAAAGCAAATCCTGGAGGGAAGAGGGAGAGGAGGGTGTTGGGAAGAGGGGGGTAAGGGGGTGTTGAGCAGAACAGGGGGGAGGGGAAATGTATTCAAGGGGACACTAGAATCTATGTAAACACAATAAATCAAAATCAATTTAAAAAAAGAGAGAGCAGCATTGCCCTTGAACGTTCAAACTGTGCCTCCAGGGTTTTGGGAAGTGATACAGAATGGCTACACAGAAAGAAAAAACAACTTTCCAAACTTTGTGTCAAAAGAAATAGAAGAATTAACTTTATTCTTTAGAATAATTTCAATGTGAACTAGACAAGAAAAAGATACAACTATAAGCAAGTCTGCCCAAATAAGTCTTCTTCACTCCATTTTGGGATTGAACGAATAGAATCAGGACACAACTGAAAGGGAAGTATGGAAAAAATAGTAGTGTTTAAGTGGCGATTTTGAACACTACGTACATGCTTTTAAAACAAATGTGTGTGGGAATTAAATTGCCAAAAGGACAATCTCACTGTTTCCTTCTTCATGGGACCGAAGTATGGAGCCAGACTTGGCAATAGAGTCAGCTAAGATTACATTTTAGATATGCAAATGTAAGCAATGGGTAGAAAACTTCATCTCTGGTTTTTATCACATTCGCAGTCAATTTTTGCAGAGTTAGTATCACTTTCTGCTTAAAGATCCTCAGTGGCTTTCCACTGCACTCAGAATTCAGTTTAGGCTCTTGGGGTTACTTAGTACCAGACTATAAACTATTTTTATGGGTTTGCCATGATGTACCTGTGACAGATGGAAAGAATTACCATGTCATTAAACACAGTGTTGAATTCAGCTGACCTTTCCTCATCAGAACTTTCTCAATGAAGGAAGCAGTGCATTGATTAACTCTAAGCACAGCAGCACTGTTGGAGAGTACCCTCATCTACCTCTTCCACTTTGAATTTTCTGATGCTCTCCCTCGCTATTAGGCTCAAAGCACTGTGACCTTTCAGCACCTGAAATGAATGAGCCAAGTTATTTTTCATGATTCTGGCATCTGTGCGTACTGCTTCTGCTTCTTTTCCTGTCTGTCACCATCCTGTAGTGTCTCCTTTTCATCCCTCATGTCACACTTCTCATCTCACAGAGGTGTTCCCAGACTACCTAATCTATAGGAGGTTATCCTATTTGACAACACCTATTCTTTTTATTTTATGTATATTTTTGTAAAGTATAACTACTACATGCATTAATGATGCATAGGCTTCATGTTTCAGAGATTTGAGAAAGACATATGAAGGGCTCTCTAGTGAGCCGATTTGTACACTAGCCTATGAGAGATTCTAGAAAGTCCTATTTTAAAGAAACCTACTGAACTTTGTTTAATTCAGTGCTTTGAAAATGACTTCTTTAGTATTAACATTTCAGGAAGCTATATGGAAGACTCTTTACAAAATACTACTCAAGTCTACCTAAGCTCTGCATTTTATAGAAGACAAATCAGGCTCTGATTAGTGATTATCCAAGCTATAAATATATCTCATATAGTTCTTAGATGGACGCAATCATTGACAGCAGATTTATTTCCATAGAGTGATTGAACCCACTCCTACCATTATTTTTTATTACCCCCGTTTTACTATATTTGGACTGGGGTTTTTTATTTATTTTATTTCTATAATTAATTCTTTATTAAAAACCTCAGGGTGTTGTTACTAATCTTTTTTCAAGTAGCCCTCTTTAAAATTAGCACAGACTAAATTTTATCAGAATATACAAAATATTTATGTGGATACATGCTTTCTTTTTCTCCATTTTGTACCCCAAAAAAATGTTCATTATTTCATTGCATTTTGGTAGGTTTTTATTATAGCCTGGATCAAATAAAATCACAAAGATATATTTCAGTATCTCTCTCCCCTTTCAAGTGAGTTAGTTCTTAAAGGAAAGGGAATTCATGTTATTCATTCAAATTTATTTAGGGTTCCACAAAAAATAAATATGAGAGGATATAAATATGAACACTGTTCTCTGGAGGTATTCAAGGTTTAGAGGGGAGACTGACATAAATACAAGCAATTATAATGTGTCAGGCTGTGATGTGCTCTACAACATAGAGAGGTTACTTGTGAGGAAGGATTCTGGGACTGACTGCTTTCTAATAGTGGCCTTAGGTGAGTTAGGTGAGACAAACAATTAGGATGTATCCATGTGGAGAAGGAAGAGAAAGGTAGAGGTAACATCATAATGCTATCGTGCTGTTTTTCCTAACTGGAATGCTTTACCCTGGCTAAATTTTAATCTAGGTGTCATTAATTCTTCTCCTCTAGACTAGCCTGCATTACTAGGTTGATTATTTGCAAGTGTTTAGAAACAGTCTTACAAGGTAATAGTTAATGAACTGTTTAATGCTTTAGAGCTATGCTTTCTGTTAAGGTAGTCACTAGCTAGATGTGGCCATTTAAATTTCATTAAAATTAAATAAATTTAAAATTTAGTTCCTTACTCACGCTCATTATTCCTCACAGCCATGTTTTACAAGTGGTCCTTTGACCACTGTGGTAAGTTCTAGTCAACAGTGCTATAGCTAAGAGGGAAATAACAAAAACTAAAACCTTTATTGTGCTACCTTCCATTTCTGTAGTGCTGTATGTTTTTCCAAAATCCTTTTCCTATGATATCTTACTCACCTCTGAGGAAGAGCTGTTAGGTAGGATGCACTGGGATGACTGTCGTTGTCATTGCCGAGATGAAGGCTGTGAGAGAGAGCCACTCAGCTGGCTCACTGACTTCACATTGGCAGGAGCACCAGGGCTTCAACAGAAGAATTTTAACTCAAGTATGTAGACACCTTTTCCTAGTGAGAGATAACAAAAAACCAAATAGAAAAACTTTAAAAATCCTCTTCCTCTTGTCAATTCTGAGAAAATGACATTCTAAGATAAAGCTACTGTAAAAGCAATGAGGAAAATCAGAGATGAATTTTCACCCTTACTGAACCCATCTCTCCTATGATTCTATGTGACAGTTTCTTAACATACTGTGGAAACACATGACAAGATTAGATGCTAAGAAAAATATATGCATTTTAATCAAACTGGAGGAAATATAGCTAGGAACGTGATTATCAGCAAATACGATAAAGAGCTAAAATTCCCTAGTCGTCCATGCTTTTATCTGATTGTCTGAAGTGAATGGCTAATTTATGGTGAGTGCAGCAGCAGCTTCTTAGCCACGTCCTTTGAGTCCAGCACTTCACAGTCGGTCAGGCATCCAAGCAGCACTGCCATTTCATTGTCTTCTATCCTACTTTTATTTAAACATACAAACAAATGAGGGGAAATAAATGCGAAGGATATAAGAGCAGCTCTACTTCTGAGGATGCTCTCCATAATGTAAATTAACAGGAGAAATATGTTTAACAAATAAAACAAATTGCAAAATCTCAATCTAAAATCCAAAGCTGTAAATCACATAAAAGCCATGGCCAGAGTACAGGGTGTGACTCATAAATTTTCATTTGTGTAAATGGATGGTTTTCCTGGAAACACATGGAGACACAAAGCTGCAACGGAGTTTCCATGGGATACACCTCTCCCAACAGCAGCCTTTATCGGTGGCCTGGAGGAGTTTTGATTGAGGTCTTCCGGATATGTATTTGGGGATGCTAAGGGGAGCATCTGAGTCATGGCACTAAAAGGAAAATTTCACTAACTTCTTATTAAGTTTAATAAAGCAGGATAAAATTGAATAAAGCACGATGAGATTAGCACTTTAAAAGTGAGCAAAAATATTTGGTTTTTTTTGTTTGTTTTTTACAGAGACAGAGAGTCAGAGAGAGGGATAGATAGGGACAGACGGACAGGAAGGGAGAGGGCTGGGCCCAGGGTGGGTCTGCTCCAGCACAGTCTGGGAATAGAATTCATCTACAGTATCATAGGAAAAGAATTGCAGGGACACACACATGGGAGTATTTTAAGTGATAGAGGCAAGATTTATTAGAGTGAAAAGATATGGTACACCCTCAGGGAGGCAGAGCGTGGTCAGGGTATAGGGGCAGTGTCTGGGTTGACTCAAGAAAGGAAGTTACAGAGGCAAAAGGGAGTTAGTTGCTCTACTACTGATCACTGCTCTCCTGGTTGCATGTCTTGTGTGGACCGCTGGAATTAAGGTGAAAAGAAAGCAAAAGCACATGCCCAAGAGACGGGCACAGGCATGCTCCACAGAGGAGGTGCACTGGCTTCTTTGCCTGGCTTCCATATACTTGCTTGGGCTCGGGAAACAGCAGACTTTCTTTCAAACTATCCAATCTCTTTCCTGGCTTTTCCTGGCTTTTCCCAGGCTTGTGCCCTCCCCCTATCCAATTTCTTTCCTGGATTTTTGGGGGCTTGTGCCTTTCTCCAATCCGATCTTTTCCCACACTTTCTCAGGCTAGTCTCCAACCCCTTCATGGTCGCTGTTTTGGCTTCTATTGCGCATGCACTCAGTGAAAGGACTTTCTCTTCACTGTTTTCTCCCTTCCGCCTTTAACCACGTGGAAAAGTGCTGGTTGCTCCCTGGGGTGAATGAAAAGCATCTTTCCTGCCTACTTGGATGCACAAAGTGACTGAAACTATCCTTTCCTAGATAATCTGGCTTAATCAGATGTCTGCGTCCAGTTCCATTTGCTCCCTTCTTTTTTGTTAATACCTAACTAGCTGCTACTCTAGCATGCTGCATTACACGCTGTTACTCAACTTTCCCTCCCTGGTATCCTCCCTTCCTCCCTGACCTGGCACTCCTTTTTCCAGTCCAGGTTGCAGCTGTTGTTCTACTTGTACTATTGACATGATCAAGAACTCATTGAAATTTGTATTTTAATATATATTATGATAGAGAAAAATAAGGTAAATATTTTTGGATAGAAATTTGGAGGGCTATGTCTTTCAATTCCAATAAACACCCTAATTTCATGATCTATTTGCAGATGTTTTGATAGCAAGGGGAAGATTATTTTTGCTATATGTATTGACAGAGTATTCATCTGACCTCTAGTTAGCCTTAGCATTTACACAATTACTAACCCAAATAAGTACTGTGACCATGTAACTTATCTTCCAAGCCAGGAAAACTTTAAAAGTGAAAGGGCATTGTCAGTAATTAATAACACTGATAAAGGAAGTATGTACAGGAACATTACCAAACTGTGATGTATGTGTGTCTTATTCTTTGTCATATAAGCTAATTGTAATCAAAACCATAACACGTTCTATATACACTCAATGACAAATGTGAAATATAAGTGCTTGATAATAAATATTGTAGAGTACAACTGACACTCTTTGCTTACATTCTTCAAAGACTCTCTCTGTTTACCTTGTGAAATGCACGCTATCGTTATTTATTTATAACGGTTTGAGGGCTGAGCTAGTTAGAAAGCACCTTTTTTTTCATAACTCTGAAAAACCTATGGCAACAGTATTCCAGTTTCAAATTCTGGGGCTCTTTCCCTCAGTATTTCTGGCCTATCTACAATGCCTGTCTCCTTTTGATAATAAGTCTGGAGAACTTTGCAAATGGTTCTGGGCACTTGGTTCATATGTTTAGTGTTCTCCCTGCTCGGTAGTATTTGAGCTGTGTTATTACATGGCTATTTTTATAATTCATGTTTCAGATTCTCACTAACTAGCAGGAGGTAGAAATGTTACTAGTTTGTGAATTTTTTTCTGATTTCAACATGGTATCCCTGAAGTGGTTTATAATTATAGAATGGGTTAATAACTGTATATTTTAGATAATGTTTTGACACTAGAAAGTGATCACACTTAATAGAAAGGCAACATAATCTGACAACATAAATTGAGAAAGATTATATGGGTATCTTCACTATGATACAGACATGTACGCAAGTGAAATAAGATGAAACATTGAAGGCTGAGGAGCACCAGAATTGAGAGAAAAAGAGGGAGGGAGACTAGAAATAAGTACAGCTATCATTAGAAATATAGATTCAGAATCTGATATATGTTCAGAAATCTCTCTACAGATATGGATTCAGAAATCTGATTTTGCCTGTTCCTTTTCAGGAGAATTATATTGACAAATTCGAGAGAGTTTCTAAATAAACAAATACAAACAATAGATCAAGTTTAACTTCCAGCTTCTCTGCCTACCACTCCCTTCTCCTCGTTATTTACATCAGTGAGGATAATTCCAACTGAAAAAACAAGCAAACAAACAAACAGAAAACCCAAACCAAACTTACTAAAATATTAGTGGAGATTTTTTTTAGTCCATATTCCCCAGAGCTCCAGGAGACGTGTGCTGCACAGGCACAGCTGAGCGGGGCTGAGCCGCTCATGCTGACTCCCTCCGGAGGGTGCCTCTGACAGCCATCTTAACCTCAGGAGGCTTTTATCACGGTGGCATCGTGGCTATTGTTTAGATAGAGATAAATGTTCATGGTCGGATATTCCTGGCCCAAGTCTCAAGTTCTATCTCGATTGTTTAGGTTTGGTTAGCCAGACCAAATTCTTTGGTAAGAGAAGTACTATGTTCCCAGAGTCGAGAGTGAATTCAGTCTCATCTCCAGCTCCGTGGCTGTCACTCCATTAGGTAAATGTGAAGTAAATTTTAAAAAGGGGTAAATGACACCTCCCAAAAGGTATACTGGCTCCTTATAATGAAAGGCAAAGGGAGGAATAGAGAGTCATGCAATAAATACATATTTATTTCTGCCAAACGCTCCTTTCTTCACACCTTGTCATCTTTCACCCATGGACTTCCGTGTTCTTGCATGCTTGTCCCATTAAAAGAACTTGTTATCATAAAATTGGTATTTTAATATGAAATATATTTTCCAAGAGAGGATTTCTATGGTAGAATAGCCCCCCCCCATCACATTTATTTTTTTTATAATAAATTGTATAGATCTTTATCCAGCCCTAACATTCAATCTGGCTTATTTTGACATAATTTTATTTTCTCTCCATCAAGTCCATTTTCCCCCAAGTGGATTAAATCCCATTCTTTTCTATACTCTTTTAGAGAGAAGTTGCAATATAGTTATTTTTATTTTGAAAAAAGCCAGATTATGTGCAAGCAACAATTCCAAACATATTTCCTAAAATAATATTGATATGTTTAAATTTAATAGTAACATTTGTGGAGTATATTTTTTCTGCCAGATTTAAAAATGATGCAGCCAAATGTAAAATGCAGTATTTTAAGTAATTACAATAAAATACCACTAAAAATTCTCTAATATCTTTACTTACTTAGAGTGATGTCATAGTTGGCTATCAGTTATCAGGGAAAGGTTAAAAACAACAACAGAAAAAATATAGTGCATCTATAAAATGGAATCCAGTGCAAATATATATATATAATATATATAATATATATAATATATATTATTTATTTATTTAAAAAATGGGAAACCTCTTTATAAACTGTTATGGAAAAATGTACACAATAGTTTGCTAAGTAAATTTTAAAAGTCATAGAATGCTGGGTATCTGTGGGCTTTCTTTTGCCTAAAAAATGAGAAAAATAATTCATTTACTTGATTAGACATGATGTCCTCAGGAAGGATACATAAGAAATCAGTGACCATGGTTCTCCATACTGAGTGTCAGGGGAACTAGGCAGTTAGACACATGTTAAGGAATAGATTTTTAGTTTTATTGTAGTATATTTCATATAATGTGGTCTTATTGCCTTGAATGCTTTAAAATAATACCATTTTTATTTATTAACTGATTTTTAGAGAAGAGAGAGGGACAGAGTGAGAGAGAAAGAGAAACATTGACTTGTTGTCCCACTTATCTATGCCATCATTGCTTGAGTCTTATATGTGTCCTGACTGGGGATTGAACCTGCAACCTTGGCCTGTGGGGTCAATGCTCTAATCAACTGAGCTGCCTAGTCAGAGCCAAATGATTCAAAGTCTTCAAAATTTGTTGTGGTTTTGTTCTGAAGACCAGTTTTTATCTTACAAAGCTGGAGAGAAGGATGTAGGAGGAACTTGTTATTCTTTTGCAGCATCACTCTAGGAAAATGGCGGTAGAATGCAGCCCTGGGGCAAGTCTGATGTGTGTGGACTTTGGACGCCAAGTCCTGCGGGGGCAGAACGCTGCCTGGCAAGCACTGAAAAGATTGTTTAAAGGAAACAACTGATCCCTATGGCCTTTTCCCTACATACCTGAAAAATATTAATTAGTTAATCATCCTTCTCTGCACCAGAATCCATTCTAGGCTAATTTGACCCAGGCTCTGCTAATTTGCTTGATGAGTAAAGAAAGAAATATGCTGGGCTCTCCGTCCTAGAGACTGGGAGTCCCCTGTGCCCATCTTTTCTCTGCGTTGTGACTTCTGTGTGTTTTTTCTTAAGTCCTACAGCACTTTCTTTTTGTGCACACTCATTGCCAAGCTGGTCTGGGTATCAACCTGCTAAATATTTCTTTTTATCCAGGTTATTCTTTCTATCAAAACTTATTATTCTCTTTGATTTACTGAATGAAAATACCATGACTTAGGGATGTTTCTCCATTTTGCTTATTTCTGTATTCAAGCATATAAAGCAGTACCTGGTACGTGGTAATCAATTCAGAAATATATCTTAAATAAGAATTTTTTTTAGTGTAATACTGATTCCATGAAGGTAATCAACATACATTTAGGAAATTTTACTTTGCACCATTTAAAAAGCTTTCTTATTAATTCTTTTTATACTTAATAACTATTTTGTATAATTTATTGCACTTAAGAATAATTATTGCAGCTTTTATTTGAAGAAACAGCTAAAAATTGAATCAAGGAGGACACAATCTAGAAGTTGGGCAAAATAGGATAAATTTGTAAGCAATCTATAGATTGTTCTCCCACAATAAGTTCTTATTATCAAGACAGTAATTGAGTTGATGTAATAAGTTATAGAACATAAAGTGAGATCATCCTTGACATAAAGAAAACTATAAATATATAACTTCTTTGAAACATTAATGTCCATGATATTTTGGTCACTGTCAATATGAAAGAAATATAGACTATCTGCTCTGACAATATTTTTGAAAATGCATTGTGCTAACTAATGAACTAAATGTTCTCTTGTAAACAAAGAGAATCTTGTAATAATATTTGTATTAGTATATACATTTATCTCTCCAGGATCTTACAGTGATATTCCAGATGTTATTTTATAGGCTTCCTGAGGGTCATAATCAGTCAGAAACATCTTCCGTAATCATTATGCTAAAATAAACTTCCCTGATTTTTTGTCAGAAAAATTTACAAGCCATGCATTTCTGCAACTGGCAGTTTGTAGCATCTGGTTAATCTGAAGACACATGGATTGATGCTGACAAGAAAAAAACAAAACAAAACACTAGTTATGATACCATGCTACATTTTATAGAAAATGTTAAATTTATTTATGGCAAATCTTTGACAACCACATTAAATTTAGCAACATTTCTTTCTTGGGTATTTATAAATGATGCAGAAAGAAAGTCATTTTTTAAATTTAATTAATTGTGTTTACATAGATTCTCAGATCACCCTGAATGCATCCGCCCTCTGCCATATTCCCCTCAACATCTCCCTTTCCCCCTCCCTACAGCTCCCTCCCCTCTACCCTTAAGGTTTATCCCATCCTATAATCCCCTTTCCCTCTGTTCTCTTTTCCTCTGGTCCCTTTGATCCCTCCTCTGTCTCAATTCCGTTCCTCAGTTCTTATTATCCCTTGTATTCCTCAAATGAGTGAAGTCATATGATATTTTTCTTTCTCTGCCTGGCTTATTTCACTCAACATAATGGTTTCCAAGTCCCTCCATATTGTTGCAAAAGGTAATATTTCCTTCTTTTTCATAGCCCCATAGTATTCTGTTGTATATATGTGCCAAAGCTTTTTAATCCACTCGTCCGCTGACGGACACTTGGGCTGTTTCCAGCTATTTGTTATTGTGAACAATGATGCCATAAACATGGGGGTGCATTTCTTTTTTTCAGTCCGTGATATGTTGTCCTTGGGATATATTCCTATAAGTGGGGTGGCTGGGTCAAAGGGCAGTTCCATTTCTAAATTTCTGAGGAATCTTCATACTGTTTTCCACAGTGGCTGCACCAGTCTGCATTCCCACCAGCAGTGCAAGAGGGTTCCCCTTTCTCCACATCCTCGCCAGCACCTATAGTGTGTTGTTTGGTTAATGAGCGCCATTCTGACAGGTGTGAGGTGGTATCTCATTGTGGTTTTTAATTTGCATTTCTCTAATGATTAGTGATGTTGAACATTTTTTCATATGCCTTTTGGCCATCAGTATGTCCTCTTTGGAGAAGTGCCTATTCATTTCTTTTGCCCACTTTTTGATTGCATTGTTTATCTTCCTGGTGTTGAGTTTCACAAGTTCTTTATAAATTTTGGTTATTAACCCCTTATCAGACGTATTGTCAAATATGTTCTCCCATTGTGTGGTTTGTCTTTTTATTCTGTTCATATTGTCTTTAGCTGTGCAAAAGCTTTTTAGTTTGATATAGTCCCATTTCTTTATCCTGTCTTTTATTTCATTTGCCTGTGGAGATAAATCAGCAAATATATTGCTGTGATAGATGTCGGTGAGTTTACTGCCTATGTTTTCTTCTAGGATGCTTATGTTTTCACGACTTACATTTAAGTCATTTATCCATTTTATTTTTCTGCATGATGTAAGTTGGTGGTCTAGTTTCTCTTTTTTTTTCGGACAGCTGTCCAGTATTCCCAACACCATTAGGTAAAGAGACTGTCTTTACTCCACTGTATGCTCTTACCTCCTTTGTCAAATATCAATTGTCCATAAAGATGTGGGTTTATTTCTGGGTTGTCTGTTCTGTTCCATTGATCTCTATGCCTGTTCTTATGCCAGTACCAAGCAGTTCTGAGTAGAATGGCCTTGTAGTATAACTTGATATCAGGAAGTGTAATACCTTCCACTTTATTCTTCTTTTTCATGATTGCTGAGGTTATTCGTGTTCTTTTTGGTTCCATGTAAATTTTTGAATATGTGTTCTATATCATTGAAGTATGTCATTGGGATTTTAATTGGTATTGCATTGAGTTTATAAATTGCTTTAGGTAATATATATATTTTAATGATGTTTATTCTCCTTAACCATGAGCACAGTACATGCTTCCACTTGTTTGTGTCTTCCTTGATTTCTTTTATCAATGTTTTATACTTTTCCGAGTACAAGTCTTTAACCTACTTGGTTAAATTTACTCCTAAGTACTTTATTTTTTTAGTTGCAATAGTGAAGAGGATTCTTTCCTTAATTTCTCTTTCTGACAGTTCATTATTCGTGTATAAAAATACCTCTGATTTCTGTGTATTAATTTTATATCCTGCCACCTTGCTGAATTCGTTTATTAGGTCCAGTAGTTTTTGACTAAGACTTTAGGGTTTTCTATATACAGTATCGTATCATCTGCAAATAATAATAGTTTTACTTCTTCTTTTCCAATTTGGACGGCTTTTATTTCTTCTTCTTGTCTGATTACTATAGCTAGGATTTCCAGTTCTATGTTGAATAAGAATGGTGAAAGGGGTCACCCCTACCTTGTTCCTGATTTTAGGGAAATTGCTTTTAATTTTTGCCCATTGAGTATGATGTTGGCTGTAGGTTTGTCATAGATGGCTTTTATCATGTTGAGGTATGTTTCCTGTATTCCCACTTTGCTAAGAGTTTGATCATAAATGGGTGCTGGATTTTATCAAATGCTTTTTCTGCATCTATTGAAATTATCATCTGGTTTTTCTCCTTTCTTTTGTTTATGTGGTGAATCACATTAATTGATTAACAAATGTTGTACCATCCTTGCCTTTCCAGAATAAATCTCACTTGATCATGATGTATGATTTTTTTTTCATGTATTGCTGGATCTGGTTTGCTAATATTTTTTTGAGGATTTTAGCATCTAAATTTATCAGGGATATTGGCCTATAATTTTTTTCTTTGTTTTGTCTTTGCCTGGTTTTGGAATCAGAATTATGCTTGCCTCATAAAAGGAACTTGGAAGTGTTCCTTCCTCTTGAATTTTTTGAAATAGCTTGTGAAGGATAGGAGTTAGTTCTTTGAATATTTGGTAGAATTCAGCAATGAAGCCATCGGGCCCAGGGATTTTGTTTCTTGGGAGATTTTGATAACTGTTTTGATCTCTTTTGTTGTAATCGGTCTGTTTAGGTTTTCTGATTCTTCCAGATTGATTTTTGTAAGATTATATGTTTCAGGGAATTTGTCCATTTTACCTAGGTTGTTAAATTTTTTGGTATACATTTCTTCATAGTATTTTCTTACAATATTTTGTATTTCTGTTGTGTCAGTTATTTCAACACTCATTTCTAATTTTATTTATTTGTGTCCTTTCTCTTTTTTTTCTTGGTGAGTCTCATTAAAGGTTTATTGATCTTGTTTACCCTTTCAAAGAATCAGCACTTCATTTCATTGATCCTCTGTATTGTTTTTTTACGCTCTATGTCATTTGTTTCCGCTCCGATCTTCATTATTTCCTTCTTTCTACAACTTCTGGGCCTTACTTGCTGTTATTTTTCTAGTTTTTTAGATGAAGGGTTAGGTTGTTTATTTGAGTTTTTCAAGCTTCTTATTGAATGCCTGTAGTGCTATGAACTTCCATCTCAGGACTGCTTTTGCTGTGTCCCACAAATTTTCAGTTGTATGTTCATTATCATTTGTTTCTAGGAATTTTTTATTTCTTTTTTAATTTCATTGTTAATCCATTCGTTATTTAATAACATGCTATTTAGTTTTCACGTGTTTGAGTTTTTTCAGTTTTCCTGTTGTGATTGTTTTCTAGTTTCATCCCACTGTGATCAGAGAAAATGCTTGATATGATTTTAATCTTCTTAAATTTGTTGAGACAGCTTTTGTGCCCTAACATTTGGTCTATCCTAGAGAATGTACCATGAACAGTTGAAAAGAATGTATATTCTGGTGCTTTAGGGTGAAAGGTTCTAAAGATATCTATTAAATCGAGTTGATCTAGTGTGTCCTTTAAGTCTGATGTTTCTTTGTTAATTTTCTTTTTTGAGGATTTATCTAGTGATGTTAGTGGAGTATTGAAATCTCCTACTATTATAGTATTGCTGTTGACCTCACCCTTTATATCCATCAAAGTTTGCTTTATATATTTAGGTGCTCCTATATTAGGTGTGTAGATATTTATGATAGTTATATTTTCCTGATGGATTACTCCCTTTATCATTATTTAGTGACCTTCTTTATCTCTTACTATAGCCTTGGTTTTAAAGTCCATTTTGTCTGATATAAGTATTGCTACCCCAGCTTTTTTTCAATTTCCATTTGCATAAAATATTTTTTCCATCTTTTTACCTTCAGTCTATGTGCATCTTTTGTTTTAAGGTGTGTCTCTTTTAGACAGCATATGTAGGGGTCCTGTTTTCTTATCCAAGCAGCTACCCTATGTCTTTTTTTTTTTTTTTTTTTTTTCATTTTTCTGAAGCTGGAAACAGGGAGAGACAGTCAGACAGACTCCCGCATGCGCCCGACCGGGGTCCACCCGGCACGCCCACCATGGGGCGACGCTCTGCCCACCAGGGGGCGATGCTCTGCCCATCCTGGGTGTCGCCATGTTGCGACCAGAGCCACTCTAGCACCTGAGGCAGCGACCAAGGAGCCATCCCCAGTGCCCAGGGCCATCTTTGCTCCAATGGAGCCTTGGCTGCGGGAGGGGAAGAGAGAGACAGAGAGGAAAGCGCGGAGGAGGGGTGGAGAAGCAAATGGGCACTTCTCCTGTGTGCCCTGGCCGGGAATCGTACCCTATGTCTTTTGATTGGATCATTTAATCCATTTACATTTAAGGTTATTATTGATATGTCATTGTTTATTGCCATTTTATTCTGTAAAGCTGAATTTCTCTTTTGCTATATTCTTTTCCCACTTTGATCTGTTTACAACAGGCCCCTTAACATTTCCTGAAGCTTTGATTTGGTTGTAATAAATTCCTTGAGTTTTTTTTTGTTTTTTTTGTCTGAGAAGCTTTTTATTTCTCCTTCAATTTTAAATGATAGCCTTGCTGGATAATGTACTCTTGGTTGTAGGCTCTTATTCTGCATTACTTTGAATATTTCTTGCGATTCTTTTCTGGCCTCAAGTATTTCTGTTGAGAAATTGGATGTCATTCTTATGGGGCTCCTTTTTAGGTGATAACCCTTTTTCTCTAGTTCTCTAGCAGCTTTTAATATTTTCTTTTTATCACTTAGCTTTGGTATTTTAATTATGATGTGTCTTGCTGTAGATTTCTTTGGGTTTCTCTTTAATGGAGTTCTCTGTGCTTCTTAAACTTTTGAGACCCTTCCTTGCATCAATTTAGGGGAGTTTCCTCAGACTTTTTGAGTCTCTTTTCTTTTTTATGCTCTGCTTCCATGCCTTTGTTCATCTTGTTCTCCAACTCACTGATTCGATCCTCAGCTTCATCCATCCTGCTTTTAATTCCTTCCATTGTGGTCTTCATTTCTGATATTGTATTTATCATCTTCGACTGATTCTTTTTTAATATTTCAATGTCATTTTTTATACTTCCTATCTCTTTATTTAGATGTTTGTAATGACCATCCATTGTTGTTCTAAGATCCCTAAGCATCCTAACAATCATTATTTTAAACTCTGCATCTGGTAGTGTGGTTATTTCCATATCACTCAGTTCATTATCTGGAGGTTTCTTTTGTGATTTCATTTGGACTGCACTTCTCTGTCATCTCATTATGTCTGTGTGATTGGGTGCATTTTTGGTAAGCTGGTTGAATCTAGGCCTGGTGTTGTCTGCCTCCAATTTTCAGTTGTGTTATTTCTGCGTCTTCTTGGGTTGGCATCAGCTGTTGTTTGTAATCCATTGTCAGATTTGGCTTTTCTAGTAGAGCCGCTTTTAAGTCTTGATTTGTTTGTTTGTTTTCTCAGTTTTCTTAACTTGGTGTTAGTCTTGTTTACTCATCTCAGCAGGGGGCTTATTTGAAACTGTATCCAGGAATGCGGTGGGTGTAACCTGAGACTCTGAAGGCCTGATTTGCCAGTTACTCTCTCTGGGGGCAGGCTGCTTTCTCTGCCTCAGTAGGGGGAGGTTTATCTCAGTTCTCCTTGGAGACTTGAGTTACTGCACCTCCTCCCCACTTCTTGTTTTCAGTTATGTCGTATTGCACTGATTGGAGCTGGAAAGATATCTTGAGATGGGTGACCGGAACCACTTTAGTCTTGTATTGTGTGGAAGGATCAACCATTCCCCCAACTATGGCCACCTCCAGCACTGAATAAGTCAGCTTCTCAGGTCTTCCCATGCATTCCTCTGCCTGTCACCATCTGTCTCTCTCTCCCCCCTTTCCTTTTGGCAGACAAGCCAGCCCTTTCAACACACCTTGTACCCAGGTCCCCATGCAAGTGGCTGTGAGCAATATTTTCTACTTCTTTACTTGGAGTGAGAGCCCTTCTGGGCTCTCAGCCTCACCTCCCCTTTGTTCCTGTAAGCAGGGGAGACCCACTGCTCCTCAGCACTCCCTACCAGGCTCGGTGTGTCTTCTTCTTTGCTCCTTGGTTTTTGAGAGCTGTTCTTGTAGTCCAGAGTTGGTTTTTCATGCTGATTGTTCCTAAATTAATTTGTAATCCAGTTTGGTAGTGTGAGCTGGGAGTCTGTGCATCTGCCTACTCTGTTGCATATTCAGATCTCCCAGAATTTACAATTTAATGCCTGATTTATCCTACAGAATGCTGGATCCTCTTCTGACTCAAAATCTCATTTTAACAGCAAATTTCGTTGACACCATGGCTTACTGAATCCAAAGTAATTACAGACCTCACGTCTTGGCTGTATACCTCAGTTGATTAGAACATCATCCCGAAGAGCAAAGGTTGCCGGTTCAATCCCTGCTCAAGGCACATACAGGAACAGAGGTTCCTGTCTGTTTTTCTTCCTCCATCTCTATATGATCATGGTAAGTTTTGGGTTCTGGCTTTTGTTTTATTACTGTCCAGGGTCACTCGTGAAGGAGTATCTGGTTATGAAAACAGACTAAATAGGCAGCAGGTTCTGAAAACAATGTGACATCAACCTGCGGAAGCTTTGGATATCGAAAGAAAGTCATTTGATGGTTTGATAATCACATGATGAATTCACAGCTTACACATTTTTAAGCTATATTGTTGTTCTCTTGTGAAACTCAAAAAAGCTTAAGTAAAGTGTTTATGGTGCATATGAAACAACATAAGTTTGTTTCATGTAGTGTTGGGCAACATTTTTAAAATTTTTATTGAATTGAGGTGACATTGGTTAATAAAATTATATAGGTTTCAAGTGTACAATTTGATGATACATCATTTGTATATTGTATTGTGTGTTCACCACCCAAAGTCAAATAGCCTTCCATTGCCATTTATCCCCCATTAGCCTTTTCTACCTACTCCCTCCCCATTTTCCCTCTGTTAATCACAAAACTGTTGTCTGTGTCTATGAGGTTGGGGGGGGGTTGTTTTTTGTTTTTTGTTTTTTGTTTTTTGCTTATTCCCTTTACCATTTTTACCCAGCTGCCCAATATCACTCCCCTCTTAGCCTGGTAAATTCTTGCTTTATTTATTCTGAAGCTATAATAGCTGCATACACTTTTAAGATTGCTAAATGTTACTGGCAAACTGGTCTTTGTGTCATTATTAACTATTTCTCTATCTCTAATTATATTTCCTTATCAGAAGTCTCACCTTTTATCATATTAATAAAGTCATACCTCTTTGATATGTTTGATGTTTCCATGGTATAACATTTTCCACTTGTTTATTTTAAACTGTCTCATTAGACTTCAAAGTATATTCTTTATAATCAGTATATATGTTTCTTGTTTTAAAAAGGTTAAGAGGCTGACTTTTTATTGTAGCCTTTAGTCCAAGAACTTTTAATGTAACTGTTAATATCATTAGGTTTAAATATACTATCTTGCTATTTGTCTTATGTGTCCAACTATTCTTTGTTGCTTGGTTACTCTTTTCTTACCTTCTTTTTGACTAATCAAGTATTTTTATTAATCCACTTTGTATGCTTCACTAGACTTTGTGTATTTTATACTTATTATTTTAATAATTACTCTAAAATTATAATATACATCTTTATTATTTCTTTCATCTCTGCCAACCCTTGATGTTATTGTCATCTACTTTACTTTTACATCTATCCTAAACTGCAAAATATATGGTATTTGCTTTTACTTTAAAAGTCAATGATCCCCAAATTAAAAAAAAAATCTTTTGTGTTGACATGCATAGTTCAATTTATATTGTTCCTCATTCTCTCTTATAAAGCCATGCTTAAATCTGGAATTAAGTCTCTTCAACCTGAAGAACATCATTTCTTAACTCTTGTAGAATGAATCTGCTACTGCTGCACTTTAAATCCTCTATTTGTTTAAAAATATCTTTTTTTAATATTTGAAATATTTATTCTCAGTATGTAGAATTTTAGGCTGACATTTTTCTCTTTCCACCACTTTACATCATTCTGTTGTTTCTGCTTCCTTTATTTATGAAGAGCAGTCAGGTTTATTCTTAGCATTGCTTTTCTAATGATGTGTTTTGTTTTGTTTTTACTGTTTAGATAGCTTTTATCTTTGCTTTCCTCAGAAATGACCATGAATTTCCTAGATGTGATTTTCTTTGCATTCATTCTAAATGACATTTACTTAGCTTCTTAAATCTCTGGGTTCATTTTCCATCAATATGGAGAAATTCACAATCATTAATGAATTCCTTGTCTCATTTTCTGAAATTCCAATGACAAGTTTGTTAAAATTATTTTATATTCTCCCAAATATTTCTCATGCTTGTTTCATTACTGCTACCACTACATTTATTATCACTATTATTTTCTCTTTATAGATAAATTTAAGTAATTTTTTCCCTCTTTGAACACTTTGATTTTCTTTGCCTACTGTGTTGGTTCTTTAGTTGGTTATTTTGTTATGTATACCCAGTGCCTTCTTATTTTTAAATGCTATATATTTTTATATTCTTGTATGCAGTTATTTTTTATTTTATTTTTTTACAGAAACAGAGAGAGGGATAGATAGGGACAGACAGACAGGAATGGAGAGAGATGAGAAGCATCAATTATTAGTTTTTTTGTTGCGACACATTAGTTGTTCATTGATTGCTTTCTCATATGTGACTTGACTGTGGGCCTTTAGCAGACTGAGTAACCCCTTGCCCAAGCCAGTGACCTTGAGTCCAAGCTGGTGAGATTTTTTTTGCTCAAACCAGATGAACCCATGCTCAAGCTGGCAACCTCAGAGTCTCAAACATGGGTCCTCCACATCCCAGTTTGATGCTCCATCCACTGCACCACCACCTAGTCAGGCTGCAGTATTTATTTTTTAGAAATCACATATCTCTTGAATTTCCCCACCTTGCCATTTATTTTATCTAATTTTTGATGTAATAGCTTTAAAATATTTTCATTAAAAAAAAAACTTTGGATGACTTCAGAGTAATGGCATGGTAGAAAGCGATACCGATAAATCTCCCCCAAAACTCAACAAGATCTTCAACCAGAAACAGAAAAACCTATCCTTGGAGCCTCCAGATGTTTCACAATAAACCCGAAGGAATGGTCCAGCAAAAAATTGGCTAAATATATAATCAAACCCCAAGGGAAATAGGGAGTAAGAAATGTTCTGCCTTCCTCACTAACCTAAATAGGGCTGCTTTCACTGGGAACTGACAATATAGAAACTAAGGAGGGCAAAAGGGGTGAATAGATCCAGGCCGCAGCACAAACAGCCGAACCAGGATTTGGCATGGAGATCCAAGCCGAGGAAAAACTGTGCCTTTGGCAACCCAGGCAATACAAGCTAACATTCGTGCCAAACCCAGACAAAGAAAGACAAGCGGGGCAGCCATTCACCCCGATCTCCTGGTCAGCACGCACAGATAGTGGGCAAGAGATTCCTCAAAGCACCTCTGCAGTGGGCTCCTGTGTTATCCCACAGAGGGTCCTTTGTGTGGGTCAAAAATGGAATCTCCGGGCCGCCCCAGTGCCCTGAAAAAGCCACACACGGGAAAGGAGGGAGAGCCCATTCCAACACTGGAACTTTTCCGTGTGGGCGGGGGTTTCACTCAAAGTGTGAGGCAGCCGGCCTGATATCCTGGTTGGCGCACACGGAAAGCGGGCAAGAGATTCCTCCAAGCACCTCAGGAGTGGGCGCCCATGTTATCCCATAGAGGGGCAGAGCCAGAGGTCTTTGAGTGGGCGGAAGCCCCGCCTGATTATGCTAGCAGCTCTGACTGACTGAGCCTTACACAGAGCCCTGTGCTGAGTGGGAATAGAGTGGGGAGTTGCCAGCTCTTTGAGCCTCTTACTATCCAGGCAGAGGTAGCAGCAAACCCATAGCTGGATTATCAGGCTTCTAATTGTGGAAGGAAAGACTAGGAGAGAGGCTCCAGGAACACGAACTCTCTCACAGTCAGAATCTATAAATGCTAAGGAGCCTCGACTGCCAACGAGACTGAAGCCCAATACATGACATCACCATAGAGACTTATCAACTGCAAACCTCTACCTGAGCGTGCCAAAGGGGCAGAACCCAGGGTACAGAGTCACTGACAAGGAAGAGGGAGAGAAAAGAAAAAGCAAGAAGATAACCTCTCAAAATCAAGAATAATCCTCAGACTTTATAACCTATCCCATTTTATTACATTTGTTCATTTTTGTCTCTTATCTTCATTCTTGATTTTTTTTTTCCTCCTCCAATTTGGTCGTTTAACTCTTCGGTCTTACTCTCTCCTCTTTTTGAACTGCACTACCCATAAATGTTACATCTCACATTATCTTTTCTTTCCTCTTCCTTTCTCTATATGAGGGTTGCACTCCAAAACCCTTAACTCTCTCTCTCTCTCTTTCTCCTCTTTTTTCTTTTTTCTTCTTTTAGTGATTCCCTCTTTTTTCTCTCTCTTTCTCTCTCTTGCTTTTCTCCCTCTATATTAGTTTCTTCCTTTCTCCTTTATGTCTCCTCTAATTCAAACCTCAATAATGGAAAAATTATCTTATCTGGGAATCAAACTTTTGTTTGTGGCATTTTGGGGGGGTTTTACTTCACCTATTTAACTCACTAGCAATGCTCCCATCCCTGGCTCTCCATTTTATATAGTTCTTTTTCCACTAAATACAATAGTAATTTTTTAATTTCCCCCCCTTTTTCCTGTTTCCCTCTTATTCCTCTCATCATAACTCTTTGTAAAGCAACACCTAAAAGCAAATCATTTTATTCTTGACCCAAATTTTTTCTTATTTGCTTTTTGTGGGTCCATACCCCCCTTTTTTTTCTTTGCCCCTTTATTACTTCTACCCAATTCAGGCCCTCCATTACAAGCATTGTTTGTTCTATTTATTTATTATTTTTTTATTTTTTTAATTCATTTTAGAGAGGAGAGAGGGAAAGAGAGAGACAGAGAGAGAAGAGAGAGTCAGGGGGGAAGAGCAGGAAGCATCAACTCCCATATGTGCCTTGACCAGGCAAGCCCTGGGTTTCGAACCGGCGACCTCAGCATTTCCAGGTCGACGCTTTATCCACTGCGCCACCACAGGTCAGGCTGTTTGTTCTATTTAGTACAATATAATTCACAGTTCATCACAAGATTTACTCAAGAAAGAGGGGAGAGGAGAGGAGAGGGAAAAAAAGGGGGGAGGAATAATTTCCTTTTTTTCAAATTTTTATTTTATTTTATTTTTTTAATTTAATTATTAATTTTTTTCTTTCTTTTTTTTCCCTGAGTCTAAATATATATATTTGATATTATATTGGTTCCTTTCTCATAGAATGAATTAAAAATGTTTAGATCTGCTTAGAGCCAAAACAAATAGAAAACAAACACAAATGATAAAGAATTACCGACCAGCACCAGGCACAGGAAGTTCTTTTTTTTTTATAAATAAATTTTTATTTTAATGGGGTGACATCAATAAATCAGGGTACATATATTCAAAGAAAACATTTCCAGGTTATCTTGTCATTTAGTTCTGTTACATACCCATCACCCAAAGAGAGATCATCCTAAGTCGTCACCCTCTATCCAGTTTTCTTTGTACCCCTCCCCCTCATCCTCTCCCTCTTCCCCTCCCACCACTCCCCATAACCACCCCACTCCTATCCATGTCTCTTAGTCTCGTTTTTTGTCCCACCAATGTATGGAATCCTGCAATTCTTGTTTTTTTCTGATTCACTTATTTCACTCCGCATAATGTTATCAAGATTCCACCATTCTGTTGTAAGTGATCCGATGTCATCATTCCTTCTAGCTGAATTAATTATTAATTTTTTAAAAAACTCTTTGATTTTTTTATTTTAATTTTTAACTTTTTATTCTTTATTAAATCTCATTAATACTATCAACAAAACCACCCTCAGATGCCATTAAAGAAGAGAAAATTGAATATCATGAATACAAAAGAAAGAGAGGTAACAGATAAATGAGGAAAAATCTATGGTGAAAAACTTTAATATATTGGAAATCTTGGAGTTAAGTGACAGAGAATTTAAAATAGAAATCCTGAAAATACTCAGAGATATACAAGAAAACACAGAAAGGTAATTTAGGGAGCTCAGAAAACAACTCAATGAACACAAAGAGTATATTTCCAAGGAAATTGAAACTATAAAAACAAATCAAACAGAGATGAAAACCTCAATTCATGAGCTGAAAAACGACGTAACAAGCTTAGCTAATAGAGAGTCCAGATAAAAGAGAGGATTAGTGAACTAGAAAACAAGCAACTTGAAGCACAACAGAGAGAAGAAGAAAGAAGATCAAAAATTAAAAAAAAAAAATGAGATAGCCCTACAGAAATTATCTGACTCCATCAAAAAGAATAACATAAGAATAATAGGTATATCAGAGGGAGAAGAGAGAGAAAATGGAATGGAGAACATACTCAAACAAATAATAGATGAGAACTTCCCAAGCCTGTGGAAAGAACTAAAACCTCAATTCTAGAAGCAAACAGAACTCCGAGTTTTCTTAACCACAACAAACCTACTCCAAAGCACATCATAATAAAATTGGCACAAACCAACGGCAATGAAAAAATTCTCAAGGCAGCCAGGAAAAAGAAGAATATAACATATAATGGAAGGCCCATTAGTTTATCATCAGATTTCTCAACAGAAACTCTACAAGCTAGAAGAGAGTGGACACCAACATTTAAAGTCCTGAAAGAGAGGAAATTTCAGCCATGAATACTATACCCATCAAAGCTATACTTCAAATAGGAAGGAGAAATAAAAACATTCACAGATACAGAAAAGATGAAAGAATTTATCATCAGAAAACCCCCACTCCAGGAATTACTAAAGGGGGTTCTCCAAACAGATACAAAGAACAAAAAAAAACAAAAACAAAGCCACAAGTAAAAGCTCCAAGAAGAACACAATAAAACCAAATTTAAACTGTGACAACAACAAAAAGAAAGGGGGAAAAGAGGATGGAGATTAACAGTAGCTAAGGACGATGGAGTGGAAAAGTACTCATAAACTAGTGCACTACAATCAACAAGGTAGGAACCCTTTTCATTACTTAATGGTAACCACCATTGAAAAAAACCACCACAGAAGCACGTGATTTTAAAAAGATAGCAACAGAGGAAAGATGTATGGAACACAACCAAATAAAAACAAAAGATAGAAAAACGAAAGAGAAGGATCAAACAAGACACAAAAGTAACAGAAAGCAATCTATAAAATGGCAATAGGGAACTCACAAGTGTCAATAATTACACTAAATGTAAACAAATTAAACTCACCAATAAAAAGGCACAGAGTAGCAGAATGGATTAAAAAAGAAAATCCAACTGTATGCTGCCTACAAGAAACTCATCTAAGCAACAAGGATAAAAACAAATTCAAAGTGAAAGGATCGAAAACAATACTTCAAGCAAATAACATCCAAAAAAAGCAGGCGTAGCAATACTCATATCTGATAATGCTGACTACAAGACAACAAAAGTACTCAGAGACAAAAATGGCCATTTCATAATGGCTAAGGGGACACTGAATCAAGAAGACATAACAATTTTTAATATATATGCACCAAACCAAGGAGCACCAAAATATATAAGACAGCTACTTATTGATCTTAAAACCAAAACTGACAAAAATACAATCATACTTGGAGAGCTCAATACACCACTGACGGCTCTAGATTGGTCATCCAAACAGAGAATCAACAAAGATATAGTGGCCTTAAACAAAACACTAGAGCACCTGGATATGATAGACATCTATAGGATATTTCATCCCAAAGTGACTGAGTATACATTTTTTCCAATGTATATGGATCATTCTCAAGAAATGACGATAATGTTGGGCCACAAAAACAACATCAGCAAATTCAGAAAAATTGAAGTTGTATGAAGCATATTTTCTGATCATAAAGCCTTGAAACTAGAATTCAACTGCAAAAAGAGGATAAAAATCCCACAAAAATGTGGAAACTAAACAACATACTTTTAAAAAATGAATGGGTCAAGGAAGAAATAAGTGCAGAGATCAAAAGATATATACAGACAAATGAAAATGACAATACGACATATCAGAATCTATGGGATGCAGCAAAAGCAGTGATAAGAGGGAAGTTCATATCACTTCAGGCATATATGAACAAACAAGAGAAAGCCCAAGTGGACAACTGAACTTCACACCTTAAGGAACTAGAAAAAGAAGAACAAAGACAACCCAAAACCAGCTGAAGAAAGGAGATAAGAAAAATCAGAGCAGAAATAAATGAAATAGAGAACAGAAAAACTATAGAAAAAATTAATAGAACAAGGAGCTGGTTCTTTGAAAAGATCAACAAAATTGACAAACCCTTGGCAAGACTTACCAAGGAAAAAAGAGAAAGAATTCATATAAACAAAATCCAAAATGAAAGAGGAGAAATCACCACAGACACCGTAGATATACAAAGAATTATTGTAGAATACTATGAAAAACTTTATGCCACTAAATTCAAAAACATAGAAGAAATGGATAAATTTCTAGAACAATACAACCTTCCTAGGCTGAGTCAAGAAGAAGTAGAAAGCCTAAACAGACCTATTAGTGGAGAAGAAATAGAAAAAACCATTAAAAACCTCCCCAAAAATAAAAGTCCATGCCCAGATGGCTATACCAGCGAATTTTATCAAACATTCAAAGAAGACTTGGTTCCTATTCTACTCAAAGTCTTCCAAAAATTGAAAAAGAAGCAATACTTCCAAACACATTTTATGAGGCCAACATAACCCTCATACCAAAACCAGGCAAGGATGGCACAAAAAAAGAAAAGTACAGACCAATATCTCTAATGAATACAGATGCTAAAATACTAAACAAAATACTGGCAAATCAAATACAACAACATATTAAAAAAATAATACATCATGATCAAGTGGGATTCATCCCAGAATCTCAAGGATGGTTCAACATACATAAAACGGTTAACGTAATACACCATATCAACAAAACAAAGAACAAAAACCACATGATCTTATCAATAGATGCAGAAAAGGCTTTCGATAAAATACAACACAATTTTATGTTTAAGACTCTCAACAAAATGGGTATAGAAAGAAAATATCTCAACATGATAAAGGCCATATATGATAAACCATCAGCCAACATCATATTAAATGGCATAAAACTGAGGAGTTTCCACCTTAAATCAGGAACAAGACAGGGTTGTCCACTCTCTCCACTCTTATTTAACGTGGTGCTAGAAGTTCTGGCCAGAGCAATCAGACAAGACAAAGAAATAAAAAGCATCTATATCATAAAAGAAGTAAAGGTATCACTTTTTGCTGATAATATGATCCTATACATTGAAAACCCGAAGGACTCCACAAAAAGATTACTAGAAACAATAAGCCAATACAGTAAGGTCGCAGGATACAAAATCAACATACAGAAGTCAATAGCCTTTCTATATGCCAACAATGAAACATTTGAGAACGAACTCAAAAGAAGAATCCCCTTCACAATTGCAACAAAAAAAATAAAATACCTAAGAATAAACATAACAAAGAATGTAAAGGACTTATATAATGAAAACTATAAAGGAAGGGAAATCAAAAAAGATATCATGAGATAGAAGAATATTCCTTGTTCTTGGTTAGGAAGAATAAATATAATCAAGATGTCCATATTACCCAAAGCAATATACAAATTTAATGCAATGCCCATCAAAATTCCAATGACATTTTTTAAAGAAATGGAGAAAAAAATCATCAGATTTATATGGAACTATAAAAAACCCCAAATAGCCAAAGCAATCCTAAAGAAAAAAAAATGAAGCTGGGGGCATTACAATACCTGACTTCAAACTATATTATAGGGCCACGACAATCAAAACAGCATGTTATTGGCAGAAATATAGACACTCAGACCAATGGAACAGAATAGAAAACCCAGAAATAAAACCACATATATATAGTCAAATAATTTTTGATAAAGCATCCAACAACACACAATGGAGAAAAGAAAGCCTCTTCAATAAATGGTGCTGGGAAAACTGGAAAGCCACATGCAAAAGAATGAAACTGGACTACAGTTTGTCCCCCTGTACTAAAATTAACTCAAAATGGATCAAAGATCTAAACATAAGACCTGAAACAATTAAGTACATAGAAGAAGACATAGGTACTAAACTCATGGACCTGGGTTTTAAAGAGCATTTTATGAATTTGACTCCAAAGGCAAGAGAAGTGAAGGCAAAGATTAATGAATGGGAATACATCAGATTAAGAAGTTTTTGCTCAGCAAGAGTAACTGATAACAAAATAAACAGACAGTCAACTAAATGGGAAATGATATTTTCAAACAACTGCTCAGATGAGGGCCTAATATCCAAAATATACAAAGAACTCATAAAACTCAACAACAAACAAACAAACAATCCAATAAAAAAATGGGAAGAGGACACTTCTCCCAGGAAGAAATACAAATGGCCAACAGATATATGAAAAGATCTTCATCTTTATTAGTTATTAGAGAAATGCAAATCAAAAGTGAAATGAGATACCACCTCACACCTGATAGATTAGCTATTATTAACAAGACAAGTAATAGCAAATGTTGGAGAGGCTGTGGAGAAAAAGGAATCCTCATACACTGTTGGTGGGAATGTAAAGTTGTACAACCATTATGGAAGAAAGTATGGTAGTTCCTCAAAAAACTGAAAATAGAACTACCTTATGACCCAGCAATCCCTTTACTGGGTATATACCCCAAAAACTCAGAAACATTGATACGGAAAGACACATGTAGCCCCATGTTCATTGCAGCATTGTCCACAGTGGCCAGGACATGGAAACAACCAAAAAGCCCATCAATAGATGACTGGATAAAGAAGATGTGGCACAAATACACTATGGAATACTACTCAGCCATAAGAAATGATGACATCAGATCATTTACAGCAAAATGCTGGGATCATGATAATATTATACAGAGTGAAATAAGTAAATCAGAAAAAACGAGGAACTGCATTATTCCATACGTAGGTGGGACATAAAAGTGAGACTAAGAGACATTGATAAAAGTGTGGTGGTTACAGGGGGAGGGGCAGAGGGAGAGGGAAAGGGGAAGGGGGAGGGGCACAAAGAAAACTAGATAGAAGGTGACAGAGGACAATCTGACTTTGGGTGATAGGTATGCAACATAATTGAACGACAAGATAACCTGGACATGTAATCTTTATATATATGTATCCTGATTTACTGATGTCACCCCATTAAAAAAAATTTTAAAAATATACGAAAAAAAAACACTTTATTTGTTGATTCCCAGTCTTATTTTTAGAATTTATTAGCCATGGCTGGTAGTTCAGTGGGTAGAGTGTCAGCCCAGTGTATGGATGTCCAGGTTCAATACCCAGTCAGGATACACAGGAGAAGCTACCATCTGCATCTCCCCCTCACTGCTCTCATTTCTCTCCCTCTTTCCCTCTTGCAGCCAGTGGCTCAATTGATTTGAACGTGGCTCTAGATTCTGAGGATAGTTTTGTTGGAGTGCATTATCCTCAGGCACTAAAAATAGCTAATACGCAAGCACTGGCCCATAACAGTGTTGCCCAATAGATCCTGTTGGGGTGGATCTTTCTCTCTGTCTCTGCTCCTCTAACCTAAAATAAATAATTAATAAAAATGTATAAAACTTACCTAGCATTTCTTTCTTTTTCTCTTGATTGTTGGTCATACTTTCTGCTTATTCTTATATTCAGTAATATTTTAATATTTTCTGGACAGTGGTATTTAAATCTAATGTCTCACAGAGACTGAAGTAAATGTTATTTTAATACAGATGGAATGCTCTTTCCTCTTCCATGAAATTAATATGAGTGGTTAAACATTTTTGATTCAATGTAATCCATAGTTAAGTGAATCAGAGCTGTGTTACTTCTATATTTGGTTTATTTTACCTCCAATTTCAAAGCCATTATAAGATATCTATACTGTGTGTATATTAGGGGGTCCTCTTTCCAGCAAAAAATTGAATAGAGAAATTTGAGATTCTGTCTGTTCTTTCTAACCAAGACCCCAATATCTTAATTGTACTCAGACTGTTGCAAACTCAATAAAACTCCTTTAAAGGAGAATTGAAATTAAAGAGATCTAACTCCTTAGCTAGAGTTTTACTCATTAACTTATCTAGATTCTCTTTAGTCCAGCAGAGTTTCTCAGCCTATGGCAGATCAAATTCTCCATCTAGCTGGACCTGGCCTAGGGGAAAAATGACCACAGATTACTGCTAGCCCAGAAAAGTCGTGTCCATCATTCCAAGTTAGTTCCTTTAGGCCTGTTTGTGTTTATTGCCCTCTGATGCCTCTAATAAATATATTATACACTATTTGGGGTGGTGGTGGTGAGGGTTGTTGTAGCTGAAGGATATTCTGTTTAGACTATGTTCATCTCACCTGGAAGCCAAAATTCTCAAAGGAGTAACTTTAGAGTACTGGTTTTTATTATTGAGTTAATTCTATTCTTGAAAATAATTTTAAAAATATTTAAGAAATATTTTCTTCATTTTATCAAATTTTATTGAAATCTGAAGACATTAAAATATATGGTGCCTTTTCATTTTGAAGGATAAAATTATTAATGCAGTTCCAAAATGAAACATTATAAACATAATATTAACATACGCTATCCTTTAAATCAATAAAGTTTGTTTTTATTAATTATTAGTAAAACACACTCTACACTACTCTTATTTTAGTTTAAGAAGTCACTGGGTTTGAGAATTGTCTAATTGTCAGCATTCTGAAATCTATACATGTTCCTTCATTTTAGAAGTTATTATCTTTTTTCTGCTTTTACTTTCAAAATTTACTGCTGCTCCAGCTTAGCAAAGACATTTTTTCTTTCTTTTGTTCTTTTTAAATTGCTTGTTCATGAATCACTCAAATTTATTCTTTACATAAATCAGCAGAAAATTCTTTTTGAACAGAATGTCCCAATCTCACCAACATGATGGTGTTTATTTACTTCTTACTAAATTTCGTGAAAATTTTACCAACTTCAATGCAAAATCTTTTCTGCTCAGTCAGCTTTCTTATTGAATAATTATCTTCATTCTGTTAAGCATTCAGATCCTTTTCAGCAAATGTAATTCAAATCTGGATATGAAGAAAAAAATGTCATAATTTAAAACTCATGAATATTCCCTTTAACTAAATGAATGACTCCTCCATATATGTTACCTAGTAGACTCATTACTTTCTTTTTTTCAATTTATTGATTAGAGAGAGAAACAGAAAGAGAAATATCAACTTGTTCCACTTATTTATGCATTCATTGGTTGATTCCTGCATGTGCCCTGACAGGGGAGTGAACCCATAACCTTGATGTATCAGGATGACACTTGAACAAACTGAGCTACCCAGTCAACTCCTCTTTACCTTCAGTCTTAATTCCCTATCAGCGCACCTCAGTCAAGTCATTTGTGAAGTACTGAAAAAGCCCTGATGATTGTTGAACTGAAAAGGGTATGTTTGGGGGTCTTAAATAGGTTCCTTTCAAGAGCTTTCTTTTTTGGGGGGGGCAGAGACAGAGAGTCAGAAAGAGGGACAGACAAACAGGAATGGAGAGAGATGAGAAATATTAATTATTTGTTGCAGCTCCTTAGTTGTTCATTGATTGATTTCTGATATTGGCTCTGACTGGAGGGCTACAGCAGAGTGAGTGACCCCTTGCTGGAGCCAGTGACCTTGGGCTCAAGCTGGTGAGCCTTGCTCAAACCAGATGAGCCCGCGCTCAAGCCTGCAACCTTGGGGTCTCGAACCTGGGTTCTCCACTCAAGAACTTTCTTAACCTCTAATAATAATAGTTAAATTTCAACTAATCGTGACGCCATTTGTTTGCTCCACTACCGCCCACCATGAAAGCTGGAATGCCCACTAGTGGCCGGGAGGGACCAGGTTGACCAGCACTTCAAAAGTGGGCGGTTTTTATAAAAAGGTTCACTGTCACGGCACTATTGTCTGTAAGCCCCATATATACCCACGCCCACACTGGCAGCCTAGGAGCAGCAGAATGAAGCCAGAACAGAGACTTGAAGTATGCATCACTTGCCCATGGCTCCTCAGGCTTTTTTCACTTTGGGAATCTCACCATGGAAATCATCCCTCCTGGAGCAGGTGTGCTCCAACACTATCTAAAATGTAAAGATATTGGGAAGGGACACTTTATCAATATGTAAACCAGAAATTTCTTTCTCAAGATATTGCATTCATACATGAAGAACAACTTAAGTCTGATTTTCCTGCAGAAAAATAAAATCTTTTTTCAAGTACTTTGCACTTTCCACTCAGTAGAAAAAGTCTGCAAATTCTAAGTGGAACCATTTGTTGCTAAAAATTTACTTTCCTAGGCACCTTGTTATATATGTCTGATTCTAGAGTTTATCAATCTTATCTTCATGGCAGAAAAGTATTATAAAATAGATAAAAACATAATCAAGAAGCTATAAGATTATATTGACAGTAAATATCAAATTATTAAAATTGGTGGTTTCTTATCTTTTTCATTTAATGGATTGTGATATTTTCTTCATTGTTTTTAAAATTAAATTGAGTCTTGCTCCATGTCCTTATCGCAGTGAGCTTGAACGATGTTCAGTCTCAGGGGTTGGGAATTTGTGTTTCTATCTTTATAATAGGGATGATTTTTTTTTTATGTCCTTAAGGATGTGATGTTATGAGGAGATTTCTGGATACTTCAGCAAAAAAAAATTTTTTAGAAGGTTATGGGAATGGGGCTGGGGCAGCAGCCACGAGATGGATTGGAATTCAGGGAGTCCTACAAGGAAAGGCAGGAAGCACAGCAGTCAAGGTATTATTAGCACTGCTACTGCCACGAGTCGCTATAATGAATAGTCTTTGTTTTCATCATGGTGTCACTGGACCAAAATTTACAGTCCCCAGAGAGAGTATTTAGTTGTCAGACCTTAGGTTAGTCTCATCTCTGCCTCCTGGTTATACTAAGAACTGACAAACAAGAGAAATTTTCCAAAAGAGAAATAGGGTTACTGGGCAAACAGATGACTACACAAGCTGCCTAAAACAAGAGAGGAAACCCTTTAATACTTTAGTACATTATGATTGTTCCTAAAATTCTAGTTGCTCAAGCTCCTATTACCATGAAAGCAAACAACTCAGCTACTCTTTCCTAAGTTGCAGTTCCTGACTCCTTCCTAAGTTGGCAGATGCAGAGTGCTTAGGACTTCTTATTCAGGCTTCTGAGATGCTGCCATCACCCACAGATGGTGCTAGGGAATACGGTCAAGCTGCTCTCTGCTACTGCCCAATTATGGAAAATTTAAATCCTCTCTTTCACCATGACCCTAAATTTTTTTTCATTGATTTGAGAGAAAGAGGGAGAGGGGAGAAGTGAGAGAAACATCAACTCATTGTTTCACTTAGTTTTTCCATTTAGTTGTGTACTCATTGACTGCTTCTTCTATGATCTCTGACTGGGGGTCAACCTTGCAACTTCTGGCACATGATATGGAGGCTTTTCCACTTAGGCACCTGGCCAGAGCCTCTTCATTACCCATATAGTTCCCCAAAAGGCACTATGATTTTGTGCCTTCGTTTCTTGAGTACTTAATGCTGTGACTGTCAAGCTGTTTCCCCTTTATTCTTCTAAAAGTTATTGAGAATCCCATAAAGACTTTATTTATATGGGTTCTAGCCCATCAATATTTACCCTTTTAGAAACCAAAATTGGGAAAATTTTAGAGCAAAAAACAAAAAACCATGAAAGCATACTATATTCTATTACCTGTCAACATAGTGATATCACTTGTGATATAGCTAGTAACAACAAATTGTTATGACTTTGTGAACCCCTGCAATAATCTCAGGGACCCTCAGAGACCTCAGATACATTTTGAACACCAGTGACCTAATCTAAACTTCTCAGTGTCTTTAAGATATTTTAAGAGATCCTGACCAGGCAGTGGCACAGTGGACAGAGCATTGGCCTGGAATGCTCAGGACTCAGGTTCAAAGCCCCGAGGTTGCCAGCTTGAGCATGAACTCACCAGCTTGAGGGTAGCATTGCTAGTGTGAGTGTGGGATCAAGGACATCACCACATGGTCACTGGCTTGAGTACAAGGTTGCTGGCTTGAGCAAGGGGTCACTTACTCTTCTGGAGCCCCCCGGTCAAGGCACATATGAGAAAGCAATCAGTTAACAACTGGGGTGCTGCAATGAAGAACTGATGCTTCTTGTCTCTCTCCCTTCCTGTCTGTCTGTCTCCCCCGTTTTCTCTCTGACTAAAAAGTAATAAGAAAAAAATATGTTTTAAGAAAATGAAGCCTTTTATACAGATAATAAATTAAAACTCAAGTAGGTTATCTTCACAAGCTTCTATTTTCAACTTCATAAAAACTCTGGTCACATTCTTGGAATAGAGAGAAAAATACAGTGAAAAATTAATTACTAATTCTTCAGCATGTTTTAAGCAGAGAAAATAGGGTATAATTTAATATTACAATATCATACATTAGAGTTCCTCTCTTGATAAAGCCACTGGCAGTGAAAGATAAAATATTTGTGTCCATTTTCAGCACATAGATTGATAACAGATAAGTAGCTTTTTAGCCTTCTGTGGGCACATTTAGAAAGTGCCTAGAACATACCCAACCATAATGATAAAGTCAATTATTGCTATACTGATATAGTCCTTCATTGCAAGCTTTGAAAACATTTCATTTTATTATTGATCTATTACGAACCAAAATGTTCTAAAGAACACATTCTAGGTTTAGCAATGTTTAAAACATATGAAATTATTGTTTTCAGTAAATTGTACTGAAGTAAGAATCCTTCTTTGATTCTTATTTTAAGAATTGATATACACAAATAAGTCCTTTTGTGTAATATTGTTGCTTACTTTGATATTTAACTTGAGAATTATATGGTCAAACAGATGGTATTGCTATTATTACAGGTCAACAAGAAATTTGTGTCAATGGCTACATATATATCTGGGAAAGCTACACACATATATATATATACATTCATATACATATATGATATATGAATCACCTGTAGTTTTTATAATTAAGCATAAATAGATAGCAAAAGAGAAAATATTCTTCTAAGATTTTTTATTTGAATGGTCAATTTGAATTAGAGATGATAGAAATAATTCCTCTTTGGAGTATTTTTTTTCAGTCATTTTGACTATCCGGAAAAAAAAAAGGCTGCAGCTGAATTTTTCTATGACATATACTCCATAATCATATCAGTGCTTTTTTTGAGGATCTATAATCTGCTTTCCTTCAGGACTTGGTTTTTGAAAAGTGTTAATAGAGTATATATCTATCATTTTGTTGCTTTGATTTATTATAAAGGCTTTCCAAATTCTTTTGAGAAACCATTTGTAAGCTTTTTAAAAAGGCATTGGTGCTGGACATTTATGTCTGAAGATTAATGATGAATGATTTATTAATAAAGAAGTAGAGATCAAGGTATCTGGTCAAGATGGCTGTGTAGGTAAAGTAGTGCTTGAACCATCCCACAACCACTTCAAAATTACACCTAAACTAAAGAACAACCATCATTGAGAACGTTCTGAGATTTACCTGAACAGAAGTCCTATTACAAAGAAGAAGCCACATCAAGACTGTTGGTAGGGGTGGAGATGTGAAAGGGACTCCTCCACACCTATGTGTGACAGATAAAAATTGGGAGGGTGTAAAAACTTTGACCCACACTAGAATGAGGCTGGGTCTTAGGAAGAACCAGAAGGGCAAACAGTGTTAGCCAGCTGGATAGAGACTCAGATGTGGCACCCTTTCACCCTCCTGGCTGCAAAAACCAGGAGGGTTGTGGCTGAACGAGACATAACTGTCAGAGTCCCAGGTGTTCCTCTTGAAGGGCCTGTGTATGGAGTTACTTGAACTCATTCACTCTGAGTTCCACTCAGTGCCGGAGCACCAGGGACATACGGCAGAAACTGATTTGTCTGACATTAGACCAAGAGCTGGAAGGGCAGCTTTGTAACAGATAAAAATGCTCGCAGAGGCCATTGTTCATTTACTGAGCCCTCCCCCCATAGATCCAGTGGGAGGTGGAGGGGTGCCTATCTGAGTTTCCAGCAGGCTAGCTAACACTGTTTGTTGAAGGGAAAAACCTTGCACAGATATGAACGGCAGTTAATTTCAGAGCAGGGGTTACCTGGAGACAAGAGATCTTGGAGTGTTTTAACCATAACAGGAGATTGGCCTGGGGTTATTTGAATGCAAGTACTCAAGATTCTTGGAGGAATGCCCTTAAGAACCAGATGTCTTTTATGATTGATAAGCTCTGAGACTCTGACTCTTCTCATGTCCTTGATCATGAAGGAAACAGGAGACATGCAGGATTGGGGATAATATGGATGGGGAAAAGGCTTGGTGCTGACTCCGCCTTATGAGTTTCAGCCCTCTGCTTATACTACTTTCATCTGATGTGTCTTAATCCTTGTGAGTCCGAACCATCAAAGAAAAATTGTAACATCTGGTGCCCAACGTGGGGCTCAAAAAGGAGCGAGTTTTCAGTCTCAGGATCATCAGACCAAAGGGGGAGAAAGTTTGCTCTGTGGTAGGTGAAACCTTCGGGATATCTTAGATAGTGTCAGGGGGAATTCCCAATCAGTTGAGACCCAGTGTATAAAAGTACTGTAAGCATTGTTAAAGGGGTCTGGTGTAACTGTCAAAGATAAAAATTTTAGGTTACTTTTCAAAAATGTTAGGAAGCATTGTTATTGGTTCTAGCCACAAGTAAAAGCTCCTTTAAGTTTTGAAAGCATGGAAAGAGCTTTGTGGCATGCTCATCAACAAGGAGACACTATTCCTCTTTCTGTTTGGTCTCTTTGTAATTTTTAATTTCTTTAGCTTTGCAGCCATTACAGTCTGATTCTGAATCCTTGTGGCCTCCAGCTCGTGAAGTAATGTCTGATATTGATAATGGTTAAGTAAAAAACCAATATAGGTTGAGCAGTAACTGCTAAAAGGAGAGAAGCTTGAAGCTTTACATCAATTGGTACAGATTCAGTTAAAATTAGGACACATAGAGGAATCACAAAGTCCTTGGAATTCTCCAGTCTTTGTAATGAAGAAAAAATCTGGAAAATGGAAAATGCTTACTGATTTTCTTTAATGTTTTAGCTACAATCATCTGAACTATCATTTTGGTTTCTTTCTTATTCTTTGCCTGAAAATTTAGATGGGGGACTCCTGATGGATCCAATTACAAAATTTCTTAGTGGCCACAAAGTTTTATTTTCTTCTCAGAGAGTTTTTGATTAGTCTCATTCATCCTTAGTCTCTGTCAGAAAATATCCTGACTAAAATCAGGCAGGTATCTTTCTAGTATGATTGTTCTCTGAAATCCCAGGTTTCTCTCTGGTTTGTCTGATTTTATTTTCTGTTTAGTTTTTGTTTGATGTTGCCTAAAATGTGATTTTTTAAGGCCTGAATTAAGTTCTTGCATGCAAAAATTGTTAATGCCGGCTCTTATATTGAATAAAAAGTTTCATCCCTACTTTTTTTTTGTTTTAAAATTAGAACTTGTAAGGAGTGTTTATTTTAATTTAAATTGAGTAGAATATGTTTCTTAAGACTTGCTAATTTGGTTAATGGTGAGGTGTATTCAAAGTTAGAAGTCAAATAGTAATTCAAGTATTAGGATTAGTCAGTTATATGTTATACTTGTGTTTCTTTGCTGGAAATGGTCTTGTTTGTGTGTAATGATATGCTCAGATCTCTAAAACAAAGGAATTAAGCAAAATTAAGCAGGGCCCTGATAAGTCATTTCAAGAATTTCTCTCAAGCTGCTCAGGAATCTGGCTGCTTGTCAGGCCATATTCTGCAATAGGAGCCCCAAGGAAAGCAGGAATTTGGCTCCTCTGATGACCTAAAATAGATTTAACAATGCAAAAGACTTTTAGATATAGAAGCTAATGTATTTGTTATTGCTAAGCAACATTAATTTTCTTCCTGACCCACTTATACAGTGGTCACTAGGCCCCAAGGCTTAGGGCAAAGTTTCTAACAAAGCTATAAGGTTTGTTTTAAATGGGAAGATAAAAAGGTCTCTTTTGGCCTCTGATGAAGAAGAAAGACCTTTATCTTCTAAACAATTAAAGGAGCAACTTTTTAAAGTACAGTCTAAACTTCCTGACAAGGGGGTTTGATATAGTATTAACCCTTTCAAAACTGACCAAGATAATTAGTCTCCACCTCCTCCTTCTGTTACTCCCTCTGCTCCACCACCATTTTTCTTGTATCCAGCCCTACCCACAGAATCCCCATCTGCTAATCTATTTGTAGATTCAGTACCTATTTCTGTACCTGAAAAACAAGCTAAGGGACCTATTCTTATACCTTTTATGAAAGAAATAATGCAGGATAGACAAGAGAGGAATTTAAAATTCATAAGTCCAGCATCAAAAGCTTTTTCTGTCACTTTTACTCCATTTGGACCCAATCCACAATTCCTCCAAGGAGGTTTTTATACTCAATATGACAAAATCTCTGTCAAAACCTTTAAAGAGTTAAAAATGGCTTGCTCTCAGTATAGAACTAACTCTCCTTATACATAGGGACTGCTATCCTCCTTCACGGACTCTGAATGTTTTATCTCAAAAATTTTAGAGATGTTAGCTTGGACTGTTCTCTCAAAAGTAGAATAGTTAGAATAGTTACAATTTATGACTTGGTGGGAGGATCTGGCTCATATTCAAGCTAATTGAAATGCTAATGTTAACCCTCTTATTAATATTACACAAGATGAACATTTTAGACAGGAACAGTTTGCTAATTTACAACAGCAATGTAGGCAAAATATAGGGGTGAGGATTTGCTCTTATCTCCACACATACAAAATACCAGTAGATACCTTCCAGAAGATTGAAGCCTTGGCATGAGTCAGAAATAGAAGAAAGAGAGATTTGACATCTTTGAGCCACTAGAAGAAGAAATAAAAAGACTAAGCCTAGAGCTAAAGGTTATTAGAGAAATGAAGATCAAGGCAACTACAACACAAAAAGCTAAACTGCCTATTTGGGAACAACTAAAGAAACTTACCCAGGAGGCAAAAAAATGTTTTTATTAGGACTAAGACTTCAAAAACATCCTTTACTCTGTTTCTAGCAATGTTAGCTATTGTGTCTATAACAATAAGCAGAACTAACTATTCTTACTAAGTTTATATTTCTTCCATAAAGAATGTTAAATAGCCTGACATTGTGTTAAAATTATGTAAATCAACCTTTAGAAAAAATTCATCATAAATATCTTCAATCTTTGATAATCCATTATATAGATAACATATTAATAGCTTATAAGTATAATGCTGAACTTTCAGTCATTCTTAAAGATACTTCTGAAACCTTGAATCAATATAGTTTAATCATAGCTGAAGATAAAATTCAAACATCTTGTCCTTTTAAGTATTTAGGGCATATAATTGAAAATCAAAGAATTATTCCTCAAAAAGTCAATTTATGAACTGACTCCTTAAAAACCTTAAATGACTTTCAAAAACTATTGGGTGATATTAATTGATTGAGACCCTCCCTAGGAAGCCCTATGTTTGCAGTAATGAATTTATTTAATATTCTTTAAGGGGATTCTGATTTAAACAGTCCTAGACAGTTAATGAAATAGCAAAACAAGAGCTATCACTTATTGAAAAATTTATGCATATTGCTTATTTAGATAAATTTAACTGTTTTAGAGGATTCAAATTACTGATTCCATTAGAAATAACAGTTAATAAATTTTCTCCATCAATGAATTGGGAGAAAGAGCTAAAAAATACTGTCAAAAAGTCTAATTCTGATTTGCTAATATATATAGAGAGAATAGAACCCACATAAATAAAGCCTCAATAACTTTTAAGAGATAAAGGGGACAAAATTTGACCATCACAGCATTAGGTAATCTAGAAGAAAGAATAAAATTGGAGCACCTTTAGGGGAACGTGGAGGAATATATATATATTTATTAAGGGTAGGGCAAAAGTTGGTTTAAAGTTCCTATGAAAAATAATATAATAGTAAATAATAATACAAGAATAAACTTTCATGCGCTCACAACTGTGAGCCTACTTTTGCCTCACCTTGCAGTATTTGATGAAAAACTAAAAAAGAGCTGATACTTTATAAAATAATTGAAAGGTAGTGGGTTGCTAATGTATATGTCACTACTTTTTTTTAATCTGATGCTATAAATAATCAGTGGTTGATTACAGATGTCTATATGTTCTGAAGGTTTGTGCAATGCTTTTTGTTGGTAAAAACAGAAAGATGTGGGGTAACAGTATTTCTATATCTCAACATTTACATATTTTCAATTGTCATTTTACCTGTTGCTTGACTTTTTCGCTCTCAGTAGATATATATCCTTTCTCCCATTTTATTATTTATGTAGCCTTTTGAGGTTTAGTTCTTCTCTAGCTACCAGATTTGTATTATTTATATAGCTTCTCAAAGCCATTTTCCAATATGATGTTGATTTTATTTTATTTTAACAAATAATTTGTAGTATTTTCTTTTACATCAGCCACCACTGTTCTCAATGGGAAAAGAGAAATGAGCAAAGGAATGTGGCTATTAAAATAAGTCATTACATATTTCCTAAAGAGAATATTTATTTTTTTCTTGGAAGACAACAATACACAAAAAACACAAAGATAAACTAAAATAAAAGTTTTCTTTAAGGATTTGGTGAAAGCCAGCTTTTGGTAGTTTTTTCATTAAAACCCACCGGTAGAGAGAAGCATCATTTTTCTCCCTAGATGCTCAGGACAAGTGATGTTTACAAGCAGTGTGCTGCCCTGGGCAAACCCAATTAACATTTTCACATAGATAAACAACAAGATCTGTGTGATTCATAAAGAAATAGACTGGCAATTCTTAAACTTTTGCTCTGAAAAAAATTTTGAGTACTTCAAAGAATATTTGCTTATGTAAGATATAACTATTTATATCTACTACATTAAAAATTAAAACAAGGAATTTTAAAACATTTATTAATTTAGTTTAAAATAACAAGAAGAAACTCACTATATGTTCATCTAAGTGATATTTTAGTAAAAACAATATTTTCAAAAAATATATGATAGACAAGATGGCACTGGAGTAGGCGGACATACCATCTACCTCCCAGAACCAAAGTGGAATACAAACTAATTTTTAGAACTATCATCTGGAAAAACCAACTTTGGACTAAACTAAGCAGACTCTTCAAGCAAGGAACACTGAAGAAGCCACACCGAGACTGGTAGAAAAAGCAGAAAAGTGGAGAAGGCTGCCCAGCTCCCCGGAGCAAACCGCAGCAGGGAGAGACTCGCGTGGCGGGAAGTGAGTTTAGCAGAGGGGGAAGGGTCCTGAGCCCCAGGAACAAAGCCCCAGCCTGCAGCCCCAGAGCCCAGAAGAGGTGTAAGGACAGTATTTAGCTGGAATACTGTTTGTGAGAAAGAGTCTGATTTCTCAGACCCAGGATCCTTCTTAAAGGAACTGCGCAGAACATCTCTTTCACAAACACTCACCCGGAGCTCCTGGGGACAAAGGGAGAGAGGAGAGGACCAGAATAACAGAAAGAGAGTGTAATCTAGGAGGCACAGGGAGAAACATTGTGGGAGATAGACACCCTAACCCCTGGGATGAGTCACTCCCCAAAGCTGAAGCGAATATTTCCCCAGAAACAGCAATACCAGCAAAGGGAAGCAGGAGAGCAGCCAAACAAGCTCCCCTGCAGCATTCAGAGCAGAGTTGCATAGAAAGAGGGAGCTTTTGGGTCTACAGTAGTGAGTCTTAGGGTCCGAGTTGCAACGCCCCCACCCACGTGGCTTAGGGCACACTGGAGAGCGGGCGGCAGCAGGAGACAAAAGCGCGGTTCTGCTGGCAGGGGTGGAAGCCAGCTGGCCACCACTGGGCTCAAGTGTGAGCTCAATCTTGCTTGACTGGGGGAAGGGGGCGTGCAAAAGTGGTCAAACTCAGCTGCCGGCAGCCTGTAATCCAGTCTGCGGGAGAAGGGCGGGAACCCCGGAAAGGGTAGAGACAAGCCCCGGGGCAAGGGCAGAGGAGCACAGCCGTGCCCTGCCCGTGCAACCCAGGCTTGCGATCTGACTTGGTAGCCGGCTCCTCCCATGGGGGTGGAGCCAAAAGCCCAGAAGAGGCGGAGTTCTGCTACTGAGCTGAGCTTGGGCACGCAGTCCTGCCCGGCGGTAGAGCCAAGGCTAGCAGCCGTTCCTCGAGTGGGCTCCTCCTGCAAGGACAGGGCGAAAGCCCGGAAACAGGCAGAGACTCGCAGCTGAGCAAAGGTGCTCACCAGTGCCCTCAGGACCAAGCATAACGTCACACACGGGGGCGGGGCAAAGGCTAAGGCCACCAACGCTTGTACACCCAAGCGCGTGATCACAGCCACTCCCGTGAAGAGAAAATGTGGAGGCAGAGAAATACAACACAAACCAAGAAAAATCCCCAGAAAAGGACCTAAGTGAATCAGATATAACCAAATTACCAGATGCAGAGTTTAAAATAACGATTGTTAGGATGCTCAAAGATATTAGAACAACCATAGATGGCCATTATGAAAACCTAAATAAAGAGATAACAAATATAAAAAAAGGACATTGAAATAATAAAAAAGAATCAGTCAGAAATGACAAATACAATATCTGAAATAAAGAATACAATGGAAGGAATTAAAAGCAGGATGGATGAAGCAGAGAATCGAATCAGAGAGTTAGAGGACATGATAAATAAAGGCATGGAAGCAGAGCAGAAAAAAGAAAAGAGACTCAAAAAGTCTGAGGAAACTCTAAGAGAGCTCTGTGACAACATAAAGAGAAACAACATCCGCATCATAGGGGTTCCTGAAGAAGAAGAGAAAGAACAAGGGATAGAGACTTTGTTCAAACAAATCATAGCAGAAAACTTCCCCCAATTAAGGCAGGAAAACATTTCACATGTTCAGGAAGCACAGAGAACTCCATTAAGGAGAAACCCAAAGAAACCAGCACCAAGATACATCATAATTAAAATATCAAAGCTAAGTGATAAAGAGAAAATATTAAAAGCTGCTAGAGAAAAAAAGACTATCACCTACAAAGGAGCCCCCATAGGGATGACTTCTGACTTCCTAACAGAAACACTTCAGGCCAGAAGGGAATGGCAAGAAATATTCAAAGTAATGCAGAACAAGAACCTACAACCAAGACTACTTTACCAGCAAGGCTATCATTTAAAATTGAAGGAGAAATAAAAAGCTTTACAGACAAAAAAAAAAACTCAAGGAATTCACTGCAACCAAACCAAGGCTGCAAGAAATGCTAAGGGACCTGTTGTAAACAGATCAAAGGAAAAACAGAATACAACAAAAGAGGAATACAGTTTTAAAGAAAAAAAATGGCAATAAACAATTACATATCAGTAATAACCTTAAATGTTAATGGATTAAATGATCCGATCAAGAGACATAGGGTACCTGCGTGCATAAGAAAACAGGACCCATACATATGCTGTCTATAAGAGACACACATTAAATCAAAAGATGCACACAGACTGAAGATAAAAGGATGGAAAAAAATATTTCATGCAAATGGAAATGAAAAAAAAGCTGAGGTAGCAATACTTATATTAGACAAAATGGACTTTAAAATAAAGACCATAGTTAGAGATAAAGAAGGTCACTACATAATGATAAAGGGAGCAATCCAAAAGGAAGATATAACCATTATAAATATCTACGCACCTAATATAGGAGCACCTAAATATATAAAGCAGACTTTGATGGACTTAAAGGGCGAGATCAACAGCAATACTATAATAGTAGGGGATTTCAATACCCCATTAACATCATTAGATAGATCCTCAAGAAAGAAAATTAACAAAGAAACAGCAGACTTAAAGGACATATTAGATCAACTCGATTTAACAGATATCTTCAGAACCTTTCACCCTAAAACAGCAGCATATACATTCTTTTCAAGTGCTCATGGTACATTCTCTAGAATAGACCACATGTTAGGGCACAAAAGTGGTCTCAACAAATTTAAGAAGATTGAAATCATATCGAGCACTTCTCTGATCACAATGGCATTAAACTAGAAATCAACCACAATAGAAAAATTGAAAAACATTTAAACACTTGGAAACTAAATAGCATGTTATTAAATAACAAATGGGTTAACATTGAGATCAAAGAAGAAATAAAAAAAATCCTAAAAACAAACGATAATGAGCATACATCAACTAAAAATTTATGGGACACAGCTAAAGCAGTCCTGAGAGGGAAGTTTATAGCATTACAGGTATACCTCAAGAAGCTAGAAAAAGCTCAAATAAACAACTTAACCCTGCATCTAAAAGAACTAGAAAAAGAACAGCAAGTAAAGCCCAGAGCTAGTAGAAAGAAGGAAATAATAAAGATCAGAGCAGAAATAAATGACATAGAGGCTAAAGAAACAATACAGAGGATCAATGAAACCAGGAGCTGGTTCTTTGAAAAGGTAAACAACATCAATGAACCTTTAACGAGACTCATCAAGAAAAAAAGAGAGAGGACTCAAATAAATAAAATTAGAAACGAGAGTGGAGAAATAACAACTGACACAACAGAAATACAAAATATTGTAAGAAAATACTATGAAGAACTGTATGCCAAAAAACTAGACAACCTAGATGACATGGACAAATTCCTTGAATCATATAACCTTCCAAAAATCAATCTGGAAGAATCAGAAAACCTAAACAAACTCATTACAACAAATGAGATTGAAACAGCTATCAAAAAACTCCCAAAAAAGAAAAGTCCTGGGCCTGATGGCTTCACAAGTGAATTCTACCAAATATTCAAAGAAGAACTAACTCCTATCCTTCTCAAGCTATTTCAAAAAAATCAAGAGGAAGGAAGACTTCCAAACTCCTTTTATGAGGCTAGCATAATTCTGATTCCAAAACCAGGCAAAGACAACACAAAAAAAGAAAAGTATTGGCCAATATCCTTGATGAACTTAGATGCAGAAATCCTCAACAAAATATTAGCAAACTGGATCCAGCAATATATGAAAAAAATCATACACTATGATCAAGTGGGATTTATTCTGGGGAGGCAAGGCTGGTACAATATTTGCAAATCAATCAATGTGATTCATCACATAAACAAAATAAAGGAGAAAAACCACATGATAATTTCAATAGATGCAGAAAAAGCATTTGATAAAATCTAGCACCCATTCATGATCAACACTCTCAGCCAAGTGGGAATACAGGGAACATACCTCAACATGATAAAGGCCATCTATGACAAACCCACAGCCAACATCATACTCAATGGGCAAAAATTAAAAGCAATCCCCTTAAGATCAGGACAAAGCAGGGGTGCCCCCTTTCACCACTCTTATTCAACATAGTTCTGGAAGTCCTAGCCACAGCCCTCAGACAAGAAAAATATATAAAAAGCATCCAAATTGGAAAAGAAGAAGTAAAACTATCATTATTTGCAGATGATATGATATTGTACATAGAAAACCCTAAAGTCTCAGTCAAAAAACTACTAGACCTGATAAATGAATTCGGCAATGTGGCAGGATATAAAATCAATACTCAAAAATCAGAGGCATTTTTATACACTAATAATGAACTGTCAGAAAGAGAAATCAAGGAATCAATCCCCTTTACCATTGCAACCAAAAAAATAAAGTACCTAGGAATAAATCTAACCAAGGAGATTAAAGACTTGTACTCGGAAAATTATAAAACATTGATAAAAGAAATCAGGGAAGATACGAATAAGTGGAGGCATATATTGTTCTCATGGTTAGGTAGAATAAACATCATTAAAATGTCTATATTACCCAAAGCAATTTATAAATTCAATGCAATACCGATTAAAATACCAATGACTTACTTCAAAGATATAGAACACATATTTCAAAAATTTATATGGAACCAAAAGAGAACATGAATAGCCTCAGCAATCTTGAAAAGGAAGAATAAAGCAGGAGGGATCACACTTCCAGATATCAAGTTATATTATAAGGCCATTGTACTTAAAACAGCCTGGTACTGGTATAATAACAGGCACATAGATCAATGGAACAGAACAGAGAACCCAGAAATAAACCCACAGCTCTATGGACAACTGATATTTGACAAAGGAGGTAAGGAAATACAATGAAGTAAAGATAGCCTCTTCAACAAGTGGTGTTGGGAAAATTGGACATCTACCTGCAAAAAAATGAAACTAGACCACCAACTTACACCACTCACAAAAATAAACTCAAAATGGATAAAAGACTTAAATGTAAGGCGTGAAACCATAAGCATCTTAGAATAAAACATAGGCAGTAAGCTCTCTGACATCTCTCGCAGCAATATATTTGCTGATTTATCTCCACGGGGAAGTGAAATAAAAGACAGGATAAACAAATGGGACTTTATCAAACTAAAAAGCTTCTGCACAGCTAAAGACATTAAGAACAGAATAAAAAGGCAAATTACACAATGGGAGAATATATTTGACATTGCGTCTGATAAGGGGTTAATAACCAAAATTTATAAAGAATATGTAAAACTTAATTCCAGAAAGACAAACAATCCAATCCAAAAATGGGCAAAAGAAATGAATAGACACTTCTCCAAAGAGGACACACAGATGGCCAACAGGCATATGAAAAAATTTTCAACATCACTAATGATTAGAGAAATGCAAATTAAAACCACAATGAGATATCACCTCACACCAGTCAGAATGGCGCTCATCAATAAAACAACACAGAATAAGTGCTGGCGAGGATGTGGAGAAAAGGGAACCCTCCTGCACTGCTGTTGGGAATGCAGACTGGTGCAGCCACTGTGGAAAACAGTATGGAGATTCCTCAAGAAATTAAAAATCGAACTGCCTTTTGACCCAGCTATACCGCTGTTAGGAATATACCCCAAGAACACCATAGCACTGTTTGAAAAGAAGAAATGCACCCCCATGTTTATGGCAGCATTGTTCACAATAGCAAAGATTTGGAAACAGCCCAAGTGTCCATCAGAGGACGAGTGGATTAAAAAGCTTTGGTATATATATACTATGGAATACTACTCAGCCATAAGAAATGATGACATAGGATCTTTTACAACAGCATGGATGGGCCTTGATAACATTATACTGAGCGAAAGAAGTAAATCAGAAAAAACTAAGAACTATATAATTCCATACATAGGTGGGACATAAAGATGAGACTCAAAGACATGGACAACAGAGTTGGGGTTATAGGGTGGGGGGAGGAGAGGGAGGGGGTTGGGGGAGGGGAGGGGCACAAAGATCATGGCTTTTCAGCATTTGCCATATTCCCCCTTTAATCTATAGACAGACAGCAAATATTTACTTATGGTGTTTCCACTATAAAGACTGCTGTCTTAGGGACAAATGCTGATGAACTATTTTAGCAGTTCCTTCTTCTTCAAAGACTTATATGTCAACATAGAGCTCCATGTTTCATAGGACATAATCAAGCTCACTCCATGCTCTCTGGAGCTTTAACACAAAGGAATGCCCCCCCCTTTTTTTTACTCTTTTCTTTCTTTTTTTTTTTGTCTTTTGTTGTATTTTTTCTTTTATTTATTTATTTTTTGTATTTTTCTGAAGATGGAAATGGGGAGGCCGTCAGACAGACTCCCGCAAGCACCTGACCGGGATCCACCTGGCATGCCTACAGAGGGGAATGCTCTGCCCATCTGGGGTGTTGCTCTGTTGCAACCAGAGCCATTCTAACAACTGAGGCAGAGGACATGGGGTCATCCTTAGTGCCCGGGGTGGCTTTGCTCTGGTGGAGCCTTGGCTGTGGGAGGGGAGGAGAGAGACAGAGAGGAGGGAGAGGGGGAGGGGTGGAGAAGTAGATGGGTGCTTCTCCTGTGTGCTCTGGCCCAGGAATACTGCACACCAGGCCAATGCTCTACCACTGAGCCAACTGGCCAGGGCCTAGGAATGCCCTTGTTGATCAAGCTACCCAAAAGAAAATTATATGGAGCAACCATGACAGACTGAGCAAGTCAGTCTCATTCTATTTGTCACCAGAACGCTGTAGCCCGGTGTAAACAGTTTCAACTTTCTCGGGAAGCAGCACGGCAGATTGGGAAATCCTGTCCAAGGGGTTCTATACTGCCCCCTCATTTGGAGTTAACCCTCAAGGACCCCTTCCAGGACAACTTAGCCAGATGGATGTTACTCATATACCTTCATCTGGCAAACAGTCGTATGTCCACATTACACTGGCTTCATATTCCGGATCTATAGTAACCTCTGTCAGAACAGGAGAGGCTGCTAAGCATGCTATAGCTCATGGTCTGTATGCATTGTTCTATTATTGGATTTCCTAAACTGGCTTAACTGAAAATGCTCCTGCATATGGAGCAAAAGCATTTACTGTATTTTGTCATGCTTACAATCTTTAAAGTTAAGGTATTATTAAAGTGTACTCAGCAAACATTTTAAGGTCAATTTAAAAAAAACAACAATTTAAAAGGGGGTAGTCATATTCTGGAACTCCTATGGGTCTACCATATCATGCTTTTTACTTAAAAAAAAATAAAAATTTTTTTACATTTCTTTTGAATGCTGATGAACAGAAGACACCAAATCTTTTTCGCCTGCAAACTACTACCTTCTTTATTAGATCCAGCTAATAACACTGTTTTGTCTTTTTCCAAATAGCCTCAGATATATGGAAAAGATTATATATATATAGGTGGATGGGGAACCTCAAGCCCCTCAGCGAGATCTTCTGAGCGTGACTTTTAAGATACCTAGAGGCAGAAAAAGCCCAATAGAGATCAGGGGAACTACCAGCTTTTAGGATACACCCTTAAAGGCTCCAACACCCCAAAGGGGTCTCCTAGGATGCCATCTGGGTCCTGCTTCAATAGTAGAAAGGAAGGTCATTGAGCTAAAGCCTGCCAGCTAAAGCCTTACATGCCTCTACTGTGAGGAAACAGGGACACTGGAAGGGAGGCTTCCCCCTCGCTCCTCTAAGGGAGGGTTCAGTCTCTTCCAGCCCTGCTCCAGCCACCTATGACCTAACCTTGCCCAGAAAGCTGGGGTTTGCCACTGAAGGCTGAAGGTGCCCAGGGCCGTCGACCCCATCTACGACACTGTGGACGAGCCTAGGGTATTTCTTCCAAGAAGCAGGTAAACTGATCTCATTTGCACAAGGGCCACTTAACTATGTTTTGTCTGAATAGTCAGGTTTTTTATTCTTCCCTCAAAGATCTCTGTTGTGGGTGTTGATAGTCCTATGTTCTGCTGCTTTGCTTAATATATAGTGTTTCCTTTATCCCTCCTATCTCAATGCCCCACTCATATTTCAGGCTGGGACCTACTCCTAATTTAGAGCTCTCTTTCCCCCTCTTTGCCAACTTCTATTATGAATCTACCTTTGCCACCCAGCTTAGTGTATCCCAAGGTTCTCTTTACCATGCCACAGTCACAGAGCTCCAGGGAAAAGCTACCTGGTCTTATCTCTCCAGGCAGAGGAGAACAGAAGCTCCATATCCATGCATGCTGCAAATGGCTTCTCCAGTCTAACTGAATCATTACCAGCTAGAAGCAGCAGTCACTGGGACTTGGACATGAGCTGCAAAGTATAGAATGGTGACAACAATTCCAGTGCCATGCGGACTTTTCCAGGATGTGGACTTTTCCTGGTCTCCTGCTCCCTGTGACAGATCCTAACAGACTGAACTGGGGTTGGGTTGCATTTTTCAGGGATTTGACATGGGGATGGGGCCAACTTGGACTTGGTGAACATGTTAAGGACACTACTCTTTTATGGATTCTTGCTGTAAGGGCCAAGAGTTTGCTTAAAGGCTTTTAATCACTGTAAAAAAAATAGAGGGCTGGATAAAGAGGATGGGGCACATATACACCATGGTGTACTGGTCAGCTAGAAGAAATGATGACATCGGATCACTTACAGCAGATTGGTGGAATCTTGATGACATTGTGCGGAGTGAAATAAGTGAATCAGAAAAAAACAGGAACTGCAGGATTCCATACATTGGTGGGATGTAAAATTGAGACTGAGAGACATGGACAGGAGTGTGGTGGTTGCGGGGGGGGGGAGGAACAGGGGGAGTGGGGGAGGGGGAATGGTACAAAGAAAACTAGATAGAGGGTGACAGAGGACGATCTCTCTTTGGGTGATGGGTAGGCAACAGAACTAAATGACAAAATAACCTGGAAAAAAAAAAAAAGACTTGGCCGGGCTCCCCACCTGAGCCTGCTCAAAGACCCCTGTCCAGGTTTTGTTCTGGTGAACCACTCCTGTCAGATCCACCCTCTCATCTATTTTGTTCTGTGTCAAAAATAAAGTTTGACTTCCCCAGAAAAAAAAAATATGAGAATGCTATTGTTTACCTGTGTGCAAATCTTTTTAAAGCCAAGTTAATAGAAGATAGGTGAATGCTGATATCTTATTCTATATATCAAGTGTGGTGATATGTTGTATATCTGTAGTATAATAAATGAAATTCAGCCTCACATGTATGTGAATTTGAGACTCCTGAAAGGTCTTACTTAGAGCCTTCAAGTGTTTTTTATTTATATATATATTTTTTAATTTTATTGATTGATTTGAAAGAGAGAGAAAGAGGTTAATTTGTTGTTCCACTTATTTATATATTTGATTCTTGTATGTGCCCTGACTGGGGAATTGAACCCACAATCCTGGCACATGGAGATAACACTCTAACCAACTGAACTACCCAGCTTGGACCCTCAGGAGTTTTTAAAATCCTGGTTTGAGTATCACTACTAATCTTTTTCTTCCACTAAAAAAACATGTGAGCCCTGGCTGGTTGACTCAGTGGATAAAGCGTTGGTCTGGGTATGGACATTCCAGGTTTGGTTCTGGTGAAGGTGCACAAGAGAAATGACTGTCTGCTTCTCTCCCCTTCCCTCTCCCCCTTCTCTCCCTCTCCCCCTCACAAAGCCAGTGGCTAGATTGATTCAAGCATGATCTCAGGCATTGAGCATAGTTTGGCTGATTCCAGCATTGGCCCCCAGTGGGGGTTGCCAGGTAGATCCTGGTCAGGGCACATGTAGGAGTCTGTCTCACTACCTTCCTCCTCTCATTTGGAAAAAAAAAACAAGAAGCATGTGGAACTATAAGTAAATGAGGGCAGCAATTTTTAAATCAGAATTTTAATATTTTACAGTGCACACTTTGCAAAAGTCCATGACACATCACTTCTGATACACCTCACATTTGATCATGCTTCATTTGTTTGTCACAATACTCACACTGACCTCAGCTTTTACAGGGGGCTCCATGTAATTTTAGAATAAGCCTCAATATTGATGATGTTTTAATATTGCCCTTTCTATCAACCTCTCTTGTTATTCATAGGATACCTTCAGGGGTAATTATTTACTCCTCAGGATCAAATATCACTACAATAAAGTGAAATTCTAAGTTGGGATAATGTCCTTTAATATGAACTCAGTGGAGGTGATGCTTCAAAAAAATTTTTTTTCCACCTTTCAGTCTCTCCCAGAAGCCTTTTTTCTTTCTCCAAACAGTGAGTACCCAGGGCCCTCTAAGTTGCTCAGGCCTGTAAGTGTAGCAAAATACATGACCCTAGCTTTTCCTGAAGCCAGCATTCCAGATTCTGAACATATCGCTTGCCATAACCCCTCAAATTGACTATTTAGAGAGTCCTTTATTTACTACTAAGGAGTGAGGTGGGGGTAATATTTTCCAGAAAACAAATTGCTAGTTTTATAAATTAGTTTACAGAAAGTCATGAAGAAATATCACTTGACTATTCCACAGTATCATGTCGTTTTTTACATTACTAACAAAAAAATATTTGTCTTCAATATTGCTCAAGAATCCTTTCAATTATCTGCTATTCATTTTCTTTAACATTCCCCTAAGTGTTTTGCTTCAAATACCCTTCAAATTTCTAGACTTACTCTCACTCTGCCTCTACTGAAAGGAGAAAACATTCAAGTTTGATCTACTAAATTAAAGCCATTAACAAGAACTACAGCTTATACTTTTATTCATCTTAAAGGTCATTCTTCACTTTCAACTTTTATCATTATGTCTTCATCTCAAGAAAATTCCTGCTCTCCATTTATACTGCCATCATATATCTCTCAATTTGTTTATTCAGCATGATTTAATAGATCAAGAAAATAATTTAAGCAGTTTAGTGGATTCTTAGATGGACACACTTTCAAAGAGTATATTTATCCTTAGAAGCTAAAGTGACAAGGTGTCCTATGAATTAAGAAAATTGAGGTATTACTCTCAGAAGTTATGGGAAAAGGGGAATAAAGAAAATATTGTAGCCCTGGCTGGTTGGTTCAGTGGTAGAGTGTCAGCCTGGTGTGTGGATATCCAAGGTTCAATTCCTTCTGCTTCTCCACTCCTCCCCCATCCCTTCTTTCTCTCTCTCTTTCTCTCTCTCTCTTCCTCTTCTGCAGCCATGGTTTTATTGATTCATGCGAGTTGGCCCTGGGCCTGAGGAGGGCTTCAAGACTTCCAGCCTCAGGTTCTAAAAATAGCTTGGTTGCTGAGCAATGTCCCAGATGGGCAGAGCGTTGTTTCACAGGGCTATTGTGGGGTGGATCCTGGTCTAGGGTGCATGTGGGAATCTGTCTCTCTCCCTGTCCTGCTATCACTTAATAAAAAAAAAGAAAAGAAAGAAAATATTGTAGCACTGGCCAGGTGGCTCAGTGAATAAAGCATCATCCTGACACACTGATCCTTGTTCGATCCTAGTTCAGGACATGTACAAGAAGTAATCAATGAGTACACAGCTAAGTGGAATAACAAGTTGATGCTTTTTTCTCTCTCCTATCCCCAATCACCTGGAATTTTTTTTTAATTAAAAATAGAAAAAGACATTGTAAAACACGTAGCCTCTCACAGGCACTTCTTGGATTGATAGAACTTGCACATGCTGAGATGGGGGAAAGTAATGTTAGATTCAGGGAGTACTAGAGCTGCCAAAGAGTGTAACTATTGCAGGAACAGTAAGTGCTGATATGGCTCCTGTGAGGCTGGGAACAAAGAAGGTCAGAGACCCTTATCAGAAGTTTAGGTTTGAAATTCGCCACTAAGCTAAAACCGGCCCCTGTTGCTATGCCGGCCCCTGTTGCTATGCTGCGTGTGACCTCCCTAGCCAATAGCTAAACTGCCACATCTGCTTCTGTCTATGCTTGCTCACTTAGGATATATAAGGGCTTGGCTGTAAGCTCCAGGCGTGGCTCCCATTTGCAGCTCCTTGTGGGCACAGTGTCTCCGGACATCTCGGGAGTTCGCCCTTGCGCAGGTTAAACTGGCCAATAAAGTAACATCTTAACTCCTGAAAGTCTCCGACATTTGTTCTCGTACCTGGTGGATGCTACATTTTGGGGGCTCATCCGGGATTCTCCCTTGGCGGAATTTTGGGTTGGAGACCGGAAGGACAGCTCGAGCTGAGTAAGTATTCATGGAGGATCCTCATTTGGTTTGGTTTTGGGCTCTGGAGCATATAAACCTGAGGTAGTAGGTGGGACGCCGCTGGTAACCTACCCAGGGCTTTCAGAAGCGGGACGCCGCTCTCTGAAATTTGAATATTTGGCTTTGTTAACTTTGGGAGTGACCAGTCACATTAGGAATCCGTTTTGCGCTGCGCTGCATTTTGTCTGAGCTCAAATGACTGAGTTGAGTGTGAGAGAGACAAGTGTGTTCCTAGTGTTAATAGTGTGTGTTGCCTGTATCCTACCCTTTCTCATTATTCCTGAGTCATCTAGGATGGGACAACAGGAGTCTGTGCCAGGATCCCCACTCGAGTGCCTGTTGAAGAATTTTTCTGATTTCCAGAAGAGGGCTCAGGGGTACGGAGGTCCACAGCCAAGTCCAGGTTTCCTCCCGACCTTGAGCCAGCTGGAATAGCCTGCATTTAATGTAGGATGGCCCACAGAGGGCACTTTTGACCTTCCAATTTTGTTTGCTGTCAGAGCCATGGTCTATAGGGCTCCCCACCCAGACCAATACCTGTATATGGATGTGTGGGTAAATGAGGGCAGCCATTTTGTCTCCTCCTCCGGGAGGGCAGCCATTTTGTCTCCTCCTCCGGGAGGGCAGCCATTTTGCCTCCTCCTCCGGGAGGCGCCGCTGGCACCAGATGCTGGCCCACGGGCACCTCCTCGCCTCATCTATGTGCCTTTTTCCACTAGTGATTTATACAATTGGAAACATCAGAATCCCCCATTTTCCGAGAAACCTCAGGGACTAATATCTCTCCTTGAGACCATTTTTAGGACCCATCAGCCCACATGGGATGATTGTCAGCAGATTTTACAAACCCTCTTCACTTCTGAAGAAAGGGACAAAATAATGAGAGAAGCAACTAAGGCAATATTAGGAGAAGAAAGGGAAACTTAGGAGGGAAAAAGGGAAATAAAAGACGTTCTCCCGTCTCAACCTCCTACCTGGGACCCTAATACCGCTGGGGGAAGGGACATGCTCCTCCAGTATCGCCGGGCTCTGTTGAGAAGGCTCAAGGCAGCAGCTAGAAAGTCAACCAACTTTAGTAAAGTAAGTAAAGTCATCCAGGGAAGAGAGGAATTCCCAGCAGCCTTTCTAGAGAGACTCATAGGGGCTTATAGAGTATATGCCCCTCTAGATCCTGAGGCAGAAGAGAACAGGAGACTAGTAAATATAGCCTTTGTGACTCAGGCCGCTTCAGATATTAGGAAAAAGCTTCAAAAGATTAAAGGGTTCGAGGGAGAGAATAGAAGCAAGCTATTAGAGATAGCCCAGAAGATGTATGTCAATAGGGATGATCCGGAGGTTGGCAGGGCGAAGGAAGTTGCCAAAATTCTGATTGCTACCACTGCCCAGAAACCTCCTCCCAAAGGGAAAAGGGGACAACAAAAGGGCCAGGGCTCCATTTCCACCAGCTCCCAGGAGCCCATGGTCACCTTAACAGTCGAAGGAAAACTAATAGACTTCCTAGTCGACATGGGAGCCACCTACTCAGTTCTAAAGAAACCACAGGGCCAGATGCAGAAGACAACTACTAAGATAAGAGGGGCAACGGACAAAGCAGAAGCCTCCCCATGGGCCACCACAAGAATTACAGACTTAGGTCGAGGCACCATCACCCATTCTTTCCTAGTCATTCCAGACTGCCCTTACCCACTGCTTGGAAGGGACTTATTGCAAAAACTTCAGGCCACCATAACCTTCCGACAGGAGGAAAGCCCTATGGGGAACAAAGAGGCAGAGGTCAGCATAAAAGTAATTGTCCTACTGTCTGAAGAACACTTACTTGCCACCGTCCTAGAAGGTAAGGAGGCTAAGGAAAGGGTTCCAGACGCCCTGCGTGCCCAGGTACCTGAGGTTTGGGCAGAAACCAACCCCCCAGGTTTGGCTGCTCACCAACCTCCTGTCCTGGTGCAACTGCTTAGCACTGCTAGACCGGTTAAGATCAGGCAGTACCCGGTCCCAGCCCGAGCTAAACAGGGAATCACCTGGCACTTGCAACGCCTGCTGGAGGCAGGCATCCTTCGAAGGTGCCAATCAGCCTGGAACACCCCGCTGCTTCCTGTCCAGAAACCGGGGAGCCAAAACTATCGTCCGGTCCAGGACTTGCGGGAGGTGAATGCACAGGTAGAGACTATTCATCCCACGGTGCCCAACCCGTATACCTTACTGAGCTCATTGCCTCCAACTCATACCTATTATTCTGCCCTGGATTTAAAGGATGCCTTCTTTTGTATTCCCCTGGCACCTCAGAGCCAAAGGATCTTTGCCTTTGAATAGAATAACCCAGATAATAGACTGGTGGGGCAATTCACTTGGACCAGACTACCACAAGGGTTTAAGAATTCCCCCACCATTTTTAATGAAGCCCTCAGCAAAGATCTGCAGGCTTTCCGCTTCTCCCATCCGTCAATTGTACTGCTCCAGTATGTGGATGACATCCTCATAGCTGCCAAGGATAAAGGAGAGTGTAAAGAAGCTACCTTGGACCTGCTACAAGATCTCGGGCGAATGGAGTATCGAGTCTCTGCCAAGAAGGCCGAGATTGTGATGCAAACTGTAAGTTATTTGGGTTATAACTTACAGGGAAGACAAAGGACATTATCCAGCCAGTGAATTCAGATGGTCTTGCAGATCCCTGAGCCTACTAACAAGAGACAGGTACGAGAATTCCAAGGTGCAGTAGGATACTGCCAATTGTGGATATTAGGCTTTGCAGAACTAGCTAAACCCCTGCACGAACTGACCAGGGGTAAGGAAAAGCAGTTCACATGGACAGATAAGAAGAAGCAAGCGTTCCAAGCGCTGAAAGAGGCCCTGGTGGCTGCCCCAGCTCTGGCCCTGCCAGATCTGGCCAAACCCTTTCAGCTATTTATAGCAGAAAAGGAGGGATAGCCTTAGGAGTACTGAGCCAGGAACTTGGGCTGTAGAAGAGGCCTGTTGCCTATCTGTCCAAGAGACTTGATCCTGGAGCCTCGGGATGGCCAACATGTCTGAGGGCACTTGCTGCCACCTCCATACTAGTCAAGGAGGCTAGTAAATTAACTTTAGGGCAGGACATCAAAGTCATTGAGGAACACTACATAGAGAGCAAGTGCTGCGAGCACCTCCTGACAGGTGGCTATCTAATGTGCGGCTAATGCAGTATCAGGCTCAGCTGCTGAACCCTCCATCTGTTCGGTTCCTCAAAACTGCTGCCCTAAACCCAGTGACTCCACTTTGGTCCACAGTTGCAAACAAATCCTTGACACAGTGACTGGCTCCCGCCCGGAATTAAGAATCAAGTATATAGGAAGGCAAACCTGACCCTCTTTACAGACGGGAGCAATTTTATTAAGGATAGACAGCGACATGCAGGGGCAGCAGTGGCCATGGAAAATAAGGTCCTGTGGCAGAAAGCACTGCCCGCAGGAACATCTGCACAAAGGGCAGAGCTAATAGGACTAACCTGAGCCTTACAGATAGCAGAGGGAAAAGTTGCCAACATCTATACTGACAGCCGGTATGCATTCGCCACTGCCCATGTCCATGGAGCCATATACAAGGAGAGAGGCTTAAAGACAGCAGGGGAAAAAACATTAAAAATCACAATGAAATTCTTGCCCTCCTAAACGCCATTTGGCTACCTACCAAAGTTGCAATCATCCACTGCAAAGGACACCAGAGAGGGGCAGCCACTAGGCCACAAGAAAGCCTTCTGCCATTGCTGCCTAAGCCAACGCTACCTCCGGATCCTAGTTATTCCCCAGAAGAAGAGCAGGAAAGGATGCAATTGAAAGGGAAGAAAAATCAGCAGGGAAAGATAGAGCTTCCAGACTCCCGGCTCTATTTACCCCAGGGAATAGTAAGAGAAATAGTAGGAAGTATTCATACTAGTACCCATCTAGGACAAAACAAGCTAGAACAACTTATTAGGAAGTATTATGTAGGGCCCAACATCAGAGATATTGTCCACTCCATTGTCTCGAGGTGCAGCATCTGTTCCAGAGTAAATGCACAGAATAAGAAGCTACCCCCCTTTATAAGGTATTGGGGGAAAGCTCCGGGAGAACTGTAGGAAATAGATTTCACAGATATGACCCCTGGGAAGTCAGGTTATAAGTATCTACTAGTATTATTAGACACCTCAGGATAGGTGGAAGCATTCCCCACGTGAGGAGAGGCTGCTTCCACAGTCTGCAAAGTCTTATTTTTATTTATTTATTCATTTTAGAGAGGAGAGGGAGAGACAGAGAGAGAGGAGAGACAGAGAGAGAGAGAAGGGGGGAGGAGCTGGAAGCATCAACTCCCATATGTGCCTTGACCAGGCAAGCCCAGGGTTTCGAACCGGCGACCTCAGCATTTCCAGGTCGACGCTTTATCCACTGAGCCACCACAGGTCAGGCAAAGTCTTATTAAGGGAAATCATACCTAGACATAGCATTCCCCTAGCCCTAGGATCAGACAATGGACCTGCATTCATATCCAGGATATCTCAAGAATTAGCCACGAAGTTAGGTATTAATTGGAAATTGCATTGCATTTATAGGCCCCAAAGTTCAGCACAGGTAGAAAGAATGAACAGGATTCTGAAGGAAACTATAATTAAGCTGAGAGGGGAAACCGGCGAAAACTAGGTTGAGCTCCTCCCTTTCGCCCTTTTTAGAACCAGATGTACCCCCTATCTCAATAAATAGACCCCTTATGAAATCTTATTTGGGCAACCTGTGCCCCTTGTACCTCGATTGACCAGAGGGGAACTAAAGATTTCTAATCATAATTTCCTCAAGTCCTTGCAGGCCCTGCTTCAGAGTAGAAAGAAAGGTCATTGAACTGAAAGCCTGCCAGGCTTCCTGGCCCCATCAAGGGATACGTCTATGCTATAGAAAATAGGACATAAGAAGGTTTTACAGGTTACTCAGCAAACTGTTCAAAGACTGTCCAAGAGGCACTTCTAGAAGTACACCACCCAAGGACTGACTCCCACGTAGATGGGTCCACACACCATGATCCTGAGCACCCCCACTACTGCCAAGGTAGAAGGCATACCTGCCTGGGTCCACCGCAGCCAGCTGAAGCTTGCAGTCCCAGCAGAGACACCTTTGTGGACAGCGAAGACTGACCCCGCCAACCCTTGTAAGCTGACCCTGAGAAGGACAGCATGCCCTGCTTCAGCCACAAACCAGAAGTTAACTGGTCCATGCATGGCTAATGCCTAGAGGAACTAACTAAGGACTCTTTTAATCAGGCTTTAGGAAAAGGGAAACTAAAATAAAAAGAAAGTCAACTTAATTGTTACTAAAGGTTAAAGATTTTTAAATCAAGAGTTTTGACTAGAAAGGAATTGTATAGTTTTGATAATAGAAAGTATGAAGTGTAGAGGTACTTTTAAAAAGAAAAGAGAAAAGCAAGTTGTTATAAAGGCCAGTTATTTCTGGATAAGAAAGTACATAAAAGTTGAAGGTTTATGTAAGTTGCAGAAGGTTTGTACAAGTTGTAAGAAGTTAGTGCAGAGAAGAAAAATACAAGGCAAAACACGTTCCTTGTGTATCAGCCCTGCCCATATTGCAGGAAAGTATCAACAGTTTATTATCTTAAAACAGTGTGTGCTTGTGTACTTTTGCAAAGATATTGTACAAATGTGCTGAAAACATTGTAACCTTGTAGGTTTCGCCTATAAATACCCCTCTCCCCCTGAGCTCATCGCTGACCATTGTGAGAGGCGTAATAAGCTAATCACTAGCCAGTGTATAAGACCCAATTAGCTTATAGCTATGGCTAAAGTAGAAAATTCTCATGAGCCCCAGCCTTATACCATTCTCCCCACTGATGAAGAATCAAGGGTTTGATTTATGCCCAAAAGAGATGGGAAAATGTTAGATTCAGGGAGTACTAGAGCTGCCAAAGAGTGTAACTATTGCAGGAACAGTAAGTGCTGATATGGCTCCTGTGAGGCTGGGAACAAAGAAGGTCAGAGACCCTTATCAGAAGTTTAGGTTTGAAATTTGCCACTAAGCTAAAACCGGCCCCTGTTGCTATGCCGGCCCCTGTTGCTATGCTGCGTGTGACCTCCCTAGCCAATAGCTAAACTGCCACATCTGCTTCTGTCTATGCTTGCTCACTTAGGATATATAAGGGCTTGGCTGTAAGCTCCAGGCGTGGCTCCCATTTGCAGCTCCTTGTGGGCACGGTGTCTCCGGACATCTCGGGAGTTCGCCCTTGCGCAGGTTAAACTGGCCAATAAAGTAACATCTTAACTCCTGAAAGCCTCCGACATTTGTTCTCGTACCCAGTGGATGCTACAAGTAACTATATTAGTTCCCTAGGGTAGTCATAACAAATTAGCACAGACCGGGTGGATTAAACAATGAAAGTGTCAGCAGTTTGCTTTCTTGTGAGGCCTGTCCTTGGCTTGCAGATGGCTGCCTTCTCACTGTATCCTCACACAGCCTTTCCTCAGAGCCAGTGCATTCTTGATGTCTTCCTCTTTTTTACAAGGACACCAGCCATATTTAATTAGGACACCACCCTAATGGCCTCATTTTAACATTTCAAGTGTTTTTGTACCTTTCTGTGAGTAGTACATTTTAGTAAATTATTTTCTGATATTGATAATAAGCATGTATATGAATGAACTGAAAGGGTTGTCACCATCAATAAAATTTAAATTATTTTTAAATTATTATAATAAATGTACTTTATAATGCTCCAAAATTCATATTGACAAGATTAACATAGAAAAAAGTTTTAAATGCTTAAATATAATATAATAAGGCTTTTTGTAGTGCCTCTTCTTATTCTATCTTGTTTGCATTTTCATCCTTAGTCTCTTTCAGAGGATGTTTATGAATGCATGAGTGATAAGCAATTATGAGGTGAGGCAATGATACAATGTATTTGTTGGTAAAATAAGTTTTAAATATGATGTATATGTTCGCTCGCTTGTAGTTTGCATTGGGGGCTGGGCAACACCAGATATAGTGGTCTGTGAGGTTGCAGGTCGCCTTCCTGACTGGGAGGGGCCATTGTCCTGCTAATGTTACTGGAAGAGTGATTCTACCACCACCACTGAGAGGTGCAGGAGGATTTCTTTTTTCTCCCCCCCCCCCCCCCCCCCCCCCCGATCCCTTGCCCTCCCTGGGAAAAGCAGGTTTGCCTGTCTTGGTGGGACACCAATAAACAGAATGGCCCACCATCCTCAGACTCCGCTGTTTCTTTACCATCTGACCGAATTCAGTGAGAATGTGCATGTGAATGGCCACAATGGCGGCAGCGGCCCCTGGCCTTACAGTATTTATAAAATTTAGTTGTAATTAATTTTCTGTCAATAACAGAGACTATATAGTGAGCATAATACTACCCATGTCACCTTTAATTAAAATGTAATATAAAATATTTTGGTACTATTTTCTAATATAAAACAGTATGATATAAATTTTAATAAATATAAATTTTTAATAAATATCACTTAAATTATTAGTTATAGATGAGAATTTTGTGAGACTATACAGATACTCATATTGTATATGTATGTATCATATTTATAAGTACATATATGTAAGTATACCTGTATATTAAAATCATACATAAACCTACATGTTTGGCTGATCATTTTAAACATATGAACCTTAATAGTGTGAATTTGTTGATGAATAGGTTTGCATTATATTTATTTCTAAAATTTACTGTAAAATAAGTGTTTCTCTTAAGAGGCCAAGGGATTTGAAGTAGCACAAACCACAATCTCTTTTTCCATGTTTTTTCAGTTTGTTTTAAGAAATCTTTAATAAGAAATAAAAAAGCAGCTCATTGAGTTTATAATATTTTGTAGATAATTTTTGCTGATTATATAGTATAAATACACTTAGTACCTAATAAAGCCTCTCTACAATTTTTCTAAACTGTTAGATTTAAGTGTTGTTTAGTTTTATGACTAGTCAGAAACATTTTAGAAATATTAATTTGGAAGCCAATAAGACTTACCATTCTATAATGTGAAGTCAGTATTGTGAAAATATTAGTAGAGCATGCAGAGTAGTAAGACTATTATAAAATGTGTATTTGTATATAAACTATCAATAAATTGTAAACCTTGCTTTAAAATTTAGGCTTTTTTTTCTGCATCCTCTCTTTGTTGTAAGTCCTAAGAACTATATTCAAGTATTCATCTTCTTAAACAATAAGACTCATTACAGGCCATATTATAATAGATTTAACATGTTTAAATTCATGTCACATCCCTAAGTGAGTTGAGAAAAGTTGGTGAAAGAAAATGAAAATGTAATTTGGATAATAAAATAAGCTATTCCATTTTCTTCTTAGCATCACCTCCACACTCCCATCACCTCCCCTCCACCAGCCTTTTTCTGTTAAGCTTCCATTCAATTGCTTTTACTTAGAATTAAAGATGGCTGAGAACGAGGAAAGAGCTGTGATTATGCTGTATATCCATCACCCAAAGTCAAATTGTCTTCCTTCACCTTCTATCTGGTTTCTTTGTCCCCCTCCTTCTCCCCCCACCCCATAACCACCACACTCTTATCTTTGCCTTCACTTCCCTTGCCTTTGGAGTCAAATTCATAAAGTGCTCTTTATAACCAAAGTCCATGAGTTTAGTACCTATGTTTTCTTCTATGTAATTTATTGTTTCAGGTCTTATATTTAGGCCTTTGATTCGTTTTGAATTAATTTTAGTACAAGGGGACAAATGGTAGTTGAGTTTTATTCTTTTGCATGTGGCTTTCCAGTTTTCCCAGCACCATTTGTTGAAGAAGCTTTTCTCCATTGTGTGTTGTTGGCCCCTTTACCAAAAATTATTTGACCAAATATATGTGGTTTTATTTCTGGACTTTCTATTCTGTTCCATTGGTCTGATTGTCTATTTTTCTTCCAATACCAGGCTGTTTTGATTGTCATGGCTCTATAATATAGTTTCAAGTCAGGTATTGTAATGCCCCCAGCTTCATTCTTTTTCCTTAGGATTGCTTTGGCTATTTGGGGTTTCTTATAGTTCCATATAAACCTGATGATTTTTTGTTTTATTTCTTTAAAAAATTTCTTTGGAATTTTGATGGAAATTGCATTAAATTTGTATATAGCTTTGGGTAATATAGTAATTTTGACTATATTTATTCTTCCTGTCCAAGAACAAAAAATATTTTTCCATTTCATTGTATCTTTTTTCATTTCTGTTAACAATGATTTATAGTTTTCATTATATAGGTCCTTTACATTCTTTATGTTTATTACTAGGTATTTTGTTGTTGTTGTTGCAACCATGAAGAAGATTATTTTTTTGTTTTTTTTCTGATGTTTCATTGTTGACATACAGAAAGGCAATGGACTTTTGTATATTAATTTGGTATCCTGCGACCTTACTGTATTGGTTTATTGTTTCTAGTAGTCTTTTTGTGGAGTATTTGGGGTTTTCGATGTATAGGATCTGCGATGTATCATCTGCAAAAAGTGAAACCTTTACTTCTTCTTTCCCAATATCAATGTCTTTTATTTCTTCCTCTTGTCTGTTGAATAAGACCTTTTAGCAATATGTTGAATAAGAGTGGAGAGAGTGGACAACCTTGTGTTGTTCCTGATTTTAGAGGAAAAGTCCTCAATTTTGTGCCATTTAATATGATGTTAGCTGATGGTTTATCATAAATGGCCTTTATTATATTGAGATATTTTCCTTCTATACCCATTTTGTTGAGTATTTTAAACATAAAATGGTGTTATATTTTATTGACTGCCTTTTCTGCATCTATTGATAGGATCATATAGTTTTTGTTCTTTGTTTTGTTGATATGGTGTATTTCATTACTGTTTTATGTATGTTGTACCATCCTTGTGTTTCTGCGATGAATCCCACTCTATCATGATGAATTATTTTTTTAATGTGTTGTTGTATTCATTTTGCTAGTATTTTGTTTAGTATTTTAGCATCTGTATTCACTAGAGATATTGGTCTGTAGTTTTCTTTCTTTGTGTGGTCCTTGCCAGGTTTTGGTATGAGGGTTATTTGGCCTCATAAAATGTGTTTGGCAGTACTGCTTCTTCTTCAATTTTTTAGAAGACTTTGAGTAGAATAGGAACCAAGTCTTCTTTGAATGTTTGATAGAATTCACTGGTATAGCCATCTGGGCCTGGACTTTTATTTTGGGGGAGGTTTTTAATAGTTGTTTCTATTTCCTCCCTGCTTATGGGTCTGTTTAGACTTTCTGCTTCTTCATGACTCAGTCTAGGAAGATTATTTGTTCTAAAAATTTATCCATTTCTTCTAGATTGTTAAATTTGGTGGCATATAGTTTTTCATAGTATTCTACAGTAATTCTTTGTATATCTATGATAGCTGTAGTGATATCTCCTCTTTCATTTTGGATTTTGTTTATATGAGTCTTTTCTCTTTTTTTCTTGGTGAGTCTTGCCAAGGGTTTGTCAATTTTGTTGATCTTTTCAAAGAACCAGTTCCTTGTTTTATTAATTTTTTTATAGTTTTTCTGTTCTCTATTTCATTTATTTCTTCTCTGATTTTTATTCCTTTCTTTCTTCTGCTGGCTTTGTTCTTCTTTTTCTAGTTCCTTAAGATGTGAAGCTAAGTGGTTTACGTGGGCTCTTTCTTGTTTGTTCATATAGGTCAGTAGTGATATGAACTTTTCTCTTATTACTGCTTTTGCTGCACCCAGTGATTCTGATATGTCATATTGTTTTTTTCGTTTGTCTGTATGTATCTTTCAATCTCTGCTTTTATTCTTCTTTGACCCACTCATTTTCTAAAGGTATGTTGTTTAATTTTCACATTTTTGTGGGTTTGTTTACCTCTTTTTTGCAGTTGAATTCTAGTTTCAAAGCTTTATGATCAGAGAATATGCTTGGTATAATTTCAATCTTTCTGAATTTGTTGATGTTATTTTTGTGACCCAACATATGGTCAATTCTTGAGAATGTTCCATGTACACTAGGGATAAATGTATTCTCTGGCACTTTGGGATAAAATGTCCTATAGATGTCTATCATATCTAATTGTTCTAGTGTTTTATTTAAGGCCAATATTTCTATATTGATTTTCTGTTTGGATGAATGATCTAGATCCATCAGCAGTGTATTGAGGTCTCCAAGTATGATAGTATTTTTATCGGTTTTTGTTTTTAGGTCAGTCAGTAGCTGTCTTATATATTTTGGTGCTCCTTGGTTTGGTGCATATATATTTAGAAATCTTCTTGATTCAATGTCCCCTTTATCATTATGAAATGACCATTTTTGTCTCTGATTACCTTTGTGTCTTGTAGTCAGAATTGTTAGATATGTTTATGGCTACACCTGCTTTTTGAGGGGTGTTATTTGCTTGGAGTGTTTTCCAACCTTTGAATTTGTTTTTATCCTTGTAGGTTAGATGTGTTTCTTGTAGGTAGCATAGAGTGGGATTTTTTTAATCCATTCTGCTACTCTGTCTTTTTATTGGTGAGTTCAATCCATTTACATTTAGTGTAATTATTGACACTTGAGGGTTTCCTATTGCCATTTTATATATTGCTTTCTGATAGTTTTGTATCTTTTTTGGTTCTTCTCTTTTGTTTTTGTTTGGTTGTAATCCATACTTCTTTTCTCTGTTACTTTTTCTTTCAAGCCATGTGCTTCTGTGGTGATTTTTTCAGAGGAGGTTACCATTAAGTAATGGAAAGGATACATATCATGTTCATTGTATTGTAGTACATTATCTCATGATTGCTTCTACACTTCATCCTCCTTTGTTACTGTTAATTTTTGTCCTCTCCCCTTTTTTGTTTTTGTTGTCACAGATTAATCTTGTTTTTATTGTGATTTGATAGAGCTTTTACTTGTAGTTTTGTTTTGTTCTTTGTATCTGGTTGGAAAACCCTCTTTAGTATTTCCTGAAGTAGAGATTTTCTGGTGATAAATTCCCTCATCTTTTCTGTATCTGTGAATGTTTTTATTTCTCTTTCATATTTGAAGGATAGCTTTGACAGGTATAGTATTCTTGGCTGGAAGTTCCTCTCTTTCAAAACTTTAAATATTGGGGTCCACTCTCTTCTACCTTGTAGAGTTTCTGCTGAGAAATCTGATGTTAATCTAATGGGCCTTCCTTTATATGTTGTATTTTTCTATTCCCTGGCTGCCTTGAGAATTTTTTCTTTGTCATTGGTTTTTGCCAATTTCATTATGATGTTCTTTGGAGTAGGTTTGTTAGGATTAATATAATCAGTGTTCTGTTTGTTTCTTGAATTCAAGGCTCTAAATCTTTTCACAGGCTTGGGAATTTCCTGTCTATTATTTGTTTGGATATGTTCTCCATTTCATTTTCTCTCTTTTCTTCTTCTGATATACCCATCATTCTTATGTTGTTCTTTCTGATGGAGTCAGAAAATTCCTGTAGGGCTTTCTCATTTTTTTCAATTCATCTCTCTCCTCTTCTCTCTGTAGTGTCTCCCATTGCCTGTCTTCCATGTCACTAATTCTCTCCTCTCTCTGGCCTGTTCTATTAGCTAAGCTTGTTACCTCATTTTTCAGTTCATGAATTGAGGTTTTCATCTCTGTTTGATTAGTTTTCATAGTTTCAATTTTCTTGGTGATGTATTCTTTCTGTTCATTTAATTGTTCTTTGAGCTCCCTAAATTGCCTTTCTTTGCTTTCTTGTATGTCCCTGAGTATTTTTAGAACTTCAATTTTAAATTCTCTGTCATTTAACTCCAAAGTTTCTAAGCTACTGAACATCTTTTCTATATATTTTTCCTCATCTATCTGAGCTATATCTGTCTTTTGTATCCATGATATTTGATTTTTTTTCTTTAAAGGCATTTGAGAATGGTAATGTTAATAACACTAATAAGAGTTGATAAAAATAAATAATAAAAAAATTTTTTGAGAAAATACAGTGAAAAAATGGAAATTCTATTGTGCTAAGTGAAACAAATATTACATAAAATGGAGGGCCTGAGTTGAGGGGAAGTGGCAATGAGACAAAAAATGAGGTAAGAAATGAGAAAATGCCACAAGAAAAAAATCTGAATCAAGAATAAAATAATTTGTTTGTAAATGATGGTCTAATTAGAGAAATAGTGAAAAAGAAAAGAAGAAAAAGAAAAAAGAAATACAGTGAAAAATGAAAATTCTGTTGTATTAAGTGAAACAAAAACTACATAGAATGCAGAGCTGGAGTTGGGGGGAAATGCTAAAGAGATAAAAAGCAAAGTAAAAAGCACACAAAATGCCACACAGAAAAAATTTGAATCCAGAATAAAATAATTTGTTTGTGAGTAAGAATAAAATGAGAAAAAAAAGTGCAAGAGAAAGGAAGAAACAAAAAGAGAAAGAGAAAAGGAAAAAATGGAGAGTTAAGGTTTTTGGAATGTAACCCTCATAGAGAAATAACAAGAATGGAAAATGTAACACTTATGGGTAATGAAGTTCAAAATGAAAAGAAAAGAATAAAACGAAGAGGATAAAATGACAAAGGTGGAAGAAAAAAGATAAAAAGTACAAGGAAAAAATGGATGAAATTATAAAGACTGGATTTTTTCTGGTTTTGAGAGGTTATCTTCTTCCCTTGTCTTTCTTTTCTCTCTTTTTGGCTGGTGGCACTGTCCCCCAGGTTCTGCCCCTGTGGCACTCTTAGGCAGAGATTTGCAGTTGATGTGTCAGTATGGCAATGACATAAACTAGGCCTTAGTCTCATTGGTAAGTGGGGCTTGTTAGCATTTGCAGGCTCTGACAATGGGAGAGTTCTTTTTCCCGGAGCCTCTCCCCAACTCTCTCCTTCCTGAACCAGCAGCCTGGGACCCAGCTATGAAAGTAGCCCCAGCCACTGCCTGGAAAGCAAGAGGCTCTGAGAGCTGCCAAGTCCCCCCATTATCCCCACTCAAAGCAGGGTTCTGGGTAAGGCTTTGCCAGCCAGAGCCGCCAGTATAATCAGGCAGAGCTAGGAGCCAATTGCTTTTCAGGTATCTTTCTGTGAGCCTCTGGTCATGTCTAGTATGCCTCAGTGCTCCATGGGTCTACTCTCCCCAGGCTTTTTGCACTTTGTAACCTGTATTGGCTTGCAGGAAGATGCCCCAGTCACTGCCTGCAAAGTAAGAGGTCCTAAAAGCTGCCAAGTCCCTCCTCCAGGTCCGCTCAAAGCACAGCTCTAGGTAAAAAAGCTTTGTCAACAAGAGCCACCAGTGTACACAGGCGTGGAAGTGAGCTGATTTCTGGTCAGGCTCCTTTCTAAGGTTCCCCGGGTACATCTAGTTAAATTTGCCTCAGTGCTTCTGTGGGTCTGCTCTCCACAGGCTTCTCCCTTGTTGGGAAGCCTATAGCCCAGCCCAGCCAACTTCTGCAGTGATCTCTGAGGTCTGTTCCATAGGCATGTGCTTTGTAACCTGTATCGGCTGGTTGGAAGTTGCCCAAGCCACTGCCTCCAGAGCAAGAGGCCCTAAGAACTATCAAGTCCCTTCTCCAGGTTCGCTCAAATTGCAGCCCTGGGAATGAAGGTTTTGTTAGCCAGAGCCACCAGCATAAGTCAACAGGGCAGTGAGCAGACTGCGGGTTAGGCTTCTTTCTAAGGGTTTCAGGGTATGTCTAGTTTGCCTCAGTGTTCCATGGGTCTACTCTCCAGAGGCTGCCTGCTCCAGCAAGCCACCTGCATGCCCATCCCCACAGCACTTCTGCAGACCTCTTCCACAAGAATGTGCTTAGCCTGTGTTGGCTGGCGGACATGCCCCACCCAGACAGGTCCAGGCATAGGGAATCTGGCCCTCATACACTTCTCACATGCTATTGGTCTCAGGGAGCAGGGATTACACAGAGACTCTGGCTACAGCCCACGCAGAAGGCCACTGATGGCAGTTTTTGATTCAGCCCCTCTGTCCAGGAATGCAAGTGCCCACACCCAAGGCGCCAGGTGGAACCACTTGCACACTGCCTGCAATCACAAACTGGGAGACCGGGAGTGAACAAAGCCCAAAGCTGCTCTGGTGTCACTCTCCACAGGCAACCCACTTGCCCACCTCTGCTGGGGTTCGCTGCTGCCATTAGCTCCGCGTCAGTGATCTCAAGCTGAGCTGCAGGCGCACTCTCTCCTTGGATTGAACATCTCTGCCCTAGCCAGCTTCTTCCCTCTCTCTTAGCCCTCCTTTCCTCTCAGTTCCAAGTGAAAGCAGCCTTTCCTCAGGTCAGTGAGAAAAGCAGAATACTCTGTTCTCCATCTTATTTCCTTCAGAGTGGATTATATATTCAGCCACCTTTTCACCCAGTTGTACCTTTGTTTGATGTATGTGTATTTCAGATGCTCCTGGGATTGTTTTCCTGTCTCTAGTTGTTAAATTTGTTGAACTTTCAGGGAGAGGTATCAGGAGCACTCCTCACAGTGCCATTTCTCTGATGTCACTCCTCTCATTTCCTACTCTGAGATCATTTTTATTACAACTTCTCTCTGTATAGAAAGCCATGGTAACTGGTTTTCGATGCCTGGCATGGTCTTCTTCTCTTTTTTTCTGATAAAAATGTATCTTTGCAAATAGTGGATAACCATTTATGTAGATTGAGTGTGGGAGATAGAAGGGGAATTCATTACTAGAGCCAGACCAATTAGATTGTCTAGCCTTGATTACGATAGTTACTAATTCAGGGATTGGTAAATAATACAGATGGAACTGAAAGAAATTCATAGAAGAGTAAACTGAAGTTGACCATTAAAATATTAAATATGAGACCATATGAGAGGGCCATCAGTTTTATTCAGTTTTAAAATTGTTTAAAAGTTTTAAAAATATACCTTTGTAACCTGATCATTAACAGGCATATTTTACAAATAAAATGTTTTTCATGAACTGGACACTGAAGACAGAAGACAAAAGGATAGAAGTAACTATATTCCTTGTGGGGGCCCATGGACACATCAGAAATGGAGACATCTGGGAAAATAAGTATCTTGTTAGCAATTTATAAGTGTTTTATAGATGTTACTAGGGTTTTATAGGAAATATTTTAGGCAGAGGTGAGAATAGACAACAAATGGCACATGAGTATAGAAGTTTTGAAAATAGAGCTCCCAGCAGAATAGGCTGTGCTCTACTGATGATGAAGTTCTAATGGAAAGTTGCTCTATAACTTTACAGTGAGTAAGATGATAAACATCCACACCAGAAATGGGAACTATAGAATGAAGAGAGCATTTAAAAAGTTTTATATAGGCCAATACCTAAATTCATATTGTTAAATATAACTTTTTGTTGACTGAGCTTCTTGCTATAAGTCTTAGGCCAAGAATGTTTGCAAGATAATGCATTAGATTAAAGTTAATGATCATTAAGTTGGCATAATAGAAGAAGATATTAATATAGTAGTTAGTGCCAGCCCCAGGGAGAATCCAGGGGTCCCACAGGAAGAGACAGTGTCAGCATGAAATGAGTGAGAGAGCTGAATTCTTTTAGCATTCACTGCCAGGCATTTCTGCCAGTGGCTAGTCTAGCTTTATTTTTATACACACACACTAAGTTACAATCACATGGTATACAGAATACATTGATTAGTAATTGTTTTTGTTTCACTATGGTTACATATTTATAGGGAACAGTTAATTCATTTCTATAAGCTATAAATCAGGTGGTAAGTCATTCTAAGTACAGTTATACAATAACTTGAGCAGCAATAACAATATTGGTGCAAACTTCTAAAAGGTCAGTACTGATTAATAACTCTACCTTACCTAATGTCCTATTGTCTAGTCAAATTTTATTTGCATACTATATTCATATACTAGTTAAGTTATAACTTTGTTTTTCTCAGAATGTTCCACCACCTGTAGGTCGGATATGCAAGAAGAAAGAAGTTTCTCTACTCTACCACATGAAAAGGTTAGGGAGGTAAAGTAATGTATTAAGTGAAGGCTGAAAAGTGCTTCTGTGTATAGTCACTGTTTCCTACTTATTCAAAAGTCACAATCTATTTTTTCTAACATGATTTATAGGAAGGAATTCTCCTACAGACTTAATGCTTTTCAAGGGATATTATAGCCAGCCTTATGTCTATGAGCCCAGGTAAAGGGGCTTACAGGTTTTTCTGTGGAACTCATACCCTCTGTCTCATTTTCAAAGAAATTACTATGAATCTGCAGGGAAAGCACGGTGCTGTTATCCCTGTGCCATAAATAATAGCACACACACCCAGAAAAGGGGAGATAAAAAACCAAATTAATTCAAAAAGTTAATGAGAGAAGTATCATTGCGCTTTTTCTTTGCTGTGACTATGTCAACCAGCAGTTGTTGATCTTCTTTGCTGTGACTGTGTCAACCAGCAGCTGGTGATCCACTTCCGACAAGTTAGGTTATAAGGGTTAATTACAGGAGGATTTATTTTTATTCTATTTTTTTTTTTTGTATTTTTCTGAAGCTGGAAACGGGGAGAGACAGTCAGACAGACTCCCGCATGCGCCCCACCGGGACCCACCCGGAACGCCCACCAGGGGCGCTGCTCTGCCGCGACCAGAGCCACACTAGCGCCTGGGGCAGAGGCCAAGGAGCCATCCCCAGTGCCCGCCCGGGCCATCTTTGCTCCAATGGAGCCTTGGCTGCGGGAGGGGAAGAGAGAGACAGAGAGGAAAGAGGGGGGGTGGAGAAGCAAATGGGCGCTTCTCCTATGTGCCCTGGCTGGGAATCGAACCCGGGTCCCCCGCATGCCAGGCTGACGCTCTACCGCTGAGCCAACCGGCCAGGGCCAATTACAGCAGGATTTAAATTAGCCTGAGATGTTTTACTGAAATAAGAATTCTAAAACAGTGATGTCTGGTTAAAGCATAAATCATACTGATTTGTAGTTCTGCTCTGTAATCATGGGTCTGAGAAGACTTGGGGAGTTTATTTCAGCCTTCACTATTACTTATTGACAACAGTGAGATTAATGATTTGCAACTAGTGTCAGTGAAACACATTGAGGGCTCTAACATTGAGGCTAGTTATAGAATTGGAATGTCCCTAAAGGATCAGTGGGATATAAGAAACCCTGGTTGAGACTCAACTTGGGTTTCCTTGCTCTGAGGTATTCTATAAGCATAGCAGTGATTCCTGGTCTAAGAGAGAGAGTGTATCCATATTAATCTTTACAAAGGAAGGCAGTTGGAGCTTATGTTTCTAGATTGGAACTTGGCTTCTCTAAATTGGCCATGATGCAGATCCTCATTTTAATGATGTTGAAATAGTATATATTTTTTCCTGTAATAAAGTGTAGATTTTTAAGCATTGTTATACCAAGTCTTCTTTAGCAGTTGAGCACCAGCTCATTAATACAATTGGTATCAAAATAAGATTCACAAGAAAATGACTGACTCATTATTAACTAAAAATATGACTAAATTATTATTTAGAAATAAACATGGTACCTCTGTAAATAAACCATTGATGCCACATGGTTGCCTAACAAAACTTTAGGAATCAGTTACTGATAATAAAATTTTCCAGTGGAATATGGAAATGGTAAAATCTATACATCAGTACTTGTAAAAATAAATTAAACAGAATTTAAGATTGATAGAAAATTGGCTAAAAGTTTAGTTCTGTACTTATTTCTTTCAGCACAATTAAAAAAAATAAATTCAAAAGAAATCTTTCAGTTGAACTTTGTCCTCTCAGGCAGGTGAAGCTCCATCCTAAGGATCTTGAGAAAATGTATTTGTCTATTTTTTTTTCTTTTGTTTTTCTGGTCCGAGGAGATATATCATAAAAATATTGCTATGAGAAATGTTCAAAATTTTACTGCCCATGTGTTCTATGAATTTTTAGTTTTGAGTTTTTCATTTAAGTCTTTAATCCATTTTGAGTTTATTCTTGTGTATGGTATAAGAAGGTGGTCTAATTTAATTTTTTGTGTATATGTGTCCTATTTTCTCAGCACAATTTATTGAATAGACTATCTTTACTCCATTTTATGTTTTGGCCTCTTTTGTTGAATATCAATTAACCATAAGGGTGTGGGTTTATTTCTGGGCTCTATATTCTGTTCCATTGATCTATGTGTCTCTTTTTATACCAGTACTGTGCTATTTTGATCACTATGGCATTGTGGTATAGTTGGATACCATGTGTATGACTCCTCCACCTTTGTTCTTTTTCTTCAAGATTCCTGTGGCTATTTGAAGTCTTTTGTGGTTCTATATAAATTTTTGGAGTATTTATTCTAGTTCTGTGAAATACACCATTGGTATCTTGATAGAAATTGTGTTGAATCTATAGATTCTGTGGCTAGTATGGACATTTTAATGATGTTATTGAAAAGCCTTAATAAAATTCACAAGAGAGTTTGAAGGTTGAATCGCACCAAGTTAGAGGATCTTGGGAAATACCTTAGACTTTTCACTGATTCAGTTTCAGAAAGTCATTTTCAAGTTCAAGGTGAATCACTGTAAGTAAAATTCCTGCTAAAACTGAATCACAATTATTATAATGTATTATCCACAGGATCTAAAGGTATTCATCAATAATCAATAGACAATGTCAACTTAGTAAAAAAAATCAGTAGACATAAAGGAACTGGGAATTAGTCAACAAAAACCAAATCCACGATGGCACAGACATTTGACATAGCAGAAAATACTTCAAAGCAGCTATTATTAATATGTTAAAAGAATAAAAAAATATGTTCAAATTATTAGTAAAAAAATCATGGTCTTAATTATTTAGTAAACTGTAAGAAGTAGGACCAGAGAAATGGAAACTGAAATATATATGAAATGGAAATTTTAGAAATAAAATTAAAATAATTGAAATGTATATTTTACTGAATGAACTTAGAACTGATTATAAATTTTTTAAAATTCTCTGGCTTTATGCTTAGTAATAGAGCATCATCCCAGTGTACTGAGGTTGTGAATCCATGCCTGGTCAGGGCACATATGAGAAGCAACCTGTGACTGCACAACTAAATGGAACAAGGAGTTGATGCTTCTTTCTCTCTTTCACCTTTAAATCAATTAAAAAAATTTAAGACTCGTGGACATAGATAAAAGTGAAGTGGTTACCCCAGGAAGGGTGTAGGGAGTGGAGAGTAAAGAGGGACAAATATAGAGTGACGGAAAATGATTTGACTTTGGAGGATGAACACACAATGTAATCAATAGTTCAAATGCTATAGAGATGTTTACCTGGAATCTATGTACTCTTATTGACCAATGTTACCCTATTAAATTTAATTTTCTAAGTAACATTAAAAAAATTTCCAATATCAGTGAACATATAGAATCATTAGTTTTTCATTGCACATTGCGACACCTTAGTTGTTCATTGATTGCTTTCTCATATGTGCCTTGACCGCGGGCCTTCAGCAGACCGAGTAACCCCTTTCTCAAGCCAGCAACCTTGGGTCCAAGCTGGTGAGCTTTTGCTCAAACCAGATGAGCCTGCGCTCAAGCTGGCGACCTCGGGGTCTCGAATCTGGGTCCTCTACATCCCAGTCCAATGCTCTATCCACTGCGCCACTGCCTGGTCAGACTTGAACATATAAAATCAAAGAAATATAATTATCCAATATTAAAATATTGAAGAAAAATTGAGCTTCAGGAACCTGTGAAACAGTATCAGAAATCTATAACATAAATATATATAATGTTTTTTCTTTATTTTCAGAATCTTTATATATTAGAGACATTAAAACCTTTGTCTGTAACATAAGTATCAAAATTTTAATTCAGGCTTTATTTTTTTATTCTGCTTATGCTATCTTTTCCATGCTTTTGTTTTAATTTTGTTTTGTGTTATTGTGAGGCCAGTTTTGCCAATTTCTGAGGTTATATAGAAAGTCACTCATGTATTCTTATAGTACATTTATGGTTTTATTATTTACATTTAATTTTCTGTTCTGTTTATTCTGGCATAGCAAATGAGTTATGAATCCAATTTTATCTTTTTTTCATAAGGCTATCTTATTAGTATCATACTAAGTATTAAAGAGAAGTTCCACATTTGCCTAAAGCAATAATAGCTGTGATACGTTTATGAAACAGAGAAGATTAACTTGACTATATGACCATGCTGTGGAACAACAAGAATTCTGTAAGCTTGGTACTAAAGAAAATATTTATCTCCAAATGTTTTGTGAAAATAATTGGCTAAATTTAGTGTTTAAACAATATTCACTTTGTAGGATTACTCAAGATGTTGTTTCTTTGTTTAATTAATCACTCTTTGCAGGAAATGTGACATGTAATGATCAGAAAACAGACAATAAATACTCACAGAACACTCTAGCAGTGTCACACCTTAATTCTCCTGCATAGTTCAGTGAAGATCTGATGTCATTTGTGCATTCAGTGTGGTTTGTTTTACAAGTAAGGAACCCCAAATTCTGAGATTTAGCACTTCTATCAGAAGGCTGAGAGAGAAAAAGAGTAAAGAAGTAAGGAAGAGATGAAGATAGAGAGACAGAGAGTGAAAAGAAGAGAAAGGGAGGGACTTTTACTCTATGCCCTATAGCCGTGATGGCAAACCTATGACAGGCGTGTCAGCACTGACACGTGTAGCCATTTTCGATGACATACAGCCACATGCAGCCACATGCTGAGAAGGACATTTCATCCTCAGCTTCTGCACGGTGAGATGAAGTAGCTGAGGATAAAACATTTGCTATAGTGTAGACACTCTGTGCCAGAGGTCTGTAGGCCAAAACAACAGAACTCCGGCACAGAGTGTCTAGTTCTGATTTCCGGTTAGGTCGTTAGGGGATCTTTGACCTCACTTCCGTTGGCGAAGCAGGGAGCAGCGGAATGCTTCAGGGGACACATCTCTGGGGGCCCTGTGATCACCATTATCAGCAACCACATAACCACAGCAACCATCATCCAATCTATTATTCTGGGGTGTCATGGTTTTCTAATTGACCATCATTACTGAGATAAGTGAGGGGAAGGCTGGGAGAGGCGAGGGCCTGTGCTATGGGTGTTGTTTCCCACCATTAGAAATAGCAGCAGCCATCTTAATTTACATAAGATGCAACTTGCAGAATTTCAAGACAGCATATGGGCTCAGGTGTTTGTCAACTTGAGGTCAAAGCTTGAGAATCTGGAAAGGTGCCACTTGGAGAGTCAAGAGGAGTGCCATCACGAACAGAAAATTTGGAGTGCCTGGAACTGATTACCAGACACTTTTGGTACCCTGAAAAATATAGCAATGGCTTTACTCACAATTTTTCCCTCTACTTACTTTTGTGAGGCCTTATTTTCAGCATTAAATAATATCAAAACCAACAAAAGAAACAGATTGACAGATGAAGTTAGTAGCGCTTGCTTGGGCTTGAAGTGTACAAAATATCAACTTTCAATTGAAGATTTAGCCAATGAAATTAAGCAACAAAAAAATCACTAATAGGCAAGTTAGTTAAAGAATTCCCCCTCCCCCTCACTTATCTTAGTTCATGGCACCCCACATAGGTTAAATAATATCAAGATGAACAAAAGAAACCAACTGACAGATGAACAAAGAAGTCACTAAGCAGGTAAGTTAAATAATTAGTTTTCAGTTTATTAAATACAGTTATATATTACAATTATACATTTTTGTTATTTAAACTATAAATATCATGAAATTATGGTTTTTTTCTCAAAGTAACACATCACCCGAGTTATGCTCGGTTTTTTGGCGAATTTTGACACAAGCTCAAAAGAGTCCCCATCACTGCCCTATAGTAAGCCAATTCTCTCCAGGAAGGGTATGGGTTCAGAAAGGCACCTTGAAAACAATTGGCTCCCAGCCCCGCCTAATTATGCTAGCGGCTCTGACTGAGTGAGCCTTACCCAGAGCCCTGCACTGAGTGGGAATAGAGTGGGGATTTGCCAGCTCTTTCAGCCTCCTACTCTCTAGGCAGAGGCAGAAGCAACCCCATAGCTGGATCATCAGGCTGCTAATTCAGGAAGGAAAGACTAGGAGAGAGGCTCCGGGAACTCGGACTATCTCATTGTCAGAGCCTGCAAATGCTAAGGAGCCTTGACTGCCAATGAGACTTAAGCCCAATATATGGGTCCTGGTACCCTGAAAATAAGCAAAAGCATTTAAGGATAAAATTAATCATCACAGGGTTTTATTACCTTTAGAAAAAAAGCAAATGGATTTGGGAGATATGTCTTTAAATGCTTGCAAAACAATTCATTATTTTTAACTTCAACAATGTTTACCGTTCAATCATCTTTTAACCCAGATTGTCAGTACTTGGGTCAGAAGCCAAAACTATGCAAAAATGTTGAAAGACCCATTAAGAATTGTTTTTCTGCCCTGGCCAGTTGCCTCAGCGGTAGAGCGTCAGCCTGGCGTGCGGGATACCTGGGTTCGATTCCTGGCCAGGGCACATAGGAGAAGCGCCCATTTGCTTCTCCACCCCCCCTCCTTCCTCTCTGTCTCTCTCTTCCCCTCCTGCAGCAGAGGCTCCATTGGAGCAAAGATGGCCCGGGCACTGGGGATGGCTCCTTGGCCTCTGCCCTAGGCGCTAGAGTGGCTCTGGTCATGGAAGAGCGACGCCCTGGAGGGGCAGAGCATTGCCCCCTGGTGGGCAGAGCATCGCCCCTGGTGGGCGTGCCGGGTAGATCCCAGTTGGGCGCATGCAGGAGTCTGTCTGACTGTCTCTCCCCATTTCCAGCTTCAGGAAAAAAAAAAAAAAGAATTGTTTTTTCTGACAAAGACTGGTCACAGGGAGATTACTTTTAGGAATATAGTAGGAAGATGCTTAACATTTAAGTTGGAGAAATTATCCAGATTCAGATCAATCCAGTAGATATAAAGAGGATACAATAGATATAAGGATCTTATTTTATATAAAATTTTATAGAACTTTGTGATTAAATAATACTAAGAAGAATGAGAATGGTGAGTTAAAATTAATTTGTACTAGTGACATCAGAGAAATGGCACCGTAAGAAGCTATACTGATAAATCTCCCCCAAAATTCAACAAGATCTTCAAACAGTGACAGAAAAATCTATCCTTGGAGCCTCCAGCAGTTTCACACTAAACACAAAGGTATGATCGAGTGAAAAATTGACTAAATATATAATCAACCCCGAAAGAAATAAGACGGAGGAAGAAACACTCCGCCTTCCTCACTAATTTAAATAAGGGCTGCTTTCACTGGGAACTGAGAGTATAGGAACTGGGGCGGGCATAGGATGTGAATAGTACCAGGCTGTGGCACAAACATCAGAACCAGGCTGTGGCACAGACATCCAAGCCTAGGAAAAACTGTGCTTGTGGCAACCCAGTCAACACAAGCTAATGCTCGCACCAAATCCAGACAAAGAAAAACAAGTGGGGCAGCCATCCGCCCTGATCTCCTCGTCAGCGCGCACAGATAGTGTGCGAGAAATTTTTCCTAGAGTGCCGGGAGTGGGTGGCCATGTTACCGAACAGAGGGGCAGAGTCAGAGGCCTTTGTGCGGGCCGAAACCGGAGTCTCGGAGTCGCCCCTGTACCCTGAAAAAGCAGCATGCGGAGAGTGAGCGGGAGCGAAATTCCCAATGGTGGAACTTCTCCCAGAGGCCAGGGTGCATCATCCAGGGTGAGAGGCAGCCGGCCCGATATCCTGGTCGGGGAGCACAAAGAGTGGGTGAGAGATTCCCCCAGGAGAGGGCGCCCATGTTACCGTACAGAGACGCAGAGTCAGAGGCCTTTGTGTGGGCCAAACCAGAGTCTCCGAGTCACCCCTGAGCCCTAAAGAGCGATGCATGAAAGCGAAATTCCCTAAGCTTGAACTTCTCCAGGCAGGTGGGGTGCCTCACGCAGCCATACAAGCTAGCAGACCCATGAAGGATTAGCTTAACCCACAGTCTGCTCACCTCCCAACTGACCTATGCGACCCTAACTGACAAGATCTCTCTAAGGTCAGCGATCTAAGAAAAGAGGGGAAATATTTTTTTAGTACCTCTTATTATGCTATGCACATAGGGGTGGGGGCAACCTCTGATTGGCAGAGTTGGCATAATCAGGGCTATATGTTAAAAAGAGGGATTTGGCAGCTTATAAGTCCTCCTGCTTTGCAAACAGTGACTTGGGCATCTTCTACCCAGCCAAAACAGGTTACAAAGTGCAAAAGCCTGGGGAAAGGGGTTCCACAGAGTGCTGAGGCATTCGTGACATGCCTAGAGGTGCAAAGAAAGGCACCTTGAAAACAATTGGCTCCCAGCACCGCCTGATTATGCTAGCAGCTCTGACTGATTGAGCCTTACCCAGAGCCCTGCGCTGAGTTGGAATAGAGTAAGGATTTGCCAGCTCTTTGAGCCTCTTACTCTCCAGGCAGAGGCAGCAGCAACCCCATAGCTGGATCATCAGGCTGCTAATTCAGGAAGGAAAGACTAGCAGAGAGGCTCTGGGAAAACAGACTCTCTCATTGTCAGAGCCTGCAAATGCTAAGGAGCCTTGACTGCCAATGAGACTTAAGCCCAATACATGACACCGCCATAAAGACTTATCAACTGCAAACCTCTATCTAAACGTGCCACAGGGAGCAGAACGCGGGGTACAGAGTCACCAACCAGGAAGAGGGAGACAAAAGAAAGAGCAAGAAGTGAAACTCTCAAAATCAAGAATAATCCACAGACTTTATAACCTATCCCATTTTATTATATTTGTTCATTTGTTTCTCTTATCTTCTTGTCTTGATTATTTTCTTTGTTTTCCAATTTGGTCGTTTAACTCTCTTCTGGTCTTACTCACTCCTCTCCTTGAAGTACACTACCCATAAGTGTTACATCTCTCATTATCTTTCCTTTCCTCTTCCTTTCTCTCTATGAGGGTTGCACTCCAAAACCCTTAACTCTCTCTCTCTCTCCTTTTGTTCTTTTTTCTTCTTTTTGTGTTTTCCTCTTTTTTTTCTCCCTCTATATTAGTTTCTTGTTTTTTTCCTTTACTTTTACTCTCATTGAATCCTCAGTCATGAACAAATTATTTTATTTGGGACTCAAATTTTTCTTTGCTGCGCTTTGGGGTTTTTTTACTTTGCTTTTTAACTCACTAGCAGTGTTCCAAACCCTGGCTCTTCATTTTATCTAGTTTTTGCTCCACTAAATACAATAGTAATTTTTTTAATTTTCCTGTTTTCCTCTTATTTCTCTCATTATATCTCTTAGTTAACCATCACCTAAAAGCAAATCATTTTATTCTTGACACAAATGATTTCCTTTTTTGCATTTTGTGGATCCATATCCTCTTTTCTTTCCCCTTTATCACTTTTCCCAACTCAGGACCTCATTATAGGTAGTTTTTGTTCTCTTTACCACAATGTAATTCACAGTTCACCACAAGATTTTCTCAAGAAGGAGGGGAGAGGAGAGGAGTAAAAAAAAAAAAAAAAAAAAAAAAAAAGGAAATAATTTTTTTAATTTTTTTACTTTTTTAACTTTTTATTCTTTATTAATTCGCATTAGCACTATCAATAAAACCACCCTCAGATGCCATTAAGGAAAAGGAAATCGAATATCATGGATACAAAAGACAGAGAGGTACCACAGATAGATGAGGAAAAATCTATGGAGAAAAAATTTAATTATTGGAAACCTTGGAGATAAATGACAGAGCATTTAAAATAAAAATTCTGCCCTGGCCGGTTGGCTCAGCGGTAGAGCGTCGGCCTAGCGTGCGGAGGACCCGGGTTCGATTCCCGGCCAGGGCACACAGGAGAAGCACCCATTTGCTTCTCCACCCCTCCGCCGCGCTTTCCTCTCTGTCTCTCTCTTCCCCTCCCACAGCCAAGGCTCCATTGGAGCAAAGATGGCCCGGGCGCTGGGGATGGCTCTGTGGCCTCTGCCTCAGGCGCTAGAGTGGCTCTGGTTGCAACATGGCGACGCCCAGGATGGGCAGAGCATCACCCCCTGGTGGGCAGAGCGTCGCCCCTGGTGGGCATGCCGGGTGGATCCCGGTCGGGCGCATGCGGGAGTCTGTCTGACTGTCTCTCCCCGTTTCCAGCTTCAGAAAAATGAAAAATGAAAAAAAAAAAAATAGAAATTCTAAAAATACTCAGAGATATATAAGAAAACACAGAAAGGCAATTTAGGGAGCTCAGAAAACAACTCAATGAACACAAAGAATATATTACCAAGGAAATTGAAACTATAAAAACAAATCAAACAGAGATGAAAAACTTAATTCACGAGCTGAAAAACGAGGTAACAAGCTTAGCTAATAGAAAAGGCCAGATAGAAGGTAGAATTAGTGAACTAGAAGACAAGCAACTTGAGGCACAACAGAGAGAAGAAGAAAGACTCAAAAATTTTAAAACAATGAGAAAACCCTACAGGAATTGTCTGACTCCATCAAAAAGAATAACATAAGAACAATAGGTAGAGGGAAAAAGATGGCAGCAGAGTAGGCGGATGCACAGACACCCAGCTCTCACCACGAAACTGGAATACAAATCAATTTAGGAAAAATCAGCATGAAAAATCAACTCTGAACTGCAAGAACAGCTCTCAAAAACCAAGGAGCAGACCTGGCCGGTTGGCTCAGCAGTAGAGCGTCAGCCTAGCGTGCAGAGAACCCAGGTTCAATTCCCGGCCAGGGCACACAGGAGAAGCGCCCATTTGCTTCTCTACCCCTCCGCTGCGCCTTCCTCTCTGTCTCTCTCTTCCTCTCCCACAGCGGAGGCTCCACTGGAGCAAAGATGGCCCGGGTGCTGGGGATGGCTCTGTGGTCTCTGCCTCAGGCACTAGAGTGGCTCTGGTTGCAACATGGCGATGCCCAGGATGGGCAGAGCATCGCCCCCTGGTGGGCAGAGCGTCGCCCCATGGTGGGCGTGCCGGGTGGATCCCGGTCGGGCGCATACGGGAGTCTGTCGACTGTCTCTTTCTGTTTCCAGCTTCAGAAAAATGCAAAAAAATAAAAAATAAAAAAATAACAACCAAGGAGCAAAGAAGAAGCCACAACAATCCTGGTAGGGAGTGCCTGAATCTCCTATGCTTACAGGAACAGAGGGTGGGGGTGAGGCTGAGAGCCCAGAGGGGATCTCACACAGAAAAAAAGAGCAGAAACTACTGCTCACAGCCACTTGCCTGGCAACCAGGGAGTGAGGTGTGTTGAAAAGATCAGCTTATCTCCCAAATGGAAAGGACAGGGATAGGGACAGACTGTGAGGGGCTAAGGAATACAGAAAATGAACTAAAAAAGCTGACTCATCTGTGCTGGAGGTGGCCATAGCTGGGGGAGGGACTGAACCTTTCACAAAACAGAGCTGAATTGATCAGAGATCTCCAGACATCTATCCAGCTCCAATCAGCGCAACAAGACACAGCTGAAAACAAGAAGTGGGGAGGAGGGGCAGTAACTCAGGTCCTCATGGCGATCTGAGATACACCTCCTCCTACTGAAGCTGAGAAAAAACCCTGCCCCCAGTGAGATTAGTTGGTGAAAGAGACCTTCAGAGTCTCAGGCTACACCCACAGCATTCCTGGACACAGTTTCAAGGAAGCCCCCTGCTGAGATCAGTAAACAAGACTATCACCTCTTAAGAAAACAAACAAATCAAGACTTCAAAGCTACCCAAATCTGAAAGTGGATTACAAATAATAGCTGATACTAACCCAAGAAGACCTACAAATAACAAAACAGTAAACTGGAGGCAGACAACACCAAGCCTAGACTCAACCAACTCTACAAACAAAACACCGAAAATGAGAAGACAAAAATGTGCAATCCAAATAAAACCTTCAGGAGATGAACTGAGTGATATGGAAATAATCAAACTTCCAGATGCAGAGTTCAAAATAATGATTTTAAAGATGCTTAGGGATCTTAAAACAACAATGGATGGTCATTATGAACACCTAAATAAAGAAATAGCAAGTATAAAAAAGAATCCGAGATGACAAATACAATGTCAGAAATAAAGACCACAATGAAAGGAATTAAAAACAGGATAGATAGAGCAGAGGATCGAATCAGCGAGTTAGAGGACAACTGGAATGAAGGCATGAAAGCAGAGAAGAAAAGAGAAAAGAGACTCAAAAAGTCAGAGGAAACTATTAGAGAGCTCTGTGACAACATGGAGAGAAATAACATCCGCATCATAGGGGTTCCTGAAGAAGAAGAAAAAGAACAAGGGATAGAGACTTTGTTCAATCATATCATAGCTGAAAACTTCCCTAAATTAATGCAAGAGAAACTCTCACAAGTCCAAGAAGCACAGACGACTCCATTAAAGAGAAACTTAAAAAAACCTACACCAAGACACATCATAATTAAAATCCAAAGCTAAGTGATAAAGAGAAAATATTAAAAGCTGCAAGAGAAAAAAAGTTATCACCTACAAAGGAACCCCTATAAGGATGACATCCGACTTCTCAACAGAAACACTTGAGGCCAGAAGGGAATGGCAAGAAATATTCAAAGTAATGCAGAACAAGAACCTACAACCAAGACTACTTTATCCAGAAAGGCTATCGTTTAAAAAGCTTCCCAGACCAAAAAAAAAAAAAAAAAAAAAAAAAAACCTCAAGGAATTTATTACAACCAAACCAATGTTGCAGGAAATGTTAAGGGGCCTGTTGTAAAATGATCAAAGTGGGAAAAGAATATAGCAAAAAAGGAATACACCTTTAAAGAAGAAAATGGCAATAAACAACTACATATCAATAATAACCTTAAATGTTATAGATAAAATAATCCAATCAAAAGACATAGGGTAGCTGCTTAGATAAGAAAACAGAAACCATACATATGTTGTCTACAAGAGACACCCCTTAGAACAAAAGACACACATAGATTGAAGGTAAAAGGATGGAAAAAAACATTTCATGCAAACGGAAATGAAAAAAAAAAAAAAAGCTGGGGTAGCAATACTTATATCAGACAAATTGGACGTTAAAACAAAGAATATAGTAAGAGATAAAGAAGGCCACTACATAATGATAAAGGGAGTAATCCAACAGGAAGATATAACTATTATAAATATTTATGCACCTAATATAGGAGCAGCCAAATATATAAAACAGACTTTGATAGATTTAAAGGCGAGATCAACAGCAATACTATAATAGTAGGGTATTTCAATACCTCACTAACATCACTAGATAGATCCTCAAGAAAGAAAATTAACAAAGAAACAGCAGACTTATTGGAAACACTAGATCAACTTGATTTAATACATATCTTCAGAACCTTTCACCCTAAAGCAGCAGAATATACATTCTTTTCAAGTGCTCATGGTATATTCTCTAGGATAGACCACATGTTAGGGCACAAAAGTGCTCTGAACAAATTTAAAAAGACTGAAATCATATCAAGCACTTTCTCCGATCACAACGACATGAAACTAGAAATGAATCACAACAGAAAAGCTCAAAAATTCTCAAACACATGGAAACTAAATAGCAGGTTGTTAAATAATGAATGGATTAAGAATGAGATCAAAGAAGAAAAAAAATTCCTAGAAATGAATGACAATTAACATACAACAACTCAAAATTTATGGGACACAGCGAAAGCAGTGCTGAGAGGGAAGTTAATAGCACTACAGGCACACTTTCAGAAGCTAAAAAAAAGCTCAAATAAACAATTTAACCCTGCATCTAAAAGAATTAGAAAAAGAACAGCAAGTAAAGCCCAAATGTAGTAGAAGGAAGAAAATAATAAAGATCAGAGCAGAAATAAATGACATAGAGGCTAAAGAAACAATACAGAGGATCAATGAAACTAGGAGCTGGTTCTTTGAAAAGGTAAACAAGATTGATGAACCTTTAACTAGACTCTCCAAGAAAAAGAGAGAGAGGACTCAAATAAATAAATTTGGAAATGAGATAGGAGAAATAACAACTGACACAACAGAAATACAAAATATTGTTAGGAAATACTATAAAGAACTGTATGCCAAAAAACTAGACAACCTAGATGACATGGACAAATTCCTTGAAACATACAATCTTCCAAATATCAATCTGGAAGAATCAGAAAAACTAAACAGACCAATTACAACAAAGGAGATCGAAACAGTTATCAAAAATCTCCCAACAAAGAAAATTCCGGGGCCCGATGGCTTCACAACGGAATTCTACCAAATATTCAAAGAAGAACTAACTCCTATCCTTCTCAAGCTATTTCAAAAAATTCAAGAGGAAGGAAGACTTCCAAGCTCCTTTTATGAGGCAGGTATAATTCTGATTCCAAAACCAGGCAAAGACAACACAAAGAAAAATATAGGCCAATATCTCTGATGAATATAGATGCTAAAATCCTCAACAAAATATTAGCAATCCGGATCCAACAACATATGGAAAAAATCAAACACCATGATTAAGTGGGATTTATTCTGGGGGGCAAGGCTGGTACAATATTCGTAAATCAATCAATGTGATTCATCACATAAAGAAAAAAAAGGAGAAAAACCACAGGATAATTTCAATAGAAGCAGAAAAAGCATTTGATAAAATCCAGCACCCATTCATGATCAAAACTCTCAGTAAAGTGGGAATACAGGGAACATACATCAACATGATAAGTCATCTATGAGAAACCCACAGCCAACATCATACTCAATCGGCAAAAATTAAAAGCAATACCCTTAATATCAGGAACAACGCAGGGTTGCCCCCTTTCACCACTCTTATTTAACATGGTCCTGGAAGTCCTCGCCACAGCAATCAGACAAGAAGAAGAAATAAAAGGCATTCAGGTGGGAAAAGAAGAAGTAAAACTATCATTATTTGCAGATGATATGATATTGTATATAGAAAACCCTAAAGTCTCAGTCAAAAAGCTACTGGACCTGATAAATGAATTCAGCAAAGTGGCAGGATATAAAAATCAATACTCAGAAATCAGAGGCATTTTTATACACCAACAATGAACAGTCAGAAAGAGAAATTAAGGAAACAATCCCCTTCACAATTACAACCAAAAAAATAAAGAACCTAGGAATAAACTTAACCGAGACTAAAGGCTTGCACCAGGAAAATTACAAAGCATTGATAAAAGAAATCAAGGACGATACAAACAAGTGGAAGAATATACCATGCTCATGGTTAGGAAGAATAAACATCATTAAAATGTCTATATTACCCAAAGCAATCTATAAATTCAATGCAATACCAATTAAAATACCAATGACATACTTCAAAGATATAGAACGCATATTCCAAAAATTTATATGGAACCAAAAGAGAACACGAATAGCCTCAGCAATCTTAAAAAAGAAGAATAAAGTGGGAGGTATCACACTTCCTGATATCAAGTCATACTACAAGGCCATTGTACTCAAAACAGCCTGGTACTGGCATAAGAACAGGCAGATAGATCAATGGAACAGAACAGAGAACACAGAAATAAACCCACAGCTCAATGGGCAACAGATATTTGACAAAGGAGGTAAGAGCATACATTGGAGTAAAGACAGCCTCTTTAACAAATGTTGTTGGGAAAATTGGACATCTACCTGCAAAAAAAAAAATGAAACTAGATCACCCGCTTACATCACTCACAAAAATAAACTCAAAATGGATAAAAGACTCAATTGTGGGCCGTGAAACCATAAGCATCTTAGAAAAAAACATAGGCAGTAAGCTCTCGGACATCTCTCGGAGCAATATATTTGATGATTTATCTCCACGGGGAAGTGAAATAAAAGACAGGATAAACAAATGGGACTATATCAAACTAAAAAGCTTTTGCACAGCTAAAGACAACAAGAACAGAATAAAAAGACAAACTACACAATGGGAGAACATATTTGACAATACATCTGATAAGGGGTTAATAACCAAGATTTATAAAGAACTTGTAAATCTCAACACCAGGAAGACAAACAATCCAATCCAAAAATGGGAAAGAGAGATGAATAGACACTTCTCCAAGAAGGACATACAGATGGCCAACAGGCATATGAAAAAATGCTCAACATCACTAATCATTAGAGAAATGCAAATTAAAACCACAATGAGATATCACCTCACACCAGTCAGAATGGCGCTCATCAACAAAACAACACAGAATAAGTGCTGGCGAGGATGTGGAGAAAATGGAACCCTCCTGTACTGCTGGTGGGAATGCAGATTGATGCAGCCACTGTTGAAAACAGTATGGATATTCCTCAAAAAATTGAAAATCGAACTGCCTTTTGACCCAGCTATCCCACTTTTAGGAATATACCCCAAGGACACCATAGAACGGCTCCAAAAGGAGAAATGCACCCCCATGTTTATGGCAGCATTGTTCACAATAGCGAAGATCTGGAAACAGCCCAACTGTCCATCAGAAGACAAGTGGATTAAAAAGCTTTGGTACATATATACTATGGAATACTACTCAGCCATAAGAAATGATGACATCGGATCATTTACAATAACATGGATGGACCTTGAGAACATTATACGGAGTGAAATAAGTAAATCAGAAAAAAAACTAAGAACTATATGAATCCATACATAGAAGGGACATAAAAATGAGACTCAGAGACATGAACAAGAATGTGATGGCAACAGGGGTGGGGGCTGGGGGGAGGGGGTATGGGGTGAAGAAGGAGAGAGAGGTTGGAGGAGGGGAGAGGCACAAAGAAAACTAGATAGAAGGTGACAGAAGACAATTTAGCTTTGGGGGAGGTGTATACAGCACAATCAAATGTCAAAATAATCTAGAGATGTTTTCTCTCAACATTTGTACCCTGATTTATCAATGTTACTGCATTAAATTTAATAAATAAATTAAAAAATAAAAATAACAATAGGTATATCAGAGGGAGAAGAGAGAGAAAATGGAATGGAGAACATATTATAACAAATAATAGATGAGAACTTCCCAACCCTGTGGAAAGAACTAAAGGCTCAATTCAAGAAGCAAAGAGAATACCGAGTTTTCTTTTTTTTTTTTTTTTTTTTACAGAGGCAGAGATAGACAGGGACAGACAGACAGGAATGGAGAGAGATGAAAAGCATCAATCATTAGTTTTTTGTTGCACGTTGCAACTTCTTAGTTGTTCATTGATTGCTTTCTTTTTTTTTTTTTTTCATTTTTCCAAAGCTGGAATTGGGGAGGCAGCCAAACAGACTCCCGCATGCGCCTGACCAGGATCCACCTGGCATGCCCACCTGGGAAAAATGCTCTGCACATCTTTGGGCATCTCTCTGATGCAATCAGAGCCATTCTAGCACCTGAGGCAGAGGCCACAGAGCCATCTTCATTGCCCAGGAAAACTTTGCTCCAGTGGGCCCTTGGCTGTGGGAGGGGAAGAGAGAGACAGAGAGGAAGGAGAGGGGGAGGGGTGGAGAAGCAGATAGGCACTTCTTCTGTGTGCCCTGGCTGGGAATCGAACCCGGAACTCCTGCACGCCAGGCCGACGCTTTACCACTGAGCCAACCGGCCAGGGCTTGATTGCTTTCTTATATGTGCCTTGACCGTGGGCCTTCAGCAGACCAAGTAACCCCTTGCTGGAGCCAGCGACCTTCTGTCCAAGGTGGTGAGCTTTTTTTTTTTTTTTGCTCAAGCCAGATGAGCCCGCGCTCAAGCTGGCAACCTCGGGTCTCAAACCTGGGTCCTTCCGCATCCCAGTCCGACGCTCTATCCACTGTGCCACCATCTGGTCAGGCAACACCAAGTTTTCTTAACCCCAACAAACCTACTCCAAGTCTCATCATAATGAAATTGGCACAAACCAACGACAAAAAAAAAAATTCTCAAGACAGCCAGGGAAAAGAAAAATACAACATATAAAAGAAGGTCCATTAGATTAACATCAGATTTCTCAGGAGAAACTCAAAAAGCTAGAAGAGAGTGGACCCCAATATTTAAAGTCCTGAAAGAGAGGAACTTCCAACCAAGGATACTATACCCATCAAAGCTATCCTTCAAATACGAAGAAGAAATAAATACATTCACAGATACAGAAAAGATGTGGGAATTTATCATCAGAAAACTCCCACTCCAGGAATTACTAAAGGGGGGGTTCCAACCAGATACAAAGAACAAAACAAAACACAACCACAAGTAAAAGCTCCACCAAGAACACAATAAAACGAAATTTAAACTGTGACAACAAAAACAAACCAAAAAAGAGGGGAGAGGACGGAAATTAACAATAGCAAAGGACGATCGAGTACAGAGGTACTCACAAGATAATGCATTACAATGAACCCTTTTCATTACTTAATTTTAACCACCCTTGAAAAAATCACCACAGAAGCACATGATTTAAAAAAGATAGCAACAAAGGAAAGAAGTGCGGAATACAACCAAAGAAAAACAAAAGACAGAAAAACGAAAGAGAATAATCAAACAAGACACAAAACTGACAGAAAGCAATGTATAAAATGGCAATAGGGAACCCACAAGTGTCAATAATTACACTAAATGTAAATGGATTAAACTTACCAATAAAAAGGCACAGAGTATCAGAATGGATTAAAAAAGAAAATCCAACTGTATGCTGCCTACAAGAAACTCATCTAAGCAACAAGGATAAAAACAAATTCAAAGTGAAAGACTGGAAAACAATACTCCAAGCAAATAACATCCAAAAAAAAAGCAGGTGTAGCAATACTCATATCTGATAATGCTGACTACAAGACAGCAAAAGTACTCAGAGACAAAAATGGTCATTTCATAATGACTAAGGGGATGCTGAATCAAGAAGACATAACAATTCTTAATATATATGCACCAAACCAAGGAGCACCAAAATATATAAGACAGCTACTTATTGACCTTAAAACACAAACTGACAAAAATACAATCATACTTGGAGACCTCAATACACCGCTGACGGCTCTAGATTGCTCATCCAAACAGAGAATCAACAAAGATATAGTGGCCTTAAACAAAACACTAGAGCACCTGGATATGATAGACATCGACAGGACATTTCATTCCAAAGTGACAGAGTATACATTTTTCTCCAGTGTACATGGATCATTCTCAAGAATTGACCATATATTGGGCCACAAAAACAACATGAACAAATTCAGAAAAATCAAAGTTGTACCAAGCATACTATCTGATCACAAAGCCTTGAAACTAGAATTCAATTGCAAAAAAGAGGAAGGAAATTAAACAACATACTTTTAAAAAATGAATGGGTCAAAGAAGAAATAAGCACAAAGATCAAAAGATATATACAGACAAATGAAAATGACAATACAACATATCAGAATCTATGGGATGCAGCAAAAGCAGTGATAAGTGGGAAGTTCATATCACTTCAGGCATATATGAACAAACAAGAGAGAGCCAAGTGAACCACTTAACTTCATACCTTAAGGAACTAGAAAAAGAAGAACAAAGAAAACCCAAAACCAGCCGAAAAAAGAAGCTAATAAAAATCAGAGCAGAAATAAATGAATTAGAGAACAGAAAAACTATAGAAAAAATTAATAGAACAAGGAGCTGGTTCTTTGAAGAGATCAACAAAATTGACAAACCCTTGGCAAGACTTACCAAGGAAATAAGAGAAAGGACTCATATAAACAAAATCCAAAATGAAAAATACTATGAAAAACTTTATGCCACTAAATTCACCAATCTAGAAGAAATGGATAAATTCCTAGAACAATACAACCTTCCTAGACTGAGTCAAGAAGAAACAGAATGTCTGAACAAACCAAATCGTAGGGAAGGAATAGAAAAAACTATTAAAAACCTCCCCCAAAATAACAGTCCAGGCCCAGACGGTTATACTAGTGAATTCTATCAAACATTCAAAGAAGACTTGGTTCCTATTCTACTCAAACTCTTCTAAAAAATTGAAGAAGAAGCGATACATCCAAACACATTTTATGAGGCCAACATAACCCTCGTACCGAAACTGGGCAAGGACAGCACAATAAAACTACAGACCAATATCTCTAATAAATACAGATTCTAAAATACTAAACAAAATACTATCAAATCGAATACAACAACATATTAAAAACATAATACATCATGATCAAGTGGGATTCATCCCAGAATCTCAAGGATGGTTCAACATAGGTAAAACCGTTAGAGTAATACACCATATCAACAAAACAAAGAACAATAACCACATGATCTTATCAATAGATGCAGAAAAGGCATTCGATAAAATACAACACAACTTTATGTTTAAGACTCTCAACAAAATGGGTATAGAAGGAAAATATCTCAACATGATAAAGGCCATATATGATAAACCATTGCTAACATCATATTAAATGGCACAAAACTGAAGGCTTTTCCCTTAATCAGGAACAAGACAGGGTTATGCACTCTCTCCACTCTTATTTAATGTGGTGCTAGAGGTTCTAGCTGAGCAATCAGACAAGACAAAGAAATAAAGGGCATCCATACTGGAAAAGAACAAGTAAAGGTATCACTTTTTGCAGATGACATGATCCTGTACATTGAAAACCCTAAAGAATCTACAAAAAGACTACTGAAACAATAAGACTACTAGAAACAATACATTAAGGTCGCAGGATACAAAATTAACATACAAAAGTCCATAGCCTTTCTATATGCCAACAATGAAACATTTGAGAACGAACTCAAAAAAATAATCCCCTTCACGATTGTAACAACAACAAAAAATACCTAGTAATAAACATAACAAAGAATTTAAAGGACCTATATAATGAAAACTACAAAGCATTGTTAAGGGAAATCAAAAAAGATACAATGAGATGGAAGAATATTCCTTGATCTTGAATAGGAAGAATAAATATAATTAAGATGGCCATATTACCCAAAGCAATATACAAATTTAATGCAATTCCCATCAAAATTCTAATGACATTTTTTAAAGAAATGGAACAAAAAATCATCAGATTTATATGGAAGTATAAAAAACCCCGAATAGCCAAAGCAATCTTAAAGAAAAAAAATGAAGCTGGGGGCATTACAATACCTGACTTCAAACTATATTATAGAGCCACGACAATCAAAACAGCCTGGTATTGGAAGAAAAATAGACACTCAGACCAATGGAACAGAATAGAAAACCCATAAATAAAACCACATATATCTGGTCAAATAATTTTTGATAAAGGGGCCAACAACACACAATGGAGAAAAGAAAGCCTCTTCAACAAATGTTACTGGGAAAACTGGAAAGCTACATGCAAAAGAATGAAACTTGACTACAGTTCGTCCCCTTGTACTAAAATTAATTCAAAATGGATCAAAGACCGAAGTATAAGACCTGAAACAATTAAGTACATAGAAGAAGACATAGGTTCTAAACTCATGGACCTTGATTTTAAAGTGCATTTTATGAATTTGACTCCAAAGGCAAGGGAAGTGAAAGCAAAAATAAGTGAATGGGACTACATCAGACTTAGAAGTTTTTGCACAGCAAGAGGAACTGACAACAAAATAGACTGACAGCCAACTAAATGGGAAATGATATTTTTGAAACAACAGTTCAGATTAGGGCCTAATATCCAAAATTTACAAAGAACTCATCAAACTCAACAACAAACAAACAAACAATCCAATAAGAAAATGGGAAGAGGACATGAACAGACACTTATCCCAGGAAGAAATACAAATGTCCAACAGATATATGAAAAGATGCTCATCTTCATTAGTTATTAGAGAAATGCAAATCAAAACTGCAATGAGATACCACCTCACACCTGTTAGATTAGCTATTATTAACAAGACATGTAATAGCAAATGTTGGAGAGGCTGTGGAGAATAAGGAACCCTCACTCACTGTTGGTGGGAATGTAAAGTAGTACAACCATTATGGAAGAAAGTATGGTGGTTCCTCAAAAAACTGCAAATAGAACTACCTTATGACCCAGCAATCCCTCTACTGGGTATATACCTCAAAAACTCAGAATCACTGATACATAAGGACACATGCAGCCCCATGTTCACTGTAGCATTGTTCACAGTGGCCAAGACATGAAAACAACCAAAAATACCTTCAATAGAAGACTGGATAAAGAAGATGTGGCACATATACACTATGGAATTCTACTCAGCCATAAGAAATAATGACATCGGATCATTTACAACAAAACGGTGGGATCTTGATAACATTATACAGAGTGAAATAAGTAAATCAGAATAAACCAAGAACTACATGATTCCATACATTGGTGGGACATAAAAACAAGACTAAGAGACATGGACAAGAGTGTGGTGGATATGGGGGGGGTAGGGCAAGGGGGGAGGGGCACAAAGAAAACTATATAGAAGGTGATGGAGGACAATCTGACTTTGGGTGACGGGTATGCAACATAATTGATTGACAAGATAACCTGGACATGTTTTCTTTGAACATATGTACCCTGATTTATTGATGTCACCTAGTAAAATTAATTTAAAAAAATTGATATGTACTTTCAAGGATGAATTCTAGAAATTGTAGAAAATTTTAAAAGAATTTTTTTCAATAGTGGGAAATAGAAATGAATTTGAATGTACAGTATATGAAATGTTTGAAGTGAAAATGGAGCGGCCGGCCAGAATTCACTGTCAGAATTTTAAAAATTTGAGTAAGCAGTGTATGTTTACATAGGTGAGAAAAGGGATTTAAATAGACAGGAGCAGATATTGTTCAATGAAATATATTAAATAACAAAATATTCTTTGTCTGGAGAGTATAAGATCATATGTTCCAAAGGAGATATATGCCAGAAAAGTAGATTACATATAGCACAGACAATGCTAAGAAGGATTATAAACAAAAGCTATTTAATTTAGTAATGAGAACCTTACTGATGCTGAACCAGAAGCTAGCTATATAGTTAGAAAAGAATGTAAATGGAAAAGAATAAAAATATATATATTTTTTATTACAAAGAGTGACCACTATCTAATTATTAGAAATAATACAATTCGTCACTGTTTAGAGATCTTTGTCTTTGCTTCACTGACTTGTCCCTTACTCTCAATCACTTTCTCTATTTCCCTTGGAGACCCCAAATACAAATGCATTTAGAGAAGCAAGTGTCTGTGTTGAACCAAAACACCAGCATTAAAAAAATAATTAATTTATTATGTTTTTGGAATTAATTTCCAAAACTATATAGAGTCTTTAGGATTGCTTCATTAATTGAATTTATTAAATCAGCAAAACACAATTACAATAGGTCACACCCTCTAGGGCATGAAAATAGCTCCAGCAAACAAAAGTTTACATTTAAAATGTATTAGACTAGGATATAATTTACCTGCAAAATTATATAAATATATATGAACTTTTCTGCCCTGGCCAGACGGCTCGGTTGGTTAGAGCATGTCCCAATATATAAAGGTTGCCAGTTTGATCCTCTGTCAGTGCACATACAAAAACAGATTAATGTTTCTGTCTCTCTCTCTCCCTTTATCTCCCTCTGACATCAATAAATAAAAAATATTTAAATATATATTAACTTTTCTTGTGACTGTTGTATTATTCTCTTCAAAATTCCTTGACTTTGACAAAAATAATTTTATAAGATCTTTAAAGTAACCTTTAGACATAAATAAATCTGAAGATTATATATGGGTATAATTATAAGACAGGATCTTTTATGTTGAGTCAGGGAATTAATATCCAGCCTGAAATTGAAAATCTAATGTTTATAAGTGTTAGCAGTGCCAGGTTAAAGTAACATGAAAGGCTATCATGGCTTCATGCTTGATTCTTTCCTTTAGATTAATACATACTCTGCCAGGATTTCTGGGAAATCCCATTGTAAAGATTTCAAGTGTCTAAATAATCTAATCCCATATACAGTTTGAAATTGTATTAAAGTAACTAGTTAAACCTGTGTGATTCATTTTAGAGGCCATAAGATCTTCTCTCTGCCAACTAATCCGTTCTGTCTGGTGAGTCTTTAGAGGAAGTTCCAAAGATTCCAAGGTTTCCAGACAGAAGCATATGTCAGTGTGCTTGTGTAATGCAGCTAAGTTATTTTCACAAAATTCTGCTCAACCCTTTGTCATTACAAAAGAGCAGAAAAAGAATTGCCATTTATTATCATTATTTATAAAAGGTTTTCTTCCAAACAATGGCAATTAATTTGTTTTATAAATAGTGTCAGAATATTGAGGGTATTTTATACTGAAAAAAATTAAGTAAAGGTTTTAGATGTCATCCTAGAAAAGATTTATACATAGTATATCATTTCTTATATAATTTCCATTAAGAATTTCAAGAGTACATTATAGATTATATAAATTTGTAATGAACACATTTAGCAATGTGGTGTATGTCATATCACCACTAAAGTAGATATATCCCGAATATATATCGGTATTACTTGATGTCTACCAGATAATCTCAAAGTCTCTCACAGAATTTTATGAGAAAACTAAACAGCAATCTAATGCCCTATGGCTAACCCTGGTTTATCTTCAGGTGTGAAAGCTATGCCAATCCCTGACTGCAACCTGATTACAGACTATTAAAAATAGATTAAACTGACAAAATTTTATTAGGTGGGTTATATTCTGTGAGTTTTATATCAATTAATTAATTTACTCTTAAGTACCTTTGTGAGATTATCACTATTATTATCCCCCACCCCTTTTTGTGACAGAGACAGAGACACAGAGAGAGGGACAGAGAGGGACAGACAGACAGGAAGGGAGAGAGATGAGAAGCATCAATTCTTTGTTGTGGCACCTTAGTTGTTCATTGATTGCTTTCTCATATGTGCTTTGACCAGGGGGCTACAGCAGACCGAGTGACCCCTTGCTCAAGCCAGAGACCTTGGACTCCAGCTGTTGAGCCTTGCTCAAACCAGATGAGCCCACACTCAGGCCGGTGACCTCAGAGTTTTGAACCTGGGTCCTCTGCATTCCACTCCAATGCTCTATCGACTGTGCCACCCCGTGGTCAGGCTATCCCATTTTTATAGAAGAAACTAAAGTGACTTGCCAAGAAAAACAAACTGTAGTCCACTAGTTACTGGAAAAAGCCGGAATGCAATATGGCTGTTTACAGAACAGTCGAAGCTATGGTTCCTAGATCATACACATTCGAATTTTCTGGGTGCTTTAAAACAATAAAGATTCTCACCTTTGTCTCCTCAAATCAGAGTCCGCCAGGTTCCACCTGGGTTCCACCTCCTTTTGCTGTGGGCTGGAACTTCTCTCGAGGCAGTAAACAAGGGCAGTCCTCGGGTTAGTTTGCTCACCTTCTCCTCAGGTTCCCTCTCCTTGATTGACTAATGTCCAACGCCTTCAAACCCAGTGATTTATATATGTTGTCTGTGTTTTCGATTATTTAAGGCAATAGAGTAAGTCTGGTCCCCATTCTTTCATCTTAGTTAGATGTAAATGCCTTTGGATTTTTAAAAACACTTTTTGTAATCTCTGTCTATGTAGAAAATTGTACCTGTAATAAGTGTGTGGTAGAATAAATGTTTAAAATCTATAATCAAAGAATGATAACACTACCTTTTAATATCTAAAATAAAAGATTGATGAATTCATTGCTTATTTTTATGAAGGAAAGTTATGTTTGCCAGGTAGAGTCCTCTGAACAGAGTAACAGAGTAGACTGCTGATCTTACATAAACTTTCAGGGGAAATGTGAAATTCTGGTATTGACTTCTTTTAGAGATTAGCTGAATTAACATCATCTGTACTGTTCATCAAGGTGAGATTTGTTTTTTATTGATTGCAGTCAGTCAGAGTTGTGCTTACTGTAGAAGTTTTATTCCTGATAAACTGACTTTCAGAAGCATGAGACTGTCACTGATGATAAAAGCATATCCACAGAGGTGAGTTTTTGATTCTTTAAAGAAGTTTAAAAAACAGTTCTGGTGGCTACTTCTATCACAGCTGTAGGACAGTTGATCTTTGCTTCAGAGTGTGAGGACATCTTTTTGTCATTGAAAATAACTAAGTAAGCAACACTGAAAAACAAACAAAAAAAATCAGAACATCACTACCACCCCAGAAACCCTACCTTGTGTTCTCATTTAGTTCCTTTTCTGACTTCTAAAAGCAGATTAGTTTAGCTAGTTATTGTCCTTACAGAAACACAATGACTATGTTTTCTTGCTCAACATTATACTTGTAAGATTCATTCGTACATATTTAATTCCAACTGAAATGCACATGAATGTATATACACATTTGTGTTGAGTATATACCAAGAGGTAGAATTGCTGAATCATAGGACATGCATGTGTTCAGCTTTAGTAGATATTGCTAAACCATTCAAAATCCCATCAGTACTTTATGAGAGTTTTGCTTTTTCCTTATCTTCACCAACAGATGTTATTATCTGATACATATAGTTATTCATATTGTAATTTTAATTTGCTTCTCCCTGATGATTAATGAGATTGAAAAGGTTTTCCATACTGATCAATCTCCCAGATGTGTCCATACCTTGGTTCCTAAGGTCTTGGAAACTAGGCTTACACCCTCAAAGCAAGTGATATAAAAATTATTCTCCAGGAAACCTAAAAAATATTAGATACTGATATTAATGGCTTCTCCAAAAAAAGAATCCAATCATAGCATTCTACCATGAAGCCATAGTATACAAGTCTGTCCATGCACACAAAGCTTCCAATTGCCATCTGAAGTCCAATTCTCAACCATGAATAGGGAGCCAAAGAGTATTAAACATTGTAGAAAATTGCATACCGTAAAATAAGTAACCCAAATTAAAATAAAAAAAAACACAGAGAAAATAATTTGAAGGAAATAGTAACTTATCAAAGAAAAGTATTTATTATCATAATAATATAAATGCTGGTTTATCTAAAATTATTCTATAACTTGGGAGGGTATATGTACTATAGCATATATGCAATGGCTATATGTGTTGGTTGTGTTTATTGGATGCAAGTGTGCAGTGGTTGTGGGGGAAATTATAAACATGATCTAAATTTTCATCTTTCCAAAAGAGAAATACATAATGCTTGAGAATAAAATAAATAACAAATTTAGTATTGAATTATCTCAACCACTCTGATTGAATGGTAGAGATGATAAAATAAAAAGAAATAGCAAATAGTTGAAAGTGACTACCTGTGAGTGAATAAAATAGGAAGAACTAATTTTTGGTTAAGAATCTTTGTAGGCCCTGGCCGGTTGGTTCAGCGGTAGAGCGTCGGCCTGGCGTGCGGGGGACCCGGGTTCGATTCCCGGCCAGGGCACATAGAAGAAGCACCCACTTGCTTCTCTACCCCCCCCCCTTCCTCTCTGTCTCTCTCTTCCTCTCCCACAGCCAAGGCTCCATTGGAGCAAAGATGGCCCGGGAGCATCGCCCCCTGGTGGGCAGAGCATGGCCCCTGGTGGGCGTGCCGGGTGGATCCCGGTCCAGCGCATGCGGGAGTCTGCCTGACTGTCTCTCCCCGTTTCCAGCTTCAGAAAAATACAAAAAAAAAAAAAAAAAGAATCTTTGTAAAATTGTGTAGCCCCTAAAACTTTGCTAAGATAATATACAAGAAATAAAACCAAATTTTAAATTTGGTTTTGTTAAAGGCTTAATGATATTCCATTGGTGTGGGCAAAAAGAAGAGATTTTTCTTTTTTAAGTGGAATGATGGTTGCCAGGGGCCAGGGAAAAGGGGTAATGGGGAGTTATTTAGTTATGGGTACAGAGTTTCACTTTTGCAAGTTGAAAAGCGTTCTTGAGATGGATAGTGGTGATGGTTACACAACAATATAGATGTACCTAATACCACTGAACTTACATATAAAACTTGTTAAAATAATAAGTTTGATGTTACGTGAATTTTACTGCAATGAAGAAATTGAGGGGAAAATTCCTTGACCAAATTTTGGTTAAGGGACAATAACTATGTGGACACATGTGGCCATATTTAACTAGTAGTGCTTCAGTAGATATTATAAGTGATCACCTCATCATGGGGGAGGGGTTGGGGAGAAATAAAAGTATCCTGGTTCCAAGCTTGAGGAGGTAATAAAGGGAAATTGGATATTTTAAAGTAAAAAAAAAAAAATCAAATAAATATATTCAGAATCATTATATTGATATTAATAAATAAAGTCTCTGCAATGAGGGATACATTGATTTTTACAAAAAGGTAATGATATAATAATACCACTTCCTAAATAGAATTATTTATATTTTCTCAGAGAAATAATTTTTGAGTCTCTTCTATGTGGCTCATGATATAACAGTTAGGAACATTTATTCCCATTGCTGCTCTAGAGGGAGAAGTAGAAGAGTACACAGACAATGCTCTACTGGGCAAAGAGCACCACACATGGGGGATGCTCAGGAGCAAATGAGCACACTCGTGGAGCATGTAAACAAGCCTAAGTAGCTGCGAACACTTCCCCAAAGAGCAGACATTTGAACAAGTCCTAAATATTAGGTAAAATAAAATAATATAAAATAGTATAATAGCCTTACCAAGTAAAAAATATCTATTTATTTGGAACAGTGACAGTGAGAAAGGGAAAGCCAAAAGCATGAGGAAGTAAGTCAGTAGCTGAAGGCACAAATTCAATAATATGTTCTCAGGTCAGTCCCGAAAACTTGTCTAGACATTGGACAAATCTAATGAGCTTTAAAAGATACTAATACCTGGAACCTACAATCACAGCCTTATGTGGACTGGCATACCATATGATCCAGCAAACCTACTTCTGGGTATTTATTCAGAAGAAATTAAAACAAGATATGAAAAAGATATCTGGACTCCCATGTTAATTTTAGCATTATTAACACTTACCAAGATATAGACAAATCTAATTGTCCATCAGTGTATGAATTAATAAAGAAGATGTGGTGTATATATCCAATATTACTTAGTCATAAAAAAAAGAAAGAAATTTTGCCATTTATGACAACAAAGATGGTCCTTCAGGGGCATTATGCTAAAAAAAAAAAAAAAAGCCATACAGAGAAAGACAAAAACTGTATGATCTCATTTATATGTGAAATCTAAAAAAGTTGTAGAAGTGAGAATAGAATGATGGTTATTGGGGGAGTGGGGAGGGGGGATATTGGGGAGATATTGGTCAAATGGTACAAACTTGCAGTTAGAAGATCAGTAAGTTTTGGAAATCTAATGCACAGCATTGTAATTATATTTAACAATACTGTATTATATGTTTCTAAGTTGCTAAAAGACTAGATCTTAAATATTCTCACCTCAAAAAATAAATGAATATATGTAATGCAATGGAGGTGTTGCTAACACTACTATGGTAATCATATTGTAACATATAAATTGTCAAATCACCTTAAATGTACATAATTTTTTCAATTAGATCTCAACATATTTCTGAAATAAGATAGATGATAGATAGATAGATAGATAGATAGATAGATAGATAGATAGATGATAGAGAATAGATGATAGATACATAGATACATAGATGATAGATGATAGATAATAAACTCCCCAGATATTCAAATGTACAGCCTATGCTGAGAACCAAAGATGCCAGCTATTTTTAATGATAAATTCCCAAGTGGATAAATATCTTAAGAAAAAATGATTGCCCCTCTAAATAGATGATAGTACAACTTTAGGACCACCACATGTATGTATAATACATATAATATTTTCACATAATAAAAGATGGTCCTTACAGTTGTAATTAAGGAATACTGAAAACTAGGTATTTAGTTTTCTCTTAAAATGTGGTTTTGTGCCCTGGCTGGTTGGCTCAGCAGTAGAACGTTGACCCGGGGTGTGGAAGTCCCTGCTTCAATTCCCGGTCAGGGCACACAGGAGAGGTGCCCATATGCTTCTCCATCCTTCGCCCTCTTCTTCCTCTCTATCTCTTTCTTTCCCGCAGCCAAGGCTCCACTGGAGCAAAGCTGGCAGGGGCACTTAGGATGGATCCATGGCCTCCACCTCAGGTGCTAGAATGGCTCCGGCCACAATGGAGCAGCACCCCAGATGGGCAGAACATAGCCCCCTGGTGGGCATGCCAGGGTGGATCTCAGTCGGGCACATGTGAGAGTCTGTCTGAATGCCTCCCCACTTTAACTTCGGAAAAATACAAAAAAAAAACCTTGGTTTTGTTTTCAAAACCTATCAAATAGTAAAATCTCATCATGATCACAGCAGATTCTGGCTTAATGTGAACATTTATGGAATAGCTTCAGGAATCAGGCAATTTTCTGTCATCGTGTTAATAAGATCAATGTTGATGTAATATTTTGGAGTTTATTTTTGGCATTTACAGAATGCTTAGCTCCTCACCATAATTGACTATATTTTCCACTGTAACTTACTCCAGCAGTTTCAGTAAAATCATATTTCTTATAGTTGCCTAAAAAACAAATTTCAAATATTTCTTAAAGCAGAGAGTCCCTTATACTATCATTGTCAATAATTTCTTGATATAACAATTAAATACTGTGAAAATTTTAAATACACAGGCATATACATAAAACAGTGTAAACAACGATGCAACAACCTCTAAAATTAAGCAGATACTATTTTTTATTGTTTTCATTATACTTATTTTTTACAGAAATAAGATACAGATGCAGCTAAAGTCCTTTCTCTCATCGATTTCCCTCTCTTTATTTTTTATTCCAATATGTATTTTTTTACTATGCTATATGAGTATAACTATACAAAGTATATTATTTCAGGTGATATATATACTGTTTTTATTAATTTTAATGGGGTGACATTGATAAATCAGGGTACACATGTTCAGAGAAAACATTTCTAGGTTATTCTGACATTTGATTATGCTGCATTCCCATCACTCAAAGTCCAATTGTCTTCTGTCACCTTCTAACTGGTGTTCTTTGTGCTCCTCCCCTCCCCCAAAACCCTCCCCCTCCTCCCCCCCCCCCCCGTAAGCACCACACTCTTGTTCATGTCTCTGAGTCTCATTTTTATGTCCCACCTATGTATGGAATCATATACTTCTTAGTTGTTTCTGATTTACTTATTTTGCTCAGTATAATGTTATCAAGGTTCATCTATGTTGTTGTACGTGATCTGATTTCATCATTTCTTATGTCTGAGTAGTATTTCATAGTATATATGTACCAAAGCTTTTCCACTTGTGCACTGACGGACACTTGGGCTGTTTCCAGATCTTCGCTATTGTAAACAATGCTGCCATAAACATAGGACTGCATTTCTTCTTTTGAAACAGTTCTATGGTGTTCTTGGAGTATATTCCTAAAAGTGGGATAGCTGGGTCAAAAGGCAGTTCAGTTTTTAATTTTTTGAAAAATCTTCATACTGTTTTCCAGAATTATTATTAAGAGCAGTGAACACAGAATCCCAGTATACATAGATTTATGCACTTTTAATTCTATACTTTGCTTTCTTGCTGTTTCAGTGTTTTGTTCTTCTACTACCTCTGGGCTTTTACTTCCTGTTCTTTTTCTAGTTCTTTTAGATGCAGGGTCAAGTTGTTTATTTGAACTTTTTCTAGCTTCTTAAGGTATCCCTGTAATGCTATGAACTTCCCTCTGAGGACTGCTTTTGCTGTGTTCCATAAATTTTGAGTTGATGTATGCTCATTATCATTCATTTCTAAAAATTATTTTATTTCTTCTTTGATCTCATTGTTAACCATTTGTTATTTAATAACATGCTATTTAGTTTTCATGTGTTTGAGTATTTTTCAGTTTTTCTGTTGTGATTGATTTCTAGTTTCATGCCATTGTGATCAGAGAAAGTGCTCGATATGATTTCAATCTTCTTAAATTTGTTGAGACCACTTTTGTGCCCTAACACGTGGTCCACTCTAGAGAACGTACCATATATTCTGCTGCTTTGGGGTGAAAGGTTCTGAAGATATCTATTAAATTGAGTTGATCTAGTGTGTCCTTTAAGTCTGCTGTTTCTTTGTTAATTTTCTTCCTTGAAGATCTATCTGGTGATGTTAGTGGGGTACTGAAATCTACTACTATTATAGTATTGCTGTTGATCTCGCCCTTTAAATCCATCAAAGTCTGTTTTATATATTTAGGTGCTCCTATATTAGGTGCATAGATATTTATAACAGTTATATCTTCCTGTTGGATTGCTCCCTTTATCATTATGTAGTGACCTTCTTTATCTCTTACTATAGCCTTTGTTTTAAAGTCCATTTTGTCTGATATAAGTATTGCTACCCCAGCTTTTTTTTCATTTCCATTTGCATGAAATATTTTTTTCATCCTTTTATCTTCAGTCTATGTGCATCTTTTATTTTAAGGTGTGTCTCTTGCAGACAGCATATGTATGGGTCCTGTTTTCTTATCCACACAGCTACCCTATGTATTTTGATCAGATCATTTAATCCATTTACACTTAATGTTATTATCAATATGTAATTGTTTATTGCCATTTTATTCTTTAAAGCTATATTTCTCTTTTGCTATATTCTTTTTCTCCTTTGATCTATTTACAAGAGGCCCCTCAGCATTTCTTGCAGCATTGGTTTCCTTGTACTGAATTCCTTGAATTTTTTTTTTTTTTTTTGGTCTGGAAAGCTTTTTATTTCTCCCTCAATTTTAAATGATAAAGTAGTCTTGGTTGTAGGTTCTTGTTCTGCATTTGAATATTTCTTGCCATTCCCTTCTGGCCTCAAGTGTTTCTGTTGAGAAGTCAGATGTCATCCTTATGGGGGCTCCTTTGTAGGTAATAGCCTTTTTTTCTCTAGTAGCTTTTAATATTTTCTCTTTATCACTTAGCTTTGGTATTTTAATTATGATGTGTCTTGGTATAGATTTCCTTGGGTTTCTCTTTAATAGAGTTCTCTGTGCTTCTTGAACTTGTGAAACATTTTCCTGCCTTAATTTAGGGAAGTTTTCAGCTATGATATGTTTGAACAAAGTCTCTATCCCTTGTTCTTTCTTTTCTTCTTCAGGAACCCCTATGATACAGATGTTATTTCTCTTCATGTTGTCACAGAGCTCTCTTAGAGTTTCCTCAGACTTTTTGAGTCTCTTTTCTTTTTTCTGCTCTGCTTCCATGCCTTCATTTATCTTGTCCTCTAACTAGCTGGTTCAATTCTCAGCTTCATCCATCCTGCTTTTAATTCCTTCCATTATGTTCTTCATTTTTGATATTGTATTTGACATTTCTGACTGATTCTTTTTATTATTTCAATGTCCTTTTCAATATTTGCTATCTCTTTTCTTAGGTGTTTGTAATGACCATCTATTGTTGTTCTAAGATCTTTGAGCATCCTAACAATTATTATTTTAAATTCTGCATATGGTAATTTGGTTATATTTGACTTATTCAGGTCCTTTTCTGGGGATTTCTTTTGATTCATTTGTATTGCATTTCTCTGACTTCCCATTTTGTTAGTGTAAAAGAAGGTTTTGGCTACTGGAGTCCACTGGGTGTGGCCTCTGTGTTCCCTAGGTGTGGTCTGTCTGCAGTCCCGCCACCACCTCTGCTGCTGCTGTCTAGGGCATTCGGGTATGGGCGTTGCTGGTGCCAGACCACTGGGGCTGTTGCTGTGGTTTCCGCCTCTCCTTCATGGGAGGGGCTGTGATCACATGCTCGGGTGTACAAGCCTCGGTGGCCTCTGCCTTTGCCCTGCCCCCCATGGGTGGCATTATGCACCATGCCCGCTGCAAGCCTTGTCACTGAGGGCAGGGGTGAGCACTTTTGCTCAGCTGTGGGTCTCTGCCTGATTCTGGGCTTTTACCTGCCCCTGCAGGAGGACCCCGCTCGTGATATGGCTACAAGCCTTGGCTCCACAGGCCAGGCAGTGCTGCATGCCCTTGCTCAGTTGTCGAACTCCACATGTTCTGGGCTTTTACTCCACCCCCAGGAGAGAGCTGGCTCCTGCGTCAGACCGCAACCCTGGTTCCCGCAGGCCAGGCGAAGCTATGCTCCTGCGGTCTTGCTTAAGGGCAGGTCTCCGCCCCTTCTGGGGCTCCCGCCCTTCCCCCAATGGCTAGATTGCAGGCGGCCCACAGGTGGGCTTGATCACTTTTGCACTTCCCCTCTGCCCCAGACCAGCAAGATTGAGCTCACACATGGGCCTTAGTAGTGACCAGCCAGCTTCTGCCCTTGCCGACAGAATTGCACTTCCGCATCCCACTGCTACCTTCCCTTAGGCGAGCCCTCAGCCGTGTGGGTGGGGGCACTGCAGCTCAGATCCTAACACTCAATACTGTAGTCCCGAAAGCTCCCTCCTTCTAAGTGACTCTGCTCTAAGTACCGCAGGAGAGATTGTTTGGCTGGTGTCCTGCTTCCCTTTGCTGGTATTGCTGTTTCCAGGGGAAATATTTACTTCAGATTTGGGGAGTGACTCAGCCCAGGGGTTAGGGTGGCTGTCTCTCAAAGTGTTTCTCCCTGTGCCTCATAGATTACACTCTCTTCCTGCTACTCTGGTCCTCTCCTCTCTCCCCGTCCCCTGGAGCCCCAGGTGAGTGGTTGAGAGAGAGGTTTTTTGTGCGGTCCCTTTAAGAAGAATCTTGGGTCTGAGAAATCAGTCTCTTTCTCACAAACAGTATCCTGACTTGTTTTCAGCTAAATATGGTCCATACGCCTCTTCTAGGCTCTGGGACTGCAGGCTGGGGCTTTGTTCCTGGGGCCCAGGACCCTCCCCTCTCTGCTAAACTCACTTCCCACCACGTGAGTCTCTCCTGGCTGCCATTCTCTCCAGGGAGATGGGCAGGCCTCTCCGTGTTTCCGCCTTTCCTACCAGTCTCAGTGTAGCCTCTTCAGTGTTCCTTGGTTGAAGAGTCCTCTTAGTTTAGTCCAAAATTGGTTTTTCCAGATGATGGTTCTTAAAATTAACTTGTAATCCACTTTGGTTTGGGAGGTGGAAGTTGGTACATCTGCCTATTCCATCGCCATCTTGTCCTCTCCTGATATATATAATTTTGCAGCTGGTTCCACATTGCCTCCACTGAGTATTATGTATACATATTGATTTTAATTGCCTTATAATAATCCATTGGATAAAAAAGTACAGTTTTTCTATACTCCTGGAGAAGTTAATTTTTAAAAATATTTTTACAATTAAAAAATATAAGTGAACATTTACATAAATATTTCTATCCTGTTTATATTTCAGCCATTCTATTCAATACTTAATGGTATCACATGGTAGCTTTGATTTGTTTCCTTAACTACTCTTTGTGCTTCTTTTTTTAAATTTTATTCATTTTGGAGAAGTGGGAAGGGTAAAGAGAAAGGGAGAGAGAAGGGGGGAGAAGAAGGAAGCATCAACTCCCATTTGTGCCTTGACCAGGCAAGCTCGGGGTTTCAAGCCAGCAAACTCAGAGTTCTAGGTTGATGCTTTATTTACTGCGCCACTTCAGGCCTCCTTGTGTTTCTTGACTACTTAGATATTCTCTTTTGTGAAGTGCCTGTTCATGTCTTTTACTTTTTTTTAATTGAATTCTTATATTAAAATTTTCATTTATTGATTTTTTTGAGAGAGAGAGAAACATAGATTTGTTGTTTCACTTATCTCTGCATTCATTGGTTGATTCTTGTATGTGTCCTTACCAGGGATCAAACCTGCAATCTTAGCCTATTGGGATGATGCTCTAACCAACTAAGCTACCCAGGCAGGGCCTAATGGCATTGTTTCTTATTTTCTTAATTAATTTCTAGGAGTTCCTTAAATATTCTAAATACTTGCCAGATGTAATACTTGGAATATGTTCACTCTCTTAATGATGTTTCTTGTGAGCAGAATTTCTTAATATTTTGCAAATTTATTAATCTATTAATCTTCTCTTTATAGTTAGTGCTTTCTGTTTTCTCTTTGAGACATCTTTACCCTAAAGTTATTCAGATATTCTCTCTTTTTTTCTTCAAAATTCTTACTGGCTTTACTCTTCACATGTAAGCTATATGATCCACCTGGGGAGGGTGAGAGACATGGTGTAAAGTAGGATTCCCCCCCCATAAAGATATCTAATGGATTGTTATTTTTTATTGAAAAGACCATCTTTTCCCCAAGCATTCACAATGTCAACATTATCATACATCAGGAGACAGCACGTGTGTAAGTCTCTTTCTAAACTCTCCATTCTGTTGCACTTTCATTCATTCTTCCCAGTCACTTCCCTGCTGTTCACTATTTTATGGGCTCCAGCACCACCCTGCTGCCTTGTTGGTGGTGGCTTGTTTATTCTTTCAGTTACAGGTAGATTGCTGTAGGTAGAGGCCTATAACTCTTATTTGTGCTAGAGGTAGGCTGATTTTATTTGCCCTCCTAATCTATACTGTCAATCTAAGATTTGTTGGAGTATTTGGAATGTATGTGGCCACCATCATCTTACAGGATTCTAGAACACATCTTCAGTGTTTAAACGATGGGCTCCAAACTAATCTGAAAAATAGCATATTAGTATAGATTTCTTGCTTTATAATGGCATATTTCACACTCCTTTCCACAGTGGTAAACATAGGTTTATCTATTATTAGACTCCTTTATAAAGTAGCTTAGTCATTATTTAGATTGATGGACTACATATCTAAGGATTCGTAAGGATAAACCCAGGAGCTTTTAAAATTACATATTTGCCCCACGTTTCCAGTCTTGAATACAGCCCAGGGATCCATAATTTTTAAGAAGCTTCTATTCTGAGACAGGAGGAAGAAAGGCAGTGTGTTCTGACTCATCTTATGTATTGTGTAATGAGACAATGCAAGCAGTGTCTTCTCACTGATAAGCAGAACTCCTTACATTCAAAGAAATCTTAGGCATATGAACCCAAACCCTGATTAAAGAGACGGAAATACAAAAATAACTATTTAGGCTTAAGATTATATGTCTAAAAATTCAGAATTTCTGCCAGCTAAGTGCTCTCTGATCTCATTCCTAGAAGTGTTCCATGCTGATACTTTTTCTAGGAACTGATTCAAAAGAGAGACTGTATGATTTGGCAATTTGTAATCTGTGTTCTACATTTTCTGATTTTTTTTAAATTTATGACAGTAAAATTACATGCTATTTCTTTATAATTAGTGCCTAAAAATCCTTCAATTGTACATATCTTTTGTAGAAGTCCACTGAGAAGTTATGAATTATAAAACTCCAAGAAAGGACTTGTATCTTAGGTTTGAAGGTTTTAGTTTAAAGATAAAAATTATATTATAAAATTTATAGTTTTGCCTGTCCAGGCAGTGGTGCAGTGAATAGAACATTGCTCTGGGACTGAGGATCCATATTCGAACCCCAGGATCACCAGCTTGAATGCGGGCTCACCAGTTCGAGTGCAGAATCGCTGACTTGAGTGTGGAATCGTAGACATGATCCCCATGGTCATTAGCTTAAGCCTAAAGATTTCTGGCCTGAGCAAGGGGCTGCTGGCTTGGCTGGAGCCCCCTAGTCAAGGCACGTATGTTGATTTATATAACAGCATAGTTTGGTTCTTAGTTTTGTTTTTTAACATTTTTGCTGTTGGTAAATATTGATACCTCCAGAATATAATAATTTATGACTTTAGAAAGGATTTTTAAAAGGATTGTTTTAATAGTGAAATCTACCTATTGCAAGTATAAAATATACAAGTTAAGGTCATTCCAGGCATTTAATGTAACTATAATTTCCAAATAGTACTTTAAACTAGGACTTAAATATAAAACAATTTCCTCTTTATCAGAGATGATTGTGGAAACAAAATTACAAGAGTCTCAGTCATGTAATCTGCATTTATTATTTATTTATACTACAATTCATTTCATTTTGAAAAATATTTGCAATACATCTAACAACTCAATGTTTTAAGCTTCCTATTCTGTTTTTCTGAGATAAGAACTTTTAGTGGCCTTCCTTAATTAGAAGTTATGTCTTTTGAAAAGACATAAGAAGAGTTGTGCTGACATCAGTTTTTTACAAGATTTATGAGAGCTCCTTCAGCAGATGTCACCTTTGCCCCTTAGATGTTGGTGTGTGGTGCAGAAGAGGGCCTCTTGGTCCCAGACTATAGAGGAACTGCACCTCATATAGTTCAGAAAGCTTCACACTCTGCTTCTACCTCATTTCTTACTGACATCCCCAAACAGAAGTTTTTATTTTAGATATTTTTTGTAATGCCAATCATCTATCTTGACACTCAAATTTTGTTTTTAATTCTTATCTGTAATTTTTAAATAGGAGTGGAAATTTTTGACTTTTAAAAACATTATTTCAATTATTTCTCTTTCCCAGAACAATAATGGCCATCTTGAACTTTGTGCATTACCAAAATATTTAATTGAATCAAGAAAGCTTTCCTTAAAAACAAGAAAGTTTTTATAATGCTCAGCTTAGTTAATGAAACATGACTTTGCTTTTCCATGTTTGTAAAGTTAGCTAAAAGAATTTGGCATGTAAACTATACAGAGTAGTACTGAGTCCTCTAAAACCACGGTAAAGGAATATTAGTACCTTAACTGAGAATCCATAGAGGAACAAGTGATTCAATGATAACAGCAACCAAGAAGTATATCAGCTTTATAAAGAAAAGCTTTTCTTTTCATATATTCATTCTCTGGCAGTGTAGAGTCATAACCTAGCAAGCCACTTTATACATAGGATAACACAAAAGTAAATATAACTTACTCTCACCTAATTTCTTGGTCACTGTTAAGTATAATAGATTAGAATTATTCTTGGGATTGCTGATAACATTTTATGACCACATGTATTAATATAAAAAATAGAAACATCTATTTTAAAACATGGTATTTAGCTTTCTTTTTTAATGTGTATGCACAGTCATAGGTTCATAGTTTAAGGCATATAAAATTGCCTATTATTAAGGTGACCAACTTTTTTACAATGAAAAGGAGGACAAACATAAATTGAAAAAAACAATACCATAAATAAAAAGACATTTTATTCATTGCAACAATAATACGCTATAATATGATAAATGCATAACAAAAACATTTGTAATATTTTATATTGTAATTATGCTTATATGCCTATTAATTTTTAATAATAATTGTAAAATAATATTATATAAATGAGTACTTTTTTATTGAATGAATATTTTTGTCAATGTATCATCTTGTAACAATATATTGTAAATATCTGAACAAAAAATATTCTTCATATTGAATTTTACGGCAAGTGCTGCAGCAAGAGTATCAATATTCAAACTCAATTTCTCACTTGTCCAAAAGTCATTAGCAATTGTAAAAACTCTTTCAGGGCTATGACGTCAGAGTAATGGCGGAGTAGGAAGCGATACCGATAAATCTCCCCCAAAACTCAACAAGATCTTCAACCAGAAACAGAAAAACCTATACTTGGAGCTTCCAGATTCTTCGCAATACACCCAAAGGTATGATTGAGTGAAAAATTGGCTAAATATATAACCAAACCCCGAAGGAAATAGGGAGTAAGAAATGCTCCGCCTTCCTCACTAACCTAAACAGGGCGGCTTTTTCTGGTAACTGTGAATATAGAAACTGAGGCAGGCAAAGGGGGTGAATAGATCCAGGCCGCCGCAGCAAAAACGGCCGAACCAGGCTGTGGCTCAGAGATCCAAGCCGAGGAAAATCTGATCCTGTGGCAACCCGGGCAATACAAGCTAACACTCGCGCCAAACCCAAACAAAGAAAGACAAGCGGAGAGGCCATTTTACCCGGTCTCCTGGTCGGTGCGCAGTTAGTGGAAGAGAGATTTCTTCCTAAGCCACGGAAGTGGGTGCCCGTGTTGCCCCACGGAGAGGCAGGGTCAGAGGCCTTTCTGTGGGCTGAGGGCAGAGTCTCTGGGAAGCCCCAGCGCCCTGGGAAAGCCACGCACGGGAGGGAGTGAGAACTAATCCCAATGGTGGAGATTTTCCGTGCTGGAGGCTGTTTCATTCAGAGGGAACCGCAGCCAGCCTCATATCCTGGTTTGCGCGCGCAGATAAGGAGTGAGCGATTCCTCCGAGTGCCTCGGCAGTGCGCGCCCGTGTTATCGCACAGAGGGGCAGAGTCAGGGGCCTTTGTGTGGGCCAAGGCGGAATCTCGAGCCACCCCAGCGCCTTGCAAAAGCCGCGCACGGGGATGGAGCGAGACTCAATTCCAACGCTGCAACTTTTCCATGCGGTTGGGGGTTTCACTCAGAGCGTGAGACCGCTGGCCGGATATCCTGGTTGCAGACAGTGAGTGAGAGTTTCCTCCAAGTGCCCCGGAAGTGGGCGCCCGCTTGTGTTACCGGATAGAGTGGCAGAGCCAGAGGTGTTCGAGTGGGCGGAAAGCCCGCCTGATTATGCTAGCAGCTCTGACTGACTGAGCCTTACCCAGAGCCCTGTGCTGAGTGGAAATAGAGTGGGGAGTTGCCAGCAATTTGAGCCTCTTACTATCCAGGCAGAGGCAGCAGCAACCCCATACCTGGGCTATCAGGCTACTAATTGAGGAAGGAAAGACTAGGAGAAAGGCTCCAGGAACACGGACTCTCTCACTGTCGGAGCCTATAAATGCTAATGAGCCTCGACTCCCAACGAGAATAAAGCACAATACATGACATTGCCATAGAGACTTATCAACTGCAAACCTCTACCTGAGCGTGCCAAAGGGGCAGAACCCGGGGTACAGAGTCACCGACCAGGAAGAGGGAGAGAAAAGAAAAAGCAAGAAGATAACCTCTCAAAATCAAGAATAATCTGCAGACTTTATAACCTATCCCATTTTATTATATTTGTTTGTTTGTTAATCTTATCTTCATTCTTGAGACTTTTTTTTCCTCCTCCAATTTGGCCGATTAACTCTCTACCGGTCTTACTCTCTCCTCTCCCTGAACTACACTACCCATAAGTGTTACATCTCCCATTATCATTTCTCTTCTCTTCCTTTCTCTCTATGAGGGTTGCACTCCAAAACCCTTAACTCTCTCTCTCTCTCTCCTTTCTTTTTTCTTCTTTTAGTGGTTCCCTCTTTTTTCTCTCTCTCTCTTTCTTTTCTCCCTCTATATTAGCTTCTTCCTTTCTCCTTTACATCTCCTCTCATTCAAACCTCAATAACAAACAAATTATCTTATCTGGGACTCAAACCTATGTTTGTGGCATTTTGGGGGGTTTTTACTTCACCTTTTTAACTCACTAGCAGTGCTCCCATCCCTGGCTCTCCATATTATCTAGTTCTTGTTCCACTAAATACAATAGTAAGTTTTTAATTTGTCCCCCCATTTTTCCATTTTCCTCTTATTCCTCTCATCATAACTCTTAGACAACCAACACCTAAAAGCAAATCATTTTATTCTTGACCCAAATTTTTTCCTTATTTGCTTTTTGTGGGTCCATACGCTCTTTTTTTTTCTTTTTTCTTTTTTCTTTTTTTTTCCTTTTTTTTTTTTTTTCTTTCTCTCTTTTTTGCCCCTTTATTACTTTTCCCCAATTCAGGCCCTCCATCACAGGCATTGTTTGTTATAACTCACAGTCCACCACAAGATTTTCTCAAGAAAGAGGGGAGAGGAGAGGAGAGGAAAAAAAGAGGGGGGGAATAATTTCCTTTTTTAAAAATTTTTTATTTTATTTTATTTTTCTTTATTTCATTGTTAATTTTTTTTAAAAAAAAACAACTCTTTTCGATTTGTTATTTTTTTATTTTTTTTAACTTTTTATTCTTTATTAAATCTCATTAATACTATCAACAAAACCACCCTCAGATGCCATTAAGGAAGAGAAAATCGAATATCATGGATACAAAAGAAAGAGAGGTAACACAGCTAGATGAGGAAAAATCTATGGAGAAAAAATTTAATATATTGGAAACCTTGGAGCTAAGTGACAGAGAATTCAAGATAGAAATCCTAAAAATCCTCCGAGATATACAAGAAAACACAGAAAGGCAATATAGGGAGCTCAGAAAACAACTCCATGAACACAAAGAATATATGTCCAAGGAAATTGAAACTATAAAAACAAATCAAACAGAGATGAAAAACTCAATTCACGAGCTGAAAAACGAAGTAACAAGCTTAGCTAATAGAACAGGTCAGATAGAAGAGAGGATTAGTGAAATAGAAGACAAACAACTTGAGGCACAACAGAGAGAAGAAGAAAGAGACTCAAAAATTTAAAAAAATGAGATAGCCCTACAAGAATTATCTGACTCCATCAAAAAGAATAACATAAGAATAATAGGTATATCAGAGGGAGAAGAGAGAGAAAATGGAATGGAGAACATACTTAAACAAATAATTGATGAGAACTTCCCAAGCCTGTGGAAAGAACTAAAGCCTCAAGTTCAAGAAGCAAACAGAACTCCAAGTTTTCTTAACCCCAACAAACCTACTCCAAGGCATATCATAATGAAATTGACACAAACCAACAGCAAAGAAAAAATTCTCAAGGCAGCCAGGGAAAAGAAGAATACAACATATAAAGGAAGGCCCATTAGATTATCATCAGATTTCTCAGCAGAAACTCTACAAGCTAGAAGAGAGTGGACCCCAATATTTAAAGTCCTGAAAGAGAGGAACTTTCAGCCACGAATACTATACCCATCAAAGCTATCCTTCAAATACGAAGGAGAAATAAAAACATTCACAGATACAGAAAAGATGAGGGAATTTATCATCAGAAAACCCCCACTCCAGGAATTACTAAAGGGGGTTCTCCAATCAGATACAAAGAACAAAAAAAAACAGAGCCACAAGTAAAAGCTCCAAGAAGAACACAATAAAACCAAATTTAAACTGTGACAACAACAAAAAGAAAGAGGGGGAGAAGACGGAGATTAACAGTAGCAAAGGACGATGGAGTGCAAAAGTACTCACAAAATAGTTCGCTACAATGAACAGGGTAGGGACCCTTTTCATTACTCAAAGGTAACCACCATTGAAAAAACCACCACAGAAGCACATGAGATAAAAAAGACAGCAACAGAGGAAAGATGTATGGAATACAACCAAATAAAAACAGAAGATAGAAAAACGAAAGAGAAGGATCAAACAAGACACAAAACTAACAGAAAGCAAGATATAAAATGGCAATAGGGAACTCACAAGTATCAATAATTACACTAAATGTAAATGGATTAAACTCACCAATAAAAAGGCACAGAGTAGCAGAATGGATTAAAAAAGAAAATCCAACTGTATGCTGCCTACAGGAAACTCATCTAAGTAACAAGGATAAAAACAAATTCAAAGTGAAAGGCTGGAAAACAATACTCCAAGCAAATAACATCCAAAAAAAAGCAGGTGTAGCAATACTCATATCGGATAATGCTGACTATAAGACAGGAAAAGTACTTAGAGACAAAAATGGCCATTTCATAATGGCTAAGGGGACACTGAATCAAGAAGACATAACAATTCTTAATATATATGCACCAAACCAAGGAGCACCAAAATATATAAGACAGCTACTTACTGATCTTAAAACAAAAACTGACAAAAATACAATCATACTTGGAGACCTCAATACACCGCTGACGGCTCTAGATCGGTCATCCAAACAGAGAATCAACAAAGACATAGTGGCCTTAAACAAAACACTAGAGCACCTGGATATGATAGACATCTACAGGACATTTCATCCCAAAGTGACTGAGTATACATTTTTCTCCAGTGTACATGGATCATTCTCAAGAATTGACCATATGTTGGGCCACAAAAACAATATCAGCAAATTCAGAAAAATTGAAGTTGTACCAAGCATATTTTCTGATCATAAAGCCTTGAAACTAGAATTCAACTGCAAAAAAGAGGAAAAAAATCCCACAAAAATGTGGAAACTAAACAACATACTTTTAAAAAATGAATGGGTCAAAGAAGAAATAAGTACAGAGATCAAAAGATATATACAGACTAGTGAAAATGACAATACGACATATCAGAATCTATGGGATGCAGCAAAAGCAGTGATAAGAGGGAAGTTCATATCGCTTCAGGCATATATGAACAAACAAGAGAGAGCCCAAGTGAACCACTTAACTTCCCACCTTAAGGAACTAGAAAAAGAAGAACAAAGACAACCCAAAACCAGCCGAAGAAAGGAGATAATAAAAATCAGAGCAGAAATAAATGAATTAGAGAACAGAAAAACTATAGAAAAAATTAATAGAACAAGGAGCTGGTTCTTTGAAAAGATCAACAAAATTGACAAACCCTTGGCAAGACTTACCAAGGAAAAAAGAGAAAGAACTCATATAAACAAAATCCAAAATGAAAGAGGAGAAATCACCACGGACACTGTAGATATACAAAGAATTATTGTAGAATACTATGAAAAACTTTATGCCACTAAATTCAACAACCTAGAAGAAATGGATAAATTCCTAGAAAAATACAACCTTCCTAGACTGAGTCAAGAAGAAGCAGAAAGCCTAAACAGACCTATCAGTAGAGAAGAAATAGAAAAAACCATTAAAAACCTCCCCAAAAATAAAAGTCCAGGCCCTGACGGCTATACCAGCGAATTTTATCAAACATTCAAAGAAGACTTGGTTCCTATTCTACTAAAAGTCTTCCAAAAAATTGAAGAAGAAGCAATACTTCCAAACACATTTTATGAGGCCAACATAACCCTCATACCAAAACCAGGCAAGGATGGCACAAAAAAAGAAAACTACAGACCAATATCTCTAATGAATACAGATGCTAAAATACTAAACAAAATACTAGCAAATCGAATACAACAACATATTAAAAAAATAATACATCATGATCAAGTAGGATTCATCCCAGAATCTCAAGGATGGTTCAACATACGTAAAACGGTTAATGTAATACACCATATCAACAAAACAAAGAACAAAAACCACATGATCTTATCAATAGACGCAGAAAAGGCTTTCGATAAAATACAACACAATTTTATGTTTAAGACTCTCAACAAAATGGGTATAGAAGGAAAATATCTCAACATGATAAAGGCCATATATGATAAACCATCAGCTAACATCATATTAAATGGCACTAAACTGAAGGCTTTTCCCCTTAAATCAGGAACAAGACAGGGTTGTCCACTCTCTCCACTCTTATTTAATGTGGTACTAGAGGTTCTAGCCAGAGCAATCAGACAAGACAAAGAAATAAAAGGCATCCATATCGGAAAAGAAGAAGTAAAGGTATCACTTTTTGCAGATGATATGATCCTATACATCGAAAACCCCAAAGAATCCACAAAAAGACTACTAGAAACAATAAGCCAATACAGTAAGGTCGCAGGATACAAAATTAACATACAGAAGTCAATAGCCTTTCTATATGCCAACAATGAAACAACTGAGAAGGAACTCAAAAGAATAATCCCCTTCACGATTGCAACAAAAAAAATAAAATACTTAGGAATAAACATAACAAAGAATGTAAAGGACTTATATAATGAAAACTATAAACCATTGTTAAGGGAAATCGAAAAAGATATAATGAGATGGAAGAATATACCTTGTTCTTGGCTAGGAAGAATAAATATAATCAAGATGGCTATATTACCCAAAGCAATATACAAATTTAATGCAATTCCCATCAAAATTCCAATGACATTTTTTAAAGAAATAGAGCAAAAAATCATCAGATTTATATGGAACTATAAAAAACCCCGAATAGCCAAAGCAATCCTAAAGAAAAAGAATGAAGCTGGGGGCATAACAATACCTGACTTCAAACTCTATTATAGGGCCACGACAATCAAAACAGCATGGTATTGGCAGAAAAATAGACACTCAGACCAATGGAACAGAATAGAAAGTCCAGAAATAAAACCACATATATATAGTCAAATAATTTTTGATAAAGGGGCCAACAACACACAATGGAGAAAAGAAAGCCTCTCCAATAAATGGTGCTGGGAAAACTGGAAAGCCACATGCAAAAGAATGAAACTGGACTACAGTCTCTCCCCCTGTACAAAAATTAACTCAAAATGGATCAAAGATCTAAACATAAGACCTGAAACAATTAAGTACATAGAAGAAGACATAGGTACTCAACTCATGGACCTGGGTTTTAAAGAGCATTTTATGAATGTGACTCCAATGGCAAGAGAAGTGAAGGCAAAAATTAATGAATGGGACTACATCAGACTAAGAAGTTTTTGCTCAGCAAGGGAAACTGATAACAAAATAAACAGAAAGCCAACTAAATGGGAAATGATATTTTCAAACAACAGCTCAGATAAGGGCCTAATATCCAAAATATACAAAGAACTCATAAAACTCAACAACAAACAAACAAACAATCCAATAAAAAAATGGGAAGAGGATATGAATAGACACTTCTCCCAGGAAGAAATACAAATAGCCAACAGATATATGAAAAGATGCTCATCTTCTTTAGCTATTAGAGAAATGCAAATCAAAACGGCAATGAGATACCACCTCACACCTGTTCGATTAGCTGTTATTAGCAAGTCAGGTAATAGCAAATGTTGGAGAGGCTGTGGAGAAAAAGGAACCCTCATACACTGTTGGTGGGAATGTAAAGTAGTACAACCATTATGGAAGAAAGTATGGTGGTTCCTCAAAAAACTGAAAATAGAACTACCTTATGACCCAGCAATCCCTCTACTGGGTATATATCCCCAAAACTCAGAAACATTGATACGTAAAGACACATGCAGCCCCATGTTTATTGCAGCATTGTTCACAGTGGCCAGGACATGGAAACAACCAAAAAGCCCATCAATAGATGACTGGATAAAGAAGATGTGGCACATATACACTATGGAATACTACTCAGCCATAAGAAATGATGACATCGGAACATTTACAGCAAAATGGTGGGATCTTGATAACATGATACGAAGCGAAATAAGTAAATCAGAAAAAAACAGGAACTGTATTATTCCATACGTAGGTGGGACATAATAGTGAAGCTAAGAGACATTGATAAGAGTGTGGTGGTTACGGGGGGGAGGGGGGAATGGGAGAGGGATAGGGGGTGGGAGGGGCACAAAGAAAACAAGATAGAGGGTGACGGAGGACAATCTGACTTTGGGTGGTGGGTATGCAACATAATTGAACGACAAGATAACCTGGACTTGTCATCTTTGAATATATGTATCCTGATTTATTGATGTCACCCCATTAAAATAAAATTATAAAGGGAAAAAATAAAAAAATAAAAAAATAAAATAAAATAAATAAAAATAAAAAATAAAAAAAAAAAAACTCTTTCAACTCCTGCATTAGTTCCAGGGCAGCACAATGTAAATTGAACAAGAATAAATAAAATTTCACATGGAATATGTTCATTTCTGAAATGGCTGAATATTTCCACCCATCTTTTATCAATTTCAACATGTTCATTTTCCCATTGTATTAACTTTTCAGAATTTAAATATACATTCAGTCTTCTAATTTCTTCAAAAAGACAAATGTCATCTATTTTGATGTCTGACTTTCCTTTAGATAAAAACTCAAGACAAGATTCAATATCTTTCCAATAAACTTGCAATGAAGTCACAAAACACCATTGAAAACTGTTATTTCCCATGATGTTTGTTTCAGACCATTTTTTAATATATTGAAAACATATCTTGTTAAAATCCTGCACTTTTTTTTTTCTGAAGCTGGAAACGGGGAGGCAGTCAGACAGACTCCTGCATGCGCCCGACCAGGATCCAGCCGGCACACCACCAGGGGGTGATGTTCTACCCATCTGGGGTGTCGCTCTGTTGCGACCAGAGCCACTCTAGCGCCTAAGGCAGAGGCCATGGAGCCATCCTCAGTGCCCGGGCCATCTTTGCTCAATGGAGCCTTGGCTGCAGGAGGGGAAGAGAAAGACAGAGAGGAAGGAAAGGGGGAGGGGTGGAGAAGCAGATGGGCACTTCTCCTGTGTGCCCTGGCTGGGAATCGAACCCGGGACTTCTGCACGCCAGGCTGACGCTCTACCACTGAGCCAACTGGCCAGGGCCCTGCACTTCTTTGTTAAACTTTTCTGTTATGCCCAGATTTGATTCCTCTAAGTCTGACAATTTTCTTTTTATATTTGAAAAAAGAAATTTTTCTTCAAAACAAGATTTATATTGAAGAATAAAGTCATTCAAAATAAGACTTCCATAGCTAAAATGTGTTCACCTTCAATCTTTTGAATCATTTTATGAAAAATAGATGCTTGATTATGTACATACATTAATATCTCAGATATTTTATTATTGAAAAACAATTCCAAGACTTGAGGACATTTATCTAAACTTAAAAAATATGAACGGAGAGGCTCAAATACTTGTAGAACATGCTGTATAGCAGGTGTTAGAACAAGCCATCTAACCTTTTAATATCCTAAAATTTTTTGTATTCAACATTTGCTTCTTCACAAAATTGTTTTAAAGTAGCAACACGAATAGTAAAACAACTAAAATACAAATAAATTGTAGTTATTATTACTTTTACATCAATTGGCATGGCACATGATGCTGTGTTAATTGCATTTGACAAAATATGTGCATTACAACCTATTCCTAGTATTTTCTTTTGGAGTAACTCTTGTAATTTTACATACACATTATTCACCCCTTTGCGTCTTCACCCACCAAAATTTGTATTTGTATTATCAACCATTAGTGCAATGACTTTGGATTTTAAATTGTTTTTATTTATTACTCTGTATAGCTGGTTTGACAAAATTTCAGAAGTTTTGCCTTAATGGATTCTAAATTTAAAATTTTTACTTGAATGCCCTCGGTAACATTAAAATATCTTACTATTATTGGATACAATTTAATTTCATTATGATTTGATGCATCAGATAAAATTGTTACAAATGCTGCCATTTCCAAGTTCTCTGTAAATGTTTTGTCACAGTAATTTTTAAGTACTGGTTTCTAAATAGCATCACTTTTTGTCCTGGCACATGAAAATTTTGCATTCTGAGTCTTTTTCAATAATTTAGTTGGACAATCCATACTACGAAAACTTTGTGAATTATGGTATGAAATGCAAATGTTCCTTCCATTGCAGCCAACAGTTTTTCATCTTCAGAATAATTTGAAGTTTTAAAAAACTTGTTACTTTACAACTGGAAGCTGATGCATCTAATGATTGCTTATGTTTGTTGGTGGTCAAGTGTTTCATTATTGCTGCTCTGCCCCCAACTGCAATACAAAATTCTCTGCTGCCAATTTTGCAGAAAGCAATGGTATTTTTCTTTTTATATGAAGAATGGAAATTCCTTTTTCAATTTATTGTTGAAATGGCATTTTCTCTTTTTTTATTTTTCTATCCCTTAAATGAAATTTAAAATTAAAAATAAAATATAGAACTACATGGACGATGCAAGCATATTAGGAACTGAAAGTGTTACATTATACATCATAGTAGGCGAATTTTCCAGAAGCTAAGTTAACAAAACTAAACCTCAAACAAAACCACTAATTTGAAGTGATAATCAAGTGTATTTATCATTTTATAATTAAAAAACATCTGTTTTATGTAACTCTTTAATCAAAATGCATTATTAGCAGATATGGTTTGAGGTTAGATTTCCACTTTAAAACTCAACTTTCAGGAAAATACTTGGAAATAAAATTATACATATTTGAAAATTATTAAATAGATAGTGAATTAATAAAACGTAAATTGTGCTTACTTGTCTATTACTGATTATTCACTGAGAAAGAAAAAATCGTGAGTCTACAATGTCATATGTGCCTTTTTGTTCGTGTTTCTGGAGGAAGTTCACAAAGCCATTTGCATGCTCGGTATCACATGCTCTCTCAAGATCTCCCGTGCAGTGTGCATGTGTCTCATAATCGCCTCTTGCCACACTGTACTGATCCTAGATAAATCGTCATGACAAATACAAATACGTCACATCACACACAATAGATCGACCCGGCATCAATCAAATATGGACATTTACAGATTAGTCTTCCAATATCAAAAGGAGGACATGTAGGAGGACACTTTTCAAGGGAGGACGGAACTTACAAATGAATGACTGTCCTCCCTAAAGGAGGATGATTGGTCACCTTACTATTGTAGGCCCTGATTGGTTGGCTCAGTTGTAGAACATTGGCCTGTCTTGTGGAAGTCCTGGGTTCAATTCCCGGTCACAACACACAGGAGAATTGCCCATCTGCTTCTCCATCTTTCCCACTCTCCTTTCTCTCTCTATCTCTCTCTTCACTTCCTGCAGCCAAGGCTCCATTGCAAAGTTGGCCTGGGTGCTGAGGATGGCTTCATGGCCTCCATCTCAGGCACTAGAATGACCCTGATTGCAACGGAACAATGCCCCAGATGAGCAGAGCATCGCCCACTAGTGGGCATGCCAGGTGGATCCCTATCGGGCATATGCAGGAGTCTGTCTAAAAAAATCTTTTTAAATTGCCTATTGTAAGAAGTTTTTAAGCACTTTACAAATTTTAATAGTACAGTGGCTATTTGGGGGAGTCATATTTAAATGTGTATGTTTAGTAATACTTTATTAATAAATCTACCTATTTAGTATCTATATTCCAAAATTCTGACTTCTCTGGGCTACATGTGCTGTGTATTATGAACAATTAAATAGAGTATAACAAGTTGTAATATATTTTCTAGGCTTTGGGATTTCTAATAATAAGAAAGAAAAACTTTCTTTATGATTTATAAGGTAAATCAAGTGAATTTTTAATAGAATAGAAGTGCTTTTATAAGGCAGATAAAAGCCTCTAGTTTATCTAATTCACATGTGTAAACATGTTAATAAAAGTTATACTGTTATAATTCATATATTTGCCTAACACTCACTGAACACTTAAAAAGTCACAAAATATAAGAAATATAAATATAAGTTTAGATTCCTATTTCTTATAGTCATATGAGATCTGGAATTTCACCCCTTTGAGTTCAGGCTTGTTTACCTAAGGTGATCCATCCCATAACATGCTTATAACTCATTATTAAAATTAACTCTGATACACTGATGTATATAGGCTGTTTCTCTCTTCATTTCCAGTTTTATACCAGGCTGAGGACCAGAACCCATATCTGCACAGGTCATCTTCTTCCTGTGGGGCATGTTATCAATAATAATTCAAAATTTAAGATAAGAGAAAGTGAGTGATGAAAACAGACTTAGAACAAAGTGTTGCATGTCTTGTCATCAGAACAACATAGTCCAATAAATTGTTTTTCACCATTCCTGAAATTTATTTGCTCAAAAACTGAGTCCCTTTTTCTAGACTAAGAACTCTGATTTGTGTACAAAGATAATATTGATTCATTTTTATTTCAAACTCTGTTTTTTACCTTTTAAAAATTTTTAAATAAAAAATCAGTGTATAATCTTCTACTATAGTGACATTTTTTAAAAAATGATAACACCATGGACATATTTTCTTACTTTTTTATGTCTTACATTGTCAGCTTCTTCTTTTTTTTTAAAGTGAGAGGAGGGGAAATAGCGAGACAGATTCCTTCAGGCGCCCCAACCAGGGATCTACCGGCAACCCCTGTCTGGAGCAAATTCTTGGATCAACTGAGCTATCCTCAGCTCCCAGGGCGGATGCTTGGACCAACTGAGCCACTGGCTGTGAGAGAAGAGGAAAAGAGAGGGGAAAAGAAGAGATGGTTACTTCTCTTGTGTGCCCTGGCCAGGAATTGAACCACAATGTCTGTATGCTGGATGATGCTCTATCCACTGAGCGAGCCAGCCAGGGCCTACATTATCAACTTCTTAATGACATAAAACATAGTACTGGATAAAGGGAAAAGCATGAGCTCAGAACTCAACCTGTTGAGTCTCAGCGTTAGCTATTCAATGCAATAACAACAAAAATATAAATAAAGAAATCACAAGATTCTTAGCCTTTTTTGAATGTTTTCTCCCCTATAAAAATAATGAGGTAACCTGACCAGTGGCTCATAGTGGATAGAGCATTGACCTGGGGTGCTGATGTCCCAGGTTTAAAACTTTGAGGTTGCCAGCTTGAGTGCAGGCTCGCTGGCTTGAGTACAGGGTCGCTGGCTTGAGCATGGGATTATCGACATGACCTCATGGTTGCTGGCTTGAGCCCAAAGGTCACTGGTTTGAACAAGGGGTCATTGGATTGGCTGGAGTCCCCTCCTCTGCAGCCCCCCTCAAGGCATGTATGAGAAAGCAATCAATGAACAACTACAGTGCCCAACTACAAGATGATCCTTTTCCTCTCTCTCCCTTCCTGTCTCTCTCTCTCTCTCTCTCAAATAATAATAATAATGAGGTAGGTTAAGTAGTCACTAAAATTTTGTCACTTAACTATCCTGGAGTAATAAAAATAATGAAAATTTGTGTAGAATTTGACAGTTAATAAAACTTGTTCACGTATAGTACTTTTTCACAGTGTTTCTGGTCTTATAGATCTCATAAATTACAAATGGTATTTTAATCCAAAAGAATATTTTCAATAATTGAAAAATTATTTGGGCAAGAAACATAACCTCAGTTTCTTTAGGTGTAAGATAATAATAAATGTTTCAATATGATGTGTAGATAGCAGATCTATCCAGTTATTTTTTACAAATGATAAACCTCAACTCTAATTAGTTACTTAACTATTAGCCACATAATTGCTATCATGTGTATGTGCATTTTTTCCCACCAGAATTCTAAATATAGTATATATTTTTAAGGTTTAAGGCTATGAATTCCCAGCAAGAATAAAGTACTAATTATAAAATAAAATATGTCAAGCTGCAAGGACCAGGATATTACAGTTGTATGTCTTTATTTGTGGCAAATAATTTTCTTGTTAACTGATGATGCACAGCTCAGATTTCCTGTCAATGACACCACAAAAGGCTCCTTGTCCTGGTTGCTATCAGTGTCAATAGGCACCTTTTAGCTGTTAGCCCTTCTGGGTTGTCTCAGCTGAAGAGCACCTCTTTGACCAAGGACACCACATGGCTCACATCCAGTGAATTCTAGAAATGGAGGACAAAGGACTAGTCATCCTTGAACTCAAGAAAATTTTGGAGGACCATTCTAGCACCAGATTTCTATCCCCGCACAGTTAGCTGAGGCTATAGCTTCCCAGGCCTGCATCCTCCCCCTCTCTTCTACAGATGTTATCCCAAATGTTCCTGATAAACATCCTGCGTGTGCAATTCCTTCTGAGTCGGCTTCCTGCAGAACTCAACTTGCAAAAAATATTCATGAGACGTAAGATTATGTACAACTGCTGAGGGAAAAATTCATTTACATGACTTATATCATATAAAGCAGAATAATGGAATTTAAATACATCCAGATTAAATACATCTAGATCTCTCACTTATGATGAGAGATTATGTTAGTATGCGTGCATATGTGTGCATGTGTAATGTAGTAGAAACAAATATTTCAGTCTGGCAAATGAAGTTAATTTTAAACCAGATATTAAATTTCCTCTGTCTTCTTTTTTTTTAATTATTTTATTTTATTTATTCACTTTAGAGAGGAGAGAGACAGAGAGACTGAGAGAGAGGAGAGAGAGACAGGGGGTGAGGAGCTGTAAGCATCAACTCCCATATGTGCCTTGACCAGGCAAGCCCAGGGTTTCGAACCGGTTACCTCAGCATTTCCAGGTCGACGATTTATCCACTGCGCCACCATAGGTCAGGCTCTGTCTTCTTTATTAACCAAAATATAATCTTGGTCAGAGCAACTATTTCTTATCCCAGGCAAAATAATCATTCTTTTAGCCTATCTTTACCATAGGACATATTTCAGGACCATGAAATAGAAACAGCATCCTGCTGTATGTTCTGGGAAGTGTTTTCTCTTTTTCACTAAAGAGAAAAAAAGGATTGGCACTTCCCTTGTTACCCATCTTTCTGCCTTTAGGGAAGATGTGCTGTCTGGAGCTGAAACAGCCATTGGCTATGAGGAGAAAGAAAGAAGGACAAGGTTAGAAAGGCCAGAGACACTGGTCCTTACTTTGTGGGAGCTGCTGAACCAGCCTAGCAGGCATCTCTTCCCAGACTGCTTGATATGCATGAAAAAACAATCCCTTAGCTTAAAACAAAGAGGCCTGGCTGGTGTTAACTTTAAGTCACAGGATGACTTTCTTGACTCTTTTAAGAAGATATAAAAATGATGTTTTTGTCATGAAATTTAAAAGTCAAATTTCTTTAGCTCTGATTTTACTTACTAAGAATATACTAGAGCATCATATTTTGCATAAAAGATGAAGAGAGGGGAAACAAATCAGTCTTTCAGATTCTGGTAGAGTATTGGGAATGAAAAGGGGAAGTGAGGAAGAGCAAGGATGTCAGAGGTCAGAGTTCTCACCCCTCCTCGTCCTGTTCCATCTTCACACCTCACGTTGGGTGCTGTAGAGGAGTCCAAATGTCTGTGAGAGAGCACAGGCTCAGAAAGCAGTAGGGCCTGAGGACCTACTGTTCTACCTGCAGTTCAGCCATGTCAAAATACCCAGTCAGTAGGGACATGAACACGGCAGAGGAAAGTGGGTAGCTTGATGGGCCTGAGGCTGTGGTCGTGGATCCTCAAAGTTTGTGTGGCGGATCGGGAAGAATGAAGTTAAATATCTGGTGTGGGAACCTTTCCATCCTCCAGGAGGGGAGGCAAGGATGCTTCTGGGAAAGAAAGGAAGCAGGCACCTAGTCTCCTCTTCTTCTAAATATGCGAAGAGCTCACCTCTAGAAAATAAACTAATATTTATCAAGAGTTGCATTTTATCTGTTGAATTCTTCTAGCAAGATATCCCCGGTTCAGAATTGCTGAAGATAAACAAATCTAGACTCTATGGCTTAATGAAATAGAACTCCAAACAATGTCATATATGCTATGCAACTATCTGGGAATCTAATGGAGAAATGCCATGCCCTCTGTTGTGTGTGGAGGCTTGTGCACCTTGTTGAAGACTGTATGAATTATTCTCGCTCACAGAGCATGAGTGAGGTGTGAAGAAAGGACCTGCAGCCTGGTGTACTTATACCTGTCTCTTCTTTAGCTGGTCCTGATTACTTGTATTTTTGGCATTAAAAGTAAAACTTGGGACTGGGTAAGATTTCTGACTTTTGTGTCAGTGGATTTGACAATCTGATCTTTGTGTTAGCTCACATACAAGGGACACTAACTTGACCTTGTGCTCTACAAAGAATATGCAAAGGTGCTCAGAAAGCCAGGAAACTACCAAAGAACTGGATTAGAAAAAAATGCTACAGCCTGACCAGGCAGTGGCACAGTGGATAGAGCATTGATCTGGGACACAGGACCCAGGTTCAAAACCCCAAGGTCACCGGCTTGAACACGGACTCACCAGCTTGAGCACGGGGTTGCTGGCTTAAGCGTGAGATTATAGCCAGTCAAGATCCCATGGTCACTGGCTTGAGCCTAAAGGTCGCTGGCTTGAGCAAGGGGTCACTGGCTCGGCTGGAGCCTCCAGTCAAGGACATTTGAGAAAGCACTCAATGAACAACTAAGGTGCTACAGGGAACAATCGATGCTTCTCATCTCTCTCCCTTTCTATCTGTCTGTCCCTGTCTGTCTGTCTGTCTCACTTAAAGAAATGCTACAGTGTTCAGGGAAACTATGTTTGGTCCAATCTTGGTAAATTTAGTGTGATCCAATAATTTCAGTAGAATAAGAGCTCTGAAAATGGGGATTGTTTTCTCTTTTGTGCACTGTATTTCTAATATATATATTATATTTACGAAACACAGAGTAGATTCTTAGTAAATATATCGAATAGATATATGAATAAATAAATACATTGTTAATTATTTAAATAGTCTTGTTTAGGCAATTCACCTGCTGCTTGGATGTCCCAGGCATGTGCTCAGGGTTAGCTCTCTGGGACTCCTATCTAGATGGTGTCAATGTCTGTATAGTAGGAGGTTATGTCATTGTGTGACAGGAGGATGATGGAGGAGGTCATCAAAGTATTGTTACTCTTCTGGGTCTCCATAGGTCTCTTTGAGGGTTAGAGTAAAAGATTGCAAATATCAATGCATTGGCATAATATGCTGGAAGCTAGAGTTCTAAATATTTGCCTCCTTCCATCATGTTCACAGCTAAATCATCTTCTTTGTTCAGAATCCAGGCAGGCCTGTACTCATCCACCAGCCTCTTTGGAAATCCTTTATCCCTTCATATTAATATGTTGAAACTTCTGGTTTCCTTATACACATCACAAAATACCAAGAATACTACCTCGCTATAAAATATTTGCCTTTTTAAACTTCCTTTTGGCCATTTCTCCCATGTCATATTGTACATGGCACTGTTACCGAAACTGAAATACTCCTGACTGGGGCAGTGGGGTTGTCTGAAGACACCTGACTTTGTTCCAAAAGAAATATACCATTAACTACAGTATCTAGGTTTTCTTCTGGTATATTTAATTTCAACTTAAAAATCTCAGTCTAGGCCCTAGCCGGTTGGCTAAGTGGTAGAGCGTCAGCCTGGCGTGAGGAGTCCCGGGTTCGATTCCCGGCCAGGGCACACAGGAGAAGCGCCCATCTGCTTCTCCACCCCACCCCCTCTCCTTCCTGTCTGTCTCTCTCTTCCCCTCCCGCAGCCAAGGCTCCATTGGAGCAAAGATGGCCCGGGCACTGAGGATGGCTCTGTGGCCTCTGCCTAAGGCACTAGAATGGCTCTGGTCGCAACAGAGCAACACCCCAGCATCACACCCTGGTGGGCATGCCAGGTAGATCCCGGTCGGGCACATGCAGGAGTCTGTCTGACTGCCTCCCCATTTCCAACTTCAGAAAAATACAAAAAGAAAATCTCAGTCTATAGTTCCTTGTTATTTTTACATACTCTTTTTTCACTGAGAGTTCCTCAGGAGAGAGAAAGTTGAATTTTGGTCTTCCATTTCCTTTGTTTTATGTCCTGCCAGTTTTTTTGAAAACAGACTTCCTGGGGCCTGGCCAGTTGGCTCAGTGGTAGAGCATGGACCTGGAGTATGGATGTTGCAGTTTGATTCCCAGTCAGGGCACACATCTGCTTCTCCTCTTCTTCTCCCCTTCCTCTCTCTCTGTCTTCCCCTCCCACAGCCATGGCTCAATTGGCTTGAAAGAGTTGGCCTCAGTACTGAGGATGGCTCAATGGCCTTTGCCTCTGGCACTAAAAATAGTTCAGCTGCCGAACAATGAGAACATTACCCTAGATGGGCAGAGCATTGCCCATAGGGGGCTTGCAGGGAAGATCCCAGTTGAGGTGCATGCAGGAGTCTGTCTCTCTGCCTCCCCTCCTCTCACTGAATAAAAAATAAAAATAAAAAATAAAGGAAAGAAAATAAGCTTCCTGAATTAGCCACCATGTGAGTACAGGTAATATTTCACCAACAATGAATAAAATCCATAACCTGAACTCTGCATGATTGAAAATAAGATTTTTAAAATTTAAAGTAACTTAGAGACTTATTTCTCTATAGGTATTTTTGGCACTGATAACCACTGCCAAACTAAAAATCTGAAAAAATTTAGCCTCAAGACTTAAAGCTGACCAATGATCTCTTTGTTCTAATTTGTACCTATCTATTGCTTCCTGGATAATAAACCACCTGGTCAGGGCTTGCTTTTGGATATCTATAAGAGAACATGTTTTAAGGGCAGAACAAAGTCATTGTTTTCTAGTTGCAAATTATTGTCTATAACCCAGAGTCAAAAAGAGTTTTCCCCTACTCTCCTTTTCTTTCTCCTCTCCTCCACATTTCTGCTGCCTCCTGTGCACAAAAACAGAAAATGTTGGTTGACCCCAATATACATTGGAAGTTTGAAGATTTGAAAGATGCAAATGAAGCTGGTGAGTATCAGCCTCAACCTAAGAAAAGAGAAGTGGTGAATAAGATATGGCCAACAGTGGTTTGAGAGAGGAGAAAGTGATGAGTACATGTTGCTCTCTTGTTAAAGAAATAGCCATGCAGATGTGAAGGTCCAAGTTCAGGGAAATGGATTCTCTCTCTAGACTAGACCAGGGCAGTATTTAACTATACTGAACAGGAGAGGTCTCCTCTCCTAGCTTTGATCACTGGCAGATACTCGGTCCATCCTTGTTATGAAAGACAAAGACAGAGAGTTTCAAAGATTGTTGGGTGATCAAAATTGATAAGCAGTGACAGGTGAAATCTAATGTTTTGAATGGAGAGGGAATCAGGTTAGTTAGTAGAAATAGAATGTAGAAAAGCAATGAATTTAGAGTGGGTACCAGGTAAATGAATTTGAGCACGGGGTCTTCCCTGTAGCACCTTAGTTGTTCATTGATTGCTTTCTCAAATGTCCTTGACCGGGGGCTCAGCCTTGGGATGAAATAAAAAAAAAGGAGAGGAAAACTATAGAGTGTTTATATTCTTATGCTCACAAATGATTAAAGAAAAATATAGTGAGTATTTAATAAGTAGTTAAAAGCTTTTTATGTGTAGCCAAGAAAGAAAGAATGAAAGAGTCCCTGGCTGGTTTGATCATTTGGTAAGAGCATTGTCCTGAAACACCAAGAATGAAAGCTCCATCCCCAGTCAGGGCACACAAGGGAAGCAACCAATGAATGCACAAATAAATGGAACAATAAATTGATGTTTCTCTCTCTCTCTCTCTTCACCCTCTCCCTTCCCCCTTCCTTCTTCTCTCCCCTCCCCCTTCCTTCCTCTTCCTCCACCATCTCCCCATCCCTATCCCCCATCCCTTGTGCATTCTCCCTTTCTTCTCCCTCTCTCTTCCTTTCTCTGTCTCTTTAAAAGCAATTGATAAGAGAGAGAGAGAGAAACATGCAAATGAATTAATTAAAACTTTTCCTACAGATAGTCATGCAGGAATTGGTGCATTTCAATCCTGGGAAATGCCCCCCAAATGTTAAGTTGGGATGGTTTGTGCTTCAGAGAAAAAGCGAACTCTGGAAGTAACAAGTTTCACTTTATCAGGCCTCCCACTGAGAAAGATAGTTTTGTGTTTGAGAGAGAAAAGCCCAGAATTGCAGAGGAAACTTTTACTGGCTACCTAAGTGTATGCATAGGAAACTAAGGCTCAACACAATTTTAAAAACTTATCATAAAATAGAAGATCTACTATAGACAATCAGAACAAATGACACAGAAGAGAAAAGATGATTTAAGGAACAAAGGAAAATACTCTGATCAGTGTCCTCAGAAAGATTATAAAGACTACTGCTTCTGAAAACCAGATCAGGCTTCTAAAAGAACAACCAGGGAACAACAAAAATATTTGGGGAAATACTAAACATAGATTAAAAATTTTTTAAATCACTGAAAGGATTAAATATTAGAATTTAAATAGCTATAGACCAAATAAATTATCTAAAAGGTAGAGTCAAAAAATGCCCCAAAACTTCTTAAAGAGAACAAAATCCTTTCCATACCTTCCTAAAGAGAGTTACAGCTGGAAATGTAAAAAGTAAGAGAAAGAAAAATCAGGGAAATAAAGACCCTTTCCATGACTGAAGGGCATGTTTTTTTATATTGAGAGGAGCTCTGTGGTATGAGCTATAACTGAGAAAAGACTAACACGTACACAGACACCAAAAAAAGTGTTAAAATTCCAATGATAAAAAAAAAAAATTGTTGCCTGTCCAGGCAGTGGCACAATGGATAAAGCATTGAACTGGGATGGAGAGGACTCAGGTTCAAACCCTGGGTTACAGGCTTGAGTGCGGGTTTATCTGGCTTGAGCAGGGGCTCACCAGCTTGAGCATGGGGTCGCTGGCTTGAGCATGGGATCATAGACATGACCCCGTGGTCGCTAGCTTGAGCCCAAAGGTCACTGGCTTGAGCCCAAGGTCGCTGTCTTGAGCAAGGAGTCACTTGCTCTGCTGTAGTCACCTGTCAAGGCACTTATAAGAAAGCAATCATTGAAAAACTAAGGAGCTGCAATGAAGAATTGATGCTTCTCATCTCTCTCCCTTCCTATCTGTCTGTCCCTCTCTCTGATTCTCTCTATTTCTGTTTTATTGTTTTAAATATGAGGAGGTGTATAGAGAGACAGACTCCCTGCATACGCCCCAACCAGAATCCACCCAGCAGCCCCCACCTCCCCTGTCTGGGCCCAATGTTCAAATCAACTGAGCTGTCCTCAGTGCCTGATGCTTGAACCAATCAAGCCACTGACTATGAGAAAGGAAAAAAGAGAGAAAAAGGAGAGGGAAGGGAAGAGAAGCAGATGGTTGCTTCTCATGTGCGCCCTGACTGGGGATAGAACCCAGAATGTCCATAACCTGGGCTGATCCCTATCCACTGAGCAAAATGGCCAGGGCCAACTTTTCTTTTTAAACTAATAAAAGTAGGTGAACTACAGACATCTCATCTTTAATAATGGATAAAAGAAGAAAATGAAGTATATTTTCAAATTCCTTAAAACAGGGAGAAAAAACCTAGAATTTATTATCCAGGCAATCTATCCTTAAAATATGAAGAATAAATAGGTATATTTTCAGATACCTAAAGTGAGAATATTATACCATGTTCAAGCCTTCTCTGAAAGATTTGTTTTGCAGACACTACTACCTGTCAAAAATTAAGTTCAAGAATGGAGAAGGCATGACAGTAAAGAAGCAGTAATTAGAAAACAGATAGTGGTTATTAAAGGAAATTACATTGCTGTCTAAAGAGTTTTAAAGTTAAAAGGACACAAATTTCTAAAACAAAAGTTATAACTAACTGTGAAGGGTGATTTATTTCACTGCCCTGATCAGAAGGTTAGGTTGCTTTGGATGGGAAATGTAGGTTGATTTCAATAGATATTCAGGTGTTAAGGGACATGATATAAATAAAGCATAGGCAGGAAAGAAAAAGTGGCTTGGAGAATAGCAAGTGGATCAGTCACTCTTGAGTTGCCACTGGAGAATATTTGGAGTTTAGAAGGAAATATTGATAGGAATTATCGTAATCTTGACATTGAAATTAAAGTGAACAAAATAGAATGTTTGGTATTCACATTTTTAACACCTTTTGTATTAAGGCAAAGCTTAGCAAAACCGCGATGCAGTTTTACCTTGCAGTCTTTTCTTTTATTAAGTCTATACCTTAACTCATGCCCTTTTTTTAAATCAGAAGGTAATACAACCACACATACTAATATTCTCTTTTTATGTTCCATATTTTTATTCTTACATGTAATTCTTTATCTTTGTGGTGGTCTGGCTATAGCCATAAGTCACTCACAAGAGGGAGACAGGTAGATAATGAAACTTTCTTTACCTCTAAAGCATAATTCAAATAATGCTATAACTCATTGTGGTCATTCTAATAATCATAATATATGTTGCCTCTAAATATTAAGTAAAAGTTAAAGGAGCTAATGTACAAAGAGAAGAATGAGTTTTAGTAATGCACTTCAGCTGGCATGTGCTACTCAAAATTTGGTCTTATTTATATAAAGACGATGTGTACAAAACACTGATAAATAATACAGATTACCTTGAGTAGCTTTGTGTTAATATATATTATTATGCTAATAGAAATCCATCAACGGAATCTCCCTAAAAAGTCTTTAAAAATGCACACATATTAGTTATCACCCAATAGTAATAGGTTTCACTAAATTACATTGGTAGGAGCATTCTTTCTTTGTTGCGTTGTGTGTCCACACATACCTACCAAAATATCACCATGACACTACAGAAAACCTTACAAAAATTGCTGTTTGCAAATTTTTATTTTTTAATCATTTTTTAAAAATTTATTGGAGTGGAATTTATTAATAAAATTATAAAAGTTTCAGGTGTACAATTCTATAATACATCATCTATATAATGTATTGTGTATTGTATTCACCACCCCAAGTCAAGTCTCCTTTCTTTTATTTTTTAATTGAGTGAGAGGAGGGGAGGCAGAGGGAGACTCCCATATGCACCCCAACCGGGATTCACCCAACAAGCCCACTGGGGGCGATGCTTTGCCCATATGGGGCCCTTGCTCTGTTGCAACTGGAGCCATTTTTGGTGCCTGAGACAAAGGCCGTGGAACCATCCTGAGTGCCCAGGGTCAACTCTCTCTAAGAGAGCCATGGCTGCAGGAGAGGAGGAGAAGAGAGAGAAGTGAGAAGGGGAGGGGTGGAGAAGCAGATTGTCACTTCTCCTGTGTGCCCTGACTGGGAATTGAACCCAGGGCATCCACATGCCAGGCCGATGCTCTACCACTGAGCCACCCAGCCAGGTCCTCAAGTCTCCTTTCGTCACCATTTATCCCCCCTTTATCCCCTTCAACCTCCTCTCACCCCACTTTCCCTCTGGTAAGCACCATACTGTTGTCTGTGTCTATCAGGTTTTCTCTTTGCTTCACCTTTTTTACCACCCATTAGCCCCATCCCCCATGACGGCTGTTAGCCTGTTCTCAGTATCTATGAGTTGGTTTCTATTTTGCTAGTTTATTCTGTTCATTAGATTCCACACATTAGTGAGATGATATTGCACTTGCCTCTCTTTAACTGGCTTATTTCACCTATGCTGTTGCAAAAGGTAAGATTTCTTTCTTTCTTACTTTTTTTTTTAATGGCTAAGCACTGTGTAAATGCACCACAGCTTTTTTATCCACTCATTTACTGATGGGCACTTGGACTGTTTCCAGATCTTGGCCATCGTAAATAATGCTGCAGTGAACACAGGGGTGCATATATTCTTTCTAGGTAGTGTTTTGGGTTTATTTGGATATATTCCCAGAAGTAGAATTGCTGCATCACAAGGCAGATCCATTTCTAATTTTCTGAGGAATCTCCATACTGTTTTCCACAGTGGCTGCACCAGCTGCATTCCCACCAGCAGTGCAGGAGGGTTCCCTTTTCTCCACATTCTCATCACTAGTTGTTTGTTGATTTATTGATGATAGCTGTTCTGACAAGCGTGAGGTGATATGTCATTGTGGTTTTACTTTACATTTCTCTGATAATTAGTGACATAGAACATTTTTTCACTGGCCATCTGTGTGTCCTATTTGGAAAAGTGTTTATTCGGGTTCATTTCTCATTTCTTAATTAGATTGTTTTTTTCTTGGTGCTGAATTTTATAAGATCTAAGAGAACAAAAATTTTTAATTAATTTCCTTTCTAAGTTTCAATTTTTATTCAAATAACTGAAGAAAAAGAGGGGTAGAGGGAAGGAAGCCGGGAGGGAAGAACAGTTAAAAGGTTGAAATACCAAAAATGTTTTGTTTTTAATTTATTCTGTCATTAAAGTCAAACAGTCTTTGTAGATTTTTCTTATGTTTAGGTGGCAAGGAGTCAAAATGGTAAAGGTAGAAAATTATATTTCTTAAAGGAAAAACAATTTCATTTCCTTCTATTGAACTTACTTCCTGGATCAGCTTGGGTCTTCTGAGAAACAGATACCAAGTTGGGACTAGCCGTGCACATGGTTTATTGGGAGCTGGTATACAAAGAATGAAGAGGGGCGGGAGCAGAGGAAAGTGTGTGGAGTCTTTAGATGGATGTGTTCCTGATGCCTGACAGTAGACACCCATGAAAGGAGAAAGACAAGGAGGGAAGATTGGACAGGAAGAGCTTGAGACATCAGTACAGTTCTGAGAGTCTTGCTCAAGCCTATGGAGAGTTTTCGAGCATAGGTTGCCCACTAGAGGAGTCCTGGGCACAAGCAGCATTGAGCCAGCTCTGGTATAGCTGGCATGCTCACTCAGTAATCAGGAGCCATCCTTGACAGCTTGAGCACTCTGGCAAATGTAAAGATGTAGCCGCTAGAAGCTGTCAGCCAGCCAGGCTCCTTACAGCAGGGAAGTTCTGAGTAATGCAACTCCATGGCCACATATCTTCTCTTCATTTTTTTTGGGGGGTGGGGTGGCAGAGACAGAGAGAGTCAGAGAGAGGGACAGACAGACAGGAATGGAGAGAGATGAGAAACATCAATTCTTCGTTGCGGCTCCTTAGTTGTTCATTGATTAATTTCTCATATGTGCCTTGATAGGGGAGCTACAGCAGACCGAGTGACACTTTGCTTGAGCCAGTGACCTTGGGCTCAAGCTGGTGAGCTGTGCTCAAACCAAATGAGCCCGTGCTCAAGCTGGTGAACTCAGGGTCTTGAACCTGGGTCCTCCACATAACAGTGCAATGCTCTATCCACTGTGCCACTGCCTGGTCAGGCTTATATCTTCTCTTCTTAATTCTTCTATTTTCTCTTCTGTTATTTTGTAGATGTATCAGACAATAAAAAATATTGGGGTTTGGTTTTTTTGTAAGTTTATTTGTATTTATTTGGTTGAATATTTACAACACCCTCTCTCTCAAGATTCATTGCTTGTTTATTTTACAATATAACAACCAGCCAAAAAGGGGAATTTAATGTAGGCAATGTTTTAGACTTCTGGCTCATTTAACTCTGGCAAGTTGACGGCCACTTTAAGACCATTATAAAAACGTGATTAACAGTTTTCAAGCCTTTGATTCCTATGCCTAGATAGAAATGCTTTTTCCTAACTTGTAAATTTATTAGCATACACCTGTGGGAAGCAAATGGGGGTGGACTGTAGCTGAGTTTCCTTAGCCCACATAGTTACAGAGATGTCTAACACAATCTCAGCCACAAAGTTGAAATAATTCTTTTACCTCTACTAAGTCCAAGTTCTTTAACTTAGTAACCACATGACATGGTTTGATAGAAGATTGTAATAGGCTATATAACTGACAAAGTAAGTTTTACAGAAGACTATGAAAGAAAGTCTATGTGGTGAAATGGTTGTAGGTTGTTAGACTTTAATTTAAAGTCAAGGATTGCTTTATAAAAGGATTTTTTCATGAAAGTTGTCAAGTAAGAACAGTGAAAAAAAGTTGTTTCAGTGAAAGAGAGAGACACAGAGAGAGGGATAGATAAGGACAGACAGGAAGGGAGAGATGAGAAGCATCAGTTCTTTGTTGTGGTGTCTTAGTTGTTCATTGATTGCTTTCTCATACATGCCTTTACTGGGGGTCTCCAGCAGAGCGAGTGACCCCTTACTCAAGCCAGTGACCTTGGATTCAAGCCAGCGATATTTAGGCTTAAGCCAGCAACCATGGGGTCTTGTCTATGATCCCACACTCAAGCCAGCAACCCCTCTCTCAAGCTGGATGAGCCCATGCAGGACAGTGAAAATTTTTGATAGACCTTAACAGAGAAACTTATAAAGGTTAAAATACCCATTTATATAATTTGGGATGATTTGTTTATTAATCATGGACAAAGAATCAAGAACTCTTTATTAACTAAGAGGTTAGCTCTGAGATTTGAACAAAACTATATGAATCCATACATAGACGGGACATAAAAATGAGACTCAGAGACATGGACAAGAATATGATGGTAATGGGGGGGGGCGAGGAAGTAGAGAGAGGGGTTGGGGGAGGGGAGGGGCACAAAGAAAACCAGATAGAAGGTGATAGAAGACAATTTGACTTTGGGTGAGGGGTATGCAGCATAATCAAATGTCAAAATAATCTGGAGATGTTTTCCCTGAACATATGTACCCTGATTTATCAATGTCACTGCATTAAAATAAAAAAAAAACACAAAAATATTAAAACACAAAAATTTGCAAGTCTCTGGAATATTTTCATTGTTAGACATAATAGATGAGGGCCTGGCTGGGTGGCTCATTAGATAATGTGTAATCTTGTGCACTGGGGTCATGAGTTCCATCCCCAGTCAGGGCATGTACAAGAAGCAATAAATGAGTGCACAGCTAAGTAAAACAACAAGGTGATGCTTCTCTCTTTTTCTTCCTCTCTTCCTCACCCCTACCCCTGGGCTCCCTTTCTCTCTCTCTCTCAAATCAATGGAAAAAATAAAATAATAATAACACCACCACCACTAACAATAATAATAGATGAAAATAGGAATATGATTAATGCTGGAAAGATTATTTTAAAAATTATGCGCAGAGGATATTTCTGTCTCCTTAACAAATAGTGTGAATTTTTAAAGAAAAACATGTTTACACATCAAATATTTGTATCTTAAGTCTTCATAAGTATAATGACTAACAAAGGCACAACATGTAATTCTTATAATTCTTCAATTACTCTTTACAATGACAAGCCATCAGCATAATCAATTCATTCACCAGTATCCCAAATTATCGACAGTATATGAGTATTAAATTCAATAGTTAATATTTCCTAAATATTTTTCACTCTATACTTTTAAAACACTTTGAAATACTTAAGGATTCACATTTCATTTTTATTACTGAGACCGTGGTAGCCAGCCTTCATATTCCTTCACCAGAGGAAGCATCTGTCAAAGTAAACACATGAATGAGGTGATGTGCTGGTTGAGTAGCTATGCTGGAGGCTTGTCATGAAAAAGGGTAATTGTAGTCACTTGAATTCATTATAATTATTTACCTTTTGGTCTACCTTGTTTTAAAAATGGACTTTTGATTCTGAGTGCCACTGGCATCAAAATACAAAATAAAAGCATTGTATTTTTAACAACACTGTGGAGGCTTATATTAGTTTGCTGGGCCTACCATAACAAAGTGCTACAGACTGAGTGGTTTAAACAGCAGAAATACATTTTCCCCTAACTCTGGGGGAGGTCTGAGATCCAGGTGTTGGCAGGGTGTCTTTGAAGGGCCTCTCCCCTTGGCTTGTAGATAGCTGTCTTCTTCTTCTGCTACCTGGTCTCCCTCTGGGTGTGTCTGGACCCCAATCTCCTTTTATAAGGACACCAGTCATATTGAATTAGGGCCCACTCATATGGCCACATTTTATCTTAATTACGTCTTTAAAGGCCATATATCTAAACATATTTCCATTCTGAGGTACTAGGGGTTTCAACATACAAATGTGGGCAGTGGGCACAATTCAGCTCATAACATGCTTAACAAAAGGGACAGATATGAAAATATGTCTTTAGGTTTGGGAATAAGAATCAAGCATAATTATATAAATAAAGATTTTTTTCAATCACTTCATTTTATTGTGATAAGTAATAAGTGTATATGTAAAATTCTTGTGGGATTACCAATTTACTCAAATATATAAGTGTTGAAATAAGTAAAAATAGATACTTTTGGAATTCATTTTAATTTTCTATTTTCATACAAATTGGATAAACATTGATTGGCAGGGCTCAACTTTGGACATTAGCCAGGTTAGCAACACCTTGTCTTATGATGTAAGGTTTGCTATTTTTCAGCATAAACATCATAACTTCAATATCATTTTCTCTGTAGACTGGTTAGAAAAGATTTGAACAATGTCCACCATTTGCAAAATTTTCTATTATTGATTCTACAATGTCATGAAATTACTTACAGGGTAGTAGTCACTAAAAGAGGAGGTAATAGAGCGGATTTGGAACATCACTACTTTCTGGAACAATACATTATCAGGTTAATTCTGAGCATGTTTAACTGAATTATGAATTGACCATGTTTACTCTCCACTAATGTTAACTCTTATAATTAATACATACTTGAGTTTGTCAAATGATGATAAATGGTCATTTTCAACTGCAATAGGGGAATTTTTGCAAAACATATTCAAAAAGAGCCTGCAAATAGTAATGAGAATACTCTAAAAATTTTGTCAATTTTCTTTTTAATGAATAAACTGACCAAACTGTCAACATTACAAATTGTACGTGCTGATATGCAGTTACTGTATTTCCTCATGTATAAGATGCGCTTTAATTTTGGGGCCTAAAATTTGAAAAAAGAAATGTATTACATAAAGTTATTGAAGTCAAGTTTTATTCATCAGAAAATTCATACAACTCCTTATCACTGTCAAAACTCCCATCCATTAGCTTGTCCTCACCTGTGTCTGATGACGAATCACTGTCTTCATATATTGCCTTGTCCTCAGTTCCATCTATAGCATTTGAAATGCCACAACCATTGTATAAGATGTACCCAGTTTTAGACCCTAAATTTTTCCAAAAAGAGTGGGGTGCATCTTATACATGGGGAAATACGGTACCTTGACTACAAACAGTAATTTCTTAGGTAAATATAATTTATTGCCATAAGATCATTTAGAATGGCAGTGTTCATGGATCTGATTTGTTATATCATCATTATATTTGGGCTTACCATTTTGGGATTAAAAAATAATTACTCCAAATATATTCTGAACACAGAATTCTTTCTTTATCTTACTTCCTAGTCAGTCAATCACTTTTATGATGTTCTTAGAAGAAAGTCTCATTTAGGACTGGAAAGAAATTGACAGGGAGTTGGCTCTGCCAATATAATTTATAACAGTTCTCAATAGGCCGTTTATCTATTTTATAAGGTATATTTAAATATGTCTTTCTCAATGTCTGCTTCACTAAACTGTGCATTTTGTGAGGACAAAGACTGCATTTTTATACTTAACAATCACTGTTTAATCACTGTTTGGGGTTACTGAACTGATTCTTCTTGGCTATAAACTATAATTCAACCTTCAAGAGTATGTATATTTCACTATCTCACACACGTGAATTAATTTTTATAAATATAAAATAGTTGGATGATTAACATGGTCTAGAGGGAAACTTTTGTATAGGCGATTGCAATATAGTTACTTTACTAGGTTATAATTAAAAATATTTATTTAGCAAATGAGTGGTAGATTGTCAGCCTGGCATGTGGATGTCCTCCTGTCAGGGCACACAGGAGAAGTGACCATCTGCTTCTCCACCCTTCCCCTTTTCACTTCTCTCTCTCTCTCTCTCTCTCTCTCTCTCTCTCTCCCCCCCCCCTCTCCAGCAGCCATGGCTCCATTGGAGTAAGTTGGCCCCAGGTGCTGAGATTGGCTCCTTGGCTCCACCTCAGGCACTAAGAATAGCTTGGTTGGAGTATGGCTCCAGATGGGCAAAGCATCACCTGTACAGGGTTTGCCTAGTATCCCTGTTGGGGCACATGCAGGAGTCTGTCTCTGCCTCCCCTCCTCTCACTTAATTAAAAAAACAAAAAGAAAGAAAACGACCAAATATTTTCTAAAATGTGGATTTCTTCAAAAAGGGAAGTCATATAAATTTAGACATTTACTTTGTTAGAAATATCATTATTAAACTTTCTCTAATGAAAAAAGAATGTTTGTGGTAAAACTTTAAAACAAGCAAACATTTGTCCTTCAGAAATAGAAATGCTTTTATAGTCAATTCACATGTATAAATCTATATATATATCCACCTCTTATAACCATCTGGGTTAACAATTTGACTATAAATCTTCCAAAGTCTATTCACATTTAAATGTATTTTTAACAATACAACAATATAAAGGAAACATTGTCCTATGTATTGTCTTGCAAATGTTTTCTTTTAAAACCTGACATATTGGGTCTTTTTTTACCATAACTATACCACCATCCCATTCTTCCTAATAATGTATTATATTGTATTTATATTTAATGAGTTTGCATTTTTATTTTAATTAAATTCCTACTTATGATATTTAAATTGGTTAAATATTATTTGATCTTCATATTGGTTAAATGTCATTTAGGTGAATTTAACTGAAATCTGCACAGAATCAGTTAGGCTAATGGAGAATTTAATTAAACAGTTCCTGAATTATTACTTGCAATCTCAGGAAGCTGAAAAAGTCCAGTCCAGGGAAGCTGAAAGGATGGGAACAATCAGGTATGGTCAAGGTCTCAAAGCAGCAGTATGATTCACAGAACCCAATTTGAATGTGTTGATCTTCCAGTAAAGGGGCTGGAAAACCAACTAATAGGTGATTTATTCACAATGTTTACATTGATTATAGTACTTTTACTAATATAGGCAGTATTACAATCACAGATGTAATGGACATCTGAACAATACTGGCTATATAATTTGCAAAGCCCAGTGCAAAACAAAAATGTGGGGCCTCTTGTTCAAATGTTAGAAGAATTTTAAGATGGTGACAACAGAGGATTAACTACGAACAGGGTATCTTTCAAACACAGAGCCCTCTGTAATCATGCTGGGTCCCATGCTCACGAAGCCAGCCCTATCGGCCAAAATAGCATGTTCTTTTTTATAAAGCTCATTAAAAATTGAAAGTAAAGAATAATAAGTCTGAAATTTATGAGTGTGTTTCATCTTTATATGTCCCTTCTCCCACAAAATTATTTTCTTATAAAAGTTTGAAATGCAGTTATGTATAGGAGAATTTTACTATCTTAAATAAAGGTACACAGTGAAAAGCACACATAGTAAAAGTAAAAATGTCTTTTATTTCCTTTTTAATTAAAAGTTCTGTTTGCCAATCCAGGCCAAAGTGGATTTATTCCTAGTAAAGTAATTATATCCCTTGTTAAACTCACATGTCACTATAAATCAATGTTGTCATTTGATAGTAAGGAAAAGAGCAATTTAATGGTTGGTTTAATGTATGAAAGATTTAATAGTAAATTATTCAAGGCATGTGAGTGGTCTATTATTTGTAGATAATAGTACCTGAGAAAACTATTTTAGTAATTTTTTTATGTTAGATATTACCCTATGTCCCTATGTATAAGACATAAATTGTTTCAAAAATTTTGAGATCTAAAAATTGGGTGCATCTTATATAGTGGTTGTAGTTTTTTTACTTGCACTTCCTGCTTTTTTGTGCTTATCTTTGCGCTCAATGCTGAAAACAGTGATTCGTCATCAGACACAGATGAGGACAAGGTAATGGATGGGAGTTTTGACAGTGATGAAGACTTGTATGAATTTCATGATGAATAAAACTTGAGTTTAGTAATTTTATGTAATATATTTTTTATTCAAATTTCAGGCCCCCAAATTAAGGTCCGTCTTATACACGGGGAAACACAGTATGTCTTTAAATTTTTAAGTCTTAGTTTTTGTTTGTTGACAATCAAAGCTGTTCATTGTATTTGAAAGTCTTATATATCCATAAATTAAAACATGTTTATGTTCATCTAGGCTATGCTTCTATTTATTAAATACTGGCATGGTACCATAACTCAACTAACACGTGGTTTCCCCCATTCAAAACAGCAGTAGCACTAATGCAGAGGTGCACTGGTAAATGACAGAACAACAATCTGGAAACTGTCTAAAAGGAAATGATTTGTAGCAGATGAACAATTCTTCTAATTATCCAAATTTGGAGGTATATGTGGCATTTTTTAAAGCATGGAGTACATTAGATACACAGTGTTATTTTTAATTGCCAATTTTTTTCTTTGGATTTTTGTTAGAAAGTCTTTGCCTCTTTATTTTTCTTCCAATGAATTATCTCCAAAATTCTTACTAAAAGTGACAAAGTAGTAGATAGCAATGGATAAAATACTATTTGCTTAACAACTAATAATTTTAATCCAGTTTGAGGAAAGTAAATGTAACCTATCTGAATTTTATAAGCAATTATGGTCGTCTCATGTCAGTTTTCAATGCAGCTCCTGAAAGGCAAGCCAATTAATAAAACTTTTGAAAAGCCCTATTTTTTTCTTTAGCTAATAATTTCTTATCAGATATAGCTGCTCCTTATGGAGATTCTATATATGCTTAGAAAATTTAAAATGAATAGAAGCAGTCTTAGCTACAGAGAGTTATTTGTGAAAGTATAAGTAAACAGACAAATTCTGTAAGTTGCACAATACTGAAAGATTGATAGAAATATTATAATAGATTGTCTCAGTTCAGGTATACCAACTTCTGAGTGCTGGAACCAAAGATTATGTATTAACTTAAAAACATATCATGTCACATACAATCACTGTTTTTAGACAGATAGCCAGTCCATTGGCTTCAGGTTTATTGTTGCCCCTTTATTTCCCAACCTTTCTTTACAATATGCATTTACCAAAAAAGTGTAAGCTCCTTATATGAGATTATAAATTTCTTGATACACATTGAGGATACAAATCAAGGCCATATTGCTCAAGTTATCAGTATGTCAAGGTGCTAACAACTTTCTTTAAAGAAAACACTTTATAGCTGTTAATGCAGATGCTCAGAAAGGGTTAATGACTTGCCCAAAGATATGGGTCTAGAGGATAAGTCTATGACCTCCCAGGCCACCAGTGTTCTAAATTTCACCAAGCAGACCCTAGTGTGGAAGCCTGTGATAGTTGACAGTTATATGACAACCAGTATTATGTGAGGTGAGAAGCTGCTGGTTCAACACCACTGCTGTGCAACACTACCAGGCTATCAACCAAGGAGATTCTGTGGTAGAACATTATATCAGTGCCAATCAACATCTAAAACTGAGTCCCCATTTTGCAAATGGATAACTACTTTTTTAATCCTTTCTTGCACTAAATATTCTTCAAATCTTTTTCAAAAGTTAAAATTCTATGCACTACCAAATAGAGTTGATATTTCAAAGTTAATTAACTAATTAACATAGTCAATGGTCTTGGGAAATACTTCCCTTTCAAGATTAAGTCTGATTTATCTGATTTGGAAATCAAAAGTTAATAAAAACATGATAATCTCTTAAAATTCCACTTTATGATTGCACACACTCTAGCTACTCTCTTACCAGTTTAGCAGTTGCCAACACTTACTAAAACTCATTATGGAAAGGTTTTGACATCCATTTAGCCATACTTAAATGTATTATATTATGTCAGGAGGCTGAATTTACAGTTATATTTGCCCATATCATCTTTTTGTATGAGTAAGTTTAAAGGGTTATAGATTTTCAGTTAAGGGTATGGGCTCTGGAGATGGTTTACCTGAGATAAAATCTTAACTCCATTACTATGGTGGACATGGAGAAGCAAAGTAACTTTAATTTCCTATTCCAAAACAATCAGTCTGTTTTGAAGCTTAAATGATATAAACCTCAGAACACTGTAAGTGCCCTGTGTTCCTGGGTAGGTTAGATATTATTACTATTCAGCAAATTACATAGGTCACAGAGCAGAGCGGGGTTTGAACCCTTGCATTAAAGCATAGGGTCTACTATCTCTCTGTTGCTGCCAGTCAACCCTTTCACCCTGTAACTTAACTGTGTTGTGATTCCCACCAGAAAAACATATCCCAAAATACTTCAAGGAGTAGATTTTTTAATGCAGAATGGATCACAGTTTTTTCATTAGAAGCGCACAGGGTCTTATATACATAAAACTATTTTCCCTTCTCTTCTCATTTTTATTTCTTCTTTTAATTATTGCTTTTACTCTTTGTAATAAATGTATGTTATAAAAATATGGAAATTGCCCCAAGCTCTGGGCAAAGGAAACAAAACAAATATCATACAATGGTATCAAAATCCACACTAAAACCTAGTTACTTAATCTATGGCTTCATTCATTCATTCAACTGGTTTGACATGTGACAATAATAAGGAATTCAGACTTCTAAAACTAGTATTGCTTACAAAATATAGTTTTAATAAGTATACTTCATACCTACTGTTAAATAAAAATCTTCAAGGCCAAAAGTTGTCCTTTTTTTTTGCTTAAGTGAGAAGGGGGAGGCAGAGAGACAGACTCCTACATGCAGCCCAATCAGTATCCACCCAGCAACCCCTTTACCAGGTTGCCCATCTGGGGCCATTGTTCTGTTGCTGGGAAACCAAGCTATTTTCGTGCCTGAGGCAAGGCCTTAAAGCCATCCTCAGATCCTGGGGCCAAAATGCTCCGCCCGAGTCATGCTGTGGGAAAGAAAGAGAGAAATAGAGAGGGAAGAGAGGGGAGAAGCAGATGGTCACTTCTCCTGTGTGCCCTGACTTGGAATCGAATTCGGGACATCCGCAGCCTGGCCTACACTCTACCACTGAACCAACTAGCCAGGGCCCAAAAGCTGTCTTGAAAGAAAGGATTTATTGAGGTATATGCTAGCCAGAAAAAGGACCAGGTTTTGGGACACCCTTTCTAAACCACCAGCAGCAGAGCTAGATGGAAAAGACACATATTCCTTCCATCGTGAGACTGACAAATTTATATATTGGCTGTAGACAAAGGGGTGAAAAAACGGTGAAGAGAGGCTTGTTCTGGGATAGGGGAGTAGTCCCTAAGGAAGAAATATTTGATACTTCTGGATTGGTTGTGGACAACAGCCCACAAAGTTTGTGAGTAAGCAAAATGCTTGGCATTTGGTGACCAGTTCTTTCTTTTTAGGTAAGAGCTTAAATTGTCTCCTGGAAGTTGACTGAAAGTTTCAACATGCATGCACAAAAGTCAGCAGTTTTTTGTTGATTTCAGACCCAGGCTCTGTTAACTGATTAATTTCCCCTGTCTTTTCCTCCCAGTCTCTGGCCTGCAGTAATTTTTATTTATTTATCTATTTTATTTATTTTGTTTATTTATTTATTGGCCTGCAGTAATTTAATTTAGAAAATCTGAGAATTTTTCCTTGTCACTATTTATATCCACAAATAGGAATATTAATTGGTAGCATTATTTATTTTCTAATTTAACTACATTTCTACTGTGTACTTAAGTAAAAAATATGATACTTCAAATTTCTGGCATTACCATGTTTGAGTAACTATATGCTTTTAGAAAACAGTTCATTTAAAAAGTGGAGGGTGTTAGATTAGTGGGACACTTGAAACCATGTCAACACAATAAATTAAAAAATTTTTAAATGTTAATTATGTTAGGTATTGTTTGACTATGATATGTATGGATAATTATATAGAATTATGTAATGAGCAGGTTTCCTTACTAGTACTAACTGGGAGAATAATCATGTATGCTAATTTAATTTGATAGATTGTAACATAAAGACATTTTATTTGGGTAAAACAAGCATGTGTTTTACATTTAAGGATTGCTTATTTTATAACCCACATATATCACTTAGGCAAAGATAATACATTTCTTCCAAAGAGAATATAAAGAAATTAGCAAAACCAATGTATCATAGTCTTTCCTGCTGGTACTGAATATACACCACAAGAAGAATAATTATTCATCCAATCTTCTTTAAAAAGCAATCTCACTAAGAAAAAATAAAGCAGTTTTGAATGTGTGGAACCACAGGAATTGAGTGTATGACATTCTTTTTGCTTGTTAAAACATTCTGTCTCAATAGAAAGCCTTTTTAAAAAAGCAAAATTAGTAACCCTACACATCTAGTGTTAAGAAACTTCGTAACTAAATCTTAGTTCTGGATAAATACTGTTGACATCACAAATGGCTTTTTTTTTTTTTTGGTTGTACAAATGATTGTGTGTGTGTGTGTGTGTGTGTGTGTGTGTGTGTGTAACAATAACCGTGCCTCAGATAAACGATTTTTCATGCTCGAAGGAAGTATTTATAGGAAGTATAGTTACAAATGTAAAACTCCCTCAAAAATTTTAGTATAGCCCTCTATACTGTCACATGGTTTTTACAAACCAAATATCATGTATTAATGCAAATTTCCACTAATATATATTCAAATGATTGGAAAACTTTCTTGTTTGTTCAGTTAGTAACAAAAGAGTTAAATTGAAAATCACCAAAATTATATAATTTTAATGGAGATACTAATTTAATAACCAGTCTCTCAGAAAAGTTTCATCATAGAAGTTGAAAGTTGTGTATTGATATTGCATAGTACTTGGGCAAAAGGCAGGTAGAAAATACTTTCAGTGGCCACATCAAAAGAGTGAGCAGATATGTTCATTTACTTCCAGGTTATTGTGGTCTTTCTAAGACCATGGCATTTAGATGCGAAGGAGGTGGTGGGGAATAGAGGGTGGAGAAGTATCGGAATCAGATACTACTGACGATCCTCTCCAGGATTCCTGTTCGGGTCTGCTACTCCCTCTTTCCCCACAGTCTTCACAAATCTGGGGAATTGATTTTGCATTCTCAAGGTTTTTTTCACATTTCCTTCCTTCTCCTCCAGGTACCTTTCTCCTCTTTTTACCTAGATCTTGTTTGTTCTCTGGTGGGTGGGTTTATAAATAGATTTTATAAAGATTCAGACATTTAATAACTAATAATTCACACACAAAATGCAGTTTCATTAAAATGATGCCAAAAGGTGAACCATAAGGCATAAAGTTCAACGACAAGGGGACATGTGTGGATACTGTCCCTCAAACTTTGTCTCTATCAACAACTCTCTTCTTTCCTATAGACTTGCAGTAGTGGCTGAGCATTTACATTTTTTTTAAGTTAAAAGCTTTCCTGTTATGTAAGAAAGAAAAACAAAACATACAGACAGGGACAGGGTTTGGTTGCAACATTTTATCAGTTTTTGTTGTGGTTTAAATTCTGGAAGAATAAGCCTGACCTGTGATGGTGCAGTGGATAAGGCTCTGACCTGAAATGCTGAGGTTGCTGGTTTGAAACCCTGGGTTTGCCTGGTCAAACTTCCTGCTCCTTCTCCCTTCTCTCTCTCTCTCTCTCTCTCTCTCTTTCTTCTCTAAAATGAATAAATATAATTTTTTAAAAAGAAAGAAATCATGGAGAAAATCTCAAGTTAAAGAAGTTATGGAAGTTCTACATCTCTCCAAATGTTATTTTCTCCAGGTAAAACAACTTCTACACTCTCTTAGAAAACTACTTTTTGGTCCCTTGACTATAATATCTGAAAGAAGGACTCTCTAATTTATCAGGGTAAAAGGTCAAAGTCTCAAAACCATTAGTTTGAAAATATGCTTCATAAAAGTTGAAATTTTAATAATTTTCTAGGAAGATAACTCAGAGTAAAAATGTCCCAGATAAAGCTCAGTGACGCAGAGTACCTCGATTGTCATTCCTATGCAGTCGTTATACAAGGCAGGCTACATTGCCCTGTCAAAATTTAAATCACTAAACTATCAGTTGATTCATATTAAGTAATAAGACTACTGATATCTTTCCTTATTCCTTCTAGCTCAGTCTCAGACAGGGGCTTTAACATTCTACCATGTTTTGAAGTCTGAGCTTTGTAGCTGTATTAGGGAAACAAGAAACTGGGAAGAATTGAGGATGATGGTATTCTATGGTTTGTGCCTTAAATGGTGTTTAAGAAAGACTGAGGCACACAGAGAAACTCCCTTCCCCCCAATATTCTTATTTCTGACTTCTGCTGCACAGTTCAGACTGCTGTTGTAGAATCCACTAGGGAAGGTGGGAATTCCCAAATGGCTTATCTGACCTATTTCACCATTATCCCTTCCCCAGAAATCTTCAGCCTTGAGGTCTCAAACATAAAAGCCTCTGGATCTAATGGTGGCAATAAGCATTTTCTCTCATTATACCCTTCAGTCCTTTTATCCTCTCAACTCCAGGTCCCCAGATGATTGTCCATCTCTCTATTCATGGGGCTCCTGGGGTGAAATCCTATGGGATTGGAGGGGGTTATAATTTAATGCTACTTTATTTATTGTTTGTTAAAATTTTTTCAGCTGTGGTTATTGAGAGCTCTTTCAGTTGGTTTCTGTGTTGTTTTAACATACCTATTATGTTCTAGGATTTCTTCCTTCCTTCCTTCCTTCCTTCCTTCCTTCCTTCCTTCCTTCCTTCCTTCCTTCCTTCCTTCCTTCTTTCCTTCCTCCCTTCTTTATTTCTCTCTTTCGTTCTTTATCTCTCTCTCTCCCTTTTTAACTTTCTGATGCTATAAAATTCTCTAGATTCATTTTAGATGTTCCCCATCTCAGCTCTAGACTCAGTCATTTTTCCAAGGATTCCTGGTTCTTTTCACTGAAGAGTAGTATAAGAAACCAAGAACTGTGCTGCCTGCACTGTAATGTTGTTTCTCAGCTCTCTCTTCAGACCGATCAATGAAATATGTGTATTCTCCTTTTGCATTTACATATCTATAAATAGTTAGATATGTATATATCTGTATCTATCTTAAGCTAAACATGAGCTCATACTGATGTCTCTAACTCTAATACATTACCACATGGCTCCTGCTAGCCTTCTGATTCTTGCCTGTAAGTTCCTAAGTATAATAGCTTTTTTCACCCCAAAATTATTGTCATTCATATTGTGGTCAATATACTACAAGAAATTGTAGTATAAAAAAACTGAATATTTTTACTTCTGATACTCTAAAATTTATTCTTCACACAGATTCTAGAATGATTTTTAAACATGTAAATAAAACCATGTTATTCTGAAATGATTAGCATCTAATCATTTCCCACTGCCTTTGGAATAAAAGCCAAATTCCTTGCCTCAGCCCAAAGGGTGTGCGTGATCTGACTTCTCCATACTTCTCGCTATCTTCTCTCAGACTCTCTCCCTTAACCACTTCTTTTCCAGTCATATCAGCTTGACTATCTTTTCTATTCCTTAAACTTTTTGCTATTTTCTGACCTTGAACTTACATTTTTTTTTTTCTGTATTGAATACTTTTCCCTCCAGTCTTCACATATTCAGGCTTTGGGACTCAGCTCAAATGTTAAATCTTAAGGGCATCTTCCCGTATTTGATTCAGTATTGCTCCCTAGTTACTTTACCTCATTTACCTATTCGTTTACTTTCAGGCATCTGACAAGATCTATAGGTTTCTTGTTAGTTGCATACTTACATATTAGTAATAATTCTCACCTCCAAGAATGTAAGATCTACTGTGGAATGACTTTCTTTATCTACCTTACTGCACTCCATCATCTGGGATGCCCACTTCCATGAATAACTTGGCGAAACAGTTGACACTCTCCTAAAAATTTTGGCTCTGCACGCAAATCTGCTATCCCCCGTGGGACTGCGGTGGGACTGCAAACTCCTGCTTTCTCGCCTATAAAACAAATTATTGTAATCTAAACAGGGTGACCTAGGAGAGTATTTCCTTGGGTGGAGTTTCTGGAAGTGGGAATATATCATTCTAAGCATGGGGAAAGGCACGTTTTCCTATGCAAAGTAAGGCTCTGGGTTAGGTCTTAGTACATGCAGGAGATTTAGATGGAAGGTGTGGAAATAAAAGTAAAACAGTAAAGTTAATTTCTCTGAATTGGAGTTCTAGTGAAAGAAATAATTTCTCAAGGAAGAAACCAGCAGAAGACATATTCTAGGATAAAGGCAGTGACAGGGGAGGTCCTGGAACTGCCTTGGAAGTTCTCCTCTGGGACATGGGAGAAGACTGCTGTGACAGAAGACCAGTGAACACAGACCACACTGCAACTACATGGAGAGCACAGGCACCTTTTCTTACCTCTTCTACTTCCACTGTTCCATCCATCACAATATTTTGCCTAGATTTTTGGAGTAGCTTCTAAGTGGTCTCCTGATGTATTTTTGCGTACTAGAACCTCTGCACAACAGCCAGAGTGATCTTGTACAAAATTAACTTAAATAATGCCACTCCTTTGCTCATAACCCTCCAGAATATTCCTGTCTCACCTTCAGGAAAGTCTTTACAACCCACTGACTCCTGTTTGTCTCCAGCTCCCATTGTCCTTACTGTGTCTCTCACTGCCTGGACCAGTTGTTCTGTCTACCCTGCCACATGGGCCCCTTGTTGCTCAGGAATAAGCAAGGCAGCCTGCTGAGACAGGATATTTAAATTTGCTTTTCCTGGCCTAGATTCTCCTCCAATTACATGCATGGCTTGTTCCCTCTCCTCCTTCAAATCTTTGCCTAAATGTCATTTTGTCAATGAATTATTCCTGTTATTTCACTTAAAGTTGGAATCTTTGCACCACCATGAGGGTGTGGACTCTTTATTAATTTAGGAAATTGATCACTTACTATACATAGGAGCTGGAGATTAAATAGAAAAAAATCCCTGCCTTTATAGAGCTCATATTCTTAAGCATAGAGAGAAAGAGAAATGAAATTAATAAAACTGTGTGTGTGTGTGTGTGCACGCGCTGGGGATAAGTGTTAAGAGAAGAAAGACAGGGTGGGGCAGTGGAGGCACTAGCTGTGGAGGCACTACTTGTGGAGGCACTAGTTGTGGAAGCAGAGGCTCTAATTTTACATAGGTGTTTTGCGTGCTGGTTCAAAATACAAAAATGCATTACTAATATAATGAGAAAAAACAACAGTGAAGTTAGCATTATGTGTACACACACATACATTTTACTGAGAGGTAGTATAAAATGGTGTAAAAGTAGTCCAAAAGACTGGATTAAAATTTCAACTCTCAAACTTACTAGATGTGTGACCTTAACATACTTTATTTACTTCATATACTTATCTGAAAATGGTATTTGTACTGGAATTTTAAAATCATTTTTAAAGTTTATTTTATTTTATTTTTAAATTAATTTTAATGGGGTGACATTGATAAATTGGGGTACATATGTTCAGAGAAAATATCTCTAGGTTTTGTTTGTTTGTTTGTTTGTTTTTTGTATTTTTCTGAAGCTAGAAACGGGGAGAGACAGTCAGACAGACTCCCTCATGCGCCCGACCGGGATCCACCCGGCAAGCCCACCAGGGGGCGATGCTCTGCCCATCCGGGGCATCGCTCTGTCGCGAACAGAGCCACTCTAGCGCCTGGGGCAGAGGCCAAGGAGCCATCCCCAGCGCCCGGGCCATCTTTGCTCCAATGGAGCCTTGGCTGCGGGAGGGGAAGAGAGAGACAGAGAGGAAGGAGAGGAGGAGGGGTGGAGAAGCAGATGGGCGCTTCTCCTGTGTGCCCTGGCCGGGAATCGAACCTGGGACCTCCGCACGACAGGCCGACGCTCTACCACTGAGCCAACCGGCCAGGGCCTCTCTAGGTTATTTTGACATTTGCTTATGCTGCATTTCCATCACCCAAAGTCCAATTGTCTTCTGTCACCTTCCAAATGGTTTTCTTTGTACCCCTCCCCTTCCCCAACCCCTCCCTCTTCTCCCTGCACCCCGTAACCCCCACACTCTTATCCATGTCTCTGAGTCTCAATTTTATGTCCCACCTATATATGGAATCATATAGTTCTTAGTTTTTTCTGATTTACTTATTTTGCTCAGTATAATGTTATCAAGGTCCATCCATGTTGTTGTAAATGATCCGATGTCATCATTTCTATGGCTGAGTAGTATTCCATAGTATATATGTACCAAGCTTTTTAATCCACTCGTCCACTGACGGACGCTTGAGCTGTTTCCAGATCTTCACTATTGTGAACAATGCTGCCATAAACACGGGGGTGCAATTCTTTTTTTCAAAGAGTACTATGGTGTTCTTGGGGTATATTGCTATAGCTGGATCAAAAGGCAGTTCAATTTTTAATTTTTTGAGGAATCTCCATACTGCTTTCCACAGTAGCTGTACCAGTCTGCATTCCCACCAGCAGTGCAGGAGGGTTCCCTTTTCTCCACATCCTCGCCAGCACTTATTCTGTGTTGTTTTATTGATGAGCGCCATTCTGACTGGTGTGAGGTGATATCTTATTGTGGTTTTCATTTGCATTTCTCTGATGATTAGTGATGTTGAGCATTTTTTCATATGCCTATTGGCCATCTGTATGTCCTCTCTGGAGAAGCATCTAATTATTTCTTTTGCCCATTTTTGGATTGGATTGTTTGTCTTCCTGGTATTGAGTTTTACAAATTCTTTATAAATTTTGGTTATTAACTCCTTATCAGACGTATATGTTCTCCCATTGTGTAGTTTGTCCTTTTATTCTGTTCTTGTTGTCTTTAGCTGTGCTAAAGCTTTTTAGTTTGATATAGTCCCATTTGTTTATCCTGTCTTTTATTTCACTTGCCGGTGGAGATAAATCAGCAAATATATTGCTGCGAGAGATGTCAGAGGGCTTACTGCCTATGTTTTCTTCTCAGATCCTTATGGTTTTACGGCTTACATTTAAGTCTTTTATCCATTTTGAGTTGATTTTTGTGAATGGTGTAAATTGGTGGTCTAGTTTCATTTTTTTGCAGGTAGATGTCCAATTTTTCCAACAAATTTTGTTGAAGAGGCTGTCTTTACTGCAATGTATGCTCTTACCTCCTTTGTCAAATATCAGTTTTCCATAAAAGTGTGGGTTTATTTCTGGGTTCTCAGTTCTGTTCCATTGATCTATATGCCTGTTCTTATGCCAGTAACAGACTGTTTTGAGTACAATGGCCATGTAGTATAACTTGATATCCAGAAGTGTGATACCTCCCACTTTATTCTTTCTTTTCAAGATGGCTGAGGCTATTCGTGTTCTCTTTTTGTTTCATATAAATTTTGGAATATGTGTTCTATATCTTTAAAGTAAGTCATTGGTATTTTAATTGGTATTGCATTGAATTTATAAATTGCTTTGGGTAATATAGACATTTTAATGCTGTTTATTCTTCCTAACCATGACCACAGTATATGCTTCCACTTGTTTGTATCTTCCCTAATTACTTTTATCAATGTTTTATAATTTTCCAAGTACAAATCTTTAATCTCCCTGGTTAAGTTTATTCCTAGGTACTTTATTTTTTCGGTTGCCATGGTAAAGAGAAGTGCTTCCTTAATTTCTCTTTCTGATAGTTCATTCTTAGTGTATAAAAATGCCTCTGATCTGAGTATTAATTTTATATCCTGCCACCTTGCTAAATTCATTTATCAGGTTCATTAGTTTTTTGACTGAGAAATTAGGGTTTTCTATATACAGTAGCATATCATCTGCAAATAATGATAGTTTTACTTCTTTTCCAATTTGGATGCCTTTTATTTCTTTTTCCTGTCTGATTGCTGTGGCTAGGACTTCTAGAACTATTTTGAATAAGAGTGGTGAAAGGGGGTACCCCTGCCTTGTTTCTGATCTTAAGGAGATTGCTTTTAATTTTTGCCCATTGAGTATGATGTTGACTGTGGATTGTCATAGATGGCCTTTAACATGTTGAGGTATGTTCCCTGTATTCCCACTTGGCTGAGAGTTTGGATCATGAATGGGTGCTGGATTTTATCAAATGCTTTTTCTACATCTATTGAAATTATCATGTGGTTTTTTCCTTCCTTTTGTTTATGTGATGAATCACATTGATTGATTTGCAAATATTGTACCAGCCTTGCCTCCCAAGAATAAATCTCACTTGATCATAGTGTATAATTTTTTTCATATATTGCTGGATATGGTTTGCTAATATTTTGTTGAGAAATTTAGCATCTAAATTCATCAGTGATATTGGCCTATAATTTTCTTTCTTTGTGTTGTCTTTACCTGGTTTTGGAATCAGAATTATACTCACCTCATAAAGGAGCTTGGAAGTCTTCCTTCCTCTTGAATTTTTTGAAATAGCTTGAGAAGGATAGGAGTTAGTTCTTCTTTGAATATTTGGTAGAATTCGCTTGTAAAGCCATCAGGCCCAGGAATTTCTTTTTTGGGAGCTTTTTGATAATTGTTTCAATCTCATTTGTTCTAATTGGTCTGTTTAGGTTTTCTGATTCTTCCAGATTAATTTTTGGAAGATTCTATGATTCAAGGAATTTGTCCATGTCATCTAGGTTGTCTAGTTTTTTGGCATACAGTTCCTCATAGTATTTTCTTACAGTATTTTGTATTTCTGTTCTGTCAGTTGTTATTTCTCCACTCTCGTTTCTAATTTTATTTATTTGAGTCCTCTCTCTTTTTTTCTTGGTGAGGCAGTTTAAAGGGTCATCGATCTTGTTTACCTTTTCAGGGCCCTGGCCGGTTGGCTCAGCGGCAGAGCGTCGGCCTGGCGTGCGGGGGACCCGGGTTCGATTCCTGGCCAGGGCACATAGAAGAAGTGCCCATTTGCTTCTCCACCCCCCCCCTTCCTCTCTGTCTCTCTCTCCCCTCCCGCAGCCAAGGCTCCATTGGAGCAAAGATGGCCCGGGTGCTGGGGATGGCTCCTTGGACTCTGCCCCAGGCGCTAGAGTGGCTCTGGTCTCGGCAGAACGACGCCCCGGAGGGGCAGAGCATCACCCCCTTGTGGGCAGAGCGTGGCCCCTGGTGGGCGTGCCGGGTGGATGCCGGTCGGGCACATGCGGGAGTCTGTCTGACTGTCTCTCCCCATTTCCAGCTTCAGAAAAATACAAAAAAAAACCCAAAAACTATCCAGTTGTTTACCTTTTCAAAGAACCAGCTCCTGGTTTCATTGATCCTCTGTATTGTTTCTTTAGCTTCTATGTCATTTTTTTCTGCTCTGATCTTTATTATTTCCTTCCTTCTACTACCTCTGAGCTTTACTTGCTGTTCTTTTTCTAGTTCTTTTAGATGCAGGGTCAAGTTGTTTATCTGAGCTTTTTCTAGCTTCTTAAGGTATGCCTGAAATGCTATGAACTTCCGTGTCAGGACTGCTTTTGCTGTGTCCCATAAATTTTGAGTTGATGTATGCTCGTTATCATTCGTTTCTTGGAAATTTTTTATTTCTTTATTGATCTCATTGTTAACCCATTCATTATTTAATAACATGCTATTTAGTTTTCAAATGTTTAAGTATTTTTCAGTTTTTCTGTTGTGGTTGATTTCTAGTTTCATCCCATTTAAATCAGAGAAAGTGCTCGATATGATTTCAATCTTCTTAAATTTGTTGAGACTGCTTTTGTGCCCTAACATTTGGTCTATCCTAGAGAATGTACCATGAGCACTTGAAAAGAATGTATATTCCGCTGCTTTAGGGTGAAAGGATCTGAAGATAGCTATTAAATCGAGTTGATCTTGTATGGTTTTTAAGTCTTCTGTGTCTTTGTTAGTTTTCTTTTCTTGAGGATCTATCTAGTAATGTTAGTGTGGTATTGAAACCCCCTACTGTTATAGTATTGCTGTTGATCTCGCCCTTTAAATCCATCAAAGACTGTTTTATATATTTAGATGCTACTATATTAGGTGCGTAGATATTTATAACAGTTATATCTTCCTGTTGGATTGCTTCCTTTATCATTATGTAGTGACCTTCTTTATCTCTTACTATAGCCTTTGTTTTAAAGTCCATTTTGTCTGATATAAGTATCGCTATCCCAGCTTTTTTTCATTTTCATTTGCGTAAAATATTTTTTCCATCCTTTTATCTTCAGTCTATGTTCATCTTTTGTTTTAAGGTGTGTCTCTTGTAGACAGTATATGTATGGGTCCTGTTTTCTTATCCACGCAGCTACCCTATGTCTTTTTATTGGATCATTTAATCCATTTACATTTAAGGTTATTGTTGATATGTAGTTTATTGCCATTTTATTTTTAAAAACTGTATTCCTCTTTTGCTATATTCTTTTTCTCCTTTGTCTGCTTACAACAGGCCCCTTAGCATTTCTTACAGCATTGGTTTGGTTGTAGTGAATTCCTTGAGTTTTTTTGTCTGAAAAGCTTTTTATTCTCCTTCACTTTTAAATGATAGCCTTGCTGGATAAAGTAGTCTTGGTTGTAGGCTCTTGTTCTGCATTACTTTGAATATTCCTTGCCATTCCCTTCTGGCCTCAAGTGTTTCTGTTGAGAAGTTGGAAGTCATCCTTATTGGGGCTACTTTGTAGGTGATAGTCTTTTCTTCTCTAGCAGCTTTTAAGATTTTCTCTTTATCACTTAGCTTTGGTATTTTAATTATGATGTGTCTTGGTGTAGATTTTTTTGGGTTTCTCTTTAATAGAGTTCTCTGTGCTTCTTGAACTTGTGAGATGTTTTCCTACCTTAATTGAGGGAAGTTTTCAGCTATGATATGTTTGAACAAAGTCTCTGTCCCTTGTTGTTTCTCTTCATCTTCAGGAACTCCTATGATGCGGATGTTATTTCTTGCCATGTTGTTACAGAGCTCTCTTAGTTTCCTCAAACTTTTGAGTCTCTTTTCTTTTCTCTGCTCTGCTTCTGTGCCTTCTTTTATCTTGTCCTCTAACTCACTGATTTGATTCTCAGATTCATCCATCCTGCTTTTTATTCCTTCCATTGTATTCTTTATTTCTGATATTGTATTTGTCATTTCTGACTGATTCATTTTTATTATTTCAATGTCCTTTTTTATATTTGCTATCTCTTTATTTAGGTGTGTGTAGTGACCATCTATTGTTGTTCTAATATCTTTGAGCATCCTAATAATTGTTATTTTAAACTCTGCATCTGGTAATTTGGTTATATCTGACTCATGCAGGTCCTTTTCTGGTGATTTCTCTTGATTCATTTGTGTTGCATTTTTCTGCCTTCTTATTTTGTCTGTGTAAAAGAAGGTTTTGGCCACTTGAGTTTTCTGGGTGTGACCTCTGTGTTCCCTAGGTGTGGCCTGTCTGCAGGCCCGCCACCACCTCTGCTGTTGCTGCCTATGGTGTTCGGGTATGGGCATTGCCAGTGCCTGCCCACTGGGGCTATTGCTGTGGTTTCTGCCTCTCCTTCACGGAAGTGGCTGTGATTACGTGCTCAGGTGTAAAAGCCTTTGTGGCCTTGGCCTTTACCCTGTCCCCGCAGGTGGCATTATGCTTGGCCCTGAGGGCAGCAGTGAGCACCTTTGCTCAGCTGCGGATCTTCTCCTGATTCCAGGCTTATGCCCCACCCCTGCAGGAGGAGCCTGCTTGTGGGAGGGCTGCAAGCCTTGGCTCCACAAGGTGGGCAGGACTGTGTGCCCACGCTCAGTAGCAGGACTTTGCCTGTTCTGGGCTTTTGGCTCCACCCCTGTGGGAGGAGCCAGCTCCCAAGTCAGGCCTCAAGCCTCTGTTCCACAGGCGGGGCAAGGCTGTCCTCCTGTGCCCTTGCTCAAGGGTGGGTCTCCACCCCTTCCAGGCTTCTCGCCCTTCCCCCCCCCCCACAGGCTGGATTGCAGGTGGCCCGCAGCTTGGCTTGACCACTTTTGCATGTCCCCTCCTCCCCAGCTGGGTAAGACCGAGTTCACACCTGGGCCTCAGTGGTGGCCAGCCGGCTTCCACCCTTGCCGACAGAACCATGCGTCCACATCCCACTGCCGCCCACCCTTAGGCGAGCCCTCAGCTGTGTTGGTGGGGGCGCTGCAGCTCAGACCCTAAGACTCACTACTATAGTCCTGAAAGCTCCCTCCTTCTAAGTGACTCTGCTCTGAGTGCCACAGAGGAGATTGTTTGGCTGGTGTCCTGCTTCCCTTTGCTGGTATTGCTGTTTCCAGGGGAAATATTCACTTAAGATTTGGGGAGTGACTCGTCCCAGGGGTTAGGGTGGCTGTCTCTCAAAATGGTGTAAAATTAGTCCAAAAGATTGGATTAAAATTTCAACTCTCACACTTACTAGATAGATGTGTGACCTTATCATACTTTATTTACTTTATGTACTTATCTGGAAATGGTATTTGTACTGGAATTTTAAAATCATTTTTTAATTTTTCTATTTTGAAATGACTTAGAATTACAGGTAAGTCACAAAGGTAATAGATACTATATGCTTGACCCTGAGGCCAAGCAGTCTCTTCTATTCAGTCTCTTCTAATGCTTACATCTCACATAACTGCTGTGTTTATCGAAAGTAAGACATTACACAGGTGCAATGCTATTAATTAACCTACACGTTTTATATAGATTTTACCCATTTTCCACTATTGTACACTTTCTGATTCAACATTCATCTCGGTTCCCAGGCTGCATTTAGCTTTCAAGTTTCCTTAATTTCCTCCAATCTATAACAATTCTAAAATCTTTGTTTGTCCTTTGTGACCTTGATACTTTTAAGAGCATTAACCAGATATTTTGCAGAATATCAATCCCTAGGGAGTGTCTAATGTTGTCTCTAGTTATGTTAAAGCCATTCCTTGTAAATAGAGTGCCATAAATGTTTGCTCTTCTTTTTTTTTAAGAATTACTACTATTATTTTAATATATAAACTTGCACATATAAGGTTTTACATACACATTGGGTTTATCGTTTATTTTTTTGTTAAATTTTAAAATTTCATTAGAAAATTAACTTTAACAGGCTGACATTGATGAATTAGAGTAGATAGTTTTCAAGTTAACATTTCTAGAACATTTGAATTGTTTATTATGTTGTACACCCATCACCAAAGGTCAAATCATTTTCCATCACCTTATATTTGTGCCTCTTTACACCTTTCCCCACACTGCCTTTTCCCTCTTTATTGACTCAAGTCTCCTTACCCCATGTTCCCCTCCCCCTGGTAACCACTTCACTTTTATCTATGTCCATAAGTCCCTGTTTTATAATGCACGTATGTGTGAAATCAAACAGTTCTTTATTTTGATCATTAAAAAATAATTTTATTAATTTTTAATTTATTGTGTTTATATAGATTCAAGTGTCTCACTAAATATAACTCCCTCACCTATCACTCCTGTGTCTCTTTTTTATACCCCCTTTGCTCCTCTCCCCCTAATTCCCTCCCCCTTTCCTGCTAGGATTTGCTGTCCTGTTATCTATATCTCTCTGTTATGTATATATAGTTTTACTAATCCCTTTACCTTCTCTGAACCCATCCTCTCATCCCCCCTTCCTTCTGACAGCTGTCCCTCTGGTCCCATGACCCCACCTCTGCTTCTATTCTGTTTCTCAGTTCACTTTCTTCATTAGATTCCACATATATGTGAGATCATAAAATATTTTTCTTTCTCTGCTTGGCTTATTTCACTTAGCATAATAACCTCCAGGTCCATCCATGCTGTCACAAAAGGTAAGATTTCCTTTTTTTTCATGTTAGCAGCAAAAATGATAATTTTTCTTCTTTTCCAATTAGGCTGCCTTTTATTTTTTCTTCTAGTCTGATTGCTGTGGCTAGGACTTCCAGAACTATGTTGAATAAGAGTGGTGAAAGGGGGCACCCCTGCCTTGTTCCTGATCTTAAGGGGTTTGCTTTTAATTTTTGCCCATTGAGTATGATGTTAGCCATGGGTTTTTAATAGATCGCCTTTATCATGTTGAGGTATGTTCCCTGTATTCCCACTTTGCTGAGAGTTTTGATCATAAATAAATGCTAGATTTTATCAAATGCTTTTTCTGCATCTATTGATATTATCATGTGATTTTTCTCCTTCCTTTTGTCTGTGATGAATCACATTGATTGATTTGTGAATAGTGTACCAGCTTTTCCCCCCTAGAATAAATCCCATTTGATCATGATGTATGATTTTTTTTTTATGTATTGCTGGATCCGGTTTGCTAATATTTTGTTGAGAATTTTAGCATCTAAGTTCATCAGGGATATTGGAGTATAGTTTTCTTTCTTTGTAGTGTCTTTACCTGGTTTTGGAATGAAGAAAATGCTTGCCTCATAAAGGAGCTTGGAAGTCTTCCCTCCTATTTAACATTTTGAAATAGCTTGAGAAGGATAGGTGATAGTTCTTCTTTGAATATTTGATAAAATTCGCCTGTGAAGCCATCTGGTCCAGGACTTCTATTTGTTGGGCCTTTTTTGATAACTTTCTATTTCATTTGTTGTAATCAGTCTGTTTAGGTTTTCTGAGTCTTTCAGATTGAGTTTTGGAAGATTATATGTTTCTAGGAATTCATCCATTTTGCCTAGGTATTCCAATTTCTTGGCATACAGATCTTCATAGTGTTTTTTTACAATCCTTTATATTTCTGTGGTGTCAATTGATATTTGAGCTTTTTCTTGTCTTTAAGATATGCCTGTAATGCTATAAACTTCCCTCTCAGGACTGCTTTGGCTTTGTCCCATAAATTTTGAGTTGTTCATTTTCATTTGTTTCAAGGAAATTTTTTATTTCTTCCTTGATTTTGTTGTCAACCCATTCATTACTTAATAACATGCTATTTAGCCTCCAAGTGTTTGATTTTTTTTTCAATTTTTCTATTGTAATTGATTTCTAGTTTCATGCCATTGTGATCAGAGAAGATGCTTGATATGATTTCAATCTTCTTAAATTTATTGAGACTCGTTTTGTGTCCTATCATGTGGTTTATCTTAGAGATTGTACCATGAGCACTTGAAAAGAATGTATATTCTGCTGTTTTGGGGTGAAAGGTTCTGCAGATATCTCTTAAATCCAATTGATCTAGTGTATCATTTAAGGCTGCTGTTTCTTTGTTAATTTTCTTTCTTGAGGATCTATCGATTGATGTTAGTGGGGTATTGGAATCCCCTACTATTATAGTATTGCTGTTGATCTCACCCTTTATATCCATCAAAATGCTTTATATATTTAGGTGCTCCTATATTAGGTGCACAGATATTTACAATGGTTATATACTCTTGTTGGATTGCTTCCGTTATCATTATGTGGTCACCTTCTTTATCCTTACTATAACCTTTGTTTTAAGGTCTATTTTGTCAGATAATAGTATTGTTACCCCAGCTTTATTTCATTCCATTTGCATGAAATACTTTTTTCCATCCCTTCACTTTCAGTCTCTAGATATCTTTTGTTCTGAGGACAACATATGTATGTTCTTGTAGACAGCATATGTATGGGTCCTGTTTTCTTATCCACGCAGCTACCCTGTGTCTCTTTTTTTTTTTTTTTTTTTTTGTATTTTTCCAAAGCTGGAAACAGGGAGGCAGTCAGACAGACTCCCACATGCGCCCGACCAGGATCCACCCAGCATGCCCACCAGGGGGCGATGCTCTGCCCATCTTGGGGCGTTACTCTGAGCCGCAATCAGAGCCATTCTAGCACCTGAGGCAGAGGCCACAGAGCCATCCTCAGCGCCCAGGCAAACTTTGCTTCAGTGGAGCCTTGGCTGCAGGAAGGGAAGAAAGAGACAGAGAGGAAGGAGGGGGGAGGGGTGGAGAAGCAGATGGACACTTCTCCTGTGTGCCCCAGCTGGGAATCAAACCCAGGACTCCTGCACACCAGGCCGATGCTCTACCACTGAGCCAACCAGCCAGGGCCTACCCTGTGTCTTTTGATTGAAGCATTTAAACCATTTACATTTAAGGTTATTATTAAGGTGACTAATTTTTTTTACAATGAAAAGGAGGACAAAAATAAATTGAAGAAAACAATATTATAAATAAAAATAACATTGTATTCATTGCAACAATAATACACTATAATATGATAAATGCATAATGTTTGTAATATTTTATATTGTAATTATGCTTACATGCCTATTAATTTTTAATAATAATTTTAAGAAAAAATACTCATTTAGATACAAATAAATCACATCACACACAATGGATTGACTCTGCATTGATCAAATACGGACATTTTCAGATTAGTCTTCCAATATCAAAAAGGAGGACATGTAGGAAGATACTTTTCAAGGGAGGACTGAACTTAAAAAAGAACTGTCCTCCCTAAAGGAGGACAATTGGTCACCTTATTATTATTGATATTTAGTTATTTATTGCCATTTTATTTTTTTAATCTACAATCCTCTTTTTCTCAAATTTTTTTTTTTTTTTTACTTTGCTCTTTTTATAGCAGGCCCCTTAACATTTCTTGCAGTACTGGTTTGGTTGTAATGAATTCCTTCAGTTGTGTTTTTTTTGTCTGGGAAGCTTTATATTTCTTCTGCTTTATATTTCTCCTTCAATTTTAAATGATAGCCTTGCTAGATAAAGAAGTCTTGGTTGTAGGTTTGTGTTTTACATCACTTTGTATATTTCTTGCCAATCCCTTCTGGCCTCAAGTGTTTCTGTTGAGAAGTCAAATGTCATCCTTATGGGGGCTCCTTCATAGGTAATTAACTGCTTTTTTTTTTTTTTTGCAACTCTTAGTATTCTTTCTTTGTCTCTTAACTTTGACACTTTGATTATGATGTGTCTTGCTGTAGGCATCTTTGGGTTCCTATTTAATGGAACTCTCTGTGCTTCTTGAACTTGTGTGACTTGTTCCTTCATCAATTTAGGGATGTTTTCAGCTATGATTTCTTTAAACAGTTCTCTATTTCTTGTTTGTTCTCTTCTCCTTCAGGAATCCTTATGATGTGGATGTTGTTTCTCTTCATGTTGTCACAGAACTCTCTTAGAGTTTCCTCAGACCTTTTTTTTTTTTTTTTGTATTTTTCTGAAGTTGGAAACAGGGAGGCAGTCAGACAGACTCCCGCATGCGCCCGACCAGGATCCACCTGGCATGCCCACCAGGGGGCGATGCTCTGCCCATCTGGGGCACTGCTCTGTTGCATCCAGAGCCATTCTAGCACCTGAGGCAGAGTCCATAGAGCCATCCTCAGCGCCTGAGCCAACTTTGCTCCAATGGAGCCTTGGCTGCGGGAGGAGAAGAGAGAGACAGAGAGGAAGAAGAGGAGGAGGGGTGGAGAAGCAGATGGGTGCTTCTGTGTGCCCTGGCCGGGAATCAAACCTGGGACTCCTGCATGCCAAGCCAATGCTCTACCACTGAGCTAACCAGCCAGGGCCTACTTGGACTTTTTGAGCCTCTTTTCTTTTTGTTGCTCTGCTTCCGTGCTTTCATTTATCTTGTTCTCTAAGTCACTGATTTGATCCTCTGCTTCATCGAACCTGCTAATCATTTCTTCTAGTGCAGTCCTCATTTCTGATATTGTATTTGTCATTTCAGACTAGTTCTTTTTTATGATTTCAATTTTATTTTTGATGCTTCCTATCTCTTTACTGAGGTGCTCATTATGTCTATCCATTGTTGCTCTAAGATCCTTGAGCATACTAAAAATCATTGTTTTAAACTCTGCATTTGGTACTTTGGTTACTTCCGTCTCATTTAGTTCTTTTCCTGGGGATTTCTATTGTTGATTCATTTGGGTCTTGTTTCTCTGTCTTCTAATTTCGTCTGTGTATTAGGTAGCACTGTCTGACTTTGAAATTTTTGTGTGGTCTTTATGAATAAGATGAGCTTGGTGGTACTGTCCTCCAGGCCACTTGTTTTTCTTGTTCAGGAATACTCCTTGAGGGTACTATTTTCCCTCTTGTTGTATGTGAGTATTAGATACAGTTGGTCCTTTCATAGATATGGTTATCCTTTTAGGCTGGCTGGATCTAAGGATCAACCTTGAATATGTGTATTACACACTGTGCAATATCTGTCCTATTGGGTGTATTTATGCTTCATAGTGTCTGGTGCCTGTTAGACTCCACCTGTGGGTGTGCTGCTTGTGTAGGTAGTTAAGTCTAGGGTTGGTGCTCTCTGCCACCCACTACCAGTAGTGTTAGCTCTAGTTCTTCTTGGGTTGGCATTATCTGTTGTTTGTAACCTGCTGCAGGCTCAGAGTCTGCAGCTAATGCACTTTTTGCTGTTTGTGTCTGTGTTTTCTGTGTCTGGGTACTGTGGGAGGGACCAACCTTTGTATAAGGATCAGCTTTCTCCTGCTTAGAGATGACAACAGCTGTGTAAAAGCCCAGAGCTCTGTAAGATTTGTCTCCACTTTTCAGCTGCTCCTCCTCCTCTTGTAGCTGTCTGGTCTTCCCACAGAGTCTTCTGTAGTAAGACTTGTAGTGTGGGCTCAGATTGGCCTCCCCCAACCAACCCTTCTACACATCTCAAGCTTGGTGGTTTAGGGGAGCTGAGGTTTTGAATACAATATGTGTGGGACCCCTGCTTCAGGAGTCTCTTGGTCAGGATCTCAGTACAGGGAATATGGCCCCTACTCCAGAGCTTGATCTCTCAGCCACTGCTGGATACTCAAATTTTATTTCTTCTCAACAATGTGAGCAGTAGGTTCAGACTGAGTGTGGCTGACAGTCCCCTCTGCAGAAGTTCTTTCAGCTGGTGAGACCCCGGTCTCAGGGAGGAAGACTGAGAGAGTCCTCTCCTGCGGCTGACTGTGCCCCTCCTGAAGGTGGCTAAGCCCCTCAACCAGATCCAACAATAGACTCAAAGGGACCCACACTTTAAATGTTCATGCTCTAAGCCTCTCTCCCTCCCCCCTGTGGAATATAGCCAAGCACAGGACAGAATATCCAGTGCCCAGGCCAGCTGACTGTGAAGCTCCACCCTATCCAATGCATATGAGCCTCTGTATCAGTTCTGATCACAGAGAGTGGAACTTGCCTCAGCTGGGCCTGGTGTGAGGAGCTTTTCCTTAGGATACTACTCTAGCAAGGGTTGTTAGGTCCTGAACTGATGTTTTCCGCAGTTGGGCCCCTGGATGTGCCAGCCCTGGGCCTCCCAAGCAGGAACCCAGCACAGAGCAGTGGGGACACTGCCTGTTACTGGCCCTCGGCAACCTTCTTGGAGCTACAAGCAATTCAGAGTTTCTGGCTGCCTCTGGTAGGCCCAGGTGCACATGGAAATACCAAGCTGCACTCCCAGGCTGGCTTTTACCCACTCTGGTCCTGGGGGAAAGTCTGCTCAAATGGCCAAGTTTCCCTGAGTCCTATCTCCTGCAGCCTGTCTGCTGGCTGCTTGTTGGGCTCAGCTGCTGAAAAAAACCTCTGCTAGCCTGCGGCAATTCAACGATTCAGAAGGGTGGTGGGTGTGGCTCTACCCCTTGGACCCAGGTATTAGTCTGTCCAGACTTTTTACAGACCTCAGTAGGGTGTGGCCCCAGGGATCTGGTCAGTGTGATCTCTGAGACCCAGGCATGTGGCCTTCCTGCCCACAATTTCAGTTGAGTCTCTCGTGATGTGGAAGCACCAGTCATAGACTCAGGAGAGTGTGAGGGGAGCTCTAGTCTCAACACCAGAAAACTGAGTCACTGACCTGTTCCTGGCCTCTCAGAATGACCCATCACCATGACTGGGGTAGGAGAGACTCCAGAGGGCAGAGCAGGTGCTTTTTTCCCAGGCTGATACCACTCAGAGAAGACTGCTCCACCCAAGAAGATGGTGACTACAGTACAAAAGAATGATTCAGCACAGCAGTTCCAGTGGCCGTCCCCCACAGTGTCTTTCCCTGGGCCTCCAACTGTAACTCCAGTCCTCTCAGCTCTCCCCGCCAAAGCCCCGGGTAAGTTGCTGTGAACAAGTTTTCTGCGTGGGCCCTTTAAAACGAAGTCTGCATCTAAAAGCTGTGTCTCTTTCTTGCAGATGGCTCTTTTCACAGCTAAATGCTGTCTGGGTGCCTCTTCTAGGCTCTGGGGCTCTAGGCTGGGGCTCTGGGCCCAGGGCTGAGGACCCACACCTCTCAGAGCAACCCACCCAGCTGGAGCATCCACTGGGGCTGCTGCTCACTCCTGGGAGCGGGGCAGCCCTTTTTATGTCTCTGCACTTCCTACCAGTTTCGGTGTGGATTCTTCATTGATCCTTGGTTATAGACTCCTCTTAGTTTTGTCCAAAGTTGGTTTTTCAAGATGATTGTTTTTAAATTAAGTTGTAATCCAATTTGGTCCTGGGAAGTGTCAGTTGGAATGTTTGCTTACTCCATCACATCTTTCTTCTCCCCTGTTTCTTCTTCTAACTGTATCGCATCAAGCTGTACATGATGTTGATATATTATTCAGTAACAGTGGTTTCTCCATAGTAAAGTTACTGTTTTTCCTCTCTGTAATTAATAAAGATCTTGCAGGAGATACATTGAGACTATCCAAATATCTAGTTTCTTCTTAAACGTTCACCCACTATTTTTATCATCCATTTGTAGATTTTACCTGCATCAGTACTGTATTATTATAATAGTGAATTTCTAGTTGATGGAGTTGTTCAGTGGTTTACACAGGTTAAATAATGAAAGCAAGGAAATGCACAACACATGTTAACTATGTGTATTATATTAATGAATATCAATAATGGCTATTACTTGTTGAGAATTTACTACATGCTAGTTACTATCCTACGTATTTTATAAATATTACCCTGTTTAATCATCACAATAGCTGTATGAAGAAGGCGTAAGTGGTATCCAAATTTGACAGAGGAATAAAATGAAGTACAGACTAGTTAAGCAACAAAACTAAGGAAAGTATTTTAGCCACTAAAATGAGAGAACATTTGTTGGGAATATTCTATGCATTCTGAATCTTGTAACAAAGGGCATTGACAAAAACACATCATTTCTGTTATTCTTGCCAAAAATGTATATCTTAACATAATCATGAGAAAATGTCAAACTAAAATTGAGGACAGTCTGAAACAAAAAATTGATGAGCACTCTTCAAAAGACACAAATAACCCTTTTTACAACCCTGCCCCATCCAGGATCCTATACTTGTTTTTAATTAAGCAAAGTCAACATAAGCATGAAGGCAAACAAGGGGAGATATGTCTGCCTTTACAGCTTTGAGCAAAACACCTAAGTAAGATTACTAAGCAGGCAAACTATTTACACATTGAAATTAGTAAAACAATTTGATTTTGAGAAACAAGTTAGAAATTTCAAAAGGTAGATTTAATGTAAAAAAAATTTCTCAGACAATACATACCTTGCTTAGAATGGCTGATGGACTTAAGAGATAAGTGAGTGTGATAATCATAGGAATCTTGGTTAAAGACAGATTTTCACAGTCTCTGACTTCCAGTCTATCCACATGGGTTGGCGGCAGTGAGGGTTAAGGATAAAGGACATGTGTGTTTCATAATTCTGGGTAATAAGAGTACTTATAATTTTCTGATTTAGGCTGTATTAAAAATGCCCCTAAGTCAAAATGGCTACATTAGGATGCTTGAATCAAGATTCATTTGCTCAAGTTCATCATTTCCCCTTATCACTCACTTTTGCAATGCTACCAGCTTCTACTCTCTCTACTTCATTGCTCTTCTAAAATTTTAGGTTCTTGGGAAGACTGTGACCCTAAATGAATTGATGCTGTATTTGGCAGAACTCTGTTTTGTGTCAGTGGAACTGTACACATTGGATGTCATGCAATAAAAGACAAATGGGAGATGAAAAGAGAGTGTAATCTCCCAAGGAGCCTCAGAGCTTTATTTTTTTACTTTTAATTCTTAGGACAGAAAAGTCCTAATCTGAAATAAGTCACATAAGAGAGAAAGAGAGAAAGAAATGACTGATTAAATTATATAAATCTCAGTTTATGGATACTGAAATACCATAAGTATTTGATTTCTTTATATGACTTTAAAGCTGATAGAACCTCATTTGGTGGAGTGATGAGATGTTCAATCTCAGCTATTGGGTTGCAGGACTCCAAGTACTTGCTAACATTCAAGAACTTTTGTAAAAACAAAGGAGGTCACTAGTCACTGGACTTCTCGGTGTCATTAAGAGTGTCATTCATTGTCCTAATCTTCATGCTGTTTTTCTATCTAGGGACTTTCCAGATCCTGGGTTTTAACTGAACTGTGACTCTTTGGAAGACCTGATCACTACTGTGATTACAGCAGAGTCTCTTGGGAAGCACCATGTACACAGTATAACTATCTTTTCTAATGTCTCAGTTTGTATCCATACTCTCTCTCTCTCTCTCCCGTCATCATGCTCTTACTCTTCCGTCCCTGGCAAGTACTCAGCTTCCACTTAAATGCTGAAAAAGTTCCCATGGCATGAAAATACATATAGTTCTATTGTCCTGCTTGGTGTAAAACAGCAGAGAGAAAAACAAACAAACCAAAGAAACTCAAACTCAACAAATTTCTTAAAATTATCTTGCCATAGTTTCTTGGAAAGATAAAGAAAAATTAAAGATGTTCCTAAAATTCTTATCATTGGAGAACTGAGATATGTTTGTATCAGCTGAAGGATTCTGGGAAAACTGCCGCATATCTGGTTTGGGCAAGAACTGTTGCTATTTTTTTTATGGTAGATAAAAATATTGTTATTATTTTTTTTTATTTTGCTTCACTGAATTGTAGATGTTAGTAATTATGAACATGACTTCTCTCCCTTAGTATTCTGTAATTTTCTTTTTTATTATTAATTTTTAAAATAAATATATTATTCATTTTACTGGGGTAGGGTGACATTGAAAAATCAGGGTACAGCCCTGGCCGGTTGGCTCAGCGGTAGAGCGTCGGCCTGGCGTGCGGGGGACCTGGGTTCGATTCCCGGCCAGGGCACATAGGAGAAGCGCCCATTTGCTTCTCCAACCCCCCCTCCTTCCTCTCTGTCTCTCTCTTCCCCTCCCACAGCCGAAGCTCCATTGGAGCAAGGATGGCCCGGGCGCTGGGGATGGCTCCTTGGCCGCTGCCCCAGGTGCTAGAGTGGCTCTAGTCGCAGCAGAGCGACCCCTGGAGGGGCAGAGCATCGCCCCCTGGTGGGCAGAGCGTCGCCCCTGGTGGGCGTGCCAGGTGGATCCCGGTCGGGCGCATGTGGGAGTCTGTCTGACTGTCTCTCCCCGTTTCCAGCTTCAGAAAAAAAAAAAAGAAAGAAAAATCAGGGTACATATGTTCAGAGAAAACATCTCCAGGTTATTTTGACATTTGATTATGTTGCTTACCCATCACTCAAAGTCAAATTGTCTTCCATCACATTCTATCTAGTTTTCTTTGTACCCCTCCCTCTTCACCTCGCCCCCCTCCCGTAACCACCACTCTTTTGTCCATGTCCCTGAGTCTCATTTTTATTTCTGACCTATGTATGGGATTATATAGTTCTTAGTTTTTTCTGATTTACTTATTTCGCACAGTATAAAGATATCAAGGTCCATCCATGTTGTTGTAATTGATCCAATGTCATCATTTCTTATGGCTGAGTAGTATTCCATAGTATATATGTACCAAAGCTTTTTAATCTACTCGTCCACTGACGGACACTTGGGCTGTTTCCAGATCTTTGCGATTGTGAACAATGCTGCCATAAACATGGGGGTGCATTTCTCCTTTTGAAAAAGTGCTATGGGGTTCTTAGGGTATATTCCTAAAACTGGGATAGCTGGATCAAAAGGCAGTTCAATTTTTAGTTTATTGAGGAATCTCCATACAGTTTCCCACAGTGGCGGCACCAGTCTGCATTCCCACCAACAGTGCAGGAGGGTTCCATTTTCTCCACATCCTCACCAGCACTTATTCTGTGTTGTTTTGTTGATGAGCGCCATTCTGACTGGTGTGAGGTGATATGCCTATTTGCCATTTGTATGTCCTCTTTGGAGAAGTGTCTATTCATTTATTTTGCCCATTTTTTTATTGTATTGTTTATCTTCCTGGTATTGAGTTTTACAAGTTCTTTATAAATTTTGGTTATTAACCTCTTATCAGACGTATTGTCAAATATGTTCTCCCATTGTGTAGTTTGTCTTTTTATTCTGTTCTTATTGTCTTTAGCTGCATAAAAGCTTATTAGTTTGATGTAGTCCCATTTGTTTATCTTATCATTTATTTCACTTACCCGTGGAAATAAATCGGCAAATATATTGCTGCGAGAGATGTCAGAGAGCTTACTGCCTATGTTTTCTTCTAAGATGCTTATGGTTTTACAGGCTTACTTTTTAGTCTTTTATCCATTTTGAGTTTATTTTTGTGACTGGTGTAAGTTGGTGGTCTAGTTTAAATTTTGCAGGTATCCTAGTTTAAATTGGAAGATACCAAATTTTCCCAACACCATTTATTAAAGAGGCTGTCTCTACTCCATTGTATGCTCTTACCTTCTTTGTAAATATCAGTTGTCCAGAAAGGTGTGGGTTTATTTCTCAGTTCCCTGTTCTGTCCCACTGATCTATTTCTGGACTTTCTATTCTGTTACATTGGTCTGAATGTCTATTTTTCTGCCAATACCATGCTGTTTTGATTGTCTTGGCTCTATAATATAGTTTGAAGTCAGGTTTTGTAATGCCCTCAGCTTCATTCTTTTTCCTTAGGGTTGCTTTGGCTATTTGGGGTTTTTTATAGTTCCATATAAATCTGATAATTTTTTGTTCCTTTTCTTTAAAAGATGTCTTTGAAATTTTGATGGGAATTGCATTAAATTTATATTGCTTTGGGTAATATGGCCATTTTGATTATATTTATTCTTCCTATCCAAGAACAAGGAATATTTTTCCATCTCATTGTATCTTTTTTTATTTCCCTTAACAATGCTTTGTAGATTTTGTTATATAGCTCCTTTACATTCTTTGATATGTTTATTCCTAGGTATTTTTTTGTTGTTGTTGAAATTGTGAAGGAGATTATTTTTTTGAGTTTTTTTTTAACATTATTTATTTATTCATTTTAGAGAGGAGAGAGAGAGAAAGAGAGAGAGAGAGAGAAGGGAGGAGCAGAAAGCATCAACTCCCATATGTGCCTTGACCAGGCAAGCCCACGATTTTGAATCAGCACCCTCAGCGTTCCAGGTTGAAGATTTTTCCACTGTGCCACCACAGGTCAGGCCGAGTTTGTTTTCTAATGTTTCATTGTTGGCGTATAGAAAGGCTATGGACTTTTGTATATTAATTTGGTATCCTGCAACCTTACTGTATTGGCTCATTTTTTCTAGTATCCTTTTTGTGTAGTCTTTGGGGTTTTTGATGTATAGGATCATATCATCTGCAAAAAGTGATATCTTCTTCTCTTTTGATATGGATGCCTTTTATTTCTTTATCTTGTCTGATTGCTCTAGCTAGAACTTCTAGAATCATGTTAAATAAGAGTGGAGAGCATGGACAACCCTGTCTTGTTTCTGATTTAAGGAGGAAAGTCTTCAGTTTTATGCCATTAAATATGATGTTAGCTGATGGTTTATCATATATAGCCTTTATCATATTGAGATATTTTCCTTCTATACCCATTTTGTTGAGTGTCTTAAACATAAAGTTGTGTTGTATTTTATTGTATGCCTTTTCTGCATCTATTGATAAGATCATGTGGTTTTTGTTCTTTGTTTTGTTGATATAGTGTAGTACGTTAACCATTTTACGTATGTTGTTGAACCATCCTTGAGATTCTGGGATGAATCCCACTTGATCATGATGTATTATTTTTTTAATATGTTGTTGTATTCAATTTTGCTAGTATTTTTTTTTTAGTATTTTAGCATCTGTATTCATTAGAGATATTGGTCTGTAGTTTTTTGTGTGTGTGTGCCATCCTTGCCAGGTCTCAGTATGAGGGTTATGTTAGCCCCATAAAACGTGTTTGGAAGTGTTGCTTCTTCAATTTTTTGGAAGACTTTGAATAGAATATGAATGAAGTCTTCTTTGAATGTTTGATAGAATTCACTAGTATAACCGTCTGGGCCTGGACTTTTATTTTTGGGGAGGTTTTTAATAGTTTTTTCTATTTCCTCCCTGCTAATTGGTCTGTTTAGGCTTTCTGCTTATTCATGACTCAGTCTAGGAAGCTTGTATTGTTCTAGGAATTTATCCATTTCTTCTAGATTGTTGAATTTGGTAGCATGTAGTTTTTCATAGTATTCTACAATAATTCTTTGTATATCTATGATGTCTGTGGTGATTTCTCCTTTCATTTTGGATTTTGTTTATATGAATCCTTTCTCTTTTTTCCTTGGTAAGTCTTGCCAAGGGTTTGTCAATTTTGTTGATCTTTTCAAAGAACCATCTCCTTGTTTTATTAATTTTTTCTATAGTTTTTCCATTCTCTATTTCATTTATTTCTGCTCTGATTTTTATTATTTCCTTTCTTCAGCTGGTTTTGGGTCATCTTTGTTCTTATTTTTCTAGTTCCTTAAGGTGTGAAGTTAAGTGGTTCACTTGGATTTTTCCCCTCTTTTTTGCAGTTGAATTCTAGTTTCAAGGCTTTATAATCAGAAAATATTCTTGGTACAATTTCAATTTTTCTGAATTTTCTGATGTTATTTTTGTGGCCCAACATATGGTCAATTCTTGAGAATGTTCCATATACACTAGAGAAAAATGTATACTCTGCGCTTTGGGGTGAAATGTCCTGTAGATGTCTATCATATCCAGTTGCTCTAGTGTTCCATTTAAGGCCAATATATCTTTATTGATTTTCAGTTTGGATGAGCAATCTAGAGCCATCAGAAGTGTATGGAGGTCTCCAAGTATGATTGTATTTTTGTCAGTTTTTGTTTTTAGGTCAATAAGTAGCTGTCTTATATATTTTGGTGCTCCTTGGTTTGGTGTATATATATTAAGAATTGTTATGTCTTCTTGATTCAGTGTCCCCTTCATTATAAAATGACCATTTTTGTCTCTGATTCCTTTGCTGTCTTGTAGTCAGCATTATTAAATATGAGTATGGCTACACCTGCTTTTTTTTGGATGTTATTTGCTTGGAGTATTGTTTTTGAGCCTTTCGCATTGAATTTATTTTTATCCTTGTAGCTTAAGTGTGTTTCCTGTAGGCAGCATACAATTGGATTTTCTTTTTAAATCTATTCTGCTACTCTGTCTTTTTATTGCTGAGTTTAATCCATTTACATTTAGTGTAATTATTGACACTTGTTGATTCCCTATTGCCATTTTATAAATTGCTTTCTGTTAGTTTTGTATTTTGTTTGATTTTTCTCTTTTGTTTTTCTATATTTGTTTTTGTTTGGTTGTATTCCATACTTTTTTCCTCTGTTGCTACCTTTTTAAAGTCATGTGCTTGTGTGGTGGTTTTTTCAAGGGTGGTTACCATTAAGTAATGAAAAGGGTACCTACCATGTTCATTGTAGTACCCTATCTTATGAGTGTTTCTGCACTCCATCGTCCTTTGCTACTGTTAATCTCTTTTTTTGTTGTTGTTGTCACAGTTTAAATTTAGTTTTATTGTGTTCTTGGTGGAGCTTTTACTTGTGGTTTTGTTTTGTTTTGTTCTTGTATCTGGTTGGAAAACCCCCTTTAGTATTTCCTGGAGTGGGGGTTTTCTGATGATAAATTCCCTCATATTTTTTGTATCTGTGAATGTATTTATTTCTTTTTTGTATTTGAAGTATAGCTTTGATGGGTATAATATTCTTGGCTGAAAGTTCCTCTCTTTCATTACTTTAAATTTTGGGTTCCACTCTCTTCTAGCTTATAGAGTATCTGCTCAGAAATCCGATGATAATCTAATAGGCCTTCCTTTATATGTCGTAATCTATTCCCTGGCTGCCTTGAGAATTTTTTCTTTGTTGTTGGTTTGTTCCAATTTCATTATGATGTGTTTGGAGTATGTTTGTTGGGGTTAAGAAATCCCAGAGTTCTGTTTGCTTCTTGAATTTGAGGCTTTAGTTCTTTCCACAGGCTTGGGAAGTTCTCATCTATTATTTGTTTGAATATGTTCTCCATTCCATTTTCTCTCTCTTCTCCTTCTGATATACCTACTATTCTTATTTTAGTCTTTTTGATGGAGTCAGACAATTCCTGTAGGGCTTTCTCATTTTTTCAAATTTTTGAGTCTCTCTCTTCTTTTCTCTGTTGTGCCTCAATTTGCTTGTTGTCTATGTCACTAATCCTACCTTCTATCTGGCCTGTTCTATTAGCTAAGCTTGTTACCTCATTTTTCAGGTTATAAATTGTGTTTTTCATCTCTGTTTGATTTGTTTTTATAGTTTGAATTTGCTTGGTAACATATTCTTTGTGTTCATTGAGTTGTTTTCTGAGCTCCCTAAATTGCCTTTCTGTGTTTTCTTGTATATCTCTGAGTATTTTTAGGATTTATATTTTAAAATCTCTCATTTAGCTCCAAGGTTTCCAATAAATTAAATTTTTTCTCCATAGATTTTTTTCCCTCATTTTTCTGTGCTACATCTCTGTCTTTTGTATCCATAATATTTGATTTCCTTTTCCTTAATGGCATCTGAGGGTGGTTTTGTTGATAGCACTGAGAATTAATGAACAATAAAAAGTAAAAATAGAAAAATAAAAAAATGAAAAAAAAGAAAATTTATTATTTTTTTTCTCCTCTCTCCTCCTCTTTGAGAAAATATAATGATAAACTGTGAATTATATTGTGCTAAATTAAACAAGAACTACCTATAATGAAGGGACTGAGTTGGGAAGAAGTGATAATGGGGCAAAAAAGGAGGTAGAGACCCACAAAGTGCAAAAAAGGAAAAAATTTGTGTCAAGATTAAAATGATTGTGCTTGTAAGTGATGGTCAACTGAGAGATATAATGAGAGGGATAAGAGAGAACAGAAAAAGAAAAAAATAATTACTATTTTATTGAGTGGAGCAAAAACTAGATAGAATGGAGAGCCAGGGTTGAGGGGAATGCTAATGAGTTAAACAGCAAACTAAAAAGCACCCAAAATGCCACAAAGAAAAAATTTGAGTCCCAAATACAATAATTTGTTCGTGATTAAGGATTGAATGAAAGGAAAAGTAAAGGAGAAAAGAAGAAAATAATAGAGGGAGAAAAAAGAAAAAGGGAAAAATAAACAAAAAATAAAGAAATTAAAGAGAGAGAGTTAAGGGTTTTGGAATGTAACCTTCATAGAGAGAAAGGAAGAAGAAAAGAAAGAAAATGGAAAATGGAACACTTATGGGTAGTGTAGTTCAAGAAGAGGAATGAGTAAGACGGGCAGAGAATAAAAGGACCAAGGTGGAAGAAAAAATAATAATAAAGACAAGGAGATGAAAGAAACAAAAAAAAAAGTGGAAAAAGGCATAAAGTCTGTGGATTTTTCTTGATTTTGAGAGGTTAACTTCTTCCTTTTTCTTTCCTCTCCCTCTTCCTGGTTGGTGACTCTGTACCCCAGGCTCTGCCCCTGTGGCATGCTTAGGTAGAGATTTTCAGTTGATAAGTCTCTATGGCGATGTCATATATCATATTAGGCTTCAGTCTCATTGGTAGTCGAGGCTTGTTAGCATTTGCAGGCTCCAACAATGGGAGAGTCTGTTTTCCTGGAGCCTCTCTCCTAGTCTCTCCTTCCTGAATTAGCATGTGATGATCCAGCTATGAGGTTGCTGCTGCCTCTGCCTGAAGAGTAAGAGGCTCAAAGACCTGGCAAATCCCTACTCTATCCCCATTCAGTGCAGGGCTCTGGGTAAGGCTCTGTCAGTCAGAGCTGCCAGTGTAATCAGGCAGGGCTGAGAGCCAATTGCTCTTAATATTTCTTTCTATGAGCCTCCAGGTGTGTCCAGTACGCCTCAGCACTCTGTGGGACCACTTTCCCAGGCTTTTTGCACTTTAACCTGTTTGGGCTGGGAAAAAGATGCCCCAGTCACTGCCTGCAGAACAGGAGGTCTTAAAAGCTGCCAAGTTCCTCTTTTTAACGTATAGCCCTGAGTATGAAAGCTCTGCAATCAGAGCCACCAGCTTAATCAGGTAGGGGGGGCATGTTGACTTCTGTTCAGTTCCCCAGATATATCTAGTTAAATTTACCTTAGCATTATATGGGATTGCTTTCTGCAGGCTTCTTCCTTGTTAAAAAGCCAACAGCCTAGCCTAACTACTGCAGTGTTCTCTGAGGTTTGTTTTGGGGCAATGTGTTTTTCACCCTGTTTCGGCTGACAGGAAATTGCCCCCACCCCTATGTGCATAGCAAGAGGCACTAAAAAATATTACGCCCCTTGTCTTAGATCGCTGAACTTAGAGAGATCTTGTCAGTTACAGCCAGTAAGTGAGTTGGGAGGTGAGCAGACTGTGGGTTAAGCTAATTTCAGTGATTGGATCCTCAGATCTGCTCCAGAGACAGACTGCAAGCTGCTTGCATGCCCATCCCCCTAACGCTTTTGTATTTTTTTTTCCCAAAGATGTTAGCCTGAATGGCTGGGTGAGGCAACCCGCCTACCCAGAGAAATTCGGGTGTAGGGAAGTACACTTTCGCGCACTCCCCATGCACCACTGTTCAGGGTGCAGGGACCACACTGAGACTCTGCTCACAGCCCACACAAAGGCCTCTGACCCTGACCCTCTGTCTGGGAACATGGGCACAAACTCCCGGGGCACTAGGAGGAACCTCTCGCACACTATCTGTGCTCGCTGACCAGGATATTGGGGTAATGATTGCTGCTGCTTGCCCGTCTTTGCTGGGGTCTGGGCCAGCGTTAGCTCATGTTGGCTGAGTTCCCACAGGCACACTCTTTCCTTGGCTTGGACATCTGTGCCACAGCCTGGCTCCCTCCACACCTTTAGCCCTCTATCTCAGCTCCAAGTGAAAGCAGCTCTAGCTCAAGTTAGTGAGGAAAGGGGAGTGTTCCTTTCTCCGTCTTATTTCCTACAGGATTGATTGTATATTTAGTCAATTTTTTGCTCGATCATACTTTCATGTTCAGTGTGTGGGACTTCCAGACGCTCTAAGGATATATTTTTCTGTCACTGGTTGAAGAACTTGTTGAAATTTTGGGGAGAGTTAACAGTAGCGCTCCTCATGGCACCGTTTCTCTGACATCACTCGGATGTTTTTCTGTTCCATTGATCTATATGCTTGTACCTAATGCCAATACCATGCTGTTTTGAGTACAATGGCCTTGTAGTATAGTATAACTTGATATCAGGAACTGAGATACCTCCAGATTTATTCTTCCATTTCAAGATTGCTGAGGCTATTCGTGTTCTTTTTCGGTTCCATATAAATTTTTGGAATATGCGTTCTATATCTTTGAAGTATGTCATTGGTATTTAATTGGTATTGCATTGAATTTATAAATTGCTTTTGGTAATATAGACATTTTAATGATGTTTATTCTTCCTATCCATGAGCACAGTATATGCTTCCACTTGTTTTTATCTTCCTTTATTTGTGTTATCAATGTTTTATAATTTTCCGAGTACAAATCTTTTTAATCTTCTTGGTTGAATTTACTCCTGGGTACTTTAGATTTTTGGTTGCAATAGTGAAGGGGATTGTTTCCTTAATTTCTCTTTCTGACTGTTCATTGTTGGTGTATAAAAATGCCTCTGATTTCTGAGTATTAATTTTATATCCTGCTACCTTGCTAAATTCATTTATCAGGTCTAGTAGTTTTTTGACTGAGACTTTAGCATTTTCTATATACAATACATCTACAGATAATGATAGTTTCACTTCTTCTTTTCCAATTTGGATGCCTTTTATTTCTTCTTCTTGTCTGATTGCTGTGGCTAGGACTTCCAGTACTATATTGAATAAGAGTGGTGAAAGGGGGCAACTCTGCCTTGTTTCTGATCTTAAGTAGATTGCTTTTAATTTTTGCCCATTGAGTATGATGTTGACTGTGGGTTTGTCATAGATCGCCTTTATCATGTTGAGGTATGTTTCCTGTATTCCCACTTTGCTGAGAGTTTTGATCATGAATGGGTGCTGGATATTATCAAATGCTTTTTCTGCATCTATTGATATTATCATGTGGTTTTTCTCCTTCCTTTTGTTTATGTGATGAATCACATTGATTGATTTACAAATATTGTACAGCTTTGCCTCCCCAGATTAAATCCCACTTGATCATGGTGTATAATTTTTTTCATATTTTGCTGGATCTGGTCTGCTATTATTTTGTTAGGATTTTAGCACCTATATTATTCAGGTATATTGGCCTATAATTTTCTTTCTTTGTGTTGTCTTTGCCTGGTTTTGGAATCAGAATTATGCTCGTCTCATAAAAGTAGCTTGGAAGTCTTCCTTCCTCTTGAATTTTTTGAAATAGCTTGAGAAGGATAGGATTTAGTTTCTCTTTGAATATTTTGTAGAATTCACTTGTGAAGCCATCAGGCCCAGAACTTTTCTTTGTTGGGAGTTTTTTGACAACTGTTTCAATCTCACTTGTTATAATCAGTCTGTTTAGGTTTTCTGATTCTTTCAGATTGATTTTTGGAAGATTGTATGTTTCAAGAAATTTGTCCATTTCATCAGGTTGTCTAGTTTTTTGGCATACAGTTCTTCATAATATTTTCTTACAATATTTTGTATTTCTGTTCTGTCAGTTGTTATTTCTCCACTCTTATTTCTAATTTTATTTATTTGAGTCCTCTCTCTTTTTTTCCTTGGTGAGTTCATTGATCTTGTTGACCTTTTCAAAGAACCAGCTCCTGGTTTCATTGATCCTCTGTATTGTTTCTTTAGCCTCTATGTCACTTATTTTTGCTCTGGTCTTCATTATTTCCTTCCTTCTACTACCTCTGGGCTTTACTTGTTGTTCTTTGTCTAGTTCTTTTAAATGCAGGATCAAGCTGTTTATTTGAGCTTTTTCTAGCTTCTTAAGTTATGCCTGAAATGCTATGAACTTCCCTCTCAGGACTGCTTTTGCTGTGTCCCATAAATTTTGAGTTGATATATGCTCATTATCATCCATTTGTTGGAATTTTTAAATTTCTTCTTCCATGTCATTGTTAACTCATTTGTTATTTAATAACATGCTATTTAGTTTCCAAGTGTTTGAGTATTTTTCAGTTTTTCTGTTGTGGTTGATTTCTAGTTTCATGCCATTGTGTTTAGAGAAAGTGCTTGATATGATTTCAATCTTTTTAAATTTTTTGACACTGCTTTTGTACCCTAACATGTTGTCTATCCTAGAGAATGTACTATGAGCACTTAAAAAGAATGTATATTCTGCTGCTTTAGGGTGAAAGGTTCTGAAGATATCTATTAAATCAAGTTGATCTAGGGTGTCCTTTAAATCTGCTGTTTCTTTGTTAATTTTCTGTCTTGAGGATCTATCTAGTGATGTTAGTGAGGTATTGAAATCCCCTACTATTATAGTATTGCTTTTGATCTTTCCCTTTATATTCATCAAAGTCTGCTCTATATATTTAGATGCTCCTATATTAGGTGCATAGATGTTTATAATGGTTATATCTTCCTTTTGGATTGCTCCCTTTATCATTATGCAATGACTTTCTTTATCTCTTACTATAGCCTTTGTTTTAAACTCTATTTGTCTGATATAAGTATTGCTACCCCAGCTTTATTTTCATTTCCACTTGCATGAAATATCTTTTCCATCCTATTACCTCAGTCTATGTTCATCTTTTGTTTTAATGTGTGTCTCTTGTAGACAGCATATGTACGGGTCCTGTTTTTTTATCCAGGTAGCTACCCTATGTCTTTTGATTGGATCATTTAATCCATTTACATTAAAGGTTATTATCAATATGTCATTCTTTATTGCCATTTTATTCTTTAAAGCTGTATTCGTCTTTTGCTATATTTTTTCCCCCTTTGATCTTTTTACAGCAGGCCCCTTAGCATTTCTTGCAGCATTGGTTTGGTTGTAGTGAATTCATTTAGGTTTTTTTTTGTCTGGGAAGCTTTTTATTTCTTCTTCAATTTTAAATGATAACCTTGCTGGATAATGTAGTCTTAGTTGTAGGTTCTTGTTCTGCATTTGAATCTTTCTTGCCATTCACATCTGACCTCAAGTGTTTCTGTTGAGAAGTCAAATAGCATTTTCATGGGGCTCCTTTGTAGGTGTTAGCCTTTTTTTCTATATCAGCTTTTAATATTTTCTCTTTATCACTTAACTTTGTATTTTAATTATAATGTGTCTTGGTGTAGATTTCTTTGGGTTTCTCTTTAATGGAGTTCTCTGTGCTTCTTGAACATGTGAGACTTTTTCCTGCCTCAATTTAGGGAAGTTTTTAGCTATGATTTGATTGAACAAAGTTTCTGTCCCTTGTTTCTTCTCTTGCTCTTCAGGAACCCCTATGATGCGGATGTTATTCCTTTTCATGTTGTCACAGAGGTCTCTAAGAGTTTCCTCAGACTTTTTAATTCTCTTTTCTTTTTTCTGTTTTGCTTCTGTACCTTTGTTTATCTTCTCCTTCAACTCACTGATTTGATCCTCAGCTTCATCCATCCTGCTTTTAATTCCTTCCATCGTGGTCTTCAATTTTGATATTGTATTTGTCATTTCTGACTGATTCTTCTTAATTATTTCAATTTTCTTTTTTATATTTGCTATCTTTTTATTTATGTGTTTGTAATGACCATCTATTTTTGTTCTAAGCTCTTTGAACTTCCTAACAATCATTATTTTAAACCCTGCATCCAGTAATTTGGTTATATCTGACTCATTTAGGTCCTTCTCTGGGGATTTCTCTTGATTCATTTGTGTTGCATTTTTTTGCCTGCCCATTTTGTCTGTGTATAAGATGGATTTGGCCACTGGAGTCCAATGGGTGTTGTCTCTGTGTTCCCTAGGTGTGGTCTGTCTGCAGGCCCTCCACCCCCTCTGCCGCTGCCTAGGGCTTTCAGGTATGGGTGTTGCTGGCGGCAGCCTGCTGCATTTTTTGCTGTGGTTTCCACCTCTTTTCCATGTGGGGGTGTGGGCTGTGTTCATGTGCCTACCTCTACAAGCCTCAGCTGGTCTCAGCCTTCACCCCACCCCCATGGGTAGTGTTGCATGCCATGCACGGGTCACAAGCCTCTGCACCAAGATAGGGGTGAGCACCTTTGCTCAGCTGCGGGTCTCCACCTGTTCCTGTGCTTTCACCCTACCCCAGCAGGCGGAGCCGGCTTGTACGTAGGGCCACAAGCCTCGGCCCCACAGCAGATCTGGCGAGGCTGCACATCTGCGCGCCCTTGCTCAGCGGCAGATCTCTGCCTGTTCCCATGCTCCCACCCTTCCCCCACAGGCGGGGTTGCAGGCGGCCCACATCCAGGCTGGACCACTTTCGCTCATTCCCTCCGCCCCTGCCAGGCTAGACTGAGCTCACACCAGGCCTCAGGTGTGGCCAGCCCATCTTCCGCCCCGCCAACAGAACTGCACTTCTGCATCCTGCTTCCTCCTGCCCTCCAGCAAGCCCTCAGCCATGTGGGTGGGGATGCTGGAGGTCAGACCATAACACTCCATACTGTAGTCCTGAAAGATCCCTCCTCCTAAGCAGCTCTTCTCTGAGTGCTGCGGAAGAGCTTGTTTGGCTGGTGTCTTGATTCCCTTTGCTGGTATGCTGGTTCCAGAGGAAATATTCACTTCAGATTTGGGGAGTGACTCAGCCCAGGGGTTAAGGTGGCTGTCCCTCAAAGTGTTTCTCCCTGTGCCTCCTAGATTACACTCTCTTCCTGCTACTCTGGTCATCTCCTCTCTTCCCATCTCCTGTTGCTCCAGGTGGATTGTTGTGAGAGAGGTTTTCTGCGTGATCCTTTTAAAAAGATTCATGGGTCTGAGAAAACTGTCTCTTTCTCACAAACAGTAACCTGACTTGTTTCATAGCTTAATACTGGCCATACGCCTCTTCTAGGCTCTGCCCTCTTCTAGGGCTGCAGGCTGCAGCTTTGTTCCTGGGGCTCAGAACCTTGCCCTCTCTGCTAAACTCACTTCCCACCACACAAGTCCCTTCGGGCTGCCATTAGCTCCGGGGAGCTGGGAAGCCCTCTCTGCATTTCTGCTTTTCCTACCAGTCTCAACATGGCTTCTTCAGTGTTCCTTGGTTGAAGAGTCCTCTTAGTTTAGTTCAAAGTTGGTTTTTCCAGATGATGGTTCTTAAAATTAAGTTGTAATCCACTTTGGTTCTAGGAGTTGGAAATTTGTATGTCTGCCTACTCCATTGCCATCTTGCCGCCCCTCCAAAGTTGCCAACTTAAGTGTGGGGTCATTGGCTTGTCCTGTTTCTATTTATTAAGGTAGTGTAACAGAATGGGTAAAATTGAGGGGATACAATATGATTTGGGGCATAATGAATTTATAGTGCCTAAAGAACATTATTATACATTTTTCATTAGAGAGGTCTCAAGCTCAAGGAAAAAGAAAAAATTATAATAAGTTAATAGTATGTAAGTGTTACCTAAGTTCAAAAAACTTATTTGTATCATATAAAATAGAAACTGAATTTACCAGAAGAAATATATTATAATTATATTATACATATAATCTAGCTTTACAATAACATTATTCTTTTAGTCACTAATTCATTTATCCACTGTACATTCAGAAAAAAAATTATTGAATGACTACTATGTGCCAACCACTGTTCTGGACACTAAGGCTAAATCAGTAAACAGCACAGAAAAGTAAAACTCTTGCTTTAATGGAGTATATATTCTAGTTGGGAAGACAAAATATTGTAAATAAGTAAAACATATAGGATATCATATAAGAATAAATGATGTGAAGAAAGATTAAATACTGAAGGATAACAAATTGTGCTAAAGTGGGTAGAGATTGCCAGTCTAAAGAGACTGTTCATGTAAGGACTCAATGAAAAGGTGGCAATGGAAGAAATAACTAAAGAACAAATACCTAAAAGCAGGGAACTATGTGTACACAGGAAGGAAAAATGTACCAGGCAGAGGGAATGATAAGGGTAAAGATCCTGAGGCATGAGCATGGCTGGTATGTTTGGAAAACATGTTGGCCAGTGTGGCTGAAGTATTTGAGTAAAGGGGAGAGTACTGAAGATAAAGAAAGTTGGGTTAAGATTAGTAGGACTTTGGCTGAGTAGGTCAGTGATTGGAACATTGTGCTAACATGCCAACATTGGAGTTGGATCCTTGGTGAGAGTACATACAAGGAGCAACAAATGAATGCATATATAAGTGGAACAACAAATCGATGTTTCTCTTTCTCTCCCTCTTTCTCTCTCTCTCTAAGATCAGTTTTTCCAAAAGTATCTTTAAAAATCATTAGGACTTTGTAGGCCCTTGCAAACTCTTAGGGTTTTCCTTAAATTAAGATGGGAAGTCACTAGATGAGTTTCAGGTAGAAAAGTGATATGATCTGATAGCAGCATTCTGGCTACTTACTGTATAGAGAATAGACCAAAGATGGACAGGGGTGGAAGCTGGCAGAACAGATAGAAGACTACTGAAGTAATCCAAGTAGGAAATGATTGAGTCATCATAGTACAAGTATGGAAGGTGAGAAGTTTGAGTCCAGCTAAATTTGGAAGTTGGAGACAATAGGATTTGCCACTGGATTAGATATTAGATACAGGAGAAAGAGAAGGGTCAAAAATGATTCCAAGATATCTGACCCTAATAACTTAGAGATGGCGTTACTGTTAAATGAACTGTGGAAAATGGTGAGTAGTGCTTTGGATCAGGATGGAATATCAGTATTGATTTTGGAAAATATAAGTTTAATATAACTATGTGATATCACCTGGGCTAATCATTCAAATCCTTGAATATTGGGTGAGATCATCAGGTACAAAGAGGAGCATAGAAATAAATGGTCTATAGCTAGAGGGAGAAATGAGGTCAAGAGAGGATTTTTTTAAAAAACATACTAGGAATAGAAATATGTTTGTCTGCTGAAAAGAAAATTTGATGTTGTAGGATCTTTGATTTAATCTATTAGATCTCAGAACTAGGCTGTCAATGGTTATAGAGTCTTATAAAACAATTTTTGATATAAAAAGCATGAGATACAGTTCATTTCTTTGGTAAATATACTGTTAAAAGGGATTAAACCATATTTACTTGGTAAGATGAATAATATTTCAATCTGGTGCATGATATATACAAATGACTAATTCAGATAGTAATAGAGCAGCAGTGGTTTCAGGGAAGACATACATTTATAGAGGTCAATGAATTTTGGACAGGATTTAGATAGAATGAGATGGGGCTGAGAAAACAGTCCTGGGGATGTCTGATCATCAACAAAACAAGTAGTGGTATGAGACACATCTTTTTTATTTTTTGTATTTTTCTGAAGTTGGAAATGGGGAGGCAGTAAGACAGACTCCTGCATGCACCCGACCGGGATCCACCTGGCATGCCCACCAAGGGGCGATGCTCTGCGCATCTGGGGCATTGCTCTGTTGCAACCAGAGCCATTGTAGCACCTGAGGCAGAAGCCATAGAGCCATCCTCAGTGCCCGGGCAACTTTGCTCCAATGGAGCTTTGGCTGCGGGAGGGGAAGAGAGAGACAGAGAGGAAAGAGAGGGGGAAGGGTGGAGAAGCAGATGGGTGCTTCTCCTGTGTGCCCTGGCTGGGAATCAAACCCGAGATTCCTGCACGCCAGGCTGATGCTCTACCACTGAACCAACCGGCCAGGGCCTTGAGACACATCTTGGAAGGGGTAAGGGGAAAATAAGTCAGGGAAGGTATATTTATGCTAAAGATTGTAGAATATGTGATTTAACAATCTTCAGAAAATAAGGTATTTTAACTCATATTTTTGGCTTGGTCCAGATTTTTTCTGAAACAAGTTAAAAAATACATTGTGGGGCTAAAGATTAAATATAATTTTATTTTAATATCAAATTATGGTCAAATATATAACATATTATTCTTTTATATTGTTTATAAAGGATATTAAAATATTGCTAACATCTTCCAAAAGTTACTAAGTTCTGGAGAACTTATGAACTCCAGAGACAAGGTTTCATAAAAGAAAACAGGCCAGGTCCTGGCAGGATAACTTAGTTGGTTGAAGCATTGTCCCAATCTATTAAGGTTGTAGGTTCCATCCAGTGGTGGGATTCAAATAATTTAACAACCAGTTCTCTGCCTTAATGATCATTTTAAGTATAAAAAATTATATACCAAAAGGTAGTTTATTATTTCAGGCATTTAACAAGAAAAGAAGTACAAAAAACTAGATTGTTATAAGACAGAGTTTAAAGATATTAATGAAAAAATAATGCAACATACATTTTCTTCATTTTATCGATACTAAAATATTTCTAGGCTGAATTAATAAATGACATAGGCTATGCAGATTAAATATTATCAAACATGTGTACAACAAACGTTTGTCACGAGAATGTTGAGAGCACTCTTCCACAACTTCTGAAAGGAGCGATAAGAGAACCCTTGAAATCAATATGTCTATTGGGTCATTGTGTCCTAGCTTCCTATTGGTTTCACCATTCGGGGAACACCAGTGCACTCATAATATTTCAGGGGAATTTGGGGCATAACACAAAACTGAAACAATTTGTCACCCCCTGGTTGTTTGGTACTTTTTCTCTTTACATTATATGTTTGTGTACTGAAGTAACAAATTCGGGGGAATTAAAATGTAGTATTTCATCAAAGATATTATGAGTTTATAAAATGAATAAATAAATATTACAAGCAAAGTTCTGTCAAATTTTTTTTTACCTCTGGACAGAATGAACATTACTACAGGTGCTTAGAATACACTGTTGCACAGATGAACATTAAAAAATAGTAAGGAATGTAAATTTGTGATTTTCACATTGGATGGCTGCCCAACCACCCACCTTAGAGAGGATCCTGAGTACAAGTGCTATTTTAACAACCAGTTCGCCAAACTCAACACAAAATTAGGTATCAGTTCTGACGAACTGGTGTGAACCCGCTGAATCCCACCACTGGTTTCATCTCCAGTCAGGGCACATACAAGAATCAACCAATGACTGCATGAATAATTGGAACAACAAATTGTTTCTCTCTCTCTCTCTTTTTCTCTCCCTTCCTCTGTCTCCAAAAATCAATAAATAAAAAATTTTTAAAATACATCAGTGTTAATTCTTGACCTCAAGCAGATTTTTAGAAATATGAATAGTTACATGGAAAGCAAGTTTGTGTATGACATTTATTAGAAATTATTTTGGGAGAAAATGTATTTCCAGCTAAAGGAAGAGATTCAGTACAGAAAATCTCCAGACACTAAATTAGGAGGAAAATTTTTTTCCCATTTATATTGACATCACACATGATCATTAATTGAAACTCTGACACATGCAGGTACAGAGAAAGTTCAGCCTGTCACTACTTAGAATTCAGGCATACAATCCAATATACTCAAAGGAAGATCAACAGTAAAAATCAGTGGAGAGGCAAAGAAGAAAATGTGGGTGAAGTCTGTAAAATATTGAACATGTTCTGTATCTTTTTAAAATGTAGTTAAGTTGACAGGTCTACAATCAATTAGAAATTTCATGAGCCCTAGTTATCTCAAATAATTAGAAATATTATGGCCTGTCTAAGTGAAAAATGGAGACTTTAGACTGGTCCAATGTGAAATGTTTACAGATGGTAGGTAAGGAAAATACACCAAGAGGTTAGGTGGGAGCAGGTCTAAAGTTGTTCTCCCATTGTAGTTGATTGTTGCCAGGTAAGAATAGGCTCAGTGCTGTCAGTTTTAATTTTTCCAATGAAGCAAGAAATCTAAATTTTTAAATGGGAGAGCTTTCAATTAAAAAAAAAAAAGCACATAAAAATTGTGTGAGGAGGACAAACCATCTGTGGGCCATAGTCTTCCAGTACTTGGCTTGTCATCTTATAAGCTCCTGGAAGAGGAAATAGACATGGGATAGCCATTTTATTCTGGTCAACATCCACATAAGAATTCCTAAAGCTTTCCATAGAGTCAATCCTATTCTCTAGATGGGTCTATCTGCCTTTGTTTAACTCAAGAATTTGTTCACTACCCATTTTTTTAATTTTATTTTTTTAAATATTGGCTTTACATGTGATGTTTTATGAACAAATTCTAGTACAGTTTTGTCAAAGAAATAAGGGTAAAAAAAGTTGTGAAAGGTATTAATAGCATGTCTTTATGCTTAATGTAACACACTGTATCAAGGTGGTATAAATATTTCTAATTTTTAAAACATAGTTAAATTTTTGCTTTGTTTTTGTTTTGCTATTTTTAAAAGAACCACAACAAAGTAGTATAAAGAAAGTCCTTTACAAGACAGCACAATAAAATTCCAAAGATCAAGATGTTCCATTAACAAGGCTAAAGATTTCAGTGTCTGGTATTTGGAATTTAGGTTTTAGTCCTTATTTTTTGAAGGATCACTATGTGTATGATATAGTCCATGTTTTTAGCCAGATTTGAACAGGTGAATGGCCACTTGGCTTAGATAGAAACAAATAAAGTAGTTGGCTTTATGTGTCACAGAACTACCCAAGTTTCTCTTCAGAATGCAGTGCCCAGTTTGGTTGGACTTCTTGTCAAAAGCCTTATCTATGAGTCACACAGTCCTATATACTGCAGCTCTTCAGAGCCTGAGTAGTGCATTATACCAAGTCCTGCCACATCTCTTCTATCACGTTCACATTTTTTATCATGGCTTTTAGGACTCACCTGGTTACCTTGGAGTATGGACTGACCTACTGCAACAGTCTCCTGGAGCTCTGAATTCTTTATTTATATTAATCCTTGCTCACTCCATCTGAAAAAGACTACCTGATAATATGCTCAGCAGAGCAATTTCTGGTGCCAGACTCAAGATATTGAATTCCAATTGCACCCTGGCCGGTTGGCTCAGCGGTAGAGCGTCGGCCTAGCGTGCAGAGGACCCAGGTTCGATTCCCGGCCAGGGCACACAGGAGAAGCGCCCATTTGCTTCTCCATCCCTCCGCCGCGCTTTCCTCTCTGTCTCTCTCTTCCCCTCCCGCAGCCAAGGCTCCATTGGAGCAAAGATGGCCCGGGCGCTGGGGATGGCTCTGTGGCCTCTGCCCCAGGCGCTAGAGTGGCTCTGGTTGCAACATGGCGACACCCAGGATGGGCAGAGCATCGCCCCCTGGTGGGCAGAGCGTCGCCCCTGGTGGGCGTGCCGGGTGGATCCCGGTCGGGCGCATGCGGGAGTCTGTCTGACTGTCTCTCCCTGTTTCCAGCTTCAGAAAAATGGAAAAGAAAAAAAAAAAGAATAAAAAAAGAATTCCAATTGCACCTCCACTTTCTAAATACCCATATCCTATGAGCCAAAGCATCAACTGGAAAAAATTTTAAAAAGAAATCGTATAATACTATTTTATTTCCCTGATTGACTTTGTGTATGCCATGGGACTTGAAAGCCTATTGAAACACCATCTTTCCCAATGCTTAAGTTAGAAATTACAGCCTTCTCATTTTCACTGATTCTGCTCAGTCTTCACTATTATTATTCATTATTTCAAGCTTTAATGACCATACAAATAACCTATGGTTTTGTTACTAAACTCTAGGAATTCACCACTTGGGTGTTCTACTCACAAACAAGAAGTGGCTGTCTCAAAGGAGTTTTATTTATTTGCAGCAAGTAAAGGAAATGGATTCATCTGCAAAGTTGTCTCCCCAAGAGAAGGCTTAGACATTGCTCATATACACTATTTGGTTAATTACTTGTTGACTTATTTTTGGAGTTAGCTACATTTATCAGGTGAGTTCCTGTCAAGGTCATCCTGTTTACAGCTGCATCTGCAAAATACTGTGCTACATTTTACCATTCAACAAGCATAGCCTTCAGTAAGGACCACTCAGACCTTTAGACTCTTGTCCTATCTAACAATTTTGTTAATATTTAGATACTGGGATCAGGCTGGAGAGTATCTTTTTCCATAAATTCTTAACAGTGCTGATGTGGAAGGTCAAGAATCATACTTTGCCCAGACGATGGTAGATAGTTGTTAAAACTTCTAGCTCAAGGATCAGTTGGACTCCTCTTACTGTTCAGTGTGTGTATAATTTCACTCTTCTCTCATTCTTTTCATGAGTTATTTCAATCTTGAACTACGTTTTACCAGCTCCCCTGAAACAGAGGTTTGTGGTCACAAATCTTGGCTTTTTGTGTCATGGCAGGCAGCAGAACCAGTGGATCATTTTACCTGGTTACATTGGATAATGCTCTAACTAACTTAGCTACCTGGGTAGGTCCTTAATATACTTTTAAATATATTTTGACCAACTTCTTACGCTTTTTTTTTTAACAAGGTGGCTATTCAAATAAGCTAGCTTGCTATTTTTGGAAAGAAGAAATCTGTAATTAGTTGAGAAGGTATCTGTCTCTCTCACTACACTATACACTCTTTAAGAACAGGAACTGGGTCTTTTTTGTATGCTACTATATTTTTAGCATCAGCACATAGCAGGTGTTCAAACTAGTTGCTGAATGAAGGAAACCCGTCCCACTTAGCAAAGCCCGGAGATCATCAATAGCTGGTAAGGCAGGCAGGCAGCAGGCAGGCAGGCAGGTGAGAGAGATGATTCTAAGACGGGTATCTAAAGCAACTGGTGAGTTGCAAGGTATAACATTGCTTCTGGTGCCAGAAGGTTCCCCTTTCCTCAGAATGCTTTGAGAATAGAGTAAAACCTATAGGTTGACTAGAAAGGAACTATGTATATTGTTCTCTTTACAAAAAAACCTAACAGTTTCTGTCTGAATCTTACTATTTATGATTAAAAATAGCCATCGCTTCTTGCCAAAAATTGCAAAGAAGTCAATAAAAGATCATGATTATCTATCTTTGAATGTCTTTTATTAGATCGATACAGTTACTTTTGTTCTTTGAAGAGCTCAGATTTTGAATCTGTGATTGGTATACCTATGGTCTCATGAGATAGATGATAAGAATAAGATGCGTGAAAACCCCAACTTCTCTAGTGGCACGTGTAAATGACGCGTGAGTTCTGCTGGAGACTGGCTCATTAATTCACTTTTGCAGTTTAACCACTTGTACAGCAGACCTGTAATGGTTATTGCAGTATTGTATGACTGTCTGTTTCCAAAAGTTTGAGATCCCTGCAGTGAAAGCCATTAGAAAACATGAAGTAGCATTATTATAGACTAGTTATGGACCATCTGCCAACAGCAGACACTAATCATTTTATATGAGTAGTAAGTCAAATGGGGGAAGACATGGGAAGCTTCAGGCAGAATTATATAAAATCTTTTCCATCTTCATTTACTCATCAATAATTAACCTGAAAAATCTAGATCTTGTTTGGAATAAAATTAAACATTCCCTAAAGGGCTCATAAAATGGTGAACAACACAATTTTTGTTTTATGATTTGAGGCAAAGACATCAGGTCCTAAATGCAAATAAAACATGACAAGTTGATTATGATAATTTTAAAATGAAACTATCCAATAAAGTCAGAATAAAAATAATTTTTATTATATTTTCCAATATCCTTATTTTTCTTCTTTGACAACATGGAATATTTTTTAGATAATTGAAGTACTACATGCCACTTCCTAATTATCTTTATATTTTTTGGTCAGCTTACTAAAAAATGTTTATACACTTCCACTTTCCTTAAAGTATTGTCACATTTCTGAAAGTGGCCACAGACATGCCACATATGAGTCTGCACACTTTAATAGGAACTGTGTTTCCATTTTTTTTTTTTAAGATTTTTTTTTTTTTTTTTACAGAGACAGAGAGAGAGTCAGAGAGAGGGATAGACAGGAACAGACAGACAGGAACAGAGAGATGAGAAGCATCAATCATTAGTTTTTCATTGCACGTTGCGACACCTTAGTTGTTCATTGATTACTTTCTCATATGTGCCTTGACCGCGGGCCTTCAGCAGACCAAGTAACCTCTTGCTCGAGCCAGAGACCTTGGGTCCAAGCTGGTGAGCTTTGTCTCAAACCAGATGAGCCTGCACTCAAGGTGGTGACCTTGGGATCTCAAACCTGGGTCCTCCGCATCCCAGTCCAATGTTCTATCCACTGCGCCGCCGCCTGGTAAGGCAGGAACTGTGTTTTCAAATTAGAAATTGATGGTATTTTCATACAGGGTTCCTTGGTTTACAACATGGTTCCATTTCTACTACAGTGACGTAACCCAAATTTTGATGTAAGTCAAAACACACCCTAGAACTAACGGAACACTTGGACTTTTAACAGTTTAAAATGGCGTAGTTAAACGTACTGGGGAATGCCTACCCCCTCACTCATATGCTGCATTATTATTATGTATTCTTCCACTGGGCACAACCAAACTAGTATGATGCTAAAGGTGTAAGCCAAGCCACTCATGTCTCAATTGTTTTAAATTTTTATGGGAGTGAGCGTAATAAACTCGAAATGTGTATGTTGAGACTGTCCTACCCGAGCAGTAGGTATAAGATTCAGGCTGAACCCTGGCTGGATAGCTCAGTCGATTAGAGCATTGTCCCAATAAGCCAACATTGTGGGTTTATCCTTGGCACGGCACCTACAAGAAAAAACCAATGAGTGCATAAATATGTGGAACAACAAATTGATATCTCTTTAAAAATCAATCCATGAGCCCTGGCTGGTTGGCTCAGTGGTAGAGCATTGGTCTGGCATGCAGGAGTCCCGGGTTTGATTCCCAGCCAGGGCACACAGGAGAAGCGCCCATCTGCTTCTCCACCCCTCCCCCTCTCCTTCCTCTCTGTCTCTCTCTCATTGCAACAGAGGGATGCCCCATAGGGGCAGAGCATTGCCCCCTGGTGGGCATGCCAGATGATTCCCAGTTGGGCGCATGTGGGAGTCTGTCTGACTGCCTCCCCGTTTCCAGCTTCAGAAAAATGCAAAAAAAAAAAAAAATCAATCCATGAAAAGAAGATTTAGGTGAGCTAAGTTTGAATTCTCTTGTGTTATTTACTAGCTAAGTGACCTTAAAAAATTTAAGTAACTGTCTTGAATCTCTCTTTTTCATTTATAAAGTGGACAAAGTAGTAGTTACATGACAAAACTGTCAGGAGGATTAATTGACATGAAAATAGATAAAATATTTAACAATGCCATGGTAAAATATAGTAAATATAATATTTTCAGGTTAAATTTCTGTTATTATAAAAGAATATTCCTTAATTTCAATAAAATCATTCCCTTATGTCCCTTGTATAGGTGTTCTCTACAAAATAATCTAATGTGTTTTTTGCATTATTCACATTTTTCATTTGAAGACTTACTGCTAATGCATTTAATGTCTGTTGGTTTGAGCATTCACTGGGTGAACTAGATACTGATAGGGTAGCAAGAGAAATACAAGCATTGTTGAATCATTCTAAGAACTCAGTCCTGAAACACTTAATAAAAAAGTAAGACCATACATAAATAAATGTCAAATGAATAATAAGATTCTCAGATAATAACCCAGAATAATTCATGTCTTCAGAATAGGAAAGTATCTTTTCATGGTAAACAGGTCTTGAACTAGGTCTTGAGAAATGAATGAGTGGATACAGAGTCAAGGGTAAAGTCTTGCCAGATTAAGGAAAAACAGAAACTGGAAAATAGGTGAGCTTGAAATTTTTGGAGTCAGTGAAGGAAGCATACTTGCCTGTCATGCAATTTCAGAAAAAAAAAATACAGCAGTAGGATCACTCATGTGGAATGGATAAGGAGGGGTTGTGTTCCATTAACATTAGTTTCTCCTGTACAGAAACACCTCTTGCTATCTTGTATTAGTTATGATAACACTTACTACTTTAACAAAATGATTAAAAAATGAAAATGCACTACGGCTCAAACATAATAGATATTTCCCCTCATTTACAAAAGTATACAGAGAAGGTGGTCTTAGAAGGGGAAGGCAGAATTCCACACATGGTCATCCAGAAAATGCACCTAATGGTTCTGCCATCTTTAATCCATGGAACCTCTATCTGCCTATCTCTATCCCTGTCAACCATAGAGGTGTACACACCAGAGTTTCAACGGGCTAGGCCTAGAAACAGTACTTTTTCATCCGAGGGAGCTGGCTCGTGAGGCTACACATAACTTCAAGAGAAGTTGTCAACTGTTTTCAAGCTACTTGCCCAAAATGGAGTAAAAGAGTTAGCATCCTTCATCCCAATATGGGATGTAACCAAATCCACGAATGCACTATATCTTGTTCGTTTTTTTTCTTAAGCATATCCTTTCATTGTATCCAAAAAGCCCCTTAGATGGAGTTTCCCAGATTTGGATTAACATGTTGAATTAATATTCTTCAGTAAAAGGCTCTAATCTTCCTAGATTTCCTTCTTCAATATTCTAAATTGAAGTGATTGATATCTCTTCTTTGATTTGCTGTGCCTCTGTAGCTCTATTACACATTTTGCAAAATGTTATGACCAGAATTGTATAGTATATTCCAAATGCAGAATAGACTAAATCTGTATTTTTTATCTTTCTCTTCAGAAATCATTTCTAATAATGGCAACCACATTGCTCAACCCTTTAATTGCAGTTTCAAACAAAAGTCTACACTGATTCCCAAGTGCCTTTCTTATCTTTAGTCTTGTATTTTCGACATTAAAATTCACTACTCTTTCAAAGCAGTAGTTCTCAACCCTCACTGTATGTTATGATTATCCAGGGAGCTTTGAAAAATAAATGCCACCCCTACCGTCAGGATTCTAATTTAATTTGTCTAAAATGAGGCACAACTATTGATCTTTTTTAAAACATCTATAGTTAATTGTAATGTCCTCTCAGGGTTTTAAATCATTATTGTAAGAGTAATTTGTAAATTTTTCGTATTGTACTTTATATATGCCTATTAAAATTTATCTATTCTTTTTTTTTCTTAAGTGGGTATTTGAGAGAGAGGGATAGACAGATAGGAGAGGAAAGAGATGAGAAGCATCAACTCATAGTTGCAGCACCTTAGTTGTTCATTGATTGCTTTCTCATATGTGCCTTGACTGGGGGCTCCAGCCAAGCCAGTGACCCCTTGCTCAAGTCAGTGACCTTGGGCTTCAAGCCAGTGACCTTTGGGATCCAGCCAATGACCATGGGGTTGCTTTATCCCATGCTCAAGCCAGTGACTGCATGCTCAAGCCAGTGACTTTGGGGTTTCGAACCTGGGTCCTCAGTGTCCCAGGCCAATGCTCTATCTGCTGTGCCATCATTTGGTCAGGTTCTATTTTTTTTCTTCTTACATAAAGACAAGAGAAAATCTTTCTAAAGATTTGTCCATCAGTTTGGAATTAGCAAATGAGAAAATTATAGGGTTCTCTGAAAACCAAAATAAACCTCGTACTTCAGCACATTGATAATAATGACTGAAGCACAGGTGTTAGATACCCTTTGTCTCTCAGCACCTGTGTATAAACATGGTATCTATACTGTCTGTATTTTTAATATATATCAACTTGGATATAAAGCTCTGCATCTCTTTCTGTGGCAACCCTTACTCCTGTCCCCTCTCAAAGAATCCATATACAAATAGCTTAGTAATGAGGACTTTCCTGGAACTTCCATGAGAGAGACAAAGCTGGGCTTTACATTCCACCATCCAGAGAGACTACCCTAAAGCCTCATTGAAGGTTTGCCAGTCCTGTAAAGGTTCCTAGGCCACATTACCACAAGAGGTGGCAGTGAGAACATTTTTATTTCTTCTTTCCACCAAGTAAGTGGCATTCAGGAGCCCTCCTTCCCTTAGAGTTTTGTCTTCTAATCCATGACACTCAATCAATTCAAATTGCTTTCTCTTTATTCTGAAAAGCAAATCAGATAAGCCCTAGTTTCTCTTCTCAAAATGTCTGAATTGCTATTGTGAAACTTGAGAAAGAAGATACCTACTAAGAAGGGCTCCTGGTGGCCAAATGGGCTCAATTTTTTTTCCAGAAGCCATTTTTACACAAGGGCCTCTCATGGAAACTGCACTTCAAAGAGAAGCCTGCACTGTACTCTTTGCCTGCACTGTGTTTCTGCCATTTGAGCCAGCCCTTATAAAGGAGTTCCTGGAGTCCATTTTCAACCAATCTGACTGAGGCTTTCCCATCCAATTAGAGCTATGCAGCTCTGACCAATCAGGACAGTGCCTTTTGGAACAATCAAACTAGGAAGATTTCAAATCCTTATTTGCATTAGTATGGCCCAATCAGGGACCAGGGCTGGGAACTTCTGTCTATATAAGCTAGCTTCCCTCTGGCTCTGTGAGTGCACTTTCCTTTTCCACTGAACACTGAAGACTGCATCTACATAGCTGAGCTGAAACACTGCCACTGTCTTGCAGGATCAGAGCAAAGCCAACCAGTTCTGGCCAGAGCAGACTAGCATGCAATGGAGCAGACAAGAGAAGAGCAGAGCTGACAAGCACAGCATAACACAGACCAGCATAGAGCAGAGTAGACCAGTGAGGAGCAGAGTTGTCTAGCCAGAAAAGGGCCGGGCCCTAGGGTCTCCAGGCCCTAAGTCTGCCATGCAGCCATGGTGTTCCACAGCTGTGCTGGATCATAATTGAGCTGTTTTGCACTGAACAGTTTTCTTCTTCACTGCACCCCAAATTGGGGATTTCTCTTGTTACATTGGCACCCATGAACGTCAGACATAATCCATCATCAGGCTAGATAAAATTGAGTATCTTCTAGTTGTTGTGATCCTCACACCTTTAGAAGTTAATGTGAATAGTAACAAGTTTTCCTAATATTAGTTGGTATTATGTAATATATAGTATCATATCATATTAAATTTATAAGATCCCCAAAATATTTTTTCAACCATTTTTTAAATCATTAAATTATAGTTTGTATACAATATATTAATTTCTGGTGTACAACATAGTGATTAAACATTTATATATCTAAAAATGTGCTCACCAGACTTAATTTAGTAACTATCTGTCACTGTGCAAAGTTATCACACTTTTATTGACTATATTCTCCTTCAGATTTTCACTCATTCCTCCATCCCACTCCCCTCTGGCACCACCAGTTTGTTTCAATGAGTCTACTTTTGTTTGCTTTACTTGTTTGTTTTGTTTTAAGTGAGAGGAGGGGAAATAATGAGACAGACTCCTGCATGCACCCAGGCTGGGATACACCCAGCAAGCAACTCCCATCTGGGGCTGATGCTCAGACCAACTAAGCTATTTTTAGTACCTGAAGTCCACCCTCAGATTAACCAAGCTATCCTCAGCATGTGAGGCTGATGCTCAGACCAACCAAGTCATTGGCTATGGGAGGAAAAGATTGAAAGGGAAGTGAGAAGGGGAGAGAAGCAGATGGTCACTTCTCTTGTGTGCCCTGACCAAGAATTGAACCTGGGATGTCTGTACACAGGGCTAACACTCTATCCACTGAGAAAACTGCTTAGGGCCTGTTTGTTTTATTATTTTAAAAAAATTTTCATAGGTAGCTTGACCAGTGGTGGTGCAGTCGATAGAGCATTGACCTAGGACACTGAGGACCCAGGTTCAAAACCCCAAGGTCGCTGGCTTGAGCACAGACTCACCTGGCTTGAGCGCAGGCTCACCAGCTTGAGCACAGGCTCATCAATGTGATCCAAAAGTTACTGGCTTGAAGCCCAAGGTTGCTGGCTTGAGCCAATGATCACTGACTTGAGCAAGGGGTTACTGGCTTGGCTTGAGCCCGAGTCAAGGCATGATGAAAAGCAATAAGTAGATAACTAAAGTGATACAACTACCAGTTGATGCTTTTCATCTCTCTGCCTTCCTGTCTATCTTTCTGGAAAAAAAAAACTTCCATATGTAAGTGAAATCACATAGTATTTGTATTTCTCTTTGTGACATTTTATTTAAATACCCTCTACGTCCATCCACACTGTCACAAATGGCAAGATTTCATTCTTTTTTATTGCTGAGTAATATTTCAGTGTGTATATATACAACACATCTTTATCCCTTCATCTATCTATGTACACCTAGTTTGCTTCCAAATCTTGGCTATTGTAAATAATGCTGCATGAACATAGGAGTGCATGTATTATTTCAAATTAGTGTTTTCATTTTCTTAGGGTAAATTCCCACAGGTGGAGTTTCTGGGTTGTGTGGTAGATCTATTTCTGGCTTTTTGAGGAATCTTGATACTGTTTTCCATAGTTCTAGCCACCATCTTTAGTAGGACTGTGAAAATGTCATCCTCCTTTCTTAGCAGTCTCTCCAATAAATACATTGGTCTTAATTCTCATGAATAAGTTTTCCATCTTTTTAGATATCTTCTTAATTAGTGTTACATAATTCAAAATCATCTCCTATATATTTTCTCTTTTGAGACTTTCATGAAACAAGTGTGTAAGTGTTCAATATAATTGGGCTTGTTCTCATTTATAGTTGAGAAGAGTGGTATTTGAAAATTTTGAGCAAATAACTCAAGTCCAACTGGATAGTAACTGGGAAAACAGTCACTAGAATTAAAAGAATGAAAAGGGAATTTTGAAATATTATGCATAACCATAATGTATAAAAACTGGAATTTCTAAAACAGTCCAACTTATTGGCCTAAAATAGTTATTGTAATAACTATTATTATTCCATCTCATGATTCTTTGGGCTTATTGTTCAGTTTTTCTGCTGGGTTCATATGCTTCACTGATGTGGCTGTAACCTGCAGGTAACTTCACCTGGGCAGGTTGCTCTAAGGGGACTCATCAAAGCTTCAGCTGAGATGGCTGGAGGCTGGAGTCCCACCTCCTGGGCTTCTTCAGAGTGTGAAAGTCTCCAAACAAGTAAGAGGGCGAAGTTGGAAGGCAGCCTGGGAAGTTACATGCCATCGCATTGTTCTGGTAAAAATATGTCATGGGTTCAGTTCCAGTTATGGGGTGAGGAAACAAAGCCACCTCTTGATGGGAAGTATGATGGTCCCATTGTAGAGAGTAGTAGACAGGCAGCTCTGACTCTCTGAGGACCGGTATTGTAAGACTCTACCACAGTTGCGAAAGCAAGTTTCCTAGTTTACAAGTGTTTCACATCTTTTTCGCATATAATTATCACAAGAGTACTGAGAGGCAATGTATTATTTACATTTTTAGAGTTAAGGAAACTCAAGTTCTAAAAAGTCAATGACTTACTCAAATTGGTCTAAGATGTCAGAGATAGGATTTAAAGTCAGATGTTGTCAACCAAAAATCATGAATAAGACATGTAAACATATTCCCATTTTCCAAAGACTAGGTTCTGAATTCTAAATACTATGTATAGAATGGCTATATAGTGCTGAACCATCTAAGACAGTGGTCCCCAAACCCCGGGCTGTGGACCAGTACCAGTCCGTGGGCCATTTGGTACCGGTCCACAAAGAATAAATAACTTACATTATTTCCATTTTATTTATATTTAAGTCTGAACGATGTTTTATTTTTAAAAAATGACCAGATTCCCTCTGTTACATCCGTCTAAGACTCACTCTTCATGCTTGTCTCGGTCACATGATACATTTATCCGTCCCACCCTAAAGGCTGGTCTGTGAAAATATTTTCTGATATTAAACTGGTCCGTGGCCCAAAAAAGGTTGGGGACCACTGATCTAAGATACAACTATAAGACTTATTAGTAATTTTCAAATTAAAAAGTAATTTTGTAAAGTGACATAAAAACTAATTTTATTCTTAATATTTTATGCTGTATCTATAGGAATGTATTTTAAATACAAGTGACTTTTTTAAATTACAGATTTACTTGGAATAAATATCAAAAGACAGAAACTGATGTTCCAGATGTCAGAATTCAAAATTAAATTTATGCCTGACCAGGCAGTGGCGCAGTGGATGGAGTGTCAGACTGGGACGTGGAGGATCCAGATTTGAAACCCTGAGGTAGCTGGCTTGAGCAAGGGGTCACTTGTTCTGCTGTAGCCCCCATGGTCAAGGCACATATGAGAAAGCAATCACTGACCAACTAAGGAGCTGCAATGAAGAATGAATGCTTCTTATCTCTGTCTCTTCCTATCTATCTGTCCCTATCTGTCCCTCTCTCTGACTCTTTTTCTGTCTCTGTCAAAAAAAAAAAAAATTATCAAACTTTTCTCTACAGCATTTCTCATGCTTTTTCCCTCACAATTGAGAAGGAATAATCAACTCTAATATCACTTGAATTTCCTCCACTCTAGCTGCAAATCTCAATTTAAAGTAAAACTAACAAAATGGCTGAGAATAGCATTTGAGAAGCAGCTCAGCCTTAACAAAAAATGATGTTGGTTCTTGCTCCTGCAGGTTCTTGCTCCATTAAATTAATACAATCCTTTCTTACCTTCTGTTACAGAGGGAACATTCAAAAGATATGTGCTTATATAAAAACTGTCATAATATGTATATTTACAAAAACAAATATTAATGTCCACACATACACTGAAATATGTGGACTTTTAAATCCAAGGAATCATTATGGAGCTATGTTTAGTTGCTAACTATCACCTTTTGATTGGTTCTTAATTTACTAAAATAGAAACAACCTGGGAAACTGAGACAAGATTGAAATAATAAGAAAAAATCTGGTTTTCTGGAGTTGAGAGATCATTTTAGAAAATAATGGGCTTGGCCAGTTGGCTCAGTGGATAGACTGTTGGCCTGAGATGCAGATGTCCTGGGTTCAATCCTCAGTCAGGGCACACATGAGAAGCGACCACTTGCTTCTCTTCCTCTTCCTCTCCCTCTCCTCTCTCTTCCTTTCTCACAGCCAGTGGCTCAACTGGTTCGAACACTGGCCTCAGGCACTGAGGATAGTTCAGTTGGTCAAGCATCAGCCCTAGATGGGGGTTGTTGGGTGGATCCTGGTCAGAGTGCATGCAAGAGACTGTCTCCCTATCTCCTCTCTTCTCACTTAAAACAAAAGAAGGAAAAACAAAGAGAGAAAATAAAACATAACAGTATACAACACTGGAAGTTTTAAGAAATTGATTCCTTTCATGACTCACCTATCAAGCTGAATGAATTGGAGCTAAAATATCAGCTTGTTAAATCAAATCTAAATTCAAATAAATGATCATTAGAGTAACAATATGATAAATTGGAAACAATAAAAATTTTGAATTCAGTGCCATTAATCTGCAGAGTGAAACATATTATGATATTTTCTGGGTAAGCAAGGAGGAACTTGATAAAGTTATGTACAACATTTAACACCTCATCCTTGTATCCTTAAATTTCTGAGAATCCATACAAAAGGAATGCAATGTTTCTCTTTAGATCGGAAACACCTCCCAAGCACAAAAAACTTTAAGCCCAAATGGAGGATTCAAAAAAGAAATGTTATCAGAACTCAGTTATAAAGATCTCAAAGGCAAAATCCTTTTAAAAATCAACCACCAAAATGTTTCCAAGTGTTAGCAACATATATTTTGTTTTCATAGCCTATTTATTCTTTTCATCACGTATCCCAATTTTCCCATTTTTTGATGATGTTTGCTCCTGGGAGAGAGGCGGGAAAGAGAAGGTGAATGCATATTTTGCACAATTGGCTATAATAGACCCACCTTACAAATGATTACTTTTTGTTTAGCCTAGCAACATTACTTTGCATATTGATGATCGTTTCTTATTTCTTCTTTAGTACTTCACAGGCTCCTTTCCATCTACAATTGGAAGAGAATGTGGGGTTAACAATATGTTTTCTTATTTAATCGTTACTCTGAATCTAGCGTTTGAAAGTGTATTTACCTTATTATTTTTTAGCTAGTGGTTTGTGGGTGTGATTGCATCAAATGTTTTCTTCTCACAAACCTTGAGCATATTATGAGAAAATAGCCAGCTTATGACTCTCTCCTTTCTCACCTTCATCTAAAGTGTCACTGATTAACAGGGTGGCCTGAGCCATAGAGCATTTACTTGTTTTGTCAGAGAAAGAATGATGATTCAGAACTGTGTACCAAATTATCTTCATTTTTTTTGAGACAAACTAATTTCTAAGAGCTATGACCATACTATATTTTCCTCCAAATGTGGGAATCAGAATGTCTGCTTGCTTCAGCTTGATTTGTTTGTATGAGTGAGAGCATTCTCTTATTTAAATGGCTCCTTGAAGTTTTGACTTTGGAAGTCACATCTCAGTTAGTTGTGAGAGAATCAAAATTTATACGAAATTTGTGTAGGAACCCAAGCAGTAACAATGCTTCATTTGCTGATTCACTATGATTAGTCACACATTGTTATAATTGTGCCACTTTTTGGTATTGATATAAGTGAAATGCACCTCAAACTACTATGAGGAGTATTGCAAAACCTTGGAAACTTACTTTCTGAGCAACTTATTTCTGTTTTAATTATTTATTCATCTTCAGTTATTAGCTTTTGATTTCCTTGAATCTCAACAATTAGTACCTTAAGTCCACTTTTGTTAGGAAAGGCAGGTAGCAAAATTGGGGCTGCAGATCCAGTGCTGACCTAAATCATTCTCTTCTAAGAAATGTAGTAGCAAGATAGGTGTGTGTTAGGGGTGGGTGGGGAGTAGATCCAAAAGCATGGTTAGTTATATCTCAACTGGTAACCAGCTATGCGACTCTATACAAATTAATTGACATTTTGGGGTTCTTCTGCCTACATTTTTACAAAACAATGCACTGAGCTCATGTTTTCAAAATGTCTCACTATAACATTTTAATATTCTACAATCTGTATCTTACTACAGTAGTCTATCCAAAAGTTCCCTTAATCCTTTACTTTTATGTAGTTTCTTTAGGGTACAACAGAAATAAGAATTGAAGAACCTTACCTGCTTACTGATGCTGTATGTAAGATTTTAATTTATTTGTTCTGGGAAAGAGCTAAATGAAAAGGGCCAGTTTTAACCCGATGGGGAAATCTTTCTCAAAGATATCAGGTGTTTCCTGTTACCCTGAACCCATTTCTAGGATCTTTTAAAACCCTCCTAAAAAAGAAAAAAATAGTTGAAACTACAAATCCCATGAATCAAGGCTGGGAACAAACACTTTCAGTCCTCTTGCGACCTCCCTCCTCCCACAAATGTATTCAGCCAAAAGTCAGGTTGAGGTATCCTGCAATATGCCTGAGAAAAACCACGGCTGTTGCGTCCAGGTTTTTAATCTATTCTTGCTGGGCTCCTTTAAATCAGTGTTGAGAGTGAGGAAGGATGCTGTGCGACGCTGACAGCATAGGCGTGGCACAGACATCACCTGTTCCGAGGCGAGCATGCGCAGTGCGCGGAGGCGGGGCGCGGCGGGAGGGGCGGGCGGCGCGGGGCGGCCGGGCTCAGACCTGCTCGTCCCCGGCTCGCACGCGCCGGGCCGGCGTTCGGGAGTTGTCTTCTGCCAAGGTTGCCCGGCGCTGTCCAACATGGAGGCCGCGGGCCTCACCTGCGAGGGTGACTGATCCCCACCTGTGGTTCTGGGCGGCGGCGCCGGGTCGCTAGCCCAAGGACTCCGCCGCCTGCGCGCCCCGGGCGGACGCCGGCTGCCCGGCGGGGAGGACGCTGCGGCTCGGAGTCTCCCGGAGCCATGGGCAATGAGGCGAGCTTGGAAGGGGAAGGGCTCCCCGAAGGGCTGGCGGCAGCGGCCGCCGGAGGAGGGGCTGGCGGCGCGGGGAGCCCCTCGCACACCGCGATCCCGGCCGGCATGGAGGCGGACCTGAGCCGGCTGAGCGACGAGGAGAGGAGACAGATCGCCGCTGTCCTGTCAAGGGCGCAGGGGCTGCCCAAGGGAGGCGTCCCCGCGGCCGCTGCGGAGCCGCCTTCCACGCACAGGCACGCACCGCATGCTGTATATGTTCGGGCATATATGTTCAGCTTCCCTTGCACATATGTGCCAGCCCGTATGTGCAGCACGGCCGTACATATATGTCGTCTCCGTTCGTTTTAGTTTCCCTGATAGGGTGGCGATAGAGAAATCATAAACCTTTCTAAAAGGCAGAGTAAAAATGATGCATTGTAGAGTTTCTAGTGGGGTAGTCAAGGGTTGCATTCTTGGAACTGTGATTTTAGGTTGTGATTTTTGGCCTTTTGGAACCTTTTTTTTTTTTCTAGGATGGCGTGGAGAGACGCCCTCCGGTGTTTTACAAATCTGGAAGTCTTCCATTAATCCAAATGGATAGATATGGGTGTTTACCTGTCTCTATTTAAACCCCCTCAATCATTTTGGGGTCTTTCCCCCTGTATATTATGTCTAAATGTTTCTGCCACACTACCTTTAATTTCCCTGGAAGTGATTTGTCCTTCCCATCCCACCCCCCAGGGGAGAACAGGAGCTGTTTAGCTATAAGGTATAAATGAATACATCTTTTATATTCAATGTGGAACCCTGAAATATGTTGTGGCATTAAACAGATGGTTTGGTCACGGCAGAGCAGGTGCTGTACATGTATTTCTGACTTAGCATATGCTGTTTTTTAAACCACTGCTCTTTTAAATACAAAAGTATCTTATAGTTTAAGGAAGAACATGTGAATTTGTGTTATCTTAAAATTAGTTCCAGCACATACTTTTAAAGACAAAGCAAATAAATGACCACTTGCACAGGCAATTCAGAGCTAGTCTGTAGTATTAACGTATTCATTTCCTTCTTTAGTTCTCTATTTTCCTTAATTCTAATAAATTAGTTGTTTCTAATTAGAGTACTAAAAGGGTATAATCATTATGCCTGCCCTGCCTTTATTGTTGTAAACAAACCCTTTAACTTTTCACCCTCCCATAGAGAATAGTCCTCTATCCATGGTCCTGAAACCATTCCTGCTTTATGATAACTGAAGGGAAACTTAAATTTTCATTTGAAGTATTGGAAATAGGAAAGATCTGGATTTATAATTGGGATTCTTATACTATATAAAATAAAAATATTTAACTTAGGAACTATCATATAAGTATATGCATATGGTTGTGTCAAATAATTAAATTTAATATAGGAGAAATATAAAATGTCTTATGGATATGTAAAATGTTTTATGAAAGTATTTTTCATATAAAATCCTAAATGCCCAAAATTTATCAGGTAAAAACCCTATTTTCTTGAAATGAAGCCACCACTGCTAGTTACGCTAGCTCCTTATATTGAATATGTTTTTCTCTGTTTTTAAACAAGTAATATATTAGACTTTCTTTGGTAAAAGGCCTTTCTTACACATTACCTGAAGTAATACAGCTTATGATATGTACTGTATTTCTCTACTGATGAAAATTTGACTTGGAAGATATTTTGAATGTTCGTATACTAGATTTTCATAGGATAATAATGAGGCATAATACTTCTATTAACCTCTTAGAAATGTATGCCAGCTCTGCAGTTTTTCTCTATGAGGCACAAGCAACAGGTCTCAAATGCTGGTTACAAATACCAAGTGAAGTATGAGCTTTGATTTCTAAACTCCTAGCTTTTCTTTCAGAGGGTGTCTGAAAAATATTTTAGCTTATGAAACTATGATGTTTTATGTAGTTTTGTATGAGATAGCATACTTTTAAAGCTTTCCAATGATACTTTTATGGTAGAATTCTTATTAACAGGTAACCTGTAGCCTGTTATTGGTGAAAGCTTCATCTAAATATATAAACAATATGTTTCTAATTTTTGCAATCTGCTTATATTTTACTGAAAGATTTCTATTTGAGTCACATAATTTTTGGAAAGTTATTATTCCCAAGGTGATAAACAAACACTTGGCTGATTATCTAAATATTTATAAGTATTAATTTTTATATAGATGATAAAGTATATCCAAATTATTTGAAGTTTTAAGAGATTAAGTGCTGTGAATTAGACATGGTAGGGTTAATTAAAATTTTTTTTTTAAAGAAATAAAGGTTTAGAACTCTTGGACCTAGGTTCTTATTTGATTAATTTTAACTGAATTATGGTAAATTATAAATGCTTCTCAGTCATATGTGCCTCAGTTTCCTTGCTTCTAAATAAGGCAAGTGGTACTTGACTTATTTATCTGGTAAAGTCATTGTGAGGATCAATTAAAAACATTTTTGTTTGAATTTTAATATCAAAAAACCCTATAAATAAGAAAATAGTATTAATAGCAGTGAATGGCATAGGCATTGATGGCTACAGACAAGTTGTATGTTGAATTAATCATTGTTACAAATTAATTTGACCATTCCATATTTTACATGGGAAAGTCAGTGGGCAAGTCAGTGCAATGTAGTGGAAATCTGCCCCTCCTTCCCCCGCAGGAATCAGGACACCTTATTTCTGCGGCTGACTTTGTAACCTTGGATTAATCTTTTAGCCTTTTAAGCCCTAGTATCCTACAGCATAAAAATGAATTCCTGTGGTTTCTTATACTCCTAATGTAAAAATTTATGTGACTCAGCACTGTCAGGTTAAGTGTCATCACCTATTGTATTAGGCTTAACAAAATATTTTAGCACTACAGCTGTTTTTACATGCTACATTTGAATACATATTTACCTCATTTGTAGCTGAGCCATATTTTTCTGCTAACCTATAAATGAGGAATTCTAATCTGGGGATGACAATAGTAAAATTGTGATGTTGTATGAAGCATGGATAATTACAAGCTAGGAGTTACAGGTTACACATGAAATGCTCCTGGATTTTTGGTTCAACACAGACCCAGGGAAATGCAATTTTATTACTTCTTCTGCTTATGTTTTTTATAGCTAGAAATATGTATGAAAAGGGCTTTACTAAAAACACTTCGGATTAGTAGAATATTTTTAAAGGATTCTGATTTACTCAATTATTTTCCTTAGCATTCTTTCAAACCTCCCTACTGTCTAGATACTTCAACTGATTTTCTTCCTACAGCCTTCCAAATCCAGAATCTAAAAAGAATATGTAATGTTTTTATTTATATCTCAAGAGGCCTGTAGAATAATTTGAAGTGAATAGAATTCAAGAAACATTAATCTAGAATAATTCAAAACGTGCCATGTTCATTCATTCATTCATTCATTCATTGTTATTCATTCATCAATCATTAATGCTAATCCACTAATTAACAGGTTTGATTCTAGTAATGCAAGGATGAGTGAAACACATTGTCCAGGAGTTCATAATCCAGTAAACAAAACACAGATTACATTTTAGTCATTTTTCTTTTTAACAGAACAGCCATTATACCAAACAAAAATTTCACCAGAAGACCACAATTTGCTAAGACATCTTTTTTGTTTGGTATTCTTTTATTTTAATATTTTTAGAGAGAGAGGAAGGGAGAGAGACAAAGACATAAAGAAATATTGATTTTTTTTTCACTTATTGATGCTGCCATGGTTGGTCCCTTGAATGGGGACTGAACTTGCAACCTCGGCATGTCGGGAGGACGCACTGACCTCCTGAGTTCCCAGCTACGGCCTGCTTGGTAGTAAGCCTATATTTTCTCTTAATAATTGTCTCTCTATTTCTCACTCCCAGATCTCCACATCATCTGTATAGTTTTTAAACATAGTTATAGCAACCAAGATAAGTGTAAATTGAAGAGCAACCTTTGTAGTTACATAGGTATATTCTCAAATGGAAAGTCTACATGTGCAACTTGTATTTGTAGAAAGTACATGCAATTATAATTCCTGATACAAGCTGCTTGCTTTAAATTAAAAAAAAAAAAACCTGTTATTTTCATTTATTTATTTATTTATTTTTATTCAGTGAGAGGAGGGGAGGCAGAGACAGACTCCCGCATGTGCCCTAACCATGCGCCCCAACTGGCAAGCCCATTAGGGGTGATGCTCTGCCCATCTGAAGTGTTGCTCCATTACTCAGCAATGAAGTTCTTAGCACCTGAAGTGGAAGCCAAAGAACCATTCTCAGTACTTGGGACCAACTTGTTCCAATTGAACCATGGCTGCAGGAGTGGAGTGGAGAGAGAGAGAGAGAGGGAGAGAAAAGAGAGAGAGAGAGAGAGAGAGAGAGAAGTGAGAGGAGGAGGGTTGGAGAAGCAAATGGGTGCTTCTCCTGTGTGTCCTAGCTGGGAATCAAACTCAGGACATCCACATGCTGGGCCGATGCTATACCACTGAGTCAAATAGACCAAGGCAAAAATATTTTATTTATTGTTTTTTAGAGAGAGGAAGGGAGAGAGATAGAGTCAGAGAGAATGAGAGAAACATTGATTTGTTGTTTATGCCTTTATTGGTTGATTATTGTACGTGCCCTGACTGGGGATCAAACTCACAACCTCAGCATGTGAGGATGACACTAATGAACTGAGTTACCTGGCCAGGACCTAATGTATTTGGTATTCATGAAGCTTATTTTTTATTTTTGTTTGGTACATATGTTGGATTGAGTGAAATAATACCACAAAACAGTGATGAAGTACAATAGTATTTTCAATAGAGGTCAACTTAGTTAAATTAAGAATAGACTTTTTGGTACTCTGTTGCAATGTAGATTTCTAGGACTGTCTGAGGGAGCCACTTCAACAAAATAAGCAATTATTTATAGGACAGTCACTCTATAACATAGTCCCTAAGCATATGCCATTCAAGGGAGTAGTCGATTTTATTAATTGAATGTGAAACATTTCTGGAATAATATAAAGATCTAACAGTGGAACTTTTTGAAAATAATTTATTATAGGTTTGCTGTGGCTCTTCTGCCTTCATATGGAAGAGAGAACATAGAGTAGCCTATAAAGGAGCATTCAAAAATGTTTCCTCAAATTGAAATACACTGCAGAGCATTTTAGAACATATCTTAGCACTGTTGCATTAACCGGGGTATTTACTTTAGTTCCTTGTTTAGTAAAGGCCTGACAGACATGATGCTATCTAAAGTTTTGTTCACTGTTTTGCTGGAGGAAATGGCCAGAACGAAGAATTTTATTTATTCATCTTTTATTTAGAAAATTACTTTGGGTACAAATTGCCATTTATAGATCATTTTCTTTCAGACCCTTTGCTAATAAGAAGTAATACCTCTGTGTTTTCTTCTGTGCCTTCTATTATTAACTAACAGGTAATATGAAATTTAAAATTCAGTCTGTCCATGAGCAGGTAAATTTTGATAAAACAAATTAAAACCTGTAGAAATGTATTTATCTCATAAATTTAGTGATACTGAATCACTTTTTCCTCTTCTTTCTTTTAATTAAAGAGAACTAAATCTTTTCCAAAATGAAAAAGCTACACATAGTCAAAAAAATGCATATAATTAGATTTTTTCTTTAATTCTAGTGTGGCATTTGTTAGTTTCAAATTTATCAGTAAAGAATGGCTTATTTAAAAGTTTAATATACTTAACTTTTGGTTAAAAGTATATATAAAAAGCAACTATTTAATTCTTAGTATATGTGCTGCCGAAACGAGCACTATTTTAATTCTTTAATGTAGTCATTTAAATTTGATCTTGTTACCAAAACTTTTAAAAAATCTATCTTGTATATTTGTCTATGTGTTAAAAGATACTGCCTGACCAGGTGGTTGCGCAGTGTGTAGATTGTCGGACTGGGACGCAGAGGACCTAGATTCCAAACCCCAAGGTCACTCTCTTGGGCACAGGCTTATCCGGCTTGAGTGCAGGCTCACCAGCTTGAGTGTGGGGTTGCCGGCTTGAGTGTGGGATCATATACATGATCACATAGTTGCTATCTTGAGCCCAAAAGTCACTGGCTTGAAGCCCAATGTCACAGGCATGAGCAGGGGGGTCACTTGCCCTGCAGTAGCCCCCTGGTCAAGGCACATATGAGCAAGCAATCAATGAACAACTAAGGAACCGTAATGAAGAATTAATGCTTCTCATCTCCTTTCCTGTCTGTCTGTCCCTATCTGTAGCTCTCTCTGTCTCTCTGTCTCTGTCACACTCACACACACACATACACACACACACACAAGATACCTTATATGTTAGTTACTTCTTACATTGAAAACTCAAGGTCAATAAATAATATTATTAATAACCTAAGAATAGCAAAAGCAAGTGTAGAAAACATTAAGCAAAAAGATGTATTTCTTCTTAGAAAGTAGTAACACTTTTCAAAAGTGGTGTCACAACTAGCTTGTTATTTGCATAGCAGGCTATATCTGAAGATGCTTTAAGCATCTATTATTACCTTGCAATGAGATCTCAGATTAAGAATAGGCTGTTAGAAAAAAATAATTAAATGATACAACATTCTTCTCAAAAAAGGTGGAACTGTTTTCCAAATATTGCTAATTAGGTATATTTTCACTCTATAAAGTTTAATATTTGCTAGATTTTACCTTTTTAGAATAGGGTAAAATTTGAGTAGATGATTGACTTTCTCAGAGTTTCTGTTAAGTGTAACCTTCTTTACTAGAAACTGCCAATGTGACATTGTGTGCTTTATGTAACTAATATAAATTGTCCAAATCAAGTAAAAACACTACAACAAAGAACAGTTGTGGTGATCGCCCATATTTTAAAAATGAATATTTTTACTTCTTAGTGTTGTCTGTATTTTGGAGACTAACTTTCTTTGAGCATAACTTATTATTATTATTTTTTATAGAAACAGAGAGAGAGTTAGAGAGAAGGATAGACAGGGACAGACAGACAGGAACAGAGAGATGAGAAGCATCAATCATTAGTTTTTCATTGTACATTGCGACACCTTAGTTGTTCATTGATTGCTTTCTCATATGTGCCTTGACCGCGGGTCTTCAGCAGACCAAGTAACCCCTTGCTTGAGCCAGTGACCTTGGATCCAAGCTGGTGAGATTCGCTCAAACCAGATGTGTCTGTGCTCTAGCTGGTGACCTCAGGGTCTCGAACCTGGGTTCTCGGCATTCCAGTCCACCGCTCTATCCACTGTGCCACTGCCTGGTCAGGCAAGCATAACTTTTGATGAAAAAGGATACACAGTGTGAATGTGAATGTACTGGAATATAGTGGTGCATTGACTTATTGAGTTAATATATATAATATATTTAGTTAGGTTTTAAGTATGGCCAGATTCTATTAAGTGTAAATTATTTTTATTATAAATACTTTCTACCTAGATACTGCAATTTTTCACCCATAATAGCAAGCATTGTTTTTTCCCCTTTGCCTTGTTGAAAATCTTTACCCTGGACCTATAAAGAAAGTACCGGTAATAAAGGCATTAAAAGTTTTATGATCACTTATAGGGTGTTACAAGAATGGATTCTAGTTGTGGTTATAAATTTATAATTTTGAAGATTTAGGAAAGTATAACTTTTTTTATATTATTTTCAGTTGTGATGACTTTGATCATTTTCACTTCTTTTTGTTTCACTCTTCTAGGAAACAAGAGTTGGATAGTAGTCACCCTCCAAAGCCACCAGGAAAACCGCCGGATCCCGGTCGTCCCGCTCAGGCTGGTCTCAGTAAAAGCAGAACTACAGATACTTTGAGGTCAGAGCAGAAATTGCCTGGGAGGAGTCCTTCCACTATTAGTTTGAAAGAATCAAAGTCCAGAACTGATTTTAAGGAAGAGCACAAGTCTAGTATGATGCCTGGTTTCCTCTCAGAGGTCAACCCGTTAAGTGCTGTCTCCTCTGTTGTAAATAAATTTAATCCTTTTGATTTAGTATCAGACTCTGATGGATCCCAGGAAGAAACTGCCAAGAAACAAAAAGTAGCTCAGAAGGAACAAGGAAAGTCTGAAGGAATCACAAAGCCTCTGTCACAGCAGCAGTCACCCAAGTCAGTTCCTAAGCAGCTAGGGCCTGTGAGGATCCCACCTCAGCAGGAGGGCTCTCCCAAATCAGTGTCTTCTCAGCAACCAGAGAAAATGAAATCACAACCTCTAGGGACTGGAAAACCAATTCCAGGGCTTACCCAGGCTCCTCAGACCGACCAAACTAAATCGCCACTTCAAAAAGATGCAACTAGGCCTCAGACTAAACAGTCAGACGCAGTGAAGGGAGAATCAGTCAGACCCTTACTGAAAAGCCCATCCAAACCACCAACTCAGCAGGCGAGTCCTGGAAAACTACCAGCCCAGCAGCCTGAACCTGAAAAATCTTCCACGCCACAGCTTGGACCTGCAAAACCCTCAGCTCAGCAGCCGGGGCCAGCGAAGGCCCTCGCCCAACAGCCAGGGGCAGCAAAGCCCTCAGCTCAGCAGCCGCAGCCGACAGCAAAACCCCCAGCCCAGCCACCAGGGACAACGAAGCCTGCAGCTCAGCAGCCTGGGCCAAAGTCTCCAGCTCAGCCTCCAGGGCCAGCAAAACCCTCAGCCCAGCACTTGGGGACACCGAAGTCCCCCGCTCACCAACCTGGGCCACACTCTCCAGCTCAGCCAACTGGGTCGACAAAGACTCCAGCTCAGCAGGTTGGGCCAGTGAAGTCTCTGACTCAGCAGTCTGGGCCAGGAAAGACTCCTACTCAACAGCCTGGCCCAGTGAAATCCTCAGCTGAACAGCCTGGCCCAGCAAAGGCCCCAGTTCAACAACCTGGCCCAGCAAAACCCCCAGCTCAACAGCCTGGCCCAGCAAAGCCCCCAGCTCAACAGCCTGGCCCAGTGAAACCCTCAGCTGAACAGCCTGGCCCAGAAAAGGCCCCAGTTCAACAACCTGGCCCAGCAAAACCCCCAGCTCAACAGCCTGGCCCAGCAAAGCCCCCAGCTCAACAGCCTGGCCCAGTGAAACCCTCAGTTGAACAGCCTGGCCCAGAAAAGCCCCCAGTTGAACAGCCTGGCCCAGCAAAGCCCCCAGCTCAACAGCCTGGCCCAGCAAAACCCCCAGCTCAACAGCCTGGCCCAGCAAAGCCCCCAGCTCAACAGCCTGGCCCAGCAAAGCCCCCAGCTCAACAGCCTGGCCCAGCAAAGCCCCCAGCTCAACAGCCTGGCCCAGCAAAGCCCCCAGCTCAACAGCCTGGCCCAGCAAAGCCCCCAGCTCAACAGCCTGGCCCAGCAAAGCCCTCAGCTGAACAGCCTGGCCCAGCAAAGCCCCCAGCTCAACAGCCTGGCCCAGCAAAGCCCTCAGCTCAGCAATCTACAAAGCCTGTAAGCCAAACAGGAGCTGGGCAACCCCTGCAGCTGCCAACTTCTCCATCTGCAGCCCAGATTCCAGAACAAGGCCTTCCTACAATCATCTGTCCTCTTTGCAATACCACTGAACTTCTGTTGCATGTTCCAGAAAAGGCCAATTTTAACACATGCACCGGATGCAAAACCACTGTGTGTAGCCTCTGTGGCTTTAATCCCAATCCTCATATAACTGAGGTGAGTCCATTTATTCACTGTGTCCATGCTCTGAAAGTGTAGTAACATCTTCTGTGAAGGTTTCTTACTTTGTTTATTGCTGATATGATAGGATGACATTGTTTTTCTCTGGTTATTTCTTTCTTTCCCTCCTTCTTCTTTTTTTCCTTTTTTGCCAATTGTAAGTTAGAAACTTTTAAAACCTTTTCTTCAATAATTAGCCTAAAATATTGCCAGTTTCTGATACATTTAGCATATAAAGCAAATATGAATTGATTGAAAGATGCTGAGTGTTTACTGATTGCACTCTGTAAGAGCCACACTATTTATTACTTAGTATACAATGGTATTTCCTTAATTTAAAATTCATGTTCCTACCTATCAAAATTATGATACTCTTAACTGGGGTCATATCTCATTTTACCAAATGTCATGTTAAGTACCTTAGTTTTAAAAATAAGTAATTCATTAATAATCAAATTGTAATTAATAAGAACATGTGGCTTTCAAGTTATGGAGGAAATCAGGTTGTAGTTTGTTCATGTATTTTTAGATTTTTATTTTTTTTTAATTTTTTATTGAATTTACTGGGGTGACATTGGTTAATAGGATTACACAGGATTCAGGTGCACAGTTCTGCAGTACATCACTTGGCTAGTGCACTGTGTTCCCCACCCCGAGTCCATCACTGTCTGGTGCACTGTGTTCCCCACCCTGAGTCCATCACCTGTCTGGTGCACTGTGTTCCCCACCCTGAGTCCATCACTGTCTGGTGCACTGTGTTCCCCACCCCGAGTCCATCACCTGTCTGGTGCACTGTGTTCCCCACTCCGAGTCCATCACTGTCTGGTGCACTGTGTTCCCCACCCCGAGTCCATCACTGTCTGGTGCACTGTGTTCCCCACCCTGAGTCCATCACCTGTCTGGTGCACTGTGTTCCCCATCCCGAGTCCATCACTGTCTGGTGCACTGTGTTCCCCACCCCGAGTCCATCACCTGTCTGGTGCACTGTGTTCCCCACTCCGAGTCCATCACTGTCTGGTGCACTGTGTTCCCCACCCCGAGTCCATCACTGTCTGGTGCACTGTGTTCCCCACCCGAGTCCATCACCTGTCTGGTGCACTGTGTTCCCCACCCCGAGTCCATCACTGTCTGGTGCACTGTGTTCCCCACCCGAGTCCATCACCTGTCTGGTGCACTGTGTTCCCCACCCCGAGTCCCTCACCTGTCTAGTGCACTGTGTTCCCCACCCCAGGTCACGTCTCCCCCATCACCATTGCCCACCCCCATTTCCTCCTGCAATCCGCACTCTGGTGTCAGTGTCTCTTTTTTCCTTTGCATAATTCCTTCACCTTGTCTACCCAGCTCCTCACCTCTGTCCCCTCTGACAACTGTCAGTATGTTTGTTCTATTTGTAGCTTTTTAAACACTGGTAAAAGTATGTTTCTGCCCATAATATACTAATTTAATAGGACTATCCAATAATAATGACTTCAAATAGTACATTATCATTTTGTAAAAATATTTTATTTTATATTTTTATGGCAATTTGTAAGGCAGAAACATGTAGCATTCAAGCCACATAGTACTGTATATAATTTGAGTACATCCCATATGGACAACATTATACTACATGTTTTATGGGATATAAAAATGACTAAAACATAGTTCTGATCTTAACCTGATCAGAATACACCAGGTTAGATACTATGTGTACAAGGAGAATGTAGTAAATAAGCAGTTAAACGATAATGGCTGTGACAGGTATGAACAAATAATGTGGACTTAAGAGTAGGAGGTGTCATTTCCGGTGGGTGAGATTAAGGATAGCTTCATGAAGAAAATGGCTTTTGAGCTAGGGATGCAAGGCGAGATATTGTTTCACTGGATAATGGACGAGAAAGGACATAAATTGATTTGACATGTAGTGCCAGACTAATGTAGGAAGTATTTATGGAATAAGGGATAAATGGAGTTGACTGATGTGGCCGCAAAGAAGAAACAGGAGGGAAGTTGAAGTCAGGTTTTATTTGACCTTCCATATTTAGCAGGTAGTGACGAGCATTCTTCTTTAAGAAACTTACCTTGGCCCTGGCTGGTTGGCTCAGTGGTAGAGCGTCAGCCTGGCGTGCAGGGGTCCCGAGTTCGATTCCCGGCCAGGGCACACAGGAGAGGTGCCCATCTGCTTCTCCTCCCCTCCCCCTCTCCTTCCTCTCTGTCTCTCTCTTCCCCTCCCGCAGCCAAGGCTCCATTGGAGCAAAGTTCGCCTGGGCGCTGAGGATGGCTCTGTGGCCTCTGCCTCAGGCGCTAGAATGCCTCTGGTTGCAGCGGAGCGACGCCCCAGATGGGTAGAGCATTGCCCCCTGGTGGGCATGCTGGGTGGATCCTGGTCTGGTGCTTGCGGGAGTCTGTCTGACTGCCTCCCTATTTCCAACTTCAGAAAAAATACAAAAAAAAAAAAAAAAAAAAAAAAAAGAAACTTACCTTGCGTAATGTGGTCATTCCCTAAATCCTTCATTGATTTTAGAAATTGGATCAAATACCTAATTGTGAGGCACAAATGAGTTCTATGACAAATTCAAGTATTTGTTAGATATAGAGTTTTCCTTCATCCAGAAAATGGGGAAAATAAAAGTTGAATACCAGAAAAAAAAAACATGTGTATGTGGGTGTGTTTGTTACAAGTAACTTTGTATAGGGCATTATAGTTCACATAGTTCTTCCCTATTTGTTTTATCAAAATTAAATTTCCAAAAATTCTGTGAGCATATGTTCTGTTTTCTCTGTTATACTAATGAGCAAACTGGTGTTCAAGTGATGACTGTGGTTAGTTTACTTTCAGGATCACCCTGATAGTAAATAGCCAAACAGAACCCAAACCAATTTTTCTGATTCCAAATCCATGTGGTCACGGTAAGAAGATAAAGTGCTGTGAGGTCAAAGGAAGGAACTGTCACTGTTAGCAGGGAGTATTGCTACCATCTTCTTAAGAACAGAAAAGTTTGAGTGGGGACTGAAAAATAATAAAAATTTAGACACACATGAAAGGAGTTGGGAATGTGGGGGCAGGTGGCGGCCTCACATGCAGTAAAGGAAACATCCCCATATTGATGAGATGAGCTTGGGCGAGTCACTTATACTTTGTGACAATGACATTTGAAAAATAATATGTTCTCTTCCAGACACATTGGGTTGTTAGGAGGATTAACTAACTGTTATATGAAGAGGTATTTTTAAATATATATAAATTTCTTTTAAAGTTGTAATATAATGCAACATGGCTATCCTATTTGAAACAGATTTGACTTTTAAAGTTTACTCTCAATTTGTTTTCTACATATATACAACATCATTAATTGTTGGGTGCTGAGATTGAAATCAGAAGCTATTTGGTCTATAATGTAATTGGTAACATGTCATTTTAACTTTTACTTTTTTATACATAAAGAAAAATGCAATCCAAGTTCTAATTCTGAACTCCAGGAGTGTCTTCCCTAATCCTATTCACCAAATGGCCAGTTCTTCAAACTCCTGAATTAGCAGTAGGTCAGAGTTAGAGAGTTTGAGCTCTGGCTAGAGACTTAGAACTTCTGTTTTAAGAGATAAGATACATGCAATTTTGGGAAAAATCACCATATCATATATGTCATGAGAAAGTTATCCTCTCTGCATTTTCCAAACAAAACCACACAATCTTAGTCAAATTGTCCTGAATAGTCAAGTTGAGTGAACAGCTTTTCCATGTGGGACAGGGAAACTGGCTAAACCTTTCTTAGCACATTAATTTATATAAATTTATTATTTCCAAGTTTGATGTTGGCCCTGGCCAGTGGCTCAGTGGATAGAGTGTTGGCTCTGTATGCGGACATCCCAGGTTCAACTCCCAGTTAAGGCACGCATGTAAAGTGACCATTTGCTCCTCTTTCCCTCCTGCAGCTAGTGGCTTGATTGGTTCGAGTGTCGGCCTCAGGCACTGAGGATAGCTCAGTTGATTTGAGCATTGGTCCCAGATGGGGCTTGCTGGGTGGATCCTGGTCAGGGTTTATGTAGAAGTCTATCTCCCTTCCTCTCACTTAAAAAGGAAAGTTTAATGTTGAAATGCAGTAACTCTCGCCCTGGCCGGATGGCTCAGCGGTAGAGCGTCGGCCTAGCGTGCGGAGGACCTGGGTTCGATTCCCGGCCAGGGCACACAGGAGAAGCGCCCATTTGCTTCTCCACCCCTCCGCCGCGCCTTCCTCTCTGTCTCTCTCTTCCCCTCCCACAGCCAAGGCTCCATTGGAGCAAAGATGGCCCGGGTGCTGGGGATGGCTCTGTGGCCTCTGCCCCAGGCGCTAGAGTGGCTCTGGTTGCAATATGGCGACGCCCCGGAGGGGCAGAGCATCGCCCCCTGGTGGGCAGAGCGTCGCCCCTGGTGGACGTGCCGGGTGGATCCCGGTCGGGCGCATGCGGGAGTCTGTCTAACTGTCTCTCCCTGTTTCCAGCTTCAGAAAAAATGCAAAAAAAAAAAAAAAAAAAAGAAATGCAGTAACTCTCCATATTGTTATTTTTGTGCTAAAATAACAATATAGAGATTTAATGGGTAAAATAGAATACTAGTCTTTTATATCATTCCTTGAGAATACTAAGAGAATTTCTCTGATATCTTTTGTTACTAACAGATCAGAATTATGACTGTATTTACTTATGAAATCCTGGCTCTTAAAGCATTACCAGGTCTGGGGATGTAGGACTAGAAAAGTAAAAACACTCAGGAAAGTGTTTTAGGGAAGGAGAATTTTACTTCCTTAACTAAATTTGCCAGTTCTCTCCAACCCCTTTCAGATACACACACACACACACACACACACACACACACACACGCGCGCGCACACACACACACATGTACACCCGCGCCTTAGACATCCCAATATCTGTGTGAGGAGGACAGTATTTAAATTAACTGTCCTCTATAGTAGCTGTTAAGATGTGTGCTTTTCCAAATAAACCTTAAGAATCCACTGATTCCAAGCCTAGACTTTTGAAGCTGAGAGGAGTTTATAGGTATATCTCTTCTTGGCAGCCCATTAATGGAATAAATCTCAACAATACAGTCTCTCTTTTTGGGCTTGCTTTCTGACACAGAAGCAGAGTATTTGCTTTCTAATTAGTAACAAAAGCATTTTTTTGTTGTTTTGTTATTGTTGATTTATATCTTTTGATGCGTAACCTGGAGCATAGTAGACTTAGGGACAGATTTAGAGACTTGTACTTAAGGTCTGATAATTCTCCTGGCTCTTATGAAATTTTGTAATATATAAAATGAGTTGTCATTTTTTAGAATGTTGAAGTGCCCATCTGTTAGTGATGAAAGGATTTTTTGTCATATTATTTTTTATTTTTTTGGCCCATATATTAATATCTTTTTGATGAACCCAAATTTTTTATTACACAAAAACATGAACATATTTTAGCAGCTTAACTCAAAAAACAAACACACCTAGACTTGCATATAAATTCTGTCCATTTCTTAAAGAACAAAACAAAAAAAATGACTAAAATTCCTAAGGTGGTCAGGGGCTTTAACTTGCTGCCTCTTAGGTTGATAGGTCTGCTGCTTCTTTCATTTCTAGTAAGAGAAACTGAGAGGTGGGCGGAAGTCTGTTAAGAAGAGCTGGTGAGAGAAGACAAGAACTTTGTGAAGTGCGAGGAGGCTGGAATGTGGAGAAAGAAAGCCAGTGAGATGTTTCTTATGGTGGAGTAGTTTGAATAATTTTTAGAAAAGTGGAAAGTCTCTTTTTAGTTACTTGCTCTTTTAGCACAAAAGTCTTTATCACCCTCAATTCTAAGCAAAGATCACAAGACAGTTACTCTTGAAAAGCAGAACTGAGCACACCTATATTCATCTCGTCTCTCCATAGGTCTCACTTTTTAAAAGATTTAAAATGTTGTAGTTCCAGAAAATGAGAAAGACCACCAATAGCATAAGTTGACATGCTGAAGAATTCTTAGAGGATAGAAAAAACAAAAATGAGAAGAATGTGACAAATTACTAAGGACACCACTGTACAGTTGGTTTTCTGAGGGAAACCTTAATGAATCTCTAAGCTTGAGATCAACACAAATAGAACACAGTTGTGAGTTGTGGGTAGTGAGAACTACAATAGGAAAATATGGACAGGTGGACTGTTTCCTAATCTCCAGAGGGAAGATGAGGGTAGAGTGGCCTTATGTTTTCCCCTAAGGCTGAAGCCAGGGAATTCTCCAAATTAATTGATGAGCTGTGTGAGGAAGGACACGCATGCTAAAACCAGCCCACATTCAAAAGAAGATTAGAAGAAGTAATTTTTTTTCTTCCATAACAAAATGATGTAAAGGAGAAATCAAATAAGACACTACTCAACCATGAGTCAAATGCACTAAGCATCATAGTAAAGTTGTTTTTACCTGAACTTTGACCTTCTTCCATTCCTTCTCTTCTTATTCAAAGGAGGGGACTAATAGCAAAGCAGACCTGTCCACAAATACAGAAAAACTGCTGTGGATTACCTCTACTAAATAGTAGAGACATTCACTATAATTGAATGATTTGAAGAGATTAACTTGACTTTTTAACAATAATACCACATGCAGGAAACAGGTGAACTAGTGAAAAATGAAACAAAAGAAGAAACATCCGATGTCATAGAGTTCATTTAGGAAACATAAAAACTTAATAGCCCCTGGCTCAGTGTGTGGAAGTCCCAGGTTCAATTCCCAGCCTGGGCACACAGGAGAAGTGCCCATCTGCTTCTCCACCCTTCCCCTCTCCTTTCTCTTTCTCTTTCTTCCCTTCCCACAGCCAAGGCTCCATGGGAGCAAAGTTGGCCAGGGCACTGAGGATGGCTCCATGGCCTCCGCCTCAGGTGCTAGAATGGCTCTGGTTGCAATGGAGCAACAGCCCCAGATAGGCAGAGCATCGCCCCCTAGTGGGCATGCCGGGTGGATCCTGTTCAGGCACATACGGGAGTCTGTCTCTCTGCCTCTGCGCTTCTCACTCCAGAAAAATACAACAAACAAACAAAAAACCCCAAAAAATCTGTATAGAAATTATTATTATTCCTGAGAAATATTTAAAAGGCTATTCACATTTCAGTGGGCTGATTGAGGGTTAAAGTGGGCCCAGTTGACAGTCTGGAAAAGAAAGACCCAGAATTTTCCATTAAAAAATTATTCAACTTATTTTACTTAGCATAATAACTCTCCAGATCCTTCTATGCTATCACAAAAGGTAAGATTTCTTTCTTTTTTATGGCCAAGTAGTATTCCATTGTGTAAATGTACCACAGCTTTTTTTATCCACTCATCTACTGATGGGCACTTGGGCTGCTTCCAAATCTTGGCTACTGTAAATAATGCTGCAGTGTACATAGAGGTGCATATATTATTTTGAATTAGTGTTTCAGGTTTCTTTGGATGTATTCCCAGAAGTGGAATTGCTGACTCATAGGCAGTTTCATTTTTAATTATTTGATGTAACTCCATACTGTTTTTCACAGTGACTGTACCAGTCTGTATTCCTACCAACAGTATATGAGGGTTCCCTTTTCTCCACATCCTAATGATCACTGTTGTTGTTGGAAGGTGGAGGGATTGAGCAAAAAAGAAAAAAGGGTGGAAAAACTCATGGATGTAGACAACAGTGTGGTGACTGCAGGGGGAGGGTTAGGGAAAGGTGGGGAGGGCGCAGGGGACAAATGATGGTGGAAGGAGACTTGACATGCAGCAATGAACACACATTACAGTGTACAGGTGACGTGTTGTGGAAGTGTGCATCTGATACCTGTATAATTCTGTTAATCAATGTCATCCCAATAATTTCAATACTGTATAAAGGAAAAAATTACTAAGCACCCACTATGTTTCAGGCACAGTTCTAGACTCTGGGAATATAGGTATGAACAAAACAGACCAAAAAATCTTCCCTCATGGAAATTATATTTTAGTAAGAGTGTCAATAAAATATCTATTGTGACAGATGGTAATATATGTTATGGAGAGAAATGAATTCGGAGAAGGTTATGGCATAGACTAAGGGATGGGTGGGATGAAGTGGCAGGGTTCCCCCCATCCCATTGGTGGATTAGAGTTTGGGAGTTGATGGATGACTTGGAAATCTAAATTTCTAGTGTTGACTAATGGTCTAACTTTATGTGTGTATAATTCCAACTGAACCTGGGAATTTGAGGAGAAACGGGGGATTAGGAAGGAAGGAAAAGGTAGAATGTACCCAGGAATATGTAGACTTCTGAAATTCCCCTCTTTACTCCTTTCTTTACTTACTTTTAAAAATGTATTTTTATTATGTTTTTTTTTATTATGTACTGTTTTGGGGTATACAGTCTAGTGGTTAGACACATACTTTACATAGTGTTCCCCTCGATATTTCCAGTGCCCCACTGGCATCACACGTAGTTACCACCATATTATTAACTGCTTTTTCTATGCTTTAGCTACTTCCCATTACTACTTCCTTTATTGACGTGGATGCTGGGGATAGCATTTATCCCCAGGGTGGTAGCTCTTTCTGGATGCCTGCATATGGAGTTGCAGACATTTATGGAAGGTTGTTATCTACAACTCTGGGTTTCCCTTAGGAATCGGGGAGCTCTGTGGCACTAAGAGACATATTATAAATTTTGGAGAATATATTTAGAGCTCTAATAGGAGTTCCAGAATCAAGACTATGGAGGCAAGCTCTAGAACATTATTCTGAGCTAAAGCAAGATTGAAGTCTTCAGATTGTACAGCTCCACCATTGGCCAAGAAAGATCAATAACATGACTGATAGATATGTCCTGGTGAAATATCAGATCCCAAGGATAAGGAGAAAACATGAAGACTTCATAGAAAAAAGCAATTTTGTCCACAAAAAGTGAGAAATCAGGTAGCTTATAATACTCATTTCCCACACAGAAGGCAGATAGGTGGCACTTTCTTGAAATTTCTAGAGATGCTGATAAGATAAATTCTATATCTAGGTAAGATATTAAGAGAGAGTGTAAAGGCACCTTAAGAATTTTTTCACACATGAAAGACTGCATAACAGTCATTACTATTCTGTTTATCTGTGTATCTAGCTAGCTAAAGATCTCTCTACATACATGTGTACATGTTTAAATCTTTATATATGTGTAGGTGTGTGTGTGTATTTATATCACAATCACTATAGGAGTTCCTCTATTATAGTGGGTAATAAAAGAAAAACAAATGGGATGGAATAGTTGACTATACCTCAAAAATGAAGAAAACTAGAATGACATTGAATCAGTGTTTTCCAGAATATGATTGCATATCAGTGGTGGAAAGTAAGATGGTAGTAGAGTACACAAACCAAACTCAAAAAGTTATACATTATTTTATTTTGTATTAAAATATATAATGCGGTCAGTCCTCATCTAACATATTAATATGTTCTTGGAACTGTGGTGAAATGACATATAAGGAAACATATTGATACATTCTTAGAACTGTGGTGAAATGACATATGAGGAAACCAGAACCAGTTTTACCATAAGCTAATTGTTATAAACAAGAGTCAAGTTTCTTCAGCATCTCATTAACATTGTAATGAAAAGATGTTGAATGAAACAACTGTTATTTGAGGGCCTACTGTACATCAAACATGATTTCTTGGATATTGATTAAGACAATTCTAAAATAGGTGATATAAAGTTGTTGATAAAATGTGGCTCTTACAGTAAGGTAAAAATAGATAATATTTTAAATTTGAATTAAAGCTTATTATTTGATGTTATAATGGCAACCACAAGAAATATTCAAAGCAAAAGTTAACACTGATCATTCTGGAGAGTAAGGCTTGGTGGTAGAAAAAGAGGTTTTACTTTTAATAAAACTTTTTGTACTACTTTTTTACCTTGTAAATTAGTGTTAAAATTAACATGAGTAATTTTTAAAAATTCTCATTCATCAGATGATTGATTTAAAAGACTAAATAATGTGAAGGGATGGATAAAGGATTTAGATACCTTTTTAAAATTTCATTACTATATAAAAATTTTTTATTGAATTTATTGGGGTGACATTGGTTAACAAGATTATATGGGTTTCAGGTACACAGTTCGACAACACATCATCTGTCTATTCACTGTGTGCTCAGCACCCCGGCCAGGTCCCCCTCCATCATCACCTCTTCCATCTCTACCCTCCTCCACCTCCCACTACCCTGGCCCCTCCTGCAATCCCTACGCCGTTGTCTTGATTCTGAATGCTTTACATCCTCTGCCTTCGGCATTCTACTTGGTGAAATGTCAAGAAATTTTGGTTCTAAATAGCAGTGATGATTTGAAATGCCATATACCTGTGATGCAAGTTTGGTTAGTTTTTAAAATGCATTCTTTGCTTGTCACAGCTCTGTGTACTTTATCACTTTTTTTATATGAAACTAATAAAGAGAAAGTCCCTTAATTCTAAACATAAGGTTATTAGAAGGTAAAATATATTGTTTTATTTGGTATTTTCTAATAATCTCTGTTTTCATTTCTAGTATTTAAAAGAATACCCGGACTATAGCAAAATTAATTTATCTTCATTTAAAATAGTTTTGAAAATGAATTTAAAGGAATAGAAATACTTGATAAAATTTTTAAAAAACATCAGTATTACTAAAATATGTTTACAAGCACCATATTTGTTTGCTCTCATTTTATTTTATTTTTATTTATTTATTTATTTATTTATTTTTTTTATACAAAGACAGAGAGTCAGAGAGAAGGATAGATAGGGACAGACAGACAGGAACGGAAAGACATGAGAAGCATCAATCATTAGTTTTTCCTTGCGACACCTTAGTTGTTCATCGATTGCTTTCTCATATGTGCCTTGACCATGGGGCTACAGCAGACCGAGTAACCCCTTTCTCGAGCCAGCGACCTTGGGTCCAAGCTGGTGAGCTTTGCTCAAACCAGATGAGCCCATGCTCAAGCTGGCAACCTCAGGGTCTCGAACCTGGATCCTCCACATCCCAGTCTGACACTCTATTCACTGTGCCACCGCCTGGTCAGGCTGCTCTCATTTTAAATGAGGTCCAATTTGCAGCATTTTTCGTGATTTGGATGTTTTCTATATAAAGTGACTATATATTCCTCATGCTTTACTTGTAAGTTTAATCATTACAACCAAAGCCTTTTCTCACTTTCATGTTTTCAATAACTAGATGTTTCAGGTGTCTTTCTGCATATTCAGCTTTTATATCTATTAAGCCTGTTGTTACATATGTATTGTTGCAACTGGTGTGATGATCTGTATAGCTTAGTAAGAACAGATGTTTTGCTGTGAAAGCAGATACCCACACTTAAAATCATTTATTGGATCAGTAAACTTAATACAATGATGGGTTAACTTTCTTATTGTTTACATCCCTTGAGAAAACACACACATACATAACACTCTCCCCTATCCTGTACCTTAATTAGCTTAGTTAAAATGGGCTAATACTTACAAATATTTCAAATGTATTACATTAAAGACATGTAAATATTCAAAGTTTATAATTATTAAAGTAATACCTATATCACATGCATTAATAAGGCATCAAAAATCTGTAGTCCTATCTCTGCTGCTCATATGTGTACACTTCTGATACTTCTATTGTTACCAAACTCTAAGGATCTGTGGGTTGAGGTGTTCTATTAATACGATGTGGTTGTCGCAGGTAGTTTTATTTACTTGCAGCAAGTACAGGAGATGGGCTTTCACACCCAAAGTTTTGCTTCCTCCTCCACAGGAGGCTTAGCCATATATATATATATATATATATATATATATATATATATATATATATGGTTAATTACATGTTGATTTCCTCTTTTTAATTTTTTTTAGTGAGCTGCAAGTAATCAAGCTGGATTCCTATTAAACTTATCCTGTTTACAGCTACATCTGCAAAATTCTTATATACATTTTAACATTTAGCAAGAATAGCATTTAGTAGGAACTGCCCAGATGCTGAGACCCTTGTCTTATCTAACACTATGAATTTACTTAAAAGTAGTTCGAGGGACCTTTGATAAGAAAGAAATAACTTCAGTATATTTCTTGACTTTTTCTCACTTCGGTAAAAAAGCAGAATGGTCTTGAGTCACAGGAAGAAGAGATATTGAACACTAGTCATTTCAGTCTGCACACTAGGCACTTTTTAAACATTTTGTTGTTTAGTGCTCTTTTAATAAGGTGGTATCCATATTTTATTTATGGATTGATTTTAGAGAGACAGAGGAAGTGTGGGGGAGAGGGGGAGAGAGAGAGAGAGAGAGAGAGAGAGAGAGAGAAAGAGAAAGAGAGAGGGAGAAGGAAGCATTTCTGTTCCACCTAGTTTTGTAGTCAGTGGTTCCTTCCACATGTATCCCGGCCGGGGATGGAACGCTAAACCTTGGCATCTCTAACCAACGAAGCTAACCAGCCAGGGTGGCAGTACCCACATTTTAAAGATAAGTAAAGAGACTAAATAAATGTCCTTAATTATGGTATGAGACTATTTATAAAGTAAAAATCAGATTTGGCAATGTAAGTGGAAGTACTTTGAAATGAAAACTAATAAATATGTATTTTATTATTATTAATCTCTTTAAAATTTCTAATAGGCAAGCAGGGATATTGCCGTTGTCGATACCTGCATTTGTAGGTGATAAATCTGCGATTAAGTGGCTTGCATGCTCATAGAATTACTTTGCAATGGATCCCATTCAAGAAGCATGTCTGCTGACACACATTTTAGCATCTTTTTTTTTATAGGAGACCAAACTCTCTTTAAATAGACCATTTCCTATATTTCTAGGTTATAGAAAGAGTGTGTGTATGTGTGTGTTGTGAATATGTAAATCTTACATATTTTTAAAGTTAAAAAGAAATTAGCCTTCTTGGCAGGAAATTATTTTTTGAATTAAGCACAAAAATAATCAAGGTCCAAGAGTACTAATTTCATACCTTGTTATTCAGTCTTGCTCAAACCAGAATTGTATATGACTGAGTTCATTTTTTGTACTTTAAGAAAACTGTGTGCTCCTACTCTGAACCAGCCACTCTTAGATTTTGAAAAACAGAAAACAGATGACAAAGTTGATAGCTTTGACTGCTCATTGTCAAGAGTAAAATTCCGTGTTTAGAAGGAGAGTTAGTAATTTAGCAAATAAGGATGGAATCTGGTTTGTAAATATAATAAAGTTCATACCGTGGTGATCTGGCCTTTCCTGAATATGAAACAGGAAAGCACTTTTCTGTCCTTATTTTTCTCTATCGGAAATAAATATTTTTGTCTGACCTGTGGTGGTAAAGTGGATAGAGCGTTGAGCTGGGACACTGAGGACCAGAGTTTGAAACCCTGAGGTCACTGGCTTGAGTGTGGGCTCATCCAGCTTGAGTGTAGGATCACCAGCTTGAGCGCAGTGTTGCCAACTTGAGTGTGGGATCATAGTCACTGGCTTGAGCCCCAAGGTTGTCAGTTTGAGCGAGGGGTCACTGGCTCAGAAGAGCCCCCAGTCAAGGCATGTATGAGAAAGCAATCAATTATCAACTGAAGTGCTGCAACTATCAGTTGATGCTTCTCATCTCTTTCCCTTCCTGTCTGCCTGTTTCTCTCTCTTAATTAATTAAATAAATAAATAAATATTTGAATTTACTTGAAAAATAATTGATAGAAATATGACATTTTTATCATTTGTGCAGTAGAGTCAGAATTTTCAGAATTCATAGAACAACTCTTAGAAGATTTCTACTTTTGTAAAATGAAAGAAATGAAAGGCAGGCTTCATTATGTGAACATGTGATTAGAATTTCTGTGAGATATTTGTTGGGAAATGTCTTAATGAGTAGATTATTGTGTTTTTTATGTTACCAGTGAAAGATTAAAAATTGGTAAGAAGGAAATAAACAATAATAAAAATGTGGCTAGGATCCCTGCAAAAAAAAAAAAAAAAAAAAGAAAGAAAAATAATATAATGCTGATTAAGTATAATTTTAAAATCAGACTTTCCTTAAAATACATTCTTGAAAATGTAGATACATACATACAGCTATATAAAATATGAATTAACTAGAAGTTAAAAGGGGCTTCCAGTCACAATGGAAGCAAGCGTCTTAGGCTGAAATCTCTTATGAAACTTTGTCTTTTTACAAAAGCTTTAATATCCTTTCAGCATTGCTCTGTATATATTTATTTTAAAAATTTTATTTATTGATTTGTTGTTTCACTTATCTATGCATTTATTGGTTGCTTCATTTATGTGTTCTGACCAGAGATTGCACCCACGTGGTTTATCAGGACAATGCTGTAACTACCCACCCAGGGCCTCATACATATTTTTTAAAAAATATATTTATTTCCTTTCCAAGTCAACATACAAGTGGTTATCTTAATTCTAGTGAGTGTCTAATTGAATTAAAGACGTAGCTTTCAGTATACTTAATGAGTTCACAAAATTTGAGACCTTTAGTTATTTATTTATTTATTTATTATTTATAAATTATATTATACTAATATAATTTATTTTTCATTTTAAATGAAATAATAGAACAGTTCAACAAGCTATTCAAATAATAGCACAAACACTGCCTAATTAGAAATATATCACAGACTACAAAACGTGTGCGTTAATCAGTTGAGGTATAAAAGTTTGAATTTGTCATGTGAGAGGCTGTTTAGAAGTATTAATGTATAATGCATGTAAGTTCAGGTTACTGATTTGGGATCTTGCTCTTTAGTAACTGTAATAGAGTATGTTTTCATGTTCGTGTACTGTAATTATTTTATAAATTGTGCTTTGGTGATAGTGTCGGTTTTTGTGTTTTAGACTTCACTGACAAACATGAAAATATGTTATCATTTGATCCTATATTGTGAGGATTTACAAATGTTATTGCTAGCATTTGGTCAACATTATTATGCTTTATGAAGGAAAAAGGTCTCGTTTAGTTTACACTTCATGAGGTTTGCTAATGGTTGCTGAATTATGCAGCAGAAATTGTAATCCACATCATTACAGAGAGAAAATGTTCATCCAACTTCTGGATGGACTGTTTTAAATAAAACTGTTTCACCAAATTGTTGGGCATGTTATCACAGTTCTGTGGAAATCTAGTGTCTAGTTTTTAACCAAAATACATTGTGCATTAAAATGCACAGCTAAAGATGTCACCTGCAGTGAGCCATCTGCAGCCAAACTGCTCTTAGTGAGGATCCGCCTGGGGAGGAGTTCATGGAGTCTGGGCAATCCTGGAATAAGAGGAAGCGTATTCTTTTATCCACCTTTAGCTTGCTTTCCTCTTTATAATATTATACATTACATCATCATCTAATATATATTATATAATTATAATTTCGGTGGCATTCAAAATAATATACTATAAGTAATACATTCAGTAAATATTTGTACATAATTTGATGATAAATAAAAAAAGATTTAAAATAATTTATCATTAATAATATCTGCAATTTTCTTGGGGTCCAATTTAGAGATAAGAGTAATCGTGAGAAGTAGTTACTCCTTTTTATTTTTATTTTTTTAATTTTTTTTTAAAAGATTTTATTTATTTATTTTAGAGAAGAGGGGAGAGAGGGAGGGGAGGAGCAGGAAGCTTCAACCCCCATATGTGCCTTGACTGGGCAAGCCCAGGGTTTCGAACCGGCGACCTCAGCGTTCCAGGTCAACGCTTTATCCACTGCGCCACCACAGGTCAGGCAGTTACTCCTTTTTAGAGTCTATGTGAGGAGGAGAGAGGAGATAGGAAAGGAAATAATTGGGAAAAAAGTATGCAACATTATTTGAGTCCAAACGTTGTGGTTCAAAGTATTGCTTTAGTAGTTGAGAAGAGACAGACCTTATTTGATGATGGGATATTAAGTGATAAAGAAGGAAATTCAATAAAGAATGGGTAGCTTTTAGCTATATGGGAGAGGAGTACAAACTGGCCTGTGCATCATTATTCAGGAAAGAGAATGAGAGCACTACTTTAATGGAATAAATGGTACATTTAGATGACATAGTTTGCAGAAAAGTTTAGTTGTGATGCATTAAGAAGAAGGAACCCAACAGGTTTTATATAAAGGTCAAGATGAAAGCATGATTGAAAACAATTATTCAGTGGATGATGTGAACAGTATGAACACCAGCAAATAAAAATTCTGTGTTCTGTGTGCTCAGTGTTTTGTGGGGTTTTTTTTGCATTTTTCTGAAGCTGGAAACAGGGAGAGACAGTCAGACAGACTCCCGCATGCGCCCGACCAGGATCCACCCGGCACGCCCACCATGGGGCACGCTCTGCCCACCAGGGGGCGATGCTCTGCCCATCCTGGGCGTAGCCATGTTGCAACCAGAGCCACTCTAGCGCCTGAGGCGGAGGCCATCTTTGCTCCAGTGGAGCCTTGGCTGCGGGAGGGGAAGAGAGAGACAGAGAGGAAGGTGCGGGTGGAGAAGCAAATGGGCGCTTCTCCTGTGTGCCCTAGCCGGGAATCGAACCCTGGTCCTCGGCACGCTAGGTAGCCGACGCTCTACCGCTGAGCCAACCGGCCAGGGCTCAGTGTTTTGATGTATTCAAGTACTATGCTATGATATTGAGCAGAGATGTCATTACAAGTTTTATGTATATTTTGTGTCTAAAATTTTCATTTTGGAGCATATTGAAGGATGGATGTTAGACATTAAACCTTTAAGTCTTCTGGACATTCTCTTTTTTTTTTTTTTTGAGGGCCTTCCATTCTGTTTTGAAGCTAAGTAGATTAATAATATTTCTGAGCAGGAATATACTTTAATTTTGGAACCCCAACATTTGCTAATTCACCTCATTGTTTAGATACATTGAGTTAACTCTTTTGAAAGATTACTGAAGATTACTTAAAAACAATATAATTTTTTAGTAATCAATAGTTTTGATATTTTTTGAAAGTGGCACCATTTATTGTAATTTTATATATTAAGTTCATAATTAAACCTTCATGTAATTATGGTATCTTCTCTGCCAGATAAGTATTGTAATTAAACTTCCAAATGGTACCTTTTGAAACACCTAAATAAGTTCTGATTATTCAGCAAAGGCCTTAGCCAGGAGGATTGTATTACTGTGTTTTATAGGTTTGATAAATAACAGAAGGGAACCCAAGGGACTGGACTAGATGGGGAGATGTGTCTTAGTAATTATATGCATGTCTACATTAGAATACACAGAGACCTTGGAATGAGCAGAATTCTGGCTGACCACTCTCTTCACCCCGTTGATGTAGCATATGAAGTTGGAAGGTTGAATAACCTTATGCCTTGCTTTTCTTCCTTTCCATAGAACTAAACTGAATTAGAGTAACTCATTAAGTAGTTGTATCTCCAGACCTTGAATTCTATTTATGCATTTTCTGACGTAAGGCTATAGGTGGGGAAAGCAAAAGATGGCTATTTTCTCCTTATTATATAAAATATAAAATTCAGTAATAGTTGAGACATGACATATTTATCTAATATTGTTAGATTTTTTCATCTCAATGCTTGTGTATTGAAGGTAAGAGATCTCCTGGGACATACTGAGACAGTTAGAGGCTTCCCTGGTATTGTCTCTTGTACTTCTCCTATCATGTCTCAAATGGATGTAGATGATTAGAGTGCAATACATCGTTAGGTCTAATTAGAGTATAAAGTTAGGGAGTGGGTGCTACTTGTGACAGATGACCTGGGAAGTTGTTTATGAAATATGTGTGGGAGGCGTCTTTTTTGGAGTCTGTGGCATGGGGAAGAAGTGGTAAGGACTAAAATCTTCTAGGGTCCTCATTCATGGCTACAGTGGTTGAAGACCCAATTGCAGACTATTATAGAATGGCTACCGGATGGAATTGGCAGCAATTGTCTAAAGCAGTGATGGCATCAATTCAGGTTCATCTCTGCTCAGAGTTAGAGATGAACATTTCACTTTGGAAGAGAAACATTAATTGTTTCCAGGCAGGGAAAATCTGTATGGTTAACAGGTGTGGTAATTAAGGGGTACTCTTTTCAGTTTGAATCAACATGGGCAGAGTTGTAGACTAGGATTCTGGGAAGAATGGCATGGAACCAGAAAATGAAGCCTGTCATTTAGGGTGGGTTAACAGTGGGGACTAGCCAAGTAAACAGAAATGCGGTAGCATGAAGAGCACAAACACTTTTAATCAATTTACTTAATCCAAACCAAATCGAAAAACATTTGGGAACATCTATAATGCTTCAAGGGTCACGTAGATCCTGGGAATCAATAGGAAGTGCAGTACTGTACCAGGGAGTCCTTACTAATTAATTGTTGCTTACTGTCTTTTAGGGCAGTGGTCCCCAACCCCTGGTCCGTGGGCCATTTGGTACCCGTATGCAGAGAAAGAATAAATAACTTACATTATTTCCGTTTTATTTATATTTAAGTCTGAATGATGTTTTATTTTTAAAAAATGACCAGATTCCCTCTGTTACATCTAAGACTCACTTTTGACACTTGTCTCGGTCACGTGATACATTTATCCGTCCCATCCTAAAGGCCGGTCCATGAAAATATTTTCTGACATTAAACGGGTCTGTGGCCCAAAAAAGGTTGGGGACCACTGTTTTAGGGGATACAGATCTGGAAATAGAATTATATATGTGTTTGCATAAGAATACTAACAAAATTATATATGTATATTGAGTTTCTGGCAGAAAATTGACTTTATTTCACAGCTGTTGGAGAGGCAGCCATCGGGGTTGGCGCAAGTACTTCAAGATAACCCCTCCTGTGGTCGTTTGTTTTAAACTGCTTATAGTTGGTAGAGGTATAAAGTACTTGAGAGATGACAAGGACCAAGTAAGGGACAGTGGCTATGGAAATGTGAAATGGTAAATTACCTTTTGCAAGCAATGCAGATACACTTGAGTAATAACCGAGAGTGTAGCAATGATATGACAGAAATTCTAGCTAGATAACGGGAAGGACAAAGGAACTGTCATTACTTGTTATGCTCCCAGTGTTCATTGCAAATCAGAAATGGGCGGCGGTTGCTGACGTGAATACTGGGGCTGCTGCTGGACTTTTCCATTTTCTTCATGTATAGGAAGTGTTTTTATTTTTTTAATTCCAGTTAGGTCAGAGATTTTGAAAATCCTCTTGTTTTCAACACTAGATTGTTAAATGCTGATATAAAAATCATTTCTTTTTCAACAGATTTGGAAAGTAGAATTAAATAAAAAGGAGGTTCTTTCTAAAAAATAAGAGGATAAAAAGCTTTTCATACTGTGACAGCTATGGACAATGATTGCAATCTGTATTCTAGGAGGAACATTGAGGGATCAAATGTCTTTTAAAAATACTGTTTTTTAAAATGAAGGAAATGTCATTAAAATGAAAAAAAAATTGCACAATGGAGTCTGTTCAAAAAAGGTGTGTTAAGAAAGAAGCAGGCTTCTCTTCCTGTGAAGAGGCAGTGACCTGTGATTTCCACCTCTCTTCCTAACTCTCCCTTGTCTGTTTATGTGGAGCCATAGCTATATACATTTATACAAGGAAACATTGGTTTTGGAATATGGACAGTATAAAATGTGCTTTCCAGTACATTAGATATTTCATGGTAGGGTTCTACTTTTGCAGTGATCCAAAGATGGAGTGAGGCCTAGTAGCTAGCTAGTTACCCATTAAGCTCCAAAGTTTACATTACAAAGAGACTTAAAATCTTTATTGTTAAAACCAGAGGCATCCAAATACTTTTGGGGGGAAAGGGGGCAGAGTAAGGAAACTAGCAGAAAGAATGGAGAGAAGGAATCATAACAGTATCATCAGATATTCATTATATACAGTGTGTCCGTAAAGTCATGGTGCACATTTGACCGGTCACAGGAAAGCAACAAAAAATGATAGAAATGTGAGATCTGCACCAAATAAAAGGAAAACCCTCCTAGTTTCTGTGGGATGATGTGGCAGTATGTGCGCATGCGCAGATGATGACGTAACACCGTGTATACAGCGGAGCAGCCCACGGCCTTGCCAGTCGAGATGTGGACGGTACAGAGGAAAGTTCAGTGTGTTCTGTGGCTCGCTAAACTCGAATCCGTGACCAAAGTGCAACATGAATATCGGCGCGTTTATAATGAAGCACCACCACATAGGAATAACATTCCCTGGTGGGATAAGCAGTTAAAGGAAACCGGCAGTTTGGTGGAGAAACCCCGTTCTGGTAGGGCATCGGTCAGTGACAAGTCTGTAGAGGCTATACGGGATAGCTACCTAAGGAGCCCTACAAAAATCTGCATGAGTCCACATCGAACTGCACTGAATAGGTATGAAATTGGGAGAGTTTTCCTTTTATTTGGTGCAGATTTCACATTTCTTTCATCTTTTGTTGCTTTCCTGTGACCGGTCAAAAGTGCACCATGACTTTACAGACACACTGTATTTATAATAACCTTGAAATTAAACTATGCATTATCTTGTTTCTTATCTGATTCTTCTATAGTGTTGTCTCCATGCGGACAGACATTTTTGTCTTTTATTCAGTGGTATATGCTAAGTAGAAATTGCTCAATAAGTATTTGAATAGAGAAATGATTAAACGAATAAATCTTGTACCTCCCTTGGCTATGACACTTGCCAAAAAGAATAGGAGTAATTTAACTATAATGAAAGTCACTAACCCTAGGAGTTTGTAATTTAAAGTGGTTAATATGGATATATAATATTTTATAGGGAAAAATCAATGATAGAATATAGGTAAAGAATTATGCTTTTAATTATATTTTCTCTCTTCTGGCTGCATGATTATGAAGTAAATAAGTAATAGAATAGTAGACTTGATGTTGACAGTGGAGGAGATGGGAGATGAGATAGTTGAGTGGATAGATGCATAATCATAGAGGAATTTCCTTTCATCAAGGAAGTGATAAAATGGAGTGAAAGTTCCCTTAATTCTAGTTTACTTTAGTCATGGCACTAGTGTAAGTAGTAATTGCTTGATTCTGTTTGGAATTTATGTATATATTTGTGAAATACTTCAAACATTTAAACATATAGAAAGGTAGAAATAACAATATAACAAATGCATAAGTATTCAACAACCATATTGAGAAGAAATGTAGCGAATACCCAAGAATCTCTTACCAATATTTAACAATATTTTAATATGTTTTGAGTCAGATTTTTAATCAGAAATATAACATGTCAGTTGGAGTTGAAAATTTTTTTTAACCTCCAAACAAAAGTATGCTTTCCATGAGATTGCAAAATAAGCCTTGTTATTCTGGTGTATGAGTTTAAGTAATTTCAATGTGCTTTTTAAAAAGTTTTAAAGCCATTTTAATGATTAAGAAAAAGATTTAGTATATATGTTTTTTTTCCATTAAAAAAGCTTAACAGTGTAAACTGTCAAATTAAAAAGAAATGTTTAAAAGTTTGGGAATGATTAGTTCAGTTTCTTTTCAAAAGGAAATTGTTTGCAAATAAAGAGTACATTGGGGCCCTGGCTGGTGGCTCAGTGGTAGAACATCGGCCCGGCATGTGGGTGTCTCAGGTTTGATTCCCTGTCAGGACACACAGAAGCGCCCATCTGCTTCTCCACCCTTCTCCCTCTTGCAACTCTCTTACTTTCTTTCTTTCTTTTCCTATTCCCCTCCTGTAGCCATGGCTTGATTGAAGCAAGTTGTCCCTGGACACTGAAGATGGTTCCATGGCTTCCACCTCAGGTGCTAAGAAGAGCTTGGTTGCTGAGCAATGGAGCAATGCCCTAGATGGGCAAAGCATTGCCCCCCAGTGGGCTTTATGGGTGGATCCCATTGGGGCACATGTGGGAGTCTGTCTCTCTGCCTCCCCTCCTCTCACTGAATAAAAAAAAAGTACATTGGTTGCCAGCCTAATAACACTTCACGATTTTGACTGTGCAGAACTCTTCTGGTACCTATGTTCCAGATATTTATTTTTTCACAATCTGGAATTCCTGTACCAAGAACTTTGGTGCTAAACTCGTAACTGGTTACTTTGGGTGGAGCAGACTTTATCATGTAGAATTTACCAATCTAAATTACTTTAGTACTATTTAAAATTTTTGTATAATAAGCATATATTATTTTGAAGTTAAAAAAAGGGAAATGTTAAGCATAGGTACTTTGAAATTATCTCTTAAAATATAGTACCAACTTCAACAACATGTCCTTCTCACACCGGATGAGATATTGAGAGCAGATGCACGTGTACCTATACGTGTGTGTGATGTGTACATCTCTTCTTTTAACATTTATCATTATTTTATTCAGTGAGGGATAGGGAAGCAGAGACAGACTTCCACATGTGCCCCAACAGGGATCTACCCAGCAAGCCCCCTACCAGGTGATACTCTGCCTGTCTGGGCCACTGCTCCGTTGCTCAACAACTGAGCTATATTAGCACCTGAGGCGAGGCCATGGAGCCATCCTCATTGCCCAGGCCAACTTAGCTCGAACCATTTAACCCATTGGTATGGGAGGGGAAGAGAGAGATTGAGAGCTAGAGGGGGGCAGGGGGAAGGGTAGCAAAGCAGATGGTCACTACTGTGTGCCTTGACCAGGAATTGAACCTGAGACTTCTACATGCCAAGTGGATGCTTTACACAGCTAACTGCCCAGGGCCATATATCTCTCATATATGTGTATCTCACCAGTCAAATAAATACATAGCTTCCCAGTCAAATAAATACATAGCCTCTTTAATGGCTCTCTCCAGTATATTCATAGAATTTAAGAGGAAACAATGTTTTCCCTATTAGATCATGTTGTTTATGCTGATTTGAGGGGATGCCAGTATTTTTTTTTGAATTTTGTTAACAGAGAATGTTCTCTTTTTAAAAATTGTTAACCCAGTATGGTTAACAATTTTTGTTTTTCACACATTTGATGTCTTATTGGAGTAGGAAGTAATGCTCTGCTAATTTAAGAAATTAGTAAATTAGCAATATGTTAATAATTTGACAAGCTCACTATGGGTTGTATAACTAAGAACTGTTATGAGCCATCAACAGGGAAAGTATCTTACATACCTGTCTTATGGAATATATATATTGTAATTTATGTTTTTTATGGGTACATGGTTTTCTATTTCTGGAAGTAATCAAACTTCGAGTAAATCAAAGGCGGAGAATAAAATTAACATTAAAAGAAAAATACAACTGTCAATTTTTATTTTTCTTAAAATATACACTGCTTAAACCTCTAAGATTTATTAATTATATTTTAATGTCATTTTAATATAAATTTAATTAAAAGAATTTGACCTATATTTTGTTTTGCATGATGAGATAGTTTCAGATAGTACCATGCATTTCGAAAAATTTTTTTACACTGTTTTATCTCAGTGAACACTGTTTTATTTTATTTCTAGGTGAAAGAGTGGCTCTGTTTAAACTGTCAGATGCAAAGAGCTCTAGGCGGCGATCTGGCTCCCATCCCATCATCACCCCAGCCCAAACCGAAGACAGCCCCCGTTACTCCTACACCAGCAGTGAGCAGACCATCCCCACAGTCACAGCAGAGTTCTCCAAAGAAGGATCCTCCACCCAAACAGGATATCACAAAGGCACCTGAGTCTAAAAAGCCCCCACCACTAGTGAAACAACCAACCATTCATGGCTCTCCCCCCACCAAGCAGCCCCCTGTAGTAGAGCCCTCAGCCAAGCCAGCCCCTCCCAAAGAACCTTCTGTGCCCTCTGAGCAGGCCAAGGTCCCCACGGCTGATGACAAACCAAAGCAGCCCAAGACGGAAAAGCCAGCCACAGACATTGTGTCTGTATCCTCAGCAGCGACAAAACCTGATGTTCCCAGCTCCAAACTACAGTCACAGGATAAAGAGAAAACAACTCCTCCTCTAAAAACAGACTCTGCCAAACCTTCACAAAGTTTCCCACCAACAGGAGAAAAAGCCACTCCATTCGACTCTAAAGTCATACCTCGACCTGCATCAGACTCGAAAATTATTTCCCATCCTGGGTCTGGTATGGAGAGCAAAGGTCAAAAACAAGTTTATCCAGTTCAAAAGAGGGAAGAACCCAAGAAAACACAAACCAAAATCAGTCCTAAGCCAGATGCGAAGCCAGTGCCAAAGGGGTCGCCAACACCACCAGGCCCACGACCTACCACTGGCCAAACTGGCCCCGCCTCTCAACAGCCACCGAAGCCTCAGGAGCAGTCAGGGCGTTTCAGTCTGAGTCTGGGTAGTATTACTGCTGCCCCGAAATCCCAGCCCACCACTCCTCAGGACACTGTGACCGGGAAACTCTTCGGGTTTGGAGCGTCCATCTTCAGCCAGGCGTCCAGTCTCCTCGCCACAGCGGGCCAGCCTGGGGCTCATGCACAAGGCGGGCCAGGAGGCCCAGCAAAACAAGTCCCTCCTCCTGGGCAGCCGCCTCCTTCTCAGGGGACTCCCAAGTCTACAGCTCAGGGACCACCAGCACCTGCAAAGGTTATACCTGGGAAAAAGGAAACAAAAGCTCCAGGCACTGAAAAATCAGAGCCCAAAGCTGAACAAGTTCTACCAGTAACAAAAGCAGAAATGGAAAAGAAGCCTATTAAGGATAGCAAACCTTCAACAACGGAACCTCAGAAGGCTGCCCTTCCCCCTAAACTGGAGAAAGCCCCCGAGCCAGAATCCTCCTGTCCTCTCTGCAAAACTGAGCTCAACAAAGGTTCTAAGGAGCCTCTGACCTTCAACACATGCACCGAATGCAAGAAGCAAGTGTGTAATCTCTGTGGATTTAACCCGACACCACATTTGACTGAGGTAAGAAGCAATATTTATATTACAATGGATGTGAGTTTATCATGTTTATTCTGAAATATTTTGGTAGACAAATTTTTGAGCCAAAAATACATTTCTAATAAGAAAGGCAAATTGATATTGTATCTTGGAAACAGATACCAACTACTTCATATGAACATCAAATAAGAGAAGTAATTTATGACTTAATTTTTCTAATCCTTCAAGTTTCTTTAATATATAAAAAAAAAGTTTGGTTGTTTGCAGATGTATAAAAATCATGACATCTGTATCACAGAAAGTGTTTAGAACTTTGTGAAGGGAATAATATTATTGTCTACCAGATAATATTGTGTGTAGATTTTTATAGTTCTGTTTGAGCTATTATCTGAAATGAATAGAATACTTCGTTAAGAAAATTGAAAGAAAAAAAAAAGATATGGATTTAATTGACTAATGTCAGGAACTTTTTTTTTATGGAACAACAGGCATACTTTTCCCACAAAGTAAGTGACCAAAAACAACAAATTTCTACCTAATATAGTTTAAAAATAATAAATCTATGAGCCTTAGCAATGTGTTAGTGCTATTAGAAATTTGGATCTTGGAAGACTGATGGTTAAATGTTAGCTGTTGTCTTAGATAAATAATAATCATGTTTTAATAAACATTTTAGGATTGAATTTTATATAATTGTTAATTGTTTTTACAGAACTCAAAAATAATTACGGGTTGTTTTATAACTTATTGGAATGAAAAACTGAATGGATTTTTAGCAACTTTATGAAAGACACTTTAGAGATTCTTGCTGTTGTTTTAAAGTTATTTTTTAAGAATATATCATACGATATTTTTTATTTTTCAGCTTTGAAAAATTAGGTTGCTTTTATATTATTAATACCATATGAAAATATGGTTTTTACAGACTTAAGTAGGTTTTTATTCTACTTAACTGTGATGAATAATAAGATCCATTTTAAAAGTAGGTAAAATTTGTTTTCTTTTACTATGTCATGAGTGGTAACTATAATTATTACTTAAAATAATATTTTTAGAAGAGTTGCTTTAGGCCAGGGGTCCCCAAACTACGGCCTGCGGGCCGCATGCGGGCCCTGAGGCCATTTATCTGGCTCCACAGCACTTCCAGAAGGGGCACCTCTTTCATTGGTGGTCAGTGAGAGGAGCACATTGACCATCCCATTAGCCAAAAGCAGACCCATAGTTCCCACTGAAATACTGGTCAGTTTGTTGATTTAAATTTACTTGTTCTTTATTTTAAATATTGTATTTGTTCCCGTTTTGTTTTTTTACTTTAAAATAAGATATGTGCAGTGTGCATAGGGATTTGTTCATAGTTTTTTTTTATAGTCCGGCCCTCCAACAGTCTGAGGGACAGTGAACTGGCCCCCTGTGTAAAAAGTTTGGGGACCCCTGCTTTAGGCTGTATATTTAGGAAGAGGGAAATTTGGTTTTCCCAGAAAGCAGATTCTTGAATAATGTTTCATTCAACATTCTTTTGTTATAATGTTGATATGAAAATTTTTTTTTTGATTCCTGGGCAGAGTCACTGTCCATGTAGAGTGTGCATGTTCTTACCCTGTTTATGTGAGTTTTTTCTGGACCTTCAGTTTCCTCTCACATTGCAAAGATGTATACATGAGGTGAACTGGTGTGCCGACTTTGTCCTAATCTGAGTGGGTGTGGTCTGTCTGAGTGTGCCCTGTGATGGACGATTGTCCTGTCCAGGGCGGTCCCACCTTCTGCTGTTGCACTGGGCTCCGGCCCCTTACAATACTGAATTGAGTAAGCGAGTTAGAAAATCATTATCTCTTATTAATCTTTCTCAAATGTATGTATAACTCACGTTTATTATTAGTAGTGTTTTGGGTCAGTATTTAGAAGTTCAGTGTGTTTGTGACTAGATATATGTGTAGGAACTTAACTTTTGTTAATACCAATTAACCTAGGGTAAAATTTATTTTGTTTTATGTTGTTTGCTTAAAGATGCAGTTTTTATTTTTCTGTACAACTGTGTTAATTTCATAGATTCAAAAACTGTACCATTTAATGAGGAGCCATATGGTATCAATACCATACTGTTAATGTAACTAGTTACAAAGCAGACTCCACTACTAAGAGCAATACAATGTCTGTGTTTAAAATATATTCTGGAAAAATATAAAGTGTGTTTTGGGTACACTAGAAAAACATCTATTGTGGAGTGATAACTATAACATATATGTGTGTGTGTGGATATCTATTTATATGGATACATTGAGGCCAGTTCTGTCAGTGTTTGGAAGTATTGAATGAGAGCCCTGAGTAGAGAGACAATGAGCCTCTCACAAAAATTTTTGATTTTCTGTGTTGGCCAATTATATTTTAGAGATGGTAATTTAGAAAAGAGATTTATTGAGTAAAGCAGAGAATTATCTAGGGCATGTACTGAATTCTAATAGCTTGAAAAATATAAATGATTTACAATTTTTAAATGGTTTAGGTGAAGGCCAGTTTTAAATATGATCAGTGGAATTTAGATAATGTTATTGTTTGAGTATTTTACTGTATGGTAATTTCTTTGAATTTGGAAGATTATGTTTCAGAGGAGAAAAAAAATTTGATGTAACAAAAGCAATAGATTAAATGTTCTTGGTTCATTTTGACTATACAAATTCACTGGAAGTTGTCAGTTAATGTAATGTAAGGCCTTACTGCCCTCTGGACTCCAGCTGAAATCCATTGTCTGATTTGGCATCAAGGGAAATGAGTAAAAGATTAATTGAGTTAATCTATGTCAAATACAGTAGTTCGTATTATTATTACCTAAAGGAGTTTAAAGGACTGGATGAGGGGTCACTTGAAGAGAAAGGCACATTGCATTGACATATGGGTGTGTACATACCTATACATGTATATCCAGAATATAATAAATAGGCTTAACTTATGGTGCTATCACGAGTGTTCATACTACTCATTCTCCTCATTTTAAGTGGTTAGGAAAGCACAGTTCCTCCTTGACACTTGTTTTATTTTTTATGATTTCTTCATTTTGTGATATTTTTCTTGTGATCCAGTATTTTCTGCTGGGCCTGCACTCTATTTTGACTGTAGTTTTAGGAAATACATTCTGGAAATACACAGATTTTATACCTGCAATATAAAGATATGGTATTCCTTAGGAAAGGATTAAACTATTTCTGTTATTTTTGTAATAAAGCACATATACCTCTATAATGAGCCTCTGCTTTGATTGCGCTAATCACTGGGAGGCACGGCTTCTTCTCCTGTTGGTGCTGCTCTGCCCTCCCCTCTCAGTCTTCCTCTGGCAGGCGGAAGAGCCGTCCTAGTTTGTCACAGGGAGGAAGGCACCCACAGCATTCCTCCTTCCTCCCATTAATCAAACACACCTGTCCCTAGGGTTGTTTCCTGTCTTTCCTACTCACTCAGCATCCCCCACAACACCTGTGGGGTGTAGCCAGGCTTCAGCATAAGCATTGTGCTTTAACTGTTTGATGCCCATTTGTATAAATGGTATTATAATCCATTAACCTCTGCTAGCAAGGAACAGATGTTTCAGGCTTTAATTTCTGCCAACTCAGGGAATATCTTATCTTGGAAGGAGATTTTTAAAAGCGGCTGCAAGGCTTTCAGAAAAAACTAGTTTATGGAGTTTGGAAGCTTATTAAGAACCACAGCCTAACTTGAAAATCCACTTACCTAGTGAATTTTAATCATTCTGGTTCAGTTCAGAGGCAGAAAGGAGTGAAATTGCTCATAGTGGGTATTTATTGTATTGTTTGTACTACCCTCTCTAAAACTATCCTTTTGCTATGAAAGTAAGACTTAAAATTATGTTTCCTCATGTTTCAGGAAGTCCTAGAATCATACTTTTGCTTCCTTAGTAAGCTGATGATGCATGGGCTAAACCAGGGGTAGTCAACCTTTTTATACCTACCACCCACTTTTGTATCTCTGTTAGTAGTAACATTTTCTAACCGCCCATCGGTTCCACAGTAATGGTGATTTATAAGGTAGGGAAGTAACTTTACTTTATAAAATTTATAAAGCAGAGTTACAGCAAGTTAAAGCATATAATAATAATTACTTACCAAGTACTTTATGTCGGATTTTCGCTAAGTTTGGCAGAATAAATCTTTATAAGACAACTTACTATAGTTAAATCTATCTTTTTATTTATACTTTGGTTGCTCCGCTACTGCCCACCATGAAAGCTGGAATGCCCACTAGTGAGCGGTAGGGACCAGGTTGACTACCACTGGGCTAAACAATGTAGGAATAGCGAGCATATATTTATCACTTTGCTTCTACTAAAATTTGTCACCAGGCAGCAAATGGGCCCTTTAGCTGATTAAGGCACAGTGGTGTAACTGAGGTCCCTTCAGACCTTTACTCTCTAGCCAGGGGGGCTTCATCGCAGGGAAGTCCTAGTGCGGGTGTGCTCCATTTCTTAGTTTGGCAAACACATAATATCTTGCCTTTATTTATTTATTTTAGCGAGAGAGACAAAGAGAGAGAGGGACAGATAGGGATAGACAGGCAGGAAGGGACAGAGATGAGAAGCATCAATTCTTCGCTGCGGCACCATAGTTGTTCATTGATTACTTTGTCACATGTGCTTTGACTGGGGAGCTTATAGCACAGCAAGTGACCCCTTGCTCAAGCCAGTGACCTTGGGCTCAAGCCAGTGAACTTAGGCTTTATGACGGCGACTTTTGGGCTCAAGCCAGCGACCATCGGGTCATGTTTATGATTCCATGCTCAACCCAGCAACCCCGCCTTAAGTACTAGGGTTACTAAATTAAGGGATAATATGGACCCGGAAATGTTAGATTCTCTTTGGAAATGTGATAGTGGTCAACATTGTCACCACTTTGTTTATGATTACTTTCACACTGGAGCCTCTCCAAACTTGAGTCATATAATTTAAAATGGTATTTGTTAATTTGGAATTCTAAAAGTGGTATAGTATTGTTCTTTTGATTTGTATTTCTTTGATTACCAGAAATTTTATTTAGATATAAATGTAAATATGTAATTCTAATTATTCAAACAAAACACTGTGTAGACATTGTGGGACAAGTTCCAGTGATTTTCAACCTTTTTTGAGCCGCGGCACATTTTTTACATTTACAAAATTCTAGGGCACACCACCTACTAAAATGACACAAAATGACACTCTAACACAGTACATATTATACATATAGTTAATAATATAGTTTCTAAATGTATTTATACTCACACCTGACCATGTCTCACGGCACACTAGTGTGCCGCGGCACATTGGTTGAAAAACACTGAACTGATGTCAGTCATATTGCTTTTTTCTTAAATTTATGTTTTATTGTGTTGACATGGTTTCATGGTCCCACTCACTATAAACCATATATATACCACATCATGCCCCCTATGTCCCATGCAGAGTCTCTTTCCATCCCCATTTTCCCCCGTACCTCCCCCTACCCCCTACCTCCACCTCCCTTTGCCTTCTGACTGTTGCCACCTGGTTGTCTGTATATGTTTGTTAAATGTGTATATACTTTAATTTTTAGTGGGGCTGCTATTTTTTTTTATTTATTTTTTATTTTTCTGAAGCTGGAAACCGGGAGAGACAGTCAGACAGACTCCCGCATGCACCCGACTGGGATCCACCCGGCAGGCTCACCAGGGGGCGACGCTCTGCCCACCAGGGGGCAATGCTCTGCCCATCCGGGGCGTCACTATGTCGCGACCAGAGCTACTCTAGCGCCTGAGGCAGAGGCCACAGAGCCATCCCCAGCGCCCGGGCTATCTTTGCTTCAATGGAGCCTTGGCTGCAGGAGGGGAAGAGAAAGACAGAGAGGAAGGAGAGGGGGAGGGGTGGAGAAGCAGATGGGCGCTTCTCCTGTGTGCCCTGGCCGGGAATCGAACTGGGACTTCCGGATGCCAGGCCGACGCTCTACCACTGAGCCAACTGGCCAGGGCCGTGGGGCTAGTATTTGACTGGACCTGTGCTCAAGGCATCGTACTGCACAGTTTGCTCAGAACAAGTGTGTGGGGTAAGGTTTACAGCTGTTTCAGAGACTGGCAGAATGAGGACAGATGGTGCAGTTGTCAGGCCACAGACATGCCTCAGAGGCTGAGCCAGTGCACTCTCCTGTTCTGTGTTCTAGTGACCAGGGAACTGGATAAAAATTGCCATTTGTTCTGTGCTCTCTTACTATAAGTTGTGTCAGTTGATAATTGCTAGGGCTTTAATAAAAAGAAATTTGATTATAATGTACATCAAAAGCAGGTAACATCTGGGATTCACAGAACAATAGTGGCTATGTTACAGGGCTGAGTGTAGGAGAGTGGGCAGATTAAGAGGTTTGGAAGCACAGAAATCAGTGTGATTGTACTAGTGTTCTTTCCAGATCAGTCTACTGAGCAGTCACCGTTTACAGGTGAAAGATACGGCTGGATGCTGGAATGGCTGCCGCTGCCTTCTTTTACAAGGAGTGTGAGGGCATAACATGTCCTTGTTCTAGCTGTGAAAAATACTATTTTATTCCTGCAGGTTCATACAAAAATTTTACTCCTGGCCTGACCTAGTGGTGGTGTGATAGAGCTTTGACTGGGAACGTTAAGGAGCCAAGTTCGAAACTGAGGTTGCTAGCTTGTTCACAGGCTCACCAGCTTGAGCGCAAAGTCACAGGCTTGAGTGTGGGATCATAGATATGACCTTATGGTCGCTGGCTTGAGCCCAAAGGATGCTGGCTTGAGAAAGGGATCAGTGGTTTGGCTGGAGCCCCCTAGTCAAGGAACATATGAGAAAACAATCAGTGAACAACTAAAGTGCCACAACTGTCAGTTGATGTGTCTCATCTCTCTTTCTGTCTGTCTGTCTCTCTCAAAAAACAAAAACCAAAACAAACCCCCCAAAATCTTTACTCCCTAAAAATGATCAACATCAGACTGTTCTGTTGGTGGTAGTAGTGGTTGTTAATCTTTGCTTCTACCAACATTTTTGTATAGCCTACTTGGTTATATTCTCAGGAGTGGAATTTTTGGACCATAGGTTATGTATATTTTAAATTGGTTCTCCACAGCAGTTGTATCAGTTTATATTCTGACTAAGTTGCATGCATGCTACTGTTTCTATAGAGATGCATTGTCCAATAAGATAGTCACTGACAAATGTGGTTAATGAGCATTGTGGCTGGTTCAAATAAGATTACTGTCCCAGTAGAGCCCGAGCTCTATGTCGATCAGGTGTCCCTGATTTGACTTCCCTGTGCAGTGGGACACTCCTGCTTATCAGCAGGGCTGGCAGCTTCTTCGAGACTACACTTGAGGCAACTGTGAAAATGCTACTGATCAGTGCCAACACTAACTGCCACTGTAGGAAAAACACAACTGACACACAAATTAGTTGCAAGAATCACACAGGCAATTTATTACTCACAAATTCTTTTGGCGTGCCTGGGTACAGCTTAAGGGGGCCCCGTCGGCGTGCTCCTCTCGGCTGTCTTTGGTCAGAGCTCAGAGCCACGTGGAGACAGTCCACATTAACGTTGGAGTCTGGGCGACTACTGCAGCAGGGGGCCCCTCAGCTTTAGTACCTTTTCTGGCCAACGCCTTCTAACAGGTGTCAGTCTACAGGATTATCACCTCAAACCACCTTTTGGGGAGTTCCTCACAGGGAGCCATTTTTATGTTAATCTACTGAAATGTTGTATCAAGCCACTTTTAAGATGTTCCTAGGGAAGCTTCTTGTTTATGTTAACAGAGTTATGACATAAGCCACTTCTTATGTATGTATAACTTCACATACACACTAACTGGGCCCTGCTTGAAAGTCAGAATCTGTTTATCACTTCTGCACACACTATATTAATTCCTATCCAGATGGCATAACTTCATTTAATTCCCTTAATTAATTTAATATTATATCTTAATTACTTTTATATATCTTCCATATATTTTTTTTAATAAATTTTTATTAATGGTAATGGGATGACATTAATAAATCAGGGTACATATATTCAAAGAAAACATGTCTAGGTTATTTTGTCATCAAATTATGTTGCAAACCCCTCGCCCAAAGTCAGATTGTCCTCCGTCACCCTCTATCTAGTTCTCTGTGCCCCTCCCCCTCCCCCTAACTCTCTCCCTCCCTCCCTCCCATGTCCTCCCTCCCCCCCCCACCCTTGGTAACCACCACACTCTTGTCCATGTCTCTTAGTCTCATTTTTATGTTCCACCAATGTATGGAATCATGTAGTTCTTGTTTTATTCTGATTTACTTATTTCACTCCTTATAATGTTATCAAGATCCCACCATTTTGCTGTAAATGATCTGATGTCATCATTTCTTATGGCTGAGTAGTATTCCATAGTGTATATGTGCCACATCTTCTTTATCCAGTCTTCTATTGATTCCATATTTTTTATATTTCTATATATTTAATTACTATAACATTATGTTACTACAACATTTACTTTAAGTACAAAAACACATTGAATGTCAAAAACCTAACGTGAAAAAGTGTAAAATATCTCAATAATAATTTTATGTTGGTTACTTTTGTACATGGCTTCTTCTTCCTTAAATATTGCCATTGCTATTGCCTTTTCATCATGTAATGTTGCATTTGCATTTGCATGCAGTGTGGCACACTGCTGTATACAAGAAAAACATGACTATATTTGTAGCACTTTGATAATCTTTTCCAGAACTTGCCTACATAACTTGTATAACTCATGTTACCTAAGAAAGCTGGTTCTTTCTGCATGTTCTACTGAGCAGATAGGCCTCAGGGCTCTCAAGTCAAGATACAGTACAGATACTTGGCTTGGCCTGAAGAGCAAGATTCTCACGTCCTGCTAATTAATCATCAGTAAACAATGTCATGCCAGGGTCTTCTCTTCATTGCTGACCCTTCTGATTCCAAATGCTTCTTCCATTAGTTCTTTTCAGAATTCTTGGGTCTTTTTATATTCTCTCTGTGACCTTGGGGAAAAATTCTCTTTTTTTAAGTCAATTGCTATTAAAGACTCAGCAATACAGAATATTACAACTTGAATGTATCATCTGGTCTTCTATTCTCTTTTTTTTCTTGATGCTCATTCATTTTTCTTTAAAAACTATTCCAGAAATTTGAATTACAAAACTAGAATTTCTTATAACAATCTACAGAAAACTAAAGTCTTGAAGAAAAATAAATAGCTGCTTCTTCCTCACGCGCTTCATTGGTATCTATTTTGATGTCTTTTTTGTTGTTTTTGCTTTTTGGCTTTATTAATAGTTATACAAACAGTAAAATGTAGAAGGATTTGAAAGTTTTTAAAAAACATTTTATGAGATAGTTATGTTTTTTTCTAATGTATTTATTTTGAAATAAGCATGTGATTTTACTATAAACATACATATTTTTTGTTTGTTGATGCCTTTATTGGTACTTAAAGATCAAGATGGAGTTAAAGCAGGAAAATAAGAAATATTAGTCGTGATGAGGCTTCTTCTTTATATCCTTAGTTACAGGACTTCTGTTCAGTCTTCAGATGGTTCTCCAGGTTGATTGTTTTACAATTTAGTTGTAATTTTGTTGTGGTTTTAGGAGGAGGTGAGCACAGTGTTCACATACTCCATCATCTTGACCAGAAGCCTACATATCTTTATTGTCTTCTCTTTTTCACAAAACTTTAAACATTGGACGTTCTTTCAAGCGAACTCTCATTGACTTACCTCACTCTATCTTTGAGGTAAATAGCTGTGCAGTGTCTCAATACTGAAATGCACTACCCTCTTTCCTGTTACTGTACAATCTAGGCTGGAGTAAAACACACGTGCTTTTTTCATTTTCATATGTATTTTGATATATTAGATAAATTACTTGAAATGGATGGGCAAGGTTAAGGTAAATGAGCTTAACGAAACTTTTATATTATTTTGTTTTAAAATAATAGTAATAATGGCCCTGCCAACAAACCAGGAGTGTCTACTTTCCTACATTGACTAGTGGTTCACATTTGTCAATTTCAGGAGTTAGAAGTTATATTTTATTGTATAATTAAAAATTTTCCTGCCTATTTTGAGTTTAAACATTATATATTTACTAACATTATAAGTTTATCAATCATTTAGTTTATTCCTTTTTAAAAATTGCCAATTTATACCCATTGGTCATTATTCTTTGTGGGAGGTTGTCTCTGTATGTATTATAGTATTTTAGACACTAACTCTTTTCAACCAATTATGATTTGTTTTTAACTTTATGAAAATTTCTTTCATATATGAGTTTTTAAGAAAAAACTTTATGCAATCAAGTATTTTAATTTTTCCTTATAATTACTTATCTTTCTAAGAAGGCCTTTTTGTATTTATATTGTAAAGATAGGTTTCCACGTTTACTTTTAAACATCTGTATATATCAATAAATTCCTTTTTCACTTCTGATCACTTACAAATCTATTTTGTATGATGTGAGTTGAAGGGTCTAATTTTTTTTACTTATTTTCCAATTACATTCAATATTATACTGTATTAGTTTCAATCATACTTTACAAAGTGGTCCCCCTGATATTTAAATGCCCATCTGGCCCCACATAGTTATTACAATAGTAGTGACTGTATTCCATGCTGTACTTTCCATCCCTGCGACTGTTCTGTAACCACCCATTTGTACTTCTCCATCTCTGTACCTTCTTCACTTAGGTCCTGAACCCCGTCACCTTTGGCAACCATTTGTTTTTTCTCGTATTTATGAGTTAGTTTCTATTTTGTTTGTTTTGTTCTTTAGATTCCACATATAAGTGAAATTATATGGTATTTGTCTTTCTCTGTTTAACTTATTTCACATAGCATACTGCCCTCTGTGTACAGTCATGCTGTTGCAAAAGGTAAGATTTCATTCTGTTTTATGGCTGAGCAGTAGTTCATTGTATATATATACTACAATTTTTCTTTCAGCTTGTCTGTTAATGAACATTTGAGTTGCTTCCATATCTTGGCTATTATAAATTATACTGCAGTGAACATGGGGGTGCATATTTTCTTTTTTTTCTTTTACTTTTTTATTAAGTGAGAGGTGGGGAGGCAAAGAGACAGACTCCTGCATGTACCCCAACCCAGATCCACCTGGCAAGCCCCCTAATGGGCGGGCAATACTCTGCCCATCTGGGGCCATTGCACTGTTGCTTGGCAGCTGAGCTATTTTAGTGCCTGAGGCAAGGCCATGGTGCCATATTCAGCACTGGGGGGCACCTTGCTTGAACCATTCAAGCCATGGCTATGGGAGGGGAAGAGAGAGAGAGAGAAAGAGAGAGAGAAGAAGGAGGAGGAGGGGTGAAGAAGCAGATGGCTTTTTCTCCTGAGTACCCTGACTGGGAATTGAACCTGGAACTTCTACATTCTGGGCTCCACCACTGTGCCAACTGGCCAGGGCCGGGGTAAATATATTCTGTTGAGTTAGTGTTCTAGGTTTTTTTCAGATATATAAAGTGGAATTGCTGGGTTATAAGGCAATTTTATTTTTTATTTTTTTGAAATAACTCCATGCTGTCTTCCATAGTGTTTGGACCAATCTACATTCCCACTAACAGTGTATTAGCATTTCCTTTTCTCCACATCCTTGAAGAGTCTAATTTTATATATTCAAAATTCATAGCTTCCTGCCTCCACATCACTTATTAATTTACCCCTTCACTCTGATTTTTAGTGACATCTTCATCATATAATAAAAGACCATTAAAACCCAATTAAATTTCTAGATTCTTTTTATAAAAGCAATATTTATTTACTTTAGAAAGAGAGGAAGGGGGAAAGAGAAAAACATTGACTTGTTGTTTCATTTATTAATGCATTTATTGGTTGAATCTTATGTGTACCTTGACAGGAGATTGAACCTGTGACCTTTGGTGTATTGGGACAACACTAACCAACTGAGCTACCTGGCTAGGACAACTTCTAGATTCCTTAATCTGTACTATTATGCCTACAGTGTCAGTACATTACTGTTTTTGTTAGTCTAGTTTTAATATGTAAATATTTAATATCCATGAAAACTGTACAAAGAGACAAGTAATAAGGTATTGTCCCACCCAGGATTTGACTTTACCCTGCTCTAAACGAGTTAATCAATTTATTACTGTTTCTTAGATGAGATTCTTGATTCTTAGATGAAGAACTTTATTATTCACACCACAGCAGCCAGCATTATCATTAGCATATTTACATGGGTTCCCATTGTTCTTTGCTCTCATCGGGTCACGTGATGTAGGCATAGATAATGCTGCACATGCGGGCGGTTTGAGTAGCAGGTAAGGAACACTGAGCTTGTGGGATCTCCTTGTTTATAGCAAGTAACCTAGTGTGCTCTTTGTCTCACTGGAGATAGCACCTCCTCTGGAAAGGTTGCCCACTGCACACACAGACCCAAGAAATGGCCAAGGTGAAAGGCAGCCAGGGCCTTGCATTGTCAGCATGCCCTGTGATGTGTGGGAGCAGGAAAGAACCTCCAAGGATTGTTTTTCCCAAGAGGTATTGCTGATCTAGTAGATTTATGCTTAAATATTATATCTTTTTCAAATGATGTTAAATAGAAATGAAGTATAGAAAACAGATAAAAATGAAAATATGCTGGTAGAGGCCAACTTCAGCCACTTAACTGAGGACTGGAAGCTGCCCACTTGGTAGTCTCTTACTTGAGCCTGCCTCTGATTCAAGTTCGTGACACTCTTACGCAAAAGGACTACCTATTCAAACCTCACTTTAAAGATGAAGAAAATTAAGCTCAAGGGAATTAAAATGTTATAGTTAAGGCTGGGGCCAGAGAGTGGTTGCTACAAAATGAAATAAAAATACCCTTCTCATTAAGTTTATGTTTTGCATCTCCTTTTTAAAGATTCCTTTTTTTCTTAATATTTTTTTTCTTTTTCTGAAGTGAGAAGTGGGGAGGCAGAGAGGCAGACTCCCACATGTGCCCATCCGGGATCTACCAGGCATGCCCACCAGGGGGCAATGCTCTGCCCATCTGTGGATTGCTCTGTTGCAACCCGAGCCATTCTAGCATCTGAGGCGGAGGCCATGCAGCCATCCTCAGCGCTCAGGCCAACCTCGCTCCAATGGAGCGTTGGCTGTGGGAAGGGAAGAGAGAGAGAGGAAGGAGAGGGGAAGGGTGGAGAAGCAGATGGGCGCTTCTCCTGTGTGCCCTTGCTGGGAATTGAACCTGAGATTTCCACACACTTGGCCGACACTCTACCGCTGAGCCAACTGGCCAGGGCCTCTTTCTTAATTTAAAAAAAAAAGAAATGAGAAAAATTTCTGAAGGAACTCGATCTTCTATTCAAGTGAGTGTTGCTCCAACAGAAAATATATGCTCTGTAATTTAATATGTATTAACATTTTATTGCTCCGTTATCATGTGGGTTAAATAATTTCACATATTAATATGTTGTTATATGATTTGAAAATAAATTCAGTGGCATTTCCACTCCACAGGCAGATTTATTAGCATAACTCTGGGATTACTCTTCATTAACTTGACAAAATAATGTTTCTGGTCCAAACATGACAGTCTGTACTAATGATAATATAATTTTTTATATGGTAGTTTTATGCAATTTATTGAGATCTTACTATAGGAGAAAAATTATATATATTTGAAACAATATATTCTTATTTAATATTTCTTTATTTCCCCCTTCTTTTCCATGTGAAAGGAAGGGAGGTAGACAGACACTTGCATGTGTCCTCAACCAGGATCTAGCTGGCAACCCGCATCTGAGACTGATGCACTTTGCTCGTCTGTGGCCATGCTCCAAACGGAGCTATTTTTAGTGCTGGAGGTGAAGGTTCTGTGGAGTCATTCTCAGTGTCTGGAGCTGATGTACTTGAACCAGGCGAGCCATGTCTGTGGGGGCTGTGGGAGGGGAAGAGAGAGAGAGAAAGAGAAGGTAGGGGACTGGGGAAGCAGAAGGTTGCTTCTCCTGTGTGCCCTGACAGGAAATCAAACCCAGGACAACCACATGCTCTGCTGACGCTCTACCACTGAGCCAAATGGCCAGGGCCTTTCCTTAATATTTTTTAACATTGTAAAGTTATATGTGTATATATACATACATAAATATATGAGTATGCACATTTATATATGTATATCTTATATATAAAAATAAAAATTTCTCATTCCAGTACTAACCAGGCCCAACCGTGCTTAGCCCCCAAGGTCAGACGAGGTGTGTGAAGGGTTATGGCCGTGGGGCGGTGAATGCATGGCGCAAGTACTGATGATGTATTGGAATGGCACACCCGAAACCCATGTCAATTTATTGACCTATGTTGTTACCCCAATAGATTTAATTAAAAAAATTAAAAAATAAAGCATGCTCTTTAATTTCTAAAATAATAAGTAAATAAAAGTATACATTTTTCTGGGAAGAAGTTAGGACATAGAATACCACCAGGTTAAGTTTGGGAGATAACACACTCAACATTGTATGTTAACACAGTCCTGTGAGTCCCCGCCTCTGTCATTTGTGAAAGGTTGAGTGTCAAGGAGACATATAATGAACAGGAGCAGCAGAATATGTCTGAGACACAGAACTAACAGCCGGAATAAAAGGGCTTCAGACACCTATTTGTGGGGTGTCTGAACTCGGACTTCAGCCCTTTTTGCTTTTCAGAATTTATGAGAAAAAGTGTTCATGGACAGTTAGATGTGAGAAGACTTTCCATTTTAACTGACCAATTTGGGAAGTTACCAAAAAAAGGGATGTTTATTTAAAACATTTTTAGTTGTGTGTTTTTTTAATACTATAATTATGCTGTTTTAGCAACTAATAAAGATCATATGTAAATGATGATTGTGAGTTTATCCCAATTGTTTTTATTTTCCTTTTTATTGAGTTTATTGGGGTGACACTGATTTACAAAATTATACAGGTTTCAGGTGCAAAATAATAGTTTTTAATTCCTGAAAATAAATTTGCATTTGCTTATATTACCTTTAACTATGTCAGAGCAATAATTATCGTATATTTTTACCTAGTTTCAGTTTATCTCGCTGTTTCATAGCTTTATTGGTAGAATGACTTTTCCAACATACCATGTACTGTCACTCCTCTCATCATCTACAAGAACCATCACAGTTTCCTTTTGTACCTCCTAAAAATAGAACCTTTCCACCTGAGCCATACTTCTAAAGGGAATCTAATTAAACCTTCAGTGATACACCACTCAGTAAATGGTCTACAAGAATGCCTGCTCATTTCTTTTGCTATTTACTTAGCCTTTATGGAATTCTGTGGACTTCTGACATCTATTATATGTTATGTAATATTTATTCTTCCATTCTTGTTTAGTTCATTAACATACTGCAATACATGAGTAAACTTGAAAAATAACTATTCTCCATTTAAAACTCACAGTCAGTATCAGTAATTATGTAAATATTATCTCAGTATACAAAACCCTTAAAAGACTTAAATAAATACATAGAAGTGAATAGTGTTAGCTGAACCATGCAAAACAAAAGATTGAATATGTTTCATAACTTTTATAAAAAGAATCATCCTTTACATAAAAACCTTGGCTTGCTTATCAGGATTCTAAACCACCTAGAGTCATTTTTCTACTGGCGTTCACTGTAAGGCAGCACAGAGACAGATACTAACTGCTGGTCCATCACAAGCTGGTAAAATGCCTGTCTGTATAATCTAGGACAGTTTTCCTTGTCCTAAAGTGTATGTTATTGAAATGTAGTCCTAGGAGGTGCTACATGACCCTAGGTTAAGAAAATTTGGAAATGTTTCATATTTAATACTTCAGAGATTTGAATAGTGTATATTCTTACTATGAGAAGCCTTTTAATACAGATTTTATTTAACCAAGTATATAAAAATTTATTTACTTGGTAGAACTAGTGTTCTAGAAGACACATACTGCTCAAGAAATAGTATTTTAAATGTTAAATATATTTTCATTAACATCTTCATTTTGTTAGTCCTAGAATTTTTTATTGTGTCTCTGGAGTCATAAATAACACTGTCTAGGAAAACTTTCAGTTAAAATGTACCGTACACAGTTCATACGCAACTGCTCCATCTGGGTGTCATTGTTTCCCCGTGTTTCCCTTCAGTGTTGTCTTCATGCTGGAAAGCATCACAAACCCTGAGAGTCATTCCAGGATTCCCTTTCCCTTTTATCTGCCGGAAACAATGGCATTCGATTATTGTCAATTCTACCTGCTAATAGTATATCTGTTCTCTTTATCTACTTTACTAATTTTTAGAGAGAGAATAAAGGGGAGAGAGACACAGAGAGAGAAACATTGATTTGTTTTTCCACTTATTTATATCATACATTCATGGGTCAATTCCTACATGTACGTGCCCTGGCTGGGGATCAAGCCCACAACTTGGGCATGTTGTGCCAATGCTGTAACTAACTGAGCTACCCAGCCAGGGCCTGGTCTCTTATCTTCACTAGGAGAGTTCTGTTCCAGTCCTTATTTATCATCTCTGTCACTGCATTAGATAGACCCAGAAAGCTTTATTTGGGGAACTCAATTTCTCAAAATTCATTCTCTAAAATATTTCTGATTATTTGTGCAGTTCTCTTGTTTACTACATTCTACTTAATCTCTTAATCTTTTCTCAGGTAGGACAATATTTAATGCTATGGGCAAAGTATATACTTTCAATTCTCTATACCTTTGCATGTGCCCTAACACTCTGTTCTTGTCTGCGCCTTTATCTTTTATCTACTTTTGAGAGTCATCATTTCTCCTTGTCTTCCTAGGTCAGGGGTCGGGAACCTTTTTGGCTGAGAGAGCCATGAATGCCACATATTTTAAAATGTAATTCTGTGAGAGCCATACAATGGCCCGTGTACGTTATGCATTATCCAATAAAAATTTGATGTTGTCCCAGAGGACAGCTGTAATTGGCTCCAGCCACCCGCAACCATGAACATGAGCAGTAGGAAATGAATGGATTATAATGCATGAGAATGTTTTATATTTTTAACGTTATTATTTTTTTAATTAAAGATTTGTCTGAGAGCCAGATGCAGCCATCAAGAGAGCCACATCTGGCTCGCGAGCCATAGGTTCCCGGCCCGTCCTAGTTTATGTTCCATGCTGCAGTTACCCTTCTTATGTAGTATTGCAGCTGTCTGTCTATTTGTGTAGTCTTGTCAGCCTGCGACCCCTGGAACACAGTGACTACTGTCAGAATGCCAGCACATGGCAGAGAGTCTACATGTTTGTGCAGTGGAGGAAAATCAGAATTTAGGGAGATGGCATGTAGATTGCAATACACGCTCTATATTAATAGCATTATAATTGTAGTTAGAAATAGTTTGAAACTTAGTTCTATATTGTCTGCTGAGATTTTTAAAGTTCTCCTAAAAAGCCTTACATACTAATATTATTTCTTTGCAGCTATTTTTAAAGTATAGAAGGATTAGAAATATTTTTTACATGAAAAATAAAAGTTACATTTTTAAATTATTTGCTTAAATATAACCTCAGTGAGGCCAACCTAGACTATTTGGTGACTTGCCCCTCTCCATAATGCAGTTTTCTTGCTCTGCTCTCTTTTTTCTTTTGTCCACAACAGTTATTACCTGTTATATAATATTTAATTTACTAATTTATTTTGTTTTTGAAAAATTGGCTCTATACTTCACTAGAACACAAATTCCATGAGTGCTAGGCATTTGATATACAATAGACTCACAACATCCATGCTTGGCATATTATAGACTCACAGATTTTGTAGAATGAATAAATTCGTCATATATAATTATTTCAGATATAGTATCTAAAAAGGGTAAACTAGAATATTGAGTCAAAGTGTTAAGAAGTCAACTTCATATCTGGTTAGCTGCAAATAATTTTAAGAAGCTTCCCATCTCACCTTTTTCTTGTATGCTTCCTTTCAAAAGATGAAGACATAAATACCACATATATTGTAAACATTCTCTAAATTATTTATCTTTATGAAATTGAGTCCCTAAAGGATAGTGCATCTTCTGAGGGATAAATGAGTGAAATTAAGCTTTAAGGAACAGAGACAATGGTTTAGGTGATTTATAGAGAGCAAGGATAGCAAGATTATCAGGACAGCACCTACATCATCTCTTAGTGGCTTAGTTTCTTCACCATGTGTGGCCCTACCTCGTGGGGCTGTTTGAAAGATTAGAAGACTGAAAGGTATTAATTTTGGTAGCTATACTTGCCAGGTGTAGAAGGCATATGGTATCAAGATACATCTTTTGCTAAACAGACAGGATAGAAATGATTCTTTTTTAAGTGAATTTTTACTTGAAAGGAGTTAAATTGTTTAATGAAATGTATTTTGTTGTTAAATATCGAGTGTAGGCCTTTACTCCAGGCCTACTTGAAAGATAATTTCTGATGACGTTTTTTTTTATGGCAGAGACAGAGAAAGGGACAACAGACAGATAGAGAGATGAGAAGCATCAATTCTTCGTTGCAGCACCTTAGTTGTTCATTGATTGCTTTCTCATATTGATTGTTGACCAGGGGGCTACAGCAGAGTGAGCAACCCCTTGCTCAAGCCAGCGACCTTGGGCTCAAGCTGGTGAGCCTGCGCTCAAGCTGGTGACCTCGGGGTTTCAAACCTGGGTCCTCTATGCCCCAGTCTGATGCTCTAACCACTGTGCCACTGCCTGGTCGCACTATTTCAGATTACTTTATATAATGTGCTAACAAGTGATGGGCCCTAACTAAAAGGAAACACATGCATTGCTTTGTTCTTTTATTTACAATGTCAACAGTAATTCTATTTTTACTTATTTAATGAACTTTCCTATATGATTGTAGCATATTAATAAGAATGCCTTATTTGCATATAAAAAGGAACAAAGTATCTCTAAGATTTTGAAGACTTATTGGGAGTATATTTTTCATGGCTTTTCTTAAAATGAGTATACTTGGAAAATCGTAGAAAATTGCTGCAAAGTGATTACCAGTGAGAATATGTTGACATGAAAAATTCTCACTGAAACTTTATAGCTAAATGGCTTAATTCATGTCAGCTATGGTTTGAGATTTATTTTCTTTCCTGACATTTAAATGAGTTGTTCACACATTTGTATTTCTTAAAAAAGTTGAATTAAATAAAGGTTTTATGTCATTATGACATTTTGCTTAATGAAGCTCAGTAGCCATAATTGTTATAATGATTTATCTTAGTACTTTAAAAGTAAGCATGTATTTCCTAATTAAAACACTGTCACCCTCAGGGAAATGGTAAGTATATTTTTTGACAGAATGATATAAATAAACAATCATATCATTTGTAGTTTTAAAAGTGATGTTATTTTCTCTAATTTTAGAACATTTTGTAACATTTAACAGAAACCTAAATATAGAATCCAGTAAACTGACATTGCTCTGAATTTAAGCTATAAAGTAAAAACTTACTTTTTTCCTACAATGGTATTGGTTTTCTATTGTTATATAACACATTGCCGCAAACTTAGCAGCTTAAAACAATACGTATTTATTACCTTACAGTTGTGTGGCTTAGAAGTCTAGTATGGCATGACTAGGTTCTCAGATCACAGTCTTAATAAGACTGAAATCAACATTTGGTTGGAGCTGTGTTCTTTTACGGGGGGCTCTGCTGAGGAATCTGCTTCTGTGTTCATTCCGATTGTTGCCAGAATGCAGGTACTTGTCACTGAAGGACTAATGTCTCATTTCCTTTATTAGCCAGGGGCCGTAATTAGTTCTTGAAGGCTGCTGGCATTCCTTTTTTAATGGCTCCCCCATCTTTAAGAATCAGTTGATTGGACTGAGGCTGACTGGACAGTATCTCTTTTGATTTACTGATTGGTAGCTTAATCATGGAGAGATATGCTAGGATATTTACAGTTTCTACTCACACTAAAACAGAGAGAATTAAAACTAAGATGTGTATACAGAACAATCTTTGTGGTAGGGTTACATCTTAGAATTCTCCTACCACAGCAACAGTTACTGAAAAAAAAAGTGTTTTGTTTTTTTTTCTGAAATGAGAAGTGAGGAGGCAGAGAGACAGACTTCCACATGCGCCCGACTAGGGTCCACCTGCATGCCCACTAGGGAGCGATACTCTGCCCATCTGGGGTGTTGCTCCATTGCAACCAAAGCCATTCTAGCCCCTGAGGTGGAGGCCATGGAGCCGTCCTCAGCACCCGGGCCAACTTTGCTTCATTGGAGGCTTGGCTGCGGAAGGGAAGAGAGAGACAGAGAGGAAGGAGAAGGGGAGGGGTGGAGAAGCAGATGGGCACTTCTCCTGTGTGCCCTGGCCGGGAATCAAACCCGGGACATCCAGACGCCAGCCAATGCTCTACCACTGAGCCAGGGTTAAAGCAAGAAATTTTGTAAAGAAAGACACATATGTTTAATTGATTTCATCAAGGGCATACATACATAAATGTACATGGACACTTTATTGACATATTGATGTAGAGAAGAATTATATTATCTCAAATCCCAACACAAGAAGAAGAGTTAGAGCAGTACAGGTGTGGTCTTTATGGTGTCATCTCTCCTTTAAGACCTTCCACATTAAAATGATAATGTATCATTCTTTTTATTTGAGGAAGTAATGAGAGGTGTTTATGAATTTACAGTTCAGTGCTTGGCCTTGTTTTTTAATCTTATCATTAATCTTTTAAATGAACCAGATTATATTAGAAATTAAAGGGTAGGGTTTCTTCTGGGGAGTACTTGGACTTGACAGGTCCTACCGACTGACTGGGTGCCTGGAAGTGATTTTTATTCTGGGATATTGGGACACTGATTGTAAAACCCAGTAAAAGTGGAGTAGCATTCAATTACTGGACTATTTGTATTCAGAGGCAAGTTAAGATTTCTCAATTTTAGATCTCAGAGGGTATATCAGAAACAATCATTGTGTTTTGAATGGCATCAGAATAGAAATGCTGTCAAAATCATGACATTAGATTTCAGCTGTTGAAGTGAAGACGACAGAGATCTGAGAACCAGGAAAGGCCAAATTTCGCAGGGATAGAGGACAGAAGCAAAACCGCACATTGAGTGACTGAGAAACAAGAAAGCAACCCAAACTAAAAGAGGACATTTTGAAAAGGTAAGTGAAGGAGATTTTAAAATAAAACAAATTATTAATTACCAACAATATGATATAAAACTGATCTCCTAATAGCTATATTATAAATTGTTAAAAACTTAAAAAAATAAAAGGGATACTCAGAGCCAGGGATCATCTGTATTCTTGGACATGATTAACGTTCCTGAGAGGTTGACCAGACAAATGACTTCACAGAAGAAAGGGCCTATGCTTTTAGTACCCTTTCTTTAGCATTGAAAAGAAATAGAAAATGAAAAACTAGAAAGATCTATATTTCCAGCAATAGATATGGTTACATAAAGAAAATATGGCAAATTATACTTTATGTAATCTAATACTTATTAAGCACCTGTTCAGTGCCAAGATCTAAGCATCAAATACCCAAAAATTACATAAGGATGCATTATTTTTGTTCTTTTTTTATTTTAATTGATTTTAGAGAGTGGGGAGAGAAAGAGAGAAATATTGATTTGTTGTTTCACTTAGTTGTGCATTCATTGGTTGCTTTTTGAATGTGTTCTATTGAACTTGCAATCTTAGCTTTGGGGTGATTTTCTTGCCATCCGAGCCACCTGGCCAGGGCCCATTATTGTTGTTCTTGAATTCTACATATGGGGATACTCAACACAGACAAGTCTCTAAATTCCGACTGCAATGTGAGTTGCAGAATAGGAAATTTAACCCAGCCTGGTTCCAAATTTAGTAGGCTTAATTAATCTGCAAGATTGCCTTTCAGAGTTTGATGGAATGTTATAAAACTATTGCAATAACTGATTTGATTTAGAGAAATTATTTATTTATGATATAATAATTAAAATGTGGTTTTGCTCTTATTGTAAGGACTAAGAAGACCATTCTCAGATGAAAATAGATGGACCAGAATGATAGATTTATATTCATTTAAAAAATTATCTTTATTTTTTAAAAACAGTATGGTAATGAGAGACTGTCTATAGCTCATGCTGTAGAATCATCGGTGAGAGTGTGGACAGTGTAATGTTAACATCGCAGGAGTAGTGTATGTATAGGTGGCAAAAACAGCATTGAAATAAGTCTTTGGAGCAGATATACTTTATTTGTAGTGTGAAGCCAGGCAGCTGGAAAGATGAACTACATTTACATCAAGGCCACATAAGACAGAGTGGAAAAGAGGCTGTAAGTCAAGGTTAAATCTTTAGGGAAGGTGTTGAAAGCCTATGAAAATGAGATTATTACACTGGCAAGGTAACTAAACAATAGAGATTTCAAAAGGGGAGAGTACTTTGTCAGGGGGTGAACAGCAGCTGGAAAGTAGCAATGGAGAGTAGGAAATGTGACACTTCCCTCACTCTCTCACACTCCCAGACACATATTTTTGGACATCAGTCTAAAAAAAAAAAAGTATAACTAAGGAGAAGCTGGCAATGCAGAAGAAGAACAGAGGGAAAAGCTATATAATTAAAAAAGGGTTTGCTTGGGATACATTGAAAGTCGAATAGAATTTTAAGCACCTGCATAGTCAGCCTGACAAGGTGTACAGAGTGGGTAAAGATGTGAGTATGTGAATTTGAAAGGTGGGACAGGTACTTAAATTTGTGATTATTATTTATTTATAGATACAACAAGTGAGGAAGCAGAAAGCAAGGGGACAGAGTCAGGGAATGGGTACAGAAATTACTAAGTCCAAACTTTAAAAGCAATTTTAGTTATAATAGAGCCATTTCAAGTAGCCATATAATACATTTCTAGGTCTAGTGTATTTTGTGGATATAACTCTGATTTAGATAAGAATTAATGAAGGCGGTTGATTACTACAATTGTGAAGTATATTGATTAATACCCCTAGAGGAAAAAATTGGGGAGAAAGAATATATTTTTCATAGTAAAAACAACTCATAAAAAATATTGAGCATTCATTTTTTTCTGCCTTTAATGATTAATAACTAATTATAGTACTATAAAATGAAAATCCTCTAAAATAACCAGGCAGACAGTAAAAAAATATATATTTTTAGTAGACTACAACTGAAATTTCTAGAGAACAATATTTAATTCAAATAAAGCTAGTGTGACAGCTGCTGTTGCTTCTTTGCAAGAATGCTTGATACCTGAGCCTGAAGTTTTATCTGAGACTCAAGTGATGCATTGACATGCGTTTGGCTTCTTTGTTTGTTTTTATTAGTGATAGAGCCTAAAAAGTCTCCTCACACAAACAGGTAGTAGAAAATATAATTAAAAATTTAATCCCTTTGGCCCTGGCCGGTTGGCTCTGTGGTAGAGCATCAGCCTGGCTTGTGGAAGTCCCAGGTTCGATCCCCAGCCAGGGCACACAGGAGAAGCACCCACCTGCTTCTCCACCCCTCCCCTCTCTCCTTTCTTTCGTTTGCATGATTCGTGAATGTTCTTCTTGGTGCAAAAGGTTGTTCCCAAGAGACTACAAATTCCAAAGATATCTAAAACAACCTCCATAGTATTTTCATCAATGATACAGACTTTGTGTCTGGAGTGTGTGTTTATGTGGATAAGGCTATGAAATGGAGGGATTCTGATAAATATTATGCAGAGATGTAACTGTCAGGATGAGAAGTTTTTGCTTTTCATGAATATCAATACAGTGGCAGTAACCTTGAGCATAAGGGAATTTGACTGAGCCAATTGGGTCTGTAACTTTCATACAACATCAGGGTGTTTAACTTTCTCGCATTTTCTGGCAGACTGGCTTGTGTCCACAGACCAGCTGTTGAGAAACACTGATATATATTATTTTTAGATAGTTTTGCTTATTTATGAGTTAAAACTTTATCCACCAAGAAATAAGTATTTATGATGAATTTAACTGTTATATCTATATATTTTAAAACTCTAAATGCTAACTCAAAGTTAATTTAAAAGTGACATAGGATTGATAGACTTTATAATACTTTGGTAATGATTAATGTATAAGTTAAGTCATTTAATTTCTACTAAGGCTTAAATGAAGCAAACAGTTTGTGTATCTGTCTGTGTGTGTGTTTGACAAATGACAGAAGGGTAGACTTGGGTGAAATGGATTTGCATTAGTCTTGATTGAATATTAAATTTTGTTCTTCACAACACGTAACTCCAGCAGGTGTTAAATGAAATTCATCCAGGCATGACAGTGTGATGTGACAGTGTTGATGTCTAGATGTCCTCTCTTCCTGTTATATCTGGTACTGACAGGATAGAGCTAGGTGCACAGGTGCTGGCTGACATTAATGCTGCTTCTTTAAGTAACTCTGACCAACATCCACTTGCAATTAATAGCTTTTAACTTTCTTTGTTTACAACATTGGTTTTACCATTCCTTTTAAAAAAGTGGGATGTCTCTTGGAAAGAAATATATTTTATTTGTTTTCAATGTTATGAAATATATATATATATATATGTGATTATATAATAGGATATGAATTTTTTATTTTTATTTTATTTTTTTCTTTCTGCACTTTTCTGATGTTGGAAACCGGGAGGCAGTCAGACTCCCGCATGTGCCCAACCAGGATCCACCTGGCATGCCCACCAGAGGGCGATGCTCTGCTCATCTGGGGCGTTGCTCTGCTGCAATCAGAGTCATTCTAGCGCCTGAGGCAGAAGCCACAGAGCCATCCTCAGCGCCCGGGCCAACTTTGCTCCAATGGAGCCTTGGCTACAGGAAGGGAAGAGAGAGACTGAGAGGAAAGAGAGGGGGAGGGATGGAGAAGCAGATGGGTGCTTCTGTGTGCCCTGGCCGGGAATCAAACCCGGGACTCCTGCACGCCAGGCCAATGCTCTACCACTGAGCCAACCAGCCAGGATCAGGATATGAAGTTTTTTAAAGGAGAATGGTTCTTCTATAAGCAACAAAGGGTAAGAATTTGATCATAAAATAATCTTTGATAACTCTTCTTTTGTGTAGTTACTGGCTTAACATAACTATAGCAGTTGATGTTTACCAAGGATGGGTTCCAAATCCTAAAAGGAAAAAAAAATGGAATACTGACTTAGATAGAAAAAAAATAGAACTCTGCAATTGATATTAGATGTTCTTAGTTCACTTATATGTGCACAGAATTCCACAGTGAGTCAGTATATGGCCACACAACTATAAGAGGATGAGCAGGAAAAAAAGATCACATTGACAAAGATTAAGAGAGCTTAAATCAATGTATATATATGGACTATTTTTCTTTAAAATTCAGTGAGTCTGTATTTGATTCATGCCTTCAGATACTTAGATATATTTACTAGTTTATTGTATAGTAGTACTTCAAGTATGAAAGTGGCTGGTAAGATCCTCAGGCTAATTTTAAAGTAATTCTAGAAAGCTGTGTAAAACTGATTGATCCCACTATTAATATGCATATATGTTTGATATGTTAAATCATCTTGGTTAAACTAAGTTAAGTAGTTTATTCTTATAGCAGAGAATACTCTGAATTTTGAATATGATTAAAGTGCATGAAAACTTCCAATAAAGGGCTATTCATCCCTTTCCTATACATGTTTTTATGAATGTGTCTGGAGATTTGTGTGTTATTGAAGACATGTTTCTGTAAATGTTGACCTAGTTAAATGTGTTATAGTCTATTAAACTTAAATATCCATGAGAAATAAACCACACCTATACTTTTCTACTTGGATATTTTATTGTTACATATAAAATTTAATTAAAATTTTAAATGCTGTGGAAGATTTTAGAAAAAAGGAATGATATAGCATCTGTTCTCACAAAACTCATAACCCAATGAAATAGGAAAACCTATAAAAATGGCTAATAAAAGAAAGTGGTAATTACTTGAAGTACAAAACAAAGTGGTCATAAAAATATAGGGAAATAAGGGCTTTGATGAGCAAATCAAAATATTCTCTTTGCTAAAGTGGAATTCGATTTGTCTATGAAGATGGGCAGGGCCTTTACATTTGCTGTGTCGTTTTGGTTTTCCCAACCTGAGCATCATTCTGGTTTAAGACAATGGTCAGTGGGTAATTTTGGTGGGAGACAGAGCCTTGCCTCCTATACAGATGGGAAGGGCAAATGCTTCTCCTCCCGGCTCCACATAAGGGAAGGCTGGTCTAATGGACTCTCTCAAGGGACTTCACACCTCGAGAAATGCTACCTTGTGGCAGTGTAGCATTTACATTTGCCCTTGGTGCTAGAGGTCAGCCACTGCTGTGAGCAGCATTGTGGTGGTGACAATGCCAGCACAGCATTCTTACCTAGCACTTTTAATCTTGAATTTGACTCTGGTTTCTATTGCCCAGTCTCCTAGTGTCCGCTCTATTTTCAACCAGTTTCTGTAACTTTCTGCTGATTGTGAGTGCTATATTACATTCCACCAAACATTCCTCCTTTTTCTGTCTGTCTGTCAGATTAGGTTTTGTTACTTGGTGGCAAGGACCCTACTCATTCAGCTTTACAAAATGAATATGCAGGAAAGAGTGTTTCCTGCTTTCTGAGGAACACATTCAGCAAGGACAGAGAAGCAAATATTGTACGTACCATTTAAACCAGACAGGAAGGAAGGTGGTAGAAAATCATGCCAAAACAGAGCATTCTAAACTTTCTCGGTTCAGGGCATCCTTTATTCCCAGTAATTTTTTCTCAGTACCTCTAGGCAAACTGATGTATCTAATAGTTGCTTTTATTAAGAGATTAGGTCCAAAAAAATATGACAGCAGCAGTTTATGTGGTATGGAATGCGTATTGCTTTGACTTTCTAGAAAATGCAAATACAGTATCCCTGTGATTTCACCTTAGAAGTACAGGGTATCTCAGCCCACTGTTTGTAAAACATAGGCCTAAAAGATTCTTGGTATTTTGTTTTTTTTATGAAAAATTTATGTTCTTCATTCCACATTCATACTGTTTCTATGAGACTTGCGGGTGGGGATACCGAGGTTCCAAAAATTAATTGGACTAAGGATAAGGATGTATAAATATGTAATGGGTAGGAACTTGAATCCAGATATTTATTTTCTTAAGCAATAATCATCATAGCAATTAGACTTTGTGTCTGGAGTGTGCGTTTATGTGCATAAGGCTATGAAATGGAGGGATTCTGATAAATATTATGCAGAGATGTAACTGTCAGGATGAGAAGTTTTTGCATTTCATGAGTATCAATACAGTTTTTGTAACTAATCTTTTGATTTCAAGTAGTTCTAGATCATGGATCACTTACACATTAAAGACTCTAATTTTGGCTGTATCATTCCTTGTACCATAGAACCTGTCCTATACTTGGTACTCAGTGTATGTTTAGTTAATTTAAACTCACTGCATTGAAAATTTATAGGTTAATGTAAGGCTTTACACTGGTAAGATTTGTGCTACATTAGTAATGATTAGGAGCTGCTACTGAAGATGTTAAATTCTATTTCTTGATGATTCATTTGCTCATTCTTTATTTACTTATTCAGTTAACAATTATCTATTGGGTACCTCTAAATTTTTCAAAGAAGGACAAATATACAGTGACAGAAAATGATTAGATTTGGGGTGATGGGCACCCAATGCAATCAACAGTTCAAATGCTATAGAGATGTTTACCTGAAAGCTATATCTCTTATTGATCAATGTCACCGCATTAAATTTAATTTCTAAAGAAAGAATAAATTTTTTTCATATTATTGAGAAGGTTGAGTGCATGACCAAGACTTGGAAGCCTTTGTCTAGGTCTATGTTTTGACCAATGTCACTAGTTGTATCACTTGTCTTCTTAATATTAATAGAAAGAGTAGAGTTCAATAAAATATTAAGAGGGTGATAAACAATCTGGAAGTCACATGAATTTCCATGATATCTTTTTATTTATTTATTTATTTATTTATTTATTTATTTATTTATTTATTTTTACAGAGACAGAGAGTCAGAGGGATAGACAGGGACAGACAGACAGGAACAGAGAGATGAGAAGCATCAATCATTAGTTTTTCGTTGTGCGTTGCGACTTCTTAGTTGTTCATTGATTGCTTTCTCATATGTGCCTTGACCATGAGCCTTCAGCAGACTGAGTAACCCCTTGCTGGAGCCAGCGACCCTGGGTCCAAGCTGGTGAGCTTTTGCTCAAGCCAGATGAGCCCGCGCTCAAGCTGGCGACCTCGGGGTCTTGAACCTGGGTCCTTCCACATCCCAGTCCGACGCTCTATCCACTGCACCACCACCTGGTCAGCCATGATATCTTAAAAACTTTAGAATATCCAATTCTGAAATAGTATAAAATGTGTATGCATTTTTTAGAGAACACCAGCTTCTTTTGATTTATTATGAAAATATTAATTTTGAGTGTTAGTAGCTTCCATAGTTGGGTGACAACTTTTTAGCCATGGTATGATTTTGTTTGTGTACTTTATAGTAATATTATGACTATAAATGAAAGCTATATTAGGTAAAATTTTAGATGGAGTTTGTGTGGTATTTATATCTTATTGAAGAATCTGTTTCATGGAATTATATACAAGAAAGTAAAATGAAATATCTGTGTATATTATTAAAATTTCTGAAATAATTTATCTTGCTATTCTTCTTAAAGAAGATATTTTCTCTTAAAACACAAGGTAAAAGGTCAAATAAATCTCTTGAATTTATTTGTGTGACCAAATGTACACACACATTTCTATATCAAATATACAAATATGGCCAAACGATAATTCTTATTATTTTATGTTTTCCTTTTTTCTTCTTAAAATGCATACTCCCTTAAGATATTTCCAGATAAATTGAAAGTGGTATTTCTTTTTCAGGTTTCCTGTATTATTAGGTTTTCTTAGAATTTGTGAGTAAAGAAATGGCTTTGAAATCAAGAGGCTCTACATGTGCTATTTAAATAATGTAAATGATTTCTAACATTAAAAAAATAATCTTTCCTGAGCTGTGGTGGTAGAGTGGAGAAAGCATCAACCTGGAATGCTGAGGTCACCGATTTGAAACCCTGGGCCTGCCCAGTCAAGGCACATATAAGAAGCAACTACTACTATGAGTTGATGCTTCCTGCTCTCTGCCCCTCCTTCTCTCTCTCTCTCCCTCCTTCCTCTCTAAAATCAATCAATAAAATCTTTAAAAATATATCATATTAAAGAATAATTTTCCAATGGACACAATTATTTTTTCTTCCTTCCATTTTTTTTTAAGCGAGAAGAAGAGAGATAGAGAGACAGACTCCCACATGCACCCAGACCTGGATCCACCCTGGCAACCCGTCTGGGGCTGATGCTTGAATCAACTGAGCTATCCTTAGCACCTGAGGCTGATGCTCACACCAATTGAGCCATTGGCTGCAAGAGGGGAAGAGAGAGAGGACGAGAAGGAGGGGAAGAGCAGATAGCTGTTTCTCATGTGTTCCCTGACTGGGGGAATTGAAACTAAGATGTCTGCACACTGGGCTGATGCTCTCTCCACTGAGCCAACCGACCACGGCCCAAAGGGCACAATTCTTTAGATGAGTCTCTGGCATCCTGCGGTGCTTAATTTAAGCACATTGATATTTCTGAATTCGTAATGCTGTTTTTATTAAGTATAGGCAAATATCTTTATTTGAATGAAATGATTTCTCTTTGGAAAACCAGTGAAGCATTAACTTAATACAACTGTTTTGTGATTTTTTTAATAAATGATGATGAGGAAGGTGTCCTTGTATTTGATGTTGCTTAATATTTTTGATTTAGACTTTATTGATTTTTATAGGATAGCATTATTACTTTGACCTTTTTTTCCCTATGACGATAAACAGGAAAGAACACTATTTCTATGGTTTGGCAGGGTTACTGTTAAAATTCCAGTTTTCTAAGTTACATATAGATGTATTAATACAATTTTCAAACTCATAATTGTATGTCTCATAAATATTGAAAAATATAATTATTTGTGTGTAAACAGCTTTTTTTTTTTCCTTGAAAAATAAGGATGGCTACTAGAGAAGGGAGTAAGCAGATGACCTCTGAAGGTTTTTCTGGTCAGACTTTTATATCATGCTTCCTTTAACCTGGGCACTGCTCTAGGCACATTGTCCACTCACTAAGTGATTGCTAGTTCTGTAATTCTTAAGAAAAACAATGCAGTAAACAATAGGTATAAATTGCAAATGTTTTTTAGTGGAAGTTCCCACCACACAGGGATTTGGAACTCATTGTGAAGTATGTTAAAAGTATGAGTTTCAAATATATTCGGACTGTATCTGTTGGGCCCTGTGATATAGCAGAAATTGCGTCAGGTTCTAACTTTCCTTTAGTGAATAAAAATAGGCATCCTTTTGCTATTCCCGTTCCAGTGGATGGCAGAGAGAACTGTAAGTAAATAAATGGTATTTCTTTTTCTTTTTTTTTTTAATTTCCTTTTTTTTTTTTTTTTTGTATTTTTCTGAAGCTGGAAACGGGAGACTCCCGCATGTGCCCGACCGGGATCCACCTGGCACGCCCGCCAGGGGCGACGCTCTGCCCACCAGGGGGCGATGCTCTGCCCCTCCGGGGCGTCGCTCTGCCGCGACCAGAGCCACTCTAGCGCCTGGGGCAGAGGCCAAGGAGCCATCCCCAGCGCCCGGGCTATCTTTGCTCCAATGGAGCCTTGGTTGCGGGAGGGGAAGAGAGAGACAGAGAGGAAGGAGGGGGGGGTGGAGAAGCAAATGGGCACTTCTCCTATGTGCCCTGGCCGGGAATCAAACCCGGGTCACCCACACGCCAGGCCGACGCTCTACCGCTGAGCCAACTAGCCAGGGCCTAAATGGTATTTCTTAAAGCAATGTGGTTCCCTAACGGCCTCTTGGAGGCTGGATCATTTTAGCTGGGCCCAACAAAGTGAAAAGTTAAAGGCTTATGGGGCATGAAGGGCAGTTTGGGCAGGAGGAATGGCACGTGTGAAGTCTCTGAGTGGTAGAGGATGCAGAGTTATGATAAGTACAGAAAGCCAGAAAAAGTGTCAGGAGATGGCAGTCTCCGGATTACAGAGGACTAATATTTGTAAAGAACTTGTGTAAAAAAGTAGTTTAGTGCAGATGGAAGTTTCCTCTAGAATTACCTACTTACCTGAATCAGCATGTTTTCTGAAAAGCTTGTTTTGTTAGTAAAAATAGAGTTATTAACTAAAGCAGCAGAAATTGCACTAAATTTTCTCCCTACCATTTCTCGTGAGCCAAGGATTATTTCTCTCGCATGTTAATGACAGTTGCGAATTACTTTAATGCTTTATTTTACCACAAGTAGTTTCTGGAATACCCAGGAAAGAATGAATGTGAATATTGTTTGTTGTGTATGTCCAGGTAGAAATAAACTGAGGACTGATTTTTGTGGACAGGATTGTGATTCCAAAACTTTTATATGTTGGGCTCCTCAGACATCTCAATACTACTTTGATAGTCCTTCACATTGCTATTGCTTGCTTATGGTAATTGTAATCTTTAAGACCAATCATTTTAAAAATATTTTAAAATTAAGTACTATTCCAAGTATAAAAATAATTCCATAATGAACACTCCATCCAATCTTGTCAAATCTTAATATGTAGCCTTATTTGCTGGGGCTACATTATCATTGTGAGTCCAGCGAGCCACCCTTTGTGCCCTTCTTTGATTCCATTACCTTCCCCCACTTCTAAGAAAAAACTACCATCCTAATATTGGTAGTTTTTACTTTAAACAGGATTTTGTATTTTATTATACATATGTCTATTCATAAGCAATATAAAATATTGTTTTAAACTTTAATCCCTGAAGATACATGTATCTCAAATTGATTAATTTTAACTGTCGTATAGGCTGGCTTATTGTATAGCTCTTTTATGAATGTACCATGTAATTTTTCCAATCTTTTGATGATGAACTCTTAGTTTGTTTCCAAGTCTAATTTACCCTTATTTTGTCTTTGTCCTTTAGTATATTTTCCTCTTGGTTCACTTTGCCTTCTCCCTATAGTTTATGTCTCTTTAACAAGGTATTTTTGTGCTGATAACCTAACCTTTCCTTTTTTATTTAGGAAATTAAATGTGGTGACTTTGATCAATAATAGTACATAGGCATTTTTATGATGATAACCTAACCTTAGAGAAAACATATAAGTAACTTTAAATTTTCATTTTAATTCATTAGTATAGTATTATTAAAACAGATTGAAACAGATTACAGTTAGTTCATCTTCTCAAAATCAATAATTGCTCTTTTAATAATGGTTAAAAAATAGCCAAATGATTATAGGTTTAGAAAGATCCTGTTGGTGTGTTTTTCTCAGGTTAGCCAATCAGTATTCCTAATTATCTCTTTTTAAAAATTTCAATATAATAAAGGTTTCAGATTCCTTAGAAAGGTTGATTTTGATAGATTTTCAATTTATGTATGTCATATGATTGTATATATAAAGCACTTAACATGCTTAAGTAAGAAAATAAAACATACCTTTTGGTAGGAAAATAAGTAAATGTCTTAAGTGTTGAAATAAAATATCTTAGATTTTTTTTCTTCTAGAAATATGACACTCATCACTTAGATGGATTGTAGAAGGTGCTATACAATGCACGGAGGTAAATTATTTATTCTTCATGATTAGATAAAAGATACTGAGCTATGTTGATTGAATTTACAGGAACCATAACAATTTTTCAACTTTAACAAAACTTTTTGTTTAGTTCTTAAAGTTCCAAATACAGTTATTTGAGTTTGTTTGCTTGTTTAAAATCACATTGTCTTTTGGCTCTGAGTCACAAAAAGAAGTAGTGATATCTTCTCAGAAAAAAAAGTGTGGGTTTATTTGAGTTTAAGCTTTTATCAGTGAATCACTTAGATATCCACTAAGAAGTATAGACTTCAAGATAGCTCTGAGAAGGATGGTCCCAAAATAAACAAATTTGAAAAAGTTTTTGGAGTGTGAGGTAGGAATGCCTCGTGATTGGCAAAGTTTAACTTTAGAAGATTTATTCTTAGAAGCAACACATTTCAGCCATTGCCGCATGGAAATGTCACAGTTTCTTGTGCCAAAAGTAAAACACATACCATTCAAATTATCCTTTGTACTTCTACATACATTCAGGAACTAACATCTATCAAGAGTGTACCACTTGGTATGTATTTTCTATGTTAATAATTATGTTTTTAATTTAAAGTTACACTTTTATACAAATATACTCTCTTTGCCTGTTTTTCAAAGAGTTCTAAAGGGAAATTAAGTAATGTATTTAGTTTAACATTATACAACATTCATGAACAACTTGTAATTTTATGTGGATTACCTAACATCAATAGAATTTCTTAATGAGGAGAGTAATCATCAAGTACATAAATGGTTAAATTGAAGAAAGATTTGTTAGTGGGTATCATTTATACTATACCAAATTTGTTAAACCAGAGAGGTAAAAAAGAAGAAAAGCTTTTTTTAATTTATGAAAGTAGAACTAATTTTTTAGCTAGAAGTTAAAAAAAAATCCTGAGTTTTATAAGCAAGAAATCTATATAGTTGTTTTTTTTTTTTTTTTTTTTAAGGGACAGAGACAGGACAGACAGACAGGAAGGGAGAGAAATGAGAAGCATCAGTTCTTCATTGCCGCACTTTAGTTGTTCATCGATTGCTTTCTCATATGTGCCTTGACCAGGGGGCTGCAGCTAAGGCAGTGACACTTTGCTTAAGCCAACAACTTTGGGCTCAAGCTAGTGACCGTGGACTTTAAGCCAGTGACCTTTGGGCTCAAGTCAGTGACCATGGGGTCATTTCTATGATCCCATGCTCAAGCCAGTGAACCTGTGCTCAAGCTGGTGAGCCTGCGCTCAAGCCGGTGACCTTGGGGTTTTGAACCTGGGTCCTGTGCATCCCAGGCCAATGCTCCATTCACTGCTCCACCGTCTGGTCAGGCAAGAAGTCTATATATTTTTAAATAAGAAATTCATGCAACATGTATTGATGGTGTGTTTACTTTATGACAATCACTTTAGGGGACACAATTTTAATTATTCTATAAGGTGAGTATTGCCATTTTAATTCTACAGTTGGAGTAGCTGAATGTCAGACTTTAACTTCTTGATATCACAGAGTGGCAGAGGTAGAATTTAAACCTAGAACTTTCCATTTCCAAAGTTTCTATTTTTATTTCCCTAACTTAGTGCTCAGTGTGTGTTTGTGGGTGAGTGGTTATGGGCTGAAGGAAAGTGATATAAAAGATAGGAAACTGACCGTTGAATTAAAATACAGTACTTGATTCTGAGCCAGATCACTCACATAATTTGCATTCAATGGATAGGTGGATAGGGGTTTGAAATATCAATATATTTTTATATAAAATAGCACTACTTTTTTAGTCAATAAAGAGAATGACCACCATTCTACTCTCTGCTTTTATAAGTTCAGCTTTTTTTTTAGATTTCATATATATTTATCATGTTGTATCCCTTAAATATACACATTTTATTTCTTAGCCATATCCACTAAAACTAGAATAAATATTAACAAAAAGGTTAGTAATATACCATGTATTATAAGCCACAATATGTTGTTTGCTTCTCCTTTTATATTGTTTCTCTATCTAGATAGTTATTTTTTTCCTTTCATAATTTTTGCTGAGAGCCTTCTCACCTCCAGCCTGGTTTCTTGTACTCTCCCCTTTAATATTTTATTTGTTTTACTATTCTTCCCACCCCTTCCTCATCAGAACAAAGAGTTGCTAGTGAACGTTCTAGGGGTTTCCTTTGTCTATAGGGATCTGAAATTTCTTAGCCTGATATTTTAAATGTTAAATATGTGTTTAATTTATATGTTTAGCATTTTTTTAAGCTATTCAGCTAATCAAATCGACCCCCCAATCTTCCCAGTATGCTTTATTGGCCTTCAAATATGTCTTGTGCTTTCTCACCACAAGGCCTTTGTTCCAACTGTTCTTGATGTTGTAAATCCCTTCTCTCTTATCCAAATTTTGTTTCTTCTTCAAGACCCAATTTGAATCCCTCTTTTGTACAATAGTTGCTGAGTACTGCAGTTCATCATTGTCTTTACTTATGCTGGTGTCTTATAATCCTTGTCACCTGGGAGGAGGCTTATTAAAAGATCAAACCGGCAATGAATGAAGATCGCATGTTTACTGGAACATGAGAGAATGATTCCTCTTGAGTATAAAAGAGAACTTGGTCAGGGACGATAATTTTTCTTAGTGAGAGAATGCAGAAAGATGTTCACAGAGGGAAGAGTGTAAGACATGCAAATGCTTTTATGCACACATGCTAAGGCATCCAATAGGAACAACTCTTTAAGACTGTTATTGATATGACTAGCGTTATTTTAAGTCATTCATTTCCTTTATATATGCCATCCCAAAATTCAGAGGTGTTCTACAGATACATAAGGTTTAAGATTTAATGTTAAAACATATAAAGTAGTCACGTTAGCTAGACTGTAAACTCTAAAGGAAAGAATTTTACTTTCTCTCAGTGTCCAATGCAAAGTCTTAAGTGTAGCAGATGCTTAATTAATTTCTATTTTAGTTACTTGATTGTGGAAAACACACTAATATATGTAGTTGTATGTGGTGCTTCTGGAAGACAAGAGTGCACTGTCCATACTCACTAATCAATGTTTATAAAAATAATGGTATTTCTCCCCACATTAGAAATCCATTTGTAAATAAATTGTCTGGGATGGATGTTAATGATCTTTATTCTGATTATTGTAATTGTTGGGTTAGTAAACGGGAAGCTTTGCCCCTGTAAGCGCTCCAGTTCAATACAAATTAATTTTTTTTACATTTTTAAATACTATGTGACTTTTATTAAAGGAGGAGCATTACAAATGCATACTTCTATTGCAACTTTCCCTAAATGTCCATTTCCTTCCATAAAAGAAGACATCAAGTTCCATTATGACAAAATAACAGTTTGCATCTTTATCAATATCAAATACTTTTTAAAATGTATTTATTGTGTTTACATAGATTCTAGTGTCGCCCTGAATGCATCCCATCCCCTCTATTCTCCTCAACATGTCCCTTGCCTCCCTCCCCATAATGTCCTCCCCACTTCCCTTCACGTTTATCCCATCCTGTCCTCCCCTTTCCCTCTGTCCTCTTTTCCTCTAGTCCCTTTGATCCCTCCTCTGTCTCAATTCTGTTCCTCAGTTCACATTGTTTCTTGGATTCCTCAAATGAGTGAAGTCATATGATATTTTTCTTTCTCTGCTTGGCTTATTTCACTTAACATAATAGTTTCCAGGTCCATCCACGTTGTCACAAAAGATAATATTTCCTTCTTTTTCATGGCCCCATAGTATTCCATTGTATATATGTACCAAAGCTTTTTAATCCACTCGTCCACTGACGGACACTTGGACTGTTTCCAGATCCTCGCCATTGTGAACAATGCTGAAATAAACATGGGGGTGCATATCTTCTTTTATATCAGTGATATGGTGTTCTTGGGATACATTCCTAAAAGTGGGATGGCTGGGTCAAAAGGCAGTTCCATTTTTAATTTTTTGAGGAATCTCCATATTGTTTTCCACTGTGGCTGCACCAGTCTGCATTTCCACCAGCAGTGCAGGGGATTCCCTTTTCTCCACATCCTCGCCAGCACCTATCATGTGTTGTTTTGTTAATGAGCACCATTCTGATGGTGTGAGGTAGTATCTCATTGTAGTTTTTATTTGCATTTCTCTAATGATTAGTGATGTTGAACATTTTTTCATCTGTCTATTGGTCATCTGCATGTCCTCTTTGGAGAAGTGTCTATTCATTTCTTTTGCCCATTTTTTGATTGGATTATTTGTCTTCCTGGTGTTGAGTTTTACAAGTTCTTAGACGGAGACCTGAATTGACTAACAAGTTGACTTGTACAAGTTTTTTATAAATTTTGGTTATTAACCGCTTATCAGACGTATTGCCGAATATGTTCTCTCATTGTGTAGTTTGTCTTTTTATTCTGTTCATATTGACCCGTGTTGCCCCACGGAGAGGCAGGGTCAGAGGCCTTTCTGTGGGCTGAGGGCAGAGTCTCTGGGCAGCCCCAGCGCCCTGGGAAAGCCACGCACGGGAGGGAGTGAGAACTACTTCCAACGGTGGAGATTTTCCGTGCTGGTGAGGGTTTTACTCAGAGGGAACCGCAGCCGGCCTCATATCCTGGTGTGCGCGCGCAGATAAGGAGTGAGCAATTCCTCCGAGTGCCTTGGCAGTGAGCGCCCGTGTTATCGCACAGAGGGGCAGAGTCAGGGGCCTTTGTGTGGGCCAAAGCGGAATCTCGGGCCGCCCCAGCGCCTTGCAAAAGCCGCACACGGGGACGGAGCGAGACTCAATTCTAACGCTGCAACTTTTCCCTGCGGTTGGGGGTTTCACTCAGAGTGTGAGACTGCTGGCCGGATATCCTGGTTGCAGACAGTGAGTGAGAGTTTCCTCCAAGCGCCCTGGAAGTGGGCGCCCGCTTGTGTTACCGGACAGAGTGGCAGAGCCAGTGGTCTTTGAGTGGGCGGAAAGCCCACCTGATTATGCTAGCAGCTCTGACTGACTGAGCCTTACCCAGAGCCCTGTGCTGAGTGGAAATAGAGTGGGGAGTTGCCAGCAATTTGAGCCTCTTACTATCCAGGCAGAGGCAGCAGCAACCCCATACCTGGACTATCAGGCTACTAATTGAGGAAGGAAAGACTAGGAGAAAGGCTCCAGGAACACGGACTCTCTCACTGTTGGAGCCTATAAATGCTAATGAGCCTCAACTCCCAACGAGAATAAAGTATAATACATGACATTGCCATAGAGACTTATCAACTGCAAACCTCTACCTGAGCGTGCCAAAGGGGCAGAACCCGGGGTACAGAGTCACCGACCAGGAAGAGGGAGAGAAAAGAAAAAGCAAGAAGATAACCTCTCAAAATCAAGAATAATCTGCAGACTTTATAACCTATCCCATTTTATTATATTTGTTCGTTTGTTTCTCTTATCTTCATTCTTGAGACTTTTTTTTCCTCCTCCAATTTGGCCGATTAACTCTCTACCGGTCTTACTCTCTCCTCTCCTTGAACTACACTACCCATAAGTGTTACATCTCCCATTATCATTTCTCTTCTCTTCCTTTCTCTCTATGAGGGTTGCACTCCAAAACCCTTAACTCTTTCTCTCTCTCTCCTTTCTTTTTTCTTCTTTTAGTGGTTCCCTCTTTTTTTTCTCTCTCTCTCTTTCTTTTCTCCCTCTATATTAGTTTCTTCCTTTCTCCTTTACATCTCCTCTGTTCATATTGTCTTTTTAATTTGATATACTATATCAGTCAGTTTGTTTATCCTGTCATTTATTTCACTTGCCTGTGGAAATAAATCAGCTAATATATCGCTGTGAGAGATGTCGGTGAGCTTACTTCCTATGTTATCTTCTAAGAAGCTTATGGTTTCACAACTTATATTTAAGTCTTTTATCCACTTTGAGTTTATTTTTGTGCAGGGTGTAAGTTGGTGGTCTAGTTTCATTTTTTTTGCAGGTAGCTGTCCAATTTTCCCAACACCATTTGTTAAAGAGCCTGTCTTTACTCCATTGTAACTCTTTATCTCCTTTGTCAAATATCAATTGTGCCTAGAGGTGTGGGTTTATTTCTGGGTTCTCTGTTCTGTTCCATTGATCTCTATGCCTGTTCTTATGCCAGTACCAGGCTGTTTTGAGTACAATGGCCTTGTAGTATAACTTGATATCAGGAAGTTTGATAGCTCCCACTTTATTCTTCTTTTTCAAGATTGCTGAGGCTATTCCATTTATTTTTTTGGTTTTATAAAAATTTTTGGAATATGTGTTCTATATCTTTGAAGTATGTCATGGTATTTTAATTGGTATTGCATTGAATTTATAAATTGCTTTGGGTAATATAGACATTTTAATGATGTTTATTTCTATCCATGAACATGGTATAGGCTTCCATTTGTTTTTATCTTTCTTGATTTCTTTTATCATGTTTTATAATTTTCTGTGTACAAGCCTTTAATCTCCTTGGTTAAATTTACTCCTAGGTACTTTATTTATTTGTTTGCAATAGTGAAGAGGACTACAATATTTCCTTAATTTCTCTTTCTGACAGTTTCTTGTTGGTGTATAAAAATGCCTCTGATTTCTGTGTATTAATTTTATATCCTTACACCTTGCTGAATTCATTTATCAGGTCCAGTAGTTTTTTTACCTAGACTTTAGGGTTTTCTATATACAATATCATATTATCTGCAAATAATGGTAGTTTTATTTCTTCTTTTTCAATTTGGATGCCTTTTATTTCTTCTTCTTGTCTGATTGCTGTGGCTAGGACTTCCAGGACTATGTTGAATAAGAGTGGTGAAAGGGGGCACCCCTCGCCTTGTTTCTGATCTTAAGGGGATTGCTTTTAATTTTTTCCCATTGAGTATGATGTTGGCTGTGGGTTTTTAATAGATGGCCTTTATCATGTGGAGGTATGTTCCCTGTATTCCCACTTTGCTGAGAATTTTGATCATAAATGGGTGTTCGATTTTATCAAATGCTTTTTCTGAATCTATTGAAATTATCATATGGTTTTTCTTTTTTTGTTTATGTGATGAATCACATTGATTGATTTATGAATATTGTACTATCCTTGCCTCCCCAGAATAAATCCCACTTGATCATGATGTATGATTTTTTCAAGTATTGCTGGATTTGGTTGCTAATGTTTTGTTGAGAATTTTAGCATCTAAATTCATCAGGGATATTGGCCTGCAATTTTCTTTCTTTGTGTTGTCTTTGCCTGGTTTTGGAATCAGTATTATGCTCTCCTCATAAAAGGAGCTTGGAAGTCTTCCTTCCACTTGAATTTTTGAAATAACTTGAGAAGGATAGAAATTAGTTCTTTTTTGAATATTTGGTAGATTTCACTTGTGAAGCCATTGGGCCCTGGGCTTTTCTTTGTTGGGAGTTTTTTTTTTTTTTTTTTTTTTTTTTTCATTTTTCTGAAGCTGGAAACGGGGAGAGACAGTCAGACAGACTCCCGCATGCGCCCGACCGGGATCCACCCGGCACGCCCACCAGGGGCGACGCTCTGCCCACCAGGGGGCGGTGCTCTGCCCATCCTGGGCGTCGCCATGTCGCGACCAGAGCCACTCCAGCGCCTGAGGCAGAGGCCACAGAGCCATCCCCAGCGCCCGGGCCATCTTTGCTCCAATGGAGCCTTGGCTGCGGGAGGGGAAGAGAGAGACAGAGAGGAAAGCGCGGCGGAGGGGTGGAGAAGCAAATGGGCGCTTCTCCTGTGTGCCCTGGCCGGGAATCGAACCCGGGTCCTCCGCACGCTAGGCCGACGCTCTACCGCTGAGCCAACCGGCCAGGGCGGGAGTTTTTTGATAACTGTTATGGACTCATTTGCTGTAATTGGTCTATTTAGATTTTCTGATTCCCTTAGCCCTGGCCAGTTGGCTCAGTGGTAGAGCGTCGGCCTGGCATGCAGAAGTCCCAGGTTCGATTCCCGGCCAGGGCACATGGAAGAAGTGCCCATCTGCTTCTCCACCCCTCCCCCTCTTCTTCCTCTCTGTTTCTCACTTCCCCTCCCGCAGCCAGGGCTCCATTGGAGCAGAGTTGGCCCGGGCGCTGAGGATGGCTCTGTGGCCTCTGCCTCAGGCACTGGAATGGCTCTGGTTGCAGCAGAGCGAAGCCCCAGGTGGGCAGAGCATTGCCCCCTGGTGGGCATGCTGGGTGGATCCTGGTCGGGTGCATGTACGAGTCTGTCTGACTGCCTCCCTGTTTTCAACTTCAGAAAAGTACAAAAAATAAAAATTAAAAAAAAAAGATTTTTTGATTCTTCCAGATTGATTTTAAAAGATGATATGTTTCAAGGAATTTGTCCATTTCACCTAGGTTGTCTAATTTTTTGACATACTGTTCCTCATAGTATTTTCTTATAATATTTTGTATTTCTGTTATGTCAGTTGTTATTTCTCCACTCTCATTTTTAATTTTATTTATTTGAGTCCTCTGTCTTTTTTTCTTGGTTAGTCTGGTTAAAGGGTTTACCTTTTCAAAGAACCAGCTCTTGGTTTCATTGATCCTCTGTATTGTTTCTTTAGCCTCTATGTCATTTATTTACGCTCTGATCTATACTATTTCCTTCCTTCTACTACCTTGGGCTTTACTTGCTGTTATTTTTCTAGTTATTTTAGTTGCAGGATTAAGTTGTTTATTTGAGGTTTATTTTAGCTTCTTAAGGTATGCCTGTAAGTGCACTGAACTTCCCTTTCAGTACTGCTTTTGCTATATCCAATAAATTTTGAGTTGTTGTATGCTCATTACATTCATTTCTAGCAATTTTTTTATTTCTTTTTTGATCTCATTGTTAACCCATTCATTATTTAATAACATGCTATTTAGTTTCCAAGTGTTTGAATGTTTTTCAGTTTTTCTGTTGTGGTTGATTTCTAGTTTTATGCCATTGTGATCAGAGAAAGTGCTTGATATGATTTCAATCTTCTTAAATTTGTGGAGACCACTTTTGTGCCCTAACATGTGCTGTATCCTAGAGAATGTACCATGAGCAGTTGAAAAGAATGTATATTCTGCTGCTTTAGGGTGAAATGTTCTGAAGATATTTATTAAATTGAATTGATCTAGTGTGTCCTTTAAGTCTGCTGTTTCTTTGTTAATTTTCTTTCTTGAGGATCTATCTAGTGATGTTAGTGGGGTATTGAAATTTCCTACTATTACAGTATTGCTGTTGATCTCACCCTTTATATCCATCAAGGTCTGCTTTATATATTTAGGTGCTACTATATTAGGTGCATAGATATCTATAATGGTTATATCTTCCTGTTGGATTGCTCCTTTACCATTATATAGTGACCTACTTTATCTCTTAATATAGCCTTTTTTTTAAGTTCATTTTGTCTGATATAAGTATTGCTACCCGAGTTTTTTTATTTTCATTTGCATGAAATATTTTTTTCTATCCTTATACCTTCAGTCTATGTGTATTTTTTTGTTTTGAGGTGTGTCTCTTTTAGACAGCAGATGTATGAGTCCTGTTTTCTTATTTATGCAGCTACCCTGTCTTTTGATTGGATCTTTTAATCCATTTACATTTAAGGTTATTATTGATATATAGTTGTTTATTGCCATTTTATTCTTTAAAGCAATATTCCTCTTTTACTATGTTCTTTCCCCTTTTTGTTCTGTTTTACAACAGGCCCCTTAAAATATTTCTTGCAGCATTGCTTTGGTTATAATGAATTTCTTGAGTTTTTGTTTGGGAAGCTTTTTATTTCTCCTTCAATTTTAAATGATAGCCTTGCTGGATAAAGAAGTCTTAGTTGTAGGCTCTTGTTCTTCATTATTTTTAATATTTCTTGTCATTCCCTTCTGGCCTCAAGTGTTTTTGTTGAGATGTTGGATGTCATCCTTATGGGGGATCCTTTATAGGTGACAGCCTTTTTTCTCTAACAACTTTTAAAATTTACTCTTTATCTCTTAGCTTTGATATTTTAATTGTGACGTGTTGGTGTAGATTTCTTTGGGTTTCTCTTTAATGGAATTCTTTGTGCTTCTTGAACTTGTGTGACTTTTCCCTGCATCAATTTAGGGAAGTTTTCAGCTATGATTTCATTGAACAAGGTCTCTATCCCTTGTTCTTTCTCTACTTCTTCAGGAACACCAATGATGTTGATATTGTTTCTCTTTGGTTGTCATGAGCTCTCTTAAAGTTTCCTCACAATTTTTCAACCTTTTTTCTTTTTGCTGCTCCGCTTTCGTATTTTCGTTTATCTTGTCTTCTAAATTGCTGATTTGATCCTCTGCTTCATGCAGCCTGCTTTTAATTGCTTCTAGTGTAGTTTTCATTTCTGATATTGTATTTGTCATTTCTGATTGGTTCTTCTTTATTATCTCTTCAACGTCCTTTTTGATGCTTGCTATCTCTAATTATGTGTTCATTGTGTTCATCCATTGTTGTTTTAAGATCTTTCAGCATTCTTTTTTTTTTTTTTATTTTTTTTTTAATAAATTTTTATTAATGGTAATGGGATGACATTAATAAATCAGGGTACATATATTCAAAGAAAACATGTCTAGGTTATTTTGTCATCAAATTATGTTGCAAACCCCTCGCCCAAAGTCAGATTGTCCTCCGTCACCCTCTATCTAGTTCTCTGTGCCCCTCCCCCTCCCCCTAACTCTCCCTCCCTCCCTCTCATGTCCTCCCTCCCCCCCCACCCTTGGTAACCACCACACTCTTGTCCATGTCTCTTAGTCTCATTTTTATATTCCACCAATGTATGGAATCATGTAGTTCTTGTTTTTTTCTGATTTGCTTATTTCACTCCTTATAATGTTATCAAGATCCCACCATTTTGCTGTAAATGATCTGATGTCATCATTTCTTATGGCTGAGTAGTATTCCATAGTGTATATGTGCCACATCTTCTTTATCCAGTCTTCTATTGAAGGGCTTTTTGGTTGTTTCCATGTCTTGGCCACTGTGAACAGTGCTGCAATGAACATGGGGCTACATGTGTCTTCACGTATCAATGTTTCTGAGGTTTTGGGGTATATACCCAGTAGAGGGATTGCTGGGTCATAAGGTAGTTCTATTTGCAGTTTTTTGAGGAACCACCATACTTTCCTCCATAATGGTTGTACTACTTTACAGTCCCACCAACAGTGAATGAGGGTTCCTTTTTCTCCACAGCCTCTCCAACATTTGCTATTACCCGTCTTGTTGATAATAGCTAATCTAACAGGAGTGAGGTGGTATCTCATTGTAGTTTTGATTTGCATTTCTCTAATAACTAATGAAGCTGAGCATCTTTTCATATATCTGTTGGCCATTTGTATCTCTTCCTGGGAGAAGTGTCTGTTCATGTCCTCTTCGCATTTTTTTATTGGATTGTTTGTTTGTTTGTTGTTGAGTTTTATGAGTTCTTTGTAAATTTTGGATATTAGGCCCTTATCTGAGCTGTTGTTTGAAAATATCAGTTCCCATATAGTTGGCTGTTTATTTTGATATCAGTTTCTCTTGCTGAGCAAAAACTTTTAATTCTGATGTAGTCCCATTCATTTATCTTTGCCTTCACTTCTCTTGCCATTGGAGTCAAGTTCATAAAATGTTCTTTAAAACCCAGGTCCATGATTTTAGTACCTATGTCTTCTTCTATGTACTTTATTGTTTCAGGTCTTATATTTAGGTCTTTGATCCATTTTGAATTAATTTTAGTACACGGGGACAGGCTGTAGTCGAGTTTCATTCTTTTGCATGTGGCTTTCCAGTTTTCCCAACACCATTTGTTGAAGAGGCTTTCTTTTCTCCATTGTGTGTTGTTGGCCCCTTTATCAAAGATTATTTGACCATATATATGTGGTTTTATTTCTGGGCTTTCTATTCTGTTCCGTTGGTCTGAGTGTCTATTTTTTTGCCAATACCATGCTGTTTTGATTATCGTGGCCCTATAATATAGTTTAAAGTCAGGTATTGTAATGCCCCCAGCTTCATTCTTTTTCCTTAGGATTGTTTTGGCTATTCGGGGTTTTTTATAGTTCCATATAAATCTGATGATTTTTTGTTCCATTTCTTTAAAAAATCTCATAGGGATTTTGATGGGAATTGCATTAAATTTGTATATTGCTTTGGGTAATATGGCCATTTTGATTATATTTATTCTTCCTATCCAAGAACAAGGAATATTTTTCCATCTCATTGTATCTTTTTCGATTTCCCTTAACAATGCTTTGTAATTTTCATTATATAGGTCCTTTACGTTCTTTGTTATGTTTATTCCTAGGTATTTTATTTTTTTTGTTGCAATCGTGAAGGGGATTATTTTTTTGAGTTTGTTTTCTAATATTTCATTGTTGGCATATAGAAAGGCTATGGACTTTTGTATGTTAATTTTGTATCCTGCGACCTTACTGTATTGGTTTATTGTTTCTAATAATCTTTTTGTGGAGTCCTTCAGGTTTTCGATGTATAGGATCATATCATCAGCAAAAAGTGATAGCTTTACTTCTTCTTTTCCGATATGGATGCCTTTTATTTCTTTGTCTTGTCTGATTGCTCTGGCCAGAACTTCTAGCACCACGTTGAATAAGAGTGGAGAGAGTGGACAACCCTGTCTTGTTCCTGATTTAAGGCAGAAAGTCCTCAGTTTTATGCCGTTTAATAGGATGTTGGCTGATGGTTTATCATATATGGCTTTGTCATGTTGAGATATTTTCCTTCTATACCCATTTTGTTGAGAGTCTTAAACATAAAATTGTGTTATATTTTATCAAAAGCCTTTTCTGCATCTATTGATAAGATCATGTGGTTTTTGTTCTTTGTTTTGTTGATATGGTGTATTACGTTAACCGTTTTGCGTATGTTGAACCATCCTTGAGATTCTGGGATGAATCCCACTTAAGATCTTTCAGCATTCTAATAATCATTATTTTAAACTCTGCATCTGGTAGTTTGTTTATTTCCATCTCACTGAGTTCATTTTCTGGAGGTTTCTCTTGTTGGTTCATTTTGATTGCACTTCTCTGTCTTCCCATTTTGTCTGTGTTTACCCTCTTTGTTTGGGTGTGTTGTTTGTATAGCTGGCTAAGTCGAGGGTTGTTGTCTGCCTCCAATTTTCAGTTGCGTTATTTCTAGGTCTTCTTGGGTTGGCATCAGCTGTTGTTTGTAATCTGCTGTTGGATTTGGCTTTTCTGGTAGAGCCTCCTTGAGTTCTTGATTTGTTTGTTTTCTTCTCAGTTTTCTTAACTCAGTGGTAATCTTGTTTACTGATCTCAGCAAGGGTCTTATTTCAAACTGTATCAGGAATGTGGTGGGTGTAACCTGAGACTCTGAAGGTGTGATCTGCTATCTTATCTCTGGGGGCTGGGTGCTTTATCTGCTTCAGTAGGGGGAGGTGTATCTCAAATCTCCATTGAGACTTCAGTTACTGCCCCTCCTCCCCACTTCCATTTTCAGCTATGTCTTGTGCTGATTGGAGCTCGAGAGCTTTCTGGAGGTGGGTCACCCGGAACCACTTTAGCCTTGTGCTGTGTGGAGTGATCAACCCCATTCCCCGGATATATCCGCCTCTGCACTGGATGAGTCAGCTTCTCAGGTCATCTCATGCATTCCTCTGCCCATTACTGTGTGTCTCTCTCTCCATTTTCCTTTTGGAAGACAAACCAGTCTTCTCAGCCCACCTGGTTCCCAGGTCCCCAAGCAAGTGGCTGTGAGTGATATTTTCTGCTCTTCTCCTTGTAGTGAGAGCCCATCTGGGCTCCCAAGTCTCACCCCCTGCTTCGCTCCTGGAAGCAGGGGATCCCTCCGACCATGGCTCTTAACTCTCTACCAGGCTCAGTGTGGCTTCTTCTTTGCTCCTTGGTTTTGGAGACCTGTTCTTGTAGTCCAAAGTTGGTTTTTCATGATGATTGTTTCTAAATTAATGTGTAATGCAGTTTGGTGGTGAGCTGGGAGTCTGTGCTTCTGCCTACTATGCTGCCATCTTGGTCTCCTCAATACAAATTAAAATGATTTTTTTGGTTTCTACACGAGGTACATTGAGATGCACTTTCTTAGCTGAAAAACCCAAGCTGTCTGACTTGTATTATAAAAATATTGTTATTCATTTTTTTATTAACAATTTGGAAATAGGTAATTTAAAGTTCTTTTTAATATTTATCTTTTTCATATTATGATTTTTATCAGAAAATATCGCTGCAATTCATTTATCATAAATACTGAGATTGGGAGTGAGTATATTTACAAAGTACTGTGTAGTAAGGGTCTTGTAGATATTATTTATTTGCTAAACAAAGAAAGTCTTTTCCATGTCTTATAGAGTAAAGCAAGTATGTTCAATGTTCTCTATTATGCTGAACCAGTTGTCAAAAGATGATTGAGCTTTTTGACCCTTGTTAGTCATTGAAATCTTAATATATATATTTTTTACTTACAAGGATAGACTTCTCTGTTTCACAATTTTCTAAAGGAATTTAAGGGGTAGAGTTGTGATATAAAAAAGTAAAAAAAAATGTTATTTAGACCTGAATAGATTTAGTAGTGTGTATGCTGGGTCACAATTTTGATAGTAAAAAACCAGAGAAGAAAGCACTTTAACTTATGAAAAAGAAATATTTTTCATATAGCAAAAATTACCAGGCCTGTACATTTTTCCATTTAGTTTTATTAACTTTTATTTACTTTGTTGTTTTACTTTGTTATCTCTAAAATAGGGATAGTGTAAGCCAAATTGGAAGTTATTGATGTGTTGAAGTTTATGACTATCTTGCTTTTTTTTATGATAGGTAATATAAAATACGGCTAACAAACACAGCATATATACTCTGTGCTAGACACTGATCTCTAGGCTCTTCCCATGTAAGAAATCTTTTAATTCTTATATAACTCTTTGAAGAATATAATATCATTATTCCCATTTTATTTATTTTTTAAAATTATTTTTCTGAAGGGTAGCTGAGAGACAAATTCACACATAGGCCTGACTGGATCCACCAGGCAAGACTGCTAGGGGGCGATACTCTGCCCATCTGGACCATTACTCCGTTGCAACTGGAGACATTTTGGCACCTGAGGCAGAGGCTATGGAGGCTGGCCTCAGGGCCCAGGCCAGCTTTGCTCCAATAAAGCCTTGGCTGTGGGAGGGGAAGAGAGAGATAGAGATAAGGAGAAGGGGAGGGGTAAAAAAGCAGATGGGCACCTCTCCTGTGTTCCCCGACCAGGAATTGAACCCGGGACTTCCATACACTGGGCTGATGCTCTACCATTGAGCCAGCCAGCCAGCCAGGGCCTCATTATTCCCATTTTAAAGTTGATTAAATGAAGTTGTTAAACTTGTACAAGTCACTGAACTAGTTATTGTCAGAACCAGGGTTCAATTGTGGTCACTCTGCTATACTAACTCAGATAGCAACTACATTTCTGAAGTGCAGAATGTGAACCAGAAGTTTAAAATGTAGGTTTTGCATTTGCACTAGTTCACTCCTCAGCACAACATTCAAGGGTAGGGTGTAGGATGTATGGGTCATGTTAGTTACTATATAAGAATGCACTCTGAAACTTACAGTGTTTTCACATATTAATTATGTATAGTATTGGATAACAGAGTTAGGAAGTTTTAAGTGTGTTCAGTAATATTAATTTTTAAAAAATACTTATTTGTGCTGGAGTAATATAGAGCCTGTGCATTCAATTAACACACATACAGTGTTTAAGGAGAGCAAGATTTTTTTGTAAATATTGTAACCAGAATATAATAGACATTTATAAATACTTCATTCAATAACAGTAGAATCTACATTTATTTCACATGAAAAGGGAGCATATTTTAAATCATAATGCATCATGAGTTATAAAACAATCCTCAACAAATTTAGAATTTATAGAGTATATTCTTCAATTACCTGGAAATAAACTAGCAATTAGTAACAAAATAAAATAACAGAGAAGTTTCTAAAAATTTTGAAATTAAACAGTAAACATGTAAATAATCCATGGGTCAAAGTGGAAGTCACAATGGAAATTTTAAAAATATACATTAAATTGAATGAATATGACAATACATCATAAAAACATTTGTGGGACTCACCTAGAGAGGTGCTGAGAAGAAAATGCATACATTAGAAAAGAAGAGATGTCTTAGACCAATAATCTAAATCTTCACTTTAAAAACCTAGCAAAATAGAGCAAGAGAAATCAAAAACAAAAAGAAGGGAAGAAATAATAAAGAGTAGAAATCAGTGAAATTACAACAGAAAAAATTAGAGAAAATGAGACCAAGAGCTGGTGTTTTGAAAAGTTTAACAAAATTGACTCCTTGTTAGACTAACAAAAGAGAGAAGACTCAAATAGCCAATGTCAGTAATAAAACAGGGAATATCAATACAGACCCTGCAGGTATCAAAAAGAAAAAGGATGCTCCATACAACTCTACACATATAATGGATTTGACAATATTGACAGAATAGGATAATTTCTCAAAGGGTACAAACTACTATAACTCATTCAATATGAAATAATTTGAATACTACTATAACTATTAAGGAAATTACTTTGTAATTTTTAAATTCCCAAAAAGATCATCGAGTCCAGATGGTTTCTCTGTAGAATTTGAAGAATTAACACAAATTCTACATAATCTTTTTGAGAAAATAGGAAAGAAGGAAGCACTTCCCAATTCATTTTGTGAAGTTACTATTACCCTAATATTGAAACAAAGTAAAGACAGTACAAGAAAATAAAATTACAGACCAATATGCTTCATAGGAGTAGGAATCAAAATTGTTAAAAAATATATTAGCAAACAGAATTCAGTAATATATAAAAAGAATTATACCAACTAGAAAACTTTTGAAGTTTCTTAAAAACTAAAAATGTAATTGCTATATATGGGTCAAATATGTTTGCAAATATGATGTATCTGTTTGCTCGCTTATAGTTTGCATTGAGTGTGGGGGACAGGCTGTAAGCAGGCAGAGTCCTTATAGCCTAAGACTTAGTTTTGAGACTAAGCCTTTCCCACCCTTTTAATACTAAGATCTTCTCAACACTAAGGTTTTCCCCATACCCTTGACTATTGCATGATGTGGAGTGGGGCACTCTTAATGAGGAATGCCATTTATGCCTCAGATAAGTGACTTTGTATCAGAGACTTCCTTATTTGTATATTGGCTTAAAGGTTTTGATTTCTACTAATGTAGAAAATGGGGCAGACCGGGGCTCGCTTTCTCTCAGTTCCTGAAATTAGTATTGCAGAAGAGAAGCAGCCAAGCTGGTGGAGTGCTGAAAGAGAAGCCAGTTTGTGCAAAGAGAAGGAGATGAGGAATAGAGGTGAATAAGGCTGGTGAGCTAGAAACCTTTGATTCTAGGAATACTCTCGGATGAGTCAGTGGCTTTGGGATCCCTTAATGGAAAGAGAAATATTTTCCCACTGTGTGTATTTCTCTCCCACCGGGTGCGAGCTAGGGTTAAAGGTAATGGCCCACCAGTTCTTGGCTCTGTTGTTTCATTACTATCTGTCTGAATCAAATGTGAACTTGCATGGGCCAGGCGGCTGTGATGGTGGTCGTGGCTATTGACTGTATACTATATAACCCAGCAATTACATTCCTGGGTCTTTACTCCAGAACAATGAAGGCTCATGTTTATACACATACATGTATCCACATGTTTATAGCAGCTTATTTTTCATTATAACCAAAATCTGGAAACAACTCAGATGTTCTTCAGTGGGTAAGTATGTAAACAAATCATGATACATCCATTAAAGTCTCAGAAAACAATAAAACCAAACTGTGATACACTCAACAGCCTGAATCTCCAGGTAATTATACTGAGTGAAAATTTAAAAAAAATCCCCAAAGTTATTCTGTATGATTCCATTCATAGGACAGGATAACATTCTTGAAATGACAAAGAATAGAAGTGGAGACCAAATCCAGATTTGATTAGATTTCTATCAGAGCATCCATATATTAGCCTGAGAATATGACCTAGGTTTAGTTTTGATCCTGCCAGCAGTTTTGGGAATTAACTTTTTGGACTGGTTGCAGGCCAAGTGGCAAAATAGATACATCATATTTTTTATGCCATCCTGCCTCCACTTTGCTGGGCTTTTCTTTTTCCCAATTCTCGTAGACTATTTTTGCCCATTTATCCCCATGAGGCTTTGCTCTCAAGTGGTTGCCAACTCTGAGCCATGTGTGAATTAGAGATAATGGCTTAAGATGTTTTATCTTTCAGTGGGTTCAATTTTGATTGAGAATCTCTCAAGACTGAACGGCTTTCAGGACTGTAATGGCAGATAATGAAGAGGATGCTCAGGCAGCCCCCGCAGTGACTCACAGACCATGTTTGATGGGCACCTGCCAACAGCGGGCACCCTAAGTCCTGCCTGCCTCAGCGTTTCCCACAGATCGCATCAGAATGTTCTAAGTCAGAAAGTTTTCAATGCAGGCACTGCTTTTTCCCTTCCATCCAAATGTAATATTCAATAGTCATTAAATTCATGTGGGAAGAAACAAGGCACATTTTCAATAAACAAGTGTGAGAAAAAGTGTGGAAGTGACATTTCCATTTTTCCACATTACTTATCTTCAAGTTATAACTCCAGAGTGATTTTTGATTATGGCATGTAGAAACTTCCATCAATAAGTACAGTATTTGAAGCTTTTTTTCACTGAGCTACAGGTATTTGTTTTAATATGGCACATGATTAAAACCTTGATGATAAAATGTTTATCAGGGCTTGCTAATACATTGAATGACTTGACTTCTTACATTATTGAAATACATTTTTTTAAAGCTCTGACTTTTTCAAAATGTGAAATCAATTGAATATTTTTAATAAGCAAATTAAAATGTACAAAATCTAAATTAGCAAGTGGGCAGGGGAATGAAAAGAAGAAATTTGGAGCAATTCGTTCCCGAGAATGTTTAGCACAACTGCACATTGGCAGTTGTTAGGTGTTAGCTCTCACAATCACTTTAGCCCTTGTCAGATTACACCGTTCTTGTTCATTACACTCAAAATCAGAGTTTTATTCTTCCTAAGCTGTCATAGAAGAGGCGAAGTACTAGGAAAAAATCCATTTTCTTCAGTTGGCAAGAGAGAATATGATTTTGTCTTTCAAAGCTTTTTTTGTCTCATCATTCCTTTGATAGCCTTTGATATGAATATTGTTTTCCATTCTAATATTCAGTTGGCATGCTATTTTCTAGCTTTCAGACGTGGATTGATGCTGAAGAGATGAACAATTTTTTATCTCTTCATTCCATAAATCATTATTTAATACTGAGGAATACACACACACACACACACACACGAACTCTTTTCAGACAGGCAAGATTATATACATATTTTAAAATTGCCTGTTTTCTAGGAAACTAAAAATAAGTTGTTTGGATTGGCATACTTTATTACTTATCAAAACATCATTTAAGAAAAGGATTTACATTATCTACAGAATGTTTCTGTAATTGGTACAAATAGTACTTGCTATATATGCATATTGCTCAGAAACCATAATCTAACTTTCTGTGACCCTACTAATACTCCTGTTGAGGGAAGGGCAACATTAACAGGATGATAGAATATTTTGCATTTAGCTCACAGTTAAGACAACTATATTTATTTGGAAAAAAAATATATTTCATTGGAAATAAAACTTTCAGTTCCAAGTTTATAGAAAATATGTTCATTTAAAAAACAGCTTTTAGAATATTTTTGTTTTAAAAATGAAAATAATAGTCAAGTTGTACGTTCTCTTTGTTCCGCTAGAAACCCATGTCTTCCTGTTATAAGCATTTTCAGGGATTTCTGTGTTACTGAATTAGAAGATTTTAGATATTGAAAAGGATGTTGATGAAAGGCAGGGTCATTTAATAATGAGAAAACTGAGAATCACAGTTTAAATATCATGTCTTGTTCACACAAATTATTTAAAACTGATTTGCAACTGATGATATTTTCTGTAAATTTATTGTTGGTTGAAAAAAAAATTTTTAATAAGGTCATGCTGATAGCTTCCTAATTTATTATTTGAGGGAAATTAAATGTATGGGTTTTTTTTTTTTGAGGGACACATAAATGTCACATTTTTTTGCTTTTTCTGCTTCTTAGATTTCTAGCTATATGTATTTTGAAATCTATATCTTAAGCAAATGTCAATCAATAAATGATATTTCATATAGACAGTATCTATGGCAGTGTTTCCCAACCTTTTTTTGTGCCATGCCCCACCTTAACCTTTCTAAAATTTTTATGTCCGCCCCATGTAACATACATAATTTTTAACATTAAAAAATTGATTTGTTCACTTAATAAACATAAATGATAGGTTCTAGGAAGAAATCACTATGAAATTGTTAACAAAACACAGTAAGTAAAATTTCAAAACATATAATGAAAAACAGAAATTTAAATTCCAAATAATTTTAATACAGATTTTTCTATATTAATTTATTATTTTAATTTAGTGTGATCCTTGCGCTTGATGCTTGCTGCACAGAGATTTTATATTAGGTTCCAATTTGGTTAGCTTTAGTCTCAAGTCTCCACGTTGTGTTATATCCAGCCGATTTCTTTTTTTTTTTTACCAGTAAATCATTTACAGCACTAAATCCACATTCAGCTAAAAATGAAGGTGGAAACGGTAGCAATAGTTTTCTTGCACATTTGGTTGAATTTGGGTATTTGATTTCTGTTTCCTCACAAAGCCATGCCATCGCTCCTTTGATATTAAATAAAGCTTTAACTGACTCATCATTTTGTAATTCTGCGAGTTCTTCTTGATACTGCATATTTGATATATCAGACAAATCCACTAGCATTGGCTGCATCATCCATGTTGGGAAATCAATTTGTTTTAAATCAGAAAATCTTTCTTTTAAATCAGCCGATAGAATATTCAAATGATTGACAATAACAAGTAAAGCGGTATCAGTTACTTCACATTTTTGGAGCCAATGAAACTGTTTAAAGTTTTTGTTGTTAATATGTTTCTGACATAACTCAATATTGGTAATAAAACCAAATATCTTTGCTTTTGCATCAACAAGAGTTTTATTCCTTGAAGTTGCTTATTTAATATATTTAGTTTTTCAAAAATATCGGCTAAATAACTCACAAATGCTTTACCATCTATTGTTAACAGATACTTCATTTCAGGTTTGTCGCTTAAAAAATCACTAAGAGTATCAAACAGTTCCATAAGTCTTTTCAAACAGTTTCTTTTAGATAGCCATCTTACTTCAGTATGAAGTAAAAGTCTCACATGGTCTTCATTTTGTTCTTCACAAAATAGCTGGAAAAGACGCTCACATTTGGCACTAGCTTCAATAGCATTAATACCCTTTATTTCTGTATGTAATACTTCATTTGGAACAGGCGAGATGTTTTTAGCTACTACGTTTTCCCTATGAATAACACAATGCACAAGAATCATTTCTGGATTCGCATCTTTCATCAATTTTAAGCAGCCATTTTTCTTGCCCATCATATTGGGAGCACCATCTGCAGCACAAGATGTTATATTTTTCATTGGTATATCATTGACATCTAAGTAGTTTTTTAGCTTATTATATATATCTTTGGAGGTAGTGGTGCTTTCTAATATTTTACAGAACAACATTTCTTCAGCAAAATGTCCCTTATCAATATATCTTACGCAAGTTATCAATACTGCCTCACTGTCTCTCAAAGTTGATTCATCCATTTGCAAGGAGAATTTTCTTGTTTTCAGCTTTTCAATAAGTTGTTTTTCAATATCCTCACTCATTTCATCTATTCTTCTGCTAACAGTATTGTTACTGAGTGGCATAGCTTTTACATCTTTGTCATCTTTTTCAAGAACCGTTTTAAGAAATGCTGATATTGACGGTTTTATTAAATTCTCTCCTATAGTGTGATTTTTCTCCAGTTTTAGTGATGAATAAAGAAATTTGATAACTAGCCTCAAGAACACGATTATTAGTTGAAGTATGAGCAGTAGAGACTTTAATGTTGTTCTTTTTTCAAAATTTTTCTTTAAAGTTTTAAAGTAACTCAAATCTGAATTAATATGAGCACTATGTTTCACCTTCAAATGCACCTCAAGAGGACCTTGTTTCATTGATTCGTTGGTCAAGCATTGCTGGCATAAAAGACAAAAAGGAATTTGCTCATTGTGAACAGCGGGTATGAACCCAAATTTTAAATATTCCTTCAAATATTGATGAGTTTTTTTCTTGCTTGCACCACTCATTTTACTATGGGCTATAATAAAAATAAGATCAATTAAAAACTAATATTAAAATATGTGTTAAAATATATTCAATGTGACATAGAGTAAACGTATACTAAAAATTCATATTTATTTAAATGTCTATAACACATTTACTACACTACCACCGCAAATCAAAAGGTATCTATATTTTTTCCACTTGACAAAATTTTCTCGAAAGTTATGCTTCTAAAATTAAAATTGTTGTAGCCCCAATAATATTTATAAAATAGTAGTGCTTTCTAGCCCCGATGCAAGAAGTACTTAATAAAGAGTTTAATATTGATAAAAATAAAATCAAATACTTACCAATTATATCTATCCAATATATATATGTATATTTATTAAATCAATGAGCTTTTACAACAGTTTTGACTGACACTTATTTCAAATTAACACCAACTGAATGATGTGAAACACTACAGAAGTTGTGATGGGCCAATTAGGTGAGAATAACTGCGTTGTTTAGCGGGTTTTTAAAACGTCCGGGGTTCCCCGTGGCAGATGGCACACTCCGCGGTGAACCCAGGACGAAGTTTACTTGACAACGCCAATCACCCAGTTGATATTTTGGTCTCGTCAAATGAAATTATATTTAATAATTATTTACCGCAATTATTTAAGAATTGCATTTTTTGTTAAATTTGGCACCGATATCTAGCATTGCATTTAAATGGCCCGGGGCGAAAGAGTTAAAGTCGTGTCGAGTCCATTTTCAAATTGCCCCCCTTAACTATCGAATTGCCCCCCTGTGGGGCATGGGCCCCACGTTGGGAAACACCGATCTATAGTATTATGGATAAGTATTAAAATTGCTAACTTCTTACATTCTATGTTAATTTTGGAAAGTTCGTTGCAAATTTTACAGGAACACAGACTACTAGATATTAATGAACTAAAAAAATTACTTTTAGTAATGAGTAATTTTGACTTTAGAGCGTCCTTACTTTTTAGTCTTGACAAACATCGGGTAAGTTATGGAAAAGCTTGGGGAACTTGAGGCAAGCCAGGGAGGATGACTGGCGTGGTGTGGTAGCATGGCACACTGGGTTTTGCCTCAGTGACCACAGGTCCTCCGAGCTGATGCTGCCTCTCATGCCTTTCTAACTGCTCCGCCAAGTGGTGGTTGCACTGAGTTTTGTAGTGGGCCATATCAAAGCCTCCTTTTAAGTAAGTGGACAGATACATTTAATATTGAGTAGAGAGTTTGACAAATACTGGGTGTTGTGGTTAGCAAAGATTGTGCAACAGAAATTGAGTGGGGAGCATATTTCCTAGTGTGTGGTTTGAGGCCTGAACCCAGGGGTCATTTCTGGATTGATAAGAGCTGAAAGTAGCTTAGTGAGTTTATGATAATTTTCCCAAGGGAAAAGAGATGCCATCATTTTACTAGGGTGATAGAGAAGTACAAAGTTATAGAGGCATAAGAGAATACAGTATGTTCTAGAGTGTGAAAGTAGTTTAGAAAGACTGGAGAAAGGTCTCCAGAGTATGGAAGTGGATGGAGAGAGAGAAAGCTGTGGCATAGAAAAAGTCATCTCAGAATGGCAGAGCCGAATTCAGACAATTTAGAAGGCTCAACACTTCCACATTTTCCATGCTCAATTTGGAACCCAAAATAAAAATAAGACTAGTCTTTAATAAGATTTAAAACTTATATACTGAAATGCGAGTAGGTTCTTTCCAAATTTTGGTCATAGAATTTTAGACAAATTACTCAAAGCTGAACTTGACTCTCACACATGCTTGGTCTTTTAGTTATGTAAAAACAATTATATCAAATATTTTAGATTTCATCCTGAATAAATGGTACTGTAGGAATTTTTAGGAGGGATTTTTATGATCACTTGATTTTTCAAAAGACGATCTTGTCTACATTGTGGAGAATAGCAAAGAGGAGGTTGAGATTAGGTAGAGAGAGACCTTTTGAGGAAGGCGACATCCTTTCTCCATGGTAAGAGCATCTCTGCTCAGGCAGTGTCAGTAGTGATGGAAATGAGAAAAAGAACTGAGAAGTATTCGTGAGACAGGAGTTACAGAGTGTATTTACCCGTGGAAGCAGAGAGTAAGAAATAAGCTGTATTCGGTGTGAGAAAATGATGAATCAGTGAGCGACATGTAGAATGCTTTTGGGATGTATACGTGGAAGTAACCTGTGAGCACGGGCAATTGAACGTACTCATCTGCCGACAGATCTGGAAACATCAAGAATTGAAACAACAGAGTGAACAAAGTATGAGGTTCATGATGATTGCTCTTCCCAGCTCTTTATTGGGGCTTTGGGGACCTTACAAAGAACTTGTTGGAGCAGTTTGGGCTCCAGATGAACACAGTCCTCTTCATGGAGACAGAGCCCTCAAGTCTTCCTGTGTAGTATTGGAAAAGCCTTTTTTGACCTTCCCATTTTTCTCAGCATTTCATCTATTGGACTCATGCTACTGCTAGGGTGTGTGCCTGGAAGGTGTTAGACCTGGTTTGTGATTCATGAAAAAGTGCAAGTTGGCATTTTATCACTACAACTTTTCAAAACCCAAATTTAGAATGAAGGAAGTGATTCCCCAGTGAGCAACTGGTCCACGATGGAAAACTGTAGAGGTTGTTTGTAGGTTTCTTTAAAAGGAGGTATTAAATGGAATTATATTATATAAAATATAAATAAGAGTTTGATAAGTTTCTTTGAACATATAGCTATTAAATATATCTGTTTATTTCATAAAGATACATTCCTATAAGCAGAATTATTAAATCAAAGTGTTGCCTGAAATATGTTATCTATGCTACCTTAATGCAGTTTTTATGATCACTGTTCCTCTGAATAATCATAAGAAAAGGGGTTCTTTATCATTTAAGTCAAAAGCAGCCAGTTCTTAACGTTGGCCTCTATTTTAGGAAATGCCTTTTTCCCTCCAAAAGTCAACTTAGCATTGTTGTACTTCCCATTGTCAAGACGATGTTTTCCCCTTGTTACTAATATGTAGAGAAGTCATCACTGTCCAGGTAGCAACTGTCAGATTTAGTGTGTCTGGACACAACTATACCATTATTATTTTAGATCATAATATTTTACTATCTAAATGATTTGTCCATCAAGTTCCACATATGTTGATGTCAAAATTCACTAAGGTATTAATACCACTCGATTACAATTGTGTCTGGGCCACAGTGCTACCAAAAAATACATGGAATAGAAACTGGGGATGTTCTCCATTTGATTGAGAAGATAAGTTTGTTTTTTTTTTAATAATTTTATTTTTTTAATGGGGTGACATCAATAAATCAGGATACATATATTCAAAGATAACAAGTCCAGGTTATCTTGTCGTTCAATTATGTTGCATACCCACCACCCAAAGTCAGATTGTCCTCTGTCACCTTCTATCTTGTTTTCTTTGTGCCCCTCCCCACCCCCTTTCCCTCTCCCATTCCCCCCTCCCCCCCCGTAACCACCACACTCTTATCAATGTCTCTTAGTTTCACTTTTATGTCCCACCTGCGTATGGAATAATGCAGTTCCTGGTTTTTTCTGATTTACTTATTTCGCTTCGTATCATGTTATCAAGATCCCACCATTTTGCTGTAAATGTTCTGATGTCATCATTTCTTATGGCTGAGTAGTATTCCATAGTGTATATGTGCCACATCGAGAAGATAAGTTTTTTACTAGTCTTTTTCTCCCTAAGAGAATTGAATTCTTCAAATATTAGATTGTAAAAAATGATTATACCTGTGTTAGTGGGAATTTATACAAGTATTTACCAAATATTAGTGTTCTTGGCACTGTGAAATTTACACAGAAATCATTAAAATATGGGAGTCTGAGCTAAAGGGCTATGCCTTTTAGCCCATTTTGAGTCATGTAAGTGTGGGCTGTGGTGGACTGCCTGGTTTTGAAACCTGATGAGTTTTTACTATTTGTTTAATCTTGGACCACATACTTCAACTCCAGGTACCTCAATGTCATTACCTGTAAAATTCACTTGACAGTAGTTTCTAAATTGGGAGGTACAGCAATGAATGATCTTAGCACAATGTTTTACATATAGTAAGACTTGGATAAATGTTAACTTACTACTTAGAATAAACTAAACTTAGAAAATACTAGTTCCTTCTGTATGTCACTTTTCTACTAAAATGGAACATATTTCAGGACCTGTTGCAGGACTATAAGGAGAGCAGTGTAGCAACTTGGCTCATGTACAGTTGAGCTGGTGAATGCATGAAGGGTGCATTATTGAACTAACTGTGGAAAGCATGCAAAAAAGACATTGAGTTTTTTTTTTCTTGGACCAAATTATTCTAAAAAATATTTTATTCCAAAAGTATATTATAAAGAAATTATAATGAATCAAATTCAGAGGATTGTCTGCTTTGGTCTCTCAAATCCCATTTTAGTATGCTTTGCAGCTAAAAGCATCATTTTGATAGGTAAACAGGTAAATCTCTGTATATTTTCAACCCAAGTGGAATTAGAGTTAGAAGTTTAAAGCAGCCAAACCCTTATTCCTGGTGTTAATTGAAAACGTTCTAGTAGGAACAAAAAGGAAGATCTCAAAATCTTCTAAATTGTTTTTAAAGTATGTATGTGTATGATGTCTGTGTCTGATGATGATGATGATGATGATGATATTCCAGAAAACATTAATTAAAACAAAAGTAACTATAATTCAGTGGCTGAATTGTATTTTTTTTAGTGAGAGGAAGGGAGACAGAGACACGCCCACATGGGCCCTGACTGGAGTCTACCAGCAGTGCCCCCTCTGGGGATGATGCTCGAATCAACAGAGCTATCCTTAGTGTCATGTTGACACTCGGAACAACTGAGCCACTCATGAGAGAGGAAGAGGGAGAGAAGGGGAAGCAGGTGGGGAAGAGACACAGATGGTAGTTTCTCATGTGTGTCCTGAACAGGGATTGAACCCAGGACCCCTGTCCGCATGGTGGGTAGACATTATCCACCGGGCCAACCAGCCAGGGCCTGTGTTGAAATTAAAGCAGTAATTTAGGCCATAGTTAACAAGTGTTCAAAGTGATCTTAATAAATCATTGGGAAAAATTACATTCATTTAAGGACGTCTCAAAATTGTTGTCAAATGTGAACAGCTCTCTTATTGTCAGCTATAAGTGTATAGGGTTATGAAAAATAATAAAACTGGTGTCCATTAGCAGTGTTACTTTGAACATTTGAAACATTGAGAACTGAAGTGGGTATTTTCTTTGTTAAAGCAGAACAAACTTTGTTTACTTCTGCTCTAGACCATCATAATATGGCTTAAAAAACAAGCTTTGAAAGGACCATGCTGATTTGCAAGTAAATTACGTGCTGGAACAAAATATTCCTAAAAGAAAGAGAAGAAAATCTAGCCACTCAAATGCATGTAATCTCAATTTGCATCACCAATAAAAAATTATTAGACATGTAGAGAAGCAAGGAATTGTAACATATAACCAGGACAGAATCCATCAGTACAAATAAACTCAGCATTGAGAGATGGTAGGATAGAAATGAACTTTAAAGTAGCCATTATAAATATGTTCAAGGATGTAGTGAAAAACATGAAATAATTTGAAAATGAATAAAGTATATATTTTAATAGAGACAGGAAAGTAATTTTAAAAAGAATCATATGGAACTTTGAGAGTGGAAAAATACATTATCTGAAATTTAAAAAATTAATTTCATTGGATGGACTTAACAGCAGCAAAATAGACACTAGAGCTCATTAAACCTGCAAAATAAGTGATGAAAATTATACAGAAAAAAAATCACAGTGACCCATGATCAATGAGAAAATATCAAGAAGTATAATTCAGAAGAAGAGAGAACGTTTGAAATGTTCCCAAATTAGATGAGAACTCCAAATTCACAGATTCAGGAAATGCAATAAATCCCAAGAGAAATAAACACAGAACCACACCACTAAGGAATATCATAATTAAGTTGCTGAAAACCAATGATAAAGAGAAAATCTTGAAAGCAGCCAGAGGCGTGGAAAAAGACTTTGCATGCAGGGGAATGGAGAAAAGAATGCTGATTTTTTCATTATAAACAGAGCAAACCAAAGACAAGTACTGAAATAAAACAACAAAAAATACTTTCTACTTAGAATTCTTTAACCAGAAAAAAATAACCTTTAAAAATGAAAGCAAAAAAAAAGATTATTTTGAACAAAGAAAAGTAAGAAAATTTGTTGCCAGCAGACTTGGACTACAGGAAATTATAAAGAAAATTATTCAGCATGAAGAAAATAATACCAGTCAGGAAAACAAATATACACAAAGGAATGGACATGGGAAATGGTACATATGTGGGTAAATACAAAATAAATTTTAAAATGATTATTGCCTGTTTAAAACAAAAAAATTACAATGTATTTTATAAGTATATAAAACATATAAAAGTGGTAAAAATAACAGTATTTATGGTACTGCACATCTTTTGAAAAGTTACTGTTTATTTCTGGGTAGTTACAGAATTTAGTATAGTCATTATTTAATTTTAATTAAGTACACACACGCCTTAATCATAAAATAGGCAGAATGTGATATGGTGCTTTTCAGTTGAGATTCCAATTAAAAGTTCTGTAATGTAAGTCAGTTGTAACTTTTAATGAATTATTTAATTTGTATTTGGATAGCTTCTCATAATCTACTGCTGCATGGCTTCAAAGATTTTGTGTTTTCTGGAGCCTTAAAACAGCTATTTCAAAAATTAATTTGTAACTTCTTCTAGAATGTTTTCATACTACCTCCGATTCAAATTCCAAAATTCATAAGTATGTCCAAAGCAAAGCTTATAAAGTGAATTGTAGCATCAACTGAAAATTAAGAATATCTTCATGCATGAATTTCTGTCACTGAAAGAAGTTCAATATTATGAACTTTCAAGATCTGTAATTTACAAAACGTACCTTGGGAAGAGAGCCTCTCCACTATTCTCACCTTTCCTTCCAGCCTCCATCTTTCCCCTCCTCTAGGCTGCTCTGACGTCTTTCCCCACACTGAGGGTGCTGTCACGTTAGCCCTGCCCTACTCCTCACAACTTGTTTTTAGGAAGGACTTGGACAGGTATATTCACATTATTATTATTATTATTAAAAATGGCTTGTGAAACTTAAATTAGCTGTTTCTATACAGCTTTTTTTTTTAAGGAGAAAGATTTGTATTAAAGAAATATATCACTAATGGTGAAATTTTAAAAATTTGATTCGACTGCTGGAAATATTTTTGAGAGGGTAAGGTGGTTATTCCTGGTACTGTCTGAAATCCTGACAGAGAACTGAATTGTGCCTTCTCTACGTGCACGCACTTAAAGCACATACTTTTTCTTTATACCACTTTTCAAACCTATTCACTAATAGGAAACAGATGGAGTACTTTTCCATCTGCTTAAAATGATGGCATCCAGCCGTTACAATGGTGATGTTAATTTATCCATGAAAATATGGAATGTTGCCCTGTCAACTCATGAATAATCCTGGAGGACACAGAACTGAAGGTTAACAAAGAGCTAGGGGAAACGGACTGTCTAGTTTAATTTTGTATGTACTGTACCATATAGAAAAATCTTATAATATTTCATTCTTTTTGCTCAATGTAAAATATCTTCAGAAACTCACAAAAATATGATTTCACATCCACATATAATTAACATTTTTGTTGAATAGCTTACTTTTTATGCATATGTGTTAGTAAAGTCTAGAAAGATCATATTTGATTTTCTATGTTGCTTAAAACATACAGATGTCTCCTATGTGTCTCCTATGTTAAAATGTTTAAGCATTATCATTGTTTTTTATATTTTACTAGTTTTAACATGCTTTCACATTATAATAAACAGTTATCAGTATTCATAACCTGTTATGTTTTACTTTGTATTAATTTGTTAAAGCCAAATTCTACTAAACAGGTTTGTATTAGCAATTAATGCTAGGAACATATGGAGTATCATTTTAATCTATAGTATTGTTAGGTTGTTTCTAATATAATGAAAAACATTTCTCAATAAACACGTTACTTTAAACTTTTTAACATTGACTACATTAATCATCTGAGATTTATTTTGTATATAGGATACAAAATAAATTCTATAGTGATACTGTTTTCAAATAGTTGATTGTATTAGTGTTTCTCCTTAAGTTACAATTTTCTTCCACACTGGTTTATGAAAACCCCTTATCCCACATAAAATACATCAAACTTTTAAATATTGTTTCTAGATAGACTGTTTTGCTTTTTGGGAGAGCCTGATTATTTTTATTAGGTAGGCAGATCATTCAAATTAAGCAAGGAAATAATTTTTTAATTAGCCTTTATGATTGACAATTTTGAGTTCATCTTTATATTAACATATTTTGAGAAATATTAAGCATTGTTTAATTCATTAATTAAAAAATTAGATCCTCTCAAATATATTTATTTAATATATATATTTATATATTTGATAAATGTATACTTTAGCCTAAGTACTAAACATACTAAGAAGCAGCCCACCCACTAACAAAAAACGTGTATAAACATAGGCTTAAGTGTAAGGCCTCCAGAGACCAGTTAGTTATTTTATTTTCAAACCAAACTATGTTCAGAAAAATTTTAAAAACTGGAAATTGAAGAGAAATGCTGGAAAAGGAGTTTTTTATCTTGCTTCTTCATTAATGTTTCTATCAGAGTTATTTCTGCCCCTGAATAGCAGGAAAGGAAAATGAGAGCTGATTATTCATAACCATTTCTATTTTTATTTTGGTTGACCCGGTTTAGAAATAAGAATAAAAATATTTTCTGGCTTTTCATTTGGGCCATTCTGTAGTTTTTATATTGGTTTTAAGTTATCACTACTTCAGTGGTCAAAAATTTTTATGAAGGTATTGTTTTAGCTTTTGCTAGTATTATAATATTACTACATTGATTCACAGAAATCATTTTTATTATGTCCTCCTATTTTAATGGTATCCGTCAAATACATATAGTAGCTTCATTGGCACTAGTATACCAACTGATCGTGTAATATAATGATATTTGGTATGCTGTTTGGTTTATATTTGTATATTAACTTTGCCTCTGCTACTTGGCTTAGTTTTAGAGAATTCTGCTGCTAATCTTTTAATAATTTGCTTTTTCTAAACATCACCTATGTATGGTTTTAACAGTAGCCATTGGTTTTAAGTTAGCAGTATTCATAACCTGTTATGTTTTACTTTGTATTAATTTATTAAAGCCAAATTCTACTAAACAGGTTTGTATTAGCAATTAATGCTAGGAACATATGGAGTATCATTTTAATCTAATAATATGGCCTGATAGGGTGATTTTACGCAAGTCACACACCAAAAAAATCTACTTTTATGTGTCATAAAATAAAGTTCTCTTTTTTTTATGTGATCTTCACAATTTCTGTTGAAAAACAGGGCAATAAAGGTTGATACATGTTATTTTGGGAATTAATAAAAATTGGCTCGGTGCTACCAACCTAAAATTGTACTTGAAGATAACTCATTGAAAGTAAGGCTTGACCGCTTTTTGTATCTCGCAAATCTCTTGGCTAGATGTCTTTTTTATGTTTTAATAATGTATGTTTGCTGATTACAGGATAACAGTGATAGGTTCAATTTTCATTTATCTGGTTAGATTTGAGAAATTAAACATTTATTTCTCTAAGTAGCTGTTATTAGGAGGCACATGACTGACTCAAGCTCAGAAGGCAGGGGATAGCTTTCCCCTGACTCTCGAGTGCTGGGAATGGCTCCTGACTGCTTTAAAATGCACTCACCCATCTTGCCCCCCGACAGCCTTTTTCTGGCCTGTCCTCTTCCTCCACCAGTTGTCGAGATAATTTGGATCTCTCCCATTAAGTCTTCTAAGCTCCTGTGTTTCAGATTTACCTGTTCTACCCTGAACATTTTCCCCCTTGGTGCATCTCATGAGTTCCTGTTATCCCCTTCAATAAATCTTCCTTTCAGATGTTTAGTTGACTTCATGTAAAAGCAATAATCTATTAGTGGGACAGATGAATCCAGGTGTGATTAGATTCCTTGTGAACTATATTCTCCTCAAATCAGACACACAGGAAGAACTTCTTATAACTAACAAATAACTGTTTTTCATCTGACTGAAATTTTATCTAGACCTGGTTGTTTTTATTGCTAAAAGAATGTATCCTACAACTTAAGCATTTTTCTCTGCAGTTAGAGCTATCAATTTTTTTCACTTTTAAAAGCTGCATGTGCTAGCTTCGGCAGCACATATACTAAAATTGGAACGATACAGAGAAGATTAGCATGGCCCCTGCACAAGGAAAACTCTGTATGAAATCTGACAGAAGCTGGTTTCAGCCCACACACTTTATTTTATGGTGGTGAAACCACTGAAAAAGCCCAACAACAATAACAACAGCAGAATCAGGAATATGTCTATGGCCACAGAAGCGGTGGTAGATTCAAAGAGAAAAAGGGAGCACTCATGAATTTATGCTGGTCCCTTTACAATTTAATCCTGTTATAACCTACTGAGAGCCAGTCTTTCCCCCTCTCCTACTAATCTTTAGTCATCACCTTTTGTTAGTTATTTTATTATTTTCAAATACCCAGTGACAGTTTATCTGATTACCCCAACTGGCCTATACCATTAAGCACCTAAATAAAAATAAATTGATAAATCATTGCTCCCTCAAGTTTTCTTATGAACAAGGCTCATCTAGATTTTTATTGCTGATGTCGCTCAGATTAATAGGCACTGTGTTGTGTAACTAGACCCCAATTCTAGGTTGTGGAGATGTCCATTTATTTTATCTGGCCATACTTCCCTGTAGGTGGGCCCTATTCTTAGAAGATTTCTACTATGGTAATTTCATTTCATTAAAATGTAATAGTAATTCATTGGAGAAGTATCTAATTACTTTTTGGTTAACAAGTTTTTTTCTACGTATGATTCTAGGATATACCAAATTTTGCGTATATAGCCAATTTTTACCTATTAGGTACTCTAAGAATGTTTACAACTATAGGTGTTAAGATATCTATTAGAGATATATCTATTTGCATATCTATCTCTGTTTCTATTTTTCTCTCTGAATGAAGTGTAAAATAAAAAAGTAATGAATGATTTATATTTATTAGATGGTAGAAATATTACAAAGGTATAAGAATGTTATTTTAATAATGAATTATCTTAAAAAAATAATGAATTATCTTGAAATTCTATATTATTTTCTTGCAGTTATAAAGTGCTAAACTAGACATATTCAAGAAACCTGTCATATTTAGAATTATAATGTGTTTGATTCATATTTAATAATATGCTGAAATAATTTTTACATCTAATGTCACCAGAATGATATTGAGATTAAGTAGTGGAAGGTTTAGAAATAAAGATTAAATAGGATTTATTTTAATTACTCATAAAGATTTTTTTATCTGTCACTTTCATATATGTTTGATTTTATGATTTTGATTTCAATAATCATTTTTATTATTGATGTACTGTTTTTAAAGATTACAGTGTCTTTAAAAATAAAACTCAATTTTGGCTTTCAAAGTTACACCCTTAACATCTGTAGCTGCATTTAACTAACTATTACTGTGTAATTCTTGGATTATTTTAGAATTAATATGTTTCACTAAAATTTTACAGCAAAGTAACAAGATTAATACAGGGTAGCTACTTTATTTACATTAAAAATGTTCTTCTTGGTAGTTGAGTGGGAAAATAGCTAAATGCGAGACATAAAGTGTATTTCTCTTCCAATGTGGGGTTTGGTTATGTTTATATTGTGATTTATTTGGTTTATATTTCTATCTCCCCTACAAGGCAGGGAATCCTTGAAGGGGGAAAAAATATAGTAATCTGTACTTCCCTAACCTTTCGCACAGTATCTGATACAATGAAATAGTCTTAATAAATTCTAATTGAAATGAGCCATGATTCACAAGGTGGAAAAATATTTGCTCCATGCCATTTTGTAATCACTATTAATATAAGTACAATTTCAATACCAGTGCATTTTTAATCAATGTATGAGATATTTAGAAGTTTCAGCTACTTGATATAATTTTCAATTGTAAATAGTGTCCTACTTATCATGGGGCTTAAGTGAAAATAAGTGATTAGTCCAATCTATCACTGGCTAATGGGTACAGGTAGCCAGAGAAACTAAATTGGAACTGTAACGGTTGTCTATATGAGTAGTAAAAAAATAAGAAATAGTATGGTGACATGGAAATGGAAAGGTAATAAACTACAGAGACACAACGAGGAAAAACTTGCATGAGTTTTGCAATTGATTTGATGTTGAAGATACAGGAAAGAAGACTCAGGAATTAACAATTTCCAAGTCTGGGTAATGGAGAATTTTGGTGTCCCTGTCAGTGAATACAGGGAGTGACTATATATTGATAGTAGAGCTTTTTCTTCTTCTTCTTTTTTTTTTTACAGAGACAGACTGAGTGTCAGAGAGAGGGATAGACAGGGACAGACAGACAGGAATGGAGAGAGATGAGAAGCATCAATGATTAGTTTTTCGTTGCATGTTGCAACACATTAGTTGTTCATTGATTGCTTTCTCAAATGTGCCTTGACCAAGTAACCCCTTGCTCAAGCCAGTGACCTTGGGTCCAAGCTGGTGAGCTTTGCTCAAACCAGATGAGCCCGCGCTCAAGCTGGTGACCTCGGAGTCTCAAACCTGGGTCCTCTGCATCACAGTCTGACACTCTATCCACCACGCCACCACCTGGTCAGGAGATAGTAGAGCTTTTTCATTAGTTTATACTAAACTTGAGGCAACTGCAAGTGGGAAAATGGATATAAAGAAAAATACCAGAAAATCTGCAACTCAGGAGACATTTAAGATCTGAAAATCAGATTTGAGAGTTATAAAATGTTATAACCAAATGAGAACTGGCACAAAGCTTAATTTGGTAGCTGAGGAAAGTAAATCTTACAGGAATGAAGCAACATGGTCAGGGTCCCAGAGATACTGGCAAAGTGAAGACTAGGATCCTATTCTCTTCTCAGTCCATTTTTTTCTGGTTTCTGGCTTGTAATTAAAGATACAGGAAAAATATCTATGTTTTTGGTGAGGAATGCAGTACACGAAGAAACCAGAGGACCAATTGAGATGCCAAAGAGAGGTAAGAAAGGTAAAACTGTTAAACAATATTACTTTAACAATCAAGAAAGAAGAAACATTTTATGATACTTTTTTAGGCTCCAGCTGTTATATGAAGTCTTATTTTTAAGTAATCAAGTTATTAATGTAAAATATGTATTCTTCACAAAGTATTTAAATATTCCCATAATTGAAATATTTTCTGCCACTTTGGCTCAGTGGTAGAGTGTCAGCTTAAAGTGTGAAAATCCTGGGTTTGATTACAGATCAGGGCACACAGGAGAAGTGACCATCTTCTTCTACCTCCCTCCTCTCTCCCACCTCCCCCACTCTCTTTCCCTCTTTTCCACTCCTGTAGCCATGATTCAACAGGTTCAAGGAGAGTTTGCCCCGGATGCTGGGGTTGGCTCCATAGCCTTGCCTCAGGCACTAGAGTAGCTCAGTTGGAAACAGCAGCCCAGACAGGCAGAGCATCCCCTGGTAGGGGGCTTGCTGGTGCATCTTGGTCAGGCGCATGCGGGAGTATGTCTCTGCCTCCCTGCCTCTCACTTAATAAAAAAAAAAGAAAAGAAAAATGTTTTTATGTATCTGAATTTTCTCTTTTTTTAACTAAACAGTTTCATAGAAACCATGCAACAAAACCTTTATAATGTAATATTGTAGATATTTATGGAGCCATGATAAATCATTAATATTTTTTAGAAAAAAAATTTTACTTGCATTAAACTTATTTTAATCAACAAAAAAACTGCAAAAATTAAACTTAAAATAAAGAATTTGAATAAAATGGTCTGTTTTAATCACACATGGATTATTCTCCATGTAAAACATATGCAATATTGAATAGCTTTCCCCTACATTCCAGGTCGGACATAAGCAACCATTGGTAGGATTGTATTCTAAGTCCAGGCATATGTAATTATTGGGAACATCCTTATGCAGTGCTTTCTTTAATTGTTCCTCTTCTAATAACATGATCAAATGAAGATTATAACCCTGATGTATTTCTTTGGAAGTTAATTTAATCAGAGATAAGATATAGTTCTTGCTTTTCTATTTTCCTATACTCATGATGGAAAGCTCTTCAGTAATAGTAAAAGCAAGTTCTGTAATGAGTGACAACTTGATTATTATCCAGTTAGGAAGCTCTGTTTTCTCATGTATCTCTCTGAAAAGAAAAACAAGGGAATGAGAGAAGGAAAAAGCAGTTGAGGTTAAAATAATGATTTAGGATTGGGAAATGTGCTATTATTTTATTACTAGAAGAATGATCCACTTCTGTAAGTTTGACATTTGATAGATCTTCTTTTCCTGAAGATTATATATATAAATACTGCTCACAAAAATTAGCAATCACGGAAAGTGCAGATACTCCAGTACTTTCAGCCTTTAGTATAGTGCATTTTCACCAATGAAACAAAAGTTGGTTTTGCATCTCATTTGCATAATCAAACAACTTTCTTTGACTTATAGTTTGCTTTCCTGATGTTCTTGTTTAATAAAAAAAAATCAAATGCCTCTTTTTTTCATCGCTTCATATTCATTTTTAAATATACCCTAATTTTTGTAAGCAGTATATATTGAGGTGCAATAAATACATTTTTTAATGTGCAAAACTTCTCTAGATTTAAGAAAATAATACTGGACCCAAGAAGATGTAACTATTAACATATTTTAAAAATATTTCCAAGTGGTTAAAGAAGTTTCATTTAAAATGAAATTAAAATGTAGGTCTTAAGAATAGTAATGTTTGCCTTTGTCCATTCAAATAATCCAAGAGATGAGTAGAATACTAATATTTTCAGAGTTTATTGGAGAAGCTGGAATTGAGTAATTCCTGAGTAGAAACCTGGCATTCCATATAAAATGTTTGAGTCCAGGACAACTCCTTAGTACCAAGTCCTCTGATCTGATTCTGTCACCATTTCCCTGGTTCAGTTTCTGTTGTCACTATTTAGGGTGTGCTGTACATTAGTTACCTACTTATGCATAATGAATTATTGTAAAATTTACAGCTTAAAACAACAGACATTTATTGTTTCACATAATTTCTGAGGATCAGGAATGTAGGAGCGAGGTAGTTCCTACTCACGATATCTCATAAGGTGCAGTCAAGTTGTTGGTGTTGGCTGTGTTCTTTAAAAATAAACTGGAGCTCAGAGCTCCTCTTCCAGGCTCATTGTGTTAGGCTCACTGTGCTGTTTTCACTGTGTTACTGTGAGCAGGAGACTTGAGGTCCTCACCATGAGGAATCCTCCATTGGGTGGTTCCTGATACAGCTTTCCTCAGAATGAATGGACGGAGATTGACGAAAAGAGCACCCAAAATGGAAGCCATACTGTTTTATAACCCAATCTTAGAAGTAACTTGTGATCACTTTGCTTTTTCTTAGTCTTAGAAGTGAATTGCTAAATCCAGTCCACACTCAAATGGGTGGGAATTAAGCTTTACCTCTTGAGGAGAGGAGCATCATTAACGAATTGGTGGATATATTTTAAAAACCACCACCGGGCTTGAGTGTGTGTGTGTGTGTGTGTGTGTGTGTGTGTGTGTATTTTAACAAGAGAGACAGGGCGTGGGGAGGAAGAGAGATGAGAAGCATCAACTTGTTTTTGCGTCACCTTACTTGTTCATTGATTATGTTTCATGTACCTTGACAAGGGGTCTCTAGCCAAGCCAGTAACCCCTTGCCAAGCCAGCGACCTTGGGCTCAAGCCAGCAACCATGGGAATATTTCTATCCCACACTCAAGCCAGCGACCCTGCACTGAAGCTGATGAGCCTGCTTGAGCCTGTATTTGTATTCCATACCTCTTCTTAGGTATCTTTTCACTTTTGTTTCTTTTATAATTCAGTTTCTATAAATTTCTTTGAGAATCTTCAGGGTACATGGTGAAGATCTAAGGACATAAAGAGTAACAATAGTGATAATCATGATCATGTATATTTATATATTCACATAGTCATTAAGAGATTATTTTGTGCCCTGGCCGGTTGGCTCAGCGGTAGAGCGTCGGCCTAGCGTGCGGAGGACCCGGGTTCGATTCCCGGCCAGGGCACACAGGAGAAGCGCCCATTTGCTTCTCCACCCCTCCACCGCGCTTTCCTCTCTGTCTCTCTCTTCCCCTCCCGCAGCCAAGGCTCCATTGGAGCAAAGATGGCCTGGGCGCTGGGGATGGCTCTGTGGCCTCTGCCTCAGGTGCTAGAGTGGCTCTGGTTGCAACATGGCGACGCCCAGGATGGGCAGAGCATCGCCCCCTGGTGGGCAGAGCGTCGCCCCTGGTGGGCGTGCCGGGTGGATCCCGGTCGGGCGCATGCGGGAGTCTGTCTGACTGTCTCTCCCTGTTTCCAGCTTCAGAAAAATGGAAAAAAAAAAAAAAAAGAGAGATTATTTTGTCACAGTTACTGAACTAAGCATTTAACATGGATTATCTTAATTTGCACAAGCCCATAAAATAAAGAGTAATAGTCCTGTTTTAGATAAATGAAAAGTTTATCTGAAGTTGAATACATTGTAATGACAGTTTTAGAATCCAAACTCCTGCTGATTGAAAAATACATATCTGGGTCCTGGCTGGTTTGCTCAATGGTAGAGCGTTGGCCAGTATGTGGATTTCCCAGGTTCGATTTCTGGTGAGGTCAGACAGGAAAGTGACCATCTGCTTTTCCATTCCCCCCCCTCCTTTCTCTCTTTCTATTTCTCTCTTCCCCTCCCATAGCTATAGCTCATGTGGTCTGATCAAGTTAGCCCTGAGCACTGAGGATGGCTCCATGGCCTTGCTTCAGGAGCTAAAATAGCTCAGTAGCCGAACAACAGAGCAATGGCCCCAGATGAGCCGAGCATCAGCCTATAGGGGGCTTGCCAGGTGTTGCCAGGTGGATCCTGGTCAGAGTGCATGTGGGAGTCTGTTTCTCTGCCTCCTCACCTCTCACATAAGAAAAAAATTAAAAAGAAAAATCATATCTCTGTAGGTAAATATATATATATATCTTGATTTTAAAAACTTAAAGTTTCTAATAGATTTTAAAATTGTAATTAAGAAAATATGCATTTTATTAAGGAAACAATGCTTTTTCTCTACCTACCCTTTAACTGATCCGAGTGTGCCAGCTTTGCTGTACTGCAGATTCTCATTAATATCTTTTTTTTTTTACTAACTTCTAATCTGTAACTCAGGCACTTCCTTTATCTATAAGGACCTAGTTTTAGGAAGAAATTCTTACATTTGTTGAATGTGTATAGTTTGGAAATTTGGTTGAAATTCAATTTTAATCTAAAATTTTGGATTTATATATTATTAGACACTGTTAAAAAATAATTCTTAGTTTTTATATAAACTTCTTAAAATAGTATCTCCTAATCTTACCTGTTTAAAATAATTAACTAAAGGTAAACAAAAGGTAGTTTTATTAAGACATAGAAGGGAGCTACTTGATTTCAGATCTGCATATGAAGTATGTCGGTGTGCCCTAGAAGGGTTTCTTACAAATCTTGCATATTGGCTTCTTTGACCTTTCTTTACACAGGACAGACTTGTTGTATACATTTTTTAAAATTTCTCCATTAATTTAAGAGAGAGAGAAGGAAAGAAAATTACCCCCTACTTTATATATTTATTCATTTACTTAGTATTTTTCCAAAGTTAGAAGTAGGCAGGCAGTCAGACAGACTCCCGCATGTGCCTGCCCGGGATCCACCCTGCATGCCCACCAGGAGGCGATGCTCTGCCCATCGTCGCTCCTTTGCAGCTAGAGCCATTCTAGCACCTGAGGCGAAGGCCATGGAGCCATCCTCAGTGCCCAGGCCAACCTTGCTCCAATGGACCCTTGGCTGCAGGAGGGGAAGAGAGAGACAGAGAGAAAGGAGAGGTGGAAGGTTGGAGAAGCAGATGGGTGCTTCTCCTGTGTGCCCTGGCTGGGAATCGAACCCGGGACTTCCACACATCAGGCCAATGCTCTACAGCTGAGCCAACGGGCAAGGGCTACCCCCTGCTTTAAAGTTTATTTTGAAGGATACCTTAGGCATCCCCTTTGATGAGTCGATATAAATGGATAAACACTTCAGAGAAAGTTTCTCAAATCTGAGTAAACTAAGGGTGGAAAGCTACGAGGAGGAAGCCTGTGGCTTAGGAAAGCCCTCAGAATACTAGCCCTTTTCCTATACAATCTTATTTATTTTACAGAAATTTAGTGAAGTGGGGATTAGCATTGTTATTTTGCAGATTAGAAAATGGATTACAGACTACTCATTCAGCTCATATGTGAAGAGCAGTGATTTAAGCCAGATATATATCTAAGGTCCAGGTTATTCCCATTTTCCCTTTTTTTCTCAAAAAATGTTCCTCAGAGCTAAGTTTAGTGATTCATGTTGATAGAACACATGTCACGTAACTGACAATGTAGTAAAGTACATTTGGTTATTTATCAATCATAATCTAAGATCAACAAGTTCAACGTATTTCATCATATAAATCTAGAAACCTAACATGTTTAAAGGTGCAGATGTTTGGTAAAAACTAAAAATATGAAAATTATCCTACATTTAACTCTTGGGGAAATAAAAGTAAATTAAAATGTGATGTGAAAATATAGACAGACGGGCAAAGGCCTGTTGTCTTTGGTCCTGAGACTTTTACTTCAACTTGTATTTTAGATGTATGCTTCCGTAACTGTACATATGTGCATGTATAAAGGTTTTTTCATTGAGCAAGCATTTAAAGTTCTATTATACAGTTGGAGAAATGAAATCACCATAAAATAGACAAAATATTATGGTAGATATAGCAGATAAAACAGTAAGGACTAGAATGTAATGCAATCAATATAATAAATATAAAAGCCAGTGTGAATATAACAAATAAGACTGGTGTTGGCAAGGTTTGTCTGGTGACTCTTGAAGTATTTTAGATATTTTTCAAATTTATTTGTTTGTTATCACTTTTAGTTAAGTGATAACAGAGGCGGCACTCCCCCATGTGGCCCTGACTGGATTCCACCTGGCATGTCCCCCTGTGTGGTGATGCTCTGCCCATCTGATGTGTTGCTCCATTTCTTGGCAACCAAGCTATTTTTAGTGCCTGAGGTGAGGCCACAGAGCCATCCTCAGTGCCCAGGGCCAACTCTCTGGAGTCAATTGAGCCACGGCTGTGGGAGGAAGGAGAGAGAGAGAGAGAGAGAGAGAGAGAGAGGTGGCTGAGGGGTAGAGAAGCTGATGGTTGCCTTTCCTGTGTGCCCTTGACTGGAATCGAACCTGGGACATCCACCTGCCAAGTGATGCTCTATCACTGACTCAACCGGCTGGAGCCTTCTTTTTTTTAAGTGAGAGGAGGGGAGATAGTGAAGCAGACTATCACTAAGTATATGCCCCAACTGTGATCTACCCGTCAGCCCTCATCTAGGGCTAATGTTTGAATCAACCAAGCCACCCCCCAGCCTAGGGTGACATTCAAACCAACCGAGCCACTGGCTGTAAGAGGGGAAGAGGTAGAGAAGGGGGTAGGGAGAAGTAGATGGTTGCTTCTTATGTGTGCCCTGATGGGGGATGGGACCTGGGATGTCAGCATGCTGGGTCGACAGTCTACCCACTGAGCCAACCTGCCAGAGATTATTATTCTTTTTCTATCCTTTTAACATCTCTTAAGGGAGCATGAATGTCCATGGCATCATAGGAAGAAAAAGTTAACTTACTTTATTTTGTTTTTAATTGCGCCACAAATGTTAAGTTTCTGCGACCTCAGAGCCTGGCTCTTCTTCCAGAGACATGCTAACTGGAAGTTTGCCACCATTTCCTTTTTATCCTGACCCTCTTGTGTGGAATCATGGCAGATTTATCAGTATAAAGCAGAATGCTGATCAGTGAACAATGATAAGGTATCCTTTGGTGAACATCCGTGATTTTCTAGGCCCCATGCTAGGAATTTTATAAACATTATCTGTTTTGATCATAACGGCCACTTTGTATGGAAGATGCTATTTTTATCATGACCCGGTGTTCAGAGTCATGCTGCATTTCAAAGAAAATCCAAACTCATACCCTGCCACTCAGGATGCTCCCAACTTTGCTTTATCTAGTCTTTTATTAATTGCTCGTATTTCATTTCCTATGTAATATTTTTCCATACTAGTCTATTTATTCCTAAAGAATAAAACCTGTGCTTCCCTACTCATATTTTTTTTGCAGTTCTCATGATATGATATATTATTGCCCAACATATCATAATTTTACTAAGTCTTACCTGAGTTTTTTTTCCTATGGTATGTGACAGTATCTTTGGGCTGTGGTTATTGTATTTGTAAATATATAACAAATTATATGTATCTCATAATTTGACTAAAAATTATTTTACAGCAAGGACGCCCTTTCAGGGAGCATATATATTCATTTCTGTCTACATAATCCTCACTGTAGGAACTTACCCATGAAAATTCCTGAATACTTTTGTATTGAATGAGGGCCAACTATCTGCAAAGCACTACCCTAATGTAAAGTATTACCCTATATACTGTGAAGGCAGAAAGAGAGTATAAGGCAAAATCCATATTCCTAAATAATTTGTATTGTCTCAATATGGCAAATGTTACACAGTACAGTCAAATAAGTGAAATAGCCATTGTGTAGAAAGTCACTTTAAAGGTACAAAAATTAGATAGATGTTCAAGAAGTCAAAGGAGGGGGATGCCACAATAATTTGGTGGTCAGACAGGACTTCATGGAAAGGGCAGAACCCGAGAGCAGTTTGAAAGATAAGTCACATTTGAATAGGTAGGGAAGGAAGGTATTCCAAATGTCAGGGAAGATGCAATGATGGGAGTGATCCATTTAGTTTTAGGGATAAGAAGAGCAAATGTGAGATCTAGGCTGAAGCATTCAACCTTAGCTCAAGGGTAATGGGCATTAGTCCAGGTTGTTAATTTATATGGGAACAGAATACAGTAGTGATTTTAAGAATTAGCTTTGGGGCCCTGGCCGTTTGGCTCAGTGGTAGAGCGTCGGCCTGGCGTGCAGAAGTCCCGGGTTCGATTCCCGACCAGGACACACAGGAGAAGTGCCCATCTGCTTCTCCACCCCTCCCCCTCTCCTTCCTCTCTGTCTCTCTCTTCCCCTCCCGCAGCCAAGGCTCCATTGGAGCAAAGATGGCCTGGGCGCTGGGGATGGCTCCTTGGCCTCTGCCCCAGGCGCTAGAGTGGCTCTGGTCGCAACAGAGCGATGCCCCTGGTGGGCAGAGCGTCGCCCCCTGGTGGGCGTGCTGGGTGGATCCTGGTCGGGCGCATGCGGGAGTCTGTCTGTCTCTCCCTGTTTCCAGCTTCAGAAAAAAAAATACAAAAAAAAAAAAAAAAAAGAATTAGCTTTGGAGTCAGATTTCTGGCTGTACCTTAAGATCCTTCTTTGGCATTTCTTTTATTAAATTGCTGCAAAATGGAGGTAATAAGAGTTCAGCTTGGTTTAGTCAAGGTCTGAATTATAAAATGCATATAAAGTAATGAGAAGAGAACCTGTCAAATGGCACTCGAATATAACATGCAGAAAACATTAGCTTCTATTAGGAGTGTGGTAATGTTAATCTACCAGCTGTGTATATGTGAAAACTTGAAGTGGGTATTAATTTTCGGCAGAAAATCCAGTTTGGTGTTGAATGCTAGTGCATCATGTAAGATTGTGGCACATGGTTCTTCACAAGAGTGCCAGGGAAAGGGAAGTTAAGGGAATAGTATGGTGAGTATTAAAATAAGTCTATCAACAGGATTGTTTATGCCGAATAGGGGTGATAATGAGGTATTAGAGGAAATACGGAGTTTTGATATGAAGAACAGAAAACATGATCATAGCACTGGGTGAAGAAGAGAGAAGTGGAAGTTGGATTTAAGGCAGTTGACAGCAAGTAGTGTGGTACTGAGTCTGATGTATGCCCCCCACCAGGAGTCACACAGTGAGTGTCTGCTGCGGGTGAGCAGGACTAGTGGGGCCTCCCACCTTCTACCAGGGAGTGGAGAGACTGTACTTACACTCAGATAGTGTTTAAACCAAATGTAGAAATTCTATCCTAAAAGAAAATGATGGAAATGTTAATGGGCTGGTTGTTTGTTCAAATATTTATTCAAATGCAAATGACTATTCTCTGCCCTTTTAATTTGTATTTAGATATAATTTGCCTTTTTATCTAGAGAGACATTGCCTACTATATTTACTATATTCTTATTTTACCCATGACATAACATATTGGTGAAGGCAAAGCAAATATTACTTTTTAGTAAGAGCATTAATTCCTCATAATTCTATAATGGCCACAGTTATTTGAGAGCTTTGAAAACAGATCCAATTGCAGATACAATTCTTTGTATTTTACAAGTTTGATTTAAACAGTCATCCAGGAGGGCCTATCGTGAACTGTATAAAACCAAGTTTGTATTTGACATAGCCAAAGACACACTTTTCAAAGCCTGCCGCACATTCCTTGGCTGAGCGTAAACCTGTGCGTGTTGGCTCTTACCACCAAGTGTCATCCAGAGTTTGATACCCTGAGTCAGATCATGGAAAAGGGCCCTGGTTTCTCTTCACTGTCAAATTAAAGATGCCACAATATTTAAAATACATGACCTTGTTGCCAGATAGCCTCAGGTTCTCAGGAGTAGGATTGGATTAAGTCATTTTGCATGTATTCAAAGTACCCTGCAAGCCACAGTCACCCCAAGAGGTTAGAAAGTGAATCCTGAGTTGACTCCGGGTTATTCTTAGGTTTAAAGCTAATGGTTTATGACTTTGTCTAGTTGATGGGGCATGTAGGGTATATAGTTCACAGCTTTATTGCAAAGGCTGTGAAAGGGTGTTCTTTTCAATAAGAAAATAAATGTACCTGTTCTAGCAAAGGAACTGAAAGTTTTATTTGTAATTAGCATGTGTAGTTTGAATACCAGTCGACCGTTGGTAGGAGAATTTTAAAAGATCCCCAGCATTCCTGCTCCGGGTGCACATGGCTTATATCACTCTTCCCCTTGAGTGCAAGCTGGCCTTGTGAATAAGATGATCCCTCCCTTCATTATATTAAGCTATATGGCAAAAGGTATTTTGCAGGTGTAATAAGTTCCTTAATCAGTTGACTTTGATTAATCAAGACAGATTATCCTGACCTAGTAAATTGAGTGTTTTAAAAGGCAAGAGGCTTTGGCCAGTTTTCTCAGTCTGTTGGAGTGTCCTCCTGAGATGACAGGATTGCTGGTCTGATTGCTGGTGAGGGCACACACCGGAAGCAAGCAGAGAATGCACCACTGAGTGGGATGACAAAGGAACACTTCCCTTCCGTCTCTCCCTGTCTCCTCTCCTGTCTTTGTCTCTCTAAAAATCAGTCAATAAAATTTTGAGCCCTGGCCAGATACTTGGTTAATTAGAATATCGTCCCAAAGATCAGAGTTTGCTGGTTTGATCCCCAGTCAGGACTACTGGATGTTCATGTAGCTCTCTTACTCCCTGCCTCTCCTTCTCTCTTAAAAAAAAAAAGGCAAGAAACAAGAGCAGATGTTGTTTATATCAAAGGCAAGCTCCCATGTTCTGGAGAGAGCCACATTGTAGGTAATAACTAGGGACTCCTAGTCGCTGAGCTACCTCAGTTCTATAACCACAAGAAACTCAATTCTGCCAACAGTCTGAATGAGCTTAGGAAGAGGACTCCAAGCTCTAAATGAGAGTCTAGTCTAGCTAACATCTTGATTTCCAGCATATGAAGACTTGGAGCAGAGGACCCAGCTATGTCATTCCTGGTAAATGAGAGTCTAGTCTAGCTAACATCTTGATTTCCAGCATATGAAGACTCGGAGCAGAGGACCCAGCTATGTCATTCCTGGTAAATGAGAGTCTAGTCTAGCTAACATCTTGATTTCAGCATATGAAGACTCGGAGCAGAGGACCCAGCTATGTCATTCCTGGACTTCTGACCTCCAGGAACTGTGAGATGATAAATTTTGTGTTGTTTTAAGTCACTGAATTTCTGCTAATTTTTTACACATCAAAAGTAACTAATATGACACCCTCATATCTATTTGCATTTTACCCAGTTTATATGTGGGCAGAAACAACTTTGGGAAAATAAATCAAAACTTTCCAAAATTGAATATTAGACCTAGTATAACTAACAAACTGTGGACCAGCAGTCTGTGATTAACAGCGGTAACAGAAAGCAAGTTATCAAGCTTTACTGTATTGCCTATAAGAAAAAAATAATCTATAAAATGCTCATCATTGTGGAGGTGGACTCAGCAGCCATGATGAAGGGGACGAATGAATAGTGGTTCAGTTCTCTACTTCTTGAACTGTCCAGAACCAGCCAGTATCCACCCTGCTGCCATTGGTGACTTTTATGCACCTAGGAGGAATAGTTTCCTGAATGAAATTGGAAGAATCTTGTGATTCTTTGTGTCTTGCTCCAAAGGTGCCCTCTAACAGAGTTTTACTTAACGGACTGGGTGGGTTCTCTTGATATAGGAGAAGAGAAGATGCTGTGGGGGTGGGGTAGCATGGTAATGTCCTCACATGTAGGGGAGGGCCAGTGCTGTGAGCAGCAGTCTGGGGCAGGTTTCAAGCCCTTATCTTGTGGAAGCTGCAGCAGAGTGAGCCGTAATGAGGTCAGGTGGCATTTCTGGCAGAGCAACTGGCAATTACTGAGAGCACAGTCACAAACAGCAGCCTCAGCACCAGCCAGAGCCCAGCAGGAAGGAGCAGCATCCTGACTTTATCCCTGGGAGCATATGGGATGCTTCATGGACCGTGTGTGTGTGGGTGGCAGGAGGTGGTTAAAAGGGACCTTAGGTCTGACCATTTTACCAATGAAGGCTATCAGACTCTCACATTGAGTTTGATTTTCTAAGGTGATATTTGTTACCTGCTGTCTCTGCAGTATGTAAGCACTGGGTTGTACAAGTTAAAAAATAACTTTACCAGGGCAGTTTATTCAGACGTGTGTTTTATGTCCACACATCTCTTTTCCTGTCATAGTAGAGATGATTTAAGCCACAGAAAATGAATGTTAATTACAATTCTGTAAAAGCCACAAAAAGCTTTAGATAGCTTTTGTTTCCTTCCAGGATATTCCAACGGCCATGAGAGCAGCGCTGCTGTCCTCTTCAGCCCTCTCCCATCCTCATTCACACTCAGCATACTTCTGAGGGACGGAATTTATTTTCTGTTATGACATGGCTCTGTGATCTTTCCCCATTCTGCTGCGTTTTCCGCTTTCTGTTCAATTGCGGACACTTGACTGCTGTCTGCTATGCTGGCTTCTCTCTAACCTCCCTTTGAGATTTCCGCCTCGATACCCGTCATATGGTAACAGCTCTTCACTTCTCACCCAGCGGGGCGGGCAGAGGAGGCCGCAGCTCCGCGCGTCCTCAGATCCGCCTCCCTGGGTAAACTGCTTACCAATAATGCGTAGGCGATTTGTTAGTTATAGTTCTGTAATGGATATAGTTTAGACCTACTCTCATTTTTTATTTAAAAAAATCAATTGTTACTTTTGTTTATACTAGAATGAAAGTTTGTCATGATTTTTATTTTTGGGATCCTTTGGAAGCCAGGAATTCCAGAGATTGTTGTATGTTAACCAAAGCAGTCATTTATTGGTTGATCCTCTCTTACTTTTAAATTATATTCATGTCATATACTATATATATATATATATACTATATAATGTATATACTGCTATGTACATATTTGGTATGTACACGTTTTTTCAATTTATTAAGAGGCTATAGCTTATAAAACAGTAATTGTGCTTATAACAAAATAAAAGTAATTTTTAGTTTTTTTCTAATCTTAGGTGCATTCCTTTCAGAGACAGGGAGGGAATGGCTGTTTCTTAATGAAAGAGTAGTAAATTTACTCGAATGAGTATTGTCATTGTTTATTCTTGATAATGCTCCATTCATAAATGCTGACATTTCATTAATCCCTTTATTTAATAACTGGTAGGCCCTGGCTGCCTACGTGGATGTGACATTGCACAGTTGCTCAGAGGGCAGAATCTGGACTCAGATTGCCGAGGTTTAGAATTTTACTCCATCACTTACAATACAAATTTGGTCGTAGAACCTAACACCCCTCCCCGATCTTTGTTCTTTCCTTGTAAAATAGGAAATCATAACAGAGTAGTTGGAAGGATTAAATTAATTCATGTCATGTTCTTAACTGTACCTGAAACATATGAAGTGTTTGATACATATTAGCAAATGTATTTATAATTGATCCATATTAATATATTTTTATGAAATTCACTTGCCCTTGAAAATTGTAAACTGTACAGCATATAATAGAGTTTTAATTTTGTTGTTAGTTTAATGCTGTACTGATGTCAGACTGTCTGTACGAAAAGTACCTCAGATCCTTTTATGGCTTTTGTCTTCTGAAAAGATTGAATTCTTCCTGACAGTTTGTCAGATGAGGGCCAAGACAGTGGTTCCACATCTGCTGCACTTTCGTGTGCACTTGCAGAGGTTGCAGTTTCCCTGGAGGGACTTTCAGCAAGTGACACAGAACGTCAAAACAACTCCAGATCACACGCCTGAGTCTTCAGTACAACACGAGGCCGACTGTTCTGACTTCAGACAACTCTGAATGTGGGGATGTTCTTCCCAATAGTGAACGGAAGTCTGTATTCTTACCACTTCTACCCAGAGTTCTAAGTTCTGTAGCCTGAGTCTTAACTATGTGTGAAGTCTGGTACTAGGCCCCACCCATCTTCTCTTCTTCAAAGCAAACTTCTCTAGTGACACTTTGAAGCTCCAAACTACCCTCTTTCTATTCCCCAAGAGATTAGTTCATTTTGTCCTGTCCTGCTAGATATGGCAATAAATTCAAGGTCCAGTTTTCTGGTCTCTCATATTATTAAAAATCAAATTAGTTAACTGTATTTTGTCCAAAAGATTTGGAGTAACACCATCTGCATTCATTTCATCAAAAAATAAATTTCAGGCCCTAGCTGGTTGGCTCAGTGGCATTGGCCTGGCCTGTGGAAGACCTGGTTCGATTCCTAGTCAGGGCACACAGGAGAAGCGCCCATCTGCTTCTCATCCCCTGCCCTTCCCCCTTTTCTCCTCTCCTCTCGCAGCCATGGCTCAAATGGTTTGGGCATGTTGGCCCTGGGCTCTGAGGATGGCTTCATGGCCTCGTATCACGTGCAAAAATAGCTCAGTTGCCAAGCAATGGAGCAGTGGCCCCAAATGGTAAGAGGCTTGCCAGGTGGACCCTGGTCTGGATGCATGCAGGAGTCTCTCTGTCTGCCTCCCTACCTCTCACTTAATAAAAATAATTAATTTCAAAAGTAGATCTTAAACACTCCAAGTCTTCACTGCTCAAAATTTATGCATTATAATACCTTAAGTTTAATTATGCAAAATCATAAAACACAAATTGTAAAATTTGAATTTCCTTCTCATTATAGTCCTTAGTAAGTTCCAAATCTAATTTTGTCTTTAAAGTGGAATATGTTAATTGATAATTATGTAGGTATGGGATTGTGAGCACAAATATTTTTATAAAACTAGTATTTAAATAATGAGGTTTTAAAAGTAATTATATAATAAAACTCTTGCTTTTTAGTGTTAAAATTTTAATTTCTTTTTGGAGAGAAAAGAAGAGAAGGAAAAAGAGATAAAGAATGAAATATCAATTTGTTGTTCCACTTATTTATGCATTCATTGATTAATTCTTTTTTTTTTTTTTTGTATTTTTCTGAAGCTGGAAACAGGGAGAGACAGTCAGACAGACTCCCGCATGCACCCGACCGGGATCCACCCGGCACACCCACCAGGGGGCGACGCTCTGCCCACCAGGGGGCGATGCTCTGCTGCGACCAGAGCGACTCTAGCGCCTGGGGCAGAGGCCAAGGAGCCATCCCCAGCGCCCGGGCCATCTTCGCTCCAATGGAGCCTTGGCTGCGGGAGGGGAACAGAGAGACAGAGAGGAAGGAGGAGAGGGGGTGGAGAAGCAAATGGGCGCTTCTCCTATGTGCCCTGGCCGGGAATCGAACCCGGGTCCCCCGCACACCAGGCCAACGCTCTACTGCTGAGCCAACCGGCCAGGGCCGATTAATTCTTGTATTGGAGGATTGATACTCAATTTATGAGGTACATAATTTGGAGTGCATGCTAGATGAATATAAAAATTAGAAATAAGAAATATTATTTATAGTAACCCAAACAATTAAAAGTTGTTGAGAGAGAAATTTTATTAATTAAGCAACATATTAGGCCTGACCAGGCAGTGACACAGTGGATAAAGCATTGGACTGGGATGCAGAGGACCCAGGTTCCAAACCCCAAGGTTGCCACCTTGAGTGTGGGCTCATCTGGCTTGAGCATGGACTTACCAGCCTGAGCGTTGCATTGCTGGCTTAAGTGTGGGATCATAAACATGACCCCATGGTCACTGGCTTGAGCCCAAAGGCTGCTGGCTTGAAGCCCAAGGTTGCTGGCTTGAGCAAGGGGTTACTTGCTCTGCTGTGCCCCTCCACCCCCATCAGGGCACATATGAGAAAGCGTTCAATAAACAACTAAGGTGCCACAATGAAGAATTGATGCTTCTCCTCTCTTTCCCTTCCTGTCTGTCCCTATCTGTCCCTCTCTCTGACTTTCCTTCTGTCTCTATCAAAAAAAAAAAAAAAAAAAGAAAAAAAGAAAAAAGAAACTTACTAGACAATATTGTAAGGAAGTTGTGTGGTTTAGACAGTCATAAAGTAGATTCAACATCAAGAATTCTGGCTTCTTGCTTACTCTTATGTAACCACCTATGATTTGTAAAATGGTCTGACTTTTTATAATGAACTGACTGGACTAATGACCCTTGAGCTTTCTTCCAATGTCAATCTCTTTAGCTCTAAAGTCCACACCTCCAATTAGCTTGGGTTTGTGGATTTTGGAAGTTAAAATAATTTTTTTAGGCTACTGAGAATAACCTCAAAATATTCATACAGACGTGAGTGGTAGGTAAGTATTTTCACTGACTAAATCTCAAAGTGATAGTGGCTTGGTGGTAATTTCTGGCCACTGAACCACTACATTAAGGATAGGTGTACTTTTCTTCTCGTTTTATGTACTTAATATTTGATTGACAGAAATTATACTTTAAAATACATTTTTTCTAAAAATATTTGAATATAATTTAATTCATAATATTTGAGAAGCCTGTGTTCATTTACTGTCCCTTATTTCAGAAATAACATCTTTTCTTCATGGTGAAATGTGGAGTAAACCTTTCTAAGAGCACATATACTTTTTGTTTTAATACAGTGTTCATAAAGATATCAGGGTAAGATTGTGGAAATCCAAGATTAATATAATTATTATCTAATACTCCAAAACTGATTCTGAGATTCAATCTGTAGCGTAAGGCCTAGAAACCTTCATTTTTAATAAATACTAAGTGATTCTGATTCAGAGACCCCATACCTTAAAAAATACTGCTAGGCCCTGGCCGTTGGCTCAGTGGTAGAGCATCGGCCGTGTGCGGAAGTCCCGAGTTCAGTTCCCGGCCAGGGCACACAGGAGACGCGCTCATCTGCTTCTCCACCCCTCCCCCTCTCCTTCCTCTCTGTCTCTCTCGTCCCCTCCCACAGCCAAGGCTCCATGGGAGCAAAGTTGGCCCTGGCACTCAGGATGGCTTCATGGCCTCCACCTCAGGCGCTAGAATGGCTCCAGTTGCAATATAATTTAAATTGGAAAGAAGGATCTTATTTACTTTGAACTATCTTCCTGTCTTTGCCCAATAATATACTGTGTAAAATCAAAACTGGGTGTAAAACAAAATATTAGAGAGAGCACTTAGCCCTCACACATTAAAAAATATTTAAGGCCCTGGCCGGTTGGCTCAGTGGTAGAGCATCGGCCTGGCATGCGGAAGTCCTGGGTTCGATTCCCGGCCAGGGCACACAGGAGAGGCGCCCATCTGCTTCTCCACCCCTTCCCCTCTCCTTCCTCTCTGTCTCTCTCTTCCCCTCCTGCAGCCGAGGCTCCATTGGAGCAAAGATGGCCCGGGTGCTGAGGTTGGCTCCTTGGCCTCTGCCCCAGGCGCTAGAGTGGCTCTGGTCGTGGCAGAGCGATGCCATGGAGGGGCAGAGCATCGCCCCCTGGTGGGTGTGCCGGGTGGATCCCGGTCAGGCGCATGCAGGAGTCTGTCTGACTGCCTCCCTGTTTCCAGCTTCAGAAAAATACAAAAAATAAAAAAAAAATAAAAATACTGCTTGTTTTCTAGAAATTTCACAAATTTGTAGAAGCATTTTAACCTACTGACAGCCTTTTTTTTATCTCTGCAAATAATTGACCTTGACAACTATGCAAATGACATCTTTCAAAAATGGACTTAAATAGTGTCTAATTGATGGAGACAATCATAAAAAGGTTTACATGCACAATGGAAATGTAATATTGGAGATAATAATTTTATACTGATGTTTATAGGTGAAAATAGGTTCTCAGAATCCTCCCTTCGTTACTCCCAAAATAAAAGGTCGTTTTGACATTTATTTTTCCCATAAAGCTATAGTGAGTCTCTTCAAATAAAATCAGTAACTAATTGTGATGGAGTGTCACAGGTCATTACGGATCTTATTCTAAAATTCTTCTCTGGGCCCTTCTCCACATTGCCTTATTCCCCAATGGGTAAGAAGGTGTCCAATTTTATTTCACAATCTGTGTGGCCCTCTAGGTTTTGAATTTGCAACTAGTATGGTTCTGATTTAGTTCTTTAAACAAATAAAAATATCCAAGGTACTACATTTTAAAAATTAATTATGGAAGTGGAGATAGAAACATGAATTTTTATTTTTATTTTTATTTATTTATTTTTTTTAATAAATTTTTATTAATGGTAATGGGATGACATTAATAAATCAGGGTACATATATTCAAAGAAAACATGTCTAGGTTATTTTGTCATCAAATTATTTTGCAAACCCCTCGCCCAAAGTCAGATTGTCCTCCGTCACCCTCTATCTAGTTCTCTGTGCCCCTCCCCCTCCCCCTAACTCTCTCCCTCCCTCCCTCCCATGTCCTCCCTCCCCCCCGCACCCTTGGTAACCACCACACTCTTGTCCATGTCTCTTAGTCTCATTTTTATGTTCCACCAATGTATGGAATCATGTAGTTCTTGTTTTTTTCTGATTTACTTATTTCACTCCTTATAATGTTATCAAGATCCCACCATTTTGCTGTAAATGATCTGATGTCATCATTTCTTATGGCTGAGTAGTATTCCATAGTGTATATGTGCCACATCTTCTTTATCCAGTCTTCTATTGAAGGGCTTTTTGGTTGTTTCCATGTCTTGGCCACTGTGAACAGTGCTGCAATGAACATGGGGCTACATGTGTCTTCACGTATCAATGTTTCTGAGGTTTTGGGGTATATACCCAGTAGAGGGATTGCTGGGTCATAAGGTAGTTCTATTTGCAGTTTTTTGAGGAACCACCATACTTTCCTCCATAATGGTTGTACTACTTTACAGTCCCACCAACAGTGAATGAGGGTTCCTTTTTCTCCACAGCCTCTCCAACATTTGCTATTACCCGTCTTGTTGATAATAGCTAATCTAACAGGAGTGAGGTGGTATCTCATTGTAGTTTTGATTTGCATTTCTCTAATAACTAATGAAGCTGAGCATCTTTTCATATATCTGTTGGCCATTTGTATCTCTTCCTGGGAGAAGTGTCTGTTCATGTCCTCTTCCCATTTTTTTATTGGATTGTTTGTTTGTTTGTTGTTGAGTTTTATGAGTTCTTTGTAAATTTTGGATATTAGGCCCTTATCTGAGCTGTCGTTTGAAAATATCAGTTCCCATATAGTTGGCTGTCTGTTTATTTTGTTATCAGTTCCTCTTGCTGAGCAAAAACTTTTAATTCTGATGTAGTCCCATTCATTTATCTTTGCCTTCACTTCTCTTGCCATTGGAGTCAAGTTCATAAAATGTTCTTTAAAACCCAGGTCCATGATTTTAGTACCTATGTCTTCTTCTATGTACTTTATTGTTTCAGGTCTTATATTTAGGTCTTTGATCCATTTTGAATTAATTTTAGTACAGGGGGACAAACTGTAGTCCAGTTTCATTCTTTTGCATGTGGCTTTCCAGTTTTCCCAACACCATTTGTTGAAGAGGCTTTCTTTTCTCCATTGTGTGTTGTTGGCCCCTTTATCAAAGATTATTTGACCATATATATGTGGTTTTATTTCTGGGCTTTCTATTCTGTTCCATTGGTCTGAGTGTCTATTTTTTTGCCAATACCATGCTGTTTTGATTATCGTGGCCCTATAATATAGTTTAAAGTCAGGTATTGTAATGCCCCCAGCTTCATTCTTTTTCCTTAGGATTGTTTTGGCTATTCGGGGTTTTTTATAGTTCCATATAAATCTGATGATTTTTTGTTCCATTTCTTTAAAAAATCTCATAGGGATTTTGATGGGAATTGCATTAAATTTGTATATTGCTTTGGGTAATATGGCCATTTTGATTATATTTATTCTTCCTATCCAAGAACAAGGAATATTTTTCCATCTCATTGTATCTTTTTCGATTTCCCTTAACAATGCTTTGTAATTTTCATTATATAGGTCCTTTACGTTCTTTGTTATGTTTATTCCTAGGTATTTTATTTTTTTTGTTGCAATCGTGAAGGGGATTATTTTTTTGAGTTCGTTTTCTAATATTTCATTGTTGGCATATAGAAAGGCTATGGACTTTTGTATGTTAATTTTGTATCCTGCGACCTTACTGTATTGGTTTATTGTTTCTAATAATCTTTTTGTGGAGTCCTTCGGGTTTTCGATGTATAGGATCATATCATCAGCAAAAAGTGATAGCTTTACTTCTTCTTTTCCGATATGGATGCCTTTTATTTCTTTGTCTTGTCTGATTGCTCTGGCCAGAACGTCTAGCACCACGTTGAATAAGAGTGGAGAGAGTGGACAACCCTGTCTTGTTCCTGATTTAAGGTAGAAAGTCCTCAGTTTTATGCCATTTAATAGGATGTTGGCTGATGGTTTATCATATATGGCCTTTATCATGTTGAGATATTTTCCTTCTATACCCATTTTGTTGAGAGTCTTAAACATAAAATTGTGTTGTATTTTATCAAAAGCCTTTTCTGCATCTATTGATAAGATCATGTGGTTTTTGTTCTTTGTTTTGTTGATATGGTGTATTACGTTAACCGTTTTGCGTATGTTGAACCATCCTTGAGATTCTGGGATGAATCCCACTTGATCATGATGTATTACTTTTTTAATATGTTGTTGTATTCGGTTTGCCAGTATTTTGTTTAGTATTTTAGCATCTGTATTCATTAGAGATATTGGTCTGTAGTTTTCTTTCTTTGTGCCATCCTTGCCAGGTTTTGGTATGAGCGTTATGTTGGCCTCATAAAATGTGTTTGGAAGTATTGCTTCTTCAATTTTTTTGGAAGACTTTGAGTAGAATAGGAACCAAGTCTTCTTTGAATGTTTGATAGAATTCACTAGTATAACCGTCTGGGCCTGGACTTTTATTTTTGGAGAGATTTTTAATAGTTTTTTCTATTTCCTCCCTGCTGATTGGTCTGTTTAGGCTTTCTGCTTCTTCATGACTCAGTCTAGGAAGGTTGTATTGTTCTAGGAATTTATCCATTTCTTCTAGATTGTTGTATTTGGTGGCATATAATTTTTCATAGTATTCTACAATAATTCTTTGTATATCTATGATGTCTGTGGTGATCTCTCCTCTTTCATTTTGGATTTTATTTATTTGAGTCCTGTGTCTTTTTTCCTTGGTGAGTCTTGCCAAGGGTTTGTCAATTTTGTTGATCTTTTCAAAGAACCAGCTCCTTGTTTTATTGATTTTTTCTATAGTTTTTCTGTTCTCTATTTCATTTATTTCTGCTCTGATTTTTATTATCTCCTTTCTTCGGCTGGTTTTGGGTTGTCTTTGTTCTTTTTTTTCTAGTTCCTTAAGGTGTGACGTTAAGTGGTTACTTCGGCTCTCTCTTGTTTGTTCATATAGGCCTGAAGTGATATGAACTTTCCTCTTATTACTGCTTTTGCTGCATCCCAGAGATTCTGATATGTCGTATTTTCATTTTCATTTGTCTGTATATATCTTTTGATTTCTGCGCTTATTTCTTCTTTGACCCATTCATTTTTTAGAAGTATGTTGTTTAGTTTCCACATTTTTGTGGGTTTTTCCCCCTCTTTTTTGCAGTTGAATTCTAGTTTCAAGGCTTTATGATCAGAAAATATGCTTGGTACAATTTCAATTTTTCTAAATTTGCTGATATTGTCTTTGTGGCCCAACATATGGTCAATTCTTGAGAATGTTCCATGTACACTAGAGAAAAATGTATACTCTGTCACTTTGGGATGAAGTGTCCTGTAGATGTCTATCATATCCAGGTGTTCTAGTATTTCGTTTAAGGCCACTGTATCTTTATTGATTCTCTGTTTGGATGACTGATCTAGAGCCGTCAGCGGTGTATTGAGGTCTCCAAGTATGATTGTATTTTTGTTAGTTTTTGTTTTAAGGTCAATAAGTAGCTGTCTTATATATTTTGGTGCTCCTTGGTTTGGTGCATATATATTAAGGATTGTTATGTCTTCTTGATTCAACTTCCCCTTAATCATTATGAAATGACCATTTTTGTCTCTGAGTACTTTTTCTGTCTTGTAGTCAGCATTATTAGATATGAGTATTGCTACGCCTGCTTTTTTTTGGGTGTTGTTTGCTTGGAGTATTGTTTTCCAGCCTTTCACTTTGAATTTGTTTTTATCCTTGTTGCTTAGATGTGTTTCTTGTAGGCAGCATATAGTTGGATTTTCTTTTTTAATCCATTCTGCTACTCTGTGTCTTTTTATTGGTAAGTTTAATCCATTTACATTTAGTGTAATTATTGACACTTGTGGGTTCCCAACTGCCATTTTATAAATTGCTTTCTGTTAGTTTTGTATCTAGTTTGATTCTTCTCTTTTGTTTTTCTATCATTTGTTTTTGTTTGTTTGTGTTCCATACTTCTTTCCTCTGTTGCTCCCTTTTTTAAGTCAAGTGTTTTTGTGGTGGTTTTTTTAAGGGTGGTTACCATTAAGTAATGAAAAGGGTACCTACCATATTCATTGTAGTACCCTATCTTATAAGTATTTCTGCACTTCATCATCCTTTGCTACTGTTAATCTCCATCCTCTCCCCCCTTTTTTTCCTTTGTTGTCACAGTTTAAGTTTGGTTTTATTGTGTTCTTGGTGGAGCTGTTACTTGTGGTGTTGTTTTCTTTTGTTCTTTGAATCTGGTTGGAAAACCCCCTTTAGTATTTCCTGGAGTGGGGGCTTTCTGTTGATAAATTTTCTCATCTTTTCTGTATTTGTGAATGTTTTTATATCTCCTTCATACTTGAAGGATAGCTTTGATGGGTATAGTATTCTTGGCTGAAAGTTCCTCTCTTTCAGGGCTTTAAATATTGGGGTCCACTCTTATAGCTTGTAGAGTTTCTGCTGAGAAATCTGATGATAATCTAATAGGCCTTCCTTTATATGTTGTACTCTTCTTTTCCCTGGCTGCCTTGAGAATTTTTTCTTTGTCATTGGTTTGTGTCATCTTTATTATGATGTGCCTTGGAGTGGGTTTGTTGGGGTTAAGAAAACTTGGTGTTTTGTTTGCTTCTTGAATTTGAGGCTTTAGTTCCTTCCACAGGCTTGGGAAGTTCTCGTCTATTATTTGTTTGAGTATATTCTCCATTCCATTTTCTTTCTCTTCTCCCTCTCATATACCTATTATTCTTATGTTATTCTTTCTGATGGAGTCAGACAATTCCTGTAGGGCTTTCTCGTTTTTTATTATTTTTGAGTCTCTTTCTTCTTCTCTCTGTTGTGCCTCAAGTTGTTTGTCTTCTATTTCACTAATCCTATCTTCAATCTGGGCTGTTCTGTTAGCTAAGCTTGTTACCTCGTTTTTCAGCTCGTGAATTGAGTTTTTCATTTCTGTTTGATTTGTTTTTATAGTTTCGATTTCCTTGGTAATATATTCTTTGTGTTCATTGAGTTGTTTTCTGATCTCCCTATATTGTCTTTCTGTGTTTTCTTGTATATATCTGAGTATTTTTAAGATTTCTATTTTAAATTCTCTGTCATTTAGCTCCAGGGCTTCCAATATGTTAAGTCTTTTCTCCATAGATTTTTCCACATCTATTTGTGTTACCTCTCTTTCTTTTGTATCCATAATATTCGATTTCCTCTTTCTTATCGGCATCTGAGGGTGGTCTTATTGATAGCACTAATTAGAATTAATAAAGGATAAAAAGAAAAAAAAAAAAGGTAAAACACCCCACAAAAATAAAACAGTAATAATTTATTATTTCCCCCTTTTTTTCTCTCTTCTCTTTCCCTCCTCTCCCCTCCTCAGGGAAATATCGTGCCTATAATGGAGGGCCTGATTTGGGGTGAAGAGTTCAAGGGGCAAAAAAAAAAAGGGAGTAGGGACCTACTAAATGCAAAAAAAAAAAAAAAAAAAAAAAAGGAAGAAAATCTTAGACAAGCATAAGATGATTTGCTTGTAAGTGATGGTCAACTAAGAGATATAATGAGAGGGATAAGAGGGAACCAGAAAAAGGGACCAAAAAAGAATAATAAAGAAGAAAAAATAAAAATAATAAGTAAAAATCTGTTGTATTAAGTGGAGCGAAGACTAAATACAATGGAGACCTTGGATTGGGAGGACCCAAAATGCCACAAAAATAAACAAACAAGAAAAAAAAATAAAAACAAAAGCAAAAAAGAGAAATAAAGCCAAAAAAAAAAAAGCCTTGAGTCCCAAATTAACTAATTCTTTCGTGATTGAGGATTATATGGGAGGAAAGTAAAATGAGAAAAGAAAAAACGAATAGAAAGGAAAAAATAAGAAAAAGAGAAAAATGAAGGAAGAAATAAAATAGGAAGAGAAAAAAACAAAATAAAGCAAGACAAAAAAAAACCAAAACAACAAAAGAGGAGAGAGTGAGAGTTAAGTTTTTTGGAGTATAACCTTAAAGGAGGGTGAGGATGAAGAAGAAAAATAAAATGCAACACTCATGGGTAGTGTAGTTCAAGAAAGGGGAAGCATAAGATGGGCAGAGAATAGAAGGACCGAGGTGGAGGAAATAAAGGCAAAAAGATAGAAGAAACAAACAACAACAACAACAACAAAAAAAATTAGTGGATCAAGTTGTAAAGTCTGTGGTTTTTTCTTGATTTTGAGAGGTTAACTTCTTCCTTTTTCTTTTCTCTCCCTCTTCCTGGTCGGTGACTCTGTACCCCAGGCTCTGCCCCTGTGTCACTCTTAGGTAGGGATTTGCAGTTGATGGGATTCTATGGCAATGTCATATAATTGGCTTTAGTCTTGCTGGAAGTAAAGGCTTGTTGGCGTTTGCAGGGTCCAACGATGAGAGAGTTTGCTTTCCTGGATTCTCTCTCCTAGTCCCCCCTTTCTGAATTAGCAGTCTGGTGATCCAGCTATAAGGCTGCAACTGCTTCTGCCTGGGGAGTAAGAGGCTCAAAGAGCTGGGAAATCCCCACTCTATCCCCACTCAGTGCAAGGCTTTGGGAAAGGCTCTGAGAGTCAGGGCCTCCAGTGTAATCAGGCGGGGGTGGGAGTCAATTGTTGTCAAGGTGACTGTTCAGCGCCTATCATTTAGTTGGACCTCTCAACCCAGGCTTTCCACGCTTTGTAGCCTGTTTTTGCAGGGAAGAAGAGGCACTAGTCTCTGCTTACGACTAGTGTAGTATAGACCTTATTATCTGCCAAGTCCTTCTTGTTAGCGTTTATCCCTGAATATGGAGGCTCTATCAATCAGAAGTTGCCCCCGCCCCTTTAGCGAGAGGCACTAAAAAATATCACGCCTCTTGTCTTGGATCGCTGAACTGAGAGAGATCTTATCAATTAGAACCGAGGGTGCGCAGATTTTATGGGTTAAGCTAATTTCAGTGATTGGGTCGCAGCTGTGCTTCCGAAGGTATTTTAGGCTGCCTGCGCGCGCCCCTCCCCCAACGCTTGATTGTTAGCTTGAATGGCTGGGTGAGGTGCCCCGCCCACGGAGAGAATCTCCCAAGCCTCTCCCGCTCGCCCCGCCGCTGGCGGCTGGACCGCACCAAGCGCAGGATAATGGAGCCCCCTGGGTGTGCGGGCCAGCAGGGCACCCTGGGCGCGTGGAATGCCCAAGGCACGCGCGCGAATGGGGCGCTCCGGGCACCGGTGGCCGGCGACCCCCACTCGCAGTGTGCGGGCCGCTGGGAACGTCAGCGGTGCTCAACCGGACCGGGTGCGCGTGCGGCTGCTCGCAGCGGGTCGCGGTGGCTCGTGGCGGCCGCTCGCGGTGGCGGTTCGCGGCGGCCGCTCGCGGTGAGGGCTCGCGGTGGCTCCCGGTGGCGGCTCGCGTCGGCCGCTCGCGGTGGCTCGCGGTTCCCAAGTATATGGGCTGACTCACCACAGGCGCACTTCCTTGCGGTTTGAAAGAACGTCCCTGTGGTAGATTCCTCCACACCCTCGTCTCTCAGATTGAAGTGATAACAGTCCTTTTGCTTTCAGTTTGTGTGGAACTCCGGAATGCTCCGAGGATAAATTTTTCTGTTTCTAGTTGATAAATTTGTTGTGATTTAGGGGAGAGTTGTCGGACGCGCTGCTCACGGCGCCATTTCCGTGACGTCACTCAGAAACATGAATTTTTAGATTAGCAAATGTTTACTTATTTTACTGTGTTATGTTTGGAACATTTAAATTTTATTTGAGCTAATGTACCTATCTGGAAATTTGGTCAACTGATTCAAAAATACTAGGATTGTTTCATTTCAGAACTTACCCCCTCAACTACCACAAAAACAATTATAATCATTTAATAGACTGAGTGTAAGAGGAGACTGAGATCTGAGCTTTGGGAAGGAGACTGATAGGTGGGTGATGAAGGGGGATCATTAAAAACATAATCTTTGATTTGGAGGAAAGGCAGGAGAGAAAGTGTTACTCAAGGGGTTTACTGCTGGGGTGTTCTAGTCAAGAATGATGTGGTTGCTGCAAGGTCGTTCAGTTTACTTGAAGTAAGTAAAGGAGACAGGAGATTGATATCCAAAGCTCCTTCTACCTGAAGGGAGGATTAGGATTAGTCATTGCTTATATAGACTATTTGGTCAATTACATGTTGATTTCTCTTTTTTTTTTTTGCAGCCAGCTACATTTATCCAATTGAATTCCTGTAAGATCCATCCTGTTTACAGCTGGTCTGCAAAATACTGTGTTATATTTTAACATTTAGTAAGAATAGCATTTAGTAAGAATGGTCCAGACCTTGAGACCCTTGTCCTATCTAACAAATGGGGAGCAGAATTTTTGTACTATCTTTTAGTAATAAGCTGAAGAGGTATTAGTTAATCTTATTTTTATTATATTAATAGAATATAACACTTCTTGTTGCACATTATAAGACCACAGAGTGGCTTTGTATCAGGCTGTGGGAGGTCAGGAAATTTACGTTCTGCACATTAAAGCTTTCATCATTCATGTCATTAGTGCTGGGTTCCAATAAAATATCAGAGAATGACAGAGCAAGCTGCAAGTTTCTCATTTTCGTTTTTTCTTTAAGAGGTGAACTTAATGACACCAAGAGGAATAAAGATAGTGAGAAATAAGCAGCAGGTGGCTAACTCAGCTTCATCAAAATACAAAAGGGTACATCATTGTCATTTGGGAAGACTATCAACCATGACAAAACCACCCATCCTAAAACGCTTCCATATACAGAATACTTAACTTTCCCAACTGTGTAAAAACATAATGTAAGAAATGTGTCATCAGTAAAATAAAGGTAAGCACATGTTAAGTGGTCAAATAAGTAGATGATAGTCATCTCAGTATGGTTTTCTCAGCTGTTATTGGAAAAAGCAGAAAAGAATATGTGAAGTTTTTAATACTGTGCCCTTTAAACAATGAGTAGAATAAAAATAAAGGGTCTGGAAAATATAAAAGCCATCAGGAGTAAAGGAGACAGCAATAATCTCAGAATATTTCAGAAGCTCATAATTACAATGCTAACGATATTCTGCCAGTCAGCTATTTAGTTATCTTCTTTGGGTATTTCTGCTTTGCTTTTAAAGAATGTCAAATAAAGTTGCCAAAATGCCATCTGTATTGGTGGGTTATTGAGGGAGGAATGAAGACATATTTTAATTGCTTGATATCTCCAGCGATAAATTGTTTCCTGGCTCACCCGGGGTATGAGTCAAACTTCCAGCTAACCTATAGTGTAGTTCACTTTGCTTCAGTGTAGAAGAGCCTTAAAAAATGATCTGATCCAATGATGGTTTCCTCTTTTAGTTTTTGGTAGCAAAATAACTTAATCTAGGGCATCTTAAGTGATCTGGCCTTCTAGGTAATCTCTGTACTATAGGTCAATAGATCCAGCAAGCCTGCAACATGTTAATTAAACAATAAGCTATGTACAATACTTTTTTATAGGAGCTATGGGCACAACACATTTATATATATATGACATATTATACTATAATAATATTAAATATTGCAATGGTATGGTTATAACAATCTAAATTTAGAATCTAAATAAAGGGAGGAAGAGAATAACTATAAAACATCAAAATTATAAGGCAGTGTGTGATTCAGTGCTAACATGTGGTTTAGGTACAAAACTATCAAAGTTGAGCAAAGTAAGGCATTAATGGATGCTGGAGGAGTGGGGTTAATGTCATGGAATAAGATTTGGACCTTGGACTATGGAATAAAATTTGGATATTGGGCCTGATCCTCACATAAAAAATTCTGTTATTTGTATTCCTGTTAATATCTAAGACAGTTCACTTTGTTCTTGCAATATCCCTTTTGCGGGAGTGTTCCTTAAAGTGCGTGTGTTTGTGTGTCTGTTGATTGGTGAGGTGGATGGAAGTGAGACAAACCTGGCTTCATATCCTGGAACTTCAAATGGTTTTTGTGGATTAGATATGACCATGTTTAAGCATTTAATATATGTAGTACCTGAACAATAGTAAACTCGGAATAAGTGCAAATTTCTAGTACTTGTTATTAAAAGTGAAAAATTACAATAAACTTATGTATATTGTGGGTTTTAGGGTGGCCTCTTTGTCATCATTAATATGAAAACCAAGGGAAATAAATTTTGGTTTTGGAAATTTAGGTCTGGACATTTTTTTGGAAATAAATTCAATATGCAAATGAAATTAACTATGGTAATATAAAACATAGTTATAACATCTTCAAAATTAGCCAGTATTTACTGGACAATAAAATATACAGTGGTACCTTGAGATATGAATTTAATTCGTTCTGTAACTGAGCTCGTAAATCAGTTTACTTGTATATCAAACTACTGATACTGGACCCATGCACCAATGCGCCAACTAGCAGCAGCTTCCTGAATCACGACTAATACCTCGGCGTTTGAGCAAAAATACGGACTGAGTCGCAGGTTGTGTCTTAAAAAATTTGTATGTTGATCCGTTCGTATCTCAAGGTACCACTGTATAAAGAAGCTAAATTTTAACATAGTAATTTTAAATATAGTCTGTTGGGCTTAAGATAGAAACTATGCTGTTTTGAAAATTTAATCATATATATTACTTTTTTTAAATGCGAGGAAGGGAGACAGAGACAGACTCCGCATGCACCCCATCTGGGATCTACCAGGCAACCCCCATCTGGGGCTGATGCTCGAATCAGTAGAGCTATCCTTAGTGTCCAGAGCCAACACTCAGATCAACCGAGCCACTGTGAGAGGGGAAGAGGAAGAGAAAAGGGAGAGGGAGGGGAAGAAAATCAGATGGTGGATTCTCAAGTGTGCCCTGACCAGAGATCAAACATGGATGTCTGCACATTGGACCAACACTCTATCCATTGAGCCAAGCAGTCTGGGCATATATTTTTGTCTGATGCTAACAAATGTCTTACCTATACATATAAAGATACCTTCATTTGTAGGTAGGTAATAAACATTTCTTTCATATCTCTTTAATGTTCAAAATATGGTTAGATAAATACAAATTACTGTCATTCTTTCCAAGGAGGTGGTATGTCATATGGCCAAACAAACAAACAAAAAAAACCTCTAAGCAAATATGATTTATGTGATAAAAAAACCCTTCTTTGTCATGCTTTTCAATGTTTAGTATTTAGAGTTTGAGCAGTTTACTATTTGTGCTTTTGTTTTATATTCATAGTAAAGTTTTGGTAGCTCCCAAGTTGATAAAGCACAAATTAGGATACAGTATATAGCTGGAACATTTAAAAATAATACTATTTCTGTTTCTTAAATGGTACTTGGACAAGTTGTTGTCTGGTATTGATTTTTCTTTCTTTCTGCTCCTGGGCAGAAAGAACACTACTATTCTTTTGTTATTGTTTCATATTTGTGAAAATGTTAAAGCACAGAGTAAAAAATGCCAAGGTGGCCAAACCTTTTATATTTAAAAATAATTTTTCAGCCAAGGAATCAAATATCTAAGTTATAAGTATACACTTCTGTTTAGGGCCTTGGATATAAAGTTTTATTTCAGAAAAGGGCTAATTAGCCAGAATTAATAAGAATAAAATAAGTCAGAAAACACGAGTGTATTTATATTCCATGGTTTATATTTTATATCTGGACAAATTAAGTATTAACTCCAAAAGCACAGAAAAATATGATTCAGGAATTTTAGAAAACCATTTTGATAAATAGTGTTTATGAAATGCTTTCAGAATTTTATTCTTGAAAATGTTTATGAGAAGTAGAATGATTATCATTCTTCAGAAAATACCATACCATAGAGCAACATGACAAGTAAATACAGTAGAGAACAAGCAAAAATTGTATATAGGTATTACTTCTAAAATTTTGACATGGGGAAATGTAGTTAGAAAATTAGAAATTCAAATAGGCATGTCATGGGATGACTGTGTCCCCCTCCCCATCCAAATTTATATGTTGAAGTTCTAATACCCAGTATCATAGAATGTGACTGTTTTAGAAGATAAGGTCTTTTAAAAGGTAATTAAGTTAAAATGAGGTTGTAAAAATGGTCCATAGTTCGAATGATCAATGTCCTTAATAAAAAGAGATTAGGAGACAAACTACTTAGGCTGAGGGACAGCCACGTGAGGGCACAGCAGGCCAGCAGAGATGTGTCAGAGGAAGGAAAACCTGCCGCCACATTGATCTTGCTCTTCCTGCTTCCATAACAGTGATAAAATAAATTTTTGCTGTTTATGCTACCTAGTTTGTTATTTTGTATGGCAGCCCTACAAAACTCATAAAGACAGGTATCTAACTATCATAATATTAATTTGAGTTTTTTTTGTATTTTTCCGAAGTGAGAAGGGTGAGGGGCACAGACTCCCGCATGCGCCCGACTGGGATCCACCCAGTATGCCCACCAGGGGGCTATGTTTATCCCATCTGGGGCGTTGCTCTGTTGTGGCCGGAGCCATTCTAGCACCTGAGACAGAGGCCATGGAGCCGTCCTCAGAGCTTGGGCCAACTTTTTGCTCCAGTGGAGCCTTGGCTGTGGGAGGGGAAGAGAGAGAGAGGAAGGAGAGGGGGAGGGGTGGAGAAGCAGATGGGCGCTTCTCCTGTGTGCCCTGGCCAGGAATCGAACCTGGGACTTCACATGCCGGGCTGACGTTCTGCCGCTGAGCCAACTGGCCAGGGCCCATAATATTAATTTTATGGCTCTTAGAATTCCTACTTGATGATATTTCTTCTGAAAAACAACCTCCTGTATTGAGTATTTAACAACTGTAATAAACCATCAATTCCATTAATGAGTTCAGAATGTGTCTCTCTGGAATAATCATCTTCCCAACTTCTAGGAAATTCATTGTCTATGGGCCCTGCAAAAGAAAAAAAAGATAATACAATAAAGAAAAATTGATTAATAATAACATCATTGATATACCTAATAACTTATATACTAGTAATGGTGAGGAGCTCTAAATACAAATAACTGTAACGTGAGCCAAAATATGCTCAGTGCTATAGAAAGATCCATGCAGATATTTAAAGTTCTGAGGAGAAAAAAACTTAATCATTTGTATTCTTTGTTCCAGAGGTCAGATTAAGGAAGTTTCCTTGGAGCAGTGGGCATTATAGCTGGATAATAAAGAAGGAGCAGAATTTTGATAAAAGATTTTTAAGAGCAAATTATGTTTTATGCATCAGCAATGCATAAGCAAAAGTACGTTCATGGAAAAATCAATCTCCCTTTCTCTCCATCCCTGATATGACAACATAACCCTTTTTCTATTCTTTTCCTTTTCTCAAATGCTGATATTTTCTCTACAAAAGGATATGGATTAGACTTGAGAAGAAAGTAGATACTGTGACAGTCTAGCATGGAATAGCTAATGGATTGGTATGTTAGCTCAGCAGTGGGCTAAATGATACCATTAAAATGAAATTGCATCAGGCATACCTATGTGTCAGAACGATCAGGTCCTAATTATATTAAATTAGTGCTTTACTGTTAGATTTTAAAACTACCGTCAGTTTATAAGAAACATTGAATAATAAGAGTATATGGTGACTTTAAATTATTTTTTCTATACACTGTGGGTAGGAAGATGATTTCATACTATCATGGTTGCTTTTAGCTGAAGCCATATTCAGTGACAAAAGAAATATCTAATACTTGACTTCCAAAGCTACATAATGTCCTTCTCACCAACTACCCCCTCGCCACTGGTTATAGGCAAGAAATAGTCCACACCATATTGTGAAGATTCTTCTATTAAACTAAGTCAAGATATATATTTGACCACTTTTTGTTCTTTTTATACATGTAATATGTGTAATATGTGCAATTTAGCATTCCAAATCATCAGTCAGTAAGATTGATATTTTTTTTCCTATTTTATATAAAATGACCTTACTTGTTTTTCTTCATTATATAATCCTCAACAAAGTTTGTTATGTACAGCAAGTTTGTAAAGGACTATGTACTAAAAAAATCAAAACAAGACAGTTTAGGTATTATTATAATTTTAATGGTAAAGCACACATTTTTTTATAATTAACTTTCCTTAGTAATTCTTGTTTAATTGCAACCACTCAAACAAAGTTAATATTTTACTTATCATCTGCTATATAAAAGGTGCCCTTTAACTACTTAGATATCAATTTTTATAACTATCAAAATTCCTCAAAGTTGAAATGTGTGTTATTTTACCTAAAATTCTTATACTTGCATTCTTTAGGAATATTCAGGATACAAATATATAAGGTAAAAAAATAATTGAAATTTGGTGAAGGCTATCTTTTGTGCTTCATGTGAGAAAAGCAAGGTTTCTATTTTTTTTCTGAAATTTAAATAATTACCCCAAAATAGATTAGTGTGCAGTCGAGTACTTGCAGACATTTTTGCTATGGCAAACTTCTATCCATCCCAGTCACAGCCTGAGTTTTTAAGTTTCTGTCAGAAGATGCAGGAAGTTTTGTGTGTGGGATGCAAATGAAAATTGAGGGCAATTCAAATGGTGCATGAAAGAGAAATCAACACCACTTCAGTTCTCCATGATTTGTTATTTTCACACTTATATAAGAAGTAGCCATAAGGCTTTTACGTATAATAACTTGGCAATTTTTATGCCTCTTTAGGAATCAAGAGGATGAACATAATTAAATATCCAACACATTTTTCCCTATGACAGTTTGGAAATAATGCCATAGCAAACCTATTTATTTACTGTCTTGTTTGTAGGGTGGGGCTGTGAAGGAACAACAAGCAGATATAGTCTCTGTCCAAAGAGCTTATATATATTGAAAGACAAAGGAAATTGAGAGGACAGGCAATCAAATTCATATATGTATATATTTTTTTCTTGATGATTATTACTGTCTGAAAGCTTTCTCCAGAACTTCAGCTTCATTAATTTTATAGCAGTGATTGCAATTGTGGGAGGTTTTGTACCACACAGGGGAAATTTGACAATATCTGTATACATTTTTGATTGTCACAACCAGGAAAGGGATACAACTGACATCTAGCGAGTAGAGGCCAGGGATACTGCTAAACATTCTGTGATAACACAAAACAACCAATCGTTCAGCCCCAAATGGCAGTAGTAACGAGTTTATCTGCATTAAAGAAAGAAGTAACCTGAAAAGACAGAACATGACATAGAGAGGCAGTTGTTCCCAGTTTTGTCATCTCTTTTTATGATGCCCTGGCATTTCAACAAGTTATTCCCCTGCTCTGGTCTAGTTTCATTCTTTATAAATTGAATATTTTTATTAGGTCATCTGCCAAGGGTCCTAAGTGTATAAGTCTTTCAAAATTTATCTACAATTTTTTTTATTGTTTGAGAGGAGGAGATAGAGGGAATTATTTTAAGAAATAATTTAATTAAGATATTCAAGTTATAATCAATTTTAGGATTGTCTTGGAGAAATACCCTATATACATTCATTAATGCAGAGATAAAAATGTGATTCAATCATCACACTTCTATATACTAACAATTAACTATCTGAAAGACATTTAATAAATGATGTAATTTACAGTAGCAACAAAAAAGAATAAATTACTTAGAAATATATTAGCCCTGGTAGTTGGCTCAGTAGTAGAGCATTGGCCCAGTATGTGGAGGTCCCAGGTTTGATATCTAGTCAGGGCACACAGGAGAAGTACCCATCTGCTTCTCTACCCTTTCCCCTACCCCTCCGCTTCTCCCCCTCTCTCCCTTTTCTCTCTCTCTTTCTCTCTCTCTCTCTCTCCTGCAGCCATGCTTGATTGGCTTGAGCAAGTTAGCTCTGGGTGCTGAGAATGGCTCTGTGCCCTCTGCCTCAGGCACTAAAAGTGGCTTGGTTGCTGAGCAACAGAGCAATGTCCCAGATGGGCAACATGACCCGGTTAGGGGGTTTGCTGGGTAGATCCCAGTTGGGGGTCATATGGGAGTCTGTCTCTTTGCCTCCCCTCTTCCCGTTTAGTTTTTATTTAAAAGAAGTATATTAAACAAATAAATAGATACCCACTGTTCATCCATTACAAAAATAATATTGTTAAAATGTTCATATAGGCCCTGGCCGGTTGGCTCAGTGGTAGAGCGTCGGCCTGGCGTGTTGAAGTCCCCGGTTCGATTCCCAGCCAGGGCACATAGGAGAAGCGCTCATTTGCTTCTCCACCCCTCCCCCTCTCCTTCCTCTCTGTCTCTCTCTTCCCCTCCCGCAGCGAGGCTCCATTGGAGCAAACATGGCCCGGGCGCTGGGGATGGCTCCTTGGCCTCTGCCCCAGGCGCTAGAGTGGTTCTGGTCGCGGCAGAGCGACGCCCCGGAGGGGCAGAGCATCGCCCCCTGGTGGGCAGAGCTTTGCACCCTGGTGGGCGTGCCGGGTGGATCCCGGTCAGGCGCATGCGGGAGTCTGTCTGACTGTCTCTCCCGGTTTCTAGCTTTCAGAAAGATACAAAAAAAAAAGTTCATATACCCAAAGCAATCTACAGAGTCAGTGCAATCTCTATCATAATCTCAATGGCATTTTTAACAGAGATAGAGAATAAAATCCTAAAATTTCTGTGTAACCACATAAGACCCCAAATAGTAGCTATGAGCAAGAAGAACGAAGTTTCCTGACTTCAAATTATATTTCAAAGCTACAGTAATTAAATCCAGATTGGAATGACATTAAGGTAGACACATAGAGCAATAGAACAGAATAGACAGCCTTGAAATAAACCTATGCATATATAGTCAACTAAATTTTTGACAAAGACACCAAGGATATACAGTGTGGAAAGGATAGTCTATTTAATAATTGATGTTAGAACACTAGATAGCCACATGCAAAAGACTGTGATTGAACCCTTATACCATACACATACACAAAAATAAAATCGGTTAAAGACGTAAGTGCAAGACCTGAAATCATAAAAATTCTTGTAGAAAATGGGAAAACCTCTTTGATGTTAGCCTTGGCAATTATTATTATTCAATACTATTTTTTTGAATTGACACCGAAAGCTTGGTGAACTTTGAAAACATTATTCTAAGTGAATGAAACCAGTAAAAAAAGACAGGTTATTTCATGTATGTGAAATTTAGTATAGTCAAATCCATGGAGAGAGAGGTAGTTCTCTTTTAGAGATGGGGAGATGGGGCAGAAATGAAATAGGGTTATGATAACTAAAGGGTATGGGGATTTTTGTATTTTTTTAAAATATTTTTTTTTCTGAAGTTGGAAATGGGGAGGCAGTCAGACAGATTCCCGCATGTGCCCTACTGGGATCCACCCGGCATGCCCACCAGGGGGCGATGCTCTGCCCATCTGGGGCATCGCACTGTTGCAACCAGGGCCATTCTAGCACTTGAGTCAGAGGTCATGGAGCCATCCTCAGTGCCCGGGCCAACTTTGCTCCAATGGAGCCTTGGCTGCGGGAAGGGAAGAGAGAGACAGAGAGGAAGGAGAGGGGGAGGGGTGGAGAAGCAGTTGGGCGCTTCTCCTGTGTGCTCTGGCCGGAAATCAAACCTGGGACTCAAAATAAAAATATTTTAAAATTGATAGTGGTGAAATTGTACAAATCTGTGAATATACTGAAAACCATTAAATTGTATACTTGACGTGAATGAAGTTATGGCATGTGAACTAGATCTCAATAAAACTATTAACAAAAGCCCCCTTTCCACACCTTACACCTCAAATATTTTACTTGAAATTTAGTCTACAGTTCAGCAAATTGTAGAGAAAACCACATTATTTGGCAGCAGTTAATATGCATCTTAAAAAATAATATATATTTTATCCCTTAGTGGTCCCAATAAAATAAGTCACTAATATAAGACTGTCGATTAAAAACATTTGTGATAGGTGAGTTATTAGTAGGTAGTTTCTAAATGAAGTTAACAGACATTATTTAGACATTATTCCAGGGGTCCCCAAATTTTTTACATGGGGCCATTCACTGTCCCTCAGACCGTTGGAGGGCCAGACTATAAAAAAAAACAAACAACTATGAACAAATCCCTATGCACACTGTACATATCTTATTTTAAAGTAAAACAACAAAACAGGAACAAATACAATATTTAAAATAACAAGTAAATTTAAATCAACACACTGACCAGTATTTCAATGGGAACTATGGGCCTGCTTTTGGCTAATGAGATGGTCAATGTCCGGTTCCATATTTGTCATTGCTAGCCGTAACAAGTGATGCAAGTGTGCATCAGTTAGTCTAGATCTGATTGGAGATTTCAGATGTTTTATTCTGGAAAAAGTCTGTTCACAGACATAAGTGCTGCCAAAGATGGTTGCCATTTTGAATGCATGGTTCCTGAGATTAGGATATGTCTCAGAGGGAAGAGATGCATAGAAATTAGGCAAGCTGCTTGACTTGAATACATCTTTCAGAGAGTCACAATTCTGCAGTTCAGCCAGTTCCTTTTGGTAAATTGTATCCACATTTTCAATGTCAATAGAAAATGGGTTACGGAAAAGCTGTATGTCCTGTTCATGGAGATGAAGCTTTTTAATCTGAATTAGAATTCCTTTTGCAACTTTTCTAGTGAATCCACATGTTTCTTTTGGGTATGCAATCAAGGGTTTTTCTGCTAACAGATTTTGAGTTAAGGGGAGATGGCAGAAATTTTCCTCCTTCACTTGTTTGATAAGGAGGCCTAATTTTACTTCAAATGCTTTCACATGTGATTGCATATCACAGATGAGCTTCCCTTTTCCTGAAGTTGCACATTGAAACGCGCTTCCGGAGCTGTGACACATGCGTCCCCCATCACTGGAAGTAGTACTGGACATGAGCCACACTGTGCTTTGCAGCGCCGCCACATACAGTACTCCAGGAGCACAGGATGCATCCTCTCACTGACCACCAATGAAAGAGGTGCCCCTTCCGGAAGTGCGGTTGGGGCTGGATAAATGGCCTCAGGGGGCTGCATGTGGCCTGTGGGCCATAGTTTGGGTACCCCTGCATTATACCAATAGCTGCAACTCTTTTAAGTTTTCTGGATGATTTTTTTTTTGTAAGGGGATCATGAGAGAAGTCAAAGAAACTGGAGCTCCCAGAGCATGCTTTTTTTTCTTTATTATTAAAAAGTCAGAATTGCCTGACATGTGGTGGCACAGTGGATAAAGCATCAACCTGGAAATGCTGAGGTCACTGGTTCAAAACTCTGGGCTTGCTTGGTCAAGGCACATATGGGAGTTGATGCTTCCAGCTCCTCCTCCCCTTCTCTCTCTCTGTCTCCCCTCTCTTTCTCTCCCTCTGTCTCTCCCTCTCCTAAAATGAATTAAAAAAAAAGTCAGAATTGATATCCTGTTTATAAAAGTGACAAGTTAGAGGCATATTTTAGAATCCAACTGCTTATTTCCCTCTGATCTGTTTCTGACTGAAGCCCATTGCTAGTTCCTTCTTATCTGCCATCAGAAAGGAGGGGAGGGCACTTTCTGGTGTCCACTCAATCTGCTTCTCTAGTTCACCAGCTCCAGAAAAAGAATCATTTCAGCAAGAATCTATCAAACCTTTCAAACCAGCTTCTATCTAAATACATTAATTCTTATAGCATCATATACTATGGTCTTATAATGTGGTAATAGGCTGAGTAGCTACTGGAAAATCTCCTAATAAGAAAATGATATGGATGAAAATCGTTTTAAAAGCACATTTGGGAAACCAGGCCTCTAACAATAATGATGCATTAAATGTAATGTGGCCTAGGCAACCTGCTATAGTTTGATCACAATCAGGTTTGCTTAACTTAAAAAAGGTTGTTTCTTTTTTATTTTTTAATTTATTTTTTTGTATTTTTCCAAAGTTAGAAGCGGGAGGCAATCAGACTCCTGCTTGCGTGACTGGGATACACCCGGCATGCCCACCAGGGGGCGATGCTCTGCCCATCTGGTTATTGCTCCATTGTGGCCGGAGCCATTCTAGCATCTGAGGCGGAGGTCATGGAGCCATTCTCAGTACCCGGGCCAACTTTGCTCCAGTGGAGCCTTGGCTGTGGGAGGGGAAGAGAGAGATAGAGAGGAAGGAGAGGGGGAGGGGTGGAGAAGCAGATGGGTGCTTCTCCTGTGTGCCCTGCCTGGGAATTGAACCCAGGACTTCCACATGCTGGGCCAACACACTACCACTGAGCCAACTGGCCAGGGCCAAAAAAGGTTTGTTTTCTTAAGAAATAATAAACAATATTGGTTCACTTTTTTCAAAATAAAATGTTTTTCTGTTTATCTTTCTTCAAAACTAGTGGAATTAGCATTAGAGAATTGAATGTCAAATCTGTTTACTGTTTTATTTCTTATTACTATTTAAGCAATATTGTATTGACCCCATAAATCATCAATGCCAGGCCAGGAATAACTTTGAAAAAAGGACACAGTGCCCATGGAGTCATTTGGCCATGAAGAAACAGCCTTGTAGCTAGGAAGCAGTAGGGGGACAGGCTGGAAGCAATTACAACAGCAGTGGCAGTAGGAACAATGTAATTAGCAGCTGAGTCAAGGGCAATAATTTGCAGACATTATGACAATGAAAAGTTGGTATCTCAGAGAACTTCCTACTCCTTTACCCTCCAAATCCTGTTAACTGCCTTATACTCAGATCAAGGCAGGTGTGACAAATAGAACTGTGTACTGGAGCCTTTAGGAGAATTAATTGTTATGCTGAGGTCATCCTTACAGCTCATTTCAGAATATTTACATCTATGGTTATGACAGTATATGTGAGAACAAGTGCTTCTTTGGTACCAAAAGGAGGTACAGGAGAGGTCACACTCACCCAAGTATAGCTGGTGAGCAATAAAAGTATCATGATCGAGAAATAGATGATGTCTAACCTAGATGAATCAGCAGTCAACCCATAGGACATTTATCAGTATATACTAAAGACAGTAGTTTTCAAAGAGTGTCCTCCAAATAAAGTGTCAACACCATGTGGGAACTTTTTAAAATTGCAGACTCTTTTTTCCCACTCAGACCTCCTGAATCAGACACTTTGGGGAAGGGGCTCAACACTCTGTATTTTTATCAAGCCTTCCAGGTGATTCTGATGCACAGTAAAGTCTGTGAAGCACTGTGCTAAAATCTTTTAAAAGATGTGAGAGTCAATTCACAGATTAGACATTAGGCATTGCTCAGGAAGGAGTGGAATATAATAGCAGCAGTGATCCTTAGAAAGGAATCAAGATAGGATCTCAGTCTCACCCCACTCTCCCCCTGAAAAATCCAATCATTGTGTAGGAAAAAATTAATACAGAAAAATGCATAGTTAATGAAAACAATATACTGAGTCAAATAAATTTTTTTTTTGCTTCAAATAGAAATATATAAACTTCAACAAGCTCGACTCCTTATAGTTTCTCATCTCTAACTTAGTGTGATAATAATGATTACAGCCCAGTAGAGCTACTGTGAAAATTAAGTGAATTAGGGACCACACTCAGAATATGCCTGTCACATAGTAAGGATAGAACAGATGTTAAATCACATTATGATTTTTATGTTATTAAAACTGTAATATATTTTGGGATTTCCGAATTATTTTTAAAAGATTAAAAACATGGCTCTCAGACAATATAAAATCAACATATGTCAAATTTAAAAAAATTTTAAATTGTAGTCCTCCAGCCCACTGGGAACTACCAGTGTCGCCTGGAAAAAACCTACTTAAGACACAAACTAATGTCAAGAGGAAGAGGGGGAGGCCTGACAAGGGAGGCAGAGAGGGCCTCCTGAATCTCCTTCTCCCTCAGCTCTTATTGATCAGAAGCAGAACAGAGGTAAATAAAACAGGATCACAGGGGAGGATGGCCAGGTGACAAGGGGGATAGAAGGACTAATGGCCATTTTGCTGACATGGAGAAAGCGCTAATTTGGTCAGTACATTCTTTTCTTTTGCTAATTAACAAGCACAAAAGAAGGGGCTATCTAAAACCTCTAGGCTAATTTCCTAAAGCCCCTTCACATGCATTCCTTTGTGTCTGCACATAGGTCACTCACTCACACAGCTTCTTGGTGTTTGCATCCAAGAAACATTCACTCGGGGCTTTTAACTAAAGGTCCCCAATCCAATCATAAAGGGTTCATGGTTAGTTGGGTGATTTCCTACAATTAATTAATGAAGTAATTAGTAACTTGTTGAAACTGTGTTCAAAGGAGATTTTGAAAGACAGTGTTTATATAATCTGTCAAGAATGCTGAAATATTTCTAATAGATGTAAAACTGGATAATATTCTACATAGCAATACATTGTATTTAGAGTGATATATGTATTTTTTATCATACTAAAACCAATACATTTCTCCTGGACAACATTAATATTTATTATTATAGACATGAATCATTTGTATTACTCACAGATACAGATCATTTGAATTGATACCAATTTTCTATCTACTGGATGACCTCTAGCCCTACAAAATTATAAAAAAAACTAAGTCAATAGAAAGTTAAAGATGCACCCAGCACTACTCTTTAAAAAGAAGCAGTAGTTGATTTTACTTTCTTTTGGTTCTGGAATAATTTTCTTGATGAATGTTTCACAAGAAGTAGTGTAAAAGCCAGGTTATTGCAACTGATTTAGAGGAACAAAGGATGACCAGAAGCAAAGATGGCCTGGCTAGTGCTAATGAACCGGGAGCTTTATGAGCCTGAGAGTGGTTAAAAAAACTAAAAACTACAGAGACTTGTTGCTAGAGCATCTGAATGGACATTAGAGCATTTAAGGATTTATATATTATGAAAGAAGAGAAATTCTTTCTTGATTTGAAAATATTTTCATTATGACCAATCAACAGAAACCAACTGGAACATTATCCTTGGCTGTATTAAAACATTTGTTCAAACTAAAAGTGTACCAAAGGTATAAAATAAATAAGGATTTTATTGTGATGTCTCTTGTAGTATAATATTCACTGTGTTTTCTGTGTTTTTCTGTAATGCAACTGAAATTAGCAAATTTGAGATAAACAGACCTCAGTAAGAGTCTTTAAATTCTAACTACATAAAGTGTAGGTGCTGCCTAAGGACAGTATAATAAGTAAACAGTACGGTCTGCTTTGGACAATGATCTTAACATGCCATATATAAAAGGATTAGATTGATGATTCTTATATGTCAAAGACCTAGCTAAAAAAAATAAAGAGATCAACAGTAATTTGCCTATTTAAAAATCCTGCATCATTATAGGAATGTTGTATCAGATTTCTTTTTCCTCAAAAGTATTTTGTAGGAACAACAGTTCTTAGGGAAAAAGTATAGAAAAAATTTGGTTTCTTTCTTTTTTTTTATATTATAATTTTATTTTTTAATGGGGCGCCATCAATAAATCAGGTTACATATATTCAAAGATCAAGTCCAGGTTATCTTGTCTTTCAATTATGTTGCATACCCATCACCCAAAGTCAGATTGTCCTCTGTCACCTTCTATCTAGTTTTCTTTGTGCCCCTCCCCCTTTCCCTCTCCCTTTCCCCCCTCCCCCCCCCCGTAACCACCACACTCTTATCAGTGTCTCTTAGTTTCACTTTTATGTCCCACCTACGTATGGAATAATGCAGTTCCTGGTTTTTTCTGATTTACTTATTTCACTTCGTATAATGTTATCAAGATCCCACCATTTTGCTGTAAATGATCCGATGTCATCATTTCTTATGGCTGAGTAGTATTCCATAGTGTACATGTGCCACATCTTCTTTATCCAGTCATCTATTGACGGGCTTTTTGGTTGTTTCCATGTCCTGGCCACTGTGAACAATGCTGCAATGAACATGGGGCTGCATGTGTCTTTACGTATCAATGTTTCTGAGTTTTGGGGGTATATACCCAGTAGAGGGATTGTTGGTCATAAGGTAGTTCTATTTTCAGTTTTTTGAGGAACCACCATACTTTCTTCCAAAATGGTTGTACTACTTTACATTCCCACCAACAGTGTATGAGGGTTCCTTTTTCTCCACAGCCTCTCCAACATTTGCTACTACCTGTCTTGTTAATAATAGCTAATCTAACAGGTGTGAGGTGATATCTCATTGCAGTTTTGATTTGCATTTCTCTAATAACTAAAGAAGATGAGCATCTTTTCATATATCTGTTGGCCATTTGTACTTCCTCCTGGGAGAAGTGTCTTTTCATGTCCTCTTCCCATTTTTTTATTGGATTGTTTGTTTGTTTGTTGTTGAGTTTTATGAGTTCTTCGTATATTTTGGATATTAGGCCCTTATCTGAGCTGTTGTTTGAAAATATCATTTCCCATTTAGTTGGCTTTCTGTTTATTTTGTTGTCAGTTTCTCTTGCTGAGCAAAAACTTCTTAGTCTGATGTAGTCCCATTCATTAATTTTTGCCTTCACTTCTCTTGCCATTGGAGTCAAATTCATAAAATGCTCTTTAAAACCCAGGTCCATGAGTTGAGTACCTATGTCTTCTTCTATGTACTTTATTGTTTCAGGTCTTATGTTTAGATCTTTGATCCATTTTGAGTTAATTTTTGTACAGGGGGACAAACTGTAGTCCAGTTTCATTCTTTTGCATGTGGCTTTCCAGTTTTCCCAGCACCATTTATTGAAGAGGCTTTTTTTTCTCCATTGTATGTTCTTGGCCCCTTTATCAAAAATTATTTGACTATATATATGTGGTTTTATTTCTGGACTTTCTATTGTGTTCCATTGGTCTGAGTGTCTATTTTTCTGCCAATACCATGCTGTTTTGATTGTCGTGGCCCTATAATATAGTTTGAAGTCAGGTATTGTAATACCCCCAGCTTCATTCTTTTTCTTTAGGATTGCTTTGGCTATTCAGGGTTTTTTATAGTTCCACATAAATCTGATGATTTTTTGCTCTATTTCTTTAAAAAATGTCATTGGAAGTTTGATGGGAATTGCATTAAATTTGTATATTGCTTTGGGTAATATAGCCATCTTGATTATATTTATTCTTCCTAACCAAGAACAAGGAATATTCTTCCATCTCATTATATCTTTCTTGATTTCTCTTAACAATGGTTTATAGTTTTCATTATATAAGTCCTTTACATTCTTTGTTATGTTTATTCCTAAGTATTTTATTTTTTTTTGTTGCAATTGCGAAGGGGATTATTCTTTTTAGTTCGTTCTCAGTTGTTTCATTGTTGGCATATAGAAAGGCTATTGACTTCTGTATGTTAATTTTGTATCCTGCGACCTTACTGTATTGGCTTATTGTTTCTAGTAGTCTTTTTGTGGATTCTTTGGGGTTTTTGATGTATAGGATCATATCATCTGCAAAAAGTGATACCTTTACTTCTTCTTTTCTGATATGGATGCCTTTTATTTCTTTGTCTTGTCTGATTGCTCTGGCTAGAACCTCTAGTACCACATTAAATAAGAGTGGAGAGAGTGGACAACCCTGTCTTGTTTCTGATTTAAGGGGGAAAGCCTTCAGTTTAGTGCCATTTAATATGATGTTAGCTGATGGTTTATCATAGATGGCCTTTATCATGTTGAGATATTTTCCTTCTATACCCATTTTGTTGAGAGTCTTAAACATAAAATTGTGTTGTATTTTATTGAAAGCCTTTTCTGCGTCTATTGATAAGATCATGTGGTTTTTGTTCTTTGTTTTGTTGTTATGGTGTATTACGTTAAACATTTTACGTATGTTGAACCATCCTTGAGATTCTGGGATGAATCCCACTTGATCATGATGTATTATTTTTTTAATTTGTTGTTGTATTCGATTTGCTAGTATTTTGTTTAGTATTTTAGCATCTGTATTCAATAGAGATATTGGTCTGTAGTTTTCTTTTTTTGTGCCATCCTTGCCTGGTTTTGGTATGAGGGTTATGTTGGCCTCATAAAATGTGTTTGGAAGTATTGCTTCTTCTTCAATTTTTTGAAAGACTTTGAGTACAATAGGAACCAAGTCTTCTTTGAATGTTTGATAAAATTCGCTGGTATAGCCGTCAGGGCCTGGACTTTTATTTTTGGGGAGGTTTTTAATGTTTTTTTCTATTTCTTCCCTACTAATAGGTCTGTTTAGGCTTTCTGCTTCTTCTTGACTCAGTCTAGGAAGGTTGTATTGTTCTAGGAATTTATCCATTTCTTCTAGATTGTTGAATCTAGTGGCATACAGTTTTTCATAGTATTGTACAATAATTCTTTGTATATCTACGGTGTCCGTGGTGATTTCTCCTCTTTCATTTTGTATTTTGTTTATATGAGTTCTTTCTCTTTTTTCCTTGGTAAGTCTTGCCAAGGGTTTATTAATTTTGTTGATCTTTTCAAAGAACCAGCTCTTTGTTCTATTAATTTTTTCTATAGTTTTTCTGTTCTCTATTTCATTTATTTCTGCTCTGATTTTTATTATCTCCTTTCTTCAGCTGGTTTTGGGTTTTCTTTGTTCTTCTTTTTCTAGTTCCTTAAGGTGGGAAGTTAAGTGGTTCACTTGGGCTCTCTCTTGTTTGTTCATATATGCCTGAAGTGATATGAACTTCCCTCTTATCACTGCTTTTGCTGCATCCCATAGATTCTGATATGTCATATTGTCATTTTCACTAGTCTGTATATATCTTTTGATCTCTGTACTTATTTCTTCTTTGACCCATTCATTTTTTAAAAGTATGTTGTTTAGTTTCCACATTTTTGTGGGATTTTTTTCCTCCTTTTTGCAGTTGAATTCTAGTTTCAAGGCTTTATGATCAGAAAATATGCTTGGTACAACTTCGATTTTTCTGAATTTGCTGATGTTGTTTTTGTGGCCCAACATATGGTCAATTCTTGAGAATGATCCATGTACACTGGAGAAAAATGTATATTCAGTCACTTTGGGATGAAATGTCCTGTAGATGACTATCATATCCAGGTGCTCTAGTGTTTCATTTAAGGCCACTATATCTTTGTTGATTCTCTGTTTGGATGATCGATCTAGAGCCATCAGCAGTGTATTGAGGTCTCCAAGTATGATTGTATTTTTGTCAGTTTTTGTTTTAAGGTCAATAAGTAGCTGTCTTATATATTTTGGTACTCCTTGGTTTGGTGCATATATATTAAGAATTTTTATGTCTTCTTGATTCAGTGTCCCCTTAGCCATTATGAAATGGCCATTTTTGTCTCTGAATACTTTTGTTGTCTTGTAGTCAGCATTATCAGATATGAGTATTGCTATGCCTGCTTTTTTTTGGATGTTATTTGCTTGGAGTATTGTTTTCTAGCCTTTCACTTTGAATTTGTTTTTATCCTTGTTACTTAGATGAGTTTACTGTAGGCAGCATACAGTTGGATTTTCTTTTTTAATCCATTCTGCTACTCTGTGTCTTTTTATTGGTGAGTTTAATTTATTTACTTTTAGTGTAATTATTATTATTATTATTATTTTTTGCATTTTTCTGAAGCTGGAAACAGGGAGAGACAGTCAGACAGACTCCCGCATGCACCTGACCGGGATCTACCTGGCACGCCCACCATGAGGCGATGCTTTGCCCACCAGGGGGCGATGCTCTGCCCATCCTGGGCGTCGCCATGTTGTGACCATCCTGGGCGTCGCCATGTTGCAACCAGAGCCACTCTAGCGCCTGGGGCAGAAGCCAAGGAGCCATCCCCATCGCCCGGGCCATCTTTGCTCCAATGGAGCCTTGGCTGCGGGAGCGGAAGAGAGAGACAGAAAGGAAGGTGCGGCGGAGGGGTGGAGAAGCAAATGGGCACTTCTCCTATGTGCCCTGGCCGGGAATCAAACCCGGGTCCTCTGCACGCTAGGCCGACGCTCTACCGCTGAGCCAACCGGCCAGGGCTACATTTAGTGTAATTATTGACACTTGTGAGTTCCCTATTGCCATTTTATAGATTGCTTTCTGTTAGTTTTGTCTCTTGTTTGATCCTTGTCTTTCGTTTTTCTATCTTTTGTTTTTATTTGGTTGTATTCCATACATTTTTCCACTGTTGCTTTTTTATCTCATGTGCTTCTGTGGTGGTTTTTTCAATGGTGGTTACCTTTAAGTAATGAAAAGGGTTCCTACCCTGTTCATTGTAGCACACTATTTTGTGAGTACTTTTGCACTCCATCGTCCTTTGCTACTGTTAATCTCCATCCTCTCCTCCCTTTCTTTTTATTGTTGTCACAGTTTAAATTTGGTTTTATTGTGTTCTTCTTGGAGCTTTTACTTGTGGCTTTATTTTTTTTTGTTGTTCTTTGTATCTGATTGGAGAACCCCCTTTAGTAATTCCTGGAGTGGGGTTTTTCTGATGATAAATTCCCTCATCTTTAGCCAATTTTTCGCTCGATCATACCTTTGGGTGTATTGCGAAACATCTGGAGGCTCCAAGGATAGGTTTTTCTGTTTCTGGTTGAAGATCTTGTTGAGTTTTGAGGGAGATTTATCGGTATCGCTTCCTACCCCACCATTACTCTGACGTCCTCTTTTTTTTTTGATGTGTTTCTTTTCTCCTTTTCTGTTAGAGTGGGATAACAGGTGATGGTAAGATATGGTACTTTTGGTTTTTTCTTAACTTTATTGGATTCATTAATTTGCAGGAATGTAAATTAAACATATTTAGCAAATGTTTATTGTGCAACTTTAATAAGGCTATTGTAAAGCCAGTAGCCGTGGCCACCACCACAGCCACCTGTCTTGTGCAGATTCGCATTTGATTTGTACAGAGAGTAATGAAAAAATGGAGCCAAGAACTGGTGAGCCATTAGCTTTAATCCTTCCTTGCACCCGGTGGGCAAGAAATACACACATTGGGAAAACACTTCCCTTTCCATTCAGGGCTCTCAAAGCCACTGACTCATCCGAGTATTCCTAGAATCAAAGGTTTCTAGCTCACCAGCCTTATTCACCTCTGTTCTTCATGTTCTTCTCTCTGCACAAATTCTGCATAAACTGGCTTCTCCTTCAGCACTCTGCCATCTTGTCTGCCTCTGTTCTGCAATGCTGATGGCAGGATCTGAGTGAGACAGCCCCTGCCTCATTTTATAGTGTAGAAATTAAAGCCTTTAAGCCAATATACAAAGAAGGAAGTCTCTGATACAAAGCCACTCATCTGAGGCATAAATGGGATTCCTCATAAGGGTGCACCACACCAAATCATGCAACAGTCAAGGGTGTGTGGAAAAGTTCAGTTTTGAGATCTTAGTATTAAGGGGTGGGAAAGGCTTAGACTTAAAACCAAACCTTAGGCCATATGGACCTTGCCAGCCTATAGCCTGTTTCCCACACTCAATGCAAACATATATATCATATTTACAAACTTATTTGACTAACAGCTATGCACTAAAGATAAGTATGACACTATTTCTCCAGTAAATTGGCCATATTATTTGGGAATGAACTAAATATTACTTCAAATAAAGAGAGTAGATGTGTAATAAAATCAGTAATAGTCTAACTGAGCAATGGCATTGAAGCAGGAATATTTTGACGAATTCGAAAACATGGGGAGAGATAGGTCTAGAGAATAGAGGAAACAAAATATTGAAAATTAAGGGACAGAAACTGGCTAAAGAGGAGTATAAAGTATTATATTATAAAAAGATTTATTCATATGGAAGAATAGGATGAGCATTGAATGATGATAGGATATAAGCAAGTGTGATGAGAAGATATTCTCGGCAATAAAAAACCTGGCATATGTATATAGATAGAAACCTTAAAGTACTACATAAGGAACAGAGTGCATACAGAGAAATGGCATAATAATGATACCACTTGTCATGTTGTATCCAACTTTCCAATGTTATTTTGTTTAATTTTTACAATAGCCTACTGTGTGATATTATAATGATTATTTTTGAATTAGTTAAGTAAACTGGCTAACTTAAAATAGTTAATGAGGAGTCAGACTTATATTCTTCATCTATTCTGTCTGATTGGCCACATTTCAGGCATTTGGAAAGTTACAGGTGTGAAAATTTCATGATTTGACTCTAGATGATTGGAAATGGAGTATACAGGAAAAAGTGTAGTCAAATATATGCCAATGTTTTATGCCTGAGTGATTTGGAAAATGGTGGCAGCATAAATGAAAATAATGGTCAATCAAGGAATAGTAATCAGATGTACTAGTAGGCCTATAACAAATTATTATTATTATTTTCTTTTTTTAGTGACAGAGGGAGAAACAGAGAGAGGGACAGATAGGGAGAGACAGACAGGAAGAGAGAGAGATGAGAAGCATCAATTCTTTGTCGGCACTTTAGTTCATTGATTGCTTTTTCATATGTGCCTTAATGGGGAGGGGTACAGCAGAGTGAATGACCCCTTGCTCAAGCCAGCAACCTTGGGCTCAAGCTGATGAGCCTTGCTCAAACCAGATGAGCCCGCGCTCAAGCCAGTGAACTCGGGGTTTCAATCCTGGTTCCTCCATGTCCGAGTCCGATGCTCTATCCACTGTGCTACCACCTGGTGAGGCCTACAGAAAATTATTATATCAAATAAAAATGGACACTTGTTCAGGAATTCTAGAGAAATCTAAGCTTACTATAAAAAGGACAAGAATAAGAAGAGAATAAAGTCTAGGCAAACACCAATGTTAAAATGGAAAGAAGAGGAGCCGATAGAAAAAGATTAGCCAGGATGAAGGAGAGCGAAGGGAGCCTGTGCTTCTGCATTAGAATGAAATGGTAACAAGAACACCAAGAAGTGAAGGCGGAATATTCAGTACTGAAAGGGTAATGAATTTGTCAATTGCAATACTCAGGGTGCCTCTTAAAACTAACTAGCTAGAGCTGTAAGGTGAAAATCGAAGCCAAATGGAAAGAGGAATAGGAGTGACTGGTTGGTAGACAAATGGATGCCAGGGTGTGGATGAAAAATGTTAGAACTTAGTTCCATTACATGTCTGAAGATAATGGTCACAATTTTAGTAGGTAAGAAAGATTGAAGTGTAAATCCTATACTATTCAAACATTTATATAATAAAAGCTGCAAGTGAATTGAAGACCTAATCAACATATCTACCTAATGCAAAAAAACAAACATAAAGAGGCAGCCAAAATGGGGAGAGAAAGAAATGACCCAAATGAAAAGAACAGGAGAAATCTCCAGAAAAACTACTAAATGAAGTGGGGGCAAGCAATTTATCAGATATGCAGTTCAAGAAAATGATTGTAAATATTGTCTAGGAACTTAGTGACAACTTCAACATTGTGAAAAAAGACAGAGAAACTATTAAAAAGTAGTCATAAATGAACAATACAATACTTGAAATGAAAAGTACACAAAGGAATAAACAGTAGTAGTTAGAATGAAGCAAAAAAGCAAATCAGTGATTTGGAAGTCAAAGTAGTAGATAACACCCAATCAGAGCAGCAAAAAAAGAAAAAAGAATTTAAAAAATGATAATACTTTAAGGGGCTTTGGGACACTATGATGCCTAACAACATCTGCATCATAGTGGTGCCAGAGGAGAGAGAGAACAAGGAGTCGAGTACCTATCTGAAGAAACGACTGAAAACTTTCCTAACCCTGGTGAAGGAAAAGGACACTCAAGGCCAAGACATGCAGAGGTACCCAGACAATGAGCCCAAAGAGGCCCACACAAAGACATCGTAATTAAAATGGCAGGGGTTAGAGACAAAGTCTTAAAGGCAAGAGAAAGATAGTTACCGGAGTGCCCTTAAGACTGTGAGCTGATCTCTCAACAGAAACATTTTAGACCAGAAGGGATTACCATGAAATATTAAAAATAATGAAAAGCAAATATCTACAACCAAGACTATTTGCCCATTAAAGCTATCATTTAAATTTTAAGGAGAAATTAAGAGCTTCTCGGATGAGAAAAAGCTAAAAGCATTTATTATACCAAAACAGTATGATATGAAATGTTAAATGATCTTCTTTAAGAAGAAAAAGAAGAAAAAACAAAACAGAGGGATAGAGTTACAAAGAATAAAATAACAATATATACATATCTATCAATAATCACTTTATAGCTTATTTGCTTCAGTCAATAGACCTAGGGTAGCTGAATGGATAAAAACAAGACTTATATTTATGCTGTCTACAAGAGACCTGCCTCAGAAAAAAAGATACATACAGACTAAAAGTAAAGGGATGAAAGAAGATAGTTCATGAAAATGAAAAAAAAAAAAAAAAAAAGCCAGGGTAGCAATACTTATATCAGACAAAAAGTTTTTTTTTTTAAGTGAGAGAAGGGGAGATAGAGAAAAAATCTCCCTCATGCACCACAACTGGGGTCCACCCAGCAACCCCCTAGGGCTGATCCTCAAATCCACTGAGCTACCCCAGCGCTTGTGGCTGGCGCTCAAACCAATCGAGCCACTAGCACAAGAGGGAAAGGAAGAAGGGGGAGAGGAAGAGGAAGAAAAGCAGGTGGTTGCTTCTCATGTGTGCCCTGACCAGGAATAGAACCTGGGACCTCTGCACACTGAGTTGATGCTCTGTCCACTGAGACCAACTGGCCAGGGCCTACAAAAAGATTTTAAAGAAAGGCTACAGTAAGAAACAAAAAAAGGCACTGCATGATGATAAAGAGAGCACTCCCAACAAGAGCATATAATCCTTGTAAACATTTATGCACCCAATTTAGGAGCACCTACATATATAAAGCAAATCTTCATGGGCATGAAGAGAGAGCTTGACAGGAATATAGTCACGGTGTGGTGATTTTAATACCCCATTGACATGAATGGATAAACTTTCTGACAGAAAATCAACAAGGAAACAGCGACCTTAAATGACACACAGACCAGAGGAATGTGATTGATATGTTCGGAGTCTCCCATCCCAAAGCAGCAGAATATACATTCTTTTCAAATACATATGGAACATTTTCTACAATAGACCACATGTTAAGATACAGAACAAGTCTCAATGAATTTAAGAAGATTGAAATCATATCAAGCATCTTTTCTGACCACATGGAATAACACTAGAAATAAATCAAAATAGTTTTTCTGGTATATCTCCTCAGGTAAGGGAAACAATGGAAAAAATAAATGGGACATCAAACTAAAGAGTTTTTGCACAACAAAGACAACCATCAATGAAAGAAAAGACAACCCACTGAATGCAAGAACATATTCACCAATGATACATCTGACAAGGGGCTAATATCTAAAATTTATAAAGACCTTATACAACTCAACACCAAGAAAACAATTCAATGAAAAAATGGGCTAAGGACCTGAATAAACACTTCACCAAAGAGAATATACAGATGGCCAACAGACATATGAAAAGATGCTCAGTGTCACTAATCATCAGATATGTGCAAATTAAAATCACAATGAGATATCACCTCACACCTGTGAGAATGGCTATCATCAACAAATCAACAAATAACAAGCGTTAGTGAGGATGTGGAGAAAAGGTAACCCTAATGCACTGTTGGTAGGAATGCACATTGATGCATCCATTGTGGAAAACAGTGTGGAGAGTCCTCAAAAAGTTAATAATAGAACTGCTTTATGACCCAGCAATCTCATTTTTGGGATACTATCCAAAGAAATCCAAAACACTAATTCAAAAGAATATATGCACTTCCCATGTTTATTGTGGTGTTATTTACAATAGCTAAGATTTGAAAACAACCCAACTATGTCTGTCGGTAGATAAGTGGATAAAACAGCTGTGGTACATTTATAGAAAGGAATACTACTTGGCCATAGAAAAGAAGGGAATTTTTACTTTTGTGACAGCATGGATGGACCTGGAGAGTACTGTGCCATGAGAAATAATTTAGTCAGAGATAGACACATCCCATTTAATTTCACTTACATGGGAAATTTAATGAACAAAAGAAACTAACAAACGTAATAGAAACAGGGAGGACGGTGGGGAGTGGGTGAAACAGAGTGACACACAAGCTTAGCCCTGAATGGGTGCGAGTAAAGTAAAAGCAATTATTGAAAAGATTATATAAAATATCATCTTCAGCCTACTTAATGTTAATTAGTGGTTATCTTTGTTTAGGGACTTATGTTTTTATTGTGAGTCAGAAATTAGGGCAGAATGTGTGTAGGGTTGTGTGTGGGGTGGGGGGAGAGGGATAGACAGAGAAAGAGAGAGCATGGAGAGGGGAGCAGAGAGTGATGGGGGGAGAAAGGGTGATTGCCTGGAGTCTCATTTCTTGGTGTAGCCTTTTACTCCTTATCTAATTGTTTGGTGATTCTTAAAAAAGAGAAAACATTATAGGTACATTTAGGATCTGATTTTAAAGAATTTTCAGAATGCCTCTGTATTTGTTCAGACTCCACCTTAAGTTTTCCATTTTTTTTCTCCTAGTAGTATGGTATTTTATCAATGAGGATATGAAATACTCCCCATACAGCATCCAAGATACTAGAAACCCACACGTGAGAATACCATACCTGGAACAAAATTTAAAATGGTAGCTTTTACCTGAATTTAAAAACTTCCAAGATCTTTGCTCTGTAACTGCTTAGAGACTGCTAAGTAAAGGGCCTTTGGATCTTTTCAGTCTGGTAGTAGAAATACACTTTCATAGTCCGAGCCCCAGGCTACTAAGGAAAAAGAGTCCAGTTGCCTGTTTCTAGTAGTGTGGTATGAAACAGAGGTTCAGAGCACGGATATGGCATGCCTGCATTTCTGCTGATTGGAGATTGTTGAATTGGTCTAGTATGAGCTGTAGATTAAATTTACAAAGCACTTTCAGAATTGTTTGCCTCACAGTAGCTCTGCTGTTAGAGAAGTTGCTATTACCTCTACTTTTTGAGTAATTCATTGCAGGTCAGAGGAGCTCAGAGAATCCGCCATGATTCTAGAGGAAGTTAAGGGCAGAGCAGAGAAGAAATTCTTGCAGTGCAGTGTCTTCTGAAGCCTTATGGGGGCCTCAGACAAAAGAAAATTTGTACCCCCATATACACTTATTTAAATATTTTTAAGTGACTATATATATGTAAAGCCTTGTGCTTTACTACCCTGTCAGTTCACACACCACTGTCAATCTTCATAAATCCAGCCATTGTAGGGCCTAGAGGGCCTGAAGGGGCTGTTGCCAGCGGGGACCATGGGCTGACTGGAATGACTACTCCCATTGCATAATAACACCAGTTTGTAAAGCAAATGGACAACCACCACCTGTCTTTAATGTTGTTATATTTATTCATCCTGAGCATTTTTTGCATTAGCTTTGATTTTTGAAGATATTACATGGCTACTGATCATTTCCATGCTCCTTTATTATTTTCCAATTACAGTTTATATTCAGTATTATTTTGTATTAGTTTCAGGTGTGCAGCATAGAGGTTAGACAGTCATATACTTTACAAAGTGGTCTCCTTGATATGTCAAGTACCCACCTGGTACCATACATAGCTATTACAATATTATTGATTCTATTCCTATGTGGTACTGCACATCCTTGTGACTATTTTGTGACTACCAATTTGTTCATGCCCCATTAAATTTGCTCCAAAGTGTGTTCCTTATTTACATCACTCTAATCCCAGCCCTACAGCACACTTTTGTCTCTGTTTTGCTACTCTACAGTGTAAATTGCATAAAAGCAAAAGGACCAATGATACAGAGGCTGAAGATACCAAAGGCTAAGACTCATTTACAGTTGGTTTTAGAAGACAGCTAATACTAGTTCATAGATCATTTCAGGTGTTCTCACTTGATTATACTTTTGCTCATGCTGTTAAATATGTGTTACATATCTTCTTTCCTCTTATTTTGATAAAATCCTAGCATTTTTTGAAGGCACAGATCAAAGGAACATCCTCTGTAGAGCTTTCTCCATATTCCAACATGGTTATCTGTGCCTTTCTGCCGTATACACTGATCTCAGTGTAGACCCCAACTGTTAGGCTAGGCTTATCAAATTGTATTAGAGTTTTAAATGTCACTGTCATTCCACCAATTGTGAGGTTTTTAGAGCTGAACCCAGTTTTTCTTATCTAACTATGTATCTTTTGCACCTAACATGGTGACTGGCCCACAGGCAGTAGGCACTAAATGAGTGATAGAAGGATTAAGATGAGTCAACTCGCAGGAATTAACTAAGGAAGCTTTTCTATCTCCTTAGTTGGATGTACATTTCAGAAAATAAAAAGTTTCCAGAAATAGATATTGAAATTTCAAGATGGAGAAACCGTAAGATTTCCAGGTACCATTGTCTCAACTATCATTAGTATTAAAGTTAGAGAGTTCTTAGTTTAGCTCCATACCCGTAACAATCTAGCACAAGACATATTTATAGGGCGTCCTCAGGTTGTGACAGTCTCGACATATGACATTTTGAGTTTACGATGCTCATTCCCATAAACACTTTTTAAAAATTGAGACATGAGTGTTTCAACTTATACCGTTATGTTGTACTTTTTTTTACACTAATTTTTTTGTCATTTTTTCTATTACTACAGTACAATGTACAGTACAGAATATTTATGTCCTTTTCCTTTTTCTGTGACTTAGTGTGTATTTATGTTCTAGATTATGATTTTTACAGCTGTGTTAGGATAGCTAACTGACTTAGGCTAGGATGTGTTTCAATTTACACCAAAATCTGGGTTATATCACTGTCGTGGGAACAGAGCTGTGTTGTAACCTGAGGACCCCCTGTACTTAGTTTTTGATTGAACTGCTAAAGCTGGGCTCCAAAGAGTATTAAGCTTTTCTTAATCTACCCCCTCACACACACCTAGTAAAGACATTGTTCCTGAAAATGTAATCATTTGTCTTGCTACTCAGGGACACCTTCTTTTGTGCTAAAGCACCGAGGGACTAATATTTAGTACTTTTGCCTAGTAGTCATTTTCAAAATCAAAGACATCCCCTATTCTGTGGCTCTCTAGTTCCCAATCACAATATTACATACTTAGCAGTGTGCAGTGATGGGATTTAGTCAGCACAAGTTCTGCAAAACCGATACCTAATTTTTTGTTGAGTTCGGCAAACCGGTTGTTAAAACGGCACTTGTAATCAGAGTTCTCTCTAAGGTGGGCGCCTGGCAGCCACCCAATGTAGAAATCACAAATTTACATTCCTTACTCTTTTTTAATGTTTATTTGTACAACAGCATATCCTAAGTGCCTCTAGCAATGTTCATTTCATCCATAGGTGAAAAAAATTGATGAAACTATGCTTGTAATATTTATTTATTCATTTCATAAAACTCTATATCTTTAATGAAATTCTATATTTTAATTCTCCTGCATTTGTTACTTTAGTAAACAAACATATAATATAAAGAGAAACAACCAGGAGGTGACAAGCTGTCATTTGTACCAACTTTATGTTATGCCCAAAATTCCCCCAAGATATTATGAGTATTATTTAATATGTTTTCATTAATATTTTATAACACTTTCTTATAACATAATCTAGTTTGCATACCTCTTTTATTGTTCTTATTTAAGTATTAAATGCATGAAATAATAAACTACCTTTTGGTATATCATCTTTTTATACTTAAAATGGTCATTTTTTTGTTCACTAATTTATTCATATATAAATACATTGATTCCAAAAATACATATTGAAACTATATTCCTTAAGGTGTAAATTATAAGTAAACAGGAAGATGTCATGTAATTTAGCATGTGACATCATGATTTTGTGATCTCATCTCCTGTATTTCACCTTCTAGAGATGTATTTTCTGCATAATTCAGATTTTAAATAGAGGTTTCCTCTGATTGATAGATAAAATGGCTACTCAGCTGCCATCCCTAGAACAATGCAGGCCCAAAGGAGGAAGTTGGACTTGAAACATAACATTCTCACCCCCCACTGTAATGCTGCAGTTAATTTGCTTGCTATTCTTTCTTAAAGGATTCCTGGCCTCCCCTTTGAAATGCAACAAGATGTTTATCTTCAGAGCAGGATCTGGGAAGTGACCTTGTGAACAAACATTTAGGAGGAAACTGACCTTAAGTTTAAGAAAGGGGATAGCCAGTCTTGAAGAGGGCTAAATCACAACTTTTAAATCTTTACTTTGTATCCTAAAAAACCAGGGAGTCTGTGAAAGCAATTTCACAGATAATTCCCAGGGGTGCCAGGACCCGCTGTTCCTGGGACACATCTGACCCCTGCTGTCTAAAGATTTACCAAGGACACCAGATAGGACCACACTGATTAGGCCTGTGCTACATCAGAAGAACTCAGAGGAGATGTTTCTGCAGCTGAATCCCCTCTCCCCCCATTAAGTCAGTGATCAAGGCCATAAATCAAGATATGCTAATCTGCCCCTGTCCCTATATCTAATGCTCCCTCCCATAGTTCCGGACTGATACCCTTTGCTGGTCTCAGCCCATGGGCACCCAGGCACTTTAAAATTTTCTTTTTTGGAACACACTAGCCTTGTGTTTTCCGTTCGGCCTAGGTTTCTGTCTCTCGCTAATATGTATTCTAACAAAATTCTAAACACTATTTAAAATGTATTTGTTGGGCAGATAAAATATGTATTATGCTCGCTTTGTTGGAGTGGCGCTGCCCACGTGGAGGCCGTTGCCCAGGTGATATTAATGTGTGTCTCTGTGGGCAGGCAGAATCCTTGTGGCCTGGGGCTTGGTTTTGGGATTAAGCCTTTCCCACCCTTTTTTGATGTGGGGTGGTGCAATCCAATCATGCCTCAGAGAAGTGACTTTGTATTAGAGACTTCTCTATTTTGTATATTGGATTAAAGGTTGTGAAGCTACACTATAAAATAGGGGCAGAATAGGAGCTTGCTCTCTTGGTTCCTGGGATGATTAGGATGAGAGAGCAGTGGGAGCAGAGCAGAGAGCAGAGAAAGGCCACGTGGAGTAGGCCAGGAGAAGCAGCCAAGATGGCGGAGTGCTGAGTGAGATGCCAGTTTGTGCAGAGTTTGTATCTGGGATAAGGAAGGAGATGGGGAACTGAGGAGAATAAGGCTGGTGAGCTAGAAACCTTTGATTCTAGGAAACTCGGATAAGTCAGTAGCTTTGTGAGCACTGAATGTGAGTGGGTTTTGGAGCCCAGTGTGTGTTTTTACTTGCCCACCGGGTGCAAGCTAGGATTAAAGACTATGGTGCACCAGTTTGTGGCTCCGTTGTTTCTTTACTGACTGTCCAAATCCAATGCAAACCTGCATGGGCCGGCCTGCTGTGATGGTGACCCTAGCCCTGACTACTGGCTTTACAGTATTATACATAAAAACTTACCATCAATTCTTTGATATTGTAGAATACTTCACTCAGTGTGGACCTCAATAATCTTTTTATTTTTAGGCTTTTGAGTATCAAAAACATTTGTGTAATACACAAAGCAAACAATAAACCACTGATTCACACTACAGTTAAATTTCTCCCTGAAATCAGTATTTAAAAAATATATATCAGTTAATATTTAATATGTACATGGTTGTAAGGTGATTTGTAGACCCTTACTTACAATGGGGTGTAGAAGAATTTAAATATACCCCGACAAAGCATATTTTAAAACTGTCATATATTATAGTTAAATACCAAAGTGCACAAACAATTTCAACAAAATACCAAAATTTGATATTTCAAACTTTTTTTTCCTTTGGTTGTAATAAAATGAATGGTATATGTAAGAATGAGACGGCACTCGAACCCCAGGTGTGCAGGCTTTATTAGAGGAGAAAGACCTGCCGGGGCACTTCTCTGAAAGAAGGGTGCCGAAAACAGACTGAGGTAAAACTTCATAGGGTTGGGGGTAGCCTCGAGCAAGGCTGCGCTGGTATGTTCGGCTTTCTGGAGTACTCCTCTTTGGGGTGATTGACCAGCTTCCTGGAATTCCTTTGTCCCAGGGGCGATTGTCCGGTAATTAAAGGTGGGATCAGGCAGCCAAGGGGAACAGCAGAAGGGCAGTTATAATTCATGTATCTATCATTTCTCAACACTGTGGTTACATATAAAAGAAAGGCAATTATTAATTTATAATATATGGTGAGGGGTGACGAGGAGAAAGAGGAGAAAATTTTGGAAAATTATTGTTTCTTCTGGAGAGAACTCAAGAAAAGAACCTTGCCAAGCCAAGTCCCCCAGCAAGTTAAGGAGGTCATCAATTTCCGTGCTGTGAGGTCTGAACCAGGCGATATCTTCGAAAACCTGAGTGAGGAAGTAGAAAAATTTTGCGAGGTAATTGTAAGAATGAGATGGCACTTGATCACCAGGTGTGCGGGCTTTATTAAAGGAGAAAGACCTGCAAGGGCACGCCTCCAGGAGAAGTGCACCAGTACAAGCTAGGGGAACAAAATTATATGGGGTTGAGAAAAATTTCAAGTATGTGGGTGTTGAATCACAAAGTCCTGGTATGTCTGGAATTCTCCTCCTGGGGGGGGGGGGCTTGCCAGCTTCTTGGAATTCCTCTGTCTCAAGGGCGATAGTCCAGTAAGGGTGAGGTCTTACAGATAAGCGGAACATCAAGAGGGCTGTTTGGAATACACATATCTATCATTTCTCAACTCTGTGGTTACATATAAAAGAATGGCAGTTATTAATTTTATAATATATGGTGAGGGATGATGAGGAGTGTTGGGCAGATAAAATATATTATGCTCACTTTGTTAAAGATGGTGCTGCCCACGTGGAGGCCGTCACCCAGGTGATATTAATGTGTGTTGGGGGCAGGCTGTGGGCAGGCAGGATCCTTGTAGCCTGGGGCTTGGTTTTAGGATTAAGCCTTTCTCACCCTTTTTGATGTAGAGTGGTACAATCCAATCATGCCTCAGATAAGTGACTTTGTAGTAGAGACTTCCCTATTTTGTATATTGGATTAAAGGTTTTGATTTCTACACTATAAAATGGGGGCAGAACTGGAGCTTGTGCTCTTGGTTCCTGAGATTAACATTAGAGGAGAGAGCAGAGAGGAGAGCAGAGAGAGGCCGTGTGGAGGAGGCCAAGAGAAGCAGCCAAGATGGCGGAGTGGTGAGTGAGAAGCTAGTTTGTGCAGGGAGAAGGAAGGGGATGGGGAACAGAGGTGAATAAGTCTGGTGAGCTAGAAATCTTTGATTCTAGGAACCTCGGGTAAGTCAGTAGCTTTGTGAGCACTGAATGTGAGTGGGTTTTGGAGCCCAGTGTGTGTTTTTACTTGCCCACCGGGTGCAAGCTAGGATTAAAGATAATGGGCCATCAGTTTTTGGCTCCGTTGTTTCTTTACCGACTGTCCGAATCCAATGCGAACCTGCATGGGCCAGGCGACTGCTGTGATGGTGGCCCTGGCCACTGGCTTTACAAGGAGAAAGAGGAGAAAAAATTGGAAAATTATTGCTTCTTATGGAGAGAACTCAAGAAGGGAACCTTGCCAAGCCAAGTGCCCCATCCAGTTAAGGAGGTCGTCAATTTCTGTGCTGTGAGGTCTGAACCAGGCGATGTCCTCGAACACCTGAGTGAGGAAGTAAAAAAATCTTGCAAGGTAATAATTGTGAATTGCTTGCTGCGAGTGCCAAGTGGACAGAGTGACATGGTGATTCATGTTCTCCTGTATGAGCTTCATGAGACATGCTGGTCTGGTTCCCTTCAAGTGGGAGGACATGTGGAGATTTTAAGAGACACAAAACCTGTTGGTGTAAGTTTTTTAGAAGGATTGAATATGTGTGGTTAAAAAGGAAGAAGGTTTGGAGAACATTCAGGAGGGAACTTCTCAGGCTGAGGGGCAGCTTCTTTCTGCTGTCATCCCTACCTATTTGATATTTCCCTCGTGAAGTTCCCCTTGGGGTATTGGGGAATAGGAGTGTAGGAGCATTTGATTATAGGTAATCCTAGAGATTTCTTTCATCCAGGCCTGTAGAAACTTGATAATGAAGGGGACAAGCATTAAAATTAGGCACAGAATTAGGATTGGTCCTATAATTGACACTATCATGGAGAACAAGGGGCTTTTCCACCGATGTTCGGAGTAGGGGTCGGTACCGGCCTGACCACTGCGGATTCGTTCCTGAGGTTTTCGGAGAGAGTTGATATTTTCCTTGACCAGGCTAGACTCTTTGATATAATAACAACACTGTTCCTGTAAAAAGAGACAAGTACCGCCCTTCTCTGCTGTTAGTAGATCTAAAGCCCTCTGGTTTTGTAGGGCAACCTGAGCTAGAGAGGTCAGTTGTCTCTGGAAGAAGGCTAGAGAGGTGGCTGAATTATCGAGGGCCTGTTCTAGGTCTGCCTTTAGTTGGTTAGTAGTCCATATACTATGGCCTAAGCCAGCCCCGCCTATCCCTATAGCCACTATAGAGGTGACAAAGGTAAGGCCAAGGAGGACCGGGAGGAAGGCAGCCTGTTTATTCCTGCTTGTTCTCAGCTGTCTTGAAAATTCTTCCTCTCCGTAATATGTTAGCTGTGGTGCAACTATTACCAGGACACAAGGGAGGGGGGAAGAGGTGTTTAAGGTTTTAGAATGGTTCCATTGCACCAGAAATGAGTTCCGTTGGGGCTGGTTAGAGAAGTTTTGATTGGAATAGTTTTATTGCATAACGGGGTAGGCCGATTGGTGTAGCAAATTGAGAAGGTTGAGGTGGGATCTTCTTGGAAGAGGGGAACTCCAGAAAGAGAAAAAGTGTCTGGATTTTTGGTGATGTTGAGTGGATAGGGCAAAGGAACTGCAGTGATGGGAGGCTTGTTTAAAAAGGCACAGAGAAAGCAGTGAGAACTGTTATATACAGAAGTGAGGTTGAGAACTTGGATGCCCTGCTTGATGAGTTCTAGCCATGAGAAAGGTTGAGAGTAGGAACTAGATGCTTGATTTTTAAGTTCATCTTCATAGGTAAGGATAGAATTGGTTAATTCTTCGAGAACCTTGGAGGGTTTTGTTTCCCTTACCCATTTTCGATATATTTTAAGTTTTCTGTCTGGAAGACCAAAGTTTGACAAACAGAGATATATTAAATATGGCTTTACCCACTTATTATCCCAGGGATCCCAGATATCAAAGATCCAAGGATTAGCGGAGGCAGTCAATGAAGAGAGAGACAATCTTTAAAGAACTGACCATCAGTGCACTTATCTTTACAACTGGGTTTAGTTTGGAGATCAGGAATGCAGAGATAAGGTGGGCTGTACAGCTGGGGGTGGGGGGTGGGGGGGTGAAAGTTCTTCCATGGTAAAGTTAAAGATATTCTTTCCTGGCAGCCCTGGAGAGAGCAGTTAGTTTGAGCTAAAAGAAATGTTTCATGTCCATTTGTAGGCTCTTCTTCATCCAAGAAGACCCAGTGGTCTTGTCCCCTTACTATGTGAAGGATAAAAAGATTGAGAAGCATTAAGAGGTGAATGTTATTCATTCTCCTAGTTCTTCAGAGATATGGGAGAGCTTTAGGGTTAAGGGACCTGTAGGGGTTGAAAGATAGGATTTAGGAGGTTTGCTGATATAGGGATTCAGATTTTTATGTTTCGTGAGGGCAGGTTTCAGGGTTGGTGTGTAGGGTTAGGGAGATTTTTCCAATTTTCTGATTGGCGAAGGTCTGCATGCAGTTCTGTAAAAAACTAGTGAACAAACGTAAGAGGCAGGGTCCAAAAGTTAGAAAAATAAAAGGAGATTGAGTGGACCAAGGCAATAGTCAAGACACCCAGTTTATGTGAAACCACTGATTCCATGACTCGGTTTGTTTTTTACGAATTTGCTGGGCTTCAGAGAGAGAAAGAGAGAGAGAGAGAATGGGAATAAGACAGGGCAGTGGCCATTCCCCCTGCCCCTAGACCTTTTTTTTTTTTTTTTTTTTTGAGAGGTGAGAGAGACAGAGAGGGAGACAGAGAGAGAGAAGGGGGGAGGAGCTGGAAGCATCAACTCCCATATGTGCCTTGACCAGGCAAGCCCAGGGTTTTGACCCAGCAACCTCAGCATTTCCAGGTCGATGCTTTATCCACTGCGCCACCACAGGTCAGGCCTAGACCTATTTTTATAGAGATTCCTAAAGCAACAAGAAGAGGGATTACCTGTACAGCTCATTTGGTCCTTAGATCGACAGGTAGTGTGCTAGGAACTGGAAGAGGTTCATGGGGTGGGATTAGGTTGATATTTGGGGTGAGATAGACTAGGGTACAGGTTTCTGTCCAATTAGTAGGGAGATATATATATAAGTGTTGGTCTCATATGAGTAAAAAGCCTTTGATTGGGTGAGGCAGGCTGAGAGGTGAATAGAGAATAGAAAGACAAGGGTTCGGTTTTGCTTCTCTGTTTCTGAGCTCCAGATGGTCAGGAGGAGGAAAGAGTCACCCCAATAAGTGGGGAGAGTAGAGGATTGTTAGCTAGGGTGACTAAACATTCTTTGAAAACCAGTTTTCTGACTGTTCAAATTCTTTTTTCTCGGTACAAATCTCCTACAACTGCACAAACCTTCTATAACTTACATAAACCTTCAACTTTCATAAACTTTCTTATCCAGAAATAACTGGCCTTCATAACAACTTGCTTTTTCCTTTTTCTTTCAAAAGTATTTTCATACCTTGTACCTTCTATTATCAAAACCATACAATTCTTTTCTAGTCAGAACTCTTGATTTAAAAATCTTTAACCTTTAGTGACAGTTAAGTTGACTTTCTTTTACCCTAGTTTCCCTTTTCTCAAAGTTTGATTAAAAGAGTACTTAGTTTTTCATATATTCACCATACATAGACCAACCAGCTTCAGGTTTGTGGTTGGAGTAAGGCATACCGTTTTTCTCTTTTAGCAGCAGTGGGAGTGGTCAGGATCACGGTGCGCGGACCTGTCCACAAAGTCAGTCCTTGGGTGATATAATGCTGGAAGCGCCTCTTGGACAGTCTTTGAACAGTTTGCTGAGTAACCTGTAAATCCTGCAAGTGCTTAGGGAAAGGGTGGTTACATTTTCCATACCTTGCAGTTAGAGTTTAAGTCCTAGTGACCACTGCTTCTGGCTGGAATTAGCAGCAGATCCCAGCCTACAATAGGTATGGGGCATTGAGACAAGAGGAATAAAGGAGATACTATACATTATATAAAATAACAAACTCAGATTGTCAATACCCACAGTAGAGATTTTTGAGGGATTAATAAAACTTAAATATTCAGGCAAGGCATAGTAGATGGCCCTTGTGTTCACAAGAAATGAGATCAGTTTATCTGCTACTTGGAAGAAATACCTTAGGCTCGTGAATGATGTCCTTGGGCATTCAGTGGCAATTCCCAGCATGCTGGGCAAGATTAGGTCACAGGTCGCTGGAGCAGGGCTAGAAGAGACTGAACCCTCCCTCCATGGAGCAAGGGGGCAGCTTATCTTCTTGTGTCCCTCTTTCCACAGCAATGATGTGTCAACCGGTAGGGCCGGGAAGGCTGGCAGGCTTCAGTTCAATGACCTTTCTTTCTCCTCTTGAAGTAGGGCTCTGATAGAATTCTATGAAGCCCTTTTAGGGCGCTGGAGCCAAAAGCTGGTATTTCCTTACTTTTTGGGGGCCTTATTTGCCTTTTCTGTTACTTCCTTGGTCATTATAGACCTTAAAAGCCATGCTCAGAAGATCTCACTGAGGGGCTTGACTAAGAGAGCAAAATTGGGTATTCAGTGTTTAAAGAAGCCTATGAGACCAAGGAAAGAAAGAATTTGATATGCAGTGGTAGGTGGTTGGAGACTGAGTTCGATTTAGGGTGAGGCCTCAGGTGGTGGGGGTTAAGGCAATGCCTAGATAGACTATGGATTGAGAATGAAGTTGAGCCTTAGTAAAGACAGGATATCCCTTCACAGCCTTAAGAAGGGTGGAGGTATGTCTCCTTGAGGCAGGCAGGGAGGGGCTGCATAGGAGTACGTTGCTGGGCTGCATTAGTGTCCAGGTCAATTTAAATAAAGGTAAACAGAAAGTAAGAGTCAGGGTGTAAAGGAATGGTAAAGAAGACATTCTTGAGGTCTACAACCCTGAAGTGAGTGGTGTTTGAGGGAATGTGTGACAATAACTTGTAGAGATTAGGGACTATTGGATGGAGGGGAATAACTTGTAGAGATTAGGGACAATAACTTGTAGAGATTAGGGACTATTGGATGGAGGCGATAGCCTCATTGATTAGATGTAAGGCTTGTATGAGGCGATAGCCCCTGAAGGTTTTCGAACAGGAAGGATGGGGGTATTGCAGGGAGAGTCCATGGGGATGAGTACACCTGGTTTAAGAGGTGGGTAATTATTGGTTTAAGGCCTTGGAAACAGACACAGTTACGCAGTAAACAAAGATTTTATATATAAATTATGAATTAAGGAATTTAAATGAGCGTGCTTTACTTGTTTCAATTCAAATTATACTAGAGATATTTTCTGACAAAGAGACAAGAAGGATTATTTACTCACATAGCTTAATACACAATTCTGCTTTTTAAAGTTTTTCGAGATGGCAGGGAGTTGCCAGCATAGAGGGGAGGAAGAGAGAAAGCACACGGATGGACAGTGTGAACAGCTGTATGGAAAGAAGGAGGGTCAGAATCTGCAGGAGGAGGGGGGGAGGGCATAGCTGTAGTGGAAACTGGTGGGAGGGGTCCAAGAAGAGAGACAGGCACCGCAGCCAGAGCCACAGCTTTCAAGGAGGGAGGAGGGGTTTAAGAACACCGTGGAGAAAGAAGGGGTCCCTGGCCAGCAGGGGAGGAGAAAGAGAGAATGGTATATGCAGGTGAATGAGAAACAGAATCCTGCGAAGGGATGGGGCTTTCTGGAGGGAAAAGACTGGAGCAAAGAGATTTGCAGAGGGACTAGAGGGGGTCCCGAGAGAGGGTTGCCCCGGGGGTCAGGCAGGAGGGGGAGAGAGTTGGGAGTCCGCAGAAAAGGAAAGGTTAGGAGTGGAGGTTTTAGGTGAGGTTTCTTTGGCCAAAAACAGCCTGTGTGTAGAACAGGCAGCACAGAGATTAAGGACAGGAGTGTAGGGAGAAGAGAGGCCTGCACATAAGGAATCTCTGATGCCCTCCCCATCTGGTGGCAGAAATTGTCAAGATCTCTTAGGATATTGTAATGGTAGTAGAAAGGTGCCTAGACTTTCGAGGAAGTCCGTAAGAGCAGGCCGCTTGGAGTAGAAACCTCCCAAACTGTGAACCTCAGAGAGTAGAGTGAGTCCCAAAGGAGTAGAGGAGTAGTTTCTGAGGCCTGAGATTGGGAGGAGCCCTTGTTCCGAGGGGAGTCTTGCTGGACAGTTTGGACTGGGAGGAGCCCACAGTAGAGGAGACTGGTGAGAGAAGGGGGTGTCCCTGCCTTCAGTCACAGTTCTGAGAGGAGAAAATCTCCATAGAAAGAGAGTCTCAGACAGAAGGTTGTCACCCCAAGACCGAGATCTTGGGACGTAGGAGAGGGGCCTGGCTCGGTGCGCCTAGACTTTCGTAGAAGTCCAGTAGAGGAGTAGAGGCAGACCAGTCATAGATTTGGGGTCCGAAGTCAAAACCATCCAGCCTGGAAGGGGTGTTTTTGGAGAGAAATGTGGAGGCCAACTGGGAGAGGGAAGGGAGAAACTCCTTACCTTTCTGATCTGGCTGGGTTCAGGACAGGGTTAGACCGCCTGCCAATCGACCTACAATACACGTCTAAACACAATCGGGGAGTGAGCCCGGACAAGCTGCCGCTTTCCACAACTTCCCTGGTTGTAAATTTGGCCGGCAAGGGGATCATCCAGGCAGTCGGTACCCTGTCCTGGGTTTCAGCACCAGATGTAAGAATGAGGCAGCACTCGAACCCCAGGTGTGCAGGCTTTATTAGAGGAGAAAGACCTGCCGGGGCACTTCTCCAAAAGAAGGGCCCCAAAAACAGACAGAGGTAAAACTATAGGGTTGGGGGTAGCCTCGAGCAAGGGTGTGCTGGTTTGTTCGGCTTCCTGGAGTACTCCTCTTTGGGGTGATTGACCAGCTTCCTGGAATTCCTTTGTCCCAGGGGCGATTGTCTGGTAACCAAGGGTGGGGTCAGGCAGCCAAGCAGAACAGCAAAAGGGCAGTTGTAATTCATGTATTTATCAGTAGAAAACTTAGAAAATACCTGTACATAAAATTATTTAACAAAACAAAACTGCAGAATGATTCATAACTGGTTCCCTTATTATGCAACTACTTTGAACATTATATATTTTCTGTATTCCTCACATTAATTCTGCATATGTTTACAACTTTTATTTATTTATTTTTCATTTGACAAGATTGGTAAAGGTTTTCTATGCATTAAAAACATTTTGTAAACATTTTGATACATAGATTTTATGTCAGTATATGTCAGTTTACTTTGGACACATTAGCTAAGCTTCCAATTTAGCTTTTATATAAATTATACTGCTATAAACAATATTATATATTTTGAACTTTCATTAGGAAAGATTCTTATAAAGTGGGAATAAATTCAATTCATTTATAATATAGCTATTTCATTTTGGAATTCTTTATTTCGACTTATTTCTTAGCAGTTGACATGTATTGTCAAGAAATTTTTCCCCTGAAACTCATAGTTAATATTACCTCATTAATCTATATATTATACATTATACATTATATTTACATAATGTATCTTCCTGTTATCATGTAGAAACTTGGTTGTTTATAGATTGTTTTTTAGTGTCTCTTTTCTCTGAAAATGTGTAAAAATATTTTCTGGTATGTAGTGATACAGAAGAATAATCTTATTTTGTGGCAATAAATGTAATTTGAATTATTATATATCTTCAAGAAAGAGATGATATAATACTTCTAAAATAATGAATATAGTTATATCGCTTTGCATAGATTTTTCATGGAGCTCAGTGGACCCATTGGCATAATCTGGTCTTTTTTTTCCAGTAAAAGCCCCTGTGATTATTACTTCTGTCCCAGTTTTCTGGTTTCTTTCTCTACAATACTTAGAGTTATTGCCTGCCTTGTCATTGAAGATCTTCAATTTCCTTTCTTTGTTCCATTAAACTGCTTCTGATAGAGTTCTCAATTTTTTTTATTGTTTATACTTTTTCTGACATTGAAGTGAAGTTTAATGTTTCCTTTCCTCACCATCTTTATTACCTTATAGAAGATACATTTGTTTCTCTGAATGTCCCCCTCCCACCTCATAAAAATATTTTTAGACATTATATGAACATGCTGAATTGTTTTCTAATTATATTTTCTAATTCTTTAATAAACTATTATTATAGGTTTATTTTTCTTCTCTTTCTTCAGAAAGATTATTACTTTTCTTGTTCTCCTTTAGACTCTCATAGAAGCCAAAGTTTATTTACTAAGGCAGTGGTTCTCAAACTTTTTGAAGTTGGGGCGCATTTAAAATCCTACAAATAACTGTAGGTGCACTATATACAAATTTCTGAGAAATATGTTATAATAATTAAGTCAAATATTAAAGAAAAAATATAAAGTCCAAGTGTGCTTTTATGGTAATTAAATGAAATAAATATGACAAAATTAAATTTATTCTGACATTAGAAAACATTTTTGTTACATTTTTTGTTATACTTTTTAGAATTCCTAAAAAAGGGATTAAAAACTAAGAAAACAACAAAAAAGTTATCTTTATATATAGATAGATACATTCTTAGTAAGATTTAGTAAATTTGGCAGGTCCTGGCACAAATGTGTTAAGTTTTTTCATTCTTGTGTTCATGAGAAACATGAGCTTGATGTGTCCTAGCAATTTCTTCATTGTTTGGGCATATATTTGAAAGGTAAACTTTCATTTCCTCATCAATACATTAAAGAATTCCTCTCTTTTTACTCATAATTGTGTTGAGAGTAGAAAATCCTAATTCACATAAATAGGATGTTGAAAATTGTAGTAAAATATTCAAAGTTTTTTTAGATATTGCCACATACTCTTCTTTTATAGAAATCCAAAAGGCTTCAAGAGACAATTCCTTATGTATAATCATCAATCCATGATCAGTGGATATAGCTGCCAATTCTTATTCTTCTTCTGATAATGTTAAGCCAAAATCACTTGAAAATTTCATGAATAGGTTTTTAATCCAATCTTATTGTTCAGTGTTAAGGGAAGGAAAATGCTATAAATTAAATTCTGCCTGTCAGCCTTCAAGTGCTATTTTTTTTAATTCATTTTAGAGAGGAGAGGGAGAGACAGAGAGAGAGAGAGAGAGAGAGGAGAGACAGAGAGAGAGAAGGGGGGAGGAGCTGGAAGTATCAACTCCCATATGTGCCTTGACCAGGCAAGCCCAGGGTTTCAAACTGGCGACCTCAGCATTTCCAGGTTGACGCTTTATCCACTGCGCCACCACAGGTCAGGCCAAGTGCTATTTTATTTACACTTAATTTTTGCTCACTTCCTGAATCGGATTCTTCAATATCACATTTCTTTTTGCGGAATCTATTCATTTTATTTGGGTGTATTTATCTAAAAATAATATAATGGTGTGTTAATAATAAATATAATAATGAAGTGTTAACAAAAAGAGTGGTATTTCTATAATGAAATGGTATAATAGAGTAACTATATTTATTTTTATATCTGGGCACAGGCTGCGAACCAGCGCAGCTAGTAATTCCAGGTCCTGAGTGGGAATGGTGTGGAATTAAGAAAATACACGGAATTAAGAAATTACAGGGTCAGGAGGGCCCTGTAATTGCTGCTGGCAAGAACAAAGAATGCCCCGAAACTGCATCTTACTTTATTATAGGGCAAAGTGAGGCCATTAGCAAATTTTAACTTTATTCCAAACAAAGGATAGAAGAACCTTGCCTTCAGTGTTGCCGGGGAACATGGGGGGTAGTGTAAACAATCCAGCACCACAGCTTAACAGCCTTTTGCAACCTAATCAGGCAAGTGAAGTGGGGGGTTGGGCAGACTTTCAGTTTACAGCCAATTCCCCACAAATCTGTCCTCCAAAAATCTTTTTTTTTTGTATTTTTCTGAAGTTGGAAACAGGGAGGCAGTCAGACAGACTCCCGCATTCACCCGACCGGAATCCACCCAGCATGCCCACCAGGGGGCGATGGGTGTTACTCTGTTAACAACCAGAACCATTCTAGCACCTGAGGCAGAGGCCATGGAGCCATCCTCAGCACCCGGGCCAACTTTGCTCCAATGGAGCCTTGGCTGCGGGAGGGGAAGAGAGAGACAGAGAGGAAGGAGAGTGGGAGGGGTGGAGAAGCAGATGGGCGCTTCTCCTGTGTGCCCTGGCCAGCAATCGAACCCGGGACTCCTGCACACCAGGCCAACGCTCTACCACTGAGCCAACTGGCCAGGGCCTGTCCCCCAAAAATCTAAACTCCAAAAACCCTGTTGTTTTTTTGGTCTCCAACAGGCACATATTACTCTGGAATACCGTAGGGCGCACCTGGAAATCATTTGGGGCGCACCAGTGTGCCCTGGTGCACACTTTGAGAACCACTGCACTAAGGGAACAGAACCAATTTCCCCCTTGACCCACTATAAGCTGTTCTCATGTGAGAACTACTCATTCCTAACATGGCTTAAGCCAATTAGTAAAGCACATGAATTGCCCTGGGCTCTGCTCTCTGACTTGAGATTGCTAGTTGAATGCTTTCCACAGCCTGAAGGAAAACTGATGGGCAGTTTATTGCCAATCTCCTGTATCTCCATACTTTTCAGCTAAGTCAGCACCCAGCCTCTATTCCTCTCATTACAATCTACCCTATATAGCACTCAGAACAATTTTCTTAATATTTATTTTCTTCATGTCATACATTACATTTGTCTACTCAGAATACTGCAGTGATTTCTCTCACTTAAGGATGACTTTCATATTCATGAACCTGGCTTTCAAGGCCCTCCATTTTATATCTAGTCCGCATCCTCCTTTCACTTCTTCATCCCATACTTCTCCCAAATCTACCATTTATCCGAACAATAATCTTCCTGTGAAGCCAAGATCAAGACACCGTCTTTAACGGTCCAGACCTCTGTATTTGCTTTTTAGCATAAGCTTTTTAAATAAACAGAAGGAAGCTAAGGCAGTTAAAACAGACTATCAAAAAAATAAGCATCCTGCTCCCATCAGCAGCACATATACAAAAGATAAAAAGCCCTGTTCATTCTTTCTGTTTCAACATCCCCATGAGAACTGAGTTCTTACAGCAATTGTAAGCACATTTTTACTCTTGCTTTCTTCCATTGATTCTAATTTCAGGTTTCCATTTCCACACAGATTCCCACCCCCCTTTTCCTCCACCTCTGTGTTTTATTTTATTTTGACATTTCCAGATTTTGGCAGCAGTGCTCATCTTAGTGGGTCCATCTGTTGTTGGGCCTCTGATAGTGGGCGTCCAGCCTGTGCCATGTCCTGTTACAGGAGGAACTCAGAGTTGTGGGAGGAGCGACACCTGCCTCCCGATGTCTGATTCTCTATCCAGACTGTGCACTTTCATGAAAACAAATGGGGAGCTGGTGTGAGAACACTTGCCAAGTTTCTGCATTTTTAAAAAGGAAATAGACATAAGAATGTGCAGCATTTCAAAAATAAAGAGTCTGAGAAGAAAAAGTGCATGGCAGAAAGGTTTTTTTTTAAACCTTGGCCATGACAAAAAAAGCATATGTTCTTATAGGGTAAAGTAGAAGTGTTACATTTTAGGACCTTTGCTAAGAACCTATATTGTTGGAGTATTAGAACCGAACTTTAAACAGGAACTAATTCATAATGTGGTAGAAGATATATGTATCACTGCTAAGGAAATGGAAGGGATAATGACTATGCTTCATTTAACTATTTCCAAATGATGCATTTATGGGTAACATGTTTTTTTCATTTGATCTGGTTTTCACAATAATAAATTTTGAATGACAGTTTGTTACAGATTATTGTCTATTCCATCTATATATATGTCAGTAAGCACTACCTCATTTATAAAAACCCATTGATATTTTATTACTAGATCTGTTTACTTAAGAATATATTTTCTGGGCCTGGCCAGTTAGCTTAGTCAGTTAAGAGAGTCCTCCCGAAACAAGAAGTTTGCAGGTTCAGTCTCCAGTCAGGGCACATATGGGAAGCAACCAACATATGCACTACTGAGTGGAACAACAAATGCTTCCCTTTCTCCCCCTTCTCTCTCCTTTCCTCTCTCTCTCTTTCTAAAAATTAGTAACAATTGCGTCCTGGTCAGGTAACTCGGTTGGTTGGAGTGTTGTCCTGCAGCACGGAGGTTGCGGTTTGATTCCCTGGTCAGGCACATACAGGAGCCACTCGGTGCTTCTGTCCCTCTCTCCGCCTCTTTCAAAAAAGAGTATGTTCTTCTTTCAGAGATAGAGTGTTAGGTTTTATGTATATTGTATGGAAATAAAATAGATGGAACATTGTAGAGAATATGTATATAGGAAAGTAAACAGAAAACTCTATACTCTGAAATAAGAAAATATTTTTTTATTTTTATTTTATTTTATTTATTTTTACTCTTTTTTTTCTTTACCAAGTGAGAGGAGGGGAGATAGGGAGACAGACTCCCACATGCACCACAACTGGGATTCTCCCTGTACCCCTCATCTAGGGCTGATGTTCTGCCCATCTGGGGCCATGCTTGCAACTAAGTTATTTTTAGCACCTGAGGTGAAGGCTCTACTAGCCATCTCAGCACCTTAGGCAAATGCGCTCTAACCAATCAAACCATGACTGAGAGAGAAGAACAAAGAAAGTAAGAGAGTGAGAGAGAGAAGAGGAAGGGAGGGGAGTAGAGAAGAAGATGATTGCTTCTCCTGTGTCCCCTTACTGGGAATTGAACCTGGGGCCTCCACACGCTGGGCTGATGCTCTGCCACTGAGCGAACTGGCCAGGGACAAGATAATATATATTTAAAATAAACATATTTAGTATTGAAGTTAGTTTCCACATGGAAGAGGATGGCTAGACTCCCCCAGAGTGATCTTTTTCTTGATCTAGACCCAGCAATAAAAGCCTAGAAACTTAGTCTTCACAGGAGCTAGACCTGGTGGTGGATTTAGGGGTACTGGTTTATGCTCACCAAGCTCACAGAAGTATTTTGTATAAATTATGGAATGTCAATTACTGAAGTAGCATTTTATATAAAGTTTATTGTCAATAAGTTACTGTGAGAGCATTGCAGTGTAGTGTTTAAGATTAAGGTCTTAGGCATCAGAGTACTGGGACGTGGATCCTGTCTCAGTGGCTTACTGCTGACTATGCGATTTCTAGCAATTACTGTTGCCTCACTGTGCCTCAGTTTCCTCATTTATAAATGAGGATAATAACCTAGAATAGCGCATAGGGTAATTGTGATGGTTTAAAGAGTTAATTCGCATGCCCTGGCCAGTTGACTCAGTGGTAGAGCGTCGGCCTGGCGTGTGGAAGTCCTGGGTTTGATTCCCGGCCAGGGCACACAGGAGAAGCGCCCATCTGCTTCTCTACTCTTCCTCCTCTCCTTTCTCTCTCTCTCTCTCTCTCTCTTCCACTCCCACAGACAAGGCTCCACTGGAGCAAAGTTGGCCCAGGTGCTGAGGATGGCTCCATGGTCTCCACCTTAGGCGCTAGAATGGTTTCAGTTACAATGGAGAAATGCCCCAGATGGGCAGAGCATCACCACCGAGTGGGCATGCCGAGTGGATCCTGGTCAGGCACATGAAGGAGTCTGCCTCTCTGCCTCCTTGCTTCTCACTTCAGGAAAATAATTAATTAATTAATTAAAGAGTTAATTTAGGTAAAGCACTTAGAACAGTGTCTGGCACATAGTAACTTTTATAATTACTGTTACTGTGAGAAACACAGGACAACGGGGACTAGATATTCACATGCTTTTTCTGGCATTTTTTTTTCTCACTCTGGTAGAAGCTAGCTGAGAAGTTGAGCTTCTATTGCAATCCCAAGTTTGCTCTTTTAGGCAGGAAATTAGGACAAAGATGTTAGTTACATAATTTGACTAAAGCATTCAAGAAGAGGTAGCCTGATAGCATGCACAGTGCAGGGAATGGACTAGTCCGTCTGTGAACTGGGGTCTCCCCTTTGGTGCTTGGAGGGACACTGCTCATTTTGTGCCTTGCTGTCCTCTTTTTCTCTCTCTTCCAATATTGAACAGTCGCTCCCCTCTATTCCCTTATGATGCACACCTACTTTTTATATGCATGTTACTTTCAGGAAATACTGATTGGACTGAGAGCTTTACCAAGAATATTATATTTATTGATCTATTATGTATTGACTTTATAGTTAAACTTCAGCAGATGACCTTCCTTATTTCCCACTTCTTGAGGGGGATTTATTTTTATACTCCTGTGTTCTCTATTTAATGACTATATAAGTGTATAATTAATCATTCTTGGCAACTACCAAGTATTTCTGCCGGACTTGACAGTAGGTTAGGCTGGATATGTAACTGGATACCTCCCTGGGCATTGCTTAACCTCTTATTTAGACCACTCCTCTGGCATTTGTTCACTTGCTGACTTCTTATCTATCTCATGTGTGTCACTTGCCTTTTTAGCAAGATCATGAATTTCTTGGTACCCATGTCTTACTTCATAGTGGCAAACATAAAGCTGGATCCAAAATTGATGTTCCATAAATATTTGCTTGTTTTTATGAAACCATGCTTTGTTTCTTCTCACTGGCTTTGCAAGTGCTGGTGGTATAAGATAGTACACTAAGACTTCTAAGAATTGATATACTGTGATGGATACAAGAAAAACACAGAAAAACCCAAAAGCTATGTTTGTGTATTTAAAAACATAATACGAGCCTGACCTGTGGTGGTGCAGTGGATAAAACGACCTGGAACACTGAGGTTGCTGGTTCAAAACCCTGCACATACGGGAAGCAACTATATATATACTATGAGTTGATGCTTCCTGCTGCTTCTCTCTCTCTCTCTCTCTCTCTCTCATTCTTCTCTCAAAAAATCAATAAATAAAAAAATATCTGATACTTTTTTTATAATTTTTTGTAATAATTATTATCATGATATTTCCAAAAACATTGTGTCTTACAGGTATGTTTATTCACAAAGATGCATAATTTTAAATCCATTATAAGACTCTAGGAATGCAATCTCAGAAGTTTCATTTCTAGCTATTATTTCCTTAGGCAGGAAGTTTGGAAAACTTTTTCTTGGATTGAGCTCTGTATTATGAAATCTGGGGCATGGACTACCTTTTATTTAGATTGACCTGTGTGGCATCAAACTTTAGCTTCCACTCTATTCATAAAGGTCATTTACCTGGTGACAAATTGATGAACCTTGTTATAGATATTGTGCAAAGTCTCTTGTGCATGAACTTTTTGTTTTATTCTGATAGTAACCATGAGGGAGTGATAGTAAACCACTTGGATTGAAGAATCTCAGGCAAATGGAGTTTAAAATATTAAACTGCCCATGATCACATGGAGAATACATTTCAGAGCAAATATTTTAACCTGAGTTTTGTTGTTTTAAACTCCAGTAGTTAAGTTTATCTTTAGTAATTTTGTTATGTAATCACATCTTTATATCAGATGTATTCACTTATTACATCTATTTGAAAGACCTGACAGGCTGGCTCAGTGGATAGAGCATTGGATTGGGGTATGAACATCCCAGTCAGGGCACACAAGAGAAGTGACCCACAGCTAGTGCCTTGATTGACTGAGTGTTGGTTCTAGGCATTTTAGGATAGCTTCGTTGATTTGAGCATCAGCCCTAGATGCGGTTGATGGGTGGATCTCAGCTGGGGCATATGCAGGAGTCTAACTCTCTCCCTTCCTCTCACAAAGGAAATGAAAGGGGGCCCTGGCCAGTTGGCTCAGTGGTAGAGCATCAGCCCAGCATGTGGATGTCCCAGGTTTGATTCCTGGCTAATATGCAACCCTCCCCCTCTTTCTCCCCCTCCCTTTCTTCACTTTTTCTTTTTTTCTTCCCCTCTGGCAGCCATGACTCAATTGTAGTGAGTTGGCCCTTGGCACAGAGATTGGCTCCCCAACCTCCATCTCAGGTGCTAAGAAGAGCTCGGTTGCTAAGCATCAAAGCAACACCCCAGATGGGCAGAGCATCACCCCCTAGTGGGCTTGCTGGGTGGATCTTGGTCAGGGCACATGTGGGAGTCTGTCTCTCTGCCTCCCCTCCTCTCACTGAATAAAAAAGAAAAAAGAAAGAAAGCATAAAATATCTATAGTAATTAGTGTAGATTAATTAATGAAGATTGATTCTGTATGTTCTGGTTAGAAATTCCATTTCTTTTAAATTCTTTATGAAAGTGTGATTTTTGAATGTATATAACTAAAATTTCTAGAGCTGGTTTCTTTATTGAGGTGAGAATGTGTTTAAGGCAGTATTAGGTAATAAATGTTCAGGGATGACGTTTAGCCTAATTCTGAAATAAGTGAAGGTTCCTTATCATAAGGAAAATCATGGAAGGTTGAATTTTAATAGATTCTGGACTAGCTTAAACTTCTGAGTTATTTCCACCTTTGCTTTTTGCTTGTCTTTGATTAGGCTATTTGACAGCTTTGCACTGGTAAAAGTTAACTTGTGAAATTTGATAATAATGTAAATAATTCCTGTCCATTGAATCAAAAATTGTTTCCTGTGCATTGCCGTTGATTATCTCACTATTGATAGTGATCACCAGTTTTAGATCTGCTTGTAAATTTATTCCACTATTTTTATTTGACTATGAATATATGCTTTTAAAAAATCTTTTATTTATTGACTTTAGTGAGAGAGGAAGGAGGAGAGAGAGAGACAGAGAGACAGGAATGTTGATCTGTTCCTATATGTACTCTGACCAGGGATTGAACTGGCAACTTTTGTGCTCAGCCCAACACTCTGTCAACTGAGTATCCTGCCAGGGCATGACTATGAATATATGTTACTTTGTTTTTTCTTTTGAACCAATTGAAACATCTATACTGCTCACAAAAATTAGGGGATATTTCAAAATGAATATGAAGTGATAAAATACCCCTAATTTTTGTGAACACAGTATTAATTATCTCATTAATAAGTGAATTAAAATCTTCATTACATGTTCATCTTATAACTGTAAGACCATATTTTTGCTTTGCAGTTTGAAAATTACCTTTTAAGACTATCTTTTTTGTTGCATTTTCTTTTTGCCTCTATCTCACCTTTGTCTAATGATGTAATGATCTTTTTTCTTTTCTTTTTTTTTTTTGGGTATTTTTTCTGAAGTGAGAAGCAGGGAGGCAGAGAGTCAATCTCTCACATGCACCCAATCGGGATCCACCTGGCATGCCCACTAGGGGGCGATGCTCTGCCCATCTGGGGCGTTGCTCCATTGCAACTGGAGTCATTCTAGCACCTGAGGCAGAAGCCATGGAACCATCTTCAGCGCCCAGGCCAACTTTACTCCAATGGAGCTTTGGCTATGGGAGGGGAAGAAAGAGATAGGGGAAGAGAGAGGGTGGAGAAGCAGATGGGCATTTCTCCTGTGTTCCCTGGGTGAGAATCAAACTCAGGACTTCCACATGCCAGTCCAACATTCTACCACTGACCCAGCTGGCCAGGGCCTGTAATAATCTCTTAATCTTAGGATTCTAAGACATATCAAACCAGTTGTCTCTCCCAGCGTTTGTTGAATTCCACATCTTTTAGCAGTTTATAGCTACCAAGAGGCTATTAGGCAATAGAAAGTGATGAAGACCTAAATATTACCAAAGTTTCTTAACTCCATTTTCTTTATGTTTCAGTATAAACTACATACATACATAAGATGTGTATATGAGATGCACGTATATGAGATAGTATAGGAGATAGATACATGTATATGAGATACATATATATGAGAAAGTATTTTAGATGGTGAGAGGGATTTTTTCCCCCCAAATTGATTTATTATAAAGAGACAAGGCACTGAGGCAGGGGTAGTCAACCTTTTCATACCTACAGCCCACTATTGTATCTCTGTTAGTAGTAAAATTTTCTAACCGCCCACCGGTTCCACAGTAATAGTGATTTATAAAGTAGGGAAGTAACTTTACTTTATAAAATTTATAAAGCAGAGTTACAGCAAGTTAAAGCATATAATAATAATTACCAAGTACTTTATGTCGGATTTTCGCTAAGTTTGACAGAATAAATCTTTATAAAACAACTTACTATAGTTAAATCTATCTTTTTATTTATACTTTGGTTGCTCTGCTACCACCCACCATGAAAGCTGGAACGCCCACTAGTGGGCGGTAGGGACCAGGTTACTGCTACTGCACTAAGGGATCATTATTAAGGAGTAAGAGGAAATAGTTCTTAAAATTTGTCTCAAGATTAGAAGACATGTTGATTTTATGAGATATCATATTATAATATACTGTAATATGTCAAGGAATAGTTTAAAAGTGAGAGCTAAGGAAGGATAGGGATGGATTTTTAAGTAATTAAAAATTAGGTGGCAGAATTATGTTTGATGGCCCAAATTATATTGGTGATAAGTGAAGCTTAATTTTTATTTTTCTAGAATTACTTTTCAACCAGGTGGAATGGGTATTGGTACCATTTACTATAGCTGAATTTGGAGATATTTGGGAGTGGATAGAGTAGTGTTGTGGGGATATGGATTAAGATAATTAATTTAGTTTGGGACATGATAAATTGAGAGATACCTAAAGCATATTCAACTGGGATGTCAAGTAAAAAGTTGTAAGTAGATCTGAAACTGAAGCTATTAGTCAACAAGAGAAAGGATGTGTCTCTGCAAATGGCCCCAGAATGGAGTCCTAGGGAACACTGATATTTAAGGGCATGCAAAAAGGGTGCATACCGGGCTGGGCAAAAGTGGGTTTACATTTATAAGTACTTGAAACAGTATTTTCCATACGAACAACTCTAAACCTACTTTGCTCCACCCTGCTTAACATGGTATGACAGCTTCTTTCATCAGCATAACCACCCTATGAGGTAGGTGCAGACCTCACCCGCAGTGTAACGTGGAGGCAGCTGAAGCCCAGAGGCCTGGTAACTGGCTCAACAGTAAGAAGTAGAATCCAGAAATGTCCAAATAAATAAACAGAGAGAGAGAGTGGTGTTCAGAACATGTCATGTTACAAATTAGTGTACTTTGGAAGAAAATATTTTAATTCAGCGCTTAGATAATACTTAACAAATGATATGTAAGTTATGTTCTAACCTTAAGTGGTGATTTGGTATTTTGAAAATACCTTTAAACGTCATGTATAGATAATCCGTTTGTAACCAGTATGTAATATAATCCTATTTTCTTTACCTGGAATAAAGAAAGGCACATGAATTTTTCTAATGTAATCCAAATCTTTACCTAAGAAAAAGTATTTGTTTAGAATTGATATTATTTCAGATCCCAGTAGTTGTTCATATTGTGATGTAAGCTTTGTGTAGATTAAGGCATAGAGCAGGGGTCCCCAAACTACGGCCCGCGGGCCACATGCGTCCCCCTGAGGCCATTTATCTGGCCCCCACCGCACTTATGGAAGGGGCACCTCTTTCATAGGTGGTCAGTGGAGGAGCATAGTTCTCATTGAAATACTGGTCAGTTTGTTGATTTAAATTTACTTGTTTGTTATTTTAAATATTGTATTTCTTCCCGTTTTGTTTTTTTACTTTAAAATAAGATATGTGCAGTGTGCATAGGGATTTGTTCATAGTTTTTCTTGTAGTCCGGCCCTCCAACGGTCTGAGGGACAGTGAACTGGCCCCCTGTGTAAAAATTTTGGGGACCCCTGGCATAGAGGATACTACAGAGTTCAGTAGCGTGCCATTATTTCAATGTACTGTAGTGATGGAAAAGAGATTCAAACCCAGGCACTCTGAACCCACAGACCCATACTCTTAAATTCTTTCATAAATGACCTCTGCCAGGAAGTATTTTGTAATATGTTTTCTTACCTCTTTATTTTTTCACTTGGAAATAATAAATGTGTATCTCTCCACTGTATGTTTTTAAATTGCTACATGATATTTTTTATAGATCTAATTTGCCAAAGTAATCCCCTATTGTTAGATACTTAAATTGTTTCTATTTTTCTTACATCTATAAAATAGGTAATACACATCCACATTTATTTATTTGGGACATAAACAATTATATTTTATGTTTTTCTATAACTTTTTCATATCAAATATATATATATATTTTTTTCAGGGACAGAGAGAGAGTCAGAGAGAGGGATAGACAGGGACAGACAGGCAGGAACAGAGAGAAATGAGAAGCATCAATTATTAGTTTTTCATTGTGACACCTTAGTTGTTCATTGATTACTCTCATATGTGCCTTTACCGTGGGACTACAGCAGACCGAGTAACCCCTCGCTCGAGACAGCGGCCTTGGGTCCAAGCTGGTGAGCTTTTGCTCAAACCAGATGAACCCGTACTCAAACTGGCGACCTCAGGGTCTTGAACCTGGGTCCTCTGCATCCCAGTCCGAAGCTCTATCCACTGCACCACCACTTGGTTAGGCTGTCATATAAAATATTATACACATTTTACAGCCTGCTTTTTTTTCCTCTTTATTTTTATTACACAAAACCTTTTCACGTCTTTGTTGAAATGCCTTCTCCTCAATGCCAGTTTACAACTGCAGTTCTGCATTGCCCTCTGCATTAACAAAGCAGCCTGTAAATATTATACCAGTCTATACAGCTTTCAGGTGTTGTGTCCTTAAGTCATTTTCTTTTCTTTTTTTATTGAGAGGCGGGGAGGCAGGGAGGCACATTCCCCAGCTGGAATCCAGCTGGCAAGCCCCCTATAGAATGACAGCTCTGCCCATCTGGGCCACTGCTCTGTTGCTTGGCAACCTAGCTGTTTCAGCACCTGAGGCAGGCAATGGGGCCATCCTTAGCAACCAGGACCAAATTGCTCAAACCGTTCAAGCCATGGCTGTTGGGAGGGAGGGAAGAGAGAGAAAGAAAGAAAGAAGAGAGAGAGGAGAGAAGAGGGAGGGGGAGGGGTTAGAGACAGATGGTTGCTTCTCCTGTGTGCCCTGACCTGGAATCAAACCCAGGACTTCCACATGCCAGGCCCATAAGTCATTTTCAACACTATGGATTACCCTATTTTATCATTTTCAGAATGCTTTCACACTGATGTTAATTATATTTCTTTATGTTTTTTTCTTTGAGAATTTCTATTTATTCTGCCTTGACTGTTTTTCTTTTGGAGAATTCTTAAGTTCCTAAAAAGGACACAAACATCTCACTGGAATCAACATAATATTTTAACAAATATTTGTTGAAGCCTTTCTCTTTGACAGACAATGGTCAGGGATCTTGGGATACATCTTCAAACAAAATAGAAAAAAAAATTGTCATGTCTTTGTGAAGTTTACATTTTAGGGCATTAGACAGACAATAAATAAATTAATATAATAAATGTGGAATATATGACATTAGAATGTGGCAAGTGGTAAGGTAATAATAAAAAAGCAGAGCTGCAAAAGGTGGACTGTGAGAGCTAAGAAAAGAGAGAAAAACAGTTTTCAAAAGGTGGTAATTGCCCTTGGTGGAGGGCTCAGTTATTAGAGTGCCTCCTGATGCGAAAAGGTTGTGGATTCGTCCCTGGTCAGGGCACACACAGGAGACAGTGATGTCTCTCTCTCTCCCCCTAACCTCTCTCTTTTTTACCCCCTCTCTCCCCCTCCCCTCTCCCCTCCCCTCTACCCCTTCTCCTCTCCCCTCCCCCTTCCTCCCCTCCCCTCCCCTCTCCCCCTCCCTCCCTCCCCCTCCCCCTCCCCTTCCTCTCTTTCTAAAATCAGTTTTAAAAAAGGTGATCATAGATGAGGAGCTGCTGATTGAGCAGACATGAAGAGACATTGTGTGATACATAGAAACAAGGGGGAAGGAAAGCAGCCTGTATGATTTTATAAATATCACGGACTGTTTGTAACTCTGGTAGAAACATTCATCTATACAGTGTGATTCATCCGCTTTCTCCATCTCCACACTATGAAATTCAGCCATCTGGCACTATCCTTAGAAGTACCTAATGGAAATGAGAATTATGAGTGTGCTCAGAAAGCTGAATAAAAACAATACTCTCTTTGTTATATTTCTAGGGACCAATGAGAAAATGCATCTTTTTGCTGTGCAGTATATTTTGTGAAACAGCAATATAGAAAAGGAAATGTAAATACTTAAATTTGTTGTTCCTGTTCTTTGCTGGCTAATATATCCCTGATTCTCAAACCCATAAAAATAAATCTTTTTTAAAAAAATATTTGGAAATTAAGCCTCAAAATTATGTAGTAACCTTACCTGGTTATATGAGATATCTTTAATTCTTACTGCTACTTTTACTCTTTTTTGTTATATTTAAAACACATAATTCTAATTTTGTGTTCTGTAGGTTAAGGTTTTTAATTCTCATCTATTATTAACTCACCAGTACCTCTTAAATTTTGCAGTCTAATGTGAATCTGACCCCATTAGAAATTTTATAGAAAAAACTATAAAGTTGTATCTATTTTCTATACAAAACTCCTGGTTGATAATGAGATCTTAATTAAATCCTTTTAGGGAGCTTTGTTAATTGCATTAAGTAAAGGCTGTCATCATGTGCATTTTGTACAATTAAAACCAGTGTTATATTTGCCAACACCAAGAAGCTTAGGAAGTATGTATGTTCATAATATTCTCAAAGACACCTGCACAGAATGATTGGGATAGAATAGGGCATCTGAGCATAGAGTCCGCACGGTAGAATATTGTCATAATATGCACCCATTGGTAGCACCACTCAGAATACAAGTCTTTGTGTATTCATCCCGCTGACTGACGATGGCATTTGTACATCAGTGAACATGATGGTGACACAAGCTGAAACAATAGATTGTGTGCACTGGGATCTTTTAGAATAATGCTGTAAGCCTGCCCAGCCCAGTCTACACGCCACACTGAATGCAGGCCACCTGTGGGATCCCATGAGCACACCGGACCCTGAGAAATACAAATGGTTGTTTTCTTAGCCACTATGTTTGGGGAGGTTTGAAATTCAGTAATATTTGATTCATATCCCAACATTCTTTTTTAATTTTAGAGAGAAGGAAAAGCCGTGGTACAGGCTTGATTTTTTTTTTAATTTTTATTAATGTTAATGGGATGACATTAATAATTCAGGGTACATATATTCAAAGAAAACATGTCTAGGTTATCTTGTCATTAAATTATGTTGCATACCCCTCGCCCAGAGTCAGATTGTCCTCCGTCACCCTCTACAGGCTTGATTTTTAACACACCTGCCAGTGCTTTTAGTTATGGAACATGGAGTGTGAATTAGTCACAAGCGTTTTCCATATATGCTCTAGAGTATTTCTCTCTCTCTAGTGTACATATATGTTGCATCGTGTCGTTGATCTCCCTCTCTTCCATGGCAGGAATCTCCAGGCTCTGGTTATTTCTCTCTGTGAAAGCATGTGCCTCAGAGTCCTCTTACGGAAAAAATATACTGACATAACATAGGGTCGTGGACTACAGGCTTTTAGACTTCACAAAATATTAAAATTAAAGAGAAAATAATGTGTGATGCAAGTGTATCAAGTTTTTATTTTGCCACCTAAAGTCATAGAAAGAAAAGACAAGGACAACAAACTTACTAAATGCGATTATCATTATTATTTTGTAAAGGTATGGATGTTAACACCAAAAATGTAGGAAGGACATAATCTCAAAATAAAGTAGTATCCTTAAATTAAAAATGTTTGGCTTGCCCTGGCCGGTTGGCTCAGCGGTAGAGCATCGGCCTGGCATGCGGGGGACCCGGGTTCGATTCCCGGCCAGGGCACCTAGGAGAAGCGCCCATTCTCCACCCCCGCCTCCCCTCCTTCCTCTCTGTCTCTCTCTCCCCCTCCTGCAGCCAAGGCTCTCTCTCCCCCTCCTGCAGCCAAGGCTCCATTGGAGCAAAAGATGGCCCGGGCGCTGGGGATGGCTCCTTGGCCGCTGCCCCAGGCGCTAGAGTGGCGGAGCGACGCCCGGGAGGGGCAGAGCATCGCCCCTGGTGGGCGTGCCGGGTGGATCCCAGTCGGGCGCATGCGGGAGTCTGTCTGACTGTCTCTCCCCGTTTCCAGCTTCAGAAAAATACAAAAAAAAAAAAAAAATGTTTGGCTTTATGAAAAATTGACTAACTTTAAAATTTGTTTTCATTATGCTAGGGCCTGGTAAAAAAAAACAGTTTGGCAGATACCCATGTACCAGTGAGCCTGCACCTTTTTGATATTCTGCTTTGTTGTTTGATCCTTTGTTCCTTTTGTTTTTCTTCATTACACCAGAGTGGTTTTTCTTCTGTAGCTGTACTAGAAAGTCAGAGAAATTGTGTGTTTGCCCACGTGCTTCAGAAGTTACTGTCTGGCTGTGGTAGGAGTAAAGCCTTGTTATTCCATTAATATTAACATTAATAGTTATTAACATTAACATATTAATGTTAATAATTGTTAATGTTAAGAAAAACAACTACTACTTATTGTTTTAAGTTTATATGAAGAGCCTCCTATAACAGTTCTGTGAATTAGGTATTATGTTTCATTTTACAGATGAAGAAGCAGTTACTGAAGTTAAACTACAGTAGTTGCTAACACTCGTGGAACACAGCAGGGTCTGGAACTTGAGATCAAGATCTGTCTGAATTCAGCACCTATGTTGTTGATAGCTTTGTTCTGCTGTTCATTCCTCTGAATATATCTATCACTTTCTCAATTCTAACTCGTCATATTGGTGAATGCCTTGAAACAGATACTTGTGGAAAATTAGTAAAATGATATTTATAGCATGGGACAGAAGATTTTATATGAGCTTGAAACTCATGTTAACCATATATGATGATTAATTTTATGTCAGCATGGCTAGGCCACAATATCAAGATATTTCATCAAGTGTCAGTCTAGATATTCCTGAAAGTATTTTTCAGATGAGATTTACATTAAAATCAATAGACTTTGAATAAAGCAACTTACCCTATACAGTATGGGTGGGTTCCATCCAATCAGTTGAAGGCCTTAAGATAAAAAGACGGAAGTCTTATGAGGAATTCTGCCCATAGACTGCTCTAGGACTTAAGCTGAAACATCACCTCGTCCCTGGGTCTCCAGCTTACTGGTCTACCCAGCAGATTTTTTAGGCCTGCCAGTCCCCATAATAGTGTCAGTCAGTACCTTAAAGCAGTGGTCCACAACCTTTTTTGGTTTAATGTCAGAAAATATTTTCACGGACCGGCCTTTAGGGTGGGATGGATAAATGTATCACATGACTGAGACAAGCATCAAGAGTGAGTCTTAGATGGATGTAACAGGGAATCTGGTCATTTTTAAAAAATAAAACATCATTCAGACCTAAATATAAATAAAATGGAAATAATGTAAGTTATTTATTCCTTCTCTGCGGACTGGTACCAAATGGCCCACGGACTGGTACCGGTCCGTGGCCCGGGGGTTGGGGACCACTGCCTTAAAGTGAGTGAATGCATCTCTCTCTCTTTCTGTCTCTGTCTCTCTCTCACACACACATATACACACACAGATCCCACTTGTTCTCATTGGTTCTGCTTCTCTGGAGTATGACTGATATAGATTTTTGGACTGAGAATATCATTTGAGCAAGTTACTCAAATTCTTTGAGCCCTAATTTTCTCATAGGTAAAAAGAATTCTTTGTGATTACTAATAACTTATGCATGTAAATATTTACACTAAATATGACTATAGTGAATATGTAATATGTGTTAGCTAATTTTTGTTGTTATTTTCCCCGTACTGCTTTAATAAGCCAATTCATTATCTCTGTCTTGACTTTTGGAAAGCTCAGGAAAATATTTTATTTTAACCACTGTGACTCCATTCAACTTGAATTATTGTTTTACTTAATTTTCCTTCTCCTCTTACTATTTTGTTTTTGTGTTCTCTCTTATGTTAATTGCTCAGTTTTTAGCACATTGTGATTTAACCAAGTTGTGTCTCTTTTGGACATACAAAAATATATGTCAGTCCAAAACTCCATCTGAATATACAATCTAATTGACAGGTTAGAATAAATTTAAATTGGCTCTTTGTTTGCTAATGACAGTTTCTTTCTAGATCTCTTGACAAATTTCACCAAAACTGAAGAGAGCTCTTATGAATATGACTGATTTAAAGGCAAGGCTTGTGTCTTATTAAACTAATCTGTGGTGCTTGTATTTATACTCTGAAAACTTTTTTTTATACAGCTCTATTTGTTTGTAAATAATTTATAATGTTTTTTGTGGCAGTAGGATAGGAAAACTCTTACTGGTTAGTGTAGGTTATAGTGGAATACTACTCAGCCATAAGAAAACATGAAATATCACAAATTTACAACATGGATGGATCTTGAGAGCATCATGCTAAGTGAAATAAGTCAGACAGAAACCATATGATTTTATGCATATGAGGGATATATAACTGAAAGCAACAACTGAAGAAATAAAAACACCTCATAGACACAGTCAACATTATAGCAGTTAACAGAGGAAAAGGGGATGAGAGGCTAGTGAGATGTATAGAAAGTCATTATATGGTGACAGAAGATTTAACTGTAGGTGGTGGGCACACAATGCAATATACAGATGATATCGTATTTCCCCATGTATAAGACACAACTTTTTCCAAAAAAATTTGGGGTCTAAAAACTGGTTGTGTCTTATACAGTGGTTGTAGTTTTTTTTACTTGCATTTCCTATTTTTTTGCGCTTGTTTTTGCACTCACTGTTGAAGACTGATTTGTCATCAGACACAGATGAGGACAAGCTAATGGATGGGAGTTTTTTTGTTTGTTTTTTTTCTTTTCATTTTTCTGAAGCTGGAAACAGGGAGAGACAGTCAGACAGACTCCCGCATGCACCCGACCGGGATCCACCCGGCTCGCCCACCAGGGGCGACGCTCTGCCCACCAGGGGGCGATGCTCTGCCCATCCTGGGCGTCGCCACGTTGTGACCAGAGCCACTCTAGCGCCTGGGGCAGCGGCCAAGGAGCCATCCCCAGCGCCCAGGCCATCCTTGCTCCAATGGAGCCTTGGCTGCGGGAGGGGAAGAGAGAGACAGAGAGGAAAGCGTGGCGGAGGGGTGGAGAAGCCAACGAGCGCTTCTCCTGTGTGCCCTGGCCGGGAATCGAACCCAGGTCCTCCGCACGCTAGGCCGACGCTCTACCGCTGAGCCAACCGGCCAGGGCTGGATGGGAGTTTTAACAATGATGAGGAGTTGTAAGAATTTTACGATGAATAAAACTTTGGTTCAATAACGTTATGTAATACATTTTTTTTCAAATTTCAGGCCCCAAAATTAAGGTGCATCTTATACCTGGGATTGTCTTAACCATGGGGAAATATGGTATATCATAAACTTGTACACTTGAAACCTATATAATTCTATTAACTAATGTCACTCTAATACATTAAAAGAAGAATTATTCAAGATTTGAGGAATGATGGCCATAAAAGGGCCAAATGATTTAGTTTCTCCCCCCCCCCTTAAAAATGACAGGAGTGTGATAGTTATATAGTTATCTTTATTTCAGTTAGAAAATGATGTGGTACGCCACCAGCTAATTGTTTGAGATTCAATCTAGAGTAGATCCAACAGTATTTGACCGTGTACTTTTCTGAAATACATTCTAATTGCATTTCCTAAGAGATGGTTGCTAACCTGTTTAGTTTCCAGTGTTACTAGGTACAACACTTTACTGAGGCATCAGTGTAATTGTCTATTGAAGTGCAGTAATGATCCAAATATGCTTAGTCTATGACTTTAACTTTTATTCTCATCTAGTCTTCTTGTCTAAATTCTTTTATTTAAAGTGAATTCTTGATTCTTCCTTGGATATAAAGATATAGGGCTGTTCTTTTTTGACAGCTCTTTAAAAGTTTAAATCTTCTAAAATTTTCACAGAGGCTTTAGAATCTTAGCTTTACTGAATTCTAGTTTACTTCAAATTAATTCAACTCAGAAAATGTCCTGAGCTAGATACTTAGATATAGAAATTGTGTGTGTATGCACACACATGTGAGTGTGTGCTTGTCCTTATTTCAGTGGCTGAGAGGCTAGAGAAGACCTGCACAAAGAGAAAGTTACTGTGATATACTAGCCAACAAAACACGGTTTGAAGGATAAGCAAAACTTGACTATGTGAGAAAAGGAAGGGCCTCTGAGCAAGGAAACCGAGTGAAAAACGAAAAACATTAAACCATGAGAGAGAGTATATTCACTTAATTTTCCACATCTTACTGCATGTGGTGGGGCTTACAAATGGGCTATTTTATTCAGAAGGAAGGAGAGTCATTATAAGAATTTGCCATACCCAGATTAGTGTTTTATGAAGATTGTTTGGACAGCAATACTTGGCTAATAAGACTTTTGCTTCTACATCAGGGATTTGAATAGAGAGGCTGGTGCTGACTCAGTGGGCCAAGATTGATGGCCCTGTTCACTACTTTAGTATCAGCTAAGCAGCTCGGGTTCTGATGAAGCCCCAGTTTACACACTGCCAGGCTCCCGAGGAAAATGTCTGTCATTTTTAAAATAGCATTTTTCATGTTCAAAAATATAATTAATATTAATTGAAGAAAATGTGGGAAAAAATGGGAGCACAGAGAATAATAAATACTCTATAACTCTACCACTTATAATTAGCTATTATTAATATTTTGGCAAATATTTTAGTATTTTTATGTACATATATGCACATATATATACACACTCATATATATATATATATATATATATATATATACATATTAGATTTTCAACAAAAGCACATCATTATACTAGTTTTTATTCTTGTTATTCTTTTTTTTTTTTTTTTTTTTTGGTATTTTTCTGAAGTGAGAAACCAGGAGGCAGAGACAGACTCCTGCCCACATCACCCGACCGGGATCCACCCAACATGCCCACTAGGGGGCAATTCTCTGCCCATCTGGGGCATTGCTGGACCAACTTTGCTCCAGTGGAGCCTTGGCTAGGGAGGGGAAGAGAGAGATAGAGAGGGAGGAAGGGTGGAGAAGCTGATGGACGTTTCTCTTGTGTGCCTTGGCCGGGAATTCAACCTGACCTGACACTTTACCACTGAGCCAACCAGCCAGGGCCTCATTGTTATTCTTTTCCCAACATATGTACTATGTACAATTTTTATGACATTATGCATTTTTTCTAAAGTAATACTTAGTATTTTTATTGTAAAAGTGATAAAATACTCATAAAAATAGAATCATCTCTTAAGCAAAAATAAGATGACTAGGTCATTAATAATCTCTTTCTCTAAAGATAATGATAAATATATTTCATTTTTTCTCCTATGTTGGATTCTGCCAGGTGACAATTTGAGCATACTCAAGATTTTTACATGTTGAACTAAACAATAACAAACATGTATAGTATTCACTATATACCAGGTAGAGTTCTAAGTGCTATACACGCCAAATTTTTTCACAAGACCTGATTAGGTCATTATTGTCACGAGTTTGAAAATGAAGTCATTGCAGTACAGAAAGATTAGGTAATTTATGTCAGACCACACAGCCAGGGACTAGCAGAGTCAGTGCCTTCACTCAGGTGATTTTACAGTCTTGAATTTATATTTACTTGAAGCAGTGATTTATTCACACTCATCCTTCTTCACCAAACTTCTCTGAAGAGGTATTTATATTTTATGATTGTATTTCCTCATATCCCAGCCACTCAGTGACACATCCAATCCAGCACCTTTCTTATACCAATATCCCCAAACCGTTGGTTCTTGCTAAGGTCTCAAATAAATTTGAATTCAGTGTGCAGTTTTTGGCACCTAACCTACCCAGGGTAAGTACTGCTTCTCCTTCACTCTCTTATTTTGGTTTCCCTGGTAGAACATTCTTCCTCTGCTCCACCTGTGACTTTGCCTGCTCCTGCTCAGGCCGTGATGTCAGACCACTGTCTCCAATCCAGCCTCTAAACGTTACACAGCTTCAGGGCATGGCGTGGCTATAGCTCTTCATGTCTTCTCACTCTACATCCTTTCCCTTGAAGTTCATCAATTTTCATAGTGTAAAACATTATCTATTCACTGTTACTCCCAAATTTGTATCTCTCAGTATCATATCACTTTTCTGAGCTTCAGACCCATATGCACGATTACCTCATCATCCTCACTCGATATTATTAAAGTCTGTCTAAAATACTGGATATACAAACATCTCTTTCTCCTTGTTTCTGCTATCTTAATAAATAATACAACAATCCGGCCAAAAATTCAAGCCAGTAATAAGGAGTGATTTTTATAGCTCCCTCCTTTCTCATTGCCCACATTTAGTCAAACACCAAGTTCTATCAGTTGTACTTTGTCTTCCTTAAATCACTTCACTTTTTACTCATCCCTTCTTTCACTGTCAAAACCTAACCTTCATTTCTGATCAAGACTACTGCACTCTGTCTTTTCCTTCAAGTTTGTTTCCCTCCAGTCCATAATCTGATCAAGTCATTCTCTGGCTAAACACTCTTTGGTGGCCTTTTAACTGCTTTTGATATGTTTAAAGTCCTTCTTTGCCTTTACAAGACCCCATGCTCTAGGGACTCCACCTCCCAGGCGTTATCACTTCCACTGACAAACTCTAATCTCCTGGTTTAATCACCTTATCCTTTTAATTACCTAGTTTTGCCTCATATGTCACTTCTGTAGGGAAGACCTCTCCTACCTCAAAGTCTGACTTGCATCTCCCACTTCAAAACACAGAGAACGTCTTGCTAACACTATTCACAATTTTAATTAGTTGTTAATTCTGTAAATATATATTTACCAGCTATCTCTCTTACAACATTGTAAGCCCTCTGATGTAGAAACTGTGCCTATTTATTTACTATATACACAGTTATTGAATGACTAATAATACTTGAAAATAGTTTGCTCTACTTTGAGACATTTCTATGTCATATATCATATTGAATCCAGGTTCATTGTTTAAAGTACTTTATGCAGTAAGACAAAACTTCCTCTCACTTAAAAATTTAACATTTTAATTTGGATGTCCTCACTTCAGCCTCAATTTCCCAAGTTAGGGAGCTTTATTGATTACATCAACTAATCAGCTTTTCTAAGTCTTAATTCACTTTTTTTCATTTAATAGTTTTTTTCTCATTACAGCAAGACATGGTCTATTATCATATTTAATTGGTTTCTAAAGTCTCACTTTACTGCTTAAGTTAATTATTTTCACCATTTTTCCTAAGACAAAAAAGATAGAGTAGTTAAATAATTACTCCAAATCAAACTACTAATGTGTGACAAAACTCTGGCTTTTATTATAAAAGACTGCAAACCCAGTTGCTCTTTCTGGATGTGCTTCTGATTATGAAAAACAAAGCAATTCAGCTTACATTCTTAGCTTGATAACTATGCAGTGGGCTCAGGATTTATTGATCCTGTAATTAAGAATCTTTGTAGTAGACAATGTGGACCTTTTACTTTTTTAAGATTCTATAGAAATATATTGCATTTACTATATCACTTTAGGTAAATTTTGTTTTTGAGTAAGATACATGAGTATATTTAACCACATATAAGAAATTCTCTATTGAGATATTCAGTCACATGGAACACACTTGATTCTAAAGTTACAATACAGTGGAAAGAAAAAAATTACATCTTTTAAATATTATGCAGTTAGAATTTCACCTTGGACGATAAGATCATATACAACATTCTGTGAATCTAAATGTATAACTCCTCATTCTAGACCCAAAACTGAGCATACATCTTGATTACCAGCTGTATCATTAAGGTTACTTAATCATTTGACTACTTCCCCACCAAGACATTTGATACAGATGTATTGATTACCAAATAATTCTTGTCCTTCTTTAGAAAAATTTGGAATTGTTTCTAAAATAATATTTTGTGAATGTATTTTAAAATATTGGCAATAATACAAATAGTATTCTTCTGAATTCACAAATGTAAGGCATCAATTTTTATGAAAGTCTTCCAAGGCATTTAGGCTTATCAATATAGTATGAAGACGTTAAAATACTAGGTAGATAGGTAGGTTTTATTATTACAATACTATATAGTAGACTCTTTGAAGGTCTTTGGGGTATTCTCTCAACTAAGTGATGTTTTATTTTATAATAATGGGTAAGTTAGCTACATTTGACTCTATTTTTTCTCTATATGGGCATAACATAATACTTTAGGTCCTTCATCTCTGATAGTCTCTCCCTATAGTGACTAAAACTCTTTAGTCAAACTAGCTAATCTAAGACTAGAAATGGATTCTAGTGACCTGATACATAACCATGTTCCCCAAAATGTGCTCAATAAAAGCTGTGGTATAATACCAGAGTTCAAATCATAAAAAGCAATGGTGTGGAAGTAGGTCAGGCAAAATAATAGTGTCCAGGTAAATGACTTTCTGATTCTGTTTTAGCCCTTTTAAAGAATCAAGAAGAATGAATGGACTTAACTCTTCAAACAAACCTCCATGATATTTACTTTGTCCAGGATTTAGAAAAATTTGACCTAAGGCTAATTCAGGATTTCTTTTTTAATGAGAGAAAGAGAGACAGAGCAAGGACAGATAGGGGCAGCCATACAGGAAGGGAGATGAGAAGCATCAATTCTTTGTTGCATCACCTTAGTTGTCATTGATTGCTTTATTGTATGTGCCTTGACTTGGGGTAGGGGGCTCCAGCTGAGCCAGGGACCCATTCCTCAAGCCAGCGAACTTTGGGCTCTAGCCAGCGACCATGAGGTCATGTCTATGATCCCATTCTCAAGCTGAGGACCCCACGCTCAAGCTGGTGAGCTCACGCTCAAACCAAATGAGCCCATGCTGAAGTCAGTGACCTTGGGGTTTCGAACATGGGTCTTCTGCGCCCCAGGCTGATGCTCTATTCACTGTGGCACCGCCTGGTCAGGCTAATACAAGATTATATTCTGAGAAGCACCTGGAGTGCAGTTATTTCATGCAGCCCATTAGTTGGAGAGCCATGTGTTTTAATATTTAGCCAAATGAGATTAGGACTGATATTTTGATATTATCTTGTGAATACTGTTTAGCAGAAAAAGGCCCTTGATGAACAGACATGGCTGTGTCTTTTTCTGCTTGTTTTCTGTAGTGCCTATCAGAGATTAATAAAAATTCTAAGTAAATATTTAATATTTTTTGTCAATGCATGTGGCAATAAACCAATATGAATCCAAAGTTGCACATAGTATGAAGTATGGAAAATATTGTAAGCCAAAAAGAGAAGAAATAAAAGCATCCTTAATTTTAAGAATAGGTAATGAAAGAAAGTTGATACTCTTTATTCACTAAAAGTATCTCATTGATCTGTCTAGTGCTGTAAGTTAAAAAATTATAAAACTTTATAATAGCTTTGGAAGAATCACTGGAATCAGCAAAAAAGATTGTGTTGTTTTTATTTTTAAACCTGTCTTCAGATTTTATCACATTTTAACCAAGATTGTTATAGTATGCCTTTTCAGATGGCCTCAATCATATATGATTTGTAACAGAAATAAATTTATTACTTTTTTGTTGATTTAAGAGAGAGAAAAGAAGGACGAGGTGGAGAGAAAAAAGAGAGGGAATACATTGATTTGCTATTTCACTTATTTATACATATATTGGTTAATTTTGTATGTGCCCTCACTGGGGATTGAACCTACAACCTTGGTGTATTAATATAATACTCTAACCAACTAAGCTACCTATCTAGGGCTTAATAGATTTTTAAATATTCACCAGATAAATTAGAAACATGCTCTGTTATTATTATTATTATTTTTTTCATTTTTCCGAAGCTGGAAACAGGGAGGCAGTCAGACAGACTACGGCATGCGCCCGACCGGGATCCACCCGGCATGCCCACCAGGGGGCGATGCTCTGCCCATCCGGGACGTCGCTCTGTTGCAACCAGAGCCACTCCAGTGCCTGGGGCAGAGGCCAAGGAGCCATCCACAGCGCCCGGGCCATCTTTGCTCCAATGGAGCCTCGCCGCCGTGGGAGGGAAAGAGAGAGACAGAGAGGAAGGAGAGGGGGAGGGGTGGAGAAGCAAATGGGTGCCTCTCCTGTGTGCCCTGGACGGGAATCGAACCTGGGACTCCCGCACGCCAGGCCAACGCTCTACCGCTGAGCCAACCGGCCTGGGCCTGCTCTGTTATTATTAACAAGATAAGATACTTTTTATAAGTAAAATTTTACACTTGCTCTGAAATAACAAGCTAATTTTTACTCTTTAAAGATTACAGTTTATTTGAATGAGTTTAGCTTTATTGATGCACAGGAAAATGATTCTATTAACTCTTTAATAATAACTTATTTATTTAAGATAGTGCCTAGTTTAATTTACCTGATTTTCATCCTTTTCTAATACTATTAAAAAGCAGATATAGTCCAGGCATTATTCTTTATGCAAGAGTATAATATAAGATGTTTAATAAATACATTCTAATGATTTAAATATAAATATTTTAGATATAAAATTTAAAGGACATCAGTGAAATTTCAGTGTTCTTATATGTTTCTTATGTATAAAGTAACGATGGGTTGCTGATACTCTGTCTTACTCTTCACATTTAAAATGAATAAATCTCTACCATCACATAAAGAGATTAATATGGGACATTTTCTGTCAAATTGTTGCAGTGTCGTATTTTATCAACCAGGAATTTTATTAGACCAGAAATGAATCTGATTCCATTAAGTGAACCTGTGATGTTTCATATTGGCAGATGAAAATCTGCAAGTGCAGAACAAGATTCTTTAGTAACATAATTATTCTTATGCACTCTATTGAACACATGTTTTATGCAACAAAATAGGTAAACATAAAAAGAACCCCACAGAGATCCCAGAAATGGATATTCCATGTTATTTAAATTAAATATATTTTTACAATGACACATTGTAGGTAGTAGGCACATTAAGTATATATAATTTGTAGCCGTAGTTAAACTATCAATCAGCTTCAATAGATGAAAATATGGATTCAGCATTTTAACTGGGTTTTGCAAATAGAATTAGGGCAAACTGGCTAATACTCTGGGTTAAATAAGGCATAACATAAAATCTTAATTTTTCTATATACTAGTTAATTGACTTTTGAAAAAAATAGTTAACCCTCTAGTTTCTTCATCTCTGAAGCAGAGATTATAATAGTACCTGTAACATGAGTCTTTGTGAGGTACAATGAGGTAATGGATGCACAGTGTTTATCAAGACAAGTGTCAATACTATACCAGACATCATGAAATAATATTGTATGTGTAAAAAATATATAAAAATTTATGGCTGAAATATATAATCTATATGTGAAAGTCAATTATTACATGCCAATTATAAGTATTTAAATAATTGCACTTATTGAAGATAACTCTGATTAAACTAGAATACTTTAGCATCAGATATAATCTAATAAAGTATAATTTTAAGTAGTGAAAGTTGTGCAATAATATGCTAGAATTTCATCGGAAAAAAATCCAAATTCAAAGAAAGGTACATAAATATGATTTGCGTCAAAAAATTTAGATCTATCAGTTCAACAAACAATCAGTATGCAAGTTTTACATGTTTAAAAATGAAACTGAAAAGGGAATACAGGTATATTAATTAATCCACCTGTTCCTTCCCATGGCCTAAGTTCTTTTCCACTCACAAACACAACTGTTCTTTTTAGATACTAAGAGTGGGAATAAAAATGGGAGAAATACAAAGTAATATTAGGGAAAAATCATTAACATGTTATGCATTAATGGTTGCTAATGTTGTAAGCAGGTTTAAAAAATATGGAGATAGTATATTATTAATTACTTAATATAACTCTAAACAGAAAAATGGATATTATACACAGCATTTAAACACTTTTTTCTTTGATATTGTATAATTTACACAACATTTAGATTACCGTGCTCTCTTATTTAATTGCTCCTTGTATCTCAGAAGTTTGAAGGGTTTTTTTTTGTTTGCTTTGTTTTTGTATTTTTCTGAAGCTGGAAACGGGAGAGACAGTCAGACAGACTCCCGCATGCGCCCGACCGGGATCCACTCGGCACGCCCACCAGGGGACGACGCTCTGCCCACCAGGGGGCGATGCTCTGCCCCTCCGGGGAGTCACTCTGCCGCGACCAGAGCCATTCTAGCGCCTGGGGCAGAGGCCAAGGAGCCATCCCCAGCGCCCGGGCCATCTTTGCTCCAGTGGAGCCTTGGCTGTGGGAGGGGAAGAGAGAGACAGAGAGGAAGGAGGGGGTGGGGGTGGAGAAGCAAATGGGTGCTTCTCCTATGTGCCCTGGCTGGGAATCGAACCCGGGTCCCCCGCATGCCAAGCCAATGCTCTACCGCTGAGCCAACTGGCCAGGGCCTGAAGGTTCTTAATTATTAACAATTATGGCAGAATACTGAAAGAAAAAGATATAGGTCTATTGATATTTTAAAGGTAGTAAATGAAAATTATAGAAAACTTTGAAAACCAAACAAACTTGTAATTTGTTTAATTTTACTTTAATCTATATTTCTGTTTTTAATTCCAATCTTATTCTATTTTCATAGAGTTGACATTATACAGTGCTCATTTATTCCTTGTCAGTCATCTAAGCAAAATGAATTATACATTCATTTGTACATGTATAATTTGTCCTAATAATTCCACTTAACCTTAAAACATGGGCACACTCAAAGATGTTTATTAATATCTTTTCCTTTATCATTGAAAATAGAAGTATTTCTTTCTGTGAACATGACAAAAATTACTTAACCATTTTTCAATTAATTCATACTTACAGTATTTTCAGTTTTCACTGAGGAAGCTCTTAAATTGTGCCTCTGGGGCCACTACAAATCCATTGGTAACACTGAGTTGGATGAGTTGATTTTCTTTTTAGAGCTCTATATGTTTGCTCATTTTGAGTGTGGGAGATAGGCTGTAAGCTGGCAAAGTCATTATAGCTTAAGGCTTAGTTTTAAAACTAAGCTTTTCCCCACACCCTTGACTGTTGCATGATAGAGGGTGGTGCACTCTTATGAGGAATCCCATTTATGCCTCAGATAAGTAACTTTGTATCAGGGACTTCTTTATTTGTTTATTGGATTAAAGGTTTTGATTTCTACACTATAAAATGGGGAAGACTGGGAGCTTGCTCTCTTGGTTCCTGCTATCAGCATTGCAGAGGCCTCCTTGATCCTTTCCCCTTCATGGGAAAAGCAGGTTTTCTGCTTTTCCCTTGGCTTCTCTTGTGGCTTGCCTGTCTTGATGAGATTCCAATAAACAGAATGGCCCACCATCCTTCAACTCCACCATTTCTTTCTTTTTTTTTTTTTTGTATTTTTTTTCTGAAGCTGGAAACAGGGAGAGACAGTCAGACAGACTCCCGCACGCGCCCAACCAGGATCCACTGGCACGCCCACCAGGGACGACGCTCTGCCCACCAGGGGGCGATGCTCTGCCCCTCCGAGGCGTCGACCCGCCGCAACCAGAGCCACTCTAGCGCCTGGGGCAGAGGCCAAGGAGCCATCCCCAGCGCCCGGGCCATCTTTGCTCCAATGGAACCTTGGCTGCAGGAGGGGAAGAGAGAGACAGAGAGGAAGGAGGGGGTGGGGGCGGAGAAGCAAATGGGTGCTTCTCCTGTGTGCCCTGGCCGGGAATCGAACCCGGGTCCCCCACACGCCAGGCCAACACTCTACCGCTGAGCCAACCGACCAGGGCCAACTCCACCATTTCTTTACCGTCGGCCCAAATTCAGTGAGAACCTGAATGTGAATGGCCACAATGGCGGCCCCTGGCCATACAACTGGTGTAGTTTGTGTCAGGATTCGGAGATCAGTATGGGGCTGCCACCCTTGACGGGTGGAGTAGAGGACTTGTTGCTGCTCTGGCTCCCCATGGCTGTCCTTTTAGGGGCCGTGGGATGCGTGTTTTTATTCAAGAGGAAACCAGGAGTTCTATGAGAGAAGCTGCCCAAGTTCAAAGGCTTCAGTATGAATTGCAAATCAAACGGCAGAAAAGGCTGGAATTGGAGTGAGCACTTGGAGAAGGAATTACAGGTTCATGAGTTGCAGTCCGCCCTGGAAGCTGAACGTTTGCACTGGCAGTTGTTGGAGAAACAACTGCAGCTTCTGGCCAAAAGCCGGCAGCCACAGGATCCTAAACGGTCGCCAGAGGAGCAGCAGCATCCATGCCGGTGGATTGGCTTTGAGTCAGTGGGAGCAGGCGCTTGCAACTCCTCTTCTGAGGATGAGAAGGCTCAGGCTGAAGCTGCCATATGCACACTGAGAGCCCGACCAGTTGTCGCCAAAAAGGTTAAAACCCAGCAGCAAAGAGTCCCTCAGGGGCAGCCACAGCCTCCTGCCCAGGTAATGGAACACTCTGTGGTCTGGCCCTGTACCCAGGCAGAGCTGATGGAGTTGGGGGCACAATTTAGGCAGAAACCTACTGATTCCTTGGTAGCCTGGTTACTATGATTATGGGACATAGGGGTGGATGGCATCATGCTCTGCAGAACAGAGATGGAGAAATTGGCCACCATTACCACACACTCCTCCTTGAGGCAGCGTCTTCAGAACTGCCATGGCAACCCAGGAGACCATACCCTATTAGAATGGGTGATGGCTGCCATTCATATGGTCTGGCAGAATGCTGGAGAATTGCCAGGGGCAGTGAGTCGGTGGCAGTGTGTTGGGCAGATAAAATATATTATGCTCACTTTGTTAAAGGTGGCGCTGCCCACGTGGAAGCCCATCGCCCAGGTGATAATATTAGTATGTTAATATGTGTTGGGGAGGGCTTTTGCGCCAAAAGGTTTTAAAAGGAAGAGAAATCACATTGTTCTGAGAGAAGACTGATTATGTTCTATGAGGAGCCCATGCTAGAGGAGAGCAGAGTAAGGCCACATGGAGGAGAGGAGAAGTAGCCAAGATATGGAGTGCTGAAGGAGAAGCCAGTTTGTGTAGAGTTTGTGCAGAGAGAAGGAGATGGGGAACAGAGGTGAATGAGACTGGTGAGGTTAGAAACCTTTGATTCTAGGAAACTCGGATAAGTCAGTGGCTTTGGGAGCCCTGAATGGAAACGGTAGTGTTTTCCCACTGTGTGTATTTCTTGCCCACCGGGTACAAGCTAGGATTAAAGGTAATGGCCCACCAGTTCTTGGCTCCATTGTTTCATTACTGTCTGGATGAATCTAATGCTAACCTGCAGGGGCCAGGCGGCTGTGATGGTGGCCGTGGCTACTGGCTTTACAGCATACTATTGGATTTTGGTCCCAATTGTGGAAAGGTGCTGAAGTTCATTACCCATTAGTGGAGAAGCAGCTGGCAGCTGTGTATGCTGCCCTGCTGGCCACTGAGAGTATTACAACCACAACATCAGTTACATACCCTATTGCAGGATGGGTGAGAGATTGGGCGACCAAACCCCATAGTGGTATGACCCAAATGTTCATTCTGGCCAAGTGGGGTGCCTACCTGCAACAATGCTGTGCTCTTAGCACCAGCCTGTTGAAGGCAGAACTGCAGGAAGTCTTGGGTCCAGTCACCTATGTGACCTAGAGTCAGGTGCAGCTGGGGCTCAGGAGGCAGAACCTGAAGTCAGTCCCTACCAGGAGAGGCGGGTGCCCATCCCCAAGGATGCCTGGTATACTGATGGTTCCAGCAGGGGCCAACCTGCCAAATGGATGGCTATAGCCTTCCATCCAGCCACTGAGACTATTTGGATGGACACGGGTACAGGCCAAAGCAGCCAATGGGCATAATTAAGAGCTGTTTGGCTAGTTTCCCATAATGAACCTTTACCTCTGGTGATCTGCACTGACAGCTGGGCTGTCTATCGTGGACTGACCCTTTGGATTGCTACTTGGCACATTAACCAGGGGATTGTAATGCATTATCCACTATAGGGTCAGGCCATGTGGCAGGACTTATGGGAAGTAGGACACCAGAAGCAGGTGACAGTATATCATGTCATGGGGCCTGCTCCTCTAGCCCATCCTGGGAATAATGTGGCAGATATGTTGGCAAGGGTGCGATGGTTGGAGACTGCACCTGCAGGTGATGTGGCGCAGTGGCTCCACCAGCGCCTACTCCATGCGGGACAGAAAACTATGTGGGTTACAGTTAAGGTGTGGAACTTGCCTGTGTCCTGTGCAGAGGTACTTGCAGCCTGTGAGCAATGTGCAGAATGTTCTAAGGAGCACCCTCAGAGACCACTGGTGTCACTTGGACAGATCTAGAGGGGTCATGTTCCATTGACACGATGGCAGATAGACATCATTGGACCCTTACCCAAGTCAGAAGGGTACCAGTATGCAGTCACCTGTGTAGATACTGCCACCAGTCTGCTTGCTGCTTACCCCGCTCATAACCCTGACCAGAGGGCAGTCATACAGGTTCTGGACCGCCTGAGTGCTGCATATGGGTGACCGCTGGTCCTTGAAAGTGACAATGGTTCCCACTTCACTGGTTCAATGGTGAGGCAATGGGCTCAAAAGCTGGGGGTGACTGGAAGTACCATGTTCCCTACCTCCCCCAGGCTGCTGGTATCATTGAGCGTTATAATGGACTCTTAAAGCAGGGACTGTGACAGGAGGGGGCACCGCTCCCTTACTGGATGGACAGGCTGCTTATAAACAGTACTCCGGATTTTGAATGAGAGTCCTCTACGGGGGAGCCCAGCATTAGTGGAGGCCCTCCTGCATCAGACAGCTGCCCCCATTCAGTTGCAGATACGCAGCAAGGACATTTTACTCAAGCCAAGGTTTGGACAGCAGGACAATGTGCTCTTGCCTAACCCCAAAGCCCTTCTTAAAGGCCAACAGCTTCGATGGACTTGGCCCTGGACTGTACAGGCCCCCCATCTGAGATGGGTGGCCTTGTTGGCACCATGGGGTAGGGGACTGGAGGTGGACCTCCAGTTAACTCCTTGGGCAACCAGCACCTGGCCACCTAAGGTAGAAGTGTATTATCCCTTGAGTGCTCAGGGGAACAGCATTATGAAGGTCACCTTTCTAATTTCCTTCTGGTCATTAATGAGTTCTTCTATTTTACTACACATAGAACCAGCAGATGCTGGTGTATTGGCCAATAAGGTTTAGTATGCCCACTCAGGGCGGCCTCTGGTACCAACTATGGTGCTGTCTGCAGACAAAACTCTGGCCTGTATTCTGCCAGAAGGAAAAGATTTGCCTCTCTTGGTGCTGCTGACAGCTCTCTCATTTTGCCCATAGCTTCTGATTTGTTAATCCTATTGCTGTAGTTGGTACTGTTTCTGTTTATGCAATGTACCCCACTCCTTGCACAGTGACCATCATGCAAGATACTTGTAGTTTAGATTTTTTTTTTTTTTTTTGCATTTTTTTGAAGCTGGAAACAGGGAGAGACAGTCAGACAGACTCCCGCATGCGCCCGACCGGGATCCACTCGGCACGCCCACCATGGGGCGACGCTCTGTCCACCAGGGGGCGATGCTCTGCCCATCCTGGGTGTCGCCATGTTGCGACTAGAGCCACTCTAGTGCCTGAGGCAGAGGCCACAGAGCCATCCCCAGCGCCCGGGCCATCTTTGCTCCAATGGAGCCTTGGCTGCGGGAGGGGAAGAGAGAGACAGAGAGGAAGGCGCGGCAGAGGGGTGGAGAAGCAAATGGGCGCTTCTCCTGTGTGCCCTGGCCGGGAATCGAACCCAGGTCCTCCGCACGCTAGGCCGACGCTCTACCGCTGAGCTAACCGGCCAGGGCTGTAGTTTAGATTTTGAAGTGAGCAAAAGAGGTGGAATGTTGGTCAAATAAGTTTGTAAATATGACATATATGTTTGCTCACTTTGGGAGTGGGAGACAGGCTGTAAACTGGCAAAGTCATTATAGCCTAAGGCTTAATTTTAAGACTACGCTTTTCCCCACACCCTTGACTGTTGCATGATAGGGGGTGGTGCACTCTTATGAGGAATCCCATCTATGCCTCAGATAAGTGACTTTGTATTAGAGACTTCCTTATTTGTATATATATTGGCTTAAAGGTTTTGATTTCTACACTATAAAGTGGGGACAGACCGGGGGCTCGTTCTCTCGGTTCCTGCTATCACCATTGCAGAGGCCTCCCTGATCCCTTGCCCTTCATGGGAAAAGCTGGTTTTCTGCTTTTCCTTTGGCTTCTCTTGTGGTTTGCTTATCTTGGCGAGACTCCAATAAACAGAATGGCCCACCATCCTCCAACTCCACCATTTCTTTACCATCTGCCCAAATTCAGTGAGAACCTGCATGTGAATGGCCACGATGGCGGCCTCTGGCAGTACACACCTACATAGGCATGAAGGAATCCCTCACCAGCGAAGTTGTTTGTGTTGAAGGCAAAGCTGAGAGAGTCAGTGGAATTGTTGTGTAGCTCTACAGGGCCATTGAGCATCTGGCAGAGTTTTGTTTGGCCCACGGGGATTTTATTTTAAGAAACTGATTTAATGTTATAATTGTAGAAGTTATTTTCATTTTGATATGACTAGCAATTTATTCACATGTTTTAGGAACACCATTTCCTCTTACTGATTATCAATAACCCTGTAAAGTCTTTGCTTATAACTACATCAATGGTATTATAATTTAATATCTTTAGATAATTTTTTATTGAGACTTTTTAAAGTGATTTTTTAAAGATATATACTGGGATTAGAGATATATACAACTTCTAAACACTGGAAGATTAAACAGTATACAGTGATTTTTAAATTTTTTAGTTTTTTTTGGCCTTATTCAGAGGAAACACAGCTCATTGCCAAAACAAAATATGAATTAGCTGCTCTGCATCATTGCCATACTGCTCTTTCTTCCCGGGAGGAGCGATTCATAAATGTTCTCAGTGGCAGCACTTGCTTAAATTAGTGTCATGGAGCAGTTGCTTCAGGCCTCAGTGTTATTTGAACAAAAATTACCAAGATAGAGTCATTTATGTCAAGGGAACTAAAATGGATCCGAAGGCCATAAAGAAGCTTGCCTTATGCACACCCCCAAGTTGTGAACTTTTGAATTTTGAAGCTTACAGCAAGACCATGCCCTGAACTTTGTTGTCTCTCTGGGATCAATAGCATTTGGGTCCATGAAAATAACCAATCCATACCACTTGCCAGCATTCTTCATTTGCGGATTGATTTGCCAGTCCTTGGTTAAGCTAGCCAGAATCCTCTATCTGTGTGGAGGACCTAACTGGAAACCACACTTTCAGGTTTGCCTTCATTTAAAACCCTGCCTTCCTGTGTTCTTCGGAGCAAAATTGAGTCAGCTATCTTGAATCTCTGACCCCAAACTGCAGTCTTTTTTGCTCAAATAAATGCTATTTATTTATTTATTTATTTATATTTATTTTATTATTATTATTTTTTTACAGGGACAGAGAGAGAGTCAGAGAGAGGGATAGATAGGGACAGACAGACAGGAATGGAGAGAGATGAGAAGCATCAATCATCAGTTTCTCGTTGCAACATCTTAGTTATTCATTGATTGCTTTCTCATATGTGCTTTGACCGCAGGCCTTCAGCAGACCAAGTAACCCCTTGCTCGAGCTAGCGACTATGAGTCCAAGTTGGCGAGCTTTTTGCTCAAGCCAGATGAGCCTGCGCTTAAGCTGTCGACCTTGGGGTCTCAATCCTGGATCCTTCCGCATTCCAGTCCAACACTCTATCCACTGTGCCACTGTCTGCTCAGGCTGCTCTTTATTCTTTATTACCATTTAAATCTCTTTTTTTGTCTAACCCGAAACCTACAGATACTTATTTGTATGATAAACTACTTTGACATTTTTCTGCACACTTTTGAAAATTGGATTTGCTGTGAAGCCTTGTTACTGGCTCAAGAGACATCGGACAGTTGGGTTCAGGAACTAGGGCATCTTCTCCTGCCTACATCAGAAAACATCTGAAGAAAGATTTTGCATCTTCATCTCAATAAAATCACTGCATAGTTCTTTTTTCAAAAACAAAATGTATGTCTTTCCTCAAAGGACTATCTTCTTCTGTTTGTCTGAATGAATGCTTACGTACATTGGTAGGTTGACCACCTCGCGTGCCCCCAACGCCATCAGAACCAGGTGCCTTAGTGTCCGTGGCCTCCTTTCCACAGAAGGCCAATGAAACGTAATATGGCTTGCTCTAACAGTGTCAATTTTTTAAATTCTATGTTATTTTCCTACAAGCTGCCAAAATATCCTGTTAAAAGGTGTTCCTGCTCAGTCAAGGGTGATAACATCTTAAGTTGTTTTTACAACTAATGTGAGTATACCATGACTTTTATGCAGAAATTAAAAGAACATGTAACCCAAATGCATTTGGACACAGAATGACTCTTCTGGAAAGAGGATTATCTTCATAGCAGTAGTTTTCTTCATTTTGCTCTTATGCCCAAGAAGGAATTCACATCTGCGATGTGATGATGTATTTGATTAGCTTTATAAATCTGTATCATATATATGTATATAATTATGTGATATATACAGTGGTACCTTGAACTATGAACAGACCAACATACGAATTTTTTTTAAGATACGAGCTGCGACTCGGTCCATAATTTTGTTCAAGATCCGAGTGAAATTCCAAGATACGAGTTGTGATTCGGGAAGCTGCTGCTAGTTGGCGCGTTGGCACACAGGTCCAGTATTGGCAGTTTTATATACGAGTTGACTGACTTATGAGCTCGGTTACAGAATGAATTAAATTCGTATCTCAAGGTACCACTGTACATATATACATATATACTTGAAATTTGGGCAAAATATACTAAAATATATGGTTAGAGCTATAGAGCTTACATTATTTATATTATATATTATTTAGCAAACTTAATGTATGTACTATTCCTTTTCTCTAATTTCTAATTCCTAAGCAATTAAATAAATTCAGATAGACTGTGAAGTAAGATAAGAGATTATATAGATATGTATTATTAAATCATATAATTTGTTAATTGTTATAGAAAGATCATTTGAAAAGCTAAATTAAATGCTAATTACATTATAAATATAGGATAAACCAAAAAATCAGAGAGTAGTTTTAGGACTGTGTTAAAACTTGACATTATAAAATGAGTGTAAAAGTACATTGTGATCATCCCTGGCCTGTTGGCTCAGTGGTAGAGTGTCCACCCTGCGTGTGGATCTCCCAGGTTCCATCCCTGGTCAGGGCACACAGGAGAAGCAACCATCTACTTCTCCACTCCTCTCCCATACCCTTTGTTCTCTCTCTCTCTCTCTCTCTGTCTCTCTTTCCCTACTACAGCAATGGCTTGATTGGTTCAAGCATCCTCCTGGGGCGCTGAGGATAGCTCTGTGGAGCCTTTGCCTCAGGTGCTAAAAATAGCTCAGTTGCGAGCATGGTCCCAGATGGACAGAGCATTAGCCCCAGACAGGTTGACGGGTGGATCCTGGTTGGGGTGCATGCATGAGTCTGTCTCTCTGTCTCCCCTCCTCTTTCTTGGAAAAGAAGAAAAAAATACACTATGATAAATAACCAATATGTTGTTATAAAGTCAGGAAACTTCCTGAGCCTGATATGAATAAAGAATAATTATGGATAACCATATTTAAAAGCATATGTTAAAATTATTAGTAAAAGTAACTTTAAAACACCTTCAGTTTGTAGACTGCTTATTAGCAAGTATTTTTTTTAGAGCAGTTTTAGAACTCTCTGTACTTCTAAGAAAGTGTAGAGCGTTCCCATCATTAATTTAATTTTATTTAACCACATAATAAAAACTTACTCTAGAAAATGTCACTAAAGAATTTAAGTTACACAATAAAGTCATATGTATAGTAACACTGCATAAATGTTACAACATAAAAGAAGCTAGAAAAATGGGATGTTCACCTTCAAATAATAGCATATAACTAAATTGTACTACCTGACATTATTAAAGTCTATAAAGACCCAGTAAAAGGTTAAAAGATCTCTAACGGCCTCACTAAGTTTTTAGAAAGATGTAATTATCCATCTCTATGTACAGCTGAAGGAAAATAAATTATACCTATGCTTATACATATTTCATAGAAAGAGTTGGAACTGTAGATATAATTTCTAATCTATACTTGAATATTAAGAGAGATATTGGAAGGAAAAGGTTGCCAAATAAAAGTAGTCCATCAGGATATGTATTTTTCATGATTATGAGTTTTTTCAGCACACATTTACATTTAATTATGTATGTGCTGTGAAATGTATTCCTCTTTTTTTTTTTTAAATAAATAAATTTTTATTTTAATGGGGTGACATCAATAAATTAGGGTACATACATTCAAAGAAAACATTTCCAGGTTATCTTGTCATTTAGTTATGTTGCATACCCATCACCCGAAGAGAGATCGTCCTCCGCCACCCTCCATCCAGTTCTCTCTGTACCCCTCCCCCTCCCCCTCTCCCTCCTTCCCTCCCCCCACCCCCCATAGCCACCACACTCCTGTTCATGCCTCTTAGTCTCGCCTTTATGTCCCACCAATGTATGGAATCCTGCAGTTCCTGTTTTTTTCTGATTCGCTTATTTCACCCCGCACAATGCTACCAAGACTCCACCATTCTGCTATAAGTGATCCAATGTCACCATTTCTCCTAGCTGAATAATATACCATGGTGTATATGTGCCCCATCTTCTTCATCTAGTCCTCTATTTTTTTTTACAGTGATTAAGAGCCTTTAAGCAAACTCTTGGCGAATACAGCAAGAATCCATAAATGAGTAGTGTCCTTAACATGTTCCCCAAGTCCAAGTTGACCACATCACCATGCCAAATCCCTGAAAAATGCAACCCAACCACAGTTCAGTCTGTTAGGAGCTGTCACAGGGAGCAGGAGTCCAGGAAAGTTCCCCACAGGAAAAGTCCACATGGCACTGGAATTGTTGTCACCATTCTATACTTTGCAGCTCATGTCCAAGTCCCAATGACTGCTGCTTCTAGCTGGTAATGATTCAGGTAGACTGGAAAAAGCTATTTGCAGCATGCGTGGATATGGAGCTCCTGTTCTCCTCTGCCTGGAGAGTTGAGACCAGGTTGCTTTTCCCTGGAGCTCTGTGACTGTAGCCTTAGCAAGTAATTTTAACTTGACTAATTTATATAATAAATCAAGACATTAAATAGAGTAGGAATGAATATGATAGTCCCTATTTTGCAGGGAGAAAATGAAAATACACAAATGTTATATTTTATTTTTTTTTATTTTTATTTTTTATTTTATTTTATTTTCTTTTTTTTTTTTTTTAGAGAGGAGAGGGGGAGAGAGAGAGAGAGAGGAGAGACAGAGAGAGAGAAGGGGGGGAGGAGCTGGAAGCTTCAACTCCCATATGTGCCTTGACCAGGCAAGCCCAAGGTTTCGAACCAGCGACCTCAGCATTTCCAGGTCGACGCTTTATCCACTGCGCCACCACAGGTCAGGCCCACAAATGTTATATTTTAAAAGCCTTCTATGCAATAAAATTATATTTCAACTTTTTATTAAATTGAACAATTTTATTTAGCATTCTCCTATGTATCATTGAGAAATGGCAGTGTGGAGGTATAGAGGTTGTGAATTCTGACCCAGCAACAATGCAGCCAATAAGTATTCTGAAATTCTATTTTAAATGCATAGAGTGTATCATAGTACAAGTAGTATAATGCTGTATTAAAATATGACCAAAATGTTGTATGTCCTAATGTATAGGAAGGTATATATTTTATAGTGTAACTTTTATTGATGTATATGTCTCCTTGGTAAATTGCTAGTCCACTTTAATAATTATATAATATTCATTTAAAACTAAATATCAAGTTTATGTGTTTGCTTTTCTTTTTAAAAAGTTATTAAAGTGTGTGTGTGTGTGTGTGTGTGTGTGTGTATTGAGTTTGGTCCTCAAAGAGAAGGGGATGATTTATGGAAATGCAGGAATGCAAAATCTCATTTTCTGAGAATGTGCTATATTTCAGTCACTGTTTTTCTTCATATGCATTTCCCTTCTGGTCATAATAAATTCACTCTCAAACTTGTCCCCATTCTAGCATGCTGTTCTTTGGCTAACACCAGTTCTTCATGGTTCAGCTCAGTTGTCACTTCATCTGTAAAACCTTCCTTCACTCTCATCCCCTATTCTTCATGAGTTGTAAACACTTTCTGCTTACTTATAAGAAACATGTATAATTTTATTAACCAATGTCACCCCAATAAATTTAATAAAAAGTATAGTCATAATATGTATAGTTTCTTTCTTTGCTGCTAGACCTTGGACTTGTAATAAACAACTATGCATATAACCTCTGTATTAACAGAACCCAATACAGTATCTGGTGAAAATATGAAGAATGATAAATTAATAGAATGAATTATATTATGTTATATCTCAGTAGCTACTTAAGAAATAAAAATTTTTATAGTAATTTCAATGTATGCATTAATATAAAAAACATACAGAGCATTATCTTAGTTTATTTATACCTTAACCATTTTTTTTTCTATTTTAAAAACTGGAAAAGAAGAAAAAAAAAGTATTGAGCCTCATTTTACAGTAAATGTGTTCACAAAGTTTAATTATCTGATACACTGCAAAGAAAAAATGGAAACCACAAATTAGTTTCTACTTCAAAATTGATTGTTGTTCAAAGCAATATTCTAATGTGGAACTTGAATTTAATTCTAGAATTTATTTTTATTTATGTGTTTAAAGCTTATATTCATTACATAAAGATGAAGCAATATAATGTACATTAAGTCATTTTTAAGTATATCATATTTAATCATAGGTAGAAAAATGGTTTACAGTCAATTAGACAAGCCATTTGAGAAAAATTAGAAAAAATGAGAGGAACAAAGAAAACAATCTAGAAGGAAATATGTAAATATAGGTTACTTAGTTCAATTGTAAAACAGACATGTCTCCTAAGCTTTTTCAGATATACATTATTTAACCCTGGTGAAATATTTGGCAGTGTTGACTGGCCCTTCCTTGAAATTCTCATCTAGTTTACCAAAAATGACTGGTTTTCTTTCACTGTCTTAAATTATCCTGTTTAGTATGCTTTTCTGGTTTCTCCTCTTGTCTGAATGAACTATTTTCCAAGAAATAGCCCTCTGTTTTCTTATTTTGTATGTCCTTTCTGGAACATCCCACCTGTAACTCTAGTTTAATGCTGTCTATACTCTGTAAGATCTAAATCTACTGCCTCATCTCTGAGATCTGCCATTTACTAGATTCAGCTATTGAGCAAGTTGTTACTTTTAAATTTCTATGGTTCAGTTTTTTCATCTGTGTAAGGAACATAAATATAGAAACCCTCACCTAGGATTGTCATGACAATTAAATGACAAGCATATCCACTGGTTCCCAGAACCAATTCCTCCTCCACTTTTAAATCAGTTTCCTTATGAATTAGAATAACTTTTCTTGGCAATGTCTGTTTCCTCATTCAGTCTTCTGTTGCCACTTTAGTCATCTTGTGTGAGTTCGTAACCTCTGTAATGCAGTGTCATTCCTCTGGGATAAACTTGCCCTCCTCAAATTGAAGTAGCCTAGGGAAGAAGTTATATACTAAATGGAAATCGGGCATTAAAAAATGGCAGGTTTCAGAGTTCTGTTTTTCACCCAAATGTACTGTGTACACTCTAAGGCTCTGAAACCAATGTTGATATTTTCAGGTCACATTTCTTTATCAGATTCTTTCAAAGATGACAGATTCTATTTTGCAGCTTTCCTACAGCTTGGTGACTCTAGTTAATCATACTAGATTGCATGTTTGAAAGTTGCTGAAAGATCTTACAAGTTCTTTTCTCAAGAAAAATAATTTTGTAACTATAACTATATAATTTTGTAACTGTAAGCTAACAGATGATAACTAGATTTATGCTAGTAATTATTCATTTATTTATTTTATTTCTTCCATAAAATGTTCTGCAGTTTTTATTTAGTTATGGTGTGCTATTTATTTATTTATTTTTTCTAAGTGAGAAGAGGGGAAATAGACAGATTCTTGCATGAGCCCTGACTGGGATCCACCCAGCAATCCCTGTCTGGGGCCATGTTCACAACCGAGCTATTTTTAGCACCCGAGGCAGAAGTTGCAGAGAGCCATCCTCAGAGCCCAGGGATGATGTATTCAAGCCAATTGAGCCATGGCTGCAAGAAGGGAAGAGAGAGAGAATAAACGAAGGGGGAGGGATGGGGAGGAGAAGGAGCTGGTCACTTCTCCTGTGCACTCTGACTGGGAATTGAACCAGGACATCCACACTCTGGGCCAATGCTCTACCACTAAGTCAACAAGCCAGGGTCCAACTATGGTGTGATTTAAATAATCTATCTTCTGAATACATATAGCTTTGTAATCTTGACAAACATAAACTTCCTCTGTGATAAAGTGTGTTAAAAGTTTCAAATTAAATCTTGTTTTAAAATTCACTCATTACCTGTAGTGCTGATTAGTGATTAAGTTAGACTTAAAAGGTGTTTATTGGCTTTGATGTAATTATTAACACATGCAAAATCAATACATATCTCTTATGATAGGAATATAATAAAAATAACTACATAAGAGCAAAGAAATGAGAACTGATTATATAAAAATTGAATTTGACATTTTCTGACAAATTATATATTTTCAAAGTATTGATCATTTTAATTCTAGACTTATATAAAAATCAACCTATAATGTAGTACACTTGAACAATTAATCACAAATAGAAATGCCATGAATTCACAAATAAGACTTCCCTTTGAATCTTGTGATTTTGGTACAGCCAAGATAGCTAAAGTCAAACATTAAGTATGTAAGATTAGCTGTACATTTAATGCATCATTGGCTAATAGTGCAAAATCAGCTTTGTCCTTGGATTAGAAGTCCTTTATATATACTGGTGGGTTCAATTATCCTACTGCTTCTTTTTTCTTTTTCTTTTTCTTTTTTTTGTATTTTTTTCTTAAGTGAGAAGCGGGGAGGCAGAGAGACAGACTCCCGCATGTGCCTGACCAGGATCCACCTGACAAGCCCACTAGGGGGTGATACTCTGCCCATCAGAGCTATTGCTCTGTTGCGGCTGGAGCTATTCTAGTGCCTGAGGCAGAGGCCGTGGAGCCATCCTCAGTGCCTGGGCCAACTTGTTCCAGTGAAGCCTTGGCTGCGGGAGGGAAAGAGAGAGATAGAGAGAAGGTAAAGGGGAAGGGGTGGAGAAGCAGATGGGCATTTCTCCTGTGTACCCTGACCGGGAATTGAACTTAGGACATCCACACGCCAGGCTGATGCTCTATCACTGAGCCAACCTGCCAGAGCCCCTATTGCTTCTTTTTAATTAAACCCAAATTGGCTAGATTAATCACTTTAGTGACCTTACTGTCTCTTCCTGCTGCCCTCTATCCAAAGGGCAAGAGAAAAAAAGAGATAGAAAAGGAAGGAAGAAATACATTAGGGAAATGAACTCTATTTAGTTCTTATTATTGCAAATATATATTTTTTTCATTAATAAGTATATTTTCATATATATATTTCTAAAAAGAAACTATGCCTTTGATTTTCTTCAACAAGTTCTAATAAAATTGTGTTACTTTAATAATTTAGAGGTATTTTAATTAATGCATAATATATTTATATATTATTTATATAATGATATTTAAAACATCAAACACTCTGAGGTTTCTATTTTAATTTAGGAAAATACATGACTGTGATGAGACAATGGCTGGAAAAATTATCCTCACTTAGTCAAACTTACCAAAAAAGAATGTCAACTAGGGGTATGCAATTATAACTCAAATATAGCTTTAATCCCTGGTATAATAAATGTGATTTTAGTTGGCATGTCTCTATTATAGAAATTTTTGTTAATAAAATTTATTTTGTATAGAAATTTACATTTAAAGATTCAAATGAATGAAATAGAGACTTCATGTGAGTGTATAAGGCTGTGAAGGTCTTACAGAAATAAGCATACGCATGAAAGAAGAGATGACTATGGACAATACTGCTGATCAGTTTAAACCTAGGAGTGGTAACCTCAGTATAGGCTCCTAACACTATCCAATTTTCTATTAGATTTCATTATTAATTCCTACTCTTCACATTCAGTAATTCATTGAAAATTAATATTTCCAATGCCGTACTATTTTTTCTTAGTTTTCATGTGAATAGTTATGATCTAATACACTCTGATATAATTCTTATAACCACATATGAAGTAAATGAGGGTGAATCCCAATCATTCAATAATGTATTTTGGATATGAGCTAGTTTTGTTTTAATGATTGTAAAAGGAACAAAAATGCTGTACATTCTAGTCAAAAAGAGTATAATAAGAAAAGGACCTTATACACATCTCATTCATTTTTAGGAGGCTCAGAGTAACAACAGAAGTATCACAAGTACATTACTGCATACAGTTGCAAATTGCAGTCTCATGAATGATCATATGTAAATTCTAAGATCCTGGGTGTATAGTCTGAATAACTGATTGTGTAATCTGGAAAAAGAGTGCATCAACTGTGAATGAATTCAGCCCTTTTCCCTTGCCCAGTTGATTAAAGGAAATCATTAAGACATTTAATACTAAAAAAATATGATTTTTAAGATGCAGATCGAATTGTAAGCATGTGAGCCTTCAATAAATAGAATAACCTAACACCAAGACTATAGGTGACGTTGATACAAGTGACATGTTGCAGATAACATTGCTCCCCAAATTCTGATTCTGTCAGTTGAGTCAAATGGTGATTTCTAAGAATTGTTTAATTATTTCTCACTTAAAAAAATAACATTCTTAATGATAAGCAAATAAACAGAAAAACTAGAAACCTGTGTAAAATGTCATTGTTGACTCAAAAGCTTGATAGCAAGCAGGAAACTCAATGGTGTTCTAGCACCAGGTCCCTTGATTGCTGGGCTTTTCTTTACAGAATTTTGAGTAGAGGTCACCAAGTCTCTGCTTAAATACTATCTCTATTGATAGAAACTATGTAAACTTCCAAGTCAGTTCAGTTTGCATTTTAATGAAAATTCATGTAAAATGCTCTTAAGATTTTCAGATACAAATATGCATGGTTGTACAGGTTCTGCAACCATCAGTTCCATTTTAAGTCTAATGGCAAACTTTCAGCCCGCTGCAGGTCTTATCATGCTTCAGAAAAGATACTTGAAAAATAAATAGGTCGGCCTGAAGTTCTGAGATTTTCCTTAATGGTATTGTTGCTATGGTTACAGCTGAACTGTTGTATAAAGCCAATTGTTTATTGACGGGAAAATGCTGAGTAGCACAGCAGCATCCTTTTCCTGGTGTTTTGTTGCCTTTGCTTCCCATTCTCCTCTTAAGATTAATGGATTTTTGGAGCATTGTTTTGTTTTCAACAAGCCAAATGAATATGTTCTAGTATGTTGTGACCAAAGTGGAGGTACTTTGTTATAAATTATTTGTTTATCAGAATTATTCCTATCGGGAGAAGGATTTTAATGTACTGCTTATTAATCTTAAAATATTGAACAAAAATCTGATTGATCTCATAGTATAGAGTCTTCTCAATTTATTTAATACATTTAATAATATAGATGAAATATAAACTTTTATTGTTTTATACTATTCAGAGATAAGATAGTAAGAGTATACTGACAATAAAAATATTTTTATATTTTCATTTTATATAACACAGAAAAACAAATGAAATGGTCTGAGAGCATCCATAATGAGTAGTATGCTAAAAAGCGTATATAAGCATTTATATTTTGTAGTTTTCTATGTAGTAAACTAAGTAACATAATAGAATTTTATTCAGTATATAAATTATATATACCACATATTATATAAAATATATATTAATTTTTATCATCTCAATGACTTAATATTTCAAAGATAAAATCATAACTTACTTGATATATAATTATAAGGCAAAATATAAATGGCCATGTACTTCACAACTGCAACTGTTACATAAACAGCTAATGTTATGTCTGGTAAAATCTTTTCAGCTAGTAAAAGTCATATATGGCTGTGATATGTTATGCATTGAATTCTTATTTAATTTAAAGAATCTTGATTAATTTATCTTCAAATTGTTACTAGACTAGAAATAATATGAGTATTTAATGGTGTAGCTATGAAGGAATTAAAAGTGCAGAAACATTTTTAGACATAGGGTATATAAGACTTGGCCCTGGCTGGTTGGCTCAGTGGTAGAGTGTCAGCCTGGAGTGCAGGAGTCTGGGTTCAGTTCCTGACTGGGGCACACAGGAGAAGCGCCCATCTGCTTCTCCACCCCTCCCCCTCTCCTTCCCCTCTGTCTCTCTCTTCCCCTCCCGCAGCCAAGGCTCCATTGGAGCAAAGTTTGCCCTGGCACTGAGGATGGCTCTGTGGCCTCTGCCTCAAGTGCTAGAATGGCTCTGGTTGCAAAAGAGCGACGCCCCAGAGGGGCGGAACATCACCCCCTGGGCATGCCAGGTGGATCCCGGTCGGGCGCATGCGGGAGTCTGTCTGACTGCCTCCCCATTTCCAGCTTTGGAAAAATGCAAACAGAAAAAAATAATAATAAGACTTTTTTTTTCAATTGTTTTGAGAGGAAGAGAGACAGGAAAGGAGAGAGAAAGGGAAGAGAGAGAAAAGAAGCATCAACTCATAGTTACTTCACTGTAGTTGTTCATTGGTTGCTTCTCATAGGTGCCTTGACCAGGGGGCTCCATCCAAGCCAATGAGCCCATGTGCAGGCCGGCAACCTTGGGCTTTCCAACTAGAGAACCTTGGCATCTTGGGTCGTGCTGTCCACTGTGCCACCACTGGTCCTGCCTGTAATTCTTCTTTTCCTTTCTTCTTTCTTCCTTCTTCCTTCTTCCTTCTTCCTTCTTCCTTCTTCCTTCTTCCTTCTTCCTTCTTCTTCTTCTTCTTCTTCTTCTTCTTCTTCTTCTTCTTCTTCTTCTTCTTCTTCTTCTTCCTCTTCCTCCTCCTCCTCCTCCTCCTCCTCCTCCTCCTCCTCCTCGTCCTTCTTCTTCTTCTTCTTCTTCTTTCTTCTTCTATTTAGTGAGAGGAGGGGAGGCAGAGACAGACTCCTCCCGGCTGGGATCCACCAGCAAGCCCACTAGGGGGCTAATGCTCTGCTCAACTGGGGCCCTTGCTCTGTTGCAACCTGAGCCAATTTTTGTGCCTGAGGCAGAGGTCATGGAGCCATCCTTGGTGGCCAGGGCCAGCTCACTCTAATCGAGCCATGACTGCAGGAGGGGAGGAGAAAAGATAGAGAGGTAGAGAGGGGGGGGGAGAGTGAAGTAGATGGGTGCTTCTTCTGTGTGCTCTGGCCAGGAATAGAACCCGGGATATCCACATGCTGGGTGGACTCTACCACTGAGCAAACTGGCCCAGGCCCTATAATACTTCTTAATTAAATTCCTGACTACATTGATACAAAACATTGATACAGTGGGATTATTTTTGGTAAAAAATGCAAAAAAAATTGTGAACCACAAATTTTTACATCTTCTTATATATTGTGTAAGAATGAGCTGGCACTCGAACTCCAGGTGTGCAGGCTTTATTAGAGTAGAAAGACCTGCCAGGCACTCCTCTGGGAGAAGTGCACTGAAACAGACTCTGAGGCAAACATTTATTAAGGTGCGGAGAGCTTTGAGCAAGTGTGCATTGTGTCAGCAATTCTGGTGTGCTCCCTTCTGCAGTCTGTAGCATCCATCGGGTATGAGAACAAACGTCAGAGACTTTCAGGAGTTAAGATGTTACTTTATTGGCCAGTTTAACCTGCGCAGGGGCGAACTCCCAAGATGTCCGGAGACACCGTGCCCACAAGGAGCTGCAAACGGAAGCCACCCCTGGAGCTTACAGCCAGGCCCTTATATATCCTAAGTGAGCAAGCATAGGACAGAAGCAGATGTGGCAGTTTAGCTATTGGCTAGGCAGGTCACACACAGCATAGCAACAGGGGCCGGTTTTAGCTTAGTGGCGAATTTCAAAACTAAACTTCTGATAAGGGTCTCTGACTTTCTTTGTTCCCAGCCTCACAGGAGCCATATCAGCACTTACTGTTCCTTCAATAGTTACATTCTTTGCAGCACTCCCTGTTCCTTCAATAGTTACACTCTTTGCAGCACTCCCTGTTCCTTCAATAGTTACACTCTTTGCAGCACTCCCTGTTCCTTCAATAGTTACACTCTTTGGCAGCCCCAGTACTCCCTGAATCTAACACAGTCCTACGATTTCGGCTTCCTGGAACTCTTCTCCTTGGGGCGGTCGACCAGCTTCCTAGAACTGTTCTGCTTCAGGGCCGATAGTAAGTAAGCAAAGTTGGGGTCAGATGGACAAGCAGAACAGCAAAAGGGAAGTTATGGTAAATTCATGTATTTATCATATTGTATATAATGTTTCGCAAATTATTTTTGTGAAGCAGATTATTCTAGTAATTGTGTTTGTATTTAAAGATGATACGATAATAACAATAACTCTTATTGTCCAAAATGAAACTTCATTTTTATTCGTTTGCTCCATTGTTCTACTCATTTCCACTTTTGATTTTACATTAGCCTCCGACTTTTTTCTGTCTTATCTCATAAGAAACAAAATTTAAATTTACATGCTTAAAGAAATATAAATTTTTTTCAATTTCTTATTGATATTATAATGTCCTCTACCGAATAAGTTGGCATTCTAATTTGGGTGTTAGAGCTGCGGAAACAAGAGACACTCACCTGAGGCCACTCACTCCACACTTCTAATTGTCTCATGAAAAAATACTCTTGTGGGACTCATACTTTATTAAATTTCTTATGTTATATTTTGATGCATCAGACAATCCTGTTAAATCTATCACATTCTTTTCATTTTTCTTAGTTCTTAATGCATATAAGAACTAATGTTTTTACCTGTGACATTCCTTCTACTTTAATGTGAGTTTATTGATAGAATAAGCCTTGTAGATACACTTTACAGATGTTATAGGTACTCCATAGATATAAAGTAAAAATAAGCTTTTTATGTTGTCTTAATTATTTGCCATAATGCTAACATCAATATCCAAATTATGAATTATGTTGTCTTAATTATTTGCCATAATGCTAACATCAATATCCAAATTAATTTTGGTGACAAAGTACAAGGTCAAAAGAATTAGGCTTTGCCTTGTAGTTTTTCTCAAAATGCAAATCAGTCATGCAACCAAGCGGCCAAGGAAAGCAACAGTATGTTAGAAACTATTGTGTGGGTTATTGGTGCTTATATGTTTATCAAGCAATATTTTAAATAAGGACAATGAGATGTTTATATAACATGATAAATTAAATAGATTATACCTTTTATCCTCTTATCCAAACTTCAAATATATGAAAATAATAAAACAAATTTACCTTTAACAAGAGCTATGTACCATTGTGGAATCACATGCTAAAAATTTCAAGAGAGGAGTACATTGTATGAATAATTTGTTTCCAAAACTCAGATAAAATAATCAGACTTTTGTGATTGATAAGAATTTCTAGTAGAATGAAGCCCGTATCTTGCTATACTGAAATTTCCTTATTTACATTAGCCTATGCCATGGACAGATATGCTTTATCAAACCTACATTTGATTTTTAGAATCTATTTGACAAAATGATGGCACAGTGATATAGCTATTTGTGTCTGTTTTTGTTTTTAAAAATGTCAGGCTCTGAATGAATGTGATATCCTAAATGTGTCTCAACCAAGTAGTGGTTTGTTTTTTTTTTTCAAGTAATGGTTTTTAAACCACAGCACAAATTAAGATTGATTCTCAGTAGATATGGAAATATCTCTCCTCCACGGACAATTCTACATAAGGGATGGAGCTTTTACTATTTGATATAAGGGATCAAATCAGTTTCTTTTCTATGACTTTTATATAAAGTTATTACATAAAATAGCCACAATTCACTTCAGAATTTCTTAAGAAGGAAATTAAGAAGAGGATTGATACTGAATGATGATACACACAAAAAACAAATTCATCCATAATACATACTGTTTTATAGACAGCATTTTACTGAAGTTAAATAATTGACTTTTGTATTTACCCTTTTATATCAATAAATAATCATAATGGCTTACTAATTTCAAAAGCATCATTATTAAGCAACATTTTTTATGTCTCTAAAGAAATTGAAAGCTATAGTAAGAAATGAAATGTATATGTCTGATTATATCTTAGAAAAATAGTGATTTTTGTTTTTAAACAACTTAAGTTACACAACTGGAAAGAGTGATCTAGTGTGAAAAGCAGTTTGAAATTGAACTTTGCAGATGACAACGTAACATATGAATGCAATTTTATTTTGTATAACCCTCCAACTGTGTAGTTACAGAATAAATGATAACAATTAAATTGTTAAATGATAACAATTAAAAGCTACATGTGTAGCCTTTACTTTTTACATTATAACAAGTATAATTAATATAATATAAAGCACAACATACATCAGTAAAGGGAGCGTTCTTTAATATTGTTAGTCTAGTATAATCTGTCTCCTATGGGGTTATTAGTACATGTTATGAGAGACTAGTTTTCAGTCCTTAGTTTGCAAAAGAATAATTTATTAAAAGGGTAAGTCTTGCTTCTTCTACAATGGGATCCTGCTGCAATAGTTTTGCTGTAGTTCCCAGGACTTTGCATTTGGAAGGATATGATCTGGGATAGGGAGCCCATAGATGACACTGGGGAGCAGGGTTATCATAACTGTTTTAGTTAGTGATTCAGAAAACCCCTTTTTTTAAAAAAATAAATATTTATTAATTTTAATGGGGTGACATCAAGAAATCAGGATACATATATTCAAAGAAAACATGTCTAGATTATCTTGTCATTCAATTATGTTCCATACCCATCACCCAAAGTCAGATTGTCCTCTGTCACCTTCTATCTAGTTTTCTTTGTGCCCCTCCTCCTTCCCCCATCCCTCCTTCCCTCAACACCCCCCCCTCCCCGTAACCACCACACTCTTGTCCATGTCTCTTAGTCTTGTTTTTATGTCCTACCAATGTATGGAATCATGCAGTTCTTGTTTTATTCTGATTTACTTATTTTACTCCATATAATGTTATCAAGATCCCACCATTTTGTTGTAAATGATCCGATGTCATCATTTCTTATGGCTGAGTAGTATTCCATAGTGTATATGTGCCACATCTTCTTTATTCAGTCTTCTATTGAAGGGCTTTTTGGTTGTTTCCATGTCCTGGCCACTGTGAACAATGCTGCAATGAACATGGGGCTGCATGTGTCTTTACATATCAATATTTCTGAGTTTTGGGGGTATATACCCAGTAGAGGGATTGCTGGGTCATAAGTTCTATTTTCAGTTTTTTGAGGAACCACCATACTTTCTTCCAGAATGGTTGTACTACTTTACATTGCCACCAACAGTGAATGAGGGTTCCTTTTTCACCACAGCCTCTCCAACATTTGCTATTACCTGTCTTGTTGATAATAGCTAATCTAACAGGCGTGAGATGGTATCTCATTGCAGTATTGATTTGCTTTTCTCTAATAACTAAAGAAGATGAACATCTTTTCATATATCTGTTGGCCATTTGTATTTCTTCCTGGGAGAAGTGTCTGTTCATGTCCTCTTCCCATTTTTTGATGGGATTGTTTGTTTGTTGTTGAGTTTTATGAGTTCTTTGTATATTTTGGATATTAGGCCCTTATCTGAGCTGTTGTTTGAAAATATCATTTCCCATTTATTTGGCTGTCTGTTTATTTTGTTGTCAGTTTCTCTTGCTAGCAAAAACTTCTTAGTCTGATGTAGTCCCATTCATTTATCTTTGCCTTCACTTCTCTTGCCTTTGGAGTCAAATTCATAAAATCCTCTTTAAAACCCAGGTCCATGAGTTTAGTACCTATGTCTTCTTCTATGTATTTAATTGTTTCAGGTCTTATGTTTAGATCTTTGATCCATTTTGAGTTAATTTCAGTACAAGGGGACAAGCTGTAGTCGAGTTTCATTCTTTTGCATGTGGCTTTCCAGTTTTCCCAGCACCATTTGTTGAAGAGGCTTTCTTTTCTCCATTGTGTGTTGTTGGCCCCTTTATTGAAAATTATTTGAACATATATATGTGGTTTTATTTCTGGAATTTTTATTTTGTTCCATTGGTCTGAGTGTCTATTTTTCTGCCAATACCATGCTGTTTTGATTGTTGTGGCCCTATAATATATTTTGATGTCAGGTATTGAAATACCCCAAGCTTCATTCTTTTTCCTTAGGATTGCTTTGGCTATTCGGCGTTTTTTATAGTTCCATATAAATCTGATGATTTTTTGTTCCATTTCTTTAAAAAATGTCATCAGAATTTTGATGGGAATTGCATTAAATTTATAAATTGCTTTGGGTAATATGGCCATTTTGATTATATTTATTCTTCCTATCTAAGAACATGGAATATTTTTCCATCTCATTTTACCTTTTTCGATTTTCTTAACAATGCTTTGTAGTTTTTGTTATATAGGTCCTTTACATTCTTTGCTATGTTTATTCCTAGGTATTTTATTTTTTTTTGTTGCAATCGTGAAGGGGATTATTTTTTTGAGTTCATTTTCTAATATTTCATTGTTGGCATATAGAAAAGCTATGGACTTTTGTATATTAATTTTGTACCCTGCGACCTTATTGTATTGGTTTATTGTTTCTAGTAATCTTTTTGTGGAGTCTTTGGGGTTTTCGATGTATAGGATCCTATCATCTGCAAAAAGTGATACCTTTACTTCTTTTTTTCCAATATGGATGCCTTTTATTTCCTTCTCTTGTCTGATTGCTCTGGTCAGAACTTCTAGCACCACATTAAATAAGAGTGGAGAGAGTGGACAACCCTGTCTTGTTCCTGATTTAAGGGGGAAAGTCCTCAGTTTTATGCCATTTAATATGATGTTAGCTGATGGTTTATCATATGTGGCCTTTATCATGTAGAAATATTTTCCTTCTATACCCATTTTTTTGAGAGTATTAAATATAAAGTTGTGTTGTATTTTATCGAATGCCTTTTCTGCATCTATTGATAAGATCATGTGGTTTTTGTTCTTTGTTTTGTTGATATGGTGTATTACGTTAACCATTTTACGTATGTTGAACTATCCTTGAGATTCTGGAATAATGTATTTTTTTAATATGTTGTTGTATTCAATTTGCTAGTATTTTGTTTATATTTTAGCATCTGTATTCATTAGAGATATTGGTCTGTAGTTTTCTTTTTTGTGCCGTCCTTGACAGGTTTCGGTATGAGGGTTATGTTGGCCTCATAAAATGTGTTTGGATGTATTGCTTCTTCTTCAATTTTTTGGAAGACTTTGAGTAGAATAGGAACCAAGTCTTCTTTGAATGTTTGATAGAATTCACTAGTATAACTGTCTGGTCCTGGACTTTTATTTGGGGAAAGGTTTTTAATAATTTTTTCTATTTCCTCCCTGCTAATTGGTCTGTTTAGGCTTTCTGCTGCTTCTTGGCTCAGTCTAGGAAGGTTGTATTGTTCTAGGAATTTATCCATTTCTTCTAGATTGTTGAATTTGGTGGCATATAGTTTTTTGTAGTATTCTACAATAATTCTTTGTATATATATGATGTCTGTGGTGATTTCTCCTCTTTCATTTTGGATTTTGTTTATATGACTCCTTTCTCTTTTTTCCTTGGTGAGTCTTGCTAAGGATTTGTGAATTTTGTTGATGTTTTTAAAGAACCAGCTCCTTATTTTATTAATTTTTCTATAGTTTTTCTGTTCTCTATATCATTTATTTCTGCTCTGATTTTTATTATCTCCTTTCCTCGGCTGATTTTGGGTTGTCTTTGTTCTCCTTTTTCCAGTTCCTTAAGGTGTGAAGTTAAGCGGTTTACTTAGGTTCTCTCTTGTTTGTTCACATAGGCCTGAAGTGAAATGAACTTCCCTCTTATCACTGCTTTTACTGCATCCCAGAGATTCTTATATGTCGTATTGTCATTTTCATTTGTCTGTATATATCTTTTGATTTCTGTGCTAATTTCTTCTTTGACCCATTCATTTTTTAAAAGTATGTTGTTTAGTTTCCACATTTTTGTGGAGTTTTTTTTCCTCTTTTTTGCAGTTGATTTCTAGTTTCAAGGCTTTATGATCAGAAAATATACTTGGTACAATTTCGATTTTTCTGAATTTGCTGATGTTATTTTTGTGGCCCTACATATGGTCAATTCTTGAGAATGTTCCATGTACACTAGAGAATAATGTATACTCTGTCACTTTGGGATGAAGTGTCCTGTAGATGTCTATCATATCCAGCTGCTCTAGTGTTTCGTTTAAGGCCACTATATCTTTATTGATTTTCTGTTTGGATGAACAATATACAGCCATCAGCGGTATATTGAGGTCTCCAAGTATGATTGTATTTTTGTCACTTTTTGTTTCTAGGTCAGTAAGTAGCTGTCATATATTTTGGTGCTCCTTCCTTTGGTGCATATATATTAAGAATTTTTATGTTTTCTTGATTCAGTGTCCCCTTAATTATTATGAAATGACCATTTTTGTCTCTGAGTACTTTTGCTGTATTGTAGTCAGCATTATTAGATATGAGTATTGCTACACCTGCTTTTTTTTGGATGTTATTTGCTTGGAGTATTGTTTTCCAGCTTTCACTTGTAATGTTTTTATCCTTGTTGCTTAGATGTGTTTCTTGTAGGCAGCATACAGTTGGATTTTCTTTTTTAATCCATTCTGCTACTCTGTGTCTTTTTATTGGTGAGTTTAATCCATTTGCATTTAGTATAATTATTGATACTTGTGGGTTCCCTATTTCCATTTTATAAATTGCTTTCTGTTAGTGTTGTATCTTGTTTGATTCTTCTCTTTTGTTTTTCTATCATTTGTTTTTGTTTGTTATTCCATAATTCTTTCTTCTGTTGCTACCTTTTTTAAGTCATGTGCTTCTGTGGTGGTTTTTTCAAGGGTCGTTACCATTAAATAATGAAAAGGGTACCTACCATATTCATTGTAGTACCCTATTTTATGGGTGTTTCTGCCCTTCATCTTCCTTCGCTACTGTTAATCGCCGTCCTCTCCCCTTTTTTTTGTTTTTGTTGTCACAGTTTAAATTTCGTTTTATTGTGTTCTTGTTGGAGCTTTTACTTGTGGTTTTGTTTTGTTTTGTTCTTTGTATCTAGTTGGAAAACCCCCTTTAGTATTTCCTGGAGTGGGGGTTTTCTAATGATAAATTCCCTCATCTTTTCTGTATTTGTGAATGTTTTTATTTCTCCTTCATATTTGAAGAATAGCTTTCATGGGTATAGTATTCTTGGCTGCAAGTTCCTCTCTTTCAGGACTTTAAATATTGGGGTTCCACTCTCTTCTAGCTTGTAGAGTTTCTGCTGAGAAATCTGATGATAATCTAATAGGCCTTCCTTTATATGTTGTATTCTTCTTTTCCCTGGCTGCTTTGAGAATATTTTCTTTGCTGTTGGTTTGTGCCAATTTCATTATGATGTGCTTTGGAGTAGGTTTGTTGTGGTTAAGAAAGCTCTATGTTCTGTTTGCTTCTTGAATTTGAGGCTTTAGTTCTTTCCACAGGCTTGGGAAGTTCTCGTCTATTATTTGTTTGAATATATTCTCCATTCCATTTTCTCTCTCTTTCCCTCTGATATACCTATTATTCTTATGTTAGTCTTTTTGATGGAGTCAGACAATTCCTGTAGGGCTTTCTCATTTTTTAAAATTTTTGAGTCTCTCTCTTCTTCTCTCTGTTGTGCCTCAAGTTGTTTGTCTTCTATGTCAGTAATCCTACCTCCTGTCTGGTCTGTTCTACTAGCTAAGCTTGTTACCTCATTTTTCAGTTCATGAATTGAGTTTTTAATCTGTTTGATTTGTTTTTATAATTTCAATTTCCTTGGTAATATAATCTTTGTGTTCATTGAGTTGTTTTCTGAGCTCCCTAAGTTGCCTTTCTGTGTTTTCTTGTATATCTCTGAGTATTTTTAGGATTTCTATTTTAAGTTCTCTGTCAGTTAGCTCTAAGATTTCCAATATATTAAATTTTTTTCTCCATAGATTTTTTCCTCATCTATCTGTGCTACTTCTCTTTTTCGATTTCCTTTTTCTTAATGGCTTCTGAGAGTTGTCTTGTTGATGGCACTAATGAGAATTAATAAGAAATAAAAAGTAAAAAAAAAGAAGAAAAAAGATTTGAAAAAAATTTTTATTATTTCCCCTTTTTTTCTTCTCTTCCCCTCCTCTCTTCTCCTCCTTGGGAAAATCTCGTGATGAACTGTGAATTATATTATGCTAAATGGAACAAAAACTGCCAATAATGGTGGGCCTGTGTTGGGGGGAAGTGTTCAAGGGGCAAAAGAGGTAGGGACCCACAAAATGCAAGAAAGGAAAAACTTTGGGTTAAATATAAAATGATTTGCTTGTAAGTGATGGTCGAGTAAGAGATATAATGAGACGGATAAGAGGTAAACAGGAAAAAGGAAAAAAATAAAAATTACTATTGTATTAAGTGGAGCAAAAACTAGATAGAATGGAGAGCCAGGGTTGGGAGGAATGCTAATGAGTTAAAAGGTGAAGTAAAAAGCGCCCAAAATGCCACAAAAAAAAAATTTTTTGATTCCGAAATAAAATCATTTGTTTGTGATTGAGGATTGAATGAGAGGAAAAGTAAAAGGAGAAAAGAAGAAACTGATAGAGAGGGAGAAAAAAAGAAAAAAAGGGAACAGGAAAAGAAGAAAAAAAACAAAAAGAGAGAGTTAACTGTTTTGAAGTGTAACCCTCATGCAGAGAAAGGAAGAAGAAAAGAAAAAAATATGGGAAATGTAACACTTATGGGCAGTGTAGTTCAAGAAGAGGAAAGAATAAGACAGGCAGAGAATAAAAGGATGAAGGTGGAGGAAATAAAAATAATAATGTCAAGAAGATGAAAGAAACAAAAAAATAGTGGAACAAGTTTTAAAGTCTGTGGATTTTTCTTGATTTTGAGAGGTTAACTTCTTCCTTTCTCTTTCCTCTCCCTCTTCCTGGTCGGTAACTCTGTACCCCAGACTCTGCCCCTGTGGCACGCTTAGGTAGAGATTTGCAGTTGATAAGACTATGGTGATGTCGTATATTAGGCTTCAGTCTCGTTGGTAGTCAGAGCTTGCTAGCGTTTGCAGGCTCCGACAATGAGAGAGTCCGTTTTCATGGAGCCTCTCTCCTAGTCTCTCCTTCCTGAATTAGCAGCCTGATGGTCCAGTTATGAGTCTGCCGCTGCCTCTGCCTGAAAAGTAAGAGGCTCAAAGAGCTGGCAAATCCCCACTCTGTCCCTACTCAATGCAGTGCTCTGGGTAAGGCTCTGTCAGTCGGAGCCGCCACCATAATCAGGTGGGACTGGGAGCCAATTGCTCTCAAGGTGACTTTCTATGAGCCTCCAGACGTGTCCAGTATGCTTCAGCACTCTGTGGGACCACTCTCCCCAGGATTTTTGCACTTTGTAACCTGTTTTGGCTGGGAAGAAGATGCCCTAGTCGTTGCCTGCAGTACAGGAGATCTTAACAGCTGCCAAGTCCTTCTTTTTAGCATATATCCCTGAGTATGAAAAGCTCTGCCAATCAGAAATTGCCCCCACCCCTTTAGCAAGAGGCACTAAAAATGTCATGCTTCTTTTCTTAGATCGCTGAACTGAGAGAGATCTTGTCAATTAGAGCTGCGTAGGTCAGTTGGGAGGTGAGCAGACTGTGGGTTAAGCTAATTTCAGCGATTGGATCCACTGATCTGCTCCAGAAAGGACTGCAAGAAGCTGCCCGTGCGCCCCTCCCCCGACGCGTGATTGTTAACTTGAATGGCTGGATGAGGTGCCCCGCCCACCCAGAGAAGCTTTGGTGTAGGGAAGTTCGCTTTGGCACACTCCCCGCCCTCTGCTGGCAGCTGCTGCTTGCCCGTCTTTGCCCGGGATGATGCGGGCGTTAGCTCACGTGGGCTGAATCATGGCAGGCACACTCCTTCCTCAACTTGAATGTCTATGCCGCAGCCTAGTTTCCTCCACACCCTTAGCCCCCCCCCCCCCCCGACTATATCTCAGTTCCAAGTGAAAGCAGCCTTTGCTCAGGTCAGTGAGGAAGGCCGAGTGTTCCTTTCTCCATCTTATTTCCTTCAGGGTTGATTATATATTTAGTCAATTTTTCACTTGAACATACCTTCGTTTTCAGTGTGTGGAACTCCCAGACCAGGGGTCCCCAAACTTTTTACACAGGGGGCCAGTTCACTGTCCCTCAGACTGTTGGAGGGCCGGACTATAAAAAAAACTATGAACAAATCCCTATGCACACTGCACATATCTTATTTTAAAGTAAAAAAACAAAACGAGAACAAATACAATATTTAAAATAAAGAACAAGTAAATTTAAATCAACAAACTGACCAGTATTTCAATGGGAACTATGGGTTTGCTTTTGGCTAATGAGATGGTCAATGTGCTCCTCTCACTGACCACCAATGAAAGAGGTGCTTCTTCCAGAAGTGCGGTGGGGGCCGGATAAATGGCCTCAGGGGGCCGCATGTGGCCTGCAGGCTGTAGTTTGGGGTCCCCTGTCCCAGACGCTCCAAGGATAGATATTTCTGTCTCTGGTTGATGAACTTTTTGAAATTTTGGGGAGATTTGTCGGTCACGCTCCTCATGGTGCCACTTCTCTGACCCAGAAAACTCTGGGTATAAAGATACCAAGCTATTTGAGCTTCTGAATGCATTTTGCTCAATTATATGAGAAGTTTGAAATTATTAAAAATTAAATTTTATTTTAATCTTAAAGCAGATAGAGAATTATATATAAGCGATTTCTTTAAAACTCTCATGTAAAGTCCATGTAAAGTGGTACCATGTAAAGTCCTACTGTGGTATACAGAGCTACATTTGACCCATGTCAGGAGGTAGGCAATTATAGGCTAAATGCTTTAAAAAAAACCTTTTGATTCATTGGTGATTAAGTTAAAAATTACTATAAAATTAATAGTTTTTGAATAAATGTATGATGGAAATCCTAATTTGGAAGGCCCCAGTCTTAAAAACAGTCTTATTTGGAATATATCCAGACTTTAAACCAGGAGTTGGGAACCTATTGCTCGCAAGCCAGATGTGGCTCTTTTGATGACTGCATCTAGCTCACAGACAAATCTTTAATTAAAAAAATGTTAAAAATATAAAACATTCTCCTGTATTACAATCCATTCATTTCCTATTGTTCATGTTCATGGTTGCGGGTGGCTGGAGCCAATCACAGCTCTCTTCCAGGACAACACCAAATTTTTATTGGATAATGTGTAACGTACACAGGTCATTGTATGGCCCTCACAAAACTACATTTTAAAATATGTGGCATTCATGGCTTTCTAAGCCAAAAAAGTTCCTGACCCCTGCTTTAAACCAAAAACAAAAAAAGAAAAAAGAGGGAGTATTTTCCTGGGTTCATTTTTCACGGTACATTTTTTTTTTTTTCTTAAGTTAGAAGTAGGGAGGCAGAGTAACAGATTCCCGCATGAGCCCTGACTGGGATCCACCTGGCAAGCCCCCTACCAGGTGATGCTCTGCCCATCTTGGGCTGTTGCTCAGCAACCAAGCTATTTTATCACCTGAGACAAGCCCATGGAGCCATCCTCAGCACTTGGTGCAACTTGCTCCAACCAAGCTATGACTGCAGGAAGGGAAGAGAGAGCTAGAGAGAAAAGGGAGAAGGGGAGATATGAAGAAGAAGATGGTTACTTCTTCTGTGTGCCCTGACCGGGAATCAAATCCAGAATGTCCATATGCTGGGCCAACACTCTATCACTGAGCCAACCAGCCAGGGCCCATCTTTCATGTTGAAGATTTGTTTTCTTTTGCTTTTTTGTTGTGAGGAGAATGAATTATTCATCTTTAAGGATTCCCTATTTTTTTTCAAAGTCTTTTTACAATTGTCTTTTAAAAATCACTGTTTCATTGATTTAGAAAATGCTGATCCACCTTCTCCATATAGAAAAACACACTAGAAATTGCCAAATTTTAACCTTAGGAAGTGCACCTAAACAAAGACATTATAATATATTTAATCTGTTCAACACTTTTATTTGCAGATTCAAGAATGGCTTTGCTTAAACTGCCAGACCCAGAGAGCAATGTCTGGACAGCTGGGAGGCGTGGGCAAAACACTTCCTCCGCCGGCAGGGCCGAAAGCCTCTCCTCTGCCTGTTCCCATAGAACAGCCACCTCAGAAAGCGGCAACGCCAGGTCACGTCAGCGTCAAAAAGAAGGAGCAAGACGCCAAAACAGAAGGTGAAAAAGTAAAAGAAACACCCTCAATTGAAGAAATGCCCCCTAGTGTAATCACAGGTCAAAAACAAGAGACAAAACAAGAAAAAGACAAAGCTTCGGCCACTCAAGAAAAAAAGGCAATCCCGGAAGATAAAAAGCCCCTTCCAAAAGGAAAAAAGGCAACCATTGATGAAAAAAAGCCACTTCCAGAAGAAATAGAGCCACCTCCTGAAGAAAAAAAATCACCTACTGAAGAAGAAAAAACATCTCTTGAAATAAAAAAGCCAACTCCTAAAGACAAAAAGCCAACCCCTGAAGACAAAAAGTTTCCCCCGGGAGCAAAAACATCGGCTCTGGAGGAGGAACAGAAACAGGACTTACTTAAAACTCAAGTACAAATTGCTGAAGAAACGCCTGAAGGCAGAGCGGCTCCACCGGCAGCGCCAGGAGAGAAACTGGCACAGGCAAAGATGGAGGATTTTCCAATTGGGGTGCTTCCGAGTTTGCCCGCGGACGATGGTGCGGCACCTCAGCATATAGAAGATCAGCCTGAGGCAGCTCGTGCAGGGAAGCCTGATCAGGTGGAAGCTGGGAAAGAAAAAGCAGTAAGTTATGTTTTCCTAACTTCACTATCTTACGTGTATAATTTACTAATTTTTACCTAAGTACATATATGTAGTGTTTAATAGCAATTATGTAAGTAAAGTCCTTCAATTAGTGGTGTTTTCAGAAAAGTGTAACAGTTGTTTGCTAAAATAAAGAACTTTGTGTTTTTGACACCTTAATTTTTTTTTTTTTTTTTTTCTGAAGCTAGAAACGGGGAGAGACAGTAAGACAGACTCCCGCATGCGCCCGACCGGGATCCACCCGGCACACCCACCAGGGGCGACGCTCTGCCCACCAGGGGGCGATGCTCTGCCCCTACGGGGCATCGCTCTGTTGCGACCAGAGCCACTCTAGCGCCTGGGGCAGAGGCCGAGGAGCCATCCCCAGCGCCGGGGCCATCTTTGCTCCAATGAAGCCTCCGCTGCTGGAGGGGAAGAGAGAGACAGAGAGGAAGGAGAGGGGGAGGGGTGGAGAAGCAGATGGGTGCTTCTCCTGTGTGCCCTGGCCAGGAATCGAACCCGGGACTTCCGCACGCCAGGCCGACTCTCTACCGCTGAGCCAACCGGCCAGGGCCTTGACAGCTTAATAAAAACATAGATATAGAATTTATTTTTCTAGGTTTTGTGTCTATCACATAATTTATCTGAACCCTATAGAGTTATAAAGAAGAGTTTCTTACTATTTTAAGTTTTTCCTTTTTGCTCTGCACTATGAACATAAAATCAGTATCTTCCTTAATACTAAATAATGTGTTTTTAAGTTTTTTTTTTTTTTTAATAAATTTTTATTAATGGTAATGGGATGACATTAATAAATCAGGGTACATATATTCAAAGAAAACATGTCTGGGTTATTTTGTCATCAAATTATGTTGCAAACCCCTCGCCCAAAGTCAGATTGTCCTCCGTCACCCTCTATCTAGTTCTCTGTGCCCCTCCCCCTCCCCCTAACTCTCTCCCTCACTCCCTCCCATGTCCTCCCTCCCCCCCCCCCACCCTTGGTAAACACCACACTCTTGTCCATGTCTCTTAGTCTCATTTTTATGTTCCACCAATGTATGGAATCGTGTAGTTCTTGTTTTTTTCTGATTTACTTATTTCACTCCTTATAATGTTATCAAGATCCCACCATTTTGCTGTAAATGATCTGATGTCATCATTTCTTATGGCTGAGTAGTATTCCATAGTGTATATGTGCCACATCTTCTTTATCCAGTCTTCTATTGAAGGGCTTTTTGGTTGTTTCCATGTCTTGGCCACTGTGAACAGTGTTGCAATGAACATGGGGCTACATGTGTCTTCACGTATCAATGTTTCTGAGGTTTTGGGGTAGAGGGATTGCTGGGTCATAAGGTAGTTCTATTTTCAGTTTTTTGAGGAACCACCATACTTTTCTCCATAATGGTTGTACTACTTTACAGTCCCACCAACAGTGAATGAGGGTTCCTTTTTCTCCACAGCCTCTCCAACATTTGCTATTACCCGTCTTGTTGATAATAGCTAATCTAACAGAAGTGAGGTGGTATCTCATTGTAGTTTTGATTTGCATTTCTCTAATAACTAATGAAGCTGAGCATCTTTTCATATATCTGTTGGCCATTTGTATCTCTTCCTGGGAGAAGTGTCTGTTCATGTCCTCTTCGCATTTTTTTATTGGATTGTTTGTTTGTTTGTTGTTGAGTTTTATGAGTTCTTTGTAAATTTTGGATATTAGGCCCTTATCTGAGCTGTTGTTTGAAAATATCATTTCCCATATAGTTGGCTGTCTGTTTATATTGATATCAGTTTCTCTTGCTGAGCAAAAACTTTTAATTCTGATGTAGTCCCATTCATTTATCTTTGCCTTCACTTCTCTTGCCATTGGAGTCAAGTTCATAAAATGTTCTTTAAAACCCAGGTCCATGATTTTAGTACCTATGTCTTCTTCTATGTACTTTATTGTTTCAGGTCTTATATTTAGGTCTTTGATCCATTTTGAATTAATTTTAGTACACGGGGACAGGCTGTAGTCGAGTTTTATTCTTTTGCATGTGGCTTTCCAGTTTTCCCAACACCATTTGTTGAAGAGGATTTCTTTTCTCCATTGTGTGTTGTTGGCCCCTTTATCAAAGATTATTTGACCACATATATGTGGTTTTATTTATGGGCTTTCTATTCTGTTCCATTGGTCTGAGTGTCTATTTTTTTGCCAATACCATGCTGTTTTGATTATCGTGGCCCTATAATATAGTTTAAAGTCAGGTATTGTAATGCCCCCAGCTTCATTCTTTTTCCTTAGGATTGTTTTGGCTATTTGGGGTTTTTTTATAGTTCCATATAAATCTGATGATTTTTTGTTCCATTTCTTTAAAAAATCTCATAGGGATTTTGATGGGAATTGCATTAAATTTGTATATTGCTTTGGGTAATATGGCCATTTTGATTATATTTATTCTTCCTATCCAAGAACAAGGAATATTTTTCCATCTCATTGTATCTTTTTCGATTTCCCTTAACAATGCTTTGTAATTTTCATTATATAGGTCCTTTACGTTCTTTGTTATGTTTATTCCTAGGTATTTTATTTTTTTTGTTGCAATCGTGAAGGGGATTATTTTTTTGAGTTCGTTTTCTAATATTTCATTGTTGGCATATAGAAAGGCTATGGACTTTTGTATGTTAATTTTGTATCCTGCGACCTTACTGTATTGGTTTATTGTTTCTAATAATCTTTTTGTGGAGTCCTTCGGGTTTTCGATGTATAGGATCATATCATCAGCAAAAAGTGATAGCTTTACTTCTTCTTTTCCGATATGGATGCCTTTTATTTCTTTGTCTTGTCTGATTGCTCTGGCCAGAACGTCTAGCACCACATTGAATAAGAGTGGAGAGAGTGGACAACCCTGTCTTGTTCCTGATTTAAGGTAGAAAGTCCTCAGTTTTATGCCGTTTAATAGGATGTTGGCTGATGGTTTATCATATATGGCCTTTATCATGTTGAGATATTTTCCTTCTATACCCATTTTGTTGAGAGTCTTAAACATAAAATTGTGTTGTATTTTATCAAAAGCCTTTTCTGCAGCTATTGATAAGATCATGTGGTTTTTGTTCTTTGTTTTGTTGATATGGTGTATTACGTTAACCGTTTTGCGTATGTTGAACCATCCTTGAGATTCTGGGATGAATCCCACTTGATCATGATGTATTATTTTTTTAATATGTTGTTGTATTCGGTTTGCCAGTATTTTGTTTAGTATTTTAGCATCTGTATTCATTAGAGATATTGGTCTGTAGTTTTCTTTTTTTGTGCCATCCTTGCCAGGTTTTGGTATGAGGGTTATGTTGGCCTCATAAAATGTGTTTGGAAGTATTGCTTCTTCTTCAATTTTTTGGAAGACTTTGAGTAGAATAGGAACCAAGTCTTCTTTGAATGTTTGATAGAATTCACTAGTATAACCGTCTGGGCCTGGACTTTTATTTTTGGGGAGGTTTTTAATAGTTTTTTCTATTTCCTCCCTGCTGATTGGTCTGTTTAGGCTTTCTGCTTCTTCATGACTCAGTCTAGGAAGGTTGTATTTTTCTAGGAGTTTATCCATTTCTTCTAGATTGTTGTATTTGGTGGCATATAATTTTTCATAGTATTCTACAATAATTCTTTGTATATCTATGATGTCTGTGGTGATCTCTCCTCTTTCATTTTGGATTTTATTTGAGTCCTGTGTCTTTTTTCCTTGGTGAGTCTTGCCAAGGGTTTGTCAATTTTGTTGATCTTTTCAAAGAACCAGCTCCTTGTTTTATTGATTTTTTCTATAGTTTTTCTGTTCTCTATTTCATTTACTTCTGCTCTGATTTTTATTATCTCCTTTCTTCGGCTGGTTTTGGGTTGTCTTTGTTCTTTTTCTAGTTCCTTAAGGTGTGAAGCTAAGTGGTTTACTTCGGCTCTCTCTTGTTTGTTCATATAGGCCTGAAGTGATATGAACTTTCCTCTTATTACTGCTTTTGCTGCATCCCAGAGATTCTGATATGTCGTATTTTCATTTTCATTTGTCTGTATATATCTTTTGATTTCTGCGCTTATTTCTTCTTTGACCCATTCATTTTTTAGAAGTATGTTGTTTAGTTTCCACATTTTTGTGGGTTTTTCCCCCTCTTTTTTGCAGTTGAATTCTAGTTTCAAGGCTTTATGATCAGAAAATATGCTTGGTACAATTTCAATTTTTCTAAATTTGCTGATATTGTCTTTGTGGCCCAACATATGGTCAATTCTTGAGAATGTTCCATGTACACTAGAAAAAAATGTATACTCTGTCGCTTTGGGATGAAGTGTCCTGTAGATGTCTATCATATCCAGGTGTTCTAGTATTTCGTTTAAGGCCACTATATCTTTATTGATTCTCTGTTTGGATGACCGATCTAGAGCCGTCAGCGGTGTATTGAGGTCTCCAAGTATGATTGTATTTTTGTTAGTTTTTGTTTTAAGGTCAATAAGTAGCTGTCTTATATATTTTGGTGCTCCTTGGTTTGGTGCATATATATTAAGGATTGTTATGTCTTCTTGATTCAACTTCCCCTTAATCATTATGAAATGACCATTTTTGTCTCTGAGTACTTTTTCTGTTTTGTAGTCAGCATTATTAGATATGAGTATTGCTACGCCTGCTTTTTTTTGGGTGTTGTTTGCTTGAAGTATTGTTTTCCAGCCTTTCACTTTGAATTTGTTTTTATCCTTGTTGCTTAGATGTGTTTCTTGTAGGCAGCATATAGTTGGATTTTCTTTTTTAATCCATTCTGCTACTCTGTGTCTTTTTATTGGTAAGTTTAATCCATTTACATTTATTGTAATTATTGACACTTGTGGGTTCCCTACTGCCATTTTATAAATTGCTTTCTGTTAGTTTTGTATCTAGTTTGATTCTTCTCTTTTGTTTTTCTATCATTTGTTTTTGTTTGTTTGTGTTCCATACTTCTTTCCTCTGTTGCTCCCTTTTTTCAGTCAAGTGTTTTTGTGGTGGTTTTTTTAAGGGTGGTTACCATTAAGTAATGAAAAGGGTACCTACCATATTCATTGTAGTACCCTATCTTATAAGTATTTCTGCACTTCATCATCCTTTGCTACTGTTAATCTCCATCCTCTCCCCCCTGTTTTTCCTTTGTTGTCACAGTTTAAGTTTGGTTTTATTGTGTTCTTGGTGGAGCTGTTACTTGTGGTGTTGTTTTCTTTTGTTCTTTGAATCTGGTTGGAAAACCCCCTTTAGTATTTCCTGGAGTGGGGGCTTTCTGTTGATAAATTCTTTCATCTTTTCTGTATTTGTGAATGTTTTTATATCTCCTTCATACTTGAAGGATAGCTTTGATGGGTATAGTATTCTTGGCTGAAAGTTCCTCTCTTTCAGGGCTTTAAATATTGGGGTCCACTCTCTTCTAGCTTGTAGAGTTTCTGCTGAGAAATCTGATGATAATCTAATAGGCCTTCCTTTATATGTTGTACTCTTCTTTTCCCTGGCTGCCTTGAGAATTTTTTCTTTGTCATTGGTTTGTGTCATCTTTATTATGATGTGCCTTGGAGTGGGTTTGTTGGGATTAAGAAAACTTGGTGTTCTGTTTGCTTCTTGAATTTGAGGCTTTAGTTCCTTCCACAGGCTTGGGAAGTTCTCGTCTATTATTTGTTTGAGTATATTCTCCATTCCATTTTCTTTCTCTTCTCCCTCTGATATACCTATTATTCTTATGTTATTCTTTCTGATGGAGTCAGACAATTCCTGTAGGGCTTTCTCGTTTTTTATTATTTTTGAGTCTCTTTCTTCTTCTCTCTGTTGTGCCTCAAGTTGTTTGTCTTCTATTTCACTAATCCTATCTTCAATCTGGGCTGTTCTGTTAGCTAAGCTTGTTACCTCGTTTTTCAGCTCGTGAATTGAGTTTTTCATTTCTGTTTGATTTGTTTTTATAGTTTTGATTTCCTTGGTAATATATTCTTTGTGTTCATTGAGTTGTTTTCTGATCTCCCTATATTGCCTTTCTGTGTTTTCTTGTATATCTCTGAGTATTTTTAAGATTTCTATTTTAAATTCTCTGTCATTTAGCTCCAATGCTTCCAATATGTTAAGTATTTTCTCCATAGATTTTTCCACATCTATTTGTGTTACCTCTCTTTCTTTTGTATCCATAATATTCGATTTCCTCTTTCTTATCGGCATCTGAGGGTGGTCTTATTGATAGCACTAATTAGAATTAATAAAGGGTAAAAAGAAAAAAAAAAAAAAGGTAAAACACCCCACAAAAAAAAAACAGTAATAATTTATTATTTCCCCCTTTTTTTCTCTCTTCTCTTTCCCTCCTCTCCCCTCCTCAGGGAAATATTGTGCCTATAATGGAGGGCCTGATTTGGGGTGAAGAGTTCAAGGGGCAAAAAAAAAAGGGAGTAGGGACCTACTAAATGCAAAAAAAAAAAAGAAAGAAAATCTTAGACAAGCATAAGATGATTTGCTTGTAAGTGATGGTCAACTAAGAGATATAATGAGAGGGATAAGAGGGAACCAGAAAAAGGGACCAAAAAAGAATAATAAAGAAGAAAAATAAAAATAATAAGTAAAAATCTGTTGTATTAAGTGGAGCAAAGACTAAATACAATGGAGACCTTGGGTTGGGAGGACCCAAAATGCCACAAAAATAAACAAACAAGAAAAAAAATAAAAACAAAAGCAAAAAAGAGAAATAAAGCCAAAAAAAAAAAGCCTTGAGTCCCAAATTAACTAATTTGTTTGTGATTGAGGATTATATGGGAGGAAAGTAAAATGAGAAAAGAAAAAATGAATAGAAAGGAAAAAATAAGAAAAAGAGAAAAATGAAGGAAGAAATAAAATAGGAAGAGAAAAAAACAAAATAAAGCAAGACAAAAAAACAAACAAACAACAAAAGAGGAGAGAGTGAGAGTTAAGTGTTTTGGAGTATAACCTTAAAGGAGGGTGAGGATGAAGAAGAAAAATAAAATGCAACACTCATGGGTAGTGTAGTTCAAGAAAGGGGAAGCATAAGATGGGCAGAGAATAGAAGGACCGAGGTGGAGGAAATAAAGGCAAAAAGATAGAAGAAACAAACAACAACAACAACAACAAAAAAATTAGTGGATCAAGTTGTAAAGTCTGTGGTTTTTTCTTGATTTTGAGAGGTTAACTTCTTCCTTTTTCTTTTCTCTCCCTCTTCCTGGTCGGTGACTCTGTACCCCAGGCTCTGCCCCTGTGTCACTCTTAGGTAGGGATTTGCAGTTGATGGGATTCTATGGCAATGTCATATAATTGGCTTTAGTCTTGCTGGAAGTAAAGGCTTGTTGGCGTTTGCAGGGTCCAACGATGAGAGAGTTTGCTTTCCTGGATTCTCTCTCCTAGTCCCCCCTTTCTGAATTAGCAGCCTGGTGATCCAGCTATAAGGCTGCAACTGCTTCTGCCTGGGGAGTAAGAGGCTCAAAGAGCTGGGAAATCCCCACTCTATCCCCACTCAGTGCAAGGCTTTTGGAAAGGCTCTGAGAGTCAGGGCCTCCAGTGTAATCAGGCGGGGGTGGGAGTCAATTGTTGTCAGGGTCACTGTTCAGCGCCTATCATTTAGTTGGACCTCTCAACCCAGGCTTTCCACGCTTTGTAGCCTGTTTTTGCAGGGAAGAAGAGGCACTAGTCTCTGCTTACGACTAGTGTAGTATAGACCTTATTATCTGCCAAGTCCTTCTTGTTAGCGTTTATCCCTGAATATGGAGGCTCTATCAATCAGAAGTTGCCCCCGCCCCTTTAGCGAGAGGCACTAAAAAATATCACGCCTCTTGTCTTGGATCACTGAACTGAGAGAGATCTTATCAATTAGAACCGAGGGTGCGCAGATTTTATGGGTTAAGCTAATTTCAGTGATTGGGTCGCAGCTGTGCTTCCAAAGGTATTTTTAGGCTGCCTGCGCGCACCCCTCCCCCAATGCTTGATTGTTAGCTTGATTGGCTGGGTGAGGTGCCCCGCCCACGGAGAGAATCTCCCAAGCCTCTCCCGCTCGCCCCGCTGCTGGCGGCTGGACCGCACCAGGCGCAGGATAATGGAGCCCCCTGGGTGTGCGGGCCAGCAGGGCGCCCTGGGCGCGTGGAATGCCCAAGGCACGCGTGCGAATGGGGCGCTCCGGGCACCGGTGGCCGGCGACCCCCACTCGCAGTGTGTGGGCCGCTGGGAATGTCAGTGGTGCTCAACCGGACCGGGCGCGCGTGCGGCTGCGGCTGCTCGCGGCAGCCGCTCGCTATGGCTCGCGGTTCCCAAGTATATGGGCTGACTCACCACAGGCGCACTTCCTTGAGGTTTGAAAGAACGTCCCTGTGGTAGATTCCTCCACACCCTCGTCTCTCAGATTCAAGTGATAACAGTCCTTTTGCTTTCAGTTTGTGTGGAACTCCAGAATGCTCCGAGGATAAATTTTTCTGTTTCTAGTTGATAAATTTGTTGTGATTTAGGGGAGAGCTGTCGGACGCGCTGATCACGGCGCCATTTCCGTGACGTCACCCCTCTTTAAGTTTTTATTTAATTATTTACTTGGGTAAATAAGAGTCAATACTATTTTTTTCTCATTGAAAAGCTTTTTAATTTGTGTTCAGCCATAAAATTACATAATTGTGATGGCAAAAATAAAATGTGGAAACATTTAACACATAAGCAATTTTTTTAAAAGTTCATTTTAGTATTTAGTATGATTTTAATTAGTTTATTCTGTTTGGAGTTATGTTCAATGTGTTTAATATTGAAGGGTTATTTATAATCCAAACATAATCTGCAATATGTATTTCTTACTTTTTCTTTAGTAGAAGCTTTTTTTGTGTGTGTGTGTGACAGAGACAGAGAAAGGCTGAGGGACAGATAGGGACAGACAGACAGGAAGGGAGAGAGACAAGATCAATTCTTTGTTGTGGCACCTTAGTTCGTTGATTGTCTTCTCATATGTGCCTTGACCGGGGAGAGGGAGGCTACAGCAGACCGAGTGACCCCTTGCTCAAGCGGGCGACCTTGGGTTTTTGAACCTGGGTCTTCTGCCTCCCAGTCCAATGCTCTATTCACTGCACCACTGCCTGGTCAGGCTTTAGTAGAAACTTATAAGAGTGCCCCTTCTTAACCAATATTTACACAAGCAATGATACCATTCTTATTAGAGGAACTCTGATTTTTTAGATTACAAAAGAGCTTATAATATATCTGGTTGAATAATTTAAATTCACAGATAATAGCAGTGACTTGCCGGAAAATGAAATGATTTACTAGTATTAAAAGTTAATATTAGAACTGTAATTGGAACCGAGTGCATCCAGACTCTGGTTCAGTTGTTTTGTTTATTTGTTGTTATTTATATTTTTAAACACATGGTTAGTAACCTACCTCTGATATAAGATGCGTGCCTCATTAAATAGATTTTGATCTTCCTTTGTTATATCAATGAGTTTATCAGAATCAGAAAAAGCCCCTTAAGGGTATTATCTCCTCTAATGGCTGGATCTAGTCACCACCACACTACCCCCATACCTTCTCCTAGCAAACCACTTTATAGAACTTGATGCTTTTTACTATTTCTCCCTTTATGAAACTATCTTTAACTTTCATGACCCTTCCCTTATTGTTTTGTCTTTCTGATCATCCCTTATGAGTTCTTTGATTATGATTATTGCTTTCTCTTTTCCAGTCTCCATATGATCAAGTTTTTCTTTGAGTTCTGTTTTATTTCCTCATAATGGAGTCACATGAACAATTCCTAAATCCACTAGTATAGTTTTTCCCCTTTCAATTGCATTTTCAAATACTCAATATATCATCCTACTTCAAAGCCTCATTGTAAGCTGGATCTCAGTATGTTAGAGTCTTATACTTCTAACCTTTCTATGTCTGACAATGTTACCATCATTCACCCTCTCTCCATCTCCCAGTCTTAGTAATTGGAGGTTTCTTATACATGTTACTCTCTACATCCAGTTTATCACATTTCTGTTCATTAGCTCCTGTTTCTAAGGACACTGTCCTACTTGTGGCCTTCATGAACTTTCACCAATGATTTGAATAATCCTATTACTGGTCACTATGCCTTCTGTTTCTCCCTTCTCTAGTATGTAGTTGTTAGATAGTTATTTTCCAGGTTTTAGACAATTTAATTCTATCCCTCAAATACTTCTAATGATTCTCTATTGCTTGTTTAATATAATCTAAATAGTGTGTCCTAGTATTTTGTGAATGCACTACTTTTTAAATTATTTTGTATCTTTGTCACTTTCTATCATTTCTTTTTACCACTTTTTCTTTTATAACCTCAATATGTTATATACTTATTTTATTTCTAAGAATATGTACTAAGTAACTAATATATTATTTACAATATAAACTATTAACAAAAATAAAATCAGTGAAATAAACAAGTTATTTTATTATATTTAAATATAGGTACATTTGACCACATTAAAATATGATTAATTATGTTTTATAGATAGTATTGACTAACTTTTAATATTTTAGAAAATCTGGGTCTGAAATTTTTTGATAGAGTTATTTGTATTGAACTTCTAAGTTAAGCTTATTTTTAGATTTGACATTTAGTTTTATTGATCGTCATAACAAAAAAGATAGCCCACATTGGAAGAAGTGGGTCAGAGATTGCACTTGCCAAATCTTGTTATCTGCTTTCTAAGTTTGAAATTGAAAACAAAATTGTTTCTAAATTGTGGAAATTCTACAGTGAGAAGATGTTCATCATCCCTGATACCAACAGTCAGAAACAAGGTCTTCTTCCAGAGTTCTTTATCTGGAAGATTTACAAACAGAATAAAATACCCTCTTTAAAATTTGTTAAATGAGCAGATATGACAATTTTTAAAAGTGACATGTCATTTTTATAGCATAATGACTCCCATAATTTCCAGATATATGTCTTCAAAGGAGTGTTTTCACATCATAATTTTTTGAAGAGACAACTAATGTTTATTTATTCCTTAATATCTAAAAGGTAGCATATTGTTGACAACCAAGGTTTACTTTCTTCCTAAATATCTAATAAATAGCGTATTACTGATAGCCCTCATCATCACCAGAAAGTAATTTGGGGGTTCTTCTGTTTTTGTTAAAAAAATAAGTAGATTTTCACATTTATAATTCTTAAAATTAATTTCCTGTCAGATAATTAGTAAGCCTCTGTTTAAAATAAGTTCATAGATATTCTCTTAGTACAAAATATTAAAGATATTCATCTAAATATAAAGGTCTCATTCATATATGTGTACTATATCTGTAAAATCTTGAGGCACTCTACATAGTTCTGTCCTACTTGGAACAAACAAGTAAGTGAATTTCATATGTACTGTTATGTCTATAATCTTACCCTTTAAAAAAATAATTCCAATTAGAAAAGCCACTCCTCAGTATTTAATATATAGGTTCCATTTAAAAATATATATGCCTTTATTAAAATTTTCTCAGTATTGAGGCTATCTTTATTGGTACATTATTTCTTAGTATCTCACAATAGTAGTTGTTTAAGGATTTTCTTATTGAAACAGAATTATTGAACATTATTAACTGAGCATGTTAGAAATCTCTACACTTTGTTTCCATTATTATCTAACCTTCTGTTACTTGTTCTAATAATTTCCCCTAAACCTGCCACAGTTATTTTTTTTCTTCTAGTACCACCTGCTAAAAAAGATATGCAGTTTAATTTGTCACCATATTGTTTGCTACATATTACTTTAGCCATTTTTCCATGGCAGAAAAAAACAACTTTCCCCAAATGACATGTGACTTTTTTTCTTATACTATTAAATAAGAAAACTCAAATGAAGATTATGTCTTTGTTATTCAACTTACTGAACCTTTATAAAATACTGGAATATTTACTTTCTGAAAATAACATAAGTTTGTGATGGTGTCTAATATCATTTGCTATAATACAAGATCACATTATGTGTTAAGGCAACTTGTTATTAGCAATAATAGGTATAAATACAGCTATTAAATAGATTTCTTGGTAATGTCAAACACTTTTGGCCAACTTGTGTCATACCTGATTTAACGTGATCATCATTGCTTTTACCTGGTAAAGTTGCTGATGGAGAGCTTGTAACAACACGGAGTATTTGTATGTTTCTTGCATTATTAGTATTATTTTTAACACATTATTTTTTGTGAAAATCTTTTTTTTCCCTTTAACTGAGAGGAAAGGAGATAGAGGGGCAGATTCCCACATGTGCCCCAACCGGGATCCAACCAGCAACCCCTGTCTAGGGCTTATGCTCAAATATACTGAGCTATCTTCAGTGCCTGGGGCCGGCACTTGAACCAATTGAGCCACTGGCTGTGAGAGGGGAAGAGAAGCAGGTAGTTGCCTCTCCTGTGTGTTCTGATTGGGGATTGAACCCAGGATGTCCGCATGCCTGGCCGATGCTCTATCTACTGAGCCAATGGGCCAGGACCATGAAAATGTTTTTAAACAATATTTTATCTACCTCTTACCTATTATAGGAAAGTTGGTTTAATTGAAACTGGATAATATGAGCCACAAGTCTCCTAACTAAACAATAAGCTTCAATAGAAGTGAGCAAATGGAATGACCGCCTTACTAGATCTTTTCCTTACAGTGTAACTTCCAGTCTTCTCCCAGGACTCTCAGAAACCATGCGACCAACTGATAAAGAGAAACAAACAAATAGTGGTGTCAATCTTTTTATTAAATATTAGTAAAATATAATTTTAGATAGAAAATACAATAAGCACCTTGCCTGACCAGTGTTGGTGCAGTGGATAAAGCATTGCCCTGGAATGATGAGGTCTCCAGTTGAAAACCCTGGGCTTGCCCAGTTAAGGCACATATGAGAAGAACTACTACAGGTTGATGCTTCCTGTTCGTCCCTACCTTCTGTCTCTCTCTGTCTGTCTGTCTGTCTGTCTCTCTCTCTCAAAAAAAAAAAAAAAAAAAAAAGCAAGCCTGACCAGGCATTGGCACAATGTATAGAGTATTGGCTTGGGACAAAGAAGACCCAAGATTGAAACCTAGAGGTCACCAGCTTGAGTGGAGGGCTCATCTTGCTTGAGCGTGGGCTCACTGGCTTGAGCATGGGGTCTCTGGCTTGAGTGTAGGATCACAGACATGTCCCCATGGTTGAATGCTTGAGCCCAAAGGTTGCTGGCTTGAGCACGTTGTCACTGGCTCAGCTGGAGACCCCAGTCAAGGCACGTAGGATAAGCAATCAATAAACAACTAAGGTGCCGCAATGAAGAACTGATGCTTTTCATCTCTCTCTACCTGCTAGTCTGTTCCTGTCTGTCTGTCTCTAGCTCTGTCTAGCTAAAAAGAAAACAAAACAATAACAATCAGAACGTTTACTTCTTACAGTCCATTGACAACTTGGTGTAATTGGCAGGTGTCTGCCCGCCACTGTCAAGACCTCCTGACTTATCAGTTTAGCGTGGTTTTCTTAGCCCTCTGAAGTATGACTTCAGTATAAGTTTCAAGCAGCCTAATATTCCCCACAAATGAGAAATAGAAAACCAGCCAAAGAGGCCTTTGTGTAATTCCTGAGTATAGCCTGTGCGCTCTCCCTTCTGAACCTGTCCTCAGTTCTCTGTGCACTGATGCTGCACCCTCATATCAGCCCAATCAGAATAGTCCCACCTGCATCTCTGGGCCACTCTTCTCCCCAATGGCAGTCACTGAGGAGTGATCAGTTTTAAATTAGCTTTTGTTGAAAATTAAAGTAATAGTCTTTGTGTGTGTGTGTTTGTGTGTGTGTGTGTGTGTGTGTGTGTGCGTGCGAGAGAGAGAGAGACAGACAGACAGACAGGAAGGGAGGGAGATGAGAAGCATCAATTCTTCGTTGCAGTTCCTTAGTTGTTCGCTGATTGCTTTCTCATATGTGCTTTGACTGGGAGGAGCTCCAGCAGAGCAAGTGAACCCTTGCTCAAGTCAATGACCTGGGGCTCAAGCCTACAATACCACGGTCAAGCCAGTGACACCACGCTCAAGCTGGTGAGTCCACATTCAAGCTGGTGAGCCCACACTCAAGCCATATGAGCCCGCACTCAAGCTGGTGACCTCAGGGTTTTGAACCTGGGTCCTCCCATTCTGACGCTCTATCCACTGTGCCACCACCTGGTCAGGCAATAATAGTCTTAATTTACCTTTTACTATATTTTGGACACTATGTTAAGTCATTTCTCTATAAGTTAACCCACATAACTAATGATAAATTAAATATTATATCTGTCTTAGAAAAGTGAAACTTGCTCTGGCATGATGGCGCAGTTGGTTAGAGCATCATCCTGAAGCACGAAGATTGCTGGTTCTATCCCAGTTAGGAACACTTCCAAGAGCAGATCGACATGCCTGTCTCTCCCTCCCTCTCTCTCTTCTTCTCTCACAAAAATTAATAAATAAACATTAAAAATAAAAGGAGGAGAGAAACTAAATTTTGGCGCCTAGCTCACATAGCTGGGAAAGAGCAAAGCTAAGATTATCTACTCCAGTTCTGTTTGTAAAGGCTAAGCTTCTTAACACTCTCCACGTTTCTTTCCTATGATACTTTAACATACTGCCTTTGCACTAGTATAATTATCTATATCTTTTTTTTTTTTTTAACTAATTTTATTTTTTTAATGGGGTGACATCAATAAATCAGGATACATATATTCAAAGATAACAAGTCCAGGGTATCTTGTCGTTCAATCATGTTGCATACCCATCACCCAAAGTCAGATTGTCCTCCGTCACCCTCTATCTTGTTCTCTCTGTGCCCCTCCCCCTCCCCCTTTCCCTCTCCCATTCCCTCCTCCCCCCCCTGTAACCACCACACCCTTATCAATGTCTCTCAGTTTCACTTTTATGTCCCACCTATGTATGTAATAATGCAGTTCCTGGTTTTTTCTGATTTACTTATTTCACTTCGTATCATGTTATCAAGATCCCACCATTTTGCTGTAAATGTTCCGATGTCATCATTTCTTATGGCTGAGTAGTATTCCATAGTGTATATGTGCCACATCTTCTTTATCCAGTCATCTATTGACGGGCTTTTTGGTTGTTTCCATGTCCTGGCCACTGTGAACAATGCTGCAATAAACATGGGGCTGCATGTGTCTTTACGTATCAATGTTTCTGAGTTTTGGGGATATATACCCAGTAGAGGGATTGCTGGGTCATAAGGTAGTTCTATTTTCAGTTTTTTGAGGAACCACCATACTTTCTTCCATAATGGTTGTACTACTTTACATTCCCACCAACAGTGGATGAGGGTTCCTTTTTCTCCACAGCCTCTCCAACATTTGCTATTACCTGTCTTGCTAATAATAGCTAATCGAACAGGTGTGAGGTGGTATCTTATTGCCGTTTTGATTTGCATTTCTCTAATAGCTAAAGAAGATGAGCATCTTTTCATATATCTGTTGGCAATTTGTATTTCTTCCTGGGAGAAGTGTCTGTTCATATCCTCTTCCCATTTTTTTATGGGATTGTTTGTTTGTTTGTTGTTGAGTTTTATGAGTTCTTTGTATATTTTGGATATTAGGCCCTTATCTGAGCTGTTGTTTGAAAATATCATTTCCCATTTAGTTGGCTTTCTGTTTATTTTGTTATCAGTTTCTCTTGCTGAGCAAAAACTTCTTAGTCTGATGTAGTCCCATTCATTAATTTTTGCCTTCACTTCTCTTGCCATTGGAGTCAAATTCATAAAATGCTCTTTAAAACCCAGGTCCATGAGTTGAGTACCTATGTCTTCTTCTATGTACTTTATTGTTTCAGGTCTTATGTTTAGATCTTTGATCCATTTTGAGTTAATTTTTGTACAGGGGGAGAGACTGTAGTCCAGTTTCATTCTTTTGCATGTGGCTTTCCAGTTTTCCCAGCACCATTTATTGAAGAGGCTTTCTTTTCTCCATTGTGTGTTCTTGGCCCCTTTATCAAAAATTATTTGACTATATATATGTGGTTTTATTTCTGGGTTTTCTATTCTGTTCCATTGGTCTGAGTGTCTATTTTTCTGCCAATACCATGCTGTTTTGATTGTCATGGCCCTATAATATAGTTTGAAGTCAGGTATTGTAATGCCCCCAGCTTCATTCTTTTTCTTTAGGATTGCTTTGGCTATTCTGGGTTTTTTATAGTTCCATATAAATCTGATGATTTTTTGCTCTATTTCTTTAAAAAATGTCATTGGAAGTTTGATGGGAATTGCATTAAATTTGTATATTGCTTTGGGTAATATAGCCATCTTGATTATATTTATTCTTCCTAGCCAAGAACAAGGTATATTCTTCCATCTCATTATATCTTTTTCAATTTCCCTTAAAAATGGTTTATAGTTTTCATTATATAAGTCCTTTACATTCTTTGTTATGTTTATTCCTAAGTATTTTATTTTTTTTGTTGCAATCGTGAAGGAGATTATTCTTTTGAGTTCGTTCTGAATTGTTTCATTGTTGGCATATAGAAAGGCTATTGACTTCTGTATGTTAATTTTGTATCCTGCGAACTTACTGTATTGGCTTATTGTTTCTAGTAGTCTTTTTGTGGATTCTTTGGGGTTTTCGATGTATAGGATCATATCATCTGCAAAAAGTAATACCTTTACTTCTTCTTTTCCGATATGGATGCCTTTTATTTCTTCTTCTTGTCTGATTGCTGTGGCGAGAACCTCTAGTACCACATTAAATAAGAGTGGAGAGAGTGGACAACCCTGTCTTGTTCCTGATTTAAGGGGGAAAGCCTTCAGTTTAGAGCCATTTAATATGATGTTAGCTGATGGTTTATCATATATGGCCTTTATCATGTTGAGATATTTTCCTTCTATACCCATTTTGTTGAGAGTCTTAAACATAAAATTGTGTTGTATTTTATCAAAAGCCTTTTCTGCGTCTATTGATAAGATCATGTGGTTTTTGTTCTTTGTTTTGTTGATATGGTGTATTACGTTAACCGTTTTGCGTATGTTGAACCATCCTTGAGATTCTGGGATGAATCCCACTTGATCATGATGTATTATTTTTTTAATATGTTGTTGTATTCGATTTGCTAGTATTTTGTTTAGTATTTTAGCATCTGTATTCATTAGAGATATTGGTCTGTAGTTTTCTTTTTTTGTGCCATCCTTGCCTGGTTTTGGTATGAGGGTTATGTTGGCCTCATAAAATGTGTTTGGAAGTATTGCTTCTTCTTCAATTTTTTGGAAGACTTTGAGTAGAATAGGAACCAAGTCTTCTTTGAATGTTTGATAAAATTCGCTGGTATAGCCGTCAGGGCCTGGACTTTTATTTTTGGGGAGGTTTTTAATGGTTTTTTCTATTTCTTCTCTACTGATAGGTCTGTTTAGGCTTTCTGCTTCTTCTTGACTCAGTCTAGGAAGGTTGTATTGTTCTAGGAATTTATCCATTTCTTCTAGGTTGTTGAATTTAGTGGCATAAAGTTTTTCATAGTATTCTACAATAATTCTTTGTATACCTACGGTGTCCATGGTGATTTCCCCTCTTTCATTTTGGATTTTGTTTATATGAGTTCTTTCTCTTTTTTCCTTGGTAAGTCTTGCCAAGGGTTTGTCAATTTTGTTGATCTTTTCAAAGAACCAGCTCCTTGTTCTATTAATTTTTTCTATAGTATTTCTGTTCTCTAATTCATTTATTTCTGCTCTGACATTTATTATCTCCTTTCTTCGGCTAGTTTTGGGTTGTCTTTGTTCTTCTTTTTCTAGTTCCTTAAGGTGGGAAGTTAAGTGGTTCACTTGGGCTCTCTCTTGTTTGTTCATATATGCCTGAAGTGATATGAACTTCCCTCTTATCACTGCTTTTGCTGCATCCCATAGATTCTGATATGTCGTATTTTCATTTTCATTAGTCTGTATATATCTTTTGATCTCTGCACTTATTTCTTCTTTGACCCATTCATTTTTTAAAAGTATGTTGTTTAGTTTCCACATTTTTGTGGGATTTTTTCCTCTTTTTTGCAGTTGAATTCTAGTTTCAAGGCTTTATGATCAGAAAATATGCTTGGTACAACTTCAATTTTTCTGAATTTGCTGATGTTGATTTTGTGGCCCAACATATGGTCAATTCTTGAGAATGATCCATGTACACTGGAGAAAAATGTATACTCAGTCACTTTGGGATGAAATGTCCTGTAGATGTCTATTATATCCAGGTGCTCTAGTGTTTTGTTTAAGGCCACTATGTCTTTGTTGATTCTCTGTTTGGATGTCCGATCTAGAGCCGTCAGCGGTGTATTGAAGTCTCCAAGTATGATAGTATTTTTGTCAGTTTTTGTTTTAAGATCAATAAGTAGCTGTCTTATATATTTTGATGCTCCTTGGTTTGGTGCATATATATTAAGAATTGTTATGTCTTTTTGATTCAGTGTCCCCTTAGCCATTATGATATGGCCATTTTTGTCTCTGAGTACTTTTCCTGTCTTGTAGTCAGCATTATCTGATATGAGTATTGCTATACCTGCTTTTTTTTGGATGTTATTTGCTTGGAGTATTGTTTTCCAGCCTTTCACTTTGAATTTGTTTTTATCCTTGTTACTTAGATGAGTTTCCTGTAGGCAGCATACAGTTGGATTTTCTTTTTTAATCCATTCTGCTACTCTGTGTCTTTTTATTGGTGAGTTTAATCCGTTTACATTTAGTGTAATTATTGATACTTGTGAGTTCCCTATTGCTATTTTATATCTTGCTTTCTGTTAGTTTTGTGTCTTGTTTGATCCTTCTCTTTCGTTTTTCTATCTTTTGTTTTTATTTGGTTGTATTCCATACATCTTTCCTCTGTTGCTATCTTTTTTATCTCATGTGCTTCTGTGGTGGTTTTTTCAATGGTGGTTACCTTTGAGTAATGAAAAGGGTCCCTACCCTGTTCATTGTAGCGAACTATTTTGTGAGTACTTTTGCACTCCATCGTCCTTTGCTACTGTTAATGTCCATCTTCTCCCCCTCTTTCTTTTTGTTGTTGTCACAGTTTAAATTTGGTTTTATTGTGTTCTTCTTGGAGCTTTTACTTGTGGTTCTGTTTTTTTTTTGTTCTTTGTATCTGATTGGAGAACCCCCTTTAGTAATTCCTGGAGTGGGGGTTTTCTGATGATAAATTTCCTCATCTTTTCTGTATCTGTGAATGTTTTTATTTCTCCTTCATATTTGAAGGATAGCTTTGATGGGTATAGTATTCGTGGCTGAAAGGTCCTCTCTTTCAGGACTTTAAATATTGGGGTCCACTCTCTTCTAGCTTGTAGAGTTTCTGCTGAGAAATCTGATGATAATCTAATGGGCCTTCCTTTATATGTTGTATTCTTCTTTTCCCTGGCTGCCTTGAGAATTTTTTCTTTGCTGTTGGTTTGTGCCAATTTCATTATGATATGCCTTGGAGTAGGTTTGTTGGGGTTAAGAAAACTCGGTGTTCTGTTTGCTTCTTGAATTTGGGGCTTTAGTTCTTTCCACAGGCTTGGGAAGTTCTCATCTATTATTTGTTTGAGTATGTTCTCCATTCCATTTTCTCTCTCTTCTCCCTCTGATATACCTATTATTCTTATGTTATTCTTTTTGATGGAGTCAGATAATTCTTGTAGGGATATCTCTTTTATTTTTTAATTTTTGAGTCTCTTTCTTCTTCTCTCTGTTGTGCCTCAAGTTGCTTGTCTTCTATTTCACTAATCCTCTCTTCTATCTGACCTGTTCTATTAGCTAAGCTTGTTACTTCGTTTTTCAGCTCGTGAATTGAGTTTTTCATCTCTGTTTGATTTGTTTTTATAGTTTCAATTTCTTTGGACATATATTCTTTGTGTTCTTTGAGTTGTTTTCTGAGCTCCCTAAATTGCCTTTCTGTGTTTTCTTGTATATCTCGGAGGATTTTTAGGATTTCTATCTTGAATTCTCTGTCATTTAGCTCCAAGGTTTCCAATATATTAAATTTTTTCTCCATAGATTTTTCCTCATCTAGCTGTGTTACCTCTCTTTCTTTTGTATCCATGATATTCGATTTTCTCTTCCTTAATAGCATCTGAGGGTGGTTTTGTTGATAGTATTAATGAGATTTAATAAAGAATAAAAAGTTAAAAAAATAAAAAATCAAAAAGAGTTGTTTTTTTTAAAAAAAAATTAATAATGAAATAAAAATAAAATAAAATAAAATAATTTTTAAGGAAAAAATTTGTGTCAAGAATAAAATGATTTACTTTTAGTTGTTGGTTATCTAAGAGTTATGATGAGAGGAATAAGAGGAAAACAAAAATGGGGGGACAAATTAAAAAAATACTATTGTATTTAGTGGAACAAGAACTAGATAAAATGGAGAGCCAGGGATGGGAGCACTGCTAGTGAGTTAAAAAGGTGAAGTAAAAACCCCCCAAAATGCCACAAACATAAGTTTGAGTCCCAGATAAGATAATTTGTTTGTTATTGAGGTTTGAATGAGAAGAGATGTAAAGGAGAAAGGAAGAAACTAATATAGAGGGAGAAAAGAAAGAGAGAGAGAAAAAAAAAGAAGGAACCACTAAAAGAAGAAAAAAGAAAGGAGAGAGAGAGAGTTAAGGGTTTTGGAGTGCAACCCTCATAGAGAGAAAGGAAGAGGAGAAAAAAGATAATGGGAGATGTAACACTTATGGGTAGTGTAGTTCAAGGAGAGGAGAGAGTAAGACCAGCAGAGAGTTAATCGGCCAAATTGGAGGAGGAAAAAAAGTATCAAGAATGAAGATAAGAGAAACAAACGAACAAATATAATAAAATGGGATAGGTTATAAAGTCAGCAGATTATTCTTGATTTTGAGAGGTTATCTTCTTGCTTTTTCTTTTCTCTCCCTCTTCCTGGTTGGTGACTCTGTACCCTGGGTTCTGCCCCTTTGGCACGCTCAGGTAGAGGTTTGCAGTTGATAAGTCTCTATGGCAATGTCATGTATTGTGCTTTAGTCTCGTTGGGAGTCTAGGCTCATTAGCATTTATAGGCTCCGACAGTGAGAGAGTCCGTGTTCCTGGAGCCTTTCTCCTAGTCTTTCCTTCCTCAATTAGTAGCCTGATAATCCAGCTATGGGGTTGCTGCTGCCTCTGCCTGGATAATAAGAGGTTCAAAGAGCTGGCAACTCCCCACTCTATTCCCACTCAGCACAGGGCTCTGGGTAAGGCTCAGTCAGTCAGAGCTGCTAGCATAATCAGGCGGGCTTTCCGCCCACTCAAAGACTTCTGGCTCTGCCACTCTGTCCGATAACAGGCGGGTGCCCACTTCCGGGGCGCTTGGAGGAAACTCTCATTCACTATCTGCGTGCGCAGACCAGGATATCCGGCCAGCAGTCTCACGCTCTGAGTGAAACCCCCAACCGCATGGAAAAGTTGCAGCGTTGGAATTCGCTCTCGCTCCGTCCCCGTGTGCGGCTTTTGCAAGGTGCTGGGGCGGCCCGAGATTCCGCTTTTGCCCACACAAAGGCCCCTGACTCTGCCCCTCTGTGCGATAACACGGGCGCGCACTGCCAAGGCACTCGGAGGAATCGCTCACTTCCTATCTGTGGGCGCACACGAGGATATGAGGCCAGCTGCGTTTCCCTCTGAGTGAAACCCCCACCAGCACGGAAAATTTCCACCGTTGGAATTAGTTCTTGCTCCCTCCCGTGCGCGGCTTTCCCAGGGCGCTGGGGCTGCCCAGAGATTCTGCTTTCGGCCCACAGAAAGGCCTCTGACCCTGCCTCTCTGTGGGGTAACACGGACACCCACTTCCGGGGCTTAGGAAGAAATCTCTCGCCCACTAACTGCGCACCAACCAGCAGAACGGGTAAAATGGCTGCCCCGCTTGTCTTTCTTTGTTTGGGTTTGGCACGAGTGTTAGCTTGTATTGCCCGGCTTGCCACAGGATCAGTTTTTTCTCGGCTAGGATCTCCGTGCCACAGCCTGGTTCGGCCCTTTGTGCCGCATCCTGGATGTATTCACCCCCTTTTTTCTGCCTCAGTTTCTATATTCACAGTTACCAGAGAAAGCCGCCCTGTTTAGGTTGGTGAGGAAGGCGGAGCATTTCTTACTCCCTATTTCCTTCAGGGTTTGGTTATATATTTAGCCAATTTTTCAGTCGACCATACCTTCGGGTGTATTGCGAAGCATCTGGAGGCTCCAAGTATAGGTTTTTCTGTTTCTGGTTGAAGATCTTGTTGAGTTTTGGGGGAGATTTATAGGTATCGCTTCCTACTCCTCCATTACTCTGACGTCATCTTAATTATCTATATCTTGGCAGCTCTCACCGTAATCTCAAATACTTTGTGTAATTTGTTACTTTATTTATATATTTGTTACTTTATTTAGTCATTTATTTTTGTGTGTGTGTCATTCATATTATTATAGTATATCATTTGTATTTCTTTGTTGCCAGATCATTTTCTTTCTTTTTGTTCCTATTTCTTTCCTGTCTTTAAAAATGTATTTGACAAATGGAATTAAATTTTATTCTGGAATATAATTAATAATTTGAAAGGTATATTCTTATTTTTTATCTTAATATTTTAAAATTACATGTGACCAGAGAATTCTCTCTTTTTACTTATATAATTAAACAGAATACTATTTGTTTACATTTAATACATGACACACTATGGCTTTCCTTATAAAAATAAAAATTTGAACATCCTTTAGAATAACTTTTATTTCTCGATAAAATTATCTATCAGTTAGCGTGCAAGTTATATATAGCCATTGTATATAATGGCAGTATGATCAGATAGGATTAAAAATGATGAGTAGTGAAAAAGATTATCATGTAGTTCGGACTACCTGATTTTTCTCTCCAGGCTCAGCGAATTTTATGAACTTAACCTTGTTTAGAGTGTTTGGAACACTCAAACTAGCAATTCATTTTGACCCAAACATTCTATAAATGATTCAAGACCCTTCGTTTGTTGTTTTACTTTGGCCCATTACAGTAAATGAGTTCGGGAAATTAACCAAAAACTTAATATTGCATCTTTTCTTTGTACATTACATTTAACCAGGAATTCAGTTCTTCACCCCAATAATATTCAGATAAGGCCCGCTTACCTTCAACATGGAAGGCTAAAAGTTTCACTTGATGAAAGGGCAGAGCTAAACTTGGCAGTGCCACTGTGTCTCGGTGTACCCTTCACTACCAGAGATGTCTCAAGACCTGACACCATGGGAAGTGGTAGAATATTGGGAGGAAAAGGAATTCTCTACTCTTAGTCTTTGGAAATTTTAAGTTATTGTTTCATATACACTGACTAGAAAGGCTCAAGTAGCCATAATTCTATACATGGTGAAACTACAATACATAATAAAAAATTGAAGTCTAATAGAGTTTAATGGAAATGTACTTAGAAAAATACAGGGAAAATGTGTTCCTCAGGGGAGCTGAAAAATACCATTGCTATTTTTTTAAGATATGCCTAAATAATCGCTGTTCCCACTCACTGCCTTTATCTAAAATGACAAATAAAATTCTCATGCAAAGGGTAAATATCTGGAATTTTATTCCTATGTAATAATTACAAAAGTCATTCTCAATATATTTTTAAAAATGAAATAGATAATTGATTTTAATATCAGATTATGTATTCTAATGGAGAAAATAATACAAAATAAGAAAATTCAGTGACATACAAATATGTGTATGTGTTATATGTGTATATAACTTAGAAAGAACCATTTATTTACTTCATTAAATCTTAATAGGTTATTAAATGGCTTAATATTTTTGTCAAAAATAAGTATACAGCCATGCATTTTTGAAGCAACTGAGATAAAGCTTTCAATCTTTTAATTCTAGAAACATTTGAGAGAAAATAAGCCCAATTATTCTTTCCTCACATAAATCCTTGATCCTATTTCTCTAGTTATAGTACTTCAGACATCATTTGAAGTTTGAATAATTAGAAAAAATCAGACCCAACTTACATGCTGTGTTTTACATTTTTCTCAGTTCCATCTACTCTTTCATATTTGATAAGTTACTTCCTCATTAAGAAATGTTATTTATAAAGCAAGGGTTTGTGATGTTAAATCTGTATGGACCAGTTAACCTATATGGGTACAAATAGTGCCAGTACTCAACAGAGGTATTTCACAAAAGACAATGGGTAACCACAGAAAGGATAAATAGATGAACAGAGAGTACTTCAGTGTGTTCATCTCTGTCCATGAGGAAAAACTTTTTTGTTTAAATTCCAGCAGGTGAAAAGATGAATATGTAGGTGTCTTAAATCAAAGAGGCAAAGGACCTGGTTGGTGCATATCTGATGATTAACAGGCTAACAATATAATGAAGAAGCAGGTCATTCATTTATGTCAGGGGGCTTTATACTATGCCACTTAGTATGATAAAAATTTACATTATGATTTTTTTTTAATATATTATGATACAATTAGTACATGACCAAATAAATGTTCCTTCTGGACAGTTCAACCAAATGTCCTTTGGTCACTTAACTCCATTTTCTTATTAACCATTGCAGACATTTTATCTTTGTCACCTTATATATGAAAAATAGGAGTCCTTGGTGGGGGGAAATCCTCAAAGCATTATCATAGGTAAATTATAATTGAATCCTGTAAGGGATGTGGAGGAAAGAGACCAAGAAGACAGAGGCAGAGGGAAAAGGGGGTAGAACATATAACTGAAGAAAGAAGGAAAGCATGAACACAAGGTGAAAGGGGGTCTTAGGGGAGATATTTTGCTATTTATGTGTTAAGTCTTCTGTCTAATGTATCTTAATTTTCTTTGTCACATTATATATATCTGACCCTAATGTCATTTTTTATAAAATATCATTAGAACCTTCAGAATCTATTGTGTAAAATTATAATTCATCTTTTGTATTACTCAATGAATCATTATATATAACAATAGTAACATATCTTCCATATATTAATAGTTTGTTACATTGTTGTTTTATAATATGTTCAGACACAAAATAAGAATACAAATGACACCATCAAACTTTGATTATGAACGATCATTTTCTTGCCCTTTTATGCACAAGGAGCTTATATATTCTACCCTGTGCTTACAGTGTTCACTGTGATTTAGTGAAACTTGGGGGGAGGAAGACAACAAAAGACTAAGAAAGCATATTGGACTCAGAAACTGTGCTCTGGCATTTTATGGGCTGTGAGGAGATATAAATATCCCTCTACCGTGAGCATCCAGAAAGACTTTATTAGAAGACTGCTTTGCCTGTGCTGATGTCTTAGATGTGTAGGTCTTAAGAAAACAGAACCAAAGGTAATTAGGTGCTCATTAGCCCTGCTATTATAGTCTTATAACTGCAGATAAGTAACCCTTTCCTGCAAAGACATCTGAAATGGAATGGTCCAAAGAAATTAATTCTTGGTAAACCAAAGAATAGGCATTGCTTTCTGGATTAATTGTGAAAAAGTATATCAGATTGTCTTTTTTTTTAATTGAGTCGTGTACATTCAGCAAAAGCATTATACTCTATGATGTGTTCAAAATACTTCTCTAACCATACATAATAAAGACAGGTATTGAGATGAAATTACATGTAAAATTAATATCAAGACAACAACAACTTTTATGTTTGAGAACTTTATAGGTAAAAGAAGATGAGAAGGAGTCAGAAACAGAAAAGGAAGGAAGGGAGAAAAATAAAACCAGAGGGAAGGAAGACAGCAAATAAGATAGATGTTTTTGCATGTTTGCTGTTTGTTATCCAACCTGACATGTGTTCATTTCACTATAGATAGATGTGAGGATCCCATGCCTACACACTCACTGGAAATATTGAGATGGTTAGTTCAAAATACAGACTTTAGTGGAATTGAGGTGACCTCATAGACCAGTGCCAAATAGAGCATGGTTTTATGGTGTGGGGTTTTGTGACGTTCTCCTTTAATCATTGAAACTAGATCAACTGGGTTTCATTTTGCTCTCATAGGTTTTTAAAATTTAGACTAATGAAAAATAGTCTCTATATATAACAGTTTTATTTAAGGCCTCTCTGATTCTTGAATCAAATTGTCATCATGGCCTTATCACAGAAAAGCAGTAGTTCAAGTCTGTGCTGTGTCTACTCTGTGTCCCAACTCCCTGAAAAGTCCATATTTCCGTTGACAAAGTTAGGTATTGGTCTGGTTGAAGGGAGCTGACTTTGGAATACTGTGAAGGTAAAAATCCAAGTATTTTTAAAGTTAGAAAACAGTTATAAATGATATTTATTGACCATCTTAAATGTACTTTACAACTCTATAAAAATAATAGCTTTCTTTTACTGAAGTCATGAGTCAGACAAATCATTGTTACTTTTTCAAAGTTTACGATTTCTAAACATTCCTTTCAAGTGATAATAACATTACAGTATGAACTGCAATACCAAGTAAGTGTAGTGCTTTATGTTATTCAAAATGTCTTTTAAAAGCAGTGCCTTGTTTGATTCTCTATCAGAAAAAAATTCTTTGTGGTTGATGGAGCAGATATCATCATAGCCCCATAATGATATATGTTAACTTCTGTTGCTTTTCCAACAGCCCATAAGACTCATAGCCAGGTAAAAGCCTATCCTCATAGTCTTTCTTTCTTTGCCTCTTCTCATAATCAAAAAATATTAATTATGTCAGTGGAAACTTATCATTCAATTTTTTCTTTGATAATTTGAATTTTATCCCAGAATAAATATGAGAAGGAAAATCATGTTTTTGTAGGAAAACGGTATTGAAATGTAGAAGGATAGAATATTAATAAACTAAATATATCATTGTGAATTAACATTTAAACTCAGATTAAATGTAAGGCTAACCTTAATCAATATGTATTAACTATTTTCATTTTTTTTTGTCTGTTCAAAGATTTATTTAAAACAATATTGACATATGGCTGAAAAAATTTTGTATGTTTTTTTTTCTGTTCCTAATAGTTAGCTGGGAGTAATGGGAAGGCCATTTTATTATTTAATCATGTTAAGTTTTCCTGTATCTTTTCCTCCCTGCCAGGAAAAGGAAGATGACAAATCGGACACCTCAAGTTTTCAACAGCCAAAAAGCCCACAAGGCTTCAGTGACACAGGGTACTCTTCCGATGGCATATCAGGCTCACTTGGCGAAATTCCAAGTCTTATAACAAGTGACGAAAAGGATATGCTCAAGGGGCTCAAAAAGGACTCTTTTTCACAAGAAAGCAGCCCTTCTAGCCCCTCAGATTTGGCAAAGTTAGAAAGTACAGTCCTGTCCATTTTGGAAGCCCAGGCAAGTATGTTTGTTGAAGAAAAGTCAGAGAAGAAAACACAGCCTCCTGAGGTTTCTCCTGAGCAGCCTCGGGATGAGCAGAAAACTCAGAGTTTAGCAGCAGCCCTGGAAACTGTGATTTCAGAACAGAAGCTCAAACAGACTGAAGAAGAAAAGGATACTTTTCCAAGAGATGGCGGAGAAGACGCTCCTTCCAGGAAGGACCACCAAGGAAAGGCGGAGTTTGCTGAGGACGTCAGAAGACAGCTTTATGATTCGGTGGAAGACAGCAGCGAGAGCGAAACCTCACCTGTTCCACAAAGGAAACGGAGAACTAGCATCGGGTCATCAAGCAGCGATGACTACAAACAGGAGGACAGTCAGGGATCAGGGGAAGAGGAGGACTTTATTCGGAAACAGATCATAGAAATGAGTGCCGATGAAGATGCTTCCGGTTCCGAAGATGAGGAGTTCATTAGGAGTCAGCTCAAAGAGATTAGTAGTAATATTGAGAGCCAGAAGAAGGAAGAAACAAAAGGGAAAGGGAAAGTAACAGCGGGAAAACACAAGCGACTGACTCGAAAAAGTAGCACCAGCTTTGACGATGATGCAGGGAGACGCCATTCATGGCATGATGAAGACGACGAGACATTTGACGAAAGTCCTGAAATTAAATACCGAGAAACTAAAAGTCAGGAGAGTGAAGAACTTGTAGTGGCTGGAGGGGGTGGGCTACGTCGGTTTAAAACGATTGAACTCAACAGCACAACAGCAGATAAATATTCTGCCGAGTCTACACCGAAAAAAACAGCCTTGTATTTTGATGAAGAGCCAGAATTAGAAATGGAAAGCCTGACAGACTCCCCGGAAGATAGATCGAGGGGCGAAGGATCTTCTAGTCTTCATGCTTCCAGCTTTACCCCTGGCACATCCCCTACGTCAGTGTCATCACTTGATGAGGACAGTGACAGTAGCCCGAGTCACAAAAAAGGAGAGAGCAAACAGCAGCGCAAAGCTCGGCACAGACCACATGGTCCTCTCTTACCTACAATTGAAGATTCTTCAGAGGAAGAAGAATTGAGAGAGGAGGAAGAGTTATTAAAGGAGCAAGAAAAGCAGCGGGAATTAGAACAGCAACAAAGAAAGAGTTCGAGTAAAAAATCAAAGAAAGACAAAGATGAACTTCGAGCTCAGAGAAGGAGGGAAAGACCAAAGACGCCACCCAGTAATCTCTCTCCCATTGAAGACGCCTCCCCAACAGAAGAATTACGCCAGGCTGCAGAAATGGAGGAGCTCCATCGGTCTTCCTGTTCTGAATATTCACCTAGCATAGAGTCAGATCCAGAGGGCTTTGAAATAAGCCCAGAAAAAATAATAGAAGTGCAGAAAGTTTATAAATTGCCCACAGCTGTGTCTTTGTACTCACCGACAGATGAGCATTCTATCATGCAGAAAGAAGGTGGCCAAAAGGCATTGAAAAGTGCTGAGGAGATGTATGAAGAAATGATGCATAAAACCCACAAATATAAAGCTTTTTCAGCTGCAAATGAACGTGATGAAATGTTTGAAAAGGAGCCTCTGTATGGTGGGATGTTGATAGAGGATTACATTTATGAATCTTTAGTGGAGGACACATACAATGGTTCAGTTGATGTCAGCCTGCTAACAAGGCCAGAAGATGAAAATGGATTTATGCAGCAGAGAGGGAGAGAGCAGAAAATAAGACTTCCAGAACAGATTTATGATGATCCTATGCAGAAAATTACAGACCTTCAGAAAGAGTTTTATGAGTTAGAAAGCTTACATGCAGTTGTGCCTCAAGAAGACATTGTTTCAAGTTCTTACATCATCCCAGAAAGCCACGAGATAGTGGATCTGGGTAGTATGGTAACTTTTACCAGTGAAGAAAAAAAATTACTAGATGCTGATGCTGCCTATGAAGAATTCATGAAGAGGCAACAGATGCAGTTAACACCTGAATCAAGTCCAACCCAGCCCCCCATCAGGGACGACTTGACGGAATCTAGTATGGACTTTGACAGGTTGCCTGATGCATCTCTGACATCAAGTATTCTTTCAGGAGCATCTCTTACAGATTCAACCAGCAGTACAACACTGTCCATTCCAGATGTTAAAATAACCCAACATTTTTCAACAGAGGAAATTGAAGATGAGTATGTAACTGATTATGCAAGAGAAATTCAAGAGATAATTGCCCATGAATCAATGATTTTGACCTACTCTGAGCCTTCAGAAAGTGCTCCATCTGTCCCAACCTCTGATACACCTTCTCTCACATCATCTGTTTCTTCAGTTTGTACCACAGATAGCTCCTCACCCATTACTACCCTCGACAGCATAACCACAGTTTATACAGAGCCCGTAGACATAGCAACTAAATTTGAAGATTCTAAGGATATTTCTTCATCAACTTATTTTCCAGGCAGCATTATAGACTATCCAGAAGACATAAGTATGCCTTTAGATCAGACTACCATCCCAGAAGGTAGAGCCAGTGCAGATCGTGTTGCAGTTTCCTTATCTGACACGGCACCTGCTCTCTTAGAATCTGAAGACATGAAACCCAAAGTGCCAATTGCTGACACCATCCCCACTGACTTACCGATATCTGAAAAGGGCCCCGTGAAAGAAGCCAAGGAGACTGGGAATGAAATTATTCTGGAAGTTTTGGAAGCTTACAGAGATAAAAGGAAGGAGTCTGAGCCTGAATTAACAAAAATTAGCTTAACCAAAACTGTGTTTGATCAACCACCTTCTGGAATAGTCCATCCAATGAAAGAGCAAGTTTCAACTGCATGCTTTCTGTCTGGAGAGCTCTTTGGTCAAGAAAAACCTGCATCTCAGTTACCATCTGGAAGCCCTTCTGTTTTCTTGCTTCCAACTAAAACACGTCCATTCTTACAAAATTCTTCCTTGGACACATCAGCTCAGCCTCCCGTACCACCCCCTCCCCCGCCTCCCCCTCCTCCCCCTCCTCCTCCTCCCCCACCACCACTTCCTCCGCCAACCTCACCAAAACCCACTATTCATCTGAAAAAAAAGTTAACAGCTCCAGCTCCAGTGACTCTAGCTATGACACCTGCATGTCTAGGTGACACTGCTACTACTACAGAGACCGCAGCTGTTCCAAGGAGTAATGGGACACCTGTAACAAAAACGTGTACCCCTGTGCCTCCTCCTGTTCCTCCTAAGCCGTCTTCAATTCCCTCGGGACTTGTGTTCACACACAGACCTGAGCCAAGCAAACCCCCCATTGCCCCGAAGCCCCCAGTCCCTCAGCTTCCAGTAACTACACAGAAACCGACAGATACATACTCCAAACTAGCAGGTCTGTCTTCAACTTCACATATGACATTAAATTTAGTCACTACAACAGATTATAAATTGCCTTCTCCTACCTCCCCACTGTCCCCTCATTCTAACAAGTCCTCACCAAGATTTTCCAAATCTCTCATGGAAACATACGTGGTTATCACGTTGCCATCTGAACCTGGGACTCCAACAGATTCTTCAACTAGTCAAGCAATTACTAGCTGGCCCCTGGGATCACCCGCCAGAGATCTGATCTCCATTGAACCAGTATTTTCTGTAGTTCCTCCTATATCAGCTGCAGAAATCTCACATTCATCAGAACAGAGCCTGTACATCTCAAGAACTTTGGAGACATTTTCTGCTATCCCTGTCACAATACCATCTTCATGTCAGGCCCCAAGTCCAGTTACGCAGTTTCTCACAACTGAAATTCCTAAGTCTGAGGTTTCAGTAGTCAGAAGTACAGTCCCTAGTGTTGGTCTTGGCAGTGTCTCCATAACAATTCCTCCAGAGCCTCTTACTTTAGATAACCTACATTTAGAGAAGCATCAGCATAAAGGAAATAGAAAGTTACCACTTATTGGCGATGCCATTGATCTGCGTACAGTTCCAAAAGTGGAAGTTAAAGTAACTGACAGATGTATGGATCTTTCTGCTTCTACAATGGATGTGAAACGGCAGACCACATCAAAGGAAGCTTATGGGAGACAAATGAGTGCTGTCCAACCCTCTATTATTAATCTCAGTGCAACTCCATCAGTAGTGGCCCCAACACCCCTGGTCACCGAGACAGTGACTGCTGTCACGTGCACAGATAGTACAGGTTACACTGTGGGCATAGAAAGCCTAATGGGTATAGAACATGCAACAACAACACCACTTCAGCTTACTACATCAAAGCATCCTGAACCCCTGTACAAGATACAAAGTGGTCAGTCTCTTCCTACAGTTAGGCAGGAAGCACCCATGAACTTATCTTTAGGTACTTCAGCACATGCAATGGCACTGGCTACTACAAAGCCTGTTCCTGTGCCTCCTGTTGGTGTCACAAATGGGTGGACTGATAGCACAACATCCCAGGGGGCCGCTGAGGGAGAGGTGGTGGATCTCAGCACAACAAAGTCTCACAGAACTGTTGCGACAATGGATGAGTCGGCTTCAAGTGTGGTGACCAGAATAATAGAAGATGATGAAAAACCCGTTGATCTGACTGCAGGGAGAAGAGCTGTGTGCTGTGACGTGGTGTATAAGTTGCCTTTTGGGAGGAGCTGCACAGCCCAGCAGCCTGCAGCTCCTCTTCCTGAGGATCGCTTCGGTTATAGGGACGACCACTACCAGTATGATCGGTCAGGCCCCTACGGTTACCGAGGGGTGGGGGGGATGAAGCCTTCCATGTCTGATACTAATTTAGCAGAAGCTGGCCATTTTTTCTATAAAAGTAAGAATGCTTTTGCTTATTCAGGAGAAACTGATGCAGCAGTAGATCTAACTTCAGGGAGAAGTTCTACAGGTCAGTATGATGCGGCAACAGACCTTTCTTTGAAATGTCATTATGGTGTTCCTCATCTCATTTCAGGATGAAAATGTGGTCCCTGTTTTCCATTTTGTTACTTTTTATTTTTCTTTGGATATTTTGACAACATATTTTGGAATACATGTGCGCTTTTATATCTTCATTTTTTTAAATTTGTTCTGCCCAAAGTCACCTGCATGTGCCTGCATGTTCAACGTTGCTTTTATTCAGCATCTAATTAGGTTAACCAGTGAATTTGCATGCAGCCCCATTCATTATGTTCGTCGAGATTCAGAGCTCTTTCAAACCCAAAAAGCATCATTCGTTCTGGGAACTGGACTATAACTCTACCCTGTATTTCAGGTGAGGTAATGGATTATTCAAGCAAGACTACAGGTCCATATCCAGAAACACGACAAGTCATTTCAGGAGCTGGGATTAGTACCCCGCAGTATTCCACAGCAAGAATGACTCCACCTCCGGGACCCCAGTATGGTGTGGGGACTGCCTTGAGGTCAACTAATGGTGTTGTCTACTCTTCAGTGGCAACTCCTATTCCCTCCACATTTGCTATCACCACACAGCCTGGCTCCATTTTCAGCACCACTGTGAGGGATCTGTCTGGTGTGCACACAACTGACACAGCGACTTCATTGTCTGCCCTGCACCAGAGTCAGCCAATGCCTAGATCATATTTCCTAACAACAAGTGCATCTGAAACAGACATTGTAGTAACTGGTATTGATATCAATGCCAGTCTGCAAACTATTACTATGGAAACTCTTACTGCTGAGACAATAGACACAGTCCCCACTTTAACCACAGCATCTGAAGTGTTTTCTGAAGTGGTGGGAGATGAAAGTGCTATTTTAATCGTCCCTGAAGAAGATAAACAACAGCAGCAGCTAGACTTGGAGCGTGAGCTCTTAGAACTGGAGAAAATTAAGCAACAGCGTTTTGCTGAGGAACTGGAGTGGGAACGTCAGGAAATTCAGAGGTTCCGAGAGCAAGAAAAGTTTATGGTTCAAAAAAAGCTGGAGGAACTGCAGTCGATGAAGCAGCACCTTCTCTATCAGCAAGAAGAAGAGCGTCAAGCCCAGTTCATGATGAGGCAGGAGACATTAGCTCAGCAGCAGTTACAGCTGGAGCAGATCCAACAGCTGCAACAGCAGCTTCACCAGCAGCTTGAGGAGCAAAAGATTCGCCAGATCTACCAGTATAACTACGATCCTTCTGGGACTGCCTCTCCACAAACCACTACAGAGCAGGCAGTGTTGGAAGGTCAGTATGCTGCCCCAGAAGGCAGTCAGTTTTGGGCAGCCGAAGATGCCACCACCACAGCCTCAGCCGTGGTAGCGATTGAAATACCACAAAGCCAAGGATGGTACACAGTCCAGTCTGATGGTGTCACACAGTACATTGCCCCACCTGGCATCCTGAGTACAGTTTCAGAAATACCTTTAACAGACGTGGTGGTGAAAGATGAAAAACAACCCAAAAAGAGAAGTTCTGGAGCTAAAGTCCGGGGTCCGTATGATGAGATTGGGGACAATATGGCAGATGACCCCCGCTGTTTTAAAAAGATAGTAGACAGTGGGGTACAAACTGATGATGAGGATGCGGCAGATCGGAGTTATGTGAGCAGGAGAAGGAAAATGAAAAAGAGTGTTGACACGAGTGTCCAAACTGATGATGAAGATCAGGATGAGTGGGATATGCCTACTAGATCAAGGAGGAAAGCTCGTGGAGCCAAATATGGTGATAGCACTGCAGAGGCTGAGAAGACCAAACTGCTTTCCAAAGTCTCCAGTATAGCAGTTCAAACAGTGGCAGAGATATCTGTGCAAACCGAACCAGTCGGAACCATACGAACGCCTTCGATACGAGCACGCGTGGATGCCAAGGTAGAAATAATTAAACACATTTCAGCACCTGAAAAGACTTACAAAGGGGGCAGTTTAGGATGTCAAACAGAAGCAGATTCAGACACACAAAGTCCTCAGTATCTGAGTGCCACATCTCCACCCAAAGACAAGAAACGCCCAACACCTTTAGAGATCGGTTACTCATCTCACCTTCGGGCAGATTCCACACTACAGCTGGCTCCTTCCCCACCCAAATCTCCAAAAGTCCTTTATTCACCCATCTCACCACTTTCACCAGGCAAAGCCTTAGAATCAGCCTTTGTACCTTATGAAAAACCCCTCCCTGATGATATAAGTCCACAGAAAGTACTGCACCCAGATATGGCTAAAGTTCCCCCAGCGAGTCCTAAGACAGCCAAGATGATGCAGCGGTCCATGTCTGACCCCAAGCCTCTGAGTCCAACAGCAGACGAAAGTTCCAGGGCTTCTTTTCAGTATACCGAGGGCTACACGGTAAGAGTGCCTCTTTTCAGTTAGAAGACAATGGATGAGTTGATGTTAACCATGCGTGTGTAGACTTTAGGAAGCAGTCAAGTTTCTGGTACTTATGAACTTGATACCAAGTTTCAGTGAGTATTATTTCATTAATAATTTGGGGAAGAAATACAAATGTATACATTCCCACAAAAAGAGAACATATTATTCTGTGAGGCTAGATATAAAAGAAGTTTAATGTTTTATGACTTCATGAGGTTGAAAGCTTTGTTCTAATCTTGCATTCTACCAAATGTTTATTGTACTTGATTTCAGTGAATATAATTATTACTCATTCTATGATGTCATGAACATTGGATAGAAACTGATAAGGCAGAGGATGGCCATGAATTTAAACCCATGGATACTGGAATTTTTAGTGAAAAGGTCTTTGGAGATGATCTAATAAGTCTCTTTTTCCTCCACCACAATTTTTTTTTCCACCACAATATTTTCATTAAAGGGCTTAGGACATTTATTACTCAAAAGGGAACATTTCTAGGTCATGCAGATTTAAGTGTAATATAGTCTCCAAAATTCATTCATGCTTGTTTTGTTTCTGCAACTATCATAATCTAACCTCAGGTATGACTTTGTCCTGGTACTTATAAAAGAAAACTAGAATTTGTATATTTCTTTGAATAATAGAGATTAATAAGTATTCATTATTTTGAAATATATTACTGTGCTTCAAAGGGAAAAGAACATATATAGATATGTGGGACACATTTGTGAAGATCTCTATAGCTGAAAAAAAGAAATAATCAACTATAAAAGCAGATATATCCTACTTAAAATCTAATATATAATTCTTTAGAAGGTTATTGATAAATATGATAGTTCAATTTAAAAGTTTCCCTTAATAGACTGGTATCTGGACTCTAGGTTTTTAAACCCTGAAGCTTCTAAATAGGTTTTTCTGAGATGTTGATATTATTTCCACTTACTCATATGCAAGGTAGAGCAAAAACAGGTTTACAGTTGTGAATACATGGAACAGTTTATTCTTGTATTATTATTTATTGGCTTATTTGCCATATGAACAACTGTAAATTTACTTTTGCCCCACCCTATATGGTAAACATTGCCTGTCAACTGAATATACCATTTTATATGACTGTAAGTCTATTAATAGGCTTATAGACATATCAATAGCCATGTTAGTAAATTACAAATTTACATTTAAGTTTCCTAGTGACATTTTTTTATTGTATACTTTCTCAGAGTATATATTAAATGTAAAACTTTTTCTGTGGGGGATAGAGGTCATCACTGTTAAGTCAGAGAACCACTGGTACATGAAGATTTCATTCAGTTTACAGAGAATTATTCATGTGTAGCTTTGTGAGAAGTGATTATAACTCAATTATAATATGTACGTATTTATTTTTACAGCTGTGGACTGTAAATTCATCTAAAGAATTACTTGGAAAACTTTAAAAATGTATTTTTTAATAGTATTTGAAAGTAATGTTCAAGGCCCCTGTCATTAGAGAGAAATTCAGTTAATGTCGTGATCATTTACTTCATATAGGGCCCTGTATTCTTTTCTTTTCTTTTTTTTTTTTTTTTAAGTGAGAGAAGGGGAGATAGAGAGACAGAATCCTGCATATGCCTCAACTGAGATCCACCCGGTAACTCCTATGTGGAGCTGATGCTTAAATCAACTGAGCTGTTTTTAGCTCCTGAGGTTGAAGTACTAGAACCAACTGAGCTACCCTGAGCTCCTGGGGCCAGTGCTTGAACCAATTAAACCATGAGCCACTGGCTGCGAGAGGGGAAGAGAGAGAGAAAGAGGAGAGGGGGGGAAGAGAAGCAGATGGTCGCTTCTCCTGTGTGCTTTGGGAATTAAACCTGGGATGTCCGCACACCGGGCCAATGCTTTATCCACTGAGCCAACTGGCCAGAACCAATGTATTCTTAATTCAAATGAATTCAGTTAAAGAAGAGACATGAGTTGTCAATATTATTTTCTGATAGTATTCACTTTGAACTTGGAAATATGAAATGAAAGATACAATGGGTTGTATTATTTATTCTACCAATAATATTGATTAATTATAAAAGAAGTTGACTAGAATTACTAAATAATACCCTGGACTTGAAAAATCTTAGATGTATTTAGCCTTAGAATACAACTCAATAACGCATTTTTCTAATTGTTCAAACCTAGTGCATGCTTTATATATAATAATTGTATACAAATTCAAAGATGTTGTTTTACTACACACACACAAGGTAGACCATTTTATATACAGGCAACATTTTTATAACTTTAGATACTTTAATTCTCAAATGTGAATTTTACAATTTGTTTTTGTTTTGTTTTTTTAATTTCTAGTCATGCTTTGAGTCTGTTTTAAACTAAACTAAGTTCTTAATTATAAGCCTGGAGTACCAAGTTTTAATTATGCTGAAAATTATAATCTTCTAAGTGATATTCACAGTTATATGACTTTAATTGAAGAACTCTATCTCAGTAGTTTACATATTGTTAGTTTTCTGAAACCAATAACTGAAAAAAAATTACACCATTCAGTTGGAATTGAGACAACATCGTAACATTTATAATAAAGCATGAAAGCTGAGTTTTATACTATATGAGATTCTGTGGTATGATCTCCTCTTCCTGGAAGTATCCGGAAATGTTTCAAAGACAAGTTCTGAAGCATGAAGGTGAGGTTTCTGTTGTACCATGAAGAGAGAAGTAATGGTCATTCTAAATAGAAGGAACAGAATGTGTGAATGTTCAGATTGGTGAGCAAATTTAAAGCAAAGAGAAGGAGAAAAAAGTTTACTGTAAATTAAACTGGAAGTTTAGAAAGGAATAGGTCACAGGGGATCTAATTTGCAGACTTAAGAGTTCAGATTTTGCCTGACCTGTGGTGGCACAGTGGATCAGGTGTCGACCTGGGAACACTGAGGTCGCCGGTTCAGAGCCCTGTACTTGTCTGGTCAAGGCACATATGGGAGTTGATGCTTCCTGCTCCTCCCTCCCTCCCTCTCTCCTCTCTAAAATGAATAAAAAAACAAAACAAAACAAAAACAGTTGAAAAAAAAAGTTCAGATTTTACTTCCCTTGGCTATAGGGAGCCTAGATCAAAGCCACCATTATTTTTTAATTTGCAGTAAGCACCAGCCCTTGGACTCTCCACTCTTGTCTTCCTTACAGAAAGTTCTTTCCACTACATCGAGGGTGATTTTCTAAAATGTCTATCATGCATCCCACAGTTTAAACTCTCCAAAGGATTTTCATTAAATTCAGAATACATTTCAGTTTTCTTAGCAAGGACTCATATGTCCTGGTCTCTGCCTGTCTTACAACCTTATTGGTCACTCACCAGAGTTACTGCCCCCCTCTGCCACCTTCTCTCTGCCCCAGCCACTGAATTTGCCTTTCTTTCCTTCTCTGGATGTGCCAACCTCATTTTATCCCAGGACGCATGTCTGGGTCTCTCTCCCCAGATCTTTGCCTGGCCAATTCCTTGTGCAGTTTTTGCTTAATTTTCACTTCCACAGAGAGGCCCTCCTTACCTTATGCTTTAAATAAGTCAGCCTATAACCACAAATCCTCGTATTTGTAACCTCTATGTCCATATGTATTACTTATTAACTATCACCTTTCTTCTTCCTTAGAACATCACTTCTACAGCAGCAGGAATTTTGCTTTGTTTGCTGCTAAAGTTAAAACAGGGGCCGGGAACCTTTTTCGCTGAGAGAGCCGTGAACGCCACATATTTAAAAATGTAATTCCGTGAGAGCCATACAATGACCTGTGTACATTACGCATTATCCAATAAAAATTTGGTGTTGTCTGGAGGACAGCTGTGATTGGCTCCAGCCACCCACAACCATGAACATGAGCAGTAGGAAATGAATGGATTGTAATTCATGAGAATGTTTTATATTTTTAACATTATTATTTTTATTATTAAAGATTTGTCTGCAAGCCAGATGCAGCCATCAAAAGAGCCACATCTGGCTCGCGAGCCATAGGTTCCCAACCCCTGAGTTAAAAGTACCTACAACAAAGTAGGCCCTCAACGATTATTGAATAAATATATTAAAGGAACCAATATAGGCATAGAAGCAATGGTATAAAATAATGCATTAAAAGACTCTCACTGTTTACCTTTTAATTACCACAATCTAGACCCATCCTAGCCAGTCTTGTTGATAATCTAAACTTATATCTACTTTCCTTAAAGTGTCAATTCCACTTTATTTTTATGTATGCATCTGAAATAGTGAATGAAATTTGAAGTACATTTAGCTATTAAACATTTCAGCCACTTTACTAATGAGGAGCACAGCTAGGTTATTGACTCCCTCATGGTTTCTTAATATAAACCAAAAACTTGGCTGAATTAGAATATTAGACTTTGTACTTCACAGTTCTCCTTTGTGTTTTCTGACACATACTAAACTATTTAAATATTTTTCTTACTAATTCAATACCATGCTTTGTTTCTGTCATTTCATTTTATAATTTCCTCTGCTCTTTCTAAAATTATAGCTTAAATCTCTCTTAATTAGGTTTATTCATTTTTTAATCAATTCTTGTTTGCATTCACTCATTACTGCATTCTTTCGTCGCTCCTTTCCCGACACGCTGGTAAGCTCTAAACAGATGGGATGAACCAAAGGAGCAGCAGTCATGTCTAATCTCCTACCATTGGGATCATTTTCTTCTTCTTGCCCACGTATTGTATTAGTTTGCTAAGGCTCTCATAACAAAGTGCCACAGGCCTGGTGACTGACACAGAAGTTTGTTGTCACAGTTCTAGAGACTAGATGTTTAAAATCAAGATGTCACCGGGTTGATGCATTCTGAAGGCTGTTCCAGAGTTCTCCCATAGCTTCTGCCAGCCTCGAGCTCCCCTTGTCTTCTAGGTCACGGCTCCCTGTGTCTGTTCTCATTGTCTCCGCTTTCTGTGTATCTGTCTTTGTGTCTCTGTTAAATTTCCCCTCCTTATGTGGACAACAGTCCTATTGATTAGGTCCCACATTAATTATCTTGATCTACCTTGATTATCTTTGTACATACCCTGGGCCTGAATAGTTTTCCATTCTAAGGTACTAGGGATTAGAACTACACACATCTTTATTTTGGGGGGGCAGGGGTGGAGGCACAGTTCAGCCATAACACATATACAAGCACTATATTGCATTTTTTGTTTATTCACAAGCAAATGTTAACTTTTTAAGTGCGTTTTTGGTCCTCTTTCCCTACACATTTTTATTTTTCTTTCTTTTTTTTTTTAATAATTTTATTTTTTTAATGGGGTGACATCAATAAATCAGGATACATATATTCAAAGATAACAAGTCCAGGTTATCTTGTTGTTCAATTATGTTGCATACCCATCACCCAAAGTCAGATTGTCCTCTGTCACCTTCTATCTTGTAACCACCACACTCTTATCAATGTCTCTTAGTTTCACTTTTATGTCCCACCTACGTATGGAATAATGCAGTTCCTGGTTTTTTCTGATTTACTTATTTCGCTTCGTATCATGTTATCAAGATCCCACCATTTTGCTGTAAATGTTCCGATGTCATCATTTCTTATGGCTGAGTAGTATTCCATAGTGTATATGTGCCACATCTTCTTTATCCAGTCATCTATTGACGGGCTTTTTGGTTGTTTCCATGTCCTGGCCACTGTGAACAATGCTGCAATAAACATGGGGCTGCATGTGTCTTTACGTATCAATGTTTCTGAGTTTTTGGGGTATATACCCATTAGAGGGATTGCTGGGTCATAAGGTAGTTCCATTTTCAGTTTTTTGAGGAACCACCATACTTTCTTCCACAATGGTTGTACTACTTTACATTCCCACGAACAGTGGATGAGGGTTCCTTTTTCTCCACAGCCTCTCCAACATTTGCTATTACCTGTCTTGCTAATAATGGCTAATCGAACAGGTATGAGGTGGTATCTCATTGCCGTTTTAATTTGCATTTCTCTAATAGCTAAAGAAGATGAGCATCTTTTCATATATCCGTTGGCCATTTGGATTTCTTCCTGGGAGAATTGTTTGTTCATATCCTCTTCCCATTTTTTTATTGGATTGGTTGTTTCTTAATAACTATCTCACAAGCTCTTTTAGAGATCTTTAATTATAATTTTTTTTTATTTTTTTATTTTTAATATTATATTTTGACATTTTATAGAAATTCTTTTTTTTATTTTTTGACATTTTACAGAAATTATTTATTTATTTTTAATTATTATTTTTTATGGGCAAAAATCTCTCTTCCTGGCATTTCAAAGTATTTGTCTTAATTTTGCAGTTTTAAACATCAGAGATTTAAATTGTGTTCCATTCCCATTCTGTAAGAATTCATTTGTGGCATAAGATCCTGTAATGTGGTTTTATCATCATACCCTTTATTCTTATCTTTGACTTAGAAATTCTAAGGCAGGAGCATGTATTGCCTAGTTAGCGTTTTGCTGGCATTTGAGTCTATGCTACCCCTAAGATAGCGTATACATTCAATTGATTAAAATTAGCACTAATTACATAAAATTATGAAATAATCGTTAAGTGGGCATCACTGGAGCAGGAAATGAGCCGTGATAATTTTACTAGTTGTGTAACATTCCTCAATGTCTGTGAAAGGTGAGCTCTCTCTCTTTTGCAGACCCTTCACTGTGGTATCAGAGCTACAGCGCCAAAGCTAAATTCTCATTTTAAAAAATTTTATTGATTGATTGATTGATTTTAGAGAGAGAAGAAGGAAGAGAGAAAGACAGAGAACAACATTTATTTGTGTTTCACTCATTCATACATTCACTAGTTGATTCTTATTTGTGCCCTGACTGGAGATTGAACCCACGACCTTTGTGTTTCTGGACAATTCTCTAACCAACTGAACTGTCAAGCTAGGGCCAAATTCCATTTTTTTGACATTTTGTGTAACCAAACAGGTTTCTTTAGAAGTTGTATGAGTTTATTTGAGCCAAACTGACAATTATTGCCAAGAAACAAAACCTAAGGGATTGAGAAAGTGCCCCAGAAAAAGGCAGTTTTACCACTTATTTTATACATCAGAATCAAAGGAGAAGATGTTAGGGGTTACATAAAATACATCAGTGTTAGATTAGAGAGGCAGGAAAGAGCAAAGCAAGAAAAAGCTGGAATTGGATAAAAAGTAAAAGAAATAGACACATACTTCTTTTACACAGGCAGGTATAGGATAATTAACAGTTGACAATTAACAGGATAATAACAAAGAGGATGTGGTGGTTCTGTCCTGTGAGGGCTGGCAAAGAGGTATGTTACTCTTATATTTTAAAGATCTGTTGTCAGGTATGTTATTGTAGATGCAAAAGAACAGTAGACTGGCTCAATTAAGGTACCATGTTTCCCTGAAGATAAGACAGTGTCTTATATTAATTTTTGCTCCTAAAGACACACTAGGTCTTATTTTCAGGGGATGTCTTATTTTTCCATGAACAAGAATTCACATTTATTGTTGAACAAAAAATCAACATTTATTAATATACTCTAGTCATGTCATCACAAACATCAGCATAACCAGCGTAACCAGCCAAACTCTGAATTCCATCAAGAATTTCTTGTGACTCTATTTCCATGTGCAACAATCTGCCTGTCTTCCCCGAAAATAAGACAGTATTTTATATTAATTTTTGCTCCTAAAGATGCGCTAGATCTTATTTTCAGGGGAGGCCTTATATTTCTAAGCTTGAAAAAAAATGCACTAGGTCTTATTTTCGGGGGGTGTCTTCTTTTTGGGGAAACAAGGTAAGCATTGACCTTTGTTAGGGAAAAATGCCACCTTTGGACATGACTACCTGCCATGAGCTGCTTTTAGTTAGAAAGGTTTAATTTCAGACCATCCCATGTGGTTACTTCAGGTCTCTGAGTTTAAGGGCGCCATGTAGTCCCCCCGAGCAGGTCAGGTTTAGTATGTGGCCCCTTTTTCATCCACACTTCCCCCTTTTGGTTATTGATCAACCCAAAAGATACATTGGTGACCAACCTTTTGGTTGGCTAGTGTGGTCCTACTCTGCTATGAAGGCTCATTCCTAGGAAGTCTTAGGTTCAGTGTTTGTCATGCTGCCCAGTGGACCATTGAGGTTGGGCCAAGACCATAACCTTGGATGGGATTTAAGTCAAGGCTGAATTTTTCTCAAAAGGGAAAGGGAGGAGGCAGGCAAGTCCCATGGGCCTTCATTAAGAAAAGCACTCTGAATTATTTCTAATCTCTAAACTATTATGATCCAAGTTTTGCTGTCTTACTTCTCTGTGTTTTGCATCTAGTATTGAAACTGGAAATATTATCATTTGTGCTACTTGTCACCAATCAGCCAAATAAGTAGAGACAGGGGTTGAATCTTTATGAGTGCTTTATGTGGATGGCCTGCAATCTGAGGAGACGGGAGTTATGTACCCTAAAAAGCCATCTGTATCCTATCCAAGCCAACCTTTTTATAGGGGGAAGAAAAAAGGTACGTAAGGGCTTTGAAAAATCAAGGGCAAGTTAATTAGATCAAGTTCAAAGGTAATTGGATCATAGTCAGGAGGTGTTCTGTCCTTGGAGCACGAAGGCTTTGCTTGCAGTCCCCTGGGGCACAAAGGTAGATTGCTTGCAGATCTCAGGTTATGTAGGCCCATGCAGGTGTCCCAGGTCCTGAAACAAATCTTTTACTTGCATTAACCATCAAGTCTATTGATTATAACTAAAGCCACTATTACTCAAGCTAAAATTTTAATTCTTGATTTCTCCCTGTCAGTATGATATTTACTTATAGTTTGAGGGCACACTATGTACTGGTTCAGTGTTAATCATGACCATGAGATGAATTCCTGTTTACTGTGGCCCACCTCCTTTCTATAGGAAGCACTCAAGTGCTGTTATATATTAATACAATTCTCACTTATTGTGCAACTGGAAGCGGTAACTTTAAGTTTTAATTGGGACCAAAGCTGTAAGTTGTAATTGTCTAGAAATTCCAGAGGGCAGTAAGATTTTCATAAGTAGATTTCTTGCGCTACAGCAGTAGTTAGAGAGGGCCATGTTTTTACAGCCACTTCAGCTTCCACCTGAATTAGTACAGTTAGTGCTCCTGTTGGGTTCTGAGTGAACACATTCCCATAATTGGACTCTAGTATTTATATATAAAAACTTCTGTCTCAGTATTCCTTTTTTACTAACTTTCTACAACTTGCCTTGTTCTTCTTAATTCATCTCCTTTTAATCATACAGACATAATCAGCCTATTAGGACAAATACCTTTCTTTAACTTCTCTTAAAACACACACATCCCTTTCTTTCCTTTTGCAATAGCATGTCTTCTAAACTTCAAAAGAGAAACCATAAAAAGAATATTATTGGTAATACAAAAGTTATCTTATACAACTTTACCAAACAGTTTGTCTTATAGCCAGCTTTCTTTTAGAAATACAAATTTTTAACTTTGAGTAAAGATGGAAAAATGACCACTGTTAAAAAAATCCTTTGGTTTGCTCCCCAGGAAAATTAGTAAGTTATACATATAAAACAAAGTCAGAATTTATTGCTTCCCATGGAATTAAGCTTGCTACTTAGATATGACTTGATAAAAATGTATTTTCATCATGGTTTAGCAAAGGCACTGGAAGAAGTATGGTTTCAAATGAATGGTAGTGTGTAAATAGTGATTTTCTGAATTTTGTCACTGGAACTTTTTTGTGTGTGTGACAGAGAGAGGGACAGACGGAACAGATAGACAGGAAGGGAGAGAAATGAGAAACATCAGTTCTTCATTGTGACACCTTAGTTGTTCATTGATTGCTTTCTCATATGTGCCTTGACTAGAGGGCTACAGCAGAGCGAGAGACCCCTTGCTCAAGCCAGCGATCTTGGGCTCAAGCCAGCGACTATGAGATCATGTCCATCTATGAGCCCGTACTAAAGCTGGAGACCTTGGAGTTTTGAACCTGCGTCCTCTGCATCCCAGTCCAATGCTCTATCCACTGTGCCTCTGCCTGGTCAGGCTGGAACTCTTTCTTAATTGAAATGTTTTATGGAAGCCAAAGAGATAAAAGTGGGTGGAAACTGGTGTAGAGTGATCAATACTGCAATCACTGACTGGAGGGACAGGTATAACCTTCCATCACTAAGTCTGGCAGGTGTATCCAGTGTGGTTCATTCACTTTCCGCAGTTTGACATTGGGCAATGTTTGTATTTCCTCTACAGAAATTTGCTGACTACCATTAAAGAGCTTGGCATAAATAATTCACAAATCTAGTGAATGCTATTTCTCTAAAAAGTTCAGATTCCTATTCTCTATAACCATTTTAATTTACTTTTTGGGGTCATAAAGCCTTCCTTAACTGACAAGTAAAAGAATCACCCACCTTTTTAACACTCTGTACATAGGCTCTTTTTGATTTATCTCTGTATCATATATCAGCATTAAAAAGATAATATTTGTTCCTTTACAATTTTATTTATTGTCTTTTATCCCCTAGCAGAATTTATGGGTGAGGATTTTATGATGCTCTCTGCTTTATACCCAGTGCCTAGAAGATGCCTGAGTTATAGTAGGTTCTCTGTAACAATAAGTTAATTTGACAAATTAATGAGTAAATGGGCCTCATTATCCATCAAACTGCTCTCATTTTGGGGAAAGTCACTAATTTCTCACTCCCACCTAAAACAAAAAATAAAAACAAAGCAAACAAAATCTTATTCATTCTCACGCTGCCCTTTTTGTAGTGTTCTGTGTTACAGTTTTTCCTTCTTTGTCTCCTCTGTTTTTCTTCCATTTCCTGAATAAATGACTCCACACTTTCTCAAATTTATTTTAGTTCAATATTTTTGTGTTTATCTGTGGATTATCTTTAATCACATCTACAAAACTTTCATAAACCAGACTCCAAATGTGTTCCTTATGCCCTTTTTCTTTCTTCTTCACAGTGGGACTGATGAGACTGACTGCATCATTAACCTCAGTTGATCAATGGCTTCAGGGAGGAAGGTTAATGATATAACATGTTCTTTGAAAAAATAATCTGGCATATTTTTTACAAAATCTAGAGAAAATGATGTTAGCCATTGGTAGAAATAGCAGTATGAATTCAAAGAATTTGTTTGGAGTTGGAAAGGATCTAATGTATTCCAAGATTTCTCTATCTTCCCCCCACCCCGCAGTTGAGAGGAGGGGAGATAGAGATATAGACTCCCACATGTACCCAACCAGAATCTACCTGGCAACACCATCAAAGGCCAATACTATGCCCATTGGGGGCCATGCTCACAAGAGAGCTATTTTTAATGCCTGAGGTGGAGGCCCCATGGAGCCATCCTCAGTGACCAGGGCTGATGTGCTTGAACCAGTCAAGCCATGGCTGAGGGAGGAGAAAGAGATGGGGAGTGATGGAAGAGCAGATGTTTTCTTTTCCTGTGTGTCCAGACTGGGAATCAAACCTGACACATCCACAAGCTGGCTGACACTCCACCACTGAGTCCTCCGGCCAGGGCCCAAGGTTTCTCTATCTTAAAAAAATGTATTTTAAAATTATTTCTCTATCAAAAAAGGCATGCATTTCATAAATAGCACATATTTTGTCAATGATGGTACCACTTTTTGTACCAAAATACATTTAAAATGTTATCTGTATAAGGTCTTAAAAATAAATAGGCTATTATGCGCTAAAGCTGATTTGTCCTACCCCTAGACTTATTTTGCAAGTAAAGCTTTTTTTAGTAATAGGCAAACTCCTTGTTAAAATTATTTTATTCTAGAATTTTAGCTATGATCTTATTGCTAAGCAGATGGTATTCTTGAGGTGATTTTTACAAAAATATGTATTGCTTCACTGATTGCTGTTTGATAGCTATTTTTAAGATTTTTGGAACCATTTAATGTCTATTAGATTAATTTTCATAACCTAAATTGAGATGTTATATTTCTGTTAATTTTATTTCTGTCAGAAATAGTGACTATGATGGCCAAGTGTGATTTGAAGAATAAAACTTACTTGGTGTTTTTCATTACTCTCCATGAAAAGTAACATAAGAAATCATCAGTCTATTAAAACTGACTTTGATGAAAACACCTGTTTTTATAATTGTGGTATTTATGTATATTAGAAAGACTTTTTATATAATAAATATTGATATTTGCTTTGTAAAGCCTCTTTCTTTCTATAGCTCTTACCTTCTTCACTATTAATACAGTTTTCTCATGATATATTTTCTTTATGATTAAAACCTTGCATTTTAAAATTAAACTTTTTTGTTTTTCTTGTATTTTTTAATCAAATTTATTGGGGTAGCATTAGCTGTTTTAAAATTAAAATAGGAAATACTATTTTAAAGTGATTTTCAAATAGAAGGCAGTCAAATAATTTATTGTAGTTAATAGGTTATGATAAAATCAAAACAAATGTGTATATATATATTATATATAAATGTCAGTGAATGAAAACTAGAAAATTTTGAAGTTGATTTTAGAAATTTAATGTTCAGAAGTTAGCATTGCTATTTCATCATAATTAATATCTAAGGATTTATTTTAAAATACAGCTTTTAAGACTGAAGGGGGGAATCAGGTTATTTGTGTTATCTTTTCCTGAGGACATTACATATCAAAATATTTAAATGAGCATAATTATAAGAAACAGATTTATGTTTCTAATGTTTAGTGAAAACCTAATGTGAAAATGTAATACTAAATATTTGGGTATGCCAGTTTCACTAACACAGGGGAGTTCTAACTAAAGCATTAATTATTACTGGCACAGTTAAAAATATACACCATTATTTAACATTAATTAGCTTCTTAAGTATTTTATTATGGTATTAGTTTCTTAACAATTCACTATACTTCCTAATTTGAACAGTTGTACAGTTTGTAGCTGACTCTACAATAAAGCTTCATACATAGTCTCCCAAATTTATCCCCTCCCAACATACATACATGTACTTTTGCATACTTGTTTATACCTCTAAAAATTTCTAATTATTTAGGATTCTCTAACTTGCTGCTTTAGCTTTTCCTGAAAAATTTTACAATCAAATAAATGATTATGAAATAAAAATTTATGCAAGTTCAAAGTCTATTTTGAAGCGGCATTGCAGTGTATACCTGTAGTAGCTTAACATTTTCCTATTATCCTATTAAACATCAAAATATACATTTATAATAGGCATATATGTGTATATATAATTAATATGTATACATAATGTACTTAATGCTTTTATAGCCTTGTATAATTAATAAAATATTTTTGCATGCAGCTGCTTGGTTGAATTCCAAATCACTTTTTTTTAGGCTTTATGTTTATTTTATTGCTTATTTTAAAGATAAGGAATCTAAAGTCTAGACAGTATTCTTTTCACACCCATACCCAAGTAACATTATGATCCAATGAGGCCCCACAATTTAATAATGGTTTCTTTTTAGTACTGTTCTATGTCTTGAATTATGTGCAGAGTTTGAATTAGTAGAGCAACAGAACAGATGTGGTGATTTAAACGGAGTCTTAAATGACTAAATAAACTAAGGTAGTGTTGCCTAGAGCTATAAACAAAGGGAATTTTTATCTAATTTATTTTAACCTCAAGAACGAGTTAAAACAGTTGAAAAACTTAATGGTTAAAAACAACATAAGAAGTCATTAAACTAAATTATAGAACTGCTCAGTATTTTATGTTTGAAAAAATTATATGAGATGGTAAATAGGAACATAGTTTTGTGAAGAACAATATTTAACTTCCTGAAGGAAAAAAATTTCAGTAAAAGTAGATGAGTCGAAACTAAAGTGGCTATACTTGTCACTCCCACTGCTGTTTCTCCCTCCTCAAGTGAATGATTAAATGAAATGTATGAAAAAAAATGTGTCTACAACAATTGTTTAGGCTTTATGATAAACTATTTTATTTACATGAATAAGTTATTCTTATTAGGGTGGACCAAATTTTAATGTCTTATTTATTAGATACTATTTTTTAGCATGATAGGGACAAGACAAGTCCTCGTTTTGTTTTTATTTCCTGATAAAATTTAGCCCTAAATACAGATCTCATCTCCAGGCATAGAGGCGACGTGCATAGCGTAATAATTTACTAATGTGAGCCTCTAGATGAAATCACTGCTGAAAGTACTAATTAATGCTAAATGTTTGATAGTTTTATAATACTTCATAAAAGACTTGACATCACATCAATTTTCCTTTTGACATGAATAAATTTCTTCATGTGCATGAATATTAAAATATATTCATGATATATTTGTCATGGATATTAAAATAATAGGATAATAAATAATAGAAAGTTTCTAACAACAGTTATGTTATCATATTATTAAAAAAATCTTTTTGATGGTGTTTCAACCAGTTCTTCTCTTTATGGCAGGAGCTGATGCCTATATTCACTCAAATGCACAAGTCATTAAGTTCAGGTTTCATTAATTATCCAGTAGGAAAATCCTCTTCACTCATCCAAATATGCCTCTATTCTCATTTAATTGAATGTGTATAATTGAAAGTTGAAAAAATGTTAGCTTCTTTAATAACATTTAGTACAATTATTGTCATATTTACAGTAAACCACGAACTTTATCTTTCCTGCTACTTAGTTTAATTGTCATTTTTTATTCATTGTTAATGGTACTGTCTTCTAAAGAACCAAATGGTTTGGTAGTTTACATGAACTAAGGGCATGGTCAAGTACTTGATAAGAAAATTTAATTTTGGGGGATCTGTTTTTCATGATTTGGATTTATGAAAAAGAAATATTACATTTACTGCAAACATATATGCTAAAAGCAACTTTAAACTATTTTAATGACATGCTCCAAGTCTGTCTTCTATTCCAGAGGATAATCAATGAGAAACAGAAAACAATAGATTCCTGCAATTTTTGTGGTTAGGCATTTCAAAAGTCTGAATTTAAAATACCTTTATTATCTCAAGATAATTTAGTACAGACATTGTGCCACTAGTGAAATGGTCATTATATTTCCCACGGCTTTTGATAGGTAGTTATTAAATCATTCCTCAAATTGCTAATGACTGATGCTTTAGAAAACATACCACATAGTAATCGATCACAATTCTAGTACTACATGTATAGAATTAGAGATTTATAATTTACAGCATTTAAAATGAAATTTAATTTGTTCTGATCAGAAATTGCCAATGTGAAAACATTGTATAGAATCCTTGGAGTCACTGTAGTTTCTCTTATGGATCAATAATTTGTTCTCAAAATGGAATAAGTAACAAGCAGCATGCCGGAGTAGAAGAAATGACTGCTGAAAAGGGAAAGGGGAAGATGCGTTATACTTTTGATTTACATTTATGTTTTAATGTCAGTTTTGATGTTCACTCTTGGAAATTTTTATTACCTTAATAATTCTACTTCAGAATCCCTGCATGAACCATTTAGCACAGGGGTAGTTAACCTTTTTATACCTACAGCCCACTTTTGTATCTCTGTTAGTAGTAACATTTTCTAACCGTCCACTGGTTCCACAGTAAAGGTGATTTATAAAGTAGGGAAGTAACTTTACTTTATAAAATTTATAAAGCAGAGTTACAGCAAGTTAAAGCATATAATAATAATTACTTAACAAGTACTTTATGTCAGATTTTCGCTAAGTTTGGCAGAATAAATCCTTATAAAACAACTTACTATAGTTAAATCTATCTTTTTAAATTTTACTTTGGTTACTCCGCTACCACCCACCATGAAAGTTGGAACGCCCACTCGTGGGTGGTAGGGACCAGGTTGACTACCACTGGTCTAGTATCCAGAATATATAAAGAACTCTCAACAACTCAACAACAAAAAGACAAACAGCATAATTGAAAACTGGGCAAAGACTTCAATAGTAATTTTTCCCAATAGGAAATGTAAATGGTCTAAAAGCACATAAAAAAGATTCTCAATATCATTAGTCATTAGCAAAATGCAAATTCAAACCACAATGAGATACCAATTCATGCCCACTAAGATGGAAATAACAATAATAAATGGAAAACAATAAGTACATGGAAGAATATGGATAAATTGGAACCCTTGCATATTGCTAGTAAGAATGTAAAATGGTTCACCTGCTGTGGAAAATTTTTGACAGTTCCTTAAGAAGCTAATTAGAAAATTACCAAAGACCCAGCCATTTTATTTGTAGATATAAACCCAAAAGAGCTGAAAACAGGTGCTCAAACAAACACGTGTGCATTAATGATCTTTGTAAAACTATTTTCAATAGCCTATTTTGCTTTAAAGTATTAAAGAAATAGGACATTTCCATATTTCAGTGTTGTAAAGTAAGGCATTTACTAATAACAAGGCTATAAAAAATAAAGTGAGGGTAATGATAATGGTCTCAGAAGAGATGTACGTTTCCAAATACTACATTTTCATTCGAAAGATACATTGCTATGTAAGAATAGAAATGTATTTTTTAACTAGTTTGTTTTTTCATTCAACATTACGTGTCTTTGATTATTTTTCTAGGAGTAAAGAAAATGTTTAAAGGTACTAATAATCTCCTTTTTTCTTCCTTTTAATCACCCTTTTTCTATCTTCAAAAATTTACTGGGGTAGCAAAAAATATTTTTCCTATCTACTCCTAGCTAGGCAGAAAGAAGGCTTGATGACCCATAAACTTAAAGAGAAATAAAGTTATAATAAAAGCACTGACAACCAAAAGACTATGAACACATAATAGTATAAGAATTAAAATATCAGTTCAGCTTGCTGGAAAATGAACACAGACACTGCCTATTTTCTCAATTAACTTTTACCTGATTCTACTGGACTAGAATACTGAATGCTAGAACTATCAAATGCTGGTTCCTTCTTCAAGGTCAGTAAATCATTTACATTGAGATAATGTAAATGACTACCATGAGATAATGACTACATTCCTTTATCAGAAAATATGCTAAATCAGTGGTAGTAACCTGGTCCCTACGGCCCATGAGTGGGCGTTCCAGCTTTCTTGGTGGGCGGTAGTGGAGCAACCAAAGTATAAATAAAAAGATAGATTTAACTATAGTAAGTTGTTTTATAAGGATTTATTCTGACAAACTTAACAAAAATATGACATAAAGTACTTGTTAAGTAATTATTATTATATGCTTTAACTTGCTGTAACTCTGCTTTATAAATTTTATAAAGTAAAGTTACTTCCCTACTTTATAAATCACCATTACTGTGGAACTGGTGGGCGGTTAGAAAATGTTACTACTAACAGAGATACAAAAGTGGGCGGTAGGTATAAAAAGGTTGACTACCCCTGTACTAGACCATTATCAGATATATGATTTGCAAATATTTCTTCCCTTTCTATAGATTGTCTTTTCACCTGCCATGCAATGGTCTTTGATGTACAAACTTGTAAAATTTTTATGGTTTATTTTTTCTCATTACTCATGCTTTTGTTTTCATATCTTTTGCCAAATCCAAAGTCACAAAATTTATTCCTGTGTTTTCTTTTGAGAATTTTATGGCTGTAGCTCTTTTATTTTTATTTTTTTATTATTATTTTTTTTCTGAAGCTGGAAATGGGGAGAGACAGTCAGACTCCCGCATGCGCCCCACTGGGATCCACCCAGCACTGGGCGACACTATGCCCCTCCGGGGCGTCGCTCTGTGCGACCAGAGCCACTCTAGCACCTGGGGCAGAGGCCGAGGAGCCATCCCCAGTGCCCGGGCCATCTTTGCTCCAATGGAGCCTCGGCTGCGGGAGGGAAAGAGAGAGACAGAGAGGAAGGAGAGGGGGAGGGGTGGAGAAGCAGATGGGTGCTTCTCCTATGTGCCCTGGCCGGGAATTGAACCCGGTTCCCCCGCATGCCAGGCCGACGCTCTACCGCTGAGCCAACCGGCCAGGGCTGTAGCTCCTTTATTGAGGTAACTGATCTATTTTGAGTTCATATTTGTCTAGGAGTGATGTAGGTGTCCAACTTCATTACTTTGCATCTGGATATATAGCATTATTTGTGGAAAAGACTTTTTTTTTCTATTAAATGGTTTTGATCCTTGATGAAAACTTTTTAACCATAAATATAAGGGTTTATTGCTGCACTCTCAAGTTTATTCTGTTGACCTATAAATGTCCTTATGATGCCGTTATCAGACTGTTTTGATTACTATACCCTGAAGTTCAGAAATAAGGAAGTATGGGTCTTCAGGCTTTGATTTTTTTCCCAATATTGTTTTGGCTATTTGGGGCTCTGAAACTACATATGAATTTAATGATCAGCTTTTCTATTTTTGCAAAAGAAGACCATTGAAATGTTTATAGGAACTGCATTGAATGTGTAGGTAACTCTGTGTGATATTGCCATCTTAACCTTATATTAAGTCTTCCAGTTCATGAACACTGGATATATTTTCATTTATTTACTCTTTTTTTTTTTTTTTGGTTATTTTTATTTTCTTTTTAAGAAAAGTTTTATAGTAGTCAGTATTAAATTCTCTCACCTCCTTGGTGAAATTATTCCTCAATATTTTACATTTTGAACACTGATATAGGCCTGACCTGTGGTGGTGCAGTGGGTAAAGCGTCGACCTGGAACTCTGAGGTCGCCGGTTCAAAACCCTGCACTTGTCTGGTTATGGCACATATGGGAGTTGATGCTTCCTGCTCCTCCCCCTTCTCTCTCTCTCTCTCTTTCTCTCCTCTCTAAAAAATGAATAAAAATAAAGATAAAAAAAATGTCTAAAAAAAAAGAACACTGATATAAATGAAAATGTTTTTCTTGATTTTCTTTTCAGATTGGCCATTATGGGTATATGGAAATACAATGGACAACTTTTTCTGTTAATCTTGGACCCTGCAACTTTACTGAATTTGTTCATTAGCTTTGTACATTCATAGTATTTTCTATATGTAGGATCATGTCATTTGTGAATGGATTGTTTTATTTCTTCCTTTCCAATTTGGATGTCTTTTATTTATTTTCTTGCCTAGCTTCTCTGACTAGAATTTTAAATACAGTGCAAAATAGCAGTAGTAAGAGTAGACTTTCTATCAAAATTAACTGAGTGACATTGATCAATAAGAGTACATAGGTTTCATGTAAACATTTCTATAGCATTTGAAATGTTGATTATGTTGTGTAATTTGACCCAAAGTCAAATCATTTTCTGTCACGTTATATTTGTCCCTCCTCGCACCCTTCCCCCCATGCCCTCCCAACCCCGTTCCCCTCTCCTACACACCTGTCCCCGGGTTACCACTTCACTTTATTCTATATCCATGAGTCTCAGTTTTATATCCCTCCTATGTGTGAAATCATGTAGTTCTTAGCTTTATCTGATTTACTTATTTCATTCAGTATAATGTTTTCTTCTTTTTTTTTTTTTTTAATATTCTACTTTCATTTTACTGAAGTTAGAAGCAGGAGGGGGTCAGACAGACTCCTGCATGCACCCAACCAGGATCCACCCGGAATGCCCAGCAGGGGCGATGTTCTGCCCATCTGGGACATTGCTCTGTTGTGGCCACAGCCATTCTAGCACCTGTGGTGGCTGCTATGGAGCCATCCTCAGCACCTGGGCCAACTTTGCTCCAGTGGAGCCTTGGCTGCAGGAGGGGAAGAGAGAGATAGAGAGAAAGGAGAGGGGGCAGAGTGGAGAAGCTGATAGGCACTTCTCCTATGTGACCTGACTGGGAATCGAACTGGGGACTTCCACACGCTGGTTCAACGCTCTATTGCTGAGCCAACTGGCCAGGGCAGTATAATGTTTTCAAGATCCATCCATGTTGCCATAGATGTCGTATGTCATCATTTCTTATGGCTGAGTAGTATTCCATTGTACATATGTACCACATCTTCTTTATCCAATCTTCTATCAAGGGGGTACAAGTTTCATTCTTTTGCATGTGGTTTTCAATTTTCCCAGCACCATTTATTGAAGAATTTTTCTTTTCTCTATTGTGTGTTTTTGGCTCCTTTGTTGAAGATTATTTGTCCATATATACGTGGTTTTATTACTGGGCTCTCGATTCTGTTCCATTGATCTATATGTCTGTTTTTCTCCAAATAATATGCTATTTTGATTGCTGTAGCTTTTTAGTATAATTTGAAGTCAGATCCATGCCATTGCAAAAGGTAAGATGTCCTTCTTTTTCACGGCCGCATAGTATTCCATTGTGTATATGTACCACAACTTTTTAATCCACTTGTCCACTGACGGACACTCAGGCTGTTTCCAGATCTTGGCTATTGTAAACAATGCTGCAATAAACTTAGGAGTGCATTTCTTCTTTAGAATCAGTGATGTGGTGTTCTTGGGATATATTCCTAAATGTGGGATAGCTGGGTCAAAAGGCAGTTCCATTTTTAATTTTTTGAGGAATCACGATACTATTTTCCATAGTGGCTGCACAAGTCTGCATTTCCACCAGCAGTGTAGGTGGGTTCCCTTTTATCCACACCCTCACCAGTATTTATTGTGTGTTGATTTGTTCACGAGTGCTATTCTAACAGTTGTGAAGTGGTATCTCATTGTGTTTTTAATTTGCATTTCTCTGATGATTATTGACGTTGAATATTTTTTATATGCCTGTTGCCCATCTGTATGTCCTCTCTGGAGAAATATCTCTACAGTTTCTTTGCCCATTTTTTAATTGGATTGTTTACCTTCTCGGTGTTGAGTTTTAGAAGTTCTTTATAAATTTTGGTTAATAACCTCTTATCAGACGTATTGGTGAATATGTTCTCCCATTGTGTGGGTTGTCTCTTTATTTTGTTAATGGTGTCTTTTGCTGTTCAAAAGCTTCTTATTTTGGTATAGTCCCCCTCCCTCTTTTTTTGTTTTTTATTTCACTTGCTGGTGGAGATAAATTGGCAAAAATACTGCTATGAGAGATATCCAAGGGTTTACTGCCTATATTTTCTTCCAAGATTTTTATGGTTTTGTGAGTTATATTTAAGTCTTTTATCCATTTTGAGTTTATTTTTGTGAATGGTGTAAGTTAGTGGTCTAGTTTCATTTCTTTTTCTTTTTTGCATGTAGCTATCCAATTTTCCCACCACCATTTATTAAAGAGACTGTCTTTACTCCATCGTATGTTCTTAACTCCTTTGTCAAATATCAATTGACCATAAAGGCATGGGTTTATTTGTAGATTCTCTGTCTGTTTCATTGATCTGTATGCTTGTTCTAGTGTCAGTACCAAGCTGGTTTGATTACAATGACCTTATATATCAATGACCTTGTATAACAATATCAGGAAGCATGATTCCTCCACTTTGTTCTTTACTTTCAAGATTGCTGAGGCAAGTCACATTCTCTTTTGGTTCCATATAAATTTTTAGAATATTTGTTCTTTATCTTTGAAGTATGCCATTGGTATTTTAATAGGAATTGCACTGAATTTTTAGATTACTTTGAGTAGTATAGACATTTTAATGATGTTTATTCTTCCTATTAATGAATAAGGTATATGCTTTTACTTTTTTATATCTTCCTTGATTTATTTTTTCAATATCTTATAATTTTTCAAGTACAAGTCTTTTAACTCCTTGGTTAAATTACTCCTAGGTACTTTATTTTTTTTGTTGTTGTTGCAAGAGTGAAGGGGATTGTTTTCTTAATTTCACTTTCTGATAGTTTATTATTGTTATATAAAAATGCCACTGATCTCTGAATATCTGTTTCATATCCTGCCAACTTGCCAAATTCATTTATCAGGCAGGTCTAGCAGTTTTTTGACTGAGACTTTAGGGTTTTCTATGTACAGTATCATGTCATCAAAAAATAATGATAGTTTTACTTCTTTTCCAATTTGGATGCGTTTTATTTCTTCTTCTTGTCTAATTGCTGTGGCTATGACTTCCAGAACTATGTTGAATAAGAGTGGGGAAAGGGAGCACTCCTGCCTTTTTCCTGATTTTAAGGGGATTGTTTTTACATTTTTGCCCATTTAGTATGCTGTTGGCTGTGGGATTGTCATAGATGGCCTTTATTATGTTGACGTATGTTCCCTGTATTCGCACTTTGCTGAAAGTTTTTTTTATCATAAATGGGTGCTGGATTTTATCAAATGCTTTTTCTGCATCTATTAATATAATCATGTGATTTTTATTTTTCCTTTTATTTATGTTATGAATCACATTTATTGATTTGCATATATTGTACCAACCTTGCCTCCCCTCCCCTGTACCGGAATAAGTCCCACTTGATCATGATGTGTGATCATTTTGATGTATTGCTGGATCCAGTTTGCTGATATTTTATTGATGATAGTTGTTTCTATTTCTTCCCTGCTTATAGGTCTCTTTAGGTTTCCACTTCTTTGTGACTCAGCCTAGGAAGATTGTATAGTTCTAGGAATTTATCCATTTCCGCTAGGTTGTTGAATTTGGTGGCATACAATCTTTCATAATATTCTACTATGATCCTTTGTATATCCATGATGTCTGTAGTAATTTCTCTTCTTTCATGTTAGGTTTTGTTTATATGAGTCCTTTCTCTTTTCTCCTTAGTGAGTCTAGCCAATGATTTGTCGATTTTATTGATTTTTTCGAAGAACCAGCTATTTGTTGTATTAATTTTTTCTATAGTTTTTGTTGCTGTTGTTCTTTATTTCATTTAGTTCTGCTCTAATTTTTACTATTTCCTTTTTCCGCTGACTTTGGGTTTCTTTTTTTTTCTTTTTCTAGTTTTCCCTAAGAAATGATGTTAGGTTGTTTACCTGGGATCTCTCTTGTTTCTTGATATAAGCCTGTAATGATATAAACTTCCCTCTTATTACTACTTTCAGTGCATCCCAGAAATTTTGATATGTCGTGTTGTCATTTTCATTTGTCTGTATATATCTTTTGGCCTCTGCTTTTATTTGTTCTTTGCCTCAGTCAGTTTTTAGAATTATTGATATGTTGTTTAATATACACATTTTTTTGTGGGTTTCTTTACTCCCATTTTATAGTTGAATTCTAATTTCAAAGCCTTATGGTCACAAAATATGCTTGGTATAATTTCAATCTTCCTAAATTTGTTGATGTTAGTTTTGTGGCACAACATATGGTCTATCCTTGAGAATATATTCTCAAGAATATATCCTTGAGAAGAATATAAAATCTGATGTTTGGGGAAGAAATGTCCTGTAAATGTTTATTATGTCCATTTGGTCCAGTGTATCGTTTAAGGTCGATACTTTTTTTATTAATTTTCTCTTTGGATCTATCTATAGTTGTCAATGGTATGTTGAAATCTTAAAGTATGATTGTGTTTTTGTCTGCTTAGATTTTTATATTAGTTATTAGATGTCTTATATATTTTGGTACTCTCTAATTTGGTGCATATGTATTAAAAAGGGCTATGTCTTTTTTAATACAGTGTCCCCTTTATCATTATGAAATGTCCATCTTTGTCTCTGGTTATCTTTGTTATCTTAAAGTCAGCATTGTCAGATATGAGTATGACTACCTTTGCTTTCCTTTGGATATTATTATCTTGGAGAATCATTTTTTCTAGCCTTTCACTCTGAGTCTACTTTTGTCCTTGCAGCTTAGATATGTCTCTTGAAGGAAGCATATGGTTGGGTTTTGCTTTTTGATCCACTCTGCTACTTTGTGAGTCTTTATTAGTGAGTTCAATCCATTTACATTTAGGATAATTATTGACATTTGAGGATTTCCATTTTATGTTTTGTTTTCTGGTAGCTCTGTGTTTTTTGGTTCTTCTGTCTTTTTTTTCTGTCATTTTTGTTTGGTGGTATTCCATACTTCTTTCCCTTGTTTCTTCTTTTTTAAACTGTGTGTTTCAGTAATAGCTTTTTTGTGGGTGGTTACCATTAGGTTATTTAGAGGAAAATGTACATATGTATAAGAGTCCTTTGTTTTAAGAGTGCTCCTGCTCTCCATCCTCCTTTGCTACTGTAAATCTTTATCCTCTCCCCTTTTAAGTTATTGTCACAGATTATTCTTGTTTTTATTGTGACCCTGTTGGAGCTATACCTTGTAGTTTTGATTAGTTTGGTTCTTTGTGTCTGGTCAAATAATCCCCTTGAGTATTTCCTGCACTGGGACTTTTCTGGTGATAAACTCCCTCACTTCTATATGTTTGTAAAAGTTTTTATTTGTCCTTCATATTGAAGGATAACTTTAATGGATATAGTATTCTTGGCTGGTAATTCCTCTCTTTCAATACTTTGAATGTTTGTGTCCACTCTCTTCTGGCCTTACAGAGTTTTTGCTGAGAAGTCTGATGATAACCTAATGGGCTTTCCTTTATATGTTATGTTCTTCTTTTTCCTAGCTGCCTTGAGTATTCTTTCTTTGTCATCGATTTTTGACAATTTTATTACGATGTGCCTTGAAGTACGTCTGTTTGGGCTGAGGTAATTTAACATTCTGTTTGCTTCTTGGATTCAAGGCTCTATCTCTTTCCATAGGCTCACTTTGATCTCAAGTTAATATTCTCCTAATAAAATAAATAAGGAAGTGTACACTCCCATTTTTAAAAATATTTCATGAATACTGGTGCTCATTCTTCTTCAAGTGTTTGGCAGAATTCACCAGGAAAGCAATTTGATCCTAAACTTTTTTTGGTTATTGATGGGATTTTCTTTGCTTAATAATTCAATTTCTTTTCTTTTTATAAATATCTTCAAAGTTTTTAAATTTCATTAGTGATTTGCTATTTCTAGGAATTTGTCCATTTCAATTTTATCTAGGTTATTTAGTTTGTTGGCATGAAATTGTTTGTAGAAATCTCTTATGATCCTTTTTGCTTAAGTAAGCTTGCTATTAAATCCCTACTCTCATTAATAATTTTATTTATTTGTATTGTCTTATTTTTTTCTCAGCCTAACTAAAATTTTATCAGTTGTCTTGATCTTTGTAAATAACCAACTTTTTTTTTTTTTTGTATTTTTCTGAAGCTGGAAATGGGGAGAGACAGTCAGACAGACTCCCGCATGCGCCCGACCGGGAACCACCCGGCATGCCCACCAGGGGGCGACGCTCTGCCCACCAGGGGGTGATGCTCTGCCCCTCTGGGGCGTCGCTCTGTTGCAACCAGAGCCACTCTAGCACCTGGGTCAGAGGCCAAGGAGCCATCCCCAGCGCACGGGCCATCTTTGCTCCAATGGAGCCTGGCTGTGGGAGGGGAAGAGAGAGACAGAGAGGAAGGAGAGGGGGAGGGGTAGAGAAGCAGATGGGCACTTCTCTTGTGTGTCCTGGCCGGGAATCGAACCCGGGACCTCTGCATGCCAGGGCGACGCTCTACCACTGAGCCAACCGGCCAGGGCAATAACCAACTTTTGATATTATTGATTCTATTTTATTTTTTTGGATTCTTTATTTTTTTTTTTTTTTATTGTTTTGTTCTGTTACTTTGCTCCTTTTTTTTAAATTCCATATATGTCAAGTTAGGATATTGGATTGAGAACTTTCTTTTTATTATGTGCATTATAGCTCTAAACTTCCTTCTGAGAACTGCTATCACTTCATGCCATGTTTTGGATCTTGGTTTTTTATTTTCATTCATTCTACAGTTGTTTCTTTGTATTTCTCTAGTGATTTCTTTTCTGATCCATTGGTTTTTCAAAAGTGTATTGTTTGATTTTCATGTACTTGAGAATTTTTTAGTTTTCCTTTATTTATTGATTTCTAGCTTCATTTCACTGTGATAAGAAAATATACTTTATATGATTTCAATCTTTTTAAACATGTTGATATTTGTATTGTAGCCCAACATAAGAGTCTATCTAGGAAATATTCCAAGTGTACTTGAGAATAATGTATATTTTTCATTGTTGGGGTGAGTGTTCTATATATGTTTATTGATTCTAATAGGTTTATGATTTTTAAGTCCTCTGGTTTTTAGTTTATCTGTCTAGATGTTGTATCTGAACTAAACTGTGGGGATTGTAAAACTGTAAGCAAAAACACCACAGTGCTTCCTACTGAATTAGAGTAGTCTCTTTCTTCATTAAACCTTCCCATGTTTGCTCAAAGCTTTTTTATTAGATTCTAGAAATACAGAAAGGTTGATTCTATCTGTTTTTGCTAGTCCAATGGTTAATTTAATAGAAGGACTGATTCTTAGAATTTCCCACTTTACGTTTTCCATGATTTCACTCCAATCATGACATCAAATTTTAATTTATAATATGTTTTTTTTCACTTTTGGCATATGAGTAACAAAAATAATTGATAGCTTACCCATTTCATTTTTAGCTTTACATGAAGTAGTTAACTGTATTAAGCTTATCTTTTTATAGATGGATCATTCTTTACCATTAAGAAAAGTATAGATTCTATGTTGTAGAGCTTTTTCCTGTTTTCTCTTTTGTGGGAGGCAAACATGTGTTTATATAATCCCATTTGATCTCTATAGTAACAGTAGTTATAATATACCAGCCATCATTTATTGAGTGCTTTGTATCCACGCAGTCTACTAAGTACTTAGAACTAATCTAATTTTATCTTATATTAAACCACTGAAGTAAAAGGAGTTACTGAGTCCAAATCCTATCTTCTTTTTTTTTTTTCTCCTGTATTTTTTCTGAAGCTGGAAACGGGGAGAGACAGTCAGACAGACTCCTGCATGCACCCGACCGGGATCCACCCGGCACACCCAACAGGGGGTGACGCTCTGCCCACCAGGGGGCGATGCTCTGCCCCTCTGGGGCGTCGCTCTGTTGCGACCAGAGCCACTCTAGCGACTAGGGCAGAGGCCGAGGAGCCATCCCCAGTGCCCGGGCCATCTTTGCTCCAATGGAGCCTTGGCTGTGGGAGGGGAAGAGAGAGATAGAGAGGAAGGAGAGGGGAAGGGGTGGAGAAGCAGATGGGCGCTTCTCCTGTGTGCCCTGGCCGGGAATCGAACCCGGGACTTCTGCACGCCAGGCTGACGCTCTACCACTGAGCCAACCGGCCAGGGCCCAAATCCTATATTCTTTTCAGTATATTCAGCCTCAGTCAGGCTGAATATTTTATATCATGGCCTTATCTATTTTTCTCCAGTGAATCATTATTAGATCAGGTGGTGAAGTTCAAAAATTTTTATGATTTTAGGGAAAGCTTTTAGTTTATAAATTTTTGAATTCCTAATAACAAGAAATCATAATTTCCATTGAATTTTCATATGCATACTAAATAATATCATGTGTGTTACATGCCATGTATTGGTCCTGACCCCTGATGACCCAATAAATGGGTGATGTCTATTATATCCTACACTTAGCAGCCTTGCTCAGCTTCTTAGACTGATACCTATGACTTCTTTTATGGAGTCAAGTCATCTCATATGTGATCTTCCTCTATTCCTGCTGCTTTGTTTTTCTCAGCATTATTGTCTTTTCAAAAAACCCTTCTTGCCTGACCTGTTGGCACAGTGGATAAAGCGTCGACCTGGAAATGCTGAGGTTGCCGGTTCAAAACCCTGGGCTTGCATAGTCAAGGCACATATGGGAGTTGATGCTTCCAGCTCCTTCCCCCCCACCCCCCGTCTCTCTCTCTCTCCTCTGTCTCTCCTCTCTAAAATGAATAAATTAAAAAAAATTAAAAAAACAAAACAAACAAACAAAAAAAAACTTTCTTTCTCAGGATGTGCCCAAAATAGGACAGTTTCAATTTTGTTATTTTTCCTCCAGCAATGTTCTGGGCCTAATTTTCTCTAGGACCTGTTTGTCTTTCTGGTGGTCCAGATTATCCAAAGAGCTGTCCTCCAACTCCATATTTCAGAATGAATTACTTTATTTCCTTATAAGCCTCTTCACTGTCCAACTTTTGTGTTTTTTTCATAGTAATGAAGAATGTTGGAGTGACAATGTCCTTAGCCTTGGTCTCTAATGACACATCTTTGCTCTTAGTGATCTTTCCTAATTTTTCTTTTCTGCTCTTCCCAGTCAGCCTTGTCTTGATTTCATGGCTGCAGTCTCCTTTTGAATTAATGAGTGTAAACAAAATCTTTGACAATTTCAATGTTCTCATTGTCTATGATAAAGTTATATATTTCTTCTGGAGGCAGTATATTCATCTTCATGATATTCAAAGGCAGTCCTGTTTTGGCACTATTTTCTTTCACTTTCATCAGCAGTAATTTCAAATCATTGCTGCTTTTTGCCAGTTAGATGGTATCATCTGCCTGATCAGGCGGTGGCGCATTGGATAGAGCTTCGGACTGGGATGTGGAAGGACCCAGGTTTGAGACCCCAAGGTCGCCAGCTTGAGCGCGGGCTCATCTGGCTGGAGCAAAAAGCTCACCAGCTTGGACCCAAAGTTGCTGGCTCGAGCAAAGGGTTACCTGGTCTGCTGAAGGCCTGAGGTCAAGGCACATATGAGAAAGCAATCAATGAACAGCTAAGGTGTCGCATTGAAAAACTGATGATTGATGCTTCTCATCTATCTCTGTTCCTGTCTGTCTGTTCCTATCTATCCCTCTCTCTGACTCTCTCCCAGTTCTTGTAAAAAAAAAAAAAAAAAAAAAGGTGGTATCTGCATATCTCCAATATGAAGATATTTCTTTTTATTTCTTCTTCCTCTGAGTCTATGCAGTTTCTTGTGTGACAAGTTCTGCATACAGATTAAACAAATAGTGAGATACAAATGTATCCTTGCTGACAGGATTGCCTATAGGAAATCATCCTGTTTTGCTCCATATTCTGCTTTTATTGTGGCTTCCTGTCCACATACAGGTTGCTCCTCAAGATAATCGAGCACTGAGGCACACCTATCTCTTTCAGAGCAACCCAGAGCTTCTGATGATCCACACAGTGAAAGGCTTTCCTGTAGTCTATAAAACATAGGCCAACCTTCTTAATTTCTCTGCCACAATCCAGTACCAATGTTCTCAATTATGTCTCAAGTGCCTCTTCTTTTTTCTAACTACAGCTTGAGCATCCAGCATTTCTTGCTCCATTTAAGGTAGAAACCATTCTCAATCACCTTGAGCATCACTTTACTTGCATGGCAAATTAAAGCAGTGGTCCTATAGTTCCTGCACTTCTTGATGTTTCTTTTTTTGAAAATTGTTATGTCAGTTGACTGGTTTCAGTCTGTAGGTCGCTGCTTCGTTTTTCATATTTTTGACACATTCTTGTTAGGATTTTGACAGATTCAGTGTCTGCAGTTCGAAATAATTCTACTGGTATCCCAACTACACCTGGTCATTTATTTCCTCTCAGTACTTTCACGGCAGCTTTCACTTTGCTTTCTAGACTTACAGAAGATTCCTCAGAATCTTCTTCTGCATAGATTTTGAATGTACTCGTTCCACGTTTCCTTTATTTTATCCTAGTCAGATAATGTGCTTCCTTCTGGGCATTGAGCATTCCAAGTTTAGATTTGAATTTTCTTTTTATTTCTTAAATCTCATGGTAGAGATCTCTTAATTTTTATTATAGTTTTTCTTTTATATATTTTTACATTGACTATTGTAATAGTTCTCTTTTTTTTTACATGATAGTAATTGAAGAACTGTGTGTTCAAGATACTAACCCTGCTTTTGTCATCTTTTATTTATTTTCTATCAGGTGACTTTAACAATTTTAGTGTGTATTTTGTCATCCCTCTCAATTTTTATTTTTATTTTTTAATTTTTATATAAATAAATTTTTATTAATGTTAATGAGTGACATCAATAAATCAGGGTACATATATTCAAAGAAAACATGTCTAGGTTATCTTGTCATTCAATTATGTTGCATACCCATCACCCAAAGTCAGATTGTCCTCCGTCAGCCTCTATCTAATTTTCTTTGTGCCCCTCCCCCTCCCCTTCCTCTCTCCCTCCTTCCCTCCCGTGCTCCCCCTCCACCCCCCACCCCCGGTAACCACCACACTCTTGTCCATGTCTCTTAGTCTCGTTTTTATGTCAAACCAATGTATGGAATCATGTAGTTCTTTGTTTTTTCTGATTTACTTATTTCACTCCATATAATGTTATCAAGATCCCACCATTTTGTTGTAAATGATCCGATGTCATCATTTCTCATGGCTCAGTAGATTCCATAGTGTATATGTGCCACATCTTCTTTATCCAGTCTTCTATTAAAGGGCTTTTTGGTTGTTTCCATGTCCTGGCCACTGTGAACAATGCTGCAGTGAACATTGGGCTGCATGTGTCTTTACGTATCAATGTTTCTGAGTTTTGGGGGTATATACCCAGTAGAGGGATTGCTGGGTCATAAGGCAATTCTATTTTCAGTTTTTTGAGAAACCACCATACTTTCTTCCAGAATGGTTATACTACTTTACATTCCCACCAACAGTGAATGAGGATTCCTTTTTCTCCACAGCCTCTCCAGCATTTGCTATTATCTGTCTTGTTGATAATAGCTAATCTAACAGGGGTGAGGTGGTATCTCATTGTAGTTTTCATTTGCATTTCTCTAATAACTAATGAAGATGAGCATCTATTCATATATCTGTTGGCCATTGTATTTCTTCCTGGGAGAAGTATCTGTTCATGTCCTCTTTCCATTTTTTATTGGATTGATTGTTTGTTTGTTGTTGAGTTTTATGAGTTCTTTGTATCTTTTGGATATTAGGCCCTTATCTCAGCTGTTGGTTGAAAATATCATTTCCCATTTAGTTGGCTTTCTGTTTATTTTGTTGTCAGTTTCTCTTGCTGAGAAAAAACTTTTTAGTCTGATGTAGTCCCATTCCTTTATCAGTTTTTATTTTCTTATTACTTCAGGCATTGTCTTTCACACTCTTCCCTAATAATAGTTCTAGTTTCAGTCCACAGTGCTTCTGGTTCTTGGTAAACTGAGTATAACAGTGTGAATCTCTTTTTTTTATATGACTTTAAATCCATTGGGAATGTTATTTACATTATATTTTGACACTACAATTCTCTTAATGCTCTAATGCAGGGGTCGGGAACCTTTGGCTCGCGAGCCAGATGTGACTCTTTTGATGGCTGCATCTGGCTCACAGATAAATCTTTAATAAAAAATATAATAACGTTAAAAAATATAAAACATTCTCATGTATTACAATCCATTCATTTCCTACCGCTTATGTTCACGGTTGTGGGTGGCTGGAGCCAATCACAACTGTCTTCCAGGACAACACCAAATTTTTATTGGATAATGCATACGTATGTACACGGGTCGTTGTATGGCTCTCATGGAATTACATTTTAAAATATGTGGCATTCATGGCTCTCTCAGCCAAAAAGGTTCCCAACCCCTGCTCTAATGTTTAGTAGTAACAGTTCGTAGTCAGTACCACAATCTGCTCCTGGTCTTGTTTTGGCAGAGAGAACACAGCTTTGCCATCTCCTGCTTCTAATTTCATAATCTATTTAATTTTTGTATTGGCCATCTGGTGAAGTTCATGTATATAGTCATCTGCTCAGTTATTTGAAGCATGTGTTAGTGATGGACAAGTCTGGATTCACAGAAATCCATAGTCTGATCTCCTGTTTCATTTCTGACCCCTTGTCCAAATTTTCCAATGACATTTGATTCTACTTCATGTTCTAATTTTATTTTTCATTTATCTATAATTATTAGCAAGTCTGGTTTTGGTGTGTCATCAGTTTCTTCTTTAATACTTATATAAAAGTTTTTAGTTTCGTCTTCAGCCTTTGTAGTTGGAGCAGTGACTGGAATGACAGAACAATAGGTTTTTCTAGAAATCTGACTGATATTATTTAGTTAGACCTTACATTGTAGCCCCTAACTGCCTGTGCTACATCTTGCCTAAGTCGTAAAACCACTTCATTTCTGTTAAAGAATTGTTGCTGTTGTTTTCAAGAAGTACATATTATAAACAATCAGTTAACCATTTATAATAATATCTACCATTTATTGTGTTCTTGCCATATGTGTGTGTGATGATCTAATACCTAGTTCTCTATTTCCTTAACTTCCTAAATTTAATTTCTAGTGATCATTACTTCTGAACACTTCAGAGATTTGTGATGAAATATGGATATTCCTTGTGAACTCTAGATCTGTGTCTGATCATTGAATAAAGCAGTTGACAGTCTGAAAACCAAAGTCACACATACTATGACCATTATATAAGCTATATCAAAGGACTAGCATATTCTTTGTTCCAAACACTGGAATATAGCCATCTGATTTAACGTTAGGAAAGAATGGGACAGAAAAGACAAGGTTAGGGACGGAGGAAGGAGAAATCCATATGGTATATATACACACATACAAAAATGCTCATCCTTAAAAAAATTTGTAAGAGGAATTTGTAAAATTCTTTAGGCAAATTTTAAGAAAGCAAAGAAATTAATCTCTGAAACATTCCAGAAAATATAAAGCAATAAGTGTTGCACAGACTGACATCTCAGATGCTTCTAACTCTTGAGGTAGAAACTAGTTTTCTGCTTGGCTGCTTAGCCCAAAAGCAATGACTTTTAGCAAGAAAACAAAACAAACTGGGACACCAGGTGCATTAAGGAAAAGCTTAAAGATGTCTAATGAAACATTGAGTAGTACCATGTTCACAATATTGTTTGGAGAACATTTTTGTCTATATTACTAGACTTAGGGAAATACATTGTGTGTGACTCTTAAATACCTTTTGTTACTTTGTTTCTTTCTATTAATAGGGTCATATAATAGTGTTGCTCACTTTTTCCTTTTTACTAGAATAGTATAACTATGAGAGAAAAACTATTTTTTAAAAACTATTTCAGTTACATTCACAAATGGTAAATTCTCTCCCATGGCAATAGCGAGTCAACACTGTTTGTTGGTTAAAGTGTCTACGATTTTTAAATAATTCAGTGATAATCTCATAGCAATGATGATACTGCTCAGTTGCTGTTTGGATTCACAGAAGCAGTTACTACACTCTTCCGCAGCACTCTAGTTGAAGAGATGGAGGACTTCATTGTGTATATGCCAGGCAGTGTGTCTCTTGTAATTCCTAATGGATTTTAAATGCTTTATCGGTTTTTAAAGTATTTTTCCATGAGTGATATTATTTAGAATTTTACTTTTTACAGGCCACTTTTATGTTTTCTTTTATCTTTCTTATATCTTTTAAAGCAGTAGAAATCATGGAGCCCTTAAACTAAACACTTTGTGTGTTTTAGCTCTGTGTGGGGGTGAGGGTGGGATGGTGTCAAATAATAGGTCTGTTTTAGGAACATGCTATTAATGATATAGTTCATAGAACAGAATGCTATTTTTCCATTCAGCTGCTATGTTGTCTTAAAATTGGCAAATATTGATATTGGGGTGGGGGTAGACCCATTGAAGGTGAACTAATTTCATTGTAAAACTCTGCTTCCAGTCAAATTACAGGAAAGGACATGTGAAGGCATATTTTCTGATTTGCAGCCTCATGTTTTCCTTATATCTTTATCATCATCCTTCAGCCTAACTTCCCAAAGTTAAACAAATATAGTAACCCATTTTCATATATTTTAAAGAACTATCTTGGTTGAAGGAAAAAAATCCTTGACATTTACCTACCTTTCTAATGCTTCAAAGACATAAGTCTGTAGATATTTACACCCTAAGAAGGAATGGCCAGGTACACAACAGAGCAAGTGAAGTCAGAGAGCAGGATACTATGTATGAGTACATGATCTTCTTATCAAGACAAACACCTACTGTCACCTGCAGAGTAAATGAGGGCTCTGGATGGAAGTTCAAATCGGGTGGAACAAACACTAAGAGCAATTTCTATTCAACTTAAAAATTTTTTTCTCACTATCAGATAAATGTTTTTTTTTCTTGTTACTGTTCTAATTCTTTTTTCTTAAATTAGTTTTGAGGTGGCAAGAACTTCTTGATTTTAAAATTTAGCTTAATTATCAAACTAATCTCCCTTAGTGATTCTGGTGTTTATTTCTCAATTTATATAATTGTCCTGTTCTCTTAAGGTTATAATTTTTTTAATTACACCATTGATTCTTTTTTGAACTTAGAGTAACTGGCAATCTTTAACAAAGAACTATTATTTACATAATTTTGCAATCAGACTGGCAATTACTTACCTTCTAGTTTTTCCTTAGTTACTGCGGTGGTAGAAATTATCCTAAGATTTTTATGAGATTAGACTAGAAAGATTAATTTTCTATACCAAATGGACTAATTCTCATTGTTGTAGGTATCTGGTTATTTTCTCCTTGTTCTCTAATAAAACTATATTTTAAAAAACCTGATTGAACATCTTTTGAATATTAGGTCATGTTAATCCAGTAGGAAAGAATTTTCCTATATAATACAGGGGTTAACTTTAGGATTATAAACCAAATTTATAACAAGGCAAAAAATCTAATACATTTCTATTTTTATTAATTTGCTCAGATTATTGCCACAGTCTGGAACATCTCTTTTGCTTTCACCATTTATCCCAAGAGTTTACTATTTCAAGTCACCATTCAAGTCCCAGTTCCTCTAAGAAGCTTATGTTTTCCATTCAGACTAAGGCACTCTGATATGCAAATACTAGCATTCTCTTCATCTGTTGATATACTTTAATAGCAATAAATCAATTATCTCTTCCTGAGAACTTCATCTTGTATATACTCCTATCTCAGTGGTTCTCAACAGTTAACTATTTTTTTCTCATCTCTCCTAGAAATTTTTGACAGTGCTTAGATAAGTGGCATTTGATTTACATGAGTGGGAGAGGATGTGCTTATGACATCTAGTTGGTAGAGGCCAGAGTTAGCACAAAACATCCCACAATGCACAGAGCAGTCGCCACCACCCCGAAGATAAAATTATTTGGACAAAACTGTCATTATTGCCAAGATGAAAAAACATTAATTGACTAATTACGTTGATGCAGACCATGAAAGGCTGTGGTGCACATGTGGATCCTGACAAAGTGCATGACGGCCTTTCACTCTTAGGCCACAGTTATGGTGGAGACTCCATCGTGGGGCAATGTGAGGCTGTACTGCAGCCCTGCAGCTTGTATCTGCTGTTTCTGTGTTCTCTCCATTACCATGGAAGGAACTTAAATGGGGCTGTCAAAATTTTCTCTTTGAAAAAAGCTACACTGCCTGATTTGCCCTGGTATTTCACAAAATATTGGAGTTTATTTGACCAGTATGTAATAACCAGTGTTGCCTTCTCCATCTATAAAGAAAGAAAATATGTGAATGAAGCTTTTAAAATGGATACAGTTTCAAGTTGTTTTTCTTTTTCTGTATAATTTATTTTCTCTTTGTATTTGCATTAAATACCCTCTGAATATGTTTCCATGTCCCAGGTATTAATGCAGCACTAGGATGAAATTAAACCAGATAATCATTGATGTCTCTATAAAATATTACATTTTTTATTGTTCCCTCCACATAGAAAATATTCTCCTGTTTTAAGGTCCATTCATTCCTTACAAACCAGGCTTTCTGTTATGTTTTACCTTAATCCATCTTTCCTTTCTTAGAATAAAAGTAAGCCCTACTAATTCTGGTTCCCAATATATTCTCTTTATATAATGCTCACAAAAATTAAGGGATATTTCAAAATGAATATGAAGCGATAAAAAGGAAGCATTTGATTTTTGTTTTTATTAAACAAGAACATCAGAAAAGCAAATGACAAGTCAAAGAAAGTTGTTCAATTATGTAAATGAGATGCAAAACCGACTTTTATTTCATTGGTGAAAATGCACTGTACAAAAGGCTGAAAGTACTGGAGTATCTGCACGTTTCCTGATCCCTTAATTTTTGTGAGCAGGAGAACATTCCAATTTCACTTTCTGTCTTGTTATATAGATGATCTTTTAACAAGTTACATGATGTTTATTTCCATCAAAGTATCTTATTTATTAATAAATCAGTATGGAAATGTACTGTTTGGACGTGAACCCACATCTTTATTATCTAAATGTAAAAGACCTTTATAATCCTACTTAATTGTTTCAGGTCTTATGTTTAGATCTTTGATCCATTTTGAGTTAATTTTAGTACAGGGAGACAAACTGTAGTCCAGTTTCATTCTTTTGCATGTGGCTTTCCAGTTTTCCCAGCACCATTTATTGAAGAGGCTTTCTTTTCTCCATTGTGTGTTGTTGGCCCCTTTATCAATAAATAGTATTTTTTAATGAACTACCCTTCTAGGCTTTTTTTTTAACTTCCATCTATTCTATTCTTCAGTCTTTTCTTTGGTCTGCTGTTTGCACAGTTATATAGTGCTCCCAAAAATTAGGGGATATTTCAAAATGAACATGAAGTGATAAAAAAAAGAAGCATTTGATTTTTTTATTAAACATCAGAAAAGCAAATGACAAGTCAAAGAAAGTTGTTCAATTACACAAATGAGATGCAAAACCAACTTTTATTTCATTGGTGAAAATGCACTGTACAAAAGGCTGAAAGTACTGGAGTATCTGCATGTTCCCTGATCCCCTAATTTTTGTGAGCAGTTTATATAATATGATAAGTTGTTTTGGTTTTTTTGCTTAAAAGCACCAGATCTATCTAAAAACAACTTTTATTAAGCTATTCATCAAGAAAAATCTTATTTAAACACTAAGATTTTTCTAGATTGTTGTTGTCATCTCTAGTCATGGTATCCAAATATATAGTATCTTTAATCATGGCAAACTTTCTTTTATGCTTATTTTCAAAGCAATTATATAGTTTTGTTTTGATTCTCTGTTTTGGGCTGCTTCTATGCTCATATTTTACATTATATTGATTGAGTTAGAATTAAATATCCAATTTAGAAGTTATTTATGGTTTTAAAATCATTGTTATGATTTTAAAATTATAAATTGCCAGACATCACTTTAAATTTTCTATTTATTTCCTTTTTTTCTTCTTTTTAAAAATTCTGTTAGAGGAAGGGAGGCAGAGACAGACTCCCACATGCGTCCTTACTGGGATCCACCCAGCAAGCCTACTAAGTGGCGATGCTCTGTCTTTCTGGGAGCATTGCTTCGTTGCTCAGCAACCAAGCCCTTTTTAGTGCCTGAGGCAGAGGCCACGGAGCTGTCCTCAGCACCTGGGGCCAACTCGCTCCAATGGAGCCATGGCTGCAGGAGTGGAAGAGAGAGAGAGAGAAGCGAGAGGGGGTGAGGGGGAGAGGTGGAGAAGCAGATGGGCGCTTTTCCTCTGTGCTCTGATGGGGAAGTGAACCTGAGACATCCACACACCTGGCTGACACTCTACCACTGAGCCAACCAGCCAGGGCCAATTTTCTATTAAATTTCTATCTGTCATCTGGGACAATAAGTAATTTAGACTCTCTTTTTGTTGTTGTTAACTCATTTGCTTCTTAAACCAATAATAAGGAAAAATGTTCATCTTCTTTTACATATAAGAAAACTGAGGCCCAGGGAGTTTAAGTAATTTGCTAAAGGTTTCATAGTTTGAAAGGCAGAGCCTGGATTAGAACTCCGTAGAGACTAAGACAGACCAAGCTTTCAACCACAGTGTTACACTCCCTCTCATTTGGAAGAAATACAGTGGAGGCCATGAGACACCTCCCACTTTTTAACTGTTTGTATAGTCAGAGTAAAAGCTATTATGTTGCCAAGTAGGAACAGCAAAGCTAGTTCAATTTGAGGAGACTGAGAGGTCAGCTAAGCTAATTTACCAACTATGTAACTTCTACCAACCAGTTTTGTCTCTTCTAAGACTCACATGGAACACAAACTATTAATTAACACAAGTCATGGATGATTAAATATTGGAAACTCTGGAGGAGAATTAGAAATTCCCAGTACTCAGAATGCTTATTTTACCTAGGATTATATTAATTAAAAAAATGAGTTTGACTAAGCCTACTGTTTCAAGTGAAACTATAAACTGTTAGTCATGAAGTTAAATTAGAAACTAATTTATACATGTATAAGCAATAAGTAATAAGAGCTAATATCAATTTCTAGTCATTTTAGTAACCATTACTCTTTGTGTGTGACCGAGACAGACAGAGACAGAGAGAGGGACAGATAGGGACAGACAGGAAGGGAGAGATGAGAAGCATCAGTTTTGTTGCAGCACCTTAGTTGTTCACTGATTGCTTTCTCATATGTGCCTTGACCCGGGGGGGCTACAGCAGACCGAGTGACCCCTTGCTCAAGCTAGTGACCTTGGGCTCAAACTGATGAGCCTGCGCTTAAGCCAACCTCGGGGTTTCAAGCTGGGTCCTCTGCATCACAGTCCGATGCTCTATCCACTGCGCCACCGCCTCGTCAGGCAACCATTACTCTTAATGCAGTAGTCTGTTTTCGCGGATCCTCACACTTTTACTTTTTCGTGTGATTTTGTATATACTCTCATTTTACTCAGTGAATTCTGAGAAACAGACTCCTTGATTCAGAACCTTTAAAATTAATCACAGCAAGCTTTTATTTTACCCTTTTATATTTTCATTCTTTCATTTAACAATATATTCACTAATTTAATGGACGCCTTCAATATTTTTAAAATTTAATTTTTAAAATGTATGTGTCTCCTAGAGTTTTTTTCATTCTCTTTATTTGCTCCGTTCTGTAGTTGCCGTCTCTATTTTGTATGCTTTCTCTTCTGTCAGGATCAGCATTTAGAGTTGCATTAATTGGTGACTATTTTTAATCCTCCGTTGGTGGGAAGAAAACTACTTACTTTGAAATTGTCTGCATTTTATGCAATGTCAAAATAGTTTCAAAGTAACATAATTAAACACCGTTTTATTAAACCATTTCACAACCACTATAATGTATTATAAATGACCATTTTATATTTTTAAATTCTCATGCATATACTAAATATACCAAAAGCAATTTGAGAAAAAGAAACAATAATTTCAGCCTTCATTGAATACCATTGTATTTAGAGAACTGAAAATATTATTATGGGATAAATTTTCAAAAATAGGAGGCCTATATTTATATTAGTATTTTAAAAATAATTAAGAAAATGATTATTAGATCTCAATTTTAATTTTTTTGCAAATAAATTTTTTTCAAAAATATGTTAAAACATGAATTTATCAAAATCTATGGGTTTTTTTAATAGAAAATAGGGGATTTTATAAGGAAATAATATTAATGGATGCCTGTCATATGTACCAAAGACTTTACATAGGTCTCATTTGATCTTCATAATATCCCTGCGATCTTATTGTGAGTATTAAGGAAAATTAAAATATTTGAAGGGGAGAGAAAATAAGTAACATATTTGGATAACTTGCTGCTTTTAAGACTCCAATTTTCGATATTCCTTGAGATGTCTCTGTGAGGAGGTAGAGTCTACAATTTCAAAATCACTACCTTATTTCAAACTCACACTATTTATTTTACTCATTGTGAATTAACATGCAGATATTTTAAAAGTCAGTAATACATAAACCTCAGTTGATCTTAGGCTATGGTTCTGATTATGATTTCTTTAAAAAAAAGCAATTGATAACAATAGATAAAAAGAGCAGAAAAATTGTAACATAAAGCAGATTTAAAAAAAAAACAAGGAAATGAATTTTGAAATAGTAAGACATTGAAGGTGCAGGGTCTTGGATAAATATAATCTAACTTTTTATATATAATTCTTACATACTTTCTATTGTGTTTCTTCCCTCAATATTTGGTGATTAGAAAAAAGGAGAGAATGAAGGTCTTTATAATATTAGTAAGAAAAAGAAAAAGAATGATAAAGAATCTCCACCTATCCTGACCTGTGGTGGTGCAGGGGATAAAGCGTCCGTCAACCTAGACACTGAGGTCACCTGTTCAAAACCTGGGGCTTGCCTGGTCAAGGCACATCTGGGAGTCGATGCTTCCTGTTCCTCCCCTTTCTCTCTCTCTCTCTTTCTCTTTCTTCTCTTTCTAAAAAAGAAATAAGTAAAATTTGTTTTAAAAAGTAAAAAAAAAAAAAAAAAGAATCTACACCCAGAAGGCAGCAGACCTAGGATCTAGTTGTGAATCTGCAACTAAAAGCTGGGTAGCTTTGCTTACCTCAGTCTTATATATATATATAAGACTTGTTTTATATAAATAGTCAATGTGTTCTCTCAGGTCTTCTGAGATTGTAAAATTGTATGATTTTCAAAACCAGTGATTACTAGAATGCAAGTTTGTGACAACCACATGAAATTGAAATTATCTGCCAACTCACAAGATATACTTTCGTTGAAAAAAGGTTTCAGGGGGCTTTTATTGCAGTCAGGGTTTTTTTTCTTTTTGTAAGAATTACTAAAGCATCAAAAAAAAATCTAAAATTACTAAAGAATAATAAAGTTAAAGGAAAATAAAAAAGCCCAATAGTCACAAAAATATTGATAGATTAAATGAGATAATAGTTCAGATTACTCTTTTTTAGGAAAAATAAGATGAAGATCTTGAGAGTTTTATTCAAAACATTTTATTATTGGAATGGCAATGACAGCCACGGTGGGGGTGAATATAGGAGTAGAAAGGTCAAAGCAAACAATTGAACTTAACAGTGGTAAATAAGCATTATCTTTAACAAACATAAGAAGTTAAATTTTAGAGTTAATTTAAATATTTTAGGAATACATTCAATAAGTAATCTTAAATAGGATGGAAAATCAGCTTTTAGAGGTCTCCTAAGAATCTAACTGAAATATATATAAGCCTGCCTAGAAATGGGTTCTGTGCTTAATTTCAAAGCCCACATCCAATGTTACAGAAGTTAAAATAATAAAGAACCAAGTTACCAAGAAAGAAAAAATGATTTTTCAGTTAATTTCATTTGTGGCTAATCCTTAAAATCATATGTAAAATTTTTTACTTTATTATACAGTCATACCCAAAACATATGAAATCATATTTATTTAAAAGTAAATTGTGAAGTTTTTTTATATCTTTAGTTTTTTTCTTGACATTAAAGTACTATATTTTATTTCATTATAGACGAAAAGTTCTCAAACCATAACACCATCTGGTACCCAGAAAAAAGTTAAGAGAACTCTGCCAAACCCACCTCCTGAGGAGACCTCAACGGGAACTCAGTCGACTTACAGCACAGTGGGCACCATTTCCAGGAGAAGGATCTGCAGAACCAACACAATGGCACGAGCCAAGATTCTCCAGGACATAGACAGAGAACTTGATCTTGTAGAGAGGGAGTCTGCCAAGCTTCGAAAGAAACAAGCAGAGCTTGATGAGGAAGAAAAGGAAATTGATGCCAAGTTGCGGTACCTGGAAATGGGAATTAACAGAAGGAAAGAGGCGTTGTTAAAGGAGAGAGAAAAGAGAGAGCGAGCCTACCTCCAGGGAGTAGCTGAGGATCGGGATTACATGTCTGACAGTGAGGTGAGCAGCACCAGACCAACCCGAATAGAAAGCCAGCATGGCATAGAGCGACCAAGAACTGCTCCCCAAACTGAATTCAGCCAGTTTATACCCCCACAAACCCAAACAGAATCTCAACTAGTGCCTCCTACGAGTCCTTATACACAATACCAGTACTCTTCCCCTGCTCTTCCTACCCAAGCACCTACCCCATTCACCCAACAATCCCATTTTCAGCAACAAACTCTGTACCATCAGCAAGTTTCACCTTATCAGACTCAGCCAACTTTCCAAGCTGTGGCAACAATGTCCTTCACACCTCAAGCTCAGCCTACACCAACCCCACAACCTTCTTACCAGTTACCATCTCAGATGATGGTGATACAGCAGAAGCCACGACAAACCACATTGTATTTGGAGCCCAAGATAACTTCAAGCTATGAGGTGATTCGCAACCAACCCTTGATGATAGCACCCGTTTCTACTGATAATACATATGCTGTTTCCCATCTTGGTAGTAAGTACAATAGCTTAGACTTGAGAATAGGATTGGAAGAGAGAAGTAGCATGGCAAGCAGTCCAATATCAAGCATATCTGCAGATTCTTTTTATGCAGATATGGACCATCATACTCCACGAAATTTTGTCCTAATTGATGACATTGGAGAAATTACCAAAGGAACAGCAGCATTGACCACTGCGTTTAGTCTTCATGAAAAGGATCTGTCAAAACCAGACCGTCTCCTTAGAACCACTGAAACACGGAGGTCTCAAGAAGTGACAGATTTCCTGGCACCTTTACAGACTTCGTCCAGATTGCATAGTTATGTGAAAGCCGAGGAGGATCCGATGGAGGATCCTTATGAGTTAAAGCTTCTGAAACATCAGATTAAACAAGAATTCCGTAGAGGGGCAGAGAGCTTAGATCACCTTGCAGGTCTTTCCCATTATTACCATGCTGATACTAGCTACAGACATTTTCCAAAATCTGAAAAGTATAGCATTAGTAGACTCACACTTGAAAAACAAGCAGCAAAACAACTACCAGCAGCCATACTTTATCAAAAGCAGTCAAAACATAAGAAATCACTAATTGACCCTAAAATGTCCAAATTTTCACCTATTCAAGAAAGTAGAGACCTTGAACCTGATTATTCAAGCTATATGACTTCTAGCACTTCATCGATTGGTGGAATTTCTTCCAGAGCAAGGCTTCTTCAAGATGATATCACTTTTGGCCTCAGAAAAAATATTACAGACCAACAAAAATTTATGGGATCATCTCTTGGCACAGGACTGGGCACATTAGGAAGTACCTTACGGTCAGCTCTGCAGGACGAAGCGGATAAGCCATACAGTAGTGGCAGCAGGTCCAGACCCTCTTCCAGGCCTTCTTCTGTCTATGGGCTTGATTTATCAATCAAAAGAGATTCTTCCAGTTCCTCTCTAAGACTGAAAGCTCAGGAGGCTGAAGCTTTAGATGTTTCCTTTGGTCATGCATCACCCTCTGGTAGAACTAAGCCTACCAGTTTGCCAATTAGCCAAAGTAGAGGAAGAATACCAATTGTGGCCCAGAATTCTGAAGAAGAAAGTCCACTCAGTCCTGTTGGCCAACCAATGGGAATGGCTAGGGCTGCAGCTGGACCCCTGCCACCAATATCTGCAGACACCAGAGATCAGTTTGGATCAAGTCACTCGTTGCCTGAAGTTCAGCAACACATGAGAGAAGAATCACGGACTCGAGGCTATGACCGTGACATTGCGTTCATCATGGATGACTTCCAACATGCCATGTCAGACAGTGAAGGTAAATTGGGCCTCAGACTTCCTTGTTACTCTCAAAACTCAAACTCTTACTTATCTGCATGTTTAATTTTCCTTCTCTAAAGATGTATTCTACTTTTCTTGGTTTGTCTTTTGCATGTTTACTTCAATTTGATTTCTTGTATATGGAAATTTTTTTTGTCTGTGTAGATTTCACAGCATGCTTCTCTTTCTTTTTAGTTAATTATTTTATTGTTGTTTCCTAATTGCTTGATTTGTTTTGTGTCCACTTTTTCAAAACCATTATCAAAAATTTTGTCAATAAAATGTGGTCATTCTTTAAATCCATAATTGGAAAGTTTTTCATTGTATGTTTCTTTTATTTTTAAGTGCATTTGTGATATTATTGGTCAGTTTCTTTCAGTTTGCAAACTTACTAAGATTTAGAGCCATTAAGTACTATTCTGCTATACTTTCTAATTTTTGTAAGACTAGTTATTTATCAGTTCATAGAAAGTTCTGTTTACATAATTTTTGATAAGTTTCTGATTAGTATAATATAGAATTTTAAAGTTCTCCTTAAATAAAAGTTTTCTCTTATTATGAAACCATAATTGACAAGTTTGTAATCTTGCATTATATACTAGGAGCTTAACAGCAAAATATGAGATTGACAATAAATAATCTTTTCAGTGTGTATAAAGTATTTTTTAGATTTAAAATTCTAATTTTGTACAATGCTCTTATGAGTTTAGCTATGTGGAGCGGAAGCCCTCAAGGTGTACCTGTTTAGCCTTTTCCTTGACTTTGCTTTTTTGTGTCATCCCTTTTTGTTCTTAAACTGTTTTGCTAGTTTTTCATAGACAATAAGTGATTTAGGCAAGCACATACTTATCTAAAGACCAGCTTATGGTATTGTTGTTGTTGTTGTTCAATCATTTAGAACCATAAATGTTTTACAAAATTGACTAGTCCAAGTCTACTTTTGAAGACAAAGGAGGAAGAGGTACAGAAATGTGAAGAATCTTGCTCATGCCAAGAGGACTTATGGCTCTGGGTCTTTTTTCTGTTTATCTCCTCAATGACTTACTTCAATAGAGGTGTTGTTTGAGTGCTGGAAATAAAATATTTCTGATCAGATAAAAGCGTATTAATGCCTTTGGAAACTACAAAGTACTAAGATAACATGGGTACTTCCCTTTTAAATCTTACATTTTCCTTGAGGACTTACAGGAAAATATGTTTTCATATAAAGGATTTTCTTTCTACTTTTTTTTTTTCAAGGACAGAGATAGAGGGATAGATAGGGACAGACAGACGGGAACAGAGAGTGATGAGAAGTATCAATCATTAGTTTTTCATTGCGACACCTTAGTTGTTCATTGATTGCTTTCTTTCTCATATGTGCCTTGTCCGTGGGGCTACAGCAGACCGAGTAACCTTTGCTCAAGCCAGCGACCTTGGGTCAAAGCTGATGAGCTTTCCTCGAACCAGATGAGCCCACGCTCAAACTGGTTACCTTGGGGTCTCGAACCTGGGTCCTCCGCATCTCAGTCCAACGTTCTATCCACTGCGCCACCACCTGGTCAGGCATTTCTACTTCCTTATCTAGGCACCAGTTTGATTGTAGAAGTTCAAATTTAGATTTGAAAAGGATGCACTGGATCTGGAGTGCAAACTGCTTTTCCTAGTGAGACTCCGACAACCAATCACTTTCTGATTTGTTTTCTTCTCTACTGCCAATTGGAATGACCATTTTTATTGATAATTAGTCAAATAAAAAAAACATTATTATGTAGTCAGTTGTCTGAATGAATCTACATAGTTCATGTGGAAAGTGTTTTTTTCTTTAGTTTTTCACAACCCACATTTTACACACATTTTATACACATACAATGACTGCTACAGAATAATAAGATGGCTCTTCAATAATCACAGTCATAAAATAACAAAGTAAAACAAAAACTCTATTAGGTCTGTGACATAACTGAACACCTAAAGGCTATGTGTGCATGTTGAAAACATATTTGGGGAGAATTTGACAATTTCAGTTTTTCATCCTTGTTTTATCAACATGGCATCAGACATACACAAAGATATGTTCATATATTCCAAAATGTGACATTCATTTACATAGAACCATATAAAAATAATTGAATGTTTATATGTTTGGAGGATATATACTCATAATCAACAAGAACTATGAAAAAAATTGATTTAATAAAGTAGATGATGAGACATCATGCAGCATACAAAATTATGAAGTGTTTAAAGATATTAAAGATATAAAAGGAAATTAAAAAATTAAACAAATATTTTTAAGCAGACAAAAAATTTAGTCATAAAGATTGTGATGATACAAAATTAGGTCAAGGACAACTGTAACATTGATTTACATATGTAACATGTGTTTGAATTGTAGTGATTATCTTTAACAGTTGTATATTTTAAAATCTTATATATTGTCTTTGCTTTTATATCACATAACCATTACTTTCCTACTGGTGAGCAATGGCCTACTTTTTTTTTTTGAGATCCTGGATTCCTTGAGTAATTAAAGGAAAAGTTAAAAAATATTTTTCCAAATATATAACTCATTTATGAACTTGTGAAATATTAATGATTTTTAAATAATTTTTACCAGGAATGCTATATCTGTATTTAAATGATTCTCGATAATTTTGAAAAGTATAAGATTTCTATTTATTATGTGGACAAAGCAAATTTAACTAACTTCAAATTGCTTGTGCTCTTTCTTGGAATACAATCTTCCCTAGCTTGTAGACCATTAGATGGTTTTCAGATGTGTCCTATGTAACTCTAGTTAATTTTGAAATAGCTCACTTGAGGTAAAGTCTGTATGTATAACTTACATTGCTTGATATTTATAGCCATCATGTTGAAGTCCACAACTTGATGTACATGTTGGTTGAGTAATTTCAAAGCAGGAAGGCTTTCCTTTGGAGCAGGTTGGAGAAAAGCCAACTTGAAACAGTCAAGTAATATTTATTTCTACAACCACAAATATTTTGTTGAAAGCATTATTTCAAAGTATACTCTATGCAAGAATATAGCATTCATATACAGCCTTTTAAAAGATATGTATACATACATATATATACACACACATATATATTCAATACATATATATACATGCATATATACATATATATATATTTGACCAGTGTTTTATACTGAACAGAATTAAACTCTTCTTGTAAATATTGGCTATGAATAATGTATTTTATATGTAAGAATTCAAGGAAATGTCAGTCTAGAAATGGGAGAGATATTGATCTCTAGCAAATTCTTTAAATAAGTTTGGAAAATGTTAATATTATAAAATTGAAATTTTACAATATTGGTCTACCATGGCATATAAGAAGATTGTAGTTGTAAACACTTAGCATTTATATCTAACTTTGTATAAATGATGAAGACATATTTTAATGTAAAAGCAGATTTATTCAATCTGCTTTTTTAAGTTGGTCTCTAAATTCCTATGAAAAGTATGGTAGATATTCTAACTTAGTTACATGTAGAAGTATAAGAAATATCAGACAAAGTATATTATTAGAATTGGAAATAAATTGAAAAAGTTTTGATCAGATTGTGATTCTGCCGTATCTGTATAAACACAGCCAAGGAGACATGTTTAAAGGATTGTATTTCAAATGCAGTAGCAGAATTGCATATGTAAGTTAAATCATGTACTACATTATCCAAGATCTTCAGTTATTAAAATCAGTATAGATTATTTTTTCTTTTCATAAAAATATATAATAAATATATGTAAGTAGTAAGATAAAATAGTGTTAGTGTTATTGGAATAGTCTAATACAATTTTAGACTGGTGATTAAATAATAGATTTGTTTTGTATTATAATGTTTCATTAAACTAAACATTTTTCCATAAATTTAGTCAATTCATATCTAATTAAAACTATGAAAGCCTAGCCAAGCAGTGGCACAGTGAATAGAGCATCAGCCTGGGATGTAAAAGACCCAGGTTCAAAACCCCGAGGTCACCAGCTTGAGTGCAGGGTTGCTGGGATCATTGACATGACCCCATGGTTGCTATCTTGAAGCCCAGGGTTGCTGGCTTGAGAGCAAGGTCACTGGCTTGAGCAAGTGGTCGCTGCTTGGCTGGAACCCCCAGTCAAGGCACATATGAGAAAGCAGTCAATAAACAACTAAGGTGTCACAATGAAGATTTGTTGCTTCTCATCTCTCTCCCTTTCTTGTCTGTCTGTCCCTATATATCCCTCTCTCTGTCTCTCTCTGTCTCTGCCTCTCTTGCTGAAAAAAAAATAACAACTATGAAAAACTGTAATAAATATCCAGTAGATTATGGGAAATGATTGTATAACTATTAATGAGGTTAAAGGAACAAATTAATATTTATTTTAAAATATGAATATTATAACTAGGGTATATATCTTTCTCTAGTTGATGACTAATTTTTCTGTTTTATTTACTTCTAAATATTTATTGAATCTTAAGGCACTTGGCATTGTTTTTAGTGTTGAGAGAGAGAAAATATGAAGATATGAGCATTGTTATCAGGCAGCTTAGAATTTAATAAGGGATATCAGCCAAGCACATATACAATCACAAATGAGGCATATACAATTGTATTTTCTCAAATTTAAGAATGAGGAAAGAAATGTTGTGGTTAATCACTACCATTTACCAAGATCATAGGAGGTAGAGGTAAGTAGTGGTATATGTACTGTGGGTTTACCAGCCCTGCTAGCAAAGAAATAATGAACATTACTTTAAAAATCCTTGGGAGAAAGTTTTGAAAGGAAAGATAGTTGGGGATGTAAAAATAAAAAGAAAGCTATAATATGATAGAATTCAATAGTGTGGCATTGTAGAACCTACAATTTCCAGAAAGCATACATTGATATCATCATCACCCAATCTTTGAGGATGAGCAATTAAAAAAGCTGCTCATAAAAAATAAAAAGAAAGAAAGAAAAGCTGGTGCATCTGCCATTTAGGAAGCAACAATGTATTTCCAGAGACTATTAATTATGGGTGCTTTTACCAAGAGTAAAACTTTATATGTACAAAGTAAAATTTTATATGGTAGGTAAAATACAATTTTAGTCACTAAATAATAGCTTTAAAAAACTTTAGAAGTGCTAAGAAATGAAGTAATAATTATGTACTTAAACATGGTTGAATTCTCAAAAAAGTATTTTAGATATCAAGTTTTGTCACATTATATATAGAAAAGGATGTCAATCAAGTCTTACCTAATTTCTAAATCTTAAAAATTTAGATTTTAAATTTTTAAAATCTACTGTGCCACCACAGGTCAGGCGAAAGTGACAGAATTTTCTGTATTCAAGGAATGCATTTCCCTTTGGCTAGTACTGGGTGATGAGGAGAAGTGAAAAGGCAGGAACTAATGGACTGAGATTGATAGAATGATTTGTGAGGATATTCACGAGTTAACTTCCTTATTTCTATCACTACCTAAATTTCTTTTCTCTCCTGATTTAAAATTTAATTTTGTTTATTTTGCTTTCGGAGGTTGAATACATGATTTTTTCCTAGGTTATTCCATGGTACAAGTATATTTAACATCATATTGAAAATGATTTATCTCACCCCATTGGGTGTGTGTTTGAAATGCAAGAATGGTTAACAAGGCTGGAGCATGTTGGTACGTTAGGACATCTGCTGCCCTCTGTCACTTGTATTAGTTGAGGTTGCAATGTTTGATATTTCCTTGGTCTCCAAAGCCTATCACCTGCGTCGTGAAGAAACAGATTGGTTTGACAAACCCAGGGAGTCTCGTTTGGAAAATGGACATGGTCTGGATCGAAAACTACCAGAAAGATTGGTCCACTCTAGACCACTCAGTCAACATCAAGAGCAAGTAAGTGCTGTATTGAACAATCTCTTTTATATTTATACCACCCCTTCAAAAACAATTTTACCCTAGAATGATCTCAATTATCATAATATTCATGAAACTTTTGTCAGTCAAGTTCACAAATTTAAAGTAGTAAATACCTTACTTTATCAGCCACCACTGACTTTATAGCATAGCTGTGATGTTTCTGCTGGATAATTTAAGAGATTTGCTCCTCCAATGGATATTGTTTGTATATCACACCCAACACTGCTTTGCAAGGAAAATATACAACAGACTATTGGGTGAAATAGATTTGGATATGTTCAATGCTTTCCAATAACAGTGTATTCAGGTGTATGGATAGCAAATAAGAGAATGGCCAAACTAAGTCAGCCGGGAACAGGAAAAACTTCACTTAGCAGAAGAAGGAAACATATTTTGGAGTCTATTAAATAGAAGTGTTTTCTATTCATTTTTGAATTTTACAATAGCATTAGAACTCACATATAGTAGGTGTTATTAATTAATATCCATTTATAGATGAGAAAGTGAAACTTAGAGATAAATGTTTTACATTTTCCTAACGTGCAAACATAAAACTATCTATGTAGTTGCCAAATATGAAAATATGTAAAATTATGAATTAGTTATCAACTGAACATTCATAACCACCATACAGACCAAGAAAGGGAACGTTGCCACGCCCAGAAATTTCCATGTACCCCTTATGGGTGGTAATACTCAACCTTCCTTCCCAAGAAACTCAAATATGGTGACTTGTATAATAATAATTCTTGTTTTTCTTTACAGTTGTTTTTAAATGAAGCTACATAGAAGACAACATATGCTTGATGACATTTATAAAAAGTTCAGAATTCATGCCTTTTTGCATTAATATTTATTTTCTAATACCCTTTACTAGTCAACTCATTATAGCTATATCTTGGTCTAGAGAAAATAGCAAAATGTCCTTCTCATTTTATTCACTTCTTTGCATCTCTAATTATAAAAGGGTAATATTGAGCTCTGGGTACCAATAAACCCAGATATTTTTATTTGAAAACTTATGTATTGTATAACAAGAGTTTATGCTCATAAAATAACTCTGGAGGCAAGAGTAATAAAACCAAATTGACTATACAAATACTAATTTATCTGCTTTTAAAAATATTTTATGTATAACATATATTACAGGCACAGAAAAATTTTCCTGAAATTTTTATTAAACTCAAATCATATTAACTATACAAATAAACCAAATCAGCAAATTTATATTTTCTTTCAAATACACACACACACACACACACACACAAGTACACACACACATTCATTTAGTGGAAATTCAACTCTGCTTTGTTAATTGAACAGATTACCAGATTTTTAAAAAAATTTTTCTCAGTCACTTCATCTATAGGTAGGACTGAAACCCTTCACAAGGTGACTATAAAAGTCAATACTGCTTTTTTGTTTGCTTGCTTGTTTTTTAAGGGAAATGGTCCAACACTTCTTGATTAGCGCACACTGCCTCCACACCGCACTAATGCCCATAGCGTCTGCAATTCTCATTGAACCGCTATATTGACATACAATAAGTTCCTTTGAAGGAGCCCTTCTTTCTCTTTATTTTGGATTTTTGACTGTTTTGTTTTCTCTATGTGAATGCTCATTCTCCTCTCTTCTCTTGACTAACTATGCACATCTATTAGGTCTCCATGCACATGCCCATCTTACAAGAAGCCTTCCCTGAAACGAACCACCACATCCCCACAGATCGGGGGCAAGTGTTCTTCCTTTGCTCTCCTGTGGTACTGGATGCACTGTATCACCGCTGTGAGCTGCTGAACAGCAGGGCTCCTGTTCTATCCACCATAGTGTATATTCCTTTGAGTAGTGAGTTCCTTTTATGCTTGCTGACCCCCAGGAGTGTGTTTTTATTTTCCAAAAAATAATATTAGTTCCGATTCCAGTTTTATTAACTTAAAATCATGTTTGATAACCAGTTTATAGAAACAGGAAGAGCATACATTTGCCTTTTTTTAATATTGCCTTACACATTTAAAAAAAAAATTGGACGATCATTCTCTGGATGGTCACGAGGCACAAGGACATTCCTGAACATTCGTACTACTCAAAGAGATATAGAAGGCCCAGTGCTGCTTGGAATGCCAGAAGAGTACCTCTATTCTTTATCAGATACTCATGGTTTTTAAGTGAAGGGGAGTATGAATATCTGTGTTAACAAGAGATATGTTAACACAAGTATTATTTCATAAGTATGAAGGCTCAATGAAAATAATTATTTTTGAAATATTTGTAGGTGGAAAAGAGGAATAATCCTTTTCTGGGAGACATATAGGTTATAGTTCTTTCAATGCAGAATCCCTAAAAGACAAGGGTATCGGAGGCCAGCCTCTTTGGGACACCCAGGTGCCACGACTTGACATCAGTCCTACCCTCTGGTCTTGCTCCTGTTCTTTTTTATATGGCAGAAGCAAGACCTACCCTGAAACCCCATCTGCTGGAGAACACTCTCAACATTCACATATAATAGGAAGAAGCCAAAATCCAACTGGTTCATGCATGGAAACAGATACCTCTTCTTTCTGCAGATGTTTAGTCACAGTGATCATATTTCTGGCAGGTCAATGTTTCTGATCTACCACATGGATTCATAAAGCTGGTTGTAGGCAGTCTCTGAAATTGCAGAAGATTCTAGGGGATGCTCAGAGAGCAACATGAATGATAATGAAAATATTTAACAACCCTTCTACCAACATAGAAATTAAAAGACCATTCTGGCTAGCAGGCAAAACCCTGATGAAAAATTTAGGAAACCTTACTATTTTTCTAGACTGGGCTATGAGATTATATTCCTAGTCTGGAGAATGCAAAAAAGAACAAAGGCAAAATTGTGTCATCTTAGTTCATTTTGGCCAAATCGGAAAATGACTTTTTAAAATCACTTCATAAAATTCTAAGATATTTGAAATGAAGTAATGACTACCAATTTTAATGAATTATCTGTAGTACTAAGACAGTTCAGTTATATTTATTAGCTATAGAATTTCAATGCACATGGTTTAGTAAAAAATAAAAAATTTAAATGCATATTAGGGGAGATAGGAGAGGAATAAAGGAAGCCAGAAAACAGAAGAAAGAAAAGATGACATGATGGAAAGTAAATAGGACAGAGAAGAGAAAAGAAGAGAAAGAGAAGGAGAGGGGTAGAGAGACAGAAAAGAAAATGAGAGAAAGAGGGAAAATAGACATTCTTAATTGTTATGAATATTAATGAAGTATTCAGTGGCTTAAAAGGTAGTATTTGTATGAATTATCTAGATTGATGGATTACACTGACCATATTTTTATAATTTCACAAAAAAGTATATTTTACTCTGCAGGATTCATATAGCATTCCTGCACTTAACAGGACTCTGCTGTTGTTTGGGAAGTGTTTAACATTCATCAGAGATTTGATTAGGCTTATTCTTTCTTGAAAAAAATAAAAACTAAAGGCTTTTGTTGAAGCTTGTATTTTTATAATATATATTTTATTTTTAATATCTAGACTTCTAACAGTTTTATAGCTGCACCGACACATTAAAACCACACAAATATTCCCAGGAATCTTTCTACAACAAATATACATCTCTTTTTTTCCAAATTCTATTTAACACTTTTGTTTAGTATTCCCGCACACTTCTTAAGCATATTCTGAAATGGCTAATATGATCGTCTCTTTGCTAAAGTTTATTTCATTTTTAATTTTAGTTAAAATTTTCCTAAGGTGAAAATACCAGATACCATCCTAATAAAATCCTTTTAATATAGTCCACTCTTTCTATGTCTTTTTTTTTTTTTTTTTTTTTTTTTTTGCATTTTTCTGAAGTTGGAAATGGTGAGGCAGTCAGACAAACTCCCGCATGCGCCCAACTGGGATCCACCTGGCATACCCACCAGGGGGTGATGCTGCACCCATCTGGGTCATTGCTCTGTTGCAACCAGAGCCATTCTAGTGCCTGAGGCAGAGGCCATGGAGCCATCCTCAGCGCCCGGGCCAACTTTGCTCCAATGGAGCCTTGGTTGCGGGAGGGGAAGAGAGAGACAGAGAGGAAAGAGAGGGGGAGGGGTGGAGAAGCAGATGGGTGATTCTCCTGTGTGCCCTGGCCGGAAATCAAACCTCGGACTCCCGCACGCCAGGCCGACGCTCTACCACTGAGCCAACCGGCCAGGGCCTCTTTCTATGTCTTTTAGTGTTTCACAAACCTCTTTTAAAAGCAAAGTTTCATAAACTAAAGCACAGTTTGCATTCACTAATTTACTATTGCTTCAAACTCTCCCTTTGCCAAGTGGAAACAGAGATAATGTAGTTTATGATATTCTCATCTTCAAATTGCAGTAATGAAAATTGAAATCACAGTTTTGTAACAATAGCTTTAAATGTCGCTTCTTCTTCCCAAGGAACATTAGCAGTAAGTGAGGAATAATGCCATCAATAACACAACCTTTAAATACAAAAAAAGGGAGGCTCAGAATGTATTAGAATGAACGAAGACTATGTTTACACAAAATTAGTCTCAGTATCAGTGTACTTCAAAACTTCTAGTAGATGTTCTCAGTGAAAGCAATTTCTCAATAAAATCAAAGCAGCAGAAATATGAAGCAATCCCACTATAGTGATAGAGATGTGGAGTGTGGGGATATTCTCTGGCTTCTTTCACCAAATACCATTTAGTAACTGAAAATGAGAAGTACCATTGTATATATTTCTCGGCTGTCCAGAGCAAAGTGGGAAGCTGTCAGTGTTTCCTGTGCTGCTCTAGACACTGTCATCACTACTGACTATTTACTACTGTATTAACAGACATCTTTCAGAACATGTGCATGTGCTTATTAATTTCTGAGCCAAAACAATTCAATTTGAAAGAGAAATTAGTTGTGCAAAGACCATAATGAACTCAGAAACCAGTAATATTTTATAGTGGAAAGTACTTCATGGTGATCATTCCAAAACTTTTATTATATTTTTATTCATTGACTCAATGTGCATTTCAAAAAAGTCTAATTCTGCATATTGCAGTTCAAGAGTCTTAACATTTATTTTTCACCTTTTCACGTGTATGTCTCAGATCATACAGATGAATGGGAAGACTGTGCACTACATCTTTCCTCATGCAAGGATAAAAATAACAAGAGACTCTAAGGATCACACAGTTTCAGGTAAAGAAAACCAACTTATCTAGTTCTTTACTGTTAAGTTCAGATTGAGATGTGCATTTGGATTTCAGTTTAGATGACTGATTAAATTTTAGAAAACACCATTTTTTTGGAAAAAAAGTGTTTTGGAATTCAAAAAATAAGCAAGCATAAGAGACAATCATTGCATGGTCGTCATTATGACAGATTATTAAGTGGTACATATTTAGATTTAGATCATTCTTTCATTAACTGCAGTTTTAAAAATGTACATGGCATTATATTGCTCCTTAATTGTTGCTGTATTGAGCTACATGTTCACTGGTTTGGGGACTGCAACACATTCTTACACAGGAAATAAAAAGCTATCTTGGATTCGTCTAAGGAATAAATTCCACTATACCTTCTCAATCTGAACATCGTCAATAATGCTGAGATTTTGTTTGTATAATTGTGTCCTTTGTAAACCAAAGCTTATGATATAATTTTTAAAATACTTTATTTTGAAATAATTTTGGACTTCCAAGAAAATTTAGAACTCCCAGAAAATAAGACTCTTAGTTTTTTTTGTCTACTCTTTACCCAGTTTTCCTAAGTTTTACATCTGTCTAACCAAAATAAGATGATCAAAACCAGAAGTTAACATTGATATGCAATTAAAACATATATGGGCCTTATCTAAATTTTTAGTTTCTCCACTCACCCACTAATTTTTTTCCTTTTTTCTGGTCCTGGATTTTATCCAGATTTCACATGCATTTATTTGGTTGTCACATTTTGTCTCCTCCAATCTAATAGTTTCTCAGTCTTCCTTTGTCTCTTATTACTTTGATGCTATTGAAAGATAATAAAATGTTTACATTACAAATAAAAAATTCTGTTATTTAAATCTGAGATAATATAATTTTTGTCAAAATTAATGATTTTTAAAATAATAAATCACTGACTGTATTCTCATTCAAATATAGTCTTTCTGTTTCTTTGACAATGTACATCTAGGAAAAATATTTGTAAATATATAAGGTCATATATATGTATGTGAGTGCATATATACTCACATACAGATGATATATCAACATAGTTTATGCGCTTGACAGTATTGCTTCTGTGGGACTGAGATAACTAAGAACAAAAAGAGATATTTTTTTCCAGTGAGCTTGCTATTGTTCCTTGTAGATTTTAGACCAAGGGGCATGTGGATATGGAACAGGTTTTGCTTTGAGCAATTTTCATCTCTTTATTTTGATAAAGAATGAATAATGAATCTATTAGGAGTTTAATGTTCTTTCCCTTTTAAGATTAGGTCATTTGTCTTCTTCCATAGACAGATAATTCAATCTCTTTTAGTTCTATTGTGTGCAGACTGTATTTTAACAAGCATGAAAATTCCAGGGGTGAATCTTAAACTGTTTTTTTTTTTTTTAGAAATAATTACTTGCTACAAACTACTTCAGTTCTCTCTGGCTCATAAGGGAAAACAAAATAATATTTTATAGCAATACCAAAAATTATTTACATCAGAAATCATCCAACTATTTTTACTAAATCATCCAAACTCTATTACAATGTACTTATTTTTCTAGCATTATTATTTTTATACTACATTAATAATTTCCTCAACCTTATTATACTTTGTCACTCATTGTAATTTACTTTCTTTTACTACAATTAGGAACAAAGTTTTAAAATATAAAAATAAAAGGAATAAGAGTATTGATTTCTAGTAACAATTGTAGCCAGAAAACTAAATTCAGACTTTTCAGTATGTAGATTATGTAGAATGAGAAATGAAGATTTTTTTGAACAATAAATTTACTAATAGTGCATTATATCATCTCTCTAAATGCCCCTTTTTCTTTTTTTTTTTTTCTTTTTTTTTTTTTTTTTTTTCATTTTTTCTGAAGCTGGAAATGGGGAGAGACAGTCAGACAGACTCCCGCATGCGCCCGACCAGGATCCACCCGGCACGCCCACCAGGGGCGACGCTCTGCCCATCCTGGGCGTCGCCATGTTGCGACCAGAGCCACTCTAGCGCCTGGGGCAGAGGCCACAGAGCCATCCCCAGCGCCCGGGCCATCTTTGCTCCTCTGTGGGAGGGGAAGAGAGAGACAGAGAGGAAAGCGCGGCGGAGGGGTGGAGAAGCAAATGGGCGCTTCTCCTGTGTGCCCTGGCCGGGAATCGAACCCGGGTCCTCCGCACGCTAGGCCGACGCTCTACCGCTGAGCCAACCAGCCAGGGCACCCCTTTTTCTTTTGATAGTTGCCTAAAATAATAATACAAATATTTTCCATTATATTTACCCTGCATTGATTTCTACAGGGTAAATATATTTTTCATGTGTCTTTAGGTCACATGACTTCAATGTAAAAAAATTGTATTGTTTTCAAATAAGGCTTCAGTACTTTAAGGGATTTAAATACATGCATACACAAAGCAAGAGCCTAAAGTGACTATCTTTGACAGTTTCTAGAAGCTGTAAGTTAGTGAGAGGGAAACAGTGGCACAGAGCATTTATGCTCCTGGTGAATTGGTGTCATTTGTTGCTCAACCAAAAGCCGAGACTGAATGACTAAATATTTGATGATATTAAGAACTTAATGTTACCTTTTGCTGTAGTTAAGATTTTATTTAATGTGCATTTTTATGTCTTTAATATGCATCTAGATATGCATATTAAAATATTTTAATGCAGATGAAACATTACCTTGTTTTGCTTCAGAATTAGCTATGTGAAAGATGATAGAAAAATAGATAAAACAAAATTGATCATTATTTCATAACTGTTGGAGCTAGGAGATAAACCACACTTGGTTTTATTATTGTCTTGTTACTGCTTTTTTATATGTATAAAATTTTCCATAATAAATTTAATTTCTGTTTGTTTTCACATTTTTAGAGACAAAGAACAGTGTCCAGTAAGCTATCTAAGTTAATAATTTAACTGCTATTGTAAAACAAGATTTATCTGGGTGATCACAGAAGAAGTTATATACTGTTCAATCACTGGGTTATACATCTGAACCTAATGCAATATTGTATGTCAACTGTAATTGATATGTAAAAAAATATTTAAAATTAAAATAAAGTAAAATGCAGTATAATTGTTCTCCCAAACAGAGAGGGAAATGGTCATTAGTGAATTTTAATATATAATTTTATATAACTAATTTATATAAATTTATCTTTATCTATGTCTATATCTATCTATCTATCTATCTATCTATCTATATATATTTATATATATATATGTTATAAAGTACTGCACCCCAGATTCTGAAAGGCACTGTACCTCATTTCATCGAGTTCATGTAGAGACACTCAGTCCAGATAAGTTTTGAAGAGTTTTATAAAGGAGGAAATTTATTAAATATGCCAGCTGCATATAGCTACACAGGGCATCAGTCCCAAGTCTTGTGCATCTATAATAGTGTAGGGGCTGGTTATATACCCTTAATTATACATGGGCAGAGAAAAAGCCTGACATCACGGCATAAGCTTATAACCTTTGTTTTCTCCTATACAGGTTTGGGGAAAGGATGAAGGGGGAGGGGGATGGGACACAATTCATTAGCAAGTTTATAACATTTGTCTATAGGATTCATAAAAAGATGTTTCTACACATTAAAACTTACAAGGTAACACAGTAGTAAAAATGTCACTCTACATATTAAAAGACATTCCTATATTTTCTAGTGTTCATTTGCTATTCCTTTGTCCATAGATACATACATTAACTACATGCTTTCAGGAGGGGAGAGGTAGTTTCCATGGGGACAAATGCCTATAAATGGCCCATTAATATAAGAAAAGGTTTAATTGAATCTTTCCCTTTTTGCACCTGGCTAGCTATTCACCCATTTTCCCACAGGTGTGGGGGGAAGGTCAGAGAATCCAAATCTCTTTCCCCTTTGCATTTAAAACACAATGCAATTGGCCATCTTGGTTTTATGCTAATTACACAAGTACAAAGAACATTTACAAAATCTCTTTGTATGCCTAGCCCAAATTAATAAAATGTTCTTCAAGCTTCCTAAAATATTAATATTAATTTTGTAGCTTTTGGTCCCTTACAACATATATATAAATCCATTGAAAGTAGAAATACTATATATCTTTTACAATTTTTTTTTTTGTATTTTTCCGAAGCTGAAAACGGGGAAAGACAGTCAGATTCCCGCATGCGACCGACCGGATCCACCCGGTACGCCCATCAGGGGCGACGCTCTGCCCACCAGGGGGCAATGCTCTGCCCCTCCGGGGTGTCGCTCTGCTGCGACCAGAGCCACTCTAGCACCTGGGGCAGAGGCCAAGGAGCCATCCCCAGCACCTGGGCCATCTTTGCTCCAATGGAGCCTTGGCTGCGGGAGGGGAAGAGAGAGACAGAGAGGAAGGAGGGGGGGTGGAGAAGCAAATGGGTGCTTCTCCTATGTGCTCTGGCCGGGAATCGAACCCGGGTCCCCTGCACACCAGGCCAACACTCTACCGCTGAGCCAACCAGCCAGGGCCCTTTTACAATATTTTTATAAACCATTTGTTGGTCAAATAAGTTTGAAAATTGATATATATGTTTGCTCACTTATAGTTTGCATTGGGTGTGGGGGAAAGGCTGTAAGCAGGCTTGGTCATTATAGCCTAAGGCTTAGTTTTAAGACTAAGCTTTTCCCCACACTGTTGACTGTTGCATGATGTGGGTGGTGCACTCTTATGAGGAATCCCATTATGCCTCAGATAAGTGACTTTGTATCAGAGATTTTCTTGTTTGTATATTGGATTAGAAGGTTTTGATTTCTATACTATAAAGTGGGGCAGACTGGGAGCTTGCTCTCTCTCTGTTCCTGAGATTAGCATTAGAGAGGAGAGCAGAGAAAGGCCACATGAGAGAAGTGAAGCAGCCAAGATGGCGGAGTGCTGAAGAAGAAACCTGTTTGTGCAGAGTTTGTGCAGGGAGGAGATGGGGAACAGAGGTGAATAAGGCTGGTGAGGTTAGAAACCTTTGATTCTAGGAAACTCAGATAATTTAGTGGCTTTGGGAGCCCTGAATGGAAAGGAAAGTGTTTTCCCACTGTGTGTATTTCTTGCCTGCCAGTTGCAAGCTAGGGTTAAAGCTAATGGCCCACCAGTTCTTGGCTCCATTGTTTCATTACCATCTGTTCAAATCTAAGGCGAACCTGCATGGACCAGGCAGCTGTGATGGTGGCTGTGGATTCTGGCTTTACACCATTCTAACTGGATAAAGTATTTAAAAATTTTATAAGAATTATATAAAACTAGCATACCTCATAAAAGAGCATATTTTATTTATAGTAAGCAAAAATAATTTCAAAATATAGGAATAGAAAATGTTTTTATTGTTTCTCCTCTGTGGTTTTCAAGTATGAACAAGGAACCCTCATGATTCTCAAGATTCTCTCAGGTGAAAACAATTTCAATTGTAATGCTTGGGCAGCATTTGCCTTTTGCATCCTCATTTTCTTATGATTATAGAGTGGAAAGTTTTCCAAAGGTTATGTGATATATGACAAGTCAACACATTTTCAGCTTTCTTTTATTTAACTCAAGATTAAGTAGATTTTCCATAATGTAAAACAATGCAACCCTTCTTACAAATGTTTATTTTTAAAATGCAGTCATTTTTATTTAAAACATGATTTCTTTTAACAAGGAATGAGTTACTCTGTTTTAAAATTCATTATTAATTAAATATTTTAAATTTTTTGTTTTAACTTATTCAGCATATATATAGCTTGTTGTAAAGTAACCATACTCCAGATGCTGAAAAGTACCATAACTCACTTCTGTGGGTTTATGTAGAGAAACCAAGTCCAGATGAATTTTGAAGGGTTTTATTAAAGGAGGAGATTTATTAAATATGCCAGCAGCATATGGCTGACATGGGGCAGTTGCAGACTCAAATCATGTGCGCCAAATACATCTCAGGGGCTGCTTATATACCCTTGATCACACATGCTTGAGAGCATGACATTATGGCACAAGCTTACAACATTTGTCTGGGGGATATACAAAAACATTAAGACTTTCAAGGCCACACAATCAAAGACATTTACAATCTTTCAGCGTTCATCTTCCCTCCTTTGCCTATGTTACTTTCAGGATTCCAGGAAGGGGGAGAAACTACAATCAATGTAAGGTGGTGTGTAAATTCTGTCTCCTATTGAAAGAGAAGAAGTTTCTCAGTTAACCTTTATTTTAGTTTTGAAACTAAATGATCCACTGTCCTTGCAAGCCAGAAACTTCTACATTCTTCTCCCACCCCTCCCCAAAGGAAGGACGGGACAAGAAAGCCTGACCTTTCCTCCTAGAATATCAATATTAATTTTTCAGCTTTTTGGTACCTTACTACAAGCTGTAAATCACATAAACAAAAGCCTTTGAGGTCCTCTCTGTACTATTAAAGAGTATAAATGGCCCCTAGAAACCAAAACGTTTAAGAACCACTGCTCTAAGGATATTTATAGAGAAGGTTAAAAAATTATAAGTAAGCTCTTTTCCTTCCTATAAAAAATGTGTACAACCCTTGATCAGCCTGGCATGTGGCTGTCCTGGGTTCGATTCCTTATCGGCACACAGGAGGAGCAACCATCTACTTCACCATTCCCCCTCCTTCTCTCTCTCTCTCTCTCTCTTCCCCCTCCCTCGCCTCCCACAGCCATGACTCAGTAGGTTCCAACAAATTGGCCTCGGGCTCTGACGATTGCTCCATGGCCTCAACCACAGGCCTAAAAAAATCACTTGGTTTCTGAGCAATGGAACAACACCCCAGATGGACATAGCATTGATCCCTAATGGGCTTGCCTGGTGGATTCCAGTCGGGGCATATGTGGCAGTCTGTCTCTCTGTGGCCTCTCCTCTCACTAAAAAAAAAAAAAAAAAGTATACAATATAAAATTGTAACTTTTTTGTAACTCAGATGCATTTTAAATATTTATTCACTGATATTCATTAAACACCCATGGTGTGATTTAAATTGTGTTGATTGTTGTATTAATATAATGAATATAGCAAATACCCTGTTGTGAAACTTACTCATAATTTAGTAGAAGAACCTGAAATGTAAGTAAATAATTTTTTAAATTTAATTTAATGTTTTTTATTTTTTTTAATTTATTGATTGTATTAACATGGTTTTAAGTGTCCCACTCAATATAGCTCCCTCAACCTCCCACATCTTACCCCAGGTAGAAATGTAAGTAAGTATTAAAATAAAATGTTAGGGAAAACTGAGAGAAGCAGAAGAATTTATAAAACTTTGTTTTTCATACCCATGTATATGTATGTATAAGAGTATACCCCATATATATATGAATGTTTACATATATCTTTGTGATGCACACAGAAACAAATACATGCATACAGTTTTCTATTAAATAGTCCACAATTTTTAGAAAATATATCCTTCAAGTTTTAACTACAGTATAAACTTCAAAGATATAGTTGTAAGTGCTGATCAACAATTGTACAATGGTTTTAAAAGTCTTTATTCAACCAAGCACAAGGCCGCAAAATGGAGAGAATAGGTAATGAGGTTTAGAATCAGAAAAACCCTGCCCTGGCCGGTTGGCTCAGCCTTAGATCGTTGGCCCGGCGTGTAAAACTCCTGGGTTCAATTCCCAGCCAGGGCACACAGGAGAAGTGCCCATCTGCTTCTCCACTCTCCCCTCTCCTTTCTCTCTATCTCTCTCTTCCCCTTTTGTAGCCAAGACTCCATTGGAGCAAAGTTGGCCCAGGCACTGAGGACCTCCGCCTCAGGAGCTAGAATGGCTCCAGTTGCAATGGAGCAATGCCCCAGATGGGCAGAGCATTGCCCCCTGGTGGGCTTGCCGGGTGGATCCCGGTTGGACACATGCAGGAGTCTGTCTCTCTGCCTCCCTGATTTTCACTTCAGAAAAATTAAAAAAAAAAAAAAAAAAAGAATCAGAAAGACCTGAGTTGGAGTTCATTCAGTTCTATCCCATATTTAAATTTTGCATAAGTCTGCTTCTTAACTGCAGAAAGACTAGCAATATGTATCTCACATAATTGTGGGCAAATCTAGCAAAAAAAATCTTTTACTTCCTATATACCCAACAAAAGTTATTTCCCCTTCTCTTAGAAATTATCAGGGAAAAAGAATAAAGTGGAATGCTTAAGAAATGAGTCTCTTTTACTTAGAATTCCATTTAATGGCCCTAGAAACACAGCTGTTTGAAACAAGCCAAAAAAATTCTGGTTTTAAAAAGATATTGCTTATGTATAGTTTCATTATGGACTGGCCACATCTGTCAGGCAAGAAAGACTAATTAGCAAGTGTAATATTGAAGAACATTAAAAATATTTAGCTTCCAAAGATAGCACTGTCTTCTATAGAAATAGTGACTTATTTTCTATTTCTTATTAGTTCACTATCTTGGGCTTTTAGGAACAGGAGACAAGTAGCACAGATCTCACTGTATCTGAATCAATAGTGATACCAAATATTGGTAGCTCTTTTTATTATTATTTTAACATCTTAAGTAAGCTATAAAGCAGTGGTTCTCAACCTTTCTAATGCCGTGACACCGCAATACAGGTCCTCAAGTTTCGGTGACCCCAAACCAAAAAATAATTTTGGTGGCTACTTTATAACTGTAATATATGCATTATGTATTTTCCAATGGCTTTAGGCGACCCCTGTGTTTTGGTCATTCGACCCCCGCTGGGGTCGCGACCCACAGGTTGAGAACCGCTGCTATAGAGGATACCTCATAAATATATACATTGTAAGTGTACAAATCAATTACTTTTAATAAATTTATGAAGTTGTGCTACCATCACCCCAATCTAAAAAATGCTGTTTTAGAACATTTTAATCATTTCAAAGTTTCTTTGATCCTGCTAGCAATATCAACTTCCAATACCCCTATCCCAACCACAGGTGAAATTTAATTCCTGTCTTTGTAAGTTTGCTTTTTCTGGGCAGTTCATATAAATCAAATCATGCAGTATACAGTTTTGATATCTGACTTCCTTCACTTACCAACATTTTTGAGGTTGATTAATTTTGTAGCATATACCAGTAGTTTATTCTTTTTGTTGTTAAATAGTAGTCCATTGTTTGGATAGTCTACATTTGTTTATCTATTGGATTGTTCTGTTTTTAATATTTGCATTAATGTTTTAGTTTGGACATATGATATTTTTGCATGCTTTTCTAGAAGTGGAATTGTATGAGAAGTTTTTTTTTAACTATTTATCAAACCGTGAAATAGCAATATCTAAGGGGTCCACTTTCTTTATATCACTGTTAACACTTGGTTTTGTTTGTCTTTTGGAGTGGGTGTGGCTATATCCATCTCATTGTTTCAACTTGCTTTTCCTAGTAACGTATAAAGAGCAAATTTTCAGTGGTTTTAAGCAATGTGTGTCTTTAGTGAAATGTCTAGTCAGATATTTTGCCAATGTTTATTCAGTTTGTCTTCTTACTGAGTTGGAACACTTCAATTTATGTTTTGGATAGAAGTCCTTTATAAGGTAGATGACACATATATTTTCTTCAAGTCTGTCTTGTCTTTTTATTTTCTTAAAGGTATATTTTAAAGAAAAACTTTTACATTGTAATGGAATCCATTTAATCAATAATTTTTATAGACCATGTCACTCTTAATAGCATATAAAGAACTATCCCAAGATCACAAGGATTTTTTATGTTTTATACTAGAAGTTTTATACATTTAGATCTATGACTTCTGTTCTATTGGTTATTGTATATGGTATAAGGCAAGGTCCAAGTTCATATCCACAAATGAATATCCAATTGTATAAACCTTTTGTTTAAAATGTCCCCCACTGAATTGTCTTTACATCTTTGTCACACTAAATCTACCATTAATACCAGAATTTTAAAAGTAAACCTCCCATCTGGCTGTCAGCTGCCAGAAGCTAAATGCACATATCATTCTCAACTTCTTTGTATATATACATAAAATAAGTGTATTTTTGTATGTAGATGGATGGATGGATGAATAGAAGGTAGATATTCTGTAAAATACAGTAGTGATGAGAAGTATAAAAATGAAAATAAAATCCATCACAATTTTACAATTTATATCTTCCCTTTTTTCTGTTTTCTTTATACCTGTGTACACAAACATTAAAATTTAAGAGTACTGTAATATAATTAACATACATATTTTAAATATGTATAAATTGCCTGGTAAAGTCATTTTCCTGTTTCATGAAAAATCTTTACAAATATGTGTTTAATGACTAGTTTTTCTTACACTGCATAGAGGTTAGACTTCAACCATTCCTTAATTGTTGGACATTATTCTGTCTTCTCCTTTTGACTATTATAAAGAATGCCATAATTAAATAATACAGCCACAATGTTTTATATGCCCTAAAATATAATCCCAAAAGTAAAATTACTGAGTAAAAATGAAGATTCCTTCATTTTTAATATTTTCTATACATCTTATCAGATTTCTTACCTGATGAGTTCTACCAATTTGCATTCCTAATCTAAGAATGTAGTTTTTTATTTGTTTTTGTTGTAGGAATTTTAAATGATACAAATTTAAGACAAAAATACTTTTAACATCAAAAGCCAAATTTAAAAACAACAGTTTCTCCTTCAATCAAAAACCACATTTTAATAACATTTAATATCAGGTTGATATTTTATCCTATATTTAATAGCTTAATTGCTTCCTATTCACTTTGACATTGAGGAAGAGCTTTTTTTAAATAATTTTATTTTTAATGAGGCGACATCAATAAATCAGGATACATATATTCAAAGATAACATGTCCAGGTTATCTTGTCGTTCACTTACGTTGCATACCCATCACCCAAAGTCAGATTGTCCTCTGTCACCTTCTATCCAGTTTTCTTTGTGCCCCTCCCCCTCCCCCTTTCCCTCTCCCTCTCCCCCCGTAACCACCACACTCTTATCAATGTCTCTTAGTTTCACTTTTATGTCCCACCTATATATGGAATAATGCAGTTCCTGGTTTTTTCTGATTTACTTATTTCACTTCGTATAATGTTATCAAGATCACACCATTTTGCTGTAAATGATCCGATGTCATCATTTCTTATGGCTGAGTAGTATTCCATACTGTATATGTGCCACATCTTCTTTATCCAGTCATCTATTGACGGGCTTTTTGGTTGTTTCCATGTCCTGGCCACTGTGAACAATGCTGCAATGAACATGGGGCTGCATGTGTCTTTACGTATCAATGTTTCTGAGTTTTGGGGGTATATACCCAGTAGAGGGATTGCTGGGTCATAAGGTAATTCTATTTTCAGTTTTTTGAGGAACCACCATACTTTCTTCCATAATGGTTGTACTACTTTACATTCCCACCAACAGTGTATGAGGGTTCCTTTTTCTCCACAGCCTCTCCAACATTTGCTATTACCTGTCTTGTTAATAATCTAACAGGTGTGAGGTGGTATCCCATTGCAGTTTTGATTTGCATTTCTCTAATAACTAACGAAGATGAGCATCTTTTCATATATCTGTTGGCCATTTGTATTTCTTCCTGGGAGAAGTGTCTGTTCATGTCCTCTTCCCATTTTTTGATGGGATTGTTTGTTTGTTGTTGAGTTTTATGAGTTCTTTGTATATTTTTGATATTAGGCCCTTATCTGAGCTGTTGTTTGAAAATATCATTTCCCATTTAGTTGGCTGTTTATTTTGTTATCAGTTTCTCTTGCTGAGCAAAAACTTCTTAGTCTGATGTAGTCCCATTCATTAATTTTTGCCTTCACTTCTCTTGCCTTTGGAGTCAAATTCATAAAATGTTCTTTAAAACCCAGGTCCATGAGTTGAGTACCTATGTCTTCTTCTATGTACTTAATTGTTTCAGGTCTTATGTTTAGATCTTTGATCCATTTTGAGTTAATTTTAGTACAGGGGGATAGACTGTAGTTCAGTTTCATTCTTTTGCATGTGGCTTTCCAGTTTTCCCAGCACCATTTATTGAAGAGGCTTTCTTTTCTCCATTGTGTATTCTTGGCCCCTTTATCAAAAATTATTTGACTATATATAAGTGGTTTTATTTCTGGACTTTCTATTCTGTTCCATTGGTCTGAGTGTCTATTTTTCTGCCAACACCATGCTGTTTTGATTGTCATGGCCCTATAATATAGTTTGAAGTCAGGTATTGTAATGCCCCCAGCTTCATTCTTTTTCTTTAGGATTGCTTTGGCTATTCAGGGTTTTTTATAGTTCCATATAAATCTGATGATTTTTTGCTCCATTTCTTTAAAAAATGTCATTGGAATTTTGATGGGAATTGCATTAAATTTGTATATTGCTCTGGGTAATATGGCCATCTTGATTATATTTATTCTTCCTAACCAAGAGCAAGGTATATTCTTCCATCTCATTATATCTTTCTCAATTTCCCTTAACAATGGTTTATAGTTTTCATTATATAAGTCCTTTACATTCTTTGTTATGTTTATTCCTAAGTATTTTATTTTTTTTGTTGTTGCAATCGTGAAGGGGATTATTCTTTTGAGTTCGTTCTCAGTTGTTTCATTGTTGGCATATAGAAAGGCTATTTACTTCTGTATGTTAATTTTGTATCCTGCGACCTTACTGCATTGGCTTATTGTTTCTAGTAGTCTTTTTGTGGATTCTTTGGGGTTTTCGATGTATAGGATCATATCATCTGCAAAAAGTGATACCTTTACTTCTTCTTTTCTGATATGGATGCCTTTTATTTTTTTGAATTGTCTGATTGCTCTGGCTAGAACCTCTAGTACCACATTAAATAAGAGTGGAGAGAGTGGACAACCCTGTCTTGTTCCTGATTTAAGGGGGAAAGCCTTCAGTTTAGTGCCATTTAATATGATGTTAGCTGATGGTTTATCATATATGGCCTTTATCATGTTGAGATATTTTCCTTCTATACCCATTTTGTTGAGAGTCTTAAACATAAAATTGTGTTGTATTTTATCAAAAGCCTTTTCTGCGTCTATTGATAAGATCATGTGGTTTTTGTTCTTTGTTTTGTTGATATGGTGTATTACGTTAACCGTTTTACGTATGTTGAACCATCCTTGAGATTCTGGGATGAATCCCACTTGATCATGATGTATTATCTTTTTAATATGTTGTTGTATTCGATTTGCTAGTATTTTGTTTAGTATTTTAGCATCTCTACTCATTAGAGATATTGGTCTGTAGTTTTCTTTTTTTGTGCCATCCTTGCCTGGTTTTGGTATGAGGGTTATGTTGGCCTCATAAAATGTGTTTGGAAGTATTGCTTCTTCTTCAATTTTTTGGAAGACTTTGAGTAGAATAGGAACCAAGTCTTCTTTGAATGTTTGATAAAATTCGCTGGTATAGCCGTCAGGGCCTGGACTTTTATTTTTGGGGAGGTTTTTAATGTTTTTTTCTATTTCTTCCCTACGAATAGGCCTGTTTAGGCTTTCTGCTTCTTCTTGACTCAGTCTAGGAAGGTTGTATTGTTCTAGGAATTTATCCATTTCTTCTAGGTTGTCGAATTTAGTGGCATAAAGTTTTTCATAGTATTCTACAATAATTCTTTGTATATCTACGGTGTCCATGGTGATTTTTCCTCTTTCATTTTGGATTTTGTTTATATGAGTTCTTTCTCTTTTTTCCTTGGTAAGTCTTGCCAAGGGTTTGTCAATTTTGTTGATCTTTTCAAAGAACCAGCTCCTTGTTCTATTAATTTTCTCTATAGTTTTTCTGTTCTCTATATCATTTATTTCTGCTCTGATTTTTATTATCTCCTTTCTTCGGCTGGTTTTGGGTTGTCTTTGTTCTTCTTTTTCTAGTTCCTTAAGGTGGGAAGTTAAGTGGTTCACTTGGGCTCTCTCTTGTTTGTTCATATATGCCTGAAGTGATATGAACTTCCCTCTTATCACTGCTTTTGCTGCATCCCATAGATTCTGATATGTCGTATTGTCATTTTCATTTGTCTGTATATATCTTTTGATCTCTGCACTTATTTCTTCTTTGACCCATTCATTTTTTAAAAGTATGTTGTTTAGTTTCCACATTTTTGTGGGATTTTTTCCCTCCTTTTTGCAGTTAAATTCTAGTTTCAAGGCTTTATGATCAGAAAATATGCTTGGCACAACTTCGATTTTTCTAAATTTGCTGATGTTGTTTTTGTGGCCCAACATATGGTCAATTCTTGAGAATGATCCATGTACACTGGAGAAAAATGTATACTCAGTCACTTTGGGATGAAATGTCCTGTAGATATCTATCATATCCAGGTGCTCTAGTGTTTTGTTTAAGGCCACTATATCTTTGTTGATTCTCTGTTTGGATGACCGATCTAGAGCCGTCAGCGGTGTATTGAGGTCTCCAACTTTGACTGTATTTTTGTCAGTTTTTGTTTAAAGGTCAATAAGTAGCTGTCTTATATATTTTGGTGCTCCTTAGTTTGGTGCATATATATTAAGAATTGTTATGTCTTGATTCAGTGTCCCCTTAGCTATTATGAAATGGCCATTTTTGTCTCTGAGTACTTTTGCTGTCTTGTAGTCAGCATTATCAGATATGAGTATTGCTATGCCTGCTTTTTTTTGGATGTTATTTGCTTAGAGTATTGTTTTCCAGCCTTTCACTTTGAATTTTTTTTATCCTTGCTACTTAGATGAGTTTCCTGTAGGCAGCATACAGTTTGATTTTCTTTTTTAATCCATTCTGCTACTGTATGCCTTTTTATTGGTGAGTTTAATCCGTTTACATTTAGTGTAATTATTGACACTTATGAGTTCCCTATTGCCATTTTATAGATTTTTTTCTGTTAGTTTTGTGTCTTGTTCGATCCTTCTCTTTTGTTTTTCTATCTTTTGTTTTTATTTGGTTGTATTCCATACATCTTGAGGAAGAGATTTTTATCCAACATGGTGATGGTGAAACACAACACTTGGCACGAAACAGATGAGCTGGCATGCAGTCTGTTAGTCGTCGGTACTCAGCACTTTGGGGAGGGAGCAGGACACATCAGCTCCTGTGAGGGCTGCACTCTGGAATAACCTCAACAGCCAGCAATGTGAGAGGCAGTCCTGGTAATGGAAAGGTTGAATGCCCCTCTACTTTCTCAGGGAAGAGATTATTGACTTTGTTGAATTATTTTGTGGACTGGCAGGAAACTAAAACCGCTACTCAGGGATAAACCGGAACCACACCTGAGCCCCTTGATAAGGAGCATGTTCAGCTAGGGGACCTGCCTTGTTCAGCTAGGGGACCTTATTCACCAGTGTGAGGAGATCTTATGGAGAGGCCATTCGAGGCCCTACTGATTCCACCAGTTAATGAGGTAGCACATAACATTTAGTCTTTTCTTTTCTTTTCTTTTCTTTTATTTTATTTATTTATTTATTTTTTAGCAAGAGAAAGACTGACAGGCAGACAGGGACAGACAGGCAGGAAGGGACAGAGATGAGAAGCATCAATTCTTCATTGTAGCACTTTAGTTGTTCATTGATTGCTTTCTCATATGTGCCTTGACTGGAGGCTACAGCCAAGCCAGTGACCCCTTGCTTATTATACCAGCGACCATGGGTCATTTCTATGATCCCACACTTAAGCCAGCAACCGCGCGCTCAAGCTGGTGAGCCCACACTCAAGCCAGATGAACCCGCACTCAAGCTGGCAACCTCAGGGTTTTGAACCTGGGTCCTCTGCATCCCAGAACGGCACTCTATCCACTGTGCCACCACCTGGACATGCACATTTAGTCTTAATTTTAGGCTTTAGACCAGAATTGGCATAGTAACTTTCTTTCAATGTTTTTTCCATTTAATACACAGGAGCATAGGGTATTGTTACTTACACGGGATATTTTATTTGGTTTGCTATATCACAGAGTACATGAAAGAGACCAAGGTTAGAACCAGATCATGGTGGAATAGATAGACAAAGATCTGAATTTGAGTCAATTGGTGGGAAGGGATGAAATCATGGAACGTATAGTTTTCTTTGTGAGTGTTATTTTGTTTGCTTCAAAGTTGATTTTCTCCTTTGTATTTGAAGGATAGCTTTGATGGGTACAGTATCCTTGGCTGAAAGTTCCTCTCTTTCAGGAATTTAAATATTGGGGTCCACTCTCTTCTAGCCTGTAGAGTTTCTGTTAAGAATCCAATGATAATCTAATGGGCCTTCCTTTATATATGTTGTATTCTTCTTTTCCCTGGCTGCCTTCAGAATATTTTTGGCATTGGTTTGTGCTAATTTCATTATGATGTGCCTTGTAGTAGGTTTGTTGGGATTAAGAAAACTTGGTGTTCTGTTTGCTTCTTGAATTGAGGCTTTAGTTCTTTCCACAGGCTTGGGAAGTTCTCATCTATTATTTGTTTGAATATGTTCTCCATTCCATTTTCTCTCTCTTCTTCCTCTGATAAACCTATTATTCTTATGTTATTCTTTTTTATGGAGTCAGACAATTCCTGTAGGGCTTTCTCATTTTTTAAAATTTTTTAGTCTTTTTTGTTCTCTCTGTTGTGCCTCAAGTTGCTTGTCTTCTAGTTCACTAATCCTGCCTTCTATCTGGCCTGTTCAATTAGCTAAGTTTGTTACCTCATTTTTCAGCTTGTGAGTTAAGTTTTTATCTCTTTGATTTGTTTTTATAGTTTCAATTTTCTTGGTAATATATTCTTTGTGTTCGTTGAGTTGTTTTCTGAGCTTTCTAAATTGCCTTTCTGTGTTTTCTTGTATATCTCTGAATTCTCGGTCATTTAGCTTCAAGGTTTCCAATAAATTAAATATTTTCTCCATAGATTTTTCCTCATCTATCTGTGGTACCTCTCTGTCTTTTGTATCCATGATATTCAATTTCCTTTTCCTTAATGGCATCTGAGGGTGGTTTTTTGGTAGTAGTAATGAGAATTAATAAAGAATAAAAAGTAAAAAAAATAGAAAAATTAAAAAAAATTATTTCCCTTTTTTTTTTACTCCTCTTCTCTCCCCTCCTTTTTGAGAAAAATCTTGTGGTGAACTGTGAGTTATATTGTGCTAAATGGAACAAAAACTACCTATAATGGAGGGCCTGAGTTGGGGAGAAGTGATAAAGGGGCAAAAAAAGGGGATATGAACCCACAAAATGCAAAAAAGGAAAAAATTTGGGTCAAGAATAAAATGATTTGCTTTTAGGTGATGGTTAACTAAGAGATATAATGAGAGGAATAAGAGGGAAATAGGAAAAAAATGGGAAAAAATTAAAAAATTACTATTGTGTTTAGTGGAGCAAAAACTAGATAAAAATGGAGAGCCAGGGTTGGGAGCACTGCTAATGAGTTAAAAAAGCAAAGTAAAAAACCCTCAAAGCACCACAAAGAAAAATTTGATTCCCAAATAAAATAATTTGTTCATGATTGAGGATTGAATGAGGAAAATAAAGGAAAAAGAAGAAACTAATATAGAGGGAGAAAAAAAAAAGAGGAAAACCCAAAAAGAAGAAAAAAGAACAAAAGGAGAGAGAGAGAGAGAGAGAGAGTTAAGGGTTTTGGAGTGTAACCCTCATAGAGAGAAAGGAAGAGGAAAGGAAAGATAATGAGAGATGTAGCACTTATGGGTAGTGTAGTTCAAGGAGAGGAGAGAGTAAGACCAGCAGAGAATTAAACGACCAAATTGGAAAATGAAGAAAATAATCAAGACAAGAAGATAAGAGAAACAAACAAACAAATATAATAAAATGGGATAGGTTATAAAGTCTGTGGATTATTCTTGATTTTGAGAGGTTATCTTCTTACTCTTTCTTTTCTCTTCCTCTTCCTGGTCGGTGACTCTGTACCCTGGGTTCTGCCCCCTGTGGCACGTTTAGGTAGAGGTTTGCAGTTGATAAGTCTCTATGGCGATGTCATGTATTGTGCTTCAGTCTCTTTGGCAGTCAAGGCTCATTAGCATTTGCAGGCTCTGACAGTGAGAGAGTCCGTTTTCCTGGAGCCTCTCTCCTAGTCTTTCCTTCCTGAATTAGCAGCCTGATGATTCAGCTATGGGGTTGCTGCTGCCTCTGCCTGGAGAGTAAGAGGCTCAAAGAGCTGGCAAATCCCCACTCTATTTCCACTCAGCGCAGGGCTCTGGGTAAGGCTCAATCAGTCAGAGCTGCTAGCATAATCAGGCGATGCTGGGAGCCAATTGTTTTCAGGTGCCTTTCTATGTGCCTCTAGCTGTGTCCCAAATGCCTCAGCACTCTGTGGGACCCCTTTCCCCAGGCTTTTGGCACTTTGTAACCTGTTTTGGCTGGGTAGAAGATGCCCTAGTCACTGTTTGCAAAGCAGGAAGACTTACAAGCTGCCAAATCCCTCTTTTTAACATATAGCCCTGAGTATGTAAGCTCTGCCAATCAGAGGTTGCCCCCACCCCTATGTGCATAGCATAACAAGAATTACTAAAAAATATCTCCCCTCTTGTAATAGATCACTGACCTGAGAGAGATCTTGTCAGTTAGGGTGCATAGGTCAGTTGGGAGGTGAGCAGACTGTGGGTTAAGCTAATCCTTCACGGGTCTGTTAGCTTCTATGGCTGCGTGAGGCACCCCACCCGCCTGGAGAAGTTCAAGTGTAGGGAATCTCGCTTTTGCGCGCTGCTCTTCAGGGCACAGGGGCGAACCCAAGACTCTGGTTTGGCCCACACAAAGGCCTCTGACTCTGCCCCTCTGTACGGTAACACAGGCGCCCACTCCCGGGGGAATCTCTCTCCCACTCTCTGTGCTCGCTGACCAGGATATCGGGCCGGCTGCCTCTCGCCCTGGTTGATGCGCCCTGGCCCCCGGGAGAAGTTCAAGCATTGGGAATTTTGCTCTCGCTCACTCTCCACACGCCGCTTTTCAGGGCACAGGGGCAACTCCGAGACTCCGGTTTCAGCCCGCACAAAGGCCTCTGACTCTGCTCCTCTCTTCGGTAACACGGGCACCCACTCCCGGCACTCTAGGAGAAATTTCTCGCGCACTATCTGTGTGCGCTGACCAGGAGATCAGGGCGGATGGCTGCCCCACTTGCTTTTCTTTGTCTGGATTTGGCGCAAGCATTAGCTTGTGTTGACTGGGTTTCCACAAGCACAATTTTTCCTCAGCTTGGATGTTCGTGCCACAGCCTGGTTCTGACGTTTGTGCCACAGCTTGGTACTATTCACACCCTATACCTGCCTCAGTTCCTATACTCTCAGTTCCTAGTGAAAGCAGCCCTTATTTAGGTTAGTGAGGAAGGCGGAGTGTTTTTCCTCCATCTTCTTTCCTTCGGCATTGATTATATATTTAGTCAATTTTTCGCTCGATCATACCTTTGTGTTTAGTGTGGAACTGCTGGAGGCTCCAAGGATAGATTTTTCTGTCTCTGCTTGAAGACCTTGTTGAATTTTTGGGGAGATTTATCGGTATTACTCCTTACAGCACCATTTCTTTGACATCACTCCCAAATGTGAATTCTTAATGAAGCTTAACCATAATGAAAAAAAGTACACCAGTTTTTTTTTAAATAACTTAAATTTTCTTTGTTTGCAGTAGCACTACTGTCCTTAAGTGCAGTACATCAAATAAAGAGGAACCAAGTCAAAAATGTGGTGAGCCACTCCATACAGTTTAGTTAAAGACCTATTCAATATTCCTCCAACATCATTTATATGAACATTTTATGAGAAAACATTTTTTTCCATATCAAGCCAAGTCTTAAAATAGAAAGGTAATACAATTATGTCATCTCTTCTGCTTCTCATAGAAGACCAGAGGGAAGTGTGAGTGTCACCTTGAGAACGTGTGTGTCCCATTCCTACACTGGACACCTGGGGAGTGGGACTGACCCTTCAAACTGGGTCCTGAAACCAAAATCACTCCCTCCCCATTCAGGATGGCTTTTTCTCTTTTATTTTTAACAGTGTAATTATATATGATACAATTTTCATTACAAACCTCTCAAATTAGCTTTATAAATAAAATAAGTATAAAACTCTAGAATTATAATAAGATTCAGAGTTGAATCTCTTTTCAAATCACAATTTCTTCCTGGTAAATTTTAATGCAGTTATTTCTTTAGTTACAGAGAAAGTGTTTATTGTCAGGGCTAGTTGCACGTTACCATCGTAACTTCTGTGGACATCTGTCAAGATCAATCTTGCTCACACAATTGTATTCCTTCTAAGAATGTGACATTTTAGGCTTTGCTTCTGACTGAATAGGTTAGCACATTTTTCTAGGGGTTCTTAATAAAATTAAACACATTTTTTGATTCTGAAAGAAAAAATATGAAGGCATTAAAGATGTTTAACTTATAAGAGAGGAAGATAAGAGCTATAAGGGTAAAATATATATGAGTTGGCTATGGGAAAATGGGCAATAAGAAATGAGATTTAATTAAAGAGTAAGGATTTATATTGATTTTCTAGAATATTTGCTTGACAATTAGAATGCTGAGCTAATATATATAGAAAGAACAAGGATGTGGGAGTCAAGAGCATAAAATAGACTCTGTTATTTTTCCATGGTGGACAACCTAGGCAAGTTTCTAGCCTTCCTAAGTCTGAGCTTTTTTGCGCCAAAATGGTATGGATAGAACCTAACATAAAAAATTGTAGAGAAAATTTTTAAAAAATTATGACGTATGGAAGAATCTATAGAAATGTTACTTTTTTTTCCCTTGAAGATGGCATCAAAGAGATTGAAAAATATATAATAATATCAGCATAAGGTACAGAAACCAAATAGAATTTTAGAATTTTTTTTTTTTTTTTTTTTTTTTTTTGTATTTTTCTGAAGCTGGAAACGGGGAGAGACAGACAGGCTCCCGCATGCGCCCAACCGGGATCCACCCGGCACGCCCACCAGAGGCGACGCTCTGCCCACCAGGGGGCAATGCTCTGCCCCTCCGGGGTGTCCCTCCACCGCCACCAGAGCCACTCTAGCGCCGGGGGCAGAGGCTAAGGAGCCATCCCCAGTGCCCAGGCCATCCTTGCTCCAATGGAGCCTCGGCTGCGGGAGGGGAAGAGAGAGACAGAGAGGAAGGAGGGGGGGGAGGGTGGAGAAGCAAATGGGCGCTTCTCCTATGTGCCCTGGCCGGGAATCGAACCCGGGTCCCCCGCACACCAGGCCGATGCTCTACCGCTGAGCCAACCGGCCAGGGCCACCAAATAGAATTTATCAACTCAAAGTCATGTTTTGTGACATTTGACAAAAGTTCAGTGAATCTAATATGATAGAAAATTAGGTGAAAATAAATAAAAGCAGCTTTTTGTTTAAAGCATAATTTTAGTGGACTGTTCTAATATTCCTATCATGATCACCTAACAACATGTAACATTTCTTGTTTATTCCAGAAGATAGTAACAACTTTTCTAATAGAGTAATGAAAATAACCAAGATAATTTTATTAATAACTCTTTAATGAAAAATATCTCCTGGTCTATATACTAGAAGGTAGGTAGAAGCAGTTTTGCTATGTTGAATAGCCCTTTTACTAATAGCAAATTGTTTTTAATGAAAACAATTTCAGTCTGTAGTAAAAAACTAATCCAGACAACTGGATTTAATTTATAGCCCTAAAATGACTCAGCAAATTCAGAATTTTTTTCTTCAAATCAGCCCCTTAATTTCTCTAAAAAATAGTGGTAATAATAATTATTGTTATGTTACCAGGCCTTATTCAGTCCATTCTTTATATTAAAAATCTAATTACTTATTTATTTAACATAAATCTATATGCAATTCATACTTGTAAAACAAATACTAAAATACAAAAATAATAAGTATAAAACAAAATATAACAATTTCATCTTTGTAGTGTTTGCCAAAGATATAAACAAGGCATAAACATTTCTCAGTAGAAAAATAGAAATTATATTGACAAAACAAGCATAATCTTTTCCAGCTAATTAGTGTCAGCTATAGATTAAGCTGTACTGTATGATTTGTGGGCTGCCTAAACCAGAAATGTTTTTTCTCCTCAGTCTTGCATGAGAAAGATGTCTCCCAACATTTTTAATATCTTAGTAGTTTCTTCTTTTAATTGTCTAATTTCAATCTATCCCATCATTCTCCTCTTTCCAACTGAATGCATAAAGGAAGGGAGGAAGGGCTGGATGTGCAGCCCCCAAATCTGTCCCTTCTGATTCTCAACTAGGAACACTGCTCTCACCAGACAGGAGATGCACTGCTGAGTCACTCTTTTGCAGTGAGAGCATGGGCGCCACGCTTAAACTTACCCATACTCTGGTGTTGCCTTGAGTAATTAACCTCACAAAGCCTCATTTTTCTCATATATAAAATACAGGGTATTTTGTTTGTTCTTTTTTATTTTAAGATCTAGTGAGTTAATATAGTTTTAAAGGCATTTTTTAAACCACACAATACAAATCTATTTTTAATGTCATTATCATTTATGTATTACCCCACTTGGGGAAAAACAGGCATCTCATTACTCATCTATTTATTCAATTATGTATTTGGTTTGCGTAGATGTCATACACTTGCTAGATGCATTGCACCAAAATTGTAGTATTGCAGAACTAATACACAAAGCTCTTCCTCTTGTTTATGATGACTATACATAAATATACATATATATGTGTATATATATATATATATATAGAGAGAGAGAGAGAGAGAGAGAGAGCGCACAGAAAACTCGGAATGCAATTTTTATTTTTCTGTTTTCTATTGATGTGTAACAAACTTAGTTGCTTAAAAAACTATATATTTAGAAACTCAAATTTTTCCTGGGTAAAGAATCCAGGCATGGATTAACTGGGTCCCTGGTCAGGCTCTGCCAGAGCTGCAGTCTGTGCTGGCGGAGCTGTGTTCTGTTCGGAGTTAGGGAACTTTCTTCAGGCTCATGTGGTTATTGGCAGAATTCAGTTCCTCCAAGTTGTGGGACTAAATTCCCTGTTTTCTTGATGGCTCTCAATTTGTGACCAGTCTCAGCATCTACAGTTACCCCTCAGCTCCTTGCCATGTAGCCCTTTCGCAGACCCTCTGACACATTGCGGTTGACTTTTCAAGGCCAATAGAGAACCTCATTCTAGTCTGTAAGATGGATTCATATAATAACTGTGGTTGTGACTTTCACATCACCTTGTCAAACCGTATTGGTTAGAAACAAAACACAGGTTTTACCTGCACTCAAAGGAAAGATATTACACAGGAAGTGACTTATTGGGAGACACAGTAGTGTATGTCTGCCACAATCCCCTCTTAATGTTCAGAAGTACAAAAGGAACACTTAACTACTCAAATTTGAATTAGAATAGTATTTTTCTTACTACTTTCCATTTATATAAGTAAAACTGACTTTTATTTTGGAAAGCACATTATAACTTTAGAATAATATAAGTTTATACTGTCTAACCTGAACCATGGTAGCACCGTGGATAAAGTGTTGACCTGTAATACTGAGGACACTTGCTTGAATCCCGGGGCTTACCCGGTCTAGGCACATTAGAGAAGCAACTACAAGTTGATGCTTCTTGCTCCTCCCCCTTTCTCTCTCTCTCTAAAAATCAATAAAATCTTTAAAAAATAGCCTGACCAGGCGGTGGTGCAGTGAATAGACCATCGGACTGCGACACAGAGGACACAAAGGTCACCGGCTTGAGTGCAAGCTTATCCGGTTTGAGCATGAGCTCACCAGCTTGAGTAAGGAGTTGCTGCCTTGAGTGTGGGATCATAGACATGACCCCAGGTCACTAGCTTGAGCCCAGAGATCGCTGGCTTGACCAAGGGATCACTCGTTCTGCTGTAGTAGCCCCGGGGTCAAGGCACATAGGAGAAAGGAATCTGTGAACAACTAAGGTGCTGCAACAAAGAACTGATGCTTCTCATATTTCTCCCTTCCTGTCTTTCCCCTTTTGTTCCTCTCTCTATCACACACACACACACAAAATAGTAATGATCTTTAAAAATAAATAAATAAATAAATAAATAAATAAATAAATAAATCTATCTAATTTCCAGTGACATTATAGGGTTACATATGTGTCTCCTCCAACTCAACAATTTCCTTTAATATACATGATAAATGATACCATGTCCAGTCCTGGCCTGTCATTAATGAGACCAGTACCTAAATGAGCCACTATTATGGCTATATTTATAAACCGATCCTATTTTCTAATTTTATAACATCTGCTTTATATCAAAGAATCATTTCATTTTGGAACCAAAGTATGGCTAAATGGAACATTTATTTTTTTATTTAGGTATAATTAACAGATAACATTACTTTCAAGTATAGTGTAATGATTCGGTTTTTGTACATATTGGGAAATGATCACCACAATAAGTCTAATTAATATCCATCACCATGCACAATTACAAAATATTTTTGTGATGAAAATTTTAATATCTATACTTTTTTTTTTTGGTATTTTTCTGAAGTTGGAAACGGGGAGGCAGTCAGACAGACTCCCGCATGCGCCCAACCGGGATCAACCCAACATGCCCACCAGGGGGCGATGCTCTGCCCATCTGGGGCATTACTCCGTTGCAACCAGGGCCATTCTAGTGCCTGAGGCAGAGGCCATGGAGCCATCCTCAGCACCCGGCCCAACTTTGCTCCAATGGAGCCTTGGCTGTGGGAGGGGAAGAGAGAGACAGAGAGCAAGGAGAGGGGGAGGGGTGGAGAAGCAGATGGGCGCCTCTCCTGTGTGCCCTGGCCGGAGTCAAACCCGGGACTCCTGCATGCCAGGCCGACGCTCTACCACTGAGCCAACCAACAAGGGCCTAATATCTATACTCTTAACTTTTAAATATACAACATAGTATTATTAATCTAGTCACTGTGCTATAAATTAAATCATCATGATTTATTACTTTTGTAGAAGTTTGTACTTTTTAACTCCCTTCACCTATTTCTCACAATCCCCTTTCCTATCCTTCTGTCTCTGGACATCACAATTCTGTCTTCTGTATCTATGAGCGAAGGTTTTTTTTTAATTCTGTTTGTTTTTCTGGGGTTTTTATTAGAATACTCATGTAGTGAGGACAGATAGTGTTTGTCTTTCTCTAACTTTTTTCACTTACCAAAATGCCCTCAAAGTTTGTTCATGTTATCACAAATGGCAAAATTATTCTCATTTTATGGTAGAATAATATTCCATTGGATATACAGACCACATTTTTTCCTCCATTTCTCTCTCAGTAGATACTTAGGTTGCTTCCATATCTTAGCTGTTGTAAATAATGCTATAATGAATATAAGGGTGAATATATCTTTTTGAATTAACATTTTTTTGTTTTCTTTTTTTTTTAGCAAAAGAGACAGAAAAAGGTACAGATAGGGACAGCCAGACAGGAAGGGAGAGAGATGAGTAGCATCAGTTCTTCATTACGGCACCTTAGTTGTTCATTGGTTGCTATCTTATATGTGCCTTGACCAGGAGGCTACAGCTGAGCAAGTGACTCCTTGCTCAAGCCAGCGACCATGAGGTCATGTCTATGATCCCATGCTCAAGCCAGTGACCCCACACTCAGGTTGGTGAGCCCATACTCAAGCTGGATGAGCCCGTGCTCAAGCTGCGATTTTTGGGTTTCAAACCTGGGTCTTCTGCATCCCAGGTTGATGTTTTCTCCACTGCGACACCACCTGTTCAGGCTTGATTTAGCATTTTTATTTTCTTCAGACAAATACCCAGCAGTGGGATTGCTGGGTCAGGTGATAATTCTATTATCAATTTTTTGAGGAAATTCCATACTGTTTTCTATACTGGCTGCACCATTTAATTCCAACAGTACACAAGGTTTTCCTTTTTTCCTCATTCTCACCAACACTTATTTATTGTCTTTTCGATAATAGTCATGCTAGACTTTATGAAATGGCATCTGAAACTTTGTGTTTCTCTGATGATTAATAATGTTGAATAACTTTTCATGTACCTAATGCCCTTCCATATGTCTTCTTTGAAAATGGTCTATCCCAATTCTCTACCCATTTTTAATGGGTTTGTTTGGTATTTTTTGCTACTTAATTATATGAGGGTTTTGTAAATATATATATATATATATATATACATTTATATATTTTTGTAAATATATATAAATACATACATTTTAGATAGTAACCCCTTGTATTTTATTTGCAAATATTTTATCCCATTCAGTCAGTTGTCTTTTCATTTTGTGCATGGTTTCCTTGCTGTACAGAAGATTTTTATTTTGATGTAGCTCCATTTGTTTATTTTTGCTTTTGTTGCCTTTGCTGTGAAATTCAAATTATCATTTTTGAGACTGAAGGCAAGGAGCTTATCATTTCTTTTTTCTCCTTAAAGTTTTATGGGTTTAGGACTTATATTCAAAGTTTTTATCCATTCTGAGTTAATTTTTATGTGTGTTGTAAGGTGAAGTTACAGTTTTTTTTCTTTTGCATGTATCTTTCCAGTTTTCCTAACACCATTTTTTGAAGAAACTGTCACTTCCCATTGAATATTCTCAGATTCTTTGTTGTAAGTTAATTGACCATATATGCATAGTTTATTCCTTGGCCCCCTATTCTGTTCCATTGATCTGTGTGTTTGTTTTTATGCCAGCACCATACGTTCTTTTAATCGTCTATTAATTTATTTTAAATTTTTCATTGAATTTATTGGGGTGACATTGTTAATAAAATCATACAGGTTTCAGTGATACAAGTCTGTAACACATCATGTGCATCTGTACACATGTGCTCCCACTCAGGTGAAGTCCTCCTCCAACACGGCCTATCCCCCTCTCCCCTGCCTCATACCCCAACCCTGTTTCTGTCTTGCAGTCCCCACACTACTATCTGTGTCTGTATGTTATTGTAATATTGCTTGAAATTAGGAAGCATAATGCCACCAGGGAATACATTTATTTTTAATTGCCTTTTATAGAAATATCATGCAAAACCCTCAAATTTGGTTTTTATTTTTATAATTTTGCAATTGCCTTATATAAGCTAAAATACAGAAAAAATCTGTATGTTATTGCATGAGTGTAATGTGCATTTATGTGGGTGGCGATCCAGTGAGGATTATTAGTGAAGTATTTTAGGAAGAAGTATTAGGTACTTTTGGTATTTTTTTTTACCAGTACATGCATTAACTGTCATTTGAAAGATGTTGAACACAGCCAGAGTACTAGTGTCTTTTGATACATCTTTTGACTTGTCTCCATGACCCATACCAGTGACCACTCCAGCCTTATAGCAGGCCAACTTGGACCTATCTCGTCCAGTATGGTGTGAGTCTAAATAGTCTTTTTTATATGGTTTAGACACTATGAAACATGGTTTAAATACATTACATTAGAAAAGATAAGCATGAACTTCCAATCATGGAAATGAGATAAAATACTCTCTTTGAATCTTTCATGTATATAAAGGATACATGTTTAAAACTAGAGATACAAAAACTAGAGAAAGGATACTATTCAGCAATTGGATGAATTAGAAAAAGCTCATAGGAAATGATGAGTTTATCATTTGAGTGCTCAGGTTTAGAGTCGGATTAGATTTGGCATGAATCTGGTATTGTCATTTTTGACATTTCTGGAAGCAGTTAGTATGTATTGTTGCTAAGGCCATTGACATACTTAGTCCTGTCTGTAGGAATGTTTTCTTTACAATGAGCAAATATGAGTAAATGTAAAGGACAAATAGTGAAATATTCTTTAGGTCTGAATGTTTAAGTATTAATGAATTCAAGTAGCATTTGACAAGCTACAAAGGGGATGTTACTATGATTTTTAATATATTTGGTTTATTTCCTTAAACATTTACATGAATTATTTATAACATAGATATTAGTAAGTAAAAAAGTATAAAAATAAACTTTCAGAGCCTTACTCAGGAGTATAATTAGCATGTAAACTATAAAAATAGATTTAATTAAACTGTCTTTCAGGGACTTTAGCATTAGCCTTAGTACTTCATTAGTATTAATATTTATAATGCTAATCTTTTCTAATGATAATCTTTCTCCTTCTCTAGGTCAACTAATGACATTTCTAAACTATACAATATATATTCACTTTTTGATAACTTTTCTATGAATAATCAACTATTGATTTAAAAACTACTGTTTGTAATATAATATGTTCACTGATACAAATTTTGCTCTCCTTGATGCTGGAATATGATAGTACTGAAATGAAATATTTTAATTTTGTTCAAACTAATGCTCTAATTATAACATCATAATTTTTCATATATTATTTTAATGATGAAAATAAACACCCTTATAATATTTTAAAATATTAGAGCTTTTAATGTAACATGTTTATAAATACATAAAATACAGCAGATATAAACTATAATTTAAATATAAATATAAAGACTTTTTGTATGCTCATATTATTTTATGCACAGTTTATTTTACTTTATTTTTTTATCTCAGCTCTATTGAGGTGTAACAATTATAATAAAGTCAGATATTTAAAATGTACATTATGGTTTTTTGATTTATGTATACATTGTGAAAGGGTTCCCTCCATCTAATTAATTAACATATCCATTACCTCATATATTTTATCTTTGTGTGTGAGAATATTTGTTTCATTTTCTTAGCAAATTTCAAGTATACAGTACAGTGTTAGCAGCTATACTCACCATGTTTTACATTAGATCCTCAAACTTTTTCCATTGTATACCTAAAAGTTTGTACCCTTTTACCAACCTTAATTTCCCAACCTACAGACCCTGGCAACCATGTTTCTACTCTCTCTTTCTGTGACTTTGACTTGTTTTCTACATATAACTTATACCTTGCAGTGTTTGTTTTTTTCCCTCTGGCTTATTTCACTAAATATAATGTCCTCAAGTTTCATCCAGTTTGTCCCATATGCAGGAGAATAACATCCCATTGTCTGGTTATAGCTATATGACATATCTTCTTTGTTCATTCATCTATCCAAGGGCACGTAGATTGTTTCTATTACTTGACTATTGTGAATAATGTTCCAATAAATATAGGAGTGTGTATATCTTTTAAAATTAGTGATTTCATATTCTTTTGATAAATACCTAAAGGAGGAATTGCTGAATCATATGGTGGATCTAATTTTCTTTTTTTTGTGGAACTTCCATAATGTTTTCCCTAGCAGCTTTACCAATTTACATTCTTACCGACAATACAAAAGTTTCCCTTTTCTCTACATCCCTGCCAATACTTGTTACCTCTTGTTTTTTAGATTATAGCCATTCTAATAGATTTATGGTGATATCCCACAGTGGTTGGACTGCAGACCCCTGATGACTAGAAATGTGGAGCATATTTTCATGCCAGTAATTTGTATATCTTCTTTGGGAAAATACTTGTTCAGTTCCTCTGCCCATTTTGTAATCAGATTGATTTTTGTATATTGAGGTGTGTGTGTGTGTGTGTGTGCTTTGATATTAACCTGTATCAGAAATATAACTTACAAATATTTTCTTGCATTCTATAGGTTGCCTTTTCATTTTGATAATATTTAATAAATCCCTTAATGTACCTTTACTCTTTTTTTATTCTTTTTACTTTTTTAATATTTTTGTTGTTTTCAATTACAGTTGACATACAATATTATATTAGTTTCAGGTGTACAACAAGTGATTAGACATCTCTATAACTTACAAAGTGTTTGCCATGGTAAGCCCAGTACCCGTCTGACAGCAGCATGGTGACTGCAACACTATTGTATATTTTACACCTCTCGGCATCTTTTATAACTGGCAATTTGCACATCTTAATCCCTTCCCCTGTTTTACTCATCCCTCATCCCCTCTATCTGGCAACCATCTACATGTTCTCTGTGTCGATGCATTTCTTTCTGTCTGTTCTTTCTATTTTGTTTTTCAGATCCCGTATATAAATGAAATCATATGTTATTTGCCTTTTTCTCACTGGCTTATTTCACTTACCCTCTAGGTCAGGGGTCCCCAAACTTTTTACACAGGGGGCCAGTTCACTGTCCCTTAGACCGTTGGAGGGCCAGACTATAAAAAAAACCTATGAACAAATCCCTATGCACACTGCACATATCTTATTTTAAAGTAAAAAAATAAAATGAGAACAAATACAGTATTTAAAATAAAGAACAAGTAAATTTAAATCAACAAACTGACCAGTATTTCAATGGGAACTATGCTCCTCTCACCAACCACCAATGAAAGAGGTGCCCCTTCCGGAAGTGCGGTGGGGGCCGGATAAATGGCCTCAGGGGGTCGCATGCGGCCCCGCGGGCCGTAGTTTGGGGACCCCTGCTCTAGGTCTATCCATGTTGTTGCAAATGGCAAGATTTCACTCTTGATGACTGAGTATATTCCATTGCATACATGTGTCGCCTCTTTATCCTTTCTGCTACACATGGACACTTTTGTTGCTTCAGTAGCTTGCCTATTGTAAATAATGCTGCAATGAACATAAAGATTTATATATCTTTTTAAATTAGTTTTTGGTTTTTTTGGATAGATACCCAAAAGTAAAAGTGATGGTCCTTCCTTCTCTTGTTACAGTCTTTGTTTTAAAGTCTATTTTGTCTGATACAAGTATTGCTATCCCAGCTTTTTTTATTTACATTTTATTTACATTTGCATGAAATCTTTTTTCATTCTTTTATTATCAGTTTATCTATGTCTTTTAATCTGACTGAGTCTCTTATAGGAAGCATAAAGCATATGTAGAAGTTTTGCTTCCTTATCTATTCCGCCACACTATGTATTTTGGAGCATTTAATCCATTTACATTTTAAGTGATTACTGACAATTGGGCACCTGAAATGTGTATAAATATGTTAACCACTGTCATCTCAATAAATTCAATTAAGTGAAAAAAATTAGATCTTTTTTTCCTCCTCCTCTTCTCTTTCTTCTTATTCTTGTTTTTCTTCTCTTCCTTCTCCTTCTCTATCTTCTTCTTCTTTCCCTTTAACATTTCTTATAATACTGATTTGGTGGTATAAACTCCTTTAGCTTTTTTTGTCTGGGAAGCTCTTTATCTGTCCTTCAATTCTAAACAATAACCTTACTGGGTAGAGTAACCTTGGTTGTATTTCCTTGCTTTTCATTACTTTGAACATTTCTTGCTAGTCCCTTCTGGCCTGCAAACTTTTTGTTGAGAAATCAGTTGACAGTCTTTTGAGAGCTCCCCTGTAAGTAAATAACTTCTTTTAAGATTCTGTCTTTCATACAAATGATCAAGAGATATCGGAAAAGATGCTCAATTTCACTATTAGGAAAATACAAATGAAAACTATCAATACAATGAGATACCACCTCACACCTGTTAGAATGGCAGTTATCAGCAAGACAATAACAAGTGTTGGAGATGTTGTGGAGAAAAAAGAACCCTCATTCACTGCCGATGGGAATGTAATCTGCTACAGTCGCTATTCATGACAGTATGGAGGCTCCTCAAAAAATTAATAGTAGAGTTACCATATGTCCCAGCCTCCCTTATACTGGTTATGTACCCCAAAATATTTATTTGCAGAGATATGTGCACCTAAATGTTCACTGCTGCATTAAAAATGGTGGCCAAGACATGGAACTACTGAAGTGTCATTGGATAAAGTGTGATAGGTTAAAGAAGATGTAGTACATATATACAATGAACTACTACTTAGCCATAAGGAAAGATGAAATACTGCCATTTGTGATGACGTAGCTGGTTCTTGAGAATATTGTGCTAAGCCAAATAAGAAAGAAAAAGTCAAGAACCATAGGCTTTCACTCATATGTTGGATATAAAACTTAAAGCAACAAATTAACAAACAAAATCTCAGACAGATAACAGTATGGTGGTTACCAGAAGAAATGGGATGGGTTGCAGTAAAGGGTTAAGGGGTCAAATATATGGCGACAGAAGAAGATTTAACTTTGTGTGGTAGGCATACAATGCTATATACAGATGATATATTATTGAATTGTATACTTGAAACAATTTTATTAACCAATGTCACTCTAGTAAATTTAATTTAATAAAGATTTTTTGTCTAAACTTTTGCATTTTAATTATGACATGTGTTCATGTGGGCCTTTTTGGGTTCATGTTTATTTACTTCGTATTAGGGAAGTTTTAGTCATTATTTCTTTAAATAGGTTTTCAGTCTTCTTGCTGTCTTTTTTCTCCTTCTGGTACTCTTATGGTGCCAATTTTGTTACACTTGATATTGTCACAAAAGTATTTTAAACTATCTTCATTATTAAATATATTTTCTTTTTGCAGCTCTGATTTGTGTTTTCTACATTTTCTTCCAAATCACATGTTTTATCTTCTGCTTCATCTAATTTGCTATTGATTATCTCTAATGTATTACCCATTTAACTTGTATGCTTGATTTCTAACTGGTTCTTTTTTATGCTTTCTAACTTCATTTTTATGTTTTATAACTCTTTGTTACACTTTTTACTGAATTCTTCTACCCTTTTTTTTTAATTTTATTTTTTTTTATTTATTAATTTTTAGAGAGGAGAGAGAGAGAGACAGAGAGGGATAGAGAGAAGAGAGAGACAGAGAGAGAGAGAAGGGGGGAGGAGCTGGAAGCATCAACTCCCATATGTGCCTTGACCAGGCAAGCACAGGGTTTCGAACCGGTGACCTCAGCATTTCCAGGTCGATGCTTTATCCACTGCGCCACCACAGGTCAGGCCTCTTCTACCCTTTTTTAAAGTTCATTGAGCATCCTTATAACTAGAGATTTGAACTCTGGTAGATTCCAGGTCTTCATTCGTTTAGTTGTTTTTCTAGCGTGTTGTTCTTTCCTTTCATTTAATACAAGTTTCTTTGTCTCCTCCTTTTGGCTGATTCTTTGGGTTAGTTAGTTTCTGTGTATTGGGTAGAACTGCTATGTCTCCCAGTCTTGGCAGAGTGGCCTCATATAGTAGGTTTCTGTGGAGCACAGAGATGCAATCTCCTTGGTCCCTTGTGTGCATTGTGTGTGCCCTCCTGTTGTAGTTGAGCCTTTATTGGTGTTGGTACATCAGGAAGAAAGACTGACCCTTAGGCTAACTGGTTGTAAGGAATGGCTCTGACCACAATGATGGAGCTGTTGTATGGGGGGGGGGAGAATCCCACAGGGCAGGATTCTCTTTACCAGAGCTCTGATGCCTGCTGAGTCCACCTTTTGGGTATTCTCTTGAATGATTGGCGGTGCTCTGGTGTGGTCCGAAGCTGGTCATCAGGTGTGTTGGTTCTGGAACCTCTTGAGAGAGGCTCTGGTGCAGACCAAGGTTACACACTGTCTGTGCCCAGCTGGGAACCACCTGGTGTGAGCTGCAAAGTGATCTGCAGATGGTTTCCATTTGTGCTGGGCTTAGAGGCATCTGGGAGAACCTAAGCTGCAAACCATGGTCTGCTGCTACGAGTGGAAGGAGTAATGCCACTTAGGAAGAGGTACAGGGCATGCAACAGCCAGTTCCTGCTGGTTTGGGTTTGTGAACCTTTGAGAAATATTAGGGAAGTCTGGAACATTAACTAAAACAGGCTGTTTGTATGGCAAAGCCAGTGGAAGTGGTTAGGGAGGGCCCTCAAGTTGGATGAGGGGGTTGGTTTCAGGGAATCACTATTGTATGGTGAATAGTCAATGGAGTCTCAGACTTGGAGCTGGACTGCTCCTATAGGCTAGGGCAGGGGATGGCTCAGCAAAGGAACAATGATATTTGCCAGCACTTCTGTCTTGGAGAAAGCTGCCCTCTCATTCCTCTTCCTGAATCCAGACAATTCAGTCATCTTTAGGATAACTCTGGATTTTGCAAGCTGCTGCCCCAGCACTAGAGTTCAAAGCAAGTGAGTCCATCAGTGAATAAATCCATGTGGGGGTTCTTTAGCAAGACTACCTGGGTCTCCATCAGCGCTCTGTCTCACTGAGCCATAATACTTGCTTGTTTTCACAACAAAAATTATGGGTACTTCTCTTGCCTTCCTGGAACTCTGGGCTGTGAGCCTGGTGTGGGGCTAGTACCCCTCACCCCTCAGAAGGAATCTCCACAGTCAAGATATATCTCCGAGTTCTTAATGTCCACATATGAGTGTAGGGCCTGGTTATTTCACATCTTTGGCCCTCATACTAGTCTCATTGTAGCTTCCTCTGTATATCCATAGTTATAGGACTTCTGTTCAGGTGGTTCTCAGTGAGAGTTGTTCAGTAGTTTAGTTGTAATTCTGATGTGGTTGTGGGAGAAGTTGATCATAGCATTTACGTTATGCATTTTTTTCTTTTGCTCCTCTGCTTGGATAAATTCTACTGTCTGGTATTCAAATTCTCTGATCCTTTCTTCCATTTCTCTGGTCTTTGTTGAACCCATCTATGAATTTTGTAGTTCAGTTAAATTCTTTATCTCTATAATTTCTGTTTGGTACTTTCTTATATTTTCTTTTCTTTTTCTTTTTTTTTTTTTTTTTTGAAACTTTCACTTTGTTTATCTGTTGGTCTCCTAACCCTGGTAAGTATCTTTATGACCATTATTTTGAGCATCTTGTCAGGCAGAAAATCTTTTCTCAATTTCATTAAAGTGTGTTTTTGGAGTTTTAGCTTGTTCTTTAGCTGAGAATATATTCCTTTGTTACTGAATTTTCCTTTCCTCTTTCTGTTTGTTTCTGCACATTAGATAAAACAGCCACCTCTCCCAGTCTTGGAAGAATGGTTTTTATGTAGGACATGAGAATTAGTATTAAGCCTAACCTGAGCTCTTGGTTATCTCTCAAATCTTTGTGATTGCTCAAGCTGCCTTATTTATACTTAATGGCTCCTAGTACTTGATGGTGTGCTAAGACCTGTTTGGATGTGGATATTTTCTCATTCATCTGATGTGTAGGAGTCATTCACCTAGTTTCTGGGTTTCTTCCAGAGGGTCTTGCTCCAACTTAGCTGTAGATTCAGAGGGTCCATGAAACAAGGTGAGTTCAGGACCTCCTGTTTGGCCATCTTGGACCAGAACTTTAAAACTAACAACATAATAGTGTATGTATCACATAATAATAGTACATAAAACCTTGAAAATACCAATGCACTTAAATTTTATTCCTATATTTATTAATGTAATATTTTTTCTTGGTGATTTTGCAACTTTTATTATTGAACTTTTTTTTATAAATATTCCCTATATACTATAAAAGCTTCTGAAATTTAGATTTCCCTGTAACACTTTCTTAACCACATGTATGCCATTGCTCTCTATAGAAACTATTGGTCTCTCTACTCTGATACACTGTGAACTCAAGAGCAAGACCAGTTCATTTTTTTTTTTTTTAAGTGAGAGGAGGGGAGATAGAGAGAGACACTCTCACATGAGCCCTGACTGGAATTCACTGGCAACCTCCATCTGGGGCTGATGCATGAATCAATGAGCTATCCTCAGAGCCCAGGACTGACACTCCAACAACCCAATGCTTGGACCTACCAAGCTATCCTCATTACCTGGGATGATGCTTGAACTAATCAAGCCACTGGCTGTGAGAAGAGAAGAGAGAGAGAAGGGGGAGGGAAAGAGAAGCAGATGTTCGCTTCTCATGTATGCCCTAATCTTATCTAACCAGGGACTTCCACACACTGGGCCAATGCTCTATCCACTGAGCCAACTGGGCAGGCCAAGACCAGTTCATTTTTATGGTATCTAACTGAGGAAGCATTTTAGCAACTATTCTAGATAGAATAGAATAAGAGAGGCAAAAGAAGTTTATGTTGATCAAAACGTGTCAAAATTTGAAAAATAATAATATAAACATGACTTGCCAAGTACGATTTGGATCTAAGCATTTCTGTTAAAAATTAATATTGCTTCTTGAGTTTATTAAATCTTTTATTGGAGTTTCTGCCTTTTGGATTTGACCTGGAGTGTTTTATTTTTATAAAAGCATTTGTGTTCATTTTCTCTGTATTTAGTACATGAAATATCAAGGTATAGCTGTTGAAATATTATTAAATTAAAACATCTATATATAAATTTTTAGAAATTATAAGACATAAATTTTTATTCATGACATCCGAATTAGGATAAAAACAACCACTGTTAAATAAACAAAAAATATTATCCTTTTTAGGTCTTTTTATTTTTACTATACTATTCTTTTCCAACGTTTTAATATTTATATGCTACTTTACTGTTTATATGAAAAACAATAGTAGTAACCACAGCAACATCAATAAGACTAATAGTCATTTCTGAAAATTTACTCTGTGCCTGAAGTAGTTTATATATACATAAAATCTTACTTCTCATAGTATTGTCATGACAATATATTACTCCCATTTTACCAAAGATACTGAGGCTTATAAAGTGTATTTAGAATTTATTTTGAGTACTTGAATTGAAGTAAAGCTGTATTTTACAAAATTTAATAACTATTGTGTTGTACTACTTATGAAGATATAGTTTCCTATCACATCCTTTTCTGTAGGGTTTTAGAATGTGCTCTTCACTAAAAATCAAATGGCACTAAAGACTCAGCAAAGATATTGTCATCTACAGAGTGAAATTATAACCAAAATTTTAAAAATAGTCACTTATCCTAATTGATTTTTGAAATTCTATGACTACCTTTTTAGCTATACATTTACAGGTTGTGACAATTCTATTAGAAGATTCTGTGCAGGGCCTGACCTGTGGTGGCGCAGTGGGATAAAGCGTCGACCTGGAACACTGAGGTTGCCGGTTCGAAACCCTGGGCTTGCCTGGTCAAGGCACATATGGGAGTTGATGCTTCCTGCTCCTCCCCCTTCTCTCTCTCTCCCCTCTCTCTAAAAATCAATTAAAAAAAATCAATAAATAAAAAAAAAGAAGATTCTGTGCATAAGGCTGTGCCATATAATATATAATGCTGAAATTATTTATCATGGGCTACATTTATATCCTAATTGTTGAGCTTAAAAAATGTAGTAATTAAGACCAATTTTCTGAGCATTCTACTATAGCCTATTCTACTTGTCTCTGTTACACTCTAGCATAAATTATGACAAATTTTGGTATAAGGCATGGTCTTAAACATATACGTTTACACTAAGAAAATAACATGAATCATCATTTAGAATCTCAGACTGACCATGTCTTAACATTGATCTGAACATATTGACCACATTAGAAATTCACTATTCACTATCTTTCTGGGTTTTTATAAAATATTTTTTTAAAGATCTTATTTATTCATTATAGAGAGGGGAGAGAGAGAGAGAAGGGGGGAGGAGCAGGAAGCATCAACTCCCATATGTGCCTTAACCAGGCAAGCCCAGGGTTTTGAACCGGCAACCTCAGTGTTTCCAGGTTGATGCTTTATCCACTGTGCCACCACAAGTCAGGCCCCTCACCCCTGATGTTTTCTTAATTAATTTTACTATGGTGACATCAATAAATCAGGGTACATATGTTAAAAGAAAACATGTCCAGATTATCTCGTCATTCCATTATGTTGTATTCCCATCACCCAAAGTCAGATTGTCCTACGTCACCTTCTATATAGTTTTCCTCGTGCCCCTCCCCCTCCCCCTTCCCCTCTCCCTACTTCCCTCCTGCCCCCCCTCCCCCCACACCTGGTAACCACCACACTCTTATCAATGTCTTTTAGTCTCGTTTTTTATGTCCCACCTACGTATGGAATAATGCAGTTCTTGGTTTTTCTGATTTACTTATTTCACTTCGTATAATGTTATCAAGATCCCACCATTTTGTTGTAAATGATCCGATGTCATCATTTCTTATGGCTGAGTAGTATTCCATAGTGTATATGTGCCACATCTTCTTTATCCAGTCTTCTATTGAAGGGCTTTTTGGTTGTTTCCATGTCTTGGCCACTGTGAACAATGCTGCAATGAACATGGGGCTGCATGTGTCTTTACGTATCAATGTTTGTGAATTTTGGGGGTATATACCCAGTAGAGGGATTGCTGGGTCATAAGGTAGTTCTATTTTCAGTTTTTTGAGGAACCACCATAATTTCTTCCATAATGGTTGTACTACTTTACATTCCCAACAACAGTGAATGAGGGTTCCTTTTTCTCCACAGCCTCTCCAAGATTTGCTATTACCTGTCTTGTTAATAATTGCTAATCTAACAGGTGTGAGGTGGTATCTCATTGCAGTTTTGATTTGCATTTCTCTAATAACTAATGAAGATGAGCATCTTTTCATATATCTGTTGGCCATTTGTATTTCTTCCTGAGAGAAGTATCTGTTCATGTTCTCTTTCCATTTTTTTATTGGATTGTTTGTTTGTTTGTTGTTGAGTTTTATGAATTCTTTGAATATTTTGGATATTAGGCCCTTATCCGAGCTGTTGTTTGAAAATATCATTTCCCATTTATTTGGCTGTCTGTTTATTTTGTTGTCAGTTTCTCTTGCTGAGCAAAAACTTCTTAGTCTGTTGTAGTCCCATTCATTTATTTTTGCCTTCAGTTCCCTTTGGGGTCAAATCTATAAAATGCTCTTTAAAACCAAGGTCCATGAGTTTAGTACCTATGTCTTCTTCTATGTACTTTATTGTTTCAGGTCTTATATTTAGGTCTTTGATACATTTTGAATTAATTTTAGTACAAGGGGACAAACTGTAGTCAAGTTTCATTCTTTTGCATGTGGCTTTCCAGTTTTCCCAGAACTATTTGTTGAAGAGGCTTTCTTTTCTCCATTGTGTGTTGTTGGCCCCTTTATCAAAAATTATTTGACCATATATATGTGGTTTTATTTCTGGACTTTTGATTCTGTTCCATTGGTCTTAGTGTCTATTTTTCTGCCAATACCATGCTGTTTTGATTGTCGTGGCTCTATAATATAGTTTGAAGTCAAGTATTGTAATGCCCCCAGCTTCATTATTTTTTTTAGGATTGCTTTGGTTATTCAGAGATTTTTATAGTTCCATATAAATCTGATGATTTTTTTGTTCCATTCTTTTAAAAAATGTCATTGGAATTTTGATGGGAATTGCATTAAATTTGTTTATTGCTTTGGGTAATATGGTCATCTTGATTATATTTATTCTTTCTATCCAAGAACAAGGAATATTCTTCCATCTCATTGTATCTTTTTCAATTTCCCTTAACAATGGTTTATAGTTTTCATTATATAAGTCCTTTACATTCTTTGTTATGTTTATTCCTACGTATTTTATTTTTTTTGTTGCAATCCATGAAGGGGATTATTTTTTTTTTAGTTCGTTCTCAAATGTTTCATTGTTGGCACACAGAAAGACTATGGACTTTTGTATGTTAATTTTGTATCCTGCGACCTTACTGTATTGGCTTATTGTTTCTAGTAGTCTTTTTGTAGATTTTTTGTAGTTTTCAATGTATAGGATCATATCATCTACAGAAAGTGATACCTTCTTCTTTTCTAATATGGATGCCTTTTATTTCTTTGTCTTGTCTGATTGCTCTGGCTAGAACCTCTAGCACCACATTAAATAAAAAATCTTTAACAAGTGATAAATTACAGCCTGTGAGTGACTCGGCCATGAAAAGTAAAACCAAATCTTTAATTAAGAATCTACTTTTTTGCCTGACCAGGCAGTGGCTGAGTGGATAGAGCATTTGACTAGGATTCAGAGGACCCAGGTTTGAAACCCCAGGGGTGCCAGCTTGAGCACGGGCTCATCTGGTTTGAGCAAAGCTCAACAGTTTGGACCCAAGGTCACTGGCTTGAGCAAAGGGTTACATGGTCTGCTGAACGCTCATGGTCAAAGCACATATGAGAAAGCAATCAATGAACAACTAAGTTGTCACAATGAAAAACTAATGACTGATCTCTCTCTGTCCCTATATATCCCTCTCTCTGACTCTCTCTCTGTCTCTGTAAAAAATAAAAAGAATCTATTTTTGTTTTATACAGATAAATTAGAATAACTGTTTAATTATGACCAGCTTTTTAGAATCCTCATTTTGTGATGTCCATAGTACACTAAAAAAAAATCAAGTAAATTAATTGAATGAAAAGTGGCTAAAAACTTGTCTTCATCTACACTTTATCACATATATTTAATATGTTATAGTAGAATCAATCGTGAAGAATTTTTAAAAGCTAATGTCTAAGAACTCAACTGTCTCTTCCCCGACTTAGTTGAGACTAAGTTTTATACTAGGTGATGTTCTGCATTCATTCAGTTGTCATTAATTTGTATCATAAATCAATCTCTATTAAGAATAGTCACACTAGACCAAGTAACTTGGGACTGAAAAGCTCCCCAGTGGGGCCAGAGAGAGCTAGTATCTTATTTAATTCTGACCCCTTCACAACAACAAAACACTTAGAAGCATACAGCCAGTTGGTCTTTGTTTTTGTTTTAAGGTTAAATCTTCAGGACATTACCCAGTGAAAAATCAGAGAGAGGAGGTCAGGTATTAAGAAAGTAGAGGGAGAAAACAGGAGTGAAAATAATGGAGGAAGAAGGATAGAAGGAAGGGAAGAAGGACAGAAAAGGAGCAAAGGAATTCATTTGGAAGTATCGTGTCACCTGGAAATAAAAAACAGTTTTTACCAAAATATATCCCACTGGATAAATGACAGAAGGGTTTCATAAATCAGTTCCACTACTTGTTGGATGTTTGAACTGTGTTGATGCTGGCTACAAGGACTGTGTTTGAAGAGTAAAGTGGGAAGAGAACAGAATGTGAAGAGTGCTGGCTTTTAAAATTTGGAGATTTTGAAAGAGTTGAAAATGTACTTTAATTACTGAATGGAATATATGTTAATGTAAAGAAATAATTAGTTGTACCTTAAGTAAAAGACAAGAATTTAGCTTTCTTTCAGTATTGTCATTTTAAATATTCTTGACATTTATAGCAAATATATATCTGATGCTGTTGTAAACTTACTAACTTTTAGCTGATTTTTTTAAATTAAAATATCCAAAGACCATTTCTATCTCAATTATATTTCTCACAGTAATCACTTTCCATCTTTTTTCATTTGGCTAATTACAGAAAAAAATCTGTTCTTTGGAGTAAGGAACAGTCTACTGAGTTGTTTATCAGTCAAGAATAATTTTATTGTGCCTGGTAGTAAGTGCCATGTTAATTCACAAACAATTTTATCTAATGAGTAAAGGCTAAAAAGTGAATAATAATTCATATGTTATGATCATGTTTTCACTATCAGTCACAATCATTTGTACATTTAGATTATGTCTTCTCGTTTTATAATAAACATTACTGTCTTTTTATAAGCAAAATGCTCCTCAATTTTATAAGCAAATTGTATTCTTTGAAGTTTCTTTTACTGGGAAAATATTTATACAAAGTTTTTACAAAATATCTGATCAATATAGACAAAGCTTTACTGAATATAGCTGAATTTAATAAGTATTTATTAATATCAGGTTAATCATTACAGATCCTACCAAGAATTCAGAAAGTTCTGTTTCATAGAAACTGCCTTTGCATCAGAATAATGTCCTTCTGTTACTGGTGTTCTATTCCAATATATACATTCCAGTTGTCTTCTGGACACCAATGTCCACTTTGTGTGTACCTTATGATTTGTGATAAGTATTGTTCCTTCTTAAACTATAGATAATATATATATATTTTTTTACTTCTTCAATACAGGTAATGGATTAGGAATTAGGATTGTGGGTGGTAAAGAAATCCCTGGACATAGTGGAGAAATTGGAGCGTATATTGCCAAGATTCTTCCTGGGGGAAGTGCAGAACAAACAGGGAGACTGATGGAAGGTAAGAATGATTTCAAATAAATGAAAATAAATGAACTCATATTAAATATATATTAATTTAATATGCAAATTTTCTCCTTTTTTTTTACTGTCTATAAAAACCTTTTCTTATGGTTAATTGTGAAAATTTTGTATAGTAATATAAAAGAAGTTATGTCCACAACAATATTCACTTTATTTTCAATTGCATTGTCCTTTTGGCAGTTGATTTACCATATTAACATTTTGTTTAAGAAACAATAATTAGTCAAGATTTTTTACTGATTGGGGAAATATTATAAATAAGACGTACTTTGGTTGTAGAGATTAATGTTTCATAATTCCAAGAAAATCAGCCATAAAAACATCAGATCATTCAGTACATGTTAAAGTCAAGTCAGCAAATTATGGATGACCAAAAGGCCAAATCAATCTGCTTCCTGCTTCTGTAAGCACTGCTTTATTGGAGCACAGCCAGGGTTATTAATTTACACATTATATATGGGTGTTTTTCCACTACAATAACAGAACTGTATTCACTACAGAGACAGTATGGTCTACAAAGCCTAAAACGTATAGGTACCCTTTACAAAAAAAACATTGTCAACTCCTAAGCTATATACTGTCTACTTTAGATAACGTTCACTTTGTTGCATAATAAGCATTTTAAAATAATGAACTTTACAGATCAATCTAATGGCCCATAAATTTTATATTTGATCAGTTTCTTTCACTAAAATGTAGCAGCTTGATTCTCAATGTACATAATGATCATTTTCACTTGTAAATTAGATGAAGCGGTCATTTGTATTCTCCAAACTGTAGCACAGATACAGTTTGCAAGTTTTCAGTGATATTGATAATGAACATTTTTATCATAAAGTAGCCTCAGCCTATCTTTTTATTTTTACTCTAAATTAAATACTTATTTGAAAAGTGTGCTTTTTCTGTCATTTTGTAATCTAATAAAATGTTGCTTATTGCTACCTAACACTTTTAATTATGTTAAAATTAATCACTCTCATCGCTTAAATTAAATGTATTGGAACCCACTAGAAAAGTTTTTTGATAGTTTGATAGACTATTAGAATAAACAGAAATGTGAGCAAATGTTGTTCGTCAGAGTTCTGCGGAAACCAGCTTACACATCTCTTCCCTGCTTCATACTCAGTGTCGTCATGTTGCCAGCTTGAACTGACCACAGTGACAGTATTTACAACGTGGAAATTGACAAATACTATAAATCAGGCCATTTTTGGTTGTTTATGTGTTTCTTGGTTTTCAGAATACCCAGTTTACCAGGGTATCTCAAAATATGTAATTAGAAGCATACTATGAAAAAATATTCTAATAGTATTTATAAAACAGAAAATGCTAGAAGTAGCTAGATAGCTAAATGAAGGACTAGACTGTATGAATCAAGATATATCAATTATAAGCAAATCTCTGTCTGAATTGTCTGCGATTGTAATCCCTTCATTCCTAAAGCTACTCTTTTGGTGTTGCGTTTAGTTAAAATGTAGGCCTTGAGAGCCATGTTTAAGGTTGGCAATGATAAGATTGCTCTCATATAGCACATTCCAGAAATAAATGAATAAGCTAGTTTATTTTATGGTAAAATTTGCCGCAATGACTGTTCCTGATATAATTTGACAAAGACACTTAAATGACTTAAAAAAGAAAATTTCCCACATTTCTTTGTATTTGCACCATGGAAATTGGCAAGTGCTAAAAATTGATATGATTTTAAAGACAATTTTAACAAAGCATGTTGTGATGAAGTAATGCTCTTTGCACTTGGTAGCTTATGTGGCTGTTTTAAAATTTGTAAATTGAAATTGAAATAGATATGCAGTCGTCCCTCGCCATATTGTGGTTCACTTTTTGTGGTCTCACTGTATTGCAGATTTTTAGATTGTATATATCTAATTTTGTATCACAGATTCTTTGCTATATTGCGGGATTTTGTGGTATATAGGTATTTTTATATATTTATTATTTTGACTACTTTTGTGGTAAAATAAGCATATTCTAGCCTAAAAAATTGAAAACAGTATAAAAATATAAAACATATTAAAAGAATATTAAAATGAAATAAAGACTTAAAATATATAAATAATAAAACAAATATAAGGTAACTACTTTGCAGATTTTCATCTATCATGGGGGGTTCTGGAACCCAACCCCTGCAATAGATGAAGGACCTCTGTAGTACAAATTTATTCAAGAAAGAAAATTGAATCTCAGCTAAAACATTTGTGATTTTACAAATTCAAGGACTGCTACTGAAGTCTTAATCTTTTTGGAACTAGTAGTTTTGTAGTTCATTTAATTGTTTAAGTGGGAAATTATTCAAAACTATGTATATATGATTTAAGGTTTTATTCACTTTTATTTTATTAAGGGAAAGGTGGGGAGACAGAGACAGACTCCTACATGTGCCCCAACTGTGATCCATGTGACAAGCACCTACCAGGCAATGCTCTGCCCAGCTGGATTACTTCTCTGTTGCTCAGCAACTGAGCTTATTTTAGCACTTGAGGCCAAGGCCTTGGAGCTATCTTAGTGCCCAGGGTCAACTTTGCTTGAATCATTTGAGCTATGGCTGCAGGAGGGGAGAGAGAAAAGGACATAGAGAGGGGGAAGGGGGAAGAAGCAGACGGTCGCTTCTTTTGTGTGCCCTGACCAGGAATTGAACCTGGGGCTTCCACATGTTGGGTCAATGCTCTACCACTGAGCTAACTGGCCAGGGCTAAAGTTTTTATTTTTAATAATACACTATTTATTATTTTCCCCTAAGCTTTGCCAAGGTTTAAGTCATATATTTTTAGGAAAATAGGTTCTCTGATTAGTCCAATTCTTGCATAATTCATACCCAATGGTTTTTATTGGTAATTTCGAGCTCTGCTTTATTTATTCCTACAACATAGGTCTTAAATAAACCACTTGGTAGTATTTATATTAAGTTTGTGATATTATCTTGAATGTTAATATTTATATCTGATTTTGAAACATCAAATACTTTGAGGAGTAACTTCAACATGTGATATAAATCATTTACTTTCTTCCATCCATATATTCCTTGCTACCAGGCATTAACGAAGAAGGTTTATTATGTTTATGTCCAGAGATGAACTGACTAGGCCATCATGCCAAGTAACTATTCATAAGCACTTACTGTATTTACACCAACACATAAACTATTATGTGTATAGTCATATATAGTTTTATATATATATAGCTTTTACTATATCATATATACTTTTTCTATAATTATGTGTTTCATTTATATATGATATCTTTAGAATCCTCCACCTCAACCTGTACTAGATTATCAAAAAATTTCAAAGTAATATATTGGTTGAGAGACAACTCTGATTTTTATGCCCAATGTAAGAAATTTTTAGAATAACACCAATTTTTGATCATTAGAGTGTTATTCTTCAATTTTTAAAATATTTTTCATGACTGTTGACATTTAAAAATATATATATTGAGGACAATAGAGATGGTTAATTTTCCACAGTATGAGGTTCTTTTCCAAGGAAAAATGATTTATACTGTATATGAATAGACAGATAGGTGTGTTTGTGTTTATGTGATTTAATTTCTCCATCTATATAATGAGTTCCAGGTGGACATAGTGATTGATTGGATCTCTTCTAAGTATATCAATCTGCATTTACAAATATAAAAGTATATAGACTGAGACTTTGTGATTCAATAATATCTTTAAGCTGATTTAAAACATGATTTTTCCATTGGTTGACTATATGATGCATAGACTCTACTTTTTTCCCCCTCTAAACTATGAAGTGATTGTTCAGAAACAGTTATGGTCTACTGTTTTTTCTAAGTCTGGTCATTTCTCATATAAATAGGCTTTACATACTCATGGTCTAACATGTTAACATTCCTGCAATACTCAACTGCATAGACTCTGACTCTGTTATTTTTTGAAGAGCAAAAGTATTTTCCAATTTCCTTTTTGTACTCTGGATTTAAAACATACTGACCAATCATGTAGGTTTTCTGATGTTCATAAGCGAAGTACTACTCTGAAAGTACTCACTTATGTAACTAACATTAACTGGATGAGAAAAAGATCCCAAGTATACTTTCTGAGTCACTGCTCTGGTTATTTTTGAAAGAATATTTTCTTCAACTACGTTTTGAAAAATCTCTCTGAACAAGGCTATCTATCTTGTTAAATAATCTAGGACAATTTAATGTGTCTGAATACTGAAAATTAGCAATAATTTTAACTACACTCAAGAAATTAAGCTATACTCAATGAATTGGTTTTAAAATATTCCTGATGGCCCTGGCCGGTTGGCTCAGTGGTAGAGTGTTGGCCTGGCGTGCAGGAGTCCCGGGTTTGATTCCCGGCCAGGGCACACAGGAGAAGCACCCATCTGCTTCTCCCACCTCCCCCTCTCCTTCCTCTCTGTCTCTCCCGCTCCCGCAGCCGAGGCTCCATTGGAGCAAAGTTTGCCTGGGCGTGGAGGATGTCTCTGTGGCCTCTGCCTCAGGCGCTAGAATGGTTCTGATTGCGGCAGAGCGATGCCCCAGATGGGCAGAGCATCACCCCCTGGTGGGCATGCCCGGTGGATCCCGGTCGGGCGCATGCGGGAGTCTGTCTGACTGCCTCCCCGTTTCCAACTTAAGCAAAATACAAAAAATTTAAAATATATATATTAAAAAAATATTCCTGATACTACTTTGTATACCATCTCCTAAAATAAAATATGCAGTTACAGAGTGTTCCATTGATCAAAATTTCCTGAACCAATCTTTTAGTATTACCACAAGCTACAATGATTGTCTACAAGAACTCAGGCAGTGAGCTCCTTCAGGAATCCTATTCCTCCATTATCTTAAACTTTATATCCTAGGAACATCAGTAAGCAAAGAATGATCTTTTTCTCCCTATTATTCTTCCTTTTAAAGTGTAAGATCAGTCTTTGTTCTGTTGAGAAAATGAAGGCAAAACATCTGGAGAATTAAACTACAAAACTAATTAAGTTTCTAAAATGCCATGTCTTGATATTTACTTTAAGATTAAAATTTTAACAATTTTTCAACTAACAGTGTCAGGGCCATGAAATGTTCATCAGTATTGGTATTGGAATTTAAATTGGTATTTGATGTTTTCTCAATTGGGTCTTTGATTTTATTACTTCACTTTGAACTAATTTGACCATCTAAAAGTACACTCAAATATATGGATTTTGAATGTGTACTTACAGCTTACTATTTCCATTTAAATTTTTTTTCCTTAGACAAGTGGATTATAAACCTTATTTGTATTATAGGATAATTTCAAGATAAAATTTAGAATACTCAACAGTTTAAATAATGGCTTCAAAAATTAGATGCTGCTTCTGTAATAAACTTACTTGTCTCTAGACTGTTTTACCTGATGAAACTCACTGAATATCATTATAATTTTAGGAAGTTTTGAATTTATGACATGCTTTAAAAATTATACTTTCTTTAAAAACAACTCTTCATATATTCTCAGATCAAAATTCCAACCATCTCCAAATTTGTGGAGTCCACAATACAATTCTCATTATCTTTTGACAAGCACAGACCTTATTCTTTATTTGAAAAAGACCAGTCAGTTCTTGGTGTTCTATACTGTTGATAGGCACATATCTATTATATCCTTAACGCGGAATTTTTTTTTCTGCGCAGTTCTAATAAAACAAGGTTTCAAGCAATATATTTACAAATGAGTGATAAATTCATTTTAGTTACAAAAAATAGGTGCTTATTAAGATGGCACTCCTCACAGGGTTATGTAAACCGAATAAAATGATACATGTAGTCACATCTATTTGTAAAGAGCCATGGACACTTAAGATGGCATCCATACTTTGTAATATAACTTTTTATTTTTTTAAAAAAAGATGTACAAAATGGAAACTGTTCTGGACACAGATTCTTAAAATGTTGGGCTTAACTGCTTATAAATTTATATAAACTTACTCTAATCTTTTTTAGAGGGGTGTTTTTTTTCTTTGAATTTAAATTTCTATCTCAGGAGTAGGGGCAGAGAAATGGATAGTCACTGATAGAGAAAAACCCATCCAGTTGGAAAATTACATACTACTTTTCTGCGCAGTGCCAACGTGTCGGAAAGGGGTTTTTCTCTGGGCGTTCTCTAGCCCAGAACCACCCGTCATTGTGTTTGCTTGATGGTTGAGAGAGAGAGAGTGATGGGCAAAAATCACAGGAGTTTTAAATTAGAAATTAAAATCTTGATCTCAACGCAAAGTAACAAGTGACTGTGGAAGTGTTTGGTGCTTGACACATTTCTTTCTGGTTCATTTTTGCTTAAATGGTGTGTTTTTCTCCCAGTCTTATAAGTTTTTACTGAAACAACCCAGTGGTTATTTCTTCATTCCATGGTGACCAAGAGAGTCAGAGTTTGATGTTTACTAATTGATTAGAAGTGTATATGATTTTCCACTTTTATTGGACCTTGAGAATATTATGCTAAGTGAAATGTCAGCCAGGAAGAGCTAAGAACTAGATGATTTCACATGTATGTGGGATATAAAACTGAGACTCAGGGACAACAATGTGGTATTTACCAAAAGTAAGAGGGGAAGCGTTGTAAAGGATAAAGGGGGCAAAACACATGGTGACAGAAGGTGATAGGACTTGGGTGGTGAGCACCCAATGAACATACAGACCATGTATAATAGAAATGTACACTTGAAACCTATAAATCCTATTAACCAGTGATACCCCAATAAAGTTAATCATAAATAAATAATTTGTTTAAAAAGTGGATAAGATTTTTTTTATTTGAGCCTCTTCCCCAATCTGAATTGTAAGATTCACAAAGCTCTTCCACACTTTTTATCTCCTGTTGATTGGGGTGCCCAGTTCAGCATCCCATGGCTGTTGTGCCTCCCCTGGTGAAAGTGGGCAGAGGGAGCTACTTTGCATTTATGGTTTGATGTGTTCAATTTACCATTTAGTCAGGTGCTGACCTGTAATTTTTACTACAAATGTTGAGTGTGCAAAAAAAACTTATAGAGAATAATGTGGCATACAGCCATTTACCCACCATACTATGTTCAGTCTTAACTTTTTGCTGTACTTGTTTCATTTTTTAAAAAATTTTTTACTAGTTTGAGAGAGAGAAACAGAGAGAGAGAGAGAGAATGAGCAACTCATTGTTCCACTTAGCTGTGTATTCACTGATTACTTCTCCTACGTGTCCTGACCAGTGTTTGAACCTAAAACCTTAGCACACCAGGATGACACTTTATCCTCTGAGCAAAATGGTCAGGACCTTGTTTCATATTTTTAGGAGAGCTAAGTCCCTATAAATCAATAAATGCCTCCTATAATCACCTCACTTCTCCCAAACTTCTCTTAATGCCTGAGGATAAACCACCAGACTTAAAGCTACTCTTTTACTTCCTTTTCTTTATAATTTTTGTGTGTATTCATAAACTACATAAGGATTGATTTTGTTTGTATATGAAATTTTATATGAATATCTTATTGCACATAGAGTTTGCAACTTTTTTAGTTATGTAAAGTTTATAAGATTTATTCAAGTGATATGTATAGCATTAGTTCATTTATTTTAACTAAGAATAGAAAGTGGTATGTTTCAACTAGTGGTTAGTTAGGTTATATATAAGGTTTTTTTCTATTTCAAACAATGCTATAATTAATTTTTGAAGTAATCTTCTTGTGTACATGTGCAAAAGTTTCTTCTATAGGTTAAATTTCTGAGTTATAATGACTATCATGTTGGACAATATAGAGGAAAATTGTGTGGTTTCAACAATAGTTGATTTTTCCAAATTACTCTCCATAGTGGTTTATTATTTATACATCATAGGTAGTAAATAAGTATTCTTGCTTTTTGAATATATTGTGCCATGGTATCCCATTGTTGTTTTCATTTACTTTCCCTTCAGTAAATTTGAGTATGATACTATTTTATTAATCTTGTTACTCCTTGGGTATTCTTACTTATGATGTGCTGGGTTTTTGCTTATTCTTTAATTGGAGTGTTTGTATATTTTTAAATGAATTTAAGAAATATTTATATACTGTGGGCATGTATTATGGACATAAATATTTTTATTTTATTTTATTTTTTTACACGAGAAGAGGAGAAATAGAGAGACAAACTCCCACAAGGGCCCTACTGGGATGTACCGGGCAACCCCGTCTGAAGCCAATGCTCGAATCAGCCAAGCTATCTTCAGCACCTGAGGCTGACACTGAATTAGTCAAGGCACTAGCTGTAAGAGGGGAAGAGAGATAGAGAGAAGAGGGAGAGGGAGAGGGAGAGGGAGAGGGAGAGGGAGAGGGAGGGAGAAAGAAGCAGATGGTCACTTCTCATGTTAGCCTCACTAGGGATCAAACCTGGGATGCCCACATGCCAGGCTGGCACCCTATTCATGGAGCCAATGGCCTGGACCAAATATTTTTATATTGTGAACATAGGCTGTAAGTACCTTCTTCTAGTGTGTGGCTTGTATTTTTAGTTTCTGTATTTTTCACAGACATTGAAAGTTTACATAGTCAAACATCACTTTTTTCTATTAAGATTTATAAATATTCTATATTGTTTATGACATTCTCCTTGTCCTAAAGTATTTAAAATATTAATGAATTCTTTGTTCTAGTGTGCTGGCCTGTTTGTCTACCCCTATATCAATGCCACACTTTAAATAATATCTTTATACTAAGTTCTGACATATGATAGATATGTAGTACTCTAGCCCACTGGGAACTACCAGTGTCACGTGGAAAAAAACCTACTCAAGACACAAACTTATGTCAACAGGAAGAGGGGGAGGCCTGACAAGGGAGGCAAAGAAGACCTGAATTTCCTTCTCCCTTAGCTCTTATTATCAGTAGCAGAACAGAGGTAACAGGATTACAGGGGAGGGAGATTAGGTGATAAAGGGCAAGAATGATTAATGGACGTTTTGCTGACATGGAGAACGGGCTAATTTGGTCAGTACATTCCTTTTCTTCTGCTAATTAACAAGCACAAAGGAAGGGGCAATTCAGCACCTCTAGGCTAATTTTCTAAAGCCTGTTCACATGCATTCCTTTGTGTCTGCACAAAGGTCTCCCACTCACACTTTCTTGGTGTTTGCATCCAAGAGACATTCACTCAGGTCTTTTGTGGTAACTAAAGTTCCTCAGTCCAAGCATAGAGGGTTCAACGTTGGATGGGTGATTCCCTAAATGATAGGAGGTGAATTTATCATAATACTTTTCTTGGAAATTTTCTTGAGACAGTTCTTAACCTTTGATCTTGTATATCTAGAGTCGGAATGATGTTTTCAGGAAAATATCTGTTGAAGTTTGATGGTGATTGTATTGAAAATAAAGGTTAATCTGAGGGAAACAATTTTTATAGTTAGACACGTCTTTTTGAGTCCATACAGAATTCACAATGCTGGAATTTTATTCTACCTAAACTCTTAATCATTGTATTCTGAATCAATACAATAAAGTTAGAACATTAAAAAAAATGAACACATAGCATTTGTCAAATTTAATGATTTTCTATCATTGTATATCAACTTATAACAATATTATATCTAGAAAAGGCAGAATAGAAAATATAAATAAAATAAATTTTTGTTTAGGATATATAAAAAGCCAAATATAATCATTATGTACTTTTCATTGACTATAAGCTTTATTTAATCCATAGATTTCTTGAATTTATTCTCCAAATTATTTTTCTTGGTTTTGTGTATGATAACATCGTAATTGTAAATGAAATACTGGCACCATACTTTTAAAATTCAAAAATTTTATAAAAAACAATAAATCCATAAGAACTAAATGTCTTTTACCAATGAACCAAAAACAAATAGTTGTTTATATTAATAAGTTGTCCAACTGGAAATAAATTTAATAAAATACTTTGAAGTAACTTTGTTTCTCTATTATTAGTAGCAGTAGTAGTAGTGATTAAATCAAACTTGTTTGGAAAATATTTGAAAAGCTGTTAGGCACTAAGATAGAAATATAGTGTTAGGATCTGAATGTAGCTTTAAGAACCTTCTTTGCCCTGGGCAGTTGGCTCAACAGTAGAGCATTGACCTGGCATGTGGAAATCCCAGTTTCAATTCCTGGTCAGGATACACAGGAGAAGTAACCATTTCCTTCTCCCTCCCTTTGTGCGCTCTCTCTCTCTCTCTCTCTCTCTCTCTCTCTCTCTCTCTCCTTATCTCTCCCCCTCCTGTGGCCATGGTTCAATTGGTTTGAGCGCATTGGCCCTGGGCACTGAGGATGGCTCTGTGTAACCTCCACCTCAGGTGCTAAAAATAGCTCAGTTCCACACATGGCCCCAGATGGGCAGAGCATCGCCCCCAGATATGGGTTGCTGGATGGTTCCCAGTCACATGGAAGTCTGTCTCTATATCTCCCCTACTCTAAAAAACAAAACAAAAACAAAACAAAAAACCCCAAAAAGCCTTCTTAATGAATTGGTAGGGACATAGAAGAACAAAAAGTTAAAACCAGTGATATCCAGTGTTTGCTACTGGATTCAGCCAGACCTATACAGAAAGTTAGATTCTCAGAGACCACTAGGCTTGTAAAAAAATTGGTTTATCTTTGTTTTCACATATGCTGTTCTTTTTTTATTTTTATTTAGTTTATTTTTATTTTTTATTTTTTTTGTATTTTTCTGAAGTTGGAAACGGGGAGGCAGTCAGACAGACTCCCGCATGCGCCCAACTGGGATCCACCCAGCATGCCCACCAGGGGGCGATGCTCCACCCATCTGGAGCATTGCTCTGTTGCAACCAGGGTCATTCTAGCACCTGAGGTAGAGGCCATAGAGCCACCCTCAGCGCCCGGGCCAACCTTGCTCCAATGGAGCCTTGGCTGTGGGAGGGGAAGAGAGAGACAGAGAGGAAGGAGAGGGGGAGGGGTGGAGAATCATATGGGCACTTCTCCTGTGTGCCCTGGCCGGGAATTGAACCCAGGACTCTTACACACCAGGCCAACACTCTACCACTGAGCCAACTGGCCAGGGCCCATATGCTGTTCTGTGAGGAAATGTGCCTGTGTCATAAATTCTAACTCATGGATATTTTAAAATTTGTTGTGTCAATGTAGGTGAAATTGGTCCATCTAGCCAGCTCTTGTTAAAGATGAACTTGACAGGGTTTCTGGCAAGAAATCACAGGTGACTTCATGGTTGAGAATCAGTGCATTGGAGAGAAGGTGAGGTTAGCTGTTCTTAGAGTGGTGGTTTTGATGTTGCAAGTTGGCCTCTGCAGCCCCCTGTCATGAAGAAGTCTATGGTAGAAGAGCTAACTCTAGTAGTATTAGAAGACACACTCCTGTGTAGCTTAAGGGAGCATGTTGCTAGGCAAGGAAGTCTCTATTTCTGCTTATGCTTTTTTGGCATATGTTACAGATGTCATGGCAGTGCTCAAGGTTGGCGATCAAGAAACATGCCACCCAGATGAGTCAGCTTCCTTTACTTGTTCCAGGGGCATAACCAGGTATGGATTGGTAATTAGCATGAGATTTCTCAAAATTCTCACAGCTGGTGTGTTAGGTACATATGACACAAGATCATATTTTATATTGCTATGAAGATTTTCTAATAAATATTTAGGGAGATATCTTCTGGGGGGAAAAATTATAACATTTGGTACCTAGACTGGTAGGTTGTAGTACGTTATTTTTAGGATGCAGTGATCATGATTAGCAGCTATGTTGCCAAGACAAAGAAAATTGTTCCTCTTCTTTATTGATCTATTTTCAAATTTATCATAAAAAATTATGTTTGAGATTCTGATAGGCACATCAAGAAAACTAAGTAATTGAACTGATTTACACATTCTTAGTATATATAATACTCTAAGCTTTAATTTGGTTGCTTTTATAAAATAAGGGTGACATACCTTGAATTATTATTGTCTGTTCAAGTGATACTTCTTCTGTATATTACTGGGTTTTGAAAATCAATAAGCCATAGAATTAGCTACATTTTGTATGTGTGTGAACTTGGAGTGGTTAATTTTGAGGCAAGGATGCTGAATATTCTATTTAATATCCATATCAAATCTCTAGTTTCCAGTGATTTAGCATCTCTGATATATAGAGAAAATATTATTAGAGTCAGAAAAAATCAATAACAAATTTAAGTTCAGCTCCGGTACCTACTGTCTAGATAATTTGTTTAGCTTTTGGTATCAAGGTGTTCTCTTTGGAAAATTGAGATAATAATAGTCTTTGCATAATTGTTATCAGACTTAGGAAAAATGTTTCAGAAATGTGTAGTATAGGCTATCATAGTGTTTCATGGAAATGTTGAAAAGACTGTGCTTACCTTCACTTTGGAGATATTTGATGTTATGAAGAGCATTTGCTGTGCTAAACTTGAATTCTTTGAATTCTATTTCCCCCATATCTGTAATTGTTGGATAACTGACCATGTTCATGTCTAAGCTCTGAACTACAGACACATAGCTTATTCATAATGGAAAACGTACCAAACACAGGATCAGAAGAAATTAATGCCATTTTCATGTCTTTAAGCAAGTTTCTTATGTTCTTTGAGTCTCCTTTTATGTCATCTGTACAGAGATTTCCACTGGTCTCACCTTTCTCCCAGTGTTGACAGTGAATGTGAATGACGCTGGCATGTTTTGTGTGCTTTGCTAACTATACAGTGCTAGCATAGCTATAGAAGCTATTTTGAGGATAGATATTGTCATAGATGACTATTAATTTTATAAATTCATGCTTTCTGTAAAAAGAATCTTGAAATACTAGAAGTATTTACTAAATTGGTATATTATTTTAAATATCATACCTGAACAAATTAAAATACATTAAAATGCCTGTAGCAATTAACCCATTTCTCATGTAACCATATCACCTCCTAACTGTAAGACCATAATTTTGGCTACTCTTTCAAAAGGCTTCTAAAATTTTTTTTTCTTATCAACAATATATGAATCAGTAAACCTCGTGCTTTGATTAATATCTATGAGCATGCATACAAATGAATATCTGTCTATGTAATTTTCACAGTCTATTAGTCACTGAAAATATATCCTGTTAGTGAACAGAAGCACGGCATAGGTGTCAGATGTCTGGCTCCCAGTGTCTGGACCAGTCTTTCTCATCAATACCTTCTGTGTGTGACCTTGGAAAAATCACAGAAACTCACTGGACTTCACCTTTAACTTAAGTGTTAAATGGACGGGATCCTGCACAAGACCCATCTCTAATGCATATTCAGGAGGCCCTTCACCCAATGGAGTTGTGGGAAGAGGCTGAACCCTGAGAAGAAACATATAGTTAATGTCTGGAAGGGCCGAAGTGAGAGAGTATATGTGAACCATAATAAGCTGGGCATGTCACATGATGGAAATCTGTTCACTAGAATTAAGAATATGAAGTTAATTCTATGGCATAAAAGAAGAAATAAGATCAGAATGGATAGATCATGGCACAAATAAAACTTAAGTCTCAGGTCTCTTTCATCAATTATACTGATCCCTTACAAGGCTCCAGGAAGTTCGAAGAAAAAGGTGATATTTGCGGTGCTTGCCAGATTTTTAACATTTGTAATTTGTTGTGATTTTCTTTGTCCTTTAAACTCATATTAACTTGAATCTTATTTTGCATTCATAATTTTAGGTTTTGTGTTACAATTGCATATGCTTTGGGCCTTACAAAACTTGAACTCATCCCTGTATTAGACAGTCCTTATTAGGAAGAGCTGTTGAGGTCCTCCCGCAGAGCTGAGAAGCTCCTGCGCTGCGTACAGTAGTAACACCCTGGCCTGGAAAGGCGGATGGGAGGGACAAGCACGCAGTGCAGAAAGAAGGCTGTTATGTAGAGGTGAGAGTATAAGAATACTGAAAGTAGTACAGAATGCAAATGGACCAAGAAAATTATTCAGTAACTCCTCTGTGCCAGCATATCCTAGAACAAGGGTCCCCAAACTACGGCCTGCGGGCCGCATGTGGCCCCCTGAGGCCATTTATCTGGCCCCCACCACACTTCCAGAAGGGGCACCACTTTCATTGGTGGTCAGTGAGAGGAGCATAGTTCCCATTAAAATACTGGCCAGTTTGTTGATTTAAATTTACTTGTTCTTTATTTTAAATATTGTATTTGTTCCCGATTTGTGTTTTTATTTTAAAATAAGATATGTGCAGTATGCATAGGGATTTGTTCATAGTTTTTTTTATAGTCTGGCCCTCCAACGATCTGAGGGAAAGTGAACTGGCCCCCTGTGTAAAAAGTTTGGGGACCCCTGTCCTAGAATGATATAGAATGAAGGAGTCTGTCTTGCTTTCAAGGTGCCTGCAGCCTATAAATGCAGAGGATAGAAGGTGTTCTTTGGGGAAGAGAAGTTTGATCAGGGTTTAAATGAGTGAAGTATAAAATAAACCTGAAGATCTAGGAGAATACCTTGAAGGAAAGAAAGCCCTTTTCAATGACTTTTCTTTCTTTTTTTCTTTTTTCCTAGCTATGTCTGCTTTATTTTAGTTTCAGTGAGAGAAATATAGAAATGCAGACTACATTGCTTGGTTCTGTGTATCTAAGAACCAGAAACATAGCGAGTGGTACTTACACATATACCTCTTCCCAGGCCAGAGATTCCAAGTAACTTTCAGGCAATTGCTAAACACTCCCCAGGACAACAAACTGTGCAGGACTAAACTAGCTCCTTCCAGACTTTCATTTATTCCATTTGCTAATTTTTAAGATAGTTGAGCATAGTTATGGAGTACTGCTCTGTTCCCAATATCATGCTGAGTGCTGAAGCAGAGAGAACATTCTGTGGAAAAGCAGGTTTTCCCTTCAGCACTCAGCAAATTCAGATTAAAGGCTTTCCTTACATACATAAAGTCACACTGAGAGTGTGAAAGAAAGTAAGATTTATTTTTTATTTTCTCTTAGTCTAGTTTTATTATCTTTTACTCTCTACTCTTTCCTAGAGCCCTATTACTGTCAGTTATACACACTTCAGTTTGCTGGGTGCTATCCCAGATCCATTCTTTCAGTAATTTTCTAGTATGTGCTATATGGAGCAATCTCTCCAGACCCTGTGGGGACAGAGGACATAAATGAAGAAAGTATGGTCGTTCCTCAAAAAACTGAAAATAGAACTACCTTATGACCCAGCAATCTCTCTACTGGGTATATACCCCCAAAATTCACAAACATTGATACATAAAAACACATGCAGCCCCATGTTCATTGCAGCATTGTTCACAGTGGCCAAGACATGGAAACAACCTAAAAGCCCTTCAATAGATGACTGGATAAAGAAGATGTGGCACATATACACTATGGAATACTACTCAGCCATAAGAAATGATGACATCGGATCATTTACAACAAAATAGTGGGATCTTGATAACATTATACAGAGTGAAATAAGTAAATCAGAAAAAAACAAGAACTGCATTATTCCATACATAGGTGGGACATAAAAACGAGACTAAGAGACATGGACAAGAGTGTGGTGGTTGGGGGGGGGGAGGGGGAGGGGCACAAAGAAAACTAGATAGAAGGTGACGGAGGACAATCTGACTTTGGGTGATGGGTATGCAACATAACTGAATGTCAAGATAACCTGGACATGTTTTCTTTGGACATATGTACCCTGATTTATTGATGTCACCCCATTAAAATTAATAAAAATTTAAAGAAAAAAAAAGAAAATAGCATGGACCATATATTCTAGTAGGTGAGGCTTAAAAGAACCGCTATTTATAAATATCATATATTAAATGGTAATACATGTTAGGGTGACAAATATGTTTAATGAGGAGGGTTGGACACAGCACAGAGGGTGGGGTTTTACAAGTGGTACTCAAGAAAGGCCTCACTGAGAAGGCAACATTGAGTAAAGTCCCCAAGGAAATGAAGGAGTGAGCCAGTCATTATCTGTTTTAAAAGCAGAAGAATGAAAAGCGCCAAGGTCTAGAGAAAGCACATGCCTAGTGTGTGCAAGGAACAAGACAGCCAAGGAGGCCAGAGTGGCCGGAACTGAGCGAGCGTGCGAGGACAGGACAGCAGGAGTGCTGGCCGGAGCAGTGACAGGCGGGTGTCAGGACATTGCAGGACATTGCAGGGACTCCCGCTTCTACTAATGTGAGATGAGAAGCCATTGGGCCGACACAAGCTGAGGGACGTTTGAATAGGATCACTCTGCTGTAATCAGAATAGTGTGGAGGAATAAAAGGTGGAAAGAGAGCTGTTAACAAGCTATAAAATAACCCAGGGATGAGGTGTGGCTGTTCAGAACAAAGTGAGAACTGGTGATGTGGGGATAAATGATTATATTATATATATATATTTTTTTGAGGACCTCATTTATATATATATATATTATAATATATAATATATATATATAATTTGATACATATATTTTAAATTTTAGGTCAGTGGAAATGACCTCAATATTTTCATTCATTTGTTCCTATACATAATATTCAAATTTGTTAAGTCAAAAGGCACTCCACCATTTAAAAATATACAAAACTTAAATCCCTATATAACCCCCCAAAATTACAGAGTGAAACATGCAAGAGACTTACACTTACTTTCTGAAAGTGGGAGTGACAAAGGGGAAAAAAGGTATATACCTACTATCAACTGCAGAATGTTATTGAAATAACAAGTTGATTAATCCTTTCCTTTGATTTATGCACTAAACCTTTCCTTTCATATCTTATATTATCAAATGAATTTAGTTCAAGTTCATTGTGACCTATCAGGCCCTTTGTAGTGTACACCAGCTCATTCTGTTCATCTTCATCCATTCCCACTCCTATTTCTTAGTTCTCTGCCCATGAGGCTGTTTGGACTTCTCTCTTACAGGGAAATTGGGATCTTATTTGCCTTATGTGAGCATTTGTTCATGATGGTCCTACTCCTTGGTAGGAGAAATCATGTTAGAAATCATAACTGATATAATATGGAACTAAATATATTGTAGACTTGATGTGGTTAGTTTAACAATTAAATACATTTATTTATACTGATTATATACTTATATACTTAAATCTAAGGTATTACTTACAAGAGTAGACAATTTTATAATTAGATAGTCTGTGTATCTTAAATATAATAGAAGCTATTAATATGCCAATGTTCCTGAACTTAAATGAGGAACCAAGATATATAGCTTTTTGAACTACCACCAATATAATTTCTAAAGCTGAGGTGTCAGATCTGAAGAAAAAAAATAGGATAGTTACACTTACCCTACCTATTTTACTGGATTGCTGAAAAGATAAAATGAGAAAAAGTGTAATACCAGATAACTTTTTTAAAAAAAGTCTTATATTGGTGTTATTAACACAAGTTAAATGGGTTTAATTTATTCCTTTTAATTAAAAGAACTTCTCACAATCAGATGAAATACATATGAAAGTCCTTTAATATTCATCTAGAATATACTGCTATTTTTATGGTCATAACAGTGTTGCTTATCGGGTAGGGGAAATAATTTCCCGACATGAATGTTAGAGAACTGAAGGGGAAATGATTCTATAGCAATTGGTAGATACTGCTCTTAACTGTTTTTTTCTTAGACAGTTCTGATTTTTTCAATAGAAAAATCAATTATTGTAGTATGTTATATGCACTATAATATATTTATTGAAATTAAATTCTGTTACTTAAAAGTGAGAATTTTTAAATGAAATTCTATTATCAATTGATATTTATTATTTATTGAATACCAAGTCAAAGTAAATTATTTGCTAATTCTTCCTTATGATGTAAGAAAATAGAATATTGGCACTTTTGTGAAGTAACAACACATAATTCATTTTATTTTAAAGATATTGTTTCATAATAAATTTTATAACTTCTCTCAGAATGATAAAATGGTTATTGACTTTTTAAAAATGACATCCCTGTCTTATTTATACTAGTTGACTCTTCAGATAATGAATTCATCATTAGTTTACCCTTTTAACACTGATTAAACCATCTATAATAATTATAAAGTGTCTCTGACTCAAAAATAATCAAAATTTAAAAACAACTTTTTATGCACAACAATTGACCAAGTTGTAATATTCCTAGTGATGACCTCTTGGGTTCTGCTAAAAAAAAAATACCCTCATTTTTGTCAAAATAAACATTTCATTTTCTTATATGAATATATTTGAATTTTACTTTTGCTCTTAATTTTGATTGGGATATTTTATAACTTTTCAGAAATATAATTTCTCTTTTGTCTGATTTTAAACATGATTTAATGGTACACATCAGTAATCAAGGCAAAGTTCTGCACATTTTTTATTGTCATTTAATCTTATGAAATGGATTTATATTGTCCCATATATGCTCAGTGGAATGATGATGATGATTTTGCCATTAATGCAGATAGCTGCCATATTTATTAGGTAACGATTTTCCTAGTATTAAAGTGATAATATTTTAGGTTAAAGTTTATGGTCTATGTAGTGGAATCCATTTAAATAACATTAAAAAGGAAAAGTACGGAATGCATGAATATCAAAAAAGGTTAAGAACATAAAGTTAAAACTGCTAAAGATTCACTAGGGATACTTAAAAGCAGAGGAGGCAACAGTCAAGGCAAACATTTTGCATGCACAGTTGTGTCATTATACTAGCTTCCTGTGCCCATTCAATTGAATATAAATCTCTAATATAATCATGTAAGCATTATTAGATTAGTCTGTTAGCTGCTCGTGGTATTCTTCAGATTTGATGGTATTAATCAGTTAATATCATTTATTAGAAAGTCAATAGAAAACATTTATTCTGGGTATTTTAACAAAATTGGGAAATTTTTAAACAAGAAAAGCATAAATTTGCGAACTGCGATCTACTTTGAATGAGATGATTATATTACATACCTATCATTAGATAATGTCATTTTCTTAAGATAAAAAACACTTTATCTGCCCATCCTCCTTCTCCTTCTCATTCAGCACATTCTGTTTTAGTCTGTTTCAAATAACATATCTGATTCTAAACAACATAAACTATAGCCATAGAGTGACTTTGACATTTCTACTAATCCTTTCAGGATTTTTGGATGAAAATACTATATAGATTATTTTAGTGATCATAATGATTACAAACATAACCTTACATAATAATCTTTCTCAAGTTTAATGACAAATCATGGCTAATTATATTTACCTTAACTGTTCAAAAAAAACACATGAATTTGCAAGAGCCATACTAGAAAGCCAAAAATACATTACTTTTCTTTTTTTTTTCTTGTAACTCGAAGGCAATCAGTTCCAATCTCCCCTTCATGTACTGGTGAGAAATGGAATCATTCCTTATTTGATGTTTCTGGGGAAGTTCCCAGTGAGGGTCTTACGTGTCCTGGAACTCTGGGGGCTGGGCTCTGCATTGATCCACGCACTAAGGGAGCGCTGTCTGAGCCAGCACAGTTCTTGAGAGTGGGTGGCTCTCTTAACTATGACCAAGTTTTTTGAGAACAGTTCTGCTGAGGATGAAAGCCACAGAATCTAGTGTCAACTTTTCTAATGTCTCCACACCACTTTTTTTTGCAATCTCCTAACACCATGTTTGGGGATATCACTTCCCTACAACTGATGCTTCACCTCCTATTCCTTTCATTCATCCTATTTTCTTTCCTTTTCTTTACTTTTTTTCCATTGTAATTAGTACTCTTAACATGAGCTCTGAAAATCTTCACAGATTTTTTAGTGTACAGTGCCATGTTATTTATAGACACAAACTTGTTTATCAGATAAATAAAACTTAGTTGTCTTGCATACTTAAATTTTGTACAAATTTATTAGAAACTATGACCCCCTCCTCCATCCCTGGAACCATTTTTCTATTCTTTACTTCTGATTTTGACTATTCTAGATGCCTCCGATAAATGGAATCATGCAATCAATATTTGGCCTTCTGTTAATGGATTATTTTACTTAGCATAATATCTTCAAGGTTCATTCGTGTAGTTTTATATTACAAGATTGCGTCCTTTTTAAAAGCTTAATAATATTACATTGTATGTATAAACTACATTTGCTTTATCTATTTACCTGTCAATGGATAGTTAGGTGACTTCTACATTTTGTCTGTTGTGTATAGCACTGTAATGAACATGAGAGTGCTACTATCTCCTCAAGTTCCTGATTTTAATTTTTTGAGGAGATCAATACCCAGAAATGGGATTTCTCGATCCTGTGGTACTTCTATTTTTATTTCTAAGAACCTTCATGCTCTTTTTTACAGTGGATGCACCGTTAATGCATTGAACAGAGTATAGAAGTTCCAACTTCTGCAACTCCTCACCAACACCTATTATATTTTGTGTTTTTGACAGCAGTCGTGCTAACAGGTGTGAGATGATATATCATGTGATTTAGATTTGCATTGCCCTGATCATTTGTGGCACTGAACAATCCTTCTACATTATTTTATCTTCCAGCAGGGCTCAGCTTAATTTCCCTTCAACGTGCCTATAGAAATGTGATCCTGACTTCCTTTCTGCTAAATAGTAGATTTAACCATTTATGTATATACTATCTTCCAGGAATTATTTTTCAGTCAGAATAAAAAATTTTCTGAAGTTTGAATATGCTTACATTGAAATCAATTAAATGATAAAATACTATTTTCATGAGCTTCCATGTAGTATGATCATTTTCAACAAGTTTTTGCATGCATTTTAAAATAGTTTATAGAGAAATTAACATTTTTCAAAAATACTGTCTGAAGTCACATGATACTTAATTCTCACAACTACTAAACGTCTTATGAATTCATAAGGAGTTACTTGTATATCACTTGGTTATTTTAGTGTAGTTTTTGTTGGACTCGTAGTAATTTGGAGAAGCATTGCAAAGGGGTGGTGTTTTAAATGACTGTGTTCAAGTAGTCACATTCCTTGTCGTGTCTGATACACACCACTGGAGCCGAGGAAAGGATAAAAGAACTGGAAATGCCGTTGGAACTATGGTACTGCACCAACCTGATGGGAAACTGAGTGATGGAAAAGTTAGCCGTGTGGCGGGGACGGAGCAGGTCCTATAGTTCATGATCACAGGGCTAACAGGCGAAACCCTATTTGTCTGCATACTTCTTCAGCAGTGTTATTAGTCTAAATAATTTTACTTTTTTATGACTAGAAGCATTTTTTCATTTCACTGGATAAATATGTTTTATAATTTGCCCCATGATTTTAAGATGTTTAAAATCAACTAGTAAATCCAATGAAGTAGCCTGAAGATATGCAGCTATTTCTTTTCATAGAATCCACAGCTGCAGAGAAATGACAGTGCGGTTTCCTGGACTGGAACACCATGCGTTTGTTTCCACTCAGCCGTCTGTTCATCAGAATACGCTGGCTCCTGACTAAAAGGGGAACAGTGTCTTTCAGTGTGTTTTCCCTCTCTCTGTCCTACATTTTTCTCTAGTGGAATCACCACTGTCTTTTATGTAATTTTCTTATTTTATGTGAACAACAGCCTGGGATTGTTGAAATAAACCTAAGGCCCATCTGAAGATAAAGTTTTCTTGGAGTAAGTTATGGAAAAACTGTTTTGTTTGTGCTATTGTGGGCATTTTTATGGACTTCTTTTGCCATTTCACTATAGTAAAAGCATTTTCCTTGCTTGCAACTGGTAACATGCTTTTCAATGTATATCAAAATCATTAAAACTTTTAAAGACTCAATCATGCCATGTTTACAGTTTCCTATTGAAACCAGTGTTGTGTGGTGGGTAATTCTGCATAGGCATCTATGAAGGTCACTGGAAATATAATTTTTATCAGGCATTTATTTTCTTTAATTATAGCCTAGTATGACATACACAGATTTTTTCATCAGGTAAAGCTGGTAGCATTCACCAATATTTGGGCACTATTACTTTGGATGGTCTTACCTAATTTTTATCCAGCTTACGTAGCCACATGTTAAAACCATCTAATTTGTGCCAAATATTTGTCCCTAAATTATTTTGACGGCTCATATAAAATGGACCAGAGAAACCAAATATAAAATGTTGAAATATTAAATGTTACTATTTTTTTGTATAAAAATTATTTTCTTAGATAGAGAAGAAACATGAAAACCTTGTAGCCAGAACATAATTTACAGGACCCAGTGCCAAATGAAATTGTAAAGCCCTTTGTTCAAACATTATTAAGAATTTCAGGTTGGCAACAGCAAAGCATTAAACCAAACATAGGACCTTCTGAGCAAAGGGTCTTGTACTACTTACTACACAGACTTCACACATCCATGAAGCTGCCCTCTCTGTAGCATTTCCGCTTTTTCTGCTTTAGAATGTCTTGCATGCAGTGAAGAAAGACACATGAAAATTGGTTTATCTGAGCTAAGTTGAAGGTATAACAGTTTCTTAAGGAGAGCTTCACAACAAAATCTAATGATTTTCTCCTATTTCACAATAGAATATGGAAGTTCACACTCACACTCTCGAGTTGCTTGTTCCCCATGAACAAGTTATCTTGGTGGTTGTAATTATATTTATCTGACACAAAGTTAGTGTAAGCAGTATGCATTCAATAATGTGTCCTTCGTAGTAGTGTGAACAAAGTGCATGTGTTTGGTAATACGGAATAGACTTTCAAAAGCAACAGTTTGCATGTTTTACTAGAACAGTTTATGTGTTCAGGTAAGTTGGTGAAATCAAACGTGGCTTTGGTATTAATGTTCCGGAGCACTTTGCCCTTGTGTTCTCTGAAATGGTGTGCTGAGTTGGTTTGTAATGGAAAGCAGTGTTCCTGTGCCCTCTGGACCCAGACTGGAAATAGCACACATTTTTTATGTTATACTTGACTTTGTCTTTTTAGGGATGCAAGTATTGGAATGGAATGGAATTCCTTTAACTTCTAAAACTTATGAAGAAGTACAGAGTATCATTAGTCAGCAAAGTGGGGAAGCAGAAATATGTGTAAGACTGTGAGTTTTTCCCCATCTTTTTGTTTCCATTTTTTGGCTATTCATGGCTCTTTTAATTTAAAATTGTTAAGGTGGAACCTTTGCCAGTCAGCAAGATTTCCTGTAATTAGAAAATAAAGTGAATACAAGTTATATAGATTTTTCGTGTTCAGAACCCAAGTCTAAAGCATAGAATTCAGATAATTTTGTCTCTGATTAATGTCAGTAGCTCTTCCCTTTCATGCTTTTATTGAAACATGCTTCATTTAAGTGAAAGTCTAAACCCATTTAGATTTCATGGATGTGTATATTATTTCAAAATAAACTGACATTTAATCCATAAAGTTTTCACCTTAAATAATCATTTTTATGAGCTGACTTTTAACAGCATTGCGAATATATATTTGGTTAGAAGGGTGAGCATGCTTTGTAATTGCTTTATATCATTAACCACTTCTCATTTACCTACTGAAAAAAATATTCAGGGCAGGTGGGGAAGGGCCTTTTGTCTCAAGCTTCCTCAATTTCCTTCTTAATCTTTTGTATTAATTTTTAGGGACCTCAATATGCTATCAGATTCTGAAAATCCCCAGCACCTGGAACTTCATGAACCACCAAAACCTGGTAGGTGAAAGCAAGGCGCTTTCACTGGGAGTAAAAGTGTAGATGCAGAAGGACAGATGCTGTTCTACTTACAGTGGGAGTATGCCCCAATAAACTCATCCTAAGTTGGAAATATCATTAAGTCAAAAATGCATTTAATATACCTAACTTACCAAACATCATAGCTCAAACTGGCCTACCTTAAATGTGCTAAGAATATTTATATGAGCCTACAGTTGGACAAAATCATCTAAAAAACCTATATTATAATAAATTGTCAAATATTACATGCAATTTATTATGCATATCACTTTTGCACCATTGTAAAGTTGAAAAACCATTAGGTCAAACTGTTGTAAGTTAGGAACCATCTGCATTTAGTGAGGCAGATATAGCTATAGATAGATATAGGCAAAAATAAAGCTATATTGATAGATGTTTATATATTTATGTAGTTGTAAACAAAATCATTGCTACATTTTTAGCATTCTATGGAAGCACAGATTTGCATGTTAGACCCATTGAAAAAATCTATATGAAATTCTTGCTGTGAGTTCACACTTTTAAATCATTAAAAATGAATTCATGCCATCAAAGTAATCCATGGAGCCATTTATTTTTGGTCTTATATAATTTTTAGATATTACTTGATTCTTTTACCATAACTGGGTTTTAGAATACTCATTCCTGAACTTTTTGATTGCCTTTTTATAATAAATGAAAACATCTAATTACATCACTACACAATGAAGAGATTTAACTCTTTCTTAGCTAACAAATATAGGTTATAAATTTGGATCAATGTAAGAATAAAAATATTACTTATTCCTTGGTTTAACAAATATATATTAAGCACTCTGTGCTGTAATTGGCATTCTGAGAGTCTGGGTTACTACACTAAGTAGAACAGACTTTCACATATCCATAAATGTAAGTATACTGTTTGAAATTTCCTCCTTAGAGAAAAAAATATTTAAGATTTAGAGAAAGATAAATAGCTAGTTGTACAAAATAGAATATTATATCTTCATGCAATTCACTATGTGAAACATTAAAAACAGGTCCTGGCTGGTTGGCTCAGTGTTAGAGTATCAGCCTGGCGTGCAGAAGTCCCGGGTTCGATTTCCAGCCAGGGCACACAGGAGAAGCGCCCATCTGCTTCTCCACCCTTCCCCCCTCCTTCCTCTCTGTCTCTCTCTCCCCCTCCTGCAGCCAAGGCTCCACTGAAGCAACAGTGGTCGGGCACTGAGGATGGCTCAGGCACTAGAATGTCTCAGGTTGCAATGGAGCAATGCCCCAGATGGGCATTCCTGGTGGATCCTGGTTGGGTGCATGTGGAAGTCTGTCTCTCTGCCTCCCCGTTTCTCACTTCAGAAAAATACAAAAAAAACCCCCAAAAAAACATTGAAAACATTTTTCTGAAGACATAATAAGAACCTCAATTTCCCTCGTTAACTCAATTCCTTTTTTTTGAGCTTTCTAGACTTTTTTTAGAAATAGATACATAAAGGTACAATAATGTTTATTTTTTAATTTATTGTGTAAATAATATTTTGACTGCCATCTAGAACTTAAGTAAGTTCAATGGTATTAATTACCTATCAATTAAGGAAGGTGTGAAGCTGTTTCATTTTGTTGCAGTGGACAAAGCAAGGTCTCCAGGCGTTGACCCGAAGCAGTTGGCGGCGGAGCTCCAGAAGGTTTCGCTACAGCAGTCACCGCTGGTTCTGTCCTCTGTCGTCGAGAAAGGGTCTCACGTTCACTCGGGTCCTACGTCAGCAGGATCCAGTTCCGTTCCCAGCCCTGGGCAGCCAGGGTCACCCGCAGTGAGCAAGAAGAAGCACAGCAGCAGCAAGGTGAGAAGTGCTCCATGCCACCTCTGACTGACTTTCCGTTCCTTGTGTATAACAGACTAGGAAACAGTATCATTCCTGCAGTGTTCTTAGGATTTCTCATTTCCTAATTATATATTGCAGCAAAACCAACCAGTTTGCCATTCAGACTATATAATTGATTCAAGATGTATCAAGATAACGTACATCTACATCTCATACAGTATTTTAACAGTTATTATGAGGAACTTGAAAATGTGTCTGATGCTTATTATATATTTCCTGGTTGTTTTTTCTTTGATTCTGTATAAATCTGAGCCAATCTGCATTACATCTCCTGGCTTTGCATCTTTTTAGAAACTCAAGATATATATTACATTAGATTTTGTAACTTAAAGGTAAAACAAACACAGATGAAGAGAATTTAGGATAAAAAGAAAGAAGGAAAAAGCAAAAAAAAAAAAATAGGTGTTCAATTTTATCCTTAATTCCATACTAATAAATTTGCTCTTGATGCAAATCTTTATTTGAAACAAATGTATCTAACATTATTATTTCAAAGTTACTGAGGAATTAAAAGGAAACATAGACCGAATTGTTTAACCTTATAAAATTAGATGAAAATATAGTTTGTAATTTTCCCTCAGATTTGCTTGTTAATGGAGAAACTCTCCTCATGGTCAGTAAATATATTAGAAAAAACATTTTATTAAACATACATAAAGGTTTTCTTTATGTGGTGAGATGTATGTGAATGATAGGCTATCCTTGGTTAAATTGACTATACTTCCAGAAAAAAGGTTTCTTTTACTAAGTATGAAAACATAGCAGACAATTCCCGGCCAGGGCACACAGGAGAAGCGCCCATCTGCTTCTCCACCCTTCCACCCTTCCCCCTCTCCTTCCTCTCTCGCTCTTTCTTCCCCTCCCGCAGCCAAGGCTCCATTGGAGCAAAGTTTGCCCGGGCGCTGAGGATGGCTCCATGGCCTCTGCCTCAGGCACCAGAATGGCTCTGGTTGCAGCCGAGCAACACCCCAGATGGACAGAGCATCGCCCCCTGGTGGGCATGCCGGGTGGATCCCAGTCAGGCACATGCAGGAGTCTATCTGCCTTCCCACTTCTAACTTTGGAAAAATACAAAAAAAAAAAAAAAAAAAGGAAAACATAGCAGATACAACCAAAACTCTTTTATTTAGAAGCCAACAAGAAAGGTAGAATGATTTTAATCATTGCATCAAAAATGATTTATCCCAACCTAAATATAGGAAGGCATTATGATGACTAAGGCTTTATGAAAACTAATTAAAAAATAGTTAAACTCAATTTCAAAATAAATTTTAAAACAATTATATTTTATAACATGCAATTTTGTTTTAATTATGAAGGGCTGCCTCATGGAGGCTTTATGTCTCTTGATTTAGACTGATACTTCTTTTCTCAACATCTCCATGTAGCAGATAATTTCTCTCTCGATATTTCCATGTAGAAAATCTAAAGACATGAGGAACTGTCAGCAAAGTTTCCAAGGCACATTATAGTTCTACAAGTCTGTCATTCTGATATTTTTTATTTTAGAAATTGCCATCACCATCCTCTCAAGAAATTAAGTAAAAATTTCAGAGCATCATTGCTTCTTTTCTCTTCATTCATTGTTTAATCAGTTCCTGAATTTTAATCCCAAGATTTCTAATTTTCTAATAAGTCTCTAGTAACTTTCTAATAACTTTCTATTTTCCCTGAACTCACCAGTTTCCTTTAGCAAAGCATTTTTTTAAAAAGAAATCAACATTATGGCATTTATTATTGGTAATTCCATTCACTAACCTCTCTTCCTTCCTCTTTATCCTCCAACTAACCAATCTGTGATACAGTGATCTAAGTGGATCACTGGCCTGTTTAGAAGGTATCCTTGCTACCTGAAATGTTGGCTTCACCTCTGCCTAGGATCCTATCCTGCTCATTCTTAAAGGGCCTGGTCAAAGGTTTTCACTGGGAGATTATTACAGTAAGCATAATGCTGAAAGATCTCTACAGATCTTTATCCTTCCTTCTAAGTACTCTATTAATTTGGGTTTTCAACTCATTCCCCAGACATTTTTGGATATCATTTCAGTATCAGGAGTTGTATTTAGTACCCAAGATACAAAGATGGATCAAATCTTGTACTTGTGTACTTTGTAGACCAGTGGTTCCTGAAGTGTGCTCCTAGTCTACCAGCAGCAGCATCATCTAGGAACTGTTAAAAATGCAAATTCTGGATCCCACCCCTAGGCCTTCTGAATCAGAAACTCTGAGGATTAGACCAAGCAAGGTTCCATCTTTCATTAAGTTCCCTAGTGAGTGTGAATCACTCTGATGTTTGAGAAGTGCTGATCTAATTACACATGAAGAATGTTATATAAACAAATTAAGAGAATTACAGTTTTAAATTTTTTTGTGTTTTTATTAGGTATGAGACTAAATAGTAAATTAAAAATATTCATATAGGCCCTTGCTGTGTGTGGCTCAGCGGATAGAACATCGGCATGGTGTATGGACATCCTGGGCTCAATGCCCAGGCAGGGCACACCAGAAAAGTGACCGTTTGCTTCTTCCTCCCTCCTCCTTTCCCTCTTCCCCTCCCATAGCCAGTGGCCCAACTGGTTCGAGCGTGGCCCCTGGTGCTGAGGATAGCTCCCCTCCTCTCACTTAAAAAAATTGATATAATGAATTGTATTAAAACTAAAACATTTAAATTATGTTTAGCTCAATTATACATTTACATGTTTAGAACATCATCTATTAAACATTTTAAAAGATTATAAGTAATTATCAATCTATTAATGCACTAGAATAAATGATTATTTCTGAACAAATGTAGGTAAAATATGAAAATACATTTTAAATTTATATAAGCCATGTATCTAAGACTATTTTAAGTTATCTTGCTTAAACTAACAATGTAATATTTATCTTCAAAATGTTTGTTTAGGCCTTAAACTATATTGTCTCTGGAATTATAACCAAACTTTCTTCATTTTATCTTAACATATGAATAATTTTTTCTAAGTCATAGTATAAAGAAATAATTCAATGAAAGTGCTTATTAGTTTTTAAATGGTTTATGAACAATATAGATCCTTGATGTTCCAAACTTTGCTGGTTGTGGCACACTTAACATTCCTAGTAATTCTTCCATGGTGCCCAAATGTACCTAAAATAGCTTTAATTATTAAGTAGTTAGATCCAAATAATTTAATTAGCATTCATATTTAAACATCTTAGTAACCATTAAAAAATACACATAAGATGAAATATGAATATTCATTTCACTGTTAATAACAAAAAGTGTATCAGTGGGATATGTGAACCTATTAGGCTATGGAGTCAGACTTAGACACTAACACTTCCATTTTCTGTTCCATGCTGATTTCTCTGATTTTCTTGTAGTACATATTTTATTGCCACAATGATCAAAGACCAGCTTCACTAAGATATGGCATCACTGTGGGGAAAAAAGTAGTGTCTCTAATCTTGACATGTAACTACCTGTATAACTAATAGCTTGGCTGGTGTCCAACAGATAATGTTCTTTTTCTTTCCATAATTTAAAATATCCCTCTGCATCCTTATGAGTTCCCGGCCATATCCCTGAACAACTAATAATAGTCCATATGATTATTCTCTGTGTTAAATCTAGTTAGGTTTATGTGATCTTGCCAAATAAACTATGACTGTTAAAAAAAATAAAACTACCTGATATCAAACTATACTACATGGCCATAGTAATCAGAAGAGCATGGTATTGGCACAAGAATAGGCATATAGATCAATGGAACAGAATTGAGAACACAGAAATAAACCCATGCCTTTATTGTCAATTAATATTTGACAAAGGAGACAAGAACATACAATAGGATAAAGACAGTCGCTTCAATAAATGATGTTGGGAGAAACTCGATCACCAACATATACCATTCACAAGCATAAGAGTAAACTCAACACAGGAGAAAAACTCACAATGGATTAAAGACTCGAATGTAAGTCACAAAACCATAAAAAATACGAGAATAAAACACAGTTGATAAAATTTAAGACATTTTTTAAATGTTCAATATCACTATCATCAGAGAGATGCAAAGTAAAACTAAAATGACATATTACCTCACACCTGTCAGAATGGTTATATTCAATAAAGGAACAAACAACAAGTGTTGGTGAGGATGTGGAGGAGTGGGGACCCTTGTACTGTATTCTTAGGAGTAGCTACTGTGGGAGACAATGTGGAGTTTCCTCAAAAAAATTAAAAAGAGAACTTCTTTTTGACCCAGCAATCCCACTTCTATGAATATATTGAAAGAAATCTGAACCACTAATTTGAAAGACTATACATATTCTTATTTTCATTGCAGCATTATTTACAATTCTCAAGATCTGGAAACAGTAGATGAGTGAATAAAAAAAAGTTGTGGTACTGTACATTTACACAATGGAATACTACTCAGCAATAAAAAAATCTTACTTTTTTTTTTTTTTGTATTTTTCTGAAGTTGGAAGCAGGGAGGCAGTCAGACAGACTCCCGCATGTGCCTGACCGGGGTCCACCCGGTATGCCCACCAGGGGTTGATGCTCTGCCCACCTGGGGTGTCGCTCTGTTGCAACCAGAGCTACTCTAGCGCCTGAGGCAGAGGCCATGGAGCCATCCTCAGTGCCCGGGCCAACCTTGCTCCAATGGAGCCTCGGCTGCAGGAGGGGAAGAGAGAGGCAGAGAGGGAGGAGAGGGGGAGGGGTGGAGAAGCAGATGGGCGCTTCTCCTGTGTGCCCTGGCTGGGAATCGAACCCAGGACTCCCGCACACCAGGCTGACACTCTACCACTGAGCCAACTGGCCAGGACCAAAAATCTTACATTTTTAAATTGAATTTGTTGAGGTGACACTAGTTAACATAATTACAGATCTCAGGCTCACATTTCACAACATATCTCCATACTGCATACTGTGTGTTCACCACCCTCTCCGCAAGTCAGCTCTTCGTTCACTGCCCTCTATTACCCCTGTCCCCTCCTCCACCCCTCCTTGTGCTGCTGGACCCTGGGCAATCTCCACACTGCTGTCTGTGTCTATGAGACCTTTTTTGCTCAATTCCTTCACACACACCCATCCAGCCCCTACCTTTTGCAACAGCATGGATAAACCTGGAGAATATTATGCTAAGTGAAATAAGTTAGTCAGAGAAAGACAAATAATACATTATCTCACTTATATATGTAATCTAATGAACAAAATAAACTGGCAAACAAAATAGAAACAAAGGCATGGATCACGTCCTCTGTGACAGCTGCCACAGAGGAGGAGTATTGCAGGGCTGGATAAAAGAAGGTGAAGAGATTAAGCAAAAAGACAGATAGCTACGTAGACACAGTGTGGTGATAGCCGGAGGGAAAGGGGCTTGGGAGTAGATGGAAGTGAGCATGTGCGGGGAGGGGGCGGGAAGAGACAGTGCTTGGGGTCATGGTGCACAGTGCAGTGTGCAGATGATGTTTTATTCAGTTGTACACTGGAAACCTATATGATTTTGTGAATAATCTCACCCCAATAAATTCAATAAAAGAATAAAAACAAAATAGGTTACCAATAATCACAGTTTGCTTTTTCTTTTTTCTCACTGTTGACTTTTTACTTCAGTTATTCCCCAATTTTCCTTATTAAGATAAAGGACATTTGGTTTTAGGAAACTCACCATCTTTAATTGAGGTATAAGTAATTTCAGGATCTTGTGTGATCCTGCTTTATCTAGATTTTTTTTTTCTTCAAATTTAAATAGTAAAATAATTATTGAGTAAATATAATTGTTTGATAAGATCATTTTATTATTTGTAGTCAGAGCATAGTTTCAGTGTTAATAAATGGCCATTCTTATAATGAGCTGAGTGAATAAAGAATATATGGCGTAGAAAATTTAACACACACCCCATAACTTTGCCAATGATTATGTTAGGTTTTTTTTTTCTATTATTGTTTCACAGAACAAGACCTGGAATATAGTTGTCTTCTTTTTATTATCATTTCTAGGGTAAAAATCTAAAGAAAAAAGTGGCAGAACAAGTATATCTTACAAAATATCAATGATCTTTCCTTTTCTAGTTAATTATAAAAACAAGATCAATATATGTACATGTAGGGAGATTAGAGCCTTATTTGTAGGGTTGTAAGCTGGCCCATTTTAGTAAGAATTTCCCTCTATTGATGCCACATTGCCTGAAATTCTACAACAAGATCTGGGGTCAGGGACATTTCTCCTGTTCTACAAATATTCCATTGAAATAAAACAGGTCAGCAGTCATTTATTCAGCAGTGTGAATCAGTTCACTAGATCATATTCCTGTTTTCAAGGCTTTACTAACATAAGGGACTTAATTAAAGAAATTAGAACTTAAATAGAATGGGGCCTCACCTGTCTGGTGCAGTGGGTAAGGTGTCAACCTGGAATGCGGAGGTCACCATTTGGAAACCCTAAGCTTGCCTGATAAAGGCACAAACGGGAGTTGATTCTTCCTACTCCTCCCACTTTCTTTCTGTCTCTCTCTCTTTTTCTCTCTCTCCTCTTTCTAAAAATGAATAGATAAAATCAATAAAAAGTAAATAAATTAATGATCTTAAATAGAATGGGATGGAATTATAATTGAATGATTGCCTGATTGAGTACTTCAGTCTAGAAGAGAACAGGGAGGGTTGAGCATCCAACAAAGTATAACAAGGATGGCCTTTTATAACTTCTGTCTCCTAGGCAGTCATTGTATAAAAATAATATCTTTAGATCTCTAAATCCTGTAAATATTTAAATGGAGTACTTTAAACCAAAAGGGTTCATTTCCTTAAGTAATTGAAAATACATTATTGCAGGTATAAAATTATAGCTTTGAAACAGGCTTAACAAAATGAAAAGTAGATTTATGTACCCATAAAACTAAACACATAATGAGAATTATAAGCAGACAACATAATCTGAAGCAGACAATGGGTGAAGTATATTTTCTAGGCAGTGTATTCTGACCAAATAGAAGTTAATTTCAGAAGGAAGTTGGAATGGTAAATTCTCTGAAAGCTTTAGCTATTATGATAATGTATCTTTTTAATGTTACAGCCTACTGATGCAACAAAGGTTGTCTCTCATCCAATTATGGGGGAAATTCAGGTATGAAAATTTTTTTTAAAATAATTATACTATTTTTTTCTTGTTTTTTCCTCCTGGTCTATTGAAGTTGTAAAAACTGTTAGAACTTTTTTCTGTTTTATAACACATAGATCTCTAAAGGAAAAATACAGTTACATAGAATAGTATTTTAATACAAATACATGTTTCATAGACTGTATTTATGGAATTCTATACATTAAAATCTTCCTGATACCTGTATAGTATTAATATGCTTTATGCCTCAGTTACTTTATACTTGTTGAATGTGTTTCAAACATGACAGATTCTTCTGGAAATTTGAAGTTTTCTCTTCAAGAGTTTTGTGAGTTAATGCTAATCCTCATTTCTTTCTCTGATTAACAATTGTTAAATAATTGAACATTCTTGTAGAGCTGTTTTCTTACTGGGGGTCATAACCAGTTTGTAATTTATAAAATCAGTTTGGTGGATTTTGACAAAAAAAAAATAGAAGGGTAGTGTAAGTCACTCTTTTTCAGTTCTATATATGTGTGTTTCTGTGTTTGTGCAATATATTTTAACATGTATTTCCTACTGTGGGTCATAATAAAAATAATATTAGAAAAACTGCTTTGGATGATACCAAATTATAATTTAGGGTATATAACAAATGTCATGTAGAAAGAATTAACACAATATAAAATATAGAATAATTACTTTGAAGATAAGTTATAGATAAGGAAATGAGAACAGTAAGTCTAAGCTGCATCTCCAACAAATTCCGGAGGAAATTGTGATGAAAGACACCACAAAGAGCGACAGATTTGAACTAGTTAGAGAATCAGCACAGTGAAAGGAGGGGGTTTCTGGAAGAAGAATCGGTACAAGGAAAGGCTCTGCTGGCAGCAAGTCCTGAAATGAAAGGTCAGCTTGGCTGCCATGAAATGTTTCTGTAGATGAGTTAAGACTAAATGAAAGAGAACCTTGAACATAAGCCGAGGGAGGTAGCTACCACAGAGTAGGGTGATCAGTAAATATTCTGGAGCAAGGAAGACTAATGGGAAGGACAGTGTGGTAAAAAGTCATACAGCAGTGGCTACAGAAAATACATGATGGGTGGACCCACAAAGTTATCAATTAAGTGATCATCTAGGCACACACGGATTAAAGCAGAAATAAGAGTGACAGTAGAAATAGAGAAAAAGTGCAAAGACGGCACGTCAGGATGGAGCCTGGTGGGTACGTACTAGAGATCTCCTGACACACAGCTATTTCCCACGTCTGGAAACCAGCCTCTGATCCTTCATTTCACTAGCAGAAAACAAAACAAAACAACAACAAAAACCTATTCTGATTCATATTTTCTCTCCAATTTTTTTTTTAAAAACCTCACCCATGGACCACTATTAGCTGTTTCATTTGGTTTGTTGTTGTTTGCTCTTATGTTATTTTTGTTTCCTTTGAGCAGTAATATTTCATTCTATAGTGGCAATTTACACTACCAACATTCCTCTTAACTCTCGGGTAGCAAAACCTTATTCTAAATAAAACTTCATTAACACAACCAATGAATCTGCAAGCGCTTTAATAGCTCTGGTTGAGGATTCCTGGAGATATCCCCTTCTGTCTTGGAAGTAACCTCTGAGCAACGTTCTCTAAGGCCCTACACAGTAAATTTTGAAAAGCATTTTTTTTTTTTTGCGAAGCCTGCAAGTTTTTAATTCAATAATAAATTATTTTGAGAAAAAAGTAGTTTTGGTGCCTTATCAGTTAAAAGTGGACTTGAAGGCTGGCAGAGGAAGGAACAAATAGGGAAGAATTTCTCCTTAAAAATTAGGAAGCTGTTCTAAATCTCAATGAAATTAATATCAGAATACAGTCATGCCTCGCCATATCGTGGTTCACTTTTCACGGTTTCACTGTATTGCAGATCTTAAAATTGTATGTATCTAATTTTGTATCATGGGGTTCTGCAGTATATAGGTATTTTTATATATTTATTATTTTAATTATTTTTGTGGTAAAATAAGCATTTTCTAGCCTAAAAAGTTGAAAGCAATATAAAAAATATTAATTAAAACATTAGCATTCACTGGTGAGTACCCATATAGAATTTTATATGTTAAAATTACATAGGTTTACGAGTGTAGAAGGTGTTTAAGAGCATCGGAAGTGTTTATACGAGTGGGAAAGGTTAGTAACAGTGTGGGAAAGGTTTATAAGAGTGTGGGAGGGTTTATAAAGCCTTAAAATATATATAAATTATACAGTAAATATAAGGTCACTATTTCACGGGTTTTGCCTGTCGCAGGGGGCTCTGGAAGCAAGCCCCGCAGCGGACGAGGGGGCACTTGTAATTGCATGTTTCCGTACCTGCGGTCCTGAGCCTCCTCCCTCCTCTTTCTCAGGGCATTTTGTTTATGTTTCACATGGCTTTTCGTGATGATCAGACTCTGAGCTTTTCTGTATTGAGAAACACAGTTGACGATTTTTTTCCCCCACAAAACATAACCAGATCGAAATTATGCTAAAATTAAGAATTTTTTTAATTATAAAATTTTAGATAAAGTTTGACATCTAAATTATCTATTTTTCAACATAGCCATAGCATACTTGTTTTGTATAATTATAAAAAACATGTTAGTATTTTTTCTTATGGATTTTTCCCCTTTGAAATATATTTCTTTTGTTAATTGATAAAAACACCATCAAACAGAATTAAGTTTTATGCCAATGCCAAAAGACTCTTTCAATTTCGAAGGAGAAAAAATTGTTAATTCAGTTATTTTAAATTATGCAGGCTTCTCAAATATTTATTAGAAATATAAATCTTGCCCGACCAAGTGGTGACGCGGTGGATAGAGCATCAGCCTGTGACTCGTAGGACCCAGGCTCAAAACCCCAAGGTCATCAGCATGAGCGTGGGCTCATCCAGCTTGAGCATGGGATCATAGAAATGACCCCATTGTCGCTGGCTTGAGGCCAAAGGTCACACTGGCTTGAAGCCCAAGGTTGAAGTCTTGAGCCCAAAGTCACCAACTTGAGCTAGGGGTCACTGGTTCAGTTGGAGCCCCCTGTCAAGGCACATATGAGAAGCAATCAATGAACAACGCAGGTGCTGCAATGAAGAATTAATGCTTCTTATCTCTTACCCTTCCTGTCTGCTGTTCCTGTCTGTCTGTCTGTCTGTCTGCCTCTCTCTTGCTCACTGAAAAAAAAGAAAAATATATAAATATTTTACTATTCAATGACAATTTCGCAATAGCCATAAAACATTTATGAGGCAATGCCTCTTCTCTTCATCTCCCAAAATAAGAGAACAAGATTATCTTAGTCTCTCTACTAGAAAAGTAGGTAGAACAGAAAGAAAAGCTATAGGTTTAACATAACATAATGTAACATAGTAAGAGATAAATTTTACACATTCTAAAATATTCTTGCTTTTCAGTAGTGATAGCTTTATTTTTAAATTGTTATTCCACCCACTGCTAATTGGTGAAATACAAAAGACGTTTCTAATAAATTTTTTAACTAGTGAACTTATTTTGTAAATTCTGATAATTGCATTGATGAATGTTAAACATTTACTATTTTCCTAAGAGTATTTAATTTAAAAATGCAACTGGAATTCACTATATGATTTTCTTTCTAAATGACTTTTAGGCAGGCCAGGAACTTTAACTGAAGAAGAAAGGAACAGTACTTTTGCTGGTAACTGACATGTGCCTGGGAGCTCCTAGTTAAATTAGACATTTACTGGTCTGTTCAGTTTCAAATAAAGTGGAAATGCAGGTTCATGCTTCTTGTAAGAGTAACCACAACAAAGAACTTACAAAATATTGAATAATAATGTATGTTTTAAAACAAAAATTAATCTTCACTAAATATGTTTGTTTCTTTAAGCTTCAAATCAATTATGATCTTGGAAATCTCATAATACATATTCTCCAAGCAAGAAACCTCGTCCCTCGAGACAACAACGGCTACTCCGACCCCTTCGTTAAAGTGTACCTGCTTCCCGGTAGAGGGTGAGGAATTGAATAGTATCTTCTAAGTACTGCATCCCCTGGATTAAAAAATAGTGATGCAATATCTGCTAGTCTTTTAACTTTAAGATTTTACTATCATTTCTTTAATTTTACCCACATACCATATTTATTTATTTATAACTAGTAGATAAGGTAGAATTTAAATTTGTAATTAAGCCTTAAAGTGTTCTAGGAGAGCCTTTGATCATAATAAAACCAGCCCTGATGAGAGAGAGCACAGCAGTGATTTGATTCTGGAAACTACTCTTGCTATGACCAATCAGACAGTCTGTAAAATCATTTAAAAGATTAAATTAAGTCTAAACTCTGGTGCCAGACTTATATGTCCTCAAGTGTTTGCCCTGGAATATCGCTGAGGATGGAGCATAGCAAGCCCAGCCCTGCTACTTCAGACCCACCCCACCCCTGGTGGAAATGCGTGATGCTTGGGTTTCACGGGACCTAGCTACAAGTTTTGGTAAAATGGAAGTCTCCTGTGGCTTCTGCTTGTAGCTGGGCGGGAGATCCAGTGTCTGGAAGAGTGCCTGCAAAGAGGCAGCAGCCCGCTAGCTAGGCAGGCCTCCTTGGATATGCAGCTGAGAGCGTGGGTTCTGGAACAGCTGTCTCAGGAATGGAACGCATGCCCAATGAGTGGACCAGTGGAGGCTTTGGGACTGTGAGGCTGGGGAGATGTACCTGGTATTTTTTGCAAGTCTTCCAGCAAACTCAGGTTAAAGTAACAAGAACGGCCTTTGTTTTTTACTATGTATATAGTACCCAGACATTTTATCTGATTTATTATGCATTTCCTGCCTCCACCTCTACTTTTATTAAAAGTTAAAGGTCAATGACATGTCTAGGTCAAGGGACTAACAGAATGAATTTAGTTTGAAAAACTAGTGTAGAGAGCTGAGATTTTGAATCCAGACAGCCAACTCCAAAAGCCTGTGACTTTAACTACCTGTTTATTAATCAGACTGGCAAAAATGCAAAATCAGCCTGGCCAGTGGTGATTTTAATTATAAAATTTTAGATAAAGTTTGACTCATCTAAATTATCTAATTTTCAACATAGCCATAGCATACTTGTTTTGTATAATTATAAAAAACATGTTAGTATTTTTTCTTATGAAATTTTCCCCTTTGAAATATATTTCTTTTGTTAATTGATAAAAACATCATCAAACAGAATTTAGTTTTATGCCAATGCCAAAAGACCCTTTCATTTAGATAAAGTTTGATTCATCTAAATTATCTAATTTTCAACATAGCCATAGCATACTTGTTTTGTATAATTATAAAAAACATGTTAGTGGATAAAAAACATCATGGTGGATAGAGCATCGGTGCAGAACACAGAAGTCCCTGGTTCAAAAGCCCAAGGTCACCGGCTTGACTGCAGGGTTGCCGGCTAGAGTGCAGGATCATCCGCTTGATGACTCAATGTTCAAGGACTTGTAAATTAGTATTTTATTTTATAGGACACGAGTATTCAGTATGCTAAATGTTCATTGATTAGTTGATGTATCCTTATTTGTATGCATATTTCAACCAAGTGTTTTATTTATTTTTTTATTTTTTTACATTGACAGAGAGAGTCAGAGAGAGGAATAGATAGGGACAGACAGACAGGAATGGAGAGAGATGAGAAGCATCAATCATCAGTTTTTCGTTACAACACCTTAGTTGTTCATCGATTGCTTTCTCATATGTGCCTTGACTGCGGACCTTCAGCAGACTGAGTAACCCCTTGCTCAAGCTAGCGACCTTGGGTCCAAGCTGGTGAGCTTTGCTCAAGCCAGATGAGCCCGCACTCAAGCTAGCGACCTCGGGGTCTTGAACCTGGGTCCTCGCATCCTAGTCTGACGCTCTATCCACTGTGCCACTGCCTGGTCAGGCTCAACCAAGTGTTTTAAAAACACTAATAAATTAAAGAAAAAAAATAATAGTTGAAATGTTGACTTTGGTAAATAAATGAAAATTGTCTCTGAATCTGTTGTGTGATATATAAACCATATAAAGCAAGTGTTTTTTTGAGGTATTTAATTTTCACACATAAATGCAAATTGCTGTCTTCTGATATATAAATCAGTTCTCAAGACGGCTTCAAAACAGTAATTTGAACTGAACAAATTGTTACACCATATGTGAACAACTTTTATTAGCCAAAGTAGCGTAATGGAATCGTAAGTAATCAACAAAAATTTTGGACCGGTAACTTGAAAATTCTGGTTATCTTTTTGTTCATTTTTTTAAGTTTAATTTGTGAACTGACATTCAAATATTGCTTTCTACTGGGAAATGTTCAGTTCTTGTACCTAGTAGAGAGAATATTAGAGTGACCTACCATACACCCCCATGACAGCTCCAACAGTTCCTTCCCAGCAGTCATGTCTCATTTTGTCCCATATAGACCTTCATACAGATTATTTTAAAGTAGATGTCAACTATTGTAACTTTTTTCTGCAAATATTTTAGCATATATTTCTAAAATAAAACTCACTTCAAAAATAATCATAGTATCACATATAACCATAATAGCTTTTAACTTTATAAATAATTCCTTAATTTCCCTAATTGCCTCATGATATTTTCCCAATTGGTTTGATGACCTAATTGATATTTATAGGACATTTTATTCATAAATAGCAGAATATACATTCTTTTCAAGTGTACATGGGACATTCACCAAGATAACTATGTTCTAGGCCATAAACAAACCTCAACAAATTTAAAAGCATTCATATCATACAAAAGCATGTTCATAACTCTAGTTGGTGTGTTTGATCAGGATCCAAACTGAAGTCATACATTGTACCTGAATCTACTCCGTAGTAATTATATCACCACAGGCAGATCACCAATTCTTTGAGATTTAGTTTCCTGATTGATGTATTAGTTATAACTCTAATTTGGCTACATGATTTAAACATGGGTATAACAACAAACACTTCCTGCTGCCTTTGATTGGAGTCATTAGACCTTCGGTGTTATTTAATCACAATGTAATAGGATAAGAAGAAATCATTGCCCAAGGTGTATCTCTAATTAACATTGGCTAGTGAATTTTAAAATAAAAGTCTTTTATTTTCCATCTTTAATAATATCCTGGAGTATCACCTTTTAAACAATATAAGAGTGCCTATATTTTATTTATTACAGGATTATGTTTCAATTAGACTATTGAAAACTTGAAGAACCAGAAAGGGCAGGCAGGTTACATAAATATGTCAGTTTATTATGAGATAACAGGGTAAGGTGGGAATTAGAGTGAAATGAAGAGTGAGTTTCCCTCCTAAAGCCATCCTCATGCAATTTGTCAAAGAAAACATTTCTCCTTGGTGGGATTTGGCCCAAATGCAACTAACATGCTGCTCCTATTTAATTTCTAGCCCTTTATTAAATTACTCATAATTATTACATTAACCAAGGCCTTGGGGCTTTATTGCACTTGTGAAGTATTATTTTCATTTTAGTTCTATGATTATTTTTTGTCCCATGTCACTTGTATGTTATGGTATAGCTCCTCTAATTATTATTCTCATATTTTCTTCCTGATTTCTGTTCCTAACTTTTTTCTTTCTGTCTTTCCTACTTCCTGTGGTATCCTTCACTTGTGCGCTTGGGATCAATGCAGTCAAGTCATGGTTGTCCAGAATGCAAGGTAGAGTTGGTTCTCTTTAATGTCAAGCTATGCTGTACTGTCTAGAGGTTTGTTTTATGTTTTCTTCTGTTTTTTTACTTTTTGTGTACATACACCTGCAGTTGCACTTGGGCTGCAATTTTTATTTTTTCTCTATCTTGATATCTGTTGAGTTAAGCTAACAGAAACTTGTTCCAACCACATTACTAAGTAGCTTTAGCACAGTGTGAAGGAAAACATAGGAAACTAGAAAATATTTAAAAAACAACCCTGGCTAAAATGCTTGATTGGTTAGAGCATCATCTCGATACACAGAGGTTGCAAGATTTGATCCCCGGTCAGGGCACATACAGGAACAGATTGATATTTCTCTCTCTTTTTCTCTCCCTTCCCCTCCCTTTAAAATTAACAAGTAAATTTAAAATCATTAACATTTAAAAAAAAGAAATTGTTAAAAACATAGAAGGGTATGAATAAGAAAATATCACCCTGAAATTAGACATAACTAAAGTTTTATTCATAATTTTTACACAAATTTATGTAGCTTCTTGTGATAATCATGCCTTAAGTTTTCTTGAGTCTTCTGTTATAAATAAAAAAATCTAGAGTCATTTTGCAAAAGAAGTTGACTGATCTGGATGTCTAGTTCTAGGTGTATATCTCATCTTAAAGACAACTGTTGTCTGGTCTTTATCTCTCACTTAGACCCTTATATTGAACCATTTCCATGCCTTCTGCACCGTAAAATGATTGCTGTGCAATATAGAAATGTCGTAATCTGCCTCTTTTAGTGTATTAGCAACAGCATATGAGCATTCTTTGTTTCCCAATAGTCAGAAACTGTTTTCTGATAGAGCTCATAACATGTTGCATCATTACATTTTCAGTTAAGACTATCTCTTGATCCCTAGCCAAAAGCATTCTCTTGCCCGTCTCTTTCCATTATAAATTAAATGTAGTATGTAGTTGAGAAGAATCTTGTGCCATCTGTAGCAATAGGATGAGGGTAATTTTAATCCCACCCAGAATATTAATGGTATAGGATTTGTTTTTGTCAGTTACATTGAAATTTGACATTTTAATTAACCCTGACAAGCTGTGCTCAAAAGAAGCTGTTTCTGATTTTTATAGACAAAAAATTTAAATATTTTAAAGAATAAGATTAGTTACTATAGCCTTTCTATTGCCCAGAAACATTTTTGTTCCCTTGAAGCCAGATAATTATGGTAAATAGTAAAATATGATACTGTGAAAGGTCACTTGTTATGACTGGCTTTCTCATGTCGGGATGACATCCCAATCGCTCAGACTCATGTGCAAGTTAGTTGTTTCAAAGAGATAATGTCAATTTAGAACAGACATTATCAATCACTTTATTCATAACTTTTCTATCTTATACCCAGAGAAACTGGGCGGGGGATGGGTAGCGAACATTGTCAGAAGGACAATAGGTATCTATATTTAACTTAGAAGAGAACACGTTTTATGAGTGTAAATAATAATTGAAATAGTCTAGGTTGTGTTGGATTACAATTTAGAAGATCTGAAAATCACTTTCTTACCATATCTTTCATTTAGAAGTCACTTCTATCATCTCTGAGTTATGTCAATATGAGAATTTAATGACGAGGTAATGACATTTTAAGTTAGGCTGAAGAGGCCAGTGAGTAAAGACTAAAGAATTGGATTTGAATTTCAGCCCTGCCAAGTACAAGTTGTGAGGTTCTCTAAAATTCTTTCCTCTTCTGCTAGATAGGACTTACAATAGCCCCCTCCCAGGCTGTTTGTGAAACACATGAGTAATACAACAAAGTGATAAGCATCATGTATGGTAGTTATTAAATTCTCAATAAATGACTGCTTATTAAATAAATGCTGAATAAGCTTCACGTAGCCAATGGTCAGTCATCTCTGTGAAAAATAAAGAGATACAGAATACTTAGGCCACTAGATTATAACAAATTATTTTACAATAATACTATATACAAAACTAAACATCTTTCTTTTCTTCAATAATAAAATGTAATACATCCATTACTTTTAAAACTAAAAAATATAGATCATAACTAATAAGCATTTTACTGGTCCACTTTTCTAGTCTTCTTCCTTTTTCTCTTTCTACTCTCTGATCAGTACACCCATAAGCTCAGAAAGCCCTAGTGTCAGGCTGATGAGGCAAAAGAAAAACAAATAAAGAGCCTCAAGAGTCGACAAACTCCATATTTGTCCCTGGATAATTGAGGAATAGAAATAAGATTATCTGAAAGATCTCATTCTGGTTTTCTCTCATTACACTGTTGGACAAAGTAGATATTGTTCACATTCATGAGATCTTGCTACAGCTGAAGCTGATTTTAGCTATTGTGGTTCCGGTAAACCTGATACCTGCAGGACTTTCTCTAAACACCGTCCTCAGCGTAAGTGATTTCCTACATGACCTATGTAAAGGAGACACAGATGTTGTGTTTATTTACAAGTAGAAGGCCAAAAATTATTTTATTGTAATATATTTTAAAGTGAAATAAAGCACAAGAATGTTATAAGGGTGCATTCAAAAAACTTTTTTTAGCACAAACTGCTCCAGACACTGCACTGAGTGCTGAGGTTAGAGTTAACAATACGGCCATTGTCTTTGACCTCAGGAAGCAGAGAGGACAAAAAAGTGATGCTCCATAAACAAACTATTGCACAGAAAAACAGAGCTTGTACGGTTGGATATGCTCTGCACATCTTTCTAACCTAAAACAAGACTAATTTAGGAAAAATTATATTTATCAGACATATACTTTTGCATTAAAGAGGAATATGTATATATTTCCAGTAAAGGAAAAACAAATAATTTTTAAATGAGGACCTAAAATATTTTGAATAATTTTATAAGGGTCAAGTACAAAGAAACCATCATATTCCATTCTTCATTCTCAGTATTTATTTTGAATTAAAAAAAAAAAAACTCAGAGAACAGATTTTAGCTGTCTTAAGGTAGGATAATTGTATTTTAAATACTTTTTTCCTTCCTGTCTTAAAAGCATATCTGACTGCCCAATAATAAAAAAGAAATGAAAGAGAGGCCCTGGCAGTTGGCTCAGCGGTAGAGCGTCAGCCCAGCCTGTGGAAGTCCCAGGTTTGATTCCCGGCCAGGGCACACAGGAGAAGCGCCCATCTGCTTCTCCACCCTTCTCCCTCTCCTTCCTCTCTCTGTCTCTCTCTTCCTCTCTTGCAGCCAAGGCTCTATTGGAGTAAAAGTTGGCCTGGGCGCAGAGGACAGCTCCATGGCCTCCGCCTCAGGTGCTAGAATGGCTGAGGCTGCAGCAGAGCAACGCCCCAGATGGGCAGAGCATCACCCCCTGGTGGGCATGCCGGCTGGATGCTGGTCAGGTGCATGCAGGAGTCTGTCTGCCTCCTCTCTTCTAACTTTGGGGAAATATTTTAAAAAAGAAGAAAGAGAAAAGAAATTAGTCAAAATTAATAAACTGACTTATATTTACTCCTCATTAGAAAACTTCTCTGGGTATTAGATAGGGCCTGATTGTCCTTAATCTTCCCACAAGGCAATTTAGTGTGTTTACTAGACAAGGAAGAAAAAAGAAAATGAGTTCCAGGTTTTTTTCAACCAGAAATTATGCTCACATTTAATCCCCCTGCTCATAAATCCATAGAATTGTGGAGTTTGCAATTGTGTAATGTGGCAGCACAGCCCAGTGAGATCATGCTCAAGACGGTCAGTACATGATAATGATTAAAAACGAGCATTACTACAGGAATGGTTTTGTCTGGTGGTTTCTGTGTGTCATGAAACTCACGGGCAAAAAAACTGCAAAGGATTTCATAGGCATTTACAGGGGGCAACCAGGGATGGTGGGGGGCGCTTAGGAATAAGGTGTCTTTACCTCTGTTAATCCTAAAGGCAGTCGATACCATGAGTCTGGAGAGAATTATGGAATCACAGTCACTAAAAAGATTAATATACTCTATTAAAATGACATATAAATTTTTCCCAAACAACCTGGTTTATTTGAGTATATCTGGGAAAAAATTAATATTTACAGTAATTATCCTTAATTCTATAAGGATATATCATTCAGAATTTTCCTAGGCAACTTAAAGTTACCTAATTTTTTAATATGTTATATGTACACTAACATCATTTGTAATTTATACTATCTATATGAAATATGTATATTTAATAAGAAATATGTAAATTCAAATTGACATAACGATCTTTAAATCACAAGAATTTAAAGAAGATGAATGAGGCACTTCAAATAATAAAGCCTGCAATTAAGAAAATCGGTGGCTTACTCACACCTCATGGTGAGCCTAGTCAATGGAGTTTATGTCACATACGTTTAGGAACATCCAGTGTCCCTGTATTTGAACTGTAGTCCTAAAAATTCATAACTATCCCCTCTTCCCAACGTGCCTTTATTCTTCAGTGCTTCAGTTGTTTTATCTATAAAATAGAATGATAAATGATACCTACCTCATAGACTTGATGTTAAGATTAAATGAGTTACCACGTTAAAAGCATTTAGAACTGTGAGATAAAGTAAGCATTTAATAAATGTTAGCTGTTTTTATTTTAATGTGCTCACTTTATAAAGTGCTTTTCATTTGTGAATCATATAATGATATGTCAAAACAATTAAGTCAGTATTTCTCGGTAGGAAAGCACAGCTCCTCATACAGAGTCAGCATTCAATAGCTTTTGCCAGATGTGTTGAAAAAATTACTAAAATATGCATGTGAAAAATTATACCTTTTTTCATATTTATAGATTAAGGAAAGATGGTAACTAATACATCCTTTTGAAGATATTTCAATAATACGGACTATTTATATATATATATATATAAATGTCTAGAAATTTAATGAAACTATGAGTTTGCTCTTGACACTAAATTCCATTTTGATATAAAATATTTTTCAGAACTTGAAAAAATAATTTAATTACTGTTCATTATATTATGAAACTTATCTTTAATATGTATTTCCCATGATCTCATCAACTTGATATCAAAGTACAAAACAAATAGAGACTTTAAAACTCATACTATTATTTGTTTTTCTCCTAAGCATACCTGACTAGAGAAATAATCATGAATTCTAAAGTAACACAAAAGCTAAAACATAAAATATAAAAGGATATAATTTACTAAATTAATTTAAAATTTTTATTATAAAATATTTAAAACTTGCTGAAAATTATAGAAAATAGTTTAACACCCATGTTGTTATTATCCAGTTTTATCAAAACTGAACATTTTGTTATATATACTTCAGATTTTCTTTTTAATAAAAAGCATTTTACAGGTAACCTGAACATTTTGTTATATGGACTTCAGATTTTCTTTTTAATAAAAAACATTTTACAGGTGCTCCTGAAATGCTCTGAAACCATTCCCCTGTCACCTGACATAACCTCTAAATGGAATTTAATATCTATAATTCCTAAGATACTTGTGATGTTAATATGTTTGTTGTACATAAATACATGTATAGTTATAGTATTATTCTACATGATTTTAACTTTAAGTTATTATAGTGTACTATAGTTATCCTTCTGCAATTTTTGCTCAATTTTTTAAGATACATCTATCTTAATATATGAAGGTATATTTTATTCATTTTAACTTCTGCTTACTGTTTCGTTGAATGACTATATGTGTTTATTCATTATCTTATTAACATACTATTAGAAACAGTGTTGTGGTGAATGTTCTTGAACAAATTCCTTGCACACTATTAGAAGAATTACTCTAAGGTAGAAGTAGAATAAATCAAAGTTAAGTTATCTAAGTGTTTGGGTGCATAAATTTAAACTTTTCTAGATATTGACAAATTTATCTTAAAAGTATGTGTATAAATTTATACTCGGTCTAAAATCTATGAGAGTACCTCCTTTTTTAAAATCACTGCATATACATTTCCCAAAAATTTTTGCAGGGACAAAATTGTCAAATCCTGTTATTTTTGTACATTCCTGTAGGTTGGTCAGGAGTCAGAGACTGCTGCTTTATTTCTCAAATCCAATTTAAGATTCAGTTAACATGTACTAAAGGGTGAGGTCTTAGGAAACATAAGTTTAGTGCTTCTCAATCTGGTCTACATATTAGATTTACCCAGGAGATTAAAAAAATTCTGATGTTCCATCCTCAGTGCAGACCTATTAAAGCGGAATCTCCCGGGGGGGGGGGGGTGCAGGGAAATGCTAGCCTGGTGCAGGTTGTCCCACCTTCCAGCCTCAGTGCAGACCTATTAAAGCGGAATCTCCCGGGGGGGGGGGGGTGCAGGGAAATGCTAGCCTGGTGCAGGTTGTCCCACCTTCCAGCCTCAGTGCAGACCTATTGAAGCGTAATCTCCCGGGGTGGGGGGCGGGTGCAGGGAAATGCTAGCCTGGTGCAGGTTGTCCCACCTTCCAGCCTCAGTGCAGACCTATTAAAGCGGAATCTCCCGGGGGGGGGGGGTGCAGGGAAATGCTAGCCTGGTGCAGGTTGTCCCACCTTCCAGCCTCAGTGCATACCTATTAAAGCGGAATCTCCCGGGGGGGGGGGGAGGGGGGCGGGGTGCAGGGAAATGCTAGCCTGGTGCAGGTTGTCCCACCTTCCATCCTTGGAACACAGATTCCTAGGTGATCTCAATCTGCAGTCAATTTTGGGAATTACTGCCCTTGCATATGGCTGATTAAAAAGAAAAAGAAAAAGAAAAGAAAAAGAATAAAGCCAGGGAGAGAAGAAAGGTATTTGGCTGTTAATCCATCTCTAAAAGTCAGTTGTGAAGTGAAGCCTGATTCCCAGTAGCATCTGTAGAATGGATAGGTATGGTAGGGTGTGAGAGTAACAGCAGACATTCCAGGACACGGCAATGCTTGCGACCAGGAACGCAGCAAGAGTTCTGTCTGCTCGTGGCTGCAGACAGAACAACAGGATCGAGTCCCTGTGGAGACAGGTAGCTTGTGAAGTCCAGACTCCTAGTCTGACTCGAGAATTTCTGGTGCCCACCAGAATTAGTGTTATCTAGGGCCTGAGACACAAACATAGTCAAAAAATTTCCGAAAAGGCAAGGAGGATTAGAGAAAGCCCTTGTCTGTGTGGCTAACATTGGCTCATGGCAGAGAGCAATAATTCCAGCTGTAGATGTTCTTTCAGAATTAATTAGAATAGGTTTTAGAGATGTTATTTTTAAACTTTTAAGATATAAGCACCTAACTCTTGCTCAGCGGGAATGGAAAAGTCAAGGATAAACTCAAATGCCCCATTTGGTAGAGGGAAAAAATTGTCTTGGTTCACCATTTGCAACATCGATTGATAAGAACTGAGAATTTATATTTAATTAAGTTGCTTTATAACTAGAGTATCTTCCTTTACTAAGACTCTCAGAACATACTATACTTGAAACAAGTTCATACATGTTCATGGAATCTCATCAATACTAACAGTCATTTATCATCCTTTCTTCAGTCAAAATAATTACTGTTTTTATAGAAAAAAATGAATTCAAAGATCATTTGGCTTTGCTGACATGATTAGATGCAAAATTATTGGATAGTTAATACCAGATTATTATTTGCAAGGCAAGAGATGCTGATGTTATTATATGGTTCATGTAATTATCCTGCATTCAGGAAGGAGTAGATTTCAAAAATTAAAGCATCATTAGAACACCTAAGAGCTTTCCTTCAAAAACACTACTCTAAGACAAGTAAACCTAAAAGCATCCAACATTTTAAAATTTTCATTGTGCATGTAGCTTGAAATAAAGTTTAAGACATAAGGATGATGAGATGATTGCAATATGATTCAAACAAAATATCATCATAAAATGTCTCATGCCATTCAGGTTGATTATGAAGTCACCAGTTAAGGTGAATAATCAAGGTTACTCTTTCTTTTCTTCCAATTCAGTGCTGAATACAAAAGAAGGACTAAATATGTTCAGAAAAGTCTTAATCCTGAGTGGAATCAAACAGTAATTTATAAAAGTATTTCCATGGAACAGGTATGCAATGATTATTTTTTATCTATTTAAGCTAATATAAGAATAGTAATAGAAAAATTATTGAAGGGCTATGATCTTGCATTCTGAGCAAAAAATATACAAATAGAACAGGAAGAAGGCATCCATATGAAATAATTATAAATGAGTTGTCTTTCGAAATAAAGTTTATTATTTACTCTCTACAAATATGGGTTCTTGATTTTAAAATGTTAAATTTACCTGCAGAAATAAGGCAGTGCTACTATGTTATTTTAGCAATTTACCAAAATCAAGAAACTATAATCCAAATACTTTATTTAAATAACCTAGCCAGTTTTGCATCCTATGAATCCCATGTACTTAATAGGTATATATAGTTTCTAATTTCTATTTTTAAAGATGGGGTAGATTAACAGAAATCTAGTAAAATTCACAAAATAGTGAGGTCTCATGGATAAAATGCTAGCTTAGACTCCAAAATCATTGATATTTTACTTAATATTTAATATAAACCCATGTAGTTTTACATAATATTTAAAGTATTTCTACATAATTGAGAAGATTTCAAGGAAGAAAAAAAATGAATCTATAATATAAGTAAATGAGAAGTTACAGTGAGAAATGAGGTGAATGACAGTTTGATTTGAACTACAGCTCAAGAAGAAAACACTGGAGGTGACAGTCTGGGATTATGATAGATTTTCTTCCAATGACTTTCTTGGTGAGGTGAGCCTTTGATTTCCTTTCTTTATTTGCTTTTGTTGTAAACTACCAACTAAAGCTTGATGTAGCCTGACCAGGTGGTGGTGCAGTGGATAGAGCGTCAGACTGGGACACGGAGGACCCAGGTTCAAAACCCCAAGGTCTCCAGCTTGAGGGTGGGCTCATCTGGTTTGAGCAAGGCTCACCAGCTTGAGCCCAAGGTCGCTGGCTCGAGCAAGGGGTTACTCGGTCTGCTGTAGCCCCTGGTCAAGGCACATATGAGAAAGCAATCAATGAACAACTAAGGTGCTGCTACGAAGAATTGATGCTTCTCATCTCTCTTCCTGTCGGTCCCTATCTGTCCCTCACTCTATCTCTATCTCTGAAACAACAACAACAAAAAGCTCGATGCAAAGCATGCTTTTTTAAGTTTATAAGATAAGCACTTTTGGATAAAGTCTTTTGGTGCATAGATATTTTCTGATTTACTCTGAATAAATGAATAGCAATTTAAGAAATGTTTTTCTCTTTCCATTTGATGTTCTTTATAGTTAATTTGCTAGATGAAATATTGGTTGTTTTGATAGAAAAATAATTGAGCATGCTTTGAATCCAAATGATTATGTTAAAAATTATAGATAAATTTATTATTTTATAAAATAAGCTGGAAGGAATTTTCAGGGCATTTAATAGTTATTCTTTAATAAATGTATGAATGACTTGATGTGACATTTGACATTCTTATTTCTTTCAAGTATCCAGAGAAACATTCCTCAAAATATTTTAAGAAGCAAAACTAAAAGAGAAAACAATAAAAACAGTTTTATATACATTCACAAGGAATATAACTTAAACATGAAATCTGGTAGAGTAAGTCACATCTTGTGATATCTTTTTCTGTCTCTCACGTTTCAAAAATACATATTTTGTGTAGTGATCTTTGTTTGGAGCAGAAGTTATAAACTATTGTTTAAAATATTAACTCCAAAAAGATATAACACCTAGAAAATGGCATCTTTTTGATGGAGACATTTGTTTAGGCTAGGTCAGTCTTTTTCAGTCACCCATCATGGACCAATCCACTAGAAATTTCGTGCTGGTCAGCAAAACAGTTAACCACCCTGATGTTTTATGAAAATTATAAAACAGTGGTCATAGTCAAATTCACTTATGCTCCAGGTGATTCCTGCCTTAGGGGTCCCTGAAATAATTATATTTTCACTGGACCCCAAATGTAAAAAGTTTGAAAACCACTGGTCTAGGTGACACAAAGCCTTGTTAGATTTCTCGATTCTGTACCTTGTTTTTTTGTCAGGCAGTGCATTTGACCTTCACCTGCAGGCTCTATTCTGGTACAACCACTTGGACTAATCTTGATCTTAGACAGGACTACTCTAGGATGTAGTGTTATATATGACTTAATGTCCCATTTCAAAAAACTGACTTATTGAAATCTTTATAATTTATTATATTACATGAACTTAGAGCATATCTTCATTTTGCTGATTTTTATTTCTTTATATCTCATCAAACCTAAGATGCCAGCAACTATAATATGCACTGTTATTGTTATTTTTATTAATTGGATTTATTTGGATGATGTTGTTTCATTATAGATGAACCACTAAGAAAGAAAAAATACTGCCAATTAAGCATGACAAAATTCTTTTTTATCATAAACTGTTAGTTAATATTAATATAATATTATAGAAAGAATGATGGATATGGAACCAGGAGAAATGTGATATAGTCTCAGGCCAGCCCATGATTAGGTTTATTTATGAAGTACTGTCATTCATCTGGTAAAATCATATCATGGATTTTGTTAGTTATATCCCTATATCAGAAGTGAACTAAAATATGTTTTAAAATAGAAGGAATAAGTTAGTAATTGCAAATTATTATTTTTAATGTGCCCCTCTTGTACCTAAAATGAAAGACTCTTCAAAAATGATAACCAAGTCAGGGACTAGAATGTGTCCATGTAACAAAGCTGTATTTCATGAAGGGATTGACTTTTCATTCTACCTTTCTTACATCATCATCAACATATTTAGTTAATCATCAGATTTTATACAGTTTAATTTAACCAAACACTCATGAAGTATCTAGTAAGCACAAGTTGTTATTCTCAATATCATAGGTGAAGAAAAATGAGGATGACAACTTCATTATTCTTGGGTTTATATTCTTGAATAAATTTTAGGTTGCAAAAAAAGGTAATAAATTTATTCTAGCTTCCTTTGTAAATTTTATTGACTTATTATATACTTTGTTTCAGGTCTTGATTGATCTATCCAGCACGTCTCACCTTGATAACACTCCAAGGTGGTATCCTCTCAAAGAGCAGACTGAAAGCATTGATCATGGCAAGTCGCATGCCAGCCAAAGCAGCCAGCAATCCCCAAAGCCTTCCGTCATCAAAAGCAGAAGCCATGGTATCTTCCCTGACCCATCCAAGGGTAGGACATATTTCAAGTAGAAAAAACTTTTGGTTTTTTGTTCACTCAGTATTTTCTTAAATATGAATGCCTATATATTGAGTATATTTTGAGGATTGAATCCTATTAGAAAGTATTTAATATAATATTATAGAAAGAATGATGGATATGGAACCAGGAGAAATGTGATATAGTCTCAGGCCAGCCCATGATTAGGTTTACAACTTTGTGATCTTCACCTCTCTGATTCTCCATTTTTCAGCCTGTATAATGGAGAACCTAGGGTTATATCAGCTATTAATTCTTTTCCAACTCTCAAAATCCATGATATGATTTTACCAGATGAATGATAGTACTTCATAAATAAAATATAAAAAATTCTCAAGTTCATTGACTAGACATAATCATCATTATCATTTATACATATTCTAATTATTTAAAAGCCTGTTTTTTCACAGGTATGTTCCTATGTATTATATATAATATAGATTACATATAATTCTGCATCTTTATTTTTACTTATCAGATCAAAAACATTTCCCCATTTCATCAAAATAATTAGTATGCTGAAATTTACTTAAACCTTTCCTAAATATTGGACTCATGCTAATTCTATGATTATTTTAAAAAAACAACTAATATTTTTTAAATATCAACATCATATATTGTGTTAGGCAATATCCACAGCATTGCCATTTGAATGGAATTTTTCTTTGGAAGGTTCATTACCAATTACCCTACAACACAACATTAGTCTTCATCATAAACTGAGTTACCACCAATAGGTGATAACCATGTAATATCTTACCTTGATATGCTCAACTATTTAAAAGTATTAAATACAATTTTTATATTGGACCTAAGTATTGCTTGCTTCTCTCTTTTCTTTCTTTTTATTTTTTTTTTATTTTGTATTTTTCCAGATTTAGAAGCAGGGAGGCAGTCAGACAGACTCCTGCATGTGCCCGACCAGGATCCACCCAGCATGGCCACCGGGGGCGATGCTCTGCCCATCAGGGGCATTGCTCCACTGTGGCCTGAGCCATTCTAGCACCTGAAGCTAAGGCCATGGAGCCATCTTCAGTGTCTGAGACAACTTTAGCTCCAATGGAGCCTTGGCTTCAGAAGGGGAAGAGAGAGACAGAGAGGAAGGAGAGGGAGAAGGGTGGAGAAGCAGATGGTCATTTTCTTGTGTGCCCTGGCCAGGAATCGAGCCCAGGACTTCCACACGCTGGGCTGATGCTCTACCGTTGAGCCAACCTGCCAGGGCCAGCTTGCTTCTTTCTTCTCTCAGAAAGTATATCAAAATGAAAAGTGGGTCTTTGCCCATTAGAAAGGAATGGATTATAAGGGCAAGTATTCTAGAAAATAGGAAACTGAACCATCCATGTCCAGTAGGCCACTGAATTGATATGATAAACCTCTGACTACAATGAGTACTGTATTACTTAGGGATGAGTTTTATAGATCATTTATGGATTCTACTTTGCCAGATCAATGCTGCCCTGATTAACATTCTGAAAGATCAGTAGTTTAAAGACCTCTCTCTTTCTATGTGTGATTGATATATACATTCTCAAAACCCCTGAGACAAGGATTCTACAATCTTCACTTAATATGTCTAAGGGACTCACATGCCTTCATCCAAGATTTTGCTGCATTTTTACTTAAAACAACTCTTGTGACAGTGTAAACCTATTGTTTCTTACCTGATCTCTAATAGAATTAGGAGAGTTGCTTGACAAAACTATAATGTAGTCTTTAATATGAGGCTAGTTAGAATATATTCCTCTTCTTAAATTTACCTCATTTCAAGATTATTACCCATTTGCCTTTCCTCCCAAAAATTGTTTCCCAGATGTTTAATCACATGACTGTATGGTGAACAGTTGCATAAAAAAGAGCCCAAAAGGAAACAGATTAACCTAACTCTTAAGACAGTATCCAATTATGTGAGACCAAGCTTGACAGGAGGAATGCTGGGGCAACGCTGACTCACGTTTTGTCCTTTTGTAATCAGAGATGCAGGTCCCCACCATTGAGAAATCCCATAGTAGTCCTGGGAGTTCGAAATCCTCCTCTGAAGGCCACCTCCGCTCCCACGGACCATCTCGCAGTCAAAGCAAAACCAGCGTCACTCAGACCCACCTGGAAGACGCAGGGGCAGCTATAGCCGCTGCGGAAGCCGCCGTGCAACAACTCCGCCTTCAACCAAGTAAAAGACGCAAATAAGTTCCTCAGCATGGCAGCTTAATGTTCATCTGTTGCCTTTCTTTCCTGCTGTCCTTTCCTGTTGCTTTCTGTTTTTGGCATACCCTGCGCACTCTGTTCTCTGTCCCATTGTCTGTAAGAACTTCAATACATAATTATGCTCTTTCTTATTTAGATATTTTTAATTTACATAGACTGCAGTAAAACTGGCTGTTTCTCTTTTGTCTCCACCATCTGTCCGACCTGGCTCGTGGTATTTGGTAGTCATGTCTGTGATGTTTGCAGGCAAACAGTGTTGTGTGTCCTTTTTGTGTGCATTGAACTATCCTTTAGATTAGAATACAGGAGATACAAGCACAGTGGCCGCCAATTTTCCAGGCATTACACCAAAAACACACACACAAAAGTATTTAAAGCAGATTATCCAGGAGATCCACTCATTCTAAACACTCAAAGGTTTGAGGCAGTAATGTGACCAACAGTCTAGTTCTAGAACCTAGGGGAAAAAGCCATTTTAAACTTAAAAACATTAATAGATTATGCATGTGAAATGTTGTGATTTTCCATGTGGGAATGTTTATAGACTTTTGAAAAAAGAAATCTGTGAAGAAAACACATTTCTTACATTCTCAAGAAAGTATATAATATTAATATATGTGTAAGCATATGTGATGAGGCCATACAACCTCGTTTAAGGAGCACAATTTCCAGCAGAAAGGGTCCATTCTGCTGGATCGTACTTTATATATGATAACAAAGAATTTATAGGTTATTTTTTTCTAACCATTGGAAACCCTTTGAAAGTCAACATATCAATTAAAGCATATCAATTTACCCATCATAACTGCTATATTTTCATTTAATTAGTGAAAACTTAGTCAATTTATAAGCAATAGGTATAGGGACTTTGTAAATGTCACTTCTAAGAGGCATTAGCCAGAAAATGGAGAAAAATTCATGTTCTCCCCATTTCCCAAAGTCGTAATTTCCAAAGAAACAGCCAGTTTTAACGCCCTTCAGTGCTGTGCATGTGGTGTAATTTTGGCATTTGGAAACACAACTTCTTTAAGTATAGCAAAAGATCACTTCTGTTTGCATGACTTACATTTAAGCTGGTTCCATCTGAGGATACATACTCTGGGTTTCCATTTCACCTACATTGCGACAGCAGCACATAAAAGCGGTCAGTCTAATCATGCCAGGAAGCAGCACAGACACAGCATAGCAGGAGTCCTCCCCATTCAAAGAACTCAGTCTGATAATCTGCCTCCACCAGCCAATGGCAGCCACGACCAAAGCCAGCTAGCCCTCAGGAAGGTGATGTCTGATGGACCAGTCAAGCCAGAAGGAGGTGAGCAGAAAGGCGCGATTCAAAGCACACAGCAAGAACATTCCCCAAATTTAAAGCCCTCATCTTTTCATTTTTAGAGATTGTCTGATGAAATATGTTTATCTACTTTTTAATGTGCTTTTGTGGGCATGGTATTTCAGGACGTCATCTTTACCATCTAAGTCCCCAGATCAGTCCCATAATATATTGACTACAGTGATTTGTATTTTTCTATGCAATGGGCATCTTCTAATTTTTGTTGGGAAATAGATTAACAATATTCATATTGCAAAATGGAATGCATGCTACTAACATGATCTGTTCAAGCATGACTATAAATATGTTGCATTGTGATAAAACTTTAAACTGCTCATAATTTGAGTTAGCATACCAGTTGATATATAGATTAGTCTTTGTTGCCTATCATTTCAAGTGTAACTTTTAAAAAATTCAGTGAATTTTGGAACTTCTTAGAGGAAAGTAAGGAAAAATTGTTAATGCACTCATTCACCTTTACATGGTGAAAGTTCTCTCTTTATCCTACAAACAGACATTTTCCACTCGTTTCCATAGTTGTTAAGTGTATCGTGTTGGGCATGTGAATATACAAGTGCCTGTGTAATAAATAAAGTATCTTTATTTCATTCATAAACTACTGGGTTCTGAGCCATTGTTATATGATGCAGCCTAAAATGAGTGTGTCAGTTTTTGCTTTCTCATTTGATTCCTTGCAATAGGGTATTTATAGTTACTGCTCCATTGTTAGTAAGAGCTATAATGATAGAGCTATTGGGGACAGACCAAAGTTTCATGTTGAAAACATTATATGATAGAAAATTATTTCCATATAAAAGCACGAGAGCTTCCATCGACATGTGAGTAAGTAGTGGGGTTGGGCTACTCTTCCACTATTTCTTTCGCCCACATCTGATCTACTTCACAGTCTTCTCAGGTTCCTGGATAGAGGAGGACATACTCTGAGCCCTTATTCTGAAGATACATCTGTACTTAAGTCCACAGCTTTGTTCAGAAAAGAAAGCAAGTTTGTATCTGTCCCTAACTTGACCCAACATTTGTGGAATTTTCCCAAAACAAGAGTGCCACTGTCAGTGACAGGAATCCAACAAAGGTGATAATAAAGTTATCTTCAAATTTAATTCAGAAATACAAAGTTTAAAAAATAGGATAGCAGTGTTTGCCCCTTTTGTCTCTTTTAGCCCTAAAACACTTGATTTTATTGTTCTATACTTCCTACAAAATTCTACCCTATAGAATTTCTCTTTATTCTCAGAAAATTAAAAAAATAATAATACGTTCTTGTTCCAAGTAATCAGATATTTAAGGGCTATGAATGATATGTGTAGCAGTTTGGAGGGCAAACCACTGTGATGAGTTTTGAATTAGCCAGGCAATCAAGGAAGCAATTAGCCTAAATATTAACATAATTTTAAATATGCCCAATTTATAGATTAGTACCAAAGCATAAATTTCTTCTTCTAGTTATCCTTACTAGTATTTTCCAAAAGTACTTAGAATTCCTTCTCTCACCCTTTTTTTAATCAAATAAGTTTTGTTGATTTCTTAATGGATTCATTTTCTTCCTTCAAATCTTTCACAATTATAAATATCAAAGTAGTTAAGTGCTTCCCTTATTACATTCTATATTTAATTGTCATGATTTAAGTATTATTTTATAATATTTTGTCTGATTTTTGTCTAGGTATGGTTATTAAAATCTGTAACAAATTGTTTTTAATCCCCTTTTTTCAAATAATGCTCTAATGGATATTTTTATACACTTTAAGTGCAATGATTGAATCTTGAATCATCTTTTATTGAAACTACAATCAAAAGGAAATCAAAATACCATAGTATGGATTCCTGTTTAATTTTTTTCTAATAGATGATAAAGAAAATGCCCTGCTTTCTAAAATATAAATATATCCCTGTTCTTATAACTGTACCAGGAATATAATTCAACCATGCATTTTGCCAACAACTAATGGCAAACAGAGGATTAAATTTATATAAAATGCCATATAAAACTCAAAGAGAAAAGAATTGGTAAGATATATAAACATATAAAGAGCCATCAAGTTTGTCTTCACTAACTGCAGAAATAAGTGTTAGTATTTTTAAGAGACTGGATAAAAATGTTCATTTCAAACCTCATAATCAAGTTTATATAATCTCATCTGCATTCTGAAAATAACACTCTGCATTGAAATAATTCTTCATGTCGTTCAAAGTGTTTTGTCACCATTTTCTCATTTTATCACACCTCGTAGATGAGGTATCCATTGCAGATATTTTCCTGAGTAAGCAATTAGAGGGTCACAGGGCTAGGATAGAAGAACACACCAGCTAGAAATTTTCAAAATTGGCAATACAACCCTTGTCTTGTTACCAAGCCTCTGCTCCTTTGAAATCAAACTCTTCTGATTTCAGTAAAAACAATTGTCATTTACTTATTGATTTCTCTCTCAAGTTTCAGAGGTTGCTAGAAATGATGGTGGATACAATTTAAACTTGCTCTACCTATGTGATCCTCCTCTGTGAAAGCTGATAATTAAGCTGCCACAAACCAAGACAATAAAACCCTCACTGCACAAGGGTCGTGCAGCAGTGAGCAGAGTCGATAGAGGAGGCTCTGTGTACATCTGGAGTCGTTTCTGTCAAGGTGACGAAATTGTCCCTAAAGAGCTTTTCAAATATTTTATTCTGAGCTTTTCAGCAGATTTCTGCTTGAAGTAGCATAAAATATGGGTCAGGCAAGAATTAAAGAGTGAGCCAGAAGGAATCTTCCTCTCCCTCCGGGGTTTAGTTGCATGCTCGGAACCTGAGGGGAAAGATTAGATAGATTGTGCCAGATCATCCTGATGCCGAAACAACTCTTGTTTCTTTTTGGAAATCCTTGGAGTTTTTTTAAGTAAATTATTTTGTTGAACACAGGCCCTGTCATATTAGAAAGTGTCACCAACCAGGGAAGAGTATTTAAAAAGTAGTTATTTTTTTAAACTGTACCAAAATGAAAATAAATTGAAGCATTTTTAAAACCTTGAAAATTAACTTATTTGACATCCACTGTATTACATTTTAAGTGCAGTTTGAAATTCCTGATCTATTTTTGTTTGATACTAAGATTTTGGGTACATTTTTAGTTTAGAACCAGTAACACACGGTGAATCGAACTATCCCTCCACTCTGACTGATGAAGAGCTCTTGGGATGGGTTAGTCAGAAGATGAGTTGGTGAGTTAGCTGTGTGAGAGGCTATGACCGAGTTCCTTGGTGGGACCAAATTGTAGGAGAAAAGCATGAAGCTACTTTCACAGACCGCTGCTGGAAACTCCACTTTCCGTAAGGCTCATTGCGGCACCTGTCAAAGAAGAGCTTCATATTCTCACGTTGCCATGGGGAGTCTTACTAATCCATCACTCTGTGGGTGCTGCCGTCTTGGGCAAGTGGTAGTGGGAGGCTGGGTTGGGAAGCAGGGCGGGTCCTGGGAGAGGAGGGAATTATTACAAAAGGTATTAGCTAATCAGTATCTCATTCTCTTCAAACCAAAAGTAGCTGGTCACTTTCAGTCAGAAGGTATTTAACATTCTGTGGTTATGGAAAGATGTAGGATCCAAAAGGGAAGTCAAGGAGAGGAGAAATCAGAATGAGTTCCTTTTGAGGTGATGTCTTCAATAACATTGTAACAGGTTAATAAAAACCGATATACATTTCTCATTTCAATGTGTTTGTAAGAAAGAAAGAAAATCTTGGATAGATTAATATAAAAAGAAATTGAAACTGTAATGATTGAATACAGCAAACATCCAACAAAATCTGAGAGAATTAAATTGGATATCAGCTTTCAAAGTTCTGTCTACTTTTTGGAAGCAAGGCTTTTCTTTGGTGTCTGAAGATCAAAATGATTTTTTTCTAAAGTTCTGTTCTTTAAGGGTTTCCATATTTTCTTAGAATGATTGATTATGCATTTTCAACTCTTTCTGTCCTCATTTAACATTTATTGTCAGAAATATCTCTGCTATACATGCAGAGTCACAGGCAGTAAATGAATAGCTCTGACCCTATGATGCTGTCTCTTGTTTATGGACCTTCAATCACAAAGGGGAATCTACTGACCTACCCATCAATGGACACTTTTGTTCTTTTCCAGTAGTAGCCATGAGTCTGCACGGAGCCATCACACATCGTATGTCTGAGTCACACTGGGGACTTATATGTTCATTTCATGTGACATGGTAGCAAAACCAGCTGGCCTAAGTATCAGACTTGTCTTCAGTATGCCGTGCTTTAATCAGAGGGTTTAGTTGTGGGCTTGTGTGATTGGATGTGACTATTAATATATTATCTGAGAAGAAGAGAAAGGCCTCATTTTAACATGCCAAAGTCCCTTAAATATTATTTATGATGTCTTTAACAAAGTTAAACTTAATTTTTAAAATGCAACTCATTTTACTTTGGAGTTAACAAAATTATTTTTAAAAAGTTAATTTATGAAATTGTCACCAGGGAGCAGAACCCTGTGGAAATGAGATAGACAAGTAAATGCTGATGGAGAAAATAAGAAGCATGGAGCATGAGAAGGAGGCGGGGGCCTGTATGGGGCCCTGGACGAAGAGTACAATGTGAGCATGGAGCAGGAACATTATCACCTGGGTTGGAGGAATCCTGGAACCTAAGGCAGAGGAATTCCAAAGGCATTATCTGGCTACTTAAGAGTATTGCCTAAATCCAAGTATATTACAATCCATGAATTTCTTTTTTTTCACTTTTCATTTCCATATATTATATTATATAAAAGCATGATATTTCACTCATTCTTCATTGTATAAGATAATTTTCTGAGGGAAGGGGAACATATGGATATGGGATGGGAAGAAAGTAATCTTCATGTGTACCAAGGCAGATTGAGAAACTATCCTTTTTACTTTTTATTTTATTACTGTGTGGGATGTGTAAATATGTAATTAATCATTGAGGAGCCACTTATGGATTTTATGAAAACACTAAAAACACAGAATTTTGACTGGAGTATTGAGTGTTTTAGAACAAATAGGAATAATGTATATATATAAATATAGTTAATACTTCAATACTTAAGAACTGAAGGATAAATTTTAATTAGTTAAATTGGTAATTTGAACAGAAATGATGAAAATGCTGATATTGCTATCACAAATCAAACAAGAACAGATAAGTTTTGAGAAGAAAATGCTTGATGAAAGTTAGAAGCATGTATCCCTATTTTTAAGCATATAAGAAAGACAGTAGAATAAAATTTCTGCTGTACTTGTTCTTAGAAGGAAAATTGGCTTTTCTGCATTACAAACTCAAAACCACATTATTTAACATTCTATCAGTTACATTATATTTAAATCCATTTAAAATGAACTCGATCTATATATAAAGATAAAAATAGACTTTTTATACTATATTACTGGAATTTCTATATTAAGTAAATAACCTTTGAATTACTATGTTGGCTTGTCTAGTCAATTATTAATGTATAAGGAAATTTTAAAAACTTGATATAGTGAAGACTCCTTTTGTGGAAGAATTTACATTTTTATGTCAGCATATCTCCTTATTTGCTCTAGGTTTCTGCGTATGATAAAGTAGGTTTTTAAAGCAAGAAAGTACAGACAAGCAAATTGCTATGATACATATACTTTGTAATTTATATTTTATGTTACTAGAGTTTTGAAGTTCTGGTAAAACAAGTTTTGATGAAGCTTTAAAAAGTTAAGCAGGGTAATAGTGTCAATAATAAATCTTTTCTAGAATGGCTAACTTCACTTTTTTTTAGTATAAAAATAAAGTAAAAGACACCATAAAATAATTTTCATGTATATAGTGGTTAAGATGATTGTCAAGGCCCTGGCCGGTTGGCTCAGCGGTAGAGCGTCGGCCTGGCGTGCGGGGGACCCTGGTTTGATTCCCAGCCAGAGCACATAGGAGAAGCGCCCATTTGCTTCTCCACCCCCACCCCCTCCTTCCTCTCTGTCTCTTTCTTCCCCTCCAGCAGCCAAGGCTCCATTGGAGCAAAGATGGCCTGGGCGCTGGGGATGGCTCCTTGGCCTCTGCCCCAGGCGCTAGAGTGGCTCTGGTCACGGCAGAGCAACGCCCCCTGGTGGGCAGAGCGTCGCCCCTGGTGGGCGTGCCGGGTGGATACCGGTTGGCGCATGCGGGAGTCTGTCTGACTGTCTCTCCCCGTTTCCAGCTTCAGAAAAATACAAAAAAAAAAAAAAAAAGATGATTGTCAAAAAAAGTTGCTGCTAATTGGTTTCCTTTCATTTTCACAGATAATATTTCATTTATAGGACTGTAGTTCTAGACCAGTAATTCTCAGTGTGCCCATTGGCCCAGGCGATTCCTCAGACCCTTGTAGGTATCCACAAGGTCAAAGAACTCTTCTGAATATTAGGTTGTTATTTGTCTTTTTTACTCTCATTTATTCTCAACTGCCCAATGGAGTTTTTCTTCATTTACATAAATTGTCAGGATATCCTCGCTTTGATGGCTAATGAAAATATAGTTGTCATTTGTGTTTTAAAATTTTGAATATAGTAAATATTGATAGATATAACTCACATAAAACAGTTTTTTAGGGGAGTTCAGTAATTTTCAAAAATGTTAAAAGGGTCTTGAGATCAAAGCTACCACTCTATACATATGTACACTCATAATCTTTCTAACAGCTAAGGACATTATTGGATAATTAGAGGTTTCTTCAAAATATAATTATCATATTTGTCTCTAAATTTTGTATGCCTTATATCTGTTAGATTGCATTTCAGAACCCCTTCTTTCCTTTCTCATTTAATGTTAATTTATAAATATTAAGGTAGACCAATAGTAATTTTTCATTTTATATTCTTATTTGGAAATTATACAGATTAAATTATGATTATATGTTATATTCATTACTTTTTACTTTCAAAATCTGATTGGTAAGTTGCCTATAAACTAATCAGGCTGTTCCCAAACTAAGGTGGAGTGAGAGGGAGTATTAAAATTTATTAGAAAAACAATGTTTTATAAATTACTTGGCTTTTAAATTTTTTTTGTATCATCTCTATTACTGGACCAACCTTTATACTGCAAATTAATTGTGTTGGCAAAAATAACAATAGAAAAACTAAAGATCATAACTTTGATTCAAAGTTGAGGAAAAATTGTTTTACCCTTTTCCAAATTCTTACCCCTAATTTTCAAGTATATAACTTAGCATGTTTTTAAACAATTAAAACTAAAAAAAGAATTCTGAAAATATGTACTTATCATTTATAGAAAATATCTGAATTACCTACATTAGATGTTCATCACTATTTATATTCATACATATATTTTGTTTATTTTTTTAATGAGTATTATGTTCTAGACCTCTTTAAGGTGTTAGTGATACTGCAGTAAACAAAACAGACAAAACTCTATTGTTTCTGTGAATATGTCATACTAGTAGTGTTTATTGAATAAGCCCATAAAGGAAACATGAGAAGAATTATGAGGAATGACAAAGAGTTAGTTTTATTTAACTTTCATTGGGATTGAAAGAGAAAAATGCAATTAGTCATTGACTTAAGTTTATATGCAATCAAACTTAACCATGTTTAGCCTGACCAGGCAGTGGTGCAGTGGATAGAGTGTTGGACTGGGACGCGGAGGACCCAGGGTTGAAACTCCAAGGTTGTCAGCTTGAGTGTGGGCTCATCTGGTTTGAGCAAGGCTCACCAGCTTGAGCCCAAGGTCGCTGGCTTGAGAAAGGGGTCACTCTGTCTGCTGTAGCCCCCTGGTCAAGCACATATAAGAAAGCAATCAATGAACAACTAAGGAGCAGCAGTGAAAAATTGATGTTTCTCATCTCTCTCCCTTCCTGTCTTATCTGTCTCTCTCTCTGTCCCTGTCACCAAAAAAACAAAACAAAACAAAAAAAAAACCCCACATAATCATGTTTAGAAATACTTGGAAGTATATTTTATTTGTTCTGCTCTGATTATCACTAATAATCTTTATAGACTACTGAGATACAGTCACTACAGAAGCAGAGAAAGTATTTGAAAATGATTTATTTGGATAAAATATAGAGATTAATGAAAGTAGAGAGATTAGGTCCCTTAGGATTGGATACATCTCTATCAAGTAATTGTCCAAACTCCTCTTTACCTTGTGGCTTCTGATTACATTTAGTAATATAAAAAATACTATTTAGTGTTCGTTGTAGTCTTAGCCATATAAAGCAGTCCATTGTTAATTTGTATATGTTTATACTGCAAATATATCTTTATTTGAAATATATTTGAGCAGTTTTATATAAATGAAACTTTGGGTTTCATTTAAGGACAATATTTTTTATCTAAGTATTCGTGATCTAAGTTATCAGTTTCAGGATTATGTAAGAACATTTTATAAAAACCTATTTTTATAATTAGTCAAAAATATGCATGTTTTACAAGAAAACTGTAAGATAGAGATACTTCTGTTTCAAAAAAAAATGAAAGGAATACTGTATTGAAAAACTAAGAGTTGCTACTTGATGTAGATCTTGAAAGTTTTTTCTTTCAAATATTATTCTCCCTCCTATTAACCGTTTGAAGATAGAAATCGTCATTGCGTTACAGCAGTTGTGCTAGCATCCTTTAGCACAAAACCAAAACTTGATTTTTTTTTTTTTTTGTATTTTTCTGAAGCTGGAAATGGGGAGAGACAGTCAGACAGACTCCCGCATGTGCCCCACCGGGATCCACCTGGCACGCCCACCAGGGGCGATGCTCTGCCCACCAGGAGGCGATGCTCTGCCCCTCCAAGGTGTCGCTCTGCCGCGACCAGAGCCACTCTAGCGCCCGGGTCAGAGGCCAAGGAGCCATCCCCAGCGCCCGGGCCATCTTTGCTCCAATGGAGCCTTGGCTGCAGGAGGGGAAGAGAGAGACAGAGAGGAAGGAGGGGGCGGGGGTGGAGAAGCAAATGGGCGCTTCTCCTATGTGCCCTGGCCAGGAATCGAACCCGGGTCCCCCTCACGCCAGGCCAACGCTCTACCGCTGAGCCAACCGGCCAGGGCCCAAAACTTGATATTTGATAAATATTTTGTTTGTTCTATTTGGACATAGCTGGGATTATATACCCTAAATTTATTAAAGATAATATGGATTTCTTAATTTTTATGAAAATATCTTAAACCTTTTTTATTATTTCCTTTGAAATTTTGGTCCCCACTTAAACTGTATTTACTTTTAATGACTTTCCCCAAACCCAGTTCTAAACAAAAAAACACCTTTTAAAAAAGATGCACTTAAAAGGCAACATTATAGCATAAATGCAAGGACTATAGTATACTGAGCCGTCACATATATTGATGTAAGAAAAAATTCTCTCTACCATATTATTAGTTAAACTAACTTTGCTCTCATTTCTAAACAACTATTATATTGGACTTACACTCCTAGTTTTGTTCCCTGTGTGATTATTGACCCTGTTATCTATAAAGATAGAACGAGTGAATAGCAAATATGGGGGATGCCTGAAAATTACTGATAGCAATAGACAAAAACAGATGATTAAGTTGATGTCTTGAAAATTTTAGTCATAAAGTCGATGTGGATGGAGAGAGAAGGATGTGAATCTGATTAAGAGCATTACCAAGTTTCCTGATACAGCAAATAAAAGTATTGCATTCCCATCTCCGTCGCTAAACAATGCTACTGTGTGAATATGTAATAATGACAGTTACAATAAAGTTGGAAATCTAACATTTTCCGGTACACGCTCAAAACAAATCAACGAATGAGATAAAACTGCAGTCTCTCCTTTTTTTAACATTTTTTTTTATTGATTTGAGGGAGAGAGAGAGAGAAAGAGGGAGAGAGAGGGAGGGAGGAGTATCAACGCATTGTTCCACTTAATTGTGCACACACTGATTGCTTCTCATACCTGCCAGAGGATAAAACTCACGACCTCTGTGCACCCAGTCCATGCTTCGTTAACAGAAACAGCAGCAGTTAATAACAAGTGTGAATAAGAGATTGAAAGGCAGGTGGTGGCAGTGCAGAGATAGTAGGAAAGGTCGCTAAAGTAAAGCACGCTGGAGAAAAAGAAATACATGCTAAAATAATCAAATGGTTATTTCAGTTCCATCATCAGACTATTGAAATAAAAAAGTAACTATTAAATGATTTTTCTTAATTTCAAATAGTTGATCTTAAATCTTACAGATTGTACATATGAAGATAATAAACATTATTATCAACCAAGTAATGTGGGAAATTGCAGGCTATCTACATTACAAATTATTCCTGAAATATTTGGCAATAGCTTTAAGCTGGACCAAGGACATAAAACCAATGATAGAACACCACAGGCAGCAAAGCTTTATACATTCCTAGCACTGAATTGTGAGAGATGCAGAGATTTAACAATCTTAATCTGACATCATTAGATGTGATAGAAAAGTGGATTAGCATTTTTTTTAGTTTGATTCTTTTTTTTTCTCTGATTAATTAGTGTCTGAAGTGAAACAAGTCACTTAATCTTTCCAGGGCTTAGTTTTTCTATAGGTGAAATCATGGGTCAGGAGCAGGTGATCTCTAGAGTCCTTACCAGCTTTTAATTTCCATGGTTCCACAATTATGAAGTTGTCTTCAATTCTGATCTGCGGACTTTGAGCACAGCGCTGCCATCGTGTGGTAGGTACAGTGATAGTTCTACATTTTTAAGTACTATTGCAGAGGCGAAAAAACCCCAGCAAATGAAGACAGATGTGCAGTCACAGAGACACCATCCGATTTAATTAAGGTTGGCCACAGTGTAGTAATAAAACAGAATGATGTCTAACAATCTATCATCTGAAGAAAATAAAGAGATCAAAATATTATTTAAAGCAGATTAAAATTACTTAACGGAAGATAAAATTTCCTTACCTGAAATGCCCCCTCAATAATCAACTCACAAACATGATGTAGAGAGGGTCCCTTTCTGCATGAGTGTGCTTAGTCTGTCATACACTCATCTAATACAGCCTCCTTCTAGTTGGTGCTCAATAGTTCAAACAAGAAGTTGCAAAGGAAGTACACAGAAAACTGTAGGCTCCAAAATGTTTTATTATTAAACTACAATTCTTCTGTAAAATAAACATCTTAAGCACATAATATATTCTTGCATAATAGGTCCATGATTTCTGAAATTCTGATTAAGAGTTGGAAGAGTTAAGCGAGGTAGAATATTTTTGAATAGTTAATTTTGGAATCATAAAATTATGGAAAGTTAGTTTTAGTGTTTTAAAATGTTTTCTTCAGGAACATAGAAATGCAAAGACAGGAAGTGGAATTAGCACAAGCACTAGTGCCTATAATAGCACCCTCTGGTGGTTCCCATCGAATATTACTATACATATTATTTTCTATTGTTACTCCCATTTAAATCTTTGTATCCATGTTCTGTTACGAAATTTTGTTAAGTTCACAACTCTATGCTCTCTTATGTTTAGTATATTATTATTTTTATTAAATGTTTCAGTGAAACCAGTTTTGTATGGATGGGGTAAACAAAACATCTAGATGAATAACCATAGTTTTCTATACAGTATGATAGATTACTATTGCTGTTGATTAGAAAGTTATGATTTGTATAAAACATACAGCTTGGTAAAAAGTAAATATTACTTTAGTTGTTTGGTTAAAAAAAATTATTAATTTATTATTATTATTATCATTACTATTTTAAATATTGCTTCAGCATAGTTCCAGAATAAGTTTTTAAGAAGGCTCCAATGGAGAAAACACAGGCTCTGCTTTGAATAATGACAGGAATATAACAACTACATTCAAATACACAAAGTGATAATTCCAAGGAAAGATATGTGACCTTGTGCTCCGAGAGGACAGATAGAGGGGAGTTCACTTTTGATTGGTAAGATGAGGAAAATGCACGAAGCAGGGCCTTTGCTCTTCTGAGCTGGGCCTTCACTGATGAGTATAGTTTAGGTATAAAAAAGTAAGGGGGCAGAGGAAGCATAACAACATTGGAAAGAAGAGCCTCAGCCAAAGCGCAGGAGAAAAAAAGCCAAACCAAAGGCATCAGAGTGAATGGTCTCAGTGGACTTCTTTCTAAAGCATGTGAAGGAGAATTATGGGAGATGCATTCAGAAAGGAACAGATGGGAAAGGACTTTGAGAGGCAAAGAATTTGAAACTACTTATGCTATGAGTAGATACAGACCGGTAAAAAGCAAAGGACTATTGTGCATTTTAATTGAATTTATTTTCAGAAACCAACCAAATGTCAGACTCTAATTCTACCCCACATTTACATACAAGGTTAAGAATGAAAAATTCAATCAAGCACCAGATGTTTTGTTAAGGTAATGCCAAACATCTAGATTTACTTAAATTAATTGCCTGACTTCTAACTACCCAACATTTAAAAAAAAATTTATTAATTATAATTGATTGTGTTTACATGAATTCAAGTGTCCCACTGAATATAACACTCTCACACCCCACCCTCGTGTCCCTATTTATACCCTATTTGCCCCCCTCTCCCTAACTCCCTTCACCCCTTCCTTCTGGGACCTGCTATCCTGCTATCTGTATCTCTGTGTTATGTATATATAATTTCACTAATCCCTTTACCTTCTCTGATCCCATCCCCTCCTCCCCCTTCCCTCTGGCTGCTGCCCCTCTGCTCCCTGTGACCCCACCTCTGCCTCTATTCCGTTCCTCAGTTCACCTTGTTCATTAGATTCCACATATATGTGAGATCATATGATATTTGTCTTTCTCTGCCTGGCTTATTTCACTTACCAACATTTCTTTAGATATAACCTTACATGCAATTTTGTTAGCAAAGATGGTAGGTAGATAAGACTTATTCCACTATGTGTCTATGTTCCATATATTTGATTTTCTTTTTTTACATTTCTTATAGAATATTATGTATTTGTGTTTAAATTAACAGCATTTGCACAGACTTTCCGAACAACATTTCTATTCACCTAGACATGATGAAAACACTGTCTTTTCTTAGATGTATTTCTAGCCTCCTTCCTTTCTTCTTATATGTACTGTGTATCCATCTCCAATTTCTCAGAAGGGAAATAGAACTAGAAATTGTATCAAGTAAAATCAAAGTTCACAAAAAAAAAGATTGAATATTTTAAAATGTAAATGATAAGATATCCTTTCTATAATGTAGCTATTTTGATACATTGTGAAATTGCTCTTGAGTAAAAATTGTTTTAATTTAGTAAAAATAAGTGTATTTAAAATTAGTATTTAAATTAATGTCTATTAATTAAGGTTTGTCTTTGAAAATAGTATGTTACAATCTTTCAGTTGATGAAATTAAAGTTTTTTATTTAATATCATACTAAAAACTAACAACATTCTTGTTGGGTAGATTATACAATGACAATCAAAATGTATGACAGCTTTCCTTTGTTTACAATCATTTGACTAATCTGACTCTATGTGGTTAATTAAACTGTTCAATTTACTTTATAAATGTTCATAATTTTATGTCTTAGTCATATTATTTTTTAAATCATTTTTAACAACAATTATTTGGGTTTCTTCTACATAAATTGGAAGAAAATATAAAACAAACATTATAACTGTCATTCTGCCAATCTTGTCCTGTGGGTTACTAACAATTAATTGGTCACTGGCTATTTAACATGATTCAAGCCTTTTTCTAAATACCTATTCCCAGCTTTCAGACAGACTGATAGGTAATTGACTAACAAACATTTATTCACACCCCTTGTTCTGAGAAAGTAATCCTGTAATCACTGGAAAAGATACAAAAATTTCTGGTAGCATTAGACAATCTTTTGTTGTGAAATGGGGGAAATGCTTAAACTTTTGCAAGATTTGATTCTGACTGCCCTGCTGACAGTTTCCCTGCCTTTATCTGGTTCCCTTGCCATATCTATATCTATCACTTCATTTGTTATATTGATTATATTAAAATTCCACCACATCAAGAATCAGTGTGCTTGTATATGGTTCCTGAAAAAATATGTAGCTATCTTAGGATCATTAAACAATTATCAACTATCCAGTAGCATGAATTTCTCCAACTGCTTGCACAATTCCTGGTTGAACAAAGATATATCTATGGAAGAGAGACTTTTAGTTTAGTAGCATAGAATATGTCTAAAATTAGAATAGAATCCAGGCAAACTTATTCTCAGGGACTAGGTCCACTCAAAGACAGTAGGGAGCAGACATTAATGAAAGGCTGGGGATATGGCAAGATGAAGAGATGATTGAGTTACTGATCTCTTGCTTTTTCTCCTCATTTTCACACACTAATGAGATAAGCATTACTAACCCCATTATTTTCAAAATAAAACTTCTTGGTTTTACTACAGAGTGAGTTGGGATTTAAAGGTACATCAATATGATCAAAGTTCATGCTCTTAAACTCTGACCAGAGGGAAGAAGATAAATAACAATTTCAAAATTTTACCTAGAGAATTTTCTTTCTCTAAAAATAAGAGAAACCATTTGCCTCTTTTTTTTAAATAAAAATTACCACCAAATCTCCTGTAATCTAGAAATCACTAACTATATTAGTACTATACTCCTATTGCATAATTTACAGCACAAAATTATTTTTTGTGGAGAATATAGATCATTACATCCAAAATAAAATCTTGCCTGACCAGGCGGTGGCGCAGGTGATAGAGCGTCGGACTGGGATGTGGAGGACCCAGGTTCAAGACCCTGAGGTCGCCAGCTTGAGCATGGGCTCATCTGGCTTGAGCGTGGGCTCATCTGGCTTGAGCAAAAAGCTCACCAGCTTGGACCCAAGGTCGCTGGCTCCAGCAAGGGGTTACTTGGTCTGCTGAAGGCCCGTGGTCGAGGCACATATGAGAAAGCAATCAATGAACAACTAAAGTGTCACAACGAAAAACTGATGATTGATGCTTCTCATCTCTCTCCATTCCTGTCTGTCTGTCCCTATCTATCCCTCTCTCTGACTCTCTCTCTGTCCCTGTAAAAAATTAAAAAAATATATAAAAAAAAATCAAACACCTGAAATTTTATAAATAAGTACCAATCATAAACTAAGATGCCTATAAAGAAACACATATATTCAAATTGAATAACACTCTGGCGATAGTTGATAGAGATACAAACAAGCACAGAATTTTCAATTACTTTATGAAGTTATGTGTTCTGTTGTGCATCTCCACTTCTCAAGAGAAACCATATTATTAGTTATTAATATGGAAAATAAGCAATTTTTCCTTATCCTGTTATTTTTCTCTTTCTAAACTCCTTTCTCCATGAAATAGCCAAAACTTCTATTTGTTCACCATATTATTGCAGCGCTGACAAGCCACAAACAGTAATACTAGACTAGTCTCATACTATTTAACACAGCATAAAAATATGATGGTTGATCCCTAAAAGTGGTTGATTTTCCCCTTATATCCAATGAAAACAACTCCATTAGTGTTGCCACTGTGCATTCATTATTCATTAAGGAAAACAAAATGAAAGGCAGATTAAGAAATGTGCAGTTCTTGCTAGAGCTGTTTCTCTATACATTAATGAAGAAAATGCATAACTGTGCATTTGGCGGTCACTGGAAGTATCACTGATTGACTGTGGTGTTGACTCTTCCCACACCATGCAGCAAAGCCTACCAATCACCGGCCTGCAGAAAGCTCCGTGTCCACCGGCTCCTCGGGCAGCAGCTTTGGCAGTGGGTATAGCGTGGACAGTGAAGGAAGCAGCAGCACTGCAGGGGAGACTAATCTATTTCCTATTCCAAGGATGTAAGTGGTTCTTTTTTCTCACTACAAAGCTAACAGCATCGTGAGTAAGCTTTTCTTAACATTTAACGCGAAATAACTAGATAATTATCCAATTCTGAGTCATTGTCCCTGAAGCACTTCCAACTCTTCATGTTTACATAAAAAATAGATGGTTCAGGAAAGACTGGACTAATTAAGTTAATTCTAACCATGAAGGCTGGTCACTACCAGGACTACTTAATTACTGCAATTTGTATTGATAGAAAAACTAATAAATTAATAATTAGCCATGTCTGAATTGTGCTTTAATCACATACTAACCAAACACAAACTTTATTGACCTTTGATATAAACAGATTAATTTACTTTGAAACAGAATATTTTCGAAAACTCATATATTTGAAATAGATAGAACACATTGGGCTGCTGATACAGATTTTTCAACTATAAACCTTACTAAAATTAAAATTGAAGATTTTTGAAATGTTTCCAATATTTTTTAGAACAAATATCAATAATATACATAAGTCCCTGAATAGATACTTGTGGATAAAATTCATTTATAATACATTAAATCTCAAAAAATAATATTGTAAACCAAATGCAAAACTAGACTGTTGTTAGGAATGTGTCATTGTAGAATGGGCTTAGTCACATTGGAGGCAAAATGCAGCAGCCTCCAAGATAAACACATAGGTTGTGTCTCTTCCAATATAAACCTGGAACAGCCTCGCCTCGCCTTTCCTTTTCCTCACCAGCACTGGTTTTCTGGGTCCACGCAGCTCCAGATCTAGGCCAGAGTAAATCTGTCCTGCTACCTGGTTTTGTAAAATCTGTAAGCTAAAAATAGCATTTCAATTTTAAATGTTTGATAAAGGAAAAAAGGGAATAGCATTTCATGACACATGAAAAATCATAGGAAATTGAAATTTTAGGGCCTATAAATGAAGTTTTATGAGAACATAGCCGCACCCACTCATTGAGTGAGTAATTGTTGGATCACCTGCCTTTTTTGTTTGTTTTTAAGCAGTAAACTATGGATCAGTAGAATTATTTTTATTTACTCACTTTTTTTCATTTATATATATATATAATATATATATATTATATATATATATATTTGTATTTTTCTGAAGCTGGAAACGGGGAGAGACAGTCAGACAGACTCCCCCGCATGCGCCCGACCGGGATCCACCCGGCACGCCCACCAGGGGGCAATGCTCTGGCCCTCCGGGGCATCGCTCCACCACGACCAGAGCCACTCTAGCGCCCGGGGCAGAGGCCAAGGAGCCATCCCAAGGGCCCGGGCCATCTTTGCTCCAATGGAGCCTCGCTGCAGGAGGGGAAGAGAGAGACAGAGAGGAAGGAGAGGGGGAGGGGTGGAGAAGCAAATGGGTGCTTCTCCTGTGTGCCCTGGCCAGGAATTGAACCCAGCACCTCTGCATGCCAGGCCGATGCTCTACCACTGAGCCAACCGGCCAGGGCTGAAAATATTTTCTAAAAGAAGCCTTATTTCACTGGTTCTTGGCCTCTGATGATCCAGTTTGACTAAAGAGAATTTCAGCAAATTCATTAAATTCCTCTCTGTAAATTGCAAATATCATATGAATTTGTAAAGGTTTGCACCACACGTCATTTAACAACTTTACAGTTTACCCTTACCTTTCAAAATGTGAATTTGACACTGATTATAAAGTTATAACGTTCAAAGAATAAACTATATTAGTTTCTCAATATCTGACTATCTGAATGAAAGTAGATTATGGATTTTTACATCCATACCAGATTCCAATTTTGTTTTTTTCCCCCATTTTCTTATTTCTCTTGTAAGTCAGAGCCTTTCAAAGCTGCTGAGGAGGCTATTGTTTTGCTACATGAGCTCACAGAAAATTCTCTTTTATAAAGCATGACAGCTACACCTGTATAAAAGCAGTATTTATCTATACTCATTTGTGTCTAACAGAATTATTGCATGGGCTAACAAAAATGTTCAGTAACTATATGGTGACTGATTAGAAAATATAAAATATAAACTGTAGAGTCAGAATGTTCTAAGCTGAAGATTATTTATTGGAAATTCAGAAAAATTTCATCCTTCACATGACTCACTGATATGTTTCCTTTGTATTTCATTTAGCTTTGTATTGCTGAAGAATTTCCATAAAATTGTAGAGATGCACTTAATACACACTTTGGCTAAATACTTAATGTTAAAATCAGTTTTAGTAGAAGCAATGACTACAGCTGATGCTCAACATTTATTAAAATGAAATCTAGGAATAGAGATAAAATAAAAAAAATATTAAACAACTATTTTATGACAATTATTAAAAATTAGTTTATTAAAGTTTGGCATTGTATAAAATAGTAATTTTTCAATACTCTCATGTGCTAAATTACCACTACCAAAAAGATCCTCACTTCCAACTGAGTTTGGCTCATTCTGCTAGAATAGTGTACTGCTAAAGTGAGACTGAATAAATTGTTAAGCCTTCTCCCTGCAGCACAGCAAAGGAATGTGTTTTAATTTATCAACTAATTATCTTTGTATATATTTACAGGCTATAAATTGTACATATATAAATATACACATATAGATACTTAAGTACATGTATATACATATGCATTTACATACATATATACACATATAAACATACACATTTATATATATATACATATATATGTGTGTATACAGGTTTTGGCAAAACTAGGTTTACAGTTGCTTGTATGGAAATAATAATAATAAAAGAATAAACTCTGTGTTTTACATACTCACAATTGTAAACCTACCTTTGACCCATCCTGTATGTGTTTGTGTGTGAGCATATATATATATATATGATGTGTATATATATGTGTGTGTATAGTCTGCATAAAAATATACAAAAATTATGCAAATCTACAAAAATCAAAACAGTATGGCATAAAAATTGGTATATACATCAATGATATAGAATATAGAACCCAGAAACAAATCTTTACATATGTAGTTAATTAATGTATGACAAAAGATGCAAGGGTATACAATGGGGTAAAAATACAGTCTCTTCAGTAAGTGATGTTGGCCAAACTGGACAGATATATGCAAAAATGAAATTGGACCACTTTTTTTAATACCATATTCCAAAATAAATATATATGTTTAAATATAATTTCTAATTTTTATGCATGCGTTTGGTGTTTCACATAATTATTTAATAAAAAATTTGTTTTTTGATGTAGAATTGTCAAACTGAAACAGGGTAATGGCTTTCAAGATAAAATAATTTCTGAATTTATATCTGTTCCTCCTTCATTGTGTGCAGAACATTTTTTAGGAGAATGATAAAGAAACTTTTAAAACAGCTTTCAAGTAAAATATAATTAGATTCTTTTTAAAAATTATTTTGTTATAACTGACACACAATATTTTATTAGTTTTTGGGGTACAGCATAGTGATTAGACATTTATGTCTTATGAAGTGGTCACCCTGATAACACTAGTATCCATCTTACACCATACATACATACTACATTATTATTGCCTATATTCCCTATGTTGTACTTCAAGTCCCTGGGACTATTTTTATAACTGGAAAGTTGTAATTGCTTCATCTTTACCCCCCTCCACACAACACCGCTCCTCTCTGCAGGCCCATGTGTTATTACAGTTTGATATCAGGCAGCATGATGTCGCCTGCTTCGTTCTTCTTTTTCAACATTGCTTTGACTGATTGGGGTTTTTGTGGTTCCATATAAATTTTGAGGTTATTTGTTGTAGGTCTATGAAAAATGCCATTGGTATTTTGATAGGAATTGCATTAAATCTATAAATTGTGTTTAGTAATATAGTATAAGTAGGTTCTTAAGAAATAAGTACGATTACATTTTTACCAGGTTCAGCACACCAAATATTACATTTTTACTAGGTTCAGCACACCAAATATTTTTGTGAAAGTAAGAATTGTTAGTAAATCCTGCTATGTTAGAATTATTGTCTAGAAAAGATAGTATCAAGACGTTCTTTTTGTTCACACACCCTTTTTACACTTAAGTATTTTATTTCATTTTTTACAGCATCTTAGACATTTACAGAGAAAGCAGTTACAAAATTTTTTATATGCCCTGTGGCTTCCTCTGACTAAAGAAATAGAAACAATCTCTAGTCCTTTGACTGTTACATTATCAATGTCCTGAACCTAGAGTGCTCAATGTCTCATAAGTTATCAATTGGCCTTCCCAAAAGTTTGTGGCTAAAACTAAAAGTAAGTAGAAGACTGGGGCTGAATTCTAAGGCCAGTGTGCACATGCCTACCTATGAATACTTTATATTTATTGATTGTTATGATGTTTCAAGCACAGTGTTAAGCACTTTATATTTTTCCATGCTCATAACCAGAAGGTTGCTAATGTTACTATCTTTAAATTACTAAAGAAGAATTAGTCTTCATCAGATTAAGTAGCTTTGCCTTAGATGACACAAAGCATGAAATAGCAAGGCAGAGATCTTGCAGCCCGACTTCAGAAGGCATTATGCAAACGCAGGCTAGGTCTGAAACAAAGCTACTAAGTGAAATAAAAATCTGTGTTACTGCAATATTATTTTATTTTAATTCATAGTTTTCCTTCTCACCGAAGGATCTGTACAAATCATCATAACAAAGTGTGAAGATATAAAAACCCTTCTCACTTTTGAGTTGAAAATGAAAAAATAACCAGTCCTAAATTCTCAAAGAAAACTTGAAAATTTCATGCTGGTCTGAGCTTTAATAAATGAATCAACAAATAAAACATTGAATCCTGAACTATTTATTAATTTGGACCATGTAGGAATAATAAGTTCCTGTTTTAAAATGAACACTGTATAGAGCAATTTATTGTGTTTGTATTTGCCATTCAAGTAATTGATTGCAGGTCTGAATATATAATGTCATTCTATTTTTGTAAACTTGGCCTGCCCATATGCATTTAGGAGATCGTAACTGAAAATAGTATAATCTTTTGTTTTCTTTATAAACAGAGGGAAGATGGGGCTGAATGGGCAAGAGCCTATGAAACAGCCAGGCATAGGAGTGGGACTAGCAGAAACCGAAGGTAAGTTATCATTTACAATGCTGGGTTTCTGTTAAACCTATATGCTATACTATTAGTGTTTTTTCTTTTAATTTCTAAGTACAAGTGGCAGGAGCACTATATGTCATCAGTATCAATTAAATTAGAATGATTTGATAAATTTATCTGACAATTTCCAATCTCCTTTAATATTTAACATGTAAGTACAAAAATATTTAAAGAGGAAGAAGAATGAGAAAGATAATAGGAAAAAAACTCAAAAAAAGATTTTCTTAGGAAAAAAAAATCTAAAAATTTTAACTATTTTTGTTTAAAATACAATGCAAATAAAAATAAATTATGAAAGCTCATTTAGGTCAATAGAAAACTTTAAGTATATAAGGACAAGAAAAAACTAATGGTATAAAATTATTTTACAAAAAAATAATGACAACTAATTTCTAAAGTGAAAACCTAATTTGAAATTAAATTTGGTTCTATTAAATAATTGGTTAAGTTATTACAGATGCCAAAAAAACACACCTTAATTTAGCACACATATATATAATAAGTATCTATGAGTTGCACAATGACTGGCTTACCTTTGGTAATACTGCAATAAAATCTGATGGCACTATTATTCTGCATGAATTGTACCAGCCTCTCAATAATTTTAATTGTTCTCATTGTTTTACATTATTCTAAGTACTTTCCATATAATATATCATTTAATTCTTAAAATGACCTATGTAGGTAAATATACCATTTACTGGTTTTAAATAAAAAAGAACTAAAGTGTAAACATAACACAAGATAAAAGCAAGTGACTTGAATCCCGGGAAATGATGCCAAATCACATGCTATTAAAAAGAATGATTAAAGGCACAGTATCACAAGGACACCAGATAGAGAAATAGGAAACCTAGGTTTGGGTTTCAAATCTGATCCTGTTACCTAACTGCCGACCTGATGATTTCTCTGTCTCCAAAAACCTCAGCTGACATATGCTGAGTCTCAGTGATGCCTAACGTGTCCAGGCTTAAGTAGACAGCACATTTCTCTGGTTCTACTGATAAACTGTTTTTTGGATTTATTCAAAGGCTGCTTCCTGTCTCTGTTGCCATATTCCCCAGGACTCCATCCCCAGCCCACCCATACATTTACTCTCTCTCTCTCTCTCCATGAATTCATCAATGGTTGTTGATTAGTCCCAAATCTACCATCTAGACCAGGGGTTGTCAACCTTTTTATACCTACCTACCGCCCACTTTTGTATCTCTGTTAGTAGTAACATTTTCTAACCGCCCACTGGTTCTACAGTAACGGTGATTTATAAAGTAGGGAAGTAACTTTACTTTGTAAAATTTATAAAGCAGAGTTACAGCAAGTTAAAGCATATAATAATAATTACTTTCCAAGTACTTTATGTCAGATTTTTGCTAAGTTTGGCAGAATAAGCCTTTATAAAACAACTTACTATAGTTAAATCTATCTTTTTATTTATACTTTGGTTGCTCTGCTAACGCCCACCATGAAAGCTGGAATGCCCACTAGTGGGCGGTAGGGACCAGACTGACTACCACTGATAACAATGTGGAAAACATTGTATTTAAAAGAGAGGAAATTTATGCTTGGCATTTGTTATATACTCATAGAAGTGAGTGAAAAGCCAAGCAGGAGATAGAAAGAAGCCACTGTCCCTGTAGGCTGAAGGCCTGGGATTGCTGAAACCAGAACCAGTCAGCCTTGCTGGGAGCAGAAACGAGGAAGCGAGACAGCAAGTACTAGAAATATCTCCAGATAGACAGAATGGGGAGAAATATTCCAGTTTCTCCCTTTGGTCTGTCTCTGAACTCTGCCAGAGCCTGATCCAGCTGGCAGCCAACTGACAGGGAAACAGCCGAGGGGCAGCTACTGTGAGGAGAGGGCAGAGGCAAGACTGGAATGTGTCTGCAGGCACACAGGCTTAAGGCCAGCATACTATATATATATATTTGCCTGGAGATCCCACAGATGCATCAAATGACCTAAGCCCTGAGCAAACTTCACCTTCTTCCCCATTTTGCCTCCTTTTCCTCCTCTGTGCTTCCACCACTCACAAAATCTATGCTGATTTACACCATAATTTTCATATTTTGTTATCATTGTCCTTTGATTTGAATTTACCTGTCTCTCTGCCCGTCTCCTCCCTAAATCTGAACAACTCTCAGACCAGAGCTGTGGTTGCCCTGCACTTAGAGAGCCTGCGTCTAGAGTTAACTTCGAGACTATTTGTTGAGTGAATGAATAGGCAATATAATCATATCTAAAGTAATAGCAATTGATTTTCATTTGACTCTGGAATTCTAGTATAGAGAGAAGCAATTCATAAACAGTTTTTCAGTTTTAGCTATTTTGTTTTACATTTATTTTAATCTTAAAGTTTATAAATAGACTTCTTTTTGTTGTCAGTTGACATAAACAGCCAGTTCATGGGGAAACAAAAACAAACAAATAAAACAGAGTTGTTGAGTTTGTTTTTAGACATACATTTTCCTGACTGAATTATGCCTCCTTTTAATTCTTTTTCAGGGCACCAGAGAAACAGGGTCTTTTTGTGAATTTGTACAGATTTTTTAAAATTGTAGATCTTGAAATATTCCCCTTCATCTTGAATCTTTCATATTATTTATTTTGGCAATTTGTTTTATGAAAACATTGATCTATTTTAAGGGAAATTGATCCACAAAGATAGGCTCTAGGAGATCATACTTAAATCAAAAGTTTATTATAGATTTAAAGTAATCACCTTTGTACAGTTTGTTTTCATAAATTTTTACTTTTATTTTTAGAATTCTAGTGTACAGAATGCAAAAAGTCATATTGCATGGGGTTGAAATTGTATGTTGAATATGCTAATGAAAATTTTTGATGCTAAATAACCATTTCTTATTGAACTTATTGAGCAAGTCTACTTATTCAGTGTCCAGATTTAAAAAAAAAACAAAACTCTTTTCCACTTAGTCATTTTATCTCATAATGTTTCATCTTTTCTATAGCAGTGATTCTTAAACTGTAATTCTAACATGAAATTAATTCAGTGGGTCAGAATGTGAGATCAATCAAAGGTCCTGGGGTTCTGACCTAAGTTTTAGCGGAAAATATTAATATTCTTGTGGACTAACTCTCCTAATGAAAGGTTGACCTTCCACAATTTAAGTAAGTAGGAAATGTGAAGTGCAAATAAGCTATATGGCACATGATTAATATCCTTTAAATTGCAGCTATTATTAAATTAGAAGTGAGTTTAAGATAGAGCTGTTTGGATCCCATCCAAAGGAGTGAAATCAGTCAAGACTGATAAAGTATCTTGTACTTGTTGAGAGATCTATGCAACACCATTTCTCTTAAAGATTGAGATGAAATCAATTAGACTTTCCTAATTGTGTTTTCTCAATTAGCATTAAAAACCTTCAATACCCTCGAGACGGACAATATGGCCCTTTTCTACATTTTTTTAGTAGGTGTATTTACAAGCTTTATTTTTTGCTACTGGGCATTTATAAAGATAATATATAGTGACTATCTTGACCCATTTATTCTCCTAAACCAGCTGTTCACAAGTTTTAAAATCAGGCATCAAAATCATAACTTGGTGTGAGGCTTAATTTGCCTGGCTGAATTCATTTAAAAACAAACAACCCTAATAAATAATTTATTTTCTTATGTACCTTGGAAACTTGAATTGAATCACTCAATTTTTATTTCCAATGGGCCAGAACAAATAAGCCTCTACCATTACAGAAATATGCTAAATTCTACTTGCAAATGTTTCTGAATTTTGGGTGATGGTGAAATTCTTTTAGAATAATTTAGTTTTCTACCATTTAGACTTAGATTGTAAGTTATATTTTCTAACTGAAACATTTTTTTGGGGGGGTGACAAACAGACAGGAAGGGAGAAAGATGAGAAGCATCAACTCATAGCTGCGGTACCTTAGTTGTTCATTGATTGCTTTCTTTTTTTTTTTAAAGAATTACATTTCTGTTATTTCACACAGAAAATGGACTTAAAAGAAACAAATGGAATTTCTATGCTGCTTTTGTACTTGAGTGAGGGGGATTAATTTTTTTTAATTAATTTTAATGCGGTGACATTGATAAATCAGGGTACATATGTTCAGAGAAAACACCTCTAGGTTATTTTGACATTTGATTATGCTGCATTCCCATCACCCAAAGTCCAATTGTCTTCCGTCACCTTCTAACTGGTTTTCTTTGTGCCCCCCCTCCCCCAACCCCCTCTGTCTCCTCCCCCCCACCCCATAACCCCCACACTCTTGTCCATGTCTCTGAGTCGAATTTTTATGTCCCACCTATGTATGGAATCATATAGTTCTTAGTTTTTTCTGATTTACTTCTTTCGCTCAGTATAATGTTATCAAGGTCCATCCATGTTGTTGTAAATGATCTGATGTCATCATTTCTTATGACTGAGTAGTATTCCATAGTATATATGTACCAAAGCTTTTTAATCCCATCGTCCACTGACGGACACTTGGGTTGTTTCCAGATCTTTGCTATTGTGAACAATGCTGCCATAAACATGGGGGTGCATTTCTTCTTTTCAAACAGTGCTATGGTGTTCTTGGGGTATATTTCTAAAAGTGGTATAGCTGGGTCAAAAGGCAGTTCGATTTTTAATTTTTTGAGGAATCTCTATACTGTTTTCCACAGTGGCTGCACCAGTCTGCATTCCCACCAGCAGTGTAAGAGGGTTCCCTTTTCTCCACATCCTCGCCAGCACTTATTCTGTGTTGTTTTGTTGATGAGCGCCATTCTGACTGGTGTGAGATGATATCTCATTGTGGTTTTAATTTGCATTTCTCTAATGATTTGTGATGTTGAGCATTTTTTCATATGTCAAATGCCTATTGGCCATCTGTATGTCCTCTCTGGAGAAGTGTCTATTCATTTCTTTCACCCATTTATTGATTGGATTGTTTGTCTTCCTGGTATTTTTACAAGTTCTTTATAAATTTTCGTTATTAACCCCTTATCAGACGTATTGTCAAATATATTCTCCCGTTGTGTAGTTTGTCTCTTTATTCTGTTTTTATTGTCTTTAGCTGTGCAAAAGCTTTTTAGTTTGATATAGATCATTTGTTTATCCTGTCCTTTATTTCACTTGCTCATGGAAATAAAACGGCAAATATATTGCTGTGAGAGATGTCAGAGAGCTTACTACCTATGTTTTCTTCTAAGATGCTTATGGTTTTACGGTTTACATTTAAGTCTTTTATCCATTTTGAGATTATTTTTGTGAATGGTGTAAGTTGGTGGTCTAGTTTCATTTTTTTGCAGGTAGCTGTCCAATTTTCCCAACACCATTTGTTGAAGAGGCTGTCTTTACTCCAATGTATGCTCTTACCTCCTTTGTCAAATATGAGTTGTCCATAAAAGTATGGGTTTATTTCTAGGTTCTTAGTTCTGTTCCATTGATTTATATGCCTGTTCTTGTACCAGTCCCAGGCTGTTTTGAGTACAATGGCCTTGTAGTATAACTTGATATCGGGAAGTTTGATACCTCCCACTTCATTCTTCCTTTTCAAGATTGCTGAGGCTGTTCGTGTTCTCTTTTGGTTCCATATAAATTTTTGGAATATATGTTCTATATCTTTGAAGTAAGTCATTGGTATTTTAATTGGTATTGCATTGAATTTTTAAATTGCTTTGGGTAATATAGACATTTTAATGATGTTTATTCTTCCTAACCATGAGCACAGTATATGTTTCCACTTGTTTGTATCTTCTCTGATTTCTTTTATCAATGTTTTATAATTTTCCAAGTATAAGTCTTTAATCTCCCTGGTTAAATTTATTTCTAGGTATTTTATTTTTTGGTTGCAATGGTGAAGGGGATTGCTTACTTAATTTCTCTTTCTGACAGTTCATTGTTAGTGTATAAAAATGCCTCTGATTTCTGAGTATTAATTTTTTATCCTGCCACCTTGCTGAATTCATTTATTAGGTCTAGTAGTTTTTGACTGAGACTTTAGGGTTTTCTATATACAATATCATATCATCTGCAAATAATGATAGTTTTATTTCTTCTTTTCCAATTTGGATGCCTTTTATTTCTTTTTCTTGTCTGATTGCTGTGGCTAGGACTTCCAGAATTATATTGAATAAGAGTGGTGAATGGGGGCACCCTGCCTTGTTCCTGATCTTAAGGAGATTGCTTTTAATTTTTGCCCATTGTGTATGATATTGGCTGTGGGTTTTTAATAGATGGCCTTTATCATGTGGAGGTATGTTCCCTGTATTCCCATTTTGCTGAGAGTTTTGATCATGAATGGGTGCTGGATTTTATCAAATGCTTTTTCTGCATCTATTGAAATTATCATGTGGTTTTTCTCCTTCCTTTTGTTTATGTGATGAATCACATTGATTGATTTGCGAATATTGTACCAGCCTTGCCTTCCCAGAATAAATCCCACTTGATCATGGTGTATGATTTTTTTCATATATTGCTGGATCCGGTTTGCTAATATTTTGTTGAGGATTTTAGCATCTAAATTCATCAGGGATAGCCCTGGCCGGTTGGCTCAGTGATAGAGCATTGCCCTGGCATGCAGGAGTCCCGGGTTCAATTCCCAGCCAGAGTACACAGGAGAAATACCCGTCTGCTTCTCCACCCCTCCCCCTCTCTTTCCTCTCTGTCTCTCTCTTCCCCTCCCGCAGCCAAGGCTCCATTGGAGCAAAGGTGGCCATGTGCTGAGGATGGCTCCATGGCCTCTGCCTCAGGTGCTAGAATGGCTCTGGTTGCAACAGAGCAATGCCCCAGATGGGCAGAGCATCGCCTCCTGGTGGGCATGCCAGGTGGATCCTGGTCGGGCGCATGTGGGAGTCTTTCTGACTGCCTCCCATTTCCAATTTCAGAAAAGTATAAATAAATAAATAAATAGTAAATTCATCAGGGATATTGGCCTATAATTTTCTTTTTTTGTATTGTCTTTGCCCGGTTTTGGAACCAGAATTATACTTGTCTCATAAAAGGAGCTTGGAAGTATTCCTTCCTTTTGAATTTTTTGAAATAGCTTGAGAAGGATAGGAGTTAGTTCTTCTTTAAATATTTGGTAGAATTCACTTGTGAAGCCATCAGGCCCAGGACTTTTCTTTTTTGGGAGTTTTTTCATAATTGTTTCGATCTCATTTGTTGTAATTGGTCTGTTTAGGTTTTCTGATTCTTCCAGATTAATTTTTGGAAGATTATATGTTTCAAGGAATTTGTCCATTTCATCTAGGTTGTCTAGTTTTTTGGCATACAGTTCTTCATAGTATTTTCTTACAATATTTTTATTTCTGTTGTCTTAGTTGTTATTTCTCCACTATCATTTCTAATTTTATTTATTTGAGTCCTCTCTCTTTTTTTCTTGGTGAGTATGGTTAAAGGTTCATCGATCTTGTTTACCTTTTCAAAAAACCAACTCCTGGTTTCATTGATCCTCTGTATTGTTTCTTTAGCCTTATGTCATTTATTTCTGCTCTGATCTTTATTATTTTCTTCCTTCTACTAGCTCTGGGCTTTACTTGCTGTTCTTTTTCTAGTTCTTTTAGATTCAGGGTCAAGTTGTTTTTTTGAGCTTTTTCTAGCTTCTTAATGTATGCCTGTAATGCTATAAACTTCCCTTTCAGGACTGCTTTTTCTGTGTCCCATAAATTTTGAGTTGATATATGCTCATTATTGTTTGTTTCTAGGAATTTTTAAATTTCTTCCTTGATCTCATTGTTAATCAATTTGTTATTTTATAACATGCTATTTAGTTTCCAAGTGTTTGAGTATTTTTCAGTTTTTCTGTTGTGGTTGATTTCTAGTTTCATGCCATTGTGATCAGAGAAAGTGCTCAATATGATTTCAATCTTCTTAAATTTGTTGAGACCGTTTTTGTGCCCTAACATGTGGTCTATCCTAGAGAATGTACCATGAGCACTTGAAAAGAATGTATATTCTTCTGCTTTAGGGTGAAAGGTTCTGAAGATATCTATTAAATCGAGTTGATCTAGTGTGTCCTTTAAGTCTGCTGTAATCGTTTTCTCATATGTGCCTTGACCAGGGGCTTCAGCTGAGTCAGTGACCCCTTGCTCAAACTAGCAGTGATTGTGCTCAAGCTGGCAACCCCTGTGCTCAAGCCGGCAATCTGGGGGTTTCAAACGTGGGTCTTCAGCATCCCAGGCCAGTGCTCTCATCACTGTTCCACTGCCTGATCAGGTGAAACATTCTTATTTGTTTTATCCAGAAAGTCATTTAAAATTTTACATAATTCGCCCTGGCCGTTTGGCTCAGTGGTAGAGCATCGGCCTGGAGTGCAGAAGTCCCAGGTTTGATTCCTGGCCAGGGCACACAGGAGAAGCGCCCATCCGCTTCTCCACCCCTCCCCCTCTCCTTACTCTGTCTCTCTTTTCCCCTACCGCAGCCGAGGCTCCATTGGAGCAAAGATGGCCCGGGCGCTGGGGATGGCTCCTTGGCCTCTGCTCCAGGCACTAGAGTGGCTCTGGTTGCAACAGAGTGATGCCCCGGAGGGGCAGAGCATCGCCCCCTGGTGGGCAGAGCGTCGCCCCCTGGTGGGCGTGCCGGGTGGATCCCGGTTGGGTGAATGTGGGAGTCTGTCTGACTGTCTCTCCCCGTTTCCAGCTTCAGAAAAATACAAAAAAAAAAAATTTACATAATTTTTGGTAGGGTAAAAACTTAAATTTAAGTAAAAAAGTAGAACTGATTAAAAAATATCCCAGCTCATTTTGTAAAACCCTTGCTCAGCCAACTCACACTTTCCCTAGAAGAACCAATTTTACAGATAAGTAACACAGACATGAAATAACATACTCTGAGGCAAGGGCACACTACTTCTTTATTAAATGTTTGTTCGCTAGTCTTTAAAATAATGTATTTTATTATTTGCTTTGCAACAATAAAAATTATAGGAAAGAAGCATTCACTTGTTTAAATCTTTTATTTTAAGAAATAATTACTATCTACTCAAGTCATCTTTTGCATTTGAATGTTTTCTTGCTCCAGAGAGATGCAGTTTTAGACTGTTAACATCCATAGCAAATGTGTACTTATCTATAAAAAAGCACACCATTGTGATTTCTATAATTTACATTGCCATCTAAAGCAAAGACAGCTGCCACTGGTGTTATGGAATACTAAGTAGCAATTACAGGTCTTCACCTTACACATTTTATTATGCATTGTTACTATTGTATAAATTATATATATATATATATATTCACTCTGCTAAATATACATATAGATGACTTGCCTTCTCAAAAAAGTCAACAAGTCCTCCTTAACAATATCCACAACATCACCCTGCCATTTATTTGCTTAGCACTTTACTGGCATCTTTAAAATTTTGATGGCCCCAATTCTCACAACACTTTGAAATAGATATTGTAATATTTGCAATATTCCCAGTGTCTAGCACAGAGACTTGTACCAATTACCACCAAATACTTTTTGAATCAAGAAATCAGGACTTAAAGAGATTAAAAATTAAATCAAGCTTGTCCTATAAGTGTGAAATTCAAGTTAATATTTTCACAAATATATTGAGATAAATCTTAGACTTCCGAGATTCTTTGAATGTACCTGCTGTACCCAAACATCCTGTACAGTTGTTAACCATTATGTTAATCTTCTGTGTTGATGTACGGCTTTGTAAGGAAGTTACCTCCCTAAAACTGAACTCAGAAGGATGATATTGCCTCAACTAAAAACTACATGGTCTACTTAAAAATGTGCTAACTCTGTATTTTTATTAGTTGTGCTGCTTCTTTCACAAAAGCCCCATTGGATCTGTAGAGGATGATTAATGCTGAGTCTCCAGCAGAAAGAACCAGCGCCCCAGGGCAGACAGATGTGTTCATAGAGGTGAATAAGTAGATGGACTCTGAGGCACCCTGACTGAGATTGGATGAAGAAAGCCTATCTGGCAGGGAATTTTTTTTTTAGGTAGTTCTTACAACAAAAGTAGTAAGTGGTCTACCTGAAGGAGGGCTAGTGAGATTTTCAGTAAGGGAGAAATGCAAGGTCAGAGCCTTAGGAACTTGAGAAAGTGTGTATTATTAGCACATTTGTATGATTGTAGCAGAGTTCTATGCTGGAGGGAGACAGTACTTGAAAGGTCATCACAGTTCAGATAACATGAAATATCAGACACTGTCAGGAGCAATTTAGACTGTATGCTGTAGATAAGTAATTAATAGCTACAGGTGGATTTTAAGAAGGAAAATTACACAATCATATTTGATGCTATGGCTGATGGGTGATCACATCTGTAGTCAGGAGATCAGTTCGATGTAATTCAATAGTCCAATAAGAAATGACAAGACTGGAATACAGGCAGATGAGCAGTGGGACAGAGTTTAGACAGCTCTGAGAGCAATCAAAATGCTTTAGATGCCAGTATTAAAAAAATGAAATCATGCAATTATGGCCACTATGTAAATGATCAGTAGTTAAACACTAGTATGACTTAAAAAGGAGAAACTAAAACAGTATTAACAGAGGTCAATGTGAAAGCAATAAAATAAGGAAACTGGGAAAATGGGAAAATGCAAACCTAATGCTTCACAAAATTTTAAAGAAAGAAATTGGTTGTGCTTTGACAGGCCATATGGTATGCACTTTAGAGCACATTTTCAAGATGAATTAAAAGAGGAAAATGGAATTTGAAAGAGGTTGAATGCATATTTTCCTTCAACTTTATGTGTGTAGATAGATAGATGATAGATGACAAATATATAGATAGTCAATAGATGTGATTCCAAATATGGAAAGCTTAATGAACTAGATCCTTCCATATTCTGATTAATGTGTGAGTGTTTGTACAGGGCACTCTGAGTGGAGGAGAAAAATCTCTGGTTAACAAATTCAGATGAAGGGGTTACAAAGTAGTCATGGGGATGTAAAGTACAGCATAAGAAAAATAGTCAATAATATTGTAATAACTATCTATGGTGTGAGTTGGAAAATACAAGAAAAATCAGGGGGAACAGTTTGTAAAGTATGTAATTGTCTGATCACTATGCTGTACACCTGAAACTGATACAAAATAATATTTTAAACTATAATTGAAAAAATAAAAAATTAAAAAAATAACTTCCAGACTATAGTCTGATGACAGTAGGGTTCAATATTTTTTATTTTATACAGCTTTGGTATTATCCAAAAAGATCAAATATTCAGAATGCTACCATAGATATAGAAAGTAGTTTTGATTAATAGAAGTTACAATTATATATTTTAAAAATCCTAAATATTCATATATGCATTTTAGAAAACTCTGTGAAAACATCAATGTATTTATTTGAACCAGAAGAAAAGAAATGTATCAAAATACTTCATTTCCTAAAGTAACAGAGTTAACTGAGCTATGATTTTGCCTCTTTAAGCTTTTTCTCCATTATTAGCATTTCATTGACCCAGAGAAGCAGGAATATTGGTTGAATGGTGTAAATCAGTACAGCCTGCAGGAGGGAGTTTTCTAAGTCCACTTCATGTTCCGTGGTTCTGTGGAGTTGGGCAAGGGCATGGTCTGTTTGGCTGCTGTTTTAATTGGTGGAAAAGGTAGTTTAAAATGATTTCAGATACTGCAAGATGCCAAAAGAAAAGGAACGATTTGTCAGACAATTTATTTTCCAGACAGCTTTTTTTTTTTTTGTATTTTTCCGAAGTGAGAAGTGAGAGGGCAGGGAGGCAGACAGACTCCCGCATGCGCCTGACTGGGATCCACCCGGCATGCCCACCAGGGGGCGATACTCTGCCCATCTGGGGAGTTGCTCTGTTGCAACCAGAGCCATTCTAGCGCCTGAGGCAGAGGCCACAGAGCCATCCTCAGCACGTGGCCAACTTTGCTCCAATGGAGCCTTGGCTGTGGGAAGGGAAGAGAGAGACAGAGAGGAAAGAGAGGGGGAGGGGTGGAGAAGCAGATGGGTGCTTCTCCTGTGTGCCCTGGCCGGGAATTGAATCCGGGAATTCCATACGTTTGGCCAATGCTCTACCACTGAGCCAACCGGCCAGGGCCCAGACAACTTTTATTTTAAGTGTTTGTTATTTTTGATAGTCTGATAGTATGAATTCATTTCCTTTTACTTAATGATGAATTGTCTGGGTCAAAAATTAGTTGAAGTTGTGCAATTAGTTGGATTGTGAGACTGCCTTGATATTTCTCAGACAGTTTACTGTTTGCTTTTTATGGTTAGCAGTGAGGTTATCTGAGTAAATTTCATATGGGCTGTTGCTCACTAGTTTGTGAATGTTTTGGAGTTCTAGAATATGATCTCTGTTTCCAGAATGTGTCTTTCTAATGAGATTAGGAATGTGGGTTACCAATCTCAGATTGAGATTTTTCTAATGTTTGATTTGATATATTAAACTCTCATATAACTAAGTTTAATTAACTGATCATAGCCCTTGCCAGGTGGCTCAGCAGTGGAGCATTGACCTGGCATGTGGATGTCCCAGGTTCAATTCTTGGTCAGGCCACACAGGAGAAGTGACCATCTTCTTCTCCACTCCTGCCCTCTCCTTTCTCTCTCTCTCTCTCTCTCTTTCTCTCTCTCTCTCTCTCTCTCTCTTCCCCTCCCACAGCCACGGATTGGTTGGAGCAACTTGGCCCGGGTACTGAGGATGGCTCCATGACCTCTGCCTCAGTCACTAAAATAGCTTGTTTGCCAAACAACAGCTCCACTGCCCCAGATAAACAGAGCATGACCCCATCGGGGGCTTGCCAGGTGGATCCTAGTTGAGAGCATGTGGGAGTCTGTCTCTGGCTCCTCGTTTCTCACTTAAGAAAAAAATTTTAACTGATCATTTCCTTCTCATAGATATTTTTCCTTAATAAAGTGTTTAACTACATTCAAAATAAATATTCTAATCAAATGTTCCTGAAAATAATTATATTATAAATTAAGAGGATAAAATGATATGTTTGTGGGATTTTTTAACATACCTTTAAAAATTATTTATCTTTATCAACTAAGAGTAACTATTCTTATTGCCAAAATATTACCAAGATTTCAACCTAGATTGAATTGTGATTATGGCAGAGGTATGTTATGGAAATACACAATACTATGTTACTTAGAGAATTACAATGTTTTCATTTTAATAACAATTTTTTGCTAATTGCAACATAAAACTTTTAAGAAAATTAAGAACTTCAAATACAAACTTATTGATGCAGAAAATATGTCATAGATTAGTTTACTTTCTGTTTTGTTTTGCTAGATAATAAAAGTAAACACTATAGCTTTTAACCTGTAAATGCCTCATTCTCCTATATTTTATATATCAGGTTTGGTTGCATTATTATTCCAATCTCTGTCTCATTTCCACAGTTGAGCAATTGCTAAAACCTTGGAGATTTTACTTTTTAAATATTTAAAAAATGTTTTTCCTCTTTTCCATCCCAACAACTGCCCGGTTTTAAATTTTCATCACACCTCACTCAGAGAACTTCTTAGTCTCCTAATTACTCTCTTAATCTGCACTGCTGGTGGGAATGTAAGCAGGTTCAGCCACTATGGAAAACAGTATGATGGTTCCTCAAAAACTTAAGAATAGAGTTACCATATGATCCAGCAATCCCTCTTCTGGGCACCTACCAGAAAAATTTGAAAACATGTATTTACAAAGATATATGCATCTCCATGTTCTTTGCAGCATTTTTCACAGTGGCCAAGACATAGAAACAATCCAAGTGACCCTCAAAAGAGAATTGAATAAAGATATGGTACATATATACTATGTAGCCATAAGAAAAGATGAAATACTGCCACTTGTGACAATGTGAATGAACTCTGAGGCTATCACATTAAGTGAAATGTCAGAAAAAGCTAAGAACCATATAATTTCATTGATATGGGGGATGTAAAACTGAAACTCATAGACACAGACAACAGTATGGTAGTTACCAGAGGGAAGGGGTGTTGCAATATACAGATCATGTAGCATAGAAATGTACATTTGAAACCTATGTAATCTTATTTACCAATGCCACCTCACTAAATTTAATTAAAATAAATAAAATATAATAATTAATTTTAAATGAAAAAACAATAATAAAACTGCTTTCAATCTTCAAAAAATTGGAGGTGTGAGAGAAAGGTACAGCTGAGGAAAGTCTACATAATTAGCTTTATCTGAATGTATGTTTTATTTCTTAGCCTGACCTGTCATTACATGAATATTTATTATACATTTTTTATGCTTCATTATGCCTACCTAAACTATTTTTAATAAGTATAAAAATAATAGTGAATAATTTAACATTCATTTTCCATTACATGCAAGTAGAAAATAACATGATATTTGTCCAATTATACCTGTGTAAAGCAGTATCACTCACTGGTAAGAGACAAAAAGTAATGCAAACTAACAAAACAAATGAATGTTTATTAGTTGCTCTAAATGAGAAACTCATAAGTGAAAATGGCCCCAGATTTACCAGCCTTCTGCCTGTGTTAGAGCCTCAGCTCTTTTCTCAGATTTCTCTGCAAGTGAGCCTTGTCCTCAGGTTGCTCCATGAGGCCGGAACAGAGCCGCTGGAGGTGCTGGGACCTAGTATTGAGCTATTGTCTCAGAGGAAAAGAGAATCTGTCCCAGAACATCTTACACGAAGGACTGATTTTTCCTGTATGGGAACAATGCTGGAACAATCATTGTGACAAATACAGAAGGAGTATGGTGATTTCCAACTTAACACACCCTTATAGATTTTAGGAGGCAAACATTTCCACGGTAGTGGTGGGAGAAGACAGGGGATACTGGGCAGATAAAATAAGAGATCTGTGTTAGAGTATTTCTATGTATACTTACATAAGTTGTTTTCAAAATGTATTGAAATCTGTGAATCTAAATGAAGCTGTCAGAACTGTAGTATAACACACATACACACACAAAGTTGCATAAATGCTAGATAATTCCCTACTAAATATGAAATGAAAGGGAAAATGTAAATAGTTGAGTGTATTAAAATAGAGAATATAAATAGTGATCAGAAATATGGAAACTTCTTTTTTTTTTTCTTTCATTTTTCTGAAGCTGGAAACAGGGAGAGACAGTCAGACAGACTCCCACATGCGCCCGACCGGGATCCACTCGGCACGCCCACCAGGGGGCGATGCTCTGCCCATCCTGGGCGTCGCCATGTTGCGACCAGAGCCGCTCTAGCGTCTGAGGCAGAGGCCACAGAGCCATCCCCAGCGCCCAGGCCATCTTTGCTCCAATGGAGCCTTGGCTGCGGGAGGGGAAGAGAGAGACAGAGAGGAAAGCGCGGCGGAGGGGTGTAGAAGCAAATGGGCGCTTCTCCTGTGTGCCCTGGCCGGGAATCGAACCCGGGTCCTCCGCACGCTAGGCCGACGCTCTACCGCTGAGCCAACCGGCCAGGGCGGAAACTTCTTACAATATAGAGACTGTAGAGAAGTTTTGCTTGATTAATTAATTCTATGTTAAATTGTTTAGGAGCAATATCTTCAACTTACTTAAGAGAATATTTACAAATTAATTTGGTAACTTTCAATTTTAAAATTCCATTAGGAATTCCTTACTGCCTTTTCAAAAGTACTGCTTATTTCTTAGTTTGTTAGTTTGTTTATTTATTTTTTAGAGACAGAGAGTCAGAGAGGGGGCAGACAGGGACAGACAGACAGGAATGGAGAGATGAGAAGCATCAATTCTTCATTGCATCATCTTAGTTGTGCAATGAATTCTTTTTCATATATGCCTTGACCAAGGGGCTCCAGCAGAACGAGTGACCCCTTGCTCAAGCCATCACCTTGGACTCAAGCCAGTGACCATGGGGTCATGTCTATGAGCCCATGCTCAAGCCAGTGAGCCCTCACTCAAGCTGATGAGCCTGTGCTCAAGCTGGCGACATTGGGTTTTGATCCTGGTTCCTTAGCATCCCAGTACGATGCTCTATATCTACTGTGTCACCACCTGGTCAGGCTGCTGTTAGATTATTCAAAAATAGTTTACTCTTCTCTTTCAGAAAACTCATGTCAATCTACTAATGATGCAGTAATTTTATTTGAGTCTGTTCTCCAGGATTATTTTGCTATGAGCTAAAATTACATACCAATCTTTGCAGTACCTAATAATATATTCAAAATGTACCTTGGCCAGCCCTGGCTAGTTGGCTAGGTGGTAGAGTGTCGACTCGGCATATAGAAGTTCAATCTCTGGTTAGGGCACACAGGAGAAGCAACCATCTTCTCACCCTACCCCTTCCTCTTCTCTCTCTTATTCCTCCACCCACACACAGCCATAGCTCAAATGGTTCAAGCAAAGTTGGTCCTGGGTGCTGGGAATGGCTCCATGGCCTCACCTCAGGTGCTAAAATAGCTTGATTGCCAAGCAACAGAGCATCGCCCCCTAGGGACCTTGCCAGGTGGATACTAATCGGGGCACATGCGGGAGTCTGTCTCTGCCTCCCCACCTCTCAATACAAATACACACACACACACACACACACACACACACACATACACCTTGGCCAATCTGAATATTATAATTTATCTATTTCCTACAATTCTAACCTTCTTTAAAAAAGGAACTAAAGAAAGTCTGATTTACTAATTTGAGGAATAATAATGCCAAGCACTTTTGTATTAGATATTATCTATATTATTTGCAAAAAATGCCTGACATATGTGAGACATATTATTGACTACCTATTCAGCATATCAATATGTAAACCAAGTGCAGAGAGACTATAAGGAAACCCTCTATTTTTCTGTTGAAGCTCTTCTGGAGATGCTATTTTTTTAGAAAGGGGCTTAGCTTTATTCAACGTGGGAAGCCTGGAACTTAGTAGCAGGTGTGTAAAAGAGATGGAAGTAGCAGCAGTTAGTCCACAGAATAACCTTTCTAGTTTTAGTTCTTTTAAGGTAGGTTACTAAAATCTCTACATAATAGCTTCAACATTGACAGTAACTATGTTTTGTATTTGTTGAGAATATTAATAATGTTGAGTATATTATTTCCTGGGAAGCCTGAGGTCAGTACCACCCATGTGCAGATTAGTAGGGTGTGCACGTCCCACTTCCAGGTCACACTGCTCACAGGACCCAGTCACTCAGGGCAACCTCTGCAGTGGCATTGTGGCATTCCTGCCAGAGGAGTGGGGTTTTGCATTGCCTGGACTTGGGCTTTGGAATGACTTGGGGTTTACAAAAGTTGAATGATAAGGAATAATTTCTTTTATTATAAGGAAGAACTGTTAATAACTTACACCTATTTAATTTTTGCAACACCACCATGAGGAAAAACACTTTTGTCCCTAACCATATTATTGAGACTGAAGGTAGATGTGATGTCTGGATAAGCAGCATGCATCTTGAAACTATTAGGGAAAAAAAGATGAAAACAAATACTAAAAATAAAGAATTTGGGTTCTTAACTCATCCCTGACCTGGCAATCCTATGCCTATCTCAGGATTCCCGTTATTTTAGAAAAATAAATCCCTATTTATTTAGTAACTGTAAGTAAATTTTTGTTACTTATAGCTAAAACATTCCTTAAGGATGCAAAGAAAAAATAATTTTGAAAAGGAAGAAATTAGATAGAAAATAGAATTAATTCCAAATCACCTCTAATTCCTCTTGATGTGCATAATCCACTTAATAAAAGATAAATTGAATCCAAGTAAATTAAACATCTCTAGCTGCATGCTAGATGAAATGGAAAGACACATACCATGCCATTATTATTCAAAATAAAGCTGGTGAAATGGTATCAAAGTCAAAAGAAATAAACAGAAAAATCAAGGCAAGAAACAATAGCTTTCTTATGTTACCTGTAATGACTGCTTCAAAAACATGATTTAAAAAAAGAATCCTTCCATACTAGCAGTGCAAAGTCTAAGATTCTAGAATATAAACCTAATAAAATACAACAAATTAATGAGAAAATTGCAAAATACTGTTGAAATCTTAAAAGACAAATAAATAGGTTTCTAGATCGTGTCATAAAGATTAATATAAACATTGCAGTTATTTCCAAGTTACTATGTGAATACCATAAAATTTCAATCACATAACAAAGTTTGTTACAGAATTTTTGAAAGTTGATCCTCAAATTTGTATAAAAAAACTAAGCACCAAGAAGATTTTTAATAAAAATGATAAAATAGGACTATTTCTATTTATCATGATTAAGTATAAAATTATATTATATGCATATAAAACACTGTAGTATATATAGCACAAGTACAATCTAGTAGAACAATGAAACAGAACAGGCCCAGGAAATGTTCTCATGTATATGAAAACTTTATTAATACTAAAAATTGTATCACAGATAATGAAATGACAGGGACAGTTGGCTTGCTTGCACGGAAAAGATTCACTACTACCTCACATTGTAAAAAGCAGTAAGTAGGTAACTGGATGGTTTAAGTATCTGAAGTAAAAAATAACACTGTAAAATCTTCAGAAGGAAATAGAGACAATCTTGCTAATGGCAGAATTGGAAGGAACTGTTAAAACACAGAACCAAATCATAATGTAAAAAAACCAATAAATTTGACTACATTACAGTTAAAATAAAACTTTGTTAAAAATGACACCATAATTCCTGACCTGTGGTGGCGCAGTGGATAAGCGTTGACCTGGAACGCTGAGGTCGCCGGTTTGAAACCCTTCACTTGTCTTGTCAAGGCACATATGAGAGTTGATGCTTCCTGCTCCTCCTCCTTTCTCTTTCTCTCTCACTCTCTCTCTTCTCTAAAATGAATAAATTTTAAAAAATGACACCATAAGCAGAACTTTAAAATATGAATGCTGAGGACAGATATTTACTGTACATATAAAGGAAATGTTTTAGGATCCAGGATGTGTGCATTTATATGCCTAAATTATTTTTCTAAAAATCATTAAGAAAACTTAGAATTTGAAGAAATGAGACAAATTGGAACTATATACTGCTGAGAGAAGACCAGCACATAAAATGTGCATAGTACATTTTTGAGACCAATTTGACTATAACAACTTAATTTGAAAATTTGTATATTGCTTAAAACAGTAATTCCAATGCATCTATTTTACTATATAGGTTATATTAAAAAAAACTATTTTATTAACAGGAAAAATTTTGGCACATGCCTTTTAACTCAGGCTCAACATGGATATCCAGTTACACTACTAATCTTTAACACAGCATTGGTCTTGTCTTGGTTAATGTGTAAGGAAAGAAAATGAAATAAGGGATACAACTATTGAAAGGGAAAAAATAAAACAGATTATTTGTAGATAGTGTGAATATGCACGTAGAAAATATGACAGAATCAATAAATAAATGTTAGAACTAATAAAAATTATTCTAGATCACCAATAAGTAACAATGGATACCCAACAACAGTAAAGTAACAACAATAATAATAAAATTCATAATATCAAAACTAAAAAGTATCTTGGTGTTAACTTATAAAATAATCAAGATATCTTTAGCAGCTTCTAGACTTCATTGAAAGCAACTTTAAGACTCTATTAGGCCCTAGCCAGTTGACTCAGTAGTACAGTGGCAACCTGGTGTGTGGAAATCCCAGGTTCAATTTGTGGTCAGGGCACACAGGAGAAGCGACCATCTGTTTCTCCACTCCTCACCCCCTTTCCTCTCTCCCTCTCACTTTCTCTCCTGCATCCATAGCTTGATTTGAGCATGTTGGCCCTGGAAACTGAGGATGTCTCTGTGGAGCCCTTACCTCAGGCACTGAAAATTGCTCAGTTGCGAGCATGGCCCCAGATGAACAGAGCATCAGCCCAGATGGGGTGACTGGGTGGATCCTGGTTGGGGCAGATGTGGGAGTCTTTCTCTTTCTTGCTCCTCCTCTCACCTAAATTAAAAAAAAAAGACTGTATTAAAGGGGATAAAAGAAGATCTGAATGAATATAGAATCATTCAATGCTTCTTAGTGGAACAACAAAATATAAACTAATAAAACTCCAATTAAATGAACAGCTGGAAATTTTTGAGGAATGCAATATACTTATTCTAAATTTCATATGAAATAAAGAATCTCCAAAATCCAAGTCAACCTTGGAAAAGAGAAGCTTTAGTGTTCATTAGTGTTTTTCAGACACTGGTTAGTACATTTCTCAGACTCCCAGACTTTTTGGCTCTTTCTGAAATAGTAGACCCTTTGACTAGTTGCAGCCAATGAGGCATGGGGGTCATGATGTGTGCTGTTTCTAGACTGAGCATTGAATTACCTGTATGAGCTTTTGGGAGTTCTCTTTTTCTTCAGGCATGGCAGTCACAAAGGGGAAGTTAAACGACTGTCCCATCTGCCTGAGATGTTGTCACTATAAAGAGCAGAGGAGTATTAAATTACTAATTTTTTTATAGTATTTGTTACTGCAGCAGAATTGAATTAATCCTGACTGATACAAGGGTGAAGTATGTATGCAAGATTAAGGGAGCAATGGCATAAAGTACAAAGCATAGAGATAGATCAAAAGTGGGATCTAAAAGTGGCACCACAAATCTAAAAGGATAATTTCATAACAGACCCATTTCTACCTATGGGAGAAACAAAACAAAACCCCGAATGATTGTCTAACTTTGCATGCCATAGTCGATGTTCCATGTGGCTCTAGCTGGAAGCAGTTGACACATTCAAATGGATAGCTAAAAGAATTGGATAAAAGGACTATTTACAAAGGTTAAGTGAACTAACAAAGAAAGGTGAAACATAAAATGACTAGCCACATTTCTACCTGGGTCTAATGAAGCATGAGGAGGGAGGCTGCTGTCAGAACCCAGCAAGAGCTCCAGCCATGCTTGGGAGATTTGACATAGGAGCTGTAGCCTCTGTAGCAAGATACAATCACTGCAAACAAACCAAAAGTGAAAAGAAGAGAGAAGGCAATACATAACCCAGTTTCTCTCCTCCTTCACTCACATCTCCTATTAACTTTCCATTGCTTCAACCTCACAGGAAGTCATAGGCTAAGGCAGTGGTTCTCAAAGTGTGCGCCCTAGAAGATTTCCAGGTGTTCCCTATGGTATTCCAGAGAAATATGTGCCTGTTGGGGACCAAAAAACTAACAGGGTTTTTGGAGTTTAGATTTTTGGACAGAGGTGTGGGGAATTAACTGTAAACTGACAGTTTGCCCAAACCTCCACATCACTTGCCTGATTAGGTTGCAAAAGGCTGTTAAGCTGTGGTGCTGGATTGTTTACACTACCCCCCATATTCCCCAGAAAGACTGGAGGCAAGTTTCTTCTATCTTTTGTTTGGTGTAAAGTTAAGATGATATGTATGGTGGGGGTTTTCTGCACTCAACACAATTAAGAGTAAAAAGAGAGGAATTCTTTAATGTATTGACAAGGAAATGAGAGTTTGCCTTTCAAATAGATGCCCAAACATTGAAGAAATCACTAGGACACATCAGGCTTATGTTTCTCAAAAACACAAGAATGAAAAAACACGTTCATGCTGGGACCTGCTGAATTTACTAAATCTTACTAAGAATATATCTATATATATAAAAAGATAACTTTTTTAGTCTTTTTTTTAATCCCTCTTTATACAAATTCTAAAAAGCATAACAAAAAATGTAACATAAAATGTTTTTTAATGTCAGAATAAATTTAATTTTGTCATATTTATTTTATTTAATTACCATAAAAGCAAAAGCACACTTGGACCTTATATTTTTTCTTTAATATATTACTTAATTATTATAACATATTTCTCAGATATTTGTATATAGTGCGCCTACAACTATTTGTAGAATTTTAAATGTGCCCCGACTTCAAAAAGTTTGAGAACCACTAGTGTAAGGAAACACAGGTGAAGAAGTTCAAGCGTTTTTCTACTGGGACAAAGCGAGGTAAGACTAGTGAAGAGGAAAACTGGAGAGGCAACAGAAAATATCTAGCATAAGTGGGTTGAGAATAAACACTTGGGGTGGAATTCCAGTTCGTTCTTTTGTTTGGCATGGCAGTTAAGTTCTTTTGTTTGGCATGGCAGTTAAGGACAGTGGAAGTAAAGTGATACCTGGAAAAAGTAGGATTGAGGAAGAGTTGTATAGAATGGATCAATAAATATTCCTAGATATTACATTAGTAGGAAGTGAGATAACAAAGAACCTGTGGAAACTGTAAAGAGTGGCAAAATTCATCCCAGAACTAAGAAAAAGAAATGATGTATTTAACTTCGTGGGCCAGTGGAAACATTTGATTTCCATAATGTGTTTAACCCTCATTTTACGCCTCAAGTAGTATTCACAGGTTCATTCATGGAGAAGTTCCGTGGCTGCCTGGTCACCATCCACTCCTGTAAGAAGCTAGAGGTTGTTCTCTCATGAATTGGTAGTCTCACTGTTACAGACAATTTTTTCCTCAAGGAGCTCCCATTATACTACATATTATCTGGTTTTATTTTTTTAAGTTCATTATGTGGTGATGCTCCGGTTCCTCTGTATTCAGAGAATATACATAGACCCACTCCCCTTCCTCCATTCCCAAACCGGTAATCTGCCTGCTTTTAGGAGGTCAAGATAACTCGATCTTTTTTTGTTCACACTCGATGGGAGACTAGCCAAGGCCAGTGAACTTCGGAAGCCAGTCTTGACTTCCTTAGATTGACGAGTCTCCAGAAGAGAATGCCGTAACCCCTTTATCTCCTATTTCACTCGTCCTGGGGTTTGTTTTCCTAAGGTTGTTGACAGTTATTTCAAAACTCCAGACATTTTGAATGTAATGTTCATTTAGGTTTTTAGTGTTTCTTCTCTGATAGCGAAAGTTCTTTTTGGTTTCTGCTTGTTTCTTTGTCTCGTACAAGATAATAGGAGGCTTTCAATTAAAATTAAAAAAAAATTAAATAAAGGTCTAGTTATTTTCAGACACTGTAAAATGAATGCTAAGAAGTGTGTACCAAAGGACAAAAAATGCCCAAAACATCGGAGATCAATCAGAAAATTCTATTTTTTCTTTCTAAAATTATGTTCTTTCTGGCTTTGTCTCAGAAAGAAAGGATTTATTTATATCACAATACAGAGAGAATGTGCAGACTTGTCCTACTTTCAAAGAACTCTTAAATCATATTAGGGCATAATGCCTGCCTTATTGTACAAAATATCTTCTTGAATCTGGGTTATTTCAAATAAAGGTTTTAATGAAAAGCTTACAGAACTCTTCTCCCTTAGAAAAAAGTTTAATGAAACATAACAAAATGCCTCCTCCCTCAGTACCACTCAGCTCTGGGACATGAAAAGTATTCAGATGTTAACTGCATAGCTTTGAATAATAGAGGCTAGGAAAAATATGTAAACAGAAAATCAAATTAATAAAGTGACATACAAGCATTTATTTTGGGTGAAACTGTACGTTTGGGGAAAAAATCCAAAAATATCTCAATATGGTGGTCTTAGCTCAGTTTAATGGAAAGAGTATGGGCTTTTGAGTCAGACTTGCTAAATCATTTCCTTCAGAGCTAGGTGGAAATGATACCTGCCTTGTAGAGAAAATGTACAAATTCATTAATTGAATATCTAATATATACTAGGTGTCTTTTCTTTTTCTTTGAAACTTTATTTAATTATATGTTTATTCACTTATTTATTTATTGAAGAGAGTTCATTTTAAGTTCACTTTGATCTGACTTCAATGCTGGCTTTGCTTAATAGCTATATGGAAATGAATATGTTGTTTAAGCTCAATATGCATGTTTGGCTGATACTAAAATCAGGCAAATGAGAGAATTATATTGAGTTTAGGGAAATAATCAATGCAAAGTTCTTTGTTCTTTTTAAGTGGTCAATTCATATCCTTTTCTTCTCTCTCTCCATCCTTCTTTCTAGGTATATCACCTCTGTATACTTGCTTTTATTCAAACATCACTATGTTAACTTTTATTTCATCTTTCTTTATCTTCTGTTTTTTTTCTTGTTCTGTTCTATTTTTTTGTCAACTCCCATTGCCACTCATATATACATACACGTTTACTGTTTGTTCTATAAGCCTCTATATTCATTCTAATGAGATTGCTGATTAAATCTTTTCCTCTGTCTCTGGAGTTCAGTATGAAATATATAATGTACATTTGAATGTTTGGTAAAATTCACTAGTGAAGCCATCATTTCTTGCACATTTACTTTTTGGGAGGATTTTGTTAGTATTGATTGGTCTATTTAGATTTTCCAGTTCTTCATAATTCAGTCTAGAGAGGTCATATATTTTTAAGAACTTGGTATTTTGAATTTGGTGGTGTATAGCCTTTCATAGTATTTTTGTATAGTCCTTTCAATTTTTGTGGTATCTGTTGTAATTTTTACATTTTCATTTTTTATTTTGTTTATTTGAATCTCTTTTCTTTTTTATTTAATGAGTCTAGCCAGAGGCTTGTCAGTTTTATTAATCTTTTCAAAGCCAGTTCTGTCACAATTGAATTTTTCTATTGTCTTTTGTTCTCTATTTCATTTAATCCTCCTCTAACTTTTGTTATTTCCTTCTTTCTATTGACTGAGTCTTTTTTCCTTGTTCTTTAAGGTGATGTTATTTGAGATTTTGCTTAGTTCTTGAGATAGACTTGTAATGATATGAACTTTCATCTTATTACTGCTTTTGCTGCATCCTATAATGGTTTTTGTAATTGAATTGATTAGAGTGACATCAGTTACAAAATTATATAGGTTTTAGATGTACAATTCTATAATTCATCATCTGTACTTTGCACTGTGTGTTCACCACCCAAAGTTAAGTCTCCTTTCATCACTATTTATTCCCCCTTTTCTCTCTTCTCCCTATCCTCAACCCCTTTCCCTATTGTTATCACTCTACTATTGTCTGTGTCTATAAATTTTTTTTGCTAATCCCTTCACCTTTTCCACCCAGCCCCCAACTCCCTCCCCTCTGACAGCTGTCAGTCTGTTCTCTGTGTTTGTGAGTCCGCTAGGCATATTTGCAATGAGGTAAAAAGGTAAGGATAAATAAGGCAGAGTCCTTGTACTTTAAAGGCCATAGAGTAAAATATATAAAGTACCTGGAAAACAGGTTTTTAAATAAATTGAATGCATTGGTGTTACCATTCAAGTAAATTGTAACTACCTATATGTAACCAGTCAAGAAGTATAGGTTCATAAATCAATGCTTCGGAAAGAAAATGGGTAAACATTTCCTTTTGATTGTACCTGGTCTTTTGAAGACAACTCCCCACAAATTTTGAGGACCCTCCATATCCCAAGTTCCCTCTCCTCAACCCAAGCATGTACCTAAATTTGGCACACAAAAACTATTGCATAATAGATAATTACATTTTTGACAATAACTTTCAGGCTGTTTTGCTAGAAATATCTAATCTAGCTATATGACTTTTATAAAATTAGTCAACTAAAAATTTAGTCTCTTTTCTTTAAAGTGAAATTAAAATACCTCTGTCTATTTCACGTTTTGAGGAAAAATGAAATGACAAAAATTTACATTATTTCAAAAGTTATTTAATTGATATTCATCATTCATAATATCATAATACTATTCACTTGTGTTAAACAATAATCTTGAAGGCCAAAAATGTTTTGGTTTTTTTTCAGAAAGGGATAATTCAGCCATTTACTAGCCAGAAAAAGACCAGTGAGACATTCAGTCTGAGCCACCAGCAGCAGGGCTGCTGTCTTAGGACTAAAAAGGGCTCTTTCATACAATGAGTTTGGGAAAGAAAAAATTTAAGTTGTTTTGAAAAACTTTACATTGCCCATACATAAAGGGGGTGGGAGAAGGTGAAGCCAGCTGGGCTAGTTCTGCATAGGTTCAGAGTCCATAATGAAAAAGTTGTTGCTCTTTTGGATTGGTATGGGCAACAGTCCAGAAAGTTCATGTGTATATGCAGGATGAGATGGTGTCTGGTGGTCAGCCACTCTCTGAAGATGATAGTGGAAATTAATTTCTACTTAAACTGGGAAGTTAATTCAGAGTTTCAACATACACTCAGGAATGTAAGCAGTCTTTTGTTTTGCCCTGCAGTTGTTAACTGATTAAATATTCTTGTCTCTTTCTGTCACCCTGCAGCCTGCTGCAATTTAATTTAGGACATCTGAGAATTTTCTTTTTGTCACTTGGTTACCGATGAGTGTATACTTAAACTTTGAAAGAGTAGAGATTTATATTTATTGAAATATATATATATATTTGTAGTTAAGTTTCATTTTTCTCTTGAAAACAAAATTTATTAAATTATACTGTAAAGAAATTATTTATATCTGATCACAAAGCATTTAACAAATCATGCCTTAGGAACTCTCTAACTCTTTATTAATGGTATGTGTTAGTAAAAAGTGCTGGATCCAAGCACTTATAGTCATCTGTGAGATACAGAGATAGAAATTATAATAAAGCTAGCTGCACGGGGTCAATTTCATTGGAAGAGCAAGCTAATTTATCAAGAGTCAACTTCTTGAGATCTTATAGTGAGTATACCAGGAATGGAATTTAATATACTATAAAATGAAAAAGGCTAGTTCCATTAGTGCTTCCTCCTTCAAATATCACATTATCAGGATTAACCTTCAGAAACTAATTCTTTACTCCTTCTATTTAGTCCTACCTGTAAAGTGCTCTATACAAGTTAAGAACCTTCACCCAGCAAACATGTTCTGAGAATTAAGTTAACACATATAAGTGGATTCAATACAGCCCCTGGCAAAAAATGGTATACTAGGAGATGAAATTTAATATAAATAAGATTGCCAGATTTATTAAGAGATCTAGTAGCTTTCCTTCCTACTCAAAGACATAGTGTAAATAACGGGAAAGTACTAATTACAGAAAATTATTGAGTGCCACAGCCAAATTATTGAGCATTACTTGGAACTTTTTGGGGGAAAAAAGATATAATTTCAGCATGGAAAGTAAAATTATTATAGATTCTAGGGTAGGGTTAATATGCCTGGTTGGAAATTATAGAGAAAGATTAGTGAATAGAACAAATTAAAATGAGCTCATTTCCTTTCTGTAATATGCTCAGCAATGTAGAAAAAGACCTTTTTTTCTTATTCGCCATTGGAAATTTCTATTTTTTTTAAATAATTTTATTTTTTTTAATGGGGCAACATCAATAAATCAGGATACATATATTCAAAGATAACAATTCCAGGTTATCTTGTCGTTCAATTATGTTGCATACTCATCACCCAAAGTCAGATTGTCCTCTGTCATCTTCTATCTAGTTTTCTTTGTGTCCCTCCCCCTCCCCCTTTCCCTCTCCCTTTCCCCCTCCCCCCAACCACCACACTCTTATCAATATCTCTTAGTTTCACTTTTATGTCCCACCTACGTATGGAATAATGCAGTTCCTGGTTTTTTCTGATTTACTTATTTCGCTTCGTATCATGTTAACAAGATCCCTCCATTTTGCTGTAAATGATTCGATGTCATCATTTCTTATGGCTGAGTAGTATTCCATAGTGTATATGTGCCACATCTTCTTTATCCAGTCATCTATTGATGGGCTTTTAGGTTGTTTCCATGTCCTGGCCACTGTGAACAATGCTGCAATAAACAAGGGGCTGCATGTGTCTTTACGTATCAATGTTTCTGAGTTTTTGGGGTATATACCCAGTGGAGGGATTGCTGGGTCATAAGGTAGTTCTATTTTCAGTTTTTTGAGGAACCACCATACTTTCTTCCATAATGGTAGTACTACTTTACATTCCCACCAACAGTGGATGAGGGTTCATTTTTCTCCACAGCCTCTCCAACATTTGCTATTACCTGTCTTGTTAATAATAGCTAATATTAAATGGCACTAAACTGAAGGCTTTCCCCCTTAAATCAGGAACAAGACAGGGTTGTCCACTCTCTCCACTCTTATTTAATGTGGTACTAGAGGTTCTAGCCAGAGCAATCAGACAAGACAAAGAAATAAAAGGCATCCATATCGGAAAAGAAGAAGTAAAGGTATTACTTTTTGCAGATGATATGATCCTATACATCGAAAACCCCAAAGAATCCACAAAAAGACTACTAGAAACAATAAGCCAATACAGTAAGGTCACAGGATACAAAATTAACATACAGAAGTCAATAGCTTTTCTATATGCCAACAATGAAACAATTGAGAACGAACTCAAAAGAATAATCCCCTTCACGATTGCAAGAAAAAAAATAAAATACTTAGGAATAAACATAACAAAGAATGTAAAGGACTTATATAATGAAAACTATAAACCATTGTTAAGGGAAGTCGAAAAAGATATAATGAGATGGAAGAATATACCTTGTTCTTGGTTAGGAAGAATAAATATAATCAAGATGGCTATATTACCCAAATCAATATACAAATTTAATGCAATTCCCATCAAACTTCCAATGACATTTTTTAAAGAAATAGAGCAAAAAATCATCAGATTTATATGGAACTATAAAAAACCCCGAATAGCCAAAGCAATCCTAAAGAAAAAGAACGAAGCTGGGGGCATTACAATACCTGACTTTAAACTCTATTATAGGGCCATGACAATCAAAACAGCATGGTATTGGCAGAAAAATAGACACTCAGACCAATGGAACAGAATAGAAAGTCCAGAAATAAAACCACATATATATAGTCAAATAATTTTTGATAAAGGGGCCAACAACACACAATGGAGAAAAGAAAGCCTCTTCAATAAATGGTGCTGGGAAAACTGGAAAGCCACATGCAAAAGAATGAAACTGGACTACAGTTTGTCCTCGTGTACTAAAATTAACTCAAAATGGATCAAAGATCTAAACATAAGACCTGAAACAATTAAGTACATAGAAGAAGACATAGGTACTCAACTCATGGACCTGGGTTTTAAAGAGCATTTTATGAATTTGACTCCACAGGCAAGAGAAGTGAAGGCAAAAATTAATGAATGGGACTACATCAGACTAAGAAGTTTTTGCTCAGCAAGAGAAACTGATAACAAAATAAACAGAAAGCCAACTAAATGGGAAATGATATTTTCAAACAACAGCTCAGATAAGGGCCTAATATCAAAAATATACAAAGAACTCACAAAACTCAACAACAAACAAACAAACAATCCAATAAAAAAATGGGAAGAGGATATGAACAGACACTTCTCCCAGGAAGAAATACAAATGGCCAACAGATACATGAAAAGATGCTCATCTTCGTTAGCTATTAGAGAAATGCAAATCAAAACTGCAATGAGATACCACCTCACATCTGTTAGATTAGCTATTATTAACAAGACAGGTAATAGCAAATGTTGGAGAGGCTGTGGAGAAAAAGGAAATTTCTATTTTAAAAGTATTGACTTATGTAATGAAATAGTTTTCATTTGTTTTTTGTTTAGTTTGTTACTTGAATAAATTGAACAATTAAATTAGTAGTATAGATATGCTTACTAGGTGTAAACTCTCAGTTACTCCTAGAAATGATCTTCCATTACATCAGATGTTGAGAAATAAATAGAATTTATGCTTATTTAATAATTACTATTTCAGGCAATGTGCTAACAATTTATTTTTATTATGCTAGCATTTAAAAAATTATTCAGATCTGAAACTGATAGAAACAATTAAAAGGAAGAGAAAGAAAGGGAATACCTTCTACACAAGGGAATATGGTTCACTACTTTGTCTACTGACAGTATTAGGACACGATTAAGACTTTCTGTAATGACTGGGATTAAAACCCCTGAGTAAACAACAAAATGACTTAGAACAGAAGATGTTTAGTGGAGGGCCAGGACCAAATAATATTCAGATAATATCAGAATATATTTCAAAATTTATTATACCATCAAGCTGAAAGAGATATCATAAAAGTCTGTAAATAATCTTATTACATATTTTTACTTTATAAGATAAGAAATGCAAAGCAGAGATCTTTAAGAGTGGCCCGCCATCTCACATGGCTAGAAGCCATAACACCTGATTTTGAAAATCCATCTTACCTGACCAGGTGGTGGCGCAGTGGATAGAGCGTCAGACTGGGATGCGGAGGACCCAGGTTTGAGACCCTGAGGTCTCCAGCTTGAGCGCGGGCTCATCTGGTTTGAGCAAAGCTCACCAACTTGGACCCAAGCTCGCTGGCTTGAGCAAGGGGTTCTCTGTCTGCTGAAGGCCCACAGTCAAGGCACATATGAGAAAGCAATCAATGAACAACTAAGGTGTCGCAACAAAAAACTGATGATTGATGCTTCTCATCTCTCTCCATTCCTGTCTGTCTGTCCCTATCTATCCCTCTCTCTGATTCTCTCTCTGTCAAAAAAAAGAAAAAGAAAAAGAAAATCCATCTTAATCTCTTACTAGATTTTTTTAGATTTGCAATGAGTGATAAGCACTAGATAGCAGATGATGAAGTGATAGACTATCAGGGCTAAATATACCCCTTACCTAACACCAGTTCATTAGCTAGCCACAGGAACCTGCGGCACTGATACATAGTATTTATTTGCAAATACAAAAAAATATGTGTTAAAGAGAATTTTATTCACTCCATTGCTTTCTTCCTTACATAGACATTCCTTTTACTAAGTACTGTTTTTTCCTTCTTTTCCACATTTTATTTACTACTTCTAAAGAGATTTCTTGCCTAAAATGGTGTACGTTGGCAACCTCTCTGCCCAGGTTGCAATAGATTTCTAAGCATTCTGAATGTAGACTTCAGTTTATACTATGTCAAGTGTTACTGAACAAATAATGTAAATAAGAAATATTTTCTTAATCAGTAGTAACATTTTAAATCACTTTGTATGTTTAAGCCAATTCCATGTAGAACCTCATATAATATTTAAGACAGTATTTATTGCTATTTTGTTGTTTAATATTAATAACCTGCATAATGGACCTAATGTGTATGTGTAGATAGTAACTTCCAGCTATTCTTTAAAATCCTAAAAGAATTTCTTTTTATGCCTTCTCTGCTTTCTAAGGTCCTATTTGTAGATAAAATAAAATAGTAACATAGCCCACTGAAAATCCTTTTATTTTGGTAATATTTTTATAAGTGAATATCTCTATGAATGAGTAATATTTTTAAAATATTATCCATAAGAAAACATAAGGTGTTTATAAGAGAACAGAGCCCTCACTAGGCCACTTAACAATTTACCAAGTTACTTAGAGCACCCAAATCACTGTTTTCTTATCTGTAAAATGGGGATTATACCAACCTTATTTCTTGTTGTATAATATTGATTTTGTTTTGCTAATTGTAATGTTTTTTTAAAATGCTACTTTCTAAAATATAAATTAGATATATGAAAATATAAATATATATAAGTATGAGTATAAATGTGTGCATATAGATATGGCATACACACATTTTTTGAGACCAACCCAGTAGGCATGTCCCTTTCTTCTTTTGGTATAATGTTAAAGGACAACTTGGAACATTTTTTCAGACAGGAGAAATTTATCAAGAACTTCATAAGTATCACACTGTGAAGTATGTAAATTTAACCTTTGGAAAAAAAGCAGGCAATGTGATGACTTGAGAACTTTAATTAGCAAGTTTCTAATTTCACCTTTCTTCCCAAGTAAGAAAGTGGAAAACAACAATAAATTTCATATGCATGTTGGGAGTTTTAAGGCCTATAAAAAAGGAATATAACCTGTAAAAGTGAATTTCTCCCTGAAAATTTTGTCTTGCTATTTTATTTCATCATTCTCCTTGGTGTGTTCAGTTCTGTTCACAATTGTTCCAAATACTGGGAGTTTTTCTTGACTCCCTCCTTACCATGTTAAAATCCTTTTTTATCCTCCCATCCCAGGTAGGGTTTGAGAGATGGAGCAGTAGTTCTACTTGCTTCTCTCTGACTTTGGAGGAAAGAAAGGTTTCCAAGCATGTCAGTGTGACTTTTCTGGGGCTCCCGCTCTCGCTGCTCGTTCTCTTCTCTGCGGTGGGGACGTAGTAATCATTCTCAAAGTATGAGCAATGCGTCATTCTTTTCTTGGCAAGAATTTGTGACATACAATGTGGTCAAAATTGCTGCTAAGCTGTACCTACCCAGAATCCATCTGCCTTTTCATTCCTAGACATCACTTTTTTAGGATTTCTGGCAAGAGACTGTAGCCTATTCTTGTTTGGTTGCTACTAGTTAACACTTTTCTTTTACTCCCTCCATTCCATTTTCTAGATATTAAAGAAAGGAGATTCTAAGATCTGTCCTATTTTCTCATTTTTTACATTGAAGATTCTTTATATAGACCTGTAAAGATCTTTAAAATAAAACAGATTGATTTAAATGTCTTGTTTATATATACTTACAATTGTCCCTCGCCATACTGTGGTTTCCTTTTCGCTGTCTCACTGTATTGCTGATTTTTAAATAGTATATATCTAATTTTGTATCACCGATTTTTCACTATATCACAGGTTTTATGTAGGTTTAAGAGTGTAGAAAGTTTTTAAGAGCATAGGAAGTGTTTATAAGAATGTGGGAAAGGTTAGTAACGGTGTGAGAAAGGTTTATAAGAGTGTGGGGAGGGTTTATAAAGCCCTAAAATATATATAAATAATAAAATAAATATAAGGTTGCTACTTCACAGATTTTCGCCTATCATGTGGAGGTTCTGGAGCCTGTGACAGATGAGGAACCACTGTATTTGAAATGATTACGAAACCAAAACCAGATACTCACAAGTTCAAAAAAATATATCACATCATATATTCAGCTTTTATCAAAAAATATAAACAAGCCTGACCTGTGGTGGCGCAGTGGATAAAGCGTTGACCTGGAAATGCTGAGGTTGCTGGTTCGAAACCCTGGGCTTGCCTGGTCAAGGCACATATGGGAGTTGATGCTTCCAGCTCCTCCCCCCGTCTCTCTCTCCTCTCTTTCTCTCTCTCTCTCTGTCTCTCTCTCTTTCCTTCTCTCTCTCCTCTCTAAAATGAATAAATAAAATTAAAAAAATAAAATAAAAAATATAAACAGCCTGACCAGGCAGTGGCACAGTGAATAGAGCATCGGACTGGGATGCAGAAGACACAGGTTTGAAACACTGGCTTGAGTGTAGGCTTACCCGGCTTGAGTACTGGCTCACTACCTTGAGTGTGGGGTTGCTGGCTTGAGCATGGGATCACAGACATGACCCCCCATGGTTGCTGACATGAGCTAAAGGTCGCTGACTTGAAGCCCAAGGTCAATGGCTTGAGCAAGGGGTCACTCATTCTGCTATAGCCCTCCACTCAAGGTACATATGAGAAAGCAATCAATGAGCAACTAAGCAGACTAAGGAGCTGCAACGAAGAATTGATGCTTCTCATCTCTCCTTCCTGTCTGTCTGTCCCTATGTATCCCTCTGTCTCTGTCACACACACACACACACACACACACACACACACAAATATATATATATATAACACAAAATGTAAGCTAACAGAATTTAGTGTTTGTTCATGACACTAAAATGTTTATACCAAATCATTAAGAAGAGAGTAGTGTCATGGTTAAGAAGCCACATGTCATTAATAAATAATAATATTGAGGCCACATGTCATTGACTAAATTCATCCTTGGTTTTATCTATTTTGTTGATACCATTCCAAGTACCAAAATTTTGACTCATTTTTTTTCCTACTATTTTTCTATTCTCTACTTCATTAATTTTAATGTCTATCGTTTTGATTATGATTACCTTCCTTGTTCTGTTTTCTTTCCTTTCTTTTGTTTTACTTTGCTGTACTTTTTCTTTTTTCCAGCTTTTGAAGTTGAAAGTTTATATAATTTGTATTTTTTTAAAAATTGTTAATAGAATGTTTATAGATATGTATTTTCATCAGATCATTGCTTTAAGTAATATATATAGGGGTTAAAGCTATTGGTTTTCCTCTATCATTACTATAACTCATAGATTCTGATACATAATGTTTTCATTATCACTATTTTTTAGAACTTTGTATTTTCTCATTGTATTTTGCCACTCACACAAGAATGGTTTAATAAAAGGCTTTGTGTGTGTGTGTGATCAGACAATGTTTATAATAGCTTCATTTAATAGAAATTATGATGTCTTCTTTGTGATTCCATACATATTCAACTTTGTAATTCAATGCATGTTCCACATAAAATTGAGAAAAAGATGTATTTTCTATTATCAAGGTGTAGTATTTAGTAGATATCCATGAGGCTGCTCTATTTTGATGTGGCCTCTGACTTATTTATGACATGGCCTGTGTTGTGCTACAAATATTGTATTAAAGTCTTTACTATAGTTTTCTTTATTCTGCCCTACATCTTCTACATCTTTACATCTTGTTTTGTATTGCAGCTTTAAGTGGTGCATAGATATTCATAATCATTGTATTATCATTATAATTTATGTATTTTTAGAATTATAGTATTATAGAATATATACTATAGAATTATTAGTACTATAGAATGCCCTTTTTGTGTCTTGTTTATTGCATTTTTCCCTGAATGCTATTGTTTGATAATAAGAACTCAACCTCTACTCTCTTATTATTTCCATATGCCTGACATGTTTATAATTTATGTATTTTTGTCTGTTTGAAACAAATTAATTTTAGTATAGACTTAAGCTTTGCTTTGAGTCAGTCTGAAAATCTTTTATTTTATTCAGTGAGAGGAATGAAGGCAGAAAGATACTCCTCCATGAGCCCAAACTGGGATCCACCTAGCAAGCCCAGTAGGAGGTGATGCTCTGCCCATCTGGGGCATTGCTCCATTGCTCAGCAACCAAGCTCTTCTTATCACCTGAAACAGAGGCCATGGAGCCATCCTCAGTGCCCTGGACCAACTTGCGCCAATCGAACCATGGCTGCAGGAAGGGAAAAGAGGGGAAAAAAAAGAGAGAGAGAGTAGTGAGACGGGTAAGGGTAGAGAAGCAGATAGGCACTTCTCCTGTGTGCTCTGACCAGGAATTGAACCTGGGAAATCCACAAGCCAGGCCAATGCTCAACTACTGAGCCAACTGGCCAGGTCCTGAAATTTTTTTATTAAATAAGCTAAATATATTCATGTGTATTGATATGATAGATATGTTTGATTGCAACTTGGAATTTTGTTTTTTTTTAAATTATTGTGTATATCATGTTATATAAGGTCTACCGGAAAGTTCTGTCCATTTCTATCACAAGTTTTGACATGTAAGCACATGTTTATTTTGCGCATGTGTGCCTCTCTATTTTTATCACTTAATGTATACATACTGATGTAGCAAAATAACTAAAACAAAGTTGATTCACATTAGTCTTATGTGTGAAGCCATAGTGTATCCATAGCCATGGGTACTGATAAAGTTCATTTACACCAATGTAATTTTTACGAACTTCAACAAGGAAGAAATGCTACAGAAGCATGTCTGTCACATCCACCATATTTCCCGGACTTAGCACCCTCTGACTATCACTTGTTTTTGTCCTTACAAAATTTTTTGAAGGGCAAAAAATTCAAAAATGAAGAAGATATCAAACAAGCACTGGTTCAATTTTTCTCATCAAAAGATAAAACATTTTCAAAAATGAGATATACAAATTGCCCTCATGCTGGCAAGAAATCATTAATAATAATGGCAATTATATTATTTAATAAAGTTTATTGACAGTAAGAAAAACTTGTATTTTGTTTTATTCCAAAAACGGACAGAACTTTCTGGTAGACCTTATATTTATTGTATTTTCCTATCTGCTATTTTACTTCTTAAAAATTTCTTTTGATGAAATGCATTCTCTCATTATTTCTCAGAGAATTAACCTTTATACAGTATTCCTGAGTTCTTTTATGCTTAGAATTATAGAGTTGACAGTTGAAAGACAGTTTAACCTGACCTGTGGTGGTGCAGTGGATGAAGTGTTAACCTGGAACACTGAAGCCTCTGGTTCGAATCCCTGGGCTTGCCTGGTCAAGGCACATACAGGAGCAACTACTATGAGTAGATGCTTCCCATTTCTCTCTGCTCTTTCTAACTCTTCCTCTTCTTCTCTCTCTTCAAAAATCAATAAAATCTAAAAAAAAGAAGTTTAGCTGTACCTAAAATCCTTGACTTGTACCTTATTTCCTTGAAAGTAAAGTTAATATCCAAGTACTGTGAGCTACCCGTTATCATTGAGTGCTGAACTGTTATAATTTAACTATATTTTGAAGATTTATGTTTCAATTTATAAAACATATAAAGGACAGCTTTGTTTATTTTTGGACCTTCATATTACTTTTTTGGCAGAAGGAAGAGTATAGAATAAATAACGGTATTGATAGTTATTTTTTCCACATTTCAAGGTACATCTAGATATAAAGATCTAAATCAATGTAACCAAAAATTTAATCCAAGAAAGAAATACATCAAAACAAGTATATCCCAAAAGTGTGGCAAAATTAAATCAAAATAATTAAAGCTATAATTTAATTTTTTTTTAACATTTGTGCATGTAATTCTTTTGTTTAGCTTCATCTCAAAGATTACTCAGCTATAGTCTCTAATAGTCCTTCTCAGAGCATGGCTTGGAAACCCCTGTGTTTTTCTAAGATTGTTTAAGTGCCTCCATCAGGTCAAAATTATTATTATTTTTGACAGACTAAGATATTCTTTTCTTTTTTATTGTGTTGCCATTTTTATTGATAATGCAAAATCAGAAAACTTCTAATGACTTTAGCACAAATGAAGGCAATGGCACCAAACTGTACTAACAGTCACTGTATTTAATTTAAGTATTTTTTTTTTTTACCATCATACACTTACTAAGGGGAAAAATTGCCAATTGCGCTTAAGGATATTTCTGGTTAAGAAGTTAAAAATTGTGATAAGCCTAGACCCTTAAATACATGTCTTCCTGATACTCTGTGTGATGAAATGGGAGATAGAAAGCAATTCTGCTGCATACGAAAATACGACGGTTGACTTGAGGGAATATATTTGCTCAACTTTTTGAGTTGCAGGCTAAACTAACTTTTTAAAAATTTTTATAAGAAATATCAGTTTTACTTGAAAGTATATCTGATAGATGAATTCTGCTATTCTCAAAAATTACCAAAGTGAACTTGTCACTCTGAAGAAACAATTGACAATTGTTGTTAATGATAGAAGTCAGCTCTTAAGTAAAAATAGAATTTTAGAAAACCTGTGTCTGCCTCCCTCAGCTTGACAACATCTCAGTATTCAAAGACTTTTTGATTATATTGATGATGATATTTACAAATATGCTTTTAATATTGTATGAAATATGTCAACATTTTGAGGACCTGCATAACTCAGTGAATTGATATTTTCCAAAATGAACAATATATGATGTTACCAATTCAATCACAGTTAAAAGACCCATTCAAAAGTGCAAGATATACTGATACAGTTTACGGTAATAGTTCAAAAAGGGCATTGTTACAGTTTGAGATTCCACATAGCCATTAATCTTTAAGAAGCTACTACTTATAAAGTTTTAATATATTATCAAAGATAGTCCAAAATTATTTAAAGATATTAAAATACTTCTCTCTTTCCAACTATACATCTATATATTTGTGAGACTAGACTTTATTTTAACTAAAACAATGTATTGAATAGATTTAATATAGTAAAATGTGTGAGAATCCAGCAGTCCTCTATTAATCAAAAAATTAATGAAACTTTAAAAAGTATAAAACAGCATTGCTCACTATTTTTTTTTCATTTTGGAAAATATGGGTATTTTTATTAAATATTTATGCATATATTATTGTCATTTTAACTAAATCAATAAATGCATTTTATATTTAAATTAAAAATTTTAAATTATGATATTGATAGCTATAATCTACACATAAAAAAGTTATTTGATCACTCTCCATTTTTAAGAGTATGAAGAGTTTTTGAGACCAATATGTTTAAGAATAAGAGATCTATATTTATTTTTAAAGATTTTCAATAAATTTCTACTGTTTTAAAGGTAAAAACCAAATTCCTAATGTGGCACCACTTAGCAATGTGTTATAATAACAAGAACATTTATTTAATTCCTCAGGCTTATGATATTACTTTTGTAAACACATTTTACTTTGTTAATTCTTTCTTATCCTTCTGGTTTCAATTCAAGCAGCACTTCCTCAGTCTCTCCTGGAAACATGCTATGGTGCTTTATAAACTTTTCTTTCTAATTTTCAATTTATTGATAAAAATATTTCATTATGAATTGTTTTTTCAACAGACAGAAAAACCATAAAACCATTAAGCATGTGTGTTTTGGCTCACTGTTGGATCCGTTCTTCTTAACAGAGTGCTTATCACAGAGTGGGGTGGGAAATAAATTTTTTGTTGGTGAATGAATGCCTGAATGAATGTATAAATAGATAGAGAAAAGGGTTAATGAATTGATAATATGACCTACCAGGCATAACTTCTTTAATAATATAAAGATCCACAATAAATATTGGAAAGAAATACATCTGATTCATTTAGATAAGTCATTGTATTTTCCCATATGCATTTTTATTAGTGTCTTTTTGTTCACTATTTCTTTTATAAAGAAAATAGAAAGGAAGGAGAAATAACATACAATGACATTTAGTTGTGGTATCATTCTTGAACAAGTCTGGTAATGAGCAATTATTGACAAACAACTTCTTGTATTTCATATGACATTAATTTTTATGAATTATATTAGAATCCCTTTTTTTTTAAATGTATTTCTGTCTTCCTATAGTCTCATCTATTACCTCTTTTGGCCTAAAAATCTGTAGTTGAGTAATATGTATCTATTTGAATGTCCACCATACCTCCCTTTTTACTTGCTTATCATTATGCTTTACATACTTTGTTGTGATCATATGATTTTTCAGTCTCCCATGAGACCTTTCATTCGTTAAGGGCTTAGATCTTTTTTTTCATCTATGTATCCACAGGATGCAATAAGGTATTTAGCACTCAATAAACACTCAATGAATGATTGTATGAGTGAATTATTCAACTATATATTTAATAAATATTATATATTTCTTAACAGTTTTTTAAATTTTTTTCAGTTAAAACTCAGGTAATGGGAGAAATCAAGATTGCATTGAAGAAGGAAATGAAGACAGATGGTGAACAACTAATAGTTGAAATTCTGCAGTGCAGAAATATCACCTACAAATTTAAATCTCCTGATCATTTACCAGGTATCTGATTTTATGATAATGAGCAATATGGTATATCTAAGAATTCTTTAGGCATAGGTACTAAATATTTTGAAAAACATGAACTAAAATTTGAGCTGTACAAATATATCCAAAAAATGTGAAATAAGAATTAATACCTGTTATATAAAATAAGTTGATATTTTACTAGCTTTTAGCTGGATTTCTGAACTCATTACCTTGGTGATATATTTATTATACAACCAGAAAATAAATTTAAAATGCTAAGAAAATTGGTGTATCTTTTAATCCCTTTATATTGTCTGAAATGAATTGAACACAATCTGCCCGCTTTGTATAAATTGTAGGAGAGCTCTTAGTATACAATTATAATGCTTTCAATAGGACATTGTATGACTAATGGACACTTAACAAGATGAATTCTTACTTTCAGATTTATATGTGAAAATATATGTGATGAACATTTCTACCCAAAAAAAAGTGATCAAGAAAAAAACAAGAGTATGTAGACATGATCGAGAGCCTTCATTCAATGAAACTTTTAGATTCAGCCTAAGTCCTGCTGGACATTCTCTTCAGGTAATTCTGTATTATAAAGTTACTATTTAAGCACTTTTATTCATACAGTATTTTTTTTCCATTCAACTATTCAGTATTTATAAACGGATCATATACTATGTTACATATTACACGTTAATGAATTCTTTTTTTGTTTTTTTCTGAAGTTGGAAACAGGGAGGCAGTCAGACAGACTCCTGCATGTGCCCGACTGGGATCCACCTGGCATGCCCACCAGGGGGCGATGATCTGCCCATCTGGGGCATTGCTCTATTGCAACCAGAGCCATACTAGCGCCTGAGGCAGAGGCCATAGAGCCATCCTCAGCACCCGGGCCAACCTTGCTCCAATGGAGCCTTGGCTGCGGGAGGGGAAGAGAGAGATAGAGAGGAAGGAGAGGGGGAGGGGTCAAGAAGCAGATGGGTGCTTCTCCTGTGTGCCCTGGCCGGGAATCAAACCCAGGACTCCTGTATGCCCAGCTGATGCTCTATCACTGAGCCAACTGGCCAGGGCCAAATGAATTCTTAAAGACATCTTTCCAGGGGCCCTTTACGATTCCACAGCCCACTCACCCCATCCAATTCACTACCAAGTCTTCTCTATCCAGTCATTTATTTTATGGAAAATTATTTCCATACTCGATGCCACTAATCCCCTTTGGGTTCTCATCTTTGTTACTCAAGTCATTTCAGCGCTGTACTTGGCCTACTTGCCAAAACTGCCTTACCCTTTTAATTCATTTCACCATACTGATGGCTGGCCTGTCTTTTTAAAACACTGGCCAGGTTACATTAAAGCCCCTCAATCAATGACTCTTTTGAATCCTCTAAGGTGAGTTCTAATGGTATTAATTTAATCTCATCTCCTTGTATACCTTTCCAGACACTATTTCAGTCACAGCAGAATCTTTTTAATTATATTAAGCCTTCAATCCTTTACTCATATTTTTTTCTCACCTCCAATAAGCCCTTCTCAATCTCTCTTCCTCCATCACAGTACTCCACATCTTTTAATGTAAACTCAGCCCTTTACTTATGAACCTAGATGTAATTCATCATACCTTACTTATATAACATTTTGCTTATCTTATTAAACAACCAATCTCTACCTGCCTTGTACAATAATTTATAGACGTCCCTGTCATTGCTTGTATACAATCAGCTTCTCTAGGTCAGGGCCTGATTTTCAATATTCTTTGTTCCACAGCCTAATACAATGCTTGTACATAGTGTGTCTTAGGTAGATGAAGAGATAAAGAATAAAAGAGGAAAAAGGAGGAGGAAAGTAAGAGATAAAAAAATATGGGAAGAGAGGACCATGGTACAGGCACTTAAAATAAAATCATGCAGTAGAGACACATATAAGAGATATTACAAAGCAAAAAGTATATTGAGAGAATTAACTTACATTAGAGTGAAAGAGTTAAAGGAGATCAGAGTTTGTGTGAAAAAAGTCTCATTTACAGAGATAAAGTAGTTGGAGAAAAGACTGAGAAAGATCACAAATTTATTGAAATGTGATACATTTGATAAGATAGGCAGAATCCAAGGGAAAATATACAATGCCATTTGAAATACCAAAACCAGAGACCAAAAAGGATAGTCATAACTAGAAATGTAGATTTTGAAGTCAGAATCATAAAAGTAAATTTTTAACCAAGAGCAACGAGAATTCTGAAATGAGAGAGAATTGTCGAGGGTTAATAGTTAGCTCTACTTAATGTTTTCTATCTTTCAACTGTTTTCTAAAAGAAAAAAAATTTTTGAGTCTGAAATTCCCTGGAATTGTAACTAGTAAAAGTCTTTCACATGACAAGAAACTGTTTTGGAAATGTATACCCTAATAAACTCACCAGTAAATTCAATGACAGAAAAAAATCAGTGTATGTTCTTTTTACCTTGTGAACTCATTTTTTTATGTTTATTTTATTGACTTTAAAGAGAGGAAGGGAGAGAGCAAGAGAGAGAACTCATTTGTTTACTTAGCACTCAAATAGTTTTATATTTGAGCTATTTCATTAACTTGTAAAATGTACCTGGCAAAGTTTTATTTGTTTTGTTTCTTCGTAAAACTTTCCATCAGTTTAAGCATAAGCCTAGTTAGAACTAGCTGGGAATACAAGTCCTATCTGGAATTCTCATATCCTTCAGGTTGCATCTTTTCCTCTGGGAAATGTTGATGTGAATTAATTAATATTATGCAAATCATTTGAGGAGATTCTTGTTAGTTCACTTATAAGTATGCCTGCTACTTCAGCTCCCTCACCCTTTCTTGATTGTGTGATTTATTTGATGATAAAATGTTATTAAAAGAAGTTGTAAAATACACACATGTATCTTTAATTTTGGCTCTTTTTCTAGATTTTACTTTTCTCCAATGGAGGGAAATTTATGAAAAAGACCTTGATTGGTGAAGCCTGTATCTGGCTTGACAAAGTGGATCTCAGAAAAAGAATAGTCAACTGGCACAAACTTTTGGCTAGTCCTACTCAAACCCATTGAAGAAACGTATCTGCTCAGGGTATTGAAACTGCACTAAATAATCTCAAATCAAGATTATAGATGGACACTATTGTACTAAGCTATGTTTTCAGGTGTAAACATGAGATGAGAAACAACAGGCAAAAACATCCTTAAAGCCTTGAGAATGTGTTGTTGTGGAACACAGAAAGAAACACAAATCAAAAAGTTTTATGTATCGAAAGCCAAAAAAAGGAACTCTGAGACTGGATTTTTTGCAGCTGTCAAAACAGTGAGAAAAACTGTGATTACTTAATGCAGAAATCTTTGAGCAGAGTTGAGCTAGAGCAAAAGACAGAAGTTCAAAGGTAAAATGTTTCTAATGCAGACAGAAGAAATCCTTTATGCAAAATGAATCTTGGTTGAATGGAAGGAACTAATGTAACAAATCTGTTTTCAAAAGTCCAAAGCGTTTTTTTCTACAACTTCTCTGACAACTTCCTGTTTTGAGTTTCCTATATAGGATATACCTACAATATGTGTCCAAGACTGGAAGTAAGGTAGTTGTGTTAATAGGAAAAAGAGAACTGAAAATGTAGAAATTCTGGCTTTTAGACCATATTGTACAGGTTTTCTCTGTGTCTATATGTTAGAGGGGTGAACAACACCAATTTTGGAATCCATGTTGTAAAAGCACATTTGTATAATTTGAAATAATGTGAAGATAATACTAAATAGAAATGGATTACCTTTATCTAGAAATAAAGCCAAGACTGGCTAAAAAAGAATACTGCACCACAAAATTTGGGACCGTGGTTGAAAATAAAATCTTCATAATTTACCCTTAAACCAAGACATTTTCGATCTACATACCAAAAGACAGATCGAATTGGTATGTTCCAGGAAGCATGATAATTTGTCCTTTGTGGATTTGCAAATGAAAATATTATCCCACATATTTCATTTCTCTTGAATGATGTATTGACAGAACGAAAAGTCTTCCTCTGGCAAACAAATTATATTAATCTGTAACATTGATTAATTAAACTGGTGTCATTTTGTGGTGTTTCATAACTTTTTTCCATAACACATCAACTGATTATACAATGAAAACCCTGATACCAGACTCAAATTCTCTCTCTGCTTCATTTTCTTCCTTTATTGACAATATCACAGTAATCAAGTTCACCTATGTTGGGAAAATATATGAAAAGTCAACATTATCTTGAGGTTAAAACATAATTTGAGCTGTTTTAATAGTATAGAATAAAAGGACCAATGTCTAAGTCATTAAAATGAAGCATCTTCATCTCCATCAATGAACAACATTAACAAAGAAAGTAACAAAAAGTTGTAGAAACACACTCAACTGGGATTAAAAACCTGGCTTTTCAGGTCTTTATTCTGCCACTAACTGTGTCACCTTGCACATGTCAGTTAAGCTCACTTTTCCTCAGTGTTCTTATTTATGAGATATAAAAGTAAATTACATATTCCTAGCCTTCCTAAGGGGATGTTAGAATGATCAAACTAAATGGTTTATGAGAGAAAATGAAAGCACATTTCCAAGTATAGTTTTATATTCATAAATGAGGAATAGTTATTATGCAGCTTTTTATTTTTCAAATTTTATATGCAGAAAGCATCCTCCTACCCAGGAGCACACATTAAGAGCTGTATATTATCTCTAAAACTTTTTTCTTTAAAATATTAATTTTCATTTAACCTGAAAAAATGGTGAAGAGATAAATTAAAATTATTTGCAAATTGAGTTATTGTAAATTAAAGAAATTTTACTGAGTTTATTCTCTTCCCATATCCTACCCAAAAATTAAACTGCTTTTCTGAACATTCTGCGTTTAAAAGCTGCTTCTGTATGAAGGATGAGGCTTCAGTGGGTTTAGAGAAACCATCTCCAAATACATTGTTTGGATATTGAATCTCCTCATTTTTAAAGAAAAACATACTTTAAATTTGTGAGGAATTTATTAACTGTAAAACATTAAAAAAATAAAATATTTTCTAATAAATCCCAGGTTATATATCTTTATTATATTCATGGGAAAACTATGAATTCCCTCTTCCTCAGTCTAAGAAAGATAATAGTCATTTATTCTCCCTCCATTTATTATCCTTCCCCCCCTAAAAATACCATGTCATTTACCATTGATATTTCTTTAAAATGAGCATTCAGGGAAGGGATCACTAAAGAATTGATATTGCTAAGATTTTATTTTTAGAGACAACTGTATGTGTTGATGGTTGCCATGGATATTTCCAGCAGAGGTTAGCACTTTAGTAACTGATAATTGGGGAAGAAAAGGGTTCAGAAAGACCTCCTTCTGACATAAAAGGCTCTGCTATTTTCCCTTAAAGGGAACTCTGGCTCACCTTAGGGCCCTCTTCTACAGTCAGGTACATCCAGAGGTATGTGTGAGGGATTGTATAACCAATTAGTTTACTTCATTCCAGTTGCAGTTTCTTTTAGAATAATGCAAATGAAGGTGCCACCAAAACAAAGTTCGTCCCTTGGTAGCTATTTGGCCTATAAGAGTAGGAGTCTTTGATTCTAGCTGCCGCTCTGTTACAAGGAACTGGTGATGAGACCAGGTCAATCGAGAAAGTTAACAACAGAACTTCTTTCTGCACCAGCATCCCCCTTTAGAGAGCATAAGATCCTGCCAAGTGTGCCAGGTGTGCAGCTAACCAGACTCCTAGGTTGTACTGGAATTATTCTATGCAACACTGATCCTTACACGAATGCACTTCTAAATGATGTTGAACCCTTCTAACAACAAAACTATTTCTTTTTTAATTACAAATAGGGCTCTTGGTGTTTTTTACTTTTTTGTATAGATTACAGCACATGATTCTCCACTTTTATTTTGTTTTGTTTTATTGGAATTAGCTTTTTTATCCTGATAATGGAAAACTTTGTAATATCAAAATAACATGTGATTAGTCCAGTTACAGCTCTTATATCTTGAAAAGCGTCTTAATTTTTCCCAGTTTTGTTGAGTCATCAAAGATGGAAGTTGCTTCTTGGTTTAAAATTTGGTCCTCAATACCTTTCAGCTATAGAAGCAAAAGCACACAGAGTGAATTTTCACAAAAGACAGGGATTCACAGAATGGTCATTGCAGACATAGAAAATATTAGTTGTAAAAGTTAGCATTTTCCCTAACTTAATAATTAAGATAAAGGAGATTTTTGATGACTCTAAATTCTTTATTTACCATATCAATTTAAAAGAGCAGTATCCATGACTAAGGGGCAGTGATAGCGTTGCTCCTTAATGTTGCCCATATTGTAATTACTCATACTAAATCAATGCATATTTTTGGCATATCAGTGGAATTAATTTTGTGGACCACACACATTAAAATAGTCATATTGTGGGACTATTATAGCTGGTAACCAGCTGATATTGATTCTTATTATCGAAACAGTTGTGATGATAGTGGTGATAGCCGTAGTGACACTAGGTTGCTAGGTTGGTGGTGATGTGAAGAAAATTAAAATTATATACTATATTGTGCCCAATTTATGAAAAATTATTTGATCAATGTTTCATTTCATTGAGATATCATAAAGATGTTTATAGTATTTTTTTACTTTATTATTTAAATCATAATTAACAATATTTTTAAAAACTTATTTTCATTGCTACAATGTCTAATATTCCAAAAGCAGCCAACCACAGCGATATATGTATATAACCGTAAGTGTGACAGAGTGATTTTCCCTCTTTTGAGCTTGAGATGGAAATGAAAGAAAGCTCAGTGAATAATTATGAGCTGTCTCTTTAATAATTACTTGCTTTTGATATAGTACAAGAATGAATGAATGAAATAGATTTTCTCATTGAATATGATGTATTGATATATTCTGTATGTTCCATGTTGCTGTTGTTATTAAAGATACCCATTAATTCAAAATCATTTAATCAAATGATTCCTTATGTGATAGATATATTGAGAACATTTTCTTAATTCGTTACCCTGTATATAACTATACATTTGGTAAAATAGACAAATTTGAAGTATTCATTTCATTTGGCATTCAGCATGTGAATATGATTATCATTTGATTGTGTCTATTATATTTGTTGGTAATGTGTTCAGATGCTCCCACTACCGATTAATGTGTGTGCAGATATCCTAACAAAAACACATCTAAGGTTAAAGGAAGAAAATTCTTTTCTGAAAAATTAAAAACCTAGTAAAATTGATTTCAAAATGAAAACTTGGAAATATGTCTTGTTTCTAACTATATGTTGCATGCCGTGTTGGAGATTTGCTAATGTGTTTTTTTTCTGTTCTACCCAAATCTCTTTGGAAAATCTAATAAACAAATACAAATTCTTGAGATAAAGATTGTATGAATTGAAGTGAACTACTTGAGAATTAAATTAAAAATGCTTGTAAATCTGTCTTGAGTTTACTCTATGTAAAAATAGGTCTTGGTTTTGTGATTGTATACAAGATGTATCTTGATAACATACAAATTGTGCTGTTTAAAGGCTGTTGCCTCAGCCTTACTAATAAATATTGAAACTATCAAGTTTGACTTCTTGTGTTTATCAACTTGATAAATTGATACTTAATATATAGATTTTGGAACATTTTCTGTGAAAAATATATCACCAATAAATTTACTCACCCAGTTTAAAACATTGTTTAAACACAGCACAGATATAGAAAACAAACAAATGTATAGCTTAATTCATTACTACATGTTAGATGATCTTGTAATCACCACCCAGATCAAGAAATTGAACTCAGTCAGTCATCACATTAAATCCTTTCCCTTTAATGTAACTATTAACCTGATATTTATAATTACTTCCTGGCTTGTCACTGACATCTGCTTGGTAAACACTAGTGTATTTTCCTATTTTATTTTTAATAGTTTTCTAAGCTTCTTCTAATCTATATATTCTCTCCATCCCTCTTTTTTCTGTGAGTCTTACTTTTTGAAGAAACTTGGTCTTTCTACCTGTAGGGTTTCTCAAATCTGGCTTTTGTTGATTGCATACAGAGTAAACAACTTCCTCTGCCTGTCACTTGGTCTTTTGCTCTACAGATTTGACCTCATTCACAGGTTGGTATTGTATTCTTCTTTGAGGAGACACATAATGTCTGGCTGTCTCATTTTATTCTGTTCATGATCACAGTTCATCAATACCTGGAATAGAACCATTAATTAACAAGATGTTACAAAATGGTGATATTCTATTTGATCATCAGTTCTACATGGAACACTTTTAAAAAGATAAACTTTCCCTCCACCAGTATTTGATTACCCTGTAGTACATTTTGTACAAGAAAGTTGATATAAAGGCAGAGGAAGTTGGACAATTTTCCTTTATCTACTTACCATTTATTGAAATAGTAAATGTATTATTTAGTAAAAAATAAACTTCCGACACTTGATTATTTGGAAAGATTGATAAAATTAATAAACCTATGGCAATCAAAGGAGAAAGAAGGCTATGTTTACACTTATCAAGTATAAAAAATTAATATAGATACCAATATCCAAAGCCAAAACTTAAATCCAACCTAGAAATGTATAAAAGTGATAAGCTCATGACCAAGTTGAACTATTCAAGTTATGCAAGACTATCTCAGTGTTGGAAACAAATTAATGAAACCCAGAATATAGGAAGTATATTGAAGTATAAAATCAGAAGATGCTGGAAAAAATGAAAAAATTCACAAGCCATTCATAACAAAAATTTGATGGCACACTTGGAATGGAAGAATACCCTTTAATCTGATGAATATTACTTACCAAAACAAAAACAAAACAAGAAAACTCGCAGGTGGAAGGACTGAGAACTTTTCTTTTATGACTAGAAACACAGCACGTGTGCCTATTACCACCACTCTTTTCAATACCTTTATCAGTGTTTCTAGCCATGAGTAAAGGAAAGAAATAAATATAAGGAATAAGAAGTGGAAAAAAAGAACTATATTTGTAGATTTTATGCCTTTGTGTATAGAAAATCCAAAATAACCAACAACTTGTTTTAGAATATATGAGAATTTGTCAAGTTTACTAAATATAAACACTATAAAATAGAAAAATAAAAAATAAATGTCTTCTCTAATGTGAATAAGAAATAGTTGGAAAATAAAAATTTTAAGACAATTTTTACTAGCATCAAAAGTATCAGATGCCTAGGAATAAATTAACAAAGAAGACTCTATAAATAAAATAAAATTTTATTGATATATTACATAAGGCTTAATACAAGTTCATTGATTAAAAAAATTGAATATTTTAAATTTGAACTTTATTTTTTTAATTTTATTCATTTTAGAGAGGAGAGAGAAATGGGGAGAGAGAGACAGAGGAGAGAGAGAGAGAGAGAGAGAGAGAGAGAGAGAGAGAGAGAGAGAGAGAAGGTGGGGAGGAGCTGGAAGCATCAACTCCCATATGTGCCTTGACCAGGCAAGCCCAGGGTTTCGAACTGGCGACCTCAGCATTTCCAGGTCGACGCTTTATCCACTGCGCCACCACAGGTCAGGCAAAAAATTGAATATTTTAATGATAGGTAATTCTAAATTACAAATCCATTGACTCAGTGCAATTAAATTTTTCAAATATGTGTGAAATTTGATACACTGATTATAAAATTTATGTTAAAGTACAAAGGGCTGAAAAAGTCAGAGCACACTTGAACAGGAAGGACAAGATATAAGAATGTTCTCTAACAGATAGTAAGACTTATTAAAAAGGTACAGAAACTGAAAGAGCACAGTACTGATGCAGGATGGAAAACGGAACGATGGAACAACGCTAGCAGACTCACATGAATCGACACTTCTCTAACAGAGAAGAGAAAGTAGATCTACAAGAAGCATGAGCTGTGGTTGCTGTCAGTGGGAGGGATGTAGTCACAGGCTGATCAGCTGTGAGGACTAGCAGTGGCCAGAGGGAAGGGCCCTGCTGTGGAAGGGCCAGCCTCACAGAGCAGGACTCGCTTCAGCGGGCCTCTGGTGCCTGCTGGGCCTCCCCTTGAATGTGTAGATGTTGGAAGTGGTTGGGGGGGGGTGCCCCAGTGCAGTCTAAAGCTGTCCACCAACGTGCTGGCTCTATGGCTTCCTGGGAGGTGCAGGTCAAGGTCAGCAACTGCCTGTGCTGTGCCCAAGGTCACCAGGCACGCACTACAAAGCGACCTGCAAATGGCTGCTAGTTTTGGTGGGCTTAGAGGTGTCCAGGAGAGGCCAAACTGGAAGCCAAGGCCAGCCGCAAGTAATGCTGGGCCTGAAGGCACTTAGCAAGGGGTATAAGACACGCGGAGGCTAAATGCTGCTTGTTTGCAACTTGTGGACCTTTGAGAGATTTTAGGAAAGTCTGAAGCATGAGCTGAAACAAGCAGTTTGTATGAAAAAGCTACTAGAAATGGATTGAATGGACCCATAACTTGGGTGCGACGAGGTTTCAGGGATTCACCAGGGCAGGGCAAACAGTGTTAGCCAGCTTGCTGGAGACTCAGACATGGCCCCTTTCAGGCCAGCTGTGTAAGGGGAGGTCTCAGTGCGGAAACAGTGGCCTGTGCCAACACTCCTGCCTGGGAGGAGGCTGCTCCTCCGGCCTTACCTGAAGCCCGACCGTCCAGGTCATCCTCATCTGTCCGTGATGCCTTTCAGCTGCTGCCCCAGCATTGATGATCAGAATGAGTGACTCTGAGTAAGTCTGTCTGTGTATGGGCCCTTTACGAGAAACTCCCGGATTCTAGGAGCTGTCTGTGTCAGCCACAAACCCTGCTGTTTTTTACAGCCAAAACTTTGGGGGACTTCTTTTCCTGGCACCCGAATCCTACACTGGAGAGTGGTGGGGGCTGGGACCCCTCACTCCTTGAGGGAATTCTTCAGGCAACATATTCCTCCTGAGTTTTTACCTCCACACAAGAGTGTGCGACCAGCCCCTCTGCGTCCCCGCCCTCCTTCCAGCCTCAATGTGATTTCTTCTTTATATCTTTAGTGTAGGACTTCTAGTCAACTAGATTTCAGGTAGTGTTGAATGATGGTTACTCTGTAGCTTAGCTGTAATTCTGATGTGGTTGTGGGAGGTTCCGAGTACCACATTTATCTATGCTGCCATCTTTACTGGAAGCTCCCAATACCTTATAACTTAATTCTACTAGATACAAACATTAGAAAAACTTTTGATTCCTTAGACCAGGAAACATGTTCAAGTGCACTGGATGGTTGTTAAGCCAGTACACACTGGTAACATGTACCAGAGAAATTCCTTTCTTGAATTTGGCTACTATTGTGATTGGTATGTGACCTTGCAATACACATCATTAAGTATATTAAATATTGTCCTTCCAAGAATATTTATAGCAGTGGCATTCATTATAGCTCCAAACTCAAACCAAAAAATCATCAATAATAAAATAGGTAAATATTATATAGCATAATAATATAACAAAATAATGTAAGACAATAAAAATGAACAAACAGAACTATACATATCAATATGAGTGAATTTCACAAATATATGGAGCCATAAAAAACACAATGTGACTCTAATAATTATGAAGAAATTTAAAGAAGTGATTATCACAGAAGAAGGGATAGGACGACTCATGCAGGATGAGTGCAGACGTGGAGTGGAGAAGAGTACTGAGGGTTCTGTAAAATACCAGCACCATCCTGTTTCTCAATCTGTGTCATGATTGTATGGGTATTGTATTTTTATAATTATTATTTAAACCATATATTCTATTGTTTTCTACTGGCCTCAGCCTACCAGTAATCAATGTTGTGGCTGGACCAACTCTGTGGTGTTATATAAGCACCAAACGAGGAAACAGCAGCGAGGAAACAAACGGTTTGCCACACAATTAAGTAGCCAGATTAAGGAGTCTTTAATTTAATGCCGGCGACCATGAGTGGATTCACATCCTAAAGAACTCGCGGCCCCAGATGAATTTAGGGGTTTGCTTTTACAGGCCTAAAGAAGAGAGAGGAGGGTGAACACCTAGGCAAATCAGTTTTCCAGAAGCAGAACAGGCTTTTGATTATTGTTGGAACAATCTAGGGAGAGAGCGCTCAGCGAAGCATTTTACAAAAAGCAAAAGAATGTGCTCAGGTATCTTGGCCTTTTACTGAGGTTGTGAAGGCAGCTTCCTGAGGGCTTTCTGGAATCTAGACATTAGTGAACATTATTGCCTTTACAGAACTCTTTTCATTTACTCATCTGCAAATCTTGCAAAACTCGTTCTATGGTCAGGGATATGGTGTTTCTACATTTCAGTGGTTCTTCTGATGACTGCCAGATGCCCTTCAGCAACCATCAGGAAACCTTGAAAAGATACAGGTTTATTGCTTACAAGACCTGAAATGACACAGCACACCTGTGGGTGCTCAGCGACGTCTGGGGGAGAGTGCGCCCTGGCCAGGGCTCTGCTCTCACGGAGTCAGAGTGCGGCCCAGGGTTTCACTGGCTCACTCTTTATTGGGGAATTTAAAACAGAAGAGCAGGAATGTAAAGTTCAGGAAGAGAAAAAAAACAAGCAGCTCAAAAGGTGAGTTATTGAAAACAGCTCTAAAACAAAGGAGCCTCGGTGTGGGGATGGCAGGCAGGCTCTTTAGTCTTGTGGTTGGCGCTGTTTCTGTTTCCGTCTTTGGAGTGAACACCTCTTTAGAACAATGCCTTCTCAGTCAAAATTTAAATCACGTACTTGCAGTATAAAAAGGAAAAAAAGTTAGGGCTTATACTACATCTATGTATTTTGTTTCAGTGTTCCATTTTCTTTTTTAAAGGGCAACAATAAGTAATGGTTAACTACAATTATGCTTTTTGAGAAAGAGATTGGAAATGTGTTTGGCAAAACATGGTTAATTATAACCCGACTGGGCTGTTTTGGTAGAATAATGGAGACAGAAACCAGTTCTGAAAAACGGACTCAACAAATATCTGATTATTTTTAGATGTTCGTATTTTATCAGGGGCAGACAGAAAACCCTAAGGCAGAAGCTGACACTGTAGTCCACAGGTGGCATTTCTAATTTTGGAAACCAAGCTTTTGAAAGGATTTTAAAGCCTTTCAGCTGATGAGATTGGGCATGCCCACCCAGATAATTGGAGATCATTTTCTTATTTCTAAACAGCTGACTAGCAATGTTAATCACTCTACAAAACACAGCCATACCTTGTTTTATTGAGCTGCACTTGATTGTGCTTCAAAGATTTTTTCTTTTTCACAAATTGATGGCAATACCTGCAACCAGGAACAAGATTACAACTCCCTTCAGTGCCGTGGTCCGGAACTGGATCTGCAACATTTTCAAGGTGTGCCTATATAATCACAGCAATGCCTCAAGTCACGTATAAGTTCATAACTGGGTACTACAGCCTAGCCAAGTTGACACAAAACTGACCATCACTGTCCCTGGCCTGTTGGCTCACTGGATAGAGCTCAGTGGGGGTTATGGAAGTCCCAGGTTTGATCCCCGGTCAGGGCACACAAGAGAAACGACCATCTTCTTCTCTTCCCTCCCCCCCACCCCCCTTCTCTTTCTCCCTTTCTTGCAGCCAGTGCCTCAGTTGGTCTGAGCATTGTGGCTGGGCACCGAGGGTAGCTCAGTTGGTCTCAATATCAGCCCCAGATGGGGGTTGTTGGGTGGATCCTGGTTGAGGAGCATGCAGGAGTCTGTTTTTCTATCTTCCCTCCTTTTACTTAAAAAAGAAGAAAGAAAAGAAAGAAAAAACTATCACAGTATGAAAGAGAAATATGTAAAGTGTTTTGGGGTTTTTTTTGGTTGGTTCCTTAGTTGGTTGATCAGTTGTTTGGTTTGTTTGTTTAAGATGAAAGAAGGCTGAATAAATTGCAAAGGCAACGGGAAGAATGTATTTGAGGAGGAGTGATTCTCTACACTCCCTCTACATATAGAGAGAAAGGAAGTAATACATTTTAGTGTACAATTTGGGAAGGTGAAATCTAAATACCAGTTCAACAATTCCTCTTTAAAAGGAGAAAGAAAATTGCACTAATGGTTGATTCCCAGCCCTGACTATACATTACAATAATCTGAAGAGCTTTAAAAAAATATGGATACCCAAACTCCAATCCACCCCATTAAATCATTATCTCTGTTGTTGGACTAGGGCATAAGAAAATTTTTAAACCTCCTCAGATGCTGTCAAGGTGCAGTCAAGATTTAAAACTACTACCTAAATGAAACAAACAAAAAGAAAAGACTAGTAACGATGTAGACAGGTTGCAAACTTGCAATGAGGAGGTTAAGAGAGTTTCATTGTGATGACTATGATTTTCTCCCTGAAATAGGAGGTCATCTAGTTAGCATGAAGAGGAACTGAATAAGGGTTGGATATTTGAAGAGAGTAAAGGTGCTTTAAAATAGTCTTAAAGAATATTGGCAGAGCACATGGGCAGGAAAGAAGGATATGGTACTCTAGATTGAAGGCCCTTTGCAGCTCAGTGACTGTACATAGTGATACCAATCTGCCTTGCCCTCTGACATTCCCCAGATTCATCTTGGTTCATATGTAAGTGCAGAGAACAAACATGGCAACTTCTAATTGGATTAAGTCTTATCAAATAAATTAGACAAAGGACAGATGTGCAAGGAATTCGGATGTCAGGACAAATTGACTAGATCATAGGAGGTGTAACTGTTAAAAATAGATAAAGACTATTTTTTAAAAAAATAGTCTATAAAGACTATTTGTAAAAAAAAAAAAAAGATAAAGACTGATGGACTAGGGAAAAAGAAGCACAAAATAAATAAGTAAATGAAATAACTAATTCTCCCTGAGCAAATCGGGGACATTATAGGTGACTATGAGTGAAGCCTTACAAGGGACTAGTTTTTACCTTTTGAACCAAGAGAAAAAGAATGAAGGCTAAGAAATATTGTAATTAAATGTTGTGAAAATGTGTTGCTTATTTCAGAAATGCTAAGAAAGTCTATTATCCAAGCATAGTTTACAATGGCAAAGAAGAGCTGAAAAAGTTTATAAGGTATTAGGATGAAATTGCATAAGCTGCCATAAATTCTTAAATTAGGGTATAATAATTATTGCTATAAATTTCTCTAATTCACAAAGGGCAATATTGGAGTCTATCTTTTATTTGTCAATTGAAAAATTTGCAAGTAAAATGTATTTAGACTTGGTTGAATCTCTATCCTTTAAAGCATGCTTCAAAAAAAAAAAAGAAAAGAAAAAGAGCTTACCATGTTATCTAATATAAATAGAATTGCACCTAAAAGTTTTGAAAGGATGGCTGACCCAGAGACAATAACTGATTATTAGCAAAATTGACCAATTTTCTTTGATTCCCTGTGTAACACTTTACCAAGATTATGCTGACCTCAAGATACTCAGATGACATTTTTCCTTTCAATGAAGAAAAGTTTCCTTTGTGCAGGTCAGCTTTGCTCTGTTGAGCTGAAGAGTTTACTTAATTTTCTGTTCTGCGAAATTCAAACAACTATTATTGTCAATTGATTAGAGCCTTGGAATGATTCAAAAGGTCCTTAAAAAGGACTACTCAAATACAATGCTGTAGTTGTTTAAAAGAAAGGTATATAATATTGAATTACTTTCTTTTAATAGTACTTAGGATTTACAAACTAGAAGAATGACAGCTGCCTGGAATATGTCATTCAGTTATGCCTCGTTCAGATCCTTACATGGATGTCAACTCTTCCTTGGATTTCCAGAAGCCTTACAGTCTCCTGAAAGATATTCTTATGCATGACATGTCTTTGCTTAAAACTTCTCAATTGTTTCTGCTGCCAAAATTAAGGCAAGAAACTGGACAATATTCTCGACACCACATTCTTTCACTCTCCCCCTCAAATTCAGATCATTAGAAACACCCATCCTTTTGTTTTTCTAAATCTCTCTCATACTTGGACTTTGCAAATGCTCTTTGTCTAGTTCCCTGATTGCACTAGGAAGTTGTTCCATGGATATGAAGTTTCAATCATGCCAGATGAGTAAGTTCTAGAGATTTACTCTACAATATAGTTTCTACAGCTAACAATACTATGTATGTTGTACACTAATATGTGTTAAAGGAGTAAATTTCATGAAAGTGTTCTTGTCATTTAAAAAACATACATGAGCACTCTTTTGGAGGTGATAAGGGTGTTTACTACCTTGATAGTGGTGATGGTTTTATGAGTGTTTGTAAATGTCCAAACTCATTGAATTATATCTATTAAATGTGTTTTTTATATAACAAATATACCTTGGTGAAGCTGTTCAAAATATATAAATTAAAAATAAAGGAAGATCTAAGGAAAGGGAAGTCGTAGGTCTAAAGGCAGGAACAAGTCTGTCTAAATTTCGTTAAGCTAAGTGAAGTTTTCAGGCCTTGTCAGTCATCTATTCACTTCTCCCTGGCACCCCTTTTCCAATACACACACACACACATGTGCATGTGTGCTTTCCTTTTCTCTGGAACTAAAAGGACAAAAACCAGAGTCAGTAGAAACACTGAGGGAACAGAGAACCTCAACCCTCTCAGAACTCTGTAGGGAGGTGCGTCTGGAGTAAGCAAATGGCAGGTCAGGAAGTGTGATGTGGAGGAGTACAAAGTACTGGAGACCAGGGTGCTGTTGGTATAATAGTAAAAGACTTGCGTGAGTTTCACTATTTTAGAGAGTAGAAGAAGTGAACAGTCAACTTACGCTTTTTGGGCCTATGTTAGAGTCCCTTCCTGATACTGGCAGTCAGTCAAATCTTAGACAGATTTCTTAACAAATTCTGACAGACTTTTTCTTGTAATTCAATATTGTTTGGCTATAAATTTCACATACAGTGATCACTATTGCTCAGAATACATTTTACATGATAAAAATTATTTCATAGTAAAGGATTACTGAATTTGTAATATATATAGGGAAAAAATAGAATATTATCTTCAGATAAGCTTTTATTGTTGTAAAGTACCCAATCCTCAATTCTGCAGGTTTTTGTAGAGACACCAAGTCCAGATGAGTTTTGAAGAGTTTTATTAAAGGAGGAAATTTATTAAATATGCCGGCCGCATATATCTTACACAGGGCAGCAGTCCCAAATCGTGGGTCTGATTAATATTCTAGGGGCTGGGTATATACCCTTAATTTTACATGGGTGGGGGGAAAAGCCTGACATCATGGCATAAGCTTACAACCTTTGTTTTCACCTATACAGGTTTGGGAAAAAGAATGAGGGGGATGGGACACAATTCATTAGCAAGTTCAGAACATTTGTCTATAGGATTCATAAAAACGTTTCTATACATTAAAACTTACAAGGTAACATAATAGTAAAAATATCACTCTACATATTAAAAGATATTCCTATATTTTCTAGTGTTCACCTGCCATTCCTTTATTCATATATATATATGAATATATAATATATATATATAATATATTAACTACACGCTTTCAGGAGGGGAGGGATAGTTTCCATGGGGACAAATGCCTGTAAATGGCCCATCAATATAAGAAAAGGTTTAATTTAATCTTTTCTCTTCCTGCACCTGTCTAGCTATACACTCGCTTCCTCACAAGTGTGGGGGGAGGTCAGAGAATCCAACTCTCCTTCCCCTCTGCATTTACAATACAATGCCATTGGCCATCCTGATTTTATGCTAATCACACAAGCATAGAAATCCCATCTACAAAATCTCTCTACCCTAACCCAAATTAATAAAATGTTCTTTAAGCTTCCTAAAATATTAACATTAATTCTGTAACTTTTGATACCTTACAACATTATCACCTTATGATCTCAGTATCATCACCTAAATGATGAAAACACTTCCATTGATGAGAATCTGAGAAAAAAAAAGTTTAAAGAAAACCAGTGTGAAATGCTGATTAGCTAGTGCACCAGAAATAAACTGAGTTTTAGAATCTAAAATGAAAAAAGTCCCTGAAAGTGAGTTATTGTCAGTAAAGTGAACAAAAGTATATTGAAATTTTAAATAAAGTTGAGGATGGAAAATCTACAACTTTATCTCTAGAAGGTACATGGTAAACAAAAAAATGTTCACAGGTAGAATGGATCAATTAACATTTTCCAAACGATATTCACTATCAAATATGTGAGCAGACAACTTAAACAAATTAGTAATTTGAAAATTTTTAAACAGTTATCCCTCTTCCCAGTTTTCAGTATCACCACAACTTTCTTAAATCGCTTTTTTTCTTTTTATTTTTTTTAGTGAGACAGAGACAGGAACAGACAGACAGGAAGGGAAAGAGATGTGAAGAATCAACTCAGAGTTGAGGCACCTTAGTTGTTCATTGATTGCTTTCTCATATGTGCCTTGATTGGAGGGCTCCAGCTGAGCCACTGACCCCTTGCTCAAGCCAGCGACCTTGGGCTTCAAACCAGCGACCTTTGGGCTCAAGCCAGCAACCATGGGGTCATGTCTATGATTCTACATTCAAGCCAGTGACCCCATGCTCAAGCTAGATGAACCTGTGCTCAAGCTGCTGACTTCGGGGTTTCAGACCGGGGTTCTCAGCATCCCAGGCCAATGCCCTACTCACTGCACCACTGCCTGGTCAGGCTTTAATTCTCCTTTTGAAATAAGCAAATACAAGCATTATTTACAGCCATCATTAAGACAAATTAAATGAAGATTTAAGTTATTTTTAAAAATATGAATTCAAATAAAATTATCTTATGTACAAAAGCTCTATGACTTAGTAAAAAAACACAAGATAGTCAGAATAATAGGATTCTAACCATAGTTTTACCACTAATTTGTGGTTATAATACTATGTCCCTTACCAAGGACCCAGTTTTCCCAGGCTAACGGACTACATAATCCACAAATTTCCCTAAATATCTAACAAAATTGAGAATATTATTGAATTTCTTAAGCAAAAAGTTTATGTAGATTCATTTGCCCATTTTATGAAATCTCCCCCAAAAGTCACTGTAATTAGCCAAGTTTTAAAACAAGATTGTATACTCAATATCAGTCATATCTGAATCTAGATATGTAGAATCAATAAAAATAAGGCTTACTTTCTTTAGCACTGTGCTTCTCCTAGAATTCTGTCTTGCTATACAATTCTGGTATTGGTAATTTTCTTCATGACTTGTTTATATAACTCATAATTCTTATAGATTTTAAGCACAATGGATAGGTATGGGGACAATTGAAAGAAAACAATATGTATAAACATCATCTGATTTTTACTTATGATCAAGAAATACCAGTATTGTGACTGGACATTCCATTTGTATGCCCAAAATATCAGTTCTAGAATAGTCATTGACAAAGGTGGCCAATGTCAAGTGGCCCAATCATTTTCTCTACTTCATTGTTCCCTGTCTGTTTTCAGATGGATGCTTTTCCACCAAATGTCCACATGCTATTCCAGACCTTGTTGTCTCTGATCTTCCAGTCTTTTCCTTCCATGTTCCTGATTAGTATTCTAGACCAGTGGTCCCCAACCCCCGGGCGGTGGACCAGTACTGGTCTGTGGGCCATTTGGTACCGGTCCACAGAGAAAGAATAAATAACTTACATTATTTCCATTTTATTTATATTTAAGTCTGAACAATGTTTTATTTTTTTAAAATGACAAGATTCCCTCTGTTACATCTGTCTAAGACTCACTCTTGACACTTGTCTTGGTCACGTGATACATTTATCCATCCCACCCTAAAGGCCAGTCCGTGAAAATATTTTCTTACATTAAACCAGTCCGTGGCCCAAAAAAGATTGGTGACCACTGTTCTAGACCATTAGCAAATGTCTAGAAATCTTCATGTGTTCATTCCTTAGGTCATTTTCTTTTCCACAAAGAGTGGATGACCAAGTTCTCTGTTTGCACCTCAACTCATTGGGAGGGTTTTCTCTCTCCTTTATTCCACTATTGATGGATCTTTATTCAACTATTATATTGATCTGCCACATCAATATGATATTAGTACTAGATATTTTCTATGATATCAATCAATACTGCTGTCTGCTGTTATCTAATTTCATTTTGAACTCATAAATTGAGTCTACCTATCCATAAATCAAGCCTGGGATTTTTCTCTTTTTTTTTCAGCTGATAATGGGATTCTACTCACAAAGGAGAACTATTATGGCATTGTAAGTGACAAAGTCTCAGCCCTCTGCTTGTGCAGCCTGCCTGAGCTCTCTGTCATTGGTTAGACTCAATCTTAAATGTACAATTTCTAACTGATGATGGGTCACTGATGAGCCTTCTAACTTTATGACATTGTATAAGAGAAAGCTCATTATGAGTAGTTCCAGACATGTGGTCACTTGGTTCTCCATGGATAAGTTTTATATAGTAGGGCCATGTATCATGCCAGCAGGTGATTCTGAAATGAAATATAATTCTCTACTGCAGGTGGCATGGTCTTGTTCCACAGTCCAGTAGCATTTCTCCCATTGGGCTTTGCCATAAACTTCTATTCCATTTTTTCCCACCACTGATACTTTCAACAATATAGAGCCTGCCAGATTATACAGGCCAAGTGGTTGGCCTGCTTGTACCACAGTCTGACCAGCTGCAGAGCTCTTTTCCACTAGGGGACTCATTCAAGTTTGGAAGCTTTCTATTATATTGGACTTAGGGCCATAAAAGTACTTCTGTGTATGAAATGTGTTCCATCTAGTACCCAGAAAGGTCTAGCAGGTGTTCTGCTTCCTTCCTATTATAGGATTTGGAAGGTGCATAATTTTGTCTTTTATCTTTCAGGGGATATCTCAACTGCTCAGCAGTTCCCTGAAATGTGTCTAAATGAGGCCTCAATGTGCCAGCCACCAGTTCTTCATAGTACCTGATTTAGCATCAACATAATGTCACCAGTGTAATACTCAATGTGATAATCTGTGAACTTTCTAGAAGATGTAGATCTCTTTTTGAATATGTCAGTGGGAGGAGGGGTAATATAGTCCTGATAGGAAACTGTATAGTTTGTCCATTCCACATAAATGCAACTTTTTCCTGATCCTTTATGATCAAAATTTTATAAGTATGCATTATAAAACCCATACAATGTACCTAAACCCTTATTTGTCAGTGCTAGCAACAATAACCACATGTGACATAGAAGCTATGACCAGAGGTATTACTAGGCTGAGCTCAATGTAGTCTACAGTCATTCTGTATAATCCATTCATTTTCTCCAGGGGCCAGAATAGTGAATGTTATGGCCATACCCCTGTATCTCTTAGGTCTCTATAATGATGATGCTAATTTCTACTATTCCTTCCCATCCCCCATGGACGCTTTGATATATGATCTTGGTTGGGAGGAGTTCTAGAGTCTTCCACTTGACCTTTTCAATAAGTCCAAGGACCTAACATGGGAAATGCTCTAACACAAGTGACAATCCCAATTATGTATTTGTAGACCAAGAAATAACCATGACCATGAGCTGTGTCTATGGACACAGTTGATCCACACTAAGCCAAACTTTAGCAGGATTCCATTTATTGCCTGACTCCTGTAATCCCCACCCTAACTAGGGGTCATGGTGACACACTGAGTCTCCAGGTCTCAATGTCAACTCAGACTCTGCTCAATACTCCTCTGGGTATTTCCTTCCCCCTAGTATATGGTCACATGAATAAATAGCTATAAGTCTCTTTGGAGAATCACTACAGTATAGACTTGCTGTGGTGGTTCAGAGTTGTATTTCCTGTCATCTCTTCAGTCAATGAATTCTGGATCTCAGGATTGGTTTAGTATTGAGAACTGGGCAACGTATTGCAAGTTTTATTGAGACAACAGTCCTCAGCTTCCTGCCCCTCCATTCTAGTCTGCATCTGATTGTAGATGTTAAACAACACCACTTATTGGCTATCTGTGTAATTGCACCTGGCTACTCCTCTGGTTTTATGGGTTCTTGTTTTGGGCAGTTAAGCGCTGCCACCTCACCTCAATTGCTTTCAGACTTCATCATCCTCATGGATACTGATCAGACCAGCTCTGTGTACACCTTGCCTTCTGACAGCCTTGTCATTCCAAGATGAACTGCCACTAAATTTCTTATGGATGCTGGTGCTCATACCAATGCATTCCTGCTAGCATTTCTGAATGCTGGATTCCCTGGGACCTCCCAGAAAGCAATATCTGATCCTCCTGCTGCTATCACATAGCATCAGTTCCACAAGCCCCACATTCCTATCACACTCCTATCCTTTCCTTCTTCTTCTACGGCCTGCCAGCCAGCACAGGCATTAGCACTTTGCTCATAGTGTGGGCTATCACTTACAGGAATAGAGCCTCTCTTAGCAATGTGTTTGATCCATTTTCTGAGGTCTTTACCAGGGTATAAAATCAAATGTTCCAAGAAAACTCTACCAAGTATATAAGCTGTTCTTACTCAGTTTTTCATGCTAGCCCCCTTGATCAGCACCTTCAGAGCTTAACCTTGAGCCTGCCCCTTTGGCTTCTGTTTGTACAGGGACAGTAGCCAGTTCTTGCAGCTGCTTCAGTGTATAATCTTCTTCCCTAATCAGGCCTGTTTTGTCTCTCATTAGATTACTCTAGAATTTAATCACAGTTATTAGCCTGGCAGATAGGACTGGGCTGGGGGTCAACTCCTGAGAGGGGCACCTGTTGTCTTCCAGCTCCCTCCCTCCCCAGTTCTCAGGGTCAGAGGACTCTGAAGTGCTACATTTCTCAGGGAGGTTGTTGAAGGAAGTATTTCACAAGAAGACTTTATTCAAAGCTGTTGAAATAAAGGAGAGAGCCCAGAATTCCATCTGAGCTTAACTCCATAGAAACAAAGGGCCAGGGTGGTGTCAGGCTGTGGGTAAGCTAGTGGGAAAGTTCTGGAGAACAGGGGGAGGGCAGCAGAGAGTGGATCAGTGGGATCAGTAAGATGTGTCTAGCACATTGACTTATTCCTGAGCTAGTAAATGTTTTTCTCTCCTATTGGATCATCTGTGGATGCTAATTGGTGCCCAGAGAAATTCGGCCCCTACCCTCCCACAGAAATTGATGATGAGCTCCTGAGTTGTGAAACAGCCAATGAATTTTTTTTAAGAATTTACATCTCAAAAGGGCAAAGGATAAAAATTATAATTACATGTTTTCTAAAATAAATGCTCTAAGGAAAGGGTGGTCAGAGGCTTAGAGGCAGAGAGAAACCTGTCTAAAGTCCAGCCAAGCTGAGGGGAACATTCAGGCTGTCTTGGTCGGCAGTTACTCAGGTGTTCCCGTTCTGCCAGGTGCCAGATTTCCCAGCCACCGCTTTGACTTAGGGCAACTGTTCTGTCCTTGTGGACCAATGAAACATCTCTGGAGCTCTGCAGTTCTGACTATGAAGCCTGGGCGAGCTGCCACACTGCAGCTGCCCTTCCAGTGCAGGAACAGGGCTTCTCTGTACACTGTCATGGCGGCCCTCCAGCTGCCACACTGCAGCTGCCCTTCCAGTGCAGGGAACAGGGCTTCTCTGTACACTGTCATGGCGGCCCTCCAGCTGCCACACTGCATCTGCCCTTCCAGTGCAGGGAACAGGGCTTCTCTGTACACTGTCATGGCGGCCCTCCAGCTGCCACACTTCACGTTAAGTATCTTGTTAACAGTCCTCAGTTTATCATCACTGCTTTGTAAGGCCTCTATTCCATTTAGTGAACCCTCAACTATGCATAAGATATAGGCATATTTCACCCTATATCTTTCAAATATCTTTGCTATCACATCAGCAAGGACAGTCTTCTCTTCTGGGACATTTTCCTAAGTCACCATTTATGAAATCGTGCCTACCACTTGATGGAGGGATTATCTATGCCACAAATTTCACTTACTTGCCACCTGGATGGTGAGTGACCCAGTCCCCATGCCCTGTCTTGCCCCATTTCCTCACACCCCCCTGTGTATCACGTGTGTCAGTTTGAGTCTTCCAAGCAGTAGAAGAGCAGGTACATGTGCAAGGGGTCATGGGCATTGCCTGTGAAGAGTAAATAAAGCTGGGAGCGGAGGGATCAGCCTTCAGACTGAAATGGTAGGAGGCCACAGTGAAGAATGAGAAGAAGGACAGGACAAGAAGGGAAGCTCAAACAACACAGAACTCTAAGAAAACCTTGGACAAGCTGAGGAGAGCTTCCAAAGAAACTTTGTCCATTAGAAGCACATCACTTCATGTAGTCACAGGCTGGTTCAAAGGTCCCTGCTCAGCTACTGATCGAGGCTCCTTGTGGAATCTGATGGTCTCAGTGCTCACCAGGGTAGTGAGTGACCAGTGTTGGGATTCAGCCGGTTTGTACCAGTTAGACAGAACTGATACCTAATTTTTTTGTTGAGTTTGGCAAACTGGTTGTTAAAATGGCACTTGTAAAATCAGGGTTCTCTCTAAGGTGGGTGCCTGGGCAGCCGCCCAATGTGAAAATCACAAAATTCTATTCCTTACTCTTTTTTTTACATTCATCTGTGCAACAGCATATTCTAAAAATTTCAAGTGAGGAGGACAATCAAGGAATAATATGGAAATATCTTAAATAACAGTTTTTTTGTCAGGTATTATTTAAATTTTTTCATTAATATGTTTAAACTCTTGTAATCTAGTTTTATGTACCTCTTTTGTTGTTTTTATTTAAGTATTAAATGCATGAAATAATAAAGTATCTTTCAATATGTCATTTTTTTATACTTAAAATGGTTATTAGGACAGAGAACCGGTTGTTAAATTATTTGAATCCTACCACTGCTAGTGGCTGAAAGTTGTTGGTCTACTGTGATCCTCACAGCAGATTTTCATGAATTAATGGACTTTTCCAAAGCTCCCAGCACAAGTCATGAGCAAGAATTCACTGTAAAAGACAGAAATATAGACTAGAAACGCTTAATGACAATTAAAACTTAAGACTATGGAAAAATTGGGGTTCAGTTTAGAATTAGGAACCACTGTACTCACTCATATTTTATTTGTTTTAGAGAACACTGAATACACTGTTTTAAGTATAATTTAGGTGTTTGATCCAAATGACTGTGGTTCCTTCAAACAGTCTATTTCTTACACCAAATATGGTATCATATGGGTAAAGTTTGTCCTTTAAAAAATTAAGCAAAGAGAATACTAAAAATGTTAGGAAGAAGAGGGTAACATTGGCTCAGTGCCTTATTTGTCAAGAAGTAAACAAGGAGAGAACCTTCTTAACAAAAGCATATTGGATAGCTTGATGTTCTTTTAATGATTGAGAAAAATGTTTTAGTTTGGTGTGAACATCCTTTTGGTTCCTGAATTTTAATATTGGCTTTTAATGGTGGAGCACATTTTCATTTTGACTGAAATGCTTGCTTTGTATATATTTACTCCAAGGGGATGCAGAGTTGCTGGCCCTGCAATTGTTCAGATCTTTCAGAAGATGGAGTGTGCAAGTGTGTTTGCTCCCAAAGAAGAAAAGCAATCCCAGGATCTAAATACATTCAGACCATCATGGAGACAGACTTTTTTTCTGTAAAACATATCTAGCATATTGCCCTTTCCACTGATGCATGCTTTCTATACTCTCTTACTCATTTTGCCCAGTGTTATTCTTCATTATCACCAGTATCATCTCTAACTTTACCAAAAGTCATTATTAAAGGTATCTATTTGCCTTTAATGTATTAAACATTACCCACTCTGAACTAATGTCTCTTATGTACAACAGGACAGATGCAGGGAATGGCCCAATACAAGTTAAAGCCAAACTCAAACCCAAAATTCTCAGAAACATCATAACTGAATGTTGGGATCTTGTGTTGGAAAGTGAGAGAGCATAGGAAACCCTTTCTCTTCCAGTTATCATGAAATTTAGCTTGACTTGGACATGGATGACTGGGATGCTACCCACAGTGGAATGTTTGTATGGAAGTTGTTCTGAGGTCAGGGTCTCGAGGCTGAGCAATCCAGCTGTTGAAGATTGGTTCCCTGACTCTTTCATCAGCTTCCTCATATTTTCTGAATAATTTTGACACCAGAATAATCTTTTTAAGCACAACATATATAATGAGACACTCACCTAAGAAGCGAGGTTGATTATTGCTCAGTGGCGGTTCTCTTCTGGTTTGTTGGTTGGTTTCAGTGCTGCTCGGAATTCATGAAGAACTCTGCTCAGGTTGTGCGTGCTTTCCCACTCCAGGCACTTTCCTCCCAAAGATATGCTGTTAATTTGCCATAAAGCGTGGACTGTTTTCTCCCCCAGATTCTGGGCTCAATACAGTGGCTCATATCCTTAAAGGAAGAGACATATTCAGGAATATTAAAGGAAAAAATGCAATTTACAAAAAAAAGTTTTTTCTATAGGTGAGCGCTGCTGCATTTGTAAAGCATGCCCTCTGCTAAAGCCCCACGGGCTTGGTTTCAAGTTGTAGAATCAATATGGCATAATTATACCAAGTACAACAAGAACTTTTTAATAATGATGATCTCACTAATGGAGAAGATACACAAAATGTGTGTTCAGCCATCCCTACAAGATGAGATTCTTTCTACACAATCTTTTTAAGATTTATTTCTTATGACTAACATGGCTCAGTCAGATTTTTCTCAACAGCTTTGGGTCTTCAGTTTTCTGCTTTTATCATTTCCTATTCATAAAATCTGTATTTAAATTGTTTCAGTTTTTTTTTCAGCTATATATCAATACATAGGTAGACAATGTATACACTCCATGCAAATGAACCCTTCCTTACTTCTATTTCCGAAATCCTTGTGGAGAAATCGGTCTTCCATGAAAGGTCTCTTTATGCAAGGAACATAGTTGGGAGTGTGTGGGAAAGTTCCTGTTTAAAGAAAATTGCATTTAATATAAACCAAAATCAATACCATATACTCTTTACCACCACCACTAACCACTCAGGCTTTGCTATATGGATCCCAATAGCCATTCTTGAGGAAAACAAAAATAAGCTGTCTGCAGTTTGTTAAAGACATCCTAATGCTATTCCATTGAATGATATGTACAAACAAGCAAACAAACTATAAATATGAGTCGAACCATAGGAAACAGTGTGGGGATCACCAGAAGGAAACGGGGTGGGGGAGGTAGAAGACAGTAAAGGGGGTAAACGGTGATGGGAGGACCTGACTTGTGATGAACTCACAATACAGTGTACGGATTGTGTATTCAAGACCAGCACTCCTGAGACCTATGTAACTTTATTAACTAGGTCACCCCAGTAAGTTCAATAAAAATTTAAAAATAAGTTTTAATATTAAAAAAAAGATACTATCCCTGATAAAAATGGAAATAAATTGCTCCCAGGAGGAGTTATAGAGTAAAAAAAAAAAAGAAAAAGAAAGAAAAAAAAAGAGTTTAGAAGGCATCAATATGTTAGGAAATGTAATAAGATACATTTATTTTCCTTCTCCAGCTAATCTAAATTAATAGCAATAATAATAATCATTTATTCAATACATACTATATTATACAAATTTTGCAATCTTTACAACACACTTAGTATTCCCATTTTTAAAATGGAGAGGATGAAACTGAGAAATACAACACAATCTAATCAGGATTACATAGCTAATGAATGTCAGAACTGTTTACACCTTTCTAGTCATATTCCAAAGCCTGTATCTGTAATAAAATAGTAAGACTATAGCTTTTTGATATGTAGTATACTTTTTAAAAAGTGCAATTTAAAGAATATGAAAGATTTCACCCATCAGAATACTGGTATTATTTTAAAAAGGAGCATGATGTAGAGAATTGGACAATTAAGTAAAAGTACTTAGTCAAGTATATAAATAACTGTTATAGTTGAAGTACATTTTATCATTATTAAAAAGCGGAAGAGAGAGAACACTGTTTGTAGTGGTGCGATAGAGTATCTTTAAAATATTTTAAAAGGATAAGAATTATTGTCTTATAATGATAAAACTAAAGAAATATAAGGTTTGTTTCCTTCCTAAAACTTGTCCAAAAGCTGCTGCTTATAATAAAATCCTTACTACAAAATGCACAGGCTAGGCCATTGTGTTTGTGCATTATTTGTTTGCTCATGTAAATATTTAATTTTTAAAATAGATCTTTTAATTATAAACATGATATACCTATTTTGCTACAAATTCAAGTCATAAAGACATAGAATGCTCTTTTTATCTTCTAGACTCTTTTTTTCCCTCTGTTTCCCCCCATTTGGCTGTTACATAATTACGGAAGTGCTGGTATGTGCTTACAGCAGCAAAGGCCCCGCTAGGCTCTCTGCTGTCCACTTCCAGCTTCCAGGCAGCAACCACTTTGAATTTTTCAATTTGATATTTCGGTATTTATATCTGTATCTTCATATAAACTATTTATATATGTTTTTTCTACTTTCCACATTTTTTTTCATTGAAATTATCCAAATTAAAAAAAAAAATAGGCCTTACCTGTGGTGGTGCAGTGAATAAAGCGTCAACCTGAAACACAGAGGTTGCTGGTTTGAAACCCTGGGCTAGCCTGGTCAAGGGACATATGGGAGTTGATACTTCCTGCTCCCCCCCTCCTCTCTAAAATGAATAAATTAAAAAAAAAGAAATTATCTGTTAACTTCCCTTTTCGGAGAATGAGGATTTATACTTTTCACAATCCCCTTTCCATGCCCACTACACACACACACACACATTTCAAATTTATTATTGTTATAACTGAATTCAGATTGTAATGATTACATTTTCTTTGTCATACATTTTATTTTACTTTGAGCTAAAATTTATCTCTTTTAAATTTGATAGTTTTATATGTACTTTTCACTAATTCAACTTCAAACTCTCCTTCCATTATATAATAAAACTCTTATTATATTCAAGCAAATTAGGTCTTCTTCAAATTTCCTCTTCTTAGAAAAAAATAGCTCTTGGAAACTTCTCAACTGCTACGATCAGTTCTGGTTCCTCTCCATGCTTACCACTGGTTCTGGACTCTCTGCTATCATGTTGAGAGTCACTCTCTCTTTTGTAGGATCTCCTATTTCCTAGGAAGCATGTCCTCTTGTTTTTTGGGGGTAGTGTTGTTTTTGTTTGTTTGTTTATTTGTTTTTCTTTTTTAAAGCTGGAAACGGGGAGAGACAGTCAGACTCCCGCATGCACCCAACTGGGATCCACCCGGCACGCCCACCAGGGGTGATGCTCTGCCCACCAGGGGGCGATGCTCTGCCCCTCCAGGGCGTTGCTCTACCGCGACCAGAGCCACTCTAGTGCCTGGGGCAGAGGCCAAGGAGCCATCCCAAGCGCCGGGCCATCTTTGCTCCAATGGAGCCTTGGCTGCGGGAGGGGAAGAGAGAGACAGAGAGGAAGGAGGGGGTGGGGGTGGAGAAGCAAATGGGCGCTTCTCCTGTGTGCCCTGGCCGGGAATCGAACCCGGGACTTCTGCACGCCAGGCCAACGCTCTACCGCTGAGCCAACCGGCCAGGGCCTTTGTTTGTTTGTTTGTCTGTTTCCTTCCTTCTTTGGGTAGAGTACATCTGCTGGAAGATTCCTAATAAAGGCTACAGAATTTACATACACAAATATTCCCTTATTCTGCTGTCTTTCACTTAATAGTTTGGCAAAGTATAGAATACTAGATTGGAAATTAGTGTCTCAAAATTATGAAGGTATTTCTTCATTATTTTATATTCCCAAGTGTTACTAAATTAAATTCTTGATATTTTGTTGAAATATGGTTCTCTCTTTCTTTCTCTCTCTTTTTCTATCTCCCCACAGAAATGTACCATGAAAAGCTCCATTTCCTTCTATTATGTTAGGCACTTTGTGTGTTGATCCCCTTGGAGTGGAAATTATATTCTCTAGATCTGATCATCTTTTTATTTTTTAATAGTTTAATGTATTTTAATAGCAAATTTACAGGAACAGCACAGAAGACAGACTACATTAAAAACATGTATTTGCATGTAGACATCTCAGTTAGAAAAGGATAGTGAATGGATAGAATCTACTCTATAAAAAAGTGCTATATCTACCTGAATCATTACCAGCTAGAAGCAGCGGTCACTGGGACTTGGGCGTGAGCTGCAAAGTATAGAATTGTGACAACAATTCCAGTGCCATGTGGACTTTTCCTGGATGTGGACTTTTCCTGGATGTGGGCTTTTTCTGGACTCCTGCTCCTTGTGACAGCTCCTAATGGACTGAACTGGGGTTGGTTTGCATTCACAGGGATTTGGAATGGTGTTGGTGCCAACTTGGACTTGGTGAACATGTTAAGGACACTACTCTTTTATGGATTCTTGTTGTATTGGCCAAGAGTTTGCTTAAAGGCTTTAATCACAGTAAAAAAAAAAAAAAAAAAAAAAAAAAAAAAATATATATATATATATATATATATATATATATATATATATGGATAAAGAAGATGTGGCACATATACACTATGGTATACTACTCAGCCATAAGAAATGATGACACCAGATCATCTACAACAAAATGGTGGGATCTTGATAACATTATACGGAGTGAAATAATTAAATCAGAAAAAAACAAGAACTGCATTATTCTATATGTAGATGGGACATAAAAAAAACGAGACTAAGAGACATTGATAAGAGTGTGGTGGTTATGGGGGGGAGAGGAAAAGGGGGAGGGGGAGGGGCACGAATAAAACTAGATAGAAGATGACGGAGGACAATCTGACTTTGGGTGATGGGTATGCAACAGAATTGAATGACAAGAAAACCTGGACATGTTTTCTTTGAATATATGTACCCTGATTTATTGATATCACCCCATTAAAATTAATAAAAATTTATGTATAAATAAAAGTGCTAAATATATCATTTGGTTGTCATCAATAAGAAACTCACTGGTTTTAAAGCAATCTCAAATACTGGTATTGTCCAGGAAATTTTAACAGGTTTATTTATAATTGTTATAAAGTTTATCTGCTTAAACTTGTTCACTGAAACATTTAACTTGCCTTAATGCTTTATGTACCCCACATTTATATTAAAAGTTAGAGAAACTGACAATACCTGATTTCTGTTCCCTACTTTTCCACTTGCAATCTGTAGAGCCAGAAGCCAAGGCCACCATCACAGCAGCCTGGCCCATGCAGGTTCGCATCGGATTCGGACAGTTGGTAAAGAAACAATGGAGCCAAAAACTGATAGGCCATTTTCTTTAATTATAGCTTGCACCCGGCGGGCAAGTAAAAACACACACTGGGCTCCAAAACCCACTCACATTCAGTGCTCACAAAGCCACTGACTTATCCGAGTTTCCTAGAATCAAAGGTTGGTAGCTCACCAGCCTTATTCTCCTCAGTTCCCCATCTCCTTCCTTATCCCAGATACAAACACTACACAAACTGGCTTCTCACTCAGCACTCCACCATCTTGGCTGCTTCTCCTGGCCACATGGCCTCTTTCTGCTCTCTGCTCTGCTCCCTCTGCTCTCTCATGCTAATCATCCCAGGAACCAAGAGAGCAAACTCTTGTTCTGCCCCCATTTTATAGTGTAGATTTAAACCCTTTAATCCAATATACAAAATAGGGAAGTCTCTAATACAAAGTCACTTCTCTGAGGCATGATTGGATTGTACCACCCCACATCAAAAAGGGTGGGAAAGGCTTAATCCCAAAACCAAGCCCCAGGCTACAACGATCCTGCCTGCCCCCCAACACACATTAATATCACCTGGGCAATGGCCTCCACATGGGCAGCGTTATCTTTTACAAAGAGAGCACAATATATTTTATCTGCCTAACACAATCATATACTTGGTTAGCTTTTGACCCCGTGGAAAATTATATATCTAATGTTCAGAAATACCATTGAGAAGAGAACAACAATATTTTAAAAAAAGAATGAAATGTTGCCCATCTTAGTGGATTCCAAAGCACATTCTTTACATTCATTCTTTACATATTTGGCATGCTAGTTAGATGTCTTTTGGCATAAGTGTTACACATTTGGCCTGGGTAGCACACAGGTTAGTGTCTTCAAACGGCCAACCCATTAGGTCTCACTTGCCTCCTGCAAAGCATCAGTAGCTGCACTCTGGAAGCGCAGATCTGTTTTGAAGTCCTGAGCAATTTCTCGCACCAGACACTGGAAGAAAGTTTGTAGATCATAAGATCAGTGGCCTTCCGATAATGTCTCTTTTCGGAGTGCTACAAGTGCCAGGCCCATTAACAGTGAGTTTTCATCACCCCTCCAGTAGAGGGTGCACTCTTGCAAATGGCTCTTATAGCAAGTTGTTTCCATGGAGATTTACAACCGGTGGATTTGTGAGCATTCGTTTTTGCAGAGACATGGTATAGAGATTTCCTTTCTTTTTTTTTTTTTTTTTTTTTGTATTTTTCTGAAGCTGGAAATGGGGAGAGACAGTCAGACAGACTCCTGCATGCGACCGACCGAGATCCACCCGGTACGCCCACCAGGGGGCGACGCTCTGCCCACCAGGGGGCGATGCTCTGCCCCTCCAGGGCGTCGCTCTGTTGCGACCAGAGCCACTCTAGCGCCTGGGGCAGAGGCCACAGAGCCATCCCCAGCGCCCGGACCATCTTTGCTCCAATGGAGCCTCTGTTGCGGGAGGGGAAGAGAGAGACAGAGAGGAAGGAGAGGGGGAGGGGTGGAGAAGCAGATGGGTGCTTCTCCTGTGTGCCCTGGCCGGGAATTGAACCCAGGACTTCTGCATGCCAGACCGATGCTCTACCACTGAGCCAACTGGCCAGGGCTGAGATTTCCTTTGTTATACCTCTCCTTTCACTGGAGCTGGGCCAGCTGGAGGCTCTCTGGGACCAGAGAGCACTGGAGGCTGTGAACACACAGATCTGGCCATCTTTTGCAAATTATTTTACTCATGAATTTATCCTCTCTGTGTACTTTTTTCTCTTTTGGAAATTACTGTCAGATTTTCTATACTGTTTCTTTTTTTGTTTTCCTCACTATTTTCCATATATTTGGTTTTTGCTTTACTTTATGAGACAACTACTAGCTTTATATTCCAAAGAATTTTTCATTTCTGCTATCATGTTATCAGTTTTTAGAATTATCTTTTAGTACTTTAAGTATTCCTTTTTCAAGGTATCCATTTTAGTTTACGAATGCAGAATGTTTTTACTGCTCTAAGAATACTTATTTTTCTCTCCTCTTAATTCATGTTTTCTCTGATTCCTGAATTTTTTGTTGATCATGTGTTCACTCATACAGTATCTAAAATGGCAGATTAGAAACTCAAAGGAATCTAAGTGCAGGTGAGGCTCTTTCACTGTGGAGTGATTTGGCTGGGACATTTCCTTGTGGAAGCCCTGATGTTGGCATCATTAGAACTTTCCTCTTGGGCTGCTCAAATTCCATGGAGGAGACTTCCTATGACCTGCTTGGAAAGGGTGTTTTATTTTTTCCAGCCTGAGAACACACATCCAGTTTTGTGATTTATTACTAAAATTATATTCTCTCACCTAGACACAATCTATAGAGAAAGAACTAAGTTCACCAGGAGGCTGAGCTGTTTGGCACTTAAACATTATCTCAGTGGAATTTTTCTTTACAATGGGACACTTAGTGCTTCACTGTTTATGAACAACTGGCACAACTTTGCAGCAAACTATGTGTAATTTATGTATAAACTGTAGCAAACTATGTACAAATTTTGGGATTGTGAAGTAGAGGTCAGCTGAGAGAAAATTAGAACAGGTGGCATTAACATCTGTAAATTATAGGGTCAAAATCTGAGTGACTAAGTCAAATTTTCCTTTCTCATAGAGTTCACAATCTATAAATTAATTTTGAAAAGGTATATTGGTGAGTGTGGTAATTGTGATTTATAATATGAAATATATTCAGTCTTTGATTCAGTGCTTAGAGTTCTTAAAACCTTTGAATTTTCTAAGTGATGAGAGACATAAGGTGTCTTTTGTTATGTTAATAAAATGTCTTTTGGAAAGGCGAAAGTCCCTGAGAATGGGACTGGTTACCAGTGGAGAAATTAAATGATTAGAATATTGGAAATTTCAGTTACATTCCTGACCTCTAAGAAGGGGAGACAGGCTAGAGATTGAGTTCAATCACCAATATGTCCTTGAATAAAGAAGTAGTGTATATATATATAATGGGATATTATTTTGTTATAAAAAAGAATGAAGTCTTACCATTTGGGATAGCATAGATCAGGGGTCCCCAAACTACGGCCCCGTGGACCTCATGCGGCCCCCTGAGGCCATTTATCCGGTCCCCATTGCACTTTTGGAAGGGGCACCTCTTTCTTTGGTGGTCAGTGAGAGGAGGAGCATAGGATGTATCTGCATCCTGTGCTCCTGGAGTACTGTTTGTGGCGGCACCGCAAAGTGCAGCATCGCTCAGGTACAGTACTACTTTCAGTGATGCAGGACGCATGCATCATGGCTCCAGAAGCATGTCGTATCACTTGTTATGGCTAGCAGTGACAAATATGGAACTGGACATTGACCATCTCATTAGCCAAAAGCAGACCCATAGTTCCCATTGAAATACTGGTCAGTTTGTTGATTTAAATTTACTTGTTCTTTATTTTAAATATTGTATTTGTTCCCATTTTGTTTTTTACTTTAAAATAAGATATGTGCAGTGTGCATAGGGATTTGTTCATAGTTCTTTTTATAGTCCGGCCCTCCAACGGTCTGAGGGACAGTGAACTGGCCTCCTGTGTAAAAAGTTTGGGGACCCCTGACATAGATAGACTTAAAGGGTATTATGCTAAATGAAATAGACAGAAAAAGACACCTACTATATGATTTCACTTACATATGAAATCTGAAAGGCAAAATAAACAAATAAAATAACAACAAACTCATAGATACATAGGAAAGAAATACAAATTGGCAATTACAAAATTGTCACAGTGATGTAAGTACAGCAAAGGGAATATACTCAATAGTTTTATAATAACTATGCACAGTGCCAGATGGATATTAGACTTATAGGGGGCATCATTTCATAAATTGTATAAATGTCTAACCACTATGTTACAAACATGAAATCAATATAATAGTGACAGTCAACTGTAATTAAAAACAACAACCAATGGCCAATGATGTAATTAACCATATCTATGTAATGAAGCCTCCATAAAAACCCAGAAGAATGTGTTCAGAGAGTTTACAGGTTGATAATCATGTGACGATTTGGGGAAATTGGCACACCTAGAGGGAGCCTGGATCTTCTATACCCTTTCCTCATGCTTTGCCTTATATAGTTTTTTTCATTTGGCTGTTTCTTAGTTATATCCTTTTATAATAAATTAATGATATAGCAAGTAAACAAGTTTTCTGAGTTCTGTGAGCTGTTCTAGCAAATTAATTGAACCTAAAAGGGAGTGGTTGGACTCTCTGATCTACAGTTGATGGGTCAGAAACAAAGGTGACAAGCTGGGCTTGCACTTTGCATTAAGTGAGTGTGTATGTTGGGGTGAGGCAATTTTGGAGGACTGAGCCCTTAACCTGTGGACTTTGGATAGATAATGTCAGATTGAGTTGAATGTAGGACATGCAGTTGGTGTCCAGAAAATTTCTTGGTGGTAGGAAACATCCTTCCTTCACACATTAGAATCAGGGTTTTGGAAAAACAAGTTATGAGGGTCCAAATAACGGAGATCTGTTAAAAAAAAGTGACAGTGAAATATGGGGGGTGTTCACATACAAATCTTTTACTTTGTTCATGAAATTCACTTTGTAATAGAGCAGGAAGTTTGGTGGTGGGTGGAAGGAAAAAATAGGAAAGTATAAACCTCATTAGATAGAATTAAATAAACTCATATTAAACATTTTTCATTTTTAGAGTCAGATAAAATCTAGATATAATCACATTGTATTAAGTATTAATTGTCAGGGAGAGAGTTAGTAGCAGAGGAGTTTTACCACTTACAGAAGTAAACTCTGAAGTCCAGCAGTTGCCATTTTACAGTATAATTTTCCCCATAGTATGTTTTTATTCGTCATTGTACAAGAAGCTCATTTAAAAAAAATATTTATCTTTTTAATGAGAGCAGAAAGGAGAAAGACAGCAAGAGAGAGAGAAGCATTTGTTTGTTGTTACACTTAGTTGTGCATTTGTTGGTTGCTTCTGAGGATTGAACCCACAACATCAGCATTTCAAGAGAATGCTTCGACTGACTGAGCTAAGCGTCCAGAGCCCAAGAAGCTCATTAAAAGCCATATTTACAAAGTACAAGGTGATCAGTATTTGTGGATAACATGGTGCATTATAACTAGAAAGTTTTTAATAACCATGAGTAACAAATAAGCTTTGTATCACATCATTATCAAGTACAACAGCCAGGAGTCTTTTCTTGTTAGGATTAATCTTTTTATATTCAATATTTGAAGGTGTGTTTAAAAAGAAAACAGAAAAAATTTTCCAAATTTGTTGGTTTATGGACTTTCATGGTTCACTAAATTCAGAAAAATGTAAATTAAGAAATGTGCCCCTCCCCATCCCAAAATTCATGGTTAATGCCCTGCTAATTATTAGTATGGAGTAAATTAAGGAAGCCATTATGGCTGTAAATGTTCATAGAGAGATAATTGGATACCAGTGGGTGAGAATTAAATAGGAAATGTCAAGGTTCAGAAAAGTTTCATTAAAGAAAAATATAGGAAAACGTTGAGAAACTGATAAGCATTTATTTAATTATTTTATACCAAATAGCTTTTTGAAATTAATTTCATCTGGTCAGAAAAATGTCAATAAGTAGTAAAATCATCATTTGAGCTGATGAAAGGTGACCAAGAGAAAAATCAATGTATTTTACATTAATGATCGATTAAATATGTTTGATTTTTGTATATTCATTTTGGACACTGAACTTGAAACAATATAAAATTTTTATAAAAGTTGTGCTGGCATACTAAATCAATTAGTTCATTATTTTGAAAGTTGTCAAGATGAGAAGTACAGGCATTAAAATGGGGTTCCATGTAAAACTCATTTTAAATATTTCTCTAAGAGAATTTCAAAAACATACTTAGACAATGATTTTTAGGAATCTGCATTCTATTGTAATATATATATATATATATATATATATATATATATATATATATATCTACAAATATGCTATGGTGAGCATCAGTTACTGGCTTACACACTTACCCAATATCCTACTGAAGGTGAGTTGTCTGAGATGTAGTTGGAGTTGCCTCTAACCTGGACACTAAAAGCTCCAACAGCACTGACTTTCCAAAGCTCAAATTGCAACTATGGACCTGACTCTCTCCGGGCCCAGGGGCAACTTGCACACCTGACATCACAGTAATTTGACAGCTTCTTACCTCTGAAAGTTTGGCTATTTCCAAGTTGGAATTTTATTTCTAAATTTTGTTTCTCTATTTATATATTTATTTGTTTAGTTATTAATTTATTCAATCATTCATTTACGTTGGCTAATATTTGTAAAATTGTATTTGTTTCCTCACTTGTATAAATCATTTCCTACTCCAGGGTAATTAAGGAACAAAATGTTAATATGTTGCCTTTGTTCTACAGTCATTTGGCCACAAGGTGGTGGTATAACTCTTTGAGGTTTTAAAAAAAAAAAAAACAGCAACAATAAGAAAAAACCTCCCAAAAGGGTTTTTTTTCAAGATTTGTAAGAACTAATATAAAACATGAGTACAGCTTATTTTGTTTCACAGTTTGATTTCTCTCTATAGCTTTAATAACTAAAAAATTTTCTATTGTGAATTAACTTCTTAAACGACTATATAAATAAGACTACTCCTCTGTGATAATGATAATGATGATAAGCAATAATCACAACTAACACTATCCAGACACTGTGCTAGGTGTTTCATATACCCCGATTCAAGCTCACTGACCATCATTACTTAAATACAATCATTGTTAACTTCATTACAAATTTTTAAAAAAAGAGTTTAGATTAGAAGGGAATTTTATATAGCTGGTCTTTTTTTTAATTTTTATTAATTTTACTAGGGTGACATCAATAAATCAGGGAACATATGTTCAAAGAAAACATGTCCAATTTATCTTGTCGATCAATTATGTTGCATACCCATCACCCAAAGTCAGATTGTCCTCTGTCACCTTCTATCTAGTTTTCTTTCTGCCCCTCCCACTCCCCCTGCCCCTTTCCCTCTCCCTCCCCCCCCAACCACCATACTCTTGTCAATGTCTCTTAGTCTCGTTTTTATGTCCCACCTACGTATGGAATAATGCAGTTCTTGTTTTTTTCTGATTTACTTATTTCACTCCGTATAATGTTATCAAGATCCCACCATTTTGTTGTAGATGATCCGATGTCATCATTTCTTATGGCTGAGTAGTATTCCATAGTGTATATGTGCCACATCTTCTTTATCCAGTCTTCTATTGAAGGGCTTTTTGGTTGTTTCCATGTCTTGGCCACTGTGAACAATGCTGCAAAGAACATCGGGCTGCATGTGTCCTTACGTATCAATGTTTCTGAGTTTTTGGGGTATATACCCAGTAGAGGGATTGCTGGATCATAAGGTAGTTTTATTTTCAGTTTTTTGAGGAACCACCATAATTTCTTCCATAATGGTTGTACTACTTTACATTCCCAACAACAGTGAATGAGGGTTCCTTTTTCTCCACAGCCTCTCCAACATTTGCTATCACCTGTCTTGTTAATAATAGCTAATCTAACAGGTGTGAGGTGGTATCTCATTGCAGTTTTGATTTGCATTTCTCTAATAACTAATGAAGCTGAGCATCTTTTCATATATCTGTTGGCCATTTGTATTTCTTCCTGGGAGAAGTGTCTGTTCATGTCCTCTTCCCATTTTTTTATTGGATTGTTTGTTTGTTTGTTGTTGAGTTTTATGAGTTCTTTGTATATTTTGGATATTAGGCCCTTATCTGAGCTGTTGTTTGAAAATATCATTTCCCATTTAGTTGGCTGTCTGTTATTTTGTTGTCAGTTTCCCTTGCTGAGCAAAAACTTCTTAGTCTGATGTAGTCCCATTCATTTATTTTTGCCTTCACTTCTCTTGCCTTTGGGGTCAAATTCATAAAATGCTCTTTAAAACCAAGGTCCATGAGTTTAGAACCTATGTCTTCTTCTATGTACTTAATTGTTTCAGGTCTTATATTTAGGCCTTTGATCCATTTTGAATTAATTTTAGTACAAGGGGACAAGCTGTAATCGCTTTTCATTCTTTTGCATGTGGCTTTCTAGTTTTCCCAGCACCATTTGTTGAAGAGGCTTTCTTTTCTCCATTGTGTGTTGTTGGCCCCTTTATCAAAAATTATTTGACCATATATATGTGGTTTTATTTCTGGACTTTCTATTCTGTTCCATTAGTCTGAGTGTCTATTTTTCTGCCAATACCATGCTGTTTTGATTGTCGTGGCTCTATAATATAGTTTGAAGTCAGGTATTTTAATGCCCCTAGCTTCATTCTTTTTCTTTAGGATTGCTTTGGCTATTCAGGGTTTTTATAGTTCCATATAAATCTGATAATTTTTTGTTCCATTTCTTTAAAAAATGTCATTGGAATTTTGATGGGAATTGCATTAAATTTGTATATTGCTTTGGGTAATATAGCCATCTTGATTATATTTATTCTTCCTATCCAAGAACAAGAAATATTCTTCCATCTCATTGTATCTTTTTCAATTTCTCTTAACAATGCTTTGTAGTTTTCATTATATAGGTCCTTTACATTGTTTGTTATGTTTATTCCTAGGTATTTTATTATTTTTTTCTTGCAATTGTTAAGGGAGGTTTTTTTGTTTGTTTGTTTTGTTTTTTTAAGTTTGTTCTCAAATGTTTCATTGTTGGCATATAGAAAGGCTATGGAGTTTTATATGTTAATTTTGTATCCTGTGACCTTACTGTATTGGCTTATTGTTTCTAGTAATCTTTTTGTAGATTCTTTGGGGGTTTCGATGTATAGAATCATATCATCTGCAAAAAGTGATACCTTTACTTCTTCTTTTCTGATATGGACGCCATTTATTTCTTTGTCTTGTCTGATTGCTCTGGCTAGAACCTCTAGTACTACATTAAATAAGAGTGGAAAGAGTGGACAACTCTGTCTTGTTCCTGATTTAAGGGGGAAAGCCTTCAGTTTTGTGCCATTTAATATGTTAGCTGATGGTTTATCATATATGGCCTTTATCATGTTGAGATATTTTTCTTCTATACCCATTTTGTTGAGAGTCTTAAACATAAAATTGTGTTGTATTTTATCAAATGCCTTTTCTGTATCTGTTGATAAGATCATGTGTTTTTTGTTTTTTGTTTTGTTGATATGGTGTATTACGTTAACCATTTTATGTATGTTGAACCATCCTTGAGATTATGGGATGAGTCCCACTTTATCATGATGTATTATTTTTTTAATATGTTGTTGTATTCTATTTGCTAGTATTTTGTTTAGTATTTTACCATCTGTATTCATCAGAGATATTGGTCTGTAGTCTTCTTTTTTTTGTGCTGTCCTTGCCCGGTTTCAGTATGAGGGTTTTCTTGGCCTCATAAAATGTTTTTGGAAGTATTGCTTCTTCTTCAGGTTTTTGGAAGACTTTGAGTAGAATAGGAACCAAGTCTTTTTTGAATGTTTGATAGAATTTACTAGTATAACCATCTGGGCCTGGACTTTTTTTTTATACTATATATATTTTTTTTAATTTTTATTTTAATGGGGTGACATCAATAAATCAGGGTACACATATTCAAAGAAAACATTTCCAGGTTATCTTGTCATTTAGTTCTGTTGCATACCCCTCCCCCAAAGAGAGATCGCCCTCTGACACCCTCCATCCAGTTTTCTTTGTACCCCTTCCCCTCCCCTACCCTCTCCCTCCTTCCCTCCCCCCACCCCCCATAACTACCACACTCCCATCCATGTCTCTTAGTCTCGCCCTTATGTCCCACCAATGTATAAAATCCTGCAGTTCTTGTTTTTTTCAGATTTGCTCATTTCACTCCGCACAATGCTATCAAGATTCCACCATTCTGCTGCAAGCGATCCGATGTCATCATCTCTGCTAGCTGAATACCATACCATGGTGTATATGTGCCCCATCTTCTTTATCAAGTCTTCTATTTTTTTAACAGTGATTTAAAGCCTTTAAGCAAACTTTTGGCCAATACAGCAAGAATCCATAAAAGAGTAGTGTCCTTAACATGTTCACCAAGTCCAAGTTGGCCCCATCACCATGCCAAATCCCTGAAAAATGCAACCCAACCACAGTTCAGTCTGTTAGGAGCTGTCACAGGGAGCAGGAGTCCAGGAAAAGTCCACATCCAGGAAAAGTCCACATGGCACTGGAATTGTTGTCACCGTTCTATACTTTGCAGCTCATGTCCAAGTCCCAATGACCGCTGCTTCTAGCTGGTAATAATTCAGGTAGACTGGAAAAGCCATTTGCAGCATGCGTGGATATGGATTTTCTGTTCTCCTCTGCCTGGAGAGTTGAGACCAGGTTGCTTTTACCTGGAGCTCTGCGACTGTGGCATGGTAAAGAGAACCTTGGGATACACTAAGCTGAGTGGCAAAGGTAAATTCATAATACAAGCTGGCAAAAGGGGGAAAGAGAGCTCTAAATTAGGAGTAGGTCCCAGCCTGAAATACGAGTGGGGCATTGAGATAGGAGGAATAAAGGAAACACTATATATTAAAGAAAGCAGCAGAAAATAGGACTATCAACTCCCACAACAGAGATCTTTGAGGGAAGAATAAAAAACCTGACTATTCAGGCAAGACATAGTTAAGTGTCCCTTGTGCAAATGAGATCAGTTTACCTGCTTCTTGGAAGAAATACCCTAGGCTCGTCCACAGTGTCATAGATGGGGCCGACGGCCCTGGGCACCTTCAGCCTTCAGTGGCAAACCCCAGCATCCTGGGTAAGGTTAGGTCATAGGTGGCTGGAGCAGGGTTGGAAGAGACTGAACCCTCCCTTAGAGGGGGAAGCCTACCTTCCAGTTTCCCTGTTTCCTCACAGCAGAGGCATGTAAGCCTGGCAGGCTTTATTTAACTCAATGACCTTCCTTTCCACTATTGAAGCAGGACCCAGATGGCATCCTATGAGACCCATTTGGGGCGTTGGAGCCTTTAAGGTGTATCCTAAAAGCTGGTAGTTCCCCTGAACTCTATTGGGCTTTTTCTGCCTCTAGGTATCTTAAAAGCCATGCTCAGAAGATCTCGCTGAGGGGTTTGAGGATCCCCATCCACCTATATAAATCTTTTCCATATATCTGGAGCTATTTGGAAAAAGACAAAACAGTGTTATTAGCTGGATCTAATAAAGAAGGTAGTAGTTTGCAGGCGAAAAAGATTTGGTGTCTCCTGTTCATCAGCCTTCAAAAGAAATGTAAATTTTTTTTTTAAGTAAAAAGTATGATATGGTACACCCGTAGGAGTCATTGGCCTGGTGTGCAGGATTCCTGGGTTTGATTCCCGGCCAGAGCACACAGGAGAAGCGCCCATCTACCTCTCCACCCCTTCCTCTCTCCCTCCTCTCTGCCTCTCACCTCCCCTCCCGCATCCAAGGCTCCACCGAAGCAAAGCCACCCCGGGCACTAAGGATGGCCCCATGGCCTCTGCCCGAGTCACCAGAATGGCTCTGGTTGTAACAGAGCAACATCTCAGATGGGCAGAACATTCCCCCCTGGTAGGCATGCCAGGTGGATCCCGGTCAGGCACATGCAAGAGTCTGTCTGACTGCCTCCCCATTTCCATCCTCAGAAAAATACAAAAAATAAATAAATAAAAGAAAAAATACAACAACGAAAACAACAAAAAAAAAAAAAAAAAAGAAAAGAGGAAAGAAAAAAAAAAGGGCATGCATTCCCTTGTGTTAAAGGTCCAGGGAGCACGGAGTGAGCTTGAGTATGTCCTATGAAACATGGAGCTCTATGTTGACATATAAGTCTTTGAAGAAGGGGGAACTGCTGAAATAGTTCATCAGCATTTGTCCCTAAGACAGCAGTCTTTATAGTGGAAACGCCATAAATAAATATTTGCTGTCTGTTTATAGATTAAAGGGGGAATATGGCAAATGCTGAAAAGCCATGTTCTTTGTGCCCCTCCCTTCCCCCAACCCCCTCCCTCTCCTCCCCCCACCCTGTACCCCCAACACTGTTGTCCATGTCTCTGAGTCTCATCTTTATGTCCCACCTATGTATGAAATCATATAGTTCTTAGTTTTTTCTGATTTACTTCTTTCGCTCAGTATAATGTTATCAAGGCCCATCCATGTTGTTGTAAGAGATTCTATGTCATCATTTCTTATGGCTGAGTAGTATTCCACAGTATATATATACCAAAGCTTTTTAATCCACTTGTCCTCTGATGGACACTTGGGCTGTTCCCAGATCTTTGCTATTGTGAACAGTGCTGCCATAAACATGGGAGTGCATTTCTTCTTTTCAAACAGTGCTATGGTGTTCTTGGGGTATATTCCTAACAGTGGTATACCTGGGTCAAAAGGCAGTTCGATTTTTAATTTCTTGAGGATGGGCCTGGACTTTTATTTTTGGGGAGGTTTTTAATAGATTTTTTCTATTTCTTTCCTACTAATTGGTCTGTTTAGACTTTCTGCTTCTTCCTGACTCAGTCTAGGAAGGTTGTATTGTTCTAGGAATTTATCCATTTTTTCTAGATTGTTGAATTTAGTGGCATAAAGTCTTTCATAGTATTCTACAATAATTCTTTGTATATCTATGATATACGTGGTGATTTCTCCTCTTTCATTTTGGATTTTATTTATATGAGTCCTTTCTCTTTTTTTCTTGGTAAGTCTTGCCAAGGGTTTGTCAATTTTGTTGATCTTTTCAAAGAACCAGCTCCTTGTTCTATTAATTTTCTCTATAGTTTTTCTGTTCTCTATTACATTTATTTCTGCTCTGATTTTTCTTATCTCCTTTCTTCGGCTGGTTTTGGGTTGTCTTTGTTCTCCTTTTTCCAGTTCCTTAAGGTGTGAAGTTAATTGGTTCACTTGGGCTCTCTCTTGTTTGTTCATATAGGTCTGAAGTGATATGAACTTCCCTTTTATTACTGCTTTTGCTGCATACCATAGATTCTGATATGTCGTATTGTCATTTTCATTTGTCTGTATATACCTTTTGATCTCTGCGCTTATTTATTCTTTGACCCATTCATTTTTTAAAAGTATGTTGTTTAGTTTCCACATTTTTGTGAGGTTTTTTCCCTCTTTTTTGCAGTTGAGTTCTAGTTTCAAGGCTTTATGATCAGAAAATATGCTTGGTACAACTTCGATTTTTCTTAATTTGATGATGTTATTTTTGTGGTCCAACATATGGTCAATTCTTGAGAATGATTCATGTACACTGGAGAAAAATGTATACTCTGTCACTTTGGGATGAAATATCCTGTCGATGTCTATCATATCCAGGTGCTCTAGTGTTTTGTTAAAGGCCAATATATCTTTATTGATTCTCTGTTTGGATGACCGATCTAGAGCCGTCAGCAGTGTATTGAGGTCTCCAAGTATCATTGTATTTTCGTCAGTTTTTGTTTTAAGGTCAATATGTAGCTGTCTTGTATATTTTGGTGCTCCTTGGTTTGGTGCATATATATTAAGAATTGTTATGTCTTCTTGATTCCGCATCCCCTTAATCATTATGAAATGACCATTTTTGTCTCTGAGTACTTTTGCTGTCTTGTAGTCAGCATTATCCGATATGAGTATTGCTACACCTGCTTTTCTTTGGATGTTATTTGCTTGGGGTATTGTTTTTCAGCCCTTTATTTTGAATTTGTTTTTATCCTTGTTGCTTAGATGAGTTTCTTGTAGGCAGCATACAGTTGGATTTTTTTAAATCGATTCTGCTACTCTGTTCCTTTTTATTGGTGAGTTTAATCCATTTACATTGAGTGTAATTATTGACACTTGTGGGTTCCCTATTGCCATTTTATAAATTGCTTTCTGTTATTTTTGTGTCTTGTTTGATTCTTCTCTTTTGTTTTTCTATCCTTTGTTTTGTTTGGTTGTATTCCATACATCTTTCCTCTGTTGCTATCTTTTTAAAATCATGTGCTTCTGTGGTGTTTTTTTTAAGGGTAGTTACCATTAAGTAATGAAAAGGGTTCCTACCCTGTTCATTGTACTGCATTATCTTGTGAGTACTTTTGTACTCCATTGTCCTTTGCTACTGTTAATCTCTGTCCTCTCCCCTTTATTTTTTTTTGTTGTTGTCACAGTTTAAATTTGGTTTTATTGTGTTCTTGGTGGAGCTTTTACTTGTGTTCTTGTTTTGTTTTGTTCTTTGTATCTGGTTTGAAAACCCACTTTAGTAATTCCTGGAGTGAGGGTTTTCTGATGATAAATTCCCTTATCTTTTCTATATCTGTGAATGTATTTATTTCTCCTTTGTATTTGAAAGATAGCTTTGATGCATATAGTATTTGTGGCTGAAAGTTCCTCTCTTTCAGGACTTTAAATATTGGGGTCCACTCTCTTCTAGCTTGTAGAGTTTCTGCTGAGAAATCTGATGATAATCTAATGGGCTTTCCTTTATATGTTATATTCTTCTTTTCCCTGGCTGCCTTGAGAATTTTTTCTTTGTTGTTGGTTTGTGCCAATTTCATTATGATGTGCCTTGGAGTAGGTTTGTTGGGTTTAAGAAAACTTGGAGTTCTGTTTGCTTCTTGAATTTGAGGCTTTAGTTCTTTCCACAGTCTTGGGAAGTTCTCATCTGTTATTTGTTTGAATATGTTCTCCATTCCATTTTCTCTCTCTTCTCCCTCTGATATACCTATTATTCTTATGTTATTCTTTTTGATGGACTCAGACTATTCCTGTAGGGCTTTTTCATTTTTTTAAAAATTTTTGAGTCTCTTTCTTATTCTCTCTGTTGTGCCTCAAGTTGCTTATCTTCTATTTCACTAATCCTACCTTCTATCTGGCCTGTTCTATTAGCTAAGCTTGTTACCTCGTTTTTCAGCTCATGAATTGAGTTCTTCATCTCTGTTTGATATGTTTTTATAGTTTCAGTTTCCTTGCTAATATATTCTTTGTGTTCGTTGAGTTGTTTTCTGAGCTCCCTAAATTGCCTTTCTGTGTTTTCTTGTGTGTGTGTGTGTGTGTGTGTATGTGTGTATATATATATATATATATATATATATATATATATATATATATATATATCTGAATATTTTTAGGATTTTTATTTTAAATTCTCTGTCATTTAGCTCCAAGTTTTTCATTATATTAAATTTTTTCTCCATAGATTTTTCCTCACCTATCTGTGCTTCCTCTCTTTCTTTTATATCCATGATATTCAATTTCTTTTTCCTTAATGGCATCTGAGGGTGCTTTTGTTGATAGTACTTCGCATTTAGTGTGAAACTTCTGAAGGCTCCAAGGATAGATTTTTCTGTCTCTGGTTGAAGATCTTGTTGAATATTGGGGGAGTTTTATCAATATTGCTCTTTATGATGCTATTTCTCTGACCTATAGCTGGTCTTTTAATAATATATTCTAAGTTAAGCTTTATAGAAGAATTAGAGTTGTGTCTAATGATCAAACATGAATAATTTCCAGAGAATATGCTTTTTAATAAATGAACTTTTCAGACTCCTTACATGCAGATTCTAATACAGCTTGTCTGGGATGGGAACCTAGGAAACAATACTATTTTAAACAAATGTGCCTTATAATTATTGTCATCAAAAATGTTTAAAAAACTGATTGTTGTATTTGGGCTTAGCTGCTCTGCTTATAATAATGTTTTAAATAAATAATTTGTAAAACTAGCATTTACCTCAAGATTTAAAGATAAAGATTATAAAATCAGCCTGACCAGGCAGTGGTGCAGTGGATAGAGCATCAGGCTGGGATGCAGAGGACCCAGGTTGGAGACCTCTAGGTCGCCAGCTTGAGTGCGGCTCATCTGGTTTGAGCAAAAAGCCCACCAGCTTGAACCCAAGGTCACTGGCTCCAGTAAAGGGTTACTTGGTCTGCTGAAGGCCCACTGTCATGGCACATATGAGAAAACAATCAATGAACAACTACAGTGTTGCAACGCGCAATGGAAAACTAATGATTGATGCTTCTTATCTCTCTCCATTCCTGTCTGTCTGTCCCTGTCTATCCCTCTCTCTGACTTACTCTCTGTGTCTGTAAAAAATAAAAAAAATAAAAAATAGATTATAAAATCAAAATAGTGTTCATTCATATTCTTAGATACTATTTTTTCTTCCAAAATTTCTTTTAATGTTCATCTGTGCAACAGCATATCCATGGGTGAAAAAATTTGACGAGACTATGCTTGTAATATTTATTTACTCATTTCATAAAACTCATTATACCTTTGTTGAAACACTACATTTTAATTCCCTCACATTTGTTACTTCAGTAAGCAAACAAATAATGTAAAGAGGAAAAGTGCCAAACAACCAGGAAGTGACAAACTGTCACTGGAAATATCTTAAATAACAGTTTTACTGTTTTTTTATTGGGTATTATTTAATATTTTTCATTAACATTTTAAAACTCTTTCTTATAATCTAGTTTTGTGTACCTCTTGTTATTCTTATTTAAGTATTAAATGTATGAAATAATAAAACTAACTTTTGGTATATGTTTTTTTACACTTAAAACAGTCTTTAGGGCAGAGAACCAGTTAAATTATTTTAATCCCACCACTGTGTACAACCCAGTGATTAGACATGATATAATTTAGTCAGTGATCATCCCAATAAATCCAGTACCCATATGGCACCATACAATGTTGTTACAATATTATTGACTATATTCTCTATGCTGCACTTTACTTCCTTGTGACTATTTTATAACTACCAATTTGTACTTCTTAATCTCTTCACCTTTATCACTTATCTCCCAACCCCTGCTCCCCTCTGTCAGCCATCAAAATATTCTCTGTATCTGTGAGTTTGTTTCTGTTCTGCTTGTTATATTTGTTTGTTTAGATTCAATTGTTGATAGGTATATATTTATTGCCAGTTTATTATACATTATTTTATAAATAAATTTTTATTTTAATGGGGTGACATTAATAAATCTGGGTACATATATTCAAAGAAAACATGTCCAGATTATCTTGTCATTCAATTCTGTTGCATACCCATCACCCAAAGTCAGATTGTCCTCCATCACCTTCTATCTAGTTTTCTTTGTGCCCCTCCCTTTCCCCTTCCCCTCTCCCTCCTCTTCTTCCCCCACCCCCTGTAACCACCACTCTCTTGTCCATGTGTCTTAGTCTTGATTTTATGTCCCACCTACGTATGGAATCCTGCACTTCTTGTTTTTTTTTCTGATTTACTTATTTCACTCCATAGAATGTTATCAAGATCCCACCATTTTGTTGTAAGTGATCCGATGTCATCATTTCTTATGGCTGAATAGTATACCATGGTATATATGTGCCACATCTTCTTTATCCAGTCTTCTATTTTTTTTTACAGTGATTAAGGCTTTTAAGCAAACTCTTGGCCAATAAAGCAAGAATTCACAAAAGAGTAGTGTCCTTAACATGTTTACCAAGTCCAAGTTGGCCCCATCACCATGCCAAATCCCTGAAAAATGCAACCCAACCACAGTTCAGTCTGTTAGGAGCTGTCACAAGGAGCAGGAGTCCAGGAAAAGTCCACATCCAGGAAAAGTCCGCATGGCACTGGAATTGTTGTCACAATTCTATACTTTGCAGCTCACGTTTAAGTCCCAATGACCACTGCTTCTAGCTGATAATAATTCAGGTAGACTGGAAAAGCCATCTGCAGCATGTGTGGAGATGGAGCTTCTGTTCTCCTCTGCCTGGAGAGATGAAACCAGGTTGCTTTTACCTGGAGCTCTGTGACTGTGGCATGGTAAAGAGAACCTTGGGATACACTTAGCTGGGTGACAAAGGTAGATTCATAATACAAGTTGGCAAAAGGGGGAAAGAGAGCTCTAAATTAGGAGTAGGTCCCAGCCTGAAATACGAGTGGGGCATTGAGGTAGGAGGAATAAAGGAAACACTATATATTAAAGAAAGCAGCAGAAAATAGGACTATCAACCCCCACAACAGAGATCTTTGAGGGAAGAATAAAAAACCTGTCTATTCAGGCAAGACATAGTTAAGTGTCCCTTGTGCAAATGAGATCAGTTTACCTGCTTCTTGGAAGAAATACCCTAGGCTCGTCCACAGTGTCATAGATGGGGCCGACGGCCCTGGGCACCTTCAGCCTTCAGTGGCAAACCCCAGCATCCTGGGCAAGTTTAGGTCATAGGTGGCTGGCTGGAGCAGGGCTGGAAGAGACTGAACCCTCCCTTAGAAGAGCGAGGGGGAAGCCTACCTTCCAGTGTCCCTGTTTCCTCACAGCAGAGGCAGTAAGTCTGGCAGGCTTTAGCTCAATGACCTTCCTTTCCACTATTGTAGCAGGACCCAGATGGCATCCTGTGAGACCCCTTTATTTTTAATCCTTTTTTTTTTTGTCTTCTTCCTAAAGACTTTTCAACATTTTTTGTAATGCTGATTGGATGATAAAAAATTCCCTAGCTTTTTCTTGTTTGCAAAATTCTTCATCAAATCTTTGACCCTAAACAATGACTATGCTGGTAGAGAATTGTGATTGGAGGTCCTCACTTCCCAGCACATGAATATTTCTTGCCAATCCTTTCTGGACTACATTTTCTGTTGAGAAATTAGCTGATAGTTTTATGAGAATTTCTTAGAAGATAACTAGCTGCTTTTCTCTTGCTGCTTTTAAGATTCTTTATCTTTAACCTTTGGCATTTTAATTATGATTTGTCTTGGTGGAGTGGTCCTCTTTGGGTTCATCATGTTTGTGACTCTGTGCTTCCTGGACTTGTACGTCTATTTTCTTCACCAGGTTAGAGAAGTTTTACATCATTACTTTTTTACATAGGTTTTCAATTCCTTGATCTCTCTTTCCTTCTAGCATCCCCATGATGCAAAGGTTGGTATGATGAAAGTTGTCCCAGAGGCTCCTTATACTATCCCCAGTTTTTTGGATTCTTTTTCTTCTTCTTTCTCTTCCTCCTCCTCCTCTTCCTTTGCTTCTTCTTCTTCTTCTTCTTCTTCTTCTTCTTCTTCTTCTTCTTCTTTTTCTTCTTTTTCTTCTTCTTCTTCTTCTTCTTCTTCTTCTTCTTCTTCTTCTTCTTCTTTTTCTCCATCTTTCGCTGTTCTAATTGAGTGTTTTCTGCTTTAGCTTCCTTATCTTTCAAATCTCAGATTTGATCTTCTGCTTCAACCACTGTTCATCAACTCCACTGTTGATTCCCTGTAATGTATTCATTTCAGACTGGTTCTCTTTTTGTTTTCTAGTTCCATTTTTATATTTTTTATCTTTTGGCTGAAGTTCTCACTAAGTTCATCTACTCTTCCCTAAATTCATTGAGGATCCCAATAACCAGTGTTTTGAACTCTGAATCTGATAGATTGCATGTCTCCATTTTGTTTAGTTCTTTTTCTCGAGTTTTGTTCTGTTGTTTTATTTAAGATTTGTTTCTTTGTCTCCTCATTTTGGCAGCCTACCTGTGTTTGTTTCTATGTATTAAGAAAAGTGGCTACATCTCCCAGGCTTGATAGGTGGCCTTATGTAGTAGGTGTTCTGTAGGGTCCAGTGGCACAGACTCCCCAGTCACCTATGCAGGCCCAGTAATGCCATAGTGTGTGGACTGTATCTACCCTCCTGATGTAGTTGAGACTTGATTGCTGTTGTCATGTCAGTGGGAGGGATTTATCCCCAGGTCAACCAGTTGTGAGGACAGGCTATGACCACAGAGGAAGATCTGTGGTACAGGGGTCCATCCCATGAAGCAGGACTTATTCAGCAGGGCTCTTGTGTTGATTCTTCCCCTTGAGTGTGTTCCTTGTGGAGGTGGTTGGGTGGTGCTTTGACTTGGTGTGAAACTGTCCTCCACATGAGCTGGCACTGAGGCTTCCTTGGAGATGTGGGCCAAGGTCAGCCACCCCCTGTGTTCTGCCCAGGCCACCTGACATGAGCTATAGAGTGATGTGCAGATGGCAGCTACTTGTGCTGGGTTTGGATGTGCCTAGAGGAGACCAAACTCTGCACCAAGGCTGGCTGCTGCTAGTGCCAGTCTTGGGACCACTTGGTTAGAGGCACAGGGTATTCTTAGGCCCAGTGCTGCTTGTCTGAGAGATTTTAATTAAATCTGAGCATAAGCCAAGATAGGCTATTTGTATGGAAAAGCCACCGGAAACAGCTTGGGTGAGCCTGCATGTTGGATGGGGCTGGGTTTCAGCGACTGACAGAGCTGGAGAATAGTGTTAGCCAGGTTGATGGAGACTCAGATATGCTATCTGTCTATCAGGCTCTGTGGGGGGGGGGGGGAGGCTTATAAAAAAAAAAAACCAATGGCCTCTGACAGCATTTCCATCCAGGAGAAACCTGCCCCTCCATCTCTCACTCTGATGCAAGAAAATTCAGTTCTTCTCCATATGTCCCTGGTGCCTTTCGAGCTGCTGCCCCAATGCTGGAGCTCAGGTGGCATTCCTGAGTAAGTGCATGTGTGGGCCCTTTAAGAGGAACACATGTGACTCCAGAAGCTCTCCATCTCACTCGGCCACAATCAGCACTGGTTTTCACAGCCAGAAGTTATGGGAATTTCTCTTTCTGGCACTTCTCATGCTGGGGGTGCCATGTATGACACTGGGACCCCTCACTTTTTAGGAGGGACCTCCACAACTCAGATATCTTTCCTGATTTTTATCCACCACATACAGGTATGGGACTAGCCTGTTCAGTGTCTCCACCCCTACTAATAGTCTTGTTGTGGCTTCCTCTTTATATCCATAGTTATAGAAATTCTACATTCAGCTAGATTTCAGGTAGTTCTGAATGATGGTTGTTCTGTAGTTCAGTTGTAATTTGGATGTGGTTGTGGGAGGATGCAAATACCACAGTTACCTATGCTGCCTGTTGGGCAGATAAAATATATTATGCTCACTTTGTTAAAGATGGCACTACCCACGTGGAAGCCCATTGCCCAGGTGATATTAATGTGTGTTGGGGGCTGGCTGTGGGCAGGCAGGATTCTTGTAGCCTGGGGCTTGGTTTTAGGATTAAGCCTTTCCTACCCTTTTTGATGTGGGGTGATACAATCCTATCATGCCTCAGATAAGTGACTTTGTATTAGAGACTTCCCTATTTTGTATATTGGATTAAAGGTTTTGATTTCTGCACTATAAAATGGGGCAGACCGGAAGCTTGCTCTCTCAGTTCCTGAGATTGGCATTAGAGCAGAGAGCAGATTGGAGAGCAGAGTAAGGCCATGTGGAGGAGAGGAGAGGCAGCCAAGATGGTGGAGTGCTGAAAGAGAAGCCAGTTAGTGCATAATTTGTCTAGAGAGAAGGAGATGGGGAACAAAAGAGAATGAAGCTAGTGAGCTAGAAACCTTTGATTCTAGGAAACTCAGATATGTCAGTAGCTTTGTGAGTGCTGAATGAGTGGGTTTTGGACCCCAGTGTGTGTTTTTACTTGCCTGTCAGGTGCAAGCTAGGATTAAAGGTAATGGCCCACCAGTTTGTGACTCTGTTGTTTCATTACCATCTGTCTGAATTCAATGAGAACCTGCATGGGTCAGGCTGCTGTGATGGTGACTGTGGATACTGGATTTACACTGTCATCTTCCAATACTAAATTTTCTGAGGATTTGGGACTATGACAAAATATAGTGGAAAGCCAGTAGCCACGGCCACCATCACAGCCACCTGGCCCGTGCAGGTTCGCATTTGATTCAAACAGATGGTAATGAAACAACGAAGCCAAGAACTGGTGGGCCATTAGCTTTAATTCTAGCTTGCACCTGGAGGGCAAGTAAAAACACACACTGGGCTCCAAAACCCACGCATTTAGTGCTTCCAGAACTACTGTCTCATCCGAGTATTCCTAGAATCAAAGGTTTCTAGCTCACCAGCCTTATTCACCTCTGTTCCCCATATCCTTCTCTGCACAAACTGGCATCTCCTTCAGCACTCTGCCATCTTGGCTGCCTCTGCTGCAATGTTAATTTCAGGAACCAAGAGAGAGAGCCCCTGGTCTGCCCCATTTTATAGTGTAGAAATTAAAGCCTTTAAGCCAGTATACAAATAAGGAAGTCTCTGATACAAAGCCACTTATCTGAGGCATAAATAGGATTCCTCATAAGAGTGTACCACTCCTTGACAACAGTCAAGGGTGCAGGGAAAAGCTCAGTGTTGAGAGAAGATCTTAGTATTAAAAGGGTGGGAAAGGCTTAGTCTTAAAACTAAGTCTTAGGCTATAATGACCCTGCCTGCTTATAGCCTGTCCCCCACAGTCAATGCAAACTATAAGCAAGCAAACATATATATCATATTTGCAAACTTATTTCACCAGAGCACCAGTTCTTGGCTCTGTTGTTTCATTACTCTCTGTCCGAATCAAATGCAAACCTGCACGGGCCAGGTGGCTGTGATGGTGGCTGTGGCTACTGGCTTTACATAAACTATTACTTAAAATGTCATATAGCAGATGTCAGTTAGTAAAATATCTTAAGTTAACTGATTTCAATCCTTTAACTCATAGTTGTGGCACCTTAGTTGTTCATGGATTGCATTCTCATATATACCTTGACCAGGGTGCTACAGTTGAGCCAGTGACACTTTGCTCAAGCTAGCAACCTTGGATTCAAGCAAGAGACCTTAAACTTCAATCCAGTGACTTTTGTGCTCAAGCCAACAATCATGGGGTCATGTCTATGAGCCCATGCTCAAGCCAGTGACCTTGGGATTTTGAACCTGAGTCTTCAGCATCCCAGACCAATGCTCAATCTACTATGCCACTGCCTGGTCAAGCTCAACCCTTTAAAAAGAATGTAATAATTTACCTTACTGACTTTCCATCTCTTAAAAAATAATAAATAAATAAATAAATAAATAAATAAATAAAACCAGCAACAAAGTACTAAACCCCAGTAACAACAGTATCTTGCTGTAGGTCCAAAATATTTATAGTGCTATATGAATTTCAATCTCTACCCTCTTAAATAATGTGCATCAGTATTTTTATTTTTGCCATTTTTTCTGAACAATTAAAAATTTTCTTCTATCTTTGTTTTCTTTCCTAGTGATAATACTCAGAACTTTTACTTGGGTTAAAATTTCCTAGAGAAAAATATTCCATTACCTTTGTAATTTCCATGTTTCAAATGTATGATTAAATAGAAAATAATATAATAATATAGTATAGCATTGAAATAATAAGATACTTATTACAAAGCAGTGGTATGATACAGTATTATAACAACATAATTTTTAGAAGCAGGTTATTTCTTGTCTTATTTCTAAGGTAAGATGATTGAATCCTGTACTCAAGGTGACCTAAGTTCATAGGGATAGTGACAGAGCTGGGTCAAATCCCAGGGTTATGGTTTCCCATAGCTGAGCTCCTTAGGGAATATCCTTAATCTACCCAAAGGACTGGCAGAGTTAACTGTCTATAAAAGGTTAATTAGCCTGACCAGGTGGTGGTACAGTGGATGAAGCATCAACCTGGAATGCTGAGGACCTAGGTTTGAAACCCTGAGGTTTTTGGCTTGAGTGGGGGCTCATTTGGCTTGAGCACAGGTTCACCAGCTTGAATGCAGGGTCACTGGCTTGAGCGTGGGATCATAGACATGACCCAATGGTTGCTGGTTTGAGCCCAAAGGTTACTGGATTAAAGCCCAAGGTTGCTGGCTTGAGCCCAAGTTTGCTGGCCAAGATTGAGCCACGATTGAACAAGGGGTCACTGGCTCAGCTGAAGTCCCCCAGTCAAAGCACGTATGAGAAGCAATCAATGAACAACTAAAATTGCCGCAACGATGAGTTAATGCTTCTCATCTCTCTCCCTTCCTGTCTGCCTGTCCCTACCTGTCCCCCTCTCTTTCTTTCCCCCTCCTTCTGTCCTTACTTAAAAAAGGTAAATTGTTTAATCAATCAATAAACACAAATACATCTGAAAAATAAACTCCAGACTCACTTTAACAGATTTAATTAAAAAGTGAACTTTCAAGGCCCTGGCCGGTTGGCTCAGTGATAGAGCGTCGGCCTGGCGTGTAGAGGTCCCAGGTTCGATTCCCGGCGAGGGCACACAGGAGAAGCGCCATCTGCTTCTCCACTCCTCCCCCTCTCCTTCCTCTCTGTCTCTCTCTTCCCCTCCCGCAGCCAAGGCTCCATTGGAGCAAAGATGGCCCGGGCGCTGGGGATGGCTCCTTGGCCTCTGCCCCAGGCACTAGAGTGGCTCTGGTCGCAGCAGAGCAACGCCCCGGAGGGGCAAAGCATCGCCCCCTGGTGGGCAGAGCGTCGCCCTTGGTGGGTGTGCCGGGTGGATCCCGGTCGGGCGCAGGCAGGAGTCTAACTGTCTCTCCCCGTTTCCAGCTTCAGAAAAATACAAAAAAAAAAAGTGAACTTTCAATGGGATAATGTAACCAAAAACTGTCAACAAAAATTAAGAGCTTATTGAAGTAAATGGCTAACCAAGATTTAAAGCTGAAAAAAATTTAAACTAGGCTATGGAATAAATTAGGTTCATTTTAAGTGTGATTTTGGGCTATATGTTCTTTCTTAAAACATGTTTTTTCCTACCCTTAGGTGAGTGGTAACATCATCTGGTCCCACACTGGAATGATTGCCTTGTGTAAATTCTATGCAGTTTGAAAAGTGTCTTAAATGATCTGATAAACTCTGATAAAAAGACAAAGGCCTATTTCTGAAAATCTGTTAATGTCTGATTTGAGCCAGTTTGGCTATGCATGCACAGATGGTTAGTCCCTCATTGATCATGATGTGTTTGCTCTGCCGCTATTTTAACAGATTTTAAATGGTTTAATTTGTTAATAATTCAATGTTGCTAATACACCTATAATTTCTGTTCCTTTCCTACCAATTTTATAAATGATATTTTCTTTAAAATGATAAAACAAGGAAAGCATGATAAATTTTTAAACTCATGTTTGCTATACCAAGAAGTGACACTAGGTGCCACTGATCACTAGAAAAACTCAACCTAAATCTGGAAGCAGCCACAACATTAATGAGGGTTCTGTGATATGAGAAATAGAGCAGGATTGGATCTCTGATTATGTTTTTCATTTTTCTGAACTTTCCTCTTAGAACTCGGTAGCTTGTCTATTAAAAGTGTAATCCTAAATTGAATTTTTATCATTTGATTTTTCCATTTTTCCTTTTTGAAATATGTCAGTAGCAGCTCTATTCATAAGTTCCGGAAACTAAAAAGTTTACAGTAGTTATTGTGGTAGACACTTCTGTGTACCTTCCAGATGGGATCCACAGATAGCCTCTAGTTATTGCTCCTTCTACCTCAGCTGCAGAGAACAACTAGGTGGAGGTTATGCCCTTCCCAGGGCAGCCCACTCCTGCTGACTGAGCAAGGTGGGGCTACGCAGACCTGGGCATTTGGCTCTATGTAGTACACTCTTTTCTTTTTTAGTATAATTGACCCAAAGCATTGCATTAGTTTTTAGGTGCACAACATAATAATTTGATATAGGTATACATGCCTAAATGATGACCACAACTTTAGTTAACGTCCATTGCTGTACACTATTGCAATGTTTTATCTTTGTGATGAAGACTTTAAAGATCTACTCTTAGCAACTTTCAAATATATAATACAGTATTGTTATTTATACTCGTCATTCTGTATATTATATCTCCAGGATTTATTTATCTTATAACTAGAAGTTTTGCTTCCCCACCCACCACCTCTGACAACCAATATATTCTCTGTATCTGTAATTTTGATTTTTTTAAGATTCCACATATTAGTGAGATGATAGAGTATTTGTCTTTCTCTATGTGACTTATCTCACAAACTGCCCTCCAGACCCTTCTGTGTGTTCACACATGGCAGAATTTCCTTCTTCTTTATGGCTGCCCATTATTCCTCTCTATGTGCATCTTTGTGCACACATGTGTATTTCCATGTCTTGCTTATTGTAAGTAATATAACATGTAACATGAGGTTCATATATCTATTTGATATAGTAATTTATTTCCTTCAGATAAATAACCCAGATCTGGAATTGCTGAATAGTAGTTCTACTGTAATTATTTGAGGAGTCTTCATACTGTTTACCACAGGCATTTCACCATCTTACATGTGCACGAGGAGTGCATGAGGGCTCCCTTACCTCCACATCCTTATCAGTACTCTTGTTCTTTCTTGTCTTTTTGGTAATAGCCATTCTGACAAACATGAGGTGATATCTCACAGTGGTATTGATTTCCATTCCCTGATGATCAGCGATGCTGAGCACCTTTTCATATGCCTATAGGTAATCTGTATGTCTTATCTGAAAAAAAAATGTCTATTCATATTCTCTGCCCATTTTTAAATTGAATATTTCTCCTATTAAGTATTAACTTTCTAATATATAATATACAAATATTTTCTACCATTCTGTATATTGCCCTTTAATTTTGTTGATTTTTTTTCTGTATAGAAGCTTTTTAGTTTCATTGTAGTCCCACTTGTTTATTTTTGCTTTTGTTGTCAAATCCAAAGTCAACACTGATGTCGAGGAGCTTCCCCCTAGAAAATATATTTTCTTCTAGGAGTTTTATGGTTTCAAATTTTATGTTCATGTTCAAGTCTTTAATCAATTTGGAATTGATTTTTGTTTATGGTGTAAGATTCTATTCTTTTTCATGTGTCTGTCCAATTTTCCCAGTACCATTTATTGAAGACACTGTCATTCCCCCATTGTATATTCTTGGCTATTCTGTCATAATGTAATTGACTTTGTATATATGAATTTACTTTAGGGCTCTCAATTCTGTTCCATTGATGTATGTGTCTGTTTTTATACTAATACCATACTGTCTTGATTGCTATATCTTTGAAATATAGTTTGAAATCAGGAAGAATGGTGCTTGCAGCTTTGTTCTTTTTCCTCAAGCTTGTTTTGACTATTCAGGATCCTTTGTGGTTTCATACAAATTTTAGAATTTTTTTTGTTCTATTTCTGTAAAAAATGTCATTGGAACTTTGATAGGGATTGCAGTGAATATGTATATTCCTTTGGGTAAGTAGTATGGCATTTTAACAATATTACCTCTTCAAATCCATGGTCACAGACTACCTTTCCATTTACTGTGTCTTCTTCAATTTCTTTTATGAATGTCTTATAGTTTTTAGTATATAAGTTTTTCACCTGCTAGTTAAATTTATTCATTGGTATTCTTTTTGATACTATCGTAAATGAAAATGTTTTCTTAACATCTCTTTCTGATAGTTTATTATTAGTGTATAGAAATGTAACTCTTTGGTAAATTGATTTTGTATTCTGTAATTTTTTTGATTCTTTTATTAGTTCTAACAGTTTTTGATGGAGTCTTTATGGTTTTTTAAATATAATATTATATCATCTGCAAATAGAGATGATTTTACTTGTTTGTTTCTGATTTGGATACATTTTATTTTCTTGCTTAATTGTGCTGCTTAAAACAATTGAATAAAAGTGGAAAAGTAGACATCCCTTGTCTTGTTCTTGATCTTAAAGAAAAAGCTTTCCTTCTTAAAAGAAAAAAACATTGAATATGATGTTTGCTGTGGCTTGGCACATATGGCTTTTATTATATTGAGATATCTTTCCTTTATACTCACATTGTTGAGAGTTTTTTTTACCATGAATGAATGTTAAATTTTGTCAAAGCTTTTTCTGCATCTATTGAGATGATCCTATGAATTTACCCTTCATTTTGTTAATGTGGTATATCATGTTCATTGACCTGAGGATGCTAAATCATTCTTGTCACCTTGGAAGAAATCCTACTAGATCATGGTTTATGATACTTTTAATATTTTAATACATACATTTTTTAGTTCTTTTTTTTAGAGAGATTTTATTTATTTATGTATTTATTTATTCATTTTAGAGAGTAGCAAGAGAGTGGGAGAGAGAGAGAGAGAAAGGGGGAAGAGCTGGAAGCATCAACTCTCATACGTGCCTTGACCAGATAAGCCCAGGGTTTCGAACCGGTGACCTCAGCATTCCAGATTGACGCTTTATCCATTGCGCCACCGCAGGTCAGGCCAATACATACTTTTAAAATGTATTGTTGAATGTATTGTTTTGGCCCTGGCAGATTGGCTCAGTGATAGAGTGTCAGCCTGGTGTGTGGATGTTTGATAATATTTTGTTGAGATTTTTTACATCTATGTGCATCAGGAATATTAACTATAATTATCTTTTCTTGCAATGTCCTTCTAATTATGGTGTCAGTTAATGCCAAACTCATGTAATAAGTCTAAAGTGTTTCCTCCTCATTTATTTTGAATTTGAGAAGGACTGGCATTAATTTTTCTTTAAATTTGGTAGAATTTATTAGTGAAGAAATGCAGTCCTGAAGTTTTATTTGTTGGGAGTTTTGATTACTGATTGAATTTCTTTACAAGTACTCAGTCTGTTTATATTTTCTATTTCTTTATGATCCCATCTTGGTAGGTATGTTTCTAGGAATTTATCCACTTTTTTAGGTTTTCCAATTTGTTGGCATATAATTTTTCATAGTAGTCTCTTATAATCTTTGTATTTCTGTGGTATCAGTTGTAACGTCTTCTCTTTCATTTCTGATTTTACTTATTTGAGTCCTCTCTTCTTTCTTGCTGATTCTGGCTAAAGTTTTGTCAATTTGGCTTGTCTTTTCAAAGAATCAGTTCCTAGTTTTATTGATATTTCCTAGTCTCTCTTTAGTACCTATTTTATTTCCACTTTGATCTTTGTTATTTCTCTTCTAAACTTGGGCTTAATTTGTTTTTCTTTTTTCTAAATCCTAGAGATGTAAGGTTAAGTTATTTATTTAAAATTTATATGTTTTGGCCCTGGCAGGTTGGCTCAGTGATAGAGTGACAGTCTGGTGTGTGGATGTCCTGGGTTTAATTCGCAGTCAAGACACACAGGAAAAGTGACCATCTGCTTCTCTGCCCCTCCCACAGCCTCATCTCTCTCTCTCCCTCCCTTTTCCTCCTCCTTCCTCCTCTTCCTCTCTGACAGTCATGGCTAGGTTGGCTCAAGTGCATTGGCCCTGGGCACTGAGGATGACTCCGTGGAGACTCCACCTCAGCTGCTAAAAATAGTTTGTTTGCGAACATGGCCCCAGATGGGCAGAGCATCAGCCCCAGATAGTGGTAGTCAGGTGGATCTTGGTTGGGGCACATGTGGGAGTCTGTCTTTTCTATCTCCCCTCCTCTCACTTGGAAAAGAAGAAAAAAATATATTTTTCATGTTTCTTAAAGTAGGCATTTATCTTTGTGTTATCTCTTAGACTGCTTTTGCTGCATCTCATTCATTTTGGTATATGTAGTTCCATTTTTATCATCTCCAGATACTTTTAAATTTTCAGTTTTTTTTTAACTCACTGGTTTTTCAGTAACATCCTGTTTAATCTCCACATATTAGTGAATTTTCCAGTTTTTTTCCCCATGATTGATTTCTTATTGTTTTATTTTTGGTCAGAAAAGATGCCTGATATGATTTCAGTCTCCTTAAATTTATTAAGACTTGTTTTACAGCCTAACATATGGTCTTTTGTGGAGAATGTTTCATGTGCACATGAGAAGAATGTATATTTTGCTGCTTTTAGATGAAATGTTCTGTAAATGTCTGTTAAATTCATCTGGCTTAATGTGTTGCTTAAGTCCAAGGTTTCTCTACTAATTTTCTGTCAGGATGATTTATATATTGATATAAGTGTCATAATGAAGTTCCCTAATATTATCATATTGCTACCTATTTCTACCTTTAGGCTGATAATACTTGCTTTCTATATTTAGGTGCTCCTGTGCTGGGTGCATAAATATTTACACATGTTAGATTCTCTTCTTGGATTTACCCCTTTATTATTATATAATTGTCTTATGGTCTCTTAATACAGTCTTTGTCTAAAAGTCTGCTTTGCCTGATACAAGTGTATTATAGCAGCTTTCCTTTGGTTTTCATTTTCATGGAATATCTTTTTCATATCTTCACTTTCAGTCTGTGTATGTCCTTAAACCTTTAACGCTCTCATTATTATGAGAAATAATACAAATCAAAATATTCCCCATATTCATTTGGCTGTTGCTATTCATAAAAAGTATTTTTTGAAAAAAAAGAAATTTGATCCAATAAGTCACTGTTTACTCCAAAATTAAACAAGTGAAAACAGCAATTTTCTGACTTTGTCTGCTGTTCTCTCTTTTGCTCACTCTGCTACAGCTATACTGGCTCTCTTCCAAGTTTTGTGACATGCTGGGGGTACTGTCCTTAAATCTCTGTTCTGGCTGTTTCTTCAGGCTGTGAAATTGTCCTTTGAGATAAGATGTGATTTGGCAAATTCTATCTTTTTGTGTAAATCTGGTAATTCTAATAGAGTAACACCTTCCCTGCCTAATTCCTCTTACCTTTCTCTAATTTTTCCTTTTTACCCAGTGAAATTGATTTCCTCCTTGACCAAATTCTAGGCAGTCTTCTCTGAGCCCTTTTTGTGACTAGGCCCTATCATTGAGCTTTGTCCTTACAAGCCCAGTTTTAGCAAGGATCCTGTTAAGGAAGTTTAGCCAGGATCCTCCACCCTCAATAACTGATCGGCCTTGATGCCTGATTATATTCCTCAAGTGCCACCATCTCCTGGTGAGATCTGAGCACCCTAGCCTGCCTTCAGCAAGAATCCTGTCAGTTAGTTTAGCCAGAAATCTCCTTTGATTCCTGATGTTGTACCTTGGTATTTTCATCCACTGAGTGCCATCCACCCCCACGACTCTAAAATCTCATTTTCCTTGTTGTGTTCTGCAATGAACACAGCTCCATACTGAGATATTTTTTCCTGGATTGCAATAATAGTTTTTTTTTTATTTATTTTTATTTTTTTTAAATTTTATTTATTCATTTTAGAGAGGAGAGAGAGAGACAGAGACAGAGAGAGAGAGAGAAGAGAGAGACGGGGGGAGGATCAGGAAGCATCAACTCCCATATGTGCCTTGACCAGGCAAGCCCAGGGTTTCGAACTGGTGACCTCAGCATTTCCAGGTCAACGCTTTATCCACTGCGCCACCACAGGTCAGGCTGCAATAATAGTTTCTGAGTAAAATCTATATTTACCACTTTACCTACTGTCAGGCTCTGATTTTCTTTGACAATTGTACTTATCCTTCTAACAAAGCATATAGTTTATTGTATGTATTATTTATCATCTAACTCTACCTATTAAAATGTAAGCTCCATAAGGCAAAGATCTTTGATTTCCTCAATGATATATCACAACGATCTAAAAAAGTGACTGGCATGTAATAGGCATTCAATTATATGTGTTGAATCTATTTGACTCAAATCAATCAATAACTATGTATTTTTTGCCTATTAGGATGTAGCTATCTCTTATACAGAAAGAGAAAATAGGAGCTATTTTCTCCCAGTGACTTAGAGCAGAATTAATCGCTTCACATTTTTTACTTGAGTTATATGCATTTCTTCTTGGCATTTAATGTGCCATAAATCAACAGTAAAATTAAATCTTCAGTTATTAATTTTGCACTGATATACTTGCACTTACTTTCCTTGTAAGACTAGTAAAGGAAGAAGCTGCCTCTATATTTTTGGCCAGCAGTTTTAATGTTCCAAAGGAGAAAGAGTTAGAGACTTTGCAAATGTAAAAGCAGCAAGAACAAAAAGATAAGTTCCTGCCTTGAATTAGGGACACACTGACTTACTATTAAGAAGACATCACTAAAAAGAAAAAGGAGAAGAAGGAGGAGGGAGAGGAGGAGGAGGAGGAGGAGGAGGAAGAAGAGGAGGAGGAGGAGGAGGAGGAGGAGGAGGAGAAGGAGAAGAAGAAGAAGAAGAAGAAGAAGAAGAAGAAGAAGAAGAAGAAGAAGAAGAAGAAGAAGAAGAAGAAGAAGAAGAAGAAGAGGAGGAAGAGGAAGAAGAAGAGGAGGAGGAGGAGGAGGAGGAAGATCACTTTGACACAGTACCACATGTGTAAAAAGATTTTAATTGGTAGGAAAGGTCTCACATTATCAACCATGCTGTTATATTAATAGTTGATATTTTAAATATATATTTTTATGTGGAAATGTTTATATCAATATAGTGAAACTGAAGTTTAAGAGACTCTGGATGTCATTGATTTGGATATCAATAGTTTATTATAGAAAAGACATAGAAATTATTTATATGATGAAAGATTTCAGAACTTTAGTGGAATGGGAAGTTTCACATGATGCCATTTTGACAGTGGTCTATTTCAGTTTACTTACTTTCCAAGAATCTCAGCATCTCTAAATAAAAAATAATTCTTGTTCTCTGTACTTTGGTGCCTCCACAGTCTAGAAGGAATTTATCTCCAACTTTCATGTTAATTGGTTGACTCCACTCTTTCCTATGGAGCTGGATCCAACAGCTACTACAGTCGCTTGCAATACTTTTCCTTAAGATTTTTCTGGAAGCATAATGCTTCTGGTTACAGTTTCTGCAGCACCCCTTTCAAATAATACTCCAGTTAAAGAGCAGAAGAACCTGTCTCAGGGCCTGTCCTGCCGTGACCCCCCCGCAGCTGGCACTCCACTCTCCAGTGGTAACTGTGGGGAGAGACCAGCAGTCCAGCCCAGCTGCTGGGCGTGTGAACTCCACCTGGACACAGGACCTTTGGGAAAAGCCACCCAGTGCCCAGGCCCCTCCTGGGAATAGAGGGCAGCCCAGCAGCTCGCATGCATCCCTCTTGAGGGCTTTCATAGGCCACTGATGCAGGGACTGCGAGATGGAAGTTAATGTTGGAAGTTTTAATATATTTTTTATTGATTGATTTTTAGAGAGAGAGAGATCAATTTGTTGTTCCCCTTATTTATGCATTTATTGGTTGTATCTTGCATGTGTCCTGACCAGGGATCAAACCCACGACATTGGTGTACCAGGATGATGCTCAACTGAGCTACCCATCAGGACCTAATATTGAACATGTCAAAGTATAAACATCATTGAGCGTGAGCATAGGACAGTGGCTATGATGCTGCTACACAGTAAAACTGTAAAATGCTTCCTCCAGGAAGGATTTTTAAAGTATGCTCAGAATGAGTCAGGACAGGCATGCTATGTCCAGGAAGGCATATACTCTCAGACCCAATCTAAGATTCTACCAAAAACAGAGGTCAAGAATTTTTCCTTTGTGTTCTACCTAGTACATTTTTATAGGACCCTATGATGAAAATCGGGAATAAAAGATGCTGAGCAGAGATGTAAATAGAAATTAAATATGGGCTAACTAGAGCTAGTCCAATCCTCCTTAGCAACAGAGCAGATGGAATTTAATTTGTGTGAAATTTGAACTGTGCTGCTAAGCAGATCATTGCCTATAACTAGCAAAAGGCTGTGATACAATTATATGAAAATTTACACCAATGTGATTCCCTGCCCGTATATTAAATAACACTAAGAGAAAACATACCTTTATATTTCTGAGTTAAATACTGAGGGCAAGTAAAAATAACTTAGCAACGTCATCCAAGAAATATTTGCTCTTAGATAATAACACTGAACAAATTAAAGTAGCTTAACTGTCAAAATGAAAATATTTGCTCATCAAGGCTCATTTCAAGATTCTTGCCTTTAACTAATTATTAAACAAAATTATTATGCCCTAAACTCCATTCAGTTTCAACCACTACTCTACCTTGCAAGAGCCACATTTTTATTGTAGTTGTTGTTTTGTTTTGATTTTAGGGAGGGAGAGGAAGGGAGAGAAAATAAAAGAGAAACATTCTTTTTTTTTTTTTTTTTTTTTTTACAGAGACAGAGAGTCAGAGAGAGGGATAGACAAGGACAGACAGATGAAAAGCATCAATCATTAGTTTTTCATTGAGCATTGCTACACCTTAGTTGTTCATTGATTGCCTTCTCATATGCCTTGTCCGCGGGCCTTCAGCAGACCGAGTAACCCCTTGCTCGAGCCAGTGACCTTGGTCCAAGCTGGTGAGCTTTTGCTCAAACCAGATGAGCCCGCGCTCAAGCTGGCGACTTCGGGGTCTTGAACCTGGGTCCTCGGCATCCTAGTCTGATGCTCTGTCTACTGCGCCACTGCCTGGTCAGGCGAGAAACATTCTTTATTTTTCCATTTATTTGTGCATTCATCAATTGATTCTCATAAGTACCCTAATGGTGTATGGAATGCACAACCTTGGTGTATTCAGATGATGCTCTGTGGTCCCCAAACTTTTTTGGGCCACGGACCGGTTTAATGTCAGAAAATATTTTAACGGACCGGCCTTTAGGGTGGATGGATAAATGTATCTCGTGACTGAGACAAGCGTCAAGAGTGAGTCTTAGACGGATGTAACAGAGGAAATCTGGTCATTTTTAAAAAATAAAACATTGTTCAGACTTAAATATAAATAAAACGAAAATAATGTAAGTTATTTATTCTTTCTCTGCAGACCGGTACCAAATGGCCCACGGACAAGTACCCGGGGGTTGGGGACCACTGCTCTAACCAACTGAGCTACCTGATCAGGCACAAGACCTACCTTCAAATTACCTAGCCAAGGCCCTAATACCTTTAAATATTCTTCCCTAAATTCTGCATTTTAAGACATGACTAAGACTTGGTTAAACCATTATTCTGCAGTATATATATAAATAATATGTGTGTGTACATATATATAGTATTAAAAACAATAAATTTTGTTTTTAATCAATAGGTGTCTCTGATGACCTTTTGAAGATAAGTAGTATAACTAGCTCAGTGTTGAAAGACAAAGATCAAGTGTCAGGAGCCAGAGACTTAAGACCACCACAAATACACTATAGTTAAATAAAATTGGGGGTTTGGAGGGGGCTAATCATTGCAACATGGAAAATACACACCTTGGAAATTTGTGGTGTTTCCTTAAAAGTATGTTAGGATTGTTCTATAAAATTGGGCTTTTTTTTTTTTAAGTGGTTTTGAGACAGCTTGAAGGAAGTGAAAATTTGCCATCATTGAACGTTGCCAGAAATTGGAGGCAGTTTACAGACCATTGTATTCTCTATTTTTGTATAACAAATTACTACAAACTTAGCAGCTTGAAATATGCATTTATCTCATTATTCTGTTTGTCATGACTCTAGATGTAGCTTAGCTATATCTTCTGCTCTCAAAATTTTTACAAGGCTGCAATCAAGGTATCAGCTGGGGCTGTGGTCTCATCTGAGGACGTGAGAGTGAAGTATTCCCTCCCATGCTTCTGTGGTTGTTGGCAGAATTCAGTTCTTTATGGACCTCAGTTCCTTGCTAGTTATCAGCTAGAGATCACCCACAATTCCTTGCCATGTGGGTTTCTTCACATTTCAATTTACTTGGTCAAAGTAAGCAAGGGAGAGTCTGTTGGCAAGGCAGGAGTTTATAATATAATATAATATAATATAATATAATATAATATAATATAATATAATATAATATATTAAAATCTCATTATCTTTCCCATAGTCTACTGATTAAAAGCAAGCCATGGATTCTATCTACATTTAAAAGAAGAGGATTATACATAGTTGTGACAACTAATATGTGGTATAATGGGAGCTATGTAGGAGTCAGTCTGCTACAGGTATCTTAATGTATCTTATCTTTAGTGGGGGAAGAATAAAGAATGGTTAATGAACAACATGTACAGTAGAGTCAAATGATAATACTTTGTTGGTTTGTCACTTAGCATAGTTCTATACATGAAAAAATTTTCCTGTGGAATCTATACTCATGATGACAAACTATAATGCTATTCCTGTAGGGAATTATGAAAAGAGAGTTTAATATTAAAGAGTACCAGTACTATTCCCTTAAGAAAATGGTAGATATCTATGATCTTGTCAAGGATTGTTCCCCAGTTGGTTGTCTTTACTAAGATACCCGAGGCATTCCTATTTATACCAAGGATGTCTCCTTAGGGTTTTGACTATTTAATTCTCTCTAGATTTTCTGAGTCAGATTAATTTTTCTACAAAAAATTAAGTTGCTTACCACCCTTGAATATGCACATTAATCAGATTTATTTTTTCTACTGTTCTTTTTTTACACTGCATATAATAGACATTGAGGAGTTAAAGGCACAGTTCTCACTTAACATTCTGTTTCTTTTCCTAAGAGTCTTTACTGCCTGGTTATCTTTTCTTCAGATCTCAGGAAAAATGTTCTTAACATTTTAGCATCTTTCTTGAAAACACCTATGTGCTGTTTTGTTGTATAGTGATAGTAACTTGCTCCTGCCTACATCAAAGTATTTATCATCCCTTAATCCTTGAGTTGCTGATCTCTCTTTCCCTCTACTAAGAAAAGTATCCAAAACTTTAAATAAACTAAAGGGATTACTACATTTTCTTTCAGGTGTTTTTAGTGAGCATTGTCAGGCTCAGCCAGGGATTATCTGGTTCCTAGGAGTGTGTGCCTTTGTTTAATTTGCTATTTACTATTGGTTTAGATAATTTACAACTCTGTAAGGATAGTCATTACTGATAGTCTTAAATGATTTTTGTCTATAGCAATTGATTTTATTGGCCTGCAGGACATTAACTAGGTTTATATCTAAATTAGTAATCTTATTCAAGCTTTTACTCTTTCAGCCACTCTAAATAATTTTTTTCTTTTTAATTCTTTGAACCATCCTTACCATCTTGCAGTTCTATCATTAATTCATAAATTAAATATTTGACATATGCTCACTTTATCTTCATATGAAAGTTATATATTTAACTTTTTGAAAATTATACTTTGACACCACTAATTTTTTAGAGTCTGTGTCTTTTAACCCTACACTTACAGTGTTTCAAATATAGCAGGTGCTCAGAAAATGTTTATTGAGTGAAGAGAATAATGTAGTAAAAGAAACGTACTTATTCATATGGCTTCTGGTGTAATAATAAAATTAGATTGAAAACTTCAGTTTTTAAGTTCTAGTTCAGGAACATTTTTGATGGAACATGACAGCTTAAACACCATATAGAAGACTAAATATTCAAATACTATTATTACTACATGCTTAGAACAAAATATTCTGTTACCTGAAATAAAATTTTAAAATAGTATAACTGCTTTAAACTTAATTATAATACTTAATCACCTTTATAGATGTCAAAATTATGTATAACTGTAATATAAAGTAAGTAGTTAATATAATAATACCACCCATTACATATTTAGAAACAGTTTTATTACTATAATACCCAAATATTAAAGTTTTAATAAGAAAATGTATTAAATGTGAGTTATTTTTAGAAAAAGGGAGCACAGCAGGTCAGAATAATGCCATACTTAAAAAATTTTTATGAACCATAATATTTATATTACAGCTTCAAAAAAATGTGCATTTGTAGGACAAGAGAGAACATCACACAATCTGGCATAAATTAGTACTTTCAGAGGAGAAATTATAAAATCTGGCCAAAGAATTCCCTTATTTTGATTTTAGGGAGAGAGAGAGAGAATAAATCTAATTGTCATGAGTCTCAGAAAAGTGACTTCCGATTGAAATCATTTAGAGTTTCTTAAATATATCATACATGCCATCATGATCACAAAAATATTTTATTGACATGTTTGTCTGTTAAAAAATAAGATGCAAAGGATTAATACTTTCTGTAAACATAGAAGTTCTGAATATGCAGTCATGTGCACTTAAAGAGATGTTTGGTCAATGATAGATGGCATATATGACGATGGTCCCATAAGATTATAATGGAGCTAAAGAATTCTTATCACCTAGTGATGCAGTTGTCATAACTTTGTAGCACAACACCTTACTCTGTTTGTGGTGATGCTGGTGTAAACAAACTCTAATTATAGTACTTAATACGTAATAAAAATATAGATGGAGATATTTTTTCTGGAATGGAGGAGCTGCATTTTTTTCAGGGTTATATTTACTAAAAATAAATGACACAGTAGAGCTGAGATTCAAACCACAAGCGTCCTTGCCCAAGCGTCATCAGTCTACTTTTAGTGTCTACTATAAAATTCTTTATTCTATAATGGTAATTATTATATCAGTTATAGTAAGAAATTGAAATAAAACAATACTGTGCTTAATCCCCATAAATTTAATTAGAAAAACAATACTGTTCTTGGTGACCAAGAAATTATTAATACTAGATAAATTATATTCTGGTAATAAATACATATATAGTTATTTAAAATTTTTTAACACTTTGAGTTACTCAGACTATTTAGAACATTAGCTAAGAATTATTTTTCTCATAAAGAATTTGAGACAATTTTTATTAGAATTATAACAATGATATTTAGCTAAGAAACACTCTGAAATGTTCTTATAGTATTTTTCATCTTCCTCTCAATGTCTTGAATATTATTCTATGATAATTCACTCATAGATCTTAGAAAAAAGCAGTACTAACAGAAGTATGGTATATTTGATGAATATGTATTGAATCTAAACTCAGAGTTCATGATAGATATGTATTTCAAAATCAAAGGTCAAAATAAAATTGTTTAAAATATAAGCAAAAGAAATAACAAAAAGGTTGGCAAAATTTGAATGCCCATTAATTCTACTACAGTGTCAAAGAATATTTCAGTTCAGATGAATAAGTTAAAAACATTTAAAGTGTCAAAGGGTCAAACCACAAATATATATCTAATGACTTTTGAGAACTTTCATGCTTACGTTTACTTTAATTCTAAAGTTCATTTTTGTGTGGCTTCAAAAATAGTGATCATTCTGAAAATGATTCACTTGGTTTCTATGGCCATTAAATTCTCATCATAATATTATTTTATACCATTTTCAATTCCTGTGTGCACTGCTAACTTTTGAAAATCCTCTGAACATCTACTTATCAGTACATTACACTCTTGTGACATTGTCTTTCTTTTTTTTTTTTAAGACTTTATTCCTTTCAGAGAGAAGAGAGACAGGGGAGAGAGAGAGAAAAAAAAGAGGGGAGGAGCAGGAAGCATTAACTCCCATATGTGCCTTGACTAGACAAGCCCAGGGTCTCAAACCAGCAACTTCAGCCTTCCAGGTCGATGCTTTATCAGACATTGTCTTTTAACTTCATTAGTATCTACTAGGATTTATCTTAACATAAAGAAAATAATCACCAACAGCTCTTGGGCTTCTGTGTATCTTCTACTTACTATCTATAACCTAAGCTCTCTGAGCCTCAGTGATATATGTATGCAACTAGGCTAATCCCAGTGATGAAGAGTTGTGCTAACTATATTGAGGTAATGTCTGCAAGCATGTGTTGTAAAATATAGCATGTCATGCACATTATAATAACCATATTTAACCAAACAATCCAATTCCATTTATGGAGCAACTTGAAGCAAAAGAGAGTAAATTATTATTCTAGACTTTACTTTTGCCTCTATTCCTTGGGTAGGCATCATTTTTAGTGCCTAAGGTGCAGAAAGTATTTCAAAACTAAGAGTATTACATTAATATCAAGTGAGTAGGTGTGAAAGGAGTTCTGGGAGCAGCAATCTTTCAAACAAGAAGTATGGATGTAACTTTGTTCTATTAGCTTATCAAAAGTTGCATAATGGCATTAATTTGTTTTTTAAAAAGTTATATCAAAGAAGAAAAAGCAAATGGTTTGGTCTGTATGACAATCGACCAAAAAAGGGGGGGGGCAGGAGAGGGAGGAATGTAAAGACAATATATATAGTGTTCTAGCTGACTATTATGGGAGGAGTCCTAAAGTATAAATTTTCCCATTATCAATCCTTGTAGTTGGCAAACCCTTTAAGGAGAAATAATGTGTCCAGATGCCTTAGTCAGTGGCCTGGCTGGGTAGCTTAGTCGGGTTAGAGCATCTTCCCAACTCACCAAGGTAGCAGGTTTCCTCCTCAGTCAAGGCACATACAAGGGACCAATGAATGTATAAATAAGTAAGACAACAAATTGATGTTGCTCTCTCAGTCTTTATTTCTCTCTTCCCACCCTCTAAAATCAATAAATAAATAAAAAATTAAAAGAAAAAGATACCTTAGTTGGATACAATTGCTTGTTAAAATATCAAAATAAAGCCCTAGTTTGGACCCTATGTTCACCAAGTAAAAATCAAAGTGAAAATAACTTTATTTTTCATTCAAAGATCATGATACTCCACTTAACAGTTATATTTCTCATTGTAAACAATACATAACACATAACCCTCTACAAGAGTTTTATTACAATGAGTCAACCTCCAAGTCTAAACATTTGGCAGAACTTAAGTTTAGAAGTCTATGTAAACTGAGACTAATCTTGGACTTAGTGAAAAACAGCGCTTCTCTAACAGAAAGATTAAATTGTGTGATATATAGAATATGCAGAAAGAATAAATAACACAAATACACATAATAATACAAGTACAGTCGTCATGTTTACTCCATTTTTAAGTAAAGATCTTTCTAAAAACTTATTTTATGCTCCAGACTTTGACCATAAGCATTTTAATATATACTCAGTATAATAATTTAATTCAAGAAATATTTATTACATATCTAAATAGACTTTCACTGACCTGAGTGCTAGAAATACAATGAAGAATAAAACACTGAAATAATAACTCCATTATTATGAAACTGATACTCAATTATTGAGGTGTTACTCTGTACAGAGTACCAAACTTGTCATTTTACAACCTACAGGAAGACACCAAGGAATTCTAACCATTCTGAATATATGTATAAGCTGAATATTGAGAAAAAATTTAAAGAGCACAATAATAACAAACTAATCTGTTATTGTTGGAAAAATATTGGTTACTGATCTTTTAAGTGATGTTTACTTTGAGGGATGTTGAATATGTAATTACTCAAGTTTGTTCCTGATTGGAGCACCTTCACACATCACTCAGGTTTTTACTCAGCAACTCAAGGCTAGTTAAGTATAATAAGTACTTAGAGTTCCTTTAGGATGTATTGATCCCCATTAGTGCTTTGTTAAATACATTTTATACCATTATTCCAATGGTTAATTGATGCTTCTTTTTATTAAGAAATGTTTGCTTAGGTGTTCACTTGAAGCCATGGCTACAACATGGCTCATAAATTACTCTCCTTTCCAAACTCTTAACTTTTGCCATTTCACAAATTAGAGTAGATAATGTGATGCTCAAGGAATAGCCTTTGGACTTTTCCAGTCTTTGAGCTTCTGCACAACTATATATTAAAGATGAATCAAAAGAAATGTGATCAGACTTCCTGTTTTTCTGAAGACATGGGCAAGACAATGTAATTGAGTGACTCTACAACCAGCGAATGATTGTGGCAGAGACCACAATCTCCATTCTTGTGTCGATATTTAATTTGCACATATAAACTAGAGATCTCAGACTTAACTAGTCTATGAAGTCACATACAAATTTAGTGGGTAAGTAGGAAAACTCAGAATGTTTTATTGCAGAAAGCATGATATTTTACCATGTTCCCCACACTAAGGATTTGTGGAAATCACTGAAAAAATGGAATATATTCCAAAACACAAATGATTGTCATTTTCCATTTCAGTCAGCTTCCTGCTTCTAGTAATTTGATCCACTCTGCTGAAAAATTTCTTAAGTTTCTTATTCTCCCATGAAGCTATAAACATGTCTTCAACTTGAACCATGTTCTTCCTTCTTGGCACAACAGAGTACATGTTCTTCCATTCAAAGACCAATTGCTCTATACGCGGTCAGGATCTCATGGACTAACTTCTCTTTCTCTCTTAATCTGACACTTCTTTGAAGGTAGACATTTTTAGTGTGACTGCTTTAAGGATTTTTTATTCCCCTCTCCCAGTTTCTTTGTGATTTGTCTAAGTGTAGAATTCCTTTATTTATCTGATTTTGGATTTTTCTTTTTTGTCTGCTTAAATTTGTAAATTAAAGTCTAACATTAGAAGCAACTATGAATTGATGCTTCCCACTTCCCTCTTCTCTCTTTCTCCTTTCTCTAAAGTTAATAAATAAGAGCTTTTTGAAAAAATTAAAAAAATAAAGTCTATCATCAATTCTGAAATACTCTCAGCAATTATTATTTTTATTTTTATTCAAATATATTTGGGTTATATTGGTTAATAAAATTATATAAGTTTCAAGTGTACAGTTCTATAATACATTATCTGTATATTGTATTGTGTGTTCACCATCTGAAGTCAAGTATTCTTCTATTATTTTATATATCACCTCATTCTATTCTCTTTTGTTTCCTTTTGGGATCCTGATTAAACTTTTACTTTCTCATTATATTCTTTATGTCACTTCTCTGTGCTTCTGTATTTTTATTTTATTTTTTGTCTCTCTGAAGTACACTCTAAATATTTTCTTGTGATATAAATTCAAGTTCACAGCCCTGGCTGGGTAGTTCAGTTGGTTAGAGTGTTATCCTTATACACCAAGGTTGAGGATTTGATCCCCAGTCAGGATGCACACAAGAATTGACCAATGAATGTATAAATAAATGGAACAACAAAATGATATTTTATTTCTCTCTCTCTCTCTCTATTTTATTTACTTATTTTTTTTTTATAACAGAGACAGAGAGTCATAGAGAGGGATAGATAGGGACAGACAGACAGGAACGTAGAGAGATGAGAAGCATCAATCATTAGTTTTTCATTGTGACACTTTAGTTGTTCATTGATTGCTTTCTCATATGTGCCTTGACCGTGGGGCTACAACAGACCGAGTAACCCCCTTGCTCAAGCCAGCGACCTTGGGTCCAAGCTGGTGGGCTTTTGCTCAAACCAGATAAGCCCACGCTCAAGCTGGCGACCTCAGGGTCTCAAACCTGGGTCCTCCGCATCCCAGTCTGATGATCTATCTGTCCACTGAGCCACCACCTGGTCAGGCTCTCTCTAAATCAATAAAATATTCTAGCTAACCAATTCTCTTTAGCTTTGCTTAATCTGCTATTAAGCTGATATATTACATTTTTAAATTTTCCATTATTGCCATTTATTTTTATTCCTGTAAGTGTTTGGGTACATTCTAGATAATTTTGTGTCACTTGGATTACTTTAGTTTCCAGAAAATGTAGTCAAGTCTGTTTGTTGCTTCTTTTGACATCCTTGACATAATTGTTTTATAGTTTGAATTTGATAATTTCAATATCTGAAGCATTTGAAGAGTCATTTCTAGGGCTTCTTCTCATACCATTGTGTTTGCTATTTTTCATTTTTGAGATCTACTTACATTTTGTACCTAGTTATCTTTGTATCATTTTTGGGGGGTATTGTACTTAAGAAATTATTTTAACATGTAATTACCTACATTTTAGTACTAAGATATTTCTCTTATTTGTTTCTGCCATGTATAGGACTAACTTAACCTAAGATAAGGACCAAAATTTATTTAGACATCCCTCAGATTTTTACAGACTAATTTTGTGTTATTTGTGCCATACCTGATACAATTAATTTAGGGTACATATTTCTAAGACACTTATTCTTAGACATGCACTGTCAATATGATTGTCATAAGGTCCTTGCAGTTTACTTAGATATCAATTAAGTGACCTACTTAATATTACAATGCTTTCTTTATATTATCAAACCACACAAAGTAGTTAAATTTTTTAAACTAAAGATAAATTTATTTTTATCTAATTTAAAGTGTTCAGGTTGATTAAAAAGAGAAAAATTTCAATGTAATAATTTTTTTTTTAATAAATTTTTATTAATGGTAATGGGATGACATTAATAAATCAGGATACATATATTCAAAGAAAACATGTCTAGGTTATTTTGTCATCAAATTATGTTGCAAACCCCTCGCCCAAAGTCAGATTGTCCTCCGTCACCCTCTATCTAGTTCTCTGTGCCCCTCCCCCTCCCCCTCTCTCCCTCCCTCCCTCCCATGTCCTCCCTCCCCCCCCACCCTTGGTAACCACCACACTCTTGTCCATGTCTCTTAGTCTCTCAATGTAATAATTAAAAAAATAAACAATAAACTATTATCCTAAATTCTACTGACAATGCACATTCTGATCAAATACTTTATGCTTTAAAATGTTATTTATTAAATCTAAATAGCCATCTGTCTTCATTTTCATTAAAAAAAAAAAAAAAGGAGCCCTAGCTGGCTCTTTATCTCTCTCTTCCCCTCCCACAGCCCCACAGCCAAGGCTCCATTGAAGCAAAGTTGGCCCGGGCACTGAGGTTGGCTCCATGGGCTCCGCCTCAGGCGCTAGAATGGCTCTGATTGCAGTGAAGCAATGCCCCAGATGGGCAGAGATTGCCCCCTAGTGGGCTTGCTGGGTAGATCCTGGTAGGCACATGTGAGAGTCTGTCTGCCTCCCCCCTGCTTCTCACTTGGAAAAAATACAAAAAAAAAAAAAAGGAGATGATGAGCATATCATAAAGGATTTAGAACAGCAAACATATCATTTTGTTCTAAGGCAAATACCTCCTGGAGCATGCTGTTTCAATTATAAGTTTCAACATCACAGAAAAAAGTAAGGACTAATGTTAAAATATATTATTCTTTGAAACAATTTATATCCCTGACACAATTGAACAAATACTGAATAAGACCAAGATGTTTTATCTAGTTTTTAACTTTAAGTGATGGTTTCTGGGAAAAAGAAAAGAATGCTCTTTGTTGTTGGTTTTTTTTTGTTTGTTTTTTAAATAAATTTTTATTAATGTTAATGGGATGACATTAATAAATCAGGGTACATATATTCAAAGAAAACATGTCTAGGTTATCTTGTCATTAAATTATGTTGCATACTTCTCGCCCAGAGTCAGATTGTCCTCCGTCACTCTCTATCTAGTTTTCTCTGTGCCCCTCCCCCTCCCCCTAACTCTCTCCCTCCCTCCCTCCTGCATCCTCCCTCCCCCCACCCCTGGTAACCACCACACTCTTGTCCATGTCTCTTAGTATCGTTTTTATGTTCCACCAATGTATGGAATCATGTAGTTCTTGTTTTTTTCTGATTTACTTATTTCACTCCTTATAATGTTATCAAGATCCCACCATTTTGCTGTAAATGATCTGATGTCATCATTTCTTATGGCTCAGTAGTATTCCATAGTGTATATGTGCCACATCTTCTTTATCCAGTCTTCTATTGAAAGGCTTTTTGGTTGTTTCCATGTCTTGACCACTGTGAACAGTGCTGCAATGAACATGGGGCTACATGTGTCTTTACGTATCAATGTTTCTGAGGTTTTGGGGTATATACCCAGTAGAGAGATTGCTGGGTCATAAGGTAGTTCTATTTGCAGTTTTTTGTGGAACCACCATACTTTCCTCCATAATGGTTGTACTACTTTACAGTCCCACCAACAGTGGATGAGAGTTCCCTTTTCTCCGCAGCCTCTCCAACATTTGCTAAAGAATGCTCTTTGGATGAGCTCTTAACTAGTAATAATGTCTGATCTATGAGGACTGACCAGAAATTATTATTAAATATATTAAATATTCCCAATGGATCCTTATCTTGTTGTACTTCCATAATGAAGGTAAAAGTTTCAAGATGAGATTTGACCAGAACTAAGAATAGTACTTGACTAAACTCAACCTCTTAAAGGTTGGGTCTATGACATGAATGCAGAAGAATGTCCTAGGACTTGCTATCCAAAGTGTGGGCCATGGCTGACAGAACTTAATAGAAATGACAATCATGGAGCTCCATTCTAAACCTGCTGATTCAGACTCTGTACCTTAAGAAGAACCGCCAGTTGAAAAATAGACAAGATAAAGTTTTAGCACTGTTAAAAAAAAATCAAAATTACCCAGTAAAATTTTTTTTTTTTTTTTTTACACAAAGACAGAGAGAGAGCATCAGAGAGAGACAGGGACTGACTGACAGGAAGGGACAAAGATGAGAAGCATCAATTCTTTATTGTGACACCTTCATTATTCATTGATTGCTTTCTCACATATGCCTTGATTGGGGGGTGGGCTACTGCAGAGTGAGTGACCCCTTGCTCAAGCCGGCAACCTGGAGCTTCAAGAAAGCAACCTTTGGGCTCAAGCCAGTGACCATGGAGTCACGTCTATGATCCCGTGTTCAAACCAGCCAGCTCATATTCAAACTGGCGACCTGAGGGTTTGGAACCTGGGTCCTCCACATCTTGGTCCAATGCTCTATCCACTCACTGCACCACAGCCCAGTAAGGCCAGTAAAGCTTTTGACATAGATATTGTATTAATAAATATTATTTTAGGCCTGACCAGATGGCAGTACAGTGGATAGAGCAATGCCTGGGATGTTGAGGACCCAGGTTCGAAACCCCAAAGTTGCCGCCTTGAGCATGGGATCACAGACATGACCTCGTGGTCACTGGCTTAAGCCCAAGGTCGCTAGCTTGAACAAGGGGTCACTCAGTCTGCTGTAGTTCCCCCCCCCACTACCATCAAGGCACATATGAGAAAGCAATCAATGAACAACTAAGGTGCTACAACTATGAATTGATGCTTCTTATCTCTCTCATCTGTCTGTCCCTCTCTGTTCTTCCCCTCCTTCTCACTAAAGAAAAATAAAAAAATATATATTATTTTAGTTAAAACAGCATAAAACATTTCAATTAGTTAAATCCTAGCTGTCATTTTATGAAATGTTACAAAAAGTACAAAGATATAAGATCTATCAATGCTTATGAGATGTATGCCAAAGAAATTATAATTGGTGGGCCTTTCACTTCATAAAATAAATCATTATGGGAGATGTTTGCAAGGCAGGCACCTGAGCAAAAGCAAAAAGACGGAAGAAATACAAAATGATTAACACAATCCTGCCTTAGAAAGTATGTTATACTTTTTAAAAATTATATAAGAATCTCTTGCTCTACTAATTCTGCTCTCTGGGAATACTTCATAATAAAAACATCCAAAAGAAGAAACTTGTTAGATGCATAAAAATAGACAGCACAATTTTTTTTTCAATATTAACCTATTGAACAGCAATGCTGTAGGCCCTCACATTGACTCAGCACTCACTGAAGCCCAGAGAACCTTCTAGTCCCGCAAGCTCCATTCATGATAAGTGCCGTATACAACTGAACCATTTTTTTATCTTTTATACTGCATTTTTGCTATATATTTATCTATGTTTAGATACGCACATACCATTGTGTTACAACTGCCTGCAGTATTTTCAGTAGAGTAACGGGCTTGTAGCCTAGGAGCAATAGGCTCCCATGTAGCCTAGGTGTATAGTAGGCTGTACCACCTCAGTGCAGTAAGTGCACTCCATGATGTTCACATAAGGACAAAATCACCTAATTATGCATTTCTTAGCAATGCGTGACCATATTGTTCTATAATTGCCATCATAGGGATAGTTAGCACTTCTATCATGTTTCAAATTATCATTTTTGGGGGGAGGTGGGAATAATTAAGATCTAGTTTCTTAGCAAGTTTGATGATTATAATACAATATTGTATAATTCTACCCAGTGGCAGTTTACTCGTCCTTCCTCCCCTTTTTTCTTTTTCTCTCACAAGCTGCCTCTTGCCCTGAGAACTCAGTCCCTGGTCTCTCACTAGATGTCAGAAACTACTCAGGCTAGGTCAGTGCAACTTCCCACCCTCAGTCGCTTTCTCAGCTCAAATTTTCCTTCAAGTGAGACTTCTGTGGGTTTTCAGACAAATTTCATAAACAGCTTTTCCTTCATTAAACCCCTTATCTCACTTGTCAAATAAAAAACATCTGATTAAGTAAGGAGAGACTTTATTCTAACAGACTGTTGTAAGGAGTGGAGGTGGAAGTGGTTGGAAGGAGCTGTTGCAATGAGACCTCCAACTATAAAACCTGCAAGCTTCTCAAGGGTTAGGCAAATGGATTTCTTCTCCAGTGAGGAAGACACAGGCTATAAAGAAGCAAGTGCAAAGCAGGGTAAAAGAGAAGGTTGATTGGATAGTAGATCAAAGAATGTTTTACCCTGGGTCAAAGTTCAGGTGCCTGGAAGGAGAGAAGTTTCAAGTTTAAGTATCATTTTGCTGCCTGACCAGGTGGTGGCACAGTAGATAGATCATTGGCCTGGGACTCAGAAGACCCAGGTTTGAAACCATGAGTTTGCTGGCTTGAGCAAGGGGTCACTGGCTCAGCTGGAGCCCCCCTCCCCATCAAAGCACATATGAGAAAGCAATCAATGAACAACTAAGGTGCTGCAACAAAGAATTGATGTTTCTCATCTCTTTCCCTTTCTCTCTGTCTATCCCTGTCTGTCTCTCTCTGTATATCCCTCTCTTGCACTAAAAAAAAAAAAAAAAAAAAAAAAGGAATCATTTTACCGTGGCCAGGTAGCTTTGTTGGTTAGATTGTTGTCTCGATCATTGGTCAAGGCACATACAAGAATCAATCAATGATTGTATAAATAAATGGAACAAATTAATGTTTCTTTCTTCTCTCTCTCTAAAATCAATATAAAAATTTTAAAAGATTTAAAAAATCATTTTATTCCCATTCTCCAGTGGGGGCAGGTAGTTCATCTAATTATTTATGAGGCTAAAAATAGGAAATTTGGAGAGTCTGTGTCTTACCTGAAAATCATATGGGGAAGCACCTTCTTGTAGTAAGCTATCATAGACACAAAGGGAATTTCTTTAACAGCATATTCCGCAATATCACAGGACTTGGGTAAAGTTGACATTGTTACACTTTATAATTACATATTTATTAGTATGACTATCTAATTCAGGTGTCTTTCGCCCATTAAATTGTGTTACAGGGAAATATGGGCCAAGCCATGCACTCTATGTGCTAACTATAGTAGTCATCGTATAAAAAGGAAAGAAGAAACAAATGATTCACAAGAGTCAATGAAAACCTGACATCTCAGTTTCCATACGAAAGGCCAGTGGCCACCGCCAAGGCCTTGCAGGTTCCCACTGGATTCGGGTGGATGGTAAAGGAACTGTGGAGCCAGAGGATGATGGGCCATTCCGTTTATTAAAGTCTTGTAACAGCGGACAAGCAAACAGGCAGGGAAGACTGCTTCCCTTTCTCATTCTGGACTCACTCTGGACTCACAGGCCCCCACCAGCCTCAGCATTCCCCAGCCAAACAGGCCAGGCCGAAATCTCAGGGCTCCCAAGCCCCTCAGCTCTCTCTTTCTCTCACTCTCACTCTCTCACTCTCACTCTCTCACTCTCTCACTCTCTCTCTCTCTCTCAACTTTCCAGTAAAACAGGCTGGGGGGAAAACCCTTCTCTGGCAAACAATAGCAAACAATCACCCCTCCCCATGGAGGTAGGCAATCCACAATTTGCAATAAGTTGAGGGCAAGTACCCCCGCAGCCTTTCACAGACCACACATACATGGCGTTGTCTGCACCAATGCAAAATACAAATGAGCAAACCTAAACACACTTGTTCATCCAACACCATATCTAATAAAGAAAGGACTTAAATAGTTACCTTCCTATTCTGAAGTAGTTTAGTTTTAGAAAACAAGGTGTTTACCCAAATGCTAGTATAAGGATAGAAATGATTGAACATCGCTCTTAGCTACGGAAAATAAACAAAATTTCATTGGATACTTTATCTTGTTCATTTGAAGTTTTGTTGAAGTATAGCAAATAATTGAAAAAATAGAGATTTTAATTTTTGAAAAATATAATTTTGTTTAATTGACTTTTTCTTCTATTATCCTGAGAAACAGAATTATCATCATCATCAGTTTTGTGGTTACCTCCCCACCATGTCTGATGACTCTCATAATACTTCTTCTTCACTTAGAATCTAACCTCCCTTCCACTCGTCCTCATTTTAGGAAGTCCTCCTTTTAGGAAATCAATCCAAAGATATACCTTCTTTCTGACATCTTGCCTAACTCTAGAGCTTAATGCATTAAAACAGATTGCTCTCACTGTCCCACAATGAGCTGCCATTTTGGAATTGTCAGGATGGTGTTGTTTTTCCTTGAGGCAATAAATCATTAAAAATCAGTTTGTATAATAAAAAGTTACTTTACTCAAGAGGATTTTTCTATACTTTATTTTGATGAAACTAGAAGAAACTTGACCTCCTTTAAGAAAAGAAAGCATTTTAAGAAACTCATTCTGTAGGTAACCATTCCTTCCAGAACCCATCTTTTGGGGTAGGACTACAGGGGAGTTCTGTTCAGTAAACTAGGCTCTAAGTTATAAGCAAAATGGGAATCTCATATCTCATATAAACCAACTGAGGGTTTCAGCAGAAAAATAATTCTCCAAGTCAAGATATGTCTGTTATTATAGGTACCTGAGAAAAAAATTATAACTCAGGAGTCAAAAAACCCAGGGCGATTGTTTCCCTTTCAAGGTACCTTAATATCATCCCTTCTATTCCCCAGCAGAAGGAACTTAACTCAGTATAGCATAGAAGAACTTCAAAATACAAAAGGGAACCCAAAACTTGGTAATTTTAGTGGGGGAGTAAAATGGTACTTAAAAATATTGATAGTTGTGATTCAGGAGATGGAGCCTGTGAGGACAAGGTATATCGTCAAGTGTTGGACAAACAAGTTTGTAACAAATGTTTTTAGGTTTGCTCGTTTATATTGGGGCAGTGCCATGTGTAGTCTATGGAGGGCTGTGGGTGCTTGACCTCAGGGCAGCAGCAGATTGCAAATTGTGGATTGCCTGCCTGGGCCATTGTTTGCTATTGTTTGCTGGAGAAGGGTTTTTTCCTCCAGTCTGTTTTGCTGGAGAGGAGAGGAGGGGAGGGGAGGGGAGGGGAGGGGAGGAGAGGGGAGGGGAAGGGAGGGGAGGGGAGTAGAGTAGAGGGGAGGGGAAGGGAGGGGAGGGGAGGGGAGGGGGGGAAGGGAGGGGAGGGGAGGGGAGGGGAAGAAAGGGGAGGGGAGGGGGGAGGGAGCAGGAGAGAGAGAGGAGCTGAGGGGCATGCGAGCCCTGAGGGAAGGGAAGTGGTCTTCCCTGCCTGTTTGCTCGTCCACCCTTACAAGACTTTAATAAACAGAATGGCCCATCATTTTCTAGCTCCACAGTTCATTTACTGTCTGCTGAATCCAATGAGAATCTGCATGGCCACAGCAGTGGCCACTGGCCCTAAATTAAGGAAGGTGGGGATCCCCAACTATGAGATCCTTAAAAGCTTAGATCAATACTCCTCAGTTTAATGTGCATACAAATCGCCTAGGGATCTTGTTCAAATGCAGATTCTTACCCAAAAGGTCTCAAGTAAGGCCTGAGATTTTGTATTTCCAGCAAGCTTTCAAGTGATACTCCTATTATTGGTTCTTGGTCCATTCATTGAGTAGCAAAGTCCCCATGAATGTCTGCAAGGCACGCTCTGAAGACCATGATGCTGAGCAGAAACAGGAAGTGGTAGCAGGTGGTAGGTCCCCTGATTACCAACCAAATGGCTAGGCTCCATCTGGATTCATAAAAGGAAGTCTTTTGTAAGAATCTACAAATTTTCTTCATTGAGACCAAGATTTCTATTACTTATTTGAATCAAGCAGGTATATTAAAGGTTTTCTTTCATATGTATATTAGTGTAAACTTCCTTTTATCCTTTAACATCCAAAGTAGTTTTTATGTAAATATATGATCCTGGTTGCAAATTCAAATTTGGTAAGGAAAAAAAGTCCCTGTTTGAGTCAGGACTTTGTCAAATCTTTCAATTTATCATTGTCAATCTTTTCCTTTCTGCTGCCAGTTTGCTAATCCCCATAGAGGCTTGAGGCTAAAGTTGTGACTAAGTACTTAACACTGAATGATGAAGTGAAAGACATCTTGTTCCCCTGAAGCAGAATGTAAATTCATTCCCAATGGAAATCATGGCTTTCAATCTCAATGCACCTTATGAATTCATAAACCATCTCCAGCATGTCAATATTTGAACTGATTTGGGAATAATTTTTTAGGATAACCAATCTATTTTTCAGAAACATTTAATTTTTCCATGGAATTTTTAATATTTTAAATTTAATTTTTTTTATTATACCACATTTCTCGTGTCCTTGATAAAGAGCTGCCTATCAGTAGTGCATCTATTTAACTGTGAACTAATTTTTAATGGCTTTTGTTTAGAGAGCACAGTGGAAATGACGAGCAAAGCATAATTAGCAAATATACATGCACCCATTCAGCTCTCCCTAAACCCAAAGCTAAACCATACATCTTTCCTGAACAAAACAAGAATAATCTTTTTAGTTAACCCTCCATCTCCCTAGCTGGAGCAGAGGGCTTGCTTTGTATTCAGCTGATTCACAGATGGCGACTGTTTTCCCCAAATTTGCAATCCACTCTTAGCGTTCCTGTGCAACTCTTATGTTGGTCAGTATTTAGTTTACTTGATAGGAAAATTTACTAGAAACCATGTTTAAAAGCTAACTCATATTTTAAAATAATTTTATGTATTATTAATATTATTTGTTTTCCAGTTAATGATTCTGGAAGAGAATGTATAGTGAGACATTGTTACTAAGTATTTGATCTTCTGATTTTTTTTTTTTTTCATTTTTCCGAAGCTGGAAACAGGGAGGCAGTCAGACAGACTCCTGTATGCGCCCGACTGGGATCCACCAGGCACACCCACCAGGGGGCGATGCTCTGCCCACCAAGGGGCGATGCTCTGCCCCTCTGGGTGTAGCTCTGTTGCAACCAGAGCCATTCTATCGCCTGAGGCAGAGGCCACAGAACTATCCCCAGCGCCCAAGCCATCCCCAGTGCCTGGGCCATCTTTGCTCCAATGGAGCCTTGGCTGCTGGAGGGGAAGAGAGAGACAGAGAGGAAGGAGAGGGGGAGGGGTGGAGAAGCAGATGGGCGCCTCTCCTGTGTGCCCTGGCAGGGAATCGAACCCGGGACTCCTGCACGCCAGGCCGACGCTCTACCACTGAGCCAACTGGCCAGGGCCCTGATCTTCTGATTTTAAACCATTCTCTGTAGAGTTGGTTAGCTTAAATTTTTTAACTTACAATATGATGTGACTATTTCATATTGCACTTTGAAATATATCTGATAAGGTTTGTATAATGTGTCATGATACAGATATTTTATATTTAGATTGGACATTTATGATTTTTTCTAATTTTTATTAGTCTTGGCAATAAATTTTATCTACTTAAATCCATGGTTCTTTAAAAAATATATTTATGTATGTTTTGTTTTTCTTTCCTCTTCTACCATATTGCTAAACTAGTTCTGACCTTAAAAGTATTATTTCACTATCTTAAGGATCTTATAAAACACTGAAATAGAATTTAGTTGTGTCTTTTAAAGCAACCTAGAGACTTTTTTCTTATTCTGCCTATGTATTTTAGAAGGGAGAAAAGATAACTTTATTACTGTGCCCCCTTTTTTTGTTTCAAGGACAGATTACGTCTGATGTACTTCAGATGATATATGAAACTTTTCAATTTTATTCTAATTATCTTTTTAAACAATGTTTAAAGTTGTCACCTACAGAGAGGCCACAAAACACTATACACTAAGGATGCAGATGTTAATGACTGCTTCAAAAGTGTAGAGTTTAGGGAATGTGCAGTGTTGGAGTCCAGAATGGATTTTTCCTATCTCTGAAGGGATTTCAGGCAGCAGTGCTCAGAGGAACTGCATCTATGATTTTCTGAGTTTACCTCAAAGACATTTTCTGTTTTATCCTGTCTTTATTTGCCAGGCAGCCCTCAAGCAACAAATTTATATGAGAAAACCAGAGCGTACTGACTTTTAATTAAAACTTCATACCCAAAGTGCACTGGGATTTAATTTAAATATTCAATTGAAACACAACTTTAAAAATGAAATAAGAAGAAAGAAATATGAGACTAAGTCATTGCAGAGAGACACTCTGATTTAACCATGACAAGTACACTGATGAGTCCCTTTCCAAGAGGACTTCTTCACCCATGGATTCTTGATAATGAGTAACCTATGTGTTTTGCAGGTGTTACTGGACTAAAGGGGTCCTTTACCCTCCACGCATCAAAGCCCAATAAGGTAGGAACCAGAATTTACAGCAAAGAAAGTAAGAGTTTATTTTTAGGAAGCAGCCCATGCCCAGAGACATAGGTGAGCTAATAATGCTCAAAGACCTTGCTCCCCAATGGGTTATAAAGGAGGAAAATCATTAATTATGGTGACTGAGGAAATTAGGGTCATGGTCTCTACTCTGCTGATTACTGGGTGCTAGGGTAGAAGGTAGTTGATCATTGCATCTAGTCCTGATGTCATTCAAGGCATATGTCACTTTCTCTGGTTTCCTTGCTTTTCTGGGCCTGGAGCTGAAACACAACTGAAGCCTTGATGTTACTTAAAAAAAAATAGAGCTTTGATTGGATAGCTTAGAGCATCGCTCCCAAAGCACAGAAGTTGCCAGTTTGATCCCTGGTCAGGGCACATGCAGGAGCAGTTCTATATTCCAGCCTTTCTCTCCCTCTCTCCCTTCTCATCTCTCTCTCTCTAAAATCAATACAATAAACAAACAACAAAAAAAAAAAAAAGAAAGAAAAGAAACTCTGTCTCTGTGGTCAGTAGACCTGAGACTTTATGCCTGCTATTACTTGATACTGATCAGAATCTCCTTGTCCTGAGGGCTAATGATTGAGGAGGTGCTGTTGTAAGGAAGGAGGCAGGTTCCGGATAAAGCCAGTTTGAATCAAAAGGAACAAAGAGGAAAGTTCATATTAAAGAAATGAAGTTTTTTCACAGTTATACAGGTACTAAAACTTAAGTCAGTCAACACTAATATCATCACCTCCTCATTCTCTTGTATTTTCTATTATAATGAATGACACTGACATGCACCTAGTTGCCAAAGCTTGAAGCTCTGATTTCTCTGACTTCCTCTCCTTAATAATGCAGTGACCTTTATGAAGGTGGCTTGGCACAGAGCTCTGCTTACATAGGAACCATGCTTACTGGATGGATTAATCTTTTTCTACAGTTTGAATGAAATTTTGAAAAATACCAAAAATATGTAGTCCAGAACACAATAGTAGAGATCAATGAACTCGAGTGTACTGTAGAGGAGGCAACAAATTTATGTGAGCCATAGTTACATTGAATTCAGAATGTTCTAGAATTTTGTAAAGTATAGCAGTAGCAACCTTTTTTCCCCTAAAAGATGAATGTGTGGCTTTTTCTCGGTCCCAGGGAGACTATGAAATACAATTCCAATTTTTTTTTTTTTCATTTTTCTGAAGCTGGAAACAGAAAGAGACAGTCAGACAGACTCCCGCATGCGCCCGACCGGAATCCACCCGGCACGCCCACCAGGGGCCATGCTCTGCCCACCAGGGGGCGATGCTCTGCCCATCCTGGGCGTTGCCATGTTGCGACCAGAGCCACTCTAGCGCCTGAGACAGAGGCCACAGAGCCATGCCCAGCGCCCGGGCCATCTTTGCTCCAATGAAGCCTTGGCTGCGGGAGGGGAAGAGAGAGACAGAGAGGAAAGTGCGGCGGAGGGGTGTAGAAGCAAATGGGCGCTTCTCCTGTGTGCCCTGGCCGGGAATCGAACCCGGGTCCTCCGCACGCTAGGCCGACGCTCTACCGCTGAGCCAACCGGCCAGGGCTACAATTCCAATTTTTAATATTCCCATATTACTTGAAGAAACCTGAGCAAGACTTTCCTGTTAACAACCAATGCATACATGCTCCTAAACTATAAATATTGCAAGAATATTGCTCACACAGTATATCAAATGGATGTTCATGGTTAAAAACAGGGACTTTGAATTGAGTCCTGGCTCTGCCACCTATCAGCTGTGTGACTGGGCTGATTACTCAACCTTTCTGTACTTCAGTTCACTTAATAAAATGATGATAATAGGGCTTAGCTCATGATAATTTCCTCTTCATGTGATTGGATTTCTTTCTTTAATGCACATTTTGTTTTTTAGTTTTAATTTATAAAAATATTTAAATATATTATAAATAGTAATTTTTTTTCTTTTCTTCTTTTTTTAAATAACGAGAGGGGAAATAGTGAGACAAACTCCCACATGCACCCTGACTGGGATCCCCTTGGCAATTGCCCCAATCTGGGACCAATGCTTGAATGAACCCAGCTAATTTTAGCACCTGAGACTAACTTACTTGAACCAACCTAGCAATCTTCAGCACCTGGGGCAAGGCTTGAACCAATCAAGCCACTGGCTGTCAAGAGGGCAGAGGAAGAGAAGGGGGAGAGATGGTCACTTCTCTTGTGTGCCCTGACTGGGAATCAAACCTGGGACATCAATATGTTGGACTGACACTCTATCCACTGAGCAACCAGCCAGGGCCTGAATAATAAATTTCATATGCATCACAAAGGGGTATACAGAACAGGCCTCCCCATGATGTGCTATTTTGTCTTGTGGATTATTTTGAGCTAAAGGCAATCAAGGCCCAGTAGGATCAGGAGAAACTTCTATTCCTCCTTTACCTAGAAGAATCTAAATTGGAGCCCTTGTACAATAAGAGTTATTATGAGAGATAACTTTTGTGACCTATCTATAGGGCAAGGCAAACTTCAAATTACTGAACATACGCTCTTCTTATTCTTCAAATTTCCCTTCTCCCCTGTGAATTCCCAAGGATTCTTACCTCACTCTGTGGTTCAGAGCACCATATTTATCCCATTTTACTGTTCTGTCTCTGAACCTCCCACTTATCTGGGTTGTCTGACTCTCTCATGTATGTGAGGTTCTAATACATACAAAAATAATTAAATTTGTTATTTTCTCTTGTTAATCTGGCTCAATATCAATTTAATTATTAGACCAACCTAAAGAAACCTAAAAAGGTAGAGTAAAATTTCTTCCTCCCCCACATTTGCATATGTTTGGGAAGGTTTATTATGCACTAGCTTTTACTTCTTTTACTCCTGGCCTTGTCTATTAAAAACATTATTCTGATCACTTAGCATATTATTATGATTTTAATTCAAGAAATTGTTATATGCCATGGTAATGACCTTAAATGGGGGAAGATTTTTTCCAGTCTGTTTTTTTTTTTTTTTTTTTTTTTTTTTTTCATTTTTCTGAAGCTGGAAACAGGGAGAGACAGTCAGACAGACTCCCGCATGCGCCTGACCGGGATCCACCCGGCACGCCCACCAGGGGCGGTGCTCTGCCCCCCAGGGGGCTATGCTCTGCCCATCCTAGGCATCGCCATATTGCGACCAGAGCCACTCTAGCTCCTGAGGCAGAGGCCACAGAGCCATGCCCAGCGCCCGGGCCTCTTTGCTCCAATGGAGCCTTGGCTGCGGGAGGGGAAGAGAGAGACAGAGAGGAAAGCGCGGCGGAGGGGTGTAGAAGCAAATGGGCGCTTCTCCTATGTGCCCTGGCCGGGAATCGAACCCGGGTCCTCCGCACGCTAGGCCGACGCTCTACCGCTGAGCCAACCGGCCAGGGCTACAGTCTGTTTTTAATTTCTGTTATTTGTTTTTAAAATATGAACCCAAAGTAAGCAGGTGCTTGCTTGCTGGAGGAGCAAACCCAAACAATTCACAATACAAGAAAGCAATCTTTTGTGTCATTTCCTTGAAGATCATTTATATATTTTTTTCAATTTTAAAGCAATTATAGAGTAATATTTTGTTTTGTGTAATAAGGCCTAAGGTTCAGTGTCCACCTTAACTTAAAAGATGAACTGTAATTCTTCTTTTGACCATGTTATTAATGAGCTTGAAACTGATTGCCCAAAGTAAATTTCATGTTCTATTTAACAGTGTCCTAAAGTCAGCTTCTAATGGCTATGGCAAAGTAATGAAGTTTTAGGAATTTGTAAGCCAGCTGACATCACATTGATGACTTGAAATTAGAAATGGTTAAAGGAAATCAACAAATGCCACCAATCAGTTTTTTGTGGGTTTTTTCCTTCAGAGAGCTGGCTGTGATACATTTACCAGCATACCACTGATACTATTCTCCCAACATCCCATTTTGAGGCAGAATAACTCTTTCAAAACTCAAATTAATCCCCTCAAAATTTGGCTATGATATTCATTCTATATCAAATATAAACTGATTTATGAAAGAAGCCTGGCATTTCCTTGTTGTTCTTTGTAGAAAACAAGAACATAAATCCTGTTTGTCCAGAATATAGGCACAGTAAACCATGTTGCCCCTGTCTTCCTTATCCCATGTGTCATCATAAGTGAATTTTTAACTAAATCTTTTGAGATATCTGAATAGAATATTTACAAAGTCTTATAATACAGTTCTTACTTACCAACTTTAGTTTCTGAAAAAGTAAATTTTTATCCAAGAATGATCTCTAAAGAAATATGGGTAGAAATCACAGAGAACTTTTAAAATTATCTTGAAAAAACTATGCAATTCAAAATCATTAGCTTCTAATTTCATTGGACTGCCTTTGAGATTTAGGCTGTCACATTCTAGTAGGTAGTATTTGAGTGTTCATAGAAAACTTAGACATGTTTTTCTTTACTTTATTTTTGATAGGAAGGTCTCATTAATAAAAATAAAAACATTATGGGTAGAAATAAATGTGATTTATAACTTTCTGGAATCCTATGTTTCATATCTGTAGAATTCTCAACAATAGACTTTTCAAATGCAGAACAACAGATGGACATGTAATTCCCTTTTAGAATTTCCAGAGTATCTAATCTGGTAGAATTTAAAACAGCTGTATCAATAAAATAGCAAAAATTCTGGTTAACATATAGCTGTATATAAAGTTTTATCCATATACCATGTGACTTGAAAAAATAAGTTCTATTAGTATACTTTATGTATATTTGTTTACTACTAACTAAGTATAATACATTTTACTAAGTGTTATTGGATATAGTAATACAGTGGTACCTTGAGATACAAATTTAATTCGTTTTGTAACCGAGCTCATAAGTCAGTCAACTTGTATATCAAACTGCCAATACTGGACCCATGCGCCAATGCACCAACTAGTGGTAGCTTCCCAAATCACGACCCGTATCTCAGAATTTTGCTCGGATCTCAAACAAAAATTTGAACCGAGTTGCAGCTCATATCTTAAAAAATTTGTATGTTGGTCTGTTCATATCTCAAGGTATCACTGTACATGACAATAGGCATCATCAATAAAAGTTATAATTAATTTTCATACTGAAATAATATGGAACCAATGAGTATACCTTAGGTAATAAACCCCCCCCAAAATAATTTCATTTTGCTCCCATTTTTCTTTTTCTATATTTTCCTTTTTTGAGATATAATTCACATACAATAAAATGTACCCATTTAAAGTAGGTGGATTGATATTTTTTTACAAATGTATACTCTCATTTAACCACCATCATGATCAAGACATAGAACATTTCCATTGCCACAAAAGGTTCCCTTGTGCCCTTCAGAAACCAATTTTTTTATTTCAAGCCTGATCACATAATTGATTAGTTTGTCTTTTCTAAACTTTCAAGTAAATGAAATCATATAGGCTGTATTCCTTTGTTTCTAGCTTTTTTCTCTTGGCATAATGAGTTTAAAATTCACTCATATTGTTACATATATTAGGAGTTCATTATATTCACTTATTGATAGACGTTCAGTTATTTTTAACTTGGGGCTATTATGAATACATCTGTACAAGTCTGCTTTCATTTCTTTCTTGGATAAAGAGATAGTAACTGAATTGCTCAGTTATATGTTACTATCTGTTTAGCTTTATAAGAAACTGCAGAACTCCCCTGGTTGGATGGCTTAGTTGGTCAGAGTGTTGTCCTAAAGTACAAAGTTGCTGATTTGATCTCTGGTCAGGGCACATACAAGAACAGGTCTATATTCCTGTCACTTTTAATTGCTCAATCCCCCTCTCTCTCTTCCCCTTTCTTCTTCTCTCTCTCTCTTCTTTTTTCTCCTCCTTTTTCTCCCCCTCTCCCTTTCTTCATCACTCTCTAAAATCAATCATTAAAAAAAAAAGAAAGAAAAAAAATAGCCTGACCGGGTAGTGGCACAGTGGGTAGAGCATTGGCCTGGGATGCTGAGAACCTAGTTTCAAAACCCGAAGGTCACCAACTTGAACATGGGCTCATCTGGCTTGATCACAGGCTCACCAGCTTGAGTGTGGGGTCTCTGGCTTGAGTGTGGAATCATAGATATGACCCATGGTCACAGGCTTAAGCCCAAAGGTCGCTGGCTTGAGTCTATGGTCTGTGGCTTGAGCAAGAGGTCACTGACTCAGCTGGAGCCCCCCAGTAAAGGCATATACGAGAAAGCAATCAATTAACAACTAAGGTGCTGCAATGAAGAATTGATGCTTCTTATCTCTTTCCCTTCTTGTATTTCTGTACCCATATATCCTTCTCTCTCTCTCTCTCTCTCTCTCTCTCACACACACACACACACACACACACAACACACACACACACCAAAAAAGAAAAAGTAAAATAAAACAAAAAAGAAAAGAAAAGAAAGGGGATTCCAAGATGGCAACAGAGTAGGCAGACATACAAACTGCCACCTCCCAGGACCAAACTGGATTACAAATTAATTTAAGAACAATCATTATGAAAAACCAACTTTGGACTAAAAAAACAGGACTGGAAAACCAAGGAGCACAGAAGAAACCACACTGAGACTAGTAGGAAGTGCGGGGATACAGTGGGGGCTCCCTCACTCCCAGGAGCAAGGAGCGGCTGAGGGTCCAGAGGGATTCTGATGATGAGGACAGAGACTCTGAGAGGCGAGGGTCCTCAGCACCATGACTGGAGCCCCAGCCTAGAAACCCAGAAACTAAAAGAGACAACCTGACAACATTGAGTGGGGAAAAGAGCAGGATTACTGTCTATGGGAAATAGCTTGTGAAGAAGTAGATGCAACCTTAAAGGACCAGTGCAGAAAATCTCTCTCACAGCCACTTCCTGGGGCTCTGGTGACAAGGAGAGCTGAAAGGACTGGTCTAACATGAGTAGAATGGGGGATCTAGGCACAGGGACACAAACAGTGATGGGGAGAAGAATACCTGTGCTGAGTCATTCTCCAATACTGAGGTGGCCATATGCAGGGGAAGGGGCACTCCCTCTGTGCAGCACAAGCCTAGCATAAAGCCAAATAACCCACCTCCATAAAACTCTTCAGGTCTATTCAGTGTGAAAGGCCATTTGGAAAGGAGAAAGTAAAGGGGAGGGACAGTGACTCAGGTTTTTGGGGAGACCTGAATTATACCTCCCCCTTCTGATATGGAGAATGCCCTTCCCCGCCCCAGAGAGTAACTGGGCAGACCACATTTCTGGTTCTCAGAGTTCACACCCACCACATTCCTGTGGAATTATCATGCAGAAAAAAAAAAAGGCCTGGATAAAGTTTCAACTGGGGCTAAAGAGCAAGATACACCCACTACTGTACTAATCATAGAAGTTCCCTTCTGGTTTCTGCAAACAAGCCACAGGGAAATTAAGACATTCATGCTGCTCACCTTGTTAGGGAGAATTAAAATCTGAGCAACCAGCAGAGGATGAAGAAGTAAGCCCCTGAAGGAGGGCCACATTCCCTGTACCAACCTCAGCTGCCCTAACACAACAAGCTTGCAATCAGCACACAGAAAAAAAGAGAAGACAGAGAAATGTAATCCAAATAAATCAGCAAGAGAAATCCCCATAAAAAAAAACTAAATGTGAAGGAAGTAACCAAATTACCAGATGCAGTTTAAATTAATGATTGTTAGGATGCTTAAGGATCTTAGAGCTACAATGAATGGTCATAATGAGCACCTAAATAAAGAAATAGTAAGCATCAAAAAAGATATTGAAATCATAAAAAATAATCAGAAATGACAATTCCAATATCAAAAATAAACACTACACTAAAAGGAATCAACGGTAGGCTGGATGAAGCAGTGGATCGAATCATCAACTTAGAGGACAAGACAAATGAAAACACAGAAACAGAGAAGCAAAAAGAAAAGAGACTCAAAAATCTGAGGAAACCATAAGAGAACTTTGTGACAATATGAAGAAAAATAACATCCACATCATAGGGGTTCCAAAAGGAGAAGAGAAAAAACAAGGGATATAGAACCTGTTTGAAGAAATTATAGCTGAAAACTTTCCTAAATTGATGAAGGAAAAAGTCATACAAGTTCAAGAAGCACAGAGAGTCCCAGTAAAGAGAAACCCAATGAGGCCAACATCAAGACACATCATAATTAAAATGCTAAAATTAAGAAATAAAGAAAAAATACTGAGGATGACGTCAGAGTAATGGTGGGGTAGGAAGCGATACCGATAAATTTCCCCCAAAACTCAACAAGATCTTCAACCAGAAACAGAAAAACCTATACTTGGAGCTTCCAAATGCTTCACAATACACCCGAAGGTATGGTCGAGTGAAAAATTGGCTAAATATATAACCAAACCCTGAAGGAATTAGAAAGTAAGAAATGCTTCACCTTCCTCACTAACCTAAACAGGGCGGCTTTCTCTGGTAACTGTGAATATAGAAACTGAGGTGGGCAAAGGGGGTGAATAGATCCAGGCCACGGCACAAACGGTCAAACCAGGCTGTGGCACGGTGATTCAAGCCGAGAAAAAACTGATCCTGTGGCAACCCGGGCAATACAAGCTAACACTCACGCCAAACCCAAACAAAGAAAGACAAGCAGGGCAGCCATTTTACCCGATCTCCTGGTCGGTGCGCAGATAGTGGTTGAGAGATTTCTTCCTAAGCCCCGGGAGTGGGTGCAGGTGTTACCCCACAGAGAAGCAGAGTCAGAGGCCTTTCTGTGGGCTGAAAGCAGAATCTCTGGGCAGCCCCAGCGCCCTGGGAAAGCCATGCATGGGGACGGAGCGAGAACTAATTCCAACGGTGGAAATTTTCTGTGCTGGTGGGGGTTTCACTCAAAGGGAAACGCGGCCGGTCTCATATCCTGGTCTGCACGTGCAGATAGTGAGCGAGAGTTTCCTCCAAGCGCCCCGGAAGTGGGCACCCACCTGTGTTACCGTACAGAGTGGCAGAGCCAGAGGTCTTTGAGTGGGCGGAAAGCCCACCTGATTATGCTAACAGCTCTGACTGACTGAGCCTTACCCAGAGCCCTGTGCTGAGTGGAAATAGAGTGGGGAGTTACCAGCTCTTTGAGCCTCTTACTATCCAGGCAGAGGCAGCAGCAACCCCATAGCTGGATTATCAGGCTACTAATTGAGGAAGGAAAGACTAGGAGAAAGGCTCCAGGAACACGGACTCTCTCACTGTCGGAGCCTATAAATGCTAATGAGCCTCGACTGCCAACGAGACTAAAGCACAATGCATGACATTGCCATAGAGACTTATCAACTACAAACCTCTACCTGAGCGTGCCAAAGGGGCAGAACCCGGGGTACAGAGTCACCGACCAGGAAGAGGAGAGAAAAGAAAAAGCAAGAAGATAACCTCTCAAAATCAAGAATAATCTGCAGACTTTATAACCTATCCCATTTTATTACATTTATTCATCTGTTTCTCTTATCTTCATCCTTGATACTTTTTTTCCTCCTCCAATTTGGCTGATTAACTCTCTGCCGGTCTTACTCTCTCCTCTCCTTGAACTACACTACCCATAAGTGTTACATCTCCCATTATCTTTTCTCTCCTCTTCCTTTCTCTCTACGAGGGTTGCACTCCAAACTCCTTAACTCTCTCTCTCTCTCTCTCCTTTCTTTTTTCTTCTTTTAGTGGTTCCCTCTTTTTTTCTCTCTCTCTCTTTCTTTTCTCCCTCTATATTAGTTTCTTCCTTTCTCCTTTATATCTCCTCTCATTCAAACCTCAATAACAAACAAATTATCTTATCTGGGACTCAAACTTATGTTTGTGGCATTTTGGGGGGTTTGTACTTCACTTTTTAACTCACTAGCAGTGCTCCCATCCCTGGCTCTCCATTTTATCTAGTTCTTGTTCCACTAAATACAATAGTAATTTTTTAATTTGTCCCCCCATTTTTCTGTTTTCCTCTTATTCCTCTCATCATAACTCTTAGACAACCAACACCTAAAAGCAAATCATTTTATTCTTGACCCAAATTTTTTCCTTATTTGCTTTTTGTGGGTCCATACCCCCCTTTTTTTTTCCTTTTTTTGCCCCTTTATTACTTTTCCTCAATTCAGGCCCTCCATCACAGGCATTGTTTGTTATAATTCACAGTTCACCACAAGATTTTCTCAAGAAAGAGGGGAGAGGAGAGGAAAGGAAAAAAGGAGGGGGGGAATAATTTCCTTTTTTTAAAATTTTTATTTTATTTTATTTTTCTTTATTTCATTATTAATTTTTTTTAAAAAAACAACTCTTTGATTTTTTATTTTTTTATTTTTTAAACTTTTTATTCTTTATTAAATCTCATTAATACTATCAACAAAACCACCCTCAGATGCCATTAAGAAAGAGAAAATTGAATATCATGGATACAAAAGAAAGAGAGGTAACACAGCTAGATGAGGAAAAATCTATGGAGAAAAAATTTAATATATTGGAAACCTTGGAGCTAAATGACAGAGAATTCAAGATAGAAATCCTAAAAATCCTCCGAGATATACAAGAAAACACAGAAAGGCAATTTAGGGAGGTCAGAAAACAACTCAATGAACACAAAGAATATATGTCCAAGGAAATTGAAACTATAAAAACAAATCAAACAGAGATGAAAAACTCAATTCACGAGCTGAAAAACGAAGTAACAAGCTTAGCTAATAGAACAGGTCAGAAAGAAGAGAGGATTAGTGAAATAGAAGACAAGCAACTTGAGGCACAACAGAGAGAAGAAGAAAGAGACTAAAAAATTAAAAAAAAATGAGATAGCCCTACAAGAATTATCTGACTCCATCAAAAAGAATAACATAAGATTAATAGGTATATCAGAGGGAGAAGAGAGAGAAAATGGAATGGAGAACATACTCAAACAAATAATAGATGAGAACTTCACAAGCCTGTGGAAAGAACTAAAGCCTCAAGTTTAAGAAGCAAACAGAACTCCGAGTTTTCTTAACCCCAACAAACCTACTCCAAGGCATATCATAATGAAATTGACACAAACCAACAGCAAAGAAAAAATTCTCAAGGCAGCCAGGGAAAAGAAGAATACAACATATAAAGGAAGGCCCATTAGATTATCATCAGATTTCTCAGCAGAAACTCTACAAGCTAGAATAGAGTGGACCCCAATATTTAAAGTCCTGAAAGAGAGGAACTTTCAGCCACGAATACTATACCCATCAAAGCTATCCTTCAAATATGAAGGAGAAATAAAAACATTCACAGATACAGAAAAGATGAGGGAATTTATCATCAGAAAACCTCCACCCCAGGAATTACTAAAGGGGGTTCTCCAATCAGATACAAAGAACAAAAAAAAAACAGAGCCACAAGTAAAAGCTCCAAGAAGAACACAAAAAAACCAAATTTAAACTGTGACAATAACAAAAAGAAAGAGGAGGAGAAGATGGAGATTAACAGTAGCAAAGGACGATGGAGTGCAAAAGTACTCACAAAATGCTTCACTACAATGAACAGGGTAGGGACCCTTTTCATTACTCAAAGGTAACCACCATTGAAAAAACTACCACAGAAGCACATGATATAAAAAAGATAGCAACAGAGGAAAGATGTATGGAATACAACCAAATAAAAACAAAAGATAGAAAAATGAAAGAGAAGGATCAAACAAGACACAAAACTAACAGAAAGCAAGATATAAAATGGCAATAGGGAACTCACAAGTATCAATAATTACACTAAATGTAAACAGATTAAACCCTCCAATAAAAAGGCACAGAGTAGCAGAATGGATTAAAAAAGAAAATCCAACTTAATGCTGCCTACAGGAAACTCATCTAAGTAACAAGGATAAAAACAAATTCAAAGTGAAAGGCTGGAAAACAATATTCCAATCAAATAACATCCAAAAAAAAGCAGGTGTAGCAATACTCATATCGGATAATGCTGACTACAAGACAGCAAATGTACTCAGAGACAAAAATGGTCATTTCATAATGCCTAAGGGGACACTGAATCAAGAAGACATAACAATTCTTAATATATATGCACCAAACCAAGGAGCACCAAAATATATAAGACAGCTACTTATTGATCTTAAAACAAAAACTGACAAAAATACAATCATACTTGGAAACCTCAATACACCGCTGACAGCTCTAGATCGGTCATCCAAACAGAGAATCAACAAAGACATACTGGCCTTAAACAAAACACTAGAGCACCTGGATATGATAGACATCTTCAGGACATTTCATCCCAAAGTGACTGAGTATATATTTTTCTCCAGTGTACATGGATCATTCTCAAGAACTGACCATATATTGGGCCACAAAAACAACATCAGCAAATTCAGAAAAATTGAAGTTTTACCAAGCATATTTTCTGATCATAAAGCCTTGAAACTAGAATTCAACTGCAAAAAAGAGGGAAAAAATCCCACAGAAAATGTGGAAACTAAACAACATACTTTTAAAAAATGAATGGGTCAAAGAAGAAATAAGTGCAGAGATCAAAAGATATATACAGACTAATGAAAATGACAATACGACATATCAGAATCTATGGGATGCAGCAAAAGCAGTGATAAGAGGGAAGTTCATATCACTTCAGTCATATATGAACAAACAAGAGAGAGCCCAAGTGAACCACTTAACTTTCCACCTTAAGGAACTAGAAAAAGAAGAACAAAGACAACCCAAAACCAGCCGAAGAAAGGAGATAATAAAAATCAGAGCAGAAATAAATGAATTAGAGAACAGAAAAACTATAGAGAAAATTAATAGAACAAGGATCTGGTTCTTTGAAAAGATCAACAAAATTGACAAACCTTTGGCAAGACTTATCAAGGAAAAAAGAGAAAGAACTCATATAAACAAAATACAAAATGAAAGAGGAGAAATCACCACGGAAATCGTAGATATACAAAGAATTATTGTAGAATACTATGAAAAACTTTATGCCACTAAATTTAACAACCTAGAAGAAATGGATAAATTCCTAGAACAATACAACCTTCCTAGACTGAGTCAAGAAGAAGCAGAAAGCCTAAACAGATCTATCAGTAGAGAAGAATTAGAAAAAACCATTAAGAAACCTCCCCAAAAATAAAAATCCAGGCCCTGACGGCTATACCAGCAAATTTTATCAAACATTCAAAGAAGACTTGGTTCCTATTCTCCTCAAAGTCTTCCAAAAAATTGAAGAAGAAGCAATACTTCCAAACACATTTTATGAGGCCAACATAACCCTCATACCAAAACCAGGCAAGGATGGCACAAAAAAAGAAAACTACAGACCAATATCTCTAATGAGTACAGATGCTAAAATACTAAACAAAATACTAGCAAATCGAATGCAACAACATATTATAAAAATAATACATCATGATCAAGTGGGATTCATCCCAGAATCTCAAGGATGGTTCAACATACGTAAAACGGTTAACGTAATACACCATATCAACAAAACAAAGAACAAAAACCACATGATCTTATCAATAGACGCAGAAAAGGCTTTCGATAAAATACAACACAATTTTATGTTTAAGACTCTCAACAAAATGGGTATAGAAGGAAAATATCTCAACATGATAAAGGCCATATATGATAAACCATCAGCTAACATCATATTAAATGGCACTAAACTGAAGGCTTTCCCCCTTAAATCAGGAACAAGACAGGGTTGTCCACTCTCTCCACTCTTATTTAATGTGGTACTATAGGTTCTAGCCAGAGCAATCAGACAAGACAAAGAAATAAAAGGCATTCATATCAGAAAAGAAGAAGTAAAGGTATCACTTTTTGCAGATGATATGATCCTATACATCGAAAACCCCAAGGAATCCACAAAAAAAGATACTAGAAACAATAAGTCAATACAGTAAGGTTGCAGGATACAAAATTAACATACAGAAGTCAATAGCCTTTCTATATGCCAACAATGAAACAATTCAGAACGAACTCAAAAGAATAATCCCCTTCACGATTGCAACAAAAAAAATAAAATACTTAGGAATATACATAACAAAGAATGTAAAGGACTTATATAATGAAAACTATAAACCATTGTTAAGGGAAATCGAAAAAGATATAATGAGATGGAAGAATATACCTTGTCCTTGGCTAGGAAGAATAAATATAATCAAGATGGCTATATTACCCAAAGCAATATACAAATTTAATGCAATTCCCATCAAACTTCCAATGATGTTTTTTTAAAGAAATAGAGCAAAAAATCATCAGATTTATATGGAACTATAAAAAACCCCGAATAGCCAAAGCAATCCTAAAGAAAAAGAATGAAGCTGGGGGCATTACAATACCTGACTTCAAACTATATTATAGGGCCACGACAATCAAAACAGCATGATATTGGCAGTAAAATAGACACTCAGACCAATGGAACAGAATAGAAAGTCCAGAAATAAAACCATATATATATATAGTCAAATAATTTTTGATAAAGGGGCCAACAACACACAATGGAGAAAAGAAAGATTCTTTAATAAATGGTGTTGGGAAAACTGGAAAGCCACATGCAAAAGAATGAAACTGGACTACAGTCTCTCCCCCTGTACAAAAATTAACTCAAAATGGATCAAAGATCTAAACATAAGACCTGAAACAATTAAGTACATAGAAGAAGACATAGGTACTCAACTCATGGACCTGGGTTTTAAAGAGCATTTTATGAATTTGACTCCAATGGCAAGAGAAGTGAAGGCAAAAATTAATGAATGGGACTACATCAGACTAAGAAGTTTTTGCTCAGCAAGAGAAACTGATAACAAAATAAACAGAAAGCCAACTAAATGGGAAATGATATTTTCAAACAACAGCTCAGATAAGGGCCTAATATCCAAAATATGCAAAGAACTCATAAAACTCAACAAACAAACAACCAATCCAATAAAAAAATGGGAAGAGGATATGGCCCTGGCCGGTTGGCTCAGTGGTAGAGCATCGGCCTAGCGTGCAGAGGACCCGGGTTCAATTCCCGGCCAGGGCACACAGGGGAAGCGCCCATTTGCTTCTCCACCCCTCCGCCCCGCCTTCCTCTCTGTCTCTCTCTTCCCCTCCCGCAGCCAAGGCTCCATTGGAGCAAAGATGGCCCGGGCGACACCCAGGATGGGCAGAGCATCGCCCCCTGGTGGGCAGAGCATAGCCCCATGGTGGGCGTGCCGGGTGGATCCTGATCGGGCGCATGCGGGAGTCTGTCTGACTGTCTCTCCCTGTTTCCAGCTTCAGAACAATGCAAAAAAAAAAAATAATAATTAAAAAAAAATGGGAAGAGGATATGAACAGACACTTCTCCCAGGAAGAAATACAAATGGCCAACAGATATATGAAAAGATGCTCATCTTCTTTAGCTATTAGAGAAATGCAAATCAAAACGGCAATGAGATATCACCTCACACCTGTTCGATTAGCTATTATTAGCAAGACAGGTAATAGCAAATGTTGGAGAGGCTGTGGAGAAAAAGGAACCCTCATACACTGTTGGTGGGAATGTAAGGTAGTACAACCATTATGGAAGAAAGTATGGTGGTTCCTCAAAAAACTGAAAATGGAACTACCTTATGACCCATCAATCCCTCTACTGGGTATATACCCCAAAAACTCAGAAACATTGATACATAAAGACACATGCAGCCCCATGTTTATTGCAGCATTGTTCACAGTGACCAGGACATGGAAACAACCAAAAAGCCCGTCAATAGATGACTGGATAAAGAAGATGTGGCACATATATACTATGGAATACTACTCAGCCATAAGAAATGATGACATCGGAACATTTACAATAAAATGGTGGGATCTTGATAACATGATACGAAGCGAAATAAGTAAATCAGAAAAAACCAGGAACTGCATTATTCCATACGTAGGTGGGACATAAAAGTGAAACTAAGAGACATTGATAAGAGTGTGGTGGTTACGGGGGGGGGGGGGGAGAGGGGAATGGGAGAGGGAAAGGGGGAGGGGGAGGGGCACAAAGAAAACAAGATCGAAGATGACAGAGGACAATCTGACTTTGGGTGATGGGTATGCAACATAATTGAACGACAAGATAACCTGGAATTGTTATCTTTGAATATATGTATCCTGATTTATTGATGTCACCCCATTAAAAAAATAAAATTATTAAAAAAACGAAAAAATACTAAAAGCTGCAAGAGAAAAGAAGTCAATTACTTATAGAGGAGCCCTTATAAAGATGACATCCAACTTTTCAACAGAAACACTTGAGGCCAGAAGGGAATGACAAGAAATATTCAAAGTAATGCAAAACAAGAGCTTACAACCAAGACTTTTTTATCTACTAAGATTTGTTTAAAATTGAAGGAGAAATAAAAAGCTTCCAAACCAAAAAAAAAACACACAAAAAAAATAACAAAAAATCCCTCAAGGAATTCATTACAACCAAACCAGTACTGCAAGAAATGTTAAAGGGCTTGCTATAAGAAAAGCTAAGGAAAAAAGAATCCAAGAGAAAGAGTATTATACATTTAAAGAAAAAATACTACATATTAATAATAACCTTAAATGTGAATGGATTAAATGCTCCATTCAAAAGACATAGGGTAGCTGCAAGGATAAGAAAAAAGGACCCGTACATATGCTGTCTGTAAGAGACCCACCTCAGAACAAAAGATACACATAGTTTAAGAGTAAAGGGATGAAAAAAAAAAAACACATTCCACTCAAATGAAAGGAAAAAAAGCTGGGGTAGCAATACTAATATAGGAAAAATAAACTTTAAAACAAAGGCTATATAGTAAAAGATAAAGAAAGTCACTACATAATGATAAAGGGAGCATTACAACAGGAAGATATAAGTATTATAAATATATATGCATCTAATATAGGAGCACCTAAATATATAAAACAGATTTTGATGGACATAAAGGGCAAGATCAACAGCAATACTATAATAATAGGGGATTTTAATACCCTACTAACATCAATGGATAGAACTTCCAGACAGGAAATTAACAAAGAAACAGTGGCCTTAAATAACATACTAGATCAACTGGATTTAATAGATATTTTCAGAACCATTCACCACAAGCAGCAGAACACACATTCTTTTCAAGTTCAAACGGTACATTCTCTAGGATAAATCACATGTCAGGATACAAAACGAGTCTCAATAAATTTAAGAAGATTGACATATCAAGCATCTTCTCTGATCACAATGGCACAAAAATAGAAATCAACTTCAATAGAAAAACTTAAAAACATTCAAACACTTGAAGACTGAATAGCATGCTATTAAATAATGAATGGGTTAACAATGAGATCAAGGAAGAAATAAAAAACTTCCTTGAAACACATGAAAATAAACATACAACTCAATATTTATGGGACACAGCAAAATCAGTCCTCAGAGGGAAGTTCTAGCATTACATGCATACCTGAAGAAGCAAGAAAAAGCTCAAGTAAACAACTTAACCCTGCATCTAAAAGAACTAGAAAAAGAACATGTAAAGCCCAGAGGAAGTTGAAGAAATAAAGTAATAAAGATCAGAACAAAAATAAATGACATAGAGGCAAAAAACACACACACACACAAAAAAACCAATACAGAAGATCAATGAAACCAAGAGCTGGTTCTTTAAAAAGGTAAATAAAGCCCTGGCCGGTTGGCTCAGCGATAGAGCGTCGGCCTGGCGTGCAGGGGACCCGGGTTTGATTCCCGGCCAGGGCACATAGGAGAAGCGCCCATTTGCTTCTCCACCCCCACCCCCTCCTTCCTCTCTGTCTCTCTCTTCCCCTCCCGCAGCCAAGGCTCCATTGGAGCAAAGATGGCCCGGGCGCTGGGGATGGCTCCTTGGCCTCTGCCCCAGGCGCTAGAGTGGCTCCGCTCACAGCAGAGCGACCCCCCGGAGGGGCAAAGCATCGCCCCCTGGTGGGCAGAGCGTCGCCCCTGGTGGTGGGCGTGCCGGGTGGATCCCGGTCGGGCACATGCGGGAGTCTGTCTGACTGTCTCTCCCCGTTTCCAGCTTCAGGAAAAAGGAAAAAAAAAAAAAAAAAAGGTAAATAAAATTGATGAACCTATAACAAGAATCACCAAAGAAAAAGAGAGAGGACTCAAATAAATAGGATTAGAAATGAGAGTGGAGAAGTAACAACTGACACAGCAGAAACAAAGGAATGTAATAAAATACTATGAAGAACTGTATGCCAAAAAAAATTAGACAACCTAAGTAAAATGAAAAAATTCCTTGAAACATATAATCTTCCAAAAATCAATCTGGAAGAATCAGAAAACCTAAACAGACCGATTACAACAAATGAGATTGAAACAGTTATCAGAAAACTCCCAACAAACAAAAGTCCTGGGTTCAATGAATTTCACAGGAAAATTCTACCAAATATTCAAAGAAGAACTAACTCCTAGGCTTCTCAAGCTATTTCAAAAAATTCAAGAGGAGGGAAGACTTCCAAGCTTCTTTTATGAGGCGAGCATTATTCTGACTCTAAAACCAGGCAAAGACACTACAAAGAAAGAAAACTATTGGCCAATATCCCTGATGAACTTAGATACTAAAATTCTCAATAAAATTTTAGCAAACTGGATCCAACAATACATGGAAAAAAAATCATACATCATGATCAAGTAGGATTTATTCTGGGGAGGCAACGCTGGTACAGTATTCGCAAATCAATCAATGTGATACATCAAATAAACAAAGGGAAGAAGAAAAACAACATGATAATATCAATAGATGTAGAAAAAGCATTTGATAAAATCCAGTACCTATTCATGATCAAAACTCTCAGCAAAGTGGGAATACAGGGAACATTCCTCAACATGATAAAAGCCATCTATGACAAGCCCACAGCCAACATCATACTCAATTGGGCAAAAATTAAAAGCAATCCCTTTAAGATCAGGAACAAGGCAGGGGTGCCCCCTTTCACCACTCTTATTCAACATAGTTCTGGAAGTCCTAGCCACAGCAATCAGACAAAAAGAAGAAATAAAAAGCATCCAAATTAGAAAAGAAGAAGTAAAACTATCATTATTTGCTGATGACATGATACTGTACATAGAAAACCCTAAAGTCTTGGTCAAAAAACAACCGGACCTGATAAATGAATTTAGCCAGGTAGCAGGATATAAAATTAATATTCAGAAATTAGAGCCATTTTTATACACAAAAAATGAACTGTCTGAAAGAGAAATTGAGAAAACAATCCCCTTCACTATTGCAACAACAAAAAAAGTAAATTTAACCATGGTGTTTAAAGACTTGTACTCGGAAAATTTTAAAAATTGATAAAAGATATCAAGGAAGATACAAACAAGTTAAAGCATATACCATGTTCATGGATAGGAAAAATAAACATCATTAAAATGTCTATATTACCCCCCCCAAAACCTATAACTTCAATATAATTTCTATTAAAATGCCAATGGCATAATTCAAAGATATAAAACAAATATTCCAAAAATTTATATTAAACCAAAAAAGAGTACAAATAACCTCAGCAATCTTGAAAAAGAAGAATAAAGTGGATGGTATCACACTTCCTGATATCAAGTTATCCTACAAGGCTTGGTACTATCATAAGAACAGGCATATCTATAAATGGGATAGAACACAGAACCCGGAAATAAACCCACATCTTCTGGACAATTGATATTTGACAAAGGAGGTAAGAGCATACAAAGGAGTAAAGGCAGTCTCTTTAACAAATGGTGTTGGGAAAATTGAACAGGTACTTGCAAAATAATGAAATTAGACGACCAACTTACACCATTCACAAAAATAAACCCAAAATGAATAAAAGACTTAAATGTAAGTCATGAAACCATAATCATCTTGGAAGAAAACAGGCAGTAAGCTCTCCAACATCTCTTGCAGCAATATATTTGCTGATTTATCTCCAAGGCAAGTGAAATAAAAAACAGGATAAACAAATGGGACTATATCAAACTAAAAAGCTTTTGCACAGCTAAAGACAATATGAACAAAATAAAAAGACAAACCACACAATGGGAGAATATATTTGACAAGAAGTCTGATAAGGGGTTAATAATCAAACTTTATAAAGAACTTGTAAACTCAACAACAGGAAAGTAAACAACCCAACCAAAAATGAGTAAAGAAACTGAATAGACACTTCTCCAAAGAGGACATACAGATGGCCAATAGGCAGGTGAAAAAATGTTCAACATCACGAATTATTAGAGAAATGCAAATTAAAACCACAATGACATACCACCTCATACCAGTCAGAATGGTGCTCATTAAGAAAACAACACATAACAAGTGCTGGCGAGGACGTGGAGAAGAGAGAACCCTCCTGCACTACTAGTGGTGCAGCCACTGTGGAGAACAGTATGAAGAGTCCTCAAGAAATTAAAAATGGAACTGCCTTTTGACTGAGCTATCCCACTTTTAGGAATATATCCTAAGAACACCAAATCAGTGATTCAGAAGAATAAATGCAGCCCCATGTTTATTGCAGCATTGTTTACAATAGCCAAGATCTGGAAACAGCCCAAGTGTCCATCAGTGGATGAGTGGATTAAAAAAGCGGTGGTACATATTCACAGTGGAATACTACGCGGCTTGAAAAGAAGGAAATCTTACCTTTTGCGACAACATGGATGGACCTGGAGACTATTATACTAAGTGAAATAAGCCAGGCAGAGAAAGAAAAATATCATATGCTCTCACTCATTTGAGGAATCCAATGAACAATGTGAATTGGGGAATGAGATAGAGGCAGAGGTGGGGTCAAAGAGACCAGAGGGAAAGGGTCAGAGGGAAAGGGGATGAGAGGATGGGACCAGAGAAGGGAAAGAGATTGGTGGAATTGTATATACATAACACAGTGTTATAGAGAGCAGGACAGCAAATCCTGGAGGGAAGTGGGATAGTGTTGGGGGGAGGGGGCAAGGGAGGTTTCGAGGGGAACATGGGGGTGGTAGAGGGAGACATATTTGGTGGGACACTTGAATCTATGTAAACACAATAAATTAAAATTAATAAAAATTTAGATAAAAAGGAAAAGAAAAGAAAGAAAAGGATACGCAGAACTGTTTTCCAGAGTAACTGTAAAATTTGACCCTTCCACAGCAATGCATGAAATTTCCAGTTATTCCATATCCTCACCAGCATTTGGTATTTCCAGTTTTTAATTTTGGCTATTCTAATGGGTCTTAGTAATCTCTATATGGTATTCTAGTGGATCTATATTGTAGTATCTCTGTAGTTTTAGTTTAAATTTTCTTTATTACTAATTATGTTGTGTACTTGTTTGCCTTCCATTTTGCCTCTAAATTGTGTTCTACATGCCTGTATCACATGTTAGTAGTTAGCTTCTTTCAAATGCAAGCAAATGAGCCTCACTAGATAGTTATAACCAAAAAGGCTCTTTACAAAAAAAAAAAAAAAAAAAAAAAAGGTACCAAAGAAACGACAGACAGTTTAGTTCTTGGCCTTTGGCAAAGACGAGACCAGAGCAGCTCCAGGGATCCTTTAGTATAAATGTGTAAACACATCTTTTTCTTACAGAGCTGAAATTTAGGTGGTTCAGTTCCAAAGCTTTACTATATCATAATTCAAAATTTTGTATTTCTGAATCTTGTTTCTATTTGTATTAGGATCTTCTTTAGAGAATTTACTTCTTAAATGCTTTCCCCTTAAATTATGGAAGGAAAAGTCACATTTGACAAAATTTTCTCTTCTACATTATAGTTTCTTCTATTAGTCTGACTTTTTCTTAAATAATAGCTTATTCCCATACTCAGCTTTATGTAGCGACAGTAAAATTTCTAAATGCACAAGGCAGAAAAGACGAAGAAGTTGTGCCTCTCACCTCCTGTGGGGTCATTCCTGTGGAGTAGAGGAGCAGACTGCTGAGGGGTGTGCTCAGGTGCTACAGCTGGAGGTGGAAGGCATCGTGGCTGGTGGACCAGACCCTGTGTGTTGGGCAGAGAACACATTCATGCCCGCTGAACGGATCCTGGACACCTGAGGCGGAGAACAGTGCTTTGTGCAGGAGGCAAGTGTGGCTGTGGGTGCATGAGATTGGCGACTGCAAGTAAGAAACCTTCTGCCTAATGATTTTATTTTCTTGATCAAGAATTTCAACAGTGAGAAGAGAGGTGGTGGGACATGAAGAAATGAGAGAAGAAAATAGCTTCAGTGAGAAATGACTTTAAGAACCAAGGAAAACCCAAGCTCATCAAGCTATGTTGGAAAAAAGCTCCAGGAATGCCTGTAGTCCACAAATTTGTAGTGGTAACTACTTGCACACTTTTTAAAAATATTTTTAAAGTTTTCTAGTATTTTCTCTTAAAGTCTAGCAATCTCGAGTAGGAAAAAATAGCAAGAAAATTAAATTGTTACCAAGACTGTAATTATTTTTTGAAACTTGCTATAGAAAAGAGGCTGAAACAATTAAGAAGAGGATTAATGTGTGCCGGCCACGTAACTTAGTTGGTTAGAGCATCATCCTAATACGCCAAGATTGTAGGGTTGATCCCTAGTCAGGGCACATACAACAATCAACCAATGCATGCATAAATCAGTGAGACAACAAGTGGATGCCCCCCCCTCGCAAATCAATAAAAAATTTTTAAAAGACTAATGCAATCCATTATACTATTTATTCTCTAAAAGATGAAAGTGAAGCCTAAGAGCATGAAGCTTAATTGACCTCACTGATTTTGATATTTGCTTTCACTTGTCTGGTAAAGTCTTTCACCTAAAGAAAGGGAAAGGATAGATATTTGTGTGACTTCCTAATATTTTATTATACTTAACACTGATGTTGGTATTTCACTTATAAAATACCCATTTTATTATGTATTTTAATGAAATATTAATCTTATTTATAAGGTTATCACTATAATTAATTTGGGATACTGTTTCTGAAATCCCATATTTTCTTTTGTGAAATATTGAGATAGTCATGAGAATAGCATAACAATAAATCAATAATAAAAATATAACTAATTATACAGAACTATAAATAATTCTAGAAAATAACTTTTTGCCAAAATAAAAGGCATAAAATCAATGCTTTAATGACCTATTACTTTACTTCCTATATCCTTACATATAAAATGACCATCTTCAAACATATGAACATTATTGACCGGCCACCAAGCTTCCATTGAAAAAGCTTCCTGCAGAGACAGTAGGACTTGATGAGAATCATCATTACTGTAGGGTTGAGAATGGAGTTAGACAACCCGGCTCAGAATCCAGCTCTGCTGTTTACTATCTGTGTGATTATGTTAAAAGTCACTTAACCTAGTTGTGTCTATTGTTCTTATCTGTAAAAATGGGACAATAGCAATAATAGTAACTACTGGAGTTGAGAGAATTAAAAGTTAATAAAAATAAAATTCTTAAAGATCAGTACATAAGCAATTCTGTATAAAAGTTTTCTTTTTGTGTGAGTAGGCAAATTAACTTGCTCTACGAGTGGACCATGATGACTTTCAAGGTAATTGAGGCCTTTTAACTCCCTACAACTCACTAAGTCAAACTATTCCCATTTCCTACTTTTGCTGAACATGCTCTTGAGAGAACAATGTTCCAGTCAGTGCTCAGTTCCCTCCTTCCTTCTGATTCCTTCCTTCCCTCCATGCGGAAAATCTCTGCTCATCCCACAAGACTCACTCAGCTTAAAATGTCACCTCTATATTAAACTTTCTTTGACCTTTTCAGGTCCATGTATGTTCCTTAACATTTTTAAAAAATTGTCTGTTAATATAAGTCACACCGTTAGGCAGTTTTGGACACATGTGTCTTTCTATTTACTAATAAGGGAGCACTGCCAGGATAGAAGCTAGATCTTTCTCTCATTCTTGCCCTAATGCCTAGTACTTAAAAAAGTTGTTTATAGTAGATGAAAAATTTGGTGAATCAAGAAATGAAGTAATTTGTCAACTAAGCAAGCATTTTTAGAAGATATACTTGATAAATAATAATTGCTAATATTTATTGAGTGCTTATGATAGGACATTTACTGCCACAGTGCTTTTCTCCTAACATCTTCCTAACACCCTATTACATGGGGAAACTGAGAATTAGGTCAAGTAACATATCCAAGTATACAGCTTAATAAGATGAAAGCTAACATTTAAGACCAGGAAGTCTCACTACAAAGCTTGAGTGATTAACCTGGCTTCAATTTTTTATTATATGGATAATAAATATAAAAGTAATTAATGAATACATAGCACATATCTATACAAAATCACAAGTGTGTATCTATGTGTAGAAAACATTGTGAATTATTTCCTCTTTTGTATTTTGTACTTATCCCTAGCATTATTACCACTAAGAACAGACTTGCTTTGATATACTAATGAACACCTGCTTAGTCTAAGTGTAATTGTTATTTATGGTTTACTAATTTGCAGTGTTTGATTGCTTTTTATATTAAATGAACACTTTTGTGTTTGGGTATTCACTTTTTCCAATGGTTTTGTAAAGTACTTGACCTCAAGATCCGCTTTCAACAAATACCATACGATTTTGCTTAAATGTGGAATCTAGAAAACAAAACAAATGAACAATACAAAACAGAAACGTCTCATAGATGGAACAAACTAATTATTGGCAGAGGAGAAGGGGTGGGAGAGGGCAAAAAAGGTGAAGGGGAATAAGAGATACAAATTTCCAGTTATAAAATAAATCACAGGAATGTAATTTATAGCATAGGAAACATAGTCCATTGTATCATAATAACCTTGTATGATAACAGACATTTACTAGACATAGTGTAGTGATCACTTCATTAGGTATATTAATATTGAATAACTGTTATATAGCTGAAGCTAATATAATATTGTATATTAACCATATTTTGATTAAAAATAATGATGAAGCTTACTCCACATTTCCTGTCCTACCCCATATGCTATTCATTTGCTCATTTTTTCATTGACTTAATAATACTAACTAAAACACTGAGTTTTAAAATAGAGATCTAAATATAAAAAAACTCAGAAATCATTGGCCAAATTCCATTTGTTTTTGCAAGAATTTGTAGTTAAAAACATATGTATTTAAATATTTATAACTGGAAATTTCATGCCAGTGTACAGTATAGAAACTATATTCTGTTGATGAACTCTTCAACTCAGAATAGTCTTACCTAGATATCTTTCCCAGTAACCAATGAGCTGAAACTGACTGGCACAGTTTGGGTTTAGTTTTGCTTTAATTTAATTTGATCTATTGGCAACATTTAAAATTTAGGCACGTTCATACACACTCTGGATTGCTGTTTTTGCTTTTATAAGTTAGATCTGGCCAGCCTAGGACCACCTGGCTTCCAAGTCAGCAATTGGCTCCTCCTAAACAATGCTAACCCCTATGACCATCAGTTTCTTATCTCCGTCAGTCCTCCCTACTCATTCAGTTTGGTTCAGCCTGATTCATATGGTTGCATAAACCGCCCCATTCCTGAAGACATTTAATTTTGTACTTCTTAGTCCAAGCTGACTTTCTTTCATATAAGCACCACTAAATATAATTTATAACTTATCACTCACAATTATTAACCATAGTTATGTAATTATTCAATAATCAGTCTTTGTTTTCTGCTTCTTCAGCTTTAAAACAAAGGATGCCAGAAGATGCTAAAAAAGCTAAGCTGGTTTGACAACCCCTGCAATATCTTTGGATTTTCATATGCAGGCCATAGTGCTTAATGAAAGTGACTAGTCATTCTTGACATGCTAAGAGCCACAAAGGAATGCAAAGAATAAATTAGGTGGCCTTCAGTTTGACAGTATCAATGTATCTTAAGGTTATAACTTTATAACTTCAATTTATATTTTCAAGTGCAACAAAGAAAATAAATTGTTCATGAAAACTTCTAGAAAGCAACAAAAAGAGTTTTCTTGATCAAAGGAAATTTGAAAAGAAGATACAACTTTTAGAGAAAAATGTCTTAGAAAATAATTTTTATTATAAAAGATACTTTTATCATAATGAGTTGAAATGTTACTTAATTCAATAGCCTCTAGTAGACAGGACAATTACTATGAAGTTATCTTTGTATAGCATATACCATTTATTTATAAATTCATTAAATTCATAAATATTGAATATCTAGTATGTGTACCAACCATTACAGGGATATGCACCTCAAGTAGCTCACAGTCAAGTAGGAGAAATGAACATGTCAACAAAAATGTGATGAATGGTAACAAATGCTATTACAGGAAAATTACATTGGCAGTTTGTATTGGTTACAATCCAGTTGCAGAGAACAGAATCCATTTTCGCTAAATTAGGCAACAAGAGATTTACTGGGGTCTGATAGGATAATTTGGACAGCTGAAGTCACAGGCTCCAACTTGAGCTTTTAGAAATAGTTTTCAGAGCTATGCCACAAAACCACAGTGCTAAGGAGCCCTTGCCTTACCTATTGAATTGGTCTACTGCCCTACAGCGGCTAGCCCACCCTCACAGGGTTTCTGTAGGGTTTTCTATATACAGAATCACTACAAAAAGTGACACTTTACATCTTTCTTCCCAATTTGGATGACTTCAATTTCTTTCTCTTACCTGATTGCTCTGGCTAGGACTTCAGAACTATGCTGAATAAGAGTGGTGAGAGTGGCCATTTTTGTCTTGTTCCTGATTTTAGAGGAAAAGCTTTTAGTTTTTCACCATTGAGTATTATATTGGCTGAGGGCTTGTCATATATGGTTTTTATTATGGTGAGATAGTTTTCTTCTATCCCCATTTTACTGAGTGTTTTAATCATAAGTGGATGTTGTCTCATCAAATGCTTTTTCGGCATCTATTGATAAAATCACATGATTTTTATTTTTTGTTTTGTTAATGTGGCATATTACATTGATCTGTGTGCATAACTTGAACCATCCTTGTGCTCCTATAATAAACACTACTATGAATACAACTGATGTATTATTGTATTCATTTTGCTAGAATTTTGTTTAGGAATTTTGCATTTTTATTTGTCAGAAATATTGGTCTGTGTTGTTTTTTTCTTTTTGTTACCCTTGCTGAATTTTGGTATCAGGGATATGTTGGCCTTACAAAACATGTTATAAAGTGTTCACTCTTCTTCAATTTTCTGACAGAGTTTGAGAAAGATAGGTAGCACTATGCCTCCATTGGTTCTTTTCCTTTGTTTTTCTGTCTGTTGATTTTTATTTGGTGATTATCCATATTTTTTCTTCCATTTTCTCTTTTAGGTTATGTGTCTCAGGTTTGAGCTTTAGTGTGTGGCTACCACTAGGTTTATGAAAAAAGTTTTACATGTATAGCAGTTTTTTTTAATGCATCTGATCTCCATCTTTCTTTGAAAATATGACCTTTAAAATATCTCAACATGATAAAGGCCATATATGATAAACCATCAGCCAACATCCTATTAAACGGCATAAAACTGAGGACTTTCTACCTTAAATCAGGAACAAGACAGGGTTGTCCACTCTCTCCACTCTTATTCAACGTGGTGCTAGAAGTTCTGGCCAGAGCAATCAGACAAGACAAAGAAATAAAAGGCATCCATATCGGAAAAGAAGAAGTAAAGCTATCACTTTTTGCTGATGATATGATCCTATACATCGAAAACCCCAAGGACTCCACAAAAAGATTATTAGAAACAATAAACCAATACAATAAGGTCGCAGGATACAAAATTAACATACAAAAGTCCATAGCCTTTCTATATGCCAACAATGAAATATTAGAAAACGAACTCAAAAAAATAATCCCCTTCACGATTGCAACAAAAAAAATAAAATACCTAGGAATAAACATAATAAAGAACGTAAAGGACCTATATAATGAAAATTACAAAGCATTGTTAAGGGAAATCGAAAAAGATACAATGAGATGGAAAAATATTCCTTGTTCTTGGATAGGAAGAATAAATATAATCAAAATGGCCATATTACCCAAAGCAATATACAAATTTAATGCAATTCCCATCAAAATCCCTATGAGATTTTTTAAAGAAATGGAACAAAAAATCATCAGATTTATATGGAACTATAAAAAACCCCGAATAGCCAAAACAATCCTAAGGAAAAAGAATGAAGCTGGGGGCATTACAATACCTGACTTTAAACTATATTATAGGGCCACGATAATCAAAACAGCATGGTATTGGCAGAAAAATAGACACTCAGACCAATGGAACAGAATAGAAAGCCCAGAAATAAAACCACATATATATGGTCAAATAATCTTTGATAAAGGGGCCAACAACACACAATGGAGAAAAGAAAGCCTCTTCAACAAATGGTGTTGGGAAAACTGGAAAGCCACATGCAAAAGAATGAAACTCGACTACAGCCTGTCCCCGTGTACTAAAATTAATTCAAAATGGATCAAAGACCTAAATATAAGACCTGAAACAATAAAGTACATAGAAGAAGACATAGGTACTAAAATCATGGACCTGGGTTTTAAAGAACATTTTATGAACTTGACTCCAATGGCAAGAGAAGTGAAGGCAAAGATAAATGAATGGGACTACATCAGAATAAAAAGTTTTTGCTCAGCAAGAGAAACTGATATCAAAATAAACAGACAGCCAACTATATGGGAACTGATATTTTCAAACGACAGCTCAGATAAGGGCCTAATATCCAAAATTTACAAAGAACTCATAAAACTCAACAACAAACAAACAAGCAATCCAATAAAAAAATGGGAAGAGGACATGAACAGACACTTCTCCCAGGAAGAGATACAAATGGCCAACAGATATATGAAAAGATGCTCAGCTTCATTAGTTATTAGAGAAATGCAAATCAAAACTACAATGAGATACCACCTCACTCCTGTTAGATTAGCTATTATCAACAAGACGGGTAATAGCAAATGTTGGAGAGGCTGTGGAGAAAAAGGAACCCTCATTCACTGTTGGTGGGACTGTAAAGTAGTACAACCATTATGGAGGAAAGTATGGTGGTTCCTCAAAAAACTGAAAATAGAACTACCTTATGACCCAGCAATCCCTCTACTGGGTATATACCCCAAAACCTCAGAAACATTGATACGTGAAGACACATGTAGCCCCATGTTCATTGCAGCACTGTTCACAGTGGCCAAGACATGGAAACAACCAAAAAGCCCTTCAATAGAAGACTGGATAAAGAAGATGTGGCACATATACACTATGGAATACTACTCAGCCATAAGAAATGATGACATCAGATCATTTACAGCAAAATGGTGGGATCTTGATAACATTATAAGGAGTGAAATAAGCAAATCAGAAAAAAACAAGAACTACATGATTCCATACATTGGTGGAACATAAAAATGAGACTAAGAGACATGGACAAGAGTGTGGTGGTTACCAAGGGTGGGGGGGGAGGGAGGACATGGGAGGGAGGGAGGGAGAGAGTTAGGGGGAGGGGGAGGGGCACAGAGAACTAGATAGAGGGTGACGGAGGACAATCTGACTTTGGGCGAGGGGTTTGCAACATAATTTGATGACAAAATAACCTAGACATGTTTTCTTTGAATATATGTACCCTGATTTATTAATGTCATCCCATTACCATTAATAAAAATTTATTAAAAAAAAAAAAAAAAGAAAAGAAAAAAAAAAAAAAAGAAAATATGACCTTTACTCTCACACTTTTAATATTTTTGTTGTCACAAATTATCCTTGTTTAGGCTGTAAGTTGTTGGTAATCTTACTTATAGTTTTATGAAATTTTGTTCTTTGTTTCAAGTAGAATAATTCCCTTAAGTATTTCTAGCATTGGAGGTCATCCTGTGATAAATTCCCTCAGATGTTTAAAAAAGTCTTTATTTCTTCTTTCTATCTAAAGTATAAATTTTTTGGGTTTATTATTCTTGGCTGGTAATTTCTTTTTCTCAGTACAGTGGTACCTTGAGATACAAACAGACCAACATACAAATTATTTTAAAGATACGACCTGCGACTCAGTCTGTATTTTTGTTCGAGATATGAGCGAAAGTCTGAGTTATGAGTCGTGACTCAGGAAGCTGCTGCTAGTTGGTGCATTGGCGCACGGGTCCAGTATCGGCAGTTTTTTTTATGAGTTAACTGATTTACGAGCTTGGTTACAGAACAAATTAAATTCATATCTCAAGGTACCACTGTAGTTTGAATATTTGGTTCAACTCTCTTTTAGCTTGTAGAGTTTGTGCTGAAAAGTCTAATAATAACCTAATGGGTTTTCCTCTATAGGTTATTTTCTTCTGTTCTTTGGCTGCCTTAAAAATTTTTTCCTTGTCATTAATTTTTGACAGTTTTGATACAGTGTGCCTTGGTGGAGGCCTCTTTGGATTGAGGCACCTAGGTGTTTGTTTGCTTCTTAGATTTGAGGATCTAGCTCTTTTCATAGGTTTGAGAAGTCCTGATCAACTATTTGTTTGAATAGGCTCTCCATTCCCTTCTCCTCTCTTCTTTATTCCTATTATTTTTATATTGCTGTTTCTGAAGGAGTCATATAGTTCTCATAGTTTATTTATTTATTTATTTTAGTGAGAGAAAGAGAGAGAGAGGGAGAGAGAGGGAAGAGAGAGATGAGAAGCATTGACTTATAGTTACATCATTTTAGTTGTTCATTCATTACTTCTCAAGCTAAACCAATGACCCCTTGCTTAAGCCAGAAACCTTGGGCTCAAGCCAGTGACCTTGGACTTTAAGCCAGTTACCTTTGGGCTCAAGCCAGCAACCATGGATTATATTGATGATCCCATGCTAAAGCCAGAAACCTAAAACTAAACCTAGCCAGCTTGAGCTTAAGCCAGATGAATTCACATTCAAGCTGGCAACCTTGAAGTTTTGAACCCAGGATCTCAGGGCTCCAGGTCAATGCTCTATCCACTGTGCCAGCACTGGTCAGGCTAGTTTCTCTCTCTCTCTCTCTTTCTTCCTTTTCCCTTCCTTCCTTCCTTCCTTCCTTCCTTCCTTCCTTCCTTCCTTCCTTCCTTCCTTCCTTCCTCCCTCCCTCTCTTTCTTTCTCTCTTTTTTTCTTTTGTTCAAGTCTCTTCTTTCCTCTGTATGATTTTTAGATTTCTATCTTCAATATCACTAAGCCATTTCTCAATCTGATCGGCTCTATTTCCTATGCTTACTAGTTCTTGAACTTCTCTACTGAGTTCTTCATTTCCTGAACTTCTGCTTGATTCTTTTTTAAAGTTTCAATATCGTTGTAAAGTACTTGTTTTGTTCATTGATTTGTTTTCTGAGATCATTAAATTGCCTGTCTGTATTTACTTGTATCTCATTGCGTTTTTTCAGAACTGCAATCTTGAATTCTTTGTCATTTATATCACATATTTCCATGTCTTTAAGTTTGTTTTTTGGAGATATTTTATTATTTTGTTTATTGATTTTCAGACAGAGAGAAGAAGAAAGAGAAAGACAGAGAGAAACATCAATTTGTTGTTCTACTTATTTATACATTTCCTGGTTAATTCTTGTATGTGTTATGCCCAGGGATCGAACCTGAAACCTTGGCTTATTGGGTTGACGCTCTAGCCAACCAAGCAAACTGGTCAGGGCTGGAGATATTTCATTTTCTTTCTTAGCTGCCTCACTACCTTGGTTATTTGTGGTATTTGATGGATTCCTTCTCTGTCTAGACATCTATGGATGAGTGTCACTTCTCTATTAGATTAACAGAAGAGGTCTTTCTATTATTTTCCAGTAGGTAGTGCTGAATCACGTTTCTTTTTTAGCTCTGAAATCCCAGTGCTGTCCCTCCTTGCAGCTAGCTGCTGCCATCAGTGTAGCCTCAATGCATCAGAATGTGGTGGGCTGGGGGACCCTGCCAGGCTTCTGGGTTATCTTGTCCTTTTGGTAATGGTGACCTCAGACCTCCACAGCATTGCACCTATTTCCCAACCCAAGAACCAGTCACAGCATACCTTTTTCCCAAGAAAATAAGTGTTTCTGTTGTACCAGTTCTCAGGTTTGCAGATACTATACTCCACAACCTGACACCAATTGTGAAAGGAGGTGAGCTCTGGGAGGCTCTGGGCTGACAGGTTCCATGACTTTATTTCTCTGTCTGAAATGTGGACTACACAACAGTGGCACACCCCTGTGCTGTCTCCTTGCCTAGGTCTCTAGGCTCAGCTGCAGTTTGTACTGCTCACTCCTGCAGGAATGCTCACCCAATCTTTTTGGTCCTCCTGGCTGAAGTAAGTGTCAGCCACAACCTAATTCTACCCCTCTCTAGGCTGAGCCCTGCTGTGAGTTCTCAGGTACAGGACTGTGTCTGCACCTCCTCTCAGCTTTTCACCTTTCTAACCTCCCCCATTCACTCCCACTTGTCCACCTTTAGGTGTTTCAATGCACAGATCTCTCAGGCATTTTAGTACATTGAGAATGAAATCCTTTGTTGAGTTGTAGCTGTTCAAATTGTTGAAACTTCAAAGGGAAAGACCAAAGGGATCTCTCACAACATCATTCCTTTCATGTCACCTCATACTCATATTATAATTAATGACTACTCAAGGAGCCTTCCTATGTTTTAATGTCATGAATAGATAATTCACTCACACTTTCCTCAGTTTTATTTATAGCTTCACTTTTTTATGTTTTAAAACTTTGACCTATTGGGAACTTATCTTTTTGTTGTCATCCTCCTATTAGTAGTAGTTTCTATACCACTAATTGAATAATTCATTTGGTCTTTGAAAATTTGATATGTCACAATAACCATCAGCTTAATGCTTCTAGGTGCTTAGGGATATAGAAAAAAATTGTTTTTCTGTTTTATTGTCTCAATCCTTTATTCCCCTCAGTATCATACCACCTTCAGTATTTTCAATAAGAATAAAAGAATTTTCCTGGTTGGCTGCCTTGAAACACTTACTTATTTAATTATTTATTGTATTTTTTTCTGAAGTAAAAAGCAGGGAGGCAGACAGACAGACTCCTGCATGTGCCTGACCAGGATCTACCCAGCATGCCCACCAGGGGGTGATGTTCTGCCTGTCTGGGGCATTGCTCCATTGCAACCAGAGCCATTCTGACACTTGAGGCAGAGGCCATGGTGCCATCCTCAGTGCCTGTGGAAACTTTTGCTTCAATGGAGCCTTGGCTGTGGGAGGGGAAGAGACACACAGAGAAAGAGAGAGAGAGAGAGAGAGAGAGAGAGAGAGAAGAGGGAGTGGGATGGAGAAGCAGATGGGCATCTCTCCTGTGTGCCCTGGCTGGGAATCGAACCCAGGACTGCCAATACTTTACCACTGAGCCAACTAGCCAGGGCCCTTATTTCTTTATTTATTCAATTTGTTTTATAGGTATGACTCCCTAGAGGTGAGAGTTGGGTGAATACTTGACTTTTTCTATATAAGCTATCTTATTGAATTGCTTAATTTATTCCTAATCATAACACTTATATGGAAATATGAATTATCTAATACTGTAGATGAAAAAAGAAAACTTTAAAAGAGGTCAAACATATGGTGCAAAGTCACATAAATAACTAATGGCAGAGCTGAGAATCAAACCTATGTGTATCTGATTCTAAAACCAATACTTTCCCCACAACTATACATTTTTGACATCCTGTGTTAGATGAAGGAAACAACTTGACAAGGTCAAACACAGACAATGACAAGATTATTTCCCAGAATTAAGCATTACACTGAGAGCTGGACTTTAAGGTAGAATGCCAAATATTATAAGGGAGATATGTATAACAGGCATGGAATAATAAATCTCAAACAGAAGAAAGATTGGTGTATTTAGGTTGGTATATGAAATATGTAAAGGCACAAAGAAGAAATAAAAGGCTAAAAATGGAGTTTGGGTCAGATGGCAGAAAGTTTGATTACCTGGCTAGAGAGTTTGTGATATATTTATGGTCTCATTAGAAGAAAATTTTTCTTATTTTGCCATTGTATGTGCTTTTTTAATTTGATGAGGGGAAGAGTCAGAAAAATATTTCCCACAGAGCTATTTCACCCCACTGAATTCTCTGTTCTCATGAATAAATTTCATAAGAACATAACAAACCCCATTTATTTACATGTTGTCAAGGACTGTTATGTGCTACAATGGCTGAGATGAATAGCTCCGTACAGCCTGCAAAGCCTAAAACTCTGTCCTTCATTAAAAAAGCTTGACAACCCTTGCACTAGGGTGTATTCTCAAAACCTTAATATAGTTGACTTGCATAATCAGATCAATTTTGTTTATATGAACAAACTGCCAGGTAAGAACTTATTGATTCAACATTAATTTTTTGATTCTTCAACTCATGTCACCATCTAAAAATGCTTGAGGCAGGTTTATATTAAAATGTGCTCTTATTTGATTTTATTGTTATATGATGGTACCACTTAAGACTTTTTATATAAATAAAAGAAAGATTGAAACATAAATTGATCAGTGAAGTAATTTATAATGCCTAGATAAGTCACAAAATACCCTGAAAAACAGTCTATTAAAATTTACAGTAATATGAAAAATTTTACAAATAACTCAAAGGATATACCAAGAATAAAAAAAGCAAGAGTCTAATATAATTAGAAAATAATACTGCCTAAAATGTGCAAATTAAGTTATTCTTTAATAAGAGAAGGCTGACTGGACATTAATGATACTGGTTATTTACTTGGATTTTTATTATTAAAACACTGAGCCATTAGTTAATTAATTAAAATACATCTGTGAGCTGTGTTCCAGAGAACACATGCCCTATTCCAGAGAAATGTGTGCCTGCTGGGGACCAAAAAACCAACAGGGTTTTTGGAGTTTAGATTTTTGAGGGACAAAAGTGTAGGGAATTGGCTGTAAGCTAGATAGTCTGCCCAACCCCCCACCTCACTTGCCTGATTAGGTTGCAGAAGGCTGTTAAGCTGTGGTGCTGGATTGTTTACACTACTCCTCATGTTCCCCAGAAAGACTGGCGGCAAATTTCTTCTATCCTTTGTTTGGTGTAAAGTTAAGATATGCTAATTGCCTCACTTTGCCCTATAAATAAAGCAAGATGCAGTTTTTGGGCATGCTTTGTTCTTGCCAGCAGCAATTACAGGGCTCTCCCAATCCCATATTTTCTTAATTCCATGTATTTTCTTAATTCTGCACCATTCCCACTCAGGACCTGAAATTACTAGCTGCGCTGGTTTGCAGCATGTGCCCAGATATAAAAATATAGTTACTCTATTATACCATTTCACTACGGAAATACTGCTCTTTTTGTTAACACATCACTATTATATTTATTATTAACACATCATTATATTATTTTTAGATAAATACACACAAATAAAATGGATAGACTTCTCAAAAAGAAGCATGATATTGAAGAATTCGATTCTGGAAGTGAGCAAAAGTTAAGTGTAAATAAAATAAGACTTGAAGGCTGACAGGCAGAATTTAATTTATAGCATTTTCCATCACTTAACACTGAACAATATGACTGGATTAGAAATTCATTCATGGAAGTTTCAAGTGATTTTGGTTTAACATTAACAGAAGAAAAAGAACTGGCAGCTATATCCACTGATCGTGGATTATTGATTAAACATAACTGTCTCTTTAAGTCTTTTCGATTTCTGTAGAAGAAGAATATATGGCAATATCTAAAAAAGCTTTGAATATTTTACAACAATTTCCAGCATCCTATTTATGTGAATTAGGATTTTCTACCCTCAGCACAATTAAGAGTAAAAAGAGAGGAATTCTTTAATGTATTGACAAGGAAATGAGAGTTTGCCTTTCAAATATATGCCCAAACATTGAAGAAATCACTAGAACACATCAGGCTTATGTTTCTCATAAACACAAGAATGAAAAAACTTAACACATTCGTGCTGGGACCTGCTGAATTTACTAAATCTTACTAAGAGTGTATCTATATATATAAAAAGATAACTTTTTTGTTGTTTTTTTAATTTCTAACCCCTCTTTTTTATGAATTTTAAAAAGTATAACAAAAAGTGTAACATAAAAATGTTTTTTAATGTCAGAATAAATTTAATTTTGTTGTATTATTTTGTTTAATTACCATAAAAGCACTCTTGGACTTTATATATTTTTCTTTAATATTTGACTTAATTATTATAATATATTTCTCAGAAATTTGTATATAATGCACCTACAATTATTTATAGGATTTTAAATATGCTCACTTCAAAAAGTTTGAGAACCACTGCCTTAGAGCAAGGCTTCTCAACCATGTGCTATTGACATTTGGGGCTGACAGCTCTTGGTTGTGTGGCTAGCCTTTATATTGCAGGATATTTTCTAGCACCTTCAGCTTCTACCCACTAGATAGCAGTAGCAAAGCCCCTCTTTCTATTAGTGACAACCAAAAATGTCTCTAGCATTGCCATGTCTCCATGTCATTGCAGGGCAAATTGACCTGGCCAAGTTAAAAACGACTGCCCTAGCCAAAGATTGAGACAGAATATGTATACCTTATCATCTAGTTAGTAATTAAAACCATGCTTTAAATATGCAACCTATTGCTATTAGTTCTGGTATGTTTTCTTGAGAATTATATTTATTTATTATTTTTTATGGGAAAAAATATAAAGACTCAAATATTTATTCTTCAAATTAAACTATCTTTATCATTTGGCTCTGCCATTTACTAGCTGTATGACTTGATAAATTATATGATATCTAGGAGCTTCATGTTTCTTATAATGGGAATAGTTTATGTAAGGTGTTTAACACTATGCTGGTTATAGAATAAGTAATTAATAAGTTTTGGGTTATTATGGATGATTATATAAAATAGCATCATGATTTAAAATAATTTTTCCTTCCCTTTGGAGAAATTTTATATTTACATCCTATGGATTTTCTGTATGACTTGCTCAGGCCAATAAATTGTGAGTGAAAGTGGCCACTTTCAAGAAGCTTTAAGAACTATTGTATGATTCTATGCTCTTCCCCTGATTCTCTCTTGAAACCAGCAATATTTCAGATGGGGCTATTCCTTTATCCTAGGTCTCAGAATGATATAAGGAGCAGAGCCACAGCCAACCTGTGGTAGATGTATAACTTGAGCCAGAAATAAAGTTTGGTTGTCCAAAATGAATGAGTGCTTTTTTTTTTTGGTTTTGTTTTTAATTACAGTCTAACTTAGCCTGAGCTAATTGATAAATAACTTACCAAATATTTCTTGATCACAACACATGCAAGACATTCTGGTATGGATAAAAAGACCAGCAAAACTTTCCATTGCTGTTTTAAAATATAGACAGTGATAGAAAATGAATCTATAGTAGACTCATTTCTTCATTATTTAAAATCTTCCTATTTGGGATTCATGAGGTATCATGGTCATTTTTTTCATTGGGTTAAATAAAATAAATTTATTCGATTGAAAATAATGCCATCTTTTATGGATTTCCTGAAAGCTGTTTCTTGCTACAGAACACATTCCTACCTGATAAATTTGGATACTCAGTTTTGTCCAACAATAATGTATCCATCATCACCATCTTCATAATTATTATTGTTATACATCAAGTGGTTCTGCTCTCATAACTACAAGATATAGTCTCACCAATCATAACTGTGACAACTGCTAAGAGATACATGTATAGTCAGTCACACTGTCTAATTTTGTAGGCATGAGCCACATGTAAATATAAATGTAAATTAAGTTAAAATTAATAAAATTTAAAATTTAGTTTCTTTGTATCAGTAGGCACATTTCAAGTGCTCAAAGCTACATTTGCCAAGCAGCTATCATATTGCACTCTGCTGGAGATACAGAATGTTTCCATCAGGACAGTGCTGCTCCATAGTCAAGACATGCAAGAGGGAAACACTTCTACCAAACTGCATAATGCCCGGCAGTGTCTAACTCAGGGAAAAGCCACATTCTGGAGTTCTTTTAAAAGACTAGTAGTTTACCGATCTCTTTTTGTTGTAACCCACATATTTTATCTCTTCACTGACAAATTTTATACTTAGGATGGGAACAATACTGAACAAATTAAAAATAGTGACTCTAAATTTGTCTAAAACTCAATGGAGTCACCTACAAACTTTGATCCTCTATTGCTACTACAAAATTCAAGTAAAGATATAAAATAAACAAGGCAGCAGCCTCTCAGAGATTTATTGCCACTTTCTGTGCCAACCATTCTATAAAATATTAATGAGGACATTTACGGTAATAAATGTTAATACATTCTCTTGAACATGTGAACACTGTCAGATGATTCTTTATGGTGACATTCAGTAGTGGAAAGATTTTATTAAAACAATATATTTATTTTTAGGAAGCTAAAAATAATACTTAAGTTGATATCTGCAGGTTTTAATAGTTTCCTACTGATTTTTTTAATTAGAGAAAGCTAATAGTTTACACCAGAAAGTGTTTGAAACCAGGTACCAAAGTACTAGGTCCATGAAGTACTTATGTCTTGCTGTCTCTTCTCCATGATAACATTGCTAGGATCAGGAAAGACTAAAAAACATTTTGTAGGCCTTCCGTATAAGACTGAGAGATATACTAATCCATGCTAGTTAATTTAGTGAATATGATTTAAAATATGGCATTACTCAATATGTGATATTAAGAGACAGATCAAGAAAGTCTCTGATATACTAAAACCAACTAATCTGCATACATACAAAAACATATCCTCATGTGAGAAATAACTGAATGGATACTTTCTTTTTCTACCCCTTGATGTAACAACTATGGTCTATATAATCTATGTGATATTTCTTGGACCACTCAAAAAGTGAAAGCATAATTTTGAAATTGATTTTTTCACCAATCTGTAAATTATGAGACTATTGATAAGTGTGTGATTTAACTATTGTGATCTTTGCAAACACTAAATGAATTTGCCTCCTACAAGGTTTAATAACTTTGTTTGCTATTTCTTTTTAGGGTTATTATAATGTAAAGTTACCTTTTTCTGGAAATTAGGTAGTAGAGTAGAGAGAAATGCTCTCTGGCAATCCAGAGTAAGATTCACAATTCTAAACCAATGATTCCCATAAAGTTGTGAAGGAATGCCAAGAATATTATTTTAAGACCTCAGCTTGTATGGCACAATTCATTTATTCAGCAAATATTTATGGAGTACCTTTCTCAGGCAAGTCTTTGTACTGCATACTTTGAGGGACAAAAGAAGAGTTAAAAATGAAACAACAAAACAATTCAACCATTCGTTTGTAGTCCCTCGTGGAGACACTTTATTCTGGCAGCATACTGGTATCTGCCAGGAAGCTGTATGGCCTGAATGTTTGTGTTCCTCCAAAATTCAAGTTGAAGCTTTATCTCCCAATGTGATGGTGTTTGGAGCCAGGGTCTTTGGGAGGCAACAAGGGTTAGATGAGGTCATTACAGCAGAGCCCTTAAGGTGGGTGCCCTTATAAAAGGAGACACCTGAGAGCTTGCTGTTTCTTCACCCCTCCCCACTCCTTATGTGGGAATGCAGAGAAGAGGTCACATGAACACAAAGTAAGATGGTGGACATCCATGAGCAAAGAGAAGAGGCCTCAGGATGAAATCTACCTTGCTGAAACCTTTCTCTTGGTCTTTCCCATCTCCAGATTGGTAAGAAGGTAAATTTATGTTATTTAAGCCACCTACTCTCTGGTGTTTTGCTGTAGTAGCCTATGACTAATCCAGAAGCTAAAAGAAATTTAAAAAGCCAGACAAAGAAAAATCTCAAATCCAATTCTGCTTCCAGGTATTCTTATTTAGTTGGACTGGTCCTCAGGGTATTATGTTTTAGAAGTTCTTCAGGTAAATTTATTGAACAGCCAGGTTTGGAAAGTACTGTCTTTGGGAAGGGATCTCAATGTTTTTCATTTTGTTTTGTTTTGTTTTCACCCATGAAGTCCTGGGAGTTATAGCCCTCCCAAAAGATGCTTCTTTCAGTAAAGTTACTCTGCATAAGGAGAGGGGTGGACACAACTTAAGATGCTTTAAAGAAGCTAGCTAGACTGATGTTTTCTTTCTGCTGTCCTCTCATTGAGGATCGTTGTATAATATAAAGAGCTATGAGGGCAGAGAATAAAGATGTTATTTTCACAATGTAACACTGGTGGCCGAGGCCAGGCAAGTCCACACTGGACTCAGGCAGACAGTAAAGGAACTGCAGAGCTGGAAAGGGTTGGGTCATTACTATTTAATAAAGTCTCACAATGGTGGACAAGCACATAGACAGGGAAAACCTCCTTTCAGGCAAACAAACATCAAAAACAACCTCTAACAGTGGTGGGCAGGCAATCCACAATCTGTAATCCACTCTGGGCGCAGGCACCCACAGCCTTACATAAAGCATACACACATGGCGCTGCCATGTGCTCACGCACTAATCAAGCAAAGTGCTTGTAACCAGTAAACCAGAGAGCAAGCCTAACACAACTGTTTTCTCAACACATGACAGGCAGGCTTTTTGAGACAAAAATTGTTACTTTGATGCTCAGCTGATAAATATTGGCCTTGTATTTAGTGGGAAGCAAGTCTACTTTATTCTGCATGAACTCTTTTTATTTCTCCAACATTCTAAGGTCAGAACTAGAATCTTTGGGAGATTTGTAGAAAAGCTATGTTGAAAACATAGAACTCTCAGAAAGTGCACTTTCTCAGCAGGAACAATACTTTCTTTTTTGGGAAGTCCTGCAAATCTTTGCAAAACATTGTAAGGAGAATGGGAGGTCTTAGCATGCAGGTGCTGCTTAAACAGGAATTGGGGATTACTTGTATGACTAGATCTTTTTAGTCATAGCATTGTAAAATTCTGGACATACAGTCATTTATATTTTGTCATTTATATTTTGTGTGAATTTTTAAGCTCATATGCCCATATAGATGATAATAACAACTTGGATATTAAAGTCTAAGTGGCCATTTAGCAAGCTTCAATGTCTGAAGTTAGTGGAGAAGTTTCTTAATTTGCTCACTTGAGTCTAAGAGTAGGAACAAGGGAAGAGAATGGTTAAGTGATGAGAGTGACCAAAGCACTCTGATTTTTAACATGGTGCAGAGGGTCTAATATTCAGTGGTAAATGGTAGGTAAACTGGAGCTTTGGTTAAAATGTAAAGCTTCCCCCATCTCCTTCCAGAGTCTTCAGTCAGGTCCATGCATGTTTCCCAGTGTTTTTGGTCAATCTATGGAAACAAACTGGATCCCATATTTAGGTTAAGGCCAAATTGCAACTATAGGATATAAAGTGAAATTCAGAAATTTAGAAAACACTAAAATAAAATAAAATAAAATACAGAACTAAGCCCTTGTAAATATACAGGAAATTGGGATAAGAATTTCTTCTTAGGCCCTGGCCGGTTGGCTCAGCGGTAGAGCGTCGGCCTAGCGTGCGGAGGACCCGGGTTCGATTCCCAGCCAGGGCACACAGGAAAAGCGCCCATTTGCTTCTCCACCCCTCCGCCGCGCTTTCCTCTCTGTCTCTCTCTTCCCCTCCCGCAGCCAAGGCTCCATTGGAGCAAAGATGGCCCGGGCGCTGGGGATGGCTCTGTGGCCTCTGCCCCAGGCGCTAGAGTGGCTCTGGTCACAACATGGCAATGCCCAGGATGGGCAGAGCATCGCCCCTGGTGGGCGTGCCAGGTGGATCCCGGTCGGGCGCATGCGGGAGTCTGTCTGACTGTCTCTCCCTGTTTCCAGCTTCAGAAAAAATGAAAAAAAAAAAAAAAAAAGAATTTCTTCTTAGGATAGAGAATGGAATTTTAAGATTGTTTTATCTAGATTATATGAGTCAGGTGAGTAAAAGTAATACTGTTTTCTGAGGAACACTCTAATGGGGAAAAATATGCTTTCTAAAAAAATGAAGTCTCATTTTTAAAGAACTTGTCCTGCTATTATTGAACAAAGTAAAATGATCCCATTTCCCATATGAATGCAGGTCTCATTTCAGTATTTCAGAAACAAATACTTAATAAAACTCCATGTGAAATTTTAGGAATTCAATTATTCAAGAGACTTTATGAACCTGCGTAAAACCTTTACATTGTAGAATTAGTAAATTGTGTCCCGTAGGGTTATAAGATGAAGAATGCTCTCTGTCAAACCTTTCTCTCTCCCTTAGGTACAAGCAATCAACACAAAAGTTTTTACAGGTTACAAACTTTAAAGCAGTGGGTGTCAGTATGTGGCGGTGGTGCATGGGTCACCTTCAGCAACATCACCTTAATCTTGTTGGGAATGCTAATCACTTATCCACATAGACCCAGGGAACCAGAGGCTCTGGGGTGGGTTTAGTAGTCTGAGCTTAAACAAGCTCTGCAGGTGATTTGCTTGCAGGCTCTGATATGAGAAATATTCATTTAAAATAACATCAGCTCTGGGAAAGTGCAGGCATTGCTATAGAAACAAATTGCTAACACCTATAAATAATAGGAGTGATGATAATAAGTTTGCAAAACTCCTTGTGACAAGCACTGGGCTTTATAAACGTTAATGAGGGACATTCTAGCTGCCACTGATTAAGAGTACAATTTCTAGAGAATGATTGTTTAGGTTGAATTCTTGCCCTTAAAATTTAAGAGTGCTATGGCTGAAAGTAAATTTCTTAAATTCTTTGTGCTTTGATTTCTTCATCTGAAAAATACCTAACTCAAAGAGTCATGGGACCTGACAGGAGGTGGTGTAGTAGATAGAGCATGGGACTAGGACGTGGAAAACCCAGGTTCAAAACCCCGAGGATACCAGCTTGAGTGCAGGCTTATCTGGTTTGAGCAAGGCTCACCAGCTTGAGCCCAAAGTTGCTGGCTTGAGCAAGGGGTCACTTGCTCTGTTGCAGCTCCCCCCCCATCAAGGCACATATGAGAAAGCAATCAATGAACAACTAAGGAAACTAAGAAGCCACAACGAGAATTAGAAAGTAAACATAAGAGGGGGAAACATGGTGATGGAATAGGCAGAAGTACCAACTTCCACCTCCCAGAACCAAAGTGGATTACAACTTAATTTTAAGAACCATCATCTGGAAAAACCAAGTTTGCACTAAACTAAGAAGACTCTTTAACCAAGGAACACCGAAGAAGCCACACAGAGACTGGTAGGAAAAGCAGAAACGTGGAGAGGGCTGCCCAGCTCCCAGGAGTGAATGGCAGCCCAGAGAGACTCGTGTGGCAGGATGTGAGTTTAGCCAAGAAGGGACGGCCCTGGGCCCTAGGAACAAAGCCCCAGCCTGCAGCCCCAGAGCATAGAAGAAACGTATTGACAGTATAGAGATGCGAAACAAGTCAGGATACTGTTTGTGAGAGACAGATTTCTCAGACCCAGGAATTTCTGGGCCCTAGGAACAAAGCCCCAGCCTGCAGCCCCAGAGTGTAGAAGAAACATATGGACAGTATATAGATGTGAAACAAGTCAGGATACTGTTTGTGAGAGACAGATTTCTCAGACCCTTTCTTCTTAAAGGGACCGCACAAAAAACCTCTCTCACCACCTCTCACCCGGGGTTCCAGGGGATGGGAGAGAGGGGAGGACCAGAGTAGCAGGAAATGAGTGTAATCTAGGAGGCACAGGGAGAAACACTTTGAGGGACAGCCACCCTAACCTCTGGCTAAGTCACTCCCCAAATCTGAAGTGACTATTTCCCCTGGAACCAGCAATACCAGCAAAGGGAAGAAGGACACCAGCCAAACAAGCTCTTCTGTGGCACTCAGAGCAGTCACTTAGAAGGAGGGAGCCTTAAGGAATACAATATTAAGTGCGAGAGTCTGAGGTGCTATGCCCCCAAATACACTGAAGAGTGGGTGGTGGCGGGATGCAGAAGCGGGGTCCCATCAGCAGGGGCAGAAGCAAGGCCAGCCATGATTGAGGCCCAGCATGAACTCAATTTTTCCCGATGGGAACAGAAGGGGCGCATGGAAGTGGTCCAGCAGGCTGCAGGCCCGCCTGCAATCCCGCCCACAGGGGAAAGGCAAAAGCTTGGGATCTGCAGAGATACAGAGCTGAGCACAGGCACACAGCCCTGCCCAGCCCACAGAGTCAGGGCTTACAGCCTGACCCGTGAGCACAACTCTGCCTGTGGGGGCAGGGCAAAAGCTTGGGAACAGGTGGAGACCCACAGCTGAGCACAGGCATGCAGCCCTGCCCAGCCAGTGGAGCCTGGGCTTGCAGCCCTACACACAACTGCAACTCTGCCTGCGGGGTGGGGCAAAAGCCCTGGAATAGGCAGAGACCTGCGGCTGAGCAAAGGTGCTCACCCCTGCCCATGGTGCTGAGTCTTGTGGCCCCAGGCATGGCATGCAGCCCGTCCCACAGTGGTGGGGCAAAGACCAAGGCTTATAGACCCAGGCACGTGAACACAGCCCCTCCTGTGGAGGAAAGGCGAAAACTGCAGCAACAGTGGCAGCCAGCTGGCACCAGCAGAACCCATACCCAAACACCTGAGGCAGAGGCAGAGGTGGTGGTGGGCCTGCATACAGACCACACCTAGGGAACACAGAGGCCACACCCATTGGACTCCAGTGGCCACAACCTTCCTATACACAGACCAAATGGGAAGGCAGAGAAATGCAACCAATTGAATCAAGAGAAATCCCCCAAAAAGGACTTGAATGAGTCAGATATAACCAAATTACCAGATGCAGAGTTTAAAATAATGAATGTTACTATGCTCAAAGATCTTAGAACAACAATAGATGATTATAACAAACAACTAAATAAAGAGATAAAAAGTATAAAAAGGACATTGAAATAATAAAAAATAATCAGTCATAAATGACAAACACAATATCAAAAATGAAGACCATAATGGAAGGAATTAAAAGTAGGATGGATAAAGCTGAGGATCAAATCAGCAAGTTAGAGGACAAGATAAACAAAGGCACAGAAGCAGAGCAGCAAAAAGAAAAGAGACTCAAAAAGTCTGAGGAAACTCTAAGAGAGTTCTGTGAAAACATAAAGAGAAATAACATCCTCATCATAGGGATTCCTGAAGAAGAAGAGAAAGAACAAGGGATAGAGACTTTGTTCAATCAAATCGTAGCAAAAACTTTCCTAAATTGATGCAGAAAAAAGTCACACAAGTTCAAGAAGAGAAACCCAAAGAAATCTACACTAAGACACATCATAATTAAAATACCAAAGCTAAGTGATAAAGAGAAAATATTCAAAGCTGCTAGAGAAAAAAAGGTTATCCCCTACAAAGGAGCCCCCATAAGGATGACATCCCACTTCTCAACAGAAATACTTGAGGCCATAAGGGAATGGCAAAAAATATTCAAATTAATGCAGAACAAGAGCGTACAACCAAGACTTCTTTATCCAGCAAGTCTATCATTTAAAATTGAAGGAGAAATAAAAAGCTTCCCAGACAAAAAAAAAAAAAAAAAAACCTCAAGGAATTCATTACAACCAAACCAATGCTACAAGAAATGTTAAGGGGCCTGTGGTAAATAGATCAAAGGGAGAAAAGAATATAGCAAAAGAGGAATACAGCTTTAAAGAATAAAATGGCAATAAACAACTACATATCAATAATAACCTTAAATGTAAATGGATTAAATGATCCAATCAAAAGACATAGAGTAGCTGTGTGGATAAGAAAATAGGACTCATACATATGCTGTCTACAAGAGACACACCTTAGAGTGAAGTCAGAGAAATGGCGCCGTGAAGAGTGCTCCCAATACCTCTCCCTGAAACTTCAACAAATTCAACAACTAGAGACAGAAAAACAATCTCAGGAGCATCTGAAATACACATACATTAAACAAAGGTACAATTGGGTGAAAAGGTGGCTGAATATATAATCCACTGTGAAGGAAATAAGACAGAGAAAAGAGTATTCCACTTTTCTCACTGACCTGAGCAAGGGCTGCTTTCACTTGGAACTGAGAGGAAGGGAGGACTGGGGTGCGGAAAAAGCAGAGACGTTTAAACTGAAGAGAGAGTGTGCCCGTGGCTCAGCCCACACAGAGCTAACGACAGCAGCAGACCCCAGCAGAGGTGGGTGGGCAGTTGCCTTGTTTACTCCCAGTATCCCAGCCGGCGACTACAGGCAGTGTGCAAGTGGATCCACCTGGCGCTTCAGGTGTGGGTGGCCACATTTCTGGACAGAGGGGCGGGGTCAGAGACTGTCAGTAGTGGCCCTCTGTGTGGGCTGTGAACAGAGTTCCTGAATAATCACAGCTTCCCAAAGAACAGCACACGGAAGGAGCATGAAAGCCAGCTTTCCTACACCCGGACCTGTCCGGGTGCGGCACCTCTGCCAGCCATACAGGCTAACAAAGCACACTCTTGAGGAAGAGAACTGTGGAAGTGGTGGGGGGAAGGGCATGGAGGCAGCTTACAGACAGACTATTAAGAGCAGACCTGCAGAGTGCTGAGGCATACTAGACATGCCCGGAGGCTCATAGAAAGAAACCTGAAAGACAGCCGGCTCCCAACCCTGCCTGAATACACTGGCGACTCTGGCTGGCAAAGCCTTACCCAGAACCCTGCGTTGAGTGAGGATAGAAGGGGGATTTGGCAGCTCTTAGAGCCTCTTGGTCTCCAGGCAGTGGCTGGGGCAACTTCACAGCTGGGTTACCAGGCTGCTGGTACAGGAAGGAGAGATTTGGGGAGAGGCTCTGGGAAAATGGACTCTCCCATTGTTGGAGCCTGAAAACGCTAACAAGCCCCACCTACCAATGGCACTAAGGCCTAGTTTGTGTCATCACCATAGTGACACAACAGCAAATCTCTGCCTAAGAGTGCCAGAGGGGCAGAACCTGGGGTATAGTGCCACCAGCCAAAAAGAGAGAAAAGAAAGAAAAAGGAAGAAGATAACTTCTCAAAACCAGGGAAAATCCAGTCTTTATAATTTTTTTCTTATATTTTTTCTTTTTCTTTTCCTTCCACCTTGGTCATTTTATCCTTTTTCTGTTTTATTCTTTTCTTTTCATTTTGAACTTTATTACCCATAGGTATTACATTTTCCATTCCTTTTTTTTTTATGAGTATTACATTCCAAAAAACGTAACTCAATTTTTCTCTCTCTCTCTCTCTCTTTTTGTTTCTTCTTTTCTCTTTTACTTTTTCTCTCATTCAAATTTCACCCACAAACATATTAGTTTATTCTGGACTCAAATTTTTACCTTGTGGCATTTTGTGTGTTTTTTATTTAGCTCTTTAGCATTTCCTCCAACTCCGGCTCTCAGCATTCTATAGTTTTTATGCCACTTAATACAATAGAATTTTTATTTTTTACTGTATTTTTTCACTTTTTATTTTCTCTTACACTACATATATCTCTCATTTGACCATCATTTACAAACAAATTATTTTATTCTTGATACAATTTTTTTCCTTGTGGCATTTTGTGGGTTCTTGCCTGTTTTTTGCATTTTTGTCATTTCCCTCCAACTCAGGCCATCCGTTCTATGTATTTTTGTTCCACGTAACACAATAGAATTTTCATTTTTTCACTACATTTTCTCAAAAAAATTTTTTGAGAAACTCTTATTAGTGTTATTAACAATACCACTCTCACCTGACCAGGCAGTGGCACAGTGGATAAAGCATCAGACTAGTAAGCGGAGGACCCAGGTTCAAGACCCTGAAGTTGCCAGCTGGAGTGTAGGCTCATCTGGCTTGAGCAAAAAGCTCACCAGCTTGGACCCAAGGTCGCTGACTCCATCAGAAAGAGCAACATAAGAATAATGGGTATATCAGAAGGAGAAGAGAAAGAAAATGGAAAGGAGAACATGTTCAAACAAATAATAGATGAGAACTTCTCATACCTATGGAAAAAACTAAACCATCAAATTCAAGAAGCAAACAGAACACTGAGTTATCTTAACTCTAACAAACCTACTCCAAGGTACATCATAATGAAATTGGCACAAACCAATGACAAAGAAAAAATTCTCAAGGCATCCAAAGAAAAGAAGAATAAAACATATAAAAAAAAAAGGCCCATTAGATTATCAACAAATTCCTCAGCAGAAACTCTATAAACTAGAATAGAGTGGACCCCAATATTTAAAGTTCTGAAAGAGAGGCACTTCCAGCCAAGAATAATATACCAATCAAAGTTATCCTTCAAATATGAAGGAGAAATAAAAACATTCACAGATACAGAAAAGATGAGGAAATTTATCACCAGAAATCCCTCATTTCAGGAAATACTAAAGGGGGTTTTTCGACCAGGCACAAAGAACAAAAAAATCCCAAAACTACAAGTAAAAGCTCCATCAAGATCACAATAAAAACCAGATTAATCTGTGACAACAAAAACAAAAATGGGGAGAGGACAAAGATTAACAAGGTAGAAAGGAAGATGCAATTTAGAAACACTCATGAGATAATGTACTACAATGAACATGATATGTATCCTTTCCATTACTTAATGGTAACCACCCCTGAAAAAACCACCACAGAAGCACATGGCTTGAAAAAAGAAGTAACAGAGAAAAGAAGTATGAATTACAACCAAACAAAAACAAATGATAGAAAAATAAATGAGAAGAACCAAACAAGATACAAAACTATCAGAAAGTAATATATAAAAATGGCAATAGGAAACCCTCAAATGTCAATAATTATACTAAATGTAAATGGATTGAACTCACCAATAAAAAGACACAGAGTAGCAGAATTGATTAAAAAAGAAAATCCAACTGTATGCTGGCTAAAAGAAACACATCTAAGCTACAAGGATAAAAACAAATTCAAAGTGTAAGGTTGGAAAACAATACTCCAAGCAAATAACATCCAAAAAAAAGGAGGTGTAGCAATACTCATATCTAACAATGCTGACTACAAGACAGCAAAAGTAATCAGAAACAAAAACAGTCATTTCATAATGATTAAGAAGACATTGAATCAAGAATACATAACACTTCTTAATATACAGTGTGTCCATAAAGTCATGGTGCACTTTTGTCCGGTCACAAAAAGCAACAAAAGATGATAGAAATGTGAAATCTGTACCAAATAAAAGGAAAACCCTCCCAGTTTCTGTAGGATGATGTGGCAGCATGTGCACATGCACATATGATAACGTAACACCGTGTATACAGCGGAGCAGCCCACAGCCATGCCAGTCGAGATGTGGACAGTGCAGAGGAAAGTTCAGTGTGTTCTGTGGCTCGTTAAATTTGAATCTGTGACCAAAGTGCAACGTGAATATCGGCGTGTTTATAACGGAGCGCCACCACATAGGAATGACATTACTCAGTGGGATAAGCAGTTGAAGGAAACCGGCATTTTGGTGGAGAAACCTTGTTCTGGTAAGCCATCAGTCAGTGATGAGTCTGTAGAGGCTATACGGGATAGCTACTTAAGAAGCCCTAAAAAATCTGTGCATGAGCCCACATCAAACTGCACTAAATAGGTATGAAACTGGGAGAGATTTCCTTTTATTTGGTGCAGATTTTACATTTCTATCTTTTGTTGCTTTCCGGTGACCAGTCAAAAGTGTGCCATGACTTTACAAACACACTGTATATGTACCAAACCAAGGAGCACCAAAATATATAATACAGCTACTGACTGACCTAAAAACAAAAACTGACAAAAATACAATCATACTTGGAGACATCAATGCACCACTGATGGCTCTAGATTGTTCATCCAAACACAAAATCAATAAATAAATATTGGCCTTAAATGAAACACTAGAACAATTGGATATGATAGACATCTACAATATATTTCAACCCCAAGTTCCAGAGTATAAAATTTTCTTAAGTGTACATGGAACATTCTCAAGAATTAACCATATGTTAGGCCACAAAAATAACATCAACAAATTCAGAAAGATTGAAATTATACCAAGCATATTTTCTGATTATAAAGCTTTGAAACTAGAATTCAACTGCAAAAAAGAGGTAAACAAACCCACAAAAATGTGGAAACTAAACAACATACTTTAAAAAATGAGTGGGACAAAAATGTGCAGAGATCAAAAGATACATACAGACAAACGAAAATTACAATGCAACATATAGAATCTCTTGGTTGCAGCAAAAGCAGTAATATGTGGGAAGTTCATATCACTAAAGGCCTGTATGAACAAACAAGAGAGAGCCCAAGTAAACCACTTAACTTCACATCTTAAGGAAGTAGAAAAAGATGAACAAAGACAACCCAAAACCAGCAGAAGAAGGGAAATAATAAAAATCAGAGCAGAAATAAATGAAATACAGAACAGAAAATCTATAGAAAAAAGTAATAAAACAAGGAGCTGGCTCTTTGAAAAGATCAACAAAATTGACAAACTTGTGGCAAAACTCACCAAAAAAAAAGAAAAAAGAAAAAAAGACTCATATAAACAAAATCTAACATGAAAGAGGAGAAATCACCACAGATATCATAGATATATAAAGAAATATTATAGAATACTATGAAAAACTATATGCCACCAAATTTAATATAGAAGAAATGGATAAATTCCTAGAACAATACAATCTTTCTAGGCTAAGTCACAAAAAAGCAGAAAGCCTAAACAGACCCATAAGCAGGGAGGAAATAGAAACAACTATTAAAAACCTCCCCAAAAATAAAAGTCCAGGGCCAGACAGCTATACTAGTGAATTTTATCAAACATTCAAAGAAGACTTTGTTCCTATTCTACTCAAAGTCTTCCAAGAAACTGAAGAAGAAAAATACTGCCAAACACATTTATGAGGTCATAAGCCATAACCCTCATACCAAAACCTGTCAAGGACAATAGAAATAAAAAAAACTATGCACCAATATCTCTAATGAATACAGATGATAAAACACAAAACAAAATATTAGCAAATTGAATACAACAACACATCAAAAAATACTTCATTGTGATCAAGTGGGATTTATCCCAAAATCTCAAGGATGGTTCAACATACAAAAAACGGAAAACATAATACACCATATCAAAAAAAAACACAAAGAAAAAAAAACCATATGATCTTATGAATAGATGCAGAAAAGGCATTTGATAAAATACATCATTTTATTTTTAAAACACTTAACAAAATGGGTATAGATGGAAAATATCTCAACATAATAAAGACCATCTAAAATAAACCATCAGCTAATATCACATTAAATGGCATAAGACTGAGGACTTTTCCCCTAAAATCAGTAACAAGACAAGGTTGTCCACTCTTCCCACATTTATTAAACATAGTGCAGGAAGTTCTAACCAGAGCAATCAAACAAAAGAAAGAAATAAAAGGCATTCGTATTGGGAAAGAAGAAGTAAAGGTTTCACTTATTGAAGATGATATAATCCTATATATTTATAACCCCAAAGACGCCATAAAAAGACTACTAGAAACAATAAACCAATACAGTAAGGTTGCAGGATACAAAATTAATAAAAAGACTACTAGAAACAATAAACCAATACAGTAAGGTTGCAGGATACAAAATTAATATACAAAACTTCATTGCCTTCCTATATGCTAACAATGAAACATCATAAAATGAGATTAAAAAAAAACAAAACAATCCCCTTAATGGTTGCAACAACAACAACAACAAAAATACATAGAAATAAACATAACAAAGAATATAAAGAACCTATATAATAAAAACTACAAAGCATTGTTAAGGAAAATCAAAAAAGATATAATGAAAGGAAAAATACTCCTTGTTCTTGGATAGAAAGAATAAATATAGTTAAAATGACTATATTACCCAAAGCAATATACAGATTTAATGCAATTCCCATCAAAATTCCAATGGCATTTTTTAAAGAAATGGAACAAAAATCATCAGGTTTATTTGAAACAATAAAAAACCCCAAATAGCCAGAGCAATCCTATGGAAAAAGAACGAACCTGGGGGCATTACAATATCTGACTTCAAATTATATTATAAAGCCACAATAATCAAAACAGCATGGTATTGGCAGAAAAATAGACACTCAGACCAGTATAACAGAACAGAAAGCCCAGAAATAAAACCACATGTATATGGTCAAATAATTTTTGATAAAGGGGCCAACAATACACAATGAAGAAAAGAAAGGCTCTTCAACAAATGGTGCTGGGAAAACTGGAAAGCCACATGCAAAAGAATGAAACTCGACTACAGCTTGTCCCCTTGTACTAAAATTAATTCAAAATGGATCAAAGACCTAAATGTAAGACCTGAAACAATAACTTACATAGAAGAAAACATAGGTACTAAACTCATGGACCTTGGTTAGATAGAGCACTTTATGAATTTGACTCTAAAGGCAAGGGAAGTGAAGGCAAAGATAAATGAATGGGACTACATCAGACTAAGAAGCTTTTGCACAACTAAAGAAACTGACAACAAAACAAACAGACAATCAAACTGACAGCCAACTAAATGGGAGATGATATTTTCAAACAATAGCACAGATAAGGGCCTAATATACAAAGAACTCATAAAACTCAACAACAAACAAGCAAACAGTCCAATAAAAAAATGGGAAGAGGACATGAACAGACACTTCTCCTAGGAAGAAATACAAATGGCCAACAGATATATGAAAAGATGCTCATCTTCATTAGCTATTAGAGAAATGCAAATGAAAACTACAATGAGATATCACCTCACACCTGTTACATTAGCTATTATCAACAAGACAGGTACTAACAAGTGTTGGATAGGCTGTGGAGAAAAAGGAACCCTCATCCAGTGTTGTTGGGAATGTAAAGTAGTACAACCATTCTGGAAGAAAGTATGGTGGTTCCTCAAAAAATTAAAAATACAACTGCCATATGACCCAGCAATCCCTCAACTGGGAATATACCCCCATAACTCAAAGACACATGCAGCCCCATGTTCATTGCAGCATTGTTCACAGTGGCCAAGACATGGAAACAACCAAAAAGCCCTTCAATAGATGATTGGATAAAGAACATATAGTACATATATACTATGGAATACTACTCAGCCATAAAAAATGATGACATCAAATCATTTACAACAACATGGATGGACCTTGATAACATTATACTGAGTGAAATAAGTAAATCAGAAAAAACTAAGAACTATATTATTCCATACATAGGTGGGATATAAAAATGAGACTCAGGGACATGGACAAGAGTGTGGTGGTTACAGGGGATGGAAGGAAAGGAGGGTGTGGGGGAGAGAAGGGGCACAAAGAAAACCAAGTAGAAGGTGACATGACACAAGAGTATTGTCATATACAAGAGTATATGACTTTGGGTGATGAATATGCAACATAATCAAATGTCAAAATAACCTAGAGATGTTTTCTTTGAACCTATGTACCCTGATTGATCAATGTCACCCCATTAAAATTAATAAAAAAAAAGTGAGACACACCTTAAAACAGAAGATGCACATTGACTGAAGGTAAAAGGATGGAAAAAAAATATTTCATGCAAATAGAAATGAAAAAAAAGCTGGGGTAGCAATACTTATATCAGACAAAATAGACTTTAAAACAAAAGCTATAGTAAGAGATAAAGTAGGTCACTACATAATGATAAGGGAGCGATCCAACAGGAAGATATAACCATAATAAATATCTATTCAACTGACATAGGAGCACCTAAATATATAAAGCAGACTTTGATGGAAAAAAGAGGGCAAGATCAACAGCAAACAATAATAACAGGGGATTTCAATACCCCACTAACATCACTAGATAGATCCTCAAGAAAGAAAATTAACAAAAATACAGCAGACTTAAAGGACATACTAGAACAACTCAACTTAGTAGATATCTTCAGAACCTTTCACCCTAAAGCAGCAGAATATATATACATACTTTTCAAGTGCTCATGGTACATTCTCTAGAATAGTCCACATGTTAGGGCACAAAAGCAGTCTCAACAAATTTAAGAAGACTGAAATCATATCAAGCATCTTCTCTGACCACAATGGCATGAAACTAGAAATCAAAAACAACAACAAAAAAAAAACACTGAAAAATACTCAAACACTTGGAAACTAAATAGTATGTTATTAAATAATGAATGGGTTAACGATGAGATCAAAGAAGAAATAAATTCCTAAAAACTAATGATAATGAGCACACAACAACTCAAAATTTATGGGACACAGCAAAGGCAGTACTGAGAGAGAAGTTCATAGCATTACAGGCATACCTTAAGAAGCTAGGAAAAGCTCAAATAAAAAACTTGACTTTGCATCTAAAAGAACTAGAAAAGGAACAGCAAGTAAAGCCCAGAGGCAGTAGAACGAAGTAAATAATAAAGATTAGAGTGGAAATAAATGACATAGAGGCTAAAGAAACAATACAGAGGATCAATGAATCTAGGAGCTGATTCTTTTAAAAGTTAAACAAGATCAATGAATCTTAACCAGAGTCACCCAGAAAAAAAAAGAGAGGACTCAAATAAATAAAATTACAAACGAGAGCAGAGAAATAACAACTGACACAACAGACATACAAAGGATTGTAAGAAAATACTGTGAAGAACTGTATGCCAAAAAATTAGACAACCGAGATAAAATGGACAACTTCCTTGGAACATATAATATTTTAAATATCAATCTGGAAGAATCAGAAAACCTAAACAGACCATACAATGAATGAGATCGAAACAGTTATCAAAAAACTCCCAACAAACAAAAGCCTGGGGACTGATGATTTCACAAGTGAATTCTACCCAATATTCAAAGAAGAACTAACTCCTATCCTTCTCAAGCTATTTCAAAACATTCAAGAAGGAAGATTTCCAAGATCCTTTTATGAGATGAGGATAATTCTCATTCCAAAACTAAGCAAGACAATAAAAAAAAGAAAATTATAAGCCAATATTCCTTATAAATTTAGATGCTAAAATCCTCAACAAAATATTAGCCAACCGGGTCCAGCAATATATGAAAAAAATCATACAGCATGATCAGGTAGGATTTATTCTGGTAAGGTAGGGCTGGTACAATATTTGCAAATCAATCAATGTGATTCATCACATAAACAAAAGGAAGAAGAAAAACCACATAATTTTAATAGATGCAGAAAAAGCTTTTGATAAAATCCAGCACCTATTCATGATCAAAACTCTCAGCAAAATGGGAATACAGGGAACATACCTCAACATGACAAAGGCTATTTATGACAAACCCACAGCCAACATCATACTCAACAGGAGAACATTAAAAGCAATCCCCTTAAGATCAGGAACAAGGCAGGGGTGCCCCCTTTTACCACTCTTATTCAACATAGTCCTGGAAGTCCTAGCCACAGCAATCAGACAAGAAGAAAAAATAAAAGGCATCCAAATTGGGAAAGAAGAAACTATCATTATTTGAAGATATGATATTGTATATAAAAAACCCTAACATCTCAGTCAAAAAACTACAGGACCTGATAAATGAATTCAGCAAAGTGGCAGGATATAAAATTAATACTCAGAAATCATAGCCATTTTTATACACCAACAATGAATTATCAGGAAGAGAAATTAAGGAAACAATCCCTTTCACTATTGCAACTTAAAAAAATAAAGTACCTAGGAGTAAATTTAACTAAGGAGATTAAAGACTTGTTCTCAGAGAATTATAAAACATTGATAAAAGAAATCAAGAAAGATACAAACAAGTGAAAGCATATACCGTGCTCATGGTTAGGAAGAATAAACATCATTAAAATGTCTATATTACCCAAACAATTTATAAATTCAAATCAATACCAATAAAAATACCAATGACATATTTCAAAGATATAGAACACATATTTCAAAAATTTATATGGAACCAAAAAAGAACACAAATGTCATCAGCAAACTTGAAAAGGAAGAATGAAGTGGGAGGTATCACACTTCCTAATATCAAGTTATACTACAAGCCATTGTACTCAAAAGAGTTTGGTACTGGCATAAGAACAGGCATATAGATCAATGGAATAGAACATAGAACTCAGAAATAAACCCACAGCTCTATGGACAACTGATATTTGACAAAGGAGGTAAGAACGTACAATGGAGTAAAGACTGCCTCTTCAACAAATGGTGTTGGGAAAATTGGACAGCTACCAGCAAAAAAATGAAACTCTACCACCAACTTACACCATTCACAAAAATAAACTTAAAATGGATAAAGACTTAAATGTAAGACGTGAAATCATAAGCATCTTAGAAGAAAACATAGGCAGTAAGCTCTCTGACATCTCTTGCAGCAATATATTTGCTGATTTATCTCCACGGGCAAGTGAAATAAAAGACAGGATAAATAAATGGGACTGTATCAAACTAAAAAGCTTTGCATAGCTAAAGACAATAAGAACAGCATAAAAAGACAAACTACACAATGGGAGAACATATTTGACAATAGATATGATAAGGGGTTAATAACCAAAATTTATAAAGAACTTGTAAAATCAATACTAGGAAGATAAACAATCCTATCAAAAAATAGGCAAAAGAAATTAATAGACACTTCTCCAAAAAAGACATACAGATGCCCAATAGGCAGATGAAAAAATGCTCAACATCACAAATCATTAGAGAAATGCAAATTAAAACCACAATGTGATATCACCTCACACCAGTCAGAATGGTGCTCATCAACAAAACAACAGAATAATTGCTGGCGAGGATGTGGAGAAAAGAAAACCCTCCTGCACTGCTGGTGGGAATGCAGACTGGTGCAGCCGCTGTGGAAAACAGTATGAAGATTCCTCAAAAAATTAAAAATGAACTGCCTTTTGACCCAGCTATCCCACTTTTAGGAATATACACCAAGAACACCATAGCATTGTTTCTAAAGGAGAAATGCACCCCCATGTTTATGGCAGCATTGTTCACAATAGCGAAGATCTGGAAACAGCCCAAGTGTCCATTGTTGGATGAGTGGACTAAAAAGCAGTGGTACATATACACAATGAATTACTATGGGGCCATGAAAAAGAAGGAAATCTTAACTTTTTGTGACAACATGGATTGACCTGTAAACTATTACGTTAAGTGAAATAAGGCAGAAAAAGAAAAATATCATATGACCTCACTCATTTGAGGAATCCAATGAACAATATGAACTGAGAAACGGAATTGAGACAGAGATCAAAGGGACCAGAGGAAAAGAGAACAGAGGGAAAGGGGATGATAAGATGGGATAAAACTGATGGGAAGGGGGGAGGGCGTTATGGGGAGGGGAGCAGGGAGATGTTGAGGGGAATACGGGGGAGGGGTGATACATTTGGGGCAACACTAGAATCTATGTAAACACAATAAATTAAAATCAATAAAAAAGAAAGTAAACATTCGCCTGACCTGTGGTGGCGCAGTGGATAAAGCGTTGACCTGGAAATGCTGAGGTCGCTGGTTCGAAACCCTGGGCTTCCTGGCCAAGGCACATATGGGAGTTGATGCTTCCTGCTCCTCCCCCCTTCCCTTTCTCTGTCTCTCTCTCCTCTCTCTCCCTCTCTCTCTCTCTCTCTTTCTCCCTCTCTCTCTCCTGTCTAAAAATGAATAAATAAAATAAAATAAATTTTAAAAAAAAGAAAGTAAACATAAAGTCAGTGTTGCTTTAGTTTTTTTATTCCAACCTCAATCAGTTTTTACTTTTGCATAAGGTCTTAGCTAGATGTACACTTGTATTAGCTTCCAGACGGAAAGATACCGTGGCAACGCAGTTATTTTATGTCTCCTCTTCACACATATATCTCTATTTATGTGCCTCTCTACCAGTCTGTGAGATTGCTGAGGTTAGGGACCACTCCTGTTCTTATAATCTCTGAAATTACTGCAACATGCTGAAGTATAATGTTTCTTTGTTGAATGAATAAAGAGACTATTCTAAGATTTCAGGAAGTCACTAGTAATAATATTTACAGGTAATTTTGTCATGAACTCTGAAGTAAGATGTACAGAAAGACCTATGGAACAAAGGAACAATGTGACTGAGTTTGTCCCCTTGGGGCTCATTCAGAGCTGTCAGAGTCAGAAAATATTATTTGTTGTGTCCTTATTCATTTACATGGTGACCATGGTGGGCAACCTACTGATTGTCGTGACAGTTGTGGTCAGCTCAACCCTGGATGCCCCTATGTACTTCTTTCTTGGCTACCTATCCTTTATGGATGCTGTATATTCTACTTCTGTTACCCAAATATGATTTTAGACTTACTCTGTGAGAAGAAAGCTATTTCCTTCACAGCTTGCTTAAGGTAGCTTTTTATAGGACACTTATCTGATGATGCTGAGATTTTACTCCTGGTGGTCATGCCCTTGACCACTATGTGGCCATCTGCAAACCCTTGCATTATATGACAATCATGAATCAGTGAGTGTGCATTCTGCTGCTACTGTTGGCCTGGGTCAGGGGTTTTGTACATGCTGTAGTTCAACTTCTACTTGTTTACAACATTCTATTCTGTGGCCCCAATGTCATTAACCACTTCTTCTGTGACGTGTACTCCTTATTGAAACTCGCCTGCACTGACACCTACATTATTAGCCTCATTGTGGTCGTCAATGATGTGGCAATCTGTGTGGTCATCTTTGTGCTGTTATTCATCTCCTATGGGGTCATTCTCTACACCTTGAGGAATCTTACTCAGATTGGGAGACACAAAGCCTTATCCACCTGTAGCTCTCACATTACTGTGGTGGTCCTCTTCTTTGTCCCTTGTATTTTTATGTATGTGAGACCTCCTTCTATGTTACCCATCGATAAATTCTTGACTGTGCTTTACACCATAATCACCCCGATGTTGAATCCCTTAATCTATACTCTGAGAAATGGAGAGATGAGAAGTGCCATGTAAAAACTCTGGACCAGAAAAAGGAAATGAGTCAGCAGACAAACGTTTCATCTGTTCTGAGTGAAGAATTGTTCTTTCCAGGAAAGCCATGTGATTATTGAACTGTAGTAAACTTCTCCGTGGGTTCAATAACCTGGGCATGATAAGGAACAGTTTCTATGTAAATACTTTCAATGATAAAAATATATTTGTTATATTTTTATGATTGTCTAATCTAGTATATACATTTTGTTTAAGATATATTTTAAGGTGTTAATATCTTATAAGAATATATGTTTAGTTTTTATGTGTAAAATGTCTCTCTTGACACTATAGCTTTATGGCCTATATGATAATGATTTTGCTATAGTTAATACTGTACATTTATTTTAGTTAACAGATTTTTCATGTTTTCTCTTAAATAAAGCAATCTTTTTCAAAAAAAAAAAGAAGCCACAACGAAGAATTGATGCTTCTCATCTCTCTCCCTATCTGTCTCTATCTGTGTCTCTCTGTGTGTCTCTCTCTCTGTCACACACAAAAAAAGAGTCATGGGGATTAATGAGTAAATATGCACAAAGCATTTAGAACAGTGCCTGGAACAGAGAAGTCTATAAGCACTGGCCATTATTTTTACATTTATCAACATATAATGTTTAATTTTACATTGTATTGTTAAACCCATTAATCCAACTGTAAGTTCTATATTATCCCTCTCTTTACATATGTAGACATGGTATCTTAACTTGATGAATTAATCAGGATCCTTTAAATTTTAATTATCATATTTAATCAAATGCTTTGAATTACTTTTAAAAAGGTGAGTAATTATTGATCACAGACTTATTGATCTGTGTAGCTAAAAATTCCAGAGGTAGAATTCCAGCAAGGTCTGCATCTATGGGGTGCAAATGAAGATTGTACCAGGACCTCTGTTCTTTCCATATTATTTCTTCTGGGAGGAAAAGTACATACCCTGGCTCCAATAAACTCATGCCAATCCCTAGCTTCAAACAGTGAGAAAGTTGATTCCTCTATTGGGACCCACAAAGTGGAGTGCACTAAACTCACTCACTCACATTTATGGGAAACACTGTGCGGGATCAACATACACCACTCACAGTCCTCTGACTCACCTTTGCTAGCTTACCTTACACTAGAAAGTAGGATCTGCTTGCCTTATGGAAATCCCCTAGACCCCTGGACGTCAAACTGTGGCCCGCGAGCCACATGCTGCTCTTTGGCCCCTTGAGTGCGGCTCTTACACAAGATACCACGTGCAGCGCTACCTCAGTAAGGAATGTACCTACCTATATAGTTTAAGTTTTAAAAATGTGGCTCTCAAAAGAAATTTCAATCGTTGCTCTGTTGACTAATGGGTTTGCTGACCACTGTCCTAACCAATCATGTCCTGCTACTCAGGTGCCTTTATAGAACTTTTCCCTCCAAATACAGTATTTCGCTGTTTGTAAAGCACTGTAGTCCTGTAATCCAGGATGATTTTCCTTAAAGCACATCAAACTCATTACCAAATTGTTTTAGTTTTGTCATTTGAGAAAAGACTTTCTCTCTTCCACAGTTTGGCAAGCCTGGGCTTATCAGCAAAAGCCTGCCTGACTTGCATGCTGTACTTGTCTTGGAGCTAAATCCAAGTTTTTTAGCCTGGACCACATGACCACCTCTCCATCTGGGGTTGGGATTAGACCAATCTATCCACATCCTCATGCTCTGAAGAAGGGGAAAACTCAGGGTTTGGCAACAGAAAAAAGGGAATAGTGGTGGGAAGAAAACAACAGACATAGACTACATTTGCCTACGACCACCCAAGTTTCCAGTAGTGAAGCCATGCCTCAAAATGAGATCTGTTTGAATTGGAAGATAGTGTCCTTAAGCACTCCTGAATATTCTTGAAATTAAACATTTTTTCTGTTCACTATGTGCTAATCAGTGTCCTAGGAATGTAACCCTGTATAAGACATACTCCTGCCCTGAGGAGCTTTATGTAATGGTGGAGACAAGTATAAAGATTAAGTAACAGTGCTGTGATTAAGGTGCTCAAAAAGAGGCTTGAAGGCCTCATTAGCAGCAATTAGAAAGGCTTCCTCTATGGTCATTAATCACCAGCCCACACGTCTGAACTCCAGGATCTCCACCCTGCTCTTGCCAAGGAGCACCAGGGGAGAGAATATGTTAACAGACAAGATTTATGTCCTAGAGGAAGGAGAAATTGCCCTAAGCTACTCTAATGTGATTAAAGAAAAAATTGTTGATGGAGAATTTCAGGAAGTTAATGTACTAGATGGACAAAAATAGGAAAAAATAAAAGTAAAAAAAGTACAGAAAATTAAACATGCTACAATGATGCATTTAAATAGATATTACCCAAATATTGATACCTTGATCTGGAGACCCCCAAAATTTTTCTCCAGAATTTAAAAAAATACTTAAAGTGAGTCTGTGTTCAATTAGAAGGAATAAAAACAAATTCATTTTTCTTTGGCACTTAATGGTGAAATTGTTCATTTAATGTAAAAATGACATATTGAGTGAAACCAGCTCCATATGGATAAACTAGTGAGCTGTCAATGAAGCCACACTGAGCTCCAATCACCATTCTGCATTTGCCATTAAATGTTGGGCTTGGCTTGAAGACAGAATGACCGGACTATAGTAGACAACATAAAACTTTCATTCATTTTAAGTAAACTTTGTGAATTTATAATGAAAAATAAACAGAAGATAAATGACACACAGCATTCTCTAGTTAAATTTATGAGCTAAAGTGAATGTTATAATAGATAGTATTCTGGCATTTTCACAACTTTAGGTTTTGTGAGACCACAAGCTATAAATTCTGAGGCTGTTGTTCAGTCCTGGAGAAATTTAAACTGTTCATAATGGACTTGTTTAGCTACTGTTCTGGTCTGGCAAATTCTCTAGTAAGAGCAGCAGTCCTCTGCTCAGCAGTCCTCTGCTCATTTAACACAATCTGTCATGAACATCTGCTTAGGAAAGTTTTTGACTAAAGAAAAAAAAAGCATCAAAGCATTCAGAACTTAACTGCAAAGATGAATGCAAGAAATGTAAAAATCAACTCTATACTTTTGACACAAGCAATAAAAAGTATCCTTCTATTTAGTATTGAACCTACAGAATATTGGTCAATATATTCAGTGAAGTAGTTGACTCTTGTAGAAGAACTGGCTTCACCATTTCAGTAGCCTAGATGTAAACTAGGGGTCAGGAACCTTTTTGGCTGAGAGAGCCATGAACGCCACATATTTTAAAATGTAATTCCATGAGAGCCATACAATGACTCGTGTACGTTACGCATTATCCAATAAAAATTTGGTGTTGTCCCGGAGGACAGCTGTGATTGGCTCCAGCCACCCACAACCATGAAGATGAGTGGTAGGAAATTAATGGATTGTAATACATGAGAATGTTTTATATTTTTAACGTTATTTTTTTATCAAAGATTTGTCTGCGAGCCATAGGTTCCCGACCCCTGATGTAGACAGATGGTATGTACTGAATGTTTGCATTCCTCCAAAACTCATATGTTAAAGCCCTAACATCCAAAGTGGCAATAGCTAGAGCAAAAGAATAAGGATCATTTGGGTTTGTAAGGGTGGGGCCCTGATCTGATAGGATTAGTCTCTTCTAAGAAGAAATACTCCTTGTAAACTGTTGGAACAATGGCCATGTGAGGACAAGGCAGCTATCTGAAATCCAGGAAGAGAGCTCTCAGGAGTCAAACTCTGCCAGAACCTTGATCTTAGACTTTTCAGTCTCCAGAACTGTAAAAAAATTAATTTGTGTTTAAATGACCCAGTCTATGATATTTTGTTATGGCAGCCCAAACTGACACAATAGATAAGGTTATGTTTATATATAATATATGACTATTATATAGGCTTATCTATATTAATGAATGGGTATTATTATAGAGCTTTTTAAATATCCATTACTAAATTGATTTATTCATATTGATAATTGTTTTTCCAGATGTAACATTCTAGTAGTGCTTATAATAAAAGAAAATGATATTTACCTAGTATAAATTTTCCTCACTCTTTCTACCTGAGGATTCTGCATTGCTTACTTTATCATCCTATCCAGTGATGAACTATTTGCAATTTTTAACATGCATGGTTTTTTATACCTTCACATGGTTGAGCACAATAGTCTCTCTGTTTAGTCTCCCCTTCTGCCTTTTGTAGAACTAGCAAACTTCTAATCTTCCAGTAATTAAGTTATGTGTTATATTTACATATTTTGTGAAGCCTAATTTTGAAAGGTAAAATAAATCTTCTTTCTTCTGAGCCGCCAGTGAGTGTATCTTGTACATAATTTAATTAATGTATTTAGGCAGTATGCATAAAACATTAAAGAGGGCTGAGAGAATAAGAGCCTGTCAGAGTTAACACTGGTGTGTAGTATTTCTTAGATGTAATTAAGAAAGAAAATGTTTCTAAAGCACAGAAGTGCAAGATAATGTCAAGATAATGTCACTCAGAGATGAACTAACTGAAATTAGATTAGCTTTTGATGAATCTAATTCACATGAATTTTGTAGTCACTTTGGAGTGAACAAAAATAAAAAAGGCAAGCTAGGAGGAGGTCATTAGGGTACTAGATTGTAGGACAGGAAGAATTATAGCTGGGTTACTAGTCTGAACTTTAGAAGAGGATGAGGCTACGTCTGGAGACAGGAGAGTAATTTAGAACTGGGACTAATGTGGTTCAGATTAGCAGAGGTAGCAAGATGAGTGGAAATATACACCAGCACCATCACTTGCATCTCTTCAGTTACTCAAGCTAAAAATCCTGCAGTCATATTTGACTACTGCTTACCACTCAATCAGTACAATTAGGTCATGTCTTAGTTATTATGCTTTTTACATATTTTTAAAATCCTGCCCTTTTCTCTATCACCAAGGCCTTTGTTTTGTTATTAAATTATAATTGCTACAATACTGGATATTGTTGGTTTGTCTTTCAATATCCCCTCACTTGCCTTTTCCAACTGGTCCTGTGCAGCTTGTCCTCTGGTTTCAGGTTCAGTTTGACCAATGAAGAGCCTTAACAAGAGATTGCAATGAGAGAAGAGAGTAAGTATGGGATATTTAATTTTCTGGTCCCTTCCCGTGAAGTCTTTTAGGGTGGTCGTGTTGAGACCGAAGTCACTGCTTCTTTTGAAGCCACCCACTTTGCATGACTCGTTTTGTCCTGGTTCTTATAACCTTTCATTCTCCTCATAGTCCCCAGTTCATGCATGCTCCTTTGTGATCCCCTACACTTTGCCAACACCTTTGAAATTAATCCACGTGTACGCCCTCTTTGGTTTACTTTAGGTTGAGTATGCTATCTGCTGGAATTATGACAAATAAGAACTCAGCACATCGGAGTCAGTCCTGGTCTCATACCTCTTTCTCCAGTCTTACAAATCATTTCCAAAGGAAGATGTCATCATGTCATTCTCCAAACTTATCAATTTTCCTACAAGTTGAACTAAATTTCTTTAAACGTGGTCTCAAAGATCATTTAAGAATGAACCTGTGGGGAAGGTGGGGGGAGGTAGAAGAGGACATGGGGGTTAAATGGTGATAAAAGGAGACTTGTTTTGGGCTAGTACACACAATATAAAACACAGATGATGTGTTATAGAATTGTACACCTGAAACCTATAAAATTTTATTAACCAATGTCACCCAATAAATTCAATAAAAAAAGAAAGAGCAAGTATAACAATAACGAAACAATTAACCTGTGTGGCAAGAGCCTTATCTCTTGCCATGCTAGCGAAGGGACTCTGTACTCTTGCTACTATAAACATGCAGGCCCTGCAGCAGCCTGCAGTCCTTCCTGTTCCTGTGCTTTCCCTCGAATTGTATCCTCTACGTGGAATGCTCATCTCCTTCTTAGTTCACAGAGAAACATCTTGAATTATGATCCACATACAAATGTCATGGCTGTGGGTAGAAGAAGGGGGCACTGTCTAACTTACTGAAGCTGTTACTGACCAGTCCCTGTAATGCTATAGCAAACGGTATCTACTGTTAATGCACCGCGAACAGCATGGTATTTTCATGATTAATTGGCAGACTTGCCTGGCCCACTGCACTCTAAGCTTTTTAGAGAAAGGAGTATGGTATTTTAAATTTCTTTATTTATTCATTTTAGTGAGAGGAAGGTAGAGACAGGACCATTGATCTGTTCCTGTATGTGCCCTGGCCAGGGATCAAACTAGCATCCTCTGTACTTCAGGACAATGCTCTAACAAGACTATTCGGCCAGGGTAAGAAATGTGGTCTTTTTCTTTTTCTTTTCTTTTCTTTTTTTTTTTTTTTTTTGTCAAGTGGGAGGCAGGGAGGCAGAGAGACAGATTCCTGCATATGCCCCAAGTGGGATCCACCCAGCAAGCCCTCTATGGGGCTATGCTCTGCCCATCTGGGGCATTGTTCCATGGCACTGCAACTGAACTAATGCAAAGCCATGGAGCAATCCTCAGCTTCCAGGGCCAACTTGCTCGAACCATTCGAGCCATGACTGTGGGAGGAGAAGAGAAAGAAAGAGAGAAAGAGAAAGGGGAGAAGGGGTAGAGAAGCAGATGGTCACTTCTCCTCTATGTCCTGACTGGGAATTGAACCCGGGACTTTCATATGACAGGACGACCATCTGGGGCCAAAGAATGTAGTCTTTTAAAATCTTGATAGCTTTTTATATCTTGATATCTTATTCAATGTCTGCCATTGAGTAGATGTTCAATAAAATATATGGAATACATAAATATGTCAGCCTGTAAGTTATTAGTATGAAGTTCGATTAGTTAAAAAGTTATATGATCCAGTAATGACAGCTTTATTCTATTTATTTATGGCTGGAATTAGTTTAGCTGATCCATTTGGCCAGGCAGATGTTTTCCTTCCCCAATTACATATCCTATATACATCATTCTTAAATCTTCAAACTCAATAAAAACATTGATATGGGCAGAATATTATATATGTTTACACTTAAAATTAAACTTTCATAATTACTTATTGGGGATAAATATGTTTTCATCAAAACAAATACCCATGCATTTTACTTAGGAGACATTTAATGATTAGTTTTTGAATATGCAGTTAAAAAAAGTGTTTATATATTTATGCCTTTTCACTGTAGTCTACTAATTGAGATATATATAAATGAAATGACAAAACAAATTTAATGTACTCAATTAGAACATAGATACTGAAATATATACCCCATGGATAATTTAGACCTAATGAGTTAAATGGAAACCATCTCTACTAACTCTATGGTCCTATCTTCCTTTCATTTAATGAGTTACCTGTAAATAAAATAAAATGCAATCTTCTACTAGGATTTTTAATCCAGGCTTTTGCCACTCTGATTAGTTTGATAAACTTAATAAACTAAAAGGGATGCTTTCATTGTTTTCTCTCTGCACAGATGAAGCTTTAAAATAAAACTTTCCACCTTCTGTTAAGCTTTCAGGGAGGCATCTGTGTCCCTTAACTAAGCAGCTAAAAGGCTAAATCATATATTTTTTAGTTAAAAAGTTCAATCTGGATTTCCCATGGAAGAGTCTGTAGCAGACCTGGCACCTCTGCTCTGGTGAAGGTTGATGCGACAAAGGCGATCAAGTTCACACCGTCAGGGGGGTTCATGCATTTCCTCCAACCTGAGGTTTTATGGAATGTTGACCCACCAGCAACCGGGGCAATCTTTTTCTCAAGAACAAGTACTGTATTTCTGCATGTATAAGACACACCTTAATTTTGGAGCCTGAAATGTGAAAAACATAAAGTTATTGAACTCAAGTTTTATTTATCATAAAATTCATATAACTTCTCATTTGCACAAAAAAGAGGAAAATGAAAGTGAAAAAACTACAACCACTGTATAAGACACACCCAGTTTTTTCTTTTGTTGTTTTTTTGTATTTTTCTGAAGTGAGAAGCAGGGAGGCAGAGAGAAAGACTACTGCATGTGCCCTACTGGGATCTACCCCGCATGCCCACCAGGGGGAATGCTCTGCTCATTAGAGCTGTTGCTCCGTTGCAATGGAGCCATTCTAGCACCTGAGGCAGAGGCCATGGAATTCATTTTCAGTGCCTGGGCCAACTTTGCTCCAATGGAGCCTTGGCTGAGGGAGGATAAGAGAGAGATAGAGAAAAAGAAGAGGGGGAAGGGTGGAGAAGCAGTTAGGCGCTTCTTCTGTGTGCCCTGACCAGGAATCAAACCGGGACATCAAAACTTTGGGCCAATGCTCTATCACTGAGCCAACCAACCAGGATGACGCATCCAGTTTTTAGACCCCAAATTTTCAAAAATGGGTGCATCTTATACATAGAGAAATACAGTAATACTTATGTCATAGAATGAAGACTAAAACGTAAATCACAAATTCAACACTGACAATACCTGTTTAAAGAACATAGTATTCTTACTTTGTCATTATTTGCTCTTAAGAACAAATACATTAAAGAAATTACTAATAAACTTGTTGAACTTGAATAGGAAATAACCAATTAAATCATTGAGATTAACTCAAAAACTCCTTTTTGACATGGATATACCTTAATATAACAACAAAATTTCAATTAAGAGATTATTTAAATCAAGTTTTCCCAATGAATTAATAATAAATACATTAGTTAAGTTTGCTATTCAAGTAATACCAATGGAGATTCCTTGTGAAGAGTCAATTATTTGAGCCTGACCAGGTGGTGCCACAGTGGATAGAGTATTGGCCTGGGATGCTTGAGGTCCCAGATTCAAAACCCTGAGGTTGCTGGCTTGAGTATGGGATCATAGACATGACCCCATGGTCACTGGCTTGAGCTCAAAGTTATCTGGCTTAAAGCTGAATGTCTCTGGCTTGAGCCCAAGATCGCTGGCTTGAGCAAGTCACTGCCTTGGCTGGATCCCCTTCCCTCATCAAGACACATAGGAAAAGCAATCAATGAACAACTAAGGTGCTGCAACTATGAGTTGATGTTTCTCATCTCTTTCCCTTTTTGTCTGCCCCTGCCTGTGCCCCCCATAAAAAGTTAATTATTTGATAAAGCATATACGGTGTATGAATCCTAATTTCTCTGACTGGAAACTTAGACTTGCAAATTCAGTAATGCGATTACTTCAAGTGATGACTATAGAATATTTTCACCTCTTGGCCCATTTACAAGGGTATTAAGGCATTGATAGTAACCTTTCTTGTCATCATCAGTTTGTGTAGTCATCTAGTCTTAATCATTCAAACATGGAAAATAAATGGAATATATTTCCTTCCCAGGGCAGATCTTCAGCAATTAACTGAAGCACTAAATTGTAACAATAAGCTTAAGACATATATTCTGTCTATTCTGTGTTCATTTTGTAAGATATTTTTTACAGTAAATTTTGATCAATACACCCATTATTTTGAAAGATCATGTATATTGAAGGAAGTACACTCTAAGTACAAGTTTTAGCCCCAGAAATGCCTAATTTTTTTTAATGATTTATGATCAATACTACTGTGTATGCTTTTGATTTTTTAATATTCCAGCATAAATATTCTCATGTTTAAATGCTTACATAACTGCATTATAGTGAGGAACCACAATTAGGAAAACATTTCCTTAGATTAATTCAAATAAAAAAATAGTATAAGTAATTCTGCAATTGGCACCTTTATTCATATACTTGTTTTTGTTTTTATTTTTACTCTATATAAATACTTAACAATGTTATTTTCAAATGGCAAAAAATTTTATCTTTCCAGGTCTGCTACATCTTGGAAAGGCTACAGTCAATCTCAATACTATAACACTGGTAGAGATGTACTGTGTTCACTGTACTGCACCTGTGACAGCATTGTGAGATTGTTGTTTAGATGCTGTTCTTGCTAAATTGATATATATAAAATAGTGCCATAAGTTAGCAAGTCTTTTATTCCCTATTGCTATCTAGCAATCTTTACTACATAGAGTCATATCATCAAACACTTGGACTTGTAGATAATTCATTCCAGGAAGATATTCTATTGGTTTCACTAAGACATACCCACACTTTGTAGTGAAAGCATAATGTGTCCCTCACAAGCATTCCCTCTACAGGCAGCCAGACAAAGAAAAGCCGCCTTCAGGACTGGGTTGGTAACTTCAGAGGACTGAAGAATACAACAGTGCTTGATGCAGGAGAGACAACAAATTATCTTTTTAAGGATGTATTAAGAGAGTTTTTGAGTTCTCCAAGTTTAGACATACACAATAACATGAATGTGTAAGGACTTTTAAAAGTTCTTAGGAAACTATATGTCCATGCAGGGAAAAATGAACAGTAATTTTGTTCCATCACATATACCTCTTTGTTTCCTTACACAGGTTTAATAAACATTGTTCAGGGCATAAATCTAAGGAAATTCCTCTTTTTGATTTTTCAAAATTAAATTCCCCACTTGTAGGTTCTTAGATTTCTAAATCACCGACAGTGATTTAGAAATAGGTCCACACAGACACTATGTTATATAACTTCTATTTCGTGACCAGGATTACTAGATAAACTAGATAAATTAGAGATGAATCCATCAAAATCAAAATTGTAAATGCTGAGCATATGGCTAGACTCAATGTTAATTGATAGAAAGTAAAACTTTAACAAGATTATAAATTAGGTATGCAATTGATTTACCAATTACTAATATTTTAAAATATAGTTGTGCAATTTTTGAAAACCAGTTTTGCACTTTGAAAATAGACTGCTTTATAAGAATGATACTCAGCTTGTATGCCCCAAAACATGAAAATCTATTTTAAAGAAAAAATTCACTGTGCTAGCTAATGTTAAATAGTATTGTTAACTCAAATTCTCTTGCAAATAGTTTAAACATTTTTAAAAATTTTTAAGGTATTAGTGATATATTTGTCCTTCTGTTTCTAGGCTCCAGATTTCCTTGACCAGATGCTACTAGAGTTACTCCAGATATATTGCCCAGTGATTTTTTTATTGGATGCCATATGTTGTGTTTTCTACCTTGTTGATTACTGGATTTTGTTGTATTCCATAAATGTGTTTTGTTTTGGCAAGTAGTTAATAAAAGACAGTAAAAACCTTTTGAAGTTGCTGTACAGCTTTGTTAAGGAGGTCCACAATAGCCATTATTCTAGGACTAATTGGTCCCACTGCACGGGTGATACCCTGCTGAGGACTCTACCTAGTGCCTGTGAGCTAATAGGTCTTTCCTCTGTCTGTGGAACATAAACTGTTCCTATGACTCAAAAGAATCCATCTGCTGCTCTGTCTCTGTGCAGTAGTTCCCTCTAGTACCAGACCCCATACAAGGTAGCTGTATTGGTCTCCCTGAACTCTGATCTTCGCCTCTTTATCCCAGCGAAAACATAGACATGTCTTTAGATTCTTTCTCTCACCACTGCAGCCTAGACATTGACTCTGGGCAAAAAGCTGATTCAATCATATAGCTCACTTTATTTACCTTACTGTGAGAATCACATTACTATGTATTACCTCTTATTCAGTATCTCAAAATGATTATTTTACATTTTTATCAGTTGCTTCATGTATTTGAAGTATATGTTTCAATTGCTGCTGTATAATAAATTATCACAAACTAAATAGCTTAAAACAACACACACATTTATCATCTTACAGTTTCCATGGCGCAGGAATTTGAGCATGGCATAGTTAGGTCCTCTGGTTAGGGTCTCACAGGCTTGAAATCAAGGTGTTGGCAGGACTGAATTCTTTTCTAGACCTCACGGTCCTCTTCCAAACTCATGTTGGAAAAATTCAACTCCTTAAAGCTGTAAGTGTAAGGTCTCCATTTTCTGCCTGTTCTCAAGTTCTAGAGGCCAGCTGCAATTACATGTCCTCTTACAGCATGGCAGCTAACTACAGTGGTACCTTGACACACGAGTTTAACTCGTTTCACAGCCAAGCTCGTGACTCGATTTGCTTGTGTGTCAAATCAAATTTCCTCATTTAAGTTAATGGGAATGCAATTAATCCATTCTGGCCCCCATAAACTACATGAATTTTTTGTTTTATATGCTTTTAAATAAGAAAATGTACTTTATAAATAGCAAATACATACATACATATAGACACACACACACACACACACATAAGAGAGAATGTAAAGAAATAAACTTGTTTATGAAGAGTATTTACCTTCAAGGTCAAGGAAGATGCTGGTGGAGGAGGTTTTCATTTTGTGTGCTATCGTTTAACATAACTTACTCTCTACACACTTAACACTACATTTAATTTAAAATTTTAACTTGCTATTTTTTTACTTTGCTTAATCATCATCATTTTCTTCACTGACTTTTGGCTTTTTTGCCACATTTTCCTCGCTTTCACTTAGAGGCCATTTCAACAAAAACCTTTCCGTGGAAGCTTGTTTCTTCCTCCCTTTCAGGACCTTTGGCAAGCCATCTAGTGGAGGGTGGCGGAAGCTCATGATTCAAATATCTGCTTGTGACTTAAAGCAAAAAATTCCACAAGTGGCTGCTTGTCTCTCATATTGCTCGTGATATAAAGGGCTCGTGTGTCAAAGTACCATTGTATATCTAGGCAAGTTTTGTAAAGCCATGGCCAGTCAGAACAATCTTCTTTTTGATCAACTCAGAACCAACTGACTTGGGACTTTATGTCGGCAAAGTGCCTCAACCATTTTTTTTTCTAATTGAATGTATTGGGGTGACATTGGTTAATACGATTATATTGGTTTCAAGTGTACAATTCTATAATACATAATCTGTACATTGTATTGTGTGTTTAGCACCAAAGTCAAGTCTCTATCACCATTTATTCCCCCTTTATCCTCTTCTTCTTCCCCCTACCCCTTTCCCTCTTGTAATCCCTATACTTTTGTCTATATTTATGAGTTTTTTTCTTTGCTTAATTCCTTCACTTTTTTCATCCAACCCCCACCCCTCTGATGGCTGTCTGTTTGTTTAGAAGCAGATCATAGCTCAAGCCAGCATTCAAAGGAAGGAAAGTAAACAAGGATATGACACTGGGAATGATTCTAGGACATGTCTTCTTAAAACAGCAAGGTCAATTTTGTCTTTTTCTACTTCATCTTGGTCTGAAGTGGAAATCTTCTTTACAAATTCTAATTGTTTCATTTTTTCTAATTGAGTCTGCAAGTAAGCCCTCAAAATATTAAACAAGGTGATATTAGATGTTCTCTTGTTGCCATTTTAAGGGAACTTCTTTAATATTTATCATGAAACATTTCTCGTGATATATTAAGATATTACCTGTAACTGCATATTATAAAGAAAGCATATTAAATATTATCAAGCATATATTTAATGTTACAAATAAATTTGCATATCAATGGAGAAGTGTCTATGCTTTTTCTCTTTTGGGCTATGCATGAATTGAATTATTGACTTTGAACATTTCTACAATTAACCTTGCTTGATTATGTTACATAATTTTTTCTTAATTATTTCATTGTAGATTTTTGTCATTAATAGACATAAGTGAAATTATTCTGTCATTTTATTCTATTTTTGTACTGTTGTATATTAAATATATGTTTTTTTCATTATAAGAATTTGAAAGTTTTCTTTTTATGCTTTTGAATGGTTTCAACAGTCTAGGAAGTTATTTCCTTAAGCATTTTACTATGTCTGGCACTTTGAGAGAAATTGGAATTATTTTATTTTTTTTCTCAATTACTTTTATAAAAATTGGTTCTACTTTCTATGTTTTATATAGTCAGTGTTATTAATATTTGCTAGAAAATTACCCTTTCATTTGTTTTCAATATATTTTTATAGAACTTGGAAAAGTAATCACTTATAGCTCATTTAATTTCCACTATAAATTTTATCTCCTATGTTGTTTACTTTGTATATTTGTATCCTTTATATTTAAAGAGATTTGCAAATGATTTATTTTACTATTCATTAATGGAAGACATTTCTTGAAATATTTAATCATTGGTTTGATTATTGCGTTTTTATCTTTATTAATTTCATCATTTGCTTATTTTGCTTTTGTTTAATTTTCTTTCTTTATTTGAAGGTTTAAGTAATTTAACAAATATTCTCTTTATTAGTTAAGTGACTTTTAGTCTATATCTTTCTTCAATGTTCTGTTTTTATGATATCACTAGATCTTATAGTTTTGTATGCACAGTTTAATATCATTTTTTAAAAGAAATTTGTGAGTTTAGGTGCTATTTTCTTTTTGACAAGAATAATTTTGGAGCTTTTTAAAAATACTGTAATGTTAAGACGATAAGAATTTTACTTTTTTTTTTTTTTTTTTTTTTTTGCATTTTTCTGAAGCTGGAAACAAGGAGAGACAGTCAGACAGACTCCCGCATGCGCCCGACCGGGATCCACCCGGCACGCCCACCAGGGGCGATGCTCTGCCCACCAGGGAGCGATGCTCTGCCCATCCTGGGCGTCGCCATGAAGCGACCAGAGCCACTCTAGCGCCTGAGGCAGAGGCCACAGAGCCATCCCCAGCGCCCGGGCCATCTTTGCTCCAATGGAGCCTTGGCTGCAGGAGGGGAAGAGAGAGACAGAGAGGAAGGTGCGGCGGAGGGGTGGAGAAGCAAATGGGCGCTTCTCCTGTGTGCCCTGGCCGGGAATCAAACCCGGGTCCTCCACATGCTAGGCCGACGCTCTACCGCTGAGCCAACCGGCCAGGGCTAAGAATTTTACTATTTTTTAGAGTTTTTATTTGTCATGTATAGTTTAATATCAAATATTATCAGAAAATGTTATCTCTATATAGCTTCTAGGTCTTAAAATATATTAATGCTGACATTATGGCCAATATAGGAACAGTATCTGTGAATGTTTTATGACTACTTGCAAAGAATAGCTTCTTTATACAGGCAAAATTAATTCATCCAACTTTAATATTTAGAAACTAAGAACATGTTCAATGCAGTGCCTAGTTAGAAATTTTTTAATATTAAATTTGATGTATAAAATTAGTAATTATGCCTCAATGTTCTTTGTCTAGACTTTGACATAACCACTACATGTTTTAAGGTCAAAACCATCACTTCAAGTTTACCAACACTTCTTCATGGTAATGTAATTTAAGAGTGCTGAAACTGAAAATTTTTTCTTAATTCATCCAGGTTAATCAGAAAAACTTGAGAAGGGTTATTTTGTTTTTGTTAATATTATTTATTTTGAATATTAATTTGATTCAGTGCAGAAATACTATTGTACTTGATTGTGAGTGTTGCTCCACATCCACTGGCGAGATAGGTAATACTGAGTAGCATCAACATTCTACCTTTCAGAACTCCAAGCCACAGTAAATCCCAAAATATCTACCCTTATGATTTCTGGTAAGGGATTCTGAATCTCTCTTTCTGTTAAAAATGTCCTCCTAGAACAAAATACAAATGACAAATTTAGTTTGTTACCTTCAATATTAATAAGGTATAGTTTAAAGTAGGATATATTTTCCATAGTTAGACTTTCTGAAGGCCCTTAGCATTTTTTCAACAAGTAAACACTTATATCTTTATTATTGATCCTGCTCTATTTCTTTCTCTACCTTCCCAGAATCTCCAGAATTACTACTACAAATATATTCAAATGCACTCTTACCTCTACCCCAAATTTTAATGTTTTAAATTTGTGAAATCAATTTAATTATTTCCACTTGTGGCCAGCAGTCACCATTGTTTCCTAAGCACTTAATGCACATCAAATGTAGTCCTACATGCTGAATTCTTGGAGAGGGAAACTGAAAATATGGTGTGGGCAATAGTACATTTACAGTTTTTCAGACAAAAAAATAATACACTAATAAATAATAATATAAGAATGATCTCTGTTTGCCTACTCACAACTGAAAACTTACTTTTGCCCACCCCTATATATAATAATACTACCATTTGAGTGTGGCATAATAGAAATTACAAAATGCTAAGGAGAACAAAATAAAATAAGAAATCATTGTTTTCAGAGCAAAAGGAAGAAAGAGACAAAGAAAATTATGCGAAGGCATTACACAAGGACTTTGGAAATTAGTACTAATTTTTAATTAGTAGGACTGAAGTTAATTGAAAAGGGAATAGACATTGTGAGACACAAAGATATTTAGGGAGCAAGTTTGAAGATGGGTGGGTGGACAAAATGTTCATAATCATTGTTGTGTGGGGATTGTAGGTCTTGCTAGAGACTTGTCTTTCCATGACTGTGCTCCTGAAAGAGAACTGACTCATCATCTCTCTCTACCTTGGCTTGCTGTAGTTTTCAAGACATTATTATTCTGAATTTGTTTTGCAAATTATAAACAATATTACGAATATTTAATATTAGCTCCAATGGATTGTAAGATAAATCCGTAGACTTAAATATGTTACAGAATTATCCTAGCTTTTCAAATTACAATGTCCTAAATGTGATCGTTGAATAAAATGAGTGGAATGCTGATAGTAGTTATTTTAAATAGATGTGATAGTAGTGAAACATTTGGGAAAAATAGAAAATTGTGCAGAAAAAAATTAATTTAATCTAATGTCACAAAAGACTTAGCTATTTGTGCAGGAGGAGGTAGAGGGGGGCAAAGTGGGGATAAATGGGGGTGGAGAGAGACTTTGCTTTGGGCAATGGGCACACAGTGCAGTGTGCAGATGATGTTTTGTTGAGTTATACATTTGAAACCTGTATGGTTTGTGAACAAATATCACCCCAATAAATTCAATAAAAAAAACTTGGCAGGTTTATAAAAAGGAAGAGATTATTAATTATTCTCATTTTTAAGTTGCATATAAGCATTTTCTATTTCATGGTACTAAATGGCTAGCTTGGCATTATCTATTAATTCCTATGCTTTATCTCAGTAACTCTGTGCTCTTTTCTTCATTTTAGCTCTAAAGCACTAAAGGTAGTCTATCTTCTTTTCTATCAGTTACTCAGAATGAAAGTTCTTGAATTATATTTGTCAAATAATAGGAACTACTTAATAAAATTTTATTTTTTAAAAGGGAAAAGATGAATACCAGAGAATTATTATTTTTTCTCTCTTTGGTTCTTCTATATACAATAGACCAAAAACTGTTTGAAAGTAAGAATTCTCTTCTCAACTTTAAGTTCTTAGTGTTAATTAGTGTTTGAAAAGAAAAAAAAAGAAATGAAAGATAAAAAGCAATACATGTCTATTATACTAGCATGATAAAAATAATAATAGCAAGGGCATGGAGAAATTCAGACACTGCTTGTGGAAATAAAATTAAGCCAGATTTTTTTTAAAAAACTTTCACTTTTAAAAACTACAGGTAATACCTGACTAGGTGGTGGTCCCATGGATAGAGCATCAGACAGGAATGCAGAGGACCCAGGTTTGAAATCCAAGGTTGCCGGCTTGAGCCCAGTCTCACCAGCTTGAGTGCAGGGTCACTGGCTTGAAGCCCAAGGCCACTGGCTTGAGCCCAAGGTCACAGGCTTAAGCAAGAGTTCACTTGCTCTACTGTAGCCCCCTGGTCAAGGCACAGATGAGAAAGCAATCACTGAACAACTAAGACAGTGGTTCTCAAAGTGTGTGCCAGAGGGCACTGGTGCGTCCTAGAAGATTTTCAGGTGCGCCCTATGGTATTCCAGAGAAATATGTGCCTGTTGGGGACCAAAAAACCAACAGAGTTTTTGGAGTTTAGATTTTGGGGGGACAGAGGTGTGGGGTAAGCTGTAAGCTGACAGTCTGCCCAAAACCCCACCTCAGTTGCCTGATTAGGTTGTAAAAGGCTGTTAAGCTGTGGTACTGGATTGTTTACACTACCCCCCCCCCCATGTTCCTCAGAAAGACTGGAGGCAAATTTCTTCTATCCTTTGTTTGGTGTAAAGTTAAGATGAATTGAATGGTGAGGGTTTTGGATTAATAATTAAACATAAGGAATTGTCTCTCGAAGCCTTTTGGATTTCTATAAAAGAAGAATATGTGACAATATCTAAAAAAGCTTTGAACATTTTACTACAATTTTCAACATCTTATTTATGTGAATTAGGATTTTCTACCCTTAACATATTTAAGAGTAAAAAGAGAGGAATTCTTCAATCTATTGACAAGGAAATGAGAGTTTGTCTTTCAAATATATGCCAAACATTGACGAAATCGCTAGGACACATCAGGCTCATGTTTCTCATAAACACAAGAATGAAAAAAGTTAACACATTTGCGCCCAGTCCTGCCAAATTTACTAAATCTTACTAAGAATGTATCTATATATATAAAAAGATAACTTTTTATCATTTTTTTAATTTTTTAACCCCTCTTTTTGTGAATTCTAAAAAGCATAACAAAAAATGTAACATAAAAATGTTTTTTAATGTCAAAATAAATTTAATTTTGTTATATTTATTTCATTTAATTACCATAAAAGCACACTTGGACTTTTATGTTTTTTTCTTTAATATTTGACTCAATTATTATAACATATTTCTCAGAAATTTGTATATAGTGTGCCTACAATTATTTGTAGGATTTTAAATGTGCCCCAACTTCAAAAAGTTTGAGAACCACTGAACTAAGGTGTCACAACAAAGAATTGATGCTTCTCATCACTCTCCCTTCCTATCTGTCCCTCTCCCCTCTCTCTGACTCCCTCTCTCTCTTTGTCAAAAACAAACAAACAAACAAAAAAACTACATGTAGTCTTCGGATTATGAATGTGACAGGTTCCATAGGTTTGAAAATATTTAAGTATTTATGTGCACAGAAATGTAAAGATAAACACTATATTAAGACAAACTCTAAGTTGCATTTAATAGGTAAATTAACAACTGTTCCAACTTACATACAAATTCCATTTGAGAACCTATCTTGTTCATAACCTGGGGATTGCCTGTAATTATATCCTTCTACTCTAAATTATTCTTTTCAGTATATGCTAACAAAATAATCCAAATATTTTAAACATCTATATATGTAAAGAGCTATTTATTTTTAGAAGTTGCAAAATAATCAAAGCAACCTAAATGATATCTAATGGAGAAACATTAAGGGAAATTCCTTTTCCCTTTTAATGAAACATTAGGCAAGCATAAAAATTTATATTTAGAAATATCATAAACATATAAACAGCTTCTTATGATATAAAAAAATTACTGGAGAAAATCTATACTGATGACATATTAAATGATGAACAAAATAAAATGTTTGAAACTTAAATTTTGTTTGATATTATTATAGGTGTTTTTTAAATCTTCTAATTTTTTTAATTTTTTTTTTTACTTTTATTAATTTTTAGAGAGGAGAGAGAATGAGAGAGAGAGAGAGAAGGGGGAGGGAGGAGCAGGAAGCATCAACTCCCATATGTACCTTGACCAGGCAAGCCCAGGGCTTTGAACCGGCGACCTCAGCATTCCAGGTTGACGCTTTATCCACTGCGCCACCACAGGTCAGGCTAAATCTTCTAATTTTTTTATGGTAGCTTAATACTGACTCTTTCCAGTTCCCTTTCCATGACTCTTATCATCTGTCCACTCATCAATATTCAAATAATATTGAGTGTTCAATATATATGCTAGGAAATCTGCTAGGCTGTGAGAATCTAACATTGAATATAATATGTTTATGGCTGTAGCTACAAATAAAATGCCATCTATTGAAGAGGCTTTCCCTGAATTTCAACCTATTACCTGAAACCCTGCCAGCCTTTTCAGAGAGTGTGTCTGATCACTAATAAGACTGTTGTGAGAAAGATAGTGAAATGAGAGTTTTAGAAAGTTTATTTGTGGAGAAGAAAAAGTCAAAAGGTAATCACTTTTTTAAAAAAAAAATCTGGGGATAGGGAAGGGATGAGAAGTTTTTAAAAGAAAGTAATTTGGGTTTTTCTATAAGATTATGAAAAAAATACATACAAATTTCAACTACTTCAACTTTGTCATAATCTCCTAGCAACAATCAGACTTATAGTACTAAACTAACCTAAATTTTTTTCTGGACCTCACCTTTCTCTTTTCAATTTAATCACAAATGTCATGGATTATCTCATATACTTCTTGAATTGAAGAGTGGTGGAATTTTATTAAAATGAAGATATGGCAGAAGCAAATGAAGTTACCTAAATGTCCATTAATGTGCCGTAATGCACATAATCTAAACTTGGGAATTGACTGTATAGCAGCTTAGTATGAGAGAAAAAGATACTAGTGTTGGAATCAAAATATAGGTGCTTGAGTCTCTGCTCTACTGCTGCTCAGAATAAGACCTTGGACAAGCCTCTTAGATGTTCTGTTTCAATTTCTCTACTTATATATCAATGATAAGACATATCTGTATTTACCTATATACCTATATAATCAGTTTATTAATATTAGTTTAAAGATCAAATAAGAAATGTAAGTGAAAATTTTTTTTACATTAAAATGGTATATACTACATTAATCATTACAGGTGGTAGTAACCCTGATAACATCAGAATACCATATCTCATGATCAATATGGCTTTGTCTAAAAGAAAAGGGCAAAGAATATCTTAGCATGTTTTCTACTCATTTCTTTATACCACCTCTAAAATTCTTAGTAAACACTAAAGTTAAAGCAACTGTAGAAAAACTTCAATAATTAAGAAGATTGACATGAGTAAATTGGCTGTGCTAGAAGCAAGTTTGACTCACATGGAGATAAATCTCTTTATGTAGTCCATCTTAACAATTATTCTGATTATGTAATACATTTTATACTTTTAACAGACTATTAACCAAAGGTAAAATAATTGGACACTGATGAAGAAATTGTCCCAAAATTATTCTTCATATTCAAAAGTATATTCAAATTTTAGGAATAATAATGGCCTTCTGAGTCTGAGAGTATGGTCTTTATAATTTACAATTTTTTTCATTTAAAATTATGCTCAATTTTATTAAATGGAATTTTTAATTAAGTAATTTTGATTTCCATTGTATGAAAAAGAATTGACTTCTTTAAGAGAGAGAAATTGAGATATTTCTTCTTTGTGACATCTAGTAAAAGAGAATAGTTCCATAGACAAAGGAATAAACCAAATGTTAGAGGGTGGTTAATGATATTTATCAGAGCAAAATGTCTACATTTAGAATGTTGAAGGGTTTGGATTTCTCAACAAATATCTATGTAAAAAAAGCAATTTCAGGATGGCTCATCAAATATTTATGGCATATAAGTTGGCACAAAAGTTCTATTGAGATCATTTTTTAAAATGTCTTGATTGATTTATGTATCTTTGGTACAAGTCATTTGCCTCAGTAAACAAATATCATTCTTCCACTTTATAAGTTAAATGGGCAGAAAGTCTAATCAGATGTGTGTGTGTGTATGTGTGTGCATGTGTTCAACATAAAGTTTAAAACATGAAGGTGTTTCTGCTTTATAACAGAAAAGCATATTATCTTCAGAGATATGAAAATATTCATATCCCATCATTCTATTCTGCTTTCCCAAAGACACATATATTAATTAATTCAGTTGAATCAAGAAATTACTGACTGATTTCTGGTCCTTACCTTATTTATGACTTGCACTAAAACAATTTAAGTTGCCCTTGATTTTTTTTTAAGTCTTTAGGAACCATGAAAACTGGAACCCATATGAAGACTTGAAAAAAATTAGAACTGAAAAGCTTGTTAAATTGCTCCTAGATAATTAAAAAAAAAATTAAATTTGTTTAAAACACTCATTCAAAATGCCCAATCAAAAGAGGGATGATATTTATAAACAACAGCTCCTATAAGGAGTTAATATCCAAAATATGTAAAGAACTCACAAAACTCAGAAACAAACAAAATGCCCTACTTGTACCTTACTACTCACAAGCTTTATTGTAATGCTTTATTAATGTAACATTTTGTAAGATTTTGTTATAAAAATATTGAAAGTATTAATAACAGAGAAAGAGCATCCGAATCAGTAAGCACCCACTAATATTCACAAATACTTCTTGCTGCTTTAGAAAAAAACAGGGCAAGTTACTTGCAAAATGATGAACACTTTTCATTTTCAACACACTTAAAAAGCAGATGAAGTGTTTGATTTACAAGCATAATTGATTTATAAGTTTCATATACAATTACCCATATTTATAAAATATTGCCTATTAAGCAATATAAGAAATCCTTTTATCTGTGTACCTACAATAAGAGGTACTACTGCCAAGCAGTTAGTTGCATGTTTTAGATTCTCGTTTATAGCCAATATACTTGAGACAGATGTTAAATCCTCATTTACACTAATATTCATCTATTGTCTATTTTCAGTGGAATGGGTTTTGCTCTGATCAATAAATGCATCAGCCTAGTTGTTCATCTTATTAGGAAGGTCAAAGTAGTGACAGAGGCTCATCTGTGTCCATGTCAGGTAATGGTAGAGGTAATGAATCCTCTCCATGCAGATAGAAAACAGCACTGTCATTGTCCTTCGGTCCTTCCACTACAGAGTTGATCATGATTAAACTGAGGCACCGGGGGAATTGGAAGTGTTTGCACTTCCTGAAACATTTTTTAAAATTTATTTTCATCTCTATGGTATACTTTATTTCTTGAGTAGCAACCTGTTTGCACTGTATACATCTAAGATGATGCTTGTTACATAATGCATTTCCATAAGTGGAAAAATGTAGCAGAAAATTGTTCCAAAAGATAACCAGTTAAAATTGTTTTCAGTTGCCTATACAACAATAAGACCTCTTTGCAAGCTTAAGTGCTACACTTATGCTAATAATCAATAAAATGTCGATTGACTGTAATGCAAAATGTATCCACAAATGCATGTTAACATGCACACCTTGTTAATACTTGGCAAAGGAAGTTCTAATACTGACAAAATGAGGGCAACCACAAGTTTACGGCAACAGGAAGCAGAGCACAAAGAAGGGCTCAGACACATTTTGAAAGTTTCTGTACTGAAGTTGAGCTGTTTTGAAGCAAACAATGTGAAACAATATGAAGATGATGTCTTGCTTGCTTGATGGATAGGGCAAGTTGTTTCTGTGTGGATTAAGTTACTGTATTTCATCAAGCCTATTTCCTATAACAGAATTGGAAGTGATAAATAGAGGTGGTCACTCTGATTTGTAGTCACTTGCTGAATTGCTAGCATTTATTTTAATCCTCACTTTGGCATTGATTGACCATGTAGCCCTGTCACTTGAGGCAAGACAGTTGAGCCCTGCAGTCATCGCTGTCTAGATTGGTAAAATATAAGAAACAACTCCTCACTAAACAGCTACCCTTGGGGACAGAGCATTCTTAAGGCCTTAGGGCAAAGTAAAATCTTGCCAATTGGCATTATAATTGGCAACAAGTGTTAGAAGACAGGCCATTAGGGTCTGAGAGGACTATAGAGAGATAACTGAAATTTTCCCAAACTATCCTGGTCCCCAAATTTGGGATCTTATATCTAATAAAATTTCAGAACTTTAGTGAAATACATCATTATCAACTTGCTCTTTCAACTAATGCCTTAAAGAAGTATCAGTGCCAGTATTATTCCATAAATAAAAGGGCATTTTACCCTCATGATTGGAAGAACATAAAATATATATAAAGCAATGGTTTTTCACTATAATTGTTTTAAATATTTTTTCTTTTTTTCTGTCCTTTTTTGCTTCATCTCTCCACACCCCCTACCCAGTCCCCCCTTTCTGACAGCTGCCAGTCGCTCTCCATCTATGAGTCTGTCTCTATTTTTTGATACAGAAAACTTAATCATTTACTGACCTGAGACGATAGTCAAGTAGTTGAGAAATATCATTTCTGAATACTAACAAGGCCCTTCCTGCAATAAAAATTCTGATGTTAGCCAGCCTCTGGAGACCAAGTAAAACAGACCAACATGCACTGTCCACAGGTCCAAAGTAGGAAGCAGTGCCTTGATTTCAAGGGTGGGCTTATAGGCAGCCTGGAATCCTGAAGAAAACAAAAGACTCTGGCCTTAAATAAAATAGGAACTGACCAGGTTACTGAGATCAGACTCAGATTTGGAGGGCAAAGTATTGAGACCAAGTCTCAGGCAAAGGTAAAAGTCAGTAATCACTATGTAGCACAGCTAACAGGACTGGCCTACGAACAAGAACACAAGAGAAGCTTAACTCTGAGTCTCTTCAGTTTCTGGAGCAGTAGTAGTCGTTCATGTACTGAGAGTGAAGACACTCATTTTTCATCAGTGAGGCTAGAGCTGAATCTTCAGAGTGGCCGTGTCCACAGCAATGCAGATGAGAGAGTTGGGTGTCAGGGCCCCTTGCAGCTCACTACATTGAAGATGACATGGAATGGGTCAAGCCTACTCTTTATGAGAAGCCTCTCTCTAGTCTGTTTCTTTGGAAAAATTGGTAAAATACATATATATATGTATATGTATGTATGTGTGTGTGTGTGTGTGTGTGTATATATATATATTTATCTTTCTGTCTGTATAAAACAAAACAACTATGCTTGCTAGTCCTGAAAAGGAATCAGCACAATTCCCACTCTTGGGTGGAAACTCTGCATCGTTAATACTACGGCAATTCATCTACACGTGGACTCTCTCTCATAGGCCAGAGTCTCTGACGTGGACTCTCTCATAGGCCAGCAGTCTCTGACATGGACTCTCTCTCATAGGCCAGCAGTCTCTGACGTGGACTCTCTCTCATAGGCCAGCAGTCTCTGACGTGGACTCTCTCTCATAGGCCAGCAGTCTCTGACGTGGACTCTCTCTCATAGGCCAGCAGTCTCTGACGTGGACTCTCTTTCATAGGCCAGCAGTCTCTGACGTGGACTCTCTCTCATAGGCCAGCAGTCTCTGACTTGTAATGGGGATAACCAAGTACAGAGTTTGTAAAAAGGCACAACATATGAACTACAATTTTCCAGAAACATTTATAACTAATATAATTGAGTTTTATTTTGGATATTGCTCATTAAATCAAATAAATGCAACTAAAAATTTTCAACATTTTAAAAATGTTCAAATTTTGTTGAAGCATCCTTTAACTCAGGTGTTAACAAAATGCAACCCACAGGCATTTACATCTGGTTGAACACGTAATTTTGTCTGAACTTCATGCTAAGAATATTTTTAATATATGGACATTTTTAATAATTTTATGTATTAATTTTTAGTGAGAGGGGAACTATGGCATGAGAGAGAGAGAGAGAGAGAAGAACACTGATCTATTCCTGTATGTACCCTGACCAGTGATAGAACTAACTGGCAGCCTCTGTGCTTTGGGATGGTGTTCTAACCAGCGGAGCTCTCTGCCCAGGGCTATACATAAACACCTCAATTGGTTTGATAATAGGAGAACACTAACTCTGAACACCAATTAAGTAAAACATTATTTTCTCATAACATTTTCATTCTCATTGGTAAACTGATAGTATAAAAATATTATATTTAATTATTATTATATTTTGTATATTGTTAGTTAAAATTATAGATATTTGTTTTCTCTCAGAAAAACTGCTTAATATCCTCAATTTTACCTATTGATCACAAAGCCAAAAATGTTTATCTAGACTTACAGAAAATTGTCAAACCTTTTTAGAAATATCAAAGAAAGTTTACCTTTTGCACATTATACACCAGTAAAATAGAAGTAAATAATATTTACAAAGAAAAACTTATATGTTTTCCAAAATATAAAGAACAAATAAAAACATTAAGTTGTAAAGAAAGGACAGTGCTTTTTTGTCAAGACAAGATGCATAATTCTTATAGTTTTTAATTATCCACTGATAAAGATGTAGAAAAGTATTCATTTAGTGATGACATAAAGTCATATATAATGTTACAGAATGTCCAATAGGTCAAAATTATTAAAGAAGGAATCTTACCAAGAATTAAAGATGAAAAAGTTATTGCTTCTTGTCTTCTGCTCTTAAATTATGTACATCTATATTGTATATTTATTTCTAAAATAAATGAAGAAATATATTTAGTGACATGATGTATCATGTTCTTGAGAGCCCATTAGCTAAAATAACTTTAGTAATTAGAGTATACACAAACATTACCCATTTTTCTTCAAAAAGCAGAACCACAACAAGACTACAAACTCATCTTTGAATTAGACTTTTAAAAGTGTATACCAAATGATAGAACTGTGCTCTGTTATGCCTTTAAAAGAAAGGTAATTGTATGTCCATACCACATGATAAGTAAATTGTGTTAAGATGAAATAATAGATGAAATTCTATGTTCATTAAAATTTTAAACAAAGATATCTAGGTAGCTAAATGTTGCCTACTTAATATTACTTTGTCTAGCTATTAAATTATTTTTATTATTTATTAATTGATTTTAGAGAGACAAAGAGAAGAAGTGAGAGAAAGAAAAAGAGAGGGAGAAGAGGGAAGCATTCATTTGGGGATCAACTTAGGTGCACATTCATTGGTTGCCTCTGGGTATCAAACTCAGAACTCTGGTGTTTGGGGATGACCCTCTGACTGAGATAATAGGCTAAGGCTGCCTAGCTATGTTGATGATATTTTGTCTTCTCACCTGGTCTAGTGAGTCACAATAATCATAAAGTGGTTAAATGTAGTAAGGTGGTTAAAGCCAATAATCCAGGCGTACTGCCAGTACATGGTACAGCCTGGACTCTAGTCCAGCCCCGCCTGAATTATCAAGGATTATGGAGGAACTATCGATCACCGCTCAGCACTCTCCCTCTAAAAGTCCTCATTTTAAAGCTGAAGAACCAAAGACCTAAGAAGCAATGAATTTTCCCAGATCATCTATATTATACTCCAGCTGTACACTGATCTATCAAAATCCTGAAACATAGAAAGTGATTTATAATTTATATTTAGAAATATTTATTTAAATTTATATTCTAGCCTATATCCTGACATGATGTTACTCTGTAGATATGACTAATTAAGGAATCAATAACATTATAATTCTATTTTACTAAAAAAGAATATTTTAAAATGATAAACGATTTATTTCAATAATGTTACTAGACATGATGACAGCTGTAAGACAGAGTTCTCCTTTCAAGTTCTTTTATTAGTATTCAACAGTCTTCTTAAGCTCCTTAGTCAACAACTTACAAATTTGACTATCAACTTTATAAAATGATAACTGTAATATTTATTCCTCACATAGCTGTCAATTCTCTACAAAGGTCAAATTTGTATACATGATTTTTTAAATTGATTTTTAGAGAGAGAGTAAGGAGAAGAGAGAGTGAGAGAAAACATGAATTTGTTTTTCCACTTTTTATGCATTCATTAGTTGATTCCAGTATATGCCCTGACTGGGGAACTCACAATCTTGGCCTATGGGATGACGTTCTAACAAATTTAGCTAACCAGACAGGGATACATATGACTTTTTAGTAAAAATTTCCTTTTAAATGATATAAAAGTAAAATACATCCTAAATTTAACATTTTTCCACCACTAATATCTATACCCCAAACCTACCTTGGAAGTTGATTTCCCCTTACATTTCATCTTTATGGTTCTAAAATATTCACTCAGGTTACCCCCAAGTTTTTATTCCCATGAAATTATTTTATTTCACTGTTTCAACATTTTTAAATGTCATAATAATCTATGCTCTAATTTTGGCTTTTCACACTGAAATTTATTCTCCACACTACTTTCAGAATACACACACACACACACACACACACACACACACTATTTGACTGGAACACTTGTCTATTTAAAATCAATCCTAATGAGAGTAATGATTGTTTCTTCTTTCTGTAAGGGAGAGAGTGTAGAGAAAAATCAAAATTACTTTTTTATTGAAGGGAAATTTGGAATGCTTCATTCAATTTATAGGTTTTGCCCAAAGGGTTTTTACACCAATATCAGGTTTTTTATTAAATTTGCTTTTTTCAGTCACTGGGGCAAAAACAAAGATTCAATGAATCTAAGCCTGTAAAAAGAGCCATCAGAGAATTCCACGCAAATAACTTAAAATGGAAAGAATCTTAAGGGATATGGAATATCTGGCAATGGGAGGATTGAGAAACAGTCAGGAATGTTACATGCAGAATGGTTTTCTCTTGAAGTCCTAAGGAAAAAATTATAACATGAAATCGTTTTAAGATAGCACAGTATCTGAAGTATAAAGTTTAAGTTTCTTAGCATGATAAAAAACTCTTCATGACTCGTCTCCCTTTCTCTAAGCAGTTCTCCCTTGCCATGAACCCTAAACTGAAGGCACCAGCTTGCTCTTAAGACCCAAATTCAGTTATGTTACTTTGCGCTACTGTGCCTTCGTCACTCTGAAAGCCTTATCTCACCTTCTCCACTTTCTCATCCTCCCCATTTTATACCCTTCTCTGTGCACATTTCTGGACCTGTCCTCCCCCATTCAAAGTTATTTCCTCTTTCTTTGTGATTTCATAACACTCTACAACATGCTAGAGTATTTTGTTGCAAGTTTCATTTTTGTCTATTTCTAATAGACTGTGCATAGCTAGATGACAAAGGCTGAGTGTGATATTCGTCTTTGTATTCTCAGCACTTAACACAAGCCTGGTTACTTAGGAGAGACCAAATATATTAGAGAATTAATAGATACAAATGAATAAAAGCATAAATGAAAATGCCTATTCCTTTTTGACAACAAATCACATTCTAAATCCTAATCAGTTTCAAGTTCTTGTACAGCCCAGCCCTAACCTACTCTAGAGAAATATTCCTGCTTTGACAAAATTTTCACTAAACTTATACCATGAACAAACTATGTAAAAAACAAATTTGTATTGAATACAATATAGGTCTGTAACTAGTTTATAAATACACTTGCAAATTTTAATAATAAACATTTATAATTATATAAATAATTATATATATTTATTTGTAAACTAATAACTCTATTATAAATAGAATACTATATCTTATTATAAATTATAAATATTACATTATAAAATTATAGACATTTGAATATTGCTATTTTCTATTGAAATAGTAAGCATATACAAAATAATATTTTGCATTTGTAAAGCTCTTTTGCAATTAAAATACCCTCCCATATAAATTCATTGGGGGTTTTTTTGTTTGTTTTTTTTTCTGAAGCTGGAAACGGGGAGAGACAGTCAGACAGACTCCCGCATGCGCCCGACCGGGATCCACCAGGCACGCCCACCAGGGGCGACACTCTGCCCACCAGGGGGCGATGCTCTGCCCCTCTGGGGCGTCGCTCTGCCACGACCAGAGCCACTCCAGTGCCTGGGGCAGAGGCCAAGGAGCCATCCCCAGCGCCCGGGCCATTTTTGCTCCAATGGAGCCTTGGCTGCGGGAGGGGAAGAGAGAGACAGAGAGGAAGGAGAGGGGGGTGGAGAAGCAAATGGGCGCTTCTCCTATGTGCCCTGGCCGGGAATCAAACCCGGGTCCCCCGCACGCCAGGCCGACGCTCTACCACTGAGCCAACCGGCCAGGGCCTTCATTGGATTTTTAACTTTGTATTTGGCAAGGGATATTATTCCCATTTTGTAGAACTTAAAACTTAGCTTTAAATTGTTGAAATAATTTTTTCAAGGTCACAAATTAAAGCATAAACCAGGATAGAACATATAAATTCTGTTTTCCAGTGCAGTTTTTTCCTACCAAATCACATTCCCAATAAAACCAAATGGGGAAAGTACACAACAGCATGGTTGTATTTTGCCACATTCTGCTTACAAATGTGTATGAGAAAATATAAAAATAGACTCATTGCAGCTGTGTATTTAGCTACTGGGAAGTTCTGGCACTGAAAATTTGAAGGAGATGACAAAGGTAATTATGTTACTTACACAACAGTCATTTCATTAAAAATTCTTCCTGGTTAACTCTACTGGAATTTTTCTACTCAGCAATCTCTTGTAACTGTTTACCCTCTTAGCTGTCAAAATTATATCCTAATGTAGGAGAAATTTTTTTATCTTAAATTTTATCTAAAAATAAAGGCAGCCACCAAGTTCACCCTGACTCTAGCAAGTCGAAGATGAATATGCATCTCTGACATCCAGGCAGAGTAAGGGTGGAGGTCTCCCTGGCAAACTGACAGTTGCTCAACTAAGGAAGAAAAAGGGAAAGGCATAGCTAAACCTCTGAGATGTGTCCTTCAGGCAGACAGCTTTCTTCCTTTGAGTTTAACCCCCAAGCTTTGGACAACTCCTTAAGTAGAAAGATCTTTCTTTCATGATATCTTTGTCTTAGAGGAAAACACTCACACTGACAGGCAGTTTCCTATTTTATGTAAAATCCATAATGTTTGAATTTGCAGATGATAGCCAGAACATATGGATTTTTCATTAAAATATTTAAAAATTTTTCTGGGTAGCATAGGATTTGCATGAAGAGTCATGCAATATTTTACTTCAAGCTCAGTATTCTAGAAATGACAGCTACTCACTCATGGGTGAATCAGACAAATTGCCTTGGAATTTATCAATTTCATTTCATTTGATCCATTCATTTATTATTTTTCCTTTAGCAAAACTATATTCTGTGTGTCCATCATTAGGATGTACACAAATATAATGTCTAGGGAAAAAATGAGTAATGGGCTGAACATGTCAGAGAGAACTTTCTGGAAGAGGCTGTGTTTTTCTGATTACTAAAAAAAGCCCACTATATGATTAGAAGGAAAGGCAAGAGAATCCCTGATACATCCATGAATAAGTTCAGTGACACCAGAACTAAGTGAGAATCAGCAGGGATGGAGACAAAAAAACTGGTTCCAAAGATCATAAAGAAGTGAAATTGATAGGATTCAGTGATTATGTGGTAGGAGTAAATCACAGAAGGATGATGTTTAGGTAGTTTTCTAACTTGGGAGATTGGCTGAATAATGGTGCTGTTTCCTGCATTGAAATTACAAGAGGACGGGGTAGGCAAAGGGTGAATGGAGAGGAAGTAGCAGCATGCTTCCAGGAAAGGAGCTGAGTTAGTACTGCGTATGAAATAGGTAGTTGGGTATCAAGAAAAGGAATAAGACAGTTATGTCAAGACAGATATGTGAACTGGAATTTTAGCTTGGCAATTTCTAGCATAGTGATCTTAAGTGGGAATTCTAATTTTGAATCCTTTTAGTTTTTAAAAACTTGTTATCAGTATACTTCTAATTTAAAAAGTCAAAGATTTACAAGTGTTGATGTAAAACAGCAGTCTTCTGCCTCATCTCTGCCTATCCCCCTGGCTCCCCTGCCAGAAGCAAACTTCACTCTATGGCTCTTTAGTCTCCCATTTGCCTCCATGTTTCTTCTACATAACATGCTATACAACCGTTTCTTGATTTTTTTTTGTTTTTTGGCTTAGGTATTATATATTCATTTCCTATTATAGAAGCTAAGGATTTTCCTTTTTCACATTTTCCCTGGCCATCTTCTTAAAAGAATTATGTCACAGTTCTATTATAGAAATAACCAGTTTTTTTTTTAACTAAAACTATAAAAATATTATTCATAGGTAAGCCATGCAATGTACTATGCTTTTGTTTCCTTTTGTGTACAACTCTCTTTTCTTCATGGAGTTAACTATTCTTGACTTTTTTTTATTTGCTTAGTTTTCTGTGTTTGTAACAAAAATTCATCCTCAGATACCTGTTAGAGAATAAATATTCTCTCAATATTTTCAAACAGTTGAGGTAAATGTATGAGTTTACTATATTTCTTGGCTACCAGTGTGGGAATCTTTGGCTTTGTATTTCAGTCTGAATCAGTGGCAGGCCTACTACAGCTGTCAAGCTGAGGACTTCATTAGCATCCTGCCTGAGAATAATGCTTTTCTACTACCCTTATTTTATAGATCCTTGTTATGGATTGACTTGTGTATCCTCCAAATTCACATTTTGAAGACCGAAATTCCAGCACCTCAGAATGTGACTATATTTAGAGAGAGGGCCTTTTAAAGAGGTAATTAAATTAAAGTGAAGTTGTTAAAATGTGCCCAAATTCGATCTGACTGGTGTTCTCATAAGAAGGGGAGATTATGACTCCCACAGAGACAGACCAGTGTCACATATGCACAGTGGGACAACCATATGAGAGGCAACAAGAGGCTGTCTTCAAGTCCAGGACAGCTTCAGAGAAAACCAGCTCTGTCTACACCTTAAACTTTCCAGCCTCTAGAACTATGAGAAGATAATTTTCTGTTGTTTAAGCCACCTAGTCTGTAGCATTTTGTTATGGAGCTCTAGTAAATTAACACAACCATGTATTTTGTTCTTTTTTTCCCCTTCCCACCCTTTTTTTAGACAGAATATTTTCTCTAGCTGTTTTTAGAAAAAAGAGTGAATAGAGGGCAATTTGGAGGCTGATTTTGGCATAACTGAAAATACCTATATTTAAACTTAAGATTTATATGATACATTTTCTGGGTATAGCATTATGGGTTGACTATGTCCTATCATCCTGTTTATCTGCTATCTTACTGTCCATGTCTATTTCTTAAGTAGCTACCTACATACAAAACTTCCCATTTCAGGATAACTACATATTTGATTCCTGTTTTATTTCTCAAAGTAAAATACCCACAAGTCATTGCTACAGAAAGCAATGTGACCACATCTAATTCATGGTATCAAATAGCACAATTTTATGTGCTCAAAAGAGATCTAAAAATACTTGTCAAATAGCATTAATAAAAACCATAAGGAGCAATATAAAAAAATCAGTAAAAAAATTAGAGTAATAAGAACTTTGTATTGAGTTTGAAGTGAATAAAAACTGATAAAAAATTTTCTTTGGCTAAATATATTTCCAATAAGCTGTTGATTGAAAAATATTCAAGCAGGATGACAAACTTCTACATTCTCTACTTAATCCAGTTTATTCATTATGGATTATTGTGAATTAAAATCTGAACCTTTTTGTAAGTAACACAATAGAACGTTTTCAACCTAAATTAGGACAACGTATTTGGAATAAGGAAACAATGATGGCCTTCTCACTCTACCATGCATAATCGAGAGCAGAGGAAATCTATTTTACCCTACTTCACCCACATGACACAATGATAACCCAAAAATATTTCTACATTGAAATTATTAGGTTCATTGAATAGAGATATCTGAAAATACAGAAACAGCAAAGGTTTTTTAAATACATCACAAAGTGAATGGTGATATACAGATTATTATTAACAAGTATATTTTTGGGGATTGTAGATTAACATCTTTTCTCACAGATGTAGGAAGATTTACTTACTTTCAAAGAGTTTTAAAGACAAAGTATCAATATAACTGTAATTTTTCATTTGTACAGTAAGAGGAGCCAGGACTGTGTGTTTTATGCCGCATTTCTAAATATAAAGACCTTAAATCATCAAACCTCAAATATCAGAGTAATTTCCCAATATAAGTCCTTTTCACTGTGACATAAATGATGGCCATAATTATCTAATAAATATACCGCTCACAAAAATTAGGGAATATTTTATCACTTCATATTCATTTTTAAATATCCTCTAATTTTTTTGAGCAATATATTTCCCCAAAGCAACATGGTCAACACAGTCAACATGGTAGTCAAAGCTCAATTCAACCACACTAGTATGTGTGGGTGTTTTATTTGTGTCTTTTATTAGTATCATCAAAATTATTAATTTCAAAAAGAGCTTTTCAAAATCAACTCACATAGCAACATCTTATTAAATCTTAGTAAATAAAAAATTCTTAGCCTAAGTGAGATAATAATGAAATATTATATGTTCAAGGCTTTACCTGTACTGAAATGAGTATATATTAGATCAAATAGTCCCACATGTCCTTTCTACTCTGCTTAATACTTCTGTGCATGAAAAGTCAGGTTCAGGTTAGTATCAAGGGATTTTTTAAAGAGAGAGTATGTGGGTATTGCCTGAGATTTGTGCACAGCTCTCAGCATCCTCCTCTGCTGAAACCACTTGCAGTCTCTGCTCACTGCAGGGACATGAAGTACTTCCAAAAGTGCCCCGTCCTGAGCATTGTAACAGTTCATCATGCTTCAGAAAAAGTTCTACATATTATGCTGTTACTCTGAGCAAGGAATAAGAGACTTGTAGAATCTTATAATGCATCCATAAAGGAAACCCATTTCATAGTCACTTCCATAGATTGTACAGCTAGTAATGTTCACTGTCACTTTAAATGTTATCTCATACAATCCCCCAAATAACTCTAAGAGGCAGGTATTATTACTCCCATTTTAAATATAAGGAAACAAACGCTTCTAGAAATTATGTAAACTTGCCCTGAGTCTTGCAGTATGTAGTTTTTAGAGCCAGAATTTTAATTAAAATCTGATACCAAACTTCTCACTTCTGATATGTAATTAGCACATTAATTCTTGCCAAACTGATGTACTGTAAAGAATTTTTCTAATTATGTCTTTATTTATTGTTATAGTAATCTTACCAAGTCAACTTTTTTTCAGAGGTGGTACAAAATACACTACATAGTATAGTTTTTATATCAAACATTCTAAAAGTTAGATTTACTCAGAATTCATGTGATTCATTTAAAATGAAAATGATTAGCTACATTTGTGAAGTGGAGTATCTTCATAGGACCTGACCTATAACTATCACTTTATAACTTATAGTTAATTAAATTTATTAATTTTATCTGCTTGTTTGTGTCTAGGGGCCTAAAAGGGTAAGAAGTTTACTATGAGTTGAAAAGGACTTTCAAACAAATTGGGATTCTCCAAGGGCTTGTCATATCACTGGTCTGTTTAATAAGTTACTGAGGATGTATTAATAGATGTGCACATCAGTATACTATGTTTTATCTATTCATCAAGTACCTATTAAATGTTTTGTTTTGTATTTTTCCAAAGCTGGAAACAGGGAGGCAGTAAGACAGACTCCCGCATGCACCCGACCGGGATCCACCCAGCATGCCCACCAGGGGGCAATGCTATGCCCATCTGGGGCATTGCTCTGTTGTGACCAGAGCCATTCTAGCACCTGAGGCAGAGGCCATGGAGCCTTCGTCAGCGCCCAGGCCAACTTTGCTCCAATGGAGCCTTGGCTGCGGGAGGGGAAGAGAGAGACAGAGAGGAAGGAGAGGGGAAGGGGTGGAGAAGCAAATGGGCGCTTCTCCTGTGTGCCCTGGCCGGGAATCGAACCCAGGACTCCTGCACACCAGGCCAACACTCTACCACTGAGCCAACCAGCTAGGGCTTATTAAATGTTTTAATAGGACAAAAGAGGTGTATGAAATTAAAACATGAACTCTATTTGAACTTGTGGGAAAAGTAAGAAAACAAAACAAGAAAAAAATTTAACCTGATATAGATTAATTATTTTCATATCAATAAGACATTCATTGGATAAAAAGAACATTTTTTACACTTATGCTTCTTTAATTCCTAAAGCTGAAAGTAGATCAAGGAAACATTCTTGTCACTACTAAGCTGATGGCAAAGCATGCAACTCCTGCTTGTTAGTCAGTAGATGTCCTAAAGGCATGGATTTCCTAAACATATAAATAAAAATTTGAGTTTGTTATCAGAGCAGGAAAAAGTTTTGGTGGTAGATGCAAGTATATACTTAAAGTGTGGGATAACAATGCAACACAGAGTGAGTCTCAGGTGAATGAACCTCACAACAAACATAACAAAGCTGGAGAAGGTACAAGGACACAACATTGAAGAGATAAAAGATACCACTGAACGCAGATAAATAATGTAGGATCTCCCTTATAAACAGAGTAGGACTAAGCCACCATGGAGGTAAATATCCTTAAAAATGATAAGATAAGCATGCATTTCTCCAATGAAAGAGGCACTCTCTTGAACTTATAAAAGTAATTTTAGCACAAATACTTTACATTGTAGCTCAATATGAAAAGTATCTCCACTTAATCAGAAAATATAGATTCATAAGAGTGTGGAATAAAAAGTTAACAAACCAAAATTACTGTGCTGGTTTGGGGTTTCAGGAAAATTCTTAGAAATCATTTTTTTTAAAATGAAATTCTGTTAAAGTAAGAAAAATCAGTGGAACAGATTTCTCAAACACTATGAGAGCAAACTATAGCCTTTGAATAAAATATACTTTTAAGAGCTCACTGACTTTTTTATTAATTTAATATTTTATTTCCTATAACATATAAATAATTTTTTCAAAGGACTACTTTGGATTTGTTGATGATTCCAATTCTAACCATTCTTATATGTATATTTTAATTTTAATTTTTAATTTATTGGGTTGGCATGGTTTCAAGTGTCCCACTCAAGAGCTTACTGACTTTTGAATAATTCATTTGTGAACATGTAGGTGTGTCAATGACAGAGTACAAGTTGCCCTCAGTGTTGCCATGGACATGCAAGTTACCAATTACCTGCCAACATTGCCAGAAAATTGGTAGAAGGACTATATAATTTTATTGGCTCATCAGTTCCCATGGCATGTACCTCAGTAAACAAGGGTGTAACTTTCAGATTTCAGAGACTGAGCACTAGAGGCCACAAAATGTGTTTGCTAAAAATGGATACAATTGTATTGTTCAAATATATATATATATATATATATATATATATATATATATATATATATATAGATAGATAGTCAGGGAGTTGGAGACAAGCAGATAGTCACTTCTTCTAAGTCCTGACAGGGATTGAACCCAGGACGTCCACATGCCAAGCTGATGCTATTTCTGCTGAGCCAGCTGGCCAGGGCCTAGAAATTCTTTAATATCAATAAATTGTTCTTATTTACCCAAGCTCTACAAGCAAGACCACTAATGTCTAGCTTCCCTATGTTGTAGCAGTTTCTTAAGGTTTTCCTGTGGAGTGACTAGCATTGAGATTGGCATATATATATCTATGAATTTCAGTTAAACATGAAAAATTGAATACATTTCATTTCTACTGTTCTCGTCTAAAATTTTGTAAAATGATAGAGAAAAGGTTTAAAGAAGTTCGTAAGAATAAAATGAACCATGGAGGGAATGACAGTGACCAATTCTGGAAGCTGGAGAAAAGATAAGAGCACAAGAACAGTTCCTCATGGAGGAAAGGAGCAGCTGGCTGGGTTGGACCTCAGAACTCAAGACACTCTCACATATTAAGAGGCATCACGGGGGTGCAATTGGGTTTGATACAGAAGGATCATTAAATACTTTAAGTAGCTGTTAAAAAAATACACAGATTCTTTCCTCCAGCCCAACAGTGGACTTAGAGAGATTAAGTCAAAGAAATTGTGTAGGACCCCAGACAAACTGAGAAACAGAAGGATTTAAGTCAAGGGTCTCAAACTCGCAGCCTGCCGAACAATTTTGTGCGGCCCGCAGACTAATCCACGAAGTTCAAAATATTTTGGATAAAATTAAGTAAGCCCGTGGATTAGTCTGCGGGCCGCACAAAATTGTTTGGCGGGCCGCATGCGGCCCGCGGGCCGCGAGTTTGAGACCCCTGATTTAAGTGAATGTCTATACACTGAACAATGAGATGCCTGGGGCCCTTCTCCCACTGGTCTCCAACAACACTAGCAGACACTTTATATCTTCTAGACAAGAAAGTAAAGTGCTGTCTCTGAAGTAAGTGATTGGCACAATTGTATTTGGAAGAGTGACCTACAGTAATCACCAAAATGGCACCCCTCTAAAGAGCCAGTTCAAGGAGCCCTTCAGGGAAGACCATCAACCAGCATCCTGTGTCTCTGTCACAAACATGCACACAAACTAGCACAGAGCTCCCGATCAGCTTTCCAGTGCCTCCTTCTTTAAAAAAAATTTAAAATTTGTTTCCAATTACTGTTTACAGTCAATATTATTTTGCATTAGTTCCTTATTTACAGCATAGTGGTTAGACAATCAGATATTTTACAAAGTAATCCCCTAATAAGTCCAGTATCCATTCTCTGCCAGACATAGTTATTAAACTATTATTGACCCCATTTCCTTACTCTGAAACGTGAACAGGCGAGTAAGGAGCATCAGGCATTTCAGAAAAACCTCCACTGGGACGTGTATCAAACAAAGCAGGAAGGCAGGAATAAATATCTTTTTATCCAGCGGTTTCAGAGTGTTTGCACAAATGTACATTAACAAGCCTCATCATCACTTTTCTCCACAGAGATGGATCATTTAAGTAACACAGGAGTTTAACTACACAGCCTACTCAAAGTCACCTGAGAAGTCCTTTGTGTAATCTGGAAATGGATCTTCAAAATGCAAAAATACATTGTAGCCTCACTGCATCCTTTGGCAAATGCTGGAGGGAACAGTCATCTTCAGTGTTCACAGAGAGGCTCTTATCACCTGGCCTTCCCTCCGCCTCCCCATGTCCCCAAAGGCCTGCAAATTCAGTCTTCAGCCCTGCTCTTTCTTAGTGTATCTGCCCCAAAAGCTGAGTGAGAATGGAACAGGGATGTTTGTTAAGATTTCTTCTGTATTACTTTGATTAAAGAAATAATTGGCTGTATTTTCTCTTCTTCCCTCTAACTCTTCTATTAATCCTGTGAACAAATATTTATTTAGTACTTACAGTGTTGCCACTCACTGTGCCAGACACAGGGAACACTACCGCATGAACTCATTGCTCCACTGCGTTGTGTCATTGATTGCATCTCCTATGTGCCCTGACTAGGGCTCCAGCCGGTGCCACAGGGTTAAAGGTGGTGACCGTGGGATGAACGATTCCAAACTCCAGCTGGCAATCCCAGATCAGAACTGATGTCCTTGGGCTGGAACAACTGTCCTCACTGTCCCACAGAGCAGGACCAGACTTTTTACTTTTATTTATTTTATTTTACTTTTTTGCATCTTAGATTTTTATTTCCAAAAAAGTCAATATCAATCTTTACTATCCCACATAAACAGAAAGCTCTTTGGGGGTCCTTTTATTTATTTTCTTGAGTAAAAGGGTCATGGGACACAACAGGGAAAAAACCACTGTAGTTTACCCTCTGCCATGATGGTCCAGGATTGGCCCTGACCTAGGCACTGCTGTGATGGATTACAAACTAACCTGGCTAAATAAGACCCTGGCTGGGCTGAGGATTTTGTCTGTCACAGCCCAGGAAGCTTTGCAGTGACCTGTAGATTTGGACTCAGTTGGACTGGATTTTTGATTTACGGATTGTGTACAAGGACTAATCTAATCCCTTCAGTTTTTCCTCTTAGATTTGGTTGACATGTTTTCATTCTTAAGTCAAAGTCACCTGTGGCCACCCTGGGGGAAGAGGTGGGGCGTAAGCAGCTAAGTGTTCCTGCACAGGGTACGTTCTAACCGGCATACACGTGGCGGTCAAAATTGTAAGTTGGAGGGACTGCCCTAACCCATTTCTGGAAGTTAGTTTCCTTAAAGTTTTAAATCACCCTAACATGACAAGACTGATGGAGGTGATTGTCACCTATGCCAAGTTATTCCTTATCATGGAATGCATCAGCAGTGGAGACCTGTTCAATTATTTACATAACAATGGCCACAGAACCGAGGAGGAAGCAACACATCTTCCTACAGCTGCTTTTGACACTGCAGTATTGCCATAGGAAAGGTATCATCCACCGGGACCTATAGCCGGAGAACATTCTGGTCGATGGAGAGTCAACATCAAGGTAATGTACTTTGGTTTAGGGAGGGAAATTAAGAAGGGAAAAACTGAAAGCCTATTGTAGGGCCATATACTACATGGTCCCTGAGGTCCTGCAGTGCCAAAGATATGAGGCCCAAAGGCGAATGTGTGGAGCCTAGGTATAATTCCATATAAGATGGTGACAGGGATGCTGCCGTTTGCGGGCAGGACTTAAAAATAGCATGAAGAACCAGATTATGACTGGGCAATTCAAGTACCAGGTTTTATGTCACCAGGATGTAAGGTGCTGTTAAAGAACTTAATGACTCACAACCTCAGTGAAAAATTCCTTTTTTGCCCCCTGAAGAGTTCCCCCCAACTCAGGCCCTCCGTTAGCATAATATAATTCACAGTTTATCACGATATTTTCCTAAGGAGGAGGGAAGAGGAGGGGAAGAGAGGGAAAAAAAAGGGGAGGGAAATAATAAATTATTATTGGGGTTTTTTGTGTTTTATTTCCAATTTTTTTTTATTTTTTTTCTACTTTTTATTCTTTATTAATTCCAATTAGTGCTATCAACAAGACCACCCTCAGATGCCATTAAGAAAAAGGAGCCCTGGCCGGTTGGCTCAGCGGTTGAGCGTCGGCCTAGCGTGCGGAGGACCCGGGTTCAATTCCCGGCCAGGGCACACAGGAGAAGCGCACATTTGCTTCTCCACCCCTCCGCCGCGCCTTCCTCTCTGTCTCTCTCTTCCCCTCCCGCAGCCAAGGCTCCATTGGAGCAAAGATGGCCCGGGCGCTGGGGATGGCTCTGTGGCCTCTGCCCCAGGCACTAGAGTGGCTCTGGTCGCAACATGGCAACGCCCAAGATGGGCAGAGCATCGCCCCCTGGTGGGCAGAGCGTCGCCCCTGGTGGGCGTGCCGGGTGAATCCCGGTCGGGCGCATGCGGGAGTCTGTCTGACTGTCTCTCCCTGTTTCCAGCTTCAGAAAAAAAAATGAAAAAAAATGAAAAAAAAGAAAAAAAAAAAAGAAAAAGGAAATCAAATGTGGATACAAAAGAAAGAGAAGTAACACAAATAGATGTGGAAAAATCTATGGAGAAAAAATTTAATATATTGGAAACCTTGGAGCTAAATGACAGAGAATTTAAAATAGAAATCCTAGAATTCAACTGCAAAAAAGAGGAAAAAAACCCCACAAAAATGTGGAAACTAAACAACATACTTTTAAAAAATGAATGGGTCAAAGAAGAAATAAGCACAGAGATCAAAAGATATATACTGACAAATGAAAATGACAATATGACATATCAGAATCTATGGGATGCAGCAAAAGCAGTGATAAGAGGGAAGTTCATATCACTTCAGGCCTATATGAACAAACAAGAGAGAGCCCAAGTGAACCACTTAACTTCACACCTTAAGGAACTGGAAAAAGAAGAACAAAAACAACCCAAAACCAGCCAAAGAAAGGAGATAATAAAAATCAGAGCAGAAATAAATGAAATAGAGAACAGAAAAACTATAGAAAAAATTAATAGAACAAGGAGCTGGTTTTTTGAAAATATCAACAAAATTGACAAACCCCTGGCAAGACTTACCAAGGAAAAAAGAGAAAGAACTCATATAAACAAAATCCAAAATGAAAGAGGAGAAATCACCATGGACACCGTAGATATACAAAGAATTATTGTAGAATACTATGAAAAACTTTATGCCACTAAATTCAACAACCTAGAAGAAATGGATAAATTCCTAGAAAAATACAACCTTCCTAGACTGTGTCATGAAGAAGCAGAAAGCCTAAACACACCTATTAGTAGAGAAGAAATAGAAAAAGCCATTAAAAACCTCCCCAAAAATAAAAGTCCAGGCCCAGACGGCTATACTAGTGAATTCTATCAAACATTCAAAGAAGACTTGGTCCCTATTCTACAGAAGGTCTTCCAAAAAATTGAAGAAGAAGCAACACTTCTAAACACATTTTATGAGGCCAACATAACCCTCACACTGAAACCTGGCAAGGATGGCACAAAAAAAGAAAACTACAGACCAATATATCTAATGAATACAGATGCTAAAATACTTAACAAAATACTAGCAAATCGAATACAACATATTAAAAAAATAATACATCATGATCAAGTGGGATTCATCCCAGAATCTCAAGGATGGTTCAACATACGTAAAACAGTTAACATAATACACCACATCAACAAAACAAAGAACAAAAACCACATGATCTTATCAATAGATGCAGAAAAGGCATTCGATAAAATACAACACAACTTTATGTTTAAGACACTCAACAAAATGGGAATAGGAGGAAAATATCTCAACATGATAAAGGCCATATATGATAAACCATCAGCCAACATCATATTAAATGGCATAAAACTGCCCTGGCCGGTTGGCTCAGTGGTAGAGCGCTGGCCTGGCGTGCAGAAGTCCCGGGTTCGATTCCCGGCCAGGGCACACAGGAGAAGCGCCCATCTGCTTCTCCACCCCTCCCCCTCTCCTTCCTTTCTGTCTCTCTCTTCCCCTCCTGCAGCCGAGGCTCCATTGGAGCAAAGATGGCCCGGGTGCTTGGGATGGCTCCTTGGCCTCTGCCCCAGGCACTAGAGTGGCTCTGGTTGCAGCCGCAACAGAGTAATGCCACGGATGGGGAGAGCATCGCCCCCTGGTGGGCATGCCAGGTGGATCCCAGTCGGGAGCTTGCGGGAGTCTGTCTGAGTGTCTCTCCCCATTTCCAGCTTCAGAAAAATACAATAAATAAATAAATAAATAAACAAATAAATAAATAAATAAAATAAAATAAATGGCATAAAACTGAGGACTTTCCACCTTAAATCAGGAACAAGACAGGGTTGTTCACTCTCTCCACTCTTATTTAACGTGGTGCTAGAAATTCTGGCCAGAGCAATCAGACAAGAGAAAGAAATAAAAGGCATCCATATGGGAATAGAAGAAGTAAAGGTATCACTTTTTGCAGATGATATAATCCTATACATTGAAAACCCGAAAGACTCCACAAAAAGATTACTAGAAACAATAAACCAATACAGTAAGGTCGCAGGATAAAAAAGTAACATACAAAACTCCATAGCCTTTGTCTATGCCAACAATGAAATATTAGAAAACAAACTCAAAAAAAATAATCCCCTTCACGATTGCAACAAAAAAAATAAAATACCTAGGAATAAACATAACAAAGAATGTAAAGGACCTATATAATGAAAACTACAAAGTATTGTTAAGGGAAATCGAAAAAAAATACAATGAGATGGAAAAATATTCCTTGTTCGTGGGTAGAAAGAATAAATATAATCAAAATGGCCGTATTACCCAAAGCAATATATAAATTTAATGCAATTCTCATCAAAATTCCTATGACATTCTTTAAAGAAATGGAACAAAAAATCATCAGATTTATATGGAACTATAAAAAACCCCAATTAGCCAAAACAATCCTAAGGAAAAAGAATGAAGCTGGGGGCATTACAATACCTGACTTCAAACTATATTATAGGGCCATGACAATCAAAACAGCATGGTATTGGCAGAAAAATAGACACTCAGACCAATGGAACAGAATAGAAAGCCCAGAAATAAAACCACATATATATGGTCAAATAATCTTTGATAAAGGGGCCAACAACACACAATGGAGAAAAGAAAGCCTCTTCAACAAATGTTACTGGGAAAACTGGAAAGCCACATGCAAAAGAATGAAACTCGACTACAGCTTGTCCCCTTGTATGAAAATTAATTCAAAATGGATCAAAGACCTAAATATAAGACCTGAAACAATAAAGTACATAGAAGAAGACATAGGTACTAAACTCATGGACCTGGGTTTTAAAGAGCATTTTATGAATTTGACTCCAAAGGCAAGAGAAGTGAAGGCAAAGATAAATGAATGGGACTACATCAGACTGAAAAGTTTTTGCTCAGCAAGAGAAACTGACAACAAAATAAACAGACAGCTAACTAAATGGGAAATGATATTTTCAAACAACAGCTCAGGTAAAGGCCTAATATCCAAAATTTACAAAGAACTTATAAAACTCAACAACAAACAAACAAACAATCCATAAAAAATGGGAAGAGGACATGAACAGACACTTCTCCCAGGAAGAAATACAGATGGCCAACAGATAGATGAAGAGATGCTCATCTTCATTAGTTATTAGAGAAATGCAAATGAAAACTACAAAGAGATACCACCTCACACGTTAGATTAGCTATTATTAACAAGACAGGTGATAGAAAATGCTGGAGAGGCTGTGGAGAAAAAGGAACCCTCATTCAGTGTTGGTGGGACTGTAAGAAAGTATGGTGGTGGTTCCTCAAAAAACTGAAAATAGAACTACCTTATGACCCAGCAATCCCTCTACTGGGTATATACCCCCAAAACTCAGAAACATTGATACGTGAAGACACATGTAGCCCCATGTTCATTGCAGCATTGTTCGCAGTGGCCAAAACATGGAAACAACCGAAAAGCCCTTCAATAGAAGACTGGATAAAGAAGATGTGGCACATATACACTATGGAATACTACTCAGCCATAAGAAATGATGACATCGGATCATTTACAACAAAATGGTGGGATCTTGATAACATTATATGGAGTGAAATTAGTAAATCAGAAAAAAACAAGAACTACATGATTCCATACATTGGTGGGACATAAAAAAATGAGACTAAGAGACATGGACAAGAGTGTGGTGGTTACCAGGGGTGGGGGTGGGGCGCCGGAGGGAAGGAGGAGAGGGGGAGGGGCACAAAGAAAACTAGATAAAAGGTGACAGAGGACAATCTGACTTTGGGTGATGGGTATACAACATAAGTGAATGACATGATAATCTGGACATGTTTTCTTTGAATATATGTACCCTTATTTATTGATGTCACCCCATTAACATTAATAAAAATTTATTTAAAAAAAAAGAAATGCATGCCATATGTGCAAGGTGAGGCCTTAGTCCATTTTTTTTATCTCTACGTATAAGATTTAGCAGGCAGGGTGGGGTTTCTTATCATCACTGATTATGAGTTAAGAACTGTATGTTTTTCTTACTTCAATTTCTGATGCCAAGAGGACGATGGAGGTGTGCACCTGCTGTGGAGTTCTCTGCACCAGGTTCATATCAGCAGAGTATGCTGCATCTCCATGGCCTTTAGAAGCAGGTTATCCAGAATGTTTGCTGTGCCTGGAGCCCCCTGGGGGTCAAGAAGCAGAGTCTGCCCTCACCGTAGGCCCACCCCTCAGCCCTGTCTGAATTAAACTTCAGACTGGACTGTTTTCCTTGAGCCCTTCTTCCCTCCCTTGATCTTCTTTGCTCCCATGTTTGTGGGGGTTCTTATTAAAATATTTTATCCTCTCAAAATTTGTCATAAACTTGATGCTCCAGAAATATGTGATGGATTCTCTCTTTTTCATCCTCTGCACACAGAATTGGGGTCTGACTGCTGTAGTTGGAGAAGCGTGGAGTAACGTAGTGCTTGGACTTTGGTACAGGAACTCCCCACAGTAACCACAGCAATATTGAAGGGAAAAGGCCAGCACCCGGCGGGTTCCAAACACCAGGGCACAGCAGTGGGTGAAGCAGGAAGGGTCTCTTGTCCTGCAGCTGACAGCCTGGGTGCTCTGTGACATCAGTAGGAATCATCTATCGTGGCTCTTGGCTTGGTCCACTGCCTTCTGTGCTGGTGTTACTCTCAGTAGGCTTTCCCTTTATATAAGCCAAGCTTTTAAAGACACCTTTTCCTCTGAAGAGTGCTCCAGGCAGGGGAAACAGCAAAGCTCAAGAAAAGAGCTCCAGTGGGAAGGAACTTGGCATTTTTCATGGTGGCCACAGCTTAGTGAGCTGGAGTGAGACCAGCAAGTGTAGTAACTGCCGGCAAAGGGCAAAACTTTGGGCCGTGGGAAGGAGCGTGGATTTTATTCTGAGAACAATGTCAATCATGAAAGGTTTTAAGCAAGGAAGTAATATGGTATGACTTATGTTTCAAAACCATTAAATTGTGGAGAATAACCTTTTTCTGCAAACATTTTTATCCATCTCTACATATTAGTTTCCTATAATCACTGAAGAAACATGAGTTAAGAACTGTATGTGTTTTCCCCACTTCAATCCTTACCATACCAGTTCCCTGAACATGTAGAAAAGCAAATTAAAACATTGTTTCCAAAGGGAAGACCTATCTGCCTCTGTGGAGCTGGTTCATTGTTTGTTTGTTTTTTAGAAACAAAATTAAGATATTTATTATCAACACATGTTTAATAATATTTTGAAATGTTACTTAATATACGGAGAAAAGAAATAAGTACAAATGTTGAGGAGAAAGATACTACTTACAACAATGTGACAGTACACCTGAAAATCCATGATCACTATTAACATGTTAGAAACTATAACAAAGTTTAATAAGGAGGCTGGTCACAAAATTAATATACAAAAGCATATATTCATCACTAGTTGTTCACAAGGTATAATAGAAAAACAAGATGCCATTCAAAGTGGCAACATCAAAAGTAGGTGAAATATCTGGTAATTAAATTAACAAGGAATAATAGAACTATATAATATACAGAAACTTTAAATTCTGCTAAAGATCATAATAATGAGGCTAACCACTATAGCTATACACCTGAAACTAATACAAATAATACTGAATGTAAACCATAATTAGAAATTTTTTTTAAAAAATCCAAAAATTAAAAACAAACAAAAGAACCTGAAGGTCCATCAATAAAGGAAATATTGAATCCACTATGATGCATAATGAAATAGGATTAGATTTAGATCTACTGATCTGAAGAAAAGTCTATAAATCTCACTGTTAAATGAAAAAAGCAAGGTGCTTTTTTCACCTTGCTTTGGATATAGCATGTTAATGGATATTAACATCCATCACCTTAATGGATATAGCATGTTAAAAAGATTTTGTAATAAGCAGGAATATGCATGTATATGTATATATGTATAAGCTTTGATTTGAAAAGTCCAAGGCACAGAAGGCTACATACAACATTGTTTACTCTGGTTACTCTGGGGGTTTTGATGGACTGGAGAGAGATTAATTTGTTTATCTTATTAAATGTTTACACTATTTGAGTTATTATACCGACCATGTTACTTTGTAACTAAAAATTTTAATAAAATAATTTAATAACACAAAGAAATAATACAGTAGTGAAAAAGTAGACATATATGTCAAAATAAGAAAGTTTGCTAATATAAAAGTCTTTATACATGTTCTCTAAATTAGTCTATAAGTTTGATATTTGTCATGAAACAAAATGGGTTTTGGGAGGATTTGATAAAATGATATTTTACAAGTAACAGGCAAGAACAACCATATCTCTTTTTTTAAATCTTATTTTTATTAATTTTAATGCAGTGACATTGATAAATCAGGGTTACATATGTTCCAAGAAAACATCTCCAGATTATTTTGACTTTTGATTATGCTGCATACCCCTCACCCAAAGTCCAATTGTCTTCTGTCACCTTCTATCTGGTTTTCTTTGTGCCCCTGCCCTCCCCCTACCCCTCCATGTCCTTCCTCGTCCCCTCCCCACCCCTCCACCCCACTCCCATTACCATCACACTCTTGTCCATGTCTCTGAGTCTCATTTTTAAGTCCCATCTATGCATGGGTTCATATAGTTCTTAGTTTTTTCTGATTTACTTATTTCACTCCGTATAATGTTATCAAGTTTCATTCATGTTGTTGTAAATGATTCGATGTCATCATTTCTTATGGCTGAGTAGTATTCCATAGTATATATGTACCAAAGCTTTTTAAGCCACTTGTCCTCTGATGGACATTTGGGCTGTTTCCAGATCTTCACTATTGTGAACAATGCTGCTATAAACATGGGGGTGCATTTCTCCTTCTGGAACTGTTCTATGGTGTTCTTGGGCTATATTCCTAAAAGTGGGATGGCTGGGTCAAAAGGCAAAAGGCAGTTCGATTTTCAATATTTTGAGGAATCTCCATACTGTTTTCCACAGAGGCTGCACCAGTCTGCATTCATTAGTTCTTATGTCACTGATTAGCTAGTGTTTCTTCCCTTCTCACTGAGGAACCTATGGTGTTTCTGTTAATATTCTGAAATCAGTGGCTCCTGACCAGGTGGTGGCACAGTGAATAGAGTGTCAGACTGAGACTCGGAGGCCCCAAGGTCGCCAGCTTGAGTGTGGGCTCATCTGGTTTGAGCAAGGCTCACCAGCTTGATCAAGGAGTCACTAGGTCTGCTGTAGCCCCCCCCTCCCCATCAAGGCACATATAAGAAAGTAATCAATGAACAACTAAGGTGCTGCAATGAAGAATTGATGCTTCTCATCTCTCTCTTCCTGTCTGTCCCTCTCTCTCTCTCTCTGTCTCTGTCACACACAAAAAAATTATTTTTATTTGATTTTTTAAGTAAAAAAGATTTAAAGTATATATGATAAATATTATATACAGATTTTGGTAAAACAAACAAACAAACAAAAACAGGAAGTTGTTCTAAAAATGTGCGAAGTTTGGTAAACTAAGAGCAGAGGATTTCCAGACTTGTTTCTGAGCCTACACTGAGGGTTCACATTAAAAAAAAAATTATACAAAATTATTTTAAAGTAATTTATAAAAATAAATATGTCATCTATTTTTATTTATTTTCTCAATCTTTTTCTCATTTTAAAGATTATGCATCTTTATTGTTGGCATATAACCCTGGAAAATGCATAACAGCATAAAGATATTTAAAAACATCATTCACGGGAAAACACATTTAACACGTGAGTTGTTTTATTCTTGTTTGTTTTTTAAAATATAATTTGGAATTTCAAAATGTTATTACATTTGTAACTCATATTTACAGAAAAGAAATAAAAGATATATGGTTTTGTTTATAAAAAACAATTAGCAATAGGATAACTTTAAGTATCAAATCCTCCGTGTGTACTTAAAACTTTAATTTACTCAAAATTTATATACATGTAATATTTAGAACCAATTACTTATTCAGTAATTTCAGAACATCTTTACTAAATAAAATTTCAAACAATTTCAATCCGTTATAATGAGGAGTGAAGCTTCCTTTTTGAATTGGTGCATTTAAACTCCTGCTTTTCTGACTTGCCAGAGACATACACTTTCCAACTCTTTGCGGACTTAGCTTCCTATTATGGAAGAATAAAACCATAGCAGATTGAGCTGTGTTCTAATACTCAATGGGCGAACATAGCTTTGGCTCCATTGCCTACTAAACCAACAGGTGTAGGGAGATGATACCTATATAAAAAAGTGATACAAATGTTGAAAATATCTTATTTACTTTTCCAAAGCAGAATATCAGCATGGTATAACATTATTAAACACAAACAGGAAAGATGGTTACAAAACAGCAATAGCAACAATAACACCACTGCACACACCAAGGGAATAGCCTGCTGTTCCAGTGACAGCCTCATGTTTTCTCCTTCCCTGAGAATTTCTCTATTGAGGAGAATGACCACACTGTCACTTAAATTTTGAAATTACAAGATGAGAGAGGTTGGGATTATACAATCTTATTAGAGCATTTTGTCAGGAAACATATGAAGCTAAGGGACAACCCATGATCTTGGATCAAACTCCTGGCTTTTCCCACAAGCTCCACTCAACCTGAACACCAACACTATAAAAGGCTGTGGTCTCCATGAAGACTAGGATTCTGTGAAGTTGGCTGTGTTCTCTGTGCCCTAACTAGTGCTTGGTGCTTAGAAGACTCTTTGATAATGTTGAATGAATGGGCCATTATTGTAATAGCTACTATTTCTAAATACCCAAAATGGATTTGGTGCTGTGATTTAATATACCAATTCCAATAGTTAATATTACCTGAATTGTTTCACTAAGAAAAGAGGCTCAGATATGTTAAGTAATGTGTCAAGTTCACAGTGTTGGGATAAGGATTCAAAGCTAGATATGTCTGAGGCCAACGCTTCAGTATTTTCTCTTACAGGATGGAAAAGAGTCATATGACTTCCAAAAAGGCTTCATATAAGAAAAAAAAAAGTTCCAGTAATGCAGTCAGTCTTTTATTTAGAATAAAGATATTTATTTTTAGAACAGTTAATATTCACTATAATTTTGAATTAGTTTCATGTGTACAGCACAGTGGTCAGACAATCACATACTTTCACAAAGTGCTCCCCCAGATTTCCTGTACCCACCTGGCACCATACATACTTATGACAATATTACTGACTAAGCCTGCCCCTGTCTGCTAGGGAGGGTTCTTGGGGAAAAGGGCCTTAATGTAGCTCAAACAGCTTCCCTGAAGTGTCTTTTACATTGAGAGTTAATGGTGTTCTCTTCTTGACAGATCTCAATATTACTCTTCTTTCTCCATAATATTTTACCTAATTCAGTATCCATTTATGTACTCTATTTCTTACTGGTAGCCATATTTTATCAGTAAGCAAATCATTTATTTTCTTCTTCATCTTATATCTTAGCTCTTGGGATTAACATTAATTTAAATTCTACCACCTGCAAATATATTTTATGTTATTACTTTTTTTTTTTTTTTTTTTTTAGTTAGAAAAAGGTAGATAAAGAGACAGACTCCAACATACGCCCCGACCAAGTTCCATCTAGCAACTCCATCTGGGGCTGATGCTTGAATCAACTGAGCTATCCTTAGCACCTGAGGCTGATGCACTCTGGCCCACTGAACCATCCTCAGTGTCCAGGGCCAACACTCAAACCAGCTGAGTTTGGCTGTGGAATTTCCTTAATGAGTATGCTTAAAATTTTTTAGTCTCTATAGATATATAGTCCTTTAACAATATAGTTCTAGAAGTCATTTCACTCTCTTTGGGATATGATTTGAAATTCATCATGTACAAATGCTTTTAATAATTTTAAAGGAGGGAGAGAGTGGTGGTGAGTAATTGTTTGATGTGCCATGTACATTTGCTTTAAAAAGCATTTCACTATTAATAGATATCCTTGAATACCAGTATAATAGGTTATATCAAGTGGAAATACTATAGAAAAAAAATGGCATGATGACTTAAATATTGCTCTCACCAGGATGATATGAAAATATTTGGTTTAACACAAAGTATACTTAATTCAAGGCACTCGATTTCACTGAAGGTCAGACACATCCATTCCATGGGCTGGCCTTCTTTCTGAACCGACAGTTCACACCTAATGCAACTCTCACTCAATAAACACATTCGTGACTATCCCTCAAGTGCCCAGGTCCCCCTGACAACTTTCTCCCTGGGAAGCCTGAGGAAAGTATTATTGCTTTCTGAATTATGCCAGATATCATTATTAATGAATATTTCAAAACATTTTTTTAGTTAGACCCTGTTAATATCAACTCTCTCTGACAATCACATGCATTCTGATTATGCTTCCCCTTTTTCTAGGCACTGTACCATCCATTCTATCTTCCTTTAATCATATGTAAAAAGTAAATTGTCACAGTTCCATGAAATACAGGGCAGTTCTCCCTCTGACATTGTAAAACATTATCCCCAAATGAAAACAGTCTTCGGCTGTCCAAATTTCTTAAAATTATGATTTAATAGTTACCCTTAATAATCTAGTCTTCTTGAAATATAAAAAGCTGTCGTAGTTTTTTCTGTTAACAATACTTCAGAGTGAACTCAGATCTTTGATTGTTTCTATAGTCTAGTATTACAAATAAAAACCTGATTCATTACCCAACATTATGCAGAAATAAAGGATATTCAATTTAGTAATGTGTGTGGCATTCAGAGTGATTGTGTTCACCCCAGCATTCCAACCACTAAATTATCATTTATCTTTGCCTGTTAATAAACATTACAGATTTTGTCATTGTCACCTTTTGAGTTTACTGTGTCAACCTCATGCAACTTCAAAGGATAATATTGACTGCATAATACTATTACTACTTAATGCTAATATTACTCCTTTGCTTTTACTGTCCCAGGAAATGTCTGTCATTCTCTCATATTGGGTGACAGTATATGAGGCAAGAAGTAACACAGCTAAATATTTAGGGCTCCACAAATCCTATGAATATGTTGGAGGCTGTCTGAAACAAATGTAGAGAGAGGATACACCATAAAATAACAAGTCTGCCAATGTAGCACTATTATCCAGCAGTGTGTCACCCCAGCAATTTATGGAGAAACCAAAACAATTATATTAGTAACTAAAACATTTTGTCTGATATAAACCAATCACCAAAGCAGGGCTGCAGAGAGAAATCATCAGACAGTAGAAATGAGAACACAGATAACATGCTACTCATTTGAAGAAAAAAAAAATCTGAAAAATTACAATAATCTTTGTAGAAGAAATGAGCTATTAATTTATTTCCAAATGTCCCAGGGTAATCAAATTTAGTTAATTAATTAATTAGATTAAGTTTGAAAACTGAAGCTTGGAAACCATCTAGTGAGATAGAAAATATGATAAAATTTTTAAAAGGCTGAAATAAGTACAGCCAACATGAGACACTTGCAGTTTTGTAGTATGATGTTGTATTACCCAGGCCTTCAGTAGAGTGACAGTGAAGAGGAAGCACAGAATGAAAATGGGGTTAAGATTCCGGAGGTGTTTTATATAAGAGAAAACCATTTGAATGCTGTGGTTACTGAATTTAGAGAAACTAACCATAAAGGTGCACATATTCTTTGATTATTGGCGGTATGTCTAGTACTACATGTTGACCAATGTAGAAACACAAAAGCAGAAACCCTTAACCCTGCCCTAAATGTGCTGAAAATCTAGGTGAAGAAAGAATACTAATAAACAAAAAGTGGAATGAGGAACCTGGCAGTGATTGAGCACCGAATTAAGTACTGCAAACTAAAGGTGTTATAAAGTAAAATAGAAGGTAGAGAGTAAAATAAGGAGCACTTCATTTAAAGATGGTTCAGAAACTGAATCCATATTATAGGTAAGGAGTACATTCAGAGATAAGTGGAGGAGAGTCTTGGGGCAGGGGATAGTTAGGTGAGTGATACTTTTCCTTACAGTAACACTTCTCTAAAAGATAAATATTGCTTAAGGTAATCAAAAATATTCTTGGATCTTTAGGAACACAATAAACCTAGGGTAAATGGAATATGTTTTTTAAAAAATGGCTTCATCAGTAAGAATGAGATTAGGATACAAAAATTAGTTACATTACCATACTATCCAAAAAAGAAACTATCCAAAAAAGAAATTAAAAGAAAAAGAAATTAAGAAAACAATCTATTTACAGTAGTATCAAATAATAAAAATCAAATCCTTAGGGATAAATTTAACTAAGTAGGTAAAAGATCTCTACATTGAAAACTACAAAATATTGATAAAAGAAATTGGAGTAGACACAAATGGAAATATACCCTATTTATAGACTGAATGAATTAATATTGTATATTCAATGCAACCTCTATCAAAATTCCAATGGTATTTTCCACAGAAATAGAAAAAATCCAAAAAAATTTAAGAAACCACAAAATACTCTGAATATACCAAAGCAGTCTTGAGGAAAACAAACAAAAAAAACAAAGCTGAAGGTATCACACTTCCTATCTTCAAACCATACTGCAAAGATATGATAATCAAAACAGCATGGTACTGGCATAAAAACAAACATATACACCAATGGAAAAAACAGAGCCCAGAGAAAATCCATGCACTTCTGGTCAGTTGATTCGTGAGAAATGCACCAAGAATACACAATGATGAACAGGTAGTCTTTTCTTTTGTTTTAATACACAGTATTGATAAGCTGATTTTCCACATGCAGAAAAATGAAACTGGATCCTACCTCACTCCACAAAGCAAAGTGAACTCCAAATGGATTAAGTACTTCAATGTGAGAACTGAAATTATAAAACTATTAGAAGAAAATATATCCTTTTGATACTGATCTGGCCAGTGTTTTTTTGGATATAATCCCAAAGCAGAGGGGATAAGCAAAAATAGACACATGGGACTACATCAAACTAAAGAGGCTCTACACAACAAAGGGAACTAGCACAGAGTGGAGAGACACTCTATGGAATGGAAGAAAATATTTGCAACATACATTGACTAAGGGGTCAATATAGGAAAATATATTAGGAATTCAAACAACTCAATAGGAAGAGAACAAATAACTTAATTAAAATATAGCAAAGGACCTGAATAGATATTTCCCAAAAGAAGACATACAAATGGCCAATAGATATATTAAAAGATGCTCAATACCATTAGTCATCAGGGAAGTGCAAATCAAAACCACAATAAAATATCACCTCACACCTCAAAGAATGGCAATTATCAGAAAGAATAAGGTAAACAAGTGTTGGCAAGGATGTGGAGAAAAGAGATCCCTTACACACTATTAGTAGAATTTTAAACTGGTACAGCCACAATGGAAAACAATATGGAGACTCCTCAAAAAATTAAAAATAAAACTACCATATGACCCAGCAGTTCTGTTTTTGAGTGTAAGCAAAGAAAATGAAATCAGTTTCTCAAAGAAATATACTGCTCACGAAAATTAGGGGATATGTTATTGCTTCATATTCATTTTGAAATATCCCCTAATTTTTGTGAGCAGTATATTTGCACTCCTATGCTCATTGCCGCATTATTCATAATAGTCAAGATGTGGAAACAACCCAAATGTCCATCAACAGATGAATCTGCAACAGTGGTTACATGTTAGAATCATTTGGCGATCTTTTTATTTAAAAAAAAAAAAAAAAAGTAGTGATTGGACCTCATCAAGGTCCTAGGTGGCAGCCACTAACATGCCTCAGCTCTGGCAATACCCATGAAGAAGCTCCCAAGCTAGACTTCCAGCATGGCTTCTTGGTCATGCCCACGGCCATCCAGAAGCAAGAACAGTGTACAGATGTTACATACAGGGGCCTGCGTTTGGTGAAGCACACAAAGCTGTGTTGCCAGAACTTTTCTGCACTGGGGTAGTACAGTCCACAGATTAGCCTCCCAGCACCCCTTATTGGTCCTTCCTTATTTTATTGGAGCCACCTGCTTCCCGCTGGGCCAAAGCTCCAAGGGTGAGGGAGTGGGGAGTCAGGAAGCATGAATTACACTGTTTTTACTTCTTCCTCTTAGCAGAGAGCTGGGAAGCAGGCAGGCTTTTGGTTTGTTTCAACTTTACATGTACCATATTTTTCTTCTAATTCCAGGTAAGTTCTGATGGTAGACAAGATCCCTCTCCTACACTAGAGAAGAATGCTGTGTACCTTGCCTTCCAATAGACTAAGGACGGAGAAAAATGAATAGGGAAGAAAAAACCATTTTCTTGAGGCAGTAGCATGCCTTGGAACAGTGACTGTCTTGCTGCATAATCTTATTTTGACTAACTTTATTCTCTGCCTTTCAACTGTAACAAATCCCAATAGAACATGAGATATGTGACATTTTAGTCAACGATGAACCCCATATATGAGGTGGTACAAGACTGTAATGGAGGTGAGTTTTCTGTAAGAAATGGAAGGATATGTGGTTGAGGAGGAATATTTTTTCTCCAAATGGGAGCAGTATCTGGGGTCTTGACAACAGATTCCCTCTCTCAGCGCCTCGATTTGGAGTGCAGAGATGGCATCCCAATTAGTGAGCCACTGATTTGTTTCAGCACAAAGGAGTCTGCCTCCCACCCAGTGCTACACAGACGGAGGGCACGGCAGCCCACCCAGATCTAACCTGATGGTCTTCAGAGTACATTGCTATAAATTCTTTGTTGAGAACCTAAGAATCTGTACAAGGACACACACAGGTCCACAGAGCTACCTGAACAAATACTAGAGTTGAGTTTTATAGAGTGTTAGTTAATAGTTGTGTTTTATAGAATTTCAGCAGAGAGCCTTGGATTAGGGGATAATGAAAAATAAATAATGCAGGTAGAATTGCCATTAAATTAGAGTTGAGATATGTTAATAGACAGTGAGGTGAATTTGTAATACACTAAGGTAACCTACATTAATATATTTTACATTTGCAGAGCTTAGAAAAGACAAATAGCCTGACCAGGCACTGGCGCAGTAGATAGAGCGTCGGACTTGGAAGCGGAGGACCCAGATTCAAGACCCCAAGGTTGCCAGCTTGAGCGCGGGCTCATCTGGTTTGAGCAAGGCTCACCAGCTTGGACCCAAGGTCACTGGCTTGAGCAAGGGGTTACTCGGTCTGCTGGAGCCCCACAGCCATGGCACATATGAGAAAGCAATCTGTGAACAACTAAGGTATCGCAACAAAAAACTAATGATTGATGCTTCTCATCTCTCTGTTCCTGTCTGTCTGTCCCTATCTATCCCTCTCTCTGACTCTCTGTCTCTGTAAAAAAAAAAAAAAAAAAGAAAAAAGAAAAGTAATGTTTCCACAGCAATCAGGAGCGTTAACTCTCTGTTGAGTTTACTAAGAGATTGCACCTAGAGCCTGAACAGCATAAAGTGTGAAAAGCTTTTCCTTTGTAATTGGGACTGTATTTCACAAGTCTTAGGAAAATAAACAAGTTGAAGATTTCACAAGTCTCAGGAAAATAAACAAGTTGAAGTGGGTTTTTTTTTAAGTTCTCTGATTTTTTTTAGTTTTGAAATATTAACAGCTTTCTTTTGGATATTGAATACTTTAACACTACAGAAGGGGAGAAGATAGCTCTTCACAAACAAAAAGAAAATTTTAATGGAGATTCATGACTATTGTTGATAAAGAAGTGTTTGGCTTTGAACATTGTTATGTACATAATTTGGACTAGGAAAATGGAAAGCATTCAAGAATAAAAATTGGGCCTGACCTGTGGTGGCTAAAGCATTGACCTGGAAATGCTGAGGTCACCAGTTCGAAACCCTGGGCTTGCCTGGTCAAGGCACATATGGGAGTTGATGCTTCCAGCTCCTTCCCCCTGTCTCTCTCTCTCCTCTCTCTCTCTCTCTGTCTCTCTCTCTCCCCTCTCTAAAATGAATAAATAAAATAAAATAAAATTAAATTAAAAAAAAAAGAATAAAAATTGGGAACAAAAGTTCATATTCCATTTAATGTTTTTATATTCTTTTGATATTTGGAGAACATTTGTTTTTCCATTTTTTTTTCCTCATTTAAAATCGAGACCATTCATGGTAATACAGAGTGAGATTCACTTACTCACACAAACTACAACCCTGATAATGCACTCACCTGGGGATGCAGTGAGCAGACACAATAGGAAGAAAACATTTTAAAAAATGACTCACATCCATAATCACAAATGAGTTAAGTATTGTTCCAAACAATGCAGGTGTCACTTTATAACTTGCCATTTTGTTTTTATTGTTTCTCTTGACTATTCCCGAAGAAGATAAGAGTGTTATCATTTTCTCAGACCCAAATAGCTCATTTGCTGCCTGGCATTCTCCTGAGCGAGGTGACCAAAAAGGACCAGTGTCTTCCCCATGGGCTACAATAGTGAGACCAAGGTGCCTACAGTACGGCACATTTTACCCATCCTTTCAGACTTTGAAAATATTTTTTAAGCACTCTTTTTTTTTTTTTTTTAAATAATTTTATTTTTTTAATGGGGTGACATCAATAAATCAGGATACATATATTCAAAGATAACAAGTCCAGGGTATCTTGTCGTTCAATTATGATGCATACCCATCACCCAAAGTCAGATTGTCCTCTGTCACCTTCTATCTTGTTTTCTTTGTGCCCCTCCCCCTCCCCCTTTCCCTCTCCCATTCCCCACTTCCCCCCGTAACCACCACACTCTTATCAATGTCTCTTAGTTTCACTTTTATGTCCCACCTACGTATGGAATAATGCAGTTCCTGGTTTTTTCTGATTTACTTATTTCGCTTCGTATCATGTTATCAAGATCCCACCATTTTGCTGTAAATGTTCCGATGTCATCATTTCTTATGGCTGAGTAGTATTCCATAGCGTATATGTGCCACATCTTCTTTATCCAGTCATCTATTGACGGACTTTTTGGTTGTTTCCATGTCCTGGCCACTGTGAACAATGCTGTAATAAACATGGGGTTGCATGTGTCTTTACGTATCAATGTTTCTGAGTTTTTGGGGTATATACCCAGTAGAGAGATTGCTGGGTCATAAGGTAGTTCTATTTTCAGTTTTTTGAGGAACCACCATACTTTCTTCCATAATGGTTGTACTACTTTACATTCCCACCAACAGTGTATGAGGGTTCCTTTTTCTCCACAGCCTCTCCAACATTTGCTATTACCTATCTTGCTAATAATAGCTAATCGAATAGGTGTGAGGTGGTATCTCATTGCTGTTTTGATTTGCATTTCTCTAATAGCTAAAGAAGATGAGCATCTTTTCATATATCTGTTGGCCATTTGTATTTCTTCCTGGGAGAAGTGTCTGTTCATATCCTCTTCCCATTTTTTTATGGGATTGTTTGTTTGTTGTTGAGTTTTATGAGTTCTTTGTATATTTTGGATATTAGGCCCTTATCTGAGCTGTTGTTTGAAAATATCATTTCCCATTTAGTTGGCTTTCTGTTTATTTTGTTATCAGTTTCTCTTGCTGAGCAAAAACTTCTTAGTCTGATGTAGTCCCATTCATTAATTTTTGCCTTCACTTCTCTTGCCATTGGAGTCAAATTCATAAAATGCTCTTTAAAACCCAGATCCATGAGTTGAGTACCTATGTCTTCTTCTATGTACTTTATTGTTTCAGGTCTTATGTTTAGATCTTTGATCCATTTTGAGTTAATTTTTGTACAGGGGGAGAGACTGTAGTCCAGTTTCATTCTTTTGCATGTGGCTTTCCAGTTTTCCCAGCACCATTTATTGAAGAGGCTTTCTTTTCTCCATTGTGTGTGGTTGGCCCCTTTATCAAAAATTATTTGACTATATATATGTGGTTTTATTTCTGGACTTTCTATTCTGTTCCATTGGTCTGAGTGTCTATTTTTCTGCCAATACCATGCTGTTTTGATTGTCGTGGCCCTATAATAGAGTTTGAAGTCAGGTATTGTAATGCCCCCAGCTTCATTCTTTTTCTTTAGGATTGCTTTGGCTATTCGGGGTTTTTTATAGTTCCATATAAATCTGATGATTTTTTGCTCTATTTCTTTAAAAAACGTCATTGGAAGTTTGATGGGAATTGCATTGAATTTGTATATTGCTTTGGGTAATATAGCCATCTTGATTATATTTATTCTTCCTAGCCAAGAACAAGGTATATTCTTCCATCTCATTATATCTTTTTCAATTTCCCTTAAAAATGGTTTATAGTTTTCATTATATAAGTCCTTTACATTCTTTGTTATGTTTATTCCTAGGTATTTTATTTTTTTTGTTGCAATCGTGAAGGGGATTATTCTTTTGAGTTCGTTCTGAATTGTTTCATTGTTGGCATATAGAAAGGCTATTGACTTCTGTATGTTAATTTTGTATCCTGCGACCTTACTGTATTGGCTTATTGTTTCTAGTAGTCTTTTTGTGGATTCTTTGGGGTTTTCGATGTATAGGATCATATCATCTGCAAAAAGTGATACCTTTACTTCTTCTTTTCCGATATGGATGCCTTTTATTTCTTTGTCTTGTCTGATTGCTGTGGCGAGAACCTCTAGTACCACATTAAATAAGAGTGGAGAGAGTGGACAACTCTGTCTTGTTCCTGATTTAAGGGGGAAAGCCTTCAGTTTAGTGCCATTTAATATGATGTTAGCTGATGGTTTATCATATATGGCCTTTATCATGTTGAGATACTTTCATTCTATACCCATTTTGTTGAGAGTCTTAAACATAAAATTGTGTTGTATTTTATCAAAAGCCTTTTCTGTGTCTATTGATAAGATCATGTGGTTTTTGTTCTTTGTTTGTTGATATGGTGTATTACGTTAACCGTTTTACGTATGTTGAACCATCCTTGAGATTCTGGGATGAATCCCACTTGATCATGATGTATTATTTTTTAATATGTTGTTGTATTCGATTTGCTAGTATTTTGTTTAGTATTTCAGCATCTGTATTCATTAGAGATATTGGTCTGTAGTTTTCTTTTTTTGTGCCATTCTTGCCTGGTTTTGGTATGAGGGTTATGTTGGCCTCATAAAATGTGTTTGGAAGTATTGCTTCTTCTTCAATTTTTTGGAAGACTTTGAGTAGAATAGGAACCAAGTCTTCTTTGAATGTTTGATAAAATTTGCTGGTATAGCAGTCAGGGCCTGGACTTTTATTTTTGGAGAGGTTTTTAATGGTTTTTTCTATTTCTTCTCTACTGATAGGTCTGTTTAGGCTTTCTGCTTCTTCTTGACTCAGTCTAGGAAGGTTGTATTTTTCTAGGAATTTATCCATTTCTTCTAGGTTGTTGAATTTAGTGGCATAAAGTTTTTCATAGTATTCTACAATAATTCTTTGTATATCTACGGTGTCTGTGGTGATTTCTCCTCTTTCATTTTGGATTTTGTTTATATGAGTTCTTTCTCTTTTTTCCTTGGTAAGTCTTGCCAAGGGTTTGTCAATTTTGTTGATCTTTTCAAAGAACCAGCTCCTTGTTCTATTAATTTTTTCTATAGTTTTTCTGTTCTCTAATTCATTTATTTCTGCTCTGATTTTTATTATCTCCTTTCTTTGGCTGCTTTTGGGTTGTCTTTGTTCTTCTTTTTCTAGTTCCTTAAGGTGGGAAGTTAAGTGGTTCACTTGGGCTCTCTCTTGTTTGTTCATATATGCCTGAAGTGATATGAACTTCCCTCTTATCACTGCTTTTGCTGCATCCCATAGATTCTGATATGTCGTATTGTCATTTTCATTAGTCTGTATATATCTTTTGATCTCTGCACTTATTTCTTCTTTGACCCATTCATTTTTTAGAAGTATGTTGTTTAGCTTCCACATTTTTGTGGGATTTTTTTCCTCTTTTTTGCAGTTGAATTCTAGTTTCAAGGCTTTATGATCAGAAAATATGCTTGGTACAACTTCAATTTTTCTGAATTTGCTGATGTTGTTTTTGTGGCCCAACATATGGTCAATTCTTGAGAATGATCCATGTACACTGGAGAAAAATGTATACTCTGTCACTTTGGGATGAAATGTCCTGTAGATGTCTATCATATCCAGGTGCTCTAGTGTTTTGTTTAAGGCCACTATGTCTTTGTTGATTCTCTGTTTGGATGACCGATCTAGAGCCGTCAGCGGTGTATTGAGGTCTCCAAGTATGATTGTATTTTTGTCAGTTTTTGTTTTAAGGTCAATAAGTAGCTGTCTTATATATTTTGGTGCTCCTTGGTTTGGTGCATATATATTAAGAATTGTTATGTCTTCTTGATTCAGTGTCCCCTTAGCCATTATGAAATGGCCATTTTTATCTCTGAGTACTTTTCCTGTCTTGTAGTCAGCATTATCCAATATGAGTATTGCTACACCTGCAATTTTTTTGGATGTTATTTGCTTGGAGTATTGTTTTCCAGCCTCTCACTTTGAATTTGTTTTTATCCTTGTTACTTAGATGAGTTTCCTGTAGGCAGCATATAGTTGGATTTTCTTTTTTAATCCATTCTGCTACTCTGTGCCTTTTTATTGGTGAGTTTAATCCGTTTACATTTAGTGTAATTATTGATACTTGTGAGTTCCCTATTGCCATTTTATATCTTGCTTTCTGTTAGTTTTGTGTCTTGTTTGATCCTTCTCTTTCGTTTTTCTATCTTTTGTTTTTATTTGGTTGTATTCCATACATCTTTCCTCTGTTGCTATCTTTTTTATCTCATGTGCTTCTGTGGTGGTTTTTTCAATGGTGGTTACCTTTGAGTAATGAAAAGGGTCCCTACCCTGTTCATTGTAGCGAACTATTTTGTGAGTACTTTTGCACTCCATCGTCCTTTGCTACTGTTAATCTCCATCTTCTCCCCCTCTTTCTTTTTGTTGTTGTCACAGTTTAAATTTGGTTTTATTGTGTTCTTCTTGGAGCTTTTACTTGTGGCTCTGTTTTTTTTTGTTCTTTGTATCTGATTGGAGAACCCCCTTTAGTAATTCCTGGAGTGGGGGTTTTCTGATGATAAATTCCCCCATCTTTTCTGTATCTGTGAATGTTTTTATTTCTCCTTCATATTTGAAGGATAGCTTTGATGGGTATAGTATTCGTGGCTGAAAGTTTCTCTCTTTCAGGACTTTAAATATTGGGGTCCATTCTCTTCTAGCTTGTAGAGTTTCTGCTGAGAAATCTGATGATAATCTAATGGGCCTTCCTTTATATGTTGTATTCTTCTTTTCCCTGGCTGCCTTGAGAATTTTTTCTTTGCTGTTGGTTTGTGTCAATTTCATTATGATATGCCTTGGAGTAGGTTTGTTGGGGTTAAGAAAACTCGGTGTTCTGTTTGCTTCTTGAATTTGAGGCTTTAGTTCTTTCCACAGGCTTGGGAAGTTCTCATCTATTATTTGTTTGAGTATGTTCTCCATTCCATTTTCTCTCTCTTCTCCCTCTGATATACCTATTATTCTTATGTTATTCTTTTTGATGGAGTCAGATAATTCTTGTAGGGCTATCTCATTTTTTTTAATTTTTGAGTCTCTTTCTTCTTCTCTCTGTTGTGCCTCAAGTTGCTTGTCTTCTATTTCACTAATCCTCTCTTCTATCTGACCTGTTCTATTAGCTAAGCTTGTTACTTCGTTTTTCAGCTCGTGAATTGAGTTTTTCATCTCTGTTTGATTTGTTTTTATAGTTTCAATTTCTTTGGACATATATTCTTTGTGTTCATTGAGTTGTTTTCTGAGCTCCCTAAATTGCTTTTCTGTGTTTTCTTGTATATCTCGGAGGATTTTTAGGATTTCTATCTTGAATTCTCTGTCATTTAGCTCCAAGGTTTCCAATATATTAAATTTTTTCTCCATAGATTTTTCCTCATCTAGCTGTGTTACCTCTCTTTCTTTTGTATCCATATTTGATTTTCTCTTCCTTAATGGCATCTGAGGGTGGTTTTGTTGATAGTATTAATGAGATTTAATAAAGAATAAAAAGTTAAAAAAAATAAAAAATCAAAGAGTTGTTTTTTTAAAAAAAATTAATAATGAAATAACGAAAAATAAAATAATAATTTTTTAAAAAAGGAAATTATTCCCCCCCTCCTTTTTTCCTCTCCTCTCCCCTTTTTCTTGAGAAAATCTTGTGGTGAACTGTGAATTATAACAAACAATGCCTGTGATGGAGGTCCTGAATTGGGGAAAAGTAATAAAGGGGCAAAAAAAAGAAAAAAAAAAGAAAAAAAAGAAAAAAAAGGGAGGGGCGGTATGGACCCACAAAAAGCAAATAAGGAAAAAATTTGGGTCAAGAATAAAATGATTTGCTTTTAGGTGTTGGCTGACTCAGAGTTATGATGAGAGGAATAAGAGGGAAACAGGAAAAAGGGGTGGAAAATTAAAAAAATTACTATTGTATTTAGTGGAACAATAACTAGATAAAATGGAGAGCCAGGGATGGGAGCACTGCTAGTGAGTTAAAAAGGTGAAGTAAAAACCCCCCAAAATGCCACAAACATAAGTTTGAGTCCCAGATAAGATAATTTGTTTGTTATTGAAGTTTGAATGAGAGGAGATGTAAAGGAGAAAGGAAGAAACTAATATAGAGGGAGAAAAGAAAGAGAGAGAGAAAAAAAGAGGGAACCACTAAAAGAAGAAAAAAGAAAGGAGAGAGAGTTAAGGGTTTTGGAGTGCAACCCTCATAGAGAGAAAGGAAGAGGAGAAAAAAGATAATGGGAGATGTAACACTTATGGGTAGTGTAGTTCAAGGAGAGGAGAGAGTAAGACCGGCAGAGAGTTAATCGGCCAAATTGGAGAAGGAAAAAAAGTATCAAGAATGAAGATAAGAGAAACAAACGAACAAATATAATAAAATGGGATAGGTTATAAAGTCTGCAGATTATTCTTGATTTTGAGAGGTTATCTTCTTGTTTTTTCTTTTCTCTCCCTCTTCCTGGTCGGTGACTCTGTACCCCAGGTTCTGCCCCTTTGGCACGCTCAGGTAGAGGTTTGCAGTTGATAAGTCTCTATGGCAATGTCATGTATTGTGCTTTAGTCTCGTTGGGAGTCAAGGCTCATTAGCATTCATAGGCTCCGACAGTGAGAGAGTCCGTGTTCCTGGAGCCTTTCTCCTAGTCTTTCCTTCCTCAATTAGTAGCCTGATAATCCAGCTATGGGGTTGTTGCTGCCTCTGCCTGGATAGTAAGAGGTTCGAAGAGCTGGCAACTCCCCACTCTATTCCCACTCAGCACAGGGCTCTGGGTAAGGCTCAGTCAGTCAGAGCTGCTAGCATAATCAGGCGGGCTTTCCGCCCACTCAAAGACCTCTGGCTCTGCCACTCTGTCCGGTAACACAGGTGGGCACCCACTTCAAGGGCGCTTGGAGGAAACTCTCATTCACTATCTGCGCGCACAGACCAGGATATCTGGCCAGTAGTCTCACGCTCTGAGTGAAACCCCCAACCGCATGGAAATTTGCAGCGCTGGAATTCGCTCTCGCTCCGTCCCCGTGCGCGGCTTTTGCAAGGCGCTGGGGCGGCCCGATATTCCGCTTTTGCCCACACAAAGGCCCCTGACTCTGCCCCTCTGTGCAATAACACGGGCGCGCACTGCCGAGGCACTCGGAGGAATCGCTCACTACCTATCTGCGCGCGCACACCAGGATATGAGGCCGGCTGCGCGTTTCCCTGAGTGAAACCCTCACCAGCACGGAAAATTTCCACCGTTGGAATTAGTTCTCGCTCCCTCCCGTGCGCGGCTTTCCCAGGGCGCTGGGGCTGCCCAGAGATTCTGCTTTCGGCCCACAGAAAGGCCTCTGACCCTGCCTCTCTGTGGGGTAACACGGACACCCACTTCTGGGGCTTAGGAAGAGATCTCTCACCCACTAACTGCACACCAACCAGGAGACCGGGTAAAATGGCTGCCCCGCTTGTCTTTCTTTGTTTGGGTTTGGCGCGAGTGTTAGCTTGTATTGCCCGGGTTGCCACAGGATCAGTTTTTCCTCCGCTAGGATCTCCGTGCCACAGCCTGGTTCGGCCATTTGTGCGCAGCCTGGATGTATTCACCCCCTTTGCCCGCCTCAGTTTCTATATTCACAGTTACCAGAGAAAGCCGCCCTGTTTAGGTTAGTGAGGAAGGCGGAGCATTTCTTACTCCCTATTTCCTTCAGGATTTGGTTATATATTTAGCCAATTTTTCACTCGACCATACCTTCAGGTGTATTGTGAAGCATCTGGAGGCTCCAAGTATAGGTTTTTCTGTTTCTGGTTGAAGATCTTGTTGAGTTTTGGGGGAGATTTATCTGTATCGCTTCCTACTCCGCCATTACTCTGACGTCATCTCCTTTAAGCACTCTTAACCCTAACTAGTTCTTTTCTGCCAAAAACAAGATGCCTTACCTATATATTAAGCTTTGATGATAGAAACTTTTAGACAGTACAGTTAACCAATTTTCTAGTTATTCATCCTTCACTTTCTCTACTGACTGGTGCTCCAGCTCCACCCTTGATGATAATGCAGCCGGGTGGTCCCTACACACTCCCATTACTCACGGTGACTCCAGTACTTCTCAGTATTGCTAAAAATTCCATAACCTTAGCTGTTGGTACTCTTTCAATAGTCTAAATTATTTTAAACAAGGCTAAATATGGAACATGTTGCAAGGGAGAGGTTTATTTTTAAACAGAGATTGAAAGGGGGACAATGTGATCTAGAGAAACTTCAATAAACACTTAGAAACCTTCTCCTACATGCCAAGAGCTATGTGGTTCAACCTGTAAGCCACAGTCCCATCCTTCAAAGAGCACATGGTACAAGGTCTGAGTAAATCCCATACTGCAAAACAACACAGTTCATAATACTGGGTGGAGCAAAGTTAGGTTTATGGTTGTACTTACTTTTAAATAAAATAATAAATAACAATAGGAGAATAAACTATGTGTTTCTCATTATTTATTAATTGTTGTATTATTTTCCAAAGGGAAACCATAAACCTACTTTTGCCCCTACTTATCCAGATTCTGTAAAAGTCCAAAAGAGGGAACTCACAAGGGAAATTCCATTTGAACCAAGTCTCTAAAGACAAAGTGAGAATTCACTGGCAGAGGAAGATTAGGGCATTACAGAAGTATAAAATGTAGAACTGTGAGAGTCTGGCATACTTAGGAGGACCAAGTAGTTCCAGTGGCTAGGGCATAGGCTGTCATTGGCATTGCTCTCCTCAGTGCTTGTATTGCTTTTGTTGTGAAGTCATCTTTGAAATAAGAATTATTTCCTATGAAATAATTTTATTTTTTCCTAGCCAACTGCTTTTTAATTTTATTTTTTGTCTTTAGTTTTACTCTGATGTGTCTGTATTTTTGTTTTATTTTGTTCCATTTGTATTTATTCTACTTGAGAGTGATGAGAATTCATAATTGTATTTCTTGAGACCTTATCTTAATTCTGAAAAATTCTCAATATTGGTTGAACCCATTTTCTCTTTTCTTTCTGGGACTCTGATGAATTTACATTAGATTTTCTTACCTGTATCTTAACTATTTCTTGCCTCTTCCCTGTATTTTTTATTCTTTTGTCTCTCCATGCTCTCTTTTTGATATTTTCTTATACCTATCTTCTGATTCACTCATTCTCTCTTCAACTGTCTAAAATTCTGCTAAATTCACTCACTGAGCTCTCAATCGTGATTATTGTATTTTTCAGGTCTGAAATTTCTATTTTTAATTTCCTATCCTGTACCATAATTCTCAATCCTAATTCTCCTTTGTAAAAAATAGTTATTTAAAAGTGTATTTCTGATTATTCCATTTTGTGATTTAAATTTTTTTCCTTCTCTGTTTTTCTTGGATTTTTGCTCACATTGTTATGTCTCCTTGAGCATCTACTTATTTTGACTAAAGGCTTGATACTTTTATTGAAAAATTAATAGAAATAATTTGAGATTTGAATTTGTGCTGCTTTCATCAAAGGAAAATGTAAGTTTGTTGCTGGTAGGTGGCTTAGAGTATTAGCGAGTCCGAAAGACTTCATCCAGTAAAGGCTTCAATCCCTATAAGGTTAATTTAACTAAATATCTCTTACTCCTAAGATAATGTTCTTCTAGTTTCCTACACAAAGCCCCAGGAGTTACCAGGTACCCTGGACTTTGGTGGTACCTGAGCTTTTTGTGTGTCACTCTAGTTGTGAGAGTCTAGCAAGATTTTGCCCAGCTTCTCAGCCTCCCAATCACCTGAAATCACAGGATGTCCCAATGGAAACTACATGATCACCTTTCAAGCTTTTCAGCTTCTATCTGATCTTATTATTCCTTGCTTTGTTAGCTCTTTAATAAATTATTTTGTGTTCAACTCTTCTCATCCTCATAGTGAAGTTGGTCCAAATTTCCTACCTCTGTTACCATGAGTTGAACTTCTCTTATAACTCATGTTCCTATCTCTCGAACATTAAAATGTAGAAGAGAAAACCATTCCCCTTTCTATGTGTCTTCTTTATACCTGCTCTATTGCATATCTTTCTCTTTATGGACAGATTCCTCAGAGGAGGCTAGAGCTATTGCTCTCATCTTCATTTTTTTTTTTTTTTTTTTTTGTATTTTTCTGAAGTTGAAAACAGGGAGGCAGTCAGACAGACTCCCGCTTGCACCCGACCGGGATCCACCCGGCACGCCCACCAGGGGCGATGCTTTGCCCACCAGGAGGCAATGCTCTGCCCCTCTGGGGTGTTGCTCTGTTGCAACCAGAGCCATTCTAGCACCTGAGGCAGAGTCCACAGAGCCATCCTCAGCGCCCGGGCCAACTTTGCTCCAATGGAGCCTTGGCTGCAGGAAGGGGAGAGAGACAGAGAGGAAGGAGAGGGGAAGGGGTGGAGAAGCAGATGGGTGCCTCTCCTGTGTGCCATGGCCGGGAATCTAACCTGGGACTCCTGCACACCAGGCCGACGCTCTACCACTGAGCCAACCAGCCAGGGCCCTCATCTTCATTTTTTACTTACCTTTTAACTTTCCATTTCATCATAGTTCACAAATTGCTATAACGGAAGTCAGCAGTAACCACCAAATTCCCAAATCCACAGACCCATGTTAACTCATACCTTATTCTCTTTCACATTTGAAATTTTTAAAACATCCAAACAGAAGATCAATGTAGTTCTAATTTGTATTTGTTTTCATAGTATTGAAGTTAAAACACCTTCCATATTTTTAAGCACTATATTTTTTCTGTAAACTATATGTTATTGCCCATTCTTATGAGAGCTATTTGTATATTGAGAATTTTGTTCTTTGTTTTTCATATGAAATGCAAATTTTCATTGTTTGTCATTTGTCTTTCGACATTTTTTCATGCAGATTTTTTTCTTTTAATGTAGTAAAATGTGTTACTATTTTGGAATTTTGATTAAAAGTTAATTACAGGGGCCTGACCTGTGGTGGCGCAGTGGATAAAGCGTCGACCTGGAAGTGCTGAGGTTGCTGGTTTGAAACCCTGGGCTTGCCTGGTCAAGGCACATATGGAAGTTGATGCTTCCAGCTCCTCCCCCCTTTCTCTCTGTCTGTCTCTCCTCTCTCTGTCTCTCCCTCTCCTCTCTAAAATGAATAAATAAATAAAAAAAATTTTTTGAAAAAAGTGAATTACAGGGTTTCTGATGGTTATTTGTGGTAAGTCAGGCTTGGAGGAGCAACAAACTTTTTTTTATAGTTTCTTAAAGACTAAAACACACTATATTTCTTCTCAGTCATCTTAGGTATGAATGCCCTGGACTTCTGATACCACTCTCACTTAAAATTAGTCGTATGGAGCATATGGAGGGAGTTCTCTCCACCTTTATCCCTTATAGGACATAAGGATTCTGTTAGAATTGTCCCAGAATTCAAGGTTGTAGAGCAGGTCAAAACATGGTAACTGTCTGATACCTTGCCATCTCATAGCTTGCCTTTTGAGTGGTATAAAATACTACCTAAAAACAATTAAACTTCAGCCTGTTGATGACATTTGAAACTAAATATAATTGAGTTACAGTGTGTTACAAAGAACCAGCAATCAGAGAATGTGAAATTTTTCATCCATAAGAAAAGATGATGTGAAGACAATGGAAACCATAATTTGAAATTTTTCATTTCATATTCCTGTGCTCCCATTTATAACATGATTTTGTCAAGCTTTTTATCTTCCTGAGCTTTAAAAAAATATTTGTAATAAAAGTATAAAAGTTTTTGTCCCAGGAGGGTATTTTTTTAACTCTCAAATGATTTTCCTACTCTCATCACTACCACCCCGTTTTTCTTTAACATTTGGAAAAATATTTTACGCTCTATTTTTTGTAGTGACATTGAGGTATTGTATCTTATAAAGAAAAAAGTCTACATGTATAAAAGAACTAAAAATATAATAATGATGCAGATGCATAATTCTTGTATAAATGGGTTGAAGACATTAAATGCTTCAAGTAACTCATAATATATGAAGCTTGAGGGACATGAGGAAACAAACACTGGTTATTTCTAGTATAAAATTAAATCAGGGGAGTGCCAGAGTCATATAGTATTCACTTAACACAGAATGTTCAGGGTAGAGAAAACAGTCATTCTTTGAGTGGAAGGATAAGAGATCAGAAGGAAGAAGAAATGATCAATCATTCACTAAAATCAGTGAAAGAAAGGAAATAATTGACAAGCCAGCACACAGGAGAAGTGACCACCTCCTTCTCTCCCCCTCACTCTCCCCCTTCTTTTCCTCTTCCTCTCCCACAGTCAGTGGCTTGATAGGTTTCATTGTTGGCCACAAGCAGTGAGGATAGCTTGGTTGATTTGAGCATCAGCCCCACATAGTGGTTGCTAAATGGATTCCTGTTGGGGTGCATGTGGGAGTCTGTCTCTCTATCTTCCCTCCTCTCACTTAAACAAACAAACAAACAACCTCATAAAGAATTCACACCAGAAGTGCCATGTACCATATTTCCTCATATATAAGACGCACACTTTTTTGAAAAATGTGGGGTCTAAAAACCGGGTGCTTCTTTTTTTGTGACAGAGACAGAGAGAGACAGAGAGAGGGACAGATAGGGATAAACAGGAAAGGAGAGAGATGAGAAACACCAATTCTTCACTGAGGCACCTTAGTTATTCATTGATTGCTTTCTCATATGTGCCTTAACCAGGGGGCTACAGCAGATGGAGTGACCCCTTGCTCAAGCCAATGACCTTTGGCTCAAGCTAGTGAGCCTTGCTCAAACCAAATGAGCCCACACTCACGCTGGCGACCTCGGGGTTTTGAACTTGGATCCTATGCGTCCCAATCTGATGCTCTATCCCAGAGGTCGGGAATCTTTTTTACTGAGAGAGCCATGAACACCACATATTTTAAAATTTAATTCCGTGAGAGCCATACAGTATGTTTAACACTAAATACAAGTAAATGTTTGCATTTTATGTAAGGCCAACACTTTTAAAGTACAATAAGTCTCTGAATTCTTTTTAATAACATTGTTATACTGTTGCTAACCAATGATGAATAAAGTACTTCTTACCATTAATGCGACTTCTGGTGCTGCATGGTTTTGCTGATGGCTTTGTAGTCTGGGTGATACATGGTGAGGTAAAGCTTTATGTAAGCGTTGAGACTTTCATCTGTTAAACACGATCGTAGGTTGGTCTTAACATTCTTTAAATGTGAGAAAGACTGCTCATATGCATACGTAGAGCCAAACATTGTCAGTACAGCAATACTCACATGCTGCAGTGTGTGGTATGTGACTGGAAGCGCGTTCCAAGTTTTGACAATCAGCTTGTCTGCGGGTTGAAGTTTTTTATTTCTCTCCACTTGTGTTTGCTTGCCAACTCTGCTTGCTGTTGTGAAAATCTTTCCAAATCTTCATTCAGTGACTTGAACTTATTCACTCACATGTCTGAGGCCTTCAGATCAGCAGCTTGTAGCTCAAAATCTCTGATGGAGACACCGGGATTGTAACTCAGGTCGGTGCTGTCCACTACACACTCATGTGAATGGGTGATGAACTTAAAAAGACGAGTGCGCTCACAAAATTCTCCAAGTGCACTTTGAATGACTGCAGGAGATTAGATGTGAAGTCTGCTAGCTGCTGGAGATCAAGATATTGAGCAGGATCATGCATCTTTAAACTCTCCTAGTTTTTCAAAGTGTAGTAAACAACCTGTTTCAATGTTGGTGATGAAGAGTTCCAGCTTGTTTTCAAATGCATACACTGCTTGTTGAAGGGATAAGACTGTATTTCCAATGCCTTGCATTTTCACATTGAGCTAGTTCAGATGTTCAGTCATGTCCATGAGATAGTAGAACTTCAGGAGCCACTCAGTGTTAGCTAACTCAGGATGCTCGATGTTTTTCATTTCAAGAAAAGTCCATATTTTGCCCAGACAAGCTGCGAAATGGCTGAGCACCTTCCCTCTTGACAACCAATGCACATTGCTGTGCAGAAGCAAACCAGGATAATTATTCTCAACTTCATCCAGCAGTGTTTTAAACTGGCTATCATTTAAAGCTCAGGCAACAATAAAGTTGACCACCCGAATGACCAGCAATATCACCTCACCAAGCTGCTCACCACACATCTGAATATAAAGCGCCTCCTGATGTAGGATGCAGTGAAAACTTAGGATGGGTCTCTTTTTATGTTCACGAGGAAGCACTACAAATCCTCCATTTTTCCCCACCATGCACGGAGCACCATCAGTACACACCGAAATAAGTTTATCCAGCAGTAGATTTTTTTTTCTTTAGCGAACTCAGTGAAAGACTTGAATAAATTCTCCCCTCTTGTCTCTTTTATAGGCAAAACAGCAAGACTTTCCTCATGTAGTGTGTCATCGACAGCATATCTTGCAATCACACTGAACTGGGATAAATGGCTTACATCTGTTGACTCATCCAAAGCGAAAGAATGATGCTGCATTTATGTTCTTCACTTGTGTTGCTTCAATTTGATTTTCTATCATGATGGTACAATCGTGAATGGTTCTTGCCGACAGAGGCATGTCTTTTATTTGTTTGATTATCTTGTCTTTATCCAAAAAGTCATCAAAAAGTTCATTGGCAACATCAAGCATGAATGTTTTGGCATACTCCCTAACTGTGAATGGCTTTCCGTTTCTCACAATTGCTAAAGCACCAGCAAAGCTAGCTGAATTCCAGTCACCTGGGTCCAAACACCACTGACTAGCTTGCACTCTGCACAGTAGCTCTTGACATGCTTTCTTCCTGCTGTCCCCCACTGGATATTTTGATGCAAATGTAGTATGGCGTGTGTCGAAGTGCTGCTTTATATTTGACCGTTTCATCGATGCAATTTTATCATTGCATATTAGACACACTGCAGAACCTGCTCTCTCCACAAAGGCGAATTCCTGCTGAAAAGTACAATACTCCTCATCTTTTTTTCTTTTAGCCATCTTCTTCATCCAAAGAGTTTCTGCAATTAGCTAGCTACTTGATTAAAAGGAGGGAAGTTTACTTCCTGACCTCGCAACGACTCATGTACACTATGCATTATCCAATAAAAATTTGGTGTTGTCCCAGAGGACAGCTGTGATTGGCTCCAGCCACCCACAGTCATGAAAATGAACAGTAGGAAATGAATGGATTATAATACATGAGAATTTTTTATATTTTTAACATTATTTTTTTTTTATTAAAGATTTGTCTGCAAGCCAGATGCAGCCATCAAAAGAGCCACATCTGGCTCACAAGCCATAGGTTCCCAACCCTTGCTCTATCCACTACACCACCACCTGGTCAGGCAAACTAGGTGCATCTTATACAGTGGTTGTGGCATTTAAAATGCCATAGATCAGCGGTTATCAACCTGTGGGTCGCGACCCCGGTGGGGTCGCCTAAAGCCATTGGAAAATACATAATGCATATCAGGTATTTACATTCCGAATCATAGCTGTAGCAAAATTACAATTATGAAGTAGCCATCAAAATTATTTTTTGGTTTGGGGTCACCGCAACATGAGGAACTGTATTGTGGGGTCACAGTATTAGAAAGATTGAGAACCACTGCCATAGATGAAACTGAGGACAAAGCAACATATGAATACAGTGATTCATCATCAGACGCAGATGAGGACAAGCTAATGGATGGGAGTTTTGACAATGATGAGGAGTTGTATGAGTTTTATGATAAATAAATCTTGAGTTCAATAACTTTATGTAATACAATTTTTTTTTCAAATTTTGGGCCCCAAAATGAAGACGTATCTTATACATGGGAGTGTCTTATACATTTACAAGGTCAGTGTCCACTAAGAGAGTTTCTCCAGCATACCAGTGAGTAAGTTGAGACTTGCCCAGAGTCACATAGCCAGGAAAGGCAATGTGGCCTTTGAACCCAGGCAGTTGACCTCTGAGCCTGTGCTCTGAATGTCACAGGGAATGAGTGGTCCTCTTCCCAGAACTCATTGAATTCTATGCTCTTTTGGCCCAGAATTGCTAGTTTCCAAGTTCCAGTGCTCAGTGACCCAGGTGCCTCTTTACTTGTGGGCTGCTCCACAGCCAGCCCAGTGCAGCTTACCCCTTGTTTGTAGCCACAGACCAGTTTAAGCTCAATACTGGACGGTGGAGATAGGGATTCATATTGAGTAGAGTGGAAAGTGCTGTTGTAATTAAAATCTTTTAAAAAAATATTGGTCAGTGTACTTTCACCACCAGCACCAATCCCATAGCACTAGGGGCTGGGCGAATCTGGGAAACAAAACCAATCAGTAAAAGACACCTTTCCCTGTGTATCGAGTTTTACTCACTGGGGTTTAATGAAATCTTTTGAATCAGATAGATTTTTTTAAATGAATGTTTGAATAAGCATTTCTTTTTATAATGACTTATTTTAGATGACCACTCTCTGACTGGCCTTTGGTGATAAATAAAACTGCACCAGTGTCAGAGTCTCACATAGGTCATTGGCATTTATTGGTAAAATGATCTCTGTAGTGTCGTTAACACAATTAGATCAAGCCTGAGGAGCCACACATACGAGGGCATTGTTTAGTAACAGACCTTAGTTTATCCTGGCTCAGTTTTCATAAACATTAAGCTGACACATCGTTTTAATTTCCTCCCTAAGTAAGGAACCAGTTTTGCACCCCATCTTTAAAGCCAGGTCTTGAGGATTATCATTTAAGGAGAAGAGGATGGGATTGGGGTGGGGCATAAAAATGTCTTCTCTTTTCCAGCTTAAGACGTTCAAGTCTTGGTTTGGTGGTGAGATTATTTGTTAAATAACTTGGAACACCCAACACAGAACTGTGCACAGTGTTTAACCAACACCTTACACAAAGCTTGTGACAGAAAATACTGAACAGGAAGAGAAAAGCCTGTCCCTTCTGGTCCTGGAAGGTTGTGGAATGAGGAAGCAAAAAAAGATGACCAAACTAAGGGAGGAGGTGGTAGATGTGCTTTAACTCCTGTTATCTGGATTCTAACTGGGCAAGGTCACTAGAGAGAGTGAGAGAAAACAAAGGGCAAAGGGACTTGACTTGAGCTTCTCGGGTCCCTAGAAGATGATAGTTTTAAATATTAAGTTTACGTGAAGTGGTATGAAGCAAAGAAAGTTTAAGAGAAATGGCATTTTTAATGACATAGATGAGGTTAGCACATCTTCCTGACTGAGAAGTTTCTGCATATGACCTCTGTCGAGGAGGTGTTGCCTGAGCAGACAACAAGAGTCCATGTTGCATATGTGAAATGACCATCCTTTCAAAGATTAAGGCCTTGCTGAAGAAGCATGACTTCTTCCAGGAAACACCAGCTCTTTGTCATTGCTCCCACAGGTCATTTTCATTGCTCAAAACCAACAGGCTGCACTATGATTAGATTCAGAGCAAAGCCTTCTCTGACTACTATTTAAACTTGTCCACAGCCCTCACCACGGCCCATTTCGCTTGCACAGTGGTGCCCTATGCAGGGCGACTCTGTAAGTGGCAGCTGAGATGCTGAGCAGCTGAGTGAAGCGAAGCGTGTGGCTGACTCACGGTGCAGGGAGAGAACTGGGAGTACAAGCCTCACTGAGGCTTTGCTCACAATCACAAAGACTGCCTACTCCTTCAGTACTACTGGTGTGAAAACAGACCAGCCCTCACAGGGACTATAATTAGGGTTTCAGATTACTTCTGCAATTTTTCATATGCAATGTGACATTCAATCCAAAATAATCATGCATTTTAGAAGGTGGAACTTGACAGAAAACCAAAACAAGAGAAAAAATACAAATCAGAAGCAAAACCCCCTTCCCTGTAAGCACACCTCATCTCACCTCCTCTTGGTTACGCCTTTTTGCACCTTTCAGTATATGATAGCATTATGTATTTGCTTTGCTTATGGCCTGTCTCACTTACTAGAATGCAACCTTGCTTAAGACATGGACTTGTTTCTGTTTTATTTAGCATTGCCTGACACATGATAAGTGCTTAAGAAATGTTGCTGAATGAAAAAAATCAAGTTACTTTACATACCAAATAATTCTTGTGACATTTTAGAGATATAAGCGATTACTTTACACTGCTGAAAGAAAAGGTTTATGACAAATATTGATAAAAAGCAACACGAGCTTACACAAATACCTTAAAAGAAGAGGAGAAAAAGGAGAACAAGAAAATACATAAAGTTTGAATCACAGAGAGAGTAAATCTGTTTGTCTCTAATGAATGTCAGCATAGGAAAAATGAAGACTAGGTGATACAGATTAGGAGAAATAAAAAAGAAGGAAGTGAATGAAGTATCATGAATCCAAAGAAATATTTTAACATTTTACCCTCTATCACGACTGTCATCCATATTAATAAATTTGAGACATTATTATTTTAAAACATATAATAATAATAAATAACATGAGTTTGTATATATCTTAAGAGTTTAACTGAATCCAAGTTAACAATATTGTATATTATTATTTAAAGAGAATGAAACTGTCTGGAAAACTTTATGCAATGGGGATGAAATGAGTCATAGAATGTCTTACATGCAGAATTAATTGAACCCATATTGAACTTGATTTTGATTTCATACCTAAGGAAGAATTTGAAGCCATAAATAATTTTAAAAGGTCAAGATCAAGAAAAATTTTTGAAAAATGAGACCCAAAAGGAAATTGTTAAAAAAGAAAGTTTATTTGAGGAAGGAGAATTTTTCAAGGTATGGTTTATGTTGTAAATAAAAGTATTATTAATGTACAAATGATAAATATTTAAGGTTTCTGAGGAAAGTTGTAAAATCAACTAGTGTGTTTTAGAGCAAGAATTAACCATAGATTTTTTTTGCTTATCTCGATTTTAGTTCTAATTCTTAGATTCTACTAGTTATATAGTCATTGATGTGTATGTTGTTCCTAGTACAGAAATTCTTACAATATTTCCATCAAAAAAAAGATTTAAATTTTATAAGAGCAGATCACAGCTCCTTATTTTTTAAGTTGCTTCTTTCTAAATTTTTTTGAAGGCTTTAAGGGTAAAAATGAAAATATCCCTTCCCCTTCTCATTTTTAGAAATAGGGACTATTTCCCAAAGGACCCAGAAGGAACAGTTGCTGGGAAATTGAGGGTGTGAGAGGGACTTTCCACTGTAAATTTTTAAAAACCTGTTCTAAATTTTCACAATGTTCATGTATTTCAAAACACTTTAAAAATATGCTGAAGAAATGACACCCAGAGATCACAAAATAGACTGTTGTAAAAATAAAAAAGATCTGGCTGCTGATCCTTTTTCTCTTTATCCAAAGGGAATTTGCTCATATTTGGAATTTAAAGTAATGTTTTTTTAGAAATACAAAGGGCTGAGATTCAACTGGTATCTTAAAATCTCAGGCTTAAGTAGGTTCCATTTGTGAGCTTAACTAAGTGTCAACAGGGCAGAGATTTAATGCATCCTTGTTTATGATCAAGCACAATCTTTCAAACACAAGGCCTCACAGATCAAACAGGAAGGCCAAAGAGCAATCTAGAAAGTTCTAGTCCTGTCAGCTCGCTGGTCCAGGGCACCTAGTTTTACACAGCTGTGCGGAATTTCTGCCTTCCTTTTCCAAATTTAATGTAGACACGCCACAGTCATTTCTCAGATAGAAACGTATTTTTTATCCATTTTGTGGAGTTCCTGCTGGTCCTGACCACCAGAGGCTGGTGGAGGGATTTAGGACTTAGCTAGCATCCAGGCCTGAAGCTGAGATTTTCCATATTTTTATAATCTAATATGGCATGGGTGCTAAGTGGTTGCTAAGTGATAGTCAAATTAATAAAATATAAACTATTCAAACTATTATCAGAATTTCCTGGGATTGGTTGAAGTGATAAAAGGGAGAGTGTAACAGGGAAAGGTATCAGGGTTTACATTTTGACAGCTATTGAGTTTAAATGGCAAATCTCACATGGGCACAGATGCCCTTAAAGTTGTAAGGAAAGCAGAATATGTGCTAGAACACTTCTTACAAATCAGAAGTTCTATTCGAGGAAGATTACTACATTACCCAATGACCATGAAAAATTGACATGGACTCTAATTAATTATTCATCAGGAAATATCCCTGGAGAAATGAACAAAAATCAAATTGCAGACATGTAGAAGAAAATAGTCTGAAGCTTATTCTAACAGAATTGTCTGGCTTTCTCCTAAGAGATAAAATTAAACTTGATAGATGTGAGGTTTAAAACTCACCATGATAGCTTGAATTTGGGGAGAAAGGGAACCAGGTCACGATGGTTATTGTTTTCTAAATTTCTCTGCTTTTTCTGCCTACAAAAGGGTTATTCTTTTTTTAAGCAAAATATATAAAATTGTATTTAAAATAAACTAAATTTGGAAGAGGGTTACATAGTTGATTCTGCTAAGTAGGCTTTTCCCAACCTTTTCTTTTTTTTTTTTTTTTTTTACAAACAATGATTTAAAAAACAAAATAGTTTGCGCCAATCTGGACTTAATGTCTAAAACTCATCCAGAATTACATATCCAACTGTTATTTGACATTCTAATTGGATACATATATAATAGAAATTTAATAAGCATTTCAATCTAGGCATATTCAAAGGTGGTTGCTGGTATTCCTCCCAAAGTCACCTTGTCCAGCAGCAATTCCCTTCCTACCAGTTGCTCATGTCAATCACTTTGGTGTCATCCTTGAATCCTTCATTTTCCAAACAACTCACACAAGTCCATCTGCAAAACCTGGTAGCTCAGCCTTTAAAATATATCTAGATTAAGACCACTTTAACCAACTGCTTTTCCATCTCTTTAGCCTAAATCACTCACCTCTCATCTGGATTATAAAAACTTTGTTCTCTCATTTCTTACCTCTGCAGTCTAGCAATAGTCTTGAAAAACTTAAGGCAAGTTTTTCACAGGCTCCCCATCACTGTCACCCACAGGCCCTCTATAGCCCGTCACCCTCGCACCTCGGTTGTCATCTGTGTTTGCCCTTGTTCTCTCTGGGCCAGCCACCCCGGCCCCCTTGCTGGTCCTAGTCCATAAAAGTCAAGCTCCCAGCGTCTTTGCATACATGCTTCCTCACTTTGCTACCTCTGTCACATCCTCCAAAAATGACCTTCCCTGTGAGGTATTCCCTCCCCTTATTTAAAATATCACTTTCCTAACTTCTTATATTTTGTATCTACTTCTCTTAATTTTTTTCTTTTAACCCTCAACATTATCTTACATGCTATATATCTTACTTATTTGTCTTGTTTATGTAGTCCCCCTTCTAGAAGATCCATGAGGGTAGAGTATTTTTTTATTTTGTTCACCAAGAACAATGTCTGATACATAGTAGGTGTGCAATATGTATTTGCTAGATGTATTTATAGAGTAAAATTATTTTTGAAATGTTAACACTGGTAATTCTTGTCATTGTTGGTGCTTAGTAGGCTTTTAGTGGCTGAATTTGAAAATTCCCCACAACCTGACCCTCAGTCTTGCTCCTCACTTGGTACCTTGGCTCTCAAAATCTAAAAATAATCTGCAAGTTTAAGATAGAGAATGATCCTGAAGGAACTATTAGCAATGGAGTCTCCCAGGGCTGCCCATACATTGAAAGCATAGTGCAAGTGGAATCCAGTGGAGTTGATAAAACAATAAGTAAGCAGCTTTCTCAAATCTCACTTTTACAGAGAACAGAAAAGCCCAGTGGGGATCATCACATAGTATTGGTTCTCCCCTCTCAATGCTGAGGAGGGGGGGTTTCTTTCTCTGTGATTGTAGCACAGTTCTCTCAATGTTGTTGAGCACTGTTTCCCAAAGGAAAAAATACATCAGCTTTTAAATATGATCTTTCTACCTGAGCCATGTAAGAGCACTGGAGAAATGGGAGGGTTTAAATTAGTTCTGGTCCTCACAATTCTTTTGTATCACTTTCTTATGAGGTTTAGCCTTTTATGGTTAATATCTAGAATAGCTCATGGTTAGCCATTCAACTCAAAATGGAAGGTATTGTCTCATACTATATATTCACATGTCAGAAATCCTTTTCTCTCTGTATCTAGCCTCCCTTTTTTGTTAAACTATTCCTTTAAAAAATGTATGTTTAAATTAAACCACCAACTACACACACACTGCTGGTTCAGGTGTCCACATTGGCACGAGATTAGGTTTATAGTCTGTACATTTAAGAACACACATGTACACACACACAAGATATAATTTTGAGGTTGACTATTCTATTTTGGAAAAAACCATATCTTTGAATAAAGACGTCATTTAATATCTGATTAATTTAGCAATAATTTTATTTTCTGGACTCACAACAAATTGATGGGGAAAATGCCCCAATAGTGATATATTTTATTATGTATTTATGTGGATCTGGGCATTAAACTGGAATCTCACTCTGGTCTACGAAAGTCATTATTCACCAGAGCACCTGAAGGTTCCATATGCTCCTGACAATCCCCCAAGATAGATGTGCTCTGTTATTTAAGATTTATGGTTATGCCCATGAATCATCACTATATATAATTCAAAAACTGGCATTTGCCCTTGTGCTAGAACAGAGGTTTTCTCATTCTATCAATATCTACTTCTTATTTTGAGATGATAGAATCAATTTGTCTTATTAAATAGGCAATGATATATGTTTATGATCCAAATGTTTTTTGATTACTTGTGCCTTCAATTTATTAATTATGAGAGGACATATTTATGGTCTTACTGAAATAAATACATGCTTAAACTGTTTGTGTTAGATGTTTTTTAAGTAGAAACCATTTGGTTTCTAGAGAAGGCCAAAATTTTTTGAACTTGGAAGTCAAACTAGTGCAGAAAGCATATTTGTCTGAATGACTTCATGGCCTCTAGAACAACACAAATTCTGTCCAGTATTCCTTGTCTGCTCCCAAGAATAAAATGAAATGTAAGGAGCAAATTCTTTATATCTGACCCGGAGCATATAAGCGAGTTGATCTTTATATACAATACAGTGCAGGTGGGCAGCTGTATGAAGTAATTGGACATTCAGAAAGATGAATTCTAAACTTCTAAGTGCTTGTAACAGTGCTAAGATTAACCATCAGGGAGTCACTCCCCAACCTAATGTTTTCCCACTATGGCTCTCTAGTGATTAAAGGATGGAATCTCTGTTTTATCCTGTCATAAAGTATTTCTCAGAATTCATTTGAGCTTCTTCCCCAAATTCACGCTGTCCTCTCCCATCCATCAGATTTCTGATTGTTTCCCAGGAAACATTTATGGTTTTATAACATTCTTTTTTCCTCAGAATGCTGTTCCCATTTTTCTCTTTTTAAACAAAGCGGAAAAAAATCCCAGCAACAACAAACTCTTAGATACCTCTCAAGACTATATAAAATATACTTCTGCTTCTGCTTTCCTGTTTTTCCAGGCAGAGGAATCGACTTCTTTCACTGCTGCCCTTTGCAGTTTGTGTTTGTCTCTACTTGAATTGTTATTACATCAGGTGGTAAGTGTGCATTTACAGGTGTTCGATGACCATTAGACTTTAGAGGAATTTAAAGCCTAATGGATCTTAAAAGAATTTAAATTCTATGCAGAACTCACAAGCTTGAATGCATGCCAAAAGGCAGGCAGATAATGAAGTTAGATTTTTGGAAAACCGTAGCACAAGTTATGAGAATAAATGGCAACTCACCAAGAGAGTCAATGGAAAGTGGTGGGCACTGTGGATAACTGTGAGCTGAAATATGTAGCCGAATGATCCCAAAATCTGAGTTAGGCAGTGTCTGCATTGCTGGGTGCTTCAGTGTTTTTCCATTGTTTTATAAGATAGAGACGGGAAAAAACCACATAGCTGATAATGCCCTGCCTGACCTGAATATCTTAACCTTTATATCCTCCCTATATATCACATTGCTTCTTGCTCCTGTGTTCCAGCTTTCCTGTCTTTATATCTTCAGTCTTTCCACCATATGGCTTTTTACATGCTTTTCTTTTCTCGTTTATTAAGCCCACTCATTTCAGTTATACCTCGGGTACCTCAACCAAACTACCTAATGCCTCTGTTTGTACCACTAATAACAACGCAGCACTGCTCACAACTTATTTTTTTGTCAGAGACAGAGACAGAGTCAAAGAGAAAGACAGATAAGGACAGACAGACAGGAAGGGAGAGAGATGAGAAGCATCAATTCATCATTGCAGCACCTTAGTTGTTCATTGATTGCGTTCTCATATGTGCTTTGACTGGGGGGCAACACTGCTCACAATTTTTAAGTGGTAATTATAGACTCCATGGATAGAGTCTGAGCCCCAAGAAGGCAAGGATCTTTTATGTTTACCCTACTGCATTCCCAGAAATAAGCATAATGTCAGGTAGGAGAGAAGTAATAAATACTCGTTGAATAAATGATGAGTAAATAAATGAGTAATACTAAATCCTTATTATTAAATTAATTTTTAAGTGGATGGATGGATGTATGGAAATGCAGAAGCCCTCCAAGTTTGATTGTCCTAATTTCACAATAAGAGAATAGGGCTGTGAAGGAGGAGACAAAACAAAAATTGTGCTGTACACCTTTAATTTATGCAGTAAATCTACATGCTGGCAGCAAGGGACTATTAAATAATAATACTTTACATTTACATTACATGTGTCTGTGTTTCCCAATGCAGACAAAAACAATTTAATATGAGAAAGATAGAAGGTACTTGTAAAAAGTTTTTCAGTCTCATTAGTGGTGGAGAATAGAGAGCTGGGTGAGAACAGTAACCTTTAGCTCTGAGGGAGCTGTTCTGCTTCTTGCGTCAGACGCTTTTCAGCTCAGATCTTCCTGCGTTGTTCTGTTATAGACTGAACTTTCCCCTTTTGTGCTTAACTTGGAAGAGGAAATTTCACAAGTGCTATTTTAACCTGAAAACACAAAGATCTATATAATACTAATAATTTCCTGCTACAAGATTGGAAATAAAAATCAGTGATGATCAAGAAAATATTTAACTAATAGAAGATAAGAGAAGCAATAAAAGTACTTTGAAGGTCCGACAAAAAATTACAAAATAAAACAGTTTCATTGCTTTCAGGATTTAAGTTTGAAACATTTTTGGTTTTCTCAGTAAATATTTAAATGATGCTAATTCAAGTGCTCATAGAAACAAGTTTGGCTTTAAAAAAAATCTTAGATTTCAACTCTTTTCAAATATGTATATGTTATGTATGTATATTATGCTTAAGTATGTTATATATTATGCAAATATATAGGTATATATTATTCAAATATTATATAATATGAAATGTTACATGATATAAAAAGTTATACCATATTTCCTCATGTATAAGATGCTTCCAGGTATAAGATACACCTTAATTTTGGGACCTGAAATTTAAAAAAAATGTATTACATAAAGTTATTAAACTCAAGTTTTATTCATCATAAAATTCATACAACTCCTCGTCACTGTCAAAACTCCCATCCATTAGCTTGTCCTCATCTGTGTCTAATGACGAATCACTGTCTTCAACAAAAAGTGCAAAAATACGCACGAAAAAGTGGGGAATGCAAGTAAAATATATACAACCACTGTATAAGACGCACCCAGTTTTTTAACCCCAAATTTTTTGAAAAAAAGTGAGTCTTATACATGGAGAAATAGGTATATAATTATATTAAATTATGTATATAACACTTTATATTACATATATACATTTACAGAGAGGTTTAGAACTTGAGAAATAGGCTTTTTCTTGGCAAATTTTAACCATTTGCCGTTTTTCAAAAAAATAGACAATTGCTTCCAAATTACCTGTTTGCTCCCACTTCATGGCTAAGAATTGGATATACCATGAGGTTTTTACAGGGGATTTAATTAAGAATAGTGTTTACCACATTATCACAATCTGGAAGTATACTGTGTGCTCCTTTCTACCTCTTTTATATTTTTATCCATTTCTCTGCACACAAAAAAATATTTTATTTTTTTCTGTTATTATGCTGTATGTAGCTATTTTATCTTTGGTGACTTAACTTTTTATTGAAATGTTTTAAATAATCAGCCATATTAATATGTGAGATATATTTCAATAACTTGCACAAGGGTATAGTTTTTTATTGTACAAATATGTTACATTGTATTTATTCTTTTTCCTATGAGTATTTGTTTTTTCCATATTTATCTCTTAAAAACAAATCTCATGAATATGTGGTTTTTCTGGTGCACGTCTACAAAATTTCACTACAATCTATGTCTTGGAGTGCAATTGATGACTAAGCATAAAACTGTTTTTTTTTTGTTGTTTTTTTTTTTTTCATTTTTCTGAAGCTGGAAACAGGGAGAGACAGTCAGACAGACTCCCGCATGCGCCCGACCGGGATCCACCCGGCACGCCCACCAGGGGCAACGCTCTGCCCACCAGGGGGCGATGCTCTGCCCATCCTGGGCGTCGCCATGTTGCAACCAGAGCCACTCTAGCGCCTGAGGCAGAGGCCACAGAGCCATCCCCAGCGCCCGGGCCATCTTTGCTCCAATGGAGCCTTGGCTGCTGGAGGGGAAGAGAGAGACAGAGAGGAAAGCGCGGCGGAGGGGTGGAGAAGCAAATGGGCGCTTCTCCTGTGTGCCCTGGCCGGGAATCGAACCCGGGTCCTCCGTACGCTAGGCCGACGCTCTACCGCTGAGCCAACCGGCCAGGGCAAAACTGTTTTTCAAAGTGACTAAACAGATGTGTACTTCCATCAGTAGTGAGTGGGACTCCCCACTGCTCCATAGTCCCCAATCGTGGCAGCATTATCAAACATTTTAATTTCACCAATCTGGTCAAAATGGTGTTTCCTTATATGTGTTTAAGTATATTATTGCTCAGTGAATTTTAATATAGTCACAGAGTAATATGACCATCAACACAACCTAATTTAGGAATATTTTCATCACCCCAAAAAGAACCCATTTGATAGAAGTCAGTCCCTATCCTACCCTAGGCAACTGATGATGTATTTTCTGTCTGTATAGATATGCCTACTTTGAATATTTCATACTAAGTGAAATCATTCAATATGTGGTCTTCTATGACTGGCTTCTTTACTTAGAATAATGTTTTCAGGGATCATCACTGTTCATATATATCAGTATTTCATTTCTTGATATTCCCAAATAATATTTCATGGTGTGATATTCCACATGTTGTTTATTTGTTCCTCAGCTAATTAACACTTCAGTTGTTTCCACATTTTGGCTATTATAAATAACGCCTCTATGAACATTTGTATAGAAACTTTTATGTAGAAATATGCTCTTACTTCTCTTAGGTACATATGTAAGAGTGAAATTGCTGGATTATAGGTAACTTTATGTTTATTTAATATTTTGAGAAATTGCCCAACTGTTTACCAATTAGCTGTAGCACTTGACATTCCCATCAGCCCCAATATCTGAGGATTCCAATTTCTCCACAACCTTGTCACCACTTGTTATCTGTGTTTTTGGTTATAGTCATCCTAGTAGGCATGAGGTGGTATCTTATTGTCATTTTGATACGTATTTTCCTAATGACTAATGTTGAGCATCATCTCATATACTTACTGGCTATTTGTGTATCAACTTTTAACAGCTATCTATTCAATCATATTGGAATTTAATTAGATTATTTTTTAATTGAAAAGTTGCAAATTTGTTACTGCTTTTCAGATGCAAATCCTCTATCAGCCATATCCTGCAAATGAGCTCCATGTCAGGTAAAAAAATGACAGCACTATAAATGGTATTTTCCAAGGAATTGTAAAACTGATTAATTAATAATTATTCTCTGTCTGGGAATAGGACTGTCTGAGGAACTCCAACACCAGTCCACCTCTCCAGAGGCTACAAGGCTGCTGGTTTTCTCAGCTCCTGTGGTTGTGAGGTTGATGGGTTTTAAGGCTGGCCTAGAAAGGAGAAGAGGACTTGTATCCAAGCATATAAATAACCTTCACAATTTAACAGTAAACCAAAAACTTCATATAAAAATTGGCAAGAGATTTAAATGAAAAAAATAATAAGTGGCAAATTAGACCTTGAAAAAATAAGATGTTTAACATCATTAGTCATTAGGGAAATACAAATTAAAATCACAATAACATAACACACCACATACCCACTAGACTAGGTGAAAATGAGGCTCTCAATACCAAATGCTGGTGAAAATACCAAAAGTAATTGGACTATTTTTTATCTCCTGGTGAGAATTTTTAAAAATTCTACAAACACTTTGGAAAACAGTTTTGTAATTTTTTATATGCTCCAACAACTCCACTCTAGGAATTTACCCAAGAGAAATGAAAACTTCTGTCCATATAGAATCCATTAGGTACTAGTTCATGCAGCGTTATTCATAATAGCCAAAAATCTAGAAACAACACACATGTCCATCAAAAAGTGAGTAGGTTAGCAAATTGCATTACAGTGTACATTCATATAATGTGATAGTGTCAGCAATAAAAAAGAACTACTAAAATGTGCAATAACATAAATAAATTTTAATGCATTACACTGAAGAAAGAAGACAAATACAAAAGGCCACTAACTGTATGATTCTATTTACATAATAGTCTAGAAAAGCCAAAGCAAAAATAACAGAAAATAGAGGAGAGCTGGGATCAAATAAAACTTTCCAGAATGATGGCAAATTTTCAATATTTTGATTATAGTGGTGGTTACTGTATACATTTATCATATCTCTTTGAATTATACACTTAAAAAGGGTGAATTTTATAATATGGAAATTATACCTCAATAAACTTGACAAAATATTTTTTTTTATAATTTTATTTTTTTAATGGGGTGACATCAATAAATCAGGATACATATATTCGAAGATAACAAGTCCAGGTTATCTTGTCATTCAATTATATTGCATACCCACCACCCAAAGTCAGATTGTCCTCTGTCACCTTCTATCTTGTTTTCTTTGTGCCCCTCCCCACCCCCATCCCTCTCCCATTCCCCCCTCCCCCCCGTAACCACCACACTCTTATCAATGTCTCTTAGTTTCACTATTATGTCCCACCTACGTATGGAATAATACAGTTCCTGTTTTTTTCTGATTTACTTATTTCGCTTCGTATCATGTTATCAAGATCCCACCATTTTGCTGTAAATGTTCCGAAGTCATCATTTCTTATGGCTGAGTAGTATTCCATAGTGTATATGTGCCACATCTTCTTTATCCAGTCATCTATTGATGGGCTTTTTGGTTGTTTCCATGTCCTGGCCACTGTGAACAATGCTGCAATAAACATGGGGCTGCATGTTTGACAAAATATTTTATACAGATGCATTAGACTTTGTATATTGTAAATATTATTGTAAAATATTAACATAATATAGAATATTTACATTTTTAATAGAGAACATAGACAAATATAGTATCAAGTACATAGCAACAGGATTAATGATAGCAATGTATAAGGTACACAAGAATAAATCCAACAAAGATATGTGAAAACTTCATGTAAGTAATTTATAAAACTTAATTGAAATATTTTAGGGAAGATATATGTAGATAGAAAAAGCCTCCATATTTAGGGAATAAAATATTAACATTCTGAAGATGTCAGCTTTCCCAGTTGAGACATAGAAATTCTAGTTAAATTTATTTCCCCTGCAAGTATTTACTGAGTCCCTATTTTTACTCAAGCATCTTCTGTTTTAGGTGCTTGAGATGTACAGATGAATAAATCCAAACAGAATTCTGCCAATTTTAAGTTTATAGTTTAGCTAGGTAGGAAATTATTGGCTGAGACAAAGATGAAATAACAATAGGCAAATAATAATAAACCATATAATATGTAGAAGATGATACTTGACTATGAACTAAGAGAGGCAACTAAATTATCATATGTAGTGGACAGGAGATGTGACAGGTTACAATGTTAAATAAAGTTGTCTTTAAAATCAACAGATTTGTTTTTAAAAATATATATGCAGAATTAAATGCACCAAAATAACTAATTTATTATTGAAAAATATATATACTAAAGAGACATATTCTATCCCAGGGGTAGTCAACCTTTTTATACCTACCACCCACTTTTATATCTCTGTTAGTAGTAAAATTTTCTAACTGCCCACCAGTTCCACAGTAATGGTGATTTATAAAGCAGGGAAGTAACTTTACTTTATAAAATTTATAAAGCAGAGTTATAGCAAGTTAAAGCATATAATAATAATTACTTACCAAGTACTTTATGTCAGATTTTTGCTAAGTTTGGCAGAACAAATCTTTATAAAACAACTTACTATAGTTAAATCTATCCTTTTACTTATACTTTGGTTGCTCCACTACCACCCATCATGTAAGCTGGAACGCCCACTAGTGGGAAGTAGAACCCAGGTTGACTACCACTGCTCTATCCTATATTAAGTCTATTTTAAAGCTATAATTATATGGTACTAATGAATTGGTGACTGATATACAAAGGGACACAATAAAGAACCCAAAAATGTATAATATTTAAAGATATATGGAAAGGATGGATTATGTAATAAATGGTCCTGGAATAGAAATTGGATCTACTTTATGTATACTAAAAAATTATTTCAAATGGATTAAAGACTTAAATATAAGAGAGCATTTAAAATGACAATAAAAGGGAATATCTTTATGAAAGTGTGGTGGGAAAAATTTTTTAAGCAAGATTAAAAATTGCAAAAATTTCTTAAGGAAAATTAAACAATGCAACTACATTTATTAACCTTTTTTTGTGTGTGTATTTTTCTGAAGTTGGAAACCGGGAGGCAGTCAGACAGACACCCCCATGCACCCATCCGGGATCCACCCAGCATGCCCACCAGGGGGTGATGCTCTGCCCATCTAGGGCATTGCTCTGTTGCAACCAGAGCCATTCTAGCGCCTGAGGCAGAGGCCACAGAGCCATCCCCAGCGCCCGGGCCATCTTTGCTCCAATGGAGCCTTGGCTGCTGGAGGGGAAAAGAGAGACAGAGAGGAAGGAGAGAGGGAGGGGTGGAGAAGCAGATGGGCGCCTCTCCTGTGTGCCCTGGCTGGGAATCCAACCTGGGACTCCTGCACGCCAGGCCGACGCTCTACCACTACGCCAACCGGCCAGGGCTTAACTTTTTAGTTTCACTAACTATCTACTTTATTAGTAATCAGAAAAAACAAGGTGAATTTACAGCATCACATTCATCAGATTAACAAAAAATAAGAACTGACAATTTCAAGTAACAGCAAAGATGTGGAACAATGGAAATTATTATACTCTACTCACAGGAGTATAGAGTGATATCACTTCCTTGAAAGAAAATCACAGTGTCTAATAAAGCATTTGAATATGTGGCCCTACAGTCATTAGCAAGAATGTTTACAGATCAATGTTTTAAATGAATCCACGAGTACATCCCAGGAGCATAATATTGAGCATACAAAGAAAGTTACACAAGAAAACCTATGAGCACTGGAATTAATATAGGCTTTAAAATGAAGCAAAAGGAAACAACATATTGTTTATGGATTCATAAAAGTGGCAAAATTACCAAATTATATAGCAAAAAATAACTCAACTTCTGTTGTTTACTTCCTAGAGGTAAGGAAGCGAAGTAACTGAGGAGCAATAGGGACTTCAAACATTGAATTTCTGTTTTTTAAACTTCATGGTAGAAGGCGTGCATTTGTGTATTTTTAAAACTATTATGAACATCATATGCAGGGGGTCCTCTGGTTACAACAGTCTCGACATACGACGTTTCAAGTTTATGATGCTCACTCCCATAAAAACTTAAAAACCTTGAGACATGAGTGTTTTGGCTTATGCTGTCAGTGTCCTACTGACGGGCGGCGTGGGTGAACCATGTAGTTTGTTTCCACGTGGCAGAAGAATACGCAGTGTGGTGTACAGTACAGTACATCTATGTCCTTGTCCTTTTCCTGTGGCTTAGTGTGTTTTTATGTTCTAGGTTATGCTTTTACAACTGTGTTAAGATAGGGGAGTGACTTATGTTAGGATGTGTTTTGACTTACACCAAAATTCAAGTTACATCACTGTCATGGGAATAAAACTGCATAGTAACCCAAGGAAGCCCTGTACATTCTTTTATGTATGTGTGTGTGTGTGTATATACACACACACACACATACATATATATATATTTCATAAGAAAAATTTTCTAAAGTAGTAAATATATGTTCAACTACCTAATTTAAACCCTATGTTCATCTTATACATTTTATCTTATAGAGTAGACATATGAAGCCCCATTTGATATTGTAGATCTTAAGAAACATTTAACTGTTTTTGAATTAAAATTAACTTGCTGCTTTTTTAATGGAGCAGATTGAACTTTATCTGGAGAAATTAGGGACACTTTAGAAAATAAGTACTATGAAATGCTCTTAGATTTCTGATTCAAATTGTTTTCTCTCTTCTCCACATAGCATAAGCCAGAATGTATTCATAAGTCATTGAATCATTCATAACAATTATAGTAGTAAGCCCTAAGGCTTGCTGAATAACTACTATGTGTCAGAAACTATTTTTAGGTGAGAGAACATAGCAGATGAAAATCTCCCCCCTCATGAAGCTCAGATTATTGGGGGAGAAGAAAGCCAAAAAGCAAAGTGATACAAATATTAGAAGGTGATGTGGCCCTGGCCAGTTTGCTCAGTGGATAGAGCATTGGCCCAGTGTATGGATGTCCTGGGTTTGGTTCTCAATCTGGGCATATAGGAAAAATGACTATCTGCTTCTCTCCCCCTCCCCCTCCCACTCCTCCTTCTCTCCTTCTTCCCTTCCCATAGTCAGTGGTTCGATTCATTCGAGCATTGGCCCTGGGCACTGAGGATAGCTCAGTGGTTCCAAAGCGTCAGCCTCGGGAGCTAAAAATAGCTCAGTTGTGAGCATCAGCCTCAAATGAGGGTTGCCAGGTGGATAACAGTGGGGGTGCATGTGGGAATCTGTCTCACTATCTCTCCTCCTCTCACTTAGAAAAAAAAATGATGTGAGTTATGGAGATAATTGAAGCAGGGAAGAGCAAGACAAGTGCAGAGGTTAGGGGGAGAGGGTGAATTCTGAATAGAACAATTAGGATAAGCATCCCTGAGAAGGGGACATTCACGCAATGACGTGAAGCTAGTGAAGGAATCCTGGGGAAGAGCTTCCTGGAAGAAGAAGCTCGGAGTTACGGGCCTGGCGGCAGGAACATGCCTGGTGTTTACAAGAAATGGCAGGTCAGTGTGGATGGATGGAGAAGGGTCACCAGGGGCAAGAGGGTAGGAAGCAAACCAGAGGCAGTAACTCGCATAAGACTTACAGACTATGATGCAAATCTTTCTTTTATTCTAAATGAGGCTGACAAATTGTATTCTATTGACTTACACTGTAACCGGATCACAAGAAATGTGGCGGAGAGCGCACTGATGCGGACCGAGGCAGAAGCCCAGGACAGGGCAGAGGGTATCACAGTAATCCAGGTAAGCGATCACTGTACCTTGGTCATGTTTAGTGTACGGGCAGTGAGGCTTGTGGATTTTAAAGCTTGGACAGCCAAGATTTACTTACAGAGTTGACGTGGAGCATTAGAAAAAAGAGGAGTCCTGAAAATGATTGTCCTGAGAAACTGAAAAGTAAAGTAGGCCACTCTTTCAGTCTAAGGACGGCACTGCAGGTCGAACATGTTTGAGAGAAAAGTTATGAGTTCACTTTATTGTTTAGTTTGAGATTCATATAGAAGACTGGGGTTCAGAGAAGCATGGGCTGAAGATATAAGGGTTGGTTACAGTCATTAAAGGAGTGAGTAGATACAAAAATAAAAGAGATCATGTCTGAGCCCTGGAGTTTTTCTATATCATGAGGTCAGGAGAAAAGATAAAGAGAAATAGAAGAGAGTAAGGAGTGTGGTGGGTGATGGGCACGGGCAGGACCAGCAGTGAACTCTGTCCTGGAAATGCAGAAAATGTTCCAGACAAGCGGTGGGTCATCAGCTGTGGCAAATGCTGCTCATAGGCAGAGTAAGATGTGAACCAAAAGAAATGATTATTGAATTTACCAATACGAAGTCACTGGTGACCTTGAAAAGAAGTTTCATGGTGCAAGTGGGGTATGAGCTAAGGTGGATTTAAATGGATTTGAGAAAAAGAATAGAAAAGAATTGGAAACAGAAAAGATAGACAACTATTAAGAGTTTTGCCATTTAAAAAGAAATAAGTGGCCATAGAGGAAAATGGGGTTCAAAGCTTTTTAAGTGATGGGAGAAATCACAGAATAGTATATATGCTAATGAGATAATCAAGTGCCAAGGTGACTGCACAGGCGACGTCCTTGAGAGAGGAGAGGAAATGGGATCTGGCACACAAGCAGGAAGGTGGCTCCATCGGTACTGGAGTGAAGAACTGTATGACGCTTAGTGATGGTACAAGGCAGACTTGGGAGTAGGAGCTGAGGAGAGATCCTTCCTCTTCAGTTTTCTTCATTACCCCAAATCACAGATATTAACTGAGAGTAGAGATGGGAGAATAAAGTAGAGGTTTGGAGAAAGAAGAGAAAGCATGGAATGTGTTTCAAGGAGAGAAGACTGAACAGTGTAGGAGCACGTGGTATCATTGCTAGAGATCTCTGAGGGCCCACCTGAATTTAGTGGTTAGGAAGTTTAAATGAAATGTTGATTATGGCATTATGTTTCTCTCCTATGCTTGGGTAGAGGCCCAGAGAATAGCATGGAAGATGAAAGAGATTTGGGTTATGTGCAAAAGAATGACTAGAAAACTCGACTGTGGCATGTAAGCTGGGCAAAAAGAAAATCAGGGCCTGACAGAAATATACAAATGTGGAATTTCTGTCAGATTAATAGATTGCATTACTGGTTCTGAAGGGTTGTTTGGTCAGAAAGTGGCAATGTGAAGTTTAGGGAATGCAGGTTCCCAGTGGCTGCTGATGGCAAGTCCTAGGAGAGACGTAGACTTTTGTAGACCTTTGCCTTAACTGTAACTTTTGATAATTATATTCAATGGTATCCTTGTGTTTTGTATTTCTTAGAATAATGTGTGTAAAAATAACATCACTTTTAGTTTTTATAGCACACAGGATAATGTTTGCATAAGTATTTTATTGTATTAAAGCACTGAATACTATAATTCTATCTAACAAAATTCTTTTAATTCTTAAAGATATGTTTTTTATCCTTTCAATTCTTAATTTAAAAGTTATCAATAGTGTGTATTTCTGTAATAAATAAACAGAAGTTGATGATATAAGGATATATTAGCTAGGATATGCATAGAGTGCTGCTACAAAATGCACCCAAAATCGATTGTCTTAAATTGTGGGAATATGCTGTGAAAACATGCTGAATTAGGATACAATTAGAGACTGCAAAGGAGCCCTAGGGCAAAAGCCCTGAGCCAAGGGTCCCCAAACTTTTTACACAGGGGTCCAGTTCACTGTCCCTCAGACCGTTGGAGGGCTGCTGCGTACAGTGCTCCTCTCACTGACCACCAATGAAAGAGGTGCCCCTTCTGGAAGTGCGGCAGGGGCCGGATAAATGGCCTCAGGGGGCTGCATGCGGCCCATGGGCCGTAGTTTGGGGACGCCTGTGAGCAGATGAGAGTCCAGGGCCTCTCTGAGCCCATCCTGGAAACAGTGTGTGCTAGAAACTGCAAAACAGCAGGATAAGATTTAGCAACAGAAAATGTTTAGGCTTTCAGAACAGAGATTAGGAGTCAGCATGTTTCTTGTCCTTTACTTCATCCCCTGCAAACATCTTCTTTCTGCTTCCTCGAGTTAGTTGTATTTTCTGAGTAAGGCTGGGAATGGGGCTTCAGTCTTTCCATCTTCAGTCTTTCAATCTGTTGACCAGAATGTTGCCTCCTCTCAGACCCTCAGTGCATTTTATCTGTTTTCTGAGTAGTTTTTGTTGTTGTGACATTGAATAATAAAGATATTTTTTTCTCTTGTGATAAAATATGACTTGCATCTTCTAAGCTGTCAAGAAACCCTTGCCCTTGTGATCATTCAGGGACTCAAGTTCCTTCCAAGTTCTTGCTTCTCCATCTGCCAAGACAGTCAGGGTTCTTAAACATTTATTGTGCCACAGAACTCGTAGTAATCTAGGGAATTCTATGGACCCTTTCTCAGCATAATGCGCAAAATAAAATGCATCAAATTAAATGGAAATAAATTACATTGAAATACTACAATTAAATTCTGCAGTTATATTTTTAGACACTTTATAAGATGTTTAAAGTCTATATTGTAGTTCAAATACCATAATTTTGAAGTGATTATGAACATAAATAATATTCTAAGTATCTTCAATGACTATTATATGATTTTAAAATATCTGTGATTTTTATTTTTGCCAAAGCCACAAATATTGTTGGTTTATTTTTTTACATTTTCAACAAGGGGAAATCCTAGATTAATAAAATGAAGGTAAATATTTTTGCCATCTAAATTTCACAGACACATTGAATTTTACCCAGTGGTAGCCCTTGGGTTAAGGTTAAAAAAGCTCCTTTTCTAAAGCACTGATGTCATTTTTCTGGCCCACACTGAGCTGAAGGGGGAGGAGAATGAGGAGATCTGAGAACTAGGAGTTGGCCCATCTTCCTGTCCGTTCTATTTGAGACAAATCAATCACAGGTTGACACCCAGCTGCAAGAGGTCTGGAGACATGTAGACCAGTCTTACATCTAAAAGATAAAGGGGCAGGTTAGAGGACAACCAGCAGACTCTACCGCAAAGGCTCCCTGCCCTTCACTTCCTACGCTTCTCCTCCTCCTTCCTTTTGTTATGTGTTTCTTTTGTTTTGTTTTAAGCCAATTAATTTTCTTGCAGATAGTTTCTTCTGTGTAGTCTATGTATTAGAAAATTTTCCATTAGGATTTCCCTTCAGGGTGCAGTAATTCTATGAAAACATTTTTAGCATACCACAATATAGACAAATGCTGGGAAGATTATTCAGAGATAGGAAAAAGGCAAGTATATTCTATGTAATCATGTGTATTGTCCAAGTTCACTTTTCAAAATTTTTATTAAATAAATTAGATCTTAAAATATATGTCATTTACCAAATATTAACTGTAGGTATATGTACTAAATTGGAAGTATATTTCTTGTCTCATATATATCTCGTGTGTGTGTGTAAGATGAAGGTGAAATAGACTGCCGACACAAGGCAAGGCTTGCTGCCAGCAAAGCAGTTCCACAGTACCAATCTGCCTGAGGCCCATCTTGACTTCATCCAGGGCAGAGCATATAAATCAACACTTATTTTAATGGTTTATCTAGTCCATCTTTAGAACAATGACTTTCTTATTTAATAGAGAATGATGAATACCTTTGTAATTATAAATACAATATGCTGTCTTAGATCTATTTAGTATTGATAATTACATCATTATGTTGCATCAATGTTTCTTAAACTTTTTTGGGAACCATTCTGGAAACTTGGGAAAAGCTGTAGACTCCTCCTCCTGCCCCCACTGCACGGAAACAAAATACATAGAGCTTGTTCACTTCAATTCGCTTCCAGAGGTATCCTTAAAGTTAGGTTAAGCACCTGTTTAAAACCCTGCTCTTACATTTTCATGTAATGACATGTATCTATCAACAAGACTGTAGCAAACCCTTTTTCTACAAGTCACACCAATAGTAAATAATTTGTTCATTATATTCACCTACTGGCTACCAAAATAATGTTGGCAATATTTTCTTGTTCTTGAATATATATTAATACTTACTAAGATACAAAGTTTATTAAGACAGTGCATTTTTACCCCTCACTTCAGTGACTAGCTCAATGACTGGCTCCTGATTAAGTACTTGATAAATATGGGGTAAATAAACTAATGATATAAATTGGGGGTGGGAAATCTTCAATGTTCACTTGTAATTGAATGGTGTTGCCCTCTACAGGTAGTACAGTTGGTTAGAATACTGTCCTGGTACACTAAAGTTGAGGGTTCAATTCCTGGTCAGGGCACATGAAAGAATCAATCAATGAATGTATAAATAAGTGGAACAACAGGTGAATGTTTCTCTCTCTCTCTCTTTCTCTCCCTCTCTCTCTCTGTGTCTCTCTCTGTCTCCCTCCCTCTCCCTTCTCTCTAAAATCAATCAATAAATAAAATTTTAAACAAAGAAATTGAATGATGTTGAAGAGGTTAACATGATTTTAAAGAAACACAAGTGCTACATTAGTTTAGCTAAGAAAGGAAAAGATAAATTCTGGTTAGATGATTATAGGAGCTTTATCATATAAGGGTATGATTAGAATGAGAATTTGAAGGAATGTAGATTTCAATAAATAAATTAAAGATGGGAGGAATGTAAGAAAATTTGTATTAAATATACTAGATTGTAAATAAATGAATTTGAGAAAGCAAAACAGATTTTATAGAAAAATGATAACAGATACACCTACATCTGCAAGGAATTTGTACCCCAAACATATAAAACATCTCTGTATTACTCCTGCCTGTCACACATTACAACATTACATGTAATTGACAAACCTAATCAGTGTCAAGAAAGCCCGCAGTGGAGCTTTCAGAGTGGTGAATACACTGAGGAGCTGGGAAGGTAGACCTCCCAGGTAGGGCATGTCCGATGCATCTCTTCCATTTGGCTTTTTCTGAAATGTATCTTTTATAATAATTTGGTAAAAGAAGCTGAATTTTGAACTTTCAGAGGAACATCTGGGTTTTGGAGTTCCTATTAGATCTCCTTGCCATGAACCTTACCAGTAGCTATAATTGACTGCAAATTTACTCACACCTTCATGTTGTTTTCCTCAGCCAGACTATGCATAAAGTAGTCTACAAGAATTGCAAAATTCAGCAAATTTTGGCAAGACAGAGCCATAGAAAATACGGAATTTTATGACGAACGGGGTAATGCAGTGCTGTTTGGCAGGACCATTTCTGTGTCACATAGACACTCACAGTCACACAGACTGAGATAGGATGGAGCCCGTCCTCTGCTGGTAGAGTCATCCCAAGAGTGGAAAGATCAGTAACCATTAGAGTTGCTGTTATACAGAATTGTTTTGAAACAAACTTTTCATCTAAGCACTCTGTAGCTCCTTATAGCATAAAGAAACAAAATACATTCGAAATCTTAAAAAAAAAAAAGCCTAGCTGCAAAGAAATCTAAGAAACATTCTCATTCTATCTCTTCAATCTCAGTCTCTCTCTCGTTCTCTCTCCACACCACACTCTCACCACACTCTCAGAAAGAAGATATGTGGTTTGATGTGGTTCATACAGCACATTCTTCACAAGGATTTTTTTTTAGTTAAGTGATGGATGGGAAGGCAGAAAGACTCCCACATGTGCCCCAACTGAGATCCCAGCAAACCCTACCGGGTGATGTTCTGTCCATCTGGGGCCGCTGCTCTATTGCTCAGCAACCGAGCTATTTTAGCACCTGAGGTGAGGCTGTGGAGCGATCCTCAGCACCTGGGGCCAGCTTTGCTCGAACCATTGAAGCCATAGCTGCAGGAGGGGAAGTGAGGGGAGGGTGGAGAAGCAGATGGTCACTTCTCCTTGTGTGCCCTGACTGGGAATCAAACCCAGAACTTCTACACGCCAGGTCGGCACTCGACAGATGAGCCTACTGGCCAGGGCCAAGGACTTTTTAAAAATTATTTCAGTACCAAAATATTAGTTGGCTTGGAATTAAGAAACTGACTGCATTAAGCTGGTGAGGTAGCAAGTCACCAATTACTTAACCCCTGGTTCATGTGTCTATATGAATGTGATGCTTTCAAATAACAGAAAATCCAACCAACCTAATAGATGACTTTTATTTTCCAGGGTAGCTATATAATTATTTATTCCCTTTAAAGGATATAATCAATATATTTTATAAATTCTATTTTATATATTTTTATTGACTTTATTGTAACAGTTAATAAAATTATATATATATAGTTTTCAAATGTACAATTCTATACTATATCAACTCTATGTTGAATTATGTTTACCACCTAAAGTCTTATCTCCTTCCATTACCATTAATCCTCTCTTTACCTTTACCCTCTTCCACCTGCTTGCCCTTCCATCCCTCTGGTCATCACCATGCTGATGTCTATGCCCACTCTTAAGGAAACGTTTTTAGTGTTTACCCATTGAGTATGTATGACATTGGCTGTGGGTCTGTCATTTATGGCCTTATGTTGAGGTATGTCCCCTCTATTCCCACTTTGCTGAGAGTTTCTATTATAAATGGGGGCTGCTGTATAACATCTTTGTGATTTACAAATATTCTACCAATCTTGCATATCCAAATGCAATCCCACTTGATCACAGTGTACAATCCATTTAATCTATCTTAGATTCGATTTGCTAATATTTTGTTGAGGATTCTAGCACCTAAGTTCATTAGGGGTATTGGCCTATAATTTTCTTTCTTTAAAATGTCTTTATCTGCAATTAGGATAATGCTGGCCTCATAAAAATGAGCTTGGTAGTGTTCCCTCCTCCTGAAATTTTTGGAATAGTTTGAAAAAAAAAAAGGTATTAGTTATTCTTTGAATGTTTGGTAAAATTCTCCTGTGAAGCCATCAGTCCAGGACTTTTGTTTGCTGGGATGTTTTGATTACTGCTTCAATTTCATGAGTTGTAATCTATTCAGATTTTTTTATTCTTCCTGATTCAGTTTTAAAAGATTGTATGCTTCTAAGAATTTATCCGTTTCATCCAGGTTTTCTGATTTATTGGCTTTTATTTCCTTTTAATATTTTTCTACAATCCTTTCTTTGGGGTCAGGTGTTACTTGTCCTTTTTCACTTCTGATTTTATTTAAAAATTCTTTAAAGCTGAATTTGGCAACACTTCAAATCTTATTTAAAGAAGAGACCAAAAACTCAGAATACCTTCTGAGCAGTTTCCCACTGAAAGAAAGAAGAGGAAGAGAAAAGTGGGCAAAAACATAACTTTTGCAAGCATGCAATGATATGGTTTTAGCTTTTTATAAAGAAACTCAAATATTTGATGTAATCACTAAAATTTCATAAATTTTAAAATATTAAGAAAAATATTACTTAGCATTACATTTCCAAAAATAGCATCATATTTGGTTAATCACCAATAATCCATTCATCTAGTTTCTGTATAGCCATGGGCAGTCACTGCCCACACCCCAGCCTACATTTTGCTTTTTACAGTTCCATTTGGTGATGAAAGTCAGAATCCTTGCCAATAACAGCCACCTCCAATGTTTTCAATATTGCTACCATCGCCCTAGCAACACAGAAGTTGGGACATAAATAGTTGCTCTGCCAAACATTATCTATTGCCTCGTTATACTTGTGGGAGTTAGAGTTGTCAAGGGAAGTTTTGCCAAAGTTAAAAGTAAAATTTGACTTATTGATAGCAAGATTTTCCCAAAAAATGCATTCACATTTTATGTAAACAATTAAGTGGAAATATAAATAAAATAGAAACTCCATGAAGATCAAAAAAACCGTTGTCTTGTTCCCCAGCATTGAGCACTAGTAGATACTCTATAAATATTTGCTAAATGGATGAATTTGTTCCATGCAAGTTATGAGTTTCTCAAGTCAAAGCACACAGTTTGATATTTTTATGTTATTTTGTTGGTAGCATTAAAACATTTTTTAATAAATCATAATCCAGAATATTTTTTAAATGACAACTATAAATGGGTACAGAAATTTAATTAACTAATTCCAGTTGGACTATCTGATATGTATAATAAGAAATAAAGTTACTGGATGCTATCAGGCTCTTGGCACTGAATTACATATTTCTTATACATTTGGGGCCTTTTGACTTCCCCAATGCCACACGTTGTAGATACTTTGCAGATAACTTAGACCCCAATCAGTCAGCAACGTTGAGCAAGTTTGCTCAGCTAGTCAGAGGAGGGCAAGACACGAATCTGGTTTCATCTGGCTTCAAAGCTCGCACTCCTTCTAGCCCTCAAGCTACTAGCTTCTGACCACTTTCCTCCATCTCTAGAGTAGTCTGGGCCTTTCTGGAGGTAGAATGCTTTTCAAGAAATTATATCACTGTACTGAACTAGTTCACTGTTTTAGAATCCCTGCCATCACCTCTCCTTAGTGATCTTGGCACCTGGTCCTGGTCCGTAATTCAGAAACTTCCCACTGCCATTGAGTCCCTTCCCATTGAAAAGGAACTGTGGGAAGCAGAGCAGTATGGGATTTCCCACGTGTTTATTGAGGGTCTGTTTGAAAGTGGGACTGGCTTTTGGGAATGGCTTAAGAGAAACCATATGTTTTGTGTCACTTTAGAATGAGCATAATCTGACATTAAATAAGCTGTTAAATGAGAGACTAAGGGGGGAATAGTTAGATACATCACAGATCTTCCAGATAAGCAGTCCTGTGGCATGGGGGAGAGAGCATGAAATTTGGGATCAGATTTCAGGTTCGAGTCTTAGCTTCACCCCTACCTTTTTTTTTCACTTGAATAAATAACTTACAGCCTGATTTCTCTTATGTATGAAATACCTAATCACAATCTTTGGTTTTCAAGTCTATTTGGGAGTTTAATTGATAGCATAAAAAAGTGTTTTGTAAGTAGTGAAGTATTAGAGAAATAAGTTATTGGTGATTACTGTATAGTTATTGGAGTGTTAGCTTTAGGACAGAACTCAGAAATTAATCCAATAGTCTAATTTTACATATTTAAAAAACTGAAGCATAAAGGAATCAATTAAGACAAAGATTCTCAATAAAGGTGGAATAAAAAGAAATTTGAAAGTAAATACAAACCACTATATCCTAGAATCTGTGCATATCAATACATTGTCTTACTATACAGTACAAAACTTAAAATGGCAATTCTTGCTACTATATTTGTGATTAACTTAAATTTATTCTAAAAACTGAAAAAAAGAAAAACAATAGTTACAAGTGCCATGATTCTGTCCAGGAAGAAAAGTCAAATTTGTAAAATACATATTTGCATAGGAATCGTGGTGTTTTGATAGAGCGGGACGTGAGTATCATCACAAGCACCATGTTTCATTAGAGGACTGGGGGTGAGGGGTTAGAGGAGCCTTTCCAGGTTCTGAAAAGAAATTATTTAAGGAGATGAAAAAGTGTGGCATAACAAACATGAAATCTGAGACAGCATAGAATGGGTATCAGTCCGTTGGACTGCTGTAGCAAAAATACTATAGAATGGGAGGCTTAAGCAATAAATATTTATTTCTCACAGTTCTAGAGGGTGAGACGTTCGAGGTCAGGGTACCAGCATGGCTGAGGAATCTGGTAAGAGCTCTCTTCCCGTCTTGCAGATAGTTGTCTGCACTCTGTGTCCTCCATACCAATGAAAGAGAAACAGCAAGCTCTCTGGGTCTCTTCTAATAAGGGCACTAATCCCATCATGAGATCCCCACCCTCACAACCTGATCTAAACCTAAGTAGCTCCCAAAGGCTCCATCTGCAAATACTATTACATTGGAGGTTAGAGCTTCAGCATTTTAATTTGGGGAGATGGGGATACAATCATTCAGTCCATAACAGCCCTGGAAGTAGAAAGGCGGGCTGTTCCAATAGAATGGAGGTGAATATATTCACTAATTTTTTTTCAAAAAGAAAATAAACTCCCTAACAAGGCAACTGCCTAAGCAAATATGTTTACTTCTTCTCCTTATGCAAGTCTCTTTGGAAAGGCCGGAAAAATTTAAAAATAAATTTACCCCGGAAAAACTATGTAAGTAAAAATTTAAAAACTAAATCTAAACAGCCAAGACTGGTGGAAGTGGTAAGCAAACAAGGCAGTGGCTGATAAGGTACAGCTACGCTGAGACTCTTGCAACTACTACAGGCAGAAGGAAATCGTCCTGCAAAGGGGCAGGGCGCCTAGTAGAACCTTAGATTAACACCAAATTGGAAATAGAGAAAACTGTAAGCTTGGTCAGCTGGGAAATTAATTAAAGGAAGAAAGAATATATCTGCTTCTGAAATAGTAAGTGACTCCAGAATTCGTATTCAGTATGAAGACTCAATCAGGATTTTATGGGTGGGCATGAATTCAGTAAAATCCAGCGATGACACCAATTCTGATGACATATTATCAACACCTTACTTTTTAAACTAGAGCCAAATTTCCACCAGATGGCGCCAAACCATAGCGAAGATGAGAAGGCATGTTTTTACTACAAGCAGCTAAACCCACGAAGCAGGTCAGGAATGGTCACTTTCTAACCTTGAAATAAAGCAACCCTTTATTTTATTAAATTGTATTTTTAAGGCAGACTTCTCGAGTTCAGCAGGATTTATACTTTAGTTCAAGTAAATGCTGATTCTTCAGTGCTCCTATACAGATTCCTTGTCAGAAAATAGGCACTTTTAAATGGAAACGTCTAATGAAACTTCTTGACTTTTAAACTCAGGCTTCCAAATTCCAAGTCCTTATTCAATCTACATTATCCAGATACCTGTGTTGAAAATAAGACTAAATGCTTTGTTTTTCATTCTACACTTTTCTAATTTTAAAGAAACAAAGAAAAAGCTTTAAGGATAATTTTTATTGTTGGAATTGGACATGTGACAGTTCAGAGTGAATTAATATAAATAACAGCCCAACTGTCTACATTCAACTTAATGTTGATTAGCAGAGCAGTGCCCATGTTCCCAGTGTTCATTATATTGAAAGGATGCGAGGCATCAGTTAACATTACCAAAAGTTATGAACATTCAACTTTCCCTTTATAGTTATTAGAAATCAGCTTTTTTTTAAGAGAGAGAAAGAGGAAGGGAGAGAGAGAGCGCGCAACAGAAATATCCATCTGTTCCTCTATGTGCCTTGACCAGGAATCAAACTGGCAACCTCTGTGCTCACGGATGACGCTCTAACCAACTAAGCTACCCAGGCAGGGTAGAAACCTACTTCTTGAGACTTTGTCTGCATGAGACAAACATTTCCAAAGGCAAACCACCCTTCTCCTTTAACCTTGTTTCAATTGAGTCATCAATGTCCTGGTCGCCTGCTGTTGTTTTAGCAACATCTGTTAAAGTATGTAATGTCATACTTTATCACTTTAGTAATCTCTGTGATAGTCTTTACCACTACCACCCTATGGACATTTATTCATCAGACCTCATTATATTGTTTATATTTTATTGTAAAATTGGTTCTTGAGACTCCAACTAGAGTACAAAATTGACACGTATATAATTTACACATTTGGGACAAACATCTATAAAATAATTTTTTAATGTTGAGTTTAAAGTGTTTTTAGAGAAACAGGAATCAAAAGCATTAATTTTGCAAATGATAAATCTATTATCTAGAAAGAACTGATTGAAAATCATACCCATTGAGTAAAAGAGAAAAGGGCTGGATGTTGACATTTGTTCATATTTTTTCAAATCCTGTGTCTCAAACCAACATTTTCACAGCTCATTTTAATAGAAGACCTAAGGGAGATTCAGCAGTTACCAGGTGCCAGGTGAAAAAAAACCTTTCCTAATGGGTTTCTCCATTGTCTGATTCTGGATTTAGATTAACCTGATTCCTGTCTTTGGAGGCTGTTAGCAGAGAAATAACCTTTTTGTTATAGAAGAGTACAGTGTCAAAACCAAAGTCACTGAAGTCAGATGGATCTCACTTTGAATTCAGGTTCCCTGATTTTATTTGTTATGAAATCTTGGGCAAATTAATGAACCTCTTAATCTCTCTCTGCATTTTACTTTTTTTATATTTAAAAGGGAACAACAATAGTATCTCTTTTATAGAGCTTGAATAAGATACTGTGTTTATGACAGTCTGATGCATAGGAAATCTTCAATAGTGTTAGTTATTGTTACTGTCATGACTAATTATTCCTACAATGCTCATTTTAGTATAAGTAATTCCAGATGGGTTTATAACAATTTATCAAATCAGTAGAATATAAATACAATATCTTAAAATTTAAGACTTAAATGCAAATCTAGACCTCAAGTGTTTCATTTTTAACTTCTCACGAATGTATATAAGATGAAACTGAGTAATGGATGAAAAAAGATCGAAGTAATAGGGTCATCCCAAATAACACTTAATACAGAATAATTATATCAATAGGAAGAATGAATAACATTTATTATTTATGACACTGTTTAACTCCATTTGAAAAAAGTTCTGTGGTTTGTTAGTTTCATTATTGGAGAAATTCATTGGACAAATTAAGAATATATATGTTTTAGTATTAAAATAGAAATTTAAAGTCATCTGAAATTCCACCTTCTGGAGAGTAGTTGTGCGTGAGTTCTATAAATTTTAAAGATAACATTTTGACTTGAGGAGAGTGAGGGAGTAAGCCATATGGCGAACAAAAGGAACAGTGTTCAAGGCAGGGAAAATAGTAAGTACAAAGCCCTAAACTGGGAACAAGCTTGCCGTGTTCTAGGAACATTGAAGTGGACAATATAGCTGGAGCAGATAGATGAAAAGAATGAATAATTTAAAAGGACAGCTAGCAAGAAGGCTAAATATGGTGGTAGCTTAGATCAGAGTGGTGGCAGTGGAACTGGGAATAATGTGATATACACTGCTCACAAAAATTAGGGGATCAGGGAACATGCAGATGCTCCAGTACTTTCAGCCTTTTGTACAGTGCATTGTCACCAATGAAATAAAGTTGGTTTTGCATCTCATTTGCATAACCAAACAACTTTTTTTGACTTGTCCTTTGCTTTTCTGATGTTCTTGTTTAATAAAAAAAAAATCAAATGCTTTTTTTTATTACTTCATAGTCATTTTGAAATGTCCCCTAATTTTTGTAAGTAGTATATTTAGAGATAATAGAGAGATATAAATGTTGAAATTATGGACAGAAATATATTTTTGTGAATTAGAAATGAGGTGTGCTGAAAGAGAGCAGTCAAGTGTGACTCCAAGTTTCGTGTATGGGTAATCGGGAGATCGAGCCACATCCAATTGTTGGAAAACAGTATGGATAAAGGTTTGGTTGAGTATGAGGGGACATCAGCGGCTCCATTTCGAACTTATTGGCTTGAGAGACAGAGAACAATTTCAAGTGGAGACATGCAGTAGGCAGTTGCAGGTATTAATCTGGAAGTCAGTGGGGAAACCTGGGCTAGAGATATAAATTTGAGAGCCAACAGCACACCAATGGTGTTTAAGTCATAGGAATAGGGAGTATAGGTAGAAAAAAAGTCTCAATGTCTGAGCAGTGAGGCTCTTTCACTTTTCAGAATTCAGCGAGATGCTGCAGAACCAGCAAAGGAGGCCAAGATAGAGTGGTCAGAAAACTGAGAGAAAATCAGCAAAGTATGTGAAGAAATATTTTTAAAAGGAGGTCATGACAAACTTTCAAATGCTGTGCACAACTGAGAAGTGACCAGTGGATGTAGCATTGTAGAAGCTGTTCACTGCTTTCCCACTGTGTCAGAAAATCCTTTTCCCTTTTCACAATTCTCTTCAAATTTCAAGAGCCTCCTCACTGTCAGCTAATGAGATGCATGTATTTCCATGTGGAAACAGGAACAGAAGAGGATTTATCCAATTCCACTCATGTCTCTGCCCAGAGTTTGCCCTTTCCCAATTAGAGGCTGAGACTTTCTGTGCTCTTAGCCACAGCCAACTCATCAGTGTACAAGAGGGATCCCTGCTTCAGCAATGCTCCCTTCCCGCATCATTGTTTCTCCATATTGTATTATTCTCATTAGCCTTCAAATGTCTAGAAGTAGCCTTCTCTCATTATTCTCATTAGCCTTCAAATGTCTAGAAGTAAGTTTCTAAGTCAGGTGAATATGTACTTTTTAAAGGATGCAAATTATCAATTTTACTGAAATGATTCAATAATAATTATCACTATTCATGTGCTTTCATTAAATCTCTGATCTCCAGTTATTCTTTTGGTTAGTATTAGAATCCATCTATGTTGAGACTTAACTTTCTTTTAACTTAAGTGGCTAAAGGTACTTCCCTAACTTGAGTTAGATATCAGTATATAACTATAGGGCATTGGGTTGCAAGTCATTACAACTACCTGGTGATTGACAAAGGTTCTGATTCCATAGAGCTAGAGAAAAAGAGTACCATAATTTTCTAGTTTTGGGAATAGCTGCCACAAAGCCTCGGGTTTTCTAATTACACTGTGTGTGTCTGATGCTCTCTGTTATGCAATTTCTTCAAGCAAGATGTCTTGAATATATCCTATCAGTGGCAAAGGATTTATTTGCGTTTGCAGGTACTGGTCTTGGTAGAGAGTTGTAAGTGGAATTCACCCTGGTTGGGTAGATCAATTATTTGGAGCATCCTCCTAATACCTCAAGATTGTAGGTTCAGTCGCTGGTCAGGGCATATGCAACAGTCAACAAGTGAAGGCATATATAAGTAGAACAGCAAATCGATCTCTCTCTCTCTCTCCTTCTCCCTCTCTCCCTCAATACATCAATAAATTATTTTAAAAATCAATAAATGAAAAAGGCTTGGTTAGAAAAAAAGAAAGATTGCCTGACTTATGGTGACACAGTGGATGAAGTGTCAACCTGGAATGCTAAAGTTGCCGATTTGAAACCCCAGGCTTGCCCAGTCAAAGCACAAATGAGAAGCAGCTATGAGTCGATGTGTCCCACTTCTCCCTCACCCTGTCTCTCTCTCTCTCCTGTTGCTGAAATAAAAAAATAAAATAATTTTTTTAAAAAGGATTACATTCAGGGTTTTTTTCCAGTTTAAGTTCATGTAAGGCAGGGGTAGTCAACCTTTTCATACCTATCGCCCACTTTTGTATCTCTGTTAGTAGTAAAATTTTCTAACCGCCCACCGGTTCCACAGTAATGGTGATTTATAAAGTAGGGAAGTAACTTTACTTTATAAACTTTATAAAGCAGAGTTACAGCAAGTTAAAGCATATAATTATAATTACTTACCAATTACTTTATGTTGGATTTTTGCTAAGTTTGGCAGAATAAATCTTTATAAAACAACTTACTATAGTTAAATCTATCATTTTATTTATACGCTGGTTGCTCCGCTACTGCCCACCATGAAAGTTGGAATGCCCACTAGTGGGCGGTAGGAACCAGGTTGACTACCACTGATGTAAGGGTACCAACATACAAACAACTCGTTATAGTGAAGTGGTATTAGTTCTTTAATAGGACATAATGGAACCACATAGAAAGAGCATTCAATCCAGCTTAAAAGAATAAGGAAATTTCGTCAAAATAAGACATTTGAGAAGTGAGGAACATGGAGGAGGGCTGACAGAAAGAATTAGGGAGATCTGAGGCATCTGATGGCATGGAAGCAAAGGCACATTAACATAATGTGGGGCAGCAAGGTGGAGAAACAGAAACAGAACCTAGAAATAAGATTCATAAAAAAAATAGAAAGCAAATTTAAAGACAGAGATTTAACATCTCTAAGGTCACCAAAAAAAGCTGAGTTTTTAAAAACCATGCTCTAACCCTGCACAGAGCCTTAGGCAAGATGTATAGTGGTCACTTAGCAGACACTTGTTGATCAGAACCAAAAGAAGATGGAGGGAGAAGTAGCAAGCCAAATAACAAGGGAGACAGACACCAAGCCGGTCAGAAAGTATCTGGAAAGGAAAGCAAAAGCTTTCATAGTTTTCTAATGGTCTGGGTTCCAAGATAAAAGTGTCTAAGTCTTAAGGTGCCATTTCTGGCCATTCTGGTCATTGCTTGAGCTAAAACTGGCTTGTCTTTATGCTGTCCCAGCAACATCCATAAATGTGAAATAAATTAATAACTATGTTTAATCCACATAGTGTCACACAATCAAGCCCTTCACTGAAATGAGGGATTGGTTTGACACCCATAATCCATCTCATCAATAAACACTCAAAGAATTGATTTTGAATCAAAGGTACTTGAGACAGATTATGAAATTGTGAATGAACTACACTGAACGCTCCAAGATGCCAGGATGTAATGTGCTGAGAAACTAGTTTTCTAGAGCTCTGACAGGGCCGTGGCCACTTGGCAGCCATGGCACGGTGGCTGCTTGCCCAGACGCCCAGGCTTCACCTTTCTGTGCTTGTTTACGTGTTCCTAGGCTTCTCTCTCCTCTTCTCTATCAAAACATTTTTTTTCCTTAAGAGAGGATCTCATATCTCAGTCAATTCTATCTATCTATCTATCTATCTATCTATCTATCTATCTATCATCTATAAATAGATATAGTTATATATGTACGTATAGATAGATATATTAGTCAATTGTGTTTTAATATGTTTAGATAAATGAGTTCTCTAGCCCAGGATTATTTTGCATTTTGAGTGTTAGCACAAATGTTTTATGCTCTCTTAAAAGAATTTCAAGAATCAACAAGCAAGTGGACTTGGTATGATGAAAGAAGAACCTTCCCAGGATCTCTGAAAATTCTACGCATAGATTTCAAATCCAGCTATACATAGGAGCCCACTAGTTAAGTCTCAAAGGGACATAGAATTATTATTATTCTTTAACCATGATGACATCTGTTGTTGTTAGCTGTCCTTGAGTCCATTTTCCCTTTCTTTGTGACAGTACCAGTTTTTCTTTGAGGAATTGTTGATCCCTTATTCTATCTCTGTGGTTTGGGTAAGTTTAACCTCAATCTTGCTTCCAAAATGAACATATGATTTAGTTTAATTAATTTGAACATCAAATTCCTCTGGACTTAGACATTAGTCCATCAATAAGCAAGCCAAGAGGCTCTTAAATCAGGCAGGTAAAGGCTCATGACCATCATTCTGGGCAGGGCAAGCCAGGCCGATGAAGCTCAAATCTTGGGGCATTGCCTGGATATATTTGAGGGATGAAGGTTTTCTTTTCCTGAATTCTGAGTTCCTGAGGAGAGCATATGTAAGATGGAACTACTGGTGGTGAAGAGGAAGAGCATGCCTCAAAATGAAGTGTGTGCAAGTAAGTGGAATCAAGAATGATGAGGAAGTACTATATTTCCAAATACTTACGATCTCATTTCAGTCATTGGTCTCTTCAGTTGTGCACGTCAATTCTTTTTAGTCAGGTTTAACTAAACAACTAAATAAATTCCATAAGCATCAAAGTATTCCAACAGTTTCTGTCTACTTGGTTGGACTTCTTTTTTTTTTTTTAGAGAGAGAGGAGAGAGAGAGAGACAGAGAGGAGAGAGAGAGAGAGGGGGGAGGAGCTGGAAGCATCAACTCCCATATGTGCCTTGACCAGGCAAGCCCAGGGTTTCGAACCGGCGACCTCAGCATTTCCAGGTCGACACTTTATCCACTGCACCACCATAGGTCAGGCCTTGGTTGGACTTCTTGATTAAGCCCCAGCTAAACCAGTGGTGAGGTTCTAACTGTCCTGAGAGGTCTCAGGACTGCAAGGGCTACACGGACTCCCTTGCTACACTAAAATTTCTTCTTCTTTATGCCCAAATCCTTAGTTATTTTTCATATTTATTTAATATGCATTTACATAGTCATGACCACTGTCCTACCTACTTTACAAATATTACCAGTTCAATTAGTGTAGGAATCTCATGGCGAGTTTAAAAAATACAACTTACCAGGTCTCAAAACCAGAGCTTTAAATTGGTCTGGATTGTGGCCTGGACATTAGCTTTAAGGGTCATTCTAATTTGCTATTCATATCAAAAGCCATGTTTTTAAATAAAAAAATCAACAATTATCTTTCCCAGGTTCTGAGTATCTGAGAGGGAATTCACTACAAAGCCTCTTTGACTTCTATTTTATGCCTATTAAAAAGCAATAGTTTTAAAGACCTATTAAGATCATCTATTTTGACATACTATACATTTAGGTTACAGATGTTATTTGCTAAGACTAGGAGTGAGACTATGGCTCATGCAACTGTGAATATGCCTAATGTGTGAAATGGATGGTAGCAAATGCAAAGGTGCTTAAATTTAAATAACTACAAATGACCCAATTTTGTGTTCTTATTCATGACTAGCATCTGGCACAGATAAAATTAATAACAAGAAAATACTGTTTATTTACATACTGACTATCTCCAAGGAATATAGACTATTTCAAACTTGGATCTCTCCTGTGTGCCTGCACACTAAAGTGAAGAAAAATATATATAATGTCTAACTTTTCTTTCTACTCTCTACTCCCTTGTCAGCACCCCAGACCCTAAACTCTGGTCTAGTTCTTAGAAACCACAGATCTCTTATGCTTTCAGAGAAATATATAGATAAACGTAGGGTAAATGCAGACATCTTACAATAATATAGAAATTATATTGCTTTTAAAATCTCCAGTTGCATTTCTTCTGATAAATTAATGCCCTTCACTTCTTAAACTATTTGTATAGCATGATTAATACTCTCTAGTTCTCCATTTTCACTACCAAAATTTCTTTAAATTTTATCAGTCCAGTTCAGGGTAACTCAGAGACATGCATGTTCAGGTAGAGAATAAATATTAAAGCTCACTTGATTTATAATTTTTCTTTCTTTGGGGAAAAGGAGAAACTGTTTTCTTGAAATAGAAAATGCCATTAAAATTTTTTAAAATGATAATCTACAATCAGTAACTATTTTTCTATTTCAGATAAATATAATTCTAGTGTCTTTTACTTTGTTTTTAAATAAAAGAGTTTTCTTAAATATAGTTTTGAAAGTTCTTAATAAGAATTTTACTAAGCTCACCATAGCCTAATGACACTCCATTCTCACTTCTCCTTAGACTTTCCATAACTCATTTTGTCTTTGATAAAATTAACACTTAGGAGCGTCGGCCTAGCGTGCGGAGGACCCGGGTTCGATTCCCGGCCAGGGCACACAGGAGAAGCGCCCATTTGCTTCTCCACCCCTCCGCCGCGCTTTCCTCTCTGTCTCTCTCGTCCCCTCCCGCAGCCAAGGCTCCATTGGAGCAAAGATGGCCCGGGCGCTGGGGATGGCTCTGTGGCCTCTGCCCCAGGCGCTAGAGTGGCTCTGGTCGCAACATGGCGACGCCCAGGGTGGGCAGAGCATCGCCCCCGGTGGGCAGAGCGTCGCCCCTGGTGGGCGTGCCGGGTGGATCCCGGTCGGGCGCATGCGGGAGTCTGTCTGACTGTCTCTCCCTGTTTCCAGCTTCAGAAAAATGGAAAAAAAAAAAAAAAAAAAAAAAAAAAAAAAAATTAACACTTAGAATAACATTGAGTTGTTAAAGTGGTGAACATAGGCCGACCTGTCGTGGCAAAGTGGATAAAGCATTTATCTGAAATTCTGCAATTACCAGTTCAAAACCCTGGGCTCGACTGGTCAGAGCACATATGGAAGTTGATGCTTCCCGCTCCTCCCCATTTCTCTCTCTCTCTCTCTTCCTCTCTCTCTTGCTCTCACTCTCTCTTCTCTAAAATAAATACAATCTTTAAAAAAATGTAAAGTGGTTAACATAGCCAAATTTCTCCACTTTCTCATTGTTTAAAGTAAGCAACAAAGTGTAAGCTTTATTAATTATTGTTTAATTTAAGAGGGTTAGTCAGGGAGGGTAAAGTGGCATCCACTTCTTTAAATTTGCAACAAATAAACATAGAATTAATACTTGAAACTGGTAGCCTGTCATGGGGGATGAACTGGCGTGTCTTCATGCAATCTAAAGCAAATCAAAGCTTTGTTGATACTTTTGACTAGTGAAAGATAGCATGTATATATTAAAATAAGCTTTTTATCAAGGTAACATAGAACAACTATATTCTTACTTAAGGGCAATACAATATAACAAGTAGCATTTAGTAATTCTTTCGACACAGCATTGGATCCTAAATGAATTACTTGATTGTTGAGGCTTTTGTTTGCGATGAGAATTTGGCAGAGCACTGGTCAAGGATTTTCTGATTTGTGCCACCAGGGACACACTCAATAATTAGTTTCCCTTCCGCAGAGTAGTTTCTTTGCTTAATAATGACTCATTGCTTATATGTCCTTTAAAGAAGTAAAGATACTCATTTTTTTTTTTCTTAACCACAGAAATTCTTAGCATTTCTACTAAATGTCCCAGCAGCCAATTAGTTTCTTTCTGAAACTTCTCCTGAATTGATAAGATCAGCTGGGTCTTGAATTTGTATCACATATTTATATCACACACAAGGATGTTAATAGTTCTAAAAATACAACAACAATGTGGGAAATACATCTTCCCAAACTTTATTTACTAAGTGGGACAGCCAGTCATATTAAATTGTAAAACAGATAAAATATGCCATTTTCTTCCGCATAGGAAAGCTCCTGTGTGGTTCAATAATGTGCTGAGTTTTTACTGTATACAAGGCAATGTGCTATGGTTGGAATACAAAGATGGATGAGTCACTGTTGTTATAGTCTGTTCCTCAGTAAGTCCTGAAAGTTCTTCTCGAAATAGTGACCATAAACCCCAGTTTGCTCAGACTGGTTCTTGCTTCCTCCTGTTGTACCAATACTTATAACTCCTCATTTTAGTTACAAGGAATCTGATTTAATCAATATGTATATGTATACATTTCTATTTATCCTTAATGATGTCAGTCACCATAGCAAAGGAAATGAGGTTGATATGAAAAAGAGCTTGCTGTTTAAAATTTATTTTAATTTTTTATTTTGAAATTATTCAGATACAAAGTCTTTGCAAAAATAGTCTAAAATATTTCTGTTTACCTTTCAACTAGATTCCCCAAATGTCAACATTTTATATCACCACAGTAATCAGAAAATTAATATTAATACAATATTTTTTTCTGAATACAGATCTTACTCAAATCTTAACTGCTTCACTGACATATTTTTTCTAGCTCAGGATCCAATAAAAATTCACACATTTAATTTAGTTAAAATTCTTTCCAGACTCCTTTATTCTAGAATAGTTCTTCAGCCTTTCTTTCCTTGCAAGTCCTTGACACTTTGAGGAGTACCGGCAAATTATTTTGTAGACTATCCCTCAATTTCTGTCAATGTGATATTTTTTATGGACTATGTACTTTTAGCAATAATATTATAGAAGTGATATAGTATGCTTATTATATCATATTAGGATAGAGCCACGGAACTTTTAAAATTATACTACAAAGGCAAATTTTTCACTTTTCTATTTTGTAGTGATAATTCCACCCACATATTAGATAGCTTAAACCTTATCTAATAAAGTACATATTTTATGATGTTGCATTTATTGTAGTTGCTTTTGTAAATCACATAAAAAATGTCCTCCTAGCAGGAGGTGGACTATGAGGACAGTTAATCCACTTACAAATTAAATATACCTGCATAAACTAGAGTGGCTAGATTAGATGTTGAAAAACTCTTTACATGATCTACTTTAACTAATAATTCAGCCTGAACAAGCAACTGGAGAAGGCACTTCCTGCACCTTGCCCTCTATACATATGTGACATTGATGAGTCAATAAAGTGAAGTGGTTTTCAAGTATTATTTAAAAATTTATTGAGATTTACATCTGTCTTGAGGGTAAATGAGAGTGAAGATTTTCCCTAGATTTTAATAATATATCTAAGCAGTAAACATTGCCTTTTTTAAAAAAAGTTCTAGTCTTCCTTTAAGGCTTTACTCTTGAAAGTCTTACTTTTTAGGGTATCCAATTATTTATGTGTACAGTATATTGTCTTATTCATTGGATATGTTTATATCTTAGGAACAATTTGGAAAGAAACAGTATCTAGGTCATCTGCAAATTATTTGTTGACCCAACAAGAATTATCTTAGTATAGCTGCTCGACATTAAATTATTCTTAATGCTTTATCATGGAATTATTTATAGATTCACTTATTGAGGTGGTTTGTTTTTTTCCTTCTAGAGATGTGGCTATTCATTCAAAATATGATAACATAATATGTTATTGAGGTAAGTTAAGTTTTTAAGGTTTTAAAAGGGAAAATGAATCATTACTTTCATCAGAAGATCCACAGAAAAATGTTATGATGAACAAAAAATATTTGTGAATGTTTTTATTTAAACATAGTTTTGGAAAAAATATGTCATTGTTTACTTAAAATATTATTCAAAATAAAAAATTACACTTCATATATTATTATAGCATGGCTGCCCCATTATTACTCAATCTCCATTTATTGTAAGTTAAGGGGAGAAAAGGCACATTTTGCATGTATTTGTGGTTGTGAAAGGAGACAGATTTTTTGTGTGATTAGATAGTCTATATCTGTACTCTGGTTCTCATAACCCATGCATACCTAGAATAATAGACTGGAAAAAAAATTTTGTTCATAAAATGCCTTAAAAATTTTAAGCCCTTCAATGTAAAATTCAAATATTATAAATTATAAAATTAACTACAATTTTTTAACTTTATCAAAATGCAAATAGACAACACTCTAATGATTTTATTCTACTAAATTTGTTCCAAAAGGAACATTAAAATTGGAGCCATATGTTCATGGCATGGGATAATCAGATAAGCATAAAAGAGTAGGAGGTTCTGGTTTGCTACAATTTAATTATATGTTCTTAGGAGTGCAGAGATAAAGAATTTTCAGTTCTCCATTTTATAATATATTTTAATTAACTGAAATAAATCAAATTACTCAAACATTTGGTTGGATTAAATTCAAGCATGATCCTATAGACACAGCATAAGGAATGTTAGTTATAAATTTACATGGCTACCAGTTGCTAGTAGTAACAGTTATTTTCTCTTGTACTATGTTAAACATCCTATCTTTGGTTCCTACTTTCCACACAATTTTAAATTAGCATACTAAAATAATAGTAAAAACTTTATAAGTGATTTAATGCCTCTAAAATTTGATGTCTCTAAATATAAGTGATTGAGTGTCACAGCTGGAATCTAGAAATACTACCTTAGAAGTTCATCAGAAGAGCTAAATAGATAATGTATATAAAACATTTCTCATTTTGCTTCATTCATAATGGAAGTTTCTTTTATTATTATTTTTTCAACTACAGCCTGCCATAATACTTCAATCTCTTCTGATATTTCAGTGGGTCCAAATTCACATTCATTATTAACAGTTTGGAATATCTTTGAGCGTTATTATTCAAACTATTTTTTCTGTTTATTAGAGAGCTCCACAAACTGTTATTCACAAATCATTATTTCTGATGCCATTCTCTGAGGTGTGAGCATCTGCTAGTTGCTAACAGAGGGTGCAGCTGTTGTTCAGGGACTGGCTGTGTTGTGTTGCCAAGCAACGGCTGCAAACTAAATCCCGTGGCAGGTTGCTTGCCCAGCCGCACCTGCCTGCCAACCCAGCTATTTATTTAATTAAAAATCTGTTCTTGCACAACAGCTTGGCCAGAAAGGCAACAGCAGCAATCGATTACAACTGTATTAAACTACCTACCCGTATTGTTTCATTGATGATTCAGTGCAAAGCAAAGGTGTCTCTGACCACCCCCACGTACTCGTAATGACTTTTCAAAAAGGATGTAGGAGCAAAGAACACATAGATTCGGTTTGCATGTCAGAAACTGAAACCTATGTATCAGGTACATCACTTCATGTAATCAAACGTGCCAAAAATAAAATGTTTCATCACAAGAGAGTGTCTGGCAAGACTGCATTTTTATGTGCAAGAGAGAGAAAATGGAGTATAAAACATGTATTCACTATTAATTGGGAATTTGGAAAAATCAATGTATTCACAAACCAAGGTTGTTTTTTTTTCATTACTTTCGATGTATTAGTGCTCACTCATATTACATTGATTTATCTTCCCATTTTCTATTCTTTTCTTCATTTTCAATATTGCCAGAGGCTCTTTTTCTGTCAACCAGGTGATATTAGAAATAAAACTGTCAACAACTAATACCAGCCATTGAAATTTCTTTTAAAAACCAGGGGAAGTCTTGGCAATATCATAACACGTCAACTGTGTTCTGACCTTTGACACTCATTCCAGCTCCCTTCTCTCTTAGGAGCAACTAGATCTAATAAAGATTTCAAGGGGAAAAAATTTAAAGGTCTCGGTTGTGATTATATGACAGATTTGTTTTTAATATGTGAGGTGAAGACTTTAAAGCGGGCTCTGATTAACTGAAGTATTCTAATTTTCATGGCAGCTATTAAAATCAGGAAAGGTCTCTATTCAGAATTCAGTGTTTGTTATATCATTAAGAGTGGCATAAATTGTTATTAAAAAGCCTAAAATTCTCTGAATGATATATAAATTACCTGTGCAAAGGAAACTTGTTCACTGAAAAGGTACTAAATAAAATGCAAATAATTATAATAATTCATATTAACTGGAGCTCACATTTAAGACTATAAATTTTTTTTTTTTTTGCGACAGAGACAGAGACAGAGAAAGGGACAGGTAGGGACAGACAGACAGGAAGGGAGAGAGATGAGAAGCATCAACTCTTTGTTATGGCACCTTAGTTGTTTATTGATTGCTTTCTCATATGTGCCTTGACTGGTGGGGCTACAGTAGACCAAGTGACCCCTTGCTCAAGCCAGTGACCTTGGGTCCAAGCTGGTGAGCCTTGCTCAAAGCAGGTGAGCCCGCACTCAAGCTGGCGACCTTGGGGCCCTGAACCTGGATCCTCCACGTTCCAGTCCAACGCTCTATCCACTGCGCCACCGCCTGGTCAGGACAAAAATGTCTTTTTAAAATATTCTGTGTGTCTGTCCAGTTTTTAATGGAGACTATTTGAAAATTAAAATTGAGACAAAAGTATAACACAATCTGCCAACATGTCAGTGATTTTACTGGTTTAATGCATTTTATAATTTTACTCAGATACACAACTCACAGGTGTTTTCACAATCTGCCACTTGGCCATGACATAGTTATATTTAGACTTTTATTTGCTCACAGAGATAGATATCATGTGTATTGATTGTGTAAGCAGTGCTTAACATTACTAGTTATCTCAAGACCAAGAGGCACTGAAATTTCACAATATCTAATTCTAATACAAACGGCAAAGAAGGGTCTTCTGTACACTTGCCTGGTTTAATATTCATTTTATTTCTACGAAGTTGCACTAATTGAATGTCTACTTTTGTGGATGCTAACATTAACCAGTCATATTCAATCTCTGTACTTTACTGACTTATAGTATTTATTTTTTACTTTTTTCCTCCTCATGCCTTTTTCTTCTAATGAAGTAACACACACACAGAATTTTCTATTAGGTATAAATTGGAGACCCCACAGTCATTTTAAATCCAGAACAGTTACGACTTCTTTTAATCCAGATTAATGGCTCAACATTACTAAAAACAATCATTTTTCAGATATTTCTTTTCTTTTTAAAACCTGAACAGACTATTTATAGGACCATAATTGAATTTAAAATAATAAATATGTGTAAAAATATTGTTCTAATAATATGTTCCCAAAATATAATATGTTCCTGCTTCAGGACGTTTATTTAGAGCCTAGCCATCCTATACAGCCTGGCTAAACATCATCTCTTTGTCAAGTCATTTTTTGGAAATGTGTTATCACCCTCCCCTTCAATCCATTATTTAGCATTTATGTCTATATGTCTTGTTTTCTTGAACTATTGATTGAAAATTATGGTATACATTCATCCATTCAACCAATTGTAAGCTTGAGATTGTGCTTAAAATTAAAAGGTAAATATCTTTGTAGCATTAAAAATTTCAAAACTGTAGCAGGAGTTATTTATTAGTTACTGATTGACTAATGGGCACTTGATAGAGATCAGAAGAAAACTTATAAGGACATTAATTTTCGTATCTGAAAGTGGTACTGTGCTAATGACTATATTTCCAAAATTTATTTTTTACCAGGCACATCCTCCTGGATGATTCAGAAGTGCTTCAAATTCAAAATTCCCAAACCTGAACACTAAATCTCTCCCTCAATTTGCTCCTCTCTGCTCAGCATCAATGTTACCAATCACATACCACATCAGTAGGGATTTACTGATCTTCTCCCATGTTCTGCAGCTTGGCATATATTGACACTAATACTAATAGCAGTCTTGCATGAGACATTGGCTAGATAAGGACACCCTTTTAACAAAATTTATAAAACCTATAAAATTTTAAAAACCTGTGTTTCCAGTGTGGATGATTTAATTTTATTATTTTTTAATTTTTATTTTATTTTAAGTGAGAAAGAGTGAGAGACAGACAGGGACAGACAGACAAGAAGGAAGAGAGATGAGAAGCATTAACTCTTTGTTGCAGCACATTAAGTGTTCATTGATTGCTTTCTCACATGTGCCTTGACCAGGGGACACCAGCTGATCCAGTGACACCTTGCTTATGCCAGTGACCTTGGGCTTCAAACCAGCAACCTTTGAGCTCTAGCCAGTGATCATGGGGTCATTTCTATGATCCCAATCTCAAGCCAGGTATCCCACGCTCAAGCTGGTGAATTCGTACTCAAGCCAGCAACCTTGGGGTTTTAAACCTGGGTCCTCAGCATCCCAGGCTGATGCTCCATCTACCGTGCCACCACCTGGTCAAACTGGTATCATTTTTTTTTATTTGTCATCTAAAGCCCTGGCCAGCATTGGGGCTCCAGTTCCTCCAGAACTCACCCTCAGTAACCCAAAATTCATGGGCACTACTTCCTTGCCACTCTTCCCAGAGCAGAACAGGATCGAGTCATGATTGATCGCCAACCCAAGCTGAAGGCGGGATCTTAAGAGACTTCTAGGATAAGGAATTGCAGAGGATGCAAAGGAAATAGAAAGCAGGTTAGTGCAAGGAGCAGACCTTTTTCCCAACAGAGACCAGTTTGATATCTTAGAAAATCTACTTTCATATGTCTACCAGACTGTAGATTTAATTTAACCTAAAGCTAATAAGAAAAGAAAAGAAAAAACAAAAAGCATTGATTTAACATTCTTCAGGATTTTATTGTGTGCTCAATGAGCTAAAATGATATTTTACTTATGGAGTATACTGGCCATTTTTACACCATAGGGTATATGTCAGAGAGATACATACTGACACAGAGTGCTTGTGAAAGTTTATCATATGTCCCTTTTGTAAACCTAAGCTCTGCGGTCTGTACTCTCAAGGAACTCACAGCCTGAGGGAAATCATATTAGAAAACTAGCAATTCCAGTGCCCTGTGGTAAGTGTCATGATGAGGATTAGAGGGACAAGAAAGACTGAAGCTTGAATGAGACTTTCATGGAAGGATGGATAGAAATTTTTCTGATGGACAAGCATAAGGACCTTTATAGTGATGGAAGCTGAGTACATTTAGCAACAGGATTTAAATAACATGGTAATAGAAGTGAGTAGGAGACAGTCTAGATATAAGTAGGAGACAGCATAGAAATGAGTAGGAGACAGTATAGATGGCCCTGAGTACAAGAGTGTAGGCTTGGTATCATGTGGAGACTGTAATCCTTGCATCTGCTACTGACAGTGACCCTGTAAACTTAACTGATTGCCTCTTTTAAGTTTCTGTTTCCTTTACAGTAAATGAGGGTGATGCAATAATACCTCTGTCAGAATCTTTGGGAAGTTTCATATTATGTATGAAGAGTGCTTAGCACAGTACCTAACAGTCCTTAGCAAAGTGTTACCTAAGAAAAGGTAAGTGAATAGTACAGAATGGTGGGACCACAGAATACACAGAAGAGAGTGAAAAGAATATGAGTCTGAAATTTTATATAGACAGATGAAAATGGCTCTATGCTATGCTAAAGAAAATCTTTGCATTTTCAAATCATGCTAAAATATCTCTTGTCCTTCTGTGTCTTGCAATAGAATAGAATTGATTTTGAGCATTTCCCCTGATATTTAAAAGCAACAACTACGTCAAACAAAACAAGCTACAAGAGAAACCTGAAAAGGATGTCTTTTTTACAATGCTGTAAAGTGTATTTGCACAAAAGACTCAGAGAAATGTATTTGTAAAGAAAATCTGTACAATAAAGAGACCTCAGGGTAAGTAAACAAGAAAATGGTGATATAAAAATCCCCCCATTCACCATATGTTATTGTGTGCCTAACATAAAAATCAATAATAAAAAAAGTGCAATTTTATAGTCCTCGTGCAATATGCTATTGATGCTGCCTTTAAAATTCAGAGCAACACATGACCCAGAGTCTCATTTTTTTAGACATCATTCCTACTACCATCAGGACAGAAGTTCCCTAGCATTTGAATATTTGAATTTGAATATTTGACCTTCTTGCTCTTGTGACATGCAGTTCACTTTAAAGTTTGAGATACTGGCCTGACCCGTGGTGGCTCAGTGGATAAAGTTTCGACCTGGAATACTGAGGTCTCTGGTTTGAGACCCCAGGCTTGCCTGGTCAAGACACACAAGAAGCAACTACAGGAATTGATGCTCCCTTCTCCTCCCCTGGCGCTCTCTCTCTCTCTCTCTCTCTCTCTCTCTCTCCCCTCTCTCTAAAATCAATTTTAAAAATTACAAAAAAAGAATATTTTTTTAAAAATTCAGATACTGGATCTTTTGTTTCACTTATACTAGGGCTTCCCTTCCCTTCCCTTCCCTTCCCTTCCCTTCCCTTCCCTTCCCTTCCCTTCCCTTCCCTTCCCTTCCTTTTCCTCTTACTTTGTTTTATTTGTACTTAATCTGTTACCATGCCCTTCCTCAAAATGTATGAGTATTGTTCATAAATATAAATTTGGCAAAAGAAATTTTTTTTTCTTGCAGTTGTTTTCAACCACGCTCCATGGCCTGGCACCAGTCCTCCAGAAATTTCATGCCTGTCTGTGAAAGAGTTAACCACCATGATGCTGTATGAAAACCCAGTGATTACAGACTAATCATGAAATTTCTGACAGATCAGCATCAATCCATGGACTGGTGGTTGACAACCACTGCTCTGATGTAGTCTTCATTTTAGATATTCTATTCTTCATTTCCAATGGGTTTTTTAAATGTTTTTTTAATCTCCACTTTTATGTTTTCTATGTCTTTGTTGATGTTCTCACTGACATCATTGGACATCCTTATAACTAGTGTTTTGAGCTGTGCATCTGGTAGACTGTTTGTCTTCATTTTGTTATGTTCTTTTTCTGGCATTTTGTTCTTTCACTGGGGACATGTTTCTTTGTCTCCTTATTATGTGGCCTCCCTGTATTTGTTTCTATGCATTAGGCAGAGCTGCTAGATCTCCTAGTCTTGGTACAGTGGTCTTATGTAGTAGGTGTCCTGTGAGGCCTAATGGGACAGTCTCCCTGGTCACCTGACGTGGGTCTTCCAAGTGTGTCCCTTATGTGGATTGTGTGTTCCCTCCTGTTTAGTTGAGCCTTGATTGCTATTGGCATGTCAGTGGAAGGGACTCACCCTCGGGCTAGTTGGTCATGAGGACTGGCCGTGACTACAGTGGAGGGGCTCTTTGGCTGCACTTTTGCTGGGCTTGGAGGTGCCTGGGAGAAGCTAAGCTACAAACTGAGGCTGGCTGCGCTAGTGTAGGACTTGGGGCCACTTACAAGAGTTATGTGGTACACTGAGGCTGGATGCTGCTTGTTTATAGTTAGTGAATCTTTGAGAGATTTTAGGAAAGTCCACAGCATGAGCCAAGACAGACTGTTTGTATGAAAAAGCCACTGGAAATGGCGTGGGTGGGCCCACAAGTTGGACGGGGTCTCAGGGATTCACAAGAACAGAAAATTAAAGGTGTTAACCAGGTTGATAGACACCCAGATGTAGCCTCCACTTGTATCTTTAGTGGAAGGGCTCAGCAAAGGAGCAGTAGCTTATTCCAGAAATACATATATGAGAATTGCCATCTGTTCAAGATCCTGTAAGAAATAATATATGAAATACTATAGAAAATAAATGAGGTTTATTCCCAATTTACCCATTAAATAACATTGAACAACCATTTAGCCTATATGAGTTTTAGTTTCTACACCTAGAAAGTAGATCAGTGAAATAGCTAAAATTCATCCCAGCCCTGGCTGGCTAGCTCAGTTAGTTAGAGCAATGTCCCAATTTGCCAAGGTTTTAGGTTCAGTCTCTGGTCAGGGCACATACAGAAATCAATCAATGGATGCATAAATAAGTTGAACAACAAATTGATCTTTCTCTCTTTCTCTAAAATAAATAAATAAAATCCATTTTATAACTAAGGTTTTTAGGCTCCCACTATTTTACTTATGATATGCCAGATATGTTCTAGTGAAGCATAAAACAATATCATTGAAAAACCAACAAAATAGGTATGACAACACCATTGAGAAAGTAACAAAGTATCAGTATTCACTAAAAGGTGAATATCCATAGTAAAGTCAATGTAATAATAATATGTCAAGGTTAGTTACTTTAGAATTAATGGAATAAACAAAACATTGGTTGGAAATTTTTTTGGAGTTCACATTATGGTAGTTTCATTTTGATTACTCTGAATGTCAGCACAGGCAAAATAACATCTTGCTTATTAAAAGTTTTCTAAATCCTTTTCAAAAGAAAGCAGTTAAATGATTTAGAATAACTCTGGAATGAATATTAATGATTTTTCAGCCATTCATTATATGTCTCCAATGTTAGTAACCTTATGTTGGTTTTTCTCTGGGAATCACTATGCTTCCCTCTCTCAGTCCAAATGTTTCTCAAAGGGGTGAACTCTACTCATCAGGCTTAAACATCATTATATTCTGTTGGACCTTGGCATTAATTGAGGTGGGTGTGTGACCTATGCAATCATATCATTCTCAGGACTCTTATTGATGTGATGGGGGGAAAGCCTTATATTGTCCATCTACAACACTATTAAATAACAGGGAGCAGCAGCTGCCGAAGACCAGCACACATGTCTGAGAGAGCAAAGTACCATCAAAAGGATAAGTGAGGCACTAATTTTACCTCTTTACAAACTAATCACAATAAAAGATTCCAGAATCACTGACAAGTCAGTTTTATATCAAAACTTCTTAATTCTGTAAAAAAAGGAAAAATATTTATAAACATATATAGGTATATTTATTCATGTATTTTATTTGATTTACATTTTCAAACATATGTAAAGAGTTTTATGCTGACATCAATTCTGTATGTGATGTCATTGCCTAGACCAGTGAAGTCTAATACCCATAAGCCACATATGACTACTTAAAATTAAATAAAAAATAAAAATTTACCTCTTCAATTGAGCCATAGTTAAAGGCTCCATACTCACATATGGCCAGTATCTATTACTGGACAGTGTACATATAAAAAATGTTCATCAAAGAAATTTCTTTTGGATAGCATTTGCTTAAACAATCCAGATCAGTGAAAAGCAAAACAAAATAATTCTCTTGTCCCAAGAAAGGTATATTTGGAGTGGGACATACAAGAATGAATTTGTAATTGTTACAGAGAATGATAAAGAAAATTATTGGAAGTTGATAACAGGAGCACAAAAACCAGAAATGGCTCTCCTAAGAAAGTGACATCTAAATTGGAAGATAAAAAAGTATTATTCACAGCATTTTTGTTACCCCCAATATTTTCCTTGATTACTTTTCAGGTTAATCCATCTGCACTAGCCCTAAAGCAACGAATGTAATGCTTTCTGACCAATGGAACATTTTTATCTTTTCCAGAATTTCATATGATAAATGAAATAGTGTATAATCTTTTGTGTCTGGCTTTTTAAAATTTTTTTCATGGTATTTAGATAGGTTTATGTTGTGTGTAGGAGTAGTTATGCCTTATATTGCCATGTAGTATTTCATTGTATGGATGTACCAAAGTTTACCCATTCATCTATTGATGAATATTTGCATTCTCCCATTTTAGGCTTATATGAAACGTGCTATGCACAACTGTGTACAATTGTTTGTGTGGACAAAAAATATTTACTTGAATTATTCTTGAATAAATCTTGACTAGTATAATTGCTCTTGAATAAATATCTATTAGTATATCATTGAATTACATTTGAATAAATATATAATTTTTCCCATTGTTTTTCATGGACATATCTGAAATGAACATTAAGAAAGATGCTACTCCCTTCTGGAAAGTATCACTTAGCTGCCTACTTCTAATTAATGATAGTTGGAACCTTAAGAATAAACCTAGGTGTTGTGCAGTCATACGTTGTTGCACGACAACCTTAGTATTTTATTAGAAATATAATTCCAAAAAGACTTTAAAAATACATTGATGGGCCCTGGCCAGTTGGCTCAGCGGTAGAGCGTCGCCTGGTGTGCAGGGGACCCCAGTTCGATTCCCGGCCAGGGCACACAGGAGAAGCGCCCATCTGCTTCTCCACCCCTCCCCCTCTCCTTCCTCTCTGTCTCTCACTTCCCCTCCCGCAGCCAAGGCTCCATTGGAGCAAAGATGGCCCGGGCGCTGGGGATGGCTCCTTGGCCTCTGCCCCAGGCGCTAGAGTGGCTCTGGTCATGGCAGAGCGACACCCCGGAGGGGCAGATCATCGCCCCCTGGTGTGCAGAGCTTCGCCCCTGGTGGGCGTGCCGTGTGGATACCAGTCGGGTGCATGCGGGAGTCTGACTGTCTCTCCCCGTTTCCAGCTTCAGAAAAATACAATATATATATATATATATATATATATATATATATATACACACACACACACACACACACACACACACACACACACACACACACACACATTGATGTTAGAACCTTGTGTTATTTTTATTTATTAGAATAAATAATCCTTGCTAATTCTAGATGTTCTCAAAATCTTTTCTAAAATTTAGAATCTGTCCTAAATGTATATGCATTATTTGAGTAAAGATTTTTTTCCTAATTCAAATAAATACTTCTAATGTTTTGTAGTATTTAGAGAATAAAATTTTACGTACTGAAGCATAATTAGACATTTCTGATATATTATGCATATAAATAAATAATAAATTGATAGACTATATAAAATAAAATGATTCTATTTTACACCTTGACAATCCTGTGGAAAGAGGATATTACTACATATTTTTAAAAATAAATAATAAAATTCTAATTTCTCAGCATCAATACAGCCAGGTTGATATTTTGCATTTTACATAGAGTAGTTTGAGATTTTGATACTTCCAGGAGCCTTGGATTTCCAGAATCCTTGGGTGGAGTTTATAGGTTATATGCCATATGTAATCACTATGTCATTTTTAGTTATACATAATGCCATAGCTATATCTGTGTTTATTTCAAAGAAGTTAATACTATATTTAGCTATAATTCACTATGTAATGATAATATTTTTTCAACAGATGAAATAATTATTGACTAAATAATTAGTCTTTGTTCCAAGGTCAATGTATTATCATCTATGATGTCAGGTCATACGTGACAAAAAAAAATCTAGACAATAATTTTCCCATTGATTATAGTGGTAAAATTCTCTGTACGAAGCTAAAACAAAATGGGTCTCCCAATGAATTTTATAAGAAAGGTAAATCAATGTAAAAAATATAATCACGATTGTGTTAGTCTTTTCTTGATAGTATTACTATTTCTTTAGAGTATTTTTATAAAAAAGAAATTATAATGCATTTTTATTGAAAAAATTTATTCAACATAATTTTAAATTAATTAATTGCTTTATTTGACTAGAAAATGTTCTACTTACAAATGAGCAATGAAAATCAGGATGCTGTAATATATACTGCTCAAAAAAATTAAGGGATATTTCAAAATGAATATGAAGTGATAAAAAAAGAAGCATTTGATTTTTTTTATTAAACAAGAACATCAGGAAAGAAAGTAGCAAGTCAAAGAAAGTTGTTTAATTATGCAAATGAGGTGCAAAACAAACTTTTATTTCATTGGTGAAAATGCACTATACAAAAGGCTGAAAGTACTAGAGTATCTGCTTGTTTCCTGATCCCCTAATTTTTGTGAGCAGTGTAGATAATAGAATTATTAAAATGTAGCTAATTATTATAAAAATGGCTTGTCCAGCAAGATCTTTCTAGTTCTCATATTTTATTATTCTAATCTATTTTAATTAATACCTTGGGGCTCAAGAACTTAAAAATATACTGTCCTTTTAACTGTATAGACATTCCTTAGTAACAGTGGTCAGGAATTTTATTTCCAGACTCCATTCACTCATTCTAACTAACTGGCTTTTAAAGAAAGAAAATTGAAGGTCTTGTCTGCCCAGAGTAAAATAAAATAAGAAGAATATATTTGTTTTAAGACTGACTCTCCTCCTCAGTAGTTAACTATCTGATTAAAACTCTTTCTATAAAGACCTCTAACAGCCACAGCAATCTTGAGAAAGAAGAACAAAGTTGCAGGGATCACACTACCTGATATCAAGCTAAACTGCAAGGCCTGAGTAACCAGAACAGCCTGGTACTGGCATAAAAACAGACATTTAGACCAATGAAACAGAATACAGACCCCAGAAATAGACCCACGCCTTTATGGTAAATTAATATTTGACAAAAAAGGGAAGAACATACATTGAAGTAAAGATAGTCTCTTCAATAAATGGTGTTGGGAAAATTGGACAGATAAATGCAAAAATTATGAAATGACCACCTCCTTAAACCATACGTAAAATAAACTCAAAATGGATTAAAGACTTAAATGTTAGACTTGAAACCATTAAATCTTGGAAGAAAATATAGGCAATAATATCTTAGACATTTCACTTACCAATATTTTGTCTGATATATGTCGTCAGGCAAGAGAAACAAAAGAAACAATGAACAAATGGGACTTCCTCAAACTAAACATTTTTGCGCAGCCCACTAAATGGGAGAATATATTTGTTAATCATATCTGATAAGGGGTTAGTACCCAAAATTCATTAAAAACTTGACACTAAAAACAAACAACTCAATTAAAAATGTGCAAAGGACCTGAATAGATACTCTTCTAAAGAGGGTACACAGATAGCCAATGGCCATTAAAAAATGCTCAATATCACTAATAATCAGAGAAATACAAATTAAACAAATGAAATATCCCCTCACACCTGTCAAAATGGCTATCATCAATAAATCAGCCAATAACTTTTGATGAGGATCTGGAGAAAGGGAACCCTCCTGCACTGTTGGAAATGCCGATTGGTGCAGCCACTGTAGAAAACAGTATGGAGTTACCTGAAAAAATGAAAAATGCAGCTGCCTTATGAACCAGCAATTTCACTTTTGGGAATATATCTGAAGAAACCCAAAACAATAATTTGAAAGAATATATGTACTCTATATTTACTGCAGTGTTATTTACAATAGATAAGATTAAGAAACAGCCCTAGCGCCCTTCAACAGATTAGTTAGTAGATCAAAAAGCTGTGGTATATTTACAAATTGGAATAGTAATGGCCATAAAAAGGAAGGAAGTTTTATCTTTTGCAGCAGCATGGGTAAACCTGGAGAGTTATGCTAAGTGAAATAAGTCAGAGAAAGAGAAGTACCAATGATTTCACTTGTATATATGGAATCTAATGAACAAAATAACAAAATATGTAGAAACAGATTCATAGATACAGAGAACAGACTGACAGATGTTAGAGCGCAGGGGTGTTGGGAGGCTAGGTGAAAAAGTTGAATGGATTACACAAAGGAAAAGACTTACAGAAGAAAAGGAAGAAATTATAAACAAGCCTTTGACCTATGAACATATTATATTCTAGAAGTATCAATTTAGAGATCCTCTAATGGTAATTTTGTCCCACCAATGACAGTGGCATTTGATAAAAATCATTCTTTTTGGTCTGTCTCTTTTTTTAGGTTGCTGTGTGTGGTAGGTTTGTGGGTTTTTTTCTGGGTATACCAGAAGCATCTTATTTTTTAACAGAACAGTCTTCAAGAAAGGAGAAGTCATCAAGATTGTCAAGTATTTCCAGGCACTAAACTAAGAATTAAGTGCTCATTTGATTTATTGATGTGGAAATCACTGATTTCCTTGGCAACTGCAATTTCAATGTAAATGTTGGTAGGAAGAAGCCAGATTGCAATGGGTAGAGAACTGAGTGGGAGGTAAGAAAGAATTCATGATGAATGTAGAAAACTCTGTCAAAGTGTTTTGTTATGAATCAGGGTGAAAGATCACTGGAGAAGGTTAAAGGAATAAAGAAAAGTTCTTTCATTATTGTTAAAATAGGAGCTTGTTAAAGTGCTAATGGTATAAATGCAGCAACTTTTTGGAGAAGGGATAAAAGGGCTTGGGTTGGAAAAAATAGTATCACTTTCAATTTTTAACAAAAACCAGTGTGAGATTTTTCTTCTAATAACTTTCACTGCTAGAAGTTCAAAAAGATTAATTTTATAAAAGTAGAGAGTGGGGGAAAGAACTAACTTTATTTTTATGCAGGAATTCTGAGCAGTATTACTGGTACAATCAATATTAACAACTCAACAACAACAAAAAGCCTGACCAGTCGGTGGCGCAGTGGATAGAGCGTTGGACTGGGACGCAGAGGACTCAGGTTCAAAACCCTGAGGTTGCCAGCTTAGGCAGAGGCTCATCTGGTTTGAGCAAGGCTCACCAGCTTGAGCCCAAGGTTGCTGGCTTAAGCAAGAGGTCACTAGGTCTGCTGTAGCCCCCCAATCAAGGCACATATGAGAAAGCAATCAATGAACAACTAAGGTGCCACAACAAAGAATTGATGCTTCTCATCTCTCCCCCTTCCTCTCTGTTGCTATCTGTCCCTCTTTCTGTCTCTGTCTCTGCCACATAAAAAATAAATAAATAAATAAATATTTAAATAAAATTAAAAATTAAAAAAATCTCAAACCTTAACCTCAATAAACATATCATATCACAGAAAATATAGAGGAGAATGGTAAATATTGGGAAAATGAAATCCATTGAATTCAATGGTATATGAATCTGATTGCTTTAACAAATAAATGGCATTTTTTACACTGTATTCTTAAAATAATTAGGGAAAAGTAATTAACTGAGTCCTCATTCAGGATTACTATTACTTTTTTTTGGTATAGTGTTAGAATTGTACTTATTTTAAATAACTTTATCTTGGAGATTCACATTGAAGTATCTATGAACAAAAATATTATATTTTGAAATGTGTTAGAAAATAATGGGGCAGAATTAGAAGCAAGAACAGCAAAAATGCCAATAATAAATATCGATAAATAATATGGAGACAGTTATCCTTGGCATCTCTTTCTAGATGTTTAGTTGTGAATGGAGTAATGTGAGGCCGTTGGAAAGGATGTGGGACAGGGCAGATTGTTTTAATGATACTAAAGCATGCTGATGAAAATCATCCAGTGTATAGAAAGAAACTGATGATATAGGGATGGCAATAATTACAGGCACAAAGTTTCTGAGATGAGAGGGATGGCATCCAGAATTCAAGACGATAAGTTCAAGTTCATCTTTGATAAAAGCAAAGAAGCTTCCTCCATTGTAATGAACAGAGAAGGCAGGCTGCCTGCTTGCAGATGTAGGTAGGTTCTTGGAGGAATTCAGAATTCCTAAATGACTGTTTCTCATTCAAAAATCAAATATAAGGCAAGATAATAAGTAAAACTAAGGAAACAGAGGCTGGAGAACTTTGAAAGGAAAGGCGAAATAAGTGATGGAATTGTCCTTAAAACCCAGAAGGTGCTTTTCAGTTGCATCTTTCTTCTAAATAGTTCAATAAAATCATCTGTTTACATAAAAATGAAGGTTGTGATGTGGTCATGTTTCTTAGATTATGTTCCTGTGAAATCAATTCAAGTTGTCTTGACTTTTGATAGAATCTGGACAGTGAACAATTCACAGTGATAGACTCTAATAAAGCCACCTGCAGATAATGAAATGAAGAGACAGAGGTATTTAGGTCTCTCATGCTCCTGTGCCTCTCATTTCAGTCTTCAAAACTGTATCAGCTGTTCAGACAGTGCTATTCCACCTCCATGGGGTTCCGTATGGAGAGTGCTACTGGAGGTTTAATGTCTTTCTTTACTTTCGTTGAAGATGTATTTTTAATCACTGTGCAAGAAGGAGAGAGCAGTGATTAAAGGGAGTATGTGGATGGCACAATGAAACTTTATTAGCAGATCTGAAACTAGGCTGTGTTTACTCGGTGCCACATAGCTCAAATCATGTGAAATCATAATAGACAAATACAACATCCTGGTGGAAGTGGCAGTTTGAAGGCCAACTGGACAGAACAATTTTCTTTAATGTGTCATAATAATGTAAGTGACTGGGCTAAATAAATTCACGCTGGTGCACTACTGTGAAAATTGAATGATTAATACTCTTCAGTATTATTTCTGCTTAGTTTAAGACACAGTAGACTAATAATTACATATCACAAAAAAATACATTTCTATAGAAGTGCCACAAATTCAATTTAAATTATCTACTTTCTGTCTGTCATGTATCCCCCCCATCATGCTTTTGTCCATTCTGTAGTTTAACATAAAACCTTACACACCACCCAGACTTGAAAGAAGGGAAGTTTTGAAACTATAACCTAAAATGCTTTTCCTGTGTTGAAGTGGTTACTAATAAATTCAACGTGCCTGAAATTCTCACAAAAATTTGGGTCAAAATAACGTAGGAATATATATTTATTTGTTTCTACTCTTAATGCTTGTTCCATAGTGACTTGATATAAAAAGTACTTTTAAGAAGAAAATAATAAAAGATATTTCATTTCCATCGAAAAAGGTAGTGTTTGCCTGACCTGTGGAGACACAATGGGTAAAGCATTTACCTGGAATGCTGAGGGCGCCGGTTCAAAACCGCGGGCTTGCCTGGTCAAGGCACATATGGGAGTTGATGCTTTCTGCTTCTCCTCCCTTTTCTCTCTCTCTCGCTATCTCCTCTCTCTAAAATGAATAAATAAAATCTAAAAAAAAAGTTGATAATTTTTTTTTAAAAAAGGTAGTGTTTTATTATGGCTTTTTATGATTTGAAGTTTCTGATTTTAAAAATAAGTGTTACTTGAGTCTATTAATTTTACACTCATTTACATATTGATTCTTGGCATTTTTGAGGATTCAATAAAATTTTAAAGAACAAAATGATAAATATAAGCCCATAAGGTACCTCAACAATTGCTTTTCTCATTTGGATACATTTGGTTTTCTTTAAGATTTTCTCAATAAGGAACATAACTTATTTTTCTTAATTATGATAAAAGTTTCATAAAATGCTGTGTGTCAGTGTTTTTCAACTGCAGATAGGGGGCCAGTCTGCCAGAAATAGCATGCTAGTCTATGAAAGAGTGAACCACCCTTATGATCTTAGTTGAATTCCTTACTCTCAGGATGATTTCTGCCTTAGTGATCCCCAAAATAATTCATTTATTTTCACCTGTTTCTAAGTATAAAAAGGTTGAAAAACATTGCTATCTGTCATGTTTTTAAAATTAAATGTGCATATATAATTCAATATTATTTCATTATCCACTCATTTCAAGAAGATAATTTGAAATAAGACTACAAACAAAACCATATCTGATCTTTGCTAATTTCTCTTACAGAAGTGAATTAACCAGCATATAGATTAATAATCTCATTCCAAAGTTATTACATGGAAAATTGGAATTTTGTCATGCCAAATAAATATTAGAAAACAAACAGAAGATAATTAATGATATTTTATTTAGCATTTTTAATGAAGTGATGTAATCAACAAAGGTAATCACTTAGGCACTTAGAATGGAAATTATAAAGCCTTGAAAGCAAATCAAGTTCATTCAGTGCACTGATAGATAGGACTACTGTCATTTCTATATTGATATCAGATATCTTTCATCATTTTAGTTTACAAAGTCATCACACCATATATCAAAACGGTGTGAAAAAATACAAACATTTCAAGAACTCCTATGACACTTTTTTTTTTAATTTGGAAATTCTTACATAAGCTGAATTATTAATAAAAGCAACAAATCTAGAGTTCTGTTCCTGCAAAATACATGGTCAATAGGGACAAATTTTGTCATTCATCAAAATTTAGAAATCAACTAATCAGCTACCTAATTTATCTTTTCTGTTTTATTCATGGTTTCTCTAAAGTTTGATTATGTAATAGTATATCAGAACATGACTGCTTTTGTCACAGTAACAGCAAGAAAAATGCCATACAAGGAGCCACTGAATAATAATACATTAAATGTAGAATAGACTTATACAAACAATCCTATCATTTTAGTAGTTTACTTCTTTTAACAATTAAGTGCAAATCTATCTATTTGAGCAGTCTTGATTAATATTGAGCAGAGATTCAGAAAAAGAATCGTGTTTATTGCTAGGCTGGTCTGAGAGCCACATGTACTGAGTGTTAATTTAACTACTCGACTATTTCTCAAGGAAGCCTGAAATAGGACAATTTCTGAGTTATGACATCAGAAATTCTTTTTCTCATTGTTTCACTCTTAATGAGAAGTAAGTCTTCAAATCGTCTTAAAGCATATTGTAGCTTTATAGTCAGCATTTTCTTTCTTAAATTCTATTGAAAACCATTTGGCTTCTAAAATAATTAAATGTGTCCTAATATTTTTATATGGTATGCTAAGATAAGGACAATATTAAGTAAGACTTAAGTGTATATTGAATTTTTTTGGAGGTGGAAGAAATTTTTATAGTAATTGTAATAACACAATTGCATTCATGTTATATATAACATAGGAGATTGATACTCGTAATGCCCATCCATGTACTTCTACTTTAATTTAAAAGAATCAAAACCTATAGATAATAAAAAATAGTCATTAAACTCAAATGAATGTTTTGGACTGGTAACTGGACAATAAAACCACCAAGTATTAGACAACAAATAGTTGTTATAAATGAACTGATTCCATTCCATCAGAGACAAAATGCTAATGTAGAATCCGAGGCCACTCAGTAAACACTTAATGACACAGGCCATGATTCTCTCAGTGATTCACTACATTTTACTTTTGGTCAATTATATGTCCTGATTTTTATTAAAAATATGTTCGTTAGAATTTTAAATTATATTAAATGTGCAAAATCCATGAAATATTAATAGAACTATAAAAATCACCTGTAATTCCAGCCTTCTGAGATAAACATCTAATAGCTTGTTGCATTTTCTTTTAATCTTTCTACAACATAAGTATATACACTTATTTAATGAGAGTATACTGGATATTATGTGGCAAAACTGATTTCTTTTCCTTACTGTCTAATTGTGTTTTACTAAGTGTATTAGTTTTCTATTGCTGGTTACACATTCTCACAGAGTTAGCAGCTTAAACTATTAATTATTGTATGCTTTCTGTAGGTCAGGGGTCAAAGGGTCCCACAAGGCTGCAGTGGGTGACAATGCAGTTGGGCTCTCCTTCCATCTGGAGGCCTGAAAAGGGAGAACATTTGCCCCAATTTATTCAAAGTTTGGGTAGAATTTATTTCCTTGTAGCTGTGAGACTGAGGATCCCAGCTTTTCCGTCTCTGCCTGCTAAAGCTGCCTTCAGGTCCTAGAGGCCACCCGCATCCCTACACACCGCCTGCAGTTTATTACATTATGGTTTCCTCAACATGGTCATGTACTTCACCAAGTATGTAAGGAGAGTCTCTCACCTATAAGAGGACCCATGCCTTCTTTTTGGGTTTTCCCCTGATTCATTCTGGCTTTCCCAGAACAATCTCCTTTTTGATCAATTCAAAACCAATTGATAGAACCTTCACTATATCTGCAGACTTCTTTCCCATTTGCCATACATGATTGGATAGTAACAAATTGCAGGTCCTGCTCAAGCTCCAGGGAAGGGTATTACAACAGCTTGAACACCAGGAACAAAAATCACGGGGTCACACTTAGGTCTATCTAGCATAGAGGCATTTAGTTTCTTCAAAATTATCATTTTGAAGACAATCATTTATATATTATTGAGTGTTTTTATTTGTCATAACAGAAAGTTATCATATTAATTTATAATATGAGCCAATAGGTTTAGGAAAAAGAAAGTCAACTATTAAATACTGAAGGAATTTAAAACTCATCCTTTTCCAACAACCATTGTAATTGAAACGAGAGGATTCTTAGTGGATTTCTAAACCAATGAATAAAAGTTTTTTGAAAAATAAAGTAGTCAGAAAATTTCAAAGTATTACTTCAGAGATTATTAATTACAAAGTAAAGTAACAAAATTTCAAAGAAAAATTTAGGTAGATATTAACTTAGCCAGTGATCAAATTTGATGAAAATTAATAATGATGAAGCTGACATCTTTGTCTCCTGATCATAAGCCTTGCTGAAGAGATATCACCAATTCATTATGTTATATCATATGAAGTTTCAATTTTGTAGATCAAAAGTAGCAGCAATTTATATGGTCCGGCAACTGGACTGGACTCTTCTAAAATGCTGAGATTATGAAAGACAAAAAAGTTGGAAAATTATTAAAGTGACATAACTCATTGATATGTGAAATCCTTAACTAGATTCTGAATTTTTTAAAGCCTAATTGGAAAACTAGAAAAATTTGCATACGGAATATATATTGAATAAACAGACTGTATCAAAGTTAAATTTCTTGAATACACTATAGATGGTTTCTTACAATGGTTTGACTTAAAATTTTTTTGACTTCATGATGATGCTAAAGTGGTAAGTATTCGGTAGAAACCATATTTCAAATTTTGAATTTTGGTCTTTTATTGAGCTGGTGATATGCAGGATGCTATTCTCTCGTGATGCTGGGTAGAGGCAGCGAGACAACCCCTAGCCGGGCACACAATACCAGTAATGCACTTTATTGCCTGTGTGATGCTGGGTATTATGTTGTGAACATGATTAAGAAAGGGTAGGCTAAGCTTTGATGTTTGGTAGGTTAGAGGTATTTTTTTCAAACTGGCAACCTCAGCATTCTAGGTAAGTCAAGGAGCATCTGCAACTGAATTATGATATGAAACAAAACAACCTAGCCTGACCTGTGGTGGCGCAGTGGATAAAGTGTCCACCTGGAAGGCTGAGGTCGCCGGTTCAAAACCCCAGGCTTGCCTGGTCAGGGCGCATACAGGAAGAAACTACTATGAGCTGATGCTTCCTGCTCCTCTTCCTCTCTCTCTCTAAAATTAATAAATAAAATATTTTTAAAAAACATGGCCTAATTCTTAGGAGACATTTGCCAAAGTACTGAAAGATAACATGTAGTGTCATTTATGAAAATTAGTCTCAATATATTAATATAAATTATGTATGTGTGCGTGCACGTATGTCTGAGTGTTTGTGGAGAGAGAGAGTAAAAGAGACTGCATATCAACAAACACCAAATGTGTCAATGACTTTGCAATTGAGTGACAGAAGTTGAAAGACCCCTGAGGAGACTTTAGTCAGGGTTTGAAATATGCTTGTATAAGATTTATCTTTGTTGTAAAGTAAAAGGAAGTTCATTCTGGCACCTGCAATAATAAGAAAATATAAAGCATGCTTAATAAATTTATCAACTGGCTGGAAAAATTTCCAGGAAGAACTTAGAAAAGTGGCAACTGGCTTTTTCTAGCTAATTGTTGTAGGTTGAATTGTATGTCCCCTCACCACTCCCGCCAAATATTTAAAGTACTAATCCCCAGTACATGTGAACCTAACCTCACTTGGAAATAGGGTGTTTACAAATGTAATCATGTTAGGATAAGACTATTAGGTGGGTCTTAATCCAATGTGACTAAGAAGAGACGAGACAGACACACAAGGAAAAAGAATAAAACATTCTACCCTAGAATCTTCAAAAACATCATGGCCCTATCAACACTTGATTTTTAAATTCTAGCCTCCAGGACTGTGAGAAAACAAATTTCTATTGTTTAAAGCCACCCAGTTGGTGGCAATTTGTTATGTCAGTTCTAGAAAACTAATACACTAAGATAAAATACAGGAAGAAAGAGATGATCTAACAAAGAGTGTATATGGTTTTTGAGAATTTATAAAATAATGTAAAGGAGCTAGACTTTCTAGATTTAATGCTAAAACTGCTTTATATCCCCAGCCTCTTCCAGAAAAAAAATCACAAAATGAGGCATGACTTCAGAGCAGAGAACAATTGAGGTGCCTTCACAGGGCCTTCTGCTTTCTGAGATAGAAAGATCTAATTGATTGTTAGTTCAGCAAATAGCTTTCCAAAGATCTGATGAACTTGGCTTGTAGACCATCTCTAATACATCCTAGACTTTTAAGAACCTTAAGAGTATGTGGGGGAAAGAGCCGTGTTAGGCTTGCTCACTGGTTTCCCGACTGCAAGCACTTTGTGCAATTAATGCGTGAGCACTTGACAGCACTTTTGTAAGGATGCAAGTGCTTCCCCTCGAGGGCGATGAGATTAGATCACGCCCCTGCCACTGCAAGGTGCAGTTTATTTCCTGATCCCTTGCCCTCCACTGCAAAAAGATGATTTTTTTTTTGTTTTTTTTTCTTTTCTTTCTTCTTTTGGCTAGCCTGTCTTTATGAGCTTCCAATAAATTGGTATGGCTCACCATTTTCTGGCTCCACAGTTCCTTTATTGTCTGCCCGAATTCAATGCGAATCTGCATGGCCACGGCAACTGGCCCTACAGAGTACAAGATAAAGTCTGTCCAAAGAAATCTGTGGAAAACACTTTTAGGTAATAGAGTATATCCCATCACAATTCACAGAAAATTGTAAGATAGTACAAAGTGAAAAGAGGCCTTTGGTTCTCGAAACTGTCAAGGGCAGTTAGAAAGCCAAGAAATATTTTCAGTTGCAAATAGCAGCTATTTCTAACCAAAATGGCAGGATGACTCAGCCAGTTGAATTAGAGCCTATATGGTAAATCTAAGAGTTTCAAAGTATTATTCCCAGGGAATAAGAGTAGACACTAATCATTTAAGATAAATTTTCACATGGATTTTAGAGTTGCTGTGGACCAATGACTACTATGACTCAGTTTCCCATTATCCTCTCACTTTTAAAGGAGTCCTACACTGATGCTTAAAATTTATAAGACTTTGAGTTCTTGATAGGATGATTTTTCATATTAGGGATATATAAATAATTTGTGGACAAAAGGTGGACTGGGTAGACTATGGATAGCCACAAATTCTTTGATGTTCATTCCAGTAAGAGATGGAGTTCACATACTCTTCCCTTGAATGTGGGCAGATGCTGTCACTGCTTTGGCTAATAAAATATAATAGAAGTAGCATCATGCTAGTTCCTGGACCTAAGCATACAGTGATTAGAAGATTCTAGTTCCTATGGATACTTGTCATGCTGTCAGAAGCCTAAGCCACTTAGACAGTCTTAGGTTTCATTTCTTTAACCCTGCGGGCGTGAGTTTTGTTTTGGGGCTTGCGGCAGGTGACCAACCACAAAGGAATGTCTGATGTTACAATTCCGAGAAGTCATGGACGGTTGAAACTGCTGATGATTGAAGATGCACCAACATCCGTAGTTAGCGGAAAGCACCCCTGTGCCCAGCGATACCGGCAGCCAATCAGCACATGCCCCACTACCCTTCCTACTTCCCTAACCTAACCCTTAAAACGTGGCCTAAGACTGTAGCGGAGGCTGCTCTCATTTTTTCGAGACAGCCCGCAGGTTTTCTTCCTAATAAAGCCTGACTCTGTAGACCTTTCTGTTGCCAGTCTTTTCAGTCTAACATTTGGTGCAGAAACCCGGGACAGGGTACTGGCTGCCTGGACGGTCCCCTTGCCGGCCAAGCTTACAACCAGGGAAGCGGTGGACAGTGGCGGCCCGTTCCTGGTTTACTCCTTGATTCTGCTTGGACCTGTGATTGTGGGTTGATTGGCTGGTGGGCTAACCCTATCCCGAACCCCTGGCGACCCAGAGGCGAGGATCCCTTGGCTTCTCCGGTATCCAGTAGGCTCCCTTTATTCCCCCCAATTAAACCCCTTAATTCTCACGGGCTGAGATTAGGGAGGACACTACTCCGGGTGACTTGCCCCTATGGACTACCTAACAAGTCCAGGCGCCTGGCCAAGTTGCCCTTCTCTTCTCTGGAACCGGGGATCCCAGTGACGACGGGCCTCCTCCTATTCAACCTACTACGAAACAAATAGTGAAAAGAGTTTGAGGACGCTCTTCTCTTTTCCTATTTTCAGCTCACCATGGGCTCCTCCCAATCTCAACCCTCAAAAGCTACTCCTTTAGGTTGCCTCCTAAAAAATCTCGTCAAACTCGGTCTCCTGGATCTTAAACCAAAAAAATTAATCTTCTTTTGTAATACAGCCTGGCCCCAATATAAATTAGATAACGGTTCCCATTGGCCTGAAAATGGAACCTTTGACATTAACATCCTCCGAGACCTGGATAATTTCTGCCACGGGACCGGGAAGGCCTCAGAGATCCCTTACGTTCAGGCTTTCCTCTACCTTCACTTGCGTCCTTCGCTCTGTACTACTTGTTCCACTTACCAGGTTCTTCTTGCCAAAATACCTTACCCCCTACCCACTTCTCTCTCTCCTGATTTATTTGACCCAGCAGACCACTCCGCCCCTCGAGCCTCGGAACCTCTCATCCTACCTTCTCCTTAAATCCATCCCATGATCCACCTCCTCCCTCCTCCCTCGACCCACTGGTGCCGGCAGAGCAACCCCTCTCCTCCTCCTGCTCCTCCCCCTATTTCTCCTCCCCATCTTTGTCCCTGCCATCGGGATCCTCCTGTCTCCTCCCGACCCGGTGTGTACCCCCTCCAGGAGGTGGCGGGAGCTGAGGGAATTGTCCGAGTTGCTATCCCCTTCTCCCTCTCTGATTTACCCCAAATGGAGCGCTGTCTCGGCCCCTTCTCCTCTCATCCTGATACATATATGAAAGAATTTAAACACCTCACCCAGTGCTATGATCTAACCTGAAACGACCTTCACGTTATCCTCACCTCCTCCCTTTCACCCTCAAAGACAGGGTCTGCCCAACAAATCGCGGATGAGGCCCACACTCAGAACAATGCTAATCCAATGGGCACTACTGCGGTTCCCACCGCTGACCCTTATTGGACTTACCAAGCAGGCCATCAGAACTGGGCAACCCGAGATCAGAGGATAAATTATTTACAACAGGCCCTAAATAAATTGGCTAGCAACGCTGTCAATTATGACAAAATCAAGGAAATCATTCAAAGACCACAAGAAAACCCAGGAAAATTCTTGGAACGCCTCTCACAGGCACTGCAAAAATTCTCCCGAATTGACCCCACCACCCCTTCAGGGACCATTCTCCTCCATTCACATTTCATCTCCCAGTCAGCTTCTGACATCAGAAAAAAACTAAAGCTAGAAAACGGGCCCAAGACTCCACAAAGAGATCTCTTCAACCTGGTCTTTAAGGGCTTTCACAACAGGGAGGAACAAGAGAAGGAGGATCAATGGAAGAGGGACCAGGATAATTATCTCATGCTCGCTAAGGCCCTGCAAGGGAACTCACCAGCTGGCTCTAAAACAAAAAACCCCAAAAGAACGTTCCCATCTTCCAGGCAACCAGGACCCTGTTTTAAATGCAAGCAGACAGGACACTGGGCTAAACAACTCCCTAATCCTCATCTACCGCCGGGTCCATGCCCTCACTGCCACCAAGAAGGACACTGGGGGGGTTGATTGTCCCAGTCACCAGAGAGGGACTGGGACAACCACTCCCACAACTAATAACCCCTCTATACCTGTGGCTGATGTTTTTGGCCTAGCAACGGAAGACTGAGGAAGCCTTGGGTCACAGGCCCCGGAACGAATTACCAACAGTGAGCCCAAGGTAAAGCTTCGCGTAGCAAGTAAGGTAATCTCCTTCCTCATAGACACCAGTGTCACCTTCTCTACCTTTCCTGAATTCACTGGCCCCCTTTCACCCTCTAACACTTCCATAGTGAGAGTTTCGGGCATCAAGAGTAACCCCCTAATCACAGCTCCCCTCACCTGTATCCTAAACAAAACACAATTTACATACCAATTCTTGGTTATACCACAATGTCCCACCCCTTACTAGGAAGAGACATTCTTGCCAAGTTTGGCACCCTTCACCTTTTCCCAAAATCCTCAATACCAACTTCCAGTATTCTCCTCCTGTTGGCCAGTGATCCGGACCCATCCCTTTCCAATCCCTTGTCCCTCTCTCTCCCTCTTTCCCTGAATCAAGTGGATCCCATTGTCTGGAATATGAATCAGCCCTCTATTGCAACACACCCTACCCCATTATTATCTCTCTAAAAGACCCCTCCAAATATCCATCAATCTCTCAATACCCCATCTCCCAAACACATCTACATGGTCTTAAGCCCTTCATCACTAAATTCATTTAGGCCTGTATCCTTACCACTGTCCATTTCCCTTACAACATTCCCATCCTACCAGTAGTCAAACCCAATGGTACCTATTGCCTAGTTCAGGACTTGTGGGCTATTAATGTAGTGGTATTGCCCATTACCCCAGTGGTACCAAACCCCTACACCATTCTCTCCACTATTCCTTCACAGTCTTATACCTTAAGGATGCCTTCTTTACCATTCCCCTTCATCCGGAATGCCAAAACCTCTTTGCCTTTACTTGGTCCGACTGGATACCATGCACTCCCGACAACTGACCTGGAGGGTTCTCCCTCAGGGATTCAGGGATAGCCCTCATTTCTTCAGTCAGGCCCTAGCTACAGACCTTAAATCTGTTTCTCTTCCCCAAAGTACTATCTTACAACATGTAGATGATCTCCTCCTTTGTAGTCTTACATGGGAAGCATCCAGGGCAGACACAAACAAACTACTAAACTTCTTAGCACAAAAAGGCTATAGAGTATCCCCTTCCAGAGTTCAGCTTTCACAGACAACCGTTACCTACCTGGGACTGCAGTTATCACCAGGCCATAAAGCCATCACCACAGACTAAAGCATTTTATAGCCTCAGTCCCTACCCTCACTAATAAAGAGGAACTATTTTTATTCCTAGGAATTGCCGGCTTTCTCCAGTCTTGGATCCCAAACTACAGCCTTCTGGCCAAGCCACTCTATGAGGCCACCAAAGGGGACCCTAACGAGGCCCTAGATCCAAGATACCCAATTAAAACACCATTTTCTGAGTTACAAAAGGCCTTACTCCAGGCGCCGGCCTTACACCTTCCTGACATTCAGCCTGAATTTCTCCTATATGTCCATGAGAAACAGGGTCTCGCCCTTGGAGTATTAGGACCCCAGAGGGGACCTTCCTTCGGCCCAGTTTTCTACTTGTCCAAACCACCTCATCCTACCTGCAAGGGCTGGGCCACCCTGCTTGCGGGCCCTAGCGGCCATGGCCCTCCTAGCACTCAAAAGCAAAAAACTCTCCCTAGGACAGAAAGTTATTATCAAATCACCCCATAACCTATAAGACCTAGTCTCCAACAAGGCTACCTATCATCTCTCTCCCTCTCGTCTTCAGCAATTTTACATTATCTTCCTTGAAAATTCAGAATTCTCCTTTCAACCCTGTTCCAATCTAAATTCAGCCACACTGCTCCCCCATACTCCACAATCACCCAAACACTCTTGCGTTGAAGTCCTAACTCATTTCAACTCACCCTTCCTGCATTTAACCTCAAACCCCCTTTCATCTCCTGATTCTACATTATTTGTAGATGGTAGTGCTATCAAGACAAAACACGGAACCACTCTAGCAGGCCATGCCATCATAAGTGACTCACATCACTTACTTGAAACTCAATCCCTGCCTGAAAACACCACTTCCCAACAGGCTGAACTTATAACACTCACTAGAGTGCTCACCCTCACTGCCAATAAATCAGTTAATATCTACACCGACTCTAAATACTGTTACCACATCCTCCATTCAGCAGCCACCATTTGGCATGAGCGAGGTTTCCTCACAGTCCAGGGAAGCCTACTTCAAAACCATACCTTTATCCAAAATCTTTTAAATGCAGCTTTATTGCCAAAACAGCCAGCCATAACACATTGCAAGGGCCATCAAAAAAATTCAAATTCCATCAGGTTGGAAATAACCTGGCAGATCAAATGGCAAAGAAGATTGCCACCTAACCTCCCACTTCTCATATTTACTTTCTATCATCCTACCAACCCCAATACTCCACAAAAGAAACCACCTCTTAAAAAACACTCCCAAAACAAGGGGACTGGTACACCCAGGGAGGAAAAATCATTCTTCCCCAAACCCAGGTGGAAAATATCCTTCAAACCATTCATAACTCCTTCCACGTAGGCTACAAACCTCTTCTCATCTACATTTCCACTTTCCTAACAGAACCCAATCTACCTACTCTCTTAAAACCCATCACGTCCTCATGTTCTATCTGTACCCCATGCTCCTCACAGGGAGGAATACATCCAAAATCATTTCCAGCACATCAAGCGAGGGGGACCCTCTCTGGTCAGGACTGGCAAATAGACTTCACTCATATGCCTCCCCACAAAGGAAACAAATTCATTCTTACTCTTGTAGATACTTTCTCTGGCTGGATCGAGGCTTTTGCAACCAAAAAAGAAGATGCTACCACATCAGCTCTAACAAAACACATTATCCCTAGATTTGGGCTACCTTCCTCCTTCCAATCAGACAATGGACCAGCATTTATCTTCCAAGTCACTCAATCCATCACGTCCTACTAGGACTAAAATGGCAACTGCACATTCCATATCACCCCCAGTCCTCAAGAAAAGTAGAGAGGGCCAACCAAGTCCGCAAACATCACCTAAAAAAACTTATACTTGAACTAAACCTCCCTTGGCCTCAGCTTCTTCCCTTAGCCTTAATGAGAATCAGAGCCATGCCCCGAAAGTCTCTAAACCTTAGCCCATTTGAAATCCTGTATGGCCGCGCATTCGAACTAAATTCCAACTTACTTACCACCCGCACTCCATCAATGGGCTCATACTTTCCTTCACTGGCATACATGCGAGCTAATCTGCAAAAGGAAGTACACGAGCTCCTTCCACAGCCCTTTCCAACCACGGACTCACACCTATCACTCCTCCCTGGGGACCAGGTCTACAAGAGGACATGGGGAAAAACCCCTCTCCAGCCTACCTGGACAGGGCCCCATACTGTTATCCTGTCCACCCCTACTGCCATCAAAGTGGAAGGAGACTCACACTGGACTCACCTCTCCCACATTAAGCCTTATCCCACCAGTACCCCTAAAACCTACATCTCCACCCCCACAGGTCCTCTGTCTCTCAAAATCTCCACATGTTCCCCTATCCAAGAAGAACCAGACCAGTCCATCTCATAATGCCCCTCCAAGAGGCCATATCCTGCCATACTGCCCAGTGCAGCAGGCACTCACAACAGGTAACTGCCAATTACCACCTTGCCAGATTCTTCTACTTCCTTCTTCAGGCCTCTGAGGACCTCTCCTGGTTTAGGCCTCACTCCAGTGAAACTGACGGACAACTCAATTGGATGCGGGACTTGACCTGGCAAGGTTCTCTACTTGAATTTTCTCCAGAAGAAACAGCTGCTTCTCAATTTCTTCTTCTCTTCCTCTTAATCACCCCTAAGCCCAACCACTATGCCCCCAGTTCTTGATCTCCTAACACCAGCTCTACTTTCTCTCTTACTGGGACCACATATGCCACCCCCATCTCTTCTCTCCTAGAGGACACGTATATAGAATGCTCTCAACCTCACTCAAAGACTTTTAATTGAAGCTAATTCTTCCTATGCAGATAATTGCTGGATGTGTATGTCTATGTCCTCCTCAGCCTACTCTGCCCTCCCTATCCCAAACAACAACACCCACCTTCTACGAACAGTTCTCATATACCAAACCCAAAGGGGCTTCCTCCTTTGAGAGAGCCGACATTCTTATAGGGAATTATCCTACTTCAGCTGCCAACTGAGCAAATAAGCTATATCAAACCTATTATTCCCAGCTCAAAAAATTAAAACCCCCATTTCCCCCTGCTCGGGGACCAGTCACCCTGAACACTCCCCTGCTTTCACCTGCCCCTTTATGCTTCACTGCTCAGGGTACTGTCCCAGTGGGCCACCTCCCTTCTAACCTCTGCAACACCACAATAACTATCCAATTTCCCAAAGACCATCAGAATCATCGAGTTAACTATCAAGGCTTTCCAAAAGCTAACAGATTATTTTCTAATCCCGTTTGATTCACAGGACCCCCTACTCTTACAGCTTCACAACATATGTGCTCCTATCCCACCTCACAGCTATATCCCTGGCTCACTATGCCTACCACACAGTTGCAATGCTCAAAGCAGGCCTCTGACCATGTCTCCCCCCTAGTTGGGGCTGCTCTTTCCTCCACTTTGACCGTCTGGAGTTCAGAGCTGGATGGATGAAACCAACCCCTTGTCCTTCTATTCTCTATTCACCTCTCAGCCTGCCTCACCCAATCAGGGGTTTTCTACTTGTGTGGGACCAACACCTATATGTATCTCCCTGCTAATTAGACAAAAACCTGTACCCTAGTCTATTTCATCCCAAATATCAACCTAATCCCACCCCATGAGTCTCTTCCAGTTCCTAGTACACTACCTGTCAATCTAAGGACCAAACAAGCCATACAGGTAATCCCTCTTCTTGTCGCTTTAGGAATCTCTACAGGAGTAGGTCTAGGGGCAGGGGGACTGGCCACTGCCCTGTCTTATTCTCTCTCTCTCTCTCTCTCTCTCTCTGAAGACCTCCAAAACTCCCTGGAAGAAATTGCCTCCACCCTAGTAAAACTCCAGGATCAAATTAATTCCCTAGCCACTGTCACGCTACAAAATCACCGAGGACTTGATGTCTTAACAGCAGAGAAAGGAGGTATTTGTATCTTTCTAAGAGAAGAGTGTTGCCTTTACCTTAACCAGTCAGGACTAGTTAGAGATGCGGCAATCAAATTAAAGGAACAAGCCAAGTGAGTTCATGAAAAACAAATTGAATCGTGGAATTAGTGGTTTCCCATAAACTGGGTGTCTTGCCTTCCATTGGTAAACTCACTCTCCCATTTATTATTCTAGCTTTTGAACCCCGCCCCTTACATCTGTTCACTAGTTTCTTACAGAACTGCATGCAGACCTTCACCAATCAGAAAATTGGAAAAATCTACCTAGCCCTACACACCAACCCCTGAAACCTGCCCTCGCGAAACAGAAAAATCTGGACCCTTGTAAATACACCCCTACCCGACAAGAAGCCATCCCTGCACCTCTCTACCCCTCACTGAGAGTGATCCTTAGAGAGGCCATCACCCTTCACCACCCCTACTCAGCAGTAGGAAGTTACAGAAGATGATGACCTCTGTTCCCTTTCCCTTGAGCCTCTCTGGGAATCATTCCCTTTCCTTTTTATATAAATATATCAAATAGTCGGGAATCTTAGGTTTCATTTCTGTAACCCTGCCAGTAAGTCTGTTTCAGGACTTGTGGCAGGTGACCAACTGCAAAAGAATGTCCGATGTCACAATTCCGAGAAGTCATGGATGGTTGAAACTGCTGACAATTGAAAATGCAACAACATCCGTAGTTAGCGGAAAGCACCCCTGTGCCCAGCTGATAGCGGCAGCCAATCAGCACATGCCCCACTACCCTTCCTACTTCCCTACCCTAAGCCTTAAAACGTGGCCTAAGACTGTAGCCGGGACTGCTCTCATTTCTCGAGACAGCCTGCAGGTTTTCTTTCTAATAAAGCCTGCTTCTCTAGACCTTTCAGTTGCCCGTCTTCTTTTCAGTCTAACAAACAGGTGTTTAAAAATGTAGGTTTTATTATTATTCGGCAATGGTGAGGCCAACAGATTAGGAAACAGTGCCATTGGAAAGATAATTAGTTACTCACAGTTCCCAAGAGGAGAGGGTACACTATGTGCCTCTCACAGGGCCACACTGGGAATCACCAGGCTGGATCAGGAGGGGAAGAAGTGAGGGAAAGGATAGAGGAAGAGTCATTATTGTTGTCCCTATAAGAAAAACAAGGCAGGGTAAGCATTTTAGGATTGGCTAGTTTAAATAATGTCAGCAGGCTCTAAAGCTAGGGACTGTCTTCAATCATCTGGTACCTGGCCCAAGAATGGTTAGGCCAAAGGAGTATTTGCTCCTGAGTGATAGGAGAGGTAGTAAGTAGTATAGGCTTTGATTGGTTAGTTTGCATACAAAAGGCATACTTCCAGGCGAGTCATTTGCATCTCTAAAACTGGCTAACCCTGGGAGTGGTAGCATCTCCCTAGTCTGCAAGGTTTCAAATGCCAGAGTATCAAGAAGATACCAATTCTTCTTCTGGATATTTATCTGAAGAAAATGAAAGCACTAATTCACAAACATATATGCATCACTATGTTCACTGTAGCAAATTTACAATATGTAAGATATAAAAGTATCCGTCAGCAGGTGATGGAATAGAGAAGGTGTGCTGGTGTGTGTGTGTGTACAGATATCAATAAAAAAGAATAAAATCTTGCCACTTGTGACAAGGTGGATGGACCTAGAGGGTATTATTCTAAGTGAAATAAGTCAGATCAAAATGACAAATACTATATGTAAGGCCAGTGGCCACCGCCATGACCTTGCAGGTTCTCACTGGATTCGGGAGATGGTAAAGGAACTGTGGAGCCACAGGATGGTGGGCCATTCCATTTATTAAAGTCTCGTAGCAGCAGACGAGCAAACAGGCAGGGAAGACTGCTTTTCTCTCACTCAGGGCTCCCAAGCCCTGACCCCCTCTCTGGTTCCACAACATGAACTCCTTTTCCAAACTTACCCAGACTCATAGGCCCCCAGCAGCCCCAGCAGGGCTTCCAAGCCCCTCAGCTCTCTCCAGCAAAACAGGCCAAGTGAAAATGTTATAAAGTAGCATACCTTAATTCTGAAGGTTGCATAGAGACACCAAGACAGATTACAGAAGAAATTTTAGGAGGAGATTTATTAATAAGCTGGCGACATATGACTTATATGGGGTATAGCTAACCCAAATTTTGCAGCCTCAAATATAGCTCTGAGGCTAGTTATACAAACTTTATCACATACAAGTTGGGGGGAAAGGAGGGGGAGCATGACACAATAGTCAGTCATTAACAAGTTTACAACACTCCTCTATAGGATCTATTAAAAGGAAAAAAAAACATTCCTACATGTTAAAACTTAAAAAATAACACAATAGCGATAAATGTAGTTTTACATATCAATATAGTAACAATGTCATTTTACATATTAAAGACATTCCCAAATCTTCTAGTGTCTACCCCCATCTCTGTCACCACAATGAAATGGTTAGCTTAGGATGAGGAGAGAGGCCAAATGAAAATACCCTTGCTAAAAGTGTTGGGGCTAGCTTTAGTTTACAACTTTTTATACATAGAAAGAATTTCAAGAGTGATGTCAGACGCCCTGGCCAGTTGGCTCAGTGGTAGAGCGTCGACCTGGCATGCGAAGGTCCCGGGTTCAATTCCCGGCCAGGGCACACAGGAGAAGCGCCCATCTGCTTCTCTACCCCTCCCCCTCTCCTTCCTCTCTGTCTCTCTCTTCCCCTCATGCAACCAAGGCTCCATTGGAGCAAAGATGGCCTGGGCACTGGGGATGGCTCCTTGGCCTCTGCCCCAGGCCCTGGAGTGGCTCTGTAGCGGCAGAGCGACACCCTGGAAGGGCAGAGCATTGTCCCCTGGTGGGCAGAGCGTCGCCCCCTGGTGGGCGTGCCAGGTGGATCCCAGTCAGGCGCTTGCGGGAGTCTGTCTGACTGTCTCTCCCTGTTTCCAGCTTCAGAAAAATACAAAAAAAAAAAAAAATTAAAGAGTGACATCAGAGAAATGGCACCATGAGGAGCGCTCCTGATACCTCTATCCAAAATTTCAACAAGTTCTACAACTAGAGACACAGAAAAACGATCCCAGGAGCATCTGTAAGTCCCTCACACTGAAGGTATGATTGGGCAAAAATGTGGCTAAATATATAACCAACCCTGAAGGAAATAAGATGGAGAACGGAACAGTCTGCCTTCCTCACTGACCTGAGCAAGGGCTGCTTTCACTTGGAACTGAGAGAAAGTGAGGGCTGGGGGCATGAAAAGAGCTGGGCTGGGGCAGAGACGTTCAAGCTGAGGAAAGAGTGAGTCTGCGGCAGCTCAGCCCATGAGCTAACGCTGGCACGAGACCTGGCAAAGGTGGGTGAGCTGCGGCCCCCATTATCCCCAATATGCTGATCGGGAGCATGGACAGTGAACAAGTGGTTCCTCCTAGCGCCCCGGGGGTGGGTGCCCGCATTCCCGGACAGAGGGTCAGGGTCAGAGACTTCTGCATGGGCTGCGACCAGAGTCTCGGTGTAATAATCCCTGCTCCCCAAGCAACAGAGCGGGGGGAGGGCACAAAACCACCCGGACCTCTCTGGGAGGGCGGGGCGCCTTCACCAAGGCTAACAAAATAAGCACAATCCTGGGGAAGAAAAAATGTGAAAGTGCTGGGGGAGGGGCGCGCAGGCAGGTTGCAGACAGTCTGTGGAGCAGATCTGCGGATCCAATCACTGAAATTAGCTTAACCCACAGTCTGCTCACTGCTCAACTGGCCTATGCTGGCAGCGGCTCTGGCTGACAAGGTCTTTTTTCTCAAGTCAGTGATTTAAGACAAGAGACGTGATATTTTTTAGTGCTTCTTGCTCTGCACGTAGTGGCGGGGGCAACTTCCTGTCAGCTGATACAGGGTGAAAAACACATTCCTATGGAACAGATCTCAGAGAACACTGCAGAAGTTGGACAGGCTAGGCTGTAGGCTTTTTAACAAGGAAGAAGCCTGCAGAAAGCAATCCAACAGAATGCTAAGGCAAATATAACTAGATATATCTGGGGAACCTTAGAAAGGAGCCTGAACAGAAGTCAGTATGCCCCCCCTACCTGCTTAAGCTGGTGGCTCTGATTGGCAGAGCTTTCATACTCAGGGCTGTGCACTAAAAGGAGGGACTTGGCAGCTTTTAAGAACTTCTGTTCTACAGGCAGTGACTGGGGCATCTTCTTCCCAGCCAAAACAGGTTACAGAGTGCAAAAAACCTGGGGAGAGTGGTCCCACAGAGTGCTGAGGCATACTAGACATGCCAGGATGCTTATAGAAAGACACCTTGAGAGCAAATAGCTCCCAGCCCTGCCTGATTACTCTGGCAGCTCTAACTGACAGAGCCTTACCCAGAGCCCTGTGCTGAGTGGGGATTTGCCAGCTCTTTGAGCCTCTTACATTCCAAGCAGTGGCAGGGGAAACCTCATAGCTGGATCACCAGGCTGCTAATTCAAGAAGGAGAGACTAGGAGAGAGGCTCCGGGAAAACGGACTCTCCCATTGTTGGAGCCTGAAAATGCTAACAAGCCCTGACTACCAATGAGACTGAAGCCTAGTATATGTCATCACCATAAAGACTCATCAACTGCAAATCTCTACCTAAGTGTGCCTCAGGGGCAGAGCCTGGGGTACAAAGTCACTGATCAGGAAGAGGGAGAGGAAAGAAAAAGGAAGAAGATAACCTCTAAAAATCAAGAATATTCTACAGTCTTTATAACTTTTTCCACTTTTTTTTGTCTCATTTTCTTATCTTTATTTTTTTTTTCCACCTTGGTCCTTTTATCCTCTGCTCATCTTATTCTTTTCTCTTCATCTTGAACTACATTGCCCATAAGTGTTACATTTCCCATTTTTTCTTTTCTTTTTTCTTTCTCTCTATAAGAATTACACTCCAAAACCTTTAACTCTCTTCTTTTTTTTCCTTTTCTTCTTTTTTTTTTCTTTTTTCTCCCTCTCTCTTAGATTTTTCTTTTCAATTTCACTTTTCCTCTCATTTAATCTTCACTCACAAATTATTTTATTTTAGATTCAAATTTTTTCTTTCAGGCATTTTGTGTGCTTTTTACTTTGCTTTTTAACTCATCAGCATTTCCCCCAATCCCAGTTCTACATTCTATGTAGTTTCTGTCCACTTAATACAATAGTATTTTTTTTCTTTTTCTTGTTTCTTTCTTATCTCTTTCACTATATCTCTCATTCAACCATCATTTACAAGCAAATTATTTTATTCTTGATCCAAATTTCTTTCCATTTTGGCATTTTATGGGTCCCTACCCCGTTTTTTGCCCCTTTGTCACTTTTCCCCAACTAAGGCCCTCCATTATAAGTAGTTTTTGTTCCATTTAGCACAATATAATTCATAGTTTTTCAAGGTATTTTATCAAAGATAAAAAGAAAATAATAATAATTTTTAAATTGTTTATTGTCTATTTTTTTTTACTTTTTATTCTTTATTAATTCTCACTAGTGTTACTAACAAAACCATCCTCAGATGCCATTAAGGAAAAGGAAATCAAATATCATAGATACAAAAGACAGAGATGTAGCACAGATAGATAAGAAAAAATCTATAGAAAAATATTTTAATAGATTGGAAACCTTGGAGTTAAATGACAGAGAATTTAAAATAGAAATTCTAAAAATACTCAGAAATATACAAGAAAACACAGAAAGGAAATTTAGGGAGCTCAAAAAACAACTCAATGAACACAAAGAATGCATTACCAAGAAAATTGAAACTGAAAACAAATCAAACAGATGAAAAACTCAATTCATGAACTGAAAAATGAGGTAACAAGCTTAGCTTATAGAACAGGCCAGATAGAAGAGAGGATAAGTGACATAGAAGACAGGCAACTTGAGGCACAACAGAGAGAAGAGGAGAGAGACTCATGAATTTAAAAAAATGAGAAAACCATACAAGAATTGTCTGACTCCATCAAAAAGAGTAACATAAGAATAATTGGTATATCAGAAGGGGAAGAGAGAGAAAATGGAATGTAGAACATATTCAAACAAATAATAGATGAGAACTTCCCAAGCCTGTGGAAAGAACTAAAGCCTGAATTCAAGAAGCAAACAGAACACTTAGTTACCTTAACCCCAACAAACCTACTCGAAGGCACATCATAATGAAATTGGCACAAACCAACGACAAAGAAAAAATTCTCAAAGTAGCTAGGGAAAAGAAGAATACAACATATAAAGGAAGGCTTATTAGATTATCATCAGATTTCTGAGCAGAAACTCTACAAGCCAGAAGAGAGTGGACCCCAATATTTGCAGCTCTGAAAGAGAGTAACTTCCAGCCAAGAATACTATACCCTTAAAAGCTATCCTTCAAATAAGAAGGAGAAATAAAAACATTTACAGATACAAAAAAGATGAGGGAATTTATCATCAGAAAACCCCCACTCCAGGAAATACTAAAGGCTGTTTTCCAACCAGATACAAAGAACAAAACAAAACTACAAGTAAAAGCTCCAAAAAGAACACAATAAAACCAAATTTAAACTGTTACAACAAAAACAAAAAAGGGGAGAGGATGAAGATTAACAGTAGCGAAGGACAATGGAGTACAGAAGCACTCATAAGATAGTTTATTACAATGAACATGGTAGGTACCCTTTCTATTACTTAGTGGTAACTACCCCTGAAAAAAACCACCACAGAAGCACATGACTTGAAAAAGGAAGTAACAGAAAAAAGAAGTATGGATTACAACCAAACAAAAACAAATGATAGAAAAACAAAAGAGAAGAATCAAACAACATATAAAACTAACAGAAAGCAATATAGAAAATGGCAATTGGAAACCCTCAAGTATCAATAATTACACTAAATGTAAATGGATTGAACTCACCAATCAAAAGACACAGAGTAGCAGAATGGATTAAAAAAGAAAATCCACCTGTATGCTGCCTAAAAGAAACATATCTAAGCAAAAAGGATAAAAACAAAATCAAGGTGAAAGGTTGGAAAACCATACTCCAAGCAAATAACATCCAAAAAAAGCAGGTGTAGCAATATTCATATCTAACAATGCTGACTTCAAGACAGCAAAGGTAATTAGAGACAAAAATGGTCATTTTATAATGATTAAGGGAACACTGAATCAAGAAGACATAACACTTCTTAATATATATGCACCAAACCAAGGAGCACCAAAATATATAAGACAGCTACTGTCTGACCAAAAAACAAAAACTGACAATAATACAATCATACTTGGAGACCTCAATACATCGCTGATGGCTCTAGATCATTCACCCAAACAGAAAACAAGTAAAAAAAATACTGGCTTTAAATGAAACACTAGAGCAATTGGATATGATAGACATTTACAGGACATTTCATTCCAAAGTGACAGCGTACACATTTTTCTCTAGTGTACATGGAATATTCTCAAGAATTGACCATATGTTGGGCCAGAAAAATAACATCAGCAAATTCAGAGAAAATGAAATTGTACCAAGCATATATTCTGATCATAAAGCCTTGAAACTAGCATTCGACTGCAAAAAAGAGGGAAAAAAAACCTCAAAAATGTGGAAACAAAACAACATACTTTTAAAATATGAGTGGGTCAAAGAAGAAATAAGTGCAGAGATCAAAAGATACATACAGACAAATGAAAATAACAATACGACATATCAGAATCTCTGAGATGCAGCAAAAGCAGTAATAAGAGGGAAGTTCATATCATTTCAGGCCTATACAAACAAACAGGAGAGAAAACCCAAGTAAACCACTTAACTTCACATCTTAAGGAACTAGAAAAAGAAGAACAAAGACAACCCAAAACCAGCCGAAGAAAGGAAATAATAAAAATCAGAGCAAAAATAAATAAAATAGAAAACAGAAAAACTACAGAAAAAAATTAATAAAACAAGGAGGTGGTTCTTTGAAAAGATCAACAAAATTGACAAATCTTGGAATGACTCACTAAGAAAAAAAGAAAAAAGACTCATATAAACAAAATCGAAAATGAAAGAGGAGAAATCACCACAGATATCATAGATATACAAAGAATTATTGTAGAATACTATGAAAAACTATGTGCCACCAAATTCAACAATCTAGAAGAAATGGATAAATTCTTAGAACAATACAATCTTCCTAGACTGAGTCATGAAGAAGCAGAAAGCCTAAAGAGACCAATAAGCAGAGAGGAAATAGAAAAAAAATATTAAAAACATCCCCCAAAATAAAAGTACAGGTCCAGAAGGCTATACTAGTGAATTCTATCAAACATTCAAAGAAGACTTGGTTCCTATTCTACTCAAAGTCTTCCAAAAACTGAAGAAGAAGCAATACTTCCAAACACATTTTATGAGGCCAACATAAACCTCATACCGAAACCTGGCAAGGACAGCACAGAAAAAGAAAGCTACAGACCAATATCTCTAATGAATACAGATGCTAAAATACTAAACAAAATACTAGCAAATCGAATACAACAACATATTAAAAAAAAATACATCACGATCAAGTGGGATTCATCCCAGAATCTCAAGGATGGTTCAACATACATAAAACGGTTAATGTTAATACACCGTATTAACAAAACAAAGAATAAAAACCACATGATCTTATCAAAAGATGCAGAAAAGGCATTCGATAAAATACAGCACAATTTTTTGTTTAAAACACTCAACAAAATAGGTATAGAAGGAAAATATTTCAACATGATAAAGGCCATTTATGATAAACTATCAACTAACATAATATTACATGACATAAAACTGAGGACTTTCCCTCTTAAATCAGGAACAAGACAGGGTTGTCCACTCTGCACTCTTATTCAACGTGGTGCTAGAAGTTCTAGCCAGAGCAATCAGACAAGATAAATAAATAAAAGGCTTGTATATCGGAAAAGAAAAAGTAAAGGTTTCACTTTTTGCAGATGATATGATCCTATACATCGAAAACCCCACAGACTCCACAAAAAGATTACTAGAAACAATAAACCAATACAGTAAGGTCGCAGGATACAAAATTAATATAGAAAAGTCCATAGCCTTTCTATATGCCAACAATGAAACATTAGAAAACAATCTCAAAATAATAATCCCTCAAGGTTGCAACAAAAAAGATAAAATACCTATGAATAAACAAAACAAAGAATGTAAAGGACCTATATAATAAAAACTACAAAGCATTGTTAAGGGAAATCAAAAAAGATACAATGAAATGGAAAAATACTCCTTGTTCTTGAACAGGAAGAATAAATATCAAAATGACCATATTACCCAAAGCAATATAAAATTTAATGCAATTCTCATCAAAATTCCAATGGTATTTTTTTAAAAAATGAAAAAAAACACATCAGATTTATATGGAACTATAAAAAACCCTGAATAACCAAAGAAAAAGAACAAAGCTGGGTGCATTACGTTACCTGACTTCAAATTATATTATAGAACCAACCATCAAAACAGCAAGGTATTGGCATAAAAACAGATACTCAGACCAATGGAACAGAATAGAAAGCCCAGAAATAAAACCACATATATCTGGTCAAATAATTTTTGATAAAGGCGCCAACAACACACAATGGAGAAAAGAAAGCCTCTTCAACAAATGGTGCTGGGAAAACTGGAAGGCCACATGGAAAAGAATGAAACTCAACTACAATTTGTCCCCTTGTACTAAAATTAATTCAAAATGGATCAAAGACCTAAATAGAAGACCTGAAACAATTAAGTTCATAGAAGAAAACATAGGTACTAAATTCATAGACCTTGGTGTTAATAATCATTTTATGAATTTGAATTTCAAAGGTAACGGAAGTGAAGGCAAAGATAAATGAATGGAACTACATCAGACTAAAAAGTTTTTGCTCAGCAAGAGAAACTGACAACAAAATAAACAGACAGCCAATTAAATGGGAAATGATATTTTCAAACAACAGCTCAGATAAGGGCCTAATATCCAAAATATACAAAGAACTCATAAAACTCAACAACAAACAAACAAACAATCCAATAAAAAAAATGGGAAGAGGCCCTGGCCGGTTGGCTCAGTGGTAGAGTGTTGGCCTGGCATGCAGGAGTCCCAGGTTCGATTCCCAGCCAGGGCACACAGGAGATGCACCCATCTGCTTCTCCACCCCTCCCCCTCTCCTTCCTCTCTGTCTCTCTCTTCCTCTCTCGCAGTCAAGGCTCCATTGGAGCAAAGTTATCCCGGGCATTGAGGATGGCTCCATGGCCTCTGCCTCAGGCGCTAGAATGGCCCTGGTTGCAACAGAGCAACACCCCAGATGGGCAGAGCATCACCCCCTGGTGGGCATTCCTGGTGGATCCCGGTCAGGGGCAGGCGGGAGTCTGTCTGACTGCCTCCCCATTTCTAACTTCAGAAAAAAAAAAAGGGAAGAGGACATGAACAGACACTTCTCCCAGGAAGAAATACAAATGGCCAACAGATATATTGAAAGATGCTCATCTTTATTAGTTATTATAGAAATATAAATCAAAACTACAATGAGATACTACCTCAGACGTGTTAGATTAGCTATTATCATTAAGACAGGTAATAACAAGTGTTGGAGAGGCTGTGTAGAAAAAGGAACCCTCATCCACTGTTGGTGGGAGTGTAAAGTAATACAACCATTATGGAAGAAAGTATGGTTGTTCCTCCAAAAACTAAAAATAGAACTACCATATGACCCAGCAATCCCTCTACTTTGTATATACCCCCAAAACTCAAAAACATTGGTACGTAAAGACACATGCAGCCCCATGTTCATTGCAGCATTGTTCACAGTGGCCAAGACGTGGAAACAACCAAAAAGCCTTTCAATAGAGGATTGGATAAAGAAGATGTGGTACATATACACTATGGAATACTACTAAGCCATAAGAAATGATGACATCAGATCATTTACAACAACATGGATGGACCTTGATAACATTATACTGAATGAAATATGTAAATTAGAAAAAACTAAAAACTGCATGATTCCATACATAGGTGGGACATAAAAACCAGACTAAGAGACATGGACAAGAGTATGGTGGTTAAGGGGGGAGGAGGGTGGGGAGGGAGGGAGAAGGGGGAGGGGAGGGGCACAAAGATAACAAGATAGAAGGTGATGGAGGATAATTTGACTTTGGGTGATGGGTATGCAACATAATTGAATAATAAGATAACCTGGACATGTTTACTTTGAACATATGTACCCTAATTTATTAATGTCACCCCATTAAAATTAATTAAAAAGATAAAAAAGAATTTCAAAAGGCATGATTATTGGAAAGCATAAAAAATGTTACAGAATACACGTTTGTCACGCAAGGGGAATGGTCTCACGATCCCTTTGTCTAGAGGAGTACTCACTCTCAGGACTCCAGAAGGGGAGGAAGAGTTAGCATCAGTGTAGGATATGTAAACATTGTCTCCTAAAGGATCTTATTGAAGGAGATCCTTCAATAAGAGAAGAGGAAGTTCTTTGTTGTCTAGCAAGTAGTGGCCTCAGTCCTTCCAGAGAACTCTAGTTAAACTATTATTAGTTACTAACTTTTTCCCTTTTAATCTCTTTCTCTGAGTTTTTCTTTTCTTTTCAGAAAGGACGAGTAAGGGGGCCTGACTCTTCCTTCTAAAATACTAATGTTAATTTTTGCAATTCTTCAGCACCTTATCACAGAAATACCTCCTCTCCAGCAAACAATTGCCCCTTTCCGTGGCTGGCAGGCATTTTGCAATTTGCAATCTGCCACCCTGAGGGCAATCACCCACAGCCTTCCACAGACTATATACACATGGCGCTGCTCTGCGCCAATGCAAAATACAAGCGAGCAAACCTAAATGCACTTGTTTCACACTTGAAACACATTGGTTAGCTCAACACTATATGATTTTACTTATATGTAGAATCTAAAAAAGCAAATCAAACAAACAAACAAACCAAAACAGACTCATAGATATGGAAAACACACTGATGGTTACTAGATGGCAGGTGGATGGGGAGATGGGTTAAAAAGGTGAAGGGGAATACGAGGTACAAAATCCTAGTTATAAAGCAAATAAGTCACAGAGATATAAAATATGGCACAGGGAATATAGTCAATAATACTGTAATAACTTTGTATGAAGACAGATGGTTGCTAGATTTACTGTGGTGATTATATCATAAGGTATAGAAATATCAAATCTCTATGTTGCACACTTGAAACTAATATAATATTGTACATCAGCTACAATTTAAAAAATCATATACAGAAAACAAGGAAATACAATTTAAAGTAGGAAACCACTCTGGACAAAGGACAACAGCCATATGACTGGGCAGTCCTGAGTGTTCAGTTCGCTGAAATCTTCAGGAGACCTCAGCCACAGCCCCCATATATATTACATGCAAGACCCCTTGCAAAAAGCATTCAGCTAAGCCCAGTCAACCCACAGAATCATGAAAGATAGTAATCAAGAGTGTTTTTGTTGTAAAGTACACAATTCCACGGGTTTTCATAGAGGCACGTAGTCCAAATAAGTTTTTGAAAAGTTTCGTTAAAGGAGGAAATTTATTAAATATGCTGGCCGCATATAGCTTACATGGGGTCAGTCTGAAATCGTGTGTCTCATTAATATTCTAGGGGTTGGTTATATACCATTAATTATACATGGGCGGGAAAACAACCTGACATCATGGTGTAAACCTATACCTTTTGTTTTCTCCTATATGGGTGTGGGGAAAGGATGAAGGGAGGGGGATGGGACATAATTCATTAGCAAGCGTATAACATTTGTCTATAAGATTCATAAAAAAAAAGGCTTCTATTTTAAAACTTACAAGGCCACATAATGGCAAAAATGTCACTTTACATACCAAAAGACATTCCTATAATTTTCTAGCATTCATTTGCTATTTCTTTGTCCAGAGACACATACATCAAAACATGCTTTCAGGAGGGGAGAGGTAGTTTCCATGGGGACAAATGCCTGTGAATGGTCATTAGTATAAGAAAAGGTTTAACATAAGCTTTTCTCTCCCTACACCTGGCTAGCTATTCACCCATTTCCCCATAGGTATGGGGGAAGGTCAGAGAATCCAAGTCTCCTTTCTCTTTCTGCATCCACAGCACAATGTCGTTGGCCATCTTGATTTTATGCTAATCATACAAGTACAGAGATCTTTTACAAAATCTCTCTGTATGCCTAGCCCAAACTAAAAAAATGTTCTTTAAGCTTCTTAAAATATTAATATTAATTCTGTAGCCTTTGGTACCTTACAACATTTTAAGTCACTAAGTTTTAGGGTAGACAGATTCCAGCAATAGATATCTGAAACAGAATCTGTGTATGTCTATGGATTTATGTGTATCTACACACATACACATGGGGGGGGAGCAAATGTGGAAAATATTAACAATTGTCACTCTAGATGAAGCATTTACAAGTGTTCTTCATGATATTCTCTTAACATTTCTGTAAATTTGAAAATTTATAATTAAAAATGTAAGGATGAAAAAACCCAAAACCATCTTATTTGCAACATAGATGTGAATTACAATTGTATTAGGTAAGTCAAAGAAAGAACTAAGTTTTTTTGTTAGGTTGATGATTATATGAGAAGAAACATACCTCCATTGTGGGTGAAGTCAGCATCATTAGAGACCTAACTTCTCTGCCTAAACTGTAAGAAGGGAGAAAGAAGCTCTGTAAATAGCAGAAATGTGAAAACACTGCCAGAAATGAAAATACTTTCACATTAGGCTTCTTCCAATGAGCTGGGAATTATTGTTGTTTCCTCCCAGCAGATCTTTGAGAGGAAAAAAGAAAAAAAAGGTGTTAGTGCATTTTGATAATTGCAAAATAAAAATGCTCTAGCTTTCCAAAAAATAAATAAAATAAAGATACTTGATTGGCTCATGTAACTGAGAATTCCAGAGGCAGAATGAGGCTTTCTATAAAGCTGCCAGTGATCTCTCAAATATAATAACATGAACCACGTTTCTTTGTCTCTTCCTCTGCCTTTCTTGGGGCTAGCTTTATTCAAAGCTGGGTTTCAATATGGCAGCCAATAGATCCCAAAGCTACCTGCATTCTCATTCCTTTAGGAAAGAGCAAGTATCTTTTAAAATCTGAGGTTCACTAAGACCAAATACTCACTATGCTCACTAGACCCAGGCCACTTTTCTGTCCAGAAGGTGGAAGACAATGATCAGCCCTACCTTGGTTGTATAGTTTGTTCCACAAGTCAGGAGGAGTAATATTAGAGTTTCTGATACCACCTTAAGGAAACAGATCTGCTGTGAATTTAAAAAGAGAAAATAAGCCCTGGCTGGTTGGCTCAGTGTTGGAGTGTTGGCCTGGTGTGTGTATGTCCTGGGTTTGATTTCCGGTCAGGGCACACAGGAGATACCACCATTTGCTTATCCCTTCTCCCTCCCCCTTCTTTCTCTCTCTCTTTTTTCCTCCTGCAGCCATGGTTCTATTGATTTGAATGTGCATCCCTGGGTACTGAGGATGGCTCTTTGGAGCCCCTACCTCAGGTGCTGAAAATAGCTCTGTTGTAAGCATGACCCCTGATGGGCAGAGCACTGGCCCCAAACAGGGGTTACCATGATGGATCTTGGTCCGGGCACATGTGGGAGTCTGTTTCTGTATCTCCATTCCCCCACTTTAGTAAAAAAAGAGAGAAATAAAATAGATGCTCTGTGGACAACTAAACAAAAATCTCTGCTGCATTATTTTCTCTTCAGTTCTCGTCTATTTCTATTTCTTCATTTTTCTCTTACATTGCAAAGTGACTGCTGGCTACCACTTCTGAGTTTAGAATACCTCCTTTTAAGAAAATAGTCAGACTTAGATTGGAAACTTCTTGTCCCAAAGCAAATTTATAGTAAGGGGAACTGCCTGGCTTACTAGAATCATGTGACCAAATAAATGTGTCCATGACCTTGAGTCAATTCCTATAAATAGAAGGTATCTGGCACACCCATTGGCTTGTGGTCTCAGTATTGTGGAAGTACTGGAGTGACAGTTGAGACTAGGCAATGAAAGGCATTGTAGCTTTAGCTTTGCTTTCTGGTATTGCTCACTGTATGGGAAGCTAGGCACTGTTTTATAAAACCACTCCAACAATCCTTAAGAGAGGCCTTCCTCCCATAGCTGTCTCATCTTGCTAACTATAAGGTTTAGCAACATTTGGAACTGAGCCTTGAGCCCTACTTAAGCCTTCAGATGACTAGCACCTCAACCAACATCTTGACCAATATCATAAAAGACTTTGAGCAGAACTGCCCAGCCTTGACTCTTCTAAATTTTGGACCCTCAGAAATTGAGAGAGATAATAAAATTTTATTGTTATATTAAGCCACTGAATTTCAAGGTAATTTGTTTTGCAAATATAGATGGCTAATACAGATTTATTTTCTCTATTTTGTAAAAGAAAAGTCATTTTATTGCTAGTTGTGTGTTGTGTGTGTGTGTGTGTGTGTGTGTGAATTTTGTCCTGGATCAAGTGAATTAGGATGTGTTCTTTTAAAATCAAAGGAAGCTACTCTTAATTTTTCTGATTGATGAGTAATTATCAATGCATCTTCTATTTTTAATAATAATTAGCTAATATGTGAGTATGTATCTATATCTATCTATCTATTTTTCAATTATTTCCCAAAACAGTATGAAATAGGATATTAATGAGGAAACTGGAGTGTAAAGAGATTAGGCAACCTTGGCCTGACCTGTGGTGGATCAGTGGATAAAGCGTCAACCTGGAAATGCTGAGGTCGCCGGTTCGAAACCCTGGGCTTGCCTGGTCAAGGCACATATGGGAGTTGATGCTTCCAGCTCCTCCCCCCTTCTCTCTCTCTGTCTCTCTCCTCTCTCTCTCTCTCTCTCTCTCTCTCTCTCTCTCTCTGTCTCTCTCTCTCTCTGTCTCTCCCTTTCCTCTCTAAAATGAATAAATTTTTAAAAAATTAAAAAAAAATTAAATTAAAAAAAATAAAAAATAAAAAAAAGAGATTAGGCAACCTATCCAAGTTTATCCAGCTAGTAAGCAGCAGTCCAAGGCCACACTATTTTACCTCAGTGCTCATGCTTTAACCATTACATGTTATGAGAACCTTCTACTCCAAATATCAACCCTCATCACTTATGATTTACTATGAAATTTGGAATTGTGGTATTTTATTTTGGATTTTATATTATATTCACAGAAATGGTTGCTTTCTATATTATGTATGCTATCTTTTGGCATTTTGGTCTCAGAATGATGATAGCTTCATAAAGAAAATTGAAATGTTATTGCTCTTTGTCTACATTTTGTACTTTTTAATAGTGTGAAGGTCATATAGTCCTATAAATTATGAAATAATATATTTCAAAAGTGTGGAATTAAGCTATTTGGCTTCAGAATTATTTTGAGAATATTTTTGATTCAATATGTTTTAATTTTTTTAGATCATCACAAATTTATAGAAAAATAATATTTTTCAATAAATAATTTGAAAATTAGTTTGCCAAACTAATATCAACTTCAAAAAACTTATTTTTTAATTCCTATAAAGAAGGACTTTCCCTCTAGCTAACAATACAACTATCAAAATCAATATATTAACATTGATAATTTTTTTATCTAATCTTCAGATCCCATTCAAGTTTCACTACTTGTTCTAAAAATATCTTTCCTGCAAAAGGAGTCAATTACTGGAGGTACTTAACTATCCTGTTTCTTTTGTCTTCTTAAGTTTGGAAGAGTTCCTCAGTCTTTGCTCATTTTTGATGGCTTTGGCATTGCTATAGTTTGTAATTATTTTGTAGAATGCCTCTCAATTTAGATTTCTCTCATGCTTCCTCATGATTAGATTTAGAATATGTATCCTTAGCAGGAATGTGACAGAACTGGCTGCATCCTTCTCTTTTAGATGACATATGATTTCAATTTTTCCCATCAATATTGGTGGTTCACTTTGATCACATAATTAAGATGATGTCTACTGGGATGGTCCAAAGTAAGCTATTCTGTTATTTTGAAATTAGTAGGTATTTTATGTGGAGGTAGTCTAAACCTATGTAAATATATTCTTTCTCGTTGTATTTTGTAATTTATTCATTTATTTTGGTATGGATTCATGGTTTCTCATTTTACTCAATGGGTTATAATCCATTGCAATCATTATTGGATTGTTCATGTTTTTTCTGATGTGATCAGTGAGAGCTCTTTTAAGGTGGCTCTTGTGCTTTTTCATATGACTCTACCATTTTTGCACATATTCATCTTGAAATTTCCCTGCTCCAGGCATTGATAGTATCATTTCTTTCAGGAGCACTGGTTATGAGAAGCCAAGATCTGAGCTTATGTTTGATTGTCAATGATTCCAGAGAGTGAACAGAGCCAGAAAGGACATGTGTGTGCGTGCATGCACATGTGCAAACACACATGCATGTATAATGTTGTCTGTACTTACTGCTTTATCAGTCTATACATTGAAAACTATTGTTTCACATTGACACATCCACTGCCAATTTAACTCCACAGGGTTCATTTTTGTTTTCTCTCTTTTCATATTTCTAACTTCTTCTATGACACTGAGGAATCTGCCTCCCACAATGCTGAATACATTTACATACTTGATCAGTGTCCTGTTGATGATCCATCTCAAGCTTTTCCATCCCCCTCCTTCACATAGATGTGTATCTCTTCCTTCTTGGATGTAACTCTTCACAGTGGCCTCCCTATTTCCCCACAATAAATACTTGTTTCAACTTGCTGTTTGAGCCCAGTGTGTACAGGTGTACCTTGAAAATATTGTGGATTCAGTTCTATATCACCACAATAAAGTGAATATCGCAATAAAGTGAGTCTCACAAATTTTTTGGTACATATAGTTATATTTATACTATACCTTAGTCTATTAAGTGTACAATAACGTGTCTAAAAATGTACATACCATTTTTTCAGAACAGTTTATTGATAAAAATACTATCATCTGAGCCTTCAGTAAACGATCATCTTTTTGCTGGTTCAGGGTCTTGCCTCAGCTGCTGACTGGTTAGGCCAGGGGTCCCCAAACTTTTTACACAAGGGGCTAGTTCACTGTCCATCAGACCGTTGGAGGGCCAGACTATAAAAAAAACTATGAACAAATCCCTATGCACACTGCACATATCTTACTTTAAAGTAAAAAAACAAAACGGGAACAAATACAATATTTAAAATAAAGAACAAGTAAATTTAAATCAACAAACTGACCAGTATTTTAATGGGAACTATGGGCCTGCTTTTGGCTAATGAGATGGTCAATGTGCTCCTCTCACTGACCACCAATGAAAGAGGTGCCCCTTCCGGAAGTGCAGAGGGGGCCGGATAAATAGCCTCAGGGAGCCGCATGTGGCCTGTGGGCTGTAGTTTGGGGACCCCTGGGTTAGGGTATGGTTGCTGAAGGTTGGGGTGACTGCGGCAATTTCTTAAAATAAGACAACAACAAAGTTTCTGCATTGATTGACTCTTCCTTTTACATATGATTTCTCTGCAGCATGCAATGCTGTTTGATGACTATTTACTAAAAGAATTTTCAAAATCAGTCAGTCCTCTCAAACCCTGCTTTATCAACTGAGTATGCTATTATCTAAATCCTTTCTTAACATTTCAACAATCTTCATAGCATATTCACCAGGAGTAGATGTCTGACTCTTCCTTTCACTCGAACATTTATAGGTCGTTGTATGGTTAGTAACTAGCCTAATTTCAATATTATTATGCCTCAGGGAATAAGGAGGCCCCAGGACAGGAAAAGAGACATGGAATAACTGGTCTGCGGGGCAGTCAGAACACATATTTATTAATTAAATTTGCCACCTTATATGAGCACAGTTTATGGCATCCCAAAACAATTATAATAGTAACATCAAAGATCACTGATCACAGAGTGCCAAAACAAAGACAATAATGAAAAAGTGTGAAATATTGCAAGAATTATCAGAATGTGACACAGATACAAAGTAAAAAAATACAGTTTGAATAAAATGGTTCTGACAGACATGTTCAATGCCAGGTTGCTACAAATGTTCTATTTGTAGAAAATGCTGTGTCTGCAAAGTTCATTAAAGCAAAGCACAAGGCTATGAGGTATGTCTATACACACCCTGCTCACTCAGCTTGGGCTGTGACACCCTACCCGATATTGGTATACCCTCCTGTGGGGATGCTCTTCTGTTTGGCTCGAGTTCTGACTCTCCATTCCAGGCCACAGTCCTAAAAAGTGACAGGAAAAATGACTTCTCCCTGCTTTGGTTTGACCTCCCACCCTGGGCCACCTCTACAACTACTTATGTTGATATCCAACTTTGAACTGCTTTCCCTCTCACCTCATTGCATGCACCTGCTTTTCCCTTCCTCACCTAATGGTTTTGGGATCAAATTATTTGGGAAGGAAAGAAAATGGAAAAGAAAGTAAAGAAAAGGGGTGGATATTTAAAAAAACTTTTTTGTTTCATCTACTTTTTTTTTTAAGCTCTAATTTTTTAGCTTACTTAGATGTAAATTTTTCAGAGAGACTTAGTCATTTTGAAAAATTCAAAGCATGCAATAAAAACAGCAAACTTTTAAGTCATACCAGTTAAGAATTTTGGAAGACAACTCTTCAATGATTTTTCACAGTTCTGCACATTGTGTGAAAGAGGCATTAACAGGCAATTCTCTATGAAATTTCTATATGTGTTGTAATATTTTTCTTCCCGGACTATCTTTTTAAGGATGTTTACATAGTAAACAGCCCTGAAATACTATATTCTGTCTCTTTTCAAAGCGCAGTACAGATTTTTATGCTGCTCAGTATATATAATACAGGTATCCCTTTAAACATATTTGCCTCCAGCTTATTATAAAAGGTTGCATTTTTTCTCTTCTTACACAACTCACTGCATGGTGGGATCTTGCCCTAATACCTGTGGGAGTTAGAGCTTGGGGAATTGGCATAAGAAAATGATAATACTGTAGTTTCTGATGTGATTGTGAGTTAGGAACTTCTAAACTTATAAGGAGGGCAACATATAAGATACTTTATAATTATTACAAGAATGCATTCGGCTGCAAATAACAAAATCCAGATATCACTCACTAAAACAGAGATTTGTTTTCTAATATAAATAATCAACCTTGAGATAAGAGATCCAATAATTATACAATTGCTAAAACATGTCACCAAGTACCTGGACTCATTCTATTTTTCTGTTCTGCCATCTTTATCAAGCATACTTTATTCTCATGATTCAGGCATTGTGTCTATTTACCAAACTTGAAAATGAGATAATAGAATAAAGCAATGGATAGATAGGACTGTTAACAACACCCGAAAAAAATTTTTTTCTGAGGGATCTGACCTAGGCAATAGACTTCCACTTACCACCTGTCCAGATCTGTGTCACATTGACTTCCCAAGGACCTAAGGGCAGAAGACCAAGGATATATAACTTAGGTCAGCCAATACATCATTTTTGCTATAAGTATCATCTTATGATAGTCTTCTTTGAATATGTTACAAAGTTATTTTATTTCTTATTTTGTGAATTTGCTTTATCTGATTTATCTTGAATAAATTTTCCAACTATCTACCTGTTGTAATTAACATTTTTTGTTTGAAAAATATCAGTACAAGAGACTTCTGCATTTGACTAGAAAGAAGAGGAATTAAATTTACTCTCTCACCTGAAACAATTAAAAATCAACACAAAGCCTGACCTGTGGTAGTACAGTGGAAGAAATGTTGACCTGGAATGCTGAGGTCGCATTTTGAAACCTTGGGCTTTCCCAGAAAAGGCACAAACTAGAAGCAACTACTGCAAGTTGATGCTTCCTGCTCTTCCACTCACCCCAAAATTTAAAAAAGAAAGAAAGAAAAGGAAAATCAACATAAAACATATTAAACATAATTTTCAGACTTTTGGCATCAGGTGGCAGCTACCAAATTGATATGGCTCACTTCCATAGGTTGGGCCAGAAAGGAGTCAATGAGCCAAATGGATGCAGACAGTTTGGTGCTCACAGTAATAGTAACAGCTTGGAGCTGAATTGCCCAACCTTGGTTCACACAAGGGAACATTATGTGGGCCCAGTGTTACCTGTCCACACAATAGGGATACACTGAGCTTAGAGGACACTCACCCCCAATCTTTCTGGGTGACTGCTAGCAAGCCTGGTCAAACCGTGCCATAGAAGAAGACAGATTTACTTTCCAGGAGGGGTAACCAAGACAGAGACACCTACCTTGAGGAATCTTCTGCCTAATGTTGACTAAAATTGGTGAAGTGATGATTCTCATAGAGCTTTTTTTTTTTTTTTTTTTTTTAATAAATTTTTATTAATGGTAATGGGATGACATTAATAAATCAGGGTACATATATTCAAAGAAAACATGTCTAGGTTATTTTGTCATCAAATTATGTTGCAAACCCCTCGCCCAAAGTCAGATTGTCCTCCGTCACCCTCTATCTAGTTCTCTGTGCCCCTCCCCCTCCCCCTAACTCTCTCCCTTCCTCCCTCCCATGTCCTCCCTCCCCCCCCCACCCTTGGTAACCACCACACTCTTGTCCATGTCTCTTAGTCTCATTTTTATGTTCCACCAATGTATGGAATCATGTAGTTCTTGTTTTTTTCTGATTTACTTATTTCACTCCTTATAATGTTATCAAGATCCCACCATTTTGCTGTAAATGATCTGATGTCATCATTTCTTATGGATGAGTAGTATTCCATAGTGTATATGTGCCACATCTTCTTTATCCAGTCTTCTATTGAAGGGCTTTTTGGTTGTTTCCATGTCTTGGCCACTGTGAACAGTGCTGCAATGAACGTGGGGCTACATGTGTCTTCACGTATCAATGTTTCTGAGATTTTGGGGTATATACCCAGTAGAGGGATTGCTGGGTCATAAGGTAGTTCTATTTGCAGTTTTTTGAGGAACCACCATACTTTCCTCCATAATGGTTGTACTACTTTACAGTCCCACCAACAGTGAATGAGGGTTCCTTTTTCTCCACAGCCTCTCCAACATTTGCTATTTCCCGTCTTGTTGATAATAGCTAATCTAACAGGAGTGAGGTGGTATCTCATTGTAGTTTTGATTTGCATTTCTCTAATAACTAATGAAGCTGAGCATCTTTTCATATATCTGTTGGCCATTTGTATCTCTTCCTGGGAGAAGTGTCTGTTCATGTCCTCTTCCCATTTTTTTATTGGATTGTTTGTTTGTTTGTTGTTGAGTTTTATGAGTTCTTTGTAAATTTTGGATATTAGGCCCTTATCTGAGCTGTCGTTTGAAAATATCAGTTCCCATATAGTTGGCTGTCTGTTTATTTTGATATCAGTTTCTCTTGCTGAGCAAAAACTTTTAATTCTGATGTAGTCCCATTCATTTATCTTTGCCTTCACTTCTCTTGCCATTGGAGTCAAGTTCATAAAATGTTCTTTAAAACCCAGGTCCATGATTTTAGTATCTATATCTTCTTCTATGTACTTTATTGTTTCAGGTCTTCTATTTAGGTCTTTGATCCATTTTGAATTAATTTTAGTACACGGGGACAGGCTGTAGTCGAGTTTCATTCTTTTGCATGTGGCTTTCCAGTTTTTCCAACACCATTTGTTGAAGAGGCTTTCTTTTCTCCATTGTGTGTTGTTGGCCCGTTTATCAAAGATTATTTGACCATATATATGTGGTTTTATTTCTAGGCTTTCTATTCTGTTCCATTGGTCTGAGTGTCTATTTTTCTGCCAATACCATGCTGTTTTGATTATCGTGGCCCTATAATATAGTTTAAAGTCAGGTATTGTAATGCCCCCAGCTTCATTCTTTTTCCTTAGGATTGTTTTGGCTATTCGGGGTTTTTTATAGTTCCATATAAATCTGATGATTTTTTGTTCCATTTCTTTAAAAAATCTCATAGGGATTTTGATGGGAATTGCATTAAATTTGTATATTGCTTTGGGTAATATGGCCATTTTGATTATATTTATTCTTCCTATCCAAGAACAAGGAATATTTTTCCATCTCATTGTATCTTTTTCGATTTCCCTTAACAATGCTTTGTAATTTTCATTATATAGGTCTTTTACGTTCTTTGTTATGTTTATTCCTAGGTATTTTATTTTTGTTGTTGCAATCGTGAAGGGGATTATTTTTTTGAGTTCATTTCTAATATTTCATTGTTGGCATATAGAAAGGCTATGGACTTTTGTATGTTAATTTTGTATCCTGCGACCTTACTGTATTGGTTTATTGTTTCTAATAATCTTTTTGTGGAGTCCTTCGGGTTTTCGATGTATAGGATCATATCATCAGCAAAAAGTGATAGCTTTACTTCTTCTTTTCCGATATGGATGCCTTTTATTTCTTTGTCTTGTCTGATTGCTCTGGCCAGAACTTCTAGCACCACGTTGAATAAGAGTGGAGAGAGTGGACAACCCTGTCTTGTTCCTGATTTAAGGTAGAAAGTCCTCAGTTTTATGCCGTTTAATAGGATGTTGGCTGATGGTTTATCATATATGGCCTTTATCATGTTGAGATATTTTCCTTCTATACCCATTTTGTTGAGAGTCTTAAACATAAAATTGTGTTGTATTTTATCAAAAGCCTTTTCTGCATCTATTGATAAGATCATGTGGTTTTTGTTCTTTGTTTTGTTGATATGGTGTATTACGTTAACCGTTTTGCGTATGTTGAACCATCCTTGAGATTCTGGGATGAATCCCACTTGATCATGATGTATTATTTTTTTAATATGTTGTTGTATTCGGTTTGCCAGTATTTTGTTTAGTATTTTAGCATCTGTATTCATTAGAGATATTGGTCTGTAGTTTTCTTTCTTTGTGCCATCCTTGCCTGGTTTTGGTATGAGGGTTATGTTGGCCTCATAAAATGTGTTTGGAAGTATTGCTTCTTCTTCAATTTTTTGGAAGACTTTGAGTAGATTAGGAACCAAGTCTTCTTTGAATGTTTGATAGAATTCACTAGTATAATCGTCTGGGCCTGGACTTTTATTTTTGGGGAGATTTTTAATAGTTTTTTCTATTTCCTCCCTGCTGATTGGTCTGTTTAGGCTTTCTGCTTCTTCATGACTCAGTCTAGGAAGGTTGTATTGTTCTAGGAATTTATCCATTTCTTCTAGATTGTTGTATTTGGTGGCATATAATTTTTCATAGTATTCTACAATAATTCTTTGTATATCTATGATGTCTGTGGTGATCTCTCCTCTTTCATTTTGGATTTTATTTATTTGAGTCCTGTGTCTTTTTTCCTTGGTGAGTCTTGCCAAGGGTTTGTCAATTTTGTTGATCTTTTCAAAGAACCAGCTCCTTGTTTTATTGATTTTTTCTATAGTTTTTCTGTTCTCTATTTCATTTACTTCTGCTCTGATTTTTATTATCTCCTTTCTTCGGCTGGTTTTGGGTTGTCTTTGTTCTTCTTTTTCTAGTTCCTTAAGGTGTGAAGTTAAGTGGTTTACTTCGGCTCTCTCTTGTTTGTTCATATAGGCCTGAAGTGATATGAACTTTCCTCTTATTACTGCTTTTGCTGCATCCCAGAGATTCTGATATGTCGTATTTTCATTTTCATTTGTCTGTATATATCTTTTGATTTCTGCGCTTATTTCTTCTTTGACCCATTCATTTTTTAGAAGTATGTTGTTTAGTTTCCACATTTTTGTGGGTTTTCCCCCCTCTTTTTTGCAGTTGAATTCTAGTTTCAAGGCTTTATGATCAGAAAATATGCTTGGTACAATTTCAATTTTTCTAAATTTGCTGATATTGTCTTTGTGGCCCAACATATGGTCAATTCTTGAGAATGTTCCATGTACACTAGAGAAAAATGTATACTCTGTCGCTTTGGGATGAAGTGTCCTGTAGATGTCTATCATATCCAGGTGTTCTAGTATTTCGTTTAAGGCCACTATATCTTTATTGATTCTCTGTTTGGATGACCGATCTAGAGCCGTCAGCGGTGTATTGAGGTCTCCAAGTATGATTGTATTTTTGTTAGTTTTTGTTTTAAGGTCAATAAGTAGCTGTCTTATATATTTTGGTGCTCCTTGGTTTGGTGCATATATATTAAGGATTGTTATGTCTTCTTGATTCAACTTCCCCTTAATCATTATGAAATGACCATTTTTGTCTCTGAGTACTTTTTCTGTCTTGTAGTCAGCATTATTAGATATGAGTATTGCTACGCCTGCTTTTTTTTGGGTGTTGTTTGCTTGGAGTATTGTTTTCCAGCCTTTCACTTTGAATTTGTTTTTATCCTTGTTGCTTAGATGTGTTTCTTGTAGGCAGCATATAGTTGGATTTTCTTTTTTAATCCATTCTGCTACTCTGTGTCTTTTTATTGGTAAGTTTAATCCATTTACATTTAGTGTAATTATTGACACTTGTGGGTTCCCTACTGCCATTTTATAAATTGCTTTCTGTTAGTTTTGTATCTAGTTTGATTCTTCTCTTTTGTTTTTCTATCATTTGTTTTTGTTTGTTTGTGTTCCATACTTCTTTCCTCTGTTGCTACCTTTTTTAAGTCAAGTGTTTTTGTGGTGGTTTTTTTAAGGGTGGTTACCATTAAGTAATGAAAAGGGTACCTACCATATTCATTGTAGTACCCTATCTTATAAGTATTTCTGCACTTCATCATCCTTTGCTACTGTTAATCTCCATCCTCTCCCCCCTTTTTTTCCTTTGTTGTCACAGTTTAAGTTTGGTTTTATTGTGTTCTTGGTGGAGCTGTTACTTGTGGTGTTGTTTTCTTTTGTTCTTTGAATCTGGTTGGAAAACCCCCTTTAGTATTTCCTGGAGTGGGGGCTTTCTGTTGATAAATTCTCTCATCTTTTCTGTATTTGTGAATGTTTTTATATCTCCTTCGTACTTGAAAAATAGCTTTGATGGGTATAGTATTCTTGGCTGAAAGTTCCTCTCTTTCAGGGCTTTAAATATTGGGGTCCACTCTCTTCTAGCTTATAGAGTTTCTACTGAGAAATCTGATGATAATCTAATAGGCCTTCCTTTATATGTTGTACTCTTCTTTTCCCTGGCTGCCTTGAGAATTTTTTCTTTGTCATTGGTTTGTGTCATCTTTATTATGATGTGCCTTGGAGTGGGTTTGTTGGGGTTAAGAAAACTTGGTGTTCTGTTTGCTTCTTGAATTTGAGGCTTTAGTTCCTTCCACAGGCTTGGGAAGTTCTCATCTATTATTTGTTTGAGTATATTTTCCATTCCATTTTCTTTCTCTTCTCCCTCTGATATACCTATTATTCTTATGTTATTCTTTCTGATGGAGTCAGACAATTCCTGTAGGGCTTTCTCGTTTTTTATTATTTTTGAGTCTCTTTCTTCTTCATTCTGTTGTGCCTCAAGTTGTTTGTCTTCTATTTCACTAATCCTATCTTCAATCTGGGCTGTTCTGTTAGCTAAGCTTGTTACCTCGTTTTTCAGCTCGTGAATTGAGTTTTTCATTTCTGTTTGATTTGTTTTTATAGTTTCAATTTCCTTGGTAATATATTCTTTGTGTTCATTGAGTTGTTTTCTGATCTCCCTATATTGCCTTTCTGTGTTTTCTTGTATATCTCTGAGTATTTTTAAGATTTCTATTTTAAATTCTCTGTCATTTAGCTCCAAGGCTTCCAATATGTTAAGTCTTTTCTCCATAGATTTTTCCACATCTATTTGTGTTACCTCTCTTTCTTTTGTATCCATAATATTCGATTTCCTCTTTCTTATCGGCATCTGAGGGTGGTCTTATTGATAGCACTAATTAGAATTAATAAAGAGTAAAAAGTAAAAAAAAAAAAAAAAAAAAGGTAAAACACCCCACAAAAAAAAACAGTAATAGTTTATTATTTCCCCCTTTTTTTTTCTCTTCTCTTTCCCTCCTCTCCCCTCCTCAGGGAAATATCGTGCCTATAATGGAGGGCCTGATTTGGGGTGAAGAGTTCAAGGGGCAAAAAAAAGGGAGTAGGGACCTACTAAATGCAAAAAAAAAAAAAAAAAAAGGAAGAAAATCTTAGACAAGCATAAGATGATTTGCTTGTAAGTGATGGTCAACTAAGAGATATAATGAGAGGGATAAGAGGGAACCAGAAAAAAGGACCAAAAAAGAATAATAAAGAAGAAAAAATAAAAATAATAAGTAAAAATCTGTTGTATTAAGTGGAGCGAAGACTAAATACAATGGAGACCTTGGGTTGGGAGGACCCAAAATGCCACAAAAATAAACAAACAAGAAAAAAAAATAAAAACAAAAGCAAAAAAGAGAAATAAAGCCAAAAAAAAGCCTTGAGTCCCAAATTAACTAATTTGTTCGTGATTGAGGATTATATGGGAGGAAAGTAAAATGAGAAAAGAAAAATCGAATAGAAAGGAAAAAATAAGAAAAAGAGAAAAACGAAGGAAGAAATAAAATAGGAAGAGAAAAAAACAAAATAAAGCAAGACAAAAAAAAAAACAAAAGAGGAGAGAGTGAGAGTTAAGTGTTTTGGAGTATAACCTTAAAGGAGGGTGAGGATGAAGAAGAAAAATAAAATGCAACACTCATGGGTAGTGTAGTTCAAGAAAGGGGAAGCATAAGATGGGCAGAGAATAGAAGGACCGAGGTGGAGGAAATAAAGGCAAAAAGATAGAAGAAACAAACAACAACAACGAAAAAAAAAATTAGTGGATCAAGTTGTAAAGTCTGTGGGTTTTTCTTGATTTTGAGAGGTTAACTTCTTCCTTTTTCTTTTCTCTCCCTCTTCTTGGTCGGTGACTCTGTACCCCAGGCTCTGCCCCTGTGTCACTCTTAGGTAGGGATTTGCAGTTGATGGGATTCTATGGCAATGTCATATAATTGGCTTTAGTCTTGCTGGAAGTAAAGGCTTGTTGGCGTTTGCAGGGTCCAACGATGAGAGAGTTTGCTTTCCTGGATTCTCTCTCCTAGTCCCCCCTTTCTGAATTAGCAGTCTGGTGATCCAGCTATAAGGCTGCAACTGCTTCTGCCTGGGGAGTAAGAGGCTCAAAGAGCTGGGAAATCCCCACTCTATCCCCACTCAGTGCAAGGCTTTGGGAAAGGCTCTGAGAGTCAGGGCCTCCAGGTAATCAGGCGGGGGTGGGAGTCAATTGTTGTCAAGGTGACTGTTCAGCGCCTATCATTTAGTTGGACCTCTCAACCCAGGCTTTCCACGCTTTGTAGCCTGTTTTTGCAGGGAAGAAGAGGCACTAGTCTCTGCTTACGACTAGTGTAGTATAGACCTTATTATCTGCCAAGTCCTTCTTGTTAGCGTTTATCCCTGAATATGGAGGCTCTATCAATCAGAAGTTGCCCCCGCCCCTTTAGCGAGAGGCACTAAAAAATATCACGCCTCTTGTCTTGGATCGCTGAACTGAGAGAGATCTTATCAATTAGAACCGAGGGTGCGCAGATTTCATGGGTTAAGCTAATTTCAGTGATTGGGTCGCAGCTGTGCTTCCGAAGGTATTTTAGGCTGCCTGCGCGCGCCCCTCCCCCAACGCTTGATTGTTAGCTTGAATGGCTGGGTGAGGTGCCCCGCCCACGGAGAGAATCTCCCAAGCCTCTCCCGCTCGCGCCGCCGCTGGCAGCTGGACCGCACCAGGCGCAGGATAATGGAGCCCCCTGGATGTGCGGGCCAGCAGGGCGCCCTGGGTGCGTGGAATGCCCAAGGCACGCGCGCGAATGGGGCACTCCGGGCACCGGTGGCCGGCGACCCCCACTCGCTGTGTGCGGGCCGCTGGGAACGTCAGCGGTGCTCAACCGGACCGGGCGCGCGCGGCTGCTCGCGGTGGCTCACGGCGGTGGCTCGTCGCGGCCGCTCGTGGCGGCCGCTCGCGGCAGCGGCTCGCGGGGGCTCGCGGCGGCTCGCGGTGGCGGCTCGCAGCGGCAGCTCGCAGCGGCTCGCGGTTCCCAAGTATATGGGCTGACTCACCACAGGCGCACTTCCTTGAGGTTTGAAAGAACGTCCCTGTGGTAGATTCCTTCACACCCTCGTCTCTCAGATTCAAGTGATAACAGTCCTTTCGCTTTCAGTTTGTGTGGAACTCCGGAATGCTCCGAGGATAAATTTTTCTGTTTCTAGTTGATAAATTTGTTGTGATTTAGGGGAGAGCTGTCGGATGCGCTGCTCACGGCGCCATTTCCGTGACGTCACTCTCTCATAGAGCTTTTAAAATGAGTATATGCTAAAGAATATGGCCTGAAGTTTTTCTTTAATAGTTACTCTGAATTTGAGAAAAATTAAATGAGATAATACATTATATATTCCTGGCATATACTATTGTATATTTCTGGCATATGTTTATGTAATTTAAATGTTTACCTTATAATAAACAAGAAACGTCAAAAAAAAAAAGTGGTGAGTACAGACATCCTAATCTTAGTAGTTTTCTTTGTAATAGCCCCAAAGTTTACACCATCAAGTGTTCATCAACAGATATTAGAAAAATAAACTGTAGCATATACACAAAAAAGAATAGTTCAACAATAAAAAGAAATAGGGGATCTGAAGATGGCAGCAGAGTAGGCAGACAAACAGACTCCCAGCTCACACCACCAAACTGGATTATAAACTAATATATAAACAATCAGCATGAAAAACCAATCTGGACTACAAGAACAACTCTCAAAAACCAAAGAGCAAAGAAGAAGCCACAACAAACCTGGTAGGGAGCGCCTGAATCTCCCCTGCTTATAGGAACAGAGGGGGGGTGAGGCTGAGAGCCCAGAAGGGATCTCACTCCAAGGAAAAGAGCAATAAATACTGCTCACAGCCACTTGCCTGACGACCAGGAACAAGGTGTGTTGAAAGGGCCATCTTGTCTTCCAAAAAGAAAGGAGAGAGAGAGAGAGAGAGAGAGATGGATGGTAAGGGGAAGAAGAATGTAGGTGACAACCTGAAAAGCTGACTCATTCAGTGCTGGAGGCAGCCATAACTAATCCTTCCACAAAGCAAAATACAAAAGCATTTCCAGGTCACAGAGATACAGACATCTCTCCAGCTCCAATCAGCTCAACAAGACACAGCTGAAAACAAGAAGTGGGGAGGAGGGGCAGTAACTCAGGTCTCCATGGAGATCTGGGATACACCTCCCCCTAGTGAAGCTGAGAAAGCAACCTGCCCCCAGAGAGATTAACTGGCAGAAGAGGACTTCAGAGTCTCAGGTCACACCCACTGCATTCCTGGATACAGTTTCAAATAAGCCCCCTGCTGAGATCAGCGATCAAGACTATCATCTATTAAGAAAACAAACAAACCAAGACTTCAAAGGGGCCCAAATCCGAAAGTAGATTACAAATAATAGCTGATGCCAACCCAAGAAGACCTAGAAATAACACACTTGAAAACTGGAGGCAGAAAACACCAAGCCTAGGCTTAACCAGCTCTACAAACAAAACACCCAAATAGATACAATGAGAAGACAGAGAAGTGCACTCCAAATGAAACCACAAGAGAAACATCCAGAAAATGAACTGAGTGATATGGAAAAAACCAAACTTCTGGATGCGGAGTTCAAAATAATGATTGTAAGGATGCTTAGGGAACTTAGAACCACAATGAATGGTCATTATGAACACCTAAATAAATAACAAGTATTAAAAAAGATATTGAAATATTAAAAAAAAATCAGTTGGAGATGACAAATACAATATCAGAAATGAAGACCATAATGGAAGGAATTAAAAACAGGATGGATGGAAGCTGAGGATCGAATCAGCAAGTTGGAGGACAACTAGAATGAAGGCATGAAAGCAGAGAAGAAAAAAAAAAGAGACTCAAAAAGTCTGAGGAAACTCTTAGAGAGCTCTGTGACAACATGAAGAGAAATAACATCTGCATCATAGGGGTTCCTGAAAAAGAAGAGAAAGGATAAGGGATAGAGACTTTGTTCAATATCATAGCTGAAAACTTTCCTAAATTAATGCAAAAGAAACTCTCACAAGTTCAAGAAGCACAGAAAACTCCATTAAAGAGAAACCAAAAAAAACCTACACCAAGACACATCATAATTAAAATACCAAAGCTAAGTGATAAAGAGAAAATATTAAAAGCTGCTAGAGAAAAAAAGGCTATCCCCTACAAAGGAGCCCCCATAAGGATGACATCAGACTTCTCAACAGAAACACTTGAGGCCAGAAGGGAATGGCAAGAAATATTCAAAGTAATGCAGAACAAGAACCTACAACCAAGACTACTTTATCCAGCAAGGCTATCATTTAAAATTGAAGGAGAAATAAAAAGTTGCCCAGTAAAAAAGAACTCAAGGAATTCATTACAACCAAGCCACTGCTGCAGGAAATGTCAAGGAGCATGGTGTAAACAGATAAAAGTGGGAAAAGAATATAGCAAAAGAGGAATACAGTTTTAAAGAATAAAATGGCAATAAAAAACTACATATCAATAATAACCTTAAATGTAAATGGATTAAATGATCCAATCAAAAGATATAGGGTAACTGCATGGATAGGAAATCAGGACCCATACATAAGCTGTCTACAAGAGACACACCTTAAAACAAAAGATGCACATAGGCTGAAGGTAAAAGGATGGAAAAAAATATTTCATGCAAATGGAAATGAAAAAAAAGCTGGGGTAGCAATACTTATATCAGACAAAATTGACTTTAAAACAAAGGATATAGTAAGAGATAAAGAAGGCCACTACATAATGATAAAGAGAGCAATACAACAGGAAGATATAACTAATATAAATATCTACGCACCTAATATAGGAGCACCTAAATATATAAAGCAGACTTTGATGGATATAAAGAGTGAGATCAACAGCAATACTATAATAGTAGGGGATTTTAATACCCCACTGACATCACTAGATAGATACTCAAGAAAGAAAATTAACAAAGAAACAGACTTAAAGGACACACTAGATCAACTGAATTTAATAGATATCTTCAGAACCTTTCACCCTAAAGCAGCAGAATATACATTCTTTTCAAGTGCTCATGGTACATTCTCTAGGATAGACCACATGTTAGGGCACAAAAATGGTCTCAACAAATTTAAGAAGATTGAAATCATATCAAGCACTTTCTGTGATCACAATGGCATGAAACTAGAAATCAACCACAACAGAAAAGCTCAAAAATTCTCAAATACATGGAAACTAAATAGCAGATTGTTAAATAACGAATGGATTAAGAAAGAGATCAAAGAAGAAATAAAAAATTCCTAGAAACGAATGATAATGAGCATACAACAACTCAAAATTTATGGGACACAGCAAAAGTAGTACTGAGAGGGAAGTTCATAGCACTACAGGCACACCTTAAGAAGCTAGAAAAAGCTCAAATAAACAACTTAACCCTGCATCTAAAAGAACTAGAAAAAGAACAGCAAGTAAAGCCCAAATGTAGTAGAAGAAAGGAAATAATAAAGATCAGAGCAGAAATAAATGACATAGAGACAAAAGAAACAATACAGAGGATCAATGAAACTAGGTGCTGGTTCTTTGAAAAGGTAAACAAGATTTATTAACTTTAACTAGACTCACCAAGAAAAAGAGAGAGAGGACTCAAATAAATAAAATTAGAAATGAGAGGGGAGAAATAACAACTGACACAACAGAAATACAAAATATTGTAAGAAAATATTATGAAGAACTGTATGCCAAAAAACTAGACAACCTAGATGAAATGGAAAATTCCTTGAAACATACAATCTTCCAAAAATCAATCTGGAAGAATCAGAAAACCTAAACAGACCGATTACACCAAATGAGATCAAAACAGTTATCAAAAAACTCCCAACAAAGAAAAGTCCTGGGCCAGATGGCTTAACAAGTGAATTCTACCAAATATTCAAAGAACTAACTCCTATCCTTATCAAGCTATTTCAAAAAATTCAAGAGGAAGAAACACTTCCAAGATCCTTTCATGAGGCGAGCATAATTCTGATTCCAAAACCAGACAAAGACAACACAAAGAAAGAAAATTATAGGCCAATATCCCTGATGAATATAGATGCTAAAATCCTCAACAAAATATTAGCAAATCGGATCCAACAATATATGGAAAAAATCATTCACCATGATCAAGTGGGATTTATTCTGGGGAGGCAAGGCTGGTACAATATTCACAAATCAATCAAGGTTATTCATCACATAAACAAAAGGAAGGAGAAAAACCACATGATAATTTCAATAGGTGCAGAAAAAGCATTTGATAAAATCCAGCACGCATTCATGATCAAAACTCTCAGCAAAGTGGGAATACAGGGAACATACCTCCACATGATAAAAGCCATCTATGACAAACCCACAGCTAACATCATACTCAATGGGCAAAAATTAAAAGAAATTCCCTTAAGATCAGGAACAAGGCAGGGGTGCCCCCCTTTCACCACTCTTATTCAACATAGTCCTGGAAGTCCTAGCCACAGCAATCAGACAAGAAGAAGAAATAAAAGGCATTCAAGTTGGAAAAGAAGAAGTAAAGCTATCATTATTTGCAGATGAGATGATATTGTATATAGAAAACCCTAAAGTCTCAGTCAAATAACTACTGGACCTGATAAATGAATTCAGCAAAGTGGCAGGATGTAAAATCAATACTCAGAAATCAGAGGCATTTTATACACCAACAATGAACAATCAGAAAGAGAAATTAAGAAAACAATCCCCTTCACTATTACAACCAAAAAAGTAAAGTACATAGGAGTACATTTAACCAAGGAGACTAAAGACTTGTACTCGGAAAATTATAAAACATTGATAAAAGAAATCAAGGAAGATACAAACAAGTGGAAGCATATACCATGCTCATGTTTAGGAAGATTAAACTTCATTAAAATGTCTATATTACCCAAAGCAATTTATAAATTCAATGCAATACCAATTAAAATACCAATGACATACTTTAAAGATATAGATCACATATTCCAAAAATTTATATGGAACCAAAAGAGAACACGAATAGCCTCAGCAATCTTAAAAAAGAAGAAGAAAGGGGGAGGTATCACACTTCCTTATATCAAGCTATACTACAAGGCATTGTACTCAAAACAGCCTGGTACTGGCATAAGAACAGGCACATAGATCAATGGAACAGAACGGAGAATCCAGAAATAAAACCACAGCTCTATGGACAACTGATATTTGACAAAGGAGGTAAGGGCATACAATGGAGTAAAGACAGCCTCTTCAACAAATGGTGTTGGGAAAATTGGACAGCAAACTGCAAAAAAATGAAACTCGACCACCAACTTACACCATTCACAAAAATAAACTCAAAATGGATAAAAGATTTAAATGTAAGGCGTGAAACCATAAGCATCTTAGAAGAAAACATTGGCAGTAAGCTCTCCGACATCTCTCGCAGCGATATATTTGCTGATTTATCTCCACGGGCAAGGGAAATAAAAGACAGGATAAAAATGGGACTATATCAAACTAAAAAGCTTTTGCACAGCCAAAGACAATAAGAACAGAATAAAAAGACAAACTACACAATGGGAGAGCATATTTGACATTACGTGTGATAAGGCATTAATAACCAAAATTTATAAAGAACTTGTAAATCTCAACACCAGGAAGACATACAGTCCAATCAAAAAATGGGCAAAAGAAATGAATAGACACTTCTCCAAAGAAGACATACAGATGGCCAATAGGCATATAAAAAAATGCTCAACATCATTAGAGAAATGCAAATTAAAATCACAATGAGATATCATCTCACACTGGTCAGAATGGCACTCATCAACAAAACAACACAGAGTAAGTGCTGGCGAGGATGTGGAGAAAAGGGAACCCTCCTACACTGCTGATGGGAATGCAGACTGGTGCAGCCTCTGTGGAAAACAGTATGAAGATTCCTCAAAAAATTAGAAATCGAACTGCCTTTTGACCCAGCCATCCCACTTTTAGGAATATACCCCAAGGACACCATATAATGGTTCCAGAAGGAGAAATGCACCCCCATGTTTACAGCAGCATTGTTTACAATAGTGAAGATCTGGAAACAGCCCAAGTGTCCATCAGAGGACAAGTGGATTAAAAAGCTTTGGTACATATATACTATGGAATACTACTCAGCCATAAGAAATGATGACATCAGATCATTTACAATAACATGGATGGACCTTAATAACATTATACGGAGTGAAATAAGTAAATCAGAATAAACTAAGAACTATATGGACCAATCCATAGATGGGACATAAAAATGAGACTCAGAGACATGGACAAGAATGTGATGGTAACAGAGGGTAGGGTGGAGGGGTGGGAAGGGGGCAAGGAAGGAGAAGGAGGGGGGAGAGAGAGGGGAGGGGCACAAAGAAAACCAGAGAGAAGGTGACAGAAGACAATTTGACTTTGGGTAAGGGGTATGCAGCATAATCAAATGTCAAAATAATCAGGAGATGTTATCTCGGAACATATGTACCCTGATTTATCAATGTCACTGCATTAAAATTAATAAAAACAAGATAAAAAAAGAAATGAATTATTGATACACACATGAAAAAACTGAAAGCAATTATGTTAAGTTGAAGATGTTAAACATAAAAATATAGGCTATATGATATTCTAGAAATTTTGCTCATTTTGGCAACACATATCCTAAAAAAATTTTTAGAAATTGCAAATACAGAAACAGAAAACAGATCCGTGGTTCTTGGGTTGAGAATCAGAAAGCGATCACAAAATGACATGTAGAAAGCTTTGGGGGTGAGAAATTCATTTATAATCTCAATTATAGTGATAGTTTCACAAATGTATATATATGTTAAAACATCAATTTGTACATTTAAATATGTGATTTATATAAATTAAATCTGTTAAATATGTAGAAAAACAGTCTGGAGACAGTAGATTTATTTATAAAATTCTGTGTTCTAATTGATTTTTTAAAAGATTTTATTTATTTATTTTAGAGAGGAGAGAGAGAAGGGGGGAGGAGCAGGAAGCAACAACCCCCATATCTGCCTTGACCAGGCAAGCCCAGAGTTTTGAACCAGTGACCTCAGTGTTCCAGATTTATGCTTTATCCAGTGCACCACCACAGGTTGGGTGGTTTTCTTTTTAATTCTTACTTTTCTCTTTATTTCAAAACTTTTGAGTTGTATATGTGTAGTACACTTTTAATTCTCAACTAGTAATGACATTTTATAAAATGAATCTTCTTATGAGTGTGGCTTTGACCATTCAGTCTATAATTTTATTTTGAATTTTGCCTTGACTTGAAAGCTATTTAGATGAGTTATTTCAGAATTTTAGAAAGACAACTTTCAGTATTAACAATCATATTGCATTTTGGATAAATAATTTTAGCTACAATTTCAGATGTTGTTTGTTGTTGTTGCCACACCCAATTCTCCTGTCCCAGGCCAGTGCATCCTAGTCCTAGCTGTGAGTGTTGGCCCCTAGGAGCTCAAAGTTGCCCTTGCATCAAGAGAATTGCCCTCATCCAACAGGGGTTATGTCTTCCTACTGGTTAGGTCCCTTCCCTCCAAGCAGCCCTAGTCAATCCCATAAATGACTGATGAAGAGGTGGGGAAATCCAGCTTCCTCATCCAAAGGTGAAAGATATTACAGGTGCAGTTATGTTCTAGAGGTCTGTTTCCCTATCATGCTAAGTCTAGAATATACTGAAACCACTTCCTTTTTCAGCCTCCCTCTCATTTCTGTCTTCCCTTATGTTTCTTCTCCCTGAAAGCACTCCCACAATAAATCACAGGCGTCCAAATTTCTGTGTAATGCTCTGCTTCTGGAAGTCCCAAATACATCATTTTATAATCCATTTTTATAAGGGTTCCTAACTGCTTTAGTTATACCTCTATATTTATATGTACACATTATATTGATCATTTTCTGAAGCAGTAGCAGGTGTCTTTCCTCAAAGTGTGGCTGTTTCCATTTCATCCCTCAGCATTCAGGCAGCAGCAGCAGCAACTTTCTGTCTGTAGGGAAAAGATGGACACAGCTTAGCCTTAGGAGTCAAATCATTATTATGCTCTTCCAAATGGACACGTGCAGCCCATTAGCAGAGGAAATAATCTTGTTCACTTGCACGCCCCCCCCATTCTTCCTCATCGCAATAAATGCCAGCACCACTTACGAAGTTGTTAACATGAAAATCTCAGAACTATGCTTGCTCCTGCTCTTTCTCATTGAACATCCAATCTCCAAGCAAGTCCTGTTCAATCTACTTGCAAAATGAACACAAATCCAGCATTTTCTCAGTGTCTCCTCTCTCACACCCAGATTACTGTCATCAACTCCGAATTTATTTCCTGCTTCCACTTTCACCTTCACCCTTAGCAACCAGCCTAATCCTTTTCAAATGTAACTGATCATGTCACTCCCGGCTGGAACTCTCCAAGAACATACCACCCCACTTAGAAGAACATATAAAAATTTTACGTGCTCTGGTACCCAGTCTTTGCTCCCATCTCGTCTTTTCTCACCTCCTCTCGCTCACTCTACTCTGGCCACACTTGTTTCCTTGACACGAGTGCATGGTCCAGAATCAGAACCTTTACAGTCTGGAACTACTTTTTCCCTGTGGATCTTGACAATTCTCTCTCTACTTAACTTATATCTCTGCTAAAATGTCCCTTCCTCAACAATGCCATTGCTGACCATCATTTTTTAAAGCGTACTCTATATCAACCTCTGGTTTCCAACTGTGCTTTAGTTTTCTGCAGTGTACCTGTTACATTATATTATCTGTCTCTCATTTATTGTTCATCTCTTCTACTTAACGAAGGCTTAGAAAAACATCTGCTTTAATTAGATGTTGCTCTGACATTATCTAACAGTGCCTAATACATAATAACTCATTGTTAAATAAATGAATAGATAGAAATCAATAAGAGAATAAAAGATTAGACATGCCATATTTAATTAGTTTTATATTTGGATCATGAATATTTTGTACAGTTTGGCTGTTAGTTTTTTCTTGGAGTTTCTGACATTTTGGGGGAGTGGGTAGTCATGTTTACTTATCTCACATGACTCCCAGAAGCTTTCATTTTAATCTCTCCATTTATTCCCTAATTTTGTTCCTCTTGAAGTCAACAGTTTAGGGCTCTAATTTGGATTTATGTCTGTATATTTAAGCACACAATCTTATATAGATATTTAATTTACCTTTAAATTTCAAGGGCCATCTTTTGGGCCATTCAAATGAAAATTCTGGATTTGTACATGACCCAACTATTCCTGTCAGAGTGAACATGCAATCTTCTCACAAATCCTACCTCTACTGAAGGTATAGAACTAAAATGCAGTATTTTCTCAGTTTTTGCGCTGCCATATGTATCTCCACCTAGATCACTTCTATTACCTATTTAGAACCTCAGTCAGTTCTAGAGCTGCAGCCACATGACCTTTATTTTGAACTTTCACTTGATCATGTCCTCCAGGAGCCATTTGTCCTCTGGCCAGTTGCTGCAGATGGCTCCTGAGGGCTGGCCTTTATTTCTATAATGGGTTAAGTTCACTCTTTTCTGGATCTACTGTCTTAATCATTCTTATTAATTCATTATTCTAGCAAATTATTTCCTCACACCAATCTTTCTGGTCTTGCTCCCAAGAGCAAGCCGACCCTGTCAGTTTCTAATAGGTAAAGTTTCCTTTACCCTGAGATCTTTTTCGACTCCGCTGCACAAGCCCTCCATGGGAATATTCAGGCTGAACATTTGATTGTCTCTCTTGTGTCTTTTTTGTTTGATAACTTCTCCTATTCTCAATCCTTCCATTTTCTCTCACCTCCATTTGTGCTCCATTTAATCAGATATTGAGACCTTTAGAGCAGTCATTTATCTCTAAGTCTTTTTTATTTTTATTTTCTTGCTCTACACTTTTTAAATCTATATTCTGGGAGATATTTTAACTCTATTTTCTAAACTTAAAGTGGGATTTATGTTTGTCCATTGCACATTTTCTGTCCAGTACTTTTTGTTTATTCTTTAATTTATACTTTCACATATAATATTATTCTTGGATACAATATATCAGTAAATGTGTTTTACTTTTCACCAGAATTCTGTTGGGTTTTTTAGAGACCTATACTCTGTTGAAGGTTTTGTTGAATCAACGCCATCAGCAAGTTGTTCTGGGGGGGGGGGCGCTTCTAAGGGGTGTCTCAAGTGCCTAGTGCTCAATAATATGGGTAATTTGCACGTCCAAATCTGGATTCCTTCCTCTTTGTTTCCTCTATCATGATTGTACAACAGGTTCAGACAGCTTGCTCTATCTGTTGGCATCCTTCAACCTACTTACTGTCTTTAAAATATTTAATGAAACCCCTTGTCTACTTACACTTTCCCTTCCTATTCTCTTTGTTGGTATGGTACCATTTAGTGTAAAATTTTTATCATCACCATTATAATGTGATTTGGGGAGAGAAAGAAAATAAGCTTAAGGTTTCAGTCTTTGGTTGACCCAGAATCATTACTATATTGTTCTGCATTTTTTTTTGTATGTAATCAATCATTTGATTCAAGTGTTTTTTTCCCTCTAATTAAAAATAAAAGTCCATCAGAAGATCTCAGTTCTAGTATCCTTTCTGACACTCACAAGAGATCTTGGCCAGTGAACCTCTGTGGACCTCAAAAGCAATGACTATAAAATTAGTAGTTCATATACAGGGATTTCTAAATTTCTTTCATCTCTAAAGTTCTAATTGTAATTCTATTGTAAAAATATTAATAAGTTTAAAAATATTCTTCTAGTTACCATAGAATGCTTTCTGACGGTATATTCTGGAAAGACAAAGCAAGAATTTGAAGACAGTGTTTTTAAATGAGAAAAAAAAAGAATCTTATCCTTCAAAAAATCCTCTTCTGTTATAAAATGGATTGGGGGGGGCAGCTGGCATTAAAACAGTAAGGTTTTATTTATAGAAAAAAGAATGACAGCTCAATTCATTTTAAAGAGAAGTCACACCAAAAGCTCATAAGAAGAGATTCTCTCCTTTGCAAATGTTCAAATTGCTCTCTGAATCTTTTATTCAATTATGAGATCTAGAGCACATCTTGTATACAATGATATATTTGTTTTTGCTCACAGCATGTTCACAACAAGGTTATGAATTTTGGGTCAATAGGCTGAAAATGAGATTTTCGATTCCTATTCTTGAAAGATTTATGTTAGTTCTAGGGAAATAGAAGGACACAGATTTTAGTTGTAATACTTTTTAAAAAACAAAATCTTACCATTAATTCAAGCTGATTGCCTTCATTGGTTCCTACTTTGAAGACCCTGGACCAAACTGAGTTAGCAGCCAACCCTCTCACAAATCTGTAAAATGACATTATTTGAAAAGCTAATGAAGCTAATATTAGTTCCCATTTCCTCTTTTGAGATAAAGTGCCATTGATGAATGAAGCAATATTTGGAATACATGTCAGTAACTTTCCACAAATGGAAAGCTTTATTTTATGGACATGTAGGAGAATTTTAAGGAGGCATGAACACATCACAGAACACAACTGACTCATAATTCGACCTGGGAGAAAAACTGTCCTTCCACACTTTGAGGTTTTTCTCCTGGGAATAGGAAAACCATGGCTCCTTTCTTCCAATTTCATTCCTATATACTTCTAGCATCAATTTCAACTGCAGAGATGGCAGTACTAAAATATTTATTAGGGTACTAAACTTCATGGAAGTAGCATCTTCATAAAGCGGAGCCTAGGTCATGACATTGTATGTATTTTGGCAAACTTGTTTTCATTTTACTGAGCCATTGAACCCAGTAATTTTCAACCTTTTCACATTTGGGAACCAATGGAAATGGGACAATTATTTTAGTGACCACTAAGGCAGAAATCACGCTGAGCATAATCAAATTCGACTAAGATCATTGGGTCTGTAATCTTCATATAAGATCAGGGTGGATAACTCTGCACACTGGCCCAAATTTCTTGTGGACGAATCCATGACCATAAGTTGAAAAATACTGATCAGCCTATGTTTATATTATGTATATTTTAAGCCTATGAGAAGAGAAATAAAATAATTTCTAATTATAAAACATTAATTGAGATTATTTACAGAACTATGTAAGTTTAATTGGAATCACAGGATTGAAAGAATCTATACTTTTCATTAGAAATTTACTGCTTGCTGTCTTTGAGTGATATAGTGTTTCTAGTTTTGTTATTACTAAAGTCGGATGTTTAGAAGAGTGTTTTAAATATCAATTCTCGTATTCATTATAGAAATAATAAAGCTTTATTTAGCACGAATCAACTTGTGCCACCATTTTGTTTTGAATTGCCTTTCTTCTCTATTCCAAATCCCTTTGTTCGTCAGCCCAGCAAGGCCTTTGATATTTGTTTGCTTATCTGTTTTGGGGTGTTTTTTTTGTATTTTTCTGAAGCTGGAAATGGGGAGATATAGTCTGACAGATTCCCGCCCGTGCCTGACCGGGATCCACCCGGCCCGCCCACCAGGGGGCGACGCTCTGCCCACCAGGGGGTGATGCTCTGCCCCTCTGGGATGTAGCTCTGTTGCGACCAGAGCCACTCCAGCGCCTGGGGCAGAGGCCAAGGAGCCATCCCCAGCGCCCAGGCCATCCTTGCTCTAATGGAGCCTCGCTGTGGGAGGGGAAGAGAGAGACAGAGAGGAAGGAGAGGGGGAGGGGTGGAGAAGCAGATGGGCGCCTCTCCTGTGTGCCCTGGCCGGGAATCGAACCTGGGACTTCTGCACACCAGGCCGACGCTCTACCACTGAGCCAACCTGCCAGGGCCTGCTTATCTGTTTTTTGCATGTGGCATTTTTTTTCTCTTGTGAGATTCCCAATAACAGAGATTGTATTTTATTAGTTTCTGTTATTCCACTTTTTAGCCTGGCAATTAAGGGTTGAACAGATAGTTGCTGATTTTTATTATTGTGTTTTCTAGATTTAAAAATAAGAAAGTTAGTTATTATTAGTTGTTTCCTTTTTCCTTTACATTTGTACAGGACTTTAAAAATAATAAGAGAATATTGTACTTTGACCAAGTTGCTGAAAAGTAAGAAATAAAATGAAACAATGAGTAAATTATTACAAATGAGTCAAATTAAACAATCAGATGATTTTGACAAATCTAAGCAATAGCAACAACTAAAACTTTTAAAGTCTATAAAAACAAATTTTATTTTCAGGAGAAGCAATATAAACATCAAAACATAAGTTCTGTTTTCACTTAAAACAGAAAGATGGACTAAATGTACTAGGTAAATGTATTAATGTTTATAAGCTAGATTATTATATGTTCTGATAATCTCAAAATATCTGAAGTAAGGGGACTATACCATGTCCTAGTGAACACATTCATTATTTTCTTAAACAATTCTCTTACTTAATGTATTTTTACTCTCACCTTTCTTCCAATTTTGGGGGTCACTTCCATAAAGAAAAAAATTTCTGAAATATAACCATTTGAAACTAATAATTATCAGAACATGACTACAGAAAAGTATTATTTAGTCAATGCCTTTTTTAAAACCAGCTGAACATTGGTCTGCTCACACGTCCTCCTACCTTCCTACATCTTCCTGTCTTTGTCCATATCTGGCTGCTGCTAAAGAGCATATTCTTATTCTGTTTGAACCTTATCTTTCACCCACATACATCCTGCTGCTTTTCAGGTAACCATGACAATATTTCACAGTACTGAGGTTATGTGCCATATAAAATTCAGCCATGCTGTCTTAACTTTATTAGCAAACACAGCCTTCCTGAAATATTATACACATGCATACTCTAATATCATTGAAACTTCATGACATTTGTGAACTCATAAAATACCAAGTGGGCAATCAGATGATTTAATGAGTGGAAAGATGTTTTGATTCTTTTGTTAGGAACAAATAAAAGCACATGAATCTTTGTTCATAAAAAATAGTACCTAAATTTTTTTCTAAATTATTTTTCTAAATACTTTTACTCCTTTAATATCTGCTTCCTTAAAATTTACATAATTAGAAATATTTGCTAATTAATAATCATAGCAAGGTTTGAGATATATTTTTCTTTCTTTCTTTGTTTCTTTTTCTTTCTTTCTTTCATTTCTTCTTTCCTTCTTTTTTATTAAGTGAGAGGCAGGAAGAAAAACAGACTCCTGCATGCACCTTGACCAGGATCCACTCAAAAAGCCCCCTAGTGGGCAGTCACTGCTCCATTGCTTGGCATCCAAGCTATTTTTAGTGCTGAGACGAGACCATGGAGCTTTCCTCAGTGCCTGGGGCCAACTCGCTCAAATCATTCAAGCCATGACTGTGGGAGGAGAAAAGAGAGAGAGAAAAAGAGAGAGAAAGGAGAAGCAGATGGTCACTTCTCCTGTGTGCCCTGAGTGGGATTCAAACCCAGGACTTTCATACACCTGGCCGATGCTTTACTGCTGAGCCAATAGGCCAGGACCCAGTTATATTTTCTGGTTAACAATTATTAATAATTATTTGTTGCTTAAAATATTTTTAAATTTAATTTATTGAGGTGACACTGGCTAACATAATTATATGTGTTTCAGGTGCCCAATTCTACAGTACATCTCTGTACTCTGTATTATGTTTTCACATCCCCCCCCCCCAGTCAAGTCTTCATTCATCACCATTTATCTCCTCATCAGACAACTTTGGTACAGCATAAAGACTCTGGTGAAGAAGTAAGAAGATTGAAATTCAACGTGACCAGGAGGTGGCACAGTGGATAGAGCATTGGTCTGGGACACAGAGGACCCTGGTTCAAAACCCCAGCTTGAGTGCAGACTCATCCACCTTGAGTGTGGGTTTGCCGGCTTGAGCATGGGAGCATAGACATGAACTCATGGTTGCTGGCTTGAGCCCAAGGTCACTGGCTTGAGCAAGGGGGTCACTGGCTCAGCCAGAGCCCTCCAGTCAAGGCACATATAAGAAAGCAATCAATGCACAACTAAGGTGCTGCTGTGAAGAATTGATGCTTCTCATCTCTCTCCTTTCCTGTCTGTCTGCCCCTGTCTGTGTCTCTTTCTCTCTAAATAAATAAATAAACAAACAAACAAATAACTAAATAGAAGAAGAAGATTCCAGGTAACCATAGAAATCACTGGATTATTCTTTCATAGCTTTTCAACATATAGACTGTTTCCTAAGATTTTGCTGATTCACACTTAAGGATTCAATCATTACCTGTTTGCAGATAATTCAATTCTTTCTCACTCTAGCTTCTCTACAGTGCTCCACTTTATTACTGAGTTGAAATAATATCATAAAACCTACCAATAAGAAATATTTTTGAGCATTAATGGAAACACTGCCATAGAAACTGAGATTAAAAAAAAGATGTTAAATGTCAACTCAGAACATGGAGGATTTACAATTAACTTGAGGACATGTCTTACTGAGACTTTTTCTAACTGGTTTCTTTCCTTATTAAACTAGCATATATTCAGTGATCAGTACTGCTACACACTCTCTCAGATGTACCCATGAAGAAAGACACAATGCCAATCCTTCGGGAACTCATAGTCTACCTATTCCATTCTTTTTCTTTTTATTACATGTCCTTGGTTAGTGCTCTTATCTCATTACTAGAGTCAGTGTCCTTTCCTTGAACTTTTTCTGCTATCAGTTAATTACATGCCAGATTAAACTCTTGAAAACAAATTTTCAACATTTCACCAACTATAAAATTCTAATAGGAAAAAGTTTGTCATTGAAAGATCTTTAGAACCTGGTACTCAGTAAATCTGTGTTATTATATTACCATGTTTTTGCCAATATTTTTTCTTCTATCTGGCACTTACCATTGTTTATAGTTTATCTACATTTAAGACCAGTTTGGTTAAAAACACACACACACACCAATTTATTTCCTGAAAGTGTATAAATCTTTCACCTTTTACTAATTTATTATCTTAAAGATTTGCTGTTTGGAAGTTCCACAAGGGTTTAACTGAGCAAAACTCAAAACACTGACAGGGCAGCATACCTTTCTGGAGGTCTTGAGGGAGAATTCTTTTTCTTACCACTTTCAACTTTAGAGGCCATAACATTCATTGACACAGGGCTTTCTTTCTCCCTCCTTTAAGTTAGCAATGTTCCATCTCTCTGCCCATTCCTTCCATGTTGTATCTCCCTCTGACTGCAACAGGGAAAAATTTTCTACTTTAAGGATCATGTAATTAGATTGGGTCCACTCAGATCATACAGAATAATTTCTCCATCACAAAGTCCTTAATGAAATCACATCTACAACATCCATGTAAGGCAGTGGTCCCCAACCCCCCGGCCACGGACCGGTACCGGTCTATGGGCCATTTGGAACTGGTCCACAGAGAAAGAATAAATAACATTATTTCCGTTTTATTTATATTTAAGTCTGAACGACGTTTTATTTTTGAAAAATGACCAGATTCCCTCTGTTACATTCGTCTAAGACTCACTCTTGATGCTTGTATCGGTCACGTGATACATTTATCCGTCCCACCCTAAAGACCGGTCTGTGAAAATATTTTCTGACATTAAACCGGTCCATGGCTCAAAAAAGGTTGGGAACCACTGATGTAAAGTATCTATTCACAGATTCTAGGTATTAAGGAATGAAATCTTTGGGAAGTGGTGGTGAGGGAGGACCATTATTCTGCCTACATCAATGGTATTGTGACTATTTAGGAAATTATTTTTATTCTTAGAAGAAGCATAACTTTAAGAATAAGTTTATAACTCAAATATATATTTTATATATACATATACATATATATTCTATAACACACACTCACACATATATCATGTATACAGATAACCGATGTAGTAAAATTTAGATGGAGTTAAATTTAGATGGAGGGTTATGGTTGTTTTTGTTCTGTTCTTTCAATTCCTCTGTAGGTTTAAATTTTTTCAAAAAAAAAAAGAGAGGTGCTATTGAATACTTTCAGTCCCCAGACAATCCAGGACACATCTGATTTAGAAGTGATCTCAGAAAAAAGAAAGTTGGAACAATTTTAAGATTGGGTAGCTCAATAAATATCTATGGAGAGAACCAGCTAGAATAAGAATAAAGCTGAAAATGGTTTTTTTTTGTTTTTTTTTTTCCATTTTTCTGAAGCTGGAAACAGGGAGAGACAGTCAGACAGACTCCCGCATGCGCCCGACCGGGATCCATCCGGCACGCCCACCAGGGGCGACGCTCTGCCCACCAGGGGGCGATGCTCTGCCCATCCTGGGCGTCGCCATGTTGCGACCAGAGCCACTCTAGCGCCTGAGGCAGAGGCCACAGAGCCATCCCCAGCGCCTGGGCCATCTTTGCTCCAATGGAGCCTTGGCTGCGGGAGGGGAAGAGAGAGACAGAGAGGAAAGCGCGGCGGAGGGGTGGAGAAGCAAATGGGCGCTTCTCCTGTGTGCCCTGGCCGGGAATCGAACCCGGGTCCTCCGCACGCTAGGCCGACGCTCTACCGCTGAGCCAACCGGCCAGGGCGAAAATGGTTTTAACAAAAAGCAACAACCACTTATATTTTCTGGGATTGGTGTTTGGTAGTCTGTAGGTGATAGAGCAACCTTGTTTTTATTTGAATAAACAAAATTACGAAGTGGCCTTCTTTTGTCTCAGAGTGAACTTGTCTTACGTTGACAAGCTCTTGGAATGTGCATGTTGAAGGGGACAACAACATGGCCGACTTGTGAGCTCAGGGTCAGCTTCTGACAACACTGAGTCCTAGCTGTCAGTGTCAGACCAGCTTTCAGCTGCTTTACTTCTTCTCAATTGTTTTTTTTAAATTAAGGCTCAAAACATAGTAATGAGTAAGTTAATTTTAACTCCAGTGCTATATTTTCAGAATATAGTTGTTAAAAATGGTAACTGAACCTAGGATAAATATTTTAAGGATAATTAATATTATTCACACTTATGCATTCATTTGGCAAAAGTAGTGAATGTCTAGTATAGGGAGAGTATGCTAAGTGGCCATAAGAGGACTATAAAGATAACAAAGAGACATAATTGTCTTAAAAAAAAACACTTTGTTCATATATATGATAAATATTTCCAAGTTAGGCCACTTATAAGGAAAAACTATCAGCATATTTATTACCTAAAGCTTTGTTTAAAGTTGAATTTTAGATAATTATGTATGCTAGCAATATTATCAGGAAAGCTTTATGGGATTATTTACATTGGTATATATGTATTGTGAAATCTGAACAGTTAGCTCCACAGACCCCTTACCATGCTGCTATGTTTTGAGCTGTTATTAGAAGTAAATATATACCTGAATTTAAAAACAAATGAACATTAAATAGTACATTACTTACATCTGCTCCTCATAAGGACGACCCAGGCACGTAGTCTTTAGCAATGCCGTACATTCCCAATGATAGGTGGATGACATAAAGCCAGAATTGTGCAATGGAGTCTTGGATGTTTGTTTATAAAATAAATAGTAAATTTTCCCCATTAAGTCATAGCAAAATATGATGATGTGAAGCACTGTTCATAGTGCTATTGTTATCGAACTTTTATATCAAGAAGTATAGCCCTGGCTGGTTGGCTCAGCGGTAGAGCGTCGGCCTAGCGTGCGGAGGACCCGGGTTCGATTCCCGGCCAGGGCACACAGGAGAAGCGCCCATTTGCTTCTCCACCCCCTCCGCCGCGCTTTCCTCTCTGTCTCTCTCTTCCCCTCCCGCAGCCAAGGCTCCATTGGAGCAGAGATGGCCCGGGCGCTGGGCATGGCTCTGTGGCCTCTGCCTCAGGCGCTAGAGTGGCTCTGGTCGCAATATGGCGACGCCCAGGATGGGCAGAGCATCGCCCCCTGGGGGGCAGAGCACCGCCCCTGGTGGGCGTGCCGGGTGGATCCCGGTCGGGCGCATGCGGGAGTCTGTCTGACTGTCTCTCCCTGTTTCCAGCTTCAGAAAAATGAAAAAAAAAAAAAAAAAAAAAAAAAAGTATAATCCTCTGGAAGGAAATATTTCCCAGGGGAAAGAATACCATTTAACACATGTTTCTTTTTTAATTTTTAAATTGCAGTTGATATTCAATATTATATTAGTTTCAGAAGTACAGTATAATGGTTCAACATTTAGAGAACTTATGAAGAGATCTGTCTAGTAAGTTGAGGACCCCCAAACCCACACATAGCTATTATAATGCTATTGACTATATTTCCTATGTTGCTCTTTACATCCCCAGACTGCTTGGTAACTGCCCATTTGTATTTATTAATCCCTCCAACTTTTTCACCCGACCCCACTATGCTTTCTCACCTGGTGGCCATCAGTTTTTTCTCTGTATGTATGAAATTATTTGTTTTGTTTGTTTGTTTACATATTTTGTGTTTCAGATTTTATATATACATAAATTATAATGTATTTGTCTTTGTCTGACTTATTTCACTTGGTAAATACCCTCTAGGTCTATCCATGTTGTCACAAATGGTAAAATTTCACTGGTTTTCTGGCTAATATTCCATTGTATGTACATACCACATCTCCTTTATCCATTTGTCGGTCAGTGAACACTGAGGTTCCTTCCACTCTTGACTATTGTAAATAATGCTGCAATGAGCAGGGGTGCATATGTCTTTTTGAATTAGTGTTTTGGGTTTCTTTGGATAATACCTGGAGGTGGAATTACTGGGTCTTTCTTTCTCTCTTGTTATAGCCTTTGTTTTAAAGTCTATTTTGTCTGATATAAGTATTACTACCCCAGCTCTTTTTTTATTTCCATTTGCCTGAAATATCTATTTCTATTCCTTTACTTTTAGTCTATGTTTGTCTTTTAATCTGACATGAGTCTCTTATAGGCAGCATATATATGAGTCCTGTTTTCTTATCCATTCAGCCATGCTATGTCTTTAAATTGAAGCATTTAATCAATTTACATTTAAAGTAATTATGCAGTTATTGCCATTGTATTACTTTTTTTTTCTCCTTCTTCTCATACATAGAAGTTCATTTATTGTTTCTCATAGTACTGGTTTGGTGGTGATGAATTCCTTTAGCTTGCTCTTGTTTGGGGAGCTCTTTATCTCTCTTTCAAATCTAAATAATAGCCTTGCTAGGTAGAGTAGTCTTCGTTGTAGGCTCTTGCTTTCCATCACTTTTAATATATCATGCCAGTCCCTCAGGACTGCCAAGCTTCTGTTGCAAAATCAGCTGACAGTCTTATGAAAACTCCTTTCTAGGTAACTAACTGCTTTTTTTTTTTTTTTTTTTTTTTTTTTTTTTTTTGCTGCTTTCAAGATTCTCTCTCTCTTTTACCTTTGGAATTTTAATTATGATGTGTCTTGGTCTAGCTCCCTTTGGGGTCATCTATCTTATAGTTCACAGCATCTTTCCACTATCTTCTGCATTCTGCTGTGGGATCTATCTATTGAGTTTGTTATTGCAGTTATTGCACACTTTAATTGCAATATTTCTATTTGGTTCTTTTTCTTCTATTTCTTTGCTGAGATTTTTTTCACCCTGACACTTTCCTTTTGTTTCATTTGTTTTAAATGTATTTGTAATGCTTATTGATTTCTTTTTAAAATTTATGCTTTAAAATATTTTTCAGCTATTCCTAACATGTTTTTACAATGTGTATTTATTGTCTTTAAAAATTCATATTGTGGTTTTATTTTGTTTTTGTTTTTCATTGCTAAAGAAAGAAATAGACAGATGGAGAGGGACAGACAGACAGGAGAGGAGAGAGATGAGAGGCATCAACTCATAGTTGCAGCACCTTAGCTGATCATTGATTGCTTTCTCATATGTGCCTTGACCAGGGGGCTACAACTGAGCCAGTGACCCCTTGCTCAAGCCAGCAACCTTGGGCTTCAAGCCAGCGACCTTTGGGCTCAAACCAGTAACCAAGGTCATGTATATGATCCTACGATCAAACCTGTGACCACATGCTCAAGCTGATGAACTGTGCTCAAGCTGGCAACCTTAGGTTTTGAACTTGGGTCCTCAGTGTCCCAGGTTGATGCTCTATCCAGTGTGCCACCTTCTGGTCAGACCATATTGTTGTTTTCTTGTTTCTCTGTGTAATATATGATTTATTAAGTTATGAACGTCTGGATTTCATATAAACCTTTTTTAAGGTGGCTTCCTCTGACTATGCTGCAACAGAGGAAGAAAGGATCCCACCTTGTTACTGCCAGATGGGGGTAGAAGTCCAAGTTCCTGCTCAGCTTCATTTGAAACCAAGAAGGGTCTTTTTCTGCTGAATAGGAGAGTAATTCCAGCTTCCTTTTAGATTTTTGCTGAAATTACCCTAGATGGTGGAATTAAGAGTGCTTCCTTTCTACTGAGTGGTGGAGGTTAAGAGTTTTGGCCTCCACTGACATTAGAGACAAAGGAGTGATTTTATTAACACTGAGTGTTAAGGAAAAGTCTTGATTCTTTTTTAGTCCTTCTCTGATATCACCCCACTGGGGAGGGAAAGAGATGCTCAGTGACTGCAGGTGGTAGTAAAAGGCCATGCTCCCCCCTCAACCTTGGTGTTCACTGAAGGGGTGCTCCTTACTGGCTAATGGGAATGAGAGTCCCAGTACCCAACTTCACCTTCTGTGGACAAGTCCTGCCAGGGGTGAGGGCGACAGAGACGCAAAGACCCAACTCCGGGGACCAGGTTCAGTGGCGCAGATCCACTTTATTCAGGAAGTAAGCTAGCTTATATATATGGATTCAGCCGATAGGGTGTAACAGCGTGTCCTTCATAGCCAATGGCTGAAAAGGTCAGGGAGCTGCCTGGTTGGCGCTAAGTCACTTCCTTATAGCGGGCGAGCTCCCTTCCTGGGCATGCCCAGGAGGGTTCTGGGAGCTGGAGTGTTCTCACAGCAGTGCATCAGCCATAGCTGCTAGGAATGCGCTCTGCACTCCACCCACAACATTCTCAGGTACTACTAGGGAAGGAGGACTGGGGCACTTTGCTATAGTCTGAAAACAATTTTTGTTCAGTCTTTTCTGATGTGAAGGGCAGAGTTAGAGGCACAGTTTTCCTATGGTGTTTGGCTAAAGTAAAGTGGTTATGTATTGTATAAAATATTTTTCCCTGGTTAAGCTGCCCATTTCTTAGTCATTTGGCTAGAGAGAACAGGTTTTGTAGGATTATTATTGTCTTTCTATTTGTATCTCCAAGTGGTCACTTTTCCAGCATCCAGTCTGGAATATATAAGGCAAAAGTAAAACCCAGAGATCATATTTGTTTTTTCTGGTCCCAAGATTTTTAGATGATCTTCCTTCTTTTCTCCACCTTTTAGTCTTGTTACTTTTGTTGTACATACAATGTCCAGGAGTTTTAGTTGTAATTATTGGAAGAAATATGAAGATAATATATCTGCTATACTTTCTTGGGAATGGAATTCCAAAATAAATTTATTTGTATATTCAAATTTATACCTTTTATTATAAATTTATCAGTGAGACTATTTGATAGGGTCTTGTATGACCTTCACCATGCAATTTATTTTAGTAGTATTTTTTATGCATTGTATTGAGAAAATTTTTGCTTTATACAAATAGCAGTTACCATCATATCCTTTTTTATTTTGTCTGATTCATGTGTCACCTCTTATTTAATGCCCATTTGGTAGGCAAAGTTGTATGGGATCACAGCCACATCTATTTACTAACATGCTGTTTGTGGCTAATTTTGCAGTACAATGACAGAATTGAGTAGTTGTCACTGAAACTTCTTGATGCAGAATACTGAAAATATTTACACTCTGCACCTTTATAGAAAAATTTTGACAACCCCTACTTTAAATGTTCTACTTTACTTTCTCATGCCACTAGTATGTAATTACAACCCAGAAGTTGGAATGAGGAAGACTGGAATAATTTATTCCAAAGATGAATTACTAGGCCCTGGCTGAATAGCTCAGCTGGTTGGAACATCATCCCAACATGCCAAAGTTTCAGGTTTAATCTCCAGTCAGGTCACGTATAAGAATCAACTTTGAATGTGTAAATAAGTGGAAAAATAAATTGATATTTCTTTTTCTCCCTTCTCTCTAAAATCAATTTTAAAAGATGAATTGCTAACTATATTTAATAATTCATTATTTTAGTCAGTAAGTGAGTTCTAAGCCATTAAAATATTCATTAATCGGTAAAAAGTACTTTCAGATTTATTTTCTTAATCTGACACATTCAATATTGTCAGTTAAGGAAAATAGTAGATATCTCAGTTGGAAATCCAAAATTTCCCATAAATCCATTCATTAAAACATTTGAGTCTAGGCCCTGGCCGGTTGGCTCAGCAGTAGATTGTCGGCCTGGCGTGTGGGGGACCCGGGTTCGATTCCTGGCCAGGGCACATAGGAGAAGCGCCCATTTGCTTCTCCACCCCCCTCCTCCTTCCTCTCTGTCTCTCTCTTCCCCTCCCGCAGCCAAGGCTCCATTGGAGCAAAGATGGCCCAGGTGCTGGGGATGGCTCCTTGGCCTCTGTCCCAGGCGCTAGAGTGGCTCTGGTCGCAACAGAGCAACGCCCCGGAGGGGCAGAGCATCCCCCCTGGTGGGCAGAGCATCGCCCCCTGGTGGGCATGCCGGGTGGATCCTGGTCGGGCGCATGCGGGAGTCTGTCTGACTGTCTCTCCCCGTCTCTGACTTCAGAAAAATACAGAAAAAAAAAATTTGAATCTAAAATTTTAGATTTGTTTAATTGACATACTTTATATTCTCAGTTAAAGCATTGTGGTATTCAGACTGCATTACCCAATGACGTTTTACTGAGCCACATGCAGATGAGTACAACTATTTCATAAGTGGAAAATAGGCTAACGATGAAGTAAGGGTGAAAGCCTTGGTAATAACAGCAACACTATTTTTTCTAAGACTGTACAGTCAATTTGAGGAGTAGGTAGGAAATTGCTATGGCTAGAAAAGAGTGAAGAATGAAGATTTAATAGGAGATGAATTCAGATAGGTGGCCATGGGCCAGAACATGCAGAAACTCATTTATCATGATAAATCCTTAGATTGTTATCTGAGTAAACTGGAAGTTTTAAAGCAGAGGAATTATATGATTGAACTGAAGGTTTGAAAGGAACACTTTAGCCAATGTGTGAAGTAAGAAAGTAAATAAAAGAGATACCAGTTTAAGGGGCTGTTACAATAAACTAGATAAGAAATAATAGTGATTTGGGATGGGGTGGTGTATAATAAGAATTTTACTGGCATTGGAATTTTGTAAGTGATAGGAATTCTTTTTTTAACTTGATGAACTCTTATAATTTATGCTAACCAGGCATTTGCATTGTGTAAGCTAGCATAATGACACAGAATGGTGGCTATCTAGGCCTAAAAGACCTACTGTGTGGTTAGAATATTGGGTTCTTGAGGCATATATCAATGTGACTCCTAGAAAGGACAGGGATCTAGAGTTTGAGTGCAATCATGCCTCTAATGATACCCAAATAAAAACTCTGGGCACCATTGCTTGGATACGGAGATCTGTGCAGAGATTTTATTATAGGAGCACAAATACCATTTAGGAAACTTTTGAGGGTTTATTAAGAATGCTGTCATGTTTGGCGAGTCACATTTACTTTTGATATTATGATGTGTTTTCTCTTTAGAAATAAGATATTATATTTAACAAGTTGTTGATCATGAACTAAAATAAACACAGAGTTTACAGTATTTTTGTAGATGTAGGAACTTCCCGTAATATGGTCTTTAGACATTTATACTTAATAAATACTGGGGCATTTAAAGTGTGATCCTGGCCACACTTCTGTAAATTACAGTGCCTTGGAGTTTTAAAACATATATGTTTACTTTTATAGAAGAGTTAATAAGTGCTATGCTGTCCAATAACAACACTGTCACTTAAAATGAAAGAATTAGGAGCATTGTTAACCTGACAACGTCATGGCTTCATGTGTATATGTCAAATCACAAAGAACTCTGCTTACATGAAGTGATTGGTTAGACTGATGTTCAAGTAAATGTGTAAGGCTTCAAAGAATATATAGATCTTCATTTAGTCAGAAACATTATGGACATCAAAATTTCAACTGAAAAATGCTTGAAGGCATAGAATAGCATTGGATAAACAAACACTAGTTATAAAAAAAATTATCAATTTCAATGTCATTTTAAAATTACTACAGTAAGGTTTAGAATCACCAGAGCAGAGGCCACGTTGTGAGCAATATAAAAAAGAAACCAGCTTCATTAAATCTTTGAGATGCATATGTGTATTGGAATAACATAGTTTCAAGCCCCACACAACTTCATTACAAGTGGCAGAAGGGAGTCTATAATTATCAATTATACTAACATCTTTTAGTAAAAAATTCTAGAATGTGAAGACACCATGACTAGCTATATGAATAAATTTGGGGCAGCAATAGATGGTTTTTTTTTTTAAAGTTTAATTAAATATTTGGGTAATGAAATCTAGGCATTTTTTTTTTTTTTCATTTTTCTGAAGCTGGAAACAGGGAGAGACAGTCAGACAGACTCCCGCATGCGCCCGACCGGGATCCACCCGGCACGCCCACCAGGGGCGGTGCTCTGCCCCCCAGGGGGCGATGCTCTGCCCATCCTGGGCGTCGCCATATTGCGACCAGAGCCACTCTAGCGCCTGAGGCAGAGGCCACAGAGCCATGCCCAGCGCCCGGGCCATCTTTGCTCCAATGGAGCCTTGGCTGCGGGAGGGGAAGAGAGAGACAGAGAGGAAAGCGCGGCGGAGGGGTGGAGAAGCAAATGGGCGCTTCTCCTATGTGCCCTGGCCGGGAATCAAACCCGGGTCCTCCGCACGCTAGGCCGACGCTCTACCGCTGAGCCAACCGGCCAGGGCAATCTAGGGATTTTTTTAAATCTTTTTTTCTTTTTTTTTTCTTTATTCATTTTTAGAGAGGAGAGAGAGAGGGAGAGAGAGAGAGAGACAGAGAGAGAGAAGGGGGAAGGAGCTGGAAGCATCAATTCCCATATGTGCCTTGACCAGGCAAGCCCAGGGTTTCGAACCGGCGACCTCAGCATTTCCAGGTCGACGCATTATCCACTGCGCCACCACAGGTCAGGCAATAGATGTTTTTAATAAGATAATTATATGTTATTTTTAGATTTTTCCCAAGCTCTTTCAAAGATTTATATAAAACCAGCCAAAAGCTTGATGATTTGTCAGCAAGTATATATTGTAGAACATTTAGGATCAGTATACAGAGCTTATATAGTATGAAGGAACTAAAGGAATACATTCTTTTGCATTGTGTGTAATGCAAACATTTTAATTAATTAACTTTTCAAGTGCATGAATTCCCATGACTAGTCATTTTTAAAATTACCATCACTTTGATTTTCAAGTCATTAAAGGACATTGAATTACATCAACTAGAGTCATGCAAAAGGAATGCACTCATTCTGAATCTGTAAACAGATATGAGCTAATTGGCCTACCTGGCTAAGGTCCCAATGTTATTTAAAAGGCATAGGCACCTTCTTTTTTTTTTTTTTTTTTTTTTTTTAATTTTTTATTTATTTATTTATTTTTACAGAGGCAGAGATAGACAGGGACAGACAGACAGGAACGGAGAGAGATGAGAAGCATCAATCATCAGTTTCTCGTTGTGCGTTGCGACTTCTTAGTTGTTCATTGATTGCTTTCTCACATGTGCCTTGACCGCGGGCCTTCAGCAGACCGAGTAACCCCCTGCTGGAGCCAGCGACCTTGGGTCCAAGCTGGTGAGCTCTTTGCTCAAGCCATATGAGCCCGCGCTCAAGCTGGCCACCTCGGGGTCTCGAACCTGGGTCCTTCCGCATCCCAGTCCGACGCTCTATCCACTGCGCCACCACCTGGTCAGGCCATAGGCACCTTCTTAAAATAAACTATTTAAAATGGTAGAAAAGTTGTTTTGAATATATATATATCTATATATACTTCAAAAACAGAGAGTATCGCAGTTATATAGGTTAATCTATAGATGTTGATTATTGATACTTGAAACCGAACTATATAGTATTAATCAGCAAATATCAAGGCACACTGCTATAGATTTTAAAAGTTATGAGAAGTAATTTCAGCCTCTTAAGTGACAATAATGTGGAAAGCATAAGACATATTCACATGAAATATAACTTATGCAAGATAATGCAATTGCAGGAAGAGTTATAGCAAGGTCAGTATCTCTGACTTGCGGTTCTAAGATGAAGTTTTCACAGTAAGTGGAAGTTGGATTGGCCCTGGAAGGGTATGTCACAACTGAACATGGTAAAAAGGAGGGGGTTTGGACAAAGACAAAGGATCAAGAAAATGCTGTGCATATTTAGAATTCACAAGTAGATATATTTCCCAGGACATTTGAATATGTGTGATAAAGCATTAAAAATAAGATTGGGCTTTGTTGTGGAGGCTATTAAATGCCAGACTGAGCATAAGGATCTTCAACATTGTAGTAATATTTTCACTTGGCTCCTGAGTCAGTACATTCATAAATCAAAACATAAACTTCAGTTCTAGATCAATTAAAAAGTGATGAACGAGATTGGGGGAGTGACGTCACGGAAATGGCGCCGTGAGCAGCGCGTCGGACAGCTCTCCCCTAAATCACAACAAATTTATCAACTAGAAACAGAAAAATTTATCCTCGGAGCATTCCGGAGTTCCACACAAACTGATAGCGAAAGGACTGTTATCACTTGAATCTGAGATACGAGGGTGTAGAGGAATCTACCACAGGGACATTCTTTCAAACCGCAAGGAAGTGCGCCTGTGGTGAGTCAGCCCATATACTTGGGAACCGCAAGCCGCCGTGAGCGGCCGCCGTGAACCGCCACCGCGAGCGGCCGCCATGAGCCGCCGCCGCCGCGAGCCGCAGCGAGCAGCCGCGCGCGCGCCGGTCTGGTTGAGCACCACTGACGTTCCCAGCGGCCCGCACACAGCGAGTGGGGGTCGCCGGCCACCGGTGCCCGGAGCGCCCCATTCGCGCGCGTGCCTTGGGCATTCCACGCGCCCAGGGTGCCCTGCTGTCCCGCACACCCAGGGGGCTCCATTATCCTGCGCCTGGTGCGGTCCAGCTGCCAGCGGCGGGGCGAGCGGGAGAGGCTTGGGAGATTCTCTCCGTGGGCGGGGCACCTCACCCAGCCATTCAAGCTAACAATCAAGCGTTGGGGGAGGGGCGCGCGCAGGCAGCCTAAAATACCTTCGGAAGCACAGCTGCGACCCAATCACTGAAATTAGCTTAACCCATGAAATCTGCGCACCCTCGGTTCTAATTGATAAGATCTCTCTCAGTTCAGCGATCCAAGACAAGAGGCGTGATATTTTTTAGTGCCTCTCGCTAAAGGGGCGGGGGCAACTTCTGATTGATAGAGCCTCCATATTCAGGGATAAACGCTAACAAGAAGGACTTGGCAGATAATAAGGTCTATACTACACTAGTCGTAAGCAGAGACTAGTGCCTCTTCTTCCCTGCAAAAACAGGCTACAAAGCGTGGAAAGCCTGGGTTGAGAGGTCCAACTAAATGATAGGCGCTGAACAGTCACCTTGACAACAATTGACTCCCACCCCCGCCTGATTACCTGGAGGCCCTGACTCTCAGAGCCTTTCCCAAAGCCTTGCACTGAGTGGGGATAGAGTGGGGATTTCCCAGCTCTTTGAGCCTCTTACTCCCCAGGCAGAAGCAGTTGCAGCCTTATAGCTGGATCACCAGACTGCTAATTCAGAAAGGGGGGACTAGGAGAGAGAATCCAGGAAAGCAAACTCTCTCATCGTTGGACCCTGCAAACGCCAACAAGCCTTTACTTCCAGCAAGACTAAAGCCAATTATATGACATTGCCATAGAATCCCATCAACTGCAAATCCCTACCTAAGAGTGACACAGGGGCAGAGCCTGGGGTACAGAGTCACCGACCAAGAAGAGGGAGAGAAAAGAAAAAGGAAGAAGTTAACCTCTCAAAATCAAGAAAAACCCACAGACTTTACAACTTGATCCACTAATTTTGTTGTTGTTGTTGTTGTTTGTTTCTTCTATCTTTTTGCCTTTATTTCCTCCACCTCGGTCCTTCTATTCTCTGCCCATCTTATGCTTCCCCTTTCTTGAACTACACTACCCATGAGTGTTGCATTTTATTTTTCTTCTTCATCCTCACCATCCTTTAAGGTTATACTCCAAAACACTTAACACTCACTCTCTCCTCTTTTGTTTTGTTTTTTTTTTGTCTTGCTTTATTTTGTTTTTTTCTCTTCCTATTTTATCTCTTCCTTCGTTTTTCTCTTTTTCTTATTTTTTCCTTTCTATTCGTTTTTTCTTTTCTCATTTTACTTTCCTCCCATATAATCCTCAATCACGAACAAATTAGTTAATTTGGGACTCAAGTCTTTTTTTGGGCTTTATTTCTCTTTTTTGCTTTTGTTTTTATTTTTTTTTCTTGTTTGTTTATTTTTGTGGCATTTTGGGTCCTCCCAACTCAAGGTCTCCATTATATTTAGTCTTCGCTCCACTTAATACAACAGATTTTTACTTATTATTTTTATTTTTTCTTCTTTATTATTCTTTTTTGGTCCTTTTTTCTGGTTCCCTCTTATCCCTCTCATTATATCTCTTAGTTGACCATCACTTACAAGCAAATCATCTTATGCTTGTCTAAGATTTTCTTCCTTTTTTTTTTTTTTTTTTTTGCATTTAGTAGGTCCCTACTCCCTTTTTTTTGCCCCTTGAACTCTTCACCCCAAATCAGGCCCTCCATTATAGGCATGATATTTCCCTGAGGAGGGGAGAGGAGGGAAAGAGAAGAGAGAAAAAAAGGGGGAAATAATAAATTATTACTGTTTTTTTTTGTGGGGTGTTTTACCTTTTTTTTTTTTTTTTTTTTACTTTTTACTCTTTATTAATTCTAATTAGTGCTATCAATAAGACCACCCTCAGATGCCGATAAGAAAGAGGAAATCGAATATTATGGATACAAAAGAAAGAGAGGTAACACAAATAGATGTGGAAAAATCTATGGAGAAAAGACTTAACATATTGGAAGCCTTGGAGCTAAATGACAGAGAATTTAAAATAGAAATCTTAAAAATACTCAGAGATATACAAGAAAACACAGAAAGGCAATATAGGGAGATCAGAAAACAACTCAATGAACACAAAGAATATATTACCAAGGAAATTGAAACTATAAAAACAAATCAAACAGAAATGAAAAACTCAATTCACGAGCTGAAAAACGAGGTAACAGGCTTAGCTAACAGAACAGCCCAGATTGAAGATAGGATTAGTGAAATAGAAGACAAACAACTTGAGGCACAACAGAGAGAAGAAGAAAGAGACTCAAAAATAATAAAAAACGAGAAAGCCCTACAGGAATTGTCTGACTCCATCAGAAAGAATAACATAAGAATAATAGGTATATCAGAGGGAGAAGAGAAAGAAAATGGAATGGAGAATATACTCAAACAAATAATAGACGAGAACTTCCCAAGCCTGTGGAAGGAACTAAAGCCTCAAATTCAAGAAGCAAACAGAACACCAAGTTTTCTTAACCCCAACAAAACCACTCCAAGGCACATCATAATAAAGATGACACAAACCAATGACAAAGAAAAAATTCTCAAGGCAGCCAGGGAAAAGAAGAGTACAACATATAAAGGAAGGCCTATTAGATTATCATCAGATTTCTCAGCAGAAACTCTACAAGCTAGAAGAGAGTGGACCCCAATATTTAAAGCCCTGAAAGAGAGGAACTTTCAGCCAAGAATACTATACCCATCAAAGCTATCCTTCAAGTATGAAGGAGATATAAAAACATTCACAAATACAGAAAAGATGAGAGAATTTATCAGCAGAAAGCCCCCACTCCAGGAAATACTAAAGGGGGTTTTCCAACCAGATTCAAAGAACAAAAGAAAACAACACCACAAGTAAAAGCTCCACCAAGAACACAATAAAACCAAACTTAAACTGTGACAACAAAGGAAAAAAAGGGGGGAGAGGATGGAGATTAACAGTAGCAAAGGATGATGAAGTGCAGAAATACTTATAAGATAGGGTACTACAATGAATATGGTAGGTACCCTTTTCATTACTTAATGGTAACCACCCTTAAAAAAACCACCACAAAAACACTTGACTTAAAAAAGGTAGCAACAGAGGAAAGAAGTATGGAACACAAACAAACAAAAAGTGATAGAAAAACAAAAGAGAAGAATCAAACTAGATACAAAACTAACAGAAAGCAATTTATAAAATGGCAGTAGGGAACCCACAAGTGTCAATAATTACACTAAATGTAAATGGATTAAACTTACCAATAAAAAGACACAGAGTAGCAGAATGGATTAAAAAAGAAAATCCAACTATATGCTGCCTACAAGAAACACATCTAAGCAACAAGGATAAAAACAAATTCAAAGTGAAAGGCTGGAAAACAATACTCCAAGCAAACAACACCCAAAAAAGAGCAGGCGTAGCAATACTCATATCTAATAATGCTGACTACAAGACAGAAAAAGTACTTAGAGACAAAAATGGTCATTTCATAATGATTAAGGGGAAGTTGAATCAAGAAGACATAACAATCCTTAATATATATGCACCAAACCAAGGAGCACCAAAATATATAAGACAGCTACTTATTGACCTTAAAACAAAAACTAACAAAAATACAATCATACTTGGAGACCTCAATACACCGCTGACGGCTCTAGATCGGTCATCCAAACAGAGAATCAATAAAGATATAGTGGCCTTAAACAAAATACTAGAACACCTGGATATGATAGACATCTACAGGACACTTCACCCCAAAGCGACAGAGTATACATTTTTCTCTAGTGTACATGGAACATTCTCAAGAATTGACCATATGTTGGGCCACAAAGACAATATCAGCAAATTTAGAAAAATTGAAATTGTACCAAGCATATTTTCTGATCATAAAGCCTTGAAACTAGAATTCAACTGCAAAAATGAGGGGGAAAAACCCACAAAAATGTGGAAACTAAACAACATACTTCTAAAAAATGAATGGGTCAAAGAAGAAATAAGCGCAGAAATCAAAAGATATATACAGACAAATGAAAATGAAAATACGACATATCAGAATCTCTGGGATGCAGCAAAAGCAGTAATAAGAGGAAAGTTCATATCACTTCAGGCCTATATGAACAAACAAGAGAGAGCCGAAGTAAACCACTTAACTTCACACCTTAAGGAACTAGAAAAAGAAGAACAAAGACAACCCAAAACCAGCCGAAGAAAGGAGATAATAAAAATCAGAGCAGAAATAAATGAAATAGAGAACAGAAAAACTATAGAAAAAATCAATAAAACAAGGAGCTGGTTCTTTGAAAAGATCAACAAAATTGACAAACCCTTGGCAAGACTCACCAAGGAAAAAAGACACAGGACTCAAATAAATAAAATCCAAAATGAAAGAGGAGAGATCACCACAGACATCATAGATATACAAAGAATTATTGTAGAATACTATGAAAAATTATATGCCACCAAATACAACAATCTAGAAGAAATGGATAAATTCCTAGAACAATACAACCTTCCTAGACTGAGTCATGAAGAAGCAGAAAGCCTAAACAGACCAATCAGCAGGGAGGAAATAGAAAAAACCATTGAAAACCTCCCCAAAAATAAAAGTCCAGGCCCAGACGGTTATACTAGTGAATTCTATCAAACATTCAAAGAAGACTTGGTTCCTATTCTACTCTAAGTCTTCCAAAAAATTGAAGAAGAAGCAATACTTCCAAACACATTTTATGAGGCCAACATAACCCTCATACCAAAACCTGGCAAGGATGGCACAAAGAAAGAAAACTACAGACCAATATCTCTAATGAATACAGATGCTAAAATACTAAACAAAATACTGGCAAACCGAATACAACAACATATTAAAAAAATAATACATCATGATCAAGTGGGATTCATCCCAGAATCTCAAGGATGGTTCAACATACGCAAAACGGTTAACGTAATACACCATATCAACAAAACAAAGAACAAAAACCACATGATCTTATCAATAGATGCAGAAAAGGCTTTTGATAAAATACAACACAATTTTATGTTTAAGACTCTCAACAAAATGGGTATAGAAGGAAAATATCTCAACATCATAAAGGCCATATATGATAAACCATCAGCCAACATCCTATTAAACGGCATAAAACTGAGGACTTTCTACCTTAAATCAGGAACAAGACAGGGTTGTCCACTCTCTCCACTCTTATTCAACGTGGTGCTAGAAGTTCTGGCCAGAGCAATCAGACAAGACAAAGAAATAAAAGGCATCCATATCGGAAAAGAAGAAGTAAAGCTATCACTTTTTGCTGATGATATGATCCTATACATCGAAAACCCGAAGGACTCCACAAAAAGATTATTAGAAACAATAAACCAATACAGTAAGGTCGCAGGATACAAAATTAACATACAAAAGTCCATAGCCTTTCTATATGCCAACAATGAAATATTAGAAAACGAACTCAAAAAAATAATCCCCTTCACGATTGCAACAAAAAAAATAAAATACCTAGGAATAAACATAACAAAGAACGTAAAGGACCTATATAATGAAAATTACAAAGCATTGTTAAGGGAAATCGAAAAAGATACAATGAGATGGAAAAATATTCCTTGTTCTTGGATAGGAAGAATAAATATAATCAAAATGGCCATATTACCCAAAGCAATATACAAATTTAATGCAATTCCCATCAAAATCCCTATGAGATTTTTTAAAGAAATGGAACAAAAAATCATCAGATTTATATGGAACTATAAAAAACCCCGAATAGCCAAAACAATCCTAAGGAAAAAGAATGAAGCTGGGGGCATTACAATACCTGACTTTAAACTATATTATAGGGCCACGATAATCAAAACAGCATGGTATTGGCAAAAAAATAGACACTCAGACCAATGGAACAGAATAGAAAGCCCAGAAATAAAACCACATATATATGGTCAAATAATCTTTGACAAAGGGGCCAACAACACACAATGGAGAAAAGAAAGCCTCTTCAACAAATGGTGTTGGGAAAACTGGAAAGCCACATGCAAAAGAATGAAACTCGACTACAGCCTGTCCCCGTGTACTAAAATTAATTCAAAATGGATCAAAGACCTAAATATAAGACCTGAAACAATAAAGTACATAGAAGAAGACATAGGTACTAAAATCATGGACCTGGGTTTTAAAGAACATTTTATGAACTTGACTCCAATGGCAAGAGAACTGAAGGCAAAGATAAATGAATGGGACTACATCAGAATTAAAAGTTTTTGCTCAGCAAGAGAAACTGATATCAAAATAAACAGACAGCCAACTATATGGGAACTGATATTTTCAAACGACAGCTCAGATAAGGGCCTAATATCCAAAATTAATAAGAACTCATAAAACTCAACAACAAACAAACAAACAATCCAATAAAAAAATGGGAAGAGGACATGAACAGACACTTCTCCCAGGAAGAGATACAAATGGCCAACAGATATATGAAAAGATGCTCAGCTTCATTAGTTATTAGAGAAATGCAAATCAAAACTACAATGAGATACCACCTCACTCCTGTTAGATTAGCTATTATCAACAAGACGGGTAATAGCAAATGTTGGAGAGGCTGTGGAGAAAAAGGAACCCTCATTCACTGTTGGTGGGACTGTAAAGTAGTACAACCATTATGGAGGAAAGTATGGTGGTTCCTCAAAAAACTGCAAATAGAACTACCTTATGACCCAGCAATCCCTCTACTGGGTATATACCCCAAAACCTCAGAAACATTGATACGTGAAGACACATGTAGCCCCATGTTCATTGCAGCACTGTTCACAGTGGCCAAGACATGGAAACAACCAAAAAGCCCTTCAATAGAAGACTGGATAAAGAAGATGTGGCACATATACACTATGGAATACTACTCAGCCATAAGAAATGATGACATCAGATCATTTACAGCAAAATGGTGGGATCTTGATAACATTATAAGGAGTGAAATAAGTAAATCAGAAAAAAACAAGAACTACATGATTCCATACATTGGTGGAACATAAAAATGAGACTAAGAGACATGGGCAAGAGTGTGGTGGTTACCAGGGGTGGGGGGGGGAGGGAGGACATGGGAGGGAGGGAGGGAGAGAGTTAGGGGGAGGGGGAGGGGCACAGAGAACTAGATAGAGGGTGACGGAGGACAATCTGACTTTGGGCGAGGGGTTTGCAACATAATTTGATGACAAAATAACCTAGACATGTTTTCTTTGAATATATGTACCCTGATTTATTAATGTCATCCCATTACCATTAATAAAAATTTATTAAAAAAAAAAAAAAAAAAAAGTGATGAACTTGTTTACCGGAAAGTGGCAGCTGTTTATTATATGCCTCTTTTCTTTGACCTGACAGATTTTGCAAAAGCAAATTGACGGAAAAAATGAAAACAGTTGGTTAATGCAGTAATTTACTATCTTCGTCAGTCTTTAGATTGACTGGATTCACTGTGGAGACATCTGAGATGATTCCTCAGTGCCACCCCGCAGACTGGACGCTACCTGTGGACATCTGTGGTTCTCCTGCCCAGCACCGTGCTTCCTACTTCACACCATTTTCACTTTCCTCATTGTAGGTGATTTGGCAGAAGTGTCAATGGAAGTGCGCTGACCTTTCCCAGCCAGGATAGGGACACATGACCCAAGATGAATCAGAGTCCCTGTCCTTGGGACTTAGCAGAGTGCCACAAACAGTAAAACTCTAAGGCAAAATATTCCAATTTGTGGCTTCCTAACAAGACTGTTCATTAATTTCTGCAACTTAGCCTCCAGGCACTGGTCTACTTTCTGCGCAGTGAGACTCTGGCTCCTCAATTTTCACTTTGTATGCCTTCAAGAAATTCATTTTTTGCTTAAGTTTTCCACAGAGAGTGTCCATGGCTAGTGACTAATGACACAACATCTAATAATGGTATGGAGATTTTAATATGAACTGCTGTTGTTGGTGGGTTATACTTTGAACCCACTAATGTCTTATATGTAAAGTAATCTAATTTCTGCTCTTAAACTGGGATATTTTTGAAAGTCAAAGAGGGCATCATTGAAAATTAAGCTGTAACACTGATGAAAATAAGACCAGAACATAGGTCTTACACTTATAATATTTTACTTATTGTGTAAAACTTTAAATATGCTTTGCATTTTGAGACCCCCCACACACACACTTTTTATTAGAGGTTAACAGGAATGGGCTGGTCAATAAGCAATCTTCTCTTACTATGAAATTTTGAGTGCCACTCCTAAGATTCTAGAAGGGTGGTTTGCTGTCCTGGGAATTCATCTGACCTATAGTTCAAGTTTTATGGATTGAACAATTGTTGCTGAGACCATTATTGTAGCAAGATAATAGTGGTATGCGCATTTCTTTCCATTTTACTGAATAATTGTCAATTTCCTGTGGTGAATACAGGCAAAAATAAAAGTAAATAACAAAAAAACCACCAACAAAGACAAGAAATTCTGCTTAATGCTCTCCAAAAGTATAACCTGTAAGAATAGTCTACTGATAAGATCCTTTTAAATATGACCTATGACAACATGCCAGTAACACTAATTGTCTTCTTCTTAAGGAATGGAAAACTTAATGAAATCCTTCTAACAGTAATGTTAGCTATGCCTATTGTGTGTGTGTATAAAATCATTATATATCTTTGTATATGTATGTATATATTGATCATAATTTTAATATACAGAGGTATATAATTTACATAGATTTATATAAATGATACAATAATATAGGAGTGTCCATATACCAAAAAAAAGCCAGCAAGAGAATAAAAAGAATATAAGTATAGCTTTTGTAGTGTACAGAATAATTGTAAATGTAACTCAGCAATTCACTTTTCAGCTATTTTCCACATAAGAGCTTTTAAGCAAACAGTTCTACTTCCTGCAAAGTTTGTTCCCTCCTTATTTTTATCTGGCTGACTCTTAATTATCTTTCAGGTTTCAGTTTAAATATTATTTTCTCAGCAAAGTCTTAGCTACTTCTGAAATCTAAATCACATACTCATGATCTTCTTTATATCCTTCAATTTCCTTTACTGTAGATATTTAGAATTATATGTATTTACACTGCTAAAAAAATTAGGGGATATTTTATTGCTTCATATTTATTTTGAAATATCCACTAATTTTTGTAAGCAGTATATATTATTATTTATTTTATATTTTTTATAAGACTAGAAGATTCCTGAGGGCAAGGATCTTTTGACTGATAAGATATTTATCCAACTTAATGAAACTCCAGCTTATTTCTAATTCTGTCTAATTTTTGTGGTCATATCTTGATTCTGTGCCGAGTACATAAGCAAGTATGGAGTAATGCACACAGTCTTCTGTGTGATGACATTTGCTTCAGGAAAATATCATCAGTATGGTAACTGTTCAGCATATAGGCAATATTTAATTTCCTTTCAATCAGAATAGTAAACAAAATGAGAAAATTGTAAGAGCTCAAACCTATCTCTTATCATTCGATAATTAGAGCAGGGCAAACTTTAGTGGTATTGGGATAATTAAAAGCATGTGTAACATAATGTGACTTAAAAATGTTAGTGATGTTATCAAATAATGTTTGAATTTGGAATCTCCCCAAAAGTTATTGGAGGGAGAAAGAGTGTTTTATTTGTAAAATAAAAAGTTTCCCTAAGACTGTGATTTTCTCTTTAATGAGTCTTAATGAAAAGTTACTTGGATGGTTGTTTGTAAATAATCACCCTTTACAAATATTCACTGCTCTTGTGAGATGTCCATGTAAATGCAGTAAAACTGTTTCACCTTTTCTTACTTCATACTAGAGTAAAAGAAATTACAAAAATTCACCTCTTTCCTATTTACTAACAATAAAATTTCAGAAAAAGAAATGAAAATAAAAAATAAGTCCCTTTGCAATTGCAACAAAATACCTAGGAATAAAATTAAGAAAGAATGTGAAGGACCTATATACTAAAAACTATAAGCATTATTTAAAAAGATTGAAAAAGACACAATTAAATGGAAAGATATTTTGTGTTCATGGGTTGGAAGAATCAACATAGTTTAAATGGCCACTTATCCAAAGCAATATACAGATTTAATATACTTCCCATCAAAATCCCAATGTTATTTTTTAAGGAAACAGAAAAAATCATCAGATTTTCTTGGAACACAAAAGACCCTAAATAGCCAAAGCAATCCTGAGAATAAAGAACAAAGCCAGAGGCATCACACTGCCTTACTTCAAGTTATACTACAAAGTGACAATAATCAAAGAAGCATGGTATTGGCAGAAAAACAGACACACATACCAATGGAACAAAATTGAGAGCCAGAAATAAAATCACATGCATATATGTTAATAATTATTGACAGAGGAGCCAAAAACACACAATGGAGAAGAGAAAAAAAAACCCTCTTCAATAAATGGTGTTGGGAAAATTTGAAAGTTGCATATATTTAGATTACAGTTTGTACTCATGTGCAAAAATTAATTCAAAATGGATCAAATACCTAAATATAAGAGCTGAAGCCATAAATTATATAGAAGAAAACATAGGTACTAAACTCATGGACCTTGGTTTTAGAGAACATTTTATGACTTTGACCCCATAGGTAAAGGTAGTAATGGAAAAAATAAATTAATGGAACTATATCAAACTAAAAAGCAAATGCACAGCAAAAGAAACTGCCAATAAAATAAAAAAGCAACCAACAAAATGGAAGGTGATATTTGCAAACAACAGCTCCAATGGGTGTTAATATTCAAAATATACAAAAAACTCATAGAACTCAAAACCAAACAAAAAATCTAATTAAAAAATGGGCAGAAGACCTAAACAGACACCTCTCAAAGGACAAATGGCCAACAGATATCAACTTTAATAGCTATTATGGAAATTCAAATCAAAACTACAATGTGATATCAACTATTAGAATGGCTATTATAAACATGACAGGTAATAACAAGTGTTGGAGAGGTTGTGGAGAAAAAGAAACCCTCATTCACTGCTAATGGGAATGAAAATTGGTACAGCCACTTTGGAAAACAGTATGATATTTCCTCAAAAAATTAAGAAAAGACTTACCATATGACCCAGCAATTGCTGTTCTGGGTATATACCAAAAAATCTCAAAAACACTTATTTGCAAAGCTATACATACTCCTATGTTTGTTGCAGCATTATTTACTTATGGTGGCCAAAACATGGAGACAACCAAAGTGTTCTTTGATGGAGGATTTGATAAAGAAGATGTGGTATGTATACTATAGTATAATATAGTATGCTGTTCAGCCATAAGAAAAGATGAAATACTGCTATTTGCAACAACATGGATGGACCTAGAGAATACTATGGTAAGTGAAATAAATCATTCAGAAAAATCTAAGAATCATGTGATTTCACTCATATGTGGGAGATAAAACTAAAACTCATAGATACAGACAACAGTATTATATCTGGTAACAGTAGTAACCAGAAGGAAGAAAGGGGGGTGGTAGTAAAGGGAAAAGAAGGCCAAATATATAATGTTTGATTTAAGACAGGGGTCCCCAAACTTTGTACACAGGGGGCCAGTTCACTGTCCCTCAGACCGTTGGAGGGCCAGACTTTAAAAAAAACTATGAACAAATCCCTATGCACACTGCACATATCTTATTTTAAAGTAAAAATACAAAATGAGAACAAATACAATATTTAAAATAAAGAACAAGTAAATCAACAAACTGACCAGTATTTCAATGGGAACTATGCTCCTCTCACTGATCACCAATGAAAGAGGTGCCCCTTCCGGAAGTGTGGCGGGGCCGGATAAATGGCCTCAGGGGGCCGCATGCGGCCCTTGGGCCCTGGTTTGGGGACCCCTGATTTAAGAAGACTTGACTATGGGTGGTGAGCACACAATGCATTATACAAATCATGTATCATAGAAATATATACTTGAAATCTAAATAATCTTGTTAACCAATGTCACCCCAATCAATTTAATAAAAACAGACAATGATGGCGCGGTAGGAAGCGATACCGAAAATCTCCCCATAAACTCAACAAGTACTTCAACCAGAAACAGAAAAACCTATCCTTGGAGTCTTCAGATGCTTCACAACACACCTGAAGGTAGGATCAAGCGAAAGACTGGCTAAATATATGGTCAAACTTCGGGGGAAATAAGGAGTAAGAAATGCTCCGCGTTCCTCTCTAATCCAAACAGGATGGCTTTCACTGAGAACTGAGAATATAGAAACTAAGGCGGGCGTAGGGAGTGAATAGTTCCAGGCTGCGGTACAGCCAAATCAGGCGGTAGCACGGAGATCCAAGCCGTGGAAAAACCTGGGCAATTCAAGCTAACACGCGCGCGCCAAACCCAGACAAAGAAAGACAAGTGGGGCAGCCATTTTCTGCATCTCCTGGTTGGCGTGGTTAGTGGGCAAAAGATTCCTACGAACACTTCAGGGGTGGGCGCCGCCCGTGCTAACCTACAGAGAAGCAAAGTCAGAGGCCTCTGTGTGGGCAAAAAGCAGCATCTCCTAGGAGCCCCAACGCCCTGAGGGGACCGGGCACGGGGAGGGAGCTGGAGCCAACCGCAACGGCGGAACTTTTCTGTGCGGGAGGAGGGCTTTCGCGGAGCGAGAGGCGTCCCGTGTGAACCTCATAATCTGGTCAGTGCGCACGCACGCAAAGTGGGCAGGAGATTCCTCCGAACTCCTCAGGGGTGGGTGCTCGTGTTTTCCCTCAGAGGAGCAGAATCAGAGGCCCGTGAGCGGGCCAGGAGCGGAAGCCCCAGCGCCCTGGGAAAGCCGCACGGGGACAGAGCGAAAGCCAATTCCAACCCAGTAACTTTTCCATGTGGGCAGAGGGCTTTCTTGGAGTGAGAGGCGTCCCGGACGCCTGAGCCTCAAAATCTGGTCAGTGCGCACGCAGGAAGAGTGAACAGGAGATTCCTCCGAACTCCTCAGAGGTGGGCACCCATGTTTTTCCCACAGAGGAGCAGGTCTGTGAGCAGGCCAGGAGCGGAATATCAGGCAGCCCTAGCCCCTTGGGAAAGCCGCACGAGGATAGAGCGAAAGCCAATTCCAAAGCTCGATCTTTTCCGTGTGGGTAGGGATTTCACTCGAAGTGTGACCTGTCTGGCTAGAGATTCCTCCGAACGCCTCAGGAGTGGGCACTCGAGTTATCCCACAGAGGGGCAGAGCCAGAGATCTTTGAGTGAGAGGAAGCCACGCCTCATTATGCTGGCAGGTCTGACTGACTGAGCCTTACTCAGAGCCCTGTGCTGAGTGGGAACAGAGTGGGGAGTTGCCAGCTCTTTGAGACTCTTACTATCCAGGCAGAGGCAGCAGCAACCCCATAACTGGATTATCAGGCTTCTAATTGTGGAAGGAAAGACTAGGAGAAAGGCTCCAGGAACACTCTCACAGTGAGAGATCCTCTCTGTTGGAGCCTATAAACACTAATGAACCTTGGCTGCCAACGAGACTGAAGCCCAATACATGACATTGCCATAGAGAATTATCAACTGCAAACCTCTTCCAGAGCGTGCCACAGGGGCAGAACCCGGGGTACAAAGTCACCAACCAGAAAGACAGAAAAGAAAAAGCAAGACGACAACCTCTCAAAATCAAGAATAATCTGCAGATTTTATAACCTATCCCATCTTATTATATTTGTTCGTCTGTGTCTCTTTTCTTCATTCTTGATTTTTTTTTTCTACTACAATTTGGTCATTTAATTCTCTCTCAGTCTTACTCTCGCCTCTCTTTGAACTACACTACCCATAAGTGTTACATCTCACATTATCTTTTCTTTCCTCCTCCTTTCTCTCTTTGAGGGTTGCAATCCAAAACCCCTAACTCTCTCTTTCTCTCTCCTCCTTTTTCTTTTTTCTTCTTTAAGTGGTTCCATCTTTTCTCTCTCTCTCTCTCTCTTTTCTCCCTCTATATTAGTCTCTTCCTCTCTCCTTTACGTCTTCTCTCATTCAAACTTCAATAACGAACAAATTATCTTATCTGGGACTCAAACTTAAGTTTGTGGCATTTTGGAGGGTTTTTACTTCACCTTTTTAACACATTAGCAGTGCTCCCATCCCTGGCTCTCCATTTTATCTAGTTCTTGTTCCATTAAATACAATAGTAATTTTTTAATTTTCCACCCTTTTTTCCTGTTTCCCTCTTATTCCTCTCATCATATCTCTGAGTCAGCCAACACCTAAAAGCAAAACATTTTATTCTTGACCCAAATTTTTTCCTAATTTGCTTTTTGTGGGTCTATACTGCTCCCCCCTTTTTTATATATAAATTTTTTTTCTTGTATTTTTTTTTCCTTTACCCCTATATTACTTCTCCCCAATTCAGGCCCTCCACTACAGGTATTGTTTGTTCTATTTAGTACAATATAATTCACAGTTCATCACAAGATTTTCTCAAAAAAGAGGGGAGAGGAGAGGAGAGGAAAAAAGGAGGGGAAGGAATTATTCCCTTTTTTTCCCCTCAAATTTTTATCTTATTTTATTTTTCTTTATTTAATGATTAATTTTTTTAAAAAACGTGCAATTTTTTATTTTTATTTTTATTTTTTTATCCTTTTATTCCTTATAAAATCTCATTAATACTATCAAGAAAATCACCCTCAGATGCCATTAAAGAAGAGAAAATCGAATATCATGGATACAAAAGATAGAGAGGTAACACAGAGAGATGAGGAAAAATCTATGGAGAAAAAATTTAAGATATTGGAAACCTTGGAGTTAAACGACAGTGAATTTAAAATAGAAATTCTAAAAATACTCAGAGATATACAAGAAAACACAGAAAGGCAATTTAGGGAGCTCAGAAAACAACTCGATGAACACAAAGAGTATATCTCCAAGGAAATTGAAACTATAAAAACAAATCAAACAGAGATGAAAAACTCAATTCATGAGCTGAAAAATGAGGTAACAAGCTTAGCTAATAGAACAGGCCAGATAGAAGAGAGGATCAGCGAAATAGAAGACAAGCAACTTGAGGCTCAACAAAGAGAAGAAGAAAGAGATTCAAAAATTAAAAAAAATGAAATAGCCCTACAGGAATTATCTGACTCCATCAAAAAGAATAACATAAAAATAATAGGTATATCAGAGGGAGAAGAGAGAGAAAATGGAATGGAGAACATACTCAAACAAATAATAGATGAGAACTTCCCAAGCCTCTGGAAAGAACTAAAACCTCAAATTCTAGAAGCAAACAGAACTCCAAGTTTTCTTAACCCCAACAAACCTACTTCAAGGCACATCATAATAAAATTGGCACAAACCAACTGCAAAGAAAAAATTCTCAAGGCAGCCAGGGAAAAGAAGAATACAACATATAAAGGAAGGCCCATTACATTATCATCAGATTTCTCAACAGAAACTCTACAAGCTAGAAGAGAGTGGACCCCAATATTTAAAGTCTTGAAAGAGGGGAACTTTCAGCCACGAATACTATACCCATCAAAGCTAACCTTCAAATATGAAGGAGAAATAAAAACATTCACAGATACAGAAAAGCTGAGAGAATTTATCACCAGAAAACCCCCACTCCAGGAAATACTAAAGGGGGTTCTCCAATCAGATACAAAGAATAAAAAAACAACAACAACAAAGCCACAAGTAAAAGCTCCAAGAAGAACATAACAAAACCAACTTTAAACTGTGACAACAATAAGAAAGGGGGGGAGAGGATGAAGATTAACAGTAGCAAAGGGCGATGGAGGGCAAAAGTACTCACAAAATAGTGCACTACAATGAACAGGGTAGGAACCCTTTTCATTACTTAATGGTAACCACTATTGAAAAAACCACCACAGAAGCACATGATTTAAAAAAGATAGCAATAAAGGAAAGATGTATGGAACACAACCAAATAAAAACAAAAGATAGAAAAACGAAAGAGAAGAATCAAACAAGGCACAAAACTAACAGAAAGCAATCTATAAAATGGCAATGAGGAACTCACAAGTGTCAATAATTACACTAAATGTAAACGGATTAAACTCACCAATAAAAAGGCACAGAGTAGCCTAATGGATCAAAAAAGAAAATCCAACTGTATGCTGCCTACAAGAAACTCATCTAAGTAACAAGGATAAAAACAAATTCAAAGTGAAAGGCTGGAAAACAATACTCCAAGCAAATAACATCCAAAAAAAAGCAGGTGTAGCAATACTCATATCGGATAATGCTGACTACAAGACAGGAAAAGTACTCAGAGACAAAAATGGCCATTTCATAATGGCTAAGGGGACACTGAATCAAGAAGACATAACAATTCTTAATATATATGCACCAAACCAAGGAGCACCAAAATATATAAGACAGCTACTTATTGACCTTAAAACAAAAACTGACAAAAATACAATCATACTTGGAGACCTCAATACACCGCTGACGGCTCTAGATCGGTCATCCAAACAGAGAATCAACAAAGACATAGTGGCCTTAAACAAAACACTAGAGTACCTGGATATGATAGAAATCTACAGGACATTTCATCCCAAAGTGACTGAGTATACATTTTTCTCCAGTGTACATGGATCATTCTCAAGAATTGACCATATGCTGGGCCACAAAAACAACATCAACAAATTCAGAAAAATTGAAGTTGTACCAAGCATATTTTCTGATCATAAAGCCTTGAAACTAGAATTCAACAGCAAAAAAGAGGGAAAAAATCCCACAAAAATGTGGAAACTAAACAACATACTTTTAAAGAATGAATGGGTCAAAGAAGAAATAAGTGCAGAGATCAAAAGATATATACAGACAAATGAAAATGATAATACGACATATCAGAATCTATGGGATGCAGCAAAAGCAGTGATAAGAGGAAAGTTCATATCACTTCAGGCATATATGAACAAACAAGAGAGAGCCCAAGTGAACCACTTAACTTCACACCTTAAGGAACTAGAAAATGAAGAACAAAGACAACCCAAAACCAGGCGAAGAAAGGAGATAATAAAAATCAGAGCAGAAATAAATGAAATAGAGAACAGAAAAACTATAGAAAAAATTAATAGAACAAGGAGCTGGTTCTTTGAAAAAATCCACAAAATTGACAAACCCTTGGCAAGACTTACCAAGGAAAAAAGAGAAAGAACTCATATAAACAAAATCCAAAATGAAAGAGGAGAAATCACCACGGACATCGTAGATATACAAAGAATTATTGTAGAATACTATGAAAAACTTTATGCCACTAAATTCAACAACCTAGAAGAAATGGATAAATTCCTAGAACAATACAACCTTCCTAGACTGAGTCAAGAAGAAGCAGAAAGCCTAAACAGACCTATTAGTAGAGAAGAAATAGAAAAAACCATTGAAAACCTCCCCAAAAATAAAAGTCCAGGCCCAGACGGCTATACTAGCGAATTTTATCAAACCTTCAAAGAAGACTTGGTTCCTATTCTACAGAGAGTCTTCCAAAAAATTGAAGAAGAAGCAATACTTCCAAACACATTTTATGAGGCAAACATAACCCTTATACCAAAACCAGGCAAGGATGGCACAAAAAAAGAAAACTACAGACCAATATCTCTAATGAATACAGATGCTAAAATACTAAACAAAATACTAGCAAATCGAATACAACAACATATTAAAAAAATAATACATCATGATCAAGTGGGATTCATCCCAGAATCTCAAGGATGGTTCAACATACGTAAAACGGTTAACGTAATACACCATATCAACAAAACAAATAACAAGAACCACATGATATTATCAATAGATGCAGAAAAGGCTTTTGATAAAATACAACACAATTTTATGTTTAAGACTCTCAACAAAATGGGTATAGAAGGAAAATATCTCAACATGATAAAGGCCATATATGATAAACCATCAGGTAACATCATATTAAATGGCACTAAACTGAAGGCTTTCCCCCTTAAATCAGGAACAAGACAGGGTTGTCCACTCTCTCCACTCTTATTTAATGTGGTACTAGAGGTTCTTGCCACAGCAATCAGACAAGACAAAGAAATAAAAGGCATCCATATCGGAAAAGAAGAAGTAAAGGTATCACTTTTTGCTGATGATATGATCCTATACATCGAAAACCCCAAAGAATCCACAAAAAGACTTCTAGAAAAAAATAAGTCAATACAGTAAGGTCGCAGGATACAAAATTAACATACAGAAGTCAATAGCCTTTCTATATGCCAACAATGAAACATTTGAGAATGAACTCAAAAGAATAATCCCCTTCACGATTGCAACAAACAAAATAAAATACCTAGGAATAAACATAACAAAGAATGTAAAGGACTTATATAATGAAAACTATAAACCATTGTTAAGGGAAATTGGAAAAGACATTATGAGATGGAAGAATATTCCTTGTTCTTGGTTAGGTAGAATAAATATAATCAAGATGGCCATATTACCCAAAGCTATATACAAATTTAATGCAATTCCCATCAAAATTCCAATGACATTTTTTAAAGAAATGGAGCAAAAAATAATCAGATTTATATGGAACTATAAAAAGCCCCGAATAGCCAAAGCAATCCTAAAGAAAAGGAATGAAGCTGGGGACATTACAATACCTGACTTCAAACTCTATTATAGGGCCACGACAATCAAAACAACATGGTATTGGCAGAAAAATAGACACTCAGACCAATGGAACAGAATAGAAAGTCCAGAAATAAAACCACATATATATAGTCAAATAATTTTTGATAAAGGGGCCAACAACACTCAATGGAGAAAAGAAAGCCTCTTCAACAAATGGTGCTGGGAAAACTGGAAAGCCACATGCAAAAGAATGAAGCTGGACTACAGTTTGTCCCCCTGTATTAAAATTAACTCAAAATGGATCAAAGATCTAAACATAAGACCTGAAACAATAAAGTACATAGAAGAAGACATAGGCACCAAACTCATGGACCTGGGCTTTAAAGAGCATTTTATGAATTTGACACCACAGGCAAGAGAAGTGAAAGCAAAAATTAATGAATGGGACTACATCAGACTAAGAAGTTTTTGTTCAGCAAGAGAAATTGATAACAAGATAAACAGACAGCCAACTAATTGGGAAATGATATTTTTAAACACCTGCTCAGATAAGGGCTTAATATCCAAAATATACAAAGAACTCATAAAACTCAACGACAAACAAACAAACAATCCAATAAAAAAATGGGAAGAGGATATGAACAGACACTTCTCCAGGAAGAAATACAAATGGCCAACAGATATATGAAAAGATGCTCATCTTCTTTAGTTATTAGAGAAATGCAAATCAAAACTGCAATGAGATATCACCTCACACCTGTTAGACTAGCTATTATTAACAAGACAGGTAATAGCAAATGTTGGAGAGGTTGTGGAGAAAAAGGAACCCTTATACACTGTTGGTGGGAATGTAAAGTAGTACAACCATTATGGAAGAAAGTATGGTGGTTCCTCAAAAAACTGAAAATAGAACTACCTTATGACCCAGCAATCCCTCTACTGGGTATATACCCCAAAAACTCAGAAACATTGACTTGTAAAGACACATGCAGCCCCATGTTCATTGCAGCATTGTTCACAGTGGCCAGGACATGGAAACAACCAAAAAGCCCATCAATAGATGACTGGATAAAGAAGATGTGGCACATATACACTATGGAATACTACTCAGCCATAAGAAATGATGACATCAGATCATTTATAGCAAAATGGTGGGATCTTGACAACATTATACGGAGTGAAATAAGTAAATCAGAAAAAACCAGGAACTGCATTTTTCCATACGTAGATGGGACATAAAACTGAGACCAAGAGACATTGACAAGAGTGTGGTGGTTACGGGGGGAGGGGGGAGAGGGAGAGGGAAGGGGGAGGGGGAGGGGCACAGAGAGAACTAGATAGAGGGTGACAGGACAATCTGACTTTGGGTGATGTGTATGCAACATAATTGAACTTTAAGATAACCTGGACATATTACCTTTGAATATATGTATCTTGATTTACTGATGTCACCCCATTAAAAATAAAAAAATAAAAAAAAAACACACAGTATCATACTAACATAAAAGATTCAACTTCAGAACAAAAATACAAAAAGAGCAAGTTTTTAATTCTTTTTTTATTTTGTAGAAAACTGAACTATATTTCAAACTTCCAATTAAGATTAGTAAAATTCACAAGCTTAGCCTTTTTTTGACAAATTTGTATAATCTTATACCACTTTATTATGATTTGAAAATGATTTGAAAATGAGGAACATTCAGAAGAATGTAAATTACTATTCTCTCCATGAGAATCTTAAGAGTATATTTTGGAGTTATAAAACACTCAACAAAATTTTTAAGTGGAAAAGAATAAGTGGATGGCATAATTCATGACTTGATTCCTTAATCTATTAACATCATAAAGACAATAAAATAAATTCATTTTATTTCTCTGATTGTTAGCATAGTATTTTAGAACACACTAAAAAATCACTATGTATGAATTTAGAGATGTGATTAAATCATTTAACATTATGCTATAAAACAAATGTAAACCGAAGAAAGTAGAGGCTGCTTTGTAATGACTCAATGGTATAATGCAGTATTGGCATAAAGCCGGGTGAAATGAAAAGCACAGCCACTATTTCGTATTAGTTTTGCAAAGCAACATGTCATTCAATAAATATATGACAATTTGTTATAATTAAAAGCACTGTTTATGTTCATAGAATTTTATTTTAAGAAAATAGTCATACTTTGTGATAACTTATAATCACAGATGATTTGATGACTTCATTTGAACCAGCTAACTAGAAATAAAGCTTTTCTATGTCTTTACTGTGACAAATATTTTGCTATCTATTTTAAAGAGATTTTTCTGAAAACAAACCAAAAGCTAAAACTTCATTGTGTTTTAGTAATTATGGTTATTTATCACTTAAATCCAGTAGATTTCACTGAAGAAAAGTGAAACGTATGAAGGCTTCCTTTAAACATATGAAGCCTGTTACTGAAGCATAAGCACACTCTGTGCTAGAAGAGAAATCTGGCAAAACATTTACAAATAATTTTTCAATTAATTGGAATCCACAATAAATAAAAATCCACATTTCATATATTGATAAGTTGAGTTTCTTTTGAGTGTCTCCATTTTAGACATAAATAAGATTTATTTAAATCAACTTGATTGTTTGCAAGTAGGTACTATTTAGATGTTTCTGTGTTGTTGGTTTTTAATTTTTCACCTGAAACTGCTGTTTGAAAATGTATATTTTTCTGAGTATATGGTTCCTTTTCAAATTGTAGAAATATTAATTTTTTATTTTTATTTTTTGTATTTTTCTGAAGCTGGAAACGGGGAGAGACAGACAGACTCCCACATGCGCCCGACCGGGATCCACCCAGCACGCCCACCAGGGGCAACACTCTGCCCACCAGGGGGCGATGCTCTGCCCCTCCGGGGCGTCGCTCTGCCGCGACCAGAGCCACTCTAGCGCCTGAGGCAGAGGCCAAAGAACCATCCCCAGCGCCCCGGCCATCTTTGCTCCAATGGAGTCTTGGCTGCCAGAGGGGAAGACAGAGACAGAGAGGAAGGAGGGGGTAGGGGTGGAGAAGCAAATGGGCACTTCTCCTGTGGGCCCTGGCTGGAAATCGAACCCGGGTCCCCCGCACGCCAGGCCGACGCTCTACCACTGAGCCAACCGGCCAGGGCCGAAATATTAATTTTATAAGGTCTTTATTATTGTTTTTGATGATGAATATCATGATGATAATGGCTGAAATTACTGAAACAGGTACGTTCAGAGTCTAGAATAGCCTCATTAAATGTGTCCCAAAGTATTTTTACTGTTTAATATGAATTAACTAATCCAATCCTCAAAACAAACCTATGAGGTGAGTGCAATTATTATTTCAAATCTATAGGCAAAGCAACTAAGAAACAGTAAGGTTTAGAAACTTGCCCAACAACTCGTGCCAGTAAATGGGAGGCTCAGGATTTTAACTCAGGCAGTTTAGCAGCTTATAAATTATTGTCTTTTGGCTTCAATTACATAGCACTATAGGTGACCTGTGAGCAATGCAGGGGTTAGGAAATTGACTCTAGGTACAATAAAAAAATCCACATATAATTTTTTACTTCCTCAAAACTTAATTGTTCCTTCGTATCCATGGGGATTGGTTCCAAGATCCCTCCTGTCTACAGATACCAAAATCTGCAGATGCTCAAATCCTCTACGTATATAATATTGAGTGGATTAATGCATACAGTCAGTCCTTGCATCTGCAAACTCTCAGCCAGACTGAAAGCAGTGCAGATAATTATTGGGGGGAAAAAATCTGCGAATAAGTGAACCCCAGCAGTTTACATCTACATTATTCAAACTTCAACAGTAATTTAAGTTCTGCTACCTGAAAACAACAGGTTATTAATACAGTATTAAAAATTATCGAGGCTTTCGACTTTCGGCCAGCTGGAGACTTAGGTGCAACTTTCCTTGTCGTCTGGAATGCAGGGTTTTTTTATAGCAGCCGCCTCTGCCTTGTACCAAATTTCAACCCCAAAGAAGTTCAAGTCATATACCTGAGGTGCAAGTTGGTGCTATGTCTGCCCTGGCCACCAAGACTGGACCCCAACATTGGGTCTGTCTCCATAAAAGCCTGGTGATCACATCGCCAAAGTAACCAGTGGTAGAAGGGCCTGAGGATTACCGTGAAACTAACCATTCAGAACAGACAGGCTCAAACTGAAGGTAGTACCGTCTGCCTCTGACCTGATCATCAAAACCCTCAACCTCCAAGGGAAAGAAAGAAGCCAAAAAAACCATTAAGTACAGCGGAAATACCACTTTGGATGAGACTGCCAACATCGCTGGAAAGATGTGGCACTAATCTTTAGCTGGAGAAAGAACTCTCTGGAACTATTAAAGGCATACTATGGACTGCCCAGTCTGTGGGCTGCAATACTGATGGCTGTCAACCTTGTGACATCATAGATGACATCAGCACTGGTTCAGCGGGATGCCTGGCTAGTGAAGAACTACAAAGGAAATATTCATTAAAGATCATTAGCAACCAAAACAAAAAAAAGTCATCAAGTTCTCAGCTATTGCCATGCAGTATTGTAGTTTATATCCATTGGGGATTGTTTATTATTCATTTATATAAATTAAATTTATATAATTTTAAAATTTCTCATTGATATCACCTATCTAAAAAATCCTGTTTTATAAATTAGCAAAACATATTTTTAATTTTATGTCATATATAAATGGTGTATATAATATTGCTCCAGGTCTCAAAAGAATAGACTGATTTTTTTTCTAGTTTTCACATTTGCTTTTGCTCTTCTATAAAAGCAATATTAGTATATATTTATATAATTTAATATTTATTTAATGTTATATTTTGTTTATTTGCCTATCTTTTCTTTTTATAGTAAATAGTAGTAATTATAATGTTGATTATGCTGAAAAGTGTTTATATGATAGCATGATCCTGAGGTAGTTTGCTAGTGTGAAAAATAAAACCTAATGAATTAAGTATAAAATATGTAGATTCTGCTTAAGTGAATAGTGATTCACAGAAGTGATATCAAACACATGACAATTCTTAACTTTAGGGTATTTTTTTAATGTGAAAACTGAAGATAATTCTAACTATGGTAGTCCATCACAGCAATTTTTTAAATTAAAAATAATAATATATTGGATGACATTTTATAAATTAAAAAATATACAATGGTGTGTTCATTATCATTGCTATGGTTAGTGTTACTTCCAAATCAGAGATCAAAAAATACATATCAGGAGATTAAAAAGAAGCATGTCACAGCTTATAATAAAGGGGTAGAATAATAAAAAAAAAATTTGTGTGTGTGTCAGAGACAGACAGAGAGAGGGATAGACTGACAGAAACAGAGAGAGGTGATAAGCATCCATTTTTGTTGTGTCTTGTTTGTCTCAGTTGTTCATTGATTGCTTTCTCATGTGTGCCTTGACCAGAGAGGCTGCAGCAGAGCGAGTGACCCCTTGCTCAAGCCAGAGACCTTGGGCTCAAGCCAGTGATCATGGAGTCATGTCTATGATCCCACACTCAAGCCAGCGACCCTGCGCTCAAGCTAGTGAGCCTACGGTCCATCAGCAACCTCGGGGTTTTGAACCTGGGTCCTCCACGTCCCAGTGCAATGCTCTATCTACTGCGCCACCGCCTGATCAGACTAATCAAAGAGCTTAATTGTTACTATTTAAAGAAGATAAATTTTATGGCCTGACCTGTGGTGGCACAGTGGATAAAGCGTCAACCTGGAAACGCCGAGGTTGCCGGTCCAAAACCCTGGGCTTGCCTGGTAGAGGCACATATGGGAGTTGATGCTTCCTGCTCCTCCCCCCTTCTCCCTCTCTCTCTTTCTCTCTCTCTCTCTCCCCCCCCCTCTCTCCCCTCTCTATAATGAATAAATAAAATCTAAAAAAAAAAAAGTTACAAATCTAAAAAAAAAATTTTTTTAAAGAAGGTAAATTTTAATTAAATGCTTATAGTTTAGTTCTATGAACTCTTATAGCCCATAAAAGAGTATAAAAAATAAGTTTTAAAAAAGGGTTGAATTCAGATTATAGAAGGTTTTGAATATCTAAGATATTTGTCCTTGGGTTAAAAAAAAATTGCCTCACTGAATATTTTTCAATAGAATAAGGATACAACACCTGTAATTTTAAAAAAATTAATAACGGTGTTTAGAACAGACCAGTTAGGTAAGAATGAAAAAGAAAGCTAATTATACCATGGTAGGAAGTAGATACAGACTAGCTGCATGTTTGTGCAAAGTATGGATCCTAACTTTAATAATTTGCTTCAAAATTGCAAAAAAATTAATAATGGTAGGTATATTAAACAGAAATGATGAATTTAAATAGTCTGTATTCTAGTTTATAGCAAATAACTTAAACTAAGTTTAAAAGCAGCCTTTCTAGAACAGTTAAATGATCTATCAAAAGATTGTAGTAAATTGTAAACAGGTTCTGCTAAGATAACTGCTTACCTTCCATTTTAGTGAATTTCTTTGATAATTTAAGTTTGAATAAGCACTTATATGTGTCCATAATGGTTTTTTGTTTGTTTGTTTTTAAAGATTTTATTTATTTATTTTAGAGAGTAGAGAGAATGAGAGAGAGAGAGAAAAGGGGAGGAGCAAGAAGCATCAACTCCCATATGTGCCTTGACCAGGCAGGCTCAGGGTTTCAAACCAGCAACCTCAGCGTTCCAGTTCGATACTTTATCTATCCACTGTGTCACCACAGGTCAAGCTCCATAATAATGTTTTAAGTGCTATATATTTATGCATTTATCAATATTTTAGAAGTTTGATTAGTTATAGTTTAACAATATAATATAGGTTAAACTTTATTGACTTTAGTAAAACAATGGCCCATAATATCAAGAGAGATAAACTTATAAATATACACGTATATATAATCACTTTGTGGTAACGCTGTGGATAGAATAATGGCGTAAAACCAACACGAGTTGGTTTACAGCAATTGAGATGGGAGTAAGGGTATAAGAAAATGGAAGCAATGGGCCAAGATTTCCCTAGAGAAAGCTAGATGGACAACATTAAGGTGTTTTTACTTATATCTGGTAATGAAGAAATGAAAGGCTGGCACGCTATTGGAGCTAGGCACTAAAATACAATCAGTAGAGCAGGGCCACTTACCCATGGAACCAAAATACAAAAGGGCAAACAAAAACAGGAACAGACTAACGGAGAACAAACTGTGGCTGGTGAGAGGGAGGAAGGGGTATGTGTGAAATAGGTGAAGGGAATTAAGGGATGCAAACTTTCAAAATTAAAGAAGTCACGTGAAGTAAAAATCACACAGAGAAAATAGTCAATAATACTGTACTAACTTGGTTTGGTAACAGAAGGTAACTAGACTGTAAATGGTGATCACTTTGTTATATATAAATATCAAATCACTATGTTTCACATCTGGAACTAATATAATATTGTAAGTTAGTTATACTTGTATGAATGAATGAATGCAGAAGTTATCACAAGACCAACAAGACAGAATGGGAAGCTTTTGAATCACATACCTATTGACCACAAGAAAGAACACTGCACTTTTTGTTATAGCTTTTAAGATGTAAGAAAAATGTATGGTTACACAATAGAGACTCCCTTTAATTGTCTAACTCTCCATGAGAAATTCATTTTGGTTTGTTCGTCTCTTTATGAGTAATTGAGCCGCATTTAAATTTAACTGTGCTGTGAAATTGAATTCCACTTATTACATGATAAGTGGCATCCATTGGCAAGTTTAGGAATAAGCAAGTTAATATACTCAATCTCCATTAGATGCAACATGACAATTTATTCCACATATTTTTAAAAAAACCCAGTTGTTTATACAAATAGGTATAAATTCAAGTGTATGTTAAGTAAGGAAATTTTTTGTTTACTAATGAATTTTTAGCAATACAAATGAAAATATATTTAAAAGTTGTATGAATTTAGAAAACACTAGTAGTCTTACCTGGCAATAGCATATAATGCTAATGCTAGTTTAAAGAAAAAAATGTCTCTGCCATCGCAGCTGGTAACTGCTGTGCTCAGACTCTTCATGCTGTTGCTTCTCATTTAAACATAGAAGTTGACTTATGTCAGTAAAAATAGTCTCACTGTTTAACTGGCAGTAGATAAACTTCCTAGTTACCAGCCAAATATCAAGAACTTGCGAGATAATATTTCTGTTGCTGATTAGACAGTGTAACTTTAGAGCTCTGAAGTTAGAGTAAAATCAGCACTTCATTGGAGTTGATTTGAAAAAAAATTCGCTAGGTTGGTTAGAGACAGTAATCAATCGTTCCTAAAAACCAAGCTGGCCTTACAAACATACAGTCATAAACATGATTACACAGAAAGGGAAAAATGATATGTTTATTTGCATACTTTTCAGGGGGTTCAAAAATTATAATCAACTGTGGAAGATTAAACAAAACATTGTTATTTCACTTAAAGATAAATACAAATTTTAAATGTATTCCTTCTCTGCAGGAAAAATTAAAGACAAACAAACTAGACCCAATCTAAATAAGTTCATGATCTCTTAAATGGTCTTGTATCTCTATTTGCAAAGGAATTATTGTTCTATGTCTCAATATATGTATCTAAAAATAGGTTGTAAAGGAAAATAAGCTTTTATCCCAAATAATCACTAGTTTGATGTATTGTCTCAATTGAACAGTCCAAGGAACTAATTAAAGGAATAAATGTCCTAACCAGGCAGTGGCGCAGAGGATAGAGAGTCGGACTGGGATGCCGAGGACCCAGGTTCGAGACCCCAAGGTCACTAGCTTGAGTGCAGGCTTGTCTGGTTTGAGCAAAGCTCACTAGCTTGAGCCCAAGGTCGCTGGTTTGAGCAAGGGGTTACTTGGTCTGCTGTAGCCCTCCCCTCTCGGTCAGGGCACATATGAGAAAGCAATCAATGAACAACTAAGGTGCTGCAATGAAGAACTGATGCTTCTCATCTCTCTCCCTTCCTATCTGTCCCTATCTGTTCCTCTCTGTCTCTGTCACAAAAAAAAAAAAAAAAAAAAAAGGAGGAATAAATGGTTGTTGCAGTGGTGGTAACATTACCCAACATCTCTTATTTATTGATTACTTGCCCATAAAAGTTTTCTGAATTCCTAGCTAATACAATTTTTTTAATTAGCAGAATTCAGAAATTCCAGGTTGGTCTTTTGTCTTTTGAATAGAATTGCTGGCAACATCAGGCCATGGGAGATTGGGGGACCTTAGCTGTGCACTTCACTTTTTCTCTCACTTGCCTGCCATATTTTTCTCCTTTTCAGTATATACTGTTCCTTTTGGCATTAAGAGGTTAGCAGGGAAGAGAGAACAGAGGAGAACAAGCATACACAGTGCTGTGAAAGGAACACTGACATGACAATCAGAAGTCTACATTTCATCCTGGTGTTATAACTAACAAAAGCAAGTTTTTTCACATGTCTGAGTTCTTGTTTCTTCATATGCAAAATTATGAGTTAGAACTCTGAGGTTCTTCTATACCTCTAATTTATTATTCTAAGTGTGTAAGAAAGTATAAAATAAGTCATATATTATGGAAGCGAAATTTGTTACAGTAGAATGGCAGCACTTTTTTCTCTGCAGAAACTAATGTGCCAATTATAAAATGTTATGATTTCATTTATATTTCTAGTTCAAGATAAAAGTAGAATATAAACTCCAAAATTTGGTAAAATCTGTGGAGAGACTTAGAAATCCTATTACAATATATGCACTCTCTGTCTGTTCATGATGCATCATTTTTCCAAATGTTTACGAGGAATACCTCTTTTTCTAGTGAGTGTAGCAGTCCAATCATTTAGTTAAGGCTTGAAAGTACACAGTTTCTGTAAGTTGTCATAGGCAAAAACCTAATGTAATGGAAGGTTTATTGTGAGCTAAGTATTACAATCTGGAAAGAAATCATTTTTATTATCTTCAGGGTTGATTACTGGCATGCATCAAGCTACAAAGGACTGGAAATTTTATCATACTTGCAAGCTAACAAGTTAGCCTACTACAGTTCCGTGGTTGCTGACAAAACACTTGATACTCCTGGGTCAAAGACAAAGAACTTTATTCTGCATTATATTTGAGTGTTAACATTTAAGCTAATGCCCCAATTCCACAAGGGGATTTGAAGAGGGACAGATGTTACGCATATATACAGTGGGTTACATTATTGGGGAGGAATCTTGAGCTTAAGGAATAAACTCTTTGTAATGGACAGTGAATCTGACTGACCTTTTTCCCAGCAGTGAAGGAAGACATATTTATTTAAACACAACAGTAACCAAATGTGCTTTCTGCTCCAGAGGAGACACTATCTTCATCATTAAAGATTGTTCCCTATACAAACGGCCTTGGGAAAATAATCCAGAACATAGGCCATCATCAGTTCCTCTTACTAGCAAATTGTACAAGAATCCAAGATACCTATGGAGAATTACTGCCACCGATATGTTAAAGCAATTTGTTTGAAAATGGCTAATAATTAAGGGCTCATTAAAATAAAACATTTATATGTTATAATAAAACTGTTTACATTTTAGATATCAATCACAATTTGAGTTTGGGACAATAGTGAAATAGAAAAGAAGATGAACCAGAATATTTGAATTCAATAAATCTTTATAGAGAGAAGTGACTATGTTAAAGGCTATTATCAAGGTCATCAACATTTTGCTGTAGTCATTGGTCAATCCAAAATCCTTCTCTCACTTCACCACTCCACAGCACTGACAGAGTTGCCTACCTCCAAATCCTGAAGGACTACCTTCTGTGACTTCTGAGATACCACAATATCTTTATTTTTTTTCTTACCTTATTGGTAGCTCCTCTCTAGGCGACTTTGTTAACTGTTAATCTTATGACAAAACAGTACCTTTTTGTGTACCTTTGGATAAAAGTTTTAGCCAAATTTTTTACATCTAAATTTTTTCTCGGTGATTTCATTCAGTCCCACAAATTAAAATCTAATTTATATTATAACAACCTAAACTATATCTTCAGCTGAGGAACCTGTCCAAGTCTCTAGGCTCATATATCCAACTTTCTATTCATATTTTTACTACAATGTAATTGGTATGAAAAACTTAACAGGTCCAGAAAAGAACTTTTAATTTCCCACAGCCCAACAAGATCAGTTTCTCCTCAAGAATTCTCCACAAATATCAACTCATTTGCTCATGTTTCAAACTCAGAAGTTATGTCTATTCTCCCTCTTTCTTCTCCCATATCCTTGACAAACAATCATGACAGCATTATCCCAACACAAATCTGGCATCTGGCTCCTTCTGACAGTCTTTAATACATTATTACTATTGTTCTAGGTATTACCACATCTTGCTTGTTCTACTACAATGGCTTCTTAAATGCTTTCACTCTTGCCTCAATGGCAACTAGAATAAACATTTTTAAGTGATTTAAAATTTTCCCAGGCTTAAAAATCTTGCAATGACTTCTAATTTTCAATAAAAATAAAATTGACTCCTTATAGCAGCTTACAAGACCCTGTTGCTCTAGCACTGCTCGCTTCTCAGGCCTCTTCCTGCGCCACTCTCCAAGATACTCTCTGACCGAAGTCGTACTGCCATTACCACTCTCCAAGATACTCTCTGACCGCAGTCGTACTGTCATTACCGCTCTCCAAGATACTCTCTGACCGCAGTCGTACTGTCATTACCGCTCTCCAAGATACTCTCTGACCGCAGTCGTACTGTCATTACCGCTCTCCAAGATACTCTCTGACCGCAGTCGTACTGTCATTACCGCTCTCCAAGATACTCTCTGACCGCAGTCGTACTGTCATTTTTATATGCTTCAAGCACAGCAAACTTTTTCTCACTTTGGGTCCATTTCACTTGCTCTTCACTTTGCCTGGAATACTCTTCCCTCAGATTTCGGCATGGCTGTATCTTTCTCATCAGTCAAATCTATCTTAGTTCAATTTTATGTCAGAGAGAATTCTCGGAGTTTTCACTCCTTCCAACCCAGTTCCTCAGTGTAGCAGACATTTCTGTAGATTGTTATACAGCCATTTTCTTTGATAACAAAATATTGATTTTATTCATATCCCTTAGAACAGAATCTTCAGGGAAGACTGGACTTTTTCCCCAGAACCAAGGCATGACTCAATTATTTGAACAATCAGGATTATCTCATATTATCGCCAATTGGTCATTTTAGCCATAAGCCTATTGTACAATTTAGAGGAAGCTTTGCATGGGAGGCAAGTCTAAAAAACAGTGTGTCTTATGAAGAATGCCCCTTTACTACTGCAGGGATCTTACACTGAGATTCTCTCTGCTGTTTTGAGGCCCGGGGTACATTCAGGAAAGAAGAACTGGCCAAGAAGCTGAAAATGACAAAGACTTTCTGTAACTGGTGAGGTAACTGAGCTCTTGAATTAATCATCCTAAAGCTATTCTAGCAACTGACATCATGTCATATGAGACGATCAGTATGCTTACTGACCGAAACATGGGTTTGTTTGTTTATTGATTTATTTTCTCTGACTTGTGACAGGAAGCATCCTCACTGCTGCCCTTGATACCCCCCCCCCCCCGCCCGGTCCTAACTCTTCTGTCCTAGCACTTTCCTCATTGAAGCCAGCACTTCACTGTCCCCATTATGTAGCCCCCAGGATAGTGCCTTAACTGCGTTAGGTGCTCAGTCAATATATTTTTAAGTTAAAGAAAATTTAAGTGAAGAAAAATCAATGTCCATTAGAACTTTTAATATATTAAAAGAAATAAAAATATTTCACACATGTAATAGGTATAATAATTCTTTGTAATATGTTAATGGGCTCTTCTCTTTCATCTTTCTATGCTGTGTAATATTCTCCCAGTCAACTATCTGAGCATGGTAGGGAGAAAGGGCCACTGGAATTAGGGTTGTTAAAAAAAAAAACGAGAAAGAAATAACTTCATCTTTAAAAAATAAAAGATTTTCTGGGGGTGTTTTTTGAGAAATTGTCTAAACTACAGGTTAGTTTGAAAAAGAAAAGGATTTTCTATATGTTTTAAATTAGCACATACTAAGATTTCATCCTTCCACGCTGCAGTGTTTACATCTGCATTCAGGTAGGGAAACATAAAAAAAGTGAGCCTTACAAGAAGATAGGTTAGAGAAGTTTCTTGAATTGGAAACCAGGAGAAGTTCTAAGAAAAGGGGAAAATTATTTTCTTTCCTCATGAGATTGTCTGAGTGTACAGAAAAATGCAGAAGTTATCAAGACAGTGTCAGGTAAAACTAAAGATATCTGAAGTCAGTAGCTTGTTTTTCTAAGTAGATTATAGAAGAGACTGAAAGATTATTGGAGAAGTCTTCCAAGTGACCCATCTCAAGCCATGAAGGAAGGAAGTGCCTGGGCCCTGGAGACCCTGGGTAATTTCAGACTATGTGAAAGGTAGACATTTTGGAATCTCTCACAATGGAAATGTAAATACCTGGAATGAAATGCTTTAGAAAGTGTCAACAGATGGCAAAGTGTCAGAGCCCATCTCAGTAGAAACACGATAAGAGCAACTGCAATGCAGTGGAAGCCAGTAACGATCCAGGGAATAAAGGATAAACTGAATAGATACTACCTTTTTGCCACAAATGTATATCTCTAGTCCCAACTTCCCTTTTGAACTCTAACAAGCACATGCAGTTGCCTGCTCAACATTTTCACTTGCACGATAAACTGGAATCTTAAATTAGCATGCTCCCAAAAGATTAACATATCTAAAATAGAAATCTTTTTATATTTCTTACCCCAAACCTGCTCCTCCCCATCTTTTTTATCTCAGTAAATGTTTACCTTCCCCAGTTGTTCAGTTTAAAGTCTTCAACCTCAGTATTGATACCACTCTTAAACTAATACTCAATTTCAATTTCATCAGCAGGTCTGACTAACTTTAAGTTCAAATTACAATCAAGATCTGGCTGTTTTCTGTCCATTTACACCACAGCCACATTAATCTTAGCCATTATCATTTTTTGCCTGGGAAATTCTGAGTTTCGTAACTGGTGTCCCTGATTTTAGTTTTGCCAACTCTATTCTGCATACACACACCTGTCAACTTGACACTTTCAAGATATGTCATATTATGTCCCTCTACTGCTTAAGCCTTACAGTATTTTACAGTGCTCTCACAATACTGTCATCTCCCACAGTGACCTAAGAGGCTTCACTTCACCAGGTCCCTGTGTACCTTGCTGATACACTCACCAATTGCTGCTCACTGTTCTACAGCCTCACTGGCTTCATGATTGTTCCTCTTCCAAGATAATGAGCACCTGCCTCAGGGTCTTAAAACCCACCCCTGGAACGCTTTTCCATTTGATGACTTTATAGCTTGTTCCTTCACTTCATTCTGGTCTTTGAGCAAATGTCCTTTTTTTCAGCAGGCTCCTTTATGACCACTGTAAAAAGATGGCAAACACGTTCCTTTCCTGCCCTAATGCCAAAACCTTTCTTTTACAATTTCTTTTACTGTCAACAAGATCCTACTGAAGAAAATATTAGACAAAATTTAGATGACAAAAGCTTATTATTTAAAGCATGCCAATGAATCATTATAGAGACCAAGTTAAAGAAAAGTCATTTTCAATGGATAAAATCAGAAAAATCTTTATTAAGTCATTGGCATATAAGCTGTACCTTGACCAATGCATGTGGTTAATTAGGACCCTGTCAGACCTGAAAACCAATCAGATCCAAACAATGAATCACAAACCTTATGAGAAGATACCACTTGTGTCCAACTTCCAGGATACTAGATTTTGTCAAAAGACAGGCTTAGCCTTGTCTTTGGTGGCGCAGGGATAAAGCATCAACCTGGAGTGCTGAGGTCACTGGTTCGAAACCCTGGACTTGCCTGGTCAAGGCACATTGCAATGGTAAGATGAGAAAATGCAAAGTAACAAAAGCAAGGCAAGAATACAGGGATCAAGAAGCAAAACTTTTTTTTTTTCATTTTGTAAGACTTTGGTGACTAGAATATGAGGATTTGGTATATGAGAAAATAAGCCACATTTTCATAGGTTTATGCAGGAAAAAATACATAGATGTGAGACTGATTTGAACTTGTCATTTGCAGTTTTTGGACTTTTCCAACATTACCCCTGCTAGGGAATAAAGTAGTAAATCGGACTCAAGGTAGTGTTGACCTAGAGATCAAGGCTAAGTACCTTGTCTGCCTGATCAGACAATAGATTGAATTGTGTTCTCCCAAAATTCATATGTTGAAATTCTAACCCCCATGTGACTATATTGGAGAGAGAATCTTTAAGGAGCTATTTAAGTTTAAATGAGTTCATAAGGGTGAAGCCCTAGTCCAATAAGACTGGTGTTCTGATCTAAAGAGAGTTACCAGCTCTCTCTTTCCCCATGTGATGAATTAACAAGAAGGTGCCCATCTGCCTACCAGGAAAAGAGATTTTAGCAAAACCCATATCTGCACCCTGATCTTAGACTTTCAGCATCTGGACTATGAGAAAATACAATTCTGTTGCTTAGCCACCTAGTCTGTAATATTTTGTTATGGCTACTAACCTTATGAAATACATGAAAACAAACAGAGGTCTACAATATCATGATTACCCACATGCAAAAATAACTAGACAAGAGTCAAGTAAGAATTCCAGAATTACTATGTGAAAAATTACCCAGAGAACAGAAGTAAAGCGGTGGTGGGGGTTTGTGGGCTCCGAGACAGCATTTCTGTGCAGTCTTCCTGCCCTCTGTAGTGCTCTTCCATCACAGAGGGAAGCTCTACTGTGCCAACCTGATCGTGGCACTGGCTTGCTCTTCAAGAGCAGCTCATCATCTGTTATCTATGGCATAAAGTTCTTCCTGATCTTGACAAACTAAACCATGCATGATTTCGCTCCAGTGGTACTCTTTAGATTCATTTTTGCCACTACCACCAAAATCCTAATTTTCAGCCCAAAAAGAACTATCTTAAATTTTCCATGTTGCCACGCTGTTTTCACAACTTTATACTCTGCCTAGGGAATGCTTTCTCCTTCCAAATCCTTCTCACCCATTTTTAAAACAACTACTCATCTGTCAAACCCTGGTTAAAATTTTGCCTTCTCTCATAATCCCAAAATCATTCCATTGTACACACTCTCATTACATCTTGAACTTCATCCCTCAACTATAAACAATTGCCGTATCTATTACATTTGCTTCTCTATGCTAGACTTATTTAGAGACTCAACATGTCACATTCTATTTACTTGGCCTTGGAAAATCTCTGTCTCTCTCTCTCTTCTTGTGTTTCTCCTTTTTGCTAATATAATTCCTGTTCATTTTTTGGCCTAAAATTCCAGAAAACTTTTCCAGTCTCTTAAGATTAACATGTCTCTCTGTAAATATTCCTTATCATTTTCACTGCACCTTGATTGGTATTTATTTATTTGCTATTTCCCTCATTCTGGAATAATGAGTGAGTATCATCTGTCTGCAAGAACTGTACTGTCCAACACAGCAGTTACTAGCTGCATGGACTAATGAACACATGAAATGTAGCTAGTGCAAATTGAGTTGTGCTACAAAGGTAAGATATGTGCTGGCTTTTAAAAATATAACCAAAAAAAGAATATAAAGTATCACAATAAAAATTTTTATTTTGATTAGATATAGAAATGCTAACATCTTGAATATATTGAGACAAATGAAGTATATTATAAAAATTAGTTTTTTGTTTTTACTCTTTTTAACGGGCTACTAAAAAATGTAACATTTTCATATGTGCCACACGTTATATTCTTATTAAGTAGCACTGTACTATATCATGGTCTTCACAAATAGAGAAAACATAATTTATTGATTTTCTACAAAGTATGTATTCATGAATAATTTTTAAATTTTTTTTCTTTATTAAGTCTAAAAAGGCTTGGTGGGGGGAGAGAAAGAGAAAGACCAGGAGAAGAGCAGGAAGTATGTACTCCCATATGAGCCTTGACCAGGCAAGCCCAGGGTTTCAAACCATTGACCTCAGCGTTCCAGGTCAACACTTCACCTTCAGTGAATAAATTAATAACTATAAAATAACACTGGGGAACAATTTTTTAAAATTTTCTGTTGCATGAGGTTTTAGAACTGTTTCTATATAATTCTGCATTGCTGATTCCAAATCTGAAATCCAAATTTTTGTGCATGCTCTAGTTTTTATGCAGTTTTAATTTCTTTTTGTTACAGTTAATGGCATGCATTGGTTTTTAAATTGGAGTTAAAGGGCAACGACTCTTGGATTGAACATAACCACAAGGAAATTAATGTTTTACAAACATCACTTTTACATAATTATAGTTGTTTTTAAATGTAAAAAAATTATTATCTGATAAAAATACCCTCTTATTTTGTTTTAAGATTGAATCATGGCTTCTTTGAGTAGGCGTAAATGTAAGAATAGTCCTGACACCTTCTGTTATATATGTGGCCGTTACACACTTCAACGTCAAAGGTGCAATATTTCATCATTTGTGACACGTGCATATATTGCCTATTTTCAAGATCCCCTTGGCGATCAAGACAAGAATTGGGCTCGTCACATTGTGTGTCATAATTGTGAGGAAATGCTACATGACTGGACAAAAGAAAAACGTAAAGGAATGGCTTTTGGTATCCCCATGGTTTGGCGTGAACCTAAGGACCACACCAGTGACTATTATTTCTGTCTGACCCATACAAAGGGCATCAGCAAGAAAAAACAGCATATGATCACATATCTTAATATTCCTTCAACAATACGACCTGTCCCACACTTTGAGACACTCCCAGTTCCAGTTTTCAATGGTTTTATTTCTTCTAAGGTCGAAGAAAGTGAACATGGTGATCAAGTGTATTTTGATAAGAACATGAGGAAATGGTTATAGAATCTGAAGGGTCTTCTGATGCCAAGCAGTCATTAACCCCTCAGCAGTTTAGCCAACCGGAATTGAATGACTTAGTAAGAATTACATAAAAATTGTCTTCAACTTTCTAAAGTATGAGGAGCATAAGTCATTTCATTTGTGTGAATCTTAAAACGATAAATTTCCTGCTAGGACAACAGAGAGGTTTCATGAAGTATTCTTGCTTTCTGTGTTTGTGGGACAGCTGAGCTCAGGAGAAACACTGGACACAGAAGGAGTGGCCAAAACGTGAAGCTCTGGAAGTAGGGATGCAAAATATTGTGAATGAACCTGTAGTTAATCGAGACAGTATCATTTTTCTCCCACTTCACATCAAACTTGGCTTAATGAAGCAGTTTGTTCAGGCTTTGAATAGAGAAAGTGAATGCTTTCAACATATTATTTCTGCTTTTCCTGCCTTGTCTTTCGAGAAGATAAAAGCACGCGTGTTCGATGGACCTCAAATTCAAACCCTCATACGTGACAAAGAATTTGCCAGGAAGATGAATAAGGAGGAGAAAGCAGCATGGCAGTCTTTTGTGGCAGTTACAAAGAACTTTCTTGGCAACAAAAAAGCAGAAAACTCTGAACTTCTGGTTCAAAGGAAGCTGTTGGATTTCTACAACATTGGATGTAGCATGAGCATTAAGATTCACTTCCTAGCCCTGGCCGGTTGGCTCAGCGGTAGAGCGTCGGCCTAGCGTGCAGAGGACCCGGGTTCAATTCCCGGCCAGGGCACACAGGAGAAGCGCCCATTTGCTTCTCCACCCCTCCGCCACGCCTTCCTCTCTGTCTCTCTCTTCCCCTCCCGCAGCCAAGGCTCCATTGGAGCAAAGATGGCCCCGGGCGCTGGGGATGGCTCTGTGGCCACTGCCTCAGGCGCTAGAGTGGCTCTGGTCGCAACATGGCGACACCCAGGATGGGCAGAGCGTCGCCCCATGATGGGCGTGCCGGGTGGATCCCGGTCGGGCGCATGCAGGAGTCTGTCTGACTGTCTCTCCCTGTTTCCAGCTTCAGAAAAATGCAAAAAAAAAAAAAAAAAAAAAAAAAAAAGATTCACTTCCTGAACAATCACCTTAATAAGTTTCCCGAATATCTTGGAGCTGTTAGTGATGAGCAGACTACTGCTGGAGCATCAAACGAGATTGTTCTCAACAAGTACACAAACACAAGAGCTACAAACACAAATTTTTGCCTGAATAGAATTTAAATAAGTTTTGTGCAAATTTTATGATAAAAATAAGTGTTTTAATATGTTCTGTTTTGAAATTGTAGACAAATTCTGATGCAATCATATCTTTTAGTGTATTAGTGTATTTACTGCATTATATAAATTATATTTTCACAAAGATGATGCCCAAGAAGACATTCTACTTCATTATGTTAAACTAAATGTTGAAAATTTTACAATAAGATGAAAACCTAAAATTTTGGATTGCAAAGAAAAAACTGTAGCTTACAGAGAAAAACTAATGCCAGATTTAAGATCAGCACACTCGAATTAGGTAAGAACAAGTATTTTTGTGGATGCAACAAAAATTTTTTCCCCAGTGTAATGAGTGAAACTAGTTGTATTATTTTATCAGCAATAAGTAAAGACATTTTCACAGATTCTTTATTCCTAATCTATCTTGAAAATGCTCTCTTTTTTTTTTGTTTGCATGTAAAATAGGAGAAATCAAGAGAAAACAGCTTGAAAACTTTGTGATGACAAAGTTCTGAGTCCAAAAGAAATATACACCCTCACTTTTCTTTAATATATTTTTAAATATTTTATTTGAATCTGTATTTGGGGGGTCATTTTGAATGTGCTGTCATAGGCAGATGCTTCTGTTCTTTAAGACTAGAGGCACAGGAATCAGTAGGTGGTGGTGCAGATGGCAAGGAGAGGGTGGGATGACATTTCAAACTGTGGGCAGGACTAATGCAAACTTCTCAGCCTAAAAGGAATTTTTGTCGCCTGATCATTTCTGCAAGATTTCTTGCTTTCCAAGTGGTCTCTGACCCCCACCCTCATATGTATATATATATACTTTAAGTCTCTCCACTGAAAGTATTGCATATTTTAATTCTCAAAGACCATGAGTCCTCAAAATATTGCTTATGGGACCAAACTTTATAATTCTAAAATCGGAAATCACATAAATTTTTATTTTCAGAAATCTTAAGTATAAGGAAATTGATGTGTTTTTGTCATGCATTTAATAATTAGAAAGATAAATGCATATAGTTTTAATGGAAAGAAAGTGCAAATGATTTCATCTTATTTTTTTTTAGCCATTGCCTTTGAGCCATAGAATACAAACTGCCTGAGACAAGTCAACCTCCACACTGAGTTCTCCTGGAGTAGCTCAATTTCATTTCCAACAAACCTTGGCAAGTAAATTCCATCTCTGTATCTCTGATCACTAATGTCCCAGTGAAAAATGCATTCCAGCTTGTCAACAGCTTTGTATAGAGTGATATATTCCCAACTGTCTAGCCACAATAGTACATTGTGTTATAACTTTTTTTCCCTCTCTTATATGCTTGAACATTGAAATGCCAATTAAGGTACTAAAAAAATTATTTTTGCAAATTATTATTTCCAATGTTCTCATTTACCAAAGTTGTTAAAATATTAAAAGCTTTAAAGATGAAACAGTTAACTGATTATGATAAAACTAAACTAAACAGAACATGACCAAACAGAACATGTCCTCAGGCCCAGCAAAATGTTATAGACCCTGATGTCCTGAATTCCAGGTAAATTTCAAGGTTTTGCTACAGTAGAAAAAGAAAGGATAGTATCAAGTGTAAATGAGGCTCTGGAGTAACCCATATTCTTACTCGTTGTTAGTTAGGATGGAAAGCATGATAACTACTGTGCAAAATATTTTGGCATTATCTAGTCAAAAAGTGCATACTTAACTACCCAACAATTCGTTCTTAAAATTGTATTCTAAAAAAATTCTCAAATATGTGACGCAAGAAATAGGTGCACAAATGTTCACAGAAGTACTATTGGTGAGAGTAAAGAACAAGTCCATCAATAATAAAGTGGTTCAAATAATTGAGATGAAGGGATTGTTAGCCAGCAATAAAAATCAGTGATAGCATGAGTCTACCTTGTAGTCATGAACTTGAGGGGCAAAATCAGAAAAGGAAACTATAAGCAGTAATTCCATTTATATAAAGTTTTGTGCATGCAATATTAAACAATACATTGAGAAAGACTACAGACACAAGAGATAAAAAGTATTTAGAGATGAAGAAAGGCATAGCGAACAAAAAGTTGAAAACATTAGTGAATTCTTGGTAAATGAGGAGAGGAGTTGATGGAACCAGGGCAGGGCAAGTCGTGGCTTCCAAGATCTATGGACCATGTTCTGTCTCCTAACCTGAGTGGTGGGCATGGCATTGTTTAATTATGATCATTCATTATACCTAACAGCCTATTGTAAATAGTATTTTATTAATTTGTGTATATCAAATATTAAATATAAAATAATTGTAAAATGTTGAGTCATAAAAGAAAGAGAAAGTGAGTGAAGGGAAGGAGGAAGACAAAATATATGGAAAAATAAAGGGGAAAAATAATGACTAAGCAAAACAGAAGAAAATAAATCATCTGAGCAATATGGAAATCACAAGGGAAAGGTAAAAGAAACAGAGAAATGTTGGTCATGATGACATATTAATAATAACATTAAAACGATGGTAATAATGATGATAATTATATAATATGTAATGCTTACAGATTCATTGTTATATTTCAGACAATGTTCTCAGTATTTGTACAGTAATTCATTTAACCATTATAAATCCATGGGATATGTTCTACTACTATTTCTAATTTTCACATTACTAAACTCAGGTAAATAAAATCCTAGTAAACTTTTAAAGGTCATACTTTTTTTTTTTAATTTTTTTTGGGGAGGTATTTTTCTATTTTTTTTATTTTTTATTTATTTTTATTTATTGATTGATTTTTAGAGGGTGGGGAGAGAGAGAGAGAGAGAGAGAGAGAGAGACAAAAAAAGAGGAGGAGCAGGAAGCATCAACTCCCATATGTGCCTTGACCAGGCAAGCCCAAGGTTTCAAACCGGCAACCTCAGCATTCCAGGTGGAGGCTTTATCCCACTGCGCCACCACAGGTCAGGCTAAAGGTCATATATTTGATAAGTGGCAGAATGGGGATATTAATCCCATTTGACAGACTGACTTCTTTTTTTAAATTGAATATAATTAACATTTAACATTATATTAACTTTAGGTATTCAACATAATGACTCAGTATTAGTACATATTATGAAATTATCATCACAATAAGTCTAGTTAACATCCATCACCGGACATAGCTACAAATTTTTTAACACCATACTATCTAATGTCTCCAAGAATCATGATTCCCAGATAGTAAGTGATTAATTTTTCCTAGTCTATCTGGCCATGCCTCCATGAACCTACCGCAGTCATTCCTAGTATATAAATAGGTCACTTATGGGGAATGTGTTTGACCTCATGAAAATTAGGCAGACTGTGTCAGTGGTTATAAGATTAAAAGTCTATTCAAGTCTCTATTTCCACCTTTTAAGGAAATCTAGTAACCTTGTATCCTACCTCTTCTCAAGACTTGTCATCCTCCATGAGATACTGAAGTTGGAATCTGTAACAGAGGTATTAGGTCACATTTATTAAATGCTTTCTTAGGCATTACTGTATTTTCCTATATTTCAACTTTTTCATTTTCTTCCCAAAGAAACAATGTCTTATATGATACCTAAGATTTTTCATGCATCGTATAATCTTTCATTAAAGATTAAAGTGGACAATATTATCCTTCACATTTTCAGCTTAGTCTTCATTGAAAACTCACTGAGGGTGGTTCCAAACTTAGAGATGTTTACATAGAAACAACCACAAACTGTTATAATTGAGGCTAAGTGAGAAGATTCCACATATTTTTCTCAAATGTCATTATATACTGTAACTATCTCTTATTTTATTTCTTATATCTATGTTGTGACCTTATTCTGTGAAACTATATGCTTATGAATAATTTATCATTCTAGTTAGTGAGAGTCATCATAAATCAAAATTATATATGACTCACCAAGTAGGGGGAAAAATGATCATAATAATCATTGAAACTGAGTCACCATTTCTTTATTACCTTACCCTGTAGTCCTGGAACACAGCCTGGGACAGCACTAATTACATCCTTACCAACTGACTTTCTTGACAACCTAACCCCCCCCCCCCCCCCTGCACCTCAGTCTTGACTGAGAAGTGTGAGTGAGGATGTGAAGATCTAAGTGCTTTCTGGAGCAGGACACAGCAAACACCACAGTATTCAGAGTCAGCAAGCTCAGTTTATTTCCCACGCTCCTGTTTGGTAGCATCCCGTCCTAAACAGGTTTCATAATCCCTGTTTCACTACCAACAAATCACTTAAATTTAGCATCAATTATCTCACATGTAAAAGGGAAATAAGACCTTCTTCAAGTGGTGGTTGTGACAATTCACTGAGTGTATAGATATAGAAAATATAACACTATGTGACACTAATAAATGCTTAATAATTAATAGCTTTCTTAACTTCCATTAAAATTAGTTTTTTTATTCCCATCATGACTATATGTAGCTTCAACATTTCTAAAATTGTTGATAAAAACAAAATAATGAACAAAATATCTTTTCAGTTGCTATAAGTCGTATTAAATTTCCTAGGTCCTCACCTTAGTGGCCTTCAATTCCCCACTAATTTATGACCATTGACCACTGGACCCTGTTTAGTAGTTTTAGTTAGCCAGTATTGCAACAATCACTGGCTGGAGGTATTTTTATAAAATCTCACTCAACAAACACATAGAGACCTAAAATGAAGTAATCCTGCTAGTAAATGTTCTCTGACCTTGTGCCTATTTGTTCCAAACTGTTATCTTTTGCTCCTGGTCTGCTAATCAGATTTCTGGTCTCCTGATTTGTTCCTCCCCTCCCCACACCCTTAATCCAGCCTTCTCAGAATTACAAAGTTAAATTTTAATTGTGCATAACTGATCATGGCATGACCCATTTAAGTTCTTAAGATAAAATCCCAGCCCTGGCCGGTTGGCTCAGCGGTAGAGCGTCGGCCTGGCGTGCGGGGGAACCGGGTTCGATTCCCGGCCAGGGCACATAGGAGAAGCGCCCATTTGCTTCTCCACCCCCCAACCCCTCCTTCCTCTCTGTCTCTCTCTTCCCCTCCCACAGCCAAGGCTCCATTGGAGCAAAGATGGCCCAGGCGCTGTGGGGATGGCTCCTTGGCCTCTGTCCCAGGCGCTAGAGTGGCTCTGGTCGCAGCAGAGCAATGCCCCGGAGGGGCAGAGCATCGCCCCCTGGTGGGCAGAGCGTCGCCCCTGGTGGGCGTGCCAGGTGGATCCCAGTCGGCGCATGCGGGAGTCTGTCTGACTGTCTCTCCCCGTTTCCAGCTTCAGAAAAATACAAAAAAAAAAAAAAAAAAAAAAAAAGATAAAATCCCAAGCCCTTAACATTGTCTTCAAGATTCTGTACAACTTTACTGATTTCTTCTTTATATAACATATTTCCCCATGTATAAGACACACCCTTTTTTGAGAATTTTTGGGTCTAAAAACTGGGTGCATCTTATACAGTGGTTGGAGATATTTTTTACTTACATTTCCTGCTTGAAGAGTTGTATGAATTTTATGAATAAAACTTGAGTTAAATAACTTTACATAATACTTTTTTTTTTTTTTCAAATTTCAGGCTCCATAATTATGGTGCATTTTATACATGGAAGCATTTTATACATGGGTGTTGGTCAAATAAGTTTGTAAATATGATATATATGTTTGTTCGCTTATAGTTTGCATTGGGTGTAAGGGACAGGCTGTAAGCAGGCTGGGTCGTTATAGCCTAAGTCTTAGTTTTAAAACTAAGCTTTTCCCAGCCCTGGCTGGTTGGCTCAGCGGTAGAGCGTTGGCCTGGCGTGCGGGGGACCCGGGTTCGATTCCCGGCCAGGGCACATAGGAGAGGCGCCCATTTGCTTCTCCACCCCCACCCTCTCCTTCCTCTCTGTCTCTCTCTTCCCCTCCCGCAGCCAAGGCTCCATTGGAGCAAAGATGGCCCGGGCGCTGGGGATGGCTCCTTGGCCTCTGCCCCAGGCGCTAGAGTGGCTCTGGTCGCAGCAGAGCGACGCCCTGGAGGGGCAGAGCATCCCCCCCTGGTGGGCATGCCGGGTGGATCCCGGTCAGGTGCATGCGGGAGTCTGTCTGACTGTCTCTCCCCATTTCTAGCTGCAGAAAAATACAAAAAAAAAAAAAAAAACTAAGCTTTTCCCCACACCCTTGACTGTTGCATGATAGGGGGTGGTGCACTCTCATGAGGAATCCCATTATGTCTCAGATAAGTGACTTTGTATCAGAGACTTCCTTGTTTGTATATTGGATTAAAGGTTTCGATTTCTACACTATAAAATGGGGCAGAGGAGCCCATGCTAGAGGAAAGTAGAGAAAGGCCACGTGGAGGAGAGGAGAAGCAGCCAAGATGGCGGAGTGCTGAAGGAGAAGCCAGTTTGTACAGAGTTCATGCAGAAAGAAGGAGATGGGGAACAGAGGTGAATAAGGTTGGTGAGGTAGAAACTTTGATTCTAGGAAACTCAGATAAGTCAGTGGCTTTGGGTGCCCTGAATGGAAAGGGAAGTGTTTTCCCACTGTGTGTATTTTTTGCCCACCAGGTGCAAGCTAGGGTTAAAGCTAATGGCCCACCTGTTCTTGGCCCTGTTGTTTCATTACCGTCTGTCCGAATCAAATGCGAACCTATATGGGCCAGATGGCTGTGATGGTGGCCATGGCTACTGGTTTTCCAATGGGGAAATAGAGTACCTTCATATTAAATCATTTCTTTTTGTTTTTTAAAACTGTAATCTAACAACATTGGCTTTTAAATTTTTTCTTTGAAGGTGACACACTCTTTCCTGCCCTTTTGTTCTTTTGTACTCTTTTCAAATTTTTCTCATTGTTTCTGGATTTTCAGTAGTTTGACTGCTATGGGTTTAATGTGATTTTCTTTTTATATATATACTGATTGAGTTATACAGTACTTCCTGATTCTCTGAGCTGACATCTTTCATCACTTTTAAGAATTCTCAACCATTCTCTCTGCTTCTGCTCTATTCTCTCTCTTTCCTTTCCTTACAAGACCACAATTACATGCATGTTAGACCTTTCTCTCTGTCCCATATGTCTATACACATTTTTCTGTATTTTTTTTCTCTTTAGTCTGGATATTTTCCATAAATCTGTATTCTGATTCTATAATCTTGTCTTTTCCGTGTCTAATATGTAGTTTAACACAGCTATTTTTCAATTCTAAAATTTCCGTTTAATTTTTTTTCATTGTTTTCAATTCTCTAGTAAAATTTTCCACCATTCAATATATCTCTGTGTTTTTTTCTCTTTTCTTGAATGCTTTAATCATAATTATTTGAATATCTTTCTTTACTACTGCCATTATTTGGATGACTGCAAATCTATATTAACTTTCCTTCTAAGTGTTTGAACATATGGTTTTGTCTTGTAGAATCTTTAGAGTATCTGACTAAATATTGGATAGTAGGTATTAAAAATGGAGGTTCTGTGGTCGGCAGTTAGACAGACATGAACAGAGCAAGGACGATGGGCTAAATACAAAAGCTCACTAAAGTAAAGATGATAGGCCAGACTTTAGCTGTGTTTAAGCTCCAGGCCCAGAAAAATAGCAAAACCAGACAAATAAGTCTATGGCTTACCTCAGGACCAGCTGCATTGATTAAGACCACTCCCTCTCTCCCTTCTCTTGTGGACCATGAAAGAACACACTGGAAAGCTGATGAATATTCTAGTGAGACCCTCCCCTGGGACCTGCCCTAAAATTTCCACTCGTAAAGCCCTGAGGATGGACTACCTAGTGCCCTCTCCCTCCTGGGAGCACGGTGCCTTCTCTGTTCTTCTCCCCAGCCCCTCAGGCATGTTGCCTTTACCCTTCTCTTTCCTGAGCTCCAAGGGCCCCTTCTTTTGCCTCTATAACTTGTTTTCTGAGTCCATTTCTTTTGCCTTTATGATTTTCTAAGTAAACTTTCTCCTACAGTTTGAGACTTGCCTCTGAATTCTTTCCCAGCCAGAAGTCAAGTACCAAGGAGCTGAGCCCAGGTCCTGTCTGACTCCACTGGTCTAATCCGGAAGCTGTTCTTGCTGCCACCAACAGATTCATCTTTCCCTTGTAGAAACACCAACATTTATGAAAGTCACGGCATGAGTGCATAAATAATTCTGTGACTATTTTGATAAGTGTTAAAAATATATAAATATCCAATGAAATGCCTATTCTGTTGAATATTTTTTTTAAGTAAGAGCAACATAAAATACAATGTTTGATAAAATTTAGCATGATCCTCAATTTTTTATTTTTAAGTGTCATAGTTATATTAAGGTATATGTAAATATAATTTTGTTACATCAGCTCCAAGGTTAGAACAATTTTTTTATTGAGGAAAAAAAAATATATGTGACTGTTAACATATATATTTTTTATATATCAAGGGATATAAGTAAAACCAAATATTATAGGTGACATAAATTTAAAATGTCAAGCATGACAGGCATTAATCTAGTTAATTTTGTAAATTATTGCTAATGTATTCATTAACATTTCAGGGGTTTGTTTTCCCTTTATGGTTTCAAGGTAATTTAGTAATGCTTCTTATGCTTCAATTTAAAACCAAGCTTGCTCAATCAAGTAATCTGATACTGAATGTAATAATAAATTAACAAAGTTGCAATAAAAATGCAGTATTTCTTAGAGATTAAAACATTACACACACACTTTCGGCTTTGGAAATTGTTTTCAAATAACATTATGCTTACAAATCTCTAATTAGACACTTAGACCTTGCATTAACCCATTTCATGCATTCACCAGTGCCAATTTCTGTGCTAGCACTCCTAACAGCTTTTTTATATCAATCTAATAGACACAAAACAAAACAAAAAAACACAAACATCTGTCTGCAGATGCAGATTTCCTTGGAAAATCCAGGGAACTGAAAAAAGAACAAACCTGAATTCCAAATCTATGCGTCCTCGTTGGGTTCACCTTATTTCCATAACCACATTCTCTTTGGAGTAGCTAGATTACTCTTCTCTCCAAAGCACTAACATCAATTATTATTTTCTAACCAATATTGTCTTGCTTATGTTCTTTGAAAGGATTCTATGACCCATATGAGGCTATTTGTTATAAGAATGAGTAAAAATAAATAAAATTGCCCTTCAATGTCCCATAAAGTAAATTTGAAGAACATCTAAGACTACGTTTCAAGGACTCTGTTAATAATGTTTTCTTGTTGATTATTGTTCTTGTAATTGATTTTCACGAGAAATTTTAAAAGAAATACTAATCATTTAATTTTGGTACTCCAAAATTGTCTCAATGGATCAAATCCATACTGACTTTCCTTACTAAAGCCAAATATCTTTTTATAGAGCCTGCAAATCTTTTTTCAAGGTGACAGTTTATCTAATAAACTGATTTTTGATAATGACAATGACTCTTTCTGTGTTAATGGCAGAGGGGCTTTCTCCCTGATGGCTTGTGCATTTGAATGCACTTCCTAACTAACCTAAAGTCATAACTTTGATAGTGGAGTTCTAAGCAAAACGGGAGAAGGGACACGGCCTTGAGGGGTACTTGTTTTAAGAAGAATAGGGCGTTCAAGGTCTTTGCACAGCCCAACTTTCAAACAGAAAAGTTAACTTCCAATCTGGCCTCACTGTTGCAGGAGCTGTTTTGGGGGCAGGTCAGTAACAGTAAATTTGATATGTAAAAGGCAGTAGGAGATCTTACAGGCAATTTAATCAGGCATGAGTGTTAATAGTTAATACTCAATAATAGAGCTCACCTCACTGAATCACTCTTTCCACCATGTACCCAGATGATGCACCAGTGTTAAAAGTTTTGCTCTGCTAGTTTAGTGACTTAAAAAATTTGTCTTTAGTGTGTAATTTCCTTTTATGTCTTCCTCTGTTTTCCTTAGCATACCTCACATCATCTCCCACTCACAAACATTCACTTTATGAATAACCCTGAATAGCAGAATCAGTATTACTTTTGAATTTGTTACACATGCAACTGCTTGGGGCCCACTCAAACCTACTGAATTAAAAACTCAGGACTTGGGACCAGTCATCGGGTCTTCCAGGTGTCTATGACGCATACTCCAATTTGAGAACCGCTGATATGTATGAATGGTCTTCCAGCTCAAAGTTAGAGTGCTGACCTTCTCATGTCAGGATTTTCTTCCAGAAGCCCCTCAGTCTAGCCTCTATCTCAAATTCCTGGTGCTGAGTAGAAGTTTTGAAACTGCTTAGGGGAGGATAAGCCTTCATTTCTACAAATTCACCTCTCCTAGGAATCGATCTTTACTTTTTAAAAGAGGATAATAAGAACAAATTTCAGTTTGGCTTTACTTTAAACAGACATGATACCAAATTTTGATTAATTTTTCTTGCATGCAATGCTTTTGACTTGTTTACCTACCTGTCTTGTTTCTTTAATAACATATTTGTAGAGTGCCTACTATGAAAGGCAATATTGTCTATAAAATATGCAAGCCATGGCCTAGTAGTTCAGTTGGTCATAGCATCATCCTGACACACCAAGTATATGGGTGCTGTCCTTGGTGAGGGCACATATGGGAACCAACCAATGAATAATAGGTGGAACAACAAATTGGTGTTTCTATCTATCTCAAAAAGAAAAATTAAAATATGAAGTCTAGTAAATTGTGCCAGGCATCACCATATATATATATATATAATTAAGACAGTTAATATGCCACTTAACAATGTAAAGTGTACAAATCAATGGTTTTTAGTATATTTGCAAGCATCACCCACAATCAATCTTAGAACATTGCATTTCCTCATATCCATTAGCAGTCACTCCCAATTTTCCCCATTAGCCGCCCTAGTCCTAGGCAAACATTTAATATATCTATAGATTTGGCTATTCTGGATACTTCAGAGAAATGAAATTATTCCACATGTAGTCTTTTGTGACTGAATTTCACTGAGCATGTTTTCAAGGTTCATCCATGGTGTAGAATTTTATTGCCAAATAATATTTCATTGCATAGATATACTAAATTTTATTTATCTATTTATTGGCTGATGGACCTATGGCTTATTTGTACTTTCTGGCTATGAACATTTCATGTCTATCTTTTTGTGTAGACATATGTTTTCATCTCTCTTGGTAAAATGCTGGGTACTATGGCAACTCTATGTTTACATTTTTCAAAGCAGCCACCCCATTTTACATTCCCACTTGTCATTAATTTACAAAGGTTCTTGATCTGACATTCTGAATAAGCTTTAAGTTTTAAAACTTTTATTTTTTATACATAATGGCATCATGCATCCTAAAATTAGAAAATAGGTGAATGTCTCATATAAAAATTTATATGTAACATATGAACCCATGCATTTCACCCAAGTTTGGGGTTCTGAATAGAAACATATAAATTTATTAAGCACATGATCTTTGTCAGAATGTTTAGTTTTCAGCAAGTTCTTAATAAAATGACTGACTGCAAGAATAAATATATTAACAAATAAAAAGATATCCAAATTTTTAGTTTGCAGCAAATACAAAAGGGAATTCTTTTTTAAAAAGACTTTATTTATTCATTTTAAAGAGAGAAGAGAGAAAGGGAGACAGAGGGAGAGAAGGGAGGAAGAGCAGGAAGCATCACTCCCATATGTGCCTTGACCAGGCAAGCCCAGGGTTTTGAACCGGCGACCTCAGTGTTCCAGGTGAATGCTGTGCCACCACAGGTCAAGCTCAAAAGTGAATTTTTAGGTTTCTATTATCTACTCACACACAGAGGCAGATTTAAGGGTGGGTGCACTGGGCACACGCCCTGGGCCCCGACTTCTGAAGGGCCCGGCAAAACCCCAACTTGACACTTTTTTCTAATGACATCAAGTTTGGTTTCATATGTGCAATTTCAACATTAATAGTACATAATATTTTTTATTTATTTAAAAGTATGGTTAACATGTATTTTTATTTTCCTTGTTTCTCTTTTTTTTTAAGAGGCCCAATATTTTCTTCTGTGCCTGGGGCCTCAAACGACCTTAATCCACTTCTACTCATGTGTATTACAGAAAAATTTTGGCTTTTTATAAAAATGAAATATAATAAAATATTTTTGATTCTCTTAATGAGATTAAGTGATGACCATCAACCCACATTCATCAATTGATACTTCCAAGATTAATTTAAATGTTATTTGAAGTCTGTTAGATTTTTGAAGCTCAGTTGAATTTTGAATTTATGTTCAGGTTAACTAAAACCATATTCTTTCTATGAAAAAATGCAGCTTGTGTTTCAAAAGAAGGATACTAAAATAACTGTTTGGAACACATATTTATAAGTTGAGAATTGCCTGTATTTTTGGAATACTATTACTAGTAGTGTTAAAATATTTTTTACGTAAATTAAAAAAGTACTTCTAAGAGAAAGTACCAAATACAGTTATCTTACTATTTCATTGAAAAATAAAATGACAAATCCTACCCATATTGTATATTTGAGGATCTAATATAAGTTTTCAAAATGAAATGCATTTAGTTATAATTTCATTTTTCTTATATTTTCATATTCGGCTTACAAAGCTACTTCTTTGCTTGATCAAGGTGATAATGTTTTATATTTATAAAATATTTTTGTCTTCCTCATCTTCATTGAAAGGGGGATAAAATCAGTACAGGGTCCTAGGGTATGGCACAGTTCTGTTCCTACGACAGTGATGTACCATAATCTGAATTTTGGTGTAAGTCACAAAGCACCCTAGCCTAACACAAACGAACACTTGCACTTTTAATCATCCAAAATGGCGCAGATAAGTGTACTCAGGATGTCAACCCCCTCACTCATAGTACGCTTTACTGCATATTCTTCCACCACACACAACCAAACTAGCTCACTCATCTAGTTAAGTCAAAACACTCACGTTTCAATTTTTTAAAATTTTTATGGGAGTGAGTGTTGTAAGCTCAAAATGTTGTATGTCAAGACTGTTGTAACCCGAGGACCTTATGTACTATGAAGGTGTCCTGCTGGGTAGTTTATGTAAGAAGAATACATGAAGCAACATCTCTAGCCAGTGATTAAATGCAGAAGCAGAATAGATGTATCTGATTGTGGGGCAACTGTGTCAGGCTTGCGCAAGGGGTTACCAGGTGTAAGCACTTTGTCTGATTGGTGCGTGAGCACATGGCCGCGCCACGTGTGTACTCCTACACAAGGCTATGGGTGCTTGTGCTCTGGGGCATTGTGGGTGGTGGATTTCCTTCCCGCCACTGTGAGGGGCCACTTTACTATTCGTTAGCCTGAAGAGGTGGTTTCCTCTGCCTGTGTGCTTGTCTGCCATTGTGAGACTTTATTAAACAAAATGGCCCAACGCTTTTCCAGCTCCGCAGTTTTTTTACCGTCTGCCCGAATCCAGTGGGAGCCTGCCTGGCTTCGGCCACAGGCATTACACTGATGATTGTAAATGCCATTTACGGCCTCATGTACTTCAATATCATAAATACTACTAGAAAGCCCGGCGGTCATACGAAATGACCGTTGTTCTAGATATTATAAATTGTAATTAAAATGATTTGTGCAAAGGTGTCTGCTAATTCAAACTGAATTACCCAGGGCAGGTGGTGAGGATGCCCCTTTGCTTACTGCCCCACGGGGTTTCCCCCTTCTACTTGCTTAATTGCTTAAAGTATAGTGCAATGAAGGAAACCACTGGCGGTACATTTCTTAAGAGCCACCGCTAGGTCAATAAATAAAGGTGATTTAAATAATAAAATGTTAATTCACATGTCAAAGATCTCTTTGTACACAACATTTCTTGTGTAGATCTTTCTATCATTTTTAAGCTCGCCTTGCAGAGGACCATCAATTATTTTTAATTTTATGTCCGTTCTTTCACGAACTCTTGAACAGGCAACATAAAGTTGACCGTGTCCAAATGCAGGCTCAGGTAAAAAAATGCCAACACGCTTAAGCATTTGGCCCTGAGACTTATTAATGGTCATAGCAAAGGCAAGTTTTACAGGAAATTGTCTACGTCTCAATTGAAACGGCAACCCTGTTTGAGATGGAGCCAAATCAATTCTTGGAATGACATGTATGTCACCTTTAGAGGAGCCAGTCAAAGACTTAGCTATTATGACATTATTTTTCAGTTGGAGAACCTCTAGTCTTGTACCATTGCAAAGATCCCTTCTGGTGTTAAGATTTCTTAACATCATAATAATTGCTCCAATCTTTAACCTCAATTTGTGAGGTGGCATGCCAGAAGGCGAGACTATTTGAATGTCGTGGCAACTTCACCCCATTGACTAGTACAGTTACTAGTACAGCAACCAATAAGCTATTGGCGACAAACAGACACTTAAGCTGCATATAATAAAGATTCTCATTCAGTACAAAGATGACAACACCAAATAAACTCCATAACATATACATAAATGATACAAATACAGAAGTGGGGTTCATATGCCAATTGAAATTATAATTTAATTCTTTTATATGAATCTATAACAGTAGACCCAAATGATTATTGTTTTTTATATGAGTTTAAATATATATATATATATATATATATATATATATATATATATTTAAGTGAAAGGAGAGGAGATAGACAAACCCCTGCATGCTCTCTAACCTGGATCTACTGACAACCCTTGTCTGGGGCTGATGCTCCAATCAGGCAAGCTATTTTTAGTGCCTGAGGCTACTACTTAGGCCAACTGAGTTATCCTCAGTGCCTGACTGATGCTTGAACTCTATCAAGCCACTGACTGTGGAAGGGGAAGAGAGGGGAAAAGAGAGAGAGAGAGAGAAAGGGTAGAGGGAGGGGGAGAGAAGGAGATGATTTCTTCTCATGTGTGCCCTGACTAGGGACTGAACCCGGGACTTCTGCATGCTGTGATAATGCTCTATCCACTGAGCCAACCAGACAGGGCCTAAATATAAACTTTTTATAGTGATTAATTGCTTGAGGTAGACTATGTAGAAGATTAAGAGTCAAAGGTTTTATATTTGGAAAAACCCTAGTCATCCGTAATTTGTACAATTTAAGTACTAAGGTCATTTAAATTTGTCTAATAATCACTTTAAGTTGAATTAATATTTGTTAAATAGCTATATAGTTAATACTTGTAGGTCTCATCAAATTCTACACCAGGTTAAATATGTAATGATTGATCTTTTTAAATAAGAATAAGTAAAAATCTTTTTATAATACTAAAAATCATTGGAACATACCTTTTAAATGGGTGAACTATATAGTATGTAGGTTAATATACATAAAGCTGCTAAAAAGCAAATTACAAAAAATCTTTTCCTATATTTCCAAATTTTTTAATCTGCCCACATAAATGGAGCCTTGAAAATGGCTTACTTATTTATTCTCAGACAATATCTTTTTTTATTACAAACTTTTTTCCCCAAATGAAGTCTCCATATTTATTATCAGTTTACTAATATATATTTTAAAGCATGTACACAACAAATTATAAGATAACAGTATTCCTTTAGAGCCTATGTGTACCATAAAATTAATTAAATATATATTCTATGCCAGTTAATTGTTCTTACAGATAACTATTTAGTCTTCTTTAAAATGACTTGTTATAGATTTCTCTTCAATTCTTAAAGTCCAACAAGACTGAAAAAAAGAAATTCACCTTGCATAGCTCAATGCTTTTTATCTGTTTTCCTGTAACACCCCTGACTTTGGGTGTGGCTATAAATGAGTGAAAGAATTATGCTGTATACTTTAATCCTCACAAAATTGTTTGCATTTTTTTAAAAATTGAAAATTGAGGCTTAGAAAGCAAAGTAACGTGGCTCATGTCTCTGAACTACAAACAACAGGGTTAAGTTTTTTCAGTTAGATATGTCTGCCATTTCTAGCTCCATTGCATGTGAGCATACTTCTTTCTCACTGGGCAGGATTTCAAGAATCACTAGAAATCTGGAGTCACAAATTTGAGTATTTCATGGAGGTCTTGAGATTAATGAGTTAAAATTTTCTCATTAATTAAAAACACATTACAGTAAGATTAACACAAGACATGAAAAACAGATTGGAACATGTGACATGGGGTTCAGGGCTCTTGAACATGTTTTAATGGGAACGGTTTTTCCAGTTAGAACAAAGTCATTGAAGCAGCAAGTCACTGTTGACCTTTTCTCCTAATCCCATTTACACCTCCTATTATTCATGAGTTTTTCTGAAAAAAGGTATTGAGAAAAAGAAGTGGTTCTGAAGGTTGAAAATGGAAAGAATGTAGGTTCATTAAAGTTCATGAGAGATTCATTATAAAAATATTTGTACATATAAATCAATATTCTATATGAAATGGATTATGGCATTTTTCAGTAGAGTTCATATAAAAATTAGGTGACTAGGCTGCTCACTATGCGTAAGGAATATGCAAACATGTTAGAGTAGTTGTACCTTATATAATGCTTTAATTTTACTGATTTAAAAATGTGGTTAAATATGAATATCATATAACCCATTTTACTTTTTGAGCAAGAATATTGAAAGATTATTCATATTTTCTGTAAATAGGGAGATACTGTAGATTACCATATTTGTTTAGCAATAAAAATTTTAGCTGATTGAATATTGACATAAATTTAGCTGCCTTAATCTTTTACCTCATTTATACTGCACTGAATTCCAGGCATTTTTGGCCTTCATGTTTCCTGCTGTCCCTGTTTTAACTTTTTCTTCTTTGCATTGCATTTATTTGTTATAGGAGCAAATTCATCCTTTCCTTCACATTGTTCTTCCTTTATGTTTCCATTTATCTTTTTCTGGGTAATTTCTCTTTGTATTTTCAAGTATTTCCACTTCCTTTTCTCCTTACTACTTAAAAGGGGTCTCTCTTTTGGTAATGTGTTAGAGACACTCAACTATTGTCTGTTGGGGAAGAAAAAGACCAAAAGAAGGGGTGGGGAAGGGGCGGAATGGAGCTGGCTAGTTAACTGGGTGAAGAAAAGGGGAATAACATTAGAACTGAGTTCTCTTCCTGCACACTGAGGAATTATGGTCATGTATTCAGGCTTGACTTTGAAGCTTTGTCATCGTCTTGTAACTGAGTTTATAATGACAGTTCATCTTTGATAAGTATTTTGTGGTTGTTCAAAGGAAAATGTTTCATGTATTTTGAGAAATAACAAAGTTTAAAGCAAATATGTAATCAATCCAATATATAGGAAGTCCAAAAATATTCTAATAATCTTGAAAAAAATGAAGTCTTGAACATAAGAAATTTCAAGTATTAATAAGGAAAGAGATAGAGATGACTGAATATGCACAGCCCTCCCAACCAAAAAGTATGCTGGCTTTTATTATAAATATTGACTACTAATCATGTGAATGGTATAATTAAATAAAATTAACATCATTTTTAATGATAGCTAGATTATGAAATGTTATTAGAATACTATAAAAACAAAAACCTTAATTTTTAAGTTATTTACTTGACATTTTAAAGTGATGTTTTGGCTTAAACTTACTAAAAATTAACCTGCATGTATCCTGACAGTGTAAATATATCCAAAAAAGTGAATGACATCTTGGCAAAAGGAAGACTGATCTTTGTGCAACAGAAAGATTTGCTACCCAGGTAGCACATGCCGTTGTGCACAGGGGACTGGTCCCAGGACCTCCATGGGTACCCAGCTCCGAGGGTGCTCAAGTACCTCACATAAAACTGTGAAGCACTTTCCCATACTCTGCACACATTCTCCAGTGTATGTTAAACCACCTCTAGATCACTCCTAGTACTTAGAACCAAATCAGTGCTATGTAAGTATTTGCTGTACTATATTGTTTAGGGAATAAATAGAAAAAGTCTCTATGTGTTGATTCCAGACACAGCCATTGTAGGTCTACATAGTAGTACACATCAGCAACAACATAACACTTCCCCCCCCTGAATATTTATGTTCCTCAGTTAGTTGAAGTCACGTATTCAGAACTTGTGAATATAGAGGGCTGGCTGTTTACACAGTTTGAAACGGAAGACTCAGTTTATTGTCTTACTTTGGACTATCTTCAACTAGGTTGGCAAATTTATGAAATCACTTCTTTTTTTGTAGCTAGCCGTGGCTATTCTGAGAGAATCATATTCTTAAGGAAGGGTCACCTTAAAGTAAAATTAAAGGAATTGTGAATGAGAAAAAAAATAATGTATTTAAAATTGAACTTTAGATAATGCAAGTTATCTTTAGAATAGAATTGTTTAAATTCTTGTTCTTAGTTTTACAGGTATAAAATGTTGAAATATTGTTTCAATTATGAAAACTAAAACATTAGATAGCATATAACAATATCCTTCAGTGGATTAAGTATCACGGTATGTTTTTCCCCAAAATTATCAAGAACCCTTAGAAATTATACTCCACCATCTCTTATATCTTGAAGAAAGTACTATTACTATATAAAATTATTTGATGTATATTGATTTTCAAATACCAAATTTATATTTCCATGTGATAGGTGAATAAAATAGATTTGTCATATATCAATGGGTTGTAGCATTTTAACTCTAAATTTACTGATGTGTCCAGATAGTGATGTCTCCTTTGTAATAATAGAGCACTTTAATCACATAAATCTGAAATATGTGGCTACAAAAATAAAATTGTTGTATTCCTATTTTGTCCCCCAATTTCATTACTGCTAGTAAGATTATTTTGTGGTGCTTCTATGAACAATCATTAATAGATATAATATCTGTACAGGAGTTGCATTTAATCCATAACATATCCAAATTCTTATAGAAAATGCTAGGTTATAATAGTGCTATATCATGTTTAAAGTATATGAAAACACCTAGTATCGGAAGAACAGTATCAACAAATGATCTTTCTCTTGTTCTCTCATGGAAGGTTGCATTTATTCAACTTAAGAAACTGGAAAGGGTAGCAATAGTTATTAGTTTTTATCTTTACAAAGGTTACTATCTAGCTATTATTAACCATATCCCATTGTATTTTGCTGCATTCTCTACTTCCTTTTGTCTGCACAGGCCTAAATGAATGGATTCCATATAGTTTGTATAATAACTTACAGTTAAAAAATCACCATCACCAAGAAAATTCCAGCCACATTTTTGGAGTGAAGAAGGACCTTACTATGAAATTTAGATTTTAGAATCTAATAGTTCTTTTTTTAGGGGAAGTTATGCTGTAGGTGCTAATCTTGCATGTGCTTCATAGGGGAGGGAGGGAGGAAAAGCAAAAGTAAAACAGAAATAGGTAAATTGATATTTTGATGACTAGCAGATTCAAAAATAGAACAGCATAAAAGCTATTGCTTGGCTGAAGATATAATGGCATTTAATATAACACGTAACTTAAGTTAGCAGAAGTTTGCCAATATAGAATTCTAATGGGCAAATAATGAACTTCCAACAAGTACCTGTTTAATGTTTCTCTGTGTCCACTTAGGAGTAGATGTTTTCATCAAAATTTTAATGTGATATCTGCCAAGAGCTGTATTACTCAGGCCTAGGAAAAATTTTTTCTAAAATCTGTCTTGTTTGTAGGAAATAGTTAACTACATTTTTTTGAGATAGTGTCTTTTCCTTGTTGGTTTCTATGATGGCCGCTGTGTGCTGCTTTAGTATAAAAATACTGGATGTGAACGTTGCCTTAAAAACCCCATAACACACTCTCTTTACCATTCATTTTCCTGGGAATTGATAATTCTGAGTTGCTTTCTTTCTTATTCTCATCTTCTAAGCAGATTCTTCAAGGACATAGATAATTGAAGCTTTCTGTCCATTTCTGTTTTATTTTGGCTTTCTCTGGCATGTATCTGTGTGTGCATAAAAGCATATATCACCTCAAATCACAGGTATTTTCGAATATGGCTTTAGAGTATATTTTTATTTCAGAGACAGGTCATATACCTCTGTTTGCATATAAACAAATAAGGCCTGTTGTCATGGTTTTCTCCTTACATTTCTTAAGATATGCCAAAAAAGCAAGAAAATTAATTATTGCCTTTTATTTTGGCCAAGAGGAATTATTTATTCTAGTTTATTTTTAATTAATTTATTTGTAGTATTTGTATGTGTGCATTTGTACATAAGAGAGAGGAAAAATTCTAATGAGGTTACTATGTCTTACTTTTTAAGCCACCATGTTCTATAACCTAAAATACAAAGGGGGTAAGAGTGGACATTTCATGGTTACTAGGTTAATATTGTTCTTTATTTTTAATAAAAATAAAATGTATGTGAATTAAATATTTACATATAATAACAATTGTTAGTCAAAAGTTACAGATCATAAATTTGCCATAAAAGTCATTGCTTTGCATGAACAAAATCTTCTTTAAACTTCCCTTTAAAAATGATTAAATACACACCTCTGCAACTTTTCACAAGTCTTTATTAGAAAATTTCCTCTTAAGTGAATAATATATATCGATTTCTGGCTTCTTGCTCATTTATAGGCCATAAGACAAGTTTCATTATCAGTCCTTATGATTTCTAAGCAGTTTATCTTAAATGGCAAATTTTGGTGATTTAGCAACATTTTATTAAAATTAATGGGATGAGATTTAATTTTTGTGAAATTTTTTAAAATACCAGAACAAAGATGAAACAATGTACTGTACATGGCTATGGTAATCCAATGGGCACATAATGCTATGTTGTGTAAATTGCTGTGCTCTATCACACATAAGAAAAGCCATATTATGAATATACTCATTAAAAAGGTTTAGGTTGATAAAAGGCAATAAATAGCAAACCATAGAACAGAGCCCTGAGCAGTGATTTAGACTTACAGTGGATAACCAACCCTTTCAGAAATAATTGTAGAAGCAATATCTTTCTTCAACAGCTTCAAATATTAGAGAACAGAGTGCTTCATCAGAGTGATCCAAAGAAATTGAGCTTTGGCTCAAAGGCCAACAACATTAATAATGAAGGCTGACTTACCTTCTCTAGAAGGTATTACTTTTTTTTTTTAATCTTTAGACTCCTTTTTTTAAAGATAGAAATTGGAAACGGTATACCTTAGTAGGAAGTCTGAGGTCATTATTGAGATAATTGACAGAATATATTACAAAAATATTTTCATGTAGTGAGACTATTATGATACCAACATATCATGTAGACAATAATGGGCATCTAATTCTGCTATTTGTAATCCGCATGCTGGGGAAGAAAATCAGCTTTCGCATCATTACAAATTGGAAAAGAAATGATTAACTTGACTATTTGGTTATCTAATTTTGGAGTGGAAAGCTATCTCCAGTTATTGAAATCTCCTTCCGGAGCTGTTTCTTCATGGCATCACACCCCACCTCATGTTTGCTAGCTCCTGCTGCCATACTCTATGCTTAGCATAAAACAAAGTTAAGACTCTGTGGGGTGCCTTTGTGAGGCCTCTCAAGAGTAGAAAGAAAGAAAACAAAGAGCAAGAAAGAAATGTACATAATATAAAAACAAGGCACCAAAAAGGAAAGGTAAGGGGGAAGAAAACATCACTGGGTTAAGAATCTTAAAATCACCCAGACTTTGAATTTTGCTAGTAAGTAGTAGTATGTCTTCTCTGTTTTGGGATGTTGTGGTCAGAGTTGGACCATCAGTTCCCAATACATAAGGGTCTTTCTCTTTCATAAGCTCCCCCTGAAACTAAAGAAGGGCTAATTAACAATTTTACACATAATGCAGGATGGTCATCCCCCCAGGGATCATGTTCTTTGTGCTTCATATCAGAAGTGCTCTAATACACTATAATAGGGAGCTTAAGAATCTGAGATGTTCAGGAAAATCTTTCCACTGCTGGGGTGCCAGTTCCCTCCTAAAAATGGCTTGTGTGGTTGGGAGTGGCCTCATCCAGGGCCCTTCTGTTCTTTCTACAAGAAGGCCTTAGCACACCCTACCACTGCTTCTACGGGGGGTGGGGGGTGGAGGTGCAAATTGGCTAGGCAGCGCTACTCCTTAGCTCTCTCCACCTCCCTTAACTGCTCCTTCGTATTTCAGGAGCTTTTCTCAAATTGCTACCCTTTTCGTCCCTTCGTCCCTTCACATTGACAAAGTGAACTCACCCTGGAGCAACCCCATCAAGCAGGGCAGCCGAATGGCTAAAGCAGGGCGCTTGGAACCTTCTGGAAGTAGTCTTACTAGGATGGTACAAAGCCATTTTCGCAGCACTGTCCTCCTCAAATGGAGACTTCGTTCCTCCAACTCTGTCCTACTGAATGGCAGGACTGGGAAGATTTTATAGCATCAGGTGCTTCCCCGGATTGTCCACAGCCCGGGCCCTGGGGCTCTGCTCTCGCCAGGTGAACCATACCTGGGGTGGGGCCGCTGGCCCAACTGGCATTCAGCCATGCCAGAGGCGCTAGCTTCTGGCACTGCCGGGCAAATAAACAGTGCCACCTGGTAGAGAGTCAAAATTGGTGCTTTAAAAAGCAAATACAAACCTCTCCTACATTTGTTGTCAAATCACTTCTGCACAATTCGCAGGCAGGCAGAGGATTCTGCGCCCGGGAAAAGGGCTGGGGGAACGCTGCCTGCATGTGCAAAAATAACCACCGAAGACGCAAGTCAAGTCCTGGGCCGGGGCCTCTGCAGCCTGTGGATGCCCGCCGGGCTGCTGGCTGTCCCCCGGGAGCCCCGCGGGGCCGGGTCCACTCCTCCTCCGCTCGCCGGGCGGCGGGAGCAGGCGGACTCCGACTTCAGGAGTTCCTTTCTGCCTTGTAAGGAGGGCTGCTCCCGGCCCGTCTCCGCCCGGTCGCTCTGACGCCCAGCCCTCCCGCTGCCCACCCCCAGCCGCCTCCCTCTGACTTGCCGGGAAGCCAGACGGAGCCTCTCCCTGCCACAAGTCTCTCCGCCTGCCATCCCTCCGTTCCCACGTCCACCCCCGCACCCCTCCCGAGAGCCGCCACCCCTCCCGCGCCCCCGCCTCCTTCTCCTCGGCAATCAGGGGAATAAATCAGGGAAGAAATCGAGAGGGGGGAAGCGAGACAAGGAGAGTGCGCGGGCGCTGGCAGGCTCGCCCAGGTCTGTTTCCAAAGTCGCCCTTGATGGCGGCGGAGGCGAGGCCGTGGCGGCGCTGAGCAGTCGACGCGCCTGAGGGTCCGCCCGCCGCCGCCCCTGCCCCGCGTCGCCTGCGCTCCGGCCCCGCGTCGCCTGCGCCCCGGCCCGGGCGCGCCCGCCCTCCAGACGTCTGCGGGCCGGGCAGCGCGCTCCTCTCCTCCTGCGCTTCCCGGCACCGTTTCTTCCCGGCTGGGGAGGGAGGCGGGATTGATCTTCGATCGCGAAGATGGCTGCTGGCTGCCTGCTGGCCTTGACTCTGACACTTTTCCAATCTTTGCTGATCCGCCCCTCGTCGGAGGAGCCGTTCCCTTCGGCCATCACGTAAGTCTCCGGGCAGCGCAGGGCTGGGCGTGCCGGCCGAGGGTGCCCCTGGGCTGGGCGCGGGAGTCCGTTCCCGATCGCGGGGCTCTCCTGCCCGTGGGGGTGGGGAGCGAGCCGCGCTGCAACCCGGGGAGGCCGAGCCGGAGGGGCGTGCGGCTCGCCGCTGGAACGCGCTCCGAACCGGCGTGTCAGAGGGGCTGGACGCGGCGGCCGCGCTGTCCCGGGAAACGTCCGCCGACGACGGGCGGCGACTCAGCCCTGCTCTTAAAGGATTCTGTAGACTTAACGAGTTTATAAGTACGGGGGTAAACAAAGTTTCTAGCCAGATAGCCGCTCTCATCAAACCTAGTCTAATAAAAGTTGTATTTTCGTTGGGTATTAACAAATAGGTAATTTCAGTCTTGTTAGTATAGCTTGGACTTCTGCACTTGGCCTCTGGGATGCTAATTGCTATGATGTCCAAACTCCTTTCGATCCCAAATTCCTGGGCGCACTTGATAGCCTTTCTGATCAGAAGTATGCTCGCTCCCCGCCACTGAGTACTGTCCACTCAGGGGTCTCTCCGATTCTGGACCACGCTTTCCAGCCTCCCTAAACTAACCCTTTATTTGAAGCATCTAAGTGCCGGAAGACACGCGGTTCCTGTTCTTAGAATGAATAGAACCTACTCTTTGAGGGAGGGACTGAACGTTACCAGAGTCTCCTACAATTTTCTCTTATTTTTAACATTTCTAAAATAACTTAAAAAAAGAAAAAAACACTTCGTTGCTATTCTGGAAATAGAGTGCTTAAAGGTAGTCATGTAGTCACACGGCAGGAAGGGAATAAAAAATAATTCTCATCTCTCCTAGGTAGGAAAAAAGAATCAAAGTCAGTGGCACATAAAAATATTTTTAAATGCGCCGAATAGCCTATCAGGCATTCTGGGAAAGCTTTTATTTTAGTTCTTGAAGCTACTTTAAAGCTTTTGAGAGTAGATAATCTTAAACGGATGAGTCACTTTAATGCATTTTACATAACAAAAACAAAGCCCAAGGTAGCCTTCCGGTATTTGTGATGTTGGGAATTATTTGCTGTCCTTTTGTTACCGAGTGCTGAATTCTGGAGTTTTTGGTGGATACAACAGTGAATCTTGACCAGATGAAACCCTACAGCTATTATTTAAGATCCAGCTTGCAGTATTTATTACATTAGGTGTCAGTACAAGCAGCTGACGGATACACATTCTAACCCAGCAAAAGGGAAGTGTCTAATTTTTTTGTCATTGATTTACAGTCATGTTTCTTTTAAGATAATCTTAAATAAAAATAATTGTGGATCCTTTTTTGTTATGAAGCAAAAGTAAATGTAATCTGTAGATCTTCATCAGCGTCATGTTCCAAGCGGATATTTCGAAACCTAAAAAGAGTTAAGAATTACCTTAAAGACGCTTCCAAAATTATTTACTCTTATTGAAAAATTACACTTTTACTCTTTCTAGCTTGGCCTGTACAGCAAGAACTCAAGTGACTCACTTGCATTTTGTGTCAAATAAAGAAGTGGCTCTTTACAAAAGGAATCCGTGTATTTTACACATGTTTCAAGTCTTATTTTTAACTGACAGTTTATCAATGTTTCTATCACTTGGAGGGAATGCATTACCATACCAGTGAGGAAAACTATGACTTTAAATTCCAACAAAATACAGCCTTTTATTCCTGAACATGCCATGGTAAAAATCCTTATTGTAAGGATAGCTGCAACACATCATATCCTAAAATTAAAATAACTAAAATTTCATGGTCAGAATTTACTATAGTCAAGAAAGAAAATAAATATGGGTAAAAATAGGAATTAGGAAACCACAATTTTTTTCCTTGAAAGGATTTGAAATTTATTTTTTAGCAATGGAAATTTAAGATGTCTTTAAATATATGAAATATTATTTCATGAAGTAAAAGCTTAATAAAAGATTTGTAGATCTAAGTCAGTCCCCTATACTTAATGTTAACGATATTTTTGTAAGGGTTCTGCATCTTTATTTATTTGAAAAGTTAGTAACACCATCTTCTGAGGAGAGGACAAGTGATAGTTGATATCTGTACTGATTTATGAATAAATGTTATAAAATTTTTTTTAAATGCAGCATTATTTTTATCAAGATGTGATGCCAATTGCTTTTCTTGCAAGAAAAGAGTTCATATGGAGTGTTGAGATTGTCAGGATCAATTTCAAATCTTTGGGAAAAATTTCAAGTTTATGAAAATAGTACAAAGATTAGAGCATTCACTGAAGGCACATTATTATGCTTCTATGTATACATTTCTCTGGAGATCATTAGAAAATTTTTTGTTTCTTTTGACAATTTTGTTTTTCAGAGGAAAGGTAATATAAGAAGTTTTGATTATCAGAAGAGGATGCCATCAACACTATAAAATTAATTGTGCACTTACTGGAGTGGGACATGAATTAGAGTTAGTAATTCATTTTTTTTAAAGAGTGTTTATAATATTAAGGACTAAAATTTTTTTAATAAAACAAAATGATATTCTAAATATCTTTAATTTTCTGCTCTCTGCTTTCTCATATATATTCTCATAGCATATTCTTCTGTGTTACACTAGTAAGCTGTTCTAAGTATTAATACTAAAATAATTTTTTTTCAGACAGGAATTTTGATACAGTTCTTTTGCTAGGTTAGGTTTTTCTTGTGGATATGACTGTCTCCATAAGGTGTAAAACATAAATATGCCACATGTTAACAACCACCTAATGCATATTGGTTTATATATAAAGGGAAAATACATAATTTCCATGTTATAGTATGCATATGTTATATTGGTAGTTAAAATATAGTTTTCAAAAAGGCAGCTCTCGTTTGGTGTAGAAATAATTTCTTGACTCATATGTGAAAACACTTCTATTTTAAAACTTAGTGTAATATATATGGTAGCCAATACAGTAATGGTAATTTAAACCTGTCCCTTTTAATTTTAGAATCTATTTACAAATCTTTTTTTCTAAACTTTGTAGTTATAACTACTCTTCATGTTAAACTTTTATCTCTGTCATATCAAAATGCCTATGAGTCAAGAATAATTGGTTGAGAGACCATATATGGAATTTTAAAATAAACTATAATGGAATAAATATATTAGTAAGAATGATAGCTACCTACATTAAATAACCATAACATCTTATAAAAGAATAGTACTTTGAGGTTTAAAATCTTAAGATGTATATATTTTTTGTTATTAGCACATTTACATTTAAAGATAGTAGAGAAGAATTTTTTTATGTCATTGGAATGGATATGTTTTCTATGTGTTAGTGACATAGTCACATTTATTTGGGCTTAGCAATTTCTATTCACATACTATGTATATAAGAAAATGCCTTATGATCAAATATGAGATAAGATATTAAATATAAAATCAACCCCCCAAACTATGAACATTAATAAATTCCTATATTAGATCTTTAGTTTGTTGTCATCAATTTAAACACATTTATTATTCTACAGGTGTGTTTAAAATATGCAACAGTAGATATATTTTTCCATATAGCTACTAATATGTTTGTAATTTATTAACATTTATAAATAAGTATATTTGTAGGTGTTTGGATTAGCATTTGAATGAGAATTAGAGCAACAGAAATGGATGTAAAGCAAAAAATAATTATAAATATACAAAAAAATCTAAGCTTATTATGGTTTATAACAAGGAGATAAAATGTGCCTTTATTATTTCTTATGGCTTTCACTAATTTAATTTTAATTCAATAAATATATATGCAACTGGAATCTATAAAGCAAGTTCATTTTGAAAAAGATTGAAAAATCTATTATTCTTTTTTCAAAGAAACCTTGCTGCATAAACACCTTTCTGTTATTTCTCTAGTATTGATAAAAATAACATAATACTGTCTCTTGTAGGGTTTATACATGGTAAAGTTTTGCAAAAAAATAAATAACACATGCAAATTATGTATGCAGATTTAGTATTTATAGTTAGTATATATTCATAAGGAATAACAATGCATTTAGGAATTTTAAAAATAGTTTTAAAAATTGTGCACATAATAAAGTATATTATTTGATATGTTCTTTAGGGTATCATTATATAAGGCACATATACAGAAATTTCTTTTTCTTGTTTTTCAATATACATGACATTTTCAAGTAAATCTCTTCTTTACATCTTGTTTTCTCTGTGTCTTCAAACTCTTTATAAAGTTAAACTGGAGATTTAAACGGTTAAAGTAAAATATATTTTGAGCAAATTGTCAATATGTTGATTTCCATCCGCATCTTACATGTATGGACATAATCGGTTCTAAAACAAACCTGCTTAGACAGAAGTTTGAAAAAAATCAAAGTTTGTTTCAGTATTTCTAAGAAGTAACATTTCATTGTTATTAAAAGGACAACCTTTCACCATTTGTAATAAAAGAGCTCTCTGTTGTAGTATTTCAGAAAGTGTGTAAGCTACTTACCATGAGGAAAGAACTCTGTTATATTTCATCCATTCCAATGTACTGAAGGCTGATCGTGTGCATAGTGTGGCTGTATCACACTGTGTCAGCCAGGCCTCTTCATGGACTGCCTGGCTTGTTCCACAACTGTTCCCACATGGCCGCTTTCCAGTAAACTTGGAACTACACAGAGATAGCCAACTATGTAGCTGACATACAGTTCTTTTATTTTCTTTTGTGTGCACAAGAAAAGGAAAATGGTTTTGTCATACTGTTTACAGAGTTGAAAGAAAGCAGGTGTTGAATTCAGTGTCAACTGAGGTAAAAACAGTAGCACTTTGTGAAAAATACTGTATTAACTATCTTTTCCTTGAGGGTCCAAAATGTTAATGTTGCATAACTGAATACATTGTCTAGTTTGTATTATAGTATTCCACTCAATGATATACTTCATGTGTGTGCAGTCATATATATTGGGTGGAATGAAAGTAGGTTTACAGTTGTCCATTTGGAAAATAATACAATAATTAATAAATAATGATTCTAGAATAAACTTTCACGTACTCACGACTGTAAACCCACCTTTGCCCCACCCTGTATGTGAGTGCACACATGTGTGTTTTTATAAACTTCTTCAAGTCATCTGCTGGGATAGAAAAAGACCTCAGTAAGGTAAATTTATTAACAAATGTACATGCTTTAAGATCTTTCAATTTATGATTGCTTCTAGGAATGTAATGTAATTCAAAACATTTTTATAACCGTAGCATTTAGAATAAATGATTCTTCTTGTAAAGAAAATCAAATGAGATATTGTATACAAAACCAACTTGAAAATGTTCAGGTCATAAAGTGACAAGTTATTACCATAATAGATTAGAAACAAAGGAAATATGATCCTAAAGACAATTTTGCCTTCTTTTAAACAAAACAAGTACGAGAAGCTATTGCACATGGAATATTGGGTATTTATTAAAAGGTCTTTGCATGCAAAGCAATTTTATTTCTGCCATTTAGATAGGGGATACTTTTAAATTTGTAAGAATTAAATATATTTGGCATTGTGACATTTTTAGAATAAAGGATTAATGTGCCATGTTTTAAAATTTTATTTGTAAAATATAAACTTTCAGGTTTCTTTTCTTTATAGATGTTACATATTTTGTTGTAACTCAACACACATGATTAAACTACTAATAGCAATCTAAAAAAATGAGTCAAGTGATCATTGCTCCTTTAAAATTTGCCATTTACACAGATTCTAACAAGATCATAATCAAGGAAAAGACTGACATTGTGACCTCAACAAACCAGTGCACTTTTTCAGTTAATTTCAGTAATTCAGAATTAGGCTCTTATACGTGAAGTAATATTTAAAGTTCTGTTTGAATATGAATGTGGATATTTCTGGCTAAATGTTATTTTAACATTTACTTCTACTGATTTTTTTTTTGCCATATGCTTCTGCTGGAGTAAAAAAATTAGGATATATTTTAAATTCTATATTATAAATGGAGGAACTACTTAAGCTGGAAATGATGGCAGTGGGAAATAACATTGCTGCCCATTTTAAATACTTCAGAATTGGGATACTCTTACTGTCAATTTGAAGTATTTTTATTTCTGAGTAATTAAAAAATTTGTTGTGATAGTCTGCCTAATTTTGAATTCTTTTTTTCAAATAACTAATTACTAGTTCTTTCTTTCACACACACATATTTACTATTAATTATAATTTATTATTTGCATATAACATTAAATCAATTGAGGGAATTTTTGGTTTGTTTTCTCCCAAGTAACCTGTTGCCAGACCTCACTTCCAGCTCTCCATCTCCTTCGATTCTTCTCTCTTGGTTTCAGGGACTCCCTCTGACCGTGGGGCCTTTCTCTCTATGGGAAATTGTCGAGGGATTTTGATGCACAGATAAGTCTGTCATACATCAAAACTTTCACATAAATTGTCAAACAGTCTAGACAATTGTATCTTTTGACATTTGCCTGCATACTGTGGGGACAATTAGAGGAAAGAGGGAAAGAGCTAATAAAATTATTCTGTCTAAGGTGCCATTGTCAGGCTATGTAAAGGGATGGTTAAGCATTAATGATGTCTTATTTTGAGGATTAAAAGAGGACTAGCTCAGTAAAATAAATTAGGCAAACTGGGAAAATCTCTGGTTTTGAAAAAGTGATCAAGAAGCATTGTGGTACAACTGCTGCCTGGCCTTCGCCTGTGTGCGTGGGCGGATGGAGGAGCGGTGGGTCACAACGCTAATGGCGCTACAGGGAGCACTTGCTTCCTTAAACATTTCTTATTTTTTCTCCATTTTCTGTGTGAGCTTGGTAATCCTGGATATGCTGTTTTTATAACATAATATTCATTTTTAAATATGTAACTATTCAGATAGGAAAATTCACCTTAGAAACCAAAGACAATAAAATTATTTAGATCTCAAAAAATAGAAGCAAACATTTTTTTATTTTTATAAAAAAATAAAAAACTAACCCTGGGGAATTAGTTCATTGGATAAGAAATGTTACTGTAGCCCTTCATTAAAAACTTAGGTGCTTATACTCAAGAAAGAAATTATAAATTTTTGCCATTAGAGTATAAGAAATGAAATAACTTGTTATTTAACCTTCTACGTAGTATACTTAAGATTATTTAGATTTCAAAGTGTATAGTACATCATATTATCTAAAACAATTTTAATTTCTCTCAATGTGCCCCGCTTCATATGTTTTAAACATCAAATGAAATTAATTCAATAACTAATACAATTATTATTATTTAGTACAAATTAAATAGTACACTGAATTACATTCTGAGCCTCCAAACTGAGGAAAAGAGTCCCAAAATAAGACAGTCACAACTCCAAGCTGATTGTGAAGTAGTGGAACTCATCAAAACATGCCAAGAAAAAGCACATAGCATGTGGAAGAAACATGGTCTGTTCCATGTTAGGCCCAGGGCTTTTGGGTGGGAAGAGATGTTGGTGGGACTGGATGATTGTTTTAAGTCTGACTTTTACAATTTTTGCACCTCATGTATTTCTACATGACCTGGAGGGAGACCGGCTGTGTTCCCAGCACATGGACATTTGTGGTAGCCCAACTCTGCATACTCAAATTTGGCCTTCATCCTAAGATTTTTAAGTTAAAAGTAAAAGTTATAGGTTTTGAATCACAGCATCTAGAAGATGGGTTAAAGAGGACCAATATTTGAGGCAGAGACAAGGAGAAGAGCAGTTAGCAGACACCATTGCAGTATTCCGAGAGTGAGAGATAGCCAATGTCTAAAGAGCAGTGGCCGGTGGAGAGCAGAGCAGGTGTGAAACATAATGCATAGATGGGATGTGAGGGGCTATTCATTCTGGGATTTGGGGAATCGGGTAGAGAGAGGAGTTAGAATTTAAGATCTCTAACAGATAGATCATGTTACACTGAACTTTGTGGACCAGAGTACACAGGAGGAATACCAACTCGGTGGTGGGAGTAAAGGTAATAGACTCACTGTCAGACATTTTGAGTTAGCAGTATCTCTGTAGATGATATTAGGCAATTTGAAATACATATCTGATGGGGATCTAGAAACAAATTCAGAGAGCAATCTTTAAAGGCAGAAAAAAAGGTTCACTCATTGATTTAACAAATATTTATTTAGTATCTGTTCTGATAGGCATTGTGAGCTTTTAAAGAAGAACTTCGGTCTGTAGTTTAATTTTGCAGCGAGGTCAGAAAGATGAGCCCTTTAAGGAAGTCACCAGGCCATTGAGGATATGAATGCAGTTTCAGCAGCATGTTGCTGACTGAGCCTCCGGAGTTGGTAGCAGCTGAGACTAAAGGTAGCACGAGTCGCGAGGGATTTGACAATGCGAGGAAGGGGAAAGTGGTGTGCGGTAAGTTCAGAAGAAGACAGTTTAAGAATTTTGGCACTCTTTTTCTTTGTTTGAAAATAGGACTTACATTAGACTGCTTGGGATTGCGAGTGGCAGAATACCATAAGACTATCTTGAACCAAAAAGGGAAATCTTTTTCAGTGGTTGTGGAGCTGGATGATCAATTATGGGAGTTAAGGTCAAGAATGTGCCAAAAACTACAGAAAGGGATGGGTCTGCATCACGATCAGCTCTTGCTCCAACCTGAGGTTTTCTTTGACTCCTCCTTCTCTGTTCCCTGCAAACTGGCTGCATCTGCTTTCCAGTGTTGATGGTGTTGAATAGCTGCAAGGCTTTGCATGCCTTCCATCAAAGCTTTGTACTAGTTTGAGACTAGTTCAAAACAGCCTCCTAGAGAAATACTGACCATCTGAATATGGTTTCGATGGTCATCTACAGCCCATTTAGTTGTGATCAGGAGATGGGATTTGGAAAAAGGACTCTGGTTGCCAGAGCTTGGGTCACTCTTCCATAATCTAGTCCAGTCTCATTAGGAGGGAGGTAGTACACTGCAACAGGCCAGTTGCTATTAGCATGGGTAGAGGAAGAGGTGTTTCTTCGAAAATGGCTCCTGAGCTTGGGACATGTTATAGGGCCAACTAAGTTAAGCGTTACCAGAGGAAAGATTAGAGGGAGAAGACCAAATGTCAGAGGGATGAAAGAGATGACAAAGACCATGATTTTGGGGTAATGTTCTGACAGGCAGGTGGGGAAGGGTTCAAGAAGAAAAACAATGTCTTACAAAGTCACTTTTGAAAGAAGAAACAGCCCTTTTAATTCACTGAAGATTTTTTTTGGAGGAATGTTTCAAATTACATATTCCATTCTCAAGAAGGAATGACATGATTCAGAAATGCAGCATATACACAATGAGTAATTTTCAAGCTTTGAGATACACAGGTTAGAGTTTTCCTTTATTTGGTAGTAATAAGATTCCAGTTCATACCTCTGTTGTGTCTGGATACAGCAACATTTGGTCCTTTTTTATCTTTCTTTCTCTTTCCTTTCTTTTTTTTAGTAGACATTGTCAACTTGAAGATCCATGCTGTTTTGCAAAATGTTATTAGATTTAATAAGTATATGTGTTTACGGTAGAAAGGAAAAGCAACAGGAAGGAACCAATAGAGGAAATAGTTTCTGTTTTGGTAATTTATCGTTATTTATCAATTTTGTGACCAATAGGAGAGGTTTACTCCCACACACTGTCCCCACCTTATATTCAGTCTAGCAAAAGGCAGAAATTGGAATTGGAACAGTTCCCTGTCAATTAAACAAAATGATAAATTGGATAAGATAAGAACCCACTAACAGAATATTCCTGCAAAGCATGGTCCTGGCCAACCCTCGAAGAAGCATCTCAGGTCTCCTGAAGTTCTGGAAATTCCTGGCAGCTGCCAGCACATTGTTCCCTGAGCTTCCAAGATGACTGAATGAATGGTTTGTGACAAGAGATAAGATTTAGAGTGCACTATGAATATTTTCCTTTTGTGCCTTCCTCTGTTTTTTTTTTCTCATAGGTATTCACAGTTTACTTGAGCTAATTCTGATGTCTCTACTGCAGAATGTATGGACACTAATACTAACAATTTTTATGTTATATATATTTATATATATATATTGCTTTATGACATTTTTGAGCTCCTGTTCACCAGGCACTTTGAATTAATAATCTGCATGTCTTTAAATAACCCACCCAATTTTTGCATCAGTCCCCTAAGATAAATATTATTATTATCGTTTATAGATGAGGGAAGTTAAATTTAGAGTTTTAAGAACTTTATGAATTGCCTTAGGAGCAAAATTTGATCTCAAACAGCTTAATTCTAGAGTCCTACATTTACCTTCTGTAGTTGGCAGGACCTTTGACATGTTGGCGCGCATTCTCTCACCTGGGCCCATCGTGGCTGGGTGAATGTTCCAGCAATGAGGTTGAGGGGAAAAGAGTCAGTATGAATTGGAGCAGTCTCAGTTTCTCCACATGCAGAACAAGGATAATATTACGTTAATCCAGAAGCATGGTGTTATTCTATGAGGCGATACGTGGGGGGAAATTTGAAGGTCTGTTTTATTTGTTTTTTTTGTTTGTTTTTTGGTTTTTTTTTTACAGAGAGAGAGAGAGATGGATAGATAGGGACAGACAGACAGACAGGAATGGAGAAAAATGAGAAGCATCAATTATCAGTTTTTCGTTGCAACACTTAGTTCATTGATTGCTTTCTCATATGTGCCTGACCGTGGGCCTTCAGCAGACCGAATAACCCTTGCTCAAGCCAGCGACCTTGGGTCCAAGCTGGTGAGCTTTGCTCAAACCAAATGAGCCCGCGCTCAAGCTGGCAACCTCAGGGTCTCGAACCTGGGTCTTCTGCATCCCTGTCCAATGCTCTATCCCAGGGGTCCCCAAACTTTTTACACAGGGGGCCAGTTCACTGTCCCTCAGACTGCTGGAGGGCCGGACTATAAAAAAAACTATGAACAAATCCCTATGCACACTGCACATATATTTTTTTAAAGTAAAAAAATCAAAACAAAACAAAACAAAAAAACGGGGACAAATACAGTATTTAAAATAAAGCACAAGTAAATTTAAATCAACAAACTGACCAGTATTTCAATGGGAACTATGGGCCTGCTTTTGGCTAATGAGATGGTCAATGTTCGGTTCCATATTTGTCACTGCTAGCCGTAACAAGTGATATGACGTGCTTCAGGAGCCGTGACGTGTGCGTCCCGCGTCACCGGAAGTAGTACTGTACGTGAGCGACGCCGCACTTTGCGGTGCCACCACATACAGTACTCCAGGAGCACAGGGTGCGGATGCATCCTGTGCTCCTCTCACTGACCACCAATGAAAGAGGTGGCCCTTCTGGAAGTGCAGGGGGGCCAGATAAATGGCCTCAGGGGGCCGCATGTGGCCCGCGGGCCGTAGTTTGGAGACCCCTGCTCTATCCACTGCACCACTGCCTGGTCAGGCTGAAGGACTGTTTAATGGTAAGGCTTTACTATTTGTACCACGTGTGATATTTCTGCCTTGAAAAAGTCAGGAAGTGATGACTGAGGTTTAGTGAGCTGGCTTATTATGCTAATATATCATTTGGACCATGAGAGGAACCTGAAATGATCAGGCCTTCACAAAGTCTCTTCCTAAAGACTGTGTAGTTAGTTGTCAGTCACAAAGGAGGATGCTGTGAACTTGCGTGAGGGAAGTGTTTTGTCTCTAAGTTAAGGACACACACTGTCACCTACAAGAGACCTGAAGAAAGCAGAACCATGAAGGATTGGATGTGTTTTATCACAACATTTCAACCAGCACCTGTTGTACAAGAACTGTGCCGCAGAAAGCCAATCTCTTTTTAAAAGTTACCCCTTTGCCACTGACAACTTCTCATTGTCAGATAAAGATGTGAGTTTCCAGCTTCCAGTCAGAATATTTGAAAGTTAATAAAGCAATCTGCCCATGATGTTTACAGAAATGGTTCCGGACAACTCTCCAAATTGGGCAAGCACAGAAGTGTAAAATCGAGATCTGTTGCATTTTAAGCAAGCAACACAGAAGTCAGTAAAAATTGCCAAGGGCACAATGAAAAAGGCTGGTTTTCATTTGCCTCATCCAACCGATGATTAGTCACACTCATTAACCCCACCCCTTCACTTTCCAGAGTAAATGGAGTTCAGCCTTTTACACACACACTTTTCTGCTTGGTGGAAATAAAAGCCTTAACGTGTCTGCTGCACATTTTTAATCGATTTGTGGAAGAAAGATATTTTGATGAAACTTCACATTAATACCATGATTAATGAATACAACTTGATGATAGCCATTGAAGCAGCAAGTTTTCAAGTGCCAGGAACCTGCCTTTTTGACATTTGCCACAGAAAGGAATGTGTAAAATTCTTAGAATATTTGTCACTTTAAAATTACCAGCCCTTCTTTGCCATGACATTCTATTCTATTAGAATGGACTTAAATTTGCATTTGTGAACCTGTTAGGAGAGACAAACCAATGGGCCATGTGAAGCCTCAGGAGGACGGGCCCAATGGGGGTTATATGCATGGCTCTAAATTAAACATTTAAGCTTGGTTGTTTCTCAAAACATCTGATTTTCCTGTCAGTATAAATGTAGAAATCAGAATTAATTTTCCTGAGGTAAAATTTTATTGTGCATGTGTAGCTCAGTTCCCAGGGGATTGATATACATCATGTCAAGGTCTGCCAGTGAGTAATTGTTTAAAATTTATATCAATACTCAATGGTAATAAATAAACAGAGGGGACTGGGAGCTCACCACAGAGCCAGCCATGCATGGTGATTAGATGAGGCCCATTTGTCTCCTTAAGTGATCAGATGTGACACAACCTGTCTGTGTGGTGTCTAGAAGCCAGCTGAGTCCCCGTGTAAATGACCGTGACACAGGGGTGGCTTAAGGGTTGTTAGCCTTGGACTTGATTCTGTCTCTTCTCAATTTTTCCACAAGTAAAGTAGATTGGCCCCTGGGATTCTGTTCTTGTGATATGCATGGGGTTATACTCTGGGGTCAACAGACAATCAAGATCTGGGTTTCCCCCCTTTTTTGTTTCCTCTACACCCATCCTAATTGCAGGGTAACATATAAGAGATGTGTGTGTGTGTGTGTGTGTACATACAACACAGGGATAAAAGGTTTACTGTTGTATAAAAATAATACAGTAATAAATAATACAAGGATAAACTCTGTTTTACCTACTCACAACTATAAACATACTTTTGCCCAACCCTGTGTATTATAGTAATATAGCACATTATATGTTACTATAATGTATACAAACATAATATATATGAAATGAAAGTATCATAAAACACTAGTGAAATATGCATATAAATTCAGATGTATTACATGTATGTAGAACACATCTTTAAAAGACATTATGAAAATGCTTTTTAGTATTCAGAAGAGCGGTCATACATATAAAGGATTGCAAGTTTTATCAGGAGTGACTGCTTACTGATTATAGTTTTATTTATTTTTTTGCCCATTTTGAGTCTTATAACTCTCTTTCACATCTTCCAAGCCCCACAATGATCCTATATTGCTCCACTTGCTCCCCAAAGTTGCTAGTAAGCACATTATTAGATGTTGAAACAAAGCCAGAGCCATACTAGTCTGTCCTGGAAGTTCCAAGAACTCGAGGTAGGCAGCCTGCTATGGTAGGAAGTACTTCAACTTCTAAAACAGATCATGTATGGTTAGAGAAAAAACCTCTCTAACCAGATTTTTTCATTTGAACCATGGAACACAAATAATATATGGGTGCTATTTTTTTAGTTCTCTCAAGAAATGGTTCATGACTGGTACCATCTAGAATAGAGCATTTAATTCTTAAAAATGGATGCTTTTGACCATTAAGGCTTAATTCTCTCATGGAACTTGCTTCATTGGTTAAAGTGTAGGTTCAAAGCTCAACATTATAATTTATTAGCTGGGTTCAAGTGTGCCTTCTCATTGACAAAACCGTATAAGGTTTTTGCAAGGATTAAGAACGTTAATTCATGTAAAAGCACTGGCACATAGAAAGCACTGAATAAATAAAATTTGATTAGAAGCAGGAGAATTGAGTGGAGTCAGTTGATTTGGGTTCCTGTTAGTCTCTGCCACTAACTAGCTAGGAATTGTGCCTTGGTAACATCTTGTGAGGAAGAATTCCTGGCATAAACACCTTCTAACATCTAACTGCTCATCACTTAACTGTTTACTAACAACTTAGTCTTAGTTGTTACATACTTGCAGCTCATGTGTCTGTTGGACAGCTGTGTTCTGAAATTATAAAATGGAACATTTCAAGAATAAACAATTTATAACTTTTAAATTGGCGTGATGAAATCTCACACTGTCCCTCTCTGTCTCATGTGGGATTTGAATCATTCTCTGCCCAGCATTTCCACTCTGTACGTACCATTAAATATGGCATTTTAAGACAGAGACCACTTTCACATAACTTTTATCAGAGTATATTGAATATTGTTATAATTGACCTATTTTATTCTTGGTTATTGTTGATCTCTGTGCCTAATTTATAAATTAAGTATTATCATAGGTATGTACGAATAAGGAGAACAGCATATATAGAATTTGGTGCTATGTGTGGTTTTAGGCATCCATGGGGGTCTTGGTATGCATCATTCATGGAGAAGGGGGAGCTACAGTGCTTGAGTTACCCCGTTTCCTGTGGGTATGCTTTTGAAAAAGCTCTGGCCTCATATTTTAGTTTCCTCTCATGATATTTCTGAAATATCTCATATTTTTGAAAAATGGTGAAGTTTTATGTTTTTCTTCCTTTTCAACACTCTGTGCTACTACTAACGCCTAGTAGGGTCCCAGGCTTCTTTCTTTGTCTGATCAGAGGGCATATCAAGAAATGTCTAATGATGTCAGTGACCTTGCGTTCTTGTGTGCAGGGATATACTATTAGTGGCCAATTGTAACCTGATGATTTTAGTTCTGCCAAAGTGTTCCTAGATGTTCTTTCTGACAATATATTTCTAGTAATTAATGCAAACTCTGAAAATGGCAACTTTAAAACTGTATCAGCAATAATTGTTATAGTTGTGTAATATAGAATGGTCCTTTTTTCCCCCTTTGAAATTGAGCGAGAAGCATATCTTATCTTGAGGAATAAATGAATATTGTGGAGTTTTTTAAGAGTATAAATCAATTAAACTGTTTAAAACATCAATTTAAATTTTCCAGGAAGAATTTATATTAAAACTCATCATGCATCTTGAAGTTTAGAAGTGTTTGCAGAATTACATAAAATGTGGCTTTTCCTTGTGCCCAGTTGATTAGCTTTGTTCCTAATGTAATGTCGTGACTAAATGAGAAAAGTTAGGAAAACTGTTAATCTTCAACATTTATGTAAAAAGAGATGTCAATCGGATTATTCAAAAGAGATCAAAGACTCACCACTAATTTTTTTTCTTCTTTTTCTAGGCGAGAGGAGGGGAGATAGAGAGACAGACTCCCACATGTGCCCCAACTGGGATCCACCCAGCAGCCCCTGTCTGGGGTCAATGCTGTGCCCATCTGGGGCCATGCTTGCAACCCAGCTATTTTAGTGCCTGACATGGAGGCTCCAGAGAGCCATCCTCAGCAACTGGGGCCAAAGTGCTTGAACCAATTGAGCCTTGGCTGCGGGAGGGGAAGAGAGAGGGAGAGAGAATGGAGAGGGGGAGGGGAGGAGAAGCAGATGGTCACTTCTCCTGTGTGCCCTGACCAGGAATTGAACCTGGGACATGCACACACTGGGCTGATGCTCTATTACTGAGCCAATTGGTTAGGGCCCTGACCACTAATTTAAAGTATAGTCAGTGAATGATAGCAAACTTGACAGCATCTTTATAACGACATTTTATATGAAGATTGATAGGATGAGTCACTTGTTTAGAATTCAGTAATTTGAATTCATTTATTTATTTCAGTTTGGTATTTTCTATGCTTAGAAATATGCTGCCACAAGCTGAGTAGTTTATAACAATGTACATGTATTTTCTCACAGTTTCCATGGTGAGGAGTCTAGTCATAGCTTAGCTGTATCTTCTGCTCACAAAGCTTCTCTAAGGTGTTGACTGGCCTGCATTCCTTTCTGGGGCTACTTTCTGCTCTTCTTTCAAGCTTATGTGGTTGTTGACACTTCCTTGGGGTTGTAGGACTAGCTCAGCCCTCCTTCCCTTTATTTCCATCTGCCAGAGTCCATTCAGATTTACTGTCCAAAAGGCCCTTTCAAAGCTCCTCTCACAACATGGCATTTACCTCTTCCTGAAAGGCCAACAGGAAAATCTCTCTGTTCAGTCCCTCTTTTAAGGACTTTCAACTAATTAAGTAGACCACTCACGATAATCTTTCTTTTGATGAACTCAGAATCAAATAATTTGGGATCTTTCATCTAGAGAATCCCTTCAGCCTTGACCATATAACATTACTCAATCATGGGAGTGACTTCCTCTTTATAATCACAGGTCCTACCCCCTACTACTCCAGGAGTGGATGAGACAGGGAGCCATGTCAGAATTCTGCTTCCAACAGCTTTTATTATTAGACAGCCATCATAAAAACACCCGAAATTAGAAAATGGATGGGAATGCTCATTTGTTTCCCACTTCAGTTGTTCACAAACTTTGACAGTTCTCCGAGGCAGTCAGATAACCTATCATTCTTTCACCTCCAGGGAAATTGGCGCTGATCATCCTGTAAGGAAAGTAAATTCCAATAGCTCATTAACAGCTTATTACTAGTGTAGGCTGAGCTTTTCTCTGTGCTGTGGTGTAAGTCAGTTTACACAATTATTGCTAAGAATGTGTAGAAAAGTTGTAAGACAGTTCTGAAATATAAAGGATTAAATTACTCCCAAATTAAGATTTATATTTCATGAAATCTTAGATCTCTCCTGAAATTGTGTGCATTTTTCTGCATATATAAACTAGGTGATTTTCTATAATCCTAACCTGCATCTTTTTTACCCATTCATACCCATATGGAATGAACCTTTCTAATTAATGCCCTAATTATAAGGTATTACTGCAGAAATTTTTATATAATGGAAAGCATCATATATGATTTATCTTCTTCAATAAATAGATTTTGGAAAATAGCTATGGCTTGCACTTTTCAAAGAAAAGATTATCATAAAATGCTTCTTCAAAATACCTCAGTATTGGGTACTCAGTAAGTTTACCCTTAAAAAAAGGCCGCTTCCTACCCTGCATACAGGTGCCCTGTGTATACCTAGTCATTTTGTTTGGAAGTACTGCTAATTATCTGAGTTGTTCAGGATTTGTCTTGTTATACCACAAGCACTAATTTGCTAACACCTGGGATGCTGGTCAGAATAGTTGTCTAATTCAGTGCTTTTCACTCTGTCCCTTTTATTTATTTATTCATTTATTTATTTATTTTTGGAAAATTTCCCATCCATTGCAAATGTATATTTTTATAGAACATAATGAAAATCAATTAATGGAAAAGTGGAATTTAAAAAATATGAACCTTGTTTCAAAATAATCAGATTTAGTAGTTATAACATTACTTTATATTTTATTTATTTATTTTAATTGATCTTTTTTTAAATCCTTTTTAAAAAATTTTTATTATTTATTTATTTATTTATTTATTCATTTTTAGAGAGGAGAGAGAGAGTGAGAAAGAGAGACAGGAGAGAGACAGAGAGAGAGAAGGGGGGAGGAGCTGGAAGCATCAACTCCCATATGTGCCTTGACCAGGCAAGCCCAGGGTTTCGAACTGGCGGCCTCAGCATTTCCAGGTCGACGCTTCATCCACTGCGCCACCACAGGTCAGGCATAACATTACTTTTTAAACGGCTATGAAAGTGTCTAAATACACTCCATGTCTACACTTTTCTTGAGTCAGATTTTGCAGAACACAACCTGATTAACTTGTTTTATTGATTTGCATGCTTAAGTTAACCAAATTACTGTTTTCAGTTTGTAATTGGCATTAAAAAAATTAGAAGATTTTCACATTAAATCGTCTTTAAAAATGACATACCCTGAGTTAATGCTTATCTTTGGTTTCAGCATTTTAGGATAGCTGTGATCTTTTTCCATAAAGGAATCATAATATTTTGGTTTGAAAGGAGCTGCCTAATTTCATTCAGATTGTTACATGTGGTTATGACTTGAATTTAAATTATTTACAAGCAACTTTAACTTTTAGTGTGTTCTCTTTAGGACGTTTCCTGTTTCAGTGAGTCTAAATGCTTGCTGTAAGTAGAACAGGCATTTTGGTACTGCAGTGATGGGAAGGACCGCCAAAGCTGAGGCAGATTGTGTGTTTTCCAATTTGCTTTTTAAAAAATTACCTGTATAAAGTTTACTTGGCTTATGAGTGTGAGGTTGTGTAAAAGTCTCCATTGCTGTCTCAGGTGTGAAAGTGTCTGCCATAGTATGATAGTGGAACGTTCTCAATGGATTGAAACACATCTAGAATCCAACAATATGATTATTGCCAAGGCAATCAAAAGTTTTCTAAGAGTGGTTCACATGTTCACTTAGTAAGTATTGAAAATTGCCAAACTTTTTCATTTTGTAGACCCCAATTTTTCTTTAGGCATCTCTGCTCATTGTAGTTGAAATGTATGAAAGAAACTTAGTGACTTTTTTGACAAAATCTAGTTCTGTTGTTTTTTTCTGGTTTGGAGATTTTTGTGACAGGTGGTACCAAAGATGTTCTCAAATTGCTTGTAGGATTTTACCTAATGAAACTGAGGCATGTTAAGTTCTAGCAATAGACAAGTACTACAAGTTATCAGCTCTTTATCTTATGTCTTTCCATGAAGTCTCTCTGAGTTCTGTCACTACACACTTATTCCTGAACAGTTGTTTCAAGGATTTTTATAGATTTTTAGACTATTGAGATAAACTAGTTTCCTAAGAAAATCAGCATTTATGTGTTTCAAGAATCTCTTGAAGGGTTCTTATTCTGTTCTTTAGTGGGTCACTTAAAACTAATAGAATTAAACTAGCTCCTTTTATAAAGATGCTGCATCTCCCAGCTAATAGTGGATGTCAAGAACAATGCCAATGTTGACAGTAGTAGACATGCTCTTGCTAAACTGGCCTTCTAAATGATTTTAAAAATAACCTTACAAGCCCTGGCCGGTTGGCTCAGCGGTAGAGCGTCGGCCTAGCGTGTGGAGGACCTGGGTTCGATTCCCGGCCAGGGCACACAGGAGAAGCGCTCATTTGCTTCTCCACCCCTCCGCCGCGCTTTCCTCTCTGTCTCTCCCTTCCCCTCCCGCAGCCAAGGCTCCATTGGAGCAAAGATGGCCCGGGCGCTGGGGATGGCTCTGTGGCCTCTGCCTCAGGTGTTAGAGTGGCTCTGGTCGCAACATGGCGACGCCCAGGATGGGCAGAGCATCGCCCCTGGTGGGCGTGCCGGGTGGATCCCGGTCGGGCGCATGCGGGAGTCTGTCTGACTGTCTCTCCCTGTTTCCAGCTTCAGAAAAATGAAAAAAAAAAATAATAAATAACCTTACAAAAATACTTGATTGGAAATTCCCTTATAATTCATGGATCTTATACAGTAAAAATTATAGCTGTTTCTATGTAGTTTAAAAATCCTGTTCACGAAAGAGAATATGTAATTTATAACATTACAATGGCCATGATTCTAAGAAATCTGCTGAAATCTTACCTGTGGAAATTGTCTAATACCTGGGTAACTATTGCAGTTAATTGCAATAAAATATTCATTATTATTACATTTAGATGTACATATATATTTAAAACATTTTGGCAAGATGACCCTTACACATGAATATTTTAATTTAATATATTTCAGTTTGGCCAAAAATATGGCTGAGAATTTAAAACCAGATGTCACTGTCTTATAACCCTCACATCTAAAAATAAGTTTTTATCTTCTTTTTGAGCAGCCTTGTTTAGGGGCTGGCTAAGTGTTTTCTTAGAGCTACGTGGGGCAACAATGGGAAACTGTGTCTTAAGAAAATGCTTGGATGAGGCAACTAAACGTTTGCTGCAACATGGACTTTTTATGAGGCTAGCATGTTGAATCCAGATTATCTATGACATTATTCTGTTGATCTTAATGGTCTTGAAATGAAAGTCTTCATGGTACTCACATCCCTGACCATCCTAATTTTTAATTAGATGGTGAATTAAGGCATATTTATACATATGTGATCTGATTAATTTGGAGCTGACCTACCTCCAGGTGAGCACGCCAGAAGTGACGTGGGCATTCTCTGCAGTTGTGAGGGAGGCCGCCACCAACAGTGGTAAATGTGGTTTTATGTCTTTAGGCTTCTCTCCCCCACCCATCCACCACAGTATTGACTCACTCCTTTCCTAGTGGATCGGGTGTCCATAAGCTCTTCCCTGGTTGATCAAATTTCTGTCTTTATCTTTTATCCATCCCTCTTTAAAAAAACTCAAAGGAACTCTTCTTTCCTAAACCATTGGATCAACAGAATCTTTATAGAGGTGTCATTTTAAAGGGAATTAATTAATACAAATAAATCTGTAATGTGTAGGCTATATAAATACAGACTCTATTTTTAAAGGGAAGATTTGTTTTCTGTAGTTCTGTTCTGGCTCATGATTGCAACTGTCCAACCCCATGTCAGAGGAGGAATATCAGGCCTATCTGCTCCTGAAAGTTTGTTCACCAACATCTGGGCATAGTCATCGAATAAGCTTTGAGAGAATGAGTTCTTGGGGTTTTCGGGCTAGCCTCAGATACCATCCCTTAGAACATCAGATATTGTTCTAAATAATCATCATTTTAGATAGATATCAGTGCACAGAATAAAGTGGATATATATGACATTTTATAATAATGAAGCAAGAGTGCAATTTTATAAAAACAGAAGTGTTTTGAAGGATATCTACTTGAGGAAATGTAAAAGAAAAACTGAGTGATACACCTGAAGAACTAAGTGATGCCACCAGGTTAGAGGAGTTGTGGCCTGCTAGTTTTTTTCCTCCTCTGATTTTTTTATTTTATGTCGTTCCACATTGAAGATAGAAAGTTTGTTCCACATAAAACATAGTACAAATTTATCAAAGGCAAGTACTATGCAAAATTATTGTTTAAAATAAGGAAACAAGGACCTAAAAACACTTAACGCAATTGTTCCATAAAATGTATCGCCAAGAAAATATTCTAACATTTGTTTTAAGAGGCAGAACTGGATTTGCTCATTATATTCAGTTAGGTACATTTCTGAATACTTTTCTCATGCTTTTATCTCACAATGAGTCATTCTGTTTCTGGCCTTCATGATGTGGCAGGTTAAAAGCAGTGTTTTATTTTATAAAGAAAAGAAAATCATGAGTTGGTAATGGGGAGAAAACTAGAAATTAAGAGGCTTTTGGAATCTTCAATTATAATGTGCAATTCAGTTTGACTCATTTATATTTCTTGCTGATACCTGATTTCTCCTAAATTCATACATAGTGTGATAATGGCTAGAATATTTTATTTTAATATATTTGTTTGAATTTTATTATACTTTAATAGTATTTGGTAACAATTCATAATTTTAGAAAAATCAAATCAGAGAAACTTGACCAAAAATTACTATTAAAACCTACTAAAATGCACCTAGGAAAGATAGTATTACCACATAGATCTTATGCAAACCCACAAATTTTTTACATAATATAGGTGAGGTTTTTCAGGGTTGGAACTACTGACATTTTGGTCCACACAGTTCTCTGGACTTGTGCATTGTAAGATGTTTAGAAATACCCTTGGTCTCTGACCTTGGTCACTACCAGTAGCAATCCTTCCCCAAGTTATAACAATAAAAAATGTTTCCAGACATTGTCAGATGTGTCTTGCAGTGTGAATTCACCCCTGGTTGAGAGCCATTGATCTAAAAGGTAAACTGCACAATAAATTGGCCCATGATATGTGTTCCTGTCGCCACTGGTGCCTTTTTCTGGCTCACTTCCAAAAATACTTATGTGGGGTTTGCATTTTCTGAATGTTCCATCAATGAGTTTTATTCATTAATCCCTGATAATATATAAGTATGCTATTTTAAAAAAAGTAAATTGACTAGTTCAAAATATTTTCTAAATTTAGCTGTTAAATTTAGTGTGTGGTAAAGCAGGAAGTATAAGTATTTAACATATAGTCAGATATATAGGGGTAGAATCCTTCTATTCCTGGAGATCTGAGAATTTCCTGAAGGAAAATTTTGCAGTGAAACATGTTTTTAGCATGAGAATACTGGTATCTGCGCCTTCCTGCTGGCTTTGGAGAGGAAATGTGACAATCTATTTTGTTCTTTGTGCATGCTGCATAAAATGCTTTGTAGACACCAGAAATGCTGGACAGTTGCCAGGGTGGCCCGAGGGCAAACTGTAATTAATATGGTCACACACTCTTGTTTCACCTGGTAAAGCTGCATAATAAACTAATAATGGTTTTCTTGGTTGAAAACCATCTCCATTTTTTTTTCAGAGGGGAATAATTAATAGAGACCCCCACAGAAAAAAAAAAGGAAAGAAAGAAAACCAGTATGAACACTATAGGGAAAAACTCACTCTACTACTGAGCTTTATTTGTAGGTGGATTCTTTAGGATACTGTCTTATATACGGCTCTGAAATTTTATAGGGCTGGCCTGGACTGATCACACACCAAGAATATCTTGATGAGAATGAAAAGAATACCAAGCATTTCTGCCCATCTGCTTTTACTGCAAATGGAGAAGAGCTGCATGCTGGTTTGTTCTCTTTTAGGACAGTGTATTTACAAGAATGACAACACAAAGTGGTGTAGTGTAGAAACAGCAATCTGGTGAGAGCTGTCCATGTTGGTTAGGAGGCAATGCTATTACAAGAGGGAAAATGGAAACCCAGACTCTCTGGCCCAAGATAATCTTTCTTTCTTATTTTATTGGAGAGTAATTTTTCTGCTTCTTGTTTTTTTGTCTGCGAAGAAATAATACAGTATTTTGTGTCTTTAGCTGATTGGGTTTAAATGAGACTCTTGAAGTAGTTCAGATCCATCCTGCTCTGACTGACTTAGGAGGACCTAGTATGATCCACTTTCGTATCTCCTTTTTATATTATCCTGTGACACCTCTCTAATATTCATCATTTTATTAACAAAACATAAATATATTGAACTTTTACTCTATGCAAAAGCTAGTGCATTTCCAATTTTTTTCCTTCTTTTAGATATTCACTATTATTACATGAGCATAATAACCCCTGCCTTTCCCTGTTTCTACTACAGACCAATAGGGTAGAGAGAGAGAGAGAGAGACCTACCAGCATTTTATTTCAGCCCAGCTCTTCCTTTTGTTAACCATCATGTTGGGTTGGATTAGGACCCTTTTGGTTTCTAGCTACTATCCACCCTGATTAGTATGCTCCTTCATTCTCAAAAGTGTTCAAGTTCAGACAACAAAATCGATGGTTATCCTGTGCTCAGGCTATATTAGTATGTCGTACAGTGTAATCCAACTCAAGGTGTCATCGTTAGGAAATTTAGATTATATTTTCAATATATATGATATATATATATATACATATATATATATACACACCATATAGTGAAAATATTTAAGTATTGGTAAGGTTTTTTACATGTACCTGGACTGTAGCTAGGTTAAAAGAAACGCAATGATTGAGAAGCACTTGTTTTAGCTTCTTCATATCCTGGATGTATTATTCTTTCTTTTACCTGCCTTTAGAAATGAGACATTTGCTATGTATTCCTGTATGGCCAGTAGTTGGGGCCATCACAGCCATGCACATGCAGGTTACCATTAGATTCTGGCAGATGGTAAAGAAACTGTGGAGCCAAAAACTGGTGGACCATTCCATTATTCTAGTCTCGCACCCGGCTGGAGAGTAAACACAAACATACAGGGCACCAAAACCCACTCACACATTCTCTGGTTCCAAAACCAGGAGAATCTTTTCTGTTTTTTTTTTTACTCTGCAAAACTGGCTTCTCTCTCCTTCCTTTTCATCTTGGCTTCTTCCTCCTTCTAAAAAAACTACCTGGGCTCACAAAGACCCCTCCTCCAGCACACATTAGCATAACAATAGTCATTCTCAAGCAGGAAGGTAATTAGCAGTTTCACCTGGCAGCACTAGCGCCATTGTTAACAAAGTGAACAAACATAAAAATCACGTTTTACAATCTTATTTGCCCAAGAATTCCACAATAGCAGTTTAAAATTTTTAAATATCTGTGAATGACCAAGTTATGCAAACTGTTATAATGAAGAACAATCCTAATTTATTCATTACTTGTGAGAATGCTTTTGAATCCCTGCAACAGATTGACTTGTGTTTTTCCAAAATTTATATAGCGAAATTCTAACTTCCAGCACCTCAAAGTGTTCCCTAATTTCAAAATAGAGTCTTTGCAGATGTAACTAGTTATGATTAGGTCATGCTAGAGTAAGGTGGGCTGTAGTCCAATATGGAAAACATACATGAAAAAGAGAAGATTTGGACCCAGACACACACCCAGGGAGAGTGCCACATGAAAATTGGAATTATGCTGCCACAAACCACGAACTACCAGAAGCTGGTAGAGAGCCTAGAATAGAAACTTGCCTAGCACCTCCCCAAGGAGCTTGGCCCTACCAATCCCTGGCTGGTTTTCTAACCCCCAGAATTATGAGACAATATGATTCTGTTATGCTAAGCTGCTCAGTTTGTGGTACTTTTTTATGGCGATGCCAAGACACTAATATAGACTCCATTACTCTGTAGGGATGGTCATGACATCACATTCAGTCATGTAAGGTCTGCTGGGGCATACTGTCATCATATACAACAGTTATCATAATGGTTTCCTGTTCAACGAGACATCATTAGAAATAATCCCTTTAGAACATTTAGTTATGAATGCTCTCTATATTTATACCCCCCAAAATATTCAATCTAGGTGTCTTTTGGGTGTTACAGGCAAAACTTCCAGGTGATTTCATGCAGCTCCCAGACTTCATGTCTAGGGAGTTTTTCTAGCATTCTCTTACAAAGAGAGACATATCTGATATTTCCTCCTGTACTCCTTCCTCTCTGGCACAACAGCAGTGGATGTGCTCCAGGTTTGGAAAATATGTGATGGATGAATAGCATGATTCTTGCCAGACAGACTTCCCAAGAAATAAAGAGAACCCTTAGGCTTTTCAAGATTTGTATATTGAAAAAAGGAGGCTAATTTGGAAAGTTTTTTTTTTTCCTTTTTCTAAAATAACATAGTGTGGTAATAGTACTTTTACTTTGGGATGTTTTAAATTTGAATAGCATGAGTTCATTAACATGTACATTTTTAGAATGCTAGTGATGTGATTATAAATAAATGTGTGGCTATACTCAGTGCATTAAACAGTTTCACAGAGGTGTGTACTCCCAGGATATAGTCTCAGAATCTGAGGTCAGCCTCTCTTTGAGCTATAATGCTAGTACTATGTTCACCTTCTTAAATCGTTTTTGTAAAAGAAATTCTGGACACATACATCTCCCTAGAATGGATCAAAATCACTTATAGGCTGAATCAATACTGTGTGTATTCTCTTTCAGGACTTAATGCTCTTTTCATTCTGTCCTCCCTGGATTAGAATGCTTGATACATGCTTTTAATACTCATTGCTACTCTAGCTTCTCACAAATTAATACTTAATGCTTCATTGTTTGGAGCTATGTTTAGTAGGTCTTCCCGCTTTTTATTTTTCCTTCTTTATTTGAGGCTTTATTTAATGAGTTCTGTAATGTGTGTAGGGTCACTTGTGACTTCGGCTTGTGTGCTAGACCTGGGTCCATGAGTGCACTGCTTGATGTCTCAGTCTCTGCATGCAAATGCTCTGTCTTACCGAGCTCACAGCAGTGTTGTGATATGCACATAAGTATATGACACAAGTATATGGGGACATGTTGAAACTCGAGAGCACAATATTGACATGTGATATTAGACTATTCATTTTCCTGCTGAGCCAATACGTTGGATTTGTGTAACGTTAAACTTGCCGTTGAAGTGGGCTGTCTGCCCCTTCCAGGACCTTGCTTTCCTGAGCTTATGTTGTATTTGAAATGCAGGTGAGACACCTTCTGGTGTAGATGCCAGCATTTGTATGTTATGACTATAAAATAGTGACTGAGTTACAATTACATCTTGGTTTATCATTCCAGTATTTCACTGGGTAAAATTCTGGTTGATGGCTTAAAGTAAGTTATAAATGTTATTCATGATAATGTATCCTCATTAATAAAATAATTCAATGTATGTTCTCATTATATGTATATGTAGTATATGTGTATACATATATACACTCAACAAAATTAATAAAATATTTTAATAAACATTACCAACCATGGCCCAGGCAATATGTTAATCCCTGAAGAAATCAAGTCAATAGCACAAGATCGTATCTTAGATAATTTATAGAATAGTTGTAACACTATTTAACATTTAAGTATTTACATGTACTATATTTAAGCTCAATTTTTTTAAAATTAATTTTTATCTAAAATAGTTTGGATTTACAAGTATTCTGGTTGTAATTAAGAAATAAAAATATTTTAAATATGTTTTTCAATAAATTATGAATAGAATAAGCTCCATTTATTTTCTTAGGAATAATGGGGCCTTAGCGCCGAACCCACCAGCCATTATCCTGGAGCTCTTCAGGAAGGTGTTGGGCACACGGACGGGTCACATGCAGCCAGGCAGAGATGGGAAGGCCTCAGCCCAGGTCTGAAAATGCAGACACATTGTTTTTTGGCCGAGAAATCAGGGCATGGGTAGAAATAAACTTGCTGATGACCTATTTTTCCTTTAGGTAAAAGTTAGATATTTAGAAGGAAATAAGCCCATATGAGTTATTTTTGCACAGATATAAAAGTAGTCCCTCAGTCAGAACATAGTAGGTAAAAAGTGATTGATGAAGAAATGTCTAATTAAGAACTCACTAAAGTTGCCTCAGAAATGCTAATGTAGTCTTTTAGAATCTGTTTAATTTTTATATAACAGATACAAATAGATAGGTGAACTAATTCAAATAATATTATTTCTTTAATTTTTAAGGTAAGATAATTGTGACTAACATAATTTAACAAATAAAATACCTCACTTTTAGCAACTTAATACTTATTTAAGTGATGTATAAGCATTTTAGAGCTTTTTCCTCCCATCATTTTAAATCTCTGCAACAATTTGGGAAATGTTTCAGTTAATTTTGAATTTAACTGAATGTTTTGATAATCTCAAGGAGAATTTTATAATTTTTCAATAAATAGACTTAGAATTTCAAGTATTCCTTTTAATAGAAGTTTCTGCGTAATTTTCCCCACTTATACCAAGAATTTATAATTTCTGTTCTAAGAGTAAGGCAAAAGCAAGCTAGTACTTAGCAGATTAACAACTGATTTCTATCTTTGAGAACCAAATCAGAGGGAACAGTTTAAGGGGTTAAGGCACAAAGAGCTTCTAACACACATACAAACACATAATTGAAGCCCCGAACAGTGTCTGGGAAGGATGATCAAGAGCCCACAGGTGAGAGAAGGCCAGTTTTTTAGTCAAAGTTTACTTTTTAAGATTACTTCTCATGTATTCAGTACACTTAGGTGGGTGGCAACTCAGTTACATTGTTTGAGATTTAGTCTCTGATTTAACAATGGTACAGTTTCTCAAGGATGGGGTGGATGGTGTTCGGCAGGGGCAGCTAGCACAGCCGCAGTCAGCTAACTGGTCACGTGAGTAAACACCCAAGGCTCTGTGGTGTTCTGTTGCCAGTGTTTTTTGGTTTGTTTGTTTGTTTTTACAGAAGAGAGTCAGAGAGGGACAGACAGACAGGAACGGAGAGAGATGAGAAGCATCAATCATCAATTTTTCATTGCAGCATCTTAGTTGCTCATTGATTGCTTTCTTTCTCATATGTGCCTTGACCATGGGGCTTTAGCAGACTGGGTAACCCCTAGCTTGAGCCAGTGATCTTGGGTCCAAGATCTTGGATCTGGTGAGCTTTGCTCAAACCAGATGAGCCCACACTCAATCTGGTGACCTCAGGGTCTCGAATCTGGGTCCTCCGCATCCCAGTCCGACACTCTATACACTGCGTCAGTGCCTGGTCAGGTGCCAGTGTTTTTTGATATTATGTTTTGTGTTTTCACATCCCATCATGTCTCTAAAACACCCATCTGTGTATCACTGCTTCTGGTGAGAAGAAGAGGAAGGCAATTATACAGATAATGGTGTGTGTGTGTGTGTGTGTGTGTGTGTGTATGTGATTTAGTTTTAGTTACAGCTGGAGGTAAGGAATTTGACATTTTGAGGCACTTTCAATTTTTATGAAATAATTTCAACTTTTCATGAAATTTAGATGTCTTTGTGGGAAATGCACCAAAATTCAAGTTCCTCTAGTGAGGTTTACTATTCAGGAAAATAACAATTTCCCAAGATATTTTCTACCCCTATTAGCTCCTCTCCTCTGTTTGTCAGAAAATTGGGCAGAAGCAAGGTGTCCATGTACCTGTATAAAAAAAGGGATTTAGCCTGATCAGGCCGTGGTGCAGTGAATAGAACGTCGGACTGGGATGTGAAGGACCCAGGTTCGAAACCCTGAGCTCACCAGCTTGAGCCCAAGGTCGCTGGCTCGAGCAAGGGGTCACTCAGTTTGTGGTAGGGCCCCTCCATCAAGGCACATGAGAAAGCAATGAATGAACAACTAAGGTGCCGCAATGAAGAATTGATGCTTCTCATCTTTCTCCCTTCTTGTCTCTCTGTCCCTGTCTATCCCTTTCTCTGTCTGTCTCTGTTACAAAAAAGGGGGGCTTTAAAATTTTGGATTCTTGTATGTGAATATTATGTGTCTTTAATTATGTAAACAACAGTTTAAATAACATTGCTTCTGTATGTTTTGATCATCAGCTACAAATAATAATTTGTTCATAGCAAAAAATCATTTCTAAAATTTATTAAGTGCTATGTGCCAGGTAGTATACTAGTGTTTTACTTATGTTATCTTATTTAATTCTGACCTAAACCCTATAAAACAGCAAAAGGCGTTCTTTTCTCTTTACAAATGAAGAAGCAGCTGAGGTCCTGAGCCGTTAAATACCCTATCTGGACTACATGGAGAGTAATAGTGGGACAGAAGTACAACTCTGAGCTGTCTGACTCCAGATTTGCTCTCAGCTACAGAACCAGACTGTCTTCCCATGCAGAATTACTCAGGCGCCAAGCATTTAAAATAGCATTCGAAATACAGATGACCTTATTTTATGGTCTTAGGAAGTCTGTAGTTTCTCTTTATCTAGACCAGTGATTTTTAAATGAAGGACATTTTAACTACTACTTCTCTAGATAAATCAATGACTTTCAACTCTTGCTTCTTAGTAAGAGTCCTCAAAAGAGTACATTAAGTATTAATGGATAAACATTTCCCCCCATAATAATGCATGTGAAAGAAATCTTCAAAGTAAAAGAGGGAAATGAATATCAAAGAAGCTTCTTTTAGAATGTAATCCTATGAGAGCATAGTCTTGAAAGATTAAAAAAAGATTCTCTTTGTGATTATGAATTTGAAACAGCTGGAATGAATTCTGTCATGATCAACATAACTGAAGATCATTTCTGAAAGTGAGGAATATAGCATGTAAAAGACTCATCACTTGGTACTGAGGTCACCTGCTTCATAACAGACTAAAATAGAAGAGAACAAGTGTTAAGAATTTATTCTGCCTTCCCAATGCTTTTGTAGCTTTATTTTTAGAGCTCTGCGAGCGGTGGTAGGGCCATTGTTTGCCCTTACGCGCCTGCTCGGTCAGACTCACCCACTTCTCTTGCAGTCTTCGCCTCCTTTGACGTGTGTGAAGGACTTCCTCACTATTGCAAGCTCGTCATCTGGTGTCAGCCGCCCAGATAGAGCTTGCCTCTTCAGCCCTCTGAGGTCACAAGGGAGATATTTTTCTACTGCCTGTTAATATGTGTTAGTTTTTTCTTAAGGCTAAGCCAATCAGAATGAAAGGGTGTTGGATAGTGTTGTGGGAGGGATAAAAAAATTTAATAAAGAATGGATTAGATAAACTGCTATGATGGATTGATTCATAAAGAGAAGATGAAATGGAATACTTCAGTGGCTTGCTTACAAACTAAGCTATCATAAATGTCCCAAACCACACAAATATACTGCTTTTTGTGATAAAAGCAGAACACATTTTTTCATTAAAATTGTGCTTGTTTGTGTATATTTCTGAAGAAATTAAAATAACTATCTAGAGGTTTATCCATAGTATGCTATTTACTAAAGACAAACTAAGTGTAGCAATGTAAAAGGTATAGTTAAGAATGAGAGTTTCAAATACTTAAATATTTAAAACACTGGAGGCAGTAGTGACCAGCAGAGACCTTAGACAGTGACTTTCTCAGGAACTGTCAGCAGTTTATGCTGCTCGTTGGAATCACAGGAGATTCAGATACACGTTGGAATCCTTTGGTGCTTAGCTTCTACCCTAGAGACTGTGGTCATTGGCTGGCATTGGTATTTAAACAGATAGTCTCCCTAGACGATTTTGTTGTGTAGCCAGGGTAGAAAACCATTGACGAAAACACTCAACTGGAGAGTTGTGTGTTTACAATTATTGATGTCTAATTATATTTGACTTGCAAGATTTGCAGAATATAACATTTCAAAACATACTAGCATTAAAAAAATAGGTTTTTATTATCAGATAATCTATGTCTAAGAGTCAATCAAATATTTGTTGAATACCTACCACATAGGGGACACTGATGGAGAGCTGAAGGGATCTAGCTTTTCATTTCTTCTCAAAGAATTTAGAATCTGAGGAAGAACAGATATATCCGAAGAAGCATTAATGTGCTAACGCTGTACATGCTTCGCAGGAAAGTGCGGTCATGCTATGGTGAACTCAGGAAGAGGAGCAAATCTGGGCCCATGTGGTCATGGAGAGTTCACAGACGGTTTGCAATACAGATTTCCTCTGAAAGCTTTTAAAACTTCAGTTGCTGAAAATTTGTTGGTAGCTTAAAAGTGCTGAGAATGGATCCTCAGATCTATCTGGTCTTTCTTCTGCAGATAAATTTCCCTCATTGAATCACATTGTCTTGGGACCATTCTTAATTAGCTGGTTACCCCTTGTGTTTCCAACTGTTTGGAACTTGAGTATGAAGTTGATCTTAAATGGTAGCTTTTGAGCTGGCCTCACAGAGTGAACAGAATTTAGGTGCAAATAGAGTAGGTTGAATTTTCCTGCTTCAGATTAGCACGGACCATATTGAATAAAATAGAGTATACAACCTGGTTGAAAAAGGAAAGTTATTGCAATAGCAACAGAGTTCATTCCTTTCATCTTCCTTGTGCTTTATCTGAACAGTGCATTTTTTTTTAGAGAGAGCAAGAGAGAGAGGGAGAGAGAGAGAGAGAGAGAGGAAGGGAGAGAGATGAGAAGCATCAACTCATAATTGCAGTATTTTAGTTCATTGATTGCTTTTCATAAAAGTACATTTGTATTATTATGTTTACAACATTTTTGAGGCATTAATTACTGTTATTGAGTAAACAGTGAGGTTCAAAGTGTTTATAATAACAAGCATTAGTTAAGTCATCAAGTTTTAAACATAGTCTAGTAGCCATTCTGATATCAAAAGCCATGCTCTCTCCACTCTGCTGTGTTGCCTTGTGTAAAGGAACTATGGGAAGAGTCAGAAGGAAGGTACAGAAAGAGGGAGGCTTGTGGAATGCCTCGAACACCAGTCCAGAGAATGGATTTTATCCTGGTGGAAGCGAGGAGCCATTGATGGTTTTTTGCAGGGGGAATATATTTTAGTTATCTTAGAAGGTTAATCAGGCAGCAATGTTATATCAGTTCACTAAAAATGCTTATTTATCTAAAAACTATTTATTGAACCTATATTGTATTCTACACAGTATCTAGTCCTTGGGAGTAGAATTGTATTAATCTAGAGTGCTTTTAATCTGGAAGTCTCTTTGTGTAATGTGCTGTGCTACACAGTTTGGAGATAAAGATAGATAAGACAGAGCATCTGCCCTTTTTATATCTTATTATTGAATCAGCTTATTGGATAATTGTTTTGCTTTTCTAAATTTAATTACAACATGATAGATTCTAGAGGGGAAGGCTACCCAGGTATCAGGGGTGAATAAATGGAAGGGAAATATGAAAAAAAGAAATGATAGAAAGGAAGAATGTGGTTTTTTAAACCTTGATGTTTTGTTTCATACAAACTTAAGAAAAATAGTTTTGTCACCATGAGTTAATATGTAGTGTGCTGTGACATCATAGTGTTCCAAATACTATCTGGAATTTTTACTTTGTGTGGAAATAAGTTTTTCATTGTACACGACATTCTCTTTATGAAATATTTGATATGTAGGACTATGAAAGGTACTGTGAGAAGTTATGAAAAGAGGGATTATATAAAGCAAGAGAAAATCAAATTACGTGTAAGTTATATAATATTGTTTTTATCTGTGGCCAAGATCTATTGATCTACTAGATTTGACCAGCATATTTTTTGAACTGTCTTTCTTGATGGCTGACATTCTTCAAAGAAAAACTATCTACCATTAAGTGTCAATAGTATGGCCAGAACACAGAGCAAAACTGACTTCATGAGGTTTTTTTTTTTTTTTTTCTTTCAGAGACAGAGAGAGAGAGTCAGAGAGAGGGATAGATAGGGACAGACAGACAGGAACGGAGAGAGATGAGAAGCATCAATTATCAGTTTTTCATTGCGACACCTTAGTTGTTCATTGATTGCTTTCTCATATGTGCCTTGACTGCGGGCCTTCAGCAGAATGAGTAACCCCTTGCTCGAGCCAGCGACCTTGGGTCCAAGCTGATGAGCTTTGCTCAAACCAGATGAGCCCGCGCTCAAGCTGGCAAACTCGGGGTCTCAAACCTGGGTCTTCTGCATCCCAGTCCGATGTTCTATCCACTGCGCCACTGCCTGGTCAGGCCCTCATGAGGTATTAAACCCTCATTTTGGGGTTTCTTTGTACCATGCTCTGACCCAATCTGTATGCCCTAGACCTCTGATTGAGTAGAGGAGAAGGCTGAAAAGTTGTTTTCAAGGTATACTCAAGCCGTATGGGTACCAAGCATTATATATAGCCTAAACATATAAACTGTCTTATTCATAATAATTACTGCTGTTTTTCAACTGTATGTCAGTGTCATTGTTATTAGTAAGTTATATTTGAGCATGTGCATTTTCTTTCTTTTTTGTTAACGTGAATCCTCATTCACAATTTTAGCAGGTTTTGCTCTTAGTCATTTTTGTGGCCAATGTGCAGATAATCAAGGAAAAAGTCATAAAGTAACTGTATTAAAATATCAGTAATCTTTCAATATTTGGAGGATATATAAAATGTATACTTTATAAAAGTATAGAAATAGAGAAATTTTGTGCATGCTTATATTACTCATCTAGTGATATAAAACACTCAATCCAAAATACGTGTACTCAAATATGGATGTCAAATCCATTTCCCTTGCCTGTTTGAATTTCAAAAATATTTTCATAGCTCTAGCAAAGTGAGCTCACACACCTAGTGTGTGTGATGCCTTGTTGTAACATTGCTAATGGTGCTAGGCAAATCCCTCAGAAAATACTTGAACAAAGATTTGAAGACAACTGTCAGGCAGCTGCCCAGCTGTGCTGGAATTCTCTCTGTGCCAGTGCCAGTCCCATTCTTCAGATGGGCAGAAGACTTATTCGCATCTTAATATTTTTGGAGGAGTAGTAAATAGAATATTCAATTTTTATTATTATTTTTTAGTGAGTAAGACAGAAGGACAGACAGACAGGAAAGGGAGAGAGAGGAGAAGCATCAGTTCTTCATTGCAGCAGTTTAGTTGTTCATTCATTGCTTTCTCATATGTGCCTTGACCAGGGGGGCTGCAGTAGAGCGAGTGACTTCTTGCTCAAGCCAGTGACCTTGAGCTCAAGACAGTGACCTTGAGCTTTAAGCCAGCACCCTTTAGGCTCAAGCCAGCAACTGTCAGGTCATGTCTATGATCCCACGCTCAAGCTAGCGACCCCTGCGCTCAAGCTTGTGAGCCTGTCTCAAGTCGGATGAGCCCGCGCTCAAGCCGGTAACCTCTAGGTTTCAAACCTGGGTCCTCTGTGTCCTCCGTGGATGCTCTACTCACTGTGTCACTGCCTGTCAGGCAGAATATTTGACTGTTGAAATTAGCTTTTATATATGTGAACTTACTTAAAATCACTTAAACATAGCTATTAATTTATTATACTTATTGAATATTAGTGGAAAATTGTAAAGTTGGGAGACAAAAAAAGAATCCAAGTAAGAGGCCCTGGCCGGTTGGCTCAGTGGTAGAGTGGCAGCCAGTGTGTGGAAGTCCAGGTTCAATTCCTGGCTTGGGCACACAGGAGAAATGCCCATCGGTTTCTCCACCCTTCCCCTCTCCTTCCTCTCTGTCTCTCTCTTCCCCTCCTGCAGCCAGGGCTCCACTGGAGCAAAGTTGGCCTGGGCGCTGAGGATGACTCCATGGCCTCTTCCTCAGGTGCTAGAATGGCTCTGGTTGCAACAAAGCAACACCCAGATGGGCAGAGCATCACCCCCTGGTGGGCATGCCGGGTGGATCCTGGTCAGCTGCATGTGGGAGTCTGTCTCTCTGTCTTCTTGCTTCTCACTTCAGGAAAAAAAAAAAAATCCAAATAAAATGGGTAAGGATTTACAGAAAAAATGTGGTGCATTGAATACCAAAGCTGTGATTTCTGAGCCAGGAGTTCTCCAAGATGAGAACTAAAAAAATAAAAATAAAAATAAAGATTTTATTTTTTTGAGCAGCTTTAGGTTCACTACAAAATTGAGAGAAGGAGAATACAGAGGTTTTGCATAGAGCTCTGCCCGCGCATGCGGAGCCTTTCATAGCCTCCATTACCAACCTCCCTTTTGTCTATAGATATATAAATATAGCACAAGCGTCCAAACAGTAAACCCCGAAGTGGAAAGAGTTGAGGAGGTGACACTCTTTGATAGTAGTTTGGGGAATGTCTTCCAAAAAACACATTTAAAATATAATCCCTACACTTGAAAGGTAACTGTATAGACCTGATCATGAGCCATGTTCTTTAGAATTTCACAGACAATGTTGTTACTGGCCACACAACCACAGCATGAATTTCTGGACATGTTCTTCGTTTTCCTATAGACCATTTCCTATAGGAAGCTCTTTCTTTTTTCTTTTTTTAGTGAGGACCAGAGTCTTGCAATGCTTTTATCAATACTTAGAAGTAACTTCCCCAGCTTTAGAAATAGACTCTGTTTGCATATATGTAACTTATTTGTATATCTTAATTTATACATTGAATTTAAACCTTAATTTATGTTTTAAATTATTCTTCTAAATTTTAATGTACATACTTAATATGTTTAAAAAGAAATTGTATTGTCTCTTATTTTCATGTTTTAATTATCTTAATTAGACATATATCTTCACTTTTAAATTGAGAGCACTTGTCATTCAGCACTGACCACATTTTATGTTCAGAACCACCAAGAACAGTGATATAAAATGACTAATCAGAAGATTTTTTAAAATGGCAAAGAGTATCAATACTTTTTTTGCTAACCCAGCCATTTGACCTCAACAAAAGTGATTAGAATACCAATTGAATTTTATTTAACCAGTTTTGAAACGCTGTTGCTCAGTGAGAGTAATTCTTAAAATCAGTGAACTCAGAAAGGAAAGTATCTTGGATGCTTTGGATTTTTCTATTTAAATCTCCACTGACTGCCCCGATTAAGTATAGATTTCATACTTGAGCGACAGCAACAAGTGCTGAAACCGAACCCTGAATTCTCAGTGCTCTGATGCGCCATGTTTGGCAAATCACTGCTCTCTGGACCTTAGTTGTCTGGCAAATGTCCTTTCTGCTGACTACAGAGGGAAGCAACGGCAGATGGAGGACATGGTCTCAGAGTTTTCTTTTCTGCTTATGTAAAATCAGTACTACTGACTGATGGCGTAAAGGAATGAGTTAGTATTAAAAGTTATCTAATGGTGCCACATGTGAACTTAAAGAGCCTGGCTTTAAGTAAATATTCAGGAATACATACAAAAGCAAGTATGCAAGAAGTAGAGCTAAATTAATGCCCCTATAATTGAATTTTATTTTAAATTTGAGCCATCTTTAAGAATGATAGTGGAAAACTTAAGCTAGTTACTTACAACTGATCATTTCAGGATTCTTCACTAACCCATTTGCACCAAGGATGGCAGTTAAGATCTGAGGAGTGCCCAGGTAGTTCCTAGGCTTTAAGAAGGACAGGTTCATCTAACATCCGTGGAAATCAAGCTAATTTGTTTTGACCTTTGTCCCTACTGCAGGTCCTTAGATATGCATATTCCTGCACATGTCACTCTGTGTCTTTCTCACTTCAACCATTAGGTTCCTTCAGGTCACTGGACTCTGTCAGTCACTTCTGTGTCTCTCTTTTGGCCAGAGTTTCAAGAACTTATTTAGAACTCCCATCCAAGAATTTGACCTGGTCCTTTGGCTACCAACTCAATGTCGGAATTAGAAGTGGAGGGGGAAGAGAAAGAGGGAAAAAGAGTGTATGTGCATTTAACAACACTAAATTTTATCCCTCACACTTACAGAACTACTTAGTACTTACATTATCCATATATTTTCTCGTACAGCTGGAATACTTTCATTGGCACTCCATCTGGCAAGGGACTGTATAGTTGGATTGAGTGAGACGGGAAGCTCAAACAATCTAAAAAAGTCTATTAATCTTAGAAAAACACTTTTTTTTATATGATTTAAAAAATGAAAAACATTCTTTCTCAATGTAATGGAATAATAAACCTCTGTCAGCCTTGGAGCGACTCAGGACAGTGGAACTGCTTTGATGACCATTACTTTAGTTGTTCCCCACTGTGTGCATCCATATAGTTTAGGGGGAGGAGGGACGATTCCATGCTCATCGATGCAGCCTCATCCCTCTGATTGGGGGGGGGAGGTGACATTAAAATCCACATTTGTTTAAAATGATGTCTAGGACTGCTTTTCAATATGTAAGAAAGAGAAGGTTTCTCCTCTGTATTTTGTGGCATATGTATAAAAGTGGAGATTGATACATGAATTTGCTACCCTAAGTAAAACCATGATGAAATGATACAAGGAAGAAAGCAGTGTGAAATCAGTAGCAGAGAAAGAGAACTAGAGTCCTACATAAACCACACCTGAAGTCCACATTACTATTAGAGATTTTAAGAAGTAAGCCAAAAATAGTTACAGTAAATGTGTAAACAATCTGTATGCTCTGTCTGTTGCTACCAAAAACATTCTAATACCAAGATACATTTTTTGCTGATTCTTAAATATGTTAACTTCAGGACCTTACTATAGTCAGAGTCTGGTAATTATCCTGGTATCTTGACATAGGATATATTTAAGTCCAAAATTAGAGCACTTTTCCATCCCTACCCTTTCTTATTCCAAACTTTTCTTTCTTTCTTTTGGTTAAGGGTGCCACCTTCTTATTGTTCTATAACAGTGGTCCCCAACCCCCAGGCCGCAGACTGGTACTGGTCCATGGGCCGTTTGGTAGTGGTCCGCAGAGAAAGAATAAATAACTTAACATTATTTCTGTTTTATTTATATTTAAGTCTGAACGATGTTTTATTTTTAAAAAATGACCAGATTCCCTCTGTTACATCCACCTAAGACTCACTCTTGACGGTCACGTGATGCATTTATACGTCCCACCCTAAAGGCCGGTCTGTGAAAATATTTTCTGACATTAAACCAGTCCGTGGCCCAGAAAAGGTTGGGGACCACTGTGCTATAGGAAATTTATAATACCCTCATTATCTCCCTTGTTTATGCTTTTTTGTCTCTACCCAGAATCATTTGACTACCATATATTTTCCTAACTTCATTTTCTGTCCCATTGATACTAGCTTAGATCAAGTTTTTTCACCTTTGTTATTAAATATAATCTATTAATGTAGTCTCCTAACACAACAGTCTGTTTTCCACATTACTGTCTGTATCTTAAACAAACAACAAAGACAAACTTCTGATTATGCTCTTTCTTTATTTAAAAATTTTCAGTGACTTGCATTTCTTACAGAATGAAGTTCAGACTTTTGGGTCTCAACATACTTTTTAATATAGATCTTCATTCTGTTCTTGTTTCATCACTTAAAAATGGGAATAATATTAATAAAGCCATAAGTACGTTGTGAAAGTTAATACAGACAAAGTGTCTGGAGCACGGTAGGCTCTGGGTTAAGTGGCAGTTACTATTATAAGCCCAAAGGGATAGTGACTGCCTGAATACGGCCATGTGACTTCGCATGTGGTGGTCCTTTCACCTGCTCTGCCCCGCCCTCCTGTGAATGTCTCATAATCCAGCTGATTCCCTCCCTCTGGGCTTCTTTCAGAGTTCCCTGTTATGTATCCTGCATTTTATTGATAACTTTAAAAACACTGGCCTTATAAATTATTTAAAAGAAATATTAAGAAATTTAAAGAAAATAAAGCCTTTTGTTTTTCTTTAATGAAATCTTTGAAAATGAAACTAAACCCTGTTCATCTGTCTAAAATTACATCTCTACTCTGATACTTCCTATCCCATGTCCCAACTTTATTTTTTCTTATCACTTAGAAATACTTAATATTTATTTATTTATTTATTTATTTATTTATTTATTTTTAAACAGGGACAGAGAGTCAGAGAGAGGGATAGATAGGGACAGACAGGAACGGAGAGAGAAGCATCAATCATCAGTTTTTCGTTGCGGTTCCTTTAGTTGTTCATTGATTGCTTTCTCATATGTGCCTTGACCGGGGGCCTTCAGCAGACCGAGTAACCCCTTGCTCGAGCCATCGACCTTGGGTCCAAGTTGGTGAGCTTTGCTCAAACTAGATGAGCCCGCGCTCAAGCTGGAGACCTCGGGATCTCGAACCTGGGTCCTCCGCATCCCAGTCTGACGCTTTATCCATTGCACCACTGCCTGGTCAGTAGAAATACTTAATATTAGATCACATAATTAATTATCTAAATAATATAATATACTTATTTCTTAAATTTTCTAATTTTCCTACTAAAATGTATATTCCGCTATGATAAAGAATTTTGTTTTTTTATTCAATGCTATATCCTCAGTTTCTAAGAAAGGTCAACATATTGAGGGAATGAATAAATAAATGCCTAATTTATCTTTTATTTCTAATGCCTAACACAGTAACAGGCATATGTTAGGTGCGAAAAAAAAGTGAGCTGAATCCAAGATGAGTGACTGTATAGACCTGGAAGACTGGAAGCACATGAGTTGTTGACTTAGCTGTAGAAGGCTTTCTATAGGTATAGGTGCGTTTAATTTTGAGAAGGTAAGGGTGGATTGTGGTATCTCCCAAGTGCTCTGTCTTTGAGCTTTCTTCTCTGAGAGTGAGAGTATAAAATGGAAAGAAAGAGGGTGAGAGGGAAGAGAGCCTTTAGTTTTTAACCCATCTGCAGATAGTGAATTAAAACTGGTATTGAGAAGTTTCACCATTCACCCTATATGCCAGTTTATGAAAGGGAAATGTAAATCTAAAGATTTGTTTTTCAGAGCATTTTTTCTAAACTCCTTTATCTTGTGAGAACAGTTCAACCTATACATAGCTATTTAAAACACAAAGTTTTGCCTGACCTGTGGTGGCGCAGTGGATAAAGTGTTGACCTGGAATACTGAGGTCGCCGTTCAAAACCCTGGGCTTGCCTGGTCAAGGCACATATGGGAGTTGAAGCTTCCAGCTCCTCCCCCTGTTCTCTCTCTCTCTAATAAAAAAAAATGAATAAATAAAATTAAAAATAAAACACCCCCAAAAAACCCACAAAGTTTTGTTAAATCTTCAGAAATAACTAGAGTTGAATGGAAATGAGTGTCTGTTAGTGCTGATTGTGTAACTGAAAACTTAGTTTGTTTTATAATAATCACATTTCAGCCAGACATTGGTGACTGAATTGGTCACGTTTCAATTGGTGGCTTAACTGTAGAAGGTTTTCTGTTCCAGTGTTAAAACAATGCTCAGCTTATAATTAAAAGAAAGAATGAAAGAACAAAGGAAGAACCAAAGATAAAAGAAGGTAATGAAGGAAAAAAGGTAGGAAGAGGAGGAGGAAAGGAGAGATGAAAGAAAAGAAGGGGGAAAGGAAAGAGTGAGAATAGTGAATTAATGCCTCTTCTTTCTGGGTTTTTTTCTAAGACCAAGTGACTTTGTTAGTAATCTATGTGGAATGTGGTAGGGGAAGAAGGACATGCAGCTTTTATGAAAAATCTAGAAATACATGATAAATAAGAATTCAATGCTAGAGTTTAAAAAGAAAAACCTATAAGTTTACAACATAGAGATTGGTTAGAAATATGTAAATGGATTTTAATCTCTGGTTTTGAAATTTGTTAGACATTGTTTTTGGTTAAAGAATGTAAAATAGAAAGAATCTTAGTTTCTAATATTAGGCAGTACAAACTTTTGTTCCCTGCAAGTATTTGATTTTCTTAAAAACGTCTACTCTGTTGCCAGTTTGTGGACCATGCATTTTAATATTTTGAGTTTTACCTTAGATTTCCTTCATTGTTTGGATACAAAGACTAGCAGGACTGCTGCCAGGAGAAGCATGCTTTAAAATTACAGTGAACTTAATGTGAAAGAGCGTTCATAATGGATAGAATTGTTACACATTGAAGAATAGTTATGAAGTGAAGAACCAGCAAGAAGAAGGAATCTTCAGGGCAGAAATACATTGTGTAGCCACTAAAGTGGTGAATCAACTGTAAGAAATGTCAATATTAATATTAAAGAAACATTAACTGAATAAAGGCTATTGAAATATTCATCTTTATCTTTAAATACCTAAATTATGAGACCTTTATGGTTATGCTTGGAAATCTGCATTGTTTAAAATTAAACAAAACTTAAAAGTTGGACAGGAAAAGCTTGGTAAATATAGGACCAGAATAGCAGTAGGGAGGGTAATATCAACTCAGAAAAATTTATTACTAAGACTTGAGGTTGGATTAAAGAGTTAAGGGTAGAGTATTTTTATTTTGAATTATACATAGGAAAATTTTAAGAACTTTTTTTAAATTTTATTCATTTTTAGAGAGGAGAGAGAGAGGGAGAAAGAGAGACAGAGAGAGAGAAGGGGGGGAGCTGGAAGCATCAACTCCCATATGTGCCTTGACCAGACAAGCCCAGGGTTTCGAACCGGCCACCTCAGCATTTCCAGGTCAACACTTTATCCACTGCGCCACCACAGGTCAGGCTATACATAGGAAAATTTTAACTAATAATTACCAAAGTAATAAAACTCATTAGAAAGTCCAAATCTGTAATTCTGTAAAGAGGAAATGATAAAGAAATCTGCATTCTTTAGCTTATACTATAGCATTTTTATATTATCTCACTTAAGTCTATCAAACAAATGTCAGAAGTGTATTTTAAAAGATGTTTTAAAATTTATTTATTGATTTTAGAGAGAGTGGAAGGGGGAGAGAGACAAAGAGAGAGAGAAATATTGATTTGTTCTTTCACTTATTTATGCATTCATTGGTTGATTCTGGTATGTGCCCTGATTGGGGATCAAACCCTCATCAACCTTGTCATATTGGGGTGACGCTCTAACCAGCTGAGCTACTGGGCTGGGCAATGTATTTTTTTTACATACATTGACAGAAGCTCAAAATAGTTAAATGAGTTTTCTTCTTTACTCCAATTTTTGTGTGTGTGTATAACTCAGATGTTTAGTTATTTTACAAGTCTATTTGATGACTTTACATTTTAGAATATCAAGAATATTCTAAAGATAAAAAGTATTTTACAACTGTTCTTTTTTAGTCTTCTTTATATCTAGAAACAAATGAAAGCTTTAGTACAAATATAATGTGGCACTTGGTAGCTGTGCCCAAGAGAAGTCAGTCACTAGTAGATATTTTTATAAATAAATTTCATGCTATGGAAAAACTATTCAAATCTTCATTTTTATTACATTAAAATAACATCAGAATGTACACAATGCATATCATTTTTGTTTGATTGTTACATTGATGTAAAATACCCAACAGATTAAATATTTTTAATTCAAATTTTTATTGAAAATGTATATTGTATTAGACCTTCGCTTGTCCATATTTTTGTTAATATAGATACAGTATTATTACTTCAGCCTTTGCATTACCTGAACATACCTATGTAGCTTTAAGCATGGACTATACATTCTTTGTTTGCAAGAACATGCTTAGCATTGTTTTTTTGTGAGAATTCAGTACTTGCCTATTGCAAGATGATCTTCATTTCCATTACTTTATTAAAATAGTACATGTCTGTATATACATAAAAACTTTACATGAAGATGCTCTTTGAAGGTAATTCAAGTATCATTGCCCTTTTCATTGTTCTTTTCTGTCTGTATGTAGTCTGTCATTTTATTATATTTGAATCTCTCAGGACTGAGCTGGAACACTGATTACTTATAACTTCATGTTTACAAACTTCATGGAAATTGTTGATCACACAATCAAATCAATATCACTTCTGAATTATTGCCAGGAAAGAGGAAACATTGTCTTTGCTGTTTCCTAATGACTTATAGAAGCATCTGACCATTTAAATCTAAGGGGTAACAGGTATAATTAAAATTTTTGAATTGACTTGGGATAAGACCCAATAATTTTCTTCCTGAGGCATTCAGTGTTCATATGTTGTTTTATCTATTCTCTTTAATTGTAATAATTCATTGTAAGCTGATGGTGATTTAGCATGTCTCTCCTCATAAGGGTACTGTATTTTAAAATAACATGTTAGGAAAGGAAAAGTATTTATATAAATCAAAGAATGACTTAACAAGTGGGAAAGAAGTTAATTTTTTTAGCTTCTTTTATATTTCACCATATGGGACCATCATCTTTACCTCCGCAAGTAATTCCTGCTTTCTCTCTTTTTTTTAAATTTTGTTTTTCAATTGCAGTTTGCATTTAGTATTGTTTTGTACTAATGTCAGAGGTCCAGGTGCGCAGCATGGTGGGTAGATAATCACATACTTTATAAAGTGGTCCCCCGACATTTCCAGTCCGCACCTGGCACCACACAGTCACTACAATATCATTGGCTGTATTCCCTATGCTGTACTTCACATGCCTGTAATTATTTTATAACTACCAATTTGACTTTTTAATTCCTTCACCTTTTTCACCCAGTCCCATAAACCCCCTCACTCTGGCAACCATCAGTCTGTTCCCTCTATCTGTGACTCTTTTCAGTTTGGTTTTAATCAGAGCAAAGAAGCAGTACAAAATTTAAGAACTGTTGTATAAAAACAATTACTTAAAGTCCAAATATATTTGTGCTGTATTTTGTCTTGGCTTTCCGCAATACCAGTGTCCTTTTATGATGTGGATAATTAAAATTTCACTGTATTTTCAACTTAAGAAGATTAGTCCAGCTAATCTGAGGCTTCAATGTGGGGTCTGACCACAACAAGTATATACCGGGGTCCTGAACGGGAAAAGGTATGGAACTGAAATAAATGATAAACAGGAACTTAAAGATATATATGGGTTCGGGAGGACGCCAGGGCAAACAGTCTCTACTGCTTCTTAGCCGCAATGTGCCTGCTCCCAGAAACACATCCACTTTTATTCATAGAAAAATGTGGTCCATCAGCAATTCAGTTAAGTTTCCGAGGCAACTCAAAGACAACCCCCACCATACCATCCAAATCTGCTTTACACTAATAAGAAACTAGCTTCCAGCCCCTCCAGAGAACATGGGTGAGACAAATGAGAATCAGGTGTAGCTCTTGGTTAACTAGGTAAATGAGGTGGGGTTTGGGCCCAGCACCTCTGTCCAGATTGCAAAAATACCCTGTTTATTTATTTGATCCCCAACACTTCAGTGAGATGATGGGCAAAAAAGTAGGTGAATCAGAGGGGAAATTGAAAATGGCATGGCATAATTTTTGCAAGTTCTATTCAATATACTGTTAGAAACTATGAGCATTTCCTCCCAGCACATAAAGCATGCAGAGTGCATAACTTGTTCCCATCTAATTATATTCTTGAGTGGTGAATGTGTTGTCAGGTTGGGAAGCCATCTTTGGATTAGCCTTTTTTTCACCTTGGTACTCTGTGCTTTCTGAGATTTTACATGGTTCTATGAACTGTGAGTGGTGCTCAGTATTGACCAGTGCAAACAGCAGATGGTAAGATATTGATAGAGAAATTTGTTAATGGGCCAGTTGTCTTACTTAGAGTACAGATTTTTTTTTTTCCTGCTTTTCTACACTGTGTACCTTGGAAGGAGGAAATACACAGACGGCCTTTTCTTTTTCTTTGTGGGAGTCTATGATGGGAAAAAAAGAGGTGACTGTCAACCTTAAGTAAAACCACCTTTAGTAGATGGTTACTACATTATTAAAAATAATAAAATTTCTATGGTAAATGTTAAAAAATTATTTTACTTTTATGTCTGTTGATTTATTGAGTAATTAACGTTTTCTACATGATTATGTACATATTCATGAATGTGTGTGGGAGGAGTTGTTTCATACCTGATTGTAAACATCTCAGGGGAAAAGAGATGTCAAACGAGCTGTTTGTAAGGGGGAGCCGAGCTGTTTGTAAGGGAGAGCCGGGGCGGGCTTCCTGGGCTCCTTGGGACTGCACGCCCTCCCAGTGACTGCCCAGTGAATGCTTTTTCTAGTACAGGTGGTCCTATTTCCTATCCTTGCTATTCACTTCTTTGCTAATTGGCTCTTTATTGTTGATGATTGTTAAGACTTGCTTTAAGGAATGAATCCCTCACGGGTCTATAAAGCTTCAGCTCTCTTTCAACTCCATTTTGCACAGTTACCTGAGAGCAGAGAAAATACTCAACTTTCTCAACCCGCTTTTCTTTTACTCCCAGGAAATAAGAAAGCACGCAGAGGAAGGGTAGTGACCCTGCTTTCTGTTGGAGGCGCCTGAGGACCCAGAGAGGAATTACTCCCTTCAGTCTTATTCCCGCAGGTCCATTCACTGACTTCTTCTACTAATGTTTCTATTGGTTGTCATTCAAGTGACCCACACCGACAGTGCCTTTTCTGAAAATCTTGGCAGATGTCTGGAACACCCTTTCATCTTCATTTTCCTTCTTCTATCCTAGCCCCTGAAGATCCCAGAGAAAGTCCTGCCAATTCTGTTTCTCTCCCAAGGTCCTATTGTGTGTACCTATATTTAATCTTAAATAACATCACTGAATAGCATGTGAGATATATTTAACTTATTCTGCCTTATTTTCACGTGCACTAGTTCATGTAATTCTTTCAACTAACCCAATTAATTAGGTATTACTACTTTCACTTTAAAGAAAGAGAAACTAATTGGCTTCAGGAGCTGAGGATAGCTCAGTTGATTTGAGCATCTGCCCCAGACGGGGGTTGCCGGGTGGATCTTGGTTGGGACACATGGGAGAATCTGTCTCCCCTCTTCTCACTTAAAAATAAATAAACAAAGAAATAAATATGTGAAAATGAGGCTGAGAGTGTCAGAGGTCATTCATGAATTGTGCCAGCTTCATAATTAGAGGGCTACTAGGTCAGAGAGACTAGGGGATCATTCCAGTAGAAATAACACCTTATACTATTGTATACCTAAGTGTGACTTGAATAATACCATATATATTTAAGAACAGACATGAAGAAACCAGGAAGTCTTTAAAAATCTTTTAAAACACCAGAGCATATATAATATATGAGTAGAATTACAGCTCAGTTGTTTGTCAGATTCCCTCAGTATGCGCATTCAAACCTCGCTTGTCCCTGGTGCACACCAACATGTGTGGGGGTAGACATGACGGCCAACGAAACCGTCTGTGAAGAAAAGCAGACTGGGGATTTAAAATAGTATTCCATCCCATTGTCTGACTTACCTTATCTATTTTTTCAGTTACACAGTTTTGTTTATCCTGGAAAACAAAATTTAGAGCATCAAATCTTGAGGCGAGATCCTGAACACGCCAGCTTTGGGAGTAAATTCATGTATTCTTGTCTCGTCTGCAGTGGTGAACATTGTACAGAGCTTTGCACTAACTTCAAGCAAGCCTAGTTCTTTCTTTTCTTTTTCTCGCACTCTGGGAAGGGAGTGCCACTCTGAAGAAGCCAATGAACCTAAAGTTCGCTGATCTTTGTCCCTGAAGCCTGCAGGAGCTCTTGAATGCATCCTGCCGCCCCCTCCCCTGTGTCCTAGAGCTGCTAAAGGCATAGACACCCTGACCTTCATGATCCTGTGTGAAATGGAAAATACTCTGAAAAACAGCCAACCTGAATTTATTTACACAGTTTTGTGAATTTTGCTCTCAAAGCAGGTAACTGCTGATTGGAACATCTGGAATTCATTTTCTGATCTGTCTGATCTCTGGCTAGTCACACCTCCATTTAGCCACTAGTAAAGAAAGCCAATATGAAACAAAATCATAGCTCCCTTCTTTGATTGTGAAGTGTAATAAAACTTTTAGGAGATTTGCTCATTGATAAAGATCAGTTTATAAGTATAAAGTAGGTACTTTCCTCTCTGTTTTTCTTTTAAAAAAATGAAAGAAAAAAAGACAACTTACCAATGGGAAGGCAGGAACTTGAACTCAGGAACCTTCACTGTGAACTTGAAAAATTTATGCTATTCTAATATATATATATATAGTTTAATGACCTTTGCTACTTCTCATTCATATCTGGTTAAGAAAATAACAAAATTGCCTGACCAGGCAGTGGTGCAGTGGATAGAGGTCGGACTGGGATGCGGAGGACCCAGGTTCGAGACCCTGAGGTGCCAGCTTGAGCGGGGCTCATTGAGTTTGAGCAAAGCTCACCAACTTGGACCCAAGGTCGCTGGCTCGAGCAAGGGGTCACTCGGTCTGCTTCCTGCTGTAGCTCCCCCCCCCCCCGCCCCGTCAAGGCACGTATGAGAAATCAGTCAATGAACAACTAAGGAACCGCAACAAAGAATTGATGTTTCTCATCTCTCTCCCTTCCTGTCTGTCCCTATCTGTCTCTCTTTCTCTGTCTCTGCCACAACAACAACAAAAAACCCCCAAAAACAAAACTGTTACTATTGTACTATGTTCGCAGGTATTTTGAAAAAGAAAATGTAAAATTCTGTTGAAAAGCCAGGTTTTGATCAGTTATTTCTCCTGATCTCCTGCGTGTCTCAGAGAATTAAAGTTTTATTTGTGACTGTGAAACCTGCTATTTTCATGGTAAGTTTCATTGTTGGATCACTGTATCAATACGTCGTGACTTCATAAGTGAAGTATGCCGGCCCTAGCACTTCCAAACATACTAAAACATCTGTGAGTAAATATTTATTATATTTGGCCATGCAGAAATATGGCTAAAAATCACTTTTTGACTCAGATCTGATTTTCGCTGATCTAGCATTGATCTTAAATTTTACATAGATAATAACATGTAAGAAAATACTTCTCTTAAGAGGGTGAAGTATTGAAATAGCAAGGAATACTTTTTTTTTTTTGACAGAGAGAGAGTCAGAGAGGGGACAGATAGGACAGATAGGGACAGACAAACAGGAAGGGAGAGAGATGAGAAGCATCAATTCTTTGTTGTGTCATCTTAGTTGTTCATTGATTGCTTTCTCACATGTGCCTTGACCAGGGGCTACTGCAGAGTAAATGACCCATTGCTCTAGCCAGAGACCTTGAGCTCAAGCCAGCGACCATGCGGTCATGTCTATGATCCCATGCTCAAGCCAGCGACCCTGCACTCAAGCTGGTGAGCCCTCACTTATGCTGGATGAGCCTGTGCTCAAGCCAGGTGACCTCGAGGTTTTGAACCTGGGTCCTCCGTGTCCTAGTCTGATGCTCTATCCACTGTATCACTGCCTGGTCAAACAGCAAGGTATACTTTAAATTTTGAAGGGTCAGAATGCTGGGATAGTGCTAACAATATGGATTTCTTCACTAGCCATCATGGTAAAGATATTTAATATTTTACTAAGGACATATGGCTATTAGAAAGGATATATTTTTTCAAAGCAATATCTTAAGTGCAATGATTAATAATTAAACTGTCACAACTCTCTTAACCACATGATATATAATATCTTTAAATTGCTACCACTATACTATATACATCCTGTATATATACACAACTGTGTGTGTGTGTGTGTGTGTGTGTGTGTGTGTGTGTAGGGTGCTTATCTAATTGCCTTAGTTGGATATAATAATTTTTAATTGACTGTTACAAGCCATAGTGTACACAATTGTCATAGTGTATTTTTTACAGTGAAACAACTAACTGATTTTGGTACTTTTGCATATAGAACCTTTAAATGGATGTGGAACTATATATATATATTTTTTAAATAAATTTTTATTAATGGTAATGGGATGACATTAATAAATCAGGGTACATATATTCAAAGAAAACATGTCTAGGTTATTTTGTCATTAAATTATGTTGCATACCCCTCGCCCAAAGTCAGATTGTCCTCCGCCACCCTCTATCTAGTTCTCTGTGCCCCTCCTCCTCCCCCTAACTCTCTCCCTCCCTCCCTCCCATGTCCTCCCTCCCCCCACCCCTGGTAACCACCACACTCTTGTCCATGTCTCTTAGTCTCGTTTTTATGTTCCACCAATGTATGGAATCATGTAGTTCTTGTTTTTTTCTGATTTACTTATTTCACTCCGTATAATGTTATCAAGATCCCACCATTTTGCTGTAAATGATCTGATGTCATCATTTCTTATGGCTGAGTAGTATTCCATAGTGTATATGTGCCACATCTTCTTTATCCAGTCTTCTATTGAAGGGCTTTTTGGTTGTTTCCATGTCTTGGCCACTGTGAACAGTGCTGCAATGAACATGGGGCTACATGTGTCTTTACGTATCAATGTTTCTGAGGTTTTGGGGTATATACCCAGTAGAGGGATTGCTGGGTCATGAGGTAGTTCTATTTGCAGCTCTTTGAGGAACCACCATACTTTCCTCCATAATGGTTATACTACTTTACAGTCCCACCAACAGTGAATGAGGGTTCCTTTTTCTCCACAGCCTCTCCAACATTTGCTATTACCCGTCTTGTTGATAATAGCTAATCTAACAGGGGTGAGGTGGTATCTCATTGTAGTTTTGATTTGCATTTCTCTAATAACTAATGAAGCTGAGCATCTTTTCATATATCTGTTGGCCATTTGTATCTCTTCCTGGGAGAAGTGTCTGTTCATGTTCTCTTCCCATTTTTTTATTGGATTGTTTGTTTGTTTGTTGTTGAGTTTTATGAGTTCTTTGTAAATTTTGGATATTAGGCCCTTATCTGAGCTGTTGTTTGAAAATATCATTTCCCATTTAGTTGGCTGTCTGTTTATTTTGATATCAGTTTCTCTTGCTGAGCAAAAACTTTTTATTCTGATGTAGTCCCATTCATTTATCTTTGCCTTCACTTCTCTTGCCATTGGAGTCAAGTTCATAAAATGTTCTTTAAAACCCAGATCCATGATTTTAGTACCTATGTCTTCTTCTATGTACTTTATTGTTTCAGGTCTTATATTTAGGTCTTTGATCCATTTTGAATTAATTTTAGTACACGGGGACAGGCTGTAGTCGAGTTTCATTCTTTTGCATGTGGCTTTCCAGTTTTCCCAACACCATTTGTTGAAGAGGCTTTCTTTTCTCCATTGTGTGTTGTTGGCCCCTTTATCAAAGATTATTTGACCATATATATGTGGTTTTATTTCTGGGCTTTCTATTCTGTTCCATTGGTCTGAGTGTCTATTTTTCTGCCAATACCATGCTGTTTTGATTATCGTGGCCCTATAATATAGTTTAAAGTCAGGTATTGTAATGCCCCCAGCTTCATTCTTTTTCCTTAGGATTGTTTTGGCTATTCGGGGTTTTTTATAGTTCCATATAAATCTGATGATTTTTTGTTCCATTTCTTTAAAAAATCTCATAGGAATTTTATGGGAATTGCATTAAATTTGTATATTGCTTTGGGTAATATGGCCATTTTGGTTATATTTATTCTTCCTATCCAAGAACAAGGAATATTTTTCCATCTCATTGTATCTTTTTCGATTTCCCTTAACAATGCTTTGTAATTTTCATTATATAGGTCCTTTACATTCTTTGTTATGTTTATTCCTAGGTATTTTATTTTTTTTGTTGCAATCGTGAAGGGGATTATTTTTTTGAGTTCGTTTTCTAATATTTCATTGTTGGCATATAGAAAGGCTATGGACTTTTGTATGTTAATTTTGTATCCTGCGACCTTACTGTATTGGTTTATTGTTTCTAATAATCTTTTTGTGGAGTCCTTCGGGTTTTCGATGTATAGGATCATATCATCAGCAAAAAGTGATAGCTTTACTTCTTCTTTTCCGATATGGATGCCTTTTATTTCTTTGTCTTGTCTGATTGCTCTGGCCAGAACTTCTAGCACCACGTTGAATAAGAGTGGAGAGAGTGGACAACCCTGTCTTGTTCCTGATTTAAGGTAGAAAGTCCTCAGTTTTATGCCGTTTAATATGATGTTGGCTGATGGTTTATCATATATGGCCTTTATCATGTTGAGATATTTTCCTTCTATACCCATTTTGTTGAGAGTCTTAAACATAAAATTGTGTTGTATTTTATCAAAAGCCTTTTCTGCATCTATTGATAAGATCATGTGGTTTTTGTTCTTTGTTTTGTTGATATGGTGTATTACGTTAACCGTTTTGTGTATGTTGAACCATCCTTGAGATTCTGGGATGAATCCCACTTGATCATGATGTATTATTTTTTTAATATGTTGTTGTATTCGGTTTGCCAGTATTTTGTTTAGTATTTTAGCATCTGTATTCATTAGAAATATTGGTCTGTAGTTTTCTTTCTTTGTGCCATCCTTGCCAGGTTTTGGTATGAGGGTTATGTTGGCCTCATAAAATGTGTTTGGAAGTATTGCTTCTTCTTCAATTTTTTGGAAGACTTTGAGTAGAATAGGAACCAAGTCTTCTTTGAATGTTTGATAGAATTCACTAGTATAACCGTCTGGGCCTGGACTTTTATTTTTGGGGAGATTTTTAATAGTTTTTTCTATTTCCTCCCTGCTGATTGGTCTGTTTAGGCTTTCTGCTTCTTCATGACTCAGTCTAGGAAGGTTGTATTGTTCTAGGAATTTATCCATTTCTTCTAGATTGTTGTATTTGGTGGCATATAATTTTTCATAGTATTCTACAATAATTCTTTGTATATCTATGATGTCTGTGGTGATCTCTCCTCTTTCATTTTGGATTTTATTTATTTGAGTCCTGTGCCTTTTTTCCTTGGTGAGTCTTGCCAAGGGTTTGTCAATTTTGTTGATCTTTTCAAAGAACCAGCTCCTTGTTTTATTGATTTTTTCTATAGTTTTTCTGTTCTCTATTTCATTTATTTCTGCTCTGATTTTTATTATCTCCTTTCTTCGGCTGGTTTTGGGTTGTCTTTGTTCTTCTTTTTCTAGTTCCTTAAGGTGTGAAGTTAAGTGGTTTACTTCGGCTCTCTCTTGTTTGTTCATATAGGCCTGAAGTGATATGAACTTTCCTCTTATTAATGCTTTTGCTGCATCCCAGAGATTCTGATATGTCGTATTTTCATTTTCATTTGTCTGTATTTATCTTTTGATCTCTGCGCTTATTTCTTCTTTGATCCATTCGTTTTTTAGAAGTATGTTGTTTAGTTTCCACATTTTTGTGGGTTTTTCCCCCTCTTTTTTGCAGTTGAATTCTAGTTTCAAGGCTTTATGATCAGAAAATATGCTTGGTACAATTTCAATTTTTCTAAATTTGCTGATATTGTCTTTGTGGCCCAACATATGGTCAATTCTTGAGAATGTTCCATGTACACTGGAGAAAAATGTATACTCTGTCGCTTTGAGATGAAGTGTCCTGTAGATGTCTATCATATCCAGGTGTTCTAGTATTTTGTTTAAGGCCACTATATCTTTATTGATTCTCTGTTTGGATGACCGATCTAGAGTCGTCAGCGGTGTATTGAGGTCTCCAAGTATGATTGTATTTTTGTTAGTTTTTGTTTTAAGGTCAATAAGTAGCTGTCTTATATATTTTGGTGCTCCTTGGTTTGGTGCATATATATTAAGGATTGTTATGTCTTCTTGATTCAACTTCCCCTTAATCATTATGAAATGACCATTTTTGTCTCTTAGTACTTTTTCTGTCTTGTAGTCAGCATTATCAGATATGAATATTGCTACACCTGCTTTTTTTTGGGTGTTGTTTGCTTGGAGTATTGTTTTCCAGCCTTTCACTTTGAATTTGTTTTTATCCTTGTTGCTTAGATGTGTTTCTTGTAGGCAGCATATAATTGGATTTTCTTTTTTAATCCATTCTGCTACTCTGTGTCTTTTTATTGGTAAGTTTAATCCATTTACATTTAGTGTAATTATTGACACTTGTGTGTTCCCTACTGCCATTTTATAAATTGCTTTCTGTTAGTTTTGTATCTTGTTTGATTCTTCTCTTTTGTTTTTCTATCATTTGTTTTTGTTTGTGTTCCATACTTCTTTCCTCTGTTGCTCCCTTTTTTAAGTCAAGTGTTTTTTTGGTGGTTTTATCAAGGGTGGTTACTATTAAGTAATGAAAAGGGTACCTACCATATTCATTGTAGTACCCTATCTTATGAGTATTTCTGCACTTCATCGTCCTTTGCTACTGTTAATCTCCATCCTCTCCCCCCTTTTTTTCCTTTGTTGTCACAGTTTAAGTTTGGTTTTATTGTGTTCTTGGTGGAGCTGTTACTTGTGGTGTTGTTTTCTTTTGTTCTTTGAATCTGGTTGGAAAACCCCCCTTAGTATTTCCTGGAGTGGGGGCTTTCTACTGATAAATTCTCTCATCTTTTCTGTATTTGTGAATGTTTTTATATCTCCTTCGTACTTGAAGGATAGCTTTGATGGGTATAGTATTCTTGGCTGAAAGTTCCTCTCTTTCAGGGCTTTAAATATTGGGGTCCACTCTCTTCTAGCTTGTAGAGTTTCTGCTGAGAAATCTGATGATAATCTAATAGGCCTTCCTGTATATGTTGTACTCTTCTTTTCCCTGGCTGCCTTGAGAATTTTTTTTTTGTCATTGGTTTGTGTCATCTTTATTATGATGTGCCTTGGAGTGGGTTTGTTGGGGTTAAGAAAACTCGGTGTTCTGTTTGCTTCTTGAATTTGAGGCTTTAGTTCTTTTCACAGGCTTGGTAAGTTCTCATCTATTATTTGTTTGAGTATATTCTCCATTCCATTTTCTTTCTCTTCTCCCTCTGATATACCTATTATTCTTATGTTATTCTTTCTGATGGAGTCAGACAATTCCTGTAGGGCTTTTTCGTTTTTTATTATTTTTGAGTCTCTTTCTTCTTCTCTCTGTTGTGCCTCAAGTTGTTTGTCTTCTATTTCACTAATCCTATCTTCAATCTGGGCTGTTCTGTTAGCTAAGCTTGTTACCTCGTTTTTCAGCTCGTGAATTGAGTTTTTCATTTCTGTTTGATTTGTTTTTAGAGTTTCAATTTCCTTGGTAATATATTCTTTTTGTTCATTGAGTTGTTTTCTGATCTCCCTAAATTGCCTTTCTGTGTTTTCTTGTATATCTCTGAGTATTTTTAAGATTTCTATTTTAAATTCTCTGTCATTTAGCTCCAAGGCTTCCAATATGTTAAGTCTTTTCTCCATAGATTTTTCCACATCTATTTGTGTTACCTCTCTTTCTTTTGTATCCATAATATTTGATTTCCTCTTTCTTATTGGCATCTGAGGGTGGTCTTGTTGATAGCACTAATTAGAATTAATAAAGAGTAAAAAGTAAAAAAAAAGAAAAAAAAAAAAAAAAAAAAAAGGTAAAACACCCCACAAAAAAAAAACACAGTAATAATTTATTATTTCCCCCTTTTTTCTTTCTTCTCTTTCCCTCGTCTCCCCTCCTCAGGGAAATATCGTGATGACCTGTGAATTATATTATGCTAAATGGAACAAAAACTGCCTATAATGGAGGGCCTGATTTGGGGTGAAGAGTTCAAGGGGCAAAAAAAAGGGAGTAGGGTCCTACTAAATGCAAAAAAAAAAAAAAAAAAAAAATCTCAAACAAGCATAAGATGATTTGCTTGTAAGTGATGGTCGACTAAGAGATATAATGAGAGGGAGAAGAGGGAACCAGAAAAAAGGAGAATAAAAAAGAATAATAAAGAAGAAAAAAATAAAAATAACAAGTAAAAATCTGTTGTATTAAGTGGAGCGAAGACTAAATACAATGGAGACCTTGGGTTGGGAGGAATGCTAGTGAGTTAAAAAGCAACGTAAAAAGTACCCAAAATGCCACAAAAATAAACAAACAAACAAAAAAAAACAAAAACAAAAGTGAAAAAGAAAAATAAAGCCAAAAAAACCCTTGAGTCCCAAATTAACTAATTTGTTCGTGATTGAGGATTAAATGGGAGGGAAGTAAAACCAAAAAGAAAAAATGAATAGAAAGGAAAAAATAAGAAAAAGAGAAAAACGAAGGAAGAAAAAAAAAAGGAAGAGAAAAAAACAAAAGCAAAACAAACAAACAAACAAAAAAAACAAAAGAGGAGAGAGTGAGAGTTAAGTGTTTTGGAGTATAACCTTAAAGGAGGGTGAGGATGAAGAAGAGAAATAAAATGTAACACTCATGGGTAGTGTAGTTCAAGAAAAGGGAAGCATAAGATGGACAGAGAATAGAAGGACCAAGGAGGAGGAAATAGAAATAATAATAATAAAGGCAATAAGATAGAAGAAACAAACAACAACAACAAAAAAATTAGTGGAACAAGTTGTAAAGTCTGTGGATTTTTCTTGATTTTGAGAGGTTAACTTCTTCCTTTTTCTTTTCTCTCCCTCTTCCTAGTTGGTGACTCTGTACCCCAGGCTCTGCCCCTGTGTCACACTTAGGTAGGGATTTGCAGTTGATGGGATTCTATGGCAATGTCATATAATTGGCTTTAGTCTTGGTGGTAGTCAAGGCTTGTTGGCGTTTGCAGGGTCCAACGATGAGAGAGTTTGCTTTCCTGGATTCTCTCTCCTAGTCCCCCCTTCCTGAATTTTAGCAGCCTGGTGATCCAGCTACAAGGCTGCAACTGCTTCTGCCTGGGGAGTAAGAGGCTCAAAGAGCTAGGAAATCCCCACTCTATCCCCACTCAGCGCAAGGCTTTGGGAAAGGCTCTGGCAGTCAGAGCCTCCAGTGTAATCAGGCGGGGGTGGGAGTCAATTGTTGTCAAGGTGACTGTTCAGCGCCTAGCATTCAGTTGGACCACTCAACCCAGGCTTTCCACACTTTGTAGCCTGTTTTGGCTGGGAAGAAGAGGCACCAGTCTCTGCTTGCGACTAGTGTAGTATAGATCTTATTATCTGCCAAATCCCTCTTGTTAGCGTTTATCCCTGAATATGGAGGCTCTATCAATCAGAAGTTGCCCCCGCCCCTTTAGCGAGAGGCACTAAAAAATATCACGCCTCTTGTCTTGGATCGCTGAACTGAGAGAGATCTTATCAATTAGAACCCGTGGGTGCGCAGATTTCATGGGTTAAGCTAATTTCAGTGATTGGGTCCGCAGCTGTGCTCCCGAAGGTATTTCAGGCTGCCTGCGCGCCCCTCCCCCAACGCTTGATTGTTAGCTTGAATGGCTGGGTGAGGTGCCCCGCCCACGGAGAGAATCTCCCAAGTAGGAAAGACCGCCCTGGCGTCTCTCCCGCTCGCCCCGCCGCTGGCGGCTGGGGCACACCGTTCGCAGGATAATGGGGCACCCTGGGTGTGCGGGCCAGTAGGGCGCTCTGGGTGCGTGGAATGCCCAGGGCACGCTCGCGAATGGGGTGCTCCGGGCACCGGTGGCTGGGGACTCTCACTCGCAGTGTGTGGGCCGCTGGGAACATTAGCGGTGCTCGCTCTGCAACCGGACCGGGCGCGCGCCCGCGGCTGCTCGCCGCTCCCGAGTGTGGGCTGACTCACCACAGGCGCACTCCCTCCGCGGCTTGAATGAACGTCCCTGCCGTAGTTAGCTTCCTCCACACCCTCGTCTCTCAGATTCAAGTGATAACAGTCCTTTCGCTTTCAGTTTGTGTGGAACTCCGGAATGCTCCGAGGATAAATTTTTCTGTTTCTAGTTGATAAATTTGTTGTGATTTTGGGGAGATCTGTCGGACGCGCTGCTCACGGCGCCATTTCCGTGACGTCACTCTGGAACTATATTTTTACTCTTATAACCACATTGTGTATTTCTTCTGACTTCTAGTTCTTAATGGACATCTATTTAGCTTCAGAAGGTTATGATTGTTATGTTAAAATGTAATAGAAGTGAGAGCAAATGTCGTCCCTAAATCCTGTGTGTAAATGTGTTTCTTTCTTATTTTTCTTGTTTTTTTTTAATGTTTTTGAATTTATTGATGTTAGAGAGAGGAAGGGGAAGAGAGAAAGAGGCAGGAGCAGCGATCTGTTCCTGTATGTGCCCTGACTGGAGACTGAACCAGCAACCTCTATGCTTCCAGATGACACTCTAATCAACTGAGCTATCCAGCCAGGGCATAAATGTATTTCTAGTGTATGGTATTGTTTGCACTTTCTTATGATGTGCAGTTGCATTTGATATAAAAGTTTTACAGGATAATGCAGCACAAAAGAAGCATTTGGAATCTGGTTGATGAAAATGAGGGATATTGAGCACGGCAGTGTGTTTCCCCCTTGCTGAATGCACTTCCTGCTGTGGTTGTTGGCCGTTTGAGCAGGCACGAGATGCTGCTTACTAAGGTAGCTGGTGGTTTCCAGGGGACTTTACAGAAATTTCCAAATATGCAAGTGTATGTATAAGTGAATATTTGGGAAAAAACAATATATTTTATCATAAGGAGGAAAGATTTCCAGGCCAGTTTGTAAAGCCTATTTACCCCGCACGTGCCAGATAGAAAACAACTTCATCTTTGCCTGACCAGGTGATGGTGTAGTGGATGGAGTGTTGGACTGGGATGCAAGGACTTAGGTTCAAGACCCTGATGTCGCTGGCTTGAGCGCGGGCTCACCAGCTTGAGTGCAGGGTCACTAGCTTGAGCATGGGATCATGGACATGACCCCATGGTCTCTGGCTTGAGCCCAAAGGTCTCTGGCTTGAAGCCTAAGGCACTGGCTTGAGCCCAAGATCACTGGCTTGAGCAAGGGGTCACTCGCTGTACTGGAGCCCCCTGCCCCCCTGTCAAGGCACATATGAGAAAGCAATCAATGAACAACTAAGATGCCACAACAAAGAACTGATGCTTCTCATCTCTCTCTCTTCCTGTCTGTCTGTCCCTATCTGTCCCTCTCTCTTTCTCTTTCAAAAACAAAACAAAATTTTAAAAAAACTTCATCTTTGCTATATTCAGCAGCAAACTAAACTTTCTGTCGATTTCTGCCCTAACTTCAACTGATTTCAAATTATATGAAAATTATCAATTCCTTTACCAGACAGTCACTTTTGTCATTTGTGTGCAAGGCAAATAAGTAAGCTTTGCATCTTTTTTATCTTTAGCATTTTAATGCAGTGTTCATTTCATATTTTAAAACATACATTCTTTCTAGAACAAAAGTATTTTTTTTCTTGTCCTTCATTTTATTACCAGTGATCTACTTTTTACATTTCAATTTTACAACTAATTGTATTACTCTGTGTGGGCTGTTATAGCAAAATAACTAATGCTGGGTGGCTTCAGTAACAGGCGTTAATCCCTCAGCTGCAGAGGCTGGGAAGTCCAAGGCAAGGTGCCGACCAGTTCGGTTCCTGGTGGGAAACTGCTTCTCATTTTGCAGGTAGACAGCTTTTTGCTGTGTCCTCACATGGCAGAGAGAGAACTTCTCTCTCTTCCTTTGTTTTTTTTTAATTAAACATTTTTTTAAACATTGATTGCAGTGAGACAGGAAGGGAGGGAGAGACCGGAACATGGATCTGTTCTGTATGTTCCCTGACCAGGGATCGAACCAGCAACCTCTGTGCTTCAGGACAATGCTTTAACCACCCAAGATATTTAGCTAGGCCCTGGCCGGTTGGCTCAGCGGTAGAGCGTCGGCCTAGCGTGCGGAGGACCCGGGTTCGATTCCCGGCCAGGGCACACAGGAGAAGCGCCCATTTGCTTCTCCACCCCTCCGCCGCGCTTTCCTCTCTGCCTCTCTCTTCCCCTCCCGCAGCTAAGGCTCCATTGGAGCAAAGATGGCCCCGGGTGCTGGGGATGGCTCTGTGGCCTCTGCCCCAGGCGCTAGAGTGGCTCTGGTCGCAACATGGCGACGCCCAGGATGGGCAGAGCATCGCCCCCTGGTGGGCAGAGCGTCGCCCCATGGTGGGCGTGCCGGGTGGATCCCGGTCGGGCGCATGCGGGAGTCTGTCTGTCTCTCCCTGTTTCCAGCTTCAGAAAAATGAAAAAAAAAAAAAAAAAAAAAAGATATTTAGCTAGGGCTCTCTCTTTCTTTAATAAAGCCATGCATATCATTAGGAAGGCAATGCCCTCTACCTTAGCTAACCCTAATTATCTTCCAAAGGTCTAATCTCTAAATACAGTCACATTAGGGAGTAGAGCTTTAACCTGTTTATTTGGAAGAGGGTACAAAATTCAGTCTATTGCATTGAAAGAAAAATATTCACCTGGAGCTTCTTCAATATTGTATGAATTCTCTAGTGTTTTAATAAAATAAAGCATGATAAATGAGAGATTTCAGTGTGCTATGATGGAACAGGAGTTATTTTTTTCTGTATATTCTAGCCTTTCATGTTTTCAGCACTCACTTGGCGAGATGCAGTGGATGTACACTTCAGATAGACTTGCACATTTTTCCCCAAGCTGCTTTTGGCTTGTTATAAAAAATCATTTGGCTTTTCAGATATGTAAAATTTTGTTGTCTATATACCTTAGTGTAAAGAGGTACTTTATGAATATTTACTAGTCGCAATGTTGGAAATTTTAATTTGTGTGGAAAGAATTTTTAATAAAATAAGAATCTAGCATGTGTATTTTCATAACTAAGCATTAATATCAAATAAACTTACTTCAGCCTAAGGGGTTTTAGGGAAAACAATGGAGGGTCCCTATTGGTGGGTGAGGGGAGAGGAGATAGAGCTCAGGGGACAGACAAGAAGTGATGGAGTAAATCCTGTCATGCTTCTTTATATCCTGACAGCTTCTGCTCATTCAACATGCTTTTGAATTTTTTATACATATTTGCTACTAATTTTTCTTATAAAAAGACCAAAGATGCTGTCCATTTTTATTAGGATTCCTTAGTACATGCTCGTTATCCCTTGTTTCAAATATCATCATTCTTTGTGGTGCCTCTTTTCCTGGTAACTGGTAAAACCCTCTCCCTTCCTTCTCTGTCTCCTTGTTTGCTGCTCTATTTCTCCTTAGTGCTTTCTCTTCCAAACAAGGGCTGCATATGAATAATTGAATGGCAAATAGTTTTTAGTTTAGAGTAGCGATGGTATGGCTGGCAGTCGTGCCAGTAAGCATCTGTGGCATGGAAAACTGGCCTCAAGACCAACTTTTCTCCTTTGGAATAGATCAGGGGCTCAGACGTTTCAGTAAAAGAAACTGAAGCACAAGTTTTTATCTAGAGGAGAGAAATACCCAAATGACTTATGATCAAGGCCAGGGGTCCCCAAACTTTTTACACAGGGGGCCAGTTCACTGTCCCTCAGACCGTTGGAGGGCCGGACTATAAAAAAAAACTATGAACAAATTCCTATGCACACTGCACATATCTTATTTTAAAGTAAAAAAACAAAACGGGAACAAATACAATACAATATTTAAAATAAAGAACAAGTAAATTTAAATCAACAAACTGACCAATATTTCAGTGGGAACTATGCTCCTCTCACTGACCACCAATGAAAGAGGTACCTTTCCAGAAGTGCGGCGGGGGCTGGATAAATGGCCTCAGGGGGCCGCATGTGGCCCGCGGGCCGTAGTTTGGAGACCCCTGATCAAGGCTGTATTGTAAGTGACAAATGAGTACATATCCCTGGTGGTTAATGTTACAACTTCTAATGACTTTTAGGTCACTAGGTAAAATAATCAGTGTTAGTTCTGCTCCCACTGTGGAACTGATGGTGTAGAAGAAATCACAATACCGTTTTAATAGAAATATTTGAATGATTGAGTCCAAACCTTAGATGGTGAGAGACTTAAAGCCATCTGCAGATCCTTTGCTACCATTCAATGTTTTTATGCAGAAAGGTCTCCAAATATACTGGTCACGAACATTAGGGGATATTTCAAAAATGAATATGAAGCAATAGAATATCCCCTAATGTTTGTGAAGCAGTATATATTTACCTTTTGTTTTTAGAACAAACACAGTTTTCTTTAAATTATGAATACCGGGCGTATAATAGATTTTATACTCTTTCTATATATCTAAACATTTCATTTGATAAATCTTAAATACTAATAATTGATCTAATCTTTTCAGAAACCCCATTTTAGGCCATGTAACATTTATGGTATCACAAAGCGTATTATGCAGGAGGTGGTCCCCTTACACTTACATAGACAACCAGTGACAAATAGAAGGTCATATTCTGATTCAAGGGGTCACTTTCCTTTCTTTTCTGGAGGGTTGCCACCCCGCCCACTGCCCCTCCCCTAACAGTTCTCTGAATAGGCTCCGTGAATGAGCCAGCACGCCTGTTTAGGCCCAGCCACTCTTGGGGCACCACTTGAAAAGAGCCAGTGCCGGGCCGAAGTGAATGGGAGAGCCCAGCGCCACTGCTGGGAAACTTGTCCCAGCAAGTCACAGACTAATCTGGGAGTGACCTCAGACGAAGAAGACAAAAGAGCACTTTAGGGTCTAAATCACCCACTTGACAGAAGAGCACCAGGATAAAGAAACCTGCCAAGGACTAGTTACTTCTGTTTCTTTTTCTTAACTTTCTAATGCATTTTAGAGACGAAGGACAGAACTCTGGCCGTCCAAAAAATCAGGAAATTTCTTAAATTTAAAAGCATTTTTACATGCAGTTATTCATGATATATTTCTGCTTTCTTACTAGAGCTCTGTACATACATAACCCAGCTTTCATTTGAACATTATCTGTTACTTTGGGGTTTAGAGTAAAATGTTGAGGATGCATTTTTTAAATCAGGAAGCTTTATTTCTTTCCCTAATGTGTGGTTTTTAAAATAGTCTCGTGATCTGGGTAAAATAAGTGCTTTAGAAAAAATTTTGTTTCTGTTAATATTTTTCTATTTATTGATGCACTTATAAGAACATCGATCCATACAGTGGAATGTAAAAATAATACAAAGTTAAAGATAGGGAAAGGTAAATGTAAATGAGAAGGTGAATTGGTCTGAATGCAAATATATAAACCTCAGGATATTACATAATTTTTAAAAATTGGACTGAAAATTTTATTCTTGAGTCTCCTAGAGACCAAAATAAGAAAGGAAATAAATGTGTTATATGTTCAATAAGTGTTCTAATTCCAAGGGGAGCTTAAGTATTTTCCTGGTACTTGGGTCTGAGAGAAACTCTTCCCATGAGTTTCCAACACATAAGTTGTAAGATCAATAACTCTAAGATTGGATTTTGTAAAGTTCTGTCCATTACAGCTGAGATGTATAATAGCAAAGTCAATCTTTGGAAAAGTAATTTTACAGAGTTTTATGATAATGTAGTCCAAGAACATAGCTTTGATTCACAGAAAAAAAATCTAGATTCCAGAGTAATGTCTTTTAAATAGTGTTTCTCTTCATTAGGCTAATGATGAAGGCAGTCACAAATACTTTGAGAATATAATCTTCTTAAAAAAGACCGTTGAGTCTAGATAGCTTTGTGGCTTAGTAATGAGATTTTTATATACATTAGCAGCAAAATAATGACTGGTAGGTTAGAGAGTTTTGTAAAAACTTGTCTGATCAAGTTTCAGTTTAATCCAAATGCTTATTAAATGGATACCCATCCTTCCCACCCGCCCCCAATTGTAAAGCCAGTAGCCACGGTCACCATCACAGCCGCCTGGCCCATGCAGATTCGCATTGGATTCAGACAGTCAGTAAAGAAACAATGGAGCCAAAAACTGGTGGGCCAACAGCTTTAATCCTAGCTTGCACCCCATGGGCAAGCAATACACACAGTGGGAAAACATTTCCCTTTCCATTCAGGGCTCCCAAAGCCACTGACTTATCCGAGTTTCCTAGAATCAAAGGTTTCTAGCTCACCAGACTCATTCACCTCTGTTCCCCATCTCCTTCTCTCTGCACAAACTGGCTTCTCCTTCAGCACTCCACCATCTTGACTGCTTCTCCTGGCCTCCTCCACATGGCCTTTCCCTGCTCTGCTCTCTAATGCTAATCTCAGGAACCGAGAGAGCAAGCTCCCGGTCTGCCCCACTTTATAGTGTAGAAATCAAAACATTTAATCCAATATACAAACAAGGAAGTTTCTGATACAAAGTCACTTATCTGAAGCATAATGGGATTTCTCATGAGAGTGCACCACCCCACATCAAAAAAGGTGGGAAAGGCTTAATCCCAAAACCAAGCCCCAGGCTATAAGGATCCTGCCTGCCCACAGCTCGCCCCCAACACACATTAATATAATCACGCCCATCCCAAGAAAGAAGGGCAACCAATACCATCACCTGGGCGATGGGCTTCCACGTGGGCAACACCATCTTTCACAAAGTGAGCATAATGTATTTTATCTGCCCAACACTAATCTTTATATAAAAAGGTGTTCTAAGAGAGTGTCTATAGAGTTACAGTGGGATTTTCTTTATATAATAGTTATGATCAATTTTCTAAACACATTTTCAAAGCAACCAATAATCATGGAATATACTTTTCTGTGTATGGACTTCAATATAAAAGAAGTAATAAAAATGTTAGTAATAAGAATTTTCTGACAGTGCTGGTAGGAGTTGTTGAAGGCTTACTTGACGTTTTTTATACCTTTCTAATTAGTTGCAAAACTAATTTTCCTGTTTAAATTTCATTATCTTTTTTGGAGGGGAGAAAATTTGAGATTTGAAATATTATGCCAAATAGAAGCTTTCTGCTTCTTGGATAATGTATAACAGGAGACAATTAAAGTTAGAGAACAGAATATAAATGTAATAAACATTGACAACTTAAAAGTAATACTACAGTGAAGAGAAGCTAGATTATGGAGGAGGGGAGGTGGTGAGGAGATGTGGCAAGGTGCTCATTTCCTTCTCCTTTGATACTTCCGTAGTAAGAAATATTGCCTAAAGCCTATAGGTAGTCCAGTAGGTCCTTAAGATAGTATTTAATTATTAAGATGAATATAAAATTATAGCTAAGAGAAGTTGGGAGGAGGAAGAGAGAACAATGGTTGAATATCTGGGGGAAGACAGGAAAGTAGTACATATATGTTAATTTCAATATATTTCATAAGAGTGAACAAGGTACTCCTTTGAGCTGAAGTATCAAGGAATGGAGGCAAAAATATTAATAGATTATTTCATGTGTGAACATGATGAAAACAAGAAATGTACATTTTCCCCAAATTAGAAAATTTGGTTGTACTCCTTGGGATAGAACTGGGTATGGAATGGGAAGAAACTTTTACTTTTTTTGGTAACTTTCCTTTCATGTATTACTTTAATATTTTTAAACAAATAATTAATGAGCCCTGGCCAGTTGGCTCAGTGGTAGAGCGTCGGCCTGGCGTGCAGGGGTCCCAGGTTTGATTCCCGGCCAGGGCACACAGGAGAAGCGCCCATCTGCTTCTCCACCCCTCCCCCTCTCCTTCCTCTCTGTCTCTCTCTTCCCCTCCCGCAGCCAAGGCTCCATTGGAGCAAAGATGGCCCGGGCGCTGGGGATGGCTCCTTGGCCTCTGCCCCAGGCGCTAGAGTGGCTCTGGTCGCGACAGAGCGACGCCCCAGAGGGGCAGAGCATCGCCCCCTGGTGGGTAGAGCGTGGCCCCTGGTGGGCATGCGGGGTGGATCCCGGTTGGGCGCATGCGGGAGTCTGTCTGACTGTCTCTCCCCGTTTCCAGCTTCGGAAAAATACAAAAAAAACCCCAAAACCAACCAAACAAAAAAAAAATGATTCAGTAATATAGTGTGTAAAACTTTAGGAGTCTAAAACTTTTTAATGTATCTGAGAACAATAAAAATAGTTATATACACATTTTAAAAAATGTTATTTTTAGAAAATTTCAGAAAAATAGAAATATATCAGATTAACATTTTTGTATAAGCGTACAGTCATTTCATGGGGAATGATGAAAGAGTATCTTTGTATTTGTTACCATGCTGTACAGATTTTAAATGGTTAAAAAATGTTAGGTGCTTCTATTATTTATCCAGGTTGACTTTGTAATTTTTTAAAGGAGAACTTAATTGTTTAATAATTTTATAAGGAAAAATATCTTATAAATTATATTTCCATGGATTATTTTGATCTATGATTTCAAATGTATCATTTAGAAGACATGGGACTAGACTAACAAATTATAATTTTTAAAAGCATCTAATTTACTATAATGCAAGTATAGTAGTTAAAGAAACACACTTGAGAAATTGGGAATAAAAAGAGTACAAGTCACTGAAACAAAGTACCACTTCTAACACACACACACAGCAATGGTGGCAGCAGCAATAGCAAGTTGACAATAATCAAAACCTGCCGTCTTTACTGAGACCTCGAACTCTACCCTGGTCAGATGACACCTTCAATGCTGGCTTCAGGTCTCAGAGCCAAATTGTTATTTAATAAGTTTATTGATAAATTAGATTACTTTCTTGCTTCCCTCCTAATTTATTTATTTAATTAATTAAAGTATCGTTCCATACAATGTTATAGTATGTATCAATAGTTTGAGGTGTACTACATAGTAGTTGGACATTAATGTGTCTTGCGCTGGGAATACCACACTAAGTCTATTAAGCATCTGGCACTATGCAGAGTTATCACACTATTATTGACTATATTCCTCTTTACTTTTATCACCCATTCCTTTACCCCCACCCCTTCTGGCAACTATTAGTTTGTTCATTGTTTCTGAGAGTTGTTTTTGTTTGTTCATTTGTTTAAAAATTTTTTTAATTCCACACATCGTCTTTGTCTGACATATTTCATTTTGCATAACACCCTTTAGGTCCATCCATGTTGCTGTAAATGCTAAGCTTTTATAATTCTTTTTTTGTTGAATAATGTTCTATTATATATATATATATATATATATATATATATATATATATATATATATATATATATATATATAAAATCACCTTTTTTTATGCATCCATCTATCAAAGGGCCCCTAAGTTGTTTCCAAATATTAGCTATTGTAAATAATGTTACAATGAATATAAGGGGTGCATATGTCTGTTTGAATTAGTATGTTCATTTTTTTTCAGATAAATAGGATGCTAAAGTATCAAGAAATTGTATTCTAGGAGAAATAATAACTAATAAATTGGTATTTTTTGCAAGCCCAGAGAATTAGAGACAAAAGTAGATACATGAGAGCATCAGAAATTTTAGGGCTAATGAATGTCAGCCCTAAATTTAGAAATTGGCCTTACTTTCAGGAATTTAGGGTTAGTGAAAAATTACAGGGAGACAAGAGTGTGCTACACCTTAAAGAAGTTTTTTCTGTCAATTACAATTATTTAAATAAAAATAGAACTCGGCCCTGGCCGGTGGCTCAGTGGATAGAGTGTCGGCCCAGCATATGGACATCCAGGTTTAATTCCCAGTCAAGGCACACAGGAAAAGTGACCATCTGTTCCTTTTCGCCTTCCTCACCCCCTTTCCTCCCTCTTTCCCTTCTGCAGCCAGTGGCTTGGTTGGTCCAAGTGTTGGCTCTGGACGCTGAGAATAGTTCAGTTGGTCTGAGTGCATCAGCATCAGGTGCTAAAAATAGCTTGGTTGTGAGCATCAACTCAAGACAGGGTTGCTGGGTGGTCCCTGGTTAGGATACTTGCGGGAGTCTGTCTGTCTATCTCCCCTTCTCTCAAATTTTAAAAAAACAAAAGTAGAATTCAAGAAACTGTGCTGTAATCACTTATATACTAAATATTCTTAAGCCCTTTTAATATGTTAATTTATTCAGTTCTCATAGCATCCTTAAGAGCAGGGGTCCCCAAACTTTTTACACAGGGGGCCAGTTCACTGTCCCTCAGACCCTTGGAGGGCCAGACTATAAAAAAAACTATGAACAAATCCCTATGCACACTGCACATATTTTAAAGTAAAAAAACAAAACGGTAACAAATACAATATTTACAATAAAGAAAAGTAAATTTAAATCAACAAACTGACCAGTATTTCAATGGGAACTATGGGCCTGCTTTTGGCTAATGAGATGGTCAATATGCTCCTCTCACTGACCACCAATGAAAGAGGTGCTCCTTACGGAAGTGCGGCAGGGGCCAGATAAATGGCCTCAGGGGGCCGCATGTGGCCTGCGGGCCCGTAGTTTGGGGACCCCTGCTTAAGAGGAAGGTATTGCTAAATAGCTCTACCTTACTGATGAGAAAATAAAGATTCAAGGGAAGTAAGTGTTCTAATTGTTCTGCTTAGGATGTCATAGGCTGTACATGACAAGTAATACCAATTCTTTTGGCTCTAACTCCTGAAATCCCAAATAAGAACATCAAGTGTAATTTTAATATGTTTAGATTACATATATTTGCAAGAGAATCTGACCTAGATGCCCTTAGGAGTTTTGCTTTTAATGTCAACAACGTCTTAATTATTTTCTTTCATTTTACATGGATCCAGATTGGCTTGACCTCTGAGTAGTTACAATTGTAATATTTAATGATGTAAAGTAGAAAGGCCAATACTGCCAAGTAGAATTCAGATTTTTATCTTTTTGGTGTTTAGAAGAAAGTATTTTGGTGTATTCTATGGTACTAAAAAGAAGAATCTGCCTGACGCAGTGGATAGAGCATCGACCTGGGACACTGAGATTCCAGGTTGGAAACTCCGAGGTCGCCGGCTTGAGTGCGGGCTCTTTCAGCTTGAGCATGGGGTCACCGGCTTAAGCCTGGTGTCATAGACATGATTTCATGGTTGCTGGATTGAACCCAAAGGTTGTTAGCTTGAGCAAGGAGTCATTGGCGCAGCTAGATTCCCCCGGTCAAGGGCAAATGAGAAGCAATTAATGAACAACTAAAGTGCTACAGCTACAAGTTGATGCTTCTCATCTCTCTCCTTTCTTGTCTGTCTCTCTCTCTCTCTCTTGCTTTAAAAGAAAGAGAGAGAGAGAGAGAGAGAGAGAGAGAGAGAGAGAAGAATTAAAATGCATCAATTTTTGTCAAACATTCACTTGTTTTTGGAGTTTTCAGGGAAGTTTTATATTCAGGTACATAATATAGGGACTAATGTACTATCATAAATAATCCATAGTGATTGATAGTCTAATGCAGTGTTCATAATTAGTGGTTTTGCTGTAAACCCTTACGAATCTAACATTTGGGCCTAGAATGCTCAGGTGTTTGTGTAAAAGTGAGAACTAAAGCAAGACATTGAGTGAAAGGAAAATCTAGGTTTCCAAAAGGGATTGGTGCTTCTGTCTGCATCTGAATTCTTAGAACCAGAGAAGAATGATAACATAAATTATATAATCTGAGGTCTAATATTCATGTGTCAAACAGCAGAAAATGTAAAAGAGGGACCTTTCTCATAAAGGATTCTTGCTCTTTAAGCCACAGTGACTCCCAATTTTAGCATTCATAGGCCAATCAATATCTGAAGTGTGAACCAACACAATGAAATTCTTACTTTTGGTGAGGCTAGGAGAGAGGAGTTTCCACCCATGGGAAAGGAGACAAATGTTTCAAGTTATAGACAGAAAGCAAAAATATTCTGTCTCTTACAGTCTTTATTGAATTTTCTCCCTGCATTCTTGACAATTTCCCCAAACTTCCTGAGACCTACACTGGCCATACTAACTTCGTCCATAAAATAGGGCTAAGACAAGCCAGTGTGAAGAGCTGAATCTGACAGATGGCCACAAGCATTGATCTAATATATCAATCTTGATCTAAATAGAAAAGAGCCTCTGATACCTTCCAAAGCAATCTGAAGCTTTAATCAATAACTGAAATGTTAGATTTTGGCAAAAGAAAAGATATTAGATTTTTAAAGCTGACTATATGACCCCAATAAAAAAGAATCAATTTTTATTAGGAATGGAACCTAGCAGTTTTATACAATGTATCCAGATTTCCTGGAAAAAAAATTTGAGTAATGGATTAACTCCAGTGGAAATTAGGTAATTTTTTTTACTTAACATGATGCACAAGAAGCTTCAATCAATAATACTTGCATTGGAGAACAGTTTTGAAGTAGGCAAACAGCATGTATAATACAGTGTCCTGTGTATATAATTATCTCAGCATGCCGAAAGGTAGAAAACCATCTTCAAGTGGCAGAAAATTAATAACCCTCCATTTCATTGTTCAACACTTTATTCTAAAGTTGTGTTGGTTTTGTATTTGTTTTCCTAAGAGATTTTCTTAAAAGCACAAACCTGACATTGCTCAATACAGCTCACTTTCATCAACAGTGAGCTGAAATGCTGTTGAAACCATATATTATAATTGTCAATGTCTGAGAAGGCTAGTCACAAGGAAAAATTTAAAGGAGCTAGGTACTGTATGGAAATCCAAGCATATACAGTTTAACCCACGTTTAACCCACGTGACTTTTTCTAAAATAGATACAGAGGTATATATTACCTGGAAAAGGAGCATGGAGCTGTTCATTTCAGATGAGAATTTAACCATGCAGGCACTTGCTGAATTAATAAGATACCAGCGTTTTGGAATATCTATTGTTTACTTAACTGTGAAAAGAACATACAGGTCATATTAAAAGGTTATATTTTACTTTTAGTTGTTTCACTTTGAAAAGAACATTAACTTTGTATTGGGTAAGTAAAGCGAGGACAATATCTTCTGAAAATCATGAGTGTTATGCTGCCATTGTCAAGTTCCCAGCTGTTTTATATTATGATAACAATGGGATGAAGTGTAAGAATAGTGCTGTGTACATTAGAGCTTGTTTTATTTCCAGTGTGTGAATGACAGATATGTATTGAGCTGTTTCAGACATATAGGAACATGGAAAACTATCCATTAAAAGCTAATCATTTAAAATATATTGTAGAAAAATTTAAAACTAAACTAAATTTGGCAGTGTTTGGGCTCTAACTACATTTCTTAACCATCTCCTAAACTGCTGAGTTGGACAAAAGAAGCCAGACTTTTTTTTTCTTTTTAAGAAAATAACACAGCTTTCTTATATTTCATAAGAGATAGGTGCCAATGACCTAGGTTCCCTTTGTGACACCTATTTTCTGTGCCTCAGCGCTAGCTGACCCAGAATGCTGTGACACTGGTCTTGTTCTGTGACAGACAGCCAGTGTTTCCAGTCGTTAAGCTTGCTCCCAGAGCCAGGAGAGCCTGAGGCCATCACCAGTAACTGATTTTCACCCTAGAGACCTGCAGACACAGTGTTGGGGACTGTGGGCAATTAAGACAGTCTAGTAGGAAATCAATAATATTTGGGGGGGCATTGCATGGATTTACTGAGCACTGTGATAATTACACATATGTGAGTGTCCTGCCCACAAAAATCTGCATGCATGTGGAAGAGAAAATACACAGGGGAAGCTTGCTAACTGTATAATAAAACATAAAAAATATAGAATTGACAGACGTGTTGAAAGCAGTCCTTGATTAACTGGTTGAATAAGTAATTGGTATAGATAATACATGCACTGTAAAAAGAGGAAGGGGGAGGCGCCTTGGAGCCTGGCCAGCTGGACCGGCTGAGACAACTGGAAACATTTGAGCAGGGCACACACCCCACTCCTCCATCCCTCCATGCCTCCACCCTCCTGTGGTTGGGATGGTTGGAAATCAGATCTAGGCACTTGCAGTTCCAATAGGTGAGGTATTATAGTGCGGCTAGAAAGTCTGCATCACTGAAAACACCCAGGAATAACTCCTGGCAGTGTCATCTCTAGAATTGGAAATGCAGGCAGCTGCCAGTGCCTCTGTGGTCCCTGGGCCTGGAATATGACTTATGCTGATAGGGGACTGGGCTGAGGCTTTCTGTATACTGTAGACCCCTGTAGTTGATGAGGTAGGGCAGCTAGAATAGTGGCAAATCTAAATGTTCTGAGTGTGTGTGTGTGTGTGTGTGTGTGTGTGTGTGTTAGGAGCATTCAGTCTGAAAGTTGTGTTCCTACATCTTTCCTGCTCCTCTTTTTTTTCTTTATATATCTCTGATGCCAGTAGGGAATGCCAATTTTTCATTTGAGTGATCCCTAGATATTTAGATATAATACAGTATTCTTGGAACAAATCTCTTATATTCCATCAATTGAATGCCCTTAGCTTGTTGAGGATTAGAAAACTAGTATCTGTTTTCTAAATCTAAAATCCGCTATGTCCTTAACCCTTGATAGAAATGCCTTGTGTTCTGCTTTGGCTCTCCTTTGTTGGGTGAGGTTTTCATAAAGGTAAATGAGTCGCCTCCCTCAGCAGCTAGTATCCAAGTGGTCTGTTTCTTAAAGGGACGGGGAAGCAGAAATGTGCTAGCTCTGGTTCTCTGCTTTGCATAGTAATGTGAGAAGACTAGATTGGCACATTTCAGGATTTCTGAGCTCCCTTAATAACGGCTAGAGGTTGCTTTAATCAGCAAGCCATGCAACTGTAGTAATTGTGAACCAGGTCCTTGTGATAAATCTTTTATAGTAAACTGTCAGAAGATACAATTCAACCATATCCTGCGTATGTGATTTTTTTTTGAGGGGGTTGTTTATTCTACTCTGTTTTTACTAAATATTTTCTTAAATATCTATTTTATTTAAGCATTGATACCTAGGAAATTTGTATTAAAGTGTTCTTAAATCTGAATTGTTTCCATTCATTTAGTTTTATTCATTTTCCCTCTATTTATTTGATATTCTAGTACTGACTGCAGCCACCATAAATCCTCATTTGCCAAGATGGATGTAACAATGACAAAAGCATGGACCTGAGCTTAGAATGAGTGCCTGTGCTTGTCTGTGGGGTGTGTGCATGCATGAGCATGTGCGCATGTGAGATGTCTTGATCCATTTGCACATTTCTCTGGAGAATTCTCAGGCAATTAAGCCAACCTATTACAATAGAGCCTTTTCTGTCCTTCTGATTTGATAGGAGAATGGGTAATTCCTGTTAATGACTAGTACATCTGTTCAATTATATTGTTTTGTATTGATGCTTAATTAGGTTTCAAGTTGGAGGAGGGTGAAACCCTGAAAGCATGATTTCCTTTTAAATGTCAAACTCTTCCTAAATTACCTGTCTTTTTAACATACATGGAACAACACTTTGACAGGCGTAGTGTTCTTCTGACCTTAAAACATTGACACTGGATTGGTGAAGAAGTGTGATATTCCCTGGGAAGTGAGCTGCTGTAGAGCTGGTTTGCCTTGAAGGTCTTGCATGTCCAGTTTCATGTGGAGCGACCCTTGACATCCTTTAGCTGGCAACAGAAGGAGGGCTTCCTGTGGGTAATGCAATTTTTGTTAACCTTTTTTTTTGGAGAGTTTTAGAAAATACAACTTTGAATAAAAGTGAAGCTATATTGCTTAAACAGTGAAGCTGTATTGCTAATTCCATATATATTTTTTAAATGGTATGATCACAGTGAAACTATTTGTAGAATATAACTAGACCAGTGGTCGGCAATCTCATTAGTCAACAGAGCCAAATATCAACAGTACAACGACTGAAATTTCTTTTGAGAGCCAAGATTTTTAAACTTATACTATATAGGTAGGTACATTCTTTATCAAGGTAGTGCCCACACGTGGTATTTTGCGGAAGAGATACACTAAGGGGCCAAAGAGCCATATGTAGCTCGTGAGCTGCAGTTTGCTGACCAGGGAGCTAGATTAATGGATACCCGACAGTAAATAACAGTGAGCATAAATCCAACTCTTGAAACCAGAATAAGAGGAGATTTGTAATAGAAAGAAGAGCGTCTAAGAAGCTGAGTATTCTTTACATTAGCTTGGGAGTTATGAGTGTTACAGTTTGATAGCCTTTTTAGCCAGAGTATAAACGTAATTTTTATTTTTTATTGATGTCAGTTGGTGGGTTGAGGCCAAAGATTATTATGTTTTCCTTGACAGCTCATGCTATGTCACAGGCAATACGATGTGTTTTAGTAAAAGTATGCATTATGTAGGAGATCTTGTAACAATTAAAAAGTGGGAATTGACAGCACAGAAAATTAAGTTCTTAAGAATGAATCATAATGGTCGAGGTTTGCTTGTGACTGATATTATTTAATCACCTAGTTCAGTGATTTTCGACCTTTTTCATTCAATGGTAAACATTAACTAATTGCTAAAATTCAGCGGCACAACAAAAGTATATTTTTTGCTGGTATGACAAAAAAATAGGTATAATTTTGATTCATTCATACCAGATGACTATTGTTGTGTTGGATGTTGTCATTGTTTAATTTGACAATCTAAAGGGAAAAAGGTCAGTCTCCTGACTAAATAGTCAGGTATTGCATGTTTTAAAAATTCTTGTGGCACACAGCTTGAAAATCTCTGATCTAGTCTATAAGCATTTGGAGTATTTTGTGGACTGCACGGCTATCCTTAACAAAGGAGAAGGATATTAATACTGTGTTCAAAAATGAATAAAGAGTTGTTGATTGTAGTAACTTAAATTAGAACCCTCTTTTCAAAAGGAAAGAAGTTATGTGGATTAAGATAGTCTAGTAACAATTTGGTAATTCTATTATTGGGTCAGTTCTTGGTTTGGTATTTTCTTGTTCATATTAATAAGCTGTATTTTTTCTAACTATATCTTAAGATAGTAAAATCTAAGACTATCTATCTATAACAAACTGTAAATTATTCTCTTAATTCTAGATATAATGCAAGATCTGCCCCTGCCCCCATCTTTGTCACTATTTAAGATTTTATAAACTATTCTCAAGATTCTTCTGTAAACCATATTCTAAGTTTGAATAAAATTATTCTGTTCTGTGATGTAGGTAAGATTAGAAAATAAAAACCTGTTGTCCGACATACAGCTATAGTTTATACAGAATGAGGTTTGCCTTAGTGAAATTATATTTTCTTTGTACTAATCAATGCCATAAATTATTTCTTAGAGAACTAATTCATGAATATTTTTCATGCAGTGAAGAATCTCACACTAATTTCCAGAAGGTTGGACAGATTTTTTGAGGAATGATTATGCTAAAATTATGTAGTTGTTTTGAAAGTGTTACAATGAAGTTATACAATATCTTAAAGTTTATACTTCATTTTTGTATTCATATTTATATTATGTACTTTTATTATTAGGAATATTACCTCAGAATAGAAGTTATGTGTAAATTAATTCTGTTACTGAGAATACTTTTTGTATTATACAAAAATATGTTTTAAAAGATTATATACAAATCAAATAAACTAGAGTTTTAAAGATTCTTATTCTATTTGCTGAATATATAAAATTGAAGATCAGTTAATTTTATTTTGTCTTTCTAATAACAGATGTTTATTAAATATAAAAAGAATGCTGAAGGGACTTTTAATAAAAGCATGAAAATGACAATTTTGCTACAATTGAGGCTTATACTTACATTCAGCATCTCAGAATTTCATTATAGTGAAAGTTATTTTTTTAATATTCTGTAGAACAAGTGATCTTTTAGTGGAGTTCTATATCAATGGCACACACAGTTATTCCAATGTAAATAGCTGTTCCTTCTTGAAATAATTAAGGCTATATATTAGTTACACTTTTTCTCAATCATATGGTTTATTCCTAATACTTAGTAGAGCAGTCAAAACAACTTGGTAAAGATTTATTATGTTCCAGGTACTGTGCTAAGTACTTTAGAGGTAAGATCTTTTTAATCCTTGCAAGAACCTCATGAGTTATGTACCATTAGTTGCCTAATTTTTAAAATGGTTAAGTACCACCCTGGTTGGATAGCTTAGTTGGTTAGAGCAAGGGCTGGAAGTGCAAAGGATGCCGGTTCGGTCCCCAGTCAGTGTGCACACAAGGAGCAGATCAGTGTTCCTGTCTTTTCTTCCTCTCTCCCTTTCTCTTACTCTAAGATCAATACGATAATCATTTTAAAAATAATAAAATGATAAAGTAACCATCCCACATCATTTAATGAAAAGAAAAACCAGTATTAAAACCAAGCTCTTTGGCCCAGAGCCCAAGAACTTGACCAGTTACTCTGCTATATTGTTCATTAGTAAGGAGATACTTCAAATCTTGTTAAATGGTAGGCCATTTCTATCTGTGAGAGGTATGAATTAGCTTTTAAAGGTTTTATTTTTGTTATATTATAATGCATGACATTGCAAAAGATTCAGACAGATAATAAATAGGCACAAAATAAACCACAGAGGCTACTTCTGACCGGTCTCCCCGCTTCTGGCGCCTCCCTGCGACCAGCGCAGGGCCTGTCTTCCAGTATTGTTCGCTGCTATGCAACCCCTTGTGTGAATGCGTACAGAATCAAGCATTCGTTTTTTTACATATACATATGGATAAGTTCATACTCTATGCATTATTATGACTTGCTTATTCACTAGAGATCTTAAGATCTTTCCAGTATTTCTCTTGCTCTTTTATTTTTCATTTAATCTTTCTGCTGCTGCATATTTCACAGAATTGTTGTACCATCAATTATTTAAGAAATTCTCTTAAATAGTAATGTTTAGGTTGATCTTCTTATTTTCTATTACAAACAATGTCCCAGGAAACATCCTTTTGCTACCATTTGTGGATATCAAAGAGTGTTTCCTTGTGGTAGAGATCTAGAGATAAATAGGGAATGGGAATGAGCATTTTTCACATTGAAAAATATTTCCTGATTTGCCTTCAAAGAGTACTTACTGCCCATGATATATGTATATATATAAACATATTTACATATGTACAATACATACATATATAGTGTATATGTATGTTTACATACTCTTTGAAGGCAAGTCAGGAAATTGTATCTTTATTTTCATGTATCTCCTAGTGTTTGTCAGTATTTAAAATTTTTTGTTGATTTAATAAAATATTGTTGGTGTTTTGCTTAATTTCCAATGATGTTAATTTTTCTGATAATTTCAAGTCCTCTGCATATTACTCTGTTATTGACATTTTCCATATTGAGTTTGTAAAGTCTACTGAACTATGTGTTAGTTCAGTAATTCTCCAGTTTATTCTCTTGGATTGTTATGTAGACAGTTATATTGTCTGCAAATAATAAAAACTGTTTTTTCCTTCTTTCCCAATGTTTATGCCTTGTATTTATTTTTCTGGCCTAGTATATTAACTGTGAGGTCTGTTACAGCATTTTTGTACCAGTGAAGATGGGCATTCTTCCTTTTTGCTCATATTTGAGTGAAATATTTTAAGTGTTTCACCTTTAACTATTTTTTCCATATACTGGTATATCTTTATTAGTTAAGGAAATTTCCTTCTCTTCTTATGTTACTAATTATTTTTTTAGCAAAAACAAAAATTAAATATTAGTAAAAGTATTTTGGGGGGCCTGACCAGGTGGTGGCGCAGTGGATAGAGCATCGGACTGGGATGCGGAAGGACCCAGGTTCGAGACCCCGAGGTCGCCAGCCTGAGCGCGGGCTCATCTGGCTTCAGCAAAAAGCTCACCAGCTTGGACCCAAGGTCGCTGGCTCCAGCAAGGGGTTACTCGGTTTGCTGAAGGCCCGCGGTCAAGGCACATATGAGAAAGCAATCAATGAACAACTAAGAAGTCGCAACATGCAACGAAAAACTAATGATTGATGCTTCTCATCTCTCTCTCCATTCCCGTCTGTCCCTGTCTATCTCTGCCTATGTAAAAAAAAAATATGTATTTTGGGGGGATATTTATGGGTGGTTTTTACCTTTAATCACTTAGTTTACTGGATTAAGTGGTAGGTTAAAAATATAAGTTGACACAAAGAAAACCAGATAGAAGGTGACGGAAGACAATTTGACTTTGGGTGAGGGGTATGCAACATAATCAAATGTCAAAATAATCTGGAGATGTTTTCTCTGAACATATGTACCCTAATTTATCAATGTCTCTGCATTAAAATTAATAATAAAAAAATAAAAAAAATAAGTTGAAAATAATACAATATTAGCCATTAATTGTAAATTTAGTATGGTCCAGGGATTGTTCTGAGTGAATTTTTTTTGTTTTAATTAATTTAATTTTATAACCCTTTGAGATAAAGAAACTGTGTCTTTTATTTAAATTAGAGAGAATATTTAAATTATTTAAGATTACACTGTTAATATGCAGAGGTATTCGGATATTTTAATGTTGAAACATCTATTTCTTCCTGGAGTAAATGTTTCATGATCATGGTGCATAAAATTTTTTTTATTTGATTGATCAATATTTATATAGGTTTTTATGGGGGATCAGTTTATGTTCTCTATTCTGTCTTGTTTTGGCAAGAAAATTTTTGCTCTTTCTCAGAATTTAATTAATGTATACATATTAATTTTATAACTAGAAAATAAAATTTAATGTTACATAAAGACACCAGGCATTAATACTTATTCTGAAAAAAATGTCATGGAAGTATTGGAAGCAGAGGAAGGTAGGAGACTGCCATTGTCCATATATTAGATGACAAAGTCCCTAAAAGCAGTGACAATGAGAATGGAAAGGAGAAAGGGATAGCAAAGAGTTGTTTATGTAATTATAATCAGTTCATTAAACATTTAATGAATTCTTATGTGTCAAGCACTAGTCACTCATGTTATTGTCATGAAGGTAAAAGTTGAATGGGGGACTTGATAAATAATTGCTACAAAATGAAATATCTTTTTTTTTAATATTGTAAACAAACTGTACAATATACAGGAGTGACTTACTGAGAAGTAAACCCTTGAGTTTGGTCTTAAATATAATTGGACATTTTCTACGAAGAAGATTTCAAGTAAGTGATAGTTCCAGCAGAGAAAGTACAATGGGAAAAAGAGTTTGTACATTAGGCGAAAGATGCGTGTTTGATGTTAGTAACATTCTAAACCCAAATTATTTCAAACTTCTGAATATTTATACAGAAATATTTTAAGATGAACTCATGTATTTCTGAAGTGAGAATGATACAAGGGTCCTTGTTATGTAGAGTAGAAGGGGAGAAAATGTTGATTGAAGGTAAGACAGGCAATATAGGAGGTATTAGTTTAGAGAAGCATCTTGTAGAACATTAAAAGGTAACTTACTGTGGGCCCTGGCCGGTTGGCTCAGCGGTAGAGCGTCAGCCTGGTGTGCGGGGGACCCGGGTTCGATTATGAGCCAGGGCACATAGGAGAAGCGCCCATTTGCTTCTCCACTCCCCTCTCCTCCTTCCTCTCTGTCTCTCTCTTCCCCTCCCGCAGCCAAGGCTCCATTGGAGCAAAGATGGCCCGGGCGCTGGGGATGGTTCCTTGGCCTCTGCCCCAGGTGCTAGAGTGCCTCTGGTCACGGCAGAGCGACCCCCTGGAGGGGCAGAGCATCACCCCCTGGTGGGCATGCCGGGTGGATCCCGGTCGGGCACATGCGGGAGTCTGACTGTCTCTCCCCATTTCCAGCTTCAGAAAAATACAAAAAAAAAAAAAAAAAAAAAAGTAACTTACTGTGATGTACTGGGAAATTTCTGAGTAGGGTGTAAATTGATAGGCTCTCTAGCAATAATAAAAAAATTTTTTAGGGCTTTAGTTTTGTTATTATTGTTCAATAATAGAGAGAATGCCATTTGCTTAGCAGCTATCTAGGAAATTGAGATTAGATCAAAGCATATGTAAAATAACATATTCCTTGGACTTAATCATGTCTAACAGTTTAAGGTAAAATAAAATGGTACACTGATTTGTTTAAAGTCTAAAAGTGCAGATATAGAGATACTCTATTTCCACTTTACTTTCAGATTCTGCTTTTGACTCTGAACAAGAAATCACCAACGGTATCATTACTTTCCTGCTTCATAGAACTTAATGCACTTTTAAAAATAATTTTAGCAATTGGCAAAGCTGTATGATGTGAAATAGCTATCTCTGTGTGTTTTCACACAACTTGTGTAGCTGCTTTTCTTTGAAGAAGCCAAACATTTACTCTAGTATGCCAGTACTTCAACTTAGAGGGAAACACCCTGGGTTAAGTTTCTGCAAGTGATAAGCAGTGTTCTCCCAGCTAAAGCAGACGCTGGCAGTCCAAGTCTAGGTAGCTGAGCAAATTGGCAGTGGTGTGCAGTGCTGATTCAAAGCTGGTACCCAGAATTGTTACTCTTTGATTAATTGCGGTTGCTGGTACAATGGCTTCATCCCTGCTGGAATTTCTAAGTTTTGCTATAGGGAAACAATAATCCTGTTATTTTTCTCATCCTGAATGACCTGAAATAAATTTATGAGTGTTTAATGTGAAAATTCATACTTTTGAAATGGAAGGTTTTTTTCACACGACTTCCATAGAAACTTTATGGTCTCTGTGTCAGCCAAGATTATTCTTACCCATTTTTTTTCCATTCTATTAAGAAAAAAAAGAAAATCTACTGGATTTTAGGCCATGCTTTTCAATTGATGCCTTGTTTATCATGCCTTGTGCGTAAATGGAGCTGTTCCAATTTGACGATTCTCTTTGCTTTCCCCCCCAAATTATTTGTTATTTATTCAATTGATATTTAATTGGGTAACTATTTTATCTCAGTGCAAACCTAAGTGCTTTTGACTTCAGGTGAGAAAGACCTCCTCTTGCATTGCTTATATTATAATAGAGGAAAGACTGAAAATAAGTTAAAAGACAAAGAGTAATTGCAAGGTTGTGAGTGTTCTGAAGAAACATTAGATCCATATGTGAAGGACAGGGGCCACGATAAAGTGATGAATTTAGCTACTGTGATCAAGAATGAGTCTCAGATAATAACATTTGACTTGGGGCTTAAAAGAATGAGAAGAAATGAGAAGACATGCAGGAATAATATGATAGGCAGAAGAAACAGCGGGCATGCTATTCGATCAATGCTGATGTCAAATTCTATATAGAGTGGCACCTTCAAGATCTAAATCTCTGTCTCCTATCCAAAATGCTGGTGAATACATGGGCTCATACATCTGTGCTATAGCAATGAGTGGTCTAGGAGGAGGGTAGGTTCAAGTGTTATTTACCATTTAGATTGATTTTCCCTTTGGAGCTTCTGAGTGCTAAAGTTTTTCTAATTCATTAGCTGAAACATTAGGGAGTAAAGAAACCTCCAGCTTTGATTATAGAGAACAACCAAGACCTATTCCCCATGTAGCGTCACTATCCAATTATTATGTCATCCTTTTGTTTAACAGAAAATAACTTGCAGTTCATGCAGGTCAAACAATATAACTTTAGCCCTTCTTTAAAGCCCTCATTAGCCACCTAGAACGTCTCAAGAGACTGTGAAAATGTCTGCCTAGGTTTAGAGGTAGCATATGCTACAACACTTCAGTTTTTAGTGCAATGAAATAATTAAAATTGTGTCTTTTGTGATAATGTTCAGATATACGAGTATCTAAAATGTAGCGATGCACAAATACAAACTCCTTTGCTTTGCTGGGGGTCAACTGTATGACTTGTAAACAAACCATCATTCATCAATTGGTTTGTTACTGATCTGCAAAGCAAAAATCATTGCTTTTTAAATCCATTGTTCACACTGAAATTTTATACTTGAGTTATAAAAATCAATGAATATTATTTTTCCTAACAATAAATACAGAAATTCTTAAAAATAAAAGTCTTCTAAGATATTTTCCCTCACAATTCTGTGTAAAGACTATAAACAACCATATATGCTATCATAATTGGATTAAAGGCAATATCATTTTAGTCTTATAGGGCTGTTAATGTCATACCTTAAAACTTGCAACGATTATTTAAACTCTAGTGCATTGCTTATAGCTTTGGGTGATGAGCAATTTTTTTTCAAATGTACAAAAGTAGGTTTTCATCTTGACAAGAGAAACTGCACATTCATTTCTGTAAAATGTGCGTTTATTTCTAGTCTCCTTTCTTTTTCAATTCTCCCCACCCTTCCCAACCTCCTTATTCTTTCTCTTGGTTTCTTTCTTTTCCTTTGGGTCTATTGGATTTTTTTTCAATTCCTTCACTTCTGTTTTCCTTCATTTAATCTTCTCAGTTACCAGCTGGTTGTGTTATACATTCAGGGAGAGTTAGTTAATCAGGAGCATGTTATTTCCCCCAGGCTTCCCAACTCTGGGTATCCCTTTGGATTTCTCTAATGAAAGCAAAAGGTACTGTGATGGGCACAATGGTGTCTGTTCCAATATTTCCATTGTCTGCCCATTCATTTCACAAAAGTCCCCCTCTGTCAAATCAAAAGATAACAGAGAACAAGACCAGCTTAGATGGGAATTGGAAGACCTTTACCACAATCCTGGCAGAGGTGTTTTCCTTAGATGAAAAGTATATACACTGTTCTTGAATTTATTCAATGTGATTCCCACCGAATTTCTGAAAAATCTAGCAGGAAGGTACGGGTGTGGAGAGTCAGGAATAAGGTTTTTATTTGAGCCCTCGCATTGACATAAGGAAAGTTTATTATTTACTTCTTAAACTAAACTTGTCTTAAAGAAGCAGGAAAACCAAACTAATTTCCTATTGCAGTGGTATTTTCATGACACACTATGGGGTTTCAGATTGAGAAATTATATCTAGAGTCCTTTAAACATAACTTTATGATCCCCTCTCTTAAACATCCGCCCTATGACAGATGCCTTTGAGCCACAGGTGGAAAGAAGACAGGGACTCTATAAATAGGTCCTTTCCCACTTTACACAAAGCTTGGGCTGCTTCTTGGACCCACAGTTCTGAAGTTGCTTGCTCCATCCTTGGCATCTGCTATATCCTTGTCTCCAGGTCTGTTCTCTTGCCAGAGCCCTGCACTCTTTCTGCCTAGCCTCTTCGAATCGTGATTCCTGTGGGCTACTTCCTTGCTTGTTGGTTTCAGCTTTGTTTACGGTGACTGGCTTTTGGATCCTCCCTAGATCCATAGTCCAAAGAATCTGATGAAAGGACAGACCCACTCCCAAACTCCAAACCCAGCGCCCAGAACTTTGGAGGTACAATGTTGCCAGGTCACCCCTAGGTCAGAAAAGATTTCTATTAAACTTACATGGTATGCTTGTTAATCCTTATCACCTAAACTGCCCTTAGTTGCTTATTGTTGGTTTTTTATTTTTTAATTTCAAGGAGAAGGTAGACATTCTCACTTTTCCCTTTACATACTTATATTTTTATTCACTCCTTTTATTCTGGTTAAATCCAAGGGTAAAGACAAAAATATGACAGTCAGATAGCTATATCTGAGTCAGCTACATCCATTGTGAAATACATTATTCTTGTGTGTTCTTTTGCTAGGCATTATAAATTGAATGGATATCTGAAGACAATTTTAATTTCTTTCTGAAATATTTATTACTTTACTTGTAAATTCCAAAGTGATAATAATCATTTAAAAATCAAACAACATATTATGAATGTTTATAAAAATAGATTTGATTTTAGATGGTTGCCTAATAATTTATAAGGTAAACATCTTAAATTTCTTTTGCGGCCTGACCTGTGGTGGCGCAGTGGATAAAGCGTGACCTGGAACACTGAGGTGCCGGTTCAAAACCCTGGGCTTGCCCAGTCAAGGCACATGTGGGAGTTGATACTTTCTGCTCCTCCCCATTTTTTCTCTCTCTTTTTTCCTTTCTCTCTCTTGTCTCTAAAATGAATAAATAAAACCTTGAAAAAATACTTGAAAAAAAAGAACCTAGTTTCAATCTGTAAATGAATACAGTTTCTTTAAAAAAAAATTCTTTTGCACTCAGAAGAACTTTCTAACATTTTCATCTCCTAAATGAAAAAGTTATTAGTAAGATAATGAATGCCTATCACAGAAAGTATTGTGGGGAATTGGCATGAGCATTTTTCTTGGGTAATGTGTAAAGGAAGCCTCCATTCAATAGGAAACTGGGCTAAAAGACCAAGTTGTTTTCTTCTGCAGTTTCTAGAACTGAAAATCATGTTAATTACCTGTGTTAACCTGAGAAAAAACCTCAGCTAAAGATTAATTACAAAATGTTCGAAGGTGATGTAAATGCGTATGAGGCTACTATGTCCCTGATGTTATCAAGAGATATGAGAGGATGATCCTGTGTTTTGGGGGATCATGAACAGTTGAAAAGCCAGTTCTGCAGACAGCAAGAGATATACAATGTTATTTTTTTGTGTTTTCTTTCTGAAACAAGTAATGTGGATTCTAATGGTATATTGCTTTTTGTATATTCTAAATATTGGTAAGGGAGTTCATTCAGCCTCTCTTCCAGAGGGATATTTTGAGAGAGAATATGGGGCTGTCAGTCTTGTAAGAGGCTGCTGAGTCACATGTAATTTGCAGATCTGGCTTCAGAAATCTTTAGAATTTCACTTTACAGTACAGGGTGGTCTGTTCAAAACTGCTTGTTGAACTTCACATAGGGATGTGCTGCTCTAAATGAAGTACTAGAAACAGTGACAGAAATGCTATTAATGAAAAAGAATGAGATGTTAGCAACGGTCCATTCTGAATATAGAAGTTTAATTCATGTTACTGGCTACTTTATGATTTCTTCATATATTGTAAAGAGGGTGAGTTACATGGGCTTTGACTTTACATCAGGGCCCTCGAGCCAAAGTCCACTGCCTTCTTTCACCAGGGCTTGTGAAATGCATTTTACCTGTTTCTAAAATGACTGATGGGGGTCCGTTTCTAAGTCTTTCCTTCTAATTGCAGAAGAATTATTGAAAATGTGGAAAATATAAATATCAACACAAGTGACACTTTCTATTAAGAGTTGACCATTTCATTTCAAAGGGTTTATTTAGATTTTATGTAAATAATTAAGTTCTAGTAACCATCTTGTTATTTGTTTTCTAATAAGGAAAATATGCCCAAGACTGTGATTTTTTAAATTTCTTTTTTGTTTCTAATAGTGAACCAGTCACCTGAAATGAAAGATTTATTTAAATAGAAAAAAACTTTTCTTTTTAATTTGGAAAAGTCCTCTAAGTACTATACATACATGATCATGCTTGACTGCATTTTGTTCTGTAATTTACTGAGAGGAAGGCACAGATGCTTCAACTAGATTTAGTTACAGAAAGTGCTAACTTTTTCTCCGATATATTTTTTCTGTTTAATTGCCTAGATTTTGACCTACTTTCCAAGTAGAATGCATTAAAGGTCATAGTTTTATAATATTGTTATTTAAACAGCAGCAAAGATTACATAATTTAAAAATTAATTTAAATAAGGAACATTTGACATCGTTATCAAGAAATTAAAACTCATTTTTCTCCCTGTATTTCTTTGACATTTATATAAAGCTATCACCAATGGTTCACATTCTTCACAATGATTGGATAATGCTAAAATTATAATTTTTCAAGTCCTCGTCTATCACTAAACACAATTATTTCTGAACACAATTCTCATTGTTAAATTTCACTGTGTTAATGATTTTAAAAAAAAAGTTTAGCCTTGTGTTTATGTTGCCAGCTTCTGCCTGAAGTGCTGAGAGCACTCAGACCAGGAGGGGAGGGGACACACTGGCCGGAAACTGCTCAGGCACAGAGGGTCCGCGAGAGCCATGAGTCGGTGGGGACAAAAAGGTTGAAAGCAATTAAAATGTAATATATCTTCTGAGCTCTAAGATATTTACCGTTTCATTTTTCTAGAATCCGATGCTGAACAGTCAAGGGATAAAAATGTTAGAGGCAGGCTCTCCTTTCTGATGTTCTTTGGGAAGACAGTTACTGTTTTCTAATTTGCAAGTTAATAAATGTGCATTGACGGCCTTTTGGTTGTTTAATAAACTGTCCAGAAACAGCTGTCAGCACGAGCACCGTGGGCTGTCATAGGCAGCTCCACAGAAGGGGCCCGCTTGTCTTTGTGCGTCTGTGGATCCGGGCCTGCGCTGTGACGACAACGAAGGCTAGCTCAAAGCCCTGTTTTCTGTTGAGACTAGAAAGATTAATGCTGCTTTTAAAATTTTTTATATTTATAAAACATATCAAGGCAGACTCTACATCTAACCTGCTACTTATGTCAAGTGTGTGCCTGTTGTGAATGAGTCACTTGCTGTGTACGTAAAACTGAGGCTGTCTTGGTATGTTCAAGAAAGCGGAAAAATGTATGCTTTTGTAGATGATATAAATACTCCTTTGATAATTATGATGGAAAATATTGAATTTGCATAAAATTTATAGCATCAAAGCGATCATGTGCCTATTTCAAAAAAGCATTTTAGGTAAGAAAATATCTGGGTTTTCTCCATTATTTCAATTCTTATTTTGTAACTATAACTTTTCTCTTGCTATGTAAAAAGAAGACTTTTGTAATTGTCATTTTCTCTCTCTTTCTCTTTTTTTTTTTTTTTTTTTGTATTTGTGTATTTTTCTGAAGCTGGAAACGGGGAGAGGCAGTCAGACAGACTCCCGCATGCGCCCGACCGGGATCCACCCGGCACGCCCACCAGGGGGCGATGCTCTGCCCCTCCGGGGCGTCGCTCTGCTGTGACCAGAGCCACTCCAGTGCCTGGGGTAGAGGCCAAGGAGCCATCCCCAGCAGCCGGGCCATCCTTGCTCCAATGGAGCCTCGCTGCAGGAAGGGAAGAGAGAGACAGAGAGGAAGGAGAGGGGGAGGGGTGGAAAGGCAGATGGGCGCCTCTCCTGTGTGCCCTGGCCGGGAATCGAACCCGGGACCTCTGCATGCCAGGCCGACGCTCTACCACTGAGCCAAATGGCCAGGGCTTCATTTTCTCTCTTTGCATCAATGAAGCAGACTTAGAACCAATGGTATGCTATTCTGTAAAAAAGAAAAAATGAGATTATTTTTAAATTATGATGAGAAGAGAGTTGAGGGTGACTGTCTGGTGGTTCAATGGTGGAGAGAAGAAGTTATGTTTCAGATCATTGCCTTGATTAGCACTTACTAAAGGCAGTGTGCTTTATTTGCTTCTAAAGGCAAACTGCTCAGCTCTGCCACTGTTAACTCTGTGACCTTGGGCAAGTAATTTACCCTTTCTAGAGCTCAGTTTCCTCATCTGTCAAGTGGGACTTATAGTATCTGCCTCAGTAGATTTGAGTAAGAATTAAATAGTTGGTTCACATAACATGTTTAGAACCACCCTGCACACATAGCTGCTTCATAGTTGTTCTCTTACCTATTGAGCGTCCACTATGTGTTCAGAACTGTGCTGGAGATTCTCAGAATGCAGAATTATAAGCTGTGGTCTATACACTCAAGGAAATTGAATATTGTTGGAGAAAAATAATTCTAGCCTAAGACACTATATCAATATGCATGACATTTTGTACAACAGGCAATATATAGACCTTATAAACTTAAAGAAAAGAAATATTTCTGAGGACTTAAGGGCTTGGATTGTCCAGAAGATGGACTGGAAGCACAGACTTGAATGGTGACTTTTTTGAGGCTGAAGAAATAGGGAGGTAACTTCAGGCTAATAGAAAACATGATTAAATACTGTGACAAAACTGTCATGTCTCTGAAACAGCTAAAATGGCTTGACTGCAGATACTGACCCATGTGGGGAAGTGGATTGGCCATTTAAATGCCAATCCAAATATAAAAAACATTTTAGTATTTTGCATTATTGGAAAGATTATGAAAGCTCAGTTAATACTTTAGAGAAGAAAGGAAATGAGGAAACTTTTATCATGACACTAAATAATATTTACTGCATGAATTAGGCTAAAATATATTTTGTGAACAGTCTGCAATGAATAAAAAAATATAGATAAACAATGAAAGGGAAGCTCTTCAATAAAATGAATGGAGGTTTTGTAATGAGCAATTAGAAATTCAGTTCATTTGGTTCCTAGAAATACCAGCAGCAGATTGCATGGCCATGTGGGACTGCTCCGTTGGCACCAGGGTACAGAAGGACTGTGCCCGAGGTTGTCACTAACTCTGATGTGGAAGGATTAGAAACAAAGCTCTCGGGGCCTCTAGGGACCAACTCCCTGTCTAAGGGCCCTCGCCTCTCTCCGATCTACAGAACTACATTAATATCATCCTGAAGCGCATTGCTCATTTGTTGTCTTGGAAGCTGGAAGCAAATTGCTGCAGCTGAGGCAAAAAATATTAACTAAATGCTTGGAGAACACAAAAATTAATCCAAGATGGTAGAAAGTAGATCTCATAAAGAATTTTTGGTTTTTGAGAATTGAGTATGTGTATTTTTAAAGTGGATTAAATACACAGACAATTAACAAAGGCCAACAGAAAATGAAGGCAGAGGAAAGTGAACAATTTATGAATCAGATTTTAGTGATAAAGCTTTTTTTTTTTTGCTACTCTCCTGCCTGTATACTCTGATTAGCAAAAATTAGACCCCTTTTTATACTACTTACAAGATTGACTCCAGGCGAAAATGGAATGTCAAAGTCAAAATAGCTTTCCAAAAAACAGAACAGCAGTTTATTGAAAATGGCTTGAATCGCTAATAATATCAGGAACTAACATTCCTGGCATGACACCCATCTGACAAACAAACCTAGATTTAGTGTCATACCAAGCACTCTTTTTACACACACACACACACACACACACACACAATTATATTTCATGATATAGTTACACATCTTATAAGAAATGCATATTTAGCAAAATAGTGTGTGTAGGTTATCTAAATCTTTGGCTTACTTATGTTATTTTTACCTAACCATGGGAACACTGTGGGTGGTTTATTATATAACAAAAATAGAAGCAGTTGGGCATTGGTGGGATATTTATAGCAAGTGGAACACTTTTGAAATATATGATTTTATTACTTTGAATTTATGAACAAGTTGTTTATTTACAAACACAATTGAAATAGTCAGTTTGTTAGAGTTTGTGATATATTACCCCACCCCAGGGTCCACAAGTATAACTATGTCTATTTCTTTGGATTAAATATAAAATTTTTCTGAAAATAGTGGCATAGGCAGAGCATTGCCTTAGGACAGGGCTGCAAATACTTCTCCCTCTCTCACTTCGCCTCCTCCTAAGCCCTTACTTACTGTATCAGCCTTCTTCCTTTCCTTTCCCCGTCTATTTATTGCCCATTCTGTTTTTGCTCTCTGGTCTGTATGATAATTGCTAGAGGATGATTCAAGAAAGGTATGGAGCCTGACCTGTGGTGCCACAGTGGGATAGAGCGTCGGCCTGGAATGCTGAGGTCACCAGTTCGAAGCCCTGGGCTTCCCTGGTCAAAGAAAAAAAACCAACCAACCAAACAAACAAAAAAAAAAGGGTATGGAAGAAAGACATCTGTTTTAATACTCTCTCCTTACTAATAGCAGTACATTCAGACATATTCATCTCCTTTTCAGAGGATTTACTATATCAAATAGAGGAAGGAAGGACAGTTAGATAACAATTTTTGGCTATTAATCAATACTTTGGCTGCATTGTTCCAACCAGTAAAAAAGAAATTCTCTTTGTAGAATTTAAAACAATTAGGTAGATAGCTGTGCAGACTTGACACTTTGTACTCAGTCATTGTACTTTTCAACAGATTAAACTGGGTGTAATTGGAGCTGTTCTGAATTTGCTTTTTCTCAAGTGCATGCAAAATGAAATAGATTACCGTAATTCTCTTATAAAAAAATAGTTCCTGAACTATGCACTGCCTTTTTTAAAAGCCATATTACAGGCAAATTTAACCTAAAAAAGAACAATAATTATATAGCAAGTATTTTTCATTCAAATTAATGAGAACTTGAATATTTTATATAATTGCTTTTAGAATCAGGGCTGTTTCTGTACAATAAAGTGAAGAAAAGGATGTAAAAGATGATCTCAATTATTCGATAAAATATTTGCCTCAATATTTAGAAATCTCATAGTAAAATTATATTGAGTCTGCCAGTGTTTTCAAATAGTTGGAAAAATCCTGTTAGTTGAGTCTTTATTTGTAAGGCCAGAGAGGGATTACAAGACTTATTTTTTCCCTATGACAGTCAATATCCAGAGTTATACACTCTAGAGATTTACTAATTCTTTTCAAGTGTTAAGTTGCATTTTGAAAATCTGCTACTTGTTGAAAAGTGGGGGCTATTTGAGATGAATGGGTCTAGCAGTTTATATTGTTTCTAATGTGACTTATAGAGACAAGAAGAAATTTACTAAATAAATCACAACTTAAACAAATATAATTGTGCTTTAAAAATAATGTAATTTCATTTTAATATATTTTCTATTCAATTCTAGTCTGCCTACTGTAATAAAAATATTGAGGATTCACTGTTAAATAAGAATAAAAGTGTAACCATCTAATCATGAAAGTGTACAGGAAATAAGCATAAAGCACAATTAAAGTGCTTTGGAGTTTAGTGGAAAGAAGAGCTTATTTTTAGTCTGGCAGATTGTAAAAGGTGATATTAGAATATTTGTAGAATTTATTCATAATTGAGGTAGAGAATTAATTTTATGGACAGATTATAGAACAAAAACAGAATATGGAAAAGGACAGTCAACACTCATGGAACTTTGTCAGTTTGTTTGATGAAATAGATCTTAGAAATAATTTTTCTCATCTGTAAAAAGGGAACACTGGTTTGCCTGACCAGGCGGTGGCGCAATGAATAGAGTGTCAACCTGGGATGCTGAGGACTCAGGTTTGAATCCCTGAGGTCACCAACTTGAGCGCGGGGTTGTTGGCATGAGTGTGGAATCATAGACATGACCTCACAGTTGCAGGCTTGAGACAAAAGACCGCTGGCTTGAAGTCCAAGGACACTGGCTTGACTAAGGGGTTACTGGCTCAGCTGGAACTCACCGGTTAAGGCACATATGAGAAAGCAATCAGTGAACAACTAAGGTGCTGCAATAAAGAATGGATGCTTCTCATCTCTCTCCCTTCCTGTCTGTCTGTCTGTCCCTGTTAGCCCCCCCAAACAAAACAAAACAAAAAACCAAAACCAAATAAACAAAAAAACCTCTCTCACTAAAGAAAAAAGGGGGAATACTAGTTTTTATGATGACTGAATGAGTGCATGTTGATCACTTTGGCACGGAATTTGGCATAAAATAAAGACAATATATTTCGCTATCAGCTCTGTATTGAGGAAAATGCTGAGATACTACTATTTAACAAAGGTCTGGAGGTGAGATATGAAGACATTGATTACATGAACCTGGGTTACTGAGGAAATAGTTTGCCAACAATGAGAAACGATACAAGGGAATTAGTTGTATGGAGATGGAAGGTGCTGAATTAAGTTTTACAGATATTTTGAAAAAGAATGGTGGGATATCAAGATGAAATGATCTAGCAAATGGTAGTTAGCACTGGAGCTCAAATGTGGAGATTATACATGTAAAAGGTGATAGTTGCAGTCATGAGATTTGGCAGTTCAAGGTCTGAGGTTTTGAAGGAATACAAAAAACAAGCTGGAGAAAGGAGGAAAGGCTCCACAGTTGTGGAGATATTGACAGTTGTATTTGATCTCAGGAGAAGGTGAAACAAGGAGTCAGATGACAGTGTAGAAGAGACCAGGGTACAGGGTCTAGGAGCTAAAGGAAAGGCAGTGGGAAAGTGGGGGCAGGGTGCAAAGGGGAAAGAAAGAATTCTGTTGCATGCATACATTAACTGTATCCCCAGTCTCGGAAGCCTCTCATCGTTCTCCTCGATAAATATTTGTCTGTACTCTCCTTGGTAACATGCTCAAGTCCCATCTTCACAACATTAAAGCCTCTGTTACTACTTGACACTTGAAACCTAGAAGTTAGGTTTCTAACAAGTGGAATAGTGTGTTCCTGGCCTCACAAGTTTGAAGATCCTCATGGAAACATTACACAGATTAGTCAAGTTCCACCGTATCTGTATAACCAGATATACATTGCTTCAACTTTTTTGGACTTGTTAGATATTGTAATATATATCTATATATCTATATATCTATACATCTATATATCTATATATCTATATATCTATATCTATCTATCTCTATATATATATAGATAGATATAGATAGATAGATAGATATTCCCAAAAGAAAGATTGTTAAACTATTAAACTTTCTGAAAGTGATCCATTTTATTTTATAGTGATTTTAGGAAGTTTTTATTTTAAAATTATATATTGTTTTAAGATATTTACTGAGGAACATGTGTACTTAGGATATTTTCTTTATTTTTTCAGCATATTTTATAAGACTGTTAAGCTAAAAATTAAAAAAATGATGTGAAATTTGGCAATGTAGTATTTTTCTATCTTCCTAAAAATATTGTAATAAGACTTATGGTTCCATAAGAAAAGGGTTTAGAAAATAAGAATTGTTTATAAATACAGTACTATAACATTTCAATGAATATTTTTGGTAATTTTTGTTATTTAGAATGAGTAGAGATAGTGAAAATTTCAGGCCCTTTACTTCTCTTTTCCTCGCCCTTTACTACCTGCTAGTGTCCTCCCTGTATTCATCTGAATGCCCTTCATCTGCCATCTGCTCTCTTTAGCCTCGAACTAGTGAAAAATTCACACAGCCATACTGATTAGTACCAATGAAAACTGATGACACCCAGGATAGGGCAAGTCCTGAATTAACCTCTAGCCATTGTTCTTTTTAAAACTCCAACCTTGTTTTCAACGACCCTCCCTTAATACCTACTGCCTGTCACTGAACAGATAGTGTCTCTCTTCGTTACAAAGGAAATCAAGACCAGTGAGTAGAACTGACTCAACTTTTGATCTGGTTGTTCTGTTTATTTCCGTGTACCTAAAATCTTTTACATTTTCTGTCCAATCTCCATGAAAGAAGTGACCTCTTTCTAGCCATGGACTAGGTTTTCCTGTGTTCTGTTATTTCTTCATTCGTCCTCCTCCTTTCTTTTCCCCTCCCATGTTTGGGAATGAACAAGATAAAGCCTAAGTTATCTGGAGTCTTTTGAAGGACCTCACTCTGTCAAAAATTACTTGAGTCTTTATGTCTCCATCTCTACTTGCCTTTCTTCTTTTACATAGAAAATACCTACATCTCCTAATTTAAAAATAAAGAAGGAGCAGTAAATCCTTTTTCTCTAAATTTCATACTGCTTTTCTCATTCTCACACATTAAATGGATACATTTCTTTTACCTTATTTGCTGACTCTCTAGTTACTGCCTCTCTCTGGAAACTTTTCCCTCCTCTGGCTGTTGTGATACGGTAGCTCAGGACTCCCTTCTCTCTTGCCACTACGTGGATTCCTCCGTTTCTCCTTTACTGTTATTTTCCAGAGCGCTGACTACTATATATTTCCTTCCTTCTTTACAGACTCTCCTTTGGGAGTCCTACATTGATTTACCTACATCCCTTCTACACACTTGGTTTGATGGAAGCTTCTTTTCCGAGAGCTCCAAACCCATGTGCATTTAGTTGCCTACTGGGTAATCTATACATGAAACTCTCAAAAACATCTCTAATTGAACGAACAAAAACAAACTTATCAATGAACTTCAGAATTTTTGTTGAGCTAGTTTCTTCTACTTGGCCTCTCCTCCTTTTTCCTCTCTACTCGCACCACTACTCGGTTAGTTTGAATCTTCCTCACTTCTTTTTTTTCTTAAACATTTTGTTTTAGATTTTATTTATTGAATTTTGGAGAAAGGGGAGAGAGAGTGGGGGGAAGTGAGAAAGAGAAAGAGGGGAGAGAAGCGGGAAGTATCTACTCATTGTAGTTGCTTCCTGTATGTGCCTTGACCAGGCAAGCCCAGGGATTTGAACCTGCAACCTCAGCGTTCCAGGTCGACCTTTTATCCACTGCACCACCACAGGCCAGGCACAAATCTTCCTCACTTCTTATACTTACTGATGTTAGGGGGGACTCAAGAGTTAAAATTTTAACAAGCAATGTTGGCTTTTTTTTTTTATAGTCATGGGCATAATGGTTAATGCAAATTACAGCTTTGTTCCAGGAACTGGGCTACCTGAACTGGGTTCCATGACTTAGAGATCTGCCAGTGAGCCACCTCTGTGCCCCAGGAGACTGCAAGCGACACCTTTGTGCTCCAAGGACAGAACATCAGCTGTCTATGATACAATTAACTTTGATTGTGATCTGATTAAATGTCCCTTGAAATTCCCAAACCCTTACCTACCCTTTTCTTCCCCTTATGAAAAGGATGTAACCCCCTGTCCCCACATTGCCTGCCATCTGAATAAAGTGCCCATGAAGATTTGATTTCTGTCTCCACTTATTTAGCTAAATTGCTGACAGACAGCATGAACTCTGATATTTTCTGCTTTCATCTAGAAAATAGATGAAACCCTTCCTACTTTCTGTTCTCCCTTTAAGACACCAACCACTCGGCTGTCTGAGAAATTATTCTGTCATGTCCAGAAAATCTTAATTGATGTTTATCTCTCTAACTTCACATTTTCCATTATTTTTTCATTATTTTGAAAGTACAATCTGACTGCTTCAGAATGTTATTTAAGCTCTTGGCTGGGCCCATCTATTTGTCTGAGTGTCTTCCCTGCCATATTCCTGCCACCATTCCATACCATTTTCTCATCTGACCTTGGACTCCAACCATTTACACTACTTACAGTTGCAGAATAAGCCATGTTCCCTATGCCTTCATTGTTACTTCCTTCTCTCCTCAAGTTTGTCAAATTCTGCCTGTCTTTCAAATTTTACCGCTAGAAAGCTTCCTCTGCCTGCCTTCTTCCATTATTTCCTAATAAAATGTAAGGGATCTCAGCTGGTTCCTGATGAGATTCAGGACATGCTACCCCAAATTAAGACAGCTTGTCATGTTGAACATTTTAAACGGAAGGAGTTTGAGGATTCACATATGCAAGAAAGATTTTCTGACCTTCCTTCATGTGCGAATTGCCTTTCCTCCCATACCTGGAGGAAAGGAAAGTCCTTATCTCCAAAGACAGGGGACAGAGAGGAATCGGAATAAACAGCCTTGTTAGGGTTCTCTCAGTTTATTGCCCACAGCTCATACTTATTTTTTTGAAGTGTAAAGCCAGTAGCCACGGCTTTACAGATGCCTGGCCCATGCAGGTTTGCATTTGATTCAGACAGACGGTAATGAAACAACGGAGCCAAAAACTGGTGGGCCATTAGCTTTAATCCTAGCTCGCACCCAGCGGGCGAGTATACACAGTGGGAAAACACTTCCCTTTTCATTCAGGGCTCCCAAAGCCACTGACTCATCTGAGTATTCCTAGAATCAAAGGTTTCTACCTCACCAGCCTTATTCACCTCTGTTCCCCATCTCCTTCTCTCTGCACAAACTTCTCAAACTGGCTTCTCCTTCAACACTCTGCCTCACCTCTGCAATGCTAATTTAAGGAACAGAGAGAGAGAGAGAGAGAGAGAGAGAGAGGGATGGAGCGCCCCTGCTCTTCCTTATTTTATAGTATAGGAATTAAAGCCTTTAAGCCAGTATACAAATAAGGAAGTCTTATCTGAGGCATAAAGGGATTCCTCATATGAGTGCACCATCCCACATCATGCAACAGTCAAGGGTGTGGGGAAAAGCTTAGTTTTGAGAAGATCTTAGTATTAAAAGGGTGGGACTAGGCCTTAGGCTATAAGGACCCTGTCTGCTTACAGCCTGTCCCCCACACTCAAACTATACAAACTATAAGCGAGCAAACATATATATCATATTTGCAAACTTATTTGACAACATGAAGACACTGTTCTTTTTTTTAAATTATTTTATTCATTTTAGAGAGGAGAAAGAGAGAGAGAGAGAGAGAGAAAGGAAGAGAGAAGGGGGGAGGAGCAGGAAGCATCAACTACCATATGTGCTTTGACCAGGCAAGCACAGGGTTGCTTTTTTTTTTTTCTTTCTGAAGCTGGAAACGGGGAGAGACAGTCAGACAGACTCCCTCATGCGCCCAACCGGGATCCACCCGGCACGCCCACCAGGGGGCGATGCTCTGCCCCTCTGGGGCATCGCTCTGCCGTGACCAGAGCCACTCTAGTGCCTGGGGCAGAGGCCAAAGAGCTATCCCCAGCACCTGGGCCATCTTTGCTCCAATGGAGCCTTGAATGTGGGAGGGGAAGAGAGAGACAGAGAGGAAGGAGGGGGGGTGGAGAAGCAAATGGGCGCCTCTCCTATGTGCCCTGGCCGGGAATCGAACCCGGGTCCCCCGCACGCCAGGCCGACGCTCTACCGCTGAGCCAACCGGCCAGGGCAAGCACAGGGTTTTGAACCAGCGACCTCAGCGTCCCAGGATGATGCTTTATCCACAATACTTTTGACCTTCATAGCTTTCCACAACTTTCCACTTTTTTTAGATCTAGCATAAGAACCTCAGATTTAACCATTTCTTTGGGTTTGTATTTTCTTGTGCAGGCGCCCATGTCATGTAAAATTTAAATAGGCTAGTATCCTTTTTGCTTGTTAATCTCCCTTTGGCTACAGGGTCTCAGTCAGGAATTTAAAAGGCTGAAAGAGAGTTACTTTTCTTCCACTGCAATGCCATATTCTTGTTCTTTGCCTCTTTCCTTCCAGACCCCAGTTTTAAGCCCAAACAGATCGAAAGATATATATCTTTTATTTCTGCATCTCCAGCTTTTAATATCTTCTCCGACAAATACGTATACTTGTTGAATGGGTTAACAAAGAGAAAACAACAAATTCTCCTTCCTGGAGTGCTATGTTGGCTTCTCCAAAATTTTATGGTATATTCTGGAGACATTTAATGAAATAATGCTCAGTGATTATAAATATGTGCTTGACAGTTTTACCTGTATTTTTCCATATGTAATTTCCACTTTTATGATGAATGAGATCTTTGCTTACTTTCTAGCCATTTCATTCTTCTAATTCCAGGTTTGGAAGGCAGAGTGCTCATGTATTTCAGGAAAACCGGAAAATGTGTCATATCTATGAAAAATAACTGTTGCTCCTATAAAGTGTTTTTGATAGCTTGTCAGTGGGGCAGAGGAGACGTGAAAGGCCCTGAATTGCTTCAGCCCGAATAGGCTCACCTCAGTGAGCACTGGCGGTGACGGCTCTCAGGTGTCAAGGCAGAGTGCAAGCTTTCCATCATTTCAGCATCAGTCGCAACTCTGGCAGGAGTTACATTTATGTTTTTACATACGTACTCTTTGTCTCTCAATTTCCAGTGAAAGGGATGTAAAAGATGTATAGCACTTCTTACTATTATCAATGTTGAGAATTATATTTAGAACAGATGATTCATTTTCCTTAGGTTTTAGAACTTGTTCAGTAACAACTTGGAGAATTGAAGTAGTCTGACTGAATTAGAAGTTGATGTCAGCAGTCTTTGCTTCTACCTGTTCCCTACTGTAATATATTGTTTTAAATGTAAAAGTGGTAAAGAATTATATTTATCTAATAGTAGTAATAAGAATATTAGTATTTATAATATGTTTCAAATATATGTATCAGCTCATAATTAGAATAATGTGATATACATCACTCATTTTAATGAGTCTATAAATTTATCTACTGTATCTTATTTATTTTTTGTTTCTTGATATTGATTTATCTTTTAAATCATATTCATATAGCATGGTTCAATAAATATTCTTCCTTATTTTCATTTGTGTAAATATCCCGAGATTTTCTGTATTTCTGTTACTAACTAGTTGATTTCACTGTAAATCAAGACTCTGTGCTTTCCTCCAAGGGTTTTTTTTTTTTTTCCCCAAGAGAAAGAGAGAAAGGGAGAGACAGGAAGGGAGAGAGATGAGAAGCATCAATGATTCATTGTGGCATCTTAGTTGTTCATTGATGGCTTTCTCATATGTGCCTTGACGGGGGGCGGCTCCAGCTGAGCCAGTGACCCCTTGCTCAAGCCAGGAACCTTGGACTTAAAGCCAGTGACCTCTGGCCTCAAGCCAGTGACCATGGTGTCATATCTATGATCCCTTGCTCAAGATTCAGCCCCGTGCTCAAGCTGGTGAGACTGCGCTCCAGCCAGCGACCTCGGGGTTTTGAACCTGCGTCCTCAGTGTCCCAGGCCAAGGCTCTGTCAGACACGGTGCCGCGGCCTGTCCAGGAGCATTCCATTCTTTCTATAACTGCCTCTCAGTGTTGTTTCTTTCTTTTTAGTTTATAAGTTTATTTTTCTTTTATGTATTCTCTTATACTTCATTTAAATTCCTTTGCCATGTTATACTTCTTTCACGTTTATTTTTTTATTCTGTTACTTTTCAATTTATCTGAGAAAATAAAAGGCAGCCTTATAGGACTATTGAAACTCTTGTCTAAGGATAAGAAGTTCAATATGGTTAAATATCCTTGACTCAAGCACTTGTGAAATACACACTTCACTTTTATGTATGTATGTATGTATGTATTTCAGAGAGGAGAGAGAGAGAGAGAGAGAGAGAGAGAGAAAGGGGGAGGAGCAGGAAGCATCAACTCCCATATGTGCTTTGACCAGACAATTGCAGGGTTTTGAACCGGTGACCTCAGCGTTCAGGTCAACACTTTATCCACTGTGCCACCACAGGTCAGGCCACAGTTCACTTCTTTATAAAATAGCACTTTTAAAAACATTTAGTACTAATAAAATTTAAAGAAGTAAAATAAATAAGCAACAGATAGATTCACACACACACACATATGTATCTATATGGAGGGAATTTCTAATTCAAATATAATCATCTATCATGCTTGTCAGTGTTACTTATATTTGCATGAACAGAAAAGAATGTATACTTTAGGTCTTTTTACAACATGTGGATGAGTAAAGGAGATATCTGAAAGGATTGAAAATTAAATTTTATTGATTTAAAATGGGGAAAATTGCATGGTATTTGGTAATGTCCTTAATACTAGAAAAAAGTAAGATAGACCATTAACTTAGGTTTTTCTAAAATATCCCAACATCATCGCTTATATTTTAAGATTTCCACTGCATTAATCTAAAGTATATACCTGAAAAAAATTTGAACTTAAATCCTTCAATCATAATTTTAATGCTCAAAACTATGCTTTTAAAATTTAAGCTTTGTTCCAGTAATTCCAAATCTAAGAATCTACCTATGGAAATGAAGCATGTTTAAGCTTTATACAGTAAGATATTTGTTGCAGTATAATTTATAATGGTTAAAAGCTGATGATATCCTCAATATCTTTTGTAAAACAGAAATATGGTCAAGAATATTATGGGATATAGAGATAATGAAATATTAAGTGGCCATTAAAATAAAATGTTTATGATACTTGTAATGGCATGGGAGTATTTGTCTATGACCTCAGGAAAAGAAATGATGCATAAATTTTACATAACATGCTTTCAACCATGTGAAATAATTTTAAAAGACTAAATGGGAATATAGTAAATGTTAAGAGTGGTTATTCCAATGAAGATTATTATGCTAAGTGAAATAAACCAGTCAGAGAAAGACAAGCACCATTATGATTTCACTTACCGTATTTCTCCATGTATAACATGCACCCATTTTCGAAAAATTTGGGATCTAAAAACTGGGTGCATCTTATACAGTGGTTGTTAAGTCATTTAAGAAGTGTGGCATTTCAAATGCCATAGATGGAACTGAGGACAAGGCAATATATGAAGACAGTGATTTGTCATCAGATACAGATGAGGACAAGCTAATGGATGGGAGTTTTCACAGTGATGAGGAGTTGTATGAATTTTATGATGAATAAAACTTGAGTTCAATAACTTTATGCAATACATTTTTTTTCAAATTTCAGGCCCCAAAATTAAAGCGCGTCTTATACATGGGGAAATACGGTATATGTGGAATCTAATGAACAAAATAAACAAAATAGAAACAAATTTAGATACAGTGAACACACTGACAGCTGTCAGAGGGGAGGGGTGATTGGGGGCTGGGTGGAAAAGGTGGAGGGATTAAGCGAAGGAAGAGGAACTCAGACAACATTAAGGTGCTTATGGGAGGGGAAGGGATGGGGGAGGTAGAGGATAAAGGGGGTAAATGGTGATGGAGAGAGATTTGAAAACAAAAAGTGGTTATCTCTTGGGTAATGAGATCATGAGACATTTAAAATATTTTATATTTTCTTGCATTTTTAAAAATGTTCTACACTTTAGCACATCCTTTAATATTTTAATCAGAAAACTAGTAAGTTAAAATAAAGTTTTGTTTTGAATATTCTATAAATATTTACTAATTTTAGATAGAATTTTCATAAAAATTAAGCAGATTTTATCCTCATATTGGACAAAACTTTCAGGTAATTTTTCTCTCTTGGATCTGAGGGTATTTCAGCATTCTAAGACGTTTTACACTAAAGTTTCATGGGTTTTATAATTTGTGGGTCAGGTGGGAGGGTGGACGTAATGAGAGCTAGGAGAAAAATAATTATAGGCAGTTGAATAAATTATCTGCCCCATGAATATAAAATGTCTGTGGATTCCCAGAGATATGATAGAATACTCTCTTCTCTGATTTCTGCAGGATCAAGTCGTGGGTGGATAAGATGCAAGAAGACCTGGTTACACTGGCGAAAACAGCCAGTGGAGTCAGCCAGCTTGCCGACGTGAGTAGAAGCCCAATACACTTGTTCATCTCTTCTTTAATTTGACTGCAGTTCTGACTCAGAGGAAGCTGTATTTCTATGTTATAAATAAGTTGTCATTTTTCATTTGGATCTGGTAGTAAAATTCTGAGAGAGACCCTTGGTACTGCCTGTTATTGTGAAAAAGAAACATCATCCCTAACAATTCCTGAAGCTTTCTCACCACAGACACTTTATAGTTTACATCCGCTGCTCACCTACATGGGTCCATGTGATACATACAGTCCGTTAGAACTGGCACGTCACATTTCCATTCTTTCGACTATATTTTATAATCTCTCCTATAGTGGTAACTTTAAGTACCGTGAAGAATTTCTTTGAATATCCCTAGTGGGGATAATTCTTCATTCTTTGAGGGTAGATTTTATTTTTGAAAAGAGTTGAAAATTGTTTACAGCTATATCTAGAGACCAGAGTGAATCACTGAGATGGGTAATAAAGATTTTGGAGTAAGAAAAAGAGTTACTGTAAAATATGATTTTTCTTATGATTTGTGCAATGATGAAGATCACTTTTAAATGACTTTGAAAATGATAGCCTTATATAAATATTTCTATAGCATGTTAACTAGGTTATTTTACTTGGGTGTGAGCATTCACATTATAACTTTTATCAGATTTATTAAAAATTAAATGCCATTTCTTTATAGTCTCATTTCATCCATTTCAGTGTAAGTAATGTAACAGTTGAAAGTAGTTTTGCCTTGTGTTCTTGGTGAAGCAGTGAGGTTTTTTATTTTCCAGAAAAGAAGTGAAATGTATAAAAAGCAGTTTTATGTATGATGTATTAATAGTTATTATATAGATATTTATGTATGAATATTCCTTGTTGAGAGAAACTAGATATATAGTTATCTATTAATAGAAATTCATAAAGGAACCTTATTAATTAAGCAAATACTTTAAAAACTTATTCCAGAAACTGTTTGCAAAACAGTTGTATGTTTCAGTCTAAGAGTATGTTGAACAAACTTAAATGTTTATGAGATGAATGTATTCGGAAATAAGGGTGTTCCTTGTGAGTGACAATGATCAGATTTAGTTCTAGTAACACTGTCCTAGGCACTGTGCTGGCTGCGCAGGTTGGGCAGAGACACAGTTCCTCTTTGTGGAGACCTGACACTGCTAATCAATAACCTGTTAAATGGGTGCAAAGATGCGCGATAGCTCCTGTAAGCAGGTACTGGCTATCCGCAGTGGTTTATTGTGGGGAATTGTACAAGAATTTGAAAGTGTGCAAGATAGTAAGTGATCCTCTACGAAAGTGATGGAGTTTGGGGAAGGAGAAAAAAAGAACTAAGAATTGGCAGATTCTGGTTCAAAGCTGTATGACTCTCTCTATTGACAGATCGAGATCAAGTACAAACTGCTCGTGGAGCTCTCCTGCACTCCTCCAGTGTTGCCTCAGCCTCAGAACACACTTTCGTGGCTGACATCTTTTTTACTTTTGGTGTGCATATGTGAACCCTCTCTCAGTGAACCTGCTTTTCGCAGAGAATCATTAAGCAAAAAAAAAAAGTCTCCCCTGATTGCCACTAGGCTGTATGAAGTGTAAAGTACGAAGAAGAGTGCAAGACTGTTAGATGAATAAATGGCTATGTCTGAATCTGGATAACAAAACAGAATGGAGAGGATGAAAGAAAATCCTCACAATTTCTGTTTCTGAGACAGACACCCAATTAGAGTGACATAAAGAGATACAGTACAATTAAAGAATTATGTGTTATATGTAACAAAAGAGAGGAGCGAGAATAGAATTCATTATTGGAAAGAGACTTTAAATATTAGGTACATGAAGAGTGTCATTTTATGTAGAGAAGTGATCCATACGCCTCTCTCCTTTTGCCCAGATAGCAGGTTCATTTTGGGGGCCCAAGTGGTGCGTTTCTTTTTGACTTGAGATTGAAGTCCGAGTCTGGCTGGAGGACACCAGAGCTGAGGGTGGACTGTGAGCTCAGGTGGGGAGTGCTGAATACATGGCAGGGGCCAGAAGTGGAATAAGTGGAGGAACTTAACAGGCTCCTGGATTGAAATCAATATTGTGGAAATAATGGTGCTTCCAGAATTACTTAATGTTATTGTTTTTACTGGCCTTGCAGGATAGAACTAGCATTTTACCTGAATGCTCATCCGCAGCTGTAATGAGGCTACATAGCTAAAATAAGATGTCTTTGCAATTTAATGAATGTTGCTTTATGGCATCATAAAATATTAGCTCAAGGAAGGTTGGTAGATATTACTGGATGAATTCAATAGTTTAAATGCATTAATTATAAACTATTTATCAAATATAGTTTAAATTTGTAAAGTTACCTGCCTAACTTCTGTTAAAGATCTGGTGTGATTTGAGTAGTGCTCTTACCCTGATGCATTTGGATTTAAGATGTGTCCTACTGAATCACTTCATTATCTAATCATTTACTGGGAGATAACATGTCCATTAATTGCTTATGCTCAGCCACAAAGTAGAAGAAATAATTGAGGAAAAAAATAAAATTAGGGGAAAGAGATAATAATGTATTATAATTTTGCTTGGTGATTTTAATATATTAGAACTTTTAAAAAATACAACTGAAGGACTTCATTTGTTTTTTATTAGTTCAAGAATTGCACTGAGCCCTTATCATGCATTATCTTATTAATTCTCAGGACAACCTTGTGAAGTGAAATCATCATCTTTAATATGCATGAAGCAGCTGCAAGGTTAAATTTTTGTTGTAGGGTACACAACTACTAATTAGCTGTAACTCCAAAGTTTAAAAAAATCTTGTTATGCTTTAGAATATAGGTTAATATTTTATTTTTATATTGCTATTTGTATTTTGAGAAGGTAAGCACATTTTTGATTAGACACAAAGTTAACATAGTTATGCTACTGCACTTTTTTTTTTTTGTATTTTTCTGAAGCTGGAAACGGGGAGAGACAGTCAGACAGACTTCCGCATGTGCCTGTCCGGGATCCACCCGGCAGGCCCACCAGGGGGTGACGCTCTGCCTACCAGGGGGCGATGCTCTGCCCCTCCGGGGCGTCGCTCTGTTGCAACCAGAGTCACTCTAGCGCCTGGGGCAGAGGCCAAGGAGCCATCCCCAGCGCCCGGGCCATCTTTGCTCCAATGGAGCCTCGGCTGCGGGAGGGGAAGAGAGAGACAGAGAGGAAGGAGAGGGGGAGGGTGGAGAAGCAGATGGGCGCTTTTCCTGTGTGCCCTGGCTGGGAATCGAACCCAGGACTTCTGCACGCCAGGCCGACACTCTACCACTGAGCCAACCGGCCAGGGCCTGCTACTGCACTTTTAATAAAAGATATAAATTAGAAGCTAAACTTCTGCCACCAGTTATTCACTCATAGACATTTCTATTTTAATTTCTTAAAAAAAAACTGTAGAAGGAAATTGTAAAATGTAAATTTACATGCAGAATATAAAATCTGCTGTTATTGGTTGGTATGCAAGAAATGGTTTTGTGTGTATCTATTGAAAGGATTGCTAAGAATGGTACAGACATTTTGCTTAATTTTGTCTTTATGGTTTTCCACCTGAAGAAAATACACTTATTTTCTTCCAATTGATAACTTTGTGATCCAGTCAACATGTTTCATCTCATGGAATTGTTGACATAGATGATGTAATCCATATAAAATCCTACTGACCTGTAATCAGAACTCAGGAAAGGTCATTCACTTATTAATTATTTGAGGGTATTATATTAATATTATTTGGGCTACAGGCTGAGCCAATATAACAAAGAGATAAGAGAACTGTATTTTTTTTGTCATGTCACAGTGTAGAGATGAGCAACTTAGACTCCACTGGTTGGCTCTTCTTCTGTTCTCAGTATGTGGCTTCATTCCTGGGTCCAAGGTGGTTCTTCCAGTTGCCATTACTTTTCAGCCTGATGTACATGGAAAAAGACTAAAGAACAAATACCCAGTCACTTGAAGAGTAAGACAGTTTGCTCACATTTCAGTGGTCAGAACTTATGGAACCTTTAGCTGAATAGGCATACACCTACTCTGCTATACCGGAAGGGGCAGTCCCAATAGCGGGGACAACTAGCCATCTTCTGTTGATAGACGTTATTGGAATACTGTCCTTATAAGAGCTGTATCTAAAAATGTGTTCAAGATATAGTAACTCAAAATGGGTGCTATATTTATATATTTTAAAGATTATAAATTAAAAGAATGCAAAAAGATTCCCAGATTTTGAAACATACATGCATTTTAAACAATATGAATTATACAACATTTTATTACTTACACACACACTTTCCTTTAATTACTATGTTGGCAAATGAAGAGGCTAATTATCACATATTAATGAATAGATAACATTAAAAAAGTAAAGTGGTCTTAATATTTTTTTTGTGACAGAGACAGAGAGAGAGAGAGAGAGAGACGGAGAGGGACAGATAGGGACAGACAGACAGGAAGGGAGAGAGATGAGAAGCATCAATTCTTCATTGCAGCTCCTTAGTTTTTCTTAATATTCTTTTTTTTACAGAGACAGAGAGTGTCAGAGAGAGGGATAGACAGGGACAGACAGACAAGAATGGAGAGATGAGAAGCATCAATCATTAGTTTTTTGTTGTGCATTGCAACACCTTAGTTGTTCATTGATTGCTTTCTCATATATATATCTTGACCACGGGCCTTCAGCAGACCGAGTAACCCCTTGCTCGAGCCAGCGACCTTGGGCTCAAGGCGGTGAGCTTTTGCTCAAAGCAGATGTGCCCGCACTCAAGCTGGTGACCTTGGGGTCTCGAACCTGGGTCTTCTGCATCCCAATCCAACGCTCTATCCACTGCAGCACCGCCTGGTTAGGCTATTCTTAATATTCTTAAAAATAAGTTTTAAGTTTATGAAATATTGGCAACAACTATTTTTTAATTTAACTTGTTGATAAAATATTTCTTGATGAAAATATACATAAGTTTGACCAATATCCAAATTATCAGATATTTTAAATCAGTGGGTTTTATCATAATAAGAATTTGCTTCATGAAAAGTATTAAAAAAATAAACTGGTAAATAGAAACCACTGTTTGTCTTTTTTACAAAATAGGTTTCTGAGTCTACAAAAGTTACATTAAAAAAAAAAAGTGATCCTGGCCAGTTGGCTCAGCAGTAGAGTATCAGCCTGGCATGTAGAAGTCCTGGGCTTGATTTCTGGTCTGAGCACACAGGAGAAGTGCCCATCTACTTCACCCCTTCTCTCCCTCTCTCTTCCTCTCTCGCCCACAGCCATGGCTCGAATGGTTCAAGCCAGTTGGCCCCGGGTGCTGAGGGTGGCTCCCTGGCCTTGCATCAGGTGCTAAAATAGCTCAGTTGCTAAGCAACAGAGCAATAGTCTGATGGGTAGAGCATCAACCCCAGATGGGGCTTGCCTGCTGGATCGCGGTGAGGCTCCTGCAGGAGTCTGTCTCTTTGCCCCCTGCCTATCACTTAATTAAAAAAAAAAAAGGCAACACTGCAAATATGTCAGAAATCCTCAAGTTACTACACTTGATTGACCCAAACTGGGCACAACAAATCATGATCATATAAGCAAATTATAGGCATCAGGGAATTTTGTTGCCTCCTTTGTGCACTTTTTTTTTACACCTCCCTTTAATCCAAAATTTTCTCATAAACCTCCTCTTTATTACAAAAGCAGGATGGGTGGTGTCATTTATACCTGGTTAAGTCCTCAGTAACTCTTTTATCTCTAAGTGGTACATATTTGGTATTGGAAACAGGTGGAAAGGGTACATTCTGAAAGAGGTAGAGTTCACTCTCATTTCAGATCGTGGTCTCTCTGTCTCAGTCTCTTTTTTTCTTGGCAGGGGACAGGTGGGGCAAATGATGTGCCTGAGGGTGCAGAGTTTAAGGAGGTATCCTCCTTCCTAGGCAGAGTGAGTGAGCAGCACCTGACATTTTGTGTCTTAGGTACCTGACTTGCCTCACCCTACCCCTATTCCGGGGGCCCTGGGCACTGAGCTGACTTGCTCTCTATCTGCTGTCCGGGGCTGGAGGCATAGACTTTTGCAGCCTTTAGACATCACACTAATCCCAGGCTCTTTGGCTACATTTTTCCCTGCTCCTTTCTTCTCCCAGGTGTAATGTCAGGTTTTTCCTGCAGCTTTCCTGGATGCTGTGTTAGCCTCCCAGGCTTGTTTTGTGTCTATATAAGCTACAGTGGGTATTGCTGTAGTTTTAGCAATATATGATATATCCATTTTGAAATCTTCACCCACATTATGTGACATTGCTCCATACTTCCTTCTCTTCAATTCCAACATTGTGTTGTGTCTTCTAATAATAATGTCAGAGGAATCCAAACTTTTTGATAACAAAAATTACTGTATCACTATATTTAATTTAAATGAGGAGTGTCACCTGGTTGTTACAGGCTTTTTTCTTAAATGGAAATTCTGTCTGGATTTCTAACAGGGGTCCCCAAACTTTTTACACAGGGGGCCAGTTCACTGTCCCTCAGACCGTTGGAGGGCTGCCACATACAGTGCTCCTCTCACTGACCACCAATGAAAGAGGTGTCCCTTCCAGAAGTGCAGCAAGGGGCCAAATAAATGGCCTCAGGAGGCCACATGCGGCCCGCGGGCCGTAGTTTGGGGACGCCTGAACATACAAACATTTATAAAGTTTTTGGTTTAACTTTCTTTTTTAATCTGGAAGTTTATTTTTTAAGGTAAAATCCTTCTGCTATGGCATCATAATAGAAGTTCCTTGCTTTAACTCATCATTATGATTTCACATTAAAGTTACTGTTAAAATATTTACATATTTCAATATTCTCTCAAAGGTGTAGATATTAAACTTGTCTAAATATTGAGCATTTAGTTCTCTTAATTTAGTGTTTACACAACGGTTTTGAGCGAAGACTTTTATTAGTAACCATGGGATTTTTAGACTGAGTCCTTTTTTTTGACATTGTGGTCACGTCATTTTATGTAAATAGAATGTTCATTTTCTAGGCGATAAGGAGTTTAATATATCAATTTATTTGCAAAAGAAGGTACTTTAAAGCAGAGCATAATTAACCATTGGTGATTCTGACTAGGGAATTAGCAAGATGCAGAGGGAAAAGTAGGAGTGGGAATCTTTTTTTCTTCTCTAGGGAATGCTGCTAATAGCTGGATAATAGTAACTTTCACTTTACCTGCTTGTCAAGTGAGATACATAGTAACACTGCTTTTTTCACAGAAATGTAGGAGTAAAAGGAATATAAAGTGTGGTGTGATAGCAATAACAAATGCTATGAAAGAGATAATGCTTATTTCTCTTTAAAATGTAGCTTTGTATTCATATCACTTTAAAAATAATATAATTATTTTTTAAATGTATAACTAGGTTATAAAAGTAACATTCTTACTTTTCAAATATAGCTTACTTATTTCACATGCTCTGGTTTTGTTCAGAGTTCCCTTACTTTCTCCAACCATGACAAGTTGTAACTAGTTACCATAATAATATAGACAAATCAAGATTATTATTTTAGGGAAAAATACAGCCCCCCCCCAAATAGAAATCTATTTTGATTGAAGAATATATTATCAACAGAGACTATGGGCTCTCTCTCTCCCTTTACCTAAACACTTGCAATTTTAAAGAAGCTGGTTGCTTTCTTTTTATTTTTTTTAAAGCTGTGGTTAATGACATTCATTTTCTTCTTTTCTTTTTCTTTCTTTCTTTCTTTGTTTTTATTCAGTGAGAGAAGGGGAGGCAGAGACAGACTCCCACATGTGCCCCAATTGGGATCCACCTGGCAAGCCCACTAGGGGGCGATGCTCTGCCCATCTGAGGCATTGCTCCATTGCTTAGCAACTGAGCTCTTCTTAGTGCCTGAGGCAGAGGCCATGGAGCCATCTTCAGTGCCCAGGACAACTTGCTCCAATCGAGCCATGGCTGCAGTAAAAGGTGGGGGGAGAGAGAGAGAAGAGAGAGAGAGGGAAGGGTTGAAAAGCAGAAGGGTACTTTTCCTGTGTGCACTGATGGGAAATTGAACCTGGAACATACACACACTGGGCCAATGCTCTACCAGTGAACAAACTGGCCAGGGCCATGACATTTATTTTCAAAGATACAAAATAAAATAAACTTTAAGGGGCTTTCTAATCTATGATGACTTTCAATGTTTTATTAACAGTTTTTTAAATGAAGTAAAATCTGTTCACAAACGTTAATAGTGAAAGGCGATTAAAATGTGTGTTTCTTTTTAACCTTACCAATCTGTTCCACTTTCAATCAATAACAGTTTCTGAAATTATGCTGGTATTTGAGGGATGAATTTTTATTTGTTGTTTTTCTAAGTAGCAATCTGTTGGCTTTGCAATTGTAATTACAGTGAAAGTGATAGTGGCTGTACTCTCTTCTTGTTTCTGAGCTTCAGAAGGAGGGAAGCTAAAACCTCATGGAAGTGATATAGCCAAGTGTTAGTTTCTTCACAATGAAGATGAACAGCATAAAGGACCATTATTTGCTACTGCACGCTCTTGATATGCAACACATAGCTTCTCATTTTTTTTCCCTTGAAGGCATCTTAATGTCTTTATATAGAGAACAGTGGTTCTCAGCCAGGAGCAATTTTGTACCCTAAAAGACATTTGTCAATGCTTGGAAACATTTATTATTGTCACAACTGGGTGTGGGCTTGAATGCTACTGGCATCTAGTGTGTAGAGGCCAAAGATGCCGCCAAACATTGCTATAATGCACAGGACATCACACCCCAACAAAGAATGATCTGGTAAAAATGTCAATATCACTGAGGTTGAAAAACTTAAGAAAGACAAGAATTTGAGGCAAGAATACATGTGTGAAAACTCCTTAAGTGATATAAATTTGTAAAATTACACATCAGTATTGATAGGTAGCAATTTTTGTTTAGCAAAGGCCTTTGCTACTAAGATAGTTAAGGGCAAATTAAACTGTGCTGCATTTTAAAATTCTTTTGTTAGCAGTGAAATAAATTTAGGTTGTTAGGGATGTTAAACCAGCAGCAGCTCACTCAGCCTTAAATTAATTATTTTTTAATTTAGTTGTAATAGAATCAAGTATGATCTCTTCCACTTTAAATTGCACATGAAGTTTCTTGTCAAAATACATGTTGATTTATATATAGTTCCAGATATGCAAAAAATAAAGAGAAATAGGCAAGGTTATTAAGTTTTCCCTGGAATAAAAATAATAAAATAAAACAAGTAGATAGCTTCTTATTATGTATGTCTTAATTTTTTTTTGTTTTTAATCTGAGTATTCTTAAAGATAAACTTATAATTTTTTATATGTAAAATGTCTCCAACTTTAAAACTAAATTCTTGCTATTAATCATTTTTATGCCCACCTTATTTAATTTCTCTAATTCCAAGAATGACCGCTAGTATTCCACTTATATTTCTGGTTAAATATGATCACCTATTTCTATGTGTAGTATGAGGAAAGTGAACAGGCGTGTTTATGGTTTTACCCTATTTTGTTCCTTCTTGCACCTTAAATATGTTGCTTAAAAGTGTCATCATTAAATTCCTGAACTATTATAAGTAGCATATACAGTGGTCCCTTGTCTATTGAGGGGGTTGGGTTCCAGAACCCCCGGGATAGGTGAAAATTCATGAAGTAGCGACCTTATATTTATTTTATTATTTATATATATTTTAAGGCTTTATAAATCTTCTCCACACGCTTATAAACCTTTCCCACACTTATTTTGCTTATTTTACCACAAAATTAAAATAATAGATATATAAAAATACTTATATACCGCAAAATCTCACAATATAGTGAAAAATCTGCGATACAAAATTAGATATATACAATTTCAAAATCCACGATAAAGTAAGACCACGAAAAGTGAACTGGCATAATGAGGGACTGTACTCTGGAAGATTCATCAGTTCTGACTTCATTGTTCCTCAGTATTCTTCCTAAAAATACTGTCCCATTTGAAACATGATACTTTCTCAGCCAAGGATTTATAGCTTATCAGATAAAGAGAATGGAAGGAATAGGACAAATGTTATTGTACTCTGGATTTTTATCTAATTCTAGTTTGATGTTGTTGTCTTTGGAACAGTATACACTGTAAATTTGAGATTATGATAAATTGTACATGTGTATATGTGTATAAATATATCAGTGTGTGTGTTTGTATATATATATATTTGGATGGATGCCACTTATAATAAACAAGCCTACATTATATTTTGAATTTTTTGTATGTACTAATTGTTGTAATAGACACCAAAAGTTCTGAACTAGGTATTTTTAGTCTAAATTACTTTGGAGTTGACAACATAAGGTGATTTTATACCTCGTCATAATAATGTCCCAATTACAGTACTAGCTTTCAGTCTTTATTTTCTAATATTTTCTTGTTTTACACATGTTCTGATTTTCTCCCTTTTTTATTTATGCATGTTTATTCCAGTGTGTAGCTATAATCCCTTTTTTGGGCTATCATAACCCATGTGATTTTACTTTCTTCTGAATTCTGATGGCACAATTTTCTGTACTTTATTGAAACAGTAATATTCTTCATATTGACCATTACCCTGTTGTATGTATTTAATCTAATTATCATTTTCCTGTTGTATTTATATTTCATTATGTAACTCTATAACACCTTACATAGCCTTGTTTTTTAAAAAAAAACTTTTTTTATTCATTTTTAGAGAGGAGAGAGAGAGGCAGAGAGAGAGAGACAGAGAGAGAGAGGAGAGAGAGACAGGTAGAGAGAGAGAGGAGAGACAGAGAGAGAGAAGCGGGGAGGAGCTGGAAGCATCAACTCCCATATGTGCCTTGACCAGGCAAGCCCAGGGTTTTGAACTGGGGACCTCAGCATTTCCAGGTCGACGCTTTATCCACTGTGCCACCACAGGTCAGGCAACATAGCCTTGTTTTTAGGTTCAAAATAAATATTGATTTTAAAATACAAAGAACTTGTTAAGTCAGCATTCCCAGTCCTAGTAAAGCCTGATGCGTAACCAGCATCTGTGTCCTTTCGCTAATTTATGCCATCAATATTATCGAGTGCCTGCTACGTGCAGGCACTCTTGTGATGTGCTGGGCTGTACCAGTGGACAAAAAAGGCAAAAATCTCTCTTCTTGAAACTCTCTTTTCACACTTCTCTCTTTCTGCCTTCCTCTTGCATAGTCATATTTCCTTGTCCATTTTTAAGGACTCTTGTGATTACATTAAACTCACCTGAACAATCCAGGTTAATCTTATTTTAAGTTCAGATGATTAGCAAAACTTCATTCCATCTGCGAACTTAATTCCCATTTGCCATGTAACAGCATATTCTCAGATTCTGGGTATTAGCTCGTGGGTGTCTCTGGGAGGCCTTTACGTTGCCTCCCACAGCCATCCTCACTTCCATCCCGCAGTGTGAATTCCATCTTTCTCTCACTAGTCTTTTCACTGCTGCTTCTACTTCTGCTGCTTCTGCCCTTGGTTCGTCCACTGTTGTCCAATGGCCAGAGAATCTGACTGGCTCAATGCACTATTGTTTATACAGATCTTCGTACTTCCTCCTTCCTTACAGGGCCCTGATTCAGATGTTCTCTGCTTGCAGGTTTAGTATGTCTTAATACAGTTAAGCAAGGGCCAATGTCAAGGTCCTACATTAGAACACTGCTACTTATTTATAAGGAAACTCCTAAGGCTTCTCTTTCATCTGCAACTGTCGAAGGGGACACATTCCACAGAAAGATGGCCAGAGGAATGGTAGGAGTCTTCACTGCTTGTGCAGGACCAGTTTCATAGGAAGGAATAAATGTACAAATATTAAAGGAAGGAGTGGTCACAATTTACATATTGCAGCTTTAATATAAATTTAACTGTGTTTCTCTTTAGAGAGCTTAACTTCCTCATGTGCTGCCGTGATCTCTCCCAAGAGAGGAAAAATATTAGTTTCACCATTTCAAGATTTTAGTTTTAGTTTCTTTTTTTTTTTCCAGTTCAAAAGAGGCTTTTGTGGTCCATTATAGATTTTAATATATTTCAGTTTCCGACTTCCCTTCAGTATTCTATAATGTTCTTGAGTTTGCTCCTCGGCATCTGGGTGCAAAGGGAAACTAGTGTGACAGAATGTCTAGCGTGTTTGCTCTCTGTGATTGCTGCTGAGAACCGGGTCACTGTCCTCCTCCTGCTCAGGGGCCCTCAGCTCTGGGCACTTGCCACCGTCGTTCTCCAGCTGGACCTCTGCTTGCCACTGTCCATCCTTCAATCTCTATATTGGGATCCCCTGATCCTACCCTGAGGGCAGTCTCCTAGCAAACATCCTGACCCTTAATTCTCAGCTACATTTCTCGCTCATCTCAAGGGGCTGTTCTGTTTCCCTGCATCCTGCTGAAGCCAAGGGCGATCCCCAGATGCTGTTGCAGATTCACTTTGCCTCACCATGCCTCGTTACCACCCCCCTTCTGCTAGTCTGGACAGTGGTTTCTTTTATGATGTGAAAACGGGACTGAATTTTCCTCCACTCTAATATCCCAAAGCTTGAATCCCAGTGTTCACACTAATACAATGGTTAATTGAATGAATTCTTTTAGGTTTCTTAAAGTGAGTGGTATAGGGATGCTGCCTGAACGTGAGTGCTAACATAATCTACATTGTTCAAAACTTGGAAGCACATTCAGCTTCCGTGAGCATCTCTAGGGTATCTGTATTATTCTGTGGCATAATTAATGGCACAAAGCAAGTATTATGACTTCTGAAACCTTTCTTAGGTATATTTATTAGATCAATCAGTGGTGCCACTTTTTAGATATTACATTGGAGGTTATGTTAAATGTTTTATTCTGAAGTTTATCTAGAAACCATGAACTTAATTAGAGCAAAGAGACTTAGAAAGAAGTTTCAGTGAAAAAGGTAGGAAAAGCATCTCCTCTGTTGTCATAACCATGAAGCTTGTCTGTTAATGCAATAGTGAAAGTGCATTAGAGCCAGTTAATTAGGATTATAAGAAAGCATATACTGGCAACAAATACTCTTTTGTCAAAACTTGTGTCAAGGGTGGCAGGAGAGGACTTGAACAGTAAGAAAAATTAAGACATGTTCCTGTGTCAGTCAGGAGGAAACAGCATTCTGCCCAGGAGCCTCTGCAGGTGCTGCGTTCTTTCCAGCAGAAGGAACGGAAGCCAGTGTCCCAGAGCGTGTGCGGAGCTGATGTGATCTGAATGGAGTTCTGTCTATGGAAGCCAGTGTCCCAGGGCGTGTGCGGAGCTGGTGTGATCTGAAGGGAGTTCTGTCTATGGAAGCCAGTGTCCCAGGGCGTGTGCGGAGCTGGTGTGATCTGAAGGGAGTTCTGTCTATGGAAGCCGGTGTCCCAGAGCGTGTGCGGAGCTGGTGTGATCTGAAGGGAGTTCTGTCTGTGGAAGCCAGTGTCCCAGAGCGTGTGCGGAGCTGGTGTGATCTGAAGGGAGTTCTGTCTGTGGAAGCCAGTGTCCCAGAGCGTGTGCGGAGCTGATGTGATCTGAAGGGAGTTCTGTCTATGGAAACCGGTGTCCCAGAGCGTGTGCGGAGCTGGTGTGATCTGAAGGGAGTTCTGTCTGTGGAAGCCAGTGTCCCAGAGCGTGTGCGGAGCTGGTGTGATCTGAAGGGAGTTCTGTCTGTGGAAGCCAGTGTCCCAGAGCGTGTGCGGAGCTGGTGTGATCTGAAGGGAGTTCTGTCTATGGAAGCCAGTTCCCAGGGCGTGTGCGGAGCTGGTGTGATCTGAAGGGAGTTCTGTCTATGGAAGCCAGTGTTCCAGAGCGTGTGCGGAGCTGGTGTGATCTGAAGGGAGTTCTGTCTGTGGAAGCCAGTGTCCCAGAGCATGTGTGGAGCTGGTGTGATCTGAAGGGAGTTCTGTCTATGGAAGCCGGTGTCCCAGAGCGTGTGCGGAGCTAGTGTGATCTGAAGGGAGTTCTGTCTATGGAAGCCAGTTCCCAGGGCGTGTGCGGAGCCGGTGTGATCTGAATGGAGTTCGGTCTTCTGCCAAACACTCATTATTTCCACCAGGATGTTTTTCTTTCAGAAAAGACATGGGTTGAAATGCTAAAGCAGGTAAGGAAAGAAAAAAATGCTAGCAAGAGGAAAAGAAATAATAAAGACTCCTGAAAATAATCATTGTTAACATGTTAAATTTTGTAGAAATGTGGTTTATTTTAGTGGTGGAAAATATATAAATTTATGTACATTATGAAAATATATAACGTTAAAAAGCCATGTGAAACTTTCTACTCTGAGAAGTGTTTGCAAAACATATTCCAGTAGATTTTTGAGAGCCTGCTCAATACTTCGTACAACAAAAACTATTGTAGTCTTAAAACCAGAGCAAGAGTTAGTTATTTTGGTGGGTGGGGTATTTATATGGTTTGAATTTTTTTTTATTACCAAGAAAACATTTCAAATGTTTTATATGTAAAAAAGACAGTAGGATATTTACTTTGGGGTTTGAGACTTAAACTTCTTTAACTACATTTAAAAAATTTTTGCAAGCTAGAGCTTTTTTATTTTCTAAGAATTTAGAAATTACCCTACAAGCAAAATTTGAGATTATAGTTTATATATATATTTGAGAGAATAAGTATATACTTGAACTCAATTCAGTTCTTTTTTCTGCTTTATAATCCATTCATTCTTTAAAGTACCTATACTGTGTCTGGCATTTGTAGGTAGTGACTTAATAAATCACATTATTTATAGTACCTAAGGCCGAGTACAGACTGTGCATCCTGAACTAATCATCACCAACTCTGAATTATATTGTAGTCTCTGTGCCACAGGAAGGAGATGGGACTTCATGTAGAAAGGAACCAGATATTAATGGTTCTAAGCATTTCTGCCTTTCATACTAATTAGCTATATTGGTTTTACTGCAAAGAACTAAATATCCTGGATCAATTAAAGTGATGTTGAGGTTTATCTTTTTGTATCCTGATCAATTAATCTATTTAGGATGTCATGTTCCTGGATGTCATCTTAGGCTGCAATGAAAGAGAGAGCCTTGAGTTGGATGGATTTCATCACGGATAACCTGGGTGTTTAATATAGAAGTCGATAATCTGCCCACAGAAGAAAGCAAAGCAGTCTGCACCAGGCAGGAATCCTGGATGGAACTAAATATCGGGATTGTATATGACTAAGTGACTGTAGCTTGATTAGTTGAAATGAAAACTGACAAGGTCAAAATTTAGACAAGTGTGAGAAAAACCTCATAGCTTGGATAAATGAAATAATTTTAGGAGTAAAAGTGATTTAAATCTTTTAAAACTATTGATTTTTATTGCTTAAAATAACTTTGTCAAATTAACATACTCTGTTATAAATAAGTGTTAGCATCTGTATCCGTGTCTATCTGAAACCAGTGTTCACCAGTAGCATCCATGCTCAGCTAGGACAGGGCTATAGAACCTGTTGGTAGTACAGAATGCTAGATTTGTGCCAGAGAAACAGTGTTGAACTGGTTCTTGCATGTGCCTGGATTCTCTTCTCATAAGCTGGTAAAAAACTGCCAGACCTTGGCTTTCAGAGATGGTTTAGTCATGCATGTGCAACCCATCTGTTGGATGCATAGGGATTTCCTCCTTCTGCTCATCCCTCCAGCCACAAACATGGTGGCTGGTTCCCCACCCCCTTCATTGATTCATCCTCTCCCACCAGGAGTGTACAGGCTCTGCAAACCAGTGCATCTGATGCCACTCGAGGGAAACACTTTTCCTTGACACTGATGTGAGCTGTAAATGTAGTTGAGTTTTTGTTTGGTCGCCTACCATACTTATAATATACGGTGTGTCCGTAAAGTCATGGTGCACTTTTGACCGGTCACAGAAAAGCAACAAAAGATCATAGAAATGTGAAATCTGCACCAAATAAAAGGAAAACTCTCCTAGTTTCATACCTATTCAGTGCAGTTTGATGTGGGCTCATGCACAGATATATATATATATATATATATATTTTTTTTTTTTTTTTGTATTTTTGTATTTTTCTGAAGCTGGAAACGGGGAGAGACAGTCAGACAGACTCCCGCATGCGCCCGACCGGGATCCACTCGGCACGCCCACCAGGGGCGATGCTCTGCCCACCAGGGAGCGATGCTCTGCCTCTCTGGGGCGTCGCTCTGCCGCGACCAGAGCCACTCTAGCGCCTGGGGCAGAGGCCAAGGAGCCATCCCGCGGGAGGGGAAGAGAGAGACAGAGAGGAAGGAGGGGGTGGGGGGTGGAGAAGCAAATGGGCGCTTCTCCTCTGTGCCCTGGCCGGGAATCGAACCCGGGTCCCCTGCACGCCAGGCCGACGCTCTACTGCTGAGCCAACCGGCCAGGGCCTCATGCACAGATTTTTTAGGGCTCCTTAGGTAGCTATCCCGTATAGCCTCTACAGACTCATCACTGACCGATGGCCTACCAGAACGGGGTTTCTCCACCAAACTGCTGGTTTCCTTCAACTGCTTATCCCACCGAGTAATGTTATTCCTATGTGGTGGTGCTTCGTTATAAATGCACCGATATTCACGGTGCACTTTGGTCATGGATTGTAATTTAACGAGCCACAGAACATACTGAACTTTCCTCTGTACCATCCACATTTCGACTGGCATGGCCGTGGGCTGCTCTGCTGCATACACGGTGTTACGTCATCATCTGCGCATGCGCACATGCTGCCACATCATCCTACAGAAACTGGGAGGGTTTTCCTTTTACTTTGTACAGATTTCACATTTCTATCTTCTTTTGTTGCTTTTCTGTGACCGGTCAAAAGTGCACCATGACTTTACTGACACACTGTAGTTTGATTCAATGATTTAAAAACAAGGCAAAACATTCAATTTGATAATACATATATTTACATTGTTACAGTTTTAACTAAGCTTTAATGTGGACCTCCATGACCATCAAATACTTCTTTGTGAAATGAAGCTCCCTGCCTCTGTCACCTGTGTGAACCTTAATGGGAGCTTTATAATTATTCATTCATTCACTCATTCATTCATTCATTCATTCTCTCTCTCTTTCTCTCATTTCATGAGCTTTAGCAGTGAATGCTTTAGCCTCAGTGTTTGCAGTGAGGGAAAACTGTGAGAAGTGTCTCTCAGTACATCATCATTTCTGCTTCTCTTCTACCTTCATTAACTACACACATCCTCCAGTTTGACCTCCTCTACTTCAGTTCTCCTGTTTTTGAAAATGGTTTACCTTTTTCGTTAAAATGCTAATGGCAGTTAATACCAGGTTTTGAGGTTGGAGATACGATTTCAAGTAAAAAAATTACCTATAGAAGCCATTGTTGTATAAGATGTTTTACAGCCTGTTGACATAAGTATTTTGGCGAGCTGGTGGTCTTATAGCAAACATATATATACATACATATACATATACATACACACATACATATACATACATATATATATACACATACGCATGCACATACACATACACATACATATACATACACATACATATTCATATACATATTCGTATATATATACATATACGTATACGTATACATACCTAAACTGAAAAGATCAAGGTAAGGAAAGAAAAGGGTGGGTTTTTTGTAAACTTATGTGCCAAATAAGCATTTATTGTTCTTAGTAATTTTCTTTTGCTTTCACACAGATTTATGAGAAATACCAAGATTTGTATACCGTGGAAGCAAATAATGCACGCTATCTGGTGGGAATTGCAGCCAGGGATATTGAAAAACTTCTAAGCAACCGATCTAAAGCCCTGGTGGTGAGTTTAAATTGGGTCTGCTCATTTTACTATTTTCCATTACTTTCTGATTATTTTTCGTGCTTTATTTGAAAGTTTTCTTTAGTATACTTTCTTTACCATGGAAACTATTCTCTAATATATTCATGAAAGGTGAGATATCATGATTTCATTGTGAATCTAAAATAATCATATATGTTCTTTCCAATAATTAGTATATTTTTTATGTTAGGTGATTTTAATGTACCAGAATAGTGTCTTTAGTTGATACATTAATATGTTTATATCTATGCAAGTCATGATGCATAATAACAATGTTTAAGTTTATCATACAACATAAAACCCATAAATATTGCCAGGACCCTACAAGCTGCCTTTGTGGTCTCTCTTTCCCCTCACCTGTCCTCCTGCCAGAGGTGGCCAGTACTAGATATTTGATTACCTACACTGCTCACAAAAATTAGGGATATTTCAAAAATGAGTATGAAGTGATAAAATATTCCCTAATTTTTGTGAGCAGTGTATTTCTTTGCTTGTTAAAAACAGTTGTGCCTCACATAAATGTTTTGCTAAACAAGATATTTGCTAGCTTGCTTGTTTTTCAGCTTTATTAAAATCACATTATTCTCAGCAACTTTGTTTCATCACCATTATGTTTGTTCGATTTATCTGGATGTTTGTACTTAGCTTTAATTCATTTTTATTCACAATTAAGTATTACTTTATGATGATGTATCTCAATTTATTCATTTTTTCTCTGTTGGTAAATTATTACTTGGATTATTTCCAGATGCTGCCAAGTTTTCCTGAACGAGTTTCTTGGTTCCCATGTACAGAATATCTGTGGGGTCAACAGAATTATTCAGCTGTAGGGGGTTCAAAAAAATCGGCTTTACAAAAATATGACAATGGTTTTCCAAAAATATTTTTATCACTTTCAACCTACACTAGCAATATGTGGGTCCCCATGGTGGCAATGCCGGATTTCTTAATTATAGGCGATCAAATGAGTGGGAAGTGGCACTTCTGCTTACTCCTGATGGGATAAACATCTTGTTTCATATCCATTCACCATTCCTATCTTCTCTCCAGTGAAATATTTGTTTAGATTTTTTGCACACTTTTATTTTTTAGTTGACTTGTAGGTTGCACAGGGTTTGGCAAAAGTAAGCTTACACAAAAGTTTATTCCTATATTATTGTTTATCAATTATTGCGTTATTTATGTATTACAACTGTTAACCTACTTTTTCCCACCCCTGTATATTGTTGATGGTAGTTCATTTGTTATGCATGATGTAAATTTTTTTCCACATTGTGATTTGTCTTTTCATTGTCTTTATAGTGTATTTTGATAAAATAAATTTTTAATTTTAATGTGGTGAAGTCAACTTTAAAAAAATACTAGCACATTTGAGTGTGTGTTTTGTTTAAGAAATCCTTCCTTATCCTTAGGTTATAAATATAATTTTATATATTTTATTTTAAAGGTTTTGGGTCTTTTAGATTTATTTAATCTACCTGCAGCCAATATCTGTGTGTAATTTCAGACAACGCATATTCAAATTAAATTTGTTCTAGCCAGTTTTCCCAGGGCTGTTTATTAAATAGATTGTTTTACCCCAGTGAGCATCAATTATCAATCTAGATGTCTTATAGGCCAGTTTCTCACCATATTCTTCTTCAGAAGGATTTTGAACTTCATAGTGTTCTTAAACTTTTACATTTTATCTAAATTTTAGATTCAGCATGTCATTATTCAAGGAAATCTCTACTGGGATTTTGATTAGTATTGGACGGACTCAGACCAAATTGGGAAGAACTGATATCACTATGATATTTGTCTTTCTATTTATAATCATGATATTGTTTTCATTTAGCAAACTTTTATGCCATTCATAAGTTTAAAATCTTCTGCATAAAGTGTGTATACATCTTTTGTTAGATATAATACCTGAGTTTAAGTTTTGCTCTTTTTATTCGACAAATCTCAGCACTGTTACAGGTATTTGTCTCAGACAACTCTGAATTTCCTGATCACTTATCATTCGTAGGTCAGAGTTTTCCTTACTATATTATATATATTTCGGCACAGAAATATCCCTTTATCTTTTGGGAAATTATAAATCTTTATGTTTCTTAAAATCTCAAGTACCTTGTCATGTAATAGGAGGGTCCTTTGGAATATTTGGTTCGTGACCAATTTTATTATGCCTGTATGTGTTACGGAACACAGGTTTGATTGCCTGCGTGACACAAAGAGCCAATATTCATGACAAGTGCTGGTGAAAAAGAAAGAGGTTTATTCAAGAGCTGGCTGCCCGAGAAGATGGGGAAACTCTTGTTCTCAAAAACCCATCATGACAGCTCTGACTCCTTGGTCTGATTATATAGGAAACTCGGTAATTTGAGAGGGGGAGAATTCCTAAAGGGAGGGGAGAAATGCAGTTTCTCGTGAGAAAGGGGCTTTCTTATTTTCATGGTCTTCTCGGCCTTGTATTTGGAATTGAAGCTAGCAAGGAACGCATAAACTAGAGTTATTGTTTTTGTGAAACTGGTATCTCCGAGTTCCTGTGGTCAGGTTGTCCTGTTGGCCTTATCTGATAATCGAGACTGTAAACCTCAGCATGGTGGGAGAGAGAGGAGGGGCTGAGGGCATATTCTTTTGACTCTAATGTTAACTCCTGATGTGTATCAACTGGATATCTGTGATTCATACCCAGCGTTAATGTTTCTTGCTCCTGGAAGGGAACAGGCTATTGAACTGTAATTAGCACTTGGCCAGAAGTGAAAGCGTAGGATTGATTATATATGTTTGATTTGTTACAGAATACATAACTTTTATTACTAGATTGATAATATAAAATCATAATTACAGTTAGATAACAAGCTGGGTTTAATATTTACTAAGATTAACATGGGTGGCTTTATATATATTCTTTAATAAGCTTATTTCATTTGTACATTGTTATTTAAATTCCATTCTAAGATTAGACTATTTAATATGAGTGGTAAAATATATTTATTCCCAATTCTACACATATACTAACTTTATATATTTGGACATTAAATTTTTAATCTTAGTTTGATGTAATCCCATTCATTTATCTTTGCTTTACTTCCCGTGCCTTTGGGGTCAAATTCATAAAATGTTCTCTACAGCCAAAGTCCATGATTTTTAGTACCTATGTTTTCTTCTATGTAATTTATTGTTTCAGGTCTTTTTGTGTGTGTGTGTGTGTGACAGAGTCAGACAGAGGGTTAGATAGGGACAGATAGGAAGGGAGAGAAATGAGAAGCATCAATTTTTCCTTGCGGCACCTTAGTTGTTCATTTATTGTTTTCTCATATGTGCCTTGATTGGGGGGGGGAGGTGGCTACAGCAGAGCGAGTGACCCCTTGCTCGAGCTAGCGACCTTGGGCTCAAGCTGATGAGCCTTGCTCAAACCAGATGAGCCTGCACTCAAACTGGTGACCTCAGGGTCTCTAATATGGATCGTCCGCATCCCAGTCTGAGGCTTTATCCACTGCGCCAGGCGTTTCAGATCTTATATTTAGGTCTTTGATCCATTCTGAATTAATTTTTTTGCAAGGAGACAAACTATAGTCAAGTCTCATTCTTTTGCATGTGACTTTCCAATTTCCCCAACACCATTTATTCAAGAGGCTTTCTTTTCTCCATTGTGTGTTTTTGGCTCCTTTATCAAAAATGATCTGACCATATATATGTGGTTTTATTTCTGGGTTCTCTATTCTGTTCCATTGGTCTGTGTGTCTATTTTTCTGCCAGTACCATGCTGTTTTGATTATCGTGGCTCTGTAGTATAGTTTGAAGTCAGGTATTGCAATTTTTCCAGCTTTATTTTTTTTTCCTTAGGATTACTTTGGTTATTTGAGTTTTTTTATGGTTCCATAGAAACCTGATGATTTGTTGTTCCATTTCTTTAAAGAATGACATTGAAATTTTGATGGGAATTGCATTAAATTTGTATATTGCTTTAGGTAATATGGCCATTTTAACTATATTTATTCTTCCTATCTACAAACAAGAAATATTTTTCCATTTCATTGTGTCTTTTTAAATTTCCTTTAATAATGCTTTGTGGTTTTCAGTATACAGTGGTACCTTGAGATATGAGTTTAATTAGTTCTGTAACTGAGCTCGTAAGTCAGTCAATTTGTATATCAAACAAATTTCTCCCATTTACAATAACTTGAAATAGATTTAATTCATTCCAGCCCTGTGAAACATCCCCAAACCATTCTAAATTATGAAAAAAGACATGTTTTTAATTAAGATACACACATGTATACTTTACCAATGCATAACAAAATATATGAAATAAAAGAAAAACATGTTATTTAGTACTGTATGTACTCTTACCTTGGAGACAGATGAGTGCGGCTAACGGAGGTGAATGGCGAGGAGGAGGGAGGGACGAAGGGGTGCAGGCACTGTGGACACACGTAAACTAAAACTGCACTTTGTTTCTTCTTGAAGTCGCCATAAATAATATGTGCCTTTTCACATATTACAGTCTCCATCACTGTATCTCCTGCCAGCTCTTCCTCTTTCACCCACATCAGCAGAAGCTTCTCCATTTCTTCATGGATATTTGTCCTTAATTGGGGTAGAATTGTAGCTCTTTTCGCTGGATTTGTGCTTTTGATGGCATCCTTTTGTTTAAGGATGGTACAAATTGTAGATGTGTTAACACTAAATGTAAACTAAAACTGCATTTTCTTTACTTTAAACAAAACTAAAACTGCACTTTCTTTACTTAAAATGAAACCACAAAAACTTAATTGTAAAAAAATGCACTTTCTTAACTTTAAACTTAACTTAAGCTTAACATTACGTATTTTTTATTTAATCATCACCTGTTTTTACCTTTTTGGCTGCACTTTTGGCACTTTCACTTGCAGGACTTTTGAATAAAAATCTATCCAAAGAGGTTTGCTTTTGTCTGCCTTTTAAAATGTTACAGAAGTGTGACAAACAAGTGTCATTAAAAAGTGCTTAAATGAGAGTAAAAGACATGGACAAGAGTGTGGTGGTTACGGGGGGCAGGGGGAGGGAAGAAGGGAGAGGGGGAGTGGGAGGGGGAGGGGCCCCCAAAAAACTAGATAGAGGGTGACAGAGGACAATCTGACTTTGGGTGAAGGGTATGCAACATAATTGAATGACAAGATAACCTGGACATGTTTTCTTTGAATATATGTACCCTGATCTACTGATGTCACCCCATTAAAATTAATAAAAATTTATTTATTAAAAAAAAAAGTGCTGAAACACGACCAGCTGAAACTTTTTCTGGGTGTTTCTTTTCAATGAAATTTGAAAGCTTCTCCCACGTTGTCAGCATGTCTTTAATTTCACTTGTAGAAATCACTTTCTCCAACTCTACCTCCTCCTCACTACTAATCTCTTGCAGAAGCTCCCTATGTTGCATCATCTGTAGCTCCTTCAACTCCTCAGTTGAGAGTTCCTCCTCATGTTCCTCGAGGAGCTTGTTTACATCACCCTCATCTACCTCCAGACCCATTGACTTTCGAGGGACACAATCTCCTCCAGTGCTTCTACCTCGGTCTCTGGTTTGAATCCTTCGAAGTCCCTGCTGCAACAACATCAGGCCATAACTTTTTCCATGCCAAGTTCAAGGTTCTTCTTGTAAGCTCTTGCCATGCCAAGTCAATAATGCATAAACATATCACAATGTTGTAGTGATCTTTCCAAAACCCTCGAATATTCGTCTGTTTGTATCTCAAAAGTACCACTGTCTAGGTCTTTTACATTCTTTGTTATGTTTATTCCTAGGTATTTTATTTTCTGGTTGCAACTGCAAAGGGGATTATATATATATTTTTTATTTTTTGTATATTTCTGAAGTTGGAAACAGGGAGGCAGTTAGACAGACATACAACTGACCGGGATCCACCTGGCATACCCACCAGGTGGCGATGCTCTGCCCATCTGGGGCATTGCTCTGTGGCAACCAGGGCCATTCTAGCGCCTGAGGCAGAGGCCATAGAGCCATCCTCAGTTCCCAGGCCAACTTTGCTCCAATGGAGCCTTGGCTGCGGGAGGGGAAGAGAGAGACAGAGAGGAAGGAGAGGGGGAGGGGTGTAGAAGCAGATGAGCGCTTCTCCTGTGTGTCCTGGCTGGGAATAGAACCCGGGACTCCTGCACGCCAGGCCGACGCTCTACCACTGAGCCAACTGGCCAGGGCCGGGATTATTTTTTTTAGTTATTTTTCCAAGGTTTTATTGTTTGCACATAAGAAGGCAATAGACTTTTGTATATTAATTTTGTATCCTGAGACCTAACAAATAGCCAACTAAATGGGAGATGATATATTCAAACAACAGCTCAGATAAGAGGCTAATATCCAAAATATATAAAGAACTCTCAGAAATCAGCAACAAACAAGCAAACAATCCAATAAAAAAATGATAAGAGGACACGAACCGACACTTCTCTCAGGAAGAAATACAAATGGCCAACAGATATATGAAAAAATGCTCATCTTCACTAGTTATAAGAGAAATGCAAATCAAAACTACAATGAGATACCACCTCACACATGTTGGATTAGCTATTATCAACAAGACAGATAATAACAAGTGTTGGAGAGGCTGTGGAGAAAAAGGAACCCTCATTCCATGTCGGTGGGAATATAAATTAGTGCAACCATTATGGAAGAGAGTATGGTGACTCCTCAAAAAATTAAGAATAGTACTACAATATGATCCAGCAATTTCTCTACTGGGAATATACCCACAAAACTTGAAAACATGGGTACCTAAAGACACATGCAGCCCCATGTTCATTGCAGCATTGTTTACAGTTGCCAAGACATGGAAGCAGCCAAAATACCCTTCAATAGATGATTGGATAAAGAAGATGTGGTACATATTTACTATGGAATACTACTCAGCCATAAGAAATAATGACATCGGATCATTTACAACAAAATGGATGGACCTTGATAGCAGTATACTGAGTGAAATAAGTAAATCAGAAAAAGCAAAGAACTGTATAATTCCATATATAGGTGGAACACAAAATTGAGACTCATGGACATAGATAAAAGTACAGTGGTTACCAGGTAGAGTGGTAGAGAGGAGAGAGAAAGGGTTAGGGAGGTAGGAGGGGCTTAAAGAGTAACAAATACAGGGTGATGGAAGATAATTTGACTTTGGGTGATGGGGATACAGCATAATCAACTGTCTAAATGATGTGGAGTTGTTTTCTCTAAATCTATGTACTCTGATTGACCAATGTCACCCTGTTAAATTTAATTGTCTAAATAAATAAATTAATTCAAAATTTTAATTCTGTGCTTTATAGCCTGTTGATTAAAAATGAAATAACTTATTTTATTGCTTTTTGCTTATCTTATATATGTTTATATTTAATTGAAAACTTCTTTAACCATTATTATTTTTCAATTTTACCATTTATTTTGACTTTTTATTCACACTCATATTGTGCTGTGATCTTTTGATGTACATCAACCAACCCTACAAAGAGCTGAAAGAGAAATCAACATAAAAAAATTAGTTGCTTTTGCTGTAAAACCACTTGTTTTATAGCAAAACAGATTTTGTACTTAATTATTTTTGGGTGTTTTTTTTTTTTGTATTTTTCTGAAGTTGGAAACGGGGAGGCAACAGACAGACTCCCGCATGCGCCTGACTGGGATCCACCTGGCATGCCCACCAGGGGGTGATGCTCTGCCCATCTGGGGCACTGTTCTGTTGCGACCAGAGCCATTCTAGCGCCTGAGGCAGAGGCCATGGAGCCATCCTCAGCGCCTGGGCCAACTTTGCTCCAATGGAGCCTTGGCTGCGGGAGGGGAAGAGAGAGACAGAGAGGAAGGAGAGAGGGAGGGGTGGAGAAGCAGATGGGCGCTTCTCCTGTGTGCCCTGGCTGGGAATCGAACCCGGGACTCCTGCACGCCAGGCCGACGCTCTACCGCTGAGCCAACCGGCCAGAACCTGGTTTTGGTTTTGTGGCTGTATAAAAACATATTATGATTCTGATGTTTGATATTGCATTAAGCTCTTACAGAAATTCTGTGAAATAGGCACATTAAACATCTGTTCATATTTGTTTTATAAATGAGGAAACTCAGAAACTAGAATTCTTGTTCAAGACTTTTATAGATTATATGAGGTTGTGGTAGAATTTAATATTAGGACATATTATCTATGAATCTAGCTTTTTTCCTCTAATTCCTCACTGGTAATTTCAACTATTTTATTTCCAAGATATATTTTCTAAGTGACTTTTTCTTACTATTTTTGTTGCTATTCTTATGTCTCACAAATTGGCTCAATGTGGTCATTATCCTGCTGACATGTTGGATTATACTGAAGCAATCTCAAGTCAAACAATGTTTAGAAGTGAAAAAGAAACAATCATTTAACATTGTACTAACATTTATTTCTGCCTTCACTAGGCTGAAAAATCAGCAAGAGCTAATGAACAGTTCATAGGAGAAAGCTTTTCAAAAAAATCAATCCAACCTCTAATGTTACCTCCTGAAAAATGGAAGTAAGTTAAATAAGTGGTCTTATTGTTCAACAACCAGCACAGCCAAAGGGATCTGCTGAATTAATGAAGGTCTCCAGACATTTTGCTCAAAGAAAATAGGATCAAGGTTATAATAATCACATTTTTCTAGTGACACTTTTCCAATTAGAGTGTATCCTGTCTCCCTCTGGCTCTTCTGGTAAGTTTAATTAAAACAGCTCCAATCTATTATGAAGCTTTAAATACTGTAATATGCCCCAACTCTTAATTCAGCCTTGATATTCAGTTTATGAATAGATAATGGAAAAAAATTATGACTATTTTCAAATGACTATTAAATTTTTTTTGTAAGAATAGCTTATTGTTTAACTGACTTGTTAGTGTGTCTTTAGCTTTGAGACGAGTAGTACTCTCTTTCCTGTTTGTCATCAATGCCTATAGAGTTTGCTAAAAATGCAAATTCTTGGCCTTAACTTCTAGAGTGTTTAACTCAGAAATGAAGGAAGAAATATCAGAAAACGAGGTCCAAAGAAGTGATAAAGAGATCCAGGAAGAAATGTGAAATCCTTTAGAGACTCAAAGAATTTTAAAATGCATTTTATTTGGATTTTAGGAATCACTGATTTACTTTTTGCAGGAACTGATTCATTAGAATACATTGGAATGGAATAAAGACTACAGAGTTAAAAGGAGTGATTGGGAAGTGAAAGATTGACAGAATATTTGCATTCTCAGTGATTTGGTAGGACAGTGAAAGAGAACTATGGAGTACTACTAAAGACTTTTTTTTTTTTTTTGAGAATGGAGGACTTGGCATGCTTTATAGACAGAAGAGGAAGAATCTATTAAATGTGAAAACATGAAAAAAAATCTGAATGCTGAAGGGTAATCCCTGAAATATAGGCACTGAGATCAGTTATGAAATTTATCTTTGCCCTGGCTGGATGGATAGCTCGGTTGGTTAGAGCCCCACCCTTAACGGGAAGATGGCAGGTTCAGTCCTGTCAGGACACATACAGGAACATATCAATGTTTCTATCTGTCGGTCTCTCCCTTCCTCTCTCTAAACCAAACAAATAAATAAATAAACTTTAAAAATAACATCTTCGAAAAGGTGATGGTATCTTTCACTTGAGACAGAAGGGATATTAAATACGAATAAAGATGATTAAATTTGTAGTTAGAGAAAGTTTGAAAGTCACACCAGAGGAACACTTGTTTCTTGGTAAAGTAAAAGTTGATCTTAGATGCAAAGAATGAAGGGGTATTGGGTTTCTGAGGACCATGCTGAAGATTCGCAGAAGCAGAGTAAGGGAAAGTGAAAGGAGTCTTGTATAGGTAAGTGAAAAGACTGATAAAAAACCCCTAGGGCCTTCCTAACATTGGGAAAAACCAGAAGATATGAAATAGCCTCATGTTCTAATAGTGAGTGAGGTGCTAAGCTACATATGAATTTGAAAGATTTGTCTAAAAATTGTGTGTGTATGTGCATGTGTGTCCTAACCATTAATCCACAATCTATCTTGAGGGTAAGTTTATTCAGGTTGAAGAGAAAAACAAAAAATTATTTTGAAAAAGTATGAACTATTGTGCTATTTCTGTTTCACAGAGAAAAATGTGCATACTCTCTGTTTAATCTTTTTTTTTTTTTTTTTTTGCCATGCACACTCTTTTTTTTTTTTTCTTTTTTCTTTTTTTTAATAAATTTTTATTAATGGTAATGGGATGACATTAATAAATCAGGGTACATATATTCAAAGAAAACATGTCTAGGTTATTTTGTCATCAAATTATGTTGCAAACCCCTCGCCCAAAGTCAGATTGTCCTCCGTCACCCTCTATCTAGTTCTCTGTGCCCCTCCCCCTCCCCCTAACTCTCTTCCTCCCTCCCTCCCATGTCTTCCCTCCCCCCCCCCCCACCCTTGGTAACCACCACACTCTTGTCCATGTCTCTTAGTCTCATTTTTATGTTCCACCAATGTATGGAATCATGTAGTTCTTGTTTTTTTCTGATTTGCTTATTTCACTCCTTATAATATTATCAAGATCCCACCATTTTGCTGTAAATGATCTGATGTCATTATTTCTTTTTTTTTTTTTTTTTTTTTTTATTATTATAATTTTATTTTTTTAATGGGGTGACATCAATAAATCAGGATACATATATTCAAAGATAACAAGTCCAGGTTATCTTGTCGTTCAATTATGTTGCATACCCACCACCCAAAGTCAGATTGTCCTCTGTCACCTTCTATCTTGTTTTCTTTGTGCCCCTCCCCACCCCCTATCCCTCTCCCATTCCCCCCTCCCCCCGTAACCACCACACTCTTGTCAATGTCTCTTAGTTTCAGTATTATGTCCCACCTACGTATGGAATAATACAGTTCCTGGTTTTTTCTGATTTACTTATTTCGCTTCGTATCATGTTATCAAGATCCCACCATTTTGCTGTAAATGTTCCGATGTCATCATTTCTTATGGCTGAGTAGTATTCCATAGTGTATATGTGCCACATCTTCTTTATCCAGTCATCTATTGATGGGCTTTTTGGTTGTTTCCATGTCCTGGCCACTGTGAACAATGCTGCAATAAACATGGGGCTGCATGTGTCTTTACGTATCAATGTTTCTGAGTTTTGGGGATATATACCCAGTAGAGGGATTGCTGGGTCATAAGGTAGTTCTATTTGCAGTTTTTTGAGGAACCACCATACTTTCTTCCATAATGGTTGTACTACTTTACATTCCCACCAACAGTGTATGAGGGTTCCTTTTTCTCCACAGCCTCTCCAACATTTGCTATTACCCGACTTGCTAATAACAGCTAATCGAACAGGTGTGAGGTGGTATCTCATTGCCGTTTTGATTTGCATTTCTCTAATAGCTAAAGAAGATGAGCATCTTTTCATATATCTGTTGGCCATTTGTATTTCTTCCTGGGAGAAGTGTCTATTCATATCCTCTTCCCATTTTTTTATTGGATTGTTTGTTTGTTTGTTGTTGAGTTTTATGAGTTCTTTGTATATTTTGGATATTAGGCCCTTATCTGAGCTGTTGTTTGAAAATATCATTTCCCATTTAGTTGGCTTTCTGTTTATTTTGCTATCAGTTTCTCTTGCTGAGCAAAAACTTCTTAGTCTGATGTAGTCCCATTCATTAATTTTTGCCTTCACTTCTCTTGCCATTGGAGTCAAATTCATAAAATGCTCTTTAAAACCCAGGTCCATGAGTTGAGTACCTATGTCTTCTTCTATGTACTTAATTGTTTCAGGTCTTATGTTTAGATCTTTGATCCATTTTGAGTTAATTTTTGTACAGGGAGAGAGACTGTAGTCCAGTTTCATTCTTTTGCATGTGGCTTTCCAGTTTTCCCAGCACCATTTATTGAAGAGGCTTTCTTTTCTCCATTGTGTGTTGTTGGCCCCTTTATCAAAGATTATTTGACCATATATATGTGGTTTTATTTCTGGGCTTTCTATTCTGTTCCATTGGTCTGAGTGTCTATTTTTTTGCCAATACCATGCTGTTTTGATTATCGTGGCCCTATAATATAGTTTAAAGTCAGGTATTGTAATGCCCCCAGCTTCATTCTTTTTCCTTAGGATTGTTTTGGCTATTCGGGGTTTTTTATAGTTCCATATAAATCTGATGATTTTTTGTTCCATTTCTTTAAAAAATCTCATAGGGATTTTGATGGGAATTGCATTAAATTTGTATATTGCTTTGGGTAATATGGCCATCTTGATTATATTTATTCTTCCTATCCAAGAACAAGGAATATTTTTCCATCTCATTGTATCTTTTTCGATTTCCCTTAACAATGCTTTGTAATTTTCATTATATAGGTCCTTTACATTCTTTGTTATGTTTATTCCTAGGTATTTTATTTTTTTTGTTGCAATCGTGAAGGGGATTATTTTTTTGAGTTCGTTTTCTAATATTTCATTGTTGGCATATAGAAAGGCTATGGACTTTTGTATGTTAATTTTGTATCCTGCGACCTTACTGTATTGGTTTATTGTTTCTAATAATCTTTTTGTGGAGTCCTTCGGGTTTTCGATGTATAGGATCATATCATCAGCAAAAAGTGATAGCTTTACTTCTTCTTTTCCGATATGGATGCCTTTTATTTCTTTGTCTTGTCTGATTGCTCTGGCCAGAACTTCTAGCAACACGTTGAATAAGAGTGGAGAGAGTGGACAACCCTGTCTTGTTCCTGATTTAAGATAGAAAGTCCTCAGTTTTATGCCGTTTAATATGATGTTGGCTGATGGTTTATCATATATGGCCTTTATCATGTTGAGATATTTTCCTTCTATACCCATTTTGTTGAGAGTCTTAAACATAAAATTGTGTTGTATTTTATCAAAAGCCTTTTCTGCATCTATTGATAAGATCATGTGGTTTTTGTTCTTTGTTTTGTTGATATGGTGTATTACGTTAACCGTTTTACATATGTTGAACCATCCTTGAGATTCTGGGATGAATCCCACTTGATCATGATGTATTATTTTTTTAATATGTTGTTGTATTCAGTTTGCCAGTATTTTGTTTAGTATTTTAGCATCTGTATTCATTAGAGATATTGGTCTGTAGTTTTCTTTCTTTGTGCCATCCTTGCCAGGTTTTGGTATGAGGGTTATGTTGGCCTCATAAAATGTGTTTGGAAGTATTGCTTCTTCTTCAATTTTTTGGAAGACTTTGAGTAGAATAGGAACCAAGTCTTCTTTGAATGTTTGATAGAATTCACTAGTATAACCGTCTGGGCCTGGACTTTTATTTTTGGGGAGATTTTTAATAGTTTTTTCTATTTCCTCCCTGCTGATTGGTCTGTTTAGGCTTTCTGCTTCTTCATGACTCAGTCTAGGAAGGTTGTATTGTTCTAGGAATTTATCCATTTCTTCTAGATTGTTGTATTTGGTGGCATATAATTTTTCATAGTATTCTACAATAATTCTTTGTATTTCTATGATGTCTGTGGTAATCTCTCCTCTTTCATTTTGGATTTTATTTATTTGAGTCCTGTGTCTTTTTTCCTTGGTGAGTCTTGTCAAGGGTTTGTCAATTTTGTTGATCTTTTCAAAGAACCAGCTCCTTGTTTTATTGATTTTTTCTATAGTTTTTCTGTTCTCTATTTCATTTATTTCTGCTCTGATTTTTATTATCTCCTTTCTTCGGCTGGTTTTGGGTTGTCTTTGTTCTTCTTTTTCTAGTTCCTTAAGGTGTGAAGTTAAGTGGTTTACTTCGGCTCTCTCTTGTTTGTTCATATAGGCCTGAAGTGATATGAACTTTCCTCTTATTACTGCTTTTGCTGCGTCCCAGAGATTCTGATATGTCGTATTTTCATTTTCATTTGTCTGTATATATCTTTTGATCTCTGCGCTTATTTCTTCTTTGACCCATTCATTTTTTAGAAGTATGTTGTTTAGTTTCCACATTTTTGTGGGTTTTTCCCCCTCTTTTTTGCAGTTGAATTCTAGTTTCAAGGCTTTATGATCAGAAAATATGCTTGGTACAATTTCAATTTTTCTAAATTTGCTGATATTGTCTTTGTGGCCCAACATATGGTCAATTCTTGAGAATGTTCCATGTACACTAGAGAAAAATGTATACTCTGTCGCTTTGGGATGAAGTGTCCTGTAGATGCCTATCATATCCAGGTGTTCTAGTATTTCGTTTAAGGCCACTATATCTTTATTGATTCTCTGTTTGGATGACCGATCTAGAGCTGTCAGCGGTGTATTGAGGTCTCCAAGTATGATTTTATTTTTGTTAGTTTTTGTTTTAAGGTCAATAAGTAGCTGTCTTATATATTTTGGTGCTCCTTGGTTTGGTGCATATATATTAAGGATTGTTATGTCTTCTTGATTCAACTTCCCCTTAATCATTATGAAATGACCATTTTTGTCTCTGAGTACTTTTTCTGTCTTGTAGTCAGCATTATTAGATATGAGTATTGCTACACCTGCTTTTTTTTGGGTGTTGTTTGCTTGGAATATTGTTTTCTAGCCTTTCACTTTGAATTTGTTTTTATCCTTGTTGCTTAGATGTGTTTCTTGTAGGCAGCATATAGTTGGATTTTCTTTTTTAATCCATTCTGCTACTCTGTGTCTTTTTATTGGTAAGTTTAATCTATTTACATTTAGTGTAATTATTGACACTTGTGTGTTCCCTACTGCCATTTTATAAATTGCTTTCTGTTAGTTTTGTATCTAGTTTGATTCTTCTCTTTTGTTTTTCTATCATTTGTTTTTGTTTGTTTGTGTTCCATACTTCTTTCCTCTGTTGCTCCCTTTTTTAAGTCAAGTGTTTTTGTGGTGGTTTTTTTAAGGGTGGTTACCATTAAGTAATGAAAAGGGTACCTACCATATTCATTGTAGTACCCTATCTTATAAGTATTTCTGCACTTCATCATCCTTTGCTACTGTTAATCTCCATCCTCTCCCCCCTTTTTTTCCTTTGTTGTCACAGTTTAAGTTTGGTTTTATTGTGTTCTTGGTGGAGCTGTTACTTGTGGTGTTGTTTTCTTTTGTTCTTTGAATCTGGTTGGAAAACCCCCCTTAGTATTTCCTGGAGTGGGGGCTTTCTGTTGATAAATTCTCTCATCTTTTCTGTATTTGTGAATGTTTTTATATCTCCTTCATACTTGAAGGATAGCTTTGATGGGTATAGTATTCTTGGCTGAAAGTTCCTCTCTTTCAGGGCTTTAAATATTGGGGTCCACTCTCTTCTAGCTTGTAGAGTTTCTGCTGAGAAATCTGATGATAATCTAATAGGCCTTCCTTTATATGTTGTACTCTTCTTTTCCCTGGCTGCCTTGAGAATTTTTTCTTTGTCATTGGTTTGTGTCATCTTTATTATGATGTGCCTTGGAGTGGGTTTGTTGGGGTTAAGAAAACTTGGTGTTCTGTTTGCTTCTTGAATTTGAGGCTTTAGTTCCTTCCACAGGCTTGGGAAGTTCTCGTCTATTATTTGTTTGAGTATATTCTCCATTCCATTTTCTTTCTCTTCTCCCTCTGATATACCTATTATTCTTATGTTATTCTTTCTGATGGAGTCAGACAATTCCTGTAGGGCTTTCTCATTTTTTATTATTTTTGAGTCTCTTTCTTCTTCTCTCTGTTGTGCCTCAAGTTGTTTGTCTTCTATTTCACTAATCCTATCTTCAATCTGGGCTGTTCTGTTAGCTAAGCTTGTTACCTCGTTTTTCAGCTCGTGAATTGAGTTTTTCATTTCTGTTTGATTTGTTTTTATAGTTTCAATTTCCTTGGTAATATATTCTTTGTGTTCATTGAATTGTTTTCTGATCTCCCTATATTGCCTTTCTGTGTTTTCTTGTATATCTCTGAGTATTTTTAAGATTTCTATTTTAAATTCTCTGTCATTTAGCTCCAAGGCTTCCAATATGTTAAGTCTTTTCTCCATAGATTTTTCCACATCTATTTGTGTTACCTCTCTTTCTTTTGTATCCATAATATTTGATTTCCTCTTTCTTATCGGCATCTGAGGGTGGTCTTATTGATAGCACACAGGCGCACTCCCTCGTGGCTTGAATGAGCGTTGCTGCTGCGGTAGCTTCCTCCACACCCTCGTCTCTCAGATTCAAGTGATAACAGTCCTTTTGCTTTCAGTTTGTGTGGAACTCTGGAATGCTCCGAGGATAAATTTTTCTGTTTCTAGTTGATAAATTTGTTGTGATTTAGGGGAGAGCTGTCGGACGCGCTTCTCACGGCGCCATTTCCGTGACGTCACTCATCTCTCTGTTTAATCTTAATAGAAATGTTTTGAGAAGATTACTCAGATTACTTATAATTTATTTCCTTTTTAGTCTGAGTGCTAAAAGGACTAGGTAATCCACTGTTTGTTTTGCCAAACTGAGATTACTTTTATTTATTTGGATTTGATACATGCTTCTGGATGCTAAAAAGAAAGTGCTGAGGCTGGAGATGCCTGTGCAATGGAAGGTGACTCCACTGGGCACAAGCTACACGCAGAGCAAAGCAGAGGGAGCCTTACTGAATGGAGCTGGCTTGGGACTTTATCCAAGGGCGCTCTGCCCGCGGCAAAGCCAGCGCCGCGGAGGGCGGGTAGACGCACTGAGATCAGATGGGAACTGAGGTGCAGGGCATCAATGGCAGCCGGGAGTGTGGCTTTGTCAGGAGATGTTCTGGGTATTTCCCAACAATGCAGGACAGCACCCCAAGAGAGGAATAAGTCAGTCTGAACATCCACGAGTCTCAGAGCATACCAACACACAATTACAGCCAAAATAGGGCTGTGCACTGCCAGCTTTCTCATAGTGCCACTGCTGAGATCTGCACTGTGGACTGGGAAGAACTATCAAGATGCGACCAGGAGGCAAGGCTCAGAGCGTGAGTTTACCACACTCCTCATCAGAAACTCCTGAAGTTCCTCAGCCTGGAGCAGTACTAAGCTAATATTGGAAGTACAAATGAATTTTAAATTAAGCTTAGACTTTTTATTTTAATCAAAATTAGATATTTTCATTAATTAACAGATTTTTTTTAGGTATAAACAGTGTTGTATGGAAAAGTTGTATACACAGTGTTGCATGGAAAAGTTCTAGAACGTGTAAGGCTTAAAACTGTGTTTCAATATGAGTAATGGATAAGCCAACTAAAGGGTGATTTGAATAGATTACAGGTTTATTTTCTCTCATGTAACAAGAAATGTGGAGGTAGGTACCTCAAGAGATTTCCAGAATGCCCATTCTATTACTTCTCTGTCTATCTCACTAGGTAAGCGCTGACTACAAGGGTGATAAGAAATAATAGTTTTTGCCTCTCTGTACAAAATTGTTGTACTCTGACTTAAATGTTTGTTCAAAAAGCTGGTGTTTATGTCAAGACCTTTTCAAGATTTAGGTGAGTTTTAGTGAAGAAAGCCTAGAGAAAATTCATTTTAAGAAGCAGAGAAAAGAAAGGAAAACATTGCTTTCATTTGGTTTTATAACATAGGGCCCCACTCCCTTAATATGATTATATGCATAATCAAGTCAGCTTTCTCCAACAAGGCTTTAACAGTAGAAGAATGAAAAGATTGTTGAATCCATCTTAGATCGAGGATTGGCAGAGCAAATTTTGTAAACATCAAGGACACTTAAGAATTAGTCAATGAGAGTTGAAATATTTGAAATCATTAACTATGATAGGTAGGATCTGGTAATGGCCAAGAATTAGGAGTACAAGAAAGTTGACCATTTCAGGTGGATAAAGTATAGGTTTATAGGGAACAGTGGAGAAATAAGCAATTGTAGTACATGATATAAATTTAGGGAATTAAAAGTTCCGGGTGGTAGTAAGGTGTAGGCCTGAGTGAATGAGCAGGACATTTCTTCTTCTTTTTTTTTTTTTTTTTTTCAGAGAGTCAGAGAGAGGGATAGACAGGGACAGACAGGAACGGAGAGATGAGAAGCATCAATCATTAGTTTTTCGTTGCACATCGCGACACCTTAGTTGTTCATTGATTGCTTTCTCATATGTACCTTGACCACGGGCCTTCAGCAGACCGAGTAACCCCTTGCTCAAGCCAGTGACCTTGGGTCCAAGCTGGTGAGCTTTTGCTCAAACCAGATGAGCTCCCACTCAAGCTGGTGACCTCGGGGTCTCGAACCTGGGTCCTCGGCATCCCAGTCCAACGCTCTATCCACTGCACCACCGCCTGGTCAGGCTGAGCAGGACATTTAAATGAAGAAGAGTGAAAGATTTTGAAGTTTTAATGATAAGGAGGAAATTGATAATTAGCATTTATTGAATGTCTATAGTGATCCAAACACTTTTTGCTAGGTTCTTTTCCTATATTTTTAACACAATTTCTATTCTGCAAAATAATTTACTTGCATTTTAAAGATGAGAAAAATTAAGGCTCAAGTAATTAAAAATTTGTCCAATTTTATAAGCTAGCAAGTAATTTAAATCCACTTATGTATAATACAAAGTTCTTGGTGTTTCTTGTGCAGCTTTTATTAGTTTTAAAACTTAACACAATAACTCATTTCATCTTCACAGTACCTCAACTGAAACTCAGATTTAATTTCTTGACCAAGTCCTATACAGAGTGAGAAATCTGGGATTTTCAGGTTATCTATTATAGTTTTGAGCTATATGCATCATATTTCTCACTTCTATGATGTCTCACTAATCTTAGCCAAAATATATTTTGTTGTTTGTTTAGTACAATCAGATCTCTCTGTACAGGTGACATATAACTATTATAACTAAATAAGCAACATTAAGTATGCCTTTAATTGGCCCCATAGTACTAGTTGATTTAAGTTATATGAAGTTGCATTGTCATTTGTTTTGTTTGTCTTGTAGCATCTACCACCTGCTTAGAGCATAGCGCAGCACTAAGTAAAAAAGACATACATAGCCTGCAGACTGTCTTCCAGTTGATGGTTTCATAATAGAATTCCTCTTCATTTTTGAAATCCAAGTTTCACAAAATATGCAGATTTCTCAATAAGATATTTTTGTTTCTTGGTTTGTTTTTTTGCTGATGCTTACAAGGCAACTATTTACATATACAACCTCCAAATTCAGTATTTTTTAACAAAGTAATATCTGTCTGGGAAGAGTCTTGATTTACATTCCAAATACAGCTAGTAGAACATCAGAATGACATGTAGATAGATGCTTTGAAGAACAGGCTAGATGCCAGCCAAGGAGATGTCCATGTTTCTGCTGGCACTGAGAGGGCCAGGTCAGTCTACAAACACCTGTGCCTTAACAGCTCTACTCAGCGTTTCAGTAAGAAGTGATACATGTAGCACTTTATACTCTATTAGGAGAGTTTCTTAAATTTATCAACATACCTTTATATGAGTATATATTTTACTGTTTTACTTAGAATTTAAAAAGTTGGTTGAGGGTGTTGATTGAGATAAATACATTATGTTTTTTTCATTTGATCGGCTATCAGAATTTTTACTCACAACATCTTATTTTGTTTTAAATGTTCTTTTCTTGTTTAAATGGGAGAGATGTCTGCATTTTTTATATCATTTGGTGACATGTTAAATGGAAATCTCTATACATATCACACCACACCGCATTTCCTCTCTCAGGTTACACACTTTAGTAGCATCTCCGTAAACTTTTAAATCTCTCATTATAATGATAGGAATCTGGACCCAAACTGAGGAGAAGGTAGAACACTTAAGTGCTGTCTAGAATCTCTTAAATTACTAAGATGGACACGACAGATCCATATACCTGTAACTATGCTACAACTCTCTACCACATCCAGTGTTTTAATTTTTATAACATTCTGTTTTGATTCATATATTATTTAAATGTTCATAGTAAAGTGTTTTTAAAAAGCACCTTCTGTTGTAAATTGCTAAGTGCTAGAGAGATCTTTGTCCCTCCCCCACAAGTAGTGTTTACACTAAAAAAGCTGTATGAACAAAGACATGTTGGGGAAAACCTGTAAGCCAAACATATCTTGAAGATGGAGAGCACAATTAATGCTAAAGTGCACCTAATTTTTTAATGGAAGATATTCAGACAAGGAAAGATTCTATGCAACAATTACAGACACTCTCTAATAAAAGAAATCTTTTTGGGAATGTGATTCTCATAGTCTTGAGTTGACTTGATTCTATAAGATCAGAAAGTAATATTTTATTTATTTATCTATCTATCTATTTATTTATTTATTTAACAGAGACAGAGAGAGTCAGAGAGATAGGGACATACAGGAAGAGAGAGAGATGAGAATCAATTCTTCATTGTGGCACCTTAGTTGTTCAGTGATTAATTTGTCATTTGTGCCTTGACCAGGGCACTTACAGCAGAGTGAGTGACCCCTTGCTCAAGCCATCGACCTTGGGCTCAAGCCAGCAACCTTGGGCTTCAAACCAGCGACCTTTGGGCTCAAGCCAGTGACCATGTATCATGTCTATGATCCCACACTCAAGCCAGTGACCCCCACGCTCAAGCTGGTGAGCCCCTACTCAAGCCGGTTGAGTCTGCACTCAAGCTGGAGACCTAGGGGTTTTGAACCTGGGTCCTTTGTGTCCCAGTCTGATGCTCTATCCACTGTGCTACCACCTGCTCAGGCCAGAAGGTAATATTTAAAATATCAACAAGAGCATTACTGTATTGGCAGTTTGACAAAGATAATGTATGCTCTGATAACCTAGCACTAGCAAAAATTAGGGTAAAAGAGAGTGTTGGGGTTTTTTATTGCATTGAGTAAAATGAGAATTAGGTGAAGTGACTTACGAAATGAAAATATGAGGCCTTTCTTAAAAAGTGATTAAGAATTTCAAGATGGCCACAGCAGAGCACTAAACCAACTGCGTGGTCCACCTGAGTGAAGGGCCCTATCTAACTGCAAAAGTTACACACCCATAAGGCTGGCCCACCCATGCACACAATTGATGAGTGGTAGATCTGGATTTGGACATGGGATTTTTAACTATTCATACAGTGCTTTCTCTATGATGGTAGTGCTTTCTCTATGATGGTAGTCATCAAACTTTATCAGTGACTTGAGAGTCTATGAAACCTAGGATGGTTGTTAAAAATATAATACCAGATGAGGCAAACAAATCCATAATTCACTCTACTTCCATTTTACAAAATTGCAACCTTGTCTCAACAGAACTGTGGACATGCCCTGATAAGAATGTGCTAGTAAATGGTGTTTGGTATAAATAAATATAGAGGAACAGTGCTAATACAAGGCTAGCCTCTTGGATCCACTCAGTGCAATCTAGCTAGAACTCCACAGCGACCGTGAAAGTGGAAATGGTCTGATCAGTAGTGTTTGCTGATGGGAAGCACTATGGAAGCTTTATACAGCTGAACTTCAGGTAGTGTTCTGATTCCTAAATGTTCTTAACTTTATTTTTAATGCATTGATGTTTTGTTTTTGCTTTTGCTTATTAACCCCTCATTGTCCTTCCACAGAATTGCAAACATCTAACTCTTCTGTGCATTCACTGTCTAACTTTTACTATGCATCATGAAGACAGAAGCCCTATATGAGATACTCAACACCACAGCTTTTCTTTTTTTTAATACATAGAAGTTATTTAGACTCTATTGATATATTTTTAGAGCTTATAAAATCAAGAATTGCATTAATAAAAATGAGCTCTCTGTGCTTTCCTTAAGATTCCCTGACACAGTTTGCCATTAGAATGATGGAATGCCCTGTTAATTTAATTAAAATATCATAGAATCATAAATCTTGAAGGAATTTTGGGAATTCATTTTTCTGACCTCTCAAGCAGGTAAATGTCTAAACCACAAAGCTTAGGGAATTACCTGTTGTTGAAATATATTCAATAATTAAGCTTCCACAACTGTACTACTCAATTATTATTATTTAGCTTGGTGTTCAAGAAATTATTTCTAATGTACATGTCCTTGTCTAATTTAAATGCATTTTATTTTCTGTTCTCCATGTAAATTAAAATTTGACTAGCATCCTCCTTATGAGAATATCTCATTTTGTTTGTGCGTGTGGAGGGGGGAGAGGGTGTTGGGGGTGGTGATAGGAACCATCATAAACTCATAGATCAGTGTTCTTGACAAATAATGATTCTCAGCGGCCGAGCGGTCATTCCTTCCAGACATTATGTTAAGTGCTTTACATGTATAATCAAATTTAATCTTCAGAACAACCTTAGGAGGTAGGTGTGTTATTGTGTCTGAAGATCAGAGTTATACTGAGATATAATTGACCTATAGCAGTATGTACATATAAGGTATGCAGCATAATGATTTGACTTACATGTATCATGAAATGATTACCACAATAAGTTTAGTTAATATCTGCATCTCATAGATACAAACAACAATACACATCTTTAGTATACAGGAAAACATTTGATTATTTTAATAGAATTAAGTTATATATGGTAAGTGGAATGGTTGAGTCAAAAGCAGATGGGCATTATTTATATTTTCTTTTAATGGAACAGTCTTTAATCTTTCTATGACATCCTTCTCTCTATTTTCTTTATTTGTTTTTAAATAACAAGGATTCTGAAAACTTATGTGGGAATGACCAGGTTGTATTTGGCCCAGTATAATAATTTAAATATGGTTCTGTAAGCAGGACTTAATTTTAAATAATAGGTATGTTTTTAATTATTATAATTATGTCAAAATTGTTCTCTACAGATTAGTGCCTTTGTTTTTGGCAACATAATCAGTTCAAAATTAACAGACTGGCTAGGACAAACATCTGTTTTCTAGATTTATTTGTTTAAAAGAATATTCAGCCTAAGAGCTCTGGTTACTGAGTACGTGTACCTGCTCATGTGCACTGACTTGCATGTTTACCCCAGCCTTGGGCAGCATGGCCGCATGCCGCACTGTGGGCAGGGATCCTGCTGTCGGCAGACCTTGTGTTCTGGGGCAGATGACACCAGAAAAGCCCAGTTAAGAGCAAACACCAACGTGTGTCTTGACAGCTGAGGAATTATTTCCAAAAGACTGTCTATTCTTTCTCTGATTAATTTATCTATTTAGTCCCAGGACTCATTACTCCCCAATTACAGCTACTCCTATAAATGTCATTCTTTTGTTGCCTGACAAACCAATCACCTCTGATTGTTTACACTGTCTTTTCTTAGAAATTCTAGGTCAGCCAACTTAAAAGTTCAATAATAAATAATAATAATGACTCATTTTCTACAAGAAGGTTTACAGAGAATTTACTGCCCTACACATTACTGCCTATGCCGTTATTTTCTCCAGCACAACAACATAATGAGACCTTTAAAATGGAAAAGAAATAAATCATCTAGTATGATATTTATGTACTTAGAACATTTCTTTAAAATGTAGATGTTCAGTAGCCAGTTTTGCCAGCAGTTCTCAGAAGCAAGTTCAACTCTTGAAGAAGTGTTCATTTTCATGAAATAACTTGGCATACATACATTGATTTTTCCCTCTCAGATGGGCATTTTTAAAATAACAAAATCGGCCCTGGCCGGTTGGCTCAGTGGTAGAGCGTCAGCCTGGCGTGCAGAAGTCCCGGGTTCGATTCTCGGCCAGGGCACACAGGAGAAGCGCCCATCTGCTTCTCCACCCCTCCCCCTCTCCTTCCTCTCTGTCTCTCTCTTCCCCTCCCGCAGCCAAGGCTCCATTGGAGCAAAGATGGCCCAGGCGCTGGGGATGGCTCCGTGGCCTCTGCCTCAGGCGCTAGAATGGCTCTGGTAGTGACAGAGCGACCCCCCCCCCCATGGGCAGAGCATCGCCCCCTGGTGGGCTTGCCGGGTGGGGCGCGTGCGGGTGTCTGTCTGTCTCCCCGTTTCCAGCTTCAGAAAAGTACAAAAATAAAATAAAATAAAATAACAAGATCAAAGTATATTGTAAAATTACGTAGTTTCTGAGACCTTTCTTAGTCACTATATTTTGACTTACAAATTCTAACCATTAAAATGAAAATAATCTTCACAATTTCTCATAAAGAATGATGGTATATTAAGGATTAAACATTAAAATGTTTAAAAAATAACAAATACCTTATGCAACATAGGAGAAAAGTAACAACAATAATTAATTAAGTGCTTATAATATGTACTAAGCACCTGATATTAATATTATCTCTATTTTATAGAGATTTTTTATCTAAGGATTTGAATCCAGATCCATTTAATTCCCCAACTTTACATCAGCAGCATTTGTCCTCACTCTGCCTTGTATTTATTATGTCAGGTACTCTGCTGAGTATTTTATATGTATTATTTCATTTAATAATTTCTTCCCTTTCTCTTCCTCTCCTCCGCCTCCTCTTTTTCTTTCATTTTGACCTCACCCCCAACTTCTTTCTCTTCAGTGTGATAAGGTGAAAAATTATGGATTAGAAAGGTTTAAGTATATCACCCAAGGTCATGTAGTTCTAGAATGGTATTTTTGTTTCAAAATAAGCTGATATATTATCACGTTTTATTTTATGTAAGATATGCTATACAAAAGAAGGGGGAATGATAGCTTACTTCAATTGTAATACAATGTAAAAAGAGAAAGGCTAAAAGAGAAGGAAGGTTGGAGGGACAAAGGAGAGGCTCTTGCCTTTCTATCTTCTAGTGTTACTATTACTGGTAATGCATTAAATATTTATAGGAAAATGTGTGGTTGTCTGGTGATGGAGACAGAGATAATAAAATCTAAATGTTTTTATGAAGCTTAGTGGACTTACTTGAGTTTATATATGAAAACCAACTATTTTGGAGAATTTACACAGTGTGCTGGACCTTCTGTACCACAGTGAATATATTTTGGGAGTGTGTTAAGGAAACTGTCTATATAGCAATACATGCAGATGTGGCATAAAGATCAAAATTAATTAGAATGGTTCTTATTTCTAAACTCTTGAGCTTAAAAGCCATGAAGTTATTCACACAATTACATCCAGTGAGACCAATGACTTTTTTATATTGTCTGTCTCATTTAGATAGTATTTCAAGAAGTAAATTTTACTAACACCTATATTGTTGGTTATCGTCAAAGATGCAGAACTAAGTGAATCACTTGCAGTTAATACTTAAGGTATATTTAAATTAACCAACTTTAATTACAAATAGTGAGACATTCAAGGAATAGTATACAGTTAAAGGACAAGACTGTTGCGCCATTAAAGGAGGCGCGGCTGCATTATGGGAGTGGGAAAGGGAAAATATGGAGGCCAGCTGAGTTTACCTAGTAGAGTACAAAGAACTTTAAAAACTCAGAATTTTCATTCTTTCTAAAATTTGTAAGTATTTAATGTGTCCACTATCATTCATTTGCCTCCAGTAATGGTTTACTGGAGATTTATAATTTTGAACATGATGCTCTCTTTTGGGAATTTGGATGGGGGGGTAGCTCTTTCTATAATTTCAATTGTGCCAAATGTCTGCCAGTCAGCCTGGACAGTCAGTGCTGTTAATGTTACTGCAGTTCCATGATAACATTTCTCTTCACTAAATCGTAGTGTCTGGTCGGTCTCTGACATTTCACACCAATTGCCCTGTCACTGTTGGAAGCTAAATCGGCATATTAAGGAGCAGCAAGTGGCACCTCACGTCTGCCCTGAGGAAAGTTAATGTATTTTAGTTACCGCAAAGATCCTTCGAGGCTCTCCCCGAAGTACTTCGGCCGAGCTCACTGATTCGAAGCTGCGTTTCTCAGCCGCACAGAAGGCACATGGAATAAACACTAGAAGGAGGACAGTTTAAAGACTTAAAGGCAGTTCCTGTCAAGGCAAGCTATACTTTTCCTCTCAGCTGCACACACAGGGGAATTATCCCTATGATCTGCCAGTGTTTTATTGCCACAGAAGGAGGCGTCCGTGACAAAGGGAGCTGGCAGTGTACGTTTTTGTTGTGTTAGTGTGACGATAGTAATTTCCCACTTCTCCATTTAGTGACAGTGCTTAAACTTAAAGGGGAGAATAATGAATGCGTTTTAAGAAGCAGTGAGCTCCAAAAGACTTGGTAGCTTAATAAATGCAGAATCATTTGTATGGTACAGGTTATGTTTAAAAATTGTATAAAATTCAACTAGCGTGAGTTAGTTGTCCGGCGTGCCCTCGATGACATTGGTATGTTCAGTTCTGATTTGCGTTGTGGGGTGACCTGGTCAAGTACTACTGAATCAGATACTTGATTTGTATATTAAATCCTGATCCAGTTGCTTTGGTTTCCTTTTCTAGTCAAATAGAAAATCATCCTTTTGTATTTGATTCTCATTATTTTAGAGAGGGGAAGAAAAACACTTCTGGGCTTGTTTTCTTTTTTCTTTCTTTTTTAATGTTTACTTTATTGATTTTAGAAAGAGAGGAAGGGAGAGAGGGAAAGACAGACAGGAACATATCAATTGATCTGCTCCTGTGTGTGCCCTGACCGGGGATTGAACTGGCAACCTCTGCGCTTTGGGACAGCCTCCAACCACCTGAGCATCTGGCCAGGGCTGGGCATGTTTTCTTCAGGAACTGAATTTTTCTCTTCATTAGATTTTGGGGGTGTTTTAAGGTTGAGGATATTTTATATTAATTTTTTTTTCAGTTTTAATTTGAGAAGAAATAATTAGATTAGTGTTTAGAAATTCAATTAGCAATGAAAGGAAAGAATTGAGTTATCAAAAACATAAACCTGAATAACAACAAGCAGTACTCGGTGAAAGATATCATATGAAGAATGGATCTGCCCCATAAATGATGCAGAAAATGTGTTAAATTTGCTTGAAGTAGTTACTTTAAATGTTTAAGTTAAGTTGTTATAATATAAAAAATTAAAACTACCCTATTTATTATCTTTTTCATTTTGTATTTCTTGATGCTTCTATTTAAAACATAAGTATAGATTTAAAAACATAAGCAATATTGTTATTTGTCAGCTAAAATACATATTTGATTTTTGAGGCTCTCTGATCAGTTTTTCTGTACCTGGAATCTCCATACTATGCAACAAGTATTTAAAAAAAAAAATGCTTCCCACCTGGTGACATTGATTTAGGAATTAATTAAAATTACTGTTTATTCTTTACAAAGTGAAATCTCTGATTAACCATAACTGAATAAAAAAAATGAGAGAACAGGTTACATTTTGATTAATTCTAATATTTGTGGATATTAATTGGTTTTATATAGGATTAGCAATGTGTAAAATACAGTAATGATTGTATTATCTCTGATTCAATATTTAATTTTCTAGAATCTTTAATGTCCTCATCTTCTTCATGTCATCAATAGAGGGTAGCATTTTATTAATTAAACAGGTGAATTTTAAAAAATCTAATTAATCTTGTAGTATCATTTCACCTGACTTTTTGTTTGTTTGTTTGTTTGTTTTGGTGGAGGCATAGCTTTATCTTTCCTTTTATTTGCAACATTTTAATTTTAAAACTTTTAAAAAAGATATTTTATTTATTTATTTATTTATTTATTTTATTATTATTATTTTTTGTATTTTTCTGAAGCTGGAAACGGGGAGAGACAGTCAGACAGACTCCCGCATTCGCCCGACCGGGATCCACCCCGCACGCCCACCAGGGGGCGACGCTCTGCCCCTCCGGGGCGTCGCTCTGTCGTGACCAGAGCCACTGTAGCACCTGGGGCAGAGGCCAAGGAGCCATCCCCAGCGCCCGGGCCATCTTTGCTCCAATGGAGCCTTGGCTGCGGGAGGGGAAGAGAGAGACAGAGAGGAACGAGGAGGGGGGGTGGAGAAGCAGATGGGCGCTTCTTCTGTGTGCCCTGGCCGGGAATCGAACCCGGGACTTCTGCACGCCAGGCCGATGCTCTACCACTGAGCCAACCGGCCAGGGCAAAGATATTTCTTTTAAACAATATATAATTGATTCTTAATATTTGATCTAATATGATAATTTGCCTTTTATTGGCAGAATTCAGTTCATTCATACTTAACTTTATGACTAAAAGAAAATCAATTTTGTTTTTTCATGTCACTGTTTATTGCTTAACAAAGTGCTACCTCTTACTCTTTTTTTAGGGCTTTGTTTTTTTTATTCCTACTCTGATAAAATTGTTTTTTGTTTTTCATTTTTTCATGTGATAATTTGTGTGTTCTGCCTGCCTTCTTTCCTTCCCTCTTTCCTTCCTTCCTTCCTTGTCTCTCTTTCTCTCTTTCTTTCTCTCTCTCTCTCCCTCCCATCTTCCCTCCATCCCTCCCTTCTTTCTCTCTCGCTCTATTTCTCTCTCTCTCGCTCTTTCTCTCCCTTCCTTTCTTCCTTCCTTTCATTTTATTCTAGAGAGAAAAAGAGAGACAGATAGGGACATACAGACAGGAAGGGAGAGAGATGAGAAGCATCAACTTGTTGTGACACATTAGTTTTTCATTGATTGCTTCTTATGTGCCTTGACTGGGGCTCCAGCTGAGCCAGTGACCATGGGGTCATATCTGATGTCCCACTCTTAAGCCGGAGACCTTGAGCTCAAGCTGGTGTGCCTGTGCTCAAGTCAGTGACCTCAGCATTTCGACCCTGGGTCTTCAAGTCCCAGATCAGTGCTATCCACTGTACCACTGCCTGGTCAGGCATTTTTATTTTTAATCCATTCATGACTTTTTTCCTTTCCCCTGTTTTCTTTCTTTCCTTCTTTCCTTCTTTCCTTCTTTCCTTCTTTCCTTCCTTCCTTCCTTCCTTCCTTCCTTCCTTCCTTCCTTCCTTCCTTCCTTCCTTCCTTCCTTCCTTCCTTCCTTCCTTCCTTCCTTCCTTCCTTCCTTCCTTCCTTCCTTCCTTCCTTCCTTCCTTCCTTCCTTCCTTCCTTCCTTCCTTCCTTCCTTCCCACAGCTAAACTTATCCCCAGGTTCCAGGGCAGGAACCCAGAGCCCATGAGCGGTGGAGCTTGCTGTAGCAGCCATCTGGGCCAGCCCCTGCTGAGGGGGGAGCAGGGGCTGAATTTGACGTGGCTGTGGTCCCCTGTTTTCTTAATGACCCAAATAACATGTCCTGGATCTCTGCATGGATGCTCTGTTTATTTCTACATGTCTTATCTTTCTCAGTTCTATTAATACAACTTTAAGAGATTATTTTGTATTAGAATATCCTTGAGAGTATGTCCCTTTTGGTTCAAGAGTATTTTTTTTTTGTATTTTTCTGCAGCTAGAAAGGGGAGAAACAGTCAGACAGACTCCCGCATGCGCCGGACCGGGATCCACCCGGCACGCCCACCAGGGGCGACGCTCTGCCCACCAGGGGGCGATGCTCTGCCCCTCTGGGGCGTCGCTCTGCTGCGACCAGAGCCACTCTAGCGCTTGGGGCAGAGGCCAAGGAGCCATCCCCAGCGCCCGGGCTATCTTTGCTCCAATGGAGCCTTGGCTGCGGGAGGGGAAGAGAGAGACAGAGAGGAAGGGGGGGGAGGTGGAGAAGCAAATGGGCGCTTCTCCTATGTGCCCTGGCCGGGAATCGAACCCGGGTCCCCCGCACGCCAGGCCGACGCTCTACTGCTGAGCCAACCGGCCAGGGCCTCAAGAGTATTTTTTAAGCATTTAATTTTATGTTCCCAGATATCTTCATCCCTTACACTGCAGTCTTGTCTCTCAGTATTGTGTGGGTAGTATCCCACTGTCTTCTGTCCACTAGGCTTCAGATGAGATGTGTAGGGTCACTCTGAATGTTGGCTTTTTTCTCTGAGTTCAACACGTTCACTATTTCTCAAAGCTTGTAAAAGCTTTACTCCTTCTGGGACTTAAATAATTTTATAATTTCATTTGTGTGTGGTGTCTAATAAATAAAATAAATGAACAACAACAAAAAACCCAGTAACAAACTCATAGATACAGAGAACACATTGATGGTTGCAGAGGGAAGGTCAGTGAGGTGGAGGGTGAACAAGGGGAAGGAATTAAGATGTACAAATTGCCAGATATAAAAACAGTCACAATAGGTAAAATATGGCATAAGGAATATAGTTAATTATATTGTAATAACTATGTATGGTGCCAGTTGGGTACTAGAGTTATTAGGGCAATCATTTTGTAAATTTTGTGAACATTTAATCACTTTGTTGTATACCTGAAATTAATATAATAGTATGTCAACTGTAACTGAAAAATAAAATAATTTAAACGAAGTTTCTTAGCAGGATATGCCTAGATGAGAGTCATTTCTCATCCAGCTATCTATGAGTCTGTGAGCTGTTCTGATTTTCAGACTCAGGTCCTCTTTTCCAGCTTCGGGCAATTGCTCTTCGTATGTGTTCTGTTAAGTTTGTATGTTACTTTAGAATATTTTATAATTTGCATGCTAGCTTAGTTGCCTAGATCTCTTCTCCATATCTCTTAACTTTTCCTTTATGATTTTCATTCTTTTAATTTATTTTTTTCAGTTTGAACTTCTTGCATTTGAACTTTCTTGCTGCTAGTTCAGATACACACAATGATTACCCTCGCCTTTAGTTTATCTGCTTAATATTTAATTCATGCAAACTCATGATTTGATTTTTCTTCCTGAACTTATTCTCATTTTTTATTTTTATTTACTGTTCATGAGTTTATCTGTCTATAATATTCTTTTTTACTAAAGTATATTCTGATAATTTTACTTGGTCTTCTCTCTGGACTTAAAATTTTTATCTGCCCTTCCTGGGACAGTAGGCTGGTAATAGAAATACACCTACTGCAAGAATCCTACAGGTATTGAAAGATAAAAGAATTTTGGGGCCTGTGTTGTAACAAAACTTTCAGTCACCCCTCTGTCTGTCTGTACATTCTTTTTTTTTTTTTTTTCTCTTTTTTTTTTTACAGAGGCAAAGATAGACAGGGACAGACAGACAGGAACGGAGAGAGATGAGAAGCATCAATCATCAGTTTCTCGTTGCACGTTGCAACTTCTTAGTTGTTCATTGATTGCTTTCTCACATGTGCCTTGACCGCGGGCCTTCAGCAGACCGAGTAACCCCCTGCTGGAGCCAGCGACCTTGGGTCTAAGCTGGTGAGCTCTTTGCTCAAGCCAGATAAGCCCGCGCTCAAGCTGGCAACCTCGGGGTCTCGAACCTGGGTCCTTTCACATCCCAGTCCGACGCTCTATCCACTGCGCCACCACCTGGTCAGGCTGTCTATACATTCTTAAAGAACAAGGAAAACACCCTATTTACTTAGTTCTGTCTTTTATTTCTCTTCTGATTGGTTCTGTTTTAAAAGAATTTAAAAATAATTTCAAGTGCACAGAAATGTTTTTAGATCAAATAGAAATGCAGTCATAATATAATCACCTATATTTCCCCAAAGTGCTGTATACCTTTCTTCCCCTCCAAATGACATAAAACAAGATACTGAAATGATCTTTTTTGGCTTTTTGAAGGCAAAGAAACTCGTGGAGGACTGCATCCAACTATGGGGTGCAGGTGTGAGCAGTGTAGATACTAGATGCTACCTCTTCTTGCATCTTTCACCTTGCTTTCCTAATACTGGCTTTATACACACGGTTCTGTAAATGTTTGACCTCATTGAGGAAAGACACCCTTTACAAGTTTTTACTTCTTGTGTCTTTTGTGGACTCAATTGTGTCTCTTCTTGAATTCATATGTTGGAGACCTAAACTCTAGCTCCTTAGACTGTGGCTACTTGGAGATAGGGTCTTTAAAATTAAAATGAGGTCATTAGGGTGGGCCCTAATCCATTATGACTGGTATACTTATAAGAAGAGGATATTAAGACAGACAAGCACGGAAGGAAGAGCATAGAAGGACATGAGAGAAGACGGCTATCCACAAGTTAAGGAGAGAGACCTAAGAAGAAATCAACCTTCCTGACAATATGAAATTGAACTTCTAGCATCTAGAATTGTGAGCTAATAAATTTCTATTGTTTAAGCCACCTGGTCTATGGTATTTAGCTATGGCAGCCCTAGAAAATTAATGCAAATCTCAGTAGATCCAGTTCCCTAGAGATTCTGGTAGGTGGTTGATTCAGCAGAGGCAAATAGCTTGACAGACTGATTCAGGAGAAGCAAGGAGAGGAGAGCAGAGGAGAAGGGCCAGTGTGCTTTCAGCATCTCTCCCACTAAGTGCAGCTGCAGTCACTAAATGGCAAAATGGTATTCGTTTCTTATACTTAAGTGCAGCCATGTGAAAAATACTAAGAAAACAAAGTATAAATCTGTATTGCTTTTCATTGTAAGTATATATTTTAGGATATTTTATCTAGTTGCAAATTCTCCAAAATTCTTACCAGGTCATTAATTAGTAGGAAAGCATTGCTTTTAAAGTTACCCTTAGGTAAATATGGGGAAAATCCAAATCTCGACAGTTTTTGTTACTTTTGATATCTGTGACAAAATTTCTCAGAGGAAAATGAAAATTTCTATTCAAATTTATTTGTGAATTTCTTTTAACTACCTCTTTTTCCTCATCGATTATCCAGTACAAACTCTATTACATAAGAAGATACTATGCTTACACATCCCGAGCAGGAGAATAAAGACATTTGTCTTTTTCCCCACAGTGAAATATGAAGTGGATGGTAGATCAGAGGGTGCTGATGTTACCCTCAGTCATGTTCGCTTTGAACCGTTGCATTATCATCATTGAGAGGGAGAAGGTTACTGGAGATATTTCTGTACCATCTCAAAGTGTCATGTGGCTAAGGTGATTGGATATTTTTCGAGTCAGGAGGAAATGTCTGCTGTTTAAAATCAGAAATTAAAATAGGTGATTATTTGTTTCTTATCCAAATATGAACCAAGTAAATTAACTAAGGTTCTAATATTTTTTTTAAAGAAAATGGTGTCATGCAAAGGTTCTAGTAAAACGTTTCTTTCGGGAGCTTTAAGATTGCCAATAGCATACATACCTCACTAAATGTTTCATCTTTTAGGAATTCTTCCTAGGTAGTGGTGATGTTCACTATACATATTTGGTATGCTGACTTCAGAAACAGCTACATATATTGTTTTTGCCAGAAGTCACCTTGTCCTGGAGTGTGAAAGAATTAGCTGAGACACTATTATCTGGCTTTGTCACATTCTTTAATGGCCAGCACTTACAGCTGGTTGGAGGCAGAAAGGCTTTTAATGTTTTAAACACAAGTACAGTTTCCTAATTTGTTTGTAAAAAATTGATGAAGCAAATATAACTTTTTTTTTCAATTTTAAACTAATCTAAGTTGGCAAATATAACAAAAAATAAATAAAATAAAACAAATTAAAGTATTTACCTGTCTATGTTGGCAATCTTTGACCCTTTGAGACCCAGATGTAAAATATACAAACATTAACATTAAAATTGAAAATGTAATGGCTTAAGCATTAACTGTTCAACTGATTCTTTAGAAAGGTTTATATTCTTTCATAGAATCATTAGATATTTATAAAAATAAAAAAGAATGTATACTACTTTGTCTTAAAATTATATTTAAACAATGGGTAGAAATCATTGACATAATACAGATTTATTTTCATTTAGCACTTCTTATTTTAATGTAATATGTCTCTGATTTATGAAATAAACATGTTCAATGTAATAAATATGAGACTGAAAAATATTTTAAATCCTTTTACCCAGAGATAATCATGATTTATATTTTTGGTGTACATCATTCTATTATTTCTATTAAATATTTACTGAAAATGTTAAAAATTCAAATATTTACTTTAAAAATGTATGACAACACATTTTGTGTACATTTACACGCGTGTACCAGACTCTTGCAAAGTACTTGAAAGCATTGTCTCAGTTAATCATACTTTGAGAGAGGATTTATCTGAAACTCAGATAAATATGTTTACAAAAATCACAAGATTAAGTAGTGGTAGAGTCAGGATTATTTGAAACTGTTAAGAACTGATACTTTTGGTCTTAAAAATTAGGTTGTATTATTTCCCTAACATACCAGCACTTCTTGTATATTTTCCCATATTATTGATTATTTTTTTATAACATGGCTCGTATGGTTGGACATACACAATTTACTTAACAATTTTCTTTTGGTAGGCAATTAGGTTTGACATATATTTATCTATCTGTAAATAATTTTGGGAAATATATTCTTGACAGTAGTTATTTCCAAAATCCTGGATTATTCCCTTGAATAAACTGTAAAAATTACACATTATAAAGTGTACACTGAGAATGTACACATTTAAAATCTTTTTACTACGTATCCTGAAAAAATGAGCTTTGAAGTTTGTGCCACCATTTGGATATATCAATTTTTCTATGCTTTATGTACGTTGGGGATTCTAAATTGAAATATTTCTGCCAGCTACATAAAATAAAATATTCTTATCATATGACATAAATCAGCAAAACCCTGAAAATACATAGTTCTAATAATGAGCACAATTATATGAAGATATGGTTTTTCAATAATGTTTATATGCTTATGTAACATTTTTTAAGAAAGAAATTTTAACTATATTTTTCTTGGAAAATATTAAAGTATATAAGTTATCAAAAACTATAATATATATGCAGTTTAATTGAAAGTTATTTAATGGAAACCTTATTAAAATAAGAATTAGGGTTTGAAATATTTGAAAATTAGATATCAGATTTTTTACCGTCTAATAAGTTAGTGGAAGTGCAGTGGAACACTATGAGGCTATTCTTAACAACTTAACAGCTCTCTTCCTTTGTCCATTATGTGTGATTAGAGCAGCAAGTAATATTTTGCAACCCATATAAAACAATTTTGTGTTGAATTCATCAAGTTTATGTGGAAAATTTTTTTATCAACATAATCACATAAAGCCACTTCTTTAAGATAGCAAAACTTTCTTTAGCTATTCACCTCTCTACTCTCACTTTTTATGCAAGTAAAATATAATTGTAGTTTGTAAATTAAATCATAATGATTACATTTGGATATTATTTATCAACACTATCCTTTTTTGTAAAATTTAAATTTGAAAGATGCCATCAACTTTTTTTCTTTTTCTTTTTCTTTTTCTTTTTCTTTTTTTTTTTTTTAGTGAGAGAGAGGAACAAACAGGAAGAGAGAGAGATGAGAAACATCAACTCATAGTTATGGCACTTTAGTTGTTCATTGATTGTTTTTCATATGTTTGACCGGGTGGAGGGCTTCAGCTGAGCCAGTGACGCCTTGCTCAAGCCAGTAACCTTGGGTTTAAGTCAGCAACCATGGGGTCATGTCTGTGATCTTATGCTCAAGCTAGTGACTCTGTGCTCAAGCTGGTGATCCTGTGCACAAGCCAGCCACCTCAGGGTTTTGAACCTGGATCCTCAGTGTCCCAGGTCGGCGCTCTATTAAATCCTTCTTTTTAATCACTAATACCAGATACTGATTTATTATTACTATATTGAAATATTTAAGCTCTTATTTTGGTTTTGAGATGATGTGATTATGATAACAATTTTGATTTTAGGAAGTTTTATATATACCACAATATTTATAATATTTTAGTTTAATTTAATACTGTATTTTTATTTAATGAAGAAGACAAATACATGGGTTAGACATGAATTATCAGTATTCTAAATGCTGTAACTCAGTTACTGTTCATTAAGAAGCCTTTCTTTGGTTGATTAACATTTAATAATGGCATAGTTGAAATATATGGTTGATAGAAATAATCATGGCTAAAAAATGGTCTTTTCTGCATCGTTTTAATAACAAAATATAGCAAAACATTGAGGCTTTTTTTGTATAAAAATGTATAAAACTAGTTATTTGAATTCCTGAGTTTTTTGTTTAGTTTAATGTGGACAACATGATCTGTATGTGAAATCATAGAAGAGCTTTTCAAATTCCATTCTCTAACATACTAAATATTTATTTAGAAAAAGTCTGTATTCCTATCAAGGTCTGTGAGCCCTCATATAATTCTGGTGTGTCTTTTCCTCGCTGACCTCATTTCACTGCTCTTGACCTGACAGGGTCCTTCAGTTTGTGGGCCTTCTTTATCTTTTTTCCCACCAAAGAGTATTTGCACATTCTGTTCCCTTCCCCAGCTTGGTGCTTTATGTTTATTTCTTAGATCTCTGTATGAAGGTCAGTTGACTAAAATAGCCATGTTCAATTATATTGTTTAAATCAGACACTGCACCAATAGCTGTCACTGTGCAGTAGAGACTTTTATATGAATACTCTATTAGACTTCTGAATTAGAGACTTGAGTACACTGACCACAACATGGTAATTTATTACAGGTTTGGTTGGTGTTTTTATTGTCTCCCTAGGCAGTAATGTCCGAAAGGGCCCATTTCAGCTCTTCTTCATCTCTATCATGCCTTGAATAGTGCCTGATGTACAGTAAATATTCAATAAATATTTACTGAATAAGTTATTTAATGATAAAAATATAGTTTTGTTTCCTTAATAGTCTCTCTAATATTTTCTTGTTTCCTATAATCCTGTTTATTTAGGGCTGAAGAAATAAGTTTAAATCATGTTTATTTGCTCTTCAAATAATAATGAAACTGAAAGTTTGAATGAACTAATAGTGAGGCTACTTTAAAATTATATAGGTGTGTTCTCACTTTTAATATTAAATGATTTTTGCTGTTTTATTTTGAGAACACAGTGATTACAAAAATAAAAACAAAAAACACAAGTCAAAAATGAAAAATTTAAAGTTCCCACTTTAACCTAACCCCTTAAATACAGAAGAGTTTGATATAAGTTCAACTTTCATTTTATGTGTAGTATCTCTTTAATGATAACATATCAACATGTCTAAATGATATATGTAGAGATTTTTTTCCCCTACAATTCAGTGGGTCAGACAAAAATGATTTGTCATGTATGAGTTTTCACATGTTAATTGTGCCTATGTTAATTTGGGCATCACTGCAAAAAACATTTGTGGGAACCTTTATTTTAAATAAATTTCATAGTGTAATTGAACTATAAATATGAAATTTAAAATAAAGGAAACAAAGTCATGAGTTCTGTCATCAATTTTAGAGAAAGAAGATACTGTCATTCAGATGTTAATAGTGTAGAAAAGAATGAAAAACCTGGATTGTGTCAAATTCTGAAATATGTAAGCAAGTAAGTGAGAAAGGAAGACAATGATACTTCAGAGGGCTTCATCATGTGACTGTAATATGACCTGTCTTTTAGTGGCAATTAAAATTATAGTCCTTTTATCTAATAGTGTATCAGTAAATTCAGGAATAAGAAGATGGATAGTCTATGGGAATATCTATACTGCCCTCAGAGTTTATAGAAAATATGTATGTGATATAGATCTTTAGAGCCATTACTTACTTCAATAATACTTTAAAATTTCACATTAAATATTAGTAGTCTAATGGATATTCATGGTTCTATACTAGTTATAGATATTTCTTTGTATTGAATTGAGTTTTTTGAATAACATTTTAAAATTTATCCTGCATTTCATAGTTTTCTTTTAATGTATTTAATAAGGAAAGTTTTTTTTTAATTTTATTAAAATCTCAATTGTTCCTTACTTGATTCTAATTAAAACTATGCCTTGGCAGTAAATTCTGCTTCTGACATATTGACATAACAAGAGTACTTGTGGAAAATTATGATTGGCTCTCATTTGGTAATGAGTTTGTTTATGAAAATGAATGAATACATAATTTTTAAGATTGCTTATTACTCTTCTGCTATATAGTAAAATTCTTTATTAGTTGCCTCCAGCGTCTTATATATAATACATTCCTGAGAGATTGTACATGTAGAATGAGCTGAACAGTGCCACTAGACACAGATATTCTGAAGACTACAGCTAGGGTAAAAAGCTTAAAATCTAAGGAATAAAGGTACTTACTATATCCTCAATATCTGTTTTGTTTTGTTTTGTTTTTTAGAGTCCCTTCTTCTATAATTACATTGAAACCTCTCTTCATTTTAATTTCTTTTGAAATTGAAGGTTGATCTTTCTTGAGGTTTGATAGCTTATCAAATTCTGTACATTCTTTCTATTCTACAGATTTTACAATAAGATTAGAAGAAATACACACCTAATTAGATAAAGTTATCTATGGAAAACAAGTTGTAGATTGGCTTCCAACCTCCTCTTCCCTGCAAAAAAATTAAGGAGGGAGTAGTATTTTTATTCAGTAGTAGCTATAAGGAAACATTTATGTCACATAATGATTATCAACACTGTTGTTATAATATTGAATAGTGTAATATATTTAATATGATTTTTTAAAGTGAAAAAACATTGTATTCTAGACCCTGAAAATTACTGCTTACAAAAATTAGGGGATATTTCAAAATGAATATAAGTAATAAAATATCCCCTAATTTTTTTGAGCAGTATATAAAAGGATCTTTGCAGATATATAATATAAGCAAGTCTCCAAATGCATGCACAAATCCTTTTAATGTAAAATGTTACAAAGTTATGTATTGAATACAGAATTTTACCTAGGTATGCAGACGTTGAAGATGCAAAAACTCATGTCCATGCACAATTAATTAGGATGCTTTATATTATGTGCGCCATAAAGAACATATAAGGTATGGTGGTAATCTATAGGAGGAAATGATTAACTCTACCTTGTTGGGGGTGTGATGGGATTAGGGAATGCTACATTCCTGTTACATTGTGAACTAGTACATACTGATGTGACTAGGAGTTTGACAACTTGAAAAAGAGACAGACTTGTAAAAATAAAATGTACAATTAGGTCTCTTAGGTATAAATATCTCTAAATTCATCAAAATCCTCCCTGCTACTCCAAGAAGGTTTCTAATTATGTGTCTTTCTGCTAATAATGTGGCAGCTCAAAATTTCATCTAGTATAACAACTGTGGCTCTCAAGGCTTAAGGCTGCACAATGTTAGTGTGACACACTGAGCAGACTGACTCAAATGTCACAAATGCTCTGAGACGTTAACCCCTACTTAAAAAGGGTCACTTATAGAAACAGCTTTTCTTAATCAATATCTACATGTTAAGCCTCACATTTCCCCTCTCTACCCTTTAGGTCTTTATGCTGTGACAACATTGTCCTGTGTTATAGCAATAGTGTCTCATTTATGTTTTTATACTATAAATCACTGAACTGCTTATCCTGCTAAAATTTAAACTCTAAGTACAGTGTCTGAGTCAGAGCACAGTTGAAAAATAATTTGGTTTTTTTGGAAATGCTCAGGAGTAGGGGACCCGGATGTTCATGTTATTAAGATCAAATGATTGACTCCTTTCTCCTCTGATATTTTTTATTTTATTGTAATATAAATTTAATTTATAAATTTAAGAGTTTTTGTGTTCTTTAATAGAATGTTTTGGGAAATAGGCAAAATGGAGTATTTAAAAAACATGTTTTCTTTCCTCAAAATGATGTTTTGTGTTTCACTTCCCTTTCTGAACGACTTTGTACAACTAATAATTAGATGGCAATCCTCCCTCTGTTCTTTGTTTCATTTAGCATATAAAACGGTTGGTGCTACAGGTCTCTGTACACTAGTTATCTTCAAGTAATATGTTTTAGACTGATTTATTTATTTTTTTGTTCTTTTGTTGATATATAGATGTTTTTAAAATTTTTTAAATTAAAAATATTGGGGTGACATTGGTTAATAAGTAATATAGGTTCCAGGGTACATTTCTATGTGTACATGATCAGTATATTGCATTGTGTGCCAACCACCCAAAGTCAGTTCACTTTCTGTTACTGTATATCGTATTTGGCCCATTTTAGCCTTTACAGCTGCTCCTCCCACCTCCTTCCTGCTGGTCACCACCATTGTATTGCCTTTATCTATAAATTTGTTTTATATACCACATTGAGTATAATCATATAGTTCTTAGCTTTTCCTGACTGATTTATTTCACTTAACACGATATTCTCAATGTCGACCGATGTTGCAAATGACCAACAGATACATGAAAAGATGCTCATCTTCACTAGCTATTAAGGAAATGCAAATCAGAATTACAAATGAGATACCACCTCACACCTGTTAGAATGTCTCTTATCAACGAGATGGGTAATAACAAGTGTTGGAGAGATTGTGGAAAAAAGGAACCCTCATTCACTGCTGGTGGGAATGCAAACTGGTACAGTCACTATTCATAACAGTATGGAGGCTCCTCAAAAAACTAAGAATTGAATTTTCATATGGCCCAGCAATGTCTCTTCTGAATATCTACCTGAAAAATTGGAAACATTTATTTCTAAAGATATATGCACCCATGCACCCATATGTATAGTGCAGTATTATTAATGATGTCCAAGACAGGGAACAGTAGATAATTGGATAAAGAAGATGTGGTACATATATACAATGAAATACTCCTTGGCCATACAAAAAGATAATATACTGTTATATGTGATATTTAGATATTTATAAAGTGAATATATCATCTTGTAAAACTATTAACAATACAAAATATAGATAGAAAGTATAAATTTAAAAAGTTAGCTCTTAAATGTTTTAGTATAATCACCTTATCAAATTTCAGAAAGATAGCATTGATATTTTTTAGACTGTTAGTTTAAATTTTGTTGTACCTATTTGGGCTTCAGGGATACTACTACTCTAAATCTGAGCAATCATCTGGTTTGATTCATGGGATTGTTCTGTAATTATTTTAAGCATGCTAGATTCCCTAACTTCTGAAATAGGTTTTTTACATTAGGAGATAGTTAATAATACAACTTGTTAGTCACATTTAATTAATCTTTTTATTTATAAACAAATTTCTCTCCAAGAATAAAATAGCTCATTTCAAAGTACAAAATGTCATATATTTTTTTGGTGTGTGGCAGAAAAGCCTATTATAGTAAAAATAAATACGAGTCATGCCACCATACAGAAATTGTAAGTGTGAATACCTCTGAATTTCTAGGTTCAAGAGGAAACGACCTGTGATATAGGGGCCATACCAAGTTAATTTTGTCCATGTTTCTACATTATATGACTTTCACCTCAAACAAAAGAAATCTTTACATTTTATGTGATGAATACAAAGTTATTTTGTTTTCAATTTAAGGCACTAATAGTAAGAAGTAAATTTACTAGCATATTTAATTACAATATATCAAATATAGCTGCTCCAGCTTATGTTACTGTTAAAGTAATTTAAAAGTTTATTGGTGTTATTAAGCATGGTGATGTAAAATCATCTTCATCTCTTCTTTCTCTCAAAACTATTAAAATAAATTTATGGAATAAAGAGGCTTAAATTTGTACGGATAAAGATTATAGAAAGGAAGATAACATCAGATAAGGACTGCTAAGGAAAGTTGAGAGCCAGAAAAGAGTGATCATTGACTTCCAAGAACAGAAATAGCAAAAAGCTAAGTGCCTACATTAAGATAATATATAATAAATATATACCATATTGAGAAAAAATTGCATTTGTACCTCAAAACTCTGGCAGAGTCTAGAAATTAGAGCTACATGGTGACTTTGTGCTTGAGACTTGTTTGGAGGTTCTAGCAGGGGAGCGCAGCTACTCAAATACCCTTGACCGAAAAACGGTCCTCTCCTCTAGCGGGGAAGGTCGTCGTCTTCGACTGCGAGTGTGCAGCTTCGGGAAGGATGCACATGGAGCGGTGAGGGAGGAAGGGGACACCCGCCTAGCCAGCCAGATCAGCCAAATCAACCAATGGGGTGACAGATGTCACAGCCAGATCGCCCTCACATCCTACATGGTGACTTTGTAATGTTGGGTGCGAGATAGAGCTGAAGACAAAGATTGATTTAGAGTGTCTTCAAGAAGTTGCATTCTCAAATCCCTCCCTCACTGAACTTAGCCTTGGGTTGAACCTCAGGGGTTCTGTACTCAGAGATACCAGGAGATAAGAGAAGTGTTGTTTTTCTAAAAGAAATATCATTATTCCAGAAGAAGAAAAACTTTTTCAAGTTAAAGAAAGTCTGTACCTTGAGCTGTGGGATTTTTACTTTCCTTCCTTCTTAAATTCCAGAATTAGAGAATAGTTTGTAGTCTTAATTTCTGGAGATATTGGCCCAAGAGATGAGATTTATAGAGAGTGATATTTTGGGATTCACCAACAAAATGACCAAGGTCACCAACTGATCACCCTGTGGTATATAGCCCAAATATCAGCAAGTACTTTTATGCATGAGGAACATTCATTCAGCTTTTCGATGTCTTACTCTTTTTTTTGTCACATTTTCTGAACCTAATTTATTTTAATGCATTTAATATATAAAAAAATTATTCATGGAATAAAGAACCAAAAAGCATTAGCAAACATACAATTGAATGACCTGTGTCAACATTAGTGTCTATTGTGAGAATTCTCTCCAAAATAACTATTATTTTGGCTATAGGATTAACATGGCTATCGATATTGTCATATACCTTTCTGCTTATGCTTGGCACAGTCTGTATCAGTAATGTATTTTTAAAAATGTTTATGAGCCTCATGTGTTTTGATTCAGTGGTCAGAGCTTTTCCATTAAAATTAAACATATGTATTAGATTCCAGATACATAAATCTGGTTACATATTATAATCCTCACCCTTTCCCAGGCTCTGCATCCTCCAGGTTGAAGCCCTGGAGGTGACCACCTCCAACCACTTTTGGTCAATGCCTTACTCTTAAGTATGGATAGTCAAGGCTTATATATATTTGAGGAAATCTTTGAACAGAATAAGAACATCATAATGACAGGAATGATATAAAGAAGAAAAGGAAAAATGAGAAAATAGAGGAGTCAGAGACACTGCAGGGCACAGAAGAAAACTTCAAAACTGTACTAAATATCCTTAGATAAGAAATCATTTATTTTTGAAATAATGTCAAAGTGCTATATAAAAGGAATATTTAGAAAATGTATAAAAATTGATAAAAGAAATGAAAACATTAAGTAGAAGAAAAGAAAAAGAAAGTTGAGGAGACCATTTTTTCCCTAGGGTGCAATTCTTAGGAAAAAAAAGGCGAAGGAATAGAAGCCAGAATCTTAGAAAATTAGAAAATCAGCCTAGGAGATCAAAAATAAAATGAGTTCAAAAAAAGGAAATGGATAAGAAGAAATTATGTGCATATGTATGTATATATGTATATTTTTCATTATATAGTTTATGTACCTCATGAATGCATATTAATATAAATATTATTTATTTCAATTACATATACTGCTCACAAAAATTAAGGGATATTTCAAAATGAATTTGAAATGATAAAAAAAGCATTTGATTTTTTTTATTAAACAAGAACATCAGAAAAGCAAATGACAAATCAAAGAAAGTTGTCGATTATACAAATGAGATGCAAATGAGATGCAAAACCAACTTTAATATCATTGATGAAAATGCACTGTACAAAAGGCTGAAAGTACTGGAGTATCTGCACGGTCCTTGATCCCCTAATTTTTGTGAGCAGTGTGTGTGTGTGTGTGTGTGTGTGTGTGTGTGTGTGTGTGTGTATAGTTCATATAACTAAAGGACATAAAACCCAAATTGGTAGGAATCACCAGAATTTCTTAGGGATGTTAATTTTCAAACTATGTTATATATCCAGTCAAACTATAAGTCAAGTGTGAGGTGTAGCAAATAGATTTTCAAAAAATTGATTTTATCTCTAACAAAATGAGGAAGCAGGTATTAAAGAAATAAATAGATTAAAATTATTTATTAATTGAGAGAGGGAGAGAAAGAAAGAGAAACATTCGTCTGTTTTTGTATGTGCCCTGACCGAGGATCCAACCATCACCTTTACATATCAGGATGATGCCCTAATTAAGTGAACTATCCGGTCACGACAAATTTATAGTTAAAAAAAGAAAATCAAGGAATTGAAAAAAAAGAGAAGGTAAATACCTAGATGTCAGCAGTGTGGCAGGCCAGGATTTCATCATGCAAAGAGGTGCTGGTTGATGAAGGGTCTGGAGGGCTCCTGTCTCCAAGGAAAACGTGAAGCAGATAGATTGCTCACTGTGCTGACCCTGTAGAAGGGACTGACCTTTCCTGTAGAGAGCCTGGCAATGTGTAACTCCAGGGAAATCAAAAGGTTATCACAGGAAACTTCATGGCTTAGCTATGATAATATTTATATTATCATAATTATATCAACACTGAATAGTGAATTACCTAAAACTGATGACTCTATGGGAAAAATGAGGAAGGGCACAAACGTGTATATGTGTATGTGTATGTGCATGTGCAGTGGGCAGGGAAGTGACATAAAAAATCTTTTTATAGGAGAAATAGACATTTTGGCATGTTATATTTTTAAACGGGGTCATATAGCCAAGGAAAGAGAATGTGATTGAACTTGGTTGGCTCTGAGGATCCACTGGGAGTGCAAGAAGATGTGGCAAGATTTTAAAAATTCATCCTTTTTTCCTTATGACTTGCTACACTGATTAACTTTTAAATTAAGCATCTGTATTATTTTGGGAAAAAAACAATAAAATATTGTATGTAGTTTCTAATTGTATTTCTTCTATAAAATTATGTAATACCTCCCAAATTTAGCTTGGACCTTGTATATTTGTTACATTGGTGCCTATTTTTTAGGCACAGTATAATACTGCTGAAAAGTATATCTATTTTCTTTTTGGATTTTATTCATTAGCTTTTAATAAAATTGAAATAGCAGCTACTTCTCATTACTTCTTCTATGTATCAGCATGTAAATATTTGAGGCATCCTTTGGTTCTTGCTCCGTCCTGCTGGCCTCTGTGTTTCAGTGTCCCTTTCACGGACACTGCTTTGGCCCAGAAGTTCACTAACTCCCACCTGGAATAAAGGGACCACTACTGAAGTGATATTCCAACTCCTAATCTCTTTCTGCTTCAATTCTTCTGTAGTGCTTTCAGGTTAAATTTCAGAAGTCACAACAATGATGATGGTTCTTTTTTCAGTGAACGAAAAAGAGTGAAGGAGAAGATTAGGCAAAACCTTTCCCTGGTGGCAAATAATCATCTTGGGAAAGATACATTATGTCATTGTTTTTTGGTGTCAGTGATAAGGTTATTTACTCAACATTATTTACTGATCACTAATTAACAACAGACACTCTACTACTCCCACACCCAAGCTACTGGGTTATAAATATAGAAAATGGTTCCTTCCCTTTTAGTTAAAATTGATAGAAAGACCGTAAATATTAGCTTTTTTTTTTTTTTAAGGGATGGTTGTGGTTTCTGAGCCAGTAGCTGGTCACATATTTGTTAAGAGGGATTCAGGATCAGTGAACTGTAGGTTAAATGGCCCTTCTTTACCCTCATTGTCTTTACTCACTGAGAATAATATTTAATTTTTAATCGAAGCACTTTCATTTATAATATCCCCAAATTAGAATTTAATCATTTATCTATGTACATTCTTTGGAATGGTGAGTCCCCTTTCTCTGTCCATTTCTAGTCCTGTTTTCCCTACCCTTTTTATTCTGGGTCTCTCCACAGTTTTATGCCGAAAGAACGCAACTTCAAAATGAATAATTCATCTGGTTCATTGTATCCTGAATTGGCATGTCTGAGAACAGATATAATACTAGTGTTCATAGGAAGCCTTTTGTTCTCTAGCAAAAGAAGAAAAAATGTGAGGTGGCAAAAGGTGTTATGTATATGGTGGGTCCTTGATTCTTACAGTCCTGCTGGGGGGTATATTTAAATGTGGGGACATATAACTAGGGTTCATTGTACTTGTTTGTATTGAATAAATTTAAATATTTAAACTTTCAATTCATCATATCATAGATAAACAGCATTCATCCTCTCCTTTCAAAAGGACAAATAGAAAACTACCTCAGCTGGATCCCATCAATACATACAACTGTGTGGAACTAAATATTTGCACTATGTGGTCATGGTGCCTTTATGATAGGTAGTAGCTGTTACAGGCTGGCTACATGGCTGTGATTTATTATTTAACTATAGGCTGTGTTCATTTCAGCAGGGAACCTCTCTTCCTGCAGGTCCTTTGAGATCTATGACTGTCATTAGACTCTGCACAGTGACTTGGACATTATTCTCAGTTGCAGATTACTCTGAACTCCCCCAAAAGGGTTCATTTTCATAACCTCAGTGGAACACACCAAGAACTCATGTAAGTTTATTGACTCTGATATCCAGTGTGTTCATGGGAGCATAAAACCATAGGCAGCTGTTCTTTCGGGCCCCAGTTGTCAGGTGGGAAATTATGAAGAGCTTCATGCTGCTCTAAATAATTAAAATTAATACTGGAAGAAAATCTGCTCAATTAGCATTAGATTCCTTACAGATATCGAATAATTAAACTAGTTTCTGTAAGAGTGCATTTGTGAGATACAAATATTTAACTAGGAATAATTTTTAATCTGTATAGACTACTCAACAAATATATCAATTCGATGACTCTTAATAAAGAAGCTAAAGTGTTCAGGTTGTGTGTGTGTGTGTGTGTGTGTGCGCGCGCGCGTGCGCGCGCATTTGTTAGGTAAAGAACCAAAGAAACTAGCTTTTGCTATGAGTGCTCCTTCCATCCTCCCTGCAGGTTTCTTAACCCCCAGAGCAATTCTCCTTCTTCTCAGTTTCCTGTAATCATTCATATTATAACTTTCTAGGACAGAGATGGGGCCAAAGGGAGCTAGGAGAAATATTTTTAAAGAAATTTTTAATAACAAAAACAAGTTCTAATACTGGAATGAACACCAAGAAGGCAACTGCAGAAATGTTTATTCTGTGGCACATGCAGATGTATAGAAAAATACTTGGGAAGATTGTAACTGAAGCATTCATAACATTTCTTACAGCAGACAGAGAGCGTTAGCCACCGCCTGTCACGTGGCTCTTTCTTCTACATATGAGCGGAGAAAAGCATTGCAGTGTGAAAGGCTGTAACCAAGGCAAAGGGAAGAATATAAACACGTTCTATTCTTAGGCCTTCTGACTCTCAGAGCTTTACCTCTTTCTTTTTATGTCATTAGGTAGTTCACAGTTATTTTCTCATTATTTTAATTGTATGTGTTGTTTTTAAAAGGCTTGTGAAAGATAGCTTGGCAAAATGTATAATATTTGACTCTTCTTTAAGAAATCATATCATGGTACTCTGGATGTGTAAGTAGAAAGTGCATCTCAATATCATTTGAGAATTTGGGTCAGCACTCCTGGGAATTCTGAATTTGATATTCATTTCCTTTCTCAGCTGCATTTTTTTTCACTAAAAAGACAACTCAGTGAAGCCTATAGGACAGATGTCGTATATGAGAACGAAAACTATAAACAAACGTAATTGTGTATAAGGATGTGATTTGGAGGAGATATAACAGAATTCAATGTGGTTATTTCTCTAGAACATCCCAACTGACTATAGCATCCATTCTTAAGGCCTCTGACCTTGCTGCTAAATCTGTTTGCCTAAACATATTTACATTGTTAAGAGCTTGATTTTTAGAAATAACTAAGGGCCTCCCTAGTACGCAAAAAGAGAAACAAAAAGTCCAGCTGTGATTTTCCAGGTGTTAATTGATTCGAACATTAGCAACTGAATAATTGGTCTTGAAGCTATTTCTGGAAATCCCTACAAAGGAAAAGAAAGGACATTGGTGCTAATCTTCCCTGTCCTGGGCACGTTCTATTAAAAGGGAGTGCTCAAAGGACAGTGAGAATAAAGTGTAAGTGAACTGTAAATTACATCAGTTCATGATATAAGAAAGGAAGACATTATTCTTTTAATCTGTACATACTCGTTAAATAGTGTAGAGGCAGCGAGTGCCGACCTGTCTCTTCCATGCACTGGACCTGCTATGCTTTTGAAAACCTATCCGTAAGTCCAGTATGTTCTGAGAAGCCTATGCAGTTCATTTCATCTTTATAAATAGAAAACAGAAGCAAAAGCAAAACATTCACTCATGCACACACTCACTTAAATAGGCAACAAGATAAAGTAACTTGGCTAAGAAAGTAAAAATTCATTAGGGAGTTTTTAAAATAAAATTTTCTCTTTTTTTTGCTTTCCTTCTTTTTTTATGAGTATAAACCAAGGCTTTTTAAGGCCAGATGAGGTAGAGACATGATCTGATTTGCCTTCCCCCGACCAGGCTGGGTGGCTACATTGATAATCAGAGTCAGTGACTCAGAATGTGAAATGAGAGGTACGTAGGGGAAAGAGCAAACCTAGAAAATTAAAGACTTTGAGAAAACCAATTTGGGATGTTTTCAGAGCATATTTTGCTATCTTTGATTGTAAAAAGCTATAGGATACTGTATATCCTTTTATTAAAAGAAAACTAGATTGAGCCTTGGCCAGCTAGCTCCGTTGGTTAGAGCGTTATCCATACAGCCCAAAATTGCAGGTTCAATGCCCAGTCAGGACATATTCAAGAATCAACCAATGAATGTATACATGGTGAAACAACAAATCAGTGTTTCTCTTTCTCCCCCTCCCTCCTTCCTTTCACCTCTCCCTCCCTTCCTCTCTCTCTATTATCAATTAAAAAAAAGCTAGACTGAACCTTGTGTCCATTTCTCTAAGTTTTATATTCTTTGGATAGACTGTGTTTGTGTGGCTGTGTGTAATTAAACACTTGAAGCTCAGCATTTCTGAGTGGGTATAAACCCATTTCTTCTTAAGACGTGTAGGAAGAAGGCAAGAGGTACTGGAAGTGGCAGGGTCAGGAAACAGAAGAAGAGCACAGACAGACAAAGATGAGGCAGGAAGAGCACAGACTTCTGGAAGATGCCATTCAACCTGCCCTACAAAGGGGTGTTTCTCAATCTTTGGGACCCTTTCTCCCCAAAGAGCTTCACATTGCTCTTTGGATGTTTAGGGCTGCTGAGTGGGAAGTAATATCTATGGAAGCTAATGATATAGACAGACACGGGAGAGAGGAGAAAGGAAATGTAGGAAGTGATTCTGTGGTCTAAGGGCAGGGACAGCAGAGAGGGAGGAGGGCATAAACAGCAAAGGAAAAAAGAGCAACAAATACTGCTTTTGGATAGCCTGTGAGATGCTCTCATCTCTAAGGAGTAGCTTAGTGGACTCTTCCTGTGGCTTTTTCATCTTTGGTCTATAAATAATATAACTAATCATTTGCCCAGATACATGTTCCTAACTGTATTTTATCAACTGTGCCTATTTAACCTGTTTAACTCAATTGTATACCAAAGCAGCAGATATTCTTTAACTCATATCTTCAAAGAGAGTCCCGTGGGCTCCAGTTACTAACTCTTCAACAGGTTATTGCCAAAAGAATTAGGGTACACTTGTGTCCGTTTTGCCTGGGGAAGTCCTAATTTTGTCTATTGTCCCATACACTTGTACGTATCACTCAGATTTACTCTCCAAAGGGTTCCATTTTGACAAATTGATATATGGTCCATTTATCACAGTGTATTAAACCAATGTATTCTAAGCCAAAGCTGTCATAATGTACCTATTGGCCTGTCTCTGTGACCTTTTTATCATTCCCTATCCAGTAGCCCACATTTATTATATCAGTCATTTTGCCTCATGAAAGAACTGAAGAGTTAAAAAACATTGAAAGTTTCTTATATGTTAAAAACAAATAAGCAAATCACTATTTCAAGAGTAGCTATGAAGTACTGTGACCCTGCAACCTAGAAGCCTGGTTAGGGCTATGAGATTATCCCGGGTTGGTCTGTATAGATCAGGGGTCGGGAACCTATGGCTCGCGAGCCAGATGTGGCTCTTTTGATGGCTGCATCTGGCTAACAGACAAATCTTTAATAAAAAAAAATAACGTTAAAAATATAAAACATTCTCATGTATTACAATTCATTTCCTACCGCTCATGTTCTTGGTTGTGGGTGACTGGAGCCAATTACAGCTGTCCTCCGGGACAACACCAAATTTTTATTGGATAATGTGTAACATACACAGGTCATTGTGAGGTCAGGAAGTAAACTTCTCTCCTTTTAATCAAGTAGGCAGCTAGCTAATTGCAGTAGCCCTTTTGACAAAGAAGATGGCTAAAAGAAAAAAAGATGAGGAGTTTCGTACTTTTCAGCAGGAATGGACAGAGGAATTCGCCTTTGTGGAGAGAGCAGGTTCTGCAGTGTGTCTAATATGCAATGATAAAATTGCATTGATGAAACGGTCGAATATAAAGCGGCACTTCAACACACGCCATGCTACATTTGCATCGAAATATCCAGCAGGGGACAGCAGGAAGAAAGCACGTGAAGAGCTACTGTGCAGAGTGCAAGCTAGTCAGCAGCAACTCTGTGTTTGGACCCAACAAGGTTACTGGAATTTGGCTTGCTTTGCTAGTGCTTTAGCAATTGTGAGAAACGGAAAGCCATTCACAGATGAGGAGTATGCCAAAACATTCATGCTTGATGTTGCCAATGAACTTTTTGATGACTTTTCGGATAAAGACAAGACAATCAAACAAATAAAAGACATGCCTCTGTTGGCAAGAACTGTTCATAATCGTACCATCATGATGGCAAATTAAATTGAGGCAACACAAGTGAAGGACATAAATGCAGCACCATTCTTTTCTCTCGCTTTGGATGAGTCAACAGACATAAGCCATTTATCCCAGTTCAGTGTGATTGCAAGGTATGCTGTCGGTGACACACTATGTGAGGAAAGTCTTACTGTTTTTTGCCTATGAAACAGACAACAAGAGGGGAGGATTTATTCAAGTCTTTCACTGAGTTCGCTAAAGAAAACAATCTACCGATGGATAAACTTATTTCAGTGTGTACTGATGGTGCTCCATGCATGGTGGGGAAAAACAGAAGATTCGTAGTGCTTCTTCGTGAACATGAAAAGAGACCCATCCTAAGTTTTCACTGCATCCTACATCAGGAGGCGCTTTGTGCTCAGATGTGTGGTGAGCAGCTTGGTGAGGTGATGTTGCTGGTCATTCGGGTGGTCAACTTTATTGTTGCCCGAGCTTTAAATGATCGCCAGTTTAAAACACTGCTGGATGAAGTTGGGAATAATTATCCTGGTCTGCTTCTGCACAGTAATGTGCGTTGGTTATCAATAGGGAAGGTGCTCAGCCGTTTTGCGGCTTGTCTGAGCGAAATCTGGACTTTTCTTGAAATGAAAAATGTCGAGCATCCTGAGTTAGCTAACACTGAGTGGCTCCTTAAAGTTCTACTATCTCGTGGACATGACTGAACATCTGAACCAGCTCAATGTGAAAATGCAAAGCATTGGAAATACAGTCTTATCCCTTCAACAAGTAGTGTTTGCATTTGAAAACAGCTGGAACTCTTCATTGCCAACATTGAAACAGGTCGTTTACTATACTTTGAAAAACTGGGAGAGTTTAAAGATGCATGCACAGCAAGTGACCCTGCTCAACATCTTGATCTCTAGCAGCTAGCGGACTTCACATCTAATCTCCTGCAGTCATTCAAAGCGCATTTCGCTTTAGAGAATTTTGTGAGTGCAGTTGTCTGTTTAAGTTCATCACTCATCCACACCAGTGTGCAGTGGACAGCGCCAACCTGAGTTACATCCCCGGTTTCTCCATCAGAGATTTTGCGCTACCAGCTGCTGATCTGAAGGCCTCAGACATGTGGGTGAATAAGTTTAAGTCACTGAATGATGATCTGGAAAGACTTACGGACAGCAAGCAGAGTTGGCAAGCAAACACAAGTGGAGAGAAATGAGAAAACTTCAACCCATGGACCAGCTGATTGTCAAAACTTGAAACGCGCTTCCCATTACATACCACACACTGCAGCATGTGAGTATTGCTGTACCAACAATGTTTGGCTGTATGTATGCATGTGAGCAGTCTTTCTCACATCTAAAGAACGTTAAGACCAACCTATGACACGTTTAATGGATGGAAATCTCAACGCCTGCATGAAACTTAACCTCACCACGTATCAACCAGACTACAAAGCCATCAGCAAAACCATGCAGCACCAGAAGTCACATTAATGGTAAGAAGTACTGTATTCATCATTAGTTAACAACAGCATAACAATGTTATTAAAAAGAATTCAGAGACTTATTTTACTTTAAAATTGTTGGTCTTACATAAAATGCACACATTTACTTGTAATTAGTGTTAAACATATTGTATATGGCTCTCACGGAATTACATTTTAAAATATGTGGCGTTCATGACTCTCTCAGCCAAAAATGTTCCCGACCCCTGGTGTAGGGAGTTTAAAGGGTTTGGGGCTGATAAAAGAAAAGCTATGACCATGAGAGGCAGTAACGTACAACAAGCCTTATTGGACAGCACACGGACAGGGTTGCATGGGAGGGGAAGCCCCTCGCAACAAGTGACCGTCCAGAAGCTATGGTGCAGAGGCCCCTGTGCAGTAGGGGCGGGGAGGGAGGGACAAGGGAATCCTGAAGGAGCAGTGCATCAGACAGGGCCTTGCAAAACCGGGGCTTTCTGTAGCTCAGCAGTGCTGCAGGGGGTCTCTGGGTCAGAGAGCTATGAATAGCAGTGGTGTCAGGGTCTTCATAGCCAGGGCTTATCTTATTTATTGCTAGGAGATGTTTGATGGGGTTATGGAAGGATTGAGTGTCAGTTTTGATAAACATGGAGTGTGTGCATTAGCCTCCTGCTTGGAGAACTGTGGGCTGTTAGTCATGACATTCATATTTAGCCCAGCTTGCCTTATCTTTCATTTTTAATTTTTATAATTAAATTTATCAGTCTTTTTATTTATAGCTTCTGTGTTTGCTGTTGGCTTAGAAAGAACTTATGTCACTTAAACTCCTATATTGTAGTTATTTTTTTATTGTGTTTGTAGCACTTTAATCTTGCTCTCCATGTAAATGGGTTTTGGTACATGGAGTCAAGTGTGACTCTAATTTTTTATTTTTCAAACCATTGACCAACAATGCTAGGATTATTAAAGAGTTATTAAAGATTTTATCGTAAACCTGCTAATTTGAAATAACTTCTATGTTTCTAAACTTTCTGCTCTATCCCGTTGACCTTTGTATACATTACTGTACTAATAACACACATTAATGTTATTTTTTCCCTTGTTGTGCAATTCAGTATCTGAAAGGCCATGTATAACCTTATTTAAAAAAGGGATATTCTTCATGGTGATGGTTAATACAGTTTTATCAAAACTTTTCCATTATCTTATCCCCTCAAAATCAGATTTTAACTCCTAATTTCTTATAATCTCGCTTTTTATATTTATACATATTGTTCTTTTCAAAGTCTCTATTAATGTCTTAATCCCCAGATTCCAGATTCAGCTGCTTGAACAAGCACTTCTCCCGGCATCCATGAAACTTCATAGTGTGTTATAATTATTCTGTCTTTGCAAATTTTAAACTTTTAAAAATCATAAACTCTTTAGCTGTTGAATCATTCTTGGCCTTTTCTTTTTTTTAATTGATTGTAATTTATTGTGTTTACATAGATTCACGTGTCCCACTGAATACACCCCTGCCACCCCCATGCTGCCCGCAGCATCCCCCTTGTCCCCCCACCACGCCCTCCCTCCTTGCCTCCAGGACTTGCTTTAGTGCCCTCTATAAAGATGGGTTATGTATATATAATTTCACCAATCTCTTTCCCTTCCCTGATCCCATCCTTCCTCTCATCCGCTTTCCCTCTGTCCACTTTCCCTCTGGTCCCTTTGGTCCCGCCTCTGCCTCTATTCTGTACCTCAGTTAACATTGTTCATTGGATTTCTCATATGAGTGAGGTCATATGATATTTTTCTTTCTCTGCCTGGCTTATTTCACTTAAGATAATAGTTTCCAGGTCCATCCATGTTGTTGCAAAAGGTAAGATTTTCTTCTTTTTCATGGCCGCATAGTATTCCATAGTATATATGTACCACAGCTTTTTAATCCACTCATCCACTGATGGACACTTGGGCTGTTTCCAGATCTTGGCTATTGTAAACAATGCTGCAATAAACATGGGGGTGCATTTCTGCTTTTGAATCAGTGATTTGGTATTATTAGGATATATTCCTAAAAGTGGGATGGCTGGGTCAAAAGGCAGTTCCATTTTTAATTTTTTGAGGAATCTCTGTACTGTTTTTCACAGTGGCTGCACCAGTCTGCATTCCCACTAGAAATGCAGGAGGGTTCCCTTTTCTCCACATCCTCGCCAGCACTTGTTATACGTTCTTTTGTTAATGAGCACCATTCTGACAGGTGTGAGGTGGTATCTCATTGTGGTTTTAATTTGCATTTCTGTAATGATTAATTATATTGAACACTTTTTCATCTGTCTATTGGCCATCTGTATATCCTCTTTGGAAAAGTGTCTATTCATTTCTTTTGCCCATTTTTTGATTGGATTGTTTGTCTTCCTGGTGTTGAGTTTCACAAGTTCTTTATAAATTTTGGTTATTAACCCCTTATCAGAGATATTGTCGAATATGTTCTCCCATTGTATGGTTTGTCTTTTTACTTTGTTCATATTGTCCTTAGCTCTGCAAAAGCTTTTTAGTTTGATATCATCCCATTTGTTCATCCTGTCCTTTATTTCACTTGTCCGTGGAGATAAATCAGCAAATATATTGCTGCAAGAGATGTCGGAGAGCTTACTGCCTATGATTTCTTCTAAGATGCTTATGGGTTCACGACTTACATTTAAGTCTTTTATCCATTTTGAGTTTATTTTTGTGAATGGTGTAAGCTGGTGATCTAGTTTCATTTTTTTGCAGGTAGTTGTCCAATCTTCCCAACACCATTTGTTAAAAAGACTGTCTTACTCCACTGTATGCTCTTACCTCCTTTATCAAATATCAATTGTCCATAAAGGTGTAGGTTTATTCCTGGGTTCTCTGTTCTGTTCCATTGATCTGTATGCCTGTTCTTATACCAGTACCAAACTGTTTTGAGTACAATGGCCTTGTAGTATAAGTTGATATCAGGAAGTGTGATAACATTCACTTTATTCTTTTTTAAGATTGCTGAGGTTATATGTGTTCTTCTTTGATTCTATATAAGTTTTTGTAATATTTGTTCTATATCTTTGAAGTTTTTCATTGGTATTTTAATAGAAATTGCATTGAATTTATAAATTGCTTTGGGTAATATACACATTTTAATGATGTTGATTCTTTCTATTCATATACACGGTATATGCTTCCACTTGTTTCTATCTTTTTGAGTTCTTTTATCAATGTTTTATAATTTTCCGAGTACAAGTCTTTAACCTCCTTGGTTAAATTTACCCCTAGGTACTTTATTTTTTTTTGTTGCAATAGTGAAAAGGATTATTTTCTTAATTTCTCTTTCAGAGAGTTTATTGTTGATGTATAAAAATGCCACTGATTTCTGAATATTAATTTTATATCCTGTCACCTTGTGAATTCATTTATCAGGTCTAGTAGTTTTTTGACTGAGACTTTAGGGTTTTTTATGTACAGTATCATGTCATCAGCAAATAATGATAGTTTTACTTTTTTTTTCCAACTTGGATGCCTTTTATTTCTTCTTCTTGTTTGATTGCTGTGGCCAGGACTTCCAGAACTATGTTGAATAAGAGTGGTGAAAGGGGGCACCCCTGCCTTGTTCCTGATCTTAAGGAGATTACTTTTCATTTTTACCCATTGATTATGATGTTGGATGTGGATTTGTCATAGATGGCCTTTATCATGTTGAGATATGTTCCCTGTATTGCCACTTTGCTATGGTTTTGATCATGAATGGGTGCTGGATTTTATCAAATGCTTTTTCTGCATCTATTGATATTATCATGTGTTTTTTCTACTTCCTTTTGTTTATATGATGAATCACATTGCTTGATTTGTGAATATTGTACCATCCTTGCCTCCCCAGAATGAATCCCACTTGATCATGATGTATTACTTTTTTTATGTATTGCTGGATCTGGTTTGCTAATATTTTTTGAGGATTTTAACATCTGAATTCATTAGGGGTATTGGCCTGTAATTTTCTTTGTATTGTCTTTGCCTGGTTTTGGAATGAGAATTATGCTTGCCTCATAAAAGGAGCTTGGAAGTCTTCCCTCCTCTTGAATTTTTTGAAATAGCTTGAAAAGGATAAGAGTTAGTTCTTCTTTGAATGTTTGGTAGAATTAGCTTGTGAAGCAATCTGGCCCAGGGCATTTGTTTGTTGGGAGATTTTTGATAACTGTTTAGAACTCACTTGTTGTATTCGGTCTGCTTAAGTTTTCTGATTCTTCCAGATTGATTTTTGAAAGATTATTTGTTTCAAGGAATTTGTCCATTTCACCTTGGTTGTCTAATTTTTGGCATACAGTTCTTCATAGTGTTTTCTTACAATCCTTTATATTTCTGCTGTCTTCATTGTTATTTCTCCACTCTCATTTCTAATTTTATTTATTTGAGTCCTCTTTTTTCTTGGGGAATCTGGTTAAAGGTTTATCAATCTTGTTTACCTTTTCAAAGAACCTGCTCTTGATTTCATTGATCCTCTGTATTGTTTTTTTAGCCTCTATGTCATTTATTTCTGCTCTGATCTTTATTATTTCCTTCCTTCTACTTCCTCTGGGTTTTACTTGCTGTTCTTTTTCCAGTTCTTTAAGATGCAGGGTTAATTTTTTTTTTTTTTTTGTATTTTTCCGAAGCTGGAAACGGGGAGAGACAGTCAGACAGACTCCTGCATGCGCCCGACCGGGATCCACCTGGCACGCCCACCAGGGGGCGACGCTCTGCCCACCAGGGGGCGATGCTCTGCCCCTCCGGAGTGTTGCTCTGTTGTGACCAGAGCCACTCTAGCGCCTGGGGCAGAGGCCAAGGAGCCATCCCCAGCGCCCGGGCCATCTTTGCTCCAATGGAACCTCGGCTGCGGGAGGGGAAGAGAGAGACAGAGAGGAAGGAGAGGGGGGAGGGGTGGAGATGCAGATGAGCGCTTCTCCTGTGTGCCCTGACCGGGAATCGAACCCGGGACTTCTGCATGCCAGGCCAACGCTCTACCACTGAGCCAACCGGCCAGGGTGGGTTAAATTTTTTATTTGAGCTTTTTCTAGTTTCTGAAGGTATGCCTGTAATGCTATGAACTTCTCTCTCAGGACTGCTTTTGCTGTGTCCCATAGATTTTGAGTTGTTGTATGTTCATTTTCATTTGTTTCAAGAAAATTTTTGATTTCTTCCTTGATCTTATTGTTAACCCATTTGTTATTTAATAACATGCTATTTAGTCTCCATCTGTTTGAATGTTTTTCAGTTTTCCTATTGTAGTTGATTTCTAATTTTATGTCATTGTGATCAGAGAAAATGCTTAATATGATTTCAAGCTTCTTAACTTTATTGAGACTCATTTTGTGTCCTAACGTGATTTATCCTAGAGATATGAGTATTGTTACCCCAGTGTGTTTTTCATTTCCATTTGCATGGATTATTTTTTTCTTTATTTTCAGTCTATGTTTATATGTTTATTTTTTGTTTTGAGGTGGGTCTCTTGTAGACAGCCTATGTACGGGTCCTGTTTTCTTACCCTATGTCTTTTGATTGGATCATTTAATCCATTTACATTTAAGGTTATTATTGATATGTAGTTGTTTATTGCCATTTTATTCTTTAAATTTACATTCCTCTTTTACTAGACTCTTTTTTCTCCTTGTTCTGTTTACAACAGGCCCCTTAACATTTCTTGCAGCATCAGTTTGGTTGTAGTGAATTCCTTGAGTTGTTTTTTTTTTTTTTTTTTGTCTGGGAAGCTTTTTTTTCTCCTTCTATTTCAAATGACAGCCTTGCTGAATAAAGAAGTCTTGGTTGTAGGCTCTTGTTTTGCATTACTTTGAATGTTTCTTGCCATTCCCTTCTAGCCTCATTTGTTTCTGTTGAAAAGTTGTATGTCATCCTTATGGGGCTCCTTTGTAGGTATTCGACTGCTTTTCTCTTGCAGCTTTTAGTATTCTTTCTTTATCTTTTAGCTTTGGCATTTTAATTATGATGTGTCTTGGTGTAGGTCTCTTTGGTTTCCTTTTTAATGGAATAATTTGTACTTCCTGAACCTGTGTGACTTTTTTTTTTCATCAATTTAGGGAAGTTTTCAGCTATGATTTCTTCAGTCAGGTTCTCTATCCCTTGTTCTTTCTCCTCTCCTTCAGGAACCCCTATTATATGGATGTTTTTTCTCTTCATATTATCACAGGGCTCTGTTAGAGTTTCCTCAGACTTTTTGGTCCTCTTTTCTTTCTGTTGTTCTGCTTTTGTGCTTTTACTTATCTTGTCCTCTAATCGCTGGTTCAATCCTTTGCTTCATCTAGCCTGCTTTTAATTCCTTCTAGTGTAGTCTTCATTTCTGATATTGTGTTTGTCATTTCTGTCTGATTCTTTTTTATGACTTCAATATTCTTTTTGATGCTTATTATCTCTTTGTTTAGGTGATCATTATGTCCATCTATTGTTGCTCTAAGATCCTTGAGCATCCTAACAATCTTTATTCTAAACTCTGCGTCCAGTATGTTGGTTATTTTTATCTCATGCAGTTCTTTTTCTTGGGATTTCTCTTGTTGATTCATTTAAATTGCATTTCTCTGTCTTCCCATTTTGTCTCTGTATGTGTTGGTTGTGTAGTTAGCTGAGTATAAGGTTTGTATTGTCTGCCTCCAGCTTTCAGTTGTGTTGTTTCTAGATCTTCTTGGTTGGCCTCAACTGTTATTTGTAATCTGCTGTGGGCTACTTTGTCTGCTGCTACTGCTATTTTTGCTATTTGTGTCAGCATTTTCTATGTCTTAGCTGGGTTAGGTGTGAGAAACCTTTCCTTAAGACACCACTCAAACTAGGGTTGTTAGGTTCTGAACTGGTGCTTTCCATATCTGGCCACTGCATGTACCATCCCTGGGCCTTCCTGGCCGGAACCTGTTGCAGACCAGTAGGGCATCTCTGGTCATGACTGGCCCTTAGCAACCTTCTTGGAGCTACAGGTGTTTCAGAATTTGTGGCTGCCTCTTCTGGGCCCTGATGCCGTTGTAAATATCAGCTGCACTCCTACGCTAGCTTTTATCTACTCTTATCCAGTGTGTGTGGCCTTCTATTCCCAAGGTGTGGTCTTTCTGCTGGTCCCCCACTGCCGCTGCCTCCTTGAGCACTCGGGGACCAGCACTGCCGGGGGCGTGGCCTTGCGGGCCACAGCTTAGGCTGTCCCGAGGCACAGGGGGACTCCTTGCCTCCCTGGGCTCCGCCCCCCACGAGCACTTGGGGCACCTTTCTGGGCCCCGCCCTTCCTGGCCTTTCCTTTTTATTCACCTTGCCCTTCCCTGCTACATAATAAACACTGAAGGTTCTTCTTCCATTAGAAGGAATCTTTGAGGCAGGTTCCTGGGAAAATGTATCATGAAACATCAAACAGCCTGAGGATGGTTAGTTTGAATTTTAGAGTACAGACTGGAAAAGATTGATATATTATTTGTTTAATTTCTGAAATGCAGTTTTTTTCAATTTTAATTTTTTTTATAGCAGCAGGAATTGATACTCTTCAGAGAAGGTCTAATAGGCTCAAAATAGAATTGTAGGAGCAAGTTTTCTGTAATATTTTTAAGACATGTTGGAGACGAAAATCTGTCTCTTGGTTCAGATGTTTAAATTATGGTTCTGTTACAAAGTTAAAGATTTTGATATTCTGAGAGTACAGTCAGCATTGCCATGGCATTGACAATGTTATTCAATTTGAATCCTTTATTGGGTGAGTTGCAATGTTTAAGTTGTAATCTATTGCAAGAAAGTACATGGTGTTCCTGAGCCTCTCCCTCTGCTGCACCACACACACATAATCACAAAGAGCCTAAGAGATGTTTTCTCACTTTGAAATCCGTTTTAATGATTTGAATATCCTTATAAAAAACCTTCTGTGAGTTTTCAATAATTTTACAATTTTATTTCACTGCCTTTTCTTTAATAAAATGGAATTATTATTTTTTTTACTCGTTGGCAATATAGGAATTAGGTATAAATGTAAGAAAATAGGATAATCACTTGAGCTAATTATACTGAGAGAATCAAATAACTCCTCCTCCTGCTAAGAGTTCTCCTCTTAAGTCTCACTGATTTCTATGTCCCCAACCCCTACCCATTTCACAGGGTTACCCATGAGCCAGGATGTATCAGTTTCATCTCTTATCCAGATTTTCTACCTCGAAATTGTGAGAGCTTGTTTTTCATTTTGGGTTCAGATGTCTTCAAACTTCCACAGATCAATCAATGGATATAAACAAAATTGTGACAATAGCTTAGATTTAGTAAATTGAGTTTAGTTGCTTGGTTTTCTTGATATTTATAATATTATGACAAATGTTAGAGATAGCTGTTAGAAAAAGAAAATCTCCATAAGTTATTACAGGAGGCATGGTTTTATCTTTAAGAAGAAGGAAATGCCATTTTAAAATGGAATTGCTGAATTTTAAATAAACACTTTGAATTTATAAATTATTTTAGCCATTCAATTAAAGTCCATAATATATTTGTGCATATAGCATATCTTGTTTTTTTTTTTTTTGTATTTTTCTGAAGCTGGAAACGGGAGAGACAGTCAGACAGACTCCCGCATGTGCCCAACCGGGATCCACCAGGCACGCCCACCAGGGGGCGACGCTCTGCCCCTCCGGGGTGTCGCTCTGTTGTGACCAGAGCCACTCTAGCGCCTGGGACAGAGGCCAAGGAGCCATCCCCAGTGCCCGGGCCATCTTTGCTCCAATGGAGCCTCGGCTGCAGGAGGGGAAGAGAGAGACAGAGAGGAAGGAGAGGGGGAGGGGTGGAGAAGCAGATGGGCACTTCTCCTGTGTGCCTTGGCCGGGAATCGAACCTGGGACTTCTGCATGCCAGGCCGATGCTCTACCACTGAGCCAACCGGCCAGGGCTTTTTTGTTTTTTGTGTTTTTTTTTTTTAAATAGCATATCTTATAAATATAAATACCCACTAAATACTTATAGCCTTTTAATTATTGCTTCTTTTTTTTATAGACATATTTGTCTAAATAAAATGAAAGACAAGTTACAACTCTTTAAATTTTATGTACAGTATATATTTTAGCAGGGGTCCCCAAACTTTTTACACAGGGGGCCAGTTCACTGTCCCTCAGACCGTTGGAGGGCCGCCACATACAGTGCTCCCTCTCCCTGACCACCAGTGAAAGAGGTGCCCCTTCCGGAAGTGCAGCAGGGGGCCAGATAAATGGCCTCAAGGGGCCACATACGGCCCGCGGGCCGTAGTTTGGAGACACCTGTTTTAGAGGGTTGAAATCTTTTAGGGATACTTAGTAATCTATGTAAAATTCAACTCAATAAATTGAGATAATGTACTTACTGCTTAAGGCAGTGATGGGCAATCTTTTGAGCGAGATGTGTCAAAATTCGCCAAAAAAATGAGCATAACTCTGGTGATGTGTCACTTCGAGATAAAAACCATAATTTCACAATATTTATAGTTTAAATAACAAAAATGTATAATTGTAATATATAACTGTATTTAATAATCCAAAAACTAATTATTTAACTTACCTGCTTAGTGACTTCTTTGTTCATCTGTCAGTTGATTTCTTTTGTTGGTCTTGACATTATTTAACTTATGTGGGGTGCCATGAACTAAGATAAGTGAGGGAGAGGGGGAATTCTTTAACTAACCTGCCTATCAGTGACTTTTTTGTTGCTGAATTTCATTGGCTAAATCTTCAATTGAAGGTTGGTATTTTGTACACTTCAAGCCCAAGCAAGCGCTACTAACTTCATCTGTCAATCTGTTTCTTTTGTTGGTTTTGATATTATTTAACGCTGAGAATAAGGTGTCACAAAAGTATGTAGGGGGAAAAATTGTGAGTAAAGCCATTGCTATATTTTTCAGGGTGCTGAAAGTGTCTGGTAATCGGTTCCAGGCACTGCAAATTTCCTGTTCCTAGTGGCACTCCTCTTGATCCTCCAAGTGGCACCTTTCCAGATTCTCAAGCTTTGACCTCAAGTTGAAAACACCTGAGCCCAGATGCTGTCTTGAAATTCTGCAAGTTGCATCTTATGTAAATTAAGATGGCTGCCGCTATTTCTGATGGCGGGAAACAGCACCCATAGCACAGGCCCTTGCCTCTCCCAGCCTCCCCCTCACTTATCTCAGTAATGATGGTCAATTAGAAATCCATGACACCCCAGAACAGTAGATTGGATGATGGTGCTGTGGTTATGTGGTTGCTGGTAATGGTGATCACAGGGCCCCCAGAGATGCATCCCCCGAGGCATCCCGCTGGTCCATGATCCGCGGGCCGGAAGTGAGGTCAAAGATCCCCTAACGACCTAACCGGAAGTCCCAGAACTAGACGCTCTGTGCCGGAGTTCTGTTGTTTTGGTCTACAGACCTCCCACACAGAGTTACACTACAGCAAATGTTTTATCCTCGGCTACTGCACCTGGCCCTGCAGGAGCCTTGGATGAAACGTCCCCTGATGAATACTTCTCTGGTATGTGGCCGCATGCAGCTGCGTGTCATCGAAAATGGCTATGCGTGTCAGTGCTGACACGCGTGTCATAGTTTCGCCATATTGGGCTTAAGATATGTAAATTAGTAGGTAGCTATTTATTTGAAAAAGTTATATCCCCACATTGTTTTGTGTAGTAGACATTGTAACTGTCTCCTAAACACCTAGTTTACCCCTCTCTTTTTTGTAGCATCCATTTGGTTTGGATGACACTGAGCTGTTGTTTATTGTATCTCTTGACTTGTTGATATCACAACACAGGATTTAATGAATACATGGCCTTCTGTTGTCCAGAAGTGGTAGTTTATAGATAATCTCATTAGTGCAGATTAAGTCCCTGCTTCAGTAGTTCCTTAGTTGTTGTGGAAGAAAAACCATTCTCTTTCCCGCTGATCTGGAACCTAGTTTTCCTGAGGTGAAAAGAGGTGCTTTTGGATCTTTGCTCACTTCATTTCTTAGAAAAAAAAAATTAGAAAGAGAAAGGAATAGAGCAAAGGGGGGAGAAAGAAGCATCAATTATACTTGACCACTGGTAGTGCAGTGGTTAGAGCACTGATCTGGGATGCTGAGGTCTCAGGTCACTGGCTTAAAGCACAAGGTCGCTGGCTTGAGCAAGGTATTATTGGCTTCGCTGGAGACGCCCAGGCAATACACATATGAGACGCTAACAATGAACAACTAAAGTGCTGCAGCTATGAGTTGATGGTTCCTTTCTTTCTCCCATCCTGTCTCTCTTTCTCTCTCTCTCTCTCATTAAACAACAACAACAACAACAAAACATCAATTTGTTGTTTCACTTATTTATGCATTCATTGGTTGCTTCTGACTGGGAATTGAACCTGCAACCCTGGCATATCGGTACATGTTATAACCAACTGAGCTACAGGGCAGGGCTTTTTTTTTTTTTTTTTTTTTTACATTTGATAATTTTGATGATGATCCTGAGTTGCTCAGTCAACAAACATTGAAATACACCTTACTTCTGGGTTTCCCTGTTCCACAGTCCAAATAGATCCTTTAATGATTGGGCCAACTTTAGTCAAATTTTCTGTTATTTGCAAATAAAAGAAACTCAGTTGATGTACTTGTTGCTGTGGTAAAGGTACAGAACTAAATTCCAAATTAGGAGCATAAATTCTTGTCTTAGCTCTTCCATTTGCTTGCCATGCACCTGAGACAAGTGTTATTCTCATATAAAAGGGATAGGATACATGACATAACAGAATCTTCCAGTGCTAAAATTCTAGAATCATGTTAATCTGAATTGGTTTCTGGATTAAAAGTCGAAGAATAATGCAATATCTGAATTTTGGTTAATGATGAAGATCATTAGCTTTTTCCAGCTCTAGATCAGTCTTGTAAGTATATACTTGTGAGAAAACTACAGTCATTGAGAGTAAGATGACAGTCCTTTATACTCTTTGGGATATATTGGGATGGCACACATCAAAGTGTCAATGTATAACCTTATCAAAGTAACCATTGCTCAAGTTATCCTAGTAAGCTTTTTATAGTTAAAAATAACAGACTGATTTAAACAGACATTTATTAAAAGAGTATTTGGGTAATATACAGAATTATGAAAATTGCATAAGGGCCTGGATGGGGTGGATACACTTGCCACAACACCTAAACATGGGCGCCGTGACTTACACTGACCATCCTCGCTGGACACCTGGAACTGCCATTGCTGCCCTGAAACTGTCTGTTGCTGCTAAAGCTGGGATGGGTCTATCACTGTCCCTGCTTCTCTGGGTTACCAGCTTCTCATTGAATACGAAGTGTAGTCCATCTGATTGGCCGAATCAAGTGCTTGGCCAAGTCCCAGCGGCAAAGAGGCAGGTACAACGAGCTTTCGGACTCCTGTATGTGCCAGTGCCTCCCAACACAATTTATATCTTGAGAAATTCTCCAAATGTTGAGAGATATTTCAGTGGCTAAAAAGAAATAATTAAAAAAGCAGACAGATTACAAATGTCCACTATAAAGTTTAGCTAATTGCAATTAAATACCTCTTGAAATGCTGTCTTTAAATATCCTGTGTCTAAATAATTTGACATTTCAGCCTGATCTGATTACTCTAATCAACCAAAGTAAAATAGACTCAACTCAGATAAAGAATATATTAAAATAAAACTGCTTGTTCAATGGGTTTGCCTATCAAAAAATGGAAACAGTTAAACAATTACTTAATCAGTGTAGATGTAAATGAGATGATGTGAGCAGAGACCTTGGAATGACTTATTCATTATGGTGAAATATTTTTAATAAGAATTCAAAAGCTGATTGTGGTCTGCTTATTTTGCTCTTTCAAGATCTATGTTTCAGCCGAAAATTTATTATACTGTGTGTCAAAAGGCAAGTATAATATATTCTAAAAAATAAATGTTTACTGTGTGTGCGCTACTGCACTATTGCTTATAAGTCACACACTTTGATGTCTGAGCACTCTCTTTGCCTTGCTGTGTGTATCATTTTTAATCAGCTTGGCACGGTGAAGTGTTTCTTGGACCGTAATTACAGGTTTTCAAGGGAAATGACAGTGTAAAACTCACTATATGGTGTTTGTCACACTGGAGCGTATAGGAAAAACATACACCAACTGTGGGCTCTCTTCAGAAGGACCCCTTCAGAGATAATAATAGAATTGCTTTCAGGACTGATAAAATCAAAAAGCATCCTGAAAGGGGGTGCTGCCCTCACCTTGGGTGAACAGTTACGCTATCTATTCAAGAAGACCAGCAAAGTTATAAAGAGAGTATTAAATAATGCGTAAACACGTGGGTACATGCTCTGAAATTCATTTGAATTTAAAGAAGTGCTATGAAATTTTGATTTCTTGGGGAAGCAGTTCAAATGTAATATTTCCAGTTCTTTTCAGGGAACCACATTACAGAGCCAAGGATCTTGCTGTAAGTCCTAAGTAAATGTTGATGTTTAATTTAAGTAATAAATTTACATTGTGATTTGATTGGCAGCACCAGAGAGCCTGCTGCTTGATGGAAAAAGCTGTGTGTTTTGCAGCTGTGTATATATTTCATATCAAACTGACTTAATGCTTGCCTGTGAGATGGTTCATGAGCATGCAATTTTCCTTCAGTATGCTTTCATTGCTACACACTTTAGGGCACAGTGTGTGTGCCCTTGCATAGAATTACGTTTTTTTTTTCTATTCCCTTATGTTATATCATTTTTATGATCTATGGAACAAAATACATGGCTATTCCTCATTCAATCATTCATAAATACACGTATTTGACAATTATTTCTTTTTTTGAGTGCCTAAAATATACCAGGCATTGATTTGTGGCTATAAAAAACAAAAAACGTAATTTTGGCCCTGGCTGGTTGTTTCACTGGTAGAGCGATGGCCTGGTGTGTTGAAGTCTCAGGTTCGATTCCCAGTCAGGGCACAAAGGAGAAACAGCCATCTGCTTCTCTACCACTCCCACCCCATCTCTATCTCCTTTCCCCTCCCACAACCATGACTGAAATAGTTTGAGCAAAGTTGGCCCCGGGCACTGAGGATGGCTCCATGGCCTCACCTCAGGCGCTCAAATAGCTTGGTTGTCAAGCAATGGAGCAGTGACCCAGACAGGCAGAGCATCCCCTGGTAGGGGGCTTGCTGGGTGGATCCCGGTCGGGGCACAAGCAAGAGTCTGTCTCTGTCTCTCTGCCTCTCACTTAATTAAAAAAAATAAAAGTAATTGCCTCCCCCTTGAGCTTGTATTCTAGTACTCTCTGAGGGTATAAGTATTGGCATTCCTGTAAGCCCGCACACATTGTTGACTTAGTAGGCATGTCTTTGTTCACTTTGCTTGAAGCTTTGTCATGCTTTAATAAATTAGAAAACAGTACTCATTAGAAATAAGGAAGTAGAGGCTGCAGTACTTATAAGCCGAAAGGGGAGATAGTGTGAAGAATAGGTGATGATCAACAACATGAGTGCACTCATTCAGAAACTGTTCCTCCAGGAGCATTTTGTGTTGGGGGACTCCAGTGTGGGCAGCAATGAAGAAGGCTGAGACAGAGCAGGTGTGGTTCAGATCTTGGGATGGTGCTCTGTCAGTGAACATATAATAAAGATAGCACTGGAAATTGGTAACCAGAAGAATGGCTTGAGCATGGGCTCATCCGGCTTGATCACGTGGGATTCTTTATACAATGCTTGACAATTGTAGAGAACTTTTTTCCATAGTGAATATCCAAGACAGTGAGAAGAGGAATTCACTGTATTTTTTAATGATCCAGCCTGCACACTGTCACTTCTATGTTATGTATGCTGTTTGTTAGAAGTGAGTCACTAAGCCAGGCATACCCTTGAAGAAAGAAGTATCAAAGAACTGACAGACGTATTTTAAAGACACACAATAGTTTTTACCAGTGTCTAACTGGCATATTTATAGGCCATATTACTACAACTATCTTTACTATTGAAGAACAAAGGCCACTATCTCACTATTCATAATATAAAAATTACTCAATAAGAGAAATTTTACATGTTTGTCATATATTCCAATTCCATTGCTGTCGAAATTGTTTTCTGAAAACATGGAATTCTACAAGTTAGGTTATATTTATGACTTAAAAAATACTGTCTTTGAGAGGTTTTATAGAGGAAAAAATTCTATTATAACTTTTGTCTCATAAGTTAATCATTTTGGATTTCTGCTTAAATGTATTTTGACTTCCATAAATTTATAATTTTTTGTATGTACTTTGGACTGTTAGTCTAGCATCTCTTTTCTGTGATTATAAAAACTGTTTATTTCACATAAATTAAGATAGATCCAGGAAAGAAGTTAACAATTATTAAGGTTTTATATTGTAATTAGCTGCTTTTCTTGCTCTAGCCATTTACCTTACTCTGGAAGCCTTTTTATTTCCTTGGCTCTAATTAATAACCATCTATATGAGGCTCAGTTTCCCTAAACGTCTTAATAGGGATAATAAAAGAGCCTTATCTGCAGAGCAGTTTTGATGTTTAAAAGGAAAAAAATGCTTTTATTCAAAGTTATGACGCATAAAACTATAAGTGCTAATTTCCCTTCTAAAGGGATAAGTATATTTTATAGGATAAAGCCTGAAAAAAATGAGAGAATCAAGAGAAAACATTGACTGCATACAGGGGGAAACAAGAATGAAAATATATGAAAGAGTCTGCGACTGAATGATGGAGTGAGTGATGGTATTTCGAGTAGAAGGAAAAACTGTAGGTTCTAGAGAAAGTATTGGTGTGATTTTTCACATGACAACTTTGAGATGATTGTAAGCGCTCTTGGTATAGCTGGTAAACAGCAAGAGGGGTTAGAGGATTGACACTTCTGCAAGAATGGGTGACAGTGGATATGTGGTTTCATTCAGATGACAACTGACATAAAAAACAAGATAGAGGCCCTGGCCCGTTGGCCCAGCGGTAGAGCATCAACCCTGCGTGTGGAAGTTCCAGGTTCGATTCTTGGCCAGGGCACACAGGAGAAGCACCCATCTGTTTCTCCACCCTTCCCCCTCACCTTTTTCTCTATCTCTCTATTCCCCTCCCACAGCCAAGGATCCACTGGAGCAAAGTTGGCTGGGGCACTGAGGATGGCTCCATGGCCTCCACCTCAGGCGCTAGAATGGCTCTGGTTGCAGTGGAGCAATGCCTCAGATGGCAGAGCATTGTCCCCTAGTGGGCATGCTGAGTGGATCCCTGTCGGTCTAATGCGGGAGCCTGTTTCTCTGCCTCCACCCCCCGCCCCTGCTTCTCACTTTGGAAAAATACAAAACAACAACAACAAACCCAAGATAGAAGGCTGAATCTGTGATTAAAACATTAGGTTTATAGAGTGGAAGTGGGGAGTAAAGCCACAGTTTCAAAGGGATTGGCAAATAAAGAACTTTATCGTTAATAAGGAATACAGTTCAAGAAATGATTACAGAGAAAATACTTTGAAATCATGGATACTAGGGCAGTGAGATGAGGCCATAATGAAAGAAGGTAAAAAATGAGTGCAATCTAAAAAATTTGTTAAAAGGAATTTAGTGAAAGACATTAAGAAAGTCTGTGTTAAAATTCGCCACAATGGCAAAATTAAAAAGAAACTTACAATATCAATTGTTGGTCAGCACTATCTAGAACAACTGGAACTTAAATACACGGGATGTAGGGAAACCCATTTTTATAGCAACCACGTTGGAAAAGTTTTGGTAGTATATAGTCCTATGATTCAGCAATGCTTAGAACATACCTAAGGGAAATGAGAGCATATGTCTACTAAATGTCATGTAGAATTGTTCACAATAGCCTTTAACTGAAAACAACTCACATGTCCTTGACTAAAAGACTGGTTCAATAAACTCTAATATATTCATATATTAGATTATTCTACAGAAATGAAAAGAACAAAGTACTGATACACACAACGATATTTATAATAAATCTCACAGATAGAGCGAAGAACTATTGAGGCAAATTAGAAATAAACTATTTTATGATTTAATTTATATGAAGTTCAAGAATGGGCAAAATTAATCTGTAGTAATAGAAGTCAGAATAGTGGTTATTGTGGCTATAGGGGCAGGGAGTAGCTATTAACTCAAATGAGCATGAAGATATGTGAAGAAAGTCTAAAAGAGCAAAAAATAACAAGGAAAGAAATAGATGAGAAGAGAACAAGTAAGAACTTATTTAGCTGAAGCCAAATGATGGGTCTATAATTCAAGAGGGGGCACTTGAGACACAGAACAACAATGCAGAACTGTGTAACAACAAAAGGTAATAGAGTCTCTCTTTTAAGGAGAGACAGGAAATGAGAGAGACGAGAAGCATCAAATCAGAGTTGTATCTCTTAATTTGTTCATTGATTGCTTCTCATAAGTTCCTTGATGAGGGGGCTCAAGCTGAGCCAGTGACCCCTTGCTCAAGCCAGCAACCTTCCAATCATGTTGATAATCCCATGCTCAAGCCGGCATACTCAGTATTTCGAACCTGGGACCTCAGCATCCCAGGTTGACACTTTTTTCCCTGTGCCACCACCGGTCAGGCAGTAGTGTCTCTCTTGTCTGCTCTTTATGTCTGAGAATTCTCCATTTAATGTGATGACTTGGGAGGATATAAATGAAGGGGTTAATTCTTTTCTGCCACTTCATTCCTGGTATCTGTTATTCCTCAATCATTCACTCAGAAAATTTTTACTAAGTACCTTTTATGTTCCAGACATTGAGCTAGGCACTAAAGATATACAGTTGAAATATAATGTCTTCACCTTATGTGATTTCCAGTTTAGTGGGGGCAGATTTTCAAATAGACAAATGATTTTAATAGATGTACAAGTTCCATGAAAGCATATGGAAGAGTTCTCAAACCCCTGAGGTGAAGAAAGAGCCTAAGGGAATTTCAGGTGGAGCACCTGCAAAATTAGGGTCCATGAAGAAAATGGGGCAATGCGACACTAGAGAAGTAAGTAGAAACCAGGTGATAAAGGGACTGTACAGCACATGCCCTGGGAAGCCAGCACACTTGAGAATGGACACATCAGGATTTGAATTTTATAACTTGCCTGTAAAATGGAGAAAATGGTGTCTATTTTGCTGGGTTGTGAGAATTAAAGTCGTAAATCCCTGCTTGTTGTTTTAGTGAAGGTAGCCATATCATGACAGGGAAGCTATTAAAGGTATAATGAAGGAGAATAAGAATTGGTATTAGTGTAAATTCACATGTGCAGTTTTAGTGGGTTATGGGCAGATTCTGGCAGACAAATGAGAAAATTACTGCAGAAATCCTAGGAAAGGCAAACAAGCTTGAGGGAAAAGTGTTCTTGTGCAAATGGAGGAAAGGTGAGGGAGATAAAGCAGGAGGATCCAGGTCATGCTGAGTCACTGAATGTGACAGTCAGAGAAAAGGAGATATGTAGTTTTCCGGTTTGGATAATTTGGTGTAATTATTACAATGTATTTCCTTTAATTGACTTTTATCTTTCCATAACCCATTTATTTTTCACTAAGTTAAAAAAATGTTATAAACAAAACTTCATGCCAAAAATAGATTTTTCCTTTGCCTATGTAATATTTTTAAGTAGTTAAATAATTCTTATTTTAAAAAAATTTTGTTGACCAAATAAACAGGTTGTAGACTCTATAGATTTAAAGAGGTTAATTTTGAAAGCTTTTAGTTTCTTCAATTTCATAGAGCACTCATGCATTGATATTGTGTATGAGGAGGAGTGGGAGGTAATGCGTATATAAAGAATACTATTTACTATTTGTAGTCAAGAAACTTTTCAGGCTAATGGCAGAAACAGACAAGTACCCAAAAGCGTTCATTATGCAGTAATACTACATTTTAGGTACTGTAATTAAATGGCTAAAGTGAGTTATTAGCAAACGAATTTAATATCAGTTGGTGCTGGGGTATAAATATGGTTACACTTATAACTATATTATGTGTATATATAAAAAAGTCAGATGTTTTACAGGTTACTGAGCAAAAGATTGACAGTCTAAAGAAAAGCAAGCAATGTATCAATATATATAAGGCATCTCTCTGTCTCTCTCTCTCACACACACACATACACACATGAAAGTGCTTGTCTTCTTTCTAAGAAACGCAAAGTATCAATGGCACAGCTCTTTTTTTTCAAATAAAATCTTCACTGAAAATCAATGTTGTTTTTTTAAAGGAAACTTTTTTAGCTTTTGATATTTGTCTTGAATCTATTTGAACCTAAATAATTTAGTTAATTTTAAGGAGGCTAAATGCCATATACATTCATTCTAGCTTATGATGAAAATGCATTTCAAAAGTAGTTTGTCTTGTGATTGAAACATAGCGATAGAAGAAATCAAATACTTCTTGGATTCAGTCTTCTTTAGGGTAATACAGTCTTTCTTACAATTTATCTGGGCATGGAGAAAGGTCACATTTTTATTAAGAATTAGTTAAAAACTTTTTTACCAGTACATTGTGGTAGAAAGCTTTCAAGCAGTGACCTATTATATTTAGGGTATCATAAGAAATCAATTTATGAGTTGACTTTTATAGCCATTTAAATTTATTTTACATGCAAATTGTAGTAAACTCATAATCATGTTTACAGAATGTTCTTCTAAACTAACAGGATTACTTTAGAAGCATATACTTGTTGAAATTGGTAGAAGCACAAGTGTATTATAACAGCAGTGACCAGTGAAGAAATTTGTTAACTGATAACCAATAGCACCCTGAAACCTAGATTTCAAATAGACAAAAGAGATGTACCTCATTATTATCAAAGGCCAGACAATTTCTTTCATTTTTCAAATTGGTTTATTGCATGGAAATGCTTTTGTGGCCTTTCTCAAGGTGAGCTTTCGCTCCTGTAAGACTGCCTCTGTATCATTTCATAACAAATGAGGCATCAGATGCACATACACCAGTAAATATCCCATCTTGTAGATCAAATAGATGATTTATTTAATGAGGTAGAATATAATTTCTTTTAACTTATCTTTGTATAGACAGAAGTTGAACCATTTAAAAAAAACTAACCAAAAATATAGTTTTAAGATTTTGTATTTCCTCTCACTTCTCAGAATCAAAGCCTAAGGAATAACAAAAATAAATTGGAGAATGATTGAAAAATCAGAAGTTTAATGTATAAGAAAATGGAAAATGGCTGCAAATAATGGCAGGTGGTTGAAAAACAAGATAAATTTATCCTTGAGATAGCTACGTGATACTTTTACACAGAGCCTGGAAAGTCTTTCCAAATCTTTCGTAAGGGCTTGCTGTGAACGTCAGATATTCAAGGAAGAAAAATCACCCAGAGCAGATTAAATAAACTTCTGAATGTACTTGTTAGCCCCTCAAATAAGCCACAGGATCTGTTGCGAATGTGATTTGGTGATTTCTTGAATGAAATTGAAATGTGTTCTTTGTTAACTAGAGGGACGAAATCTATAGAGACACCAGAAAGTGAAAGAGTGAATCATTCATATGCATGGTTAGGTTTGGCCCCAGAGATCTTAGATCCAAATATAACTGGGTTTGCCTTGCTTTAGGAAAATTGTAAGGCAATATTTAGGAAAAAATTCATACAGTGAAATTCAGCATTTCAATTTGAGAAATAGTGCTTTGGTTCTAATGAGCAGATGCTCAACTGCGTATTGGGAGACCTGATGCAATTAAAAGATGTTTTTAGGTGGGAGGGCTCATTCAGCCATGTACCGCTGGTCAGATCCTCCTTGGCCAGCTTCCTGCATGCCAGATGCAGTTAGATTTTCCTAAGTCTAGTCAGCCAGCCATTAATTTGGCAACAGTCCCTCCAACAATCACTTATAAGACCAGGGCTTGGAAGAAGACTTATATGTTCCTTTCCTAATATAACAGAGATCAGATGTGCTACTGCGGTGATATGAACATGCTTGATAAAGGGATGAACCCCACTGGCTTCAGGAAGGAAGATGGAGAATGAAACTGGAAACAGGGAAGATAGCTTGTTGGGGCAGTCTGCTACAAAATAAGTACACATTTGGATCTATAACTGTGATTTTTAACCTTTTTCATCTCATGGCACACATAAACTAATAACTAAAATTCTGTGGCACACCAAAAAGTATATACTATTTTTTGCTGACCTGACGAAAAAACAATAGGTATAATTTTGATTCATTCACACTGGACTGTTGTAATGGCTGTTGTCATTTTTTTATCTGACAATCTAAGGGAAAAGAGGTCAGTGCCCCTGACTAAATAGTCAGGAATTGAATGTTTTAAAACTTCTTGTGGCATGCTGGTTGAAAATCGCTGATCTGTAAGTTTGTATATTTGAGAGAATTATAAAGCTCTTTAAAATAAGGGCAGAATGGCTCTTTTTAGACTAAGTGGCTCTATCACCAGTGGTGTGTCTTGGATGACGCTAATTTTTTTTTTATTTTTAAAATCATAAACAAGGAAGAGGTATATCTCGAGTAAGAGCACCATGTCATTTACTGGAGACAATATTTGATTCAACTGCTTTGCTCCCCTGTCCATTCTTCTCCTTTTCTGTCTTCATTCTCTTCAGGTCAGAGGCTGGCAGCATAATTAAAATTTGAATTATTTATGAAGAGCCATTAAAGTGGGTGGCTTGCAGATCAGTCAAAGACAGCAGAGCTGACACTATGCTGAATCTCTTTTTACTTTCTCACAATATTACCTTGAAAATAAGCATAAGGAGTTAGAGCTTTTAAAAGAAAAATATGTAAAACATTGTGGCCATTTACACTGAAGCAAACATAAATGTGTATCTATAATCATAACGTGTAAAAAAGTCTTTTGTGTGTGCATAGATACATTAAAGATGCTTCTCTGCCAATAATTCATTAATATTGAATAGAAATATAATTACCAAGGGGAACAATTTTTTGGTAGATATATAAAGATATGGCTAGAACTATAAGTATACTCACATGGGTATCATTAAGTGTGTACTTGATATTTGGACAGGGACATTGAAACAGTTCAGAAACATTTGTCACCAGCATGATGTGTTGAGAAGCAAAAGAAATGGAAATGGGTGTCTGTTTTCTCAAAAGCATTAGAATCGGTAAACATAAGCATCATTTTTTTATCTGCTAGTTAGAATGAGTTCATGGGCCTAATGCAATTTTTGAAAACAGTGAGAGCCAGCATAATAATGTTAAATTCAAATATTCTTCAATTAAACATAGGGAAAAAAACCATATGATCAGTTTCTCTATAGCCTTATCTTAGTCTTGGGGGGAAAAGGCATATTATCATATATTTCATTTTGCACAGAGATTGAGGTAAGTATCTCCCTATTTTCCTTATGATACCTGTGTAGACTTTGTTTATACCATTCAGAAGAAAATTAAACTTTTGCTTTCCTGGCCTTTTACTATCTCTGCATGAAAAATGGCCCAAAACATTGGATAATAATTTTTATAGTGCTAAAATGGAAAAAAAATTAAGGATTCCCAGACCGTTATTTTCATTTCAGTATGTCTCTTTAAGATGTCTCTAAGCAGAATGGATTAATACTCCATTGAAATAATCACTTTCATCGGATTTTTAAAGTCATATTCATTTCTAATTTCAGAATTCTGTGGACAAGGTCAATCTTTTTCTTTTCTTTCTTTTTTTTTTTTTTTTTTTTTAAGGAAAAATACCAGAGCGAATGTTTTCTTGCATTGGTAGAAGTGTTTTATTTTATTTTATTTTTTTAATTTTTAAAAATTATTATTACTAAGTGAGAGGTGGGGAGGCAGAGACAGACTCCCACATGTGGCCCAACCCAGATTCCCCTGGCAAGCTCCCTACCCGGCAATGCTCTGCCCAGCTGTGCCACTGCTCTTTTTCTGGGTAATCAAGCTATTTTAACACCTGAGGCAAGGCCATGGAGCCATCTTTAGCACCTGGGGCCAACTTTGCCCGAATCATTTGAGCCATGGCTGTGGGAGGGGAAAAGAGAGAGATAGAAAGAGAGGGAAGGGGATGGTTGGAGAAAGATGGCCATTTCTCTGTGCCCTGACTGGAAATCAAACGTGGGACTTATACGTGCTGGGGTGATGCTCTACCACTGAGCCAACTGGCCAGGGCCTGGAAGTATTTTAAAAATAAACTCATCCAGGTATAATCATTGATGTTTAGGCTAAAGTCTCTCTATTTGTCTGGGTCCAAGTGACCAAAGAGCAATGATTTCCCAGAGTATTGATGTATGTAGGTAAAAGAGTAGCATATTTCTCTCCTTGTGTTCTTGCTTTTGTGTGAGACTGAATCTCCTGCAGTAGGTGTTGAACATGTAGGTCAGTGGGTGTTACATATAAAATGAAAATAATAATAGCAACAACAACAATAAACTCAATGCTTATTGTTATATGGAAACATGACAAGCTTTGTCATTTTCAGAAGAAAGGGCAGGCTGGTCAGCTGCCTCATCAACATTTGAAATTGGTATTACCTCCAAATAAGTCACCCACAAGGAAAAATCAGCCCATTTTAACTCTTTCAATGCCAAGGTCAGTGAAAGAAAAATACCAGAAAGACCCCAGGCCTTTCCAGCACCAAAAAAATCACTTACTGATTTATCCTCTTGGAATGAAAACTTTGTATCTATTTCTAGTGTTCTTTCTTCTTCATATAGTGCTTATTGTTTTTTTACTTTATTTATTTTTAGAGAGAGAGAGAATGAGAGAGAGAAGGGGGGAGGAGTAGGAAGCATCAACTCCTGTATGTGCCTTGACCAAGCAAGCCCGGGGTTTCTATCTAAGGACCTCAGTGTTCCAGGTGGATGCTTTATCCACTGTGCCACCACAGGTCAGGCATATGGTGATTATAATCTCTGTGAGAGAATGGTATATGTACTGCTCACAAAAATTAAGGGATATTTTATAGCTTCATATTCATTTTGAAATATCCTCTAATTTTTGTGAGTAGTATATTTGATATGAAATAGTTAACTAGAATACTATCCTCTATGATATGATATCAGAAATGCTTAGAAAAACAATGTTTCTTCTCACCAGTTCCTATCTCTTCATGGATTAGTACCTGAAAGGTGGCTTCATCAATCTAAGGAAGGCTTACTAAATGGAACTATCATGGCAAAGAGATACACTTTAGGTTGACACTCAGTCACTCTTGACCTTGTGAGGAGAAAGAAAATGAGTAGTCTGAGAAATCTAGAGAGAGGATTATTAGAGCCACACTGACTGCTACAGAGGGGAAGGTTATAACACATACACGATTTGCCGAAATGTGTTCCATAGCACCCAGGTTCTGAGACACACTTTTCAGACTGGGCCATGATCTAATAAATTTTGGACACAGTTTATACTATATCTCTCCTTATAGACTCTAAACTCTTGGATATATAACAGACATAGTAAGGTCCTACATTTAGGAAGTCTATTTAAGTTTGATTAGTTCAATGTTTCATATATATATATATATATAATATATATAAATGATCTATATGTACAAACATAATTATACTATTTGAATATTATATATACATATATGCATATAGGTATATATAATGTCATTTGACTATTATTTATACATATATACATACACATATATACAAATGTATGTATATGTGTTGTAAAAATCCAATATCATTTGGAACTAATATTTCTTGGACACGCTTTGAAACAATTTGAGAGATACTACTGTAGGTTTTAAAAACAGACTTTGTGATTGAACAATATAGAAAAATATCTACTATCAAATTGAGCAATCTTGAGCAAATTAACCTTTTTGAAAATGATTTCTTCATCTGTAAACTGGTACAAATAATTTTTACTCATGTGATTTTCTTAAGGATAGAATGCCATAATATATGTAGAATTTTTAGTAAAGTTCTACCACATAATCATTTGATAATGAACTTGAGAGGATGAGGTCTTTAAGGTCATATTTTGCCTATTTCCATTGTTTCTTTAGGTAATTGGGTCTTGCTTGAATTATTTGCTTATTAGTTTATTGGCATAGCATTATGACTCAGGAAAGTATTTAGTTTCCTATAATAAATATCTGTTGTTTTTGTCTTCTTAATATTTCTTTTTACTTGTTATAGAAAAGTCCTTGTGGGCCATATGATCCTGGTGTCATTGTCCAAAATAATGTTGACCTTGGTGATATCATTAATAATGACCACCATGGCCCTTGCTGAGTGGTAGGCAGTACTCTCAGTGTTTTATATATATTAACTCATTTAATTTTTTATTAAATCTTATAGCATACCTACTATAATTATGTTTTATAGACCAAAAAATTATAAAAAGGGGCAGAGAGAGGTTAAGAAACTGGCTCAAGGTTACACAGCTAATAAGTGGCTGAATCAGTAGTAAACCCAAGCTGTAGGGCTCCATAATCCAGGAATAAATGCAGTAATGCAGTATACTCTACAGTATATGCAGAAAACCACCTTCCATGAAGGGCTCTGTTCCTCGCTTTCTACCTGTGTGAGGGGAAAGTGTGATCAAAGCCATGAGGAAGTTTTCATTCAGTTCCTTAGTATTCTAATATCATTGTTTCTGGATGATTATAATTATGTCTTTCTACCTACTTTAAAAGCCCATTAGCATTTAGGACTAAAAGTAGTATGTACTTAACAATTATTTGACTAAAGAGTTCTAATAATCATTTCTCCCTTAAGTGCCGATCAAACGAAACAGCACACCTCTAAAATTCTGCAATGTCAGAACAGTTATCAGCTGAATGATCCTCAGAGCTGTTTGGCTACCAACTATGGTATTTTCCAATAGCACTTTTTGGAAATAGACTTTGTGTTGTGAAAAGTTTCTTATGTACTTTAAACATTTACTCAAATGATATTCACTAGCTATTTGACAATCAAAACTTATATGTATTCAGAGACCCTTTAGTATCTCCAAATTTGTAAACAGTGTTTCGCCACTTTATTCCTTGATTGTTCCATTTGCGGAGGGACATTGTTTCCCGTCTCACACAATTGGGAGACTATGGTGGTAAGTAGCAAAGCGCTCTTCAGTTAGGCTCAGTGACCGAATAATTCACATTACAATTCAGGCTCATGGCCTTGGTAACTCAAATGTGTACCATAGAAATATCACAAAGAAGTTCATAGTAAAGCTTTAAATTACTCACAAATTAATTCAAATACCATGTGTGACATAAATGTGTATGGCGAGAGAGGATCTATAATTTAAAATAAAATTTAAAAACTAAATTTTACATTTAACATTATCACCAACCTAAACTATTTGAGTTAGGCTATATGTAATAATCTCTTCTTAATTAGAAGGCGACAATCCCAAAAAGGTTTACCATATTCTATATATATACCTATCAACAGCTTATCTGTTTATATCTATCCCAGTGTTTATTTAGGAGTCAGATAAAGGATTTTATTTTCTAATAAATTATAATTTTCCTCTAATAAGCAAAAAAAACCCTTTCAAATGAATTGGCTTATGTATTCCTCTATTACAGGGGTCGGGAACCTATGGTTCGTGAACCAGATGTGGCTCTTTTGATGGCTGCATCTGGCTTGCAGACAAATCTTTTATAAAAAAAAACAAATGCTAAAAATATAAAACATTCTCATGTATTACAATCCATTCATTTCCTACCGCTCATATTCATGGTTGCGGGTTGCTAGAGCCAATCACAGCTGTCCTCCAGGACAACATCAAATTTTTATTGGATAATATATAACATACACGGGTCATTGTATGGCTCTCATGGAATTACATTGTAAAATATGTGGCGTTCATGGCTCTCTCAGCCAAAAAGTACAGATGAATGATTATTGAAGGAAGAGAGAACAGTATGTTTGGAAAACAAGGGTATCATTAATATTTAAATACTTTCAAAAGAGCTTTCTATATTTTTAACTAGAAAGTGATGTTTTGTCAGAGAAGTAGTGGTTATGAACTGGGAACCTTAGTTCTCTAACCCTGCTGACTCAGTCAAGTTTGCCTAAAGCTGGAGAGTTCCACTGGTGGGCCAGCCAAGAATACTCAAGAGTAGAAATTCCTTACGGAAAGCATTATACACCACTGTTGTCCGTTGACCTGGACAGTCTTACAGGTTTTCAGACTGACTGAAGAACTATTTCATTGGCTGAAGCTAACAGAAGCATTATTTTTCCTCCTCTATTAGGAGAAGGAGTAAGTGAAAACAAACTGAAGGAAATTGGCAAAAGGCATTGTACTTTTTAGAATGGAGAATATGAATATTTGATTTACTTTAGTCATAAGCGTGGAGGGCAGGATTCCTTCCTCTTTCAACTATAATATCTTCAAACTTTCTCTATATACACTTGTACCTTTTTCCTCCAGTCCTAGAAAAATATCCCTCCCTCTGCTAGAGGCTAATGACTTCACCTGTTTTCAAAAATATTTGCCTCCCATCTCATCCAACATTGAGGTCTCCCTCTATCACTAATTCCTCTTTCTATATATTTTATATTCAGTTTCTTCAATTTTGTTGGCTTGTGCCTAAAAGCTCATAAATTTAGGCATGCTCAAATCTTTCCCATCTTTATAAGAAAGCTACAAATAAAATAAATATTCTTAAGTCCTGTATTCCATTTAGTTAATGTTTCTTCTCTCCTTTACTTAATAGCCAAACTTTTACCAGAGCTTCCCAGATTTTCAGATTTTATGAACCAATGTATTTTTTTTAAATATGAGAAATAGCTTGACCTGTGGTGGCGCAGTGGATAAAGTGTCGACCTGGGAACACTGAGGTCGCTGGTTCAAAACCCTGGGCTTGCCTGGCCAAGGCACATACGAGAGTTGATGCTTTCTGCTCCTCTCTCTTCTCTCTCTCTCTCTCTCTCTCTCTCTCTCTCTCTGTCTATAAAAAAACTAAATAAAGTTAAAAATAAAATATTTTAAATATGAGAAATAATCTAAATAACTAACAATTAGTCTATTCCATCAATTAGATTTCAGAAAAGGGAGGGTGTTGTAACACTATAAAAGGAGGAAGGGTATATTTACAGTATTCTGTTCTTATACCTGTTTTAGGTTTTACATAGTCCTGGAGTATAGAATTCGTACTCTCATTAATGGTTTATTGTAATCCATTGTTGCAATTTAGTGCATATATTAATATTTTAAGCATTACCACATTGGCTTTGAATCAAAACAAGGAGTGTGATTTAATTCAGTGGATTGAGTTGCCAATTGTAAATGGATATTATCTCAAGATGCATATGCATTTTTCCTGAAAATAGATGACTGGCACTGAATGTGTTTTCAGTGTCAAGACAGCAGTAATGCATATGATTGGGGGCAAGATATAGACTGCTGTGGTAGTGGGGCCAGAATCCTGTCTTGTGTTCTATGCCAGTCCCTTCAAGGATCAGAGCTGAGTAGAGCTGATATGCTCAATTGAAATGCATTCTGCAAGATACCATACTAAGTACCATAAAGGAAGAGGGAAATAAGCTATTTATTTCCTGAATCTCACAGAAGCTTTTTATTTTGTGATACAAAATATAAAAATTTGTCATAAACACAAATAAGATAATATAGTATCATCTTAATAGCATTGAAAGCAAAGCAAAGCACTTCCAAATTGTCATAATTCAGGTTATATTTGTTGCTACTACCTTCATCACTGATATCATCTCTAATGAATTCAGAGTATGTGTTGATTGTGGAGAAGGTATTTAAGTTTTGAAACTTGTGATAGTCTACACATCGTTTCTAGTGACAGTGGTGTAGCCAGAGCAAGTGCTAAGGCAAACATTGTTTTGTGAATTATTTTATTTGAATTTTTTTGCTTCAGATTTTAAATGACTTAGAGATTCAGGTTATTTTAAGTATTTATGCTTTTTATTTTTGCCAAAATTATATTATTGTGGTATCTTCTAATGGATGGTTTGACTAAGGTTCTTAGTCCTTAAGCTTTAATTGATAAATTTGGTTATAACTAAATTACTAAGTTTTTCTATATAGGACAATAAATTAATTTATTCTCTAAAATCAGTTTTCATGATTTTATACTACTACTTCTAATTCTCTCTTTGATGTATATACTAAATGTGCAAAATATAAGTTATGTCTATATTTTGTTATACCTATATAGACAGTGATGCTCTCTATACAGTAGTCTCACTCAAAGGCCAAACTCAGTGTGATCTTGAGCAAAATATATTAGAAAACATGCACAGTAATCATACAAGATAAAAATAAATTTATGCTTTTATATGTTTGCGCTAGTACTTGAAAGCTGGAGTTGAATCATCACACACCAGCTTGGAAAGAGGATCAAATTCTGATTGCCAAATTTTAATCCATATGCACAGGCACATATATACATTGGAAAGCTGAAACATGTCTTAGCAATCCAGACTGAATGATTGACTATTTTGATTGATTGAATTATATACATATTCAAAGAATGAAAACACTGAACTGAAGGGGAGTGGTGAAAATTTCAGGTAACGAAAGAAGATATACCACAGAGAAAATCTTTGTCAGTAGTCGGTTAAGAATTACCTCTAGCCTGACCAGGTGGTGGTGCAGTGGATAGAGCATTGGCCTAGGACACTGAGGACCCAGGTTCGAAACAATGAGGTCGCTGGCTTGAGCATGAACTCACCAGCTTGAGCTTGGGGTCACCGGCTTGAGCGTGGGATCATAGACATGACCCAATAGTCAATGGCTTGAGCCCAAAGGCCGCTGGCTTGAAGCCCAACATCACTGTTTTGGGCGAGGGGTCACTGGCTCACTGGAGCACCCTGGTCAAGGCACATGTTAGAAAGCAATTAATGAACACTAAGGCACCACAATGATGACCTGAACTTCTCATTTCTCTCCTTTTCTGTCTGCCTGTCCCTCTCTATCTCTTAAGAAAAAAAAAAGAATTACCTCTAGAGGGAAACATATAGCCTTTGGTCACCCAATAAATTCAATATAAAAGAATAAATAAGATTTGTGCTAGTCAATTAAAAAAGTAATTACTTCTAAAGGGAAATATTTAGCTATTGGTTTTTTACTTTTGGTATCAATGGGAGACTTTCTCTGGATGTATCAGTCTATTCTAATCACTCCCATTAACTATTAAGTTTATGTAAGGCTCCTTATTCTGATCCTATGCTCAAAAGCTGTTTATCATTTGGCTTTTTAAAAAAATTTTTTTAATTCATTTTAGAGAGGAGAGGGAGAGACAGAGAGAGAGAGAGAGAGAGGGAGAAGGAGAGACAGAGAGAGAGAAGGGGGGGGAGGAGCAGGAAGCATCAACTCCCATATGTGCCTTGACCAGGCAAGCCCAGGGTTTTGAACTGGCGACCTCAGCATTTCCAGGTTGACGCTTTATCCACTGCGCCACCACAGGTCAGGCGTCATTTGGCTTTTTATCGTTTTGCCTGTAGGGAAATAATGGATAGGTTATGCCAACTGGATTAATTCTTTCCTTCATGAAATAATTATCAAGAGCCCACTATTGGGATTGACTTTGTTTTGTATTCTGGGGATAAAACAGTGAACAAACAGGCAAGTTGCTTATTTTCTTGAAGTTTAAATTCTGGAGTGGTGAGTGAGACAAAACACATTGAGAAAAACACACTGAAGGAAATGAACATGGTGATATGACTGACAGGAAGTAACTAGAGGCAGAGGGAAGGAGTCGTTTAGTGAGTGGAGTCAGTAGGTGACATTTGAGCTAAGAACTGAAGGGTAGAAACATTTGTTTAGCAAGTGAAGAGAGAACAGTTTTCTAAGCAAAGAAAATGAAATGTTCTGAACATATTAGAGTTCTAATATATAAAGGAGGCTAGTAGGCTGTTGAGGTAGAGAAAGGTCACACTAAGTAGAACTTTGTAAATCGTTGAGTTGGGATTTTTTTTCTAAATGCAGGTTTAATAGATAAGTTTTACATTCACACTTAAGAAATGAATCTATTTCAAGGGCACTGATGAAACCAGGTTTCTGAGTTGCTAAAGCTGAAGCCTGACTCTGGAATGTGGTAAATTTAAACAAAGTAATGAACTCTACCCTTTGAGGTCTTGATGCCAGGCTTTCTCCCAGCCTGAGCCCATTGAACTTTCCTGTGCATGGTAGCGAAGAGATAAATGATAGCAGAACGCTAGCCTACCAACAATGTTACAAACTGTTACACTTCTGGTAGTGATTATTTCAAGACGTATGACTGACACCATACTGCTTATTTGGACAAAGAAAGACAACAAAAGGGATGTAAACAGTGTTTTATTGCACCATCTTAAACATGTGCATTCCTTTCACCACTAGGAATTTATACCAAAAAACACACACATGAAGAATTAAGAACAGAAATAATAGAGTGAAACTAATGAAAATATTTAAAAAGTGAACCAATAAAACATATATGAAAACAAGAGATCGCTTATGGCTCTCTTTTCCTACAATTATATAATGAAATACAAATTTTTTCCTATTAAACACAGTCTTAGAAACACACAAGACATCTAAGGGATTTATGCTGAATGCTAATTTGTTTTATATTTACTTTTGGAAGGACAGAATAAGAATTAACCAAATTAAATTGCAGAGAGGAAATGAGGTGAGAGTAGGCAGGATGTGATTTTTTTATGCCCTTAATAATGTATAATTCACTTTTTAATGGCCACTTAGTATGTAGCAAATATAATTTTTATTTCCTTGTTGGAAAATTAAAATGAAGACTAGATGAATAATCTGTTCGTGGCATTAATTTTTTATGTTGTTTTGTTTTTAAGCCAGAATAGAAACACTCACCCAGCACAGACTCGGTCGGGAGAGTGAAGTTACACATCAAATTGAGTTGTCAGGGAAGAGGGTTTCTTATCAATAAAACTGCCACTTACAAAAATATTTTGACCTCATGTTTCTTAGCCATATGGAAACATACTAAATTCAATGTTCAGTAGCTTCAGGGAATCGGCTCTAAAACCTTGAGTTTCTGGAGAATAAACACAAGTTATTTTCTAGTGCAAAATTCATGATTAAAATATATTGTATGGCACCATTAAATTTGATATATGAAAGATAACAGGTAAGGCTTTAACATGAAACACCATTAACAGCATTATTATACATTTATTTTGTATGCCTATATTTTATGTCTTGCCAGATTCTTTTTGGTTGTTTTAGTGTTGTATATTAAAATACTTGTATATGGCCTGACCTGTGGTAGCGCAGTGGATAAACACATCGACCTGGAACGGTGAGGTCGCTGATTTGAAACCCTGGGCTTGCCTGGTCAAGGCACATATGGGAGGTGATGCTTCCTGCTCCTCCCCTCTTCTCTCTCTCTCTCTCTCTTTCCTCTCTAAAATGAATAAATAAAATCTTAAAAGAAAATACTTGTGTATATGTCAAATGCCCTTATAAAATGAAATAAACTTCCAGAGCCAATATTTTTTATCACTATGCCCTTGATTAATGTTCTTGTATATTATATATGAACTATAACAAGTCATGGCTAAAGAATTCTTTTCTCTATGGATTCTCCTTTTAAGCACATTTAACAAGTCTCCCCACAGCCTTCACTTTTACCTCAGTCCATGCTTTCATCATTCCTGATCTGTAGTTCACATCTTTATCTTTTCTGACCCGTTTTTGTGTCTTTTGTCTTTAGATTCTCACTACCCTTTGACTATTGTCCAGACTACTGCCAGTCATCTTTTTCAAATTCAAAATGTATTGTCTCATTTCTGTACCTCAAGTTCTGTACTTATTTCTTGTTCGCTTCAGGATATAATAATCCAAATTATTTTACAAGTCAAACAGAGCCTATATTCCATCATAAGCACCTTTTCTCCAGCCATTCCTCCCCCTCTTCGCTAAAGCTACAAACACTTCCCTCTCCCTGAATGTCTGTCTATACATTGTGTTCTGATCTTTGAACACCTATTATTTTACTCTTCAACCGGTTCACTTCTCATTCTATTAAGTGGGCTTTCTCTGCAAACCCTTCCTAGATTTTAGTCTTTCTATCTGCCCCCAACTCATCCTCTCTGCTACCACAATTTGTATCAGGTGTTTCTTTGGCTTACAATTTAAAACACTGCAGGGATATTTTTTGGTGCTGATTTGCCTACTATTTTGTAACTGCTTGAGTCCAGTAACGCTATATCCCCACTGATGAGTACTGTGGGCATCCAGTAAATATGTATTTCATGAATGGACAGTTGCATGTTTAACAAGGGAGGGAGTGCGGCTAGTGCAGTTGTGATAGGACCAGGCAGCCCTGCTGTTTTCAAATCCTGCCTCCACCACCTATCGCTGTGACTAACAGGCAAGTTACTAACCTCTTTGTGCTTTGCTTTCTTGAGTGGTAAATGAGTACTACAAAAATAAGTACCTCAGATCGTAATTGCAAGGACTACATAAAGCAGTTAGCAAAATACTTGATATATCATCAGTGCTCAAATGAATGTAAACAATTATTATTATTACAAAGGAAAGCTTATCAGAATTACAGTACATAATATCTTTATTTTGCTTCTCTTAAAATATGTTCACATTCTTATTTTATAGCACAAAAATATAGAATATATTTGCAAAACAGTCGTTATTGTATTGTCTAATAATTAAAATATAAATGACAGATAAAGACTTTGATACTTTTGTGTTTGGAAGAACACACAAGTTCAGGTAATGCAAATTACATGAATCATATAGAACAATGAAGTGATTATTTGCTAGACTTTTGATTTTGCATGTTCTTTTACCTCTGCAACTGACTCACGATGCTAACGGCTGTCCTTGGGAAAGGAGGCGTGTGGCGTGAGGCAAGTCCAGCTTTACCTTTTGTCTCCCGCCCCTCCCCAGCTGTTAACTGCTGATGGACTACTTAACATTTTCTAATTATCTTGGTAGTTATTTTAATGATTCTAGTGTATGGCATATCAAAAGCTGGAAGAATGATTTCAATGTATGGTTCTGAAAATAGAACAGAGAACACAGCACTGCCAAATCCTCCAGTTTTCTAGAAAGGAAATGAAAACATGACAGCTCAACCCTTTCCCACCACTGCCCTTCGTGGGGATAACTATGGGGTTGACTGCTTGAAAAGAATTTAATTGCAAGGTCATAATGTTATATTGTACCTTTTTTGATTTCTCATATATATATTTGTGTGTATTTATGTATTACAAAATTTCACCTGATAAGTATTTGGAATTACTAGTATAAATCATACATCTTTTTAAGAGGAAAAGAACATACCAAAAGCCAATATTTAATTTCTAAGAAGAATGCTGAATACAGAAAGCAGACTGCTAAATATAAAATGAAATTAAAATATCTTACTATATTGTGAGTTAGAGCTATTTATTGAAGTTTAAGATGTTACATGTGAAGTCATTGCTTAAACAATAAAGATTGAAGCTTTGACACCCTCTGTAATAGTGATCACCCTCAGAGAGAAGGTAATTAATGCCACTAGCTGTGGAACCATAAGAATTGTCTTGTATGCTCTGTTACATAATGAAGTTAAAAATGAAAAAATTTCAGGATATAACAATAGGAAATTAGATTTTTATTTATCTGGTGCTTAAGAAAAATGATTTCTCACTATGAATATGTATTCATGTAGGATCAGATCTGTTTTTTGTTTTTCTCCCTCTTCATAATATTATCAAGCTTCTTTAAAAGGCAGAGGGGTTGCAGGTGAGGTGTACAGACTGTTTTTCTAGTTGCCTACTCACTGTCCATTCCCTACTTTTCCCATGTTCAAAGCTCTCCTATGGCACCAATCATTAGATTTGGGTACGACTGATCCTAGGCCCAGTACCTGGGGTATTATTAATTGTTCTAAACCAGGGGTAGTCAACCTTTTTCTACCTACCGCCCACTTTTGTATCTGTTAGTAGTAACATTTTCTAACTGCCCACTGGTTCCACAGTAATGGTGACTTATAAAGTTGGGAAGTAACTTTACTTTTGCAAGTTAAAGCATATAATAATTACTTACTAAGTACTTTATGTCGATTTTTGCTAAGTTTGGCAGAATAAATCTTTATAAAACAACTTACTATAGTTAAATCTATCTTTTTATTTATACTTTGGTTGCTCTGCTACCGCCCACCATGAAAGCTGGAGCGCCCACTAGTGGGCGGTCGGGACCAGGTTGACTACCACTGTTCTAAACCAATGCAGTTCGGGATTGGTGATAAAATCTGCCTAAGCCAATCAGCACAAGATCTGGGCTAGTGTTCTAATAGGCTCAGGAGCATCATTTGATAATTTTGAGAATACTTGTGAGAATATAACCCTTCTCTTATAGGAGAAGAACAAAGATGATTTCAGCTTTCTTTCTAGCCCTTTTGCAACCATGAGGTTGGCAAAGCTGAAGACAGTGCGCCAAAGGTAATGGCGACACGTAGAGAAGGTCAGAGCTAAGGCAGTACCCTGTCTTCCTTTACCAGGGCAGCACTCGTCTTCCATAATCTCGTCACACACACTGTTCAACCTCATCAGCAGTCTGTTCCATGTTGCACTCTCTGCCACATCCATGTGATCCTGTGGAGAATTCCCAGATACTCCCATACTCTTAATTCTCTCAAATTCTTTTTCCCCTTATTAGTCCCTTTACCTATAATCTTTTGTTCAATTATGCTCCTCAGTGTTTGACAACTATTTATTCTTTAAGACTCAACACTAGGTTAGCTTTTATGTTCTGAATTTTTTTGCCTTCCAGATTCTTGTGTTGAAACTTAATACCTAATGTAATGGTAATATTAGGAGGTGGAATTTTTGAAGGTTATTAGGTCATGAGGGTGGAGCCCTCACGATTGGGATTAGTGCCCTTATAAATGAGATACCAGAGAGCTCTTCTTCCCCTTTTGCCATTTAAAATTACACTTACCAATCATTGAGTCTGCCAAATGCCATGATCTTGGACTTCTCAGCCTCCAGAACTGTAAGATATAGATGTTTGTTATCCACCCAGTTTATGCTTTTTTTGTTATACCAGCCAGGGTTAAGCCAGCATCCTTAACTCCTGTTATATCTACTGAATATGGTATTCCTCCTTTGTGCTCCCATGACACCTTGCGAATGCAGAAAGCCTCTATATTAAATTTTAAGGGGAGATTTTTTGAGTCTCTGTCTCACTAGAGCATCTTTAAGATAGGTATTTGTTCATTACTGGGTCAAAAAACCCCACTCTTAAATGCAAATCAAAACTGCAATGAGATACCACCTCACACCTGTTAGATTAGCTATTATCAACAAGACAGGTAATAGCAAATGTTGAAGAGGCTGTGGAGAAAAAGGAACCCTCATTCACTGTTGGTGGGAATGTAAAGTAGTACAACCATTATGGAAGAAAGTATAGTGGTTCCTCAAAAAACTGAAAATAGAACTACCTTATGACCCAGCAATCCCTCTACTGGGTATATACCCCTAAAACTCAAAAACATTGATACGTAAAGACACATGCAGCCCCATGTTCATTGCAGCATTGTTTTCAGTGGCCAAGACATGGAAACAACCAAAAAGCCCTTCAATAGAAGACTGGATAAAGATGTGGCACATATGCACTATGGAATACTACTCAGCCATAAGAAATGATGACATCGGATCATTTACAGCAATATGGTGGGATCTTGATAACATTATACGAAGTGAAATAAGTAAATCAGAAAAAAAACAAGAACTGCATTATTCCATACTTAGGTGGGACATAAAAACGAGACTAAGAGACATGGACAAGAGTGTGGTGGTTATGGGAGGAGGGGCAGGAGAGGAAAAGGGGGGGAGGGGCACAAAGAAAACTAGATAGAGGGTGACAGAGGACAATCTGACTTTGGGTGATGGCTATGGAACATAATTGATTGACAAGATAACCTGGACATGTTTTCTTTGAACATATGTACCCTGATTTATTGATGTCACCCTAGTAAAAATTAAAAAAATAAAATAAAAATAACAGACAAAACCCCCCCACTCTTTCTGACCATACTGTTGCAAAATTGTGATATACTACATCAATACTGTTATATATATACATAGATATATTTGTGTATTTATATATTTATATAAAGAAGTAAAAAGAGTCATACTTCAAATGACATCAAGTGCAAGAAAATATTACTAATTTGATTTTCAATGTCATCTTTAATTATTAGAAAACAAATCACTTGCTTATTTCAAGTATTAGCTTAGGAATAAGAAAATATGGATTCTAATCTTACATTTAACATTTCTGTAATTATCAAAATCCTGTTTAGATCACTGTGAGAACAAAGTTCTTGAGAAAATAAGCAGTGAACTTCAAGTAGGGTCACACCTGGTGTTAGTGTCCGCATAGGCTGAGAGCTTCCTTCTCCTCTCAGGCCACCAGAGTGCCTCTATCCCCAAGTGTCAGCCTTCCGAAAGGAGGTCATTAAGGAGAGAGCTCTCAGGAGAGACACGCATGGCCCCATGGAAACCTGCCAGCAGTTTATATAAGAGTCAGAGTGAATGCCTGGCCGCCGAGTGGGCATCGCTAACCTTATGCATGAGGTATTTTATTATTGTCATTTCATTGTGGTTATTATTAATACACGTAGTCATGACTATGGCATCTTAAATCTAAAGTAGAGCATATGTAATATCCGACAGCCTTTGCCGTCCTGCTCGGTGTGGTAGAGTCTTAGCTTGGTGCAATGTAAGCTGCTTACTGTCTATTGTATACACCTGGGCCTTGTCACATGTGTTTGTGACTTCCTAGTTTCATTTCTCTGAAAATAGGAATAATTGGGTTTCTTATCAGATATTGAAGTTCATTGTTTGAGAGCTTAGAGGTTCTCGTTCTCTCTCTCTCTGTATTTCTTAGAATACAATATGTATCTCTTTCCAAATTCAGGATTAGGGAATAATTATAATGTTAAAACATCTCCAATTTAATTTTCCCTCAGGTAATCCTGCAAACTAGATGAAAATGACTGTGGAAGCTCTCTTCTTATAGTTGGGATTTTAAAAAGAATGCTGTTTGCAATGCAATGCCCAGAAGCCATGCCAGGCCTGTTTCCATGCCATGCGCCAGTCCGCCAGCGACATGCCTGGCATTCCTGGCCCGGGTGGGCCTGTGGGAGGCGCTGGGCTCTCTGGCCCGGGTGGGCCTGTGGGAGGCACTGGGCCCTCACTCTCACTTCCACAATTCATGTGCGCATGGGCTTGAAAAAAGATTGGTGTAGCTAAATCCCAACTAGATACAGAAATATTATTTCTCCACTTCAGTTTCCCATTTTAAAATTCTCAAGAGACATAAAAGCAAGCTGGCAGAGTGGACAGTCCTGATACATAGTTGTTCTCTGTCCCCCAGCAGGGTCCTCCCCTCAGAGCCTGTGACTCTAGGCAATGAGCAGTGGCCTGAGGGAATGGAGAAGACCCTGGTGTGGGGCCTTCTCTCTGACTCATCTGCTCCTAGCGCGCCTGTGCCTTGTGGGCTGACAGTGAGGAAGGGGTGAGAGTGAAGACTTTTGTATACAGAATGGGCGGCATTAAGCCAAAAGGGCACCAAAATTTCATCACCCTTAAGTACAGAGCTGTGTGTCTGTGTCAGCAGCCAAAGATAGGTTGCCCTTTTCATAAAGATAAAAACTGTCTGAATATTCCCTGAAATAAGTTTAAAACATTTTTACAAAAGAACTGATAATTGGTAGAAAACTTGTACAGATATTGCAATTACTTTGTCAGCTGGTCAAAGAAGCAAGTCCCTTCTCTCAGTCCTCCTGCCCACCAGCATTCTCTCCACCCTGTTAACACACACTCACACACACTCACACACACACACTCACTCACACCCACACACTCACCCACACCCACACCCACACTCACACCCACACACTCACTCACAGCCACACACCCACACTCACACCCACATACTCACACCCACACACTCACACACTCACACATACACTCACACACACACTCACATACACTCACACTCACATACACTCACACACACTCACACACACACTTACACACTCACACACACACACACACTCACACACACACACAGAGGCACGCACACACCGGTTGGACATGGCTTAAAGAGGAGATATGGTGCCAACTATAAACATGAAGTAGTTTTTAAAATACAATGCTTTGTCATGAAGTGTTGAAAAAGATTTGTGGTGTTTCTTAGATGTTTTGTTTTCAGATAATAACAAAATCGTTAATTTAAAATGATGCCTGTTTTTGGTACCAGATATTGGTTTATTTACCTTGAAATACATTCATATTCTATTATCATGTGAACAAGAACAGGTTATACAAGTATATTTTTAAAATGATAAATTATTTATAAATTAAATTTATATATTGATTTCTCCACATATGCATAAATATAGAAGTATATACCTGTGTAATGTATAAAGAGATTATTACAGTTGTACCTTGAGATATGAATTAAATTCGTTCTGTAACCAAGCTTGTAAGTCAGTCAACTCATATGTCAAACTGCCGATACTGGGCCTGTGCACCTTCGCGCCAACTATGGGCAGCTTCCTGAATCATGACTCTCATCTCGGAATTTCACTCGGATCTTGAACAAAAGTACTGACCGAGTTGCAGCTTGTATCTTAAAAATTTGTATGTTGGTCTGTTCGTATCTCAAGGTACCACTGTATATACGATATTTCCCCATGTATAAGACGCTCCCATGTATAAAATGCACCTTAATTTTGGGACCCGAAATTTGAAAATATATATATATATATTACATAAAGTTATTGAACTCAAGTTTTATTCATTATAAAATTCATACAACTCCTTATCAGTGTCAACACTCCCATCCATTAGCTTGTCCTCATCTGTGTCTGATGACGAATCACTGTCTTCATATATGGCCTTGTCCTCAGTTCCATCTATGGCATTTGAAATGCCACACTTCTTAAATCACTTGACAACCACTGTATAAGACGCACCCAGTTTTAGACCCAAAATTTTTTGAAAAAGTGTGCGTCTTATATATGTGGAAATATGGTGTATATATTATCTGAGTGGTCTGTATTTGCTTATATTTTCTAGTTTTTTCTACAATGATTATGAAGCACTTATAAAATAGATTAATTTGTTTAGATGTTATTTAAAAACAGTGATTGATCAGAATTCTAGCATGCAGAGGCTTTGGGCTATGAAGGGTTATTACTATGATAGCCTGAAATAAGTTTACCCTGAATTCAAGGGACCCGATATACACAGACAGTGTAACACCTGATCTCTAAATGGGTGCGACCACAAATTTATACATCTGTATGTAGAACATATGTAGCATATAACAGAAGTAAAATGTTTCTGAACTATATAACTATAATGGAAAACGGTGTTTAAATAAGAATCTACAGCTATGCTTTGCTAGAAGGTGAAGCTCTCAGGACATATTTAAGAAAACATAAACATACATGTATTGTATCCTTTTATTGTTGCCAGTTTAGCATAATTAAAAACGAAGGCTTGACAACCTTCTCTTTAAAGTGAATTTTACAAAACTAAAGTGTTTTCTCAACTCTCTCCTTTGTTGTGTGTGTGTTTAGCTGAATAAAGAATTTGCAACATTTTGAATAAATACGCATTTAAGAATGCCTGTCTTTTAGCAATACTTGGGTTTCTAGTTTTATTTATAAAAGTTATGCCATCACTGATTTTATTATTTATAGTTTTTAGTTATTACATTACTAGAGTTTTCTTCCACCTTGGGAAACACCAAACCAAAGAGTTCTGTTCCACATAGAATCTACTAAAGGCAAATTTCAATTGTGTAACGGAGAGACTTTTTCCATGAATATAGAATTACCTGGGGATTTATTCAAAACAAAACAAATCATGCATCAGTGCAGGGCTGAGCTAGCTGTAAACCTGAAGGGATTCAAATAATTTTGTCTCACCTGTGATGATGGTGATTTGAGTAAGACAGTAATCATTGATTTTATGAAATTTTTCTACTTTTTTTTTTTTTAGATTTTATTTATTCATTTTTTTTTTTATTAGTGAGAGAGGGGAGAGAGAGGGGGAGAGAGATAGAGAGAACAGGGGGAGGAGCAGAAAGCATCAACTCCCATATGTGCCTTGACCAGGCAAGCCCAGGGTTTCGAACCGGCGACCTCAGCATTTTAGGTGGACGCTTTATCCACTGCGCCACCACAGGTCAGGCCTTTATGAAATTTTTCAATGATCAGTGGCCGGCCCAAGATTTGCCATGGATTTGCTCTCAGGAGACATGTTCTGTTTCTGGTTCGGTATCAGCGCTCCTGCCTTGGTGTGAGTGGACATGCTGGAGGATGCTTTACGCTTTTTTAGAAAATCAGGTCTGAGTCTTTGTTGCATTTTCAATTTTATTACACTTTTCCCAAGTGTCAGAGGCAGTAATGATCAAAGATTTTTTCCTATGTATAATTTATATGATTTTGATGGAAAGCACATTACTGTTGTCTGTAGAAGTGGAATATAGTTAAAATTATACATTTAAAATAATACTAGTAGTCATGTTTATGTGTGTTAAATTTAGAAAGCTGGGAATGTTAAGGAAAAGATTTTGAAAATAGATTCTTGTTTATTTATATATATTTTTTCATTGGGACGATCACTTAATAAGTTAACTAATATAATAATGTATGTCAATTATAATTGAAAATACAAATGATTTAAAAATTTTAAAAAAGGAAATAGATTTTGAAAAGGCCTTGGTGTCTGGATCTTTTAGCTGCCAGTTAAGACAGACCTCTAGGATGTTCTTTATCAAGCTGTCAGTATATGCACCTTACTCAAGATGAAATCTGTGAGACAATATGACTCAGACAGTCACACCTTTCATAGGTTATCAGCTACCTGAAATATTGCATTGCTTCCTCTACCTTAGTAATTCATCTAAGTTAAGAAATATGTTACGACCTGCCCAGGTGGTGGCGCAGTGGATAGAGCATCGGACTGGGATGCAGAGGACCTGGGTTCGAGACCTTGAGGTCACCAGTTTGAGCCCAAAGTTGCTGGCTCCAGCAAGGGGTTGCTTGGTCTGCTGAAGGCCTGCAGTCAAGGCATGTATGGGAGAGCAGTCAATGAACAATTAAGGTGTCGCAATGCACAACGAAAAACTAATGATTGATGCCTCTCATCTCTCCGTTCCTGTCTGTCTGTCCCTGTCTATCCCTCTCTCTGACTCTCTCTCTGTCTCTGTAAAAAAAAAAAAAGAAATATGTTATGCCCTGGCCAGTTGGCTTAGTGGTAGAACATTGCCCAGTGTGTGGATGTCCCAGGTTTGACTCTCAGTCAGGGCACACAAGAGAAGCATCCGTCTGCTTCTCCACCCCCTCCCTCTTACTTCTCTCTCTCTCCTCCTCCTGCAGCTATGGCTCGATTAGAGAGAGTTGGCCCAGTTGCCCCGGGGTAATGAGGATGGCTCCATGGCCTCACTTCAGGCTCTAAGAAGAGCTCAGTTGCTGAGCAACCAAGCAACACCCCAGATGGGCAGAACATCACCCCCTAGTGGGCTTGCTGGGTTGATCCTGGTCAGGATGCATGTGAGAGTCTGTCTCTGCCTCCCCTCCTCTCACTGAATTAAAAAATATATATGTCCATTGAAGAAACAGTGAGCTCGGGCCAGAAAGTTCTTAAAAGCACTTGGTCTCTCTTCCCTTTAATTAAACTGGTATGGGATTTAGGGTCACCTTTGAAAGTGAAAATTTTGACATTTAAATGCAAGAACCACAAACCATAGCTCTAAAAATTTAAAAGCTAGAGCTACATATAAATCTGTGATTTTACGCTTATAGACTATATAGACTGAAGGTTAAGAGTTTGGAGTGTAAGTGCAGCTGTATGGGCTTTCTTCTGGCTCCATGTATGTGGTGTGGTGTGTGATTAGGAGAGCTTCGAGGCGTCCTGGATCCTGGGCCTTCTTGTCTCTGAAGGGGAGCCTGACACCTTGCTCACGGGTTAGTTGTGGGGAAAAATATATATATAAAACAACATATTGCTTGGCAAGTACCACTCCTTCAGTCATTGTTGGCTATTTTAATAATAATTTGGTAATAATAATTATTGACAATAACAAGTAAATATATGGATAGCTAATTTGTTCATATTGGGAATTTTATATTCCTATTTCAGGAAAAAATATGTACTAAAATATGTCAAATTATCTATAAAAATGTTTATAAGGCATGGACTCTGCAATAGAATTGATTTTCAATGATCTGTAACTAAAATCGGCCAGATTCATTTCTTCTTTCAGGTGCATTATGAATTAAACTTGTTCCTTAATGTGCTTGTAGAAGACGGAATAGTAGATGGTGGGGTGAGAGATGTAGAGAACTTGAAATAAAAAAGAGATCAATAGTTTAGTTTCATATATCATATTTAGAGGCTTAGTTTCATTATAAAACAAAAGATCAGAACAGCACAGTTTAAAATGTTTTGATACAGAATTTAAATAGATACTGGAAATAAATATATATTTAACATGTGTCAAAATGTTTTGGTAACATAACTACTCAAAGTCAAATATACAACTTTTAAATGCTAAAAAATTTTTGAGAATTTGATTTGTGCTTTTAAACAAGATTGACTTTCATAATACAATGAACAATTTTCTGACTGTGACACTAAAAATGATTTTAAGGCACACTCATAATTTTAATAAAGTGTGAACAAAATAGTTTTTCTTGCTTTTGCAAAGCATTTATTTTTTTTCTGCAATAAATTCAGCATGAGCCTGACTCATAAAATTGATTTGGAGTATGTATATAATATAAAACAAATCAAGAATAAGAATCAATGCAGTGAGTCCATTTGGAGAAGGAAAACTTTTCTATTTTATATAATGAAAATCCCTTTTGTGTTATTTGATTTGCTGAATAGGATCTTTTGCATTTAAAAGAGGAACATTCTTTCAGTGATTATTACTGTAAAAGGGTGTATTAACATGAAACATATAACATTTTTTTTAAAAGATGTTACAGAAAATTTTACTAGGAGAATTGTGTTAAGTTAGTTAAAATCCACAAATAATTTTTTTTTGTCTCACAGAAATGTGAAATAGTTGTGAATTTGAATGTTAGATGAATAACATGTTTATATTAACACAAGATAGCTTGTGATAGGTATTACCACTGTTAGCTATGTTTTACATTTATTTAGTTTTTTATCATAGAATATTATCTGCTGAAAATAATGTCTCAGGCATGTTAGATACTTGATTAAAATATTTTGTATTACTAGTTATTTTAGTCCAGTGTGTTATATTCTATACTATTATTATAATATCTAGATCTATATACATAGATTCAAATAGTGTGTAGATCTAGCTCTAATCTAGGCACTATATTAATATACTCTATTTTTATGTTAACTGTATACTAATATTATATAGATATAGATTAGATATATATATTATCTATATTATTATTTCTTATTCTTGGCAGTAAAATTTGCTTACTGTTCCTTTAAGGATATTCAAATTCACATAATGTGAATTAATTCCTAATCTATGTCATGTATTATACTAGACATTGCTTTTTTTTTTTTTTTTTTTTTTTTTTTGTATTTTTATGAAGCTGGAAACCGGGAGAGACAGTCAGACAGACTCCCACATGTGCCCGACCGGGATCCACCCGGCACGCCCACCAGGGGGCGACGCTCTGCCCACCAGGGGGCGATGATCTACCCCTCCGGGTCGTCGCTCTGTTGCAACCAGAGCCACTCTAGCGCCTGGGGCAGAGGCCAAGGAGCCATCCCCAGCACCCGGGCCATCTTTGCTCCAATGGAGCCTCACTGCGGGAGGGGAAGAGAGAGACAGAGAGGAAGGAGAGGGGGAGTGGTGGAGAAGCAGATGGGCGCTTCTCCTGTGTGCCCTGGCTGGGAACGAACCTGGGACTTCTGCACGCCAGGCCAACGCTCTACCACTGAGTCAACCGGCCAGGGCTGCTTTTTTTTTTTTTTCATTACTCAAGCTTTATAACATTTTTTGATGGCTGATTTTATTCTCTTTATGAAGGTGAAGCAATTGAGTAAGATTTTTGGAGAATGACTTTAGAAACTTATATATAGAAGCACACACACTTTCTCTCCCCATCCCTCTTGCTCCTCCTCTGTCTCTGCCCTCAAGCATTCTGGGATGATTAGGAAATTGAGTCTGAGAAGCGAGATGGTGGTGGCATAAGTAGATCTCCTGGGACCCTTTTCATCATGAAGCCCTGAATTGATCCTGTAGAGTTGAGGAGTATTACCAGGACGTTTGAAATTTCATTGAGGGGCCTTGGCTTTTCTTAAGCCATTTGATCTTAAGGAGGTCTGAAAAGCAGTTTCCTGGAGCTATGGAAGTCGCTGAATTAAGTAAAATGTAGTCCATATTAGCACAATTTTCTCTGCATCTACTTCTTAGTGTTGAGAGCAAAACATTGATAAAAAGTATATATTAAGTCAAATATTGAAATACAAACACATAGTTTTATCTTTTAATAATTAATAACCTAATAATTTAAATCAATACATTTTACAAAGGTATCTGATTCATAATCAGGTGAATAACTACTGAGAAAATCTGGAAAGTTATTTTCAATGTACAACAGATAGAATTGTAATACAGAAAGCCTGAGATCAAATGAAAGATATTTTAAAGACTGATTTAGATCCTTAGATTTGTGTACTTTTAATTTGGCTCTAATTTTAAAATATTTGCATAACTACACTTAAGAACACCTTTTAAACTGTTAAGCAAAATCTTAAAGATTTAAGTCAGACTTAAGGAAGAGTGCTTTATGAATGGAATATAATAAATTAATAAATTAATTGATAAATTATTGACATTTAAAACAACAGGAAATTAAAGATAGTTTGTAAGAATTCTTTGATGCATATTTTCCAAGTTGAGAAGAGGGGAGATAGAGAGACAGACTTCTGCATGTGCCCCGACCAGGATCCACCCTGCAGCCTCCATCTGGGGTTGATGCTCTGCCCATTTGGGGTCATGCTCGCAACTCAGTTATTATTGGTTCCGGAGGCAGAGGCTCGTGGATCCATCCTTAGTGTCTGAGGCCGATGTGCCCAAACCAGTTGAGCCATGGCTATGGGAAGGTGGGGGGGGAGAGAGAAAAGGAGAAGGAGGAGGGGTGGAGAAGCAGATCGTCACTTCTCCTGTGTGCCCTGCCTGGGAATCAAACCTGGGACATCCACACTCCAGGCTGACATGCTGCCACTGAGCTAGTCAGCCAGGGTTGTTTCATAGTTTATTGGAAGGAGGCTCATCATTTTATAAACTCAGATACAGAGTTAGATCTTAAATATAAAATGTGATTATTAGATCAGGAATACAATTTGAACCCTTTTGAAGTTATGTGTAGTAAATTAGGAGACAGAGAAGGTGAAGGGGGACATAATATATATTGAGGACCTGCTGTTCTAGAAATACCATTTTATTTAATAACCACAATAAAGTTAATCACTCATTAACTTTAGTGATGTTATTATAGTTTTATAGAGGAGGAAACCAGAACAACTGAGATGAATGTCAGGGATAGGGTTTAATCCCAAATCTGTATGACTCTCAAATTGAGGGTCCTTTTCTTATTCCTAATACATGCTGCACAGAGAATCTGAAATTGTAGTTTGTGTCTATTGTTCAGTACTATTTTCATTTTTATATGCCAAGTCTTACCTGAGCAAACCACATCTGCATTAGTCCTTTCCTCTTTACACCTAATGTCTTTATGTCTTTACTACGGACCATGAAAAGAGCTCAGGCAGGGTAGAAAATATTTTATACGTATGTAAAAAACTTGAAAACTGGTTCATTGTGGTGGCGGTGTGTCTGTGTGTGCACGACATGGCACATGGGCCAGTTTGAGCAGACCCTGTGGACACGCCACACCCCCCAGTGGGCCTCCTGCCTTCTCGAAAGTAATTTACAAGGCAGGAAAATGCAATTGGCTTCTAGTATTATAATTCATACTTTCACCCTGTGGAAAACTCTGGGAACGCTTAACAATATAGATTTTGATATCTTTAGCTTGAACATTGGGACTATTACACTTTATTATTATTTTTAGTGAAAAACTTGCAGCTACGTAAATGTGCCTTAAAGAGAACAGTGCGCTCACTAGAAGAGATGCAGCAGACAGCATAGCTATCTTTAGCTGCCTTCATTACTGATGAGCACAAACTTGGAAGAAACAAGAGAGCATATGTATAACAAGGCTTTTTTTTAGGGGAAGGAGGTCTTCTGAATACTTAAAAAGTATTAGTCTATTAAATCATGATTGAAAGGAGCTAAAATTTTAGCTCCCTTATTGTGTCTTCATATAGGCTTGATCTTTTTCAGAATATACTCTAAATTCATCACATTAGGCCCACAAATATAGCTTAATTTGACTAAATTATTGGCATTTGGGGACAATAAGATCTACATTTGTGTGTGTGTGACAGACAGAGAGAGAGACAGATAGGGACAGACAGAAGGGAGACAGATGAGAAGCATCAACTTTTTGTTACAGCACCTTAGTTGTTTATTGACTGCTTTCTCATATGTGCCTTGACCAGGGGCTACAGCAGAACGAGTGGCCCCTTACTCGAGCAAGTGACCTTAGGGCTCAAGCCAGCAACCATGGGGTCATGTCTATGATCCTATGTTCAAACAAGTGACCCCACACTTGTGTGCAGGATGAGTCTGCACACAAGCTGGTGACCTCGGGGTTTCGAACTTGGGTCCTCTGCATCCCAGTCTGACGCTCTATCCCCTGCGCTACCACCTCATCAGTCAGGGACAATAAGATCTAGCTTTATAGTCTCCACTTTTTTCTTTTCCTGACACAGTAGTATTTCTAAATTAATATTTGTTGCTACTGAAGAAATTAGAGAAAAGGCATAAAAAGATGGATTTAAAGTAGAATCTTTTTGTGAATATAAGCATAGTCATTACTAGAGCTTCTATTGTGTTGCTGTTTTTTTTTTATCACTTGAATATATTGGCTCCTAACATAAGGAGCCTTCTATGTATATATATTATTTAGTAACATTTTACTTATCTCAAAATATTCATATCCTAACACATCATTCATCTACAGTGATTTTTTCCCCCATTCAACAAAGGGACATAATATGTTGGATATTTTAGTGAGTTTTGAGAATAATAAAATGAATGAATTTAATTGCCATGCTTGTCTTCAAGCAACATGGAGTCTATCTACAAAGACAGACCCACAGAGCCAAGTACATATGTAGTATTACGTAGTGACAGTTTTCAGTTCACCAGACTTAATGAATGTCTATTGTGTAACAGGCACAGTGATAAGTCTGAAGATACAAAAGTGTCTAAGCCAAAATTCCTCTTCTCAAAGAACTCGGGCTCTTCTCGCAAACCAAGATGTATGCATATGGATAGTATTGCGGTGCCCATGCTGTTCGATCACATCCTGCTTCTGGGAAGGAGAGAGAAAGGAGTGGTTACCTGTGCTGAGCTAGGAGTGAGAATGGTACCTGTCTGAGCTAGGAGTGAGAATGGTACTTGTGCTGAGCCAGGAATGAGAATGGTACCTGCCTGAGCCAGGAGTGAGAATGGTACCTGTGCTGAGCCAGGAGTGAGAATGGTACCTGCCTGAGCCAGGAGTGAGAATGGTACCTGTGCTGAGCCAGGAGTGAGAATGGTACCTGTGCTGAGCCAGGAGTGAGAATGGTACCTGTCTGAGCCAGGAGTGAGAATGGTACCTGTCTGAGCCAGGAGTGAGAATGGTACCTGTGCTGAGCTAGGAGTGAGAATGGTACCTGTGCTGAGCCAGGAGTGAGAATGGTACCTGTGCTGAGCCAGGAGTGAGAATGGTACCTGTGCTGAGCCAGGAGTGAGAATGGTACCTGTGCTGAGCTAGGAGTGAGAATGGTACCTGTCTGAGCCAGGAGTGAGAATGGTACCTGTCTGAGCCAGGAGTGAGAATGGTACCTGTGCTGAGCTAGGAGTGAGAATGGTACCTGTCTGAGCCAGGAGTGAGAATGGTACCTGTGCTGAGCTAGGAGTGAGAATGGTACCTGTCTGAGCCAGGAGTGAGAATGGTACCTGTGCTGAGCCAGGAGTGAGAATGGTACCTGTGCTGAGCCAGGAGTGAGAATGGTACCTGTGCTGAGCTAGGAGTGAGAATGGTACCTGTCTGAGCCAGGAGTGAGAATGGTACCTGTGCTGAGCCAGGAGTGAGAATGGTACCTGTCTGAGCTAGGAGTGAGAATGGTACCTGTGCTGAGCCAGGAGTGAGAATGGTACCTGTGCTGAACTAGGAGTGAGAATGGTACCTGTCTGAGCTAGGAGTGAGAATGGTACCTGTGCTGAGCCAGGAGTGAGAATGGTACCTGTCTGAGCCAGGAGTGAGAATGGTACCTGTGCTGAGCCAGGAGTGAGAATGGTACCTGTGCTGAGCCAGGAGTGAGAATGGTACCGTGCTGAGCTAGGAGTGAGAATGGTACCTGTGCTGAGCCAGGAGTGAGAATGGTACCTGTGCTGAGCCAGGAGTGAGAATGGTACTGCTACTTCTTGACCTAGACATGCTGACAGGACTAGAGAAACTCCACAGAAGAAATTCCTTTTCCTCCTGTCCTTTTGGTAGCAACACAGACTGTCATGTGAAAGAATTTGGAACTTTTCTTGAAAATTGCAGGGAACTACAGAGAGAATTTAAATGGATCACACTGGTTTTAAAAATATTTATTCTGGGAATGCACACTGAAGAGGGCTAAGGCCAGAGGCCAGAGAACTCTCATTAAAAGACCTCTCGCTGTTAAGGTCCTGTGCTCCCTTACTCTTTAATGACAATTTGCAGGTTATTTGTTCCACAAAATTCTTCAAGTACTGATTATTTCCTTGGCCCTGTGTTTGGGGTCTGAGAATTTAAAGAGATCATAACATGGGTTTTTTTCACAGGCCTTTTCAGATAGACAAGTAGAAAACTGATTCTTAGTCACTTCTCTTGAGGTTGTCAGAAATGATCTTTGTCAGTGTTGGACTAATTGAGGATTCTTTCTCAATTTGCCTTTGATTTTTAAAATTAAATTAAGTTTTATAATATAGAGATCAGTGATTTATATCTAATGGATGAGTAAATATTGCATGTCATATTCTTAATGATTAACAGATTTTAATGGACAGGCTATAGAGAAAATGCTGTGTAGTGGGCCAGGAGCTATAGAGAGAATGGACACCGCGTGCTGTGTAGTGGGCCCGGGAGGTATAGAGAGAATGGACACCGCGTGCTGTGTAGTGGGCCCGGGAGGTATAGAGAGAATGGACACCGTGTGCTGTGTAGTGGGCCCAGGTGCTATAGAGAGAATGGACACCGCGTGCTGTGTAGTGGGCCTGGGTGCTATAGAGAGAATGGACACCGCGTGCTGTGTAGTGGGCCCGGGAGGTATAGAGAGAATGGACACCGCGTGCTGTGTAGTGGGCCCGGGAGGTATAGAGAGAATGGACACCGCGTGCTGTGTAGTGGGCCCGGGAGCTATAGAGAGAATGGACACCGCGTGCTGTGTAGTGGGCCCGGGAGCTATAGAGAGAATGGACACCGCGTGCTGTGTAGTGGGCCCGGGAGCTATAGAGAGAATGGACACCGCGTGCTGTGTAGTGGGCCCGGGAGCTATAGAGAGAATGGACACCGCGTGCTGTGTAGTGGGCCCGGGAGGTATAGAGAGAATGGACACCGCGTGCTGTGTAGTGGGCCCGGGAGCTATAGAGAGAATGGACACCGCGTGCTGTGTAGTGGGCCCGGGAGGTATAGAGAGAATGGACACCGCGTGCTGTGTAGTGGGCCCGGGAGGTATAGAGAGAATGGACACCGTGTGCTGTGTAGTGGGCCCAGGTGCTATAGAGAGAATGGACACCGCGTGCTGTGTAGTGGGCCTGGGTGCTATAGAGAGAATGGACACCGCGTGCTGTGTAGTGGGCCCGGGAGGTATAGAGAGAATGGACACCGCGTGCTGTGTAGTGGGCCCGGGAGGTATAGAGAGAATGGACACCGCGTGCTGTGTAGTGGGCCCGGGAGCTATAGAGAGAATGGACACCGCGTGCTGTGTAGTGGGCCCGGGAGCTATAGAGAGAATGGACACCGCGTGCTGTGTAGTGGGCCCGGGAGCTATAGAGAGAATGGACACCGCGTGCTGTGTAGTGGGCCCGGGAGGTATAGAGAGAATGGACACCGCGTGCTGTGTAGTGGGCCCGGGAGCTATAGAGAGAATGGACACCGCGTGCTGTGTAGAGGGCCCGGGTGCTATAGAGAGAATGGACACTGCGTGCTGTGTAGTGGGCCCGGGAGCTATAGAGAGAATGGACACGGCGTGCTGTGTAGTGGGCCTGGGAGCCTGGGCTCCTTGGAGATGCCTCACATGTCATAGAAAAGCGACAGGCAGTGTAGATGATACACACCAGCATGCGCCTCTGTGTAGCAAAGGAATGCTTTCTGATGAATAAAAAAAACAATTGTTTCAAAGAATTATTGATTTATAGAGGGTATTTTATTATTTATTTTCCCAATCCACAATTATTAAGAACTTTATAATGGAGCAGATTTCATCACATTTAAATTATAAAAAAGTGCAAAGATTTTGTATAACACCCTAGAGGAGCCACTAATTTGTTTATACTTGGCTGCTAGCTTTATGTTCATGGATTCCTGATGATTTCAGCCGATAGCCCATGTTAATTTTGAAGTCTTAATACTCTAGGCATTGGCCCTAGCCGGTTGGCTCAGCGGTAGAGCATCAGCCTGGCGTGCGGGGGACCCGGGTTCGATTCCCGGCCAGGGCACATAGGAGAAGCGCCCATTTGCTTCTCCACCCCCACCCCTCCTTCCTCTCTGTCTCTCTCTTCCCCTCCCGCAGCCAAGGCTCCATTGGAGCAAAGATGGCCCGGGCGCTGGGGATGGCTCCTTGGCCTCTGCCCCAGGTGCTAGAGTGGCTCTGGTCGCGGCAGAGCGACGCCCCGGAGGGGCGGAGCATCGCCCCCTGGTGGGCAGAGCTTCGCCCCTGGTGGGCGTGCCGGGTGGATCCCGGTGGGGCGCATGCGGGAGTCTGTCTGACTGTCTCTCCCCATTTCCAGCTTCAGAAAAAAATACAAAAAAAAAATAAAATACTCTAGGCATTTTCAAGTCCAGTGGCTTTTGTCATTGAGGCTTTCTCTTAACACGTGATCTGCTTAGGACCATCCCTGATATGACTGATTTATAGCTCTGTTATGCATTTGGGAATGACTACTGGTCCGATGTAATTTTGCTGCTCTTCTTTTAGATTGAACTTAAGTGAATCCAGGTGTCAAAAATAAGTACTGATTTCAAGGGTCAGCACGAGTCCCCTTGCTAGTAATGAACACGAGAAAGCGTAACGCAGGTCTGTTCACGTTTGATACTGTTGGACTCTGGACTAGAAGAAGAAGGGGAATCCCAAGTTCTTTTCTTTTCTCCAGTATGAATTTGTTGTGTGATTTACTGTGTGACAGTATTCTCTACTTTTCAATTTCCTCATCCACAAAAGATGATAGGACCTACTCTGTGTAAAATGTAGGATGATTGAGAGGATGAAGTCAGATTATATAGGAAAGAGTGTGTGTGAAGAAATTATAAGTAATACTTACACCATTCCGAGTGTGCTTCCCATTTCCTTATTTTTTTAGTCGGCATCTTTAGTTTTTGGTAAGCCACCAATTGCACCAAATGCTTTTGCATACAAAAAATCATCCCATAAAGAGATCAAAATATTAATGTGAGATTAATAATTGCATATGATTTGGCTGTAAAGTAAATAGTATGTTTAAATGAGTAAGGTATGAGACAACCTATTTATACCTGATAATCCAAGTAGGAAAAAAATAGCAGGATATAGAGGGGAAAAAACGATAAGAGGACATAAAACATAGGGGAAAAATAACTAAGAAACAAGACAAGTATATCTCCGTATGTTTGTGGGTTTTTATCTTATATTTTAACAATGGCATAAAAGTATGATATCTTGTATTCAGTGAAAATTAACTGAGCTAGTTTTAGAAGTGCTTGTTATTAGATTTTCTGTTTTGTTCCTTCCTGACATTAACTCAAATTAAAAAAAAAATTAAGGAAAAGTATTTTTTTGATTCTGAATTTTATTAAGAATGGGAGGAGACTTGAAAAGTTATTTTTATGATGTAGCACACATTTGTTTTTGGTTTTGAATTTTTACATAATTTATATAAGCCTTGGATATATTATTGATACATACCCAGCTATTAGAAACAGATATTTAAAAGATTTTACCCATAGCGTCATAGAATAAATACAATATATTTTATTTTTACAACTGCTAGTATATCATTTAAGTGGACACATTAAAATAAAGAACATTTTTATTATAATTGTATTAAAATACTCAGAAATATAAGTGGACTCTCCACTGCTGAGGAAACAGATTTCCTTTAATAAGTTTTTGCTAATTAGATTATTTATTACTTTATTTCACTCTTCATATAAAATTTTAAAATTCAGAATAAAAATCACCTGCAGTAGATGGTAAATTAGTTTTATGACAGGAAGCTCTGACATAAGTGAGGAAATATTAAGAATATATCTGTCAAATAGAACTTAAAAATATTAAGTTTTTTTTATTTGTTTTATATCCTCAAGTTGGATACTTTTAGGAAAAGCCCAATGTAAGACATACTAACTAAAAAGGAACAAAAACTTATAAAAGCTTTGTTTGAACTCTTTATTCTGACTTAAATCAATGAAGAAAAGGCTTACTCCAACGCAATTTTTGTCATATACAATTGGTTAGTGTAGAGATTAAATTATGAATGTCACATTTAATTTAAAACTAAAGGGAGAAATAGAATTATCATAGAGAATGTGCTCTTTTGTGAATGTCAAGTGCAACTGTTGAAGGTCTTTTGAAACACACTTGGGGAAGACTGCACGTCAGTGATGCCTGCCTAGAGCACCCACCGTCTGGGATACAGCCGCCGAGGACACTGTTGAGTAACCCTGTTTTCAGTGCAGATTGGCTTTTGAAATCATACACTATTTGTCCTTAGAAAGGAATGAGTCTGTGCTACAGAAAGGATCCAAAGCCTCTTAATATCTGTGTAGAAAGTAATTCTTGCTTAGGAAGTTGGTTTTCACTTCTCATAATTCGAGATTTACCTACTTACTTGTTACGAGTTTCTAGAGAGGTATTTTCTTTCCTCTATGTTGTATTTTTTTCTTCTGAAATATTGGTTTCCCTGAACAAACAAGTGTCTTTTTTTAGCTTGGTACTATACATTGAGAGTGTTGCCAGATGTTCCCCTGCAGATTTCTGTTCACTTCTTAGCCTTTTACATAGGGTACTGGGAGAGTTATTAGGGCTAATTTGTGTGAAGATCTTATCTAGTTCCAGGCACAACAGTCCTCAGTAGGGCAGGTGGTGAGTATATCTCTCTTAGATACATGAAGGCAGTGAGTCCTATAAACATCATTGAACCTTGTGTACAGTGACATTTTAGGAATATACCCGGCCATTCTTACTCCTTTATCTGTGGCCCACTGACTTGTCATGACACTATTACTTCAAACTTATAACCCAACTACCAGAGTAGTTAGCACATATTCCTTAGCATTTGAGACAAAGTCAAGAAAAATGAAAAAAATCTATACATTATAAAATCAGAATGGATATAAAATTGGAAATGTCATCAATAGATCTTTATTCAGTATATTTTTAGACTTTTAATCTTTAGTTATTTCATGTATTATTATCATTGTTGTTATTATTATTATTATTATTATTTTTATTTATTTTTTGTATTTTTCTGAAACTGGAAACGGGGAGGCAGTCAGACAGACTCCCGCATGTGCCTGACCGGGATCCACCCGGCTCGCCCACTGGGGGGCGATGTTCTGCCCATCCGGGGCCTCGCTCTGTCCTGACCAGAGCCATTCTAGCGCCTGGGGCAGAGTCCAAGGAGCCATCCCCAGCGCCCGGGCCATCTTTTGCTCCAATAGAGCCTCGGCTGCGGGAGGGGAAGAGAGAGACAGAGAGGAAGGAGAGGGGGAGGGGTGGAGAAGCAGATGGGCACTTCTCCTGTGTGCCCTGGCCGGGAATTGAACCTGGGACTTCTGCACGCCAGACCGATGCTCTACCACTGAGCCAACCTGCCAGGGCCTGTTGTTATTATTTAAAGTGATGTATGAGAATGTAATGAGTTACTGGCAATTAGGAGAATCATTGAATATAAAGACTTGATAATATTGCTGGTGCTGTAGTAAAAATAAAGTCCTTTGGTGACTATGCTGAAAAAAAAAGTCCTTTGGTGACTATGCTGAATAACATTTTCTAAGGCACTAACTAAAGTATTAAGGAGTAATCAGTTTAGTTCTACTTTACATTAGCAATGGTTTGGAATATTTCTTTCAGGAGACAAACAGCATTTTTATCTGCAGAGAGAGTTGATTTTGCCGATTGTACCATAGAGAATATTTGAGCAAAATGTTTAGTTCCTTTATATAGCTTACTTCCATTGTTTTGTAGTTGTAATTAAAAGGAAAAGGAACATAGTTTAAGCATACCATTTTCAGAAATTGCTTTCATTTTTTAGTGTGCTTCTTTAGCCTGGTGAGCATATTTTGGTAATTTTCCTCATATTCAAGTTTTACCTCAGGTTAGATATTGGGTAAAGATTATTGTTTGCCAAGTGAAAGGTTATAGTACTTTAGTAATAACATCCTTGATAGTAATTCTCATATACTGCCTTATTTAATATTAATTTTATTTAAAAGAAGTCTATTATGAATATAGGAAGTAAAGGAATATGTCTGTTTTGAAGAGAGAATAGGAAAAAAGTTTTCTCTTTAAATACAGAGCATGTATTACACAAACCCAAATTATTAATATTCATTTTATTTTCAAAAATCATATTTTTATATTAATAAAGGTTTTAATTTTTATGAATTGATTGATTCCATTTTCACTTTTCTCTGCTAGCTGGGTTGTCTTAAAAAATTCAAAGAAGAGAGTTATGGCCCCCTTGTGGTCAAATAATGTAAAGTTCTCAAGATCGTAAAATAGTTTATATTTTTCTAAAAGGTCATTCTGGAAAATTCTAAGGCTATAGCTTCTAAAATGACAAAATAGTCTGCTAAATAATAAATACAGCAATTGATTGAAGATATTTATTTGACATGTAGTCAACTTTTTTTTATATAAATAGATAAATGTTCAGGCTTATGTGAAAAAAGAATCTGGATAATTACATTCTCTCCCCCATCCTCTGTGACATTTTAGTTCATATGTATTAGGTATATTTTTTTAAAACTATGCCTAGTATGATGATGACTCTTTTAACTATATATCATTTAATACATAAAGCCTATTAAGATAGTGTGAGGTGAAACAGCATATATTACATACACGTTTTGGTAATTAAATCTTAACATTTTAATAAAAATTATCTAGTTTTCACATAGTCTTATATTACTCTTGATTAGGAGAAGCATCTTTCAACCATTTTAGAGAAAATGTACATCAATCAGAATAAATTTTTGAAGTTTTTTCCCCCCCTATGTTTAGGGTATGGTTTATGTTCTATATAAAGTTTAAAGAAGTTAATGTCAGAAAGTATATATCTTCATGCATATTTAAATTAATTTATTATGAATGTAACATGCAATTTTTATAGTTGTGATAACACTTTTGATTATTTATACTAAAAATATTGACATGGAGTATGTATTTTACTTTTTGGAAACAACTTGATATACATAGAAAAAATAATTCAGATTTGGGCCAATCACTCTTTAAAATAGCATGTGAAAATTTATACTAGGTTCTTTTTTGTATAAATATTTCTACTTAAAATATAAAAACAGATGGTAGTGAACTAAGCAAGAATTAATTGTGATATGCAAATACTATATAGCTATTATCTGTGAGTTTTATTTGTTTGTTTATTTTTGTATTTTTCTGAAGTGAGAAGCAGGCAGGCAGAGAGACAGACTTCTGCATGCATCTGACTGGGATCCACCCAGCAAGCCCACTAGGGGGCGATACTCTGCTTATTTGAGGCATTGCTCCATTGCAACCAGAGCCATTCTAGTGTGTGAGGCAGAGGCCACAGAGCCATCCTCAGCGCCTGGGCCAACTTTGCTTCAATGGAGCCTTGACTGCAGGAGAGTAAGAGAGAGAAAGAAGAGGGAGGAAGGTGGAGAAGCAGATGGGTGTTTCTCCTGTATGCCCTGGCTGGGAATTGAACCCGGGACTTACACACACCAGGCCTACATTCTACCACTGAGCCAACTAGCCAGGGCCTATGAGTTTTTTCAGTGAAACAATCTTTTTAGTTTTCACATGGTTGTAAGAGGGGAAAGGAAAAAGGTCTTGTAACGTATAGTACCTGTAAATGACAGCCATTCAAAATTGCCCTGATCACTGGCATTTTTATATTACTATTTTTATCAGGTCCACTTCACTTGATCTCATGGGGAAAACTTCTATCCTCAGTGAAGATATGGAAGAGCTAATATAAATTAAGTGAAAACTTCAATAAAGCTGACAATGAATTTGTCAGAGCTTTGCTAGATTTAAAAATATCTGTGAATATTTGTGATCTTCTGTGATCCAAATAGATTTTTGAAATACTTGTTCTAGTTCTGTAAAATACTCATTGATATATTGATGGGGATTGCTTGGATCTATAGATTGCTTTCAGTAGTATGAACATTTTAGTGATGTTAGTTCTTCCTATACATGAACACTGTAGATACTACTACTTATTTGTATGTTGTTCAATCTTTCCCCAGCGTCTTATAATTTTCTGAGTATAGGTCTTTTGCATCCTTGGTTAAATTTATTTCTAGGTATTTAATTTATTTATTTTTAATGCAATTGTAAATGGGATTGCTTTCTTAGCTTCCCTTTCTGATAGTTCATTATCAGTGTATAAAAGTGTAACTAATTTCTTGATATTTATTTTGTATCCAGCTATATTACTGAATTAATTTATCAGTTTTAGTAGTTTCTTTGCTGAAGTCTCTAGGGTTCTCATAGCCACAGCAATCTTGAGAAAAAAAACGAATTTGGAGAAATTGTGCTACCTGATTTCAAACTATACCACAAGGCCATAGTAATCAAAACAGCATGGTACTGGCATAAAAACAGATATAGATCAGTGGAACAGAATAGAGTGCCCAGAAATAAACCCATGCTTCTATAATCAATTAATATTTGACAAAAGAGGCAAGAATATACAATGGGGTAAAGATAGTGTATTCTATATATTGTGTTGGGAAGTTGGATAAATAAGTGCAAAAGAATCCCTAAAAACTAGACTACCATCTTACACCATACATAGGGATAAACTCAAAATGGACTAAGACTTAAATATCAGATTCAAAACCATAAAAATCCTAGAAGAAAATATAGGCATAAAGATCTCAATCATCTCTCATAGCAATATTTTTTTTTCAATATATCTCCCCCAGCAAGGGAAACAAAAGAGAAAAAAGACAAAAACATATGGGACTTCATCAAACTAAAAAATTTTTGCACAACAAAGGAAATATCAGCAAAATAAAAAGACAACCCACTAAATGGGAGGACAAATTTGCCAATGATACATCTGATCAGGGGTTAATAACTACAACTTATAAAGAATTTATACTACTTGAAACCAAAACAACAGTCCAATTTAAAAATGGACAAAGGACCTGAATAGAGACTTCTTTAAAGAGGACATATAGAATGACCAATAGACATATGAGAAGATGCTCAATGACACTAATTATTAGAGAAATGCAAATCACAACCACAATAAAATATCACCTCACACCTGTGAAAATGGCTATAATCAATGTCAATAAATGCTTGACCAGGAGATGGCGCAGTGGATAGAGTGTCTGCCTGTGATTCTGAGGACCCAGGTTTGAAACTCCAAGGTTGCCAGCTTGAGCACGGGCTCACCAGCTTGAGTGCATTGTTGCCAGCTTGGGCATGGGATCACAGATGTGACCCCATGGTCCCTGGCTTGATGCCCAAGGTCATTGGCTTGAGCAAGGGTCTTTGGCTCAGCTGGACCCCCCCAATCAAGGCACATATGAGAAAGCGATCAATGAGCAACTAAGGTGCCACAATTGATGCTTCTCATCTCTTTCACTTCCTGTTTGTCCTCTCTCTCTCTTTCTCTCTCTCTCACTAAAAAAATAAAAAATAATAATTAAATAAATCAGTAAACAACAAGTGTTGGCAAGGATGTGGAGAAACTGGAACCCTTGTGCATTGTGGTGGAAATGCAGATTGGAGCACCCACTGTGGAAAACAGTATGGAGTTTTCTCAAAAAGTTACAAATGGAACTGCCTTATGACCCACCAATTCCCCTCCTGGGAATAAATTTGAAGGAACCTTAAACACTGATTGGAAAGAAGACATGCACCTCTGTGTTTACTGCTACATTATTTATAGTAGCCAAGATTTGGAAGCAGCCTAAGAACATCAGTAGATTTGTGGATAAAAATGCATGGTACATTTACACAGTAGAATACCACTTGGCTGTGAAAAAGAAGGGAATCTTACCGTTTGTGACAGTAAGGATGGACCTGGAGACTATTAGCTAAGTGAAATAAGCCAGTGAGAGAAAGACAAATACATATTATTGTACTTATTTGTGGAATCTAAAGAACAAAATAAGAAAACAAACAAAATAGACTCATAGATACAGAGAACAGACTGACAACTGTCAGTGGAGGGGTTAGGATGGGAATGGGCACCTGGGTAAAGAAAGTGAAACAAAACAAATCAAAACAAAACAAAAGAACAGCAACAACAAAACCCAAATGTCAGACACAGACAGCAGTGTGGTGATGCCCAGAGGGAAAGGAGTGCGGGAAGAGGTAGAAGAGGATGAAGAGGGGAGTAAATGGTAACGAAAAACTTGACTTTTAGTGGTGAACACACAATACAATATATAGTATAGAATTGTACCCCGAAGCCCATATAATTTTATTAACAAGTACCCCCAAAAAAGTTTAATAAAATTTTAAAAAAATAGTAAAAGAACAAAAAGATAGCTGAATGCAAAACTAATATCTGGTGTTAGAAGTTTGAGCATGTGGACCTTTCTGGGATGCTGGTAGTTCCTTCTTTGTTGTTTTTGTTGTGAGTGCATCATATGTGTGCTTCTACCTCGTTAAAATTATTATTATTTATACCCTTTTCTGTATGTGCAGTATTTTTCAACAGGTCAACTTAAAAAATACTTGTGGACATCTGTAGATAGTTATAGAAAAGGTCATGCTATCACATGGTGTCAAGGACAGAATGTTCTCTGGAATATACTTTTATGTAGAATCTACTCTAAGATGCTTTAGAATTAATTCTTTCTCCTGAAATAAATTTTATGAAGAATTTCTTTTCTATAATTAACTCAAAGTCAGTAAACAAAAAATTGTTTTCCAAATGATCAAATAATTGCTTTCATGTCAAAAGAAATTAGCTAGCTGATTTCAAATGTTACTATGCTTCTACTTGAAAGCATTGATGAAGCATTTGTATTATTAGTTTTTTAATTTTTTCTTGTGAATTTGGACTGTTATAGTAGAAACAACATGAATTGTGCTTTACCCTGAATTTTGAAAAAATGGGAGCAGTTACAATATACTTGGGAACCTTAAATTAGATGACACATGAGAATGCCTATTGTATAAGATATGACACATGACGTGTTCTCAATGAAAGTTAGTTGTGTTTTTTTCCTTTCTCTTCTATGGGAATCTTACCTCAATCTACTACCGGATGGACTTTCTGACTTGCTGGCAAAACAAAGAAGTGAACATTTGTTATGTTTAAATATGCATTGTTTTATGAAAGTATTAGCTGAATAAAAATTCTTTATGTTGTAAATGGCATTTATGAATGTGATGGAGTATGGGACAAAATGATGATGGTATCCCAATTTGGGGTATTACTTAGTTTTAAAATTTAATAATGTGACTATTAAATATTTTAAATTGGCAAGTTATTTTGGAAACAATAAATATATGCATTCTCTTTGACCTCATACTCCTGTATGAAGTAGGAAAAGGCTACAAAGACACAAACATGGAATATTATAATTTAAATGTCATAGAATACTCATTATCTAGTGGGTAAAATGTTATATAATTTAAAAACATATTATGAAGTGTTTTCTCAATATGGAAGGTGGTTCATGGGGTATAATTGATATTTAAAAAGTTTATTCATACCATGATTAGCATTATTTATTTTAAGTATGCAATTGAACAAAAATGTTACAAGAATTAAGAATAATAACCTGACCTGTGGTGGTGCAGTGTATAAAGCATCAACCTGGAACACTGAGGTCACTGATTTGAAACTCTGGGCTTGCTTGGTTCAGGCACCTATGGGAGTTGATGCTTCTTGCTCCTCCCCTTTCTTTCTCTCTCTCTATTTCTATAAAATGAATAAATAAAATCTTTTAAAAAAACCTGGTCATTAAAAATATAATAATATAAACATCTCTTGAGCTAAAGTGGTAGAATATGGGGTGTTAATATTTGTTTTTACAATGTTATTTCCACTAGGGAGAGGCTGAGTACATAATAAACATAAAAGCAGTTAGTTTTTAATTAGATCAAGGACATTTTTTCCTGGCATACTTATTTCTATTTACTGAACAATGTGATGTTTTTGATGGTAATATATTAAAATCTTACCAAATTTGAGGTGCTTTGCTATCAAATTGTATCTATGTTTGGTTCTCTCCAAAACATATCATTGAAATTTGCCCTAAACATCTCTTAGAAAGTCTAATAGGTAAATGTAAATCATCTATCAGGAACAGTTCCTGTAAATGCGCTGCCTCTCTGGGAGCTTCTATGTTCAGTGGCTCACCTGTGGTTCCTGTTACTCTCTCCTGTGCCAACTCCGGCTGCACCCCCAGGAGAGCAGGTTTTCTCTCCGTCCAGCCTGAGGGCTGCAGAGCTCCTCTGTGCATGCAGGGGTGAGCAGCCAGTGGAACCAGAGCCGGGAAAATGCAAACATTTATTTTTTCTTCCTCTTTTCCTTCTAGCCCTTCCCAGCCTCCCAGGGAGGAGCATGGCCTGCAGGCGCTGCGCTCCAGGACCAGAAATACAAACAACAAAAGAAGGGCTGGGAAAGCAAGTTTAATTAATTTTATCAAGTGACTTAGCACCTCATTAAAAGAACATTTCAAGGGGAACATTTGCTGACATGGCTCTTTGAAGATTCATTTATTCCAGACATTTAGCCAGAGCTTTCTATGTGCCAGAGGCACAGATACAGGAATGTAAAGATGAATGTGACCTGGTCCCTGCCTCAGGCAGTTTATATAAAGGAGAAGTTTATCCTGCTTAAATTGAAGGCTCTCTAAAACACGAACACTTCTTCCTTTTTTATAGTGCAGAAAAAGAAAGCCAGTAATGCTTCTATTATATTGGTATTTCTATATATATGTAAATATCTATATCTATATCTATGTCTATCTATCTGTCTATCAAACATCTATTTCCAGTAGATGTACATTATATTTCATATAAACTAGTCTATATATTTTTAGAAGTAAACTGGCCTATCTGCAGTGTTCCTTTTATTTTTTATTTTTTTTTAGAAAAAAAGTTAAGACAATCTTTATAATAACATTAGCATGATAGAAAATACAAGTTGGGTTGTACCTACCTATACACTAAATTTCTTCCTTTAGTTTTAGTTGAGCACCAACACTTAGATTCCCTGATTTAAAAAAAAGAGTAACTTTTATATCTGTCACAGTGAAACATATGTACATTTCTCTCAGAAATTTGTAAATTGCCCAGAGAACTGCACTAGGATGTTCATTGCAGCACTGTTTTTATAGCCCCAAACTAGAAACAACCCCAATGTCTGTCACAGTAAAATGGAAACATACACCGTGGTACATTTACTGTATTGGAATGCCACATGTCTGTGGAGCCACGGTACTGAAGACAAAACTGAAATATGACATTGAGTGAAGGAAGCTAGATACTAAACGTAGATACTACTCTGTGACTCTTTATTTTTTATTTTTTGTATTTTTCTGAAGTTGGAAACGGGGAGGCAGTCAGACTCCCGCATGTACCCGACCGGGATCAACCTGGCACGCCCACCAGGGGGCGATGCTCTGTCCATCTGGGGCTTCGCTCTGTTGCAACCAGAGCCATTCTAGCGTCTGAGGCAGAGACCACAGAGCAATCCTCAGTGCCTGGGCCAACTTTGCTCCAATGGAGCCTTGGCTGCGGGAGGGGAAGAGAGAGACAGAGAGGAAGGAGAGGGGGAGAGGTGGAGAAGCAGATGGGCGCTTCTCCTGTGTGCCCTGGCCGGGAATCAAACCTGGACTCCTGTATGCCAGGCCGATGCTCTACCACTTAGCCAACCGGCCAGGGCCACTACTCTGTGACTCTTTATCAAACAAATACAAAGCAGGCCAAATAAACTACTCTGTGGGATTGGCAGCAGAGAGGTCATTCTTTTGGGAGAGACTCTCATGCCTGGAAGGCTGCCAGTTACACAGATTTTTTTTTTCATCTGGATTTGTTACTTGGGTGCGTTTAGTTTGTGAAAATTCACAAGTTTTACACTTATGATATGTGTACTTTTCTGTGTGTGTATTATTCTTCAACACAAAGTTTAAAAACAAACAGTTAAAGTAGGTGAATATATGGAATGGTGGGACAGGAAAAGGAGCTGTGCTCCTAATATTCGTGTTCCTCACCCAAACATAAAGACCACACTATTAGGAGAAATAGATGCAATTTATTTCTGAATTTATTTCATAGTAGCTACCATCAGTTGCATCTGCAGAGAGGTGAGGGAGTGGTGTGGAAAAGCATTTTAGTGATAAAAGGGGAAGGTCTCATGCGTGCTGTGATAGCAGGCCATTGGCATGGGGTGGGGGGCTGGCCGGAGTGAGGCCTCTGCAGTTAGCTCAGGGAGGACAGTTGGCTTTCTCTGGTTGGGCCTGAGTTGGAAGCCAAGACAAAAAAAAGAAAAAGAAAAAAAAAATAGAAGAGCTGGATGTCTTTGGCTAAATTCTGACAGTTTTGGGGAAATTACTGCAGGCTTAAGTTAGTTGCTTCAGAATTTGCGGGTGAGAGTTCCATTGTCATATGTAATCTGAGCATTGTCTGAACAGTCTCATCGTAGAAGGAGCCACGTAAAGGGGGTCAGGGAACAGCCAGTGGGGTGCTCGGCTGGAGCCCCGCACGCACTGGCTGTGCTTTGGATCTAAGACTTGTTCTCTTGTGTTTTGGGGACCAGACCTATGATTTGTCAGTTCTCCCTGAAGTAATTGGACTATGAAAAACTACATACTAAACTAATATACTCTGGTTTCTGCTGAACTAATCTAAGGAGAATTATAATGGAAAGAATTTTGTTAGGTAAAGTGGTAGGCATATCTTGTTCAATATTTGAACATTCCCTTCTTTGATTCAGAGTTCAGAAATAGTCATTAAATGCTATTTAAAAAAAAAAAAAGAAGAAGAAGCCAGAAGGCTCTGTGACAAATATTACAACTACCTGGAGAGCTTTTAAAACAGCCCTGGTCCTGGTTCTTCCAGCAGAGATCAAGTTGCAGATAGAACTGATATGAGTGAGACTCTCTGGCCACAGGTTTTCTGATACAGACTGATGGGCCTGGAATATGTAGAACGGAAGCTGGTCTAAGCAAAGTTGGAGGAATCATTCTTGACAACTAGTCGATAATGCAATTATGTGATATTTTTATTAAGTTATGTTAATCTAATACATTTCTCTTTATTCTAGGAACATGTTTATCCAAATAACCCGAACAGGTCACTATTATTCATGTGTCTGTAATTTCGGGCTTGGAAGACATCTTAATAGCTTGCTAAACCAATCACCAATCTCATACTTGACTATTTTATCTTCTCAGGCCTTAACACCTGCCTTAGAGCCTTTTCCAGAATCAATATCTAACTCTCAACTTTGTGGTTTATACAATTTTTTTTCTTTCAGAATATCAGTTGCATTTGTGAATTTTGGCTTTTAAAGCCCTTTGTTCCTTCTTTGTGAGCCATTGTGACCTTGACGGTGGTGAATCTGACGGTTTCACCTTCTCCTGGCCTGTGTCCTGTTCTTCCAGGCCGAAGATCCTGAGCTCATTTAGAAGGAATAAATTTGCTGTCATAAAGTGGGGAATAGATACTGTTTTATTATTTTTTCAACTCTTTATAGCCGAGAGTCTATATAGACCTCTATAGGCACATCTTTCGATTTTATGAATCCAGATCCAAGATATTAAAGAAAATATTTTCAATTATTTAAAATTCAATTATGAATCTTGAGAAATCAAAAGTAACAAGGTAGTGTAAAGTTGGTCACTGTTCTTGTACAAGGAAGAATTGTAATATTTTATGTATTTTGTATAATGCAAGGGGTGGGCCTCCTACCAGTTTTTTATATATTACAAGTCAAACTAGGCATTGTGTTTGGTTCAATTGATTCTTCATTTAGATGAAATATGGAAAATATCCAGTATATAATAAAGTACAAAGAAACAAACAATTTGGAGTTTAATTGAGGCATGCAAAATAAATAAAATAATAACAGCCAGCTAAAATACTTTCTAACATTATAGGATTAAGCCTCTGAATTCCTTTTTTCTTCTTCCTTTCAGATATTAATTGCTTTTTTGTTGTACAGAACTGTTCTGATTTCCAGCAGATGATTGAATGAGCTCCTTCCTCTTCTGCACTCAGGAAGCCTATTCCATGGGTTCTGTATTCAATTGCTTTTTAATCAATCCCTCTGAAGAGCCAATATGTTAGCAATATGACAAAACGTCTCAGAACCTGCACACTTGCCAGAGAAGTTCAATCAGTTCTTCCCTTTTCCAACAGGAATGTGTAATAGAATAAAATGTGAGGTGCCTATCAGAGTACGTGGCTGCCGAGCCCCGGGGGCGGCTCTGGGTGCTGGTGAGAGCAGTCTGAGTTGTTAGCCAGTGGGAGTCCATGAGAAGCAACGAGGCTTTGGTGTAACAGCGTTCTTGGCTATAAATGAGATTGTTGTCTACTTGTACCTTGCAAAAGATGTCTAAGAAGGACTGACTACCCAGTACGTCAACGAAACAACTGCCTAGGACACAATTATTTTTTAAAAATATTTTATATTTGGCATTAAAACAAAATTAAAGCAGAATTAGGTTGGGTTTTCTCATATATATTTTACATTTTGGAATTGGTTTTATTTTGAATGATAAATAAACTATAATCTTTATAACATTTGTTTCTTTACAGATCTTAGACCTATCCAAAGTCTACATTTGCATGGAAAGCCATTATTTATAAATATTTGTACTCAGTTAAATGGGTCATTGATATAATTTTGGAAACATAATGTTTTAAAAATTAAGTATCAAAGAGACCAGTTTTGTTTACTCAGTGCGTTAATAAAACCAGAATTTTAAAAACTGTTTTCTAGTAGAAACTGGGTTATTTTCTTATGTAGGATAGAGGTTTCCCCAAATAAAAAAGTTGATTAAGTATTTTTTAAACTTTAATAGATAGATTGATAGATAAATAATATGTGCATAGAAAATATATACATATTAAATTATCAACTATTTTGTCACAATTGTATTATTCTTTTTCTAAACCTCTCTTAAGTCATGAATTCCTTTGAAATATTGATGTATGATATGAAACTTTTCCCAGAAAGATTGATATATAAATGTCTACACAAAATTTAGTGGACAGTTTTAGACACTGAATGAACTCCTGCATCTGAGTCTGGTAGGTCACTCATGAATCTCAGAGTCTGACTGTTCTTCAAGGAACTTGAGCTGGAAGGAAAATTGAAGGGAGTAGATTAATTTTATAATTAGTTTATGGAAGTACAGCATAGGTAAACTGGTTAGCTCCCTTTTTCAGGGAAAAGAGCCTAGTTCTTAGTTCTTTCTTTCACAGTTTCTTAGCTGTATCCATAGTGATTTAATTCCATAATCAGCAGAGTCTATAGCATGTATTGTACCTTACATAAACACTTCTGTTCATAATTCTTATTGTTTCTTGCATTATTTCTGACAGTTTAATGTATTTTCCTCTCTTGACCCCTGTTCTCAGCCAAATAGCAATACTACTTAGACAAAAAGTATTGCGTAAAGTGAGAAAACAGAAAAAGATAAGAGAGAAAGAGAACAATTTTTATATAATACCTAAATATTAACTTTTGTCATGATTATCAAATAGTGATATATTTTTACATTGGACAGTCTTATCAAGTTATAAATTGGATATCTCATTAGTGATGTAAGTTTGTTTTTGCAACAGTGGGACATTCCAACTTAGTTGTTTCTTTTTTAATTTTTTAAAAAAATTTTTCATTGATTTGAGAGAGAGAGAGAGAGGAAGGTGGGTGGGGGAGAGAGAAAGCAGCATCAACTGTTGTTCCACTTAATTGTTCCACTTAGTTGTGTACTCATTGATTGTTTCTCCTAAGTGCTCTGACCGGGGTTGAACTCATAAGGTCAGTGCCCTGGGACAACGCTCCATCCACTGAGCCACCCAGCCAGAGTTCCAGCTTAGGTTTGAATTTCACATTCAAATATGAGCAGATGTTTCATCTATCATTGCGCATTTTGTTTGCTGAAAGGAAGACTCAGACGCCATGTTGAGAGAAATGTGGCCTGGGGACAAGTAAACATCCACTGCCTGACTGATGAACAGAAGCAGTTCACACAGCTTCTGTTAAGATGGAGCTGTATCTCCTCAGACCTACATGAACTGTCAAGTGTGGACTGACTGAGAAATAGGTCCTGTCTTATTTCTTACCCTTCCTAACATGACAGGAAAAAATGCTCTTTGAAACGTAACAAATCACTTGACACATAGTAACAGTAGATCAAAATGACTTTATGAACCTTACAAGAAAATGAATGTTGTGTGGAGACCAGACTATTTTCTTCGTGAAGTTCTTTTTGGAAATTAGTGTGTTAATTCAGACAGATGTAGAATTGGAATGCCTAGGTCAAAATAGCTCTTACCAATTATTATGTTACCTTGGGTTAGTTTAGCTAATTTTCTAAATCTTAGCTTTTCAACTGCCAAATGGAGACAGTGGTTACATCTATTGTTTTCAAGTTTAAGAAAATATTAAATTGGTATTTAGAGAAAGAGAAAGAGAGGCAGACAGACAGACAGACAAATTTCAGCTTGTTATTTCACTTATTTATGCATTGGTTGGCTGAGGCTTCCATGTGCCCTGACCAGGGGATTGAAGCAGCAACCTGGGCATATCGGGAGGGTGTTCTAACCACTGAAAACCTGGTCAGTGCTCCTTTTAAGTTTTGTGTGAGGGCCAAATCAGTTTTTGTCTGATATATAGTAAATAAGCACTCAATAAGTGCTAGCTGTTCTTATTGTCCTTTAAGGTAATGAAGATGTTTCTCCATGATTTTATAATTTTGCTGTATGCTGCCTAGGATTTTAAAAAAGTTCTTATCAATATATTTATTCATTTAGCAAGTATTTTTGAGGGTCTACCATGTACCAGGTGCTGCTTTAAATCCTGGGCTAACAGAGGTTGTAAGGTGGCCTGGTGGTAAGCAGATACTGTGGTAGATGAGTGAAGTAAAAAGTAAGGAAGGGACCAGCACTCCAGGCAGTGGATTTCAGATGTAGGAGGCTCCAAGGTCAGTATGCTGGCATGTTCACGGAGCCACCAGGAGGCTGAGAGGAGAGGTTGCAGTGAAAATGCCACGTTGAGAGATTGGGGGCTTTAGGGGTGGGGCATGTTATGTCAGCCCTAACAGGCGAGAGAAAGAAAGCCATTTGATGATTTTGAGCAGGATAGTGACATCTCTGATTTACATTGTAAGAAGCATTACTATAGCTACGTTGTGGAGAATGGGGGGGGGGGGTTTAACATCAAATCAGGATGGTCCATTAGGAATATCACAGTGGTTTAAGTTAGAAATGATGGTGTTTGGACTAATCTAATAAAGGTGAAAGTGCAAAAAAGGGCTTACCAATAATATATTAAATACCTACCATGAGCCAGACGCATTACATATAAATTGTCTAATCCACACAACATACCTAAAAGGCAAGTATAGGATTACCATCAGAGGTACGATTTGCCTAAGGTCATGCAACTACAATTCAAATAAAGTATGATGCTCTTTCTATGACCTAAAGTAAAAGTAGGAAAATTAAATGTACCTCACATCAATCACTTTGCCTGGCTAAGTATACTTGTTTTTCATATATAGTACAGGTAGTTTCAACTCCAGTAGGTGTCTTAGGAGAAAGGTTATCAGGCTGGAAGATTGAGGAGAATGGAAGAGGTTGTATAGCAGGTTTTGGAGATTTTGACGTTTTGAGATCCAGTGCATTAAAACTACAAAACTACTTATTTTAGGGTAAGCTGGACAGCCATTTAGTTAGCATTTTAAGATTAAACAGTAAAAGCAAAATATAAAAATAAAAACTAACAACATCCAAAAACCTGAAACTCTTTTATCTTTTAATTGGATATTTACTCAAAAAATAATCATTACATTTATTTAGTATCTAGTATATAGCAGGTGCTGTATTAGATATTTGGAATTAAAAAATGAATAAGACATCATATCTGCTCTTAAGAGTATAGCTGTAATAAATGAAAATAGCCTGAATTGAAGGAAAAGATAAAGTGTTACATTATAAATTAGGGAGCAATAAGCAGTTATATGTCTTGAAGATGGCCAGAAGCCTTTGTAGAGGAAGAAACATTTGTGGTAGATCACCTTTTCTGTTACAATTGGACACAATTGAAAAGTTTACCTGATCCATGGAGTAAAAGTCTCCATTCCTCAGTATAAAAACCCATACAACCATGGTCATAGGTACACATGATTGCAGTTACAGGTATAGAGGTTGGGAATCTCATATTGGGATAAAACCTTTTGACATTATAGATTAAAAGGAACTTATTTTAATTTTAAATACAGCTGGCAGGCCTTTCATCACCCAAAACTGTGTAGCTTTTACGCTATAAGAATTTTTCTTTTCATCAAAATTATATCTCTTTTCTTTAAAAGCACTATTATAGAAAATATTCTATAACTTGTCTTGAAGCCATGTGAATATACTATCAGAATTTGTAGTAAACTAACATTTTTTTTGGAATGGTGAACTAATTTAACAACAAATTGTTGCTTCGCTGTGAGTTGGAAATCCAAGATCGTGTCAGAGGAATCTTGAGAGTTACTGCAGAAAATGTTTTAGGGGTGATTTAAGTGTAATAATATTCAATCATGAAGCCTAATATTCCTTTGATATATGCATATAATACAGCTAGTGTTTTAAAACTTATTTGTGTTAAACTGAAAATAGAACTACCTTATGACCCAGTAATCCCTCTACTGGGTATATACCCCCAAAATTCAGAGACATTGATACGTAAAGACACATGTAGCCCCATGTTTATTGCAGCATTGTTCACATTGGCCAAGACATGGAAACAACCAAAAAGCCTTTCAATAGATGACTGGATAAAGAAGATATGGCACATATACACTATGGAATACTACTTAGCAATAAGAAATAATGATATCGGATCATTTACAACAAAATGGTTGGATCTTGTTAACATTATACAGAGTGAAATAAGTAAATCAGAAAAAACTAAGAACTACATGATTCCATACATAGGTGGGACATGAAAATGAGACTAAGAGACATGGACAAGAGTGTGGTGTTTACGGGAGGGGGGGGCAGAAGAGGGAAGGAGAGGGGAAGGGGGAGGGGGAGAGGCACAAAGAAAACCAGATAGAAGGTGACGGAGGACAATCTGAATTTGGGTGATGGGTATGCAACATAATTGAATGACAAGATAACCTGGACATGTTTTCTTTGAACATATGTACCCTATTTATTGATGTCACCCATTAAAATTAATAAAAATTTATATAAAAAAGTTATTTGTATTAAAGCATAGTATTTCTCAAAGTATGGTCCACAGAAAACTAGAAATCTCCAGAATCCTGCTTTTACTAATAGTGAAAAAAAATTATACATTGAAGCAACTATGCCATTTTCCAAGTATAAAAAAAGCTCTATAAAATAATCTTATGAAGAATGCTATGTTATACGTCAAAATTACTTCTTACTGAGTCATGGACATCAGAACAATTCTACCTGTATCCACATAGTAATAGACCATTTAAATTTTTCTCTTATAAGACTTTGTCATTTCAGAACACTTCTCTTATTTTTCAGATAAATATTTATTAGATAACTACCTTAGATATTTGTTTCTTAGGATATAGCACTCTCACTTTACAAGTAAATAAATTTTAAAAACATCTTTTTAATAGATGTTTACAATTTATCATTACTATTAGCTCTACAGATGGGAAAGGAGCAGCCTTGAAAGAGAGAAGCCCATGCAGCAAAACTGGGTCATCCTTGTTCCTTCTTCACAACTAGACACTAATTTATTTATTTGGATGATATAGAAATATTGGGGAGGAAATAGCACCCAAAATCTGAACTGTTCAAGATTTCAGTTGGCTCATGGCATAGCGTAAACCATTTGGACTATTGGAATGTTTTTGAGAAAACTGTAACACATTCTACCAAAAGGCAGTACATCTATGAAGCTGAGATGTGGTCTGTTCTTCTTTCCTGGTGATTAATACATTCATAACAACAAAATCTATAACTATATGGTATAGAAAAATCCTACACTCCTATTTTATTGTAGGGTATTATTATTTTTAACAGAAAATATTATCAAGTAGAAAACAACTTAGAATTAAGACTGCAAATTACTTTGCTGCTTACTAGAATATTACAGGCCTAATAATTATAGGTATAGAGAAAAACTATTTTTTTTTTAAGATCAGTATTTATTAGTTGTCTGAACTTCAGTCAGTAAGTCAGGGAGCCTCCTTAAGCATCAGTTTTATCTCTAATGAGGATTAAAAATAGTATCTATTTAAAAGGGCTTATCTGAGAATTAAATAATCTAGTGTTGCTGAAGCCCTAGTATAGAGTCTTTCCTTCAAAAAAAAAATCCTAAATCCATGTTCTTTATGTTGGTGTTGATGATGATGACTACAATGGTGAGAAAGAACTGAAAAAGTTTTAAAAATAAAATATTAGTGATATTTTACTTTTGAAACTATTCCAAATTTTAAAAGCTTCCAATTTATTTGTACTTTTCTTTTATTTGAAATTAATGAGATGAACTTATGGTCATTGTTATAAAAAAATTATTCTTTGTGCATGTGAAAATTCATACTTGCTATTGGTAGATCTTGGTTGTAGAAATAATAGTATAATAGCTGCAATAAAACTAATTGAAATTCTATGTATACCTGAAATGAAATATTCTGCTTCTGTTTAATAATTTTTTAAAAATACTCTTTTAGTTGACTTTGAATATATATCTAATTTATTTGAACGTGGTTATGAAATTTATTTATGTCAAAGACAGTCTTGTTCTTGATATTTAAACAAACAAGCAAACAGGAAAGCAAGGAAAAGAAATAGGATATAATAGACATCAGGGTTACATGAAGTATTAAGTCTTGATTCTACTTGTTCTGATTAGCATCCAGTTTTAGATCTTATAGCTCCGGGATACTGTCACCTTGTGTATGTGACTTGAATTGAAGTATAATACTTAAAGGGTTCAGACAAAAAAGGTGACTGAGCAAAGCAAATTATGAAACACTCACAGCTAGACCAGTCCGATGGGGAATATGAATAAAAGTCTCTGAGCTGGTGTTATTAATGGAGATGGTCAAAGTCATTATGAAGACAAAAAATTATTACTTTATAAAGTAGGTAACTATAAGATAATTATCAACTGGTTAGGCAAGAAAGGGGGTAGAGGGGAGGGTCAGGAATATAGAGGAAGGGTAGATGGTGACGGAGGAAGATGGTGAACTCACAATAGAATATACAGATGAGGTATTGTAGACTAGTACACCAGAAACTCATGTAATTTTATTAACCAGTGCCACCTTAATAAACTTAATAAAGCTTTTTAAAAAATCAAACCAATCAAGCAATCAAATTTTAAAAAATGGACACAATATAATGTAATTTAGAATGCCATCTTTATATAAAGTATAATGTTGGTTCATTCTCCAGGTTTCTCCCTCTCTTCCTCCCTCCTTTCCTTCCTCCCTTCCTTCAAGTATTTTAGCTATTCAGATTTTTAATAATATCCATTTAGGCTAGTAGCCAAGAGATTTTGAGCTTATAGCTATTTTTGTTGTTCAGATATATTTACTAGTTTTGTAATTGCTTATTTATGGAGGGTTTTTTGCTATTCTGAGCATCATCTTTTTTCGTCCTTTATTTTTGGACTCATTGTGCTCTGTTTACTTGATTTTGCTAGAAGTATGGTCTTTGCACAGCTGAAATACATGACAGAATGAAACCATTCTTGGGAGTAAACTGTCTTATTTTTGTGATGCTTTAAGCTCCAGAATGTTTCAGAGAAGGAAATATAAATCATGAGTTTGATTTTTGGAAAAGAAAAATTCAGAATATTTTCAATAAATTATTTCATGAATATGTAGCAGACCAAGTTGATTCTGATAAACTGCTTCATATTCCACTAGTATTACTCTGCCTAGAAAAATATGCTTTATGGGGTGAGAAATTTAAACAATATAAGAAATATTTCGAAACTAAAAGAGATATGAACATAAGGAGAGTGAAAGAAGGAAAAAGAAACTACCTTCACTTCTAAAATATGCTAAACAAATGAAACACAGCAGTGCTTATAAAGACACACCTGTGTTGGAGTCAAGAAAATAATTTGCTGCCTAATCAGGCAGTGGTGCAGTGGGTAGAGCATCGGCCTGGGACACCGAGGACCCAGGTTCAAAACCCCGAGGTGCCAGCTTGAGCACATCTCATCGACTTGAGTGCAGGATCACTAGCTTGAGCCCTGAGGTCACTGACTTGAGCCCAAGGCTGCTGACTTGAGCAAGGGGTCACTGGCTTAGCTGGAGCCCCTTGGTCAAGGCACATATGAGAAAGCAATCAGTAAACAACTAAGGTGCCACAGTGGAGAATGGATACTTCTCACCTCTTTCCCTTTCTGTTTGTCTGTCTCTCTCGCTAAAAAGTAAGGAAGGAAGGGAGGGAGGGAGGGAGGGAGGGAGGGAGGGAGGGAGGAAGGAAGGAAGGAAGGAAGGAAGGAAGGAAGGAAGGAAGGAAGGAAGAAAAAGAAAGAAAAAAAGAAAATAAATAGTATGCTGATCTCTGTTTGATCGGCTCTCACTTTTGGTTTTCTACTGGAATGACTTTTCTATCTGGATTATTCTATACTTGGGAGCATGTTCCTCAAATTGGTTCTGCACTGCATACTGTTTATGAAAAATTATTTCAACTATAGCATTTGTTTGAGGTGCTTTCAAAAAAAGGTCTTTACATATTCCCAAGCTTCTTTATGGTGTGATTAAGTGTATTTGAGGTTATATAACTCTATTGGATAATGTGGTTGAAGAAAACAGTGTAATGCCTTTGTGTGTTGAGGACAGCGTGCACTAAAGAATGAAGAGCCATAGTTTTGTAATTAGACAATGTGGCCATTATCGTATGTCCATTTTTTATGCCCGATTAACCTGGACCATAGAAAATGTTTATCTTGCACAGAATTTTTCATACCATAGCAGGGTAAATATATCTGAGAATAAGAAAAATACAAAAATTTTAGTAAAACTATTAAAAAATACTACTTTAGGGGAAGTAAATTTTGAATTTTAGTACTTTAAGAAAATGATTCCTACACAACCTCTAAAATAGATAAAATGAATAGTAGATAAAGAGTCTTACTTAGGAAACCTTATCAGAATAAATTTAGTATTAGAGAAAAATCAGAATGGTTAGTATAGGCTCGCGGATTTGCTCAAATCCCTGTTTTGAGGAGGAACAATAAAGGACCTCCATCATCCCAACTGACCGAATGGTCCTGCTTCCCGTCGAGGAATGGGTTCAAACACTTCATCCCCTGATCTTCATTTCTCCCTACTTGTTCCTTTTGTTCAGAAAACTAAGGAGAAATCAAGTAAGACTGCAGTTATTTTCTATAGCAGCTTCAATAAAGGACAGTTGTACTGATGTTTACCTTTGTCTGTTAAAGATAAAAGCAAAACTGGAAACTGCACATAGGGATCTGAGCGAAACCACACTGGGGAGGTTGACTCATACCTTAACTGGGCTATTTTGGGGTGCATACAGGATGCTAGCCAAGAAGGTCTTTTAGATTGCCTTGCACATTTCTCTAAAAAGGAATTGAAATTTATTTATTTGAAGTAAATTGGTAAATATCTAGTTTGGACAACAGTTATTACCTTAACATAATATTTTCTTAACCAACAAAACTTCCCAATCCCATCAGTATCTACCTTTTCCCCAATTTGTACTTAAATAGTTACACAAGTGGTAATCACTCAACTTTGAAAATTGACAGTCAATCAATATTTTCCATTAATGTAAAATACTCTCTTCTTTTGTGTCTCAGACTGGCTCTATTTCACATCTTTGCTGCTGTTGGCCTGGATTTTAGGAGATTTTTATTGATATTCAAACCCAAATCAACACTCATGAAATCTCATCATTACTTTCGTTTGACTGACTATAAATTGCTTGCCTCCCCATCACTGATTGTGTCCCAGAGAAGCCCATCGACTCTTTTTTTTTTTTAAAGTGAGGAGAAGGGAGATAGACTTCCACATGCATCCTGATTGGGATTAACCTAGTAACCCCCCTCTGGGGCTGATGCTTGAATCAATCTAGCCATAGGCTTTGAGAGGGCGGAGAGAAAGAAAACGAGTAGAGGAAGGGGAAGAGAAGCAGATGGTCCCTTCTTGTGTATGCCCTGAATGGGTATTGAACCTGAAATGTTCACATGCCTGGTCAACACTCTATCCACTGAGAAAACAGGCCAGGGCCACTACCAACTCTTTGAAGATATGAAATTCATTAGCTTGGTTGTGCCATACCTCAGATGGTTGCCAATTCAGCCCTAATTTATAACAAAAAATACTATTAAAATGATATAAAACCTAGCTCAAAGAGCCAAAAGGAAAATTAAGTCCATAGGGCTGAAATAATTTTTCTGCATACAACAGAACAATAAAAATCTGTGGTCATATTTTTAATCTATAGTAAGAATCATCATTTTAAAATTAACTGACATTTAAATATTATAATTTAGAAAGTACTTTTATAACGTATCTGGCAAAATATACAAAGATACTAATGTGTCAGTTTTCCTTCCAGAGCTTGGAAATAATTGTTTGCAGGAGGCATGTAATTAAACAAAAGACTTCCATCATACACTAAGTTTTAGGCTTTTCTTTTTTTTTTTTTGTATTTTTTTCTGAAGCTGGAAACGGGGAGAGACAGTCAGACAGACTTCCGCATGCGCCCAACTGGGATCCACCCGGCACGCCCACCAGGGGGCGATGCTCTGCCCCTTGGGGCATTGCTCTGTCGCAACCAGAGCCACTCTAGCGCCTGGGGCGGAGGCCAAGAAGCCATCCCCAGCGCCCGGGCCATCTTTGCTCCAATGGAGCCTCTGCTGCGGGAGGGGAAGGGAGAGACAGAGAGGAAGGAGAGGGGGAGGGGTGGAGAAGCAGATGGGCGCTTCTCCTGTGTACCCTGGCTGGGAATCGAACCGGGACTTCTGCACGCCAGGCCGACGCTCTACAACTGAGCCAACCGGCCAGGGCCAGTTTTAGGTTTTTCTTAACCAATATTGTGGTAAAGTAACTGTGTTTATGTAGAAGAGGAAACCTATTTGTGGAACATTGTCATTACTTTGTACTCCATTACTTTAGTTATGATTTTGTGAAAGAATAGGTATACACTGTTTGTCCCACAGCTTCACATTATCCTACTAATGTTATTAGTACTTAATACTAGTGATAATGTCCATTTGCTCAGTGCTTAGGATATGATAGGCATGTGCTTAGCGTCTGACAAACATTAGCTCATTTAACTCATGTGTCTGGGAGATAGCCATTACTATTCCCATAATTATACGGGGAGTCACACGGTTTTTTCCATTCGGGAAGCCTAAGGGAGAAGGGCTGCAGGTGGGTAGACAGAGAAACAACTTGAAGGAGATGCAGGGTAAATGTGAAGAGAGATTAATCTTAAAACTTAAGAAAAATTTTCTTCTGAGATGGAAGAAGAGGGGAGGGTTGTAGCAAATATTAATAAATTAAAAAGGAAACATTAATGCCAGTCAGGTTGACTCTGATTAGGTATTAGCTTTAGCAGGGACAACTGAGTGCCGTAGACTGGGTGGCTAAGGAACAACAGAAATTTACTTTCTGCATTTCTGAAGGCTGAGTGTCTGAGATCAGAGTACCAGCCTGAAAGGGTTCTGGTGAGATCTCTCCAGGTTCCATACAGAGGGTTTCTTTTTCCTCGTTTAGTGGGGAATGAGTGTGAGCTCTCTGGGGGTCCCTGTTGTAGAAGCAACAATCCTACTCATGACGGTTCTACCCTTGTGACCTAATTACCTCCCAAAGTCTCCAAATTATATACAGAACAGCTATTTGTGCCTAGCACTATGTAAGGCATTATTAAATGGTCACATAGAAATAGAAGAGTAAGTTTCTGCTCTGAGAAGCTTACAATTTTGTTAAGAAGACAGAGCACACCAGCAAAAGGGCTAAAGACAATGCAAGGAAATCAGTAGTAAGTTAATAGCATGATGGGTGTTAGAAACAATTCCTCTGACTGAAGATCAGAGTAATGGCTGAGAAATTTGATATATATTTATATTTATTCCCCCCCCCCCCGAAGTGAGAAGAAGCAGGGAGGCAGAGAGACAGACTCCTGCATGCACCTGACCGGGATCCACCTGGCATGCCCACCAGGGGGCGATGCTCTGCTCATCTGGGACGTTGCTCTGTTCAACCAGAGCTATTCTAGCACCTGAGGCAGAGGCCATGGAGCCATCCTCAGTGCCCGGGCCAACTTTGCTCCAATGGAGTCTTGGCTGCAGAAGGAGAAGAGAGAGGTAGAGAGAAAGGAGAAGGGAGAGGGTGGAGAAGCAGTTGGGCACTTCTCCTGTGTGTGCCCTGACTGGGAATTGAACCTGGGACTTCCACATGCCAGGCTGATGCTCTACCACTGAGCCAATCAGCCAGGGCCCGAGAAATATAAATATATATTAATTTTATGAATGTTCTTCACATGTAGGATGCCACTGATTGTAGGACACAGGATAATATTGCTTTTAAAATAAATCTATAAAATATGACTTCTCCATTATATAATACCCATCCTGATTTTATAGATGTTAACTTGGGAAAAAATATATCATCCAAGGCAATAAATATAGTAAATGAGATATACTTCAAATAAAATTAGAATTAAAGCTTTAAACTGCTGCAAACTCAGCATAATTTTAAAGAAAGTTGTTTTCAATTAATATAAAAAGAAATACCTCCTTAAATCATTCATTCAACAAATACATAGTGTATGCTGTTCTCAGTTCTCATTGAGCATAATTTTATCTACATTAGCAACAAATACTTACATAGTGTATGCTATTCTCAGTTCTCATTGAGCATAATTTTATCATTAGCATCTATAAAACACACTGATTTTATATTTGAATTGAGAGATTTTGAGTAACTTAATGACTGCTGATCTCAAAGAATTCAGGTATATAACCATTTGCTTTATAGTAGGCATCTTTTTAATTTTTTAAAATTCAATAGTAACACAATGATTTAATATTCATACTCATATAGAGGATGTTTTTAGATTGTGTTGTGCATGTTGATCTGAAAGAACCAAAAATATACCCTATTTTGTTACTTTTTAGAAACAAAGAGGAATATTGATTTGGTTCACACAGTGCAAAAAATGCGGCACTGGCTACTGAGGGAGCAGTTTAGCAACATTAAAACATTTCACAACCTTTATTATTTCAAAATCAAGCCTGTTTTTGTTTCTTTGACTATAGGAAAAAATTAGAGCTAAAACTTTTCTGGTGTGTGTACAGAAATGATCTCATTAGCATTGGAATATCTTCTTATAGCTGTTGGGAACAAGGAAAGAAAAACCAATCTGTTTGTTTCCTAATTCATATTCATGAGGCTGCTCAGGAGGCAGTTTGATTGACACCGTTGTATATGTTATCTGCTTTCTTTAGATCAAGATGGGGGTTTTGGTTCACCTATCACTCATTTCTACTTTGTTACCAAGGTCTATTGTGGCTTTCTAAATTGTGTTGTGATGAATTGCCCACTTGGGAATTTTTAGGACATCTTAATCCCAGTCTGACAGAAATCCCTTCGATAAATAATCTAGCAACCCTTGTGCCAAATGCAAGTGGATCAGTGGACATAGATTTATGACAGTTTTCATGAATGAAAAGTGGCGGCAGGGAGAGCTTGCTAGTGCACTGAGAAGCCATGAATCGTCTCTATTTCCTGGTTTATTTTCTCCCCAATAGGTGAACGGTTCTCTGCAGGATTTTTTTTAAAGTTGTTGTGTGTGTTTGTGTGCGTGTGTGTGTGTATGACTGTGTGTGTTTGAATTTGCAGTTGCTTCATTAGTAAATGTATATATTTATGGGAAATCATAGAGCAATTACTGGAAATCATTTTTGTTTATAAATTGGGCTCTTCTTAGGAAAATATAAGCTGATAAAATTATACAGTAATAACTATGAGTAGTGAAAATTCTGACTAAAGAGTTTTTAAAAGATTTAAAGTAGTTTAAAAAACTAATTTGAGAGAAGTTTATATCTAGTGGACTTAGAATCTGGAAAAGAATATGTGACATATTAAGTAATTTGATTTTTCTTCAAAAAATATATTTTTTACTGAAAAATTTGAAATATTACCTGTGGTCGTGTTAATCTAGTGATAATTTTATATTTGAATCCAAGATATTTGCAAATAACTAATATAATTCAGAAATAGCAAAAATAAAAATAAATTCGGTTGATTGAACAACTGGCCTGTAATATTTTAATGTAATTTCTATTTCTATTGCTTTGTGATGAATTATTGGTGATAAGAAGTCATTAATGCTATGAAATGAGAGCTCATGATAAAAAATAGGATCCAAGTACCATCCTTCATATATATTGTATATGTACATGTATAATGCATTGTATTTATGAAACATTTAAGAAGTAAGAAGCAACTACAGGGAGAAATCTGAAATTGAGTCATTTCTTAGCAATTCTTGCATTATCACACTTAGACGGTCAAACCTGTAATTCTATAATAGAAGCACCATTCTTTCTATAAAGTGACAACCACCTCTTCTTGCCCTTAACGTAAATGGTACAAGTTCACAGCAAGTCAGAATGTGACATGTTGCTATTGCCATTAATACTTAGACAGCTTAATAAGCTTCTATGAGGCTAAAGAGTTTCCTTAAATAAAGAAAATAAGAGAGGGTTTTGTACTTATGGATACACTTGATTCCCTCTATGGTAATATGTTTTCTGTTTGCATTTAGAAAAACCCTGGAGGGGAAAATGAAAACTACAAAAAAACTCTAGACTAGAAGGGTTTTTAATTGCCTAAATCTAGAGAAGTAAATTAAAACGGGCATATTGTTGTTGTCAGTTAAAAAAAATAGTGGATTTTCAGAACAAACCCTAAAGAGGTTATTATATTCTTTTCCTTAGCCACTGAAGCTCCCAGCAGGTGACTGGAGACTCATTAAGGATATAACACAAGGTCAAGGATTAGAATTGCTTCTGGCTTGGATAACTCAAAAATCATAGTCTCCAAATTAGTACACTTGCATTCAAATTAGACAGTAAAAGATACTTTTTAAAAATGTCAAATCTTCTCTAATTAACCATGAAAAAGACAGCATAGGATAATTGTTAAATGAAACAAAATGTTATAGTTTTGGATGGTACTTTTTATAAAGCTTTTTCATTGTCCCAGTCTCATTCTATCCATTCAATGATTTTGTGTGGCCACTGTTGTTAAACCCACATAACAGAAGAATCAACTGAGGCACGAAGAGGGCAGTAGTTTGCCTAAGATTACAGAGCTACTGGGGTAGGATCAAGTTTACTAAACACTCCTCCACACACTCCATTTTAAGCCCTTTGATTAAATTCTCAATCAGGGGCTGATATAACATCCATCTTATTGCCTTCCTCCACTCCCCTCTCTCACCAAGAGAGTTTTTATAATACAAATGTGTGAGGGTGCTTTGGCTGTCACAATAACAGCTGCTGACATTTAGGGTGTAGGGCCAGGGATAGTTCCACACAACTCTCCCTAAAAATCCTTTGGTGCCTATTTTGAGAAGCAATTACAGCCGGACCTGTGGTGGTGCAGTGAGTAAAGCATTGACCTAGAACACTGAAGTTGCTGGTTTAAAACCCTAGGCTTGGCCTGACCTTTGGTGGCGCAGTGGATTAAGTGTCGACCTGGAAATGCTGAGGTCGCCGGTTTGAAACTCTGGGCTTGCCTGGTCAAGGCACATATGGGAGTTGATGTTTCCTTCTCCTCCTCCCTTCTCTCTCTCTGTCTCTCTCTCTCTTCTCTCTTCTCTCTCTCCTCTCTCTCTCCTTTCTAAAATGAATAAATAAAAATTAAGAAATATATAAAACTATATAAAACCCTAGGCTTGCCCGGTCAAGGCACATACGAGAAGCAACTATGTACTAAGAGCTGATGCTTCCTGCTCCTCCCCACCCTCTCTCTCTCTTTCTCACCCCTCTCTAAAATCACTAAATAAAATCTTGAAAAACAAAACCATTAAAAAAAGTGAAGCAATTGCAATCACTAGGCATACCAAGTAAAGAAGTTTTTATAATTTTAGAGTATGTTTACAATCCACTCATTACATTTATTTCTTGTTTTCATTTGTTTTTTTTTATAAATAAGTCTAAGATTATGTGGTTAAAACTGTTTATTTTCTATAGAATAGTATAAATAAAACTAATAAAATAATAAATGAATATAATGTTTCATTTCTGTTTTGGTTTTCAGCTATAACATGTACACATAAAAGTGGATCTATTTCTTCTAATTTTAATAGATTCCATTAGCTATTATTTTTCCAAGTTAATAATATAACTATTAGAACAATAATTTTTAACTTCTATTAAATTTCTGTCCTGCTATTTTACCATGTCAGCAAATGCACAGGATAGCTGCTGCTGTTCTGACACTGAGGTAGAGGTGATACACTCAGGGATTGCCTACAGAAAAGGCAGAAACTGCTCTTTTCAAAATTAGATATGCATTTTTTGCATATATCTAATTTTTAACTTGAAGGGTGCTAATTATTTTATTTCCTAAATATTGGATTTGTTTTATTGAATGTTAATAGTGGTAGTATTGTTACCATTTAACAAGTTAAGGAAGAAAATAAAATATACATTGGTGTTAGTTGTTAAAAGATACCACAATTAATGTAAAATAAATTTTGGCTTTTATAGTTACCATCACCTCTTCTACCTTCTTCATTCATGAATAGGAATAAGAAAATTGGAAAATTTTTGACAGTGATTTTTTATGTAAAAACATCTTTGAATTATAAAAATATACTCCTCTTTCTAAAAAAACAAGATGTATGATTTATATGCATTTAATTCAGGGGTCCCCAAACTTTTTATACAGTGGGCCAGTTCACTGTCCCTCAGACTGTTGGAGGGCCGGACCATTAAAAAAGCTATGAACAAATCCCTATGCACACTGCACATATCTTATTTTAAAGTAAAAAAACAAAACGGGAACAAATACAATATTTAAAATAAAGAACAAGTAAATTTAAATCAACAAACTGACCAGTATTTCAATGGGAACTATGCTCCTCTCACTGACCACCAATGAAAGAGGTGCCCCTTCTGGAAGTGCTGTGGGGCCGGATAAATGGTCTCAGGGGGCCGCATGTGGCCTGTGGGCCGTAGTTTGGGGACGCCTGATTTAATTGATTCACATTGTTTGTATGTATGTTTGTATGTATGTCCATATTGTTAGCATTATTTTAGGGCTGGCCTCCCCGGAGCCAGCCTGAGAGGGAAATTTTTGTTTCTTCAGGGGATGCCCTTGGGAAAATTGGTAAGAGAATGAGGGCAGCATGACAGTTCAGGGGCAGTAGCTAAGCAAGGACATGTTTTCAGCTAGAAGACTCACTTTAGCTTGATCCCATGACTACCACGTTAGCATGAACTGCACCACGAAACTAGTCTCACAGCAAGGATGGAGTTGGCCTTTTGTATTTCCCTGGTGATCAGTCATTGGCTATAGGCTCCATGGAGGGGTTTGGGGCGGGGAAATGGGGCACAACCTCTCAGGATGGTTTGGTCAGTTGAGGGTAATTCTCCAAAAAGAGGCAGTTGTAAACAGCTGCTAAAGCTCACAGTGTCTGGGTCGTTGGGTGCACCTGGCTATGTCAAGTTCCAAGTAAAGAGAGGTGGGCAAGCACCAACGTTGTCCAATCAGTTGATGTCCTGTTTGATCATATAATGGTAGTTATTAAGTCATCTTTTTGAGTCTGCCATACTGGTCAAGTTACTCAGATACATAATATTTTGTTTGAAGTTTTTTGTGAGTAATACACATTTTCTAGAGATTAAAACAAATGTGATGAGACCCAAAAAGCAAAGTAGAGACAACATAGGTTGACTGAAATTCTTTCAGAAGTTTCATTGTCATGAATGGACCATTCTTTTTCTTCATATTATCTAGCCTTTCAGACCCCCCCCCCCCCCCTATTTTCTGTTCTTAGCACACAGGGTCCATGGTTGATAACTCTTCCTCAGTACAGGGTCAGCCCGACTGTGCTACTGCTGTGTCACAAGAAACTCTTGTGATGCCTAGTGTTGTGATAAAATATTATTTTTATTTTAGCTGGGTTCATTTCTAATACACTGCTCACAAAAATTAGGGGATATTTCAAAATGAATGTGAGGCTATAAAATATCCCTTGATTTTTGTGAGCAGTATATTTCACAGTGTAAATAAAAGTGATTAGGAGTCAACAGAATAGGCAAAGACACACATAGCACGCTAAATGACAGACTTTATTCACTCATGGTTAAGACGAGTGGCCGGCTCAGTCTAGGCGCTCGCTTCGCTGGGGCCAGAACGAACTCACATGGAGAGGCAGAGTGCTTCGTGGCAGGTGCCAAGGGATCTCAGTGGGTGACGTGGAGTCTGTGTTGGAGTCTCAGGCAACTGCCTTGATCCTCACCCCAGCTACTTTTATCTGATTAGGCCACTTGTCACGTCATATGGTTACATGATCAGACTTCAACATAAGTCACACAAGGGCTTGATAAAGTTGACAGATGGAGTTATCAGGAAAAGGAGTAAACCCGTTAAACCTTGGTAGTCAGGCCTTAACTTATGTAGTGAGCTTTTATGAAAATATAGTTAATCACATTAATTTTCACATGGCATTGGCACGCAGTAGAAACATATACAGTTATGTCAAACGGGCATAACTGGTTACACCTAACTCATTCTTAGTTTCCTTTTTTACATTTTATATTAATTTGATTTTATGTTTACTATAACATCTAGTTTCTAATGGTCCCACATCTGTATTTGCTGAGGGAATGAATAAGAGACAGTAGATGTGAAAGGAACCACCTAGGATTGGAGATTATTGAATCATTAATAAGCATATAAACTTTGTGATTTTTTAAAACTGTGTTTCATTAAGAAACTTTATAATTTGCTTATCTGAGTGCACTATCATTCTTCAGTAGCAGGTTTTCTAATCTTAAAAGCTGTATTTCTTATTGTTTTGTTATTGTACACTGCTCAGAAAAACTAGGGGATCAGGGACCGTGCAGATGCTCCAGTACTTCAGCCTTTTGTACAGTGCATTGTCACCAATGAAATAAAAGTTGGCTTTGCATCTCATATGAATATTCAAACAACTTTCTTTGACTTGTCATTTGCTTTTCTGATGTTCTTGTTTAATAAAAAAAAAAACACCAAATGCTTTTTTTTAATTGCTTCATATTCATTTTGAAATGTCCCTTAATTTTTTTGAGCAGTTATATCAATATATTAGCTTCAGTTAGATAAGCTAAACAGCTTCATAGTCCTGAATCACTCAGTAGTTTTAAAGACATTTTTCCAACAATGCCCTTTTGCATTGTTTTTCCTCTTTTTCAGTTTGCATTAGGTTCAAAGGTATGGAATAGTCTGTATATAGGTTATGTTCACAAACAGGAAATATTTATGACAGAAAAAGTAAGAGATTGAAGGAAAAATTAAAGAAGTAACAAACTGAAGAAATAAAAAGTTCTAAAGTATCATAGTGAAAATTTAAAGCCATGAAATGATGCATAATAAGTCATGGTCTTTATTCATTAGAAAGAAGATAGAAATAAGGATAAACTCAACTGTTGTATTTATACTTTTTCAAAATATGAATATTTTTCAAATAAAAATATATAATAAGTATTAAAGGGAAAATAAGACAATATGGAAGATTTTAGGATAAAAATTAAAAGACCTAATTATTTCAACATCCAAAGTTATATCCTGATTAATACTATGATGCATGAAGATATAAATATTTTATAAATATTCATACAAATACTATATTGTATATGTATTAAATGGATACAACTATTTATACCTTTCTTTTTACTACACATTATATAATATATATTCTATTTCGATTTATAAAAAAAGAAAGTTAAACAGAAATTAGTAATTTCTGTAACTATCCCATATTGCATTGTCCTTGTAACATACATCCCTGTATGTGTGTATACACACATTAATATTTTAAATATTTTTCCTTATTTAAGCATAAATATCCTAGTAGTTTGCCCACAACCCCAAGCAAATGCCATTCTGACTTCTGTCTTATAGATTAGTTTTGCTTATTCTTGTGCTTCATAAAACAAAATCATGTAGGACACTTTTTTGTATCTCTTTTTCACAGAGCATGCTACTTTATAGATTCACTTTTGTGTTGATTTGTGTAGTATTGATTTTCTAATAATATGCCAAAACTTGTTTATTTATTCTGCTACTGATGTATGTTTCTGTTGTTTTAGATTTTTTTTCTTGCTATTATGAATAAAATTGCAGTGAGATGTTTTCTATAAGTCTTTGTAGATATATGCTTTTCTGTTGTGTGTGTTTATATATTTAGGACGGAACTTGCTAGCTCATAAGATAGAAATATGTGTAACTTCATAAGAAACTGTCAAAGAGGAAAATTCAGTATGCAGGTATTTCTTTGCTGAAAAAATATGTTATTCATTTATAATTTTTCTCATTATGTAAATAGGTTTAAAGATGAAGTGTTCAGGAGCAGGGTCTTTGACCTGGTAGGGAGGTATCTTGTGTAAACACAGCCAGCATAATTTATATCTGAATAAAAGCTTTTAGGGTAAATTACCTTAATACACTTTTTACATGTACAAGATCCTCCAAACTCATAATTTTTTTATGATAAAACAAATCTCATTACTTTAATAGTTTACATGTTATCATAACAACCTAATAAGACATTTTGCTTTTATTAATTTTTCTAAAATGTGTCTGTTTCTTGTTCTTGTTATGGACTTTTATAACACACTATCAAGGCTGTACTCACAGACAAAACACCCATTTTTGATCAGTATTTTTGCAATTGACCATCATGCATATTAACTGATAAGTAAATATAGTACAGTAAAAGCAAAATAAATCAGTGAAAATAAAAAATTATATAGATAAATAAGACCATTCCCTGAACAAGTTGACATTACACGAGGGCACAATATCTGTGACTATCGCAACTGTAAACTACCATGAATATATTTTTTAATATAATTTTGAATCTTTTAACATAGTTATAAAAATAATTTTATTAACCAATATCATCCCAATAAAGTCAGTAATTTTTTTTAAAATGTAGTTGAAATTACCTGGTAGCAGATAGATAGATGATTTCAAAAGAGATATAAGAAAGATAAAAAATATAGTTGAATTTTCTTCCTGGAAATCTTATTTTCATGTATATTGTGTTAAAGGTAATTGTAGTTGAATGTTTAATTCTTCTGCAAAATTGTTTCTAACTCATCTGTGCTGTGTGTATAGCACACCCACATAACAGAATTTATGAGGAATGACCAGGCTTAACAAAGCCTTTAGGTTTCTTAAGAGCTTGTAACATAACTCAGTGCATTAAAAGTTATTTTTTACCTCCCAATAACATGATCATTTGTAACTCATTATTCTGCTTCATCTATTAGAAAATGATATGCTTGTTCAGTCTAGTCTTTGCAGTAGAATGCCTTATATTTATACTGTGATTTATGGTGTACAAAATTGTAGCACAAATGGCTTGAGTTATAAAAATCAGTTTATTTTAGAAATATATTCAGAAGCAGCCAAATTATCAGAGAACCATGGACTGGGTGACATTTAAAACAACCGATTTCAAATCACTTCATACATTACCTTTAAATTTTTAATTTTCTCTTTGAGCATTCCCAACTATTATATTCTGCCATAATCACAATATTTTTAATAATTTTATTTTTATTTATTTATTTATTAATATTTTTCTGAAGCTGGAAACGGGGAGAGACAGTCAGACTCCCGCATGCGCCCGACCGGGATCCACCCGGCACGCCCTTCAGGGGCGACGCTCTGCCCCTCCGGGGCGTCGCTCTGCCGCGTTCAGAGCCAATCTAGCACCTGGGGCAGAGGCCAAAGAGCCATCCCCAGCGCCCGGGCCATCTTTGCTCCAATGGAGCCTTGGCTGCGGGAGGGGAAGAGAGAGACAGAGAGGAAGGAGGGGGGGTGGGTGGAGAAGCAAATGGGCGCCTCTCCTATGTGCCCTGGCCGGGAATCGAACCCGGGTCCCCCGCACGCCATGCCGACGCTCTACCGCTGAGCCAACCGGCCAGGGCCTGAATAATTTTAATGAAGATTATTCCCTATAAAATTTTGATCTCTAATGAAGTAAACTATTTTCCGTTATAATAAAGTCATTTATTAAATAGTTAAATGATTATAAGTAGTTGCAATATTTATTGATTTGTTTTTATTCAAGATTTTGATTTTTTTCAATTCACATAAAAAATATTTTTTCCTAAAATAATTGAAGATTATACGGTCCATTTTTTTATTCCTAGACAATGCCCTCATTTAATTATCTAAAAATGTCATATTTTAAACATGTACTACTTGATCCCACTCTTTCATATCCTCCTTAAATTACAACAACTGATCTTTATTTGTAGACATATAGTAGAAGGTACCAGGTGGGCACTGCCTTATTTTTTCATCCAACTCACTCCCATTTATAACCATCTGCATTCAGCTTCTTAATTTCTGATTAAACTAGACTCTATTTTCTTCAAATCTAACAATCCTCTCTTGTTATTTGACTCTTTTTCCATATTCTCTAATGACTTTGTTTCCCTCCATCAACTATTCCCATTTTCTCTTGTTCTGCAAACCAACTAATGAACTGTTAACAGAAACAAACAAAAAATACTATCTCTAGTTCCTCTTGAATCTTTTCCATGTCACCATTCTTAATGCCCTTGATTTAATCTGTGATCTTTACATTTCCATCCTATTAGTGCAATAGCTATCCAATAAGAATGTACTTCTGATATGTCCCTCCTGTCTGTCTTTCCATGGATCCATCATACACGTCTTCAGTGGCAGTGCCTTTATGATAAAATCCAAACCTCATAGCGTATTATAGTGGCTGTTAACATGAGACTCTTCTTGTCTGGGAATTGTGCCAAGGCCCAAAGCTAAAGTTTATGAGCGCCAAGTGTCCCTCTTCTAAAGAGAGTTATTAGGATTTGCACAATCTTGGTCTAGCTTTAGCTAATATCTTACCTTGAGGCTAGATAAGGAAAGAGGATATCTGGCAGAAGTCAAGCTGTCCCCAAGCAAAAGAGCCTAGCTGGATAACCAGAGTCAGTCTAGCTATGGAAGGAATTGCCTTTTCTTAGTGATCACTTTTAGGGATCGCCACACTTTTTTTTTTTTTTTTAGATTTTATTTATTCATTTCTTTTTATTAGAGAGAGAGAGAGAGAGAGAGAGAGAGAGAGAGAGAACAGGGGGAGGAGCTGGAAGCTTCAACTCCCATATGTGCCTTGACCAGGCAAGCCCAGGGTTTTGAACCGGTGACCTTGGTATTCCAGGTCGACGCTTTATCCACTGCGCCACCACAGGTCCCTAGGCAGGGATCTCCATACTTGATGCAACCCTTAATAGCTGGCTCATGGGAAAGAGAGATAATGGCAGGAACGGTCTTCATCAGCCCCAGAGAGTTATGATTTACTGCCAGTGTGTGTGAAGGAATTCCAGTGCAGACTCTGTTTCATGGAAAGCCTCAGGGGTTGCACAGAAAGTCTCTCCCTGGAGATCTCTAAAAGTGGTGAAAAATAGTGCAAGTTATTCTGCAAGTTTCTTTGACTGAGTCAGGACAAGCTAAAAGAGGATTGAAATGTTCAATTGCCAGAGATTTCATTAGGTCAGATGAGGTTTTATCAATACCTAAAAGTGATTCAAAAATTATTGAATCTAAAGGAGATAACATGCTGGGTTAGGGAAGGGGATTTGACATGGAGAAAAGGAAAGGCAGCTACTCAAACCTACAGTGTTCTTCAGACCCATTAAAAAATCCAACCTTATAGTTAGCAAAATATTTAAATATGTTTCCCCTATTTTTCTAGCCTCATGTTTTACCACCAGCTTTCTAATTTCAAACTCTATGGTTTATCAAAATACTTTGAATAAACTTTGTTACCTTCTGTACTTGATTAACTTCTGTCTGATTTTTTTTTTAAGTTTAGTGATAGGAGAGGAGGCAGAGACAGATTCCTGCATGTGCACCAATTGGGATCCACCTGGTAAGCCCACTATGGGGTGATGCCCTGCCCATCTGAGGCATGGCTCTGATGATCAGCAACCAAGCTCTTCTTAGCTCTTGAGGCGGAGACAATGGAGCCATCTTCAGTGCCCAGGACCAACTTGCTCCAATTTAGCCATGGCTGCAAGAGGGAGGGAGGGAGGGAGGGAGGGAGGGAGGGAGGGAGAGAGAGAGAGAGAGAGAGAGAGAGAGAGAGAGAGAAGTGAGAGGGGACGGTGTAGAGAAGCAGAGGGGTTCTTCTCCTGTGTGCCTGGACTGGGAATTGAACCAGGGACTTCCACATGCCAGGCAGATGCTCTACCACAGAGCTAACCAGCCATAGCCTGTTTGATCTTAAGACCCAGGTCAGCAATAACCTTGTCCACGGAGCCTCCCCTAATGTCACACCCTAACCCATGTCACATTAGGTGTTCCCTTATGTGTCCTTAGGGCTCTTTTTCATTATAGATTTTTCAGTCCTTTCCTATAGATGATTTTGTTTTCTCTTCTTCCTAATCTGATCTTTGCCAAATATTGTAATTGATGACCTTTCCCAAAATCTGAAAATGTTTTTAGAATGATTTTTTCATTAAAATATATCATAATATATATCAAATCAAATACAATGTGGTTTTGTTTGCTCCTTTATCTCATCAAGCTGTGTAATGTGTCTGCTTTGATTTTAGCTTTAATAGTTACACTTTGTTTACAAAAAAGATTTAAGGAAATATAGGCTTGATTTTATCATGCTAATCACTCCATCCTCACATGCAAACACCTACATGCAAATTATTAAGGGGAGAAAATGTTCAGTTTTTGGCTAATCCAGCATAGGAAGTAGAGATATATTTTCCTAACCGTATTTGAACTTTCAGAAGTTTAATTACTGGTTATTTTGGCACAAAGCACTTGAAGTGTGTCATCTTGAAAGGTAGAGTTGAGGCAGTCCCAGGAGCTCTGCGCTATGACAAGACTGTAGGAATCACTGCAAGCAGCGAGCCCAGCTGGAGGTTGCTGATGGTACCCGGACTCAGCTCTATGAGCAGCTCATGGAAGAACAGTGAAGATCAGGGGCAGTCAACCTTTTCATACCTACCGCCCACTTTTGTATCTGTTAGTAGTAAAATTTTCTAACCGCCCACTGGTTTCACAGTAATGGTGATTTATAAAGTAGGAAAGTAACTTTACTTTATAAAATTTATAAAGCAGAGTTACAACAAGTTAAAGCATATAATAATAATTACTTACCTAGTACTTTATGTCGGATTTTTGCTAAGTTTGGCAGAATAAATCTTTATATAACAACTTACTATAGTTAAATGTATCTTTTTATTTATACTTTGGTTGCTCCACTACTGCCCACCATGAAAACTGGAATGCCCACTCGTGGGCGGTAGGGACCAGGTTGACTACCACTGGTGTAGATTCTGCCAATGATTGGTGCCAGCTCATGTGGAGATTGATAGGGCTTTTAGCAGCTAGTTTGAAATTTTATTCTAATGAAGTTGGTTAATTTTAGAAATTTAATTCACAATATAGTCTTAAAATTTGGATGCCAAAATTATTATAGTGAGATTCCAGTTCACTCTGAAAGTGGTTATGCTCATGCCAGCCTTTAAAAAAATGTATAAAATAAAGTTGATAAAACATACATAAGAGAAAAGGAATATTTGCAAGCATTTATATACAGAGATATTATTGGATTTCCCTCAGGACCACCAAATGAATTTGCAGCTAACAAAGTAGCCAATTGAAGATAAAGTTAAAAGATACCAAGTAGTCTAACTAACACGCATATTAAATATGTTTGTTTTTAATAATACACACTATTTAAATATTGAATTTTTGGTAGAGTGAGGGGAGGATAAAAACTCAAGCATTCCACAAGTTTTTCATACCAATGCCAGAATAATTTAGAAACTCTAGGAAATTCTGCACATTAACTTATTTATACTCACTTTAATGTAGTATGCATTGCTATAGATTATAGAGTGTTCTGGTGTAATACATGTTTTACTTAGATCAATTTTTTAATGTACTATATAAATGGAACATTTTATTTTGTTCATGATACATCTTCTTAGAACTAAGAATACCCCCCACAACCTCACACATATCAAAAAATTTGGCAAACTACAATGAAAGCAATTATTGTTCATTCCAAAGACTGCTAAAATATCCCAGATATTTGTCAGTTTGTCTGTGACTATTTTGGACACACATGGTTGATAGAATCAATCGGAATCTGAAAGACCAGTGTAACAGGCTTTAATGAAAGGAAACCTGCCGGGCTGTCTCGTAAGGGAGAGCAGCCCCGGCTACAGTCTTAGGCCTCCTTTTAAGGGTTAGGGTAGGGAAGTAGAAAGGGTGGTGGGGCAGCTGATTGGCTGCCACTATCACTGGGCACAGGGGTGCTTTTTCACTAATTACGGATGCTGGTGGATTTTCAGTCGTCAGCAGTTTCAACTGTCCATGGCTTCATCGGACATTCCTTTGCGGTTGGTCACCTGCCACACGCCCTGAAACAGACTTACTGGCAGGGTTACAGAAATGAAACCTAAGATTCCCGACTGTTTGATATATTTATATAAAAAGGAAAGGGAATGATTCCCAGAGAGGCTCAAGGGAAAGGGACGGAGGTCATCATCTTCTGTAACTTCTTCCTGCTGAGTAGGGGCGGTGAAGGGTGATGGCCTCTCTAAGGATCACTCTCAGTGAGGGGTAGAGAGGTGCAGGGATGGCTTCTTGTCGGGTAGGGGTGAATTTACAGGGGTCCAGACTTTTCTGTTTTGCGAGGGCAGGTTTCAGGGGTGGTGTGTAGGGTTAGGTAGATTTCTCCAATTTTCTGATTGGTGAAGGCCTACATGCAGTTCTATAAGAAGCTAGTGAACAGACGTAAGAGGCAGGGTCCAAAAACTAGAATAACAAATAGGAAAATGAGTGGACCAATGAAAGGCAATAGCCAAGACACCCAGTTTGTGCGAAACCACCAATTCCCCAAATTGGTTTGTTTTTCACAAATTTGCTGGGCTCGTTCTTTTAATTTGATTGCTGCATCTCTAACTAGTCCTGACTGGTTAAGGTAAAGGCAACACTCTTCTCCTAGAAAGATACAAATACCTCCTTTCTCTGCCATTAAGAGATCAAGTCCTTGGCGGTTTTGTAGCATGACGGCGGATAGGGAATAAATTTGATCCTGGAGTTTTACTAGGGTGCAGGCAATTTCTTCCAGGGAGTTTTGGAGGTCTTCAGAGAGAGAGAGAGAGAGAGAGAGAGAGAGAGAATAAGACAGGGCAGTGGCCAGTCCCCCTGCCCCTAGACCTACTCCTGTAGAGATTCCCAAAGCGACAAGAAGAGGGATTACCTGTATGGCTTGTTTGGTCCTTAGATTGACAGGTAGTGTACTAGGAACTGGAAGAGACTCATGGGGTGGGATTAGGTTGATATTTGGGGTGAGATAGACTAGGGTACAGGTTTTTGTCTAATTAGCAGGGAGATACATATAGGTGTTGGTCCCACACAATAGAAAACCCCTGATTGGGTGAGGCAGGCTGAGAGGTGAATAGAGAATAGAAGGACAAGGGGTTGGTTTCATCTGTCCAGCTCTGAACTCCAGACAGTCAAAGTGGAGGAAAGAGCAGCCCCATCTAGGGGGGAGACATGGTCAGAGGCCTGCTTTGAGCATTGCAACTGTGTGGTAGGCGTAATGAGCCAGGGATATAGCTGTGAGGTGGGATAGGAGCACATATGTTGTGAAGCTGTAAGAGTAGGGGGTCCTGTGAATCAAACGGGATTAGAAAATAATCTGTTAGCTTTTGGAAAGACTTGATAGTTAACTCGATGATTCTGATGGTCTTTGGGAAATTGGATAGTTATTGTGGTGTTGCAGAGGTTAGAAGGGAGGTGGCCCACTGGGACAGTACCCTGTGCAGTGAAGCATAAAGGGGCAGGTGAAAGCAGGGGGGTGTTCAGGGTGACTGGTCCCCAAGCAGGGGGAAATGGGGGTTTTGATTTTTTGAGCTGGGAATAATAGGTTTGATATAGTTTATTTGCTCGGCTGGCAGCTGAAGTGGGATAATTCCCTATAAGAGTGTCGGCTCTCTCAAAGGAGGAAGCCCCTTTGGGTTTGGTATATGAGAACTGTTCGTAGAAGGTGGGTGTTGTTGTTTGGGACAGAGAGGGCAGAGTAGGCTGAGGAGGACATAGACATACACATCCAGCAATTAACTGCATAGGAAGAATTAGCTTCAATTAAAAGTCTTTGAGTGAGGTTGAGAGCATTCTATATACGTGTCTTCTAGGAGAGAAGAGATGGGGGCGGCATATGTGGTGCCCAGTAAGAGAGAAAGTAGAGCTGGTGTTAGGAGATCAAGAACTGGAGGCATGGTGGTTGGGCTTAGGGGTGATTAAGAGGAAGAGAAGAAGAAATTGAGAAGCCGCTGTTTCTTCTGGAGAAAATTCAAGTAGAGAACCTTGCCAGACCAAGTCCCGCATCCAATTGAGCCATCTGTCAGTTTCACTGGAGTGAGGCCTAAACCAGGAGAGGTCCTCGGAGGCCTGAAGAAGGAAGTAGAAGAATCTGGCAAGGTGGTAATTGGCGGTTGCCTGTTGGGAGTTCCTGCTGCACTGGGCACTATGGTGGGATATGGCCTCTTGGAGGAGCATTATGAGATGGACTGGTCTGGTTCTTCTTGGGTAGGGGAACATGTGGAGATCTTGAGAGGCAGAGGACCTGTGGGGGGTGGAGATGTAGGTTTTAGGGGTATTGGTGGGATAAGGCTTAATGTGGGAGAGGTGAGTCCAGTGTGAGTCTCCTTCCACTTTGATGGCGGTAGGGGTGGACAGGATAACAATATGGGGCCCTGTCCAGGTAGGCTGGAGAGGGGTTTTTCCCCGTGTCCTCTTGTAGACCTGGTCCCCAGGGAGGAGTGATAGGTGTGAATCCATGGTTGGAAAGGGCTGTGGAAGGAGCTTGTCAAGCTGGGCATAGTAAGTTTAGTATAGCTTGTTTGCTTGGTTTGCAGCTGAGGTGGGGTAATCTCCTATGAGAGTGCTGGCTCTCTCACAGAAGGTGGCCCCTCTCTGAATCTTGTACATAAGAGTGGAGTGAAGGAGATTAGTATTATTAAGAGGAATAGGGAGAGCTGAGTAAGCTGAAGATGACATGGACAGATATATCCAGCAGTGGGCTGCATAGGAGGAGTTAGTCTTGATTACGAGATTTTAACTAAGATTAGGAGAGCTTTCTAGATGAGAGGATTCCAAGAGGGAGGGTATGGGGGCAGAGTATGCCTTTAAGGGTAAGGAAATAAGAAAGAATAGAGCAAGCTGGAATCTCCATCCTGTCTGTTGTCAGGGGGTAATCATAGTTACTCTCAGCTCAGGTGTTCTTCTTCTTCTGGTATTTTAATTAGTCTGACCTTAGTGGGCCCTAAGGGGGAGCAGGCGTATCTGAGTTGGTGATTCAGGTTGACTGGAATGGTCATCCGTAGGCATATGTGGAGATGGAGCTTTTGTTTTCTTTAACTTGGAGACATGAAACTAGTGGGCCTTTCCCTGGAGTTTTGCCATTGTGGGGGTGGTGACGAGAACCTTGGGATTCACTATGCTGGATGATAGAGGTACATTTATAACAGAATTGGACAAATCTGGCTGGCTGAGAAACAGTAACAGGGCCAACTCTGAGGATGGGAAGTGAAAGGAGAGAGAGACTCTGAGTTTAGAGAGTAAGTTCTGACCTAACATAGGCGTAGGGCAGGGGTCCCCAAACATTTTACACAGGGGGCCAGTTCACTGTCCCTCAGACCGTTGGAGGGCCAGACTATAAAAAAAACTATGAACAAATCCCTATGCACACTGCACATATCTTATTTTAAAGTAAAAAAACAAAACGGGAACAAATACAATATTTAAAATAAAAAACAAGTAAATTTAAATCAAGAAACTGACCAGTATTTCAATGGGAACTATGGGCCTGCTTTTGGTAATGAGATGGTCAATGTGCTCCTTTTATTGACCACCAATGAAAGAGGTGCCCCTTCCGGAAGTGCAGCAGGGGCCAGATAAATGGCCTCAGGGGGCCGCATGTGGCCCGCGGGCCATAGTTTGGGGACCCCTGGTGTAGGGCATCAAGGTAGGAGGAGAAAAGAGTGTGCAAAGGAGACACCATGTATTAGACAAGGCTGTGGATCCATGGCCAATAGGGAGGAAATAAGACCAATCAACACCCACAACAGAGATCTTTAAGGGATGAGCAGGACCTGAATATTTGGGCAAGGCAGAGTAAGTAGCCCCTGTGTCTATAAGAAATGAGACCAGCTTATCTGCTACTTGGATGGCTACCCTCGGCTCTTTGATGTGATGTGAGATGGGGCCGATAGCCCTGGGCACCTTCAGTTATCAGTGTCAAGTGCCATTATGCTGGGCAAAGTTAGGTCACAGGTGGCTGGGGTAGGGCTAGAAGAGACTGAACCCTCCCTTAGAGGAGCCTGGGGTCATTCTACCTTCCAGTGTCCTTTTTTCCCACAGTGAGGACAAGGCCTTAGTGAGGGGTGAGACGCCGGACAGGTTTTTGCCCAGTGACTTTTCTTTCCACATTTGAAGCTGGACTCCGGTGGAGTTTTATGAGGCCCCTTAGGGGCATTGGAGACTTTAAGGGCAGCCATCAAAAACTGGTATTTTGCCTGATCTCTTTTGGGCTGTCTGCCTTCTCCTGTTCCTCTCGGTTATTATAGACCTTAAAAGCCATGTTCAGGAGATCTCATTGAGGAGTTTGACTAAGAGAGCAAAATTGGGAATCCAGTGTCTAAAGCCTATTAGACTGAGGAAAGAAAGGATTTGATCCGTGGTGGTAGGTGGTTGGAGATTGTGGAAGTTCTGAGTTTGATCTAGGGTGAGATCTCAGGTGGTGGTGGTTAAGGAATGCCCAGATAGACTATGGACTGAGAGTGAAGTTGAGCCTTAGCAGAGAAGACACGATATCTCTTCATGGTGAGGAAGTTAAGAAGTGTGGCGGTGTGTCTTCTTGAGGCAGTCAGGGAGGGTCTGCAGAGGAGTAGGTCATCTACATATTGTAAGAGAGTACTAGTTTCAAGATTGCATGCTGCTAAATCCTGAGCTAGTACCTGCCCAAACAGGTGTGGGCTGTCTCTGAACTCCTGGGGTAAGACAGTCCATGTAAGTTGCTGGGCTGCATTAGTGTCCAGGTCAGTCCAAGTAAAGACAAACAGAAAGTAAGAGTCAGGGTGCAGAAGAATGGTAAAGAAGGCATCCTTGAGGTCTAGGACTGTGAAATGAGTGGTGTCTGAGGGAATGTGTGACAGTAATGTGTAGGGATTAGTGACTACTGGAAGGATGGGAACTACCATCTCATTAATTAGGTGTAAGTCTTGTACAAGGTGATAAACCCCTGAAGGTTTTCAAACAGGAAGGATGGGGGTATTGCAGGGGAGTCTGTAGAGATGAGTAAGCCTTGATTTAAGAGGTGGGTAATTATTGGTTTAAGGCCTTAGAAACAGACACAGTTACACATTAAACAAGGACTTCACATACAAATTATAAATTAAGAAATTTAAATGAGTGTGCTTTACTTGTTTCAATTAAAATTATACTAGAGAGGCCTGACCTGCGGTGGTACAGTGGGTAAAAGCATTGACCTGGAACACTGAGTTCGCTGGTTCGAAACCCTGGGCTTCCCTGGTCAAGGCACATATGGGAGTTGATGCTTCCTGCTCCTCCCCCCTTCTCTCTCTGTTTGTCTCTCTCTCTGTCTCCTCTCTCTAAAATAAATAAATAAAATCTTAAAAAAAAATTATACTAGAGATATTTTCTGACAAACAGACAAAACAGATTACTCACTCACACAGCTCAATAGACGACTCTGCCTTTTTAAGCTTCTTGAGATTGGAGGGAGTTTTTAGCATAGAGAGGAAGAAGAGAGAAAGCAGATGGATGGACAGCATGAACAGCTGAATGGAAAGAAGGAGGGTCAGAATCTATAGGAGGAGGAGGAGGTTGAGGTGCTGATGGTTGTGCCACATGGTCAGAAGAGTCAAAAAGATCAGAGCTTAGAGAAGAGTTGGAGGAGGATGGGGGAGAAGAGGTTTTTGCTAAAAGTATTTGGTAAGTTGAGAAAGAGGAATGGACGGAGAGTCAAGATTGGAGAAATAAGAATGCCTGTACATAGAGAATTTCTGAGGCCTTCCCTGTCTGGTGGCAAAAGTATCTAGGTCCCCAAGACTATTTATGTCAAATGTGCCGTTTTGTGGCCAATGGGAATCATTGTCAAGCTTGTATTGGGGCCAGGCTATATTGCAGAAGAAGAGATTTGAGAGACCGAGTTTAATGAGATTTTTAAGAGTTAGCCTGGGAGAGTAGCCTCAGAGGGTTGTTATTGGGAGGAGCCCATACTGGGTGAGCAACAAGGGAGAGGATAGGCATCCCTGCCCTGATCCCTTATTGTAGAGAGAAAATGAGAGACAAGAGACTGTTGATCATCACTGAAGGTCTCGAGTCCAGAGGGTCTAAAGACCAAGAATGACCTGACTAGGTGCCTAGATTTCCGAGAAAATGAAACTGAGACAGGCCACTTAAACGAGAGTCCTCTAGAAGCATGACCCTGGGCCGGGGACAGATAGGAGGCACAAAGACCTACCAGTGATAGGAAGACTTTAAAGAAATTCCATATCTCTGGTCTGGCAGGGTTTCAGGACAGGGTCAGAGCACCGGCCAATCAACCTGCAATTATACATCCAAGCAGAATCAGGGAGTAAGCCCGGGATTTGCTGCCACTGCCCACTGCTTCCCTGGTTGTAAGTTTGGATGGCAAAGATGAGTCATCCAGGCAGTTAATACCGTGTCCCAAATTTTGGCACCAAATGATAGAATCAGTCGGAGTCTGAAAGACCAGTGTAACAGGCTTTAATGAGAGAAAACCTACCAGGCTGTCTTGTAAGGGAGAACAGCCCCAGCTACAGTCTTAGGCCTTATTTTAAGGGTTAGGTTAGGGAAGTAGAAAGGGTGGTAGGGCATTTGCTGATTGGCTGCCGCTATCGCTGGGCATAGGGGTGCTTTCCACTAATTACAGATGTTCTGGCCATTTTCAACAGTCAGCAGTTTCAACCGTCCATGACTTCATCAGACATTCCTTTGTGGTTGGTCACCTGCCACACACCCTGAAACAGAACTGTGCTGGCAGGTTACAGAGATGACACCTAAGAGTGGTAGAAGAGACTAATGCTATTGTCATGTGGCAGTGAGTTGTCAAAAAGTAATAATGTATAAATGTCTACTGTTTGAAATACATTACAAATAGTTCCAGCTATGATTAACATTAATAGTATTTAAGAATTTTTCTCACTCTTTGGTCTTGTTTAATGTTTTAGATTTTGAGAGGTTAAAACCCATGTAAAATGCAGTTCTCTGTCCAAATCTAAACTATAGATCTTCACGTTAAATCTTTGTGCACCTTCTGAGATGAGCACTCAGATCGCCAATATAGTTTGGCAGAAAAAAGCATTAGACAAAGGGAATTAGGAAATAGAACAGATGGAATCCCAGGCCCAGACGGTTATACTAGCGAATTCTATCAAACATTCAAAGAAGACTTGGTTCCTGTTCTACTCAAAGTCTTCCAAAAAATTGAAGAAGAAGCAATACTTCCAAACACATTTTATGAGGCCAACATAACCCTCATACCGAAACCGGGCAAGGACAGCACAAAAAAAGAAAACTACAGACCAATATCTCTAATGAATACAGATGCTAAAATACTAAACAAAATACTAGCAAATCGAATACAACAACATATTAAAAAAATAATACATCATGATCAAGTGGGATTCATCCCAGAATCTCAAGGATGGTTCAATATACGTAAAATGGTTAATGTAATACACCATATCAACAGAACAAAGAACAAAAACCACATGATCTTATCAATAGATGTAGAAAAGGTATTTGATAAAATACAACACAATTTTGTGTTTAAGACTCTCAGCAAAATGGGTACAGAAGGAAAATATCTCAACATGATAAAGGCCACTTATGATAAACCATCAGCTAACATCATATTAAATGGCACAAAACTGAAGGCTTTCCCCCTTAAATCAGGAACAAAACAGGGTTGTCCACTCTCTCCACTCTTATTTAATGTGGTGCTAGAGGTTCTAGCCAGAGCAATCAGACAAGACAAAGAAATAAAAGGCATCCATATCAGAAAAGAAGAAGTAAAGGTATCACTTTTTGCAGATGATATGATCCTATACATCGAAACCCCCAAAGAATCTACAAAAATACTACTAGAAACAATAAGCCAATACAGTAAGGTCGCAGGATACAAAATTAACATACAGAAGTCAATAGCCTTTCTATATGCCAACAATGAAACATTTGAGAACAAACTCAAAAAAATAATCCCTTTCATGATTGCAAAAAAAAAACAAAACAAAAAAACCTAGGAATAAACATAACAAAGGATGTAAAGGACTTATATAATAAAAACTCCAAAGCATTGCTAAGGAAATCAAAAAAGATTCAATGAGATAGAAGAATATTCCTTGCTCTTGTATAGGAAAAATAAATATAATCAAGATGGCCATATTACCCAAAGCAATATACAAATTTAATGCAATTCCCATCAAAATTCCAATAACATTTTTTAAATAAATGGAACAAAAAATCATCAGATTTATATGGAATTATAAAAAACCCCGAATAGCCAAAGCAATCCTAAAGAAAAAGAACGAAGCTGTGGGCATTACAATACCTGACTTCAAACTATATTATAGGGCCACGACAATCAAAACAGCATGGTATTGGCAGAAAAATAGACACTCAGACCAATGGAACAGAATAGAAAGTCCAGAAATAAAACCAAATATATATGGTCAAATAATTTTTGATAAAGGGTTGGCCAAGAACACACAATGTAGAAAAGAAAGCCTCTTCAACAAATGGTGCTGGGAAAACTGGAAAGCCACATGCAAAAGAATGAAACTCGACTACAGTTTGTCCCCTTGTACTAAAATTAATTCAAAATGAATCAAAGACCTAAATATAAGACCTGAAACAATAAAGTACCTAGAGGAAGACATAGGTTCTAAACTCATGGACCTTGGTTTTAAAGAGCATTTTATGAATTTGACTCCAAAGGCAAGAGAAGTGAAGGCAAAAATAAATGAATGGGACTACATCAGACTAAGAAGTTTTTGCTCAGCAATAGAAACTGACAACAAAATAAACAGACAGCCAACCAAATGGGAAATGATATTTTCAAACAACAGCTCAGATAAGGGCCTAATATCCAAAAGATACAAAGAACTCATAAAACTCAACAACAAACAAACAAACAATCCAATAAAAAAATGGGAAGAGGACATGAACAGACACTTCTTCAGGAAGAAATACAAATGGCCAACAGATATATGAAAAGATGCTCATCTTCATTAGTTATTGGAGAAATGCAAATCAAAACTGCAATAAGATACCACCTCACACCTGTTAGATTAGCTATTATTAACAAGACAGGTAATAGCAAATGCTGGAGAGGCTGTGGAGAAAAAGGAACCCTCATTCACTGTTGGGGGGAATGTAAAGTAGTACAACCATTATGGAAGAAAGTATGGTAGTTCCTCAAAAAACTGAAAATAGAACTACCATATGACCCAGCAATCCTTCTACTGGGTATATACCCCCAAAACTCAGAAACATTGATACGTAAAGACACATGCAGCCCCATGTTCATTGCAGCATTGTTCACAGTGGCCAGGACATGGAAACAACCAAAAAGCCCTTCAATAGAAGACTGGATAAAGAAGATGTGGCACATATACACTATGGAATACTAGTCAGCCATAAGAAATGATGACATCGGATCATTTACATCAAAATGGTGGGATCTTGATAACATTATATGAAGTGAAATAAGTAAATCAGAAAAAAACAAGAACTACATTATTCCATACTTAGGTGGGACATAAAAATGAGACTAAGAGACATGGACAAGAGTGTGGTGGTTACGGGAGGGGGGGACGGGAGAGGAAAAGGGGGAGGAGAGGGGCATAAAGAAAGCTAGATAGAAGGTGATGGAGGACAATCTGACTTTGGGTGATAGGTATGCAACATAATTGATTGACAAGATAACCTGGACATGTTTTCTCTGAACATATGTATCCTGATTTATTGATGTCACCCTAGTAAAATTAATAAGAAAAAAACATATGGAATCTAGTTCTAGTTTAACTGGTGATATAAAGGTGACCTTGATAAAATAATTTATTTTATTTCAAGGAAATTATTACTACAATATAATCAATTAGCTACTATTTCCCATGTAGGTCAGGTTATATGCCATTGTACAATACAAGAGAATAATACCTTCTGAAGCCAATCTGAAAGGTATAGAGACAGAATGGATGTTGTGCGTACATATTAAGTTTTAAAAAAAGTAAATGGTTGCTCAAGTTATTAGTGTTGGAATCCATGGGAGTTCGAAAAGACCAGAGTAACAAGCTTTATTAAAAGGAAGAAAAGAACCCTGCCGGGCACTTCTCTGAGGAGAAGGGCACTGAAACAGACTCTGAGGCAAAATTTTATAGGGTGTTTGGGAGAGCCTTGAGCAAGTGTGTGTTGAGTCAGCAGTTCTGGTATATTCCCTTCTGCAGTTTTACAGTTTTGGCTTCCTGGAATGCTGCTTCTTGGGGCGGTCGGCCAGTTTCCTAGAACTTTTCTGCTTCAGGGGCGATAGGAAGTAAGCAAGGGTGGGGTCAGAAAGACAAGCGGAACAGCAAAAGGGCAGCCAGAAGTTCTGGTAAATTCATGTATCTTTCAATTAGCATTAAAATATCTACATAGAAATAAATTCAATAGGCTCTGGCCAGCTGGCTGAGTGAGAGCATTGGCCTGACTCACTGTCCTGTGTTCATTAACTGGTCAGGGCACACAAGAGAAGCAACTATCTGCTTCTCCATCCCTCTCCCTTCCCCTTCTCTTTCTCTCTCTTCCCCTCATGCACCCATGGTTCAATTGGTTCAAGTGCACAGGCCCCAGGCACTGAGAGTGGCTCGTGGAGCCTCTGCCTCAGGATCTAAAAATAGCTTGATTGTGAGCATGGCCCCAGATGGGCAAAGCATTGGTCCCAGACTTGCTTGGCCGGATGGATCCCAGTTGAGGCAGATGCAGGAGTCTGTCTCTATATCTCCTCTCCTCTCACTTGGAAAAGAAGAGAAAAACAAAACAAAACAATGGAGAGTATTATAAAAAAGACTTTGAATAATTTGCCAGGCATTTGACTTCTAGCTAAAGGAAATTGACTTTAGACACCCCCATTTGTGATAATGTGTCAAGGAACTGAAAAAGTGTTGATTCTGGTATTTCAAAAAGAAGAGTCAGGACCCCCTTACTCCTCCCTTGTCTGAGGACAAACAAAACAGAACAAAACAAAAAAACAAAAAACTAGAGAAAGAGATTAAAGGGGCAAAAGTTAGTAGTTAATCATAATTTAACTATAGTTCTCTGGAAGGACTGAGGCCACTACTTGCTAGACAGAGCAAAGAAGGTAGAACTTATCTTCCCCCTCCTATAAGGGTTTAGGAGACAATGTTTACATATCTTAATTAAAAATTTCTATAACTCTTTCTCCCTTCCTGGACTTCTGAGAGTGACGTGTACCACTAGACAAAGGGATCAGGAGCCCACTCCCCTTGACTGAGAAACCTGCATTCTGTAACATTTTATATGCTTTCTAATAATCATCCCTTTTGACTTTATATGTATAAAACTTATAAAATAAGCAAGCAGGGACTAGCTTATTAGCAAAGGTAATTTCATTTAGCTTCTCTCCTTATCCTAAGCTAAACATTTCATATCCCACTGTTGTGACCACAGGGATAGGTGAAGATTTGGGAATGTCTTTGATATGTAAAACATTTATCTCTACTGTGTTGAAATGTAAAACAACATTTACCACTACTGTGGTTATCTTGTGGTCTTGATGTGTAGGAATGATTTTCCTTTAATAGATCCTATAGATAAATGTTGATAGCTTAATCGGTAAATGACTATGTACATTGCTCCCTCTCCTGTTCCCCTCAACCAATATGTGATCATGTCTATATAACCAACCTCAGAACTATAATCAAGGCTGTACGATTTGGGTTAGCTATACACCGTGTAAGTCATATGTAGCAGCTTATTAATAAATCTCCTCCTAAAATTTCTTCTGTATCCTGCCTTGGAGTCTATGTACCCGCGGATTAAAGTACAGTACTTTATACTACATTATTTCAGCTCCTGTTATGTACATTTCTGAAACAACTCTGAAGCATCTTGAATTTTTACTTTCTGTTTTCTTTACTGGTTCTGTTAATACTTCTACCTAACAAACTATTGTTTTTCAAGGACTGGCCTCTGCTCTTTTTGGTCAGATAAAATATATTGTGCTCGCTTTGTTAAAGATGGTGCCGCTCACGTGGAAGCCCATTGCCCATGTGATAGTATTTATTGCCCTTCTTGCTTGGGATGGCATGATTATATTAATGTGTATTGGGGGAGGGCTTTCGTGCCAAAAGGTTTTAAAAGGAAGAGAGATCATGTTGTTCCAGGGGAAGAGTGATTACGTTCTAGGAGAAGCCCATGCTGTAGGAGAGCAGAGAAAGGACAGGTGAAAGAGGCCAGGAGAAGCAGCCAAGATGGTAAAGTGAAGCCAGTTTGTGCAGAGAGAAGGAGATGGGGAACAGAGGTGAATAAGTCTGTTGAGGCTAGAAAACTTTGATCCTAGGAAACTTGGATAAGTCAGCAGCTTTGTGAGCACTGAATGAGTGGGTTTTGGAGCCCAGTGTGTGTTTTTACTTGCCCGCTGGGTGCAAGCTAGGATTAAAGGTAATGGCCCACCAGTTCCTGGCTCCATTGTTTCATTACTGTCTGTCCGAATCCTATGTGAATTGCATGGGCCAGGCAGCTGTGATGGTGCCTGTGGCTACTGGCTTTACAGCTCTCATAACCATTTTTTTTATATTCTCTTTCTAAATCACATTTAAAATTTTTGTCATCAAATATGATGACTGTCAAGTCAATGCTTACATATTTTTCCAAGATCTAGTTTCCTATCCCAAAACACTGAAATCTCTATCCAGTTTCCCAGATTCCTTATGCAATTCAGTGTCCCAAACTGAACATTAAATGTTTCCCTCAACAAGTCTTTTCTAAAGATTTTGTGCCATTTTCCTGTCTTCAGTTTCCATGATTGTGGTCTCTTTCTTATATACCTTATTGGTTCAGAAGAAGCTAAACACTTCTCTGCAGTTTCCAAAAATGATCATGTATGTCATACTAAAGATTTTGGAGAAAAGTTAGGAAAGGGGTTTAAGTTTCTGCCTCAAAATGAACACCAAATTGAATATTAAACTTTTTAATTATTAAAAAAATAATTTTTGATTATCCATAAGTGAGAAATTGTCACTTGTGTCTCTTTACATATATTCTACTCATACATAGCACCTTAAGTGTCTTCTTCCCTTCCTCATACCCTCCAGAATTGCCTCAGAATTGTATTCTAATTTTACCTGCAGAACAATTTTTCTTTTCTTAGCTTGATTCCCAAATTTGAATATATAAACCAACCTGATGCTCCTCTGAACAAAGTGGACTTCTCTTTCACAGGATTTAACCTCCTTAGAAGGAACTCATTATTTCTCGGAACAGTTTTCTCTAATGTCATCTCTCCTCGCTCTGCCTCTGCCCTGTGCAATCCCGCTCTCCTCGCTCTGCCTCTGCCCTGTGCAATCCCCATATCCCACTCCTTGCTCTGCCTCTGCCCTGTGCAATCCCCATACCCCACTCCTCGCTCTGCCTCTGCCCTGTGCAATCCCCATACCCACTGGGATTCAGAAATTGAAGTCAGATCTTGGCCACTCTCTTTTTAGTAAGATCCACATCACCCAGACTTTCATTTTTAAAATTTTTTCTCTGTCTTTACAGGTTCATTTTATTTGTTATTGTAAGACTGAGACGGCACTCGAACACCAGGTGTGCAGGCTTTATTAGAGGAGAAAGACCTGCCGGGGCGCTTCTCCAGGAGAAGTGCACCCAAACAGATTCTGAGGCAAATTTTTTATAGAGTTAAGGGAGAGCTTTGAGCAAGTGTGTGTTGCGTCAGCAGTTCTGGTGTGCTCCCTTCTGCAGTCCTACGCTATCGGCTTCTTGGAACCTTTCTCCTCAGGGCGGCTGACCAGCTTCCTAGAACTTTTCTGTTTCAGGGGCGATAGTCCAGCAAGGGTGGGGTCAGATAGCCAAGCAGAACAGCAAAAGGGCAGTTTGGAAGTTTTGGTAAATTCATGTATCCATCAGTTATTGTGAACAAGAAAGAGAGAAGAGAGAAAAGAAAAAAGAAAAGGAAGGAAGGAAGGAAGGAAAGAAGGAAAGAAGGAAAGAAAGAAGAAAAGAAAAGAAAAGAAGAAAAGAAAAGACAGGGCCACATACTAAACTTGACAAGCTCAGAGAAAACCTATTTGGTTGCTTTACAAACTCAGAGACCTAAGTAAAGACACAGGATGTTTGAAATGAAAACTTTCTAATTGAAAGCAGCTCATAGTGAGTAGTCATGTCCTAAGGAGGTATTTTTCTCTAAACAAAGTTCAGTGCTCACCTTAATGGAGCCTGTCTGTTGTCTTTTGCATCTACAACAAGGTACTTGATAACATACTCTGAAATGTAAGGGTAATCTTATTTTCCTGTCCTCCTCAGGGCAGGCATCCACCAGAGCAGGGACCAACAACCTCATTGTTACTGTTACCATGTTAATTAACTATTGACTATTTTATTCTTGCCTATGAAAAAGAAGTTTCCATATATACATTTTTACTTTTTTTTAAATCCCAGACATTTTCCTGTTAGCTTTCTCACACCTCCCTAATCTATCAATTTCATGTAACCCCCTTGTCTTTCCCTTTTATTCTGATAAAATAAGTGGTAAAACTGCCATTTACCAGGGCATTTTCTCAATTTGTTGAGATGTTGCTTCCTATCAATTGTCAACAATTTGCTTCAAATAAACACATAAGAAATTCTTACAGGTTTGGAAGTTTCTTATGTTGACACTATTTATTGTAGTAATATAATGTTATAGTAATTAAATATATAGAAACATAAAAAAACAAAAATATGGGAGATATATGTAAAGCCAGGAGCCGCCAATCATTCATATGCAGATTCGCATTAGATTTGGACAGATGGTAATGAAACAATGGAGCCAAGAACTGGTGGGTCATCATCTTTAATCCTAGCTTGTACCCAGCGGGCAAGTAAAGACACACACTGGGCTCCAAAACCCACTCATTCAGTGCTCACAAAGCTACTGACTTATCCGAGTTTCCTAGAATCAAAGGTTTCTAGCTCACCAGAATTATTCACCTCTGTTCCCCATCTCCTTCCGTCTCCCTGCACAAACTCTGCACAAACTGGCTTCTCACTCAGCACTCCACCATTTTGGCTACTTCTCCTGTCCTCCTCCATGTGGCCTTTCTCTGCTCTCTTACAGCATGGGCTTCTCCTAGAATGTAATCACTCTTCCCTTTAAAACCTTTTGGTGCAAAAGCCCTCCCCCAACACATAATAACATAATCATGCCCATCCCAAGCAAGAAGGGCAACTAATATCATCACCTGGGTGACGGGCTCCTACGTGGGCAGTGCCATTGTTAACAAAATTAGCATAGTATATTTTATCCTCCCAACAATATATAAAAGTAATTAAGATATAATATTAAAATTAATTAAAGAAATTAAAGTTATGCCATCTGGATAAGAATCAATATAGTGTGTGCAGATGTGATAAACAGACTCTGACTTTTGAGCAGGGCCCAGTTAGTATGTGTGTGAAGTTATACATACATAAGAAGTGGCTTGATGTCAGAACTCTGTAAGTTAACATAAACAAGAAGCTTCCCTAGGAACATCTTAAAAAGTGGTTTGATGTAACATTTCAGTAGATTAACAGAAAAGGGATTCTCTGTGAGGAACTCCCAAAAAGGTGGTTTGAGGTGATAATGCTGTAGAATGACACCTGTTAGAGGCGTTGGCCAGAAAAGGTACTAAAGCTGAAGGGCCCCCCCTGCTGCAGTAGTCACCCAGACTCCAACGTGAATGTGGACTGTCTCCACGCAGCTCTGAGCTCTGACCAAAGACAGCTGAGAGGAGCACGCCAATGGGACCCCTTAAGCCAGGGGTCTCAAACTCAACTCAGCATGTGGGCCGCAGAACAAGATCACAGCCGTTCAGCGGGCCGCACTAGGTCTACAAAAGGCAACTGTTATGCAACACTTTTCTCACTGCAGTTGAAAACAAAAAAAAAAAAATCAGTACAACAAGCACAATCGTACATGCAGTTTACTCAGTGTCACAAAACGACCAGAAACTGTAGTTCGCATCACAACTGCTGTTAACTAAGCTAATATCTAGAGAAATGAAAAATACAAGTAGGCCCCTAGGCTTACTTAATTTTATCCAAAATATTTTGAACTTCATGGATTAGTCTGCGGGCTGCACAAAATTGTTCGGCGGGCCGCATGCGGCCCGTGGGCCGCGAGTTTGAGACCCCTGCCTTAAGCTGTACCCAGGCCCAGCGAAAGGATTTGTGAGTAATAAATTGCCTTTGTGATTATTGCAACTAACTCTGTGTAGGTGTTGGGCAGATAAAATATATTATGCTCACTTTGTTAAAGATGGCCCTGCCCATGTGGAAGCCCGTCGCCCAGGTGATTGCTTGGGATGGGCGTGATTATGTTAATAGGTGTTGGGGAGGGCTTTTGCTCCAAAAAGTTTTAAAAGGAAGAGAGATCACGTTCTGGGGAAGAGTGATTACATTAAGCCCATGCTGAGGAGTGCAGAGAAAGGCCACGTGAAGGAGGCCAGGAGAGGCAGCCAAGATGGTGGAGTGCTGAAGAAGAAGCCAGTTTGTGCAGAGTTTGTGCAGAGAGAAGGAGATGGGGAACAGAGGTGAATAAGTCTGGTGAACTAGAAACCTTTGATTCTAGGAAACTCGGATAAGTCAGTAGCTTTGTGAGCACTGAATGAGTGAGTTTTGTAGCCCAGTGTGTTTTTTTACTTGCCCACCAGTGCAAGCTAGAATTAAAGATGATGGCCCATCAGTTCTTGGCTCCATTGTTTCATTACCATCTGTCTGAATCAAATGCGAACCTGCATTGACCAAGCGGCTGTGATGGTGGCTGTGGCTACTGGCTGTACAGTCAGTTGTTTCTTTCCTCCGGTGGCAGTTAGTGTTGGCACTGATAAGTAGAATCCTTATAGCCACCTCAAGAGTAGTCTTGAAGAGGCTGCCAGCCCTGCTGATAAACAGGAGTGTCCCACTGCACAGGGAAGTGGAATCAGGGACACCTGATTGATGTAGAGCTTGGACTCTACTGGGACACTGTTAAATAAAATACATACATAGTTTCTGTTTTAATTAGCAAGGTTACCCTGGACCTGTTCTTGATAGGATTTCTACACAGTAGTGGGATTCAGATAATTTTACTGTATTTCCTCATGTGTAAAGCCAGTAGCTGCGGCCACCATCACAGCCGCCTGGCCCATGCAGGTTCTTTTCTTCTTTTGATTTACTATTTTTAAATGCTTACCTGTGCTCGAATTTATTACATATACAATATTGGGCAAATATGTTTGTAAAATTTGTATTTGATTTTGCTCTCTTTCATTGTTAAAAATGGGCGCTGCCCAGATATGTGATCTGTGAAACTGCTAAGTACTTTCCTGCTGGGAAGGGGCTTTGTTATTCTAATGAATGCTGGAGGAGGGGTTTTCATGCCAAAAAGTTTTAAGAAGAAGGAGGAAGATGGAGGCCATGTTTCTGCAGTAGAAGGCAGCCAAGGTGGCAGGGTGCTGAAGGAGAAGCAAGTTTGTGCAGAGATGAGAAGGGAGAAGGTGTGCAGATGGGGAACCAGAGGTGACTGAGACTGGTGGGGTCCTTTGATTCTAGGAAAAACCAGAAAAGATTCTCATGGTTGTGGAACCGGAGAATGTGTGAGTGGGTTTTGGTGCCCTGTGTGTGTCTCGCCCACCAGTTGCAAGGCTAGAATAAAGCAATGGCCCACCAGGTTTTGGCTCCACTGTTTCTCTACCATCTGCCCGAGTCTAATGGGAACCTGCGCGTGCCGGGCTGTGATGGCTGTGACGGCTGTGACTGTTGAGCCTACACACAAACATGCATGCACACACATGTGCTCCCTTAAAATAGAATAAAACTAGTTGGCTTTATTCATGTTGTAACTTTATTCGACTTCTGAAAATAGTTTTTCTTTGATTTTAAAAAGTGCAAAAAGGCTTTTAAAGTCAAAGTTTTCCACGATACAGAGTGGAAATAAGTGGAAGGAAAAACCAAAGGTTTTGTACAGAATAATATTCAAAGCAACTTGTCTGTGTTCTTTCAGTTTGAAGGTGGCGATTAGGTTTTCAGATTTATAGAAGTGTGAGACATCGTAATTAAACACCTTTTTTTGCTGAAAACAGCTAGAAAAATCTAGATTGCACTGGGAAGCTCTCAAAGCTTTTATCAGAAAGGTAATATTGGAAAGTCTTTTAAACGAATAGGTTTTGAAAAATTATTTCTCGGGCTGAAGATGCATTATAAATATACTTAAGAAAATATGCATGCTAGAATCCTTACACTGAATAGATGCAAAAATATATATTTGAAAATATAATATATACAGTAAATAAATGTGTAAGAAAATATTTTTGAGTTAAACAAATTGTGAAAATAAATTAATAATTTTTGAACCTTTAGCTTTTAGATTTTTATTTTCAAATCCTTAATAACTAATTATATATATACTAAGGTGATCATATGATGATTAGGATTAGGAAAGTAAAGGAAATCTTTATGGATTTTACACTTACTGTAGTTGTACGTAAAACCTTCATCTCTTTATAAGCCTAGTGTTTATTATTGCCCTCATTAGCAGTGTACTTATTAAATATGAATTGTTTACCTGTAAATACAATAGAGCATATTTTGTAATTTTGTAGTTTCAATCAAGAGCATATCTTCCTTTCTAAGAAAAGTATTTTTTATAGTCTTTATTGACCTTTTGATGCCCAGACAGACAAATTCTTTATATTGACTTGATTTGTCATTATGTGAAATGGGAAGATAGATTCAATGACCTCTAAGATTTCTTTCAATCTTAGCAGCATGTGATTTATGACATATTTTTATAATACCAAGAAGAAATGGTGATAGGTTTTAAAATATTGATAAAATTTATTTGTTCAATTAAAAACTGCCCAAAGCTCTATCAGAGATTATTTAAAAAGATGATATTACAATTTGAAGTGAGCATGGGATTGCAGTTTGATAATGAGTAAGTGTGGTATAAACAAATTCACACACTATTGGTTTGATTAAATTTATCTTTCTGGGAATTGAATATATGATGGCCTTTTACATTACAAATGAGATTTGAGTAAAGTTAATGAAGCTGAATCCTCACTAGGTGGACATCCTTTTCTGCATGTTTGATTGATAGCAAAGGATTGCTATTGTCAGTTAGAAATTAATCTCCTTGTTCCGTAGAACAGAATTTTTTTTAATTTAAAACAATTTATTCAAAGTTAATACAATTATGGGTTTGGAGCAATTAAACACTGACTTACATTCAAGATAAAGAAAAAGTAATTGGTAAACTGAATTCTTTATGCATAGAACAAGAGCAGTACAGTCTTGCTGGGAAGATGATTCTTTCTGTAGATGTGTATAATTGTATCATTTTGGCTTCAAAGATTATTTCTTTTCATTATAAAATTTTGCTTCTCTGACCTTTAAACTCAAGAATCCCAAAATGGATATTTCTTATGATTGAACACTACGCTGTGTAGTTGCAAACTCTACAACAGGGAGTTTATTTAAAGGCAAGGTAGGCTTAGTGTTGGGCAAATAAGTTTGTAAAATGTGAGTTTTATGCTCACTTTGTTAAAAATGGTGCTGCCCACATGAATGATACTGCCCAGGTGAAATGGCTAATTATCTTTCTGCTTGTGCAGGGGCTTTGTTATGCTAATGTTTTCTGAAGAGGGTTTCTCACCAAAATGTTTTAAGAAGAAAGGAGAAGAAGAAGGAAGCCATGTTTTTGCAGAGTGAAAACAGGGAGGACGTGTGTGAGGAGATGAAGCAGCCAAGGCAGGGTGCTGAAGGAGAAGCCAGTTTGTGCAGAGTTTGTGCAGAATCTGAGGTTGGTGGGGGGCCTTTGATTCTAGGAAAAACTGGAAAAGATTCTCCTGGTTTTGGAATCGGAGAATGTGTGAGTGGATTTTGGTGCCCTGTATGTTTGTGTTTACTCTCCAGCCGGTATGAGGCTAGAATAAAGGAATGACCCACCAGTGTTCGGCTCCGCAGTTTCCTTACCGTTTGACAGAATCGAATGTGAACCTGCCTGTGCCTGGCTGTGGTGGCTGTGACTACTGGCCATACACTTAGCAAATTATTTCAAACTATAAATTTATCCGACATCACTTATCTTTGAAATGGATCTGTAATCAAGTTTGTTACTCCTTTAGTTTCATTTTATTTCATGTAAACTTTTAATTAATCTATAATCTAAAAAGTAGTTTCAATTATTCCTAAAGCAAAATCATGTCTATCCATTTGAGTAGTCCTAATGTAGCTAGTAGGTTTTTTTAATCTATGTCTTTTTAGCAGCTAGCCTATAACAACAGTATAAATGAAAGCTGAGATTTTCCTACAGAAATCTTATGTGTGTGAGTTGTTCTCCCTCCTCTACCCTTGTTTTCTGAGAATGAAACTCTTCCGTATTTGTTCATCACTGTTTAGGGCCCGCTGTTCTGAAGCTTGAACCACAGGAGCTATAATCAGGCAGTCTCTCTTCCTCTAAAATAACCCTTTTATTCTCTTTTGCTTTTAACCCTTTGAGTAGTGACTTCTTTTCATACTCGCTGACCCTCACAAGTGTATTTTTTCAAACAATGAAATTAGTTCCAGTTATAGTTTTATTAAGTTAAAATCACGTTTGTTTGAAAACCAATTTATGGAAACAAGAACATGCATTTGCCTTTTTTTTTAATGTTGCATTACACATTTTTAAAATAAAAATTTTTGTTCTCTCATACAATTCTCGTGTACCTCCAGGTCAAAGTTTAAAGATGTACAGGTACGGCCTGACCGGGCAGTGGCACAGTGGATAGAGCATCAGACTGGGATGCGGGAGACCCAGGTTCAAGACCCCAACGTCACCAGCTTGAGCGCGGGCTCATCTGGTTTGAGCAAAAGCTCACCAGCTTGAGCCCAAGGTCGCTGGCTCCAGCAAGGGGTTACTTAGCCTGCTAAAGACCCACAGTCAAGGCACATATGAGAAAGCAATCAATGAACAATTAAGGTGTTGCAATGCACAACGAAAAACTAATAATTGATGCTTCTCATCTCTCTTCGTTCCTGTCTGTCTGACCCTATCTATCCCTCTCTCCGACTCTCTCTCTGTAAAAAAAAAAAAAAAAGTACATGTACGATCATACTCTGGATAGTCACAAGGCAAGAAGACGTACATGAACATTTGCACTACTCAAAGGGTTAAATCCTTGTGAAATTTCCTATTATCTGGTATCCTGTTTGTCTCCCATCTAAGAGTAATATAGTAAACTAATCTGTAGTAATTCTTTTTTAAGAAAATTCATGGTGATTATTCCTATAGATATTTCAGTTTAAGAGCACTTTGGGATAGGTAATGCATGTATAGGCTAAATGAGTGGATCTGGGGTATAGATGCTTCTGAATACTATTTGCCAAGTAGGGAAAAATTTAAGCACAAATGTAGTCTGTTACATCTTTTTTGAGTCCAATTAATGAGTCTCTACTATTCTTCTTACAAAATCTTATTAATATCTCCCTGTGTGTTAAATAAGACCAGAACATTGTAGCCCAAATACTCATCTTCTTCGTGTTGAAATTAGTAGGCTCCTAGAAAGCTAACTTTTTTTTTTTTTTTTGTATTTTTCTGAAGCTGGAAACGGGGAGAGACAGTCAGACAGACTCCCGCATGCACCCAACCGGGATCCACCCGGCACGCCCACCAGGGGCGACGCTCTGCCCACCAGGGGGCGATGCTCTGCCCCTCCGGGGCGTCGCTCTGCCGCGACCAGAGCCACTCTAGCGCCTGGGGCAGAGGCCAAGGAGCCATCCCCAGCGCCCGGGCCATCTTTGCTCCAATGGATCCTTGGCTGCGGGAGGGGAAGAGAGAGACAGAGAGGAAGGAGGGGGTGGAGGGTGGAGAAGCAAATGGGTACTTCTCCTATGTGCCCTGGCCGGGAATCGAACCCGGGTCCCCCGCACGCCAGGCCGACGCTCTACAGCTGAGCCAACCGGCCAGGGCGCTAACTTTTTTTTACTGGTGATTTAGAAGGTGGACATTGTATTAAGTTCTTACATTGATAGTTTTCAACAGTATATTGCCTTATATTCTTAGGCATATTCATGCTATATCAGTTTATTCGACATTCAGTAAGGCAAACAAGTAAAATATGTCTCAAATATGATGACTGTTCATTAGTTTTCACTGTCATACTCATCAGATACCATTTTCTCTCTGTCTACTAAATTCCTATTTTTTTCCTGCCTTCCTTACAAATCTATCTAATGTAAACTAATATTTTCTTAGTATACTTTTCTCTTCGTTTTTATTAAACAAGAGACTGTTAGGCAGAGACAGACTCCCATATGTGCCCCAACCAGGATCCACCTGGCAAGCCTCCTACCAGGTGATCCTCTGCCTGTCTGGGCTGCTGTTCTGTTGCTCAGCAACCGAGCTATTTTAGTCCTGAGGCAAAGCCATGGAGCCATCCTCAATGCTGGAGGCCAACTTTGCTAGAACCATTTGAGCCATGTGGGAGGAGAAGAGAGAGAGAGATTGGGGTGAGGGTGATGGTGGGAAAAGCAAATGGTCTCTCCTGTATGTCCTGACTAGAAATCGAACCTGGAACTTCCACATTCCAGGCCCACACTATACTGCTGATCCAACCGGCCAGGGCCTTCTTAGTATACTTTTGTTCTATTTTACATTTTATTTATTTTTGAGGAGCCACTGAGTCACTTCATCCACAGGTGTTGTAAAGTACCAAAAGCTACAGAATTAATATTAATATTTTAAGAGGCTTGGAGAACATTTTATTAATTTAGGTTAAGGTGTGCAGAGAAATTGTGAGAATAGTCTCTGTACTGTGTGATTGGCATTGTATTGTAAATGCAAAGGGGAGAAAAACATGGATCCCCAGACATTCCACCACACCTGTGGGGAAAGGGGTGAATGGCTAGCCAGGTGCAGGGAGAGAAAAGCCAAAAATAAACCTTTTCTTATAGCAATGAAACATTTGCAGGCATTTGTCCCCATGGAAACTACCTCTCCTATGTAAATGCATGTGGTTAACATGGGTGACTCTGGACAAAAAGATGGCAGATAAACACTAGAAAATATAGGAATACCTTTTTATTTGCAAAGAGACATCTTTCTACCATTGTGTTGACTTGTAAGTTTTGTTTTCTCCAAAATAATGTATGGCTTGCAAATTGAACGTGGTCCTATCGTGTTAAAGGACATATGACTATAACCAATAGTGGTAAGGGGCTCCTAATTGCAATTTTTGCTTCTGTACTTCCCACTTACAAAACTATAAAAACTAAGTAAAACAAAGGGCTGGCGTGCTCTCCCTCAGATTCCTGTTGGAGTTGCTGCCGCTTGGCCAAGCTAGACAATAAAGCTTTGGTGTGTAATCGACGGACCTTGTTCGTGTCTTCAATGTTTTGGGTCCCTCTGGATTAGGATTAACATTTTTGTACTGTCTCTTGGTAGATTATGATGCACGGTGATCTGAATATGAAGTTGAGTTCTCAGATATCAAAGCATTCTATAAAATCAAGTTCTACAACGTAGTTGATCAGAAATATGTCTTAATTGGTTTGATTAATTTAATCAGTTTTATTTTGTTGATGACAATTTATTATTTCCTAAAAATATTGACTTTTTTATTTTTTATTTTTCTGAGGTGAGAAGTGGGGAGGCAGTCAGACAGACTCCTGCATGCGCCTGACCGGGATCCACCTAGCATGCCCACTAGGGGATGATGCTCTGCCCATCCAGGGCATTGCTCCTCGCAATTAGAGCCATTCTAGCACCTGCAGTGGAGGCCATGGAGCCATCCTCGGCACCTGGGACAACTTTGCTCCAGTGGAGCCTTGGCTGTGGAAAGGGAAGAGAGAGCTAGAGAGAAAGAAGAGGGGAAGGGTGGAGAAGCAGATAGGTGCTCTCCTGTGTGGCTTGGCCAGGAATTGAACCCAGGACATCCATACACTAGACCAACGCTCTACCACTGAGCCAACCAGCTGGGCTAAAATCTTGACTATTAATATCTATTTAACTTGTTATATTTACCCATTTATGTATAGATTATGTTTTGGAATACTTTTGGAAATGCATTTATTTTATTAATTATTATGGTGCTTAACCTTTAGCCTTTGAGATTGATTAAAGACATAGATTTCATATGCATTCAGTTAAAAATTAGCTATTCTTTTTCAGTACTCACAAATTCATAGTTTTTATTATGCCAGATTTTATAATAGTGTTTTGTGTGTGTGACAGAGAGAGAGAGAAAGACAGAGAGGGATGGATAGGGACAGACAGGGAGAGATGAGAAACATCAATTATTCGTTGTGGCACCTTATTTATTCATTGACTGCTTTCTCATATGTGCCTTCACCAGGAAGCTCCAGCAGACTGAGTGACCCCTTGCACTAGCCAGCAACCTAGGGCTCAAGCCAGTGACTTTGGCTTCAAACCAGTGACCTTTGGGCTCAAGCCAGCGACCATGGGGTCATGTCTATGATCCCCCACTCAAGCCAGTTACCTGACACTCAAGCTGGTTAGCCTGTGCTCAAGCCACATGAGTTCATGCTCAAGCTGGCAACTTCAAGGTTTCAAACCTGGGTCCTTCGCGTCCCAGCCCGATGCTATATGCACTGCGCCACTACCTGGTCAGACTATAATGGTGATATTTATCTAAAACTAGATATTTGTGAGATTTAGATACATAAATTTTATAAAATCATTTAATGTTGTTATTTGCAACCTTAAAATGAAGGGAAAGACAACTTTAGAGATCTAGTATTCATTAATACTGATTAAATCTTGGATGCGATATACTAGAAACAATAAACCAATACAGTAAGGTCGCAGGATACAAAATTAACATACAAAAGTCCATAGCCTTTCTATATGCCAACAATGAAATATTAGAAAATGAACTCAAAAAAATAATCCCCTTCATGATTGCAACAACAACAAAAAAATACCTAGGAATAAACATAACAAAGAATGTAAAGGACCTATATAACGAAAACTACAAGGCATTGTTAAGAGAAATAGAAAAAGACACAATGAGAGGGAAAAATATTCCTTGTTCTTGGATAGGAAGAATAAATATAATTAAAATGGCCATATTACCCAAAGCAATATATAAATTTAATGCAATTCCCATAAAATTCCTATGACATTTTTTAAAGAAATGGAACAAAAAATAACCAGATTTATATGGAACTATAAAAAACCCCGAATAGCCAAAGAAATCCTAAGGAAAAAGAATGAAGCTGAGGGCATTACAATACCTGACTTTAAACTATATTATAGGGCCACGATAATCAAAACAGCATGGTATTGGCAGAAAAATAGACACTCAAACCAATGGAACAGAATAGAAAGTCCAGAAATAAAACCACATATATATGGTCAAATAATCTTTGATAAAGGGGCCAACAACACACAATGGAGAAAAGAAAGCCTCTTCAACAAATGGTGTTGGGAAAACTGGAAAGCCACATGCAAAAGAATGAAACTCGACTACAGCTTGTCCCCGTGTACTAAAATTAATTCAAAATGGATCAAAGACTTAAATATAAGACCTGAAACAATAAAGTACATAGAAGAAGACATAGGTACTAAACTCATGGACCTGGGTTTTAAAGAACATTTTATGAACTTGACTCCAATGGCAAGAGAAGTGAAGGCAAAGATAAATGAATGGGACTACATCAGAATTAAAAGTTTTTGCTCAGCAAGAGAAACTGATATCAAAATAGACAGCCAACTAAATTGGAAATGTTACTTTCAAACAACAGCTCAGATAAGGGCCTAATATCCAAAATTTACAAAGAACTCATAAAACTCAACAACAAACAAACAATCCATAAAAAAATGGGAAGAGGACATGAACAGACACTTCTCCCAGGAAGAATACAGTTGGCCAACAGATATATGAAAAGGTGCTCATCTTCATTAGTTATTAGAGAAATGCAAATCAAAACTACAATGAGATACCACCTCACCCCTGTTAGATTAGCTATTATCAACAAGACGGGTAATAGCAAATGTTGGAGAGGCTGCGGAGAAAAGGGAACTCTCATCCACTGTTGGTGGGACTGTAAAGTAGTACAACCATTATGGAGGAAAGTATGGTGGTTCCTCAAAAAACTGAAAATAAGCCCTGGCCGGTTGGCTCAGCGGTAGAGCGTCGGCCTAGCGTGCGGAGGACCCGGGTTCGATTCCGGCCAGGGCACACAGGAGAAGCGCCCATTTGCTTCTCCACCCCTCCGCCGCGCTTTCCTCTCTGTCTCTCTCCTCCCCTCCCGCAGCCGAGGCTCCATTGGAGCAAAGATGGCCCGGGCGCTGGGGATGGCTCTGTGGCCTCTGCCTCAGGCGCTAGAGTGGCTCTGGTCGCAACATGGCGACGCCCAGGATGGGCAGAGCATCGCCCCCTGGTGGGCAGAGCATCGCCCCTGGTGGGCGTGCCGGGTGGATCCCGGTCGGGCGCATGCGGGAGTCTGTCTGACTGTCTCTCCCTGTTTCCAGCTTCAGAAAAAAAAAAAAAAAAAATGAAAAAAAAAAAACAAAAAACTGAAAATAAAACTACCTTATGACCCAGCAATCCCTCTACTGGGTATATACCCCAAAACTTCAGAAACATTGATACGTAAAGACACATGTAGCCCCATGTTCATTGCAGCATTGTTCACAGTGGCCACGACATGGAAACAACCAAAAAGCCCTTCAATAGAAGACTGGATAAAGAAGATGTGGCACATATACACTATGGAATACTACTCAGCCATAAGAAATGATGACATCAGATCATTTACAGCAAAATTTTGGGATCTTGATAACATTATACGGAGTGAAATAAATCAGAAAAAAACAAGAACTGCATGGTTCCATACATTAGTGGAACATAAAAATGAGACTAAAAGACATGGACAAAAGTGTGGTGGTTACCAGGGGTGGGGGAAGGGAGGATACAGGAGGGAAGGAGGGAGAGAGTTAGGGGGAGGGGGAGGGGCACAGAGAAAACTAGATAGAGGGTGATAAAAAAATAAATCTTGGATGGGATATATTTGTTGTCACTTTAAATCTTCATCATAAACTTGTGAAGATATTTGACTTATTACCTGCTTTTTAATGGGGAAAGAAACTGCAATTTAGAGATTATACATAATAAGTGGAAGAGCCAAAATTAGAATTCAGACCTGTGTCTAAATCTATTGTGCATCTTTTTTGTATACATCATATTATACACTAAATCTTTACTGAATATTATTTATAGGTTCTGTGACTTTAAGTAAAACAACTTATAACGAAACCCATTTTATCATAGGCTAATAAATACATACAAGAATGAAGTTCTATGAAATCTCTTCAACATTATAATGAAACAATATTTGAGGACTTGCTTTCTCTCTTCCTCTCTTTCTCTATATATTTATGTGCATATATATGTATATATGAATGAATATATATGACCACTGTTCAAAGATATTTCATTCTATTTCTTTTGCCCTAATATGTTATTCAGTCTGGAGATGCAAACAGGGTGTAATAAACTTTAAAAAGCATATTTACCCAAATATATTTCTCTGAGACTGTCTCTGCACGTGGTGATGACCTTCTATCTCTCGGGTCCGGAGCATTCTAAGCCTCGCATGGGTGGTTCAGGCCCAGTAATGCCAATGACAAGACACTCCCTGCACCCTCTACTTTGCTTTGTTTTTTAGCATATATCAAAATTGCATTGCTTTATGCTTTTAGTCCCTTATAGAGATTTTGGTGAAATAATTTTTAGTAATTTTTTTAACAGTTCTTGGTGTCTGGATAAAAATAATTAGTGGTATATTCAAGAGGTTTCACTTAGAAATCCTTTCCACCTTTCTCAAAATGGCCTATTTCTTTACAGCAAATATGCTTGTGTTTATTTTCCATTTCTTTAGGATAAATCCTTTTCTTGAAAGCTTTTAGATACGTTGGGCTAGTAAATTTCTGCGGCACATTTCATTTGCCCTCCCAAACTTTGCTACAGTGCATTCATTGTAGATGGCAGAACGGAACCCCAGCCTCTCAGTCACCTGCCTTTTCAGTCATGGATATTGCAGATCTCTCTGGATGGAGGAAGAGTTAGTGGAGTTCCTGAGGTGGAAGACCGAACTCCACCAGACATTTTTTGTTTCTTCGATCTGATTCTTTGTTCCATTGTTGATATTCTTTTTTATTGACAGTAGTAACACTACTTATCTAATTTTTAGTTACACAGCTTTCTTTCTCTGGTTTGGCCTGTTGCCTTAGCCCAGTGGTTCTCAAACTTTTTGAAGTTAGGGCACATTTAAAATCCTACAAATAATTGTAGGCACACTATATACAAATTTCTGAGAAATATGTTATAATAATTAAGTCAAATATTAAAAAAATATAAAGTCTAAGCATGCTTTTATGGTAATTAAATGAAATAAATATGACAAAATTAAATTTATTCTGACATTAAAAACATTTTATGTTAGTTTTTGAGTTATGCTTTTTAAAATTTATAAAAAAAGGGGTTAAAAAAATGTTATCTTTTTATATATATATAGATACATTCTTAGTAAGATTTAGTAAATTCGGCAGGTCCCAGCACAAATGTGTTGTTTTTTCATTCTTGTGTTTATGAGATACATGAGGCTGATGTGTCCTAGTGATTTCTTCAATGTTTGGGCATATATTTGAAAGGCAAACTCTCATTCCCTTGTCAATACATTGAAGAATTTTTCTCTTTTTACTTTTAATTGTGTTGAGTGCAGAAAACCCCCACCATACATATCATCTTAACTTTACACCAAACAAAGGATAGAGGAAACTTGCCTCCAGTCTTTCCGGGGAAAAGTGTAAACTATCCAGCACCACAGCTTAACAGCCTTTTGCAACCTAATCAGGCAAGTGAGGTGGGGGATTGGGCAGACTGTCAGCTTACAGCCAATTCCTCACACCTCTATCACCGCAAAATCTAAACTCCCAAAAACCCTGTTGGTTTTTTGGTCCCCAACGGGCATGTATTTCTCTGGAACACCATAGGGCACACCTGGAAATCTTCTAGGGAGCACACTTTGAGAACCACTGCCTTAGCCTATGAATGGTGCAGCAAAGCAGTGGTGTGCCATGGGACGGGGAGAGAAAAGTAAACAGTTGTAGAAGGGCGTTACTAATTTAGAAAATATACATAATCAAGTAAATTCTGAAGGAGACTTTTTTTTCAAGTGCTTAATTCATTGTTTGATACATATCTAAGCTGCTCTCTACTGTACAGAAAATGAGACCTTACTCCTTGCTTAGTTTGTCTTCTACTTATATCATTTTGAGAGCGATTTGTATGACTTCTTTATCAGGTGGGATAGAGTCAAAGGTCTGGAATAGGTAGCCTTATTTAAAACCCAGCTCTTTCACCATTTTCCCTTTGTCAAGCACCATATTATAAGAATTATTCCATTGATCTTTCCAACAAATTTATAGATACTATCATTAGCTCCATTTGCAAAGAAGTAAACAGATTTCAGAGAGCAGATAACAAGACAACTTAAGTTCTCTAAAATTTGTTTACTCCTCTATAACTGGAGCTAATGATTCTGTCTACTAAGTATGGTAGAAAAATAGAATAATTTCTGTGAGGTGCTTGGCAAAGAATAAATAGTGAAAAATATCAGCCTTTGTTATTATTTACATCTCATTATAAATAATACACAGATGATCAACCAAGACACCATCTTTTAAAAAAAAAAAAAATTTTACTTATTGATTTTTAGAGAGAGAGGAGTGAGAATGAGAGAGAGAGAGAGAGAGAAGGGGGAGGAGCAGGAAGCATCAACTCCCATATGTTCCTTGACCAGGAAAGCCCAAGGTTTCGAACTGGCAACCTCAGTGTTCCAGGTCGACGCTTTATCCCACTGCGCCACCACAGGTCAGGCCCCAAGACACCATCTTTAAAAAATTTTTATAAATTCTAAAAAGCTACACACATTTTAATTGTCATTATTCTTAATGAATATCATGTGCATGTATAATGAACTTACAATGTTAATTTTTCTTAAAAAGGAAAAAAAGCCTCTTGAACTTTCCACTTGAGAGATTATTATTTAAAAATAATGTAAGAATTAAGGGAATTTTGATAATGTCAGTTACTCAAAGTTCTTTACTGCAATTGTTAAAAATCACATGACAAGGAAAACTAATAGTATTACTCAAGATAAGAAAAAATCTAAAGAACTACTAGACATTTTATAGTAAAAGAGACATTCTCTAGAACAGAGAGACACAGGAATGGCATATATATTTTTCCAAATTAGTAGTGGATAATATTTCTGATATTTATAACACCTAGTAAAATTCCATATTTTACCAATTTGATTGATTGATTTATACATCATAGTGATTTCCAAGTCCTAGAAGGAAAAATTATACAAGTGGGGGAGGAGCACACAGTACACACCTGTGTCCACTACCAAATGGATTCATTTACCCCCAATGTATCAACAAAACTGAACAAAAAAGGGACTGTTTCCATAGTAACATGAGCAAAACAAAATTTGCCTACTGTCTAAGGTCATAGTTTTTCTTAAAGCTGGCCCACTCACCAAATTGGCAGCCTGTGAGAGTTAATTAAACTCAAAGGTAAATTATTTAAAAGTAAAAAAAAGAAATCTAAAATAACATGGCAGGAATGATAGTTTACTATGAGTCAAAGAGTAGCCTGCGGTAAAAGAAACAAGTCCCCTTTGATAGAATAATGATCAAAGGAAGGGTGGTGGAGGAGGGGCACCAGAGATGGCAAATCATTACTGGAAAATTAAAAGGTGGAAAGTGTCTGAAACAGATATAATTTTACAGGATCTCGGGCACACTGCGGTATATGTAGACCGGAATGATGTATACCTGTCTGATTACACCTTCAATAAGATAAAAGAAGTCTTTTTTTTCCTCCTTCTTAATTAGTAGTAGCTAACGTTGACAAAAAGGTCACTGCTGTTTTGTTTTGCAAAATCTTATTTAATCCCTAAATATTCTGTGAAACTGGTACTATTGTCTGTGTTTTATAGATGAAGAAACAGATTCACAGAGAAATCAAATAATTCCCCCATATATATATATATTTTTTTCATTTTTCCGAAGCTGGAAACGGGGAGGCAGTCAGACAGACTCCCGCATGCGCCGGACCGGGATCCACCCGGCAAGCCCACCAGGGGGAGATGCTCTGCCCATCTGGGGCGCCTCTCTGCAGCAACCGGAGCCATTCTAGTGCCTGAGACGGAGGCCCACAGAGCCATCCCCAGCGCCCCAATGGAGCTTTGGCTGCGGGAGGGGAAGAGAGATAGAGAGGAAGGAGAGGGGGAGGGGTGGAGAAGCAGATGGGCGCTTCTCCTGTGTGCCCTGGCCAGGAATCGAACCCAGGACTCCCGCAAGCCAGACGACGCTCTACCGCTAAGCCAACCGGCCAGGGCCTCCCTCATATTTTTGAAGTCAATATGTGTTTTATGGTTTTCTGATTTCTTGAGCAAGCCTTGCACAAATTTTAATTAAAAATAAAACTTATTCTGCTGAAGCCCCCGGTCAAGGTACATGTGAGAAAGCAATCAATGAACAACTAAGGTTGCCGCAATGAAAAATTGGTGTTTCTCATCTCTCTCCCTTCCTGTCTGTCTGTCTGTCCCTACCTGTCCCTCTCTCTGATTCTCTCTCTGTCTCTGTCAAAAAAAAAAAAAAAACTGAAAAAATAAAAATAAAACCTTCAGGACTATGTTCAGATGAGCTGATGGAAAATTTTATCTTTAGTGATCACATAATATTAGGAATTTTTTGCACATACTGGTATTTTATATGGAGTAGCTATCCAGGTCTAATATCGGTCTACAGACCAGCTTTGGTGCAGTGGAAGGTAATGGATGTCTGTCGGTGAGTTCATTTTGAAAGATAGTAACTCAGGCTATTTCAAAACACTTGAATTATAATAAGAACATAAAGTGATAAACACTTTAGGGACTGTAAAATGCTAGAAGAAAAATTATATGCAAAAATCTTTTACTGATGGCATAAACATTTTAAGTTACTTTTCATAGTAAGGTATCAACATAAATTGGTAGACTTTTTTAATCTGCTCTTTCTGTCAATCCTTTTTTAAAATTTTATTTTTATTTTTTGATATAATTACATATATGAAACTAAAGATAAATTACACTAAAATGTGTTCTTTTTTCATATATATTTATTTATATTTTTGCCTTCAGTTCTGTTGAAGAAGATTGAAGCTTTTAGAATTACCTGTCCTTTTTCCTTAAAAACAGAAAATTAGAAGGTATTAAAAATTAATTTTAAATGTACTAAATCTGTTACACTACATCATTTCATTGGGTCGGTTTGCATTATGTTCAATTAAATTGTGTGTTTATGCCATTTCCATAATTTAGTAAGTCCCATAACAACTTTAACAAAATTTCTTCTTCTACTTTGCATAAGCTTTTGTGCTTTGTACTTTAGTTAATAACCAACATATTAAAAACAAAATAAAACCTGAAGTTTACACTAGTTCTTGCAAATCATAAGTAGTGGGTTCGTAAAAACTAAGTGAGTCGGATGCAGGATATTAAGCCCACTTAGTATCCAGTGTTCAAGAAAGAGAGAAAAGAAGGAAGAGGAGAATTATAAAACTATAAGATGTAAAGCAGTATGTTTCAATAATATATCTCAGAGAAGAAAAATAATAAGAGAATTTTAGATAATTCTAAATTGCATTTTTATTAATTCTAATTCATTATTTGTAGGACATATTTGGAGGGTTCAATAATATTTCCACAGTTTCTATATACATTTAATATTGTGTTCTGTCACACACAGCCATTTAAAATATTTTGTCAAAAAGAGAAATACCATTTTTTTTCTTGTTATTATTCTAGTTTCCAAATTAAAGTTAATTGTCTCAGGATCAAAGCTCATAAACTATAAAATCAGAGTAAGACCCTAAATCATGATTAAACTTTTGTATTGTTATCAGTACAGCTGGGGACTTCTGCTTCACCTTTTCATCTCCAGTGCTGTGCCTGATTTAGCAGGTTTATTAAAAAAAATAAAATAAAAATTTAGAACAACTTTTGTTATTTTATTTCCCATAGCTTCAAGAGCTTGGCATTAAGATAATATATATAAATCTTCTGCTTTAACAATGCTACTCCTTTTATTTTAGAGCAGTGCTTCTCAAACTTTAGAGCACATTAGAATCACTGGGAGGTTTGGTTAAAACATAGATTGATGAGAGACACTAAGACTTAGGCAGGGTGCAAAATGCATGCTCAGTAAAGAACTGAAGACAAAATAAATGTATCATTTAAATGACGGTGAGTATCGGAAGAGATGGAGATGAATTAGTGAACATTTTTGTAAAAGCAGATGGAACTAGATATGGTGTTTCAAGAAATATCAAGGATCTGAGATTTTATACCCTTCTTGCAAGGTAACGCGCTAGCTCACCACAGTTTAAAAGCTCCAGGAGACTTCCGTGAATCAGACAAAATGAACTTTATGATCCTGACACAGCAGGCTGCTTTGTACTGTGTTACTATCAGCTTCTCCCGGTGCTCAAGTCCAATGGGGCCATGCAGAGTATCACAGTGGACAATGCGAATCACTTAAATTAGTGCCACAGCAAAGAAACCCAATCTTTTAAGTGAGGCCTGCCAGCAAACCTGCCTAACTTTTGCCCCACACATTACTTTTATTTTCCTGAGCAACGAATAAATCTGAAGGGAGACATACTCTTTTTCTTCCCAGGATGTTTGCTGTTCTTGAAAAGATAGGAGCAAAGGCACTCTTCACGTGACATGTCAAAATGTGCGAGACCCACAGCATTGGTCTCCTGACCTGGCAATTGGAAGTAGGACTAATTTAGAGAAAATGGTCAAAACAATTATGATGTTGTAGTATCAGCAAAGTATTTCCTGTTCAATAACTATTCTAGAAAAAAAATCAAGATGGCTGTTTTTATTTCCCTGTGGAAAAGTATATAATATTCTTTTTGATAATTATTTTAAGATTTTCAGTGCGTTAATTTTATTATTTAAATCAATTATATGTCCTTCAGTTTTTAATATGTGATAGCTTCCATTTACTGAGGACTTTATATACATCCTGTTTAATTTTACAATACAACATGATATATATACACTATAAAATCCTTGTTTTATATTTAAAAGAATTGAGGTAGAAGGGTGTTATTTTTCTTGCTACTGGTCACACACTTAGTAACTGGGAGAGCTATTTGTACTATCTTATGCTGATTTGGTTGTTCACAGCAGTGAATAATAACTGCTAGATGTGTAATTGTGAGGTCACAAAGGAATGAAAATGACCAAGTTAGGATGATTTAGGTTTGAGTTTTGATATATTTGTAGGCAGTTTGTTGGTTGGCAGATAATTGAAGGAATGAGCATGACATGGTCAGCAGAATTCAGTTCTCAGCTGAAGAGATGTCCGATGTACTTTAATTCTGTGGGACCCTAGAGTCAGTTATTAATAGGATTAAGGGATAGACTAGTTTTATGAATTGTCCTTTTTTAAATTTCTCTTCTCCACTGTTAAAAATTCTCTTTCTTCTCCACACTGATACTTTTTTGAGTTTCTGAGTCTACTTTAGTATTCAACAACTTAGAGAACAAGGCAACTGGTTATAAATTAATTCTAGAATCTCAGAGTGGGATTAACACAGATTAGTTTAAATCCCTGTGATATACCCAGCCAAATTCTACTAGATTTTAAGGGTCAAGTGGTGATGAATTAATCCAGCAATTTTCAAGAATTGAAGGGTGATGTATTAATCTAGCAATATGCTTGATATGTATGAAGACAACTTTTGTGGCCTCTCAAACTGTCATGATGATGATGATGATCTTTAGAACCTAGTTATAAATCTGATACAACTGAGACAAAACCGTGAAATTACTTGGAAGTATTTCTACATTTGTGCACACATTCATTAAGTGCTTGCTGTCTGCTATGTTGTGTAAGGTACATGAGGTGCACAGATATGAAATAACTGCTTCCTGTACCTAAGGAACCACATTTAGTGTTTTATTGAGAGAAAGAGAGAGAGACAGAGAGACAGAATTGAGTACAGCATAATGGGTGTCATGATAGTGTAAGGATATGGCTCTAGTAAAACACAGTAAGTCATTTCTGTTGACTTTAATGAAATTGTGGTTCTACTCAGACAATGCTTCTCAAAGAATAATTAAATCCTTAAGTGAAATACAGCGAAAATGTTGCTCTCTGGAAGAGCAGTTTCCAAGTTTAGTCTAAGAAAAAGGTATACTATATTAAACATCTAGATTCCTGGGAATGACTGCAGGTATTGAATCAGAGTTTTTGGAAAGAGTTGGGGTTAAGTGGGTTCATATGAAGTCTTGGTATGTTGAACAAGCTTATCAGATGGATTCTTTAGAGTTGTCAAAATGTAAAGCTGATGTGGAAGTTATATTCATTTGAATTTTTTATTTTGTTTTGTGCTGTAAAGGCAAAAAAAAGAGGAAATAATAGTCACAGTTATATATTATTTACATTCACTATTGCTAATTACTGTTCTTACCAGATGACATCTTTATCCTGGCTTCTGTATTCCAAGACTCTGCCAATTTATTTGGAGCTAATTACATCTCTGAAGATTATACTTGAAGCTTTGTGATTAATTTCAAAAGCATTTTCTGAATATGGCAGATCCAAAGCTGAAATCTAAACAACACGGTCCAGCACCCATATTCCAAAAGATTTATTTTTCACTGGGCTACAAATAAAAGAATAAATGATGACGGGCTTAATTTTAACAACTTTTATTTATATGTTTTGCATACATTATACTTTCTTAAAGCTTGCAGTAGAAGGAAGAATAGTGGTTATAATATGAAATTGTTATTTCATATAACCTGGAATAAAATGAATTACAAGAAAATTATGGGCTATAAAAAAGAATTAATTTGTAGCCTTACATTGCACCTCATGCACTGTAAAATTTATATGTGATTTAGATTAATATAACAAATCAATCTTTTACTATTAATTTTTATTATTCTCTTCTTATGTCATAATTCTAGTATATACAGAGATGTTAAAATATTTGAATAGACAAATAATAAAATTATATACTTTATTCTAGTTGGAGAGTTAATTTATAAATAATTTTAATCAATATATATATTAAAAATTATGTATTATATAGCCTGTTCTGCTTCCCTTAAGAAATAGTAGTCAAGAAGACAAACTCCTCTTTTTCTCCTCAATAAACTCAGATAGTCTGGTGCTAAATTATTTATCAAGATTTTATAGAATTTCTCAAGTCATTGCAGAATATTTTTCTAAATTAAAATAGAATTTATTAAAAATGTTTGTGTGTGTGTGTGTGTGTGTGTGTGTGTGTGTGTGTGTGTATGTCAGACTCAACTTGGGATTGCCCTGCTGGAAAAACAAGAGTGAATTTGAAAAAAAGAAATTTAATGATTGTAATTATGTGCTCGTGTTTCATGTTATTAAACAAAAGCAGGAAGTTTGCAAAGGTGTATTTTAGGCAAGCATAAGTAAACATGATAACAGCATTTAGTCATCTCCGTAAGAGTGGGCTAGCTAGCCCCATACAGTATAGTGAGAGGGGTTTGAAATATCTTTGGATAAGTTACCTTGCTTAAGTGTTTATTTAGCATCTTTCAAACCACACAAGTAATTTCTGTGCAGAGAGAATGATAGTCTCTGAATGGAGAGGAAATATAGGTAAGACTATTTACAAATAAAGCCTGTTGCTATGTTCTGATGATAAAGATGCAAATAAACACATAAAGTGGTGCTAGAAAATGGTTTGAGAGATGGCTTCAGCTTGTTTCCTTAAGGATTCTTCCCTGCTATAGGCAACTTATCTTCACTTTCCAAAACCCTGAGCAAACCATTTCTCAAAATTCTCTGACATTGATTCTCTTGTTCAATCTAAACCATTACTTGGCAGAGATGATGTGTGTCTCCTATCCATGTGCCCCACCATAAATCTGATGGAGTTTCTCTTTGGTAATCAACCTCCAAGCAACCTATTAGAAAAATCAGCATATCATCATCATATAATATTTACATTCTTAAAAAATACATGTCAAACAACAACAAAGAATATGGACTAATTTATTATAGTGATTGCTATGGGTAGAGAAACTGGTTAAAGAAGGTAAATAAGGTAAGCTTCAAAGTTGTTTATAATATATTATTTTGTTCATAAACAGTTACTAAAGCAAATATGAAAAATAAAGACAAATTCTGGTTCCTAGAAGCCAGACTATTTCTTTCTATACTGTTCACTATTTTCATATTCTATAAGATCTGCTCTCTTTCCTCATTTTATTTATGGTTAAAATAAAATGTAGAATTGAACTCGTATTATTAACTGCTATATTTAACTCACAGTCCCTGAATTGGATATGCTTTGGAAGCACCATATGGGTCTATATACATGAGCTTTTCTGTTGGGCAACATACAGTTAACATATAGGTACCATTAAGATGTCTTCATTTGTTTCACTTAAATAAGTACATGTTGAAATGGTCATTAGTGATTATAATTTTAACATAGCCTATTCTATGAAGTTACATTTGTAAGACTCAAATGGAAGTAAAACTTTATTTAGAGTTTATCATGGACTAGATATTTAGCATACCAAATACAAAATAAATAAAGTACTTATTATTATTAGATGCTAAAAAATGTTAAGTTTATTGCCTAAAATTTCATGTTTAGTGAATGGAAGCACCAGAATTGGAAACCAGATCTGTCTTTTTTTTTTTTTTAATGTATGTGTTCTTTTCTTTTTCTTTTTTAATTTTATTTATTGATTCTTTTAGAGAGGGGAGAGAGAGAGAGAAAGGAGGTGGGGGTAGAGCAGGAAGCATCAACTCATAGTAGTTGTTTCTTGTATGTGCTTTGACCGGGCAAGCCCAGGGTTTTGAACCGGCGACCTCAGCGTTCCAGGTAGATGCTCCACCCACTGTGCCACCACAGGTCAGGCACATCTGTCTGGATTTGAAGTGCATGCTGATTATACTATACCTCCAAAATTATTGATTATGTCCATATGTTTTTTTTTCCAAAGCATTCAATTCTGTTATTCACCTAAATCTGCTCTTTTCAATAGGTATTGTTAGAGTATGCAATTTATTATCCTGATTTCTTTGCTATGTTAAGAACATTGTATGAATAGAGGCAAAATTCATTAGAGTGATAAAAATTTTGTCAAAATAGTTATAATACAATGATTTACTATTCCTTATTGGTATTAATTATTTGAACATTAATCAAATAACACATGCATATTTTACTTGGATTAGTCTGTTGTGGAATTCTACCACCTCTCTATTAGAAAGGAAAGTCTTGACATACACTAACCAAATAAATTGTTTAAAATTAGAGTTGTTTCTTTGAGTGATATTTCTAAGTCAATTTTTGATTAACATGAGTATCAAAATTATTATTTAGTTGCAGTCTAACTAAACTGTCATATGAATCCTGAAGGTTTCTTTTCAAAGATGTCAAAAGAAAATTTCTTATAATTAAATATTTCAGAAAACTTCTTTTATCTTTTATCTGTAATTAGTCTAGAAAGTAAATTTACATATTTGGAAAATAGTCTCTTTTCAAGAGAAAATATATTTAGGTATGGTTAAGGCAAATGATAAAACAATTTCTTTATACACTGTACTCTAGTGCTTTGATTAGACTTTCATATCACCTGATAGAATTCAGTGCTGGTCCAACAGATAAAGACATATCAAAAGTGAAGGTTGAGAATGAATAGGCCTTCAAGGGAGCTGATCTTTCTCTAATCTGATAAAACCGCTTCATTCTCTATTTCTGTGGTTTTTCCCCTGCAAATCACTGCATTTCAAAAGCCTTTTCTCTGATTAGCGATAGTCTCTCAGGATTTAAGGACAGACCTATGGAAAGAAGTTCTCAAACTGAAATACAGTTTTTTGTGCTGTTTTTGTTTTCAGTCTTTAGCAATTTCTAAAAATTTATAGGAAAATTTCCCATTACCCTGAAATATTTCTCTACTGTTTCAGGTTTTTGGTTTTGATGGAACTTTGACTTCATATATTCTGTGGATGGCTAGTGATGTTAGCACTTCTGATGGGTTTAATGGAGACTAAAAATTTTTTTTTGTGGAATGAGCATAAGCTTTGGAGTGCAACACTTAGGTTTAAGTCCATTTTGTTAAACTTATAAAAGTCTTTAAAAGGTCATTAAAATGCTTTTCTGTTTTAAGTGTCAAATCAATAGGTAGACAGGGATTTATACATTATTATATTATTATATATCTATAACACTGTACATATACTTACCATTTTGTACCCAAATAATATTTATATACACAGAAGCTGTTTTATTTATAATAAAGCCATTTAACGAATCTTCCTGGCATATCTTAATATGAGCAGAATAAGTTTCAGTTTTCTGTCATAGTTATTTATGTTAAGTTGGTTTCTCTGTTTCTATCTGATATTTGATGTGATTTTCATGATTGATACTATTACTATAAAATGATAAAAAACACATTTTTTTCTGAAATAAAATTACTGTTACAGACTACAGTTAGATAGACAAATATAGAAACAGTAATGTTCTACCAAGCACATTTTCACATTTGATTAGGAGGGAATTTTATCAGTCTTAACACATTTGCCCATGGCATTTAATGGTCGATTGTTGGCTTTAAAGAAAAATGTCACTTGACTAAAATAGAAGTTAATTAGGGACTTGAAGTGTCCAGAAGACTTGTCAGTTTTCTATAAGTCATGATCAGCTGGTCTTTTGCCACAAGAAAGGGCACCATTAGTAACTATTTTCTTTAGTACCCAAGATTGACTATTTAAGTATCTAAAGTTCAGTATTATGCTTTATCATGAAATTTGTTGAATTTAAATGTATCTTATTAATTTTTTAATGAACAAAGAAGATAACAGTAGTAAATTTCATGACTACATCTTTTTAGCTTTCCAAGCTAGGGATTTAAAATTTAGCAACTTTTGAGCTTCAAACCAATCCTTTAAAATACACTTTTTTTTCTTGTATATAACTCTACCTACAAGTCTCTAGAGCTTTTTCTGAATCTTGTAACAGGTGACATTTACTCCATAAAATTAGTGTTTAAAACTATATATTAGAAATAGAGCTGGTTTGGACTCTCCTTCCCCAAGGAGAATTATCTTACAGTTTTTAGCCATTGTTCATTCCTCTTTAATTATTTTCTAGAAATAAACTGTGATGATTTTATCATTATAGTTTGTTAAGCCTGGATTTTATTTATCATATTTCCCCATGTATAAGATGTTCTCATGTATAAGATGCATCTTAATTTGGGGGCCCAAAATTTAAAAAAAATTACATAAAGTTATTGAACTCAAGTTTTATTCATCATAAAATTTATACAACTCCTCAAAAAGCATGAAAAAACAGAAAATGCAAGTAAAAAAATCTACAACCACTGTATAAGATGCACCCAGTTTTTAGACCCCCAAGTTTTCGAAACAGGATGTCTCTTATACATGTGGAAATACAGTACATTGTAAGCCATGTCACTCTGGATCAGATTATTTAAATTGTACTTTTTTGTGCTCTCCCTAGAGAGCAGCATGGTAGAGTTTGAGCTCCTGCCTTGGAAACCATCTGTCCCTGTGGCTGAGTACGCCCCAGAATGCTTTGTTTATTGGTATGGTTTCCCTCTTCTGTGTTGTGAAAGGAGAAATCTTAAATTTTTTTTCAAAGACATAAGGGCATTTTAGAGTTCTAATATATTTTAATTTTTAACTTATTTATATATTATTTAATATTTTATTTAAATTCACAAAATGCTTGTTTGTTATTTGCCCTGTACATATGAACATTCAACTATTCTTATATTACCTGTTAAAAATGAAGACCTACACTTTGAATTTTGTCCAGAAGATACCTTCAATGTTTATTTTCCCATTCCGTGTTTTCTTTCTTTATCATCTCATTCTTTTTTTTTTTTTTTTGTATTTTTTTTTTTGTATTTTTCTGAAGCTGGAAATGGGGAGAGACAGTCAGACAGACTCCCACATGCGCTCACCAGGGGGTGAGGCTCTGCCCACCAGGGGGCGATGCTCTGCCCCTCTGGGGCGTCACTCTGTTGCGACCAGAGCCATTCTGGCACCTGGGGCAGAGGCCAAGGAGCCATCCCCAGCGCCCGGGCCATCTTTGCTCCAATTGAGCCTCGGCTGCGGGAGGGGTAGAGAAAGACAGAGAGGAAGGAGAGGGGGAGGGGTGGAGAAGCAGATGGGCGCTTCTCCTGTGTGCCCTGGCCAGGAATCGAACCCGCGACTTCTGCACGCCAGGCCAACAATCTACCACTGAGCCAACCGGCCAGGGCCTTTATCATCTCATTCTTTATAAGAAATTTTCTTATAAAGAAACTATGTCCATTTCCATTTCAGTTGCTATTTTATTCACCTTTTTGCTGCATTTTCGCATTGAATTTGAGTTGCTAAATGTATTTGGTACAATAGTACTGAAACGTATACATTCTTAGCTTTGCTTTCTTTAGTTCTTTGTTTTTGTAGGGATCAAGAATCTTTTCTTGGTGGCCCTGGCTGGTTGGCTCAGCGGTGGAGCTCGGCCTGGCGTGTGGGGGACCCGGGTTCGATTCCCGGCCGGGGCACATAGGAGAAGCGCCCATTTGCTTCTCCACGCCCACCCCCTCCTTCCTCTCTGTCTCTCTCTTCCCCTCCCGCAGCCGAGGCTCCATTGGAGCAGGGATGGCCCGGGCGCTGGGGATGGCTCCTTGGCCTCTGCCCCAGGCACTAGAGGGGCTCTGGTCGTGGCGGAGCGGGCCCCCCCCCCGGGGGGGAGGCAGAGCGTCGCCCCCTGGTGGGCAGAGCTTCGCCCCTGGTGGGCGTGCCGGGTGGATCCCGGTCGGGTGAATGCGGGAGTCTGTCTGACTGTCTCTCCCCGTTTCTGGCTTCGGAAGAATACAAAAAAAAAAAAAAAGAATCTTTTCTTGGTTATTCTCTCTAGGGCAATTTCTGACATTTACTGGCTCCTATTATAACTCCCTTTCTGCCTGGAAGCTGACAGCTAAAACCTTTGTCATTTAAGCATGTGGGACAATTTTCCTTTTAATCAGTTTAGGGACTCTTAAGTTGAGATCCCCATTAAGCAATATTTTGTAGTCATTCATAGATAATACCCACATAATAGTTTAGAAGAATGAACAGACTACGTCAAATAGCAGGGGACAGAAGTCAATACACCAATACAAGACCTGCTCTAAAGGGTTGTCTCCATTATTCAGTGTTGTCTGGACTTGCATAGGAAGAGCCACACTGACACGTAGTTCATTGTGAGAAATTAGACACACAAAATAGGGAACCACAGTGAGCTTTATACTTTTAAAAAACCTACATGGTCATTTATTTCTTAATAAATAAATGTAATACATTCACATTTATTATACATTATTTGATGTTATACTTGTTCTGTTTCTGCCACTTCTTCTGTGTGTGAGGGGCAGGCCACAGACATGCACACTGAGCTGTTTTCTCACATGGCCACAGTAACTCATAATTACTCCTCACAGTTAGATAGCTTTTATGCATATGGCTTACTGTCTGTCTAACAGTGTTCTAAGCACTTTATATGTAATAATTCATTTAATCCCTTTAAGAATCAGGAGGCAGATTCTCACAATAGTCACAGGAGAAGGAACTTCACTTTTCCCAAGTTTGCACAGCTGGTGTGTACCAGGGTTGGCATTTAAACCCAGGCAGTCTGGTTTCATATCTGTGTTCGTAATCACTCAATGTGCCTGTTTCTTGTTAAAGCTGATTTCGTGGAGAACATAAAAGTAACACTGGGAAATACAAAGAGGAAAATCTAAAAACCAGAGAAGGAAAAAAAAGAATCTATATACAAAAAGTATTAGCAGTCTGACACTCAATGATTTATCTTCAACCTAGAAAAATAATTTCATCCACAATATTCTAACTCATTTAATATACAAGAGTGACGGTAAATAAGCCATTTGCATGTGTGCAGACTGTGACTGCTGGCTGTTATTCACTGATTGTCTCTAAAACGACTATTAAGAATCTTCTTACTAAAGTAAAAATTATTACAGTTTTGTGACTTTTGGTAAAAAACAAAAAAGCAAACAGCTAAATATGCTATTAACAAGGTGAGTAGTACAGTGTTTAGCATGTTTATTGATTTCTCAATGTCATTTCCTTTCCATTTATAAAGAATTGTATGCTATAATGGTATGTACTAATAATAATCTATAAGATTAATATACCCTATTGATTAAAGCTTTTTCTAAAACCTGAAATATTAGTCTTTGATAAAAAGCACTTAAAGAGGACAGTACTGCTAATGATGACAGAGCCAATGAACTTAATGGCATTAAGAATAGTATGTTACTTATATCACTAAAAGGTAAATAGATACTATATATCAACTTTAGTAGGTTAGATTATTAAATGATTTAGAATATATGAGTTTGAAATAAGGTATTGCTTTAGTGTTCTTGTCCTTATAATTGATATGAAAACCCAGTGACTCTATATAACAATTAATTACATATTCATGTGGTCATTTGAATTCTAAGATGTATTGTTTTCTTTTCAGCGCCTGGCTTTGGAAGCAGAGAAAGTTCAAGCAGCCCACCAATGGAGGGAGGATTTTGCAGTAAGGACCCCTTTTTTACCACTTGATGTAAATAGATGATGTCTTGTGTCTGTATAGTTATGGTTGCATTAAAACATTTTAGTGATGAAATCTTATGGTATTATATGACCAAAAAAGTCTATAGTTTGTTTCTTTAAAAAAATTGTTTTGGATTATCAAGGCCAATTCAGTTATTCAAAATGTTCCTGCTTATGTTTTATATATTTTTTAAAGAGTTCATTGAATATTCTTCCATTCACAAAGGTATTTATAAAATTAAGTTCAGTAAAAATAACACTATAGTATCTGAATAAACTCTGTAGATATTATGAATATACTAGTTGAAAACAATTTGCATTTAAAAACTGAGTTTATGAGAGGTGACATACATATTATAATACCTGGATAGTGGGCAATGTGATTAAAGTAAGAATAAATATATTAAACCTCTTAAAATTTAATTTGATCCACTTTAGCTAGAAGTAATCTTTCATCTACTATGGCCTACTTTTGGGAATGCCAACTGCTATTAACTTTTCTATGTATTATTATTTTTTTTTTGTATTTTTCTGAAGTTGGAAACGGGGAGGCAGACAGACAGACTCCTGCATGTGCCCAACCAGGCTCCACCTGGCATGCCCACCAGGGGGCGATGCTCTGCCCATCTAGGGTGCCCCTCTGCTGCAACCGGAGCCATTCTAGTGCCTGAGGCAGAGGCCATAGAGCCATCCTCAGTGCCCGGGCCAACTTTGCTCCAATGGAGTCTTGGCTGCGGGAGGGGAAGAGACAGAGAGGAAGGAGAAGGGGAGGGGTGGAGAAGCAGATGGGCGCCTCTCCTGTGTGCCCTGGCTGGGAATCAAACCCGGGACTCCTGCACACCAGGCCGATGCTCTACCACTGAGTCAACCGGCCAGGGCTATGTATGTATTGTTTTTAATAAACTAATTTTGTACCCCAAGAATCATTGTGTTAATTATATAAACAGCAGAAATTATTCTTATGATAAAGTCTATTTTTTGTCTATCTATCTATCATCTATCAATCTATCATCAATCATCATTTGTTTATCTAACATTTTACAGCCAAGGGACACAGTGAAAAATTCTGTTTTTAAGAGTCATTTTAAGTATTTTTGTTATATATTTCCATTTTTCACTTATATTGATTTTTTTTTTAGTTTCTGATAAAAGAAAAATTGTAGGCAATTTATTTTGAGGAATAAAATAAAAATAGAGTATGAGTGACAAGTTGATTGTACTGTTTAATTGTCTTTGAAAGTTTTGCAAAACTAAAGTCTCAAATTTGAAAGTTTTGAAAGTTGTGTTTCAACAGAATAATAAATTGAGGTTCAGTAATTAGAACTTTTATTTTATGTTTGTATGATTATATTATATAAGAAAGGAAAATACACTAAATGATATTTATTTACTCTCTACTTGACACTTCTGATATTATTAATTTTTGCTGTGTTTTCTATAAATTAATATTTCTTAAACTCATAGTCTACTAAGTGGAGACTCTATTAGACTACTGGTGGTTTGATTCTTTCCATATATTAATCATATTGCTGGATTTGTTAGTATCATGTAAATACTGGCTTGATTCACAACTGTTTGTCATAGAAGGTTTAAAAAGATGAATTTGTCATCTAATATATAAAGAAAAAATTGGTTTTTAAATTAAAAAGACAATCTTTTTGAATATTGAGGGCAAACTGTAAGCTTATTCAATGAAGATTTTACAATGTAGTTTGTTACTTTTAAATAAAAGGAAACATGAATATTTTTCTTTCTTGGATAGGCAAAAAAGCAGCCAAACTAATTTATCTAAATAAGTATCCCTTTGATTAACTAATCTTTTCCCCCAACTTATGTGGTATAGTAAAATCCAGTGTAAGGCATAATAGGTATGAATCTAGAATATATATTCTGCCTAGAATTGGTGTATTATAATTGGTTCTGTTTTAGTTTAAATCACAAATAATTCTTAGAATCCAAAAATCTAGTTTATCCAGATCTGCTTCCTTTATATATAGATTCCATTGCTTTCAAAAAAGCTTTTTTGGGATTAAAAGAATTTGATAACAGTTCACAAAGTCGTTGGTAGTTGTATGTCTTTTCCTAGTTCTCTAAGGAATGATGTGGTGAAAGCAAATTCGGCAAGTCGGAATGTAGTAATGCCTGCCATATCATCATTGTTGTTTCAGTCAATTATTTTGTTACTGCTTTATGAATGTAAAGTTTTTTTTTCCAAGATATATTATAAACTCTTTGATATCAAGCTGATTAATACTAAATTAACATTTCAGCAATGATTTATTTCTCCTTATAGAAGTAACGAATGACCATGGTAGATGTTACAAAAGCTTGCAATATGTGTTAGCTATGTAACTATATTTTATTGACTCATCATTATTTGTAAGACACTCTGTCATTTATGTATTGCTATGAAAGGAAAAAAGAAGCCAATTAAACTATACTCCACCAATTTGAAGCTGTATTCTTGTCAGATGTCAAAATATGGAAAAAATTGCCTCGAAATATAAAGCCTGTTATCTACTTCATCAGTGTCTATGTCCAAACAGAAGCACTGCTAGGAAAATCTATGCAAGAGGACAAATTATTCCCATAATGGAATAAAAGCTATTGCTAAGTCTTATATGGTAAAATAGAAAATAAATTGTTTAGCTAGTAAATGTTAAGAGTTCTTAGCAAATAGTAGACACACTGTGGAAGAATTCTTGAACAAATTCTGTTCTTAATTTTCCCCTAGATTACTTCACAATTTATTTAGAACATATGAACATATTGATTGACATTAAACGAGACTGTTAAAGGAAAAACAAATTTGGCTACTTTAGAGCCCTGTCAATTCCTTTCCTGAGTCCTTCTTGAAGAACTGAATGATATTCAGGGGACTCATATCTGTCACAGTGTGCACACTGAGGATTGATATTTTCCATCTCTTACCATGTCAGTCATACATAAAGTCTTTACAATAACCCTTCCCTTTGAAATACCATAGATGATAGAACAGTCAGATAGTGGTGCTTTTGTATTTAAAGAATAGGACCTGAATAAAGATTGCCTAACCTTCAGACTCAAATAAGTAAATAGTCCAAAAACATGACACCCTTTCCCCCTTTTTTCTTTTTTTTGTTGATAAGCTAGATGATGCTTCAGTTTATATATCGTAAAGCTAAGCAACTCCTTCAAGGTCATTTATACAAATCAAATGAAAACTTATGCATGGCTGTGTTTGGAAATTAAAAATCATCACCATTGTTTGACCTGTAATGGCACAGTGGATGAATTGTCGACCTGGAATATATTTCTTCAATTTATTTATTTTTTTTTTAGAAATAAATACACAATATAGATACACATAATTTAAGAACAGAAGACAGGAAGCAGTAATTATTGCATCTTTAATTCTTTTTTTCTTTTAAGATTTTTTATTTATTGATTTTTAGACAGAGGAGAGAGAGAGAGAGAGAGAGAGAGAGAGAGAGAGAGAGAGAGAAAAGAAAGGGAGAAGCAGGAAGCAACCAGTAGTTACTTCTTGTGTGTGCTTTGACCAGGCAAGCCCAGAACCTTGAACCGGTGACCTCAGTATTCCTTATTTTCTAAGAGCACACAAAACAATTACAGATTTTATCAGTATCTTAACTAAACACTTAGAGATGTTTAATTTGAAGTTAAATGCCACCATATTTAAAAAGATCCTCTGTAGGTCTAGTAGTTGGGGCCATCACAGCCAGGCACATGCAGGTGACCATAAGATTCAGACAGATGGTAGAGAAACAGCAGAGCTGAAAACTGGTGGGCCATTCCTTTTATTCTAGCCTCGCAACCGGCTGGCAAGTAAACATAAACACACAGGGCTCCAAAACCCACTCATTCAGAGCTCACAAAGCTACGGACACATCCAGGTTTTCCTAGAACCAAAAAGCCCCACCAGTTCAGTCAGCTCTGTTCCCCATCTGCACGCCTTCTCTCTGCACAAACTGGCGTCTCCTTCAGCACCCCAACATCTTGGCTACTTTCTCTTCAACAACATGGTCTCCTACCTCTCCTATCTCCTTCTTAAAACTTTTTGATGCAAAAACCCCTCCTCCAGCACACATTAGCATAAAGAAGCCCCTTCCCAAGCAGGAAGGTAATTAGCTGTTTCATGTGGGCAGTGGCCATTTTTAACAATAAAAGTGAGCAAAATCAAATAACACAAATATTACAAACTTATTTTCCCAACATCCTCTGTTTGAACTTTATAAGACTTTTATCTTTTGAAGTATTTAACTATTTGGATCACTGTAATATTTCTTTAATGCCATCCTTTAATAATTTAAAACTTAAATGATTTAGAAGGCAGCAATAATTTCCTAAGAGGTACATTAACATTTCAAAAAGAAATATAATATTCTGATTCTTCCCTCAAGTATAAGTAGGCAAGTTTTATTAATATTACTTAGGCAAAATGTTGATTAACATTCCCTGTGTAATGTAGAGAAGTCTCATGAACAACAAGAACAAAAGGCAAACTACCAACATACTGGCAACAAGAAAGCCACCATGTAATTCACACTCTCCATCAGCTCAATTCCCAACTGAATGCAAAATTGAGGGAACAAAGGGCATACATTCTAAATGGATTAAGATTTATGCGGTCATGCGTTTACGAGTTCAAACCAATATTTGTAAATAAGCTATGTCTGCCAGCTGTCTTTCAGGTCTCCATAGAAATTACCGAAGTTAAAGGTGACATTTTGTGTCCCTTACAAGGGAAAAATTATTTTGGGGGGAGGCAGGTGGGAGAAGGGAAAAAGAGCTTGGGAAACTAATTGTTCCACATGAAATAATTGCTATTATTTCTACAGAACTGATCTTTTCAAATTGCATTTGAAATCTAATTTGACTGCATCGCAATGGTTGGTTAACTACAGCAGTTTTCTTTCCAACTAAGCCTGCAATATTAAATGTACTTACACATGTATAAACATAAGGGGTGCCTGATTTGTATTTTAATAAGTAGGATCTTTATGTATGGGTTATTAGCACCAGCTTGTTACTGTGCAGGCTTAGTACAGACATCTAGAAATTGGCCAGTAATTAAAACATTTGAGGAGCTGTTTTTAGCTTTATCTTTACAGAAAGACTATATTAGAAGGTGAAAATGTTTCTGGCGAAGCTGAATGTTATTGAATGTCAATCAGGAACAGTTAGTGTTAATTTAGCTTTAATTGTATATACAGGGGTGGGCAAAAATAAGTTTATAGCTGTGAGTATGCCAAACACAGAGTTAATAAAGTTATTGTAATTATCATGGCATGTTTATCTTTTTCTGTGTGAACAACTGTTAACCTATTTTAGTATACTTTTTCTAAACTGCATTATGAAATGTTGTTTTAAAAGTAGTGATATTTATAATTTTCTGTTTATATGAGTTAAATAAACAGGCACTGGCATTATGTATTTAATTATTTTATCTGTTCTGTGTATTTTATGGAATTGCATTACTTCTGTTGATTGCAGCACAAACAATTGTAAATATGTGAACCATAAAAACATACTTCATTTATTTTGGTTATAATGTATAAAGATAAAATGCTATTCTAAATTATAATTTGGCATAGGTTCTGCATAAGGAGAGGCTGAATTGTTAGTGCTTAAAATTTGAGGAGTAAAAATAAAGTGTTCTTACTCAATATATAAGTGAATAAATTTAATAGATCATCAAAATAATCTACTAGTTTCTCTTAGTTTCTGCCCTTGATCGAATTGCCCTCTTGGAATCAAGAATTTGCATATTTTAACTTTTTTTTTTTTTTTGCAACACTTCTATGTATAAAAGCAGTCAGTTTTTTACTGCTGCTTTCTTTTAAGAGTCTTGTCAGTCTTTTTTCATCATTAAGGTAGATGTAAAGAAGCCATGGTGCAAAATTAATTAATTTACCCCCAAATTGTGGAAAAGCAATTTAATAAAAAAGGCTCAGGCAACTTTCTGTTTTCTTTCTTTTTTTACTTACAAATGATCATGGTAAGAGCATTATAAAACATCCTGACCAGGTGGTGGTTCAGTAGATAGAGAATTGGCCTGGGACACTCAGGACCCAGGTTTGAAATCCTGAGGTCACCAGCATGAGCATGGGATCATAGCCGTTGGTTTGAGCCCAAGGTCACTGGCTTGAGCCCAAGGTTGCTGACTTGACCAAGTGATCACTGGCTTGGCTGGAACCCCCCCAGTCAAGGCACATGTGAGAAAACCATCAGTGAACAACTAAGGTTCTACAACTATGTGTTGATACCTCTCATCGCTTCCTGTTTATCTGTCCTTTTCTCTCTCTCTCTCTCACTAGCAAAAAAAAAGAACATTATAAAACAGCAGCATAGATAAAAACTATGGGCTTTAAATTATTAGGTATCTTGAGGGATAACCTCTGTCTTTTATATCTTATATTGAAAAATAGAAGAAGCAAAACTTTTATTTAATTATTTACCTGGCCAATACTAGGGTTTTTATTTGTAAAATTGTTAATATTTTCTAATGATCTTCCAGACCTCTTTATTATTTATAATAAAGCCATAGTCACATTATAGAACCTCTTAAAGTAAGATATCATGATGATTATCCTGGGATAATGCAACAGAAAGGATTGCTTTTACACCAGGATATCCTCTTAAGAAGGGAAGTAGGCAGTAAGGATCTTTATTATGCAGATTACCTCTTCTTTCTATAGGAGGCATAGGGTGGGCCCAAATGACATATTACTTTACTGATACCTGACCAGCAAATCCAGACTAGTTGATTAAGATTACATTTCTGGGAGAGATTGAAACTGCAATTAGATCAGGTATTAAATCTAGGTCTGGTATCATGGACTTTTAACAGCTCTTAGTCTCCGCCATTCATAATTATCTCTGTCAGATGCTCAGTAATTGCTTTTCTATGATCCTGTGAGCACTGTTTCTCTACCAAGTAAAATGTTTTTAGAAACCTCAGGATTTGAATCAGGTGTTTAAAACCAGGTTAACACAAGTCCCTGGATGGATATTCACCCAGTCCATTTAGCATCTATCAGCTATCCTGACCCTAACAGGTTATTTTAAATCTATATATGTAAAATTTTCATACAAAAATCAGTTAATTTGAAAATACCACTGTGAATAAAATACTGAAATGCTTTCTATTTTAAAAAATTATGATAAAAACATGTAGCAAAGATGCACCCTATTAACATTTAAGTGTACAATACTTAAATGTTTATCCACTATAGATAAAATGTTTTACAGATCTCCAGAACTCAGTTATCTTATTTAACCGAAACTGAAATTTTATGCTAATTCTGTGATTCCTTATTTTCCCCTATCCCCACTTTTTGGTAGCCACCAATCCAATCCTGGATTTTATTCATTTGACTATTTTAGATACCTCATGTAAATAGAATCATGGATTACTGGTCTTTCTGTGTCTGGCTTATTTCATTTTGCATAATGTCCTCAAAGTTCATCCATATTGTCATATTGCACAATTTTCTCCATTTTTAGGGTTGGATTGTATTATATTTTATGGATATACCACAGTTTCTTTATCCATTCATCTGTTGATGGGCATTTAGGTTGTTTCTACCTCTCGTCTGTTGTAAATAAGGTTAGAGTGAACATGGGAGTGCTCTGTAAAGCCAGTAGCCACGGCCAGGGCCACTATCACAGCTGCCCGGCCCATGCAGGTTCGCATTGCATTCGGACAGTCGGTAAAGAAACAACGGAGCCACAAACTGGTGGGCCATAGTCTTTAATCCTAGCTTGCACCCGGCGGGCAAGTAAAACACACACTGGGCTCCAAAACCCACTCACATTCAGTGCTCACAAAGCCACTGACTTATCCGAGTTTCCTAGAATCAAAGGTTTCTAACTCACCAGCCTTATTCTCCTCAGTTCCCCATCTCCTTCCTTATCCCAGATACAAACTCTGCACAAACTGGCTTCTCACTCAACACTCCGCCATCTTGGCTGCTTCTCCTGGCCACATGGCCTCTTTCTGCTCTCTACTCTGCTCTCTCTGCTCTCTCATGCTAATCATCCCAGGAACCAAGAGGGCAAACTCTCGTTCTGCCCCCATTTTATATTGTAGCTTCACAACCTCTAATCCAATATACAAAACAGGGAAGTCTCTAATACAAAGTCACTTTTCTGAGGCATGATTGGATTGTACCAGCCCACATCAAAATGGGTGGGAAAGGCTTAATCCCAAAACCAAGCCCCAGGCTACAAGGATTCTACCTGCCCAGAGACACACATTAATATCACCTGGGCGACGGCTTCCTCATGGGCAGCGCCATCTTTAACAAAGTGAGCATAATATATTTTATCTGCCCAACATGCTCATACCTCTTTAAAATGCTTATTCTAGCCCCTTTGGATATATACCCAGTGGTAGGATTCTGGACTTCTTGGCAGTTTTGTTGCCAGTGAAAATGGGTCCTATGATGTGAGAAAAGAATTTCAACACGCACATGTATGGGGGAGTTTGACCATAGTTGTAAGATTTAATGGGGTGAAAAGAACAATACGACCTTGGGGATATGGAGAGCAGGCAGGCTCTAATAGCAACTGCTTAGAGATGCTTGATAATCTTCCATATATTTTCTTGGTTTTCAGGAACAAACAGTCTTGTCATTTAAACTATCCACTGTTCCTGGGTTTTCCTGAGTTTATGCTGTCTCTCCACCAACTCCCTTCCAGTCCTGTTTCTGGATCTTCTAGGGTTTTGTGCCTTTATTTTACTCAATTCTTTACCAAAATTAGTTGACTCCTCTTTATGTCACCACTTTTGGCTCCTACTGTGCGTGTCTGAAAACTCTGTTTTGTCATCTGGTTTCTAGTGAACGTGTGCTTACCCTCCCCTGCACCATCTTGATTTCTACTGTGCATTACTCAACAAAGGAATTTCCCCTGCTGTTTCATCCCCCATCGCCCATAATCTCTGCTACTGGACTGGCTCTGCCCCAGGAAAATTAGGAAGCTGATTCTTCCTGCCCTCTCAGGGATTCCTCTGGGATTAAATCCCTTTGGTAGTAGATGGGTGGTCCCCTGAGGAACTTGTGAATGCCAAAGCTTCCCAGTAAATCAGGCTTAATGTCTGATTCAGCTCCCTAATTTATTAGGCTTACTGTCTGATTCCATTTGCTCTCTTCCTTCATTAATAACTAACCAGCTACCTTTGCTAACAGTTCTATTTATAATTCTTTTTTTTTTTTTTTAATTTTTTTTATTTATTCATTTTTTTAGAGAGGAGAGGGACAGACGGAGAGAGAAGGAGGGAGGAGCTGGAAGCACCAACTCCCACATGTGCCTTGACCAGGCAAGCCCAGGGCTTCGAACCGGCGACCTCAGCATTTCCAGGTCCACGCTCTATCCACTGCGCCACCACAGATCAGGCTTATAATTCTTTTTGAAGAACCTCCATACAGTTTGTGTGGTGGCTGCACCATTTTGTATTCCTGCCAGCAATGTGCAGACATCCCAATTTTTTTTACATCTTTGCCAACACTTGTCTAATTGATTAAAACTTTAACCATAAGACACGAAACTGTAAAACTACTACATTAAAACAGAGGAAAACTTGATGACATTGTAGTTGGCAATGATTTTATTGACTTGATACCAAAAGCACAGGCAACAACAACAAGAATAAACAAATGAGACTACAGAAAACTGAGGTGCTTCTGTAGTGCAAAGTGAACAATCACCAGAGTGAAAGCAACCTACAGAATGGGAGAAAATATTTGTGTCATATATCTGATATGAAGCAAATCTCCAAAATATGTTTTAAAAACCCATACAACTCTATAGTGAAAATATCAACTAAAAAATATAGGTTTTTAATTACTAGGACTTCAAAGCTAGTTCTCATTATCACAAAGTTCTCTATATCACAAAGCTCCTGAAGAAAAGAACTCATTTATTATTTATTAAGTACTTCTGTCAATGAGGGCAGAACACCTCTTCCTGAGAGAGTTTGAGGAGATTTAGTTCTTACCTTATTCTCACCTCCTAGCTGTCCCTATGTATTTCTCCTTTAGGAAGCAATCGATGGTCTTCCACAAATGAATGCATGAAAACATATTCCTGATCACTTTCTAGCTCCTAACCTATATTGTCATGGGTCACATTAAGCCCAGAAGACCCTATTGCTATATACATTTGTATCTCCAAAAGCTTTTGGAAATTAAGTGATATAGTTTATGTAATATATGCCTAGCCTTTCGGAAGATCTTCAAAAATAATAATTTTAATAGATGAGGCACTATCTCTTTCTAGATTTATTTATTCCAAGAAGTTGACATATTGCTTTCCTAATGATTAAGTGCAACTTAAGAAGGAAAATATGTATTCCCATAAGAGGCACTAGATGAATATTTCTTGAAATGATTCAAATTCCATTTATATATTAAGATGCATTCACTGCATTGACTACATTTGAAAGTGTCTAGTACTCAGCATGAAGGTCACAAAATAAGTCTTTTATTGTTATTAATATTTGTCTTTATATTTGCATGAAGTTTTGGTTTACTCAGTGCCCAAAGAGGCCTGATATGCCTTTCTAGAATAAAAAACAGTTGTATCTGAAAGGCTATGTAGGGGAGTGCAGGGACTAATGCATATTCTGTTTATTGTAGACCCTTAAGGACTCACCCCTGGGGTAATAACTATGCCATACATAATTTTCACCTTAGGAATATCACATATTGGAATGATTTTAATTTAATAGTGTTACAGATATGTTAATGGCTTTACTGGTATTGCTGTGGAAAAGAGAGAATGTTCTGAGAATTGAAGACCTAGCCTAGAAATCTTCCATCCTAAAGGATTCACAGTATATTGAAACTTGGAGCTTTATGATAAAGGAGTAAACTATGAGAAGCAGTCAGTGAAAGTAAGTCATGGGGTTCAGTCACTAGTAAGATACATTTTGACATGTCCAGAGAGCTGACCACAGGGACTGAGGACTTATAAACTGGTTTCTTTCTTTTTTAAATTTTAATGTTTTGTATTTTATTGATTTTAAAGAGCGAGGAAGGGAGAGAGTAAGATAGAGATAGGAACACTGATCTGATCCTATATGTGCCTTGATCAGGGATCGAACCAGGAACCTGTGCTTCAGGATGATGCTCTAACCAACTGAACTGTCCAGCGAGGGCTAGACTGGTATCAACACAAGGATGCTGTATGTCCAGAATGTAGGCAAGCTGTGAAAGAGGGTCTGCATAATGTAGGGAGGAGCACATTTTAACCAAAAGCTTAATAAAAAAGATAACTCTATGTAGAAGAAAATTAGTAGAGGCTTTTGATTTAAACTTAGAGGTTAAAAAAATTACAATATAATGTAGAGAATGTACATCTCCAAATTTTTTTAAGTCTGTAACTGGACTTTAGTACTGGGTTTAATTACATATGAGAAGAATGCTGTGGGAATTAGGGGGGTGGCCACCTCTCCCCGCCCATGTGCACAAACGCTTACTTCGTAAAGCTCCTGCCTTGTCATCCTCCGACCTTCCCGGCCGCCCCTTCAATGTGTTCATCCCTCATGCTATCCTCTCTTTCTTAATCCACTTTTGTTTTCACTTTCTCATCGGCATACAAACTGGCTCCAGTATTTTCTGTTACAAACATTTATTGTCCCTTTTAGCTTTGCCACATTATTTTTTCTGTTTTCTTCTGCAAAACTCAAAACAGGTGCAGGCAGACCTACACACTCTCCCCTCTTCACCTTCGCCCACTGAGACGCACACTCCCTCCCGTTGGACTTCAGATTTTGTGCTGAAACTGGTCTTTGTAGTTCATTCATTTCCACATTAGGAAATCTAATGGCCATATTCTTTTTATCTTTTTACTTTTTTGGACATATTTTTAATGCACTATATACTATTTCTCCTTTTATCAAATACTTTCTACTCTTAGTTCTCAGAAAAACCCCATATTTCTGTTTTTGTTTCTTTGTTCACAATTTATTCCTTCTGCACCCCTTTATATAACTCGTTCTTTAGCGTGGATCTAATGTGTACATTTCAGGCATAGTCTTAGCCTTCTGGGCCTTGATGCCCATACTTTCTCCCGGGATACCTCGTCCGTGTCACTGAATTTAAATATAATTCCACACAAATCTCTTTCCTGAGCTCTAGGCTCATTTATACAACCACCCCTTGCCGTTTCCACTTAGCTGTCTCACCTGGCATGTGGCTATTATGTCCAGATGAATGGTCATCATTGCTTTCCTCCTACAGAATCGTGATCATCTGTTAATTTCCCATATCAATTTTATCACCTTCTCCTCAGTTAATCTTACTGAAATTAAGAAGTAATCCTTAATTTCTCCCTCTGCTGTATAACCTCAAGTAGAATCCATCTTTACATTTGTCAGTTCCAACTAATACATCATGCAACCATTCATTTATCTTTATCTGCACTATTATCGTCTTTGTCCAAGCTACTCACATTCTATAGGGCGAATAACACTGAACTTTTAAATCAAATTATGGATCAAAGAGTCTACTCTGCTGTCCTATACTATGCACAAATTTGTTTTACAGAAGTGTAGTAACTCAAACATAGACATAGTTAAATAAGATTTTGGACTGTCAAATAGAAGAGAACCTTGAGACTTTTTTATCAGTAGACAATTTTATGACATAATGAAAAACATACCTTTTGTATATTCTTCTGCTACAAATATTTGGAAGAACAACTAAAATGAATAAGTTGTCAAATTTTTGAACCAATAAATTAGCCAATATTTGAGCCGAATAATGCAGGTAACACAAACCTGAATTTAGAAAAAAAAAATACTTGATTTTCTCTAATTACTCATGCAAAATGTGTCTATGGACAACAACAATAAAATCTTATGTAAAAGTAAGAATTAGATTAAAACAAATAGAATAATATTACTGTTAGCTAAAATTAAGAATGGAAAACGTGTTTTATGTGAATTCAAGTTTAAAATAGCATTGTAAAAATGTGCCGGGAAGAGTTGGTTATTTACCATTGTTTGACTTTTCTCTATTTAATCTCTAAACCAGTTTCTTTAGCAATAAAATAGAAATAATATTGATACCAATAGCACATGATTATTTTGATAATAATAATCAAATTTATGATTAATAAACATTAAGCATAAAAGACTTTACACAAGTCTTTGAGGAGAGTCAAGTTCAAATAAAGAATATATGAATAAAGGCATGTTAGTAAGAAATGTATGATATTCAGTGTTGGCTAAACAAATATAACTGAAATTTTATTAGCAATCAAATTTAGTTTTTTAAAAAACTTGGCTTATATTTCTTTAGCTTGCTTTCAAGTGGAATCTGCAAAGTGTACAACAACCTACAATCATCAGACATCTTTCATATATTCAAAATCAAAACATTTCATTGAGCCTGACCAGGTAGTAGCACAGTGGATAGAGCACTGGACTAGGACGCGGAGGACCCAGGTTCAAGACCCCGAGGTTGAGCTTGAGCGCAGGTTCATCTGGTTTGAGCAAGGTTCACCAGCTTGAGCCCAAGGTCTCTGGCTCAAGCAAGGGGTCACTTGGTCTGCTATAGCCCCACAGTCAAGGCACCAATGAGAAATCAATCAATAAACAACTAAGGAACCACACCAAAGAATTGATGTTTCTCATCTCTCTCACTTCTTGTCTGTCTGTCCCTCTCTCTGACTCTTTCTGTCTCTACCACAATAAAACCCCAAAACAAAAGATATCATTGAGATCAGTTATGCTTGTGAATGTGCTATTTCTCTTTTAAAACATTTTTTAAGATTTCTAAGATAATTAATAGTGAAATGTTAAATAAGAAAGGCAATACAGAATCAAAACATCCATTTTGATCAATTCTATTCTTGCTCTGAGCTAAATAATAAGTAAATAAATAAATATTTAGCACAGCTATTTTAAGCTTTTAAAATGCCCTGAAAACATTTCTGCATTCCTACTGTTTGTATGAATGTTGGAATCTCATTACTTTTTAGCTCACGATTGGTAAAATCTAATGAATTTTACATATCCACACATTTACTTGAAGTTCTCTGAGTTTTTATGTTCTGGGCATTTTTGTTTCAAAATAAAGAGCATTAGTTATACTCAGAATAGATTACAAAATCCAACTTACAATAACTCTAAAATATATATTTGATGGTTTCATACTAAATTCTTTTTTCATCATCCTTGTGCTGAGTGAAAATGACCAAATCATATATTCAAGATGACGCCAACCTATTTCTTTGGCTAGAAGGAAAATGGAACTATCTGACAGAGAATATCAATGTTCCTGCTCTTTTATTATGATGGATGTTAATCCTGAGGCTTCCCAGAAGTTTCTCTAGTTTTATTAGTGTTTTCTCAGAAATTCAGATTCATAATTTTAACATTAATTTGATAACCTAGATTTTTATCTAGAAAGTTTTTTTTTATCTCACAGGGTTTTAATTCTAAATTCTGATTCATAATTAGTTGCTAGTTTGGGGTTGCTAGGGGAAATGATGGATGATGTGAATTATTTTATTCTACAAATGGATAATCACATGGTATGCCATTTTCATCAAACTACATTTTCTTATCTGAATGCACACAGAATAAGCACTGAAAGAATATGAAGAACTTTAGAACACTGATTCTCTGGCATGGGGCTTTTCATGGCCTACTTGCTGTTGTTTCCTTTCTCAGTATTCTCAAATGTCAAGGGTATTTCATTGATGATTATAAATTGTTTTGAGTCATGCAATGTGATTTACAGAGATAATAGAACAGCAATGACAAAAAAATTCAAGGTCTGTCTACAAAAGCACTGCTTGGCCATGTTGAAAGCTTTATGAATTTAGTGAAGATGGCAATTGTACTATATAATTCATACCTCTGTCTGAGAGCGCCAAGGAACCATATCCTTCAACAGGTTTGAGATTCTTCAGATGTAAAATTCAAGGTTACTGTTGATGAAATTTATCAACACACTTTGATTGTAAAGGGTATTTGTAAGGCCAGTCGCCACGGCCACCATCACAGCTGCCTGGCTTTAGCAGGTTCACATTTAGTTCTGACAGATGGTAATGACGCAACAGCGCCAGGAACTGATGGGCCATTTTCCTTTATTCCTGCTTGCAACCGGTGGGTGAGAAAATACAGCGAGAAAACACTTCCCTTTTCATTCAGGGCTTCCAAAGCGACTTTCTCCATTTTTTTCCTAGAATCAAAAGCCCCCACCAGCCTTATCCCCACTGATTCCCCATCTCCCTTCTCCTCTCTGCACAAACTGGCTTCTCCTTCAGCACCCAGCATGTTGACTACCTGCTCTCCTCCAACCACATGGCCTCTCTCCCCTGGAACAACACGGTCTCCTCCTCTCTTTACAACAACGTGGTCCTCTCTCAAAATGACCTCCTAGATCCTCCTTTTAAAACGTTTTGGCACAAAAGTTTCCCCCCAGTACACATTAGCATAACCAAGCCCCTTCCCAAGCATGAAAGGCAGTTAGCTGTATCACGTTAGAGCCGGGGTCCCCAAACTACGGCCCGCGGGCCACATGCGGCCCCCTGAGGCCATTTATCCGGCCCCACAGCACTTCTGGAAGGGCACCTCTTTCATTGGTGGTCAGTGAGAGGAGCATAGTTTCCATTGAAATATTGGTCAGTATGTTGATTTAAATTTACTTGTTCTTTATTTTAAATATTGTATTTGTTCCTGTTTTGTTTTTTTACTTTAAAATAAGATATGTGCAGTGTGCATAGGAATTTGTTCATAGTTTTTTTATAGTCCGGCCCTCCAACGGTCTGAGGGACAGTGAACTGGCCCCCTGTGTAAAATGTTTGGGGACCCCTGCGTTAGAGCATCATCACATGAGCAGCAGCCATCTTTAACAAAGTGAGCAAAACCAGAAAACACAGATCACGAACTTACTTGCCCAACAATATTAAATATCTACTGTGTAGTTTGAAAGGAAGTCTATTGAATCATGTTAATGCTGACAAACTGGTAATGTGGACAGAATAACATGTAAGCAACATCCACCTATAGATAATAGGTGTTTAAATAGAGAACTTGCAAAAAATCTAAACAAATTTTCATGGAAAAGAGATGTCTGCTCAGCTTTCCATTTCAATTCCCCTCTGCATCCTGTTTAAAAAAGAAAAAAGTAAGAAAAACATTGCAAATGATTAATAGTGATTAATAGCTGTATTATTCCCTGTTACTTGAGGTTGTGCAGTTGAATCTTTCCTTTTGGGGGGAGAAAACTTAGCTTATTGAAGATTTTACTAAAATATTTCTTCTCAATTATTTAGACATTTTAAGAGATGCAGAGAATATGAATGAAGAAGATATGTAATTTTCCTTTATGGAAAAAGTAGGTACTAATAAATCACTTGGAATTATAGAGTAAAGGTTGATTACATAGAAAAATCAAGAGGGCTGATTTCGGAGTTGCTTGCAGAGTGGTTTCCAGTCTTCCCCAGGAAAAGGCTGAGGATGTCAGGAGTGTCGGGTTAACTGCTGTCCACTCGCACACCTCTCTGTGCAGGAGTGTGGTGACAAACGGTTTCCCGCAGAAATACCTGATACCAAATGTAAAGAGAAGTCAACAAAACAAGTAATTAAATAGGCATTATTCACACTGTCCCTGAATTTGAAAGAAATGCTTATTTAATTAAAGCAAAAGTGAGGACAGTTGATTGCGTAGTGGGCCAACATATTCTATATCAAATTATTTTTAAATATCATGCCTTTGGCCCTGGCCGGTTGGCTCAGCGGTGGAGCGTCGGCCTGGCGTGCGGGGGGACCCGGGTTCGATTCCTGGCCAGGGCACATAGGAGAAGCGCCCATTTGCTTCTCCACCTCCCCTCCTTCCTCTCTGTCTCTCTCTTCCCCTCCCGCAGCCAAGGCTCCATTGGAGCAAGGATGGCCCGGGCACTGGGCATGGCTCCTTGGTCTCTGCCCCAGGCGCTGGAGTAGCTCTGGTCGCGGCAGAGCGACGCCCCGGAGGGGCAGAGCATCGCCCTGGGTGGGCAGAGCATCACCCCTGGTGGGCCTGCCAGGTGGATCCCGGTGGGGCGCATGCGGGAGTCTGTCTGACTGTCTCTCCCCATTTCCAGCTTCAGAAAAATACAAAAAAATAAAAATAAAAAATAATAATCATGCCTTTAAGTATTTTGTAATGACATTTTTCTGTGCACTTAATATTTGAAATCTTACATGTTAGCACTGTGTCTTTAACTTTTATTTATAGTTTTAAACCTTTTTAAAAGTAAAGTAAATGTTTCAATAACTCTTTGAGGGACAAATAAAATACCTACTGCTATTAATATATGTCTAATGATAGTATCTAAGCAAATATACTATGCTGAATATATTTCTATCCAGATGCAATAGTATATATTTGTTTTGCTCTTGTACTCCACTGTGCCTCTCCTCAGCTTTAGCTCTCTGTCTTGGCTGCCCTCTAGTGAAATATGTGGTAATGAAAACAGCAATTTGTTACAGCTGTTCTTCGTGCTGATGAAACCTTCTTTTCTGTACATTTTCACTGTTTGATTGCCATTTTTCTCTTTGTCATCTGCATGGTACTTGGGCCTGCTTACTATAATGAATCTGAGAGATACGAAATACAGTGTGTTTGTAAAGTCATGGCGCACTTTTGAACGGTCACAGGAAAGCAACAAAAGACGATAGAAATGTGAAATCTGCACCAAGTAAAAGGAAAACCCTCCCAGTTTCTGTAGGATGGTGTGGCAGCATGTGCGCATGCGCAGATGATGACTTAACACCATGTATACAGTGGAGCAGCCCACGGCCATGCTAGTCAAGATGTGGACGGTACAGAGGAAAGTTCAGTGTGTTCTGTGGTTCACTAAATTCAAATCCATGACCAAAGTGCAACGTGAATATCAGCACGTTTATAATGAAGCGCCACCACATAGGAATAACATTATTCAGTGGGATAAGCAGTTGAAGGAAACCGGCAGTTTGGTGGAGAAACCCCGTTCTGGTAGCCATCAGTCAGTGACGAGTCTGTAGAGGCTATACGGGGTAGCTACCTAAGGAGCCCTAAAAAATCTGTGCGTGAGTCCACATCAAACTGCACTGAATAGGTATGAAACTGGGAGAGTTTTCCTTTTATTTGGTGCAGATTTCACATTTCTATCATCTTTTGTTGCTTTCCTGTGACCAGTCAAAAGTGCACCATGACTTTACAGACACACTGAGACCCCATTTGGAGAAACTTCTTGTTTTGATTTCCTTTTGCTAAATGCAAAAAAAAAAAAAAAGAAAGAAAGAAAAAAAAAGAAGCTTTCAGAAGCTCACCAGGAAGGAGGAACATTGTTACTCAGAAGTTGAGAGGTTTAGGATTTAGTGTTCCCATACCAAGGGTGCTTCTTGTGTTTATCATTATATTTACTGAATAGTCACTATTTAAAAATAGATAGTGTACTAGTTTAATATTAATAAATGAAGAAAGGTGTTATATAGACTTAGATTTAAATTGTTTTGCTACTCACTATGTAACTTTGAGAAATTGGCTTACCTTCCTGAGCCAATATTTCCTCACCTGTAAACTATAATAATATACATCTTAATATTTGAAGTGAGCATTGCATGAGGTAGTATAAGTTTCCACATTAAATTATTAATAAATGGATATTTCATTATTATTGTTTATACCTTGTTTTACAAATAAAGGTTCTACAAAGATCAACAAGCATTCATTTTTTGAATCATATTTTAAACCTCTGTAAGCTCACTGCAGTTCTTTTTAGTATTTATGTGAATGTGCATATATGTTTTATGTATAGGCTGTAGCATTCTTTCCTCTGGAAAGAAAAATGGTTGGTAACCTTAGGTTCTCTGTTCCCTTTATACTTATAAAACTAATTCATTTAAGAAAATATTTCACTTAAAGTTTATTCTTGAAAATCTAAAGAAATGTTAAAGAATGATATTAGCCTATTGTTTATTATCTATGTGTACAAATACATAATAGTCATCAGAGATGGAGATGTATGGATATATATTAATATATTATATATATATAGAGAGAGAGAGAGAGAGAGAGAGAGACAGAGAGAGAGATTGAGAGAGAGGCTGAGAGACAGAGACACTATTTGAAGAATCTTTTTGTGTTTGCTAAGAAAACATTCTTGAAGACCATATCCTTCAGGCTTCCATTACAGGAAGAAGGTTCTAGCTCAAAGCAAAAATTTCCCTTATCCTTTTCATCAGACAGGGAGAATAATGCTCTGATCATGATTTCCTTTTCTCTCAGTCTGTCAGGAAGCTCATGGCCAAATTCAGTGCTTAATCACAGAATTGCAGGCTCTGTAACAGTTGTCCTTACCAGGAGAAACTGAGATATTTATTTTACATTAGTTGACTTCTTTTATACATGTTTGGTAGTTTTCTGTGAGAATGGAATCATTCTCTTAGAATAATGATGCTTGCTGGTAGCTTTAAAATCTCCATCTGATCTTTACAAATACCATATTTTTTATATCCCGACGTACAATCCAGTAATCAGTCAATGACTGGTCAATTAAACATCAATGTTTGGTTATACCAAGATCAGTGAACGCTGTGGTTAAAAGTTTTAAGGCATTGGAATTTGTAAAACTAATGTTTGTAACAAGTAAATTTATATTACACACAAAGCAATCTAATGATCTATTACAACTTTTTACATAATTTGTCAGTTTTATGTACATACAGCTCTAGCTCTGAGAGTCATTTAAAGGAGGACTGGAGAAAATGGTAGAATGAGCAACTTGCAAATAACCAATTGTCTTAAACATATGTAAATTAGAGTTTAAGTCAGTCTTCAGTGACTAAACTCACTCACAGGAAATAAAATCTGAAATGCAAATCTATATTTATTTTATTAATTATATGTAAGTATTCACGTAATTCTCCAGCTTACTTTGTTTTGTTTTTACATGACTATAGTAGTTTGTCTTTAGTTTAGAAATGATTAGGGCCCAGAAATTTTTTTGTAAATCCTTTTCATGAATTTCTGAGGAAGCTATACTCAGAAATTCATGAAAAGCAATGACAAAATAACTGGTGACAACAGGAAGAATGTGGCCTACTTGTCCTTTAAAACACATAGTTTGCTGGTTCTGTCCAAGTGTCAGTGTTTTGAGTACCTTTGACATTAATAATGACCTCTGTTTGGGAATGTTATCACATTTGACCTAATGTGCAAGTTTAGAGAATCACATATTTAACAGTTCGAATGTTAGTGTGTAACTACTTGGATGGTCAGGTCATGGAAATCAACATAAGTGATATGTGAGATGATAGTCACCTTTCTCTCTCTCTCTCTTTTTTTTTTTTTTTTTTTTGTGTGTGTGTTTTTCTGAAGCTGGAAACAGGGAGAGACAGTCAGACAGACTCCCGCATGCGCCCGACCGGGATCCACCGGGCACGCCCACCAGAGGCAACGCTCTGCCCACCAGGGGGCGATGCTCTGCCCCTCCGGGGCGTCACTCTGCTGAGACCAGAGCCATTCTAGTGCCTGGGGCAGAGGCCAAGGAGCCATCCCCAGCGCCCAGGCCATCTTTGCTCCAATGGAGCCTTGGCTGCGGGAGGGGAAGAGAGAGACAGAGAGGAAGGAGGGGGTGGGGGATGGAGAAGCAAATGGGCGCTTCTCCTATGTGCCCTGGCCGGGAATTGCACGCCAGGCCAACGCTCTACCGCTGAGCCAACCGGCCAGGGCCCACCTTTCTCTCTTTTGAGTTTTATCAAATCGTTTAAAAATAATGAACTTCTAAATTGTCAATGCAACTATATTGATGATTCCTTAGTGTATTTCAAAATGAGAATTAAATGAACTATGCCAAATACTTATATGTGTGAAATTGGAAATACCATTTCCACATGTGATGCATTTGACTAAAGAGTTATTGCAACTTTGAAAAACAAATCTTCCTTGGCTTTCCCATGCAATATTTGAAAGACTGGAGCAGTTTGTAATTTGATGGTGCCACTTTTTGAGATCATTGTTCCAGATTTAATTTCAAAGCTAGTATTTAATGATATAGCATCCTCCACCCTCAGAAAAAAATTCCTGCAACAATAATTTTAATCTTAAATACTATATAATATATTTAAATTATATAAAAAGTATCTTACAAGTTAAGATTGCCGTATTTAGCACAAGAAAATATAGGCTTCCAGTTACTTTTGAATTTCAGGTAAATAAACATATCTTTTGTATAAGTTTGAAATATCTTTTTACTAAAATATTTATTATTGGAAGTTAAAATTTAATCAGGTATCTTCTATTTTATCTGGCACAGCTGTAGTATAAAAACAAATATTTTCTAAAGCTCATACATGAAAATTCTTAGCCCAAGCTTTGCTAAACTTTCTAAAACCTGATTTCTGTTTTTGAGCAATCTAAGCAATTTTTAAACAAAATTAGGCCAATTACATAACTTCAATTTTAGTATCATTTACTTGATCGTGACTAGAAAAGATATTGTGCGTAGTAATATTATCAGCTTTGATTAATTGTATTTAGGTTTATCTTATATTCCGTTTCTAATTTGAGCATAGCACTCTGAGTGTAAAATCTGGATGGCCACTTCATTTGGTCTGCTTTCCTTTCACTGGTTTCTCTAGGGTATTTGTAGAGTGGCCGTATTTTTGCTAAATAAGTAAGTAATTCTTGAAAGTGACCAAAATACACAACAAATTGGAGGAGAGAACACAGTCTTCTAATTTTGTGGAGAGCAAATTGTGTTTGTAAAGGTTAATTAGCTGCTAATCTATTCTCTTCATATTTCTCACCTGGAAATTGACTTTGAAATTTCTTGTTTCTTTAAATGTACAATATTTTTCATACTGAGTTTCTCATGCACTAGGAAAGAAGTCATTGTGATCAAAAGATGAAGACGTTGACGTGTTCCTTTGTTCAGGAACACATCTGGAAGCACAGCTGAAAATGGAGACAATTCTATAATTGGGTGGGCTTCTCCACGATATTTTTTCTCTCCACTGAAGTGATGGCAATCCTTTATGATTAAAATAACTTCATTTAGGCAAGTTCTTTAGCAATCAGTTAATATTTTATTTCGATTTCATATTTAAAACTATCTAAATTTTATTATTTATACTTAACCAGAATAAATACCTTTATTTAAAACTAATTTTAGGAAATTTTTATTTGATCATTTAACCTTCTCTTATTTTATTTTATTTGTATGATTATATCACTTAAACAAATATCTGGGGTACTTAAATAATTATATATTAAATTATAACCTCTATTATATTTGTATAAACAGTCTTAAAATAATTTGCATACTAGATAATAAGATTAATATTTATTCTTTAAAAACAACTTTGAATAGATTAATTTGTTTGCTTTCTGACACAGGCCAAAAATTCGACCAAGGAATAGAATTCAGATTTTTTAATTTGTCATTCAATGCATTTGTATTGCATCATGCTGCCTCTGCTTGGTACCACTTTGTATAATATTGTGAAAAACATAAAGGTTTTATTTTAATACTCACAAGAAAAAATTATATTTTTCAAAATACTTTTACATTATCAAAATTAAAATGAATAATTTGTAAAAGTATGCTTGAAGAATGAAGAGTGGTCCACAGGGTTTTCTTTCTCTGTCCTCCTTTATAAAAATTTGAATGAGAGATGAAATATCAGTATACAGCTTAACTAGGCCTATGTTGAGAGTCTTTTGGATTCCTTGAGAACCTTTGGGTTGTAGCTTTCATAAATTAACACTTTAACAATTATGCATGTTTTAATTAGAGACAAGTTATGTCTGAATCAATGAACAGTTTGAATTGAAAAAGCCCTTTAAAAACCAGCTTAATTAAATACAAATCCTAAAACTAGGCTAATGAAGTGCAGGCTACTAGGAATTTTTGTTTGTTTCCAAAGTAATTATATATTATTTAGATGGAATGACATATCTCTTAAAAAGTCAGAATGTATTTCAGTTATTTTCTTCTGCATAGCTTTTCTTTCTTTGTGCTTTTAGCAAAATTATTTTTACAGAGAAGTGAAACAAATTTAAACTGTAGCCTATCCCCTGCAAAAAATGCTCTGATTTCTACTTGATTTAAATACAAATGAATGGCATTTCATTATGTTAATGAAAGGTAGCAGTGTTGATGTAGAGCAGTTAATTTATGCCATAATGGAGAGACTGGCAGATTGGTGGGAATAAAGGGGTTGATTTACCCTAGTATGATTTACCATAGTATGTTTTTATTTCAAGACATCCATCTTCAGAAAGTTATTTTTCAGTGATAAATGAATATACTTTGACTTGACCTTTTGAGACATAAAGAAAAATAATGATGTAGATGTTCTTCTTACACTTTCACATGTTTCTTTGGAAATATGTCAGGGATATTTTAAATAAAAAGAAAAAGAGAAGAGAGAAAGCGTTGCCTTTGCCTTTTAGAACTGAGAGATGCGAACACTCTGTTGGGTGTTCACTTGAGAAGAGAACTAATCAAAGATACCCTGTAAAAAATAGATGAACACAGCTATTAGGTCTTTTGCAATCTAAAGCAAAAACAGTTACTCAGGGAAAACATGAAACTATATAGGTGGTAAGATTCTAGAAACAATATTTGTTAACTAAGTCATCATTTTACAGATGAGGAACCAGAACCTAAAAAAAGTCACTCTGTCAACTTGTTAGTTCAAAGTCTTTTGTCGGTTAGCTATGTGCTCAGTAGATATTTCTAAAACACTATGTTCCTGTCTCAGATGTTGGGTTCCTGTCCACGTATCCTGAACACACACACACACACAGACACACACACACACACACACACACACATACAATGGGTATAGCTTCCTACTCCAAGCATCTGCAAATCTGTGCTTGAGGGCTTTCTCTGGTGGCTGGAATATGTAAAACTGAACATCCTCAACCAGTGATGACTGGTATGGGTAAATACTTCTTCAGTTTTCTCACTATTTATTTATTTATTTATTTATTTATTTATTTATTTATTTTTGTGTTTTTCTGAAGCTGGAAAGGGGGAGGCAGTCAGACAGACTCCCGCATGTGCCCAACCGGGATCTACCCGGCACACCCACCAGGGGGTGATACTCTGCCTATCCAGGGCGTCGCTCTGTTGTGACCAGAGCCACTCTAGTGCCTGAGACAGAGACCATGGAGCCATCCTCAGTGCTCGGGCCAACTTTGCTCCAGTGGAGCCTTGGCTGCGGGAGGGGAAGAGAGAGACAGAGAGGAAGGAGAGGGGGAGGGGTGGAAAAGCAGATGAGCGCCTCTCCTGTGTGCCCTGGCTATAAATTTACTTATTTATTGGTTTTAGACAGAGAGGAAGGCTGAGAGAGAGAAACATCGATTTGTTGTTCCACTTATTTATGCTTTAGATTTTTAAAATGAATTTATTAGGGTAACATTGGTTAATAAAACAGGTTTCAGTTACGCCATCACATAATACATCATCTGCAGCTGCACCACGTGTTCATCACCCCAGGTCATGTGCCTTGACCAGGTATCGAACCCTCAACCATGCTCTAACCAAATGAGATACCTGCCCCATAGATTTTAAAATGTGAGAACTGCTGACTTGCTCTGTATGAGGGCTTCTTATGTAATTTTCTCCCTTGAAATTACCCAGTTTTGGTGTTGAGATGGATAAGCAAACTTTTGGTTTAAAACAAGGTTGGGCATATTCTAGGCAGGAATTAATGAGGATTGAGGTGTAAGGAAAAGGGGGTGTGGGGAGAGAGAGCTTAGAGTCACAGAACTCCGGAGCACAGTGACAGGTAATGGACAGGACGCGTGGAGCAGCATCGCTTACCTACCATTTGCACTAGACTTTCTTAAAAGTTTACCTCAACTAATTTATCTAATTAAAAATAACAGAAAGTAGCAATTACATTTTTTCACTCTGCTACATGGACTTGTTGAAGAAATGACTTTAAATGAATTAAATAGACTCAGCATACTAACTGATCTAAGAAAATAAAATTATAATAGTTTACTTTGATTCATATATAGGACCCAGATAAAGCCTATAGATAAATTCTATGGATATTTCTGAATTTTTTAAATATATAAAATAATAGTTGATAACAGATAGAGGTCATATATTGTGTGCCCAGGCACTGTGCTAAACATTTCATATCATATGTTTAGCAGACAATATAGTTACCCCAAATTTTTCAGGTTATGAATCATTGCATAGAGCCAAGGGTATAGCCAAGAAAAGAGAATTAATAAATTGGACAGGAAGTTCATCTCTATTTGAATTCTGAATGTGTCATATATATCAGATATTGGCTATAAAAAATCCCAATTTTTAGTTCCAATATTTAAATCTTATCTCTGGCAACATCTTCCTTCCATGTGGAAGCTTTGTATTTATGCTTTGAATTTTTAACATCAACTATTCATCTGAGGCCAACTTTTATTGGAAAGTGGCATGCAAGGGACTGTCACTCACAGTTCACATTTTAAAGATGGAATGGTCTATTTTGCTTTGATTTAATTTTTGACTCCCAGTAGATGCTGGGAAACTAAAGTAATTTATCTCTCAATTTGCTAGGGGATATTTTAAATTTCAGTAAGCAGCAGCATTATATTAGCGTAGACTATTTGGGTAAATTTGTGTGAAGGAGATAATAAATAACTAAAATACTTGGTTAAAATCATAAATGAAACAATTTTTTTCCTGTCATCTGGTGGTGTTTAAATTATGACAGATAGCTCTCTAAAGGTTTAAGTAATGTATGAATCTAGTTTGAGGCTTTTTCTGACTTTTTCCTATCATAAGGCACATATGCACTGAAATCCACCGAAAACCTCTTTTTTTGAATGCAAAATACCTTCCAATGTAATGCTGTTTAATAATTAGCATAGAAAATTTTTTGCCAGAAGAATGATAAACAAAATAACGCAATCCTAGAATATGTGCCTGTGCTAGTTAGTTGATATGCCATAGTTTTAAAGTGCTAAAGATGTTGATATTACTATGCACTTTCTGAGGAGGGATTGAGGGAATTTTAAGCAATAAGATATATCGCGTAGGTAAATGATTAAGAAGCACACACACGCATGTTTTCAAACACACATGCTTGAACTTACCTAAAGGAGGAGAATTTCATAACACTCTGAAATTCTTTTTTTCTTTTTCTTTTCTTTTGTTTTCCAAGTGAGAGGAGGGGAGACAGAGAGACAGACTCCCGCATGTGCACCAACTGGGATCCACCCCACAACCCCAATCTGGGGCTGATGCTCTGCCCATGTGGGACCATGCCAGCAGCTGAGCTTTTTTTTTTTTTTTTTTTTTTTTTTGTATTTTTCTGCAGCTAGAAACGGGGAAAGACAGTCAGACAGACTCCCGCATGCGCCCGACCAGGATCCACCTAGCACGCCCACCAGGGGGCGATGCTCTGCCCCTCCGAGGCGTCGCTCTGCCGTGACCAGAGCCACTCTAGCGCCTGGGGCAGAGGCCAAGGAGCCATCCCCAGCCCCTGGCCCATCTTTGCTCCAATGGAACCTTGGCTGCGGGAGGGGAAGAGAGAGACAGAGAGGAAGGAGGGGGTGGGGGTGGAGAAGCAAATGGGCGCTTCTCCTATGTGCCCTGGCCGGGAATCAAACCCGGGTCCCCCGCATGCCAGGCCGACGCTCTACCGCTGAGCCAACCGGCCAGGGCCAGCTGAGCTATTTTTAATGCCTGAGGCACATTCTTAGCATCCAGGGTTGATGTACTCAAACCAATCGAGCTGTGGCAGCAGGAGTAGGAGAGAGAGAGAGAGAGAGAGAGAGAGAGAGAGGAGGGGAAGGGGGAGAGAAGCAGATGGTTGCTTCTTCTGTGTGCCTTGACCTGGAATCAAACCTGGGACATCCACATGCAGTGCTGACACTCTACCACTGAGCCAACCAGACAAGGCCTTTCTGTAATTCTTTATTTTCACCTATTTTGAAACCTGGAACAGTTTTGATAAATGTGGTCATGTATATAATAAGAGATAGTCTTCAGTTTTAGCAGATTGGAGCAATTAGCTCAGCTACCACAAGTTCTTACCACATATGAACTGGGAAGGAAGAACTTGCTCCTAATGGTCAGAGCGTAGTCTTTATCTTTGTTTCTCCAACACAGCACAGAGAGAAGTTGCTAAGGTTGTTGTAGAATGAGTGTGGTCTTCTCCCTTTGTTGGTTTTAAGACCTCAAAATCTCCAGAGTAAAAGAAGGAATTCAACTCATACTTTTGCATTTTCTTTTTTTTTTTCTAAAAATATAAATGAGAAGGAGAGAGAGAGAGAGACATTGATTGCCCTGACTGGGGATCAAATTGGCAACCTCTGAGTATTGGGACGATGCTCTAAGCAACTGAGCTACCCGGCCAGGGAATGCATTTTCTTTAATTACACCACCTTAGGATATTTAACTTTTATCTTAGGACATATAACAGTTTCATCTTTTAAGGTGTATTAGCACAGAATTGATTTTAACTAAAATTCATTCCTATAAAAACATCAGAACGCCCTGGCCGGTTGGCTCAGTGGTAGAGCGTCGGCCTGGCGTGCAAGGGGTCCTGGGTTCTATTCCCGGCCAGGGCACACAGGAGAAGCGCCCTTCTGCTTCTCCACCCCTCCCCCTCTCCTTCCTCTCTGTCTCTCTTTTCCCCTCCTGCGGCCGAGGCTCCATTGGAGCAAAAGTTGGCCCGGGCGCTAGGGATGGCTCCTTGGCCTCTGCCCCAGGCGCTGGAGTGGCTCTGGTCACAACAGAGCAATGCCCCAGAGGCGCAGAGCATCGCCCCCTGGTGGGCAGAGCGTCGCCCCTGGTGGGCGTGCCAGGTGGATCCCGGTCGGTCGCATGCGGGAGTCTGTCTGACTGTCTCTCCCCGTTTACAGCTTCGGAGAAATACAAAAACAAAACAAAACAAAAAACACCAGAACATGGAAGTTGGGCTGATTCAGTGTGAATTATCCAAAATTCCTAAACATTATCCTTTATTCCAACCTCGTTAAAATTGGTTCTTGATATATTTTGGTGCTTCAGTGATTTGAATCATTTGATTTTAGATTTATTTAATGTAACAAAACTATACTCATCTTTCTTTTTAGTACTAACAAGTAATATAAAATACTTTCATTGAAAATTATTTAGACAAATATAAATGGAAATACATTATGTCTTGTTTCATTGGAAGCAGTTAAATTTTTTAAAGTCCTATTTTGATTTTGATACATTATTTGTACTATTAATTGAAATAACACATTAACATGACATTTATATGTATTCTAATATTAATTTTTTAGTGTTTTTTTCTTTTCAATTTCAATTTATATCTATAATTACTTTGTTTCAGGTGCTAGACAATTACTATATATAGTTTACCAAATGTTACACCTGATATTTCCAGTACTCATCTGGGATGCATAGTTCTTACAATATTTTTTACTGTATTCTCTGTGCTGTACTTTACATCCCTGTGACTATTTTGTAACTTCTTAACCCCTTCGCCATTCACCCAGTCGGTCCCCCACCCTCCTCCCTCTGGCAACCATTAGTCGGTTCTCTGTATCTATGAGTCTCTTTTTATTTTGTTTGTTTAGTTTTTTCTTTAAATTTTATATATAAGTGAAATTATATGGCATTTGTCTTTCTCTGACTGACATTTCACTTAGCACAATACCCTCCTGGTTCATCCATGATAAGATTTCATTCTTTTTTTATGGCCAAGTAGTATTCCACTGTGTAAATGTACCACAGGTTTTATATCCACTCATCTACTGATGGGCACTTGGGCTGCTTCCATATCTTGGCTATTGTAAATAATACTGCAGTGAACATAGGGGTGCATATATTTTTTTGAATTAGTGTTTTGAGTTTCTTCAGATATATATCCAGAAGTGGGATAACTGGGTCATAAGGCAGTTCCATTTTTACTTTTCTGAGCACCCTCCATACTGTTTTTCTTAGTGGCTGCAGTAGTCTGCATTCCTACCAACAGAAACTGCATGCATTCAATGTATATTCTTATATAGCAGACTTGTATGTATTTTTATATAGCAAAGGAGATGGCTATAATGAATGTGATAGAGAAGAGCATTACAATTTCATCAAATTATGATTTTTCTCAGGCTTACATTTAATGCTTTTTTCTGAGTCAAAGAATTCTGATACTATCTAAATAAAAGCCACACTACAACAAATCACTGCAATTTTTCATAAGGAAGTATGATGAACTGAGACTGGAAAATATTTTCATATGTTTATATAAATTCAATGCCCTATGAATGTTTCCATTTTATTTCAGTGTCCTACTGCCATGTAGATAGACTGGGATGGCAGGTTAAGTGCACAAATACAGTTTCCCCAAATCGTTACATAGATTTATCCTTATTAAATTTGGTCAGTTGAACTTTACTGTTAAGTAAAGTAAGGAAATAATGAAATGTGCATGCTATCAATGCAAGTTGTGAGGTTTGGGAAAGTAAATTGCATTTATAAAAAATGTTTCTAAGCCAAAAGCGATGTCATGTTTACTGGAGAAGAAATTTTGTTGTAACGTAGTGGGTGTAATCAGTTGCAATTCTACTGAAATGTGTGTTCTCTTATTAATAAATGACAGTCAGTTAAGCTCTTGTATTTGATTAAGTGCTTTTCTATAAAAAATTACACTTGTGGCCCTGGCCGGTTGGCTCAGTGGTAGAGCGTCGGCCTGGCGTGCAGGAGTCCCGGGTTCAGTTCCCGGCCAGGGCACACAGGAGAGGCGCCCATCTGCTTCTCCACCCCTCCCCCTCTCCTTCCTCTCTGTCTCTCTCTTCCCCTCCCGCAGCCAAGGCTCCACTGGAGCAAAGATGGCCCGAGTGCTGAAGATTGCTCTGTGGCCTCTGCCTCAGGTGCTAGGATGGCTCTGGATGCAACAGAGTGACGCCCCAGATGGGCAGAGCATCGCCCCCTGGTGGGCATGCCAGATGGATCCTGGTCGGGTGCATGCGGGAGTCTGTCTGACTGCCTCCCTGTTTCCAACTTCAGAAAAATACAAACAAAAAAAAAAATTACACTTGTGTTTTTCTTTGCATTTGTGTTTGGTCTTGTAAGAAATTGATATCATATAAAAAAGCGAGTTCTTAAAAGTAGAAATACAAATTACCCAGTTAGAAGAAGTATGAATGTTTGATATGTAGTATTGTAAATATTTTGCAACTAATGTATTTTTGTAGAGTTTATTTAAAAGGAAAAAGACAACTTTTGGAATTGTATGTATTTCAAAGTCTAGAAAGCAAAACTGTTTGCAACACACATTTTCAATAACAGTTTAATAAGCAATATGGAGCTTCTAAAAGAGGTAAAAGTGTTTATATAAAACATAGTACAGTAATAAGGGGAAAACATTTGGAAATTCTTAAACTCAGTGTTTTCTGTATGTTAATTATTATTTTAATTTTGGGCACAGTTTATCTTAATAAATCAAAATACTGTACTTGAGTTAAAACTAGCATTTCTTTTTCTTTTTATTATATTTTATTTTATTTTTTTAATGGGGTGACATCAATAAATCATGATACATATATTCAAAGATAACATGTCCAGGTTATCTTGTCGTTCAATTATGTTGCATACCCATCACCCAAAGTCAGATTGTCCTATGTCACCTACTATCTAGTTTTCTTTGTGCCCCTCCCCCTCCCCCTTTCCCTCTCCCTCTCCCCCCTCCCCCCATAACCACCACACTCTTATCAATGTCTTTTAGTTTCACTTTTATGTCCCACCTATGTATGGAATAATGCAGTTCCTAGTTTTTTCTGATTTACTTATTTCACTTTGTATAATGTTATCAACATCCCACCATTTTGTTGTAAATGATCCAATGTCATCATTTCTTATGGCTGAGTAGTATTCCATAGTGTATATGTGCCACATCTTCTTTATCCAGTCATCTATTGATGGGCTTTTTGGTTGTTTCCATGTCCTGGCCACTGTGAACAATGCTGCAATGAACATGGGGCTGCATGTGTCTTTACGTATCAATGTTTCTGAGTTTTGGGGGTATATACCCAGTAGAGGGATTGCTGGGTCATAAGGTAGTTCTATTTTCAGTTTTTTGAGGAACTACCATACTTTCTTCCATAATGGTTGTACTACTTTACATTCCCACCAACAGTGTATGAGGGTTCCTTTTTCTCCACAGCCTCTCCAACATTTGCTATTACCTGTCTTGTTAATATTAGCTAATCTAACAGGTGTGAGTGAGGTGGTATCTCATTGCAGTTTTGATTTGCATTTCTCTAATAACTAATGAAGCTGAGCATCTTTTCATATATTTGTTGGCCATTTGTATTTCTTCCTGGGAGAAGTGTCTGTTCATGTCCTCTTCCCATTTTTTTATTAGATTGTTTATTTGTTTGTTGTTGAGTTTTATGACTTCTTTGTATCTTTTGGATATTAGGCCCTTATCTGAGCTGTTGTTTGAAAATATCATTTCCCATTTAGTTGGCTTTCTGTTTATTTTGTTATCAGTTTCTCTTGCTGAGCAAGAACTTCTTAGTCTGATGTAGTCCCATTCATTAATTTTTGCCTTCACTTCTCTTGCCATTGGAGTCAAATTCATAAAATGCTCTTTAAAACCCAGGTCCATGAGTTGAGTACCTATGTCTTCTTCTATGTACTTAATTAAAACTAGCATTTCTTTATCATAATTTACCCTCTTCTGGCACTGTAGTTGATATTCTTAATCTCAAGTTTAATTAATAAATTATCTTTAGCTGTCATATGTGACCATGTGTGACACATAAGAAAAAGGTTTACTAATGAATTTAGTCCACTAATTCAAGTACCATGTACCAAGTGTAGTCCTTGACACAAGAATGGTTTTGTATGATTGATCTCTATTCACTATTTTACCTGAAGGGTAGGGGTAGGTATGTTTAACTTATTGTGTGTCTGTCTTGACAGAGTAGTATGTGCACATAAGTATTTAATGAATGTTTAAAATGATATTGCTGAACTGCTTGAAATTAAATACAGTTTTACCTTGTTTTCAGCACCTTGCAATTTGTAAATTTAAGCCAGCAGTTGGCAGAAAGTAAAGTCTGAAATGGAGTTAAACTTATTCACTATTTTAACTTTTGATGGACTCCACATTCCAAATTCAAAATTGTCCTCTAAATATAAATTACAGGGTTGTAGGAGGAATCAATACACTAGTAATTAGATTTGGGTCTCAGGTGAATTCAGAAGATTTTTTTGCTTTGTATTTACAATGAGTTCTGATTTTGCATTTTAACTTTCTTACAAAACTAATTCTAGAAATAATGCTTCAGTAATTGGAGTAATTTTAACATGCATGTTAAAATTCTCTAGCTACTTAATTCTTTTAAAAATCATTAAATGTTAATTTTAAAAGTTTTATTGACTTAATATAAAATAAGTTTAAACTCATGGATTTCATTCAGCGTTATGAATTTTATGTCCTTATATTTATCTATATAGTGTTTGGTTTGTTTGGTCTCTAGAGAGACATATATTTTATAGCTCTTTAGTCTCATGGTATGTTTCTCACATCAAAAAAAGAAAAAAGAGGCTGATTCTGTGGCAAATAAATCTGGGAAACAAAACAAGATCTATTTTCCTCTTGGAGATTTATTCCTTTTGAAAATTTATAATCTCCATTCATAGCACCACGGTTCTGTGAAGTCCTGCTGCTGAGAAGAGATCTATTTAACTTTATGGTTTATTCTGAAGTCATGACCATAGAATACTTTTGCTTGTGTAACACTTATTATTGATTCAAGAACTAGTATATTTTGGGGGAACGTGCTGTAAGAGGCATTCATCTATTTTTTCCCAAGTAATTTTCTTAAAATAATTTTTGTATATTGTGTTTTCTTTTAATAAAATTTTAGAGTGTCCATATTTATAAATAACCAAAAGGCATAGAAAATGCAGTTTTTACATAGTGCTCACATTGTAACTGAAAATCTACAGAACATGAACTGTATTTTTAATCACATCAGGAGATGAAAGAATATAGAATTGATTATTTTTACATTGCATAGATCTAGCCTCACAGATGAAAGAAAAAATAATAAATTTAAAATTCCCTGATAATTGTTTTACTCATTCTTTCCATTTCATTTTCCTCTTAAACACAATTTATGTTCATAATTTTATTTATGACATATTTCAGCAACCTTGATGGTTAGAAGAAATGTCCATATACATTTAGTCCTGAAGAGCCAACACATGCATTCACCACTTTGGTAGAAATTGAGATTATTAGTGTGTTAGATAATTTGATATTTTTTTGCTGTCTATATTCACAGTTACTTTTGATCCCTTATCTGAATCTCATGAAATAATTTCTGCCAATACTGATAGCACAGATATAACATTCTTTAAGAATAGTGTCAACACCAGATATATATTTTTTTGAGAAGTCATGGTTTCAGCAAATTATTAACAAGCTACTTACCTAACATTTTTCTTGAGTTGTCTAGTTTATCATTTTATGGTTGAGGTATGTGTGTGTGTGTGTGTATGTGTGTGTGTATATGTGTTTGAAAATATGTGTGCATGTGTTTTGGTATATATGTGTGTGTGTATATAACTTATTTGCATTATGAATTTTTTATGTTATCTTGAAAAATTGTTCTCAGACTTACACTGAAATCTTTCACCGTGATGCAAAATGTGCTTTTCTAATATCACTGATATAGTGTTTTAATATGTTCTTAGAAAATATTTGCTAAACTTTATGAATCTTTATGGAATATATGGTAAAAAGAATATTATAAAGGGTTTATTAAGATATGAATAAAATGTATTCAGTACTTCATTCTGTATGTTTTTATGTTTTACTCAAATCAATTAAGCATTCTTTTTTATTTTTTTATAGAGTAATGAAGTTGTCTACTACAATGCAAAGGATGATCTCGATGTGAGTATTAAAATTTTACATTAAATTCCAAGTTGAATTTAGTTATACTAGGATGATTGGCTTTACAGAATGAGCTGACCTAGCAAATTTTATATTTCAGAAAATGTTTGATAGCATAGGGAAAGTACCAGTTAGTGCTTATGTGATCCTTAATGACTTACTATTGGCATTTTCCTAAGCAGAAACGCCATAATTCTCTGGATGTGAACTCAACTGCACCCTGTCCAGACCTCATGCCACTGCACCAACTTAAATTCTCTCCACTCCATTAGCATTGTTAACAGAGACTTATCCTATCTATCTCTGTATCCTGACTTCTGTCACCACAATCACTAACTATGTCTACTCTGGCCTACACTACACACTCCAGGAGAATGCAGTTATTTCAACTATAGTGTGAATGACATCCTGGAAGCTGAGCAACAGCTGGCCTGCTTGTTCGATCTTTGAAGACAATTTGGTGCTTAATATACCTTTTTAAATGAATGTCTCTAATGTACATGTTCAAATGACTTTAGAACATGGGTTATTTTAATTTTTTTATTTTATTCATTTTAGAGAGGTGAGGGAGAGACAGAGAGAGAGAGAGAGAGAGAGAGAGAGAGGAGAGACAGAGAGAGAGAAGGGGGGAGGAGCTGGAAGCATCAACTCCCATATGTGCCTTGACCAGGCAAGCCCAAGGTTTCGAACCGGCGACCTCAGTGTTCCAGGTCGACGCTTTATCCAGTGAGCCACCACAGGTCAGGCAGAACATGGATTATTTTAGGTCAAATAAGTTACTTCTAATATTGCCACATTTGGACAGATTAGGAAGATAATTTTATTACTTAATTTTCTTTTTTTTGTGACAGAGAGAGAGAGAAAGACAGAGAGAGGGACAAACAGATGGGAATTGAGAGAGATGAAAAGCATCAATTCATCATTGTGGCATCTTAGTTGTTTGTTGATTGCTTTCTCATATTTGCCTTGAGGGGGGGGGAGGGGGCCTATAGCAGAATGAGTGACCCCTTGCTCAAGCCAGCAACCTTGGGCTCAAGCCAGTGACCTTGGGCTTCAAGCCAGGAACCTTTGGGCTGACACACTCAAGCCAGGGACCCAGCCCTCAAGCTTCAGAGCCTGTGCTCAAGCTGGATGAGCCCATGCTCAAGCTGGCGACCTTGGGGTTTTAAACGTGGGTCTTATCCATCCCAGTTCTATGCTCTATCCACTCTGCCACTGTCTGGTCAGGCTATTACTTAATTGTTGAGGAAACATTTACAAATTATAAAACAAAATTTATACATAAGGTTTTTTTTTATTAATTTTAATTAATTGTGTAACATGGATTCAAGTGTCCCACTCAATATAACACCCTCACCTCCCACCTGTGTGTCCCTATTTACACCACTTTTGCCCCCCTCCTCCTAATTTCCTCCCCCCTTCCCTCTGGGATTTGCTGTCCTGTTATCTGTATATCTGTGTTTATAAATAATTTCACTAATCCCTTCACTTTCTCTAAATTCCCATGTATTTGAGTTTTGTCATCAGAAAAAAATATTCATATACATTTATTTTTATTGAAAGTATTATTTGAGGGCCTCCTATATTTTAGGTATTCTTCTAAGAGCTTGGCATATATCAATGAGAAAAAATTTAAATAAATTTACCATAATTATTGTTTGTTCTCACACTTTTTAATCTGAATCAAAAATATATATTACTAAATATATATATATTACTATAATGATTTATATTAATTTATTTAAATGAAAGTATTAATCTTGTCCTAGTTTTGGTCTTCTCCCATACAAAAAGGTCTCTAATATTACTGTGGGTTATAATTATGTCAATAAAAATGATGCTTTTTTTTTTTAAGGCCAGGAGTTGAGCCTACAGCAAAATAAATAAAAATACTATTAAAAGCAAAATACCTATAAATTTAAAACATCAAAATGATGGTCATTATTTAGAGAAATTATTTTCACTTACTTGTCTGTTAACAACAGTTCTGGAATAAGAGGCAGAGTTTTGTGTAGTGGAAAGAGCATTAGAAAAGGAGTCAGAGACTTTGTTTTCTGCTCCAGTGCTGTCCTACAGTTGTAGTGATTGACAGGGTATTAAACCTATTTAAATTCAAACTGTGTCTCACATCTGAGACATGGTACAGTTGATTAGGTGATCCATAAATTTCATGTCAGTTCTGCATGTTCTTAGAATCTTGCTAAAATAGTCAAGTTTGGTGGAATAAGGCTGTTTTGAGAATTTGTAAAGAAGTATAAGGTTATTACATACTTCATTAAAAGTTTTTATGGGGAAGTTCAAAGTGTTTTAGATATGGTAATACTATTACTCTTGTAAACCCTTAGACATTAAGTAAAAATGAACAATGTTTTATGATTAGCATATTGGTTTGGCTATTTAGTGAAACCTAAAGGAAAAGTGCTGAAAACAAGAAAAAAGTTTGTGTTTCATGAATCATTCTGTGTACAAGGTCTCCATGGTAATTCTCAATTATCTCTCATGTTTTCTGCTCTCTTCAATATAGCTTTCCCATGTTGTGGTCCAAGAGTGATGCTTCAGTATCCACAGTGATTCTTGCATTCTAGATTACAGGAAGGAGGCAAATGGCAATGGAGTCATTCCCTTTGTCTGTAGGAGCCTGTTTTAAAATTTGAGCACATCACTTTTATCGGCACCATTGTCCACAATTTACTAACTTGCCTTGTAGGGTTGCAGGAGGATATGGAATATAATCAGTGGATAGGCATGGACCCAAATATAGAGTCTTATTACTAAGCAGAGAATAGGGGGAATACTAACTTGGAGATAATTAGTTTCTACAAATATCTTCAGATTGCTCTTCTTGACGTATTGAAATAAATGTCCAAACCCTACCCACTATGCATTACTGCTATCATCTAAATATAGCAGGTTCTTCAACATAAAACTGAGTAAAAAACTGTCTTTTATAGCAAAATGAGTATAAAATTATTTGCTGCATTGAGTATTTTTTGGTCTTAACGTATATTTTGACCACTACAGTCCAACTATTTTTTAAGAGAAATATTTACTATCTTACAGTGAAAGAATGTTAAGACATGTCACACTTTGTAATTCTACTTTAGCATTTTCAGTGGTTAACAATTTTTTTGAAGACTGTTGCTTATTTGATGAAATCAGTCTTCAATGAATGATGAAATTTACTTACCCTCACCAAAGTTTTGCAATGTAGGTAGATTTTATTGACTGACATACTCAAAATTTTATAAGTGTCTGCTTGATATTTTATGTATCAAATGCTCACAAATCATGCCATCTCATTGTTTTGATTTGAATTGGCCTACCGTCATGTTCTTGTGGTGACTTTTCTATATACCAGTTTAAATGTATCATTTTCTCAAATTTCACAAAGCCATATCCATTATTAAAAATTGATGATTAGAGATGATATAATGTATTTTTATCATCTCATCCATCAGAGCCTAATATCTAATAAATAAAAGCCCTAATTGGGATACTAGATATTGAAATAACACTACCACTTAATAAGTTTGTACTCATATGTTTGAATGGTGATACAAATATCTGAGATTTAAATTAAGTTTCTATCTTAAGTATTATGCCTCCTTAAGGAAACTAGCAGATTGTATATCTCGAGCCTCGGTTATCATTCATTGCTCTCCCCAAGTTCTGCATCAGCCAGTGCAGGTGTCTTTATCTGTGCCTATTGCTAGTGGGAGAGTAGGCGTTTTACATATTTCCCAACTCTCTAACATCAATTATTCTCTTCCCATCTCCATGACCATCATCCAAGTTTAAACATTATTCTTAAATATTTATTTAACAGCTATTGAAATGGTCTCTTATGCTTCTAAATTTTATATAGATTTAATAATATACATTTTTAGTATATAAATATTTCTAAACATTTTATGCATTTTTCCTCTTTCATTGTCAAGATCTTCAAATCAGTTATCATTGCCTTTATTTGGTATTTAAGACCCTGAAGAAACTTTCCTAGTTTTTTCTAAGCCAGCATGACTTTTGTAATGAAATGGAAGTTTCTTCTTCTTGGAGGCACAGCCAATCTTTATAAGTTATTTCCTTGGGCCCTTCTCTTGAGTATAAGTACTCACAGCAGCTGGCATAGCTTGTGTAACAACTAGTACATTGTAACCATTCACTAAGATTTTTTCCAATAATTCAGTGAATCAAAGTTAAAATAGAAGTTTCACTTTACAGAAATATGAAATGATTGAAGAACAGCAGAGTCATAACTACATACTCCCATTTCTTCTCTCCATACTTAACCTCATTTTTAAAGAGGCTTTTTCACCACCTGATTTCAGCCTAGAACTCTGTGATTCTCTGCAATACGGAAGATTGGAAATGAAATACACACCTTGAAGAAAACACGTGTCCTTAGCAAATGCCTACTGTTAATCAGAAACCATACCTGTATCATTCTTTGCCCTCAATCTACAGATCTGACAGCAGCATGAAAAATTCCTTGAAAGGAATCTGTAGCATTTGACTTTTTCTCAGCCTTGAAATTAGATAATCTTAATTCTGAAGAAAGACTAAATAGTTCTCTTTATTTAAAACTAATAAAATAGAATCTATTCAAGAGAAGAATCCATGAAATATTCAGGAACTGCAGAGTAGAAATACTGTAGTATTGCCCTGGCCGGTTGGCTCAGCGGTAGAGCGTCGGCCTAGCATGCGGAGGACCCGGGTTCGATTCCCGGCCAGGGCACACAGGAGAAGCTCCCATCTGCTTCTCCACCCCTCCGCCGCACTTTCCTCTCTGTCTCTCTCTTCCCCTCCCGCAGCCGAGGCTCCATTGGAGCAAAGATGGCCCGGGCGCTGGGGATGGCTCCTTGGCCTCTGCCCCAGGCGCTAGAGTGGCTCTGGTCGCAATATGGCGACGGCCAGGATGGGCAGAGCATCGCCCCCTGGTGGGCAGAGCGTCGCCCCTGGTGGGCGTACCGGGTGGATCCCGGTCGGGCGCATGCGGGAGTCTGTCTGACTGTCTCTCCCTGTTTCCAGCTTCAGAAAAATGAAAAAAAAAAAAAAAAAAAAAGAAATACTGTAGTATTAAAAATACAGAGGAAACATTTTTCTCAGAAATAGTGTTATTTTAGCCTGACCAGGCAGTGGCACAGTGGATAGAGCATCGGACTGGGACGTGGAGGACTCAGGTTTGAGACCCTGAGGTCACCAGCTTGAGCGCGGGTTCATCTGGTTTGAGCAAAGCTCACCGGCTTGGGCCCAAGGTCGCTGGCTTGAGCAAGGGGTTACTCAGTGTGCTGTTGCCCCCTGGTCAAGGGACATATGAGAAAGCAATCAATGAACAACTAAAGTGCCGCAACAAAGAATTGATACATCTCATCTCTCTTCCTTCCTGTCTGTCTGTCCCTATCTCTGACTCTCTCTGTGTCAAAAAAAAGTGTTATTTCAGATACTTCAGGAAAGATAAAACCAACATTAAATGTGTGCTGAGTGTCTCCAAAAAGAGCCAGTGATGACTGAAACAAAATTATCAAAACCAAAACTGCTAAAACTTAATTCCATTGGAAGAACTAACAAATTTAACAGTGCAAATTACTCATGGATGATGCACAGAGGAAATGGGAAATCCTCCTAGAATCTCAAAAAGATAAAAATAATAAAGGGGAGAAAAGATAACATATATGAAGGAAGAAATACAGAGATGTATACCATTAAGTCGTGTGTTACAAAGATCAAGTGAAGCATATGAATTGGAAATATGTATTCTAAGGTTGAATGGAAGAAAGCACCGAAGTCTTAATCTGTAGCTAATTGTGGATTTGGAAGGCCCACAGAGTTTCTTTCAGGCAAATCTTTTTTAAACATCAACACATACCAAAAACTTACTCAATGATATTCAAAAGGACACTTCTATGAGATAACTAAATATTTAGTTTTACCTAGAATAGTGGTATGCTTTAGCTTATGAGTGGACTTTGAAAACATGTTGCTGAAATTTTCCCAGCAACTGTGAATCTAAATATACAGCAAGGCCAGATTCAACTACAGATCCATTTTGCTATCCTGGTGCAATGTTAAGAACATATACCCCCAAAACTCAGAAACATTGATACGTAAAGACACATGCAGCCCCATGTTCATTGCAGCATTGTTCACAGTGGCCAGGACATGAAAACAACCAAAAAGCCTGTCAATAGATGACTGGATAAAGAAGATGTGGCACATATACACTATGGAATACTACTCAGCCATAAGAAATGATGACATCGGATCATTTACAGCAAAATGGTGGGATCTTGATAACATTATACGAAGTGAAATAAGTAAATCAGAAAAAACCAGGAACTGCATTATTCTATACGTAGGTGGGACATAAAAGTGAAACTAAAAGACATTGATAAGAGTGTGGTGGTTACGGGGGGAGGGGGGAGAGGGAGAGGGAAAGGGGGAGGGGCACAAAGAAAACTAGATAGAAGGTGACAGAGGACAATCTGACTTTGGGTGATGGGTATACAACATAATTGAATGACAAGATAACCTGGACATGTTGTCTTCGAATATATGTATCCTGATTTATTGATGTCGCCCCATTAAAAAAATAAAATTATTAAAAAAAAAAAAGAACAAAGTGACTTTGAATGAATGCATTTGGATTGATACATTCTCCAGCTGGCCACAATTTCACTACTCCCTGTTGTTCTACACTCAGACGGCTTCACACATCTATCTACACAACATAAAATAATAATAATGCATTAAGATAGTACAGGACAGAATCTTTAGAACACCAGTATTTAACCCTTTGAGTAGTACGAACGTTCTTGTACGTCCTCACTCAATGGGTTAACAAAAAACTCACTATTCAAAGGGTTAAGGGAAGGTGACAGCCAGAAGTGGGGAGTGTGAAATATGAGTAGCTTGTGATGAAGACAGAGGATCTTTTATAATAGAAGTAGATCATACAAAGAAAGGAGGCCATGAATTTAGTTACTGATGGATTCAGTACTAAATTTGGAATCTTCTGATTTCTGTTATACTTCCATGTTTATTGTGATGGTCTATCACTCAGTTAAGATTTGAATATAAAGAATGATATATTGATTTTGTTCATTGTAATGATGATACATGGCCTCAGTTAAAGGTCAAACAAGTATTTAAAGGAGATCAATTATCCCGTTGGAGTGTAACCTTTCTGTTGGCTCATCTGAATTAGTCAGTTTGTGTGGGGCTATCCGGCTGTCAACTTTTCAAGGACTTTGATATAAGACAATTTTTTAGAGGCATTTTATTGTATCTCTGCTACCCTACTTAGATCAAGCTATTTACATTCACTTTGTGGGTATAAAAATAAATACTCAGTGACAGCCAGATTTCGCTAGAGCAGTGGCTGAAGTAAGGTGTAGAATTAATGTCCCTTAGGATCGTGTCATATGATAAAAAATTTATGACTGTAGTCTTTTAGACAAGTCTTCTTCTTGAAACTTAAGAATAAAATGTATGTATAACTGGGCTAAATTATTTGGTGAGCCACAGTTCTCAGGGGAGGATGTGAAGCACACATTCTTTCTAGAAATTTAAGGTGATTGTTTCTGTGTCCATTGTGTAGTGAACATTAAAACAGTCTCTCTTCTGATTACCTTACCATGATATCCTTCAATTTTCTCATCTAGTGTTAAGTATTTAAAAACAAATTCAAATACTACCTCTTCACAAAGTTATCTTTGGTTTTCCTAGATAGCAAATGGGATTTCCTGCCTTTGGGTGTTCTAAACAACTTTTTCACATTTCTGGCCTTAATAGTATATGATACCTTACATTGTAGCATTTGATGCAGGGATAATCTCTATTACATATTTAGCAACTTGAGGTAAGAACTTTACTTCATCTCTCTGTTTAAAGTAATCGTTGACAATAATGTTTGTTAAATTGGGTAGGTGTTTGCGTTTCAATACTATATTACTTATGCAGCATCTGTGAAGATTTGTTCACCTTTCAAAACGGTGTCATATTTGCAAAGTAAACTAAAAACCCCTTGCAATGATTGAATTAAAATGCTTGTTTCATTTCAAGTTTGAGTAGAAACAAAAGAGGAATGGCAAAGCTGGCTTTTAGGATGGACTATATTAAGATTATAATGTGAACATTGTTTTCTTTTGTTCAGTACCTGGGGCAGACTGCAGAGGAAGGCAGCTGCGAAGGACACTGTGTCCTCATCTCTCATCTGCCCTTCCTCTCAGGGACCTTCCAATGGTCATGAGGACTGAGGGCAGTGTCAAAACAGACAATGTGGCTTCCCATTTGCCTAAAACTGATTCAGGTTGGGAATAACTAATAGAGTTAGTATATTTATATGAAATTACTATAAGTGATTTAATGTCAGAATTTTTGGTTTTAAGTCTGAACAGATCTGATCAGCTAAGTTATTATGAATCTCGTGAAACACGAAATCAGACTTATTGTATTACTCTGTCAAGCTAAAGATCTGAGTCATCATATAATTAGAGTAAATAATAGTTGTTGAATTTTATTTCCAAAGACATTTCAGCATTAAAGTGGGTATAATATTTCAATGTAAGATTTTTTATTTTTTTTTACTTTTTATTAAGAAAAATATTCTAAGTATACTGTAGCGAAGAGTGAAATTTGTTTCCATACTTGCTTTAGCTACTATTTGCTTTAATATTTTAAAATAAATTATAAATATGACATTGTACATCTAAATATATGAATGTACAACTCTTTTTATTCTAAATAGTAACAAAGCATGCATGTATAATCACTGCATACATTGCTATACAGAAGCAATAGTAGAGATAGTAGAAAATGATAGTTAAGAGTTGTATTCTGCAGTGCCACTGCCTGGATTTGAATCCCAGTTCTGCCCATTTCTAGCTTGATGATATTGACCAAGTCACATCATCTCTCTGTGTTTCATGTGTTTGGTGTGTAAAATAAAGATGATAGTAGTAGCTACTTCATACAGTTATTGTGGAAATTAAATTAGTTAAACCATATAAAGAATTTAGACAATTTTCTGTCTCATAGTAATAAAAATATATATTTTAAAATAATAATTATTAATATTATTACAATAAATTTAAGAATGATTTGAAGTGGTTTTAGCTCATCATAGAACAAGTTTGTGTGTATGTGTTAACAATAATGAAAGGTTAATAGATTGAACTAATTTTCATTTCGTTATGAATATAATTCTAGAATTTGTGTGATAATCTTAAGACAATGCAAAACAACATAAAAACTCAAGTAGAATCTTCAGAAATATTTAGAATGAAATAAACGCAATGCTGAAATTTGTCTTGATGTCAGTGTATGTTTTATATATCTAGATTTGAAAGAAAAATGAAATGTCAAAATAAAATGGAAAAGAAAAGCAACTAATGCAACAATTATTTATGAAATTCCACATTTAAATTTTACTTTGTTTTGAAATTTATTTAGGTTCTGGGCTTAGTGTTTTAGAAACCTCTGTCTCAGTCAGTTTTAGAATGCCTGCAGATTGGTGAAGCATATTCCCGAGCAGGCTTGAGGTTGCACCAGCAAGCAGCACCATTAATTCCCAAAGCCAATAAAATGAATGCAGATCATTACAAACTCTTATTAACCTAATTCCAAGATCTATGTTTCTGACTAAAATCCAAATGAAGTAACTTTAACTTTAAATTTCCATGTCGATAATTCAGTTGATTTATTTGCTACATTTCATTTTATTGATCATGTTAAAAATTTGACCTGCCTGGGACTTTTGGATAGTCTGCTAGTTTCCCTTGCATATTTATGTTGCTATATATTTTCTTTTTTTTCCTTTTATTATTTTTCCAAAGTGAGAAGCGGGGAGAGGCAGACAGACAGAATCCTGCATGCACCTGACCAGGATCCACCCGGCATGCCCACCAGTGGGCAATGCTCTGCCCATCTGGGGTGTTGCTCCACTGCAATAGGAGCCATTCTAGCACCTAAGGCAGAGGCCATAGAGCCATCTTCAGCGCCCAGGCCAACTTTGCTCCAATGGAGCCTTGGCTGCAGGAGGGGAAGAGAGAGACAGAGAGGAAGGAGAGGGGGAGGGGTGGAGAAGCAGATGGACGCTTCTCCTGTGTGCCCTGGCCGGAAATCGAATACAGAACTTCCGCATGACAGGCCAACACTCTACTGCTGAACCAACCAGCCAGGGCTTGTTATTTATTTTCTTAGCAAAGTCTTGTTTATGTTAAAATTAGTTCCAACATAATGTCCTATCTAAATGCCTTTTTAAAAGCCCAATGTTTTAGGATTTTATTTTACTTCATATAAATAAAAAAACTTGATTCAAAAGGGATATGCATCAGTGATGAAACCAATTCTAATTACTAAAGAAAGAATCAAAGTCTAGGTTTCCTTTTTTTTCTTTTACATCTTGTAGTATGTAAAAAATATCAATGTAGTATGACTCTGCTAATGACTGATGTTGAATCCACAAACAGATGAGGGCATAGAGATGGAATATTAATTGCTGCTGTATAATAACAGGTTTAATCAGAGTTGCTTTTTGTGTGTGTGCATCTAAAATAAATGATTTATTTAGTAGGAAGTAATTGCCTTATGTATCATTTAAAGTTCACTAATCTTTTGTAACGTACTATTATTTTAATGATTTTCAGGTAAGACAAGTAAAACGTAGTAAGTTTAATTCACACACAAGCTATTTGATAGCGCAGGGGACTGAATGTAGTTCAGTGAGTGCACCCACGGCAGGGGCAGGGTGTCACTGTGCTGTGTTGTGCTGTGGACACCCATGGCAGGGGCAGGGTGTCGCTGTGCTGTGCTGTGCTGTGCTGTGGGCACCCATGTGGATGGGAGAGGCATCTGAAGTGGAGCTCTTATAAATTAAGCCAAAGGGCCTGACCTGTGGTGGCGCAGTGGATAAAGCATCGACCTGGAAATGCTGAGGTCGCCGGTTCAAAACCCTGGGCTTGCCTGGTCAAGGCACATATGGGAGTTGATGCTTCCTGCTCCTCCCCCCTGTCTCTCTCTCCTCTCTCTCTCTCTCTCTGTCTCTCTCTCTCTCCCTCTCTCTCTCCTCTCTAAAATGAATAAATAAAAATTAAAAATATATATATATATATTTTAAAAAAAATTAAGCCAAAGGTTAAAGGTTTTGGAGATGGTTTTGATTTAAAATATTAATTGCTTATACCTACTCATTATTTTCTTCATATTTAATTGTGACATATTCAGCTTGTATTTTATCCATCCAGCTTCATTGTTGACAGTGATTTGCAGTAGGTAAAGTAAAATCTCTATGATTAAAAAGATCATTAGACTTCAAATCATAAATCTCCACTGATCGGATCTGCTATGCCCAGTGATATTACCTTAGATATCTTAAAATTAATGCGTGCAACCTTCTGTGAAATACATTAGGAGTGATTGGAGAATAAAAACTGTAAAACTAATAAAAAAGATAGATTAAATTGGACTGCACTTCTTCTAGAAATTTTGCCTTATGTTTTTGAGGGCTTTAAAAACTTTTGAGTTTATTTAGGTATTTTTTTAATTCTTTTTGCACTTGGACACATGCTTGTTTTGCAAGGATAGTTTAAACAATTGATTCGTGCCTCTTTTTTGGAGCATGAATAATTCTCTTACAGATTCCACATCCAGTTGTTTCTTTTAAGAAGTAGTATGTGGCATATTTACTTAGAACTCAATGAATATTCATTATTTTGAAAAATTCAGTATATTATGTAGACATTATAAATGTACCCTATATTGTACAAAGGTGGAGCCTGGATTGTTTTGAATGGCATCTTCAATCTTTTTATTACTTGCACATATACATCACTTTGAAGACATGCACCTCCCTAACCAGAGTCACCCCAATAAATTCAATTAAAAATGTACTCGCCCTATAAGGATATTTACTTATAAATTCTATATATACACTTCTGAACTAACATGTTGAAACACCTCAAAAGAGACTTCTAAATTTTTTTATATTGAAATTTTACAATGTATTGATTTTAAGTGGCATGTTACATTAAAAATCTGGAAAAAGTAGAAAGTTTTTTTTGATACTAGTTATTAAATGCCTTTGTTAATTATGATAACTTCATATTACCATTGGAAATATTTCAACAGGCCATAAAAATACATTACATTATTATATTATTGTATATTACAATAGTAAATATAAATGATATTTAAAATAGTATTCTTGATAATTTTAACTTACTTGACCAATTTGCCTAATTAAACTAATTAAATCACTTTTTATTTCGTAGTGAGGTTGAAGAAGAGCAAGTGCTGAGAATAAATAAAATCATCATCTCTGTCATTTTCTTGTGGTTTAGTGCAACTTCCATTGCTAGAATTTCATAATTATTTATTAACTTTCAGGTATTTTTAAAAGCTACTAGCCCATATGAAATAGGTTAAACCAAAAAAGAGAATACGTCAGTTACATCTAAGGTGTTGTGTAGTGCGTGGAAATGACTGTAGAAGTGAGAGGGCGGCTGCCACCTTGTCCATGTGTGGTTCCCACTTCCTCCTCTGCTTCCTGCAGTCTAACAGTGTCTGGGAACAGCTCCCACAGAGGGGGGTGCGAGGGAAGGGCTGTGCTACTGTCCTTCCTCTGGTAAATAGTAGTAAGCTTCCTTCCTTCCTCCCTCCCTCCCTTCCTTCCTTCCTTCCTTCCCTCCCTCCCTCCCTCCCTGCCTCCCTCCTTCCCTCCCTCGTTTCCTTTCTCCCTTCCCTTCCCTTTCCTTCCTCCTTCCTTTTTTTTTTAAAGACATACACTTTAAAATTTTTTATTTATTTTTTATTTATTCATTTTAGAGAGGAGAGGGAGAGACAGAGAGAGAAGGGGGGGAGGAGCTGGAAGCATCAACTCCCATATGTGCCTTGACCAGGCAAGCCCAGGGTTTTGAACCGGCGACCTCAGCATTTCCAGGTCGATGCTTTATCCACTGCGCCACCACAGGTCAGGCCCCTCCTTCCTTCCTTTTTTTACTTCACTTGCTAGAAATAGGTATAAGTTCTATTATCTTCCAACCCTCCAATGAATTCTTTGGGAGACCACCCATACATAGTATATTTATATTTATTCAAGGTTTTATTAAAAAGATTGTTTTGGTTATCACCCAGTGATATAACTGAAAGAATAAAGCCAAGGAAATTGAGAAGAAAGGCCTAAGCGATGTTTTACTTCTTATGCACCTACACAATATCTATTTTTCTGACTGATGTGTGTCCCTTTATGGAAATGAATGCATTGGCCTGAATCAAAACGTAAATTCTCAAGGGCAGGGATTTGGTTATCAAGTGGCTTATAGTAAATGCTTCTTTATGCCAGCATTCCACTGTTTTTTTTTCAAAGAAAATTGTTTTATTATACAAATATAATGCAAAACCAACTTTTATTTCATTGGTGAAAATGCACTATACAAAAGTCTAAAAGTTCTGTAGTATCTGCATGTTCCCTGACCCCCTAATTTTTGTCAGCAGTGTATTTAAAAATGTCTGAGATTCTTTTTTTTTATTGATTTTAATTTATTGTGTTTACATAGGTTCTAGTGTTGCCCTGCATGCCGCCCTCCCCCGTATTCCCCTCAACATCTTTCTGTCCCCCCTCCCTGAAGTGCCCTCCCCCCATCCTTTCAGGTTTATCCCCTCCTATCGTCCCCCTTCCCTCTGTCCTCTTTTCCTCTGGTCCCTTTGATCTCTCCTCTGTCTCTATTCCGTTTCTCAGTTTACATTGTTCATTGGATTCCTCAAATAAGTGAGGTCATATGATATTTTTCTTGTTCTGCTTGGCTTATTTCACTTAACATAATAGTTTCCAGGTCCATCCATGTTGTTCCAAAAGGTAAGATTTCCTTCTTTTTCATGGCCCCATAGTATTCCATCGTATATATGTACCACCGCTTTCTAATCCACTTGTCCACTGATGGACATGTGGGCTGTTTCCAGATCTTTGCTGTTGTGAACAATACTGCCATAAACATGGGGGTGCATTTCTCCTTTTCAAACTGCGCTATGGTGTTGTTGGGATAGATTCCTAAAGGTGGGATAGCTGGGTCAAAAGGCAGTTTGATTTTTAATTTTTTGAGAAATCTCAATACTGTTTTCCACAAGTGGCTGCACCAGTCTGCATTTCCAGCAGCAGTATAGGAGGTTCCTCTTTTCTCCACATCCTCATCAGCACTTATTCTGTGTTGTTTTGTTGATGAGCACCTTTCTGACTGGTGTGAGGTATAACTCATTGTGGTTTTAATTTGCATTTCTCTAATGATTAGTGATGTGGAGCATTTTTTCATATGACTATTGGCCATCTGTATATCCTCTTTAGAGAAGTGCCTATTCATTTCTTTTGCCCATTTTTGATTGGATTGTTTATCTTCCTGGTGTTGAATTTTACAAGTTCTTTATAAATTTTGGTTATTAACCCCTTATAAGACATATTATCGAATATGTTCTCCATTGTATAGTTGTCTTTTTATTCTGTTCTTATTGTCTTTAGCTGTGCAAAAGTAGTTTGATATAGTCCTATTTGTTTATCCTGTCTTTTATTTCACTTGCCCATGGAGATAAATCAGCAAATATATTGCTGCGAGAGATGTCAGAGCACTTACTGCCTATGTTTTATTCTAAGATGCTTATGGTTTCACGGCTTACATTTAAGTCTTTTATCCATTTTGAGTTTATTTTTGTGAATGGTGTAAGTTGGTGGTCTAGTTTCATTTTTTTGCAGGTAGCTGTCCAATTTTCCCAACACCATTTGTTGAAGAGGCTGTTTTTACTCCATTGTATGTATGCTCTTACCTCCTTTGTCAAATATCAGTTGTCCATAAAGGTGTGGATTTATTTCTGGGTTCTCTGTTCTGTCCCATTGATCTATATGCCTGTTCCTATGCCAGTACCAAGCCAGCTTGAGTACAATGGCCTTGTAGTATAACTTGATATTCGGAAGTGTGATACCTCCCACTTTATTCTTCCTTTTCAAGATTGCTGAGGCTATTTCTGTTCTCATTTGTTTCCATATAAATTTTTGGAATATGTATTTTATATCTTTAAAAGGTACCATTGGAATTTTAATTGGCATTGCATTGAATTTATGAATTGCTTTGGGTAATATAGACATTTTAATGATGTTTATTATTCCTAACCATGAGCATGGTATATGCTTCCACTTGTTTGTATCTCCTTGATTTTTTTTATCAATGTTTTATAATTTTCTGAGTACAAATCTTTAATCTCCTTGGTTAAATTTACTCCTAGGTACTTTATTTTTTTGGTTGCAATAGTGAAGGAGATTGTTTCCTTAATTTCTCTTTCTTACAGTTCATTGTTGGTGTATAAAACTGCCTCTGATTTCTGGGTATTAATTTTATATCCTGCCACCTTGCTGAATTCATTTCTCAGGTCCAGTAGTTTTTGACTGAGACTTTAAGGTTTTCTTTATATAATATTATATCATCTGCAAATAATAACAGTTTTATCTCTTTTCCAATTTGGATGCCTTTTATTTCTTCTTCTTGTCCGATTGCTGTGGCTAAGACTTCCAGGACTATTCTGAATAAGAGTGATGAAAGGGGGCACCCCTGCCTTGTTTCTGATCTTAAGGGGATTGCTTTTAATTTTTCCCATTGAGTATGATGTTGGCTGTGTGTTTGTCATAGATGGCCTTTGAACATAGATGAGGTATGTTCCCTGTATTCCCACTTTGCTCAGAGTTTTGTTCATGAATGGGTACTGGATTTTATAACATGCTTTTTCTGCATCCATTGAAATTATCAAGTGGTTTTTCTCCTTCCTTTTGTTTATGTGATGAATTACATTTTTGATTTGCGAATATTGTACCAACCTTGCCTCCCCATAATAAATCCCACATGATCATGGTGTATGATTTTTTTCATATATTGCTGGATCTGGTTGGCTAATATTTTGTTGAGGATTTTAGCATCTATATTCATCAGGGATATTGGCCTATAATTTTCTTTCTTTGAGTTGTCTTTGCCTGGTTTTGGAAACAGAATTTTGTTCACATCATAGAAGGAGTTTGGAAGTCATCCTTCCTCTTGATTTTTTTGAAAAAGCTTGAGAAGGATAGGAGTTAGTTCTTCTTTGAATATTTGGTAGAATTCACTTGTGAAGACATCGGGCCCTTGACTTTTGTTTGCTGGGAGTTTTTTGATAACTGTTTTGATTTAATTTGATTTAGTTGGTTTGTTTAGGTTTCCTGATTCTTCCTGATTGATTTTGAAAATATTATATGTTTCAAGAAATTTGTCCATTTCATCTAGGTTGTCTAACTTTTTGGCATACAGTTCTTCATAGTATTTTATTACAATACTTTGTATTTCTATCGTGTCAGTTGTTATTTCTCCACTCTCATTTCTAATTTTATTAATTTGAGTTTTCTCTCTTTTTTTCTTGGTGAGTCTGGTTAATGGTTCATCAATCCTGTTTACTTTTTCTAAGAACCAGCTTCTTGTTTCATTGATCCTCTGTATTGTTTCTTTAGCCTCTATGTCATTTATTTCTGCTCTGTTCTTTATTATTTTCTTTTTCTACTACTTCTGGGCTTTACTTGCTGTTCTTTTTCTAGTTTTGTAGATGCAGGGTTAAGTTCTTTATTTGAGCTTTTTCTAGCTTCTTAAGGTATGCCTGTAATGCTATGAACTTCCCTCTCAGGATTGCTTTTGCTGTGTCCCATAAATTTTGAGTTGTTGTATGCTCATTATCATTTGTTTCTAGAAATTTTTTTTATTTCTTCTTTGATCTCATTGTTAACCCATTCATTATTTAATAACATGCTATTTATTTTCCAAATGTTTGAGTATTTTTCAGTTTTTCTGTTGTGGTTGATTTCTAGTTTCATGCAATTTTTGTCAGAGAAGATGCTTGATATGGTTTCAATCTTCTTAAATTTGTTGAGACTGCTTTTGTGACCTAACCTGTGGTCTATCCTAGAGAATGTACCATGAGCACTTGAAAAGAATGTATATTCTGCTGCTTTAGGATGAAAGGTTCTGAAGATATCTACTAAATCGAGTTGATCTAGTGTGTGTCCTTTAAGTCTCCTGTTTCTTTGTTAATTTTCTTTCTTGAAGATCTATCTAATGATGTTAGTGGGGCAGTGAAATCCCCTACTATTATAGTATTGCTGTTTATCTCACCCTTTATATTCTATCAAAGTTTGCTTTATACATTTAGGTGCTCCTATATAAGGTGCATAGATGTTATAATGGTTATATCTTCCTAGTGGATTGCTCCCTTTATCTGTCCTTCTTTATTTCTTATTATAGCCTTTGTTTTAAAGTCAATTTTGTCTGATATAAGTGTTGCTACCTCAGCTTTATTCTCATTTTCATTTGCATGAAATACAGTGTGTCTGTAAATCATGGTGCACTTTTGACCGGTCAGAGGAAAGCAAAAAAGACGATAGAAATGTGAAATCTGCACCAAATAAAAGGAAAACCCTCCCAGTTTCTGTAGGATAATACGGCATGCACAGATGATGACGTAACACCGTGTATACAGCGGAGCAGCCCACAGCCATGCTAGTTGAGATGTGGACGGTACAGAGGAAAGTTTAGTGTGTTTTGTGGCTTGCCAAATTCGAATCCGTGACCAAAGTGCAACGTGAATATTGGCACATTTATAACGAAGCGCCACTACATAGGACTAATGTTACTTGGTTTGACAAGCAATTGAAGGAAACCGGCAATTTGGTGGAGAAAGCCCGTTCTGGTAGGCCATCAGTCAGTGACGAGTCTGTAGAGGCTATAGGAGATATCTACCTAAGGAGCCCTAAAAAAATCTGTGCATGTGTGTGCTCAACAATTACACCTAAGCAAGACCACAGTTCATAAGGTGTTAAAGAAATGTCTCTCTTTTATGGGGTACAAACTGCAGCAACAAATGGAGTCCACATCGAACTGCACTGAATAGGTATGAAATTGGTAGAGTTTTCATTTTATTTGGTGCAGATTTCACATTTCTATCATCTTTTGTTGCTTTCCTGTGACCGGTCAAAAGTGCACCATGACTTTATGGACATATTGTATTTTTTTCCATCCTTCACCTTCAGTCTATGTGCATCTTTTGTTTTAAGGTGTGTCTCTTGTAGACAGCATATGTACAGGTCCTATTTTCTTATTCATGTGACTACCCTCTTTTGATTGGATCATTTAATCCATTTACATTTAAGGTTATTATTGATATGTAGTTGTTTATTGCCATTTTATTCTTTAAAGCTGTATTTCTTCTTTTGCTATATTCCTTTCTCCCTTTGTTCTGTTTACAATAGGCTTTTTAACATTTCTTGTAGCATTGGTTTGGTTGTAATCAGTTCCTTTTTTTTTGTCTGAGAAGCTTTTTATTTTCTCTTAGATTTTAAACAATAGCCTTGCTGGATTAAGTAGTCTTGGTTGTAGGTTCTTGTTCTGCATTACTTTTTATATTTCTTGCCATTCCCTTCTGGCCTCAAGTGTTTCTGTTGAGAAGTCAGATGTCATTCTTATGGGGGCTCTTTTGCAGGTGATAGCCTTTTTTACTCTAGCAGCTTTTAATATTTTCTCCTTATCACTTAGCTTTGGTATTTTAATTATGATGTGTCTTGGTGTAGATTTCTTTGGGTTTCTCTTTAGTGGAATTCTCTGTGCTTCTTGAACTTGTGTGTGACTTTTTCCTGCATCAATTTAGGGAAGTTTTCAGCTATGATTTGATTGAACAAAGTCTCTATTCCTTGTTCTTTCTCTTCTTCTTCAGGAACCCCTATCATGCAGACTTTATTTCTGTTCATGTTGTCACAGAGCTCTTTTAGAGTTTCCTTAGACTTTTCAGGCTCTTTTTTTTTTTTTTTACTGTTCTGCTTCCTTGCCTTTATTTATCTTGTCCTTTAACTCTCTGATTCTATCCTCAGCTTCATCCATCCTGCTTTTAATTCCTTCTATTGTGGTCTTCATTTCTGATATTGTATTTTTCATTTTTGACTGATTCTTTTTTATTATTTCAATATCCTTTTTTATACTTGTTAACTCTTTATTTAGTTGTTTGTTATGATTATCTATTGTTATTCTAATATCTTTGAGCATCCTAACAATTATTATTTTAAACTCTGCATCTGGTAATTTGGTTATATCTGACTCATTCAAGTTTTTTCTGGGCATTTCTTTTGATTCAATAGGGTTGCATTTTTCTGCCTTCCCATTCTGTCTGTGTATAAGAAGGGTGTGGCCTCTGTGTTCTCTTGGTGTGGTCTGTCAGCAGGCCCTCCACCCCCTCTGAGGCTGCCTCGGAGCTTTGGGTATGGGCATTGCTGTCACCAGCCAGCTGCCCCACTGCAGTTTTCTCCTCTCCTCCATGTGTTCACATTCCCAGGTCTACAATTCTCGGCTTTTGCCCCAGCACCACAGGTTGGATTGCATACTGCACCTGGGGCCACAAGCGTCGGCACCGTGGGCAGAATGAGCACCTTTGCTCAGCCACAGGTCTCTGCCTATTCCTGGGTTTTCGCCTCGCCTCCATGGGCGGAACTGCACTCATGAGTGGGCCATAAGCCCCAGGCTCTGTTGGTCGGGCAGGGCTGCGTGCCTGTGCTCAGCTGCGGTTCTGTCTGTTCCCCGGATTTTGCCCTGCCCCATGGCTGGAGTTGCGCTCACACGTCTGGCCCCGAGCCCTGGCTCTGCGGCCGGGTGGGGCTGCATGCCTATGCTCAGCCACGGGTCTCTGCAGATCCCAGGCTTTCACCTTTCTCCTGCAGGTGGGATTATTGCAGGTGGGTCCGCAGCCGGCTTGGACCACTTTCGTGTGCCCCTTCTGCCCCAGCCTGTGAGAGTGTGCTCACACTGGACCTCAATCATGGCTGGCCTGGCTTTCACCCCCACTGTCGGGACCGTGCTTCCACGTCCCGTCACCACCTGCTCTCCAGCTAGCCCTCAGCAGTGTGGTTGGGGGTACTGCACCTCAGACCCTATCACTCAATACTGTATTCCTTAAGATTCCCTTCGTGTAAGCTACTCTGCTCTGAGTGCTGCAGGAAGAGCTTGTTTGTCCAGTGTCCTGCTTTACTTTGCTGGTATTGCTGGTTCCAGGGGAAATTTTTACTTCAGATTTGGGGAGTGACTCAGCCCAGGGGTTAGGGTGGCTCTCCCTCAAAGTGTTTCTGCCTGTGCCTCCTAGATTACACTCTTTTCCTGCTACTCCATTCCTCTCCTCTCTTCCCGTCCCCTGTATCTCTGGGTGGGTGGTTGTGAAAGAGGTTTTCTGTGTGGTCCCTTTAAGAAGAATCCTGGGCCTTAGAAATCTGTCTCTTTCTCACAAACAGTATCCTGACTTGTTTCGCAGCTAAATACTCTCCATATGCTTCTTCTAGGCTCTGGGGCTGTGGGCTGGGGCTTTGTTCCTGGGACTCAGGACTCTCCCCTCTCTGCTAAACTCACTTCCCACTACGCAAGTCTCTCTGGGCTGCTGTTCGCTCCCAGGAGCTGGACAGTCCTCTCCGTCTTTCTGCTTTTTGGTCTACCAGTGTCTGTGTGGCTTCTTCAGTGTTCCTTGGTTAAAGAGTCCTCTTAGTTTAGTCCACAGTTGGTTTTTCCAGATAATAGTTCTTAAAATTAAGTTGTAATCCACTTTGGTTCTGGGAGATGGAAGTTGGTACATCCACCTATTCCATCACCATCTTGCCGTGCCCAGCATTCCACTATTTAAATGTTTTTACAGCTAGTTGGCATTAAAGAAAGAGAGAAAGAAAGAAAGAAAGAATGAAGAAGAGAGAGAGAAAGAGAGAGAAGGAAGAAAGAAAGAAAGGAAGAAAGAGAAAGAAGAAAGAAAGAAAAAGAAAGAGAGAGAGAGAGAGAGAGAGAAAGAAAGTTTTGTGGAAAATTTAAGTTGCCTGACCTGTGGTGGCGCAGTGGGATAAAGCGTCGACCTGGAACACTGAGGTCGCCGGTTCGAAACCCTGGGCTTGCCTGGTCAAGGCACATATGGGAGTTGATGCTTCCTGCTCCTCCCCCTTCTCTCCCTCTCTCTCTCTCTCTCTCTCTCTCTCTAAAAATCAATAAATAAAAAAATATAAAAAAAAAAGAAAATTTAAGTTAAAGTTCATAGATTTAAGAATTTGAATTTTTAGATCCAGAAGGAACCTTACAGATCTTGTTTTTCTCTGTTTCTTAAGAAGAAATCTGAGGAGACATAGCAAGGATTCATAGAGTTGAAATGCGATAGAGAACCTAGATTCCTGACTGAGGCACTCTTTACCAAATTGTTTCCAGTGTTTGTCCTAGAAAAAAGTGTAAGTTTGGATTCACCTTTTTTAATTCACTCAACAAATAATATTAGTATGGCAAGTAAATACAGGGAGTGTAACAGGTGTCTCGAGACCAACTCAAGTGATATGCTCGGGATACAGTGAGTGGTGTCAGTGAGGTCTCTTGCCCTTGAGGAGCTTAATTTTAATGTAAGAATAAGCAAAATGGAAGATCTGGGTGAGCAGTATGGCAGGAAATGGTGACAGGGAATCTTACAAGCAGGCTATGGAGAGGTTTTCATTTTGTTGTAAATATGGTGGAATCTTGAAGTCCTGGAGCCTGGAACTAATGTCATACAATTAATGACATTAGTTAGTCTTTGCCTCAGATATCAAGGGAAAATAATTGAACTTTCCACCTTGGAAAGTTTTTCTCTTTAGAACTTTTTTTGCTCTGGTAATATTTTGAAAAGTATATTTGTCTATCATAATATTTATACTGTAAAATTTGCTTTTAATGTTTAGAAATAGAATGATCTCATTTAAATGGCTTTCTTTTATATGACATATATAAAACTATATGGCTTTTTATGGGGTGTGATATATTAAAATTTTAGACCATCCGAAATCATATAGTGCTTTTGAAATTCAAGATACCATTTCACAACCCCTCTCAGCCTCTTCCCAATATTTAGGTTATATATTTACTTTTTTTAAAAAAATAGATATATGTGTATTTTTATAATATTACATTTCTTTCTAATGCTGGTGACTTGAAAATTTCATACTTGTGGAATTTAAATCAGCCCCCAACTCTTCCTGTCAGCTTACTTACTTGTACATTTTTTTATTGTAATGGGCCTCATTCATTCTATGTTCCAGATTCTGGCATAGGTAGGATAGGTGACTCATCCATCCTGCAAACTAAAAATTTATCAGTTTTATTTTGAGAATGTTCTTAGGTTGTATATTCCCACTTTTTCTGAATGTTATTATTGTAATCATTACCAACAACCTCAATACATTTTGAGGAATGTCTATTTTGCTTTTAAATTTAATTTAATGAAAAAGTTATTTCAGTGGTCAGTATCACTATTGGCTTAATTTAGTTGTTTAATGTGTTTCAGATTCATACCTGTCTTTGATTCTGTCATATTTAGACAGTGTATTTATTTTTTGCTTTAATATCCCCTATAGTATTTTTTTTTTTTTTTGTATTTTTCTGAAGCTGGAAACGAGGAAAGACAGTCAGACAGACTCCCATATTCCCAACCGGGATCCACCTGGCATGCCCACCAGGGGGCGATGCTCTGCCCCTCCGGGGCCTCGCTCTGTAGCAACCAGAGCCACTCAACACCTGGGGCAGAGGCCAAGGAGCCATCCCCAGCGCCTGGGCCATCTTTGCTCCAATGGAGCCTCGCTGCGGGAGGGGAAGAGAGAGACAGAGAGGAAGGAGAGGGGGAGGGGTGGAGAAGCAGATGGCCACTTCTCCTGTGTGCCCTGGCCGGGAATCGAACCTGGGACTTCTGCACGCCAGGCCGATGCTCTACCACTGAGCCAACCGGCCAGGGCCCCCTATAGTATATTTAAACTTGCTATTTCTTTGTTATTGCTTAATTTTGGCTGATTACTGTTCACTACTCCCTCCCCCCTTGCAGTGGGCTTATTTCAGACTGTTTTGTATCATAATTAGTGGTAGAAAAATACATAGAGGCTTAACAGTGAATCTAATATTTAAGAGCTAGAATAATTTCTTCAGTTTTCTTTTGATCAATATTATAAATTTACTTTTCATGTTAACTTTAAAACATTCTTTTCTTAATATGTTAAATTCTTTTTTTTTTCTTTTGTATTTTTCTGAAGTTGGAAACAGGGAGGCAGTCAGACAGACTCCCGCATGCACCCGACCGGGATCCACCTGGCATGCTTACCAGGGGGCGATGCTCTACCCATCTGGGGCATTACTCCGTTGCAACCAGGCCATTCCAGCGCCTGAGGCAGAGGCCATGGAGCCATCCTCAGCACCCGGGCCAACACTGCTCCAATGGAGCCTTGGCTGCGGGAGGGGAAGGGAGAGACAGAGAAGAAGGAGAGGGGGAGGGGTGGAGAAGCAGATGGGCACTTCTCCTGTGTGCCCTGGCCGGGAATCCAACCTGGGACTCCCACACGCAAGGCCGACACTATACCACTGAGCCAACCTTTCCTGTGTAGAATTAATGTTCTAGTTTATCCACAAGGTAGATCTAAAGAGTTATTCTATCTTAATTACCTGAAGAACTGGAGAAATTATCTGAATTGATTAAAATATTGCTTTCTTCATCAAACATAATATGATTAGGTAAAACTCTTGTTTTTTGCAAGGATATGTCTGGTACAGGGGGGCAACGAGACCTGGATTCCTGTTGCTTGAGAGAAAGAATTCCATTGAGAGACAAAATATAGCAAATAAAAGAAAAATTGATTGACCTGCAAGAAGAAACAAGAAGGGGACAGGTTCAGGGGGTTTGCCCAGGACAAGCTGCCACTCTCATGGGGTACCTTAGAGCTTAGAGGAGAGAGGGGGGCAAGGGAAAAATGCCTTGGGAGGAAGAAGAAAAAGAGAGGAATGGAAAATAAAGGCTCGGGACTACTCACCAAAGGAGAGCACACTGGGACCTCTGTCCTAAGGGATTTTAAGGGTGGGGATTTGGGGGGAGGTCCCAGCGGAGAATCTTAATAGAATACTCATCAACTTTTTAGGTATGTTTTTTAGGGTTATGTTCTCCACTGATTGGTTGACACCAAGGCATGGGGTCATTAGTTACTTCAGTGGGTCCTGAAGTCAGCCTGGTTTTCCTTTGTCTTTTTTGCTGCGTTTCAGGGTGTGGAGCTGACACGACTGAGGCTTAGATGTCATCTCTAGGGGATAATGTTAAGTGCCATTCTTCAACTTTCTTGTTTGTTCCTCCTCTCAGGGGGCCTAAAACCACATGACTTGTGATATCCTAGGGGAAGAAAGGTCAGGATAGGGTCTGAATTCCATGACCAGAACATGAAATGAGTGTATCTAAACTGCAAGAGCAGCTAAGGGAGGAAAGGTCACCCTGGGGGGTGAGGTCCTTATTTCCCCAGTTTTACCCACTGCTAGGCACCTGGGGCTCTCCACCCTGGTGGCCTTCTGTGCCTGGCCTATAGTCCTTGCTCTGCTCATGTCTGTCTACCTGCCCACCACATGTCTATTAAGTTCATAATTTAAAATCTTTTCTTATGATTCAGTAATGCAAAAGTACTAAATATTTCAGCCCTTAGTATATAATGTATTCAGTGTCATTCAAGTCCTATTTTCCTTCTAATTCTTCATCCACTCAATACTTCTGTGTCATATCATGCTCAAAGAGAAAATAGCAGCTTAAGCCAATTAACACAGGAGACTCAACAGTGTTCTTATTATCATTGTAACTGAATCATTGTGTAATAGTCAACCTGGCCTTATACCCTGACCAGCACAACTATGGCTGGGTGAAGGCTCAGCAGCTTTTTCTCTCTATTCATTATTCGTTAATTTGGCATGACTGCTGCAGCTGCTTTGATGGAGTTCCATTTCTCTTTTTTTTTTTTTTGGCTGGGTCATATGGTAAAATGTATATTTGTGTTTTTTTGTTTTATTTTTTATTATAATTTTATTTTTTTAATGGGGCGACATCAATAAATCAGGATACATATATTCAAAGATCAACAAGTCCAGGTTATCTTGTCTTTCAATTATGTTCCATACCCATCGCCCAAAGTCAGATTGTCCTCTGTCACCTTCTATCTAGTTTTCTTTGTGCCCCTCCCCCTCCCCCTTTCACTCTCCCTCTCCCCCCTCCCCCCATAACCACCACACTCTTATCAATGTCTCTTAGTTTCACTTTTATGTCCCACCTACGTATGGAATAATGCAGTTCCTGTTTTTTTCTGATTTACTTATTTCACTTCGTATAATGTTATCAAGATCCCACCATTTTGTTGTAAATGATCTGATGTCATCATTTCTTATGGCTGAGTAGTATTTCATAGTGTATATGTGCCACATCTTCTTTATCCAGTCATCTATTGATGGGCTTTTTGGTTGTTTCCATGTCCTGGCCACTGTGAACAATGCTGCAATGAACATGGGGCTGCATGTGTCTTTACGTATCAATGTTTCTGAGTTTTGGGGGTATATACCCAGTAGAGGGATTGCTGGGTCGTAAGGTAGTTCTATTTTCACTTTTTGAGGAACTACCATACTTTCTTCCATAATGGTTGTACTACTTTACATTCCCACCAACAGTGTATGAGGGTTCCTTTTTCTCCACAGCCTCTCCAACATTTGCTATTACCTGACTTGTTAATAATAGCTAATCTAACAGGTGTGAGGTGGTATCTCATTGCAGTTTTGATTTGCATTTCTCTAATAACTAAAGAAGATGAGCATCTTTTCATATATCTGTTGGCCATTTGTACTTCCTCCTGGGAGAAGTGTCTGTTCATGTCCTCTTCCCATTTTTTTTTATTGGATTGTTTGTTTGTTTGTTGTTGAGTTTTATGAGTTCTTTGTAAATTTTGGATATTAGGCCCTTATCTGAACTGTTGTTTGAAAATATCATTTCCCATTTAGTTGGCTTTCTGTTTATTTTGTTATGAGTTTCTCTTGCTGAGCAAAAACTTCTTAGTCTGATGTAGTCCCATTCATTAATTTTTGCCTTCACTTCTCTTGCCATTGGTGTCAAAATCATAAAATTCTCTTTAAAACCCAGGTCCATGAGTTGAGTACCTATGTCTTATTCTATGTACTTTATTGTTTCAAGTCTTATGTTTAGATCTTTGATCCATTTTGAGTTAATTTTAGTACATGGGGACAAACTGTAGTCCAGTTTCATTCTTTTGCATATGGCTTTCCAGTTTTCCCAGCACCATTTATTGAAGGGGCTTTCTTTTCTACATTGTGTGTTCTTGGCCCCTTTATCAAAAATTATTTGACTATATATATGTGGTTTTATTTCTGGACTTTCTGTTCTGTTCCATTGGTCTGAGTGTCTATTTTTCTGCCAATACCATGCTGTTTTGATTGTCATGGCCCTTCAAACTATAATATAGTTTGAAGTTAGGTATTGTAATGCCCTCAGCTTCATTCTTTTTCTTTAGGATTGCTTTGGCTATTCGGGGTTTTTTATAGTTCCATATAAATCTGATGATTTTTTGCTCTATTTCTTTAAAAAATATTATTGGAATTTTGATGGGAATTGCATTAAATTTGTATATTGCTTTGGGTAATATAGCCATCTTGATTATATTTATTCTTCCTAACCAAGAACAAGGAATATTCTTCCATCTCATTATATCTTTCTCGATTTCTCTTAACAATGGTTTATAGTTTTCATTAGATAAGTCCTTTACATTCTTTGTTATGTTTATTCCTAAGTACTTTATTTTTTTTGTTGCAATTATGAAGGGAATTATTCTTTTGAGTTCGTTCTCAGTTGTTTCATTGTTGGCATATAGAAAGGCTATTGACTTCTGTATGTTAATTTTTTATCCTGCGACCTTACTGTATTGGCTTATTGTTTCTAGTAGTTTTTTTGTGGATTCTTTGGGATTTTCGATGTATAGGATCATATCATCTGCAAAAAGTGATACCTTTACTTCTTCTTTTCCGATATGGATGCCTTTTATTTCTTTGTCTTGTCTGATTGCTCTGTCTAGAACCTCTAGTACCACATTAAATAAGAGTGGAGAGCCTGGCCTGTGGTGGCGCAGTGGGTAAAGCGTCGACCTGGAACCCTGAGGTCGCCGGTTCGAAACCCCGGGCTTACCTGGTCAAGGCACATATGGGAGTTGATGTTTCCTGCTCCTCCTCTGTTCTCTCTATCTCTTTCCTCTCTCTCCTCTCTCTCTAATAATAAAAATGAATAAATAAAATTAAATAAAAATCTCTTTAAAAAAAAAAGAGTGGAGAGAGTGGACAACCCTGTCTTGTTCCTGATTTAAGGGGGAAAGCCTTCAGTTTTGTGCCATTTAATATGATGTTACCTGACGGTTTATCATATATGGCCTTTATCATGTTGAGATATTTTCCTTCTATACCCATTTTGTTGAGAGTCTTAAACATAAAATTGTGTTGTATTTTATCGAAAGCCTTTTCTGCGTCTATTGATAAGATCATGTGGTTTTTGTTGTTTGTTTTGTTGATATGGTGTATTACGTTAACCGTTTTACGTATGTTGAACCATCCTTGATATTCTGGGATGAATCCCACTTGATCATGATGTATTATCTTTTTAATATGTTGTTGTATTCGACTTGCTACTATTTTCTTTAGCATTTTAGCATTATATTCATTAGAGATATTGGTCTGTAGTTTTCTTTTTTTGTGCCATCCTTGCCTGGTTTTGGTATGAGGGTTATGTTGGCCTCATAAAATGTGTTTGGAAGTATTGCTTTTTCTTCAATTTTTTGGAAGACTTTGAGTAGAATAGGAACCGAGTCTTCTTTGAATGTTTGATAGAATTCGCTGGTATAGCCGTCAGGGCCGGGACTTTTATTTTTGGGGAGGTTTTTAATGGTTTTTTTAATTTCTTCTCTACTAATAGGTCTGTTTAGGCTTTCTGCTTCTTCTTGACTCAGTCTAGGAAGGTTGTATTGTTCTAGGAATTCATCCATTTCTTCTAGGTGGTTGAATTTAGTGGCATAAAGTTTTTCATAGTATTCTACAATAATTCTTTGTATATCTACGATGTCCGTGTTGATTTTTCCTCTTTCATTTTGGATTTTGTTTATATGAGTTCTTTCTCTTTTTTCCTTGGTAAGTCTTGCCAAGGGTTTGTCAATTTTGTTGATCTTTTCAAAGAACCAGCTCCTTGTTCTATTAATTTTTTCTATAGTTTTTCTGTTCTCTATTTCATTTATTTCTGCTCTGATTTTTATTATCTCCTTTCTTCGGCTGGTTTTGGGTTGTCTTTGTTCTTCTTTTTCTAGTTCCTTATGGTGTGAAGTTAAGTGGTTCATTTGGGTTCTCTCTTGTTTGTTCATATATGCCTGATGCGATATGAACTTCCCTCTTATCACTGCTTTTGCTGCATCCCATAGATTCTGATATGTCGTATTGTCTTTTTCATTAGTCTGTATATATCTTTTGATCTCTGCACTTATTTCTTCTTTGATCCATTCATTTTTTAAAAGTATGTTGTTTAGTTTCCACATTTTTGTGGGATTTTTTTCCTCCTTTTTGCAGTTGAATTCTAGTTTCAAGGCTTTCTGATCAGAAAATATGCTTGGTACAAATTCGATTTTTCTGAATTTGCTGATGTTGTTTTTGTGGCCCAACATATGGTCAATTCTTGAGAATGATCCATGTACACTGGAGAAAAATGTATACTCAGTCACTTTGGAATGAAATGTCCTGTAGATGTCTATCATATCCAGGTGCTCTAGTGTTTTGTTTAAGGCCACTATATCTTTGTTGATTCTCTGTTTGGATGATCGATCTAGAGCCGTCAGCGGTGTATTGAGGTCTCCAAGTATGATTGTATTTTTGTCAGTTTTTGTTTTAAGGTCAATAAGTAGCTGTCTTATATATTTTGGTGCTCCTTGGTTTGGTGCATATATATTAAGAATTGTTATGTCTTCTTGATTCAGTGTCCCCTTAGCCATTATGAAATGGCTATTTTTGTGTCTCAGTACTTTTCTTGTCTTCTGGTCAGCATTATCAGATATGAGTATTGCTACGCCTGCTTTTTTTTATGTTATTTGCTTGGAGTATTGTTTTCCAGCCTTTCACTTGAATTTCTTTTTATCCTTGTTACTTAGATGAGTTTCCTATAGGCAGCATACAGTTGGATTTTCTTTTTTAATCCATTCTGCTACTTTGTGTCTTTTTATTGGTGAGTTTAATCCGTTTACATTTAGTGTAATTATTGACACTTGTGAGTTCCCTATTGCCATTTTATAGATTGCTTTCTGTTAGTTTTTTGTCTTGTTTGATCCTTCTCTTTCGTTTTGCTATCTTTTGTTTATATTTGATTGTATTCTATACATCTTTCCTCTGTTGCTATCATTTTTATTTCATGTGCTTCTGTGGTGGTTTTTTCAATGGTGGTTACCTTTAAGTAATGAAAAGGGTTCCTACCCTGTTCATTGTAGCGCACTATTTTGTGAGTACTTTTGCACTCCATCATCCTTTGGTACTGTTAATCTCCATCCTCTCCCCCCTTTCTTTTTGTTGTTGTCACAGGTTAAATTTAGTTTTATTGTGTTCTTCTTGGAGCTTTTACTTGTGGCTTTATTTTTTTTTGTTCTTTGTATCTGATTGGCGAACCCCCTTTAGTAATTCCTGGAGTGGGGTTTTCTGATGATAAATTCCCTCATCTTTTCTGTATCTGTGAATGTTTTTATTTCTCCTTCATATTTGAAGGATGGCTTTGATGGGTATAGTATTTGTGGCTGAAAGTTCCTCTCTTTCAGGACTTTAAATATTGGGGTCCACTCTCTTCTAGCTTGTAGAGTTTCTGCTGAGAAATCTGATGATAATCTAATGGGCCTTCCTTTATATGTTGTATTCTTCTTTTCCCTGGCTGCCTTGAGAATTTTTTCTTTGCCATTGGTTTGTGCCAATTTCATTATGATGTGCCTTGGAGTAGGTTTGTTGGGGTTAAGAAAACTCGGAGTTCTGTTTGCTTCATGAATTTGAGGCTTTAGTTCTTTCCACAGGCTTAGGAAGTTTTCATCTATTATTTGTTTGAGTATGTTCTCCATTCCATTTTCTCTCTCTTCTCTCTCTGATATACCTATTATTCTTATGTTATTCTTTCTGATGGAGTCAGATAATTCTTGTAGGGCTATCTCATTTTTTTAAATTTTTGAGTCTCTTTCTTCTTCTCTCTGTTGTGCCTCAAGGTGCTTGTCTTCTATTTCACTAATCCTCTCTTCTATCTGGCCTGTTCTATTAGCTAAGCTTGTTACTTCAGTTTTCAACTCGTGAATTGAGTTTTTCATCTCTGTTTGATTTGTTTTTATAGTTTCAATTTCCTTGGACATATATTCTTTGTGTTCTTTGAGTTGTTTTCTGAGCTCCCTAAATTGCCTTTCTGTGTTTTCTTGTATATCTCTGAGTATTTTTAGGATTTCTATCTTGAATTCTCTGTCATTTAGTTCCAAGGTTTCCAATATATTAAATTTTTTCTCCATAGATTTTTCCTCATCTATCTGTGTTACCTCTCTTTCTTTTGTATCCATGATATTCGATTTTCTTTTCCTTAATGGCATATGAGGGTGGTTTTGTTGATAGTATTAATGAGATTTAATAAAGAATAAAAAATTTAAAAAAATAAAAAATTGAAAAAAGTTGTGTTTTTTAAAAATTAATAATGAAATAAAGAGAAATAATATAAAATAATAATTAAAAAAGGAAATTATTCCCCCCCTCCTTTTTTCCTCTCCTCTCCTCTCCCCTCTTTCTTGAGAAAATCTTGTGGTGAACTGTTAATTATATTGTATTTAATAGAACAAACAATGCCTGTAGTGGATGGCCTGAATTGGGGAAAAGTAATAAAGGGGTAAGAAAAAAAATAATAAAATGAAAAATAAAATAAAAAATAAAAAAGGGTGTATGGACCCACAAAAAGCAAATAATGAAAAAATTTGGATCAAGAATAAAATGATTTGCGTTTAGGTGTTGGTTGACTAGGAGTTATGATGAGAGGAATAAGAGGGAAACAGGTAAATGGGGGGACAAATTAAAAAATTACTATTGTATTTAGTGGAAGAAGAGCTTGATAAAATGGAGAGCCAGGGATGGGAGCACTGCCAGTGAGTTAAAAAGGTGAAGTAAAAACCCCTCAAAATGCCGCAAACATAAGTTTGAGTCCCAGATAAGATAATTTGTTCGTTATTGAGGTTGCAATGAGAGGAGATGTAAAGAAGAAAGGAAGAAACTAATATAGAGGGAGAAAAATAAGAGAGAGATAGAAAAAAATAGAGGGAACCACTAAAAGAAGAAAAAAGAGGAGAGAGAGAGAGAGAGAGTTAAGGGTTTTGGAGTGCAACCCTCATAGAGAGAAAGGAAGAGGAAAGAAAAGATAATGGGAGATGTAACACTTATGGGTAGTGCAGTTCAAGGAGAGGAGAGAGTAAGACCGGTAGAGAGTTAAACGACCAAATTGGAGGAGGAAAAAAAAAAAATCAAGGATGAAGATAAGAGAAACAAACGAACAAATATAATAAAATGGGATAGTTTATAAAGTCTGCAGATTATTCTTGATTTTGAGAGGTTATCTTCTTGCTTTTTCTTTTCTCTCCCTCTTCCTGGTCGGTGACTCTGTACCCCAGGTTCTGCCCCTTTGGCACGCTCAGGTAGAGGTTTGCAGTTGATAAGTCTCTATGGCGATGTCATGTATTGTGCTTCAGTCTCGTTGGCAGTCGAGGGTCATTAGCATTTATAGGGTCTGACAGTGAGAGAGTCCGTGTTCCTGGAGCCTTTCTCCTAGTCTTTCCTTCCTCAATTAGTAGCCTGATAATCCAGCTATGGGGTTGCTGCTGCCTCTGCCTAGATAGTAAGAGGCTCAAAGAGCTGGCAACTCCCCACTCTATTCCCACTCAGCGCAGGCCTCTGGGTAAGGCTCAGTCAGTCAGAGCCGCTAGCATAATCAGGCGGGACTTCTGCCCACTCAAAGACCTCTGGGTCTGCCACTCTGTCCGGTAACACGGGCGGGCACCCACTTCTGGGGCGCTTGGAGGAAACTCTCGTTCACTATCTGTGTGCGCAGACCAGGATGTCAGGCTGGAAGTCTTGCCCTCTGAGTGAAACCCCCCGCCCACACTGAAAAGTTCCAGCGTTGGAATAGCTCTCGCTCCCTTCCCGTGTGTGGCTCCCTCAGGGCGCTGGGGCGGCCTGAGATTCCGCTTTTTGGCCCACACAAAGGCCCCTGACTCTGCCCCTCTGTGGGATAACACGGGCAGGCACTGCCGAGCGGAGGAATCTCTCGCTCACTATCTGCACACGCAGACCAGGATATCAGAGCAGCGGCCTCACCCTCTGAGTGAAACCCCCGCCTATACGGAAAAGTTCCAGCGTTGGAATTAGTTCTCGCTCCCTCCCCGTGTGCGGCTCTCCTCGGGCACTGGGGCGGCCCGGAGGCTTTCGGCCCACACAAAGGCCTCTGACTCTGCCTCTCTGTGGGGTAACACGGGCGCACCCTCCTGGGGCTTTGGAAGGAATCTCTCGCCCACTATCTGCACGCGCCGACCAGGATATCGGGTAAAATGGCCGCTCCTCTTGTCTTTCTTTGTTTGGGTTTGGCGCGAGTGTTAGCTTGTATTGCCCGGGTTGCCACAGGATCAGATTTTCCTCGGCTTGGATCTCCGTGCCACAGCCTGGTTCTGTGTGCCGCGGCCTGGATCTATTCATCCCCTTTGCCCGCCTTAGTTTCTATATTCTCACTTTCCAGTGAAAGCCGCCCGGTTTAGGTTAGTGAGGAAGGCGGAGCATTTCTTACTCCCTATTTCCTTCGGGGTTTGGTTATATATTTAGCCAATTTTTCACTCGATCATACCTTTGGGTGTATTGTGAAACATCTGGAGGCTCCAAGGATAGGTTTTTCTGTTTCTGGTTGAAGATCTTGTTGAGTTTTGGGGGAGATTTATCAGTATCGTTTCCTACCCCACCATTACTCTGACGTCATCCTCTGGAGTTCCATTTCTAATTGATGCAAGTGATTTAGTGAAAAGGAGGCTTTACTTGTTGGAGTCGGAACTGGTAACCAGCCTTAACTAACGGAGCAACACAGAATGCTTAGATTCCAGTGGTCAACTAGGGTTAAAGGGGCAACATTACTTTTTAATGCATAGAGTGACTGCAAGTCCCTCTTTTAAATAATATGTTTGTAATAGTTGTCCAAAAGGAAAAGATGCATTTAGAAGTGGAAATTTTTAAAGGTACACACATACATACTGGAGAATTGTGTACAAAGCAATGAGCCCTAGATATTGAGGAATCTGGTTCATTTCACAAGAACTCATTCATTAAACTTCATTAGTGAGATAGAAATACCAATTGTAAACCTATGGGTCTCAGTGAACCATTTTTATTCATTATCAACTAGTTTTCTCATTGTTTTGTGGGACACAAAACATATTCAAGAGCAAGGGAAGTAAACCTCGCCACAGTGTGATGGTGAACCAAGCGTCTCCATGAGTGTGTTCCATCTGATTTGTGCAACTTGTTAAGCTAGTTTTTATTGCAATTTAGGTAAAATATGTATACTTGTAATTTCTGAACATTTTACTCTTAGTAGAAATAGTTTTACATTAATAACGTGAAAACATAAAACGTTTAAAACAAACCCATTAGTATAAATATCAATTCTGAGAGTTTGTAGTCTGAGATAAATATGTTAAATATTTAAAAGTCTTTTCTGTCTGCCACAGACTTGTCATTATGGCTTTCCAAATTAAATGTACTAATATGTCCTACTTGTGAAACTGAATGACCTACCCATCCAACAGGAGCCAGTCCCACTGTCTGTGAGTGATCTAATCTGTTATTTAATGACTGAAATCATATTGAGACAAATAGTCTAAGACAGATGCTGTTCTTGTTCCATTTACACGTTCTACTAAATGCATTTGAATACATTTGAGAATCAATCTTCCCAGTTTCTTTGTACACATTTATATAAGGTGGTCTGGAGAATTCAAAAGAGATATTTTGGGGGAGAAATATTTAAAAAGATATATAATAACTTAAAGAAGAAAATCTAAATCCCAGGAAATAATTTATTTAAAAAATTTAACACATTCAACAATATATGTTAAGTAGCTTTTCCTCAAATTCCTTATCTCAGTCATTTCCTTTGTGTCTAATATTTGCTATATTTTAATTATACTGTATAATGGCAATATATTAATATAGGTAAAGACATTGATTATAATGGCATCAGAAATGATAATTTAATAAGTTTAAGTAAGTTATTTATATGTAAAAATTCCATTATTTTCATGAAATTATTTCAATGTATGGAGACTATAAAAAGGTAGAGCCATGGAGAACAGTAGTACTGTATTAATTTTCCTTAATATATATATTTGGCAACTGCACATTTAAACTAGTCTTGATACACAATTACTCAAGTTAAGAAGTACATTATTATTTTAAAATTATTTCTAAAATCCCTTTGGTGATTTAAAAGAGAAAGAATCTCTAAATTATATCAAAATGAATCAATGTATATTTACAATTTTTAGGTGTGAGAGAATTCAGAGGAAATATAATCAACTTTTACCTTAGGAAGATAACATATAATGCTTAATAGCACCCCAGAAAAGACTTAAAAGAAAAATTAATATTGTTTCTGATTAAAATATAGTACATGCTCTTTGTGTTGCTAAAAAACCGGAGCACACAAACATAAATACAGTTATATCTCATAACTACGAAACCAATGCGAGTGATGAAAACATTTCCTATGTACTCATCCATGCACATTCCTTTACCTCTTTCCTCTCAAAATAAGCAGGCTCTTTTTTTTCGTTTTTGAGTAACATTTAGTTTTTAAACCTTGAGAATTTTAAACAAACATAGCATATATGTATTCGATATATCCTCTATAATTACTCTTTTATATTATGTTTGTCATTATTATTGTGATCATTTTACTACTGTTGGACATTTGTTTCCAGATTTAGATCTTAAATGACATTTCTAGAAAAGTTAATATCAGTAAATACTCTTGTTCACTCTAGCAACTAGATATTTTTGAGTGGATTAATGAATGGAATATTTGCACATTTTCACCTATTTCTAACCCTAATTATTACATGCAGATCACCATCTGTTATCTAATCCTTCTACTTTTCTAAAACTTGCTAGAAGTAGATGTAAATGGGATTTCTAGGAAATATATGCTTACAAAAATGTTATTAAAATTATAGAAATAAACTTTATTTCTTTATAACCAAAATGGCTTTATAGATTTAGTTTGAAGATTTTTAATTTAAGATAGGAGAGGATATTAGATGCATCAAAGAGATTCTTTCAAAAGACATTCTCCCCTTTGTGAATAGCTCCTCTGTTGGTGGGTGAGGAGGCTCTCAGGTAATTCTGATTGACGAGTGAGAACCACACCTGTGCCCAGAACCTTTCATATAAGAGTGAAAACCCAGGAGCCTAGGGAACAGTGACGAGCCCAAGGTCGAAAGGTAGAAGCAGGTCTCCTGCTGTCTACACTTTCCACTCTGCTCTTTGATGGTATTTTGTAAATACTGTATGTTTTTTGTAATAGAGAGTATACTTAAAAAATTTTTTTTCAGAGTTATATAAGCTTGAGAGTGCTATGTTAAACAATTTTTTTAGTGACGCTTATTTCAGAATCTTTGATATCCAATGTGCTTTGTTATATTCTCTTAATAGAAAACTAATCTGTAGTAGCATTTTCTCAGTTTATTTCAGGATGGAGCTAGTCTTAGGGTATCATGAAGGACTGCTGTCTTTTCAAAAACCCTTTGACAAATATTATTTGCCATATTACCCTGTGCATGCATGACAATACTAAAACTATCAGGTGCATGGAGGTGGGAAATTTTAGGTACCCGTAAAAAAGCTTATTACTAATCAACCCTAATTTTTTATGAGTAGTTCCACTAAAGAAAAACATATGCCTAATTTAAACAATTGACACTTTAAAGCAGTGGACTTCCAGTCTTAGTGTTAATCAGAATCACCTGTAGGGTTTGTTGAATTACAGATTGCTCGATTCACTCCTGGTCATTCTGCTTGACTAGGTCTTGGAGAGGCTTGAGAGCCTGTATTCTAAAAACTTGTCCTGGATGCAGAAGCTGCTTCTCCAAGTACCACACTCGGGGAAGACACTGCTTTAAAGTAAATGTTGAAAATTTTCAGTAATTCAGAATGTTTGCAGCCAAGAAGAGTACTTTTTACATTTCGCAATCAAGGCAGGTGTATTAGGTTAAGCATTTGTGTTTGCTATGTGGTTTCTCTGTAACAGTTCATCTTCACTCTTGTCCTTCACATTACACACACTTAACCCGTTTTAGAAGAGTATAAGTTGTGATTTTACCATGTAAGTCTGTTGTTAAATTTTAGAACTCAATACTACTATTTGTTATTTTGAATGTTCAGTTTGTTGATGGAGGAACAATTCTATCATTGTGGCTTTCATATAAATAGAAAAGTGATCTATTTTCCAATATTTTTATCAATGACAGATTTTATAACTGAAATCATACATATCCAAGTTTATGTGTATATATACACACACAATCAGATCTAACCAAACCACAATTTTCATAATGTAGTTTTCTCCCTTATGTAGAGAAATTTCAAATTTTCTTTCTTTTATGTTTCATTTAAAAATGATTTGGTCATGACCTAATAAATTGACTTTATTATCTAAAAATGGGTCAGACCTTCAGCTTTAGAAGCTATTATAAAGAAATAATAATAATAAAAAAACCTCATTGCTCATATTTCTATCTAAATAATCTTATCAATGTTGCAGTATCCCTACAGGAAAAAAATGTGTGTGTGTGTGTGTGTAAAATTGTTAAAATATCTCTGGATACTAATGTGTTACATGGCCATATAAATATTCAGAGTCCTATGGAAATTTGCACACCATCACTTTTTTTTTTGTCTCAAGTAACAGTTATTTGAGAACATTTTTTTTTATAAATAAATTTTTATTAATGTTAATGGGGTGACATCAATAAATCAGTGTACATATATTCAGAGAAAACATGTCCAGGTTATCTTGTCATTCCATTATGTTGCATACCCATCACCCAAAGTCAGATTGTCCTCTGTCACCTTCTATCTAGTTTTCTTTATGTCCCTCCCCCTTCCCCTCACCCTCCTTCCCTCTCACGCCCCGCCCCCCCATAACCACCACACTCTTGTCCATGTCTCTTAGTTTCGATTTTATGTCCCACCAATGTATGGAATCATGTATTATTGGTTTTTTCTGATTTACTTATTTCACTCCATATAATGTTATCAAGATCCCACCATTTTGTTGTAAATGATCCAATGTCATCATTTCTTATGGCTGAGTAGTATTCCATAGTGCCACATCTTCTTTATCCAGTCATCTATTGACGGGCTTTTTGGTTGTTTCCATGTCTTGGCCACTGTGAACAATGTTGCAATGAACATGGGGCTGCATGTTTCTTTACGTATCAATGTTTCTGAGTTTTTGGGGTATATACCCAGTAGAGGGATTGCTGGGTCATAAGGTAGTTCTATTTTCAGTTTTTTGAGGAACCACCATACTTTCTCCTGTAATGGTTGTACTACTTTCGGTCCCACCAACAGTGAATGAGGGTTCCTTTTTCTCCACAACCTCTCCAACATCTGCTATTACCTGTCTTGTTGATAATAGCTAATCTAACAAGTGTGAGGTGGTATCTCATTGTAGTTTTGATTTGCATTTCTCTAATAACTAAAGAAGATGAACATCTTTTCATATATCTGTTGGCCATTTGTATTTCTTACTGGGAGAAGTGTCTGTTCATGTCCTCTTCCCATTTTTTTACTGGATTGTTTATTTGTTGTTGAATTTTATGAGTTCTTTTGTAAATTTTGGATATTAGGCCACCCTCACTTCTTTATAGACCTCCTGGCTTTATGTTGCACATTGTTTCAGGCTCCTTATGAAATTTTCTGGTTGTCCACTTAAGTCTTCTCCATGTTTATCATTTTTATTACTTTAGTGTGCTGCCAAAATACTCAACTGATGTGATTTTTTTCCATTTTGTTTCAAAGTAATCACCTTGGGAGTATGGAAAACAGTGTCTAAAATGGATGGGTGTGAATTTAATGAAATAAAAAAAGGTTAGGAAAGTGTTAACTATATTTGAACTGGAAATAAAAAGGTTCAACACAATTAGTCAAAAACAATTGTTCTAGAGGTTCATTTTGAATAAATGAGTGAGATTCTTACAGCCTTGCCAAAGGAGGGCAATAGGTAATTCAGTATCAAAAGTATAGAGTTCAAAGAGATAGAAAATGAATCTTCAACCTATAACTTCTGTGGGATTTTCCTGAATCATTATTGACTGGGTCTTGGCTTCTACCTTGGGCGACAAACTATTCAGGTTAGTATATAATTATAATTAGAATTACAGTATACTTTAAAAAAATTTTCATTCACCTAGGAAACATGCAAAAGTCAAGGGAGTAGGACTTTCATTGCTATCTTTTTGCAGTCATGTGTACCATTAGTTGTCCAGCCCAGCATATTCCTCAACTGCAGAATATATATTTGGTAACATAAAAGTGAAATTTCCTCCAACAGCATAGTTTTAATTTAGTTGTATTTAAAAATACATATCCTGTTCTTTCTCCCTCTCTCTTTCTCCCTCCCTTCTTTCCTTCCTTCCTTCCTCCCTCCCTCCTTCCCTCCCTTCCTTCCTTCCTTCCTTCCTTCCTTCCTTCCTTCCTTCCTTCCTTCCTTCCTTCCTTCTTTTCTTTTCTTTTTCTTTGTGACAGAGACACAGAGAGACAGAGAGAGGGACAGAGAGAGAGAGAAAGAGAGAGAGAGAGATGAGAAGCATCAACTCTTCATTGCCAGAACCTTAGTTGTTCATTGATTGCTTTCTCAGATATTCCTTGACCAGAGTGGAGGGGTGGGGTGGGGGGATACAGCAGACTGAGTGACCTCTTGTTCAAGTCAGTGACTACAAGCTCAAGCTGGTGAGCCTTGCTCAAACGAGATGAGCCTGTGCTCAAGATGGTGACCTCAGAGTTTTGAACCTGGTGCCCTCCATGTCCCAGTTCAACGCTCTATCCACTGCACCACCACCTGGTCAGGTCAGATCCTGTTCTTTAAATATACATTTTAACAAGTACTATACATTGGAAAGCTCTGGTTTGGTTAGGATGATCCTGAGGTGTAACTCCACCATTGAGCAAATTAGGAGAATAAATCTGATGTCATTATGGTACTATATTTTAAAATATTTTCTTAGTTCCTTTTTGAAGAATATGCATTTGGCAAATGACATGAATGTGAGAATATCTGTGTTAGCATAAATTGTAATATTCTGTTGTCTCTCTTTTCCTATGTAGCCCGAAAAAAATGATAGTGAGCCGGGCAGCCAGAGGATAAAGCCTGTTTTTACTGAAGATGCTAATTTTGGACGACAAATATCCTATCAGCATGCAGCGGTTCATATTCCCACTGACATCTACGAGGGCTGTAAGTAAATGAATGTGAACATTCAATGTTCAAATACCGTGTTCTTTTCTATCTTACGTGTCTAATTTTTTCTAAAGGAGCTGATATCATACTGTTTTTATTTACATGTCTTGTAAGAGTCTGTGGTCAACGCTGATTGTATAAGGAGAAAACCTGATTTTCATGAGCTGTTTATGGTCAGATGGCCTCAATGGATGATAAATGCAGGAGAGTCTGTATTCATGGGCATGTTCTTCTACTCTGTTATTTAGGAAATAATTCTGCTTTCCAAATTGGCATCAATAACTTAAAAAGTAATGGATATATTCTTTAAAAATCTAAGCTATGTGACACAAGTGCAAACATGCAAATATTCTTGTACAAACTAGCAAATGAAGAGAGATGTGTATTTTAGACTCGAGTTCTTACCACATATTAACATGTTTTTAGGTCACTGTCACTCTCTATCTTTTGCTGCCTTACCTTAGGATATAGGCCAAAGATCCCTCCTTTCCAATACATTGTGGGCTCAAGATAAAAAGAGGTGTTAGGGAAAGGAATAAACAAAAGACCTAAGGAAGTCAAAAACCACTAAATGGAAGATTTGAGGAAGATTGGATTGAGAAGTCTTACCTGAAGAAGGGAGGAGAATAAGTTATTTAGGAAGATATAGAGGAAGAAACATATGTTAGTGATCTTTCTCAGAAACACTATCTATAATGAAGGCAGAGCCTGAGCGTTCTAACTAGGAATTCCCCAAACAAAAGCCCAGTCATCTACGGGGAGCAGCTGCGACCCAGAGAACAGTAGCTCAGTCATAGCTCTGGTCTTCGGAGCTACCCATTCTATGACCAGCTTACTCCCACACTCCCTTATACCCTGCCTTTTTCATAGAAAATAGCAAGGAAAAAGAATGACTTGACATTTTTTAAAGTATTCAGAAAATACTAAGTACTATGGTTATGTTTTTTTTTTTTAAATAATTTTACCTACCTTATTTTGTTTCAAATTTTCATTACTTATTGTTTGTTGGATATGTCAACAAGGTAATAATCTTATTATTCTAAAATTATGTTTTTATTGAATTTGCTTTAGAAGAGAAAACTGGATGGATGGATATAGACATTCTGAGTCAAAACATTTTTTTTACCAGTACTCTGTGGCTAGCATGGCACTCTTTTCCAACTTAGATTACTATATTGAACAAACTTGAATTCAATGTCAGTGTTTTTAATGTGTTAGAAAGCTTTTGTGACTGTGTTTCTGTTTTCATGCCTCTTATTTGCAGCTTTTTTTCCTTATTCCTGTGGTTCTGTACTTTTCAACAAGATATCAAAGTCATTTTTTTCCAAGTAGTTTTAACCTGTGAAAACTTTGTTTATATATATATATATATATATATATATATATATGACTTGTATGTAAAGTTAATTAAAAAAATAAATAACAAAAAGTGGCCCTGGCCAGTTGGTTCAGTGGTATAGTGTCGGCAGGCATATGGAAGTCCTGGGTTTGATTACTGGTCAGGGCACACAGGAGAAGCACCCATCTGCTTCTCCTTCCCACCCCTCCCCCTTCTCTTTCTCTCTCTCTCTCTCTCTCTCTCTCTCTCTCTCTTCCCCTACCACAGCCTCGACTTGATTAATTTGAGTGCATTGCCTGGGGCTCTGAGGATGGCTCCATAGAGCATCTGCTTTGGGTGCTAAAAATACCTCAGTTGTGAGCCTGGTCCCAGATGGGCAGATCATCAGCCCCAGACAGGGGTTACAAGATGGATCCCAGTCCGGGTGCATGCAGGAGTCTGTCTCTCTATCTCCCCTCCTCTCACTTGGAAAAGAAGGAAAACAACAAACAAACACAAAACAAAAACAATGATTGAGCCTGACCAGGTGGTGGTGCAGTGGATAGAGCGTCGGACTGGGATGCCGAGGACCTAGGTTCGAGACCCGAGGTCGCCAGTTTGAACTCATCTGGTTTGAGCAAAGTTCACCAGCTTGGACCCAAGGTCGCTGGCTCGAGCAAGGGGTTACTCGGTCTGCTGAAGGCCCACGGTCAAGGCACATGTGAGAAAGCAATCAATGGACAACTAAGGTGTCACAACGAAAAACTGATGATTGATGCTTCTCATCTCTCTTCATTCCTCTCTGTCCCTATCTATCCCTCTCTGACTCTCTCTCTGTCTCTGTAAAAACAAAACAAAACAAAAAACAAAAAAACAAAACAATGATTGAAACAAATGTAATGTGACCATAATCCTTTCTACTTACCTATTCCCTTATGTTCTTTAATAGAAAACCTTCTGTTGTCTACTACAGGTAGTTTAATAGATTCTCTGAGCCACTTCATAAGTTATTGTTTGAATGTCCCACTCAAAGTAAAGAAAAATGCAAAGGTTGATTGTATGTAATTTTAATTTCCTCCTTGTGGATCTAGCCTCTGCAGGAAGGTGAGGGTTGTTTCTGAGAGCTTTGCCTCCCTTTCCCCTGTCCACAGCCCGTGCTTTGCAGGACATGAGCACCCTTTCCTAGCGTAACGTGAGAGGAGGCCGGCTTGAACTTACTTCCTGGACTGTATAGCTCCAGACATACCATTTCAGTCCTTTCAGGGTAAACGCTCAGCTGCCCACCCCCACTGACCTAAACTCACCCTACTTCCCTCCCTTCAGATGCACAAAATATTTAATGAGGTTCTTCACACTTTCACTTATACAAGCAGCAGTCTTTTTGCCACTCTATAGGTAAATTTTCTTGGAGTTCAGGCCATCCAATAGTGATTATCCAGAAATCCTCTAATTTTCTATTATATTCCGAAGTATATCAGAACTACTTCACACATTTGAAAACTGTTTTTTTTTCTAAAGCTATAATCCATGGTGATAAAAATTTTAATATTGCATACATATTTAACATACAAAATAAAAATCTCTAGCAATAGCACCTCCCAAAGCTAGTCATGGCTAACAGTTTGGGGCATAGTCCTATAAAGTATTTTTTAAATTAAAGACCCTAACTCATAAAATAACCCAAGTGTGATTTTTTATAATGTTCTTCAGATTCTTCCCCTCCCCCATGACCGTCCCCCTGGCTTACAATAGAGAGATACTTTTGTTAATCTATTAAAAGGCTGAAAATTGAGTTGACAAAGATTTCTCTTCAGGAGTAGGTTACCCAGAGAATATAAAAATAGATGTTGTTTAAGAAGCAAAAATAAGTGAAAAAAATATTTTTTTATTTTTTTACATAGATAACTAGAACCCAAACTAATTAAAACCTAATTTACCAGTGTGGTAAATTACCTTGTGCTTACATTTTACAAATGCCAAAGGTTGGTAGACTCTATAATTCCATTGACCTGATTAATAATGATAACCATTTAATGAGTTTACTAGTTGATGGGCTCCATGCTAAGCTTTCTTAATATAATGTTTTCTTTACTGTAATTTTGTTAAATAATTTTGAAAAAGGGGAAACTGAAGTGGAGTCTTTCATGAAAAGCCACATTTATAAGAAATGGGGTCAGATGTTAAATAAATTCTAATTCTAAACTTTATTCTTTTAAACACTCTGAGAAATAATATTCTTGATATTTTACTTTTGAGTTAATTTTATATTATTGACTTGGTTATATTATTTAGGAGCCAGGATTGTCCACAGAAGTTAGTAATATACTTGCATAGGAGAATCTTTATTCTCTTAACCTTTATGCTCTTTTCTTTTTTAGTTGAAATCATGTTCATAACTAATATTTTCATCTATTTTATGCTAAGATGAAATCTGACACATAAAATATATCCAAGCATATATTTTTAAATAACTGATATATAGTATTCACATCTTTTTACAATATTCTACAAGTGTTGTGACTTTGTTATAAATGTTTTTCTTTCCAGTTTCAAAAAAACTATTTGTAAACAACTACAGAAGATAATTTTAATCATTTAGAAAAAAATATATATATTGCTTTACTTTGAAAATAAGAAAATATATAAATAGAAATTTTAAGAGATCATGACACTTTGTTTTAAGGTATAAGTTGTATTTTTTTTAAAGAATTTCTGTCTTTGGATTATTTATTTAGTACCACTCATCTTACTATTGGCTTTTCCTTCTTTGCTGAAATCTCATCAGCAAGATTCTGACCCTGCCTGGCCTGTAGTTCTTTAAAATTCATATCCAGTGTTATGGGCTATGTGAGTAAATGACACAGGAGTAAAGTCAGAAATGTTAACAGGATATTGAAAATTTAATAATCATTGGTATTCTTTATGCATATGATTTAATAATTATTGGTATTCTTTATCGGCATATATCTAATTTACAGGATTATTCTAGCTTTCTTAATTTAAGAAATGTAGAAATGCAGTTTAACCTATGGGTTAACTGAGGGAAACAACTTTTTTTATTTGAAGACAGTTGTGTAGCTACATTTTCATAATCTCATGTTCTAATTTTCCAAATGTGATCATTTTTTGCTCAATGATATATTTAAAGTTTTAGAATAGTTGATACTTTTATGTTAGAGGGAACACAAATCATACTTAATTTTCAGATCTTATTTATCTGTCTAAGAGTATAAAAATAAGCATAGAACTTCATCAATAAGGGTTGATTCTGACAATTTGGTTTTAATCACAGAATCTTATTATTTAATCACTTTAGATTTGAATATAGGGAATGTCTTTATAGACTAGTCTAGTCTCTTATTAATAGATATTTATGTTGACACAAGTATTTATAAAATTATTATAGGTTTAAAATATATATATGCATTAATAAGGGACATTAATAAGAACATCAAATTTGCATAACATTTTTAGGTATTGTATACTGTAGTTCTTAAATTTACCTTGTAATGTAAGCAAAGCAATCATTGTAGTCATTTAAGAAATTAAAAAACATACTTTTATCTCAAAGATACATTAATTTTGATAAAAGAATACAGACTGTTCAGGAGTTGTATTGCCCTCAAAACTCTTATATTCTTATTGATAATATTTGCTTTCTATAAGTTGAATTAGTTATAATCACTAATATAATATAATTTATTTTGATTTTGGCTTTATTTTAAAAATATATAGCAGTTGTATCTCATATGATGTCAGCATAAAAATGATGGAGGAAAAAGCTGCCCAGCCCTTGACAACAATTAGATAGATACCTTTTCATAATCTCCTGTAAATTTTAGCAACTAATCTGTTCCAAAATATGGCCACCATTTAATTAGAGTGCTAATAGTTTATGTATACTGTTTTAAACAACTCATTTTACTTCTTATTACAATAAGTAACAAAGTAGGTACTATCCCTTTTACATATTAAGAAAGTTTGTACTCTAACTGATTGACGTGCTCGATATAAATCATGCTGACTTCACAGCTGATAGTCATAAAAACTGTTGAAAATAACCCCTCCTTAAGATGTTTGATGTTCCTTGGCAGAAGAGTGGATTCAGAAAGTATGTGTCTACTCATAAGTTTATATCACTTGTATATTTTTTTAAACAAATTGCAATCTCAGTATTAATATTTCAATGGAATAATGTTGATATTTGGTACTCCTTCACCAAATACATTTTGTAAGGGTGGGAACTTGTACATGATGTTGGTACAATATTCACTTCCATTGTATCTTATTATCTGAATTGTACTAATTAATTACCCTTGACATAAAGAAAACACACGGGGTAGAAACCTTAAAGACTTAAATTCAAATAAGGAATGTGAGTTCTTTGGAAAACAGGCAACCTGAAAGAAATGCAGGCCAGGGAAAGATTAATATGAGTAAAGTGAATTACATAGGGTGTAACTTAGTTGATTTAAAATCAAAATAGGGCCCTGGCTGGTAGGCTTAGCGGTAGAACATCGGCCCAGCATATGGAAGTCCTGGGTTCGATTCCTGGTCAGGGCACACAGGAGAAGCGCCCACCTGAGCAAAGTTGGCCCAGGCGCTGAGGATGGCTCCTTGGCCTCTGCCTCAGGTGCTAGAATCACTCCAGCCCAAATGGAGCAATGTCCCAGAGGGGTCGAGCATCACCCCATGGTGGGTATGCCAGGTAGTCCCGGTTGAGCACATGTGAGAGTCTGACTGCCTCCTCACTTCTCACTTTGGAAAAATACAAAAAAAAAAAAAAAAAACTAAATAAAATAAATAAATAAAACCGAAGTAGATTTTCAGAATGTTAACAAAAAAGGAAATTAGACATGAACTATAGATTTAACCATTATTTTTCACATGTATTTGTTTTTAAAATAAACATTCTTTCCTTTTAAACTACATTGACTATAATAGTTGTTGATACATGTTAATTCCAGTTATCCTAAGAGCACATAATGTTTTAAATTTTTATTTGGCATATTTTATTAATAAGTATTTTGAATTATTTATAGGTTATTTTAGGAAAAAATATACAAAATCAACCAAATTTTGTTCTGTTCTCATAATACCAAAACAAAATGGATTATATTTATGTTAAAGAAATCACTTTTATAATAAAGTAGCATTACAGGTTTGATGTAAAATGTTATTAACTATCTTTAATTGGAATAAAGTATAAGAAAGTTTATAATAAGGTAACCAAGATCATACCAGTTTTATTGGACATGGTATTATCATTCAAGTATCACAGAAACAACCAATAATCAAGTGAAATTTGATGGCTAGTTTCAGGTATATTTTTTATGTTAAATATATAACATGAATGAAAGAATTAAAATGTTATCTTTATTTTACCTCTAACATTATCTTAATTCAGCAAATATTTATTGACTATGTGCCTTGCACTTTTCCAAATAATGGCAACATAATATTTAACAAGTAGACAAAAATTTCTGCACTCATGGAATTTATATTCTAGTGGATTGGTAGAAGGGCATAAAATAAATAACAATTAAAATAATGGCATGTATTGTATAATAAATACTCTAGACCAGGGGTAGTCAACCTTTTCATACCTACCACCCACTTTTGTATTTCTGTTAGTAGGAAAATTTTCTAACTGCCCACCGGTTCCACAGTAATGATGATTTATAAAGTAGGAAAGTAACTTTACTTTATAAAATTTATAAAGCAGAGTTACAGCAAGTTAAAGCATATAATAATAATTACTTACCAAGTACTTCATACTGGATTTTTGCTAAGTTTGGTAGAATAAATCTTTATAAAACAACTTACTATAGTTAAATCTGTCTTTTTATTTATACTTTGATTGCTCTGCTACCGCCCACCATGAAAGCTGGAACGCCCACTAGTGGGTGGTAGGGACCAGGTTACTGCTACTGCTCTAGATAAAAATAAAATAGGGAAAGGATATATAGGTAGTTCATAGCTTAGGAATTGGGGGGTTGATATTTTAAAATAGGTTAATAGGAGAGGCTTTGTGGATAAAACATTAGCAGCAGTCTGTAGTTGGAAAGCCTGAGAGTCATAAAGGGACCTGGATAAGAAGGTATAGGCCCGGGGAACAGCTAGTTCAAAAATCCTGAGGTGGGAGCATGGTAAGGGCATAAAGTGCAGGAAGACGCATGTGGCCAGAGCAGAGTGAGCAAAGGGGAATGAAGCAGGTGCAGCATCAAAGCCCTTATCATGTAGTTTTGTGGATAATTGCAAAGACTTTAATTTTTACTTTGAGATTTTCTTAGTCCGGGCTGCTGTAACAAAATACCATAAACTGGGAGGCTTAAACAACAGACATTTACAGTTCTGAAGGCGGGGAAGTCAAGGTCAAGGTGTTGACAGACTTAGTTTGTAGTGAGGTCTTTCACCTGTTTTGCAGATGGCCTCCAACTTGCTGAGTGCTCACATGACCTCTTTTTGTGCTCTGATCTCTTTTCATTTTTATGAGAAGACCAATCCCACAGTGGAGGCAAGATGCTAATCCTACTATCAAGGCTCTACCCTCATGACCTCCTCTAATTCTATTGACCTCCTAAATACTTTAGCTCCTAATACTATTATGTTGAGGTTAGGATTTCAACATATGAATTGGGGAAGAACAGAAACATTCAGTTCGTAACAGAAATGGAAAGCTATGATGCTTTTGCAGTAAAAATTATATAATCTGCTTTATCTCCATTTAAAAAAAGTGATACTGGATGCTTTAGCAAGAAGAGAGACGGGTGGTATGCCCTTGGACAGAGATTGGAGCCCAAGGTAGTATTCCTAAGAATATTGTGTAAACCAAGTATATTTCTGAGATCTGCCTCCTAATTTTATATTTACTTTTAATTTTTTATGACATTATGGTATATTAACAAATTATCTCAAAACAGTGTGACATACCAAATTAGTCCTCATAAATAAACCTTATAAATGTACTTTTAATGGAGAAGCTATTGAGATCTTTAAAGAGTAGTGTATTAAGAAAAAGTACAGTTTGTCAAAATAGCAAAAGACCCTCTGTCTATATCTTTCTCCATAATTAAATATTTTTTCTAGTTAAATATATTCCCTGCAAGTTAGTTTCTTTTCTGATAATTTAGTGGTACTTTTAAGAACAGACATAGATTCTAGAGGAAAATATGCAGATAAATTTCTTAATTTTTCCTGTTGACATAAATCCTTATACATTGATGCAAATTGCTGAGCTCCTCTTTTGGGCTTGCCTGGGATATTTCTTGTGATAGATTTCTGCTTTAGGATTCACATCACGATGCCACCAGGTTTTGAATTAAACAAACTGTGAATGTTTATATATGTTCATGCTAGTGTGTTAGCTCTTTTCTGTGCAAAACAAGTAATGAACTAAAGCCATGCTCTATTTTTTTGAAGTAAGAATTTTTTATTTAATTATTATTCTATGTATGAGAATCTTGGTTGAATAGTGTATGATTTTCCGCTAAACTGTGATTTTTTAAATTGCTTTGACTCAACTATATTAAAATTATTTTTCACAATATAAAGGAAATACATGATTTTCTGAAATATAAAATAGTATAAAGGAAAATATATAAAACTACAGTAATATTAATACTATATATGTGTGTATGTTCACTGAATATTCTAGTAATAAATATATAATAAGCTAAATAAATATATTAATACTGGAATGTAATATTAAAGTGAGTTAATGAATAAATATAAAGCATATACCTGGCCTTTTAACTTACTGGGAAGATTTATCATATATTTAAAATTATTTTTTAAAATAACATTTTAATATATGTTCCATAGCTAATTTACATTTTTATATTGCTATCATTTTATCATGGTGCATAAATAAACCTCTATGTCTCTTCATTATTTTCTTTTAATAAAGTATAAGATCATATTAGAAGTTCAATGCTATTGATATATTTTATTTATATTGTACTTACTATTTAGATTTATACTAGCAATGACTTTAACATTATCAACACTGAATATTACCTTTTAAATAATGTTTTGTCAGTGTGTAAAATATTGAAAATAAGTTGGGTTAATTTACTGCAGCTGTGTTCCAGCCGTGATGTCACATGGTCCTGCTCTGCACTGGGCTCTGTAGCTGTCGAAGGAGAACACGGGCGCTAGGAGAAGCAGCAGCAGTGTCTGAGGGTATAACAGGCTTCTTTAGAAGTTACTCAGTGTTACCACATGTCATAATTTCTTAAACAAAAATATACAGGAGTGGTCAAAAGTAGGTTTACAGTCATAATACAAATAATTATACGATAATAGTAATACAAAAATAAATTTTGTGTTGTGTACTCACTCAGTGAACCCACTTTTGCTAACCCCTGGATATTGTAGAGTTTTTATCTTCACTGTTATAGCCTGCATTTAATTATTATATTTAATTTAACTTTGATAAATATGCAAAATTCAAAATAACAAAATATTATGTTAAAGTATATTTGAGCAATAAAATCACTAACGTTTAAAAAATACGCAAACATTTACCAAGGTTAGTAAATGAGAGAGAGAAAAATATTAACAGAAGTTTAACTCCAGATAAAATAGAGATTAAGGCCTGACCCATGGTGGCACAGTGGATAAAGCTCCGACCTAGAATGATGAGATCACCCGTTCAAATCCATGGGCTTGCCTGGTCAAGGCACACATGGGAGTTGATGCTTCCTGCTCCTCTCCCCTTTTCTTTCTCTCCTCTTCTATAAAATGAATAAAGTCTTAAAAAAATAGAGATTAAATCATAAAAGAGATTTCTATATAATTTGATAATAAAGTGTTATAATGTATAAAGAAATGGATGAAATTTTAAAATGTAATCCAAATTGACTTGGTCACTCAATAACCATAAAACAAATTAGAAACTTTCAGATTTCTTACCAAAGCTAATAATACTTCACGATGAGTGATTTCTGTAAAAATTTTGAGATAATACTTTCAAGTTTTAAAAATTTTACTAGAACACAAAAATGTGTCAGGTTTATCAACTCATATAATTTCTTATAAATATATATATATATATATATATACACACAGTTTTAAAGAGGGGGGAAGGTGGAAAGATAACCATTGAGCCATCTCACTTGTGAATTATGGTTAAAAATTGAAAACATTTGCCACATTAGCAGCAACGAAAGAGTAATGCATGATAGCAAAATAAATGACTTCATAATTAAGTATTTTAGATGTCTAATGTTATATTCTATATCAATTGAGGTGGATAAAGCATTCAATAAAGTCTTATCCCCATTTGTAATTAAAATCTTATCAAAATACCACTACCAACATCAAAAACTGCTCTGATGATTAAGACCTGAGAAATCCCCCTTCTTCCTTCTAAACAGTGATCTTTTTTTTTCATAGTACTGTAGTTGTTTTCTGTACTGTTATTTATCACAAATGTTAATATGGATCAAGATACAGTTATACAAAATGGTTTTTAGCAGTAATACAGTCTTTCATGTGTGTGTGTGTGTGTGTGTGTGTGTGTGTGTGTGTGTGTGACAGAGACAAGGAGAGACAGATGGATAGATAAGGACAGACAAGAAGAAAGAGAGATGAGAAGCATCAATTATTTGTTGTGCCATCTTACTTGTTCAGTGACTGCTTTTTCATATGTTCCTTGACCAGGGGCTACAGCAGAGTGAGTGACCACTTGCTCAAGCCAGTGACCTTTGGGCTCAAGCTAGCAACCATGGGGTCATGTCTATGACCCCATGCTCAAGCCGACAACTTCAGGGTTTTGAACCTGCATTGTCTGCATCCCAGTCAGATGCCCTCTCCAGTACGTCATCTCCTGGGCAGGCAGCAGTAATACAATCTTAAGTTTTGTGTTCATTTTTTTTAAACCAGGTAATTTACCAAAAAAAAGTTCCTGCGATTCAGTAGGGTGCACCATTCCACACTAGAGTTGTATGTCTAAGTACTAAAAAAGTGAATGCTTTAAAAAGCTGCCAGTAAGATTTTACCATGTTTATAATATAATAAAGTAACAAAACAGATTCTCTTCTTATTTCACAATGCCATTTCAATTAAAAAGCCTGGAGTCTGTATTATGGAATAAGAAATCCAGTAAGTCCTAAGAAAGGGAACTCTTAAGAAGTACAAGTGATTCTGTAGCAAAATGATCATTGTAAAAAAATAAATAATTAGCTTAAATAATTAACGTTATCTCTCAGGAATAGGGCAATAAAATAGTAAAAAAAATCATAAAAAAGACATCAAGGACAAGCAAAATCAGATTTTAATCTAGGATAATTTGATCATGTTTAATAAGAATGGCCCAAAAGAAAGCAATTTCTCCTCTGAGGTAAAGTTTGCGCTTTCTCTAACGTTTCTGTAACACGTGTGTTTCATAGTGATACAGTATTCACTGTTTGATAGGAATATCTTTGACATGGGTAAACCCACATGTTACAGAGACTGGTTCTTTAATTCACTTAAGATTGTAGAATAGCAGGCTAATTACTAATAACAGTTTTATGGGTTTTATAAATTGCTATTGTCTGAATTTTCCCTATAAAAGTTATGTTGAAATCCTAACCCTGAATGTAATTGTATTTGGAGAATGGGACTGGTGGAAGGTGAAGGTTAAATGAGGTCAGAAGAATGAGATTCTAGTCTGGTGGTGTTCTTAGCAGAGGTCCATACATGTGCACACAAAGAAAGGCCAGGTGAGGAATAGTATGAGAAGGCAGGTGTCTGCAAGCCAGGAAGAGAGCTCTCACCAGGAACTGAATAGGTAGTCAGTCACCTTGATCTTGGCTTTCCCAGCCTGCAGAACTGTGAAAAAATAAATCTGTTGTTTAAGCCACTCAGCTGTGGTGTTTGGTTATGGCAGCCTTAGCTAAAATGCAAATTTATTTCCATAGGAAAAATGCTATAAGCTTAAACTCTGGTTTAAAGGAACAAATATAAAACAAACTATGAAAAAGTTAAATTGGATAGTTTACACTTTGTATTAAAATAAATGGCTTAGAAATATTTGGCTGCCAAATTTGGATTTGCCAGCCCCCTTTTTGCATTTTAATTCAGAATCTTGGTTTTTGTGCTTGCCCATTGAAGTGACTGGGTGGTGATGCTCATCAAACTCCATAAATAAATAGACTTGATTGGAAAGACAATTTGCAATTCTAGGCAGAAATAGCAACAATAATTAGTTTACTGGGTATGCAGACTCTGCAAGTGCAGAGATTGAAATCTATAGTTACTGAAGTCTGGTTTGGTTTTGTCATTTTTAAGAGAAGGCAAAGGAATAATGTAACAGCCTGCCTTGTTGTTCCATCATTCATCACAGGGCCCTGTGTCATGCTGGAGTCATGCTGACAAGTGTTGTTGTTGTTGTTGTCGTCCTTGCTGCTTACCAGTCTGTGGAGACAATATTGTCCTACACACATTACAAATTGATCACAGTTTTGAATCCTCCCCCGCTGGGTGAATTTCTGAAACATCCCACTTCCTTAATTGAAACTTGAGGGATATTTTAACCTATAATAGTATTTAATAGTATTTAGAATTATAAAATGCCTTTGATATCATTGAGAATTAAATTGTATGTATACTGGCTTTTGAGATAGCTAATATTACAAGATCTGCTTAGCTCTTTTAGGTGGATGTCTATTATGGTGGTTGCACCTGTCTTCTCTGTCACTTACCATGTGAACTACTCATTAGAACACAGCACATTTTCTAACTGTTTCTATAGGTAATATAATTATGTCAAAATTCGTAAGATGAGAGTGGTTTGCTGGCCAAATAAATTTGGGAAATGTAGTATTTTATAGCCCCCCTTTTTGGAGAGTCATAGGACATATTACCTTTAACAGCTCAGAGAAAACCTGCTATAAATAAACAATTGAAGTTGTTTACTCAATGCATATTTATTTGGCCATGTAACATTAACATCCAACAAGAATGTATTTTATTTAATTCACATAATTACTTTATCTGAAATATTTTATATTGGCAAGTGGGCACAATACCATTGATAAAATGTATAACTTGTTTTGATTTCTATATAAATCACTTTGTTGGACAAGTGTGATGTGTTTGTTATGAAAATACTATTGAGTATTAGAGTCCTATCCCATTCAACAAACACTTTTAATTTTTCACCAAAATCCTTCTAGATTTTTCTACATCAGAAGATTTGAGATGCGAATTATATGTTTGATCTCAGCTTAGAAGGAAACCTCATGCTCTACTGTATAAGCAATGCCCTGTAGGAGAAGCCAAAATGACCTTAAGAAAAATTTATTTTGTTAGACTTAAACTTTTTCAGTGAAAAATGTGGATAAAAATGACTTAGTGACTCTAAAATAATAAAATGACCTTCCTCACTTTCAGTCATAAAAAGTCTCCCCCCAAAATGGAAGTTTTAATTCATAAATTAATATGTCTGTTTCCATATAATAATAAAAAATATCACGTTTGAGATAGTGTTGCCTCTTCTTCCCTACCCTAGATTATAATGGAAGCCTACATTGGAGAAGGGGCAAGGGGCGGGACATTTACAAGCTGCTATGTGAGTTTTACCTCCACCATGTCACATGTTGGGGAAGGCAGGAAGAGGACAAGCTGGGTGACTTAGGGCAGGGCTGGGTAGATGATAGGTCCTGTGGATAATTATACCTGTACTGATTCTTTCTCTTGGGAAGTGGTCTTATGGGTTATTTCTTGTTGGGCTCTTCTCTTCTGTAGTTTTTTGACCAGTAGACACACATTTCTATATTGTGTGAAAATTTACTGCAATTTGGTTCCATGGCCCTGACTTGCATTTTGTGCTTGCCTCACCAGAACCATCCAGGATACTGTAGAATACTGACATCCTTCATACTTCATGTCTGTCTTAGCAGATAATATCAAGTCAGCCAAGATTTGGGCATAAAACATTGCATGGTTCTTAACATTCTGCTATATGCCTCTTGTGTTATATTTAATTGTAAAGTCTATCTTCCCATGTTGCATATTTGGTCAAATATATAAGAAATAGCTAATAGAAAGTCTGTTATTCTCAGAAGCCTCATGAAGGATGTTCAGTGAGTCAAGAGTACTTAGTAAAGTTTTTAAGAGCCCTATAGCCAAATAGCTGGGTTGGTTAGAGCGCATCCCATAGTGCAGAGGTTGCCAAGTTGACTCTGGTCAGAGCACATACAGGAACAGATCAATGTTTCTCTCTGTCTCTCTTTCCTTTCCTCTCTCTTTAAAAACCAATAAGTAAATTTAAAAAAGGTTTTTAAAGAATTTATATCATGATTAATCTTGGTATTGAGCCCCTCTTTCTCATCTAAAAGGATAATGCCCATTTCTATGGCCCACATCCCAGCACTGTGTTTAGCATGCATATAACTCCCTAAGGAATATACAGATTTTTATGTCACTTACAGGAGCTGACATTTATTTCTCGGTGCTTTTCCTTAAGGAGGAGACCAAATATTGTACAATATGTTAGTTAAATGTTTTAAATTTGTATTCACTTTTATATTTCATTAGGAGTTTGTTATAAATAAAATATCCTCCAATTATTTTAGACTATTACTGAAGAAGAAATTCAGGGATTTGTTAAAGATCCAGTTATTGCTACATTTCTTATTGTGTAGTGGGGAATGCAAATTAAAATGTGCTGTTTCTTTGTTTCTAAAAAGAAGATAAAATGAGAACAGAGAGAGAAGATATGAAAAAGAAGGGGAGCCCAATCAATGCCTCTATAACTTGATAGCTGGAAATCAGAAGTGCTCTTTATGATGGATAATGAGTGACAGGCCATTTCAAAGGTTGAAGAAGAGAGATAATGAAATCTTAAATTAGAATAGCTTCAAAAACAAACTGACAATACTGTTCACAGCAAATTAAAAAGGGATTGACAATTGGAGAGGAAATGGAGGGATGGAATTTGAGATGAGAAGATTTTAATTATCTGGCATTTGCTTCATGGATAAAGTCTCATGCAGATTTCTCCTTAGAGACAAAGAGTCATTTAAAAGGTATTTCTACAATCCTGTTCAAAAGAGAAAGACTTTAAGTGGATTAAAGATTTTAAAAACTAACTGTATTTTGTCTCAGGATACAGAGAGCAGATTTTAAAAGTATGGGGCTACGAGCTATGCTAGGATTGAGATGGCACCGTGTCATATTTATTGTGATTAGAGCAAACCAAGTCATGTACAAATTTAATTGAATGCATAACACATGACACATTTTAAAAATACTGCTTGAGGTATGTCACATTGTAAAGGGGGCACCAAAGGCATTACTCATTGATTCAGTCATGTGTTAACATTTTCTTTTCACTTGTGTTTCTTGCAAATGATAGTAACTAGAAGCTGTGAGGAAATTCATGGTAGTCTCCCATGGACACTGGGGCCCTTCATTATCTTACAGTCCCCCAGTCGGGGACATGACTGAAGAGCTGTCCCCATTACAACCCTGTGGAGACCAGTTGTTTCTATACTTTTTTGGTCATCACCATCCCTGGCAGGTAAATACATTGGTAATGATTACACTACTCTTGGAATAGAGCACAAGTCCCCAGGAGAGTTATGCAAGTAGTTAGTGGAAGGCTTTAATTTTTGAAAGAAACAAACTTTATATGGGGTTGGCTCTTTTATTCCTTTTTTTTTTTTTTTTTTTTTTGTATTTTTCTGAAGCTGTAAACGGGGATAGACAGTCAGACTCCCGCATGCGCCGGACTGGGATCCACCCGGCACGCCCACCAGGGGCGATGCTCTGCCCACCCCTCCGGGGCGTCGCTCTGTTGCGACCAGAACCACTCTAGCGCCTGGGGCAGAGGCCAAGGATCCATCCCCAGCGCCCGGCCATCTTTGCTCCAATGGAGCCTCGCTGCGGGAGAAGAAGAGAGACAGAGAGGAAGGAGAGGGGGAGGGGTGGAGAAGCAGATGGGCACTTCTCCTGTGTGCCCTGGCCGGGAATCAAACCCGGGACTTCTTCACGCCAGGCCGACGCTCTACCACTGAGCCAACCGGCCAGGGCCGGCTCTTTTATTCTTAAAATGGCTTCTCTTTTTAATCTGTATCTTTTCTAAATCACAGGGCTTCTTTGACCCATAGAAGAACATCCTCATTCTGAATAATGTAATTCTTCTATCCTCATCAGTTACCATTTTCATCCCAAAGCTTGAAAGAAAAAAAAAAAAACAAATAGGAAAAACTAGTTTCAGTCATTTCTTTTCAGTATATGTATGTCACACTTCCCATTTCCAATAGAAGGGCTAATGGATAAAATTATTCTGTTTTTATTTATAATTTTTTATTTGAAGCAATTACATTAAATTTAAAATGACATCCTTTTTAAATTAAAATGCTTTTGAATAAGTTTCATGCAATTTTCCATATATACTTACTATTTCTGATATTTTTATCTTCCATTTAGAATTGCCTTCAATATCAGTTTTCTAGTCTAGAAAAAAAATGAAATGATTACCCATGTTAAAAAAGAATAAATAAATAAAACAGCCAAACTTTTTCATCATGCTTAATTCTAAGGGAGTTATAGCTGTTTAAAAAATGAAGTAATTTCTCAAAGAAACAAAGTATTTACCATCAATTTAAAATGTAATTCAAGCTAATGACTTCCAAAAATGTTTGTGAAAAAGAAGCTTTCATCAAGCATCCAACTGATATAATTTAATGACTATCTATAAATTTAAAAGATCATGCAAGTGTTCTGTATGTCAATGGAAAAAATATCAAACCTGTAGAGAATTTTTATATGAACTTATTCGAGCCACATTAATTACCCTGCTGAGAAGCAAGGTCGCAAGGTCTCTGGATAATGACCGTTTTGCAGTGTACTTTATACGTTTAGAGATAAGGGGGTGTACGGAAGATTACATGGAGGTAGGAGAAGGTAAAGTGCGGATTGAGAGGATAGTCAACAGGATTAGCTTCTCTTGAGCTCTTGAGGGTGGTTAGGTTTCCCAGGAGTCTGAAAAAGAGGGATTTCAGAAGTGTGTTAACCTAGGTGCACAGAAACAGTGGGCAGGGCTTGCTTAAGACAAAGATCAACCTTTCCCCAAACAAGTTATCTGTCCTTTAGCTAAAAATTATGACAAAGTTGTCATCTACGAGACTGTTTTAATACATATAATACCTCAAAGAATTGTTATGAGGATTAACAGAAAAGATACATAAAATAACTAGACCACTCTTAGATGAGTATTATACTAAAATCTCACTTACTGTATCTATAAGTGGCTTCATTTTCCTAAGAAAAATTTGGGATAGACTATTTTGACCTAATTCTAATGAGAATATTGTCATCTCATAAAAGTTTTTAAGATGGAACTGAACATATATCCACATCTTTTTTTTTTTTTATCCATTGAATTAGAAACAACCAGTGTTTAAAAAATATTTTAAAAATCAGAATTGGGCCTGACCAGGCGGTGGCACAGTGGATAGGGTGTCAGACTAGGATGCAGAGGACCCAGATTTGAAACCCTGAGGTCCCCACCTTGGGCACAGGCTCATCCTGCTTGAGTGGGGGCTCACTAGTTTGAGCGCAGGGTCACTGGCTTGAGCAAGGGGTCACTCTCTGTGCAGTAGCCCCCTGGTCAAGGTACAAATGAGAAAGCAATCAATAAACAACTAAGGTGCTGCAACAAAGAATTGATGCTTCCCATCTCTCTCCCTTTCTGTCTGTGCCTGTTTGTCCCTATCTCTGTCTCTGTTACAAAACAACAACAACAAAACAAAATCGGTTAATGATAGAATTAAATTTATTCTAATACAAATTAATTAAATTAGATTTATTTTATATTGATTACTTTCTTTTCAAAGCTCTTTGGTCAGGATTATTACAGGACCATAAATGGCTAGTAAACGTGGACTTTAGTAACTAATTTGAGATAGGTTTTCATATATTAATGAATAGAATTTGAATCTAAAAATTTTAATATATATGAGCATAATTACTTTGAAGGCCATCAGGTTATTAATATGAAGTCTCTTTTGTGCAAGAGGTTTTAATCTTTGAAGTTCAATAAAGCTTATTAAACATATATTAAAATCATTCTTTTGCTACCATAAAGCCGATTTTTATAAATGAATATAATTAACTATATATATCTGTGCATTTTAATATTTTAAACATAGAGCATTAACTATATTGTTTCTATCACTCTCAAAAAGTATGTGCTGGTATTGAAAGTGATACAAATTTGTATGCGTTTTAAGGAAGTCTGTATGCAATTGTGCATATGTATGTATGTATGTATATATATGGAAAGAGAAGAGAGAGAAGAGAGAGAGAGAGAAAGAGACCTAATCTATAGTGATCTAATTATAATTATATAGCTGGTATTAATTTAGAATGTATGAGAAAATCAAACTATAAAAGTGAAAATAAGACTTGAGTAATTGGAACTTGTGTATTTAGTATATCTTAGTATAACAAACTATAGTATAAGTTATATGTAGTAAACATTAGAAATTATGCAGAAATACTTATTAGGGCTTTATGTCACCTGGTAGCATAATCACAATAGTTTAATATCCTCCTCTCTACCTTTCAAGAATTTCAATATTTGGTCAATATTTTCTTTTATCTTGATCAAAACAGGTCTTTTGCTCTATTCAGAATAGTCTTTTCTATGGAACCATGTCCCACAGATCATTCCAAAAACATTCCTGACTTTGTCTTTCATTTTTTGCTAATCTTGTGTTGTTCCACAAAAATCATTATTAACAGAGAAGCCATAATTGTCTAGTTTATAGCTTATATTTCTAATGAATTTAAAAATAATTATTTCATGAATACATCTTCAATCACTGTACTGTATTTTGACAAGAATTAGTAGAGACTGCATTAGTCTACTATACCTGAATCTCTCCTTTAGACACAGGTAGATCACACTGTTTAGTGAGTTATGGTGGAAATGACATGGTGACTTTCAGACTGGTGGATTTAGTTGTCAGCGTTAGATTCTCTGGAAGTCTCTTTCTACCCATGACCAGATGGGTTGGACCAGAATGAGAAAACTGAGGGCCTTGGGTTGAGTGAAAACATACTACAGAGCTTACTCCCTTTCTACCCCTGGATTATACCAACTGTAAGCAGTGGGTTTGTAGGATATAAAGAACCAAATTACTTTGATGTTTAACTTACTGAAATCATACACATATTCATATGCATATGTGTAACATGCATGTAAATGCATGCACACACGTACTCTTATACATCAAGTATATTCTGAAAGTTCTAGTTAATCTTCCTAAAGTGTTTAAAAATCAATATTTTAATCTAAAGGGTTTATCTCCTAAATAAATCTTAAGAGCAATTTTTGCCAAGACTTATAATTCTCATCCAACAGATTTCTCTTAATTAGAGCTACAAAATAAGCGTCATTTCCATTCTTTTAGTCTCAATTTTTCATTCTTTTTCTCCTAAATGAGATTTCAGAAAGTATGACAGCTTATGGAAAACAAAAAAATCACAGCTTATTCTCTCGGACAGTTGATGATAGATTGATTTCAGACTCTGACAGTTTTAAACTCATACTTTTGCTCATTTCCTACTCAACAGTCAAATCAAAGTTTTAAAAAAGCATATAAATATTATTTGTTGAAATTATATTATTTCTAACTTATTACTTTATTTTATAAAATTCAAAAATTAAAGAGTTATTCACAATATGTGATGTTAACTCCCCTTTCCACTGACACAGTAATACCATGGGTAATTATAAAATAATATATTTCAACTAACATATATTCTGTAAATAAGTAGGCTAGGGACCACATTGAAGTTAAGAGAACTGCATTTAACCTGAGTTAGTAGGTTATAAAATATTTGTGTATGTGTGTATATTTCATATCTATATATTTTATACATATATTCTTAAATATATATATTTAAATTGTCAATAAAATATATTTTTGCATTACAGGAGACCGTATATTATCATATAATATTATTATTGTAACTATAGCATTGATAAACTATACTATATTTAAATATTTTCCATTAATTCTTATAATGAAGGATACAACTATAATGGAAATTGAAAATATAATAGTTTAATAATGGATCAAATAAGAATATCTTTTACTTTGTTTAAATTTAATAATAAATGGTGTTCTTTTAAAATTTTATTTTGAAGCATATATTTTTATCTGTTATGAGTTTCATTTCTCATTTGACACTTTACAGTGTTGATTTCCTGAATTTCTGGATGAATCATGTAGATATTGTGTGTGACCCACCATCTCCTGTTTGCCTCCAGAGAATTTATCCATGCTGATTTCAGACTTTCTATAAGAGTAGAGGTGTGGGAAATTTTGGTACAGTGAAAGTTAAGAAATTTGTTCTAACCAAGACATTTTTTTTTTTTTTTTTTACAGAGACAGAGAGAGGGTCAGATAGGGACAGACAGACAGGAACGGAGAGAGATGAGAAGTATCAATCATCGATCATTAGTTTTTCGTTGCGACACCTTAGTTGTTCATTGATTGTTTTCTCATATGTGCCTTGACGGGGGGCTACAGCAGACCAAGTGACCCCTTGCTCGAGCCAGCAACCTTGGGTCCAAGCTGGTGAGCTTTGCTCACACCAGATGAACCCATGCTCAAGCTGGTGACCTCGGGGTCTCGAACCTGGATCTTCTGCATCCCAGTCCGATGCTCTATCCACTGCACCACTGCCTGGTCAGGCCCAAGACATTCTTAATTTCAAACTTCAAATTCTTATGGTAACATAAAATGCTGTACTTAGATAATTGTTTTCTTTAGATTATCATTTTATGTTAGTGTATAGTTACAACACATTTAATCTATTTATATAATCTTATGCATGTAAGAATCTCCCAAACTAGGAGTTTATAAAGGCATATTATTTTATAGTGTCTTTGGTTTAAATAGTGAGATATAGATCAGTAAAAAACATTGCAAAAAATTTAGATTCTGTTTTATTTCAAAAGTCAAGCTCATGGTCTTCACTGTGATTTATGCATTTCAAAAATTATAATTACAGCCTGACCAGGCGGTGGCACGGTGGACAGAGCTGGAGGACCAGGTTCGAGACCCCGAGGTCACCAGCTTGAGTGCATGCTCATCTGGTTTGAGCAAGGCTCACCAGCTTGAGCCTAAGATCGCTGGCTCAAGCAGGGGATCACTTGGTCTGCTAAGCCCCCTGCCCCCGCTCAAGGCATATGTGAGAAATCAATCAATGAACAACTAAGGTACCGCAACAAAAAATTGATATTTCTCATCTCTCTCCCTTCCTGTCTGTGTGTCCCTATCTGTCCCTCTCTCTCTCTGTCTCTGCCACACACACACACACACACACACACACGAATATATATATATATATAATTACAGATTCTACTTTGAAAATGACAAAAAGCAATTACTATAAAAACAGTAAAAAGTATAATACCAGTTTTGACCCAAAATGAAATAGTAGTTTGAAAAATAGTCTTTTGTTTGATATATTCTGAAAAATGAAAAATTTAGAATACCATTTTGTATTTCCTTCTTCTTCCTCATTTTACTTTACATAAATGCACATATGTATACTTTTCACATGTGTACGTATATCATTTCAATGGAGAACTCTTTCCAGTAAGCTGTAGTTCAGGGGTCCCCAAACTATCGCCCACGGGCCACCTGCGGCCCCGTGACGCCATTTATCTGGCCCCCGCCGCACTTCTGGAAGGGGCACCTCTTTCATCGGTGGTCAGTGAGAGAAACATAGTTCCCATTGAAATACTGGTCAGTTTGTTGATTTAAATTTACTTGTTCTTTATTTTAAATATTGTATTTATTTCAGTTTTGTCTTTTTACTTTAAAATAAGATATGTACAGTGTGCATAGGGATTTGTTCATAGTTTTTTTTATAGTCCGGCCTTCCAACAGTCTGAAGCACAGTGAACTGGCCCCCTGTGAAAAAAGTTTGGGGACCCCTGCTGTAGTAGTTTATTGAAATGTCAGATAAAAATATCTTAGCCTTGAAAAAAAGTATACTTTCATAGACTATATTTTGATGTTGATTGCATATATTTCTTTTTTCTTTTCTAATTTTACTAGGGTCACATCAATAAATCAGGGTACATATGTTCAAATAAAACATGTCCAGGTTATCTTGTCAATCAATTATGTTGCATACCCATCGCCCTAAGTCAGATTGTCCTCCGTCACCTTCTATCTAGTTTTCTTTGTGCTCCTCCCCCCCATAACCACCACAGTCTTATCAATGTCTCTGAGTCTCGTTTTTATGTCCCACCTACATATAGAATAATGCAGTTCTTGTTTTTTTCTGATTTACTTATTTCACTTCGTATAATGTTATCAAGATCCCACCATTTTGTTGTAAATGATCCGATGTCATCATTTCTTATGGCTGAGTAGTATTCCATAGTGTATATGTGCCACATCTTCTTCATCCAGTCTTCTATTGAAGGGCTTTTCGGTTGTTTCCATGTCTTGGCCACTGTGAACATTGCTGCAATGAACATGGGGCTGCATGTGTCTTTACGTATCAATGTTTCTGAGTTTTGGGGGTATATACCTAGTAGAGGGATTGCTAGGTCATAAGGTAGTTCTATTTTCAGTTTTTTGAGGAACCACCATACTTTCTTCCATAATGGTTGTACTACTTTACATTCCCCCCAACAGTGAATGAGGGTTCCTTTTTCTCCACAGCCTCTCCAGCATTTGCTATTACCTGTCTTGTTAATAATAGCTAATCTAACAGGTGTGAGGTGGTATCTTATTGCAGTTTTGATTTGCATTTCTCTAATAACTAATGAAGCTGAGCATCTTTTCATATATCTGTTGGCCATTTGTATTTCTTCCTGGGAGAAGTGTCTGTTCATGTCCTCTTCCCATTTTTTTATTGGATTGTTTGTTTGTTGTTGAGTTTTATGAGTTCTTTGTATATTTTGGATATTAGTCCCTTATCTGAGCTGTTGTTTGAAAATATCATTTCCCATTTAGTTGGCTGTCTGTTTATTTTGTTGTCAGTTTCTCTTGCTGAGCAAGAACTTCTTAGTCTGATGTAGTCCCATTCATTAATTTTTGCCTTCACTTCCCTTGCCTTTGGAGTCAAATTCATAAAATGCTCTTTAAAACCAAGGTCCATGATTTTAGTACCTATGTCTTCTTCTATGTACTTAATTGTTTCAGGTCTTATATTTAGGTCTTTGATCCATTTTGAATTAATTTTAGTACAAAGGGACAAGCTGTAGTCGCGTTTCATTCTTTTGCATGTGGCTTTCCAGTTTTTCCAGCACCATTTGTTGAAGAGGCTTTCTTTTCTCCATTGTGTGTTGTTGGCCCCTTTATCAAAAATTATTTGACCATATATATTTGGTTTTATTTCTGGACTTTCTATTCTGTCCCATTGGTCTGTCTATTTTTCTGCCAATACCATGCTGTTTTGATTGTCATGGCTCTATAATATACTTTGAAGTCAGGTATTGTAATGCCCCCAGCTTCATTCTTTTTCTTTAGGATTGCTTTGGCTATTCGGGGCTTTTTATAGTTCCATATAAATCTGATAATTTTTTGTTCCATTTCTTTAAAAAATGTCATTGGTATTTTGATGGGAATTGCATTAAATTTGTATATTGCTTTGGGTAATATGGCCATCTTGATTATATTTATTCTTCCTATCCAAGCGCAAGGAATATTCTTCCAACTCATTGTATCTTTTTCGATTTCCTTTAACAATGGTTTGTAGTTTTCATTATATAAGTCCTTTACATTCTTTGTTATGTTTATTCCTAGGTATTTTTTGTTGTTGTTGTTGCAATCGTGAAGGCGATTATTTTTTTGAGTTTGTTCTCAAATGTTTCATTGTTGGCATATAGAAAGGCTATGGACTTTTGTATGTTAATTTTGTATCGTGAGACCTTACTGTATTGGCTTATTGTATCTAGTAGTCTTTTTGTAGATTTTTTGGGGTTTCCAATGTATAGGATTGTATCATCTGCAAAAAGTGATACCTTTACTTCCGATATGGATGCCTTTTGTTCCTTTGTCTTGTCTGATTGCTATGGCTAGAACCTCTAGCACCCCATTAAATAAGAGTGGAGAGAGTGGACAACCCTGTCTTGTTCCTGATTTAAGGAGGAAAGCCTTCAGTTTTGTGCCATTTAATATGTTAGCTGATGGTTTATCATATATGGCCTTTATCATGTTGAGATATTTTTCTTCTATACCCATTTTGTTGATAGCCTTAAACATAAAATTGTGTTGTATTTTATCAAATGCCTTTTCTGCATCTATTGATAAGATCATGTGTTTTTTGTTCTTTGTTTTGTTGATATGGTGTATTACGGTAACCGTTTTACGTATGTTGAACCATCCTTGAGATTCTGGGATGAATCCCACTTCATCATGATGTATTATTTTTTCAATATGCTGTTGTATTCGATTTGCTAGTATTTTGTTTAGTATTTTAGCATCTGTATTCATTAGACATATTAGTCTGTAGTTGTTTTTTTTTGTGCTGTCTTTGCCCGGTTTCGGTATGAGGGTTATTTTGGCCTCATAAAATGTGTTTAGAAGTATTGCTTCTTCTTCAATTTATTGGAAGACTTTGCGTAGAATAGGAACCAAGTCTTCTTTGAATGTTTGATAGAATTCGCTAGTATAACTGGGCCTGGTGTTTTATTTTTCAGGAGGTTTTTAATAGTTTTTTCTATTTCTTCCCAACAAAGTGGTCTGTTTAGGCTTTCTGCTTCTTCATGACTCAGTCTAGGAAGGTTGTATTGTTCTAGGAATTTATCCATTTCATCTAGATTGTTGAATTTAGTGGCTTAAAGTTTTTCATAGTATTCTACAATAATTCTTTGTATATCATTGATGTCTGTGGTGATTTCTCCTCTTTAATATTGGATTTTGTTTATATGAGTTCTTTCTCTTTTTTTTCTTGGTAAGTCTTGCCGAGGGTTTTTTAATTTTGGTGATCTTTTCAAAGAACCAGCTCCTTGTTCTATTAATTTTTTCTATACTTTTTCTGTTCTCTATTTCATTTATTTCTGCTCTGATTTTTATTATCTACTTTCTTCTGCTGGTTTTGGGTTGTCTTTGTTCTTCTTTTTCCAGTTCCTTAAGGTGTGAAGTTCAGTGGTTCACTTGGGCTCTCTCTTGTTTATTCATATAGGCCTGAAGTGATATGAACTTCCCTCTTATCACTGCTTTTGCTGCATCGCATAGATTCTGATATGTCGTATTGTCATTTTAATTTGTCTGTATATATCTTTTGGTCTCTGCGCTATTTCTTCTTTGACCCACACATTTTTTAAAAGTATGTTGTTTAGTTTCTGCATTTTTGGGGTTTTTTTTTCACTCTTTTTTGCAATTGAATTCTAGTTTCAAAGCTTTATGATCAGAAAATGTGCTTGGTACAACTTCGATTTTTCTGAATTTGCTGATGTTGTTTTTGTGGCCCAACATATGGTCAATTCTTGAGAATGATCCAGGTACACTGGAGAAAAATGTATACTCTGTTACTTTGGCATGAAATGTCCTGTAGATGTCTATTATATCCAGGTGCTCTAGTGTTTTGTTTAAGGCCAATATATCTTTATTGATTCTCTGTTTGAATGACCAATCTAGAGCCGTCAGTGGTGTATTGAAGTCTCCAAGTATGATTGTATTTATGTCAGTTTTTGTTTTAAGGTCAATAGGAAGCTGTCTTATATATTTTGGTGCTCCTTGGTTTGATGCATATATGTTAAGAATTGTTATGTCTTCTTGATGCAGCATCCCCTTAATCATTATGAAATGACCATTTTTGTCTCTGAGTACTTTTGCTGTCTTGTAGTCAGCATTATCAGATATGAGTATTGCTACTCCTACTTTTTTTTTTTTTATTTGCTTGGAGTTTTCCAGCCTTTTAGTTTGAATTTGTTTTTATCGTTGTTGCTTAGATGAGTTTCTTGTAGGCAGCATACAGTTGGATTTTCTTTTTTAATCTATTCTGCTACTCTGTGCCTTTTTATTGGTGAGTTTAATCCGTTTACATTTAGTGTAATTATTGACACTTGTGAGTTCCCTATTGCCTTTTTATACATTGCTTTCTGTTAGTTTCATGTCTTGTTTGATTCTTCTCTTTCGTTTTTCTATCTTTTGTTTTTGTTTGGTTGTATTTTATATATCTTTCCTCTGTTGCTATCTTATTTAAATCATGTGCTTCTGTGGTGGTTTTTTCAAGGGAGGTTACCATTAAGTAATGAAAAAGGTTTCTACCCTCTTCATTGTAGTGCACTATCTTGTAAGTACTTTGAACTCTATCGCCCTTTGCTACTGTTAATCTTTGTCCTCTCCCCCATTTTTTTGTTGTTGTCACAGTTTAAATTTGATTTTATTGTGTTCTTGGTGGAGTTTTTACTTGTGGTTTTGTTTTGTTTTGTTCTTTTTATCTGGTTGGAAAACCTCCTTTAGTAATTCCTGGAGTGGGGGTTTTCTGATGATAAATTCCCTCATCTTTTCTGTATCTGTGAATGTTTTTCTCCTTCATATTTGAAGGATAGTTTTGATGGGTATAGTATTTGTGGCTGAAAGTTCCTCTCTTTCAGGACTTTAAATATTGGGGTCCACTCTCTTCTAGCTTGTAGAGTTTCTGTTGAGAAATTGGGTGATAATCTAATGGGCCTTCCTTTATATGTTGTATTTTTCTTTTCCCTGGCTGCCTTGAGAATTTTTTCTTTGTCGTTGGTTTGTGCCAATTTCATTATGATGTGCCTTGGAGTAGGTTTGTTGGGGTTAAGAAAACTCGGAGTTCTGTTTTCTTTGAATTTGAGGCTTTAGTTCTTTCCATAGGCTTAGGAAGTTCTCATCTATTATTTGTTTGAATATGTTCTCCATTCCATTTTCTCTCTCTCCTCATTTTGATATACCTATTATTCTTATGTTATTCTTTTTGATGGAGTCAGACAATTCCTGTAGGGCTTTCTCATTTTTTTAAATTTTTGAGTGTCTTTCTTCTTCTCTCTGTTGTACCTCAATTGCTTGTCTTCCTTGTCACTAATCCTACCTTCTATCTGGCCTGTTCTATTTGCTAATTTTGTTACCTCGTTTTTTAGCTTGTGAATTGAGTTTTTCATCTCTGTTTGATTTGTTTTTATAGTTTCAATTTCCTTGGTAATATATTCTTTGTGTTCATTGAGTTGTTTTCTGAGCTCCCTAAATTGCCTTTCTGTATTTTCTTGTATATTTCTGAGTATTTTTGGATTTCTATTTTAAATTCTCTGTCATTTAACTCCAAAGTTTTCAATATATTAAATTTTTTCTCTATAGATTTTTCTTCATCTATCTGTGCTACCTCTCTGTCTTTTGTATCCATGATATTTGATTTCCTTTCCCTTAATGGCATCTGAGGGTGTTTTTGTTGATAGTATTAATGATAATTAATAAAGAATAAAAAGTTAAGAAATAAAATATTTTATTAAAGAATAAAAATAAAAAAATTATTATCCCCCCCTTTTTTTCCCTCTCTTCTCCTTTCCCCTCCTTGAGAAAATCTTGTGGTGAACTGTGAATTATATGCTAAATAGAACAAAATCTACCTATAATGGAGGGCCTGAGTGGGGAGAAGTGATAAAGGGGTGAAAAAGGGGGTATGGACCTACAAAATGCAAAAAAGGGAAAAATATGGGTCAAGAATAAAATGATTCGCTTTTAGGTGATTTGGTGATGGTTGACTAAGAGATATGATGAGACGAATAAGAGGTAAACAGGAAAAATGGGAAAGAAATTTAAAAATTACTATTGTATTTAGTGGAGGAAGAACTAGATAAAATGGGTTGGGAGCACTGCTAGTGAATTAAAAAAGTAAAATAAAAAAACCCCAAATCGCCACAAAGAAAAATTTGTGTCCCAGATAAAATAATTTGTTCGTGATTGAGTATTGAATGAGAGGGAAAGTAAAGGAGAAAAGAAGAAACTAATATAGAGGGAGGAAAAAAAAGAAAGAGGAAAACACAAAAAGAAGAAAAAAGAATGAAAGGAGAGAGAAAGAGAGAGTTAAGGGTTTTGGAGTACAACCCTCATAGAGAGAAAGGATGAAGAAAGAAAAGATAATGGCAGATATAACACTTATGGGTATTGTAGTTCAAGGAGAGGAGAGAGTAAGACCGGCAGAGAATTAAACGACCAAATTGGAAGAGGAAGAAAATATTCAAGACAAGAAGATAAGAGAAACAAATGAACAAATATAATAAAATGGGATAGGTTATAAAGTCTGTGGATTATTCTTGATTTTGAGAGATTATCTTCTTGCTTTTTCTTTTCTCTCCCTCTTCCTGGTCGATGTCTCTGTACCCCGGGTTCTGCCCCTGTGGCATGCTCAGTAGATGTTTGCAATTGATAAGTCTCTATGGCAATGTCATAATTGGGCTTCAGTCTCATTGGCAGTCGAGGCTCATTAGCATTTGCAGGCTCCGGCAATGAGAGAGTCCGTATTCCCGGAGCCTCTCTCCTAGTCTTTCCTTCCTGAATTAGTAGCCTGAGGATTCAGCTATGGGATTGCTGCTGCCTCTGCCTTCGCATTTAGTGTGGAACTTCTGGAGGCTCCAAGGATAGATTTTTCTTTCTCTGGTTGAAGATCTTGTTGAATTTTGGTATCAGTATCACTTCTTATGGCACCATTTCTCTCGCATATAAATCAACTTATTGTGAACTCAGGGACAAACAAATTGTTTAGAAATTAACATAACAAACAATATCCATGAGTTTCAAGGAAATTTTAATTTTAATGAACATAATTTTATGCTAAAAAATAATAATACCTGTATAAAGATTTATTAACTTAAATAAAAGATATAAATTACAGACTATAAGATTAGATTTTTCAACTTGATTTAAAAGTAACTGTTTTATAAAATAATAAGATGGACTCTATGTGATAAGAAAAAAACCCACTGGTTGTTTTTGTCTAACAAGAACGTAATTGTGAAGTTTGGGGAATGCTAGAAGGGCTATTATAACAAAATACTTTTAAAATGACTTAATTAAATACCGTCAATGATGCCTATGTATACAGTGGTTTAAATAGAGGATGGAACAATGTGATCAGGTGCCCATAGTGATACGTACACACTCTTTCCTACCTTCTTGTTTAACAAGGTATTGCTACCTCATTTAGAAAGATGTCAGTTGAAAATTTGCCCCCAAATGTTAATAAAATGCACATGCTTTTGGTTTTCAACAAGAAAAAAAATGTTTACTTGTCAGATTTATGAATAGCAGATTCAAGGGAAAAATAATGGACAATTGATACTTTAGTAGGATATATAAAAAAGAATTTTAGTTGAGTCAAAGAAATAAATACTTTGCTTCACATCTGTTAGTAGTACCAGGGAAATCGGACTTCCATGAGTTTGATTCAGAATACAAAGTGACAAGAAAATAAAGGCTTCTTTTGAAAACATGAATAAGAATATCAAAGAAAATACATTTTGGGAAGAATGGTATATGAGAGAATGGTAATTATGTGTTTAAAATTAAATTATGTTTATTCTTACATGTGCCTAACTTTCTGTTTTATGAAATAGAAGATTAAAAAAGTCTTATACGTATGTTACCTTCTGATATTAAATTGTACTGAAAGGTTGAAGTTTCCTTTTTAGGAAGAAAAATGTCATTATGTTTCTAAGTAATTAAATCTTGTCACTCTTGCCTTCAATGAATGAGGCTGGTAGGCATTCATGCATTCAGAACTTCTGATGCAGGTTTAAATCATTTCCAAAAGTCAAAGATGCAAGTGAATTGCAGAAGAGGGCTGTGCAATGATGGTAAGGAGAGTGTGTTCGGCAGTTTGAAGTGTCTTTATAATACATATATGTGTCCGGTGGTAAACTTTATGGTTCTTTAAGACCATGTAATCATTGAGCCTCACTCTCTTGAGGCTCTCTGTAAGTATAAAGGCACAGTAGATTACCTCATCATTCTAACAGAGGCAGAAGGGAAATTGCTTATTCTTCAAGCGCACATCAAGCATTAATGTGCTCTTCATACAAGAGATGCAGGCATTGTATCCCTGGGTACTTGAGTTAAGTCAGTAACTATTTTAAAAATACAAAATTTAAAAAAATGTGTTAAGAGATAATGGATTTTTATTGTTTTTTATACCTTTTCCTATTCTTTCTTCTTAATGGACTGTGAATCATACATAGATACATGGAATTTGTAGTCAGTGCTCATTTTAATGCAGATGTGAAAATCGTATTTGAAAGGGACATCTTACTATTTTAGTTAAACAAAAACAATAAATATTAAAGTATTCTATGTAACAATTACTTTTTTATGGAAAAGATGTTATGAGAGTTAGATTTTCATTTGTTCTTTTTGGCAATCTCTCTCTGATAAGTAAAGCCTCTTTAATACTTAAAGGTCCCTAGAGTTGATGGTGTCTGTAACTGCTGTCTTCATGCAAACCAGACAGTTCCAACTGTCACTGCGGTAATCACTCCCAAACTGATTCTTCCATGCAGACTTTGTGGCTCAGCTGCAGACTCATTTCTCTTATTGCCTCTTTAGCAATCCTGTTTAATAGGTATCTCACACATACCTCACATTATGTTCAAAATTGAATTCATCATCATTGTCCCCAAATATACCCCTCCTCCACTGTTCCTATCACTGTCGTTTGTACTATTCAGGCTTATGTCAGACGACCAATACTTCTCTTTTTCTTTTCCAGCCATCTGTCACTATGGTCTTTAGATTATTTCTCCTCAGTGTCTTTTGTACCTACTTTCACTTCCTGTGTCTACCAGTGTCTTTATTGTTCAGACCATTTATTATTTATTTTTTACCAGCCTGACCATACAAGTTTCCTGTTTCGCCTTCCCCATTCACATCTCACTTGCTTTCAACCCATACTCAGTCTTGTTTCACACTGGCTTCTGAGTGAATTCTCAATTACAAATACGAATATTTCATACTTCAGTTTATATGGCTTTCTATAATTCTTAGAATACAATTATTCTAGGTCCTGGGGGGTGACCCAGTGGATAAAGCATTGTTTTGGTTCACCAAGGTTGCAGGGTCAGTTCCTAGTCAGGCCATGCACCCAAAGCAATCAATGAGTACATAGCTAAATGAAACAGCTAAGTGGAACAATGAGTTGATCTCTCTCTCTCTCTCTCTCTCTCTCTCTTTCTCTCTGCCCTATTTCCTCTCCCTCTTTCTCAATCAATGGAAAAAATTTTTTTTAAATTATTTTGTATTTAGTGCTTCTGAATTATCATGACAGTGTATCTTTAATATTATTGTTGCTGCCATTGTCCTACATTCCCACTGCATCCACCATTTTGAACAATGACCTCCTGGACTATTTTATAGTTGTTGTCATCTCTGTGTCCTGCACAGGCTATGCATGGAATCAGCTAGCAAGCCCTCTTTCTATTTATTCTTTCTTTAACACTGTGTCACTACTCCAGGAAGTCTTTTGTGACCACCCTTCCCCTGACCCTCAAAAGATTTACTTAGCTTTTGATAGGCAGGTCCAGTTCATAGGGTTTTAAAACAAAAGTAGAATTTGATTTAAGGTACTTTGAGTTACCTGTCATTTTCTACTAGATTTAGATAAACTTGAGAAGAATGATCACAATTGATTTTATTTTAGTTTCAAGACCTCATCAAGGATTATTAGAAAGTGTCTTTTTTTTTTTGAATGCTTGACTACAATGCTGGAATTAGACCTTCACCTCACTAGGATTACATCTGTTACAGTAAAATGCCCAAACCATTTTTAATTTGTCCCCGATATTTCTTTATGCTGTTATGTATCTGCATATTTTGCTGTTGCAGGAAAGCTTTTTAAGATTCTATCCTTAAAATATCACACTAGATCATAAAGCCATTCTTTTGATACCTAAGCATTTCCATTGTCAAAATCATTAGTGTCTATTATCTTAATAAAATGCTTTCTATCAGTCTTTTCATGATGAGTTCTTATCTTTCACTCAGGTCTCAGCTTAAAATAAGCAAGAATGTTCCTGAAGGTCCACTCTAAAGTAACTAATCAATCTGTGTCATTCCCAGTTTTAATCCTTTAAAGAGCAGCTATGATGCTCTGATATGTTCTTATTTATTTGTTTATTGTGTATCTCCTCCCCTAGACATTAGAAGGTTGGTCTGTCTTGGTGGCCTAATAACCCTGGAGAAGGAGTCAGCAAACTAAGGCTCACTCTCCTACCACATGGTTTTGTAATTAAAGTGTTAATGAAACACAGTCATATCTACTTGTTTATGTGCTGCCTATGGCTGCTTTTGTGTGACAGCTGCAAAGGGAATGGTTGTGACGAGACCATGTGGACCATACACCTGCAATATTTTTTATTGGCCCTTTAAGAAATAGATTGCCGACTTCTGAAGAGCTTAGAACAATGCCTGACACATAATAGATGCTCAGTGAATATTTGTTAGAGGTGTGTATGACAGAAATCAGATGATTAGCATACAAATTAGAAGGTACTTCACAGAAAGAGTCTTAGAAATACTTCTTGATTTAAAGGACTTTGTAAAAACAGGCTATAGTATGTATATCAGGTTCTTCAAAACATCTGTGTTAAAAAGGGTAGATTTATCATAGAACTTGAAATAAAGCTAAAAAGAGGACCAGAACAACTCAATCCCTTTACTTCAGTTACTGACACCCTTTCCCTATCTCTTTGGGTAGAAGGGCGGAAAAGGAATTACTGGAACGATTTGTACCTGATCAGATGTGGTGTAACACAATGTAGTTTGATAAAGACCTGAAAAAGTTTTAATTTACTGACAGTATATGCAATAACATGGGAGACACAAGTCAACACTCTCCTCTGGGAAAGGCAGAAATCATTCACTATCGCTTGGGTATGTGGAAGAGCAGTGGGAAAGGAGCTCAGAAAATTGAATAGAAACCTATAAAAAAAGAACCAAACCAGGTTTTATAGAGACTAAGTGAAAAGTTTTAATTAAGGAGGGCATTTGCCAAATAAAATACTGTGGCAGAGTGGGTAGAATGGATGTAAATGAGCAGGGAGACTAAAGGTTCTCACAAAAGACCTAAGTGAGTGTAGCCATGGAGGAAAAGAAGATGAGAGATACACAGGAACTAGAATGTACATGACCTGGTGGTCATTTACCATCTTCTATTGTACTTCATCAGATTAAAACTTGTAAGCTATTTTTAAAAGCTTATATGTGAAATATTTACTTGGATCAGGTATTGAATTATTTATAATGTTTGATAGCTAAGTCAGAATCACTTGAGCTTCTTCAACCAATTTGATTTTGATTAATTGAAATGTTTTGGGGATGATATTAAGCTATGAATGAAAAATTTAAAATTCATAGCTTATTAGAATAGAAAAAGAATTATTTCTGTACTAAGGTATGTGCTGAAGAATGCAGTAGTTAGAACTGATAAATATAAATTTAATGTCAGTAACTATTACAAGTACATTAAAATCTGAAGAAATATTCACTATGTTGTAAGCATCCTGAAAACTAGCCAAGTTGATGTATTTGTTTTGTTTTTATATATAGATGTCTTTCAGTATAAATAGCATAATAATTAATGAGGGCCCTGTATGTATGTATGTATATGTATATGCATTTGGGAAAGTATTGGTGAGCAACTAGAGATATTAAGGATCTTAATCTCATGTTGTCTTAGAAATGGTATTCAATTTTATTCATACCTTTAGGTCCCATGACTCTGGAAGCAACAATCTGGAATTCACTATTTTTGATTTAGTTTGTTTTGTTTTGTTTCACTCTGAAGCAGCGAATGGTGTTTAAACCGAGTGATTGCTCTTCTTGATTACAGCCCACTGCTGCGTACCGTGTTCAGTGCATCTGATCTTTGTGTCTTTAAGTCACCAGACTACTTTTCTTTCTAAAACTGGCTGTCACAAACCCATTAGTAGCAAGCAGTGTGTACCCTATTGACAGTATCACCCCAGTCCCCAGGAGCCTTGTTATCCTTCTTCTTCAACCGTATCTCATTAGTCAGCTCCAATACTTTCTGATCCCTCTTTTTGAATTCAGCAACCCAGCTTTCTAGGGAGGCACTAAATTCCCTGTGCAGTTAGGGAGTCCCAGAGCAAAGGCGAGAGATTTCCCTTATCTTATTTGGTCTAATATAATTTTCACCCCCAGTTTTCTCTCAGCTTTAACAGAACTGTGTATGTAATTCTGTGTGTGTTGTGTCTGCTATGTATATTGGACCTTATTTAATTTCTTCCAGAATTTTAGTGTCTGTGCTATCACCATTGTGGTTTGATATCTGGGAGCATTGGGAATATTCCATTGTAAAAATCATCTCCTCACAAAACTTACATAGTTCATAAAGAGCGTTCAATAGAGATAATATTTTAGTTTAGTTTAGTTTAGTTTGTATTCTCTTAAAACAATGTAAATGATTTTGGAAAGGTTTACACTGTTTTCTTCATGAGATTTATAGCAAGGAGATTAAATGTTGTTGGACCATAATTTAGGACTGAGGGAAAAGCAAGATTCTGTGAAGAGAGAAATGTTTAATCATTCATCCTAGCCGTTTAGCAGCTCAATCAGAATCCTTCAATCAGGATATCTTTTTTCTCCCCATCATCAGGATATTTTTAAAAAACTTTTTAAATACTGAGTATTAAAAGGTAAATAAGATAATGATAATAAGAAGGGTAGGCAGTGTTCTAATACATACATGCAATCTAGTCTAATATGTAAAATAGATATTTAAGGATCTTTTTACAATTATAATTTCAAATAATCAAATTTATGATTAACAATGACTTTGTATCAGTGGAATAAATTGTCTTGAACTCTTCACATAATTACTGTAAGTTTTTGGTTTATATTTATAAATTATGCAACATTCCCAAATTTAAAATTATATTTTGTCTATATTGTTTTAATTGAGGAGTATCTCATGATAGGAGAGCTTTTAAATAAATTAGGGGGTGGACAGAAGGAATGTGGCTTTATTTCAAAATAAATGGAGAGATAGCTTAATTGTTCAAGTAAAAGAAAGTAACCAACAAGACTGAGATAATATGCGGAGATGTAAAAAAAAAAAGTTATTGTCTATGGAAAATATTTAAAGGAGATGTCCATGTTTACAGATTTTGAATTGAGCAATGGAAAGAACTATAGTAAAATTATGTTCAACGATTCCCTTTTATTCATGAACTTATTTGACATTAATCCTAACCTGAAGGCTATCTAGGATCCTTAGTCCATTTATGTCCATTTTTTTTAGTTGAACAAAAAACAGACAAATGAAAGTTTAAATGATTTATCTTAAGGAGCCTGTTGTGCCAGTGATAGTCTCTTTGCTGCCAGTGCCACTAATTGTGTGTTTTTTTATATATAATGTTAGGAACAAAAGAAACATAGAATACTTGTAAGATAAAAACAAAGTTTTAACCTTGCCTTCTATTTTTGTTATTTCTATGCAAAATCCCTGTGTCCCTCCCAGAAAAATCTTACATTATCATTTTGTTGAAAGTGACATTTAAAATCCTTCAATTACTAAACATGACATTAGATCCTAGGGTCTTCTATTCCCCTTGGATCATTCTTATTTTCTTTAATAATGAAGTGGATTTTTTCTGAGCTCCTTCTGTGTGCTCCACAATTTGCAGATTTCATTAAAGCAGAACAGCTGTGTTCTGGGTATTCGATCTACGGGAAACGAAAGACATAGGAGCAAGACCAGAAATCCCAGTAATTTGGGTCTTAGAGAGTTGACAAGGACAAGGGCCTTTTAATATTTGTACTAAATTAATGTAGAAATAAGGCTTATCTCCTCATCAGGGTCTACATATGTGTTGGAGCTTTCTGTTCTCCCATTCTCAGTGGGAGGGAAAGTCTGCTGCCTGAGAAGTGATTAGAGAGATTAGATTTGGTCTTCCTATCTCCCTGTATTTTAGTAATCTTTCATTTACCCTGGGATTATTTGAGATTTCCTTAACCAAATCCAATGAAAGGATTCATTCATTTTAATATTTATGCACACTGTCTAGTCCTTAAAGTGAATTCTTTTTGTCCTTGCACTTAATTGGATCAGTGGGTTTCTTCTTATTAACATTTTTCTTTTTAGATATTAGAGTTGATGAATAAAATTAGTGACATCTGGTTTGGCTCATCTGTTAAATGCAATTCTGTTAATGACCACCGTATATACTCCGGGATAAAATATGTACATTTGCTATAGAGATAAAATAAGTTTTGTATAGAATCAGTAAGTGTTAAATCATTAAAAATAACAATACCAGCCAAGCAAAACTCTTCATATTGTGTGAAGGTCCAAAAGCAGAAGGGAGGGAGGAAGAACACTTAATGGCTCTAAAATGTAGCTTTGAATCCTTAGTTTTTTAGGTAGGAGGACAGTGTGTTAGAGTTTCTGGGACTAAAATGAAAATTTTCTCAACTCAAAAAATATCAAAATGTAGGCTGAAATATTGAGATAATTTAATATCATGAAATAATATTTAAAATTATATCAACTTTCCATTTGAAGGAGTTTTGTTGCTGCTTTTTTGGACAATATTTATTGGGAATATTGCTTTTTACAATGTGGAGTCATTGTTTTGTGTTTATAGGTGTACTTCAGCCAGGTTCCCAAACTCAGGCACATTTTGGTAATTTCTTCCTGTGGGGCATATTTTGTGCACTGTGTGATGGTTAGGGCATCCCCAGCCTCTACCCACCATGTGTCAGTTATGATATCAAAAATATTTCGAGACATTGCTGAATGTTTGCTGGGGAGCAGTATTCCTCTCAGCTGAGAAACACTGTGCTACAAAGACATTGGCATATTTTTTTAGATTTGAAATTTTAAGTAATTAGAGGTAAACATATAATGAAAGCTTAGAAATAAATAGCTCATATGCAGTAAGAATTTTGGAATCTGACACATACTTGAGTGCTGTCTCTATACCTGTAACTGTGATTTTTGGCAAATTGTATGCTCTTTTGAAGATAATATTAGTATCTCAAAGAATCATTCTAATTGTTAAATGAGATAATGCATAAGAAGTGGTTAACTTACCTGCAGCATATAAGTTCTTAATAAATATTATTGACTTTTGTTATTACCAGTGGCAGTATCTTAAATAATATATACTATATCACAATGCAAGGCTTTGATAAGAGAATGGTATTATTAGTTAAATAGAAAAAGTATAGGCAGCATTTTGGCTAGTTCTCTTTTTAAAATTTTTAATTGTATCATATTTACCATTTTTTGAAAAAGCAGTTTTTAGCATCTGGTCCTTTATGTAGCTTCAATATCTACAGATTTTATCAGATTTACAAATGCTATTTTATGTTTTATAAAATATATTTTTGATACAGACTCACCAAAGTTTTTATTTTTTAAGAAACTTATAAAAAGTGGTTCTTTTTTCTATACATATTTGTTTCATTTGAAAGCTGTAGTTGCCATTTTAATTAACCTCAAGGCTTTTGAAGTAGTAGTATTGTGCCTTCAATGCACGGTGAGGCCCTGAACCCTGAATAAGACAACAAAATGGAGTCAAACTTAAAAGATATCAACGGTGCTACACTTTATGTGTTAAAGTTCACAGAAGAAAATTGCATTCAGAACTTATCAACAATTCTGTATTCCATGTCATAAAGAAGATATAGATGTATCATGTATTATACAAGAATTAGCAGCAGATGTAAGGTGCTTCTTTTATGATCTTACAAATTAGATTTTCCTTTCTTCCCTTGAGAAGCCAGACTGAACAATAGAATGCTTTAAAAGAGAGAATAGTTGAACACCAAGGCCATGCTTTTGAAAACCAACCATACAAAGAATACAGATGTATGCTTGGCGTTCTGAGTCAATTATCTGTGAAATTCTCTTATACCATTCAGAACAGAGGCCCCAAAGTCAAGGTTTGCTTTCCCAGCATTCATTTGCTTTTAATAGGCTTGGACTTGGACATCAATAAAAGACTTATTTTTGCAAAATCTAATTTTCTAACAAAAATAAAGATCTTCACTTTTTTAAAGTTTGGCAGAATCTGAGTACTAATTTTGCTTTTAAATAGCCATAAAACATGCCAGCTGAAGTTTATTAGTTACTGGCAGTTGACAAGGACAAATCAGCATTGACTTGTTACTCTTCTGCAGTGAAAAAAAATATGTCACTAATGTAATTCTAATATTCATTCAAACAAGAAATTAGAAACTTGTGTGAATGTATAACATTACTATATATTTGGGGACATGAGGGAATACAGTACTCACAACTGTAAACTTACTTTTGCTCCCCGCATATAGTACACGGTATATTAAAAATGCAATACATATGCAATATATAATTGATAAGCTACATAAAATAAAATCATTTTAAAGACTGATAAATGACTTAGAAAAAACCAGACAGAACTATCATCCAATAAGTATATCTGTACAAATAAAGGTAATGTTTTGTGTCCAAGAAATATTTCAAGTTCTTTTAAAAAGATTTGATTCTGGCCCTCGCCGGTTGGCTCAGTGATAGAGCGTCGGCCTGGCGTGCAGAAGTCCTGGGTTCGATTCCTGGCCAGGGCACACAGGAGAAGCGCCCATCTGCTTCTCCACCCCTCCCCCTCTCCTTCCTCTCTGCCTCTCTTCCCCTCCTGCAGCCGAGGCTCCATTGGAGCCAAGATGGCCCGAGCACTGGGGATGGCTCCTTGGCCTCTGCCCCAGGCGCTAGAGTGGTTCTGGTCGCAACAGAGCGACGCCCCGGAGGGGCAGAGCATCACCCCCTGGTGGGCGTGCTGGGTGGATCCCGGTCGGGCGCATGCGGGAGTCTGTCTGACTGTCTCTCCCCGTTTCCAGCTTCAGAAAAATACAAAAAAAAAAAAAAAAAAAAAAAGATGATTTGATTCTTGAGTTCTTATATGAAGCATTATTTGACTAATTTATATCAGTGTTTTGGCGATTAAATAAAAGCTTTTGAATTTTGATTTCTTGCTCTGGACTTCAAATAAAGATTGTGACTTATAAAAACTAATTGTATTTTTAAAATGTTTATAATATACATTGACAAATGGAAACAAATTACATCTGTTGAGCTTTATTGAGTCAGAGTGCCACAATTTTTCTTGAGTTTCAAGTCTTTCTATGAATGAACAGTACAGTTTCATAATTCAGAGTAATATTGGTTGAGAATAATTTTCCAAGAAATTTGGTCTTGTTTTATTGTTTTTTCATCATGAAGGATCATGTTTTATACCTTCAGTTTTAAGTACTATCATGTAAGAAAAATAGGAGACTCTAAACTGAGGCCAGAGAGGCAACAACAGCATAACCGTGTAAACTTTTTGTAATATAAAACAAAAGATCTCCTAATGATAACTTTTTGAATGCATCTGAATTTTTAGCCAGATTGTAGCCAAAATAGTTTATTAAAAGTATCTCCCTAAATAAACACTGGAGAGAGAGAGAACTTGTGGGTATAAATACAATGAAAGTAGCAAGGGAAGAAAGTAGATTCAGGAACTGACATAAATTTGTTTTAGCATGGCCAATGTTCTGCATGAGTTTTACTATTCCAACATCTACAGGTTACCTAGTTATTTCAGTATTGCTTATCCTGAGTTATGCTAATAGCATAGACATGGAGAATGGTCAGGCCCCCTTGTAATTCTAAATAAAGCTAGAATTAAATTTTGCAAGGTTAAGACAAAAATCTGCTCATTTCAAGGTACTAAAATAATGTTTATTAGTCAAGTGCAATTCATAATGTGGTTCAGAAAAATATACCCAAATAATTAAGAAGAATCTCAAATATATTCAAAGTAAACTTGTTTGTTTTCTTTGATGCTTTACTTATTTTCTTTTCTATTTATAGTTGCTTTCAGTATAGTGAGAAAAAATTTCCTAGTGCAGCAATATATTTTACTTTGTAGTGTTGATGTTTTAAGAAATTTAAACAGCATGATTGAATAAATGACTCTTGCTCTAAAATTCCCTGGTTCAGGGCTGGAGATCTACACTCTCTTCATAGGATAAATCCCCTGAAATTGTTACAGACTTTAATTTTGAAAGAGCTACAACCCCACTCTTCTTTAAGAGGTTGCACTCCTTATGCTCTAGCATGTCCAACTTTGAATTTTGATTTCTTGCTTGGGACACTCAAATAAAGATTTTAACTAACAGAATAAAGATCACACTCAAAGCCTTTATCAATATCCAGCGACAAGTAGAAGTATCTGTATCCTCACTCACTGCTACGTGCTGTCATCAAGTTGCTAAACCTTGTGATGTGTATACAACATCATTTCTTTCATTTTGAGCATATTTAAAACCAATTCAAGGGCCTATTCTGCAAATGTTGTAGATACCTTGCCATTTGCAGATGATCCAATTTTGAGGAAAACATTTTGTAATCTACTTCAATAATGTCTTATATGAAAAAAAGAATTTTCACATGTATAAACTACAAATATTAAAACATATCACCAATATAGTAAGAATATTTCAGAGCTTGACTTTTTCCCCAAATACATAAAAGTGTAATAAACAATCAGTGTATCAGAGCCTAATCTTTAGCAGTTAAGTTATCAAATAAAATTAAGAAAAAAATAGTAGCCTTGAAAACAAATAAAACTTTATTAAAAACAATTAGATACCAGTTGTTGCTTAATGTGAATTAAATAGTCAAGGAAATTGAAGAGATAGAACAGATTGGAGTTTAATGAAGTCTATTTGGATCATAAATAAACATGATTATTTGTTCACAGGAATATTGCTGTTAAATTTATGAATGTTTAAAGAAAAGTACAATGTTTCTCTTTTCTGTGATTCTTTAGCATATGAATTCACTGGTATCTCAGATGCACTATGAATCTGACCCAGCTCATGAATATTCACACGCACACTGATCTTTCTGGACTTAATCACATCTATAAAGATGGAAATTTTGTTAGTTTTCAATAATAAGAAATGCATTAGGATGCTGGTCCTGGAACAATTTTACAATACCCTGTTTTCATTTTTTTGTAAATGATGAACTTTAATATAGAAGCACGTATGCTATTTATCTTCCTTGATAGAAGCTCTTTTCCTTTACCTTTAAAAATCCTTCTGCATGGCTTAACCACGATTGCATTTGCTTCTTTTATCTGCTTTGCTCACCAAAAAGAATAGAAATTAAAACAGTATCTCCAGTCCTTATCCCAAGCTAACTTCCACTGTTCAGGCTTAGTCATAGATTTTCAAGCACAGAGAAGTCCAATGTACTAATCAGCAGGGGGCATGGTACATATTTCACAAAAATAAAAAACAAAAAAACCCTGAGATTATTTATTATCTTTTTGTTTAAAGGGAAAATCATATTCTAAGCTATTTAAATATTTAGTATGTTAGACATAGGATGCTATGATTACAGAGATCCATAATTATAAATTATATATAATTTAACCTTTTTTAATCCCATCATATAATGCTTCCTTTCATTGTCCAAGATAAATCAGCAGGTATAAGTAGGCATCAAAATCAATGATCTGATCCTTATTAACAACATATTCTAATTATTAATTGAGCTAACTAGAAAAAAAGAAAAACACTATTCATAAAGGTAGTAATAAAGTATGAGCTGCTTCATATTTCTAACATTGATATTGTGAAGCCTCTGAATGAATTCTTTTGTCTGTGATCAATGACAAACATGTAATTGTTTTTAATCAAGTAACAGACCAGATTATGTTAGTATATCACAGAGAATCATCAGGAGTTGAGGGAGGTGGTCATCAGACTGCGCCCTGATGTGTCCTGTAGGTTTCTTCAGAACTGCCTAAAGGGCTGGAATGTCTCCCACCCCTTTTCAATCAGGAGAGCTTGCTGTTGTGTTTTGTGTATTACAGCCATTCTCAGCAGGGAGCAGTTTTGCCCTCCAGGGGTTATTTGAAGCTGTCTGGAGTTTTGCCTGTTACATCTAGGGGGATGGTACTGGCATCTAGTGGACAGAGGCCAGAGACACTGCCCAGCGTTATACAAAGCACAGGAAACTCCCACAACAAAGAATTAACAGCCCAAAGTGTCAAAAAGGCTACTGTCCTATAAAAATGTGTTTGAGGAAATAATTGCATGTCTAAATATTTTGATAACTACTGAATTAGAGTACTTGTACAGGTAAAGCAATGAAAATGTAAAACATTAATTTTACAAATTAATTATTATAAATTTGAATTTTAATTATGATGAATATATTATAAATTTTTAGTAATTTATTTTTTCTTTTTTAAAATCAGCAACAATTGTATTAAATGAACTCAACTGGACAAGTGCCTTAGACGAAGTTTTCAAAAGAAATCGAGATGAAGATCCCACATTATTGTGGCAGGTGTTTGGCAGTGCCACAGGCCTGGCCCGGTATTATCCAGGTAAGTGCCTGGTGAGTCATTAGGTAGGTACCAGATAAAACTGTAAGTACCAGATGTAATGTTTCTTGAGAACATGCTGTTACTTTCTTCTAAAGTAAAAGAAAAGGATAGCTTTCCTGTTACCTTTCATAGTTGTCCCAGTAGAGCCCAAGCTCTATGTTGATTAGGTGTCCCTGATTTGACTTCCCTGCACAGTGGGACACTCCTGCTTATCAGCTGGGCTGGCAGCCTCTTTGAGAATACTCTTGAGGCAGCAGTGATGATGCTACTGATCAGTGCCACCAGAGGAAAAACACAACCGACATACAAATTAGTTGCAATAATCACACAGGCAATTTATTACTCACAAATCCTTTTGGCGTGTCTGGGTACAGCTTAAGGGAGCCCCGTCGGCGTGCTCCTCTCGGCTGTCTTTGGTCAGAGCTCAGAGCGGTGTGGAGACAGTCTACATCAACGTTGGAGTCTGGGCGACTACTGCAGCAGGGGGCCCCTCAGCTTTAGTACCCTTTCTGGCCAACATTTTATACCTGGTATCAATCTATAGGATTATCACCTCAAACCACCTTTTGGGGAGTTCCTTGCAGGGAATTCCCTCTATGACAATCTACTGAAATGTTTACATTAAACTGCTTTTTAAGATGTTCTTATTTACATTAATTTACAAAGTTAATGTAAATAACACCAAACCACTTCTTATCTATGTATAATTTCACACACATACTAACTGGGCTCTGCTTGAAAGTCAGAGTCTGTTTATCACATTACAGAGTTATGGCACTAAGCCACTATATTAATTCCTATCCAAATGGCATAACTTTAATTTTAATAAATATTTTAAATATCCTTTTAATTACTTTTATATATCACCCATATTTTTATATTTCTATATATTTACTATAACCTTATATTACTACAACAAAAGGAAAGACAATTTCTCCTTACATGCCTCTGTAGCTATCAAAATCACTTTAAATCAAGACACCTAGAAGGAGCGGGAGTGTTGGCACCTGGAATCAGGGCAGATTTCTGTGAGACCATGAGCAGGGATCTGTGTACCTAGAATGGAGGTTACCCTGAACCCTAAAACAGTTCTGAGATAAAGAGCCAGCTACCAGGATGGACCTAATTGTAAGTCGCATTGAGAACTGAATAGAATTTTTTGAGAATAATTGAAATATTTCTTGCCAGATTTTAAGTTTGTACTTTTGCATAGAAACTGTTCATGCTTCTCTTTAATCAATAAATGTAGATTTGTTATAATGTGTATGACAGGAAACAAAATGAAATGTCAATAAATATAGAGCTTTCTTATGTATTAGGTTGGATTAATTTTGAAGGCATCTCAGCAAACATATATAGTCAGTGAAGATGAATATATTTTGTAAACTAAAATGAATAGGCCCAGGCCAGGTGGCTCAGTTGGTTAGTGTTGTCCCTGTATGCCAAGATCATGGGTTCAGTTCCTGGTCAGGGCACATACAAGAATCAACCAATGGATGCATGAATGTGTGAAACAAGGTGATGTTTCTCCCACTTCTTTCTTTTCCTTTCTCTCTAAAATCAATAAATTAAAAATGAAACCTTTTTATAATTTCCTTTATTTTATTTTATTTTTTGTGTGTGACAGAGACAGAGAGAGACAGAGAGAGGGATAGATAGCGACAGACAGACAGGAAGGGAGAGAGATGAGAAGCATCAATTCTTTGTTGGGGCTACAGCAGACCAAATGACCCCCTGCTCAAGCCAGCAACCTTGGGCTCAAGTTGGTGAACCATGTGTTATTTTACTTAAATGGATTTTCATATTATAAGACTTGGACCTCAGGCTAGAATCTTCCTACTGACTGTAAGAAACAGGATTGGTCTCCTAAATTCTAAGACTTGATCATCAAATCTGAAAATTATGAACCCTAAGTACTCAGTTTATCCTCTTAGGGTTTTTGTGATCAATCAGATAATATAATGAAAAATGTTTTGAAAACATAGAACAGTAGGCATTTTTTTAAATGAGTGAATATCAACTAGAATAATTTTGCCTAACTACATTTTTATTTTTGTGTGAGAAATTAAAGAAAATAATTGAGGCTCCAATCAGTTGACAAAGGAGATGAAATGGAAATGTGGGAAGAGTTCTGAACAGATGACTAAGCAGTGACAGCTACTAAGCAGATGACTAAGCAATGACACCTACCAGTAACACTAGTGTGGAGTTGGGCACAAGATGCCCTTAGTTAAGTCACTTCTCTGCAGGGTTGCCAAATAAAATAAAAGATGCCCAGTTAAATTTGCATTTCAGAGAAACAATTAAGAAATTTTTAGTATAAGTATGCATTATTTGGGAAATGTTTACACTAAAAAAGTATATTTTTATTAAAATTTAAATCGAACCGAGTGTCCTGTATTTCTTTTTGCTGAATCTGTCAAACCCTGTCTCAGGCTCCAACTTTCTATATTTGTTAACATGGGAAAGTCAATCTTCCTAGTACAACATGGAATTATTTTGACATAATTAATTCTGTAAACCACCTTTTAAAAAATTTGCCAGAATTATTAAAAATAAAGTGTTCTGCAGAAAGTAGAATAATTTCCAGTAGAGTCTAAAAGATATTTTTGTTCAGTGTTAATGTGCTCCTTCAAGCAAGGCTACTTGGTGTTACTGGATTAAGCAAATCTATACCGAGTAGCCAGGGTCTTAATCCTCTTCGTCACTTGATGTGGCGGTCACCTTTGGAAACCAAAGTCCTGCTGAAACAGGACTTCAGCTAGGAAACATGAGAATGCTAATGGTTAACTTGTGGAATAGGTAAGAAAGGAATTGAACATGGTTCTTAGCCTAGCATGTAAGGGAAAATCAGTGATGGTTAGCCACTCTAGGTTTACATGTATCAAAATATTTAAACTATTATCCAAGGGAGGAGATCTCAAGAGGAAGTTCTGCAGAGCTGATTCTGAATAGCAGTTTATTTGGCAATAAGTGTGGATTTGAGCTCTAACATCTTTCCTTGAACTGAACATCAGTAAATTGCATTTTTTATTTGGTTGATATGTATAAAAATAAGCTAGAAACATGATTTCTGTATACCTTTTTTCTTTCACCCCTCTTCTTCTTTCCTTTCTTCCTCTTTTCATCTTTCTCTTGCTCCTCCATCCCCTTGCTTCTTTCTCTGTGTCTTCTCCAGCTGAGAAGGTAGGTAGGCTGTGTGGTATAATAAAGAAGTTGATTCTGGGGAAGACTAGTGTGTTCTGTGAGATAACCAGAGTGGCCCGGCCTGGTCACACAGCTAGTTTCACGGCATAGCTGAAGTCAGAGCCCATGTCTAATGACAGTGTCACTGTAAGTGTGCTGAGTGCAAAAATCTCTTTATTGTATGAGTGCTTTCCTTTAGAATCTCTTCATTGATTTAGATAAATTAGCTTTAAAGCTATTAAAACTGTGTTTGAAGAGTGATCAACTTCATGAAATCTGCTTGTCATCAAAACTGTAGGTACAAACTGTTCATTTCACCTCTTAGTGTCTCCTATAATTGCACCAATTACAGTAGTAATTGGGATTGTAAATTAAGAATTAGTGGCTCACTGAAATGCCATTGTAGAAAGCACTTATTCTTTTTAGGTAATTAGTTGCATTTACAAAAAAAAAAAAAAAAAAAAAAAAAGGAACCCCCCCCCTAAAGATCAGCTCTATCTTCATATGACATTTTCTTTTTCTTTTTTGTATTTTTCTGAAGCTGGAAACCGGGAGGCAGTCAGACAGACTCCCGCATGTGCCCAACCGGGATCCACCCGGCATGCCCACCGGGGGGCGATGCTCTGCCCATCCGGGGCGTGGCTCTGTTGCGACCAGAGCCAGTCTAGCGCCCTGGCCATCTTTTGCTCCAATGGAGCCTCGGCTGCGGGAGGGGAAGAGAGAGACAGAGAGGAAGGAGAGGGGGAGGGTGGAGAAGCAGATGGGCGCCTCTCCTGTGTGCCCTGGCCGGGAATCGAACCCAGGACTTCCGCACACCAGGCCGACGCTCTACCACTGAGCCAACCGGCCAGGGCCATGACATTTTCTTAATGTCTTATTAATCATTTGTTCTTTCTCTGCCCTCCCTAATTTATTTATTTTAAAAATATGTGGTTACGGCCCTGGCCGGTTGGCTCAACGGTAGAGCGTCGGCCTAGCGTGCGGAGGACCCGGGTTCGATTCCCGGCCAGGGCACACGGGAGAAGCGCCCATTTGCTTCTCCACCCCTCCGCTGCTCTTTCCTCTCTGTCTCTCTCTTCCCCTCCCGCAGCCAGGGCTCCATTGGAGCAGGGATGGCCCGGGCGCTGGGGATGGCTCTGTGGCCTCTGCCTCAGGCGCTGGAGTGGCTCTGGTCGCAATATGGCGACGCCCAGGATGGGCAGGGCATCGCCCCCTGGTGGGCAGAGCCTCGCCCCTGGTGGGCGTGCCGGGTGAATCCCGGTCGGGCGCATGCGGGAGTCTGTCTGACTGTCTCTCCCCGTTTCCAGCTTCAGAAAAATACAAAAAAAATATATATATATGTGGTTACAATAAAGGGACTTCATATAAGTAGTTACTGTTAAATATACCTCGGGGAGACAATTCCTTTTGATGTCTGCTAGGATTTTGCTAAAATAAAATGCAAAGGAACCTGTGTATATGGCGTGACATTTTTTCTGTATAGATAGCTAATGCCAAAGAATTCTTATTATTTATGAAAAGGTTATTTGATAGATCACTAACTAATTAGAAGAAAATGGGATAGCAAAGGAGCCTCAATATTTTTGGTATTTAGAGAAGTGCTGCTTTCAGTGATCTTTTAAAAAGTGCCTCATTTTTAAAATTTTGATATTTATAAATGGATACAAGGTTTAACTTTAACTTTGTTTAATTAGACTTGTTCTTTTTTGCTAATAATTATTAAAGTCCAGTGTGTCTGATAGACCTAGTATTAGCTACCAACTACAGAAAATCCCAAACAGTTGGTGATTTAATCACTATAGAAGTTTGTTTCTCACTCAAGTCAAAGAATGTCAGTTATACAGATCAGGGCTGATGCGGAAACTTTATACATGAGTGGCCCACACTCTTGTCTGATTTTGTCTGTCGTCCTCTAAGTGTGTCATCTGCCTCAGTGCCCATCACTGTTACGTGTGCGCTTTAAGCAACAAAGAACTGTATTCTTGTGGGGTTTTTTAAGGGCACTTCCTGGAAATAACCAAAGCCTTTCCTCTTATGTGACATTGGCCAATGTCAGAATTTATTGGTTTCATGGTCACAGTTACCTTCAAGGTGACTATGTATACAGTTAAAAAGCAGGAGCTGTGTAAGTAAGAAGGGGAGAAGAGATTACTTGGGGACAAGTATCTCAGTGCTGTGGTTACTCAGTGCAAATCTGAGTTTTAAAATACATTGTTCTTCAAGTATCATATGATTCCACTCATGTGGAATGCAGTGAGCAAAATGAACGGATAAGCAAAATAGAGACAGACTCATAGAGAGTAGGCTAAGAGCTGTGGAAGTGGGCAGATTGGGCAACGGAGGTGGAAATATAAAGCAAAAATACCCAAAAAACAAAAAAACCCTTATGGACACAGACCACACTATGGTGATTGTTGGGAGGGGTAGAGGGAGGAGGGTATGAGAGGAATAAGTGGAGATGAACAAAGACTTGACTTTGGAGAGTGAACACACTATGCAGTTTGATGTCTTACGGAGTTGATCCTGAAACCTGTATGATTATGCTAACTAATGTCACCTTAATGAATACAATAAAATAATTACCCCTAAATTATAAATGGAGTAATTGTCACTATAATTTGTAGAATTATAAGACTTACTCTGTTGAGAAGATATGGTATATTTAATTTACTGGAACACATAATTTAAAATTTTATAAACATATTGATTAGCCTGACTAGGCAGTGGTGCAGTGGATAGAGTGTTGGCCTGGGATGCTGAGGATGCAGGTTTGGAACCCTATGGTTGCTAGCCTGAACACAAGCTCATCCAGCTTGAGTATAGGCTCTTCAGCTTACCAGCTTAAGTGTGGGGCCACTGGCTTGAACGTGGGATCATAGACATGACCCCATGGTCACTCTCTTGAACCCAAAGGTTGCTGGCTTGAAGCCCAAGGTTGCTGGCTTGAGCCCAAAGTTGCTGGCTCAGCTGGAGCCCCGTAGTCAAGGCATATATGAGAAAGTAATCAATGAACAACTAAGGTGTCACAACTATGAGCTGAAGCTTCTCCTCTTTCTCCCTTCTTGTCTATCCTTTCATCTCTCTCTCTTTCTTTCTCTATCTCTCTTGCTTGCTAAAAAACAAACAAAAAACATATGTTGATTTAAATAAAATAAAATAGGCTATTTCTGCTCTGTAGGAAATTTCAATCTATTTAGGCAGTCAAATTTATACATTTTGATATTTTGATTGCAAAACATGTCAATAAATGATTCAATAACAAATAATTAGACTATAGCAATAGATTTGCTATAGGAGTTTTGGATAAGCTAAGGTAATTATAGAGTTATGAGTAAGGTTTATCAATTATAGATCAACTCAATGAAGAAAAAAGGCAAAGCCTTTTTAAGAGGGTAGAAAGGAGCAAAGTGAAAAACAGGGAAATGAACAAGTATTGTTAGAGCCTTGTGAGCTTAGCTAATTCAATAGATTGTAAGAGAAGAAGAGCAAAATTGGAGCAAAAGGTTTATTAATGGCCTTGAATGTCAGAAGAGTTTGTCTGGAAAATACTACCAACATTTTGACCAGTGAAATACTACAGTTAAATCAGTGTTTCCTCTGATTGGATGGAAAACACTTAGAAAGCCTTGACCAAAAATTATGCTGTTAGGATGGTTAGATATATAGCATAATAAAGATCTGAACAAGAGATCAAATAGGAATTAAAGAAGAAGAATTCTTGGGTATAAAAAACAGACGATATGAGAAACCTTAAAAAACAAATTGATATGATTATATGTTAGAAAATGATGTCAACTGTAGTGTTAGCTAACATCTCTATTACCTCATATAATTATACATGTATTATTTTTGTGATGATCACCATCCCACACATTAGATGCCCAGAACTTCTTCATCTTCAAATTAGAAGTTTGTACCTTTTGACCTCCCCCTTTCCCCCACTCCCCAACCCCAGGCAACCGCCATTCTGCTCTGTGTTTCTGTGAGTTAGCCTTTTTCACGTTCCATCTAGAAGTGAGATCATGTCATCTTTATTTTCTCTACCGATTCCTTTCACTTAGCTCTCAGATAAGTGTATCTTTCCAGTACATGTGTACCTTAAACTTGTCCAGTTTTATGTCTGAATTGTATCACAATAAATAAAGATAAAATAAGAATGTAAAAATAAATAAAAGAATTTAGTGATAGACATTGGGTATAAGTTAACTACATATAATTTTTAGCTTGAGGGAATATGAGAATGTTTATTGAAATATCAGAAGTATTTTTATTTTTGAATAAAATGATGAATTTGATGAGTTTGATTTAGGACAATAAAATTTGAGGTGTTGACTGGAGAGTGCAGATCCAAGCATAAGGTTTATATTATGATTTATATGATTTGCTTTGCTATATGAAAACATCAGTAATGTTTTCTGGAGGCCACATCTTATACAAATAATATTTTGAAGTTCTTAAATGCTCCAAATTTGTGGAGATGCTGCTGTAGCCTTATTTTTGTCATCTTTGTATAACCTCATCTCTTAACTAACTCTCTTATTTTACATATTTAATGGTTGTAATAGTTGTTTGCTTTTCAATCAGTTATAGATCAGGTCAAGCTTAAATGGATTAAAGGACTTATTTTATTGCTGATGGGTAAAAGCAGTTAAATAGGATGCTAACGTGGACATGGGTATTGCTTGAAATTTGATGATATACTATATATAAATTATGTGATTAAGTGTTGTTAAAAATGCTTTAGCTCTTTTTAACTTCTAAAATATATCCTTCTGTTCACTTTTCCTTTATATGTTGCTAAATTTCTATACCTTATGTTGTCCATTTTTCGATATTAGAACCACTTTTGTTAATGTATTTCATTTCATGTTCAGTATATTTTATTAAAATTTATAAAAACTTGAGAAACAAAAAATTAGAACACTTTTTTCTTTAAGCAAGAGAGAGACAGACAAAAGGGAGAGATATGAGAAGCATTAACTCATTGTGTCACTTTAGTTATTCATTCATTGCCTTGTCACATGTGCCTTGACTGGGGGCTCCAACCAAACTCAAGCCAGCAACCTTGGGCTCAAGCCAGAGACCATGGGTTTTGTCTGTGATCATACACTCAAGCCAGCAACCCCATGCTCAAGCAAATTCAGAAAACTTTTTAAGCACTTCTCTCAGGTGCATCAAATATAAAAAATTTTAATAAATATATTATGACAATTATCAAAGAAGATTTATTGACTTACAAAAACTATAAACTTGTTCCTATAAAATCATAATTTTTTTGTTTTTATGAATGAATCATTATGATCATCTAATTAGATTTATTTGCTTATAAAAATAATCTTTTTGTCTCTGAGTTTACATTTTTGTCTGTGTAGCACATATGTGAATTTATTTTCAATGTCTTCTATTTTATAGAACATGCTTTGTTTAAACTTACTTCTGAGTCACAGACTGCATATTGATCATTTAAATAGTTGTCTTTGTGTACCATTTGCTTTACTGATAATATACAACTTGTCTTTGTTATCTGCTACACCTGTTGACAGACAAAGAACCTTTTATGCTAAATGAAAATGTTTTAGGTGGATTGTCTGGCATCTGCAGAGTTAGCAGGAAACCACTTTGTAAAGCATTCTTTTATTTTTAAAAATATGGTGATTTGTCCTTGGCCATCATATCATATGTATATGAATTTCTGCCACTTGTGTATCTATAACTGAAAGAAGTATTCTGGATATATTACAGTTGAGATAACAAAGGTACTCTCAAGCCAGTACAATGATATCATCTGAACATTGTGTTCCATAGATCAGAAACAAAATTAAAATCCCAAACTCATGTGATTAATTAAGTCAGCACAGTCTGACCTCAAAGAAGGGAAGAAAGAACAAGGCAGAACTCCTGCTTCTGAAGCAGCTGACACACCCTAAGTGTTCTGATCCTCAGAAGAGAGAGCGTTGTTTCAGCAGAGCTCACATGTGGGGGAAACAGAAAAATTATAGATACATGAAAATGCAGTGCAAAAATAAATGGAAAAAATTTATTAAAAAGTGATCTGGAGCACAACTTAAATGATCATTTCTCTAGTAAAATGATACAATCTGGCATCAATCTCTTAATGACATCTGGCTCTTTTACTATGGTATTCAGATCACTCAATGACTCTTACCCAGCTTATGCCTCCAGTTTTATCTTTTACTACACAGTTCAATTTTCATGGTGTACTACTACATTTCTTTTTCCCCTTTATTTAATTTTAATTTCATTTTCTTTTTTGCAACCAGTATTTTCATATCTCTATATGCTTTGTTCCTAGAACTCCATCTTTGGTTATATGATTCTTACCCATCAATCAAAGTAGAACACAGACGCCACTTTCCACCAGAAGGCTTTTGCAAAAGCTGCCTCCCTTTACTTTGCTCTCTCAGAGAACTTTGTTTCTATCTGGAACAACAGCTGTCCCATTTTATCTTCTTTAGAATTTTTTTGTATGTTATCTTTTAAAAAGGATTGCAGTGGATATAACTGCAGATATAGAGAGCTACTTGTGTATGGGCACACCCTCTACCACCTAGTGCAGGGCCCGGGATGCAGTGGGAATAACTGCAGATATAGAGGGCTACTTGTGTATGGGCATGCCCTCTACCACCTAATGCAGGGCCCGGTATACAGGGGAAATAAGTGCAGATATAGAGGGCTACTTGTGTATGGGCACGCCCTCTATCACCTAGTGCAGGGCCCTGGATGCAGTGGGAATAACTGCAGATATAGAGGGTTGCTTGTGTATGGGCACGCCCTCTACAACCTAGTGCAGGGCCCGGGATGCAGTGGGAATAACTGCAGATATAGAGGGCTGCTTGTGTATGGGCACGCCCTCTACCACCTAGTGCAGGGCCTGGGATGCAGTGGGAATAACTGCAGATATAGAGGGCTACTTATGTATGGGCACACCCTCTACCACCTAGTGCAGGGCCCGGGATGCAGTGGGAATAACTGCAGATATAGAGGGCTACTTGTGTATGGGCACGCCCTCTACCACCTAGTGCAGGGCCTGGGATGCAGTGGGAATAACTGCAGATACAGAGGGCTGCTTGTGTATGGGCACGCCCTCTACCACCTAGTGCAGGGCCCGGGATGCAGTGGGAATAACTGCAGATATAGAGGGCTACTTGTGTATGGGCACGCCCTCTATCTCCTAGTGCAGGGCCTGGGATGCAGTGGATAATAGGTATTTGTTAAATTAAACTGGATAAACAAATAAAGATCATAAGGTACTAGAGCTGTAAACACGTATCAGTGTAGAACTTTAGAGAACTCAGTTTTTAAATAAAGTGAAATGGTAGGTGGCAGGGGGCAGATGGAAGGTACAGGAAACATAGAATTTAATGATTTAGGTGTCTTACTGTACACCTTTGTCATCTCACCCTGTTACCTTTGCTGGTATTCTCCATGATATTTCTGGAACAACCACGTGAAGTCAGTTTTTAGATCCTTGGAAGCTTTATTGACTGGATGACACTTTTCCATGTCATGGGGGTGGTATAAGAGGGTCAAACAGTATGCTATTCCAACCCCTAGTCATGGAAATATGCTTTTAAATGGCTAAAATCTGAGCATATTTTATAATAATATATTATTTTAAAAATTTGTGTTCTGTGATGAATAGTTTTAGCAATTCAGTGATATTGTTTTAAAATATCCACATGTAGAGAGCTTATTATGTACCAATTCTAGTTCAAAGTGTTTATGTATATAAATCATTGAATCTGAGCTATCACATTCAGAAGCAGAACTTTTATAACCTCCATTTTACTGAAAGGGGGTAAGAAGTAATTTATTGAAATTCATACATCCTATTAAAAGTATAGGAGACCTAGCTCCAAAGCTCATCTAAGTTCTTCACTAGGCTGTTTCCAATAAGAGAAGACAGTCTTAAAGAGACAGTAGAACAGACTCCTCACATTAGCATTTACCTAATTGGGATGACTGCCCTTTAACCTGGCCTCCTGCCTGGGATTCTCATCGATGGTTCTGTGTCTTAAAGCCTCAGTAATTCAGCATTTGAAAACTTGATCTGACATTGTTTGGAGATCAGTTACTTTTCAGTAACTGATCAGAAACATATGTCCATTCCCAAATTCAGCACTGATATATAAATGATAAGACAGACATCAAACTGCCCAGCAATATAAATATTATATGGCAATAAGTAGTTTCCTGTGGCCAAAATAATATTCTTCTAAGAAGATCTAGAAAGTTAGGGAAAAAATGATGAAGAGTTTGCCTCATATAAATTCTCCACGCTCTAGAACTTGACTCAGGTTTGTGTAACTAGGAAAAGTTATTACCTGTACTAGGGTATTGATTCAGTATAATCTTTACTAGGCAGTCCAATGAAACTTGAAGAGTACTATTACTAGAAGGAAGAAAAAAAATGTATCATGAAGACTTGTCAATGTCTCTTCCTCTGGCAGTGCAGTGATCTCTGTGTACACTTCTTTCCATACTGAACACACTCATCTCCTTCACATAGGAGATGATTTAAGGTCAACTCCAATAAGTTAGTATAGCAATTTTTAACCAGTGTACTGTGGCAGGCACAATGGTGTGTTACAAAATTTTTTAAAGCATGCAATACCTGACTATTTATTGTAGTTGGGGCACTGACCTCTTTTCCCTTAGATTGTCAAATAAAATAATGACAACAACCAACACAACAATAGCCATCTAGTATGAATGCATCAAAATAACACCTATTTTGGGATCATATTGGCAAAAAATACATTTTTTGATGTGCCACAAAATTTTAGTAATCAGTTTACATGTGCCATGAGATGAAAAAGGTTGAAAGTTGCTGAATTAGTACATTCAGCTCAATATCTAGAATCTCTGGGTCAATGCAACTCTCTGCATGTGTGTGTGACTTTTCCTAATGTGGCTACAAAACAGAGCAGGACACAGGTTCCTTTCTCTGTGCTATTCCCATCACTGCCCAGAAAACTTCTAGGCAACGGTGGTGTCTTCTGGGTGACCCTAGGAGAAATGGCCATTTGTCAAAAGGAGAGGAGGAATCACTGGTCCATTGTATTTATTACAATTCAGCAGGCATGAAACAAAGACCCTCCCCCACCCCCACCCTATTCTTCTCATGAAGTAAGTTCCTTAGTTAGCACATCGGACCACTCCTGGTCATGATAGTGTTCTTGTCTGAAATCCTTTCAGATGTACCTGAAGGGTGTGCTTGGGAATAAACAGCTTTCATAGCACGTTGTTTGGGGTGCCCAAAATTGCCTAAGGGTTTACAACAATTATAAGATTTCTGCAGAAAGCTTTGTTTCTTTGGTAACACAGATAACATCAACACAGCACTTAGTTGACTTCTTATTATTTTCTCCCGTAAATTTCTTGTGTAAGAAATCCTAGTCCTGAGATTTAGTCTAAAAATAATTCTTAAGTCCATCATTTTTTATGTATGTACTGGATTATGAATTTAGTCCTTCCTTTTCTCTCTCTTTCTCATACTAAATATGGTTTACTTGAAGACTGCTGGAAGCAGAAAATTTGATGTTATAATAGCTGAGGATATTACTCACTTTCTAATTGTTCATCTGTGTATGAGGCAGAGGCTGCTAATTTTCCATCACAATTCTGTCCTCCCTTTCCATTGTGAAGTTGTGTTTTTAGAAATGACTTCCCAGCCAGGGACAACAGGTCTCAGAGCTCCTTTGCATCTACAAAGGACGAGTAGAGTATAAGTTAAAGTAATAGGTGTCGCTGCCAGCCTGAAACTGAGACTTGGATGAGCCTTCTCCGTGCTTCGTCCTGTCCTCTCGCAGCTGCCTGCCAGTGCCCTGGTGACCTTGGAAACCAAGTGCTAGAGAAGGCAAAAGCCTTGCCAGCTACTGGTCTCTGAGTACCTTCTTGGAGCAGAATTGATGCCCCTGTGAACAGTAATATCTAACTTAGACTGTTATGTGAGTGAGAAATAAACTTTGCTTTTCTAAGAAAGAGAAGATTTGAGACTGTTCATTAAGTTACTTTCTGTTACCATAATTAATATAGAATCATCTTTCTATGTATAGGACATTTCCCAGGTTAAACAATTTACTGGGGGACAGAGACGGTCTCCTAACTCAAAATCTGAAGAGGCCAGCTCTTCGCTTTCCTAGGCTCTCTCACACCTGGCCATGGGTCTGTAACCTACACTCTGTCTATGAGAGTCAGCCTGGACCTTGATGTGGAAGCCATGATGAGAATTAGGAACTGGGGAGAATCCATTCTGGGATGGATTCATTGCGCAGCAACACTCAGATTCCTGAAAATCTTGTGAGCTATGCAATACACATTTATTGAATTAATTCTTAAAAAACAGTCCAATCTCATTATCTTGGGTTGGAATTCAGAATCATGACCAATATTCCACAGGAGATGACTGAGACAAACCTAAAATAATGATTGACATGACAACAGTTAGATCCAAGCAGTTGGACCAGGTATGTGAAATTCATTCCTTTCTTTTTATGAGAATAATAATGTGAAGTCTGCAGAATAAGAAAAATGCATTTGAACTTGCTAATTGGAAATGCCATTAGCTTTCATTTGAAATGGTGTTTCTATCAAGAGAACCAGCCCTCAATGCATCATAATGTGCTGTGTTATTTCCTAGCAACTGAAAAAAAAACATGGATACTCTCCTATTATTTTAGACTGAATTAATTAGAAAATAGCTCTATACTCTGCATACTTTCCCAAGAATGTTACTAACGCATATTTTAGTATTATGACTTAGTGTATAAATGACTTTTTAAATCAGAGCTCAAAAATTGACATAGTACACTTTAACTATCATATGAAATAGATTTATAGTTCAAAAAATTTTATCAAAGTGATATCCAAAGTTTATTTTTGATTGGAGAAAAACATTCTCATAAATGATTATCCCTTTTACCTTTGGCATTCAGAAATTATACCTATATTCTGGGCTGTCATTTCTACCTCTTTCACCTGTCATCCCAAATTCTAATTGGAGAGCAAAGGGGATCTAAACTGAGTCACATTTCACTTTTTGCAGGGATTTTAGAAGCTCCAATTTCTTCTCAAAACATCTATATTTCATTGTGCATCACTATGAAACTGATCATTTCAGGGAGTTCCATGGTACTGTTATTAACCCATTTTACTATCTGACCTTCTATAATTCTGAACCTATATGAATAATGTACCAGGTAAATGCCACAATGGAATTTTGAAACAAATTAATTAGTAATATGCTAGAAGAAAGTACATTGTTTAATTTTACCATAATATAAACATATTAAGTGTAATCAAGGGATATTCCCTAATATTAGATATCTCAGAAGACTATCAAGAGAAAATTCTTATTTTTACATATAAGTAATTTAAGATTATATGTTATATAATGATTTTCAACTGGTTTGTCACGAGAATTTTAAAAATGTATAATACTTGACTATTTAGTCTGGGACACTGACTTCTTTTCCTGCAGATTGTCAAAATTAAAAAAATATGCCAACAGATAACATAACAATAGCCATCCAATATTAATGAACCAAAATTATATCTATTTTATTTTGTCAAATCACCAAGATATACTGGTGTGTCTCAGGATTTTAGTGGTTAATTTATGTGTGCCGTGAGATGAAAAGATAGAAAATCATTGTGCTATCCTAGAATGTGATGATCTGGCTTATACTATATATTATAATCCCTTTTTATCTTGAAAGTTAGATACCAATTTTATGGAACATAGTGATGCTGACCTCAGTTCACTTTAATTAGCAATTATAGTGAAAACAAAAATCCTAGATTAATGTGATCTGCAAAGAATTCAGAAATCTCATTTAAACGTGACTTTCATCCAGTTTTATTAAATAATTTATCAAATTCATTAGTGGCCATGTTTCAATCATGGTGGTTGCTATTATATTATATTAGCAGTGGTAAGTAATCTCACTTCTCACTTCTTTCATTTCACCTGCACATTTGTATCAGTATGGGTCCAATCAGGAGAGAAAAATCATAATATTTTGAACATGGAAAATAAGAAAAGAGCCTTTGAACAACAACAACAACAAAAAACAGAAGCAGGAAGCAAAATCCCTTTTTTCATTCATTGTCTCTCTTTTATCATTCGCTGACAAAGCTTAAAATTGTACTTCTTGGCAAAAGAAAAATTGTTAAAGTGCCCAGATTCATTTTTATAGACCAGGTTAAAAGGGCGAATTTGGAGTGTAGAGGCAATAAATCTATAACCAGCACAACATGATACTGAAAGTAGGATATAATTTATTTAAATTTTTAGTTATTGGACTCTTAACTTGGGAGTCAGATATATTTAAGAATAGTTGAAAGTGTCCTGATCTGTCTACCTGCATGCTAGTCACTTAATTCCAGTGCTACCACAAAAAGGAAAAAAGAATCAATATTTTATCTCACTGGTTCTAAGTTTCTTCAAATGTAAATTGAAAGAATTAAAATAAACTTAGTTCAACTACATTGACAACATTCATAACAGGCATAGCTGGAGGAGTGCTATCCATTTAAAATGAACAAATCATTTTATAATATAGTCACTAATAAGAAAGAAATTTCAAAGTCAAGGAGAGGCTTAGTATGTATTTTTTTAAATACCCTAATTGGTCAAATTATCTTAGTTGACTAATAAACCTGATTTTCAGTAAAGTTCTCCATAATTTCCATTGTTTCTCAATAATAGCAAAATACATTGGAAGGCATAAGTCATATGAATTATTAGAAATTTTTCCAAGGGTCATATTTCTAAACATGTTTAAGGAGAGGACTTGTTCAGCATGAAATTGTTGACCAATTCATCAGCATTTGTTGATCTGCATTGAGTCTAAGGTTTGTGGTGTGTGTGTGTGTGTGTGTGTCTGTGTGTGTGTGTAAAGTTTTGTAAATCATTTTAATTACAGTATAGATTTAATTAATATAAGTGTAAATTGATTATATTTAAAATCAGTGCACTTAGCCCTGGAGGGTGGCTCCGTGGACAGAGCGTGAGCCAGCATGCCAGAGATTGCAGGCTCAACACCCAGTCAGGGCATGTAGGAGAAGTAATCAATGAGTGTACAACCAAATGGAACAAATAAGTAACACAACGAATTGATGCTTCTCTTTCTCTTCCTCCCTCTCTCCACCTCTTACTCTTCCCCTTCTCCCCTTCTTTCTCTCTCTCTTCCCCCCCTTAGAGAAAATGTTTTTCTGACTACTGAAAATGGTAAAGTCTCTGAAACTAACAAGATTTTTGAATCTGTATTTGAATTACTTCAATCATTTAAATAAATTTAAGGACAACAGTTTTTTCTTAAATTTTTTTTAAATTATACTTTTACTTTTTAATTATAATTTCAAATGGACTGGCCATTATCAAGTATGAGGTTGAAAATCATGTTTTTGTATGATAAAAAAAATTTAAAAACCAACAATTATTTCATAGATCAACATAGTATCACTTAAAGCATAATTTCCATGAGTGCCAAATCTATTTTCTTTTAAGGTAAATAAATGTTTCTGTTAGTAGAGAAGAAAGAAAATATATAACTTCTGGACACCTGGTAAAATATTATAAGTCAGCACCCAGAAAATCCCTATGTCTACAAATTATTTCTGGAATAATATGAAAAAGAAAATTTTCTTATATTGACTTTCCTTTGTATTACTATATGCTTTTTTCATTTTCAAAAAGAAAAAAAAGTATTGTGTAAAAATTATATTTACCATTTTAACATTGTGGATAGGTGGAATGTGTCAAATGGTGTTTTGGATTTATTTTAAATACTATTTTTAATATTTTTTTGTAATTTCTCTAATTTTTAATGTAACTTTATATCTCTCTCTCCTCTTCCCATCTCCTTCTCCCTTTCCTTTCTTTCTCTCTTTCCCTTTCTCTCTCTGAAAGCTTCTCCATGGGTTGATAACAGCCGAACTCCAAACAAGATTGACCTTTATGATGTACGCAGAAGGCCATGGTAAGAATTTTAGGTAGTCATGAAAAGATGAAACAGACAAAAGGAGGGTGCATTTCTTTATTGTTGCTAACCGCTTGGGGCCCTGTCCCGGTTAGAGTGTTGTCCCAAAACAACAAGGTTGTGGGTTTGATCCCTAGTCAAGGCACACACAGGAAGCAACCAAAGAGTACACAACTGAGTGGAACAACAAATGCTTCCCGTCCTCCTTCCCTCTTCCTCCCTTCCTCTCTCTCTCTTTCTTTCTAAAAATCAATAAAAATTAAGCCTCGGTTGGATTGCTCGGTTGGTTAGGGTGTCATTCTGGAGCACGGAGTTTGCATTCGATTCTCTAGTCAGGACACATACAGGAGCAGCTGGATGTTTCTGTCTCTCTCTCTTCCTGCCTCTCTCCCTCTCAGAAAAAAAGGAGAAACTCTTTCCATTATCTGGGTGAATATTGTCTAATTATGTAAAGGGGTCCAGTATTTATTTTTAATTTTAATAAATGTATACAGTTAAAGGTAAATAAAGATGATAAGGTCATGTGGGAACAGTATGGAATATTGTTGAAATTAATTACCAAATTTATTTCCAATTGACTATGTTTTATTTTCAATTTTATATCCTAAACTCTTTCAGCTGGTAGGAATTTCTAGTGGAAGATGACCTTCAGTTTGCTTGGAGTCGAGCTCTAATTGAACATCTAGACTGAGCAGGAGGTAGTCTGTGTCTAGCAGTGAACAAACAAGAACTGACCTCAGGCTGTAGGAGCTGCCCCTAGTTATAGTTATATTGTTTAGGTTTATTTTTCCAAAAAGAAGTATTATTTGTTTCTCTCCACTAAAGCAACTCATTTCCCTAATATAAAATTCAAATAATACCAATGACTTGCAATTTTACAACACACATATTTTGAGTTTTTTAAAAAAATGTATTTAATGTGTGAATATATCTTTTTTGAATGAGTTCACATTATAGACAATATGCTGCTTTGTGACCTACCTCCTGTTTTCTTTTTTTTCTCCTATTTTTATATCAATACTTTTGAGTACCTATTTATAAGAGGCACATGTAACGTCATTTAAAAAGAATGACCATCAGGTAACTTATTTAAGAAATCCCCTATTATTGGACATTTAGATTATTTCTAACTTTTGCCAGTGTTCAGACAAATTCTAAGACATATTTGTTGATTCAAACTAAATGTATTTAAAGCTTTTAAGATACCCTATTAAACATCCCAGTAGCAATATACATGAGCACCAATCACATATAATAGTGCAAGATACAATTAATCTACATATTATGCTTGATAATATTTCTCTAAGTGTGGTGACTGTGAAGCAGTGGGTTGTTGAGTGGAGCCAAAGATGATGACCTCACATGGTTTGGGTTCAGGAACCAGTTATTTGAGGGGAAAACCTAGAATCTAGGTGCCAAGCAGAAGAGGCAGATAGCAGTCTGTCCTCTCATCTTTCCACCGAGAGGCACACACGGGCCATTTGTTAAAATGCTACACATGAACTAGATTTGCCTTCCATTGGAACATCCCAACAACCCTCCCCCTTACCTTTTTACAGAGGCACAAACTGGGTGCAAATTATAAACTCTTTTATGAACACATAGTCTTGAGTAGATACTAACTGTGCTGGACTTAGTCTGTAAATGAATTGACAAATTATCTGGCAGGAAGCAAAGTAAAAAACAATTACAGATACAGAGAAGTTAGATTTAGAGTCATAGGTAAAGAGGCATCAGAGATAAGTAGAAAATTGAGTTCAATTCAGCCCTTCCCATTGAGGAAATCTGTCCCGGGCCCTGTCACTCTGTGGCCAGGCAACGTGGCTTTTGGGACCGCTCACCTGTAATTATGTTTATCTCTTTCCAATTCCTAAACCATTTGACTGAAGCTCTCCCACAGTCTCTTTAAAATGCAAAGATTCTAAATCTGTAGGGCTGGGTCGAAATTGGAAATAAACATTCTAAATCGACTCTCATGATTCTTAGATACTATAAACTTTGATAGCCACCTCTGGAAACTCTTGGTAGTAAAATTAATGATATTTTGTTTTTAATTTCTTTATTCCTTTGTATTTCTCTCTCTCTCTTTATGTTGCTTTTTTCATGTTTCTAGATCACTTATCAATATTTTCTGTTTATTTTTTGCCTTTAAAAATATGACACAGTCTTATTATTTTTGTTGTTGTTGTTGTTATTGTTATTCTTTAGAGTGAGTTTTAAAACCTGTGATCAACAAATTGAAGTTCAGGGTAAATTACTTTTTCAGGAAAATGTCCTTTAGAAGTTGAGTTCTTTGGTTCTTAATATTAAAGCACATCTATCTTTTTTTATAATATTTGAAAAACATAATTGAAGCATTATACCCTGATATCTCTACTATTAAGATAAATATAGCTTTTTAAAAAATTGACAATGCAAAATTATAAATGAAAGAGCAGAGCATTGTAGACTGAGCTAGAATGGAAATAGTTCTGTTTGGAAAACACCTTATCTCAGACATCAGTAAATATCAGGTTAACAAATATCAACGTTTGACATTTTGCAAGAGAAAAAAACATTTATTTTGTATTTGTTTCAGGTACATTCAAGGAGCTGCATCTCCTAAAGACATGCTTATTCTGGTTGATGTGTGAGTAGTTAAATATTATACCTTTATTTATATAGTGAGAACATAGCATGGATTCATAGATAAAAGTAATATGTTAGAACCAAAAAGAATTGACACATTAGGGAAAAAGAACAAAGAGTAATTTTGATTACTTTTGTATCTAGACAAAGAAGTCATATTAAGACAGTAACAACAAAAAAAAAACTTATTGAAAATGAGAAAAATCTATGTCAGGTTTAAAAATTATGGCATGGCATGGTACTAGAGTCTGAGCTTTTTGAAAAATTATTTGCTTCTAGTTTTGGGTTTGTATTTAAAATAACAAAGTACAAGGTTTGTAAAACTCAGCAGTTTCTGCTACCAAAAAATAAAAATAAGAAAAAATAAAGCCATTTAGTTGGCACCTATTCATTAAAGATTCAAATAACTTTGAGGGTTTTGTCCCCAACACAGATAAAGGTTAAATGTGTTAAATGTTAACACTGAGAAATGGTAATATATAAGAAAAAATTTCAGAAGTTTTCATATTGGTCATTTTCTGTGTTTCCTTGCTTCAGGTTAAGGTGTGTGTGTGTGTGTGTAATCCTCTAATAAAGTTAAAGATGAAATAGATAGAAATGAATAGAAAATAATATATCCTGCTATAGAGATTTTGTTTTTAGGAGTAATAAAAACAAAGTATAAAATACTTTGATTATTTTCCCTGAGAAAATAAAGCTATATCTTTATATATTCTTTGCCACATTGCAACAAACAAAATTTAATGTTTTGTAGGCAATTAAATCCATATTACAAACAAACATCAACATTTGAAAATTTCTTCATTTTTACCTAAACTGAACAAATTATAACCTTATAACTATCCTAAGAAGAGAAGATAAATAAATTAGACAAATGTAACTTAAGTGTTAATTTGATTTCATTTGTTAAAATGCACTTAAACTACATATCATTTTAATTAAATTATTGTGGAGTATATCATACATGAATCCTTGATATTCTCCTTAAGTAGAAATCTAAATGGTAGTGTAATATGTTATAAACCTATGAGATATATGATCATTTCCAGAAATAATTTTTCACATTAAAATCTTTGTAAACCCAAATATATATCCCTAAATTGAAAATATAATAACATTAAAATATCATTTTAAAAGTTATTTCAACATAAATATGTTGAGTCTCATCACATATACAATGTCATAATATAGATTCCAAGATAGTTAAGATGTGATCCCTGCTCTCAGAGATAATTCAAATGTACTAGTGAAACTAAGCCATTTTCTCAAATAACTAAAATAACATCAAAGGTGATAGACCTAAGATAAGACATAGCATTGAAGGAGTCCATAGGAAAGGAATAGCACTTTAATTTACAGTGTCAGACAAGACATCATGAAGAAGCTAAAATTAGAATTAAATTGGCCAGCACGGGAGGAGAGTGGAGAGAGAGGAAGTTGCAGTGGAAGAGCTGACAGAGGCAGTGGCTCTGGAAAGAACACCTGGAGTCACTGGCTAGAGGAGGCAGGAGAAGGATGCAGGATTATGACAGCTGTTGAACGGAGGCTATTTAGTAGGTGACTCTGAGGTGTTCATAGTATTGTCTTAAGGTATGTTTCCAGAGTTTCTTCCTGTTAGCATGGGGAGGAGAAGTGACTAAGAGCTGGGCATAGTGGCTGACACTTAGTTCAGGATCCTCAGGTAATGAGGATCTGAGCCAGAGTGGAGAGATGGAGAGAGGAGGCCGCTGTCTTGGGAACAGTGCGTATGGAATGAATGCAGGAGATTGTCTAAAAGGGTAGGAAGGATGGGAGGGAGAAGGGAATTGGATGACTAAGACCTACCTTGGTTAGTACCAAGAACATAAAATATGTTTGGGAATAATTTGTCATTTTGGACATTGAGCCTGTAGTTGTTTAATAAGCAGCAAAGTGTAAAACTGGAGAAAAGCTGGGAGCCAGAGATGTAGAGTTGGGAGTAAGTTGTCTAGAAATGAGCACCACAAATCAATGAGGTCTTTGTTACGGGTTATAGAATATATAGAGTGGAAACAAATGAAGATCAAACCCCAGAAAATATCTATTTTAAGACATAAAACAAGGCATTTTTGTCCACACACAAAAAATCTGTTTATTATTATCATAATTGTTATGCCAGTGCATAACTATTGATTTAATTAAGCAAAGCAATGTGTTCCCTCGGGCAATGACTTAATCTGTTAACCTAAACAGGTTATAAGCCCTCACTTCTGTCTTGGCTAACTAGGCTGGTTTTCAGTATAAAGGATGGCAAAAGTAGGTTTACACTTGTGAGTACATGAAACACAGATTATTTTTGTATTATCACTTATTAATTATTGTATCATTTTCTATACAAATAACTATAAACCTACTTTTGCCCCACACTGTATGTGTCCTGAATAAGTGGACATGCCCTGAGTATCCATATTTTCTTAAAATTGTCATTTGACTTTTAATTTTTATAGTTTTATTTAGAAATTATATACATTCTGATACTGGTATGAAAGAATGGCAATATTGCTTTTTTCTACTCTATTAAAAATATGACTTTTTCTACTACTGATTAGGCCTAGAGCTATTGCAGAAATTGCCTTTACTCAGAGTGTTTGATTTTGATTAAACAGTAACATCATGGACCCATTTCTTTCTTTCTTTCTTTCTTTCTTTCTTTCTTTCTTTCTTTCTTTCTTTCTTTCTTTCTTTCTTTCTTTCTCCTTCCTTTCTCCTTCCTTCTTTCCTTCCTTCCTTCCTTCCTTCCTTCCTTCCTTCCTTCCTTCCTTCCTTCCTTCCTTCCTTCCTTCCTCCCTCCCTCCCTCCCTCTCTCTCTCTCTCTTTCTCCCTTTCCTTTCCTTTCCTTTCCTTTCCTTTCCTTTCCTTTCCTTTCCTTTCCTTTCCTTTCCTTTCCTTTCTTCTTCTTTCTTTTTTATAGGAGTGGGAGTGTTAGTGGATTGACACTTAAATTGATCCGAACATCGGTCTCAGAAATGTTGGAAACCCTCTCAGATGATGATTTTGTGAATGTAGCTTCGGTAAGTATGAGATGACTGCATTGTTGGTGAATTAAATCTAAAATTTTTATCTCCTTTGACTTTAAATACTCCATAGTGTTTTATCTTTGATAGGCTGAGATATTTCTGATCTATTTTAAGATGGTATCATTGAGCTGTTTCTGTTTGTTACTGATTCTCCTATATTTCCACACCAAGATCCTTTTTGAATGTTTAAGGCTTTACCCATAATTAGAGTAATAAATACAAAAGAGAAACATTATCCATCCTTCACTCAGAAAAGCTTAAACAGGTGACATGAATACCATTGTTGTACTCATGAATACCATTGTTTCTACTAATAAAATTTTTCTTTTCAATTTAACAGGAGAACCAAGAGCTATTTGAATGTGTTTCTTTTAAAGTTTCATTTCCCAGAACCATCTTAGACTTTCATACTCACAGAGTGTACTGAACTCTGAAACAAATGAAACAACAAAATGAGTGTTACTGTGTCTCATTCTAATTCATAGAATTTAGGCAGAAAATACCATGGTTGTTTACTGATGGGTATGATTTCACATTTGAAGTGGATTTATTCACAGAGCTGAAGGGGAGGGATGAGGAACTGTGATGAAGTCGCTCTGTATTCAACAGAGGAGAGTGGCTCTGTCTCTGAAAGCAGCAGCAGGAAGTTACAGCAGGTGGGCTGCGTGGGTTCTCTCCCTTCACCGAGAGGGCACCCAAGAGGCAAAAGGCAGGGAGGAGAATGGGGCATAATCTTTTGTCAGCCAGCGCTCCAGGTAACTAGGTTAGTGATATTTACTGAGAGGAAAAGGATTATTCCTAAAATGCTTTTAGCATGTTATCCCTGGCTTAGGGTAACTATGGTCAATAGAACCCAGGATCAATGAAGCAAGATTCCCTGAAAAATATGTGTAGGCGATATAACTCTCTGGTTAATAAATTGGAGGTGTTTCATAGTTTAAATAGTCTCGCTATACGGGGAACCCTGCAAAACTCTTTTTGAGGCCTCTGTTCAACTGGGTCAGGATGGGGGATGTCTCCAACACAGTAAGGAGGAACCTGTTCTATGTTTCCTAGAGCTTCCATAACTTCAAAGACTGGATAGCTTAAACTACAGGTGGTAACTTTCTCATAGTTCTGGAAGTCAGAAGTCCAAGTTCAAGATGCCATCATGGTCACTGTTTCCTGAGTCCCCTTTCCTTGCCTGCATTGCCACCTGCTTCCTCCTCACATAGTCATTGCTCTGTGCATACAGACCTGTGGTGTTTCTTCCTATTCCGCAAAGGACACCAGTCATACTGGATGATGTCCCTAACCTACCTCAGCTTGACTTAGTCACCTATTTGAAGACCTTATTTTCAGATACTGTCACATCTGAGATACAGGGGTTGGGGCTTCAACATATAAATTTCAGGGTGACACAATTCAGCCCATTACTCTTGGGAGCCATTCTGCACGTCCAGATCCTTTATCGCTTCTTCTGAACTTTTATAAATCCTTAGCTTGTTTGTGTTCTTGATATTATTTAGTAGAACTTGATACTACATAAGATCTGATTCATGTCAGTCTCATTTTACATTCTGACCCTGTGTATTAGCCCACCAGTTACTCAACTAAATGCAGTTTTTTTTTGTTTTTTTTTATATTTTATTTATTGATTTTTAGAGAGAGGGGAGAGAGAAAGAGAGAGAGAGAGAAGGGGGAGGAGCAGGAAGCATCAACTCCCATATGTGCCTTGACCAGGCAAGCCTAAGGTTTCCAACTGTCAATCTCAGTGTTCCAGGTTGACGCTTTATCCCACTGCACCACCACAGGTCAGGCAACTAAATGCAGTTCTTAACCTCTAAGTGAAACGATCAGAAAAGGCAGTCATTTAGTTTCTTTTTGTATTTTTCTGAGGTTGGAAACAGGGAGGCAGTCAGATTCCCGCATGCGCCCGACTGGGATCCACCAGGCACACCCACCAGAGGGCGATGCTCTACCCATCTGGGGCGTCGCTCCACTGCAACCAGAGCCATTCTAGCGCCTGAGGCAGAGGCCACAGAGCCATCCTCAGCGCCCGGGCCAACTTTGTTCCAATGGAGCTTTGGCTGCGGGAGAGGAAGAAAGAGACAGAGAGGAAGGAGAGGGGGAGGGGTAGAGAAGCAGATGTTTTAGTGAAGAACAGAATGAAAGACAGACAGACTGACATGGGCAGACAGACAGGAAGGGAGAGAGATGAGAAGCATCAAGTCTTTATTGCGACACCTTAGTTGATCATGGAGTGCTTTCTCATATGTGTCTTGATGGGGGTGTGTGTGGCAGGCCCTAGCTGAGCCAGTAACAGCTTGCTTAAGCCAGCGACCTTGGGCTCAAGCCAATGACCTTGGGCTTCAAGTCAGCGACCATGGGGTCATGTTTATGATCCCATGCTCAAACTGGTGACCCTGCACTCAAGCTGGATGACCCTGTGCTCAAGCTGGCAACCTTGGGGTTTCAAACCTGGGGTCCTCAGCATCCCAGGTCAACACTGTATCCACTGCCCCACCACCTGGTCAGGCCATTATTTAGTTTCATTTGTACATAAACATATTGTTTATTATTACAAAATAACTGTAATGGTTGCTAACAAAAAATGATCTGTGACATAGCAAAATAGTCATAAAAACATTAAATTCGGTACAGATTTTGCATTTCCAATGAAATGTATATAAAACAAGCAGATATTTATATAGTTAATTTCTTAATCTGGCTTCTTCCTGATCCTCACTGATGAATTTAAGTAGAAGTGGGATAATTTAGTTGGGACATGATCCCAGGCAATGCTATCAGCTAAAAGAGTGGGGAAGGGAGGTCAGGGAAAATGAAAGGAAGTCAGTTAAAGGCTCTTAATTCATTGTAAAGGAACATAATCCTACTGAGAAATTTTTGAAGTGGTATAGAATATAAACTTTAGAGTTATTCCACATAAAGACCAAAGGAGCGCCTGGTCAGGCGGTGGCGCAGTGACTAGAGCGTCGGACTGGGATGCGGAGGACCCAGGTTCGAGACCCTGAGGTCACCGGCTTGAGCGCGGGCTCATCTGGTTTGAGAAAAAAAAAAAGCTCACCAGCTTGAGCCCAAGGTCGCTGGCTCAAGCAAGGGGTCACTCGGTCTGCTGAAGGCCTGCAGTGAAGGCACATATGAGAAAGCAATCAATGAACAACTAAGGTGTTGCAACGTGCAATGAAAAACTAATGATTGATGCTTCTCACCTCTCCGTTCCATTCCTGTCTGTCCCTATCTATCCCTCTCTCTGACTTTCTCTCTGTCTCTGTAAAGAAAAAAAAAAAAAGTCCAAAGGAGCTATGGGTTTAAGTACCAGTCTTGCCCTTCTGTGATCAGAGCAGACTGGCCACAACAGGGAGAACTGAAACAAAACTTTGCAGGTGATAGGAGTCAGAAACCCGGCCAGTGGCCACTGCATCCATTCACTGATTCTTAAAGATGGCAAATACCAAAAAAAAAGGGGGGGCAACAGTTCACAGTTAAAATTAAACATAAAACATCATCAGAAAGTTGGAATTCTAGAGTTAGAACCAATCCCATACTTTGCATTTCTCTTTTCTCTCCTCTAATACCCTTCCTAGTTTCTTCACACCCTTGGCAAAACCTTGTGCTGCTAGTTTTCTTGGCGAGATGACCCAAGCCTCTATCCCAGAGGCCTGTGAATCTACGGTTTCTATGTCCATTCAGCAGTGGTTCCTACCATTGCCCAGTCACAGTTGTTACCCAGCTGGGAAGTGCTGTATGAATCCCCAAGTCTTATGCATAATTCTCCCTTCCCACATTATGTAGCAGCAGCCCTCATGGTAATTTCCTTGTCATCTGAAGTGCTACTAGTAGAATAGCTTCTTTTATTTTTTTTCTTGCATGTTGATCTACTTGCATGAGAAGCCCCAAATGATCAGATAGTAGCTATAGATTTAAGTTTAGTGAAATTCTTTTTTTTTAATTAATTAATTTATTTATTCATTTTAGAGATGAGAGAGAGAGACAGAGAGAGAGAGAGAGAGAGAGAGGAGAGATAGAGAGAGAGAAGGGTGGGAGGAGCTAGAAGCATCAACTCCCATTTGTGCCTTGACCAGGCAAGCCCAGGGTTTTGAACCGGTGACCTCAGCATTTCCAGGTCGATGCTTTATCCACTGCGCCACCACAGGTCAGGCAAGTGAAATTCTTTTTTTTTTTTTTCATTTTTCTGAAGCTGGAAACAGGGAGAGACAGTCAGACAGACTCCCGCATGCGCCCGACCGGGATCCACCCGGCACGCCCACCAGGGGCGACGCTCTGCCCACCAGGGGGCGATGCTCTGCCCATCCTGGGTGTCGCCATATTGCGACCAGAGCCACTCTAGCGCCTGGGGCAGAGGCCACAGAGCCATCCCCAGCGCCCGGGCCATCCTTGCTCCAATGGAGCCCTGGCTGCGGGAGGGGAAGAGAGACAGAGAGGAAAGCACGGCGGAGGGGTGGAGAAGCAAATGGGCGCTTCTCCTGTGTGCCCTGGCCAGGAATCGAACCCGGGTCCTCCGCACGCTAGGCCGACGCTCTACCGCTGAGCCAACCGGCCAGGGCCGCAAGTGAAATTCTTACTGTGACCCTTCTAAGGGCACTATGTCGTCTCACACCCACATACATGCTCTTGGAAAGAACATACAACAGAGTAAATTTGCAGTGATAGGAAATACACATTTTACAGTGGATCACTTTGAGTTATGGTGAGAGGGGACATTCCTACTTCCTTTCTTTGTTCCACAATCCTGCATTCTGCCTTTTGGTGGCAGACCCAGTGTGGGGAAGGAAAACCTGATTTGTAGTATTTGCTAATTTTCATAATATAAATATTTCTATCATGGCCAATTTCAGGTTACCTATGTGAGGTCAACTGGCTTAAAAATTCCTGAACTTTTAACTATTGTTTTTTGTTTTTGTTTTATGAACAAATGAAAGCTGGCACCAGCACATTAATGGGCACAGCACCATGGTTCAAAGTACATATTGTATCTTGAAGCATAACATTCCAACTCAAAGCTTGTCATCTCCAAGCTGAAGCCTTAATTACACATTTAAGAGCCTGTCCTGATATATTATCAGGCTGGCAACTTCTAATGATGTAGTACGTAATAGACCCAGTGGATCCTGCGGTCATGTGTTTATTATTGGACCTCATTTGCCATAAAATAGGTGTCTGTTTTGAGGAGATGTTATATAGGATTCCATGCTGATATCCCATGATGATAAGTCAAGCAGTATGATGAACCCAGAGGAATGAGGCATTATGAACAGGAAAGGTAACTCATAACTGGAATATGTATCAATAACAGGAAAATCAAAATTTATTCCACCTCCCTCCAGAGGGGTAAAATCAAGTATAATCTATTTGATATCAAGCTGCTGGTTTTCTCTTTGAAAAGTGATACTATATTGAAGACTCAACATTGGTTGGTCATTCACCAGTGGCAATAGTCATATCATACTTGGTGAAAAGGAGCCCATGCTTTTAAGCCCATGCTTTCCTCTATCTGGTACAAAGTTGCTTCATTTATGGGCTCATTTTGCAAGTACTGTAGTTGCCACATCCAAAGGTTGGATGACCTCCAATGAACAAACATCTTATCCACCCAATTGTTCAGTACCTCCTCTGTAATGAATGCTCTCTAGTGGTCACTGATGTGAGACAAAGATTTTCATATGACCACTTTTATAGGTACTTTGTCAAGTGTTTTCTCCAGAACTATTTGTTTGGGGAAGGTATTCCAATCTTGCATCATTAGAGGCATTGACAAACCAGCGAGTCATTTGCCACTGTGCAGGTATTTCCTTATCTCAGAGTACGTCTTCCTCCACTCCAGGTTGGGGACCGGGTATAATGTGCCTCAGGATTTCTTGACATCCATTCTCTGGCATGTTCTCTCAGTATCTGCTGGTTCATATTAGGCAGATCTTGCATCTCTTTGTTGAATATTTATTCTCTTTTTGTTTCCCTAGAGCAGGGACTACTTTTTCAGTTGGATCATGTTGAGACCTGACTTATTTGTTACCTAGAGCCATGGAGGGGAAAGGGGGTAAGATCTTGAGGAGAGCAAACATCATATTTTATGATATTTAGCAATGGAGAAAATACTACCGCTAAGGGAAGGAATTACTTCTGCCTATCAAGAGGAAGTTCAGTGTTCTCAATTGCATCCTCCCACATGTCCTCATTCTTATTTTAGGGCCCTATTCTTTACTAGTCAGTGCCCTGACTTTTATGTAGAAACCTGAAAAGGCTGTGAGTGCATCCTCTTTTATAATTATATGACTCTCCAAAGCAAAGTTTGTTCTATTTCTAGCACACACTTTCTCTTTATTAAGTACCATAGAAATCTTCTGGCTTTTATACTTAACCCTTAGTTGATACTTTGCTGACCACAGATTGTCTTTTTTAAATGAATTGAACAGCAACCAACCAATTCATAGCCCTTAAGATTATTATATTTCTCAGATGCTAGGCACCTCCTCTTCAGTCTATATTGTGTTCCAATCACCACAGGTGAAAATCATAGCTATTGTGATGCTACAGCCTCAGAAGGGTGTTCTTAACTCCAGTTATGACTGAGAAAGTTACCGGTGGAGTCTTTGTTACCCTATGGCTGGTGAATGATTTTATTCTAGAATCCCATCTTGAGGATCTGCTTTGACTTAGGTTGGTTTCCTCAGACATAGTCCTTGAGACAAAAATTCAAATACACATTGTTTATTTGGAAAGTAATTCAAGAAAGACTTTTAAAAATATGTGAGAAGTAAAACAAAGGTGAGAAAGAGGAAGAGAACTAATAAATGGTGGATTATTAAACATGCTACCTCTCTGAGTGAGTGGAAATTAATCTTCTGGACATTTCAGAGAATGAGTATAGATTACACAAATCAGAGTTATCCCTTCCAAAGGGAAATATGATGGAGTATTTAAAGTCATGATTGCTCCCAAGGGATGTTAATTCCCTGGTGTTTGCAGGTCGTTGTGCCCACAGGCAGAGGGCTCTAAGAACATGGGCATTGCATTTGAGCTGGCAGGCATGGGGATGTGGATGGAGCACCAACGGCAGCTGCCTCAGTTAGAAACTAAAAGATGCTGTTAACATTTTTAAAATTCTTCGACCGCAGTACAGATAGCTTTGAATGAAGTTTATGCTTTCAACATTTAGCTAGCAACTAGTGGCTATTTTACTAATTAAAATAACTTACATGGGATTGACATTGGGATTCCTAATGCTTGACAAGTTTTAAAAACATTGCTTTACCTTCCCCCCCCCAAAATTATGGTTGTTAAATATATATTTTTAAAAAGGAAATGTTAACTGATTTCTTAAGAAAAAACTTGCAAGGTATTTCCTTGTGGCTCTGTGGCTGCATTGACAGCTCTGTAATTTTTACGCAGGCAGCCTTACTTGGTATAACAAATATGGAAGCTAAACACAAACGGGCACAGAGAATGTTATCTGTAGAAATAACTGGGAGTGCATTTGATCTGGAAGTAATCTATCTCAATGCCTCAAGTTAAAAATTATGACAATATCTCAGTTCTATATTCAAAAATAGGGAAGAAGAATGATATTGAAAGATGTGCAACTCATGCAAAATGTAAGGCAAATTCTGTAGGAAGGTATTGGAAAGATGAAGTCATGATTTCTCACTCCACCCCCAAAGAAATGAATTCTGGCCTCAGCTCCTAGTATATTGCCTTGTTTAGTTTAGATTAGTTACTTTAATTTATTTTAGTAGTTTATGGTCCTTATTTAGCATAAGGTGATAATATATTTGTCAACTATACTTGGGATTTTTATTAACTACACATTTTTGTTCATTATACTATTTCAAGATAATCATTAGTAAATCTTCATAATTGAATAGTCATAAATGATTTTGAGTGATCATATTATTCCAGACATAGATTTGCCCTTGAGAAAATCAATAGGAATAAGATCTAAAGTAGACACATGTTCATTTTTTATCTTACATGTGTATTTTTCTTTAGTTTAATTACAAGTCATAGAGAATTATTATTTTTTTAAACACTGCTCATGTGGCAGGAACTGTTCTGTGTATTTTTTTATGGTAAATCACTTAGTCTTCACAACAATCTTATGAGGCAGATTAATTTTTAGATAAAGAATTAATTTTGCAGATAAACATAGACTTCTAATAATGTCACAAAGGACCCAACTAATTGTAACCCTCTTTGCATTGTAAGCTACCCAGGACTAGCTTATACATCTGATCCACTACGAAACCAGACTCCTTAGCCTCAACACTTTACTATTTTTGTCCATTTTAGGGAAGTTATTATTGTAGGCTCAACAGATCCACAAAAGGGCAGGTGTTAGGGGGCCTGCACTAACTGTTAAGAAATTTGGACCACACAGCCCAAGATTGTTAGATTGTTCTAAAGATAACCCTAGTTTAACGAGCTTGATTTGCTTCTATAATCCCACTTAGCTAGGTGCCTGTATCCCGCTCTTCTCCCCCCACCCAAAAATATGGTTTATGCCTTTAAAAGCAAACTCCTGAGCTTATTCAAGGCTGTACGATTTGAGTCTGTATTGAGCTTCATGCAAGCCGATAGTGATAAACTCCTCAAAAATTTCCTGTAACACCTCATGTCTCTTTGGAACTTGCACTTTACAACAATCCTGGAGGCCCCAGAGAGATTCCCAGTACTCCTTGTCACCAGATTGAGACACACCTGGGTGGGTTGGCCTCTCCAGGAGGTTGCCCAACCCCACTGGATCTCTAGAAGAGACACCCCCTGAGATGTTCCAGGGCTCCAGCTATCCTGTGGGTCTCAGACAGTGTCTTAGCAGACACCCCCAGCCCCAGCATTTGGCAAAACTTGAGAAGTACAAATTCTGACCTCCAGAGGTGAGTAAAGTAAATCTCTTGCTTTGCTGAATTCTGCTTTTCTATTAGGACTAGTCAGTTTGGAACTACTGTGATGGAAGATCAGACGTGATTACACTGAACAATAGGCTCTCCAGGGCCAAGATGTTTGCAGAGAGTTAAGCCCTGCCTTGGGCTCCTGGGACATAATTGTTTGTGCAACTAGGGAAGACAACTAGTGGAGACATTTGTTTGTGCAACCAGGGAAGACAATTAGTGGGGACTAAACTGAGTCCCGCCATGGGCTTCCAGAGACTTTTTTAGCCGAGATCTCATTCTTTGCTCTTATTGTTTCTGTTCAAAACCCCCTGTGAATGGTGTGTAAATGGGGATCTCTAGCACCTGCACCTGAGTTTACGCAGCCAGGCGAGCACCTGAGAGGCTCCTGATGGGCACCCCTTTTCTTGTTCGTTAAACTGTGTTGAAAAGTAAAGTGTAAATGTGAATAGTAGATTGTCTGTTTTGTAGGTTCTCTTTGTTTGTCAGGAAAAATCCCTGGTGTAATTTCAATTGGAAATTTCTGCCTTAAAACCAAAGGGCAGAAGTGAAAGGACATTTGTGGCCGTCCACTGGAAGCTGAGGGAAACCTCTTCCATCTCCGGGTCTGACCTGGCCAGGGATGAATACTGACCGGCCTATACTAAGGAGAGCGAATATCCCAAGGTGGACTCAGCAGATGGTTGTCACTTCTTAAAGGCAACTCTGAGAAAACCATTCTAAAGCCCCCAGATTATAAAAAATAGCAAAGCAAAATTCATAGAAATATTCTAAAACTAAAGACCTAAGAGAGTGCTAGAAGAAGTATAGAGTAGAAACTTCAAACTCTTTGTAAATTAGAATAACCCTCATTTGGGGTAGGGTAGCTAAAACAGGGCTCATTAGATCCTAGAAATATCAGAGCTATATAAGATAACTAAGCCCCAGGGCCACCCATACCAATTCCCCTGCATAGAACAGTAGAGAGCCCTAGTAGAAAATCCCCTCCTAAAGAAAGGCTGTACAATCAGGGATGGTCATCATATTTTACTAACAGCCCCCAAATCAAGAAAGAGCTATCTTACCAACTGTTAAGGAGGACAAAGCAGACTAGGGTAAGAAAAAAGAGTACATTAAAAACTCTCTATGAATTAAAGAGGTCAAATCTTAGAGCAGACTAGCCAAATCAAAAATTACTAGACCCAGGAAAAAGCACGGTCAGTCTAAAATACTACCACTAGGCACCTTCCCCTGGGGTGGGGCTGGGGGGTGGCCAGCCTGCAGCTGAGCACAAGCAGCAGCTGCTGCACCGACTGGCAGCTCCTCACACAGCTCCCAGCGCCTGCTCCTCCCGTTTGGGCACCAGGAATCCCAGGCGCCAGACCAGGTCCCCCACCAGGTCCCCCTTATATTGACTACCAAAGAGCCCTTCTTCTTGGCTCAAGGGTTGCACCAGATAATTAGGACAAAGGGTTTTAATAGCTCAGTAAGCCAGGGGCATTTACATTTCCAAACAGCCTCCTGTTTTATAAACCACCCTGGAGGAATTCAGGCTGCCACCCCCTTGCTACAGCCCGCCCCCCTACCTCTGTTATGGCTCAGAGAATCACCACCTCATACCTAGAGCCAAATCTGAGGGGAAGACTTAAGTAAAAACCCAAAACTGAGGTGAAAAAAAGCTGCTATTTTAGGAATGATCAGAGCTAAGGAAGACAACCAGGACCAAAAGGTGGTCCTGGTTGTCTGGCCTAAGTAGAACCCTAACACCACTACAGGACAGGAAGCTTTTACCCATTTCTGTTAGCTGAAATCAGGGCAATTGCTAAGAAACCTATAAATTTGTCTAAGGTGTCAGAAGTTACTCAGGATCTTCAGTGTAAGAATGAGACAGCACTCGAACTCCAGGAGTGCAGGCTTTATTAGAGGAGAAAAACCTGCTGGGGCACTTCTCCAAAAGAAGGGCCCCCAAAACAAACTGAGGTAAAACTTCATAGGGTTGGGGATAGCCTCGAGTAAGGGTGTGCTGGTATGTTCGGCTTTCTGGAATACTCCTCTTTGGAGTGATTGACCAGCTTCCTGGAATTCCTTTATCCCAGGAGCGATTGTCCGGTAATTAGGGTGGGGTGAGCGGAACAGCAGAAGGGCAGTTGTAATTCATGTATGTATCATTTCTCAACTCTGTGGTTACATATAAAAGAAAGGCAGTTATTTTATAATATATGATGAGGGGTGATGAGGAGAAAGAGGAGAAAAAGTTGGAAAATTATTGCTTCTTCTGGAGAGAACTCAAGAAAAGAACCTTGTGAAGCCAAATCCCCCATCCAGTTAAGGAGGTCATCAATTTCCGTGTTGTGAGGTTTGAACCAGGTGATGATTGAGAAAGTAAAAAAAATTTGCGAGGTAATAATTGTTAGTTGCTTGCTGTGAGTGCCAATTGAACAGGGTGACATGGTGATACATGGTCTCCTGGATGAGCCTCATGAGGCGTGCTGGTCTGGTTCCTCTTGAATGGGAGGACATGTGGAGATTTTTAGAGACAGGGAACCTGTTGGTGTAAGTTTTTAGAAAGTCTGAATATGTGTGGTTTAAAAGTAAGGGGGTTTGGAGAACATTCAGGAGGGAACTTCTCGGGCTGAGGGGTGGCTTCTTCCTGCTGTCATCCCTACCTATTTGATATTTCCCTCATGAAGTTCTCCTTGCGGTATTGGGGAATAGGAGTGTAGGAGCATTTGATTGTAGGTAATTCTAGAGATTTCTCTCATCCAGGCCTGTAGGAACTTGATAAAGAAGGGGGCAAGCATTAAAATTAGGCACAGAATTAGGATTGGTTCTATAATTGGTGCTAGTACCGAGAATAAGGGGTTTTTCCAATTTTTTTTATTGGCGAAGGTCTGCATGTGGTTCTGTAAGAAACTAGTCAAACAAAAGTTAAAAAAATAAATAGGAGAGTGAGTGGACCAATGAAAGGCAATAGTCAAGACACCCAGTTGTGTGAAACCACTGATTCCATGACTTGGTTTGTTTTTTACGAATTTGCTGGACTTCAGAGAGAGAGAGAGAGAGAGAGAGAGAGAGGAAATAAGACAGGGAAGTAGCCAGTCCCCTTACCCCCAGAACTATTTTTGTAGAGATTTCTAAAGCAACAAGAAGAGGAATTACCTGTATAGCTTGTTTGGTCCTTAGATTGATGGTAGTGTAGTAGGAACTGGAAGAGGCTCATGGGGTTGGATTAGGTTGATATTTGGGATGAGATAGATTAGGGTACAGATTTTTATCCAGTTAGTAGGAAGACACATATAGGTGTTGGTTCCACACAGTAGAAAACCCCTGATTGGGTGACGCAGGCTGAGAGGTGAATAGAGAATAGAAGGACAAGGGGTTGGTTTTGTTTCTCTGTTTCTGAGCTCTAGATGGTTAGGGTGGAGGAAAGAGTCATCCCAATAAGTGGGGAGAGTAGAGGATTATTAGTTAGGGTGACTAATTAAACATTCTTTGAAAATCGTTTTCTGATGGTTCAAATTCTTTTTTCTCGGTACAAACCTCCTACAACCTGCACAAACCTTATAAACCTTCAACTTTCATAAACTTTCTTATCCAGAAATAACTAGCCTTCATAACAACTTGCTTTCCCCCCTTTTTTTTAAAAAGAGTATTCCATACCTTATCCAGTCTATTATCAAAACCATACAATTATTTTCTAGTCAGAACTCTAGATTTAAAAAATTTTAACCTTTAGTGACAGTTAAGTTGACTTTTTTTTAATCCTAGTTTCCCTTTTCCCAAATTCTGATTTAAAGAGTCCTTAGTTTTTCATATATTTGCCATACGTAGTCCAACTAGCTTCAGGTTTGTGGTTGGAGTAAGGCATGCCGTTTTTCTACTTTAGCAGCAGTGGGAGTTGTCAAGATTATGGTGTGTGAACCTGTCCATGTGAAAGTCAGTCCTTGGGTGATGTAATGCTGGAAGTGCCTCTTGGACAGTCTTTGAACAGTTTGCTGAGTAACCTGTAAATCCTGCAAGTGCTTAGGGAAAGGTTGGTTACATTTCTATTCTTTGCAGTTAAAGTTTAAGTCCTAGTGACCACTGCTTCTAGCTGGAATTAGCAGCAGGTCCCAGCCTAAAATAGGCATGGGGCATTGAGACAAGAGGAATAAAGGAGATGCTATACATTAAATAAAGTTACAAAATCAGACTGTCAATACCCACAGTAGAGATCTTTGAGGGATAAATAAAACTTAAATATTTAGGCAAGGCATAGTAGATGGCCCTTGTGTTCACAAGAAATGAGATTAGTTTATCTTCTACTTGGAAGAAATACTTTAGGCTCATGAACAATGCCCTTGGGTCTTCAGTGGCAATTCCCAGCATGCTGAGCAAGGTCAGGTCACAGGTAGCTGGAGCAGGGCTAGAAGAGACTGAACCCTCCCTCCATGGAGCAAGGGGCAGCTTTCCTTCTCGTGTCCCTCTTTCCACAGCACAGACGTGTCAACCGGTGGGACCGGGAAACCTGGCAGGCTTCATTCAGTTCAATGACCTTTCTTTCCACTCTGGAGCAGGGCCCTGATGGAATCCTATGAAGCCCTTTAGTGCACTGGAGCCTTTAAGAGCATATGCCAAAAGCTGGTATTTCCTGTCCTTTTTTGGGCCTTATTTGCCTTTTTTGTTACTTCCTTGGTCATTTTAGACCTTAAAAGCCATGTTCAGAAGATCTCACTGAGGGGCTTCATTAAAAGAGCAATTTTGGAAATCCAGTATTTAAAGAAGCCTATTAGACTGAGGAGAGAAAGGATTTGATTTGCAGTGGTAGATGGTTGGAGACTGTGGAGGGTCTGAGTTCAATCCAGGGTGAGACCTCAGGTGGTGGAGGTCAAGGCAATGCCCAGATAGACCAGGGACTGAGAGTGAAGTTGAGCCTCAGCAGAGAAATACAATATCCCTTCACATCGAGGAAGTTAAGAAGGGTGGCAGTGTGTCTCCTTGAAGCCAGCAGGGAGGGGTTGCAGAGGAGTAGGTTATTTACATATTGTAAGAGAGTACTAGTTTTGAGATTGCATGCTGGTAAATCTTGAGCTAGTGCCTGCCCAAACAGGTGTGGGCTGTTTTTGGAACCCTGAGATAAGACAGTCCATGTAAATTGCTGGGCTGCATTAGTGTCTGGGTAAAGGCAAACAGAAAGTAAGAGTCAGGGTGTAGAGGAATGGTAAAGTAGGCATTCTTGAGGTCTAGGACTGTGTAGCAAGTGGTGTTTGAGGGAATGTGTGACAGTAACCTGTAGAGATTAGGGACTACTGGATGGAGGGGAATTACTGCCTCATTGATTAGGTGTAAGTCTTGTACGAGACAATAAGCCCCTGAAGGTTTTAGAACAGGAAGGGTGGGGTATTGCAGGGAGAGTCCATGAGGATGAGTAAGCCTTGATTTAAGAGGTGGGTAATTATTGGTTTAAGGCCTTGGAACAGACACAGTTACATAGTAAACAAAGATTTTATATATAAATTATGAATTAAGAAATTTAAATGAGTGCACTTTAATTGTTACAATTTAAATTATATTAGAGATATTTTCTGACGAACAAAGAGACAAGATGGATTACTCACTCACATAGCTTAATAGATAATTTTGCTTTTTTTAAAGTTTCTCGAGATGGCAGGGAGTTGCCAGCATAGAGGGGCGGAAGAGAGAAAGCAGAAGGATGGACAGCGTGAACTGCTGGATGGAAAGAAGGAGGGTCAGAATCTGCAGAAGGAGGAGGAGGTTAAAGTGCTAGAACTCTGAAGAGAGGGGAGAGGACGAGGGGGAGAAGGGCATAGCTGTAGCGAAAGCTGGTGGGGAGAGGGAAATGGGTGAAATACAGCTGATGCCAGTGGGGAACGGTCGAAGAAGAGAGACAGGCACCGCAGCCAGAGCCACAGCTTTTAAGGAGGGAGAAGGGATTTGTGAACACAGTGGAGAAGGGAGGGGCCTCTGGCCAGCAGGGGAGGAGAAAGAGAGACTGGTATTTGCAAGTGAATAACAAAGAGGATTTAGAGAAGAGAGGAGAGAAGAGACTGGAGTAAAAGAGATTTGCAGAGGGACTAGAGAGGGTTCCTGAGAAAGGGGTGTCCCCAGAGGTCAGGCAGGAGGGAGAGAGAATTGGGAGTCCACAGAGAAGGAAAGGTTAGGAGCAAAGGTTTTAAGTGAAGTTTTTTGGCCAAAAATGACTTGCGTGTAGAACAATCAGTACAGAAATTAAGGACAGGAATGAAGAGAGAAGAGAGGCCTGCACGTAAGGAATTTCTGATGCCCTCCCTGTCTGGTAGCAGAAATTGTCAAGATCTCTTAGGATATTGTAATGGTAGTAGAAAGCAACCTGGCTAGGCACCCAGACTTTTGAGGAAGTCCGTAGAAGCAGGCCGCTCGGAGTAGAAACCTCCCAAACTGTGAACCCCAGAGAGTAGAGTGAGGATGACATAGTATCCTGAAATAGAGGAGTCCCGAAGGAGTAGAGGAGTAGTCTCTGAGGCCTGAGATTGGGAGGAGCCTATGTTCCAAGGGGAGTCTGGCTGGACGGTTTGGACTGGGAGGAGCCCACAGTAGAAGAGACTGGTGAGAGAAGGGGGTGTCCCCGCCTTCAGTCACAGTTCCGAGAGGAGAAAACCTCTCTAGAAAGAGAGTCTCAGACACAAGGTCGTCACCCCAAGGCCAAGATCTCAGGACGTAGGATGTAGGACATAGGAGGGTGGCTTGGCTAGGTACGCCTAGACTTTTGTAGAAGTCCAGTAGAGGAGTAGAGGCAGACCAATCGTAGATATGGGGTCTGAAGTCAAAACCGTCGGACCAAGAAGGGGTGTTATTGAAGAGAAATTTAGAGGCCAACTGGGAGAGGGGAGGGAGAAACTCCTTACCTCCTGATCTGGCAGGGTTCAGGACAGGGTTAGACTGCCGGTCGCTCAACCTCACTCACACAGCCGAACAGAAGTTCAGCCGGCAAGGGGATCATCCAGCAGTCGGTACCCCGTCCCGGGTTTCAGTACCAGATGTAAGAATGAGACGGCACTCGAACCCCAGGTGTGCAGGCTTTATTAGAGGAGAAAGACCTGCCAGGGCACTTCTCCAAAAGAAGGGCCCCAAAAACAGACTGAGGTAAAACTTCATAGGGTTGGGGGTAGCCTCGAGCAAGGGTGCGCTGGTTTGTTCGGCTTCCTGGAGTACTCCTCTTTGGGGTGATTGACCAGCTTCCTGGAATTCCTTTGTCCCAGGGGGGTGATTGTCCAGTAACCAAGGGTGGGGTCAGGCAGCCAAGCAGAACAGCAAAAGGGCAGTTGTAATTCATGTATCTATCACTCAGAAACTCCCACAGTTTTCTTAGAGACTACAAAAAGCTTATCGAGCCTATACACCTCTAGACTCTAAAGCACCAGAAAATACTAGGGTAGTTAACTTCGCTTTTTATGCCCAGTCAGCTCCAGACATTAGAAAGAAACTCCAGAAAATAGAAAGGTTCAAAGGCATAAATCAACCCCATGTAGTCGAGATAGCCTAGAATGTTTTTAACAACAAGGACACATAAGAGAAAAGCAAGACAAAAAGATTACTAAGGTAGTAATAGCAGCACTCCAGGAGGCTAATTCACACAGGGGAAAAGAGCTCCCAGGGAAGAAAGGCAAGAAAAAGAATATAAAAAAAAACTAGAATCAAATTAGGAAAAATTAACATGCATTTTGCAAAGAGGAAAGACATTAAAAAATAAGTGTTCTAAATTAAAGCTGCCAAGGCGGGTCCTGAGCCTTAAGGATAACGGGCTAAGGCTCCTTTCCACTGAGTCCCCAGGAGCCTGTGGTGACAGTGGGAATACAAAAACTGCAGACTCTCTAATAGACACTGGAGCAACACATTCGGTTTAAACTGAGCCCCTTGGACCTGTCACCCCCACAAAATTCCAGTGCAAGGGGCCACCGGAAAAACTGCATACTACTCACAGACCACCCAGAGGACAGTCGACTTAGGGCAAGGAACTGTCACCCGTTCGTTCTTGGTCATGCCAGAGTGCCCCTACTCCCTAATAGGACAGGACTTGTTACAAAAGCTCCAGGCCACAATTTTTATTTAAAGAGGAAAATACAACCTTAACCATAGGACCCAAAAAGGAATCATCAGATGTCGGATTTCAGCTACTCCTAACTGCCCTTTCTCTGAGGAATATCTCTTACAGGAACTGACTAGGCTGAGAGACACCAACAGCCCGTCTCTTCTCCAGCAGCTTCAGGAGAGTTTTTCAGGGATTTGGGCTGAAACCAGCCCTCCTGGACTGGCTGCCTATCAGCCACCTGTAGTCATACAACTGCTCTCCACTGCAATGCCGGTAGAGCCTTCCAGCAGGATCACCAAGTCTGTACCTACTCCAGTACGTAGATGACCTACCTACTACTGGCGGCAGCCACGAAAGAGTGCTGCCTCGAGGCTACTCGAGGCTTCCCCACCTCACTCCAAGCACTAGGGCACCGAGGGTCTGCCAGACGGCACAACTACAACTCTGTACTCCAGCGGTTACGTATTCAGGCTACTGGGTCAAAGGGGGACAGAGGACCCTGTCCCAGAGCCGCATCGAGGCCATCCTCTGGATGCCCTCTCCAACAGCTAACAGGCAAGTAAGGGAGTTCCTCTGGGCCATAGGATATTACAGACTGTAGATTCTAGGTTTTGCGCAGTGAGCAAGCCCTCTTGCTATGCCTGCACAGGCGGGTCACAACCCCTAGAAGGGACTGAGACTGAGAAAAAGCCTCTGAGCACCTTAAGAAGGCCCGAACATCGGCCCTGCTCTTGCTCTGCCTGATGTCTCCAAGCCCTTCCAGTCATTCATCCATGAGGCTTGGGAATCACTAAAGGGGTCTTGACTCAGCCCTTGAAACCTTGGAAATGACCAGTTGCGTACCTGTCATAGCAGGTGGATGGCCTGCTTGCCTGAGAGCCAGAGCAACTGCCACAATCCTTGTCAAAGAGGCTGACAAGCTCACACTGGGTCAAGAGCTAACTCTGACGGTGCCACACACAGTTGAGGCGCTCCTAAGGGGAACTTCAGAAAAATATATGTCAAACACCCGAGTAACCCAGTTCCAAGCTCTACTCCTAGATCAAACCAGGATAAAGTTCCAGAAAACAGCTGCCATCAACCCCGCAAGCTTGCTTCCGGACATTGACCCAGCCATTCTGCTGCATAACTGTACGGAGGTAATCAACATCATACAGACTACCCAACCAGCTCTGAGCTACCTGATGCTGATGAGGTACTGTACACAGACAGGAGTAATTATGTACAGGACAGCATCAGGCATGTGGGAGCTGCAATAGTGACCCTAGACCAGGTCATTTAGTCTTCGGCGCTGACCCAGAACTTCAACACATAAGAACAGAACTTATAGCCCTTATCCAGGCCCTCAGATAGGAAAAAGAATAGCAATCCCCAGTTACACTAACAGTAGTTATACTTTTGCTACTGCTCATATTCATACAGCAATCTACAAAGAGAAATGATTTCTAACATCTGCTTGTAAGGACATCAAAAACAAGGAAGAATTTTTAGCCTCATTAGAAGCCATTTGGCTACCAGAGACTATAGCCCAGGGTACCAGAAAGGAGACTCAATAGAAGCAAAAGAAAATTAGGCAACTACTCAGGCAGCAAAAACGTAGCCCTAAAACCAGTAGGGCCTTTAGTAACTAAAAAAGGACAACTAAGAATAAAAAGAGAATAGTTAGAAATACCAGACAAAAGACTTCTTTTGCCTAAAACCCCAGGCAAGGAAAGCATAGTGTCCAAGTATTTAGTCTGTGCCCAAGTAAATACTAAGCAAAATAGAGAAGTTATAAAAAGAAATAGAGAAAGAGGAACTTTCTCAGGTAAACATTTAGAAATAAATTTTACCAAAATAAAGCCACCAACGCAGGGATATAAGTACCTATTAGTTTTATTGGCACCTTTTTAGGATAAGTAAAAGCTTTTCCTACTAGAAATGAGACCACAGTAACTGTTATTAGGAAATTACTATATAAAATTATTTCCAGATTTAGCTTGCTCATTACTATTAGGTCTAATAATAGGCCAATGTTCATATCTGATGTCTCACAGCTAGTAGGAAAGGCACTCAATTTTAATTAGAAATTGCGCTGTACTTACAGGCCTCAGAGTTGAGAACAAATAGAAAAACTGAACTTTGAAAGAAGTCCTAACCAAATTCATTCTAAAAACTGGTGAAAACTGGACTAACCTATTCCCCATACTTTTGTTAAAAGCTAAAAGCACCTGCTACCGGGCAAGGTTCACCCCATATAGAATTGTATTAGGCAGGGCAACACCCCTTCTCCTAAGCTCCCTTAGAGACCCCCTCGGAGATGGTGCAAATGGATTCTACCAACCCCTCTAAGTTGACCCTGAGAAGGACGACATGCCCTGCTCCAGCCACAAACTGGAAGCTGGCTGGTCTACATATGACAGAAGCCCGAGGAACTTCGCCATGTTATCTGACTCCTTATAATAGGACTTTGGGAAGAGAGGGAAACTGAGGTCAAAGAAAAGCCAGAACAAGTCATCTTAAGGTTTAATACATGTATGACTATGAGTCATACAGAAAAGGGTGTAAGTCCCTTAGTAAGGAGAGATGCTACAAAGTAAATTATATATATATATATATATATATATATATATATATATATATATATGTTCATAGCTACCTCTATAGAATAACCTATAAATATTAATCATGTTTGACAAGCTACTTAGAGGGAGGACACCTCCAAAAAGAAGCATATTTTAAAAGAAAATTGCTTATTGCTAACTTAAGTTGTCACTGAAGGTTAAGATCTTTAAAAAATTGAGTTCCACTTTTAGCCAAGAATACTATACCCATCAAAGCTATCCTTCAAGTATGAAGGAGATATAAAAACATTCACAAATACAGAAAAGATGAGAGAATTTATCATCAGAAAGCCCCCACTCCAGGAAATACTAAAGTCGGGTTTCCAACCAGATTCAAAGAACAAAAGAAAACAAAACCACAAGTAACAGCTCCACCAAGAACACAATAAAACCAAACTTAAACTGTGACAACAAAAGAAAAAAAGGGGGGGGAGAGGATGGAGATTAACAGTAGCAAAGGACGATGAAGTGCATAAATACTCATAAGATAGGGTACTACAATGAATATGGTAGGTACCCTTTTCATTACTTAATGGTAACCACCCTTGAAAAAACCACCACAAAAACACTTGACTTAAAAAAGGTAGCAACAAGATGACGTCAGAGTAATGGCGGAGTAGGAAGCGATACCGATAAATCTCCCCAAAAACTCAACAAGATCTTCAACCAGAAACAGAAAAACCTATCCTTGGAGTCTCCAGATGCTTCGCAATACACCCGAAGGTATGGTCGAGTGAAAAATGGGCTAAATATATAACCAAACCCCGAAGGAAATAGGGAGGAAGAAATGCTCCGCCTTCCTCACTAACCTAAACAGGGCGGCTTTCTCTGGTAACTGTGAATATAGAAACTGAGGTGGGCAAAGGGGGTGAATAGATCCAGGCCGCGACACAAACGGCCGAACATGGCTGTGGCACGGAGATCCAAGCCGAGGAAAAACTGATCCTGTGGCAAGCCGGGCAATACAAGCTAACACTCGCGCCAAACCCAAACAAAGAAAGACAAGCGGGGCAGCCATTTTACCCGTTCTCCTGGTTGGTGCACAGTTAGTGGGCGAGAGATTTCTTCCTAAGCCCCGGAAGTGGGTGTCCATGTTACCTCACAGAGAGGCAGGGTCAGAGGCCTTTCTGTGGGCCGAAAGCAGAATCTCTGGACAGCCCCAGCGCCCTGGGAAAGCCGCGCACGGGAGGGAGCGAGAACTAATTCCAACGGTGGAAATTTTCCGTGCTGGTGAGGGTTTCACTCAGAGGGAAACACGGCCGGCCTCATATCCTGGTGTGCGCGCGCAGATAGGAAGTGAGTGATTCCTTCGAGTGCCTCGGCAGTGCGTGCCCGTGTTATCGCACAGAGGGGCAGAGTCAGGGGCCTTTGTGTGGGCAAAAGCGGAATCTCGGGCCGCCCCAGTGCCTTGCAAAAGCCGTGCACGGGGACGAAGCAAGAGCGAATTCCAATGCTGCAACTTTTCCATGCGGTTGGGGATTTCACTCAGAGCGTGAGACTGCTGGCCGGATATTCTGGTCTGCGCATGCAGATAGAGAATGAGAGTTTCCTCCAAGCGCCCCGGAAGTGGTCGCCCGCCTGTGCTACCGGACAGAGTGGAAGAGCCAGAGGTCTCTGAGTGGGTGGAAAGCCCGCCTGATTATGCTAGCAGCTCTGACTGACTGAGCCTTACCCAGAGCCCTGTGCTGAGTGGGAATAGAGTGGGGAGTTGCCAGCTCTTTGAGCCTCTTACTATCCAGGCAGAGGCAGCAGCAACCCCATAGCTGGATTATCAGGCTACTAATTGAGGAAGGAAAGACTAGGAGAAAGTCTCCAGGAACACGGTCTCTCTCACTGTCGGAGCCTATAAATGCTAATGAGCCTTGACTGCCAACGAGACTAAAGCACAATACATGACATTGCCATAGAGACTTATCAACTGCAAACCTCTACCTGAGCGTGCCAAAGGGACAGAACCCGGGGTACAGAGTCACCGACCAGGAAGAGGGAGAGAAAAGAAAAAGCAAGAAGATAACATCTCAAAATCAAGAATAATCTGCAGACTTTATAACCTATCCCATTTTATTATATTTGTTTGTTTTTTCTCTTATCTTCATTCTTGATATTTTTTTTCCTCCTCCAATTTGGCCGATTAACTCTCTGCCGGTCTTACTCTCTCCTCTCCTTGAACTACACTACCCATAAGTGTTACATCTCCCATTATCTTTTTTCTCCTCTTCCTTTCTCTCTATGAGGGTTGCACTCCAAAACCCTTAACTCTCTCTCTCTCTCTCTCTCTCTCTCTCTCTCCTTTCTTTTTTCTTCTTTTAGTGGTTCCCTTTTTTTCTCTCTCTCTCTCTTTCTTGTCTCCCTCTATATTAGTTTCTTCCTTTCTCCTTTACATCTCCTCTCATTCAAACCTCAATAACAAACAAATTCTCTTATCTGGGACTCAAACTTATGTTTGTGGCATTTTGGGGAGGTTTTACTTCACCTTTTTAACTCACTAGCAGTGCTCCCATCCCTGGCTCTCCATTTTATCTAGTTCTTGTTCCACTAAATACAATAGTATTTTTTTAATTTGTCCCCCCATTTTTCTGTTTTCCTCTTATTCCTCTCATCATAACTCTTAGACAACCAACACCTAAAAGCAAATCATTTTATTCTTGACCCAAATTTTTTCCTTATTTGCTTTTTGTGGGTCCCTTTTTTTTTTTTTTTTTTTTTTTTTTTGACCCTTTTTTACTTTTCCCCAATTCAGGCCCTCCATCACAGGCATTGTTTGTTATAATTCACAGTTCACCACAAGATTTTCTCAAGAAAAAGGGGAGAGGAGAGGAAAAAAGGAGGGGGGGAATAATTTTATTTTTAAAAAAATTTTTTTTTTATTTTATTTTTCTTTATTTCATTATTAATTTTTTTAAAAAAACAACTCTTTTTGATTTTTTATTTTTTTTAACTTTTTATTCTTTTATAATCTCATTAATACCATCAACAAAACCACCCTCAGATGCCATTAAGGAAGAGAAAATCGAATATCATGGATATAATAGAAAGAGAGGTAACACAGCTAGATGAGGAAAAATCTATGGAGAAAAAATTTAATATATTGGAAACCTTGGAGCTAAATGACAGAGAATTCAAGATAGAAATCCTAAAAATCCTCCGAGATATACAAGAAAACACAGAAAGGCAATTTAGGGAGCTCAGAAAACAACTCAATGAACACAAAGAATATATGTCCAAAGAAATTGAAACTATAAAAACAAATCAAACAGAGATGAAAAACTCAATTCACGAGCTGAAAAACGAAGTAACAAGCTTAGCTAATAGAACAGGTCAGATAGAAGAGAGGATTAGTGAAATAGAAGACAAGCAACTTGAGGCACAACAGAGAGAAGAAGAAAGAGACTCAAAAATTAAAAAAAATGAGATAACCCTACAAGAATTATCTGACTCCATCAAAAAGAATAACATAAGAATAATAGGTATATCAGAGGGAGAAGAGAGAGAAAATGGAATGGAGAACATACTCAAACAAATAATAGATGAGAACTTCCCAAGCCTGTGGAAAGAACTAAAGCCTCAAATTCAAGAAGCAAACATAACACCGAGTTTTCTTAACCCCAACAAACCTACTCCAAGGTATATTATAATGAAATTGACACAAACCAACAGCAAAGAAAAAATTCTCAAGGCAGCCAGGGAAAAGAAGAATACAACATATAAAGGAAGGCCCATTAGATTATCATCAGATTTCTCAGCAGAAACTCTACAAGCTACAGAGAGTGGACCCCAATATTTAAAGTCCTGAAAGAGAGAAACTTTCAGCCACGAATACTATACCCATCAAAGCTATCCTTCAAATATGAAGGAGAAATAAAAACATTCACAGATACAGAAAAGATGAGGGAATTTATCATCAGAAAACCCCCACTCCAGGAATTACTAAAGGGGGTTCTCCAATCAGATACAAAGAACAAAAAAAAAAAAACAGAGCCACAAGTAAAAGCTCCAAGAACACAATAAAACCAAATTTAAACTGTGACAACAACAAAAAGAAAGAGGGGGAGAAGATGGAGATTAACAGTAGCAAAGGACGATGGAGTGCAAAAGTACTCACAAAATAGTTCGCTACAATGAACAGGGTAGGGACCCTTTTCATTACTCAAAGGTAACCACCATTGAAAAAACCACCACAGAAGCACATGAGATAAAAAAGATAGCAACAGAGGAAAAATGTATGGAATACAACCAAATAAAAACAAAAGATAGAAAAACGAAAGAGAAGGATCAAACAAGACACAAAACTAACAGAAAGCAATCTATAAAATGGCAATAGGGAACTCACAAGTATCAATAATTACACTAAATGTAAACGGATTAAACTCACCAATAAAAAGACACAGAGTAGCAGAATGGATTAAAAAAGAAAATCCAACTGTATGCTGCCTACAGGAAACACATCTAAGTAACAAGGATAAAAACAAATTCAAAGTGAAAGGCTGGAAAACAATACTCCAAGCAAATAACATCCAAAAAAAAGCAGGTGTAGCAATACTCATATTGGATAATGCTGACTACAAGACAGGAAAAGTACTCAGAGATAAAAATGGCCATTTCATAATGGCTAAGGGGACACTGAATCAAGAAGACATAACAATTCTTAATATATATGCACCAAACCAAGGAGCACCAAAATATATAAGACAGCTACTTATTGATCTTAAAACAAAAACTGACAAAAATACAATCATACTTGGAGACCTCAATACACCACTGACGGCTCTAGATCGGTCATCCAAACAGAGAATCAACAAAGACATAGTGGCCTTAAACAAAACACTAGAGTACCTGGATATGATAGACATCTACAGGACATTTCATCCCAAAGTGACTGAGTATACATTTTTCTCCAGTGTACATGGATCATTCTCAAGAATTGACCATATGCTGGGCCACAAAAACAACATCAGCAAATTCAGAAAAATTGAAGTTGTACCAAGCATATTTTCTGATCATAAAGCCTTGAAACTAGAATTCAACTGCAAAAAAGAGGAAAAAAATCCCACAAAAATGTGGAAACTAAACAACATACTTTTAAAAAATGAATGGGTCAAAGAAGAAATAAGTGCAGAGATCAAAAGATATATACAGACTAATGAAAATGACAATACGACATATCAGAATCTATGGGATGCAGCAAAAGCAGTGATAAGAGGGAAGTTCATATCGCTTCAGGCATATATGAACAAACAAGAGAGAGCCCAAGTGAACCACTTAACTTCCCACCTTAAGGAACTAGAAAAAGAAGAACAAAGACAACCCAAAACCAGCCGAAGAAAGGAGAGAATAAAAATCAGAGCAGAAATAAATGAATTAGAGAACAGAAAAACTATAGAGAAAATTAATAGAACAAGGAGCTGGTTCTTTGAAAAGATCAACAAAATTGACAAACCCTTGGCAAGACTTACCAAGGAAAAAAGAGAAAGAACTCATATAAACAAAATCCAAAATGAAAGAGGAGAAATCACCACGGACACTGTAGATATACAAAGAATTATTGTTGAATACTATGAAAAACTTTATGCCACTAAATTCAACAACCTAGAAGAAATGGATAAATTCCTAGAACAATACAACCTTCCTAGACTGAGTCAAGAAGAAGCAGAAAGCCTAAACAGACCTATCAGTAGAGAAGAAATAGAAAAAACCATTAAAAACCTCCTCAAAAATAAAAGTCCAGGCCCTGACGGCTATACCAGCGAATTTTATCAAACATTCAAAGAAGACTTGGTTCCTATTCTACTCAAAGTCTTCCAAAAAATTTAAGAAGAAGCAATACTTCCAAACACATTTTATGAGGCCAACATAACCCTTATACCAAAACCAGGCAAGGATGGCACAAAAAAAGAAAACTACAGACCAATATCTCTAATGAATATAGATGCTAAAATACTAAACAAAATACTAGCAAATCGAATACAACAACATATTAAAAAAATAATACATCATGATCAAGTGGGATTCATCCCAGAATCTCAAGGATGGTTCAACATACGTAAAACGGTTAACGTAATACACCATATCAACAAAACAAAGAACAAAAACCACATGATCTTATCAATAGACGCAGAAAAGGCTTTCGATAAAATACAACACAATTTTATGTTTAAGACTCTCAACAAAATGGGTATAGAAGGAAAATATCTCAACATGATAAAGGCCATATATGATAAACCATCAGCCAACATCATATTAAATGGCACTAAACTGAAGGCTTTCCCCCTTAAATCAGGAACAAGACAGGGTTGTCCACTCTCTCCACTCTTATTTAATGTGGTACTAGAGGTTCTCGCCACAGCAATCAGACAAGACAAAGAAATAAAAGGCATCCATATTGGAAATGAGAAGTAAAGGTATCACTTTTTGCAGATGATATGATCCTATACATCGAAAACCCCAAAGAATCCACAGACTACTAGAAACAATAAGCCAATACAGTAAGGTCGCAGGATACAAAATTAACATACAGAAGTCAATAGCCTTTCTATATGCTAACAATGAAACAATTGAGAACGAACTCAAAAAAATAATCCCCTTCACGATTGCAACAAAAAAAATAAAATACCTAGGAATAAACATAACAAAGAATGTAAAGGACCTATATAACGAAAACTACAAGGCATTGTTAAGAGAAATAGAAAAAGACACAATGAGATGGAAAAATATTCCTTGTTTTTCGATAGGAAGAATAAATATAATTAAAATGGCCATATTACCCAAAGCAATATATAAATTTAATGCAATTCCCATAAAATTCCTATGATGTTTTTTAAAGAAATGGAACAAAAAATTATCAGATTTATATGGAACTATAAAAAACTCTGAATAGCCAAAGCAATCCTAAAGAAAAAGAATGAAGCTGGGGGCATTACAATACCTGACTTTAAACTATATTATAGGGCCATGATAATCAAAACAGCATGGTATTGGCAGAAAAATAGACACTCAGACTAATGGAACAGAATAGAAAGCCCAGAAATAAAACCACATATTTATGGTCAAATAATCTTTGATAAAGGGGCCAACAACACACAATGAAGAAAAGAAAGCCTCTTCAACAAATGGTGTTGGGAAAACTGGAAAGCCACATGCAAAAGAATGAAACTCGACTACAGCCTGTTCCCGTGTACTAAAATTAATTCAAAATGGATCAAAGACCTAAATATAAGACCTGAAACAATAAAGTACATAGAAGAAGACATAGGTACTAAACTCATGGACCTGAGTTTTAAAGAACATTTTATGAACTTGACTCCAATGGCAAGAGAAGTGAAGGCAAAGATAAATGAATGGGACTACATCAGAATAAAAAGTTTTTGCTCAGCAAGAGAAACTGATATCAAAATAAACAGACAGCCAACTAAATGGGAAATGTTATTTTCAAACAACAGCTCAGATAAGGGCTTAATATCCAAAATTTACAAAGAACTCATAAAACTCAACAACAAACAAACAAATAATCCAATAAAAAAATGGGAAGAGGACATGAACAGACACTTCTCCCAGGAAGAAATACAAATGGCCAACAGATATATGAAAAGATGCTCAGCGTCATTAGTTATTAGAGAAATGCAAATCAAAACTACAATGAGATACCACCTCACCCCTGTTAGATTAGCTATTATCAACAAGACGGTAATAGCAAATGTTGGAGAGGCTGCAGAGAAAAGGGAACTCTCATCCACTCTTGGTGGGACTGTAAAGTAGTACAACCATTATGGAGGAAAGTATGATGGTTCCTCAAAAAACTGCAAATAGAACTACTTTATGACCCAGCAATCCCTCTACTGGGTATATACCCCAAAACCTCAGAAACATTGATACGTAAAGACACATGTAGCCCCATGTTCATTGCAGCACTGTTCGCAGTGGCCAAGACATGGAAACAACCAAAAAGCCCTTCATTAGAAGACTGGATAAAGAAGATGTGGCACATATACACTATGGAGTAATACTCAGCCATAAGAAATGATGACATCAGATCATTTACAGCAAAATGGTGGGATCTTGATAACATACGGAGTGAAATAAGTAAATCAGAAAAAAACAAGAACTACATGATTCCATACATTGGTGGAACATAAAAACGAGACTAAGAGACATGGACAAGAGTGTGGTGGTTACCAGGGGTGGGGGGAGGGAGGACGCAGGAGGGAGGGAGGGAGAGAGTTAGGGGAAGGGGGAGGGGCACAGAGAAAACTAGATAGAGGGTGACAGAGGACAATCTGACTCTGGGCGAGGGGTATGCAACATAATTTAATGACAAGATAACCTAGACATGTTTTCTTTGAATATATGTACCCTGATTTATTAATGCCATCCCATTAACATTAATTAAAATTTATTTAAAAAAAATAAAAATTAAAATTAAAAAATTGAGTTCCAATTAAAAAGGGATTATATAGTTTTAATAGTAGAAGATGTAAGGTATAAATGTACTTTTGAGAAAAAAAGAGAAAATTAAGTTGTTATAAAATCTAATTGCTTCTAAATAAATCAGAAAGTTAAGGTTTTATGTAGGTTGCAGAAGCTTTGTGCAGGTTGTAAGAGGTTTATACCAAGGAAAGGATAGGTGTAGAGAACAGAATAAACCCTATTGTATGATATATTCTAGCAAATGTTATGCCTCAAGTTCACAAAATAGAAGAGGCTTAGATTTACTTTTCCTTCAACAAGGTAGCTTATGTGCAGCATTAAAGAAAACTTGTTTTTTCTAGGCTAATAATTCTAGTGTAATTAAAGAAAGCCTATCTTTTGTTAGGGCAAACGTAGAAAAGAAAAGAATTTGAACAGTCAGAGAATTAGTTCCAAAGAATGTTTAATTGGTCACCATGGCTTACTACCTTTTTGTCTACAGCAACTGGTCCTCTTACTTTAATTTTAACTTGTCTAATAGTAGGACCATGTTTAATCAATTTTGTAACAAGGTTTATTCGAGAAAGGGTAAACTCTATTAAACTAATAATAATTATGTCAATACACACCCATAAAAGAAAATAGCAATAAAGATAAATCAATGACTTGATTATATAGGTAAAACCAGTAGGGAATGTTACAAGGGTCCCAACTACTTGTAACCCCCTTTGCATTGTAAGCTACCAGGACTAGCTTATACATTGGATCTATAATGAAACCAGACTCCTTAGCCTCAACATTTTTAATATTTTTCCATTTTAGGGAAGTTATTATGCAGGCTCAACAAGTCTGCAAAAAAGGCAGATGTTAGGGGGCCTGCAGCTGATTGTTAGGAAATTTGGACCACACAGCCAAGATTGTTAGATTGTTCTAAAGATAACCCTAGCTTAGTGGTTGGCAAACTCATTAGTCAACAGAGCCGAATATCAACAGTATAACAGTTGAAATTTCTTCTGAGAGCCAAATTTTTTAAACTTAAACTATATAGATAGGTACATTCCTTATCGAGGTAGTGCCTGCATGTGGTATTTTGTGGAAGAGCCACACTCAAGGGGTCAAAGAGCCGCATGTGGCTCATGAGCTGCAGTTTGCCAACCAGGGCCCTAGCTTAACGAGCCTGTTTCACTCTGTAATCCCGTTTAGCTAGGTGCCTGTACCCTGCTCTCCACCCCCCCAAATATGTGGTCTATGCCTTTAAAAGCGAACTCCTGAGCTTATTTGAGGCTGAATGATTTGAGTCTGTATTGAGCTCTGGGCAAGCCGCTGGCGATAAACTCCCCCAAAATTTCCTGTAACTCTTTGGGACTCACACTTTACAATAGTAACTCTCCTAGGGAGAGACAGGATTAGAGCACAGCCATCTTTGTTAATGAGTCTAGATTTAACCACAAAGTTAAATCTGTAGAAAAATATAAAATAAGTTTACTTACTATATTGTGAAGTTGATTATTTAAATAAAATTTCAAAATATTAGAATTTTTAGAAATTCTAAGATAAAAATTAGGTTATAAAAACAAAAAGAAATGCTTCCTTTTAAATCTAAATTTATTATAATTTTTAAATAAGAGTGTTACTTATGTATTGGTAGAGGAATTCTCTTAGGAAATCTGTATTTTGTCTTGAAAAAGCATACAGGAATTGGATTACTCTTATAATTGCAAATGAACACATAACCCTATATCAGGATTATATATTTTCCCTAAGCAGTGTGACATCTTTATTTATTTTCTTTATCATGTATCTTTTGCTCTTCTTAAACTTCACATATTCTTTTTTACATTTTTAATATATGATATATATAGATCATATATATAGTACATGTATATGTTGACTATATTAACTAATAATTTAAAAGATATTCTGCAATTTTATTAGTTATCATTCTTTATTTGGGAATATAAATATTAGAAATTGATATATTTAAAGTGAATTAAGTCTTATGCAACATTTTTGGTAGAGAAAAGTGAAATTGTATTCTTGTCAGTAACAGATACAAATTTTCATTAAATACAAATTTATGATTTCATTTTTGGGAAATTTTAAGAAATGTCAAAATCTATTTACAATGTCCTGATATGTGTGAGTGTATGTGTATGTATATATACATATATGTGTGTTTATTTTTTTATTTCTATTTTCTCTCTGATTTGAAAGTCTAGGAAAGAAACCATATTGCTTTGAGCTTTTGTAACTTCAGGGAGGCATAGTAATAAGGCATTAATGAAAACTGGTAGTGATTCTATAACTTTGACAGTAATTTTTCCATGAAGCCCTCATGCATTCTCCTTCCTCCTCATACCTAATATGTCCATCATCCAAAGAGTTACACAAGCTATACAGATAGTTTCCAAAGTGGCCTACAACCACTAGACAGAAAAACCAAGTGGTCTTTCATTTTCAGGTTTATATTTCTGTTTCTTTTGTTTAAGGAACAATAAGTTTTATGCGTAAATCATGTATAAGATGTCAGAATAAATGCTGCATCATTTCCTAGTGGTTATGTTGTTCCCAGAAGCCTGCTGTTAGCTGAAGCTCAAATGCTAACATTCTGTAGCTGTTTTCCCACCAATCTAGTTAGATATTTTGATAGAAGTAAGTGGTAGATGATAGGAGCAGCAATTCAATTACAGCATGTTCTGATTTACAGGCAAAATTTCAAATGTTGACACAGAAGTAGAATTTGTTTATGAAAGTGAGGGAGTTTGACGTTTTAGGAATAGAGTTGCAAGCCAGTGGATAATGAAAGGAAAATGTATGCTGATTATGGGCAATATGTGAAAAGTTAGGAACTGAACAAGGTGGCCGTATGTTTCCCTAACATCACATATCTCCTTACTTAAGAATTAGATGCAAATGCCATGATTACATTAAGGATACTTGAGTCCATCTTTTTGCAGAAAGCTTTTCTAATCCACTTGCATTATAAAACACTGTCTTTGATTAGTCATCAGAAAGAAATAATCAAAATATATTCTTCATAATGTCTTCACTATTAGTTGTAAAAGAGAACTTTTATTTTTAGACTAAGCTTTCCCCTTTGCCTAGATTGTCATCAGTAAACAACAATTTTAGGAGTGACAATCTCTAAATGTAGTGCAAAATGAGGAGGGAGGAATCATAGCTACAAGGATCTGGGGAAGGGATGATCCTGAATCTGTGACACCAATGAGGTTCACTTTTGGTTGACTGACCTAGTTCCCACTCCTCTCAGACAATTCTGCATCTTAGATGTACTCATTGAATCACACAGGCGTCATGCATAGCCTTTGAAACTAGTTTACACAAGGCTTATGAGTCTCTTTCTTCTCCTTTGAAAAGGACAGAATGATATTTAACTTGCCAAAATGTTGTCGAGCACCAAATGAAATGATATACATAAAGTGATTATATGTGGCAATTATTGGTGGTATTATTATCATCATATTCTTCCAATACTTTTCTACCAACTGTTGGGAGAGTTCTTCCTGAATCTGTCACATTTCTTCCAGTCTAAGCATTAACAGTCATCTGCTGAGATTAATGTCCCTTCTAGAGTAGTGAAGAATGGGCCCTGGCCGGTTGGCTCAGCGGTAGAGCGTCGGCCTAGCGTGCGGAGGACCCGGGTTCGATTCCCGGCCAGGGCACACAGGAGAAGCGCCCATTTGCTTCTCCACCCCTCCGCCACGCTTTCCCTCTCTGTCTCTCTCTTCCCCTCCCGCAGCCAAGGCTCCATTGGAGCAAAGATGGCCCGGGCGCTGGGGATGGCTCTGTGGCCTCTGCCTCAGGTGCTAGAGTGGCTCTGGTCGCAACATGGCGACGCCCAGGATGGGCAGAGCATCCCCCCTGGTGGGCAGAGCGTCGCCCTTGGTGGGCGTGCCGGGTGGATCCCGGTCGGGCGCATGCGGGAGTCTGTCTGACTGTCTCTCCCTGTTTCCAACTTCAGAAAAATGAAAAAAAAAAAAAAAATAACAGAGTAGTGAAGAATGAAGATGTCTTCCTCTCCAGAAGAGATTTACATTGTGGAGTAATTAAGGTGTTGTCTCTGTCTGATGAGGGTGATGGGCTGGCTGCAACAGCCCCTGCTTAAGATGAGGGGCTTCTTTATCTTGGGATGTCTTGCCTAAAACCTGTGGCTGGTGCAAATGACCTCTGGCCCTTCTCTTGTTCCACTGTGAGAACTAGGATTTTGGTGCAAATATAATAGATTTTACTCTGGCTACTACTTTTTGTCTTTGACCAGAGAACATATATTTTTTTGCTGGTATCTCTGAAACTGTAAGAGGCTAATTCCTCAGCTTGCAAGTAGGATGAAATCTCAGACATGTCCCAGTTCTTGTCCTGACAGTTTAACACCAACAAATGTCAGAGTGGGGGGCTGTTCAAACACTGAAGTGTACTGTATCTGCAAGAAAGACGTGGTTTGGGTGGTTCCTTTTCCTACGAGCTTGAGATTTCAGTTTTCCTTCTAAAACATGACTAATGGTTTTCTTAGTTACAGAACTCTTCTGCATATGATAATGAGCACGGTTGTAAATTGTGGTGCAACTTAAATTTAAAGGTTACTTTTACAACCTTCCAAAACAGGCCCTCCTTTTGCCAGTGCTCAAGTAAAATAACAGGTATTCGGCATCCCCAGGCCGTTTTGTGACAAATGAACTGCAGGAGAGTAATTTCAGTTTCCTGTCTTCTGAAAGAGTCATCCATTTAGAGTTTAAGAAAACTTTATGTTGATTCATATTTCATTTATGTCAACAAATGAAAACATTATAGTTTATACTTCTGCTACTTAAAGTGGGGCCTCTGGCCAAGCAGCATGAGCAGCACCTTGTAGCCCCTTAGAAATGCAGAAGCTCAGACTCCACCCAACATCTCCAGATCCGAAATCTGTATTTATCCAGTCTTCCAATAATCTTCAGCAAAGAGGAAACCAGAGAATCAGGGTACATTTGGGAGGCTCATTTTGCAAACTCCAATGGGTATCTGCAGGGCCAGTGGCCGGCGCTGTAATGGCCATGCAAATTCCCATTGGATTCAGGCAGACAGTAATGACAGTGGAGCCAGAAAATGGTGGACCATTCCATTTATTAAAATCTCACCAGAGGATAAGCAAACACACTTCCTTCTCATTCTCAGGCCTCCCGAAGCCCTGGCACATTCACTGGTTCCACAACCTGGAGATTCTTCTCTGGTTCCTCCTAGAATCAAAGGCCCCACCTGTCTCAGCTCCCAAAGTCCCTCAGCTCTCCGCATCTGCACTCCTTCTGCAAAAACTGGTTGAGGCAACCAAAAACCCCATCCTTCATCAAATATTAGCAGAACAATGGCCCTTCCAAAGCAGCTAGGTAATTTGTAATTCGTAATTTGCAATCTGCTGTAGCCTTTCACAGACTACATACACATGGGCCTGCCCAATGCAAACTATAAGCTAGCAAACTTAAACATTTGTTAAAACTTATTTGCCCAACAGCATCTATCTGGGGCTTGTTGTAAACAATCATGCTTAATGATTTCAATGGTAAGATTTTGTATATCAGAATTACTAGTATTATGGATGTTTATGAATATTTTATTTTGTAGCCATTTGCTTTTTGGTGGTACTTTAAAAACAAGAAGAAGGAGTAAAACTAAGTTCATTAAAAAACTAAAGTTCCTTCTCTCATATATTTTTTAAGGTAAAGCTGGGTACTTTTAGAAAAATCATCTTCATTTATATTACACATAAATGAAATTGTGGACTGTAAAGGAAAGATTGAAATAAAGGACACATTTAAGGATTATAATGACAGGGCAAATAATCAAAGTAGTTTAGGTAAAAAAATATTTCCAGAGGATAATTAATTGCTTTGTAAGTATAAGTAAGTTTATAAGCATGCATTGACAAGCATGAAAAATTTTTTTCCATCAATTATATGGTGCGCTAAAGAAGGCTTTTGGTACCTTAAAAATTATCTGCATTTGTAGTTTTGGAAATAATAAAAATAATACTTAAGGTGAGGCAGAGGGAATACTTAAGACTGAGCTATTTTTTAAAAATGTTTATTGTATTGATTTGAGAGAGAGAGAGAGAGAGAGAGAGAGAGAAACATCTGTCTGCTCCTGCATGTGCCCAGTCTCGAGATCAAACTGGCAACTTCTGTGCTCTGGGATGATGCTCTAGTCAACTGGGCTACCAGGGCTGAGCTGTTGTTTTTAAAAATATAAAAGTTATTGATTTGTTTGCTGGGGCTTGAAAGACTAGGAAAAGACAGACTCCATGTATGTCATTATTTATTGGGTACAGTTTTTCAAAAGTACATTTATTCATTTAATCTTGAGTACAGGCAGAGAAATTGGGTAGCCAGACATGAACTGTACCCTTAGCGGATTTGCTCACGCTTACTTTAATTAAATTAAACTATCTTATTGCTAATTATTTAGCATGCTTACTTTCATATTATGCTAAGTGAAATAAACCAGTCAGAGAAAAACAAATACATTTGATATCACTTATATGTGGAATCTAATAAACAAATAAACAAAATGGAAACAGACTTATAGATACAAAGAACAGACTGACAGCTGTCAGAGGGGAGGGTGAGGGGAACTGGGTGGAGAAGGTGAAGGGATTAAGCAAAACAAACAAGCAAACAAAAAACCTTATAGACAACAGTGTGGTGATCACCAGAGGGTAAGGGAGTGGAGGAGGTAGAGGAGGGTAAAGGGGATAAATGATGATAGAAGAAAACTTGACATTGGGTGGTAAACACGCAATAGAATATACAGAAGATGTATTATAGAATTGTACACCTGAAACATATAATTTTATTAAACAATGTCACCAATTAAATTCAATTAAAATTAATTTTAAAAGAGAAAAAAAATTAAAATATAAAGAGATTATATAGTAAGTTACCTATTGGTAAATGCATAACTTTTAACCATAATTAAAAAGAATTTATTGATTTTAGAGAAAGAGAAACATGATTTGTCCTGTATATGCCCTGACCAGGGATAAACCTTGATTTTTGAATAGCACTATGTATATAGGACATTTCAAGGCACATAGTGGTCCTTCTTGAATTGACTCAAAAATCATCACAGTGCTGGAGGAGGAAATGCAACATAGGTATCAGAATTTTATACCAGATTTCAATCAGTGATAAAATATAACTGTGTTTTTAAGTGACCAGTTATCTTCACATATATTATTAGTGTTGCCATATCTTCATTCTGTAAAAAGATTAGGTATGCTGGTCATTCTCTTTGTGTCCTTTAACCAGCCTTCACAACTGTTCTTTTGTCAGTGGGAAAAGATGTTCCAAGTACTAGTTAGCTATAGGAACCATAAAAATATTAAACACATTGGTCAGCTCTGCATCACAGTGTTGGTAAAGAGGAAGAGAGCAAAGAGTACGTGACCATTTGATCATTTCATTACAATTTTACCTATGGGAGCTGACGTTCAGATTTCCATGAGGCTATGAAAAAAATACTTGTAATAGATATAATACGAATATGATCATTATATCTTAAGAATGATGTAGAAAATACTGCCCATATTTTTGGTTAGACAAGTAGTATGAAATCAGGATTGTACAGTGGTTGATTAAAGGATGATTGAGAAAATATAAACAACAAATAGAGATAAGTGAGGAATCTAAATACAAATTACTTTTGAAGCTTACAATTAAAAGGTTTAAATGTTTTCTGTATCAAAATGCAAATAGGATATATTAAAATGACACTTGGAACACATGCAGAAATTTATTCACTGTTTTAATGCAGGTCAGTAGACTGAATTTTGCATATGTTACAGTCCAAGTTAATTGCAATATTTGTTTAAAAATGAAAACATTTATAAAAAATTTTGGTGGGCTGTGGTTTATAATTAGGCAAACATAAATTTTGTCTTGATGATGCTATCAATATTTTTACTATTTTATTGTTTACAATTTCTTTTGACATGTACATATTTATTATTGCTACTTATTTATGTAGTTTTTTCTGATAGTTAAAATGTCAGATCTCCATGATCTGATTTTAGATTTGAGTTGATTTCCTTTTTATCAATATTTCAGAAAGGAGAAGCCCAGAGCTCAGAAGAGATCATTGAACCAGTTGTGGCAATGATGTTAATTACTGGCAGCACCTGGACTAGACCTGATTTTCCAAAATAGAATTAAAAAGTGGAAAAATTTTTATGAAAATTTATATTTTTTATACAGTAGACCCAAGAAACCACAAACCAGCAGTCAGTGTTTGGGGACAGCACCTCAATTTGAGGACAAAGGAGTTCAAGTCCCAGAGTGTTCCTGGTGACTACACCTTCTGATTTTCCCTGAATAGAGATTAATAATACAAATTAAAACCAAATGCACAACATTAGCAAAACTCATGAATTACCTAGTAGTACTGTTAATAATATATTTACAACCTGCATGTTAAGAAAAGAGGAAAGAATGTAGGAGATGTATGCAGGACAGTAGAAATGGAGATGAGAGTTATAAATGTGGAATTAATGAATAATTCTTCCTGAAATGAAAAACTGACTCAGATGATGTCAGTTTTTCTCAAGTTTTTTCGTAAATGCCATTTTAATTATATATGGCTCACAAAATTAGAGGATATTTCAAAATGAATCTGAAACTATAAGATATCCCCTAATTTTTGTGAGCAGTATAGTTTCAGAGTTCATTAAGAATACATTTGAGAAAAAAGTCAAGTGGCAGGGCATGGCGGTTTCCTCTTCTGGTACACACTGGAAACGGTTGGTCGGGTTGGGTTAGGAGGTAGAGCCCTGACTCTTGGTTGCTGTGTGACTGACTCTAAGCCTTATTTCCTCAACTGCAGAATGGAAACTACAGTGGTCCCTTGTCTATCGCGGAGGTCAGGTTCCAGAATCCCCAGCGATACGCGAAAATCGGCAAAGTAGCGACCTTATATTTATTTTATTATTTATATATATTTAAAGGTTTTATAACCCTCCCCACACTCATAAACCTTTACACTGTTAACCTTTCCCACATTCTTATAAACACTTTCTACACTCTTAAACCTACATAATTTTAACAACATACAAAATTCTATATGGGTACTCACCAGTGAATACTAATATATTTTAATTAATATTTTATATATTTTTATATTGTTTTCAATTTTTTAGGCTAGAAAATGCTTATTTTACTGCAAAACTAATTAAAATAATAAATATATAAAAATGCCTATATAACACAAAATCCCGCAATATAGTGAAAAATCCGTGATACAAAATTAGATATATACAATTTAAAAATCTGCAATACAGTGATACCATAAAAAATGAACCATGATATGAGGGACAACTGTATATCAAAACTAAAACCATAAGCTTGGTGAAGGTTAATTGAATTAATACATATACACGTGCTTAGCTTGGCACAATTGTGGTTTTTCAATATATGTCTAATATTTCTGTTATTAGTATTAAAAAGTAAGAAGTTGGTGAAATAATGGGAAAGTTAAAGGGATGTAAACTTCTAGAAATGTATCTCAAATCTTAATTGATAGTAAAGAGTGGATCATGACATAATAATTATTCAATAAAAGGGAAAATTGGCTATTTTAAAAATATTTTAATCTAATTGTTACTTCTTACTATTGTGGGAAGTAAATTGCAACATGACTAAACACCAAAATGTAAAATAAGCAACAAAACCACCAAATATTAGTAGAGACCATAAATGAATATTTACCTGATTGGCAGGTGGTTTTCTAAGCATAAAATTAATAAATCATGAGGAATAGCTTAAAATTAAAAGTTAATCAATAAAATGTAATAGTATATTCACAAGCTTGTATAAAAATTAACATATGAGGAAAAAAAATTTACTTCTTAGCAATTAAGGAAATTCAAGTAATAATTAAAATATTGAATTATTCTTTGTACTTAACAATTAAAAAAAATTATGAGTTTATTTGTTATAACTTAGCAATAAAAAGGTGAAGTGCTTATGACAATGAATATTGTTACACATATATTGTAAATTGACTCAAAATTTTTGGAAAGTTTTGGCAATAGGTGAAGAACTTTAAAACCATTCTTAACTGGGAATATGAATTCATGGGTATGGATAAGAATTATCAGCTATTTTTTCTGTGTTTTAGGACAATTTAATTTTTTTCTTATAATTTTTAGTTTACAAATATTCTATAAAATAGAAAACTTAACATAAATAAATAGCATTTTTAATAGGAATAAAATTAACCAAGATTTTGAAGATCACAGTTTGTGTTCACTTTCCTTTTATTTTTCCTGTATTGCCCTCTGGTGTCTAATATGTGGATAGTGTCGGATAACATAATTTGTAATTGTACATACTTGCTTGATTAGAAAAGTTGGATTAAATTTATTTAATTTAGATACTTCATTTAAATTAATTATTTTATATAATTTAAAATTGTTATATATATAAAAATTATAGTTAAATTATGTAAAGGAGTATACTTGTATATTTTGTAATTTAAGCAGATACCCGTGTTCCAAATGAGGCCAGTCTGGATTTGAGCACTTGACTGTGCAGATTGCACACCTGAGTCCACGCTTTCACACTATATCTCTTTTACGTGCAAAAATGATAGAAGAAAGATCATTAGAACATGCTTTAAGGAATAATTTAGATATAGAGAAATTTTTTAAAACCCAAGGAATTACAAATGATGTTCATTTTGCCCAGTAAAGAATGTTTTATGACAAAGTACCCTAAAGTAATGAAGTCTGCCTTTATGGAAGCTGGGAGTCCATGGAAATGACAAGTGTGCTGAATGGTCAGGCACATGTTGCCTGTTAGAACTTCCTCTGCAGTACTTTGTAAAAGAACATTACCTTCAGATTTTCTTTTTAATTCCTAGGGTAAAACTACTTTGCCCACTAACCTTTTCAAAGGGAAACTTTGTGTTCCATGAAGGTGAATTATAACTGCCATTCCTAGTCAAGGTTGCTTTCCAGGAACTTGGTGCTTCTCTGACTTATGATGCATAACAGGGCAATGCCAACACTATGTTGTTTGTATCCCAGATTAATCCAATGGGCAGCAAAGTTGCTGTCAGAAATATTTGCTGGATGGACTGACCAGGTGATGGTGCAGTGAATAGAGCATCAGGCTGGGATGCGGAGGACCCAGGTTTGAGACCCCGAAATTGCCAGCTTGAGTGTGGGCTCATCTGGTTCGAGCAAGACTCACCAGCCTGAGCCCAAGGTCACTGGCTTGAGCAAGGGGTCACTTGGACTGGTGTAGCCCTGTAGTCAAGGCACATTATGAGAAAGCAATCAATGAACAACTAAGGTGCCACAACAAAGAATTGATGCTTCTCATCTCTCTCTTTCCTGTCTATTCCTATCTGTCCCTCTCTCTGTCTCTCTCTATCTCTGCCACAAATAAAGAAATAAATATATATAAAAAATATTTGCTGGAATGGTCTCTTATTCAGCAGAAATCATCAGAACAAAATGATACTGCCTTTATAAAACCAAGAGTTTAGTTTACTTGATTTGAGAAATTGTTGTTTTTTTTGAAGGGGACCTAGAGTGTCTTTTAATTTGAAGTGTGTATTTAACTATGATATTTACTAGAAAAGTTCTTTGAAATTTACTGTTTATGGTTATTTCAGAGAATGTTTTATACATTAAACTAAAGTTTGAGGGATACTCAGATACTCATCTCGTTAGTGAACTTTATTTAAATCTCATTAAAACTGATATTGTTTATCTGAATCTTATGCATCAAGGAATCCATTTTGATTTTGGTATTGAGTATAATACTAAAGTTTTTAATAAAATAATTTCTTAATGATAGAATGACAATTGCTTTAACATCTATGTGCTGGCATCTACTTTATGCTAGGTGATTTATGTTTATCTTCATTTGACTATTTTAATAGTGTCTGTCTGGAAAGACTGTATTTATGAAGGTACAAGTATAAACACATTGCACAACTAAAATACAATCACTACAGTAATAAGTGTATAGTTTTAATATTGATCAACATTTTGTACCATCTTCTCATCTTCTTAAACTCCATAATATTCTGTAAATATTCATAGCATATCTATTATATGCCAAGTGCTGAGGATGCAGTAGTGGGATGGCCATTTTCTTTGACCATGTGGGATTCTAATTCAGTGGAAGATTCGATCAAGATACAATACAAAATGCCTGACCAGGCAGTGGCGCAGTGGACAGAGTGTCGGATTGGGATGCAGAAGATCCAGGTTTGAAACCCCGAGGTCACTGGCTTGTGTGCAGGCTCACCAGCTTGAGCACAGGCTCACCAGATTGAGCATGGGGTCGCTGGCTTGAGCAAGGGGTCACTTGCTCTCCTGTAGCCCCTTTGGTCAAAGCACATATGAAAAAATAATCATTGAACAAGTAGGGTGCCACATGAAGAATTGATGCTTCTCATCTCTCTCCCTTCCTGTCTGTCTGTCCCTATCTGTCTATCTGTCCCTCTCTCTGACTTTCTCTGTGTCTGGCAAAAAAAAGAAAGAAAAAAGTAATATATTAATACAAAGAAATATGAAATGATAACTCTGATATGTTCTGTAAAAAAATTAATCTAGACTTAGGGGAGCTTATAACAGTGTTATCTGACCTGATTGGGGAAGGTCACTAAAGCCTTTTATAAGGAAAGGATATTGAGGTTAGCGGGACAACTGAGTGTAGAGGAGAGGAATAGAAGGAACAGGAGAAGTGGAAGGGAAAATGAAAGAACGGACAAATACTGGAACATAGATACAAAGTCCCTCATGATTTCTAAGCAGATGCACACGGTACACAGCACACTTTCCTGTCTCAGATGCTCATAGAGATTTTTCTCAGTAGTTTTAAAAGGGACCTACCTGGTTGAATTATAAAGCATCAGGAAAAGAATTGCCATGGTGTTAGCTTAAATTTCTGATTCTGTAGGGTTAGTTAAACATACATTTTTAAACAAAGTATTCTCTTGATAGATGACAAAAGCAGGGCTTCTTAAATCTATTTTCACTCACCATATACTGTTTCAAAGTTTTATGGTGGTATGTTATTAAACTTTTGCTCTGTGGTTTTTAATATGTGTGTGTGTGTGTGTGTGGTTTGTATATTAAATATGCAGGTTATAAATGGAAATCCAGGCACATGTTACCAAAGACTGCAGTTTCAGTTCATGAAAATAAACCTATTCTTTTCTGTTCTAAAAGCATATGAATATCAGATGTCTGTGGAATATATACTTACCTAATTTAGACTTAAAATTTATCATCCCTTTCCATAGGATAATAAGATTTGCTATAGGGACTTATACTTTGTAAGTTACTTTTTCTCAGCATTATTTATGAATTTGATTATGAATATAATAGTATTTCTGTTATACACCACTGAATTTGTACTTAACAAATTAAATTTACATTTAATTAGTTTGTATTAAGTGACTTATTGAGATATTTCACTCTTTTGTTTTAAAAGCAGGTCAAGGCCAATCAGAATACTCAGGTCCATACGTTCATTATTCAATGCTCATTTTAGGCAAAACATAATTTTATAATGATTCATGGTTGAACTAAATCAGTTAACACAATTTTCTATAACCATATCTAATAACTCTCTAAGGTTAGATGTTTTTCTATCAATATATTATGAACTATTTTTTTTTACTAACATGGAAATTCTCACATTCTTTTATTTTCAAAATGGAACATGTTTAAGGTTGTATCATGTTATCAGAGAATGGAAAGGAATGAAAAAAAGGCAGTGGGAGTTAGATTTTTGACCTGAAAATACTAAATTTTCAACATTCAAATTTATACAAAACAGTGAAACATATTGGAGCTTTGTTCTTATATACATGATGTACCTGGAAGTAGTTCAATGTAAAAATAAGAAAGAACTCAAATTATTTATCTGAAAGTGCTGGACGTTTTACTTGCTATTTAATTTCTACTTTCTTCAAATCATCTCCTCTCTTACTTTATCCTGATGACCTTGCCTCATTGTTCACTTTTGTCACAGATAGTAACCATCATCTTTTCTTTTTTTTTTTTTTTTTTTTTTTTTTTTTGTATTTTTCTGAAGCTGGAAACGGGGAGAGACAGTCAGACAGACTCCCGCATGTGCCGGACCGGGATCCACCCGGCACGCCCACCAGGGGGGGCAATGCTCTGCCCCTCCGGGGCGTCGCTCTGCCGCGACCAGAGCCACTCTAGCACCTGGGGCAGAGGTCAAGGAACCATCCCCAGCGCCCGGGCCATCTTTGCTCCAATGGAACCTTGGCTGCGGGAGGGGAAGAGAGAGACAGAGAGGAAGGAGGAGGGGGTGGAGAAGCAAATGGGCGCTTCTCCTGTTTGCCCTGGCCGGGAATCGAACCCGGATCCCCCACACGCCAGGCCGACGCTCTACCGCTGAGCGAACCGGCCAGGGCCAGTAACCATCATCTTTTCAACACCAGATCTATAGACTTGAGTGTCTGGACTCAGCTCACACTCTTCTTTCCTAGAACAGCGAAGTCAGTATTTTCTTAAAGGGTCATCCTTACAGATGACAGTGGTATTCCGTCCTCCCGAACTTTCACCTCTTTTTTTTCCTGAATCTTTTTCTTTCTTTGCTCTTTAATATCAATCCTCTCTTGCATCTTTATCTGAAGGATGGCTTTTCTTGAGTCCGGGTGTACCTTTACAGGTACCAGCCTCTTTTTGTCTGCTTCCCAGCTAAGGCACTTGGAAGGTGACCCTCCGCACATGCCATCTTGTCCCATTGTTCTTCAGTGCACGCCCCTGAGTTTTGCCTATATAGCCAGGATGAGTTCAGTAAGTCCTCATCTTCTCTGTCTCTGAACTGCAATGTCATCTCTTGAGCCTTTTTTCTCTTATTATCCAAGAGAGTCCAATCACTTTGTTTCTTTCTTGACTCCATGGGAACTTAACTCTTACTCTGTTTTCTTAAGGACACCTACCCACCCTCCTTCACTTAACTTTAATGAAGACTTCTTTTGAGCCTCATACTTTAACTGTTCTGGTTTTTTGATATCTCTATTTGCATATCTCACTTATAGTAAGTCCCCAATTTACAAACGTTCAACTTACGTACAACTCATACTTACAAACAGAGCACTTAAGGGCTATTAGTAATCAACTGCAGTTGAACATCAGTAAAAATGATATTATAGAGTTACTTGACTCCCATGGCAAAGATCTAACCAATGAGGACTTTATGGAACTAGATCAGCATATGATAACATTTAGGGAAGAAAATAGAAACTCCAGAACCAAAAAAGTTTTCTACAAAAGAAATAGCTGATGCTTTCATCTCATTGAAGCAGGAATGGCAAAGTTAGAGGAGCAAGATTCTGATAAAGAGAGGTTCACCAGAGTTTGCTATATAGTTACCGAAGACCTGAGATGCTAAAGGGCCATTTATGATGAGAAAAAGAAAAGCTCTGTATAAACCTCCCTGATGCCGACTTCAAGAACCTGACTCCAGCAGCAGAAACAAACCCTGACACTGCAACACCAGTCTCAGCCTCTCGAACAGGTCCATCATCATCTGCATCATCCAAGATTGTTTAAGGTTGTATTTGAAAATCTGCAAGTAGTTATACACACAGAAAAATAAAAATAAACGTATGTTAAGTAAGACAAACATCCAAGTTGCTTTTAATAGGTAAATGTACCTGTTCCAATTTACATACGATTTCAACTTAAGAACAAAACTACAGAACCCATTCCGTAACCCAGGGACGGCCTGTATATTGAAAACTTACCCTCACTAGAACTCTGTGCTTTTTGTCACTATTCCTCAAGTCCTCTAGTCAATCCGCCAGCCATCCAGATGCCCACGGCAGAACCTGATCATCAATCAAGGGAGCACTGTCCTATTCAACCACATATCCAATCTACCACCAATCCTATTGATTCTTCCTCCAAAATAGATCCTAATTCCTTTCTTTTCCATCATTTCCACAAATAACAAAGTCAATTATATATTCAACTTGGTTACCACAATAGCTTTTTAATTATTCACCCTCCTTTAACTTTTGCTTACCTTAAATCCATTACCCAAACAATAGCTAAGGTGATTTCTTAAAATTCTAGACTATATTATTTTGGATTTGGCTTAAAATCTTTCTTTGACTTTCCATTTGACAGAAAATAAAATCCCACATCTTCAGCATTTCCATTAGACCTTGCATGATCTAGCTCCTTCCTCCTTTCCTGAGCTCACTTTATGTCATTTGTCTTCACATGTGACTGAGATAAACTCTTCTTTTTTGTTTCCCTAAAGGTTCCTTTTCCCCCACCCCACATCAGGCCTTTTGCGGGTTGTTCTATCTGCCTGAATGTTCTTCCTCCATAGAATTCAATGAACCATTTCTCTAGGAATGCCATTTTTAGGGAGATTTCTTCCCACTAGCTGCTCACAATTCAAATTAGAACCCATTCCGTGATGTTGTCTCCTAGAGCATAATATTATATTTCTTTTTCAGAAGTAATCATAATTTACTATAATACATTCACAGGCAATGTAGGAATAGTTAAAATCTTAGACTCTTCTGCCCCAGTACTAGTCTGAATTCCATCACTTATTTGCTATGTGACTGTGGACAAATTATTTTGTTTCTCTATGCTTAAATTTCTTCATGGAAAATAATAACACTCATCCTGTAGGGCACTCACCAAGAGAAATGACTAATATTTATTGAGTATATAGTAAATGCAGCACATAGTAAACACCATATATGTTTACATACATACAAACATATATCTGTGTATGCATATGCCCAGTTTACTTAATATCTGAAGGCATAAAACTTATTACCTGACATAATTCTTTATAGATAATATACTGCTAGGGAATACATGCTTAATGGATTAATGAAAAGTGTATTGCACCCTATAATTAGGCTTCAGTGACCTTCAGAGGGAAAAAAATAATGCATTATATTTATATGAATATATAATCACTTATAAAATTTCTGTTTTGGCTTGTGATCCAGCTATTGAAGTTATTTAATGGTATGTTTTTTTTATCTGAGAACATCTTCAAGCTTTTACCTGGCCAGCCGCACCATCTCCTAACAAGTATGGTTTTATTATTCTCATTTGCAAATGTGAGGATCTACACCCCCAGAGGGCCTTTTACAAATAGCAAAGTTAATAAATGATAGAATGAGCTTACTCATCTCAGTGTCCTGGATCTTACTGCACTACTCCCACTGTCCTTATCTTTGTGGAAATATCCAATGGAATATATGAATACTTTTTATACAAGTGGTGGAATTACTTTGATGATCACTCCTAAGTTTTCTGTTTGGGCAGGCATGCTGGGAGTTTATGTGCTCTCTCTCCTCTCGCAGCCTCTTTGTCCTTCGAGGGCGCATCACTCACAGCAGGAGCTCTCCGTGGTGATCTCCTGGCCTTGGCTTGCCTCCTGAATGGCACTGAGTTCTGTGCAGAGCTTCTAGGTGATGGTTCTAAAAGGCCTCCAGGGGTGCTTGCTGCTCTCATGTTGCTTTCCTGTTTTAAAATATAAGACTCTATTCTCAAATTTCAAAATTTTTAAACGTTTGATCCTTTAATACAGTATACTATTTTCCTATCTAGCTCTTCTTTATGAGAGGCAAGATACAGTTTCTTCCTGTATCTTGCACAAGCATCATATCATTTCTGGATTCTGAATACATTTCATTATTATTTTTTCTTTTTTGTCTGAATGTTTATAAAATTTGAGAGCTGAAGGGGACCACATATAACTCAAATCCCAAATTTATAATCGGGGAAACTAGGCTTCAGAAGGTAAGTGACATGCTCAGAGTTACAGTATTATTTGGGGTCTTAGAGGAAAATTACTACTTGACCCTTACTGTACTTTTGTTACCTGTCCTATTTTTGTAAGAGAAAGCAATGTACTGGAATTGAGAAACATAAATAGTAAGTTCAATGAAAATTATATGGTTGATTTTAATTTCATTTATATATTTTCTTTTTCAGTTTAACAGCAAAGCACAGGATGTAAGCTGTTTTAATCACCTTGTGCAAGCAAATGTAAGAAATAAGAAAGTGCTGAAAGATGCTGTGAATAATATGACAGCAAAAGGAATTACAGATTATAAGAAGGGCTTTAGCTTTGCTTTTGAACAGCTGCTTAATGTAAGTATAATACCATCCCCTTTTCTCTTTCATTATTGAATTGTAGTTAACTGAATTTCAATATCCTAGTACATATTTACACTATCTAGAATTCGATAACAATGCTGTTTTTCATGTGTTTAGAAAACAGATATGTTCAAGCAGTAGCAATCTTTGAATGGCTTTTATTTTGAAATTGAAATTCAAAAAGCATACAAAATGCATTTTTCTTATCCTTTTAGATATTTTCTTCTATCATATTTTTGAATTACGTTTAAAAACATACTTATATGGTAATAATTTAATTTTGTATAAGCATTTAAAACTTAGTTGCCATATTTAGAATATTTTTTTTCTTATTATAGTTGCTGCAATATTTATCTGGAAACTTGTGCTTTTAATTATCAAATGTTTGCTAGAAATATTTTAGTTTTAAACATCTAGTTTAGGGAAGTTAAATTGTTCCTAAATTTACAGAAACATCAAAATAGTAGAAGGTTAAATAGGAAAAAAGTCCCAGAACAGAAACTCCTTTCTTGGGAAAGATTTCCCTGAACGAAGCACCCGTTGATATCTACAGTTAGCCCATTGGACTCTGGCATAGCCCACTGCCTGACGCATGTAAGATCAGGTGTCTCTACCTGGACTGTATTATCTAATGGCCATCTCATATTTTTTATTTTGAATTAGTTGAAAGCAGGAAGCTTCATAAAGTTCTGTATCTCTCAGATAGTATTTTCACTATGGTTAAGAGTGTGGACCTAACTGCTTTGTACCTTGGTTTCCTCACTTATACAATGGGAGTCACCATTGCATGTACACCAGAAGGTTGTGGACAGGATTGTCTGCAGAATGTGACACAGCAAACCTCATGTGTATTTCAGCTGTTGGGCTGGAGTTGAAGTCAATATCATTATTACTTTAAGGACTAGCTCATGGCTGGTGCCAAATCAATACGTAATTCCTATCATATTTGCCAAATCACTGAATAAGGCCTTGCTTGTGGTCTTTTCTGAAAATTTGACTTTGTTGTTCCCTAAGTGAATCTTCTAAATAGTTATTGAGATGTCTGACTAGTTGGTTCATTCATTCATTCATTCATTCAGCCAATATTTATTGAGTGTCTCACAATTCCCTGTCACAGTGCTGGAGCTGAAACTATAGAAATAATCAAGACCTTCTGCTCTTAAGCTCCAGCATACCCTAAATCATTTTCCCTAGTACATGCATTTCGGCCTTTATGGGGCATTCAGAGTGTTTCTGGAGCATCATGGAGGAGGGCCCAACTTACCCAAAGGGGGGGTGAGTAAAGTGTGAATTAAAACAGGATTTTGAGGAATGAGTAGAATCCAGGTAGGTAGTTAAGAAAGGGGAAATCATTTCAGGTAAAAAGGACCACACGGGCAAAGGCACACAAGTATGCCAGCCTGCATGGGTCACTGCAAGAAGTGCCAACCCTTTGGCATGGCTGTGGCATGGCAGTATGGAAGCAGTGGTGGAAATGGGGAGACCGTCAGTTACCAGTAACGAGGTGCTCAGGAGCAAGTGAAAGTCTCTGGTATGAAAGCGACATGCTCTAACTAGTGTTCTAAGTTAAGCTGTTGTGGAAATCCTGGTGTTGGAACAGCAGTGAAGAAATGCTAAGGAATGACATGGTTGCTGCATAGGGGAAGAGGCTGCTAAGGGGAGAGGATGATTTGGATACCTGTACGTTCTCTGAACTGGATGATGGCACAGCAGTCTAGACAGAGGGCAGAGAGAGCTCAGGTTCAGCTGTGTTGAGTTTGAGGTGGTGATATTTATTGAATGCCATTAAACACGCAGGTAAGCAGACAGGAAAACAAAGTAGCTCAGCGCTGCTGGTTTCAGTGAAGTCATCACTGGTAAAGTGCACGTTGGTTAAATGATGTATGTTCATTAATAAATATATGAAAACTTAAAATTTTGAAATTCAAATGTAATTGACCATTAGATTCAGGCGTTTCCTTTTTGTATAAAAGGAATATAATATTTTTAAAGAAAAGTTATTTTTCTCTTGAGTCAGTAATCGAGTGTTCTAGACCTTGGCAGCACAGCCACTCTTCCCAGTGCTGTGACTTTGCTCACTTCCTTCCCCCTTATTCGTGTTTCAGTTGTGAAATGCTAAGGTGTCTCAAGCCTACTCTACTATTTCAGAGCAGTCTCATTAGAGAGACCGATTCATTACTAATTGCTGATAAAATATATTTTTACTCCTGTTGGCCCCTAATACTGCCTTTGTGGCCATTGTAAATTATTTTTAATACATCTCAGTTATTTCTGGAGTAAATTTCCAATGTTCTGCTTTCCACACATTCCTTATGTGTTCCTCTTCTTCATCTTAAAATAAGTCTCCCAGATGTCGTGGCCTGCCTTATTCAAAATTGAAGCTTATTTTATTATCTCTTTCAAATACTTCTAGTCTTATTATCATGCAACATCATTCTCTGTTTCTTTGTATGTCCTTCCAAGGTTTACCTAAAGATCACTGAAGCAAGTGTCAAATAGAATTAGACATATCATTTATCACATGGTAAACTTTAAGTTAAGATGTGGACTATTATTCAGGTAGCATTCATAAAATATTATCAAATACACTGGGATGCAGTTCTCAAAAAATTTTTAGTGCAAATATGATAGATACTTTTCCATGTGCTGGCCATACAGAGCTACAACACAGCAGGTTGTGAAATAATGTATTAAGGTAAATTAACAACTCTGATTGTAATTTTGTTGAAAGAGTGAAGGTCTTTCTTTAACTTAATTTGTTACAAGCCAGTAAGTTGTTAACTATTGTGACTATGTGATTCTTTACATATTTGTATATCCATTGAAAAATTGCTGTGATGTACTTTGTTTTATCAAAAGTCCTGAGAAAAATCATATTGAAAACAAAACATTTTATTTCCAATTTTGTATGTCCTAATATGTATATCTCCTGGAAAAGGTTATTAGTATTTATACATGTTTGCAAATGATCAGCAGGACCCAGTGTGCTACTTGACACTGATATTTGCATTTAGTTAAGCTGTTGTGGAAATCCTGGTGTTGGAACAGCAGTGAAGAAATGCTAAGGAATGACATGGTTGCTGCATAGGGGAAGAGGCTGCTAAGGGGAGAGGATGATTTGGATACCTGTACGTTCTCTGAACTGGATGATGGCACAGCAGTCTAGACAGAGGGCAGAGAGAGCTCTATGCCTCTAAAACCTCCAAAAGAAAATCGGCCTGTTGTAAACCTTTATTGTATCACTTTTACAATACAGTTCTTTAGATACATATTATTTTGCCCATTTTTCATATTCAGATTAAAAAGACAAATCAGTAGGGAAATTAATTGTAGTTAGAGATTTCAATACCTTTCACAAAAGTATTTTGATAATAAAATATGTTACTTTTTTGTCTAGTCAAATTTTCAGATACTCACCTTCAAAGATATGAACCGTGTTTGAATGGGACAAATTGTATTGGCAATACTTGTCTTTTCACAATGCTTTGATAAAACTTTTAACTGCCAGTGTTCTAATGGCCTAGTTGATAAGATTATATGAAACAGGGTCGTTTCATCAATAAAGCCAAAATGGTGTCTTATTAGCTTTTACAACAGGAAATGGGGTTTATCTTATTTGAAAAATAGAGCATGGACCTCCAATAAGCTTAAACACTACAGGAAAATTAATGATTTAAAAAGATATATTAGCAACTTAAAGGCCTAGATGGGCTATTCAATATGGTAATCAGAATCATATGTGCTGTTGAGCACTTGAAATATGCCTTGCCTGAATTTGTTAATTTCAGGTTTTTCTTTTTACTGTAGCATGGCTATTGGAAAGTTTAAATTACCAATTTGGCTCATATTATATCTCCACGGACAGCAGTCAACTGGCTAGAGGTTTTGCATTTTGAAAGAAGCTGAGAATTCTTAAGTTAGTGTCACTTTTTTATTCTCAATGTTTTCGCAAAACACACATTTCACAACAGTAAAAATGTTGACATGATGTCAGACCTCAAAGAAGCCCAGAATTCTAAACTAATTGTTAATTGTAGCAGTTCTTCAGTGTTTTCTCACTTTTGACTCTGTTGGGACTTTAAAGAAAGTTTAGGAGAAGACTTCCTATAGAAATGGATTCTTTCAGGGTTAGAATGTATGTGGCAGGTTGAGAGAGGATAGAAGAGATATTCTGGGAATACATATGGACATTTACAAAGATATGAAAGCATTGGGTGTTAGGGATTGACTAGGTGTTTATAGTTTTGAAAATGTAAAGTGAATAAATAGGATAAAGAGGGAAGATAGAAAAATGTTAGTAAATAAATTATAAATATATGTGAAAGGGTATGCACAATTTTCATTAATATTATTTATTTCTAGTGTGAAGTAGAAGGGCATAAAATTGACATCATAACTATTAGTTAATTTAAAATCTATTAAAGTTCTAGGCACTTATCTAGGCAAGAAAACAACACTGAACAAAAACAGACAAAACTCCATGCACCCATGGTACTTACATTCAATTATGCAAAGCCAACAATTGCAAGCAAATGAAATATGCAATATATATATATATTGCATATTTCACACACACATACACAAAAGAGTGTAAAATGCTGTGAAGTAAAATACAGCCTGGGAGGGAGATTGCAATTTCAAATGTAGTTTTCAGGGAAATTCTCACTGACAAGGTGACATGTGATCAAAGACCTAAGGAAGTTGAGACCTGTGGGTGTCGGGGGCAGAGGGCTACAAGAAAGGCTCCGTGTGGTGGTGACCTGTTCTGACTCGGGAACTGGTTCGTAGATTTGGACTGTATTTTACCCATTACTTGCAATTTGTTGATGCTCTTTCATATGCTGAATGATATACATGTACATATATTTTTTTACAGTATAATGTTACCAGAGCTAACTGCAATAAAATTATCATGTTGTTCACGGATGGAGGAGAAGAGAGAGCCCAGGAGATATTTGCCAAATACAACAAGGACAAAAAAGTGAGTGTAGTTTTATAGTATTTTAATTTTAATATTAGTTTAGTTTTTTTTTAAACAACAGTAGGGGAGAGTCATTGGGACAATTCTTGGTATAAAAACTCTTGTGTGGTGATTTTAGATGGAAATAGATGTGGCATTCGTACAGGTCATGGATTATAAACTGAGGACTGAATTAGAGAACCATTAAATATAATATTTTTATGAGATTCAGAAGTAATTTATGACTAATCTACTAATAAAATAATCTTGACCTATAGAACCCTATTTGATTCTTCTGCACAAATTCTATATATGAAGATACTGTAGAAACTGACAACCCAGAAGAAAATGTAAAAACAGGTACAGTGTCAGCCTTTCTAGGATAAATTTATATTTTTAATTACTAAAGATTAATATAGTAATGCTATAATTTTATATAAACAGAAGATTAGATCCACAGACATTATTTTGTAGATTTAAAGAAAGTAATTTACAACAACAAAAATACCTCCTTGTTTTCTTTCAAGAAAAGATTTAAATAAATCTTTTTATAGGTATACTATTTCAACAAGCACAGAATGTGAAGATGAGTGTTAAGGATGGGATATATACTGATCACAAAACTTAGAGGATATTTCAAAATGAATATGAAGTGATAAAAAAAGAAGCATTTGATATGTCACTTGTTACTCAATCACGGTAATTGAGTTTTCACTTCATTTGCATAATCAAACAACTTTGTCTTGTTTGCTTTCCTGTTTAATAAAAAAAATCAAATGCTTCTTTTTTTAATTGCTTCATATTCATTTTTAAATAGCCCCTTATTTTTGTGAGTAGTATATTTGTTTCAATGTTTGTTTAACTGCAGAGAACAGTATTGTAGAGGAACTTGTTTTAAAGTTTCACATGTATAGCTAAAGCTGCTGATATTGTAGAAAATATCAATATAACTAGATTTTCTAACAGTCCCATTAACAGCCCATTTTGGTTTTCTGACTAACTCTTCACAATTTATAAGAGAAAATGATTCTCAAGTTGTTTTCCTAAAATGTGAAAGATGCATCAAAAACTAATAATGATAACTTATAACCTATTTCTTATATTTCAAAAATTCCAACAGAATTGATACATTTATCCGTAAGAAGACACTGCAGAGTAAAGTGCCAGTTTGCTCTGCTTTTTATTGAAATTTTCATCATTTAGAGGTGTGGCTCAGCATTAATCACACTCTTTTAAATGGATTGTTTTATTATGCTTTTGAGAAATTAAAAAGAAAGAAATATATGAATTAATAGATTTAGATAGTTTTACAGACAAAATATTGTGAATAAGAATTAGTGAAAAATTTTAAAACACTTAGGTGGTTTTTAGCTTATATGTGATCCAAATATGATCAAAGAATTGAAAACATATATATACATGACTTCAAATTAATCACAAATTTTTTAATATTCAGCTCTGTGAATACTGCTTATGATGTATGTCATATGACATACATTTATTGTAGGAGTTAGCATGATTTTTCTAAACACCTGGTTATTTTAATGGTGTGGAAAACCATTTCTTTTGAAAAAGTTGATGAATGGACTGAACTGTTGACTGAATACTTTCAAATGCAACTTGATTTATGATTATTTCTTTAAAAGAAATGATCTGGATTAAAAGTAATGGGAAAATGCATTAATCGAAGATATAATGTACATTGCTTACCTTATTTAGTAACTTACATTCGTTTTCCAAATTTAGGACAACATTACTGCCTGAAGGATGTCTCTGACACTCCCCTCCCCCTTCAGGCTTGTTTAGATACATGTGCTCTGATTCCATAGCACACTGCGTTGTGTCGTACGTCCCCCACATTGCACTCTACCACTGGGACCTGTCCTCTCTCCTCCCTCTGAAAAATAAGGTCCTATGAGACTGGACCAGCCTCTTGTTTACAAGTGAACTCTAGACATCTTTCAGAGAGCACAGATTCTGAGACAGTTCTTAATACATGACAATAAATAAATGGAGGCTTACAAAACTTGGAAGCATGATTTCTGTTCATGGAAGTAGATCATAACACAATGTAAGGTGAGGACTATTCAGTTTATTTAAATATTCTAAATAATATAACATTAGAATATTTTGAAAAACTCAAATAAAACAAAGTAAGTTTAACCCAAAATTCAATTGTATCTCAAATTTTAATTAATCTTACTCTTATAATTTTTCAGAGACTTTTTAGCATCTTCTAGTCATTATTTGAAGTATACTTTGTTATGTTATGATAGAAGTATAAAATCCCTATTTTCTCATTTTTAATTTTATTTATTTATTTATTTATTTGAGAGGGAAAGACAAGAAGGGAGAGAGATGAGAAGCATTAACTCATAGTTGCAGCACTTTAGTTGTTCATTGACTGCTTCTCATATATTCCTTGACCAGGGGGCTCCAGCCAATTCAGTAACCCCTTGCTCACCAGTGACCTTGGGGTTCAAGCCAGCCACTTCTGGACTCAAGCCAGTGACCATGGGATAATGTAAATGATCTCATACTCAAACCAGTGACCTCGAGTTTTTGAACTGGGACCTCAGTGTCCCTGGTCAACACTCTGTCCACTGTGCCACCACCTGTCAGGCAATTGTTTCACTTTTTAATGAATATAAGTTTAGATATCATCTTTTTTTTATTATAATATCCAAACCATCCACCAGAAGATCTTGTTCACCTTTGGATATTTTTCTCCATAAAGGAAAACATTTTTAAATTAATATGACAATGAATTTTACATTGTGTATTGCAATTTGTGACTATGGTATAGCTTAATTTTAAGGAATACACAGTTTTTTAAAACAAATTCAAGTAAAAGAATATAAATACATAAAAACAGAAGTAATAAGTAATTTTCATGTAAACATGTAACTCTTTTTTCTCTTCCAAAGCTCTGTTTGTATCCAGCGTTAACACAATAACATATCTCAGGGGCTTATCATAAGTCCCCCCACCAAATACAAAGATTTTATATCCTAAGGAAGACAATTATAGTCTATCCTCAATTTTTATGCGTTGTTCAATGAATTGGATAAATGAAGAATATACTAGTGTAAAGCCATTTAGCTATGTGTACATCTTTTAAATGTCCAGTCTAAATATTATTCTCTTGAAACACTGCTTCTCATCCCCTTCACCTTTTATAGGAACTCAATTTTTTAAACAAAGGCATTTTGTGCCATGTCACACCACATGTTAAATAATTCATATCACATTTACTTTTGTAAAACTAATGGATATCTCATCTTTAACAATCTGTATGTTTTTCTGTTAATATATTATGTTCCGTGTGTTTAGTACACACATTTCTCTTAAGGGTACATACCCTTTATTAATACCAAAGCAATTCTGAAAATTTAGTAGTTAGCCCTTAGTTTCTATGATTTTTCAATAAATGTTATTTTTACTTGACATAAAAAATAAAATATTTTCAGAATCAGATACTTTATTTCTGTGATTCTAATTTTAGTGGATATAGCACAGTTCCGTGATACACACACTTAGATGAAGGTACACATACCTACATATACAGATACAGCTACATATTTATATCTATTTAAAATGAACATCCCCCTTTCCATGTATCTTTAGGAACAAGGGACTATGTATGTAACTCTGGCATGAGATCTCTTATAATAAAATGGAATGAGTAAGAACCAGCAGCTGGTTAACAAATAAATAAGGGGTCCTGGCCGGTTGGCTCAGTGGTAGAGCGTCGGCCTGGCATACAGGAGTCCCAGGTTCGATTCCCGGAAAGGGCACACAGGAGAAGCGCCCATCTGCTTCTCCACCCCTCCCCCTCTCCTGCCTCTCTGTCTCTCTCTTCCCCTCCTGCAGCCAAGGCTCCATTGGAGCAAAGATGGCCCAGGCGCTGAGGATGGCTCTGTGGCCTCTGCCTCAGGCGCTAGAGTGGCTCTGGTCACGACAGAGCAACGCCCCAGATGGGCAGAGCATTGCCCCCTGGTGGGCATGCCAGGTGGATCCTGGTCGGGCGCATGTGGGAGTCTAACTACCTCCCCGTTTCCAGCTTCAGAAAAATGCAAAAAAAAAAAAAAAAAATACATACATACATAAATAAATAAGGGATGAGGAAGTAAAAATCTGAATACAAATTTTTCTGAAATCTTTAAATATTTGCTAAAAAATATTGGGGGGAAAATAAGACAGTCAACTTGAGGTCAGGTTGTGTACACATACACATATGTATATATAGAAAGAGAATTTTTAAAGATGGAGGAGCTAATTAATTACCATATGTTATAGATGAGAGGGGATGCACTGACAGGGAAAGCTTATTGATATAAAACCAGGAGAGAATAATAGGTGGAGATCTATGAGAGAGGAGGGATTGAGATACAGATCATAGATTTCTGAAGTAGATAAACAAGAATTATATTTCTGGAAACATTGCTGTCCCACATTTAAAATGAATTCTACTATCAAGTTCAATAGTTTTTTCCTTTTCTTTTTTTTCTAACATGGGAAAACTTTGTTAAGCACATATTGGGCTTAACATTTTGTTAAGTACATATCTGGTATTTGCATGTTCTGGGTCCACTCAGTGAAAATAAATGACAAATACTTTTAATTCAGTTCAACTTTTGAATGTATGTATTTATATTTTGTTCAGACAACATTTAAATAGTCAATTGTTTATGTCAAGGACATATATGTGCATATAGCATATATGTATTTACCAAAAATAGTGTGTATATGTATGAGGGAGATTTTTTTTTCCACCATCTTCACATATAGCTTCAGATGGTTGTAGATGAATTGAGGAATCTTGTCTAACTTCCTCTCCTCTTTCAAACTTCCCGACCCTCCACCTCCCCACCCACTCCATCTGAGGCATTGGCAGCCACAGACACTGATATGAAAGGTGATTGTCTATCTTTGTCATCTAAGGATGTGTATGACAGACCAGTTCCATACCTATGAGATTTATATTTGTTACATAATAAATTTATCAACTCAGAGTTTCACTACCTACATTACCTTTAAATGACCAACGTATAAAAATGAAATTTGATAGATTTAAACATTTAAATTTTCAATACTCTTAAATAGTGTATACCATACTTGATTATAACTTTATTTAAAATATGCTTTTTAATAAAAAAGTTCACTTAAACCTTAAAATTGTCAAAACTGAAAAATCATAAAAAAAATCAATGAGCTTTAAGAAAAAATCCGAAAACAACTCTTAAATCCTACTTTTCCCCCAAGCCTCTTGCTTGGTGTTAATATGGCTGCTGAATGCTTCATTTACACTCATTTTTCATCTAGACGACATCAGAAATCACTCAGAGCACCCAGGTAGGTGTGATGAGGTGTGTCCAGAGAACTGATGAATGAGGCTGCAGATACACAGCACAGTTTAATGAGGCCAAAAAGTTTGAGAATTAGAACAGAATGTTTGGGTTCTTTTGCAAAATGTATTGCTCTTGGGAATGAATCGACCTGATTATAGATAGGTACAGCTTTAAACCGAATCCTTGTTAACCTCCCCACACAGCTGTTTCAAATTAAAATGAATTCACTTTCTAATCTTTACCTGCAGCAACGCCAATCCTTGGGGCTCACCCATGTGTACGAGACGTCCTTAAAAATGGTGCCAAAAGTAAAATGAACTTTGTCATAGAGTCCAAACAAATGAATAAAGAAAAGTAAAACCAGACACAAGGTTGAAAGACAATTTCCAGGCCTAGCAAAATTAAAGATAGTGGCTTTTCTGTAGAATAGCAAAGGGATTGGTTAGCATTACATACTTAAACTTGTCTAGTCAGCTAGAAAACAGTGCTCTGCTTCTTAGCTTAATTCTCAGAATTAATAAAAAAAGATGAAAGGCATTCAAAATTAATAAAATGAACATTTAAAAATAACAAGTAAATGAATGAGAACAAATTGGAAAAAGCGTATGCTGGAGAATAATTTTCAAAATAAAGAATACATAGCTATAAAGTTATAACCATCTGACAATAGATATATCACTTTTTAAATTTTTAAAAAATGTCTAATTTTTCTGTCAAATCCAAAGTAGAGAGCTATAATCTATAGCCTGAAAAACTATAAGGCAAATTACAAATGGCTGAATCTGTGTATGTGTTTTACACAGTAACAGTGACAATTGTCAATTTTTCAACAGATGATAGGGAAAATTATTTATGAAAAATAATTCATTGCCTTTTCTACTGTCTCTATCGGCTTCTTCAACAGGCAAGAATTAAGCCTTTGTAATGAATATTTAAACATATGATAGTCAAGGGCATTCAGACAAATGAACTACTTCTAAAAAGTATTATTTCAGATATTATGGCACTTTCAACAGTTTCCAAAAGATTTTTAGCTTTAGAGTATGAACTATACCTTGTAGTTAAAAATCAAATCTATTATCTATTGCTAGAGTTACTGTATTGCTGAAAACAGTAATTACAATGTAATATGGGTCCCACCAATTGAGACATTAGCAAAGGCTGATTATGTGCATGTATGTGCCTGTGTCCTCCTCTTTGACAGATTTATTTACATTTGCTTCTCTTTGAATAAAATTAATGTTGACATTGCTTAAACTAAGGAAAATCTTATCAGGTATATTTTCTTCAGATACATGTCATATAAAGTAATATGACTTTCGTGCATTTTATAGTCTTTAATATCTAGACTCTATTAAAAAACGAGGGTAAGAATTAAGCATGAAGTATATAATATGATATAAACCTTAGAGTGAAGAAAACGTGCTTAAAGTAATTTTTAGGTAGACTTGCACCACCTACAATTGGGAATGCCCGTTGTTTGGGTTAAGTTACTGAACCAGGATAGCCACACTGTTCTGCTTTCTATGTGGCTCCCTTTGTCTCAGGTTAGGTCTCTGCTTACACTATATGTCTGAAGAGGTGTCTTCCTGACTCCGTCTTTCTAGAGTGACCTCCTTTCCCCAGAATACCCTTTTATCATTCTCTATGCCAGCACCCTTTTTTCTTTTTGTTTTCTTTCCCCAGATTACCATTTAAAAAATTATTTTACTAATGTATTTGTTCACTCTTTGAATTTCCCTGTATTATAAGCTCTGTAAAGGTAGGCTTGTGTTAGTTTATAAACCAGCCATTGAAGCTTCAGTGGCTAGCACAGGGCTTGATACACAGTAGTTGCTAAATATTTACTGCTATATCAAACATATCAGTAAATATGCAATAAATATGCACCTGAGGTAAAACATAAGAAACTGTCTGGAAAATACTCAATAGCTTTGTTCTTTTAATAGGTAATCATTTAAAATGATATTTTTGTCTTATAATTGGAATATGGGGTAAAGCTGATATTCCATTCTTTATACATCATCTTATAAGTAGAGAGGGCCTGACCTGTGGTGGCGCAGTGGATAAAGTGTCGACCTAGAACACTGAGGTCGCCAGTTCAAAACCCTGGGTCAAGGCACAAATGGAAGTTGATGCTTTCTGCTCCACCCCCTTCTCTCTCTGTTTGTCTCTCTCGCTCCTCTCTAAAAAATGAATAAAAAATTTAAAAAGTATAGAGGGTTTAAGTTTATATAAAAAGTGATTGTATCATGGTAAATTTTTCATTTATCCTGATCAGTCCAACAAAGTTTTTCATGAGGATTCTCATTACTGGTGTCAGTAAGGTGCCTGGCATTACTCAGAAATAATATCTGAAATAAATCACTATATTGCTTATGTTCTGATCTCCAACTGACAGTGGTCTTTGTAGAGCTACAGGTGGCCTGGAAATGCAGTGTGCCCATAGCTTATTCTTTCTCTAGCAAGTTCTATAAGTGAAGGCAGAGAGAGGGAAAACTCAAAATTTCTTCCTTATAGCATGATGTGAAGGTGATTCATTATAACTGTTATAGCAAAATTTAAAATATCAACATAATTCCAAGCCATGTATCTGTGTTATGCATGCTTATGTAAGACATGTGAGAGAAATGTCAGCTTGTGTTTTAAGATCATGTATGCACAGCCAAACAACTATTGTATTTTGGGTTTTTTTTTCAAAATTGTTGTGTGTTGTTTACTTAAATCCAACAAACACTAATTAAATTCTTGCTTTTGTCAAACTCTTAGAAATTCATATAAAAATATTTCAAACAATTTAGACAATATTAGACTTTTTCTCAAAGCATATTGTAATATGCTAAATATAATAAAGTAAACCAAATTTATTCCTCTAGAAAGGCATTATTTTGAGTTATTTTAGTCCTTCTAGAGGCATGGAAGGCTAATTTCTCACTAATGGAAATGTTATTTCTTTGAATTCTGGTAGTTTGACTATCGAAGACATTTTAGTCATCATTGTCGTTGTTAAAATCATCATCATCTTCATTACCATAGTTGATATTTGTAGAGCTTATACTTTTTTATATAATACCATGTATTATTTCATTTTCAACTGGATTAATTGTATGATAAAAGCATTTTTATTATCATCATCCTCATCCCCACTTTGGAAATTGGGAAACCAGAATTTGAGAAGTTGGAAGTTACCAGCTGAAAGTTTTACAGCTGGTGACAGAATCAAGAATTTAAATGATGAACAATCCAGATTTCATAACCGTATGTGGTATGTGCCAGGCTGGTAGTCTCTCTTCTCCTGGGCTGCCCTGTGGCTATGCCAATCATCATTTATCCATCCAGGAACCTTCCTTCTAGTTGGCCAATGGGATTTTACCACTAGTGACTAGAGGACATGCTCCTCACAGACTTAACAGGCTAAAATGGATTAAACTAAGCTGTCCAAACTTTGCAGGCTGCAAGTACCTTTCAGATCATTAGGCTTTATAAAATATATTAAGTGTGAAAGGTGAATTTATACACTTTTATTTAATTAATAATATGTAAAACTAGAGATATAGGTTATTCAAATGCTCTGGATGCTGCTATCTTTGTGAGTTATGGAAACCACTGTAGAATTTTCTCCTAAAATATTTAGTCCAATCTTGTATTTTTATAGGCTTAATGCCAAAGGTTTTAGTACACATAGTAAATTAATAAAACCATTTCTGACATCATTTTTTCTAACATGTTTCGATAGCTGAAGTTTTTATTTTAGTTTTATTGGCTTTCTTTCTTCATAGTCTTATTTCCATTATTCCCTGGAGATTTGCCTATTGTAAATTAAATTTGAACTCTGAGTAACTGATAATTGTTGAGGTGACAGTTTCCAGTAACTGTGTTCTGCTGGGAAATGAGAAATTCCGATGGCTTTCTAAAATAGATTGACCCTATGGCTTTGGAAAAATCTTAATTGACGACAAGTATTTTTAGTCTTCAACAAACAAAATAAAATAAAAAATTGATTAGCAGAAGTCCAGAACTGTAGGATAAACTAATAAATCATTAGTGTGTTATATCAAATAAATCAGTAATATATTTTAAATGATTAAATCTGTTGTTAATTAAAAGTGTTCTCTGATCAAGTAGGCCAGACTTGATGTATCCACTTTATATTATAGAAATTATAATTTCTCTGTTCAGAGAACTGGTTTTTGAAACAACTGAAAGCTAAATTATGAAAATATGAGGTTAATAAGAACTGATTTTTAATTGTTTTAAGTTTAGGTTTTATTAAATATGCCTTCAGATTACTATTGCTTCTACACTTATATAATGAAGCATGAGTCAAGAATTATGAAAATTTCTTTTTGTTCTCTATTATTTACTACTCATAATGTAGTACATAAATGGCATGTGTATTAAGTATATTTTATTTTGCCTGCAAACATTTAACTCCATTGAGCAAGTCTTAATAACATAAAAATAGATTAAAAATTTACGATGATATAATGAAACTGCCCAGATTACCAATTGTGAGACAACTATAAACCCTGTTGTTGGGTTCTGTTCTGTTATAATTAATTGATTTACATGTCAGATGACATGACATTTCTTAGATCGCTCTGGTAAGAAGCTGAAACCACTCATTTGGCTATGAGCTTTTTCTTTTCATTAAACAAATATTCCATTATGGGTAAGGCACAGCAGTAGATAAAATAGCGCAGTCTTGGAACTGTTTTGACCTAATCCAATGTTTATTTAACACTGCCTTCCCACATTTTCTCTGTTAAAGATCTGGGCTCCAGCATTATGAAAAATATCTTTCAAAGCTATCTAGACTGTATATGTCTCATGTATTAACCTCACAGAAAAGAACATTTTGAAACACGAGCTTGTCTAAATTCAAACAGATTAGGTGAAGAACATTGGACAATTTTTCTAGGATTATTTCACTTAGAACAGAAAGTTCCCAGTATGCATTTGTTACGTGAATCTGGCATTGTGATTATAAATGTACTATGAGGCATAAATAAAGGAATTTTTTTCTCCACATATATTGACTTTGTCTTCATGAAGAGATGGTTTAAAGTAAGTAATTTGTTTAATTGAGATTTTTGATAAAATAGTTTGTGTGAGTGCACATTAAGTATTTTGAGTTATTTTGTTATGTCATTTTATTTGTTTTTATGTAAGATATCCAAACATACTAATAAGAAAAGAGCTCTAAAAAATGTACATCTTTGTGAGTATAATTTATGTTGGTTTTCAAATTGTGCAAATTTCAAGGAATTACTTTATTTTTTCTTTACCAAAAATTACAGTTAAACAAGAACTGTATATTTAAAGAAGTGGAAACCATCAGAAGGTGGGGGCGGGGTGGGTTAGCAATTATCTCTGAATTTGAGCATCTTTAATTTTAGAGTTCATTATTCCACAGGGTGGCAGTAACATAACATGGAATAGGAGGAATACTATGTACAAGTACAAGAGGAAAGTTAGTGTGTAAAAAGTCATCTTGTACATTTCACTAATTCATCATGTACATGCAGTATAAAATGTGCATTGCGTATGTTTATAGAATCAATGAAGTTAATTATTTCCTAATTAAATAATATGGATAAAGCAACACCAAGCTAAACATATGTAGTTATGGTATCTGTGATTGAAATGATTTTTACACTGATTTTTTTTTGTCATAAGAAAATTTAAAATTTTGAGTAATTCTTAGTAAATCTTTTCTCAACCAAATGTATATATTTAAAATTATTTTAGAAAATTTTAGATAATCTACAATCATTAAAAATCTACCTGCATCTGTTTGGGATATATATGTACATATGTGATGTTCGTGTGTGTGTGTCCACCAAGAGAAAAGCCAGTATCCTAGCTATATTATAAAGATTTTGTAAATATTGTAATGATAAGGCAGTTGCAGAAATATAAATAGAAAATTATAATTATACATTTATAATTATTGAGATTTTAGTAACCATTTGAAGTTTGGAAAATTTCAGAGAACAAGGTGTCTTTAAAAAATTTGACAGTTTGTAAACTGTGATTGAAAATTTTAAAAATGCTTTAATAAAGATCAAATATTTCAAGAATTAAAAATGTTGACAGTAAGGCAAATAAAAATTGAGAACAAAGCACATATTATACATTTTTTATATGGGAATGATTCAGTCAGTCAATGTAACATGTTCAATAGTCAAGAACCTATGTGAAAAATGAACAAAGACGGGAAAAAATGAGTGTGCTTTAAAATTTTATGAAATGATAATTGTGATAGAATGTACACTTCCACATGCAGCCCTGATCAGGAATTCCTAAATTTGGACTTCTGAGGGTTAGTTATATGGGGGTAAGAGTTTATTAGGAAAGCAAAGTTTTCTTTTACTAGTAAAATTTTTGGCCAATTTCAGTGTTTATTGGACTATTTGATGAATAACATCAGTTCAAAATAATGCCATGGTGTGTCTAAGTGTAGCCTCTATGTTACTAGAAATGCTTGCCTTCCAGAGATGTATTAGTCATAATAATCTATTTATTTATACTGCAAAGTATTTTATGAAAAGTATTTTTTTAGAGCAGTGTTGTGGAACGGGAACAACTAGAGGAAGCACTGTTTTAAGTTGAAAACTGGAGACGTGCTTTCGAGTGTCAATCATGACGGCAGCCCCACGTGCTTTCTGGAGCATCTGGGCCTGTTCCCACCCTGAATTACAATGACGGTTGTTCAGGGTATGGCAGTGAAACTGAATTATCAGTAGGGTGGCCAAGCTGCTTATAAAAGTATTTCCATTAGGAATAAGTTCAATTGTATAAGCAGTAACATTCCATTAAAGTATATAGGCAGCCTAAAAGATGATCCAGTAGAAGAATTTAAGAAAATGAAGACGTTGCATTTTGAGAGAGAGACAGAGACAGAGAAAGACTCACAGTGGTGTCACTAGTCACTAACTTAGAACGAGTATTTGTTCTTACAACTCGAGGTGATCAAAACTCAGCTGTGTTCACCAAATGGCTCACATAACTAGCTAAAAGCAAACCTAGACGACTTAAGGGTGGCTCGCATAAAACTTTACAAGTGAAACAGCAACATCCCCAATGTAATTTTGACGCGGGGATTGTTATAATGGGATTTCTGTGTGGCCAAGACGAGTGAAACAACAGAGAACAGATGTGAAATCTCTTTTGAGATTTGTGTTCTGCAATCATGTGGAAAAGATGAAACAGATGAAACAATTAGAAAATGTCAGTTCAAACAGTCAATCGACTTGAATTAGGGAAAAGCTCTTAACATAGTTCAAACCAGAACATGAAATCATGGAAAAGTGATTTTCTGCATGTTTATCTTTTAAAAAAGCTAACATGTGGAACATAGAATATTGGTTTACTTAGATTACTAAATTGGTAAAAATCAATATATGTTAAATATCCCTTTTATTAAATACTTCTTAAGATCATTAAATTTATCCTCTGTGTATTCATAGTATTATTTTAATTCAATGACTTCCAGTAAATATTTATAATAATTTAAAAAACATCTTAATTAAAATTTTAAATATAATGTAAGCATATATTATAGCATGTTAAAAACTTTTTTGATTCTCTTTAAAAATCCTAGGAGCTTAAAATCTTTATATATACCAATTTTCTTTAATAGAACATATGTAACTAATATAATTATACTTATACATCTTAAATATTTCTATAGTGTGAAAATAGCAAAACTATCACTAAATTTAAGTGCCCTAAGCAACTAAAAGTATAGAGACTTCCTTTATGAATACATTCTTCTAACCACATACTGGTAAAATAGGGAAATTTTTTGTGTGCAGGGATTAGATGTATGAACATGTTTTAAGCAAGTAAAACTGGTGAACATAGATTGGGCCTGAATGATGCTATTTCTACTAATGAAACCTTGGTCATGATTCTGCCATAACATCAGGATATGGTGCAGGACACCTAGGTACTACTTTAAATGTAGTAACTGAAAGCTATGGGGACATTGCTCTCTGGTGCCTTCCAGAATGCTTTACTGCTCTATTTTTCTTATCACATTAATCAAATGGAAAACATGTTTTTATTTTGTTTTTTCTTTACTTTAGCTATTTTTTTGTACAGTTAAATAAATTGTATGCAGCCTAACAGATACCTATTTTCCAATTCACCAGGTACGTGTATTCACATTTTCAGTTGGTCAACATAATTATGACAGAGGACCTATTCAGTGGATGGCCTGTGAAAATAAAGGTAACATATTTTTCCTCACTGCATTTTATTAGGAAAAAAATAATAAGTTGGTGGTTTTACATATTATTTTAAATAATCTAGAGTTTTAGCTAAATTTATAGGAATAGAAGCAAGAATAAGATCTTGAGTGTTTCCTAAGAAGAAAACACACAGCACAACAAACTTTGTGTTACATTAGACACCACTCCTATTATTATACATTTATAAAAGGATGCATTTTATTGAATGATACTTAAGGACACTTATCAAATATAACCTTACATAAAAAACTAAGAATGAAAAAGTATCTGAATTACATAAAACTTATAAATAAGATAGTGACATATATAAATTGTTTTCTATAGTTAAATTATTGATTTTTTAAAAATGTATTTTTATACCTTTCCAGGTAATATATATTTTGTGTAGTAAGTTTGTATTTCCTTTGTATTCAGAAAAATACAGGATGTTACTCAAAAAACAAGCAGTGATCACATAGCCATAAAAAGAACAATTCATTCTGAAAGTTATATTTAGGAAAATATTTCATATAATTATCAAATACTCATGATTATGCAAATTTGGTAATTTCCCCAATGAAAAAAATTTTTTTATAATACCAGATTCCTTACTGCTCTGTATAAAAATAACATTTGCCCTGGCCGGTTGGCTCAGTGGTAGAGCGTCGGCCTGGCATGCGGGGGACCCGGGTTTGATTCCCGGCCAGGGCACATAGGGAAAGTGCCCATTTGCTTCTCCACCCCCCTCTCCTTCATCTCTGTCTCTCTCTTCCCCTCCCACAGCCAAGGCTCCATTGGAGCAAAGATGGCCCGGGCGCTGGGGATGGCTCCTTGGCCTCTGCCCCAGGCGCTAGAGTGGCTCTGGTCGCGGCAGAGCGACGCCCCAGAGGGGCAGAGCATCGCCCCCTGGTGGGCAGAGCTTCGCCCCTGGTGGGCGTGCCGGGTGGATCCCGGTCGGGCGCATGCGGGAGTCTGTCTATCTCTCCCCGTTTCCAGCTTCAGAAAAATACAAAAAAAAAAATACAAAAAAAATAAATAAATAACATTTATTTTATACAATGTAAGATAATATAGCAAAATTTTTAATAAACTGTGCATTTGTATGAAAATACACATTTAATCAAACATTTTTCAAATTTATCAGTGATACTGTTTTAGTGTTTAAGTAATTAAGGCAAAAAACACTTTTCTTTCAAAGTCATCAATAATTGTATAACCTTTTATTATAATATTCTTGCATAAATATGTATTATATATGTTTCAGGTTATTATTATGAAATTCCTTCCATTGGAGCAATAAGAATCAATACTCAGGTATAGTTTTTTAAAGCTTGTTTAAATTATTTTACCAAATTGTAAGATATTTTCTGCTTCATACATAATAAATATGCAGAATATAAATGAAAATAAAAATATTTTATTACATCATGCATAATAGTACCTTTGATGAATATTATGGCAACATATTTGTTTTTATTTCATTAAAGTTACAAGTGTTTTCAAATATCCAGAATTTAGGTAGATAATATATAAATATATTATTCTTCTCAGATATGCAAAAACATCATACAAAATAAAATTAAATTTACTAATACTGTCAACTCCTGTAATTTGAACTAGATTCTATTGCAAATAATTTAAATGATTTTCTTCAATTTGTAGATCCCACAGAGAACATTAAACAATAATTATTCTTAACAAATTATATAAAATGCTACTCAGAATTCATCCCCATATGACCTCTGTAGATACATTTACATGTCTAAAATAAACTTACAACATGGAGATGATTTTTCTACAACTATTCATTTAAAAACATCCTTGTTAAATAACTTTGAACATTGAAACAAGCAAGGTAATTTAAATATATATTATTTTTAAGTATTTGTAAATTACTGTTAAAAATCATTACTCAATTTTGAACTTGAGGATCTGTAAAATAGACTGTCATATTTAGCATAGATGACCTGGAATGTGGGGAAGTGAATACTGACTGTACAAACTGTGAAATGAAACAGCAGCTGCATTCGACTCTGATGTCTAGATCTGGCACAGCTTTTCATTTATTTTTTGATATGTTTAAATGTAGTTTTGAATTTCAGCCAAACAAGCTGCGATATGAAAGCAAATACGTGTCTGCTTTATGATTTCAAATTAGTGCAGTTCCACCCAGGAAATCACAGAGCCTAAAATAGATTAGATTAATGTAAAATAATTCACAAGGAACATATTTCACTTATCATTGGCTCTTCCACAGAAAGAGAATGTTTTGATTGTTACTAAGAAAAACTGGGGTAGATATATTGTAGAAACAATATAAGTCAAATAATGTTGATTCAAAGTATGTAGACATACTATTTAGGGAGTGCCCAAAGTAGGAATTGAATGATTACATACATAATGTCTTAACAATTTTGATTCCATATTTATTTTTAATTCTAGATAATTTTCTTCTGTAAAGATGATTTTTTTTTTAACACAGCGTTCTTGGTTTGCTTTCATTTAACTTTGTCTTTAATAAATAGGAATATTTGGATGTTCTGGGAAGACCGATGGTTTTAGCAGGAGACAAAGCTAAGCAAGTCCAATGGACCAACGTGTACTTGGATGCGCTGGTAAGAGGCTGGCTATTCAGCCCAAACTGTCAGAATAAAAGCATACAGCCGACTTCTTTGTAGGAGACATTTTTGTTTTCCTCTTCACTGACTCTTTCTAAAAAACCTTCTATCACAACAGGTTTTACTAAATTACATGTAAAACTATACTTATGTGTAGTGGTAGAGAACCACAAATGTGAAGTCTTTTCTAATTGATCCATTGAGGATGTAATCTTTCCAACCTAGATTCTTAAATTAATGGCCATTTTAGTAACTTTTTCAATATTTATGTAAAAATATCCTGAAAGTTATGTGAATTAGTACCTATTACTACAGGTTTTGAACAAAAATTATGAAGTATTTTTAAAGTAGACTTTAGAAGCATGTGTAGCCTCTACAAATCAAGCCAGATTCAACAAAATTCAGCAGTTCATGCAATTAAACAAGCAAAACTCTTACTTATCCTGATTTTATCACAAACCTAATCTCTTCTTATATAATCTCTTGTTTTAGGGCAACCTATATATGTATAAAATAGGCCATTGAGGTGAACAAATCTGGTGTGTAATAACAAAAACAATTTAAGTTGTCCATTACACAATTAAAATTTTAGTACAGTTATTCCATTATATATTAAGGTGGTAGTTCTCAATGGTGGGTGATTTGGCCCTTCACAGGTTATTTGGGAATATCTAAAGATATTTCTAGCACAATGACTGGGGCAGAAAGGGTTCTATTGTCATCTAATGGATGAAAGCCAAGGATGCTGCTAAACATCCTACAATGTACAAGAGAGCTTCCTCCATCCCAAGCACACACACAAAGAATCATTCAGCTAAAAATATCTATAGGACCAAATTTGAGAAATCTTACTTCAATGTAACTTTGTTTTCCTGATATGGAAGTTATAGGTAGTAACTATTATACTGAAGATTCATTCATATGCTTAATCTTAATAAGATTTTATTAATGATTTTTCTAATGTAATATTAGAAAAAAAAATTAAGCTCTAAAAAATACATGCTGATTCAATAAGCCTTTCTCCTACTTGAAATTCAATTTTATACTGATTCTATATTTCTGAATGCAATGATGAACCCAAAGGGCAAAATGCAATCCACTTAAAATTACTTACCGTTTGGTTCTTGTAAAATAAACATACACAGGAAGTTAGAAGGAAAATAGGCACTATTAGCCGCAGCCTTGCGTGCTAAGACAGATAAAATGAAGCTTGCTTACCTCAGGCTTTAGTTAAAATTACTGTCCAGTGTTCCTTTTTGACGTCTCATATTTATTTAAGGTCACATAGTCATCTAAAGCTGTGGTCAAATTTTTACTTTCCCAAATCCATCATAGTACAGAGTATGATAGGAAGAGGCAATAATTAAGCCCTGATGTATTTCCTATGACCAGAAGTTCATTAACCAACATGTGTGCATTGCTGGTAAGGTTCTTACTGATAGCACAAATGACATTAGGAAGAAATCTTGGTTCTAAATATGCTGTTCTATAAGCTGAAACTAACTGATAAAAAAGAACACATAGAAGTATTCTTTTTACTGACTTGAAAATGTAAAGTGACCCATCTTTTATTTCTAATTTTTGTTTATAATTTCCACATAGCAAATTCAAAGCATATGCTAGTCAAAATAACAGTTATGTTAAGAAGAAAAAGGTGAAAATATTCCAAGACAAAATATAATAACCAGAATGAGCAAACAAAAAGATCTCTGGAAATTCAGAAGAAAGAAGCCATACAATGGGGGTTGGAGTAGGGTAAGGTTAAAAGATGGTGACATGTTAGCTGATTTATCACCCCAGGTAAGGTTTCTGTAATTGGTGATGAACAGAGAACCACACGGAGTGAGTACAGTGTGAAAGTTGCTCAGGTGCTATTTCTATTGAAGGATGATTCCTCAGTCACTTTTGGAGATAATGGGACATAAAGATGGTGACAAGAATGGGACAATATTGTGGAAGGTCATTATATTTGCGAGATAAAGTAAGGTGTTTTGTATAAAAAAGAGAGATTAAAAAAAAGAACTAGGCTCTAGAAAACAAATATCAAATATTCCAGAACAGAAATCTTATTTCTCCTTTTTATTCTCTTGCAACTATACAGTGCTGAGAACTATAAAATTTTTTAATTTTTTGGTAAATGAGGGAAAAAATGGAAGTTGGACACCATTGAGTTTATCCATAAATATATTTAATATATCGGTATAGTATCTCATTATAGAACACATTATAATATTTATAAGCCAATTATGCTATTATATACAAATGCAAAAGTGATCCAAAGAAAAAGATTATATCCATATATACCTTACCTTATACTAGCATGTATAAAACTGTCCATATACATTATAACTCAAATAGAAAGTTTGCCAAAGGAATCTTCAATGAATTATCTTTTCGGCACTAGTTTTATGAATCATCAGTAATCTTGACTTTATCGAGGCAAAACATTTTCATTGTGAATATTTGCATAATTAATTAAGGATATTTTATTGTCAGATGTTCTTGCTTAGGACTAAATAGAAAGCTAATTTGTGTATCATCACGTGCTCAATTATGTGTAGTCGTTTTCTTAATTTTATTTGTCTCAAAAATTTGGAAGTTGTTCTGCTGAAAGCTTCTCTGCTCTTCCTCAGTTGATGCAGTTTCCATTGTTCTTGTGCTTCACAAATGCACAATTTAAACCATAGCCTAAGATATTTTCTCTGTAAGACCGTACCATTTCTGAAATGAGACCTGGGGTCAGAAGAGTTAGATTTAGGGTTATTATTCACAAGATGATTCCAACCAATATTTTAAACAAACATCATTCATTATTTTCTCAGCTTAGCAAATTTAATATTTTCAACAATTTAAAAATTATTTAATAAGTGATTTTGTTAAAAATGGTATTTGACATGAAATAGTATATATATATATAATATATAATAGTGTATTATATATTAGTATATAGTATATTGCTGCAGATGGCAGTAATAAAGAAAAGTCAGCCTCTGACTTGAAAATCGTGCCTTTGGACCGATTCATGGATTCATATAATATATGACTTTATCTAAAGACTGATTTATTATTGTTATACTAAACTACTTCATAACTAGCCTTTCATATTTGATACTTGAAGTTTTATTTTGTCTACATCATTACACTTTTTCAAAAATTGGTCTTTATTTTGGAGGATATTTAGAAGCAACATTGCTTCTTTTGAACATCATAGTGTTTACCAAGAATATCCCAGAAATGTAGTGTCAATAATATGTTTATAATTCATAATGCTATTCTGCTACACATTTGTGATTTAGCATGGAGCCTTGGGACTTGGGCATGAAAAAATTAAGAATGAAGTTACAACAAAGTAGGTAAACGAATTGTTTGAAGTATGTAATATTTTAGTATCACTCTACTCACGGAGGCCTCTGATGTTAGGTGTAAACTATAACCATGAAGAAAAGAGTGGAGGAGTAGGATTACTGAAATGTTTAATGTCAGTTATTTTTCACATTTTAAGTTAATTGTAACATTCTTGTAGAGTAATATTTAGATGTTGCATGCTTTGATAGCTGCCTAATAGATCTTGATGATATCTAAGACATTTTCATTGATTTTTTATGAAAAATAATCTTTCAAAATGTATTACTAGTTTTATAGAGTATAAAATGCACTGTCAAATATCAAAGACTAATACAGTATGACAGTTTAAATTATAATTTTAATTTGCTTTTTCTCTCTGAATCTATTTTTAGGAACTGGGACTTGTCATTACTGGAACTCTTCCGGTCTTCAATATAACCGGCCAAGTTGAAAATAAGACAAACTTAAAGGTTAAAAGTTAATTGATTGAATTAAGAATAATAAATGATAAACTATGACGTTGGAGCTCAGTGTGGATAAGATATATCTATAAGGATGTACATAGAGTGTAACTGTCTGTGAGGCCGGAAGTAAAGGCAACAGCTGTTGATGTGATAACCACCTGGGAAAAAGGAAACGCAGGTCAAGTTCTCTGTTTCCCCAGAGACAAGATTCAACTTGACTCTATTTAACTCTGACCCATGAGAACACAAGTTCAGACTCTGGGAGTAATTTCATGATAAATGGGTAATACTGTTGGATGCACATTTTTAAAATGCATCTAAGATATTCATGGAGTTCAGAAAGAAAACTCAAAAAACCATGGTGATGTTGTATCAGATATACATAGGTAGTATATCTTTAATGAGTTATTCCTCCTCCAACTCCCATTCAAACAATTGTGGGGTTTTTTGTTTTGCTTTTTAAATAATCATGTAGCATAAAAGGTCTAATTTAAACAAATAGTTCTCTTTTTTTTTCTATCTTAACGTTGAGGAAAAATACTTAGGTTTCCTAAAAAATTTTTATTTCTATAGCACTAGTATATTGTCAATGCAATAAAATGTTACCCCCTTAAAGTTCTGAAAGTTTTGAAAATATGCTACTTTGTACTTGTTAATGTCCATTTATTTATTTAAATACTTTTTATTTAAAAGTTGGGCTGCATTCCCATTTCTTAGCTTGCATCAAAAGAAATTTAGGAATGCCAGAGAATACTAAATGTTCATTTTGCAGTTTCATTGACATTCTTGATTTGAGGACATTTATTTCCTGTTTATTTTAAAATGTTTATGTGTCTTGACCCAGCAAGCTTGGGGTTTCAAACTGGCAACCTCATCATTCCAGGTCGACACTTTATCCACTGCACCACCACAGCCCAGGTGCATTTTTGTGATTTCTTAATATCAGTACACCATAAAGTCAGTCTATATTCACATACATAAACACACAAAGTTACAGCTGCCAACTGTATAGTAGCAATAAATTTATGTACAAGGGGTAATGAGTACAAGAAATATCAAATAAAAATTTTCATATATTTAAAATTTTTTAACTTCCATCATTAAGAGTTTATTTTTAAGCTAAATAATAAGTGATAAAATTGTGGAAAAACAGTCAAAGCTGAGAATCATTGTAAATTGATTCCAAAAATGTTCCACCCATATATAAAGATATATATATGTATGTATATGTGTATGTATATAAACATGTATATAATTTGAGCTAGTATGGCATACAACCAATATCAAGCAAAGGGATAAATAATATAATAATTGTGTAGAAATATGTAAAAATTTGATATAAAACATACTACCTTTTTTCCATCTTACAGAACCAGCTGATTCTTGGTGTGATGGGAATTGATGTGTCTCTGGAAGATATTAAAAGACTAACACCACGTTTTACAGTAAGAAGCCATTTACCTTTTTGGTATCTTTTCCATTTTAAGACTCTGCTAATTTATCTTGTCCACAAAGCATTAAGTAACTTAAAAATTATGTGCAGTTATATTAGCAAAGGAACTAAATGTTAAAGGATCCTTAAAATAAAAAGTAAAGATGCCTTATCCTTCTCCATGCTAAAGAGTATATTTAAGATTAGTTTAAATAAATGAGTATTATTGATTGTGACCTAGAGATCTCTATCTAAATGTTTTTTTTTTTGTTGTTGTTATTGTTTGTTTCTAGCTGTGCCCCAATGGCTATTATTTTGCAATTGATCCTAATGGTTATGTTTTATTACATCCAAATCTTCAGCCAAAGGTATGTATATAATTTGTTTAGTGATTAATGACTTGTAAAATTAATGATTCATGTTTTTAATAGGTTTGCCATTTTAAAATCCACCACATAGCACTAAATAGAAAGGAACATTATTATGTCCGTAATGTTAATAGATGACTAGACCACAGTTTAAAATATATAAAAGTATGAAAGCACTTTTTTTCTCTACCCAATATTTAGCTAATCAATATTCTTATCTCAAAGGCAGTCATTATCAGCACCTGTGCTTCAGTCCCACACATTCCATCTGGGACTTTGTTTAAGGCTGTAAGCTAGTGAAGGAGATTGCCCCACCCCATGAGAACCTGATAAATACAAGGAGTGTTCCTCAGTGCAAAGGCCACGTTTTCTATTACTCTTTTCGTAGTGGTAATGCCTCACTCTCCTGTTCTTCTCCCAGCATGTTTTTTCTTTTTCTACTTTTGAACAGACTTGTAAAAATATGTATCCAATTCAACAAGTAAAACTCCATGGGATGGGCTTCAAAAATGGAAAGTGTTTATCAATCAGTGAGTTATTAGGAAGTGATAAAATTCCACAGATAATCATTTTATCTCAATCTTTATGTCTATTTTTCTAAGATATAAAATATTTTCTTAAAGATCTCATCCAACTGATTTCACTTTTATTTTTAATTAGTGCTCACAGGTAGGGTGAAATTTATTTATTTAGAAATAAAAATTGGTAAAACCATTTTCTTTTTATTTTTCTTTCTTTTTTTATTAAGTGAAAAGCAGGGAGACAGGGAGGCAGAGAGAGACTCCTACAAGCACTAGGATGGAGATCTACTTGGCAAGCCCTCTACAGGGCGATGCTCTGCCCATCTGGGTCCACTGCTCTGTTGCTCAGCAACCAAGCTATTTCAGCACCTGAGGCGAGGCCATAGAGCCAATACCTGGGGCCAAACTGCTTGAACCATTTGAGCCATGGCTGTGGGAAGGGAGGAGGGAGGAGTGTGAGAACGAGGGTGGGGGGGGGTGAGGGGTGGAGAAGCAGATGGTTGCTTCGCCTGTGTGCCCTGAGCAGAATCGAACCGGGATTGCCTCATGCCCAGCTGACATGCTACTGCTAAGCCAATCGACCAAAGCTGGTGAACCTTATAATTAAATGTTATAAGCTTATTTAAGCTGTTAACTTTGGCAATAATCCTGAAGATACTTTAAGTCATGCTTGAGGGAAATAGATGTAGACTTAGGCATACTACCTTCTTTTCCCCAGTCTTGAATATTTAACAATAGTAATATTTTAGGACATACAGAACTATGTGCAAACACTCACATACACACTCATAAAGTTGAATCGTTTAAATATTGTTCAAGTCAACAATAATTAAGAACCATTGACATGGCATGCAAAAGCATAAAAATGGTTACAGTTAATATCTATTCTAATTTTTCTCACTTTGGAACTTATTTACAAACAGTTCACCATGATCTAAGTATTTGCAATCAAATATAGCTTCTCACTCGCTGCATTATTTTTAGCGTTGTTATTTTATTAAACATGTGGTATAGGCATTTTTCATCTGACTCTTAGTCTATCAGAATTCTTTATAAACATGTCATGTTTAATTCTTTTTAATAGAATCTTTTTTTTTTTTTTTTTTTTTTTTTTTTTTTTTTGCATTTTTCTGAAGCTGGAAACAGGGAGAGACAGTCAGACAGACTCCCGCATGCGCCGGACCGGGATCCACCCGGCACGCCCACCAGGGGCGACGCTCTGCCCACCAGGGGGCGATGCTCTGCCCATCCTGGGCGTCGCCATGTTGCGACCCTCCTGGGTGTCGCCATGTTGCGACCCGAGCCACTCCAGCGCCTGGGGCAGAGGCCACAGAGCCATCCCCAGCGCCCGGGCCATCTTTGCTCCAATGGAGCCTTGGCTGCGGGAGGGGAAGAGAGAGACAGAGAGGAAGGCGCGGCGGAGGGGTGGAGAAGCAAATGGGCGCTTCTCCCATGTGCCCTGGCCGGGAATCGGACCCGGGTCCTCCGCACGCTAGGCCGACGCTCTACCGCTGAGCCAACCGGCCAGGGCTTAATAGAATCATTTGTGATTGGCTAAACAGTCTATGAGGTTGCATAGTTGAACATTTTTATCTTTTTAAGATTTAAGAAATGTGTGATATTAATTTTGTTTTTTATACTTCCAGTATATTTTAAATTGTTAAAGTAATTTAAAAACAGTAACAATGTAATGTACTGAAGGATCCCTATTTTTAAAATTGTAGGTCTTAATCCTTCCCCAAAAGAACTAAAATATATAATAGACAAACTAATAAAAAAGAATAATAAGAATAATGCACATATGAAATATAGTATATAAAAACCCATTAAATAAACCTAGTAATTTTATAAAGATTTTCTCCTTTTTTGTATTTTTCTACTAATAAACAGTAGTTATGTACAAAATATTTTATTTATTTATTTATTTATTTATTTATTTATTTATTTATTTATATTTTTCTGAAGCTGGAAACGGGAGGCAGTCAGACAGACTCCCGCATGCGCCCAACCGGGATCCACCCGGCACGCCCACCAGGGGGTGACGCTCTGCCCACCAGGGGGCGATGCTCTGCCCCTCCGGGGTGTCGCTCTGTCGCAACCAGAGCCACTCTGGTGCCTGGGGCAGATGCCAAGGAACCATCCCCAGCGCCCGGGCGATCTTTTGCTCCAATGGAGCCTTGGCTGCGGGAGGGGAAGAGAGAGAAAGACAGAGAGGAAGGAGAGGGGGAGGGGTGGAGAAGCAGATGGGCGCCTCCCTGTGTGCCCTGGTCGGGAATCAAACCTGGGACTTCCACACACCAGGCCGATGCTCTACCAAAAATATTTTATTATTATTTGAATGTTGTTAACATATATTTGGCTTATATTTGAAATAATTTGCTAAAATTTATAAAATTACAAAGAAAATATAAATTCCATAGAAATTCTTATAGCCCAGGTATGCCAGGTAATTTTCTTTCAGGATTATATTAACTTATTATATTGTTATATAAAAAATTATTAAAACCAAGTATGGAACAAAATGACATTCAGAAAAATTAGAAACAACTAAAAATAAATATTGTTGAATAATCATTATATTCATGTTTCTCAAATTCATGCTTGTGAATTCTCATTATGAACAAGTTACACATCATCATTTTTATTTTGTGGATGAGGGTGTATGCTATACAGATAGATACAAGAAACTCATAAAAGGATGGTAAAGTGTGTAAGACATTTGTTTTAGAAATGGTCAAATACAAAGGACCAATATGTAACAGCAGGTATATTAACAAAATTAATTATTATTCTTTCATCAGCAATGCACCAATAGAAAAAAGGAAAATGATGTTCTATAGTACCTATAATTATATAACAAGGTCAAACTCTAATTTTATGTCTTCTGTTTTATTTTGAAATTTATTTTAATTATTTTTCCATTTTGTTTCATTGAAATAATCAGATTAGGTGAACGTATTAGATATCTCATTTTGCTAAGTCTTAAGAAATATTTATTGTAAAGAAAAATATGCATACTCTATGTTTCAGAAGTCAATATTTAAAATAAATCTATAGGGTTATGACTGAATTCTCCATTATAGTGGTTCCACATATATAATATTTGATATCACTTGAGAAGACAAAGGCATAATTTTAAAGGTTTAAGATTCAGACTTTTAGTATCCTATAATATTTATATTTTAACACATTTGAATTATATAAATACTATATTTTTTTATTTTTTAATCAGCATAAAAATTGGAAAAATCTTTACTTTTATTCTAGAAAAAAAGAATATTAAGTCATTTTGCTAAAAGAATTGTGTATTCTTACTAAACATTTTTTATTTACTAAAAATATTTTTATACTTATTTATTTTCTCTTTATAAACTCTATGATATCTGTTTATGATCAAGGCAATATATGACCATAATTGATTATAGGATAGAACCCTTGACTGTGTTGAGATGTAGTATGATGAATTATTATCTTTCTGTTGCTTTAGCCTATTGGTGTAGGTATGTCAACAATTAACTTAAGAAAAAGGAGACCCAATGTTCAGGTAACTGAATGAAGTTAGCAGTGCCTTCAAATTTGCTAAATCGGAGTTGAAATTAAGCTTCTTTTTCTAAAAGCCTATGATTAATACCGCCTTTGCTGACATCAAGCTTCAGAGCATGAGATGGAGATAAGCATCATTTCTCAAGAAGCTGGAGCAAAATTGTTATTAATGATGGCAGAGGGTCTGCACTGGCTAACTAAAAATTGCTAGCAAATTATGTAATAATGATGTTAACAATCAGCATAATCATAATCAAATGGCTTCTAAAAATACATTTATTAAATCTTGTGAAATTAGTGTCAAATCCATGTAACCCTAACCATTTGTTTGTAAAATTAACTTGTAAGTGGAAATAAAAAACAATTCTGACGTGGTAGTTTCTGTAAGTCATACAATTTAATCCAAACATTTTCTTTTTAATTTCTAAATGCATATATTTAGAAGTTAAAGAAATTCTCCTTTAGCTAATTAAAGATGTCAAAAATTTCAAATCAACATTGGGAATTGTTATTGCTTGGCAAACTCATTCCAAAATTTTTTCTCTATTGACAACTAAATGTAAATTTTATTAATGTATACATGTTTCTTTAAGTATCCTAAAAATAATTAATGTAAGAGGATGCTTCCTGCAGTATAGTGCAGTTTAGTAAAAGAATTGTAAAGAAAGTTCAATGTGACTTAACTTATTATATGTAAGGTTATTATTTCTTAGAAAAGACAGTGGTGACATAATACAGATAGTTCCCAACATTTGATGGTTTGGCTTACAATTTTTCAACTTTACAACCGTGCAAAAGCAATATGCATTTAGAGGAAATGATGCTTCCAATTTTGAATTTTGATCTTTCCCGGGCTAGCAATATGTGTTAGGATACTCTTTCATGATGCTGGGCAATGGTAAGTGTTCTGAGCACATCCGAAATGGGCTTGCTGAAGCTATGATATTGGGTAGGGTAGGTGTATTAAATGCATTTTCAATTTATGATGGGCACATTGGGACTTAACCCCATCATAAGTCAAGGTGCATCTGTAATGGAGAGTAATACGATATTAAGAAGAAATAATTAAGCTATGAATTAGTAGAACAGAGTTTTAGTTTGGATCTACTTATAGCCAGTACTATAAACTTGAATAATTCACTAAACCCTATAGTACTTCAGTATTTTCACCTAGAATGTAGGAGGATTGAACTAATGGTTGTTTTCTACCCCACATAGTATAGCTGCCTAGGAAATTAAGTATATGTCCATTTCAGGCTCCATTTTGCTAGAGATGGAATCCAGGCTTCTGATGAGTTTTTAAACTAATCCAGGTTGTTATAAAGTAGAGAGCACTGGATAGGTAGCTTCAGTTCCCTTCTAGCTCTGGAATTCCCCGACAATTTGAATTTCATGTTGTTACATTAGTCTTTATATCTTTTATGATTCCTATGGAGGTTAAAATTATACTTATATCTTTTTTGATGTAATAAATTGTTTTCTGTTACTCTTCTTGCATGTTTCTTTCTATCTTAGCTGTCATGTCCACCTTAGTAAATTCTTATTTTTATAGTACTTTCATATATTGCATGTAAATATGATATATAATTTAAAAATAAACAATCTGCAAAGTGGCTTGTTTTATTTTTGTTTACATTTAAGTAATCTGCAAATGGCAAACTAGCAACCACACTGAATTTTGGGAATATTTTTTTTGAACGATGTATGTAATATTATTAATAATACTAACTACTAATTAGTTTAATTTAAAATTTGTTAATAATATTGCCATTTATTTTAGTTCCACAAATTACATGGTTGTTATCAGCTGATATTCAGATTTTACATATGAGAAACGTTAGATATTTAAAATATCGACCACAAGAACTGGGAGTGGAGGAACTCGGTTCAAGTTCTCAAGCCTCTCCTGGTGCTTTGCGAAGATTCTTTTTCATTTTTCAATCACTGTGCCTAAGATGGGTCTTTTAAAAATTGGTCAGCTAGGTTGCCATTTAAAAAGTAAAAACTATTCATTGACTTTTTTTTTATGATTTCATTTTCTTCTCTGTGTCTTTATATGTTGGATTGGGACATCATCTTCATATTGCCCCTTCTTCCTGGTCATGGCTCCTCCATGCATGCTGTCTGGGTCTGGTTATGTATGCATTATCCATTGCATGTAAGCTAATATTCTTATTTATGTTTGGATTATTTTGACTTTGTTTTGCAGTGAGTTTATTAAAATTTTAATGCTGGTTTGATGGTATTTGTGTGAAGATAATTTTTTTAAATAAGCAATTCTGAATAATCCTGTCAACTTTAGAATATCCTTTTATTAGAGACTTTTTCAGTTTTGCTTCTTTAGGTAAAGGAGTAGAATTGTTTTCAATACTGATTTTATTTTCTTCTTATGAAATATGATACATTTCTAAGTCAGTAAGATGCTGTCCAAGCAATGGGCAGTATTAAATAATCTAATACTTATTTTCAGTATACTAGAATCTTCTTATTCTAAATATTGAGTTCAAAGGCAGTAAATATTTTTTTAATTAAACTGCCAGACACAGATAAGATTTTTGTAAATTTGCCTTTAACAATCCTAATTCATCAAAAGCCATGGGAATCATAAATTTTCATTGTTTAAATGGAGTTACTCGTTTTGTTATAATTATAAATTAATACATGCCACATGTACTTATCATTTGTGATAAATATGGTATTGTGATTTCAATACATTTTAATTATTGTTACTGTGTTGGGTTGTTAGTCCTCCTAAAACAGTGTTTAAAATAGTTATGATCTGAATATACTTTAGAAGTATCTGTGAGGCTGAAATTATTAAAATTCCCATAACCTTGCACTAATACAATATCATATGTATTTATTACTTTTACCTAATTAGTTATCATAGTTTAATAGTATTTTATTAAACATTAAATATCCCGTTTCTAAAATTTTGCAACTGTAAAAGTATAGACAACTTTATATGATTTTATTGTTATAGTGAACTTTGGGATTTTACTATGCCATGTTACATTACTTAGCAAGTATTATAAGACAATCAAATAGTTTATCAAATAGTTCAATAAGTTCTCATTTTGTAACTGAGAAGCTTTTAAAAGGTCATATGAGGCTAACATTTAATTATATATGTTTATATAAATAAGTAAAGAATCTTCCTGATTCCATAATGAATTTTATTTATTGTTAGATATCAGCAGGAAGTAGCAGTAGGAAATGCTAAAGCAGGGAACAGTATTTAATGAACCCAGGGGTTATAATTCTAGTTAGACTTTAATTACAATAGGTAATCTTTATTGAAATCCTTATTACTTAATCACAAATTTTATCTTATAAAAGTACTTAATCTCATTTATTAAAAAATAAATTTTTGAGATTCAAATATGTGAAGCAAACTTGCATCTTTATACATTTTAAGAAGGAAGAGTACATTTAGAAGAGTTTGTTTTGCTTAGCAAATTCAAACATAATTTACAAACTTTTTTCTTCTTATAATTTATTTCTTTAGAGATCCAAATAAGAAATTATATTATTTATATATTTCCCTTGTTTTATTGATAAATATGTTATCCACCTGGCTATATGTTGCTCCTTTTGTTCCTAATTGAAGAAAAAAGTTGTGAGTGTATCTTCAAAAGTTATATTCCCCCAGAACTTGTAGGTCTAAATGTAGTGTCTAACACAGCACTCAAAATGAGACTGTCTTCAGCTGGCTATTAATTGAAATTTGCGGCACTTAAAGCTCAAATTCCTGGACTATTTGTTATTTCATATCTATCTATTTATCTAGCTAGCTATCATCTGTCTATCACTAGATCTATTGGTATCTATCTATTTACCTATAGATATCGGTATCTATTTATCTATTGGTAGAGAAAAGTATAGATATTAAATCTATCTACCAATAGATAGATAGGTAGATGAAAGACTATACTTTTATGTAATGATTTTTGTCAGCTGTATATTATACCTTAGGTAAGTAACTTTTACAGATAAATTTTATATTTATATATTAATTGAATTATTCTCTGTATGACATCATTTTGCAATGTCACATATGCTTAATTATTGTTTTCTGTGTAGAACCCCAAATCTCAGGAGCCAGTCACTTTGGATTTTCTTGACGCAGAATTAGAAAATGAAATTAAAGTGGAGGTGAGTGTAATCAGTAGGCATGAGCAAGAACCTTGGTCAAAGGCTGGAATCGCCCAGCAGTGTCTGTTAAGCTGCTTCATTGTGTTGGGTGTTCTCGTAGGTTCTGCAGACACAGATTGGAGGTTTTCTTGTTTTTAATTCTAGGGCCTGAGTTTGCTCATCCAAATGATCAATCAAAATAAATAAATATTTTAAGTTGGTTGTGACCTAAATTTGTTTCTTTCTTATTCCATAGTTAGAGATATTTTAAGTATTTCAGTACAAATGAAACTTGTAAATTGCATTAAAAACATATGTAGGAGATGTTGCTATAGAGTTGAAAGAAAAGTTGGAGGGCAGCTAAACACTCAACTACTTAATGAGCAACATGTGTACAGAGGCTGACATTCTGTCTCAGTACTCTGTACTCAGAAAATTTTTTATCTCAAAACCAAAATTGCATATCACTTTCTCTGAGAGGGTCTTCCATCAGGATAGGGATAATCATTCATAATAATAATAATATTCTTTCAATACATGATTATATGTCAGTCATGGAATCTCAAGAGCCTTTGAAAGTGGGTATTATTAATATTATTATTATATCTGTTGTAGTGTTGATACATTTGAGGTACAAAGAAGTTAAATAGTGCTTTCCTGTTGCTCAGCTAGTAAGTAGCAGAACCAGGTTTTGAACTAGGCTCTTGCAAACCAGGGCAGAGATTTTAAAGATTCTTTCAGGTGGATTAGCTCCTTCTCTTATCTATGCAAAGGCTACCATATTTCTTTTAACTTGTCAAAGTGTGTTTTAATTTGTACTTGCTCTATATATTTTACACATTTATTTTCTCATTGTATAATAGAATTTATGTATTTATTATAATTATTCTAGGCCAAGACATAGCTCTGGGGTTTTAGGTGATTAAAAACATTTGTTAGGAAGTGTTCTGACATGACAGAGTAGGATCATGTAATAATAAGGAGCTTAGTCTTTGAACTGTCATGCCACTGTAACTCTAATTATTATTTAACCCCTCTAAATCTGATTCTCCTTACTTAATCCTATAAAATAATTAACCACTATTTTGGTGATTACATTTCAAAAATTAATGACTGGTTGAAAATATTTTGTTAAGAATATTCTTGTTTTTTCTTTTTATTTTACTAATGTAAAGTGACTATAATATAGTAGATTTAAAAATAATATTCCCAGAGAAAAGCTGCAACTACTAGAGAAACCAATCCATTTTATTCAATTTGTTCTGAAACAAGACAGTTTAATAATCGTACTTTGGGAGGTCAATTGAGTACTTTCAAAAAAGTAATTTTTCAATTTTTCTTAGATTCGCCATAAAATGATAGATGGAGAAAGTGGAGAAAGAACATTCAGAACTCTGGTTAAATCTCAAGATGAGGTAAGAATTAAGTCAGGTTTATTCTTATAAAAATAACATGTTAATAATAATTGATATTGGTAGTTTGTCTTTCTTTTCTATTAGAGCAATATTTATTTATAAAACAGGATGTCTCTAGTAAACAAAAACTAATTTAAAGATTTTATTTATTGATTTTAGAGAGAGGGCGAAAGAGAGATGGAATAAAGTCATAGCTACTTCAGTTATTTATTGATTGCCTCTGGTATGTGCCTTGACCAGGCAAGTCTGGGTTTCAACCCACAACTTTAGTGTTACAGGCCAATGCTCTATCCACTGCACCACCACAACTCAAGTATAGGAAACAAAAACATTTTAAGGCACTTCTCTTTGCTGGAGGGATAGTTTCAATAAGATTTTTAACTCTTTAATTTTTATAAAATAATGTTGCTTTGGCCTGACCTGTGGTGGCGCAGTAGATAAAGCCTTGACCTGGAAATGCTGAGGTTGCTGGTTCGAAACCCTGGGCGTGCCTGGTCAAGGCACATATGGGAGTTGATGCTTCCAGCTCCTCTTCTCTCTCTCTGTCTCTCCTCTCTGTCTCTCCCTCTTCTCTTTAAAATGAATAAATAAAAAATTTAAAGAAAAAAATTTTTAAAAAAATGTCGCTTTGGGTTTCTTGATGTATTCTTATATTAATAATATGTTCTTGAAAATCATATTTTATGCCTTCATTCTTTATCATAAGAAAGAAAGCACAATTTAATGCAGATGTTTTAATTATTGCATTCCATGTATTAAATATTTACGTTTTAAAATGTTTTGTTTGTTTCTGGCTTAACATATTAGTATACTGTTTATGCACTTTATATTATAATTTTCATGCATTTAAATCTGAAATTAAATCAGAAAATAGCAACTACACCCATAAATCACTGTTACAAATATTTAATAAATTTCTATTGTTTATTATTATTTCATTAACATGGAAGAACTTTTAAATGAGAGTATGTCTATCTTCAGTCACATGTGGATTAAATACACATTCATATATTTGAGTATTTGAAAACATATACAGAGCTTAGAAGCTTTTGAGCCTGGAAATTTAATTTAAGCTTTATATCATCTGTTTTTAAATGTGACATTTCTCCAATTCCTCAGCAGATCTACTCCTAAAATGGATCTAAGATCTAAATATGATCTTTCATTTGCATGTGGCTTTTCTTATTTTAGTATCAGTAGGAACCCCTATTACAAAAACACAACTGGAGGTATATATCAATTTCAGTCTTTGTTTAAAGTTCAGTTTTATTTACTCAGACTTCAGCTGTGCTGTTTACCCCGCATTTAGAGGAGAGATGTTCACCATTAACCAGTTCCGCTAAGTTCTTTATGTTGTTCCACCAACCACAATTCTGACTTCCACACTTTTTTCTCAAATTACATAATCAGTTTTCTTTCTATTAAGTCACTTTGATATTTTCATCCTTAATTTACTGTAAATTCTTTTTGACTGATATTTACCTATAGAATTTTCCTATTACTGCTAGTAAAAAAAATTATCTTATATATTTTCTTAATTAGATAATATTTTTATTACTTGCTGAACAACACTAGTTTGCCATGTTTTTTGAGTAATAACAAATATGTAAACATCATTTTTCAAAATTCTTTAAAAAATTTTTACTAGTCCAAAAAACTTTCTGAGGACTCCTGTCCTCCCTTCTTCTATTCTGTGCTCACATAAATAAAACCATAGTGATGTTTGATGCATAGAAGCAATATTGTGTAGTTGCTAAGTGATGAGTTTGGCATCATACATTTTCTTTCATCCTTACAATTGAAGTTCCCTTTAAGACTTATTTCTTTATCAATAATTTGTGGAAAATAATAGTATCTATTTCCTGGGGGTTGATTAAATGGGGCAGTGACTGCAAAGTGCTTGGTATAATATATTGCCTATCTTCAAGTAATACTTCAGTGAATGTTACTATTTGAGTGAGGGTGCTAGAGACAACTAAAAGAAATTAAAAGATAAAAATGTGTCATCACTATATGCAATGACAAAAAGAATAATAATTTCTTTACTGTTGCTCAGCAGCTATATATGAAAGATTCTATATCATGAAGTTATTTAACCCTTCTCTTCTCTGGTAGATAAAGTTGTTTTTTCAACCTTCATGATGCTGAGTAGTTAGTCTCTTATGGTAGATAAAACTATAATAGTGGTTTAATATGAACAGTAATATGCTGATCATATATTTGGATCAAGACACATTGACTGCATTAATTTCCTGATAGTCCCTATTTCTCTTAATCATACTTCAAGCCTTATCCTAACATTTCATAGTCCTATTAGATTATTAAAATTCATTTTTCAGAAATGTTTTCAAAGACTTTGGGTTAAAACTTGGCATAAATTACTGAGATTTTATACTTGTAAATCCTTAAAATTTATCATATAGGTTTTCATCTTTGTCCTAATATTTGCCTTACTCATACATATAACACTAACAGAATATATATTATAAAATAGATCAGACATTTTTTAAGAAGCGTGTTAAATGATCACCACATTTGTAAATAGATCCTAATGTTCTGTACTTCATGTGAATTTACATAGAACAAAATAACCATGCCAAACTTTTTTCCTAGCGATATATTGACAAAGGAAACAGGACATATACATGGACTCCCGTCAATGGCACAGATTATAGGTAATTGACCATATTTATATGTATATTGACTGAAGGAGTATTCAGTTCAGTGTCTTCCACATATTTTAGTAGCCATTTTCCAATGGATGAATATTAAGGGTTTGCATTTTCATAAGTTATTTTCAGTGTAACTAAAATTAAAATGTTACCTTTTCCAACATTAAAATGTTTAAAGTTGTATGTTCTTCTTTTTTTATGGAAAATATAGAGAAAAGCTAGGACTATATTATTTAGAAATGAAACTATATGTGATATAAATATATTTGATGTTTTGTGTATGTATGATAGTAACAATGTGTTGTAAATATGCTCTTACTTTGTAGTTATCACCTCTCTGATCTTTTAAATTAGTTACATTACTCATGTTTTTGGTTGTTAGTTAACTTAAAAATAAAATTCATTACATTGTAATATAATCTGATATACAATGCTCAGTTGATATAATTTACCCCCATGAGTAGCAGTTTTGTAATATCCTAATCCTTGGAAAATTGGATAGAATAACACTGTACGCTTCTAACCCTTAGATTAGAACCCTTAGACTCTAACATTGTCGCCTACTTTATTTACTTTTGGATGCCCAGTTCATGAGACAATGACAGCTCATAGACATTCTATAGATATTTATAGAATTAAAGATTAGGATTTTCAATTTGTCTCATTTTATCAAATGCAAAGAATGGGATCCAAACTTCCATTGAAATCTTCAAGTCTGAAGGACTTTTTATTAATAGCTGGTGGTAGACTCAGCTATTCCTTAACAACCCCGCTCAACATACACATAACCTTTGAGGGGAGCTTAGGGTGCTGGGAACTTCCCTAGGGCTGTGGTGGTGTTTTCATAGGAAGCTGTTGCTGTTGGTGTCTGAGGAGGGCTTGCAGAGTAGATATAGAAGAGAACATAGACATTGATACCATGATCAAGTACGTACCAGTCTTTCTCACTTTTTTGTGTTTGGCATACTTTTGAACCTAATGAGAAACACCAGAATGACAGGTTTAATTATTTTACTTGTGTGTGTCTACTGATTTCTATCTCTCATGGTATCTCTTTAGATATATATTTAATCTTTGTGTTACATACACAAATCATTAATTTTTCTCTTTTATGCCTATTGACAGATTTGCTTTTTTGGGGGGAGGGGATAAACTTGTCAAAAGGTGTAACAAGACAGGAGACCTAGAACCCTGTCTCTTTAATGAAGAAAACCGGCATATGTTGATTTAATAAATGAGGTACCAAATTTTACTTAGGGATTTTTGTCTCCTTAAACCTTGATATAATTTAGATACCACATATTGAAATATAGTAATTGTATTAATAAAATTCTCTCTCATTTTTTTTTTTTTTGTATTCTTTCAAAGTTGGAAACGGAGAAGCAGTCAGACAGACTCCCGCATACGCTGATCGGGATCCACCCGGAATGCCCATCAGGGGGTGATGCTCTGCCCATCTGGGGCGTTGCTCTGTCACAACCAGAGCCATTCTAGCGCCTGAGGCAGAGGCCATAGAGCCATCCTCAGTGCCCGGGCCAACTTTGCTCCAATGGAGCCTTGGCTGCGGGAGGGGAAGAGAGAGAAAGACAGAGAGGAAGGAGAGGGGGAGGGGTGGAGAAGCAGATGGGTGCTTCTCCTGTGTGCCCTGGCTGGGAATCGAACCTGGGACTCCTGCACGCCAGGCTGATGCTCTACCACTGAGCCAACTGGCCAGGGCCTGATTCTCTCTCATTTTTAATGAAGAGTTTAGTTAAAAAGTGTTATATTCCACTTAACTAGTTAATCATGTTTATCTGAGTCACAGAAATATGGGCTCTACCATCCATTGGCTTGCCACTGGCTTTCTAGACTTTATTACCTAGGAAAAAATAAAACAGCTTTGGTCTGTTGGTTCTATATGGAGAGGGACAGCAAACACTGTCTATGAGAGCATCCCTGACTGGGAATGTTGGTAAAGATCTTATCTACTATTGGTTAAAGAAATATCTGTTGCCTTAAGATGGGAATGATTAAATTAAGTGTAACTATATTTTTCTGTGGATACAGGTTAGTCATGAATAAGAACCTAAGACTTTAGACCAGATATATATTAAATGTGTCAATTATACAACTTCTTTTGTGTCTCTCATGACTTTCTGCACTATTTTTTATGGTACATGAGATGTAACATAAGCTTATGGAATGACACTGTGGTACCCGCATGATATAATGTTATCAGTTTTAATTAGAAGTTTCTCTTAGCAATAAATGCTGATAGGGTAGTAAAAATGTTCTAATTTCCCTTGAGAGGAATTTTTAGGTGACAGTCTTCAAATGCTTAGTAATTCTGCTCTACGTTTTATAAATGGCAAGTGGATCATGAAAGGTCATCTCGCTTGTGGGCTAATTGCACAGCTTATTTTAATTTTAATCTCCTCCTCCACTTAAAGGAAGTTAATTATAAAATGAATGTAGAGATTTTTATTAAATCTACATAGTATTTTATTTCTCTGACCTTTATAAGGACAGTCTATGAATTACTTAGTGATGAAGATTTGGGAACTGAAAGTAACAAGCATCACCCATTTTGCTATCTTGACTGCATAAATTGTAGAAAATAAACCTAGCTCTTTTATTCTTCATAGGATGATTTTTTAGCATATATATTGATAGGAAGGAAAACATGGAATTTTGTATCTTTTTCTGTTCTGTATGTTCATAAAAAAATGTGTAATGAGATTACAATATGGACATTCATTCCAAAAGCCGGTGAAATATGAGGCTTGGCTTATTTAAAAGAAGATCTCCTGAAAATGCCTAGAAATATTTAGGAGCCTTGATATGCACACCTTTTTCTGTACATTGCTAAATTTTAGATTAAATATTAAAGGCAAATGCTGAATGACTCAACTGGTCAAATTAATCTAGCGTCACTTTTTGAAAATAGTTGCACTGAAAATATTTGAGATATCCTCATTTTTTGTACCCATTACTTCTTAATTTCCTTTCTATATTCAAAGAATTGCAAAGGTCATTTGTAAATGTGGATATTAAATAATTAATTATGTCCTGCACATGTATATTAGCCGTTGTGAAAGTAAAAGAATTACATATATGGGGTACTGCAAAAGTAGGTTTACAGTTGTTTGCACGGAAAATAACAATAGTTAATAAATAATAATACAAAAATAAACTCCATGTTTCAAGTACTCAAAATTGTAACCCTCCTTTTGCCCCACCCTGTATGCAGTTGTGTTGTTGGAAATTGCATAAAGTTCAAATATTCTGACATAACAGTTCTAATGTATTATGTGTATTATTCATTGGCAACTTCAAAATAGTAGTAAGGTTACCTGCCTGTCAGCTTTGTATTTTGTTCAGTCATTAACACAAGGTTTGAAGACAGCCTTGTCTGTCCTGAGTTTAAACCATTCTGAAGTTGGTTTAAGGTTTGTACTGCTCCTCTCCTCCAGGTCGTACGTATTCTACTGTAAGCTTAGAATAGCTGCATGACTCCAGTCAAGTGCTGAGCTCAAGTTGTATATCTTTTTTTATCTGACAGCAGTTTATCAACTGCTATGGGAAATCCACAATAAATGAACTTGACGTATTGGGTAAGAGCCAATGGGATGAGCAGGAAATCTTGGTGCTATGAAGGAATTTGAATTTTCCCATTGACATACTTTGCAGACTTGTTTAAAGATTAGAGTATTAAAATAGCTTTTTTAACCTCTCAAAAGAATATATTTCTGATGATTATATACATTGTGTAATAGAAATGATAATACATTTGTAATTTTTAATAGCATATATTTGCTACAAAGTACTTTAGCATTGTATTAATATATAATTCATTGTTTATTTACTTCCTTTAAACATACTCTAGTATTATTCTAGCTTTTTCATCACTTGAGTGTTTTAGTATACTTTATGGAAATACAGTACCCGTGACATTTCTTTCTCTGCTAATTTTTGGGCATACTTAGGAGCTTATTTTCCATATGTCTCTCCTGATTCCCTACAATGTAGAGACTGGATGACTCAGGATGGCAAGACCGCACTAAGTCCTCTATTAGCTGAATGCATTTTACTCTCAAAGTAATATGTCTTTTCCTTCTCGTGATGAAGAGTTTGGGATTTTCCATGAATTTAACATGTTTTTTTTTAAGTTATGTTTCATTTTTGTTTGTGTTTATGCTTCTCTTGTTTCTATTGCAGTTTGGCCTTGGTATTACCAACCTACAGTTTTTACTATATAAAAGCCAAAATAGAAGAAACAATAACTCAGGCCAGATGTAAGTACTGTGGAAGCGACTCAGGGTCTATCTGTTATCATCTAGTATTAGGTGTTTAAAGATGTCTAGATTTTGGAATACCCAAGGCTTATACATTTTAGTAGCTGTTATTACCAAATCTACAGCAATGATTCTAACCCATTCCAAACATGCAAGGAACAAGAAATATTCTACGTGGTTAGAATATGAGCAGGTACTCCAGTCTCACTGCGGTCCCCACCACCCGTCCCTGCCTTGCTCTGTGCTCACAGAATCATTGCAGTGCTGCTCCTCTGTTGCTGTTGTTTGAAGGGTCTGCTAGCTGACACAGAATGTTCCACGTGTCTCTATTCACGGCACTGTGCTAGTAAAGCTTTCTTTCATTGCGTTTGGCAAGAATAATATTGCGCTCCACATCTTCTGCTTTGTTTCCATATATTAAATTGCACTGGTCTTTGGCTTGGTTTTGGCGATTTTTTCCTCATAATCCAAATTAATGTTTTCAGTAACTCCAATGAATCAGTGTCTTTTTTTTTAAGCATCATTTGGAATGTGGAGTAATTATTAACATGAGTGTATATTTCAAGTCACCAGTTATCTTTATTTTGTCTGGGGTGACTAGACTTAGTAAAGTAAAATGACCATCATATCCTTTGCACATAGCTCAGTTACTACTAACAATCTCAATTTTCAATGATACAATAATGTAAAAAGTATATATTTATATATACCTTTTATATCTGACCTTAAGTAAGCTAGACTCTTTCATTTCTATATCAATTCTCTTTTGCTTTCTGTAGTCATGGTTCTCATAGTACACTGTGGGGTTTTATACATTTATATCACTTTCACTTGGTAGATATGATGGTCTTTTAACAACTAGTGTTTTGCATGAGCTATTTCTTCATGGATAAATGAGGGGATGACTAGTGTGGGTCTTTGATGATTGGTAAATGCTTCTGTTCATAGGCTAACATCATCGGTATTGCACCTGCATTAACCACTTTGCAAAATAGACCCTTGAAATAACCACAGGACAGAAAGGGTGCTCTAGTAGTAATTGAAGTAGTAATTGACAGGACATGCTTTCCAGTCTTCAAAAATATGTGTCTTCTTTTCCAGACAACAGCTGCACATAAGTGAACCTTTGATTTATGCACAATATTTTTATTCAAGAAAGTCATTGAATAAAATATTGTTTGTGACCCCCTTTGCTTTACCCTCTTTTTTTTTTTTGTTTCCCTGCTTTCTCTTTCTGATGGATTTTCACAGCAAAAAAGGGCAAAATGAAGGGCAAGTATTTTCTTGTTGCTCAATTTTTTTCTATTTAGTACACTTGACATTTCCACTGATCTTTCCATTCCTATTGGATATTATCCTCTGTGCTTCTCATTTGCTAGATTTTCCTCCATGACCTCTCAAACAAATGGGGAAAGAATATGCTTGTGCTTTCAAATGAGACCTGTTTCACATTCAAGTTTTTTCTTAGACTTAAATGCTTGTATGTTTTTATCCTCCCACTTCCTATTTCATACTAATGTGAAGAATGTTACTAATTCACTAAGGCATTAATGCATTTATTGAAATCATTTTCTTTACCATAATATTGGTAAAATTTCCATATTGACATGGTAAATAAAATACTTCTGATGTAACATTGATATAAATTTCTCTTTAAAGGGTATCTTGGTTATGGCATGGTTAGTAAATGGGAAAATTATAAATAGTATTTTCTATGATATAACTGTTGTAATCCATTTTATGAAATTCAAGTTGATTTTATTATTTGTAAGTATGGAGGAAATTTCTATTAATTGATGTGTTTCAATTTAGGATATAAGTAGCCTATTTTAATTTTTCTTAGTAGATCATCCTTCTAAAGCCTTCTTATTGCCATAGAGTCTCGGGAAATATATTCTGGATTGCTTATCTAAGCCTGTAACATTATCTTTGTAGATTCAGAAACACTGAAGCCAGATAATTTTGAAGAATATGGCTATACATTCTTAGCACCAAGGTTGGTTTTGTTTTATTTTATTTTTAATAGCTTATATGAATGTTACCTTCTGAATTGGGGTCAGGAGTGCTCTGGGTTAATATTCTGCCAAATTATAGAACCAAAAGGAACAAGAACTTTGAAACTGAAAGCAAATCCTGCTCATTCATTCATTCATTCAGGTGCTTACTGAGCAGCTACTGTGACCTAAGCAGTGTGCTGATGTGGGGATACAACCGTGAACAAGACAGATGTAGGCTTTGCTTTTGTTGGGACTAACTTGCAACAGACATGAAAAATTGTGTATTTGCATTCGTATGTGTACACATACAAACATACTCTATGTATGCATGTTTTTACATGTTTTTATGTATATATATGCACATGTATTTATAAACATACTGATAGATATGTACAGATATATATGTATATAGATTCATAAGTACATATGTACCTGATAAAAGGTCTTAACCACATACTGTATTTTCCGATGTATAAGATGCCCCCTTTTCCGAAAAATTTGGAGTCTAAAAACTGGGTGCGTCTTATACAGTGGTTATAGATTTTTTTACTTACATTTTCTACTTTTTCATGCTTGTGTTTGCACTCATTGTTGAAGACAGTGATTCATCATCAGATACAGATGTCGACAAGCTAATTGATGGGAGTTTTGACAGTGATGAGGAGTTGTATGAAAAAAACTTGAGTTCAATAACTTTATGTAGTACTTTTTTTATTTCAAATTTTGGGCCCCAAAATTAAGATGTGTCTTATACATGGGAGCATCTTATACATAGGGAAATATGGTAATTTTTTTTTCAATACACTAACACAACTTTCTTGGAAAACATAATATAGTGACATTTTCTTACATATTTTTTATGATTGACATTTTTCCTCCTGCCCAATATTATTTCTCTTTCCTGTTATCCTCCTGTCTATCCTTACTATTATTTTTAATCTCTACTTTTTTTTTAATGTATTTACTTGAAAATCTATTCAATAATCCTGGAATGGTCTTTATTTTTAGTTCTTTTCTTAGTTTACTTCCCACTCTCTAGCAAACACATGTATATTCAAATTAATATAATTCCTATTAATTTAGACCAGCTATTTTCAACCTTTTTCATCACATGACACACACAAACTAATTACTAAAATTCTCCAACACACCAGAAAATATATTTTTTTGTTGCTCTGACAAAAATAATCTAGTTCTAATTTTGATTCATTCACTCCAGATGGCTATTATTGTGTTGCCAGTTGTCTTTCATTTATTTAACAATCTAAGGGAAAAGAGGCCAGTACCCCTGACTAAATAGTCAGGTATTGCAGGTTTTAAAAATTCTCGTGGCATACCCATTGAAAATTGCTTATGTAGACCAAATTATTGAAAAAAATAGATTTAGGAGCTTCTGTTATTAATTTCTCACATTTTATACTTCTCCAGAACCCAAAGACGGCTTATAAAAATTGGTCTAAGTTACTCTTTTATTATTTCAGCATAAAGATATCTGAATTTTTGGTCATAAAATTAGAGACTATATTTTACGCTCTGTTAACAGAGGATATTTTTGGATTACTACCCTGAAGCAACTTCTTCTGCTTGAATTTCTTTCAGTGTTTGATGCTCTCATCACACCTTCCTTTGACACTCTTCGCCACCTCTTGCTTGATGACACACTATTCTGAACATCTTCCTCTCTCCCTGCTGCATATTCAGCACTTTCATAAACTACTTTACTTCTGCAGATCATGCCCACGAGAGTCTCAGCTTAGGCTGTCTTCTTGTTCAAATCTATAGACACACCACCCATCTAGTCCACTACCGTTTGGGGTGATGCCTTCTACATCTTCAAGATGGCCATAACATCTAGAAACAAAATAACATTCTATGTGGTTTACATTACAGTATAGCATCAAACAATATATCTATTTCCAGACTTTATATATATATATGTATATATATACACATATACATACACACACATATATACATATACACATTATACATATACACATATACATATATATATACACACATATATATACACATATATACATATGCACACTACATATTTCAATGTGAGACTCCTATTTATAGAAACCGAACAGGAATCACTTTAATGTGCTTCAAATTTAGCATCTCCTAACATTTGTTCTTTTTGGAGAACTCATCTTCTTTTGTTTCCTCCACGAAGAAAACATCATCCTCTCAAATGCCCAGTCCTGAAACTTGGGCTGTTACTCCCTTTCCTTCATATCTAACTACTAATTAAACTGAATGAGTCCTACCAAACTGAATTTGTCTTATGAGTATCAAGCAGACTGGCCGTTCTCGGCTTCCTCTGTCCTTGAGCCGGCCATGGCCTTCTCTTTCCTGAACTGCTGCTGCTGCCTCCGCACGGCGCTCCCCACCTCCAGTACTCCCCCTCCTGTCCCAGTCCTGTCACTCTTCTGGAACCAGAGAGAGTTTCTACAGTAAGAATAAAATTCTGTTTCTCATCTGCTAGTGCAAACCAATGGCTCAGCATTGTTCTCACAATAATCTGTACTTTATGTTATAACTTGCAAATGCTCTGTCCTAGTTTATCAGTGTGATTCTCTGTACTCTAAATCCGGGCCATCAAACCACAGGCGACACGCTGGAGGCCTGTTCTATCCCTACAGCTTTATTGGAACACACCATACTTGTTTACTATTTTTCACTATAAAGGCAGAGTTGAGTAGTTGTGGCTTAAACACAACAACCCATTGAGCCTTAATCATTTCCTATATGGCCGTTTAAGAAGAAGTTAGCCAACCTTGGCTCTAAATTCAAGCCACACTAAACTTCTATCAATTCCTAAATGGACTGTTTTTACCCCTTAGCTCTTTTTTTAAAAAAATTATTTTTTGATTTAAATTTATTGTGTTTACATAGATTCTCGTGTCACCCGAATGCATCCCCCCTCCCCCATATTCCCCTCAACATCTCCCTTGCCCCCCTCCCCATAGCACCCTCCCCCCTTCCCTTCAAGTTTATCCCCTCCTATCATCCCCTTTCCCTCTGTCCTCTTTTCCTCTGGTCCCTTTGACCCCTCCTCTGTCTCAATTCCATTGCTCAGTTCACATTGTTCATTGGATTCTTCAGATGAGTGAGGTCATATGATATTTTTCTTTCTCTGCCTGGCTTAGTTCACTTAGCATAATAGTTTCTAGGTCCATTGCGAGTAAAAGAGCTAAGGGGCAAGGAAGAATACCCCTTAGCTCTTTTTACTCACAAATTGTCTTTTCTATTTTGGACTATGATACTCAGACACACCTTGCCCCTTTCCAAACCCCAAATCCAACTCCTTGATCTGGGAATTTCTTTCTCATTTTCACTGGATTATTTGTTCTTGTTGACTCTTATAGAATCCTGCATTTCTCTATCTAGAGCACAGCCACATTTTATTTTATTTACTTTTCCCAACAGAACCATGATTGTGTACTTATTATTTAATACCCAGTATGACAGCCACTGCCTAGTATCCAGTAGGTGTTGAATAAATATTTGGTAACTGTAGAATCTATAAACATATGAAGAATGTTTTAAAAGTCATATTATTAACAGTGACACCTGAAATATTATTACCACATTTTTGATACAAGTAACTTTGAACAACTTAAAACTGCTAAAAGCAATGTTAGGTAGAAAGGAGAATATTAAGAACAATGTCCCCCAGAATATGCATGTACTAATACTGTAACAGAGGTTGAAGTGATGTACTCAGTCCCTCCATCATAGATAGCAGTTTTTCTCTGGACAGTTTCTTCACTCACCTCTCCTGATTATTAAAGAGCAGATAATACTGATTGGTTTTCTGTGCTTTACTATCAGACAAGGCAAAAAATATGGTAAAAGTACAGGTACTCACAGAGAGAATAAATATCTCTCAATTCCAATTTCCAATTCATAAGTAATAGAATTTGTTTAGTTCAGCAAGGATGAGCAGATGAGCCTTTTCTGTAAGCTAAATCCTATTCAGTTTCAACATGACTGATTGGAAGACTGGAATTCTCCTTTATGTTCAGGAATGGAGCAAAAATACCAGAGAAGGGAAGCAGTGGTATAACTTGTGACACAAAGTGATACGTGTCCACCTCAGTTAACATGTTAAGCCCTTTACATGCATAATTATATTTAATGCTCAGAAGAACTCTATAATAACTTAGTGTTATTATCCCATTTCAAAAATCAGGAGATAGTTTTAGAGAAGTTGAATAAGATGAGATTTGAACCAGTTTCCTTGTTACTCCAAGATATTAGTATGTATGTTGAATACACAAATGCTAAAGAATGTCAAAAGAACGTTCAGTACATCTGAGTAAAATATTTTCATGTGAAAGTTTTCCTGTAAGAGTTGAGTATTAAATGTATATTCAACAAGGGGTGGAAAATAAAGTGATAGAATATTAATATAAAGAAAAATTGGCAAGAAAAGACAAAGACTTGTGTAGTATAGGATAGCAGTCTTGTGAATTTGTCACTGTTATTAATGGGACACAGTGTAGCAAACTCTAGAGCAAGACTATCTGAATCTGTTACCCAGATGTTCATTGTTATGGCTGTGACTCAAATGTTCTTCACCTTAGTCTCTTTAATTGCAATGTGTCAATAATACCTATCTCATAACAAAGTTTGTAAAAGCTTTGAAATAAGTAAATCATGCAAAATATTTAACAGAGTTCTAGATAATATATGAGCTCTGAATAAATATGTTATTATTTCTGGTTGTAGTAAGTTGTAGTTAGAGAAAGGGGAAAGGAAGGTTTGTTAATTAATAAAGGGTATTAAAAAGACATAATATTTAAAAAGGAAATTTTCAAATTTTTAAGATATAACCATTTTTGTTAATTCCTAAATAAAGCTATTTGATCCTAATTAATAGCATTTTTGCAATTTCCTCAATTTTAAAACTGCTGTAAAAGGAGGATGTTGAGAATTGAGATGCACGGAATACTTTGCCTTTAAGAGGCATTCGGTCTTAAGGATGAAAAGTCTAAAACATAGGTTAATTTTGCTATCTTTCTTGGATATTCAGAAATTAAAAAGGCACTTCAAAGAAGATGAATTTAATGAAAAATAAATAACAATACGTGATAGTCTAAAATTCAATGCTAAGCTGTCCTGTATGACCTATGTAAGTTTTTTGACCAGAATAAGAACAAACTTATTTTCAGTAATCTAAAAATAAGTAACTTGCCAAATTTTTCATACTAAAGATATTGTAGTTTCAAGAAAATGACCAAAGATGCGTTCAGGCCCTGTGGGTGTTTTCAGCAAGTCAAAGTTGGTGTCATTCCCTTAAAGCCATGCAAATATTTCTCTACTTTGCTGCTTTAATTTTCTGAGGAATTGTTTTCCTAAAAGAGATTAAATAATGATCAGTGTGTGTGAAATTGATGTCTTTTAGAAAAATAGTGCCTAATAGAAAGTGTATCTGCAGGTCTTCCCATGTCTCTGGGGAACAATCTAGCAGTTTTGGTAACTACAGGTATTATTCTGCCACCCATTGTTATGTGTGGTTCCTTTGGGACCAGAGCCTAAGAAAGAGTGATTATCTGAGTCCCCAGGCTCCCAGGCCTGTGCTGAGTAACCATTAAGCTAACAGGCAACCAACATCAATTGTGTCTGTGTAACCCCATGTTTACCTCTGAAATATTTCTATCAGTCTCTTGCCACTCATTGTCAAGATATCATTCTGATGTAGACATGAAAAAATAGAGGTAACAAGAAAATCAGGAGCTTGCAAAGTCATATAGCTAGTAAAAAAAATGTTTTCACTTCCTATGATTACCATGTAAATTTTGTAAATGTATTTATTCTAATGCCCATATCCTAAAATATGTTTTTCAGAGACTACTGCAGTGACCTTAAAATATCAGATAATAACACTGAATTTCTTTTAAATTTCAATGAGTTTATTGATAGAAAAACTCCAAACAATCCATCCTGTAAGTATGCATTAATTCATAATAATTACTTACTTGGTTATAGCCAAAGTGGTCAAATCTTGGTTCAGTTTAGTTTGTTATGATGGTTTACTTATTTACTTTATAAACTTTTAATGGTGAAAATGTAACAATATGGTCTTAGCAAAGAAATTTTATTACATTAAAAAGTGAAATAAAAATTTCAAAGCCACATAATAGATACTTGCAAATGTTTAAATGTAAATAGGATATGCTTATCTTTGCTCCTTTCTCATTTAAGAAGCTTAATTTTGAATGAGCTGTTGAAGGTTTATCATTGCATTGTTCTTGCTATATAGAGAAAAACAAACATATAACATTTTTATCAATTTATATATATTTTCCAATTTATATAATGAGTTTTAATATGAATAATATAAAATCAAAATATAAAGATATATTGCTTAATGATTTGTTTTCTTACTGACATTGTTTTGATCACAGTTAACTGTATATTAATAATATGCTTCTATAATTTCTTATTTTATGAAGTAAATCAAATTGGGTGAAAAGAAATTTTAATAGTTTCTAACTATTATATTTGTCTTTCAAAGACATTTGCATCATTCATATTGTGAAACTTCATAGAGATTTATAGATTCTTAGATTTTAAAACATTTAAAAATCTTAACTTTTTTTACCTAAAAATATTTTATGAATGTGCTATCAGGAATATGCAATACAAATGGGAAACAATAGAAGAAAACCATTTTATGGCAAAAAAGAATTAGTAACTATAATTGGAGAAAAGTATCATAGTTGATTTTTTGTTCCTCCCTCCTCTTCCTTCTCTCTTCCTCCACTCTCTTTTTAAAAAAATATTTTTTTTATCAAAAAGAATTTAAGAAAGCACTTTCACAGTTACAAAGAGCGAACACATGGTTTCTCTCAAATTTAAATTTATCTCATAAAAAGAAATAACTAGAACTTCTAAGAAGGATTAGCTACTCTGAAGACCTGTCTTGGGTAGATGAAGTCTGCATGATCAAGGCTGAACATGAGAGATTCCAAACTTTTCTACTCAGTGTGTGCTCACCCTGACTGAGCCATAGTCTTTGCAATATAATATAATTTACATTATTCTTTATTTTATATTAGTAATTGGCATTCCCAAGAGAGAACTGAAATAATATTATTGAATATTTCTTTAATTATATGCCTATAGATCCTAGGATAGTATGAATATGTTTAAACAAAATACTCTCAGTATAATAATACTAATATCCATCTGTTCTTCAGCTTTTCTCCATTTCACTCACCTTTTATCAGCCTCCCCTGTAATCCAATAAGAAATACTTGAGGTGATTATATAACCATGTGAAAAGTTGAAATTTTATTGGATTTTTTTTTTTTTGTATTTTTATGAAGTGAGAAGCAGGGAGGCACAGAGACAAACTCTCACATATGATCAACCAGAATCCACCTGGCATGCCCACCAGGGGGTGATGCTCTGCCCATCTAGGGCATTGCTCAGTTGCAACCGGAGCCATTCTAAGCACCTGATAGAGCCATCCTCAGTGCCCGGGCCAACTTTGCTCCAATGGAGTCTTGGCTGCAGGAGGGGAAGAGAAAGATAGAGTGAAAGGAGAGAGGGAAGCATGGAAAAGCAGATGGGTGCTTTTCCTGTGTGCCCTGGCCAGGAGTTAAACCCGGGACTTCCAAACGTCGGGCTGATGCTCTACCACTGAGCCAACTGGCCAGGGCTTTTATTGGATTTTTAATTATAAAAAGTAGCTGATAGTTATAAAAGAGCTTATATTATTCTCTGTTACAGATTTTTCTCATATTATCAAGTAATATGTAAAACTAAATCTAAAAGTAAATATCAGTTGTTAGAATTTGACTTAAATAGATTTTTTCAAATGGCTGCAGTCATTTAATTTTGTTTTAAAAAGTACTTACCTGTCAGTAAAATGTCAATTTCAATTATTTAAGTTAATTTATTAACCTACCCAAATGTTAACACTATAGAATAGTTGTCTTACTCCAATGTAAACTAATGTGAAAATGAGTTTGTATGTGTGCATTTGTAAACTGGTAAAGATTAATACTATTAATCTATTTATATATGGAATTAACTGCAGGGGACATATTTCAAGACATATTTTAGACTTACAGGTTAATAGAAATATGAATAAAATTATGAAGTTACAACACTGGTTTATATTACAAATTAGAATAATGGTCTCAATTTTTTTTTTTGTTTTACCTGAAAGGATTTGAGACAAATTATAGCATTCTCTTCCCAAATGGACTACTTCTTCTTAAGTCATGCAGTTTCTAATATAATATAATAAAAAAGATCCTAAAATGAATTGAAAGGAAAACTAAAATATGGATTATATTTATTCTTTAATCCTGGGTGAAAGGTACATTTAATTAAAATAATTAAAGTCAATTAAATGTTTTAGCCTATCTTACTTATACCTTTTGTAGTAATAGGATATTGAAACCTCCTATTCCTTACCTGAATAAAATAAAATTTTATCATAAAAGTTTTAAAGGGTACTTTTAGGTTATTCAGAGCTTGATTAGTATTAAGCAGAGGAGCCAGAAGAAAAGGATTAAAGCAAAGTATTCTAATAATGTGTATTAATTTGACCTTTTTTCTTTTTTTTTTTTAGCAAAAGAGAGAAAGAGAGGGAGAGAAAGAGTGGGGGATGGGGACAGAGAGGGAGAGAAATGAGGAGCATTAACTCATAGTTGTGGCACCTTAGTTGTTCATTGATTGCTTTCTCATATGTGCCTTGATGGGGGGGTTGGGGGTGGGGGGTGCTCCAGCCAAGCCAATGACCCCTTGCTCAACCCAGCAACCTAGGGCTTCAAGCCAGTGACCTTGAGCTTCAAGCCAGTGACCTTCAGGCTCAAGACAGTGGCCATGGGGTCATGACTATGATCCCACTTTCAAGCCAGCAACCCAATGCTCAAGCTGGTACACCCTGTGCTCAAGCCAATGACCTTGGGGTTTTGAACCTGGGTCCTCAGCATCCCAGGCCAATGCTGTATGCACTGGGCTACCACCTGGTCAAGCTGACCATTGATTCTTACCATTTGTTCTTTCCATTACCTTTGAACTTGAACTGATTGGCTCTTTCATCAATATCAGTGGATTCCAAAAGCCAATTTTTCAATAGGACTGGTCTGTAGTAACTTATTATGTTTCTTGGCCAAAAGAAGCAAACAAAAAACTATATAATATTTAATATATAATATAAACTATATAATATATATGTATATAAAATTGTGCATGAAATTATGATGGTTTGGAATCATTACAATAACCTACAATAAAAAAACAAGAGAAATACTTGTTCCTTATTATTTTTTAATTGGCATATTTCATGTATCTTTTTAATAAAGTTTACAAAATAAGTTGCCTCACGTAGAATTGGCTTTTCCACTACTAATTCTGCCCATAGCCTGGAAAATGTGAGGCAAGGTGAAAAATATAAAAAAAATACAAAAATATAATATATTAATTAATTATCTTAATTAAAATATAATTAATGTAATTAAAATATATAATATTTTTAAATCATAGTATTTATTATAAATTGCTTTTAAAAATAGATATTTGTCTCATTATCTTAATTTTAAAATTATGTGGATGTAATTAAGGCTGTCCTTTCTGTGTTAGGTAACACGGATTTGATTAATCGGGTCTTGCTGGATGCAGGTCTTACAAGTGAACTAGTCCAAAATTATTGGAGTAAGCAGAAAAACATGTAAGTATTTGTTCTTATATGACTTCTATTTCAGTTTAGCATTGTTCCAGGAAATTGCTGGAAATAGTTCTAACTTTAAAGTTTATTATTTTTCTTTAATAACAATTCTCAAGAAAATCATTTTGCAATTGTAGAAAACTTGCAGATGTGGGTGTGTGTCAGGAGTAACATCTGCCATTGCTCAGCTACACATGTGGTGTATACACTGCAATGAGACTAGGCATGTTTTTGTGTGTTTCAGCATGTGCGGTAAAATAGGGTTTCTAGTGAATCCTCTTCATTGGAAAGTTCACTTTCTAATAGCACTACCATACACCCAGTCAAGAAACTAGGAAATCTAACTATAGTTCTCATTTATAGTCTCTTCTTCACCCCATTTACAATCAACCACTAAATGCTAAATATTTCTTTTAACAATGTTTTTCTATCTTCTTCACACTTAAGGTCCTAATTTCCATTTCCAAGAATTGCAGCAAATAATTTTAAGCCTTTAGTAATTCCCATTCCTCTAAGTACAATAGCCCCAAGTCTATTCTCCATTCAACTCACACTAGCCAGTCTTAACTTTTATTTGTTTGTTTGTTTGTTTGTTTGTTTGATGTGGGGGGGAAAGAGAGAGTGAGAGGGAGTGACAAACAGGAAGGGAGAGAGATGAGAAGCATCAGGTCATAGTTGTGGCACCTTAGTTGTTCACTGATTGTTTTCTCATATGTGCCTTGACCAGGGATCTCCAGCTGAGTCAGTGACCACTTGCTGAAGCCGGTAACCTCAGGGTTAAAACCTGGGTCCTCTGTATCCCAGGCCAATTCTCTATCCACTATGCCCCTGCCTGGTCAGGTGCCAGTCTTACTTTTATAATTTTTTTTAAGATTTTATTTATTCATTATAGAGAGGGGAGAGAGAGAGAGAGAGAGAGAGAGAGAAGGGGGAGGAGCAAAAAGCATCAATTCCCATACGTGCCTTGACCAGGCAAGCCCAGGGTTTTGAACCAGCAACCTCAGTGTTTCCAGATTGACGCTTTATCCACTGCGCCACCACAGGTCAGGCTACCAGTCTTACTTTTAAAGTGCAGTTCCAGCTCTTGGTTTCATTGAAGATATGCTCCCCCATGTTTATTGCAGCATTATTTACAATAGCCAAGATCTGGAAATAGCTCAAGTGTCTCTCAGTGGAAAAGTGGATTAAAAAGCTGTGGTTCATATACACCATGGAACATTACATGGCCATGAAAAATAAGGAAATCTTACCTTTTGTGATGGCATGGATGGACTTGAAGATTATTATGCTAAGTGAAATAAGCCAAGCAAAGACAAATATCATATTACCTCACTTATATGTGGAATCTAATGAACAAGGTGAATTGAAGAATGAAATAGAGGCAGAGGTGGGGTCACAGGGAGCAGAGGGAGAGCTGTCAGAGGGAAGGGGGAGGAGGGGATGGAATCAGAGAATGTAAAGGGATTAGTAAAATTGTATATACATAAATATACATAACAGATATATATAGATAACAGGAAAGCAAATCCCAGAGGGAAGAGGGAGGGAGTTAGGGGGAAGGGGACAATGGGGGTGTCATGGGGCACATGAGGGTGGGGGTGAGGGATTTCTATTGAGTCAGACACTTGAATTCATGTTAACACAATAAATTTAAATTAATAAATTTTTTTTAAAATGCAGTTCCAATTCCAGGTTTAAGGTGCTGCTCTCTAGCATGGATTTCAAGATCATTCATGAGTTGACCATACTTAAGAAGCTTGCACTCAAGATTTTACTTCCTGTTTTTTTCTCACCTTGTGCCTGCTGCTTTTATCACATTAATACACTCACTCTTCATTAGCTTTCTCTGTATCCTGTCTTGTGGTATCTACCTGCTTTCTCTATCATCTTGGTTAACTCCTATTCCATCTTCAAAATCCAGTGGTATTACTACTTCCTGTGAGATGCCTGTCTTAAGCATCCTTCCTTTGAGCACTTGTTTCTTAGATACTTTACTATTAAAACATAGTTGCATATTGATATATTCACTTTGACTTTCGGTATTTTAGGAATTCATTTTATTTATCTTTGTATCACCAGTACCTAAATTAATACCTTAATAAGAGTAAGTTGACTAAAATATTTCCTTCTTCTCTTCTAGCAAAGGAGTAAAAGCACGGTTTGTTGTGACTGATGGTGGGATTACCAGAGTTTATCCCAAAGAGTAAGTTCAAACAGCATCTGTAAAAATAAGTACACTACAATAGTCTACTGTAAGAAACTGTACATTACTGTATAAGGATGAGGTTTCAGAGAAACAGGTCATTATTCATAAATTAAATTGGAGTCATTGTTTAAAGTACTTATATTATTAAAATATTTCATTTTTTAGAAAGCTATTATGTGATTACCCAGTGATGTATTTGCTTATCAAATATATTACATAGTTTAAGAGATGTCAAAAGAAATTTTTCTTTTTGTAGCCAAAAACTAACCTAGTGAAATGAACATAAGGGTTATAAGCTACAGCAGTGGTAATCAACCTGTTCCCTACCACCCACTAGTGAGCGTTCCAGCTTTCACAGTGGGCGGTAGCAGAGCAACCAAACAGCACCACGATTACATACTAATCGACTAACTGTTGACCAGTGAAGATCAGGACAGCGGTCAGACTCTGTTACAGGGCATCTGTATTGGGACCGCAGCCGACTTCTTTCGCGACCACCTGGCCCGCATTTGCGAGCGGCCAGGTAATTGACCCACAGTCCACACCTGCTGCCCAATCCAGCAGGCAGTTTATGACCGATACTGTCACCCAAAAACTAGCAGTTCGTCATTTTATTACCCCCGTAGACAAAGAACTCCATGGTTCGATGCTTCTTTCTATGACAGAAATTGCCGGACAATGGAGACACCAATTAACATATTTTCATCTCAATTCCCGGATTTTAGGGTCTATAATAGGGTGACATTCTAGGAACACCCCCCTTGGACTGCCAAAACTAGCCGATGTCTCGCTACTTCACCTCAATCGCAAAGAAGTGATGCCATTGACCAACACCTGCTACATAAAATTTTATAAAACGCACAACCAGGAATACTCACTAACTTAGTCTTGTCTCGAAAAACTCTCGCTCAACCACGATACTTATAACGTCGCGACCACACAACAGACTTCAAGCGCATAAGTTTTGTTCACATTACGTAAGTGAAGCTAAACTGTTACATAATCGAAACTAAAGTCAGTATGGAGTTAGATTTCTGAGAGCAAGCACATGCTTACAAGCTTTAAACAAAATATTGTGAAATATCATGAGCCCATGTCTCAAAATATATATATATGCACGCGGCTATTCACCAGTTTCTGAAGATGGGTTTCATAGAATCTGTTGCAAATAAACAACATCCAGTGTGTTTATTGTGCCATAAAACATTATCCAATGAGGCAGTGAAGCCAACCCAGTTGCGAGAACATCTTTCTACAAAGCATCCAAAAGACAAGGACAAGCCCATTGAATATTTTCAGGAAATATATAAAAAAGTTCAAAATCATTCAACTATTGTTGCGTCATTTAAGAAACAACATACAACGAATAAAGATGGATTAATTGCCACTTATTGCATTTCACAAATAATTGCAAAAAGTGGTAAAAGCTATAATATTGGAGAAACTGTAATAATACCCTCTATAAAAGAATTTATCTCAACAGTAATGCATTAGGATATACCTCAAATTTTAAAAATGTTGCCCCTAAGCGATAGCACAGTAAAGTGACAAATTGATGAAATGGCAGTTAATGTTGAAAACAAACTTATAAGTATTCTCCAGAACTCTTCATTTTCCATGCAATTGGACGAATCTACCATTGCAGACAATGGTGCTTTATTGATGGCATATGTACGCTATTTTGATGAAAACAATATATTACGAGAAGAAATGCTATTCGCAATAAATCTCATCACAGATACAAAAAGAATCATCTATATTTAATACTGTGAGAACATACTTTACAAAAAATAATATTCCTTTGAATAATACTGTTGCATGCACTACTGATGGAGCACCATCAATGGTAGGTCGCTATCATGGATTTGTTGCTTATTTGAAGCAAGAAGTGCCAAATATTTTATGTATTCATTGTGTGGTGCACAGACAACGTCTTGTAGGAAAACATCTAAGTACAAGTCTCCATTCATCATTAACTATAATAATTCGAGCCATAAACAAGATCAAATCCAATGCAAAGAATGATAGAATGTTTCGACAGCTTTGCCAGGCCAATAATGAAGATTTTATTAAGTTGCTTTTGCACACAGAAGTTCAGTGGCTGTCAAAGGGTACATCTTTGGCTAGATTTGTAGTATTATATGATAGTGTCATATAACTTTTTGAAAGTAATAAGGAGACCAATCTGTGTCAACAGTTAAAAACAGTAAAGAATGATGCCTTTTACTTGGCAGATATTTTGAAGAGGTTTAACGATGTCAATTTGCAGCTTCAAGGAGCTAATAAAACTCTTATAGGTTGCCAAAGTATTGTGCTATTATTTACTGACAAACTTGAACTACTTTGTCATAACCTATTGAAGAGAGAATTTTGTCAGTTTCCTCAATTATCATCTATAAAAGATGATGTAACTCCAGAGGATATTGACAGATTCAGTGGCCACTTCAACTAACTTAAATTGGACATGGAAAAACAATTTGAAAATATTTTGAAATTGAAGGTGTATGACTGGATGAAAAATCCTTTTACTGCAAATATTGAAGAGGCTGATACAACTTGCCAAGAAGAACTGTTAGAAATTAGATATGATGAAGAAAGTAAACATAAATTCGACAGTGGTGGATATGAAAACCTATGGCAAAACAAAAAAATACCGGTCTTATATCCAAATATGTAGAAAATGGTATTCAGTTTATTGATACCTTTTCCTACTTCATATCTTGTGGAATCAGGATTTAGTGCTATTAATCATATTATGACAAAAGAAAGAAACTGCCTGAATATTTCCGAAAGGGGAGACTTCGTTTGTTCCTCACAAAAATTGAACAGGATGTTCAATATTTAGTTTCCCAGCATCAGCCTCAAGCATCCCACTAATAATTCAATGAAGTAATGTAATTTCTATGTATGCAAAGTATAACTAAAAAGATAGATTTAACTATATAAGTTGTTTTTTATAAAGATTTATTCTGCCAAACTTAGCAAAAATCCAACATAAACTACTTGGTAAGTAATTATTATTATATGCTTTAACTTGCTGTAACTCTGCTTTATAAAGTTTATAAAGTAAAGTTACTTCCCTACTTTATAAATCACCATTACTGTGGAACCGGTGGGCGGTTAGAAAACGTTACTACTAACAGAGATACAAAAGTGGGCAGTAGGTTTAAAAGATTGACTGCCCCTGAGTTACAGGATATATTTGTATAGCTCTTCATTTTTTTTACTCTTCTTCAATAAATCTTACCTCTGTTTATCTTCAGAACAGACTGTAAAGTAGGCTGGGAAGACTTATTAATATTTAATTATCCTATTTACTGACTTGTCCAGAATTACCTAGTTAGTAAATGACAGAGTATAACTAGAAGTCAGCTTTTCCTGACCCTTTATATAATTCTGTGTATTTCTATCTATTGCTTAGTCGTAGTGTCATTTACTCTATCAAAGACTTCTAACTTCCTTAGACATAACTGATGTAGAAATATCTGTAAATTTCAGTTTTGTTCACCCAGAGAAAAGTAGATTATTAGGTAGATTAAAGAATAAAAATGATGAGCCATTTCCTCTTTAGGGCTGGAGAAAATTGGCAAGAAAACCCAGAAACATATGAGGACAGCTTCTATAAAAGGAGTTTGGATAATGATAACTATGTTTTCACTGCACCATTCTTTAACAGTAAGTGTTACTTTGGAATTTAGTTTTTCAATTAAAAAAATTAAATATTGCTACTACCTGCATTTACCCAAACAATATAAGATAATTGATCAGGTAGTCATTATTAGGTATACACTTTATGCTGACTTAGAAAAGACAGAAGCATCTATTTCATTGAGAGGGTAAAAAGCACCTACAGGAAACAGTCATCCAATAATGTAGAGACAGCTGATCTACAGGTATGCATAATACAGAGAAACACATATAGATAATTCCACATTTAACAAACTGAAAATATATTGAAAATGTTTAATGAATTTTGAAAAATATATTTACTTCATTTTAATCAATTTAAGTATATTATTTATAAAAATTAATAATAGCCATATTTTAAATTATTTTATTATCTAATTTTCTCCACATTTTCTCATTTAATTACTCAACCTTTCTGGGGGTAGGTAATATTTATCCTCATTTTCACAGGTGGGAAAACTGAAGTTCAGAAAATTTCAGAGCTTTGGCCAGGGACATATATCTTTCAAAATGCAAAGGTGGTTTGGGGAAGCTAAGATCAATCCCTCCACTTCAGTTGCCTTCACAATGTTTTAGCAAATGTTGTGAACCCGAGAGCTGGCTTGTATCCATTAGATTGTGGAGTAGAAGTGGCCAAGCTGAGTAATTCACATCCCAAAGTCAATTTTTTTCTAACCAATTTATGGACACTCACTCCAGTTACCCTGGTATATATTATATATCTATGCTAGAATAGTTACCTATTGAAAAGAATTCAATATTATTTGATGTATCTAGATAAGTTTCTTTTTCATTTCTTTTAGAAAGTGGACCTGGTGCTTACGAATCCGGCATTATGGTAAGCAAAGCTGTGGAAATATACATCCAAGGAAAACAACTTAAACCTGCAGGTATGCATACAGATTGTATAAATACACAGAAACCAAATTAAATGTGACCTAAAATTTATATTAAAAATGGGCAATGCTCATCAGGAAGGCTATCAGAAAGCTTTACCCAAAACAAAGTAAAAAACAGGCAAATTTTAAAAAACAATAAAATTTATAGTGTAAAAAGTTTGAGGAATTTTCAATGAAGTATGTGTACTTGTACACTTTTGAAATATATTTATGGAGTCAATTTAGTGTCATATATCAAAATTCAAAATGCTGGATCAGTCTAGCAATGCTACTCTAGAAGTCCATCCTAAAAGACACTTTCAAATACACAGAAGGGTACATGGACAAGGCTGTGAATGTCTGTAATGATGTAAACATGGAAAGTTTAGTTTCCATCATCGGAGAATAAATTATATACATCTAGACTGTGTGTCTATTAAAAAATATTATGTAGAGATCTTCTCTTTAAAAAACTTCCTATAAAATAGATAGAAAAATGAATTATTGTTAAAACAAATCAAACAAGAAAACACAATTTTAGAACAGCATCAGTGGGAATTGGAACTAGGGTTAAATGAATAGATACAATACACAGGGACAGTCTCAGCATACTGTTTCAAGTTTATGATGCTCACTCCCAGAAAATCTGTAAAAATTTGAGACTTGGGTATTTCAGCTTATGTCATTAGCGTTGTACTTACAGACTATGTGGGCGAACTACAGTGTGTCCGTAAAGTCATGGTTCACTTTTGACTGGTCACAGGAAAGCAACAAAAGACTATAGAAATGTGAAATCTGCACCAAATAAAAGGAAAACTCTCCCAGTTTCATACCTCTTCAGTGCAGTTCGATGTGGACTCACGCACAGATTTTTTAGGGCTCCTTAGGTAGCTATCCCGTATAGCCTCTACAGACTCGTCACTGACTGATGGCCTACCAGAACGGAGTTTCTCCACCAAACTGCCGGTTTCCTTCAACTACTTATCCCACCGAGTAATGTTATTCCTATGTGGTGGCACTTTGCTATAAATGCACCGATATTCATGTTGCACTTTGCTTACGGATTCGAATTTTGCGAGCCACAGAACACACTGAACTTTCCTCTGTACCGTCCACATCTCGAATGGCATGGCCGTGGGCTGCTCCGCTGTATACACGGTGTTATGTCATCATCTGCACATGCGCACATGCTGCCATATCTTCCTACAGAAACTGGGAGAGTTTTCCTTTTATTTGGTGCAGATTTCACATTTCTATCATCTTTTGTTGCTTTCCTGTGACCGGTCAAAAGTGCACTATGACTTTACGGACACACTGTAGTTTGGTTGCACGCAATGGAAGAATATGCAGTACAGTATACATCATAGTATATTTATGTCCATTTACTTTTCTATGGCTTAGTTGTGTTTTTATGTTCTAGATTATGATTTTACAACTATGTTAGGACAGGTAAGTGACTTAGGTTAAGGTGTGCTTTGATATACACCAAAATTTGGGTTATGTCATTGTAGGAATGGAACTGTGTAGTACCCCAAGGACCCTTGTAGTAACAGTTATTATTTTTTTTCATTGTATGATTCAATACTGACTTTTTGAAAGGGCAGGTATTAGAGCACCTGGAGAAGGAAGATAAATTGCCTTCCTGCTCTTGAGGGCAGTCTTATCTCTCAGTGTTTCAACTACATAGGTGGATTCACCCCTTCTCTCCTTCCCTCAACTCCTTTGACTTACTTATTCTCTCAGACATTCCTTCATTCTTCTACTCTCCCACCCATGCATCCTCTCATCTTGTCATCTGTCCACTCCTTAATAAACATTACTTAAGCATCTATTGCATATGTTGGCAAAGTTAAGGAATTCTTGTAAGACAATCTACTTGAATAACCTTCTATTAGTAAGGCTGCTCCTAACATTATCACTTACTTTTTTTTTTAGCTAATCATCTATATTAGTTCATTGGTCAGGTTGTGGCAAATGAATAAACTGTGTTATGAATATAAAGGAAATTTACATTATAGTTGAAGAGCTGTCCGCATTACTTCTTAATGAAAACCCCAAGGAATAACTCTGTAATAAACATTGCATTCAACCCAAATTTAATGCTATTGCATAAAATACCTATTTATTGCAGCTAAGTAAAGTTGAAATCAAATAAAATTTTCAATATGCAGCTGAAATTAATTATTTTTTTTAATCTCAAGAAACTTACATTTGCCTGCCCAGGAATTTTCAAATATGAAAGGAAAAATAGATATGTGAGAATCATAGCTACACTTTTTAAAGGTATATGTCCATTTTTCTTTTACATTTTTTTTCAGTTGTTGGAATTAAAATTGATGTATATTCCTGGATAGAGAATTTCACCAAAACATCAATCAGGGATCCGGTAAGATTATTTTTTAACATTACTTTGCTATATATAAGGTCTACCGGAAAGTTCTGTTCGTTTCTATCACAAGTTTCGACACGTAAACACGTTTATTTGGCGCATGTGTGCCTCTTTATTTTTATCACTTAATGTATACATACTGATGTAGCAAATTAACTAAAACAAAGTTGATTCACATTAGTCTTATGTGTGAAGCCATAGTGTACCCATGGCTACTGATAAAGTTCATTTACGCCACTGTAATTTTTACAAATTTCAACAAGGAAGAAATGCTACAGAAGCATGTCTGTCGCATCCACCATATTCCCCGGACTTAGCACCCTCCGACTATCACTTGTTTTTGTCCTTACAAAATTTTTTGAAGGGCAAAAACTTCAAAAATGAAGAAGATATCAAAGAAGCACTGGTTCAATTTTTCACATCAAAAGATAAAACATTTTTCAAAAATGGAATATACAAATCGCCCTCATGCTGGCAAGAAATCATTAATAATAATGGCAATAATATTATTTAATAAAGTTTGTTGACGGTAAGAAAAATTTGTATCTTGTTTTATTCCAAAAACGGGCAGAACTTTCCGGTAGACCTTAATAATCTCAAATGTAAATAAGTGCACAAAATCTCATACAGAGGCAAAAGAAATTTTCTTTTTTTTTGTAACAGAGACAGGGAGAGACAGAGAGAGGGACAGACAGACAGGAATGGAGAGAGATGAGAAGAATCAATTCTTCATTGCAGCTTCTTAGTTGTTCATTGATTGCTTTCCCATGTGTGCCTTGACCAGGTGACTACAGCAGACTGAGTGACCCTTTGCTCAAGGGTCACTACAGCCAAGCCAGCGACCTTGGGCTCAAGCTGGTGAGCCTTGCTCAAATGAGATGAGCCCGCGCTCAAGCTGGTGACCTCGGGGTTTTGAACCTGGGTCCTCCACATCCCAGTCCAACGCTCTATTCACTGTTCCACTGCCTGGCTAGGCAAGGCAAAAGAAAATTTCAGTTTCCCATTTTTTAAAGATTTTTTGTTTAATCATTTAATAAATATAAAAATATTTCTGTTATAATTTGAAATTCTAGTGTAGATATGTAGTAGTGGTTATTTTCTATTTTTTTTTTTATTAAGTGAGAGGCAGGGAGACAGACAGACTCCCGCATGCACCCCAACAGGGATCCACTGGCAGACCCTCTGGTGTGATGCTCTGCCCATCTGAGGCCACTGCTGCATCGCTTGTGCAACTGAGCTCTGTTAGCTCCTGAGGCTGAGGCCATGGAGCCATACTCAGTGCCTAGGGCCAACTTGCTTGAACCATTTGAACAATGGCTGTGGGAGGGGAAGAGAGAGAGATAGAGGAGGAAGAGAAGGGGGAGGAGTGGAGAAGCAGATGGTTGCTTCTCCTGTGTGCCCTGACTGTGAATCGAACCTAAGACTTCAACACGCCGGACTGATGCTCTACCACTGAGCCAACCAGCTGGAGCCTATTTTCTAATTTTGAAGATGAAGTCATTATTTTTTTTATTATAGAATAGAATGATCTTACATTCTGATTTATATTTGTAACATAGTAATAAAATGATATATTTAAAATTGAATTTTAAAAATGTGGTGATGATTGTATTTTGTCTTCCAGTGTGCTGGTCCAGTTTGTGACTGCAAAAGAAACAGTGATGTAAGAAAACTTTAAAAATTTTAACTATAATTTTTCTTGTTACTCTTGCTAAGATTTTATGATTTAAAAAAAGATGCAGGAAATATTAATCAAATGCTAAGAAAATTACTCCATAGAGTTGTGAGCTAGTTCATAGGTAAGAATTTGAATTATATGCTTTTAATTCCTAACTTTAAATGCTTCTAATTTTAAAAAGATTAATGTATTATGGAGAATTATAATAAGCCATATCAATATGAACTATATTTTCTTCTGTCTTAAATGTGTTAGGTTATTTTAAAGAGATTTATATTTGCCTCTGTTTCTGGGTGGAAAGTTTCTAACCAAAGTGTACTTCTCAGTTATCACTGCAGTCTCCTCTCCTCTGTCCACCAGCCTGGACTGCTCCCTCCACAGATAGCTCGCCTCCTGCAGTGGGAGCCGGCCCTGGTGTGGCCGAAGGGAGCCCTGAGTTGCTGCCGTCCTGTCTCACACTGTGTTTACAGTTATGCGGAGTGGTTTTAACTAACCTAGGAATTATAGAATTGATTATAAAGTTCTGCTATCTTGAACTGGATTTTACATTGCCATCCATTTTATTTCTGTTTGAGAGATTGAAAAAGCAAACGTGGACTTTCTTTGTTCAAAAGCTAAGGATACTCTAAGAATAATTCTAGATAAATTATTTAAAAAGTGAATAAAGAATGAATACCACTCTTCTGTTCACCTTATCTACATGAATATTTCCAAGGGAAACAATGGGTTTATATTTCCTTATCACTTCTAGACATCAAAATTATAAGCCAATAATTTAATTATTTTTGTAGTTTGTCCATTTTACAGAGACTTTGTAAACATAGATTATGAAAATTATGTTTTTAGAGCAAAGGTTTTAACAAGCTGCTTCCACAGTGGAAAATGGAATATACAGCCCCAGTTCTAAAAACAATGTTTTAGATTGTGATAATTGTGACTTTTATACAATAAAAATTATTAAATTGATTTATGCATCTAGACATGATTTAAACTGGGTGGGAATTTATTCTATATTTCAGGATTAATGAATTTTTTTAGTCACTAGCATTTACTGTTTTGCTTTTTAATTATTTTTTGATCGAGCATTTTAAGGAGACAGAGGGAGGGCAGAAAGAACTCATTTGTTATTGAACTCAGCTGTGCATCCGCTGACCGCTTCCCACCTATGCCCCGACCAGATGGCAAATCTGCAACCTTGGGGTTTCGGAGGGCGTGCTCACCGGCTGAGCTTGCTGGCCAGCGCTGCTTCCTTTAAATCTCAATTTATCCAACCAAATATTTTTAATATAAAATAGTTATAAATATTCTCAGGCTGCTATTTTTTTTTGAGTCTGTGAAACATGGTGTCTAAAATTTATTTTAAAATATTTTTAATCAAATCTTAAAATGTACTTAAAATAATTATACATTATAAAACATTTTGGTCTTATTTACTGAATCATTCAGATGACTTTGGAGTGGCAAATGGATTATTTCTAATTTGTTCTTAAGAGTCAAGACTGAGTAGTCAGTTTTATCTGGTTGGATAGTTGTGGAGTAGCAAGGCCTGAGGGTTTGATAGGAATCTATGCATGCTCTTAATTTATTATCTTAGATCTCTTGAGCATACATGTTCAAGAGAAGACATAGTGATTTGAATTTTTCTCCTATTGTTGATATAATCATCTACATATTATCGACTAATGAAAATGCAACCTTCCAACTTTCCTAAAAATGTGTTAACTGCTATTTTTATTTTAATAGGTAATGGATTGTGTGATTCTAGATGATGGTGGCTTTCTTTTAATGGCAAATCATGATGATTATACTAACCAGGTATGAACCTAATGTGAAAAGAACTAAAGTTTCCTAAATATATTTTCAAGATCAATATTACAATAGTCCTTCATACCATAATAGAAATTGATGAGTTATTATTATTTTTTTTGTATTTTTCTGAAGTTGGAAACGGGGAGGCAGTCAGACAGACTCCCACATGTGCAGGACCGGGATCCACCCAGCATGCCCACCAGGGGGCGATGCTCTGCCCATCTGGACATTGCTCTGTTGCATCCAGAGTCATTCTAGCATCTGAGGCAGAGGCCACAGAGCCATCCTCAGCGCCCGGGCCAACTTTGCTCCAGTGGAGCCTCGGCTGTGGGAGGGGAAGAGAGAGACAGAGAGGAAGGAGAGGGGGAGGGGTGGAGAAGCAGATGGGTGCTTCTCCTGTGTGCCCTGGCTGGGAATCGAACCCAGGACTCCTGCACGCCAGGCCGACGCTCTACCACTGAGCCAACCAGCCAGGGCGATGAGTTATTTTTATTACAAATTTTCAAGTGCTTAATATTATATGGTATTAAGAAATGCATCTTAAATCTAAGTTTTTACTTATATATGTTAGTTGAGTTTACTTTCCTAGTACTCACAGTAATTAAACCATATAGCTAAAGATCTGAATATGACATGAACTTTTTATTTTTGCTCTCAGAAATTTAGAATATTTTCATATACTAATTATCAGTTGATAATGTCTAGCTTAATACATGGCTGGGTTGAAACAGGTGAAGTTTCTACTCCCAAATTTGCAAAATAGCAGCACATAGTCTGTTTGGTTCACACAGAATTTTGAACAAATTAGAATTTGTTGCTAACCTATTTTGTTACTGAATCTACGTTTCTGGCTTCTCAAAAAAAATAAAAGATCTCTCAATGACCTTTTTCTACCTAAAAATGTTGATGGACTGGAGTTTAGTATTAAACTGTAGGTTAATCTTCTGATAACACTAGAAGTTGCCCCTGTAGATGACTCGCTAAAGTTCATCACAGTCCCTAGAAATTTCTTTCTTTCTTACGTACCCATCCATTTTTCTTATTTATGCTACTTTTCTCAACCCCTGAAGGCATTTAATTGTATCCCTAATTCTGAGTAGATTGTGTCCATTCCTTCCACAAATATCACACAGAGCCATTGAGTAATTAGAACATCTAATCTCATTTGCATTCTTTCGGAGTGTCATATCCTGGTTTATTATTTGCTTTTGTTTTAAAGCTCTCAACTATATAGTTTTAGTACACAGTTCTTTGTATTATTTCTTTTCATTCTATTGGTTCAGGTGTTAACATTTGACTTTAATTTGAAATCGTTTTCTTTTCTGTGCCAGATTGGAAGATTTTTTGGAGAAATTGATCCAAGTTTGATGAGACACCTGGTTAATATATCAGTCTATGCTTTTAACAAATCTTATGATTATCAGTCGGTGTGTGAGCCTGGTGCTGCACCAAAACAAGGAGCAGGACATCGCTCGGCATACGTGGTCAGTAATGTCCATGTCGCCCCTTCCTATCCAAGGAACATTCAGTGTAGATTAATGCAGTGACTTTTCCATTATATTTTCCTAGCCATCAATAGCGGACATATTACACATTGGCTGGTGGGCTACTGCTGCAGCCTGGTAAGTCAACATTGTATTTTTATCAATAATAAGAGAAAGATGTCAAATAGTAAGGAACTTGATGAAAATATGAATTTTGTGACATGTAAATAATTATTATGGGAGTTACTGTTTTTGTTGTTTTTGGCAGCACATATCGGTGATACTTATAAATAGTTCCTCCTATGTGATCAGTGTACAGCTGGTACAATTTTTTTTTTTAATATGAAAACAATGTTATGCTCATGCAAACTTCAGCCTCTTTAAGAGACTTCTTTTTTCTATAGGTCCTTTTCATTTGTCTCTCTTCTTTATACTCTACTCAATTTCTTAAATTTTAGGTGTTTATATCTCTACTATATATTTATTGCCTTCAATATCCAAATTAGATTTCTTCATCAATCCAATTCACTCCATGATGACTTATCTTTCTACTTCTTTACTGTTCATATAAAGGCTGGCATAGTTTAAGAGGCATCATCTTGCTGAAATGGATCTAATTCTTTTTTTTTTCATTGACTCCATCCTTCTACATCCTTTAACCCTCACCTATAACCTGCCACCTATGAAAATGAGACATTTAAACTGCTTAGTGAAGCACTATGGGAAGTCTGGAAGATCAAGTTTGTCATTGTTTGGTTCTGGTTAGTCAAGTAACTAAACCTCCTATTGTGTCTGGGATCCATTCCCTCCTTCCTTCCCTCCTGCCTCTTTCTTCAGTGTCAGTTCTCTACTGTACTATCCCAGCCTTAGCCCATGGAGGGTAACCTCTAATATTCATTTGATATTGAGGCTTTCCCAACTAAAATTAAATGATTATAAAGTTGCAAAGATGGTAACATTTAAAAACTTACTATTCTGGAAAAAATTGTGAAAAATGATGCTTTCTGTTGTGAAAATTAGATGTATGTATTAATTTGCATAGGCTTTCTAAATCTTAAATTGATTCTAAAATACTTAATTGCCTCTCTGTTTTTGTCTGGCTAGAATATCTCCCCTTTCACCAACTGCCATTCTTTCTAAACGAAACTCAGTTCCAGATGACTATACTAATATTAGGCGCAATCGTCCTTTCATTTCAAACTGAAATGTGCCATATGCCATGTAGAACAGTGGTTCCCAATTTTGGGGGGGGCATGGACCAGTTTAATGTCAGAATATATTTTCACGGACCAGCCTTTAAGGTGGGATGGATAAATGTATCTCGTGACCGAGACAAGCATCAAGAGTGAGTCTTAGACAGATGTAACAGAGGGAATCTGGTCATTTTTTAAAAATAAAACATCATTCAGACTTAAATATAAATAAAACAAAAATAACGTAAGTTATTTATTCTTTCTCATCAGACCAGTACCAAATGGCTCACGGACCGGTATCGGTCCGTGGCCTGGGGGTTGGGGACCACTGATGTAGATGATATGTATATTTTATTTCACAAATGGCACATTATGTATTTGCAAATATATTCTATATCATAAAGTAAATAGTTTATAACCCCACAGCACAAAGTTCTTTTTATTTTATTTTTTTAGGGTTTTTCCTCCACCTGAATTTTAAAACTAAAGGGAGAAATCCTGACTGTAAAACCTATGAACTGAAATATTGATATTCTACCTCAGAGTTACCACTTCCCTACACCCTCATTCCACGTTATACCTCCTCACACATGTGTCTTCATTTGGTCCTAAACACATCTGACTTCATGGCTTCTTCAACAGAAAATACTTTGCAATGTTTTCTATAATTTAAGAAATATATCAAATGCTTCTAAACATTTTATTAGCAAATTCAAATTTTTCCCCAGAAAGATGAAAAAGTAAATGTGTTTATGTGTATATGAAAATTTCCTTGGGTTTTTAGTATATAATTTATAAAAATAAAAACCTGTCCATTCTTATCAATAATTATTCATATTTAAAATTCAGGTCTATTCTACAGCAGTTTATTTTGAGTTTGACCTTTCCACGACTTCTTGAGGCAGGTATGTAAATGCTCAGATATTGTCAAGATAATTAAAATTTTCTTTTTAGATGTGCTGACTTTAACAATCTCAGTGAGAAAGAGTGCATTTGTGTGTGTGTATGTGTGTGTGTATGAGAGAGAGATTATCCATTTGACACTTGTAGGTTGAAATCTTTTTGTAAAAACTTCCCTATGTCACATTGGCCACTGTTATGTAGGTGTGATATATTTGAATAGACTTATTCTACTGAAATTTATTGGGCACATTACACAGCAGTAAACAAGCCGATCAAGGTGCCTGCCCTTTTACAGTTGTTTCCCTCCATGATAAATGAAGGGAACTGCCTACAATGTCCTCTCTTGATGGCGGTCTTTGTTTCTCCACAGTTGAGATGGAAGATGATGACTTTACAGCCTCTCTGTCAAAGCAGAGTTGCATTACCGAACAAACACAGTATTTCTTTGATAATGACAGCAAATCATTCAGTGGTGTATTAGACTGTGGAAACTGTTCCAGGTAATTTTTGTCTTCATTTTTAGACCAATTTCTACTTCACTAAGAAATAGCATTCACTGTATGTAATCGTTATGGAAAGTAATGGAGATTTTGTTGTTTGAGTCTGAGAGATTTGAGTAATGTTTTAAGATGAAAACATCACAAATCTTCACTTTAAAATTTTTAAAATTCTAACTTTGTAAGTTATAATTCCTCATATTGTCAAGAAATCAGTACCCACTTATAGGCAGAACATAGTAAAATTCTATTATATTTAAATGTATTTTTTTTGTCTAATAGAACCCATATTAAAATTTTTCTAAAATAAAGAAAATTACTTATATATATAGCTACTAAACAGGTTTACAAAAAGATATTCAGGGGTGTTTGTTCTAATTCCAATCTTCACTAATGTTTAGAATTGAAGCTATGTTTGATTTGAAACTGGAAGAACTGGAAGAAAATATTTCCTAAGGTCAAGGTTAATGTTAATCACTAGTATTGATAAAACATTTTGGAAATGATGGAGAATTTAATTTTGTTGTAATGGGATAGAGGAGAAAGCCTGGTAGGAATTTTTGAAGTTTTGAAAGAAGAGTGAAAATCCATGTCATAGGATCCCTGAGAAAGGAGTGAAAGGCAGAAGTGTTGGGATACTTTGTTTTTAGTGGCTGCAGGCTGGTTATTCTAGAAGAAATATTAACATAGAGAAAAAGAAATGTGAGGAGGTGCAGTAACCTGAGCACGCAGAAGCACTGGAATTGTTAGTTGCTAGGGATTCAGAAAAGAAGTTTATAACAGTTAAAAAATATTTTCAGGAATGTGTTACCTGAAACTAGCATGAATTTTTAATAGACATGGTCAGTATGATTTCATGACTTAACTTTAGCTAACCTTTATGTCTTAAGAGGAGGTAGAGGGCATAAAAAGGAGGAGAAAGGGGAGGACGGTCGGGCATGAACTCGGAAGAAAGCAGACTGTTTTGTGTAAAGATTAGTATTTGGCCTATCAACTTCAGGAAAACACATTGTAGTGTGTTTTATGGGTACAACAGAATGAGTTTCAGAGTCCTTTGGTCTTTCATTAATTGATGTTCAGTAATAGCAATGTGTTCTTAAAAGTTGGCTAAATTAAATTGCAAAGATCATTATAATCAAAATATTAGGTTGACTCATTTTTTTATTCATTTTATTCTTGTGTCCTAAGTTCAATGGGGAAAAAAGCAAGACAATCCTACTTCTTTGAAAATATATAATCATAAAGAAATTACTCTAAAGGTAGATTTATTTTTATCATGCTTGCTACAGAAGGCAGAAACAACTTAAGATGTGGATAAAACACTTAATGGAATTTAAAGCTCTTGACTTTGTCTATATCTGTGTTGTCCAGTTCAGCAGTTACCAGCCACAGATGCCTATTTCAATTGTCAGTTACAATTTATATTAAAATTTTGTGCCTCAGTCGCACTAGTCACATTTCAGGTGCTCAGTTAGCCTTATTTTCTATTTTATTGGATAAGAAGAAAATGTTTTTTTCCATTGTCACAGAAAGTTTGCTGAACAACATTGATCTAAGAAAATGTTTTTTTCCATTGTCACAGAAAGTTTGCTGAACAACATTGATCTAGTCTCTACTTGGCCATTAGTTTGGGCAAGATCCTTAGCTGTATTTGTACTCCTGGTTTCCTTATCTTAAAATAAGGCAACTTTGGCATATTTCCAGTGATAAATAGCACTAATTCCTAAACATGTAAAATAAACATTTCTCTATGAGTTCCCACAACTAAATAGTGCTAATTTTGCATTGAGGACTATCATTTTTTAAAAACACATTTAAAACATCTAATGTACTTTTCTGGTATTAATTTTAGAGAGGGAATGTATGCATACTAATAAATTAAACAGCAATCTATCTTCTAGAATCATTCTCATTCTATTGGTGTTGGTGATTCTTTGTGTTTCAAGATGTGATATTTTGTCTTTTGTTTTAATATGTTAAGAATCTTTGAAAGATTTTCTTTCCAAGAAGATAATGTTCTCTTATTTTTTTAACATTTATTTTGCAGAATCTTCCATGTAGAAAAACTTATGAATACCAACTTAGCATTCATAATGGTTGAGAGCAAAGGGACTTGTCCCTGTGACACACGATTGCTCATACAAGCAGAGCAGAATTGTATCCTTTCACATTGGAGATGTTTGGAATGGAAAGCCTTCCTAAACTAATGCATTTATAACCTCGTCATGTTGTTTATGCTCAAAAAAGATACAGTGTGTCCGTAAAGTCATGGTGCACATTTGACCAGTCACAGGAAAGCAACAAAAGATGATAGAAATGTGAAATCTGCACCAAATAAAAGGAAAACTCTCCCAGTTTCTGTAGGATGATGTGGCAGCATGTGCAGATGATGACATAACACCGTCTATACAGAGGAGCAGCCCACAGCCATGCCAGTGGAGATGTGAATGGTACAGAGGAAAGTTCAGTGTGTTCTGTGGCTCGCAAAATTCGAATCCATGACCAAAGTGCAATGTGAATATCGGCGCATTTATAATGAAGCGCCACCACATAGGAATAACATTACTCGGTGGAATAAGCAGTTGAAGAAAACCGGCAGTTTGGTGGAGAAACCCCGTTCTGGTAGGCCATCAGTCAGTGACGAGTCTGTAGAGGCTATACGGGATAGCTACCTAAGGAGCTCTAAAAAATCTGTGCGTGAGCCCACATCAAACTGCACTGAACAGGTATGAAACTGGGAGAGTTTTCCTTTTATTTGGTGCAGATTTCACATTTCTACCGTCTTTTGTTGCTTTCCTGTTACCAGTCAAAAGTGCACCATGACTTTACGGACACACTGTATTATAATCACCTTACAAAGGCAGACTGGACCCCTCATGCAAAATTTGGTTTGGATGGCAAGATGGATGATGCTACATATGTACCAAAGAATGTGAAAGGTTTCTTACTCGTGTAACCAGATTTGGTGGAGAGAGCAGTGCAGGCCCCCCAGGCGATCTTACAATGGCTTGAGAGAACAGGGAGGAGCAGCTGGCTTGGGATATTATGGTGCTGGGTTCTTGCCTGTGCTGGATGAGGCTAGTGTGGTTCAGACTTCCCAGAGTGCCAAGCGAGGGAGTGCTCAGGCTTCCCTATCAGCTTGCCCAGCTGCAGGACACAGGAAAAGGGGAGCATTGTGTTTCAAAGCTGTCAATAGCCAGTCATCCAAAATAGTCAGATATGGTATATACCAGGGGTAGTCAACCTTTTTATACCTACCGCCCACTGTTGTATCTCTGTTAGTAGTAACATTTTCTAACCGCCCACCGGTTCCACAGTAATGGTGATTTATAAAGTATGGAAGTAACTTTGCTTTATAAAATTTATAAAGCAGAGTTACAGCAAGTTAAAACATATAATAATAATTACTTACCAAGTACTTTATGTCAGATTTTCACTAAGTTTGGCAGAATAAATCTTTATAAAACAACTTACTATAGTTAAATCTATCTTTTAATTTATTTATACTTTGGTTGCTCCGCTACCGCCCACCAGGAAAGCTGGAACGCCCACTAGCGGGCAGTAGGGACCAGGTTGACTACCACTGGTATACACGTACAATGGAATATTATTTGGCCTTAAAAAAAAGGAAATGCAATTGTATGCATACAATTGCAATAGCAGTAACACTAAAACTACTTTTCGTGGTAAACATGCAGAATGGCATACAATTACTATTAAAGAATTGTATGCAGAGCCCTGCATACAATTGTATGCAGAGCTCCTATAATTTTACATTTACCCATGCTATTTTTGAAAAAAAAAAAGTTCTCACCTATATTTGGAATTGACATTATTTATTTATTATTTATTTATTTATTTATTTATTGTATTTTTCTGAAGTTAGAAATGGGGAGGCAGTCAGACAGACTCCCACATGTGCCTGACTGGGATCTACCCGGCACGCCCACCAGGGGGCAATGCTCTGCCCATCTGGGGCGTTGCTCTGCTGCAACCAGAGCCATTCTAGCACCTGAGGCAGAGGCCAAGGAGCCATCCTCAGCTCCTGGGCCAACTTTGCTCCAATGGAGCCTTGGCTGCGGGAGGGGAAGAGAGAGACAGAGATGAAGGAGAGGGGGAGGGGTAGAGAAGCAGATGGGCGCTTCTCCTGTGTGCCCTGGCTGGGAATCGAACCCGGGACTTCTGCATGCCAGGTCAATGCTCTACCACTAAGCCAACCAGCCAGGGGGAATTGACATTATTAAGAATTGGTTTATGTTTCCCTCTTAATAAATAGAGTGCACCCAGATTCTCCTTTGTGCTGTTTTACAAATACGACCCTGTTTTATACTCTGCATCATTTCTGTATTTCATTCACTCATTGTCTACAAATATTTATTCAGCACTTGCTATGTTCCAGGGACCATATACAGTAAAAATTTTTTATGTTGATCTCTGCACACAGCCCTTAGTCTGGCAAGAAAAAATCTGTGGCAGTTTCTTTTTTTTTTGGTGACAGAGACAGAGAGAGAGTCAGAGAGAAGGACAGATAGGTACAGATGGGCAGGAATGGAGAGAGATGAAAAGCATCAATTTTTTGTTGCGGCACCTTAGTTGTTCATTAATTGCTTTCTCATATGTGCCTTGACCTGGCCAGGGGCAACAGCAGAGCGAATGACCCCTTGATCAAGCCAGTGACCTTGGGCTCAAGCTGGTGAGCTTTGCTCAAACCAAATGAGCCCACGCTCAAGCTGGTGACCTAAGGGTTTTGAACCTGGGTTCTCTGCATTGCAGTCCGACGCTCTATCCACTGCGCCACCGCCTGTTCAGTGTGGCAGTTTATTCTTAAATCCCCAAGTACTTGAACTGGCTGTGTTGGTATAAAGTAATGCATAGGCATCTCTTACTGGCTTTGGGAAATAAATATATTGTATTTTCATTTTTTTAAATTGTGGGGGGATGAAGTAATTTCATATTCCTTAACAAGTTTCTTTAGCTGAAGGTCCAAATCCTTGCATTATGGTTAAGCAACCCAGACACCGAAAGGGGCCTGATGTCTGCTTTGATAACAATGTCTTGGTAAGACCAAATGTTTACTATTTTAAATACTTTATCTCAATGGTCATTGTCCACAAGAATTTAAGGAGCTGTGGTGTTTCGCATTAACATGATGTATTTTCTGGTAAATAGATTTTTTATTTCAATATTTTTCATGGTTAGCATAAGCTTAACTGTTGCTTCTTCTATCTGTCCTTCCCAAAGAAAGTGTACTTTCAAACACAATTGCAATCAATTTAGTAATAATCCAATATTACAAATCTGATGATTTTAAAGACATTCTAAAAAATAGTAACTGGTGGTAAATATTACTTATGGTATATGAGTTGCATACCTTTATTTATATTCTAATCCTGAAGATATAATAGTTACTTCTATTAGTTTGGGTTTAGTCCTCATTCTGGCTATTTAAAAACCCATTAAACAGTTATTGTCCAATTATTTTATAATTTCACCTTTTTTGACATGGATTGTAATTCTGTCATATATTAGATTTATATTAATTATCTTAACTGTATTTTTATATTGTTTGAAATTAGACCAGGTCAATAACACAGGATTAAGTTGAGTTGAAATATTTCTTTTAATTGAATTTATTTTTATATTGTTCGAAATGAGACTAGGTCAGTTATATAGGGTTAAGTTGATAAAATTTTACAAACTGTATTTAATGTTATTTAAACACACTGCTAATTTTTCTATAGGTCAGCTATCTTTCTTTAACAGTATTCTGACTTACTGTGTCTGTAATTAGTTTTATACATTTAAAATTAGTTTAGCCTGACCTGTGGTGGCGCAGTGGATAAAGCGTCGACCTGGAACGCTGAGGTCGCTGGTTCAAAACCCTGGGCTTGCCTGGTCAAGGCACATATGGGAGTTGATGCTTCCTGCTCCTCCCTCCCCCTTCTCTCTCTCTCTCTCTCTCTCTCTCTCTCTCTCTCTCTCTCTCTCTCTCCTCTCTAAAAATTAATAAAAGAAAAAAAAATTAGTTTAGAAACTTGATTCTCAAACATAATGGCCACAAAATGCCTGGCCACATTCAAAAATCAATTTAAAATATTCCACAATTCTGATGTTTCAATGTGTGGCTTTGCATTTAGTGGCCTGCACACAACAGTGAGCATGCAAACAGAACATTATCATCTTTGGGCCTGTTTTTAGAATAAACAGTTCCTATCACTGACTGGTTGATGTGCATGTTTAGAGGTTATTATTTATTTAGAATGAACTTGCCTACTATGTATGTGTTTACTCCAATATACATAGTCACATTTGTCCCAGAAAGAATAATGCATTTCTATAGATACATATTATGCAATTAGATGATATAAATTATAACTGGAATAAAGAAGAAATAAAATCAGTGATGCTGAATAAGGCTACAAAAGCAAGATGTCTTTAGCAAGTAAATCTTAGTTCTCTCTGTGAGGACTACTGCTCATTCCTCTTTGGTGGAGAAAGTGATGCCAAGTTGCAGCAAATTGTTCTTTTTCATTTTACCAAGTTAAATTTAAATGATATTCAGATGTGTGTACATTCATTGTTTTATCTACTATACCTTTAAGAGCTTTGCACATGTCAAATCATTCCCCAGGGATATTGTCACTCATTAAGGGAACTGCTTATTAACTACTTGCCATCAAAGACTGAGGTGAAATTCATTCAGATGAACTTTAAAGATCATATAAAAACCCTATTCTGAAAAGTATTTTCACTCTAGGAAACTTTATATTTTAATCAAGGCATCAAAAAGATTTGAGAAAATAATCTCAATAATTCAAGTTTCTGTAAATTATACAGTGGATTGTGCGTGAAAGTACAACTCTTGCTCAGTAGCTTACGGTGCTAATAATGTCTTTGTTCTTTAGCAGTGGAATGTTTGGTAATGCTTACTTGCGATGGTCACTGAATCTGCACTGGATGGAGGCTCACATAAACTGCTAACTGCCAGCAAATTGCATGAAATCTCATCTTGTATGTCTTCTTTTTGTGTTTTCTTTCCTTTTCCTGTACTTGCTACTTTGCCCGTTATTAATAGGATCAACTTGTATGCACAACGAGTCGTGCCTGTACCATGATGTCAGCTCCTATCTTCATTTTACTGCAAGTTTTCATGTGGTGTGGATGGTCAGTCACTTTCTCTAATTTTTCTTTGTTTTTGTGTTTGGCTTGAAATTAAAAAAAAAAATCCATATCCCTAAATGCACTATAATTGTCCTGAAACAAGATTATTAAAATCCCAATTCTAATGTTTTGTGAATAACTCATTTCAAATGTTGCATAAGTTTCTAATCTTAAATAGAATATAACAGCATTCTGCATTTATTTTAAAATCAGTATTTTCTCATAGGGTTTTTAATAGACATGAAGTCAATGTGGAGAAAAAATTATACATGCTTCATGATGTCTAAATTTTACTAAAGAGAAGTATCCTAAGAATAATCATTAGAGCTGGTCGTCTCAATTTATTTTCAAGAGATACTAACATAAAAATAATGAGTTATTTCAAGCTTATCAATCACTGCATAATAAATGTATCATTCCACTTTTTTCTTTTTTAAACAAATATGGTTTAAACAACTCTTTAGATTTTTATTACCAAAATGATGATCTTATTGAAATATTTTAGTATAAGAGCTTCCAATTTTTAAATACATTTTGTTTAACATCACATACATTATCAAGAGCAAAATTATCATTACTACCTTTTTATCATTGATCTGAATTTCATAATCAATATGACTAAATAGATGTTTTAGGGCCTGAGTTTTTGTTCAGGGTTCCATTTATGATTTTGCAATTTTTCTGATGCTTTGGACTTACTATGATTATTGCTACTTGAGCACTTTGGTTATGTTCTTTTATTGTTGTCCAGGTATTCATTGATTAGGAAACCACTAGATGGAGATGTGGCCATTACTATAAGTAGAGTGAGCTTATCAGGGGATGGAGGGAAGTGCACTGCAGAGGGATATTAAAACACAACTGAATTTCTCCTGGGATAATAAAATAATGGTTTTCACAGAAAGAAATTCGACATGAAGGAAAGCTATCTGGTTTAAATTATCTTTCTATATGGACATATTTTTTAAATTGATGTCTAGAAGTGATTTCTGGTATCATAATCATACCATTTACATATTAAAAGTATTGTAAAATCACATTTTTTATACTTGTCCCTATTTGTAAGCATGATAGAAATGAGCAAACTAAAACTTAAGGGTAAAAAATTATTACAGTATATTTTACAGGTGAAGACTAGTGGGAAACAGATGCAAGTATTCAGTCAACTTCTTTTTTAAAAGGTCACTTCCAATTTTACCTTTGCTTTAAAAATCTATAAGTAACAATGAAATACATTTTTTTACATAAGATTTGCCAAAAGTATAATTTTAAATTTTCCTCTGATGATTTTTTATTCTTTCATCATAACTATAAATTTACCAAGAAAAATATCACCATAAACCCAACTAGATGGGATCAATATATTTTATCAAAATAATTCCCCCCCCAAAGTGAGAAGCTGGAGGGGGGGTAGACTGGGGTGGGATACAGACAGACAGACTCCTGCATGCACCGACCGGGATCCACCCGGCATGCCCACTTGGGGGCGATGCTTGATTCCTCTGGGCGTTGCTCTGCTGCAATCAGAGCCATTCTAGTGCCCGAGGCTGAGGTCATGGAGCCATCCTCAGCGCCCGGGCCATCTTTGCTCCAATGGAGCCTTGGCTGTGGGAGGGAAAGAGAGAGATAGAGAGAAAAGATAGGGGGAAGGGTGGAGGAGTAGATGGGCGCTTCTCCTGTGTGCCCTGGCTGGGAATCAAACCCGGGACTTCCACGCACCAGGCTATTGCTCTTCCGCTGAGCCAACTAGCCAGGGTCTAAAATAATTTTTGAAAGATGAAAAGAGCACATCTGGGATTTCTTGATATTTTGTGTCCTGGAGAAATATATAACAAAGCTTGGGGTGAGGACTTTTAAAACACAGTGTGGTACAGTGAATTTACTCTATGCAATGTTTAGAGTTAAGGAAGTATTTTCTCTGAAACAATAGGAAGTTGATAAAAATAATAAAATATTACAAAAAAAGGGATTAGTTGGCAGTTCTCTGCATTTTTGACCAATAAAGCCTACAGTGTAAGCATCAGTGTTAGTCTGCTATAACTAGGAATTTGCATGGATTAGATTGTGCTCAGAGGAAATCTGGAATGGTGGTGTCATCTTCTAACGTATGATGTCTCTCAAAGCATTGAAAGAGTGGCTGTCTAAAGCTAGGACTCTTCCACCCTTTGGAGTCTGAAAAGGACATGGGGCCCTGCACTGCACTATGAGGACTTTATTAAAACACTAGTGGTCAAGTGAGACCTAGAAGAAATTAAAGCAAGCCAATATGTGTGCATTGATGAAATTAATTTTATGAAAACCTAATTTATAAAAACACATTGGGTACATGAAAAATGACTATGCAGAAATAAATGTGTGTATATATGTACATTTTAATATCTGAATCAATATACTACCTACCTCATGAGTTAATGTAAGATATGTTAAGTATGTTAAAGTGCTGTGTAGGAGAACAAATTATTTGTTCGGGAATTTTATAGATTTTTTTTAAAGCTGCTATGGGTGACTTAAGTACAGACCTATCTAAATTCAAAGGGTAAGCATAATTTGGTGGATGTCTTCACTAGTGATTTGCCTTTTGAAGGAAATAATGACTATAATTCAGAAAGGAAAGAGTAAAAACTTCTTAGCCAGTGATCAGAAAACTTTCTCTTGTAAAATTTATACATTTATTTAAATAAATTAAAAGTCATTTTTTTCTCACAATATGCAGTTAGTCACCCCAGGTTCTGGCTGTGGAAAGAAAGGCAGAGTAAAGTTTTAATAATACTTGTTTAAAGAGGGAAAATGGAAGACATTTTAGCCACCACTATACATGATCTTAAAAAGTTAGCCTTGGGGAAGTCATATGAATGTAACTGCAGTTTAGATGTTGGTTTATTTTAATGAGTACTTGAAAAGAAAATAGGAATTAGGAATTCTCAGTGTTTTCTTTATTAAAAGTCCTTTTAGAGACATCCCTAGAAGGAAATCTAATAAAATTGCTCTAAACTGTATTTTAACATAACCAAATATACTGCTCACAAATGTTAGGGAATATTTCAAAATGAATATGGAGTATAAAATATCCCCTAATGTTTGTGAGCAGTATATATAAAATAGTGGCTCTGTATCCTTTTTCTTTTTTAATGTGTCATATGGAAAACAGGTGCCAATCTCTTTTGTCTACTATAGTAATCTTTATAAATCAGACTTGATTTATCTGGTCGTGTTGTTAGTGGGAGTTTGGTCCCTTTAAGACAGAGAAATGCTGAAGTTTCACCCATATCAATGCATTTGTGATTTAGAGTGTAACTTATAATTTACTTTCATAAAATTATTTCAAATCTTGATATATGTGATTGCCCTTGCAAAACATATGTGATTGCCCTTGCAAAACATTTGAGAAAACATGGTCAGGAAACAGAAAAGGCAGATTTTTCAGTGTGAATCAATGTACAGACTTTAGGCACTACAAATAACTTATCTAAACTACTGCCTTCCACACTGAAACAAATATATCTCATCATCACACAGAGGAAATGAAACAAACAAACAAAACCCAGTAAAAATAGAAAAAGAAAACAATGGATTCAAGACAAAGATGTTTTTTCTCCATAATACATTTCTATAATTTTAAAACTAGTAAGAGTTTCTTTGACAAAATATATTTTAATGCATTAATGGGTCTTGTTTATGTTCTAATTTTCCATTCTATCAAATTAATACTTAAACAAAATTGGGAGATCCTCCTCGTAAAATGAAATACTAACTTAAAGGTTTACTTCTTATGTCCATAGTGTTTCTAACCAATCAATATTGTGCTACTTTATTGAGTACTGACTATTTATCAAGTACTTACTATACAATACTCCTGCTATCCACTTGTGAGATATTTGAGATTTGTCTAAACCAAAATGTAATTTGTTTTTAATCTGAAATTCAAATGTAACTGAGAAACCTATTTTTCATCTGAAAAACCTACCCAGAGGGAAAAGTATTTGAACAACAGAAAAATAGGACAAGCACAAAAGCTCTGAGATAGTAAAAACCTTGACTGTTGCAGTGATAGCTGATGTGACTGGAGCGGAATGAGCGCTGAGGGAATGGAGGGAAATACCAGAGGGTGGAGGTGGAGAGGCAGCCACAAGCCATGTCATAGAATGCCTTGTTGGCCTTGTAAGAAATTTAGATTTCATTCTGTTGAGTGATAAGAAATTTTAAGAAGGAAGTGAAATGAGATGATATATGGTTATTAGAAGACTGATTTGGAGGAAAAGATTATAAGAGGGCAAGAGTAGAAGCAATGAAGCAAATGAGGCAGCTTTTACAGGAGTATAGGCAGGAAGTGATATGACTGGGACATGAGATGGTGAGAAGTAGTGGGTTTCGGAAGATATTTTGAAGCTAGATTAAGAAGACATGCTGATGGGATAGATTTGAGAAACAAGGAGGAAACACCCATGACTTATCTTTGAACTGATTCACTATTCCTCAAAGTGTCGCTTAGAAAAACAATGTTTTGGGGAAAGCTTGAGATCTTTCTGAGACACATAAAAGCACAGGTGATAGAGATCAACGAATGTGTAGATTAGAGGAGAATTCAGGGCTAAAGATATAAAAATGTAAGTTATTGAGGTTCTGTTCTAAGGTAGTAACACAGTAGGCCCAAAAACACACAGACACACCAAACCTGCACCTATAAACAGAGAAATTCCCTCTGAAAGGAATCCACCTGAGTGACCCCTACACAAATACTTCCTAATGGGCCTAGAAGGGACTCACTGTGGGTGTACTCTCAAAGGCTTGGGGAGGGGAGCAAACAGAAATGTCTTAATTTCAGTCTTTCCCTATGAGAAGATATTTGCATACTTTAAATGCATTTGCCTAAGTATGTCTTCTAATTTTGCAGACATTTAGGGGCTGTGATCCTCCCTGCAGGGCAGGGTGCAGTGGGCGCTTCCTCCATATTAATCCTCTAACCCACTCCAGTTCTCTGGGTTCGTGATAAGACTTTTGAACATATCTGGCATCTTGGCTTATGAGCTGCCACTCTAAGAATGCACCCACCCCTTTATTATGACTCTGGTGGCCAGCAGGGATGACATTCACAGGATCTGCAGTACTACTGCAAATAAAGTTCTTAACCAACTATTCTCCCAGAGTTCAATACAGAGGGAGCTGTCCCTGAAAGACATCTATTTGCACACTTTAAAAGCCGCTTGCTTTTTCTTCAACTTGAATCTAGGTGCTGACTGAGTCCCTGCCTTGGACAATGTCAGGCAGTGACACACTCTCAACTACTGAAAGTCACCAAGAAATATCTACTTCAAAACTTAAATAAGTAGCTGTTTTATCTAATGCACAGAAAGGAACACAGAGAATCTAAGAAAATGAAGAAACAAAATATATATACTAAATAAAGTAACAAGATAAAAGGCCCCAACAGACCTAGAAGAAAACATAGGGAAGAAGCTTCTTGACGTTGGTCTTGGCAATGATTTTTGGGTATGACACCAAAAGTACAATGGTAAAAGTGAAAATCAGCAAATGGGACGTGTCAGACTTGAACACTTCCTTCTGCACAGCAAGAGGAGAAAAATGGCAACCAACAAAATGTGTGAAATTTTGTACAAACTGTTTTAGATAAGGAGTTAATATCTGAAATATATAAAAAACTCATACAAATAAAATTTTTTTAAATCCAACTAAAAAATGAGCATAAAATATAAGCAGATGTTTTTCCAAAGAAGACTTTTGAATGGCCAATAGGTACATGTAATACTGCTCAACATCACTAATTGTTAGGGAAATATAAAAACCACAGTGAGATACCACCTCACAATTGGTGAAGTGGCTTCATCAAGATGATAAGAGACAACAAGTACTGGCCAGACTGTGGAAAAAGGGAACCTTTATAAACTGTTGGTTGGAATGTAAATTGATGCAATCAGTATGGAAAACAATATGGAAATTTGTCAAATAATTTAAAATAGATCAAGCATATGATCTAGTAATTCCACTTTTGGATATATGACCAAAGGAAATGAAGACAGTATGTCAAATAGGTATCTGTACTCCTGTGTTTATTGTAGCATTATGCACATAGCCAAGATATGAAAACAACCTAAGTGTCCATTCTTGATGAATGGATAAAAAAGAAGCAGTAGATATTCTGTCATTCTTAACAACATAGATAGAACTGCAGCATATTATGCTAAGTGAGATAAATCAGAAAAAAACAAGTACATTGTATGCCATCACTTATATGTGGAATCTTAAAAAGTCAAGCAGAGAATAAATGGGTTAGAGAATAGGTTAGCTGTTGTTCAAGTCTGTAGACTTACAACAAGTAGTAAATAAGTTTTAGATATGTAATGCATGGTACAGTGGATACAGATAACAACATTATAGTAAAATCATCAAACTGACTAAAAGACTAGAATTTTATTATAACTACTACAAAGAAAGGATTATTATGTAACAAAAAGGTACTAATTATTGCTAAAATGACATTTATATTACAGTATATAGATGCATGAAATATGTTGAATACATTAAATTTACACAATGCTATATTTCAGTAAAAAAGAGAACTTACACTGAGACAAATTACAATTAAATTATCAAAATAGAAGATAAGGAGAGTATCTTAAAAGGAATTAGAGCAGTGACATCAGAGAAATGGCACCGTGAGGAGCGCTGCTGATAAATCTCCCCAAAGTTTCAACAAATTCTTCAACAAGAGACAGAAAAATCTATCCTTGGAGCATCTGGAAGTCGCTCACACTGAAAATGAAGTACTATCAACAAAACCACACTCAGATGCCACTACGGAAAAGGAAATCGAATATCATGGATACAAAAGACAGAGATGTAGCAGAGATAGATGAGGAAAAATCTATGGAGAAAAAATTTAATATATTGGAAACCTTGGAGCTAAATGACAGAGAATTTAAAATAGAAATCCTAAAAATACTCAGAGATATACAAGAAAACACAGAAAGGCAATTTAGGGAGTTCAGAAAATAAGTCAATGAACACAAAGAATATATTACCAAGAAAATTGAAACTATAAAAACAAATCAAACAGAGATGAAAAACTCAATTCATGAACTGAAAAACGAGGTAACAAGCTTAGCTAATAGAACAGGCCAGATAGAAGGTAGGATTAGTGACATAGAAGACAAGCAACATGAGGCACAACAGAGAGAAGAAGAGAGACACTCAAAAATTAAAAAAAAAAAAATAGCCCTACAGGAATTGTCTGACTCCATCAAAAAGACTAACATAAGAATAATAGGTATATCAGAGGGAGAAGAGAGAGAAAATGGAATGGAGAACATATTTAAACAAATAATAGACGAGAACTTCCCGAGCCTGTGGAAAGAAATAAAGCCTCAAATTCAAGAAGCAAAAAGAACACCGAGTTTTCTTAACCCCAACAAACCTACTCCAAGGCACATCATAATGAAATTGCAATAAACCAATGACAAAGAAAAAAAATTCTCAAGGCAGCCAGGGAAAAGAAGAATACAACATATAAAGAAAGGCCTATTAGATTATCATCAGATTTCTCAGCAGAAACTCTACAAGCTAGAAGAGAGTGGACCCCATTCTGAAAGAGAGGAACTTTCAGCCAAGAATACTATACCTATCATAGCTATCCTTCAAATACAAAGGAGAAATAAAAACATTCACAGATACAGGAAAGATGAGGGAATTTATCATCAGAAAACCCGCACACCAGGAAATACTAAAGGGGGGTTTCCAACCAGATACAAAGAAAAAAACCAAACCATAAGTAAAACCTACTCCAAGAACACAATAAAACCAAATTTAGACTGTGACAACAAAAACATAAAAGGGGGGGAGAGGGTGGAAATTAATAGTAGCAAAGGATGATGGAGTGCAGAAGCACTCATAAGATAGTGTACTACAATGAACATGGTAGGTACCCTTTTCATTACTTAATGGTAACCACCAGTGAAAAAACCACCACAGAAGCACATGACGTAAAAAAGGTAGCAACAGAGGAAAGAAGTATGGAATACAACCAAACAAAAACAAATGATAGAAAAACAAAAGAGAAGAGTCAAGATACAAAACTAACAGAAAGCAATTTATAAAATGGCAATAGGGAACCCACAAGTGTCAATAATTACACTAAATGTAAATGGGTTAAACACCAATAAAAAGACACAGTAGCAGAATGGATTAAAAAAGAAAATCCAACTGTATGCTGCCTACAAGAAACACATCTAAGCAACAAGGATAAAAACAAATTCAAAGTAAAAGGCTGGAAAATAATATTCTAAGCAAATAACATCCAAAGGAAAAAGCAAGTGTAGCAATACTCATTTATAATAATGCTGATTACAAGACAGAAAAAGTACTCAGAGACAAAAATGGTCATTTCATAATGATTAAGGGGACTCTGTATCAAGAAGACATAACAATCCTTAATATATATGCACCAAACCAAGGAGCACCAAAATATATAAGACAGCTACTTATTGACGTAAAAAAAACCTGACAAAAATACAATCAAATTTGGAGACCTCAATACACCGCTGATGGCTCTAGAACGTTCATCCAAACAGAAAATCAATAAATATATATTGGCCTTAAACCAAGCACTAGAGCACATGGATATGATAGACATCTACAGGACATTTAATCCCAAAGTGACAGAGTATACATTTTTCTCTAGTGTACATGGAACATTCTCAAGAATTGACCAGATGTTGGGCCACAAAAATAACATCAGCAAATTCAGAAAAACTGAAGTTGCACCAAGTATATTTTCTGATCTTAAAGCCTTGAAACTAGAATTCAACTGCAAAAAAAGGGGGGGGAAAACCCACCAAAATATGAAAACTAAACAACATACTTTTAAAAAATAAATGGGTCAAGGAAGAAATAAGCTCAGAGATAAAAAGATATATTAATTTACTGTATATAATATTTTGAATTTGTTTATACCAAGTTTTTACACTGAAAATAAATTAGTTTTATTTACATTAAAAAAAATTTTTAGGGGAATAAGCTGTTGGGCTAAATATATATTAATGTGCTTTTTCTTTTCTGGATGTACAATGGAAGTTTATACTTGTATCTCACGGCATCATAGCTGATTGCAAAAATTAAAGTACAAAATTTATCAGCAAAAAAAAAAGATATATACAGACAAATGAAAATGACAATAAGACATATCAGAATCTCTGGGATGCAGCAAAAGCAGTAATAAGAGGGAAGTTCATATCACTTCAGACCTATATGAACAAACAAGAGAGAGCCCAAGTAAACCACTTAACTTCACACCTTAAGGAACTAGAAAAAGAAGAACAATGACAACCCAAAACCAGCCAAAGAAAGAAAATAATAAAAATCAGAGCAGAAATAAATGAAATAGAGTACAGAAAAACTATAGAAAAAATCAGTTAAACAAGGAGCTGGTTCTTTGAAAAGATCAACAAAATTGACAAACCCTTGGCAAAACTCATCAAGGAAAAAAGAGAAAGGACTCATATAAACAAATCCAAATGAAAGAGGAGAAATCACCACAGACATCATAAATATACAAAGAATTATTGTAGAATACTATGAAAAACTATATGCCACCAAATTCAACAATCTAGAAGTAATGGATAATTTCCTAGAACAATACAACCTTCCTAGACTGAGTCATGAAGAAGCAGAAGCCTAAACAGACCAAATAGCAGGGAGGAAATAGAAAAAAAAACTATTAAAAACCTCCCCCAAAATAAAAAATCCATGGATAAAGTATTAACCTGGAAACGTTGACATTGCCGGTTCTAAACCCTGGGCTTGCCTGGTCAAGGCACATATGGGAGTTGATGCTTTCTGCTCTCCTCCCCCCTTCTCTCTCTCTCTCTCTCCTCTCTATAATGAATAAATAAAATCTTAAAAAAAAAAAAAATCCAGGCCCAGACGGTTATACTAGTGAATTCTATGAAACATTCAAAGAAGACTTGGTTTCTATTCTACTCAAAGTCTTCCAAAAAACTGAAGAAGTAATACTTTCAAACACATTTTATGAGGCCGACATAACCCTCATACCAAAACCTGGCAAGGATGGCAAAAAAAAAAAAAAGAAAACTACAGACCATTATTTCTAATGAATACAGATGCTAAAATGCTAAACAAAATACTAGCAAATCGAATACAACAACATATTAAAAAAATAATACATCATGATCAAGTGGGATTCATCCCAGAATCTCAAGGATGGTTCAAGATACATAAAACAGTTAACGTAATACACCATATCAACAAAACAAAGAACAAAAGCCACATGATCTTATCAATAGATGCAGAAAAGGCATTCAATAAAATAATACACAACTTGATGTTTAAGACACTCAACAAAATGGGTATAGAAGGAAAATATCTCAACATGATAAAGGCCATATATGATAAACCATCAGCTAACATCATATTAAATGGTAAAAAACTGAAGACTTTCCCCCTTAAATCAGGAACAAGACAGGATTGTCCACTATCTCCACTCTTATTTAATGTGGTGCTAGAAGTTCTAGCCAGAGCAATCAGACAAGACAAAGAAATAAAAGGCATCCATATCAGAAAAGAAATAAAGATATCAGTTTTTGCAGATGATATGATCTTTTACATCGAAAACCCCAAAGACTCCACAAAAAGTTTACTAGAAACAATAAACCAATACAGTAAGGTCGCAGGATATAAAATTAACATACAGAAGTCAATAGCCTTTCTATGTGCCAACAATGAAACATTAGAAACCAAACTCAAAAAAATAATCCCCTTCACAATTGCAACAACAAAAAAATACATAGGAATAAACATAACAAAGAGTGTAAAGGACCTATATAATGAAAACTACAAAGCATTGTTTAAGGAAATCGAAAAAGATAAAATGAGATAGAAAAATATTCCTTGTTCTTGAATAGGAAGAATAAATATAATCAAAATGGCCATATTACCCAAAGCAATATAAAAATTTAATGCAATTCTCATCAAATTCCAATGACATTTTTTAAAGAAATGGAACAAGAAATCATCAGATTTATTTGGAACTTTAAAAAAACCCAAATACCAAAGCAATCCTAAGGAAAAAGAATGAAGCTGGAGGCATTACAATACCTGACTTCAAACTATATTATAGAGCCACGACAATCAAAACAGCGTGGTATTGGCAGAAAAATAGACACTCAGACCAATGGAACAGAATAGAAAATCGAGAAATAAAACCACATATATATGGTCAAATAATTTTCGATAAAGGGGCCAACAACACACAATGGATAAAAGGAAGCCTCTTCAACAAATGGTGCTGGGAAAACTGGAAAGCCACATGCAAAAGAATGAAACTCGACTATAGTTTGTCCCCTTGTACTAAATTAATTCAAAATGGATCAAAGAACTAAATATAAGACCTGAAACAATAAAGTACATAGAAGAAGACATAGGTTCTAAACTCATGGACTTTGGTTTTAAAGAGCATTTTATGAATTTGACTCCAAAGGCAAGAGAAGTGAAAGCAAAAATAAATGAATGGGACTACATCAGACTAAGTTTTTGCTCAGCAAGAGAAACTGATAACAAAATAAACAGACAGCCAACTAAATGGGAAATGATATTTTCAAACAACAGCTCAGATAAGGGCCTAATATCCAAAATATACAAAGAACTCATAAAACTCAACAACAAACAAACAACCCAATAAAAAAAATGGGAAGAGGACATGAACAGACACTTCTCCCAGGAAGAAATACAAATGGCCAACAGATATATGAAAAGATGCTCATCTTCATTAGTTATTAGAGAAATGCAAATCAAAACTACAATGAGATACCACCTCACACCTGTTAGATTAGCTATTATCAACAAGACAGGTAATAGCAAATGCTGGAGAGGCTGTGGAGAAAAAGGAACCCTCATTCACTGTTGGTGGGACTGTAAAGTAGTACAACCATTGTGGAAGAAAGTATGGTGGTTCCTCAAAAAACTGAAAATAGAACTACCTTATGACTCAGCTATCCCTCTACTGGGTATATACCCCCAAAACTCAGAAACATTGATATGTAAAGACACATGCAGCCCCATTTTCATTGCAGCATTGTTCACAGTGGCCAAGACATGAAACAACCAAGAAGCTTCATTAGGTGACAGGATAAAGAAGATGTGGTACATATACACTATGGAATACTACTCAGCCATAAGAAATGATGACATCGGATCATTTACAGCAAAATGGTGGGATCTTGATAACATTATACGGAGTGAAATAAGTAAATCAGAAAAAACTAAGAACTGCATGATTCCATACATAGGTGGGACATAAAAACGAGACTAAGAGACATGGACAAGAGTGTGGTGGTTATGGGGAAGGAGAAGGAGGGAGAGGGGAAGGGGGAATGGGATGGGCACAAAGAAAACTAGATAGAAGGTGATGGAGGACAATCTGACTTTGGGTGATGGGTATGCAAAATAACTGAATGACAATATAACCTGGACATGTTTTCTTTGAACATATGTACCCTGATTTATTGATGTCACCCATTAAAATTAATAAAAATTTATTTAAAGAAATACAACTAGGACAAAAAAGTATTTAGAAAAAAGCAACTTGTTCTATACAAGGGAACCCCTAAGACTATCAGATTTTCAGCAGAAAGTTTTCAGGCCTGAAGATAGTGGCACATAATATTCAAAGTGCTGAAGAAAATACCTGCTAACCATGAATACCCAGAAAAATTGTCCTTCAGAATTGAAGGAGATAGAGTTTTGAGACAAGCAAAAACTGAAGGAGTTATAACCACTAAACATGCCTTACAGGAAATGTTAAAAAACATTTCTTTAGGTAGAGGCAAAACAGTGCTAATTAGTAACAGGAAAACATATGAAAGTATAAATCGCATTGATAAAAGTGAATATATAGTTCAATTCAGAATTTTATATTATAATGGTGGTAGATTAATCACTTATATTGAATATAATTTTTAAAATAGTTCATCCTAGTATGTGAGTCAGATCATGTTCATATTATAGTTTGAGTTCTTAGCAGTGTGGTCATGCACAAATTGCTTATTTTTTGAAACCTACATTCTCTGTAAAATCTGGACATAAACTACCTCATAGGGCATCGATGAGATACAATTGAGGTAATTTATGCAATGTGTTACACAGAGCTTTGCAAATTTTCCCAATAAATAATAGGTCTTAATCCAAAAAATATAGTGAAAATAACTATAACACAATTAATAATTACACAAGATAAAATATGTAAATTGTGACCTCAAAAATAAAATGTGGCAGGGAAAGGTTAAAAATATGTTGAGCTTTGGAATGCATTTGAACTTAAGATGTTACCAGCTTAAAATACAGTGGTATAAGATGTTTTATGTGAACCTTTGTAACCACAAAGCAAAAACACATACTAGACACACAAAATATAAAGGAGAAGGGGTCTAAACATACCACTGTAGGAATATATAAATTGCAAAGAAAGAGAGCAAGAGAAGAAAAAGAAACAGGAATTTGGAAACAACAAAATGATCCATACCTATCAATAATTATCTTAAATGAAAATGGACTAAATTCTACAGTTGAAAGACATAAATTAGCTGAATGGATTCTTTTTAAAAAAAGACACCATTATAGAGCTGTGTACAAGAGACACACACACCTCAGATTTATGGACACACACCATTTGAAAATTAAGAAATAGAAAATAATATCCCATGCAAGTGGAAACTAAAAGAAAACTTGGGTAGCTTTCCTTAGGCAAAATAGACTTTCAGACAAAAATTCTAATAAGAGACAAAGTCATTATATAATGATAAAGGGGTCATTTAACAAGAGGATATAACATTTGTAAATATTTATACATCAACATAGAAACATCTAAATATATCAATCAAATATTAACAGACCAACTGGGATAAATAGATATTGTACAATAATAATAGGTGGCTTTAATTGTCTATTTTTATCAATATATAGACCTTCCAGACAGGAAATCAATGAGGGGACTTTGGAGTTAAATGACAATTTAGAGCAATAGAATTTAAGAGACATTAACAACATTCTATCCCAAAACAGAATACATATTCTAGAGTGCATGTGGAACATTTTCCATCATAGAACATAAGATTATTATATTAAGTAGAAATTATATCAAGCATCTTTTCTGACCACAGCATATGACATTAGAAGTCAATTACATGAAGAAAACTGGAAAATTCACAAATATGTGAAGATTAAGCAACATGCTACTAAGCAACCATGACTCAAAGAAGAAATCAAACAAGAAATAAAAAAAATATCTTGAGACAAATGGAAATGGAAATAAAACATACCAAAACTATGAGAGTAGCAAAGTACTTCTGAAAGGAAAGTTCATGGTGATAAATACTTATAATAAGAATTAAAAGAGATCTCAAATAAACAACTTAAATTTATACCTGTGGGATTTAGGAAAAGAACTAATTGCAATGTCAGGGAATAACAAAGATTATAGTAAAAAATAAATGAAATAGAAACTAAAAAGATAATAGAAAATATCAATGAAACACAGTTGGTTCTTTGAAAAAGATAATCGAAATGAGCAAACCATTAGCTGGATTTCCCAAGGAAAAAAAGAAAGAGGACTAATAAAATTAGAAATGAAAAATGTTAAAATTGACATCAAAGAAATACAAAGGATCAAAGAGACTACTATTAACAATTATATGCAACAAATTTGAACAACAGAAGAAATGGATACATTCTAGAAACACATAGCTTATTAAGACAATCATGAATAAATACAAAATTTAAACAGATAATTTACTAGTAAAAATATTGAATCAATTATCAAAAACCTCCCAACAAACAAAAATCCAGGACCAACAGGTTCACCAGTGAATTCTACCAAACACTTAAGAATTAATAACAATCCTCAAATCTTTCCAAAAGTTAAGAGGAGGGAACACTTCTAAACTTATTTTCCAAGCCCAGGCTTAGCATGGTACCAAAACCAGACAAGGAGACTACAGAAAAGAAAATTACAGCCAATATTCTTGATGAATCCTAAACAAACTAAATTCAACAATACATTAAAAGGATCATATACCATGATTAAATGGGAATTATTCCAGGGATGCAAGGATGGTTTAACGTCTGCAAATCAATTCATATAATATACAACATTAACAAACTGGAGGATAAAAACCAGGTGATATTCTCAACAAGTGCACAAAAAGCATACCGTATTTAACATGCATTTTGCTAAAACTCTCAACAAGATGGTATTGAAGGTACATATCTCAATAACAGCCATGCATGACAAGTACACAGCTAATAACATCATACTCAATGGTAAAAAGCTAAAAGCTTTTCCTCTAAATTCAAGAACAAGACAAGGATGCCTACTCTCACTACTATTATCAAGATAGTAATGGAAGTTCTGTATAGAGCATTTGGCAATAAAAAGAAATAAAAGGGCCTGACCAGGCGGTGGCACAGTGGATAGAGCATTGGACTGGGACGTGGAGGACCCAGGTTCAAAAACCTGAGGTTGCCACCTTGAGCACAGGCTCATCTGGTGGCTTGAGCAAAGCTCACCAGCTTGAGCCCAAGGTCGCTGGCTTGATCACAGGGTCACTCACTCTGCTCTAGCCTCCTGGTCAGGGCACATGTGAGAAAGCAAGCAATGAACAACTAAGAGGCCGCAATAAAGAACTGATGCTTTTCATCTCTCTCCCTTCCTGTCTGTCTCTCCCTCTCTGTCTCTGTCACACACACACACACACACACACACACACACACACACAGAAATAAAAGGCATCCAAATTGGAAAATAACAAGTGAAACTGTCTTTATTTGCAGATGACATTGTCTTATGTAATGAAAACCCTAGAGACTACCATAAAACTGTTAGAATTTGTAAGCAAATTTTAAAAATTGCATGATACACAGTCAATATACAAAAGTCAGTGACATTTCTATACATTAACATTGAACTTTCAGAAAAAGATTAATTCTCTTTGCAACTGCATCAAAGAAAAATAAAATACCTAGGAATAAATTTAACCAGAAAGGTGAAAGAACTATACACTAAAAACAATAAGACATTAATGAAAAAATTGAAAGTCACAAGTAAATGGAACAATATTTACTGTTTATAAATTAGAATATTATTGTTAAAGTGTCTATACTATCCAAAGCAATTTATAGGTTCAATGCAATCACTATCAAAATTCCAGTGGCATTTTTCACAGAAATGGAACAAACCTACACTATGTATGAAATCACAGAAAACTCATAGCCAAAGCAAATTTGAGAAAGAACAAAGGTGAAGGCATCACACTTCTTGATTTGAAACTGTATTACATAACCACAGTAGTGAAAACAGTACAGTACAATCATTTTAAAAAAGACACAGAACAATGGAACAGAATAGAGAGCCCAGAAATAAACCACCCGTATGTAACATTAACTTATGACAAAGGAGCAAAGACTATACACTAGAAAATGAATTGTTGATTCAATAAGTGGTGCTGGGAAAACTGAACAACCATACGGAAAGAATGACACTTGACCACTATCTTACACTGTGAACCAAAAATCAATGCAAACAAATGGGACTACATTGAATTTAAAAGATTCGGCACAGCAAAGGAAATGAAAAACATAGATGAATAAAAGGCAATCTACTGTTTGGGAAGAAATATTTACAGATTATATCTGATAAGGGAAAGTATCTAAAATATATAAAGAACTCATAAGACTCAATATCAATAAATAATCCAATTAAAAATGGGCAGAGGATCTGAATAGACATTTTCCCAAAGACCTACAGATAGCCAACAAGCACATGGAAAGATGCTCAACATCACTAATCATCAGAGAGCTGCAAATCAAAACCACAGTGAATATCACCTCATTCCTGTTAAAATGGCTATTGTCAAAAACACAAGAGATAAATGCTGGCAAGGATATGGAGTAAAAAGAAGCTTTGTGCATTGATGGTGGGAATGTAAACTGTTACTGCCACTATAGAAAAAGTATAGATTCCTCAAAAAATTCAAAAGCTGAACTACTGTATTATCTAGAAATTCCACTTCTGGGTATTTATCCAAAGAATATAAAAACACTAACTGGAAAAGATATTTGTACTTCTGTGTTCTGTGCATCATTATTTATAATAGATAGACAAGATGTGGAAATAGTTTCAACCATTAAAAAGTCAAATCTTTTATTTATTTGTTTGTTTATTTTGTGAGAGGAGAGAAGGCAGAGACAGAATCCCGTCTGCGCCCCAACCAGGATCCACCGGTAAACCTACTAGGGGGTGATGCTCTGCTCATCTGGGGCTTTTGTTCAGTTGCAACCAGAGCCATTATTTAGCGCCAGAGGTGGGAGCCATGGGGCCATCCTCAGTGCATGGGGCCAACTCGCTCTAATTAAACCATGGCTGCAGAAGGAGAGGAGAGAGAGAGAGAGAGAGAGAAGTGAGAGGGGGAGGGGTGGGGAAGCAGATGGGTGCTTCTCTTTTGTGCCCTGAACAGTAATCAAACCCAGGATATTCACACACCAGGTCAGTACTCGACTACTGAGCCAACCAGCCAGGGCCAAAAAGTCACATATTAACAGTTGCAAAAACATGGATGGACTTTGAAGGTATTAAGTGAAATAGACCAAGCAGAGAAAGACAAATATGGCATGGTATCATTTATATTTGGAATCTTAAAAAATTTTAAAAATAAATAAAAATTTGTATAAACAAAGTGGTTGCCAGAATCTGGGGAAAATGGGGAGAGGCTGGTAGAAGGGTAAGGCATGAGGACTAAACCATGGTGACTATAATTGGTGACTATGTTGGTTACACTGTTAAATCTAAGTTTGCTAATGGAATAGATACTACATATTCTCACCAAAGGAAAAAAAGTGATAGATGTATTAGTTATCTTGATGGGATAGTTCATTCATAATATTAAGTCAACACAGTGTATACTTACATATCTTATAATTTTACTTGTCAATTGTAACTTAATAAAACTGAATTTTTTTAAAAAAATCTTTTTTATATTAATAACTCTAGAGTAATGAGTAATTAAGAGTTGTGTGAAACTTAAAGCTAGAGGACTGGATTAGATCACATAGAAAGATGATAAATAAAGAAGAAAATAAGAGTAAAAACTAACTCCTGGAAATCTTGCATGTAGAGATAGATCATGAAGAGAACAAGGTCGAGCCAAAAAGAGTAAGAAGAACCACAAACAAGTGTAGAAAAAAGATGCGTAACAAAATACTTCAGAGAGTATTTATTGTACATTGCCCAATGCTCCCCACAGTCAAATATGATGAGGACTAAGAACTGACCATTTTTTAGTGATTGTCTTTAGATTTAGGCCCTAACTTTGGAAATTAAAATTTTCCTTAATAGATTCTTTTTTTTCTGAGATTTCTCTTTAAAAGAGTTAGGCTACCTTAACATATAATTCATGAAAGAAATTTTACTTATTTATTGGGTGGCAGCCATTGTATTAAACCCTTGTGATCAAAAAGAGTCAATGTTCTATTTCCTGGGAGTTCATAATCTTTGTATAATTTACTTACAAAGTAAATTTAAATTTGTTTACTTACATATATAACTAATTATTTTAATTATTGGAAGGTGAACCTTTGATTAGTAAATACTTTTTTTGTGTGTGTGACAGAGACAGAGAGAAGGACTTATAGGGACAGATAGGAGGGAGATGAGAAGCATCAATTTATCAATTCTTTGTTGTGGCTCCTTAGTCTTCTTAGTTGTTCACTGATTACTTTCTCATAGCTACCTTGACTGGGGTGGGGATGGGCTTGAGCAAAGTGAGTGACCCCTTGCTCAAGCTAGCAACCTCGGGCTCAAGGCAAGGACCTTGGGCTTCAAGCCAGGTGTAAAGGATACGGGAAATGGAAGTTCACGTCTCAAATTTATTTATTTTACCAGTCAAAGTATTTGTCTAATACAGTATAATTGCTAAAATCATAATTCATGGGAATTATAAAACATACTATTAAATATTATTTTTATTTCTTGTATTTATAAATACATAGAAACATTTGATCCCATAAAATTTTCTTTATTTAGAAATAGGTATATTACTCTAAACAGGATTCACTATTAAAATATTTCTTATATTGTCATCAGAGTCTACAATAAAATTATAAAGCATTCTAAATGGTACTAAAGATATTGCTTTATCAAAAATCACTGAACAATAAAATCTAGGAGAATGTAATTTATTTGGATTTAAATGAAAGCCATTTTATAAGGTGAGTTCAGAAGTGGAATAAACCTGGGTTCGTTGAAAGGTGTCTTACTAAATATTTTTCAGGATTTTTCTCTCCTTTTCTTTCCAACAGGAGGATTATACTGACTGCGGTGGCGTTTCTGGATTAAATCCCTCCCTGTGGTCCATCATTGGAGTACAGTTTGTACTCCTTTGGCTTTCATCTGGCATCAGACACTGCCAGTTATGACCTTCCAAAACCAACTCTGTATAGTTAAACTCCAGACCCTGCCAAAACAGGAGCCCTCTATCGCATTGACACAGGGTCAGCCATGGAATCAGCAGAACATTAGCTGGGCCCAGAACATGGCGTCAACATAAGGCACGGACTCATAGGGCGCCCACTGGCTGCACTGCAGGGTGCCAGATCCTTAAACTTGTGTGAATGTTGCATCACTCATGTATCATATCAAAGCAAAATTCTCTATGTGTTCTACTGGAAATTCGAGAGTTTCTTGTTGCCATGTTGGTGATTTCTTGTGAAAGGGCTCCCCACACAACTGTTTATGAATCATACCAATTGTCTTGATCTGGACCTGGAATTCTCAATTGCTGCAATTCTTGTTCTTTTACCAAGAAAATCTAGGGGAAAAGAGTTATTTTTTGCCTTCACTTATTCTTCTGCTAAAAATTATTTCCCACTTTGAGTAGTTGTTTGAAATATACAGAGAGAGAGAATGAGAGAAAGAGAGAATTAACAATGATGTTTTCTGTTGAAATAAATAAAATGGCTGATTTTCTATAAAAAAATGCCATGAATAAAATGCCTTATGAAGAATGGCTTATCTGCCAAAAATATAACACAAATGATGACCAATTAAGTTATGGCGGGGTAATAAATTGATTGTTTGAAAATAATAACTAAGAAATTAGTCAACTAAAGGTGCTTGAGGGTGAAATTTGAATATGTGACCTATTTCCTCATAAATGTTAAGCCCTTAATAAGTGCTTCAATGTAATGTTCCTTTTGTTCACGCTAAAGTTATGTAGTACTAGCCAGATATTTAAAAATGCTCTAAGAAAAGCTTGTTGGGGGAGGGAAGGTGTTTTTTCTTGTGATAAATAAACTTTGGTTACTAAGGGTATTTTGCATGCTTATTTTAACTTTCAGTTTTTTTCTCTTAGAGTATAGTCCATTGAAAAGTTAACTGAGTGACATTATTGTTATGTAAGACTGAACCTTGCAATGTAATGCAATTAAGTCATCTTTTAAAATGTCGTTAAACTACTCTGAATATACTGTGCAATGTAAATGCCGAATGATTGGGTTAGGTAAATGGTGAAATGGGAATTAACGGATTTTATACAGATTCGTGCTTTTGCCTGAAAACCTATGTACAGATATTTTAAGTACATAAATCAGATTTGACACATTTATTTTTTGAAAAGTACATATATGTTCTCAGTGAAGATTCATCTTAGGTTTCCTCTTTGTTCGTTTGAATAGTGGCACATACAATCCAAAACTTTCTGCTGCTGCTGCTCCTACTGCGTTATCCCTCCATTCTAAATGGTATGATCACTTAACCAAAAGTCCTGTGCAGGTCGGTGAGGGTTTTACAATAATCTGAACAAATAGGAAACCTTGAATCTATATGTATGCACATGAATACTTGATTATGAATAATCAGAATTGTTTTTATACAGCCTCATTGGTGAAAATGGTTAGCATAGTATTTCAAATATTTCATTATAGATTAATATGTAAACAGAATATTATTTATGCTTTTAAAAGTTATTTTCAGGAGTAAATAGTATTTGAAGAAAGAGTAAAAACAATGAATGTGTAACTCTAGTTGTCGTGAATAATTCTACTGAAGGCTGGAAGTATGCAGATATTTTTTATGGTAAAATGCATTTGTTCTTTTCTTTTGAACATGCCAAATATCGGTGTGTGTATATGCTGGAAATTTTCTCATATATAATTTTTTAGTCAAAATCTTATTAACATTATCCAGCATGCTTTAATATTCTCTACATATCAAAGATACAACCAATTCCTTAGCATAGCTTAAAAGATACATTTCTTTAGTCTTTAGCTTTGCATACATTTGTAATTCCCTCCTTTGCCAATATACCCTAGATAACATTTGTGTACATTTCCTTATTTAAAGTATTTTTTTATTTAAAATGGGGGAAGGGGGAAACTGATTCACTTTGCCAACTATTGTTCTAAGAGTTAACATGAGTTACCATTTCTAATGCATTGTTGTGGTTTTGTAGTATCATTTGTACCTGGTATTGACATTTTAGAAAACACCAAAGTGATTTTAAAAATATGGAACTTCTCACTCTAGTAACAATATGTTTAAATCATGTTGTTTGTTAATTAAATATTTAAAACTTACTGTTAACTTTTGCTAGACTATTTTAAATCATGAAAGTGTTGGGAAGGGGATATCAAAATATAAAATTATGTGAGTTTGTGTATATAAGCAACACATTAAAACAACTGAATTGCTTCCAGCATACAACAAACTACCTTAAAATTATCTTTAAAATCTATCAAATATATTTTCATGGCTAATGTCACTGAAATGGTATGTATTCGTTGACTACGAAATTGTTGTATTAATCACAGTTAAACTTGGCATCTCTTGGCAGGGTCCTATTTGATTTCATTTGCCATAAAAATATATTTACATGCATGAGTCTTGCTATGATCATTTATTTTCTGCTATACATAATAAACCAATATGACAACCACATACATGATTATAAATTGGATAAGGACACACTCTGTAAAAATTATTGAGTCCTAATACTAGCCTTTATGCCTTTAGTGTATTTACTTTCTTATAAGACAGTAACACTCATCCCATCAAATTGTTATACTTAATTGAGGATTTTTCTTTGAGTTTTAATTAAGAACTTAAATTATAGCATATTATAAATATTGATTTTTCAAAGACTAAAAAGTACAAGAGATCAGGAAAAAAGCTTTTAAAATCAAATCATCACTTATTTCATTTTTGTTATACTGATGCAGCTCAATGTAGTTTGTCATTAAAATCATTTCAAATAAGTCTTGCATTGGTGTTCAGTAACAGGAACAAATTTTACTTTAATGGTTTTCTTCTTTTGAACAACCAGCATTACTGCCAAACAACAATCGTGGTCCATATTTGTAACAGGTTTTTAACATGACATAGTTAGCAAGTTTGATTGAGAGATTTTTAGGTCCTGGGTCTATAAGATTTAGTATGATCTTTTATCATGTTTCTATGCTTGAGGCATTACTGCTTAACTTGGAAAAAAACTAAACAGTGTTGCTGCCATTTGTAAGTTTTCTTATAATATTCCTTTTATTAACTTTAAAACTGGCCTTATTGGGTTCAAATAGGCAGTATCCCTTTTAAGTGACCTTTGCAACCCAAGTGTTACTTGCTTATTTGATGCTCTATTGTATTTTTCATCTCCTTTAAATCTTTCTCACCACCAAAGCTTAAATTCTATGTCTTAATTTAAAACTCTAAATTATTCCACTGATTATGTTAGTTAACATTATATGTCTAGAGGTATAGAGTTTGATCTAGTGAAACAAATGGATGTTGTAAATTTTTTTAAAAATGTAGAATAGAATGATTATTTCACTTGCTCACAATTTCAAATATTTTATTATTATCTGGAACTTTTGTTTTCCCATAGCAGAATGTTAATATTGCTAATAAACAGTGTGCATTTCTGTAAAGAGCTAGTCAATAAAACAAATATATCAAGTGTTGAAAAAATCCTAGCACTTCAGAGGCTTAGGCAATGCTTACCAATAGTTTCATGTACCCTATTCATGCAGCTCACATAATTCACACAAGAAGTTCCTCTGAGACTAATGGGATACTGTCTTGTATAGATGCCAGTTGAGTTTACAGTGTGACCTGACAGAGCTATCTTTTTTGTTGTGCTGTATGATTGTTGGATCATGCTTTTTAGGATACTTTTATTAAAATGCTCAGTGTGCATCCATGCAAAAGGCCAAGTGGCTTTGTGAACAAAAGTTCTTTTCTCCCATTTATTATGTTCTCTTGACACTTTTGCGGAAATTAACTAGCCTGATAAAAAACATTTTGTAAAAATTTGTATAATACTGTTATAAAAATATTTATAATCCCAGATAATGTTGTGTTAAATCTTGTGCAAAAACAGTATATTCAGAATAAAAGTTTATCATTTAAAGTCACTACAGTTTGGATTATTTAATTATTTAAAATTCAGTTGAAAGAGACAGTGGTCTCTGTTATAAATATATTTTAAGAAAGCCACCTTCCTGTGGAGAGAATTCTGGATTGTGAAAATGAGTTGGAATTGCAAAGTACTGCTACAATAGCAACCTCAACACAGATAGACAAATTTACTTGCAACTGCTTCACATAATTCTGACCCTTCTTGTGTGCTGTCGCCATCAAGGCAGTTAGAAATGTGAAATCAGACTTCTATTGTTAAAAAAGAAATCCAAACATTTAGGCAAAAATGTTTCCATATTTCTTTAAAGACCTTGGGAAAACAGTTTGAATGAAACATTTTAAAATATCTGAACTATGCATACCTTTAATTACATCTGACTGCATTTAAATATTTTGCTAGCTATTTCATACCAGCTGAAACATGAAGTGTACTGTAAAGAGTTTTTTATAAAACTATTAGGTTTCTTTTCCACTGATACATACCAGCTTACCACGTGCCACCCTGTGCTCATCTAATAATAAAGGAATGACCCTGATACTGTGTGGAATCTAGTATAAAGTAAGACTATTTTTCTGTCTGGGGACTCTCATAAGAGAGCAAAACTACCTCCGAGTGGGAGGAAGGTGGTATATGGGTGCCAATGCTGGTGGTTCCGAAACATTTGACTGTTTCTGATCAAGGCATTTTAACAGGAAAAACCCTACTTAAAAGTGTAAGGTAGATAACACTTTTTTTTTTTTGAACATCTGGCTCCATTCTGTACCAATTTATCTCCTCAATCAATCCTCAACCCTCATTTCCTCTATCAATCATCCTGATGCCACCACACCCCTTCCTCAGGGACCGCGTTTCATCAGTTATCCTTTCTCAAGCATGGTCAGTCTCCCTTTTCTACAGACTTCCTTCCTGCCTGCAAACACATTCAGAACATCTCCATTTCAGCCAAACAGGAAAATCAAACACCCACTGCTGCCCAGTAACTCTATTTCTTTCTAGAGTTATACACCTAGAATTAAAATATTTCTTTGCATATCTATAGACACACTTTTGTTAGTCTCTTTGCAATATATTCAACAGGCCTTTGAATTTTAGATTGGAAAAACATAATATTATCTCTGCCTTTAGGGATACCACTGAAAAATTTCAGTGACCAGTATGAGTTAATAATATATGTCCTGGGCATTTCTTGATTCTCAAATTCTTTGTATCTTGGAGTGGAGTTATTCACAGAGCATCTCCACAATTTTCTATGAAATGGTATACAATCAACAGTGCTAGTAATTTAATATTTTCTATTTAAATTGACTCACTTTTTTCACTGGAACAGTTATTTTTTTAATTTTTAATTTTTTATTGAACTTATTGCACTGATATTGCTTAATAATATTATACAGGTTTCAGCACACAATCCTGCAATACATCTTCTGTACATTGTGTTGTGTGTTCACCACCTCAGGTCAAGTCCCCCTCCATCACCACTAACGCCCTCTACCCTCCACCATCCCCTTTCCCTCTTGCAATCCCCACACTTTTAAAATACATTTTTAAGAGGGAAATTTAACATTACTCTCATAATTGAAAAGCCAAATTAATTTGCCATAATTGTAGGTATGTCACATTAAAGTAGGTTCATATCTATTATAATGAATTCAATAAAACCTCTCAGTATATGCCTATGTCAAAAGTGCTAGATTTAACATAATACCAGCTCAACATATTTATTATAATGATAGATTAGGCAGTTTTTGTATTTCTGTCTCAATAATGTTTTAAATGTAAACCTGGACTCAAAAACCTTACTAAACTGTAATTATTAATACATTAAAATATCTTTATCAAAATGCAAATTTTTTTCAAATTTTACCAAATTTATCTTTATCAAATTTTTTTCAAAATTTGAGCTTTCTTAAAGGCATGAATTATTGTTTTTCAATATACTTTACCATAATCATAGTAGTCTTGACTACCTCAGAACTTTAACATGTCCTTAAAGGTTACTTGTAACACTATCATTAATATAAAGACAATGGCCTAACCAGGCGGTGGCGCAGTGGATACAGAGTGTCAGCCTGGGACATAGAGGACCCAGGTTTGAAACCCCAAGGTCATCAGCTTGAGCACAGGATAATAGACATGACGCCATGGTTAGTGGCTTGAGTCCAAAGGTTGCTGGTAGAAGCCCAAGGTCACTGGCTTGAGTGAGGGGTCACTGGCTTAACTGGAGCCCTCCCCCACCTTCATCAACACACACATGAGAAAGCAATCAATGAACAACTAAAGTGTCACAAGGAAGAATTGATACTTCTCATCTCTCTCCCTTCCTGTTTTTTCCTATATGTCTCTCTCTGTGTCTCTTTGACTTAAAACACACACACAATGTATAATGAACCAAGGTTGGAGTAATATTGCCTATTTCCTATATTGGGAAGGACTGCTTTTTTCCAGATACTCTGTTTTCTCTAATTGTTTAGTTTAATAAAAAGTGATCTTTATTTAGAGAAATTATGGGATAGTTGATAATAACTATTTTTAAAATTTTATTGATTGATTTTTATATAGAGAGGAAGAGAGAGAGAGAGAAACATTGATCTGTTTATGTGCCCTGACCTGGGATCCAGTCTACAGCCTTTGCGTATCAGGATGATGCTCTAACCAACTGAGCTATCTGGCCAGCGTGATAATAACTATTTTAAATAGTGAAATTATTAAACTTACATCAGTTGTCATTACGGTTACTTCAAGCCCTTTTTTATTAATTTCAAAAGCATACTGATCTGTAAAATTCCGAAATGTGGTAACAACTGCTCTAGTCCTCATTATGAAGGAAATATTGCCAAGTCGTAACCGCAATCTATTGCTTAGATTCAGACCTGACTTTACCACTTACTAGTTTTGGAACCATGGGAAATTATACAATGTCTCCAAGCCTCAGTTTCCTCATCCATAAAATAGAATAAAAGTAACTACATTACAGGGTTGCCATGACGACTAAATGATATAATTAATGTAAAGCACTTAGCACTGAGTAAGCACTCAACAATATCATCCATCAGTATTATGAACTGTTACCACAATCATTTTCCTGTTCATCATTATCATTTTGGGGTGAAGTTTTAAGACCCTAATATCTCCACCACTTGTTACTGGAAATATTTACTCATATTTTATTTAACTGGAGTGTTAGAATAGAGCTTGTACAAGATTAAAAAAAAAAAGTCCTCTCCCTTATGGAACTGAATGACTGGAATATTTAATAAGTACTTACAACAGTGTGATGTAAATGCTACAATATAGGATATAAATATACTCCTCACAATAATTAGGGGATATTTCAAAATGAATATGAAGCAATAAAAAAAAGAAGCATTTGATTTTTTTATTAAGCAAAAATATAAGAAAAGCAAATGACAAGTCAAAGAAAGTTGTTCAATTATGCAAATGAGATGCAAAACAAACTTTAATTTCATTGGTGAAAATACACTATACAAAAGGCTGAAAGTACGGGAGCAGGAGTCCCCAAACTACAGCCCTCATGTGGCCCCCTGAGGCCATTTATCCAGCCCCCACCGCACTCCCGGAAGGGGCACCTCTTTCATTGGTGGTCAGGAAAAGTGGAGTGTCGCTCACGCACAGTACTACTTCTATTGATGCAGGATGCACGCGTCACGGCTCTAGAAGTGCATCATATCACTTGTTACGGCTAGCAGTGACAAATATGGAACCGGACATTGACCATCTCATTAGCCAAAAGCAGGCTCATAGTTCCCATCGAAATACTGGTCAGTTGGTTGATTTAAATTTACTTGTTCTTTATTTTAAATATTGTATTTGTTCCTGTTTTGTTTTTTTACTTTAAAATAAGATGTGTGCAGTGTGCATAGGGATTTGTTCATAGTTTTTTTTATAGTCTGGCCCTCCAATGGTCTGAGGGACAGTGAACTGGCCCCCTGTGTAAAAAGTTTGGGGACCCCTGTACTGTAGTATCTGTACGTTTCCTGATCCCCTAATTTTTGTGAGCAGTAGGATTACCCTAATTATAGAAGCTTAACATAGGGTGATCTGGATAGACTAAGCCAGAGAAGGCAGACATGATTTTGAGCTGAGGGAGGAGGCAGCAGTACTGTAAGTGTGTGTGACTCTGAGAGACGCAGTCAAGGAACTGGAAGAAGCTGCATGTGAGTTCAGTGCAGCTTGAGGCGTGGGTGATTAGGAGCAGGAATGACCTGGAAGAAGAGGCCAGAGAGACCAAAGACCAGAGCCTGGAGTCCACTGGAAGGTGCCAAAGATTTTTAAGCAAAGAATGGTCGGGTCAGATTCATATTTCAGGAAAACTACTCTGAATGAAATGTAGGTTTTTGGCAAATAAATACCAACAGGAAGAGAGACCAATTAAGAAACCACTCTCAAAGTGAGAAACTTTTGTTGACTGGCATGGAAGGTAGATAGAGATAAGTAGACTAACTAGAAATATTTAGAAGGGAAAGGAGGAGACTTCATGATGCACTCGCTGTTGTTTTGAAAGAAAATGAAAAAATCTAGAATTACTTTCAGGGTTCTTAGGTTTAATATTGTGGCATGGTTTAACGCTCCAAGTTAGAGAATATTGGGAAATGCAAGGGGCAAGGTTGGTTGAGATAAGGTGGGACAAGTCCAGAGGAGAAAACGAGAGATTGCACTTTAGAAATATTGTGAGTGAGCTCTTCCTGTACAGTGCTAAGGATAACAAAATGAGAGAATATGATTTCTACTGCCAAGGAAGAGATATGCCAGGATGACAATTCACAACACTGATTGCATTTAAACTCCCTTATTAAGGGTTTTGTTTCTTTTGCTATTAATTCTGAGATGCAGGGCCCGTGCTAATTCACAATCTCAGATGGCTCTACGGGCAGGCTGCAGTACACTACCTGGGGGCACGTGACAATTCTGATGCAGGTTTTTCTGAATTATACTTCATTAACGCTACTTAGACGTACATTATTGGTTCCATTTTAAATGAATCCCTTTTGAACATGTGTTTGGGAACAGTCCCACAATTTCAACTCAAATACAATCTTTTTGAGGGCTCTACTTTTTAATGTTTTTCTTTCTGGATTCAGATTATACAGCTATATACAGTTGATAATAAAGTTCTCATTGACTGTGGTTGATAAACAGAACTGCTCTTAGAAAAATTATTACTACTGGAAATTCTACTCCTATTTAAGTCATAATAATGCTCTTGAATCTCTCAGAGTTGAACCACAGATTTCTATAAATATTATCAGAGAAACTTGTCAACAGGCTCATTCTTATGGCAAATGATATTGCAAGTCAAAATAAAATTAGAAAACAATACTACTTAATCTGATTTCTTTACATATTATATATTTAATTAAGATGAATATACAGATCGATTCCAGACTACCTGACAATCTAAACGTAGAGAACCCTAAAGAAATCTGATTGAAGCAAGAGATACCATGTAGTACATGGTAGAAATTCCAGGCTCTGCAGTCAGGTTACCTGGTTTCACATCTCAGATCCCCTACCTAGGCATATTATATAACATCTCTATTTTTCTTTTTCTTAACTGGACAATTAATACTATTGACTCTATAAATTTATGTATATGAAGACAGTGATAACAATCACTGTTTAACAGTTGTTAGGGCCTCTACTTGTTATTTCAGAAGCTCAATCATTCTGATGCTGATGATTTCAGGAATGCCTGGAGAAACTTGCCATCAAGAGAATTGATTATTAAGATGTGTGGAATATTGCCAGAACTTTAATTCTTTTAGGCATTAAGGATACAATGGAGAAATACAAATATAACACAAGGTATAGGAGAACAAAGAGAGAAAATTCACCCCAAAATTTACATAGATAAACATATCACTAACTCAAAGGAAATACTTTGCCATAAAGGATGTTGGCAATAAGAAACTGATGGCAATGGGGAAAATAGGCCTACTAGAAACCGAACAGGATTTAGTGACTGAGTGAAAAGGAAGGAAGTGGAAGGTTCAAACTCTCCTGAGTGTCTTCATATCCTAGAAAAAACTAGACCAGCAGCCCTGATGAATACAGATGCATAAATTCTCCTCAAAATGTTAGCAAACCAAATTTAAAAAACACATTAAAAGGAATATACAGCATGGTCAAATAGGGTTTATCCTTGGGATTCAAGGAATCTTCAGTATACACAAATTAGTAACTGTAATTCATCACATTAATAGAATGAAAGATAAAATTCTTATCACCTCAGAGGCAAAAAATGCATTTAGCAAAATATAACAAAATAGATACCTCCTTTCTCAATAATAATAATAAACCTATAGATATACTGGGTACAGAAGGAACATGCTTCAACATAATAAAGGCTATATACATGACAAACCCACAGCCAACAGACTCAAAGAGGAAAACTGAAAGCCTTCTTCTACCACCAGGAAGGAAACCAGGGAGCCCAGTCTGGCTGTACCTATTCAAAAAGAAGACCTAAGTAGAGTGATTAGGCAAGGTTAATTTTTTATGCATTCAAAGCATAAATAAAGAAGTAAAATTGCCATTACTTGCAGGTGATATGATTTTGTATATAAACAATCCCAAAGACTCCACTAAAAATGCTGTTGGAACTAATCAGTGATTGAAGTAACACTGTAGGATGTAAAATCAACATAAAGAAATCCATTGCATTTCTATACACTAAGGATGAAAACTATGAAAAAGAAAGAAAACTACCCCATTCATAATAGCTTAAAAACAATGAAATGCCTAGAAGTAACTTTAACCAAAGAATTGAAGACTAGCACAACAAAAACTAAAAAAAAAAAAAAAAAAAAAAAAAAAAAAGAAAGACATCCTGTGTGCATGGATGGGAAGAATTAATACTGTTAAAATGTCTATACTACTCAAAGCCATCTATAATTTTAATACAACCCTTACCAAAATAGCAATTGCATTTCTCACAAAATCATAAAAAGGTCCTAAAAATTGTGTGAAAGTACAAAAGACCTCTAACTGAAAACAATCCTGAAGAAAAGGTACAAAGCCAGGCTTTGTATCATGCTTCTTGGTTTCAGACTACACTACAAAGCTAGAGTAATCTGAACAGTATGGTACTGGCATAAAATAGACACATAGACCAGTGAATTTCAACCAGTGTGCCATGACACAATGGTGTGTCACATGAATTTTTAAAACACAGAATAACTAACTATTTAGTCAGGGGCACTGAATTCTTTCTCTTATATTGTCAAATTTAAAAAAATGTTAACAGTCAAGGCTATAACAGTAGCCTTCCAGTATAAATAAAACCAAGTTCTAATTTTTTTCAGATTGGCAAAAAATATAATATATACTTTGGTGTGCCACAGAATTTTAGTATTAATTTATGTGTGCCATGAGATGAAAAAGTTGAAAATTGCTGACACAGACCAGTGGAACAGAATAGAGACTGGAATTTAACCTCCACATAAATGGTCAACTAATATTTAATAAGGGAGTAAAAAACACCCAATTGGGAAAAGATAGTCCCTTCAACAAATGGTGTCAGGAAAACTGGACAAACACATGCAGAACAAGAAAACTGGCTTTACACCACTCACATAGATTAACTTGAAATAGATCAAAGGCTTAAACATAGCACCCAGTACTATAAAACCCCTTGAAGAAAGTGCAGAAAAGAAGCCTCTCAACGAGAACAAAAATCAACAAATGGGACTATACACATCCAACTTAAAAGCTTCTGTACAGGCCCTGGCCGGTTGGCTCAGTGGTAGAGCGTCGGCCTGGCGTGCAGAGGTCCCTGGTTCGATTCCCGGCCAGGGCACACAGGAGAAGCGCCCATCTGCTTCTCCACCCCTCCCCCTGTCTCTCTCTTCCCCTCCCGCAGCCGAGGCTCCACTGGAGCAAAGATGGCCCGGGTGCTGGGGATGGCTCCTTGGCCTCTGCCCCAGGCGCTAGAGTGGCTCTGGTCGCAACAGAGCCACGCCCCGGAGGGGCAGAGCGTCGCCCCCTGGTGGGCATGCCGGGTGGATCCTGGTCGGGCACATGCGGGAGTCTGTCTGACTGTCTCTCCCTGTTTCCGGCTTCAGAAAAATGCAGAAAAGAGGAAAAAGCTTCTGTACAGCAATAGAAACCATTAACAAAATGAAAATGCAACCTACTGAATGGGAGAAACTGTTTGCAAATCATTTATCAATCAATAAGAGGACTTATAAAACTAAAATTAAAAAAATGACTTAAGAAATGGACAGAGGAACCAAATAGACATTTTTCCAAAAAAAATACTCAAATGGCCAATAGGGTCATGAAAAGATGCTCAACATCACTAATCTTCAGGAAAACATAAATTAAAATCACAATGAGATATCACATAGCACCTGTTAGAATGGCTGAGGAATCTCACTTCTGGGTATACACCCAAAGAAAAGGAAAACAGGATAATGAAGAGATAAATTAATCTCCATGTTTAATTGCAGCATTACTCATAATAGTCAAGCTATGGAAACAACCAAAGTGCCCATCAATGAGTGAATGAGTAAAAAACATGTGACGTAAATTTTATACATACAAATATTAGTCAGCCATGAGAAAGAAAAACATCTTGCAAGTGTTAACAACATGGATAAACTTGAGCATATTTTGCTAAGTAAAAAAGAAAAAGACAAATAGTGTATGATATCACTTATATATGGGATCTAAAAAAGCTAAACTCAAAAACAAAAATGAAACAAAACAAACCCAAAGTAAAATGGTGGTTACTCAGGGCCAAGGTGGTAGGGGACAGATGTTGCATAAGGGTAAAAACTTGCAACAAATAGTAAATAAGTCATAGAGAGCTAATAATTTAACTTGCAAAGGGACTAAAAATTATTTCAATCTCTTAAAAGAAAGGATGATTATGTAACATGACAGAGGCACTAATTATTCCTACAATGGCAATATTACAATATATAAATGTATCAAATTAACCTTAAATTGTACACCTTAAATTTACAGAATGGTATATATCAAATATATTTCAATTTTTAAAAAAGAAAAAAGAACAACAGACGTCTGAAGCACAGTTCCTATAAGCGTAATGGTGGCTGGAAGAAACTTTTACTTCAGATAGCAGCTTGGGCTGGCCAACCAAAACTCCATCTCAATAATGAGCCTGTTTTTACTTCTATCAACAATAATTCATTTCCCTATTCATTTTCTTTTTTTATTCTAAAAATTTTTGAAATGTTTCTGTGATCAATTACCACATACTTTCCTACCATTAATTTCAATCTCCTAAAATTTCACTTCTACCTCTCCTCTAAAAATGCTTTGCATTGACATTCTAATATTGTGTTCTGCCTGTCATCTTACATATTCTTAAAGCTTGAGACTTTTCTGGGTTTCAGTGCAGAAAAGATGGGTACAGGGACTTCCAGCCTCTGGGACTGAGAGCCCAGCTCTCTGCAGTCTCATTGTATTTATTGGTCTCTTTGCGCATCAAGCAAATTAGCAGCCTGGGTCAAATTAGTCTACAATGAATTCAGGTGCAGAGAAAGATGACCAACCGATGCCCCCAGGCCTGTAGGAAGATGATTATAGGCATCAGTGGCTTCCTGTAGACAATCATGGTAGTGCTTGCGGGGGCAGCAGGGCAGCGTTCTGCCCCTGCAGGACTTGGCGTCCGAAGTCCACACCAAAGACTTGTCTCAAGGTTGTAGGTTCAATCTCTCAGCCATTTTCCCACAGTTTATAAATTACTCGCTGCAGTTCCTATAACAATGGAATGGACTCCAACCTTCAGATGTGCCAGCTCCATGTGAGAGATGTGGACCTTTATCCACTTATCAGGCAAATTGTGTTGAGTCCCCTCAGCAAAGAACTCTCACCCCACTCCTTTGGATTCCTTTGTTCTAGTGTTGTTTATTCTCCCTTCTTCTCCCTCCTTATAAAAACCCCTGCCTGCACCAAAGGAGGAGGTGGGTTTCTGAGGATAGTCATCTCTCCATTGTGTCAGATGGCCGGCAAGTGAATAAAACATCTTTCCTTCTCACCAGCACCTGTGTTGTGTAATTGGTTTTCATGGCGAAAGGCAGCAGGACCTGTGGGTCATTTTTTCCAGTTTCAATGTGAATTTAACAGATTTACTTAACATCACAGTGTAACAGTAGCTTCAACTGTGAATTGTCACAGCAACACTTCCTTTACCATATTTGAAACAGATCTTAATGATACAGCACTGGTCAAAAATAGGGCCTTAATATATAATAACAACATTTAGTAAAAGAAGTCCCTAATCTCCCAATAGTCAAGCCCTTCCGATATTGCCAGAGTAACAAGAACGCTTCTAGTAGTCAAATATTTGGCTGATTTTTAAATATTGTCACCTTAGTTTAACAAATAGCTAAGTAGTCACATTTCCTAGAGGGTTTTCTTCTCTAATTTAGCATTTGTTCCTAATAGAACACATCAATCTGCATATCCCAGATTATCTCATCTGTTACTCAGAAATCTATTTCTAAAGTTTTAAAATGACTTTAGAGTCCTGGAGTTCATTTAACATTGTAGAAGGGATACAGTCATAGGGATTTAATCAGAATTAAGAAGCAGAGTTCTGTGATTAGTAAAAGTGAACCAGGCAAAAGTTGAATATTCAAAGAAAAAAACCCTAGCAAATCAGATGGACCATATTTAAATAAAAACAATATATTTTTAAAAATTAGGATTCAGGAGGAAGTTTTATTTAATATTTAATACCAAGCTATTACATTGTTGACAGGGGACTTTTTATATTTTCCTAAATTCTAGGGTCAGTAGTGCCTCAAAAAAGACATTAGATGGCTGTCAACTGATGGGAATCGAGACAAACAACCTAGTCACTAGAGATGATGGGAGAGAAAATGAATGGAAAGGAACAACAAAATCTGAGTTTTAAAAGAATTAGGATGCCTGACCTGTGGTGGCTCAGTGGATAGGACATCGACTGGGAACACTGAGGATGCTGATTAGAAACCCTGGTCTTGCCCTGGCCAGTTGGCTCATTGGTAGAGCATCGGCCTGGCATGCGGGAGTCCCAGGTTTGATTCCCGGCCAGGGCACACAGGAGAAGCACCCATCTGCTTCTCCACCCCTCCCCCTCTCCTTCCTCTCTGTCTCTCTCTTCTCCTCCTGCAGCCAAGGCTCCATTGGAGCAAAGTTGGCCAGGGCGCTGAGGATGGCTCTATGGCCTCTGCCTCAGGCACTAGAATGGCTCTGGTTGCAGTAGAGCAATGCCCCAAGATGGGCAGAGCATTGCCCCCTGGTGGGCATGCCGGATAGATCCCGGTCGGGTGCATGTGGAAGTCTGTCTGACTGCGTCCCTGTTTCCAGCTTCAGAAAAATACAAAAAAAAAAAAAAAAAAAAAAGAAAGAAAGAAACCCTGGTCTTGCCTGTCAGGGACATGAGAGAAGCAACTACTATGATTTGATGCTTCCCGCTTTCCTGTCCTCCTCCTGCCTCTCCCTTTCTCTGTCTTTTTGTCTCTCTCATCAACAAATAAAATCTTAAAAAAACAAAAAGAATTAGGATGAGTAATACAGAGAAAATCTCAAATTCATCTGTGGTTATTTCACCTATTTCTATTACAGCATGGTCTATAATTAGGCAAAATTGTTTTGGGAATTCTTTAAAAAATAATTTTTTACTGCCTTGATACTTCAACCTCTTTGTGGTGAAATGCTATCACACTCAATCGCATTAAATTAAAGAAAGAGCAAACTTGAAAAGCAGTCTCAGCAAAATTACATCAGATTATAGATAAGTGAACATTAGATGTTTTATGCGCGCGCGCACACACACACACGCTATATATATATATATATATATATATATATGAGATAATGATAGCAAAAATGTCTAAATCGACTAATTATTAATGATGTTAGCCCAAAATTGATTCTGCATACATTTTCTTATTGAATTCCCTGTCAATTAATAAAGTATTCTGTGAAACAGGAATAGAGAAGCAAGACAATTATGAGTCAAAAACCCAAGAGAACAATTAAGTTAACTCTGAAAGCATAGCTTTTCAGGTTGATCCATAAAGAATTAAAATTGTATTATTAAAATTATATTGTGCATGTCATTACTCAGTGCATGTCTTAATAATCTCCATATACCACAGATGCCCCAGGGACATTCCACCCTAGGGTGCCCCACTGCGGTGTAAGTAGGTACTTGTGTTAAATGGTTTATTGAATTCATTGTGTTGACATTGAGCAACAAAATTATATAGGTTTTGGTGAACATATCTATAACACATCATCTTTATATTGTACTGTGTGCTCACCACACCAAGTCAAGTCTCCTTCCATCACCATCTATCCCCCTTGTACCCTCTTGAACCTCTCCCACTCCCCCACTTCCCTCTTGTAATCCCCATTCTGTTGTCTGTGTCAGAATCTATTTTTTTTTTCTTGCTTAATCCTTTCCCCTTTTTCACCCAGCTATCAGAGGGGATGAGGGGTAATGCTTTTTATTAAATTAGAATGTGGCCCCATTGGCTAGTTTGATGCTGATTAGAGTGTGTTTGAGTCAATTCTCTAATCCACAAGTGTATAATACAAAGGTGTTTCCAACTCTGCTGTATTTGTTTCATGAGAAGTCAAGAACTCGTGGTTGTACTGACTCACCCTTTAGGAATTCATCAACGTTACTGACTGCTGGTGTTAAGGTTACAGGTGTCTCAGTTCTATGACACTGAAGTAGCTATATCACTGTCCTTTATGCAAGTGAGTTTTTTGGTACATTTCCTTAATTTCTTTATGTTAGTATTGAATACAGTGGAGGAGTGTGGTCCTCACCAAGACAATTCTAAAAATTTCCTGAGCCCTGTTCTATTTCCTTTACCCTGCCAAGAGTTATTCCCAAGGTTCCAAAAGCTAAAATTGTCTTTCCCTCAAATTGTCATTTATTTGTGTATTTCTCTTCTAGACTATTTCTAAATATGCATTATGAAACTTTATTAGTGTGCCTTTCAAGTGCTATAATCAATATGCATATAAAAATAATTTATTGAAATGTCTTCACTAGTGCTTTGACCTTTGTATTTTAAATATATACTAGAAACCAATACAAAATATTACTGAGCTTAAGCTAAATAACTTACAAATAACAACAACATTTCTTTCTATGCTTTCCTTAGCAGTGTCTAAGACTTTGATGTTATCCTCATAGGACATTAGCTTCCTGATACTATTTTATCTCTTAGACATAGGGAGTTGATTACATATGGTATTAGGTGCTTAGGGCTGCCATAAATTATCACCAAGTGGGTGACTTACAATAAAAGAAATGTATAGTCTCATTGTTTTAGAAGACAGAAATTCAAAAGTAAAGTGTCAACAGGGCCACACTCCTTCCAAAAGCTCCAGGGTAGAAAGAACAAATTAGCCTGTCAGTTTCTGCTGGCTCCAGGCACTACTTGATTTGCAGGAGTATAGCTTGCCTTTCTGCCTCTGTATTCTCCTTTTCTAGCTCTTAAAACAGGGGTCAGGAAGCTATGGATCACGAGCCAGATGTGGTTCTTTTGATGGCTGATCTGGCTCACAGACAAATCTTTAATAAAAAAATAATAACATTAAAAATATAAAACATTCTCATGTATTACAATCTATTCATTTCCTACCGCTCATATTCATGGTTGCGGATGGCTGGAGCCAATCACAGCTGTCCTTCAGGACAACACCAAATTTTTATTAGATAATGCATAATGTACACAGGTCATTGTGAGGTCAGAAAGTATACATCCCTCCTTTTAATCAAGTAGGCAGCTAGCTAATTTCAGAAAACCTTTTGACGAAGAAGATGGCTAAAAGAAAAAAGATGAGGAGTATCGTACTTTTCAGCAGGAATGGACAGAGGAATTTGCCTTTGTGGAGAGAGCAGGTTCTGCAGTGTGTCTAATATGCAATGATAAAATTGCATCAAAGAAATGGTCAAATATAAAGCAGCACTTTGACACATGCTATGCTACATTTGCATCAGAATATCCAGCGGGTACAGCAGGAAGAAAGCATGTCAAGAGCTACTGTGCAGAGTGCAAGCTAGTCAGCAGCAATTCCATGTTTGGACCCAACAAGGTTACTAGAATTCGGCTAGCTTTGCTGGTGCTTTAGCAATTGTGAGAAACCGAAAACCATTCACAGATGGGGAGTATGCCAAAACATTCCTGCTTGATGTTGCCAATGAACTTTTTGAAGACTTTTCGGATAAAGACAAGATAATCAAATGAATAAAAGACATGCCACTGTCAGCAAGAATTGTTCACGATCGAACCATCATGATGGCAAATTAAATTGAGGCAACACAAGTAAAGGACATAAATGCAGCAACATTCTTTTTTCTCACTTTGGATGAGTCAACAGACTTAAGCCATTTATCCCAGTTCAGCGTGATTGCAAGGTATGCTGTCAGTGACACACTATGTGAGGAAAGTCTTGCTGTTTTGCCTATGAAAGAGACAACAAGAAGGGAGGATTTATTCAAGTCTTTCACTTGAGTTCACTAAAGAAAATATCTACCGATAGATAAACTTATTTCAGTGTGTACTAATGGCGTTCCGTGCATGGTGGGGAAAAACAGAGGATTCGTAGCGCTTCTTAGTGAACATGAAAAGAGACCCATCCTAAGTTTTCACTGCATCCTACATCAGGAGGCGCTTTGTGCTCAGATGTGTGGCGAGCAGCTTGGTGAGATGATGTTGCTGGTCATTCAGGTGGTCAACTTTATTGTTGTCCAAGCTTTAAATGATCACCAGTTTAAAACACTGCTGGATGAAGTTGGGAATAATTATTCTGGTCTGCTTCTGCATAACAATGTGCGTTGGTTGTCAAGAGGGAAGGTGCTCAGCCGTTTCGCGGCTTGTCTGAGCAAAATCTGGAATTTTCTTGAAATGAAAAATGTCGAGCATCCTGAGTTAGCTAACACTGAGTGGCTCCTGAAGTTCTACTATCTCATGGACATGACTGATCATCTGAACCAGCTCAATGTGAAAATGCAAGGCATTGGAAATACAGTCTTACCCCTTCAACAAGCGGTGTTTGCATTTGGAAACAATCTGGAACTCTTCATTGCAGACATTGAAACAAGTTGTTTATTACACTTTGAAAAACTGGGAGAGTTTAAAGATGCATGCACAGCAAGTGACCCTGGTCAACATCTTGATCTCCAGCAGCTAGCAGGCTTCACATGTAATCTCCTGCAGTCATTCAAATCATGCTTTGGAGAATTTTGTGAGCACACTCATCTTTTTAAGTTCATCACCCATCCACACGAGTGTGCAGCGGACAGCGCCAACCTGGGTTACATCCCCGGAGTCTCTGTCAGAGATTTTGAGCTACAAACTGCTGACCTGAAGGTCTCAGACATGTGGGTGAATAAGTTCAAGTCACTGAATGAAGATCTGGAAAGATTTGCACGACAGCAGAGTTGGCGAGCAAACACAAGTGGGGAGAAATGAAAAAACTTCAACCCGCAGACCAGTTGATCGTTATAACTTGGAACACACTTCCCATCACATACCACACACTGCAGCGTGTAAGTATTGCTGTACTGACAATGTTTGGCTGTACGTATGCATGTGAGCAGTCTTTCTCACATCTAAAGAACGTTAAGACCAACCTTCGATCATGTTTAACGGATGGAAGTCTCAACGCCTGCATGAAGCTTAACCTCACCACGTATCAACCAGACTACAATGCCATCAGCAAAACCATGCAGCACCAGAAGTCACATTAATGGTAAGAAGTACTGTATTTATCATTGGTTAGCAACAGCATAACAACATTATGAAAAAGAATTCAGAGTTTTATTGTAATTTAAAAGTGTTGGTCTTACATAAAATATACACATTTAATTGTATTTAGTGTTAAACATATTGTATGGCTCTCACAGAATTACATTTTAAAATACGTGGCATTCATGGCTCTCTCAGCCAAAAAGGTTCCTGACCCCTGTCTTAAAAGGACAAATAATTTGATTTAGGGCTGAGAAGCTGCTTTATCCAAATATGATTACATTCACATGTTCCAAGGATTAGTTCTTAGACATACCTTTTTGGGAGACATAATTCAACATAGGCTACACATAATGCCTTTGGTATTGCGGTATATACATGGAGAGTACTTATTATGAGTTCTTTTATTTCAACCTCTAGCTTTGATTTGTCCATTTTGTCTAGATTCTTATATCCAATTGGGTATGTTAGATGGCTGATTTGATTGTTCCACCTGAGTATTTAGCAGTTGTAGAAGATGGGGCAACCTCCAGATTGCCGTGTTCAGGACTGAGGCACTTATTCTCCCCTTTCCTGGACACTTGACTGTGGCTCACAGCTAAATGCTTCCCAGAGATTATTTTTGCATGAGGGAATTTGCTTTGCACCAAGTTATGGCCACCTCAAAGGTGACAGATGAGGAGGCTACAAAGACTTAGAGCACTTGCCTTACTTCAGTCCATTTTAGAGGGGCATCCCAGCTCCAGAGCTTCCCACAAGATTGACTGAGACCTCTGTTACAAATGCATGACACCACTCCCTCTTCCTCTGCACGATCCTGCTTCTTTCCTTTATTCAAAGGTATCATTCTTAACAGCACTTTGCATAAACCGCTCATACACAAGTCTCCAGCAGAGCCTTTTTCCCATAGAACCCAACTCTGTAGTTCTGGAAAATAGCTCTTACTGCAATGTGTCCTCTACCACCTCGGCTTCCCTCCCTTTCACTAAAATGATTCCATCCCTCTTCCCAATATAGTAAATGGCAATACCATCCACAGAGTTCTCAAGCCAAAAACCTAGGAATCACTGTAATTTATGCTTTTTTCTCTTACCAATATTCTATATGAGCAAGGACAAGCGACTTTACTTCTAAATTATATTGGATATCTAACTATTTTTTTCCATGTACCTCACCACCTTCCTAGTGTGATCATCATCTCTCCCTGAACTATTCCTAGTTACTAGTATTATGATCCTGAGCAATTTACTTAACCTTTCTAAGCTTCAGAAAATGAAAAGGACAATAGTACTAACATAGTAATAGTGCCAATATTATAGAGTTGCTGTGATTAAATGGGTTAAAAAATGGAAGAGTTAATAACACTTGGTTTATATTGAATAGTAAGTGCTATAGTGTCGGTCATAATAAAGATCCTACAATTTAATGGGTTACCTCTTACTAGGGGAAATGGAAAGTGCATACAACTGAACATGGAGAATTATCTGTGGGCTTCCCATTGATTGTCTTTGACCCCACTGTCAAACACTATATGTCCTTATTGCACATTAATTGCATTAATCTCACCCCACCATTCAATTTGGTGGAAATCCAGGACCTAGGTTATTTTAAAGTATTCAGGACACATATATAATAATGAACTAAATGTCATGTAAAATAATGTAGTTTTTTTTCCTAAATATCACAGTTTTCTTACTTTATCTGGATGGCTCTAATTCAAGAACAAGCAGTCCGGATGCCGCCAAAAGTGCATTCCAGGAGCATACTGTGGGTTGATTATTTCCAGGACACGGTCTTACCCCGCCACGAATCTGCTTACTGCTTCATTTCTTTTAAAATTCCCACATATGTACAAAATACATTTTTGACTCTTAATTTCTTCTTGTTCATCCCTTTCCATTCTTAGTGATGACTAAATGGGAAAATGATTTCTCAAGTTTCTCTAACATTGTGGTTAAAATGTGGTGTTCAAAACTATGAGACACAGGCATATATATGTGATCTCATACCAGGCATTTCCCTAGATAAAATGGGTAATACTATGAATTAGGTTGCTATACTTTCCTTAACATGACAATGAGAGTTTAACAAGGATCACAAGATATAAACTCAATTTTAAGATTAAAATCACAAATAAGTAAATCAGTTTTATTAAGCCACTCTATTACTCTTACCAACAGTAGGGTAATGAGATATATGAACAAATAAGTTTATACACTTTTTGTTTTAATATGTCCATAAGAAAGCATATATTAAAGTTTAACAGAACTAAGCTATGTTCATTTCAAAAGCTCATTCTTAAAAAAACTAGTAAAATATGTTATTTTCTTATCTCAATCTAGTTGAAAGAACTGTTTTACTGTTGAAGCTTCTTTTTTCCTGAACAAGAAAAGAGCTGCGAATTCCTGTCATATCCTATTCTGCACTTAGGGTGCAGAAAATGTAAGTACTTTGTAAATATGTATCACAATGGTGGCAAAGTATTTCACGAAACTGCACAGAACTTCCAGGTCAGATAGGCCCTATTGGTATTTAGTTCTGATATAAGTCACTAAACAGGAGGCAACTAAAACAATAACCAAGTAGAAAGGTTTCAGACGGTTTGTTACTTGGAGCCAAAGATCTAACTAGCTGAAACAAAATGAACTAAAAGTTAACCAGGATTTCAGATAGGTGATGAAATCATTTAACAAGTAACAGAAATCAGGGGAGGGGCTAGAAAAATAATGAGTCCATTTGACAAGGTTGAGTGTTTCATACCTAAGAGTCAACTGCATAGAGTAGCTGTAGAATGTGAGTGTATATCTCAGCAGGAAAACCCAGATGGAAAAAATACAGATTTTGGAATTAATATGTAAATACCACTTGAAATCCTAGGTTTAGATGTGATAGGCCAGAAAAATAAAAATTAAATTTAGAAATAGTCAGGTATGTAGCCTAATGAATCTTTTGACTGCTAAACTCTCTTTTATGCCAATGTTATATATTCAAATTTTTTATAAATATAGATAAAACAGATGTTTTTAAGAAAGGTGTTTTTATGTGGGTGCCCAAATAATTTCTTGTTTCTTAGGTAAAGTTCTATAACAAAATTATAAGTATGTCTGAGGTTTTAGATCATGTTTAAAATGAACTCTAAATATTAAGTAGGATTTTTCTCATTTTCCTATAAAGAAATTGACTATGTGCCACACTTAGAAAGCAGAGCATGAAAACTAGAATAGAAAAAAGGGAAGTAGAAGAGGCATGGTGGAGGGTAAAGAAAAGAAGAAATGTTCATTTCAATTATTCTTCTAGATTGTCTTGCATCTATCTGTGAAATATAAAGACTCATCTTTTGTAATACCATAGTTGTTTTTAATTTTTTTAATTGATACTGTATTTTCATGTTTATGTATTCTCTTACCCGGAGCTTTTTCAAGACTAGGGCAGTTACATTTATAATACCGCTGTAATATCAAAGTTTAAATTTTTGATATATTTGTCACATAAACCTAAAATATATTTTTGATTTGTATAAAAGGGTCATCTTAAAGCACTGGAAGTATTTTGTCTCATATGTTTAGGTGTATCTCAATGTAAGAATAAAATATGAGACCGAAAAAAAAGTATTTTGTTTCAGGTAATAGAAGTCAGATAATGCCTATACTTTGTCCCACCCTTTTTGGGATTGCACTGAAATAAAGATAATTAATTACAAAGAAGAATAAAAGTATGACATTGAATTGAACAGGAGGAAGGGAATGAGCATCACTGACCAATAAAAAAGATTAACACTTTTGTTGAAGAGAGAAGTTGCAACCTATAATATAAGAAAATCGCAGCATAATTTTCTAGAGAAGCTCTAAGAAGCTCTTACCTCAGAGTCAGGGGGTATGATAAAATATGGGAATGGAAAATAGGTTAAAATTCAGTGAGGGGTAAGTATGGAATAATTGTTATTAGATACCCACTTATCTTTCTCTAATCTTGAACAGACAAATCACAAGCATCCATATTTTCTCCTGAGCAAATTAATTGATAGTTTTACAGGACCATGTGCCTAGTTATGACCAATGAATTATCAGAGAAAGTGATGCGTCCCTTTTGGGGCAGGGTCATTCATTGCTACCACTCCAGATCTCTTCTTCCATAAATCTCAGACTGGCAGCATTGAGATATGGCCCCACCCATATCTCAATGGGTGATTGTAACCAGAGTAACCAGAGTTTCAGCCTGTAACCAGAGTAAAGAGATGTGGGACAGAGAGAGACCTCTCCGTCTCTACTATTAAAGTCACCACGTTGTTTGGTTTGTTTGTTATCTTAGCAAAATCTAGTCTATTTTTATTTTGCTATCCTCTGGCCAAAATATTTTGGGGAAAATGGGAAACTCAAACCTTTCACTCTTGACATTTGTTTTCTAGAATGAAGCCCTCATCATTCCAGTATCTGGGCGTTTCTATGGAACAAAGACAAAAGATGAAGGAGAGGAAAATCAGTTGACAGAAGACACTTTATAAAGTGAAAGAACTCACCAAATGCCCCCTTTAAATTTTACAAGGCGCACACTGAGATATATTTTTATTAAACTTCAGAACAATAAAATGAGAAGGTAATAAAAACTTCTACAGACATTTTTTAAAAGTCACTTGAAAAGCAATGAGAAAGTGACTATCATGAGAAGCTGTGTGATGTAGTATTTACACACATGATGTCCAGAGTCAGATATGACACTATAGTGACCATGTGCTTTGGGCAATTTATTTAACTTGTGCTTAAGTCACTTCAGGTATAAAATGGAGATTATAATAAGTTTTATCTTTTATGGTTGTTAAGACCTTAAAGTGTTTAGAACAGTACCTAGACCTAATAACCTGGTAAGAAACTATGGCTATAATAATTTTCAGACATTCCAAGAACAATCCTGAATGTGAGAAGACAATAAGACAAAGAACTGAGTCTATAATATGCTTTAAATGATGACAGTTACAAAACAAACACAATTAAAATTGTCTATTTTTCTTCCTAATTGAAATTTGCTTTTATCTCCTAAGTTCTAATTTATGGTTTGCAGTAGAAATCTTGGCCAAATAAACAACCTAACATTATAACTTAAAGAGCTAGAAAAAGGCTGAGAAATGTAGCTCAGTCAGCAGATACTTAGCATATTAAAAATGGACTCTTGGGACTCTCTCCTTCTCTTTCTTCTCCTGTTGACAGAAGAAATGAGTGGGGATAGAAAGTTCCTAGGAGGGTACGCTCTGCTCCAAGTGCTGCTATCTCTCTCTGACAGCTTCCCATCTGGCCTAATATACTGGTCACTGTCTCCATTGAATAATTGTGTTGCTGGGGGAATAATTTATGGTCTGCTTTCATGGAAAATGTATAGTGAAACTTGATGGTTCTCCTGTCAATTTGGATTCTACCTTAGTCCTTTGTTTTTTAAGATTTTATTTTTATTAATTTTAGAGAGGGAAGGAAGGAGGGAAGGAAAGAGAGAGAGAGAGAGAGATGGGGGGAGGAGCAGGAAGCATCAACTCCCACATGTGCCTTGAACAGGCAAGTCCAGGGTATTGAACCAGCGACCTCAGCATTCCAGGTCAATGCTTTATCCACTGTCCCACCACAGGTCTGGCAACACCTTAGTACTTCTGGCATGTATTTGATGCTCTGAACTCAGCTGTCTCCCTGTACCACATGGACCATCCTTCAGTCTCAGCTATAAGAACTCTTTCCCCCAAGTCCGCTGTGAGCCCTCAGTAGGCTCACTGGTTCTATAATATCAACCACATTTTACCTCAGACTCAGAAAATTTCCTGATCTTCGCCATGTTGGAGACAGCCAACATTCTCTGCACTAAGTTGCAACTATATTTTTGCACACAGTACACACACTAAAGGGTGTGTAAATAAATAGTGTGGTTGTAAAGATGCTAACTAGATTAAGATGAAAGAAATTAAGAGTACTCTAGCACATAGTTACTAAAGTACGTGGGAGAAAAAAAAGATGAGTTCTATTTATAAAAATAAATCATAAAATAAAATAAGACTAACCTACTCTTGAGTATTTCTATTGAGAAGAAACATTCATTTTAGACTCACCCTTCCCAAAGATCTCTATCTCACTGCTCAATTATATGTGGTAGGTAAAATTTTACTTTCCAATATTTAGAAAATTGGCATAACCAGTGAATGGATGAGAACAAGAGCTCAGTCCTTCAATGTAATCTGATCCATGGAGAATGTAATCTAGACTTTGTTTTCAGTTATAAAATCTATGAGTATTTCTGGGATTCACATACAATGCCAATTGAGTGTAGTTTCTTATGGTTACAAGATAGTTTAATAGTTTTTAGTTTTTAAATTTTAGTCTAACTGTATTTGATAATAAAACATTAAAAATATATTTTCTATTAGTTGATGCAGGTCAAATATAGGATGTTCCTTTAAGATTTTAGTGGCTGAAGTATTAAGCTGTATAATGTGATGTGCACGTCTATATAGCACCTTAATTGACAGAAATACAAATGTTAGGAATGGCTCTTTAAAGCCTCTTTATGTAGATTGATTTGCTTTTCTCCCCTGGAGCGTTGCTAAAATACAAAATCCCAATTACCAATGAAAATTAAAAAAAAAAAAGACATATTACTTGTTCCTTGATGACTTAAAGAGAAAAAGGTAACACTGATTGAAAAGAAACAGTAAGCAGTATTTTAAGTCACAATTTTGCTACTTTATTTGAAGATCCTTTCAGTCTTAGAGAATCTGTATTTGTAGTTTGTTTTAAAATATAGTTGTGGGGATGTAGATAAAAGAAAAATAGTTATTTCTTTGAAAAATTAAGACCTCATTAATTTCTCATCATCTGACCATGGTTTCTTATAGCACCTAAATCCAAGGACAGGTGGACTGAAATGTGATAAAGAGTCTGTATACGTTACATGTTACATTACCAACGTCTAGCTTCAATAAAAACTTCATCCAGCTTCTGTGCCATGTGGTACATGAGCTAGACTCACTTTAATTGACTCCAGCTGTTACTATGTGGAATAATAAATCATGATCTTTTCAGCATTGTCTAAAAGGAGATATGTGTACAAAGGGAGAAAAATGTGTAAAAATATCAATAATCACCAATTTATAGTTATTGAGTACACTAGGCCCAAATGTAGAGAAAGAGGGAAAATCTAGAACGTGGTAAAGTAAATAATAAACTAAGTTAAAGGCATTCAGCCATAATGCAAAGAACAGATGTCCTGAAGTCAGTACACCTGGTTTCAGACCCTTGCTTTGCCCCTAACTAACCATCCATGTGAGGGACTAATGTGAATTATGCTTGCTCCTCACAGCCAGGTAAGGTAAGGGCAGAGGGAAGAGTGGAACAGGCTGATAGGTGAGGCAGGGTGACAATAGAGCAGGGAGATGGTACAAAGAACCGTGGCCAAAGGAAACTGACATGCTCAGGCTGATTTAGGCCGTGGTCACCCATGGGCACCCATGTAGTGGAAGGAAGTTGGCCAAAAAGAGAAGAGAAGCAGATGGTATTTTACAGCTGAGTGAGATGCATGGTTCTCAAACTGGCGGCAGAGTTGTGGAGCTCACCTCAGATTGATGAAATTAGGGATCTAGGGTTGACGCAGACATAAAAAATGTTTTTACAAAAAAAAAAAAAAAATGTTTTTACAGCTCCCCAGATAATTTTAATATGTTGTCAAAGTTGGTAATGAGTGAGTTGTGTGAAAGTTTTGCCCTTGAAGTGGCAGGTCACAAGATAGTGTGCTGGGGCTCAGTTCCTCCAGAAAAGCAAGCCCTGGCACTGGGAATAAGGCAGAAGGTGGGGAGGGCTGTTACTCCAGGATAAAGATGAGTGTCCAGTGGAACCAAGTAGACAGTAGACCCCAAACCTAACTAGTAACACACTTGAGAGAATTACCAGCTTAGTCCTTAGTACTGAAGAAAGAACATAAGAGTAGTGGGAGCAGATGGCCAGAGTAGCTGGAGAACCTCAGTTGGCATCAGAAATTGGTTAGGAGAAAGACAGCAGACCAACTGATGTTAGATAAAACCAGGGGTAAAGCAAGTCAGATGCTGCTTGTGCCTGGCTTACTTTATCAGCAAAATGAGGTTGAAAATTCATTTGTTGGAATACTCTGCACCCACATCAGCCATTGGCTTCCCTACAGACCTTTTCATGAGGTATTCCTCTCATAGTTTCACTTTTATCCACAGCTCTTAAGTACTTCAAAATTCTAAAATATGCTTCTTTACCAAAAATTAAAAAACTATCTAATAACGCTATTATGACACTTCAGCTCGAGTGATTTTGAATAATACTATATAAATAATGCAACAAAAAGAAAAATAAATGAGTTGTAAAATTGAAAAGAAGGGTAAAATTAGTATCTGTTAATGAAATGGTACAATCTCCATCCTAGAGACTATCACAAACACTGTGCTATACAGTCGAGTATTCTGTGAGAAATGAGCATACAGCATTAGCCTCTAGCAGGGGTCTCCAAACTTTTTACACAGGGGGCCAGTTCACTGTCCCTCAGACCATTGGAGGGCTGCCAAATACAGTGGTCCTCTCACTGACTACCAATGAAAGAGGTGCCCCTTCCAGAAGTGCAGTGGGGGCTGGATAAATGGCCTCAGGGGGCCGCATTGCTGCCCACAGGCCGCAGTTTGGGGACGCCTGCCAGAAACCATAAACTGGATAACAGGAGTAAAAAGATTAACATAGATAGAAATTAATAGAAAATGTGGGTGTTTCCTACTAAGGAATTTTTAAATGAATAAATTCAAGCTTTGAGCTTGGGTAGAATTTTATAATAAACAAATCAGTTTTAACTAAATTAATTTTTAATTAACAGAAAAGAAATACAATAGGGATTTATCTTCAAAACTAAACATTAACTTTAAGGCTTATAAAAATAATACATGTAATAGTATTAATTTTTTCATAAGACAAGAAATACAAACAACTTTAACAATAATATTTTGGTTGTATAGAAAAGAACACATCGAGGAAAAAGGGAAACTGAAAAAAATACAGGATTTTTGTGTAGGCAGAAATTATTTTCTGTATGAAGGTATTGCCTAGTAGTGATTCAATCACAGATAAATCACAAATTTAAATCTGAGCTATGTAGTTTGAATCTTGGCTTCTCCGCTGCCTTTTTTTTTTTTTTTTTAGAAATTCACATATAAAATTAGGCTTGCAATCAATTTGAAATAGGGGGCATTTATACCATTCATCAGCTTGCTTTCCCTTACTGACCCTGATATAACATTACATTTTCTTAAAATACAACATAACACTTGCACTGTTCTAATCTGACCAACATTTTCCATAGTTGAGTCTATTCTGAGGCCTCCCTTCCACTGCCCAAAGCTTACCCCACCTTGGCCTCACTTCTTCCATCCATCAGTTTTTTCAAACAGTACATTTCCTTCCTGTAGATTCTAAGGCAAACAGTCATGATTGAATCTATTCTATTTAACTGCAACTGAACTACTAAACATTTTTATATTTGCTGCTATAAAAAATAATCAGTCTTTTGTCTTGCTGTACTGATTCAATAAGGCTTGATATTGCTTTTTATTAGATCTTAATTTCCTTATCACACCATAAAATAAATTATTATGGCATGTTTTATTAGAAAATAATCTGATTTCAGAGTTTTAAAAATTATAAGCCTGTAAAGAGTTAACTGTATGCTACATGCTATGTGGATTTATCCCATACCTTCAGATTCATTAATTTTTTCAAACACTGAATAGTTTATAGGTTCATAATTCACTGGTATTATTTTAGATGTATGGAGTATTCATGAGCTTTGGAGGAAAAACATTTAGAAATGCTGTATTTTAAGCCAGAAAATGAAAACACATATATATTTTTTCTTTTGCTAAAACATAGATCTAGTTGACATTATTTTTTTCTGATGTTCATCCATATTATTGAGACATAAATAAGCCTTTTAAGGCTGATATGACATGGTACTACATTTTAGTTTAAAATTTTGTTTTTCTGTGAATACAAATTGCATTTTTCTTAACACAGAAGTGAAGCAAAGTTTATTCTTTACAAAAAGGTTTTTTGATATTTTATAGTTTAGATCATTATTGATAGCTATAAAGAAGAAAACACAAGAAACATTTCTCTTCTGTAAGTCAACCGGCAGTCCATACTGTTCCTTTAGAAAGGATAGATTTTTGTTCACCTGAAGCATAGAATTTGGCTCTAGGCCACTGAAGCAGTTTGAAAAATGACCTCCAAAATGTTTAAATTAACAAAGCAACTGTACTGCGTGTATTCGTTTTTGTTTCAGAAGAAGTCATTCATTTTACACCCTTTGACCAATATGGTTAATTTATCACTAAAGTTCATTTTGTGATATATTTTAGAAAAGGCATATTATTTCAACTAAATTATAGAAATGGTATTCAAGTCATCTGAAAAGTTTGTTTTATTTTTTACAAACTCTGTAATATTTTGCCACAGGGTACTCACAGTTTATCTGGAGATGGAATAATTATTATTTTAACTTTTTTTTGTTAACAGATTTATTTCATGCCCAATATTAGGAACACACAAGGAAAGGAGGGAATCTTAGGTAAAGGAGAAGAAAAGAGGTGGGAGGAGAGGGGGAGAAAAGGAGTCTAAGATAGTGACCTATTAGATTTATGATGTTGATGAGATAAAACAAAGTAGATAAAAAACATCAAATCATTGACCCTAATGAGTATGATTGCAGTTAAGTATTGAGGACAGAAACCTTAATGAATTAAGCAGGAATGAAATAAAGGCATGAGAAGTATGTTATGTCACCAGTGAGCCAATGGGTTTTGCAGTAAATAATTATAGAAAGATAAAGTTATTGGAAAAGTAGTCTTCATGTTTTGTTTCTTGAAAGAAATACATACTCTGACACTTGACAAATTTGCATGTGAACGGACAAATTTGTGGGATTAAAATGACCTCCAAAGAAGTCTGAAGAAAATTAAATGCAGCCATTCACACTAATTTGCATATGAAATTGACTTAAGTATATTGATTTTCTATTTTGCAATAGAAAATCTTATATAATCTCAATAGCTTCATAATGACAACAGTAAGTGCTTGAATTATTTGTCATAACTGCACATTATTTAGTTATCCCTTATTCGAATAGGTATTCCTAGAACTATAGATTTATTGATGATAATCTTTAGAACCTTTCAAAATAATCCACTAACTCAATAGAAAAATATTACACTTAATTAGAATAGAAATTAACTAGTATCAAATATGAAATTAACTAATCATCATCAACTCTGTTCAGAAATAAAATTCTGGGAGATTCCAAGATGGCGATGGAGTAGGTGAATGTTCCGATTGCCACCTCCTAGGGCAAAATTGGATTACAATTTAATTTAAGAGCAGTCATTTTGAAAAATCAACTTTGGACTAAAGGAAGAGGAGTCTATAACCCAGGACCACAGAAGAAGCCACACAGAAACTGGTAGGAAGGGCAGAGACATGGAAAGGGTTGCCCCATTCCCAAGAGTGAGCTGCAGCTGAGGGTCCAGAGGAACTCTCTCTGTGGGGAAGGTCACCCTGACAGCTGTGGGTGCTCAGCCCTAGTCTGACACCCTGGCCTAGAGCACCAGAAGGTAGAAGAGGTGACCACACAGCATTAGGGGTGAAAAGAGCTAAAGTTTCTATCTGTGAGAAAGAGACAGAGCTCTCAGAGATGCAGGTTCCATCTTAAAGGGCCCACACAGAAAATCTCATTCATAGCCCCTTACCTGGGGCCGGGGCTCCAGGGAGGGAGAGCTGAGAGGACTAGATTTGCATGGGGAGATTATAAAGTTGGAGGCCCAAGGAGAGACACTGTGAGGGACAGTCACTGGAATCACGTGCTGAGTCATTCTCCATACTGCACTTATCATCTTTCTCGGGTGTAGGGTCCCCTCCATGCAGCATCAGCCTGGGGGAAAGCAACTGTCCCACCTTTGAGAATCCCTCTTACCCCACCCCATGGAGACCAGGCCATTCTGAGACATCAGCCAGGAAGCAGGGAGCATATCAATGACTCAGTTTTCTGGTGTTGAGGCTGAAGGTACCCCTGCCAAGCTCCCGAGTTTATGACTGGTACTTCCGTCTCACAGAAGACTCAGTAGAAACTGTTTGGAGTGCAGGCAGACCACACGTCTTGGTCTCAGAGGCTACATCCACCTGACTTTTGGGGCCACACCTTACTGAGGTCTGTGATAAAAGTCTGGACAGGAAAATACCTGGGGCGGAGCCACACCCACCACAATTCCTGATATCTGAATTGCCCCAGGCTCTGACTGCACCAGAGTTTTATTTCAGTGGCCAAGCCCAACAAGCAGCCAGCAGACAGAGGCTGTAGGATGTGGGCTCAGGGAACCTTGAGCTTTTAAGTAGAACTTCCCCAGGCTTAGTGTGGGTAAAGCTAACCTAGGTGTGCAGCTTGGTATTTCCATGTGCCCCTGGGAGCAGCAGAGAGGTAGCTACAAACTCTGGATTGCTTGTAGCTCCAAGAAGGTTGCTGAGGACCAGTCACAGTCAGTGTATCCCACTGGCCTGTGCCAGGTTCCTACCAGGGAGACCCTGGGATGGCACATCCAGTGGCCAGCTGCAAAGAGCATCGGTTCAGGACCCTTGCTGAGTGAGAGAGCCCCTGATCTACCTTATTTTATAGTGTAGAAATTAAAGTCCTTAAGCCAATATACAAATAAGGAAGTCTCTTATACAAAGCCACTTATCTGAGGTATAAATGGGATTCCTCATAAGAGTGCACCACCTCCCATCATGCAACAGCCAAGGGTGTGGGGAAAAGCTTAGTTTTGATAAAATCTTAATATTAAAAGGATGTTGTAACGATCTTAGTATTAAAAGAGTGGGAAAGGCTTAGTCTTAAAACTAAGCCGTAGGCTATAAGGACTTTGCCAGCTTACAGCCTGTCTCCTACACTCAATGCAAACTAAAAGCGAGCATAATATTTACAAACTTATTTGACCAACACCTAGACTCAGTTAACTACACAATCAGCACACACAAAGGAGGAGTCCAGCAAGCACTAGACAATGTCTGTGGAGAACAAATATGCCCAATAGAACAAACACTGCACAGTGTCTAATACACATGATCAAGGTTGACCCTTAGTGCCAGCCAGCCTGAAAGCATAAACATACCCATGAAAGAAACAACTGTATTCAATACTTACATATAACAGGAGGAAAAATACTACCCCCAAGAAGCATTCCTAGAGCAAGAAAAACAGGTGGTCTGGAGGTTGGTACCACTGAGCCAATCTTCCTCATAAAGACACCACAGCAAATTTCAAAGTCAGACAGCACCATCTAATACAAAGACAAAATGGGCAGATAGAGACATATGACCCAAATGAATCAACAATAGAAATTCCCAGAAAAAAAACAAAATCAAATGGAAGTAACCAAATTACCAGACGCAGAGTTTAAAATAATGGTTTTTAACATGCTCAAGGATCTTAGAGCAACAATGGATGGTCATAATGAGTACCTAAATAAAGAGACAGCAAGCATCAAAAAGGACATTGAAATCATAAAAAATAACCAGTCAGAAATGACAAGTACAATATCAGGAATGAAAACTGCACTAGAAGGAATCAACAACAGGCTGATGATGCAGAGGATCTAATCAGCGATCCAGTGGACACGATAAATATAAGCACAGAAGTAAAATGAAAAGAGGTGCAGAAAAATGAAGGAAACTCTAAGAGACTGCTGTGACAACATGAAGAGAAACAACATCTGCATCATAGAGGTTCCTGAAAGAGAAGAGAACAAACAAGGGATAGAGAATGTGTTTGACAAAATCATAGCTGAAAATTTCCCTAAACTGATGAAGGAAAATGTCACACAAGTTCAAGAATCACAGAGAGTCCCATTAAAAAGAAACCCAAGGAGGCCTACACCAAGACATACCATAATTAAAATGTCAAAGTTAAGAGACAAAGACAGAATACTTAAATCTGCAAGTGAAAAGCAGTTAATTACCTACAGAGGGACCCTCATAAAGAAGACATCTGGCTTCTCAACAGAAACACTTGAGGCCAGAAGGGACTGGCAAGAAATATTCAAAGTCATGCAAAACAAGAGGCTTTAACCAAAACTACTTTATCTAGCAAGGCTATCCTTTAAAACTGAGGGAGAAATAAAAAGCTTTCCTGACAAAAGAATACTCAAGGAATTCATTATAACCAAACCAGTACTGCAAAAAATGTTAAGGGGCTTGCTGAAAAAAGAGCAGAGGATAAAAGAAATAGAAAGAAAGAAGATTGTAGATTTAAAAAATAAAATGGCAATAAACAACTACATATCAATAATAACCTTAATTGTAAATGGATTAAATGTTCCAATCAAAAGACATAGGGTAGCTGCATGGATAAGAAAACAGGACCAGTACATATGCTGTCTGAGACTCACCTCAGAACAAAAGATACATATAGACTGAAAGTGAAGGAATGGACAAAAGTATTTCATGCAAAAGGAAATGAAAAATAAGCTGGGTGGCAATACTTATATATAACAAAATAGTCTTTAAAACAAAGGTTATAGTAAGGGATAAAGAAGGTCACTACATAATGATAAAGGGAGCAATCCAACAAGAGGATATAACCATTGTAAACATTTATGTGCCTAATATAGGAGCACCTAAATATATAAAGCAGATTTTGATGGACATAAAGGGTGAGTTTAACAGCAATACTATACTAGTAAGAGATTATAATACCCTACTAACATCAATGGATAGATCCTCCAGACAGAAAATTAACAAAGAAATAGCAGCCTTAAATGACATACTAGATTAACTGGATTTAATTGATATCTTCAGATCATTTCACCCCCAAGCAGCAGAATATACATTCTTTACAAGTGTTCATGGTACATTCTCTAGGATAGACCACATATTAGAATACAAAACAAGTCTCAATAAATTTAAGAAGATTGAAATCATATCAAGCATCTTCTCTGATCACAACGGCATGAAACTAGAAATCAACTACAATAGAAAAACTGAAAAACATCTGAACACTTGGAGGCTATATAGTATGTTATTAAATAACAAATGGGTTAACAATGAGATCAAAGAAGAAATAAAAAATTTCTTAAAACAAATAAAAATGAAATATACAACTCAAAATTTATGGGACACAGCAAAAGCAGTCCTGAGAGGGAAGTTCATAGCATTACAGGCATACCTTAAGAAGCAAGAAAAAGCTCAAATAAACAACTTAATCCTGCACCTAAACAAACTAGAAAAAGAACAAATATAGCCTAGAGGAATTAGAAGGAAGGAAATAATAAAGATCAGAGTGAAAATAAATTACGTAGAGGCTAAAAAAAAAGAACAATACAAAAGATCATTGAAACCAAGAGCTGGTTCTTTGAAAAGGTAAACAAGATTGACAAACCTTTAACCAAACTCATCAAGAAAAACAGAGAGATGACTCAAATAAATAAAATTAGAAATGAAGGTAGAGAAGTAACAACTGACACAACAGAAATACAAAAAACTGTAAGAAAATACTATGAAGATCAATATGCCAAAAAAATGGACAACTTAGGTGAAAGGGATAAATACCTAGAAACATACAAACTTCCAAAACTCAATTGGGAAGAAATAGAAAATCTAAACAGATTGATTACAACAAATGAAATTGAAACAGTTATCAAAAAACTCCAGCAAAAAAAAAAAAAAAAAAAAAAAATCCTGGACCAGAGAGCTTCACAGGTGAATTTTACCAAACATTCAAAGAAGAACTAAAACCTCTCTTTCTCAAGCTATTTCAAAAAATTAAAGAGGAGGGAAGGTTTCCAAGCTTCTTTTATAAGACAAGCATTATCTTCATTCCAAAACTAGGTAAGGACATTACATAGAAATAAAAATACAGGCTAATATTCCTGATAAAAACAGCTGCTAAAATTCTCAACAAAATATTAGCACATCAGATCCAGCAATAGATAAAAAAAGATCATAAATCATAATCAAGGGGGATTCATTCTTGGGAGATAAGGCTGGTACAATATTCACAAATCAATAAATGTGATTCATCACATAAACAAAAGGAAAGATAAAAGTCACTTGATTATATCAATAGTTGTAGAAAAAGCATTTGAGAGAGTAATGGCGGGGTAGGAAGCGATACCGATAAATCTCCCCCAAAACTCAACAAGATCTTCAACCAGAAACAGAAAAACCTATCCTTGGAGCCTCCAGATGTTTCGCAATACACACAAAGGTATGATCGAGAGAAAAATTGGCTAAATATATAATCAAACTCCGAAGGAAATAGGGAGTAAGAAATGCTCCGCCTTCCTCACTAACCTAAACAGGGCGGCTTTCACTGGAAACTGAGAATATAGAAACTAAGGCGGGCAAAGGGGGTGAATAGATCCAGGCCGTGGCACAAATGGCCGAACCAGGCTGTGGCACGGAGATCCAAGCCAAGGAAAAATTGTTCCTGTGACAACCCGGGCAATACAGCTAACACTAGCGCCAAACCCAGACAAAGAAAGACAAGCGGGGCAGCCATTTTACCCGATCTCTTGGTCGGCACGTGCAGATAGTGGGTGAGAGATTCCTTCCAAAGCCCCGGGAGTGTGCACCCGTGTTGTACCACAGAGGGGCAGAGTCAGGGGCCTTTGTGTGGGCCTAAAGCGGAATCTCAGGCCGCCCCAGCGCCTTGAAAAAGTCGCACACGGGGACAGAGCGAGAGCCAATTCCAATGCTGAAACTTTTCCGTGCGGGAGGGGGGTTTCACTCAGAGGGCGAGACTTCCAGTCTGACGTCTTGGTCTGCGTGCGCAGATAGTGAGCGAGAGATTCCTCTGAGTACCTCGGCAGTGCCTGCCTGTGTTATCCCACAGACGGGCAGAGTCAGGGGCCTTTGTGTCGGCCTAAAGCGGAATCTCAGGCTACCCCAGCGCCTTGAAAAAGCCGCACACGGGGACGGAGCGAGAGCCAATTCCAACGCTGGAACTTTTCAGTGCGGGCGGGGGGTTTCACTCAGAGAGCGAGACTTCCGGTCTGACATCCTGGTCTGTGCGCGCAGATAGTGAATGAGAGTTTCCTCCAAGTGCCCCGGGAGTGGGTGCCCGCCCGTGTTACCAGACAGAGTGGCAGAGCCAGAGGTCTTTGAGTGGGCGGAAGCCCCGGCTGATTATGCTAGCAGCTCTGATTGACTGAGCCTTACCCAGATCTCTGTACTGAATGGGAATAGAGTGGGGAGTGGCCACCTCTTTGAACCTCTTACTATCCAGGCAGAGGCAGCAGCAACCCCATAGCTGGATTATCAGGCTACTAATTGAGGAAGGAAAGACTAGGAGAGAGGCTCCAGGAACACGGACTCTCTCACTGTTGGAGCCTATAAATGCTAATGAGCCTCAACTGCCAACATGATTAAAGTACAATACATGAAATCGCCATAGAGACTTATCAACTGCAAACCTCTACCTGAGCATGCCAAAGGGGCAGAACCCGGGGTACAGAGTCACCGACCAAGAAGAGGGAGAGAAAAGAAAAAGCAAGAAGATAACCTCTCAAAATCAAGAATAATCCGCAGACTTTATAACCTATCCCATTTTATTATATTTGTTCATTTGTTTCTCTTATCTTCATCTTGATTTTTTTTTTCTTCCTCCAATTTGGTCGTTTAATGCTCTACCGGTCTTACTCTCTCCTCTCCTTAAACTACACTACCCATAAGTGTTACATCTCCCATTATCTTTTCTTTCCTCTTCCTTTCTCTCTATGAGGGTTGCACTCCAAAACCCTTAACTCTCTCTCTCTCTCTCTTCTCTTTTTTCTTTTATCTTCTTTTAGTGGTTCCCTCTTTTTCCTCTCTCTCTCTCTTTCTTTTCTCCCTCTATATTAGTTTCTTCCTTTCTCCTTTACGTCTCCTCTCATTCAAACCTCAATAATGAACAAATTATCTTATCTGGGACTCAAACTTATGTTTGTGGCATGTTGGGGGTTTTTTCTTCACCTTTTTAACTCACTAGCACTGCTCCCATCCCTGGATCTCCATTTTATCAAGCTCTTGTTCCACTAAATACAATAGTAATTTTTTAATTTGTCCCCCCATTTTCCTGTTTCCCTCTTATTCCTCTCATCATAACTCTTAGTCAACCAACACCTAAACGCAAATCATTTTATTCTTGATCCAAATTTTTTCATTATTTGCTTTTTGTGGGTCCATACTCCCCTTTTTTATTTTTATTTTATTTTATTTTATTTTTTAATTTTTTATTTTTTTTGCCCCTTTATTACTTTTCCCCAATTCAGGCCCTCCATTACAGGCATTGTTTGTTCTATTAAATAAAATATAATTCACAGTTCACCATAAGATTTTCTCAAGAAAGAGGGGAGAGGAGAGGAGAGAAAAAAGGAGGGGGGGAATAATTTCCTTTTTTAAAAAAAATTTTATTAAATTTTTTTATTATTTTATTTTTCTTTATTTCACTAATTAAAAAAACAACTTTTTTTGATTTTTTATTTTTTTAACTTTTTATTCTTTATTAAATCTCATTAATACTATCAACAAAACCACCCTCAGATGCCATTAAGGAAGAGAAAATCGAATATCATGGATACAAAAGAAAAAGAGGTAACACAGATAGATGAGGAAAAATCTATGGAGAAAAAATTTAATATATTGGAAACCTTGGAGCTAAATGACAGAGAATTCAAGATAGAAATCCTAAAAATCCTCCGAGATATACAAGAAAACACAGAAAGGCAATTTAGGGAGCTCAAAAAACAACTCAATGAACACAAAGAATATATGTCCTCCAAGGAAATTGAAACTATAAAAACAAATCAAACAGAGATGAAAAACTCAATTCACGAGCTGAAAAATGAGGTAACAAGCTTATCTAATAGAACAAGCCAGATAGAAAAGAGGATTAGTGAAATAGAAGACAAGCAACTTCAGGCACAACAGAGAGAAGAAGAAAGAGACTCAAAAATTTAAAAAAATGAGATAGCCCTACAAGAATTATCTGACTCCATCAGAAAGAATAACATAAGAAAAATAGGTATATCAGAGGGAGAAGAGAGAGAAAATGGAATGGAGAACATACTCAAACAAATAATAGATGAGAACTTCCCAAGCCTGTGGAAAGAACTAAAGCCTCAAATTCATGAAGCAAACAGAACTCCAAGTTTTCTTAACCCCAACAAACCTACTCCAAGGCACATCATAATGAAATTGGCACAAACCAACGGCAAAGAAAAAATTCTCAAGGCAGCCAGGGAAAAGAAGAATACAACATATAAAGGAAGGCCCATTAGATTATCATCAGATTTCTCAGCAGAAACTCTACAAGCTAGAAGAGAGTGGACCCCAATATTTAAAGTCCTGAAAGAGAGGAACTTTCAGCCACGAATACTATACCCATCAAAGCCATCCTTCAAATATGAAGGAGAAATAAAAACATTCACAGATACAGAAAAGATGAGGGAATTTATCATCAGAAAACCCCCACTCTAGGAATTACTAAAGGGGTTCTCCAATCAGATACTGTAAAGCCAGTATTCACGGCCAGGGCAACCATCACAGCAGCCGCCTGGCTCATGCAGGTTCACATTGGATTCAGACAGTCGGTAAAGAAACAAAGGAGCCAAAAACTGATGGGCCATAGTCTTTAATCCTAGCTTGCACTTGGCGGGCAAGCAAAAACATACACTGGGCTCCAAAACCCAATCACATTCAGTGCTCACAAAGCCACTGGCTTATCTGAGTTTCCTAGAATCACAGGTTTTTAGCTCTTATTCTCCTCAGTTCCCCATCTCCTTCCTTATCCCAGATACAAACTCTGTACAAACTGGCATCTCACTCAGCACTCCGCCATCTTGGCTGCTTCTCCTGGCCACATGACCTCTTTCTGCTCTCCTTTCTGCTCTCTCCTCTAATGATGATCTCAGGAACCAAGAGCCAAATCCCGTTCTGCCCCCAGTTTATAGTGTAGAAATACAAACCCTTAATCCAATATACAAAATAGGGAAGTCTCTAATACAAAGTCACTTTCTGAGACATGATAGGATTGTACCGCCCTATATCAAAAAGGGTGGGAAAGGCTTAATCCCAAAACCAAGCCCCAGGTTACAAGGCTTCTCAACACACATTAATATCACCTGGGCGATGGCCTCATGTGGGCAACGTCATCTTTAACAAAGTGAGCATAATACATTTTATCTGCCCAACAGATACAAAGAACAAAAAAAAAAAAAACAAAGCCACAAGTAAAAGCTCCAAGAAGAACACAATAAAACCAAATTTAAACTGTAACAACAACAAAAAGAAAGGGGGGAGAGGATGGAGATTAACAGTAGCAAAGGATGATGGAGTGATAAAGTACTCACAAAATAGTGCACTACAATGAACAGGGTAGGAACCCTTTTCATTACTTAAAGGTAACCACCATTGAAAAACCCACAACAGAAGCACATGAGATAAAAAAGATACCAACAGAGGAAAGATGTATGGAATACAACCAAATAAAAACAAAAGATAGAAAAACAAAAGAGAAGGATCAAACAAGACACAAAACTAACAGAAAGCAATCTATAAAATGGCAATAGGAAACTCACAAGTGTTAATAATTACACTAAATGTAAACGGATTAAACTCACCAATAAAAAGACACAGAGTAGCAGAATGGATTAAAAAAGAAAATCCAACTGTATGCTGCCTACAGGAAACACATCTAAGTAACAATGATAAAAATAAATTCAAAGTGAAAGGCTGGAAAACAATACTCCAAGCAAATAACATCCAAAAAAAGGCAGGCGTAGCAATACTCATATCTGATAATGCTGACTACAAGACAACAAAAGTACTCAGAGACAAAAATGGCCATTTCATAATGGCTAAGGGGACACTGAATCAAGAAGACATAACAGTTCTTAATATATATGCACCAAACCAAGGAGCACCAAAATATGTAAGACAGCTACTTATTGACCTTAAAACAAAAACTGACAAAAATACAATCATACTTGGAGACCTCAATACACTGCTGACGGCTCTAGATCGGTCATCCAAACAGAGAATCAACAAAGATATATTGGCCTTAAACAAAACACTAGAGCACCTGGATATGATAGACATCTACAGGACATTTCATCCCAAAGTGACTGAGTATACATTTTTCTCCAATGTACATGGATCATTCTCAAGAATTGACCATATGTTGGGCCACAAAAACAACATCAGCAAATTCAGAAAAATTGAAGTTGTACCAAGCATATTTTCTGATCATAAAGCCTTGAAACTAGAATTCAACTGCAAAAAAAAAAGAAAAAAATTCCACAAAAATGTGGAAACTAAACAACATACTTTTAAAAGATGAATGGGTCAAAGAAGAAATAAGTGCAGAGATCAAAAGATATATACAGACTAATGAAAATGACAATACGACATATCAGAATCTATGGGATGCAGCAAAAGCAGTGATAAGAGGGAAGTTCATATCACTTCAGGCATATATGAACAAACAAGAGAGAGCCCAAGTGAACCACTTAACTTTACACCTTAAGGAACTAGAAAAAGAAGAACAAAGAAAACCCAAAACCAGCCGAAGAAAGGAGATAATGAAAACCAGAGCAGAATTAAATGAAATAGAGAATAGTAAAACTATAGAAAAAATTAATAGAACAAAGAGCTGGTTCTTTGAAAAGATCAACAAAATTGACAAACCCTTGGCAAGACTTACCAAGGAGAAAAGAGAAAGAACTCATATAAACAAAATCCAAAATGAAAGAGGAGAAATCACCACGGACACCATAGATATACAAAGAATTATTGTAAAATACTATGAAAAACTATATGCTACTAAATTCAACAATCTAGAAGAAATGGATAAATTCCTAGAACAATACAACCTTCCTAGACTGAGTCAAGAAGAAGCAGAAAGCCTAAACAGACCTATTAGTAGAGAAGAAATAGAAAAAACCATTAAAAACCTCCCCAAAAATAAAAGTCCAGGCCCAGACGGCTATACCAGCAAATTTTATCAAACATTCAAAGAAGACTTGGTTCCTATTCTCCTCAAAGTCTTCCAAAAAATTGAAGAAGAAGCAATACTTCCAAACACATTTTATGAAGCCAACATAACCCTCATACCAAAACCAGGCAAGGATGGCACAAAAAAAGAAAACTACAGACCATCTCTAATGAATTCATCTCTAATGAATACAGATGCTAAAATACTAAACAAAATACTAGCAAATCGAATACAACAACATATTAAAAAAATAATACATCATGATCAAGTGGGATTCATCCCAGAATCTCAAGGATGGTTCAACATATGGAAAACGGTTAACGTAATACACCATATCAACAAAACAAAGAACAAAAACCACATGATCTTATCAATAGACTCAGAAAAGGCTTTCAATAAAATACAACACAATTTTATGTTTAAGACTCTCAACAAAATAGGTATAGAAGGAAAATATCTCAACATGATAAAGGCCATATATGATAAACCATCAGCTAACATCATATTAAATGGCACTAAACTGAAGGCTTTCCCCCTTAAATCAAGAACAAGACAGGGTTGTCCACTCTCTCCACTCTTATTTAATGTGGTATTAGAGGTTCTAGCCAGAGCAATCAGACAAGACAAAGAAATAAAAGGCATCCATATTGGAAAAGAAGTAAAGGTATCACTTTTTGCAGATGATATGATCCTATACATCGAAAACCCCAAAGAATCCACAAAAAGACTACTAGAAACAATAAGCCAATACAGTAAGGTCACAGGATACAAAATTAACATACAGAAGTCAATAGCCTTTCTATATGCCAACAATGAAACAACTGAGAACGAACTCAAAAGAATAATCCCCTTCACAATTGCAACAAAAAAAATAAAATACTTAGGAATAAACATAACAAAGAATGTAAAGGACTTATATAATGAATACTATAAACCATTGTTAAGAGAAATCAAAAAGATATAATGAGATGGAAGAATATTCCTTGTTCTTGGTTAGGAAGAATAAATATAATCAAGAAGGCCATATTACCCAAAGCAATATACAAATTTAATGCAATTCCCATCAAAATTCCAATGATATTTTTTAAAGAAATAGAGCAAAAAATCATCAGATATATGGAACTATAAAAAACCCCGAATAGACAAAGCAATCCTAAAGAAAAAGAATGAAGCTGGGGGCATTACAATACCTGACTTCAAACTATATTATAGGGCCACGACAATCAAAACAGCATAGTATTGGCAGAAAAGTAGACACTCAGACCAAGGGAACAGAATAGAAAGTCCAGAAATAAAACCACATATATATAGTCAAATAATTTTTGATAAAGGGGCCAAGAACATACAATGGAGAAAAGAAAGCCTCTTCAATAAATGGTGCTGGGAAAACTGGAAAGCCACATGCAAAAGAATGAAACTGGACTACAGTTTGTCCCCCTGTACTAAAATTAACTCAAAATGTATCAAAGATCTAAACATAAGACCTGAAACAATAAAGTACATAGAAGAAGACATAGGTACTTAACTCATGGACCTGGGTTTTAAAGAGCATTTTATGAATTTGACTCCAATGGCAAGAGAAGTGAAGGCAAAAATTAATGAATGGGACTACATCAGTCTAAGAAGTTTTTGCTCAGCAAGAGAAACTGATAACAAAATAAACAGACAGCCAACTAAATGGGAAATGATATTTTCAAACAACAGCTCAGATAAGGGCCTAATATCCAAAATATACAAAGAACTCATAAAACTCAACAACAAACAAACAAACAACCCAATAAAAAAATGGGAAGAGGACACGAACAGACACTTCTCCCAGGAGGAAGTACAAATGGCCAACAGATATATGAAAAGATGCTCATCTTCTTTAGTTATTAGAGAAATGCAAATCAAAACTGCAATGAGATACCACCTCACACCTGTTAGATTAGCTATTATTAACAAGACAGGTAATAGCAAATGTTGGAGAGGCTGTGGAGAAAAAGGAACCCTCATCTACTGTTGGTGGGAATGTAAAGTAGTACAACCATTATGGAAGAAAGTATGGTGGTTCCTCAAAAAACTGAAAATAGAACTACCTTATGACCCAGCAATCCCTCTACTAGGTATATACCCCAAAAACTCAGAAACATTAATATGTAAAGACACATGCAGCCCTATGTTCATTGCAGCATTGTTCACAGTGGCCAGGACATGGAAACAACCAAAAAGCCCATCAATAGATGATTGGATAAAGAAGATGTGGCACATATACACTATGGAATACTACTCAGCCATAAGAAATGATGACATCGGATCATTTACAGCAAAATGGTGGGATCTTGATAACATTATACGAAGTGAAATAAGTAAATCAGAATAAAACAGGAACTGCATTATTCCATACATAGGTGGGACATAAAATGAAACTAAGAGACATTGATAAGAGTGTGGTGGTTATGGGGGGAGGGGGACAAGGGAGAGGGAAAGGGGGAGGGGGGAGGGGCACAAAGAATACTAGATAGAAGGTGACAGAGGACAATCTGACTTTGGGTGATGTGTATGCAACAAATTGAAAGACAAGATAACCTGGACTTGTTATCTTTGAATATATGTATCCTGATTTATTGATGTCGCCCCATTAAAAAAATAAAATTAAATTAAAAAATTGAAAAAGCATTTGATAAAATCCCGTATCCATATATGATCAAATTTTAGCAAAGTGGGAATACAGGGAACATACCTCAACATATTAAAGGCCATCTATGACAAACAGATAGCTAAAATCATCCACAATGGGTAAAAATTAAAAGCAATCTCTCTTGCCTGACCAGGCGGTGGCACAGTAGATAGAGCATCAAACTGGGATGCGGAATGACCCAGGTTTGAGACCCCGAGGTCGCCAGTTTGAGTGCAGGCTTGTCTGGTTTGAGCAAAGCTCACCAGCTTGGACCCAAGGTCACTGGCTCGAGCAAGGGGTTACTCGGTCTGCTGCTGCCCCACGGTCAAGGCACATACGAGAAAGCAATCAATGAACAACTAAGGTGTTGCAACAAAAAAACTGATGATTGATGCTTCTCATCTCTGTCTGTTCCTGTCTATCTGTCCTTATCTATCCCTCTGTCTGATTCTCTCTCGTCTCTGAAAAAAAAAAGCAATCTCCTTGAGATCAGGAACAAGGCAGGGGTGCCCCTTTCACTACTCTTCAACAACATAGTACTGGAAGTCCCAGCCATAGCAATCAGACAAGAAGTAAAAATAAAAAGCATCCAAATTGGAAAGAAGATTTAAACTATCATTATTTGCTGATGACATGATACTGTACATAGAAAATCCTAAAGTGTCAGTGAAAAAACTACTAGACCTGATAAATGAACTCATCAAGATGGCAGGATATAAAATTAATATTCAAAAATCAGTGGGCCTGACCAGGCGGTGGAACAGTGTATAGAGCATTGGACTGGGATGCGGAAGGACCCAGGTTCAAGACCCTGAGGTCACCAGCTTGAGCGCGGGCTCATCTGGTTTGAGCAAAAGCTCACCAGCTTGGACCCAAGGTCACTAGCTCGAGCAAGGGGTTACTTGGACTGCTGAAGGCTCACGGTCAAGGCACATATGAGAAAGCAATCAATGAACAACTAAGGTGTTGCCACAAAAAACTGATGATTGATGCTTCTCATCTCTCTGCATTCTGGTCTGTCTGTCCCTATCTATTCCTCTCTCTGACTTTCTCTCCATCTCTGTTAAAAAAAAAAAATCAGAGGCATTTTTATACACCAACAATAAATTGTCAGAGAGAGAAATTAAGAAAACAATCCTCATTCACTACACTTGGGGACAAAATATTTGTTGCATCCACAAAAACACTTGTTCTTACTTAATTCGAGTGTGCTGATCTCAAATCTATATTAGTTTTTCTCTGTAAGCTACAGTTTTTTTGCAATTCAAGATTTTAAGTTTTCATCTTAATGTAAGATTTGCAACATTTAGTTTAACATAATGAAGTAGAATGTCTTCTTGGGCATCATCTTTGTGAAAATATAATAATTTATATAATGCAGTAAATAAAATAATACACTAAAAGATATAATTGCATCAGAATTCGTCTACAATTTCAAAATGGAACATATTAAAACATCTATTTTAATAAAATTTGCACAAAACTTATTTAAATTCTATTCAGGCAAAAACTTGCATTTGTAGCTGTTGCATTTGTGTACTTGTTGAGAACAATCTCATTTGATGCTCCAGTAGTAGTCTGCTCATCGCTAACAGCTCCAAGATTTTCAGTAAACTTATCAAGGTGACTGTTCAGGAAGTGAATCTTAATGCTCATGTTACATCCAATGTCATGGAAAGCCAACAGCATCCTTTGAACCAGAAGTTCATAGTTTTCTGCTCTTTTGTTGCCAAGGAAGTTCTTTGTAACTGCCACAAAAGACTGCCATGCTGTTTTCTTCTCCTTATTCATCTTCCAGGCAAATTCTTTCTCATGTATGAGGCTGTGAACTTGAGGTCCATCGAATACACCTGCTTTTATCTTCTCAAAAGACAAGGCAGGAAAAACAGAAATAATATGTTGAAAGCATTCACTTTCTCTATTCAAAGCCTGAACAAACTGCTTCATTAAGCCAAGTTTGATGTGAAGTGGGGGAAAAATGATCCTGTCTCGATTAACTACAGGTTCATTCACAAAATTTTGCATCCCTACTTCCAGAGCTTCATGTTTTGGCCATTCCTTCTGTGTCCAGTGTTTCTCTCGAGCTTGGCTGTCCCACAAACACAGAAAGCAAGGATACTTCGTGAAACCTCTCTGTTGTTCTAGCAGGAAATTTACCATTTTAAGATCCACACAAATGATCCAGTTATGCTCCTAATACTTCAGAAAGTCGAGGACAATTTCTATGTTATAATCTTCTCGCAGATGAGTTAAATAACCAATTGGAACCTCTGCATAAATGTTACCATTGTGTAGGAGAACACATTTCAGACACCGCGTTTAGTGCTGTCAAGAAATAGCCGCCATTCTGTTGGACTGTAAGTGGTAACACCTAGATGGCTGAGAAGACTACTGATATCATAACAGTAAACAAAGTGTTTGTCTTCAGAAAAAAGTCCACAAAAATTTGTTCATGCTTCCTGAAATGGGATACTTTAGCTGACCGGTGAAGTACATTCTTTTCTTGAAGCCTAGAAGCTAATAACTCAGCTGCTTTCTTTGATAGGCCCAAATCTCTAAGTCATTTGATTCAGGATGGCTAAACTGCTGAGTGGTTAATGACTGCTTGGCATCAGAAGAAGACCCTTCAGATACTACAACCATTTCCTCATGCATCTTATCAAAATACACTTGATCACCATGTTCACTTTCTTCATCCTTAGAAGAAATAAAGTCATTGAAAACTGGAACCAGGAGTGTCTCAGAGTGTGGGATAGGTAGTATTGCTGAAGGAGTATTAGGATATGCAATCATGTCCTGTATTTTCTTGCCGATGCCCTTTGTATGGATCAGACAGAAATAAGTCACTGCTGTGGTCCTTAGGTTCATGCCAAACCATGGGAATACCAAAAGGCATTCCTTTGCGTTTTCCTTTTGTCCAGTCATGAAGCATTTCCTCATAATTATGACACACAATATGAGGAGTCCAATTCTTGTCTTGATCGCCAAGGGGAACTTGAAAATAGGCAATATATGCACGTGTCACAAATGATGAAATATTTTGTCTGTGACGTTGAAGTGTGTAACAGCCACACATATTATAGAAGATGTCAGGATTATTCTTATATTTGTGCCTACTCAAAGAAGCCATGATTCAATCTTAAAACAAAATAAGAGGGTATTTTTATCAGATAATAATTTTTTACATTTAAAAATAATTACAATTATGTAAAAGTGATGTTTCTAAAACATTAATTGCCTTGTGGTTATGTTCAATTCAAGAGTCGTTGCCTTTTAACTCCAATTTAAAAACCAATGCGAGATGACGTCAGAGTAATGGCGGAGTAGGAAGCGATACCGATAAATCTCCCCCAAAACTCAACAAGATCTTCAACCAGAAACAGAAAAACCTATACTTGGAGCTTCCAGATTCTTCGCAATACACCCAAAGGTATGATTGAGTGAAAAATTGGCTAAATATATAACCAAACCCCGAAGGAAATAGGGAGTAAGAAATGCTCCGCCTTCCTCACTAACCTAAACAGGGCGGCTTTCTCTGGTAACTGTGAATATAGAAACTGAGGCGGGCAAAGGGGGTGAATAGATCCAGGCCGCCGCAGCAAAAACGGCGGAACCAGGCTGTGGCTCAGAGATCCAAGCCGAGGAAAATCTGATCCTGTGGCAACCCGGGCAATACAAGCTAACACTCGCGCCAAACCCAAACAAAGAAAGACAAGCGGAGCGGCCATTTTACCCGGTCTCCTGGTCGGTGCGCAGTTAGTGGAAGAGAGATTTCTTCCTAAGCCGCGGAAGTGGGTGCCCGTGTTGCCCCACGGAGAGGCAGGGTGAGAGGCCTTTCTGTGGGCTGAGGGCAGAGTCTCTGGGCAGCCCCAGCGCCCTGGGAAAGCCACGCACGGGAGGGAGTGAGAACTACTTCCAACGGTGGAGATTTTCCGTGCTGGAGGCTGTTTCACTCAGAGGGAACGGCGGCCGGCCTCATATCCTGGTGTGCGCGCGCAGATAAGGAGTGAGCGATTCCTCCGAGTGCCTCGGCAGTGCACGCCCGTGTTATCGCACAGAGGGGCAGAGTCAGGGGCCTTTGTGTGGGCCAAAGCGGAATCTCGGGCCGCCCCAGCGCCTTGCAAAAGCCGCACACGGGGACGGAGCGAGACTCAATTCCAACGCTGCAACTTTTCCCTGCGGTTGGGGGTTTCACTCAGAGCGTGAGACTGCTGGCCGGATATCCTGGTTGCAGACAGTGAGTGAGAGTTTCCTCCAAGCGCCCCGGAAGTGGGCGCCCGCTTGTGTTACCGGACAGAGTGGCAGAGCCAGTGGTCTTTGAGTGGGCGGAAAGCCCACCTGATTATGCTAGCAGCTCTGACTGACTGAGCCTTACCCAGAGCCCTGTGCTGAGTGGAAATAGAGTGGGGAGTTGCCAGCAATTTGAGCCTCTTACTATCCAGGCAGAGGCAGCAGCAACCCCATACCTGGACTATCAGGCTACTAATTGAGGAAGGAAAGACTAGGAGAAAGGCTCCAGGAACACGGACTCTCTCACTGTCGGAGCCTATAAATGCTAATGAGCCTCAACTCCCAACGAGAATAAAGCACAATACATGACATTGCCATAGAGACTTATCAACTGCAAACCTCTACCTGAGCGTGCCAAAGGGGCAGAACCCGGGGTACAGAGTCACCAACCAGGAAGAGGGAGAGAAAAGAAAAAGCAAGAAGATAACCTCTCAAAATCAAGAATAATCTACAGACTTTATAACCTATCCCATTTTATTATATTTGTTCGTTTGTTTCTCTTATCTTCATTCTTGAGACTTTTTTTTCCTCCTCCAATTTGGCCGATTAACTCTCTACCGGTCTTACTCTCTCCTCTCCTTGAACTACACTACCCATAAGTGTTACATCTCCCATTATCATTTCTCTTCTCTTCCTTTCTCTCTATGAGGGTTGCACTCCAAAACCCTTAACTCTCTCTCTCTCTCTCTCCTTTCTTTTTTCTTCTTTTAGTGGTTCCCTCTTTCTTTCTCTCTCTCTCTTTCTTTTCTCCCTCTATATTAGTTTCTTCCTTTCTCCTTTACATCTCCTCTCATTCAAACCTCAATAACAAACAAATTATCTTATCTGGGACTCAAACCTATGTTTGTGGCATTTTGGGGAGTTTTACTTCACCTTTTTAACTCACTAGCAGTGCTCCCATCCCTGGCTCTCCATATTATCTAGTTCTTGTTCCACTAAATACAATAGTAAGTTTTTAATTTGTCCCCCCATTTTTCCATTTTCCTCTTATTCCTCTCATCATAACTCTTAGAAAACCAACACCTAAAAGCAAATCATTTTATTCTTGACCCAAATTTTTTCCTTATTTGCTTTTTGTGGGTCCATACGCTCTTTTTTTTTTCTTTTTTCTTTTTTTTTTTTTATTTTCCTTTTTTTTTTTTTTTTTTTTTTTTTTTTTCTTTCTCTCTTTTTTGCCCCTTTATTACTTTTCCCCAATTCAGGCCCTCCATCACAGGCATTGTTTGTTATAACTCACAGTCCACCACAAGATTTTCTCAAGAAAGAGGGGAGAGGAGAGGAGAGGAAAAAAAAGAGGGGGGAATAATTTTCTTTTTTTAAAAAATTTTTATTTTATTTTATTTTTCTTATTTCATTATTAATTTTTTTAAAAAAACAACTCTTTTCGATTTGTTATTTTTTTATTTTTTTTAACTTTTTATTCTTTATTAAATCTCATTAATACTATCAACAAAACCACCCTCAGATGCCATTAAGGAAGAGAAAATCGAATATCATGGATACAAAAGAAAGAGAGGTAACACAGCTAGATGAGGAAAAATCTATGGAGAAAAAATTTAATATATTGGAAACCTTGGAGCTAAATGACAGAGAATTCAAGATAGAAATCCTAAAAATCCTCCGAGATATACAAGAAAACACAGAAAGGCAATTTAGGGAGCTCAGAAAACAACTCCATGAACACAAAGAATATATGTCCAAGGAAATTGAAACTATAAAAACAAATCAAACAGAGATGAAAAACTCAATTCACGAGCTGAAAAACGAAGTAACAAGCTTAGCTAATAGAACAGGTCAGATAGAAGAGAGGATTAGTGAAATAGAAGACAAGCAACTTGAGGCACAACAGAGAGAAGAAGAAAGAGACTCAAAAATTAAAAAAATGAGATAGCCCTACAAGAATTATCTGACTCCATCAAAAAGAATAACATAAGAATAATAGGTATATCAGAGGGAGAAGAGAGAGAAAATGGAATGGAGAACATACTTAAACAAATAATTGATGAGAACTTCCCAAGCCTGTGGAAAGAACTAAAGCCTCAAGTTCAAGAAGCAAACAGAACTCCAAGTTTTCTTAACCCCAACAAACCTACTCCAAGGCATATCATAATGAAATTGACACAAACCAACAGCAAAGAAAAAATTCTCAAGGCAGCCAGGGAAAAGAAGAATACAACATATAAAGGAAGGCCCATTAGATTATCATCAGATTTCTCAGCAGAAACTCTACAAGCTAGAAGAGAGTGGACCCCAATATTTAAAGTCCTGAAAGAGAGGAACTTTCAGCCACGAATACTATACCCATCAAAGCTATCCTTCAAATACGAAGGAGAAATAAAAACATTCACAGATACAGAAAAGATGAGGGAATTTATCATCAGAAAACCCCCACTCCAGGAATTACTAAAGGGGGTTCTCCAATCAGATACAAAGAACAAAAAAAAACAGAGCCACAAGTAAAAGCTCCAAGAAGAACACAATAAAACCAAATTTAAAATGTGACAACAACAAAAAGAAAGAGGGGGAGAAGACGGAGATTAACAGTAGCAAAGGACGATGGAGTGCAAAAGTACTCACAAAATAGTTCGCTACAATGAACAGGGTAGGGACTCTTTTCATTACTCAAAGGTAACCACCATTGAAAAAACCACCACAGAAGCACATGAGATAAAAAAGATAGCAACAGAGGAAAGATGTATGGAATACAACCAAATAAAAACAAAAGATAGAAAAACGAAAGAGAAGGATCAAACAAGACGCAAAACTAACATAAAGCAAGATATAAAATGGCAATAGGGAACTCACAAGTATCAATAATTACACTAAATGTAAATGGATTAAACTCACCAATAAAAAGGCACAGAGTAGCAGAATGGATTAAAAAAGAAAATCCAACTGTATGCTGCCTACAGGAAACTCATCTAAGTAACAAGGATAAAAACAAATTCAAAGTGAAAGGCTGGAAAACAATACTCCAAGCAAATAACATCCAAAAAAAAGCAGGTGTAGCAATACTCATATCGGATAATGCTGACTACAAGACAGGAAAAGTACTTAGAGACAAAAATGGCCATTTCATAATGGCTAAGGGGACACTGAATCAAGAAGACATAACAATTCTTAATATATATGCACCAAACCAAGGAGCACCAAAATATATAAGACAGCTACTTATTGATCTTAAAACAAAAACTGACAAAAATACAATCATACTTGGAGACCTCAATACACCGCTGACGGCTCTAGATCGGTCATCCAAACAGAGAATCAACAAAGACATAGTGGCCTTAAACAAAACACTAGAGCACCTGGATATGATAGACATCTACAGGACATTTCATCCCAAAGTGACTGAGTATACATTTTTCTCCAGTGTACATGGATCATTCTCAAGAATTGACCATATGTTGGGCCACAAAAACAATATCAGCAAATTCAGAAAAATTGAAGTTGTACCAAGCATATTTTCTGATCATAAAGCCTTGAAACTAGAATTCAACTGCAAAAAAGAGGAAAAAAATCCCACAAAAATGTGGAAACTAAACAACATACTTTTAAAAAATGAATGGGTCAAAGAAGAAATAAGTGCAGAGATCAAAAGATATATACAGACTAATGAAAATGACAATACGACATATCAGAATCTATGGGATGCAGCAAAAGCAGTGATAAGAGGGAAGTTCATATCGCTTCAGGCATATATGAACAAACAAGAGAGAGCCCAAGTGAACCACTTAACTTCCCACCTTAAGGAACTAGAAAAAGAAGAACAAAGACAACCCAAAAGCAGCCGAAGAAAGGAGATAATAAAAATCAGAGCAGAAATAAATGAATTAGAGAACAGAAAAACTATAGAAAAAATTAATAGAACAAGGAGCTGGTTCTTTGAAAAGATCAACAAAATTGACAAACCCTTGGCAAGACTTACCAAGGAAAAAAGAGAAAGAACTCATATAAACAAAATCCAAAATGAAAGAGGAGAAATCACCACGGACACCGTAGATATACAAAGAATTATTGTAGAATACTATGAAAAACTTTATGCCACTAAATTCAACAACCTAGAAGAAATGGATAAATTCCTAAAAAAATACAACCTTCCTAGACTGAGTCAAGAAGAAGCAGAAAGCCTAAACAGACCTATCAGTAGAGAAGAAATAGAAAAAACCATTAAAAACCTCCCCAAAAATAAAAGTCCAGGCCCTGACGGCTATACCAGCGAATTTTATCAAACATTCAAAGAAGACTTGGTTCCTATTCTACTGAAAGTCTTCCAAAAAATTGAAGACGAAGCAATACTTCCAAACACATTTTATGAGGCCAACATAACCCTCATACCAAAACCAGGCAAGGATGGCACAAAAAAAGAAAACTACAGACCAATATCTCTAATGAATACAGATGCTAAAATACTAAACAAAATACTAGCAAATCAAATACAACAACATATTAAAAAAATAATACATCATGATCAAGTGGGATTCATCCCAGAATCTCAAGGATGGTTCAACATACGTAAAACGGTTAATGTAATACACCATATCAACAAAACAAAGAACAAAAACCACATGATCTTATCAATAGACGCAGAAAAGGCTTTCGATAAAATACAACACAATTTTATGTTTAAGACTCTCAACAAAATGGGTATAGAAGGAAGATATCTCAAAATGATAAAGGCCATATATGATAAACCATCAGCTAACATCATATTAAATGGCACTAAACTGAAGGCTTTCCCCCTTAAATCAGGAACAAGACAGGGTTGTCCACTCTCTCCACTCTTATTTAATGTGGTACTAGAGGTTCTAGCCAGAGCAATCAGACAAGACAAAGAAATAAAAGGCATCCATATCGGAAAAGAAGAAGTAAAGGTATCACTTTTTGCAGATGATATGATCCTATACATCGAAAACCCCAAAGAATCCACAAAAAGACTACTAGAAACAGTAAGCCAATACAGTAAGGTCGCAGGATACAAAATTAACATACAGAAGTCAATAGCCTTTCTATATGCCAACAATGAAACAACTGAGAAGGAACTCAAAAGAATAATCCCCTTCACGATTGCAACAAAAAAAATAAAATACTTAGGAATAAACATAACAAAGAATGTAAAGGACTTATATAATGAAAACTATAAACCATTGTTAAGGGAAATCGAAAAAGATATAATGAGATGGAAGAATATACCTTGTTCTTGGCTAGGAAGAATAAATATAATCAAGATGGCTATATTACCCAAAGCAATATACACATTTAATGCAATTCCCATCAAACTTCCAATGACATTTTTTAAAGAAATAGAGCAAAAAATCATCAGATTTATATGGAACTATAAAAAACCCCGAATAGCCAAAGCAATCCTAAAGAAAAAGAATGAAGCTGGGGGCATAACAATACCTGACTTCAAACTCTATTATAGGGCCACGACAATCAAAACAGCATGGTATTGGCAGAAAAATAGACACTCAGACCAATGGAACAGAATAGAAAGTCCAGAAATAAAACCACATATATATAGTCAAATAATTTTTGATAAAGGGGCCAACAACACACAATGGAGAAAAGAAAGCCTCTTCAATAAATGGTGCTGGGAAAACTGGAAAGCCACATGCAAAAGAATGAAACTGGACTACAGTCTCTCCCCCTGTACAAAAATTAACTCAAAATGGATCAAAGATCTAAACATAAGACCTGAAACAATTAAGTACATAGAAGAAGACATAGGTACTCAACTCATGGACCTGGGTTTTAAAGAGCATTTTATGAATTTGACTCCAATGGCAAGAGAAGTGAAGGCAAAAATTAATGAATGGGACTACATCAGACTAAGAAGTTTTTGCTCAGCAAGGGAAACTGATAACAAAATAAACAGAAAGCCAACTAAATGGGAAATGATATTTTCAAACAACAGCTCAGATAAGGGCCTAATATCCAAAATATACAAAGAACTCATAAAACTCAACAACAAACAAACAAACAATCCAATAAAAAAATGGGAAGAGGATATGAATAGACACTTCTCCCAGGAAGAAATACAAATGGCCAACAGATATATGAAAAGATGCTCATCTTCTTTAGCTATTAGAGAAATGCAAATCAAAACGGCAATGAGATACCACCTCACACCTGTTCGATTAGCTGTTATTAGCAAGTCAGGTAATAGCAAATGTTGGAGAGGCTGTGGAGAAAAAGGAACCCTCATCCACTGTTGGTGGGAATGTAAAGTAGTACAACCATTATGGAAGAAAGTATGGTGGTTCCTCAAAAAACTGAAAATAGAACTACCTTATGACCCAGCAATCCCTCTACTGGGTATATATCCCCAAAACTCAGAAACATTGATACGTAAAGACACATGCAGCCCCATGTTTATTGCAGCATTGTTCACAGTGGCCAGGACATGGAAACAACCAAAAAGCCCATCAATAGATGACTGGATAAAGAAGATGTGGCACATATACACTATGGAATACTACTCAGCCATAAGAAATGATGACATCGGAACATTTACAGCAAAATGGTGGGATCTTGATAACATGATACGAAGCGAAATAAGTAAATCAGAAAAAAACAGGAACTGTATTATTCCATACGTAGGTGGGACATAATAGTGAAACTAAGAGACATTGATAAGAGTGTGGTGGTTACGGGGGGGGGGGGGAGGGGGGAATGGGAGAGGGATAGGGGGTGGGAGGGGCACAAAGAAAACAAGATAGAAGGTGACAGAGGACAATCTGACTTTGGGTGGTGGGTATGCAACATAATTGAACGACAAGATAACCTGGACTTGTTATCTTTGAATATATGTATCCTGATTTATTGATGTCACCCCATTAAAAAAATAAAATTATAAAAAAAAAAAAAAAAAAAAAAAAAAAAAAAAAAAAACCAATGCATGCCATTAACTGTAACAAAAAAAATAAAATTGCATAAAAACTAGAACATATACCAAAAAACAGATTTCAGGTTTAGAATCAGCAATGCAGAAATATATAGAAACAGTTCTAAAACCTCATGCAACAGAAAATGAAAAAAAATTTGTTCCCCAGTGTATTGCAACAACAACAACATCAAATAAAGTGCCTAGGAGTGAATTTAACCAAAAGGTTAAAAACTTGTATTTGGAAAATTATAAGACACTGAAAAAAGAAATCAAGGAAGATACAAACAAATGGAAGCATATATTGTGTTCATGGTCAAAATGTCTCTACTTTCCAAAGTAATGGACAGATTCGATGCAATTCCTATTATAATACCAATGGCATACTTCAAAGTATAGAACAAATATTCCAGAAATTTATATGGAACAAAAAAAGTACACGAATAGCGTCAGCAATCTTGAAAATGAGAATAAAGTGGGAGTATCACATTTCTTGATTCAAGTTATACTATAAGGACATAGTAATCAAACAACTTGGTACTGGCATAAGAACAGGCTTATAGATCAATAGAACAGATCAGAAGACCCAGAAATAAACCCATGCCTTATGGTCAATTGATATTTGACAAAGGAAGTAAGAGCATACAATGGAGTAAAGACAGTCTCTTTAATAAATAAATGGTGTTGGGAAAATTAGACAGGTATATGGAAAAAAATAAAACTAGAACACCAATTTACACCATTTACAAAAATAAACTCTAAATGGGTAATAGACTTAAATGTAAGTTGCAAAACCGTAAACATCTTGGAAGGAAACATAGTAAACTCTCCAATATCTCTCGTAACAATAATTTTGCCGATTTATCACCACAGGCGAGTAAAATAAAGGACAAAATAAACAAATGGGATTATATCAAACTAAAATGCTTTTGCACAGCAAAAGAAAGCATGAACAAAATAAAAAGACAAACCACACAATAGGAGAAAATATTTGCCAATACATATAATAGGCAAATTCATAAAGAACTTTTAAAACTCAACACCAGGAAGTTAAACAGTCCAATTAAAAATGGGCAAAGGAACTGAAGAGACACTTCTCCAAAGAGGACATACAGATGGCCAATAGGCATATGAAAAAATGCTCAACATCACGAATCATCAGAGAAATGCAAATTAAAACCACAATGAGATACCACCACACACCTGTCAGCATGGCGCTCATTAACAAATCAACACACAACAAGTGCTGGCGAGGATGTTCAGAAAAGGGAACCCTCCTGCACTGCTGGTGGGAGTGCAGACTGGTGCAGCCTCTGTGGAAACCAGTATGTTGTTTTCTCAAAAAATTAAAAATAGAGCTGCCTTTTGACTCAGCTATCTTACTTTTAGAAATGTACCCTAAGAATACCAAATTACTAATTCAAAAGAAGAAATGCACCCCCATGTTTATGGCAGCACTGTTTACAATAGCTAAGATCTGGAAACAGTCCAATTGTTCATCAGTGGACAAGCGGATTAAAAAGCTGTGATACATATACACAGTAGAATTCTACACGACCTTGGGATAGAAGGAAATCTTACCTTTTACGATGGCATGGATGGACCTGGAGATTATACTGCTAAATGAAATAAACCAGGCAGAGAAAGACAAATATCATATGATCTATTTATATGTGGAATCTAATGAACAAAGTGAACTGAGGAACGGAATAGAGGCAGGGAGCAGAGGAACAGCTGTCAGAGGGAAGGGGGATGAGGGAATGGGATCAGAGAAGGTGAAGAAATTAGTGAAATTATATATACATAACACATAGATAAAAACAACTGGACTGCAAATCCCAGAGGGGAGTGGGGAGGGAGTTAGGAGGTGGGGGCAAAGGGGTATAATTTGGGACATATGGTTGGGGGCAAGAATGTTATATTGAGTGGGACACTTGAATTCATGTAAACACAATAAATTAAAATTAATAAAATAAAAAAATAAATTTATATAACATTAAAAAAAGAAAATTCTGGCAAGCTTGAGAAATTTACTTTCCTACTGGCAGCATCTGCCAGGCAATACAAAGCCTTAATCTATGGGAAGTGGCTTTTTGATTGCAGGTGTCAATGTAGAAGAATTTGACAATATTTAAATGTCCAAATTTTTATGTTGAAGATTAAATGTGCTTATATTTTTAGAAAAGTGATTTGACCTCAAATTAGGATATGAATCTTTACTATCTATAAATAAGCCATTAAAAAGAATAATATTCTATAAAGTGCAAATTCTTCCATTCTATTAGTAAGAGCATAGAAACCTTTTTTTTTTCCCCTTTTTTCCAAGTGAGAGGAAGGAAGACTGAGAGATAGAATCCTGCATGTGCCCCAACCAGGATCCACTCAGCAACTTCAGCATGGGCCCCTTTCTCTGCCCATCTGGGGCTATGCTCACAATTGAGATATTTTTAGCACCTGGGGTGGAGGCTCCATGGAGCCATCCTCTGCACCTGGGGCTGATGTTCTCAAACCAATCGAGCCATGGCTGTGGGAAGAGAAGTGTGAGAGAGGAAAAGAGAGAGTGGGGGAGGGGTGGAGAAGAAGATGGTTGCTTTTCCTGTGTGCCCTGATTGGGAATTGAACTGGGACATCCACACACTGGGCAGACACTCTGCCAGTGAGCCAACTGGCCAAAGCCAAAGCATTTTAAAATAAGCTATGGAATATAGAATGGATAATTATTCTTAATGTTTCCAGAATCACTTCAGAGCATTGTAAAAATTATAAAACAAACTAGAAGCATTCTCAGAAATATATGTATATTGATAGAAAATTCTACAAAAATTTAAGGGAGGAATATATTTATGTTACAAACCAACAAAACTGCTCAAGTAACTTTCTATTTAAGCAAAAAATATATATAATCAGAAATTAAAATGTTGAACCATGCTATTCACTACTAGCACATAGCAATTTTTACATAGTTCTGTACACTATGGTCATTTTGATTTAGTTGGTGATTTTTCAATGGGAATTATATATCTTTTTTTCTAAGAGAGGGAGAGAGAGAGAAGGGGGAGGAGAAGGAAGAATCAACTCCCCTATGTGACTTGACCAGGCAAGCCCAGGGTTTTTTTTTGGGGGGGGGTTGGTTTTTTTGAACCAGCAAACTCAGCATTTCAGGTCAACACTTTTATCCACTGCACCTCCATAGGTCAGGCAATTTATATGTCTTAATTAATGATTTGGTCTCACTTTGCGTTTTTACAGGGGAGAAGTTTCATCTTCTGTAACTTGCTTAATATCCAATAAGACCAGAATTACAAGGGTTTTCTACCATAGTTGTTTATGGTATTTGTCATTAATCAATGTTTAGTTTTTATAATCAGATAACATTGTATATAGTAGTATTACTATATAGTTCACATGTTTAGAAAGGTTTTTCTTTGTAAAGTAATATATGGTTGATTTTTGTGATAATTTCATGAACTCTGTTAAAGAAGGTAATTTTTTTATTTTATTTTAGAGTTCAGAGTTTGATGTATATCAGTTAGATCTATCTTCTTAACTATATTATTTTGGTCTTTCATATCTCCCTTTAATTCACCTGCTTGCTTTATGAGAGAGAAACACAAACTTAAATTTCCTTTTCCTAACTTGCTGTTCCTATTTCTCTTTGTATCTCTTATAAATTGCATTGTTTTATTAGCAGAGGTACACTCTACCTAATCTAGTCATGACAAAAGACAGGAGACCAATTTACCAATATCAGAAGTTAAATGGAAATGTAGGAGAGACAAGGTGGCGCTGGAGTAGGCGGACATACCAACATCTACCTCCCAGAACCAAAGTGGATTACAAACTAATTTTAAGAACTAGCATCTGGAAAAACCAACTTTGGACTAAACTAAGAGGACTCTTCAACCAAGGAACACTGAAGAAGCCACACCGAGACTGGTAGGAAAAGCGGAAACGCGGAGAGGACTGCCCAGCTCCCCGGAGCGAATGGCAGCAGGGAGAGACTCGCGTGGCAGGAAGTGAGTTTAGCAGAGGGCGAAGGGTCCTGAGCCCCAGGAACAAAGCCCCAGCCTGCAGTCCCAGAGCCTAGAAGAGGCGTAAGGACAGTATTTAGCTGGAAACAAGTCAGGATACTGTTTGTGAGAAAGAATCTGATTTCTCGGACCCAGGATCTTTCTTAAAGGGACCGTACAGAACATCTCTCTCACAACCACTCACCCAGGGCTCCTGGGGGCGGGGGTAGAGAGGAGAGGACCAGAGTAACAGGAAGAGAGTGTAATCTAGGAGGCACAGGGAGAAATATTTTGGGAGATAGTCACCCTAACCCCTGGGATGAGTCATTCCCCAAAGCTGAAGTGAATATTTCCCCCCAAAACAGCAATACCAGCAAAGGGAAGCAGGAGAGCAGCCAAACAAGCTCCCCTGTGGCACTCAGAGCAGAGTCGCATAGAAGGAGGGAGCTTTTGGGTCTACGGTAGTGAGTCTTAGGGTCCGAGCTGCAACGCCCCCACCCACTCGGCTGAGGGCTCATCGGAGGGTGGGTGGCAGTGGGAGACAAAAGCACGGTTCTGCTGGCAGGGTCAGAAGCCAGCTGGCCACCACTGGGCTCAGATGTGAGCTCAATCTTGCCCAGCTGGGGAGAAGGGGGCGTGCAAAAGCGGTCAACCTCAGCTGCCGGCAGCCTGTAATCCAGCCTGCGGGAGAAGGGCAGGAACCCCGGAAAGGGTGGAGACCAGCCCCTGAGCAAGGGCAGAGGAGCACAGCCTTGCCCCACCCATGCAACCCAGGCTTGCAGTCTGACTTGGTAGCCGGCTCCTCCCATGGGGGTGGAGCCTAAAGCCCAGAAGAGGTGGAGTTCCGCTACTGAGCTGAGCTTGGGCACGCAGTCCTGCCCAGTGGTAGAGCCAAGGCTAGCAGCCGTCCCTCAAGCGGGCTCCTCCTGCAAGGTCAGGGCGAAAGCCTGGAAACAGGCAGAGACCCGCAGCTGAGCAAAGGTGCTCACCAGTGCCCTCAGGACCGAGCATAACGTCACACACGTGGGCGGGGCAAAGGCCAAGGCCACCAATGCTTGTACACCCGAGCGCGTGATCACAGCCACTCTCATGAAGAGAAAATGCGGAGGCAGAAAAATACAACACAAATAAACCAAGAGAAATCCCCAGAAAAGGACCTCAGTGAATCAGATATAACCAAATTACCAGATACAGAGTTTAAAATAACGATTGTTAGGATGCTCAAATATATTAGAACAACCGTAGATGGCCATTACGAAAACCTAAATAAAGAGATAACAAATATAAAAAAGGACATTGAAATAATAAAAAAGAATCAGTCAGAAATGACAAATACAATATCTGAAATAAAGAATACAATGGAAGGAATTAAAAGCAGGATGGATGAAGCAGAGAATCGAATCAGCGAGTTAGAGGACACGATAAATAAAGGCATGGAAGCAGAGCAGAAAAAAGAAAAGAGACTCAAAAAGTCTGAGGAAACTCTAAGAGAACTCTGTGACAACATGAAGAGAAATAATATCCGCATCATTAGGGGTTCCTGAAGAAGAAGAGAAAGAACAAGGAATAGAGACTTTGTTCAAACATATCATAGCGGAAAACTTCCCTCAATTAAGGCAGGAAAACATCTCACATGTTTAGGAAGCACAGAGAACTCCATTAAGGAGAAACCCAAAGAAACCAACACCAAGACACATCATAATTAAAATACCAAAGCTAAATGATAAAGAGAAAATATTAAAAGCTGCTAGAGAAAAAAAGACTATCACCTACAAAGGAGCCCCCATAAGGATGACTTCTGACTTCTCAACAGAAACACTTGAGGCCAGAAGGGAATGGCAAGAAATATTCAAAGTAATGCAGAACAAGAACCTACAACCAAGACTACTTTATCCAGCAAGGCTATCATTTAAAATTGAAGGAGAAATAAAAACTTTAAAGACAAAAAAAAAAACTCAAGGAATTCACTGCAACCAAACCAAGGCTGCAAGAAATGCTAAGGGACCTGTTGTAAACAGATCAAAGGAAAAAAAGAATATAGCAAAAGAGGAAAACAGTTTTAAAGAAAAAAATGGCAATAAACAATTACATATCAGTAATAACCTTAAATGTTAATGGATTAAATGATCCGATCAAGAGACATAGGGTAGCTGCATGGATAAGGAAACAGGACCCATACATATGCTGTCTACAGGAGACACACCTTAAATCAAAAGATGCACACAGACTGAAGATAAAAGGATGGAAAAAAAAATACTTCACGCAAATGTAAATGAAAAAAGAGCTGGGGTAGCAATACTTATATCAGACAAAATAGACTTTAAAACAAAGACCATAGTTAGAGATAAAGAAGGTCACTACATAATGATAAAGGGAGCAATCCAAAAGGAAGATATAACCATTATAAATATCTATGCACCTAATATAGGAGCACCTAAATATATAAAGCAGACTTTGATGGACTTAAAGGGCGAGATCAACAGCAATACTATAATAGTAGGGGATTTCAATACCCCATTAACATCATTAGATAGATCCTCAAGAAAGAAAATTAACAAAGAAACAGCAGACTTAAAGGACATATTAGATCAACTCGATTTAATAGATATCTTCAGAACCTTTCACCCTAAAACAGCAGAATATACATTTTTTTCAAGCGCTCATGGTACATTCTCTAGAATAGACCACATGTTAGGGCACAAAAGCGGTCTCAACAAATTTAAGAAGATTGAAATCATATCGAGCACTTTCTCTGATCAAAATGGCATTAAACTAGAAATCAACCACAATAGAAAAATTGAAAAACATTCAAACACTTGGAAACTAAATAGCATGTTATTAAATGGAAATGTAATTACTAAATAAAATAAAAAAATACAACCAAAAAAATCTATGTCCATAAATCCAATAACATAAAATGAAAAAAAAAAAAACTACCAAAACTCACCAAAGATGAAACAAACTGAATAATCCTCTGTCTACTAAAGAAATTAAATTGTAATTTTAAAGTATAGGTTGTGTGTGTGTGTGTGTGTGTGTGTGTGTGACAGAGACAGAGAGTCAGAGAGAGGGACAGACAGACAGGAAGGGAGAAGGAACAATTCTTTGCTGTGGCAACTTAGCTGCTCATTGATTGATTTCTCATATGTGCCTTGATGGGGGGGCTATAGCAGACTGAATGACCCCTTGCTTGAGCCAGTGACCTTGGGCTCAAGCCAGCAAGCCTTGCTCAAATCAGATGAGCCTGCACTCAAGCTGGTGACTTCAGGTTCTTGAACCTGGGGTTTTCACATCCCAGTCTGACACTCCATCCATTGCGTCACCGCCTGGTCAGGCTAGTATAGGTTTTCACTTACTCTAAGACCAAATGTTTTCAATAGTTAATTCTACTAAACATTTATAAATAAATAATGCCATAGTGGTGGAACTACATAAAATTTGTACTGGTAGAGGTAATTATCACTTCCAAGACATAGAATAAGAAGAAATACTTTCCAACCTTTTATGCCTCCAACATATTACCAAAACCAGACAAAGATATTATAAGAAAAGTACAAATATCTCTTATTAACACTGACACAAAAATCCCTAACAAAAAAGTAGCAAATTTATTTCAGCAATATATTAAAATGATTAGACATGAAAAGTGGGTTTATCCACAGAATGTCAATTTGGGTTGTATATTAAATCAATGAATGCTCATATTAACAAAATAAGAGAAACCATATGATTATCTCAACAGACACAGAAAAGGCATTTGACAAAAGGCAATGTCCATTCATGATTTAAAAAAGAAAAATAAAACTCAGTAAATTGTGATAGAAGGTGAATTCTTTCACCTAATGCTGAGACAGTATCTACGAAAAGTCCATACATAAAATTACACTTAATTACAAGAGACTGAATGCTTTCTTATGTGTCTCAAACAAGGCAAGGATGACCTCTCTTACCATTCCTATTCAACATCATACTGAAAGTCCTAATACTGAAAAATAAATAAAAAACATACCAATTTGCAAAAAAGAAATAAAACTGTCTATATTCAAATGAAAAATTTCTACATAATAAATTCCAGTTAATTTATAAAATCATTCTTCTGGAAATAATATTATGAGTTTAAGCGAAGTTTCAAGATATACAGTCAATTTATAAAACTCAATTATGTTCAATATAGTTGTACTGTGGGTGGAGCACAAAGCGCATTCCTAGCAGCTGTGGCTGATGCAATGCTGTGAGAATACTCCAGCTCCCAGAACCCTCCTAGGCACACCCAGGAAGGAAGCTCACCAGTTATAAGGAAGTGACTCAGCGCCAACCACACAGCTCCCTGACCTTTTCAGCCATTGGCTATGAAGAACACACTGTAACACTCTATAGACTGAACCTGTGTATATAGGCTAGCTTGCTTCCTGAATAAAGTGGATTTGTGTCACTGAACCTGGTCCCCCGAGTCGGGTCTCTGTGTCTCCATCATCCTTACCCCTGGTGGGCCTTGTCCACATACTGGCGCCTCAAACAGGGACCTAACTGGCATCTAAGAGACGGGTGAGTGACCCTCTGCAATTCCCATTCTCCCCCCACTCCTGAGCCCCACAGATGTGAGCCCTGCATGCCCTATTGCAGAGTAGGCGAGTGAAAGTTAGTAAAAAGAATCTTTGTACTTACTGGAAAATCCTCTCTGGTTTTGGTCCATGGCTTGGGGACACACCTCTCTGGATCCCGGACGCTTGGGCCAGGGCTCTTCGACACGTTCGTTGGTCCGAATGCATGGGGGGGTGGGCCTTCCCTCTTGGCCTCACTCCTGCCCTGTTGGCGGTGCATGCCTGTCTGGCCAGTGCTCCTGCTGGAGACCCTCTGCTGGTTCCTAAAATCCTGCGGGCTGCTTCTCTTTTGGGGGGCCCCTGCCCCTCTGTTTGCCTCCCTCTTCAGAGGAGGAAGGTGGGCCTCTGGGTTTGGTGGGCTCACGGCTGAGCGCGCAGAGATGCCAGCCGGGTTGGTGGCTGCATTGTCAGCTCCACCTACCGAAGAAGCGGAGGTCACTGCTTCTGCAATCCCTACCGGGGCTCCATGCCCCGCCATCCCCAGCTACTAGCCAATTCCCCCAATCCTAAAAGCCACTGCCCAACTTAAGCCCCCGGAACCAGTCGGGCTCGCGTGGGATGCCGACCAACCAATATGGGTTGAGCAGTGGCCATTGACAGCTCCTTGATTGGGAGGGTTGTACAGGCTGATACAGCAACAGCTGGAAACTGGACATGTTGGGCCCTCCACCAATCCTCATAGTTCTCCTGTTTTTGGATGCAGAGGAGGGTATCTGGAGGGTAGAGGCTCCTCCACGATTTGGGGACAATTAGTGAGCATATGGCAAAGGTGGGCACTTTGCAGCCAGGCTTGCCATGTCCCTCTGCAGTGCCATGGGTGGCCCATGTCCATCCGGAAGAAAAGCCTTATTCTGCTTTTACAATGCCCTCCACCAACCACGCCCTTCCAGTGCAGCGGTATCAATGGACAGTCCTGCCACAAGGCATGAAAAACAGCCCCACCTTGAATGCCATTGGACTTTCCATCCATTATGCCCTGCACCTCTGGCAACAGGCTCCTCTCAAAATCTTCTCGGATAGTGCCTATGCCATACAAAAAGTTAAAAGTCTTGCCCATTCCACCTTCCGGCCCAAGCAGACATTACTAGATAGGGCTCTCTGCCAGCTTAAAGAATTGTTAGAGGAGTGTCAACACCCTTGGTATATTCAGCATCTTTGCTCCCATTCTGACTTGTCTGGCCCCCTAGCGGGAGGCAACACACAAGTTGATCGTCTAGTTTTAACAGTTTCCCCTATTGAACAAGCCAGACAACTTCAAGCCTGGTTTCATATATCTGCCCATTCTCTCAAATCTCTCTTTCCCCATCTCACTCACGCAACCTGCAAACACCTTGTTCGTGTATGTAAACAGCGCGGACCCTTACTACCCTTAGGCCCCTTACAACCACAGAGTGTCAACCCTTGAGGCTTACAGCCTAATTCTGTATGGCAAATAGATGTCACTCATGTCCCCCAATTTGGCAAACTCCACTACGTGCACGTGGCACTAGACATCTTCTCCAGAGTCATCTGGCCATGGCCCTAGCAGAAGAAAAACTACAGATACAATTTGTGCCCTTCAACAGGCCATGCTTTGCCTTGGTGTACCTTGGGAAATTAAAACTGACAATGGGCCCTATTATATCAGCAGCCAATTTAAAGCCTTTTGTTTCCAATGGCAAATCACACACCGCCTTGACATTCCTTATAATCCCCAAGGACAAGCCATTGTAGAACAGTGACACAGAGACATCAAGCTTCAAATAAAAAAGAAAAGGGGGATATGCTCCAGGCCTCATCCGGACAATTCACTCTCAATTATTTAACTTTTGATTCTGAAGGAGTAACTCCCCCTTATAAACATTGGGGAGGCCTTTGTAGCCAATTGACTCCATTGCCATTAGTACGCTGGAAGGACCCAGGCACAGCTCAATGGTAGGGACCACACCCTCTTCTAATGAAAGGAAGAGGTTATGCTTGTGTTTTTCCAGAAAATAGCCCGCATCCAATTTGGATCCCAGGAAGGAATGTACGGCCACTGCCGGTGTCCCAAGCTGACCCCTCTGATGAATCCCCCAACCCAGGAGATGACAAGTCTCCAGAAGACCTTGCGTCTGGTGTGCGCGCCCCATCACCTGGGGGGATGTGGAGGCTTTGGCGGGGTGGGCCCAGAGAGTGGCCCCTGGCAGGCCCCCAGGCCCTGGCACTCTGTTCCTCCTCATGTGTGCCATTATCACAGCAAACTCCCAGGCACGAGGAGATCCTCACGTCTAGGTGGCTCTTCCCCACCCTGGCATAATTATGCCTGTTGAAGTTAATAGCCCACAGTTTCCAGCAGTATATTCCAGTAACTGCTCCCTTAGTCTCCCTTGTGACAATAGTGACCAGGAATCCCAACAGTGGAACGGCACTATATGGGGTAACTTCAGTGACCCAATGCTACTTAAGTTTAATAACACTGTCCCCTCGGAGGGGTGGGTCCTCCTTTGAAATCATACTATAGGGGACTTTCCTGAAAATGATACTACCAACCGAGGCTCAGTACTTGGCCTACACGCCCTCCTCCCCCTAGCTACCAACAGCTGGGCCCGCCCTGCTAACTTTGCCTTCCCAGGGTCGCCTCTTTGCATGTTCCTGTATGACAAACATCTATGAACACTCCCGAGAGAAGGAATTCCCTGTAGAGACTGCTGCATTGCCTCTGGCCCAGATGCGTAGACCATCAACCTCAGAGTTTGGCATTGGAAGCTGAGAGATGGAAGGCAACAATATGCAGTATAGAGCCTGCAGCAAGCCATCCGTTCTGTGTTTGGATGCTGGGACCTTTGTGGGAAGGGGGTGTGCATGGACCTACATCCATTTTTTACAATAAAAATGGAACTGTGTTTAACGACACCTGGAAGTTCTCTGTAACACAATAGGAGGGAAATGACATCCCGACCCCTAGGAGGAATCCCCTGTTTAGGACCCCCATTCTATTTCCTAACTAGTCAAACATTACAGAAGCTTGTCTCATTGTTTAATCCAGCTAATCTATTAGCATATAGTATAAGTATTATAGTTTTTTTAGTTCTACTAGGGTTCCATTGCATAATGTGTAGCATTCAGAAGCTACAACAATAGCAAGCTGTCATTCATCAAGTCCAATTGGCCCTAATTAAAAGAGAAAGGGGAAATATAGGTGGAGTGCAGAGTGCATTCCTAGCAACTGTGGCTGATGCAATGCTGTGAGAACACTCCAGCTCCCAGAACCCTCCTGGGCATACCCAAGAAGGCAGCTTGCCTGCTATAAGGAAGTGACTCAGTGCCAACCATGCAGCTCCCTGATCTTTTCAGCCATTGGCTATGAAGGGCCCACTGTAACACACTATAGGCTGAACCTGTGTATATAAGCTAGCTTACTTCCTGAATAAAGTGGATCTGTGTCACTGAACCTGGTCCCCAGAGTTGGGTCTCTGTGTCTCCATGATCCTCTCCCCCAGTGGGCCTTGTCCACATTGGACTTAATAATTGGATATAAATTTAAAAACACCACTCATAATAAAAGCCTTCGAATGAAGTACATAGATATAAACTTAACAAATTTATCTGGGATGTTTATATAGAAAATTAGAAATCACTGATGAGAGATATCAAGGAAATCTAAATAAGTTGGGAGAAATATAATATCCATGGATTGAAAACCTAAATATTGTTAAAATGTTCATTTGTTCCAATTGGATCAATAGATTTTACACAATCCCAATTCAGGATCCACCAAGCATTTATTAGATACCAACTAGCTGAATTAAAAATGTATATGCAAAGGCAAAACAATTAGATTAATGAAACAATTCTGTGAAGAATAAACAAAGTTGGAAACTCACATTTTCCAATTGCAAAATTTATTATAATGCTTTATAATCAAGACTGTGTGGTACTGAAGAAGCAAATTGAAAGCCAATGAACAGATCCACCACACAAATATAGTCAACAATTTTTGTCAAAGGCCCAAAGACATTTCAGTTGAGAAGCAATAGTCCTTTAAAAAAATTAGATTGGAAAATTTGGACATTAGTGTGCAAAAATAAATAAATAAATAAATTAATTAAATAATACAACCTTGTAAAAATTGGATCACGGACCAAAATGTAATATATAAAACTATAAAATGCATAAAAGCTGTAGAAGAGATGTTTTATCTTTGACAATTTTTAGATATAGCTCCCACAGCACAATTCATGAAAAAAAATAATTTTCATATTAGCAAAATTTAAAAATTTCTTGACAAAAGACACTTAAAAGACTAAAAAGACAAACCACCAACTGAGAAAGTATTTGAAAATCACATATCTGATAAAGGGCTTGATCTAGAGCATATAAAGAAAACTCTCAAAACTCAATCTTTTTTTTTCTTCTTTTCCTGGTGAGAGGAGGGGAGATAGACAGACCCCTGCATGTGCCCTGCCAGTAATCCACCTGGCAAGCCTGTTTAGGGCCATTGCTCTGCCCCTTTGGGGCCATACTCACAACCAAGCTATATTTAGCACCTGAGGCAAAGGTTCCACAGAGCCATTGTCAGAGCCCGGGTTGATGCCCTTGAACCAATTGAGCTCTGGCTGTGGGAGGGGAAGAGAGAGAAAGAGAAATTGAGAGAGAGATTAGGAGAGAGAAAGGGTAGGGGTAGGGGTGGAGAAGCAGATGGTTTCTTCTCCTATGTGCCCTACCGGGAATCAAACCCAAGACTTCCACACACCAGGCTAACTGTCTAGCACTGAGCCAACTGGCCAGGACCAAACCTCAATCTTAAGAAAAAAAAAACCCACAATAAAATGTGAACAAAAAAATTAAACAGAACCTCATGGAAGATAATAAGAGAAAATAAATGAAACAATGCTCAACATATTTATAATTAAGGAAATATAAATTAAAACAATAATAAGATGCCACTACACATCTATTACTAAAATCCAAAAGCTGACAATACCAAATGTGGGCAAGAATGTGTAGCATTTTTTGCTTAGAGAATTCAAAATGATTCAGTCACTTTGGAGAACAGTTTGGCAGGTTTGTATAACGTTAAATGTAGGGTTACCATATGACCCAGCAATCACACCTCAAAGTTTTCACCCAGGTTATTTGAAAACTATTGTTTACTCACAAAATATTTTTTATCAGATTTATTCATAACAACTAAGTTGTCCTCCAACAGGGGAATAAAGAAACAAATAAGGTAATACTATCAGAAATAAAACAAGATGAACTATTGTTTCATGCTATGTAAACAAATCTTAAATGTATTTTGATAAGTGGAAAAGTGAGTCAGAAAAGGCTACCAATTAAGTCTATTTTATTTATATGACCTTCTGGGAAAAGCAATACAATCAAGACAGAAAAAAGATCAGTAGTTGCTAGCAGATGTAGGAACTGCAAAGAGATCACACACGGTGCTGTTCTATATCATACTGGAATGGGGAATATGTGACTGTGCATTAATCAAAATGTATAGAACTATATATAATATAGAGTTAAATTTAATGTATGCGATCTTAGAAAGAACACCACCACCAACAACAAAACCCAACCAGTATGCTGGGTAATGACCACAATGGAATATAGACTGACAATGAAGATAACCAATATATGACATAACAACACTTAAGGGGCAGTGGGAAAAACTGATTAACCTTAGAACACGATGTTTTATGGAAACTGTAAAACTAAAGACAAAAAAGATATTTAAAAATGAATATGTAAGATGAGCTGTGGGAGCTAGTTTCTCACTGGTGAAGACGTGAAGAGGGAAGGTACAAATAAAAAAACGGATGAATAGAAAAAATTAGTATTAGAAGACTAGTAGATCCCAATTCTCGTTCCTACCCACAAGAACAACAATAATAATGAGTAAACAACTAAACACCAATGAAAATAGCTCTGGGAAAGCACCAGAGTGAAATAAAAAAGATGCAGAAACCTGTGGAGCACGAAAATGTGTGGCTGCAGAGAAATGAATAGAAAGCATTTGCTTCTGTCACCCAGTTCTCTAGTCTGGCCCAGCTCGGTGCCAAAGAGAATACCCCGTTGTTACCTCCCTTTCCTTCAGGATAGAAGGAGAGCAGGAGGATCTTAGAACCCTCATTACCACCACTGATCGCAGCATCTTTTGCCACCAAAGAGCCTGCAGCCTTCACTGCTGAATGCAGCTGACAGAACTGCCTGGAGTCCACACTGCTACACCCATCCCATGTCCAGGGACCAGCGTCAGTCCCATCCCCACCAGTTTGGTGATGCATCCTACATCTCTCCCACCAATGGAGCCAATATTCCCCTCCTGCAACCACACACATACCTTTGACCCTGGCTTCATGATTCCATGCATATGATACCTCAGGTACTAGTACCATTGTGGCCAGTGAACTTGTGCCCCGAGCTAGGCACAGTGTTTATTCTGAAAGCCCCTAAACCCTGGATTCTGGCTTTGCAAACATTCAGTGCCAACCTGCATCCCTGACGCCATTGCCACTGCTGCCATCAGTACACATGCTCCTCAGATCCCAGCACTGCTGCTGCCATTTTGTGTCCATGTGCCATGTCTAGTTCCACAAGGGGCCCCCACAGACAACTTCCCCACAAGGCAAAAAACAGGGAGAGCCCAGCAGACTTTGCTCTCAAGTATGCCAAAAGTCATGGTAGAACTATGGACAACCTTGGTCTCTGATCACCCCTATAGTTTCAACAAGGTTGAACTCAGCTGATGGAGCTACACAGACCATACTGCTTGTTGTGCTTTCCCTGAGCCCAGAACTACCAGTGCACCCACCCAGAGTAAGAGTCACCATATCCCACCCATCTAGTACCATCACACAGATCCTGAGGTGAAGGTCTTTCCCCATTTATCCCAGTCAATAAAGTCTGGAATAGGTGACTGCTCCTTCAAACGAATAGACATCAACCCAAGGCTAAAAAACACAGAAACAAAAAATTCACAAAACTCAATGTAGTAGGCCCTGGCCGGTTGGCTCAGTGGTAGAGCGTCAGCCTGGCGTGCAGAGGTCCCGGGTTCGATTCCTGACCAGGGCACACAGGAGAAGCGCCCATTTGCTTCTCCACCCCTCCCCCTCTCCTTCCTCTCTGTCTCTCTCTTCCCCTCCCGCAGCCGAGGCTCCATTGGAGCAAAGATGGCCCGGGCGCTGGGGATGGCTCCTTGGCCTCTGGCCCCAGGCGCTAGAGTGGCTCTGGTCGCAACAGAGCGATGCCTCGGAGGGGCAGAGCATCGCCCCCTGGTGGGCAGAGCGTAGCCCCTGGTGGGCGTGCCGGGTGGATCCCGGTCGGGCGCATGCAGGAGTCTGTCTGACTGTCTCTCCCTGTTTCCAGCGTCAGAAAAATACAAAAAAACAAACAAAAAAACCCCGAAAAAACTCAAAGTAGCATGATATTACCAAAGGAACAAAAGATTTTGCCAGAAATTGGCTTCAAATAAATGAAGATCTACAATTTGTATCACAAAAAAATTCAAACTAATGATGCATGAACAAAATGATAAGTTGAACAAAGAAATAAGTCATAAAAAAGAAAGAGATTCTAGAGCTGAAGAATACAATGAATAAAATGGAAGATATAATGCAAAGTTTCAATAGTAAAGTACTCACTTCGGCAGCACATATACAAAGTTTAAACAATAAATTCAACAGCTTTAAAGAACCTTAAAGAGTTTCCACAGTTTGATCAGGCAGAGGAAATCTCTGTTGTAGTAATGTTATAGTAATTAAATATATAGAAATATAAAAAATATGGGAGATATATAAAGTAATTAAGATATAATATTTAAAAAGATATAATATTAAAATTAATTAAGGAAATTAAATAAATTTATGCCATCTGGATAGGAATTAATATAGTGTGTGCAGATGTGATAAACAGACTCTGACTTTAGAGCAGGACCCAGTTAGTGTGTGTGTGAAGTTACACATAGATAAGAAGTGGCTTGATGTCATAACTCTAGATTAACATAAACAAGAAGCTTCCCTCGGAACATCTTAAAAGTGGCTTGATGTAACATTTCAGTAAATTAACATAAAAAGGGCTCCCTGTGAGGAACTCCCAAAAAGGTGGTTTGAGGTGATAATCCTGTAGATTGACACCTATTAGAGGTGTTGGCCAGAAAAGGTACTAAAGCTGAGGGCCCCCCACTGCTGCGGTAGTTGCCCAGATTCCAACGTGAAAATGGACTGTCTCCATGCAGCTCTGAGCTCTGACCAAAGACAGCTGAGAGGAGCACACCGATGGGGCCCCCTTAAACTGTACCCAGACACGCCAAAAGGATTTGTGAGTAATAAATTGCCTGTGTGATTTTTGCAACTAACTTGTGTGTTGGTTGTGTTTTTCCTCCGATGGCAGTCAGTGTTGGCACTGATCAGTAGCATCCTCACAGCCACCTGCTCCCAAGGACATCCCAAATATACAGCAACATACAGAATCATACCTACATATTGCATGAGTAAGGGAAAAATCGCATGTATAGCAAAAAGAAAAAGAAAGAAAAAATAATATAATTAAGAAATGAGCTGAAAATCTAACAGACATTTTTCCAAAAACATACATATGGCCAAGAGATACATGAAAAGGCACTCAACATCAATCACTAATCATTAGGAAAATGCAATTCAAAATCACAATGCGGTATCACATCAAACCTGTTAGAATAGCAATTATCAAAAAGACAAGAAATAATATGTGCTGGCAGAGATGTGGGGAAAAGGCGATGTTTGTGCTCTAAAGATGAGAATAAAAACTGGTGCAGCCATTTTGGAAAATGGCATGGAATTTCCTCAAAAAGTTAAAAACAGAACTGCCTATTATATAGTCATACTACTTCTAGATATTTATCTGAAAACAAAATAATTTAGTCAAAAACAGTTACTGTACCCCATGTTCATTGTATTATTAATTACAATAGCCAAGACACAAGAAGAAGCCAAGTGTTCATGAATGGATGAAAGGACAGAGAAGATGGATGAATGGATATGTAATGGAATATTATTCAGACATTAAAAAAATATTGTCATTTGTATAACATGAAGAGACCTTAAGGATATTTTGCTAAACTAAATAAATTAGAGACAAATACAATTTATCAGTTATATGTGGAATCTTTAAAAAAAATGAATTCATTAATACAGAGAACAAATTTATGATTACCAGAGACATGTGGTTGGGGGTAGACAAAATGGGTCAAGGTGATTCAAGAGTTTCAAACAAAAAAACAGTAACAAAAAAAGGCATTTGATAATATGCAACAACAATTAATAAGAGCAATTCTCATAAATGTCGTACTAGAAGGAAATTTACACAATATAATAAAAGGCGTATCTGAAAAACCTAAACCTAACAGCATACTTCTTGGTGAAATTCTAAATACTTTCCCCTAAGATTAGGAGAAACACAGGATATCTTCTCTACCTCTTCTATTTAACATTGTTCTTCAGGTTTTAGCCAGTATAATATGGCAACGAAGAGTCATAAAAATGTATTCATATTGGTAAGAAAGATGTAAAATTGTCATTAGTCATTGATGAGATGTGATAAGAAAACCTTTCCAGGTTGCACAGCAGAGTCAGGGTGTGGAGCCTGTTGCTGAAGATATACAATATGCTGGTGGCTAGCGACGCAGCCTTGCCATTGACTCCACTGATAGATGAGATTTTTAAAATAATTTAACTAAAATGTTTAAACAGAGTAAAAATTTATTATTTAAGCCAGGGGTCAGAAACCTTTTTTGGCTGAGAGAGCCATGAACGCCACATATTTTAAAATGTAATTCCGTGAGTCATATACAATATGTTTAACACTAAATACAAGTAAATGTGTGCATTTTATGTAAGACCAACACGTTTAAAGTACAGTAAGTCTCTGAATTCTTTTTAATAACATTGTTATGCTGTTGCTAACCAATGATGAATAAAGTACTTCTTACCATTAATGCAACTTCTGGTGCTGCATGGTTTTGCTGATGTCTTTGTAGTCTTGTTGATACATGGTGAGGTTAAGCTTTATGCAGGCATTGAGACTTCCATCTGTTAAACATGATCATAGGTTGGTCTTAACATTCTTTAGATGTGAGAAAGACTGCTCACATGCATATGTAGAGCCAAACATTGTCAGTACAGCAATACTCACATGCTGCAGTACGTGGTATGTGACAGGAAGCGCGTACCAAATTTTGACAATCAGTTGGTCCACAGGTTGAAGTTTTTCCATTTCTCCCCACTTGTGTTTGCTCACCAACTCTGCTTGCTGTCATGCAAGTCTTTCCAAATCTTTATTCCGTGACTTGATCTTATTCACTCACATGTCTAAGGCCTTCAGGTCAGCAGCATGTAGCTCAAAATCTCTGACGGAGACACTGGGGATGTAACTCAGGTCGGTACTGTCCACTGCACACTCGTGTGGATGGGTGATGAACTTAAAAAGATGAGTGCACTCATGAAATTCTCCAAAGCGAAACGCGCTTTGAATGACTGCAGGAGATTAGATGTGAAGCCCGCTAGCTGCTGGAGATCAAGATGTTGAGCAGGGTCACTTGCTGTGCATGCATCTTTAAACTCTCCCAGATTTTCAAAGTGTAGTAAACGACCTGTTTCAATGTCTGCGATGAAGAGTTCCAGATTGTTTTCAAATGTAAACACCGCTTGTTGAAGGGGTAAGACTGTATTTCCAATGCTTTGCATTTTCACATTGAGCTGGTTCAGATGTTCAGTCATGTCCATAAGATAGTAGAACTTCAGGAGCCACTCAGTATTAGCTAACTCTGGATGTTCAATGTTTTTCATTTCAAGAAAAGTCCGGATTTTACTCAGACAAACTACAAAATGGCTGAGCACCTTCCCTCTTGACAACCAATGCACATTGCTGTGCAGAAGCAGACCAGGATAATTATTCCCAACTTCATCCAGCAGTGTTTTAAACTGGTGATCATTTAAAGCTCGGCCAACAATAAAGTTGACTACCCGAATGACCAGCAACATCACCTCACCAAGCTGCTCACCACACATCTGAGCACAAAGCGCCTCCTGATGTAGGATGCAGTGAAAATTTAGGATGGGTCTCTTTTCATGTTCACTAAGAAGCATTACGAATCCTCTGTTTTTTTCCCACTATCCACGAAGCACCATCAGTACACACTGAAATAAGTTTATCCATTGGTAGATTTTTTTCTTTAGCGAACTCAGTGAAAGACTTGAATAAATTCTCCCCTCTTTTTGTCTCTTTCATAGGCAAAACAGCAAGACTTTCCTCACGTAGTGTGTCACCCACAGTATACCTTGCAACAGGCTGAACTGGGATAAATGGCTTATGTCTGTTGACTCATCCAAAGCGAGAGAAAAGAATGGTGCTGCATTTATGTCCTTCACTTGTGTTGTCTCAATTTGATTTGCCATCATGATGGTACGATCATGAACAGTTCTTGCTGGCAGAGGCATGTCTTTTATTCATTTGATTATCTTGTCTTTATCCAAAAAGTCATCAAAAAGTTCATTGGCAACATCAAGCAGGAATGTTTTGGCATACTCCCCATCTGTGAATGGCTTTCTGTTTCTCACAATTTCTAAAGCACCAGCAAAGCTAGCCAAATTCCAGTAACCTTGTTGGGTCCAAACATGGAGTTGCTACTGACTAGCTTGCACTTTGCACAGTAGCTCTTGACATGCTTTCTTCCTGCTGTCCCTGGCTGTATATTTTGATGCAAATGTAGCATGGTGTGTGTTGAAGTGCCGCTTTATATTTGACCATTTCATTGATACAATTTTATGATGGCATATTAGACACACTGCAGAACCTGCTCTCTCCACAAAGGCAAATTCCTCTGTCCATTTCTGCTTAAAAGTACGATACACGTCATCTTTTTTTTTTTTTTTTTAGCTATCTTCTTCATCAAAAGGTTTTCTGCAATTAGCTAGCTGACTACTTGATTAAAAGGAGGGAAGTTTACTTCCTGACCTCACAATGACCCATGTACATTATGCATTATCTAATAAATATATGGTGTTGTCCCAGAGGACAGCTGTGATTAGCTCTAGCCACCTGCAACCATGAATATGAGTGGTAGGAAATGAATGGAATATAATACATGAGAATGTTTTATATTTTTAACATTATTTTTTAAAAGATTTGTCTGTGAGCCAGATGCAGCCATCAAAACAGCCACATCTGGCTCGCGAGCCACAGGTTCCCCACCCCTGGTTTAAGGAATAAATACTATAGAAATCAAATCAATTAAGTAGAGAACAAGAAATTATTTTAGTGTAATGTCATATAAACAGACAAATAGGTTATACTAAAGAAAACAAAAAAATTATATATAATGAGAACAGAGAGAAAATAAATTAATGTTTGACAATTGAGAATTTTTTATAAAGTCACAAGATTACACAATGGTCAACAAGAATATACTAACAAAAAACCAAACACTTAAAACTGGAGACTTAAAAAAACAACAACACCTAATTATGAAGATTACAAAAAACGTTTTTTCCTATATCATAAAAAATTAGTGAAAACTTGGGAAATACATTTTAAATTAAAGCAATACAATGAAAATATTACTTATATTATTCTACAATGTAAGTTTTAGAGGAGGATGAATATTATTAAAACTGAACAAAAGACCCTAATAACATCAAATCACTGATTCAAAAGAAGATAGGCACTCTCATGTTAATTGCCACATTGCTTACCATAGCCAAGATCTGGCAACAGCCCAAATGTGTCCATCAGTGGATGAATGGATTAAAAAGCAGTGGTACATATACACAATGGAATACTACATGGCCATGAAAAAGAATAAAATCTTAACTTTTGCACAGCATTGAAGGACCTGAAGATTATTATGGTAAGTTAAATAAGCCAGGAAGAGAATGATGAATATCATATGATCTCACTTATATGAGGATCTAATGAACAATGTGAACTGAGGAACTGAATAGAGGCAGAGGCGGGGTCACAGGGAGCAGAGGGAGAGCTCTCAGAGGGAAGGGGGATGAGGGGATGAGATCAGAGAAGGTGAAGGAATTAGTGAAATTATATATATATAACAGGACAGCAAATCCCAAAGGAAAGAGGGGAGGGAGTTATGGGGAGAAGGACAAAGGGGGTATAAATAGGGACACAGGTGTGAGGGTGAGGGTGTTATATTCAGTGGGACACTTGAATCCATGTTACACAATAAAGTTAATAAAAAATTTAAAAAACTGAACAAAAGATTAACTGAAGTGATCTTGAATACAAAATCATATAATCACTGCATTGTTAAAGTGATGTTTTAAGAACTTAATCTGCAGTTAGAATGTTTTCTATGTTTGAAAACCACAGTAACGTTGTTTTCTCAGATATGTATATGGATCAAAAATATTTAATACAGCTTGACCAGGCAGTGGCACAGTGAATAGAGCATCGAACTGGGATGTAGAGGACCCAGGTTCGAGACCCCGAGGTCACTGGCTTGAGCGTGGGCTCATCTGGTTTGAGCAAAAGCTCACCAGCTTGGAGCCAAGGTCACTGACTTGAGCAAGGGGTTACTCAGTCTTCTGTAGCCTCACGGTCAAGGCACATATGAGAAAACAATCAATAAACAACTAAGGTATCGCAATGAAAAACTGATGATTGATGCTTCTCATCTTTCTCCATTCCTGTCTGTCTGTCCCTATCTATTCCTCTCTCTGAATCTCTGTCTCTGAAAAAAAAATTAATACACATTCTCAATATAGAAACATTTAAGAATAAAAAAAAAAGACTAGCAGTTGGACAACACATAGTGTCTTTAGAATAATTTTACTATTTATGGTGGCAAAGTGGGTTAATTACAAAAATAATCCTTCAAAGATCATATGAGTATTTAAAAATATAGTACTTAATAAAAATAGGTTCTAAAAATAAAAAAACTGTATATTCAATAAGAGGAGAATTTATGGGACTCCAACTATAAGGGTTCATAAAATAATGTTGAATTCTTTTTACACTATGAAAGACTTGTCAGTGATTATCAAAATAAAATTAAAGAGAAAATTTAAAACACATGCTTGGAAGATGTATATATTGTCAATTATTGAAAACTGTAACAAAAAAAGTAAACCAGATAAAAGTGACTCAACCTTTTGAAGCCATGAACCTTTTTAAGATTGAAGAAATCTACAAACCTCTTCCACCTCTGTTTTTTCTAATACATATCAACACTTGCATTCAAAACTTTACCAAAATTCATTGCATTATTTCCTTCATATAATAAGTTTTTTAAAATTATATTTCAAAAATTGTTCTTTATTAATAATTTTGTTGTAAAACTATAGCTATTGCACTGAAGAACTGGAAGCTCAATTTTATAAATTAGTTTAATTCTGTTCCAAGTAATTTTCAATATGGAGACTGCAGTTATGGATATGAATAATTTAAATTGGTGAGTGGTCTTTCACATGGTAATACACACATGGCTATTACTGATTTTTTAAAATTAATTTATTTTGACTATTTTCTATTTAATAGCAGGCTACAGAAAAATCCAAACTCATAAAAGTACATATTAGCAAACAGAAACAATACATTCTCATAGCCACTTCTCCAGATAAGGGTGGCTTATGTCGAGGAAACCCAGAATTCTCTAAGACATTTCTTTGAAATCATGTCAAATTTTTTCTTTTGTCTTCAAGGCTGACATCATCTTTGGCAAAGTTTACCTTACTGATGTTGTCTTTGTCAGACCAGAAATTAATAAGAAATCCACATTTCAATTCTAAGGTTGTCTGAGCAAAAGCTATCTTCAAAAGAAGGCTGCAGGGTTCCCAGGTGTCTTCAGATTCTTCCCTGTAGTAAAACTGACATATAAAACTCTAAACTTTATTCTGCAGAAATATTTCCAGCATTGGAGAGTTCACATATTGTTGATATTGCATTTCTTTCTCTACAGTGGAAGCTTACATAAACTTCTAAAAGTTTCAAGAGACTCCATAATATTGTCTGTAAGACCAAAGCTAAAATATTACCCCCAAACCCTATTTTAGAATTTATACTGAGTGAATTTTGATGTATCTGTTCATGGGGGGGGGGTATTTCCTTTGAATTCTGTGACAGTCAGAATTTTTAATGGAAAAAGAAACTATGTTCAATTTAATGGGGGAAAGCACCACCCCATTTTTCTGGGAAGTATACTGAGATAGTAAACAGAAAAGATAAAAAATTGAAAGCAGGAATTCCAAGTCTGTGGCTCCTAGGATATTCTATAAGAAATCATGTACCTATATTTACCACTCTTGGTGTAATTTGTCAATATAACTCTTAGTAATTTAGAAAGCACTGATAGATAACCCCTGTGATCAAAGAGTTTGCTCCCACATTAAAGCTACAGTCTCTGCTTTTTCTTCCCTGCTTAAATGTAAGGCAGATCTAACGTGCCCATTTCTCCCTGTTGCTTCAGGAAATCCTATTTTATGTTAGTGTGGAAGGGATAGTAGTACACAACAAGAATTAATTTGGTGATATCTAAAATTTTTTTCTATTTCTCTTCTCTATCAATTGCAATGCAATTTTATATCCAATTTTGTGCCTCTGCCCACATGAACTTTATTTAGCAAGTGTCAGAGAACTGGTCTGAGTTCTATAGGACTCTTTGGAATTAGTCATTTTAGAACCTGTCCATAAGAAGCTATTTTTTTAAAGTTTTCTTTCTGCCTTCATACAAATGTCTTTGATGTCTTTTTTTTATACTTTACTCAAGCTTACAAGAAATAAATTTAGCCCTGGCCGGTTGGCTCAGCGGTAGAGCGTCCGCCTGGCGTGCGGGGGCCAGGGCACATAGGAGAAACACCCATTTGCTTCTCCACACCCCCCCCCCTTCCTCTCTGTCTCTCTCTTACCCTCCCGCAGCCAAGGCTCCATTGGAGCAAAGATGGCCCAGGCGCTGGGGATGGCTCCTTGGCCTCTGCCCCAGGCGCTAGAGTGGCTCTGGTCGTGGCAGAGCAACGCCCCCCGGAGGGACAGAGCATCGTCCCCTGGTGGGCAGAGCTTCGCCTCTGGTGGGCGTGCTGGGTGGATCCCGGTCGGGCGCATGCGGGAGTCTGTCTGACTGTCTCTCCCCGTTTCCAGCTTCAGAAAAAAATACAAAAAAAAAAAAAAAGAAATATATTTAAACATCTACTATTTTCAATTAAACCCCCAAACCTTCTGACACCGCAGGCTTTATTCTGTGTTTGAAATTACAATATGAAGCACTTTATCCAGTTGCTTCAACAATATATAACAATGATTTTAACTTGTCAGCCTTGCTTAGAGAAATTATCACTGAAAAAAAGTTTTGCCTTTATTTTTTTCTCACAAAATAAATCAGATTATTATTTTGAGTTGATTTCTAGCACTTAAGAAACATCCCTAGTCAACTGAATATCAACACAAAGATTTGCTCAATGGAGTTTTCATTTCTTGTGAGCTCCGAGTGGAAGGTGGCAGAAGGAACAAGAAGGTCTAGGGTTGGAGTGTGGAGTGATCCAAAATCTAACTGGGTCTTGGTTATCAAAGCTCCTTTTGTACCTTTCTTAAACTAAGAGAGTGAATAAACTCACACTGCTATGCCCCTAAAACCACCTTTCTAAAGTCTTTTGGGATGCATAATAATTATAAACTAACTCTTTCTGTGTCTTTAATTATTTTGCAATTGGAGAATATTCAAGAACAGGAGAATCTCACTAAAGTCTTCTTCAGAGAGAGATGACCAAAGGAGATCAGGCTATAACTGGAGACAAATCAGTCAAAATTTTATTTTCACTTCATTTAAATTGTCCTATAAAATGTGTTGCCTGCTTTCTGCTCTCCTCCATTTCTTTCTCTTTTCTTTCTTCCCTTCCTAAAATTAGGATTCTATATGCAAGGAGTGTTAAAAGAAAATTTAGAAATATATTTTTTTAATTTTTTATTGAGAGGTCGGAGGCAGTATGATACTCCTGCACACACCTTGACCAGTATCTACCTGGCAAGCCCCCTACTGGGTAATACTCTGCACATCTGGGGCTGCTGCTCCATTGCTCAGCAACTGAGCTATTTCAATGCCTGAGGAGAGACCATGGATCCATCCTCAGTGCCCAGGGCCAACTCACTCCAGCCATTTGAGCCATGGCGGGAGGAAGGGGAGAGAGAGAGAATGGGAGATAGAGCTTCTCCTGTGTGCCCTGACCAGGAATCAAACCTGGGATTTCCACATGCTAGTCCACCACTGATTGGTTACACTGTACTGAGTCATGTTGCCAAAGAAATAAGTCTCAAATTTCCTTTCCTGTTTAAGTGGGTATTTCAGGAAATGGATCTTCAGAAATTTTGGTAACCTCAGTGTAGGCCATTGGCTCAGAAGCAAAGGTAGGTCCTGGTTACCATTTTGGTTTTTATTTCATAAGGGATTATATTATTTTCTTCCGTTTTCTTTTTATCTCTAAATTGAATAAAGCATGGAGTAGTTTAAGAATTAATTTCCATTTGGAGATATTTCCATGTAGAGATTGGTAAATTCTTGATGTAAGGAAAAAGCCTTGTTCTCAACCTCCTAAGCTACTTTTGATCTGAATTGTAGTTCCGTTGGTAAAGACATGATACCCAAAGTGCAGTGTACTTCTTAACACTATGCAATAACTTCAGAGCTGAGAGAGAATCTTCTTAGTCTAGAGAGGCATCTCTATTAGAAGATATGAGATTCCTGTACAAATATTGAAACATGGGTGCCTGTTTTTACATGTACAAGCACAACTATGCCCAGAGGACAAATGCCTAGCAACTGTTTTTACACAGCAGCTGGTACCCTCCAGCTCCCTTTTATCCACAGACCAACTGCTTAAAGCAGTGGTTCTCAAACGTTTTGAAGTCAGGGCACATTTAAATCCTACAAATAATTGTAGGTGCACTATATACAAATTTCTGAGAAATATGTTATAATAATTAAGTCAAATGTTAAAGAAAAAATAGAAAGTCCAAGCATGCTTTTATGGTAATTAAACAAAATAAATATGAAAAAAATAAATTTATTCTGACATTAAAAAACATTTTTATGTTATATTTTTTCTTATCGTTTTTAGAATTCATTAAAAAGAGGGGTTAAAAAAAAAGTTATCTTTTTATATCTATAGATACATTCTTAGTAAGATTTAGTAAATTTGGCAGGTACCCGTGTGAATGTATTAAGTTTTTTCATTTTTGTGTTTATGAGAAACATGAGCCTGATGTGTCCTAGAGATTTCTTCAATGTTTGGGCATATATTTGAAAGGCAAACTCTCATTTCCTCATCAATACCTTGAAGAATTCCTGTCTTTTTACTCTTAATTGTGTTGAGGGTAGAAAATCCTAATTCACATAAATAGGATGTTGAAAATTGTAGTAAAATGTTCAAAACTTTTTTAGATATTGCCACATATTCTTCTTTTATAGAAATCCAAAAGGCTTCAAGATACAATTCCTTATGTATAATCATCAATCCAAAACCCCCACCATACATATCATCTTAACTTTACACCAAACAAAGGATAGAAGAAACTTGCCTCCAGTCTTTCCAGGTAACATGGGGGGTAGTGTAAACAATCCATCACCACAGCTTAACAGCCTTTTGCAACCTAATCAGGCAAGTGAGGTGGGGGGTTGGGCAGACTGTCAGCTTATAGCCAACTCCCCACACCACTGTCCCCCAAAAATCTAAATTCCAAAAACCCTGTTGTTTTTTGGTTCCCAACAGGCACATATTTCTCTGGAATACCATAGTGCGCACCAGGACATCTTCTAGAGTACACTAATGTGCCCTGCCGCACACTTTGAGAACCATTGGCTTAATGGAACATTTGTTAAAAAACTTCTCTAGGTTTTGCGGATGGGGGGTGTTGACATGGGTCTGGGCTTGTTGCAAAGGGGGGAATCAGCTAGCATTTCTAATTTTACCTTCTCAATCAAACATTGGTCTTGTTTTTCACCTTATCACCAGACTGCTCAGGCTACGTTTAATCAGTTAATTCCCCAGCCATATATAAAAGCAAGTTGATGAATCAAAAGCCATTCACAAATAAGCTACCAAATTTTAATCTATAAATAAAATTTCTTTTTGTTTCCACTGAAGATACTATTATGATATTATATGATATCTATCAAATAGATTTTTGAACTGAACCGATTTAAAACATGATATAGAGCAGTTTATAATTTAACTGCTTTATCAGGGGAAAGGTATATAGTGTCATAGTAACACAGACCCAGAACTACATAGCATTTACTTGGAATATCGACTAATTATTTTCTGGTGCACAGGTAGAAAAGAATAGTTACATCAGGAATGAAAATAGCTCTCTCAAGCAATCAGAAAGGTTTACTTTGGTCGGTTTTTTCCTTATTGACCAACTTCTCAAGCTAAGTTGAATCAGTTCTCCACCCATATATCACTTGATGAACCCCAAACCATTCACAGGTAGGCTCCAAATTTTAATCTATGCATAAAATATATGACTAACAAGTTTAGTAATTGCGGCTTGGTTTTTGTGCAGTCATGGTGGGTTGTTTTTTAAATAATGGATATTCTACAGTTTGCTGTTTTGTTTTTTTTTTCTTTTTCATTTTTCTGAAGCTGGAAACAGGGAGAGACAGTCAGACAGGCTCCCGCATGCGCCGGACCGGGATCCATCCGGCACGCCCACCATAGGGCAATGCTCTGCCCACCAGGGGGTGATGCTCTGCCCATCCTGGGCGTCGCCATGTTGCGACCAGAGCTACTCTAGCGCCTGAGGCAGAGGCCACAGAGCCATCCCCAGCGCCCGGGCCATCTTTGCTCCAATGGAGCCTTGGCTACAGGAGGGGAAGAGAGAGACAGAGAGGAAAGCGCGGCGAAGGGGTGGAGAAGCAAATGGGCGCTTCTCCTGTGTGCCCTGGCCGGGAATCGAACCCGGGTCCTTCGCACGCTAGGCTGATGCTCTACCGCTGAGCCAACCGGCCAGGGCGCTGTTTTTTTTTTAAATTTATTTATTAAATTTAATGCAGTGACATTGATAAATCAGGGTACATATGTTGAGAGAAAACATCTCTAGATTATTTTGACATTTGATTGTGCTGTATACCCCTCCCCCAAAGTTAAATTGTCTTCTGTCACCTTCTATCTGGTTTTCTTTGTGCCCCTCCACTCCCCCAACCCCTCTCTCCTTCTTCACCCCCTCCCCCCTCCCCCCACCTCCACCCCCCACCCCTGTTGCCATCACATTCTTGTTCATGTCTCTGAGTCTCATTTTTATGTCCCTTCTATGTATGGATTCATGTAGTTCTTAGTTTTTTTTTTTTTCTGATTTACTTATTTCACTCCGTATAATGTTATCAAGGTCCATCCATGTTATTGTAAAGGATCCGATGTCATCATTTCTTATGGCTGAGTAGTACTCCATAGTATATATGTACCAAAGCTTTTTAATCCACTCGTCCTCTGACGGACACTTGGGCTGTTTCCAGATCTTCGCTATTGTGAACAATGCTGCCACAAACATGGGGGTGGATTTCTCCTTTTTGAGCCGTTCTATGGTGTCCTTGGGGTATATTCCTAAAAGTGGGATAGCTGGGTCAAAAGGCAGTTCGATTTTCAGTTTTTTGAGGAATCTCCATACTGTTTTCCACAGTGGCTGCACCAGTCTGCATTCCCACCAGCAGTGCAGGAGGGTTCCCTTTTCTCCACATCCTTGCCAGCACTTATTCTGTGTTGTTTTGTTGATGAGCGCCATTCTGACTGGTGTGAGGTGATATCTCATTGTGGTTTTAATTTGCATTTCTCTAATGATTAGTGATGTTGAGCATTTTTTCATATGCCTATTGGCCATCTGTAGGTCCTCTTTGGAGAAGTGTCTATTCATCTCTTTTGCCCATTTTTGGATTGGGTTGTTTGTCTTCCTGGTGTTGAGTTTTACAAGTTCTTTATAAATTTTGGTTATTAACCCCTTATCAGACGTATTGTCAAATATGTTCTCCCATTGTGTAGTTTGTCTTTTTATTCTGTTCTTGTTGTCTTTAGCTGTGCAAAAGCTTTTTAGTTTGATATACTCCCATTTGTTTATCCTGTCTTTTATTTCACTTCCCCATGGAGATAAATCAGCAAATATATTGCTCCAAGAGATGTCGGAGAGCTTACTGCCTATGTTTTCTTCTAAGATGCTTATGGTTTCACGGCCTACATTCAAGTCTTTTATCCATTTTGAGTTTATTTTTGTGAGTGGTGTAAGCTGGTGATCTAGTTTCATTTTTTTGCAGGTAGCTGTCCAATTTTCCCAACACCATTTGTTAAAGAGGCTGTTTTTACTCCATTGTATTTCCTTGCCTCCTTTGTCAAATATCAGTTGTCCATAGAACTGTGGGTTTATTTCTGGGTTCTCTGTTCTGTTCCATTGATCTATATGCCTATTCTTATGCCAGTACCAAACTGTTTTGAGTACAACGGCCTTGTAATATAACTTGATATCAGGAAGCGTGATACCTCCCACTTTATTCTTCTTTTTTAAGATTGCTGAGGCTATTCGTGTTCTCTTTTGGTTCCATATAAATTTTTGGAATATGTGTTTTATATCTTTGAAGTAAGTCATTGGTATTTTAATTGGTATTGCATTGAATTTTTAGATTGCTTTGGGTAATATAGACATTTTAATGATGTTTATTATTCCTACCCATGAGCACGATATATGCTTCCACTTGTTTGTATCTTCCTTGATTTCTTTTATCAATGCTTTGTAATTTTCCGAGTACAAGTCTTTAGTCTCCTTGGTTAAGTTTATTCCTAGGTACTTTATTTTTTTGGTTGTAATTGTGAAGGGGATTGTTTCCTTAATTTCTCTTTCTGACTGTTCATTGTTGGCGTATAAAAATGCCTCTGATTTCTGAGTATTGATTTTATATCCTGCCACTTTGCTGAATTCATTTATCAGGTCCAGTAGCTTTTTGACTGAGACTTTAGGGTTTTCTATATACAATATCATATCATCTGCAAATAATGATAGTTTTACTTCTTCTTTTCCCACTTGAATTCCTTCTATTTCTTCTTCTTGTCTGATAGCTGTGGCTAGGACTTCCAGGACCATGTTAAATAAGAGTGGTGAAAGGGGGCACCCCTGCCTTGTTCCTGATCTTAAGGGTATTGCTTTTAATTTTTGCCCATTGAGTATGATGTTGGCTGTGGGTTTCTCATAGATGGCTTTTATCATGTTGAGGTATGTTCTCTGTATTCCCACTTTGCTGAGAGTTTTGATCATGAGTGGGTGCTGGATTTTATCAAATGCTTTTTCTGCATCTATTGAAATTATCATATGGTTTTTCTCCTTCTTTTTGTTTATGTGATGAATCACATTGATTGATTTACGAATATTGTACCATCCTTGCCTCCCCAGAATAAATCCCACTTGATCATGGTGTATGATTTTTTCCATATATTGTTGGATCCGGTTTGCTAATATTTTGTTGAAGATTTTAGCATCTGTATTCATCAGAGATATTGGCCTATAATTTTCTTTCTTTGTGTTGTCTTTGCCTGGTTTTGGAATCAGAATTATGCTCGCCTCATAAAAGGAGCTTGGAAGTCTTCCTTCCTCTTGAATTTTTTGAAATAGTTTGAGAAGGATAGGAGTTAGTTCTTCTTTGAATATTTGGTAGAATTCTGTTGTGAAGCCATCGGGCCCTGGACTTTTCTTTGTTGGGAGTTTTTTGATAACTGTTTCGATCTCCTTTGTTGTAGTCGGTCTGTTTAGGTTTTCTGATTCTTCCAGATTGATTTTTGGAAGATTGTATGTTTCAAGGAATTTGTCCATTTTATCTAGGTTGTCTAGTTTTTTGGCATACAGTTCTTCATAGTATTTTCTTATAATATTTTCTATTTCTGTTATGTCAGTTGTTATTTCTCCTCTCTCATTTCTAATTTTATTTATTTGAGTCCTCTCTCTCTTTTTCTTGGTGAGTCTAGTTAAAGGTTCATCAATCTTGTTTACCTTTTCAAAGAACCAGCTCCTAGTTTCATTGATCTTCTGTATTGTTTCTTTAGCCTCTATGTCATTTATTTCTGCTCTGATCTTTATTATTTCCTTCCTTCTACTACATTTGGGCTTTACTTGCTGTTCTTTTTCTACTTCTTTTAGATGCAGGGTTAAGTTGTTTATTTGAGCTTTTTCTAGCTTCTGAAAGTGTGCCTGTAGTGCTATGAACTTCCCTCTCAGCACTGCTTTCGCTGTGTCCCATAAATTTTGAGTTGTTGTATGCTCGTTGTCATTCGTTTCTAGGAATTTTTTTATTTCTTCTTTGATCTCATTCTTAATCCATTCATTATTTAACAACCTGCTATTTAGTTTCCATGTGTTTGAGAATTTTTGAGCTTTTCTGTTGTGATTCATTTCTAGTTTCATGACGTTGTGATTGGAGAAAGTGCTTGATACGATTTCAGTCTTCTTAAATTTGTTGAGAGCACTTTTGTGCCCTAACATGTGGTCTATCCTAGAGAATGTACCATGAGCACTTGAAAAGAATGTATATTCTGCTGCTTTAGGTTGAAAGGTTCTGAAGATATCTATTAAATCGAGTTGATCTAGTGTTTCCAATAAGTCTGCTGTTTCTTTGTTAATTTTCTTTCTTGAGGATCTATCTAGTGATGTTAGTGGGGTATTGAAATCCCCTACTATTATAGTATTGCTGTTGATCTCTCCCTTTAAATCCATCAAAGTCTGCTTTATATATTTAGGTGCTCCTATATTAGGTGCATAGATATTTATAATAGTTATATCTTCCTGTTGGATTACTCCCTTTATCATTATGTAGTGGCCTTCTTTATCTCTTACTATATCCTTTGTTTTAAAGTCCAATTTGTCTGATATAAGTATTGCTACCCCAGCTTTTTTTTTATTTCCGTTTGCATGAAACGTTTTTTTTTTCCATCCTTTTACCTTCAATCTATGTGTGTCTTTTGTTCTAAGGTGTGTCTCTTGTAGACAACATATATATGGGTCCTGTTTTCTTATCCACGCAGCTACCCTATGTCTTTTGATTGGATCATTTAATCCATTTACATTTAAGGTTATTATTGATATGTATTTGTTTATTGCCATTTTCTTCTTTAAAGGTGTATTCCTTTTTTTTTTTTTTTTCTGTATTCTTTTCCCACTTTGATCTGTTTACACCAGGCCCCTTAATATTTCCTGCAGCATTGGTTTGGTTGTAATGAATTCCTTGAGTTGTTTTTTGTCTGGGAAGCTTTTTATTTCTCCTTCGATTTTAGACTATAGCCTTGCTGGATAAAGTAGTCTTGGTTGTAGGTTCTTGTTCTGCATTACTTTGAATATTTCTTGCCATTCCCTTCTGTTGAGAAGTCAGATGTCATCCTTATGGGGGCTCCTTTATAGGTGATAACTTTTTTTTTTCTTGCAGCTTTTAATATTTTCTCTTTATCACTTAGCTTTGGTATTTTAATTATGATGTGTCTTGGTCTAGGTTTCTTTGGGTTTCTCTTTAATGGAGTCCTCTGTGATTCTTGGATTTGTGAGAGTTTCTCTTGCATTAATTTAGGGAAGTTTTCAGCTATGATATGATTGAACAAAGTCTCTATCCCTTGTTCTTTTTCTTCTTCTTCAGGAACCCCTATGATGCGGATGTTATTTCTCTTCATGTTGTCACAGAGCTCTCTAAGAGTTTCCTCTGACTTTTTGAGTCTTTTTTCTCTTTTCTTCTCTGCTTTCATGCCTTCATTCCAGTTGTCCTCTAACTCACTGATTCGATCCTCTGCTCTATCTATCCTGTTTTTAATTCCTTCCATTGTGGTCTTTATTTCTGATATTGTGTTTGTGGTCTCCAACTGATTCTTTTTTATACTTGCTATTTCTTTATTTAGATTTCCAACTGCCCCTCCATTGTTGTTCTAAGATCCCTAAGCATCCTTACAATCATTATTTTGAACTCCGCATCTGGAAGTTTGATTATTTCCATATCACTCACTTCATCTCTCGAAGGTGTCTCTTGTGGTTTCATTTGGATTGCACTCCTTTGTCTTCTCATCCTCTTTTTTTTTGTTTTATTTGTAGAGTTGGTTGAGTCTAGGCTTGGTGTTGTCTGCCTCCAGTTTTCAGTTGTGTTATTTCTAGGTCTTCTTGGGTTGGTATCAGCTGTTATCTGTAATCCACTTTTGGATTTAGGCAGCTTTGAAGTCTTGATTTGTTTGTTTTCTTAACAGGTGATAGTCTTGTTTACTGATCTCAGCAGGGGGCTTTCTTGAAACTGTATCCAGGAATGTGGTGGGTGTAACCTGAGACTCTGAAGGCCTCTTTAGCCAGCTAGACTCACTGGGGGCAGGGTGTTTTCTCAGCTTCAGTAGGGGGAGGTGTATCTCAGATCTCCATGGAGACCTGAGTTACTGCCCCTCCTCCCCACTTCTTGTTTTCAGCTGTGTCTTGTTGCGCTGATTGGAGCTGGAGAGATGTCCGGAGGTCTCTGATCTGGAAGCACTTCAGCTCTGTTTTGTGAAAGGTTCAGTCCCTCCCCCAGCTATGGCCACCTCCAGCATGGATGAGTCAGCCCTTTTAGCTCCTCTCCTGCATTCCTTATCCCCTCAGAGTCTGTCCCTCTCCCTGTCCTCTCCACCTGGGAGATAAGCTGGTCCTTTCAACGCACCTCACTCCCTGGTCGTCAGGAAAGTGGCTGTGAGCAGTAGTTTCTGCTTCCCTCCCTCCAAGATCCTCTCTGGGCTCTCAGCCCCACCCACCCCTCCATTCTGGCAAGCAGAGGAGGTTCAGGGGCTCCCTACCAGGACTCTTGTGGTTTCCTCTTTGCTCCTTGGTTTTTGAGAGCCATTCTTGCAGTTCAGAGTTGGCTTTTCATGCTGATTTTTCCCAAATTGATTTGTATTCCAGTTTGGTGGTGAGAGCTGGGTGTCTGTGCATCCACCTACTCCGCTGCCATCTTTTTTCTCCCCTACAGTTTACTGTTTTTAAGTCAGAATTTGTCTCTTAACCTTTCCTAGTGGGGCATAAACAAATCTAGTCTATTTATTTCTAGTTTCTGCTTTTATAAATGAGTGCACTCATAGCTGTAGAGAATGGTAAAGCAATTGCCCAAGCTCATTGTTTTCTTGGTCAACCTAGGCAGATCGCCAATTATGAAATCATGCAATGTTAACAAAGTCTATATATTCATTCCTGAAGCTGAAATTGTTAGCATATCTGAAGCATCTGTATTGGTGGTAACTGTCAAACTTTGCATTGCAAAATTCAAAGCCAGAACTTGAGTGGGATATTAAATATGAGGATTCAGTTTTCAAGCACTATAAAAAGTAAAAAAGAAAGAAACTAAAAGCCCTAAGGCAAATATATTGCACTGACATTTGAAACTCTTACAATAGATTTTATTTATTATGCTTTTTAAAAACAAAGAACTTGAAATACAGATTCCATTTTGTAAGGTGAGATATATTCTCTCTCTGACAATAAAAATGTAAAAATAAGGTATTTTATGTATTGAAATCCCAATGAATTTGAAATTTGCAAATGATCTCTTTCAGAAGACCTCAAGACAATAGTTAAAAACCTCTGGTGACTGTATAATGATTCATACCCAGAAAGTGCTTGAAAATTGTTAAACACTGTAATACAAGTTGAAATAGTCCATATTGAAATGACCTCTGGTGAATTGGACTGGGGCTAAAAAAACTGTTTTGCCAGGGATCATGTTAAGTGACTGCAAGAAAGCAGGGAGACAGGTGTTTCCTGTTCCCAACCACATGGCATAACCATATAGATTAGCTGAAAGGAATCTAGCGACATTAAAAAAAAAAAGTCCAAAGCCTAATGCAATTTACCACTACTCATATGAAAACTAGCTTAGGTTTAAAGTATATTCTAAGTAATTTAAACTCCTAATTAAAATTTATACTCTTCTTTATTCCTAATATAGCAATACTGCACAATATCCCAGAATCATAAATACTAATAGTGGGATGAGTTCTTGAGCTATCTCATTCAAACTCATGACTAATATAGTTATTCTTTGCATCACTGCCCTGGAGTATGGGCCACCATCCTCTCTTGAACACTTTCAGTGTCAGGAAGGGAGGAGGAGGAACTTATAGAGAATTAAGATGACAAATCTCTTTTAAGACACTTCTGAGGCTACTGCTTGCTGACGGTCATTCAGACATTTAGAGTTAAAATAGTAAGTGCTACACTTGCAAATGGAAAACATCATATTTTCATGTCCTGACTTTTTAAATTGATCATACATTCATACTAGCTTAGATTACCATACAATCATGTCTAACAGAATACTAAATTGGAGGGGACGTGTTCTGGTTCTGGATTAACACTGAAATGCACGAAGTGGCATCCAAATGTCTGCAGCTCTCTCATTCTCTAGAACACGGCCATCTGATACACTGTGGGAAGTCAGGCACTGCAGGGCCCTTTCAGAGGAAGACTTCTAGCTTCTGATTCACTGCCCTGCCACACTGACAGTAATCATCTGATTAGCTTTAAGAGAGTAGTAGAATGAAAGAGGATTAGTTATGTGGCACCCCCACTGGTTTCGAGAAGGGGTAGTCTTGGGTGCAGTAAAGGAGAGAACAGATAGAAGATATTCCTAAAATAGCATTTGTTAAGCAGTAAAGGCTGGATGGAAGTGATGAGCCCTCCAAATAGCAGATTTTTCCCATCCTCTTCCTATTAAGAACTAAAAAATCATCCCAACACTTTATTCTCTGTGGAGCTATGAAGGCTCTAAGAAAGATGAATAGGTCTTATGCATGAATCTCTTCTAGTAATGGGACAGTCCAGTTCAGGAGCTAAGTTTGTGGGTCAGAGTAAGAGGCCCCTCAGTCAAATTCTAGTACCACTACTTAAACCCTGTAAATTCATTCAATTTATTCAACTTCTCTGTGTCTCAGTTTCTTTCATCTATCAAGCAGAGAATAATCTGCAGTAAACAGAGTTGAAGTGATGAAGAAACGAGTCAACTCTGCAGTTTTCAATTGGTGAATACATTATTTTCATTGTCGTAAAACTATTTTTAAGTGTCATGAAGGGTTTTATATGGTGCTCTGTTTTGCTTCTATTATTAAAAGAAAACACATTCCTGATGCTACTCTGCTTTGTTTGTAACCCTGATTATGAACCATACAGATGGTGAGTATTTTTATGAAACAGGCAGAGATTTCTTTCTTTCTCCCCTTCCCCATTTTCTGCTGAGTGCTCAGTTCTGTAGGACCTAATAGTCATGCACTGTGAATCTTCCCACAGGTAGTGATTTCCTGGGCTGCAGGCTGAAATCACAGGGACTGCATGTGGTGGCCCAGACTTCCTCTGCTCAGGACTGATGTGAGCAGAATTTTGACCAAAAGGCAAGGAGGTAGGATAGGGAGAGATTTTTCAGAGCAGTGCTTTGCTGGTGTCTTTCAAAAGACAAAAAAAAAAAAAAAAAATTATACCTCCAGGTTCCACAGCAAGACTAAACCACAGTTATGTAATTTTGAAAGATTCTTAAATCTGTACTGGCATTATATTTAAAACATTAAACTTCAAAGAAATAACCAAAGAATTTCTCCTGACCTCATACTACATATATTCCATTAAAAATCCAATTTGTAAAACATATTTCAAATGGTCATTCTCAGGAGACTAGGCCTCAGTAAAGACCAGACACATGGAATATTTCAACTGTGTGTGGTTCTTTTTCTTTTTCTTTTTCTTCACATACAAGATAGGCCTTGTAGATGAGTAAAGATATGCTGTGTGTGTACTTTCCAGCACCAAGTTATCTTTGGGCTGTGATCAAGCATGAGAAATTTCCACCCTAAGGAAAAATATTTCAAGGTTGCAAGATGAATGTAAGTTCATGGTTAACACTACTTTATATTGTAAACATACAACTATTTTTTCTGTGGAAAATACCTAAAAATTCCTCAATTATGTCTTCTCTTGGATTATATAGATTGGTAATCTTCATACAATTTTTAGCGTGGCAAAGATTTTAGAGAATTTTTTAGTCCAGTTCTCCCATTCTGCAGATAAGTAAACAAAGACCTAAATTATTTCAGGGAGAAAATACATTCAAATTTTGTGATAGAAAATAGCTCTCTGAGTGCCAACTCTGCTGATTGGTGGTGTCTGTGTGCAAGTTTTTTCTGAGAAAGAGTGAGAAGTACCAAGTCAGCTGGAGAGGATGCAGCGATTAAGCATCTGCCCAGATTTGGGATCAAGAATTAGAGAGGAAAAGTGTCCTGAAGTTGCAGATGGTAGTTGAGTCTTATAGTCAATAAATCTAGCAATTGATTTTCTCACCAATCAAGTGGGAATTAATTATTTACTGGGAAAATATTTATTGCTCCAAACAACTCTTTTCCTACAGTCCTAGATTTGCTTTACAGAAACCATGATGCTCTGATAGTGACTGACTTCTCCTTTCTGCTGGTTTTGGTAATTCATGACTACCATAGGGAAAAGACACTACTTCAGAGAAGCTGTGAAAAATTTGATGTGATAGGGCGTATCAAGAGAAGACGACTGAGGAACATCACTATACAAGATAGTAAACATTGCATGTAAGTAATCTGAAAAGCCACAATAGAAAAGCCAACTCTGTAGAGATCCTCCCAAGAGCAGGTTGGAGAAAGCAGGGTCATATCCACCTGATCAGAAAACAGGATGACTGTATTTTATGCTGAAAAAAACAATACCTCCAAAAGACCAGCACAGTGAGTGGCATCTCTGAGTGAGCAAATCTTAGAACAGTCAAGGTCATCCAGAGCAGGGTGACAAGAGTCACCTGACAGTGGGCTTTCCCGTCAGGAGCCTTGACCATGTGAAACAGAACTGGGGTCATTGAGATCGAAACTTCTCTTCCTATAAAGCTATAGATAAGATTAGAAAACACAAATCTTACATATAAGTTTACAGATAAAATATGGAGTTTTCTGCTTCTGTGGATCCTGTATATGAGAAAAATCTGCAAAACTAAAGAAAAGTCTTTCAAAAAGCTGAGAATGAGTTTCATCTTTGTGGCTATTTGAGAGCACATTGATAACTTTCAATAAGTCTTGGGTTTTAAATAACAAAAATCACTTCAGTGGCCAATTATTACTTAATATTATGTTTTACTGTCTCTAAGCTGTGCTGTGAACTAGATTGTCAGAAACAGCTGTTTTGAGAGTTGTGAAGATGTAGAATGCATAGTTACCAAAGGCAAAGAAATATCTGTTATTGAGAAAGAGGAGTAATTACTTCTTTCCAACCTGGGGAGAAAGTAAAATGAGACCAGGCCATATAATGTTACTAGAACTGCCAAAATTTCCACAAGATAGACAATTTTTTTAAGAGCTGAAGAGAACATTTAAAATGTAACTGCCTATTTTTAAACACACTTGTTCAAAACACATTTGTTCATGTTTGACTTGGCAGGTGAAACTGATATCATTGTGTCACATGGCACTTTATTCTAATATACATAAATATTTAAAACTAATGATAATAAATACTCATTAAGTACCAACTATATGCCAGGCACTGATAATTTCTTTAAGCTGTTTTTGATGATTAGGAAAATATATATTTATGACACCTGAAAAAGTATCTCCTCAGTAAAGAATAGCTATTATTTCCCCACATCCACACTGCTAGGAGAGAGCATAAACTGGAACCAAATCTATGTTCTTTTTCTACTATGCTGTGTTTGAGTTTCTGAAAGCCAGTTACCTTATCTTAATATTCTGCTGATGGATGATTCACTTTTAACTCTTTCATTTCCTTGTCATTCCTGATTCTAATTTACTTTTCTCACTTCCTATGTGATTGAACCTCACTCAAGTAATTCATTACTTATTTTCATAATAAAACCCACATTTGCAGATGTTACTGTCCTCATTACCTCCTAACTTCACTGTGTATTATGGGAATAGAAACATACATGCACCTAGAAAAACCTATTGTTTGTCTTATTTTTAATGCAGGCCATTAATTGATGAAACTTGTTACCTATCAGTTCTGTTGTATCAAAAGTTATGGCATATATTAAACTCTCAAAAGATGGCATTAGCCCTGAAGTCCCCTTTAACTGTGGTTAAAATATATAATCAGTACAATGTGTTTGTTAGTTAATAAAAAGGAATCAGTCCTCAGACTGTGAATGAAAGAGCTGGCTAATATGTATGCAAGTGGACCAAGTGGCGTTTCGGAGAAAGGGTAGATATTTTAAACTCAAAAGATTTTATTTTTTTTTTGCTACATATCCAAAGTTTTATGCTGCCAACTGTTATCATGCTAACTTGCTTCAAACTGAAAGAACAAACATCATTTTGGCCAGAAAGAGACTGGATGTCTCTGAGGAAGACAGCATGTAAGTTCCTTTGTGCTATTTTTATTTAAAAGGAATAGCACCCTGCCTAAGTTTCCGATGTCTCTTTAAATATTAAAAACTATCCCATAAACATACACTGCTATTATCAACATAAAGTGACAAATTATTTTCAGAAATAATCAAATATGAGAATCAAAAGAAAAATATATGCTTTATATTTCACTTCCCTTCATGAAATCTGTCACAACCATCATCATTAATCTTATTAATATTGTTCATTTAATGGATATTTATAGACAGTTGCTTTTTTATTTTGGCTTGGATTTGTTTTACTATGAATAAGCTCTTTTTGACAGATTAGATTTAAAAAGTTAATACAAATTGAAAGAAAAAGACAAAAATGTGAAGTGTCTTCCTCGTATATATGCAAGGAAACTAGATATAAAGTCATATTCTTATATTTGCCATATTTATTACTTAGTTTGATAATATTTATTGACTTTAATCTGAAATTAATATGTGACCTTCCTATTACAAAAACATACATAAAAATATTAATTTGCCCAAGCTTTGGGATCAAATCCTATAAGAAGTAGAACCAGAATTTCAAACTTGACTTTGAAAGGCTTAAAAATCCTGCTCTTAGAACAATCCAGACTATGGTACAGCATCGAGATGTTCAGTAGAGCAACTCTCTCCTGCGGCCCTTGTTTGGATCGAAATGAAAGGTCTTTGTGCCGATTTGCTGATGATGTGAAACTGAAATGAAGGAACAAGTGAAGAGCATATTTTTTTCCTTTTTTGAGGAATTATCAGGGAGGTTAGGAAAGCTTTGGAAGAGTAGACTTTCTAAGCTATATTTCGGCATTAGATCTAATTACTTGTAGACTCCACAGTCTGGTAAAGGTGTGAGCCATGTGATAAGAGATTTGAGAAATGGGTGAAATGAGATGGGGAATGTATAGATCAAATCAAATTTAAGATAATTGCTTTAATGTGAATAAAGTTAATGTTCTGATAGTTTGTACATAAAAAAATAAAATAAAATGAGTCCCTTAGTGTGTTATTGCTATTACTGAATTTCAAGATGTATGCTACTATGTCTTGTAAATTTCTTTTGTTAGTGTGAATAGGAAATGCCACACTGGTTAAGTGCCACCATTTGGAATGCAGTGGGTCATTTGAAAAGAGACTTGAAAACCTGAATGCTTAGAAAACAAATGGGAAACTAAAGGAATTGTTAGCAATTATAAACAACACATCTTTTGCTTTCAAAATGAAGAGTGTACCTTTGAAAGCACAAATACAGTCTGGTAGAGCAGCATCATGGCCATTCCCTGCCTCTTTACAGAATGAACACTTCAAAGACATTTTCTATGAAAATGAAAGAAAAATAAATGTGGAGATTTCATTCTCGGGGAAAAAAATCCTGTTCTTTTCCACTATGATACATCATTTTTACTTGATTAAAAAGATCTTAGCAATATTAAAATGAAGTTGTTTCAGTAATATTTTCATGCCATCAGTGTTTGATGAGAAGTATCATAGATTTCCTAAGTGAAGTTAATTTATGGCAACAGCTGGAAAGTCACATCATATTTCTCTGAGACTCAAAACCCAAAGTGCCAACCATTTTGCATTTGTGTCTGCTGTAATGAAACCGTGGAGAAGGTGAGCCAGAGAACTCACAGCCTTACTCTCTGACTGTAATAATAGAGTTGAAAAGGTATTGGTCCCAAATTTGTCTCTATACAAAGTGATCTGTGTGTAACCATAGCTCTGCTTCCTCTCCCAACTGTTTATAGGAAGAATTTTTTTCTTTTGGCTATATACTTCTTGTTTTATATTGTTAAATTCCTACAGTATTATAATACATAAAACTTGAATAAAGATAGTGATTTTATCTTAGAAGCATATCTTATGCTTACGAAGTATGGGTGGAGGCTAATAGCAATTTTAAAACATTCAGAATGAGAATGCCATTATACTCTCAGTTTAAATACAAAATTGTAGCCAACAAATATACATACATGGTTTCATAGTATAGATATAGTCTTTGTATTTTCAGTCTAGGCTAAATTGTCTTAAATTGGTAAACAGTGTCTTCATTGTCTACTTCCTTTATTTTTTACATTTAAACATTATTACATTTTATCTTATTAAGAATAAATACAAACTCATGAGTATTTATTGTAAGCAAACAAAAAGTTGTCATATGTAATGTATAAATTTCTTTTTTCCCCAATAGGCACAACCCCCAGCCCAAATGATATCTGAAAACAAATGCTATTTTAAATCTGTTTATATAGTATACTGAGGCAAATTTAAAGTACTAATTTACTTACATTCTCTTTAACAACACAATAAAATTTTATAGCATTAAAATACACTAATTTCTGGCCCTGGCTGGTTGGCTCAGTGGTAGAGCGTCGGCCTAGCATGCAGGAGTCCTGGGTTTGATTCCCGGTTAGGGCACACAGGAGAAGCACTCATTTGCTTCTCCACCCCTCCCCCTCTCTTTCCCCTCTGTCTCTCTCTTCCCCTCCCACAGACAAGGCTCCATTGGAGCAAAGTTGGCCTGGGCGCTGAGAATGGCTCTATGGCCTCTGCCTCAGGTGCTAGAATGGCTCTGGTTGCAACAGAGCTATGCCCCAGATGGGCAGAGCATTGTCTACTGGTGGGCATGCCAGGTGGATCCCGGTCGGGCACATGCGGGAGTCTGTCTGACTACCTCCCCATTTCCAACTTCAGAAAAATACAAAAAAAAAAATACACTAATTTTTCAAATACTAAATATTAGGTTATGAATAATATTTATGTTGGTCAGAACTCCCTTCAGTTACAAGTACAGAAATCCATTTGTAATAGCTTAAATCAGTGGTTCCCAAACTTTTTGAAGTTGGGGCACATTTAAAATCCTACAAATAATTGTAGGCCCACTATATACAAATTTCTGAGAAATATGTTATAATAATTGAGTCAAATATTAAAAAAATATATATATAAAGTCCAAATGTGCTTTTATGGTAATTAAATGAAATAAATATGACAAAATTAAATTTATCCTGACATTAAAAAACATTTTTATGTTACATTTTTTGAGTTATGCTTTTTAGAATTCATAAAAAAGAGGAGTTAAAAATTTAAAAAATGACAAAAAAAGTTATCAGAGGGGCTAAAAATAAAAAAAACCCAAAAAGTTATCTTTTTATATCTATAGATACATTCTTAATAAGATTTAGTAAATTCAGCAGGTTCCTGTGCAAATGTGTTAAGTTTTTTCATTCTTGTGTTTATGAGAAACATAAACCTGATGTGTCCTAGAAACTTCTTCAATGTTTGGGCATCTATTTGAAAGGCAAACTCTCATTTCCTCATCAATACATTGAAGAATTCCTCTCTTTTTACTCTTAATTGTGTTGAAGGTAGAAAATCCTAATTCACATAAATAGGATGTTGAAAATGTTCAAAGCTTTTTTAGATATTGCCACGTATTCTTCTTTTATAGAAATCCAAACGGCTTCAAGAGACAATTCCTTATGTTTAATTGTCAATCCACGATCAGTGGATATAGCTGCCAGTTCTTCTTCTTCTGTTAATGTTAAACCAAAATCACTTGAGGTTTCCATAAGTGGGTTTCTAATCCAATTGCATTGTTCAGTGTTAAGTGATGGAAAATGCTATAAATTAAATTCTACCCATCAGCCTTCAAGTCCTATTTTATTTTCACTTAACATCTGCTCACTTCCAGAATCAAATTCTTCAATATCACGCTTCTTTTTGAGAAATCTATCCATTTTATTTGTGTGTATTTATCTAAAAGTAATATAATGATATGTTAATAATAAATATAATAATGATGTATTAACAAAAAGAGTGGTATTTCCGTAATGAAATGGTATAGTAGAGTAACTATATTTATTTTTATATCTGGTCACATGCCGTGAACCAGTGCAGCCAGTAATTCCAGGTCCTGAGTGGGAACAGTGCAGAATTAAGAAAATATGTGGAATTAAGAAAATACAGGGTCTGGGGGGCCCTGTAATAGGTGCTGGCAGGAACAAAGCACACCCAAAAACTGCATCTTCCCTTATTTAAAGGGCAAAGTGATTCCATTAGCAAATCAATGGTCTCTAATCACATTTCCAAGGCAACCCAAGAATTTTACCAACTGCAGAAAACCCCCACCATACATATCATCTTAACTTTACACCAAACAAAGGATAGAAGAAACTTACCTCCAGTCTTCTGGGGAACATGAGGGGTACTGTAAACAATCCAGCACCATAGCTTAACAGCCCTTTGCAACCTAATCAGGCAAGTAAGGTGGGGAAGTTGGGCAGACTGTCAGTTTACAGCCAATTCCCCACACCTCTGTCCCCTAAAAATCTAAACTCCAAAAACACTGTTGGGTTTTTGGTTCCTAACAGGCACATATTTCTCTGGAATACCATAGGTCACACCTGGAAATCTTCTAGGGTGCACCAGTGCACCCTGCTGCATACTTTGAGAACCACTGGCTTAGTCAATAACAAATGATGTATTGGGCACAGATAGTGGCAGCCAGCACAGCGAACTGAAGAAAAAGTTAAAACACCCAAACCTCATAAAAGGACAACTCCAAAGTCAGACCAGTTTAAACCACAAAACAAATGTGTCTACAAATTTTTGATCATTGGTTTCTATTTCTGTCTCTGAGTCATTTTCATTATCTTGAACCGTAGAAACCGTAGACAGGCCTCTCTACAAGCTATAGAAAATAGCCATGAATAGCTCTGCACTCAAAAACTCCCACCTCCCCAAACTAAATAAAAGAAATTATCCTTTTTATTTAAAAAGTCCATTGAAAGGTTTTGTTTCCAAAAGTGTCAGATTGGGGTACTTGCCAACACTTGAACTATTTTTGCTGGGATATAAAATATCATTACTGATTGTTGGGCAGATAAAATGTATTATGCTCACTTTGTTAAAGAGGCAGTTGCCCAGGTGATATTAATGTGTGTTGAGAATTGTTGTAGCCTGAGGCTTGGGTTTGGGATTAAGCCTGTCCCACCCTTTTTGGTGTAAGGTGGTACAATCCTATCATGCCTCAGAGAAGTGACTTTGTATTAGAGACTTCCCTATTATGTATATTGGATTAAGGGTTTGGATTTCTACACTATAAAATGGGAACGGAGTGAGAGTTTGTCTCCCTTGGTTCCTGAGGTTAGCATGAGAGAGCAGAGAGAATAGAGCCAGCAGCGGGAGGAGGTCATGTGGAGAAGACCAGGAAAAGCAGCCAAGATGGCAGAGTGCTGAGTGAGATGCCAGTTTGTACAGAGTTTGTATCTGGGATAAGGAAGGAGATGGGGAACTGAGGAGAATAAGGCTGGTGAGCTAGAAACCTTTGATTCTAGGAAACTCGGATAAATCAGTAGCTTTGTGAGCACTGAATGTGACTGGGTTTTGGAGCCCAGTGTGTATTTTTACTTGCCCGCTGGGTGCAAGCTAGATTAAAGACTATGGCCCACCAGTTTTTGGCTCCATTGTTTCTTTACCGACTGTCCGAATCCAATGCGAACCTGCATGGGCTGGGCTCCTCTGATAGTGGCCCTGGCCTTGGCTCCTGGCTTTACACTGATCCAGCTGGGATCCCTGCAATGCCCCAATGTCTTACAATGGTCAGTCCTCAACAAACAGTTATACAATTAATATCTCAAAGACATTTTGTTAAAAAACAAACATTAAAAAAGTCTAAATTATTAATAAAAATATAGTGTTGTAATATATAATTATTATAATTTTACTATATATAAATCTTCACTGTGTTAAGCCTAATCCAGAGGGACTCAAAACATTGAGGACATAAAAAAAATCCATCAATTACATACCAAAGCTTTATTGTCTAGCTTGGCCAAGCGGGGCGGTAACTCCGACAGAAATCTGAGGGAGAACACGCTGGCCCTTTGTTCTACTTAGTTTTTATAGTTTTGCAAGCGGGAAGTATAGAAGCAAAAATTGCAATTAGGTGCCCTTTACCACTATTGGTTATAGTCATATGCCCTTTAACATGATAGGACCATGTTTAGTTTGCAAACCATACATCATTTTGGAGAAAACAAAATTTACAAGTCAACACAATGGTAGAAAGATATCTCTTTACATATTAAAAGGCCTTCCTATATTTTCTAGTGTTCATCCGCCATCTCTCTGTCCAGAGTCAGAGGTATTAACCACATGCATTTACATAAGAGAGGTAGTTTCCATGGGGAAAAATGCCCGCAAATGGCTCATAGTTATAAGTAAAGGTTTATTTTGGCTTTTCCCTTCCTGCACCTGGCTAGCCATTCACTCCTTTCCCCATGGGTGTGGTGGAATGTCAGGGAATCTATGCTTGCCTTCCCTTTTCATTTACAATACAATGGCAAGAGCCATCCTGGTTATGCCAATCACACAGTACAGAGACTATTCTCACAATTTCTCTGCACACCTTAACCCAAATTAATAAAATGTTCTCCAAGCCTCCTAAAATATTAGTATTAATTCTGTAGCCTTTGGTACTTTACAACACCTGCGGGTGAGATGGCTCAGTGGCTCCTCATTCCCCCCTCTGAATGGGAAGATAAGACGCGGTATCTACCAAGGGGAGAGGCTGGTAGGTAGGCTGAAACGTAGGTCGGCAGACCAGGAGGTTGACGGCCCCTAGCTGGCATTTGACCAGGGTGGTATAAGCAATAATCAGGTATTGCTCTCTTTGTTAACTGGGTAGGTGAGATGGGTGGTTAGGCCCAGCACCTGTCCCCTGGATATAAAAACACCCTGCTTATATTTCGGTTTCCAAAAGATATTAAAATTTCAAATTTGTATGTTGTGATTCTTACTTATTTGAATTCCCATGTTCGGATTTGAAGGCAGACTGGAAAAATACAGCATAAACACAAAATTAGTATAGCCAATGCTAACAGATGCCCAAAACAAGTATACTAATACATCACAGTGATTAAAGCCTTTAAGCAAACTCTTTAAGCTAATACAACAAGAATCTATAAAAGAGTAATGTCGTTAAAGTGTTCACCAAGTCCAAGTTGGCACCAACACCATTCCAAATCTCTGCAAATGCATCCCAACCCCAGTTCAGTCCATCAAAAACTGTCCCAGGAGGAGTCCAGGAAGAGTCCACATTCAGGAAAAGTCCACATGGCACTGGAATTGCCGTCACACTTCTACACTCTGCAGTTAGTGTCAAAGTCCCAATGACTGCTGCTCCCAGCTGGCAATGACCCAGATAGACTGGAAAAACCACCTGCAGCACGCATGAAAATGGAGCTTCCGTTTTCTTTAAACTGGAGAGGTGAACCCAGGGTGCCTTTCTCTGGAGCTCTGCAATTATGGCATGGTGAAGAGAACCTGTGGATACACTATTCTGGGTAGCAGAGGTAAGTTTGTCTAAATTAGGAGTAAGTCCCAGCCTAAAATAGGCATGGAGCATTGAAGCAAGAGGAATCGCAAGGAAACACTAAATATTAAACAAAGCAGCAGAAAATAAGACTATCAACACCCACAACAGAGATCTTTGAGGGATGAATAAAAAAACTGAATATTCAGGCAAGGCATAGTAGGTAGCCCTTGTGTCCATAATAAAGGGGATCAGTTTACCTGCTACTTGGAAGAAATACCCTAGGCTTGTCCACAGCGACGTGAGATGGGGCCAATGGCCCTGGGCACCTTTAGTCTTCAGTGGCAAGCCTCAGTAGGCTGGCAAAGTCAGGTCACAGGTAGCTGGAGCAGGGCTAGAAGAGACTGAACCCTCCCTTGGAGGAGTGAGGGAGCAGCTTACCTTCCAGTGTCCCTTTTTTCCATAGTAAAGGCATGTCCCTGGTGGGGGTTGAGAAGCCTGGCAGGCTTTAGCTCAATAACCTTCCTTTCCACTCTTGAAGCAGGGCCCTGATGGGAGTCCTATGAAGTCTCTCGAGGGCATTGGAGCCTTTATGGGTGTATGCCAAGAGCTGGTATTTTACCTGATCTCTTTTTGGCTCTGTCTGCCTTTTCTGTTCCTCTTTTCGTCATTATAGACCTTAAATGCCATGCTCAGAAGATCTCGTTGAGGGGTTTGAGGGTCCCCATCTGCCTATATAAACTTTTTCCATATACCTAGGGCTGATTGGAAAAAGACAAAACAGCATTATCAGCTGGACTAAATAAAAGAAGGTAGAAGTTTGCAGGAAGAGAAAAGAAGTTTGGCATCTTTTGTAGGATTTCAGAGTCTCTCAGTTGCTGAATCAACCTGTACATTAGTATTTAAGAGAAAATTTTTAAAAGGTCCAAAACACAAAGTTTTATTGAAAACAATAAAATATAGCAGATTCTTATTTTAAAGTAAAACTGACTTTTCCCAGAACTTTCCTAGTACCACATTATTTTGATTACTATTAAAAATAAAACAAAACAAAGTCCCAATTTCAAAATATTTAGCAAACCTGTTGGTAAACATTCTTTTCATGGTTCTAGTTATTTTTTTCCCTAAATTTTACATTTGCACCTTTTTAAGAATGAGAGTTTTTCTTTACACTAAAGGAAACAAACAGATTTATTGTAATAAACTTAAACATAAAAAAACCTGAATGTCAGAATTACATAGACCTTTCATTCAGAATAAATATTTAAAGAATAAGCTGTTCTGATGCATCTAAAACATTCATCCAACAAATTAAAACAAATTTTAGCACATAATTGCACAATGCATGCTTGCAGCGGTGAGATACTATCAGGAATACAAAAACAAATCTATTTAAGTAACCCATATAACAATAACAAAGTATTCAATGTATTAATACTATTAGAGAGGTATTATAAATTGGTACAGTAGCTTAGTGCCATGAAAGATTAATTTCGACCGGTCTTTAAAGAGAAAGAGGTAGTATGTAGTCATGTCAGACAGCTTAACTCCTGAAGCAAGTTTAGATTTTAATAGAATCTTACCTCTCTCCTGTATTTACCAATGGAATTAGAGCCTTGCTTAGGGTGGCTCTTCTTTCTTCCTTGTCACCACACAGATTTTTAAGCATTTGTTGAGTATACTTTATAATATCTTTACTTCAAAATTGTAAGACATACTTGTCTTTATGTTAACTTAACAAAACATAGTAAATGCATTTTCAAGTAACATTTGCAAACTTATTAAAACAGTTCTATTAACAGGCAAATTAAAGTGCACAATAAGGCTGGAAAATTCCAGTACATTATTTCCAGTGGCCATTATTTTTCTATATTATTAATGAAAATCTACACCGTTGCTAGGTAAATTCACCCTGTTTAAGTGTTGCAGCCTGAAGTTTGAAGCAGTTTGGCCAAAATTAGCAAGTTTTAGGATTCACATTTTATTCAATTTAAATTTAAATGAGCGCGCTATATTTACTCCAATTAAAATTAGAAATTTGTAGGGATGATATCATCTTTAATCCTAGCTTGCGCACAGTGGGAAAGCAAAAATGCACACACCAGGCTTCAAAACCCACTCACATTCAGTGCTCACAAAGCTACTGACCTATCTGAGCTTCCCAGAATCAAAGGTTCCAGCTTATCAGACCTATCCACCTCTGCTCCCCATCTTCTCCCTTCTCTTTGCATAAACTCTGCACAAGCTGGCCCCTCACTCAGTACTCCACCATCCTGGCCACCTCTGCCTGCCTCCTCCACGTGGCCTTTCTCTGCTCTCTCTAAAGTTAATCTCAGGAACCAAGAAAGCAAGCTCCGCTCTGTCCTCATTTTATAGTGTAGAAATCCAAACCTCTAATCCAGGGGTCTCAAACTCGCAGCCCGTGGGCCGCATGCGGCCCGCCAAACAATTTTGTGCGGCCCACAGACTAATCCACGAAGTTCAAAATATTTTGGATAAAATTAAGTAAGTTATTAGCCTACTTGTATTTTTCCTTTCTCTAGCATCCTAGCTAGATATTAGCTTAGTTAACAGCAGTTGTGATGCGAACTACAGTTTCTGGTCGTTTTGTGACACTGAGTAAACTGCATGTACGATTGTGCTTGTTGTACTGATTTTTTTTTGTTTTCAACTGCAGTGAGAAAAGTGTTGCATAACAGTTGCCTTTTGTAGACCTAGTGCGACCCGCTGAATGGCTGTGATCTTGCTCTGCGGCCCACATGCTGAGTTGAGTTTGAGACCCCTGCGTCTAATCCAATATACAAAATAGGGAAGTCTCCAACACAAAGTCACTTATCAGAGACATGATGGGATTGTACCACCCCACATCAAAAAGGGCGGTGAAGGCTTAATCCCAAAACCAAGCCCCAGGCTACAAGAATTCTGCCTGCCCACAGCCCGAAGAGACACACATTAATATCATATGGGCAAAGGCCTAAACGTGGGTAGCGCCATCTTTAACAAAGTGAGCATAATATATTTTATCTGCCCAACACCTTTATGCAAGATTTGCACCGGCCGACAAGCAAACACACAGGGCTCTCAAAGCCACTGACACATTCTCTGGTTCCAAAACCAGGAGATCTTCTCCGGTATTTCCTAGAATCAAAGGCTTCACCAGTCCCAAAGCCCCAGGATGCCGACTAGGCCCTTCTTTTCCCCCCAGCCAAACACTGTCCAGTCTCGCTGGGGCGGGGCCCGCCAAACCCTGCCGCCGCCTGCTCACACAACTTCCTCTTCCCGACGCTCCCAAAGGCGCTTCTCTCATGATGACCCCGGCCTGGGGAGCGCCCCACACAACCAGCCCTGAACCCCGGGTGAGAGAGCAGGCGCCCTCGGGGCTAGCCGGGCACCCGTGGCAGGGAGGGGCCCATAACAAGCGCCTGCGGAGGAAACCAAGCACCAAGCGGGTGTGGGAAGCCCCTTGGGCAACAGGCGGGTCCACCGGGAAAACACACGGGAATTCCCAAAACCACCACACACGGCCAGCCCCTGACGCCCAGGACGCCTGGCAGCCCTCTTTCTCCATACTCTAAAAACTTTGACGAACGCAGTGACAAAAAGAGATAGACAAACAGCAAAAAAAAACCCAGACAAACAGCAAAAACAGATAAACAAATAGGCGCCATCACCTGCTCTCGAGCTCAGAATATCTAAACTCAAACAGGGTTCCCTAAATGCGGGGTGCCCCCACCAAAGTTTCCCAACCTCGCGTCCGAGGGGAAACCGGCCACCGGCTCCTTCCCGGCCCGTCAGCCAGAGCGCACGTGGCAACCAAAACGGTCACGACCTTGTTTCTACTTACCCGGGGTTGGACAATAAAGCTCCAATGTGCAGACCGACAGCTCCTTCCCGGCCAACGCACCAAATGTTAATCCAAATTCGGAGGGACCCGAATTATGGAAGACAGGAGCAAGGTCCGTCGTTTACACATTAAAGCTTTATTGTCTAGCTTGGCCAAGTGGCAGCAACTCTGACAGAAATCTGACGGAGAGCACGCCGGCCCTTTGTTTTACTTAGTTTTTATAGTTTTGTAAGTGGGAAGTACAGAAGCAAAAATTGCAATTAGGAGCCCCTTACCACTATTGGTTATAGTCATATGCCCTTTAACATGATAGGACCATGTTTAGTTTGCAAACCATACATCATTTTGGAGAAAACAAAATTTACAAGTCAACACAATGGTAGAAAGATATCTCTTTACATATTAAAAGGCCTTCCTATATTTTCTAGTGTTCATCCGCCATCTCTCTGTCCAGAGTCAGAGGTATTAACCACATGCATTTACATAAGAGAGGTAGTTTCCATGGGGAAAAATGCCCGCAAATGGCTCATAGTTATAAGTAAAGGTTTATTTTGGCTTTTCCCTTCCTGCACCTGGCTAGCCATTCACTCCTTTCCCCATGGGTGTGGTGGAATGTCAGGGAATCTATGCTTGCCTTCCCTTTTCATTTACAATACAATGGCAAGAGCCATCCTGGTTATGCCAATCACACAGTACAGAGACTATTCTCACAATTTCTCTGCACACCTTAACCCAAATTAATAAAATGTTCTCCAAGCCTCCTAAAATATTAATATTAATTCTGTAGCCTTTGGTACTTTACAACACCTGCGGGTGAGATGGCTCAGTGGCTCCTCAGATAAACTGATTGGGTTGTTTTAATTACACAGTTTTAAATCTTTAATTTATTTTTTCTTCCTTCCAGAAATACTCTATGAACTTATATTAAGTGCGAGGCCCTGATCCAGGTGGTGGAAACAAAGCTATTTATAAGACCTGTCCCTGTAATTATTGAGCTATTTCTTTTTTAGAATCTATTGAGGTGACCCTGGTTAACATAATTATACAGGTTTCAGGAGTCCGAGTCTACAAAATATCTCATATATATGCTAGCAACAAGAGATCCACCTCAGAACAAAAGATACACATAGACTAAAATTAAAGGGTGGAGGCCTGACCTGTGGTGGCGCAGTGGATAAAGCATCGACCTGGAAATGCTGAGGTCGCCGGTTTGAAACCCTGGGCTTGCCTAGTCAAGGCACGTATGGGAGTTGATGCTTCTAGCTCCTCCCCCCTTCTCTCTCTCTGTCTCTCTCTCTTCTCTCTCTCTCCTCTCTAAAATGAATAAATAAAATAAAAAAAAATTTAATAAAAAAAAAAGTAAAGGGTGGAAAAATATTTCATGCAAAGAGATATGAAAAAAAGCTGGGGTAGCAATTCTTATATCAGACAAAATAGATTTTAAAACAAAGGCTATAGTAAGAGACCAAGAAGGACACTACATAATGATAAAGGGAACAATCTAACAAGACGTTATAACCCTTATAAACATTTACATACCGAATGTAACAGCACCTATATATGTAAAGCAAATCTTGATAGACTTAAAGGGAACAAAATGAGAGAAAAAAAGAAAAAAAACTCTGGCACTTATATTCTACTTAGGGGAGTCAATGAATATTTAGATAGGGTGTCCAGGGAAGCTCGTTCTTTTTGAATGTTGTTTTTTGAGCAATACCTACATAAATAAGGGAGTCTTACATGTAACTCAGGGCAGAGAGAATTACAGGTATAGGACTCTAAGAGAGAGAGTGCAACTCTCAGGAAACTGCAAGATACCATAAAGTGTCTACTAAAATCCACAAGAGAACTGAGAGGTACCTATGGAGCCCTGGGCAGTTCTGGGTGTGGTAGGAAATGGGGTTGTCTATTGTAAGGCTTTATAGACTGTGTAAGAAGTAAAACAATCTGATTTTTGTTTTAAATCATCTCTGTGGCTACAGGTGTCAATTGTGTACTGTTTTGTTGGGACAGCAATTCTGCAGAGTAAAGAGAAAGAACTTGTACAACTGTAATTATTAATGTATTAAATTTTGCTTAAGCCATTGGACTAGCAATTTTGATTTTATTTGGTGGCTTCAAATAAAATAAATGTTCTGCAAGAAATTTAAATTTTATTGCTTCAAATCAATTTCGTTAGATGGGTGATCTAACCATAAATTTCTAACTGGGCAGGTCATGGTGGGTAGTCACACCCTATAACTTTTTTAGGAATAGGTTTATCTTTGACTTAAACAAGCCTCATTCATTGTTTTCATGAATATAGGTTAACACACCTTAAAATAACCACCCTCAAGAGACCAAATAATCTTTTTAACTATCCTGTAGTTCAATTCTCACTTTGCTTTCTTCCTTCCTCACATCTCCTCCCTAACCTCAACCACATAAAAGAAACTGCAAAATTGCTATTCTAAAGGCATTTAAGAACTTGCTTCCTTGCAATTGTCATCAGTTTTAGCTTAAATAAACTCTCATAAGAATTCTCTACTGGTTTGGACATTCTTATTTGACAGAAAATACTTAGGACTCTTCTAATTAGGTGAGGGAGAGTGGCAAATAAACAAAGTGATTAATATATTAGGATGTAATGGTATGACAAAAGAAATACTTAAACTTGTCTTTTAAAAGGTGGGAGGGTCCAACAAGGCTTATTGAAAGAACTTTAAAGTTAAAAACTCTTAGAGTAAAGGGCATGTGCAGAGACTAGAGGCAAGGGAGTGAGTGGGGAGGAAATTCAGGAAATGCTCAGAGATGTCTGTCAGGGAGGCTGAGGCAAGGAGCAGCAAGGTTTGTTTATTTTGTTTATTGGGATTTGGTGTCTAGGAGGCAGAGTCCTGGAGATTTGGGGAGGTAGTTGGCAAAGGTAGGTAGAGGTCAGAGACATAAAAAAGAATTACAGCTGATACCCAGTCAACTTTGAAATCAGGACAATGCCATCAAACAGGTTTCTGTGAAAAAGACAACAGTGAATGATAAAATAAGTACCAAGTCCTCAAAAACCCAACATTACTCTCAGTGCCTACCAGTGGAAGTGCATTCTGTCCACCTGAAGGAGGAGAGTGAATCTTTCAGAGAAACGTGAGGTATATCAATGTTATCTGAAGTCATGTAAATTTCTGACACCACCAGGAACAAATTTACAACAAAGTTAACATAGTTAAGGCTCAAATGCATATTGTAAAACACACAGGAAACACACTCTAATTTATAAAGAAGCATTTTGAATGAACATTGTTATAGTTGTTCATTAATTTTTATACTTAAGTTGCATTATAATTATTGAATAAATACATTTGTTTAAGAAAAGTACCTTGTAGTTTCACTAAGGATTTTGGATATAATTTTTGGAGCAATGGAAAGCCTTTAAGGGTTTTAAATAAATGACTCAGATTTCAATTTTAGAGACATCTTTGCTATCTTTGTCATTGAGTATTGAGACTCCTTCACAGCAATTCAAGATTGGATGAAAGAAGCATAAGGTAAAGGTTAGATATAGGCTCCTTGGGTAATCTTATACATGCTATAACACAAATGATAATATATAAGGAAAGAAATGTATACACTGACGAGATATTTCGTAGTCATATTGAATGAGACTGGATGGTTTGAAGGGGAGTTAAGAGAAATTGAGGACAACACTCAGTATCTGCATTAATTTAGGTCCCACCAATTTAGACTCTAAAAATTTGATCAGTAGCCAGACTTAAATTGATGTTTTATAGGCTTTAAAAATATTTTTCAATGCAAATTAATGGCGCCTACAAGATGGGATAGAGTTTTAAAAACAGAAGTGCTACTTATATGCAAAAAAACCCCAAAACAACTAAAGTATATTTTAATAATAAACCTAATCAAAGAACTCATACATATAGGTTTTAAATGCTACTTATTAAGATTAATACAACTATATTAAAATGATAATTTAAATATCTTATACATTCATATCTGCTTTCTATATTTTTGGGGATTAGTGATAACACATTGTTTTATTTTATTATCACTCAAAAAAGTATATAAGCAGGTGCTATTACAAGAAGTATTGATGAATGCACATTGGGTAGATTTAGCATTTTATTTTAAAATAGGGTTTGATTGTACCATATATACAAATTAATTAGAGGTGCACTCATGGAGCCATTGCAAGAATTACATAAGTTGAGACATTTTCAATGAAAAGGCATTGCAGTTCTAAAGACCTAATAAAATACTACATTATTGTGATTGTTGGAATGGCAATTTTTACTCTTATTATTATTTCAGACATTCAGACAGGCTAGTTTCTTTCTAAGACCTTTGCCTTTGACAGATGTCCATTTGAAATTTTAAAGTTTTATAAGACAAAGTCAGTCTTTCAGATGCCTATAATTAAGTAGCTTTTTAAATGATATTGTCCAGAGGGAAATGGATGCAACAAAGTTTGCATTCAAAGAAATCAAAGACAATATTCTCTTCATGATTTGCTGTGATGAATCCATGTGTGAGAATTAGTGTTTGTTTAATCATATTTAACCTAAATGACCATTATAAATATTTAATAAAGATCTTTTAAAGTTTTAATAATCCTTTTCAAAGAAAATACAGAGCTTTACACAATATCTTAATTCATTGATATTGTTTATTTTTGTCTTATGCAAATTTTAGGGCTGTTTACAGTAATAATTTCAGATGTTTTTAATTAGACATTAGATTCTAAGTTCTGTAAACTGAAACAGTTCTAAGAAAACAATGTGACAAAGGGGGCAAACTTCCAGAAACATCTTCTAGAAGTTGGAGTCCCATTTGTTTGAATGCCAGTGATTACTCTGGGTGATGCACACTCTGTGTTTTTGATATGCATTTATTCACTTAATCCTCAACATCACCCCACTGGTTGAAAAACAGGAGACACAGAAATGGTAAGTAACATACCCAAGACCACACAGCTGATAAGTATTAGCCCTGGAATTCTGTTATGAATTGAGTTGTATTTCCCTCAAAATTTATATGGTGAAGTCCTAAGCACAATACCTTAGCATATGACCTTATTTAGAAATAGGGTCACTCCAGGTATAGTTGAGAGAAGGTCAAACTGGAGTAGGGTTCTTAAAAAGAAACACATGTGAGGAGAGACACGCACATGGAGAACACCATGTATAGATTGGACTTAGGTTGCCACAAGCTAAGGAACTACTAGAAGCTGGGCGAGAGCCTGGAACAGACTCTTCCCTAGAGCCTAAAGAGAGAGCATGGCTCTACTGACATCTTAACCTTGGCCTTCAGAACTGAGAAATAATAAATTTCTGTTAAGAAAAAAAAAAAAAAAGGAGGCATGGGACACATCATTGTTTTGATGTTAGTGACCTAACCACAGGTATTTTTTTTCTTGAATTTTTTTAAGTACTTTCAAAAGTTCATTTTATGACCTTCAGAGCTCTAACTATTCTCAGGAAACAGTTCTATCATTTTCTTTACTGCAGGAATACAAGTGTATTATTTACACAGAAGAAAGATGAATAAAAAGCAAGGCTCTGTCCAGTTGTCTCAGCAGTAGAGCATCGGCTAGCATATGAAAGTCCTAAGTTTGATTTCCAGTCAGGGCACACAAGAGAGGCTACCATCTGCTTCTCCATACCTTCCCTCCCATTTCTCTCTCTTCCCCTCCTGCAGCCATGGCTCAAATGGTTGGAGCAAGTTGATACTGGGCACTTAGGACAGCTCCATGACCTCACCTCAGGTGCTCAGTTGCAGAGCAACAGAATAGCAGCCCCAGCTGGGCAGAGCATCTCCCAGTAGGGGGCTGCTGGGTAGAGCCCCATTGGGGCTCATGTGGCAGTCTGTCTGTCTGCCTCCTCACCTCTCATTTAATAAAAAAAGGGGAGTAATCATTATAAAATGATTCTTTTTTATTTATACAGCCTCTTATACTATATTATAAAAATAAAATATAAAAGCCCTGTGTACTTTTGAAATGAGTAAGAAACAACAATATGTAATATATTCTTTTATCTTGCAATATATAGCAGCTAGCCAAAAACACAGAGCTTCTTCAAAAGAATTAAAATACTGATTGTAAAAAGAATATTCTGTTTCCTCTAAAACAACTTACAGGTCTTCTCAATTTGTGGTGAAGATAGTCTTTCCATTGCTCAGGCCAGAATGATTCAGTCATTCTTGACTTTTATTTCTCTCACACTCTTTATCCAATCCACAAGCAAATATTGTTGGTTTTACTTTTAAAATATATTCAGACTAGAAAGGTACAATTAACAAAATAAAAAGACGACCCACTGTATTAGAGAACATATTCACTGATACATCTGATAAGGGGTTAATAACCAAAATCTACAAAGAACTTATAAAACTCTACACCAGGAAGACAAGTCAATTAAAAAAATGGCCAAAGATTTGAATAGACACTTCTCCAAAAGAGGACAGATGGCCAATATGCATATGAAAAAATGTTCAGTGTCACTAATCATCAGAGAAATGCAAATTAAAATTAAAACCACAATGAGGTATCAACTCACACCAGTCAGAATGGCGCTCATTGACAAATCAACACACAATAAGTGCTGGTGAGGGTGTAAAGAAAAGGGAACTCTCCTCATTGCTGGTGGGAATGCAGACTGGTGCAGCCACTGTGGGAAACAGTATGAAGATTCCTCAAAAAATTAAAAATAAAACTGCCTTATAATCCCGCTATTTCATTTTTAGGAATATGTCCTAAGAAACCCAACACACTAACTTAAAAGAAGATATGCACCTTCATGTTCATTGCAGCATTGTTTGAAATAGCCAAGTGTCTGTCAGGAGACGAGTGGAGTAAAAAGCTGTGGTACATTTACACAATGCAATACTATGTGGCCATAAAAAAGAAGGCAATCTTATCTTTCCAACACCATGGATGGACCTGGAGATTATTATGCTAACTGAAATAAACCAGGCAGAGAAAGACAAATACCATATGATTTCACTTAAGTGTGGAATCTAAAGAACACAATAAACTGAGGAACAAGATAGGAACAGAGGCTGATTCACAGGGAACAGATGGACAGCTCTCAGAGGTAAGGGGGAGGAGGGGACTGGATGAAAGAAGGTGAAGGGATTAGCCAAAAACATCTATACATATAACACATGCGTACAGAAAACAGGGGAGCCACAGCCAGAAGCAAAGGTGAGGGGGATGTAGGGAGAGGGAGGCAGAGGGAGAGAAATGGGGGTGGAGAGAAATTATTCATGGGCATGGGGGGAATCATACAGGGGGCTGAGGGTGTTATATTGAGTGAAAGACTTGAAACCATGTCAATATAATAAATTAAAAATAAAAATGTTTTTTCAAAGTTATATATATTATATATGTGTATATATATGTGTATATATATATATATATATAGAGAGAGAGAGAGAGAGAGACTATTTCGACTATTTCTTATTCCCTCCACACCTATCACTTTGATCCAAGCCACCATCCTCTCTAGCCAGAATTACTGCAAGGTTATTGCAACTACCTCCACCACTTGCTCTTATAGTCTATTCACAGCAGAGCAGCCGGAACAGTTCTATTACAATAAAACTTTTGCATTCCAATTTACCAATGGCTTCCCATTTTCCAAGTAAAACCCAAGGTCCCTACAAGGACTTTTCCAGCTCCTGCACCACCTCATCCAACCTGTATTCTTCCAACCTTGTTTCCTCCAACTCTTCCCCTTGCCTGTCCCACATCAGCAAAATTTTCCTCCTTCCTGCTTCTTAAGCAAGGTACTTGGTTATAATCTTGCTTCAAGGCCTTGGTGTTTGCTCTTAGCTCGGTATAAAGCACTCTTTTCCAACATATCCATATTATTTTCTTCCTCAAATTATTTTTGCAAATCTTACCTTCTCACATCTCAGTCCCAAATCAACTGTGGTTCTGGCAGAAGAGTTGCTAGCATGCAAATGGTAATTTAAGAGATAATTAGGGACTATTATAAAGGACTGGAAAGGCTAAAGGCAATTACAAAGAGGTGTTGAAGCGCCCAGAGATTAGCAACAGCTGGAAGCCATTACTGTCCCTAGAGTGAAAGCACAGGGAGAAAGCTGTTTTTATCTGAAAACAGTGAGAGCTGTAATATTGAGGAAAGTTACCTGACAAGAGCTTGTGGCTGTAGCTAGAGAAACAAGGGCACTAACAAATCATAATTCATTAGGGACAGAGTAAGGGGAATAAACACCCTGATTTCTCTCTCTCTTGGATTGACAGTTTAGGCCTCACACTGGGTATACTTAAAGGGAGGCCAACGTGAGAAGGAGTTGGGAGACACACACTGGAGAGGAAAGGCTCTGAGAGCACAGGGTGGGGTAGAGAAACTCAGGGAATAGATCTGGTTGGTAAAATGGAAAATGATCACAACTATCCATCCCTTCCCCACTCCCAGAATCCACTCTTTTTAAAATAATAGCTGTACCTAGATAACAAGTTACATCCACAAAACTGACCATTTTAAAGGCAAGTTACCATTAACAAAGATAAGTAAAATATACTGAGTGGCACCTGGAAAAGTCAGCAGTACACACACATTTGCTGCCTTACCTTATGACTATGTCAACTCTCTTTGTTACAGACCAGAAAACCCATGGTCATCTTGCTGGTCCATCACAAGGGCATCAGATCAAATTATTACAATGTAGCTAATGTGCTTGGTTATTTCAGCATATCATAGCCAGCAAACAAATCTCTTCCACCACTCCAGCTTCATGTCAACTACTTCTGCTTGTCTTTGTTGATGGATATTGAAAAGAAAGTGATGTCTTATTCAACGGCTGTGTATCAGGTACCCAGGACTGATTTGCTGCTATGGTATCAAGAGCAGCTTGGATTAGCTCCAGCTATTGATCATCCTTAAGAAAATTCAGTCATTATTCAAGACTCATTAGGTTTTTAATGGCTAAAGAGAAAAGTTAAACAGAAGTGAGAGGGATTACAAACCCAGCATTTGTCAAGACATTAATGATAGTGCTAATCTCTATAATTCTTTTATAGTTGCTGTGTTGCCTTGAATGTACTATTTTGGATGGAGAGTAGCATTTATAAGGGCTTCCACTAGAATTTTCCTATAATAGTCCTTCCTCTATGCGGGGAGTTTTGCCAGTTATTAAATATACACATTCTGTCTGTGCATGCTTGGGCTAGGTAAATATCTACAGGATGGGTTACTGGTTCCCCTGTGAGACAGATTTAGACCAAAGACTCCGTCTGTCATTGTACTTGAATAAACTTCTGTAATGCCAGTGGCTGAGGCTGGGCAGGTCCACATTGAATTCAGGTAGATGATAGAGAAACTGCGGAGCCAGAAAGCATTAGGGCCATTCTGTTTAATAAAGTCTCACAACGGTGAACGAGCACACAGGCAGGAAAAAGCTCTTCTCCGGCACAAACAGCAATAATGACCCCTCACAGTGGCAGGCAGCCCACCATCCACTATCCCACATCCCTCTTGAGCACAAGCACCCATTGCCTTACATAGGCCATACACACGTGGTGCTGCCACGCACCAATCAGGCAGAGTGCTTACAGCCGGTGACCCCACAAGCAAGCCCAACACAGCCATTTGCCCCACAACCTCCATTCTAATCCATAAGTATTAGTGGCATTTTGGACAATCATGGATTAACCTCAGTGAAAAGCCTTCTGTAGAGCTAATAATCTTCCAACTCTGTATTTTCATCTATGGTGTAGAATTCTACCACCACTTCCCTCCATTAGGAGAAGGCTTAGAGAAAATATTACGATATAACTTGTGGCCCTATATTGCAGTCCTTTGTCAAATATTATGGCCAGTGTGCCTTTGATGGGCTAGGCCTACTTCTGGCACCTATGACCAGGATGTTGTTATTAAAATTACACTCAAAAGATCAGAGTTTCAATCCATCATCTTCCTTCATTATCTCTGGCTACAGCAGATGGCCATCCCAGAGCTTCCAATACTGTTTTAAAGAGGAGCACAGAAGCATGCCTCGGAGGCACTGGGGGTTTTGTTATACACCCTGCTGTAAAGTGAATATTGCAATAATGAGTTGTGTATTTAATTTTTCTTTTGCTGGTGGAGGGTCTTGCCTTCAATTTGTAAAAACTGCAAAATCTGTGAAGTGCAATTAAGCAAAGTGCAATAAAATGAAGCATGCCTGTGTCCTCTGGCTTTCCAGGAAGCTGGTAGGACAAGGCTGAGCAACTTGTGCAGAGTTGTTCCACTGCAACAGTCCCTACATCTGCACACCCCATCTTCAGCAACAGCCCCTACACCCGCGCGCCCCGTCTTCAGCAACAGCCCCTACACCCGCGCGCCCCGTCTTCAGCAACAGCCCCTACACCCGCGCGCCCCGTCTTCAGCAACAGCCCCTACACCCGCGCGCCCCGTCTTCAGCAACAGCCCCTACACCCGCGCGCCCCGTCTTCAGCAACAGCCCTACACCCGCGCGCCCCGTCTTCAGCAACAGCCCCACACCCGCGCGCCCCGTCTTCAGCAACAGCCTCTACATCCGCGCGCCCCGTCTTCAGCAACAGCCCCTACACCCGCGCACCCCGTCTTCAGCAACAGTTCCTGCATCTGCACACCCTGTCTTAAGCAACAGCCCCTACATCCGCTCACCCCGTCTTCAGCAACAGCCCCTACATCTGCGCACCCAGTCTTCAGCAACAGTTCCTGCATCCGCACACCCTGTCTTTAGCAACAGCCCCTATATCCGCGCACCCCGTCTTCAGAAACAGCCCCTACATCTGCGCACCCCGTCTTCAGCAACAGTTCCTGCATCCGCACACCCTGTCTTTAGCATGCCAAGAAGTGTTGTCAGCTCGTTCATAGTCTCACCACTAAGTTCAGTTTGCACTTGCTAATGAACTAAGCCACTGTTAACGCTATTCCCGAACGCTTGAGCTAGCATGTTCAATTCATCCCAGGTGAGAGTCTCTAAATTCAACAAAAATCAATCTTGTATTTTACCTTCTATTTTCTTATACTCTTCTAAATAATTTCTACCTATGTTGCTGAAACTCCTGAGTATACAACCAGGCAAAATCTATTGTTGAAGCTGCCTCATCCTTGGAGCAGATTTTTCACTTTTATATCTTGGCTATGTTGAGATATAAATCATTCTATGGGCCTACAGATGAGGGAAATTCATGTGAATGACAACTAAAGAGAATGTGTGTTGGGGAAGAGCTGTGTGAGGCTTGCTCACTGGTGTACTTACTGCAAGCACTTTGCCTGATTAGTGTGTGAGCACGTGGCAGGGCCACGTGTGTATAGTCTATGTAAGGCTATGAGTGCTTGTGCTCAGGGCGGATTGTGGATTGCAGATTGTAATGCTGGTGGCCAAGGCCAGGCTGGTTCCCACAGAATTTGGACAGACAATAGAGGAACTGAGGAGCCAGAAAGCATTGAGCCATACCCATTTATTGGAGGCTTGTAAAGACAGGTGAGCAACTAAACAACAAAAGGGAAAGCTAATAAACAAAGGAAAATCTGCTATTTGCAGTCAGGGCAAGGGAGCAAGAAAAACCACACCTCACAGTGGTGGGAGAGTGATCTGGGAGAATCACTGCCCAAGGGAAGCATCCATAGCCTTACATAGACTATGCACACGTGCCTCTGTCACGTGCTCATGCACTAATCAAGCAAAGTGCTTGCAGCTGGTAAACTCGCGAGCAAGCCTAACACAGCTGCCCCACATTCCACCCCCTAGGGTTGCTCACTTCACAATCCAGGTGACAGGTTTCTTCTGCGATGGTCCCTGTGCGAGGAGTGAGGAACATTGCATAAACAAAAACAGTACAAGCGAAGCGTTGGTGGTATAATGGTGAGCATAGCTGCCTTCCAAAAACAGTACAGTCTACAGCAACAGAATTACAAACACAGCTAGGGGCGAAATGATTGTGGTCAGCGGCACCAAGAGAGGCAAAGCTTTCCCTTCTGGTGAAATACAGGCCTGAGTTCTGTCTGCAGACAGCACAGCAGCAGGTATCAGAGGCCGCCCTGGGTGGGTATTCCAAACCTAATTGTCCTGCACACCAGGATCTGCTGGTTCTGTGTGCAAGATGGGAGAACTCATTATTGGCCATAAGGAAATTAGAAAGGTGCCTTTCATAATGCTGTCCCCCTAAACACTCAAGGGATATACACTTCTACCTTAGGCAGCCAGGTGCTGGTTGCCCAGGGAGATAACTGGAGGTCTACCTCCAGCCCCCTACCCCATGGTGCCAACAAGGTCACCCATCATAGGTGGGGGGCCTGTACAGTCCAGGGCCATGTCCATTGAAGACTTTGGCCTTTACAGAGGGCTGTTGGGGCAGGTAAAAGCACGTTGCCCTGCTGTCCAAAACCCGGCTTGAGCAAAGCGTCCCTGGTGCGTATCTGCAACTGGATGAGAACAGCTGCCTGGTGTAGGAGGGCCTCCACCGGAGATGCCCCCCCCCCCATCAAGGTCTCTCATTCAAAATCTGGAGTACTGTCCACAAGTGGTGTGTCCATCAAGTAAGGGAGTTAGTGACCCCTCCTGTCACAGTCCCTGCTTTAAGAGTCCATTATACCACTCAATGATACCAGCAGCCTGTGGGTGGTAGGGAACATGATACTTCCAGTCCACCCCCAGCTCTTCAGCCCATTGCCTCACCATAGAACCCATGACATGGGTACCATGGTCACTTTCAAGGACCAGCGGCTGCCTGTACAGAGCACTCAGGTGGTCCAGAGCCTGTATGATTGACCTTTGTCTGAGTTACAGGGAGGGCAAGCAGCAAGCAGCCCAGTGGCAGTATCTACATGTGACTGCATACTGGTACCCGTCTGACTTTGGTATGGGTCTGATAATGTCTATTTGCCAACATGTCATTGGAACACAACCTTTCTGGATCTGTCCAGGTAATGCCAGTTGTCTCCGCGGATACTACTTGGAACAAACTGCACATTGCTCACAGGCTGCAAGTACCTCTGCATAGAACACAGGCAAGCTCCATGCCTTAACAGTAGCCCACAGTTTTCTGTCCCGCATGGAGCAGATGCAGGTGGAGCCACTGTGCCATATCATCTGCAGGCACAGTCTCCAACCATCGCACCCTCACCAAAGTGTCTGCCTCATCATTCCCAGGATGGGCTAGAGGGGCATACCCTGTGACATGGTATACTGTCACCTGCTTCTGGTGTCCTATTTCTCATAAGTCTTGCCACATGACCTGACCCCATAGTGGATGGTGCATTACCATCCACTGGTTAATGTGCCAAGTAGCAATCCAGAGGGTCAGTCCACAATAGACAGCCCAGCTGTTGGTGTGAATCACCAGAGGTGAAAGTTCATTATGGGCAACTAGTCAAACAGCTCTTAATTCTGCCCATTGGCTGCTTTGGCCTGTACCCGTGTCCATCCAAATAGTCTCAGTAGCGGATGGAAGGCTATAGCCATCCCTTTGGCAGGTTGGCCCCTGCTGGAATCATCAGTATACCAGGCATCCTCGGGGATGGGTACCTGCTCCTCCTGGTAGGAACTGACTTCAGGTTTTGCCTCCTGAGCCCCAGCTGCACCTGACTCTAAGGTTGCATAGGAGACTGGACCCAAGATTTCCTGCAGTTTTGCTCTCAGTGGGCTGGTGCTAAGAGCACAGCATTGTTACAAGTATGTACCACACTTGGCCAGGGTGGAGGTTTGGGCCATACCACTACGGGGTTTGGTTGCCCAATCTCTTACTCAACCTGCAATAGTGTATGTGGTCTTGACCATAACTGGTGTTGTGGTTGTAATATTCTTAGTGGCTAGGAGGGTAGTATACATGGTTACCAACTGTTTATCCACTAAGGAGTAACAACAGGCTTTAGTGCCTTTCCACAATTGGGAACAAAACCCAATAGGTTGCCATAAGAACTCTGTCCCTTGCCATAAGCCCCATCCAGACCCCTTGGGGGTTATATAGACATCAAGTTCACAGGACCGGGCAGGATCAAACACATTCAAGGCCTGTGCCACCTTGACAGCTCTCTTAGCTGCTGAAAATGCACCTTGTGCCTACTCAGTCCAATCTCAGCAAAGCCTCTTCTGAATAAGGCTATATAAGGGACACAGTAACTGAGCCAAATGGGGTATGAATGCTCACCATTACCCCAACAAACCTAAAAATTCCTGTAACTGCTTCACCGTAGTGGGAACACGGTATGTTTGGATCTTATCTATAACTGCGTCAGTGATAACCTTTGTCTTACCCAACCAGACATCTCCCAAGAACTTAACAGATAACCCAGGTTCTTGTAATTTGTCCTTGTTGACCTCCTAGCCACACACTGTTAAATGGGATAGCAGGGTAGAGACAGCTTGCTCCAATTCTGGAAGAAAGTCGCTAGTTAGCATAATGTCATTAGTATAATGATACATACAAACTGCCTCTGGTTCAGCAGCCACCAACCCATGACACAAGGGGGGCTATGCAAATAGCCCTGGGGTAATACTGTAAAGGTCCATTGCAACCCTTCCCAACTGAAGGCAAATTGGTCTTGACTCTGCAGCTATATCAATAGAGAAAAAGGTGGGTGTTAGCTAAGTCTGCCACAAAGTGGTATGTGCCCAACTCATGGCTCAACCAATCTATCAGGTTAACTATTGAGGGTACAGCAGCATGCAAAGGGGGAACAACTTTAAGCTCCCTGTAATCTGCTGTCATTCGCCAGGTTCCATCTGGTTTGCACACAGGCAATCCTGGGGAGTTGTAAGGACTGTGTGCTAGCCGGATGATCCCCACCCTTTCTAGTTTGAGGACTGTCCCAGCAATTTCTTCATAGCCACCTGGAAGACGGTACTGCTTGGTGTTAGTCACATGCCAAGGAATTGGTAATTGCAAAGGGGAATGTGCTGCATGTCCCACAACACTTCCTTCACAAACCTGATCCACAGCTGGAACTCTCTGGCTGTAGTTTCCAACCACAGTCCTTGTAAGACATCTACCCCCAAAATATATTCAGGAATAGGAGATACATACACCTTATATGGCTTAGGAGGCAGTCTTCCTATCCCCAATGGAATAGTTATTGGCATCACTTGAACAGTTTGGCCCTCATAATTGTCAATGGCCACTGGGGTCCCAGCAACTCATTCTGGGTTCCTAAAAAGGAGGAAACATTTTGCACCTGTATCCACCAAGGCCAACACCCATTGTACATTGGAAGGGGTCCAGTGGATAGCGAGTTCCACTTGTGGCCTCCAGTCCCCACCCATCCCTGTTAGATGGGTCCAGTCCATCAGCCTTCCTCCTATTCACTGGAATAGTGGGCCTTGGGGGTTCTCCTCTCCATCAACGGTCTCCATCATATAATGTTGTAACGTGCTGCCCACACACCAAAAGTTTTATTGGTGTCTGCTGGTGCCATTCATCTCAGCAGCTGGAATCTCTGTCTTGGTTTAAGCTGCTGCCAAAGCTCCAAAAGAACTGTATTGGGCTTGCCATCCAATTCCTTCCTATCTGCCTCAGCTGCAATTAGATCCACCCACATTGGTGTTTGGGTAACTTTCACAGGCCCATTCCTCTTGCTAGTCGGAGGGGCAGCACGGGCAGCAGCCCTTACAGTTTTGTGATTCCGTGCTACCTCCAGCTCCCCCAAATCTGCTACCATCTGTGTAACTGCATTGATGGGCTGTCCCACATAGGGGTCCAGGATAGCCACTAGTGACCCAAAAGGGGCTGATGGGGCACTCTCAAGGATAAAGTCCCTCCTTTTGCAGAAAACACTTCCTCATCTGGCCCAGGGACCCTGGGTGGAGAGCAGCATTCTTCATACCTAGTTCCCGAAGGACCTTTACTAACTTACTATAACATTGCCACTGACTCACTGCCCCAGCAATTCTCCAGCTTTCTGCCAGACCATACAAATGGTGGCCATCACCCATTCTAATAGGGTATGGTCTCCTGGGTTGTCATGGCAGTTCTGAAGATGCTGCCTCAAGGAGGAGTATGTGATAATGGCAGCCAATTTCTCCATCTCTGTTCCGGAGAACATGATACCATCCACCCTTACATCCTACAACCTTAGTAACCAGGCTGCCAGTAGCTCCATGGGTTTCTGCCTGAATTGCACCCCCCAACTCCATCAGTTCTGCTGGGTGTAGGGCCAGACCACAGAGTGCCCCACTAACTGTGGAGGAGGCTGTGGTTGCCCCTGACAGACTCTGCTGCTGGGATGTTACCTTATTGGCAACCACTGGTCAGGGTCTGAGTGTGTGAACAACAGTTGCAGCCCAATCATCCCCCTCAGAAGAAGAGTTGGAAATGCCTGCTCCCACCGACTCAGAGCCACTCCCCCAGCAGGAATGCAGCTTCGTCTTCCATGCCTGCTTAGGCTCCTTGGCCGCCAGCTCTTGTCTTGAAGCTGACTCTTGAGCTCCTGAACTCAACTCTTGAGCTCCTGACCCTGCAGTTGTTTCTCCAACAGCTGTTACTGCCAATGTTCAGCTTCCAAGGCAAACTGCAACTCATGAACCTGCAATTTCTTCTACAGAGATTGCTCCAGTTTCAGGCATTGTTGGTGTTCAGCCTTCACCTCCCACTGCAACTCTCTAACCCAGTCAGCCTTCCTCTTCAGTGCTCGCTCCAGTTTACACCATCACTGGTTCTCAGCCAGCAGTCTGACTTGCAATTCTCGGATCTGCAGCTCTTTCTCCAGTGACTGTTCCAGCTTGTGCTGTTGTTGCCACTTGGTCCACAGCTCATCCTGCAGCTTTGGACCTCAGGCTGCCTCTTGCACAGGGATCTCAGTTTCCTCTTACAGGGCTGTAAAAACCACCCAGCCTATGACCCCCAGAAGGACAGCCACAGAGAGCCATATGCTAAAGAACAGTGATCACTCCTCTACCACACCCTTCTAGGGTGCCAGTGGCTCCTTACCCATCTGCTCCGAACCCTGCCCACTAGGCAAGATGTAATGCTGGTGGCTGAGGCCAGGTGGGTTCCCACTGAATTGGAACATATGGTAGAGGAACTGCAGGGCCAGAAAGCGTGAAGCCACACCTGTTTATTGGAGGCTTACAAGGACAGACAAGCAAATAAACAACAAAAGAGAAAAAGCTAATAAACAGGAAAATCTGCTATTTGCAGTAAGGGCAAGGGAGTAAGGAAAACCACACCTCATGGTGGTGGGAGAGCAATCTGGCAGAATTTCTGCCCAGGGGAAGCATCCTTACATAGACTATGCACATGTGCCTCTGCCACGTGCTCAAGTACTACTCAAGTAAAGTGCTTGTAGCTGGTAAACCCGTGAGCAAGCCTAACACAGCTGCCCCACGCAGATGATGATTACCTGGCCTCCATTGTGAAGGACCATTTTGCTGTTTGCTTACTGCCATGAGAAGAGGTTTTCTCTGCCTGTTTGCTTGTCAGCCATTGCAAGACTCTATTAAACAGGAATGACCCAACACTAGCTCCACAGTTTTCTACTGTCTGCCCAAATTCAATGTGGACCTGCCTGGCCTTGGCCATTGGTATTACAACCTGTAATTTTTTGTTATTACTAAAGTTATTTAAAGGATTTTGTAGCATGAGAGGCTTGTTCTCTGGGGGCATAGGGTGGAGGAAGAGGCAGTTTTTTCCCCCAGGGAATGTTGAGAAGAATTTTAGTGTTCAGTGCTTTCTATGTTGTCTCTGTTTAGTCTGTGCCCAAATATGTCCTGTTTTCCCTATATCTCCCTCTCAAGAGAAGAGACTGAAGGTATTGTACATTTAATTGGAATTTAAAATTCCATAACTCTGGCAATCAGGTCTTGGGATAAATCCTTAGCCATGTCCTTCCTGTAACCAAATAGTTCTTTTGTAAGTGCCTGAAAGCCAGTTGATTTTCTACCCCTGCTTTGAGTGTTCAGTTTAAGACTTTCAGTGTGCCTTTTATTTCCCCATGCTTTTGGGTTATTTAGAAACAGCTAGCTCATCCCTCAGTTTTATTTTATTGATTTTAATTTATTGTGTTTACATAGGTTCTAGTGTTGCCCTGCATGCCTCCCCCTCCCCCGTATTCCCCTCAACATCTCCCTTTTCCCCCTCCTCATAGTGCCCTCCCCCCTTCCCTTCAGCTTTATCCCATCCTATCATCCCCCTTTCCCTCTGCCCTCTTTCCTCTGGTCCCTTTGATCTCTCCTCTGTCTCAATTCCGTTTCTCAGTTCACATTGTTCATTGGATTCCTCAAATGAGTGAGGTCATATAATATTTTTCTTTTTCTGCCTGGCTTATTTCACTTAACATAATAGTTTCCATGTCCATCCATGTTGTCACAAAAGGTAAGATTTCCTTCTTTTTCACGGTCCCATACTATTCCATTGTATATATGCACCACAGCTTTTTAATTCACTTGAACACTGATGGACACTTGGGCTGTTTCCAGATCTTCGCTACTGTGAACAGTGCTGCCATAAACATGGGGGTGCATTTCTTTTTTTGAAACAGTGCTATGGTGTTCTTGAGGTATATTCCTAAAAGTGGAATAGCTGGCTCAAAAGGCAGTTCAACTTTTAATTTTTTGAGGAATCTCCATACTGTTTTCCACAGTGGCTGCACCAGTCTGCATTCCCACCAGCAGTGTAGGAGGGTTCCCTTTTCTCCACATCCTCACCAGCACTTATTCTCTGTTTTGTTAATGAGTGCCATTCTGACTGGTGTGAGGTGATATCTCATTGTGGATTTAATTTGCATTTCTCTAATGATTAGTGATGTTGAGCATTTTTTCATATGCCTATTGGCCACTTGTATGTCCTCTTTGGAGAAGTGTCTATTCATTTCTTTTGCCCATTTTTTGATTGAATTGTTTGTCTTCCTGGTGTTGAGTTTTACAAGTTCTTTATAAATTTTGGTTATTAACCCCTTATCAGATGTATTGTAAAATATGTTCCCCCATTATGTAGTTTGTCTTTTTTATACTGTTCTTGTTGTCTTTAGCTGTGCAACAACTTTTTAGTTTGATATAGTCCCATTTGTTTATCCTGTCTTTTATTTCACTTGCCCATGGAGATAAATCAGAAAATACATGTTGCGAGAGATGTCAGAGAGTTTACTGTCTGTTTCCTTCTAAGATGTTTATATTTTCACGGCTTATTTTTGTCTTTTATTCATTTTGAGTTTATTTTTGTGAATGGTGTAAGTTGGTGGTCTAGTTTCATCTTTTTGCAGGTAGCTGTCCAATTTTCCCAACACCATTTGTTGAAGAGGCTGTCTTTACTCCATTGTATTTCCTTACCTCCTTTGTCAAGTATCAGTTGTCAATAGAGCTGTGGATTTATTTCTGGGTTCTCTGTTCTGTTCCATTGATCCCTATGCCTGTTCTTATGCCAGTACCAAGCTGTTTTGAGTATAATGGTCTGGTAGTATAACTTGATATCAGGAAGTGTGATACCTCCCACTTTATTCTTCCTTTTCAAGATTGCTGAGACTATTTGTGTTCTTTTTTGGTTTTATATAAATTTTTGGAATATGTGTTCTATATCATTGAAGTATGTCATTGGTATTTTAATTGGTATTGCATTGAATTTATAAATTGCTTTGGGTAATATAGATATTTTAATGATGTTTATTCTTCCTAACCATGAATATGATATATGCTTCCACTTGTTTGTATTTTCCTTGATTTCTTTTATCAATGTTTTATAATTTTCTGAGTACAAGTCTTTAATCTCTCTGGTTAAATTTACTCATAGGTACTTTATTTTTTGTTGTTGTTGCAATAGTGAAGGGTATTGTTTCCTTAATTTCTCTTTCTGACAGTTTATTGTTGGTGTATAAAAATGCCTCTGATTTCTGAGTATTAATTTTATATCCTGCCACCTTGTTGAATTCATTTATCGGGTCCAGTAGTTTTTGTCTTGAGACTTTAGGGTTTTCCATATACAATATTACATCATCTGCAAATAATGATAGTTTCACTTCCTCTTTTCCAATTTGGATGTCTTTTATTTCTTCTTCTTGTCTGATTGCTGTGGGTAGGACTTCCAAGATTATGTTGAATAATAGTGGTGAAAGGAGACACCCCTGCCTTGTTCCCGATCATAAGGAGATTGCTTTTAAATTTTGCCTATTGAGTATGATGTTGGCTGTGGGTTTGTCATAGATGGCCTTTATCATGTTGAGGTATGTTTCCTGTATTCCTACTTTGCTGAGAGTTTTGATCATGAATAGGTGCTGAATTTTATCAAATGCTTTTTCTGCATCTATTGAAATTATCATGTGGTTTTTCTCCTTCCTTTTCATCAATCAATGAATCACATTGATTGATTTGCAAATATTGTACCAGCCTTGCCTCCCAAGAATAAATCCCACTTGATCATGGTGTATAATTTTTTTTTCATATATTGCTCGATCTGGTTTGCTAATATTTTGTTGAGTATTTTAGCATCCATATTCATCAGAAATATTGGCCTATAATTTTCTTTTTTTGTGTTGTCTTTGCCTGGTTTTGGAATCAGAATTATGCTCAGCTCATAAAGGAAGCTTGGAAGTTTTTCTTCCTCTTCAATATTGTGAAATAGTTTGAGAAAAATAGAAATTAGTTCTTCTCTGAATATTTGGTAGAATTCACTTGTGAAACCATCAGGCCCTGGGCTTTTGTTTGTTGGGAGTTTTTTGATAACTGTCTCGATTTCATTTGCTGCAATCAGTCTGTTTAGGTTTTCTAATTCTTCCTGATTGATTTTTAAAATATTATATGTTTCAAGGAACTTTTCCATTTTTTCTAGGTTGTCCAATTTTTTGGCATACAGTTCTTCATAGTATTTTTTTTTACAATCCTTTGTATTTCTGTTGTGTCAGTTGTTATTTCTCCACTCTCATTTATAATTTTATTTATTTGAGTCCTCTTTTTTCTTGGTGAGTCTTGTTAAAGGTTCATCAATCTTGTTTACTTTTTTAAAAAACCATCTTCTTGTTTTATTGATCCTCTGTATTGTTTTTACCCTCTAGTCATTTATTTCCACTCTGATCTTTATTATTTCCTTCCTTCTACTACCTCTGGGCTTTACTTGCTATTCTTTTTCTAATTCTTTTAGATGCAGGGTTAAGTTGTTTATTTGAACTTTTCTAGCTTCTTAAGGTATGCCTGTAATGCTATAAACTTTCTTTTCAGTAGTGCTTTTGCTGTGTCCCATAAATTTTGAGTTGTTGTATGCTCATTATCATTCATTTCTAGGATTTTTTTTTATTTCTTCTTTGATCTCATTGTTAGCCCATTAGTTATTTAATAACATGCTATTTAGTTTCCAAGTGTTTGAGTATTTTTCAGTTTTTCTGTTGTGGTTGATTTCTAGTTTCATGCCATTGTGATCAGAGAAAATGCTTGATATGATTTCAATCTTCTTAAATTTGTTGAGACCACTTTTGTGCCCTAACATGTGGTCTATCCTAGAGAATGTACTATGAGCACTTGAAAAGAATGTATATTCTGCTGCTTTTAGGTGAAAGATTCTGAACGTATCTACTAGATCGAGTTGATCTAGTATGTCCTTTAAATCTGCTGTTTCTTTGTTAATTTTCTTCTTGAAGATCTATTTAGTGACATTACTGGGGTATTGAAATCTCCTATTATTATAGTATTGCTGTTGATCTTGCCCTTGATATCCATCAAAGTCTGCTCTATATATTTACGTGCTCCTATGTTAGGTGCATAGATATTTATAATAGTTATATCTTCCTGTTGGATTGCTCCCTTTATGATTATGTAGTGATCTTCTTTATTTCTTACTATAGCCTTCATTTTAAAGTCCATTTTGTCTGATATAAGTATTGCTACCCCAGCTTTTTTTTTCATTTCCATTTGCATGAAATATTTTTTCCATCCTTTTACCTTTAGTCTATGTGCATCTTTTGTTTTAAGGTGTGTCTCTTGTAGACAGCATATATATGGGTCCTGTTTTCTTATCCACACAGCTAACCTATGTCTTTTGATTGGATCATTTAATCCATTTACATTTAAGGTTATTATTGATATGTAGTTGTTAATTGCCATTTTATACTTTAAAGCTGTATTCCTGTTTTGCTATATTCTTTTCCCCCTTTGATCTGTTTACAACAGGCCCCTTAACATTTCTTATAGCATTGGTTTTGTTGTAATGAATTCCTTGTGTGTGTGTTTTTTTTTTGTTTTTTTTTTTTGGTCTGGAAGCTTTTTATCTCTCCTTCAATTTTAAACAATAGCCTTGCTGAATAAAGTAGTCTTGGTTGTAGGCTCTTGTTCTGCATTACTTTGAATATTTCTTGCCATTCCCTTCTGGCCTCAAGTGTTTCTATTGAGAAGTCAGATGTCATACTTATGGGGGCTCCTTTGTAGGTGATAGCCTGTTTTTTTCAAGCAGCTTTTAATATTTTCTCTTTATCACTTAGCTTTGGCATTTTAATTATGATGTGTCATAGTGTCGATTTCTTTGGGTTATCTTTAATGGAATTCTCTGTGCTTCTTGAACTTGTGTGTGACTTTTTTCTGCATCAATTTAGGGAAGTTTCAGCTATGATTTGATTGAACAGAGTCTTTATCCCTTTTCCTTTCTCTTCTTCTTCAGAGACCTCTAAGATGCAGATGTTATTTCTCTTCATGTTGTCACAGAGCTCTCTTAGAGTTTTCTCAGATTTTTTGAGTCTCTTTTCCTTTTGCTGCTCTGCTTCTGTGCCTTTGTTTATCTTGTCCTCTAACTCACTGATTCAATCCTCAGCTTCATCCATCCTGCTTTTAATTTCTTCCATTGTGGTCTTCATTTCTGATATTATATTTGTTATTTCTGATGAATTCTTTTTTATTATTTCAATGTCCTTTTTTGTACTTGCTATTTCTTTATTTAGTTGTTCATTATGATCATCTATTGTTGTTCTAAAGTTTGAATCTGGTAATTTGGTTATATTGGACTCATTCAAGCCCTTTTCTGGGGATTTCTGTTGATTCAATTTGGTTGGATTTCTCTGCCTTTTCATTCTGTCTGTGTATAAGATGGGTGTGGTCACTGTAGTCCACTGGGTGTGGCCTCTGTGTTCCCTTGGTGTGGTCTGTCTGCAAGCCCACCACCCCTGTGCCCTGCCTCAGGCATTTGAGAATTCAGGTATGGGCATTGCCGGTGCCAGCCAGCTGCGGCTGTCACTGTGGTTTCCGCTTCTCCTCCATGGGAGGGTTTGTGTTCACGTGCCTGGGTTTACAAGCCTCGGCCTTTGCTCTGCCAGTGGGGGTGGGGCTATGTGCCTTGCCCAGGGCTGCAAGCCTTGGCACGAGGGGAAGGAGTGAGTACCTTTGCTCAGCCAGGGGTCTCAGCCTATTCCCTAGCTTTTGCCCCACCCCTATGAGTGGAGCAGCACTTGCAAGTCAAGCTGCAAGGCCTGGGCTCCACAGGCTGGGTGGGGTTCCGCACCTGCCCTCAGCCGTGGTTCTCCATCTATTCCTGGGCTTTTGCCCCACCCACACGGGTGGAGTTGCGCTTGTGAATAGGGCTGCAAGCCCTGGTTCCATGGGCCAGGCAGGGCTGCACACCTGCACTCAGCCATGAATCTCCACCTGTTCCTGAGTTTTTACCCCACCTCCGCAGGCAGAGTTACACTCATGCGTTGGGCTGCAAGCCCTGACTCTGCAGGCTGGGTGGGGCTGTGTGCTCGTGCTCTGCTGCAAGTCTCTGCAGATTCCAGGTTTTCGCCTTTCCCCTGTGGGTGGCATTGCAGTTGGGCCGATAGCTGGCCAGATCACCTTTGTGTGCCCCTTCTGTCCCCACTGGGTGAGACTGAGCTCACACAGGGCCTCAGTCATGGCCAGCCCAGCTTCTGCCCCTGCCAACAGGACCACGCTTTTGCATCTGGCTGCAGCCCGCCCTCCGGCCAACCCTCAGCAGTGTCGTTGGGGGCACTGCATCTCAGACTCTAGCACTCAATACTGTATTCCTTAAGGTTCCCTCCTTCTAAGTGACTCTGTTCTGAGTGCCACAGAAGAGCTTGTTTGGCTGGTGACCTGCTCCCCTTTGCTGGTATTGCTGGTTCCAGGGGGAATAGTTACTTCAGATTTGGGGAGTGACTCAGCCCAAGGGTTAGGGTGGCTGTCCTTCAAAGTGTTTCTGCCTGTGCCTCCTAGGTTACACTCTCTTCCTGCTACTTCCATCTTCTCCTCTCTCCCCATCCCCCAGAGCTCCAGGTGAGTGGTTGTGAAAAAGGTTTTCTGCGCGGTCCCTTTAAGAAGAATCCTGAGTCTTAGAAATATGTCTCTTTCTCACAAACATTATCCTGACTTGTTTCACAGCTAAATTCTGTTGATACATTTCTTCTAGGCTTTGGGGCTGCAGGCTGGATCTTTGTTCCTGGGGCCCAGGGCCCTCCCTTCTCCGCTAAACTCACTTCCCGCTACAGGAGTCTCTCTGGCTGCTGTATGCTCTCAGGAGCTGGGCAGTCTTCTCTGTGTTTCCACTCTTCCTACCAGTCTCTATGTGGCTTCTTTGGTGTTCCTTGTTAAAGAGTTCTCTTAGTTTAGTCCAAAGTTAGTTTTTCCAGATGATGGTTCTTAAAATTAAGTTGTAACCCACTTTGGTTCTGGGAGGTGAAAGTTGGTATGTCTGCCTACTCCATTACCATCTTACCGTACCTCATCCCTCAGTTTTTATAATCGTGATCATCACCGTAGTGACTAAAAGGTTTACTACCACAAGATTTGAAAATGCCTTACTCACCACTAGCATTCCTTCCCATGCCACTACTAGTGATAATTTGAATAATTTTAACACCAATGCAAGCCACCAGTTAGCAGTGTCTCATTTATTCCAACAAGGAGATTCTTTGTTTGCATCTTTCAGGGTATGAGCAATAGTTCCAAATCCAATGAAGAGGGTCCATTCTGTTTGGCCAAAACTTGATAAAAATTAAAGTATCGATAATTATTCAGGCAGAAAACAACACACTGAAAAGTGTATTTCAACAGTTTAATATAAAACTATTTACATAGGTGTAAAAAGTAAAGAGAAACAATAGAGATGGGGTGGGGGAAACAGCTGTGTTAGGTTTGCTTGCAGGTTTCTCGGCTTCAAGCACTTTGCATGATTAATGGGTGAGCACGTGGCAGAAAGACATGTGTGTACCCCTATGAAATGCTATAGGTGCTTTCCCTGAGTGGTGATTCTCCCAGATTGCTATCCTACCACAGCAAGCTGTAGTTCTCAGATTTCCACAGCTGCCACCTTGAGGTACTGATTTTCTGGATCCCTTGCCCAGCACTATGAAAAGCAGTTTTTCTTTGTTTATTTGCTCACCTGTCTCTGTGAGCCTCCAAGAAATGGGAATGGCCCGACACTTTCTGGCTCTGCAGTTCCTCTACCATCTGTCCAGACTTAATGTGAACCTGTATAATGCCAGTGGCCAAGGCCAGGCAGGTCCACATTGGATTTGGGCAGATGGTAGAGAAACTGAAGAGCCAGAAAGTGTTGGGCCATTTCTGTTTAATAGAGTCTCGCAGAGTGACATCAGAGAAATGGCAGTGTGAGGGATACTTCCGATTTCTCCCTTTGAAATTTCAACAAATTCAACAACTAATCATAGAGAAAAAAATCTCAGGAGCATCTGAAATATATACACACCAGATAAAGGTATGATTGAGTGAAAAGGCGGCTGAAGATAGAATCCACTCACTTAGGAAAAAAGATGGAGGTTGCAGCTTTTCACTTTCTTCACTGATCTGAGGAAGGAGCACTTTTGTTTAGAGCCGTGAAGTGGAGAGACTGAGAGAGGGAAAGGAGCTGAATTAGGGCAAGTGCTCAATCAGAAGAAAGAATGCATCTGCTCTGCCTGGGACCGCAGGTGCCGGGCACGCACACAGAGTGGTGGGCTCCACCTAACGTCACTGGTGATGGACACCCATGCACGCTGATGCAAGCATCTGTGTGCATTGCCAACTCCACCTGAGATCACGGGCACTGGGTGCAGGCACAGGTGGTAGGGCTCTGCCTGAGACCGCAGGCACTGGGCACCCACACGAGCTGATGTGGGTGTTTGCCCGCATTGCTGGGATTGTGGGAGCTGGGCACACAGTGGTGGGCTCCCAAACAGTGAGCAAGTAGCCCATGGAGATCTGACCTGCTAGGCACTGAAGCATGCTAAATCTGCCCGCCAGCCCATAGAGTTTTGCCTGAGTGTAGCAGAGACGAACTTGATCTGTGATCTGCACCCTGCCCTTCCTGCTCTTGCTCCTGCTCATGGATCCTGGTGAAGCACAGCCAATGCCCTGCCCAGAAGCCTGCTTTGAGTGGTACTGGAGGAAAGTCCCAGGTGCAAATTGCTACCCTTGCTGTGCAAAAAGTGGCTGTGGCAGATCCCCAAAGCCAAGTCTCCAGACTGCTAGATCTGATGAGAGGAAATGGGACATGGGAGAGGCACCTGAAGAACTGAGACTGCCATTGCTAGAGCCATAATTGCAAAGCTCTAACCATAAACACCACCTACCAGTGCAAATGTGGCCCAGCCTATGTCATTACCACAGCAGAACTCTGCCCAAAAGCCCCACAGAGGCAAAACTTGTAGTACAGAGCCACCTGTTAAAAAAAAAAAGTCACATTTCAAAACTGAGGGAAAAGTAAAATTTTTAAATGCTGTTTTTCATTTTTCTTCTTTCCTTTTTCTTTTATTCTTTTCATTTGAACCTCATTATCCATAGTTGAATTTTTTTATTCTTTTTTTTTTTTTGGTGAAGATTTTATTTTTGAAACCTTTACTTCTTTTTCCTTTTTATTTTTTCTCTCTTCCCTTTTCTTTTCCTTTTTTTTTTCTCATCCAAATGTCATTTTTTTATCAAATTATTATATTTTGGACTCATAATTTTTATGTGTGTCAATTTGCTTGTTTTTTACTTCATTTTTTCTCTTTTTTAATTTTCCTCAGTTCCTGCTCCTTGTTCTCCAGTTTTTGTTTATTGTAGTTTTTGTCATTATTTATAGAATTTTTATTTTTTTCACTGTGTTTCTTCAATTTTTATTTTTATTTTTTAAATTATCTCTTATTATAGGCCCTGGCCGGTTGGCTCAGTGGTAGAGCATCGGCCTGGCGTGCAGGAGTCCCGATTCGATTCCCAGCCTGGGCACACAGGAGAGGCACCCATCTGCTTCTCCACCCCTCCCCCTCTTGTTCCTCTCTGTCTCTCGTTCCCCTCCCACAGCCAAGGTTCCACTGGAGCAAAGTTTGCCCGGGTGCTGAGGAGGGCTCTGTGGCCTCTGCCTCAGGTGCTAGAATAGCTCTGATTGTGGCAGAGCGATGCCCCAAGATGGGCAAAGCATCGCCCCCTGGTGGGCATGCGGGTGGATCCTGGTTGGGCGCATGCAGGAGTATGTCTGACTACCTCCCGTTTTCAGCTTCAGAAAAATACAAATATATATATATGAAAAAAAATTATCTCTTGTTAGTGTTTTTAACAATACCACTCTCAAATGCCATTAGGAAAAAAGAAATCAAATATCCTGGATACAAAAGACAGCAATGTAGCTCAGATAGATGATGAAAAATATCCAGAAAAATATCTTTATTACTTGGAAACTTTGAGGTTAAATGACAAAGAATTCAAAATTGAAGATCTAAAAATGCTCATGAGAAACAAGAAAATAAGGCAATTTAGTGAGCTCAAAAAACAATTTAATGAACAAAAAGAGTATTTTACTAAGGAAATTGAAACTAAAAAGAAACTAAACACATAAAAAAACTCAATACATGAACTGAAAAATGAGGTAACAAGCTTAGCTAATAGAATAAACCAGATAGGAGAGACTTAGTGACATTGAAGACAGACAACTAAAGATACCACAGAGAGAAGAGAAAGACTCACAAATTTAAAAAAAATAAGAAATCCCGATAAGAATTGTCTGACTCTGTCAGAAAGAGCAATATAAGGATAATAGATATATCAGAAGGAAAGGAGAAAGAAAAAGGAATGAAGAACATATTCAAACAAATAATCAATGAGAAATTCCCAAGCCTGTGGAAAGAGTTAGAGCCTCAAATCTAAGAAACAAACAGAACAGCAAGTTACCGTAAGCCAAACAGACCTACTCCAAGGCACATCATAATGAAATTATCACAAATCAATGACAGAGAAAAAAAAATTCAAGGCAACTAGAGAAATGAGGAATACTATTGTCAGATTTCCCAGTAGAAACTCTACAAGCAAAAAGAGAGTGGACCCCAATATTTAAAGTACTGAAAGAATGGAACTATCAGCCAAAAATCCAATATCCATCAAAGCTATCCTTCAAATATGAGGGAAAATAAAAACATTCACAGATATGGAGAAGATGAGGAAGTTTATCAGCAGAAAACCCCCACTTCAGAAAATACTAAAGGGAATTATCTGACCAGGTACAAAGAACAAACAAAATAAAGCTACAAGTGAAAGCTGTAACAAAATTACAATAAAAACAAAAATATTCTGTGAAAATAAAAACAAAAAAGGGGAGAGGACAAAGATTAGCAGTAGCAAAGGAGAATGGAGTGCAGAAGCACTCATGAGATAATGGATTACAATATATATAATATATATCCTTTTTATTACCTAATGGTAACCACCCCTAAAAATACCACTATTATAACACATAGATTATAAAAAGAAGAAACAGAAGAAAGAAGTATGGAATACCACCAAACAAAAACAAATGATCGAAAAACAAAAGAGAAAAATCAAACAAGATACAAAACTAACAGAAAGGAATATATAAAATGGCAACAGGGAACCTTCAAGTGTCAATAATTACACTAAATGTAAACGGATTAAACTCACCAATGAAAAAGCACAGAGTAGCAGAATGGATTAAAAAAAAAATCCAACTGTATGCTGCCTACAAGAAACACATCTAAGCAACAAGAATAAAAACAAATTCAAAGTGAAAGGCTGGAAAAAAATACTCCAAGCAAATAACATCTCAAAGAAAGCAGATGTAGCAATACTCATATCTAACAATGCTGACAGGATAACAAAATTAATCAGAGACAAAAATGATCATTCTATAATGATTAAAGGGACACTGAATGAAGAAGGCATAACATTTCTTAATATATATGCACCAAACTAAGGACCACCAAAATATATAAGACAGCTACTGACTGACCTAAAAACAAAAACTGACAAAAATACAACCATACTTGGAGACCTAAATACAGCGCTGACAGCTCTAGATTGTTCATTCAAACAAAAAATTAATAAAGAAATTTTGGCCTTAAAAGAAACACTAGCGTAATTGGATATGATAGACATCTACAGGACATTTCATCCCAAAGTGACAGAGTACACATTTTTCTCTAGTGCACATGAAACATTCACAAAAATTGACCATATGTTGGGCCACAAAAATAACATCAGCAAATTCAGAATAATTGAAATTGTACCAAGCATATTTTCTGATCATAAAGCCTTGAAACTAGAATTCTACTGCAAATAAGAGGGAAAAAACCCCACAAAAATGTGGAAACTAAATGACATACTTTTAAAAAATGAGTGGGTCAAAGAAGAAATAAGTGCAGAGATCAAAAGATATATACAGACAAATGGAAATGACAATACTACATATCAGAATCTCTGGGATGCAGCAAAAGCAGTAATAAGAGAAAAGTTCATTTCACTTCAGGCCTACATGAACGAACAAGAGAGAGCCCAAGTAAACCACTTAAATTCACACCTTAAGGAACTAGAAAAAGAAGAACAAAGACAACCCAAAACCAGCCGAAGAAAGAAAATAATAGAAATCAGAGCAGAAATAAATAAAATAGAGAACAGGAAAACTATTAAAAAATTAATAAAACAAGGAGCTGGTTCTTTGAAAAGATCAACAAAATTGACAAACCCTTGGCAAGACTCACCAAGGAAAAAAGAGAAAGGACTCATATAAACTAAATCCAAAATGAAAGAGGAGAAATCACCACAGATATCAAAGATATATAAAGAATTACTGTAGAATACTATGAAAAACTGTATGCCACCAAATTCAACAATATAGAAGAAATGGATAAATTCTTAGAATAATACAACCTTTCTAGACTGAGTCATGAAGAAGCAGAAGGCCTAAACAGACCAAAAAGCAGGGAGGAAATAGAAAAACTTACCAAAAACCTCGCCAAAAATAAAAGTCCAGGCCCAGATGGCTATACTAGTGAATTCTATCAAACATTCAAAGAAGATTTGGTTCCTATTCTACTCAAACTCTTCCAAAAAATTGAAGAAGAAGCAATACTTCCAAACACATTTTATGAGGCCAACATAACCCTCATACCAAAACCTGGCAAGGATGGCACAAAAAAAGAAAACTACAGACCAATACAGATGCTAAAATACTAAACAAAATACTAGCAAATCGAATACAACAACATATTTAAAAAATAATACATCATGATCAAGTGGGATTCATCCCAGAATTTCAAGGATGGTTCAACATATGTAAAATGGTTAACATAATACACCATATTAAAAACAAAAAAAAACAACCCCACATGATTTTATTAATAGATGCAGAAAAGGCATTCGATAAAATACAACACAATTTTATGTTTTAATCACTGAACCAAATGGATATAGAAGGAAAATGTCTCAACATAATAAAGGCCACTTATGATAAACCATCAGCTAACATCATATTAAATGGCATAAAACTAAGTACTTTCCCCCTCATATCAGGAACAAGACAGGGTTGTCCACTCTCTCCACTCTTATTTAACATTGTGCTAGAAGTTCTAGCCAGAGCAATCAGACAAGATAAAGAAATAAAAGGCATCCATATTGAAAAAAAAGATACAAAGGTTTCACTTTTTGCAGATGATATAATCCTATACATTGAAAACCCCAAAGACTCCACAAAAATATTACTAAAAACAATAAACCAATACAGTAATGTGGCAGGTTAAAAAATTAGTATACAAAAGCCCATAGCCTTTCTATATGCCAACAACAAAACATTAGAAAATGAACTCAAAAAAATAATCCCCTTCATGATTGCAACAACAACAAAAAAATACCTAGGAATAAACATAACAAAGAATGTAAAGGACCTATATAATGACAACTACAAAACATTGTTAAGGAAAATCAAAAAAGATACAATGAAATGAAAAAATATTCCTTGTTCTTGGATAGGAAGAATAAATATAATCAAAATGAATATATTACCCAAAGCAATATATAAATTTAATGCAATTCCTATCAAAATTCCAATGATATTTTTTTAAAGAAATGGAACAAAAAATCATCAGATTTATATGGAACTATAAAAAAACTCTGATTAGCCAAAGCAATCCTAAGGAAAATGAATGGAGCTGGGGGCATTACAATACCTGACTTCAAATTATATTATAGAGCCACAACAATTAAAACAGCATGATATTGGCAGAAAAATAGATACTCAGACCAATGGAACAGAATAGAAAGTCCAGAAATAAAACCCCATATATATGGTCAAATAATTTTTGATAAATAGGCCAACAACACACAATGGAGAAAAGAAAACCTCTTCAACAAATGGTGCTGGGAAAACTGGAAAGCCACATGCAAAAGAATGAAACTCGACTACAGTTTTTCCACTTGTACTAAAATTCATTCAAAATTGATCAAAGTCCTAAATATAAGACTTGAAACAATAAAGTACATAGAAGAAAACATAGGTACTAAACTCATAGACCTGGTTTTAAAGAGTATTTTATGAATTTGACTCCAAAGCCAAGAGAAGTGAAGGCAAAGATAAATGAGTGGGACCACATCAGATTAAGAAGCTTTTGCACAGCAAAAGAAACTGATAACAAAATAAACAGACAGCCAACTAAATGGGAGATGATATTTTCAAACAACAGTACAGATAAGGGCCTAATATCCAGAATATACAAAGAACTCATAAAACTCAACAACAAACAAACAATCCAATAAAAAAATAGGAAAAGAATATGAACAGACACTTCTCCCAGGAAGAAATACAAATGTACAACATATATATAAAAAGATGCTCATCTCCATTAGTTATTAGAGAAATGAAAATCAAAACTACAATGAGATACCACCTCACACCTGTTGGATTAGCTGTTATCAACAAGACAGGTAATAGCAAGTGTTGGAGAGGCTGTGGAGAAAAAGGAACCCTCATCCACTGTTGGTGGGAATGTAATGTAATACAACCATTATGGAAGAAAGTATGGTTTTTCCTGAAAAAATTACAAATAGAACCACTATATGACCTAGCAACCCTTCTACTGGGTATGTACCCCCAAAACTCAAAAATATTGGTATGTGACGACACATGCAGCACCATGTTCATTGCAGCATTGTTCACAGTGGCCAAGACATGAAAACAACCAGAAAGCCCTTCAATAGTTGACTGGATAAAGAAGATGTGGTACATATATACTATGGAATACTACTCAGCCATAAGAAATGATGACATCAGATAATTTCCAACAAAATGGATTAATCTTGATAACATTATACTGAGTGAAATAAGTAAATCAGAAAAAACTAATACCTGCATGATTCCATACATAGGGGAACATTAAAACAAGACTAATAGACATGGACAAGAGTGTGGTGGTTATGGGAAGGTGGTGTGGAGGGAGGAGAGGGAGTGAGATTGGCGAGGGGAAGGGCACAAAGAAAACCAGATAGAAGGTGACAGAGGACAATTTAACTTTGGATGATGGGTATGCAACATAATTGAATGACAAGATAAACCAGAGATGTTTTCTTTGAACATATGTACCCTGATTTATTAAATGTCACCCCATTAAAATTAATAAAAATGTATAAAAAAAATTAAGAAGAAGCAATACCTCCAAACAATATTTATGAAGCCAACATAATCCTCATACCAAAGCCTGGGATGGACAACACAAAAAAAGAGAACTACAGACCAATATCCCTAATGAATACAGATGCAAAAATCCTAAAGAAAATACTAGCAAATTGAATACAACAACACATTAAAAAAATAAATTACCATGTTCAAGTGGGATTCACCCCATAAATACAGGAATGGTTCAACATACGTAAAATAATGAACATAGTACACCATATCAACAAAACAACAAAACACATATGATCTTATCAATAGATGCAGAAAAGGCATTTGATAAAACACAACATTATTTTCTATTTAAAACACTCAACAAAATGTGTATAGCCTCAACAAAATAAAGGCCATATATGACAAAGCATCTGTTAACATCATACTAAATGGCAAAAAAACGAAAACTTTTCCTCAGAAATCAGGAACAAGATAAGGTTGCTCACTCTCTCCACTCCTATTTAACGTAGTGCTGGAAGCTCTAGCCAGAGCAATCAGACAAGAGAAAGAAATAAAAGACATTCATATTGGAAAAAAAGAAGTAAAAGTTTCACTTTTTGCAGATGACATGATCCTGTATATAGAAAACCCCAAAGACTCCACAGGAAGGCTATTAGAAACAACAAACCAACACAGTAAGGTCACAGGATACAAAATTAATACAGAAGTCTATTGTTTTCTTATATAATGGCAACAATGAAACTTTGAAAAATGTACTCAAAAAAATAATCTCTTTTACAGTTGCAACAAAAAAATAAAATACCTAAGAATAAACATAACAAAGAATGTAAAGGACCTATATAACAAAAACTACAAAGCATCATTAAGGAAAATCAAAAAAGACACAATGAAATGGAAAAATATTCCTTGTCCTTAAATAAGAAGAATAAATATAGTTAAAATGGTGATATTACCCAGAAATATACAAATTTAATGCAATTCCCATCAAAATTCCAATGTTATTTTTTTTTTTCATATTTGGAAAATTTTATTGTTTTTTTTTTATATATAAATAAATTTTTATTTTAATGGGGTGACATCAATAAATCAGGGTACATACATTCAAAGAAAACATTTCCAGGTTATCTTGTCATTTAGTTATGTTGCATACCCATCACCCAAAGAGAGATCGTCCTCTGCCACCCTCCATCCAGTTCTCTCTGTACCCCTCCCCCTCCCCTCCCTCTCTCCCTCCTTCCCTCTCCCCACCCCCCTTAGCCACCACACTCCTGTTCATGCCTCTCAGTCTCGCTTTTATGTCCCACTAATGTATGGAATCCTGCAGTTCCTGTTTTTTTCTGATTCGCTTATTTCACTCCGCACAATGCTACCAAGACTCCACCATTCCGCTATAAGTGATCCAATGTCACCATTTCTCCTAGCTGAATAATATACCATGGTGTATGTGTGCCCCATCTTCTTCATCTAGTCCTCTATTTTTTTTACAGTGATTAAATGCCTTTAAGCAAACTCTTGGCCAATACAGCAAGAATCCATAAATGAGTAGTGTCCTTAACATGTTCCCCAAGTCCAAGTTGGCCCCCTCACCATGCCAAATCCCTGAAAAATGCAACCCAACCACAGTTCAGTCTGTTAGGAGCTGTCACAGGGAGCAGGAGTCCAGGAAAGTTCCCCACAGGAAAAGTCCGTATGGCACTGGAATTGTAGAATGGTGACAACAATTCCAATGTTATTTTTAAGAGAAATGGAACAAAAAATTGTTAGGTTTATATGCAGCCATAAAAAAACCAAATAGCCAAAGTAATCCTAAGGAAATACTGAAGCTGGAGGCATTATAATACCTGACTTCAAATTATACTACAGAGCCACGATAATCAAAACAACTTGGTATTTGCAGAAAAATAGACACACAGATCAATAGAACAGAATAGAGAGCCCAGAAATAAAACCACAAATATATGGTCAAATCATCTCTGATAAAGGAGCCAAAAACAAATACTGGAGAAAAGAAAGCCTCTTGAATAAATGGTACTGGGAAAATTGGAAAGCCACATGCAAAGGAATGAGACTCAACTACAATTTGTCTCCTTGCACAAAAATTAATTCAAAATGGACCAAAGACCTAAATATAAGTTCCAAAACAATAAATTACATAGAAGAAAATGTATGTACTAAACTCACGGACCTTGGCTATAGAGAACATTTTATGAATTTGACTCCGAAGTCAAGAGAAGTAAAGGCAAAGATAAATGAATGGGACTACATCAGACTAAGAAGTTTTTGCTCAGCAAGAGAAACCGACAACAACATAAACAGACAGCCAACTAAATGGGAGATGATATTTTCAAACAACAGTTCAGATAAGGGCCTAATATCCAAAATATACAAAGAACTCATAAAACTCAACAACAAACAAACAAACAATCCCATAAAAAAAAATGGGAAGAGGACATGAACAGACACTTCTCCCAGGAAGAAATACAAATGACCAACAGATATATGAAAAAATGCTCATCTTCATTAGTTATTAGTGAAATGCAAATCAAACTACAGTGAGATATCACCTCACACCTGTTAGATTAGCTATTATCAACAAGACAGGTAATAACAAGTGTTGGAGAGGCTGCCGAGAAAAAAGAACTCTCATCCACTGTTGGTGGGAATGTAAAGTAGTACAACCATTATGGAATAAAGTATGGTGGTTTCTCAAAAAATTAAAAATAGAACTACCATATGACCCAGCAATCCCTCTACTGGGTATATACCCTCAAAACTCAGAAACATTGGTACTTAAAGCACCACCATGATCATTGCAGCATTGTTCACAGTGGCCAAGACATGGAAACAACCAAAATGTCCTTCAATAGAGGATTGAAAAAAAAAAAGATGTGGTACATATATACAATAGAATACTACTCAGCCATAAGAAATGATGACATCGGATCATTTACAACAACATGGATGGACCTTGATAAAATTATACTGAGTGAAATACATAAATCAGAAAAAACTAAGAACCGCATGATTCTGTACATAGGTGAGACACAAAATTGAGACTCATGGACATGGATAAAAGTGCAGTGATTACCAAGGGGGGGGGGGAAGGGAGGAGAAGGAGGGAAGTGAGTAGGGGGAGGGGCACAAAGAGAAACAGGTGATGGGGATAATTTGACTTTGGATGATGGATATACATCATAATCGACTGTCCAAATGATGTAGAGACATTTTCTCTAAATCTATGTACTCTAGTTGACCAATGTCACCTTGTTAAATTTAATTGTCTAAATAAAAATAAATAAAATAAAAAATAGAGTCTTGCAATGTGGATGAGTAGAGAGGCAGGGGAAACTACTCAGGCAAACAAATAGCAAAAATGGCCCTTCACAGTGGTGGGCAGGCATCTGCAATCTGCAATCCGCCTTATGCCCAAGCACCCTTAGCCTTACATAGGCTAACACACATGGCACTACCACATGCTCACACACTAATCAGGCAAAGTACAAGCAAGCAAGCCCAACACACTTGTTTTTCCAACAACCTACCTGGCTTCAACCACCAGCATTACAGATGACAAAGCACCCAGAAAGAATCATTAATGAGAAGCCTTTAAAACACTTAGGCTTGATACACAAGTGTAGGAAACTATTAAGAGAAACTTGAGATCTGTCTCCGTTGTATTCAAGCCTTTCAATAAACTATGGCCAGGGTAGTAGATTATATGACCTAGGTGGGTGGTTGGGAGAAATAAAAAATCAGAACTTTCTCACTTTAGATTTCCTACTGGCAATTTTCATTGTCCAAAGTCAACTAGAATCCAGAGGATGAGAGAACCTGGATGATTCATTGATCATTTTTCTGGAGCACAAGGCAAGACAGGAAAGTGTTGAGAATAGATCTGAGTAGGCAGAGCTCTTACATTCCCTTAATCTCTGATCCTCCTATTAAAATCTGCAACACTCCTTTTTCTGGACTTATTTATATATCTTGGCTTTATTTTCCTAGATAACACATATCTTTAATAAACTGTACAGTTTGTTTAGTTATTTTGTTTATTATCTGTCTCCTAACATGAGATCTTTTTTTTTTTTTTACAGTGACAGAGGGAGAGTCAGAGAGAGGGATAGACATAGACAGACAGACAGGAACAGAGAGATGAGAAGCATCAATCATTAGGTTTTTGTTGCAATACCTTAGTAATCAGGGGTCCCCAAACTTTTTACATAGGGGGTCAGTTCACTGTCCCTCAGACCGTTGGAGGGCCACCACATACAGTGCTCCTCTTACTGACCACCAATGAAAGAGGTGCCCCTTCGGAAAGTGCGGCGGGGGAGGGGGGGCTGGATAAATGGCCGCACGTGGCCCGCGGGCCATAGTTTGGGGATGCCTGCCTTAGTTGTTCATTGATTACTTTCTCATATGTGCCTTGACTGTGGACCTTCAGCAGACCAAGTAACCCCTTGCTCAAGCCAGCGACTTTGGGTCCAAGCTGGTGAGCTTTGCTCAAACCAGATGAGCCCATGCTCAAGCTGGCGACCTTGGGGTCTCGAACCTGAGTCCTCTTTATCCCAGTCCAACGCTCTATCCACTGCGCCACTGCCTAGTCAGGCCAGTGGGATCTTCATGAAACAGAAGAGCATTTCCCAGATATGCTCTTTACTCTATTCCTGGTGCCCAGAGTAGTGCCTGTACATGATAGGCACTCCATAAATTTGTTGAATGAAACTCTATTTCAAGCATGAACTTAAATAGTTCAAGTTTCAGAACTCAAAAATTGGCCAAGGGCTTAAGAAAGACCCTGCACATATACTCTGCTATAATTTTAGTAACATTTTATAACTAAGTATTAAATGAAGAATGTTTTCATAATATATCAAAACAATTTATAGTTCTGTATTCATTGTTTTACATCTGGTATTTTAAAACTTATTTAAAGGCTAGTGCTTTAAGTTGTTTTTTAAAAGCAGATGTCCATGTAGGAAAATCCAAATTAGCAGTTCAGATGGTTGAAGTACTGAATATACTGCCTCTCCTCTTTTATTCTGCAGTTATCCATTGTTGCATGTGTATTGTGTAATTTGAGACAACTAAGCAAAAAGTAAAAAATATACCCATACATCTGATTGTTCACACAGTATAACTGACAACTTCTTGTTGTGTATTATATTGTATCACACACTCTACATAAAACAGGGCTATACATTCCATATTCTTAATAATCTTAAATAATTAAAACAGTTTTTTTATTTTGGTAAAAAATGTAGCAGAGATACTTTCTCAAACTCAATAAATTTTTTTCTGTTACTTACTGTAAGGTGATTTATTTATAAATATTTAGTTTTTAATTTTTATTATTTCCTATAGATTTAATTCTTAATGTTTAAGTAACACTTATTTGATATTAGGCTTTTTAAAAAAGAAATTTTATAAACACTAGAGTTAACATATTTATTTGTATATTACTGTATATTATTATAATATCCTTATAGTTCCTTGGAATGAATTCCCAGAAGCAAATTTTTTTAATCAATGTGGTCACATTCACAGATATAACAACTTCCTTCCAAAAATTGTACACCAGTTTGCATATCCTACAAAAGCACATGAGAATGCATTTTTCTTTCTTTTTCTTTCTTTCATCCTTTTTCTTTCTTTCTTTCTTTCTTTCTTTCTTTCTTTCTTTCTTTCTTTCTTTCTTTCTTTCTTTCTTTCTTTCTTTTTTGTGACAGAGACAGAATCAGAAAGAGGGACAGATAGGGACAGACAGACAGGAAGGGAGAGAGATGAAAAGCATCAGTTCTTCATTGTGGCTCCTCAGTTGTTCATTGATTGCTTTCTCATATGTGCCTTGACCGTGGGCCTTCAGCAGACTGAGTGATCCCTTGCTCGAGCCAGCGACCTTGGGCTCAAGCTGGTGAGCTTTGCTCAAACCAGATGAGCCCTCACTCAAGCTGGTGACCTCGGGGTTTTGAACCTCAGTCCTCTGTGTCCTAGTCCGATGCTCTATCCACTGCGCCACCGCCTGGTCAGGCTCATTTTTCTTATATACTGGCCAACAGTCAGCACAGTAATTTTTGTTAAAGGTTTACAATCTGATATAAAAATATAGCATGGTATATTGTTTTATATAAATTTCTTAGTGGTAAGTGCTTGTTTTTTTGTTTTTTTTTTAAATCTAATGTTGGACTATGTATGCAATAGATTAGAAGTAGTGGCACCTCAATGCATTTATGTATCTCTGTTACATCCACACACAACTTCAATTCACTCAAATGTCACACATGCTCATCTCAAGACTTTTGTTATCCACAAGGTTTTTAGAGAAACACTGAAAGTCAAATGGAACCCAAGACATTTCATTATAATGTTACTTGTACTAAGATGTCATATTCATTGGGAATCAAGTCTTGTCCTCTTGAAAGCCACACATGTTCACTACAGAGTTAGGGTGACTGGCCATTGCTCCTTCTTCCTTTCGACCTTTCCCACCACCTGCGGGTTTTTTGGTGCTCTCTTTGACCCCAATATTCAATGTACGCTCTTAGGTCTGATGTCTTTCTTTTCAATTCATCACTCTATGTTATTTTAATATTCTGGTAACATATTTTTAAAGTTAATCTAATATTTTTTCCTCGCAGTGTTCTAAATGTCAGGCTATTGTTCCTGATGAGATGATAAATTCCTGTGTTACAGACCGATAGGTGGATTGCCTGGGTAGGTCTTCGTGGAGCTCAGCACACACTGAGCATTTACATGGTACTCAACATGCACTCATTTCTGAGGTCTAGACAGTCTGCTTGTTAAACTGCATCTTTTCCTGAAACAAGAATAACATGGTAAGTTTCAAAATCCTCACTTCTATTGAAATGTTCCCAAAAATTCTGAATATTTCTTAGATACTCAGTTCCATACTTTCCAGTTTGTAGATTATTATAATCTTCCTTGATCATTTTTTTTTTTTTTTGCTATGGGTACATTGATACCTTTTCATCGACAATTCTCTGTCACATTTGTGAGACAACATAATTTTTCAGCTTGTTTTTAGAGTGTTATGTGACTCACTGAATTTGCAGCTGAGAGGTTTTTGCACTATTCTGATTTTCTTTTTAAGTAGCTGTTTTTTCAGAATCATTTTCTATTTACCTCTGCCAGTCTGTAATCACACTTAGCACATTATTATTTCAGGAGGACATGAAAAACAATAACAAGGCACTGACTGAAAGAGCCTGAGGAAAGACATGGTGCAATTCAGAAAAACAAAGAAAACAAAAAAGCAGATGAACAGATACAGTCTGTTATAACTGGAGACTGAGAGGTCATTACAGCTGGAATGACCACAAGAATAGGTGGGTTTTTAAATAACATTGTTTTATTGTTTTCCTGATTTATAAAAGTAACACATTAAAGAAAGAAAAACATCAAACATATAAATATATAAAAAGAAAAAGAAAAAACTATGGCACCTAGAACAATACCTTTTTTTCTTTTTTCTTTTTCCTTTTTTTTTTTTTTTTACAGAGAAAGATAGATAGGAACACACAGACAGAAACGGAGAGAGATGAGAAGCGTCAATCATTAGTTTTTTGTTGCGACACCTTAGTTGTTCATTGATTGCTTTCTCATATGTGCCTTGACTCTGAGCCTTCAGCAGACCGAGTAACCCCTTGCTCGAGCCAGCAACCTTGGGTCCAAACTGGTGAGCTTTTGCTAAAACCAGATGAGCCTGCACTCAAGCTGGCAACCTCGAGGTCTCGAACCTGGGTCCTCCGCATCCCAGTCCAACACTCTATACACTGCGCCGCTGCCTGGTCAGGCTAGAACAATACCTTTTAATATGCAAAAATCAAATCTCAAAAAAATATGGTACAAATTATTTATTTTAAATTATTTCATTAGCATTTTATTATACATTAAAAATTACTTGATATACAATTTAAAAGCTTTGATACCGTTTAAGTAATATGGATTTTTTGAATGTTCTTTTTTTTATACCTGAAGCTTCTATAGCTTTGTACCTAATTTTTTACATATTTCTAATTATTTCTAGAGGATACATTTCTTGAAGTAAATCTTTGTGCCAAAAATATGCACATTTATCAATAAAAAACAAAATAAATAAATAAATAAATGAACATTTATTATCTCTTGATAATTATTACTAAATTCTACCAGAAAAGTTGCCAGATCTTTGGCAACAATTTATGAAAATGTTTATTTCTTTAATTTATTTTAAAAATAATTTTAATGGGGTGACATAGATAAATCAGGATACATATGTTCAGAGAAAACATCTCTAGGTTATTCTGACATTTCATTATGCTGCATTCCCATCACACAAAGTCCAATTGTCTTCCATCACCTTCTAACTGGTTTTCTTTGTGCCCCTCCCCTCCTCAACCCTCTCAATCTCCTCCCCCCACCCTGTAACCCCCACACTCTTGTCCATGTCTCTGAGTCTCATTTTTATGTCCCACTTCTGTATGGAATCATACAGTTCTTAGCTTTTTCTGATTTACTTATTTCACTCAGTATAATATTATCAAGGTACATCCATGTTGTTATAAATGATCTGATGTCATCATTTCTTATGGTTGAGTAGTATTCCATAGTATATATGTACCAAAGCTTTTTAATCCACTTGTCCACTGATGGACACTTGGGCTGTTTCCAGATCTTCGCTATTATGAACAATGCTGCCATAATCATGGGGGTGCATTTCTTCTTTTCAAACAGTGCTATGGTGTTCTTGGGGTATATTCCTAAAAGTGGTATAGCTGGGTCAAAAGGCAGTTTGATTTTTAATTTCTTGAGGAATCTCCATACTGTTTTCCACAGTGGCTGCACCAGTCTGCATTCCCACCAGCAGTGCAGGAGGGTTTCCTTTTCTCCACATCCTCACCAGCACTTATTCTGTGTTGTTTTGTTGATGAGCACCATTCTAACTGGTGCGAGGTGATATCTTATTGTGGTTTTAATTTGCATTTTTCTAATATTTATTTATTTATTTATTTATTTAAATCATCACAAGCATTTATATATTTGTTGTGGATTGAACTGTGTCTCCTAAAAGATATGTTGAGGTCTTAATCCTGGGTAGCTAAGAATGTGACTGTCTTTGAATAGGGTGTTTTAGTTGTAATCAAATTTTCTTCTTCTTTTTTAAGTGAGAGGAAGGAAGATAGAGAGACAGATTCCCACATGTGTCCTCACCAGGCTCCACCCAGCAACTCCCATCTGGGGCCATGCTTGCAACTGAGTCACCTCCAGCTCCTGAAGTGGAGGCTCCACAGAGCCATCCTCAGCACCCCATATGATGCACTAGAACCGATTGAGCCATGGCTGCAGGAGGAAAAGAGAGAGACAGGGGAAGGAGTGGGATGGAAAAGCAAATGCTCAGTTCTTCTGAGTACTCTGACTAGGGATCAAACCCAAGACATCCACACGCCAGGCTGATACTCTACCACTGAGCCAACTGGCCAGGGCCTGTTGTAATAAATTTAGAAGAGGACATACTGGATTGAGGTATACTCTAAATTTATTGACTGCTGCCTTAATACACAGCAGAAAGTGAGGAGACATAAAGAGATGGAGAAGACACAGGGAATAAGGCCGTGTGAGGCAGAGATTGGAGTTATGCTGTGTGAATCAAAGAATGTTCGGGACTATCGGTAGTCACCCGAATCTAAAAGAGGCAAGGAAGCATTCTTCCCTAGAGCCGTTCCAGGGAGCACAGCCCTGCTGAAAACCTGATTTTGGACTTCTGACTTAACTGTGAAAGGAAACTATTGTTTCAAGCCATGCAGTTTGTGATCATTTGTTACTGCTGCCTTAGGAAACATACACTATCCTCCAAAAAAAAAATTATATAGGCATTTTAAGGTGTGTGCTTTTTATACTGTTGAGGAGAAGCCATTTTATTATGCTTGGGGAAGCATAAATGTCTGCTCTACAGATTGGTCTGAGGGTCTAACGATGCCATTTAGACAGGCCCCTTGTTTACTGGTCTTTCTTACGGCAGATGTTTTCAAATTGTGGTTCTCTAATTTTTATTTGTGAGATTCCTCCCTACCACCCCTTTCCACCCCCACCAGAGAGCTTGGAATTTTTACTTCTCATGGAAGACATTTTTTTGCCACCAAAGCCCTGACAGAGGCAAGACATCCTTGTTGCTACCCTGGCACACAGTACTTTTTCAGACCATCTTCTCCATTTGTCTTGAGGGTGCAAACCTTGCGAATCCATTTGTTCAGAAGCCTTAGTCCATATCTCTACACTGAATTCAGATCTGACACCATTTTTCTATTGCTGTTGGTTATGAAAACTACAGCTTCCTAGATAGCAGATTCTAGACTAACTCCTTCTTCTGATGAGGTAGCTAGTGAATTTTCCCTGTGCCTTTACACACTCCTTCTTCATTTCTGACCCGAAAGAATGCTTCCATGTTCCTTTCCTTTGACGTTTAGCTGTGATAATTACATTTACATAAAACTTAGTATTTCTTAATGCTTTTCACTATTTTAGCTAGTGTTTATAGCTCAATCAAGAAAAAGAGAGAGACGTGAATTATAAAAATGTTACTGAGGTAAAATAAAAGTTTTGAGGCTAGTATGGTATTCCTACAGTGAAAGAGAAAACATTTACTCAGTCTAGAAAGTTAGTCAAATTAACTAATGCTAATGTTTGTAATGTAACCACCCAAGTGCAATAGCTTAACACAACAAAAGTATTTCTTGCTCACATCATAAAAAAGATAACAGTTGAGGCAAGTGGTCACTCGGGGGCCCAGGTCTCCATCTTGTGGCGCTGCCACCTTGAACATGTGGCCTCCAAAATCACTTCTGAAGTGATAAATAAACAAACAGGCCTGAAAGAGGTCACATTTTAATAGTGAAAAACCAGTCACATGCTCTGGCATTAATCTGAAAAAATCCTGGAAATGTAGTCTTTCTTAGATTTCTAAGTTGGTATTTGGCTGTGCCACAGCAGATAAGATGAGGAAGACCCCAGCAGATGCAAATAAAATGTCCAAGTCATTGTGTTTACAGTTTCCCTATGATAGGGATGGTCAAATGTAGTCAAGTTTCTTAAAACTATGCACAGAGAGGAATGTAAAAACTTAAGAGATCACATGTTTAGGGGAAAAAGTCACCAAATATATCTGATTAAATCCAGCCTTGTAAGGAAAACATAGATTACAGAAAAAGCACTATTCATGATTCTTTTAAAGTAGTATAGGTTAATAAAACAATGGATGATTAGTACAATTTCATATCACCATTTCTTAAGGAACTGAATGTTACATTGCTGCATGTTATTGATATTGTTTATTCTTCTAACCCTTTCACCATTGTCTTCAGTTCTCATCTTTTAAAGTATCTTTCAGATTTATACACACCTGCTTTTAACATGAAAGCAAAGCCTCCTGGCCAAGGCTGGCTTCATAACAAAATGCTTACTGTACTTGATGTTGATATTTTTATGAATGTAAGTTTGTATAATTGAACTCTGAATATTAGAAAACCCACTAAACCAGAGTTTTCTCTTGTCCTCTTAGTTTTTCCCTATAGTTAACTTACTATAATTAAGCTTATTGCAATTCCGAATTAGTGCTGCTATTATTTGATTAGATCTGAATTGCTGTACCTGGAGCCCCCATCTGCATGGAAAATCTGAGTTCTTGTCTTATAGGGATGAGCCTATACTGTCCAATCTTTGCACTTTTATTGGCTAGCTGAATTACTATTTTAAAATGAACCTATATCCTAATGAATAACATTGTCCTAATCCAACGTAAGGTGATTCTCTAATGATTCTAGTTGCTGGATTCGCCTCCACCAAATTGAGCTACCTTCAATACAGAACCAATCAGAATTAAGCTTACGTTGATCACTTCCATTCACATCATAGAATTGGGTCTGCTGTTCATCTGTCTTGGTCAGTGAAATTCTCCAGGTCAGTCCTCCAAATTAGTTCGATACAAAGTTTCCATCAAAACTGGCAGGATCTTTTCTTCATCACACCAGTTAAGATTTTTCTTCCTCCTTTAAGTTCACTTACAAAGTTTAGTAGCTGATAACACATCTTCATTCTTCAAACTCTTTGAATAGCAGTAACATTGAAATTGCAAAGAAAAACGAATAAGAGTGATGTCCTATTCTGAGAGGCTCATGTGTAATACAACATTATAATTGCTACAATGACTATTAAACAAAGTGCTAAAATCTATCAAGGAACAAAGGCAAACAGATATTAAGAAATATGTCAAGTTAGTAAATTATCCAATATGTTCTACCTTCATTATAAGGGCATTTGAAAGTGCTTATTAATTTGTGGCCATTGTATTATTTCCCTCATTTCAGTGTAGTTTTCACCTTCCAACCTTACTCTGAGAGCCTAAATGTTCCAGCAAAGTTTCTTTCTTTTTTTTTTGTATTTTTCTGAAGTTGGAAACGGGGAGGCAGTCAGACAGACTCCCACATGCGCCCGACCGGGATGGGCAATGCTCTGCCCATCTGGGGCGTTGCTCTGTTGCAACCAGAGCCATTCTAGTGCCTGAGGCAGAGGCCACAGAGCCATCCCCAGTGCCCGGGCCAACTTTGCTCCAATGGAGCCTTGGCTGCGGGAGGGGAAGAGAGAGACAGAGAGGAAGGAGAGGGGGAAGGGTGGAGAAGCAGATGGGCGCTTCTCCTGTGTGCCCTGGCCGGGGATTTGAACCTGGGACTCCTGCACACCAGGCAACGCTCCACCACTGAGCCATCTGGCCAGGGCCCCAGCAAAGTTTCTTATGAGCTCCTGATGGACAGGACCTGTTGAGAGGGTGAGGCACTGAAGAACAAACAGGACAATAAACTCGGTGGGAGGAGCGGGAGGCGGAGGCAGGGCAGCAGCTTGCATGGACACCAGTATCTGGACGGGCAGCACAATGGAGCCAGTGACTTTTAAGAACTTTCTCATTATTTAAGAGAGTTAATAAGTTGAAATAGCATGTGGTACCATTGTGTGAATTAACAAATTGCCTTTCATATAGTGTGTGCTTTCTTCTATGCTTTCTCTTTCCCTTGGTAAACTAACGTTGGTAGGCTCTACTATTTATCATTCATCCCTTCTGGCTGGGTTGGTAAATTCAGTTGTAGGAGAATGTATAGTATGACATCTGAGGATGTTCTGGTAATTAAACTTCATTTTCTAATCTAGAGTAGATTTGGAGTTCCATCTGATCCTTGTATCCATTTATAATTGGTTCAGAATACACTGGGCATGTTGGGTTAGAAACTTTATGAAAAAGACTTAGGAACCAGAATTTGGGCCCAGTGATGTAAGTAGGGAGACAGAAGTTTTTATTAATACAATGGTAGGGTTATTAAGCACAACTTCATGAGTCTTTTTTTTTTTCATTTGCAAGGAACTCATACTCTGAGATAATAAATGGGTGTTGTTCTAAGCTATTAAGTTTGTTAATTTTTATGGCAGCCAAAGAAAACTAATAAGTGTTGGGTGGATGGCAGAAAAGGGGTCATGGAACGGGTAAGAATCACAAAGGTAAAAACGATCTATTCCTAACGTTCTAATTCTTAAATGAATGGAGGAAAAGGTTTGTGGTTACTCTTTCACTGTATAACATATAAAATACTTTTCCCTCTTATATATAGCTCATATTACATGAAGAGTTTAAAACTCTTAGGCTGTTTCATTCATGGTTTTGTAGCAAAAGCAAATTAAATTGCCAATATTTTCAATGGAAATTTTCCTTCCATGAAACCCCCCCCACACACACACATCCTGCACAGTGTATTTTCACAAAGGACAGATGTGAGGTTCTTTCTGAGGCTTTTTGCTTCCTGTTGATTCCACAGTAACATTAGAAACACTGAAAAATTGTTTCTTCATTGTAGTTAATAAAAATTTTAAAAACCCACAGGATATGAAACCTTTACTTTCTGTCCTTTACATTTTCACTTTACACAAATTGTCGTACTAAAAGAAAAAAGATGCTATTTTTTCACTCCTGCTTCTTGAGCACCTATGCTGTGTTTGGCTTTCTGCCTTTGGTGGCAACTCAAAGAAGTAAAGGTCTTGCCTGTGCCTATTTAATGGTCTACAATTACAACTGAAGTGTGTATTTAATTTATACAATTGGACATTGTATTAATTTTATAGGGCTGCCAAAATAAATGAACATAAAGTGGGTGGCTTGCAACAACAGAATTTATTTTCTTACAGTTTTGAAGGACAGAGTCTAAAATGAAAGTGTCAGAAGGCTCGGGTAACAAGCTTTCCAGCCACTCCAGCTTCGGGATGCTGCTGGCATTTTTTGGCTTGTGGCTGCACAGCTTTAATTTCTGACTCTGTCTTCATTTGGCTTTGCCATTTCTCCTCATATGTCTTTTTTCTCTGAATTTCATATAAAGACACTTGTCACTGGACTTAGTAACCATCCTGATGACCCACAAACTTCTCATTTTTAGATCTTTAATTTACTGACTGACATTTGCAAACACTTTTTTAAAATAAGATCACATTCACAGGTTCTTGAGTTAGGATGCAGACATATCTTTTTGAGTGTCACTATTTACCCTACTACAAATACTAATCTAGAATTTCAAACATAGAGTGACATCACGGAAATGGCGCCGTGAGCAGCGCGTCCGACAGATCTCCCCTAAATCACAACAAATTTATCAACTAGAAACAGAAAAATTTATCCTCGGAGCATTCCGGAGTTCCACACAAACTGAAAGCGAAAGGACTGTTATCACTTGAATCTGAGAGACGAGGGTGTGGAGGAAGCTACCGCAGGGACGTTCATTCAAGCCGGGAGGGAGTGCGCCTGTGGTGAGTCAGCCCACACTCGGGAGCCGCGAGCAGCCGCGGGCGCACGCCCGGTCCGGTTGCAGAGCGAGCACCACCCACACTCCGGAGTGGCGAGCAGCCGCTGGCGCGCACCCGGTCCGGTTGCAGAGCGAGCAGCGGCCCGTGCACTGCGAGTGAGAGTCGCCAGCCACCGGTGCCCGGAGCACCCCATTCGCGTGCGTGCCCTGGGCATTCCACACGCCCAGAGCGCCCTACTGGCCCACACACCCAGGGTGCCCCATTATCCTGCGCCTGGTGCGATCCAGCCGCCAGCGGCAGGGCGGGCGAGCGGGAGAGGCACCAGGGTGGTCTTCTACTTGGGAGATTCTCTCCGTGGGCGGGGCACCTCACCCAGCCATTCAAGCTAACAATCAAGTGTTGGGGGAGGGGCACGTGCAGGCAGCCTAAAAATACCCTCGGGAGCACAGCTGTGACCCAATCACTGAAATTAGCTTAACCCATGAAATCTGCGCACCCTCGGTTCTAATTGATAAGATCTCTCTCAGTTCAGCGACCCAAGACAAGAGGCGTGATATTTTTTAGTGCCTCTCGCTAAAGGGGCGGGGGCAACTTCTGATTGATAGAGCCTCCATATTCAGGGATAAACGCTAACAAGAGGGACTTGGCAGATAATAAGATCTATACTACACTAGTCGCAAGCAGAGACTAGTGCCTCTTCTTCCCAGCCAAAACAGGCTACAAAGTGTGGAAAGCCTGGGTTGAGAGGTCCAACGGAATGCTAGGCGCTGAACAGTCACCTTGACAACAATTGACTCCCACCCCCGCCTGATTACACTGGAGGTCCTGACTGCCAGAGCCTTTCCCAAAGCCTTGCACTGAGTGGGGATAGTGTGGGGATTTCCCAGCTCTTTGAGCCTCTTACTCCCCAGGCAGAAGCAGTTGCAGCCTTATAGCTGGATCACCAGGCTGCTAATTCAGGAAGGGGGGACTAGGAGAGAGAATCCAGGAAAGCAAACTCTCTCATCGTTGGACCCTGCAAACGCCAACAAGCCTTGACTACCACCAAGACTAAAGCCAATTATATGACATTGCCATAGAATCCCATCAACTGCAAATCCCTACCTAAGTGTGACACAGGGGCAGAGCCTGGGGTACAGAGTCACCAACCAGGAAGAGGGAGAGAAAAGAAAAAGGAAGAAGTTAACCTCTCAAAATCAAGAAAAATCCACAGACTTTACAACTTGTTCCACTAATTTTTTTTTTGTTGTTGTTTGTTTCTTCTATCTTATTGCCTTTATTTCCTCCACCTTGGTCCTTCTATTCTCTGCCCATCTTATGCTTCCCTTTTCTTGAACTACACTACCCATGAGTGTTACATTTTATTTCTCTTCTTCATCCTCACCCTCCTTTAAGGTTATACTCCAAAACACTTAACTCTCACTCTCTCCTCTTTTGTTTTTTTTTGTTTTGCTTTATTTTGTTTTTTTCTCTTCCTTTTCTATTTCTTCCTTCGTTTTTCTCTTTTTCTTATTTTTTCCTTTCTATTCGTTTTTTCTTTTCTCGTTTTACTTTCCTCCCATTTAATCCTCAATCACGAACAAATTAGTTAATTTGGGACTCAAGGCTTTTTTAGGCTTTATTTTTCTTTTTTGCTTTTGTTTTTGTTTTTTTCTTGTTTGTTTATTTTTGTGGCATTTTGGGTCCTCCCAACCCAAGGTCTCCATTGTATTTAGTCTTCGCTCCACTTAATACAACAGATTTTTACTTATTATTTTTATTTTTTTCTTCTTTATTATTCTTTTTTTGGTCCTTTTTTCTGGTTCCCTCTTATCCCTCTCATTATATCTCTTAGTTGACCATCACTTACAAGCAAATCATCTTATGCTTGTCTAAAATTTTCTTCCTTTTTTTTTTTTTTTTGCATTTAGTAGGTCACTACTCCCTTTTTTTGCCCCTTGAACTCTTCACCCCAAATCAGGCCCTCCATTATAGGCATGATATTTCCCTGAGGAGGGGAGAGGAGGGAAAGAGAAGAAAGAAAAAAGGGGGAAATAATAAATTATTACTGGTTTTTTTTGTGGGGTGTTTTACCTTTTTTTTTTTTTTTTTTACTTTTTACTCTTTATTGATTCTAATTAGTGCTATCAACAAGACCACCCTCAGATGCCAATAAGAAAGAGGAAATTGAATATTATGGATACAAAAGAAAGAGAGGTAACACAAATAGATGTGGAAAAATCTATGGAGAAAAGACTTAACATATTGGAAGCCTTGGAGCTAAATGAAAGAGAATTTAAAATAGAAATCTTAAAAATACTCAGAGATATACAAGAAAACACAGAAAGGCAATATAGGGAGATCAGAAAACAACTCAATGAACACAAAGAATATATTACCAAGGAAATTGAAACTATTAAAACAAATCAAACAGAAATGAAAAACTCAATTCACGAGCTGAAAAATGAGGTAACAAGCTTAGCTAACAGAACAGCCCAGATTGAGGATAGGATTAGTGAGATAGAAGACAAACAACTTGAGGCACAACAGAGAGAAGAAGAAAGAGACTCAAAAATAATAAAAAACGAGAAAGCCCTACAGGAATTGTCTGACTCCATCAGAAAGAATAACATAAGCATAATAGGTATATCAGAGGGAGAAGAGAAAGAAAATGGAATGGAGAATATACTCAAACAAATAATAGACGAGAACTTCCCAAGCCTGTGGAAAGAACTAAAGCCTCAAGTTCAAGAAGCAAACAGAACACCGAGTTTTCTTAACCCCAACAAACCCACTCCAAGGCACATCATAATAAAGATGACACAAACCAATGACAAAGAAAAAATTCTCAAGGCAGCCAGGGAAAAGAAGAGTACAACATATAAAGGAAGGCCTATTAGATTATCATCAGATTTCTCAGCAGAAACTCTACAAGCTAGAAGAGAGTGAACCCCAATATTTAAAGTCCTGAAAGAGAGGAACTTTCAGCCAAGAATACTATACCCATCAAAGCTATCCTTCAAGTATGAAGGAGATATAAAAACATTCACAAATACAGAAAAGATGAGAGAATTTATCAACAGAAAGCCCCCACTCCAGGAAATACTAAAGGGGGTTTTCCAACCAGATTCAAAGAACAAAAGAAAACAACACCACAAGTAACAGCTCCACCAAGAACACAATAAAACCAAACTTAAACTGTGACAACAAAGGAAAAAAAGGGGGGAGAGGATGGAGATTAACAGTAGCAAAGGACGATGAAGTGCAGAAATACTTATAAGATAGGGTACTACAATAAATATGGTAGGTACCCTTTTCATTACTTAATGGTAACCACCCTTGAAAAAACCACCACAAAAACACTTGACTTAAAAAAGGTAGCAACACAGTAGATAAAGCGTCGACCTGGAAATGCTGAGGTCGCCGGTTCGAAACCCTGGGCTTGCCTGGTCAAGGCACATATGGGAGTTGATGCTTCCAGCTCCTCCCCCCCTTCTCTCTCTCTGTATCTCCTCTCTCTCTCTCTCTCTCTCTCCCCTTCTCCTCTCTAAAAAAAAAAAAAATAAAAAAAAAATAAAAAAGAAAAGGTAGCAACAGAGGAAAGAAGTATGGAACACAAACAAACAAAAACAAATGATAGAAAAACAAAAGAGAAGAATCAAACTAGATACAAAACTAACAGAAAGCAATTTATAAAATGGCAGTAGGGAACCCACAAGTATCAATAATTACACTAAATGTAAATGGATTAAATTTACCAATAAAAAGACACAGAGTAGCAGAATGGATTAAAAAAGAAAATCCAACTGTATGCTGCCTCCAAGAAACACATCTAAGCAACAAGGATAAAAACAAATTCAAAGTGAAAGGCTGGAAAACAATACTCCAAGCAAACAACACCCCAAAAAAAGCAGGTGTAGCAATACTCATATCTAATAATGCTGACTACAAGACAGAAAAAGTACTCAGAGACAAAAATGGTCATTTCATAATGATTAAGGGGAAGTTGAATCAAGAAGACATAACAATCCTTAATATATATGCACCAAACCAAGGAGCACCAAAATATATAAGACAGCTACTTATTGACCTTAAAACAAAAACTAACAAAAATACAATCATACTTGGAGACCTCAATACACCGCTGACGGCTCTAGATCGGTCATCCAAACAGAGAATCAATAAAGATATAGTGGCCTTAAATGAAATACTAGAGCACCTGGATATGATAGACATCTACAGGAAATTTCATCCCAAAGTGACTGAGTATACATTTTTCTCTAGTGTACATGGAACATTCTCAAGAATTGACCATATGTTGGGCCACAAAGACAATATCAGCAAATTTAGAAAAATTGAAATTGTACCAAGCATATTTTCTGATCATAAAGCCTTGAAACTAGAATTCAACTGCAAAAAAGAGGGGGAAAACCACACAAAAATGTGGAAACTAAACAACATACTTCTAAAAAATGAATGCGTCAAAGAAGAAATAAGTACAGAGATCAAAAGATATATACAGACAAATGAAAATGAAAATACGACATATCAGAATCTCTGGGACGCAGCAAAAGCAGTAATAAGAGGAAAGTTCATATCACTTCAGGCCTATATGAACAAACAAGAGAGAGCCGAAGTAAACCACTTAACTTCACACCTTAAGGAACTAGAAAAAGAAGAACAAAGACAATTCAAAACCAGCCGAAGAAAGGAGATAATAAAAATCAGAGCAGAAATAAATGAAATAGAGAACAGAAAAACTATAGAAAAAATCAATAAAACAAGGAGCTGGTTCTTTGAAAAGATCAACAAAACTGACAAACCCTTGGCAAGACTCACCAAGGAAAAAAGGCACAGGACTCAAATAAACAAAATCCAAAATGAAAGAGGAGAGATCACCACAGACGTCATAGATACATAAAGAATTATTGTAGAATACTATGAAAAATTATATGCCACCAAATACAACAATCTAGAAGAAATGGATAAATTCCTAGAACAATACAACCTTCCTAGACTGAGTCATGAAGAAGCAGAAAGCCTAAACAGACCAATCAGCAGGGAGGAAATAGAAAAAACTATTAAAAACCTCTCCAAAAATAAAAGTCCAGGCCCAGACGGTTATACTAGTGAATTCTATCAAACATTCAAAGAAGACATGGTTCCTATTCTACTCAAAGTCTTCCAAAAAATTGAAGAAGAAGCAATACTTCCAAACACATTTTATGAGGCCAACATAACCCTCATACCAAAACCTGGCAAGGATGGCACAAAGAAAGAAAACTACAGACCAATATCTCTAATGAATACAGATGCTAAAATACTAAACAAAATACTGGCAAACCGAATACAACAACATATTAAAAAAATAATACATCATGATCAAGTGGGATTCATCCCAGAATCTCAAGAATGGTTCAACATACGCAAAACGGTTAACGTAATACACCATATCAACAAAACAAAGAACAAAAACCACATGATCTTATCAATAGATGCAGAAAAGGCTTTTGATAAAATACAACACAATTTTATGTTTAAGACTCTCAACAAAATGGGTATAGAAGGAAAATATCTCAACATGATAAAGGCCATATATGATAAACCATCAGCCAACATCCTATTAAACGGCATAAAACTGAGGACTTTCTACCTTAAATCAGGAACAAGACAGGGTTGTCCACTCTCTCCACTCTTATTTAACATGGTGCTAGAATTTCTGGCCAGAGCAATCAGACAAGACAAAGAAATAAAAGGCATCCATATCGGAAAAGAAGAAGAAAAGGTATCACTTTTTGCTGATGATATGATCCTATACATCGAAAACCCGAAGGACTCCACAAAAAGATTATTAGAAACAATTAACCAATACAGTAAGGTCGCAGGATACAAAATTAACATACAAAAGTCCATAGCCTTTCTATATGCCAACAATGAAATATTAGAAAACGAACTCAAAAAAATAATCCCCTTCACGATTGCAACAAAAAAATAAAATACTTAGGAATAAACATAACAAAGAATGTAAAGGACCTATATAATGAAAATTACAAAGCATTGTTAAGGGAAATCGAAAAAGATACAATGAGATGGAAAAATATTCCTTGTTCTTGGATAGGAAGAATAAATATAATCAAAATGGTCATATTACCCAAAGCAATATACAAATTTAATGCAATTCCCATCAAAATCCCTATGAGATTTTTTAAAGAAATGGAACAAAAAATCATCAGATTTATATGGAACTATAAAAAACCCCGAATAGCCAAAACAATCCTAAGGAAAAAGAATGAAGCTGGGGGCATTACAATACCTGACTTTAAACTATATTATAGGGCCACGATAATCAAAACAGCATGGTATTGGCAGAAAAATAGACACTCAGACCAATGGAACAGAATAGAAAGCCCAGAAATAAAACCACATATATATGGTCAAATAATCTTTGATAAAGGGGCCAACAACACACAATGGAGAAAAGAAAGCCTCTTTAACAAATGGTGTTGGGAAAACTGGAAAGCCACATGCAAAAGAATGAAACTCGACTACAGCCTGTCCCCGTGTACTAAAATTAATTCAAAATGGATCAAAGACCTAAATATAAGACCTGAAACAATAAAGTACATAGAAGAAGACATAGGTACTCAACTCATGGACCTGGGTTTTAAAGAACATTTTATGAACTTGACTCCAATGGCAAGAGAAGTGAAGGCAAAGATAAATGAATGGGACTACATCAGAATAAAAAGTTTTTGCTCAGCAAGAGAAACTGATATCAAAATAAACAGACAGCCAACTAAATGGGAACTGATATTTTCAAACAACAGCTCAGATAAGGGCCTAATATCCAAAATTTACAAAGAACTCATAAAACTCAACAACAAACAAACAAACAATCCAATAAAAAAATGGGAAGAGGACATGAACAGACACTTCTCCCAGGAAGAGATACAAATGGCCAACAGATATATGAAAAGATGCTCAGCTTCATTAGTTATTAGAGAAATGCAAATCAAAACTACAATGAGATACCACCTCACCCCTGTTAGATTAGCTATTATCAACAAGACGGTTAATAGCAAATGTTGGAGAGGCTGTGGAGAAAAAGGAACCCTCATTCACTGTTGGTGGGACTGTAAAAGTAGTACAACCATTATGGAGGAAAGTATGGTGGTTCCTCAAAAAACTGCAAATAGAACTACCTTATGACCCAGCAATCCCTCTACTGGGTATATACCCCAAAACCTCAGAAACATTGATACATGAAGACACATGTAGCCCCATGTTCATTGCAGCACTGTTCACAGTGGCCAAGACATGGAAACAACCAAAAAGCCCTTCAATAGAAGACTGGATAAAGAAGATGTGTTACATATACACTATGGAATACTACTCAGCCATAAGAAATGATGATATCAGATCATTTACAGCAAAATGGTGGGATCTTGATAACATTATAAGGAGTGAAATAAGTAAATCAGAAAAAAACAAGAACTACATGATTCCATACATTGGTGGAACATAAAAATGAGACTAAGAGACATGGACAAGAGTGTGGTGGTTACCAGGGGTGGGTGGAGGGAGGACATTGGAGGGAGGGAGGGAGAGAGTTAGGGGAAGGGGGAGGGGCACAGAGAACTAGATAGAGGGTGGCGGAGGACAATCTGACTTGGGCGAGGGGTACGCAACATAATTTAATGACAAAATAACCTAGACATGTTTTCTTTGAATATATGTACCCTGATTTATTAATGTCATCCCATTACCATTAATAAAAATTTATTTAAAAAAAAAAAAAAGAATTTCAAACATAGAAATAATAAGGATAATAAATTTTTACTAAGAGTGCATGACCCCTTATACTTTGTTGTTAAAAATATGTCATTAACAAAAGAGAATTTCCCTCCATATAATTTAAATGTTTAAAGCAGTTAAATGATTTTTGGATTTATTTTCAGTTTGGTTCATAGTTATTCATAATCTTTCAATCCCTTATAAAAATCATTATTCTAACAAGTCATTCTCTACCAGGGGCTGGGCTAGAAAACATATCTTTTGAAGAAAGGGTTTACCATATATTTATCTTGTACATGGGAGAGAGATTCTTGAATTTATGAAAAATACTTTTTTGATATACCTATTACTTTTATAATCCACATAATGTCAAAATGGAAAAATTATTCATACATTGGAAGGTCAATGAGAAAGAATTATAATATTGAAAATGTTAAAAACAACCTCTGCTTACATAATTGAACGACAAGATAACCTGGACTTGTTATCTTTGAATATATGTATCCTGATTTATTGATGTCACCCTATTAAAAAAATAAAATTATTAAAAAAAAACAAAAAAACCCCTCTGCTTGGTAATCATACTATTATTAACCTCACATTGTTAATATGTGTTACATATATTTCTCTGTCACACTAATTTAGAAGCCAAAATGAAATACTTATGCTGTAGTGGATGACAATCAGTTAACTCTAAACACACCTTAAAACTATCGCCTGCTCATATAACTTAGTAATCATGGCCTTTTGCAGAACTTAACATACTTTTGTTCAACTTGTTTGCAAAATTTCCTTAAAATGTTATTCCTAACCTGAATTAAAAAGAAAATCAGAAACATATTAAATATTTTCTTCCTGTATTGAGAGCTGCTTAAAAATTTAAAAACAAACTTCACCTATTTTAAAAGAAAAAACAAAAAAATATTCCTTTTTTTCCCATCAGTGGTAACAATGTTTTCTTCAAGACCCAAATGGACTTTAATGTTTTTGTGGCATAAAAAATATAGAAGGACCAACAAACTAAGAAAATTCACAAACAGTATGTGTATGTGAGCGAGAGAGAGGAAGAAGAGGAGGAGAAGGAGGAGGAGGAGAGAGAGAGAGAGAGAAAGAAAGAGAGTGAGGAAGAGAAAGAGATTTGAGGGACACAAAAAAATACGGGTGAGATAACATGTTCTATTTGCTAAATCCTTCTTCTTAGCGTTCACATATCAAATGAATTTTAAATTGGTGTACATGTGCTAACATTGTCTTCTTCCAAGTGAGAAACAAATATTTCTTGAGCTAGTCTCCTGAGCTGTTGATGGCTTATGTCTGATAAAGACATTCAGATTCCACTTCCTTTTAAATACGCATGTGATAAATGCAGGATGCTTTTTTTTCTTTGCCAATTCTCTTTCTATTATAAGAGCATGCTCTGATTTTAGGGGCTACTCCAAAGGGCAATACGTATCAGGAGATTTGTGCAGAAAAAAAATTGACAAGTAGCATGCAGCTTAATGAAGTAAAGTTTAATACAAATATAAAGTATAATTCATGATACGAAGCGAAATAAGTAAATCAGAAAAAACCAGGAACTGCAGTATTCCATACGTAGGTGGGACATAAAAGTGAAACTAAGAGACATTGATAAGAGTGTGGTGGTTACGGGGGGGAGGGGGGAATAGGAGAGGGAAAGGGGGTGGGGAGGGGCACAAAGAAAACAAGATAGAAGGTGACAGAGGACAATCTGACTTTGGGTGGTGGGTATGCAACATAATTGAACAACAAGATAACCTGGACTTGTTATCTTTGAATATATGTATCCTGATTTATTGATGTCACCCCATTAAAAAAATAAAATTATTAAAAAAAATATAAAGTATAATTCAAAATAAAGTACAATAGAAAATTAAATGCAAATATTTGGAATGCCATTTCAGACATCTGATGGATTTATAGCATGCTTAGGTTTGAGTAGCCTGTCAGGCAAACTGAAAGAGTTGTCTGTTATTTAGAGTACAAATCAAGAAGCACCCACATGAAGAAGAATGACTCCGAGTTCAGACGTTTGGGTCTGATGTCTGTTCCATTCGTATGTATGTCATCATGATGAATGCAATGTAACTGAACACTAATACTGTCGAAATCCAGCTGAAAAGAGTATGTGATCTTGTTACAACCTAAGGCTACTTATTTTTTCAGCCTACTACTTGACAGCATGACAAAAGTCAAGGGTTATCCTTAATGGTGAGTAACATCCTATGATAATTTCATGTGGGCTAAGGAGGGACTTTTCTGTTTGTAGAAAGAAAATGTACCCCCAAACTAAAACTCCAAGCATTTTTCCCTGCAGACCTAATCTGGACATATTTTATTTCTGTTCATAAATCATCAGTATTAGCTTAGAGTTAGAGGAAGTTATCTATAGATGTTAAACTCCTTGACATAAACTATGAATGTATGGTCAAAAAAATTAAAAAAAAAGAAGAAATAAAGAAAAGATATGAACCTCTTTGGTTTCTCGATGTATTCCTTGTATATAAATCAAACTGTATATAAATAATCATTTGGGTAGAAAAACAGCCTTGAATTCTGTTCATGTTTATCAATAAATTCAGCTTAAAGTACATGCTCTTTAATATACCTTATAACAATAATATTGTCCAGTTTAATCTTTCCCTTTTTCGCAGAAGGTGACTGCTTTTCAAAGAGTGATTATCAGGATTAGATGATAGCTCAGAATAAGTCCTGACGTTAAACAAAGAGATTTTTATTTATAAATCTCAGCTTTTATGATTAATAAGTTTGACTCAATTGCTTGTCTTTACCATTATATGCCACCCACCACCAATTATAACAATAAAAACCCCTCAAGTACAATAGGAAGTTTGGTTTGGTTTGTTCTGAGCAAGCTTAACAGGCTCCAGGTTTTCTGAAATATATATGCATTGCACTAAGTTAGTTTTAAATATATATTATGATTTATGGCTTCTTGTATTTACACTGGATCTATATTTAATTATCAGTATCTGGTTGTCATAAAATCATATATTTATAAAAGATAAAACCTAAAAGTTTCGGCTTTTTAAAAAAAGATTTGTAAGTGTATGTCAAATTAAAACACATTAGTTACCAAAGTCACATTAAAAAGTTACTTTGAAGTACAATACCTCCTTATCATAAAAATTCTTTGGGAATCAAACATTCTCTTTTACCACTATAATGACTTAAGAATGAATCATGAAAAGTTTACTAAGATCAAGAACAATCTTATTCTGATAAATATAATAGAAATCTAGCCAATAAGGGAGATAGCCAAAAGTAAGTCTAAATGGAACAAATATATGTATTTTTTAATCTTGAGATACATTTATTTACTTTGAAATGATTCAAAAAACTGCCTTCTAACAATTATGTGGGATTTGGTTAGGTTAAATGAAGTTCAGTGTTAACCACACATTTTTTCTTTGATTCTCATAGAGCACTGTTGTTACTTACCATATTCCCCATGTATAAGATGCACCTTTTTTTGAAAAATTTGGGGTCTAAAAACTGGGTGCATCTTGCCTGATCAGGCAGTGGCGCAGTGGATAGAGCATTGGACTGGGATGTGGAGGACCCAGGTTTGAGACCCCAAGTTCACCAGCTTGAGCGTGAGCTCATCTGGTTTAAGCAGGGTTCACTAGCTTAAGCCCAAGGTTGCTGGCTCAAGCAAGGGGGCACTCAATCTTCTGTAGCCCCCCCCCCCCCGTCAAGGCATATATAAGAAATCAATCAATGAACAACTAAGGAACCGCAACAAAGAATTGATTTTTCTCATCTCTCTCCCTTCCTGTCTGTCTGTCCCTATCTGTTCCTCTCTCTGTCGCTCTTTGTCTTTCCCCTCCAACACACACACAAAAAAGAACAAACAAAAACTGGATGCATCTTATACAGTGGTTATAGATTTTTTTACTTGCATTTTCCACTATTTCATGCTTTTTGTTATGGCGTTCATTGTTGAAGACAGTGATACGTCATCAGACACAGATGAGGACAAGCTGATGGATGGCACTTTTGACAGTGATGAGGAGTTGTATGAATTTTATGATGAATAAAACCTGAGTTTAATAACTTTATGTAATACATTTTTTTTTCAAATTTCAAGCCCCAAAGTTAAGGTGCACCTTATACATGGAAGCATATTCTACATAGGGAAATATGGTAGCTTTTCCACAAGGGTAGATTTGTACAAGTTTGAAACATATTCACATTTTTATAGTCATGGAAATATTTTCATTATTCTGCTATAACTTTAAACTAAAATTGCTTTATTCCTTGCAGTCATATCAATGTATAAATATACTTATCCTTCTATGTTACTAAAACTGTGAACCACAAAAAGGTATTATTCTTCATAATATTAACTGAGAAATCACTTCATTTATGTATAATATATTCCAGCGGTGGGAACCTATGGCTCATGAGCCAGATGTGGCTCTTTTGATGGCTGCATCTGGCTCACAGACAAATCTTTAATAAAAAATAATAATATTAAAAATATAAAATATTCTCATGTATTACAATCCATTCATTTCCTACCACTCATGTTCATGGTTGCGAATGGCTGGAACCAATCACAGCTCTCCTCCGGGACAACACCAAATTTTTATTGATTAATGCATAAGGTACATGGGTCATTGTGAGGTCAGGAAGTAAACTTCCCTCCTTTTAATCAAGTAGTCAGCTAGCTAATTGCAGAAACTCTTTTGACAAAGAAGATGGCTAAAAGAAAAAAAAAAGATGATGAGTATCATACTTTTCAGCAGAAATGGACAGAGGAATTCACCTTTGTGGAGAGAGCAGGTTTGGCAGTGTGTCTAATATGCAATGATAAAATTGCTTTGATGAAATTGTCTAATATAAAGCGGCACTTCGACACATGCCATGCTACATTTGCATCAAAATATCCAGCGGGGTACAGCAGGAAGAAAGCATGTCAAGAGCTACTGTGCAGAGTGCAAGCTAGTCAGCAACAACTCCGTGTTTAGACCGAACAAGGTGACTGGAATTCAGCTACCTTTGTGATTTTTTAGGAATTGTGAGAAACGGAAAGCCATTCACAGATGGCAAGTATGCCAAAACATTCATGCTTGATGTTGCCAATAAACTTTTTGATGACTTTTCGGATAAAGACAAGATAATCAAATGAATAAAAGACATGCCTCTGTTGGCAAGAACTGTTCACGATCGTACCATCATGATGGTAAATCAAATTGAAGCAACAAAAGTAAAGAAAATAAATGCAGCACCATTCTATTCTCTTACTTTGGGTGAGTCAACAGATGAAAGCCATTTATCCCAGTTTAGCGTGATTGCAAGGTATGCTGTTGGTGACACACTACGTGAGGAAAGTCTTGCTGTTTTGCCTATGAAAGAGACAACAAGAGGGGAGGATTTATTCAAGTCTTTCACTGAGTTCGCTAAAAAAAAATCTACTGATGGATAAACTTATTTTGGTGTGTACTGATGCTGCTTCGTGCATGATGGGGAAAAACAGAGGATTCATAGCGCTTCATGAACATGAAAAGAGACCCATTCTAAGTTTTCACTGCATCCTACATCAGGAGGCTCTTTGGGCTCAGATGTGTGGCAAGCAGCTTGGTGAGGTGATGTTGCTGGTCATTCGGGTCAACAACTTTATTTTTGCCTGAGCTTTAAATGATCACCAGTTTAAAACACTGCTGGATGAAGTTGGGAATAATTATCCTGGTCTGCTTCTGCACAGCAATGTGTGTTGGTTGTCAAGAGGGCAGGTGCTCAGCCGTTTTGCAGCTTGTCTGAGCAAAATCTGGATTTTTCTTGAAATGAAAAACATCCAGCATCCTGAGTTAGCTAACACTAAGTGGCTCCTGAAGTTCTACTATCTTGTGGACATGACTGAACATCTGAACCAGCTCAATGTGAAAATGCAAGGCATTGGAAATACAGTCTTATCCCTTCAATAAGCAGTGTTTGCATTTGAAAACAAGCTGGAACTCTTCATCACGGACATTGAAACAGGTCGTTTACTACACTTTGAAAAACTGGGAGAGTTTAAAGATGCATGCACAGCAAGTGACCCTGCTCAACATCTTGATCTCCAGCAGCTAGCGGGCTTCACATCTAATCTCCTGCAGTCATTCAAAGCGCACTTTGGAGAATTTTGTGAGCGCACTCGTCTTTTTAAGTTCATCATCCATCCACATGGGGGTGCAGTGGACAGTGCCGACCTGAGTTATATCCCCAGTGTCTCCATCAGAGATTATGAGCTACAAGCTGCTGATCTGTAGGCCTCAGACATGTGGGTGAATAAGTTCAAGTCACTGAATGAAGATATGGAAAGACTTACATGACAGCAAGCAGAGTTGGCAAGCAAACATAAGTGGGGAGAAATGAAAGAACTTCAACCCGCAAACCAGCTGATTATCAAAACTTGGTATGCACTTCCCACACATACCACACATGTGAGTATTGCTGTACTGGCAATGTTTGGCTCTACGTATGCATGTGAGGAGTCTTTCTCACATCTAAAAAACGTTATGACCAACCTATGATCATGTTTAACGGATGGAAGTCTCAATGCCTGCAGGAAGCTTAACCTCACCAAAAATCAACCAGACTACAAAGCCATCAGCAAAGCCATGCAGCTCCAGAAGTCACATTAATGGTAAGAAGTACTTTATTCATCATTGGTTAGCAACAGCATAATAACATTATTAAAAAGAATTCAGAGACTTATTGTATTTTAAATGTGTTGGTCTTACATAAAATGTACACATTTACTTGTATTTAGTGTTAAACATATTGTATGGCTCTCACAGAATTACATTTTAAAATATGTGGTGTTCATGGCTCTCTCAGTGAAAAAGGTTCTCAATCCCTGATATATTCTATTTGCATAAAGATTCTTTTTATTTGTATGTATGGAGTAGGGTTTGCTGTTATGAAGTAGCTATGATAGCAAGCATAATACTGCCTATTTAATAAATTTAGTAGATTTTGGCAGTCACTAAACTATGGGCATACAGGCTAAGTATCTGCCTACTTGAGATTCAAGATTTTCAGAGACTAACAAAAATAATTAAAGCACAGGAAAATGTAGTTCACTCATTTATTCTTATTTGTTATTTTTTATTATAGATTTTTTCATAGGCAAACATGAATGGAATACAAAATAAAATTCATGAGTATATAATTTTATTTCAACAATGTGTCAAATTTTGTTTCATATATTTCTCTGCAGATTATTTTTATGCAAACCCAAGACATTATATTATTTTACCTGGATATACTTCAATAAAATGTAAGCCTAGGAAGCTGAGGACTCATGTTCAAAACCCTGAGATCACCAGATTGAACATGTATTCACCAGCTGGAGTGCAGAGTCATGAGTTAGAGCATGAAATCCTAGGGTCCCATGGTCGCTGGCTTGAGCCCAAAGGTTGCTGGTTTGAACCCAAGGTCACTGGCTTGAACAAGGGATCACTGGCTCAGCTAGAGTTTCCTGGTCAAGGCGTGTATGAGAAGCATTTAATGAACTACTAAAGTGCCACAACTATGAGTTGATGCTTCTCATTTCTCTCCTTCCCTGTCTGTTTCTGTCTGTCCCTCTCTCACTTGATAAAAAAAGACAATAACTGTTTAAATAAGAACATATCCACCTGACCAGGCAGTGGCACAGTGGATAGAGTGTTGGATTGGGACATGGAGAACCCAATTGGAAACCCTAAGGTCGCTGGCTTGAGTACAGGCTCATCCAGCTTGAGCACGGGCTCACCAGCTTGAGCAGGGGGTCACGGGCTTAAGCGTGGGATCATAGACATGGCCCCATGGTCACTAGCTTTAGCCCAATGTCACTGGCTTAAACAGGGTTCACTCACTTGGCTGTAGCAACCTGGTCAAGGTACATATGAGAAAGCAATCAATGAACAACTAAGGTGCCTCAACTATGAGTTGATGCTTCTGATCTCTCTCCCTTCCTGTCTGTCTGTCTGTCCTTATCTGTCCCTCTCTCTATCTCTCTTTCTGTCTCTGTAACAAAATTAAACACAATATCATTATGACAACTAATAATTTACTTCTCTGATTAACTTTCAAATACTGGTAATTAAAGTCTACCCATATAAAATATTCTTTAAACATTTTTTTAAATTTATTGATTTTAACAACAGAGGAAGGGAGAGAGAGAGAAAAGAGACAGGAACATTGACCTGTTCCTGTATGTGTTCCAATGAGAGATCAAACCGGCAACCTCTGTGCTTCAGGATGATGCTCCAACCAACCAAGCTATCTGGCCAGGGTTAACTCCATAAAATATTCTTTTCTAGATTTTAGATGCTTGTGCTGCCATTGATTCAGGTTATATGCTAATGTCTTTATTTGGAACAAAATTTTAGTCATCTAAACCACTTTGTGGTAAGTATATAATTATCTCTCTCTCTCTTTTATCTTTTTTAAATTTAATTAATTGTGTTTACATAGAGTCTAGGGTCACCCCGAATGCATCACCCCTCCCCCTTATTCCCCTCAACATCTCCCTTGTCCTACTCTCTACAGCACCCTCCCCCCTTCCCTTCAGCTTCATCCCATCCTACCATCCCCTTTCCCTCTGTCCTCTTTTCCTCTGGTCCCTTTGATCCCTCCTCTGTCTCAATTCCATTTCTCAGTTCTCATTACTCCTTGCATTCCTCAAATGAGTGAGGTCATATGATATTTTTCTTTCTCTGCCTGACTTATTCCACTCAACATAATAGTTTCCAGGTCCCTCCATATTGTTGCAAAAGGTAATATTTCCTTCTTTTTCATAGCCCCATAGTATTCCATTGTATATATGTATGAAAGCTATTTAATCCACTCGTCCACTGATGGACATGTTGGCTGTTTCAGATCTTTGCTATTATAAACAATGCTGCCATAAACATGGGGGTGCATTTCTTTTTTTCAGTTGGTGATATGGTGTCCTTGGGATATATTCCTATAAGAAGAATGTCTGGGTCAAAGGGCAGTTCCATTTCTAATTTTTTGAGAAATCTCCATACTGTTTTTCACAGTGACTGCACCAGTCTGCATTCCCACCAGCAGTGCAGGAGGGTTCCTCTTTCTCCACATCCTCGCCAGCACCTATCGTGTGTTATTTTGTCAATGAGCACCATTCTGACTGGTGTGAGGTGGTATCTCATTGTGGTTTTAATTTGCATTTCTCTAATGATTAGTGATGTTGAGCATTTTCTCATATGCTTATTGGCCATCTGTATGTCCTCTTTGGAGAAGTGTCTATTCATTTCTTGTGCCCATTTTTTGATTGAATTATTTGTCTTTCTGGTGTTGAGTTTTACAAGTTCTTTATAAATTTTGGTTATTAACCCCTTATCAAATGTATTGTCAAATATGTTCCCCCATTGTGTGGTTTGTCTTTTTATTCTGTTCATATTCTCTTTAGCTGTGCAAACCTTTTTAGTTTGATATAGTCCCATTTGTTTATCCTGTCTTTTATTTTATTTGCCTGTGGAGATAATTCAGCAAAGATATTGCTGCAAATAGATGTCGGTGAGCTTACTGCCTAAGTTTTATTCTAGGATACTTACATTCCAAAAATTTATATGGAACCAAAAAAGAACACGAATAGCCTCAGCAATCTTGAAAAAGAAAAATAAAGTGGGAGGTATCACACTTCCTGATATCAATTTATACTACAAGGCCATTGTACTCAAAACAGCCTGGTACTGGCATAAGAACAGGCATATAGATCAATGAAACAAAACAGAGAACCCAGAAATAAACCCACATCTTTATGGACAATTGATATTTGACAAAGGAGGTAAGAGCATACAGTGGAGTAAAGACAGTCTCTTTAAGAAATGGTGTTGGGAAAACTGGACAGCTACCTGCAAAAAAATGAAACTAGACCACCAACTTACACCATGCACAAAAATAAACTCAAATGGATAAAGGACTTAAATGTAAATCTCTCTTTTTTATCCAAGTGAAACCTACATAAAATAAATTTCTTAAGGTTATAGTACCACAACCAGTTCAATTTCTGGCATCTTATTCCAGTACCTACATTTCTTACCAAGATCCATATAATTAATTTTAGGAAAAATATAAGGAATGAAACTACAGTGGTAGTTTGAGATACGAGCAGACCAACTTTTTTTTAAGATACAAGCTGCGACTCAGTCAGTATTTTTGTTTGAGATACGAGAGAATTTCGAGATACAAGTCATTATTCGGGAAGCTGCCACTAATTGGTGTGTTGGCGCACGGGTCCAGTATCAGCAGCACAACACCAGCATCTTGTTCTTTCTCATGTGTTACCTGCAGAATCAAGTTGAATCTCATGTGCTGTACTCATTCTTGCATTTTTTTACTTTTTTTATGTGCAATTATGGGGCCAAAGAAAATGAGTGTAAAGGACAGTGGTGAGAAGAAGAAGAGAATGATGTCAATAGAAGAAAAGCAAGAAATAATAGAAAAACATGAGCGTGGTGTATGAATGATTGAACTGGCAAGGCTGTATACGACCACAATACATCTACAATTTGTACCATCCTTAAACAAAAGGATGCCATCAAAAGTGAAAATTCAGTGAAAGGATCTATAATTCTGTCCCAATTAAGGACAAATATCCATGAAGAAATGGAGAAGCTTCTGCTGGTGTGGGTGAAATAGAAAGAGCTGGCAGGAGATACAGTGATGGAGACTGTAATATGCGAAAAGGCACATATTATTTATGGCGACTTGAAGAAGAAAGAACCATCAACCTCAAAAGAGGTAGCAGAAGATATGTTTAAGGCAAGTCACGGCTGGTTTGAAAATTTTAAGAAGAGATCTGGCATCCACTCGGTGGTGAGGCATGGTGAAGCTGCAAGTGCTGACGTTAAGGCAGCTGAGGTATACATCGCACGTTTTGCTGTGCTTATCGCAAAGGAAGGCTACATCCCCCAACAACTGTTCAACTGTAATGAAACAGAATTGTTTTGGAAAAAAGTACCCCGGAGGACTTTCATCACCACAGAGGAGAAGAAGCTGCTAGGCCATAAACCCATGAAGGACCGTCTGACCTTTGCATTGTGTGCAAATGCTAGCTCTGACTGTGAAGTAAAGCCACTGCTAGTGTATCATTCTGAAAATCCTTGAGCTTTTAAGACCCACAAGATTCTTAAAGAAAAACTGCAGGTTATGTGGTGTACCAATGCTAGGGCATGGATTACATGGCAGTTTTTTACTGAATGGGTAAATCTTGTCTTTGGTCCTGCAGTGAAGAAATATCTTCAAGGAAATAAACTCCCAATGAAAGCATTACTAATCCTTGAAAATGCTCCAGCCCACCCACCTTGTCTTGAAGATGACATTCTCAATAAGTTCTAATTCATGAAAGTCCTCTACCTCCCAGCCAACATGACATCAATCTTGCAAAGTATGGATCAGCAGGTCATTTCCAACTTTAAAAAGCTTTACACAAAGCACTTGTTCCACTGCGGCTTTGAGGTGACTGAGAATACAATTCTAACCCTTCAAGAGTTTTGGAGAGATCACTACAACAATCTTGATATGTTTACGCATTATTGATTTGACGTGGCAAGATGTTACAAGAAGAACCTTGAACTTCACATGGAAAAAATTATGGCCTGATGTTGTTGCACTCAGGGACTTCGAAGGATTCGAACCAGTGACTGAGACCGAGGTAGAAGCATTGGAGGAGACTGTGAAAAGTCAATGGCTCTGGACATAGATGAGGGTGATGTAAATGATCTCGTCGAGGAACATGAGGAGGAACTCTCAACTGAGGAGTTGAAGGAGCAACAGATGATGCAACATACAGAGCTTCTGCAAGAGATTAGTAGTGAGGAGGAGGTAGAATTGGAGGAAGTGATTTCTACAGGTGAAATTAAAGACATGCTGGCAATGTGGAAGAAGTTTTCAAGTTTCATTGAAAAGAAACACCCAGAAAAAATTTCAACTGGTCGTGTTTCAGCACTTTTTAATGACACTTGTTTGCCACACTTCTGTAACATTTTAAAAGGCAGACAAAAGCAAACCTCTTTGGATAGATTTTTATTCAAAAGTCCTGCAAGTGAAAGTGCCAAAAGTGCAGCCAAAAAAGGCAAAAACAAGTGATGATTAAATGAAAAATACGTAATGTTAAGCTTAAGTTAAGTTTAAAGTTAAGAAAGTGCATTTTTTTACAATTAAGTTTTTATGGTTTCATTTTAAGTAAAGAAAGTACAGTTTTAGTTTTGTTTTAAGTAAAGAAAATGCAGTTTTAGTTCACATTTAGTGTTAAGGAAGTGCAGTTTTAGTTTAGGTGTCTACAAGTGCCTGCATCCCTTCCTCCCTCCCTCCTCCTCCGCCATTCACCTCCGTTAACTGCACTCATCAGTCTCCAAGGAAAGAATACAGTACTATTTTTTTCTTTTATTTCATATATTTTGTTATGCATTGGTAAAGTATACATGTGTGTTTCTTAATTAAAAACATCTTTTTTTCATAATTTAGGATGGTCTCGGGATGTTTCACAGGGCTGGAACAGATTAAATCTATTTCAGTTATTTTAAATGGGAGAAATTTGTTTGATATATGAGTTGACTGACTTACAAGCTTGGTTACAGAATGAATTAAACTCGTATCTCAAGGTACCACTGTATACTCAAATAAATATACTACTTTTTTTGCTAAATGTGTATAAAATTTTAGAAATTTTCTTTCTTCCTTCCTTTCTTCTTTCCTTTCTCTCTCTCTCTCCCTCTTTCTTTTTATTTCTTTCTTTCTTCCTTCCTTTCTTCCTTTTCTTGTTTTTTCTTTGATAGTAAGCATAATTAAGTTTTGCTTATCAACTCAGAAATGCTTATTCACTGAATAAATTTACTAGGAGCTTCTATTTTACTTTTTGTAAAATAGGTTATGCATACCTTGGCACATAAATGTGGAGATAAATAAATGGTTTGTATTTGTCTAGCTAAAATATTTCTGAGAGCAAGAATGTTAGATGATTAATATTTAAAATATATTTTGATGTATAATTCTATATTTTCAATTTAAAAATAGCTTTCATAATTGAGTTTGACTTCTACATAATTACAAAGTGAAAGGCATAATAGTTTCAGACTCCAAAATAGTAGGAAGTTTGAACCTATCAGGAAAAGCACTAAAAACAATAACTTGGCTTATATGGACTGCATGCTGACTGCAGTAAAGGGCACTCACTTAAGAATGTATTAGATTGGCCTTGGCTGGGTAGCTCAGTTGGTTGGAGCATTGTCCTGAAGCACAGAGGTTGCTAGTTCAATTTCCAGTCAGGGCACATACAGAAACAAACTGATGTTCCTGTTTCTCTCTCTCTCTCTCTCTCTCTCTCTCTTCCTTTCTCAGTAAAGTCAATAAATAAATGTAAAAATAAATTAAAAATAAAAAGCTTGTTTGAAGATTTATATGTGATTGTCAGCATTCCTAAAAAGTGACTCCAACTAGTCTTTATATTTTTACATTGTGCCTTCCATTGTCATAAAGTGTTAAATATTGATAAAATTAATCACCTTTCTGAAATAACTCCTACATATACATTTCTTACTTCAATATTAGGGTAACATACTATGTGGAAGACATTCTGCCAACCTTTTCAAGGATGTAAGAATGAACTCTGTATCATTAAGTGAAGAGATTTAAAGTAAAATACTTATCAGGAGAATATATGTTATATGAGGGATCTTCCTAAAGTTCAGAGTGTGTTCAAAAGAAAGGAAACCATAGCAATAAGTTGTAAATAAATTAGGATAGTTTTGTGAACAGGATTTATTATTAATCATTTTTGTGAAACCCTTGTTTCTCCAGCTAACTAACCTAACAACCTGGGAGGCATTTTGAATTCTGTGTGTTATATTTCACTTCCAATAAAAAGTAGTTTCTATAGATTGTACCTTGCTACTATTCCTTTCTTATTTAGAATTGGCACAATACATCAGGAGCTTCACTCATTTCTAAAATTTCAATTTCTTTTTGCTGAATATAGCAAGATTGTCAGATTGATCTTCCTTCAGAACAGTTTTACACTGTCATTAGAATTAATATTTATGGAAACCATGGCTAAGAAGATAATAATTCTTTAAAAAGCATCTAGTACCTCAAAATACTATTTTTGTCCAGATCTGTGCTTCTCAAATATTAGTATGTATCAGAATTACCTGGATGGCTTATTAAAATACACAGTGCTGGGTCCTAGATTTTCTGGTCAGTAGGTGTTGGGAGGTGCCTGTGAGTTAGCATTCCTAAGGATTTCTCAGATATTACTTAGGCAGCTAGTACCAAGACCTTATTAGAGCACCATTGATCTATGTCAGTGTTATTAGGACGGTGAGTAGAAAAAGCACTAGAATTGTGAGATTATCTGGGTCCACTCTCAGATGTTCCGTTTGCTAGATCTATGAGATTATGAAAGTTGGGTGGTCTCTTTAAATTTCATTTTATTATCTTGAGTTGGCTCAAACTAGTACACAAAGCCAAATTTGTGAATCTCTTCTAAACTCTGGGTTGAGTGACATCATTGAAGATAAAAATCAGCCATGGTGGAATATTTACACCATAAAAAAGACAATTGTTTCAAATCAGGTTTTATTTTTCCAATTTAGAGAACCAATTGTAAAGTAATTATTAGCATGCCATTGGTTATATCCATATTAATTTTCATAACATTTTCAATGCTATAATTAAATATTTGAAACATCTTATTCCTTTTTGATTCATCTATTTTTTTCTGGACAGCAGATTGGTCTTTCTTAGTCTATCTTTATTATAAAAACTATTATAAATGTAGAAATTTGAAAACTCAATTGTTTAGGAGCAAAGACATTAATGACTATAATTGATTTAAATTGATTCCAATTACATGTAAACTTCTATATCATGATGCATAAATGCAAGCAAATTTGAAACAAATGTAGACCACACTTTCTGGGTTTTCTTCTAGTTTGAATACTATATGTTTTTAAAGATCAGATCCTAGGTTCTCTTCCTTCAAACTTTATACTTTCTCCAAAGGAAATATCATCTGACATCATTCATTAACCCTCTTTGTTTGACAATGTCTCCCAAACTTGTATTTGTTATTTAAAAACTCTGTATTGAGCTTCAGACCTACAAAACAGTAACTTGCTTGAGTGATATAATACAAACTTCAAACTAACAGGTACAAAAAACAATTCATGGTCTTATTCCCAAATATGGTTCATTTTTTTGGTTGTTTGTGTGTTTGTTTGTTTGTTTGTTTAAGTGAAAGGAAGGGAGATAGTGAGACAATCCCACATGTCCCCCAACAGGGATCCACCTGGCAACCCCAGTCTGGGGCTGAATCTCAAACCAACTGAGCCACTGGCTGTGGGAGGAGAAGAGAGAAAGTGGAGAGGGAGGGAAAGAGAGAAAGAAGGGGGAGGAGGAGGGAAAGAGAAGCAGATTGTTGCTTCTACTATATGCCCTACTGGGAATCAAACCCAGGGTCCATACACCGGGTGGGTGCTCTATCCACTGAGTCAACTGGCCAGGGCCCAAAATATGGTTCTTTTCCTCAACATTTTCCTTCCCCACTACATTTCATATCTTTTTTTTCTTACCTGGCATACCTCAGAGATATTTCTGGTTTGGTCCAGACCACCACAATAAAGCAAATATCACAATAAAACAAGTTGCATATTTTATTTTTGTTTCCCACTACATACAAAAACCATGTTTACACTATACTATAGTGTGTAGTAGCATTAGGTCCAAAAAGCAATGTATATACCTTAATTATAAAAAAAATTTTTAGTGCTAAAAAATACTAACAATTATCTGAACCTTCTGCAAATCATAATGTTATAGCTGGTAAGGGTTCTTCCCTCACTGTTGAGGGCTACTAACTGATCAGGGTGGTGGTTGCTAACATTTGGGGTAGTTGTGGCAACTTCTTAAAACAAGACAACAATGAAGTTTGTTGCATCAATTAATAATCTTCCTTTCACCAAACAATTTTTTAGCATATAATGATGTTTGGTATTGTTACCCACAATAGAAATTCTTTCAAAAGTGGAGAATCCTCTCAAACCCTGCTACTGCTCTATTAACTAAGTACATGTAATATTCTAAATCCTTTGTTGTTATTTCAACAATCTTCAGATTCTCTTCACCAGGACTAGTTTTTATCTCAAAACAATCAAACACTCTTTTGCTCATTCACATGAAGCAACTTCCCCATCCGTGGAGAGCTTTATAGTGACATTGCCGCAGTTCAGTCCCCAGGCTCGGCTGCTAGTTCTAGTTCTCTTTTCATTTCTATCACATCTTCAGTCTTGAATGATATTTGGAATTAAACTGGAAGATATTTTTCCCTTATCCCTAGAATCAAAAACGTTCTTAATAGCATCTAGAATAATGATTCTTTTCCTGAAAATCTTTAATTTACTTTGCACAGTTTCATCAGAGAAATTGCTATCTATGACAGTTATATAGCCTTATGAAACGTATTTCTTTTTTTTTTTAGATTTTTTAAAAAATTCTTTTAATTCATTTTAGAGAGGAGAGAGAAAGGGAGAGAGAGAGACAAAGAGGGAGAGAGAGAGGAGAGAGAGACAGAGAGAGAAGGTGGGGAGGAGCTGGAAGCATCAACTCCCATATGTGCCTTGACCAGGCAAGCCCAGGGTTTTGAACCGGCGACCTCAGCATTTCCAGGTCAACGCTTTATCCACTGCGCCACCACAGGTCAGGCATGAAACGTATTTCTTAAATAAAAAAAAATTCTTAAATATTTGAAAGTCAGAATTACCCTCTTGATCCAGTGCAAGCACGCATGAAAATAGCATTGACCTGATTGCACAATCCATCCGAGGGCTTGAATGACCATATGCATTGTCAATGAACAGTAATATTTTGAAAGGAATTGTTTTTCTGAGCAGTAGGTCTCAACAGTGGACTTGAAATATTCAATAAATCATGTTGTAAACAATCATCCAGGCTTTGTTTTTCTATATATAGAATAAAGAAAGAATAGAATGAACATAATTATTAAGAGTGCTAGGCATGGCAGAACAGTAAATGAACTTTAGCTTGAACTTCAAGTTACTAGCTGCATTAGACCTGAACAGAAGAATCAACCTGTCCTTCAAGCTTTGAAGTCAGGCATTAACATCTCCTCTCTAGATGTTAAAGTCCTAAATGAAATTTTCCTCCAATATTATGCTGTTTTATCTGCACTAAAAATGTGTTTTAGTGCAGCCACCTACGTTAATTACCAGCTAGATCTTCTGGATCGCTTGCTGCAGCTGCTACCTCAGCGCTAGCTGCTTGCTTCACTTCACACTTTCATGTTATAGAGATTGGTTCTTTCCTTAACCCTGATGAACCATCTATGTAGGCTTTAAACATTTCTTCTTCACCCTCCTCACTTCTCTCAGCCTTTATACACTTGAATAAAGTTAGGGCCTTGCTCTGGATTAGGCTTTGGTTGTGGCTGGTTTGACTTTATCCAGACTATGAAGCTTTGTCTCTATTGGCAATAAGGCTGTTTCACTTTCTTATGATTCTGGTATTCACTTTTGATTTCTTTTGAGAAGTCTTTCTTTGCATTCACAAGTTGGCTAACTGACACAAGAGGCCTAGATTTGGCCCTACCTTGGCTTTTGATATGCCTTCTTCATTAAGCTTTATAGCCTTTGACTTAAAGTGAGTGATATGTGACTAGAACACTTAAAGGCCTTTGTAGGATTATTAACTGACCTAATTTCAGTATTGTTGCGTCTCAGGGAACAGGGAGGCTTGAGAGGGAGAGAAATAGCCAGCCTATTAAGCAGTTAGAGCACACAACATTTATCCATTAAGTTTCCCATTTTATGTGAGTGCAGATTGTGGTGCCATCCATTATTACAACAGTAACAACAAAGATCACTGAACACAGATTACCATGGCAAGTAGTATAACAATAATGAAAAAAAAAATTGAAATATGTGAGAATTACCAAAACGAAACACAGAGATATGAAGTGAGAACATGCTATTGGAACAATGGCACCATAGACTTGTTTGATGCAGGGTTGCCACAAACTTGCAATTTGTAAAAAAGGCAAAATCTGCAAAGTGCAATAACACGGGTTGCCTGTAGTTTGCTCGTTAGTCTTCCTTATCTTCTTTTATTTCCTCTAAATACATTCTCCTCATTAAATAGTCATTATAAATCCAAGTCTGATAATGACTTTTTCTACTTTTTGGGTAATAATCAAGACTTACAGTATCCCACAAACCAATACATTGCCAACAAGCATGAATTGACTTTTGCTTATTCCTTTAGGCACTTATCAAATTAATCTTCCCCTAGATTTCGAAGTGACTACCTTACTGGCTTCCTTTCTATAAGAGGTCCCTGGAGGCTCAGGGCCCTTGCACAGGCAGTTTCTTTTGTCTTATATTACTTCACTCCCTCATCTTTGCTTGTATAGGATCTCAGTTCAAATTCACTTTATTGGTCAGCTTATACCTCCCAATGAATACAGAAAACACCTATTTCCTATAACATTATTAACTTTTTTTTTTTTTTTGCATTTTCTTTTTCATTTTTCTGAAGCTGGAAACAGGGAGAGACAGTCAGACAGACTCCCGCACGCGCCCGACCGGGATCCACCCGGCACGCCCACCATGGGGCGACGCTCTGCCCACCAGGGGGCGATGCTCTGCCCATCCTGGGTGTCGCCATGTTGCGACCAGAGCCACTCCAGCGCCTGAGGCAGAGGCCACAGAGCCATCCCCAGCACCCGGGCCATTTTTGCTCCAATGGAGCCTTGGCTGCGGGAGGGGAAGAGAGAGACAGAGAGGAAGGTGCGGCGGAGGGGTGGAGAAGCAAATGGGCGCTTCTCCTGTGTGCCCTGGCCGGGAATCGAACCCGGGTCCTCCGCACGCTAGGCCGACGCTCTACCGCTGAGCCAACCGGCCAGGGCACATTATTTACTTTTTCTTCATGGTTTCTGTCAATTATAATTTCATAGGCATTTTTCTTTTATTTCATTAATGTCTCTTTCCTCTCAATAGACTATAAGGTCCACAGTAGCCTATTTATTTTAACTATTAAATAGCATCAGTACTTAACACAGCATGTGACATCCATTAAGAACTAAATATATATTTACCACTTGTTGAATAAATATGTTATTATGTGTGTGGAATAACCAGAATTTTCTTTCTTTCTTTCTTTCTTTCTTTCTTTCTTTCTTTCTTTCTTTCTTTCTTTCTTTCTTTCTTTCTTCTTTTTCTTTCTTCCTTTCTTTTTCTTTCTTCCTTCCTTCCCCTTCCCTTCTTCCTTCCTTCATTCCCTCCTTCCCTTCCTTTCTCCCTTCCTTCCTCCCTTCTTTCCTTCCTACCTTCCTTCTCTCTCTCTTCTCTTTCTCTCCCTCTCCTTCCTTCTCTCCTCTTCTCACTTTTTCTCTCCTCTCCCCTCCTTCTTACTCCCTCCCTTTTCTTCCCTTTCTCCACATTCATCCCTCCTCTCTCCCCCCTTTTTATAGTTTTCTCCTTTTAATAGATCATCAAGAGATGTTCATTCCTATAATCTGTAAATCATTCTAAGAAACTACAAGGCTGTAATGTAGTGATTCCTGGCTGCATATTAGAATCACCTGGGGAGCTTTTAATAAGTACCCATGCCTATGCCCACTACAGACCAATTAAATCAGCATTTCTGGAGGTAGGGCTCAGGCAACATTTTTATAAAGCTCCCTAGGTGATTCTAATGTGCAGCCATGGTTGTGAAACATTCTCTAATAGATGAAATCTGAATACCCATCTGTTCACAAACATACAAACCATGATTCTTGGTGTAGGAAATTCTTAATTTTGATTAATTGATCCTCATATTCATGCATTTATTAATCTATTATTTAAAACATAATTTTAAATAATATATTAAATCTTTTGTTACACTAATATTGAATAGCATATTTATTACTAGAAGCAACTGGAAGCAAAAAATTTTACAACATGTTATGAAGGACTATACGATGTTGCCTAGATGCTTCACAGATTCTGATTTGATAAAATTCTTTCCTCACTTTGCTGATATCATGGGTTTGAATTATAAATTTAACCGTAGAATTCTCTTTGCTTATCTTGTTGCTCTGCATATTACTTGAACACGTGGTAGGCTTTCAAACTGATTGCACAAATGTAATAATGCAAACATCGTTTATGCAAGAAAACCCGTGAAACATTTCTGTAAAATAGGCACATCCACAAAAATATATTTCTTCCTTAATCTGAAAACTGTGAAGGGAAGTCTTTCTGACTGCTATAACATGTCCCTTAGACAGTAGTTACAGAGACGGTTGCAAAATGAGAAGCTGAAGAGCTGTTGGGGGTGGGCAGGAAGAGTAGAAATATTTAAAAAGAGACATGGTGAAATCAGGAAGCTTTTTCCTCAAAGGGCAGTTGCTGCTGGAGCAACTGAGTCATCTCAGTATTGTCTGTCCTAGATACAGAGAACAGGAAGTGAAAGTTCACTGTTGCTTACTGTTAATTACCATCCATATAAACAGACACAGGAAGATCAAGTTATCTTAGTTAGCTTTATCGCCCTTAAATGTTTTGATAAATATGTTAGCAATATAAATAATAAAACTTGCATACTCCCAAGGCTGAATTTGATAGGTTTCAGTTTTCCTTTTGGATTCCTTTTTTAAAAGCACCATCTTTTCCCACATAAGTTCTTTCTGAATTCACCAAACTCTGAACCCCTTGCATCTCTTCACCTTCTGCTCATGGGAGGGGACATCTCAGCGTCCAGGCCCCTCATAAAGGTAAGCTTGGTGCCAGTGAGTAATCCCCTTGGGTCACTAATGGATATTCACACATCTGAAAATGCTGTTAAGAAGCTTCTGAAGTGGAATGTGATTCCAGCTGTAGCAATTACATACTGCTCATATTTCCTAGTTTAGACTCCTGAGAGCTCAACAACTGCCCGCTAGCAAGCTGACGATGGAAGGAAGTGCTGTAAATCTCACAAGCAATGATAAAGCTGATGCTCCTGGAAGAAGTAGGGAAGAATGGAGTGCAATTAAGAAACAGAACCATGAACTTTGGCCTTTTAAATGAACAACACCCACAGTGAGTTAATGAAGACCATGAGAGGATAAACTAAACTGTAAACATTTCTTGTATCTCATTTTCAGTTATCTTCTGGGTTGCAAGCAGAATGAAAGAGGACACTGAACATCAAGAATCCAAATTAGCCTGTAAAATACATCCAATTCTCAAACAAATAGCGTATCATGTTGAACTTTTTAGAACATTTGGTTTACATATCATTTGGTCACTCCTGTTAAGTCAGAGAGACAAAGAGTTTATAACTCCTATCATATAGATACCATTAAAGAAGACTGTTTAGAACTTTTAACAATAACTGTCCAAAGAGAAATTGATCTTAGGTGTTAAAGAAGGAAGAAAATATACTGAAGATCACACATTGAGGGTTAACTAAATGACATAGGTTGCATATTAAGCTTCATAAAAAATGTAAGGGGTTTTATTACTGGACTCACTTGACAGATGTGAAAACTGACTCTTAGAGAGATTACATAGTTCAATGGTAAACCCACAAACACAAAATAGCAACATACAGATGGAGATCCAGTTCTGGGTGATTGTAAAGTTCATGTGTTTTATATTAACTGGTATTTCCTATTGTGAATCTAACTGGGCTCTATTTGAGGGAGTGGAGATAGGAATTTAAAGATCAAAAACGAAATATCAAATCACAAATGCTTTAACTAAATATGCTGGATTTTTTTTTTTTTTTTCATTTTTCTGAAGCTGGAAACAGGGAGAGACAGTCAGACAGACTTCCGCATGTGCCCGACCTGGATCCACCCGGCATGCCCACCAGGGGGCAACGCTCTGCACACCAGGAGGCGATGCTCTGCCCATCCTGGGTGTCGCCATTTTGCAACCAGGGCCACTCTAGCGCTTGAGGCAGAGGCCACAGAGCCATTCCCAGCGCCCGGGCCATCTTTGCTCCAATGGAGCCTTGGCTGCGGGAGGGGAAGAGACAGACAGAGAGGAAGGCGTGGAAAAGGGGTGGAGAAGCAAATGGGTGCTTCTCCTGTGTGCCCTGGCCGGGAATCGAACCCGGGTCCTCTGCACGCTAGGCCGATGCTCTACCGCTGAGCCAACTGGCCAGGGCTATGCTGGATATTTTTTTTTTTTTATAATTTTATTTTTTTAATGGGGTGACATCAATAAATCAGGATACATATATTCAAAGATAACAAGTCCAGGTTATCTTGTCATTCAATTATGTTGCATACCCACCACCCAAAGTCAGATTGTCCTCTGTCACCTTCTATCTTGTTTTCTTTGTGCCCCTCTCCACCCCCTATCCCTCTCCCATTCCCCCCTCCCCCCCGTAACCACCACACTCTTATCAATGTCTCTTAGTTTCACTATTATGTCCCACCTACGTATGGAATAATACAGTTCCTGTTTTTTTCTGATTTACTTATTTCGCTTTGTATCATGTTATCAAGATCCCACCATTTTGCTGTAAATGTTCCGATGTCATCATTTCTTATGGCTGAGTAGTATTCCATAGTGTATATGTGCCACATCTTCTTTATCCAGTCATCTATTGATGAGCTTTTTGGTTGTTTCCATGTCCTGGCCACTGTGAACAATGCTGCAATAAACATGGGGCTGCATGTGTCTTTACGTATCAATGTTTCTGAGTTTTGGGGATATATACCCAGTAGAGGGATTGCTGGGTCATAAGGTAGTTCTATTTTCAGTGTTTTGAGGAACCACCATACTTTCTTCCATAATGGTTGTACTACTTTACATTCCCACCAACAGTGGATGAGGGTTCCTTTTTCTCCACAGCCTCTCCAACATTTGCTATTACCTGACTTGCTAATAACAGCTAATCGAACAGGTGTGAGGTGGTATCTCATTGCCGTTTTGATTTGCATTTCTCTAATAGCTAAAGAAGATGAGCATCTTTTCATATATCTGTTGGCCATTTGTATTTCTTCCTGGGAGAAGTGTCTATTCATATCCTCTTCCCATTTTTTTATGGGATTGTTTGTTTTTTTGTTGTTGAGTTTTATGAGTTCTTTGTATATTTTGGATATTAGGCCCTTATCTGAGCTGTTGTTTGAAAATATCAGTTCCCATTTAGTTGGCTTTCTGTTTATTTTGTTATCAGTTTCTCTTGCTGAGCAAAAACTTCTTAGTCTGATGTAGTCCCATTCATTAATTTTTGCCTTCACTTCTCTTGCCATTGGAGTCAAATTCATAAAATGCTCTTTAAAACCCAGGTCCATGAGTTGAGTACCTATGTCTTCTTCTATGTACTTAATTGTTTCAGGTCTTATGTTTAGATCTTTGATCCATTTTGAGTTAATTTTTGTACAGGGGGAGAGACTGTAGTCCAGTTTCATTCTTTTGCATGAGGCTTTCCAGTTTTCCCAGCACCATTTATTGAAGAGGCTTTCTTTTCTCCATTGTGTGTTGTTGGCCCCTTTATCAAAAATTATTTGACTATATATATGTGGTTTTATTTCTGGACTTTCTATTCTGTTCCATTGGTCTGAGTGTCTATTTTTCTGCCAATACCATGCTGTTTTGATTGTCGTGGCCCTATAATAGAGTTTGAAGTCAGGTATTGTTATGCCCCCAGCTTCATTCTTTTTCTTTAGGATTGCTTTGGCTATTTGGGGTTTTTTATAGTTCCATATAAATCTGATGATTTTTTGCTCTATTTCTTTAAAAAATGTCATTGGAAGTTTGATGGGAATTGCATTAAATTTGTATATTGCTTTGGGTAATATAGCCATCTTGATTATATTTATTCTTCCTAGCCAAGAACAAGGTATATTCTTCCATCTCATTATATCTTTTTCGATTTCCCTTAACAATGGTTTATAGTTTTCATTATATAAGTCCTTTACATTCTTTGTTATGTTTATTCCTAAGTATTTTATTTTTTTTGTTGCAATTGTGAAGGGGATTATTCTTTTGAGTTCCTTCTCAGTTGTTTCATTGTTGGCACATAGAAAGGCTATTGACTTCTGTATGTTAATTTTGTATCCTGCGACCTTACTGTATTGGCTTATTGTTTCTAGTAGTCTTTTTGTGGATTCTTTGGGGTTTTCGATGTATAGGATCATATCATCTGCAAAAAGTAATACCTTTACTTCTTCTTTTCCGATATGGATGCCTTTTATTTCTTTGTCTTGTCTGATTGCTGTGGCGAGAACCTCTAGTACCACATTAAATAAGAGTGAGAGAGTGAACAACCCTGTCTTGTTCCTGATTTAAGGGGGAAAGCCTTCAGTTTAGTGCCATTTAATATGATGTTAGCTGATGGTTTATCATATATGGCCTTTATCATGTTGAGATACTTTCCTTCTATACCCATTTTGTTGAGAGTCTTAAACATAAAATTGTGTTGTATTTTATCGAAAGCCTTTTCTGCGTCTATTGATAAGATCATGTGGTTTTTGTTCTTTGTTTTGTTGATATGGTGTATTACGTTAACCGTTTTACGTATGTTGAACCATCCTTGAGATTCTGGGATGAATCCCACTTGATCATGATGTATTATTTTTTTAATATGTTGTTGTATTCGATTTGCTAGTATTTTGTTTAGTATTTTAGCATCTGTACTCATTAGAGATATTGGTCTGTAGTTTTCTTTTTTTGTGCCGTCCTTGCCTGGTTTTGGTATGAGAGTTATGTTGGCCTCATAAAATGTGTTTGGAAGTATTGCTTCTTCTTCAATTTTTTGGAAGACTTTGAGTAGAATAGGAACCAAGTCTTCTTTGAATGTTGGATAAAATTCGCTGGTATAGCCATCAGGACCTGGACTTTTATTTTTTGGGAGGTTTTTAATGTTTTTTCTATTTGTTCTCTACTGATAGTTCTGTTTAGGCTTTCTGCTTCTTCTTGACTCAGTCTAGGAAGGTTGTATTTTTCTAGGAATTTATCCATTTCTTCTAGGTTGTTGAATTTAGTGGCATAAAGTTTTTCATAGTATTCTACAATAATTCTTTGTATATCTACGGTGTCCGTGGTGATTTCTCCTCTTTCATTTTGGATTTTGTTTATATGAGTTCTTTCTCTTTTTTCCTTGGTAAGTCTTGCCAAGGGTTTGTCAATTTTGTTGATCTTTTCAAAGAACCAGCTCCTTGTTCTATTAATTTTTTCTATAGTTTTTCTGTTCTCTAATTCATTTATTTCTGCTCTGATTTTTATTATCTCCTTTCTTCGGCTGGTTTTGGGTTGTCTTTGTTCTTCTTTTTCTAGTTCCTTAAGGTGGGAAGTTAAGTGGTTCACTTGGGCTCTCTCTTGTTTGTTCATATATGCCTGAAGCGATATGAACTTCCCTCTTATCACTGCTTTTGCTGCATCCCATAGATCCTGATATGTCGTATTGTCATTTTCATTTGTCTGTATATATCTTTTGATCTCTGCACTTATTTCTTCTTTGACCCATTCATTTTTTAAAAGTATGTTGTTTAGTTTCCACATTTTTGTGGGATTTTTTTCCTCTTTTTTGCAGTTGAATTCTAGTTTCAAGGCTTTATGATCAGAAAATATGCTTGGTACAACTTCAATTTTTCTGAATTTGCTGATGTTGTTTTTGTGGCCCAACATATGGTCAATTCTTGAGAATGATCCATGTACACTGGAGAAAAATGTATACTCAGTCATTTTGGGATGAAATGTCCTGTAGATGTCTATCATATCCAGGTGCTCTAGTGTTTTGTTTAAGGCCACTATGTCTTTGTTGATTCTCTTTTTGGATGACCGATCTAGAGCCGTCAGCGGTGTATTGAGGTCTCCAAGTATGATTGTATTTTTGTCAGTTTTTGTTTTAAGATCAATAAGTAGCTGTCTTATATATTTTGGTGCTCCTTGGTTTGGTGCATATATATTAAGAATTGTTATGTCTTCTTGATTCAGTGTCCCCTTAGCCATTATGAAATGGCCATTTTTGTCTCTGAGTACTTTTCCTGTCTTGTAGTCAGCATTATCCGATATGAGTATTGCTACATCTGCTTTTTTTTGGATGTTATTTGCTTGGAGTATTGTTTTCCAGCCTTTCACTTTGAATTTGTTTTTATCCTTGTTGCTTAGATGAGTTTCTTGTAGGCAGCATACAGTTGGATTTTCTTTTTTAATCCATTCTGCTACTCTGTGCCTTTTTATTGGTGAGTTTAATCCGTTTACATTTAGTGTAATTATTGACACTTGTGAGTTCCCTATTGCCATTTTATATCTTGCTTTCTGTTAGTTTTGTGTCTTGTTTGATCCTTCTCTTTCGTTTTTCTATCTTTTGTTTTTATTTGGTTGTATTCCATACATCTTTCCTCTGTTGCTATCTTTTTTATCTCATGTGCTTCTGTGGTGGTTTTTTCAATGGTGGTTACCTTTGAGTAATGAAAAGGGTCCCTACCCTGTTCATTGTAGTGAACTATTTTGTGAGTACTTTTGCACTCCATCGTCCTTTGCTACCGTTAATCTCCATCTTCTCCCCCTCTTTCTTTTTTTTGTTGTCACAGTTTACATTTGGTTTTATTGTGTTCTTCTTGGAGCTTTTACTTGTGGCTCTGTTTTTTTTTTTGTTCTTTGTATCTGATTGGAGAACCCCCTTTAGTAATTCCTGGAGTGGGAGTTTTCTGATGATAAATTCCCTCAACTTTTCTGTATCTGTGAATGTTTTTATTTCTCCTTTGTATTTGAAGGATATCTTTGATGGGTATAGTATTCGTGGCTGAAAGTTCCTCTCTTTCAGGACTTTAAATATTGGGGTCCACTCTCTTCTAGCTTGTAGAGTTTCTGCTGAGAAATCTGATGATAATCTAATGGGCCTTCCTTTATATGTTGTATTCTTCTTTTCCCTGGCTGCCTTGAGAATTTTTTCTTTGCTGTTGGTTTGTGTCAATTTCATTATGATATGCCTTGGAGTAGGTTTGTTGGGGTTAAGAAAACTCGGTGTTCTGTTTGCTTCTTGAATTTGAGGCTTTAGTTCTTTCCACAGGCTTGGGAAGTTCTCATCTATTATTTGTTTGAGTATGTTCTCCATTCCATTTTCTCTCTCTTCTCCCTCTGATATACCTATTATTCTTATGTTATTCTTTTTGATGGAGTCAGATAATTCTTGTAGGGCTATCTCATTTTTTTAAATTTTTGAGTCTCTTTCTTCTTCTCTCTGTTGTGCCTCAAGTTGCTTGTCTTCTATTTCACTAATCCTCTCTTCTATCTGACCTGTTCTATTAGCTAAGCTTGTTACTTCGTTTTTCAGCTCGTGAATTGAGTTTTTCATCTCTGTTTGATTTGTTTTTATAGTTTCAATTTCTTTGGACATATATTCTTTGTGTTCATTGAGTTGTTTTCTGAGCTCCCTAAATTGCTTTTCTGTGTTTTCTTGTATATCTTGGAAGATTTTTAGGATTTCTATCTTGAATTCTCTGTCATTTAGCTCCAAGGTTTCCAATATATTAAATTTTTTCTCCATAGATTTTTCCTCATCTAGCTGTGTTACCTCTCTTTCTTTTGTATCCATGATATTCGATTTTCTCTTCCTTAATGGCATCTGAGGGTGGTTTTGTTGATAGTATTAATGAGATTTAATAAAGAATAAAAAGTTAAAAAAAATAAAAAATCAAAAAGAGTTGTTTTTTTTAAAAAAATTAATAATGAAATAACGAAAAATAAAATAATAATTTTTCAAAAAAGGAAATTATTCCCCCCCTCCTTTTTTCCTCTCCTCTCCTCTCCCCTCTTCCTTGAGAAAATCTTGTGGTGAACTGTGAATTATAACAAACAATGCCTGTGATGGAGGGCCTGAATTGGGGAAAAGTAATAAAGGGGCAAAAAAAAGAAAAAAAAAAGAAAAAAAAGGGGGGGCGGTATGGACCCACAAAAAGCAAATAAGGAAAAAATTTGGGTCAAGAATAAAATGATTTGCTTTTAGGTGTTGGTTGTCTAAGAGTTATGATGAGAGGAATAAGAGGAAAATGGAAAAATGGGGGGACAAATTAAAAAATTACTATTGTATTTAGTGGAACAAGAACTAGATAATATGGAGAGCCAGGGATGGGAGCACTGCTAGTGAGTTAAAAAGGTGAAGTAAAAACCCCCCAAAATGCCACAAACATAGGTTTGAGTCCCAGATAAGATAATTTGTTTGTTATTGAGGTTTGAATGAGAGGAGATGTAAAGGAGAAAGGAAGAAACTAATATAGAGGGAGAAAAGAAAGAGAGAGAGAGAAAAAAAGAGGGAACCACTAAAAGAAGAAAAAAGAAAGGAGAGAGAGAGAGAGAGTTAAGGGTTTTGGAGTGCAACCCTCATAGAGAGAAAGGAAGAGAAGAGAAAAGATAATGGGAGATGTAACACTTATGGGTAGTGTAGTTCAAGGAGAGGAGAGAGTAAGACCGGAAGAGAGTTAATCGGCCAAATTGGAGGAGGAAAAAAAAGTCTCAAGAATGAAGATAAGAGAAACAAACGAACAAATATAATAAAGTGGGATAGGTTATAAAGTCTGCAGATTATTTTTGATTTTGAGAGGTTATCTTCTTGCTTTTTCTTTTCTCTCCCTCTTCCTGGTCGGTGACTCTGTACCCCGGGTTCTGCCCCTTTGGCACGCTCAGGTAGAGGTTTGCAGTTGATAAGTCTCTATGGCGATGTCATGTATTGTGCTTTAGTCTCGTTGGCAGTCGAAGCTCATTAGCATTTATAGGCTCCGACAGTGAGAGAGTCCGTGTTCCTGGAGCCTTTCTCCTAGTCTTTCCTTCCTCAATTAGTATCCTGATAATCCAGCTATGGGGTTGCTGCTGCCTCTGCCTGGATAGTAAGAGGCTCAAAGAGCTGGCAACTCCCCACTCTATTTCCACTCAGCACAGGGCTCTGGGTAAGGCTCAGTCAGTCAGAGCTGCTAGCATAATCAGGCGGGCTTTCCGCTCACTCAAAGACCTCTGACTCTGCCACTCTGTCCGGTAACACAAGCGGGCGCCCACTTCCGGGGCGCTTGGAGGAAACTCTCACTCACTGTCTGTGACCAGGATATCCGGCCAGCAGTCTCACGCTCTGAGTGAAACCCCCAACCGCAGGGAAAAGTTGCAGCGTTGGAATTGAGTCTCGCTCCGTCCCCGTGCGCGGCTTTTGCAAGGCGCTGGGGTGGCTCGAGATTCCGCTTTGGCCCACACAAAGGCCCCTGACTCTGCCCCTCTGTACGATAACACGGGCGCACTGCCGAGGCACTCAGAGGAATTGCTCACTCCTTATCTGTGCGCGCAAACCAGGATATGAGGCGGGCCGCGTTTCCCTCTGAGTGAAACCCCCTCCAGCATGGAAAATCTCCACCGTTGGAATTAGTTCTCACTCCCTCCCATGCGTGGCTTTCCCAGGGCGCTGGGGCTGCCCAGAGACTCTGCCTTTGGCCCACAGAAAGGCCTCTGACCCTGCCTCTCCATGGGGCAACACGGGCACCCACTCTCGGGGCTTAGGAAGAAATTCTCGCCCACTAACTGTGCACCGACCAGGAGACCGGGTAAAATGGCTGCTCCGCTTGTCTTTCTTTGTTTGGGTTTGGCGCGAGTGTTAGCTTGTATTGCCCGGGTTGCCACAGGATCAGATTTTCCTTGGCTTGGATCTCCGTGCCATAGCCTGGTTCGGCCGTTTGTGCCGCGGCGGCCTGGATCTATTCACCCCCTTTGCCCGCCTCAGTTTCTATATTCACAGTTACCAGAGAAAGACGCCCTGTTTAGGTTAGTGAGGAAGGCGGAGCATTTCTTACTCCCTATTTCCCTCGGGGTTTGGTTATATATTTAGCCAATTTTTCACTCATTCATACCTTTGGGTGTATTGCGAAGCATCTGGAAGCTCCAAGTATAGGTTTTTCTGTTTCTGGTTGAAGATCTTGTTGAGTTTTGGGGGAGATTTATTGGTATCGCTTCCTACCCCGCCATTACTCTGACGTCATCTCCCTATGCTGGATATTTTTAATGACAATATTCTGAATTGACAGCACATTTCTTCCCATTGTTTAAGCATAAGATAATTTAAATTTTATAATGTGAGGTAAGCTTTCTGACCATACTCCAAGTTAAATGAATGGCTTCATTGATAGAGGGGAATCTACCTTATGTGTGAAGAGAAGAAAGCTTCCCTGGATGGTTGGCTCAGTGGTAGAGCGTCGGCCTGGCGTGCAGGAGTCCCGGGTTCGATTCCCGGCCAGGGCACACAGGAGAAGCGCCCATCTGCTTCTCCACCCCTCCCCCTCTCCTTCTTCTCTGTCTCTCTCTTCCCCTCCCGCAGCCAAGGCTCCATTGGAGCAGTTTTCCCGGACGCTGAGAATGGCTCTGTGGCCTCTGCCTCAGGTGCTAGAATGGCTCTGATTGCGGCAGAGCAACGCCCCAAGATGGGCAGAGCATTGCCCCCTGAAGTGCATGCCCGGTGGATCCTGGTCGGGCGCATGCGGGAGTCTGCCTCCCGGTTTCCAACTTCGGAAAAAAAAAAAAGAAAGCTTAATATTTAGACTAAAGGAAAAAGAGAGGGCGATGTAACACAATAAAAAAAGACAAAAGAATTAAGATATAAAGATGATAAGAAGAATACCTTGTTAATTTATACTTACATATTATCTTGTTTTATAATCACGGTTTTTGGTGAGTAAGATCCACTCATTATAGATGGCACTAGCTGCTTTAAAATAAAAAAAAATCACTATGTATCACTATTGCCCTTTTGATGGATAATAAAGAGGTATTTTTCTTTTGTAAACCGCTAATGTCTCATAGTACCATCATTATATCTGTTGATAAAATAATTATGTTCCTATTGTCAAGTGTCCCTCCATAATAACGTAACAACAGACTAGATATGACGATCCTAGATATAACCCTAAAATAACCTCAATTTTAAAACAGGAAAATAAAACTACTCATATATTTATAATTATATCTGAAAAGCATTATTTCTAAGCTGTATAATTTAATTATTCTTACAGTTTATATAATTGTACTGCATTGGCCATAGGTGTAAAGCTTAATTGCTAAAGTTAACAATTTATCAAGCATATAGGATGTACAGGAGAAGAACTTATTTGTTCTATGTTAAAGAATCTACCTGCCAAAAATAATCATTTTGCCTTCTTGAAAATCTTTTAGTGCTTCATTGTATATTATCTTATATTTAGTTTGACCAATTCAAGTAGAATTATTGGCTGTTTCTCTCTATATAATAGAAATTTCTATTCCACTGCCAGAAATTCATTAAGTTGACTCAAGGAAAATTCTTCCAACTATATTTTAAAATTGCCGGTCTTATTTACTTGGTCTGTCTCAAGAACCAATAACAACAGATGAGCTCCTTAAATAATCTAGATTCTATGTAAGTTAAATATATGCAATTTTATTTCTTAATTTTAAATGATGCTTTGGAGTCAGAGAAAGATAGTGAAATCTGATAGTTTTTCAGAGAGAAGTTGTTATTAATTAGACAAAACTACAGTTTTAGATAGATTTTAATGGGTTCCCGGAGACCAATATCTGTAAGTACATTAAATCCACAATATATATATATATATATATATATATATAGTAAAATTTCAACACTATGTGTAATATATATCCAGATATTCAAGTTTTTTAAAATGAATTATTTAATGTGTACATCACATAATAATTTATACACTTGTTTAATAACTATCCCATGGGCCACAGTAGATAACATCAGCAGTGAAGAATGATAGACTGCAGCCAGAATTTGCCAGACTGCTAGGGTTTATATCCAGGATTTGCCTGGTTCTTTATCCTTTATAATTCAGCTTTTATCTTCTATAAAATAGTTTATCAATAGACCTACTTATAGTATTATTCTGAGGATTAAAGAAGTAAAGTATTTACAACAATGCCTATTACCTAATAATGGACCGTACTTGTGTTAATTGTGTGTTGCTCCCCCTACCCTCCTTATAGTGCCCCTCTCTCCTGTTTATAAATGCTTTTCCTTTGCCTGGGCAATATTTATTTTCTTTCTCTTTTTCTTTTTTTTTATTAAGTGAGAGGCGGGGTGACAGAGAGACAGATTCCTGCAAGCACCCCAAACAGGATCCAGCTAGCAAGCCCACTGGGGGGCAATGCCCTGCCCATCTGGGGCTGTTGCTCTGTTGCTTGGAAACTGAGCTATTTTAGCACCTAACACCAGGCCATAGTGCCATCCTCAGCATCTGGTGCCAACTTGCTCAAATGAGCCATGGCTGCAGGAGGAGAAGAGAGACATAGAGAGAAGGGGAAGAGGTGGAGAAGCAGATGGCCTATTCTCCTGTGTGCCCAGACTGGGAATCGAACACAGGACTTCTACATGCTTGGCCAACACTCTACTGCTGAGCCAACTAGCCAGGGAAAATAAGTTTTTCTGAGGAATTAATATCAGAAGTGTAAATACTGTATTAACTTTATTAGAAAAAAGTATAAATAAACAGTTATGGTGATTGCTCTCATGTTGTTTAGAATTTAGTGAATAAAACTGGAAAAAATAAAACCTATAAATGTATGATTAAGTTTATGAAGATTGCAAACCAATAAACATAACAAATAAACAAATAGTCAAGCTATTATAAGTGATAAGAAATAACAATGAAAAATCAATGATAAAAACATTAATAAAAGAAATCAAGGAAGATACAAACAAGTGGAAACATATACCATGCTCCTGGTTAGGAAGAATAAACATCATTAAAATGTCTATATTACTCAAAGCAATCTATAAATTCAATGCGATGCCAATTAAAATACCAATGACATACTTTAAAGATATAGATCACATATTCCAAAAATTTATATGGAACCAAAAAAAAAAAAAAAAAAAAAAACACGAATAGCCTCAGCAATCTTAAAAAAGAAGAATAAAGTGAAAAGTATCACACTTCTTGATATCAAGTTATACTACAATGCCATTGTACTCAAAACAGCCTGGTAGTGGCATAAGAACAGGCATATAGATCAATGGAACAGAACAGAAAACTCATAAATAAACCCACAGCTCTATGGACAACTGGTATTTGACAAAGGAGGTAAGGGCATACAATGGAGTAAAGACAGCCTCTTTAACAAATGGTGTTGGGAAAATTGGACAGCGACCTGGAAAAATATGAAACTAGACCACCAACAAATGGTATACAATGGTGTATACCATTCACAAAAATAAACTCAAAATGAATAAAAGACTTAAATGTAAGCCGTGAAACCATAAGCATCTTAGAAGAAAACATAGGCAGTAAGCTCTCTGACATCTCTCGCAGCAATATATTTGCTGATTTATCTCCTTGGGCAAGTGAAATAAAAGACAGGATAAACAAATGGGACTATATCAAACTAAAAAGCTTTTGCACAGCTAAAGACAACAAGAACAGAATAAAAAGACAAACTACACAATGGGAGAACATATTTGACAATACATCTGATAGGGGTTAATAACCAAAATTTATACAGAACTTGTATATCTCAACACCAGGAAGACAAACAATCCAATCAAAAAATGGGCAAAAGAAATGAATAGACACTTCTTCAAAGAGGACATACAGAAGGGCAATAGGCAGATGAAAAAATGCTCAACATCACTAATCATAGAGAAATGCAAATTAAAACCACAATGAGATATCACCTCACACCAGCGAGAATGGTGCTCATTAACAAAACAACACAGAATAAGTGCTGGGGAGGATGTGGAGAAAAGGGAACCCTCCTGCACTGCTGGTGGGAATGCAGACTGGTGCAGCCACTGTGGAAAACAGTACAGAGATTCCTCAAAAAATTAAAAATCGAACTGCCTTTTGACCCAGCTATCCCACTTTTAGGAATATACCCTGAGAACACCATAGAACTGTTCCAAAAGGAGAAATGCACCCCCATGTTTATGGCAGCATTGTTCACAATAGCAAAGATCTGGAAACAGCCCAAGTGTCCCTCAGTGGACTAGTGGAGTACTACTCAGCCATAAGAAATGATGACATCGTTGGCCCTGGCTGGTTGGCTCGGTGGTAGAGCATCGGCCTGGTGTGCGGAAGTCCCAGGTTCAATTTCCGGCCAGGGCACTCAGGAGAGGCGCCCATCTGCTTCTCCACCTCTCCCCCCTCCTTCCTCTCTGTCTCTCTCCTCCCTTCCCGCAGCAGAGGCTCCATTGGAGCAAAAGATGGCCCGGGCGCTGGGGATGGCTCTGTGGCCTCTGCCTCAGGTGTTAGAGTGGCTCTGGTTGCGACAGAGCGACGCCCCAGATGGGCAGAGCATCCCCCCCTGGTGGGCGCGCTGGGTGGATTCCGGTCTGGCGCATGCGGGAGTCTGTCTGACTGCCTCCCAGTTTCCAGCTTCAGAAAAATACAAAAAATAAAAATTAAAATTAAGAAATGTTGACATCGGATCATTTACAATAACATGGATGGACCTTGATAACATTATATGGAGTGAAATAAGTAAGTCAGAAAAAACTAAGAACTATATGAATCCATACATAGATGGGACATAAAAACGAGACTCAGAGACATGGACAAGAATGTGATGGGGAGGGGAAGAGGGGTCGAGGAAGGAGAGAGAGGGGGTGAGGGGAGGGGAGGGGCACAAAGAAAACCAGATAGAAGGTGACGGAAGACAATTTCACTTTGGGTGAGGGGTATGCAGCATAATCAAATGTCAAAATAATCTGGAGATGTTTTCTCTGAACATATATGTACCCTGATTTATTAATGTCACTGCATTAAAATTAATAATTAAAAATAAATTAATGATAAAACTCATTAATTACCTCCCAGGAGTTCACTGGCCATCCAAGGACACTTAATAGAAAGAAACAAAGCAAGCTTCATTTTTAAAAGTATTTTTATGAGTAAAATTAAATGATTAACAAGAGTTTAAAACTTAAATATATATATATATGTACTAACAAGAATTCTATCACCTTAATAATGTCTGTTTAAATTACCATTTATATGCAAACAGTTGTATAGTTTATACACATAAAATTTATATTTTCAACAATGCTGCAATGAACATGGGGCTGCATGTATCTTGACGTACCAGTGTTTTTGAGTTATGTGGGTATATTCTCAGTAGAGGGATTGCTGGGTCATAAGGTAGTTCTATTTTCAGTTTTTTGAGGAACCACCATACTTTCTTCCATAATAGTTGTACTACTTTGCATTCCAACCAACAGTGGATGAGGGTTCCTTTTTCTCCACAGCCTCTCCAAACCTTGTTATTACCTGTCTTGTTGATAATAGCTAATCTAACAGAAGTGAGGTGGTATCTCATTGTAGTTTTGATTTGCATTTCTCTAATAGCTAATGAAGATGAGTATCTTTTTATATATCTGTTGGCCATTTGTATTTCTTCCTGGGAGAAGTGTCTGTTCATGTCCTCTTTCCATTTTTTTTTATTGGATTGTTTGTTTGTTGTTGAGTTTTACAAGTTCTTTGTATAATTTGGATATTAGGCCCTTATTTGAGTTGTTTGAAAATATCGTCTCCCATTTAGTTGGCTGTCTGTTTATTTTGTTGTTAGTTTCTCTTGCTGTGCAAAAACTTCTTAATCTGATATGGTCCCATTCATTTATCTTTGCCTTCACTTCCCTTGCCTTTGGAGTCAAATTCATAAAGTGCTCTTTAAAACCAAGGTCCAGCCTGACCAGGCGGTGGAGCAGAGGATAGAGCATCGGACTGGGATGAAGATGACCCAGGTTCGAGACCCCGTGGTCACCAACTTGAGTGCGGGCTCATTTGGTTTGAGCAAAGCTCACCAGCTTAGACCCAAGGTCCCTGGCTTAAGCAAAGGGTCACTCGGTCTGCTGAAGGCCCGCGGTCAAGGCACATATGAGAAAGCAATCAATGAACAACTGATGCTTCTCATCTCTCCATTCCTGTCTGTCTGTCCCTGTCTATCCCTCTCTCTGACTCTCTCTCTGTCTCTGTAAAAAAAAAAAAAAAAAAAAAATTAAAACCAAGGTCCATGAGTTTAGTACCTATGTTTTCTATGTACTTTTTTGTTTCAGGTCTTATATTTAAGCCTTTGATCCATTTTGAATTAATTTTAGTACAATTGTTCACAGTAGCCAAGACATGGAAACAACCAAAAAGTCCGTCAATAGACGACTGGATAAAGAATATGTGGTATATATACACTATGGAATACTACTCAGCCATAAGAAATGATGACATCGGATCATTTACAACAAAATGGATGGATCTTGATAACATTATACAGAGTGAAATAAATAAATCAGAAAAAACTAAGAACTGCATGATTCGTTTTATGTCCCACATAGGTGGGACATAAAAACGAGACTCAGAGACATGGACAAGAGTGTGGGGGTTACGGGGGGGGAGGGAGGGAGAGGGGGGAGGGTGAGGGAGGAGGGGAGAGGCACAAAGAAAACCAGATAGAACGTGATGGAGGACAATTTGACTTTGGGTGACGGGTATATAACATAATTGAATGACAAGATAACCTGGAGATGTTTTCTTTGAACATAAGTACACTGATTTATTAATATCACTCCATTAAAATTAATAAAAAAATATTATATTCTGCTTTTTCACTAATTTTTGTCAAATGTGTCAAATTCCTACAAAGCTTTACAATCATATTTTAATGGCTTCGCATAATTTCATCAAATGGCATATGTACTCTCATGTTTGACATGTTAGTCAATATTTTACAATGTAATTTATAATCCAATAAAATAAGATTTTTCTTATTTTGATATTTTTTCTGATTTTTACAGAATTTTTCTGTAAAAGATTTTTTTTATTTTGAACTTTTCTGGATCAACTATAAGTGAGATTATTGTGTCCAGATGTATGATTTATTTTTTCTGACCCAACTTTTCTTTCAAAATTAAATTAACATTGATATGTTCTAAATTAAAAAATAATACTTGATCTGTAAATAATTTAAGCAGAGCAAACTGTATAAAGTAAAAAAAATTACAAACTCTAATTTTCTAACCCCGGTAATAACGTTAATCATTGATGTATATACTTCCACACTTTGGTTTAATGATTTGAACTATACTTCATAAAAGAGAATTTGTATATACTGAATGTAGCAACATACTCTATTTTACTTCTGAACATCTATTCATGCCTATAATTATAATTTATACTTTTAATGAATATATAATATTTTTCTGGATTTTTTGCTATACTTGCTTTTAAGAATATTTAACCTCATGACTATTCTGTTGCTATAAATTTGTATTTCTTTTTTTTTTTAATTTTTATTTTATTTATTCACTTTAGGGAGGAGAGAGAGAGAGGAGAGAGAGACAGAGAGAGAGAAGGGAGGGAGGAGCTGGAAGCATCAACTCCCATATGTGCCTTGACCAGGCAAGCCCAGGGTTTCAAACCGGCGACCTCAGCATTTCCAGGTCGATACTTTATCCACTGCGCCACCACAGGTCAGGCTAAATTTGTATTTCTTAATCCCTTCATCTCTTTCAACCATCCCACCAACCCTGCTCTCATCTGGCCACCAAGAAAATGTTATCTATATGGATGAGTCTCTTTCTGTTCTGCTTGTTCATTTATTTTCTCTTTTAGATTCAATTGTTAATAGATATGTATTTATTATAATTCTATTGTTTATATTTTCTATCATTTTTTCTTCTTAAAAAAGATCCTTTAACATTTTATGTAATACTGAACTGATGGTGATAAACATCTTTAGCTGCCTTTTGTCTGGGAAGTCCTTTATATGTCCTTCAATTCTAAATGATGACTTTGCTGGGTACAGTGATCTTGGTTATATGTCCTTGTCTTTTATCACTGAATAGTTCTTGCCTATCTCTTTTGCCCTGCAAAGTTTCTGTTGAGAAATCAGCTGACTTTATTATAAGAGCTTATAGGTAACTAATGGCTTTTCTCTTGCTGTTTTTAAATTTCCTCATTGTCTTTAACATTTTGCATTTTAATTATTCGTCTTGCTATGTGTCTCTCTGGGTTCATACTGTTTGGGAAACTCCTCACTTCCTAGACTATAATTCTATTTCCTTCACCAGATTAGAAAAGTTTATTGTCATTGTTTTTTCAAATAAGTTTTCAATTTCTTGCTCTCTCTTTTCTTCTTCCTGCACCCCCATGATACAAATGTTGGTATACTCCTTTTATGATTCCCATTTTAAAAAATTTTGTTTCTTTTTGCTGTTCTAATTGGGTGCTTTTCCTTCCTTATAATCCAAATTGCTGTTTTAATGCTCAGCTTGATCTACTCTACTGCTCATTCACACTGTAAATTATTTTTCATTTTAGTTAATTTATTCTTTATTTCTGCTGGTTCTTTTTAATGGTTTCCATGTTATTTTTATGCTGTTGAAGTTCTAAGTTCATCTACTCCTTTTCTAAATTCTTTGAGCATCCTTAGAACAAGTGTTTTAAACTGTGCATCTGATAACTTGCTTGTCTCCATTTTGTTTAGTTCTTTTTCTGGAATTTTGTCCTGTCCTTTCATTTAGGACATGTTCTTGTATCGTCTCATTTGGCAGCCTCCCTGTGTGTGTTTCTATGCGTCAGGTACAGCTCTGTGTCTCCTGGACATGCTGGAGTGGCCTGATACTTGCAGTAGGTACCTGTAGGGTGTGGTGGCACAGCTTCCCTGTTCACAGGTCTGGGCACCAGTTGCATCCCACCATGTGGACTGTGTATACCATCCTGTTGTAGTTGAGCCTTGATTGCTATTGGCACATCAATGGGAGAGATTTGTCTCCCAGCCAACTGGCTGCAAGGACTGGCTTCAACCACCGTGGAGCATCAACTGTGCAGGGGCCCACTACATTGAGCAGGACTTACTTCAGTGGGGCTCTGGTGCCCAGTGAGTCTGCCCCTTGAGTATGCACTTATGGAGGAGCTTGGGTGATGCTTTGAGGTGGTTTGAAGCTGTCTACTGGGTCTACTGGCTCTGGGGTCCGAGGAAGTGCAAGACAAGGTCAGCCACTGCCTGTATTCTGCCTGGGGACACCCAGCATGAGTTACAAAGTGATGTGCAGATGACTGTTACTTGTGCTAAGCTTGGAGATAGGTGCCCAGGAGAGGCTCAGCTACAAACCAAGGCCAGCTGCAGTTGGTCCCAGGCCTGGGGCCACTTAATGGGAGGAACGGGGCACACCATGGCCAGATGCTGTTTGTTTGATTTTAAGAAAATCTGAACACTGAGCCAAGACAGGCCATTTGTATGGTAAAGCCACTGGAAAACAGCTTGGATGGGCCTGAAAGTTGGGTGGGTTACAATTGTAGGGAATCACCAGGGTAAACAGTGTGAGCCAGATTGATCGAGGCTCAGCTATGATGCCCATCTGCCAACTCTGTGGGAGTGGGCTCAGAAAAGAAACAATGGCCTCTGCCAGTACTTCTGTCTCAGAGAAAGCTGCACCTCCAGCTCTTGTCCTGATGCCAGATAGGTCAGTTCCTCCCTGCATGTCCCTGGTGCTTTTCAAGCCACTGTACCAGCAATGGCACTCAGAGGGACTGAGTTTCAGTAAGTCTGTGTGCGGGCCCTTTAAGAGGAACTGCATGGGACTCCAGCAGCCCTCCCTCTCACTCTGCCACAATCAATCCCTGCTGGTTGTTACAACCAGAAGTTATGGGGACTTCTCTTGCTGGCACTGGAACAGGGGACTGGGGGTCCTGGTGTTGAGCTGGGACTCCTTGCTCCTCAGGAGGGACCTCTGTAGCCACAATCTCTCTCCTTATTTTTTTCCACTACATGTGATTGTGGAACCAACCCCTTCCATGTCTCTGTTCCTCATACAAGTCTCTATGTGGCTGCTTCTTTATATCCATCACTGTAGGAATTCTAGTTCAGCTAGCTTTCAAGCAGTTCTTTATGATGGGTGTTCTGTAATTTGGTTGCGGCGGGGTGGGGGGGTGGGGGGGGAGCACCACCTTGCACCACCTTTACCTACGCTGCCATCTTAACTGGTTCAAATTGTTTTTTAAATGAGTCCCTAGAAGTACGTTTGCTGACTAAAGATTGCTGTGTGGTTAGAATTGAAAATCTGATTACTAGATTGCCCTTGAGACCGTACTGCTCACGATCCACAGTCTGCATCCCCTACTCGCCCAGGGTTTCCAGCCTTCTCAATTTGGTTAGCTGCTTGTAATCGTAATTCTTGGATTTCTAATGAGATAAAATATATATTGATTTGTTGAATATATTTTTAAACTTTGTTCATGGTGACTTTTGTTGCCAAGTAAGTTTACTTTTATATTTTTATGTAAGCAAACATAATCAATCCTTTTCTTTATGATATTTGATCCTGGTATCTGTTTTCTAACCTATACCTTCCCAACACCAAGGTGATGAATGTAGTCCCCTATTTTTTCTTAAACTTTCTTGGTTTTGTACTTTACATTGAAAAATGTTAATTAAATTGAAATTTTAGTGTGTGTATGTGTGTCTTTGTGTGTGTGCAATACAGGGGAAGGGATATAGTTTTGTTTAAATAAGTTTACTGCTTTTCAATTAGAATTTTATCATATGTAAAGTTATTGTCAGAATTTCTTTTATTTTTGTTCATCTATGGGTTTATTTTGCTCCTTCCTATAATGAACCGGGCTTATTCGTTTTGTTTTTATTATTTGATGGAAAGATCCACTGCATTATACTTATAAAAACTGCTCTATTTTCATTCATTGATTTTTGAAATAAAATATAGTGTTAGTTAAAAGTCATGTTCACAATATTGTAATTGTGATTGTATAGAATTATGATCATTAACTTGGGAAAAAACTGGAATCTTTACAGACTGGCTCTCCCAGGGACAACATATACCTGATGCTCATGTATTCTTCTGCTTCTGTGATTGAACTTCTCTTTCTTTCTGACCCTCCACTTACCAGAGTTTTAGTTCTTCAGTTGAAAGCAATAAAACTGCTCTAGCAAGCGATTTTAAATCAGCTGAACCTTTATAGGACAGTTCTATAAACAAAGAAAAATAATAATAGTTTCAGAAAGGACAGCTGGCCAGAGTGGGTCTGGAGATCTAGACAGCAGCATGTAATGGACATCTCTAGTTCCCACCATAAAAAAAGGAGGTTGCTATATAAAAGAGGAAGAAGAGGTAGTGAGCAACCAAAAAGAAAGTCTTTATTTTAAGCTTATTTTTACTATTATTAAAGTGAATAGAATGACAAGTTTAACTCTTGATAATCAGTTGATGTTTCCTGGTATAAAATAAATTAATGATTTTTAACCTTTATTAACATTTTCTATATTCATTCAACAATTAAAATATTTTATATGTTTTCTCTTGAATTCTCTAAGCATTCAAAAATATTATTTGTATGTAATGTTTATTTTGTTTCATTCTAAAATTTATATTATTAGATCTTATTACATGGCAAAGTATAGCCCAATACTTTGGTGATTGTCATATTTTTTTTTCTAATTCTAATAGTTTGCTGTTAATATAATTTTTTCTTATACATAATTTTTAGCATATTGAGAAAGATTTTTTTAATCAATAAGCTGGAATTATTATTTTTAAAATTAGGATTGAATATTAAATTTTATGAAATAATATTTGGGATCTGCTGAGATGCAGTATTTCTTCATTATTTTTGAAATTAAATATTATCTAGGCTTGCTTTTTTTGAATCATTCATGCAGTTTTGAAATAAAGCCTTCTCTGTCGTGGTATATTCTTTTAATTGGACTTGCCTGACCAGGCAGTGGTGCAGTGGATAGAGCTTCGGACTGGGATGTGGAGGACGCAGGTTCGAGACCTCGAGGTCGCCAGCTTGAGCGCAGGCTCATCTGGTTTAAGCAAAGCTCACCAGCTTGGACCCAAGGTCACTGGCTTGAGCAAGGGGTTACTTGGTCTGCTGCAGCCCCACGGTCAGGGCACATATGAGAAAGCAATCAATGAACAACTAAGGTGTCCCAACGAAAAACTAATGATTGATGCTTCTCATCTCTCTGCGTTCCTGTCTGTCTGTCCCTATCTATCCCTCTCTCTGACTTTCTCTCTGACTCTGTAAAGAAAATAATAATAATAATTAAAAAAAAAGAACATTGGACTTGCTCATAATTTATTGGTGTAATTACATCAATAATCTTTGTTCATAATTTTATTGTTGCTATTTTCAGTATTTTTTAGTTTGGAATATCATTTGTCTTAAAACATAAACTAAGAATAAACTATTTTCTTTTTTAAATGTTACTCCTTTAGGCCAGGTCTCTCAGGTTTGGTACTCTAGACAGTTTGAAGCAAGAGTATTTTGCTGTCAGGCTGTCCTGTGTATGTAGGATGTTCAGCAGTATTTCTGGCTTTAATACTGGAGGCCAGTTGTACACTCTGCTCCTCCATCACCTCACCCAACTGTAACAATCAAAAATACCTCCAGATATCGACAGATGTCCCCTGGCAAACAAAAAATTACTCCCAGTTAAATATCCACTGGTGTTTGCTTCTGAAAGGTCAAATGTGAAAATTTCCCCATCATTTGAACCTGGAGTAGATGAAATAATTTCTTTTTAAATATTATTAATGCAGTGGGGTAGTTAATATCACAATTTAAACAAGTACTGTAATGTCCCCTATTGTTCTCTCTTCTGCATGTCCCCTTTCTTATTTGTCCTTTCTTGAGCAAATTGATTTTGCTACACATCATGCCTGCTTCCTATAGCATTCCAGGTTCTTTATCCCCTAAAGACTTTCTAGAGTTCTAGATCAATATCTGTGTTTTATATATCTATACTTAGACATCCTATAGGACCCTACACAACATATGTATAAAATATAGTTAACTGGCTTATCCCTTCCTAAGTCCCGTGCTCTCTGAGACTCATATTCTCCATCATATATCACAGACTTAGGAGCCAGACAACATTCTGCCTTTTTTTAACCTCACTTTGAATTAGCCAAGTTCTGTGGATTCTACACTCAAATATTAAATACTATTGTCTCTTATGTGATCTATTGCTATCATTTCTACCTGGACTACTTGAATTGGTGATGTATTATATACTGATGAAATATTAACTTAGAATTTTAAATGCCAGAATTCATGTTTATTTATTGAATATTCTTCAATCATTAAAAACATCAGTGAGCCTGACCAGACGGTGGCGCAGTGGATAGAGCATCGGACTGGGATGCGGAAGACACAGGTTTGAGACCCCGAGGTCGCCAGCTTGAGCGTGGGCTCATCTGGTTTGAGCAAAGCTCACTAGCTTGGACCCAAGATTGCTGGCTCGATCAAGGAGTTACTTGATCTGCTGAAGGCCCGTGGTCAAGGCACATATGAGAAATCAATCAATGAACAACTAAGATGTCACAATGCGCAATGAAAAACTAATGATTGATGCTTCTCATCTTTCCATTCCTGTCTGTCTGTCCCTGTATATCCCTCTCTCTGACTCTCAATCTGTCTCTGGAAAAAACAAAAAAACAAAAAAACGAACATCAGTGAATAAATAGGGAGAAGGGTAAAACTCAAGGTTTAATGATAAAATAAATCAAGATATACATTAAATCAGAGAATTGTCTATAGAAAGAGCCAGTCTCTATATTTAGCCATCCTCTGCTCTAAATACTTTGTAGATAAAGGATAATTATCAATTTTAAGAAGCTTTAAAATTAGAATGCATATGTAATATATTGAATGACAAGTCTGAAAAGGTATTTAAAAATGAAGTGAAAGGCTACATATAACTAGGTAAATGTAGTAGGGACACAAAACTCTATACTGGGTTAAAAAATTCAAGTTCATTGCTAAAATAATCAATATGGAAGTTCATAGTAACTAAAAGGAAAGAACAACTGGAAAACATGGGCATTGTAAAGGCCTTGTGTGACTATTTTGGAATATTCTAACTAATATAAAAATAGTCATAAACTTACATTAATTATACCACTAGTTAAATTATTATTGAATATTAAGACAAAATAATCAAACTATTACAGTACAAAGAATTGCTTAACTACTATTACATTTAAAAAGCTAAAAGTAAGAATTATTTACTTAACAGAAGCATCAGGTGGACCATTAGCAGTGCCTGGAACCTGGTTGTGTTCCAGTCTACTAGACAGTGTTGACACAGAGGGGACCAGAGCCCTATGCTGACATATCAACTCAGCAGGTAGAACAGAAATAATGACAAATGATGGCCTTGCCATAATAAGGAAACACAACAGAAGGATTCATTTTGAGATACAAGCCAACTTGCCATTCATCTAAGTCAATGAGAGCATCAGTTACCTTGCTAGTGTGTAAGGACCAGGCCCATGTTTCAGAATGGCGATGATCCAAGCAGAAACAGCACTGGTAAAGGTGAGAAAAAGGTGAAAGGTGAGTTACCAGAGCATAGCTTTGGGTCATTGCAGGGCTGACTTATATTTAGTTGCACAGTTAACTAGAGTCCCAAGTATCCTTCTAGGATGTAAGCAATGTTGATTTGGCAGGTGGTCTTCAAGGAATTCAAACTGTGTAACGAGCCATGATCCAGCCTGGAGGATTTTATTTGCCTGTGAATGAAAGGTAAGCTTATTTTGGATACCTAGAAATGTAATTTAGTTGTTCTCTTCAAATAAGAATATAGCATCATGGTCAGAAACCATGTTCTAAAAAATGCTATATGGCTCTTAGTTCTAGATATAAAGTTTTACGAAGGATAGTGACATATAGTGTAGAAATTAATTGCCCAACGTGTCAGACATGCAATATAAAGGAGTGAAGCTAACCCATAATTGAAAGAAGAAAGGAAGAGAAGGAGGGAAGGAGGGACAGAAGGAGGGAGGGAGGGAGAAAGCAAACACAAAGAGCAGGATGACACTCACTACTTGGCCTGCCTCAGGCAATAAGAATTGGTGAAGGGTGTTGGGAATTGGGTAATGCGATGCCTTGGTGACTACTTCAGGGGCCTTTGATTTTGAGACCTTCATATACTTTTCAAAAATAGTGGATACATTTTCCAAAAATATATATCTTCTGATTTTTAATTTTGACAATTGATTTTTTTGTACTATGTATGGGCCAAGGAAATTATTCTGCAGGTATGGCTCACCTATTTGGAACCATTCTCAGGGTGGCAGCTAGGAAAACAGAAGCTATGACTTCCCCCGCCCCCTCCACCACCCCAAACCAAAAGTATAATAATGTTTATCTAGACAAGTCATGAGACTTACTTCAACATGTCCAAGACTATCATGTGGCAAAGACACTGGTTTTTATTTGAGAAGCAGAGTTAGGATAAATAAGGGCAGATTTTAATATGAACTTTCTAAGAATTTCTGTTCTGGAACAGAAATATTGGAGAAATTTCTTGTTCAGGGCATGCTGTATCTGGTAGATAAACATTTATTGAAGGAATAAATGAACCTTCAACTGGCTTGGGAGGTAAGATTTGGTTGCCTTTCTAAGACAATGGATGACATCACCCTTTGATGAGTTATACCTGTAAGTTTGTTGATAACAGTGCTAACCCAGGAATGTAAAGAATTAGACTTTTTTAAAAAAACATTCTCTATCATTATCCAATATTTAATGAAGAAGTGATGAGCAGGCTTGCTGCTTTCAAATACATCTCTTACATTGATATCTTCTTTTTTGTGTGTGTGTGAGAGAGAGGCAGGAACATAGAACTGCTCCTGTATGTGCCCTGACCAAGGCTGTCATTCATTTCACTTATCCATAATCCCCAAATGCATCATTATTATTCTGAATAAACTTATCTATTAGATCAACAAAACATAGAAAAATAAAATATTTTATTTTAGCTTTAGTTACTCCTTCTCTAAAACTATTTCTTCACTTATGTAGATTTGAGCTTCTGACCTATATAATTTGTCTTCTCTTATTTATTTATTTATTTATTTATTTATTTATTTATTTATTTATTTATTTTCTGAAGCTGGAAACGGGGAGAGACAGTCAGACAGACTCCCGCATGTGCCCGACCGGGATCCACCCGGCACGCCCACCAGGGGCGACACTCTGCCCTCCGGGGCGTCGCTCTGCCACGACCAGAGCCACTCTAGCGCCTGGTGCAGAGGCCAAGGAGCCATTCCCAGTGCCCGGGCCATCTCTGCTCCAATGGAGCCTTGGCTGCGGGAGGGGAAGAGAGAGACAGAGAGGAAGGAGGGGGTGAGGGTGGAGAAGCAAATGGGCGCTTTTCCTATGTGCCCTGGCCGGGAATCAAACCCGGGTCCCCCGCACACCAGCCTTCTCTTTGAAGATCTTTTTACTTGCAATGCAAATCTACTTGTAACAAATTCTCTGAATTTTTGTTTGCTGAAGAAAATATTTCTACTTCATTTTTTAAATTTTGATTTTTTTTGAAAACATTTTTAAGGAGTTTTAGGTTCACAGCAGAATTGAGGGGAAAGTACAGAAACTTCCAAATATCCACTGTCCCCAGACATGCATAGCCTTACCCAGGAGTGGTGCATTTGTTACAGTTGATGAGCCAACATTAATACATAATAACCAAAGTAGTCTACCCTCTCCCTTTTTCTTGAGAGAGGAAGGAAGGTAGAGACAGGACTATGGAGATGCTCCTGTATTTGTTCTGACCAGTGAACTGAACCGGCAACCTCCATGCTCTGGAACAAAGCTCCAACTAATTGAGTTATCCAGCCAGGGCTTTTTATTATTATTATTATTTATTTTATTAAGTGAGAGGAGGAGAGGCAGAGATAGACTCTCACATGCACCCTGACCAGGGTCCACCTATGCTCTGCCTATCTGGGTCATTGCTTCCATTGCTCAGCAACCAAGCTATTCTTAGCATCTGAGATGGAGGCCACAAGAGCCATTCTCAGTGCCTGGGGCCAAATCACTCCAATTGTGCCATAACTGCAGAAAGGGAAGCAAAGAAGAGAGAGAGAGAGAGAGAAAAGGGGAGGGGTGGAGAAGCAGATGGTCACTTCTGTGTGCCCTGACAGAAAATTAAACCTAGGACATCCACACTCTGGGCTGACAATCTACCACTGAGCAAACCAACCAGAGCTTTATTATTTTTTAGAGACAGAGATGAGAGGAGAGAGAGGAGAGGAGGAAAGTAAACGTTATCTATTGTTTCACTCAGTCATGCATTCATTGGTTCCTTCCTGTATGTGCCCTGACTGGGGACTGAACCCACTATCTTGCATTTCTTGCATTTCTGGACTCAATGCTCTCAACTGACTAAGCTAACAGGCCAGGGCCTCGCTCACTTTTGAAGAACAATTTTGTTGGATACCTTACCTATTTTACTCCATTCTCTTCTTGCTTGCACAGTTTTATAGTTTCTGAAGAGAAGTTCAACATAATTTTTATTCTTGTTCCTCTGTAGATGATACAGGTTTTTCTTCTGGCTTCTATAAAGATTTTTTTTTTTTGCTTTTTTTTAGTCTAAATATGAGGTGAAGAGGTACAGAATTTTTAGTATTTATCCTTCTTAGTGTTCTCTGAGCTTGTGGCATCTGGGATTTGGTGTCTGTTTTTAATTTTTAAAAATTCTCAGCCCTTTTATTTAAGAAATATTTTTCTACAGTACTTTCTCTCTTTTCTTTCTGATATTCCCATTATTGATATGTTACATTTTTAAGATTATTCCAGTTATTAGATACTTTGTTGCATCTTTTCCTTTCTTTTTTCTTTTTGCATTTTAGATTTAAAGTTATCTGTTGGTCTATCTTCAAATTCTCTGATTCTTCCGTCAGCTATGACCAGTCTACTGATGAACCTATCAAGGGCATTCTTTATTTCTGTTACAGTCTTGATTTCTAGCATTTCGTTTTGATTCTTTCCTAGAATTTCCATCACTCTGCCTGTAGTCCTATCTGTTCTTTTATGCTGTCCACTTTTTCCAGTAAAGCTCTTAGCATATTAACCACAGTGTTTAAAAATTTGCAGTGTAATAATTTTAAAACCTCTGCTATATCTGGTTTTGGCTCTGATGCTTGCTTTGCCTCTATAGTTAAAATTTTGTTTTTAAATTTTCTAAACCAAACCTTATAATTTTTGTGGAATGCCAGACATGACTACTACCATGTAAGAGGAACAGAGGTAGATAGACCTTTAGTATGAACTATGACTTTCAGTCTAAGGCTAAGGTTGTATTTATGTTTGCTATAGCTGTAGTTTCAGAAGCTGAAATTTCCTTTAGTATTCATGTTTTTGACTCCATGTGGTTTGGGGTTTTCCTAGAGACCCTTTAAATATGGTCTGAGGTTTGAAGTTTTTTTAGCTGTCTTCCTGTTATTATGCAGGAATCTTGTTGATATGGTGGTAAGGTAGGGGACAGGGAAACTGATTTATAGTACCATGATTACATCTCATTCTTTTAGTGAACTGAAGTGGAATATTTCTCTTCTCCCATATCAAAGGCTATAGTAGGTTTCAGTTTTATATTTCCCATCTCCCAGGTTGGATAAGCTCTAGTAAAACTCCATTCACTTAGGTTCTGTTAAGATAGTTTCCTTGGGGCCAGAACTTGTTAAGACAGAAAGCTCTGGAAATATTTGAAGATGGTAAAATTTCCTCTCCCCCTGTTGGAAGCATTAGATCATTTTTCCTCAACTTTTCACAGTTGGAACCTGATAAGGATACTGAAAGTAAAAACCATAAAAGTGTGAGCCCACCCCCCACCAAGAGCAAGCCACCACTTAAGTTTTTAACTCTCACTGTCCCTCCAGCCATACATCAAATAGTTTAAGTCTTTCCACTGCTAGGGCTCCCATTGTGGGGATCTCCAAGGCTTCTACTTCTGTTAAATGTGATCTGCTGTATCTGCCTGTTTGTTTTTTCCAGTTTTCAGGGTACCAGGTAGACATGCTACCTCAATTTCTTGAGGTATCTAAGAAAAGCTGTTAACTTTCCATTTGTTCGGCATATTTTTTCATGTCTGTCTGGGTGGAGTGATGACTTTTAAGTTCTTTATATGTTGAACTAGAAATCAGAAGTCAAATGGTCCATATTAAATACTCAAAAATATTATGTCTCTTCTTCTTTATTTTATTATTACTTTTATACATATAGTAATTTTATTGATAGTAGCCTTTTGTTGCTTTAAAAAAATTCTACTATTTGATATAGATTGGTAAAAAACAAAATTTAGATATGCTTAGCAAGTCATAATTAGATGCATTTTTGTTTTACATGTATTATAATGTGTATCTTCTTATTAAAATGATAAAGTGCATGTTGTTTGTGTGGGGAATTCTTGATCTTCACTCTGTGGGAAAGTGTCTTATTGTTTGAATAATACTATTAGCACAACTACTGCCTCCATAAATAAAGTCAGAAGCTACAATCCAGTAAGCAAGAAAAATTGTTTTATTATGAAAAATTCCTTTGCCAAGTAGAAGTATTTTTGTAGCTCAAAGCACAAGGTCATACTCAGACACTCCCCCATACACATACAATTGGATGACTGAAATAATATTCTTTGTATTTTGCTTAGATTTCCTGTTTATTTTTCATGAATTAGCTCTCTATAATGTGTGACATGCCTTTAAGATCTTTCATCTTAGAGCTATGTTTTATAATTCTGAGGTATATTCAAAGTCCACATTCTAAGCTCAGAGTTAAAAGAGAAAACAAATCCCTAAACCTCTTTTGGTGAAAAGTAGCAGGTGCTATGCTCTTTGCTAAATCCTTCCTTCTCTTGCGGGGCTGAGGCTCTGTCTTAGATCTCATTATGCCTCATTTCAGTCTAATCAATAAACTGATGTGTGTATTCCAATAAACAAGATTATAGGTCTGGCCTGTGGTGGTGTAGCTGATAAAGCATCAACCTGGAACGCTGAGGTCGCCAGTTCTAAATCTTGGACTTTCCTTGTCAAGGCACATATGGGAGTTGATGCTTCCTGCTACCCCCCTTCTTGCTCTCTCTCTTTCTCTCTCTCATTCCTCTATAAAAATTAATGAACAAAATCTTAAAAAAAAAGATTACAGTGTGTATGCTCAAGATTGTTATGATATGTCAAGTATCTTTAGTATAGAATTGTGCCTGGATTGATGACTCTACTAAGTTGACACACTAATTTTTTTATCATTAAACTTCTCTGCTCACTTTGCAAGCATCTATTTCATTTATAGAAGCCAGCCACATTTAAGTATTTCATTTGACCTCCTCTTATTCATTAAAATGATATGAAATTGTTTTCTAAACAACTTATTTTGGTTTTCTTCATACTGATAGGGTGAAAATATGTTGCCTTTTTACATTTCATACATGTCCTAGCAAATAAAATGTGCTCCTTATGTTGGAGCAGCTAGGACTTTTTAACAAATGCAGTAAGAAAATAGGCTGTGCTTATTCAATGTACCTTTCTGGTGGATAGTCTACTGAGATATCTGTTCTAAGACCAAGAAAACATCTTAAGCTTCAAATATTATTTTTTCAGACAGTTGTACTAATTTAACTAAAAGGTTTACAGAGGGAATGGAGAAAAAGATCTATATAGAGTTTGACCAACATTTGCAAAAGAAATTGGATATTTACTCCTTAGCTTCCAAGCAATACATATCAATTGTGACAATGTTCCCAGATTCAATAAGAATAGATGTTAATGTTGGAAAGCTTTTTTTTATTTATAAGAGCAAATTAATGCAAATGAATATTAATTAACATTACACACATAGACATACACACACACTTATCCATGCATGTGTTACAACATATACTAAATGTAACCATTTAATATATTTTGATTGAGAAATGGTCTTGAAAAATAGAGGTTAAAGGTAAGTAAAAAGATAAAAATTTAGTTCAGTTTTTAAATAAAATAAAAAGAAAATTGTTTTCTAAATGTGTAAATACCTCAATAGAAAATGAATAATACAATTAATTATTATATAGATATTTACAAAAATTTGACTTTTCTGATATATGATTGACATAGAAATAAATTACTTCTATTTTGCATTCCATAAAAATGCATTGTACCAGGATTTTAGAACATATGAAATGAGATTATTTTTAATGTTTGGAGAACAGAAAAAAATGAATTGCTGAAAGAGAGAGTAGGAAGCAGCAGTACAAAGGGGAAGAAATAGAAGAAAACCATATAATTCATAAAGAGAGAAAGGATTTCTGGGGCTGTTTTGTGATTTTTGTCAATGAACTCCACTATTTGGTTGTACTGGGTGATTCATTATTTTCCCACTACTTTCTTTCAGGTGAGCAATTACTTTTAGCTGGGATATTGCCCTGTGATAGGTCAAGGAGAGACTCAAAGGCTTGGGGGGGGGGCAAGCTATGATTTTAACAGGACCAGGCTTAGGGTTCTAAGACAATAGAATAGAACAGAAATAACTTGTATACTCAAGAGGGTCACCACTGTTGTTGCGTCTTTATTAAAAATGCATCTTCATAAACTGAATCAGCCAGCCATATATATTTTTCCTTTGTTTTATTTTTTTAATTATTTTTTTTGAAGATAAAGCTAGAATTTAAGCAACTTATTAATATACAGAATGGTGACTATTGTAACGGAAAAAATTTTCTCCAATATGGAATGAAGATGATGCTTAATTTAATAATAAAATTTAAGTATTTCCATAAAAAGGCTAGATGTAAAATAACATACATTATAGGCATTATATAATGCCAAAATGCCAGCAAAATATCAGTGAAAGGATCCAAACTGGTGACTTTGCCCTTACAGCCAATAACCTAATCCACTTTTTCAAGTAGATATTTGACTTGCAAACATATGTATCAGAATATTGTACAATGTCTATGCCTTTAAGAAAAAGAAAATTAACGATAATTGAATGCCTACACATCTCATTAAATCAAATAACAACTCGACCTGGTTAGCAGTAATATTATCCCCAAGCTTTTGTGGAGGAACCTACAGAAACGGCTTAGAGTGTAGCTAGATCACAGAGCCTGCACTACACAGCTCTCGGTGTTTACTTCCACTGTACCAGGTGAGAAATACTACACTAGAGACAAAAAGAGTTGGGATACTTCCTTTTCATTTTATACACATATAAAAAATGTAAACACAGAGAGAAAATTTTAAAAGACTCGTTATTGTTTGGGAGAAACCCAGATCAATCCAATATATCTAATAAATTCTTTTAAATAGGCTGCTCCATAGTCACAGACATAGGTCACTTTAGCAGACAATTACCTGACTGTCCAACACAACCAACCTTCTTAAACATTCCAATATGTTGTTAGGAAAAAGATATGAAGTGTGATGTTAAGTATTAAAATACTTAAAAGCATGCCTGCACTTCTTTGGTGAATGGATGTGTCATTAATGAAGGTATATAAACTTCAGAAAATAAGAGCAGAGTGTGTGAGGAGAGATTTACTTCAAGTGAAATCCTCTGCCCTCAAAGGGTTAAATGTTAACAAAGTAAAAAGCAGAAATCAGGCTCCTATTAGTCTTGAACACTAATCTTGTTGACGGCTGAAGTGTTTCCTTATTTTATCCATATTTATTATATAGAAGGTGGGTTATATGGTGGTGACTAATGACCAAACATCTGGACCTAGTGACCCTTAAAATCCTCCAGCCATTGCTGTTCACAATTAAATACCACATGAACTAAAATGATATTTTGGCTTGACCAGGACAAATTAGTATGGCAAAACTAAAGAAATAGACTTGCCCTTAGCTGTGCAGATCTCATAGCCTGTAGAAATTTAAAAAAATAATAATAATAAAAATTTTTATGACTTGCATGTCTCATTGTCATTATAGAACAAAAGTAAAATGGATTTTTCAGAAGAAAATGAGTAAGTATCTGGGTGAATTGATCATTGTGACTATGAAGAGCATTTATTTCAGAAATTTACCTCCCAGAATTTTGATTGAGCTGTGGGAAATGGGATTACTTCAGGTTAAATAATTGGTAAATCTCATTTCCAGAGTAATTAATTTTGTCTGCAGACAGATAGCTAAAGGGAAGAGAAGGCAAATGTAATCAACTTCATAATGAGACTTACTCATTAAAGATGAATAAGTTTGTCTTCTTCCATGAGAAAGGCAGGAGAAGCAACATGGACTAATAATAGCCAATAAGAATAAGTTGGAATTATCAGATAGAAACACAAAAGAGAAAGTGAATTACATAGAATGCCTGAGGTTCTGTAGGTACCCAATGGAAGGACTTCAGTGAAAGCTCTGGTTGGTCTCTACAGAGTTTGTGTGTTTTTCTCTTTTCTGGCCAGGAGAGCAGGTGACATGCTGCTATGGAAGCTTGGCCAAGGCAGGGAACACACCCCCTGTGACTGAGTCCATCAGAGAGGAAGTTCTCACCATATGACTTGGATATTTAATTCAAGCCTACCTCCTTTTGAAGCAGGAGAGATTTATAACTAGGTGGTATAAAAACCTTTAATAAATCAAAGATAAAATCCACTAATTGTATTGATACACAACTTCTACTGATGAACCCATGCCTCCTATCTAAAATAAGAGTGCAAAAATATAGATAGAATACAAACCAGCAACAATTGGGCCTCAAACTTTATGACAGTCTCGAGTAAACACCAAGAGGTTTCAGATAAGAAGAAAAAGAATCATGGGTAATTTATATAAACTATATCTGGGGAAATACTCAGATATAACTACCCATATGAAAGATGAGAAAGGGGAAAATGAATCCCTGACCACTATGGGAAAAAATGCCACCACAATGTAGAGAACATAAAATGCAACACAAGCTTCAAAACCCCTTCTTATAGAACATATATCAGATATTGAAAAAAATATTTTCTAAAAAGTACTTTCAAATCCAGAAGAAATGTTAAGCAACTTGAAATCATTAAAACAAAAATAAAGCAAATATGAGATAATGAAACAACAGAGTGACACAGAGACTGTGGAACCAAGAAAAAAAACTGGAAATCAAAACCATGTTATTAAAAACTTGAAAATTTAGTGACAATTAGGAAACATAAATATGTATATCTAGACACTAAAATAATTCCATAGAACAATTTTTATAGTAGTTAAAGATGGTTTATATTGGGTACAAAGTTAACACTAACCTTCGAGAAAAATAATCTTCCTGAACCTAGAGAATGAATCATTATGCAGCAAATAGCAATAAAATATATAAAATAAGAATGGCAGATTCTCAAAGATAAATCTACAGAAACTCAATAGGAATAAGACCATAACTAAGAAATTTATATCCGAAAAATCAACTAGACATCAAAAGATAGAGATATATATTCTAATTATAAGGTTGATTCAAGTATGTACAGTGTGTTTATAAAATCATGGTGCACTTTTACCGGTCGCAGAAAAGCAACAAAAGACAATAGAAATGTGAAATCTGCACCAAATAAAAGAAAAACCCTCCCAGTTTCTGTAGGATGATGTGGCAGCATGTGCGGATGTGCAGATGATGACATAACACCATGTATACAGCGGAGCAGCCCACGGCCATGCCAGTCGAGATGCGGTCGGTACAGAAAAAAGTTCAGTGTTCTGTGGCTCACTAAATTCAAATCCGTGACCAAAGTGCAATGTGAATATTGGCACGTTTATAACGAAGCGCCACCACATAGGAATAACACTACTCGGTGGGATAAGCAGTTGAAGGAAACGGGCAGTTTGGTGGAGAAACCCCGTTCTGGTAGGCCATCAGTCAGTGACGAGTCTGTAGAGGCTATACAGGATAGCTACCTAAGGAGCCCTAAAAAATCTGTGCGTGAGCCCACATCGAACTGCACTGAATAGGTATGAAACTGGGAGAGTTTTCCTTTTATTTGGTGCAGATTTCACATTTTTATCATCTTTTGTTGCTTTCCTATGACTGGTCAAAAGTGCACCGTGACTTTACGAACACACTGTATATGAGTAAATACCATGGCACAAGAGTAAATCTTCTTCCTAGGTCACTCAACAGTTTGTTAAAAATAGTGTATTTTTGATAATGTATTCCAAAATGTGGTATAAAATAAGTAGTACCTAGTATACATGCACGTGAGCACATACACACACACACATTTAATATGCAGAATAGATAGGAATAAAAGTACTACATATAAAATAATATATCATAGAGCTAAACTGAGCTCAGATGAAATATTCATAGCCTTACACATTAATGCTACTTAATTTGATCTAAAATATTAAACATTTAATAGAAAAAGATAGTAATAGACCACAAAATACCCCAACAGAAAAATGAAAGGTAAAATAGCATTAAAAGCAGTAATGAATATATCAGAAAATAGACAAAAGTAAATATTAAGTGAAGAGCAATTTTTGGACAAAAAAGAAATAATATGAGAAAACAGAATCACACAATTATAAAACAGAGTAAAAAGATACAGATACAGTGATAATTTTAAAAATGCTCTAGTGTATATTTGCAAAATTACAAATAAAATAGTGCAAAAAACTAAAAGAAATTACTTCTACAATAAAACCCAAATAATATAATTAATTAGAATGTCAAAATAAGAACAAGAACAAAAACCCTAGAAAAGATAAAAACACTGAACAAATTTAACAAACCATTAACTATGAAAATAAATACACCAAATATCATAACTTAATATTCTTACAAAGTGGCAGCTTAGACAATTTGCCAGGTAACTTTTCTTTTTTGATCTTTGAAGGAACAAACAATGTTGATCTTGTGTTCTATAACATGGAGAGAATAAGTAAGTCAGCATAACTCTGATTATAAATCCAAACACAAACAGATGTAAAAAAATATTTTTCAGAAAATTTGTATATGACAGTGTCTTACATAATTTCTCCTGTTATCCAATACCAATTTTCAAATAGCAGAACTCTTCTACAGTATACTTTAGGGCCATCTGTCCTAACTCTTGACTTCAAGGTACAGCAGTAATTCAGGACCTCTAATTATTTTTCTTGGCCCATGTCATTTTTTCCCCAAGACAAATGAGCTCAAATGTGTATAACATCAAAAGAAAAGTGAATCCCAAATGAGAACTTCTTTTTCTATTGTTTGGATTTGGAGATTACACACACACACACATCACTGTTTATGAATGTATTGAAACTGACAATTGTTGCATCAATTCAAAAGCCATTAAGTCTAATTAAAAAATGCTTATTCAGTATTCATTCCTCCCTATTTGAATAGTTTACAACTTATAGGGAACCAATTGCTGAACATTTAAAAGCAATAAATTTTCAAAAGGCATTTTTTTAAAGGTAGAAATTATAAATAACATATAAATTGAGATAAGAGAAATATCAAATTATCAAAAAGGTCAATATCTTTATTAAGAGGAAATAATGAATTTTCAAATTTTTAAATAATTATCACTGTCCCAAAGTAGTTTTATTTCGATCAAGTAATAAATCACACATACAGAATGGTACTGTGGTAAGAAAAGCACAAATTTTTATAAGAAATAATTTCCAATTTTTGAAATGTGGTTATATTTTCTCAATAAACGAGTTAAGCAGACACCATTTGTTGATAAGCATCATATGGAGAATAAAGAGGTTAGCCATAGTCAGAAAGTAAATCAATCATAGGTTTGAAAATAGAATCCACATGTGCAGACTTGCGGAGCTGGTTGAGCCACCGGCCAACACTCTCTCATCACACTATATTAGCTCCATTCCTGTCCAGGGAAGATTGTTAATGGTGAGTCTGATTAGACCAGGAAACCCAATCCCAAGGGAACTGACAGAAATGCCATCTCATGTGCCATTTAAAATAACTTTAGGACCTGGAGGGTATCATTTGGTGTTAAGAAGTAAATAAAACGCTTAACTATCTGACATATTAACAAAATCCTTCCAAACTAAGTAAGCCACCTTAAAGATTTCTTGAAGAATGACCTCAAAAATGACCCAGCAGCATGCAGTACAATACTTTGAAAATAATTCATTTCTACTTGGGAGATTTTTGTGTGTCTGTTTTGGTAGAAGGATACCAAATTGCTGGTATACTGAGACTACAGCAAAAATATATTTTATCTTGTATTCCTAGGCTATACTGTATTCAATCCTTCTTCAATTAGTAAACAAGCAGAGTACCCAGTTTCTCAAAGTCCTGCCATAGAATAGAATAGGCAATTTCTCTATTACAAAATAGTGACAGACAGTTATGCAGTATTAATGCAGACTCCTCTAGTTGCAAATGATGAAAACTCCACCTAAACTAAGCTTAATGGCCATTAGCAAGAATACCTGAAATATCTAGGGATATAAATGGCTTCGGGCAAAGCTAAAACCAGAAGCTCAAATAGTATTTTAAGATTCATTCTCTTTCTCTCGACTTCTTGGTTGTTTACTTTTTTTAAAATGCTTATTTTATTCATTTTTAGAGAGAGGAAAGAAGAGAGCAGGAGAGAGACAGGAGCATCTGTCACTGTATGTGACCTGGCTGGGGATCGAACTGCCAACATCTATGCTTTGGGACGATGCTCTAACCAACCAAACTACCCATCCAGTGCTGTTTGGGACGATGCTCAACCAAACTATCCATCCAATGTTGTTTACTTTTCAATGACTTTGGTCTCAAGCATGCTTCCAATAAATGGAGGCAAATATTACCTGCAAGTACACATGATGCTTAGCAAGCTTGATCTTAGAAAGCAGACCCTGTCTTTTTAAGTGTGCATGTCAATTACAAAGTGGAATCTGGTTTCTACTTCTTGGGTCATTTATTCTTCCTGAGTCATTCATTGCAGCAAGAGGAATTAAGTATTACGATTGGTTTTGCCCTGAGTTGTGTGTTTATCCTGCAAGCAGGAAGGTGAAGTTAGTTCCTCCTGAATGATATGAACTAAACTGCAGAGAAATAATTTTTTTAAAATGATCTAAAAAGATAAAATATGTTTACCATGAATATTTAAAAGATACATTTATGTAACATAGGTGTTAGTATAGAAATAGAGGCGAACTTAGTGCACAAAGGAAGGGGTGTCGAAGGATGGGAAGTGTCACGGGAGGCTTAACAGAGTAGGTAACTTTTATCCTGAGTTTTAAAATCTAAAATGATGTTTAATTTTTTATCTAAAGGTAGTAAGATGTGACAAGAACAAGAGGAACCTTAAGAAAAAGTATCGAGACATTAAACAGCCTGGGAACTTATTTGTCATGAACTTACCCAGTGGTAAATTTAAATCCACAAATAGATTAATCACTTGGTAACTGTGTCCTGATCATACTTCTTATTCAATAAAATTTTTTGAGTGAATAAAAGTTGAACAATTATCAAATCAAATTGGAAGAATCAAGTATGAAGTTAGAAAATAGATAGAATAAACCTTTTCTCCTTTGGGTATTTGTCAAGTATGTTGCTGCTTTTTGTAAAATTAAAAGGTAAGTATTTGGCAGATTTGAGGTTTCACGGAACTACTTCCACTGCTGAACAAGTTGCTAGAAGAAAATGTAGATAACATAAGCTAATCTCAGTTATGTCTTTGGCACCTAGGAGGGCATTTAGGTGTAGCCTTCTACCTGAAAGAAAACAATCAGTTTAGACGACTCAGAGTGCTAGTGAAGTGGAGAGCCTGCTCAATGATGCCAAACATTAATTTTCTTTTCCTACTGAGTTAACTTTTAGTCCAAATAGAATTGTTTCCCAATGTTCTACAGTGTTTTAACCATAGTTTCCTACTGTCTTCCATCTTCTTCACATCATCTCTTCATCTTTTCCAATTCTTTATTAAAGTCCTCCAGTTCATGACTTGGTCTTTCAAAGAAACGTCCCTGCAGTAATGGAGACGACAGGCCGCTTCCTGGAGGCAAGCAGCATTACTTTACTTTTCTTGCTTGAATATAGTTTAAATATATCATATGTTTCAATTAGAGCATCAAAAAAGCTAAATCAGCTTTGTCTTTGCTCACATTGTCCTTCTCTTACCAAAGATATCCCTGGCCCTAATCCTACTTACCACCACCGTGACAGAGAGGAGAAACCAGAATGAGAAGAGAAGCATTGCAGTATTAAGAAATGTTAGGGCCCTGGCCGGTTGCCTCAGCAGTAGAGCGTCGGCCTGGAGTGCGGGGGACCCGGGTTCGATTCCCAGCCAGGGCACATAGGAGAAGCACCCATTTGCTTCTCCACCCCCCCTCCCCTCCTTCCTCTCTGTCTCTCTCTTCCCCTCCCTCGGGCGCTGGGGATGGCTCCTTGGCCTCTGCCCCAGGCGCTAGAGTGGTTCTGGTCGCGGCAGAGCGACGCCCGGGAGGGGCAGAGCATCGCTCCATGGTGGGCAGAGCGTAGCCCCTGGTGGGCATGCCCGGTGGATCCCGGTCGGGCGCATGCGGGAGTCTGTCTCTTCCCGTTTCCAGCTTCAGAAAAAAAAAAAGAAAAAGAAAGAAAGAAATGTTTGTTTTCTAAGAACTCTCAGGTGGATTGAGAAGAAATGTCTTCAGATTTATTAGTCATTTTGTATTCCATCATGTGTGTGTGTGTACTTTACTCATAAAAATTATCATGTGTTATTATTTAATCTCTGTTTAAGAATAAATTATTTAAAAGCCCTCTTCTAATATTAGCTATTTTCCATGATTCTATTAACATTGTTATGCATTTGTTAATATAACTAGAATATTTTTTCAATGAGCCTATGAGAAGAGTGAGGAAATATAAATATAAATATAAATAAATAAATAAATAAATAAAATTCCTGACGCCTTAGTTTCGGACAGTAAATGAACTATTGAACAATCCGGTATCTCAAGTCTCTGGACAGGCTATGTATACACAGAAGAGGAAGAGAAACAGCTAGAGACATATATGTGTCTGAAATGAACAGTGTGCTTTGAAGTATAAAACCAATGTACCAGGCAATATGCCTTGTGGTTCCAGCATTAGGATTTAAATTAACCCAAAATATATTTGATTTTTAGTTTTACTATTTTTTAAACTAGTTTTACTTTGGGCAAATTAGTTAACTTTCTGAAATTTATTTCCTTGATCAGTAAAATAGGAATAAATGATCAGGGCGATTGTGAAGACAAAATGAGAAAATGTATGTAAACTGCATTGCATTAGAACATGTACATAATAAATAGGTGCCGCATAAATATTATTATTATCTGAAAAATCTGCCTCTGAGGAAACAAAATAGATCCCAGGTTACAACACAATTAAGTGAAGGTAGCAGTGTATGTAAATACAGAAGGTGTTGGTTAGAAAAGCATTTACTCAGTCATAGATGTTTTGAGAAGGAACTTTGCCGCCAGTTCTCATTTACCTGTGTGCAACAGAGAGGAGATAAGGATGTGACTGTTTAGTCAGGAGGCTGTTACGTGTTTTGTGTGGAGTGAACACATTTGATTACCCTAAGCAATTCCAGGACACATTGGATGATCTCACCATCATTCCCAAATGCAAACTAGTGTCAGCAGAGTTTTCTGAAATGCTTTTAAAACACAATTTCCATGCCATACAGTACTTGTTCTCTCCAGAGCATAGCTAGATAGTTCATATTTTTAGCAAGCTCCCTAATTAGTCCAGATATGCATCCTAGTTGAGATGACATGGGCAGTTCTCTCTGTTCTGATTTTGTGCTTGTCTCTTCTTTTAATTGATTTTAATTTATTGTGTTTACATAGATTCAAGTATCCTAGCAAATACATCCCCCTACCCCGTGTTCCCCTCAACATCCCTTTGCTCTCCTTCCCCCCAACAACCTTCCCTCTTCCCTCCAGGATTTGCTTTTCTGCTCTCTATAAGGCTGTGTCATGTGTATATAATTTCACCTATCTCTTTCTCTTCTCTGATCCCATCCTCTCATCCCCTTTTCCTCTGTCCGTTTCCCTTCTGTGAACTGAGGATCGGAATAGAGGCAGAGGCGGGATCAAAGGGACCAGAGGGGATCTGCTTATATCTTTAAATTATGGTTTGGCTCCCCATGCCTGACTCCTACAGTAAGAGAATGAACTGGTCTCATGGGTAATGTTTTCAGTGTCCAGTTAATTTATTTCTTGTTGTAAGTGGATAATTGTCATATCCATAGTTTACTGGGAGCTAGATTAATATATATGCTATAGACCACTTCCAGTGTGTTGACCAAATAAAGTTTCTACACTTCCCAATTGTGAATATCAGATAACTCCCTTAGAGAACCATCAAACTGGGAAACCTCTTGGTAAGTTACATTCCTGAAAGATCTGGTCTCACCATAGCTGCCCTGTTGTCAAAGATCAGCAGTGTTGGTCCTCGTGACTCTCTGTCTTGTGTTTATATACCCACATTGTGCTTTTCGTTAGTGGTAGGAGTCACTGAATATTAGTCTGCAGTCTACAAGGCTCACCCACTCATTTAGAGACCGATTTCCTTCACAAAATACTGTAAGGGAATTTCAAAAATAGAAGGTTCTTGGATGAATATTACAGGTTTTGCTGACTTCTGTTTGTCCCTAAAGTAGTCTTTGTGTGTGACAGAGCAATCAGCTGAGAAGTGGGACCTTATCTACAGGATTAGCTGTGCTGCCTCAGGCCTTGATGATCTGGCTAGAGCCTCCAGATATGAATTGCCTTACTTAGAAGAAAAGAGGAATTCTTTCTCTCATTTGCTTTTTTTTTTCTTTTTTTTGGTTTTGGTTCAGAGTGGGACTCAAGACCATTAAATAATACTTAAAAATAATCATGCTGCATCAGCAAGCCAGCCTTGTGTTGTCAGCACAGGCTTCGGATGAGCCACATGATTGTACAGACTGGCGGGTAAGCCCCGCACGTCACACTGACCACTGTAGGCAAGACTCTGGTGGAGCATATCTCTTGAATCCCCAAGAGACTAGGTTTATTCTGAGGACCGTATCCCTTGTTTCTCTTTGTATCTGGAAAAGACCATTGTTCTGGTATTTAATTAAAACCAGACTCTTTCCAGCATGGCAAAACGAACTCCAGGAAGGATAAAAAATGTAAAGATTATACCATTGTAAATACATTTTGGTCATAAACCCTTACTAGGTTCCCTAAATTAACTTCATTATTTCTGGTGTGACCACATCTGAAGCTAAACTTCCCCCACCCAGTGCTTATTTTCTGAAGGGTCAAGTCTCAGTCTTAGGCTGTGTCATTCCAGTTGTAGAAGAAACTGTTTTTTAAAAGACTAAGAAGGGCCCTTTCACGAGCATGTAAGGTGCCTTCCAGCAGGCTGCCAATAATCCCAAAGCAGCACAGCGGGCTGGGCTTCTAAAATTTCTTTTCCCTTTAAAACATGCTCTAATGTTCAATTTAATATATTTTGGGAAGTGTCCCAACAGAATGATTTTCCCTTGGATCCGTGCTCTTCTAAGTGAAACCCGAGTGGAGGCTGTTATAAACCAGCTGATAGGAAAGTGAGCCGATGCTTCTTCCCCCTTGTGCATGAAGTGCCGGGAGCAAACCTGGTCCCTGCTTCCCTGTCCGGAGGGTCGGCAGCTGGAGGCCTGCCTGGAAGAGCAGGGTACAGGATGTCCCAAGGAAAACTACTCGAACTCGATGCTTTTTATGTTAATATGCACCCAGTTTGTATTTGTAAACTATGGTTTCATTAGAAGCGAACAGGCTTTTCAGAACAGTGCCTTTGCATCTTCCAGCCCTAATGATGAAAGAAGGGTGTGTGTGTGTGTGTGTGTGTGTGTGTGTGTTGTACACATGCTCACATGTTAACCTCTTCGTGATCTCAGGCCAATGCCGAGCTTGGGAGGAGTGCCTAACGATTCCCCCAGGGGGCCATGTGTCTGTCTCTACATGGCTGCCTCAGTGACTACTTCTAACAACCACTGACAGCAGTATCGTTAGTCCCATTTCACAGGTCGAGCAGCAGGAAGTAAAGCGGCTTGCCCTGGAAGCTGAGCTGATATTTGACTAACTCTGCTCAACTCCATTGTTCATACACGTTCTCTCTAACTGTGGTAGAAACCAAGCCTCTGTAATGAATAAATACTTTATAAAAAGAAGTCCATGTGTTAAACATTGCAATAGAGAAAATCTAATCTTTTCCCTTCAAGGTTTTGGAGCTAGAGATTATGGTAGGATGTTTGCAAACAATTTGTGTAATATCTTAATGATAGAAATCACAACATAAAGCATGATTGTTTCTCTGAGGATGTGAGTGAATAGAAAAAAGTGATATTACTATACTAATATTCAGATGAATAAATATCCAATTATATGTCATATTCATGAAATATGAAAATGCACTTAGGAAGGTCATAAGTTTAGAAAAATTAAGGTAAATTTCTTAAAATAAAAAATATGCTTATATATTATATTGTTCCATTATTAAAATATTTATTTAAATTTTAGTTGAGAACAGATGCAGTTTATAATTTTTCTATGTGTAAAATGAACTTAGTACCCAAATGCATTACTATATAGTTAAAGAAAAGAGATGTTTATACATGCAAGTTGTAAATTCTTAAAACATTTCTAGTATTAAATTACTTTTTGTTATAATTAAAAAATGTAATCTTCATGATTCTAATAATTAGCAAAAATTAATGTTATGTTAAAAATTGTGTTTATAAGTTCATTTGCAACAGCACTAGGACTAACTGTTTTCTCTTATAACCATAAAAGCAGGCACCTCGCCGTTTCCCGATGCACGTGCTCCCCTGTGTTAGTCAGGAGAATATGATCGTTGACAATGGGAAAGGGAAAGTTCTGCCCAGCGATCAGGCCCCATTCCAACAGCGGTTTTATTGCTTTATCTTCCAAAAACATGGAGCTGTGTATAAGTTTGTTTTAGGTTCTAGACATCTGTTAACTCTATTTTAATCCAACATTTTTTTGTCTTAAAGTACAACTTTTCTCTCTACTTGAAAAAATAAGTAAATCTTCATAAAATCGAAGGATTCTGAATTTCATAATGTTTAATTCACAGTCACTTGATTTTTAAATTACATTATCAAATCTACTACTGGTTATCCCATATTGTAAAATATTTGTGGTTTTCTCATTAAAAAATAATAGAAGATAGAAATTTAAAACTATCATCTACTAAGTAGTTACCAAATGCTCTAAGCACATTGCCTAATTTAAAGGTCACAAGAGCCCAGCAAGATAAATATTTTTTTCCCAAGTTTACATTGAAGAACTGAATTTCAGAGATGACACACACTTAAAAAGACTGACATCCATGTGATTTTCCCAAAGTTACCAAAACAGAATTAAGACAAAAAATATACACATATATTTAATTTTCGTTCAGTGCTTTCTTTCAGGCAGAATTGTAAAGAATATCTTCAATATTTAATTTTTAAAAATCAATAAAGCAGGAAATATTAATGACTGAATCAGGCTTAGAGATAAAATAATAAATACATTATAAACAGAACAACCTAAAATAGAATTCCCAAGGCTTATGTGCTAAAAATAAATATTTTAAAATGTATCATATATGGTGAAAGAAGAGAAAAAGAACAATAAAATTGTCACATTTTCAGTGACATCAAATTATTTTATAGTAGCAACCAAGTTTGTGAAGGTCACTGTTGCGATCGCACAATAGTGCATAGGGCAGAAAACTCTCATTTCTCACTGTTACATCTTGTGTGTCTGTCTCGGTGTTGATAGGTTATGACAAACAAGACTGTCCCTAACTCTACACTAGTGGCACTGCCTTGAAAACTCTTGACCTGAAGATTATGGAAATCAAGGACTCCAGATAGAAGATAAAGGAGACACCAAAGAATTGAAATATCACAGACTAGGGGCTGAGAAACAGAAGTGAGGTGTTACACAATAAAGTAAAGAGGGACTCTAGAACTTGCTGAGGGGTGAAAGGACTTAACCTTGTTCTCTCCTGTCCCCATGAGTTACTCTTCTCAATTTTACCTTTTGCCTCGTGCTTCTCCTTTTCCCCATCCACGTCCTCTCTACTGCAGTAGAAGAACTGTGGAATACTGCGGTTGCTAACCGTGTGACAGTGTCTGGGGACAGGGCACATTCTTTTCAGTCTTCTCCCCTCCTCCCTCAGCTGGTGGTGCAGCCATGTCCACTGCTGCCCACAGGCCTCGAGAGTGGGAGAAGAGGAGTACTGGGCAGGTTGTGGTGAGTTGCAGTAGATTTTTTAGGCATCAGTTGAATCATGTTACCGTCACTTGGTTAAGATAAGTGATATATTCTACAGTAACCCAGGGTTAACTCTATAGCTGGCTAGTAGAGGTAGCTATCAATACATAATAAATATAGATGTGTATATAAGTCAGAAATTATCATATATTGTTAATACATTACATATATATCTTATATCACTAAGAGACAATACACAATTCAAACACACAAAAAAACATTTTTTACTTCTTGACTAATTGAGTAACCAGGCATTTTTAAAATAAGTATAAAGCATAATTAGGATGAAGAGATTTAGATATTTTTTCTGAGTTAGGAAAGGCCAAGGTTATTATCTCCAGCTGATAGATAAGGAAACTGATACACAAAGTGGCTGGCGCAGTTATATGGGGTCACTGGGTAGTAAGTATGAGTAAACAAGATTTCTTACTATGACATTTTATTTTTGATCTTATTAAAATTAAAATCAGTTTAACTTCCTCAGTTTCTTATTAGTTAATTTCTATAGCACTCTTCCAAGTGTCAGTGTCACAGAAACACTTAACATCTCAAGAGATCTACACATGTAGATCTTGGATCTTACAGTGGTTCTCCGGAGGCATATTTCCAGCTGCTTTTAAGGTACTCCCCTGAACCGTTTCTGAACCCTCTCGCCCCTACATCCAATTCATCAGCCCTAACTGCATCACATATCTCACAGATACTATTATTCTTCTTGTCATCTGAAATGACTTGAAATTTGGAGCATCTTTTACTCATTCTGTTCCTTCATCGTCTAATTATGGCCTGTCCCCAAGAGTTATCATTCCTTCATCTTTGCCTTCCCTGTGTGATTCCCACCGCTACCTCACTACTCGGGGCTTTCATCACCTCTGACTTAAATTACTGACAGAGACTTCAGATGGCTCCCCTGCCTACACTCCATCATCTACTGCTCTGGCTTCAGATCAGGGGCCCGTCAATATTCACAGCCACTCGCTAGTCAAAACACTTCTCTGGGATTCTGAGTCTTTTTAACCTAAGTCTTTTTTTTATAAAGAAAGACTCACAGCTCAAGGGAGGCCACAAGTAACCTTATTTCTGCTCCAAAATTGTTTTGAATAATGTTCTCTTCCATCCTTCTTCCATCCCTTCTTTGTATTCAAACTGTAACCATGCTGGAAGGCTCAGCTCAGAGTCAATGTCCCCCATCTTCTGTGATTAAGGAACTTTATAATGATTTCTCTGTTTCCTGAGTTTATATGATTTCCATCTGTATCATATGCTGTGGTCTTTCACTGCGCTCTAATGAATATGGTATATTTATCTTACCAAAGAGACTGTGAATACTTTTTGTGTAGAACCAATGTCACTTGGACCTTTCATAGCATCAAGACAGTTGAAGGTACCTAAAAGTGATATTTTACTAATTGACAGACTTGATTTATTAAGAATATATTATTATTTTTTGCCTGACCAGGTGGTGGCACAGTGGATAGAGTATCGGACTGGGACGTGGAGGACCCAGGTTCAAGACACCGAGGTCGCCAGCTTGAGCGCAGGCTCATCTTGTTTAAGCAAGGCTCACCAGCTTGAGCCCAAGGTCACTGGCTTGAGCAAGGGGTCAGTTGGTCTGCTGTAACCACCCGGTCAAGGCACATATGAGAAATCAATGAACAACTAAGGAGCTGCAATGAAGAACAATGGGGAACAAAATTTTTGTTGCATCCACAAAAACACTTTTTCTTACCTAACTCGAGTGTGCTGATCTCAAATCTGACATTAGTTTTTCTCTGTAAGCTACAGTTTTTTTGCAACTCAGAATTTTAGGTTTTCATCTTATTGTAAAATTTTCAACATTTAGTTTAACATAATGAAGTAAAACGTCTTCTTGGGCATCATCTTTGTAAAAATATAGTAATTTATATTATGCAGTAAATACACTAATACAATAGAAGATGTGATTACATCAGAATTTGTCTACAATTTCAAAATAGAACATATTAAAAGACTTATTTTTTTTTTCTTTTTTAATTTTTTCAAATTTTATTTATTCATTTTAGAGAGGAGAGAGAGAAGGAGAGAGAGACAGAGAGAGAGAGAGAGAGAGAGAGAGGAGAGAGAGACGGGGGGAGGAGCTGGAAGCATCAACTCCCATATGTGCCTTGACCAGGCAAGCCCAGGGTTTCGAACCGGCGACCTCAGCATTTCCAGGTCGACGCTTTATCCACTGCGCCACCACAGGTCAGGCCAAAAGACTTATTTTAATCATAAAATTTGCGCAAAACTTATTTCAATTCTATTCAGGCAAAAATTTGAGTTTATAGCTCTTGTGTTTGTGTACTTGTTGAGGACAATCTTGTTTGATGCTCCAACAGTAGTCTGATCATCACTAACAGCTCCAAGATTTTCGGGAAACTTATCAAGGTGACTGTTCAGGAAGTGAATCTTAACACTCATGCTACATCCAATGTTGCAGAAAGCCAACAGCATCCTTTGAACCAGAAGTTCATAGTTTTCTGCTCTTTTGTTGTCAAGGAAGTTCTTTGTAACTGTCACAAAAGACTGCCATGCTGCTTTCTCCTCCTTATTCATCTTCCTGGCAAATTCTTCGTCATGTATGAGGCTGCAGACTTTAGGTCCATCGAATACACCTGCTTTTATCTTCTCGAAAGACAAGCCAGGTAAAGCAGAAATAATATGTTGAAAGCATTCACTTTCTCTATTCAAAGCCTGAACAAAGTGCTTCATTAAGCCAAGTTTGATGTGAAGTGGGGGAAAAATGATCCTGTCTCGATTAACTACAGGTTCATTCACAATATTTTGCATCCCTACTTCCAGAGCTTCATGTTTTGGCCACTCCTTCTATGTCCAGTGTTTCTCCCGAGCTTGGCTGTCCCACAAATACAGAAAGCAAGGATACTTCATGAAACCTCTCTGTTGTCCTAGCAGGAAATTTACCATTTTAAGATCCACACAAATGATCCAGTTATGCTCCTCATACTTCAGAAAGTCGAGGACAATTTTTATGTCATTATAATCTTCTTGCAGATGAGTTGAATAACCAATTGGAACCGTTGAAAATAGGCAATATATGCACATGTCACAAATGATGAAATATTGAGCCTTTGACGTTGAAGTGTGTAACAGCCACATATATAACAGAAGGTGTCAGGACTATTCTTACATTTATGCCTACTCAAAGAAACTATGATTTAATCTTAAATTAAAACAAAATAAGAGGGTGTTTTTATCAGATAATAATTTTTTTATATTTGAAAACAATTATAATTATATAAAACTGATGTTTGTAAAACATTAATTGCCTTGTGCCTTCAATCCAAAAGTCGTTACCCTTTAACTCCAATTTAAAAACCAATGCATGGGCCTGACCTGTGGTGGCACAGTGGATAAAGCGTCGACCTGGAAATGCTGAGGTTGCCGGTTCGAAACCCTGGGCTTTCCTGGTCAAGGCACATATGGGAATTGATGCTTCCGGCTCCTCCCCCCTTCTCTCTCTCTGTCTCTCTCTCCTCTCTCTCTCCTCTCTAGAAATGAATAAATAAAATAAAATAAAAACCAATGCATGCCATTAACTGTAACAAAAAGAAATTAAAATTGCATAAAAACTAGAACATACACCAAAAAACAGGTTTCAGATTTGGAATCAGTGATGCAGAGATATATAGAAACAGTTCTAAAACTTCATGCAACAGCAAATTAAAAAAGAATTGTTCCTAGTGGAATTGATGCTTCTCATCTCTCTCCCTTCCTGTCTGTCTGTCCCTATCTTCTCTCTCTGTCTCTCCCTGTCTCTGCCACAAAAAAAGAACAACAACAACAAAAAACAAGAATGTATTTTTATTTTTAAAAGGCAGATAAGAAAATCTGACAAGATATCCATCAGGATCAAATATCTTAAGAAGGTTTATGAATTCTTTAGATTTTACAAGTTCAATAATTTTGGCTTTATTTATATACTTATCCTGAGCTAAATATTTTGACTATTCCACTGACAAAGAAAGTACCCAATTTGGAAACATCCTTTACTTCAAGGATCAGAAATTTACATGCAGAATTATATATTGAAATTCTGTATTATTTCAAAATGTAACTCTGATGTTTGAGCTACATCCTCTAATTAACTTACCTAAATTGAAATAAGAAAATAGGAATGGGAATACATACACATCCTAAATTTCTGTTTTTTTTTCTCTTAAATCAGTAGTATAATTTCACAAACCAAAAAGTTGGAAAATAAAGCTTCCAGTTAAGTATCTTTGGACTTAAATAGAAATACATCTAATTCAAGTTTTTGCCATTCCTGCCACTTATTTGAAATCTTTGTAAGCAAAAGTAGAAAAGAAACAAGTTGTTCCAGTAAAATTAAACTGTGCATAAAATCCCCAGCAGTTCAAAACTTGGCTTTCTGGACTTTTTCACGAATTACAACTGCAAGTTTAACAGCCAGCTTTTGGGACTTCAATGCACCAGGTAGGGGATATTGTTCCATAGAATAATTGCTCTCCAGGGGAAAGGCATTTCGGTGACTTTCATGTTATAAGGCTGCACGAGCCAGTGGGTCATTAATCATTACTGAGTGTCACTGAAGAGTTTAAATAAAAAGAATAGGGTCCAATGACATTAAATATCAGAGGGAAAAAAAAGAATTGGGCAAATAGTCATGATAATCTGACTTACTGACACTCAAGTTTCATACCTGTGCGGGTATGCAAATGTCAGGTTGAAAAGAAATCTGCTAAAAGAAAATTAAAGTCTCATTTATTAAATTGAATACAAAATGATGTCTTTAGAGCTGATTCTTCTGGCGTACGTGTAGAACAGCAGAGTGGATGAAAACAAGGCAACGCTTCCATCGTCTGAAATAAAAATGCACCATCTCTACCTCTGACTTGGTTTCCTTTTTTAGTTTTGTAATTTATTTATGCATTCATTTAAGCATAAGAGAATCAACTTATGATATGATAAATATGTAGCTAAAAATTAAAATTATGTAAAAATTAAAATAAGTTCAATACATACTGATAAAAAAAGTGAACATTATTTTTCCCCAAAATTTTAGCTTCAAGATAGCTACTGTAGTTACAGACTTTTATATTTCTACTACTAAACTTCCTAGCAGCTAAGCAAAAAGAAACATAGAATAGATTATCTCCTGAGATGCACAATAAGTTTCAGAAAAACAAATTTTCTCTTAGCATTAATTTTCAAGAGTTTATCTCAGAAGTCACATTCTATAGCATTGATTCAGTTAGTCTTTAGTTTCAAATAGCAGAAAGCACCTTTGGGAAACTTGCAGACATTTATTGAAAAGATATTGAAGGAGCTTGCAAAATCAAAGGAAAGGTTGAAAAACCAGGCTTGGACCCAAGAGTAACCAGGCTTTTAGTCTCAGCAGCTGAAACAGTCTGACAGCCTCTCCTAGGCAATAGCACTTCAATAAGTCCCACTTTCCTGCTGTCCCTGTGTCTATTACTATAACAAGGTGACTTGTGTCTCAATAGCAGGGAGAATTTGACGGTTTCTTCCAGGCGCTATCATGGTAATGGCTTAGTCCAATTTTTCATTGCTTTAGCTTCTATAACTTGTGACAGTCATTAGCACTCTGGAAGTACTTTCCCTCTCCTGCAGTCAGTGTCTCCCCATGCCCTTGACACTATATAACCCCAGCCAGTAGACCTTGTCACATCCAGATAAATGTGGTTAGGCAAATTATTCTGAAGGGAGAGGTACTATTGAATTTATATAAGACTGAAATTTTAATTATCTGATGAGACCACATGTCATTGTAGCCAGAGACAGAATTTTTCAGGGGAAAATGAAACACTTTAATTGGAAATCTTAGTCTTCTCTCCTCCACGCCTCTACCTGCATCACCTCACCCCCCATTGTGGCCAGGATGCAGGAGAAAGGAGAAGGAGGAGGAGGCAGGATTAAACCTATCACCTTCAGGGAAGGAGGGCTATAAATAGCTATCCCTAAAAAAAAAAAAAAAAGTATATCAGAGATTTTTGTAAATGGCTCCATATCTGTAAGATGCTCAGTGTTTCAAGTCTTGTGAGAGAGTTGGCTGAGCGTGGGTAACACACAGCCCACACAACTGCCGTGTAGGATAGTGGGAGGAAGGCCCTGATGTGAGAAACCTCCAGAAAGCTCACCGGCTTCCCCAGAGGAAAGGAAGGTCTGAATCGACAATCCCACCAAGGCCACACAAAGCGGGAGTGGCAGTTACACGAAAGAAAATCACTGTTCTCTTAAAAGAGGAGAAATGGATTGCTGGGCGATTGGTCCAAACAGATCAATGTCCAATACGGCAGGGTGGCAACACTGTGCTTACATTTGTACATTCTCACAATCTCTTTGTGAAGATGGTTCATTCTTATAATGGGGCTGAGTAAGTTACCAAAGACATCCAGATAGACAGCGTTGGAACTAGGATTCAAACCTGACTTCAGGACTTATGTTCTTAATGCCTACGAACACCTTCAACAGCTGTTTTAAAATAGATGAAGAACTGTCTTCATATAGCTAGCTGCTTGTCATAAAAATAAATGAAAATTAGAGCTCCTTCTTAAATACACTGGGTGTACAATCAAATATATTTTGAAAATATATTAAATATATTATTATAAAAATCTGTAGTATCAAGTTTATACACCACCCCAAAAGTAAAGCTAAATAAATGAGGCTCTAGATGAAGATCAGTATCATTTTAGAAAAAATAAGAAACTTTTTTTTTATGGTAGACAGTTTGAAATTGCTTTGATAAATATATCTTTCTCATCTAGATAGGGTTATTTAATTTTTTAACTGTATATTTTTAAAAACAAAAATAATAAGTAATCTGTTACCAATAATTTTTTTAATGCTCTTTTATTATTTTATTTTATTCATTCATTTTAGAGAGGAGAGAGAGAGAGAGAGAGAGAGAGAGAGAGAGAGAAGGGGGGAGGAGCAGGAAGCATCAACTCCCATATGTGCCTTGACCAGGTGAGCTCAGGGTTTCGAACCAGCGACCTCAGTGTTTCCAGGTCGACGCTTTATCCACTGTGCCACCACAGGTCAGACCTGTTACCAATAATTTTATCAAAATTTAAATATTCCTCAATTCAAGAAAAAATTTACTTGTCCCTATGCCCAAATCCTCTGTCAGTCCTATTCCCTAGATAAAAAGTTTGAGGTGTAATTTTTAAAACACTTTTATTTACAAAGAGCAGGCAGATCTGTGACAAGTAGGGCTTTTTCCCCCCAGAATTACAGCAATGCTATTAACTCATAGAAAATTCTATCAACTCATTGAAATTTCATATCAACAAATCTTAAATGTCTTTTATATTTTTCTCCAAGAAAATGATAATCAATATAAGAGTGGCAAGGACGAGAAATTGAAGAAATATATTCTTCTACTTTATCCCAATCCTTGTTACTGCTTTGTGTCCTTAGTTTCATATAAATAATTTTGTTTTGACCTTGTAGAGGTCAGGATCCATGGGAGAATTTGATAATTACTTTAAATCTTTTCTTTGTCTTCCTCTCAGGAAAAAAGAATACATATCTAAATACACCTGCACATACATATGTACTTCCCACAAGTCTATATATCACTTGGGGGTTCATTATAAAACAAAGCCATTTAAGTGACCATAGTTTTATTATGAGACCTTTTATTTTAAATTGGTAGTTAATTTTATTTTTTTTATTCAGAGAGAGGCAGGGAGAGAAAAACAGAGAGGTAGGAAAATCGAGTTGTCCCTGTATGTGCCTGGACTGGGTTAAATTAGTATTTTTTATTTGAAAATTTATTTATGAAAATGTGTACTAGAGAATAAACCAGGAAATATGACCTTAATATGCAATTATGCTCATAATATATAATAAAATGTAATATAATATAAATATATAATATAATAATAAATATATGTTATGATATTATACAAAGTATCATATATACATACTATATATTACATGAGACACGTAATATATAAAATTATATATTATTTTCTTACAAATTTAAATTGTGTCTTTCACACAGATTGAAGTGTTACAGTAAATTTTTATTTTAAGTACCCTTTGAGAAAGGAATTTCTAACTACTGGAAAGACTGCATGTTTTCAAATTTTAAAATGATACATTTTGAATATAAAATGGATGAGAGTAAGACACATTAAAGTAAGGCTTGATTTTACTAATTTTTCTCAGCATTTTTATCTTTCTTTGCATGTTCCCAACTCTACTTAATGAGTCAGTTCTCTCTAGGGTTAAAAATAATCACTAGGAAGTACCCACATATGCTTGCATGAAGACACACAAGGGTTAATGTTTTCTCAGGTCCACAATAAACACTAAAGTCTCTTATTTTGAAATTCCCTCAGTATTTTCTGTGCTTGAACTACCTTATTTCTGAGGTAAATATGCAAAAGAGCAATTTTCCCATTTAATCAGTCTTAACTTTTTCTATTGCTTAACTCTTAAACAGATCCTTTGTTAGATGTTTGGTGATAAAATAACAAGATCATCAAAGAAAAGAGATTTTTCTGAGACAAGATTTTGTGTGGGTATATTCTGCTACACATTGAGAGGATAAAGAAGAGTGACCCTTACTTGAAAGGTGGTGGTATCACTGTTTTATTTAATTAGAAATTTGTTCTGTGGAGAAACTATACGTCCCCCAAACAAACTTTAAGTTCCTGCAGGGAGGGGAAGCTTCCTTCCCTGAGCAAAGCCCTGTCTGCATACACAGGTATACCAAGAGCCTTTTTAATTGCCTCATTTTAAAAAATAAATAGGCAATCAAAGATGACTAGAGAGTTACATAGAATAAGAAACTTAAACATAAAGAAATAAGGCAAACATTATGAGTAAAATTGACCAAAGAAGAAAGAGTAGACTTAGGTCCAAGAATAATTACATTAAAAGTAAATATGGGTTCCATTATTCAAAAAGTATTAAAGATTTCAGATGACCACACCAAGGATTAAACCAAGAGAGAGAATTTCTCTGCACAGGGTACTGTGAGACTGTAGATCAACACAGGTGAAGTAGTCCTTCCCTGCTTAAAACACAAATCCAAACTCAAATAAATCTTTATGGACTACTCTCAGAGATATTTGAAATGATAATCATTTCCATAAAATAAGAATAAGACAAAATGAAGAAAAGAACAAATAGAAGACAAGTAAGAACTTATAAAGTTGAAACACATTTAAAGATGCACCAAAGTGCTCCTTCAGTCTTAAAGTCTGGCTCAAATCTGCTAACTGGCTTTGGCTTCTTCCTTGGCTTTTGGAAAATCCAATAGGTAAAGGTCAGCTTTTTGGAATTTCTGAGCTTGTATATAAAACATGATTGGGTTCCCATGAACTCTAATTGCCATATCAATGCCAGTGAAAGAAACAGGCCAGGCCATTCAGATTTATTTTTTATAGTATCTGAATATTGACTTCCCTTGGACTAAATAATTAGTAATTACTTAGTGTTAGTCAAATAAGTTTGTAAATATGATATATATGGTTGCTCGCTTATAGTTTGCATTGGGTGTGGGGACAGGCTGTTTTAAGACTAAACCTTTTCTGCCCTATTAATACTAAGATCTTTTCAACATTCTTCTAATACTAAGATCTTCTCAAAATTAAGCTTTTCCCCACACCCTTGACTGTTGTATGATGTGGGGTGGTGCACTCTTATGAGAAATCCCATTTATGCCTCATATAAGTGGCTTTGTATCAGAGACTTCCTTATTTGGCTTAAAGGCTTTAATTTTCTACACTATAAAATGGGGCAGACCGGGGTCTTTTTCTCGCTCAGTTCCTGCTATTAGCTTTGCAGAGGATAGGCAGCCAAGATAGTGGAGTGCTGAAGAAGAAGCCAGTTTTGTGCAGAGTTTGTGCAAAAAGAAAGAAATGGGGAACAGAGGTGAATAAGGCTGGTGGGACCTTTGATTCTAGGAATACTCAGATGAGTCAGTGGCTTTGGGAGCCCTAAATGGAAAGGGAAGTGATTTCTCACTGTGTGTATTTTCTAGCCTGCCAGGTGTGAGCTAGGATTAAAGCTAATGGCCCACCAGTTCTTGGCTCCATTGTTTCATTACCTTCTGTCCGAATCAAATGTGAACCTGCATGAGCCGGGTGGCCGTGATGATGGCTGCAGCTACTGGCTTTACAATTAGCGATTAAAGTATATATTTATTTAGAAATCTACTTTCTGCATTATTTCATGACTATAATTTGATATTTTTATGAAAAAAAGCAGTTATTATCAAAGATTTTAAAGTAAGAAGTGAAGACCCTTGCTGGTTGGCTCAGTGGTAGAGCATTGGCCAGGCATGTAGAAGTCTCAGGTTTGATTCCTTGCCAGAGCACACAGGAGAAGCGCCCATCTGCTTCTCTACCCTTCCCCCTCTCTTCTTTCTCTATTTCTCTCTTTCCCTTCCATAGCCAAGGCTCCATGGAGCAAAGCTGGCACGGGTGCTTAGTATGGTTTCATGGCTTCCACCTCAGGCACTAGAATGGCTCCAGTTGCAATGGAGCAGTGCCCCAAATGGGCAGAGCATTGCCCCCTAGTGGGCTTCCCAAGTGGATCCTGGTCAGGTACATTTGGGAGTCTGTCTCTCTGCTTCCTGGCTTCTCTCTTCAGAAAAATACACACAAAAGGTTTAAAGTAAGAAGTGAAGCAGCTATTTGTTGAACAAGAATTCATTACCCAATTCTGTGGACATTCGGTTTGCAGTACAGAATGTGAATGCCATAAATATCAAAATCACTTTAATAGTTTTCTTCCTGGAATCTTACAACAATCCTTTGACGTAAGTAGAGATAGTTATATACATTAGATATTTGAGAACATTAAGGCCCAGAGAAGTTAGGCTTGACCAAGGTCACTTAGATTATAAACAGAGGCAAATGGAACCAAGCCAAATTTTGTTGCTCAAAAACCACTGTTATTTACTTTATACCATACTGTCTTTTCTGGAGAACTGTAGCTAATTCATGTCAAAATGTTATTTTTGTAAATAAATGGGAGGGAGTGATTATTCAAAGAATAATCACAGAGATCCCTTAAAGAAAGTGTAGCACATGGTCTAGATCAGGGGTAGTCAACCTTTTCATACCTACCGCCCACTTATGTATCTCTGTTAGTAGTAAAATTTTCTAACTGCTCACCGGTTCCACAGTAATGGTGATTTATAAAGTAGGAAAGTAACTTTACTTTATAAAATTTATAAAGCAGAGTTACAGCAAGTTAAAGCATATAATAATAATTGCTTACCAAGTACTTTATGTCGGATTTTCACTAAGTTTGGTAGAATAAATCTTTTTTTTTTTTTTTTGCATTTTTCTGAAGCTGGAAACAGGGAGAGACAGTCAGACAGACTCCCGCATGCGCCCGACCGGGATCCACCTGGCACGCCCACCATGGAGCAACGCTCTGCCCACCAGGGGGCGATGCTCTGCCCATCCTGGGCATCACCATGTTGTGACCAGAGCCACTCTAGTGCCTGGGGCAGAGGCCACAGAGCCATCCCCAGCACCCGGGACATCTTTGCTCCAATGGAGCCTTGGCTGCGGGAGGGGAAGAGAGAGACAGAGAGGAAGGTGTGGCGGAGGGGTGGAGAAGCAAATGGACGCTTCTCCTATGTGCCCTGGCTGGGAATCAAACCCGGGTCCTCCGCACGCTAGGCCAGAATAAATCTTTATTAAACAACTTACTATAGTTAAATCTATCTTTTTACTTATACTTTGGTTGCTCCACTACTGCCCACTATGAAAGCTGGAACGCCCACTAGTGCGTGGTAGGGACCAGGTTGACTACCACTGGTCTAAATGAATCATTAGATAAAATATTTTTATGATCAAGAGACCACCTAAGAGATTTTTTTCGAATTGGGTTCTCTGGTACCCTAAGATGTTTGGAACAATAGAAAGCAGGCCAGACTAGGAGCTGAAAGAATGCTAGGACAGCCTGTCCGCTTCATTCAGAGATGGTGGAGGCTCACCTGTGTTAAACACAGATATATGCATAAGCTATCTTTTGAAGGAGGAATGTCATTTCTTAATATAATAAAAAGTTATATATATTAATAAAATAATAGAATACAAGTGACACAATGAATTGGATTTTTGTTAATAAAAGCTAAAGCCCAGTGTTTTCTTTATGGTCCCACAGACAGCAAATGCATAACTAAAAATTTACCACATGCTTAATGATCCCCTCTAAAGAGATCTTTATGTGACAGCACATTATCTATGATTTTAGTTTTAAACTTCTTTCCACTAGTAATTACTTGAAGAATGTTATTTTTTGCCCATTGTTTTTGATTATAGTATATTAGATATCAGTATTATTTTTTAAAAAGAAAACCATAACCATGGGCTTGTTATAATGGTATTTAAAGAAATTTATTTTCAAATATCTCAAGCTTTACTTGACATCATCTTTTCCACAATTCTTATTGCTATGAGTTCTCAACAATTTCAGTTTCTTTTATACACAGATGCCATGATAACAAATCCCCTGGAAAAAAAAAGCCCATTTTACATAGTCAACCATGTGTAAAGCCAGATTTAGTTATAAGTGTATAAATCATGCATTTGCACCTGCATAAAAAACATGCTACATTATACAACTGATTTGTTCTTGCCAAAATGATGTTTAATAGAGCCAAACCTAGCAAAATTGTGCTGTTTTTTAATTCTTTTCCTCTGTCTGAAGTTTCTCCCATGCGTTGCTGAGCCTATGTCCTCCAATAACATTAATAATACTAGCTATCATTTATTAAACTCCTCTTCTGCAACAGGCGTTTTATTTATGAAACTCAATACAACTCTGCAAGACATTTATTAGTTTCCATATTTTTTAGATGAGAAAAGTGTGGTTCAAGAAAATGCAGAAACAAGTCACACCAATAATCTAATAATCTCTTTGGTTTCATAGCTACTTTATCACTTCACCTTCTAGAAGACCTCTCCCAACCTTGACAGGAAACTTAAAATAAAATTAAATATATTTCCTGTAAGGTGACTTTGTCTCAAAAATAAATGTAGTCTAGACCTATTTTGGGAATTAATTTGTCATATATGGAAGAGATGTTGAATATTGTTTTTACTCATATTTGATATCTTTCCTGATTTTTGGTACTTTTCAAGATCAAATCTCCAGGAGTAAAAGTTTTTCAACAGTAGATACTGCTGAGTTTATTTATGGGAACTATTAACTTTATTATTAGTATTATTCTTTTAAGTCCTTCAGATGCTCACTTTACTCATGTTAAAGGTCTGCACTTTGGCCAAATTGTTCACAGTTTTAGTGACAAGTCTATTGTTCAATTTTGTTTTGAATATATATAAAAATCAAGAATAATTTTCATGCAGCAGTATTTACAGTTTCAGGATTTAATGGTGTTATGAGTTATGGTTCAATACTTAATATTTATATGAAGAGCCTGACTAAGTGGTGGCGCAGTGGATAGAACATCAGCTCAGGATGTTGAGGACCCAGGTTTGAAACCCAGGTTTGCTGGCTTGAGAGCAGGTTCATCTAGCTTGAGTGTGGGGTGACTGGCTTGAATGTGGGATCATAGATACAAACCCATAGTCACTGGCTTGAAGCCCAAGGTCACAGGTTTGAGCAAGGGGTCACTGGCTCGGCTGGAGCCCCCCAGGTCAAGGCACATATGAGAAAGCTATCAATGAACAACTAAGGTGTCACAATGAAGAATTGATGCTTCTCATTTCCTCTCTCCCTTTCTGTCTGTCTGTCCCTGTCTGTCTGTCTCTCTTTCTTTCTCTCTCTCTCTCTCTCGTTAGCATGTGTGCATGTGTGCTAAAATGAGTGATCCACCCTTTTGTAGATGAAAAGCTAAGAAAAAATAGAACAAGGAGTCAAGAGGGAGGGTGGCCACTGGGGTGAAGGTGTTACAGGGTTAGAGGACAAATGCAAATGACTAAAAAGATCAACAAGTTATTACGCTGGGGATAGTTATATATTAATCTCCATTGTTTGATAGACAAATCTATTTTATTGTCATATAAATTAATATTATTTCAGTTTCAGTTGTTATTTTATTATGCTTTTAATTTGGTATGTAGTTCAGCAACTTATTCTCTTACATTGTTGACCACTGCCGAGTTAACTCGTGTTTGTACTTGCATTAGCTATTTCAATTTTTGAAACTCGGGGTAATACAGAATTATTGTATTTATGACTCATTGCCCTGAGGATTGAAGTTTGAAAAACAGCACACCGTTCTATATTCTCACGCAGACTCCTTTTCTTCCCACTCCTCCAGGCGTGAGACCGCAAAATCGAAGGTAGTACACAAAAACAGTCACAGTGTCCAGCCTTCTAAACTTGGACTATCTTCTAACTGCTCGCAGTTTGAACATACATATCAAGGATATTATAAAATCTTTCTTCATCATGCTCAACTAGACTAGAACGTGTATAGTGTGTGTTTCAAAAGGAAAGCACAGCGAAACCAGATATATTCACAAAACATGTTGTGTACCATTACACGTAGGTGATTGCTATAAGTATACCACACCAAAAAGTTATTGACATATATAATATGTATAAAATATAATATGTAGCAGATATGTACAACATTTTATTTAAATTCATTATATATAAATAAAGTATACTGAAGTTTATTTAGATTGTTTCACTTTCATACTCAATTATGAAAAAATAGTCGGTGACATAACTTCTGCATAAAATTGCCTGTCAACAATGTGTTAAATAACAGGTGAAAAAGAAAACATCACAGTGATTTCTACTGGTCCTATCATGCATGGATTGACAGCATCATAATTCATAGGGTACTGGAGTAATGTGTTCCTGTCTATTCTAAAATGTACTTTGTCCAAAACAGTCAACATGAAACTAAAGTAATTCTTTAAACTATGGATAAGTCTTCATAATCAGATTCTTTTATTTTTAGAAAATTCTAATAAATAGATAACTTTCTTTAATTAGAAAGTTGCTCTTTGTTCCCCTCCATTAAAAGAAAAATTCTAAAATGGAATCTTTTTTTTGTGAGAATTTATTTAAATGTGTCACCAACTTTTGCATGCTTCCATTTATCCTTCTAGTTAAGTATGCCCACATTTTATCAATTACAGAGATACATGCAGAATATTTTATGAGAGACAATGTGGTATTGTAAAAAAGTGTTCTGGACTTGAATCAGGAAAACAGATTTCTAGTTTTTGCTTGCCAGTTACTGACTGTGCACACTGCTATAAGTCACTTCAGTGATATGGGTTTTAGTTTCCTAATCTATGAAATGCAGTGGTTAAATTATATTATTTCTAACCCTTCATTCACCAATATTGTAAGGAGTCTATTTGCACCTCCACCTTCATACTAGGAAATCACAATAATGGATAATGATGAAGGAAGACCTTAAAATGCAAAGTTTTATTTATTTCTTTTAAGCATGCTTAAAAACAAAACAGCTATCATAGTCTTCATCAGAAATTCTTCTCTGTTCATCAACTTATGAACTTCAGATATTTAATAAATCCACTGTGTGTGTGTTCTTTGGTAGACTGGTAACTATTAACTTTATGTGACATTTCCTTCTTATTTTTCTTTTTAGTGAAAAGAAATCAAATTTAAAATTAAACATTATAACCCCTATTATTTCATTCTTTGTAACTGCATAAAATGTTTTACAAATGAGATTAGCATATATTTAAGAGAGAAATTTGGAGTTTAACCTTCTTGATATTAGTTAATTACAACCTTCTGTGGGTCTCTAGTAACCTTACTTCCAGGGTTAGAGCCAGTTTTTTGCATTAGTTCTTCCAAAGGGACCACATGTCAAATATCCTTGGAACAGGGTACAATTTAAATTACTGGTGGTCTACTAGTTATTTTCAGTCTAGGAGAACAAACACCAGATGTATTATAGACAGACTTTAAAAGGCATTACAAAGAGAAGGGGGGAATAGTCTGTTTCTCAGATTGTAAGATCCACCCATTCTTGCTGTGTGCAATAATCACATTCTGGAAGAATTCAATTTATATTTATCACTGTATTCTTAGGAATAATTCTATAAATGAACACTGTGCATAAAGGAACCTAATATAAGCAAGAGATAATTCACTCTTGATTCCTAGCAAGTGACTTGAAATTTGCATCTCTGATTTAAAGAGAGAAATTGATGATGGACATATTATCAAATCTTAGTTATGGTTACTTAATAATGTCCTGTGGTTTTGTTTGAAAACTCAAAGTGTTTACTAATTCAAAAGCAGTTAATAAGAATTGTCTGTAAAATGAATTTGCTTATTACAGGTAAAAGAAACTTTAAAACACATAATTTTTTTTTCTCCATAGGGCAAGGTTTTCCTGGGGATTTTGCTGATATTTTCAGCTTGTCTCCTTTATAATAGCATCTCTACTTTTATTCCCTGATGTCCAACCATACACTGTTTTCAGGGAGACACAACCTTCGGCAGAGGTATTAAACACAATTTTGCTGACTGCTCAGTGGGGCCGGTGTGAGTTGAGTGGCCTCTGTTGCCAGCTGTGTAAAGCCTTTGATCTTTATTTACATTTTGATGTCACGTTTAAGTGCTGGTGGAGCTTTTCTAGCCAATACTGATTCAGTGGACTTAAAATTCTGTACCAGTGTGTTTTTTCCTTACTGAATTAATTCTGTCTTCACTTTTTCCTATAGGCTATAACACAATGAGGGAAGTAACTACTATGTATTTTTCCCTACCATAAAGATATATATTGATATATATACACAACATGTTTTAAGGTAAACATAATTCCTGTTAAGCCTTGACTATTTTCTAACCTACATCTACATTCCTTTTGGGGGGAATTTAAATAAACATTGTTTTCATATGTACCATCTCTTAAACTTTACTGAACATTGTGCATTATACAATTCACCTAAAAAAATTTTTGCATTTTTATGTATCAAAGAAATAAAATTGTTTAAGGTATTACTTGGGGAGAGAAAGATCAATCAGGGAATTTTATTAAAAGTATTTATCTTCCTGTCAATGTGTATATCTTTTAAAAGAGTAGTAGGGGTTACAGAAAGAATCTTACAGGCATGGTTAAATATAATATAAATATAAATTTCCAGCATTTAAATCTGGAAATTTTAAATGGTCTCATGTATTTTGATTTAGCAAAGCATATATATATTTGCAATCAATATTTATAGAGCAATATACTCTTCTAACATATATGGAATCAAAGAATTATATGAAGCCAAAGAATATTTAGAAGCAAATATTATTTTCTTAGACATAAATATATTTAGACCACAGAATCTACAATGCTTAACATGTTTCTTAATGAAAGATACTCTTTTAGAAAATGAGGTGAGCACTGTTTAGTGAAATGTGAACTTAGAGTTTTCCCAAAGAAAAGAAGGAGTTTGTTCAAATATAATTGACAAATCTCCCCTCCCAGAAATGAAACTCTCTCAAAGGCTTTTGTTTCTCTTGCTGTCACTTCTTAGTGCCAACAGTAGAATCTGCATTTGTGAACCCTGAGGTGATTCTTCTGTTTGCTTGTTTCACTTATTATGTGTGAGGTATAATTTTCCCTACTTGTAGATAAGGAAATAAAACACAATGGTGTGCGCAAGCAGGTTGCGAGGTAAATCATACGTAATAGGGATGTTATTAATGGGCTTCCTGGAGTTTGGATATGGGTGAACAACTGCTGAATTCAAGAAAGTAACTCACTGCCTGACCAGGCAGTGGCACAGTGAATAGAGCATTGAACTGGGATGCAGAGGACCTCAGTTTAAAATTCTGCAGTCGCCAGCAGTGGCACAGTGGATAGTGCGAGCTCGCTGTCTTGAGCACAGGATCATTGACATGACCTAATGGTTGCTGTCTTAAGCCCAACGTTGCTGGCTTAAGCAAGGGGTCACTCGTTCTGCTGGAGACCCCCTGGTCAAGGCACATATGAGAAAGCAATCAATATCAATGAACAACTAAGGTACTGCAATGAAGAATTGATGCTTCTTATCTCTCTCCTTTCTGTCTATCTGTCTGTCCCTATCTATCCCTCTGTCTCTCCTCACTAAAAAAAAAAGAAACTTACCAGAGTTCTGTTAAGTATAAGCCTCAGAGTTAGTAGAAAAAAATTTAAAAATATATTCTTCTATATTTTATTTATGTTTTGCTATTGTAAATGAGATTTTATTTTCAGTTATAGTTTACATTCAACATTATTTTATATTAGTTTCAGGTATGCACCATAGTGGTTAGATAATCATATAATTTATCTAGTGGTCCTCCCAATACTTCAGTACCCACCTGACACTATCCATAATATTACCATATTATTTATGACATTTCCTATGCTATACTTTATATCCTTATGACTATCAATTTGCACTTCTCAGTCCCTTCACCTCTTCACGCATTCCTCTGAACTCCTCCTCCTCTGGCAACTATCAGTCTGATCTCTGTATCAATGAGTCTGCCTCAATTTTGTTTGTTAGTTTATTTTGCTCTTTAGATTATACATATAAATAACATTATGTGGTGTTTTTCTTTCTCTGTCTGACTTATTTCAATTTACATAATACCTTCTATGTTCATCCATGCTGTCACAAATGGTAAGATATCATTATTTTTAATGGCTGAGTAATATTCCATTGTGTATATATACCATCATTTTTTATCCACTTATCTAATCATGGGCACTTGGGTTGTTTCCATATGTTGTCTATTTAAGTAAAACTGCAAGAAACATAGGCATGAGTATTCTTTCAAATGAGTGTTTCAGGTTTCTCCAGATATATCCCAGAAATGGAATTGCTGGGTCATAAGACAGTTTATTTTTAATTTTTTGAGGAACCTCTATACTATTTTCTGTAGTTGCTGTACCAGTCTGCATTCCCACCAACAGTGCATGAGGGTTGCCTTTTCTCCACATCCTCATCAACATTGGTTGTTTTTGATTTATTTAATGATAGACATTGTGACAGGTGTGAGGTGATATTTCACTGTGGTTTTACTTTGCATTTTTCTGATGATTAGTGATATTAAGCATCTTTTCATATGTCCTCTTTGGAGAAGTTTCTATTTAGGTCCTCTTTGTGATATTTAATTGGGTTGTTCGGACTTTTCTTTGGTGTTGAGTTGTATGAGGTTTTTTTATATAAATTTTGGATATTAACCCCTTATCAGATGTATCATTGGCAAATACATTCTTTCATTCAGTGGTTGTTTTTTCATTTTGTTGATTGTTTCCTTTGCTGTGCAGAAACTTTTCAGTTTGATGTAGTCCATTTGTCTTTTTTTCTTTTGTTTCCTTTGCCTGAGGGGATAAATCAGAAAAAAATATGGCTATAAGAAATTCCAAGATTATTCTGCCTATGTTTTCTTCTAGGAATTTTTATGGTTTTGAGTCCTACGTTTAATTTATTTTGAGATTTTACTTGTGTACAATGTAAGAAGGTGGCCTAGTTTCATTCTTTTTTACATATATCTGTTTACTTTCCCCAATACCATTTATTGAATAGACTATTTTTACCCCATTGTATGTCCTTGCCTCCTCTGTCACATATTAATTAACCATTATACTTTTCTTTTCACAAAATACTTACCATTTGTTTTCTCAACATTTATATTTTGTTCTTCTGGTATGTACCTCAAACTAAAAAGAGATAGCTAATTAATAATGTCCTTTATCTCAATGAGTTCAAAGTCTAAAGTGAGAGAGGTAGGTACACTTTAGATAGAACCATGTGACAAATATTGTAACCAGATTGTTGTATAAATGAGGAGGGAAGAACTACTTTTGTCTGGTGAAGACAAAGAGGATAATTCAGAGGAGATGTTGGCTCAAAAAATAGAATGATAAAGAATGAGCAGGGGCCAGAAAACCTGGAAAATGTGTTTCGGGCAGAGGGACATCCCATAGACACTCACATGTAAAGTACAAGGATTTATGAAGCTTGCCAGTAGTTCTGACTAGCTTTGGCATTGTATTGAGTGGAGGAAATTGTTATGAGATGAGACTGGAAATTTTGATTAGAATTGTGTTAGGTGCTTATATCTCAGACTCTGGATAGCCATCAGTTCCCCAGACAAAGAAATAACAAGGTCATATTTTAAGATCATCGTAATGTGGAATAAATTTGAATACCGAAAATGGAGACAATGGAAAAACATAGTATATGATTAGAGTAGTAGAAGAAAGAAATGTTGTGAATGCAAATGAAGTAGTAATAAAAACAAAGGTAGTAAAAAACTATTTGAAAAAAATGAATGAACAGATAAGTATTGGGGAATGATTTAATATAAGAAGTTAAAAGAGAAGAGAAAGTTAATATGATTGTTGTTTCTTTCTTAAGAAAATTCCACTAACGGAGGTAAGAAGGAGCGGATATGAGGGTGTGAAGACAATGTATTCTCTTTCAGACATAAGGAGAACTTTCAAAATAACCACATGTATGGTGCTCAGTAGTTGCCAACCCAAATCTAGATCTCAGGAGAAGATAGGAATGTATTGTAGTCCATAGAACTGTACAGAAAGCAAACCTCTAATTATTATGAAAATAACAACAATATTAATAATAATAAACAAATAATCTCTGCCTTAGATTAAGTTCCACAGAGGCAGACTCTAAGCCATAGATGCAGCTATGTGTGATTTATTGGGGAAGACCCAGGGAAAGTAGCCCTAGAGGAAAGAAGCAGAACAGAGACTGGGAATGAGCCAAACAGAGGAGCAATCGCAGGCAGACCCTGGAGAAGGTGGCTTTACCCGGATGTTGCATGGGCACCCTGACACTTACGCTGTGTCCAGGGTCACTCCCCGAGGCAAGGGAGTTTGGGCACCTTCAGTATTGCTGACGGGCCATTCCAAAAGGATAAAAATACCCAAGCCCTTGCTGACACCCTCAGAAGGGTTGCAGGTGCTGAATATTGAAAGTGAAATCATATTGTAGAATGGAAAGGCACAGGTTGGGGGGACTACAACATTATCCATTCCCATCTAAACCCAGTGGTCATAGGATGAGTTGTCTCAGTAGGCTCTATTTGATGTGAGGAGGTAGCATAAAGTGGCTGAAAAACTCTGGAGTAGGATCAAGAGATTTAGATTTCAGTTTCATCTCGGTCCAACGTAATGAGATGTGAAAAGTTTCTTGACCTCTTGATGCTACAGTTTTCTAATCTGTTATACAAATAAAATAACATTTGCCTTGCTGCCTGGGAAGTAGTTTGGTATAAAAAAATGAAAATAAAACAGCACAAAAATATTTCAAAACTGAGCTGAAAAATCTTTACCAAAAGTTTCTCCTTTGGAGTATTGTGAATATTTTTTAAATGGCAATCTTGAATGAAACAGAAAAGCCAAGTGAATGAAACAGATCAAGACCTTTCCTTAATACACAACCAATACAAGAGTTATTTAAGGACTGGGGAGAAATCAGCTTTTAGTAATGATTAAAATGATTCATTTGATTATAAATTTCTAATGTTCAAACTGAGGCTAAGGAAATTTCTGCCATTAAAAAGTAAGAAAGTGCCTGACCAGGCGGTGGCGCAGTGGATAGAGCATCGGACTGGGATGCAGACGACCCAGGTTTGAGACCCCAAGGTCGCCAGCTTGAGCATGGGCTCATCTGGTTTGAGCAAAGCTCACCAGCTTGAGCTCAAGGTTGCTGGCTCGAACAAGGGGTTACTTGGTCTGCTGAAGGCCCATGGTCAAGGCACATATGAGAAAGCAATCAATGAACAACTAAGGTGTTGCAACAAAAAACTAATGATTGATGCTTCTCATCTCTCTCCATTCCTGTCTGTCTGTTCCTGTCTATCCCTCTCTCTGACTCTCTCTCTCTGTCTCTGTAAAAAAAAAAAAGAAAAATTGAAAGGTAAGATTTCTCTATTTGTAAATGAGATTAGTAACAGAAGCATTAATATTAGTAAAAAAAATAATAATAAGAAGAAGGCCCTGGCCGGTTGGCTCAATGGTAGAGTGTCTGCCTGGTGCGCAGAAGTCCCAGGTTCGATTCCCTGCCAGGGCACACAGGAGAAGCGCCCATCTGCTTCTCCACCCTCCCCCTCTCCTTCCTCTCTGTCTCTCTCTTCCCCTCCCGCAGCTGAGGCTCCATTGGAGCAAAGATGGCCCGGGCGCTGGGGATGACTCCTTGGCCTCTGCCCCAGGCGCTAGAGTGGCTCTGGTCGCGACAGAGCGACGCCCCGGAGGGGCAGAGCATCGCCCCCTGGTGGGCAGAGCGTTGCCCCTGGTGGGCGTGCCGGGTGGATCCCCGTGGGGCGCATGCGGGGGTCTGTCTGACTGTCTCTCCCCGTTTCCAGCTTCGGAAAAATACAAAAAAAAAAAAAAAAAAAAAAAAGTTCCTCTTCTGTTCTGTCCCCAATAATGCCCACTATGTTATGGAGAAATGTACTTACTTTTGTGATCATAAATGTCCCCAGTGGATTATACAATTTATACAGCTTATTATTTTTAAAAGAGTTTAGTATTTTGTTTTTATATATATATGTCACAAATTAGGTGAAATTGTTAAATTTTCAGTTATTTATAAAATAGTTTTAATTTTGAGATATAGATGGTTTTGGATCAATGGCCAACATATTTGAGTTAATATGATTGCTGAATGTCAACCAAATTAGAAAAAATGACAAGATTAAAAATGTACTCAAACATAATTAAAAGAAGAAATCCTTTTAAGGTGCTTCACTGGGTATTCCATTTATGAAGTATTTCATTTTGTAACTGTCACAATGTTTGCTATTTGGTGGAATCTAAAATTTTGTTCAGCTTTTCATGTTTCACTGCTTTGTTATAGTGGTAAAACAGCAAAACTGATGAGTGGTCCAGTCCTTCATGGAAGTAATGGGTAATCTGTGCCTTTAAAAATATCTAAGTTCCACATTTATTTCTAGAGCAAGTAAATTCTGCTGCCTAATTAATTTACAAAATCCACTGACGACCTTAGAGAATGATTTAATCATGAAATGGACCAGAATACCTACAGGCAGCATTAACTGCCAAGAACATGCTTGCAGTGTGGAAGAAACAGTGTCGCCAAGGCAGCTATGCAGCACCACTTTCTGCTCATGCAACTTGGCCCCGGGTGACCACGGGTTTCAAAGCCAATGCTTTCTTAGTGATGCCCCTCTCCGCCACATCACCCAGCTTGTTGCTTAGTCTCACATACTTTCTGCTTAGGTAGTTCCATTCAGGATTTTCCAGTTCCCTCCCATTTGGCTTTGGTAATGCATTCTTGTGAATGGGTGACATTCTGAGAAGTTTCCATTTTTCTCCTTGGGAAAAAATGTTGACTATAGATTTATTCTAATTTTTATTCAACAGTAGTTCATTTAGTAAGACTTCTTGGAGAAAGTGAATATAATGCTGATAATAATAATAATAATAGCTAAAAGGTACTAAGTACTTTTTATATGCGAGGCATTGAGCTAACACAGTACATTCTTTATTTTTTAAATCTTAAACAACTATAAAAGTTAAATATGAGTATTATCATTTTATAGATTTTAAAAATGGAGTGTAGAGCTGGTAAAGTGTTTACTTACGGTCATGGCAATTAAGTAGGAGAGCCAGGGGTAAGCCTTCTGAAGCTGACCCTTAGAACTGGTCACCAAGGATGTAGATCAGGATTTCATGAGCTTCTTGGCACTTATGAAAAATTCATGTATTGACTAAGTAATACAAAAAATGTATCCAATTAAGTATTCTATTTTTAGTAGTTGCTCTAGGCAACTGGAGTAATCAAAAGATAAATGTGAATCTGGGAATCTTCGGGCAGAGTGGTCAAGCATTTGCTTTTTTAGAAAAATAAAAGATCAAGACTTGGAGGCTGGAGCATTGGAGTGGAAGACCAAGTTGGAGGGAAAAAGGAGGCAACGTTTCAAAGACATCGGGAAACAGCCTGGCTCCTTCGGCAGGGCCAAAGCACTAACAGCAACAGAGATGCATGAGCACATTCTTCTAGCCTTATTGGCTCTCAAATAATTTCTTGGACCTTTATAATTTTTGAGTCAAGTGACCCCATGCCTGCTTCAAACGAAATTACGGTACTCTGCACCTGTCTGCATGTTTGTGTCGATAACTATATATGCTGGTGGACAGACGGCAAGCTTAATCTGGTACCATAGCTTGCCACTTTGCCCTAATTACTTTTCTTAAATAGTTAATGCCCACAATGACAGCTTCCATCTTTTTATAGGTTTGGAATTTACATAAAGGGCTTCCATGGAATCATTTCCTTTGATCTTTCTCAAAACCTGGAGCATAGTAGGTGTTCAGTAAATGAATGCAAGAATAAAAGAGGAAACTCTGTTGTAGGTAAGCAGGGACTCTGACTTTCCTGTTCCCCAGGAATAAGATTTCTAAACTTTTGGAATTTTATTTTCTACTACTGTCTTTCTTTTCCCAAAATAGATCTGACAATAACAGAATGTGGAATACTGGGTCTCTTTTTCTCTGCTTGTAGTTTCAAGGGTGGCCAACACTGTCAATCATCCCCTACCCTCCTTTGAAACTCCCTGATTATGGGAAAGTGCTTTGCATGTAATCAGTTACTCAGGAAAACTTCCTGTGTTCCTTCTGCTGTGTTTTGAATTTGGGTTTTTAAAGAGGTTTGCTACATTCTCCTTACATTTAAAAATATATATATTTGGGAGGAAGAGAACAAAATTGCTTTTAAGGATGACCACACATCTAGTTGGAGTGTCCACGGGATTAGAGCAGACAATAGGGATGACACAGGCATCAGAATGAGGTGCTTTTTAGCTGAAGGTAAATCTGAGACTGAAGATTCCAGGGAGATCACAAGCTGGAGACTTGGTAGCCAGTTGTTACATTTGAAACCATTCATTTTGTTGGAAATTCCTCTGGTATGAGTTCTGGGGTTACTTTATGGGTGATATCCTTCTCTGGCCTTGAATTTGGTTGTGTTTTTTTTTAAAAAAATAAAACAAAACCAAAACAAATAAAGCAACCACAGCAAAAGACCCCGTTTGCCGGACCTCCCAGTATAGGAATGATAGCTTCAAAAACATATTCTCTCTGATCTTTGAGGGCCATGACCTGCCTCTCTGATATCATATTATAGTCACTCTGTTGGCAAAGTGTGCAGAGGAAGCTGCCAGGCTTCTACTCATGGGTGGTGTGGGCTTTACAGAGCTCAGTGAGGACTCCCTTCTCAATTGGCTCAGTGACAGCAGTATGGTGTCAGGGGTCACTGATTTCTCCTTATAATTATCTGCACCTTTAGAAACTCAATCATGAATAGTGTGATAAAGTCTTGGTGCTTTAAAATTCAGTGATATAGCCCACTCTCTTTATTTAAAAGTTCACTCAAGACTGTACCAGCATCATGTGAAAATAAAGACACACATTTATTAAGCATCTACCATGTTTTAGGAATTGTGCTAGGCACTGGTGATACTGAGGTGTGCAAGGCCTGGCTTTGATCTCCAGGAGGTTGCAGGTAAAATGAATCCTCTTAGGGGATTGGAATCCTCCTTCTGCCTAACACAGGAATTAGGCATCCACTCCCAAAGAACTCTTTGTGGTGGAACAAGAATCAAATGATACCTGAACAGCCAAAACTCTATTCTCAATGTCAGTTTCTGTCTCCTATAATGTATTCTAGACAAAATTTCCAGGCTCTATATTCTAATATCCCGATTTCAATTTGTTTAATGTGAGGGAGCTAAAGGCAATGGAATTCTGAACTTTTTATCATCCAAAATTAGAGAAAAAAATCACATGGAAAAACAGGAAGATTTGTATTCTATGGTGACACTGGTAATATCAGGGGGGAAATTTATAAAATGCTTTATATCATCAATAAAGTACTTTTTTATATTATATTACTTTAGTTCCATAATCAAAAGGGAGATGGAAGATTACTTGCATTCATTAAATATCGATTAGGTTCTCTTTGTGACGTATCTTCCTGTTATTCTTTATCAAAGTCTTGTAAAGCAAGTACATCATTTTTCCAAAAATTTTATAAGATAATGGAACTGAGATCAAAATAGTTTGTTACATTCCTGAGGCTATAGCTGATAAGCAGTGAGCCACATTTTAAATTCATTTGCCTTTTTCCAAAACCCATGTTATTTCCACTAGAAATGTATATAATTATTACCTCTGCTCAAAGAGAAAAAACTGTGTTTTAAGGAAGTCATTTAGCCTGATCAGGCAGTGGCGCAGTGGATAGAGTGTCAGCCTGGGACGCAGAGGAACAAGGTTCGAAATCCTGAGGTTGCCGGCTTGAGTGTGGGCTCATCGGCTTGAGGGCAAGGTTGCTGGCTTCAGCGTGGGATCATAGATGTGATCTCATGGTCACTGGCTTGAGCTCAAAGGTCACTGGCTTGAAGCCCAAGGTCACTGGCTTGAGCAAGGGGTTACTTGCTCTGCTGTAGTCCTTCCGTCAAGGCACATATGAGAAAATAATCAATGAACAACTAAGCATTGTTCTTCTAAAGAAAGGATGTAGGTCTCATCTAATTCAAGACCCCGAACCTGATCATTTGAAAAGTGGTAATGCCACTAAAAACATTTTAAAGTTAAAAAGGTTAGCGAGTTTAATGAGGAAGTTAATATGGTGGTCTGTTCAACTAACTCTGGGTTGATATCCAAGTATTTATTGAGGTGACTAAGAAGGTAACGAAACATTTCCTGAACCAGATTTTCCAAAACTATTTCCTTTTGACATTCCTAACTTATTCTCTGTCACCTCTCCCTCTTAGTCTTCCCCAGTCCAGTATAAATTTCCCATCTCTAGCTTGTGGGAGACAGGCTATAAACTGACAAAGTCCTTATAGCCTAGGGCTTAGTTTAAGACTAAGCTCTTCCCCATTCTTTTAAGACTAAGATCGTCTCAACACCCTTTTTAAGACTAAGCTTTTCCCCACACCCTTGACTGTTGCATGGTGGGGTGCACCCTTATGAGAATTCCCATTTATACTTCAGATGAATGACTTTGTATCAGAGACTTCCTTATTTGCATATGGCTCTACACTATATAACAAAGCAGACAAGGGGCTTTGCTTTTGCTCTGGCTTGCCATCAGCTTGCAGAGGCCTCCCTACCTCATTCCTTTTTCTCTCTGAATTTATTTCTTCATTTCGCACTTTCACTCAAGACCTGGACAATTACTAGCTGCACTGGTCCAAGGCACCAGCGCCTCATCACACTAACATATCAGTGTATTTTTGTCCTTCATATCATTTACCATTATCTGAAATAACCTTAGTCATTATTTATTTACTTGCTTGATGTCTCTTCCCACTAAAATATCCCTTCCAGGTGACCAGAGAACTTTGCCTCTTTTGTTGATCAGTCAGAGTCTAGAACTATTATTATTAGCAGAAAGTAAGCACACAATAAATTTTTATAGAAAAATAATGAATAAAAGAAGTCATAAGAACAAAATGAAGGACTAAACTCTGGTGAGCAGTCAAAGGTATGATGTGTGAGAATTAAACTGATGCAATAAAAAAGAAAAATAAATACATATAATAAGACTATGATAATATAATATCATAGACACCAAGTAAGAAAATGTTTTGTGGTGAACGTTTGTGATATAAAATAAAAGAGTTAAATTGTAACTTATGATTCATTTCAGAGATAAGAAATAGGTAGAGCTATTTATTTGGATGCTTACTGACTCTGCTTTTAGTCCCTTTGTTCTATTCAAAGATAAGTAATAAGTTAAAATTTCAGTTTTTTTGCTTTTGGCCCCAAACATTCCTGAAATATTTCTATGATGATAATTTAAATACAAATTTGCATGCTCGTTTATATCATATTTATATAGCATAATAAATAAATATATACTAACAATAGAAAAGGTATAATAATATATGCTATATCTGACCAGTTAAGTGAAATTATCCTTCTCCAACATCAGAACACAATATTTGGCCTGCTATATGCTATCATTTTTTTTTTTGAAATCGTGACCCTATTTGGAGATAAGTGTAACAGTAGTGGTCATTCAATAGCTGGAAAAGATTAGCAAAATCAAAACAATATTTATCCTGGCAGAAAATTTAAATTACATTTTAATTATTACCATTTAAATGTTATTTTTGTGAAACTTACACTCAATCTGAAACTCATGGGGTAATTACGTACTTAATGGTTTAGTCTCTAAATTTGTTTGAGTTTTGACTATATCTTAAATGCCTTTGATGTTTTGATGTATTCAACAAAAGGTAAAAGAAGAAGTTGGCTTCTCTTTGTTTTTATTTCAAGAATTAAAGTAAAATAAAGAATTTAACAAACAATTCTATTATTTTAGAAGCCATTTTATTTCTTTCTGTCATCAGTTTAAATTATAAATCCATTGGCAAAATTCATATTCTTTATTTACAGGACTAGATTCTATGCACATTTTTAACCACAGTAGCAGAAAATTAGTTAATCATGAACATAGTTAATGTAGCACATCAGTAAGCCCTTAAATAATTTGTACACTATTGAAAAAAATTTAATTTTCATTGTTAAGTCAAGTATATTGAGATATTAAGTTTAAAAATGGATTTATCTTTGCAAAATGTTACACTGGCAGAAGTCCTTAATGAATAGTTATCAAATTTTTAGAAATAAAGCAAACACAATTTAGGAGTGATGACTTTTTTTAAAAATAATGACATTAAACTATAAATTATTTTAATTAATATTTGTGAATTTCTACTTATTATTTATTCTGCATATATTCTGAATATGTAAATTTATATGTGCATTCACTTTTATTAATATTTTTAAATTTCTTAATAAGAAAATTAAAGAATGGTGATTTAAATGCATTTAACTTCTGTATTATAAAAGATTACTTATCCATTGTTTTATTGCTTATTTTGAAAAAACACAGGTCTAATGTTCTATGCCTAAAGTCAGCTAAACCATAAGACAGGATTGATGTACCAAGAGCTATATAAATTTAAGATACAGGTGAAAACAATTTTAAGGCATCAATGCATGTGATAGCATCATCTAGTTCTAGTTAATATGCTTATCTTCATCTTTCTCCCTCATTTTCATGACACAGATTTACCTCAGTACGATTTTGATTATATATTCCAGAATAACAGAACTCAGGCTGCAGTAAATCTGTTTTAAAACTTTGTTTCAAAAAAAAAAAGGTAAGTATAGACAAATATTAAAAGAACTCATTATTTCATCAGTTAGTGGCAACCGGCTTTGCTCTAGTGCTTGACTTTCAAGAGGTTATTTTTCTTACTTATTTTAAACTTTATTCTGAAATATGATTTTTTTCCTGCAGGCATTCTGCCAGACCTTAATAAATTTAGAAAGGTCTGACAAGTCTGTTTATATTTTTGTGAACTATGAAGATCAGGGGTTCCTGAAGTAGATGTGAAAAGAGTGTTAGGTGTCATTTACTTAATTTAAAACACATTATTGGACAGTTGTTCTGATCCTAATGGTACGGTAATTAAATTTTATCCCACTTGAAAATAATGGAATGTAGGTAAATACTTTAAAGATTTTTCTTTGTAATTTATGGATATTTTTATAGTTATTTTTATTTTTATGTTCCAAAAAGCTTTTTCTTAAAGATATGCATTTTTCCATAATTATGGTAGAGTTTAATTTTGAAAAAAATAGGTAAAAATTTTATAACCAAATGTTTATCTGTAAATATTAGGTAATCAAGTCATATGTAAATCTATGAGCTGATATAACCTTATAAGCATGAGTTAAAGAATGAATTATATGGGAAAATAACACTTTAAAATTACTGCATTTAAGAGGATTTATTACGTGGGAATAGTTTTATCACATTGCTTTAATACTGCTATAAAATATAGTTATGCACATTTTATATTTTCTTGTTCCTAAATATCTACCAAGTATGTAAAAGAAATTTCACAAGGCTGCTTGAAGAAATGATACTGAGTGGGCACTGAGAGACACAGTGAACAAAATGTGGAGAAAAAAATTTGCATCTGGACAGATATAGTATGTTTTATTCTCCATATTACCCACCTCAAGGGTTTATAGGATTAAATGGTACAACACTATATAAAATTATTTCCCACTTTCAGATCACTAGAATAGCCTGTCAATACATGGCAGATTCTACATTATAAGAATTGAATCCAATTGACATCTCTTTAATTTTTAATTCAAGAATAGAGATAATATGAGTTCTACTCTGTGTAGATTGGACCATTTTGATGGTGTTTCATTCTCCAGAGAACTTAAGAGGTAATTTGAATATAAAAGCTGATAATGATAATGGTTAAAAGGACTAGAATGAGATGCATCACTTGAAGAAGCAATGCCCATCTTTATGTATTTGAAAGGGAGTGGTCTTACTTTCTTTGGCTCTGGGAAGCAGAATTAGAAAAACATCAACATTGTAAGGTGGCTGATTTCTAATCAATATGGAGCAGAATGTTCTAATAGCATCAGTGTTCAACATTAGAAAAAAGTACCAAAAATGAAGGTGAATTTCTTGTCTTTGAAGGAAGAATGGTTACAGGTGAAGGTGTCATTTGTAGCAACAAGTAATATGATTTTAGAATCAATGTTTTATTTCAGTATCTAAGAAACTTTTAACCACTAATAGGCTTCAGAAAAAGAACAGAAAGTTATATAGATGATTGCAAGGGGTGGAGCAGTCCTGAGTAGTGATTAACAGAAATGACTAATCCACACTGCCACCTACCAGATGGATAAATCTGTTATATTATTAATGGACAGATTTCTCTTGATTTTTCATGTTTAAGTCAAATTTTAATTAGAGCCAAACCTTGATTATTTTTTCTTAGATTGTGCTGAAGTATTTCAGCTTTCTTTCTTTCTTTCTTTCTTTCTTTCTTTCTTTCTTTCTTTCTTTCTTTCTTTCTTTCTTTCTTTTGTGGTGGGGGGGAGGTGTTGTTAGAGGTTATAACATGCTTGTGTTCCAATCTTAGATTTGTCATATAGTAGCTATTTGCAGTAAAACTTAGTATCTGAGAAGTGGAAATAATAATAATACCTATCTATATGTTTCTTGTAAAGATTTAAGGAAGTATTTTTAAAGTATAAAATATAGAATGTGCTTAGCCTGACTGCATGGTGGCACAGTGGATAGAGCGTCAAACTGGGATGTGGAGGACCCAAGGTCACTGACTTAAGAGCAGGCTCATTTGGTTTGAGCATGGGCTCACTAGCTTGAGTGTAGGGTTGCTGGCTTGAGTGTGGGATCATAGACATGACCCCATGGTCACTGGCTTGAGCCCAAAGGTCACTGCCACTGGCTTGAAGCCTAAGGTTGCTGGCTTGAGCAAGGTGTCACTCGCTCTGCTGCAGTCCCCTGGTCAAGGAACAATGAAAAATAAGGTGCAGCAGTGAAGAACTAATACTTCTCTTCTCTATCCCTTCCTGTCTGTCTGTCCTTCTCTTTCTTTTTCTCTCTCTCTGTCTCTGTCACACATGCACACAAATATATATACAGATTGAACTTAGAATAGTGCTCCAATAAAGGTCTATTATTATTTATGACCTGGATTTAATCTATTTAAGTATTTACAGCAAAATCAAAAAGGGAGATAACATGGCGATTCCCCAGGCACATTTCATAAATAAATAAAAATGTTATTTCCATTTATTTTTAAATTAGAAAATACAGTGAAAATAATAAGGTTGCAATAACTGGAAATGGATAAATATTACTGACTAGCCATCTTAATGACTCAAAACAAGGATAACTAAAAAGAGAATAAACCTACTTAATTTTAAAAATCTACCTACTTAAGTTCAATAATCATGAGTGTAAAGTCAGTAGCCACGGCCATCATCACAGCCACCTGGCCCATGCAGGTTCACATTTGATTCGGATAGTCGCTAATGAAACAATGGAGCCAAGAACTGGTGGGCCATTAGCTTTAATCCTAGTGTGAAGCCAGAATACAAGGCCACCATCACAGCAGCCCAGCCCATGCAGGTTCGCATTGGATTCAGACAGTTGGTAAAGAAACAACGGAGCCAAAAACTGGTGGGCCATCATCTTTAATCCTAGCTTGCACCCAGCAGGCAAGTAAAAACACACACTGGGCTCCAAAACCCACTCACATTCAGTGCTCACAAAGCTACTGACTTATCCGAGTTTCCTAGAATCAATGGTTTCTAGCTCACCAGACTTATTCACCTCTGTTCCCCATTTCCTTCCTTCTCCCTGCACAAACTCTGCACAAACTGGCTTCTCACTCAACACTCCGCCATCTTGGCTGCTTCTCCTGGCCTCCTCCATGTGGCCTCTCTTTGCTCTGCTCTCTAATGCTAATTTCAGGAACTGAGAGCAAGCTCCCATTCTGCCCCCATTTTATAGTGTAGCCTTTAATCCAATATACAAAACAAGGAAGTCTCTAATACAAAGTCAGTTATCGGGGCATGATGGGATTGCACCGCCCCACATCCAAAAGGGTGGAAAGCCTTAGTCCTAAAACCAAGCCCCAGACTAAAAGGATTCTGCCTGCCCACAGCCTGCCCCCAACACACATTAATATTACCTGGGCGACAGGCTTCCACATGGGCAGTGCAATCTTTAATAAAGTGAGCATAATATATTTTATCTGCCCAATGCCTAGCTTGCACTCAGTGGGCAAGAAATACAGTGGGAAAACACATTCCTTTCCATTCAGGGCTCCCAAAAGCACTGACTTATCCGAGTTTCCTAGAATCAAAGGTTTCTACCTCACCAGCCTTATTTACCTCTGTTCCCCATTTCCCTCTCTCTGCACAAACTCTGCACAAACTGGTTTCTCCTTCAGCACTCTGCCATCTTGGCTGCTTCTCCTCTCCTCCACGTGGCCTTTCTCTGCTCTCCCCAGCATGGGCTCCTCTGCTCCATTTTATAGTGTAGAAATCAAAACCTTTAATCCAATATACAAACAAGAAAGTCTCTGACACAAACTCACTTATCTGAGGCATAATGAAATTCCTCATAAGAGTGCACCACCCCCTATCATGCAACAGTCAAGGGTGTGAGGAAAAGCTTAGTGTTGAGAAGATTTTAGGATTAAATGGGTGAGAAAGGCTTAGTTTTAAGACTAAGTTTTAGGCTATAATGACCCTGCCTGTTTACAGCCTGTCCCCCACACCCAATGCAAACTATAAGCGAGCAAACATATACATCATATTTATAAACTTATTTGACCAACAATGAGAAAAGTAATACAAAGAATATAGATAGACACAGAATAAAATGTAAAAATGTAAGAAATAACTTTATGCAAGTCTGATTTCTCTCTCTGGTTATCATTGTTAGGCACATTGGTAGAAGATCATTCCTTTGGATGGGGATCATGTTCTCTATATCTTTGTATGACCTCATATTTATTCATACCTTGAGCACTCAAAGATTATTAGTGTCATTTTCTGGCAGGTGCAAGAATTGGAGTAGGTTATAACATATGATTTATGTTTGTAATAAGATGTGTAAATACAACAGTCATCCAAGAAATAGTAAATGGGCCAATAAGGTGGGGCAGGGGATAAAAATCCTTTCAATTACCCACTTTACACTCACATGTCCTAGAGGATGTGGCCAGTGGCCAGGATTGTTAGCAAAACCCATCTGTTTGACTGACATTGCATAATTTTTACAACTATTTTTCTGCTCCTTTTTACTTTTTTCTTTCTTTTTTTTTTTTTTGTATTTTTTTGAAGCTGGAAATGAGGAGGCAGTCAGACAGACTCCTGCATGCGCCCGACCAGGATCCACCTGGCACGCCCACCAGAGGGCAATGCTCTGCCCATCTGGGGCGTAGCTCTGTCACGACCAGAGCCACTCTAGCGCCTGGGGCAGAGGCCAAGGAGCCATCCCCAGTGCCCGGGCCATCTTTTGCTCCAATAGAGCCTTGGCTGCGGGAGGGGAAGAGAGAGACAGAGAGGAAGGAGAGGGGGAGGGGTGGAGAAGCAGATGGGCGCTTCTCCTGTGTGCCCTGGCCTGGCCGGGAATCGAACCCGGGACTTCCGCATGCCAGGCCGACGCTCTATCACTGAGCAAACCAGCCAGGGCCTTTCTGCTCCTTTTTAATAAATTATTTGGCAATTTTTTTGCACTGTTACATCTATTTTTTAGTTACATTTTGCACAAGAGCTTTGGATTTACATCCTAGAAGAGGCTCAGCAAAGCCTAGGCTATCAGATAAACTTGACCTGGAGGAGTGCCAGACACAGAAAAGAGCCTCCAACATGGATGACACTCATTGTAAAAGCCTCCCTCCTTAGGAATCTGCATAGATAAATGAAAAGATAGTTTTGCAACTTCCCCTTTCAAAGATTCAGATCTCTGTCTTTCAAAACAGCACTATTGTTTCCTAATCTTCCTGAAATGTCAAGTGTAATTTTTGTGCTTCTTCTGTTACTTGAATAAACATCACATTGCAAAATGTCTCTCTCAAAGAGCAGTTAATGTATCATTGCACAGAGTCAGGCAGAAACCACTATGAGGTTAAGATTGCCGTCACAACCTAAACAGTACAAATAGTTTAAAAAAACACAACTTCCTTATTATATCATTCAATCAAGATTTCTTGAACACTTACTAAGTGAAAAGCATAAATAGCTGATTTGGAAAGACATACAAAATATGAGGCATAATTCTTACCTTTAAAAAGTTTATGCCCTGGCTGGATAGCTCAGTGCGAAGGAGCATCATCCAGAAGCACAGAGATTGCCAGTTTGATTCCTGGTCAGGCCGGGAAAAGCCACTCTCTCCCTCCTTCTTCTCTTGCTGAAATCAATCAATAAAAATTTTAAAAGTTTGCAAACTACTCAGGAAAGTAATACACATACATATGCATTGGTTTTATTGTTGTCATAACCAATCACTACAAACTTTGTGGGTTAAAACAATACAAATTACCCTTGTTCATATAGGTCAGTGTTGGTCAAATAAGTTTGTAAATATGATATATATGTTTGCTCGCTTAAAGTTTGCATTGGGTCTGGGGGACAGGCTGTAAGCAGGCAGGGTCGTTATAGCCTAAGGCTTAGTTTTAAGACTAAGCCTTTCCCACCCTTTTAATATAATACTAAGATCTTTTCAACACTAAGCTTTTCCCCACACCCTTGACTGTTGCATGATAGGGGGTGGTGCACTCTCATGAGGAATTCCATTATGCCTCAGATAAGTGACTTTGTATCAGACTTCCTTGGATTATAGGTTTTGATTTTTACCCTATAAAATGGGGCAGAGGAGCCCATACTGGAGGAGAGCAGAGAAAGACCATGTGGAGGAGAGGAGAAGTAGCCAAGATGGCAGAATGCTAAAGGAGAAGTCAGTTTATGCAGAGAGAAGGAAATGGGGAACAGAGGTGAATAAGGCTGGTGAGGTAGAAACCTTTGATTCTAGGAAACTCAGATAAGTCAGTGGCTTGGGAGCCCTGAATAGAAAGGGAAATATTTTCCCACTGTGCATATTTCTTGCCCACTGGGTGAAAGCTAGGATTAAAGCTAATGGCCCACCAGTTCTTGGCTCCCTTGTTTCATTACTGTTTGTCCAAATCAAATGCAAATCTGCACGGGCCAGGCAGCTGTGATGGTGGCCATGGCTACTGGCTTTACAGTCAGACATCTAATGTTGTTCTGATGAGGGTGAAATCAAAACGATGGCATGGCACTGTTCCTTCTGGAGACTCTAAGGCAGCTCTGTTTCCTTTCCTTGTCAGCTTCAAGAGGCTGTTCCCATGTCTTATCTTGTTGTCCTCTTCACTCATCAGTAATCTGCATTTATCTCACCTTTCTTCAGACATCATGGCTCTCTCTGAACACAGCTGGAAAACCCTCTCTGATTTAAAGGAATCATGTGATGAGATAGGGTACACCTTGATAACACAAAATAATCTACTGTTTTAAAGTTCTTAATCTCCATCACATGTGCAAAGTCCCTTTTGCTTTCAAAGAGTACATATTCATTGGGTAGGGATTAGCACATGGACCTTTTAGGGAGCCATTTTTCTTATCACAACATATGAAGTCACTGTGTATAAAGTCACTCTAGTATCTAGCAGAGTGCTTCATAAATGTTTTGAATTAAGATGCATAAAACAATGTATTAAAGACACAAGGAAAGATCTTTTTAAGTAGGTATTCCTTGTACAATTACTTGGAAACAGAAAAGAACAGTTAACATAGACAAGTCTGTATATAGGACTGGGCTAACGCTACAGAAATTATTCTAAGTGAAAGATTTCAAGTCAAAAGATTTAAAGATATCAATTTAGAATTTATTAAAAACATTTGCTTATAAATATTTTATTTAGCATTTTCATAATTATTGAAAATAAATTCTAATGTTAATGCATTATTAATAGCACCTGTTTTACTATTGCAAACTGCATACTATTAAGAAGATATTCATTAGAGCTGAAGTGAATCTCAATAGAGACTCAATAAACATGGATCTTGGATTTTGTCTTAAATCATTGTCCGAAGATGTGTATATGGCCAGAGGCTGCCATCGTGGCCATTCATATTCAGGTTCTCATTGAATTCGGGAAGATGGTAAAGAAATGGTGGAGTTGGAGGATGGTGGGCCATTCTGTTTATTTGTGTCTCATCAAGAGAGGCAAGCCACAAGAAAAGCCATAGAGGGCAAAGGATCAGGGAGGCTTCTGCAATGCTAATAGCATGAACCAAGAGAGAGAGAGAGCCCTTGGTCTGCTTCATTTTATAATGTAGAAAATTAAAGCCTTTACAAATAAGGAAGTCTCTGATACAAAGCCACTTATCTGAGGCATAATGGGATTCCTCATAAGAGTGCACCACTCCCTATCTTGCAACATTCAAGGGTGTGGAGAAAAGCTTAGTTTTGAGAAGACCTTAGCATTAAAAGGAAGGGAAAGGCTTAGTCTTAAAACTAAGCCTTAGGCTATAATGACTTTGCCAGCTTATAGCCTGTCTTCCACACCCAAAGCAAGCATACATATATATCATATTTACAAACTTATTTGACCAACAACATGTATCTGAAAATAGGAAATATTTAAAAGTTCTAGAAAAGTGGAATATTACTTTCAGATTCATTTTTTTCTTATGAATTGACAGACTTTGAGTCACTAAAAATTCTAATAGGCTACTAAATGGTAAACTGTCTATTTTTAGAGAAGTTTATGATGGAATAATAGACTTTTTATGCATTTGTATGTGTGTATGTGTCTATAGATAAAATTAAATGGTGACTTTATTACTATTTTGTTATGCTGTTTGAAGACAAACATCAATTTCTTTTAATTTTTAAAAAAATGAAAAAATTTTTTTCATTGATTTGAAAGAGGAAGTGAGAGAGATAGAGAGAGAGAGAGAGAGAAGCATCAACTCGCCATTCCACTTGTTTGTGCACTCATTGATTGTTTCTCATATGTGCCCTAACCTGAGATTGAACCCAGGACCTCAGCATGCTGGGCCAATACGTGATGCACTGAGCCAGCCAGCCAGAGGCACATCAAACATTTTTTTTTTTTAACTTTTAATTTAAAAAAAAAATTTTTTTTTATTTCTGAAGCTGGAAATGGGGAGAGACAGTCAGACAGACTCCCGCATGCGCCCGACCAGGATCCACCCGGCACGCCCACCAGGGGGGTGTGCTCTGCCCCTCCGGGGCGTCGCTCTGCCGCGACCAGAGCTACTCTAGACCCTGGGGCCGAGGCCAAGGAGCCATCCCCAGCGCCCAGGCCATCTCTGCTCCAATGGAGCCTTGGCTGCGGGAGGGGAAGAGAGAGACAGAGAGGAAGGAGGGGGTGGGGGTGGAGAAGCAAATGGGCGCTTCTCCTATGTGCCCTGGCCGGGAATCGAACCCAGGTTCCCCGCACGCCAGGCTGACGCTCTACCGCTGAGCCAACTGGCCAGGGCCAAACTTTTTTTTTACATCAAAAAATTTTGATATATTAGGTGAAAATTAATAAAGCTGATTCAGAGTCTAAATAGTTTTTAATAGTCACTAAGATAGTCCAGACATTCTATGGCAGTGGTCCCCAACCCCCGGGGCCACAGACCGGTACCTGTCCGTGGGCCATTTGGTACCAGTCCGCAGAGAAAGAATAAATAACTTACATTATTTCCGTTTTATTTATATTTAAGTATGAACAATGTTTTATTTTTTTAAAATGACCAGATTTCCTCTGTTACATTTGTCTAAGACTCACTCTTGACACTTGTCTTGGTCATATGATACATTTATCTGTCCCACCCTAAAGGCCGGTCCATGAAGATATTTTCTGACATTAAACCGGTCCGTGGCCCAATAAAGATTGGGGACCACTGCTCTATGGGCTCTAGTGGACAATATATAGTCAATCATATACTCTATACACTTGAATGCAAAATGTGTGTCTAGCTCAAGTTATCTGGAAATAGGAATAAAACAGTTAATGTTTTAGTATTGAGAAATTTAGTCAATAAGAATATTTTGGATAAAGCATGTTAGTATTTAATCCCTTTTTTACTGATTTAATGGAGGAAAACACAAATATTGTTGGTTTCCAGATGCTATAATTCCTTTAAGTAATATCAAAAAAATTATTTTAATGACATCTATCCAGGCAAGATGCCAATGCAAAGTTCAACATACCCAAAACATTTTACATATTAAAATAATATCAAATTATTTTACTTATATATAATTTTTCACTGGCAGCATTTTTATGACATGGATTCTGTAGCTTTTCTGCTTCCCTAGATTAGTTAACACATGGTTATAAATGAAAACTTAAATTCATATCTAGTGTCACTTAAAATTTATTGTAAGATATTAACAGGCACTTCAGATTATTTAAATAACTGTTAAACACTAGGGGGTTTCCTAATGTTATTTTGCCAAGAGAGTATCTTTACTCTGCATTTTAATCAGGTTTTTTTTTTGAAATATTAAAAGACCAAAAGATTATCTTAGCCTGACCTGTGGTGGCACAGTGGACAGATCCGCAACCTGGTGTGCTGAGGTCCTACGTTTAAAACCCAAGGTTGCTGGCTTGAGCACTGGCTCATCCGCTTGAATGTGGGATCATGAGCTTAAGTGCATGTCGCCAGCTTGAGCATCAGGTCATCAACATTATCCCATGGTCGCTGGCTTGAGCCCAAAGGTCACTGGCTTGACCAAGGCTGTCACTGGCTCAGTTGGAGCTACCCCCCACTCTCCGTCAAGGCACATATGAGAAGCAATCAATAAACAACAAAAGTGCCGCAGCTACGAATGAGTTGATGCTTCCCATCTCTGTCCTTTCCTGCTTGTTTCTCTCTCTCCCACTTAAAAAGATTATTTTAAATGTTACAATATCAACATAATTATTAAATTGAATTGTGTTCCTAAATGTTTCTCATGTACTTGTATGACTATTCTCCAATTGTTACTATAGTTAATAATGATCAAATAATATAACTCATTTTGCAGAGGAGTAAAGTGAGTTAATATGTCTAGATTTTCTCAGTTAATAAGTGGATAATTAAGACTTGATCCTGCTGGTTTTGAATTTGCGCTATCATTTTGTGCAGATGAAAAAAGAATTAAATAAATCTATAATGAGAATTCTTAAATTATAAGACACTAAAGCTATCTATTGCATAAATTCTGAATTACACATTAAGAAAGACCCAATGCTATCTTCTAAGTAACTCTCAGAATGACGCTCAATAACTACAATGTGTAATAGCACTTAGGAGAATCAGGAAATTGTTTCTTAGGAAAAAGACAGAAAAAACAAAACCCTCAAAAAATATGAGTATACCTTTAAATAAAAAATACTATGACAAAGCTATCATTTGGGGGCTAGAAAGAGTTAAATAAATTATTTTATTTACATTTAAAAGAGAAGGCTGTAAACTGTCATTTACAAGAATTAAAACAAAAAGTAAATAAACCAACCATGGCAAAGAGATTCAGAAAACTCTATGAACAGTTTTTTTTTTTTATTAGAAAAAAAAAACTTCTGATAGCTATAATCTGGTGTCCTACATGTGGGTGTTCTGTTAAATGTCATCACCTATTTAATATATGAGGTATAATTCTTTTCTAGAGTTGCAAGGTGAGAACATTTGGTTCATTCTAGAGTTATTTTTCTTTATTCAGGATTAGATTAAAACACTGAGCAACATTTATCTGACCTCTACGCTCAGCAACTTTTATGATTTTACTATTTTTTCTCAACATAATTGTGAATTCTAAGAACATATAAATATAGCATGATTAAATAATTAAGTACCATAGTTTCAGGAACCATGAATTTGTCTCCTCAGAGGGCTAGTTGGCTAAAGAAAAGCAATGATTCTAGTTTGTCTGATAGTCCCTTAGTTCTGAAAAGTCTCCAGAAGTCCAGTGAGTTCAAACATGTCCAGACAAAAGGAAAGGGGAAGTCTGACAAAGACCCTACCATTCAGAGTGAGAAGTCTCAGGCTCACAGGATAGGAATTTAAGCTTCTTTAAAAATCTAAATGATACCACCTTATAATAAACAAACTAGATATAAATTCAGTCATTAAAAAAAATTACCAGGATTATTATGTTATATGGGACCATGGTATCATAGCATTAGTTAAACAGCTTTTTAAATAATTCATAAGTAGGGTCAATAAACCCGATGAGCTGCATGCAGAATAGTATATTATTATATAAAGAAACACCTCCCCTCACTCACCTCCTTCCATACATACATCTACAGAAAAGCAGTGCTCCACTGGGGGAAGCCTTCCTCTCAAGTCTGAAATGTAATTCCGGGCACTGAGTGCCATCTGGTAAATGGAGTCACCCTCAGATATCCCCAAGACCACCATAAACAGGAAACATGTACATATAATAAAAGGAAACTTCAATTTTATTATGTGGTTTTTAAGAAGCAAAATAAATGGATTAAACAGTTGTTTTGAAAAGTACCTTCCTGTGATATTTTAGTTTTCTTACACTAATGACTTTTATCATCATTAGGTTCTAAACTCAAAGAAAAGTAATTGATTCCCCAAATTTTTACATTTTACTAATGTCCCTGCGTCCAACATACCAGGTGTAGAATGTTCAGACTTTATAAGTTTTGGGGCACTCCAGATTTAACAAAGCGGCCAACACCTGGAAAGACATAAAAGCTGGCCTCTAAAACGTAAGGTGATGAGTGTTAGTTAACTGGGCCCCCTGGATTCAGAGCCTGGCCCCTTGTGGCTCAGAAAAGGAAACTGAAAATGCAGCATCGCAGAGTTTAGTTTTACTCAGATTTCTGGTGTTCTCACCGCCTATCTTCTTTTCACTCCCGGACGGCGACAGCAGCTCCAGTCCTGGCTGTCCTTTTGTTTTGCTTTTACCATATTTTTTGCTTCATAAGACGCACTTTTCCCCCCAAAAAAAGTGGAGGGGAAAATGCCTTTGCATCTTATGTAGCTAATGTTCATTTATTTTTAGCTGCTGCGGTTTCCCGGACAACTAGAAGAGTATTTGAACATTAAAGTCTCTTCTCATTTGTTAATAACAGTGCTAATGGTTGTTAATACTGCTGTTGAGTTTACATTGTTGAAATATTATTGTGGTATATTTTATTAAATATTTTAACACACCATTTGGTTCAGATTTTTTTTTTCTTTTTTTCCTCCTTAAAATCCTAGGTGCATCTTATGGTCAGGTGCATCTTATGGAGTGAAAAATACGGTGCGTGAATTTCTTTTAACATGCGCCACAGGATTGCTTTATCAACATTTGTGAACTGCACAAAGAAAAATGACGATTTCTGCTTCAGTATTTCTAGAGAACAGCAACCCTGCTTTTTACACACTTGACACTCCCTACTGTGTGCGGATGCCCTTCCACTGTGTTTGTCATTTTCCTGGATGTTGCCCTGTGGTTTCACAGGTTCTGCAACAGAGTTCCTGAAAGTGGGGCAAGAGTCACGGGCACGTGGTGGAGCCTATGATCTGACTGAGTAAACATTAGAGTCCTTTTAACAGTTAATCAGTGTTAAATTAATTTTTAAAAGTTTTACATTACACCTATAGTGTATCCTAAAGTTGTCAGTTGTTTTCAATTAGATCATTTTTTAATTGTAATAGATGGATTTGCCACATTTCCAGAGTTCCCATACACGTTTGAATGTATAGAATGAATTACTTTTCTTAGTAGACAGGTGTTTGTTAAAAATAACTACTGAAAAATGTTTTTTTTCTGACCAGTTTCTCTGTGCTTGTGTCTGTAGCTGTGCCTGACATATCTTCCAGACAAGGAGTTGTCTTCTGTTATAATTTCTTTATACTCAAAGGCAAAGCAATTGAAGTCCTGTAACACTTGTTCCACTATGTAAAGTACCAACAGAAAGAAAGTGGAGGTTATTCAAACTAAATGTTGCCAACATACAAAGTTTTTTACTATACTCTTTTTATTACATTTTTTTTAATTAAGTGAGATGCAGGGAGGCAGAGAGACTTCCACATGTACCCTGATCAGGGTTCACTTGGCAAGTCCCTACCAGGTGATGCTGTGCCCATCTGGGCTGCTATTCCATTGCTCAGCAACCGAGTTATTTTAGTGCTGAGATGAGGCCATGGAGCCATCTTCAGCACCCAGGGAGCCATGGCTGTGGGAGGAGGGAGGGGTAAGCAAATGGTTGCCCCTTTTTTGTGCCCTGTGACCAGGAATCGAATCCGGGACTTCCACACATCTTGCCGATGCTTTACCACTGAGCCAACCATCCAGGGCCAACTCTTTTTTTTTATTACATTTTTAACAGTCATTCTCTTGCTCTGCCCCTCTGGTTGAGACAATAATCACATTTAGGTGACATTTATTCTAATCACCTTAGACTACATTATCATCTAAAAGAATTTTAGCAATGATAAAAGTTTTAATATCTGCTTTGTCCATTATGGGAGCCACTAGCTGCATATGTTGGTTATTAAGCACTTGAAATGTAACTAGTGCAACTTTGAAATTTTAGTTTTAATTTACATAGCTGTACATGGTTTGTGGCTACCATACTGACAGCACAAAAGTCTAGGTTTAATATGGCCATTGTATCCATTCTTCAAAGCATTTTAAAGTAAACAAGCCATTATGCCTGCTTGTCTCATTGTTTTCTGATTCTGCTTCACATATATTTAAAAAATGTGTCTATCTGTTCACTTCCTATCATCTAGTCCCCATTGAAAAAATATATGTGTGAGATATATATATATATATATATATATATATATATATATGGCGCATAGACAACAGTGTGGTGACAGCCAGGGTAAAAAGGAGATGGGGCAGGTGGAGGCGGGCAAAGGGAGAAAATGCAGACAGAAAGAAGCTTTGCTTGGGGGGATGGGCACATGAAGCAGGTGCAAATAATATTTATTGAGCTGCACACTTGAGACCTGTACTCCAATAAATTCATGAATAAATAAATGAAACTTAAAAATTAAATATAAAAATAAAATAAAAATGTGCTGTATCTAACCCAAAGTTATAGTTGAATCACTACTCAGTGTGGAACATTAGACACACTTTTGTATTTTGTTTTCTAAAAAGCAATTGTCAACTATTTTTCATCCCTGAAACATATGTTCCTTCTTAAATAGGAGTTACTGTCAAAGATACTTTTGTCTTCAATCTGATTTGGTTACTTATAAACACAGGAATTTATTCCTCACAGTTCTGAAGGCTAAAGTTCAGAACCAGGGTGCCAATAGTTTGGACGTCTGGAGAGGGCCCACTTTTTGGTTCACAGGTAGTGCCTTCTTGCTCTGTCTTCATCGTGTAGAAGGGCCTATGGAGCTCTCTGGAACCTCCTTATAAAGGCACTGATTCCATTCACTAGAATTTCACACTCAGGACCAAAGCCTCTCCCAAACATCCCCACCACCCAATACTACCATTTTTGGGGCATTAAGATTTCAATATTAAATTTTGGGGAGACACAAACATTTAGACAATAAATACCACTTACCATGTAAGTCAAGGCAAATTAATGTGTTGACCAATGTTTTATGCATATGCTCTAAACTGAGCTGTATTATCTAAAAGAAATTACTGCAAATTGTAATGAACTTTGCCACACTTCCAACATTAAAAGTAGTCAATACAAATTATTTGTTGGTGAAGCCTATAAATGAGAAATTACCATTCAGAGGGTGGAACCAACGAGAGGGAAAGAATGAGAAGATATGGCTGCATGGGAAAAATAAGTGATATCAAAGATTACACAGGTGTTTTTTAACTAAATGTAGAAAGATGGAATTATATAAAAACATAGTGACCACTAAAGAATTCAGGTAAGTAGAATAATCAAATTTTAAAGGTGGGGCCCTGGCCAGGTGGCTCAGTGGTGGAGTGTCAGCCCAGTGTATAGATTTCTTGGGTTTGATTCCAGTCAAGGCACACAGGAGAAGCAACTATCTGCTTCTCCACTCCTCCCCTTCACCCTTCCCTTTCTCTCTCTCTTCCCTTCCCCCAGCCATAGCTAGAATGATTCAAGCGAGTTGGCTCTAGGCACTAATGATGGCGCCATGGCTAAAATGGCTTGGTTGCTGAGCAACGGAGCAACTGCCCCAGATGGGCAGAGCATTACCCCATAGGATACTGGCTGGGGCACATGTGGGAGTCTGTCTCTTTGCTTCCCCACCTCTCACTTAAGAAAAAAAAAAAAAAAGCTGGGAAGAATTTAAAATTCTCTCAATCTGGAATTCTACTAATTTGGCATAGTATCATATTTGGTAACAGTAAATTGGTACTTGGAAAGCTGTGGTTTAACCTAATGCAAGTTATTTATTATCTCTAAATATCATTTTCCTTATCTATAAATCAGTGACAATAATAATACATTGGGGGTGAGGTGCATTGGGTAAGTGAAATAATATTATACATCGGGAATGTTTAGCCCAAAATCTGGCTCAAGCGTCCTATTTTAGTGGTAGATAACTGAGGTATAGAGAGATAAATGAACTGTCTCAATAAGAATTGAGACTAGGAGCAATAGCTTCAAAGAGGATGACACCACACAATTGATAGTCATTTAATAAATGAAATGACTGGTTCAAGGGCACAGAACTCATTACAGTCTGCAGAGCACACAGATCAGTTCCTTCTTGGTGAGAAGAGATGCAAACATCACTTGAGCTTGAGAAACATAAAACTTTTGAATACAGTTGAATGAAGTGCAGCTTTTTAAAAAGTACAATAATATCTGACCAGGCAGTGGTGCAGTGGATAGAGTGTCAGACTGGGATGCAGAGGATTCAGGTTCGAAATCTCAAGGTTACCAGCTTGAGCGCGGGCTCAACAGCTTAAGCACAGGGTTGTTGGCTTGATCCTGAGATCATAGACCTGACCTCATGGTAGCTGTCTTGAGCCCAAAGGTCACTGGCTTGAACAAGGGGTCACTCACTTTGTTGCAGCCCCCCCCCCCGCCCCCTGTCAAGGCAAATATGAGAAAACAATCAATGAACAACTAAGGAGACTAAGGAGCTGCAACAAAGAATTGATGCTTCTCATCTCTCCCTTCCTGTCTGTCTGTCCCTATCTGTCCCTCCCTCTGACTCTCTATCTCTCTGTCTCTGTCAAAAAAAAAGTATAATAATGGTGTAATTTTTTATTCACTCCATCTTGTTTCCATGAAATAAGAGACTTCAATCAATTCTTCATTGCAGCCCCTTAGTTGTTCCTTGATTCTTTTTTCATATGTGCCTTGACTGGGGGGCTAAAGCAAAGTGAGTGACACTTAGCTCAAACCAATGACCTTGGGCTTAAGCTAGAGACCATGGGATCATGTCTATGATCCCACGCTCAAGTCAGTGACTCCATACTCAAGCTGGTGAGCCCATGCTCAAGCTGGAGGAGACTATGCTCAAGCCGGTGACCTCAGGGTTTTGAATCTGTGTCCTCTGCATCCCAGTCCGACACTCTATCCACTGCACTACTGCCTGGTTAGGCAAGAGACTTCTTACTACAAATTAAAAAAATTATACAGGTAATTTGAATCCATCCTATATTTAAATAATTACACAAATTCTAACATTTAAAATATTCTTGGCCCTGGCTGGTTGGCTCAGCGGTAGAGTGTCGGCCTGGCGTGCGGGGGGACCCAGGTTCGATTCCCGGCCAGGGCACATGGGAGAAGCGCCCATTTGCTTCTCCACCCCCCCCCTCCTTCCTCTCTGTCTCTCTCTTCCCCTCCCACAGCTGAGGCTCCATTGGAGCAAAGATGGCCCGGGTGCTGGGAATGGATCCTTGGCCTCTGCCCCAGGTGCTAGAGTGGCTCTGTTCGCGGCAGAGCGACGCCCCGGAGGAGCAGAGCATCGCCCCCTGGTGGGCAGAGCATTGCCCCTGGTGGGCATGCCGGGTGGATCCCGGTCGGGCGCATGCAGGAGTCTGTCTGACTGTCTCTCCCCGTTTCCAGCTTCAGAAAAATACAAAAAAAAAAAAATTCTTATTACAAGATTTTTCTGTTTTATGCCAAAATTTTTGGATACATTGTGGCATTTATAAAAACAGTTGAACTAATACCTAAGAAGTATATATAAAGGTAACAGCAAGGGATGGGGGAAAATATCGTTATTATAATTTAGAAAAAACAAAGATAATGTATTATCCAGAAAAAAAAATAGCATAATTAATAATTTATTTTGGGCCCTGGCCGGCTAGCTCAGCGGTAGAGCATCGGCCCAGCATGTGGAAGTCCAGGATCAATTCCCAACCAGGGCACACAGGAGAAGTGCCCATCTGCTTTTCTACTCTTCCCCCCTCTTTTCTTTCTATCTCTCTCTTCCTCTCCCACAGCCAAGGCTCCATGGTAGCAAAGTTGGCCCAGGCGCTGAGGATGGTTCCATGGCCTCCACCTCAGGTGCTAGAATGGCTCTGGTTGCAACAGAGCAATGCCCCAGTTGGGCACAGCATCACCCTCTAGTGGACATGCTGGGTGGATCCCGGTTGGGCGCATGTGGGAGTCTGTCTCTCTGCCTCCCTACTTCTCACTTCAGAAAAATACACACACACAAAATAATTAAGATAAATAATAATTTATTTTATTTATACACTTTATTATAGTTTTGAAAGATATTAAATTATTTATATATCACTTTATTTTGTAAATTATTACTGATTATCTCCTATATGTTCTATCTTAGGCTAATTTTGGTGATTATAATCTTGAACAAAAGACGGGTGGTTCTTCTCAAAGGCCTTACAGAAATGTATCACATTTTATGGGGAGTGACCAACTCTGTTTAAATCTCATACCTGCATCTTTATTCCTGTAAGATCTTGGGCAAGTCATTTAATAATAGAAATAATTTACTTTAATTTATAAGTAAAAATTATAAATGAAAATTTTAATAAATGAAAATTATAATTCTTTCTTAATATAAGTTTATTATAAAGATTTAAAAAGACAATCTTTTAAAGAGTATTTGGCACAATGTTTAGCACATACTAAAAGCTCAACACATATTAGCTATTTATTTTACAATAGAGAATCCAAGTAAGCTGTTGAAAGGGAAATCTAAATATACAGTGCTAAATAGGTTTAAGTATTTATTGTATTAAATGTGACAATAAAAAATTGTGCAAATGTGTGACCTATTAAATCATCTTTTATCCAGGATAGATTTTGTCCCAAGCCTGTAGTAATACTTGAAATTATGTTTACTGCTGTGATACTGCTGTGTGTGTGTGCGTTTGTGTGTGTGTGTGTGTGTGTGTGTGTGTGTGAAAGAGGGAAAGAGAAAGAGAGGGAGAGAGAAAGAGAACACAGAAAAACTGTTCTTCTGCATTTTTTACCTATAAGAATTTACTTGCAGAAAAATATAGATTCTTTAAAAGGAGTTTGAATACCTAATAAAGCCCAAGAGATGCCACAGGACCATTCAGGATCCTGGTCAGGCAATACACTAAAATTGAGATTTTCCAAACACTATAAAAGAAGTAAAGGAAAGTAAAATGGATATTTGGGACACCAGGGAGAGGGTGATAAATGATTTTTAAGTTTGATTGGCTTTGTTTGTATAAGTAAAAAATGATCAAAGAGAAAAGTTAACAACTTTTCAATGTATCTCAAAAGTATACAACTAACAAGGTAGTATAAAGTGGACTCCTCAAAGTAGTTCGCTCAATCCCAGCTCCTCCAGCTATCCTGCAACCTTAGGTTATTTTTCTGGAGGTGAGGATGGGTGGAGCAGGAGGAGGAGGAGTGAGAGCTGTACGCGGAGGAAAGGCTGCTGTGTGGATGGCTTGAACATTTCCCACTACCACTTCTGTACAGTGCCACGCTGTTCCACAGCTATTCACATTATGCCTGTTTTCCCTTCTTTTGTGCACAGACACTGGTCCCTACTTGTATTCATCTCAGAGACACATGTGGCAACTATCCCTCAAATCCGTTTTGAAGCAAGCGCTTGCCGAAACGAATCAGAGTAGTGCAAAGACAAATCCTTTCAATAAAATGGGAAGTCTGGGCATTAATTTTGCCATTGGCAAAAGGGCAAGATCACAATTCTTGTTTTCTTGAAGGAAAGAATTCAGTTAAGAGACAAGGTGCAAAAGGCCCTGAGTGGGCAGCTCACTCAAGAGAATGGGTACTCCGATTAATTACAGAGTTCGGGACAGTGAAACAAGAAAGGCAACAAGACTGAGCCTAGGTAGGCATGCTTTGGATCTCTAGAAATGTTACAGATAAGAAAGGAGTCTCGGCAGGGCTTTGGCTCACTGAAAAGTCAGAGAAAAGGTGGCCTTAGAGACAAGTTCAGGGGGGTAGCCCAGGACAAGCAGCTGCTGCTCACTGCTCTCCTGGGTGCAAGTCTGGTGGGGTCCCTGAAAGAGAGAGAGGCAAGGACAATGTACTTGGGGGAAGATGTGCTGGTGGTGGTGGTGGAGGAGGAAGAGGAGAAAGAGAAGAAAGAGGAGAAGGAGGAGAAGGAGGAAGAGGAAGAGGAAGAGGAGGAGGAGGAGGAGGAAGAGAAAGAGGAAGAAGAGAAGGAGGAGGAAGAGGAGGAAGAGGAGGAGGAGGAAGAGAAAGAGGAAGAAGAGAAGGAGGAGGAAGAGGAGGAAGAGGAGGAGGAGGAAGAGAAAGAGGAGGAAGAGAAAGAGGAAGAAGAGAAGGAGGAGGAAGAGGAGGAAGAGGAGGAGGAGGAAGAGAAGGAGGAGGAAGAGAAAGAGGAAGAAGAGAAGGAGGAGGAAGAGGAGGAGGAGGACGAGGAGGAGGAGGAAGAGGAGGAGGAAGAGGAGGAGGAAGAGAAGGAGGAGGAAGAGAAGAAAGAGGAGGAGGAAGAAGACAAGGAGGAGGAGGGGGAGGAGGAGGAAGAGAAGAAGGAGGAGGACAAAGGCATAGACATGTTTCTGGGATGAAGAGTTTGCTGAGTACTCTGGGTCTTTCATCCAGAGGGATTTTAAGGGTGGAGATTTTAGGGGAGGCCCCAGAGAAGGATTCTAGTAGAATATTCATTAGCTCTCTAGGTGTGTCCTCTTAGGTCCTGGTCTCCACTGATTAGTAGGCACCAGGGCAGAGTGTCCTTAGTCAGTCAACACAGCGGGTCCTGAGGTCAGGCTTGGCATTACGTGTTTGGTTTTGCTGCTTTTCTGTGCCTGGAGCTGAAGCACAACTGAGGCCTAGATGATTTCCCTAGGGGGTTAATGCTTATGTGCTATCTTCTACCCCCTTGTTGTTTGCCCCTCTAAAGGGGTCTAACCCACATGACAAGCAACATGCCAGCGGAAGAAATGTCAGGGGACCAGCAATATGAAATGTCAAAAATCTAAAGGTAAGACTAACTATATACTAGTGGAACAAAGTTCACCCTGGCAGGGGGAGAGGCCCGTAAGGTCCTTGTTTTCCCAGTTTTGCCCTTTGCTAGGCACCTGGGGCTCTCTGCCCTTGTGGCCTTCTGTGCCTGGCCTATATAGTCTTGCTCCTTTTATGTCTGTCTAGCTGCCTACCACAATTTCACAAAGCTTCTGCTGATATGAGTGATCCCTATATCCATTACCCTGCCCCTCCCCCAGAGCTCTTCATCCACCCCCCCATTAGATTTTGGGAGGCAGGTGGGTGAATGCAGGAGATGGAGCTGAAGAAGAGAGGTCCATTCATTATTCCTGTGAGGAAACAGCTTGAGAGATTTCCAGAGAAAGTCTGTGAAGGTGCACACATCATGACATACATGGCTGTGTGTCAGTGTATGTGTGTGTGTGTGTACAAGGACACATTTATCTGCTACATTATCTGTCAGGGACAGACAGTGGATAATCCCAATCTCTTAGATATTTTGAGAGCATGACCGGGTTTTATGAGACCCTAGATGAGACAAGTTTCTTTTATGCACTTCGGTACATGTGTGGTGACTGGAGGAGCTTAGTACAGCTTCGGTAAAAAACAAACTGCCTGCTCTGAGCCTTGGACGGGGGCAATTTTCCCACCTGGCATCGTGGGTGCTTTTGTTTTGCTGGTTTATTTGGTTTTCCATACCGTACCACACCCTTTTCTAACCTAAGCCCTTTCTACCTGGGCTGGACCTGCCTGCCTCCCTGCTGCCCCCGCCCACCCCGGCTGTCGCATCCCGGGAACCGGTGTCGGTGCTTTGAGTCCCTCGGTTGCTCTAGCAGTGAAACTAGACGGATCAGGAGCTAAAGCGCATTTGACTGAAAAGCAGCTCTTCGCTTTCTTCTCATGCTGCTTCCCCTTCCTCTTTTCCCAAATAGATATGTAAACACATGTATTTTTCAGTTTAAATTTAGCGAATTGGTCCTCTGCCTGTGCCTTGATTTAGCTATTGGGCTGAGCCTTGCTCCTCCCTTCCCTCCTCGGATAGGAGCCACTGGGATCCGGAGCTCCAGCTTCCAAACTGAAGCTGGCCCCAGGCCAGGTGACCTTTTCTTTGTAAGTTTCTTTCCTAAGCAGAGTTGGGGGGTGGGGTGGAGGGGGGGGCGGGGAGCTGGGATCTGTTTGGTGGTGTTGGAGGGGCCATGAGGAAAGGAGGGGGTGGAAGAGAGTACAGGGCTGCTGTTAAACAGTTTCTTACCGTAAGAGGGAGTTCAGACCTAGATCTTTCCAGTTAATCACACAACAAATTTAGCTCATCGCAATAAAAAGGCGCTCAGAGCCGACTGGCTCTTTCAGGCGCTGGGTCCGACAGGATTCTTTTAGCCCGGCATCTCCTCCAGTGGGACCCGCCAGCGTCCAGCAGCATGTGGGTGACCAAACTTCTGCCAGTTCTGCTGCTGCAGCCTGTCCTCCTCCACCTCCTTCTGCTCCCCATCGCCATCCCCTATGCAGGTTAGTTTTCTCTTCATCATCATCACCATTATTTTAACTTTTTCTTGCTAAGCTTTCCTTTTTCTAACACTTTCTTTTTACCCTACTCCCAGCATCCTTTCTTAGCTCAGTGTGTGGTGTGGGTCTTTTAAACTTCTCACTGTCTTTCCTTTGGAGCTATTTCTATTTGCAAAGCATTTAAAATGATAATTAACATCCCCTCACTGTGTCTACCCCACCCTAACCCCTACTGACCCAGCCCCTTCTCACTTGAGCCTGATAGTCCTGGACTGTGGGATAGGACTGGAGTGCTAACACTGGGTGAAAGTTGGCTGGTTTGGACAAGTTTAAAGCTGAACAGGTCTGATCTGAAGAGAGGAGAGTGATGGTCAGTACAGCAGGGAGTCATTTTTCTTCCAGAGAATAATTTTCCATGACAGTCCACTATATCACATCACTTGGTCAACATTCAGAGCCAAATTATGGTTTTACACAGGTTTACATTTGAAAAAGGCAGATTAAACTCTAAGTAGATGCATGTTATGAAAATGAAAGGAAAGCCTCCTTCTCAAGATCTCATTCTTTCTGGGTGTGGATGCCTGCCCTTTTGAAACTGCAGGGCAAGAAGGGCAGAAATTGTGTGACTTTGAATAGAGCTTTAGAACTTCTTTCAGGGTCTCATTTTCTCACCTGAATTTACAGGTTGGGAAGGAGTTGCTTGAGAGTTCAGATTGCCTGAAAGCTGAGAGATTGCATTTACTGCTTTGGAAAATTTTCTTGTTGTTATCAGGACAAGAGGAAACATCTGCATTTGGTTGTATCATTATAGTAGTGTCTGGGATGCCAATGGGAGAAGGTAGTGAGCATCATGGGTGGGCACAGGGGAATAAAAGAATGGAACAAATGCCCAGATGGTAGACATGGCCTTCTTTATAACTTAAAACAGAGAACTGGCTGCATCTTTTGAGATAAGTTAAATATGAAATTCATCAGACCTCTGATCTAGTTTCTGATGTAATGCAAGGGTTGAAAATATCAAGGATTTGCTAAATAAGAAATCATTCAATCCACCTGACTTTTCTTCTATTATGTGAAGTGGCCCTTTTGGAAAATAATACTGTGTGGGAAGGGTCAGTTTGAAAACATTTAGGTCAGATTTCTGAAGAGGTGAAAAAGATGTTAGTGCAATCAAGCAGGTTATCATGCTTGAGATGTGTCATGTTAAAATAGATTCCTAAGAGACGTTGTTGGTTTGGGGGAGTTTGAGCATACATTGAAATCATGGTTAATATTTTGAAGGCTTTCATTTTTAAAGATGAAAGTGTTGATGGTCTGAAGTAGACTGTGGTTACCTGAGATCATTTGTGCTAATGCAGGGGGAGCACAGTGTGGAAAACCCAAACAGTAGATCAACCACAGACAATGTCTATTTGTTTTTGGCATACGTTATGGAGTTTTGGCAGGAGATATACATTTGTAATTATATTTCACTTTGGCTAATGTTGAAATGACGGCGTTTCCTGAGTATAGGGAAAACGCAGCCCAAGAGTGTGCTGGCAGGCAAGGAGAGGCCAACTGGGAATTGCAGATATGCTGTGAATAATTCCTGGAGTGGATAATGCTAAAATTGTCATCAAAAGGGGTTCTGACTTTGTTTGGGTGACAAGTTTATTTTGATAGTTTTTTTTTAAAATAACACTCTTCAAAGTGGAAAACATGGACAGCCCTTTTAGAACATACAAAGAATGTTCTTTTTAATATCATTTAACATTGGACATTTAGAATTTTTTGCTGTTACTTGCTTTAGTTATACTTTTTGATTTAACTTATGCATTGGTATTGTACATACTGTAAAATAACACAATGTTAGAAAAGAATTGGATGCTATCGTAAGGTGACAACCAGTTCTGAGCAGAATGTATTATAGAGATATTTGATTGACAAATTTCTGAAGAAATACTCAATAAAGTGGACACAAGCCACTTTTATAGAAATCTACAGTTATACTCTACCTACTGCTGCCCACTTTGGAAACAAATATCCAAAAATCCCTTTTAATAACTGAAGCATTAAATGAGCACCTAATGTGGATGTATAAAGTTGAACAAATGAGAAAGAAACCAGCATTACTGAGCATTATGGACCAAGCTCTGAGAATACAAATGAATTTTAATAACATTGGCTTTGTTGGACTTATCTGACATGAGAAAACTGAGGTTAAAGATTTTAATTATTTTATTATCTTAGTTGAGGGACAGAGCTGAGATTCTTACCCAAATCTATGAGAATGAAATATATGAGGTTTTTAAGGAAAATAATTTATATTGAAGCCAAGAGCTGTGAAATTAGTTGAAACTGCCTTTAAAAATTCATTTTGCCAAGAAATATCAGAAAAACTCTATTTTAGAAATACTATTATACTGTGATTGAGAGAGAGTTCATTTCTAGGGTAATCCTTTGAGTAGTGAGTTTTTTTCATGCTCGCTGGATGGTCAGGAGGCACGAGGATGTACATGAACGTTCGTACTACTCAAAGGGTTAAAGGCTCAGACGAGGTTTAGGGAGTATATGGTACCCTAGCTAAGAATGAAAAGATGGGTAGTCCTAGAGTCAGTACGTAAGTCAGGGGAACACAAAGTGACCAAAGGTGTAGAGGTGAGACAGTAGAAGAGAGGACAGGTAACCATGTGGGGCTGGATCACTGAGTGCCTGAGGGGTGTAGTGTGACCTGTGGTTAGAGCAGTGAGGTGGGACAGCACACGTAAGTGGTGACTATCCTGCTAAACTACCGTATTCTGAACAATGGACAGCCACCGAAAGTCTTTGAGTTGACAGGTACTCTGCACAAGGTGTATTTTAGTGTGGTTGTCTTGGTTGCTGTGTGCAGGCAGAGGGGTAGGCAGAAACAGACAGCGGAGGAGCCCAGGAGAAGGCATCTGTATCAATGACTTACTGGACAAGGAGGGCGGATGAAATAGAAGGAGAAAAGTATCTAGGAAAGCCCCAACTGTCATACTGAACATCACTCATTTTGTAAATCTCTTTGGAAGAGATGATTATGCTGCTTTTCAAATAGCAACATTTAAGTCTGACATGATCTCTTTTTTCCTGACATTTTTATTTATTTTATTTTTGTGTGTGTGATAACTGTTACCTTCTCTAAAGAAGGGATCTGTCAAATCCAAGTCCTAGCAGTGAAAATCTGTTCTAGTATTTAAGCTTCTTGTAGTTGGGGACTTGAAAATCTCACTCTGGTCACAAACATTCCTTTCCATTAATTATTTGTGTACTTTCATCTTAACATATTGCCACTTCAAGCTGTTAATCACTAATCATGTGTGTAGGTTTCTCAGGATATGTGGAGCCAGATTCCTGCCTCTTTCCACACCCTGCAAATGCTTTCCTTGCATGATTTTCCTTTGAAGTCAATGGTTAGTCCATACAGAGAAGAAAATATATGAGGTACTGAGAGAAATGAGTGTGAGGCCCAGGGACCAGAGGGAGAAATGTGTCTTTCTTCAAGCACCTTGATACATTTGACCCTACTCTCTGTTTGTAGGCTTTCACTGTGATTCTAATGACTTCAGTTCTAAAACAGGGATGTCAGGTTCCTCAGGAAATATAGCTTCCAGAATGTTTTCCCATACTGGGAGAAGAAGAAACAGTAGTTGCAATTTAAAGTACAGGGAACATGACAAAGTTGGAGTAATCTTTCACCCTTTGATTTCATTTCAATATTTTGTTTATAAGCTTCAACTAATAGTCATGCACAAAAAAACCCCCAAAAACCCCAAAATAATAGGGCAAGTTAGATCCAAAGATATTTTTGAGTTTTTTCCCCCAAATTAAGCTTGTCTTTTAACTGTTTTCATAAAACAAGCATCAGTTGTTAATACATGTGGAAGAGAAAATTGAAACTGTTTCAGCAAAGGAATTTTATTTTCGGTTGTTATTTGTGAAGGACTTCTGTTTTGAATTTTTCTTTTATTGGAGAAGGAATTAATTTTATAGATGTGTGGATTATATGATGTACAATTAGCTTGAACTTCACATTTCTGAGTAGTTACTGACCCAGTCGAAATGACTAAATTATGAGGGAAAGTTTCTAAGTCCTGAGAAATAAATAGTGGAAAGGGAACCCTGGGGGCTGGATCCAATTGGCTGATTAGTTTTGCAGCCCAGGCAAGCTTTTCACTCCTATTTATTATCTAATAAAGGGAAATCATAGATGTATTTGCTTTTTAGAATGCGTTTTGATCTTTAGATGAAAGGCAGTGATGGAAAAATTTATCAGCAAGCAAGAGTAGACTATTTTTATAAGGTAGAGCCACACATTAACACATTTCAATAGGACTACTGAGGAGCTACAGAATTCAATACAACCAACACACCCACAGAGACTTTCTTTCTCTCAGTAGTATTCAATGCTTGCTTTCATATTGCATGGTATAGAGAAAAGAAACCAGAGCATTGACCAGGGGTTCTATTTTGTTTGATAATTAGTAAAATACATATGTGAATTTAATGTTTATCATAGATGTTTTAAGTTTCTCTCTTACTGAGATGTGTATAATAAATTATACATAAGGTCAATTTTAATTCAATATTTTTAGCTCACACAATTTATTTGGGAAATATACATATACATATATAATTCTTCTGGTTTGGTGGACAGTTTTTTTTTTTTAAATAGATAATCTACATCTATTTACTATATTTTTTTCTAAGAAATATTTCTATTTATACAGAAAATCAGATGATATTATACTGTAAAACATTTCACAGCACCTGAGAAATAGTCTAAGGTCAATAGAAGGAGAACCTTTTATTGAAGAAACTTATCTCCCATTAACATGGTTCTGTGGTAGAAAATGAAATTAGAAAAGAATTATATCACTTTTTTGCTTGTGAGAATAATTTTCACTCTTATGCCAGAAATCAAAGAATAAAATTTCAAAACTAAAACTAAAACGTTTCATATATATAGCATTATTTATCCAAATTGGTTTCTAAATATTTACTTAATGATTATTATTTAAGTAGCTCAAATAGTTCAAATATAACTTTTATTTTTTTTAGATTGAGTAATTGAGATATTAGCATTTCAGGTAATTAAACAAAGTCATTTGGCAAGCCGATGAGATGCCAGAATTATTTCTGTCTGCCAATGTTATGCAAGGCATTTGGTCTACACTTAATAAATAACATGTTGATAGATTATTTGGTTGATTGAATTTCTATGTCAAAAATGTCTTTTAAATTATATCTGTTGTACCATAGCCATTCAACTTGTAGGGCAAAGAAAAGTTAAAAATGAAAGCATTACTACAGAAATTAGTAGTATACCAGTCTTTTGGGCCTTATGTTCTGGAGTTATTAAAGAACCAGAAATTTAGAGGACTTCATGTATTCTCTTACTTACTGTGAGCCTCAGGTTAGGAGAGACATTAATAGGTAGCATCTGTCTGTTTAATAAACCAGCTGGAGCAGTGGTTGCTGGCGACTGAAGAGTATAATGCCATTTCTGGTACCTCACTTTGCTAGCCTCATTTCCAGATTTTCTAGACAAAAATTATCACTTTTTTCTTGACACATTTCACCACATATAAAAACCAGGAATGCATTTCCTCTTCTGCTGTCCAAGTTTCTTCTCTACTGATAGCTCTAAATTCAATATTCAGGAGTTATTTACAAGTTGTATTTTCAAATACCTTCTTAGCAAATATTAGAGAAAAGATAGCATCATAATTGCTTAAGAAGGGGCGGTTCTGAAGCTAGGCAGCAGGGTTTCAAACCAGATCTTCTAAGTGGTCAATTTGTCTCTGTGTCTTGGTTTTTAAAATGAATATATTATTACTGCCTTTGTTATAGGGTGTTCAAAAGGATTGGCAAGCAGAGGAGGGGCACAATTATGTATATCCTTCTTATAAAATAGCTGCAGTCTCTTAGACATTTTGATCCTTCTGGTGAAGATGATCATCATTTGAAACCAGATGACCTTAGGCAAATGGAGAATAAAGTTCTTGATACTCCAATGTTAGTCAATAGATTACATCTTCTAGGATTTTTTTTTATGTTTTCAGGTTTTTAATAGGAGGCTTCATGCTATCTAGGTGCCTTGTAGAATATTTTCATGAAGAAAAATGATACTGTTACATTAAAGGATGAAGTTTTACATACATATGATTTGCAGCATTTGGCTTGATTTCAAGACAAACAGTTCAGTAATATTCAGAAATAGTGCTCCAAAAGCACAGAAAACAATTCTGTAAAAAATGAGAATGGCTAAAATATGAATAATATGAAATACTTTAAAGAGCTTTATCCACTGCATAATTTTTAGTGAGAAGAATCACACCTGTCATTGAATTGGCTTATTTAATTAATACTTATAGACCAAAATAGAAGAAGTTGACAAATTTAATTATAGAGCATGATATGACCTGACCTGACCCTTGCTCTTCTTCTGTTTAGAGAATATCATATTATTTATTTCTTTCGCATGAACTCTGTCCTAATTTTTAAAAACATCCTTCATTTGAAAGAATGTAGATGAGTGACTGTACATGACAAGTTATTTATTCATCGCTGATTACAATATTTCTCTGTTGCTCTTAACTATTTAAGAGTATCATTCCTCACCTCACTCCATCTCAACCCCTGAAGGTCTAGTGTGTTGTCAGATAAAATCATTATTTTGTAGATGATCTTTAAGGACATTTTGTTTTACATGAGCCTTAAAAGCTTATTCCTCATGTATTTTTTAAAACTATTATTAATAGAAGGACAGAAGAAAAGAAGAAACACACTTCATGAATTCAAAAAGTCATCAAAGACCACCCTACTTAAAGAAGACCCACTACTGAAGATAAAAACAAAAAAAATGAGCACTGCAGACCAGTGTGCCAATAGATGTATTAGGAATAAAGGACTTCCATTTACTTGCAAGTAAGTTTCTTTATTTTGTTCTTAGGATAATTTCCAAAAACAGAATGTACTCATTATCATCATGGTGTTTATTTTATTTATTTAGTTTTGTATTCTGTGTAATTTCCCCTTAAATTAATAAGCTTGGCTTTAGTTTTAAACACAATACAACAGTTAACTCTCAGTTGGTAGAAATATAAGTAAGGAAGTGAATACAAACTGATATCTTTTAGAATCCACAGTGGCTTTGGTTATGAATTATGTTTTCTCATCTTATAAACAACTGAACTTTAGGAACTAAAATTTAATTAGTTTGACTTAGCTCTCTAACATTTAAAAATATTCTACTCAGAATAAACATTACTTTTTCTTACAAGAAAAGTGAAGGAAATTTTAGAATATAAACTGGGCAACAGCCAAAATTTACTATAATTTATTTTAATGTCTTTAGGGATTAAATAAAGGGTGTTGAGAGACTTAGATAAAAACCTAGAGGAATTGGTGTTAGCAGCAGAGGCTGTTTAAAAGAGGCTAGGGGTAGCGATGATGTTTTAGGTGAAAAGTGATGGGGTAATTCAAAGAGGCAGGAAGAGACTGCGTTTTCTTGTGAAAGTCCCTGTGTGACCTCACAGGGAAGAATTCGTACTACTTTGCCAGTGATCTTAGAGGATAAAATTTGGAGTTTTGGGCCATGACTGTGACAATTTCATCTGAATAGTCTTCTTAACTACCTGAGGAAAATGCATTTCTTAGTTCTTCCCCATAAACATTTCTCTGCTCACTTAATTTTCACCCCATTTTATCCACATTTTATAGGATTGAGCATGGCATCCTGTGAGTTTTAAATTCCACTCCATTACACTCAGGTCATGACATATCATGTAAACACAGATTCAGTCATGTCACTGCAAGTGGCCTTTATTTCATCTTGCCTTTCTCAGAGAAATGAGTGTTATGGTCCCAAGGGGAAAGGCCACAGTCAGAGAAGGTCTTCACCAGATTAGAGGAAGGAGAGACCATCTCCTTTCTATTCATGTACAGCTTCTCCGGAAGTGTTTTTATAGCCACACTGCCACTTTCAGGGAGGGATTTCTTAGCCAGGAGAGTGAGGGATTGACCTGGCAAGTATACTTCTATGGCGATTGTGTTTTTATCCCTGATTTTCTGCTAAAATCCTTGAGATACTTAAAAATAAATGAGAGAAAACCACTCTCCATCAACATCTCAGCTATGAAGGTCTATGGGAATGATGCTCTGGCAACTGAGGAGGTTGGAAGGGAAGTGGAGAACCTCATCTCAGTGTTGGTTTTTAACTCTGAATCTGAAAGTACACTTTCCTGGATCCACAAGTGAGAAAAGTATTGCTACCTTTTGATTTTCACATTAATCTGCCTTATGCCTAAAAAAACAAAACAAAACAAAAAACCTTTTCCTTTGTTTTATTTAGGAGAAAGAAAAATGAGTTTCCCTCATTGGAGAACAAGTGATCTGATTAATAAAGCTTTACATATTGCATGCATATGAGGTTTCACATTTTCCTACCGTATTCTGGTTGAGTGAGGTTTGACCTTCAAATTCAGGGCAATCTGTACAGAAAACCACATGTAACTACGTGGGTACAGCCCAAGTTCTTCTGCCTAGAAATTGTGCCTTCCTTCTCATTCTGTCCCAGAATATGTGTATTATACCTATGTTTTTGAAATCACTAAATACATTAGTTATTCAGAATTAAATAAGCCTACTGTGATACCCTGAAATTAGGTTCTTAAAGGATTAATGGATCTTTTTGCTGACTTGTTATAGGACTAGAATCATTGGAAAATAATGGCAAATACAAGCAATGTTTGGAAAATACCAACAAAGCTGTGTGAAAACATCTGTGATTGAGTGGGCATGCGGTGGAACAATTTCAAACACTGTGTTCTCTTAAGAAGGATCAACAATATTGATTTTATAGAGACTGAAATTTTTCTTTGCTCAGTAGAAAAGATGACCAGAATGCCTGATTCTAAGCTTTTCAGAAAATCTTTATTTATCATTTGGCCCAAGAGAAGAAAACGGGAGGGTCTCCCCTTCTTAAATGACTAAGTAACTTGTATTGGAATTGCCTTCCTGCCTTGAACAACTAGAAAACTACACAAAATAAATTCTTGAAATAAGAATGATAATTAAAATAAGGTTAAGATAAAGATTCTTAAAATCAAACTTCAAAAAAAAAATGCAACTCATGAAATTTGATAGCTTCATCTGGTTTATATGGAGGAAACATTTTCTGGGAGAATATGGTACAGTCATGGAAGGAGAGAATAAAGTGAATGAAACCAGCAAACTGGAACCCTGTTCCTCACTTTCCATATGTAACCACATTTGTATTCACAGATGCAGATTTGCCATGTTCCTCATGGCGCACGTGCAAGGTGATCTCCTGTCAATGCATATAGAAATGTAGTTTGTAGATGTGCGGCACATATTTATTTTAATGTAAAGTTAAGTGACAAACTACTGAGTCTGTAACTTTAAAATTTATTTTTAATGTTTGTTTAGTTTTATTTTTATGTCTGTTCTTTATCTAATTACTATGTTTTCAAGGTCATTTAACACCCTCCCCCTGACATCCCACAGTAAGGAGTAGGAAATTTAACATGTATTACATAAGCTTACAGTCGACCAGACCAAAATTTGAGTCTATTATTAGTCAATTCTGTCTTATCTAGTTATTCTGCCACTGCTGCAAAAATAACACTTTAATGATTTGCTCTTAATTACTATTTCAGATGTAAAATATTTTTATAGGTAGATATTTTTAAATATCTATATGTAAATCAAAGCACAGAGTTTATGAATGTAATGTTTTAAAGTTACGGATAAAAATTTAATGTAGTAATTAAAACATAAAATAATATATAAAAATTTCCTAAAATTTTAGACTTTTTTATATACTTGTTTTATAAAAACTATTTCCCTTATTTAAGATTGCTTAAAAATTGTCAAAATACTATACTAAGAAATAAATTACTAAATTGAAAAAGCTAAAATTATAAGGTCATTTGTTCTCAAAAATATGTATGGTCTGGAAGTAAAAGAATTCTTATTCTTAGAAAGCCCATGTATTTTTTTATTTTATTTATTTATTTATTTATTTATTTTTACAGAGACAGAGTCAGAGAGAGGGACAGATAGGAACAGAGAGACAGGAAGGGAGAGAGATGAGAAGCATCAATTCTTCATTGCAGCTCTTTAGTTGTTCAATGATTGCTTTCTCATATGTGCCTTGACTGGGTGGCTACAGCAGAGCGAGTGACCCCTTGGGCTCAAGCCAGTGACCATGGGTTCATGTTTATGACCCCATGCTCAAGCCAGCAACTCCTTGCTCAAGCTGGTGAGCCTGCACTCAAGCTGGTCAGCCTGTGCTTATGCCGGATGAGCCCACGCTCAAGCCAGCATTCTTGGGTCCTCCATGTCCCAGTCTGATGCTGTATTCACTGCACCATCAACTGGTCAGGCCCGTGTATTTTTTTAAATTAGATACTTATATATGGTGGCATTGTAAGTAGCTTAGAGAGGAATTTTAACACCATTTCTTAATAGATGGAAAACAGTTCAGAATTCCAACATTATTTCTTGTATTGTAAGTCATGGTAACTTTTAATATGCAGAAAGTTTTATGAAGTACTTTATGATTCTTGGTTAAGAGATTTTTGCATTTATTATTTTTGTTTAGAAAGATGTTTAGATTGCCCTTCTTGGTTAAACCATGTGCCCATTCTTTAAAAACTGTATAAATACTTTGGTAGTATTCCATATTTTCATTCAGATATATTTTTCAGGGCCTTTGTTTTTGATAAAGCAAGAAAACGATGCCTCTGGTTCCCTTTCAATAGCATGTCAAGTGGAGTGAAAAAAGAGTTTGGCCATCAGTTTGACCTCTATGAAAACAAAGGTAACTGCCTCCCTTCAATATTCATAATGAAATAATGCAGAAAGTCTTGCCACAGTGCTCCTTCCCACTGATTTTTCTATTATACCCTGGATCTGCTATGTAGTCATTTAATCTATTGAGACAGATGACATGATGACATGAACACCTTGAAGATATTCAGTATGATACTTTTGATTAAAGAGATCACTTCTCAAACTTTCCATAATTATATTATCTGTTCTCTCTTGGTTTATTTCCAGGAGCCTTTCCAGGAACTGGTATTCTCCATGTCACTTTAGAAAGTGCTATCTTCAGCTATTAGTTTAAGACATCTTACAGCACATTTTGGGCTTACTATAGTATTTTAAATTATAACAACTTTGGATAACTAATCTTAAGTTATGTTGATTGCTGATAATAAATGTGGAGGTTTTGAAAATGATAGTTGGATTTATTAGCTGGATCTATTAATAATTATATTCCTCAAAAAAATCTTTGAAAGAAGAATTGAAACTAAATTATGTTAATTGGTCTATTTTGGTGTTCTGAAATTCATAAGTATTTACTTTTTTCAAAAGCAGAAAATATCAATAAGTGATTAAGGGATGTTAAATAAATATAAAATTAACAAAATAAATATCTTATTACTAAAATTAATCATGAGCTGTATTTATGATAATAGTATTTATTTCAATTTTAATGTCTTCTCAAATCATATTTTCTTATTAATTTGGGTATTTGGTAATATACACAGATATTTTCCTATTAATAGGACATATATCTAAATTAAGTTAATTCATGATAGAAAATAAGATGATATCTACAAACTCTAAACACATAATTCAGAATTATGTTTATATTGAATTCATAATTATGTTTATGTTGAATTCATAATTCAATAATCCTACAAACTCTAAACATAATTCATAATCTAGTAAAAGATGAACTTCAGTCTTCAAGATTGCTAACAACTCTATTGTAGTTGATAGGAAGTATATTGTTTGACAGAAATGTACAATGTGCTTCAATTTGATTGCCCTATAATTTACCAGTTAAAATGTTAGCAAAAACATGAAAACAATCAAAAAGATGTAATTATCTCTTTTTACACACACACATGTACACAAAAACACACACAATTTTATGGAAATAAAAACAAATTAGTTACTTTTAGTTCTTAAAATAACTTTCTGAATTTAACATAGGTTTTACAAATTGCTTAATTTTTGTTTTAATATTTTTCTTAACATGGTCCATATAGTTGAACAAATCATTTTGTCAAAATAAATTTGTTTGGCCCGTTGAGTATAGAAACTATGTTAAGTGCATAGATTAATCTCTGCAGTTATCCAGGTATATTCTCATAAAATTAAAACTTCTCAATAGTCTTATTTGTTTGTTTGTTTTGGATTGTTCAGAAATGCACTATTTTGAAAATATTAGTAGAAGCTTTAAGCAAGACATTTCAATATGATTTGAGAGAGTTTATAAGTGTTAATTATTTGGAGATTTGAATGGAATTTTAAAATATATATACAGCATATATTACTCATAGTTACAGCATTCTTCTCTGCTTTCTTCTGATAGACTATATTAGGAACTGCATCATTGGTAAAGGAGGTAGCTACAAGGGCACTGTGTCTATCACTAAGAGTGGCATCAAATGCCAGCCCTGGAATTCCATGATCCCCCATGAACACAGGTAAGAAAAGCATGAAGAAGAGAGGATAAAACTCTCTTTTCTTTGTGTGTGTTATACATTTCACATTAGTCCTTCAGAATAATCCTACAGTTCTATAATAACTTAGCCAATTTTGCTGAATTACATTAGGCCAACATTTTGTGATTCCATGACTGATATTTAATCAAAGATTAGTAAATTTAACATTAAGATGTGGCCTAACATGATCTTACCTTAAAAGCTCAATTTATAAAAAAGATCTCTTGGTGCTTGTGAAAAAATGATTATAACATGATTTTTAAAAAAGACTTTCCCTCCTTTTGCCCTTGAGAATGTTCAGCACTTTGCAGCTGGGGTAGAGGGGTGGACTGTGTAAATTAGAGATGTAACACATTATGACCTTACCGAGAAGCCAGATGTGCTTTAACCATGCTGGTTCTCAACCTCAGCTGCATATTAAAATCACCTGCTAGAAGCCCTTAATGAAGCCTACCACCCAGGTGTCAACAAGACCAATTAAACCAGAATCTCTAGGGAGAAATAACCCATGCCCCAGCATTTTTTAAAAAAATTCTCCCCAGATGATTCCAAAGTACAGTCAAAAGTGAGAATCTTGGCTAAAATATCATGCTTCAGATTGACCAGCTTTCCATTTTTACCTATTGTCCAATGACTAGAAAACACTTCCCATTCCTTGAGAATTAAATGTCTGTACTTAAAAATTGTGTTCATTATAACAGAAGAATGCTATTTAAAAATAAGCAAACATAATATCCAAAGGCTCATTAGTCTCAAAGCTTTAATCATGATGGAGGAGAAATATGTGTATCTACTACCCACTAGAGAACTGAATATAGCCAGTTTTCAGGACTTATTTCCCAAATAATTTTAACAGGAACTAAAGTGTATAGTTGAAAACAGCTCTCCCTAGATATTAAATGCATTAGAAGATTTAGTTTACCATGTGCCAGTTACCTTGCTGAGCAGCTGTAATGCCTATGGTTGAGGGCAGGAAGGTTCACATTGGATTTGGGCAGAGAGTAGAGGAACTGCAGAGCAAGAAAGCATCAGGCAATTCCCATTATTGGAGGCTTTGGAGACGGGCAAGTGGATAAGCAAAAGAAAAAAGCTTTTCTTTGCAGTGGAGGGCAAGGCATCGGGAACACCGCCCATCATGGTGCTGCCTGAGGAAATCAGGGAACCACACCATGCAGGGGTTGGAGAGTGATCTGGGAGGATCACCACCGAGGGAAAGCACCCATAACTTCATAGAGACACACATGTGGCTCTCTGCCACGTGCTCACAGACGAATCTCACTCATTGTGCAAAGTGCTTGCAGCTGGGAAACCAGTGAACCAGCCTAACACAGCTACTTTTCCCGCAGCCTAACACAGCTACCAGGTTTATCTGATTTATTCCACCCAACAACCACATAGTGTGTGATTTTTTAAATTGTTTTATATATGGTGAACCTGAAGCATAAAGAGTCTTAGTAAATTTTCAAGGTCATTCATAGCTGGCAGGTGATACGGCCAGAATCTGAGTCCAGCCATAACCTTTGCTTTGAACCACTCCAGGGCATGATGCACTTAGCAAGTCAGTGGAACACATGCTGTGACTAGTTGCAACAGTGAGGATAACTTTGCCTTGATGAATCCACTTTTATTCTATTTCATTAATTTTTGGAGGGTATAATTATGCAAGATGATTTTCCTTTGTAACAAAGGTGAGTTAATTGGACTAGGTACAAAGGAAAGAAAAAGAGTTTGTTGTTCAACATTGGGATCAAACCTGGTGATCTTGGCCTAATTAACACCAGCTAGTAAGTGTCCAAACTGATTAGCTTCATAGTGTTTCAATAACAGAAAACAACTATTTTTTCAAATTATTTACTTTTAATTATATATAAACATCTTTGAAACATACTATTGCCCTTATATTATGAAAACAAATAATATAATTGGTTTTGCCCTTTCAGAAGTATTTGAATGGTGTCACTCCAAGGATAATGAGGAAAACATTTTGTTTAAAAGGATAGATCTATGCTTTTCATGAACAAAGGACGAGCATTTGAAATCAATCTTGCTCTCGTTGGGTAGAGTGCACTGGACTGACCCGAGAGAGGTCTTGTTTCAACCCAAATTCTCTATGATTGTGAGTCTCTGCTAGAGGGAGTAACTGTGAAATAGAGCTCCCTGGGAACAGGCTATACAGGCCAATCAGCTATTTTTCCAACAAACATTTCCTTGAGTTGAGGGCTGAGAAGATCTTGTACATTATTAAAAAATTTTTTAAATTCAATTGGAGCAACACATAAGTATCATCAATTAGCTTATGGAAATATCAGTATGATAACTTTCAAGTTAAGTGTTAAGTAAAGATTAACTTCACGGGAAATGAAAAAAGAAAAAAATGAAAAATGAAAAAAGAAATATATATATATTTCTTTTTCTAGATATATATATGTCTTTGTCTAGAGGAATGATTTATTGTTGACTCCCTCAATTGAAATATTTTAAAAGTGGCCTAATGGGAAGATGATGATAGATGATGAAATTAGTGTAGAAACTTAACCAGTAGATCAGGTTACCTGATATCTATATCTCTAGCCTTCATTGACCACACAGCATTTATTAATGAAGCAGATGAGGGAATAGATTAAGTTTCCTATGAACACAGTTTATATTAAAAGGAAAAAAAAGGTGACCAGCATCCAGAAGATTTAATTTATGTTTCAAAGCACCTTTAAATATAATTTAATTTTAAATATTTCTTCACTTATCTCTCTTTTAAAGCTTTCTAACAAGGACAAAATACCAAAAATAATATGTATGTAAGTAAAAGTTTATTACAAAGCCTATTGACTGACACATGGCTTTGGAGTAACACGGGTTTTTACAAACATTTGTTGAATGAACATATATAAGAGAAAAGAACAGAGAGTAGGCTTCACTCCTCGATCCAGTACAGATGCTAGAGTAAAGCATGTTAATACCACAAAACACAAAGGAAAAACTGTTATTTGGGCAAAAACCATTTTTGCCAAAGAATGAAAAGAGATGACCCAGAATTCTGTTACTCTGAATGCCTTAAAGAAGAATTTGATATGCATTGATACAGAATTGTGGCAAAGAACATGTCTTTTCATTTCTCATAATATTAACTCTAGTGGGAAAACTTTATTCATCTTGCAGCCATATATAGGTTTGACTTCTTCTTGATCTCTCTTCCTTCATACTTATATTTTTCATACTAAATTACTTACTGATTCATCCACTACTTCTTCAGACTTTATTTTTGGCTTTACAAATACATTGGAAAGGTACATGTGTATATATATTTATTTTTATGTGTGTGTAGAACAAAAAATTTTCTCTAAAACCGTACATATTTAATGTGTTCATTTAATATGTGATAAATCCATTATTTAATTTCTTAAGTACACTTAATATGTAAAATAATATAAAGGACCTCATAATAACCCAATTCACTCCATTACTGTTATAAATCTAGAAGTTAAAAACCCAAAGAGTAAATAAATTGTCTAAGGACTGGTGTCATACTAGGTGAGTGATATATACCAGCAATATAGATTTTGCGTTAACAATAACTTATTCTTATTACTCTACTATACTAAGCTTTTATTTTTTTTTCAGAGACAGAGAGTCAGAGAGAGGGATAGATAGGAACAGACAGACAGGAATGCAGAGAGATGAGAAGCATCAATCAATTTTTCGTTGCGACACCTTAGTTGTTCATTGATTGTTTTCTCATATGTGCCTTGACCGCGGGCCTTCAGCAGACCGAGTAACCCCTTGCTTGAGCCAGCAACCTTGGGTCCAAGCTGGTGAGCTTTGCTCAAACCAGATGAGCCTGCGCTCAAGCTGGCGACCCTGGGTCTCGAACCTGGGTCCTCCTCATTCCAATCCGATGCTCCATCCACTGCGCCACCACCTGGTCAGGCTATACTAAGCTTTTTCATAAAATAGAGTTATAAGAAAATTTTCTAAGGTAAATTTGATTAATATATTACTTTATTAAAAAAGTAAAATCAGTTTTTGTTATATCAGACCAATGTGTATATAATTATAAATTTACTTTAAAAAGTTGGAGAATTGACAAAAATGATAGAAATACATTTCTAGTAATGGTACAAACTAAAGGTACCCTAAAGTAATCTGGAATAAAGGGGCTAATGCTAAGACAAAGGATGACTTCTTTTTCCTTTGAAAATTAAAACTGTTAGGAAACTATGAAATCATGATAAGCTTTAATTGTGTTATAATTTTGTCAATTATATGAACTAATGTCTAAATTTTGTTTTCCCATATTTAGAATGCTAGTGAAGTAAGGTTATAAACATTTTATTTAAAGACATTTTAGAGTTTAATAATGTTTATAATACTTAATAGCTTCCTTAAAATATTTGATTAGTAGTAAGTTTCTTAGAGTAGACTTTTTTTTGGCCAATAATTTTTTTTTCTGAAGACTTAACACTTTTTTTTTCATGTTCAAATGAAAGAATTTTATTGTAAAACGTTGGTTGGTATCTGATGCATGCCCACATTTATTTCATGTCATAATGCAATAAAAGTGATTTTTTTCATTAGAAGTATCAATATAGAAGGAACACACCTGAATGGTATTTACCAAGACACTAAAATCCTTGGAGTTTAAGTGCTACTTAGAACTCAGATTAGTAAAAGTAGAAATAAAGCCTTATAGCAAAAACTAACTAATATTGAAAATGTAACCAGCTTTACAAAACAGTGTTTACTAGGGTTACCTATAGGTGTATATTCTTTTTTTTTTTAAGTGAGTGAGAGAAAGAGTGAAAGAAAGAGAGAAAGAGAAGGACACACAGGGACAAACAGCTAGGAAGGGAGAGAGATGAGAAATATCAACTCAGTTGTAGCACCTTAGTTGTTCATTGACTGCTTTATCATATGTGCTTTGACTGGGGCTCCAGCTGAGCCAGTGACCCCTTGTTCAAGCCAGTGACATTAGGCTTCAAGTCACTGACCCTGTGTTTCAAGCCAAAGACCTTTAGGCTCAAGCCAGAGCTAGTGGGGTCATGTCTATGATCCCACTCTCAAGCCAGTGACCCCACACTTAAGCTGCTAAGTCAATACTCAAGCCGGATGAGTCCATGTTTAAGCTGGTGACCTCTGGGTTTCAAACTTGGGTCCTTAGTATCCCAGGCTGGTGCTAGATCCACTGTACCACTCACTGAACTACTCCATACATCTGATTTATAATAAAGATGTATATTTTTTATTTATAATTTTTTCTGTGTGTGTGCCATCTAGCAGATAAAGGCAGCATCATTGAAGCCAATGCCACAAGCAGTACAAAAGAATAGAAACATCTTTGGATTTCTGATTTCGTGTTGAAATTCTTTATACTGGCAACAAAACTGTAACTAGGGCATTAGAAATTTTAAGTGGAGGTAATGTAGCTCAATGTCTGCAGCCAACTAATATGAACTAAACCTGGAAACATCAAGTCTTAGCCACAATGAAAATTACTAAAATTTTTGAAAAGAATAGCATTTATGTTCCTTATTTCCCTAGAGTAAAGACAATTAACTTGAGTGTGCTTAATAAATAGGTAACACTTATTGTCAATTACTCTGTCATCTCTTAGAACTTCTTAAAACAACCATAGGATGTAAGATGTTATAAGTTATGGTTACACTCATTGTACAGGTAAACTCACAGCTGAGAGAGGCTAACTTACCTGCTGGAGCTCCAGTTAGTAAGCGGGAGAGTTGAAATTTGAGGCCAGGTTTCACTTGATTCTAGACACTTTGCCCGTGTTACGTCATCAGTCTCTTTCTCAGTTGTGCAGAAATTGGAGGGCTATTCTCCATAATAAAAGCAACAAACAAACAAGTAATGTTGTGGTATAAGCAGTGCAATTTTGAGGTTTCAAGGTCAATTGCAAAGTTTCTGTATTCTCTCCTTAGTGGCCTTGTTCAGTCCCTTGTTGCCTTTGAACGAAGCTTTGAAATTGTGGTTCAAACAGTGTTCATTAGGTTCTGAATGTTTGGCTTTTTACACATCCAGAGATGAGTTATTCTTAATGATGTTGAATATATGAATTAAGTTATATAAATGTTTATAAAATTTAAGGATTTTAAAAATGGATGGAAAATAACAATTCAAGTTAATATACAGAGTGGGGCAAGTGTGGGTTTGCAGTTATGAGTACGTGAAACACAGAGTTTTTGCTTGTATTATTAATTATTACTCATTGTATTATTTTCCATATGAACAACTGTAAACCTACTTTTGCCCCACCCTGTATGTGGAGGTCTGAGTTAGAATAAAGGTTTCTGTATTTTCAGGAACACATACCCACTAATTAATAAAATTAATAGGCCAAAAGTAAAGTTGCATGCGCTTATACTGTAATGATTATCATTTTAAAACTAGCTTTTTGCCTTCGAGCTATCGGGGTAAAGACCTACAGGAAAACTACTGTCGAAATCCTCGAGGGGAAGAAGGGGGACCGTGGTGTTTCACAAGCAATCCAGAGGTACGCTACGAAGTCTGTGACATTCCTCAGTGTTCAGAAGGTAAATGAGCCTGAATGCCATGCGGGCACCTGCCCTCCTTTGTGTAGAGCTGCAGCTCGCGTGAAAGGTTAACCAAAGCGAATCCAATCACAATAAATATGTCTTTTGTTCCAATACCACTTCAGAGTATTATTTGAGCATTTCATACAAAGTTTTAAACCCTGTTTATCACTGGATGAATGCAGAATAATGGAGTGAGTTATCAGTTCCAATAGAGCCTGAGGCATCCTTCGGGGAGAGGAAAAGTTTGGGCTTTTTCATTTACTATCTGGAGCTCCCTGACTTCAAAAATCTGTCCTTATGCATCATCTGAAGGGAGCCAAGTGAAATTTAGCCCTTTAGGAGTAAAGCTAATTCTTTATTCATCCAGCTCCTGCTGCCACAGAAATTTTGTCAAACCTACTCTGATATGGCGTGGCAAGGATATATGGACCCAGAAGAGAATGTGTGTGTGTGTGTGTGTGGGGGGGGTTACTGGAATTGGACACACCTGTGTGCATTTTGGTGACAATATGATTAGAACCAAGCCTAATACAGAGCCTGGAATACCAGTCAGAATCGTATCTGAAGAGATCCACACTGTCTGGAAGGCTGGCACCCTAAATCTGTCTATGTCGGCATCGCCTCTCGGCATCAGAGGGCACTGTCCTTGTTTGCAGTGGAAAACTGCGTGACAGGAGGGAAGAGTAACCATTCCAGCATTGTATGTGGTTTTATTTCCTTTAGTTATCTGGCTACCGAATATCTGGCTTTTTGGTCTGTCAGATACTAAAATTCTGAAAATCCAGATGAAACATGGATTAAATTCCGATAGAAATTTAGTAGGATTTTGAAGCACTGCAGATGTGTTGGAGCGGATCTGCTGAAAGGCTGACTTTTATAGTAAGGTATCTATTTGTCATTAATTTAAAAAATATTTCATAAATATCATGTTAGGTTGATAGTATCACATAAAAAAACCTTTCTTAGTTAATTGTCACAGAGAAGGTAAATTTGTTTTCTGTTGTTAGTTAATTTCTTGACTTTATGTGCCAGTCAGTTCTATCTCTGTTTGTAAATTCTTACTTTTCATTCATTCCATATCATATTCTGTTCACTATTACTTCTTCATCATTGTTTTATTTTAAAAATAATAAACTGATCTGTGATAACGTTATGAACAAGTCTGTTTTGTATGAATAAGTCTGTAATTAATGTTTGTCTTAAATTTACACTTGGAAGACAATAACCTACTTCTTGGAAACTCTCCATTATCACAGTTTTCTGAGATTGAAAGTCATTGCAAGGAGTTATGTTATTGGTTTTGCTTGACCTAGACAAATGCTTTCAAAGGAAGGTAACTTGGTCAAACTGTAAACAGTTTAGCATTTATGTTACCTGCCTCATCTGTGTGAGAATGTGATTTTTCCACCCCTGGTTTATAAAAAGAACCTTCATCAAAATACACTGGCTTATATCTGAACTGCTAGGCAATGTCAAAGGGAAGTGTTAGAGAGGATGCAATCGTGGAAGTCCAGTGTCCAGTTATTCTTACTTATGTCATAAGATTATACATCTCTAATATCCTTACTCACTTGAGGTCATTACATCTCCCTCAGAAAAAGGCATTTCTCATTAGAATAATGATACCTTAGAATATTTGTTTCCTTCGCACTGAAGGTTGAAGATACGCTTTTTCTGGAAACAATTAGAGATCTGACAGTAGTGGAATAACCCTCCTGTGAGAAGAGTAAACGGACACCTGCCCTATAGTCTAAACATATTTCAGGGAGTTTGAACTGAGCTTTGATGTTTAAATTTATTCTATAATAAACAATATTTTAGCAGGATTTTAATAAAGAGGATCTAAAACAAGAAACATTGTCAAAACATTGATAAAAAACAGAGTTTTTTTATGAAATAAGTTATAAAAATACACAAAATAAGGTGCATATAATGTTAATCTCTATTAAAATATAAATATGTAAGGAAACTTCAAAATCCAGAATGCTTAAATAATATAATGGGTGAGCCATTTTTATCTATAACTATTAATTTATTAAATGGCAATTTCCAGAAGTTACATCATTATGGATGAGATAGTAATAGTCAAATCATTTTGTATATTTAAAATTAAGCAAAAAAAGAAAACGACCTGAGGCCAAACTTTTAAACAGACATGTAGAGCAGTACATATTTTTTAAAAATAATTGTAACAATTAAACACTTAATTAAATAGTCATCTGAAATTTGTCTGAAAGTTTGGTTCATAGAAGATATGTATCTGATGTTTAATGGTTAATATTTCCTTATGACTTAAAACTTTGAAATATATTAAATGTTCTAATAAAAAGCAAATACTTTTCCTCATTTAGAACCTGACATAATTATGTTTTTTTAAAAAAGGACTATTAATGTTTGATTAAAAGATTGTAGAAAACTGATGTACATAATATCTAATTTCTTGTTTTAATATTTGCTTGGGATTTAAAATAGAACCACCACTGGTCATTGGAACAGATGTCTTTTTAATGACTGTCACATATTCAAGTAAATACATTTTAAGCCCTAATCATTAGTTTTCAATGTCTTACACTTATTTCAAATAATACTGCCATAACTTTATATATTAATTCCATACTCTGTGTGGAGAAAGACTTTTAAAAACAAAGATTTAAATAAAATAATTATTTATAAATATGGATTTGTGAGACTACCCATAAAACATTCAGTTTTCCTGAAGTAATCACCAGCATAGAATTTTCTGAGAAATACTTTCAAAATATATGTTTTACTCTTAAACTCAGATCACTTGTGGTTTTATATTTGGGAAAAATGGAACATAATATTTTTGAGTTAATTGATTAATACAGTGAGAAAGATAATAAGTTAATCCTACTTCTAGTTATAATTTATATGTAGTTTTTAAAGTTTTCTACTACTGTTTAGGTCAGAACTATATTAGAAAAATAGATTCTCATTATGAATAGAAATATTTAGTTTGCATTTGTGTGACCTAAAACAGTATTTTTCTTTTTGCTTGTTCTTTTATTTTTTGTTTTAAAGGGAAGAACATGCTAGAAGGGTTAAGTAATACACTGGCTACAAAAGAGAGAGCCGAGGGAAGTAGGGCAGGCGGGTCGGTCCTCCCCCTCTGTGCTGTTACATAGGTAATGCTTCCGCCTGGTTCCCTGAGTAGGTGAACTCGGTTTCTACCTGTACTGCTTAACTTTGAGCTGCACAAACTTAGCAGAATTCTGGAAGTTTAAAAAGTGACCATGAGCATAAAGTATGGCTTTCCTGACATAATTTTTATGACTAATTTGAGGGTTTAATGCGGTAGCAAAACAACAAATTTCTTAGCTTCGAGAAGATGAGCAATGTACCTGCTTTCCCATGGCTTCCTTTTCCGTTTCCCCCACTAGGTGAGCATCCAACAGGAGGGCAACCTACTGTCAGAAACAAGAGGGCAAAGGGTGACTGGGCCAGTGCGGACCAAGTCAGGCAGGCTGACTTTGTACAAGTTCTGGTACTAGTCTATCTTAAACTAGGATCGGCTAGAATGTGTAGGGAACACATTAAAATATGTAGGACACAAAGGCAACCAGGGAGAATGGAAAGAACCCTGCACTGTGGTCAGAGACCTGTGTTCCAAGCACAAGTTTGAAATTTTCTGGTTTAGGTAAAAATTTTGTGAGTTATTTTCCTCACTACAAAGATTAAATGAATTCCTATGTATTAAAAGTACTGAATAACCAAATAATATGTAACAATAATATATTTAGCATTACACTTCTATCATAGAATGTATTTCTTTTTTACTCCTCCAACAACATTTATTGACTACCAAAATCTAATATCTTCCTTTTTAACTTTTATTATTTTTTTAAAAATCTCACTAAGTTTGAAACTGCATCTATAATTATTTCTTTGCCCTACTATAAACATAACCTGCTAATTCATGCTTCCATACCATTTTATGTTACTTTTCCCATTTTTAGCTTATCCAACTCACAGCCATCCTTCAAGGACCAAGTAAAATCCATTCTCTTCTAAAAAGCCATTACTGCCAAACACATGGAACTTTTAGAATAGAACAAATTATCTACAAACTTATTTCTTATATGAGATCCAAGGACCAGAAGTATCAGCATCGGCAGGGAGCACCCCCCCCCCATCCTCTTTATGAGAACTTTCCCTTTAACAAGATCTCCAAGTGACTTTCTATGCACATTAAAATTTGGAAAAGCATTGGTCTACCATGCTCATTCTAGAAAGTGGTTATAAGAAAATTAAAAATCCTAAAGTCCAGGAAAAATATTTTATAATAATCTCCATAGTACAGCTTTCTAGAAAATAATTTTATTCATTCTCTTATAATAAGATATACTCTTGTAAACTGCATTTGCTGAAGGAGACAGAATAGGTACACTCTAGTTCCTGGAGCACTCCACAAGGGTAGAGATTGCATTGTGTGTATACGTATCCCTTGTGAGTGACCATGGTATTCTACTCCACTTTTTTATTTAATTACATTCAATTTTTAATTCCATTTTGTTCATTTTATTACAAAGAGACAAACCACAATGATAAATAGCACATCATTTTTCGTGATGATATCAGATCTTGCATTTTCTTAAAAAAGGAACTTAAATGAATCTGTGCCTCATTCAGATGGAGAGCTGAGATGTGATAAGGCACAACCTCTGTTACGCATTTCAGTGTGGAAATGACCTTGGCCAAACAGAGAACCTTTATCTATCAGTCACTTTTGGATCCCTCTCATTTCTAGTTCAGCTGCTTACTGACTGTAGTCTGGGGAATCTCAGGATCAAATGAGAGGAAGCTCAATTGGTTCCTTGTCTTAGTTCACAGATAAAACTATATGAAAAGAAATAGATCAAGCCAAATGGTCTCATGTTTCAGAAAGTTAATAGTTAATATCCTATGAGATTAAAAAAAAATCAAAGGTTCAAAAGTGATTATTCTGACATTATATCTCAAGTTATTACAAATGCTTATTAGGCTAGATTTTGGTAGATAAAGCTAAACATTGATATCTGCTCCTTTTCAGCTAACGTTAGATGATCAGTAATCACAAGATACAAATGATGTGTTGGGGAAGTTTGCCTGGTCTTAGGAAAGCCAAGCAATGATTTATTCTACAGGTTACCTGCTGTGCTACAAATCAACCTGCCCATTTAAGAAGTCTCTTTTTCAGCTAGTTGATGTGATTCAGAGTTTTCAGTGTGACATAAGAGGCCAGCCAGAGAGAACTGTTAACCACACAGAATCATCAGTAAGATCCTGCATAGCTAGATCAGCTTATACATTTTTAAAACAATGAATACAAGGAGTTCAAAAGCAGGTCAACTTCTATCCTTAACTAGATAAGAATAGGCCTGTCCCATTATTTAACATGAATGTTCACTAACAAAAAGGAGCTGTGATTTCTTCTTTTAAAATATCCATGTTCTTTGAATAGTACCAGATTTCTATTCAAATCTGGTCCCTCCAATCTGTCTTGTCCTGATTCTGGCATTAACTGTAAGAGTCAGATGTATACTTATTTCCTGTGTATGTAACTGGAGGTTCAGTTGAGAGAGGAGCATTATCGCACTGACCCGATAGAGACTGAAATCCCTTGCATTTTAGACCAACTAAGAGAAAAACCCCGAGGCTCTAGCTGATATTTCTAGTTTCTAAGTGTCTTTTGAACAGTTATAAAAAATTAGAAAAGTAGTGTCTTCACCCTTTGGTAAATCTGTATGACACTAAATACAAAAAATCCCATTTAAGCTCTATAAAAAGTTCAGTAAGGAGTATTTTATGTCACTTTTTATGGAATTAGGCCCTAATTTAAAGGTAAAATGGTATGTATGGTTTTTCTAAAAATCTCTGCTAAACAGGTGATTTACTATTCTTTAAATGGAACAGTGGTATGCTTGATTTTTCTGTCAGAAGCAATTGACATGCCCTACTTTAATTTTATTAGTTGAATGCATGACCTGTACTGGGGAAAGTTACCGAGGGCCCATGGATCACACCGAATCGGGCAAGATTTGCCAGCGCTGGGATCAGCAGACGCCACATCGGCACAAATTTGTGCCAGAAAGGTAAAATACCAGCAAATCATGCTAGCAATGATACTTCCTTCAAACTGTTACTTGCTCCATGACAAACTAAAATAGAACTTCTCCATATACGATGTTCTCTGGAAAGTCGTAGACAAGAAATTTATGACAGAAGTTTATAAAAATGCTGGCTACACCGTCAGTTGGTCTTGGCTGAGTAGATAACGATCCCCATAAATTGGGATGGTCCTTAGGAGCAAAAGTGGAGTGTGGACGGAAAGCACTAGGAAGCTTCCTCTTTCTCTTCCATAGCAGTAAAAAGACAGAGGCCAACTCAATAATGATCACTTTGGCAAGCTGAACTGTGGGAGAAAGCATTATTGCTAAATACAAACCAATCTCCTCTAGAGCCACATATTTAGTGAGTTTGATAAAATAGGCTCATGTTTGACAACATGAGAGAGTTCATGCCCATAAAAAGGTAGAGCAAAAAGGCCCTGGTCAGTGGCTTAGTGGATAGAGTGTCAGCCTGGTATATGGACATCTCACCTTCGATTCACAGCGAAGAAGCGACTATCTACTTCCTCCCTTCTCTCCCTCTTCCCTTCCTGCAGTCAGTGGCTTGATTGGTTCAAGTGAGGCCCCGGGTGGCTCTATTGGAATGTATCAGCCTCAAGTACTAAAAATAGCTTGGTACAAGAGCATCAGCCCCGGTTGGGGTTGTCAGGTGGATCGTGGACAGGATGCATGTAGGAATCTGCCTCATTATCTCCCTTCCTCTCACCAAAATAAATAAATAAATAAACAAATAAATAAGTAAATAAATAATAAAAAAGAAAGATCTAACAGTTCTTTGGCTGCTTTTTCTTGGTATATTTTGACATCATTGCCAATCTGGAGAAATCAGGTAACCAAATCTACTTTCTTCTCAGAAGGAGGTTTGGCACTTAAATAGTTAAAAGAAGTGTCTACTTTGGCCCATTCATTTCCCTTAAAACATTTTAGTTAAAAAAATAATTTTATTTTTATTATAAAGAATAAAAATACAGATAATTACAGAGGAAGCTCTCTCTCTACCTTTGTTTAGAAATTGCTGAAAGGTGTTGTCTTTGCATTTGTATTTATTGTTCTTCTAAATAAAATAAAAACTTTTTCCTTATTTTTAAGTGCATCTCTAGCCTTTCAAGTGAGGGCAGAAGGGACATGGTAGCAATTAGAGAGAAGTCACCAGTGCAGGCCCCCATTAATTTAAAGGAGGAGGACATAGAGAAAGGGGTGTGATGGAGTCTGTCTCTTGCTCTGGTGGAGGCGAGGGCATGACCCAGAAACTGGCTCTGGTTTCAGAATTGAGCTGTCATTACCAACAGCTATTGAAACCTACCTTTGGGTTTAAACTTTAAGCCTGCCATGGTAGAGGACCTGTTTTCTTAATGAGCATTTTACAAGAGGTCATGTTTATGTAATCTATCCTTAATTGGGCTTTATGAAAAGAGGATTCAGTTGGGACCTCAAGTGGTAGACAGGTACCTAATGGAATTCACTTATTATTAGCTAAGGCGATGGTACTATATGCTTGGTGGAATGTCAGTTAATAGATTCAATTGTCAATCATTTGCAATCCTGTAAGGCAACACAGAGAGACTAATTTTTCTCCGGCTAGCAGTATCTGAACTAAATCAACAGTTATTTTGTGAGCTAAGGGCTGGGTGGTGTTTCCAGGCAGATTTACGTGACACTTTTGTTGGTGTGGTTTGCAGATATCCCGACAAGGGCTTTGATGATAATTATTGCCGCAATCCTGATGGCAAGCCGAGGCCATGGTGCTATACTCTTGACCCTGACACCCCTTGGGAGTACTGTGCAATTAAAATGTGTGGTAAGTTAGGGTCAAATTTATTGCTTCCTTTTCCTCTCATAGATTGGATCTAAGCAGGTGATTATTAGTGAGGCAGGTTAACAACAATTTTACTTGATGTTTTTATGTTTGTAAGTTTTAATATTTTTTAAATGTGTGACATAATCCTACCCAAGCTATTACTCTGAATGAGATAGATATCCTAGTGCACACATACACTCAAAACATTTATATATATTGAAAGACCTAAGCATTCTCATGTTATCAAGAAAGAGAAAAAAAAACCTACAGAAGGCGAAAAAGATCAGGGATTACATGTGTTAATGTTACCAGGTTGAAAATGCTAGAACCCTAGACTCTTACCTTCTTCCCTGTATCCTTTCCCTGCCTTTCCTTCCCAGACATAACCTGAGCTGTCAGCTCCCTGTGAACCTCTTCTGGTGAATGACAGGAGCTGCAATGATGAAGGTGAAGTCGCCAGATTTCTCACAGACGTCTTTAGTCCTGGTAGCTGATGCCAACCATTCTGGCTGTCCTTGCCCCCAGCCTGCATTCTGTTCCATCCTCTTTCAGCAGTCCAACAGTCTTCCTAGGCACTGACCTTTACCCACTATTTGCAATTTATGATAAGAAGTTTCTTTTCTTACTTGCTTTGTGGTATCTATATCTGTATGCTTGCTTCTCTCCATGGTTAACTCACGTATTTTTATTCTTTTCTAAAATACTACTACTGGATAATAATTATATATAGACATGCTTTTATTCCTATGAGTACAGGTCTTATTTCAGTAGAACTGCATACATTTAATAAGGTATATAATGTTATACATTGGCTTGATATTTTAAAGATACACACACAAACACCCAGAATGATAACTGTACAATTATGAGGCTATCAACAAGGATTTGTGTATTTCTGTAGAACAGCAGGAGGATGGGGATGCTCCTTTGAGAAAACCTAATTCAGTGTTATCTACAGTATAGTACTGCCAAAGAAAATCTCTTCACTTAGACCTGCTAAAAAAAGGAAGTGTTTTGGACGACTCAAAACCCATAGAAAGGGGATATGTCTGGCATGTGTAAAATAACTGCAGAATCTGGAAGGCTCTCAATGGGAACACAATGTTCCAAGGAAATTGAATCATCTGTTTGGGCCTTTAAATAAAAGATGACTCCTGTGACAGTATTTCTCTGTATAGATTGAATAAGTTCCACGTGTTTATTTTATTTATTTATTTATTTATTTATTTTTTTTTTTTGCAGAGACAGAGAGAGAGTCAGAGAGATAGACAGGGACAGACAGTCAGGAATGGAGAGATGAGAAGCATCAATCATTAGTTTTTCGTTGCGCATTGTGACACCTTAGTTGTTCATTGATTGCTTTCTCATATGTGCCTTGACCGGGGGCTCTCAGCAGACCCAGTAACCCCTTGCTTGAGCCATTGACCTTGGGTCCAAGCTGGTGAGCTTTGCTCAAATCAGATGAGCTCGCATTCAAACTGGCGACCTGGGGGTCTCGAACCTGGGTCCTCTGCATCCCAGTCCGACGCTCTATCCACTGCGCCAATGTCTGGTCAGGCCTACTTGTTTATTTTTAAAATTTTGTTACTCTTTCCATTATTCTAGACCATTTAGTTACAAGAAAACAATTGTTTTCCTGCCATTTTTTTTTGTGTTTTAGGTACTCTTATAGATTGTCTCTGGAATAAAACCGGTATAAATACATACACACACACACACACGTGTGTGCGTGCTTGTGCATACTCACGTGAACGTTATCTTCAACTGACACACATACAGCAAAAATACCCAAGTGTTACTCTCCATTTTCCAACCAATCTTTGATTATTTTTTTAATTGACTTTAGAGAGAGAGGAGGTGGGGAGAAAAAGAGAGAGAGAGAAACATTGATTTGTTTTTCCACTTATTTATGCATTCAGGGTTGATTCTTGTATGTGCCTGACTGGGGATTGAACGCACAACCTTGGCATATTGGGACAATGCTCTAACCCAGTGGTCCCCAACCCCCAAGCCACGAACTGGTACTGGTCCGTGGGCCATTTGGTACTGGTCCACAGAGAAAGAATAAATAACTTACATTATTTCCGTTTTATTTATATTTAACTCTGAACGATGTTTTATTTTTAAAAAATGACCAGATTCCCTCTGTTACATCCATCTAAGACTCATGTAGAGTCTTGTCTTGGTCACGTGATACATTTATTCATCCCACCCTAAAGGCTGGTCTGTGAAAATATTTTCTAACATTAAACCACTCTGTGGCCTAAAAAAGGTTGGGGACCACTGCTCTAACCAACTGAGCTTCCTAGCCAGGGCCTCTTTGGTTAGTTTTTAAAATTGGAAGAGGAAAGAGATAGAATGAATGTAACACTTCTTAATAATTAGATACTTTTTTTTCTGTCCAAGGAAGAGTTAACTAATTATACAAGTAATGTGCAATAATTCTGATGACTTTGCTAAACATAGGGTGGTATTTATAGAACGTTCATTCTAAGAAAATGGTAGAACTTGTGAGTCAAGCCTGCAGAGTTAAGATTAAAATAATCTTCTGAGCTTTGGAAATATTTTAGAAATAATTGATTACAGAAACGCTTTTAGTTTATGAAATTATATAGAGGGTCTATACTTTTATTAAAATGAACAAAAGTTGACATTTTAGAATTCTGAAGAGTGTAAGAGATAATGTTTTATGAATATCCTTTCAAGTATTTTGGCTTTGATATAACCAGTGTGTCCATAAAGTCATGGTGCACTTTTGACCGGTCACAGGAAAGCAACAAAAGAAAATAGAAATGTGAAATCTGCACCAAATAAAAGGAAAACTCCCCCAGTTTCATACTTATTCAGTGCAGTTCGATGTGGGCTCATGCAGATTTTTTAGGGCTCCTTAGGTAGCTATCCTGTATAGCCTCTACAGACTCGTCACTGACTGATGGCCTACCAGAATGGGGTTTCTCCACCAAACTGCCGGTTTCCTTCAACTACTTATCCCACCGAGTAATGTTATTCCTATATGGTGGCGCTTCGTTATAAATGTGCCGATATTCACATTGCACTTTGGTCCCGGATTCGAATTTAGCGAGCCACAGAACACACTAAACTTTCCTCTGTACCGTCCGCATCTCGACTGGCATGACCATGGGCTGCTCCGCTGTTTACATGGTGTTACATCATCACCTGCTCATGCGCACATGCTGCCACATCATCCTACAGAAACTGGGAGGGTTTTCCTTTTATTTGGTGCAGATTTCACATTTCTATCGTCTTTTGTTGCTTTCCTGTGCTGGTCAAAATGCACCATGACTTTACGGATACACTGTTATAAAGCTTATAATGAAAAATCAAGAAATTTGGTGCTGGTTTCAACTGTGTATTAGTTTTGTGCTGCTGCATAACAAAATACAAGAAATTTAGTGGCTTAAAACAGTAAATACTTCTTATCTCATAGTTCCTGTTGGTCAGTAGTCCAGGCACAACTCAGGTGGGTTCTCTGCTTAGGTTCTCACAGGCAGTGATCCAGGTGCTTGTCAACTACTGTCTCCCTGGGACTCAGGGTTCTATCCCTAGTTCACTGGTTATTGGCAGAATTCAGTTTCCTGAGGGTGTAGTGCTGAAGTTCTCAGCTTCTAGAAAATGCCTATTGTTTTCTACCATAGGACCCTCTCCACAATATGTCAGTTTACTTCTTCAAAGCCAACTGGAAGCTAACATTCTCTTTTAAAGAGCTTGCTTGATAAGGAAAGGCCCAACTAAAGGTAGTCTTCCTTCAACTTAGGGTCAGCTGCTTATATAATTCCCTTCACTTCTATGAAGCTAATGTAAGTTAACAAACTAATCATAAGAGTGGCTCTCCCATAATGTTCACCCCGCACTCAAGGGGAGGGAGTTATACAGAGTGTACACCAGTGGGAGGGAATCCCAGGGGCCATAATTGCATTCTAAATACCATACATACATGTGTTACATAAACTGGTTGTAACAGAATATTGATTATCACTTTCATTTGCATTATTTTATTTTTGGGTGAGTTTTCTGGTTATCTCTCAGATCCAATTGCTTGAATTCATTCTGAATTTTCAATATGTTTTAAAAAAACAAACGTTTGATTATGTCGCTTAGCCTCTCTTCTAAAGTTAAAGGGATAATTTTAAACTCTTATTCTATTGTACAGTATCTGTATTTTAAAGTCATAATTGCCACCAATTATGCCATCTGATTTGTGATAGTAGTCTCCGAATTAGCGTCCATGAAAGCCAGGGGAATAGAATGACTCTCCTAAAGGTCTGAGGGCTCAAATTCCACATCCTCTACTTCCACCAGAAATCTTTCCTAAGTCTTCTACTTGTGATGCATGTATTCCTAGGGAGTTAGGCAGTTCAACACCTTCATATTCACAACCACACTTTACCGAACGAAGGCACACTGCCCATCCTTTCTGAATTACAATGTGGTACATTGTCCTGGGGTTTAAAAACCTTAGGGACACTAAACAATGAGACTCTGAAAATATATATGTGCTTCTTATCATTTATGTACTACAGGGGTAGTCAACCTTTTTATACCTACTGCCCACTTTTGTATCTTTGTTAGTAGTAACATTTTCTAACTGCCCACCAATTCCACAGTAATGGTGATTTATAAAGTAGGGAAGTAACTTTACTTTATAAAATTTATAAAGCAGAGTTACAGCAAGTTAAAGCATATAATAATAATTGCTTACCAAGTACTTTATGTCGGATTTTCACTAAGTTTAGCAGGATAAATCTTTATAGAAGAACTTATTATCGTTAAATCTATCTTTTTATTTATACTTTGGTTGCTCTGCTACCACCCACCATGAAAGCTGGATCGCCCACTAGTGGGCAGTAGGGACCAGGTTGACTACCACTACAACCAACAATTACATAGCTCTATCCAGAATATATAAATATACATATGTGTGTATGTGTGTGTGTGTTTAGTGGTGAATGTGTGTATTTGTCTCTTAGAATTTTGTGATCACATAAATTAAAAATATTTAGTTTCAATATATATAAAAATTTTTAAGGAATATATGATGGGGTAAGGAATAAAAGATTCTCCAGCATAAAATAAAATACATTGCATTATAATAATATTCTTGAGTAAAGTGAAATGGAAAAATGACTCAAGGAGAGAAGAAACTTGATAATGTACATTATAAGCAAAAACAGGTAGGTATTGAATCACTGTAATATTTATACTCTATTAAATCCATTAAAATAATACAGAATTTTAATATTAAAAATATCAATACTTGTGCTAGAAATTATAATGTGCTAGAAACATCTTTTGCAACTATTTAAACTTACAATAAAATGTGCAGAGGTCAAGTTAAAAACATGAGAGGAAATATGAATAATTTTTCAAAATTATTTTAGTAACAGGAGAAAAAAACAAAAGCAAAATGCCAACAACATTTGAAGACCACTGATCTGGAAGAGTTACTATACACTCCAAGTAATTTGCATAAAGAGGATAGAGGAAGGAGGAAGTTGTGTCTGATGAGATCTGGTTTTAACAGACCAGTAAGAAGTAAAGAGAATGCCAGCGAGCGCCCTGTGCTGGGAGAGTAACAGGGCAAGGAGGAATGGGACCATCACCAAAGAGGTCTAATATCCAGGACAATGACAAATTGGATGTAGTGGGAAATGAGACAGGGAAAGAGAAAACTCTAAAATATTTTCTACATTATTGGGCAGATGATGTATATTTGAGAGAGTTATAAATCTGAGGAGAAAGGTAATAAGTTTAATTCTGCTTATATTGAGATGCAGGTGATTGATGTGTGTGCTCATAGCACAATCAAGCTCAGTCTTCTCTGAAGGTCATGTACAGTCATAAGTAGCAAATAGCAGTGATAGTTAAAGCCCTGGGCAGAACAGCAATCCCACATAACTCATGGAGAGCACAAGCAAGGCTGTTTATTCATTCCTGTAGGACTTATTCAATAAATGCTTTACTGAGTAGATCTTATATGTTAAACACTTTTTTTAGATGCTGAGGAAACAAAAGTGAACAAAACAGACAGAAGACCCATAATAAACTGAACCTTCAGAGCTTTAGCATGAACTAGTCCAGTAAAATCTGACATTGCCTTGGCATTAGGATATTCACACCTTCCTGAGCCAAGGTTTTAAATATTATTCTCAGTTACTGTTATTTATTAAAAAGCGGAATGGACCACAAATTTGTTCTTGTCACTTGGCTCCAAACTTTCTAATTTTACCATCAGTGTATCACTGAGCGAGAAGGGTGAAGGTTGCTCTTCGCCTGACGAATGTGTTCCGGGTGTTCTGGGACAGCCTTAGTCTTCCTTCTCACCCCATTCCTCAGAAGGTGTTGTCTACCCCCTGGCAGCAGCCCACGTACACCCTGGCTCTGTAACTTCTAACAGACTTCCAGGTATATGGAATTTTAAGACATTGCAGATACATAAGGTTGGAGGCCCTGGGTTGGGCCTAAATAAAGTATTGATTTTCTTATGGTGTTCCCCTGTAATAACTCTATATTCTGAGAAACAGTTTGTTTACTGCTTTTCAGGAAGAAATAATATTATTTGTTAGAACTCATCGTGTTTTTCTGAACAGAACTTGAATAGTTCTCTGGCAGTTGAAAAACTGTTGTGCTTGATTATTTAAATCAGTTGTCCACAAACTTCTTGGGCTGAAGATATCTTAATAGTGTTTAATATTATTGAGAACCCCAAATTGTCAAGGTGGATTATATGAATCAATATATACTGGAAATTAAAGTATAAATTTAAATTTTTTATTAATTTACTAAAAATAAGCTTATTAGATGTTAATAAATATAACTTATTTTAAATAAAATTAACTTTTTTTCAGAAAAACAAAACTGGCATTGTTTTAGATTTTTTTTGCAAATTCAGAAGTTTTACAAATTTATTTAATGTCACATTAATTAGAAGAAAACTGTCCTACATTTGCTTGTGCACCCATTACTTTCGGATATAGTACCTCACATATGGGAATTCCACTGTATAAAAGACAAATGATATCTTGGTATTGTTACAAAAATAGTTTTGATTTCCTAGATTTCTAATACAATCTGCAGAATCCCAGGTGTCTTTTGAGAACAACTTTTTTGCTACATGTCAGACGTGTAAGTTTGATGTAGTCCCGTTAGAGTCCACTAACTAGGATGTACCTGTCAGCCACTCCGTTGCTCCTCGCCACTCACCAGCAGTGCCTCCTCGTTGGGGTTTCTTCCCTGCTTTTCTTTATTTATGCTGTTGGGTGGACTACTCTGTTTTTTGAGTTCTGTTTTGTGTGATTGGCAACACTGTTTACACAGTTCATACACCACAAACAGAATAATCTTAGACATACATTTTCTCCACTCCGCACATTTGATTGTCAAGACCTGTCAATTTCATCTTCTGTATGCTCCAGTCTAGCCATTACCTTTTATCACTGTCTCCATTATCCAAGAGAGCATCGTACCCACGAGTGGGGTTTTACCCATCCTCAGAGTTTTCCCTTTCAACTCCTTTTTAGCACTGCAACTGGTATGTATTTTTAAATTTGTGTGTATCAATCTCCATCTATAGCATACAACAGACACACACACACACGTTAAAAATACTTCAATGATTTTCTTTCATCTCAGGACAAAGATGGAACGAAATCATGCTTTGCTCTTACACACATATCTTTCACCTCATATACTGCCACATGGCTTGCCAAGCCTTGTTCTGTTGGAATCGTTTCCTTCTTTATACCTCACTATTTCCCCTATTGTCATTATAATTTCTTCACGCCTGTCATCTGCTCTGCACTGAAAATTTTTCTCCTCCTGAGTTCAAAGTCCAACTCAGTCATCATTTCCTCAGTTATAATTTGTTCATTCAATGTCCTTGATTTGGTCAAATTCCTTTCTATATATTTATAGCACCAAAACCTCCCTTCCCATGTACTTCTTAGAGTCTAGTTTTTAAACTTATTTTTGAAAGTATTTGGTTAATAACAAAAAATTTGTAAGCTCCATCAGAGTAAGAACCATGTCTCTTTCTGTATCCCATAATGCTAAGCACATTGTCCTGCACATGACAAGAGTTCTACAAAAATTTGTTGAATGAATGAATTTTACCTTCCTACAAGGTGATAGTTTTCCATTTCTCTTTGTGTCTCCTAAATTTCTTCTGTGCTCCTTGGTTTTCATGAGAAAACTTGTCAGACACTGTCCACCAGGGAGATCTGCTTTATGCTTTTTCCCACCACCTCATCAACTCATCCTCAGGTTTCATGCTTCCTTGGCCTAATTTTTTGTTTCTTTGTTTGCTGGTTGTCTTTTTTTTTAAGTGACAGAGAGAGAGATGGATAGACAGACAGACAAGGACAGACAGACAGGAAGGGAAAGAGATGAAAAGCATCAACTCACAGAGGCAGCACTTTAGTTGTTCATTGATTGCTTTCTCATATGTGCCTTGACCAGCAGACTCCTCTTGAACCAGTAACCACTTACTCAACCCAGAGACCTTGGGCTTCAAGCCAGCAACCTTTGGGCTCAAGCCAGTGACCATGGGTCATGTTTATGATCCCACACTCAAGCTGGTGAGCCGTGCTCAAGCCAGAGACCTTGGGTTTCGAACCTGGGTTCTGGGTGTCCTAGATTGACACTCTCTCCACTGTGCCATCACCTGGTCAACCTGTTGCTGGTTGTCTTGATGGTCTTTATCAACAAAATAAGCAAGGCCTTTTATGATTTATTTTTCTTGTCTTATTTTTTTCTTTATTATTTTTTAAACTTACGGATATCTGAGTGTCCAGAATCATTTTTTTGACAGTTATTGAGATAAAATTGATTTTAACAACTTCACATATGTAATGTTACAGTTTGATGTGTTTGAACATATCCATATATTCATGAAATGAAGGTAATAAATGTATCCATCACCTTTAAAAGTTTCCTTCTCCCACCCCGACTTGTGCATATATATTTATGTATGTACATACATATGTATGTATGTATTGTGATAAGAACATCTAAATTGATACATATTCTCTTAATAATTTTTACTCTCAACAATTTTTACTAACTATAGGTACTATGTCATATAGTAGATCTCTAGCACTTACTCATCTTACATAAAAAATTTATACCTGTTGAAAACTCCCCATTTCAGAATTTTGACCCAGGCAGATATTTGATAGCTCAGATTTGAAGATAGGCCTTTTAGGATGTACTTAAGGTTAAATGAGGACTAATGACCTTAGAAGTAGAAGAAGAAAGATTTCTCTCATTCTACCATACGGAGGCACAGTGAGAAAGCAGCCTCCTGTCATCCAGAAACCGCATTGGCTGACACCTGAATCTTGAACTTCTCAGCCTCCAGAACTGTGAGAAAATACTTATCTGTTGTTTAAGGGACCCAATCTGTGGTATTTTGTTATGGCAGCCTGAGTGGCTAATACAGATATGTTGCCACTGGTAATTAAAAGAACTTGTCCTCCTAGTAACCAATGCATATTGGTGTCATTTTAATAGAATACCTTTTAAAATTCAGTGTGTTTGTATGTTGAGAAAATAATTTTCTAAAATTACATACAAACACACTGAAAATATTATTTTTTTTTAAAGTTGATTATTTCTCTGAATTTCATTAAGCCACCCACGGCCAGACAGAGGTTTGTAAAAATAAAATCTTATTGTAGTCTGAGTTAGGAAAAAAACAATGATATCAATACCCTTTCTCAAGGGAAAGATCTTATACTTGGAGGTTTTTTCCAAGTCATCTACTAAGGAATAAGAGTATAGAATTGAAGACCTTCCATGAAAGTCTTGTCTCTGGAGTATTTTATACCAGAAAAGGCTTGGATACAGTCCAGGGGAAAGTTCCAGACAGGAATTGTGGGTTCACATGGAAAGCAAACGTGCAAGCAATTTGAGGTTTGCACTTTGGAGATCTTTCTACTACTTTCCCACATCAATTTTAAAACAAGAAGTTCTTTAAATTTACATTGAGCCTGATCCTGTCTTTTGTGGCCCCAAAGAGTACAAGTCTGTTGACAGGAGAGTAACTCTACACACTGTTCTTAATCTCCAGGGACCATGATGATGTAAACCCTACATTTCAGTTGCTCTTCAATAGCTGGGAATCAGAAGTGGGTTGGGTCGAACTTCTCCAAGGATTAAACAGGTATTTGTCTAACTAAGGTCCTGTAAAGCAACTCATTCTTCTCTATGGGCAACAGAATAACAATTGCTTATTACACTGGGAAAACCAAATTTGAGGGGAGGGTAGAGGAAATGTAAGTGTAGGGATTTACTTACTGTACATGTGGATCTTACAGAGCCATGGGCGTGGGTAATATGCACGTGCATTCCTATTCTCTAGTTGCCATTCATGGACCTCCATCAGGGTTGTGCGGTCTCTCAGAGCAGATTTGGCTAGACTTTCACAGAGAAAATGGATCAGATTTATCAGTCATCTTGTTCTATTGGTCTTTTTTGGGGGAAGCCAGATGCTTGTCACAAGAATTGCATCACAGTTAATCTTGATTCTCTCAATAAATCTACTTAAGCCTTAAAGTTTCCTACTAGCAATCAGATCATAGCATATCCATACCAGTAAAGTGAAATTAATGTTCAAGGGGCACCCATTGTAATTGATTGTGTTCTGACAGAACAGTAAAAAGTTTCAATAGAAAATATTATTTTCACCTGATCTGTGGTGGGGCAGTAGATAAAGTGTCAACCTGGAACGCTGAGGTCACAAGTTGGAAATCCTGGGCTTGCCTGGTCAAGGCACATATAGGAGTTGATGCTTCCTGCTCCCCCCCTTCCTTCTCTGTGTGTGTGTGTTTCTGCCCTCTCTAAAATGAATAAATGAAATCTTTAAAAAAATGTTATTTTCTTTAAAGCATTTCCAAACAGAAAACTTTGTGTCCATCATCAAAAAAACCCAAAAAAACATTCTCTCATAGGCCACCGAGGATCAATCATATCAATATATTTTCATCTGTTCCAAAGTATGGTCACTACTGACACCTCTGGCAAATGTTTTATTTGTGAGGAACACTTAGGAGAGTTCCTGGTATTATCAGTGTGAGCTCAGTAGACATAACTTACAGATATTTGTGTATGTGGGGGTGCACTGTTTTAAAAATATGTTGCTTTGGCTAGACTCGATCAGCTTCAGCTGATATTTCTGTCTTTTATTTTATTTTATTTTTAGAGAGACAGAGAGAGAGTCAGAGAGAGGGATAGACAGGGACAGACAGACAGGGATGGAGAGAGATGAGAAGCATCAATCATTAGTTTTTTTGTTGCGACACCTTAGTTGTTCATTGATTGCTTTCTCATTATGTGCCTTGACCATGGATCTACAGCAGACCAAGTAACCCCTTGCTCAAGCCAGTGACCTTGGGTTCAAGCTGGTGAGGTTTGCTCAAACCAGATGAGCCCGTGCTCAAGCTGGTGACCTCGGGATCTTGAACCTGGGTCCTCTTCATCCCAGTTCGATGCTCTATCCACTGAGCCACTGCCTGGTCAGGCTCTGTCCTTTTTAAACACTTTACTTGGCTACTGGAGACTCTTAAAAATTCTTCCCTTAGGCCCTGGCCAGTTGGCTCAGTGGTAGAGCGTCGGCCTGGTGTGCAGAAGTCCCAGGTTTGATTCCCGGCCAGGGCACACAGAAGAAGCGCCCATCTGCTTCTCCACCCCTCCCCCTCTCCTTCCTCTCTGTCTCTCTCTTCCCCTCCTGCAGCGAGGCTCCATTGGAGCAAAGATGGCCCGGGCGCTGGGGATGGCTCCTTGGCCTCTGCCCCAGGCGCTAGAGTGGCTCTGGTCGCAACAGACCGACACCCCGGAGGGGCAGAGCATTGCCCCCTGGTGGGCAGAGCATCGCCCCCTGGTGGGCGTGCCAGGTGGATCCCAGTCGGGTGCATGCGGGAGTCTGACTGTCTCTCCCCGTTTCCAGCTTCAGAAAAATAGCAAAAAAACCCACAAAAAACTCTTCCCTTAATTAAGGTACCATGTTAAGGTATTAAATTTAAAGGAATACCTTTTCCAACATTTAATAGCCTGTTACAAATTAACTGGTATAAAACAAATGTTTTGTGTTTTAAACCAAATTTTGATATTTATATAGTAGGACAGCCAAGTAAGTGTATTTTATTACAGTTCAAGAATAATTCATTTTGTTTGAATAGTAAGTATATACGTAGGCAGCAAAGATCAAACATTTATATCACAATTATATGGTCTATGGACGAATCGTTCATCATGGTCCTCACCAGATAATATTTATTAGGCAGCTGCATGAGTCTCATAATAACTCTTATTTATTGATGAAAACTATTTATTTATCTTGTACTAATATACTTTTTTTCCCTTTGCTGTTTATTCTTAAACACTGCCACCAGAATTATGTAGTTTTGTTTATGATGTTAGTTCTAACAGCTTAATGTCAAATTGGATAAAAACAGTGCACTAACTTCAGAAGGTACTTTTTAGTTAAAGTAAAATGTTATCTAAATACTGCTAGTTTGTAGTTAAAATCATAAGTAATATTTTCACTGAACTAAAACACAAGAATAGGCAAAACCATCAAATTGTTTGAGGTTATATATTTAAAAGTTATGGGTGCTTATTAAAATAAAATGCTAAAATAATATTATCATTTATATTTTAATTGAGGCTTGTTTTATTTCAGACTGCTATAATAGAATACCATAGATTGGGCGGCTTATAAACAACAAACATCTTTTTTTCACAGTCTGGAGTATGGGAAGTCCAAAATCAAGATGCTGGCAGATTGGGTAACGGGTTCATAGATGGACCCTCTCTGTGTCCTCATATAGTGGAAGTTATTTGGGAACTCTGATGTGTCTCTCTTATAGGGACACTAATCCCATTCATAAAGGTTCTGCTCTTGTAACCTAATCACCTATCAAAGTCTCCACCTCTGAATTCCATCACATTAGGGATTATGATTTCAAATTATAAATGTTGGGGAGACACAAATATTTAATCTATAGCAAGGCTTACATTAAAGTTATATGTATTCTGTACCATCTTGTATTTCTATTAATAATCTGTAATTTTTTGTGTTCTGTAAATTTTATAGGTTTTAGTTTCTGTTTCTAAATTAAATCTGCTAAACTTATTTAATCTAAATTCAAAATTTTGGTTTTTATTTAATCATTTTATCTTACATAGTCTTTTTATTAATAATCAGTGACTCCTGAAGATTATATCAAAAGTTTTAAAATGTACTAATGAAAATTAAAAAAAAATCTTCATTAAAATTCTTCAAATGATGATTCTATGATTGCTACCTTTAAAAGTAAAAGATTCTTTAATTAAATCTTGTTGGGAACCTCTGCAGTTGAGGTCCAAAGTTAAAACCAACAGAAAGATTTCTGAACATAACACAAAATTTTAGTGGAGCAATTAGCAGTGAAATATTTTCCTTGTTAAGGCATTCTTTTTTGACTTGGGGTTTGTAATATATATTTTTTCTCATAAATTTATTTTCTAAAGTTTGATAACTTTGTCCTCAAATTAGAAAAATGTTTTCTACTAACTTTGATATTTTATATTTCCTCTTAATATAGTATTTTCTGATGATGATATGGTTGCTAACTCTGAATTTTCCTGGTATTAATTTCCTAATGAACCATAATAATATTTTCTACTTTAATTATCTCCCTCTTATAAAGAGCAGTGTAATTAAAATTATTTTTGAGGTTAAAACTCCATGTATCATTTCAATTTTAACAGTTATTACTCATTTTTACAATAGCGTCACTTTATAAAAGGTGTTTATGAAAAATTACTTGAAAAATGCAATTATTCTCTAGAAAAAGACACCTTATATTTAATCTTATATTAACACAGTAGGCACAATGTTTGCTCTCCTCCCTGCACACACGCTAGTTGCTCAATGAGAGTCTACAATCACATAGTAGAGGAAACAGCCCCTGACACGGCTTCCACATTTAGAAATTCCATCAAATAATAGCCAAATAGCCAAATCCCTAAGCATTTCAGAACATCATATTCCTTTTTTCATTATTTAGGTTGGGATCTGGAAAATCATACTGTTGTCCAAGGAGAAGTAGAGCCTGTTGATCTCTAATGGGCTCAGCCTCTTTCTTGGTTTCTAGTGAAATGTGTTTAGCCCTGATTGACTTTGGAACTCATCAAGACAGGTTTTCTTGGTTAACATGGTCTTAGTGCCAGAGTAATACTTGAGCTTGGGAAATACAACCCCCCACCCCCGCAACTAGCTTTAAAACTGCTCTCTAAAGAATTCTGCACTGTATTTTCCTTCTAAAAATATGAATTCTTCAACCTGGCTTCTAGTGACAGATAAGTTTCCTTTAAGCCCAAGGTTTTGTTTTGTGTGTGTGTGTGTGTGTTGGGGGAGGGGTGGGGTGTGCATGAAACAAAAGCTAATGATGACTTCCTTTAAACTGTCCACGTGAAATTAGTGATCCATAAGTAGGAAAGTAAAAGAGTAGAAATACCCAAGACAGGCAATGAGGTTTGTGAAAAAATTAACGAAAGAGTTTTTACTCTGACTGCTCTAAGACTGACCTCTCATTGTCAGGATTCTGAGTCCTGATCACGGTCATGAGTTTGTTGCTCACATGCTTATGTCCAAGAATTCAAGGAATCAAAACTTTTTTTCTTAAAATGTTAAACTAATAAATTGATAGGTTCCTGGTGATATCTGTTTTTGTCTTCTTTCATATCATAGTTTTATAACTAGATACAAAATCTATCAGTACAAGCTTAACCTTTTATCTGTTTTAGAGTTATCTTTCAAAGAATTCCCGCAAGTTTCCTCAAATAATTTAACAGTAAACTCAAATCATCAGAAATGTAGTAGCTTAGTGGCATTTGTTTTAATGAAATATGATATAGTTCCTTAGGATCTATGAGATCCGTATTATCTTTTATTTCTTAAAAGAACTTTCGGTAATGTTAAAATAAAAAGGGAGTTAGTTAATTAGAACCAACTTTTTCTGTACAACTCATTTCTCTCAGTCCAAAAGTTTTTGTTCTTCCCAAATCAATATGTATGTATTAGTATAAATTCTCTAGACCATCAACTCTTAATGACCACTCTATGGGTCAATCTTCGAACACTTCCTCATCTTCATTTCCTTTTAATTTAGGATAATTATTATGAGCCATATTTTCTTTTAAAGTAGATAGATAAAAATTTAAAACGTTTTATAATGAGCTGAAGCTATTCAGAGAGCAATTGGTAGAAATCTGTATATACAATATATTCCAGTGGTTGGAATGGTCTTTAATTAATTCTCTTTTTTTGCAAAGTTTCACAAGATAACTCCAAACTTAGGCTCTATGTAATTTCCATTGAATTTAATGAAATAAAGCATCAGTCACATAAGGTATTAATTATTTGTAAGAAACATATAAATTTAAAGAATACTGAAGAGCCATTTTAAAAGAATTTACGCTATTACATAAGGAACATTTTTATAGACATTCCTAGCCTCTGAAGTCATGTCTAATTTTGACCTGTTTTTTGGAAAAATGATGCATCTAATTCCAGAATAGATGAAGAAAGACATTTAAATGTTAAACTAACTTGGAGGGTATCAACTTGAGTTTTATCCAGTGATCTCTTGAATGACCGTTGGAATTGTAAAGGTAACTGAGGAGTTTACATTGACTTTGTTCATCTGAACTGTAAATATTTTCATGTAGGTCTTGAGAAAGCTATTAATTTTAGTTGCTTCAGAAATTTTTAGTAATTGAAATTTTTGATTGAAAAACATTAAAGCCAAAAAGAAAGTCCAATTTGTGGTAACAGTTTAATTTTGTACTATTTGTTAACTTTACTACTGAGATTTTTATGATCTTCACAAGGTATGGTAAGAATTGCAGTAGGACTAAGTAAAGAGCAAGACATCAATCTGCCTAGGAACAGCTAATTTGGTTTTTGAGTGCCTACAAGTTGATTAAAAAGAAAATATTTAGCATATCAGCTTAGAATATATTTATAATATTAGAGATAAACCATGATTAAAACCATTATCGACTTTGTACATAAACAAATTAATTTTCAGAATAATTGTATAGTTATTTTAGAAATACTGTATATTCAGCATATATGTAATTGTGACATATGGAAGTAAATCCCTTTAAAGAACATTTCAAGAACAACCTAATTTGGTGTTGGAAAGGAAAATTGAAATGGAGACAACAGTAATAATAAATTAAGTTTTTTTATAACTGTTTTCTAAACCAACATTAATTTTCCTTTTTTTTTTAAACTCTTTTTAATGGCTAACCTTAGAGAAGAATGCTATTTAATTTCTCTACTTGATCACTATATTACTCATAGATGTGTTTCAATTTTCAAAATTAAAAAAAAACATACATGTGGTACTTAAACATTAATAAATAAATAGATTTTTACCTCTAATATTAATGAATGAGTAGACAGATCCAGGAAATTTAAGTACTATTAGTTGATGCTTTTTCAAACTAATCTAGATAAAGCCAAGTTAAAATATTCTGTTTTATAAGCAAAAATAAAAAAATCACAGTTGAGTCCACCATGTAAACTCACTCCTTTAAGCTGAGTGTGATATTAATGATAATAAATTGAATTTTTTATTCCACTTAATTATAGGAACTTATATGACAAAAAACTCTGGTAATACAAATGCAAATGAACAATTAGAAGGAAATAATAGAATGAAAATTTTTATTTAGTTTACATTTCTTTTTACCAACAGCTCACAGTACTGTGAATGACACGGATGTCCCTGTGGAAACAACTGAATGTCTTCAAGGTCAAGGTGAAGGTTACCGGGGCACAGTCAATACCATTTGGAATGGAATTCCATGTCAGCGATGGGATTCCCAGTATCCTCACCAGCATGACATAACTCCTGAAAATTTCAAGTGCAAGTGAGTAAATTAGGCGAATATTACAATTTTTTGGTAAGCCTTGGGGAAATAGAAACAGGGTGGTTACTTTTTAACTAATTTCTGTGTGAGTGATCCTAAACTTGAGCATGCTTAGGGATAATCAAAAGATAAACGGCAAATTAATTCACTCAGATTTTGATGGCTTGGGTCTGAAATTTGGACCTCAAATATGTATTTTAACAGGCACTCTCGGTAATTCTGCATCAGATGACTGATGTACCGTGCTTTTGGAAGCACATATACAGGTTTGTGATCACAGCTTTGTTCTTGCAGGTTTCTTTAATAATAAACCAATAAATGGTAATAATAACCAGTCACATTTCAAACTAATGCTTATTTAAAATTTTTTATTAACCTTAGGAGAGATTACATATTTTGTTTTCTCCTACAAAAAGAGGAATATTTAATTATATTTAATATTGTAAACTAATGAGTTTTAAAACTTGAAACAAAATTATTTTTAAAAATATAAATGAATATTTTCTATTGTTTCTAGATTTGCTTAAGAGGAGAGGGAATCAAAACAATTTTTAGGTGAATATGTCAATTATATAATTGTAAGTGCCTTCTCTGTGGCTGCTTTTTTTTACCACTTGACTTTTGCTGAACAGACACAGCCACAATGCCATATGTTTTTAAATTGTCCACCTTGTTAGGGGGAACATAAAATGATTGCTTTTGAAATTTATAACACACGTTCCATTCACAGTGGTTTTGCTGAAATAGCACCTATAAATAACATATATTGGCTTTATGTAATTGGATTTTAATAAGAGAGCTTAACATTTCAAGATGGAGAATTATGAGCACTAGTTGCTCATCCACTAGAGAGATTTTTTTTTAGTTAATTTAATGTATTTTCTTGGATAGTCAATATTCATCTGAGTATTTTATTATTTTATAATAACAAATTTATAGTTGTCATTCTGGGTTTATTTCCCAGCATTTTCTTCACAGCAGTATACTCTCTGTTCCTGACCTATGTGTTTCACACCCTCAGATAGAGATAGCGAAGTAGAGAAAGCAAAGAAAATGAGATGTGTCTGTGCCATTCACACTTTCTGTTAAGTTCTAATGACCGATAATACTCAAGTAAGAAATTGTTTATGTGTGAATGCCCAGTAAACTTCATTTGTAAGAAAAAGAGAATAACTATAAAATTTTAATTTACACATTTTATAATTAAAAATTATCAACAATTTAGCTATTTGTTATCATAATTTAAGCCATCTTTCTTAATTTAGTTATTTAGTCAAGATAACCAAACTTACATATCAAAAAGTGAGTTGTGTTACAAAATGGATAAAATCTGACTCAATATATTTCTCAGAATATTGATGCATTAATATTGTGGTCTAGCAGAGAATAGTGTGCTGGTCAGGTGTCTGTGCGTATTAAAAACTATTTGTCTCAATACTGATACTCCAAACAAAAGACAATTTAAAAGATTATATAACTCAACTCTAGTGCCTGTGATGAATCTACATGAAATATATAATGATAATTTGGTTTAGTAATTGTAAACAATTCTTTCTTCAAGTGAAGGGAAAGATATTAGGAAAAATACTTGGCCACACCTTGACTCTCATTCTTGCTTTATCTAGATTAACGAGGTGCTTCTAGATATAGATTTCTAAAGTCAGCATATACTAAGAGTTTTGTTAGCCTTAGATCTCTGTTTAATTATCTTGCCTGAAATTTACAATTCAAAATAATTTATGTAATTATTTATTTAAAATAAAAATTGTGTAAACTTTATAGAAATTTAAATGCACATATTTTGTACTGACATAAATTTTGAAACATAAGTATAAATTTGTTGATAGAAATAAAAGGTTTTATTCTCTTTCCAAATAATAATTTTTCATTTTATAAGAAGGGTAAAGGTTGAAAATGGGATATACTATGAAAACTTGCTACATTGTTACCATAACTATTGGCCAGCATTGTTCTTATAACCTTAAATAAAAAGTTTGTGTCAATACTTATTTTTATTAGATAAGCTATTACTTGTTGATTTTATAAACAAACCCAAGATTCTTTCTTAAAAAATGTCTGAGTTTTTAATGGTCAATTTGGGTATTAGTAAAATTATAGTGCTTTCAACTGGACCTAAGTAATGTGGTTTCTAATAGATTGAATATTAATTTTATTAAATTATTAGCCAAAGATTTAAGAAAGAAAAGTACAAGCTTACTTCAAATTAGAGAGCATTTTTAGAAAAGCAAATCATAAGTTCAATTTTATTTAAAGCAAATCTTCTATTAAGGTTCACATTAAAATTCTTTTACATACAGAGAATATTTGTATATAATAGTTTCTTATAGAGAACTCTAAATACTTAATAAATCACAGGGAAAATAAAGGATGCATATATACTACATTGACATCTATAGTTAGTTTTCCATATTGTAATTATGCTTTTATTTTATAAAAACATTTATAAAGATTTAGGTAACTTCTCTAAATCAAGAAATAATTACTTTGCAATTAAAATAAATCATGTAGCAAATTCAATAAATCAAGAAAATACAGAATTCAAAGAAGAAATAGCAGCTATCATTTTTTTTCTGTAGCAAGTAAGTTTGAATATGTGAAACTATCATTTTAAATGAAAGTAGTTAATGACTATTAATAATAGCCTTTCTTCTGCAGACAGATCCATGTTGTTTGTATATTGTATAAGAGCCATAAAAACTTACTACATAACAGGTTAGTTTTTAAAAATTGTAAGAGTTGAGAGCCTGAGTCTTGAGAATAAGTGAGAAGGATGAAGCAGTACCAGTTCTCTCTTTTGGGAAGCAATGTTTGTTTGTCTGGAAGGAAAAGAATACAACATCTGATAGTGTTTATTTCTCTAATGGGGCAGTGTCAGTTGTGTATACTGAAATTCTAAATTGTTATAACGATCCTAAAACTAACACTTAGAACTTTAATTGTAAACACGCATACATTCTGAGGTTCTAGAGATGTAATGGTGCTGATTCCATCAGTGTAAGAACTCGGGCAATTTACATTAACATGCTTATTCTCAATAGGGACCTAAGAGAAAATTATTGCCGAAATCCAGATGGGGCTGAGTCACCCTGGTGTTTTACCACTGATGCAAACATCCGAGTTGGCTACTGCTCCCAAATTCCGAAGTGTGACGTGTCAAGTGGACAAGGTAATAGTTGACATTTTGCAGCGTGGTCATGATTAAATTCAGTGAAAATGCCGAAAGAAAGTTCACATTTTACAGCAGAAGGCCGACTTCTCATTGTCCAGCTTTCGCTGGCTAGCAAACAAGTCACCAGTTCTAAAGTTAGAATTTCTTTTTCATATCCCCTTGCTCAACACGTATTTATTTATTTGCGTGTATACCAGTGCCAGACACAGTGCCAGGCCCTGGAAATATACCAGGAAACAAAACCAAGTCTCTGACTCCTTGGAGTAATTTCTAGTAAACTGAAGACAAGCAAAATGAAAAAGGAAGTGGAGATAGGAGTACGTTGGTTTGTAAGTGCTAGAGAGAAAAGGGATGCTGTTCTAAAAGAGGAGTTTTGCTCCTTTATATTTTAATTCTTTGGGAAGATCTTACATATTAAAGTAACATTTAAGAAGGACCTGGAAGAAGTGAAGAAACAGCATGTGCCATATGCACAAATTTATAAAGAACATTCTAGGTAGAGAAAAATCTGCAATTGAAAATAACCTGAGATGAGAGAGTGCTTGAAAAATTTAAAGAAACAGCACATCATTGTGGCTGATACAGAATCAGCAGGTTACAGAGCAGCAGCAGAGGCAGTTACAGAGCAACTGGTCTGAAATTGCATATGCCTTGTAGGCACTGGAAGGATTTTTACTTTTATTCTTAAAGAGAAGGAACTCTGTTGTATAGTTCTGAGAAAAGAAATTAAATGACCTGTCTGACTTAAATTTTAACTGGATGACGTGGGCTGCATTATGGAAACTAGCCAGAACTTCTGACAAGGATCAAAATAGGGGAATCAATTGAGTGATTGTTTTAGTAATTTAGGCAGGAGAGGAAAGTGAGGTGGACCTGTGTGTTAGCAGTGGAGACGATATGTAGCAGTAGGTTTGGGATAAAGCACCCTTGTACTTGGAAACATAGATAGCATTGAAGAGAACTGTTTCGGGGAACAGTGGCCAAGTCAGATTGATATAGGTTTCAAAAGGAAAGCATCGGTCCATGATTAATAATAATGTTCAGCTCTGAGCATTTATTAGTATACAGTGAATTGAGAACTATAATATTTAAATAATTATATTTCTATACATAAAGTTAATTATGATGGTCATGGTTAGTCTTAAATCATCCTAAAAATACCAAGGCAAGTTTAAAGCTTCATTTTATAGATTTATTGCCCTATACGTATTTATCCATCTTTTCACTTCTTTCTCAATGACATTTTTTATGAACAACTCTGCAAACAGTTGTAGAGAAAAGAGGGGATGATCTTTTCAGTCAATTCCGCTGTTCTTTGGCAGACTTTAAAGGTCATTTTGAAATAAAGTTAAAATCGATGATTAACAAAGTTTTGGTACCAGCTGGATGTTTTGTTCCTGTCTTGTTCCTTTAAACTACTACTGATAATTTGTGGTAATAGAGGCAAATGATAATAATTGTTTTCTAAGTTCTGGTATATGTTAAGATAGTTTTAAGTATAGTCCATGTATATTACTTAGCGAAGGATCAGAAGCATTAATGGATCAGATAATATAGGAGAACTCAGTGTCATAAATTCATAAATTATACCTAGGCCAATTTATAAATTTAATAGTTCTAATAAATAGGTCAACAAGTCTTTTTTTTTATTTTTTTTATTTTTATTTTTTTTTTAATAAATTTTTATTAATGGTAATGGGATGACATTAATAAATCAGGGTACATATATTCAAAGAAAACATGTCTAGGTTATTTTGTCATCAAATTATGTTGCAAACCCCTCGCCCAAAGTCAGATTGTCCTCCGCCACCCTCTATCTAGTTCTCTGTGCCCCTCCCCCTCCCCCTAACTCTCTCCCTCCCTCCCTCCCATGTCCTCCCCCCCCCACCCTTGGTAACCACCACACTCTTGTCCATGTCTCTTAGTCTCATTTTTATGTTCCACCAATGTATGGAATCATGTAGTTCTTCTTTTTTTCTGATTTACTTATTTCACTCCTTATAATGTTATCAAGATCCCACCATTTTGCTGTAAATGATCTGATGTCATCATTTCTTATGGCTGAGTAGTATTCCATAGTGTATATGTGCCACATCTTCTTTATCCAGTCTTCTATTGAAGGGCTTTTTGGTTGTTTCCATGTCTTGGCCACTGTGAACAGTGCTGCAATGAACATGGGGCTACATGTGTCTTCACGTATCAATGTTTCTGAGGTTTTGGGGTATATACCCAGTAGAGGGATTGCTGGGTCATAAGGTAGTTCTATTTGCAGTTTTTTGAGGAACCACCATACTTTCCTCCATAATGGTTGTACTACTTTACAGTCACACCAACAGTGAATGAGGGTTCCTTTTTCTCCACAGCCTCTCCAACATTTGCTATTACCCGTCTTGTTGATAATAGCTAATCTAACAGGAGTGAGGTGGTATCTCATTGTAGTTTTGATTTGCATTTCTCTAATAACTAATGAAGCTGAGCATCTTTTCATATATCTGTTGGCCATTTGTATCTCTTCCTGGGAGAAGTGTCTGTTCATGTCCTCTTCCCATTTTTTTATTGGATTGTTTGTTTGTTTGTTGTTGAGTTTTATGAGTTCTTTGTAAATTTTGGATATTAGGCCCTTATCTGAGCTGTTGTTTGAAAATATCAGTTCCCATATAGTTGGCTGTCTGTTTATTTTGATATCAGTTTCTCTTGCTGAGCAAAAACTTTTAATTCTGATGTAGTCCCATTCATTTATCTTTGCCTTCACTTCTCTTGCCATTGGAGTCAAGTTCATAAAATGTTCTTTAAAACCCAGGTCCATGAGTTTAGTACCTATGTCTTCTTCTATGTACTTTATTGTTTCAGGTCTTATATTTAGGTCTTTGATCCATTTTGAATTAATTTTAGTACACGGGGACAGGCTGTAGTCGAGTTTCATTCTTTTGCATGTGGCTTTCCAGTTTTCCCAACACCATTTGTTGAAGAGGCTTTCTTTTCTCCATTGTGTGTTGTTGGCCCCTTTATCAAAGATTATTTGACCATATATATGTGATTTTATTTCTGGGCTTTCTATTCTGTTCCATTGGTCTGAGTGTCTATTTTTTTGCCAATACTATGCTGTTTTGATTATCGTGGCCCTATAATATAGTTTGAAGTCAGGTATTGTAATGCCCCCAGCTTCATTCTTTTTCCTTAGGATTGTTTTGGCTATTCGGGGTTTTTTATAGTTCCATATAAATCTGATGATTTTTTGTTCCAGTTCTTTAAAAAATCTCATAGGGATTTTGATGGGAATTGCATTAAATTTGTATATTGCTTTGGGTAATATGGCCATTTTGATTATATTTATTCTTCCTATCCAAGAACAAGGAATATTTTTCCATGTCATTGTATCTTTTTCGATTTCCCTTAACAATGCTTTGTAATTTTCATTATATAGGTCCTTTACATTCTTTGTTATGTTTATTCCTAGGTATTTTATTTTTTTTGTTGCAATCGTGAAGGGGATTATTTTTTTGAGTTCGTTTTCTAATATTTCATTGTTGGCATATAGAAAGGCTATGGACTTTTGTATGTTAATTTTGTATCCTGCGACCTTACTGTATTGGTTTATTGTTTCTAATAATCTTTTTGTGGAGTCCTTCGAGTTTTCGATGTATAGGATCATATCATCAGCAAAAAGTGATAGCTTTACTTCTTCTTTTCCGATATGGATGCCTTTTATTTCTTTGTCTTGTCTGATTGCTCTGGCCAGAACTTCTAGCACCACGTTGAATAAGAGTGGAGAGAGTGGACAACCCTGTCTTGTTCCTGATTTAAGGTAGAAAGTCCTCAGTTTTATGCCGTTTAATAGGATGTTGGCTGATGGTTTATCATATATGGCCTTTATCATGTTGAGATATTTTCCTTCTATACCCATTTTGTTGAGAGTCTTAAACATAAAATTGTGTTGTATTTTATCAAAAGCCTTTTCTGCATCTATTGATAAGATCATGTGGTTTTTGTTCTTTGTTTTGTTGATATGGTGTATTACGTTAACCGTTTTGCATATGTTGAACCATCCTTGAGATTCTGGGATGAATCCCACTTGATCATGATGTATTATTTTTTTAATATGTTGTTGTATTCGGTTTGCCAGTATTTTGTTTAGTATTTTAGCATCTGTATTCATTAGAGATATTGGTCTGTAGTTTTCTTTCTTTGTGCCATCCTTGCCAGGTTTTGGTATGAGGGTTATGTTGGCCTCATAAAATGTGTTTGGAAGTATTGCTTCTTCTTCAATTTTTTGGAAGACTTTGAGTAGAATAGGAACCAAGTCTTCTTTGAATGTTTGATAGAATTCACTAGTATAACCGTCTGGGCCTGGACTTTTATTTTTGGGGAGATTTTTAATAGTTTTTTCTATTTCCTCCCTGCTGATTGGTCTGTTTAGGCTTTCTGCTTCTTCATGACTCAGTCTAGGAAGGTTGTATTGTTCTAGGAATTTATCCATTTCTTCTAGATTGTTGTATTTGGTGGCATATAATTTTTCATAGTATTCTACAATAATTCTTTGTATTTCTATGATGTCTGTGGTGATCTCTCCTCTTTCATTTTGGATTTTATTTATTTGAGTCCTGTGTCTTTTTTCCTTGGTGAGTCTTGCCAAGGGTTTGTCAATTTTGTTGATCTTTTCAAAGAACCAGCTCCTTGTTTTATTGATTTTTTCTATAGTTTTTCTGTTCTCTATTTCATTTATTTCTGCTCTGATTTTTATTATCTCCTTTCTTCGGCTGGTTTTGGCTTGTCTTTGTTCTTCTTTTTCTAGTTCCTTAAGGTGTGAAGTTAAGTGGTTTACTTCGGCTCTCTCTTGTTTGTTCATATAGGCCTGAAGTGATATGAACTTTCCTCTTATTACTGCTTTTGCTGCGTCCCAGAGATTCTGATATGTCGTATTTTAACAAGTCTTTTTTAATACCAATAAATTGATTATAAAGTTCTCCTAAAAATAAATAATAAACACAATGAAATACTGTGAAATTGTAATAAATATAATCAAACTCTGCATGAACTAATATGGAGTGATTTTTTAAGTATATTATCAATAAAAATTCAAGACACCAAAGTATATATTTGGTAATACTTTATTAATAAATAAAATGATTTACTACTGCTAATGAAAAAGGGCCATAGTAATACATATATAAAATATATACAAATAATTTGTATATTTATAGTATATATGTATACATGTATATGTTGCATATATACATCCATGCTTTTTCAGTGTGTTAACTGATTCCTGAATAAATTATTATTTATTTAAAAATAATTAGGATTTTTACCTATTATTTATTATAATCACAAAGAAGAATTTAAGCCAATGATAATATACTATGATTTACAAAGTTTAATAGTCAAATCTATCGTTCTTATTCATATAGTAACATTAAGGACTGTTTCATAAATAGTCACTTTTTAAATATATGATATTGTTTCAAAATATAGAATAGTGTTTCTTTTGTTTGTAGAAGTAAAACTTACATATCTGGTAGAAATTGAATTATTTTAATGATTTTTAAAATTAAGACTATAAACACAGGCCCTGGCCGGTTGACTCAGTGGACAGGAGGTCTGTCTGGGATGTGATGTCCCGGGTTAAATTTCCGGTCAGGACACACAGGAGAAGTGACCATCTGCTTCTCTCCCCCTCCCTCTCTCCCTTCTCTCTCTTCCCATCCCACAGCCAGTGGTTTGGTTGGTCTGAGCATCGGCCCCTGACAGGGGTTGCCAGGTGGATCCCCGTGCAGGGGCATGTGGGAGTCTCTCTCACTAACTTCCCTCCTCTCATTTAAGAAAAAAAAGAGTATATGAATACATATCAATGTTTACTAGACTACAAGTTGAACAATTGAAAAAAAGCCAAAAATAAAAACACACAATACATGATGAACAACACAAGAGCCAGTTTAAGGTGTCTTCTATTAGCTACATTTGGAACAATTTGAGCAACAAAATGAACAACAGGAATAGATTACATAGCCCACCGAATGAAAAGAAAATTCATGGGTCTTTATTTAGATCACTTCTTCCTCTACTAGCACTAGTATTACTGCCACAATCACTGCCGCTAATGGTCATAGTAACATCTAAATGGAAGCAGTAGGAGGGAAGAAAAACCCTATTTACAAGATTGACAGCTAATAAATAAAGAAGTGCAGGTAATAAAAAAATAAACATTTTAAAACCACCATAATACCAATATGTGCAAAATGAACCAAGTATGCCTAAGCTATTTTGTGACTATTGCTTGACAATAGGGTGTTTACTCAGTTTCAGAGGCCCCACTTTTTGTAGTTGTTGTTATATAAAAAGAGAAGTTTTTTCTTTACACCACTTAATAAAGTTATCAAATTCACCACCAGTGATGAAAAAAACCGACATCATGTGTCACATGATATAAAGCTCTGGAAAGGACAAAATGGTATCTATGCAGTATTCCTGTCTTTAACTTGTTTTTATTCATGATAAAATAAAAAGATAATATGAAATTAAAGAGCATTTGCAAAACTGCTGGCTCAGGTGACTCAGAAAGTCAATCTCATGGAAAATAAAATTAAAAGACAACAAATATGATGAGTATATATGAATGTTCATTATGTCATTGCTTTCTGTGAAGCAACACCTTTTGGAAGAAAATGCTGGCAATTATATACGTCATTCTAGAAAATCTTATTTTAAGTGTCCTCAGGAGCCACTCATTTAATTTTTTGTTTATTTTTTTAAATGTGTAATCTTTTTAAATTAATTTTAATGGGGTGACATTGATAAATTAGAGTACATGTGTTCAGAGAAAACATCTCCAGATTATTTTGACATTTGATTATGTTGCATACCCCTCACCCAAAGTCAAATTGTCTTCCATCACCTTCTATCTGTGTGTAATTTGGGGGATGGCTGTTTATTCTGTGGATTCTGAATGATGAGAGACTCTTGGAATTATTTTCAGCTTTTTGATTATGGGAATTTAGTAGCCAAACAGGTAGAAACTCTTTCAAGACTCTTTCTGAATAGAATCTTAATACACGAAGGTCTTAGCGGGAGCAATTCTGGAACTTTAAAACCTGCCCTCTCTGCTTTGGTCAGACTCCAGCTCTATCTTCCCAGATCTGTTCCTCTCGCTAGATTCATACATCAGTTTTAATGGAAAAAGAAATTTGGGTGAAAGTAAAGTATTTTAATTGGCACAGATTTCAGAGTAATTTAATTTTATGTAGATTTTAAAGAAATTATATGCTTATAAAAATGCTTTTGTATTGTACTCCTTAGTAATCACTAGTTTTCTTCTCATATATTTATGTTTAGATTGTTATCGTGGGAATGGCAAAAATTATATGGGCAGTTTATCCAAAACACGATCTGGACTGACGTGTTCGATGTGGGACAAGAACATGGAGGACTTGCACCGGTATGTGGTTTCTTTCTCGGTGTATAGTGTTCAGTGACAACAGCAAGTAAGTCCAGTCAGGTGTGCACACTGCTGTTTCTTTCCATTATTATGAATCACTGTAAGTTCACAACAACAACAGACTAGTTATTCATACAACTCAATTTGATATCTTATCTGTAAGTAGCAAATTTCAAATGAGAAATTCAATGTATATATATATATTTTTTTGTATTTTTCTGAAGCTGGAAACGGGAGAGACAGTCAGACAGACTCCCGCATGCGCCCGACCGGGATCCACCAGGCACGCCCACTAGGCACGCCCACTAGGGGGCGACGCTCTGCCCACCAGGGGGTGATGCTCTGCCCCTCTGGGGCGTCGCTCTGCCGCGACCAGAGCCACTCTAGTGCCTGGGGCAGAGGCCAAGGAGTCATACCCAGCGCCTGGGCCATCTTTGCTCCAATGGAGCCTTGGCTGCGGGAGGGGAAGAGAGAGACAGAGAGGAAGGAGGGGTGGAGAAGCAAATGGGCGCTTCTCGTATGTGCCCTGGCCGGGAATCAACCCGGGTCCCCCGCACGCCAGGCCGACGCTCTACAGCTGAGCCAACCGGCCAGGGCCTTCAATGTATATTTAGTGAGCATTCACTACATGTTCTACTGACTGATAGGCCCTGGGAAACATTAAAAAAAATGGGCATACATTTTTACTCCATCTTTAAGGAGGACATGGTCATATTGAGCAAATAATTACATAACTTGGTGAGAAATTATATAATTAGGTGACAAATCTCATGTTTTATAAAGTGCATTATAGTATTATTTTCTCACAATTATTGTTAATATTCATAAAAAATCAGTAAGTTACCATTTTCGTACATACATTAATATTTAGGTAATTACTAAAAAACAGAGAAACAGGTCCAGATTTCCTTGTATAGTTTTACTTTGACATATAACATTTTTCTATAATTAAAGGAATGTACATATATGTAATTGGAAAAACATCTATTCCAGAGAAGTAGAGATTTTGACATTGGACATATTCACAGAAATATAAGTTTCTCTACTCAATTCTAGCATTAGTGCTACTGTGATTGAAATTCCAAAAAGTCTGAGAAATAGTTGTGACATGAAATTGATGTTTAATATCCCAGAATATATGTACTGGAAAAAGAGATAAAAAAGTTAGTGTCTTTTGATCAAGTACGTGGTTGCTTTATGAAAGTTGTTATCTCATTTGACCATTATACTCCTATATGGAAGATACGTGTATATGTGTAAGAATTTCAAGACTCAGAGAAGTTGAGTCATTTTGCCTCCAGTCCCACTTTAACCTTAAAGCCTTTATTCCAGGGGTTGGGAAGCTATGGCTTGCGAGCCAGATGTGGCTCTTTTGATGGCTGTATCTGGCTCGCAGACTAATCTTTAATAAAAAAAATAATGTTAAAAATATAAAACATTCTCATGTATTATAATCCATTCATTTCCTACCGCTCATGTTCATGGTTGCAGGTGGCTGGAGCCCATCACAGCTGTCCTCCGGGACAACACCAAATTTTTATTGGATAATGCGTAAGGTACACGGGTCATTGTATGGCTCTCACAGAATTACATTTTAAAATATGTGGTGTTCATGGCTCTCTCAGCCAAAAAGTTTCCCGACCCCTGCTTTATTCTCTTCCAAAATGTACTCACTAGTGGATGATATTGTTTCAATTAACTTACTTTACAAATAGTGATAATTCTAAAGTAATGCTCTCTACAATTTACACATGTAAGCTGCACATGTGCTTTTAAGTTTTCTGATAACCACATTTAAAGTAAAAATAAACATGAAAAATTGTTTTATTAATATATTTTATGACTCAAATATATCTAAAGTGTTTTTATTTTAATATGTACTTAATATAAAATTATTAATGAGATCTTTTACATCAAAGCTTCAAATTTGGTTTATATTTACAATTATAGCACCATTCAATTTGGACTAAACACATACCAATTTCTCAGGAGCCATACTATAAAATATTGTGAAAACAGCTTTATTTTATGCTGTGAGAATGCAAATAATTGCCAGCCATTCCTTCGATGGTCAGGAAAACTTCCTCGAGGAAGAGACATTACCTGGGACATATGTGATAAGTAAGAGATAGTAAAAAGAAATATAAGAAGAATACATTAGGCAGAAGGAATAGCTTGTACAAAAGGCTAAATTTTGAAGTATTTGAAAATCAGAAATAATTTTGGTAAGGTTGAAACAATGTAATTTTCCCACTATCCACAGACAAGGAAATCCCTAATGGCAAGACCATGTAGAGACCTGGAAGCCCTGTCAAGGAGTTTAGATTTTATTGTAAGCATTAAAGAGATTCAGTCAAAAATTTTAAGCAGGAATTGACATGATTAAAATAAAATGCTGATTTCAACACTGCTATATTGTTTATTTTTTATTGTTTTTTAATTTATTGTGTTAACATGGATTCAACTGTCCCATTCAATATAATACCCTCACCCCTCAACAATGTCAACACCGCTATTTTAAAAACCATCTTTAGAAATAGAGAGGGGTGGATGTAGCTCTTATGAATGGACCAATGAGAGACAATTGCACCAACTCTACATCTGGTGATTTCTCATTAGGAGATTGATGTTTTTATGATAGAAGTATTTACACCGAAGAAATCAGCAGGGACAACACATAAAGACTGCCCATGTAGACACCTCAGAGTGCCACTTGTTAAACATTTAGAAGCATACCACAGGATATGTGTGACATATTTACTTAGGTATTGCAGTGATTCTAACTTAACTCTTTGAGTATAGATTTTCTTTCAGAAATAGTTAAAAGTCATTTGGAAATAACTGTTAGGATATTGATGAATAATTAAGCTGCATGGTCCATTTAAAGTTATATATTTAAATAACATAAAATCAGGCACATAGTATTATATGTGTTTACTCTTGTTCCAGAAAACAAACCAGAGTTTGAAATGATGACCTAATTTTCCATGTCTAAGCTCTCCTGATATTTAAATGACATATTAATTACATTCAAACTTGAATCTAAAACAAATCCAGTTAAATGTATAGCTTTTGTGACTTGGTTAGGACAGCCACATGAAATTTAACATTATTAAGGTTACTGAGGAAACTATAAATAATGATTGGTATACAAGTAGGCATAGTCCTATAAAATGATATACAGTATTTTGCTTTTCTTTTGTAATAAATTTAATGAAGATGTAAAATATGAAAGGCGAAAGTGTTACTCGGTTTTCTTTCAAAAATCATACTTAACTATTTCATTAGCACACAATTATTAATTTTCAATGTTTCTTCTTATACTTTGGCATAGTGATTTCACTAATGATGCTTTTTATGTTTCTGAAATAAAAAAAGTTCTTTTGCAATGGCTTATATTTTCTAAGTAGTTAATAAACTTACCCTCTGTCATCTCATTTTTTAGCAATATTTCTCCATTTCTATGTGCAAGTGTATTGTTATCTTACCACTGCAATTGAATAGAAGTAAAGTCACAAAATTTTCTATCATTTTGTCTATGCTAATTTTGCAGCTCTAGCCTATATTCCTGAGTTAGAGAACATGCTTCCAAACTATAAAAACAACAAAACAAATCTCAAACAAAATAACCAAAATTCATACCGGTCGAAGCTTGTGCTATAGCTATGATATTAAATTTATGTGCTAGGATTGTGTCTTCTTGGTGACATTCTGCTTTTTCTGGACAAAATGAGCATCTTGTAATGGTCAGAGTTTGTTGCTTTTGCAGGCATATCTTCCGGGAACCAGATGCAAGTAAGCTAAACAAGAATTATTGCCGGAACCCTGATGATGACGCCCATGGTCCCTGGTGTTACACAGGGAATCCTCTCATTCCTTGGGATTATTGCCCTATTTCTCGTTGTAAGTACATGTAATGATCGTCTTCAGGTGAAATATTTTAAATACACTGCATCTTCTCTAAATGATCCAATGATCTAGAAAGAGGGAGGAAAGTCAATGATCTGCCATTTTTTTGTTACCTTACTGATTTTATTTCTTTTATTTATTCATTTTAGAGAGGAGAGAGAGAGAGAGAGAGAGAGAGAGAGAGAGGAGGAGCAGGAAGCATCAACTCCCATATGTGCCTTGACCAGACAAGTGCAGGGTTTTAAACCATAGACCTCAGTGTTCCCAGGTCGATGCTCTATCTACTATGCCACCGCAGGTCAGGCCAATGATCTGACTTTTAAAACAGGTTCTAATGCTTTCCCTTTAGAATTCCTGATTTGTCAAAATCACAGTAGCTTAATTTTAGCACATAAAGTAAAATCTCCAGAATCTAATGGAACTGTGCTTTGATTAAAAACCAAGCTGACACAGAACTCTAATAATTTTATAGTTTTAAAAAAATTTTCAACTAATATTTTTAAACTAAAGTTGTATTGTGTTATTGAAAGACTTTGAGGTTTTGCTAGTATTTGATTAAACACTTGTAGATAACTCATTTTTATTTCAATGTATTCTGAACATTGATTTTAATAAGTATTTTTACACTGTCATTTTTTTCCTAACAGATATTTATAGCCAGGATTTATTACATTTTACCATTGGTGAAAGGCTAATAAAGTTTATCTTTAGATTTGAGGTCTTATTTATTTAACTGCAGAGACTATATAAATCATTTTTGCACTATACATTTGTATTACAAAACATTTAAAAGTTTTTATTTAAAAAATGCTTTCAAATAGTATTTAACATATATTTTAAGATTATAAAATAAACAAAAATAAAACTAGAAATGTTTATATGTTTGTCTATACATATACACATTAAATATAATTTAAAAAAAAACTTAAGTTTTAACAATTGAGAGTGTATCATGTCAGAGCTTTAACTCTGACTTCTGGGCAAAAATTTCAGCTCTGTTATTGTATGTGCCTTGGGTAACTTGCTTACATCTCAGTTTGTATTTCTTTATTCATTTATTAACAGTTTTAAAATTAAGCTACTATTGTATGCAAACCATATACAAAGCTAGGTATACAATAATATAAACAATGTTTCTTACTTTTTAAATAGTTTTTAGTGTAGAAAGGAGACATTTATGTAAATAATTGGAAATATAATAATTTCATAAATACATATTAATATTAAAATAAATAAAGAGGATAAGAACATAGATGTCTGTCTGGGTAAATATGTGTTGTTCATAAAGTTTTGAACCCGAGTTGAAAGTTTAAAAGTGTATTAAAAGGTTTTTTTTTTGTTTTCAGTAACAGTACATATTTAGGCCCTGAACAGTTGAGTCAGCAGTAGATGTTGGCTGGTCTGTGGAAGTCCAGGGTTTGATTCCCAGTCAGGGCACACAGGAGAAGCAACCATCTGGTTTTACACCCCTCCCCCTTTTCTCCTTCTCTCTCTCTCTCTCTATCTCTCCCTCTCTTTCTTCCTGCAGCCATGGCTTAAATTGGCCCCAGGCACTAATGATGGTTCCATGGCCTCACCTCAGTCATTAAAATAGCTTGATTACCGAGTAACAGAGCAGTGGCCCCAGATGGGCAGAGCATCACTTGGTAGAGGCTTGTTGGGTGGATCTCGGTCGGGGCACCTGCAGGGCACAGTCTATCTCTGCCTCTCTGCCTCTCACTTAATAATAATAAAAATAATGTACATACTTGATTCTGAGGACATACACACATGCATACTTCCCGCTCTTATAAAGATATAATGTTTATCATTGACATTTTCCTTCTTCAAAATATAAGTTGAATCAATACAAAATAAGTTTGTATCATATATTTCTTTCATATTTGAGTAGTGTGGTGACAATAGTAAGGAGAAGTAAAAGAGCAAAATTGAGAATAGTATTTGATGGTAAAATGTAAAAGGCCTAGAGAGCAGTTTTTCAAGGTATTGTTCAAAGCATTTGACAGAAAAATCTGTAATGCTTTTTAAAAATTAATAATCTAGCCTTCAACCCAGACTCTCCAGAAATCTTATTTAAAGTGGTATTTCAGTTTATTCTAAAGTGTGAGAAATATTGGCTTAGAAGAAACTATATATGTGTATATATATTCTCAATTATTAATTAATTAATTAGTTTTGTGACAGAGTCAGAGAGAGAGACAGGATAGGGACGGACAGGAAGGGAGAGAGAGGAGAAGCACCAGTTCCTCACTGTGGCACCTTCGTTGCCCATCAACTGCTCCCTCACATGTGCCTTTACTGAGGGGGGATGCTACAGTAGAGCGAAGGACCACCTGCTCAAGGCCACAACCCCGGGCTCAAGTTAGTGACCTTGGGCTTCAAGCCAGCAACCATGGGATCATGTCTATAATCTCACGCTCAAACCAGCGACCCAACACTCAAGCTGGTGAGCCCACGCTCAAGCCAGATGAACTCGGCTCAAGCCAACAACTTTGGGGCCTTGAAACTAGGTCCTCCGCGTCTCAGTTTGATGCTCTATCCACTGCACTATCGCCTGGTCAGGTAATATCATATTAATATTAATACAGGCAGTCCCTGGGTTATGAATGAGATAGGTTCTGTAAGTTTGTTTTGTAAATTATTTTTGTATGTAATTTAGAACAAGTAGATTTACCTATTAATGCAACTTAGATATTTGTTTCAACATAGTATTTATTTTTAGCTTTCTGTGCATATAAATACTTAACATTTTCAAATCATCAAGACCCAACTCATTGTAACTGCTTATAATATACAATTAAAATTAATTCTTAAAATCCACAATTTACTATATCTACTATATCTAAAAATTTAATTTTTTAATTTTTTAAATATTTTAGTAAAGTACAATAACAAAGTAAATGCTATGTTGACCTATTAACTTGATGCTTAGAAATAGGAAACTTGATATGCAATTAATGATAGAATAAATAGTGTAGTTTTTCTCATCAGGACAATGTAACAAATAAATATCTAGTTTTTTATTTTAGAATTTTTTAAGTAATTGACTTGAGTGGGAAAACCAATATCCTTGATGTTTTAATGACCCACAGTCAGCCTCAATCCTTATTTGGATTATAAACTAAAACTTTGACCTCACCTGACCCTAAGCAAAATCTTTTCCCAGGATAGCTAAAGGTAATGAGCAATGATGAAATTTATATGTTTGCTTTTATCTTTATTCATTTCAACTACCTCTATCTGGTAAGTGAACTTAAGTAAAAACTCTTTACTCTTTAGCATGTATTAATTTAGTTGAGATTCCCCATAAATAACAATCAAATTTGCATTTATTATAAAGGAACCCATATACCCTCATTCTTTTGTTACCAGTTTCTTTGAGCTCAGGGCATTTCCAGGGATTAACACTCAGCTGGGCCAAAATTAAACCCTGTGCCATCAGTTCTGAACAGGCAGACACTGAACTTCAATATGTGTCTGCTGCCTCATTTGTTACTGCATCAGCATTCTCATGTCCCAGCATCTCTCAAGCTTTTCTCTTTGTAGCAATTAAGCCCCAGTAAGGAAGTTATGAAAAAAGAGTAATCTCTGAGGCTTTAGTTAGAACTAATTTCCAGTTTCTACTGTTCTCTTTTTTCCATATTTTTGTACTACCATCAGGAAAAACCAATCTTTAAAATATCCTAGCAAAACAAATTATATTCTGTTAACCCCTTTTTTCCCATTAATGATATGGATTTCTAGCTCCTATAGTTCTTAAAGTTTTTTGAAGCATGTGAAGTTTCAGTTATCCTCAACCATATTTTTTAAAGTAATTTTCAGAATAAATATAAATGGATCAAATTAAAGTAAATCAGTCTATCTATATGAATGGCCCAAGCAAGCAATAATAAGCATTAGTGTTCTTCAACGACATGTTCCTTGTGTCCAATGTTGGTCATCTTGGTAGAATGAGGCAGCTCCTTGATCCCAGTAGAAGAGCCTCCACAGCCATAAACAAGGCTTTCCTTACATCACCCACTACCAGGAGGCATGTACCTCCAATAAGGTCCAGTAAAAATGACACATAATTATATAAGAGTAGTGTTACATTTTATCTTTGAATAACATGTCAAGAATTTTAGCAAATTTTTCAGTTCATAGATACTTAAATTCAAAATATAGAATTGGTTCTATATAACAGAAATATGTATGTATATGTGAATTATGTATATGTGTATATACTTATTTTTACAGGTGAAGGTGATACCACACCTACAATAGTCAATTTAGACCGTAAGTATAAATATTTGTTATATTTGAATCTCTATGTATTAGAAATAATGTCATTATTTTCTTCATAGGAAAATATCTTATCACTAAATTAACTTCTATCATAAAAATAAGTTAATTTAGTTTTATTTAAAACTTTTGGATGTGCATATGTAATGGGGTTACAAAGGAAACTGTATACTAAATATCAATCAAAATTAAATTTTATAAGAAATACGTTTAACTTTGTAAAAGCATTTATGTTGCTTTTAATTCTGGGCAAACTGTGTATATAAACCTTCATCCTCCTTTTAAGTTACACAAAGATGCAAAAATCGGAAAGAATGAACCCAAAAGTTTGGAAACTTACGCAGTGTCTCTGTCCTGCTGTACCTTTAGAGCTCTTCGAATCTTCTACAAAACAGAAGATGACACAACCTGAGAGTTTCAGTTATTCCTCAGTTTTAGAAAATCTGCTGAGAGCTACTTGTTTTTAATTTTTACATATTTCTTAGGCCACTTGTGTCCCAGGCTGAAGAAGGTATTTGGAAGTCAATTTCATACCATAAGGCAAGGAAGACAAAGGAGGGTCAGGAAAAAGTTTACTTCAAAGAATTCTGTATTATGTCCTTTGGATATAATGATTTAAAATTAATAATTATGTCATTTGGATAAAGTTTCAATAAATAGAGAGTTGGTAACCTGGTTCAAAATGGCCCTGCATTCTTACTTTATAATTTCAGAAGTAATAAGCCCAATATAGTTTCTTATTTGTTTGTTTTACTCAGGCTATTGATTTCTATTGACATTTAGAAATAACCACTATAAATGACATTGTTTCATTTTATGTTGAGGTTGGTGAGGAAAATAGTTACTAATAGACCTGAAGAACTTGTACTTAGTGCTGGGTGAGGAAAGGCACTGTCACTATCATGGCAATGCTGTCGACCTTGAATTGATTAGTTTTTGCATTGCCCGTCTACTAACATGAGAATGGCAGACATTTTGGACCTGATTTGGCACTGTAGTCATAATATTTTTTTTCTGAAAAAATGTTCTTCTGACACAATTACAGTAGTTATATTTGTTTAGTTACTATTGCATTTAAGAAAGCTGAGAGGCATAGTATTTAACAATGTTTGTCATAATATTATGTTTGTTTTTTTTTAGATCCTGTAATATCTTGTGCTAAAACAAAACAATTGAGAGTTGTAAATGGAATTCCAACACGAACAAATGTAGGATGGATGGTTAGTTTGAAATACAGGTAATTATTAGTGGATATAATTTATATATATTTGGCTTATTTGCAAAAGGTCTATTCCGAGAAGTCTGGTCATATGTGGTCATGCAGGTTGTGCCCTCCACATGAGTATTCGTGTGACTCGAGCTCAGGAAGGGACTAAGGACATTCTGCTTGCCAAACAGCCCTAGATTTTACCATTTGGGCCTCCAGAGAGTGTGTCTTTTTAAATGTTCGCAAAGGTCCCGTATGTGTTGGCACTGTCTCTAATTATAAGTGAGTGATACTTCAGTTCTGATTAAGCCAAAAACAACTACACAGACAACTTACTTATACCTTGATATCACCAGACTAGTTATAATGTGTATATTATAAAATATCCTAATCTAACCTTTTGAGTTTATTTTCTAACATGCCTATGCATAATTACATCAGAAATTTTATATTTCTTTAAAATTTTTGATTTGTTATTGTCATGCTAATGAGAACAGCAATAATTTTAAATTCTGGAACACTTTACCATTAAGAAAAATGGTAACAGGCCCTGGCCGGTTGGCTTAGTGGTAGAGCGTCGGCCTGGCGTGCAGAAGTCCCAGGATCGATTCCCGGCCAGGGCACACAGGAGAAGTGCCCATCTGCTTCTCCACCCCTCCCCCTCTCCTTCCTCTCTGTCTCTCTCTTCCCCTCCTGCAGCCGAGGCTCCATTGGAGCAAAGATGGCCCAGGCGCTGGGGATGGCTCCTTGGCCTCTGCCCCAGGCGTAGAGTGGCTCTGGTCGCAACAGAGCGACACCCCGGAGGGGCAGAGCATCGCCCCCTGGTGGGCAGAGCGTCGCCCCTGGTGGGCGTGCTGGGTGGATCCCGGTCGGGCGCATGTGGGAATCTGTCTGACTGTCTCTCCCCGTTTCCAGCTTCAGAAAAATACAAAAAAAAAAGAAAAAAAAAAAGAAAAATGGTAACAAACAGTGATGGTTAACTAGTCCTGCTACTATAATATTTGCTGTAGACGAAAAATTCTTGACATGTCTATGCCTTAATGCTCTTGAGCAAGGGTCCCCAAACTACAGCCCATAGGCCGCATGCGGCCCCCTGAGGCCATTTATCCAGCCCCCGCCGCACTTCTGTAAGGGGCACCTCTTTCACTGGTGGTCAGTGAGAGGAGTACTCCTGGAGTACTGTTTGTGGCAGCGCTGCAAAGCGTGGCATCGCTCATGTACAGTACTACTTCCGGTGATGCGGGATGCACACTTCATGGCTCCGGAAGTGCGTCATAACACTTGTTATGGCTAGCAGTGACAAATATGGAACCGAACATTGACCATCTCATTAAGCCAAAAGCAGGCCCATAGCCCCATTGAAATACTGGTCAGTTTGTTGATTTAAATTTATTTGTTCTTTATTTTAAATATTGTATTTGTTCCCGTTTTGTTTTTTTACTTTAAAATAAGATATGTGCAGTGTGCATAGGAATTTGTTTATAGTTTTTTTTATAGTCCGGCCCTCCAACGGTCTGAGGGACAGTGAACTGGCCCCCTGTGTAAAAAGTTTGGGGACCCCTGCTCTTGAGAATGAATGGTATATTCTGTTAAATCGCTTTGCAGAATATAGTGTTAATACAAAAATTAAACTTAGTAATTGTGTTATATTGAGCTTAACCAGGCGTGGCACAGTGGATAGAGCATCAGCCTGGGATGCTAAGGACCCAGGTTCAAAACCCTGAGGGCACCAGCTTGAGTGTGGGCTCATCTGGCTTGAGCGCTGTCTCATCAGCTTGAACCCAACTTTGCTGGCTTGAGCAAGGAGCCACTGGTCAGCTGAAGCCCCCTGGTCAAGGCACACATGAAAAAGCAATCAATGAACAGCTAAAGTGCCATAACAAGTTGATGACTGTCATCTCTTTCCCTTTCTGTCTGTCACTGTCTGTCCCCCCACCCTGCTAAAAAAAAAAAAGTTTAATATTGAAAATGAGAGTTACTTTAAAATCCAATTTAAAATTTAAATGCTACATATTTTATACCATGTGGTAGTTAGAATATTAAAATATTTTTGTAAATGTCTGTATCTACTGAAACCTCATCACACAACATACCTCAAAATGTACCTGGAATCTGGGCTCTGGCCGGTTGGCTCAGTGGTTGAGTGTCGGCCTGGCGTGCAGGAGTCCTGGGTTTGATTCCCGGCCAGGACACACAGGAGAGGCACCCATCTGATTCTCCACCTCTCCCTCTCTCCTTCCTCTCTGTCTCTCTCTTCCCCTCCCGCAGCGAGGCTCCATTGGAGCAGGGATGGCCCGGGCGCTGGGGATGGCTCCATGGCCTCTGCCCCAGGCGCTAGAGTGGCTCTGGTTGCAACAGAGCGACGCCCCGGAGGGGCAGAGCATTGCCCCCTGGTGGGCAGAGCGTCGCCCCCTGGTGGGCGTGCCGGGTGGATCCCGGTCGGGCGCATGCGGGAGTCTGTCTGACTGTCTCTCCCCATTTCCAGCTTCAGAAAAATACAAAAAAAAAAAAAAAAAGTACCTGAAACCTGCCCACAGTTACACTGTATTTCCCCTCCAAGGCTTTGTGTTGTTTTCCCCACTGCATGTTGTAGCTTTCTTCCTCCATATTTTGTGTTTGGAAAATCCTTCTCATTCTTCAAATATTTACTTGAATATTTAGTAAAACTCTCTCTGTTCCTTTAACTCTAACCTCATAGAATAGGGGAGAAAAGTATATCTTTTACTGCAATTAAATCACAGTCATATTAAAGTACAGTAGAAACAACTTGAAACTGAAGCTCTTTTATGAATAAGCCAATTATTAGCAGTCTTTTGATATATACCAGATAGAAGATGGCCTAAAGTTTTCTTCTAGTATGTCTTCCTTTCTAGGAGTAAATGATAAACTTCTATAAATATGTATGCTGATAATTATAGTGTAGGGTCCTATGTGTGTACTACTTGAGTGGAATTGTGAAACTCACCAGCATATTAAAGTTAATTGTGCAATATGAAGACTTAATGAAGACTATAAAATTTAATGAAGGCTATAAAAATGTTTCAAAAATCCACATCTCTAAATTAATTAGTGATTCTTAAACAAATCTCATAACTCCAAAAAAAATGATATGTACCTCTAAATTTATTACCAATAGGACATACAAGGATACTCTTTTGGAAGTTTCCATGGAGAAGCAGGTGAAACTGTTTTTCATTAGCTCGGAGTACTATAAACTTTTAGGGAAAAAAATTTTTTTTCTTTTAAATCCAAGTTCTCAGTAACAACAGCTGTTTAGTTATTCTTCCAAAGCACATACTGAGAAGAACAGACATAAAAACTATATATACTCTTATCCTCCTGTGTGGTACAGGCCGTAAATAACCATGGTCTTAGTCTGGGAATCTTCTCCTATTCCTCTCTCAAGCACTGAACATCTGTACACTTTGGATGTGTCAATTGTGAAAAGTACTTTTTTTTTATTTCTCTGGCAAAAATAATGGATTTACAGATTTTGCATATCACCAAATAAATGTACTGGTATTTATTATTCTCTAGAAATGTCCTATTTTGTAGATAATATGTCTTGCAAAATTGTTTTAATTTTATAAATGAAATGTTATGTTGCTAGTCTTAAGCTGAACAAAGAAATTTACTCAAACTCTATTATATTCTAAGTTAACATATCAGAACTAAGTGTCAATGAAAGAAGGAAATAGTGTACAAGTTGTATATATTAGTACTGCCACATGTTTTTTAGAGTTGAAATAAAAACTTAAATTTGCATTTTTCATAAGCAAACACTGAATAGGTCTATGTGGTTTTTGTTGTCACATTTTTGTTCATTCTAATTATTCTTTGTTGCACATACTTTCTCTCGCAAGGAACAAATCTTGGTATGTAGTGACAGGGTCCCTCATACGAAAACAAAGATGATTTCATAGAATTGTAATCACATTATGGAAAAGAGTACTAATGCTGCTATCACCAAATACTATCTTTCTGATAAAAGGAGTACTCATTTAAATCTAGTTGGGTTAATTTCTACATTTTTTTCTCAGATGCATTTATTTTTCACACATCGCCATAGGTTTTGCATTAATTGGCAGCCAACTTTCTCGCACAGATGTTACTTGTTTCTCTTTCTCTTTCTCATAGAAATAAACATATCTGTGGAGGATCACTGATAAAGGAAAGTTGGATTCTTACTGCAAGACAGTGTTTCCCTTCTCGGTAAAGTGTTTCTAAAACTAATTATTTATTTGATCATCTAAAAATATGTATGGCTTCCACTTGGCTTTTAGGCTTAGTTTGTGTATTTATTTAACAGAGATTCACCAGCATGCAGTGAACAAACTAATTTTTTTTTTTAGATTTAGCTAAAAAAAAAAGCTTTCTTTGACTTAATGGATATTTATATACTGTACTGGGCACTATTTCTATTCACTTTTCCCCATTGGTGTTACTCTCATTTGGGAAAAATATTTGCTGGAATTATGTAAATAATTTTATTCCAACTTCTCACACTCTATATTTCTAGATAGAAGTTTTTGTTTTTTTTCTTTTTTATTAAATTATTGAGATGATGTTAGTGAATTATCAAAAACTTTCTATTTTCAGTTCACTTTCTTCTGTAGAGCTAGCCTCAGAGTCATCTTGGGACTAGTTTTCAGTGAAAGGAAATGATATGGAGGCAGCATTTGTAAGCTAACTTCCTGATTCTCATCAAGGTCTCTCTGAATTTCTTAGTATAAACCTTCAACTCCCATTATTAAACCAAACATATACACAGCTGAGATAAAAAGGAAGCTTTGTAGTAAAATTAAAATTCATGTAACATGTTTTACCTGAAAAAATTCTCTCTAGCAAGCATAATCAAATTTCTTTTGAAATAGCCATTGAGTTTTCATAATTTAAAGGTTCTTTCTGCCTATGTGTACTTGTAGAAGTCATAATTTTACATAAGAAATGTGTTACTCTTTATTGTACTTTGAGTCAGATTTGAAATGTAGGTGATTTTTCTGCCCCATAAACTAAAATAACAATACATATGAGTAATATTACACAATTTAAAGTTATATATTATGCTTTGGTTTTGTTTTTTTTACTTAGAAACAAAGACTTGAAAGACTATGAAGTTTGGCTTGGGATTCATGACGTCCATGGAAGAGGAGATGAGAAACACAAACAGGTTCTGAATGTGTCCCAGGTTGTATATGGGCCTGAAGGATCAGATCTGGTATTACTGAAGCTTTCTAGGTTAGTTCTTTTGGAAGGTTTTGTATTTTTAATTTAGACTGGGATTGTTGAAGTTCTTTCCGCTATGTGGCTATTCTTTCTCTCTCATGTAGATGTATTATAACAACAAATGTCACATGGTATGTGTGTGTGTGTGCGTGTGTGTGTGTGCAAGCGCATATACGCACACACTGAAGCATTTTCAAAATTTTCAAAAATGAAGAAGTGAAATTGGGCCAGAAGTCTGATTTGCTTACTCTAAAACCAAAGCTTAGTGAGCAGTTAATTATTTGATAACTTTAACAGGTAAAATATTGATTTACAAAAAAGCGGTGCCCATTTACTTTGTGTGTGTGTGTGTGTGTATGTGTGTGTGTGTGTATTTTTCTGAAGTGGGAAACTGGGAGGCAGTCAGACAGACTCCCACATGCGCTTGACTGGGATCCACCTGGCATGCCCACCAGGGGGTGATGCTCTGCCCATCTGGGGCGTCGCTCTGCCACAATCAGAGCCATTCTAGCACCTGAGGCAGAGGCCACAGAGCCATCCCCAGCGCCCGGGCTAACTTTGCTCCAATGGAGCTTTGGCTGCGGGAGGGGAAGAGAGAGACACAGAGGAAGGAGGGGGAGGGCTGGAGAAGCAGATGGGCACTTCTCCTGTGTGCCTTGGCCGGGAATCGAACCGGGGACTCCTGCACGTCAGGCCGATGCTCTACCACTGAGCCAACCAGCCAGGGCCCATTTACTCTTAAATATTAGCAAAAAACTCATTTACTACCACCCACTGCAGATTGCTACATTATATATTAAAAATTTCTTTTTTTTCTTCTTTAAAAATGTGGCTTTTTATTCTCTTTAAAATCATATTAAATATTAACACTACATTTCAATATGGTAATTTTGAATTGAATCCAATCAAGAGTACTACCATTATATTTTTTTATTTCAGACCTGCTGTCCTGGATAATTTTGTTAGTACAATTGATTTACCTAATTATGGATGTACAATACCTGAGAAAACCACTTGCAGTGTTTATGGCTGGGGCTATACTGGATGTAAGCTATTTTTAAAAAGATAAGACAATATCACATTATATTTTATTTAAAATATTGTATTTGTTTCTTTTTTTTCCCACCTTCCCTGTGCTTATTAACTATACATATTTTGAACTATTCTAGTGATCAACTTTGATGGTCTGTTACGAGTAGCCCATCTCTATATCTTGGGGAATGAGAAATGCAGCCAATATCATCAAGGGAAGGTGACTCTGAATGAATCTGAAATATGTGCTGGAGCTGAAAATATTGGAACAGGACCATGTGAGGTAAAAAAGGAGGTTTTTAAATAAGGCATATGGGATGAATAGCATAGTTTCTTGTGTTTATTTATTTTTTTGTCTATTTTACTCTAATGAAAATCATTGTATACCAATATATTCTGAGACAGAGAGAAATTGGGAAAGATAACTCTATATTATTCATGTACATTTCTTTTAACTACGTAGTGAGACAATCTATATTTCATTAGCAGTAAACTATGATGACATTTGTCTTTCAAAAAAAAAAACAACCAACCAAAAGAATCATAAATTTATAGAGCCAAAACTCTAAAAGAAGCTATTCTAATTAGAGGTATCCAACAGGAGTTTGATATAATAGCTTTAATTTTCTAATGTTTTTCTAAATATATCTGATCCTTCCAATTTTCCCCAAATGAACTATACTAATAATTTATTAAGAAGCACCTGCCTAGTTTTAAACTTTTAAATGTGGTTTTGTTTAAGCCAGTGTGTGTGTGCTAGCAAATTCTATTTTAAAAAACCAAAAGATACTTGAAGAGAAGATATACACTGCTCACAAAAATTAGGGGATCAGGGAACGTGCAGATACTCTGGTACTTTCAGCCTTTTGTACAGTGCATTTTGACCAATGAAATAAAAGTTGGTTTGCTTGCATTCATTTGCATAACTGAACAACTTTCTTTGACTTGTTGTTTGCTTTTCTGATGTTCTTGTTTAATAAAAAAAAATCAAATTCTTCTTTTATTTATGGCTTCATATTCATCTTGAAATATCCCCTAACTTTTGTGAGCAGTGTACTTTAAGAGCTTGGACACTGAAACTCGCTAGGCAACTCTTCTTTCAACTTGGCAGTGTTCCTATCCCTGTTTTACATAGACCAGCTGTTAAACTGTTATTTTAGATGTATTTTGAATGAAAGAGACACACTCTCCAAGCCTGGGAGCCGTGGGACTGTAGAATTTGTTTATTGCAAAGCATAGAATGAATTCAGTAATAGTGAAATGTCTTTTGACATGTAGGATATGCCCCAAGTATGGAGCATTAATATGTATAGAAATGTGTGTGTTATATATATTGCTCTGAGTTTTTTTCCTGAAAAGAAAATGTTTACTAAGTTAAAGAATTTTAGAACTGCTTAAAATCATATGGTTAGATACAGATTATGTGTTTATAACCACTTTTAATTTTGTTTTTCTAGTAAATCAGTATTATTGTGTTCATTTTAAGTAATAATTTGCTAAGAGAAACAAAGAGCCCTGTTAGCATCAAGTGTGAGCTAGACCCACTATTTGTGATCATTTAGGAAGCTATGCACTTACCGCAGCCCTACTGCCATTGCCAAAAATGCTTTGACAACTGCTCTCCAGGAGTAGCCTGTACTCTGGCTTACCACCTATGTATTCTTAGATTCCTAACATTGGCATAAAGTATTGATCACATTATCACATACTTATTATTTTATTCATATAGACAAGATGACTTCAAATTGATTCTACCACTTCTCAAAAATGCATTTATTCTCCAGAATATATTTTTTGACGTTATTTTTTTAAAAGGGCAATAAAATTACTGAAACCACTGAAATCTAAATACTTAAAAAATAAATTTCCCAAATGTTTGCATAGTAGCAATAGCATCACATTTAATAAAAGTTTCCCAAAGTGAATTGCTTTGAAGAGTCATAACAGTAATTACCTGGGCTTTTATTTAAAAATCAAACTTATCAACGCATGTGGCATAATTTATATGAAGTTTTGTAGAATAAACTATTTTTCTTTATTGTTTTACATTATACTTTATTCCTGCTTTGATTTTCCTCATCAAAGAATGTTGCTAGCTCTCTTCTTTCCACTTGTATTAAAGAACTAGATTTTGTAGTAGTTTAGTTTTATTTTATCACATCACTGTTATGATGGAATTAAAATAATCCCAAACACTCAAAAGCCAGTCTGCACTATTTTAGGAGGCTACATGGTGCATGAAAACGATGCAACACATTTGTAATGATTATATACAACAATATATAACAAGGTTACTATACAAAAAAAATGCCATAAAATCACAGGGTTTTTTTCACAATGAGGGGCAGAAAATATAAATATGGGAGTTATGACACAGGTTACAACACAGTTCCATTCCTATGACAGTTATGTAACCTGGATTTTGGTGTAAGTCAAAACACACCCTAGCCTAAGTCACTTACCTATCCTAACACAGTGGTAAAATCATAATCTAGAACATAAAACACAACTAAGTCACAGAAAAAGGAAAGGGACATAATATAATGTACTGGACACTGTACTGTATTAACAGAAAAATGAAAAAAAAAGGAGTATAAAAAAACGATTCTAACAGCGTAAACCAAAACAATCATGTCTCAATTTTTTTAAGTGTTTATGAGAGTGAGTATGATAAACCTGAAATGTTGTATGTCGAGTTTGTCGTAACCCGAGGACCCCCGTATAACTATATTAACTACTACTGCCAACAGCAAGTGCAAAAACATTCCTCCTTTACCTGGAAAAGTTATTTTAACAGTAAATGGAATTATTTTTATCAACTCACATGTTTTTATTTCATTTGTTAAGACCATATTAAAGGTAGGATTGGAGTAAGGAAAGAACAAGATCAGAAATAAGAGAAAATTTAATGCAGTTTAATTATTAAACCTGTATGATTACAGGTGGGTTTTCTTTGTACTTGGAGTTTTCTACATTTTCCAAATTTTCTATATCAAACATACTTTGAACATCAGATGAGAATCAAAATAAATATAAAATCTACCCTCTTAAGTAGCTGTCAGTGGGTACGTGTTAGTATCCATTCAAAAAAGACAACTTTCCCCTTTTCTCAGTCTTGCCTGGTCAAGTCAATGAAAAGCTAACCAATGGTATATTTGAGTTGCAATTATTCTCTTTTTAAATATATGTACCTTTGAGACACCAATCTATATGAAAAATATTAATTAGTTATTTATTTTTCTTTGTAAACTAATAATTTGTTGTTGCATGTCTTTCCCTAGGGGGATTATGGTGGCCCACTTGTTTGCGAACAACATAAAATGAGAATGGTTCTTGGTGTCATTGTTCCTGGTCGTGGATGTGCCATTGCAAATCGACCTGGTATTTTTGTCCGAGTAGCATATTATGCAAAATGGATACATAAAATTATATTAACTTATAAGGTACCACAGTTGTAGCTGATGTAACTGTGTCTGAAGCTTCATCAATACATCTTTTACATGAAGATTCAGAGAACATGAAATTATAATGTCACTTAAAACAATCCTAAAACAACTACTTGAGTGTCATGTTTGTTAAGATACTCATTAATATTTATGCGTGTTTTCTGTTGTTTTGTTCATCAGTGTTATTTTGTAAATGTTGAACTGAATTAAGGTACATGTAAGTGTAGTAACATATCTCCTGAAGATACTTGAATGGATTTAAAAAATGCAAAGGTATAATTGCTGGATGATAAATGATTTAATGGAAAAGTCAATTAATCTCTACACTGCTTTTCAATGTTAGTTTCTTTTTTTTTTTTTTGTATTTTTCTGAAGCTGGAAAAGGGGAGAGACAGACAGACTCCCGCATGCGCCCGACCGGGATCCACCTGGCACGCCCACCAGGGGGCGATGCTCTGCCCATCTGGGGCGTCACTCTGCCGCAATCAGAGCCATTCTAGCGCCTGAGGGAGAGGCCACAGAGCCATCCCCAGGGCCCGGGCAAACTTTGCTCCAATGGAGCTTTGGCTGCGGGAGGGGAAGAGAGAGACAGAGAGGAAGGAGAGGGGGAGGGGTGGAGAAGCAGATGGGCGCTTCTCCTGTGTGCCCTGGCCAGGAATCAAACCCGGGACTCCTGCACACCAGGCTGATGCTCTACCACTGAGCCAACCAGCCAGGGCCTAGTTTCTAATTCTTAAAGGGAAGAGGGTAATATGTGTATCAGTATCATTTCTTTCCTCCAAATTTAGGGCCACTATTTAATGCAAAATATTTTTAGATTTATTTTCCTAAATTTTTTAAAAATTATTAGATAAATTGAAATGTAAACGTATTTTGGTCTTTAAAATGTACTTAAGTTCACTTGCTGGGGTTGGCTTCAAGCTTACCCTCTTTAATTTTTAAAAATTATTTCAGAGGAAAATTTCCATATCTCCAAAGACTTGCAAATAGTTCCTTTTCAAATTATGCTTTCAAGTACCTATTGAAGAAAAAAATAAAAATACTTTTTTTCCACCTGGAATTCTTTTAGCCTAATAAAACTTTATTCCAGTAAAGGAAAAAATGAAATAAAATGACTTGTCTAAACTCTGTATTCAATTCATTTTTGAAAAGTAGAGTTGAATCTGCTGAAAGAGATATTTTATCAAGATATCTTCATTTTATCTTACTTCATTTTACGTAGATCTTTCTTTATGCCATGGGACATATTTATTCAAATTTTATGTTCTGTATGATTATAACTAAATTATAATATTACTGTGTTGTGATTAGCTAATTGTAAAGAAATGATATAAAGAATAATAGGATAGTTTCTGAATTTCTACAAAATCTTCTTCTACAAAAGATCTTTAAAAACAATTATTTGAAAGATTCAAATCCACTTATTCAATTTAGTTTCTCTAGAATAATCTTTATTTAGGCCAAAGATTTTATTAAAGGGTAAAAACAACACCACCAAGAAACTATCAGATACGGTGTACAAACAAGTTCTCCCTTTGGAAACTTTCCTTTGTAAAGGAGAAGATATGTTGAATCGATAATAAAAGCCAGATGAGCAATATTTGTGTTGTTTTAGGTGGTAGGACAGGGTATGATCATGTCTTTTTCTCTAGTGAAAAATATTATTGCCAGGGCATTCTTTTCTTAAAAAACTACAAAAATTAAAAATCTAGTTTATCCAAAAATTCATTAAACTTTGAGTCATGGACAAAACTGTCTTTTAAATGAGAAGTTTTCAATGCTATTTTTGTTTTGGCTGTTTGAATAATGGTTATATGTTGTTGTAATTATGGACATTTTCTTATGTCTACCAGGAATAGTAATGTAAAATTAAAATATTTGTCATAATGCCTCTGCTGTGCAGAAGGGATGATAATTCTTTTGTATACTTCTTTAATTTTATTGTAAAATATGTAATGACTTTTACCTGTTTACTGTGGGCAGGTCCTCAGTAGCACGGTGTATATTGAATCAGTCTCTAGTATTAACAGGCTTTTCCTTGCTAACTTAGTGTTTCAAACTGGGCAATGTGAGACACTGGAAGGCAAGAAAAATAATAATAATAATGATATGTGATAGCAAAATTATATTTCACTTATTCCTGTGAATATTTCCTGTTGGTACCAATGGTACTGTACAAAGTGAATGTTATAGCCACAACATTCTCTGGGGGGGAGGGACCACTGTCAAGTGAAAGAAATACTGTCAGGCATTCTCTTGTTTTGAAGCATAATTTTTTTAAAGAAATACTGGTTTTGCAAAATAGAGATCATGATGTAAATAATTCTAATAAACTCTCATACTAAAAACTTTAAATTGATTTACTGAAGTACCAAAATTGACTGCTTTCATAAAATTATACCCTTATATATAGACAAACTCACTCAAAAATTAATTTGATTTGAATAAAAAGACATAGTCTTTGTATGAATAAATTACTTTTTACAAAAAAGTCCAATTGAAAGTTTCCTTTCAGTGTTCAACTAAGTTCTGAATTGAGAATTGACTAATATAAACACATACACACACAAAAATTCTCTGGACCTTATATGTCTTGACAGTGTAATTTTACGTAGGTTAATTTCCATTTGCACAGAAAGTTTCTGTTCTTAGGAACTGAAAGGGGAATACTGTAGTGTTATGACCGCGTGTGTTGTGTGTAAACAGGAAATTGATAAGCTGCCTACTCAGTGCTGTAGCAGGATGCTTACCCAGAGAGGGAACACTGTGCTTATGACTTGTATATGAAGTTTCTGTAGTTAATAAAGTTGTTATTTTTATAACCTTGATTATATTATTGTTATTATTAATATTAATAAAATATTTTACAAAATCCTCCCTTTGTCTTATTATAATTATATATATGATTGTATTTAAATATGCTCTAGGGGTTTAATGCAGAAAACAACAATGATTTTCTTGACAGAAATAACATACAATTTGTTGCAAGAAATGTCATAGAACTAAGACAAAAGTTGTTGTTTTATTCCAACCGCTATCCATGGCAATATCAGTGGTCTTCAATAACCATTAATCTCTATGGACTTCAAATTCCCCCACTGTGAAATATAGTCATTGTTCACATTTTTTAGAATGGTGCTATGATGTAATTTGCTAATATACAAAAAATTTTGTCATAAACCAGGGGTAGTCAACCTTTTTATAACTACCACCCACTTTTTTTTTTTTTTTTTTTTTTTTTTTTTTACAGAGACAGAGAGAGTCAGAGAGAGGGATAGACAGGGACAAACAGACAGGACCGAAGAGATGAGAAACATCAATCATTAGTTTTTCGTTGCGCATTGCAACACCTTAGTTGTTCATTGATTGCTTTCTCATATGTGTCTTGACCTCGGGCCTTCAGCAGACCCAGTAACCCCTTGCTTGAGCCAGTGACCTTGGGTTCAAGCTGGTGAGGTTTGCTCAAACCAGATGAGCCTGCGCTCAAGCTGGCAACCTCAGGGTCTCGAACCTAGGTCTTCCGCATTCCAGTTCGATGCTCTATCCACTGAGCCACCACCTGGTCAGGCCTACTGCCCACTTTTGTATCTCTGTTAGTAGTAAAATTTTCTAAATGCCCACTGGTTCCACAGTAATGGTGATTTATAAAGTAGGGAAGTAACTTTACTTTATAAAATTTATAAAGCAGAGTTACAGCAAGTTAAAGCATATAATAATAATTACTTACCAAGTACTTTATGTCAGATTTTTGCTAAATTTGGCAGAATAAATCTTTATAAAACAACTTACTATAGTTAAATCTATCTTTTTATTTATACTTTGGTTGCTCTGCTACCGCCCACCATGAAAGCTGGAACGCCAACTAGTGGGTGGTAGGGACCAGGTTGACAACCACTGGAAACGAACATTAAGTTTCTTTACCAGATCACTAAATATTTCAAAAGCAATTATAAATGATTCAGTTAATCAATTTGGAGTATATCTTTAAAATGTGCATTAAACTCAGAATAAATATGAACCAAATGGACTCATTGAATTACAATCGGAAGCAAAATTGAAAGAACTATCAGTTGATCAAACCAAAAAGAGCTCTGTTACACATTTCAAGTTGAGCTATATTGCCTCTTCCCCAAAAGAGTTGCTCTTAATTTTCTAGGATAGATATTTATCTCAAGTAATGATTAATATACCTAATTCTAGATCCCATGATAAAATATCTGATCTTCTTAATGATTTTAATCCAAGCAGAATATATGCATTTATTGATTTTTGGTGTTAATTTCTGGTATTAGAATATTTCAAATATTCATACAAAATTTAGATTTCCCTTTTCTTTCTAGAACTCCATTTCAATCTAAACCAGGGGTCTCAAACTCGCGGCCCACGGGCCGCATGCGGCCCGCCGAACAATTTTGTGCGGCCTGCAGACTAATCCACGAAGTTCAAAATATTTTGGATAAAATTAAGTAAGCCTAGAGGCCTACTTGTATTTTTTATTTCTCTAGCATCCTAGCTAGATATTAGCTTAGTTAACAGCAGTTGTGATGTGAACTACAGTTTCTGGTCATTTTGTGACACTGAGTATACTGCATGTACGATTGTGCTTGTTGTACTGATTTTTTTTTGTTTTCAACTGCAGTGAGAAAAGTGTTGCATAACAGTTGCCTTTTGTAGACCTAATGCTGCCCGCCGAATGGCTGTGATCTTGCTCTGCGGCCCACATGCTGAGTTGAGTTTGAGACCCCTGGTCTAAACCTATATTCTATTTTTTAGCTAGACTAGTCCAGGAAAGCTTTAAGAGGTAGCATTTGAACAGGATTCTCTATGAACTGAGAGAGTGAACAGTGTAAATATCTGCTATCTGGAAAATAAAACTTGGACAATATTTTTTTTTTGTTTCTTAATAAAGGTTATTTATTTACTCTTACAAATTGTATGTTTTAATTAGTCACCATTTGTGAGTATTCTGAATAGAATCTCCTTGGTTTGCACTTTCTCAGTGTTTTAGTCCAGGATTTTCTCATCATTCTTTTTCATTCTTTTCCCTGCACAAGCACCGTTTCCCATCTATACAATCTATAGAACTTCACCAAAGTGCAACCCTTTCATGTAAAATTCAGATTAAAAATCTTATTCTTGACATTCTATTTTTCTTTTGCACCTTACATTTACAAATTTCTCCATTGCATGTGTTTTTCAGGAAAGCTGAAATTTAAAAGTAACTTCAAGATAAAAATAGTATTTGTAGTAAATTGCGCAAATGTACAGAACTATGAAGCATATGTTATCACCTAAAACACATCGAAGCAAGATAGAAAATACTGGGTAAAAGAAAGACACCTACTTTATATAATTTGAAAGAGTGTGAGATTATAGAAGAGTTTAAAAAAAGTAAAAAACATGAAACAAAACAAAAGGTATCAATCTAACATATTATCTAACTTCAAACTAACTTTGGGACCTCATTTCTCCCAAATGCTCCTGAACACTCATCACTTTTTTTCATCATTTGGAACATTACTTCACATTTAAATGTCATGCCTGCATTCAAACAGTCCCTGGGAACATCAGGCTTTTTTTCCTTTAACTCCTCGAAACTTTCAAATATGTAATTTTCCCTGTGAATCAGTCTTCAGCATCTTCAGCTAAGGAGCATTCCTTTCTCGGCTCACTGCAGGGTTTTAGTAAAGCTTCCTGCTCGCTTCTTATAACAGTTTGCTGGTGACTACACGAGGTTTGTTGTGTTCTGCTTTGTATTCACTGTGCGGTTTACCTCCACCCCGTTTAAGCCCCTGGACATACCAGCAATGCCTTGTTAATATTTATATATTCTTTATTTTGCATAGTACTTCACACATAATGATAACCTATATTTTATAAATATCCTATAATCTATCATCATTTTTGAAGGTTTATCAGTATAATTTAGAGATTTGTAATATTTGAAGACATTGGGCAACTTTTACTGAGGGTTAAGGATTTTAGGAGTTTGTATTTAATTGTGTTATTTAGATTAGAATTAAGTGGGACTTTCTAAAGTGGTTTATTGTATTGCATACACTAGAACATGCAGCTAGGAAACAGAAAGTATTAATCTCAAAAAGATTATGCATTTATACAAATTTATAAATGTAATTAAAAATAAACATGAAAAATTAGATTTTAGTTTGTTAATTGATACAGGTCTTTACTTCACACCAGCTAATATAGTTTTAATTATGTTGGTGAACATTTTCCATCTGAGCTTACATGAAGTGTTGATGTCATAGCACTAAGGGGAAAAGTCATATCAATTATCTCAAAAAATATTCTGAGTCAACAAATGTCCACTCATTACTGTGCAAATATGCCATCTGCTGTGCATTGAGAAGTTTCACAATATTGTTACTCAATTAGCAAAAGGTTTTCATTTGAGGACTTTTCTGAACTGAGAGAAGTCACCTTGGGTAACATGTTGCAATGAAATCAAATGGAGAAAAAACAGATGGATTTTCATATTATTTTTTTCATGTGTTTCTAAAGCTTTACAAAGATATTGTTCAGTTTTCAGACCTCTGAATTTTAAGTGTTTAAAATTCAAAGGCAGTAATAGTTTAGATTAGAATATATGACAATACTCTAAAACAAAGACTTTATATACTATAAAAATAACAAATAATTTAATAAGTAGAAATTTGACATTATGGAATTATAAAAGTGACAAAGGATTTTTAAGTTAGAGATGATAAGTTACATGTGTAATTTAGAATCTTTTTTTTTCTTGGTTCTAAAAGCCATTATGAGAGAAAATTTGCAAATTGTTCTGGTTAAAAGAGTAAGAATTTGGGAAAAATTGAGATTAATATTTGAGTCAGATAGTTTAGGTACCAAACAGAACTTCATAATTCTCTGAAGGCTACAAAATATATAAATGAATAAGAAAGCTCATAGAATCTATCACTATGGACATATTAAAATAGAAAATATGTCCTTGATGACTTACGAGAGCTAGGACCAAATTGGTTTCTTGAAGAACAGAATTTTCAAATACTTAAAAATTGTGCTAAGATTGACCAGGCGGTTGCACAGTGGATAGAGCGTCAAACTGAGACAGGGAGGACAAGGTTTGAAACCCCGAGGTTGTTGGTTTGAGCGCAGGCTCATCCGATTTGAGTACAGGCTTACCAGCTTGAGTGTGGGGTCATTGGCTTGAGTGTGAGATCATAGACATGAAGCCATAGTCACTAGCTTGAGCCCAAACTCACTAGCTTGAGCAAGGGCTCACTCAGTCTGCTGTAACCTCCGTGCCAAGGCACATATGAGAAAGCAATCATTGAACCGCTAAAGAGCCACAACAAAGAATTGATGCTTCTCATCTCTCTCCTGTCTGTCCATCCCTATCTGTCCTTGTCTCTGATTCTCTCTCTCTGTGTCAAAAAAATAAAAAAATAATATTGTGCTGAGAAAAACAACATGTTCAGGGCTTGAATAAGTTTTAAAAATGCCGAGGCGCTTTGCATAGGTCACTTTGCTGTAGACTTGTCAAGGACCTGGATGTGCATGTGTATTTTGAAGCTCTGTGAGGGAGCATGGTATGGCATAGTCTTCAAATTTTCTATACTAAGAACCCCTTAAAAATTTGGAGACACTAGAGTTCTGCTAAATGCAGTCCAGGTAAACTTGATTACACTTTCTTTGAATGGGAGACAGTGGCAACTACATAGTTTAGGATTTTTATTGTCTTTTATAAATTATAATATTTTTTCTTCTCTACTAAAACATCTCCTTACAATCTTTCCATTTGGCAATTTTTCCCAAAATTTTTTACTGGGTTTATTCTTTTATACCCAATTTGAGTAAAACTTGAACATTTAGGAGGAGTTAAGGCATATTTTTTGACATATGTGTACCATCTGCTTTGTCTCTCATATCATATCATTAATATGAAAGCAAAATTATAAAATCAAGATATAAAGGTGATAGACCCTGGCTGATTGGCTCAGTCCTGAAATGTCGGCCAGGCATCTGGATGTCCCAGATTTGATTACTGGTCAGGGCACACAGGAGAGGAGATCATCTGCTTCTCCACCCGTTCCTCTCCTCCCCTCCCTTTCTCTCTCTCTCTCTGTTCTCTCCCCACAGCCATGGCTTGGCTGGTTCGAGTGCATCATCCCTGGGCACTGGGGATGGCTCCATGGAGTCTCTGCCTCAGGTGCTAAGAATGGCTCCAGATGGGTAAAGTATTGGCCCCGTAAGGGGGTTGCTGGGTGGATCCCAGTGGGGCACATACTAATCTGTATCTCTATTTTCCCTCCTCTCACTTGGAAAAGAAGAAAAACAAAAGATACAAAGGTGATACTATTTACTACCTAAAGTTAAAAGAAAGACAAAGTAACCTAATTATTTTTTTGTCTTACTAGCCTTTATACTATCCCCTCATCTGCTGTAATTTCCAGCTTTAGAAAGTTAATGGAGAAAGTAAGGAGAAAAAAAACAAGGAAAGATTATTTTTAAAAAAATAGGAAAAAAGAAGAAATAAACCCAAAAAACCCTGGAGGAAATTTGGAAAAAGTTTTCTGGAGGTGTTTACATGTCCCCAGAAGTAAAGTCAACAAAAAGATCTGAAGCATTATTTATTAGCCTCTTTCCTTCTTAGTCACAGCCATTTATTTGTACAGGGTGGGGAAAGAAGCTTTACATTTGCGAGTCCATGAAACACAGAGTTTATCTCACACGATTATTTATTAATTATTGTATTTTCTTCTATATGAACAATTGCAAACCTATTTTTCCCCAACTTATATTAAAAAGTAAAATTTCAGGACTATAATCAGATGAAAACAGTAGAAAATAAATTTAAGAGAATTTGGAGGAAGTAAAATTCATTAACAAATATTTCTATCCTTACTCTAGATACTAGAAATACTTATGGAAACCCCTTACAGATACCTAATACCCACTTATCCTTTTATGTAGCCTGAGCCTCTCATTTAAGTAAAATTACAGCCTGACCAGGCGGTGGCACAGTGGATAGAACATCAGACTGGGAAGCAGAGGACTCAGGTTCGAGACTCCGAGCTCACCAGTTGAGCATGAAATCGGAGACATGACCTCATGATTGCTAGCTTGAGGCCAAAAGTCACTGGCTTGAGCCCAAGTTTGTTGGCTTGAGCAAGGGGTCACTCACTCTGCTGTAGCCTTCTGGTCAAGGCACATATGAGAAAGCAATCATTGAACAACTAAAGTGCCACAGTGAAGAATTGATGCTTCTCATCTCTCTTCCTTCCTCTCTGTCTGTCTCTATCTGTCCGTCTCTCTGACTCTCTGTCTCTGTCAAAAAAAAAAAAAGGAAAATTCCATTATCTCTAGGTGAGTGAGAAAATTATATCAATACGTCCTCTAAGAATTATAATAGTATTATCTTGTTACTTTCCATCTTTCCATCTACACCTACTACACAAGGAAGAGAGCTGTATAGGAGGTGTTTTTCTTCAAAAATAGGAACAATTCTGAATACTGTAGTCCCCCTAATCTGAGCTTTCATTTTCCACTTAGCCAAAGTCAAATGTGGTCTGAAAATATTAAAAGGAAAATTACAGAAATAAACAATTTATAAGTTTTAAATGGTGTACCATTTGGAATAGCATGATGAAGTCTCACATGATCCTGCTCCATCCCACCCAGGACATGACTCATCCTTTTGTCCAGTGTCTTCACTCTGTATATGCTAACCTACTCATCATTAGTAGCCATCTCAATTATCAGATTGGCTGCCATCATATTGTACTGCTTGTGTTCAAGTTACCCTTATCTCACTTAATAAAGACCCAAACAAAGGAGTAGTGATGCTGATAATCAACATATGCCAAAGAGAAGCTGTATAGTGCCTCCTTTAAGTGAAAAAGTGAAATTTCTCAATTTAGTCAGGAAATAAATTGTATGCTGAGGTTGCTAAGGTGCATGGTAAGAACAAATTTTCTATCAACAAAATTTTGAAGAAAGAAAAATAAATTTGTGCTAGAAATCTGTGCAAAAGTTATAGCCACAGTGCAATGGTAAGTAAGGGCTTAGTTAAGATGGAAAGGCATTACACTTGATCATAGGTATGTATGTATAGGATAAAACATAGCATGTATAGGGTTCTGTATTAACCATGGTTTCAGACTGGGGGTCTTGGGTCTTGGAACAAATCCCTGGGGGAGGGTTGCCTCTATAGTTGGGAAGAAGGATAAAAGAAGGCTTAAAATTTTTTCTTTATAAAAGTAAATAACCGCTATTATAGAGTTTGCTAGTGTTCCCTCGAATCCATTTTTCACTTCTGCCTTACTAATAGAATCCCCAATATTTAGCTGGACACATGGAACTTAAGATTCCATATTCGCCAGCTACTCGTTAAGCTAGGTTTGGCTGGGTTGTGGCCAGGGAGCTCCCGGGAAGTATTCTTAAAGGAAGGGTGCCTTTTCTTCCTACCTTCTGTGGTCCTGCTGTTTGAATATAAACTTGATAGAACCCTGAGCAATCATTTAGGACTTAAAATTGAGCTGAGTGCTGAAAAAATGCAGCAATAACATAGAAGGAGTCAGAGTCCCTGACAACTTCCAGAATTTACCATGTCACCTCTGGACTTCTAGCTCTAGATTGCTTTTATATGAAAGAGAAATAAAATTCTTATTTTGAAGTTTTTGTCAATCATAGCTAAATCTAATTTTAACTGATGAACCTATACCCATGAGATTTTTTTTTATATTAATAAACCAAAGATTTACAATCCCAATATATAACCTTGCAAACTACAAAAACAAAACCACCAAAGTATAGCTAGACTCCCTCACTATCACACAGTGATGGTTAACTGGAGTAGAAGTTAGAGTGATCTGCACTACTGCTGGTTAACTAAAAGTCTAACTAAAAATCTAAAATGAAAATAACTCAAGGTTATAATTATTTTAAAAGGCATTTATTGTGTACTGCCTTCTAAATTCCATTTCACGGAAGGAAAGCAAAAACATCAGAATCTATGGTTCAAGGATAAACACCTGTTCTCCCTGCAGCTGTGAGCACATCAGGTGACATTTGATGGGGTGGTGGCGCTCCAAGGCAGAGGGACCGACAGTGTGGCCATGTCGCAGGTTTTTCCACGGGCGTGTTCCAGCTCTGAGAGCTGGGCACAGTGAATAACTGCAGTGCTGAGATGCTGTTGCCGCAGGGAAAGTAGGTTCTTTAAGGATATCCATCTAAAACCAGATGGAACTGATCTAGCGCAGTGTTTTCCTCCCAGACAACAGGGCTGGCAGGACTAAACACGAAAGTGGGACCCAGCCAGCCAGCTGTTTGGGATAAAGACCAAGGGGAGGCTGCACCTACAAACTTAAAACTTAACTAGAATTTAGCAACAAGTGAAGATGGTAGACAGAACTATTTCTTTTTTTAAGATTTTTAGATATTTATTAATTTTAGAGAGAAAGAGAGAGCAACAGACAGAAACAATCTGTTTATGTATGTTCCCTGAGCAGGAATCGAACCAGCAACCTCTGCATATCCAGATGAAGCTCTAACCAACTAAGCTATCTGGCCAGGGCAGAATTATTTCAGGAAGACAGAACACCATGACAAAGTCATTGAAGTAAGAAACAAAGGAAAATAAAGATTAACAAACAATAAAACAAGTCACTGGTCTTTTATGCCGCCATCGTGGCGTCTCTTAGCCTGAAGCAGAGTTACCGATGGGGGAAGAAGTATGGCAGGAGCGCTCGTGTCACCGAGAAGCCGTGGGCTGTGTCCTGGCCGGCGGGGAGCCGGAGAGGGATGGAGGTATGGGGTGCTCTTTTCATAGGTGCCTTTTCCATAGGCCACTCTAACAGCACAGGACAGGATGTCTTAAGAGAGAACCAATTTAGGTTTAGACTTTTACAATACTGAAGCCATGGAGGAAAATAGTGAGGGCTTTCACCAGGGAAAGGAGGGGCAAAAGAAGAAGAATGGTCATTTTCAAGGCATAACGAGGGGGCAACATCAGCAGAGCCGCACGACCTGTGGGTGGGAGTGGGAGAAGAGGGCGGCACCAGGGCTCTTGTTTTGTGGTTGTGCAGATGGCGCAGCCACAGATGGAAAGAAAGTGTTGGAGAAAAAGTAGGTTTGGAGGGAAACATGTTCTGGGTTTGGAAGATGCTTTTCCACTGTGCTACCGCCTGGTCTGGAAGATACTTTTGGAAGTACCTATTGGCCATGTAGGTGGAGAGAGGGAGAGGAGGTTGTCTGTCTGAGTAAACCTCGGGAGAGTGTTTTAGACTCCAGACACAAGAAACTGGAGCGTAACACTATATGAAGGGTACAAAATTTAATTGACTATAATGCATGCCACTTTATTGTGAGGTTAATAAGAACACTGCTTTTTAGATTGCCATTATTATTACAAAAATGTTTTATAGGTCAAGCTTATGCAACTGTTTATCATTAACCATGTACTAAGTGGTAAAACTTCAAATGATCAGGAGATAACATTTGTCAACACTACCTTTTCCCCATCAGTCTGTTGAATGAAAGAAAGAGACTGCACAGTTTCCAGAAAGGGTCACTAGACACAGGTGTTTTCCGTATGTGGAGAACCTGAGAATGTTCGTATTGTTCTAAGGTGCATAGGAACAGAGTGTGAAGACTCCAATTGTTGAATTTAGGTGGCTGAGGCATAATATTGAAAACTACATATCAGTACAATTGAATGTTTTTAATCCCAGTGTGTAACCTTGTCTTTGGGAAAACGAGAATTTCAAACTGACCTGCTTGTTGATTGCACAACCACAGAACACTCCTGGCCCTATCTGAGGAACAAAAGGCTATTCTAATCTGCCAACGAAGCCAATCGTCCAAAGTTTGAAAAAAAATTAAATGGCCCCTCTAGGTCAGGAACGCCTGCAGATTTCTGGATTGGTCAGTCCTGGCAGGTTCATCTCCCCGGAGCTGGGACGGAAGGCCCTGCACTCATCATCCCATTCCGTGCTACTGCCTGTTAGCGTGTTTTCTTCCTCTTCCATATTTCAGGTTCACTTCTGCCAGAAAACTAATCCCTACACTTGTCTTTCTGACCGGGAGGATGTCTTCCCCGTCCAGGATGGAGTCAGATCTCTGAACTGGGGCAGGAAGCCCAATGACGTCCACCTTGGCTCCGTCCTTCTGAAGGAGCTCGCTGCGTCTTTCCAAGGGTCCTCTCTGCCAGCCCTTTGTCCCGATCCCTCTCACTGCGGACTGGACTGACTTTTTGCTCGGGAAGTGTTTTAAGTTTCTGTTTCACATTTTTAAAAATAGTTCAGTTCTTTTGAGGTTTTGACTAAGTTTCAATAGTATGCACTTTATGATCTCAGTTTAAAGATAAATAAATAATAAAATTAAGGTTTTTAATTTAGAGAGTAGGTTTTGTTTCCAGGGCCGGCTCCGTCTCTAGCTGGGGAACTCGGGCCAGTGCATACACTTTTCTCTTCTCTTTCCTCTTTGTCAGTTGATGAGGTGATTTTCGGCCTGCCTTTGCAGAGGGCAGAGTCTGTAATTCCATGTACTATAATGCAAAAGATAAATATGTAAATCAAGTTTTTCCCCCTGGGGTTGCAGTGGCCTTGTATAAGAGATTATAATTTTCTTTGTAGCTATTTTCCTCTTTCATAAAACACCCTGTGGTATCTGTGAGAAATGGAAGGCCCCATGACTGCTCTTCTTTGTTTTAGAATAAATTCTGAGCTTCCCCCACCCCGCCCATCCCCGTCAGGCCTCTTTAAATTTTTACATTTATGTGTTTCTCTGCAGTTGTTACTATTTCTATCTCACAAGGCTGTTGTTTTTCCTCACTAATAGCTGCATCACCTCCCCCATCAAGGATACAGAGGCCTCTCCTGCTAAACTAGTCCCTGACCCCAGTAACCAAGCCTGCACTACTTAGCAATACAAGCAACTCATATTGATATTGAATCTTTCTATTTGAAATTGAGGAGATCACGCTCCTTTAGTGATGCCTCCTTGGGGAAGGCCTGCTTGAAAAGCATTTTGACCTCTGAATAGCTTCTTGCTCATATCCTGCCAGATGAGGGCAGCAGTTTTTTTGTATTGCTTTGTTTTGTTTAAATGAGTTACTCTCTTTTTTCTATTTTTCTGAAAATAATTAAATTAAGTGTTCATTAGATGGGATAGAACTAAAGGGTCAACCAAAATTAATATTGAAAATCTTCCTGTCAGTGTGTTCTTATTACAAGTTATTTAAATTCTTCCTTTTCTCTAAAATAGATGTAATATAGAACCTGCCTATACAATATTATAATCATGATTAAATGAGATAAAACAGAACCTGGCAAACAGAAAACACTGAATAAGTATTATCTATTGTTATTAGGTCATCTTCAAATATAATTAAAAACTTATGATGATAAAACATTTATTAATCTTGCGCTAGCAAAAGAAACACTTATCATTTTATCTCTAAAAATTGCCAGTGTTCTAACCATTTGAAAAGTTACAAAATTGTCTGATAATAAATGCATAAAGCTCTCTAAATTTACTAAAAGTGTCATAAAATTGTTGAGAACATAGAGAAAAGGGGGCAGGATTAAAAAAATTAGGAACTTGGAAAATTGAAAGAAGAAGAGGAAGGTAAAATAAAAATAATTTTAAAATTGGTTAAATTATTACTAACACAGTCATGAAAGTGTTTATAAAATAAGAAACTAATGTTCAAACTGGCAAGATTTCGGACTTACCAATATTGGAAGATGAAGGAAAGATGAGCCAGGAAGCTCAGTGACGTCTGCAATGTGAGTCCAACAGTAAGTGGGCCTCAGCTCACACGCAGGCTCTGTTCATGTTGTCTCCTGGGCTTGGTGCACTGACAATGAGGGCAGGGGACCAGTTTAATCAGTCCTGTGCTTCCAGGACCTAGCACTATCACGGTAAGTGAGCAATAAATATGCCCTGATATAAAATAAAACATATGATTGAAGCCAGTGGAAACAACCTTCCCAACATTACACAAAAGAATTTGGAAATGCTGCTATTTTAAGAGTAAACAAGCCCTGGCCGGTTGGCTCAGCGGTAGAGCGTCGGCCTAGCGTGCGGAGGACCCGGGTTCGATTCCTGGCCAGGGCACACAGGAGAAGCGCCCATTTGCTTCTCCACCCCTCCGCCGCACTTTCCTCTCTGTCTCTCTCTTCCCCTCCCGCAGCCGAGGCTCCATTGGAGCGGGGATGGCCCAGGCGCTGGGGATGGCTCCTTGGCCTCTGCCCCAGGCGCTAGAGTGGCTCTGGTCGCAATATGGCGACGCCCAGGATGGGCAGAGCATCGCCCCCTGGTGGGAAGAGCATCGCCCCTGGTGGGCGTACCGGGTGGATCCCGGTCGGGCGCATGCGGGAGTCTGTCTGACTGTCTCTCCCTGTTTCCAGCTTCGGAAGGGTGAAAAAAAAAAAAAAGAGTAAACAAAATTTTGAGATTGTAATGTGATTGTATTTTGAAATGGAATGAAAACAAATTCTCCAACCAGATAATTATTGATACCTTCATTTAATAGTTATTTATCATGTAGTAATTACTCAGTAATAAAGATTAATTTGTGAAGAAATTAGACTGCACATGCTCTCATGGAGTTTAAGATCTAATAGGAAAAACTATACATCAATGTTAATGTATATACACACACATACACACACACACACACATATATATATATATGAAAATAATTTAATTAACTGGTGCATCATACTTTGAGTTGTGTAACTGGGTGAGGAGGATGGGTGGGGTACAATTGGTAACATTTAAGCTGAATGATGAAGTAGGCATTAGTCAGGCAAAAACTGATGGAGGAGAGAATAATTTCAGGCAGAATGAATAGCAGATGCAAAAGATTTGAGGACGGAAAGAGCTTAGCCCGTCCCAGGATGGAAAAACTCTAATGCAGCTGGAAAATAGTGGGCAAAACGAAAAGAGGTGATGGATGAGTTGAACAATCAAGAACTGTTAATACAGGTATAGGTAGGCACTGGAAAAGAACCGAAGGATTTTAAGAAGGAGAATGACATTTATATATTTATTTTATTTTATTTTAATTTTTAGTGACAGAGAGGGGAAGGGAGAGAGGTGAGAAGCATCAACTCATAGTTATGACATTTAGATGTTCATTGATTGCTTCTCAAACGTGTCTTGACCAGGGGGCTACAGCTGGGCCAGTGACCCCTTGCTCAAAACAGTGACCTCTGGGCTCAAGCCAACAACCACAGGATCATGTTGATGGTCCTGTAGCAATCCTTTACTCAAGGTGGTGAGCCTGCCATCAAGCCAGCAACATTGGGGTTTTAAACCTGGGTCCTCAACATTCCAGACTGCTCCTCTATCCACTGTGCCACCACCAGTCAGGCCAGACAGTAATATTTTTAAATGTGTTTCCATAAATGGTTTGGAGTATAAGTATATACTCTATGTAGTTGTTTCTTTGTTTTGTTTTGTTTCATTTTTTATTAAATGAGAGACGAAGAGGCACAGAGACAGACTCTCACAAGAGCCCTGACAGAGACCCACCGGCAAGCACCTATCAGGTGATGCCCTGCCCATCTGGGGCTGCTGCTCTGTTACTTGGCAACCGAGCTATTTTAGCACTTGAGACAAGGCCATGGAGCCATCCTCAGCACTTGGGGCCAGTTCACTTGAACTATTTGAGCCATGGCTGTGGTAGAGGAAGAGAAAGAGAGAGAGAGAGAGAAAGAGAGAGAGAGAAGGGGGAAGGGGAGGGGTGGAGAAGCAGATGGTTGCTTCTCCTATGTGCCCTGACCATGACCAGAAATCAAACTGGGGACTTCCACACACCTGGGCTGACACTCTACAGCTGAGACAACTGGCCAGGGATTTACTATGTGTAGTTTTATTATAACCAATTTTGTATACTTTGTGGGAATAAAATGTACAATCAGTGAGTTTATTTTGTTTTTGTGTGTGTGTGTGTGTTTTTTACAAACGAAAACAATCTAAAAAAACCTTGTGAAATTAGAAAAACAAAACTGTATTTAACATCTTGTCTTGAGTATTTCACATAACATTTTTATGATTTGATCATATACTAGATAATTATGCAAGAGATTTTTCACAGGAAAGAATTTGAAGTAGTATTTTTAATGCATGCTCTAGTAATAGCTTAATTTAAATTAAGCATATTTATATTCCTGTGATAAAGAATGCAGTACATCAAAAAATACAACCAAAGCCTGATATTTCATAGGAATTTCTTCCAAGGACTCTATGTATTTCTGAGGAAGAAAGTTTTCTTTTAAAATGACCAAATTCTTAAATTAAAGTATATATCTGCGTACTTTTTATTTTTTCATTATTAGACATTTCATTTGGAAATTATTTTGATTAGGTAATCTTCTGCCAAATAATGATGTGTTATATACCTAAAATTCAAAGCATATATATTAAAGATTATATAAAACAGCTGATACTTATTGAGTGCCTGCTATATGACAGATGCCATACTAAGAAATGAATAGAGATTTTTAATTTAATACTCACAATTATAATAATCTACGTATTTTCATTTTACCTAAAAGTTAAAAGAACATTAGAAAGTAGGCATGGTGATAGCTCTTTTTGTTTTTTTCTTTTAGATGAGAGGAGAGGAGACAGTGAGGCAGACTCTCATATGCCCCGACCAGAATCCAACTGGCAACCTTGACTAGGTCTAATGCTTTAGTACCAAGCTATTTTTAGCAACTGAGGCTGATAGGCTGGATGAACTGAGCAATCCTCAGTGTGTGGGGTCATACTTGAACCAATCAAGCCACTGGCTGCAGGAAAGGAAGAGGGGAAAAAAGGGGGAGAAGTAAGGGGAAGAAGCAGATGATTACTTCTGTGTGAACTGACCAGGAATCAAACTTGGGACATCCATATGCTGGGCTACCACTCTATCCACTGAACCACTGGCCAGGGCCAGTGATAGCTCTTAAGGGACAGCATTCAATCTGTGCCCTTTACTACAGAAACTCCATCTTGCTCTACCATACATGCACTTTATTCTCATTGTTACAATAGCAAGATGAAATAATTAAAACATCTCTTTTAACATAAACACTAATGTTTTTGCTGCATTTGTATGTTCTGCCTTCCTGTTGATAATTATGAAAATTCCTTACAGCAAGACAACAAAACACTTATTTAAGAATATAAAACTCAGCCCTGCTCTAAGTTATAGTATTTGTTAATTAATTTAACCTGCACATATTTATTGAACAGATGCTATGTTGAATATGTACTTTTCTAAGCATTGAGAACACAACAGCAAATGATACAGGCAGTAAACAAGTAAATACACTTTACATTTTAAAAATATAAAAGCAATGGTTTTAGAAGTGAAAAGGAGTAGGGAGACAAGTCATAAGAAGAGCCTGAAGTATTAGCTCTGGTCAGGGAAGACCTTTCTCTTTGTGAAAGTTTATTTGGCTAGAGATGGGAAATATGTGGAGTAAAAGCCGTGCTCTGAGGGGAGGGAGGGAGAAGAGAGGACACGGGCTGGTGCATGCTTGAAGAACGAGAGCACCTGGGAGGCCTGAGTGTCTGGACTCCAGTCTGGAGAGCAGTGGAAAATGAAGTCTGGAGGCAGGCAGGAGCCAGATTACATACGCAAAGCTTCCCAGGATATGATTAGGAGTTTGTATTTATTCAAAGCATAAGATTCTCTGCTTAACCAGCCTGATGGAGCTGCCACAGCCTGGACCACAGCCAGTCATCATTGCAGAAGGGACTGAAATCTGCTGCCCATAGACAGACAGAGTGTCATGTGGCCAAGCTAGAGTCTATGAGACACACTGTAATCCTTCCCCAGGGAGAGGGAGGGACCATTTGTGGATAATAACATAACCTACCACAATAACTGTCTGTTATTTTGAGGGTCCTTGGGCTCCTAAATATATTTCATGTTGTTCATATAACAAAATTTATATCATACCATTCAAAATACATATTTCCAATTTTGAGAAAAAAATTATTTCAGCTATTTCATTGAAACAGATTCACTGGTTAAATAGGTTAAATTCCTTATATACTTAAAGAAAAAGAATCTCTGTATTATTGAGATGATTATTTCTGAAGTTCTTCACATGCAGAGTCAAATTGCCTTTAAAATGGGGTTGCATGAATTTAAGCTCTCATTAACAAAATAAAAACCGAAGTGTCTTTGGAACATAATTAGGTTGTTTTCTGGCTTCGTATGCTTTGGTTTCTTCACATAGTATGATGAACACTAATCTGCTCTGGCTTCCAAAGAGTGCTAGAAACTGAAGACAAGTCTGTCTAGTTCTGAAGTTGGCCTTTTTCATGCTTTCTCCACTAACAATAAATATGTGGGATGAAAAAATAATAATAAAACTCTTATACTGAAAACCACCAGGACATTCATGTTGTTTATCACCATGATATAACCTAGCTTATCTTGACTTTTTAAATTATGCATCACAGGATTGCTACTAAATACTAAGACCCCTACATGAAGGTCAATCAGTAACAGCACACAATAAGCAGTAAGCTTGTGCCACAATTTTATTTATAAATTATGCTTGAGTGAAATTGAAAAGAAAAAGATTCTTTGGAATGAGAAAACAAATGGTGATCCCATGTATGAAATCAACATTATATTCAGACAGGCGTATATTCCAAATGAAGAGGTATCGATTTCAACTTGACCTGCCACTCAGAGGCAACTCTGGTTTGGGCCAGAGTGACTGGTGTCAAGAACGTTATTTATTATATATATTACTACTGGTTCCTGAGAGCAAGGCCAAGAAGGTTAATTCATTTAGCCTAAGGAAACGATTTTATATACAGAGAACAGAAAGCATGTAGATGTGTTTATCATAAGAAATTTATAACATTTATACACTAAAAAACCTAAATATTCAGCTTCAGAAAGAAATAATATACAGTACAAACTCATAGATGTATTTCACTGCTATTCAAAAGTTATATTGCTGACATTACATGTAAAATACTTGTGCTTGTGAGATCGTTCTCTCTCATGGCAAGAAACCAAAATAGTGACATCTATAGCCATAAAATGACAGACTAAGGGGTGATTTAAATTACTCTTGCTACTTTTTATAAAATTTTTCTACTATATAATGTAAAGCACACGCCCACATTTAGTACAAGAAAAAATAATAAGGCTATAGGATTCGGCAGATAGAAGGTACTATGGTTGATCTTAGACAGACAAGATTCAACTGACGTAAAAATAAAATTAAACACGATATATTAGATTAGCAGATAATTCTAGTTTTTTACTTTCCAAATGTTCCTTCTCAGCCTTGAGATTATCTAAGCAGAAAACATAATATATACAAATGCAAAATGTTCATAAAGTGTTTAAAAAAGAAAATATAAGTTCTCATCTACATGAAAAATAGCATTTTCCCTTTTAACATTGCCAACATTTTTTGAGTGTAACTCAGAATGAGAGTCTTTTTGACTCCATATTTATCATTTCATAATGTTATACCTTCAATTTGTCATCTGAAAGTGACACAAACTTTCTTCACTCTAGCTGGAATCTCTGAAAAACACATCCTGTGTGGCTATAGGTGCCATATGCTCAAGTTTAATTTTAGGCTATTTATCACTTCGGTCCCTGAACCCTTTAGTTTCTAATTCTGTGTAGTAAAAAGGGGAAGATTTATCTTTATTTGCTTCATTGGAAGCTCACGGATTGCCTCAGCTGTCCCTGCACAGCAGCGGAGTTGGTAGTCGGCGACCACAAATGAGCGGAGGCATACCTCTGCACTCCCTCAGTTACCGCGCTGGACTTTCTCAGCGGCAGCTCTATCTTCATTAAGGTAAAGCCACCACTTCCCCTTTGCATTTTTGTGAGCGGGGTCCCTGTATAAAAGAAATTGATGTTTTGTTCTTTATGCTATCTTTGGCGTATTATCTTAGTCTAAAATAAATAAATAGCTTGTGGTTTGTGAATCACCAAATTTTGTATTTATAACAAAAACATAACAACACATGCCTATAAAAATGTAAAGAATGCAGAACAATATAACAGTATAAAATTGATAGGAACACATCATCACAGAAGTGACATTAACTGTTTGGCATATATCTTTCAAATGGTATTGTATTTACATAATACATACTTTTTTCCCTAAAATGTGATCAGCCTACAGATATTGTGTTCTAATTTGTTTTGTACACATCATTTGCATTTTACCATGATCACATTATATACCATTTCTCTCACCCATATCTAAAATTCTTACATATTATAATTGTATATATAGAGGTCAGCATTTCATTTGAAAACTATTATTTTCTGTGTGAATGTATATCACTTTATTATTGTCACTGTATTTATATATATATTTACTTATTTAGTATTTTTCTGAAGTTAGAAGCGGGGAGGCAGTCAGACTCCTGCATGCGCCTGACCAGGATCCACCCGGCATGCCCACCAGGGGGCGATGCTCTGCCCATATGGGGCATTGCTTCGTTGTAGCCAGAGCCATTCTAGTGCCTGAGGTGGAGGCCATGGAGTCATCCTCAGCGCCTAGGCCAACTTTGCTCCATTGGAGCCTTGGCTGCAGGAAGGAAAGAGAGAGATAGAGAGAAAAGAGAGGGGGAAAGGTAGAGAAGCAGATGGGCGCTTCTCCTGTGTGCCCTGACCCGGAAACGAACCTGGGACTTCCACATACTGGGCTGACACTCTACCACTGAACCAACCAGCCAGGGCCTGTCACTTTATTTTTTAAACACACAGCTTGATTCCCAAGATTTCCTTATGGCATTTTCAAAGTAAGTTCTTATTTTTTGCTTTTTCTTGTGAAAAAAAATAACATAAACTACTTATTTTATTTAAAAAATAAAGAGAAAGAGAAATGAAAAATTGTGCTTTACATATTCCAGGGTTCACACTATGAAATTTAAACAGATAAAAATTATTTTTTATTGTCACAACAACCCTATGAATAAAACCATTGGTGGTAAAATTTTTATTGAACACCTACCATGTACTTGATTCTGTGTGAATTGTGTCCAGTCATCATGCAAGTTAGAGATTTACTATTTTACAGAAGAGAGGAAAAACTGGTTCTAAAAGTTAAAAAGCAAAGGTAATAAATGGCCGTGGTCATATTTGAACATGCCTGTAAACATACATAGCTTTTATTTTTTCCATCAAATCATTTAATGGTACTTATTTGTTTGTAATGAATAATATTTGTTTTACATTCCTCCACAATTTATATCTCTAAAAATAAAATGTAATAATCCTACTTAAAAAACTTCCAATGGCACAAATTCTCTAAAGCAATGATCCCCAACGTTTTTTGGGCCACAAACCGGTTTAATGTCAGAAAATATTTTCACGGACCGGCCTTTCGGGTGGGGCGGATAAAAGTATCACGTGACTGAGACAAGTGTCAAGAGTGAGTTTTAGATGGATGTAACAGAGAGAATCTGGTCATTTTTAAAAAATAAAACATCATTTAGACTTAAATACGGTGTGTCCGTAAAGTCATGGTGCACTTTTGACAGGTCACAGGAAAGCAACAAAAGACGAAAGAAATATGAAATCTGCACCAAATAAAAGGAAAACTCTCCCAGTTTCATACCTATTCAGTGCAGTTCGATGTGGGCTCACGCACAGATTTTTTAGGGCTCCTTAGGTAGCTATCCCATATAGCCTCTACAGATCATCACTGACTGATGGCCTACCAGAACGGGGTTTCTCCACCACACTGCTGGTTTCCTTCAACTGCTTATCCCACCGAGTAATGTTATTCCTATGTGGTGGCACTTTGTTATAAACACGCCGATATTCACATTGCACTTTGGTCACAGATTTGAATTTAGCAAGCCACAGAACACACTGAACTTTCCTCTGTACCGTCCACATCTCGACTGGCATGGCCGTGGGCAGCTCTGCTGTATACACGGTGTTACGTCATCATCTGCGCATGCGCACATGCTGCCACATTATCCTACAGAAACTGGGAGGGTTTTCCTTTTATTTGGTGCAGATTTCACATTTCTATAGTCTTTTGTTGCTTTCCTGTGACCAGTCAAAAGTGCACCATGACTTTACGGACACACTGTATAAATAAAATGGAAATAATGTAAGTTATTTATTCTTTCTCTGTGGACCGATACCAAATGGCCCACGGACCAATACCAGTCCGTGGCCTGGGGGTTGGGGACCATTGCTCTAAAGGATCTAGTTTTGAACCATTAATGTTTAAAAGCCATTTAAACTCTTTGTCTCTTGCTTTCCAATATATAATATCATCATTCAGAATTAGTTTTCATTCACCAAACATTACATATTGTTTCAGAGCTTTCTATATACTTTCTCACATGCTAACCCACCTCACTTCTACAAATGGTGAACTTACAGTCATATTTTATGCATCATTAAATTATTACCACCTCTGGAAGCCCTCCTGGACTTCCTCAGAGAGAATAATCATTTTTCATTATAAGCTATTAAGCAAATTGGAAATTGTTCTATTTCTACTAGAACAGACTTCTAGAAAGTAAGATTTATGTTTGTGGCTTCTGTTTGTCTCCCCCATGGCTAGCAAGTAGTCAGTGCTCAAAAAATGAGAAGTAGGCCCGGGATGGTTGGCTCAGTGGATAGAGCATCGGTATGGTTATCCCAGATTCGATTCCTGGTCAGGGCACACAAAAGAAAAGGCCATCTGCTTCTCTCCCCCTATCTCTGCTCCTTCTCTTTCTCTTCTCCTCCCACAGCCAGCGGCTCTATTGGGTTCCAGGGCTAAGGATAGCTGAGCATCAGCTTCAGGTGCTAAAAATAGCTTGGTTGATTCAGCATTGGCTCTAGGGTGGATCCCAGGGGAGTCTGCCTAACTTTCTCTTCTCCTCTCATTTAAAAAAAAAAGTAAATAAATACCATGGAATACTTACTTTAAGGTTTATACCAACTCTGACCACAAAATGTGAAATTACTAAATCTACAAAGAGAATATTAATCAGTGTAAATCTAAATTTTCATCTTTGTGGGAGTATGTTTTGGAACCTTAGGGATGATACTAATTATGGTCTAAACTTTAGTGTCTATGGTTTATTCTATTTCAGAATTGATATGAAAAAGGTGAGAATGAAGGACGGACACCTCTTTTCACTATAGGATGTTACAAAAAAGGCAGAGATATTGCCAGAGTTTGCTATGATCTTTGGTGCAAATCAGATATTTTATATTGTTTTGCTGGGCAGAAGCACACCTGAGAGAAGACTCCCAGCCTCTTCTTAAAGGCACCAGAACTTCTCAATTGCTAAAACTTCTCCATTTACCGTTGTCTAGTTCTGACAGAGCCAACATTAGAAAGTCATGCCAATGTCTCTTTTACTGGATTTGACATATGTGTAGTTTTTAATTTTATAAGCATCCTCTTTTTTTTTTAATATTAGACACAGAGTCTTTCCAATGGGAAATATAAGACATTCATTTAAATAATATCCTCTATTTGGAAGGTTTCTTCTTTCACGAGCAACTTTACTGGTTGAGTGCATATTTATACTATCATAAAATTATTTTCCAATAATCTATTGATTTCTATAAACTAAAACTTAATATTTTATTAAAAACAAGATTACATTTAAGTGAAAAATGTCTAACAAAATAGTGGTTAATTACATTATGATATTTATTCAATGATTACTAGAAAACAACTGTTTTATTTAAGTGTAAAATTTATTCAGCATAGCCTTTATTTTAGTGATGAATTAAATTAAGTAGATGCACACATGATGATAACACAGGGAAGTCAGTTTGGAAAAGCAATTCTTTAAACACAGTCTAACATGGGTTGCAGTTATTTGTACACAGATCCTCTATTTATCTATCAATAATCTAAGGCTAGCATTGGGAGAACACTTTTCCCCTGAGCCATACTTGCTTTTTTTAAACCAGTCTTAAGTTTTTCTCAAGGTAAAGGCAGTTGCTGCTCTGCCTGGTCAACGTTCAAGTATATTACAAACCACAATAAATAGCAAATGGAGTCACTATAACTTAAAAGGCAGTTGCCATTTTTTGGTTCTTTGTCTTCCACTTCCTCTTTGCAGGCAGCTAGAGGATGGGAGCCTGACTGAGCCATCCAGCTCTCACGTTTTACTTCTATATAGAAATGCTTCAGTCATTTCATGACTTACTTCCTTTAGGTCTTTGTCAAAGTGCAGAGCTCTCAAGGAGACCTTCTCTTGCCCATCCTGTAACAAATTGCAATCCCATCCTTCTGGCTCTCTGTAAAGCCAGTGGCCGCAGCCAACATCACAGCTGCCTGGCCCATGCAGGTTCGCATTGGATTCGGACAGTCGGTAAAGAAACAATGCAGCCAAAAACTGGTGGGCCATCATCTTTAATCCTAGCTTGCACCTGGCGGGCAAGTAAAAACACACAGTGGGCTCCAAAACCCACTCACATTCAGTGCTCACAAAGCTACTGACTTATCCGAGTTTCCTAGAATCAAAGGTTTCTAGCTCACCAGACTTATTCACCTCTGTTCCCCATCTCCTTCCTTCTCCCTGCACAAACTCTGCACAAACTGGCTGCTCACTTAGCACTCCACCATCTTGGCTGCTTCTCCTGGCCTCCTCCACGTGGCCTCTCTTCTCTCTCCTCTAGTATTAATCTCAGGAACCAAGAGAGCAAGCTCCTGTTCTGCCCCCATTTTATAGTGTAGAAATCAAAACCTTTAATCCAATATACAAAATAAGGAAGTCTCTAATAAAAAGTCACTTATCTGAGTCAGGATGGGATTGTACTACCCCACATCAAAAAGGGTGGGAAAGGCTTAGTCTTAAAACCAAGCCCCAGGCTACAAGGATTCTGCCTGCCCATAGCCACCCCCAACGCACATTAATATCACCTGGGTGATGGCTTCCATGTGGGCAGCGCCATCTTTAACAAAGTGAGCATAATATATTTTATCTGCCCAACACTCTCCTTATTGTTTTTCCCTGTTCATTTTTATTTTATTTTATCCCCTGTTTTATTCCCACATGATCCTAGTGATCATCCAATATACTAAAAATCTAACTTATTTTCTATCTTCTTTCAACAGAATATAAAGTCCAAGAAGGTAAAGAGGTATATGTTCAATCCTATAGTCCTAGTACTTGACACAGGGTATGTAACTGATCTTTATTTACCAAGTGAATGACACACAAAAAAGGGTAAGCTGGCAGAAGATGGAACGCCCAAGCTCTATATATTCAACTCGGTCTCAGCAGAGTTTCCCTTGGGGTATGGAATGCTGTCTCAATGGGCACTTGATGTCTCATTGTGCTGCTATTCTTTAAGAAGACAGGGGGTCCTCAGGTTATGACGTCGATGTATGACAGCTCAAGTTCACAATGCTCACTCCTATAAAAACATAAAGAAATCAAGATGTGAGTGTTTTGGCTTGCGCCATTGGCATCGTGCTTACAGACTACATGGATGAGCTAGTTTGGTTGCATTTGGTGGAAGAATATGCAGTATCCTTTCCTGTGGCTTAGTTGTGTATTTATGTTCTAGATTATGATTTTACAACTGTGTTAGGATATGGAAGTGACTTAGGATAGGGTGTGTTTCGACTTTCACTGTAGAAATGGAACTCTGTCCAACCCGAATAATTGTACAGAGAAATTCACATAGTGATAGAAGACAAGAGGTTAGTTTTCTTTAGTCAGAAAGAATATGGTTATTTCTTTGTGTCTGCATTTAATATCACCAAATACCATTAATATCCTATTATAATTAATAATAATATACAAGGGTCCAATAAATGTTGCCTTTTTCATATTTATAATTCATTTTTCCTTATTGCATCCACTGAAGCTTTAGAAAAAAACCTAGATGAGAAAGAAGCCTTGAGACAATCCTACTACATTTCATGCCTGATTTCCCATCTATAAAATGTGAATTTTATGTAATTCCATAAAATGGAGCCATGAATAGTATTATCATAGGGTGAAGTGTTTACAATTGTGTTAAGTACATATTAGTATAAAGTTAGCTAATATTACCATCATCACTCAATCAGCTACCATTTTTTGATGAATCTCTCTTAATGTCTCTCAACTCTAGCCTTTCCTTTTTATTACCATTGATACAACAAAGGACATTGTTTTCCAATTTGTTCATGTGACACCAGTAATATAGCTTATTTTAGATGGCATGTAAGCGTAAAAATAAGGTTATTTTAAGATAACAGACAATTTTATTTCTTAGTAAATAGGTTTGAATTTTAAAACAAGTAGACATATATGAAGCATTAAGTAACTCCATATGTAAGTAAAACATTGCTACGCAAATAATCCTGATGACTTTATGGGAATGGCTGATGTTTGCATAATATGCTTCTTGGAATTTTTTTATACTACCACCACCACCCCCCAGCCTCACACTTTCCTTCTATCTCCATACTGTCTTCCGAGTTATCTTTCTAAACAAAAATCTAATTTTGTATCTCTGGCCTTAAGTATTTTCCATTTCCAAGATTCTCAATAGGACAAATCCTGATTTTAGGAACGCACAGTCTTTCATGATCTGGATTCTGGTTTGTTTTTGACCTCATTGATTACCACTTTTATAGCACAATTTGTGTTTTAGCAAAATCAAACCAATTAAATTCTTTAATCAGCCTGACCAGGCTGTGGTGCAATGGATAGAGTGTTGGCCTGGGATGTTGTAGACCCAGGATTGAAACCCCAAGGTCACTGGCTTGAATGCTGGCATATCTGGCTTGAGTGTAGGGTCTCTGGCTTGAGCGTGGGATCATAGACATGACCCCATGGTTGCTGGCTTGAAGTCCAAGGTTGCTGGATTGAGCAAAGGGTAACTGGCTCAGCTGGAGACCCTGCATCATCAAGGCACATTTAAGAAAGCAACCAATGAACTAAGGTGCCACAACTATGAGTTTGATGCTTCCCATCTTTCTCTCTTCCTGTCTGTCCCCCCCTACCTCTTTCTCTCTCTTTCTCACTTAAAAAAATCCCTTGATCATATCCCATACAACTTTACAACTCTGTGCATTTAGGCAAATTGTATAATATATACTTGGCATAGGTGATCATTTGTTGGTTTATCTAAATGGAAGACATATTCATACTTTAAAATTCAATTCATATGTTATTTTTCATGAAGCCTTATGAATGGTACATTTGGTTATTCCTACCTTAATGATAATTTGGCATGTTGTATTATTTAACACTTTCTCTATTTTCTATCCTTAGTGTTCTCCCCTCTATAAACATGTTATCTTCTTCACAAGATTATGATCAGTGGTTCTATTGCCATTCCTAACCATAAACATGGCAAAGAACAGGTAATAAATATTGAACGAAAAATTAATAAGTAAATGCATATGTATCCCCACCTTTCAAAAAATAAATATATGTAAAATATATATGTGCATGGTATACAATTCATAGCTGTTAATGATTTAAGCAGAGTACACTGCCTCTTATATTTTCCCTTTATTTTTCACTGAACTTGGTCTTAGAAAACTCTACCATGCCTTGCTCATTATCAAACTCAGTGCCTTCATTTCAGACTCCATCGTATTTGAGCTTTCCACGATGATTTGAGACATTAAATGTTAATTCCACTCTTTCTCTCACTTTTGTTTTTATGGCCCTTAAGACATCAAATGCAAAATACCTAAATTATGCTTGTTCTTTTCCCAGGCTCCTTTATCTACTCTGTTTTTTTATACTTCATTTTAATTACAGATCACCCAATTTTCTAGATTGAAAATTGAGCATCATTTTTAAAAAGGCCCCCATGTCCCAAACTGTATCCAGTAGTATATGTTTTTTGCATTATTCACATATTCAGTAGTATAGGTTTTTTGCATTATCTACCAGAATGGTTTTAAACATTAGTCTCATGCATTCCAGAATACTTAAGGCTTGAAGTTTTATCCTGATATAGCAATTCCTTCTGAACTAGTTATATTAAGATTCATTTAGTTGTGTCCAAATCTGAAAGCCAACTAAATTACTCAAGAAAACAGGAAATTTATCAGCTTATTCTATCAATTACCTACTGTCACAATGATGCTGTTTCAGAAACAACCATAAAATCTTGGTGGACTATATATAACACTAAAATGTGTTATGCGCTCCCAGTCTATGAGGTAAAGAGCGCTCTGCTGACATGGACTGGGTGCAGATAAACTTGGCTGAGCTAGTGTGTGTGTCTGGGCTGCGCTGGCAGGGTGGGCGCGCCTGGCTGTGCTCTCCTTGCCACAGTCGGCCTCTGAGCCTGCAGCAGGTCACTCTGGGTTTCAGCTCAGGGCAACGGCAGCCTTTCCAGAGAACACGTTACCGCGGGCCTCTTAAGGTCCCGAGTCAGAACTGGCACAGTCACTTCTGCTGCGTTCTGTTGGCCAGAGTAAACCACAAGGCTAGCTGAGATTCAAGAGGTGGAGAAACAGACTTCACTTCTTACTGGAAGTAAATGACAATGCGCATTGCAAAAGCACAGGTAAAGAGAGAGAAATGATTCGTGCCATTTTCATACTCAGTCTACTGTACTAACATAAACAAACTTATGGATGGGATAGACTGTTTCAGAGAAGATTAGATATGGGAATAGAGGTCTAGGAATCCATTTCTCTTCTCTTCTCTTCAGCTCCAATCTGTGATTTTCAGGCAGCTATTTCCACAAGACTAGTTCTATGGTTGAAGTAGTTTTCGGTTTACAATGAAAGTAAATTCTTCTTTCTCAGCAGTAGCTGAAAGACAAACAAACAAGCAAATAAAGAAAACAAAACCTGGGAGAACCTGTAATTTTTTCTATTGATACTAGGGATACAAACCCTTCTCTGGTTCTTTCACTGTAGCCAAGGATAGAGGATATTATAATTAACCTAGCCAAGGTGGGCTAGGATGTGCCTTGCTCCCAAGATTAGAAAAAGAGTTTTTCCTTATAGTAAAAGCATTTTTTCCCTTTTTTCCTGAATGATGGGAAAACAAAATTAATATTACCCTGAACTTATGCAGTTTAGCTCTCTCACATTCTTTTTTTTGTTTGTTTATTGTTTTTGGCAGCACAGTGACTGTCTTTTATTATTATTATCTTTTCTTTTCCAAATGACATGAGGGGAGATAGAGAGACAGACTATCACATGCACCCTAACCAGGATCCACCCAGCAACCCCCATCTGGGGCCGATGCTCCGTACATCTGGGGCCATGCTTACAAGTGAGCTATTTTTAGCACCTGAGGCAGAGGCTCCATGAAGCCTTCCTCAGCTCCCAAAGCTGATGTGCTCGAACCAATCATCGAAAGAGAGAGAGATAAAGAAGGGGGAAGGAGAAAGGTAGAGAAACAGATGGTCATTTATTCTGAGTGCCATGACCAGGAATCGAACCCAGGTTATCCACACATCGGGCTGATGCTCTACACTGAGCCAACTGGACAGGGCTGAGTTCTCTCACATTCTTATACTACAAAGCATCACTTCAGTTTTCCAAAGTCACAGAGCTCAAATTATTGCCCAGCTTAAATTTAGTGGTCCTTCATTGACTAAAAACAATACAAACTTTTTAGAATGATACGATGTGCAAAACCCTTCTTGATTTGTTACACACATATCCTTTAGGCTTTTTGTTTGCCTCTTTTCTCCGTTGGTTATCTGAAGGTATTTTAGCCACAGTGAGCTATTTGCTACGCAGATGTACCATAACTTTTTGCAAAGCTTCAATTAATTTTTTTCATTACCTGGCCCAAATCTATATTTCCCTTATTGTTTCTCACCAGACCACTTCAACACCTTGTAATGTATAACCAAGTCATGCTATATTTCTGTCCCCAACTCCTAAGATCTTTTTATGATTTAATACCTTTGCTTTGACCCTAAACTAGAATGTCTTTCGTTTTACATTCTCTGTGTGGTTTAATCTTGATTATCCTTCTAGTCCCAGGTCCAATATCCTTCTTTCCATGATTTTTGCTTTATGCATAAATTATTCACTCATTGTTTTCCCATAATCCCTACTGTATTACATTCTACTTTCTTGTATTTTTTTTTTAATATCTTCTCCCTCTGATATTCTTTGTTTATTGTCTTCTAATCCTCTGTGCTAAGCATTATGGCTAGACTATACTATCTAAACAGTAATTCCCAATATTATTTTATTTATAATAATTAATAATTATCAATAAGTTAAATAAATATTAGTGGTTAAGTTTAAGAAAAAGTACTATGTAGGCATACAAAATATTAGCAAATCTTCTTAGGTAGAAAAATCACTATGTTTCAACCCTGAGCGTTGAAATACAGATGAGTACTTTAAAATGTTCTGTCTTTTTCAAAGACCCTCGAAAACAGATGCATCTAGAAATTCAAAACTAATTTATCAACTTTATCTTTAAAATTTCATTATTGTATTAGTTATAAGTTATTCTCTTGGACAAAACAGTGCTACTATCTTTTGAAATTAAATATCTGATGTTTCCTCTTTTCATCTAATTTCAATGTATCCTCTTCTAAGCCCAGATAGATGTATTTTTACTTTGCTCTACAAAACCATACATGCTAGTGATAAATGAGTGGTGTCTGAGGCTACGTTTGTTCTTATCTCTTTTTGAAGCAGAAAACCTGGCAGTCTCTTATCTAAACTTAACAAGTGGAGATAAACCTTGATAAAATAAATGTTTCTGGACTGCCATCACTTTTAGCAAGAGTAAACTATTTAAACTAAAAGCAGCTGTTTGATTTTTTTTGAAAAATAAATCTAAAAGTAAAATTTTCTCTAAAGAATGGCTTATAATTCAACATAACTTTCAATCAAGTGCAAATATAACCATATTGCACATTTATCTTGTATAAATATAAGGCAATTTTATAAATTAAGTTCTTTTGGCTTTGGAACTAAGGTAGTTATTGTAATAATGTCCAGACCATGACTTTAATATGAACAAAGAAGTGGTGCTAATTTGTAGTGCAGGTTCTTACACTTAGAATCATCTATATTTTATTTTTGTAACAATTGATAAATTCATTTGCTAGATTTTAACTTATGTCCCAGCAACTGGGAATTTCTCCAGAAACGTCTCAGAGTAGATCTTGGCTCCCAATGGAAGAAGGCAATTCAGGAGTGGAATTCCTGTTCCCTTTCAGAAAGGATGGCAGAAAGATAAAGAAATCCATGGAAGTGTCTGACCTCTGGTGGCACAGTGGATAAAGCATTGACCTGGGAACACTGAGGTCACCGGTTCAAAACCCTGCACTTGTCTGGTCAAGGCATATATGGGAGTTGATGCTCCTGTTCCTTCCCCCTTTCTCTCTTTCTCTCTCTCTCCCTCCCTCCCTCCCTCCTCTCTAAAATAAATAAATAAGATAAAATAAAATAAAAAAATAGAAAAAGAGTGAAAGTGGTAAGAAGTGGTCAGGTTTAAAAAAAATAAAAGAAATCCATGGAAGAAGAGAAAAAGATAATCCTAACAGTGAAGAAGGACACAAATAAATATTTCTGCATTGTGAGGGAATAGAAGTATATTTTAAATTTGAAAATGTCACTTCAGTTTGTCACTCACCTTGCTCCAGCTAGCTCACTGCACTGACTTCCCTCATTGAATTGCAAACAGAAATTGGTTGTGTATTTATTTTTTCCTCAATGCTTATCCCTTGGCATGTTTTAGTACAAATTTTTCCCCTGTGCACATACTAGGCTGATATATAATAAAATACGCGTGTTCCAGTTGTTTCATTGACAGACCTGTCAATTTCTTTCCTTCTTTCCTTCCTTCCTTCCTTCCTTCCTTCCTTCCTTCCTTCCTTCCTTCCATTTCCTTCCTTTATTCCTTCTTTTCTTTCTTCTTTCCTCCCTTCTTTTCTTCTTCCCTTCCTCCTTCCTTCACTTTTATTTTTTCTTTCTTCATTTTTTCTTTGTCAAAGCAAAAAAGAACATTACCACAGTTGAGTAAAACTTATTTTCCTTTATAAACAAATTAACTCTTTGAGTAGTGGTTTTTTTCATGTTCGTTGACCCCCGGGAGTGGTTTTTGTTTTTTTTTTTTTTCAAAAAATGAAATTAGTTCCAGTTTTATTAACTTAAAATCATGTTTGTTTGATAACCAATATATGAAAACAAGAAGAACATACATTTGCCTTTTTAAAATGTTGCCTTACACATTTTTTAAATAAAAATTTTGTTATCTCATGCAATTCTCACGTACCTCCCATCTGTAAATAAAAAAGTATTATTATTAGCAGAATCTCAAATATGTATTCACATATGATGATATTTTCAGGACAATTTATAGGTATTTTTATTAATTCCTTATGTTTAAAAATTTTTTCAAACTATGGTGTTCCTAAAAACATGGATGCAGGCAAAGTGGTTTGTTACATTCAATGCTCAACACCCTTATGTCCCTCCATTTACATTCTCTTCTTCTAGTTTGCTGACATACGAAGCATTTCCTTTGAGGCTGTTCAGGGACTGGCTTTGGGAAGTGACACACTGGAAGACAAAGGCTATCCCCCTACTGACGATGGTCGGCCTCCTCTGGGTGATTGTCTCTTTCACAAACTGCTCCAGCTCAAAGTTTAAAGACATACATGTACGATCATACTCTGGATGGTCAGGAGGCATGAGGACATACATCAGTGGTAGTCACCCTGGTCCCTACTGCCCACTAGGGGGCGCTCCAGCTTTCATGGTGGGTGGTAGCGGAGCAACTAAAGTAAAAATAAAAAGATAGATTTAACTATTGTAAGTTGTTTTATAAAGATTTATTCTGCCAAACTTAGTGACAATCTGACATAAAATACTTGATAAGTAATTATTATTATATGCTTTAACTTGCTGTAACTCTGCTTTACAAAGTTTATAAAGAAAAGTTACTTCCCTATTTTATAAATCACCATTGCTGTGGAACTGGTGGGCGGTTAGAAAATTTTACTACTAACAGAGAGACAAAAGTAGGCGTTCGGTATAAAAAAGGTTGACTAACCCTGACATACATGAACGTTCATATTACTCAAAGGGTCAATATAAATATATGCATATACTTTAACTCATATTAAGATCAACTGGTATACTAAACTTAATTGTCTCAAACTATACTATGTATTTCTATGACTCTAAGTACCAAGGGATAATTTTTCTGTTCTTTCAGAGAATGTTAAGTTACCAAGTTTGACATTCAAAGTATTACTGTATTTTCTAACTCTTTTATCTTTGGCTTTAAGATATACATTTTATCTTTAACTTCAAAGTTTACTTTAGAATTAGAGTTAAAATTTGTTAGAAATTTGAATTGTACAAATTCTGTCCTCTGCAAGTCAACAACTAACTTCTATTTTAGTCCTTTCTTGGGTAAATTCAGCTGTCTTACTAACGAATCTCCTTCATGTTGATACAATGATTAAGTAATCAGTTTGCCTTGTCTTTGTTCTTTGATGGACTACAATCTTTGAATAAGAGTTTGTGTCTTGCCCTGGCAGAATAGCTCAACTGGTTAGAGTGTCATCTCCATACACAAAGTTGCAGGTCCCATCCTGGGCCAGGGCACATAAAGAAACAGTTTGATGTTTCTTTCTCTCTCTTTCTTTTCTTCTGTCTAAAATTAATAAAACTAAAGAAATTAAAAAGATAAAGTGTCTCTGGTATTGTATTTTAGATATGGTTCTAGTTTAGATAAAATGGCAATACATAGTAAAGTAATATACAAGTTTAAATTTATGAAATATTGCTCTTGGCACACTCATTTATAGTTGTAATTTTTCCAGCCCCAGGTATTAGTGACAACAGAGAGCTCTGAGGGGATAGGTCACCTCTGGTCCAGTAGGACTAGGTGGAGGTCATTGAAAGCTGACTGTAAAGCAATTAAACTATATGAGAAACAAAACAAAACAAAACAACAGAATCATTCTTTAAAGAAGAGCTCTTAAAATGTAATGTCCCAAGAATAAAGCTGTTAAAGTCATTCGCCTTATTAAATTGTGACTTACAAAAAGAAATTAAGTTGGTTTTTCTTAACATTCTACCTCCACACTTTGAATAATCACACTCTCAATACGTACTAAATCCATGCAAGTTACTTCATCACAAAACAGAGATCTTGGTATAGGAAAATTGCAAGTGAATTAAAAGTAAATTATAAGTGAATATAGTTTCAGAAGTTTTATCTAACCTAATAAAATGTTCTACTTTCTCTTAGTCCTTCAAACCAGTTACATAGAATTAGTATACTTTGTCTGTGGGTGATATATCTGTTTGCCTTCTTTGGACTTAATATTCAGGTAATGTATAATTATTATTTATCACTTAATTTTAGTAATTAGTTTATCTAGGGTTTGACAATTCCTATATCTGTGAACATAAATATATTCTTAAATTTCTTAATGTTTTTTCTGTATAAACAAATATTCTTCCTAAATTTTACTGCAAGAGAATGGAATATACACATCATGAGTTAATTAAGATGAAAAAGTTAATGCATTGTGAAAAAGGGAATAAATGGTGCAATGTAATACTAACATTATTGACAGTATCTTAATTACCAAGCTGTGAAACTTTAGCCTTGATTTTAAGGGAGGAGAGAGTCTGTTAAAATAATTTTAAATTATAATTAATAACAATTGATGATTTTCACATTGATAATTAATATTTGGCAAAAAGGAAAGTAACTGCCTTTTTTGATATATTTATTATGTAAGGATTTGTGTGGAGGAAGAAATCAGTGCTGCCTATTGAGAGTTTAGTTTGTGGTGTGAATGTCACATAAATATTTAACAAAAGGAAACACAAGGTCTCCCATGGATGTACATCTGCTACTGAAGAGCTACAACTCATACACATCATGTGTCTTTTCTTGACATATGACATGTCAGAAAAGAATGTTTAAAAAAAAGTAAAAAATGTAAACTCATAACAAACACATTAAAATCGTGTGTACATAATAATGCAAGTATGTCTCATTAAAGGACTCTGGAAAAATATCTGGAACCCACATGGAATAAGACAGCTGTTAGGTTGCTATAAAGTTAAACAGATTTATAGTATCTCCATTATACTCCCCACATGTTCATATCAGGAACTTCTAGTAGTGATTAATATTAATGACATTAAAAAGAAAACAAGTGTGTCTTTCTTTGAAAAATCATTATTTTGCACATAATTTTTTGAACTGACTCAAAGTATAAGAGTATATAAATAAAAAATATTATTTTAGGCAAGCCTAAAGAGTACTTTAAATAAATCGAAACAAGGAATGGAAATATTAAAAGATTGCAAGTACTTTCAGAGTCATGCAAAAAAAAATATCACTTGTTTCTTTTTATGTTAGATTTCTTAACATTCTTTCACAATAGTCTTAGAAAGAATATAAAGAATCTAAAATGAATTTAGAAACCTAAATGAATTTCATAGTCTGACAAATGCAACTTTGAAAGCAATTATGTTTAAGCAATCTATACAATTATGAACTTAGAATATTGATAGTCTCTCTTTTTCTCTTTCCGACTCTGTCTCTATCTCCCTTTGTCTCTTTGTCTGTCCTCCCCCCCCCCCCCCATCTATCTGGTCTCTGCTGTTTGTTATTCCCAAAGGATTTAAGATATCTTTTATGTAAATACATGGAATTCAGCAAGATAACTGTCAGGCTCTGACCAGGAAAACAGAAAGTGCTCTAATCTTGTTTTAATAAAGTGAATTTAATAGAAGAAATTGTTTACACAGGTGATAAATTAGGGAGAGACCAAATATGGGACAGTGAGATGCACAGAAATTAGCAAGGGCAGGAAGCAGCTGCCATCCTCAGCGGAAGGGACATGGTGATGAGAATGTATTGGTGGGATGTAGGACTGAAGTTTGCTCATAGGAGCTGAACCCATTGCCGGCCTGTGTGGCAGGAATGAGGGCCGCAGGGAAGAAGCCATTACCAACAGCATCTATGGAGAATAGAGAGCCGGGGAGAAGAACTCTGGCTTCCCCCACCATCTGGAACCCAGCCAGTCCTCCACAAGTGCCTCCCACAGGATATCCACAGTGGGGCACCAGCTGAGGGGAGCTGGGAGGTGCAGCCTGCAGACGTCGCCACCCTAGGAACAGCAGAGCAGGGAAGGTCGCAGTGGCTCACGAAGACAGACCCAGACAGGCAGAGCTAGTATCCAGGAGCCAAGGTGGCTGTGCTGCATGGAGTCATTGCCTACGTTTATGAAAAACAGGGTGATGTCTACAGGATGAGAGCAGGCAAAGGCGGGGTGGAAACCAGGACCAGAAGCACCACTGCAAAGCTCCTGGCCCCATGGCACACTGATGCTGCTGGCACTTCTTGTCTTTTCCCAGGTTGGTCTTGAGGAGAGTCTGAATCACCAAGGTCTCTCTCTGCCTCCCCTTCTCACGCCCTGTTGAGAACCCTGCTCTCCATGGCCACTGCCGTCATTATTGGTACTGGTCATTTCTATGAGTACCACTACTTTAATGGACACTATAACTGTGATAGCTCTCCTTGGAGGGGTTGGCTCACAACACCCCGAAAAAAAGAGAGAAAATGAGTGTATAAGAGAGAATACCAAGGGAAGACAATAATAGCAACATCACACTGAGCAAAGATGAGTATAATGTAGTGTGAGTGCCTGCAAACTCGCTTTTCTGATTGTAGTAATATAAGTACCTGATATTAAGTTTCTGATCGCTGAGGCATACATTCAAAGACAAGCATCTCAGATAAATGTATGTTCAGCAACAAAACTCAATAAGGAGCCAGGCCACTCCACTTATGAGCTTTTCCTTTTAGAAAGCCCTGGGTGACCTAAACTGCTGATTGTGTGAATGACCCTGCTCTTCCTTTCCCAAGCATTAATTCTCACTTTGTTTTAAATACACAAATAAAGAGGCAACTCCCAAAATCCTAAACTTCCCATCTCAACCCCAATAAAAGCAGAACCTCAGGTACATTCTCTCTCTCTTTCTCCATCTCTCTTTTTTTTTCTCTTCTCTGACTTCACTGTGTGGCCCTGGGCATGCTATTTACCCTCTAGGACTTGTGAATAAAACTTCTTTTTTAAAGTTCCCTGATGGGTGCTGCTGAGGTGCTTCTTGCAGCCATGATAAGAACCACAAGGATGTGTCCAGCCATGTCCAGCCACAACGTTGTCTCTTACTAGGAAAATGTCTGTGGGAGCTGATCACAGCAATATGGCTTATGTAAGTGCCACTGGCACACCTGTAGGGAATCACTCACTTAACTTTGAACCCTCTCTGACTTGGATTGGGGAACTTTAAAGATTTTATTTATTCATTATAGAAGGGGGGGGAGGAGCAGGAAGCATCAACTCCCATATGTGCCTTGACCAGGCAAGCCCAGGGTTTTGAACAGGCAACCTCAGCATTTCCAGGTTGACACTTTATCCACTGCGCCACCACAGGTCAGGCCAGGAACTTTAGTTAAAAGCACTGAGTGAGTATCTCTTGGATGCAAACACCAAGAAGCTGTGTGAGTGGTTGACCTCTGTGCAGACACAAAGGAATGCATGTGAAAGGGCTTTAGGAAATTAGCCTTGAGGTTCTAGATTGCCCCTTCCTTTGTGCTTGTTAATTAGCAAGAGAAAAGAATGTACTGACCCAAATTAGCCCTTTCTCTGTTTCAGCAAAATGGCCATTAGTCATTCTTTCCCCTTGTCACCTGATCTTTTTCCCTTGTGATCCTGTTACCTCTGTTCTGCTTCTGATCAATAAAAGCTGAGGGAGAAGGAGATTCAGGAGGCCCTCTCTGCCTCCCTTGGCAGGCCTCCCCTCTCTTCCTCCTGACATAATTTTGTCTTGAGTAGGTTTTTTCCACGTGACATCGGTAGTTCCCAGCGGGTTGGAGGACTACACATATCTAGCCTGTTGTTAAGACCAATATAAAACATATACAAAACTCAGCCTCAAACACATATTAACTTGATATCTGGAGGCAGCCATTATTTTAAACTTCCTAACAAATCAAAGAGGGACGTGTAAGTAGCCACATAGTTTATAATGTTAAAAATTACTCAGAAGAGGCAGAACTTTCCTGATGCCAAAACCAGAATTGAATTTATTCTAAGTGTTCTAATAAAGAAGATGTAGTTTAAGTCATGTGCACTGTTGAGAAAGAAAAGTCAACTGTGGAAATTTGAAGATCTAATTGATTTTATTAAACAATTTATGAATTGGACAGCAGACCACCTAGCAACTAGAAGGATACTCCAGGGGTTGTACACGGTGAAGGGATTATTTTTTAATAGAAAGAAGGGCACGTGAGCTAATAACAAAAGAAAATAAAGCATTATTTTTAGACCAGAACATCTTCTTTTGGAGGGAATAAAATGGGTTTTTATCATGCAAGTCACCTCTTCTTTCTATGCGGAAAGAGTGAGGGAAAGATGGGGAGACGCAAGGGACATCCTACTGGACCAGAGAATCCCAGGCTGCTGGATGAAGACTACATTTCTGAAAGAGTTTGAAACTGCAATCAGATTAGGTATTAAATCTAGGTTTGGAATCATGCGATTTTAACATAACTGATGTCATTTGGGGACTAAAATTTTCTTTTTAACAGCATTGTCCTAAAAATTCTTGTAGTGATAAGATTCATTCCTCATATTTCTAAAACTAAACAAATACTATTGAAGAAGAAGCACATTGGGGAAAGCTTTTCCAGGGAGAAAAAGCACATAATAAGATCTAAGCAAGCTGTTCTCTGGTCAACTAGATTCTAAATTAATGCAGGGGCAGACTTGTAACTGAGCAGAAACTTCATTTCTTGAATGTGACCTTTTCTTCTTTCTCTCTTTTCTTTTTGTTCACACTGGCCTCATCCAGCACCATGACTCACCTGCCTCCCTCCTTTCTTGCATATCCACCCCTTTAATCATCAAGACTTCAGAACAATGAGTTTCTGGTCAGTATATAACCATCTAAAAAACAAACCTTTGGGTCTGTTGACCGCAGAAATAAACTTTTAGTCAGACTGAACCATCTAGACCAGGAGTAATCAACCTTTTTATACCTACCGCCCACTTTTGTATCTCTGTTAGCAGTAAAATTTTCTAACCGCCCACCGGTTCTACAGTAATGGTGATTTATAAAGTAGGGAAGTAACTTTACTTTATAAAATTTATAAAGCAGAGTTACAACAAGTTAAAGCATATAATAATAATTACTTACCAAGTACTTTATGTCAGATTTTCGCTAAATTTGGCAGAATAAATCTTTATAAAACAACTTACTATAGTTAAATCTATCTTTTTATTTATATTTTGGTTGCTCTGCTACCGCCCACCATGAAAGCTGGAGCGCCCATTAGTGGGCGGGAGGGACCAGGTTGACTACCACTCATATAGACCTTGGTTGTTTCAGCTCCAGACCCAGAAAAGCAGAATGACCTCATTGACCATATTCTTGCGAACCTAGGCAGAGCAGCACATGGCTAACACCACTACCAGATGCAATGATCAACTTCCCTCTATTTTAGCACCAACCAATCAATAGAGGCCATTACCCCAACTCCCTTAGTTTCTGTGATTAATGACTCTTCCTTCTAAAACCCATCCCCTAGAAGACATTAGGAAGGAAGTCTTAGAGGAAGAGCGCACCTATGACACTGTTTTGGCACCATTTTCTTAACTAATTAACCTTTACTTTCTTTGCTGAAAAATCCTGTTCATGCATAGGTGAAGGAACCCTTTTACTTCAATAATAGATTTAGAAAAGAAAATGGGCTGCTGATATCAGCTAATGTTTAGTAACATTTCATAAACCTTAAGTTAAAGGAACTCAAGATTCAACTTCCAAGTACTTTTGTCGAGCTACTCAATTCTGTGATCAAGTCTGGAGACATTTTGTTTTGGCAAACAATTGATCTGGATTAAGGGCCAACCACATATTATGTAATTATAACATAGCAGAGCATGACAAGCCAAAGTGGTCAAATAGTAGCATATAATTAATAGTTTATCTACATTACAGTGCTAAGAATGTCAATGTATTAAAGGATAACAGCAATTTCATTCCTATTTAAAATGGCAAGATTACCCAGATTTAGTGTGAAATGTAATGTATTCAGTAAACCTTGATTTTTCCTTTTGTAGGGATTAAGAACAGGCCTGCCCAAAATGTACCATTTCAGTAAGTAAATTATCTTGATCTCAAGGCAATCAAGACCATGTATGTTCACAAGAAACTTTACTTCTCCCTCAAAGAATTTAAATTAGGTGCCTTATCTATAATAAGAGTTATTACAAGGAATTAATCTTTATAACCTATCTGCAGAGCAGGACAAACTTCTAATTACTAAACATCTCTTCTTACTGTCTTACACTGACCCTTTGAAGCCATAGACACCCAACTTCATCCTTAGTTCATTTTAACTTTCTGTCCCTGAGCTTCTAATGTATGTGGGCTCTCTGACTGTTTCATGTATCAGGATTCCCATATGTATGTATGTAAGTAAATTTGTGTTTTTCTCTTTGTTACATCCTGGGAGACAGGCTACAGCAGACCCAAAGTGAATTTTATAAGTTTTATTGCAGACCTGCACAGGGACTGCAGGTAACCCATGCAAGGGAGCACTGCAGCCCCCCAAACCTGTGCAGGGACTGCAGGTAACCCACGCCTCCGAAGAGACTGGAGCACTGCAGCCCCCCAAACCTGCACAGGGACTGCAGGTAACCCACGCCTCCAAAGAGACTGGAGCACTGCAGCCAACCAAACCTGCGCAGCCAACAAACTGCGCAGGGACTGCAGCCCCCCCAAACCTGCACAGGGACTGCAGCTCCGAGCTTCTAAAATGGCTCCTTTTTATAGGGTGGCTATCTAGGATGAGCAAGCATCATACAGAAGCTGATGTGGCTGTTAGTCATTGGCTAGGGAGGTCGTGCGCAGTTACGGGGGGGGGGGTATTACTCAGTGGAGAATTTCAAACATAAACTTCTGATAAGGGTCTCTTAACCAATAGAATGCAAACATTTGTCTCTTTTTCCTTTTTTCTCTCTCTTTCTTTCAGCCTCCCAGAGTCCCTATCTGTCTCTGCTTCTTGAACGACCTTGGGCATGTTATTCCTAACAGAACAGGAGCAGGACCTGCCTGTAACCCTTAAGTTCCCTGTTCCATTAGTGCCCTGCTTATTTTCTGATCTTCTCTTGGTCCTTACACTCTTGTTAACTTGTCTTATGTACATTTACTTACCATACCAATCTAAAATCTTTGAAGGTAGAAGAAAGTATACTTCTTTATTAATAGCTTAAATATGCACTTTTCTCCTCCTATGACATTGTATTTCTTTTTTTTTTTAGAGTTTTCACCACATTGGTATATGAAACACACATTAAACCCTCAGGTCTCTAATATGAGCAATTGGTTTTACATATTCTTGTTAATAGTTACACATCATAGCTAATATTGCCTAGGAAACTATGATGAGTCACAATTAAAAAAAAAGACTTAAACTTGGTTTTGTTTGAGTATCTAACTAAGTGTATACAATCTTCTTTTGGACATAGTATTAGTGAAGTAAATTAGCTTAATATTAATGTTGTCTGCACACTATATGAACCTCTTATAGAATATTATTTGCCAAATCTCACAAAATGTATTTGGTATTTAGTGATACATATAAAGCTCTTGATCCTGCTTTTTACCAAGAATACAAAAAAGTCTGATAAAACATATCTGAGCATTCTAATTAGTGTGGTTATATCTTTTGTTCTCTAGAAAATAAAATTTTATTCCCCTATGCAGAATCACGCAAAGTTCAATAACTATGTATATCAAATTTAGTTATTGAGAAATGCAAGAATTATCTTACAGTGCTATTATTTAGTATTAAAAGTAATATTTTTTAAAAAGGAATAGCAAAGTTCAAGAATTTAAAATATTAAGTAAAAACAGCTTTATCTTTTTCTTTACTACTTGGAAGGAACTTGTCTATAACTTTTCAAGTGAGAGGAAGCGTAAGGCTATGGGTGAGGACCTAGCCTCAGAAACTAATCTGCTGATGCTGAGTCTGGCTTGGCAAATAAAACTGAATCCTCAGGGTTTGATTTGATTTGTAACTATAAACTTAGAAATAAGTTTCTTTCTCTCTCTCACCTTTTTTCTCTTTCTTTCTCTCTGCATTTTAAAAACCTAGCCTGTCCCCCTGATAATCACTTACCCCTCAGCCCTGAACCAGCAGAAGACTATAGCCTGGACTTGACTAATGGTCACAAAGGTCTGGACCTCTGGCCAACTAAAAATAACACCTTGACCTGAGTTATATTGCAGCTCCTGAGTCCCAAGGTGCAGTTACCTCCTGATTATGATGCTGATGCTAAAGCAGAGCTCAGAGCTGCTCTCAAGACCTGAAGAAATGATTGATTATCCTTATCTCATCTCTGACCAAGCATCGCCTAACATGAGCCCTGAAGCCCTAAGCAATGGCGTGTTTGGTTTTGCCCTACAAAACCATAACCAACATGCCATGGTAGGAGTTGGGAGGACTCGGGGTGTGGGTTGAGTCTTTCAGAGCACGAGCTCATCCACATTCCAGATTGACCAATTCTATACTAAATCACTCCTTCCTCCATTACAGATTTTATCTCATGCTTTTATTTTGGCCAGCACTTGAAGGCCATACTGGATTTTAGTAACTAGTCACTAGCTGTGCAATCTTAGGAAATTTACTTTATTTCTGTTTCTTACCTATAAAATAGGTGCTGCATGAGAATCTTCCTCATTAGTTTCTCATGATGTGTTAAATTAATTAATATTTATAAATTGCTTAAAACATTGTTTGACACACACCAAGTTTTATAAAAGTTATTAAATAATAGGTGCAGCTTTTAGTAAATGGATAAACTTACAGTACTTAGTGTAATTCAGATCAGTGCCTCAAGGAATATCTGACAATTCCTATGTTTTGATATTAATAAGTAATCAACACTGATCTATATAGGCAGTTCCCTATGAATAACACCATTTATCAGATTCAAGCAGTTTGTTGAGATTTCTTTACCACATTTTAATTTTTGTTACTGAAATCTGTTAGAGCCAAAGAACAAAACAAAACAAAACAAAAAATAAAGAGAGAGAGAAAGAGAAAGAGTCAAAATAGATGAAAGATATTTTAAGCTCTCTGTATGCATGGAGTTAGAAAAAATATGTCAAGACAAAAATACAGCTGAAATATGGTTACGGCTAAATGCCTCAAATATAAACTCTTTGTTAAGTACTTAAATAAATTTTACATCTGGCTGGCCATTTATTATTCATTCTAATTCCTAGGGGGAATATTTCAAATGACAGAGCATATGTTGATTTGAGATCATTTCAATAAAAACTCTTTCTTATGTAAATATATATGTTAAATTCCTTAAAGCTACTAATGAAGGCAAAGATTCTGAACAGACAATAGAATATTGCTAACCCTAGGGACACTGAGGGCCTAGATTTTTAAAGATAAACTGAGATTCTTGTGTAATACTTAGGAGAGTCAGTTCTATTGTTTAAATTTGTTAAAGTATGCATCTGTTGCTTTATAAGCAGAAAGAAAACTACATAAAGAGAGATTCAAACAAAAGGTAAGTAAAGTAGCTGTTGTAGAGCTACAATTTTTACTGTATTAAATAAATGCTTTCCACATATTATATTGCTTAATCTCAGCAAAATCCAGGATGCTGGTAGTGTTTTTCTTAATTCATAAAAAAATAAAACTGAGACTAAGAAATATTAACTATCTAAAATTATCTTAAAATATTTCCCTCATTAGTATAAAGTATGAGAAGAGAACTTGTTCTGTATTTTCATGACCATGTCCTCAGTGCCTTAAAAGTATTGAAGAATAAAAGAATATCAAATTCATGATCCTGCTAAAATCCCACAAGTAGTAATTTGTTGGACTAGGTGCATGTTCAAATCACTCTGTATGATTTTTTTTATCATCTTATTTCTATTGTTTTCTTCTTGAATTCAACTGGCTTACAAATATACTCTATGTTATTTACAAACTTAGAAATGTATTGACTTGCTTTTGCATTGTTCTAAATCTTCCACCTGTAGTTAAAAATAGTAAGTTTGTTATGATTATGGAATATGATATTCTATACATGTCATCTAGAGTTAGTGTTGTTATTCAAATCTATATAAATTTGTTCTCTACATATTCTACCAGTTATCTGAAATATTAAAATTCACCACAATAATTGACAATTTTTCTATTTGTTTAAACTTTTGTTTTCTTTTTCCTCACTTTTCTTCAGTTCGAACAATTGCTAACCATCAGTCTTCCAGTTTATTATCTTTATGCAGTGTCTGTTTGTTAGCACCACCTATTGAAGTGGTATTTAAAGTTATTGTATTTTTCAATTTTAGAATTTGCATTTGACTCTTTTTAATAGTATACAGTTCCATGAATATAATTTTAGTTTATTTCAAATCTATTTTCTTGCACACCTGTTGAGCAAATAAGTTATTTTTTCTCACTCTTAGTGTTAAAGATGGCCACTGCCTTCACGTGATACAACTAATTACCCTTCTTCCTTGGGAAGGGGCTTGGTGGTGCTAATGTGTGCTGGAGGAAGGGGTTGTCTTGGGGAAACGTTTTAAAAAGTGGAGCTAGAAGACCATTTTGAAGGAGAGTGCCCATGTTCTTGTAGAGAGGAAGTGCCCATGGGGTAGCAGGACAGGGAGGCTACGTGGAGGAGGCAGCCAAAATGGTGGAATGGTGAGGTGGAAGCCTTTGATTCTAGGAAAACTCGGAGGAGTGGCTTTTGGAGCCCTGATTGGAAAGGGAAGTGTTTCCATTGTGTGTTTTAATTGCTTGCTAAGTGCAAGTCTAGAATAAAGGAAAATGGACCACCAGTTTTTGACTCTGCCATTTCATTACTGTCTGTCTGGATCAAATGCGAACCTGCAAGAGCCAGGTGGCTGTAATGGTGGCCACAAATATTGGCTTAGCAACACTCTAGTTTTTTTTAACATTCATGTCTGAAGATTGGAATACATGGATCACCTCTCCAATGACTTTATTCTCAGGTCTTTTTTGATTGTTTAATCCTACTCCATATGTCTGCAATAGTTGACTTAATAACTATTGTATATACAAATTATGAATTCTCTGAGTTCTTTTATCTTATTTCAGAGAAGATTTTGCTTGTCTAGCATTTTATTAAAATAGATGTTAATTACATCAAATGATTTGAGGCTATAATTTAATACTTGCTAGGGGTGATTTTTGTCCTCTATGGTGAAGTTGTTCAGAAGTCTCAGCTGAAAGCTTGGTGTGTGTTTCAGTTATCTTCCTTCTTAAGAGGTCTTGAGCTCTGCTTTTTTGTCTCTCTAGCACCATGTCACTGCTAAAGTTTTGCTTAAGCTGTTTATCCTCTGCTGCTTTAGGCTTGGCTTCCTGGCCATTTACCATAAACAACATAGGGACTAGGAAACACCTCCAGAGAAAGCAGTTTAGAATTCCATGCTCCTTTTCTGATTGTTTTGTTTTGTCTATGACCTAAGCCCTTCAGTTATAAGCCATGGCTACAATTTATAGGACTAATTTATAGTCCTTACCTCCATTTTTCTGAATACCTACTCCCTTCTGGCTTCCCAAAGTGCTAAGCCACTGATTGGCCTGCATGAGTTACAGATATGCAAATACCTTGGGTTGAAAATCAGTGAAGAATTTTCGGTTTATTTTAATGTGTTCTTGCAACAACTTAACCCCTCAAGTTCTGCCTGCCTCAGCTGCTCTTTTAAATCTTCAAATAGATTTTTAAAAATCTTATATACCTTATATAGTTATCATTCTTGGCAGCAGAATTTACTTGTCTTTTACGAATTACTCTATCACTACTGGGAGGATAAGACAATAAATGCATTCATTCATGCCTTGTTCTCTGGAATCTACTCGGATATATAGTTAAAATGTGACTGAGCAGAATACTATTAAGTTTGCTTATATTCAAGACAAAGAAGGCAGAAAATTCATAATATTTTGAACAAATATTTTGGAGGGACTACTATGATACTTAGAGTAGTGTTGAAGATACAGTAAAGGACAAATCAGGCAACTATTCTCTGCCAATTGGATGTTACAGTCCAGTGAGATAAGACAGTCACAGTAGAAATAGAGGAGAAATAGATTTTTAGTAACTTTTTAGAGGAATTTTGTAAAGTGATTATAAATTTATGTTACAAGACTAAATATATGTTAAGTATAAGAACAATTGAAAAAACAAATGAGCATCTATCTGGCTATAGGTATTCATGGGTATTGGTCAAATAAGTTTGTAAAATATGATTTTTATGTTTGCTCACTTATAGTTTGCATTGAGGGCTGGGCAGCACCAGGTATATGTGGGTCTGTGAAACTGCAAATTACCTTCCTGCTTGGGAATGGCCATTGTCTTGCTAATGTTTGCTGGAGGAGAGATTTTCATGCCTGAAAGTTTTGAAAAGAGAGAGAAGGAGAAGATGAAGAGAGAGAAGTCATGTTTTGCAGGGAGAGCAGAGAGAATGCAGAGTGCTGAAGAAGAAGCCAGTTTGTGCAGAGAGGAGAAGGTGTGTAGATGGGGAACCAGACATGAGGGGCTTTGTGAGCTTCACTAAGACTGGTGGGATCTTTGATTCTAGGAGAAATTGGAGAAGATTCCCTTGGTTGTGGAACCGGAGAATGTGTCAGTGGCTTTGGGAGCCCTGAGTGTTTGCTCATTGGCCAATGTGAGACTTGAATAAAGGAATGGCCCACTAGTTTTTGGCTCCACTGTTTTTTTATTGTCTGTCTGAATTCAATGGAGACCTGCATGTGCATGGCCGCGATGGCTGCAACTGCTGACCATACAACAGGTGTCTGCACAACAGCTACACAACTTCTAGAATCATAGTGTTTGACTTCTAAATTTTGTTTACTAGCTCAAATATGGAATTTGCTCTTTCGATTTTGTTTTTTGGGTTTGTTCTGCTCACATTAGCTGTTCTCTGCTCACTTTCAACTCACCTTCAAGACTATCTGGACTAATTAATTTCTGGTGAACTAACTGTGTTCTCTAAGCATTAAATCTTGGCTCCATTAGCAAGTGAGCTAACCTCAATAAAATATAACACAGAGGATATATAGGAGAGAACATCTTAACTTGACAGCCCTGAATTTTTGCGTATACATAGCATTTGCTTTACGTGGTTATTAGCTCCTTAAAGTATGTAAACAATATTCACATTTATATCAGGTTAGTATATTTACTTTTTGGAGTATATGGCTTATATTTTTGATAATCTAGTAATCAAAATTGTTTATGACAGTAACCTAGGAGTCTTTCATATATCTCCCTCATCCAAATCTAGCCAATAACCAACCACTTTGAATTCTAAATCCTGAATAACTCTTGGTTCTGTCCACGTTCCAACATCTTTGGTGCCATCATCTAAGTCTACACCATGATTATTACACCAATATGAAACTTTAGTAAATGCAGTAAGTTCCTTGACTTCACTCCCCAATGAACCATTAGAGTAGACTTAATATAAAATGATCATCTTGCTCTCTTCTTAAAAGGTTAAGTATCATCTATCCTATTTTAAGATGCATTTCAAATAATATAAACAAAATAATGCTAAATCCTTAGCATTGCCCAGCAGTCCTTCTAGTGTGACTGTAAAACTCTTTGGTTAATCAAACAGCCTCTGGAGTCACTTCAAATCTTAGCTCTTCTGCTTACTATGTGATTTTGGGCAAATTATTTAATTCTCTATGCCAAGTTTCTTTTTCAATACAATGGGGATAGAAATGTATCTACACATGGCATTACAGTGAAAATTAAGTTAGTTTAAATAATAGTAGATTAAGAATAATACCAAGGAAGCACTCAATAAATATCTTACTAGGTATTAAGTTTTGCATGATATAACTCTTGCCTTCATCTGCATATTTATTGCACAAACCATCCCAACACCCTGCCTACCAATCAAGCTTTGATGCCAGCATTGCTGACCCTTGTACAGCACTGTAAAAGCCTGGAGAAAATTATTCCTATTCTTATTCATATCTACTTTTATAAGACCTTCTTACCTACTGTTCTTACCCTTCAGGAATTTAGCTTTACTGTCTGATTTCAGGAAAATTTAGATATTACTAATTGTTCTCATCATGCCTTATTATAAAGATGAGATTATAATGATTTTCAATAATTATTGTTGACTTGGTTGCTCTTTAAGTTGAATGTCCCACATTGAGATCTTTGAACAGATTTTCTTCATCTCTCTGTCATCAGCACATAGATAATGTTTAGCACATGTTAGTTACCCAATAGTTTTTGTTGAATTATTATGCTGAAAGAATAAATGGGATCCTAAACTCCCCTAAATGATAAAAATACAATTGTATAAGAAGAAGTCGAATGATATGAGAGAGTTGATAATAATGTATTTGGGGAAATTGAGCTTAAGGATCTGGTAGGACCGCTGTTGGTTGCTTAGAAGAGATGAGACATTTTGAAGGTATAGACAACACACCAAGTTCCAGAAATAGAAAACTGAATAGCTGATCTTAATACCAAGGCAAAGTTTGTTAAAATAAATATCAAACACAATTTTGTCAAGTATGAACTATACCTAATATTGGTTATGGGTATTATGTTTAATATGGTTAACAGAATAATTTTTTCCCTCCTGGGACATTTGTTTTTAGAATCTTTTATGTATTCAGTCTTTCTTTTTGTTTTCCTTTCTACCTGCCAGCACCCCTGCAAAGATATTTTTAACCATATTAAGCCAATCCCTTTCCCCGCAAAGAGGCTTAAAACCGTAAGAAACCACAAATAGGCATGTATGTCTTTGAGGCTGAAGGTTTGCCAAAGAAAAGTATTCAAGTCAAATCAAACTTGAAACTCTAATGCTTTCACACTTAAAACATTGCAGTTTCATGGTAATGCAATGTCCAAGAAAACCACAACATTAAAAAAAATTTCAACACTTTGTGATGTTAAAGGATAAATAAATGAAACATAACATTTTGATTAAACTGTAAATAAAAACATAAAGTTACAATATTTCATCTTAATTGCTATTTTTGATGTAGAAGAATTTTAATATTTTAAGTCTAAGTAAAACTAAGATGTAAAACATTATAATATATAGAATAGTTTGCATTTTAAGATGATAAATGTTAAAGTTAAGTATGTAGAAGCATTAAAAGGCTCTGAAGAGAAGATGATTTAAAAATTAAAAATAAACATTTCTTTTGTGAAATTGAAGTATATAGAATAATTAAAATTTTTGCAGTCTGTTTTTACTTAATGGTAAACAAAGACTTCCCCAATTTTAGAAGATATTTGTAGAGTTTTTATATCTGCTTTCTTCTTCAATAAATAGATTTAACATTATATAGATGCTGGCTTTGATTGCTGTGTTTCTTTTCATAATAAGTTTATTATAAAAATATGTGATTGGAGTGTATCTAATTCTAAATTTATTAAGTAGTCATTCTGTGCCACATAAAGTTCTAAGCAGCTCATATATAATAACTTATTTCTTCTTCAGAACAATACTGTATAATTTATTTGCTATTATTGAACCAATTATACAGATGGCAAAACTAAAGCACAGAAATACTGAATAAATGTTCAAAGTTTACACGTTTTCAAGTGGCAGAATTGAGACCGAGACCTTGACCAGCTTGAAATCTGTGTGCTTGATCATAAATAGGCTCCACAGAATTTCTTACCATCTATTTCCCTCTTTTTTTTTTTTATAAATAAATTTTTATTTTAATGGGGTGACATCATTAAATCAGGGTACATACATTCAAAGAAAACATTTCCAGGTTATCTTGTCATTTAGTTATGTTGCATACCCTTCACCAGAAGAGAGATCGTCCTCCGCCACCCTCCATCCAGTTCTCTCTGTACCCCTCCCCCTTCCCCTCTCCCTCCTTCCCTCCCCCCACCCCCCATAGCCACCACACTCCTGTTCATGCCTCTTAGTCTCGCTTTTATGTCCCACCAATGTATGGAATCCTGCAGTTCCTGTTTTTTTCTGATTCGATTATTTCACCCCGCACAATGCTACCAAGACTCCACCATTCCGCTATAAGTGATCCGATGTCACCATTTCTCCTAGCTGAATAATATACCATGGTGTATATGTGCCCCATCTTCTTCATCCAGTCCTCTATTTTTTTTTACAGTGATTAAGAGCCTTTAAGCAAACTCTTGGCGAATACAGCAAGAATCCATAAATGAGTAGTGTCCTTAACATGTTCCCCAAGTCCAAGTTGACCCCATCACCATGCCAAATCCCTGAAAAATGCAACCCAACCACAGTTCAGTCTGTTAGGAGCTGTCACAGGGAGCAGGAGTCCAGGAAAGTTCCCCACAGGAAAAGTCCGCATGGCACTGGAATTGTTGTCACCATTCTATACTTTGCAGCTCATGTCCAAGTCCCAATGACCACTGCTTCTAGCTAGTAATGATTCAGGTAGACTGGAAAAAGCCATTTGCAGCATGCGTGGATATGGAGCTCCTGTTCTCCTCTGCCTGGAGAGTTGAGACCAGGTTACTTTTCCCTGGAACTCTGTGGCTGTGGCCTGGTAAAGAGAACCTTGGGATACACTAAGCTGGGTGGCAAAGGTAAATTCATAATACAAGTTGGCAAAAGGAGGAAAGAGAGCTCTAAATTAAGAGTAGGTCCCAGCCTGAAATATGAGTGGGGCATTGAGGTAGGAGGGATAAAGGAAACACTATATATTAAGCAAAGCAGCAGAAAATAGGACTATCAACACCAACAACAGAGATCTTTGAGGGAAGAATAAAAAACCTGACTATTCAGGCAAGACATAGTTAAGTGGCCCTTGTGCAAATGAGATCAGTTTACCTGCTTCTTGGAAGAAATACCCTAGGCTCGTCCACAGTGTCGTAGATGGGGCCGACGGCCCTGGGCACCTTCAGCCTTCAGTGGCAAACCCCAGCTTTCTGGGCAAAGTTAGGTCATAGGTGGCTGGAGCAGGGCTGGAAGAGACTGAACCCTCCCTTAGAGGAGCGAGGGGGAAGCCCACCTTCCAGTGTCCCTGTTTCCTCACAGCAGAGGCGTGTAAGCCTGGCAGGCTTTAGCTCAATGACCTTCCTTTCCACTATTGAAGCAGGACCCAGATGGCATCCTATGAGACCCCTTTGGGGTGTTGGAGCCTTAAGGGTGTATCCTAAAAGCTGGTAGTTCCCCCTGATCTCTATTGGGCTTTTTCTGCCTCTAGGTATCTTAAGAGCCATTCTCAGAAGATCTCGCTGAGGGGTTTGAGGATCCCCATCCGCCTATATAAATCTTTTCCATATATCTGGAGCTATTTGGAAAAAAGACAGAACAGTGTTATTAGCTAGATCTAATAAAGAAGGTAGTAGTTTGCAGGCGAAAAAGATTTGGTGTCTCCTGTTCATCAGCATTCAAAAGAAATGTAAATTTTTTTTTAAAGTAAAAAGCATGATATGGTAGACCCGTCGGAGTCATTGGCCTGGTGTGCAGGATTCCTGGGTTCGATTCCCGGCCAGAGCACACAGGAGAAGCACCCATCTACCTCTCCACTCCCTCCCCTCTCCTTCCTCCCGGCCCCCCTCCTCCCACCCGCAGCCAAGGCTCCACCAGAGCAAATCCACCCTGGGCACTAAGGATGGCCCCATGGCCCCCCACCCCAGTCGCTAGAATGGCTCCGGTTGCAACAGAGCAACATCCCAGATGGGCAGAGCATTTCCCCCGGTAGGCATGCCAGGTGGATCCCAGTCAGGCGCATGCAGGAGTCTGTCTGACTGCCTCCCCATCCCCATCCTCAGAAATATACAAAAAATAAATAAATAAAAGAAAAAATACTAAAAAAAAAACACAAAAGGGGGGGGGCATTCCCTTGTGCTAAAGCTCCAGGGAGCATGGAGTGAGCTTGAGTATGTCCTATGAAACATGGAGCTCTATGTTTACTTATAAATCTTTGAAGAAGGAGGAACTGCTGAAATAGTTTATCAGCATTTGTCCCTAAGACAGCAGTCTTTATAGTGGAAACACCATAAGTAAATATTTGCAGTCTGCAGATTAAGGGGGGAATATGGCACATGATGAAAAGCCATGATCTTTGTGCCCCTCCCCTCCCCCAACACCCTCCCTCTCCTCCCCCCACCCTGTAACCCCAACACTGTTGTTCATGTCTCTGAGTCTCATCTTTATGTCCCACCTATGTATGGAAACATATAGTTCTTAGTTTTTCTCTGATTTACTTCTTTCACTCAGTATAATGTTATCAAGGCCCATCCATGTTGTTGTAAAAGATCCTATGTCATCATTTCTTATGGCTGAGTAGTATTCCATAGTATATATATATATATACCAAAGCTTTTTAAGCCACTCATCCTCTGATGGACATTTGGGCTGTTTCCAAATCTTTGCTATTGTGAACAATGCTGCCATAAACATGGGGGTGCATTTCTTCTTTTCAAACAGTGCTATGGTGTTCTTGGGGTATATTCCTAACAGTGGTATAGCTGGGTCAAAAGGCAGTTCGATTTTTAATTTCTTGAGGAATCTCCATACTGTTTTCCACAGTGGCTGCACCAGTCTGCATTCCCACCAGCAGTGCAGGAGGGTTCCCTTTTCTCCACATCCTCGCCAGCACTTATTCTGTGTTGTTTTATTGATGAGCGCCATTCTGACTGGTGTGAGGTGATATCTCATTGTGGTTTTAATTTGCATTTCTCTAATCATTAGTGATGTTGAGCATTTTTTCATATGCCTATTGTCCATCTGTATATCCTCTTTGGAGAAGTGTCTATTCATTTCTTTTGCCCATTTTTTGATTGGATTGTTTGTCTTCCTGGTATTAAGTTTTACAAGTTCTTTATAAATTTTAGTTATTAGCCCCTTATCAGACGCTATGTCAAATATATTCTCCCATTGTGTAGTTTGTCTTTTTATTCTGTTCTTATTGTCTTTAGCTGTGCAGAAGCTTTTTAGTTTGATAAAGTCCCATTTGTTTATCCTGTCTTTTATTTCACTTGCCTGTGGAGACAAATCAGCCAATATGTTGCTGCGAGAGATGTCAGAGAGCTTACTGCCTATGTTTTCTTCTAAGATGCTTATGGTTTCACGGCTTACATTCAAGTCTTTTATCCATTTTGAGTTTATTTTTGTCAGTGGTGTAAGTTGGTGGTCTAGTTTCATTTTTTTGCAGGTAGCTGTCCAGTTTTCCCAACACCATTTGTTGAAGAGGCTGTCTTTACTCCATTGTATTGTCTTACCTCCTTTGTCAAATATCAGTTGTCCGTAGAGCTGTGGGTTGATTTCTGAGTTCTCTGTTCTGTTCCATTGATCTATGTGCCTGTTCTTATGCCAGTACCATGCTGTTTTGAGTACAATGGCCTTATAATATAACTTGATATCTGGAAGTGTGATACCTCCCGCTTTTTTCTTCCTTTTCAGGATTGCTGAGGCTATTCGTGTTCTTTTTTGGTTCCATATAAATTTTTGGAATATGTGTTCTATATCTTTGAAGTAAGTCATTGGTATTTTCATTGGTATTGCATTGAATTTATAAATTGCTTTGGGTAATATAGACATTTTAATGATGTTTATTCTTCCTAACCATGAGCACGGTATATGCCTCCACTTATTCGTATCTTCCCTGATTTCTTTTATCAATGTTTTATAATTTTCCAAGTACAAGTCTTTAATCTCCTTGGTTAGATTTATTCCTAGGTACTTTATTTTTTTGGTTGCAATGGTAAAGGGGATTGATTCCCTGATTTCTCTTTCTGACAGTTCATTATTAGTGTATAAAAATGCCTCTGATTTCTGAGTATTGATTTTATATCCTGCCACCTTGCCAAATTCTTTTATCAAGTCTAGTAGTTTTTTGACTGAGACTTTAGGGTTTTCTATATGCAATATCATGTCATCTGCAAATAATGATAGTTTTACTTCTTCTTTTCCAATTTGGATGCCTTTTATTTCTTTTTCTTGTCTGATTGCTGTGGCGAGGACTTCCAGAACTATGTTGAATAAGAGTGGTGAAAGGGGGCACCCCTGCCTTGTTCCTGATCTTAAGGGAATTGCTTTTAATTTTTGCCCATTGAGTATGATGTTGGCTGTGGGTTTGTCATAGATGGCCTTTATCATGTTTAGGTATGTTCCCTGTATTCCCACTTTGCTGAGAGTTTTGATCATGAATGGGTGCTGGACTTTATCAAATGCTTTTTCTGCATCTATTGAAATTATCATGTGGTTTTTCTCCTTTCTTTTGTTTATGTGATGAATCACATTGATTGATTTGCGAATATTGTACCAGCCTTGCCTCCCAAGAATAAATCCTACTTGATCATGGTGTATGATTTTTTCCATATATTGCTGGATCCGGTTTGCTAATATTTTATTGAGGATTTTTGCATCTAAGTTCATCAGGGATATTGGCCTATAATTTTCTTTCTTTGTGTTGTCTTTGCCTGGTTTTGGAATCAGAATTATGCTTGCCTCATAAAAGGAGTTTGGAAGTCTTCCTTCCTCTTGAATTTTTTGAAATAGCTTGAGAAGGATAGGAGTTAGTTCTTCTTTGAATATTTGGTAGAATTCACTTGTGAAGCCATCAGGCCCAGGACTTTTCTTTTTTGGGAGTTTTTTGATATCTGTTTCAATCTCATTTGTTGTAATTGGTCTGTTTAGGTTTTCTGATTCCTCCAGATTGATTTTTGGAAGATTATATGATTCAAGGAATTTGTCCATTTCATCTAGGTTGTCTAGTTTTTTCACGTACAGTTCTTCATAGTATTTTCTTACAATATTTTGTATTTCTGTTGTGTCAGTTGTTATTTCTCCACTCTCATTTCTAATTTTATTTATTTGAGTCCTCTCTCTTTTTTTCTTGGTGAGTCTTATTAAAGGTTCATCGATCTTGTTTACCTTTTCAAAGAACCAGCTCCTGGTTTCATTGATCCTCTGTATTGTTTCTTTAGCCTCTATGTCATTTATTTCTGCTCTGATCTTTATTATTTCCTTCCTTCTACTAGCTCTGGGCTTTACTTGTTGTTCTTTTTCTAGTTCTTTTAGATGCAGGGTTATGTTGTTTATTTGAGCTTTTTCTAGCTTCTTGAGGTATGCCTGTAATGCTATAAACTTCCCTCTCAGGACTGCTTTTGCTGTGTCCCATAAATTTTGAGTTGATGTATTCTCATTATCGTTTGTTTCTAGGAATTTTTTAATTTCTTCTTTGATCTCAATGTTAACCCATTCATTGTTTAATAACATGCTATTTAGTTTCCAAGTGTTTGAATGTTTTTCAATTTTTCTATTGTGGTTGATTTCTAGTTTAATGCCATTGTGATCAGAGAAAGTGCTCGATATGATTTCAATCTTCTTAAATTTGTTGAGCCCGCTTTTGTGCCCTGACATGTGGTCTATTCTAGAGAATGTACCATGAGCGCTTGAAAAGAATGTATATTCTGCTGTTTTAGGGTGAAAGGTTCTGAAGATATCTATTAAATCAAGTTTATCTAATATGTCCTTTAAGTCTGCTGTTTCTTTGTTAATTTTCTTTCTTGAGGATCTATCTAATGATGTTAATGGGGTATTGAAATCTCCTACTATTATAGTATTGCCGTTGATCTCGCCCTTTAAGTCCATCAAAGTCTGCTTTATATATTTAGTTGCTCCTATATTAGGTGTGTAGATATTTATAATGGTTATATCTTCCTTTTGGAATGCTCCCTTTATCATTATGTAGTGACCTTCTTTATCTCTAACTATGGTCTTTGTTCTAAAGTCCATTTTGTCTGATATAAGTATTGCTACCCCAGCTTTTTTTTCATTTCCATTTGCGTGAAATATTTTTTTCCATCCTTTTATCTTCAGTCTGTGTACATCTTTTGATTTAAGGTGTGTCTCTTGTAGACAGCATATGTATGGGTCCTGTTTTCTTATCCATGCAGCTACCCTATGTCTCTTGATTGGATCATTTAATCCATTAACATTTAAGGTTATTACTGATATGTAATTGTTTATTGCCATTTTTTTTCTTTAAAACTGTTTTTCTCTTTTGCTATATTCTTTTTTTCCTTTGATCTGTTTACCACAGGTCCCTTAGCATTTCTTGCAGCCTTGGTTTGGTTGCAGTGAAATCCTTGAGTTTTATTTTGTCTGTAAAGCTTTTTATTTCTCCTTCAATTTTAAATGATAGCCTTGCTGGATAAAGTAGTCTTGGTTGTAGGTTCTTCTTCTGCATTACTTTGAATATTTCTTGCCATTCCCTTCTGGCCTCAAGTGTTTCTGTTGAGAAGTCAGAAGTCATCCTTATGGGGGCTCCTTTGTAGGTGATAGTCTTTTTTTCTCTAGCAGCTTTTAATATTTTCTCTTTATCATTTAGCTTTGGTAATTTAATTATGATGTGTCTTGGTGTTGGTTTCTTTGGGTTTCTCCTTAATGGAGTTCTCTGTGCTTCCTGAACATGTGAAATGTTTTCCTGCCTTAATTGGGGGAAGTTTTCCATTATAATATGTTTGAACAAAGTCTCTATCCCTTGTTCTTTCTCTTCTTCTTCAGGAACCCCTATGATGCGGATATTATTTCTCTTCATGTTGTCACAGAGCTCTCTTAGAGTTTCCTCAGACTTTTTGAGTCTCTTTTCTTTTTTCTGCTCTGCTTCTGTGCCTTTATTTATTGTGTCCTCTAACTCACTGATTCAATTCTCTGCTTCATCCATCCTGCTTTTAATTCCTTCCATTGTATTCTTTATTTCAGATATTGTATTTGTCATTTCTGTCTGATTCTTTTTTATTATTTCAATGTCCTTTTTTATATTTGTTATCTCTTTATTTAGGTTTTCGTAGTGGCCATCTATGGTGGTTCTAATATCTTTGAGCATCCTAACAATCGTTATTTTAAACTCTGCATCTGGTAATTTGGTTATATCTGATTCACTTAGGTCCTTTTCTGGGGATTTCTCTTGGTTTATTTGTGTTGTATTTCTCTGCCTCCGCATTTTCTCTTCACGAGAGTGGCTGTGATCACGTGCTCGGGTGCACAAGGGTTGGTGGCTTTGGCCTTTGCCCCGCCCCCGTGTGTGACGTTATGCTCTGTCCTGAGGGCACTGGCGAGCACCTTTGCTCAGCTGCGGGTCTCCGCCTGTTTCCGAGCTTTTGCCCTGCCTTTGCAGGATGATCCAACTCAAGGAACAGCTGCTAGCCTTGGCTCTGCCACCAGGCAGGGCTGCGTGCCCAAGCTCAGCTTCGTAGCGCAACTCCGCCTCTTCTGGGCTTTTGGCTCCACCCTCGCAGGAGGAGCCGGCTACCAAGTCAGACCCCAAGCCTGGGTTGCATGGGCGGGGCAGGGATGTGCTCCTCTGCCCTTGCCCCGGGGCTGGTTTCTACCCTTTCTGGGTTTCCCGCCCTTCTCCCGGAGGCTGGATTACAGGCTGCCGGCAGCTGAGCTTGGCCGCTTTTGCACGCCCCCTTCTCCCTAGCCGGGCAAGATTGAGCTCACACCTGAGCCCACTGGTGGCCAGCCGGTTTCCGCCCCTGCCAGCAGAACCGTGCTTTTGTCTCCCGCTGCCGCCCGCTCTCCGGTGCGCCCTCAGCCGCGTAGGTGGGGGAGCTGCAGCTCGGACCCTAAGACTCACTACTGTAGACCCGAAAGCTCCCTCCTTCTATGCGACTCTGCTCTGAATGCTGCAGGGGAGCTTGTTTGGCTGCTCTCCTGCGTCCCTTTGCTGGTATTGCTGTTTCCGGGGGAAATATTCACTTCAGCTTTGGGGAGTGCCTCGTCCAGGGATTAGGGTGGCTATCTCTCAAAATGTTTCTCCCTATACCTCCTAGATTGCACTCTCTTCCTGTTACTGTGGTTTTCACCTCTCTCCTCCCGTCCCCAGGAGCCCCGGGTGAGTGTTTGTGAGAGAGATGTTCTGCGTGGTCCCTTTAAGAAGGATCCTGGGTCTGAGAAATCAGACTCTCTCACAAATAGTATCCTGACTTGTTTCCAGCTAAATACTGTCCTTACGCCTCTTCTGGGGTCTGGGGCTGCAGGCTGGGGCTTTGTTCCTGGGGCTCAGGACCCTTTCCCCTCTGCTAAACTCACTTCCCGTCACACAAGTCTCTCCCTGCTGCCCTTCGCTCCGAGAAGCTGGGCAGCCCTCTCCGCGTTTCCGCTTTTCCTACCAGTCTCTGGGTGGCTTCTTCAGTGTTCCTGGGTTGAAGAGTCCTTTTAGTTTAGTCCAAAGTTGGTTTTTCCAGCTGATAGTTCATAAAATTAGTTTGTAATCCACATTGGTTCTGGGAGGTAGATGCTGGTGCGTCCGCCTACTCCAGCGCCATCTTGTCTCTCCTATTTCCCTCTTGATATAAACCAATCCAGCTTCCATTACAGTGACACTCTCTTAGGTGGGATCACCACGTCCTTTCTAATTGCCAAATCTCTTGGATGTATTTTGAGTTTAATTTGTTTCACATCTTTGTCATAATTAACATTATTATCCACTTCTTTGTTGAAACTCTTTTGTTTAGTTTCCATGAAAACACTTTCCATTTCCTTTTTACCATGCTGGCTGTTTTTTTAAAATGTTTTGTCATTTTCTTTCATATGTAGAGCCTTCAACCTCTTGGTTTAATTTTGTTTGTTTTGTTTTTAAATTCAGGCCTCAACTCCCTTTTCTTTATTTAAATTTCATCTAAAAGCTGATTCATACACCTAAATATTTTCTGGAAATCTACACCTGGATATTCTACAGACAACTAAAACTCAACCTGGGGAATGAGTTTAGAACACACTACCCCAAAATATACCTCTTTGCATACTGACATTTTTGCATTAAAGATACTTGAAAATTAGTCGATAACAAAAAGGACACTTGGGCTTTCTTTTTTTAAAAAAACTGATGAAATTCCCATGTTAAAGATATCTTCCCTAAACTAGAAGGAAAGAAATATTCTTATCTAAAAGATTGGGAAGTCAAGACCAAGACAAATATGTACAAGGAAAACATGTTCATCTAACCTTCATCTTCCTAGTCACTTCTCCACCCAAGCAGCCACTCCAGCTCACGCCCTTTGCTGGGTCATGTTTGCACAATTTACTACTCTTTCTATAACTATAATAAGCATTCAACTCTGCCTTTTTAAGGACTTCATATTTCTAATAAGGATTCTCATGAATATATTTTAGAATATTTAAAGTTGTGCAGGTTTCTCCTATTAATCTGTTTCATGTCAGTTTAATTCTTTTTTTTTTTCTTTTAAATTTTTCTGAAGCTGGAAATGGGGAGAGACAGTCAGACAGACTCCCACATGCACCCGACCGGGATCCACCCGGCACGCCCACCAGGGACGATGCTCTGCCCACCAGGGGGCGATGCTCTGCTCCTCCGGGGGCGTCGCTCTGCCGCGACCAGACCAGAGCCACTCTAGCGCCTGGGGCAGAGGCCACAGAGCCATCCCCAGCGCCCGGGCCATCTTTGCTCCAATGGAGCCTCGGCTGCAGGAGGGGAAGAGAGAGACAGAGAGGAAGGAGGGGGAGAGGGGTGGAGAAGCAAAGCGCTTCCCCTGTGTGCCCTGGCCGGGAATCGAACCCGGGTCCCCCGCACGCCAGGCCGACACTCTACCGCTGAGCCAACCGGCCAGGGCCATGTCAGTTTAATTCTTAAGCCTCACAAGGGCAAAGAAACACTTTCCCTCCCCTCCACTTGCTACACTTTATGCTCCATTTTTTCCCTATTGAAACTGGATATTTCTCCTTTCATTTTTTTCTCAATACATGCACCTCCATCTCCCAGAAAATCAACCTTGATTTCTCCTTCTCATCCATCTCTCACCCTGATTCGATTATCATGTTCAGCCCCTTCCTATCTTGCTGTTACCACTTTCTTGCAGTAGTAGCCTTACAATTTCTTACCAGGATGAGATAGATTCATAGCGTCTGATCAGTCTCCAACTTCTTTCTCATGACTCCTCTTTCCCCACGTAAATCACATAAATGGAGGGATTATTATGAATGGTCTTATCACTCCTCAGCTTGAAATCTTGAATGTTCTTGTCTCATGCCCAAATTTCTCTAAGTTAAACCTCCTAAGCTGGAAAACAGCCTGATGCAAACCCTTCTCACTCTTCCAATATCATGTCTCTTCCCTCTCCATTGTTACCTATGAAGCTTTTGCATACAGCTGATCTTTAGTATTTGAGAATCCTTCTAATCACTAAAATGTCTTTGTATCCCCAAAATCAGTACTCACAGATCTTACTCAGTCACTCACAGATATGCAGAGTGGCAAAAACAATTGACTTGCCTGATGCACAAATTCCTGGCAAAGGTCAAAGAAACTGATGCTCTGCCTGGTTTCAGCTCTGTTACTGCAAATAAGTGTCTTCTTTATGGACTCTTTTGTATTACATTTTTGGGCTTTGATTGGTACTTGCTGTTTAAAATGGCACCAAAGCATAGTGCTACAGTGCTGTCTAGTGTACGTACGTGCAGGCAGGCTGTGACATGCCTTATCGAGAAAATGTGTCTGTTAGTCAGGAAAGCTTCATTCAGGAGTTAGTGATAGTGTTGTTGGTCATGCGTTCAATGTTAATAAATCAACAATATATATTAATAAGATATCTTTAAACACAAACACGTATAAAACAAGGTAACAATTTTAAATTGTATTTATTAATAATATTGTTATTTGGGGACATAGATTAAACAAATAATAAATTATGTTAATGTTATGAGTTAAGATTTTTATCATAAAAGAAAAATAGAGGTAATATAAAATTATTTGAGTTAAGAGAAATCCCTATACTCTTAATGATGATTTAGAAGTATCAGAAAAATTTAATAGTTTATTTTTATATTTCTAAAACTAGTATATATATATATATATATATATATATATATATATATATAGTCTCAAGCTTTGTTTGGTGAAAAGGCATGTAAATGTAACAGCCCAGTTTATAAGCAAGCTAATACAGTAGCAATTAGCACCTCTAACACCCACATTTGGGTCCCTAAATCTGTTTCCCACTAAAAGAATTCAGTACCCCATGAAGAAATGTTCAGTTCCAGGTCAGAAACAATAAAAAGACATGGAACATCTTGTGTCCGACACAAAAAAAGGAGCAATCATATATTACTGGAGTTCAAATACATTGCAAAACAAAACTAAATAAAACTGGAAAATCACTCGAAAGTGTTCCCCCGTCTTAAAATATAGGAGAGCTATAATATTAAAGAAAATAATAACACTAATGACTGAAACCACATTATGTTAAAGTCCATGAGTCTCTGTAAAAAAAAAAAAAAAAGTATTGGTTATCTTTACTTTTGGAGATTTGTGGGACACAAAGTATTCTAAACCAGGGACTGACAAACTTTCTGTAAAGCACCTGGGCCCAGGCAGGGGTGCAGGGTGGCTCTCAGTCGGGTTGTATGCAAGAGTCAATTTAACCTCCTCTCACTTAAGAAAAGATAAAAAATATCTTAAGAATTATACATTTTTTATCTTTAGAGATTTAATTTTTCTGAATGAAATACTGCATAATAAAATGCTCACTTATTCTACTCTTTATTACTGGTTGTTCTTGATTTGAAAATAAACTTATTTTAGGGGTTACTTTTACATTGTTAAGAAAAAAACTATTGCTATGCTTGTTGGCTTTTTCTGTATAATTTAACTTACTTTAGTTTTTATTAATTTGATGGCTAAATTAATTATATTTGAAAACTATTTGACTATTCACATTTGAAGTGATAATTCCATATATAAATTTGTAAGGAAGCACAAAATAGTCTAGGAAATTGGAGTAAAGGGTCATAAGTATGGGTTGGAAAAGATTATTTTCTAATTGTTTAATATTGGTTATTTCAATTCATTTTCCTAATAACTGAGTGGACCCATTTAATTGATCTCAGTCAGGATTAATTCTTTGAATATTTCCTCGACTTCTGAATTTTTTTGTGTGTGACAGAGACAGAGTGTGACAGAGAGAAGGACAAATAGGGACAGACAGGAAGAGAGAGAGATGAGGAGCATCAGTTCTTTTTTGCAACTCCTCAGTTGTTCATTGATTGCTTTCTCTTATATGTGCCTTGACTGGGGGCTACAGCAGAGCAAGTGATCCCTTGCTCAAGCCAGCGACCTTGGACTCAAGCAAGATACCATGGGGTCATGTCTATGATCTCACACTCAAGCCAGTGCCCACGCTCAAGAGGGATGAGGCTGCGCTAAAGCCAGTGACCTATTGGGTTTCGAACCTGGATCCTCTCAGTCCCAGTCCAACACTCTATCCACTGCACCAATGTCTGGCAGGCCTGAAATTTCTTGATTTATCTTCCAACTTTTCCAAATTTTCTAAGATACATTGCAAGTGTTTGTCTCTTTGATGTATATTTGAATGGGTTACTAAATTTTTATCTTGTACATCACCCACTTGATTTATTTCATTATATAATTCATTATTTCTTTTTATTTTAATTTCCACCATACTTTTAATTTCTAGTTATATTTCTGGTTAGTTAGTGCATTGATTTTTTTTTAGAATAGCCTGATTTTGTTCAAGGGATATAATCTCAATGTAGATTAAGATCCTAATTTATCAAATAATCTGTGTTATAAACTCAATAATTTAAGTGTTGTGCCTTGGGTAAACTAAAAGTAATAAAAATGTCTGGCTCTATACTAATGAAGTTTCAACGAGGTTTACATACATATCAATATTTATAAATCACTTAACATTGTATGTCAGCACATAGTAAACCCTCAATTAATGTTAACTGTTATTTTAGTAATCTGTTTGTGCAATACTAATACAAAATTTGAGCAAGTTTTCTTTCTTTTTCTTGACTTATTTTGTTTTCCAAGTTGATTTATTTATCTTGGTTTCTTTTATTTAGGATTTTTCTTCTCTTACTCTGATGATATGTAGTGATTTACCAATATTTGAAAATTAAGGGCTAGATTAATTATCTAGATCAGAGGTAGTCAACCTTTTTATAACTACTGCCCACTTTTGTATCTCTGTTAGTAGTAAAATTTTCTAACTTCCCACTGTTTCCACAGTAATGGTGATTTATAAAGTAGGGAAGTAACTTTACTGTATAATTTATAAAGCAGAGTTACAGCAAGTTAAAGCATATAATAATAATTACTTACCAAGTACTTTATGTTGGATTTTCACTAAGTTTGACAGAATAAACCTTTATAGAACAACTTACTATAGTAAATCTATCTTTTTATTTATACTTTGGTTGCTCTGCTACCACCCACCATGAAAGCTAGAATGCCCACTAGTGGGCGGTAGGGACCAGGTTGACTACCACTGATCTAGATCAACCAACTGGTGTGACACAAGAATTTTTTTTTTCCAAAGTTAGAAGTGAGGAGGCAGTCAGACAGACTCCCACATGCACCTGACTGGGATCCACCAAGCATGCCCACAAGGGGGTGATGCTCTTCTGCCCATCTGAGGCATCACTCTATTTCAGCTGAAGCCATTCTAGCACCTGAGGCAGAGGCCAATGAGCCGTCCTCAGCACCCAGGCCAACTTTGCTTCAATAAAACTTTGGCTGCAGAAGGGGAAGAGAGAGACAGAGAAGAAGGAGAGGGGGAAGGGTGGAGAAGCAGATGGGCCTTCTCCTGTGTGCCCTGACCAGAATCAAACCTGGGTCTTCCACATGCCAGGCCTACACTCTACCACAGAGCCAACCAGCCAGAGCCACCACAAGAATTTTTAAACCACAAGAATTTTGAAAACATTTAATATCTGACTATTTAGTCAGGGGCACTGATCTTTTTTCTTTTAGATTGACAAATAAAAACATGACAACAGTCAACACAACAGTTGCTGATATAAATACGTCTTGAATGATAAATATCATATTTTTCACTCCATAAGACACACCTGGCCATAAGACACACCTATGGTTTTAAGGAGGAAAATAAGAAAAAACATATTCTGAACCAAATGATGTGTTAAAATATTCAATAAAATATACCACAATAATATTTCAACACTGTAAACTCAACAGCAGTATTAACAACCATTGACACTGTTTTTAACAAATGAGAAGAGACTTTAATGTTCAAGTACTCTTGTAGTTGTCCGGGAACCGCAGGAACTCATCATCGCTAGTGTCAGAATTTAAGAAGCGCAGTTGCTCATAGTCACTGTTATCACTTTCTTTGCTATTTTCCTATATGATACCATCTTCAGTGCCATCTAAGGCATTGCTAATGCCACAGTTTTTGAATGATCATACCACATTCATTCTTCACTGACTGCCATGTTTTCACCATCCACAAACTTGAGTGATAGTGGGTCTCTTCATTCTTCCAGTTGGTGTCAGATCATGATTACCAGCAGCCATACATTTGTTCCAGTCTTCTGGCATAAAGACTTTAAATCAGGGGTCTCAAACTCAACTCAGCATGTGAGCCGCAGAGCAAGATCACAGCCGTTCGGCGGGCTGCACTAGGTCTACAAAAGGCAACTGTTACACAACACTTTTCTCACTGCAGTTAAAAACAAAAAAAATCAGTACAACAAGCACAATCGTACGTGCAGTTTACTGTGGGCCGCGAGTTTGAGACCCCTGCTTTAAATGGTTTTTTGATGGAAATGTTGAGGGTTGCTACTGGATGGTAAGACCCCCAGGAATCAGCTAGATGAGTCTTCACTTCTTTAAGGTTTTTGTTTTTTGGTTTTTTTTTTTTGGTTTCACTAATATGTGCACTAAACTGGTCAAGCACTCATAGGGCAGCAAGTGACGTCAGCACCTCACACAGAGCTCCAGCAGCTGCAGCACAGGCCTCCACTGCTGCAGCACAGGCTTCCACCACAGCAGTGCGCCTCTCACGTCTGCCCTGGGTGATGCCAGATGAATGCACCCACACAATCTCACTCGCCTTCCCTCCTGAGCTGCCTGCAACAGTGAAAACTGGAACCAAGAGATCACTCAGTAGATGCCAGGGTTACATACGCCTCCATGGCTGGGATGATTATGCTCCCCCTGGAGCTCATTCTACATTTTTACTAGTGCAACACCCCCCCCCCAGCAGCTAAAAAAAATGAACATTTGCTTCATAATATTCACAGGCATTTCCCCCTCCACTTTTGGGGGGAAAAAGTGTGTCTTATGGAGCAAAAAATGTATATAGGTTGCATCTTATTGGTCACATTGCATAATAAGGTTGCATCTAATTGATTAATTCTTGGTACCAGAAATTCTTATACAGAAGTATAAGCACCTGATATTTTGTTTTAAAGTCACTTCAGAGCAAAAAGAGTAGGTTATTACTATTATTATTTTTTTAGATCAATCAAAATTATACCTATTTTTTGGTCAGATAGGCAAAAAATTACATATTTTTGGTGTGCTGCCAAATTTTAGTAATTAGTTTATGTGTGCCATAATATGAAAAAGGTTGAAAATTGCTGCTCTAGGTGGCTGGTGTGGTTTTCTTCTGCTTTGATTTAGGAAAATTTCTCTAACAGATCTGTTCTTTAATAAAGCACAACTGAGGGCTCTTTTTTTTTTCTGAGAGACCAACAAGAAGACAGAGATGAGAAGCATCAACTCTTTGTTGCAGCACCTTAGTTGTTCATTGATTACTTTCTCAATATGTGCTTTGTGGTGGGAAGGGGGGTTTCCAGCTGAGCCAGTGATCCCTTGCTCAAGCCAGTAACCTTGGGCATCAAGCTAGCAATCTTTGGGCTCAAGCCAGTTTCAAACCCGGGGTTTTGAACCTGGGCCGTCTGCATCCCAGGCTGATGCTTTAGCCACTAAGCCACTGCCTGGTCAGGCCAGCAGAGGGTACTGTCAGTCACAATCTAGTGTGGTATGTGAGTCTGCAGCAAACAGAAAAGCCAGGAGTTCCATCTTTATCAAAACAGGACAAGATTTGCACTTCACATTTGAAGACTGCTGATTCCTTCAAATTCTTTTGAATACAACCCCCATATGTGGATAAATCTCTTGACAGATGGCTTATTTTGCTTGTAGAGCAGTTTGTTCTGCTCTGTTTTGGTTCTGCTCTTCAGAATGTAGTGCGCTTTCCAAACTTTAATGATTAGCGTAAGGTGTACTCAAAGATTTTGAGTTTATTAATTCCCAGCTTGAAGCTTCTTAAAAGTTTTGAGCCACAGTATTTCTTCTTCCACTTCTCCTGTAAATCAATTCCACTTGTTTTATATCTTCCAGCATTTTCTCATAATTTCCAAATTGCTTAGGGTTCATATATATAATATATATAATTAGACATATAAAATTATATTTTGAATGGATGGATTATGCTGCATTTGTATGCTAAATGTGACATAAAAATCAAAAGTATAATAGAGAATTTAACATCTACTATCTACTATGGTCTCTGTTTCCTTACCTTTTTTGTTTTCTCCCTTATCATCATACTTTTTGTTGCTTTCTTACAGCCCTCTACTCAAACCTATTTTTTTAACCTCTCAGTCTCCTCCCCTATTTTTCTTTAAGAAAATGAGATTCACAATCACAAACAACCTAATATTCACTGCCATTCCACAGGCCAATTTAACTACATTGCCTTATTGCCATATTTTTTTGTCTGTCCTCAGAATTTGAGGTTAATTTCTGCTTCTAAGCTAAGCTAATGGTCCCACCTCCTTTCTTCTCAGGGTGCATGAACTAAGTATCTCTCTCTGTTTTTCATCTTCTTGTCCTTTTTTTTTTTTTTTTTCCATTTTTCTGAAGCTGGAAACAGGGAGAGACAGTCAGACAGACTCCCGCATGCGCCCCACCGGGATCCACCCGGCACGCCCACCAGGGGCGGTGCTCTGCCCCCCAGGGGGCGATGCTCTGCCCATCCTGGGCGTCGCCATATTGCGACCAGAGCCACTCTAGCGCCTGAGGCAGAGGCCACAGAGCCATGCCCAGCGCCCGGGCCCTCTTTGCTCCAATGGAGCCTTGGCTGCGGGAGGGGAAGAGAGAGACAGTGAGGAAAGCGCGGCGGAGGGGTGGAGAAGCAAATGGGCGCTTCTCCTATGTGCCCTGGCCGGGAATCGAACCCGGGTCCTCCGCACGCTAGGCCGACGCTCTACCGCTGAGCCAACCGGCCAGGGCCTTCTTGTCCTTTTTAGAGAAGTTCTTTGGAGAGAGATCTAGCAGTCATTCTCTCCTTTCACCATTCAACCTAGCTTGACAAAGAAAGTTTAATCAATAACTTCCATGACATCAAATTTAATGGTTAAACTCAATTTTCTCAACTTTTCTTGACAATTTTTCTCTAGATTTTTTTATTTTATATTTTTAAAAACCATAACTATTCTATATTGCAGTGTGGTCTTAGTAGAATTCCTTAAAGGGTGTTCTTGTTTTCTTCTTCTTTGGTCCATATTACTTACATTCAAGATTTTAACTAACAACCCTATCCTTTTATGCCAGACATTTACTTCTTGACATGCTCTTTATTCTGATTTCTAGAGAGAGAGAAAAAAAATATGTATATATATATATATAATCTACTGAATAAACTACGTGGATGTATCTCATGTAACCCAAACTTCAATCATCATTCCCTGCTCTCTCCTTCCTGTCAATCATATATCCAGTATTCTTTCTGACTGTCCCGTCTTATTTGATGGCACCTCCATCTATGCAATTTCCACGATAAAGATGTAGGGAGCTCCTTCGGCTACATCTTGCCCTTCTTAGACACATCTAATGAAGTAGCAGGTTTCATTCATTTCATCACTTGTGTATCATAGTAAAAATATTTCCTTTTGTTCCATTTGTCTTTATATTATTTCAGCTTGGGTCCTCATTACCTCTCACCTGAGTAACTGTAACAGAATCCCATGTAATTTGTGCATTGGATTGTATCCCTCAACACTTTGCAAACACTCAAGTCAATAATTTAAAACACATCTGATTATATCACCTCTTTTTAAAAATCATCATCATTGTGACCTTATTAATAAGGTCATCCTGATCTGTTGTTCAAGGTACATCATCTGTCATGCCTTTCCTCACATTTCATTCATTATTTGAACTGATTCTTTTCATGCACACACATGCACACACACCTTGACACACAGAGGAGTGTGTCTACTATGCTATTTTCTATGCCTGTGCCTTTGTTCATACTGTTTCCTCTCCCTGGAAGGAACTTCCTTCCAATTCTAGTTTGGTTAAAACATATAATTTATTTAAACTCAGTTCTTGTATTATTTTCTTAGGGAATAGTTTTCTGATTTGTTTTTTTAGATTTAATTAAATAATTTCTTCAATATACGTTTTCTTGAGAAAATTACTGTGGTAGATTTAAATTAATATTGCCTCTTTATTTTGCCATGAAACTTCAATTTTCCTCAAGTATGATTGGATTTATTATAATTTTTCTTCCCTTAAACAGTTAGTTCAGTAGTGAAGCAGGTGATATGCCCTTTTTAAGGGTGTACATCTTTAATTGAACAGACATATGTATTATATGTTCCTTGGGAAAAAAAACACATAATTGAAGTGTTTTCTGGTATAGATTTTTACAATGGTATGATAATTGCAATAATTTTTATACTAATTAATTCTTTTTATTTGATTATAGATATTTTAATAGTAGTATATCATTTGGGTAGTGCTAACTTTAATATTAAAAATAAAACATTTATCAACATATATTTAAGTATACTGCATTCCAAAGAGTAAGAAATATTTTTGGCCCTGGTCAGTTGGCTCAGTGGTAGAGTGTCAGCCTGGCAGGTGTGATTCCCAGTCAGGGCACACAGGAGAAGCAACCATCTGCTTCTCCACTTTTACCCCTCTCCCTTCTCTTTCTCTCTCTCTCTCTCCTCCTCCCGCAGCCATGGCTCAGTTGGAGCAAGTTGTCCCAGGTGCTGAGGATAGCTCCATGGCCTCCCCTCAGGCACTAAAAAAAACTCGGTTGCCAAGCAATAGAGGAATGGCCCCAGATGGGCAAAGCATGGTCTGGTAGGGGGCGTGCCGATGGATCCCAGTTCGGGTTTATGTGGAAGTCTGTCAGTCTGCCTCCCCAATTCTTACTCAAGAAAAAAAAATTTCACATTTACAAATTAAAATAAAGCAAAAATTTAGCAAAATATGAACTATGAATAAACATTTTGATTTTGATAGAAATCATTTGGTTTGACAATTTACCTGTCACATAGATATAATCTCAGACGACCTAGTTAATTTTCCTATTACTTGAAGTTCTGTGAAATGGAGTACAGTATTCAATTTTTTTCTTTACATATATGTGTGTGTGTATAGGTTTAATTATATATTTTTAGATAAAATATGTATATATACATCTACATGTATAAAATTATATAAATACATACATAATTTTAAATCAAGAAGTTAAGTATTTCATAAATGACTGTTTCAACTAAGGTACTTTTTATATCTGGACTTTGGGACAGTTCACTGGGCTACACACTATAATTTTTCTTTTCTTTTTTTTATATTTTATTTTAATTTTAATTTTTTTACAAATAAATTTTTATTAATGATAGTAAGGTGACATCAATAAATCACAGTACATATATTCAAAGAAAACATGTCCAGGTTATCTATCATTCAATTATGTTGCATACCCATCACCCAAATTCAGATTGTCCTCCGTCACCCTCTATCTAGTTTTCTTTGTGCCCCTCCCCCTCCCCTTCCTCTCCCCCTCCTTCGCTTCTACATCCCCCCTCCCCCCACCCCCGGTAACCACCACACTCTTGTCTATGTCTTTTAGTCTTGTTTTTATGTTCCACCAATGTATGGAATTATGTAGTTCTTGTTTTTTTCTGATTTACTTATTTAACTCTGTATAATGTTATCAAGATCCCACCATTTTGTTGTAAATGATCCAATGTCATCATTTCTTATGGTTGAGTAGTATTCCATAGTGTATATGTGCCACATCTTCTTTATCCAGTCTTCTATTGAAGGGCTTTTTGGTTGTTTCCATGTCTTGGCCACTGTGAACAATGCTGCAATGAACATGGGGCTGCATGTGTCTTTACGTATCAATTTCTGAGTTTTGGGGGTATATACCCAGTAGAGGGATTGCTGGGTCATAAGGTAGTTCTATTTTCAGTTTTGTGAGGAACCACCATACTTTCTTCCAGAGTGGTTGTACTACTTTACATTCCCACCAACAGTGAATGAGGGTTTCTTTTTCCCCAAAGCCTCTCCAATATTTGCTATTACCTGTCTTGTTAATAATAGCTAATCTAACAGGTGTGAGGTGGTATCTCATTGCAGTTTTGATTTGCATTTCTCTAATAACCAATGAAGATGAGCATCTTTTCATATATCTGTTGGCCATTTGTGTTTCTTCCTGGGAGAAGTGTCTGTTCGTGTCCTTTTCCCATTTTTTTTATTGGATTGTTTGTTTGTTTGTTGTTGAGTTTTATGAGTTCTTTGTATATTTTGGATATTAGGCCCTTATCTGAGCTGTTGTTTGAAAATATCATTTCCCATTTAGTTGGCTGTCTGTATATTTTTTGTCAGTTTCTCTTGCTGAGAAAAAACTTTTTAGTCTGATGTAGTCCCATTCATTTATTTTGCCTTCACTTCTCTTGCCTTTGGAGTCAAATTCATAAAATGCTCTTTAAAACCCAGGTCCATGAGTTTAGAACATATGTCTTCTTCTATGTACTTTATTGTTTCAGGTCTTTGATCCATTTTGAATTAAATTTAGTACAAGGGGACAAGCTGTAGTCGAGTTTCATTCTTTTGCATGTGGCTTTCCAGTTTACCCAGCACCATTTGTTGAAGAGGCTTTCTTTTCTCCATTGTGTGCTGTTGGCCCCTTTATCAAAAATTATTTGACCTTATATATGTGGCTTTATTTCTGGATTTTGTATTTTGTTCCATTGGTCTGAGTGTCTATTTTTCTGCCAATACCATGCTGTTTTGATTGTCATGGCCCTATAATATAGTTTGAAGTCAGGTATTGTAATGCCCCCAGCTTCATTCTTTTTCTTTAGGATTGTTTCGGCTATTCAGGGTTTTTTATACTTCCATATAAATCTAATAATTTTTTGTTCCATTTCTTTAAAAAATAGCATAGGAATTTTGATGGGAATTGCATTAAATTTATAAATTGCTTTGGGTAATATGGCCATTTTGATTATATTTACTCTTCCTATCCAAGAACAAGGAATATTTTTCCATCTCATTGTATCTTTTTTGATTTCCTTTAACAATGCTTCGTAGTTTTCATTATATAGGTCCTTTACATTCTTTGTTATGTTTATTCCTAGGTATTTTATTTTTTTTGTTGCAATCATGAAGGGGATTAATTTTGAGTTCGTTTTCTAATATTTCATTGTTGGCATATAGAAAGGCTATGGACTTTGGTATGTTAATTTTGTATCCTGCGACCTTACTGTATTGGCTTATTGTTTCTAGTAGTCTTTTTGTGGAGTCTTTGGGGTTTTCGAGGTATAGAATCATATCATCTGCAAAAAGTGATACCTTTACTTCTTCTTATCTGATATGGATGCCTTTTATTTATTCCTCTTGTCTGATTGCTCAGGCCAGAACTTCTAGCACTATGTTAAATAAGAGTGGAGAGAGAGGACAACCCTGTCTTGTTTCTGATTTAAGGTGGAAGTCCTCAGTTTTATGGCATTTAATATGATGTTAGCTGATGGTTTATCATATATGGCCTTTATCATGTTGAGATATTTTCCTTCTATACCCATTTTGTTGAGAGTCTTAAACATAAAGTTGTGTTATATTTTACCAAATGCCTTTTCTGCATCTATTGATAAGATCATGTGGTTTTTGTTCTTTGTTTTGTTGATATGGTGTATTATGTTAACTGTTTTGCGTATGTTGAACCATCCTTGAGATTCTGGGATGAATCCCACTTGATCATGATGTATTATTTTTTTAATATGTTGTTGTATCTGATTTGCCAGTATTTTGTTTAGTATTTTAACATCTGTATTCATTAGATATATTGGTCTGTAATTTTCTTTTTTTGTGCCATCCTTGCCAAGTTTCGGTATGAGGGTTATGTTGGCCTCATAAAATGTGTTTGGAAATATTTCTTCTTCTTCAATTTTTTGGAAGACTTTGAGTTGAATAGAAACCAAGTCTTCTTTGAATGTTTGATAGAATTCACTAGTATAACCGTCTGGGCCTGGACTTTTATTTTTGGGGAGGTTTTTAATGGTTTTTTCTATTTCCTCCCTGCTGATTGGTCTGTTTAGGCTTCCTGCTTCCTCTTGACTCAGTCTAGGAAGGTTGTATTGTTCTAGGAATTTATCCATTTCTTCTAGATTTTTGAATTTGGTGGCATATAGTTTTCCTAGTATTCTATTATAATTTTTTGTATATCTATGATGTCTGTGGTGATTTCTCCTCTTTCATTTAGGATTTTGTTTATATAAGTCCTTTCTCTTTTTTCCTTGGTGAGTCTTTTTTTTATCTTATTTTTATTAATTTTAATGCAGTGACATTGATAAATCAGGGTACATATGTTCTGAGAAAACATCTCCAGATTATTTTGACCTTTGATTATGCTGCATACCCCTCACTCAAAGTCAAATCGTCCTCCGTCACCTTCTATCTGGTTTTCTTTGTGCCCCTACCCTCCCCCCACTCCCTCCCTCTCCTTCCTCGCCCCTTCCCCACCCCTCCACCCCACTCTCTGTTACCATCACATTCTTCTCCATGTCTCTGAGTCTCATTTTTATGTCCCATCTATGTATTGGTTCATATAGTTCTTAGTTTTTTTCTCATTTACTTATTTCACTCTGATAATGTTATCAAGGTCCATCCATGTTATTGTAAATGATCTGATGTCATCATTTCTTATGGCTGAGTAGTATTCCATAGTATATATGTACCAAAGCTTTTTAATCCACTTGTCCTCTGATGGACACTTGGGCTGTTTCCAGATCTTCACTATTGTGAACAATGCTGCTATAAACATGGAGGTGCATTTCTCCTTCTGGAACCGTTCTATGGTGTCCTTGGGGTATATTCCTAAAAGCGGGATGGCTGGGTCAAAAGGCAGTTTGATTTTCAATTTTTTGAGGAATCTCCATACTGTTTTCCACAGAGGCTGCACCAGTCTGCATTTCCACCAGCAATGCAGGAGGGTTCCCTTTTCTCCACATCCTCGCCAGCACTTATTCTGTGTTGTTTTGTTAATGAGAGTCATTCTAACTGATGTGAGGTGATATCTCATTGTAGTTTTAATTTGCATTTCTCTAATGATTAATGATGTTGAGCATTTTTTCATATGCCTATTGTCCATCTGTATATCCTCTTTGGAGAAGTGTCTATTCATTTCTTTTGCCCATTTTTTGATTGGATTGTTTGTCTTTCTGGTGTTGAGATTTACAAGTTCTTTATAAATTTTGGTTATTAACCCCTTATCAGACATACTGTCAAATATGTTCTCCCATTGTGTAGTTTGTCTTTTTATTCTATTCTTATTGTCTTTGGCTGTGCAAAAGCTTTTTAGTTTGATATAGTCCCATTTGTTTATTCTGTCTTTTGTTTCTCTTGCCCGTGAAGATAAATCAGCAAATATATCGGTGCGAGAGATGTCAGAGAGCTTACTGCCTATGTTTTCTTCTAAGATGCTTATGGTTTCATGCCTTACATTTAAGTTTTTATCCATTTTGAGTTTATTTTTGTGAATGGTGTAAGTTGGTGGTCTAGTTTTATTTTTTTTCAGGTTGCTGTCCAATTTTCCCAACATCATTTGTTGAAGAGGCTATCTTTACACCATTGTATTTCCTTACCTACTTTGTCAAATATCAGTTGTCCATAGAGCTGTGGGTTTATTTCTGGGTTCTCTGTTCTGTTCCATTGATCTATGTGCCTGTTCTTATGCCAGTACCAGGCTGTTTTGAGTACAATGGCCTTGTAGTATAGCTTGATATCAGGAGTGTGATACCTCCCCCTTTATTCTTCTTTTTTAAGATTGTTGAGGCTATTCGTGTTCTTTTTGGTTCCATATAAATTTTTGGAATATATGATCTATATCTTTAAAGTATGTCACTGGTATTTTAATTGTTATTGCATTGAATTTATAAATTACTTTGGGTAATATAGACATTTTAATGATGTTTATTCTTTCTAACCATGAGCATGGTATATGCTTCCACTTGTTTGTATCTTCCTTGATTTCTTTTATCAATGTTTTATAATTTTCCGAGTATAAGTCTTTAGTCTCCCTGGTTAAATTTATTCCTAGGTACTTTATTTTTTTGGTTGTAATAGTGAAGGGGATTGTTTCCTTAATTTCTCTTTCTGATTGTTCATTGTTGGTGTATAAAAATGCCTCTGATTTCTGAGTATTAATTTTATATCCTGCCACCTTGCTGAATTCATTTATCAGGTCCAGTAGTTTTTTGACTGAGACTTTAGGATTTTCTATATACAATATCATATCATCTGCAAATAATGATAGTTTTACTTCTTCTTTTCCAACTTGAATGCCTTGTATTTCTTCTTCTTATCTGATTGCTGTGGCTAGGACTTACAGGACTATGTTGAATAAGAGTGGTGAAACGGGGTACCCCTGCCTTGTTCCTGATCTTAGGAGGACTGCTTTTAGTATTTGCCCATATAGTATGATGTTGGCTGTGGGTTTGTCATAGATGCTTTTATCATGTTGAGGTATGTTCCCTGTATTCCCACTTTGCTAAGAGTTTTGATCATAAATGGGTGCTGGATTTTATCAAATGCTTTTTCTGCATCTATTGAAATGATCATGTGGTTTTTCTCCTTCCTTTCATTTATGTGATGAATAACATTGATAGATTTGCAAATATTGTACCAGCCTTGCCTCCCCAGAATAAATCCCACTTGATCATGGTGTATGATTTTTTCCATATATTGCTGGATCCGGTTTGCTAATATTTTGTTGAGGATTTTAGCATCTATATTCATCAGGGATATTGGCCTATAATTTTCTTTCTTTGTGTTGTCTTTGCCTGGTTTTGGAATCAGAATTATGCTCACCTCATAAAAGGAGCTTGGAAGTCTTCCTTCCTCTTGAATCTTTTGAAATAACTTGAGAAGGATAGGAATTAGTTCTTTTTTGAATAGTTGGTAGAATTCCGTTGTGAAGCCATCTGGCCCAGGACTTTTTTTTGTTGGGAGTTTTTTGATAACTGTTTTGATCTCATTTGGTATAATTGGTCTGTTTAGGTTTTCTAATTCTTCCAGACTGATTTTTGGAAGATTGTATGTTTCAAGGAATTTGTCCATTTCATCTAGGTTGTCTAGTTTTTTGGCATACAGTTCTTTATAGTATTTTCTTAAAATCCTTTGTATTTCTGTTGTATCAGTTGTTATTTCCCCCTCTCATTTCTAATTTTATTAATTTGAGTCCTCTCTCTCTTTTTCTTGGTGAGTCTCATTAAAGGTTCATCAATCTTGTTTACCTTTTCAAAAAACCAGCTCTTAGTTTCATTGATCCTCTGTATTGTTTCTTTAGTCTCTATGTCATTTATTTCTGCTCTGATCTTTATTATTTCCTTCCTTCTACTACATTTCAGCTTTACTTGCTGTTCTTTTTCTAGTTCTTTTAGATGCAGGGTTAATTTGTTTATTTGAGCTTTTTCTAGCTTCTTAAAGCGTGCCTGTAGTGCTATGAACTTCCCTTTCAGTACTGCATTTGCTGTGTCCCATAAATTTTGAGTTGTTGTATGCTCGTTATCATTTGTTTCTAGGAATTTTTTTATTTCTTCTTTGATCTCATTCTTAATCCATTCGTTATTTAACAACCTGCTATTTAGTTTCCATGTGTTTGAGAATTTTTGAGCTTTTCTGTTGTGGTTGATTTCTAGTTTCATGCCATTATGATCAGAGAAAGTATTTGATATGATTTCAATGTTCTTAAATTTGTTGAGACCACTTTTGTGCCCTAACATGTGGTCTATCCTAGAGAATGTACCATGAGCACTTGAAAAGAATGTATATTCTGCTGCTTTAGGGTGAAAGGTTCTGTAGATATCTATTAAATCGAGTTGATCTAGTGTGTCCTTTAAGTCTGCTGTTTCTTTGTTGATTTTCATTCTTGAGGATCTATCTAGTGATGTTAGTGGGGTATTAAAATCCCCTACTATTATAGTGTTGCTGTTGATCTCGCTCTTTATATCCATCAAAGTGTGCTTTATATATTTAGGTACTCCTAGATTAGGTGTATAGATATTTATAATAGTTATATCTTCTTGTTGGATTGCTCCCTTTATCATTATGTAGTAGCCTTCTTTATCTCTTACTATATTCTTTGTTTTAAAGTCCATTTTGTCTGATATAAGTATTGCTACCCCAGCTTTTTTTTCATTTGCATTTTCTTGAAATTTTTTTTCCATCCTTTTACCTTCAACCTATGTGCATCTTTTGTTTTAAGTGTGTCTCTTGTAGACAGCATATGCATGGGTCCTGTTTTCTTATCCATGCAGCTACCCTATATCTTTTGATTGGATCATTTAATCCATTTACATTTAGGTTTATTATTGACATGTAGTTGTTTATTGCCATTTTATTCTTTAAAGCTGTATTCTTTTTTTGCTATATTCTTTTCCCACTTCGATCTTTTCCCACTTTGATCTGTTTACAACAGGCCTTTTTAACATTTCCTGCAGCATTGGTTTGGTTGTAATGAATTCTTTGAGTTTTTCTTTTGTCTGGGAAACTTTTTATTTCTCCTTCAATTTTAAATGATAGCCTTGTTGGATAAAGTAGTCTTGGTTGTAGGTTCTTGTTCTGCATTACTTTGAATATTTCTTGCCATTCCCTTCTGGCTTCAAGTGTTTCTGTTGAGAAGTCTGATGTCATCCTTATGGGGGCTGCTTTGTAGGTGATAGCTTTTTTTTCTCTCACAGCTTTTAATATTTTCTCTTTATCACTTAGCTTTGGTATTTTAATTATGATGTGTCTTGGTGTAGGTTTCTTTGGGTTTCTTTTTAGTGGAGTTCTCTGTGCTTCTTGAATTTGTGAGAGTTTCTCTTGCATTAATTTAGGGAAGTTTTCAGCTATGATATGATTGAACAAAGCCTCTATCCCTTGTTCTTTCTCTTCTTCTTCAGGAACCCCTATTATGCAGATGTTATTTCTCTTTGTGTTGTCACAAAGCTCAGACTTTTTGAGTCTGAGTTTCCTCAGACTTTTTGAGTCTCTTTTCTTTTTTCTTCTCTGCTTTCATGCCTTCATTCCAGTTGTCCTCCAACTCGCTGATTCGATCCTCAGCTGTATCCATCCTGTTTTTAATTCCTTCCATTGTGGTCTTCATTTCTGATATTGTATTTGTCATCTCTGACTGATTCTTTTTTAATATTTCAATATCTTTTTTTATACTTGCTATTTCTTTATTTAAGTGTTTGTGATGACCATCCATTGTTGTTCTAAGATCCCTAAGCATCCTTACAATCATTATTTTAAATTCCGCATCTGGAAGTTTGATTACTTCCATATCACTCAGTTCATCTCCTGAAGCTCTCTCTTGTGGTTTCATTTGGATCGCACTTCTTTGTCTTCCCATTGTGCCTACCCAGGGTGTTTTCTTTGTAGAGCTGGTTGAGTCTCGGCTTGGTGTTGTCTGCCTCTAGTTTTTACTTGTGTTGTTTCTAAGTCTTGGGTTGGCATCAACATTTTTTTGTAATCCACTTTAGGATTTGGGCCACTTTGAAGTCTTGATTTGTTTATTTTCTTAACAGGTGATTGTCTTGTTTGCTGATCTCAGCAGGGGGCTTATTTGAAACTGTATCCAGGAATGCGGTGGGTGTGACCTGAGGCTCTGCAATCCTCTTCTGCCAGTTAATCTCTCTGGGGTCAGGTTGCTTTCTCAGCTTCAGTAGGGGGAGGTGTATCTCACATCTCCAAGGAGACCTGAGTTACTGCCCCTCCTCCCCACTTCTTGTTTTCAGCTGTGTTTTGTTGCACTGATAGGAGCTGGAGAGATGTCTGTATCTCTGTGACCTGGAAGTACTTTTGTATTTTGCTTTGTGGAAGGATCAGCCCCTCCCCCAGTTACTGCCACCTCCAGCACTGAATGAGTCAGCTTTTTATGTCATCACCTATATTCCTCCCCCCTCACCATCCGTCTCTCTCTTTCTTCTCCTTTTGGAAGACAAGTGGGCCCTTTCAACACACCTCATTCCCTGGTCACCAGGTAAGTGGCTGTGAGCCGTATTTACTGCTCTCCTCCTTGGAATTGAGAACCCAGCCTCACACCCCCCCCCCATTCCTGTAAGCAGGGGAGATTCAGGTGCTCCCTACCAGGTTTGTTGCATCTTCTTCTTTGCTCCTTGATTTTTGAAAGCTGTTCTTGTAGTCTAGATTTGGTTTTTCATGCTGATTGTTCATAAATTAGTTTATAATCCATTCCGGTGGTGTGAGCTGGGAGTCTGTGCATCTGCCTACTACGCTGCCATCTTCAGGTCTCCTCCTCCTTGGTCAGTCTTGCCAAGGGTTTGTCAATTTTGTTGATCTTTTCAAAGAACCAGCTCCTTGTTTTATCAATTTTTTCTATAATTTTTCTGTTCTCTATTTCATTTATTTCTGCTCTGATTTTTATTATTTCCTTTCTTTGGCTTGTTTTGGGTTGTCTTTGTTCTTTTTTTTCTAGTTCTTTAAGGTGTTAAGTTAAGTGGTTCACTTGGGCTCTCTCTTGTTTGTTCATATAGGCCTGAAGTGATATGAACTTCCCTCTTATTAATGCTTTTGCTGCATCCCAGACATTCTGATATGTTGTACTGTCATTTTCATTTGCTTGTATATTTCTTTTGATCTCTGCACTTATTTCTTCTTTGACCCATTTATTTTTTAAAAATATGTTGTTTAGTTTCCACATTTTTGTTGGTTTTTTTTCTTCTTTTTTTGCAGTTGAATTCTAGTTTCAAGTCTTTATGATCAGAAAATATACTTGGTACAATTTCAATTTTTCTGAATTTGCTGATGTTGTTTTTGTGGCCCAATATATGGTCAATTCTTGAGAATGTTCCATGTACACTAGAGAAAAATGTATACTCTGTTGCTTTTGGATGAAGTGTCCTATAGATGTCTATCATATCCAGGTGCTCTAATGTTTCATTTAAGGCCAATATATCTTTATTGATTTTCTGTTTGGATGAATGTTCTAGAGCCATGAGCAGTGTATTGAGGTATCCAAGTATGATTGTATTTTTGTCAGTTTTTGTTTTTAGGTCAATAAGTAGCTGTCTTATATATTTTGGTGCTCCTTGGTTTGGTACATATATATTAAGAATTGTTATGTCTTCTTGATTTAGTATCCCCTTAATGATTATGAAATGACTAATTTTGTCTCTGAGTATTTTTTCTGTCTTGTAGTCAGCATTATTAGATATGAGTATTGCTACAACTGCTTTTTTTGGATGTTATTTGCTTGGAGTATTGTTTTCCAGCCTTTCATTTTAAATTTGTTTTTATCCTTGTTGTTTAGATGTGTTTCTTTTAGGCAGCATACAGTTGGATTTTCTTTTTTAATCCATTCTGTTACTCTGTGTCTTTTTATTGGTGAGTTTAATCCATTAACATTTAGTGTAATTATTGACACTTGTGGGTTCACTATTGCCATTTTATAAATTGCTTTCTGTTAGTTTTGTATCTTGTGTGATTCTTCTCTTTTGTTTTTCTATCATTTGTTTTTGTTTGTTTGTATTCCATACTTCTTTTCTCTGTTGCTACCCTTTCTAAGTCATGTGCTTCTGTGGTGGTTTTTTCAAGGGTGATTACTATTAAGTAATGAAAAGGTTACTTATCATATTCATTGTAGCACCCTATCTTATGAGTGTTTCCGCACTTCATCATCCTTTGCTACTGTTAATCTCCGTCCTCTACCCTTTATTTTGCTTTTGTTATCACAGTTTAAATTTGGTTTTATTGTGTTCTTGGTGGAGCTTTTACTTGTGGTTTTGTTTTGTTTTGTTCTTTGAATCTGGTTGGAAAACCCCCTTTAGTATTTCCTGGAGTGGTGGTTTTCTGATGATAAATGTCCTTATCTTTTCTGTATTTGTGAATGTTTTTATATCTCCTTCATATTTGAAGGATAGCTTTGATGGGTATAGGATTCATGGCTGAAAGTTCCTCTCTTTCAGGGCTTTAAATATTGGGGTCTACTCTCTTCTAGCTTGTAGAGTTCCTGCTGAGAAATCTGATGATAATCAAATAGGTTTTCCTTTATATGTTGTATTCTTCTTTTCCCTGGCTGCCTTGAGAATTTTTTCTTTGTCGTTGGTTTGTGCCATTTTATTATAATGTGCCTTGGAGTAGGTTTGTTGAGGTTAAGAAAACTCGGTGTTCTGTTTGCTTCTTGAATTTGAGGCTTTAGTTCTTTCCAAAGGCTTGGGAAGTTTTTGTCTATTATTTGTTTGAATATGTTCTCCATTCCATTTTCTCTCTCTTCTCCCTCTGATATACCTATTATTCTTATGTTATTCTTTTTGATGGAGTCAGACAATTCCTGTAGGGCTTTCTCATTTTTTTAAATTTTTGAGTCTATCTCTTCTCTCTGTTTTGCCTGAAGTTGCTTGTCTTCTATGTCACTAAGTTTACCTTCTATTTAGATTGTTCTATTAGCTAAGCTTGTTACCTCGTTTTTCAGTTCATGAATGAGTTTTTCATCTCTGTTTGATTTGTTTTTATAGTTTCAATTTCCTTAGTAATATATTCTTTGTCTTCATTGAGTTGTTTTCTGAGCTCTCTAAATTGCCTTTCTGTGTTTTCTTGTATATCTCTGAGTATTTTTAGGATTTCTATTTTAAATTCTCTGTCATTTAGCTTCAAGGTTTTCAATATATTAAATTTTTCTCCATAGATTTTTCCACATCTATCTGTGCTACTTCTCTATCTTTTGTATCCATGATATTCAATTTCCTTTTTCTTAATGGCATCTGAGGGTTGTCTTATTAATAGCACTAATGAAAATTAATAAAGAATAAAAAGTAAAAAATATGGAAAAAAAACCCAAGAATAATTTATTATTCCCTCTCCTTTTTTCTTCTCTTTCCCTCCTCTCCCCTCCTCCTTAGAAAAATATCAGAATAAACTGTGAATTATATTATGCTAAATGAAACAAAAACTTCCTATAATGGAGTTTTGAGTTGGGGGAAGTGTTGAAGGGGCAAAAAAAGAAGTAGGGACCCACAAAATGCAAAAATAGAAAATTTTGGGTCAAGTATAAAATGATTTGCTTGTAAGTGATTGTCGACTAAGAGATATAATGAGAGGAATAAGAGGGAAACAGGAAAAGAAAACTATTGTATTAATTGGAGCAAAAACTAAAGAGAATGGAGATCCTGCGTTGGGAGGAATGCTAATGAGTTAAAAAAAGCAAGGTAAAAAGCACCCAAAATGCCACAAAAAACCCCTTGAGTCCCAAATTAAATAATTTGTTTATGATTGAGCATTGAATGAGAGGAAAAGTAATAGGAGAAAAGAAGAAACTAATAGGGAGGGAGAAATAAGAAAAAGGTGAAAAGGAAAAGAAGAAAAAAGAAAAAAAACAAAAAGAGGGAGAGAGAGAGAGTTAAGGGTTTGGGAGTGTAATCCTCATGGAGAGTAAGGACTAAGAAAAGAAGTAAAATGTAACACTTATGGGTAGTGTAGTTCAAGAAGCAGACAGAATAAGATGGGCAGAAAATAAAATGACCAAGGTGGAGGAAATAAAAATAATAATAATAAAGGCAAGAAGATGAAAGAAACAAAAAAATAGTGGAACAAGTTTTAAAGTCTGTGGATTTTTCTTGATTTTGAGAGGTTAACTTCTTCCTTTTTCTTTCCTCTCCCTCTTTCAGGTCGGTGACTCTGTACCGCAGGCTCTGCCCCTGTGGCATGATTAGGTAGAGATTTGCAGTTGATGAGACTCTATGGCAATGTCATATATTAGGCTTCAGTCTCGTTGGTAGTCAAGGCTTGTTAGCGTTTGCAGGCTTCGACAATGAGAGAGAGTCTGTTTTCCTGGAGCCTCTCTCCTAGTCTCTCCTTCCTGAATTAGCAGCCTGATGATCCAGCTATGAGGCTGCTGCTGCCTCTGCCTGGGGAGTAAGAGGCTCAAAGAGCTGGCAAATCCCACTCTATCCCCACTTAATGCAGGGCTCTGGGTAAGGCTCTGGCAGTCAGAACCACCAGCGTAATCAGGCAGGGCTGGGAGCCAGTTGTTCTGAAGGTGACTTTCTATAAGCCTCCAGGCCTATTCAGCATGCCTAGCACTCTGTGGGACCACTCTCCCCAGGCTTTCTGCACTTTGTAACCTGTTTTGGCTGGGAAGAAGATGCCCTAGTCACTGCCTGCAGTACAGGAGGTCTTAACATCTGCCAAGTCCGTTTTTTTAGTGTATATTCCTGAGTATGAAAGCTCTGCCAATCAGAAGTTTTCCCCACCCCTTTAGCAAGAGGCACTAAAAAATATCACGCTTCTTGTCTTAGATTGCTGAACTGAGAGAGATCTTGTCAGTTAGAGCTGTGTAGGTCAGTTGGGAGGTGCGCAGACTGTGGGTTAAGCTAATTTCAGCAATTGGATCCCACAATCTGTTCCAGGAAGGACGGCAATCTGCCTGCAAACCCCTCCCCCATGCTTGATTGTTAGCTTGAATGGCTGGGTGAGGCACCCTGCCCGCCAAGAGAAGCTTGGGCGTAGGGAAGTTTGCTTTGGCGCACTCCCTGTGCACTGCTGGCAGCTGCTGCTCACGGCGTGTGCATTTGTTCGCGTGGGCTGATTTAGCACAGGCACACTCTTTCCTTGGCTTGAATGAATGAACATCCGTGCTGTAGCCTAGCCTCCTCCGCACCCTTAGCCCCCCCCCCGACTCTCAGTTCCAAGTGAAAGCAGCCTTTGCTCAGGTTAGTGAGGAAGGCAGAGTGTTTTTTTGTCCAATTTATTTCCTTCAGGGTTGATTATATATTTAGTCAATTTTTCGCTCAACCCTACTTTTGCCTTCAGTGTGTAGAACTCCCAGATGCTCCAAGGATAGATTTTTCTGTCTCTGGTTGATGAACTTGTTGAAATTTTTGGGAGATTTGTCGGTCGCACTCCTCATGGCGCCATTTCTCTGACGCCACTCCATTATAATTTTTCAATTGAAACATTATCTCTTGAAATCCTTAGACATAAATTACCCTGTTTATTTGTACTCTTCTTTTTGTGGATCTCTATATAGTCTGCACTATTTCTTTCTAGGATGACCCATCACCTAAGAGACACCAAAGAGGTTTAAAGACCCTCTCCTTGCTAGATTGACATGTATAGTAGAACAGAGACACTCTTTAATCTATAGTTCAACAGTATATCACATTTCCATTTATCTCATATGTCGCTATATTTTATTGATGCTTCCTGAGGTGTTCAAATAAGTTATGCTCTCATGCCAAAAATAATTCTACTCTTTCTGTTTTTATTGGTTTACCATTTCCTCTAGGGAACTAAAGTCATACTTTTGAGATTGCTATTAAGTGAAAATTAATACTGGATCCTAAGAGAAATGTTGAAAGTATAAAAGAAAAAAGAATAGTTGTCCTATTTGTTTTATTTTCTGGTTCTTAAACCTATTGTTCAAGTTCCTATAAATTAATAATAAAACATTTTATGATCCTTTAATAAGTATGTCCAAATTAGGAGACTCAAGTGAAGAGTCACTTACATCCCAAGAGAATTAGTTCATAGAAAAGATAAATATGTTGAAATGGGATTATAAAAAAGTAGACAAAATCTTGGCAAAGAAAATACCTTGTAGAATACTAGTTTATATATATTTTTTAGTCTATGAATCATTTGGGGAACACCAAAGATGACCAATGTTGGCTGACATTGAATATCTTTTTTTTCAAACAGAATTGACCTGGTTCTACTTCTCTAAGCCTATAATTCTAGTGTCTACAAATAATAACTGTGCTATATTTAGAGATTTACCATCTATAAATAACTTCTTGTGACTTCGATGCATTTATGATGAATTAGAAGACCACCAAATTTAGCAACAGACAACCTTTATTTTTCTTCTAGCTAGATCATTGGTAGTTATATGATATTAAAATCCCACAGAAAAAAAAAGAAATCATCTATTTCACAGTTTTCCTGACAACATTAATGTAAATATGGACAGTTACTCTACATAGTAGAATATAACAAATATTTGTTCTCTGTTTCCCATAGCAATTTCTTTTTCTTCAAGACCTCAGTTCACTCTCTTTGATATCTTTGGACTAAGATTTAGAAAACTCAAAAGATATTTTTGTATGTTCCATTAAATATCTTTGATTGTATTGAAATAATGTCTCTACTGCTTATAATCATGAGTGAGATCAGTTTGTTCAACAAATCTAAAATTGAATTTCAAAAAAACCCCTCTTTATTGCTTTATTTTATTAATAGAATGATTAAACAACAGCCAAATAATTACCTCATGAAAAGTCATGAGAGCTTTAGTAATACTTTTTAATCTTCACATCTGATTAAATATGGAAAAGAGGAAATGATGTTGATTTTTCTAATCTTAGAAGTAAAAACTCTGTTCATTTCCAGAAAATGGTAATCAAAAACATTTAAAATTATAATCTAAAAAGGAGCAATATTTTTCTTGATGAGGCAGTGGTCCAATGGATAGAGCATTAAAGTGGGACACAGAGGACCCAGGTTTGAAACTCGAGGTTGCTGACTTGAGCATAGGCTCATCTGGTTTGAGCACAGGCTCACCAGCTTGAGCATGGGATCATAGACATGACACTGGGGTCGCTGGCTTGAGCCCAAAGGTTGCTGGCTTGAAGCCCAAGGTCACTGGCTTGAGCCCAAGTTTGTTGGCTTGAGCAAGGGGTCACTTACTCTGCTGTAGCCTCCTGGTCAATGCACACATGAGAAAACAATCATTGAACAACTAAGGTGCCACAATGAAGAATTTATGCTTCTCATCTCTCTCCTTTCCTGTCTGTCTGTCCCTATCTGTCCCTTTCTCTGACTCTCTCTCTGTATCTGTCAAAATAAATAAATTAAATAAATAAATAATAAAGATGAACATTATTTTAATGAGAAAAAAGCTAAAAAATTTTCTTTTGTAAAACATACAATCATTACCTGAATTAATGTTTATATTTTAATAAACTTTTTATTGAAATATAAGAACAAAAAAGTACATGTCATCAGTATATAGAACGTTTATCACAAATAAACACATACGTATTTTTTAAATTTAATTTAATTTTTTATTTTTTATAGAGAGAGTCAGAGAGAGAGAGAGGAAGAGAGAGAGAGACAGACAGATAGGAACTGAGAGAGATGAGAAGCATCTATCACTAGTTTTTTGTTGTGACACTTTAGTTGTTCATTGATTGCTTTCTCATATGTGCCTTGACTGTGGGCCTTCAGCAGACTAAGTAACCCCTTGCTTGAGCCAGCGACCTTGGATCCAAGCTGGTGAGCTTTTGCTCAAACCAGATGAGCCCACACTCAAGCTGGCGAACTCAGAGTCTCCAACATGGGTCCTCCGCATCTCAATCCGATGCTCTATCCACTGTGCCACCGCCTGGTCAGGCAAATACATACGTATTTATAAATGTGTTAAAAATTAAAATTGACAGATTTAAAATATTAATTTAATATAGCAATTATAAACTCATGTTATCATAATGTATTTTTATGAAAATAATTACAATTTCAAACAAAAATGTAAGAAGAGTGGCATTACATACATTTTTTAACCTCTTTACTGTTAGCATTAATAGAAGAAAGTTGGATTTTTTTTTATTTATTCATTTTAGAGAGGAGAGGGAGAGACAGACAGAGAGAGAGAGAGAGAGACAGAGAGAGAGACAGAGAGAGAGAAGGGGGGAGGAGCTGGGAGCATCAACTCCCATATGTGCCTTGACCAGGGAAGCCCAGGGTTTTGAACCGGCGACCTCAGCATTTCCAGGTCGACGCTTTATCCACTGCACCACCACAGGTCAGGCCGAAGAAAGTTGGATTTTTTTATATCAGCTTCTGTATTTTATCTCTTACTGTATGTATGTTGTGTGATCAATTACTTTGAAGGAAATGTAGTCTCATGCAAATACCTACTTGGAAAGGGAAGGCTGCTTTGCTATTTTTTATGTAATTGAAGATATTTTTGACATCACAGAACAGCTCTATACGTGGTAATTTCTTAAAGGTACTTAACGTAAAACTGCAACTGCAGTAATGCCACCCTCCTGCCCCTCCCACTTCTACCGCTGGGTGCAGCAGGTTTCTTATTTAGGTCATCTCAGATTAATTTCATCTCTTCTTGAACTTAATGTGAGTGGAATCAAGCTCTGAACACTTACAAGAGAATAAGAATGGAGATGGCAAATAATATCTTAGTATCACAAAAGCAGATTTTATTTTTTAGACCACCTGCATTCCCCTAAACACCATTTGAGAACCACTATATTGGTACAGTATTTCATTATATAAATACAACTAATTTTTAAATAATTTTATTATTAATAAATATTTAGCTTATTTATTAAAAAGGTTATTCCCTCAACTGTTCTTCAGTCTACTTTTGTTTTATGTGTATTTACTTCTGGATTCTATAATAATGTTTTGTTTTAATTAATACTATAAAACAAAATTTTACTTATTGTGGCTTTATAATAAAGTTTTATATGTCATAGATAAGTCTTCCATATTTTTTCTTTAATGTCTGTTTCTCTATTTTTTCCTTATGGTATTTAAGCATTAATTTTAGAGTCTAAAATATTCCTGTAATAATTTTTTGTTTTCTCTGTGGACTCATACAAAACATTGGTTGGAGTCACTCCTAGCTAACTTATGTTTTTTGATGCAATGTTTGATAAAACTTTAATTTTTTTTTGGTCCTAATTGTTCTGGTTTATGGGAATACAATTAATTTTCCTAAGGTGGAAATTTGCTTTTTTTTTTTTTTTATTTCTGAAGCTGGAAACGGGGAGAGACAGTCAGACAGACTCCTGCATGCGCCTGACCAGGATCCACCTGGCACACCCACCAGGGGCGACGCTCTGCCCACCAGGGGGCGATACTCTGCCCTCCGGGGCATCACTCTGCCATGTCCAGAGCCACTCTAGTGCCTGGGGCAGAGGCCGAGGAGCCATCCCCAGTGCCCGGGCCATCTTTGCTCCAATGGAGCCTTGGCTGCAGGAGGGGAAGAGAGAGACAGAGAGGAAGGAGGGGGGGGCGGGGTGGAGAAGCAAATGGGCGTTTCTCCTATGTGCCCTGGCCGGGAATCGAACCCGGGTCCCCCGCACGCCAGGCCAACACTCTACCACTGAGCCAACCAGCCAGGGCCAAAATTTGCTTTTTATTTTAATAATTTGGTATAGATTTTGTTTGTTTTTCTCATGCAAATCCATGTCATCCAAAATAATGACAATTATATTTCTTCTTTTCCACTATTTCTCTCACTTTCTTTACTGTACTGGTAAAATATTTGATAGAAGCAATGATATCAGATAATGCTGCCTTATTTCAGAACTCAAAGAGAAATTTTTCATTATTGTTTAGTAATTAATTAATAAACATAATTTTATCATAGTTGTTTATATAGGATTTTGTAGAAACTTCCTTTATATACCTGCTATACAAATAGTTTTATGTCATGAACGTGAACAAATTTTCTTTTTTGAAACTAAAATAGGGAGTGACATCACAGAAATGGCACCGTGAGCAGCGCGTCCAACAGATCTCCCCAAAATCTCAACAAATTTATCAACTAGAAACAGAAAAATTTATCCTCGGAGCATTCCGGAGTTCCACACACACTGAAAGCGAAAGGACTGTTGCTGAGGAAGGAGTATGCTTGTGGTGAGTCAACCCACACGTGCAGCTGCCCGCCCACACTTGGGGAGCGGCAGCCTGGGCACTGGAGGCAGCCGGGGTGAACTGAGAAACCGCGCGCCCCCATGCCGCGGTCCGGAGAGTCCTGGCCACCAGCATGCACTGGGAAACCATGCGCGCGCCCCGTGCCGCGGTCCAGAGAGTCCTGGCCACCGGCATGCACTGAGAAACTGCGTGTGCGCCCCGTGCTGCGGTCCAGGAGGGGCGCCAAGACTGTCTTTCCTACTCGGGAGATTCTCTACGTGGGCGGGGCACCTCACCCAGCCATTCAAGCTAACAATCAAGCATTGGGGGAGGGGCGCGCAGGCAGCCTGAAATACTTTCTGGAGCACAGCTGCGGATCCAATCACTGAAATTAGCTTAACCCACGAAATCTGCGCACCCACGGGGCTCTAATTAATAAGATCTCTCCAAGTTCAGCGATCCAAGACAAGAGGCATGATATTTTTCAGTGCCTTTCACTAAAGGGGCAGGGGCAACTTCTGATTGACAGAGCCTCCATATTCAGGGATATACCTAACAAGAGGGACTTGGCAGATATTAAGATCTATACAGCAAGCAGCGAATAGTGCATCTTCTTCCCAGCCAAAACAGGCTACAAAGTGTGGAAAGCCTGGGTTGAGTGGTCCAACTGAATGGTAGGCACTGAACAGTCACCTTGACAACAATTGACTCCCAGCCCCACCTGATTACGCTGGAGGCTCTGACTGCCAGAGCTTTACCCGGAGCCTTGTGCTGAGTGAGAATAGAGTGGGGATTTCCAAGCTCTTTGAGCCTCTTACTCCCCAGACAGAAGCAGTGGCAGCCTCATAGCTGGATCACCAGGCTGCTAATTCAGGAAGAAGAGACTAGGAGAGAGACTCCAGGAAAGCAAACTCTCTCATTTTTGGACTCTGCAAACGCCAACAAGCCTTGACTACCAGCGAGACTAAAGCCAATTATATGACATTGCCATAGAATCCCATCAACTGCAAATCCCTACCTAAGCGTGACACAGGGGCAGAACCTGGGGTACAGAGTCACTGACCAGGAAGAGGGAGAGAAAAGAAAAAGGAAGAAGTTAACCTCTCAAAATCAAGAAAAATCCACAGACTTTATAACTTGTTGCACTAATTCTTTGTTGTTGTTGTTTCTTTCTTCTTTCTTATTGCCTTTATTATTATTTGTATTTCCTCCACCTCGGTCCTTTTAGTCTCTGCCCATCTTATGCTACCCTTTTCTTGAACTACACTACCCATGAGTGTTACATTTTATTTCTTTTCTTCATCCTTACTCTTCTTTAGGGTTACACTCCAAAACCCTTAACTCTCACTCTCTCCCCTTTTGTTTTTTGTTTGTTTGTTTGTTTGTTTTGCTTTCCTTTTTTTCTTCCTTCGTTTCTCTCTTTTTCTTATTTTTTCCTTTCTATTCATTTCTTCTTTTCTCCTTTTACTTTTCCTCCCATTCAATCCTCAATCATGAACAAATTATTTAATTTGGGATTCAAGTTTCTTTGTTTTTTTTTTGTTGTTTTTTTTTCTTTTTCTGCTTTTTTCTTGGTTTTCCTTTATTTGTTTGTATTTGTGGCATTTTGGGTACTTTTTACATTGCTTTTTAACTCACTAGCATTCCTCCCAACCCAAAGTCTCCATTGTATTTAGTCTTCGCTCCACTTATTACAACAGATTTTTACTTATTATTTTTTTTAATTTTTTTCTTCTTTAAATATTATTTTTTCTCTCCTTTTTTCTGTTTCCCTCTTATCCCTCTCATTATATCTCTTAGTCGATCATCACTTACAAGCAAATCATTTTATGCTTGTCTAAGATTTTCTCCTTTTTTTTTTGCATTTAGTAGGTTCCTACTCTCTTTTTTGCCCCTTGAACTCTTCACCCCAAATCAGTCCCTCCGTTATAGGCAGTTTTTGTGCCATTTAGCATAATATAATTCACAGGTCATCACGATATTTCCCTAAGGAGGTGAGAGGAGGGGAAGAGAAGAAAGAAAAAAGGGGGAAATAATAAATTATTACTTTTTTTGTATGTGGAGTGTTTTCCTTTTTTTTTCCTTTTTACTCTTTATTAATTCTAAATAACACTATCAACAAGATCACCTTCAGATGCCAATAATAAAAGGAAATCAAATATTATGGATACAAAAGATAGAGAGGTAACACAAATAGATGTGGAAAAATCTATGGAGAAAAGATTTAACATATTGGAAGCGTTGGAGCCAAATGACAGAGAATTTAAAATAGAAACCTTAAAAATACTCAGAGATATACAAGAAAACACAGAAAGGCAATTTAGGAAGATCAGAAAACAACTCAACGATCACAAAGAATATATTACCAAGGAAATTGAAACTATAAAAACAAATCAAACAGAAATGAAAAACTCAATTCACGAGCTGAAAAATGAGGTAACAAGCTTAGCTAATAGAAGAGCCCAGATAGAAGATAGGATTAGTGAAATAGAAGACAAGTAACTTGAGGCACAACAGAGAGAAGAAGAAAGAGACTCAAAAATAATAAAAAACGAGAAAGCCCTACAGGAATTGTCTGACTCCATCAGAAAGAATAACATAAGAATAATAGGTATATCAGAGGGAGAAGAGAAAAAAATGGAATGGAGAATATACTCAAACAAATAATAGATGAGAACTTCCCAAGCCTGTGGAAAGAACTAAAGCCTCAAATTCAAGAAGCAAACAGAACACCGAGTTTTCTTAACCCCAACAAACCCACTTCAAGGCACATCATAATGAAGATGACACAAACCAATGACAAAGAAAAAATTCTCAAGGCAGCTAGGGAAAAGAAGAATACAACATATAAAGGAAGGCCTATTAGATTATCATCAGATTTCTCAGCAGAAACTCTACAAGCTAGAAGAGAGTGGACCCCAATATTTAAAGCCCTGAAAGAGAGGAACTTTCAGCCAAGAATACTATACCCATCAAAGCTATCCTTCAAGTATGAAGGAGATATAAAAACATTCACAAATACAGAAAAGATGAGAGAATTTATCATCAGAAAGCCCCCACTCCAGGAAATACTAAAGGGGGTTTTCCAACCAGATCCAAAGAACAAAAGAAAACAAAACCACAAGTAACAGCTCCACCAAGAAAACAATAAAACCAAACTTAAACTGTGAAAACAAAAGAAAAAAAAAGGGAGAAAAGATGAAGATTAACAGTAGCAAAGGACGATGAAGCACAGAAATACTCATAAGAAAGGGTACTACAATGAATATGGTAGGTACCCTTTTCATTACTTAATGGTAACCACCCTTGAAAAAACCACCACAAAAACACTTGACTTAAAAAAGGTAGCAACAGAGGAAAGAAGTATGGAACACAAACAAACAAAAACAAATGATAGAAAAACAAAAGAGAAGAATCAAACAAGATACAAAACTAACAGAAAGAAATTTATAAAATGGCAATAGGGAACCCACAAGTGTCAATATTTACACTAAATGTAAATGGATTAAACTTACCAAGAAAAAGACACAGAGTAGCAGAATGGATTACAAAAGAAAATCCAACTGTATGCTGCCTACAAGAAACTCATCTAAGCAACAAGGATAAAAACAAATTCAAAGTGAAAGGCTGGAAAACAATACTCCAAGCAAACAACACCCCAAAAAAAGCAGGTGTAGCAATACTCATATCTGATAATGCTGACTACAAGACAGAAAAAGTACTCAGAGACAAAAATGGTCATTTCATAATGATTAAGGGGACACTGAATCAAGAAGACATAACAATCCTTAATATATATGCACCAAACCAAGGAGCACCAAAATATATAAGACAGCTACTTATTGACCTTAAAACAAAAACTGACAAAAATACAATCATACTTGGAGACCTCAATACAACACTGACGGTTCTAGATCGGTCATCCAAACAGAGAATCAATAAAGATATAGTGGCCTTAAATGAAATACTAGAACAACTGGATATGATAGACATCTACAGGACACTTCATCCCAAAGCGACAGAGTATACATTTTTCTCTAGTGTACATGGAACATTCTCAAGAATTGACCATATGTTGGGCCACAAAGACAATATCAGCAAATTTAGAAAAATTGAAATTGTATCAAGCATATTCTCTGATCATAAAGCCTTGAAACTAGAATTCAACTGTAAAAAAGAGGGGGAAAACCCACAAAATTGTGGAAACTAAACAACATACTTCTAAAAAATGAATGGGTCAAAGAAGAAATAAGCGCAGAGATCAAAAGATATATACAGACAAATGAAAATGAAAATACGACATATCAGAATCTCTGGGATGCAGCAAAAGCAGTAATAAGAGGAAAGTTCATATCACTTCAGGCCTATATGAACAAACAAGAGAGAGCCGAAGTAAACCACTTAACTTCACACCTTAAGGAACTAGAAAAAGAAGAACAAAGACAACCCAAAACCAGCCGAAGAAAGGAGATAATAAAAATCAGAGCAGAAATAAATGAAATAGAGAACAGAAAAACTATAGAAAAAATCAATGAAACAAGGAGCTGGTTCTTTGAAAAGATCAACAAAATTGACAAACCCTTGGCAAGACTCACCAAGGAAAAGAGACACAGAACTCAAATAAATAAAATCCAAAATGAAAGAGGAGAGATCACCACAGACATCATAGATATACAAAGAATTATTGTAGAATACTATGAAAAACTATATACCACCAAATACAACAATCTAGAAGAAATTGATAAATTCCTAGAACAATGCAACCTTCCTAAACTGAGTCATGAAGAAGCAGAAAGCCTAAACAGACCAATCAGCAGGAAGGAAATAGAAAAAACTATTAAAAACCTCCCCAAAAATAAAAGTTCCGGCCCAGACGGTTATACTAGTGAATTCTATCAAACATTCAAAGAAGACTTGGTTCCTATTCTACTCAAAGTCTTCCAAAAAATTGAAGAAGAAGCAATACTTCCAAACACATTTTACGAGGCCAACATAACCCTCAAACCAAAACCTGGCAAGGATGGCACAAAGAAAGAAAACTACAGACCAATATCTCTAATGAATACAGATGCTAAAATACTAAAAAAAATACTGGCAAATCGAATACAACAACATATTAAAAACATAATACATTATGATCAAGTGGGATTCATCCCAGAATCTCAAGGATGGTTCAACATACGTAAAACGGTTAACGTAATACACCATATCAACAAAACAAAGAACAAAAACCACATGATCTTATCAATAGACACAGAAAAGGCTTTCGATAAAATACAATACAATTTTATGTTTAAGACTCTCAACGAAATGGGTATAGAAGGAAAATATCTCAACATGATAAAGGCCATATATGATAAACCATCAGCCAACATCATATTAAATGGCGTAAAACTGAGGACTTTCCACCTTAAATCAGGAACACGACAGGGTTGTCCACTCTCTCCACTCTTATTTAACGTGGTGCTAGAAGTTCTGGCCAGAGCAATCAGACAAGACAAAGAAATAAAAGGCATCCATATCGGAAAAGAAGAAGTAAAGGTATCACTTTTTGCTGATGATATGATCCTATACATCGAAAACCCAAAGGAATCCACAAAAAGATTACTAGAAACAATAAACCAATACAGTAAGGTCATAGGATACAAAATTAACATACAAAAGTCCATAGCCTTTCTATATGCCAACAATGAAATATTAGAAAACGAACTCAAAAAAATAATCCCCTTCATGATTGCAACAAAAAAAATAAAATACCTAGGAATAAACATAACAAAGAATGTAAAGGACCTATATAAAGACAACTACAAGGCATTGCTAAAAGAAATAGAAAAAGACACAATGAGATGGAAAAATATTCCTTGTTCTTGGATAGGAAGAATAAATATAATTAAAATGGCCATATTACCCAAAGTAATATATAAATTTAATGCAATTCCCATCAAAATTCCTATGCCATTTTTTAAAGAAATGGAACAAAAAATCATAAGATTTATATACAACTATGAAAAACCCCGAATAGCCAAAGCAATCCTAAGGCAAAAGAATGAAGCTGGGGGCATTACAATACCTGACTTTAAACTATATTATAGGGCCACAATAATCAAAACTGCATGGTATTGGCAGAAAAATAGACACTCAGACCAATGGAACAGAATAGAAAGTCCAGAAATAAAACCACAAATATATGGTCAAATAATCTTTGATAAAGGGGCCAACAACACACAATGGAGAAAAGGAAGCCTCTTCAACAAATGGTGTTGGGAAAACTGGAAAGCCACATGCAAAAGAATGAAACTCGACTACAGCCTGTCCCCGTGTACTAAAATTAATTCAAAATGGATCAAAGACCTAAATATAAGATCTGAAACAATAAAGTACATAGAAGAAGACATAGGTACTAAACTCATGGACCTGGGTTTTAAAGAGCATTTTATGAACTTGACTCCAATGGCAAGAGAAGTGAAGGCAAAGATAAATGAATGGGACTACATCAGAATAAAAAGTTTTTGCTCAGCAAGAGAAACTGATATCAAAATAAATAGACAGCCAACTAAATGGGAACTGATATTTTCAAACAACAGCTCAGATAAGGGCCTAATATCCAAAATTTACAAAGAACTCATAAAACTCAACAATAAACAAACAAACAATCCAATAAAAAAATGGGAAGAGGACATGAACAGACACTTCTCCCAGGAAGAAATACAAATGGCCAACAGATATATGAAAAGATGCTCATCTTCATTAGTTATTAGAGAAATGCAAATCAAAACTACAATGAGATACCACCTCACCCCTGTTAGATTAGCTATTATCAACAAGACGAGTAATAGCAAATGTTGGAGAGGCTGTGGAGAAAAAGGAACCCTCATCCACTGTTGGTGGGAATGTAAAGTAGTACAACCATTATGGAAGAAAGTATGGTGGTTCCTCACAAAACTGAAAATAGAACTACCTTATGACCCAGCAATCCCTCTACTATGTATATACCCCAAAACCTCAGAATCATTTATACGTAAAGACACATGTAGCCCCATGTTCATTGCAGCACTGTTCACAGTGGCCAAGACATGGAAACAACAAAAAGCCCTTCAATAGAAGACTGGATAAAGAAGATGTGGCACATATACACTATGGAATACTACTCAGCCATAAGAAATGATGACATCAGATCATGTACAGCAAAATGGTGGGATCTTGATAACATTATACAGAGTGAAATAAGTAAATCAGAAAAAAAACAAGAACTACATGATTCCATACATTGGTGGAACATAAAAACGAGACTAAGAGACATGGACAAGAGAGTGGTGGTTACCAGGGGTGGGGGGAGGGAGGACATGGGAGGGAGGGAGGGAGAGAGTTAGGGGGAGGGGGAGGGGCACAGAGAACTAGATAGAGGGTGACGGAGGACAATCTGACTTTGGGCGAGGGGTATGCAACATAATTTAATGACAAAATAACCTAGACATGTTTTCTTTGAATATATGTACCCTGATTTATTAATGTCATCCCATTACCATTAATAAAAATTTATAAAAAAAAAAAAAGAATTTTAAAATCTATATTCATGAAAAAGATTGGCTTGAAACATGTTGTTTGTATATTGTCCTTGTCAGGTTCTCTTATTAGGTTTATTTTGATGTTAAGGCAATGTGCTTTTAAACCGAGTCAGGAGGTATTTTTTGGGGAGGTTTTTTTGTTTGTTTTTTTTAATTTGATTATGTGTGTGTTCATTATGTTTAATGATTAAAGATTATAAAATATTTATAAGTTTTGTGTTTATTCATTAAAGTATGTACATAATATGATGCTTATATCTTTAGTGTTGTTTTTTTATTTTTAACAACATTATATATCCAACTTTATATTTCTTTTCTAATCACCCTTCATACCCCTCCCACTTCCACCCCATGATACAACCAATTTTTATTTCTGTCTTCATAATGAGTTTGACCTATTTGGACTATCATATCACATGTATTCTTTCATATTGCCTTATTTCTCTCTACATAGTGTTTTATTTATTTTTATTTTTATTTTTGACAGAAACTCAGAGAGAGGGATAGATAGGGACAGACAGAAAGGGAGAGAGAGAGATGAGAAGCATCAATTTTTTGTTGTGGCACTTTAGTTGTTCATTGATTGCTTTCTCATATGCGCCTTGACCTTGGAGCTACAGCAGACTGAGTGACCGCTTGCTCAAACCAGCGACCTTGTGATCAAGCTGGTGAGCTTTGCTCAAACTAGATGAACCTGTGCTCAAACTGGTGACCTCTGGGTCTTGAACCTGGGTCCTCTGCATCCCAGTCCGACGCTCTATCCACTGCACCACCGCCTGGTCAGGCTCTATATAGTGTTATTAAAATGCATCCATGTTATTGTATATGTGCGTAGTTCAATCATTTTTACCACTTAATCTTATTCCATTATATGAGTATATCACAATTTATCCACTTTCTGCTAATGGACATTTGGTTTCTGTCCAATTTTTTTACTATTATGAATAAGACTACTATGAACATTTTTATACAGGTTTTTTTATGTGAACATATATTTTTGTTGGGTAAATTCCCAGTAATGGATTGTTGGGTCATGGGTAAATGTATGTTTAACTTTATAGAAAACTGCAAATCAGTTTTTAAAAGGTGCTGTATCATAGTTTACTCACACACAATGTATGCAATATCTAGTTCTTCCACATATTCCAACATTTGATTATGACAGTCTTTTTCCTTTAAATGAGTTTTTAAAAAAGTTTCTTTGTGGTTTTAATTGGCATTTTCTTTCTTTCTTTTTTTCAGAGACACAGAGAGGGATAGACAGGGACAGATAGACAGGAACGGAGAGATGAGAAGCATCAATCATTAGTTTTTCATTGCACATTGCAACACCTTCGTTGTTCATTGATTGCTTTCTCATATGTGCCTTGACTGCGGGCCTTCAGCAGACTGAGTAACCCCTTGCTTGAGCCAGTGACCTTGGGCTCAAGCTGGTGAGCTTTTGCTCAAACCAAATGAGCCCGCGCTCAAGCTGGCGACCTTGGGGTCTCAAACCTGGGTCTTCCGCAACCTAGTCCGATGCTCTATCCACTGCACCACCGCCTGGTCAGGCTAATTGGCATTTTCTTGATGCTCAGTGTTGACAGTATATTTTCATAAAGTTTGGCCAGTTAAAAACCTTTTTCAAACTGCCTGTTCAAGACTTTATTCATTTCTAGAGGTGTGGCTTATTTAATTTATTACTATTAGAAGCATTTTTAATTAATTTTATTTTTAAGTCCTTTGTCAGATGTATGTATAATAAATATTTTTTGCTGATCTGTAGCTAGTCTATTTATTTATCTAATGGTACCTTTTAAACAATAGAAATTTTGATAAAATTTATCATATTTTTATTGAGTGTTTTGTAACATGCAAAAATACCTACACAAAAATTCATAAAGTTATTCTCCTGTGTGAATCTAAGTGGCCAAAGAAGTGCTATGCTGTGTGACTTTTGAGGCTTTTATAAAAATCAAGCACCTTGTTTCTTAAATACTTTTCTCTTGGAGTCCTGAGTCATTTGGACTATTTGCATATATGGAGAATACTACCTACATTAAGTTTTGCTTAATGTAAATATTTTGTTTTTCATTGTAAACAATACGTAGTTATATATTATCTTTTTATTTTTCTTAGAATTCTGATAATATTTATATTCATTATCAGTTGATATTTATGGTTCACTGAATCTTACCAATGTAGAAACAAAACAAAAAAAAGAGGGCCACATACATTAACTTGGGAATGTATTTTTAAATGATTATTGTTTTTGGTGTTTCTGGAAGTAGGTAATAGGTAAAGTGTTGTAGAGAAGACAGAGTAAATAATGAGGGTAAAAAGAGCCTAGACCAAATCTAGATTTCAAGAACATAAGTTCTAATGGATTTTATTTAGAGGTAGAGAATACAAGAGAATATAATATGATGCATATGCCAAAATCATTACTAAATGACGAATAGTTTTACTAGTTTATCTTTTTTGTCTCCAAAGTTTAATTTGTTAAAGTATAAGTATAAATCAATGGCTAATGAGATTAGTCATAGCATCTATTGTTTTTCAAGTATTATTCAATTATGCTTTTGAGTTTTTGTTTGGACCTCATTTATTTTAGAGACCACTATATTTTTTGGTTCATGGCTCTTGATACAATTAATTTTAAGTACTACTTCTTGTGGTGAAAGTAGTAAAGACTTTAATTTTCTACATGTTTCAAGTAATTTTGTTAAAGGTTTATTAAATAAATTTCAAAGACATGTATTTTAATTTTATAGGGCCTTATTTTTTTATTGACAAACATTGAATTACGGTAGGAGGTTTTATCTTTTTTGAAGTTACTCAATTATACTGACTCAAGATCTTCTGATTTGATTGTTCAGTATTAGTCACCATTTAACAGATGTAGAGCCTATGATTTCTCATAGACCTGAGAGGATTGAATTGAATTACTATAATTTAAATAATCACTAAGGTACCATTTTCCTATACTCTGACTACATTTGTAACTATAAAGTATCAACTGTATCCCTTTCGATTTCTGATTTAAAAAGGACAGAAAGAAGAATAAGTAGAAGTTTAAAAGAATAGAATAGAGAATAAGTAAAAGTTTATTAATATATTCAGAAATCCTAAAATTTATTTCAACTTATTCTCTATTTTTCTTAATATTTTATTTATTAATTGTTTTTTAGAGAGAGAGAGAGAGAGGAGGGGACAGGAGCTGGAAGTCTCATATGTGCTTTGACCTGGCCAGGGCTTGAACTGGGGACCTCAATGTTCTAGGTCGATGATCTAACTACTGTGCCACCAGAGATCAGGCCAATTTATTCTTAGGTGCATATAAAATAGAGAAAGCAAACATTCTAAGAAATATATTGAGGTCCTGGCTGCTTGACTCAGCAGTAGAGTGTTGGCCGATGTGCAAGTCCTGAGTCCAATTTCCAGTCAAGGCACACCAAAGAAGCAACCAGCTGCTTCTCCACCCCTCCCCCTCTTCCTTCTCTTTCTATCTCTTTCTTCCTCTCCCACAGCCATGGCTCAGTTGCAGCAGGTTGGCCCTGGGTGCTGAGGATGGCTTCATGGCCTCACCCCAGGTGATAAAATAGTTTGGTTGCTGAGCAACAAAGCAACAGTCCCAGCTAGGCATAGCATTGCCCCATAGGGGGCTTGCCAGGTGGATCCCAGTCAGGGCACATGTGGAAGTCTGTCTCTCTACCTCCCCACTTCTCATTTAAGAAAAATAATAAAAAATATAACAAATATATTGATACATAGGAAAGCAAGTTTATATTCACAAGCTCCGAGATTATTAAAAACAATAGCTACAATAATTTGTTATTAAAAAACCACAATATAAAAGGCAGTATAGTGTGACATTAAAAACATAGAAGAGGAAAGGGAAAAAAGAACAGAGTATGTGATTAAATTTAAGTTGTTATTAGTGTAAATACACTGTTATATCTATGAGATGTTTTATGTAAAAGTCACAAAGCTAAACCTATAGTTGATTTTAAAAATGAGAAGAAAATACCATTAAGGAAGAAGACCATTACAGAAAATATCCATTCACAAAGAAAAACACAAAGGAGAAAGATAAGAAAAAAAAATCTAAAAAACAAAAACCAAAAAACAATAAAATAGCATTATTAAGTCATATATATAAATATTTACTCTAAATGTAAATGAATTAAATTCTTAAATCAAAAGGCATGGAGAGACTGGATGAATAAACAGTAAATAAAAAGAACCAACTAGCCTGACCAGGCGGTGGCACAGTGGATACAGCATCGGACTGGGATGTGGAGGACCCAGGTTCAAGACTCCGAGGTCACCAGCTTGAGCATGGGCTCATCTGGCTTGAGCAAAAAGCTCACCAGCTTGGATCCAAGGTCGCTGGCTCGAGCAAGGGGTTACACAGTCTGCTGAAGACCCACGGTCAAGGCACATATGAGAAAGCAATCAATGAACAACTTAGATATCTGTCGCAACAAAAAACTGATGATTGATGCTTCTCATCTCTCTCCATTCCTGTCTGCCTGTCTCTATCTATCCCTCTCTCTAACTCTCTTTCTGAACCTGTAAATAAAACAAAATAAAACAAAATAAAATAAAATAAAATAAAAGAACCAAGTACATGCTTCCATAAGATACTCCAGCTTTAGAGACAAAGATAGACTCCAAGTGAAGGGATGAAAAGAGGCATTCTATGAAAATAAAAACCAAAGAGGTCAGAGGAAGTTATATTTAAATCAGAAAAAGTAGACTTTATGTTAAAATTACTAATTAGAGACAAATAATATATTATACAGTGATAAAAGGGTCACTTGGTCAAAAAAGATATAACAATTTTAAATGTATTTGCACCCAATATTGAAGCACCTAAATATTAAGCAAATACTAGATATAAAGAGAGATATAAACAACAATGCAATAATACTAAGGGACTTCAGTAACCACTTTCAACAATGGGTAGATAGATCATTCAGACAGAAAATCAAGTAAATCCTGAATTTGAACTGTACATTAAATGAAATAAATCTAACAGACATAAAACAATCTATCTGACAGCAGCAGAATAAACATTCTTCTCTCGTCCACATGGAACATTCTCCAGGATAGGTAATATGATAGGTCACAAAACGTTTTTTTAGCAAATTTAACAAGCCTGAAATCATACCAAATATTATCTCCAACCACAATGGCCTGAAACTACATATCAATAACAAAAGGAAAGCTAAAAAATTTACAAGTGTGTAGAAATTAAACAACATACTCCTGAACAACCAATCAATCAAAGAAATGATTAAAGGAAAAATTATCTATTTAGTTTTAGTGAAACAAAAAAGATATTCTTTTCTGTTATTATCCTATCAAAACTCCCATCATATAAAATATATCAGATTGGCGTTATTAAGAAAGGGGTTATATTTTCTATTTATCACTGTAATTTACAAATAAAACAAAATAGTTTTATTAAGGAAAAATATGCACAAACATATGTTGCTTTTTCTTTTCCGGTAACACCAGATAATTTCTAAAACATCTGAGACTCTGTTGTTAAAAAAAGTACCTTTTAATTTTCTCTGCCAACAGCCAATTCTAATGAGTCAGTCGAATAATCTATTACTATTTCACATTCTCAGGTTCTAACTCTGTAATCTGAAGAAATAAGTTTCCCAGTCATATCAAACTGGGCAAGCCCCTGGACGCGTTTTGGAACAGGGTCAAGATTTCAGTGCTCCTTTCTTAAACTGGAATTTAGGGGAGCCCCAGTTTTTCCTTCAAAAGTAAGCATTTGTAAGACCAATGGCCTATAAATGCCCACATGATCCAATATTGGATGGCAGAAACCTAAGTGGTTAACATAGTATAAATAGTGTTATTAGGAACATGACCTTGTTTGAATTTGCTGATATTTCTTTGGAGAATCAAGAACAGAAGAGAACAATAGAAAGCTATCTAACAAATAAATATCAATGTTATCTGGAAGTAAAAACTGAATAACATTGATATGAATTCTTTCCATAAAGAATGACACCTTTAATGAAGACACTTAGAAGTGAAAAGACATAGGAGAAAAAACAGTGATTCTTGTATTAATCTAAAGACTAACATAAACATTAATATTCATTTTAGTATTTCTATTTCTTTTTAAAAAGTTTTATGTTTTTAAAATAACATTTAAATATCATAGTGCACAGTCTATGGAAGTGTTATATTCTGGCTACTAGAGAATACACTGTTTCAGGGGAAAATAATAATTACAATTTTGCTGCTCAAACAGTATTTGGATCCTTTTTTTACTCATTTAAATACCTAAGACACAAAAAATATTTAGACTTTCTTCTTGTCTTTCGAGAGCTCCTTACAAATCATAAAGTTAAACTATAACAGAAAACATTAAGAATAATTTGATTAAAGACAATAATATATTTTATAAATTAAAACTCCTAGATTCTTAAAAAAGACATCTATACTCTTACCAAGATCTTCTACACTGTCACACACATGTTAGTTTGCTCTTGAAAGAATAAGAAAATCTTATTTGTTATTTTTATATAATATTTAAAATTTCTGTTATTATTTTCAACCTACTAATTGTCAGTATATTTGAACAAGATCTTCTACATAACACACACTTTGATAAGAAATTCTAAAATATCTATATGTAGTAGCTTTTGATGGCATACCCAGAAGCTATGTTGTCATTCTGAATACATCCATCTGACTTATCACTTAAAAGTCAGGTAGTTTCCTTGGATCAAAAACACATACAGATGTTTAAAACTTATGGTACAAATTAGGGGGGTGGAAAATGGTCTTAAAGAGCCAACCTGTTTAAATTGCAAAATTGTCTTTTAAAAATTCTCCTTATGGAAACACAGCTTTCACTGAAGTTTTGTCTACACTGGTAATCATTCTGTATGAGATTTGCCAATGTTCACTGTCTATCCCCACTGGAAAGAAAAAAAAAATGGATGTTTTCCATCTGCAGTGAAGTAGAGTCAAAACAAACGAATTTAAATTGGAAACATTTGTGACTGAAAGAGCTGTTCTCCATGAAAACATCTGGTTGTACTTTTAAGCCATTGCCAAATAAACGCATGCTGGAAAATCTATTTTATGCCACACATGGTCACCCATGTAGATGAAGCTAGCTTAAAACTGTTTTCATTTGAGGTCAACACCCCATTTTAAGAAGGAAAGGCCAGATTTGTAAGAATGCAGTGATTTTTAACAATACTGCTGGAGTGGCCATGGAAGTGTCTACTTTCTTCCAGACAAGGGAAAGAATATGACAGACCATGATTTTTATAGTTCTCAGTTAGAAAATGCAAAGATTAAAATAATGAAGGTTGCGGAACAGATCAAATAGCTACTACCTTGTGAACAAAGATGGCTTGTGGTTTCTGATTTCTGCTAGTTATTTTTTTATTTTATTTATATTGACTCAAAATGATAATCAGCAGAAAAGATGTAAAGAGACAGAATTTCAGACTACAGTATTTGGTTAACTAAGTATTTTTTAGGGTAAGTAACCCCCAAATATCAGTGGCTTGACCACCTTTTATCTGCTAGGCAGGCTGCTGAGTACCAATATGTCCATTCACAGTGTACCACTTCTTACTACATCTACCTGCATATTTTGATAGATCATCTGCTGGATTTTGCTGGCTAAACATGCTATGCACAGAGGTCAGAGAGCATAGACATGTGGGTTGCCACATTTAGATAGTGTTTTATTGCAAAATGGGTAAAAGACTATTAGAAGTGTAGCCACGTGGAGGAGAGGTAAAACTACCTCTATACTCTTAGAGTCTTTCCCTGGGTCAAAGAATTAAATAAACATGAGGTAGATTAACAGGAAAAAGTATACAATTTTTTACATGTACTTGGGAGCTCCTGTAGGCAAATGAAAATCTAAAAAGCTTATACAGACTCATAATGCTTATATATTATATACCAGGTTAAAAAAAGAGCAGCACTTGTGGAAAAATAACTGAAATATATAGGAAGACTACATGAAAATTAAAATAATTTTAACTTAGTCTGTTTGTTTAGCTTTCTCTTGGGCTCAACTCCCCATCTCTAGTGATAAGAATATTTCTATCCTCCTGGTATAAGGAGGGAATCTTTTACATGAGTCAGAAACAAAAGGGGAGACCAGAATGCCTTTCTTGAACCTGATATTTTTCAAGTGTCTGTAGCCTCAAAATAGTCTTTATGCTAGAGTGGTACAGTTTGGGGTGGCCTTTATGCTAACGTGGTACACTTTGGGGTGGCATATTTCCACCCCAAGCATTTCTGCTTGTGTTTTCTCTTGTCTCTCAGTGAGGCTCATAAAACATCACTGTTTGATTTCAGCCCCTCTTTCTACAGGGCTCAGGCGCTTATCTTAGTCTATTATAAATATCTGCATATGTCTGTGCATGAATAAATCCTTTATGCACGAATAAGCCTGCACATAAACTGTAGTATTTAACCCTTAAAACAAACATAAGAGGCATATCTGAAATAATATAACTATTACCATTCATTTCTCAATGAGGAAACGTAACCCCAGGAAAATGAAGCAGTTTGTCCCATGTAGCAAGATTCCAGCTCAGATCCCTGAACCCAAGGCTCAGGCTCTTAAGCATTGCACGACATTACTTCTTTTAACATCGAGACAGGGCCATTTACATTCTTCTAATGTTTATTATATATGCTTTACCTTTACACATTACTCCTTTCAATATCCCCTCCCTAAAATGTCTATTACTCTCCTTTAGTGAGAATAGTGGTGTCAACTTAAAACAATCCCAGGTTAACACAAATAAACCTCATCGTTTCCCAGGGTCAAATTCATGTACTAGTGGTAAATGAGTGAATGTACATAAGAGACTATAGGGACAGGGACAGTATGTGTCAGATTATAGGGGGTAGCTACCAAAAACATCAGCCAATGGTGGTCATGTTGGAACACATACTCTATGTGGCCAAGTCTTATGATTTTCCAAGGGAAATAAGGAATGTGGTTTTTTATGTGCAATTTTCAGATTTCTAATTATCGGCATTTTGCTCACTTTTTTTCAAACAATAGAAATTTCAAATAGGCAATGCCTAAATGAGGTCTGTTTGGTCCCTCATTTATTTTTATGGATGGAAATAAAGTGACGACATTCTTCATAGCTGTTTGTGTTCCAAGTTTAATAACCATTACACATTTAGTGCTCATTCACACTTCAGTTATTCATTCATTCATTCATTTATTCATTTATTCATTCATTCATTCATGTAACCTGCACACTCATTTATTATTATTCAATAAATTCCATACTATGTGCAATGCACACAATGAAAAGATGAAGATAAATTGTTCTTGTCTTCAAGGTGCACATAATTGATGTAGAAAGGAGACATATTAACAAGTAATTAAAATGTTTTTTGATAGGGCATTAGTGATGGAAGGCATAATTAACTCTATCTATGGATTGAATTTAATAACTGAAAACTTGCCAGGGAAAAAAGACATAAAAGAACAATACATAGAAAGCCTAAGGACTTTTCAATAGCAGAGCACAGTGGGGAAACCTGAGAAAGCTCCATATGGCTCGAACAGAAGATGTTTTTGAAAGTGGTGGGGACCAAAAAATGTAGATTTGTGAAAATAAACAGTATCTGATGGAGCACTTATTCCTAAATATAAACAGTGCCATACTATTATATATATATTTATTAGCATATTATTTAGATGTGTGTCCTTGACTATTCTTCTGAAATCTATTTTAGAATCCATAGTCCATAATAACCATCCTGTATACTGTGACAGCCGGCACTGTGCCACCAGTGCAGGTGCGGAGTCCTCATTAACGGTTTAATGACTGAACATATTACAGAAGAAGTCTGATGACTGTTTTTCTGATAATGTTGTCCCTAAAATCAATATGGTATTTTACTCTTTTTTAATATTAGGATACATAGGTATAAATAAATGTTTCAAAAATAATTATCTATGAAATCATATATATATATTTATGCTTATCTAGAGTAAACCTAACTAAAATGGTCTTGTGTTGAGTTTTTGATAGTATATCAGTATGTTATAAATTTCTATGTGGATTGATATTCTCAGTAAAAGAAAGTGTACAATTTATCCTCTAAAATGGTAGTGCTTTGAGAGTGAAAGGACACTTGGTAATTATGCCAGGTTAGCAGATATAAACCTGGACAATCCCAGGCCAATCAGAGGGGGTGGTGATTTTATCACTAATCACAGAGGTATTTACTGTTTCAGACATATATGTGTTTTCATAAATAGATGTTTAAAACATAAGAAATCAAAACAATCACTAACACTTGTACTGGCTCATGCCTATATTTCAAAGAAAAGGTATATTTGTCTCAAAAGTATCAGCTATGACTATTTATATCAAGAAAATACCCAAGTATATAAAAAAAAAGTACAGGCCCTGGCTGTTTGGCTGAGTGGTGGAGCGTCAGCCTGGCGTGCAGAAGTCCTGGGTTCGATTCCCAGCCAGGGCACACAGGAGAAGCGCCCATCTGCTTCTCCACCCCTCCCCCTCTCCTTCCTCTCTGTCTCTCTCTTCCCCTCCAGCAGCCGAGGCTCCACTGGAGCAAAGATGGCCCGGGTGCTGGGGATGGCTCCTTGGCCTCTGCCCCAAGTGCTAGAGTGGCTCTGGTCGCAACAGAGGACACCGGGGAGGGGCAGAGCATCGCCCCCTGGTGGGCAGAGCGTCACCCCCTGGTGAGCATGCCAGGTGGATCCCGGTCGGGCGCATGCGGGAGTCTGTCTGACTGTCTCTCCCCATTTCCAGCTTCAGAAAAATACAAAAAACAAAACAAAAAAAAAAACAAAAAAGTACAGAAAGGTGAGGAAAACTTTTGATAAAAAATTTTTTAAAAAAACATATAACAAACATCTCAAAATAATTGTACTCTACTTGAAACCAATCAATCTTTTCTTGCAGACACTGAGTAGAGTTCAGGACACTGTATTTTAGAAATTTACAGGTGTGCCTTTGAAAAAAAATAGCTACACTTTGGAGAACACCAGATCATGTCATCTAAAAATAATTACAGGTTTAGTAATGTTTAACCTAGAGAACAGAAAAACAATTGAATAATTAAAAAATGACTTTCCTTTCAAATTCATAAAACAATAAAAAAGAATTGTAATGAAGCTTGCTTAATGTAGCTCCAGATAAAAACTTTGAGATGATGAAGTTGAACATCTATTATGGCTTTATAAGCCAAAAAGTTATATATGTTATATGTATGTCATGTATATAATAATTCTTTTTAAGGGTTTCTATTTATTGACACCCTCATCAACACATGTATTTGTTGATTTTTTAATAATAACCATTCTGGTCTGAGGTGGTACATCATTGTGGTTTTGATGATTAATGATGTTGAGCATCTTTTTACCTGTCTGTTGGCTAACTCCTTTTTTCTCTGGAGAAATATCTTTTCATATCCTCTGCCCAATTTTCAATGAGATTGTTTCTTTTTTTTTGCTATTGAGTTCTATGAGTTTCTTACATATTTTGGAAATCAACCACTTATTAGATATGTTACTTATGAATATATTTTTCCATTCAGTAGTTGACTTTTTATTTTGTTGAAGGTGTCCTTCGCTGTGCAGAAGTTTTTTAGTTTAATTCCCATTTGTTTATCTGTGCTTTTTTTTCTTGTTAGAGAGGCTATATCTAAAAAGATATTAGTCATACCATGTCAAATAGTTTACTTACTATATTTTCTGCTAGGAATTTTATTTTATTTATTATTTTTTCAAGTACAGAATGTTTAATTATATTTAAAATATCTTTAGCAACAATAATATTAGAGAAATTATAACAAAAATTCATACTTCAAAATGTATAGCAATTATATTTACATATAATGTTTTACTTTGAGGAATTTTATGATTTCAGGCTTTTCACAGAACTCTTTAAGCCATTTTCAGTTTATTTCTGTATATGGTGTAGAGAATAGTTTAGTTTAATTATTTTTTGTATGTATCAGTCCAGTTTTCTCAACACCACTTTTATTTTTATGTATTTATTTTTTGTGACAGAGACAGAGAGAGTCAGAGAGAGAGACTGATAGGGACAGACAGACTGGAAGGGAGAGAGATGAGAAGCATCAATTCCTTGTTGCGGCACCTTAGTTGTTCATTGATTGCTTTCTCATATGTGCCTTGATCCAGGGGGCTAGAGCAGACTGAGTGACCTCTTGCTTCAGCCAGCGACCTTGGGCTCAAGCTAGTGAGCCTTGCTCAAATCAGATGAGCTGTGCTCAAACTGGAGACCTCAGGGTCTCGAACTGGGTCCTCTGCATCCCAGTCCAAAGCTTTATCCATTGTGCCACTGCCTGGTCAAGCTCAACACCACTTTTAAAGAGACTGTCATGCCATTGTACATTTTTATCTTGTAGACATAGATTAGTTGACTATAGAAAAAAAGGGTTTGTTCAGCTTTTCTATTCTGTTTCATTGATCTATGTTTCTGTGCCGGTACCACACTGTTTTGATTATTATAGCTTTATAGTATAGTTAGATATTAGGGAGTGTAATATCTCCAACTTTGTTCTTCTTTCTCCAGATTGCTTTAGCTATTCAGGATATTTTGTGGTTTTATATAAATTTTAGAATTAATTTATTGTAGGTATGAAAAGAATGACATTTGCAATTTGATTTTTATTGAATTGCATTGAGTCTGTACATTGCTTTGGATAGTGTGGTCATTCTAACAATACTTTTCATCTGTGAGCATGGTATATTCTTCCATTTATTAGTATACTCTTAAATTTTCCTTGTGCCTTGTTGGTGAGATTGCAAGTTGGTAAAGCCTCTACTAAAAAAAAGTGTCAAGATTTCTCAAAAAACTAAAAAATAGATATACCATATGAACCAACAATTCAACTTCTGGGCATTTGTTTAAATAAAACAATATCACTAATTTGAAAAGATATGTTGACCCTTATGTTCATTGAAGCATTATCTACAATAGCCAAGATCTGGAAATAACCTAGATGTTCATTACTTAATAAATAGATAAATAAGATGTAATATATAGATACATGTACATATATGAAATATATGCAACAAAAAATAAATTCTTGCTATTTTCAACAACATGGATGATTCTATAGGGTATTATGCTAAGTGAAAGAAGTCAGGCAGAGAAAAACAAATGGTTTTACTTATATGTAGAATAAAAAAAAAAGTACAAAACAAATGAACAAACAAAACAAAAACAGAAACATAGAAACAGAGACCAAAGGGATGATTATCAGAATGGAGGGAGTGGGAGATGAGTGAAAAAGGAAAGAGGAATATATTCAATAATATTTTGATAAGTTTGCATGGTGACAGATGATTGCTAGGCTTAATGGGGTAATGACATTGTAAGTCATAAAAATGTCGAATCACTGTATTATACATTTGAAATTAATCTAACCAATGTAATATTGTATGCTAACTACACTTAAATAAAAATAATTTCCAAATAGTTATATTAAATACCTGTGAGGTAAATGTAATATTATTTTAAAGAGAATTATAGTGAGAGATCTCCAGAAGATATATTGATAACTATTAAGCAGCAGGCAGTCTTCCATTCTTTCCCTCATCAAACCATGTATGTAAATGGAGTTCTCAAGAAAGGAGTAAATTTCCAGCAGATCCACTCATGATCTTGGTTTTCTTATGTGCAAAAAAGATACTAGAAGTAACTCTGAAGTTTTCTCCAGCTCCAAAGAATACTTCTTTGCCTCATGTTCTTCTATAAAATTTATCACCTGTTTGTATGACATCAAATCAACCAAAATAGCATTATATGTTTAGTTGTTATAATTGAGTATACTAATAAATTATTTTGTTATTACAACCTCAGAAAGTTGAGGGACTAGTGTAATTAACTTTGGCTTTTTAACATGGTATTTAAAATTTAGCAAAACCTGCCTGACCAGTGGCAGAGCAGTGGACCTATAAGGGCACACAGGAGAAGCGACCATCTGCTTCTCCACACCCTCCCTTCTCTCTCTCTCTCTCTCTCTCTCTCTCTCTCTCTCTCTCTTTTCCTTCTGCAGCCATGGCACAGTTGAAGCAAGTTAGCCCTGAGTATTGAGGATAGCTCCATGGCCTCGCCTCGGGTGCTGAAATGACTTGGTTGCCAAGCAATGGAGCAGCTATGGCCCCAGATGGGCAATTATTGCCCCATAGGGGGTTTGCTGGGTGGATCCTGGTTGTGGTGCATGTGGGAGTCTGTCTCTTTGCCTCCCCACTTCTCACTTGAGAAAGAAAAGAGAAGAGAAGAGAAGAGAAGAGAAGAGAAGAGAAGAGAAGAGAAGAGAAGAGAAGAGAAGAGAAGAGAAGATGGAAGGGAAGGGAAGGGAAGGGAAGGGAAGAAGGGAAGAAGGGAAGAAGGGAAGAAGGAAAGCCAAAAACAGGGTTTTTTAGCTGCATACTTTTTCTACCAATGGTAAATTAGAATTGTTTTTTTATTTTATTTTTTTAAAGTTGGGTTTTTGCAATGTTTTGGGAGATTTAGAAGAAAAAAAATTATAAACCCACTATTCAACAAAAAAATATAAATAATAAGCAAATACCTGCATTATCTTTTAGTCCTATTAAAATAAATTGTTAGTCCTAAACAATCACATCAATTGGGGAAAAAGAGACTTCTACATTGTAAACTCATATCTGTGTTTGTTAGTTTGATATTTGATAAGAGAGAATTTAAATATTCATGGGTTTGTGCCAGTTATAAGACCAATTATAAACTCTCATTTCCTCAAAGGGTTACTTAAGCCTTTGGTTCACAAAAGTTTGAGTTAGTCACAAAGATCTGTATTTTCTCAGACATGCAACCAGTGACTCACAGGATGAGTAACAAACAGAGCCAGCCAGCTTCCCTCCCCCAGCCCTCCCTGTTCTTGCATGCTTAGCTGGAACACATAAATTCATTGATTGTTTTCAGCATGCCCTTCTGTTGCTTATCTTAGTTCTTGGTTTTCAATAATGCTAAGGAAAACTAAAGATATTCTAAATATTAAACTATATTCTAGAAGGAACTAACAGATAATCACTGAGAGAAATTACATAAGTATATAAATCTAGCAATCTATCTACTATCATCTATCTATCTATCTATCTATCTATCTACCTATCATCTATCTATCTATCTATCTATCTATCTATCTATCTATCTATCTATCATCTATCTATCAAGTATCTATCTATCTAACCAGATTCTGGAAGGAACTATGAAATCTGTATTGGATGCATTTAAAAATTCATTTTAACATAATAAATAAAATTCTTACACTTTTCTCTGAATCAATTTTTGTAGAATGCTTAATTTAGAAAGAATGCAATAGAAAATTTTTGTCATAGTTTATCTTTTATAGTATTATTTTTAATAATCATTGAGTCTGGTTTCCTTTCACTTACTGGAGATGCCCACTTGATAAAAATACATTTTTGTCCTCATGTAGTTTACATTACAGTGAATACAAATCAATAATAGATATTATACTAAGCATTTGCCTATTAAATTAAAGAATAATAAGTACTATGGAAAAAATAAGGGAAAAGGAAGAATGAAGAGTTGTTATTTAAATTAGATGGTACACTTTTAATAAGAAAGTGATAATTAAGTAAAAACTTGAACAGGATGATGGATCAAGATGTGTGAACATCCAGTTGGAGAATGTTTCAGACAGGGAGAATGGTCTGGTCAAGCATGTTTAATAAGATGTGACTGCCAGATAGTTTTGTATTTTAATATAAGTTTCTATGAGAATACACAGCCTTATGACTCAAAGGAAATAGTCTCTTAATAGAATTTAATCCACACTATCATGGTAAACACATAGTCTTTTGTTCATTCATTTATTCATCCAAAGACCAAACAGATAAAAATACTAAGCCTTTCTTTATCCTGAGCACTGGGAACACAAACATAAGTTCGACAACAGGAAAACACTTATATAAGCAAATCTTTACATTTCACATTGTAAGCTCCATAATAGTATGTGTACAGAAGTCTTTGGATGATAGTAGAGTGGTTATCAACTATCCTGGGGAAGTCATGAGTGGTTTCATTGAGGAAGTGATATTTGATCATGTTTCCTGAAGGGTAAGATTTCACAAGAAAGAAATAAGAGAGGCATTTCTGGGCACAGAATCATATCTGTAAAAATTGAAGTATAGAAAAGAATGTGATTTTACTGGATGTGCAGTATGGGAGAAGGACAAAGTAGAAATGAGTCGAATGTGAAATACTAAGTTTTTTGGACTCTTTTTTATAGGAGAATGTTTTAGTAGAAAACTGATATAAACAGGTTAGTAAATTAAAATTATTTAATGGTGGATATAGAGGGTGGATTCGCCCAGTTAGGCAACTGTTTACAGTTACCAGCTTTTCATAAAAGATCCCTGTAGAACATGAATAAGGATGCTTTAATTCATCAGGGAAAGCTTTATAACATTACAAAGGAAACTTACTGCTAATGTTGATGCAGAACAGAACTCAGAACATGATAGGTTACTTCTGAAAATATTTAAATCACAGTCCCATGAGGTATACAATATGAGGATATACAAGATTCCATTCTAGACTTTTAATGAGGTATCCTAAGTAACTCTAAAATAATATAAAATATTTGTTGAGGGCTTCTCATATATCCTGTAGCATACTCATTCCTTTTATGAATTACCTCATATAGTCTTCATAATAAATCTGAGGTAGTTATTATAGTTTACTAGATTTTATAAATGAGGAAAATGATGTGTATGAACGTTAAATAACATCATAGCTAGAGCAGTTTTTATTGGAATTAGGAACTTATGGTTATAAGTTCTCTGTTATACTACTTCTCTGAAAATCTGGCATGTATTTGTGCCTGTAGTATTTTGCCATTAAGGCACACACACATCTGATATTTTCTCTTCTACACATTTTGAAGTTATTTTTGTTCATGTATTGAGACATGTTGTTTTTTTTTTGTTTTTTTTTTTGTTTTTTAATAATTTTATTTTTTTAATGGGGTGACATCAATAAATCAGGATACATATATTCAAAGATAACAAGTCCAGGTTATCTTGTCGTTCAATTATGTTGCATACCCACCACCCAAAGTCAGATTGTCCTCTGTCACCTTCTATCTTGTTTTCTTTGTGCCCCTCCCCACTCCCTATCCCTCTCCCATTCCCCCCTCCGCCCCGTAACCACCACACTCTTATCAATGTCCCTTATTTTCACTATTATGTCCCACCTACGTATGGAATAATACAGTTCCTGTTTTTTTCTGATTTACTTATTTCGCTTCGTATCATGTTATCAAGATCCCACCATTTTGCTGTAAATGTTCCGATGTCATCATTTCTTATGGCTGAGTAGTATTCCATAGTGTATATGTGCCACATCTTCTTTATCCAGTCATCTATTGATGGGCTTTTTGGTTGTTTCCATGTCCTGCCCACTGTGAACAATGCTGCAATAAACATGGGGCTGCATGTGTCTTTACGTATCAATGTTTCTGAGTTTTGGGGATATATACCCAGTAGAGGGATTGCTGGGTCATAAGGTAGTTCTATTTTCAGTTTTTTTGAGGAACCACCATATTTTCTTCCATAATGGTTGTACTACTTTACATTCCCACCAACAGTGTATGAGGGTTCCTTTTTCTCCACAGTCTCTCCAACATTTGCTATTACCTGTCTTGCTAATAACAGCTAATCGAACAGGTGTGAGGTGGTATCTCATTACCGTTTTGATTTGCATTTCTCTAATAGCTAAAGAATATGAGTATCTTTTCATATATCTGTTGGCCATTTGTATTTTTTCCTGGGAGAAGTGTCTATTCATATCCTCTTCCCATTTTTTTATTGGATTGTTTGTTTGCTGTTGAGTTTTATGAGTTCTTTGTATATTTTGGATATTAGGCCCTTATCTGAGCTGTTGTTTGAAAATATCATTTCCCATTTAGTTGGCTTTCTGTTTATTTTGTTATCAGTTTCTCTTGCTGAGCAAAAACTTCTTAGTCTGATGTAGTCCTATTCATTAATTTTTGCCTTCACTTCTCTTGCCATTGGAGTCAAATTCATAAAATGCTCTTTAAAACCCAGGTCCATGAGTTTAGTACCTATGTCTTCTTATATGTACTTAATTGTTTCAGGTCTTATATTTAGATCTTTGATCCATTTTGAGTTAATTTTTGTACATGGGGAGAGACTATAGTCCAGTTTCATTCTTTTGCATGTGGCTTTCCAGTTCTCCCAGCACCATTTATTGAAGAGGCTTTCTTTTCTCCATTGTGTGTTGTTGGCCCCTTTATCAAAAATTATTTGACTATATATATGTGGTTTTATTTCTGGACTTTCTATTCTGTTCCATTGGTTTGAGTGTCTATTTTTCTGGCAATACCATGCTGTTTTGATTGTCGTGGCCTTATAATATAGTTTGAAGTCAGGTATTGTAATGCCCCCAGCTTCATTCTTTTTCTTTAGGATTGCTTTGGCTATTCGGGGTTTTTTATAGTTCCATATAAATCTGATGATTTTTTGCTCTATTTCTTTAAAAAACGTCATTGGAAGTTTGATGGGAATTGCATTAAATTTGTATATTGCTTTGGGTAATATAGCCATCTTGATTATATTTATTCTTCCTAGCCAAGAACAAGGTATATTCTTCCATCTCATTATATCTTTTTCGATTTCCCTTAACAATGGTTTATAGTTTTCATTATATAAGTCCTTTACATTCTTTGTTATGTTTATTCCTAAATATTTTATTTTTTTTGTTGCAATCGTGAAGGGGATTATTCTTTTGAGTTCCTTCTCAGTTGTTTCATTGTTGGCATATAGAAAGGCTATTGACTTCTGTATGTTAATTTTGTATCCTGCGACCTTACTGTATTGGCTTATTGCTTCTAGTAGTCTTTTTGTGGATTCTTTGGGGTTTTCGATGTATAGGATCATATCATCTGCAAAAAGTGATACCTTTACTTCTTCTTTTCCGATATGGATGCCTTTTATTTCTTTGTCTTGTCTGATTGCTCTGGCTAGAACCTCTAGTACCACATTAAATAGGAGTGGAGAGAGTGGACACCCCTGTCTTGTTCCTGATTTAAGGGGGAAAGCCTTCAGTTTAGTGCCATTTAATATGATGTTAGCTGATGGTTTATCATATATGGCCTTTATCATGTTGAGATATTTTCCTTCTATACCCATTTTGTTGAGAGTCTTAAACATAAAATTGTGTTGTATTTTATCGAAAGCCTTTTCTGCATCTATTGATAAGATCATGTGGTTTTTGTTCTTTGTTTTGTTGATATGGTGTATTACGTTAACCGTTTTTACGTATGTTGAACCATCCTTGAGATTCTGGGATGAATCCCACTTGATCATGATGTATTGTTTTTTTAATATGTTGTTGTATTCGATTTGCTAGTATTTTGTTTAGTATTTTAGCATCTGTATTCATTAAAGATATTGGTCTGTAGTTTTCTTTTTTTGTGCCATCCTTGCCTGGTTTTGGTATGAGGGTTATGTTGGCCTCATAAAATGTGTTTGGAAGTATTGCTTCTTCTTCAAATTTTTGGAAGACTTTGAGTAGAATAGGAACCAAGTCTTCTTTGAATGTTTGATAAAATTCGCTGGTATAGCCGTCAGGGCCTGGACTTTTATTTTTGGGGAGGTTTTTAATGGTTTTTTCTATTTCTTCTCTCTACTGATAGGTCTGTTTAGGTTTTCTGCTTCTTCTTGACTCAGTCTAGGAAGGTTGTATTGTTCTAGGAATTTATCCATTTCCTCTAGGTTGTTGAATTTAGTGGCATAAAGTTTTTCATAGTATTCTACAATAATTCTTTGTATATCTACGGTGTCCGTGGTGATTTCTCCTCTTTCATTTTGGATTTTGTTTATATAAGTTCTTTCTCTTTTTTCCTTGGTAAGTCTTGCCAAGGGTTTGTCAATTTTGTTGATCTTTTCAAAGAATCAGCTCCTTGTTCTATTAATTTTTTCTATAGTTTTTCTGTTCTCTAATTCATTTATTTCTGCTCTGATTTTTATTATCTCCTTTCTTCGGCTGGTTTTGGGTTGTCTTTGTTCTTCTTTTTCTAGTTCCTTAAGGTGGGAAGTTAAGTGGTTCACTTGGGCTCTCTCTTGTTTGTTCATATATGCCTGAAGTGATATGAACTTCCCTCTTATCACTGCTTTTGCTGCGTCCCATAGATTCTGATATGTCGTATTGTCATTTTCATTAGTCTGTATATATCTTTTGATCTCTGCACTTATTTCTTCTTTGACCCATTCATTTTTTAAAAGTATGTTGTTAAGTTTCCACATTTTTTTGGGATTTTTCCCCTCTTTTTTGCAGTTGAATTCTAGTTTCAAGGCTTTATGATCAGAAAATATGCTTGGTACAACTTCAATTTTTCTGAATTTGCTGATGTTCTTTTTGTGGCCCAACATATGGTCAATTCTTGAGAATGATCCATGTACACTGGAGAAAAATGTATACTCAGTCACTTTGGGATGAAATGTCCTGTAGATGTCTATCATATCCAGGTGCTCTAGTGTTTTGTTTAAGGCCACTATGTCTTTATTGATTCTCTGTTTGGATGACCGATCTAGAGCCGAAAGCGGTGTATTGAGGTCTCCAAGTATGATTGTGTTTTTGTCAGTTTTTGTTTTAAGATCAATAAGTAGCTGTCTTATATATTTTGGTGCTCCTTGGTTTGGTGCATATATATTAAGGATTGTTATGTCTTCTTGATTCAGTGTCCCCTTAGCCATTATGAAATGGCCATTTTTGTCTCTGAGTACTTTTCCTGTCTTGTAGTCAGCATTATCCGATATGAGTATTGCTACACCTGCTTTTTTTTGGATGTTATTTGCTTGGAGTATTGTTTTCCAGCCTTTCACTTTGAATTTGTTTTTATCCTTGTTACTTAGATGAGTTTCCTGTAGGCAGCATACAGTTGGATTTTCTTTTTTAATCCATTCTGCTACTCTGTGCCTTTTTATTGGTGAGTTTAATCCGTTTACATTTAGTGTAATTATTGATACTTGTGAGTTGCCTATTGCCATTTTATATCTTGCTTTCTGTTAGTTTTGTGTCTTGTTTGATCCTTCTCTTTCGTTTTTCTATCTTTTGTTTTTATTTGGTTGTATTCCATACATCTCTTCTCTGTTGCTATCTTTTTTATCTCATGTGCTTCTGTGGTGGTTTTTTCAATGGTGGTTACCTTTGAGTAATGAAAAGGGTTCCTACCCTGTTCATTGTAGCGAACTATTTTGTGAGTACTTTTGCACTCCATCGTCCTTTGCTACTGTTAATCTCCATCTTCTCCTCCTCTTTCTTTTTGTTGTTGTCACAGTTTACATTTGGTTTTATTGTGTTCTTCTTGGAGCTTTTACTTGTGGCTCTGTTTTTTTTTTTGTTCTTTGTATCTGATTGGAGAACCCCCTTTAGTAATTCCTGGAGTGGGGGTTTTCTGATGATAAATTCCCTCATCTTTTCTGTATCTGTGAATGTTTTTATTTCTCCTTCATATTTGAAGGATAGCTTTGATGGGTATAGTATTCGTGGCTGAAAGTTCCTCTCTTTCAGGACTTTAAATATTGGGGTCCACTCTCTTCTAGCTTGTAGAGTTTCTGCTGAGAAATCTGATGATAATCTAATGGGCCTTCCTTTATATGTTGTATTCTTCTTTTCCCTGGCTGCCTTGAGAATTTTTTCTTTGCCATTGGTTTGTGTCAATTTCATTATGATATGCCTTGGAGTAGGTTTGTTGGGGTTAAGAAAACTCAGAGTTCTGTTTGCTTCTTGAACTTGAGGCTTTAGTTCTTTCCACAGGCTTGGGAAGTTCTCATCTATTATTTGTTTGAGTATGTTCTCCATTCCATTTTCTCTCTCTTCTCCCTCTGATATACCTATTATTCTTATGTTATTCTTTTTGATGGAGTCAGATAATTCTTGTAGGGCTATCTCATTTTTTTTAATTTTTGAGTCTCTTTCTTCTTCTCTCTGTTGTGCCTCAAGTTGCTTGTCTTCTATTTCACTAATCCTCTCTTCTCTCTGACCTGTTCTATTAGCTAAGCTTGTTACTTCGTTTTTCAGCTCGTGAATTGAGTTTTTCATCTCTGTTTGATTTGTTTTTATAGTTTCAATTTCCTTGGACATATATTCTTTGTGTTCATTGAGTTGTTTTCTGAGCTCCCTAAATTGCCTTTCTGTGTTTTCTTGTATGTCTCGGAGGATTTTTAGGATTTCTATCTTGAATTCTCTGTCATTTAGCTCCAAGGTTTCCAATATATTAAATTTTTCTTCATAGATTTTTCCTTATCTAGCTGTGTTACCTCTCTTTCTTTTGTATACATGATATTCGATTTTCTCTTCCTTAATGGCATCTGAGGATGGTTTTGTTGATAGTATTAATGAGATTTAATAAAGAATAGAAAGTTAAAAAAAGTAAAAAAATAATAAAAAAATAAAAAATCGAAAAGAGTTGTTTTTTTAAAAAAAATTAATAATGAAATAAAGAAAAATAAAATAAAATAAAAATTTTAAAAAAAGGAAATTATTCCCCCCCCTCCTTTTTTCCTCTCCTCTCCTCTCCCCTCTTTCTTGAGAAAATCTTGTGGTGAACTGTGAATTATAACAAACAATGCCTGTGATGGAGGGCCTGAATTGGGGAAAAGTAATAAAGGGGCAAAAAAAAAAAAAAAAAAAAAGAAAAAAGAAAAAAGAAAAAAAAAGAGTGTATGGACCCACAAAAAGCAAATAAGGAAAAAATTTGGGTCAAGAATAAAATGATTTGCTTTTAGGTGTTGGTTGTCTAAGAGTTATGATGAGAGGAATAAGAGCAAAACGGAAAAATGGGGGGACAAATTAAAAAATTACTATTGTATTTAGTGGAACAAGAACTAGATAATATGGAGAGCCAGGGATGGGAGCACTGCTAGTGAGTTAAAAAGGTGAAGTAAAACCCCCCCAAAATGCCACAAACATAAGTTTGAGTCCCAGATAAGATAATTTGTTTGTTATTGAGGTTTGAATGAGAGGAGATGTAAAGGAGAAAGGAAGAAACTACTATAGAGGGAGAAAAGAAAGAGAGAGAGAGAGAAAAAAAGAGGGAACCACTCAAAGAAGAAAAAAGAAAGGAAAGAGAGAGAGAGAGAGTTAAGGGTTTTGGAGTGCAACCCTCATAGAGAGAAAGGAAGAGAAGAGAAAAGATAATGGGAGATGTAACACTTATGGGTAGTGTAGTTCAAGGAGAGGAGAGAGTAAGACCAGCAGAGAGTTAATCGGCCAAATTGGAGGAGGAAAAAAAGTATCAAGAATGAAGATAAGAGAAACAAATGAACAAATATAATAAAATGGGATAGGTTATAAAGTCTGCAGATTATTCTTGATTTTGAGAGGTTATCTTCTTGCTTTTTCTTTTCTCTCTCTCTTCCTGGTCGGTAACTCTGTACACCGGGTTCTGCCCCTTTGGCACGCTCAGGTAGAGGTTTGCAGTTGATAAGTCTCTATGGCAATGTCATGTATTGTGCTTTAGTCTCGTTGGCAGTCGAGGCTCATTAGCATTTATAGGCTCTGACAGTGAGAGAGTCCATGTTCCTGGAGCCACTCTCCTAGTCTTTCCTTCCTCAATTAGTAGCCTGATAATCCAGCTATGGGGTTGCTGCTGCCTCTGCCTGGATAGTAAGAGGCTCAAAGAGCTGGCAACTCCCCACTCTATTTCCACTCAGCACAGGGCTCTGGGTAAGGCTCAGTCAGTCAGAGCTGCTAGCATAATCAGGCGGGCTTTCCGCCCACTCAAAGACCTCTGGCTCTGCCACTCTGTCCGGTAACACAGGTGGGTGCCCACTTCCGGGGCGCTTGGAGGAAACTCTCACTCATTGTCTGCGACCAGGATATCCGGCCAGCAGTCTCACGCTCTGAGTGAAACCCCCAACCACAGGGAAAAGTTGCAGCATTGGAATTGAGTCTCGCTCCGTCCCCGTGCGTGGCTTTTGCAAGGCGCTGGGGTGGCCCGAGATTCCACTTTGGCCCACACAAAGGTCCCTGACTCTGCCCCTCTGTGCGATAACACGGGCCGAGGCACTCGGAGGAATCTCTCATTCACTATCTGCGCGCGCAAATCAGGATATGAGGCCGGCCGCGTTTCCCTCTGAGTGAAACCCCCTCCAGCACGGAAAATCTCCACCGTTGGAATTAGTTCTCACTCCCTCCCGTGCGTGGCTTTCCCAGGGCACTGGGGCTGCCCAGAGACTCTGCCCTCGGCCCACAGAAAGGCCTCTGACCCTGCCTCTCCGTGGGGCAACACGGGCACCCACTTCTGGGGCCTAGGAAGAAATCTCTCGCCCACTAACTGCGCGCACGCCGACCAGGAAACCGGGTAAGATGGCCGCTCCGCTTGTCTTTCTTTGTTTCGGTTTGGCGCGACTGTTAGCTTGTATTGCCCGGGTTGCCACAGGATCAGTTTTTCCTCGGCTTGGATCTCCGTGCTACAGCCTGATTCAGCCGTTTGTGCTGCGGCCTGGATCTATTCACCCCCTTTGCCTGCCTCAGTTTCTATATTCACAGTTACCAGAGAAAGCCGCCCTGTTTAGGTTAGTGAGGAAGGCGGAGCATTTCTTACTCCCTATTTCCTTCAGGGTTTGGTTATATATTTAGCCAATTTTTCACTCAACCATACCTTTGGGTGTATTGCAAAGCATCTGGAGGCTCCAAGTATAGGTTTTTCTGTTTCTGGTTGAAGATCTTGTTGAGTTTTGGGGGAGATTTATCTGTATCGTTTCCTACCCCACCATTACTCTGACGTCATCCGAGACATGTTTTAATGACTAGAAGGATATACTTTTTCACATGACAAGAACTTTAAGGGATTTGAGATTTTCTCTTGCTTGCAGGCTCATAGGTTTGCTTCCCACACTTCATGATTCCTGGTAGAAAACATGATACATTTGGAGCAGAAACAATAGACATTGTTACTCAACAGAAGTGCAGAAGCTGAAGTGTCAGTGTTCATACTGGTTCCTTATGTGCCAAAGCATAAAGAATAATGCAGAGAACCATACAGTGTCTGCACTTGTAGTGGGTTGAGTTGGAGGAGAGGATCTTTGAGCTGAGAAAACTTGAATCTTTTATAGGGGCATTAAGTCTACCTGATCTTTGCCTTGGAAGGTGACTTTATCTTTATTATATTTGACAGTAAACAAACCAGCCCTTTGTTCTAGAGATACTACTTCTATCTTTCAGAGATTATACCATATAAGAATCCTTGAAAACATAGTCTCTAGACAAAGATGGTCATGTCTTTAATTAATAAGACCTACAGAAATGCAAGAAGCCCATGGAGAATTGTCTCATGACATCTCACTCCTAAGAAACCTATGCTAGGGGATAACTGAGGAAGTTTTCAAGCCACCATTTCTGTTTTACACACCTGGAATCCCATGGCAGATTATCTTTTTCTTTTTCTTTTTTTATTAATTTATTTATTGCATTTACATAGATTCTAGTGTCTCCCCAAAAGCATCCCCCCAACATCTCCCTACCCCTCCCAACAGCTCCTCCCCTCTTCCCTTCAGGTTTAATTCCATTCCTCAGTTCACATTGTTCCTTGGATTCCTCATATGAGTGAGGTCATATGATATTTTTCTTTCTCTACCTGGCTTATTTCACTCAACATAATAGTTTCCAGGTCCCTCCATGTTGTTGCAAAAGGTAATATTTTCTTCTTTTTCATAGCCCCATAGTATTTCATTGTATATATGTATGAAAGCTTTTTAATCTACTCGTCCACTGATGGACACTTGGGCTGTTTCCAGATCTTCACTATTGTGAACAATGCTGCCATAAACGTGGGGGTGCATTTCTTTTTTTCAGTTGGTGATATGGTGTCCTTGGGGTATATTCCTAGAAGTGGGATAGCTGGGTCAAAGGGCAGTTCCATTTCTAATTTTTTGAGGAATCTTCACACTGTTTTCCACAGTGGCTGCACCAGTCTGCATTCCCACCAGCAGTGCAGGAGGGTTCCCTTTTCTGCACATCCTCTCCAGCACTTATTCTGTGTTGTTTTGTTAATGAGTGCCATTCTGACTGGTGTGAGGTGATATATCATTGTGAATTTAATTTGCATTTCTCTAATGATTAGTGATGTTGAGCATTTTTTCATATGCCTATTGGCCACCTGTATGTCCTCTTTGGAGAAGTGTCTATTCATTTCTTTTGCTCATTTTTTGATTGGATTGTTTGTCTTCCTGGTGTGAGTTTTACAAGTTCTTTATAAATTTTGGTTATTAACGCCTTATCAGATGTATTGTCAAATATGTTCCCCCATTGTGTAGTTTGTCTTTTTTATACTGTTCTTATTGTCTTTAGCTGTGCAGAAGCTTTTTAATTTGATATAGTCCCATTTGTTTATCCTGTCTTTTATTTCACTTGCCTGCGGAGATAATTCAGCAAAAATATTGCTGCGAGAGATGTCGGTGAGCTTACTGCCTAAGTTTTCTTCTAAGATGCTTATGGTTTCACGATTTACACTTAAGTCCTTTATCTTTTTGAGTTTATTTTTGTGCATGGTGTAAGTTGGTGGTCTAGTTTCATTTTTTTCCAGGTAGCTGTCCAGTTTTCCCAACACTATTTGTTAAAGAGACTGTCTTTACTCCACTGTATGCTCTTACCTCCTTTGTCAAATATCAATTGTCCATAAAGGTGTGGGGTTTTCTCTGGGTTCTCTGTTCTGTTCCATTGATCTATATGTCTGTTCTTATGCCAGTACCAGGCTGTTTTGAATACAATGGCCTTGTAGTATAAATTGATATCAGAAAGTGTGATACCTCCCTCTTTATTGTTCTTTCTCAAGATTGCTGAGGCTATTCATGTTCTTTTTTGGTTTCATATAAATTTTTGAAATATTTTTTCTATATCTTTGAAGTATGTCATTGGTATTTTAATTGATATTGCATTGAATTTATAAATTACTTTGGGTAATATAAACATTTTAATGATGTTTATTCTTCCTATCCATGAACACATATATGTTTCCACTTGTTTGTATCTTCCTTGATTTCTTTTATCAATGTTTTATAATTTTCTGAGTACAAGTCTTTAACCTCCTTGGTTAAATTTACTCCTAGGTACTTTTTTTTTGTTGTTGCAATAGTGAAGGGGATTGTTTCCTTAATTTCTCTTTCTGACATTTCATTTTTTGTGTATAAAAATGCCTCTGATTTCTGTGTATTAATTTTATATCCTGCCACCTTGCTGAATTCATTTATCAAGTCTAGTAGTTTTTTGACTGAGACTTTAGGGTTTTCTATATACAGCATCATATCATCTGCAAATAATGATAGTTTTACTTCTTCTTTTCCAATTGGATGCCTTTTATTTCTTCTTCTTGTCTGATTGCTGTGGCTAAGACTTCCAGTACTATGTTGAATAAGAGTGGTGAAAGTGGGCACCGCTGCCTTGTTCCTGATTCTAGGGGAATTGCTTTTAATTTTTGTCCATTAATTATAATGTTGGCTGTGGATTTGTCATAGATGGCCTTTATCATATTGAGGTATGTTCCCTGTAGTCCCACTTTGCTAAGAGTTTTGATCATAAATGGGTGCTGGATTTTATCACATGCTTTTTTTGCATCTATTGAAATTATCATGTGGTTTTTCTCCTTTCTTTTGTTTATGGGATGAATCACATTGATTGATTTACAAATGTTGTACCATGTTGCCTCTCCAGAATAAATCTCACTTGATCATGATGTATGATACTTTTCATGTATTGCTGAATCTGGTTTGCCTATATTTTGTTGAGGATTTTAGCATCTAAATGCATCAGAGATATTGCCTAAAATTTTCTTTTTTTGTGTTGTCTTTGCTTGGTTTTGGAATCAGAATTATGCTCGCTTCATAAAAGGAACTTGGAAGTGTTCCTTTCTCTTGAATTTTTTGAAACAGCTTGAGAAGAATAGGATTTAGTTCTTCCTTTTTTTTTTTTTTTTTTTTTTTTTTTACAGAGGCAGAGAGAGAGTCAGAGAGAAGGATAGACAGGAAGAGACAGACAGACAGGAACGGAGAGATGAGAAGCATCAATTCTTAGTTTTTCGTTGCGCGTTGTGACACCTTAGTTGTTCATTGATTGCTTTCTCATATGTGCCTTGACCGCTGGCCTTCAGCAGACCAAGTAATCCCTTGCTTGAGCCAGCGACCTTGGGTCCAAGCTGGTGTGCTTTTGCTCAAACAAGATGAGCCCACGCTCAAGCTGATGACCTCGGGGTCTCGAACCTGGGTCCTCCACATCACAGTTTGACGATCTATCAACTGCACCACCATCTGGTCAGGCCTTCTTTGAATATTTGGTAGAATTCACGTGTAAAGCCATCGGGCCCTGGGGTTTCATTTTTAAGGAGCTTTTTGATAACTGTTTCAATCTCATTTGTTGTTATCGGTCTGGTTAGGTTTTTTTTAATTCTTCCAGATTGATTATTGGAAGATTATATGTTTCAAGAAATTTGTCTATTTCACCTAGGTTGTTTAATTTTTAAGCATATAATTCTTCATAGTATTTTCTTACAATATTTTGTATTTCTGCTGTGTCAGTTGTTATTTCTCCATTTTCATTTCTAATTTTATTTATTTGAGTCCTCTCTTTTTTTTTCTTGGTGAATCTCGTTAAAGGTTCATTGATCTCGTTTACCTTTTCAAAGAACCAGCTCTTGGTTTCATTGATCCTCTGTATTATTTCATTAGCCTCTATGTCATTTATTTCCACTCTGATCTTTATTATTTCCTTCCTTCTACTACCTCTAGGCCTTACTTGCTGTTCTTTTTCTAATTCTCTTAGATGTAGGGCTATGTTGTTTATTTGAGCTTTTTAAAGCTTCTTAAGGAATGCCTGTAGTGCTATGAAATTTTCTCTCAGTACTGCTTTTGCTGTGTCCCATAAATTTTGAGTTGTTGTATGTTCATTATCATTCATTTCTAGATATTTTTTTATTTCTTCTTTGATTTTATTGTTAACCCATTCGTTATTTAATAACATGCTATTTAGTTTCCATGTGTTTGAGTATTTCTCAGTTTTTCTGTTGTTGTTGATTTCTAGTTTCATACCATTGTGGTCAGAGAAAATGCTTGATATGATTTCAATGTTCTTAAATTTGTTGAACCCACTTTTGTGTCTTAACATGTGGTCTATCCTAGAGAATGTACATGAGCAATTGAAAAGAATGTATATTCTGCTGCTTTAGGATGAAAGGTTCTAAAGATATCTATTAAATCGAGTTGATCTAGTGTGTCCATTAAATCTGCTGTTTCTTTGTTAATTTTATCTCTTGAGGATCTGTCTAGTGATGTTAATGGGGTATTAAAATCTCCTACTATTATGGTATTGCTGTTGATCTCATGCATCAATGTCTGTTTTATATAATTAGGAGCTCCTATATTAGGTGCATAGATATTTATGATGGTTATATCTTCCTGTTAGATTGCTCCCTTTATCATTATGTAGTGACCTCCTTTATTTCTTTTTATATTCTTTGTTTTAAAGTCCATTTTGTCTGATATAAGTATTGCTACCTCAGCTTTTAACCATTTCTATTTGCATGAAATATTTTTTTCCATCCTTTTACCTTTTTTCTATGTGTATCTTTTGTTTTGAGGTGTGTCTTTTGTAGACAGCATATGTATGGGTCCTGTTTTCTTATCCATGCAGCTACTCTATGTCTTTTCATTGGATCATTTAATCTGTTTACTTTGGAGGTTATTATTGATATGTAGTTGTTTATTGCCAATTTGTTCTTTAAAGCTATATTCCTTTTTGTTGTGTTGTTTTCTTTCTTTGTTATGTTTACACCAGGCCCTTTAACATTTCTTGCAACCTTATTTGGTTGTAATAAATTCCTTGAGTTTTTTTTTTTTTTTTTTGGTCTGGGAAGCTTTTTATTTCTCCTTTGATTTTAAATGATAGCTTTGCTCAATAAAGTAGTCTTGGTTGTAGGCTCTTGTTCTGCATTACTTTGAATATTTCTTGCCATTCCCTTCTGGCCTCAAGTGTTTCTGTTGAGAAGTCGTATGCCATCCTTATGGGGGTTCCTATGTAGGTGATAGCCTTTTTTTCCCTTGTGGCTTTTAATATTTTCTCTATATCTCTTAGCTTTGCTATTTTAATTATGATGTGTCTTGGTGTGGATTTCTTTGTGTTTCTCTTTAATGGAGTTCTCTGTGCTTCTTGAATTTGTGTGACATTTTCCTGCCTCAACTTAGAAAAGTTTTCTGCTATGATTTGATTGAACACGGTTTCTAACCCTTGTTCTTTCTCTTCTTCTTCAGGAACTCCTATGATGCAGATGTTGTTTCTCTTTAGATTGTCACACAGCTCTCTTAGAGTTTTCTCAGATTTTTTCATTCTCTTTTCTTTTTGTTGCTGTACTTCTGTGTTTTCAATTATGTTGTCTTCTAAATCGGTGATTCAATGCTCTGCTTCATCCAGCCTGCTATTAATTGCTTCTAGTGTAGTCTTCATTTCAGATATTGTATTTGTCATTTCTGACTGGTTCTTCTTTATTATTTCAATGTCTTTTTTAATACTTGTTATTTCTTTATTTATGTGCTCACTGTGACCTTCCACTGTTGTTCTAAGATCTTTCAGCATTCTCATAACCATTATTCTAAACTCTGCCTCAGGTAGTTTGCTTATATCTGTCTCACTCAGCTCTTTTTCTGAGAATTTCCCTTGTTGAGTCATTTGGATTACACTTCTTTGCCTTCCCATTTTGTCTGTGTTGCCCTGGACTTCCCTGGCTGGGACCTGAGGGAGCTCAGTGGGGGTCACTGCCTGTGACTAGTTCTATCCACTATTTGGGAGCTACAGTTATCTAGATCTTTTGGCTGCCTCTGCTGGGTCCAGGTGCCATTGTAAATATTAGCTGCACTCCTCAGCTTGTTTTTACCTACTCTTGGCCTGGGAGAAGTTACTTTAAAGTTCAAGTTCCCCTAAACCCCACTTTCTGTTGTCTTTTATTGCTGGCTACTTGTTGGGCTCAGTACTATAATTCAGTGATTAGTATGGTATTAGATGTGGCCTACTTCTTCACCTCAGGTGTTTTTCTATCCAGACATTTTAGCTCCCATTTTGTGGTCTCTCTACCCGGCCACTACTGCTGTTGCTGCCCAGGGCTTTTGGGCTCAGGTGCTGCTGGCTCCAGCCCACCTCTGTGACCACCATTGCCCTGGTTGGGCTCGTGTATGGCTGCGCATCACCTGGACTGCTTCCGGGACTGCCTCGGTTGGCTCAGCTCTCAGCAGCTGCCTTGGGGATTGCTCCCATGGCAAATTTGAAGTGTAACTGTTTCCTAGAACTTTACTTGAATAATTTAAGCCAAGTTCTATTCCACTGCCAGAGCCATATAGAAGTCTATAGATTTCATTACATGATTAAAAAGTCTCTGTGGGGTTAATTTTAATCAAATTATAGAAAACTCTTAATATTTAAAGGATTTTGGTGCCACAGTTATTTTTCTACCACTGTTACAATTTGAATTATTCATACCCTTGTTCTCAGTGATAGAGAGATACTGTTAGCACAATAATTTAACTTTTTAAAGCTCTGTTTCATTCTTTTTCTCTCAGAGTCATAAATAAAAATAGAAAAATTTTTTTAATCATCAAATAAAACTTTACTATTCCATTCAATAGATTAAGAAAACATTTCAACTTCCAAAACATATAACTAAAGATGGATTTTCAGACAAGTTATTCATACAACAAATAAACATCATGCAATTTTCTTATCTGAACTTGAGGTGAAATATGACATAAAGTATGCATTTGAAATTATGAGAGCATCCAGGAAAAAAAGGGAAAATGTGTACTATAATGCAGAATGGCAGAAACATTTACTGTACTGTGCACATAACATTACAGGATTCCAATCGAACATAAGGAGTTAATAGAAGAAATATCTGATTGGGGAAATGTTGACTGCCATAATTTAAAGAACTCTAGCTATGCAGTCAGAAAAACTTAGTAAGGTGACTTATCAACATAAAGGAAGAAAGTGGATGTGACAGAAAGGATAAGAGGCCTCAGAGGAAGTGACATTGTCAAAAAAAGGGGTCACATTAAATGAAATATCAATGACATTTCTAAAACCAAAAAGGCAAAAGATAAAATATAGGAAACTGATCCAAACCTAAAAAGAGATAGGACAATTTGCCAAAATCCTTGCTCCTTATCTTAAGTTCTTTGATAAGAAGAAGGCAAGCATTGTTCAAACTACTTTTGATGTCTTTTTTATTAGGAAATAAAACACTTTAATTCTCACTTCAACTACCATGTATCAAATGAATGTTAGTTTACTATTTTTTAAAATTCCCTATCCATTTCCAATCATAGATGAAGAGTTTTAATATTATGGCAAAAATTTTTAAAGTACTGGAAATATCATATATTTTTACTGATTATCAAAGTTGATTTGTATGATTATTCTCAGGCAAGTTATAGCAGCAACAATGAAGAAGTTCAAGCCAAAAGAAGAAGAGAGTGTCTGTTTTGTAGGTTGGAATGAAAAAATAGATCTTTAAGTTCATAATTTCGTAAAGAGATAGGGAATAATATTTTTTTACATAGATGTTTACTTGTTATTCAATGGCACAATGTTTAAAGAATTGTCATATTTAAGGATGTTACATATTTTTCCCTTCCCAAAAGATAAGTCTTCTAAATTTGTAGACCTTTTTGATAATATGCAAATGATTTATGAATGAGAATATTAATTTTAAAAGACCTTATCAGTCTCTTTTTAAAAATGTGTCATTTAACTATGAGAAAGCAACTGCTTTCTGAAAAAAATCATGTGTCTATAGGCAAATTTGGAATTTTTTCATCATCCTATGATTCAAACAATCACAAGTGTGTCACCTACAAAAACTCTTATGTCAGTTCATTTGTATTGGAAAACAGAATTTTCTAATCAATTTTAAAATTCTCTACATGATAAGTCTCAGCTAATTATAAACTCAGACAAATATAAAATGTAATATCCTTCTAAATAAATTCTAATTAACATCAAGATTAAGAAAATTTTAGCTGTCAATACTCAGTAACTTTAAATATTGATAGATAAAAATGAAAGATTAGTTCATTATTTATTAAGTACAAAATGATATACTTTTCCTTTTAATTTTATATATGCAGGCATATGTAAAACTAAAGAGAGATATTGTGGGTTAGGTTCTAGAACTCACTGCACTAAATTAAGCATTGCAATTACCAAAGATACAATTTGGTTTTTTACTTCCCAGTGCATACAAAAGTTATATATATATCTCTGGCTGGCTGTTTCGATGGTAGAGTGTCAGCCCAGCATATGGATGTTCTGGGTTTAATTCCTGGCCAGGGCACACAGGAGAAGTACCCATTTGCTTCTCCATCCCTCCTTCTCTCACTTCTATCTCTCTATATCTATCTATCTTTCTACCTCTCTCTTCTCTTCCCCTCCTGCAGTCATGGCTAGATGGAACAAATTGGCCCTGGGCACTGATGATGACTCCATGGTTTCCACCTCAGATGCTAAAAAAAATGGCTCCAGTTGCAATGGAGCAGGGACCCCAGATGGGCAGGGCATACCAGTTAGATCCTAGTCGGGGTGCATGCAGGAGTCTGTCACTGCCTCCCCTCTTCTTACTAAAATAAAATAAAATTATATTTATAACATAAGTGTGCAATCCCAGATGGGCAGGGCATACCAGTTAGATCCTAGTCGGGGTGCATGCAGGAGTCTGTCACTGCCTCCCCTCTTCTTACTAAAATAAAATAAAATTATATTTATAACATAAGTGTTCAATAACATTATATCTAAAATCAAAGTACACAACCTTACTTAAAAACACTTTATGACTAAAAATGCTAGCCATTATCTGAACCTTCAGAGAGTTAAAATATTTTTGCTGCTGGTTGGTTTTACCTTGATGTTGATGGCTGCTGACTGATCAGGGTGGTGGTTCCTGAAGTTTGGAGTGGCTGTAGCAATTTTTAAAAATAAAACAACAATGAAGTTTGTTGTGTCAACTAATCTTCTTTTCACAGACAATTTCTCTGTGGTATGCAATGCTGTTTCATAGCATGTTACCCATAGTAGAACTTCTTTCATAATTGGATTCAATCCTTTCAAACTCTGTCTCTGTTTTGACAACTAAGTTAATGTAATATCCTAAATATTTTGTTGTCATTTCAACAATTTTCATAGCATTTTCACCAAGAGTAGATACATCTCAAGAAACCACTTTTATTGCCTATTCACAAGTAGCCACACCTCATCTGGTTAAGTGTTATCGTGACATTGCAGCAAATTCAGTCACATCTTTAGGCTCCATTTCTAACTTTAGTTTTCTTGTTATTTCCACCATATATGCATTCAATACCTTCACTGAAGTTTTGATACCTATTGTCACTCATGAGGATTGAAATAAACTCTTTCAAATACTTGTTAATTGTGATATTTTGACTTCTTTCTATGAATCATGAATGTTCTTAATGGCCTCTAGGGTGAATCCTTTCAGAAGGCATTTAATTTGCTTTGCCCAGATCCATCAGAGAAATCACTACCATGGCATCTATAGCCTTACAAATGTACTTCTTAAATAAGACTTGGAAGTCAGAATTACTCCTTGATCCACAGGCTACACAACAGATGCTCTAATGGCAAGAAAACAACATTAATTTCCTTCAGAACTCTTGGGTAATCAGGTGCATTATCAATGATCTGTGATATTTCAAAAGAATTTTTTTTCTGAGCAGTAATTCTCAACAGTGGGCTTAAAAGATTCAGTAAACCATGTTGTAAACAGATGTACTGTCATCCAGGATTTGTTGTTCTACTTATAGAGCACAGGCAGAATAGATTTAACATAATTCTAAGGATCCTAGAATTTTCGGAATAGTAGATGAGCATTGGCTTCAAGTTAAAGTCACCAGCCTTAATGTGAATCAACCTATCCTTTGAAGCTTTAAAGTCAAGCATTGACTTCTCTCTAGATATAAAATTCCTAAAAGGCATCTTTTCCCAACAAAGCTGTTTTGTCTACATTGAAAATCTGTTGCTTAGTGTAGCCACCTTCATTAGTTTTTCTAGTTAGATCTTCTGGATAATGTGCTGTAGCTTCTACATCAGCACTTGATGCTTCACCTTGCACATTTATGTTATGGACATGGCTTCTTTCTTTAAATCTAATACAGCAACTCTAATAAATTAAAGCTTTACTTCTGCAGCTTCCTCGCTTCTCTCAACCTTTATAAAATTAAAGAGAATTAAGGCCTTGCTCTGGATTAGATTTGGCTTAAGAGAATGTTGTGGCTGATTTGATCTTTTATCCAGACCACTAACACTTTCTCCAAATCTGTCATAGTTGTTTCGCTCTCCTATTATTTCGGTGTTCACTGGAGTAATGCTTTTAACTGCTATCAGTGACTCACCATGGAGCACGCAGTCTGCGGCGTGTAAGCCGGCACAGTCCTTGCCCGGGCACCTCTCTAGCCCTTGCATCTTTTCCTCTTCAAGATGCCTGAGGATGTGCACCATGGAGAGGAGGAGGTGGAAACTTCTGCCTTCCAATCACAAATTGCCCAACTCATGTCTCTCATCAATACCTTTACTCCAACAAGGACATTTTCCTTTGGGAGTTAATCAGGAATTCTTCTGATGCCTTGGGCAAGATACACTATGAAAGTCTAACTGATCCTTCAGTCAGAAGTTGGACAGTGGTAAAGAGCTAAAAACTGACATAATCCCCAGACCCCAGGGCTGTACCCTGACTCTGGCAGACACAGGTATTGGCATGACCAAAGCTGATCTCATAGATAATTTGGGAACCTTTGCCAAGTCTGGTACAAAAGCATTTATGGAGGCTCTTCAGACTAGTGCAGACATCTCTATGATTGGACAATTTGGGGTTGGCTTTTATTATGCCTACCTGGTGGCTGAGAAAATGGTTGTGATCACAAAGCACAATGATTATGAGCAGTATGCCTGAAAGTCTTCTGCTGGGGAATCTGTCCTGGGCAAGCTGACATGGTGAGTCCATTGGCTGAGGTACCGAAGAGATCATTCATCTTAAAGAGGACCAGATAGAGTACCTAGAGGAGAGGCAGGTCAAAAAAGAGGTGAAGAAGCACTCACAGTTCATAGGTTATCCCATCACCCTTTATTTGGAGAAGGAACAAGAGAAAGAAATCCATTATGATGATGAAGCAGAAGAAGAGAAGGGGAGAAAGAAGAGGAAGATAAAGATGATGAAGAAAAACCCAAGACTGAAGATGTTAGCTCAGATGAGGGAAATGATAGTGTTAATAATAAGAAAAAGAAAATGAAGGCGATTAAGAAGAAATATATTCATATTCATCAGGAAGAACTAAATAAGACCAAGCTCATTTGGACCAGAAACCCTGATGACATCACTCAGGAGGAATATGGAGAGCTCTATAAGAGCCTTACCAATGACTGGGAAGACCACTTGGCAGTCAAGCACTTCTCTGTAGAAGGTAAGTTGGAATTCAGGACATTGCTATTTATTCCCTGCTGGGATCCTTTTGACTTCTTTGAAAACAAGAAGAAGAAGAACGATATCAAACTCTATGTCCATCATGTGTTCATCATAGACAGCTGTGATGAGTTAATAACAGAATACTTCAACTTCATCCGTGGTGTAGTTGACTCTAAGGACCTGCCCCTGAACATCTCCTGAGAAATGCTCCAGCAGAGCAAAATCTTGAAGGTCATTCACAAAAACATTGTTAAGAAGTACCTTTAGCTCTTCTCTGAGCTGGCAGAAGACAAGAAAAACTATAGGAAATTCTACGAGGCATTCTCTAAAAATCTAAAGTTTGGGATCCATGAGGACTCAGCTAATCGCAAACAACTTTCTGAGCTTCTGCGCTATCATGCCTCCCAGTCTGAAGATGGCTTCTTTTTCAAAATATGTCCCTCGCATGAAAGAGATCGAAAAGTCCATTTATTACATCACTGGTGAAAGCAAGGAGCAAGTTTCCAACTCTGTTTTTGTGGAGTGAATACAGAAGCGGGCTTTGAGGTAATATATATGACAGAGCCTATTGATGAGTACTGGGTGCAGCAGCTCAAGGAGTTTGATAGGAAAAGCTTGGTTTTAGTTAACAAGGAGGGCCTGGAGCTACCTGTGGATGAAGAGGAAAAGAAAATGGAAGACAGCAAGGCCAAGTCTGCGAACCTGTGCAAACTCATGAAAGAAATCTTGGACAAGAAGGCTGAGAAGGTGACAATCTCCAATAGGTTTGTGTCTTCATCCTGCTACATTGTGACCAGCACCTACAGCTGCACAGCTAACATAGAGCAAATCATGAAAGCCCAGGCCCTTTGGGATAATTCCACAATGGGCTACATGATGGCTAAGAAGTACCTGGAGATCAAAACCCCAACCACCCTACCATGGAGACTCCGTGGCAGAAGGCAGAAGCAGACAAGAATGGCAAAGTTGTTGAGGACCTGTGGTGTTGCTGTTTGAAACTGCACTGCTCTCATCTGGCTTCTCACTTGAGGGTCCCCAAACCAAATCTAAATCTACCACATGATCAAGCTAGGCCTAGGCATTGATAAAGATGAAGTAACAGCAGAAAAACCCAGTGCTGTGCTACTTGATGAGGTCCCTCCCCTTGAGGGTGATGAGGATGCCTCTCGCATCGAAGAAGTAGATTAGGAGATTGTATCTGCAGACACTGTGTCCTCTGCAGCGTCTTCACGGCTTCCCCAGTAGCCTTGAGCGGCCCTGGCTCACCTGGTTTCCTCTACTGATGTCTAGTGGGCTTTTTTATTTCTTCCTCTCCTGTTTTTGCCTAAGGCAGGTTACAAGGGCCTCAAACCTTCCCTTCTCACATTTGACATAGGGTTTAGATGTTGTGTATCATTGTGGGTTTTTTTGTTTGTTTTGTTTGTTTGTTTGTTTGTTTTGTTCTGAAGTTAAAGTATACAAAATTAAAAATTCAGTTAAAAAAAAAAGAATTGTCCCTTTACAATCACAAGTAGGCTAACTGGTACAGAGGCCTAGCTTTAGGCCTACCTTGGCTTTTGATATGCCTTCTTCATTAAGCTTTTTAGTTTTTGATTTAAAGTGAGAAATGTGTAACACTTTTCTTTCACTTGAATACTTAGATGCCATTGTATGATCAGTAATTGCTCTGATTTCAATAATGTTGTGTCTCTGGGACAGGGAGGCCCAAGGAGATGGAGAGAGATGGAGAAACCATTGATTAGTATAAGTCAGAACACACAAATTTGTTGATTAACTTAGCAATTTTATATGGGAGAGGTTTATTGAACCACGAAACAATTACAATTGTAACATCAAAGATCACTGATTGTGTAGATCAACATAACAACTATAACACTAATGGAAAAGTTTGAAATATTGCAAGAATTACCAAAATGTCACAAAGATATGAAGTGAGCAAATGCTTTTGGAAAAATGGTGCCGATTGACTTGCTCTATGTATGGTTACCACTACACTTCATTTGTAAAAAAAAATCACATCTGCAATAAAGCAAAGTGCATATATAATAAATATTATTATCTATATGGCTTATTATGAAAAATATAATTATGTTGTTTAATATGTAAAAGGCTTCTTATATGATTCCTGGATAAAATAAAATGAGTTCTTAAAGAAATATTGTTTAGCCTGCCAGGCAGTGGCACAGCAGATAGAGCATCAGCCTGGGATGCCGAGGATCCAGGTTCCAAATCCTGAGGTCACCAGCTTGAGTGCAGGCATGCTGGCTTGAGCAAGGGAATCAGAGACATGACACTATGGTGGTTGGCTTGACCCTAAAGGTCACTAGTTTAGAGTGCAAGGTTGCTGGCTTGAACCCAAGGTCATTGGCTTGAGCAAGGGGTCACTGGCTGAGCTGAAGCCCCCTGGTCAAGGTACATAGGAGAAAGCAATCAATGAACAACTAAGGTGCTGCCACTATGAGTTGAGGCTTCTCATCGCTCTCCCTTCTGTCTCTCCCTGTATGTCTCTCTCTTTTGTTAAAAAGAATATATATATCAATTTATTTTGTTTATTCTTCATTTTATTAATCTCATTATAAAGTATTATTAAATAATATAATAAGCATTATAAAATATATTATTTGTAATATTTTAAAGAAGGTAAAACATTTTATTGTAGCATACTTATATCATTTTGCAATATATCTATAATTAAAATACAATATGCATGATACCATGTGATATATGTTTTATTCTTATATCATTCTTTAAAATTTATTTTAATTATTGTGTATATTTTGTGAGCACATAATATAATATGCTGTTACATAGAAATAACTTATAAATATATAAATGGACACATATTGGGAGACACCCACTGAAATCAGTTTACTAATAAAATGCTGTTATCAGAAGACTTTCGTGCTGAGATTCCAAGATGGTAACAGAGTAGGTAAACATTCCAACCACCTCCCAGGACCAAACTGGAGTATGTAAGGCTGGTGGTTATGGTCATGCAGATTTGCATTGAATTTGAGCATATGGTAAAGGAACTGTGGAGCCAGAAAATGGTGGGCCATTCTGTTTATTAAAATCTCACAATGGCGGACCAATAAGCAGGCAGGGAAAACTGCTTCCCTCTCTCTTTCTCCAGACTCACTAGCAAAACAGGCCAAAGAGTGGGGAACCACTTCTCTGGTAAACAACAGCAAACAGTGCCCCCCCCCCCAATAACAGCAGGCAATATGCAATTTACAATCTGCTGCCCTAAGAGCAAGAACTCACAACCTTACTTAGGCTATACACACATGGTGTTTGCCTATGCTCATGCACCAATCAGGCAAAGTGCCAGTGAGCGAGCCTAACACACTTGTTACACACTTGTTTGCTCACCAGATTTACAGTGGTGCCTTGAGATACAAGCAGACCAACATTAATTTTTTTTTTGTATTTTTCTGAAGCTGGAAATGGGGAGAGACAGTCAGACAGACCAGACAGACTCCCGCATGGGCCCCACCAGGATATACCCGGCACGCCCACCAGGGGCGAAGCTCTGCCCACCAGGGGGCGATGCTGTGCCCCTCTGGGGCATTGCTCTGCCGTGACCAGAGCCACTCTAGCGCCTGGGGCAGAGGCCAAGGAGCCATCCCCAGCACCCGGGCCATCTTTGCTCCAATGGAGCCTCAGCTGCGGGCGGGGAAGAGAGAGACAGAGAGGAAGGAGAGGGGGAAGGGTGGAGAAGCAGATGGGTGCTTCTCCTGTGTGCCCTGGCCAGGAATCGAACCTGGGACTTCTGCACGCTAGGCCGATGCTCTACCACTGAGCCAACCAGCCAGGGCCAACATTGATTTTTTTTTAAGATACGAGCTGCGACTTCGTATTTTTGTTTGAGATCCGAGCAAAATTCCCAGATACAAGTCATGATTCAGGAAGCTGCCGCTAGTTGGCACGTTGGAGCACGGGTTCAATATTAGAAGCACAATACCAGCATCTCATTCTTTCTCACATGTTACCTGTAGAAACAAGTCGAATCTCATGCACTGTACTCATTCTTGCATCATTTTTGCATTTTTTACTAACTTTTTTGTGTGCTATCATGGGGCCGAAGAAAGTGAGTGTAAAGGACAGTGGTGAGAAGAAGAAGAGAATGTTGTCTATAGAAGTAAAGCAAGAAATAATAGAAAAACATGAATGTGGTGTGTGAGTGATTGAACTGGCAAGGCTGTATGACAGCAATACATCTACAACAATTTGTACCATCCTTAAACAAAAGGATGCCATCAAAAACAAACCCAGCAAAAGAAACTACAATTCTGTCCAAATTAAGGACAAACATCCTGAAGAAATGGAGAAGCTTCTGCTGGTGTGGGTGAAAGAGAAAGAGCTGGCAGGAGATACAGAGACGAAGATTGTAATATGTGAAAAGGCACATATTATTTACGGAAACTTGAAGAAGAAAGAACTATCAACCTCAAAAGAAACAGCAGAAGATATGTTTAAGGCAAGTCATGGCTGGTTTGAAAATTTCAAGAAGAGATCTGGCATCCACTCAGTGGTGAGGCATGGTGAAGCTGCGAATGCTGATGTTAAGGCAGCTGAGGAGTACATTGCATGTTTTGCTGGGCTTATCACAAAGGAAGGCTACATCCCCCAACAAGTGTTCAACTGTGATGAAACAGAATTATTTTGGAAAAAATGCCCCAGAGTACTTTCATCACTGCAGAGGAAAAGAAGCTGCCAGGCCATAAACCCAGGAAGGACCATTTGACCCTTGCATTGTGTGCAAATGCTAGTGGTGACTGTAAAGGAAAGCCACTGCTAGTGTATCATTTCAAAAATCCTTGAGCTTTTAACACTCACACCCAGGAAAAGTTTCAACTGGTTGTGCTTCAGCATTTTTTAATGATGCTTGTTTGTCACACTTCTGTAACATTTTAAAAGGCAGGCAAAAGCAAACCTCTTTGGATAGATTTTTATTCAAAAGTCCTGCAAGTGAAAGTGCTGAAAGTGCAGCCAAAAAGGCAAAAACAGGTGATGATTAAATAAAAAATATGTAATGTTAAGCTTAGGTTAAGTTTACAGTTAAGAAAGTGCATTTTAATCGAAACTGCAATGAGATACCACCTCACACCTGTTAGATTAGCTATTATTAACAAGACAGGTAATAGCAAAGGTTGGAGAAGCTGTGGAGAAAAAGAAACCCTTATTCACTGTTGGTGGGAATGTAAAGTAGTAGAACCATTATGGAAGAAAGTATGGTTGTTCCTCAAAAAACTGAAAACAGAACTACCTTATGACCCAGCAATCCTTCTACTGCAGTGTTTCCCAAAGTGGGGCCCACGACCCACAGGGGGGCAATTCGATAGTTAAGGAGAGCAATTTGAAAATGGACTCGACACGACTTTAACTCTTTCGCCCCGGGCCATTTAAATGCAATGCTAGATATCGGTGCCAAATTTAACAAAAAATGCAATTCTTAAATAATTGCAGTAAATAATTATTAAGTATAATTTCATTTGACGAGACCAAAATATCAACTGGGTGATTGGTGTCGTCAAGTAAACTTCGTCCTGGGTTCACCGCGGAGCATGCCGTCTGCCATGGGGAACCCCGGACGTTTTAAAAGCTCGCTAAACAACACAGTTATTCTCACCTAATTGGCCCATTGCAACTTTTGTAGTGTTTCACATCATTCAGTTGGTGTTAATTTGAAATAAGTGTCAGTCAAAACTTGTAAAAGCTCGTTGATTCAATAAATATACATATATATATTGTATAGATATAATTGGTAAGTATTTGATTTTATTTTTATCAATATTAAACTCTTTATTAAGTACTTCTTACATCGGTACTAGAAAGCACTAATGTTTTATAAATATTATTGGGGCTTTTAATAGTGCATGCATGACAATTTTAATTTTAGAAGCATAACTTTCCAGAAAATTTTGTCAAGTGGAAAAAATATAGATACCTTTTGATTTGCGGAGGTAGTGTAGTAAATGTGTTATATACATTTAAATAAATATGAATTTTTAGTATACGTTTACTCTTTGTCACATTGAATATATTTTAACACATATTTTAATATTAGTTTTTAATTGATCTTATTTTTATTTCTTATAGCCCATAGTAAAATGAGTGGTGCAAGCAAGAAAAAAACTCGTCAATATTCGGAGGAATATTTAAAATTTGGGTTCATACCCGCTATTCACAATGAGTGGATTCCTTTTCGTCTTTTATGCCAGCAATGCTTGACCAACGAATCAATGAAACGAGGTCGTCTTGAGGCGCATTTGAAGGCGAAACATAGTGCTCATATTAATTCAGATTTGAGTTACTTTAAAACTTTAAAGAAAATTTTTGAAAAAAGAACAACATTAAAGTCTCAATTTACTGCTCATACTTCAACTAATAATCATGTTCTTGAGGCTAGTTATCAAATTTCTTTATTCATCGCTAAAACTGGAGAAAATCACACTATAGGAGAGAATTTAATAAAACCGTCAATATCAGCATTTCTTAAAATGGTTCTTGAAAAAGATGACAAAGATGTAAAAGCTATGCCACTCAGTAACAATTCTGTTAGCAGAAGAATAGACAAAATGAGTGAGGATATTGAAAAACAACATACTGAAAGGCTGAAAACAAGAAAATTCTCCTTGCAAATGGATGAATCAGCTTTGAGAGACAGTGAGGCAGTATTGATAACTTACGTAAGATATATTGATAAAGGACATTTTGCTGAAGAAATGTTCTGTAAAAGATTAGAAAGCACCACTACCTCCAAAGATATATATAATAAGCTAAAAAACTACTTAGATGTCAATGATATACCAATGAAAAATATAACATCTTGTGCTGCAGATGGTGCTCCCAATATGATGGGCAAGAAAAATGGCTGCTTAAAATTGATGAAAGTTGCAAATCCAGAAATGATTCTCATGCATTGTGTTATTCATAGGGAAAACTTGGTAGCTAAAAACATCTCGCCTGTTCTGAATGAAGTATTACATACAGTAATAAAGTGTGTTAATGCTATTAAAGCTAGTGCCAAATGTGAGCGTCTTTTCAAGCTATTTTGTGAAGAACAAAATGAAGACCATGTGAGACTTTTACTTCATACTGAAGTAAGATGGCTATCTAAAGGAAACTGTTTGAAAAGATTTATGGAACTGTTTGATACTCTTAGTGATTTTTTAAGCGACAAACCTGAAATGAAGTATCTGTTAACCATAGATGGTAAAGCATTTGTGAGTTATTTAGCCGATATCTTTGAAAAACTAAATATATTAAATAAGCAACTTCAAGGAACAAATAAAACTCTTGTTGATGCAAAAGCAAAGATATTTGGTTTCATTACCAATATTGAGTTATGTCAGAAGCATATTAACAACAAAAACTTGAAACAGTTTCATTGGCTCCAAAAATGTGAAGTAACTGATACCGCTTTACTTGCTATTGTCAATCATTTGAATATTCTATCGGCTGATTTAAAAGTAAGATTTTCTGATTTAAAACAAATTGATTTTCCAACATGGATGATGCAGCCAATGTTAGTGGATTTGTCTGATATATCAAATATGCAGTTATCAAGAAGAACTCGCAGAATTGCAAAATGATAAGTCAGTTAAAGCTTTATTTAATATCAAAGGAGCGATGGCATGGCTTTGTGAGGAAACAGAAATCAAATAGCCAAATTCAACCAAATGTGCAAGAAAACTATTGCTACCATTTCCATCTTCATTTTTAGCTGAATGTGGATTTAGTGCTGTAAATGATTTACTGGTAAAAAAAAAGAAACCGGCTGGATATAACACAACGTGGAGACTTGAGACTAAAGCTAACCAAATTGGAACCTAATATAAAATCTCTGTGCAGCAAGCATCAAGTGCAAGGATCACACTAAATTAAAATAATAAATTAATATAGAAAAATCTGTATTAAAATTATTTGGAATTTAAATTTCTGTTTTTCATTATATGTTTTGAAATTTTACTTACTGTGTTTTGTTAACAATTTCATAGTGATTTCTTCCTAGAACCTATCATTTATGTTTATTAAGTGAACAAATCAATTTTTTAATGTTAAAAATTATGTATGTTACATAGGGGGGGACATAAAAATTTTAGAAAGGTTAAGGTGGGGCATGGCACAAAAAAGGTTGGGAAACACTGCTCTACTGGGTATATACCCCCAAAACTCAGAAACATTGATACATAAAGACACATGCAGCCCCATGTTCATTGCAGCATTGTTCACAGTGGGCAGGACATGGAAACAACCAAAAAGTCCATCAATAGATGACTGGATAAAGAAGATGTGGCACATATACACTATGGAATACCACTCAGCCATAAGAAATGATGACATTGGATCATTTACAGCAAAATGGTGGGATCTTGATAACATTATACGAAGTGAAATAAGTAAATCAGAAAATAACAGGAACTGCATTATTCCATTTGTAGGTGGGACATAAAAAGTGAGACTAAGAGACATTAATAAAAGTGTGGTGGTTACGGGGGAGGGGGGAGAGGGAGAGGGAGAGGGAAAGGGGGAGGGGGAAGGGCACAAAGAAAACTAGATAGAAGGTGACAGAGGACAATCTGACTTTGGGTGATGGGTATGCAACATAATTGAACGATAAGATAACCTGGACATGTTATCTTTGAATATATGTATCCTGCTGACTTATTGATGTCACCCCATTAAAAAATAAAATTATTAAAAAAAAAGTGCATTTTTTTTTACAATTAAGTTTTTGTGCTTTCATTTTAAGTAAAGAAAGGGCAGTTTTAGTTTTGTTTGTTTGTTTTTTTTTAATAAATTTTTATTAATGGTAATGGGATGACATTAATAAATCAGGGTACATATATTCAAAAAAACATGTCTAGGTTATTTTGTCATCAAATTATGTTGCAAACCCCTCGCCCAAAGTCAGATTGTCCTCCATAACCCTCTATCTAGTTCTCTGTGCCCCTCCCCCTCTCCCTAACTCTCTCCCACCCTCCCTCCCATGTCCTCCCTCCCCCCCCACCCTTGGTAACCACCACACTCTTGTCCATGTCTCTTGGTCTCATTTTTATGTTCCACCAATGTATGGAATCATGTAGTTCTTGTTTTTTTCTGATTTACTTATTTCACTCCTTATAATGTTATCAAGATCCCACCATTTTGCTGTAAATGATCTGATGTCATCATTTCTTATGGCTGAGTAGTATTCCATAGTGTATATGTGCCACATCTTCTTTATCCAGTCTTCTATTGAAGGGCTTTTTGGTTGTTTCCATGTCTTGGCCACTGTGAACAGTGCTGCAATGAACATGGGGCTACATGTGTCTTCACGTATCAATGTTTCTGAGGTTTTGGGGTATATACCCAGTAGAGGGATTGCTGGGTCATAAGGTAGTTCTATTTGCAGTTTTTTGAGGAACCACCATACTTTCCTCCATAATGGTTGTATTACTTTACAGTCCCACCAACAGTGAATGAGGGTTCCTTTTTCTACACAGCCTCTCCAACATTTGCTATTACCCGTCTTGTTGATAATAGCTAATCTAACAGGAGTGAGGTGGTATCTCATTGTAGTTTTGATTTGCATTTCTCTAATAACTAATGAAGCTGAGCATCTTTTCATATATCTGTTGGCCATTTGTATCTCTTCCTGGGAGAAGTGTCTGTTCATGTCCTCTTCCCATTTTTTATTGGATTGTTTGTTTGTTTGTTGTTGAGTTTTATGAGTTCTTTGTAAATTTTGGATATTAGGCCCTTATCTGAGCTGTCGTTTGAAAATATCATTTCCCATTTAGTTGGCTGTCTGTTTATTTTGATATCAGTTTCTCTTGCAGAGCAAAACCTTTTAATTCTGATGTAGTCCCATTCATTTATCTTTGCCTTCACTTCTCTTGCCATTGGAGTCAAGTTCATAAAATGTTCTTTAAAACCCAGGTCCATGAGTTTAGTACCTATGTCTTCTTCTATGTACTTTATTGTTTCAGGTCTTATATTTAGGTCTTTGATCCATTTTGAATTAATTTTAGTACACGGGGACAGGCTGTAGTCGAGTTTCATTCTTTTGCATGTGGCTTTCCAGTTTTCCCAACACCATTTGTTGAAGAGGCTTTCTTTTCTCCATTGTGTGTTGTTGGCCCCTTTATCAAAGATTATTTGACCATATATATGTGGTTTTATTTCTGGGCTTTCTATTCTGTTCCATTGGTCTGAGTGTCTATTTTTCTGCCAATACCATGCTGTTTTGATTATCATGGCCCTATAATATAGTTTAAAGTCAGGTATTGTAATGCCCCCAGCTTCATTCTTTTTCCTTAGGATTGTTTTGGCTATTCGGGGTTTTTTATAGTTGCATATAAATCTGATGATTTTTTGTTCCATTTCTTTAAAAAATCTCATAGGGATTTTGATGGGAATTGCATTAAATTTGTATATTGCTTTGGGTAATATGGCCATTTTGATTATATTTATTCTTCCTATCCAAGAACAAGGAATATTTTTCCATCTCATTGTATCTTTTTTGATTTCCCTTAACAATGCTTTGTAATTTTCATTATATAGGTCCTTTACGTTCTTTGTTATGTTTATTCCTAGGTATTTTATTTTTTTTGTTGCAATCGTGAAGGGGATTATTTTTTTGAGTTCGTTTTCTAATATTTCATTGTTGGCATATAGAAAGGCTATGGACTTTTGTATGTTAATTTTGTATCCTGCGACCTTACTGTATTGGTTTATTGTTTCTAATAATCTTTTTGTGGAGTCCTTCGGGTTTTCGATGTATAGGATCATATCATCAGCAAAAAGTGATAGCTTTACTTCTTCTTTTCCGATATGGATGCCTTTTATTTCTTTGTCTTGTCTGATTGCTCTGGCCAGAACTTCTAGCACCACGTTGAATAAAAGTGGAGAGAGTGGACAACCCTGTCTTGTTCCTGATTTAAGGTAGAAAGTCCTCAGTTTTATGCCGTTTAATAGGATGCTGGCTGATGGTTTATCATATATGGCCTTTATCATGTTGAGATATTTTCCTTCTATACCCATTTTGTTGAGAGTCTTAAACATAAAATTGTGTTGTATTTTATCAAAAGCCTTTTCTGCGTCTATTGATAAGATCACGTGGTTTTTGTTCTTTGTTTTGTTGATATGGTGTATTACGTTAACCGTTTTGCGTATGTTGAACCATCCTTGAGATTCTGGGATGAATCCCACTTGATCATGATGTATTATTTTTTTAATATGTTGTTGTATTCGGTTTGCCAGTATTTTGTTTAGTATTTTAGCATCTGTATTCATTAGAGATATTGGTCTGTAGTTTTCTTTCTTTGTGCCATCCTTGCCAGGTTTTGGTATGAGGGTTATGTTGGCCTCATAAAATGTGTTTGGAAGTATTGCTTCTTCTTCAATTTTTTGGAAGACTTTGAGTAGAATAGGAACCAAGTCTTCTTTGAATGTTTGATAGAATTCACTAGTATAACCGTCTGGGCCTGGACTTTTATTTTTGGGGAGATTTTTAATAGTTTTTTCTATTTCCTCCCTGCTGATTGGTCTGTTTAGGCTTTCTGCTTCTTCATGACTCAGTCTAGGAAGGTTGTATTGTTCTAGGAATTTATCCATTTCTTCTAGATTGTTTTATTTGGTGGCATATAATTTTTCATAGTATTCTACAATAATTCTTTGTATATCTATGATGTCTGTGGTGATCTCTCCTCTTTCATTTTGGATTTTATTTATTTGAGTTCTGTGTCTCTTTTCCTTGGTGAGTCTTGCCAAGGGTTTGTCAATTTTGTTGATCTTTTCAAAGAACCAGCTCCTTGTTTTATTGATTTTTTCTATAGTTTTTCTGTTCTCTATTTCATTTATTTCTGCTCTGATTTTTATTATCTCCTTTCTTCGGCTGGTTTTGGGTTGTCTTTGTTCTTCTTTTTCTAGTTCCTTAAGAAACTAGAAGTTAAGTGGTTTACTTCGGCTCTCTCTTGTTTGTTCATATAGGCCTGAAGTGATATGAACTTTCCTCTTATTACTGCTTTTGCTGCATCCCAGAGATTCTGATATGTCGTATTTTCATTTTCATTTGTCTGTATATATCTTTTGATTTCTGCGCTTATTTCTTCTTTGACCCATTCATTTTTTAGAAGTATGTTGTTTAGTTTCCACATTTTTGTGGGTTTTCCCCCCTGTTTTTTGCAGTTGAATTCTAGTTTCAAGGCTTTATGATCAGAAAATATGCTTGGTACAATTTCAATTTTTCTAAATTTGCTGATATTGTCTTTGTGGCCCAACATATGGTCAATTCTTGAGAATGTTCCATGTACACTAGAGAAAAATGTATACTCTGTCGCTTTGGGATGAAGTGTCCTGTAGATGTCTATCATATCCAGGTGTTCTAGTATTTCGTTTAAGGCCACTATATCTTTATTGATTCTCTGTTTGGATGACCGATCTAGAGCCGTCAGCGGTGTATTGAGGTCTCCAAGTATGATTGTATTTTTGTTAGTTTTTGTTTTAAGGTCAATAAGTAGCTGTCTTATATATTTTGGTGCTCCTTGGTTTGGTGCATATATATTAAGGATTGTTATGTCTTCTTGATTCAACTTCCCCTTAATCATTATGAAATGACCATTTTTGTCTCTGAGTACTTTTTCTGTCTTGTAGTCAGCATTATTAGATATGAGTATTGGTATGCCTGCTTTTTTTTGGGTGTTGTTTGCTTGGAGTATTGTTTTCCAGCCTTTCACTTTGAATTTGTTTTTATCCTTGTTGCTTAGATGTGTTTCTTGTAGGCAGCATATAGTTGGATTTTCTTTTTTAATCCATTCTGCTACTCTGTGTCTTTTTATTGGTAAGTTTAATCCATTCACATTTAGTGTAATTATTGACACTTGTGGGTTCCCTACTGCCATTTTATAAATTGCTTTCTGTTAGTTTTGTATCTAGTTTGATTCTTCTCTTTTGTTTTTCTATCATTTGTTTTTGTTTGTTTGTGTTCCATACTTCTTTCCTCTGTTGCTACCTTTTTTAAGTCAAGTGTTTTTGTGGTGGTTTTTTCAAGGGTGGTTACCATTAAGTAATGAAAAGGGTACCTACCATATTCATTGTAGTACCCTATCTTATAAGTATTTCTGCACTTCATCATCCTTTGCTACTGTTAATCTCCATCCTCTCCCCCCTTTTTTTCCTTTGTTGTCACAGTTTAAGTTTGGTTTTATTGTGTTCTTGGTGGAGCTGTTACTTGTGGTGTTGTTTTCTTTTGTTCTTTGAATCTGGTTGGAAAACCCCCTTTAGTATTTCCTGGAGTGGGGGCTTTCTGCTGATAAATTCTCTCATCTTTTCTGTATTTGTGAATGTTTTTATATCTCCTTCATACTTGAAGGATAGCTTTGATGGGTATAGTATTCTTGGCTGAAAGTTCCTCTCTTTCAGGGCTTTAAATATTGGGGTCCACTCTCTTCTAGCTTGTAGAGTTTCTGCTGAGAAATCTGATGATAATCTAATAGGCCTTCCTTTATATGTTGTACTCTTCTTTTCCCTGGCTGCCTTGAGAATTTTTTCTTTGTCATTGGTTTGTGTCATCTTTATTATGATGTGCCTTGGAGTGGGTTTGTTGGGGTTAAGAAAACTTGGTGTTCTGTTTGCTTCTTGAATTTGAGGCTTTAGTTCCTTCCACAGGCTTGGGAAGTTCTCATCTATTATTTGTTTGAGTATATTCTCCATTCCATTTTCTTTCTCTTCTCCCTCTGATATACCTATTATTCTTATGTTATTCTTTCTGATGGAGTCAGACAATTCCTGCAGGGCTTTCTCGTTTTTTATTATTTTTGAGTCTCTTTCTTCTTCTCTCTGTTGTGCCTCAAGTTGTTTGTCTTCTATTTTACTAATCCTATCTTCAATCTGGGCTGTTCTGTTAGCTAAGCTTGTTACCTCGTTTTTCAGCTCATGAATTGAGTTTTTCATTTCTGTTTGATTTGTTTTTATAGTTTCAATTTCCTTGGTAATATATTCTTTGTGTTCATTGAGTTGTTTTCTGATCTCCGTATATTGCCTTTCTGTGTTTTCTTGTATATCTCTGAGTATTTTTAAGATTTCTATTTTAAATTCTCTGTCATTTAGCTCCAAGGCTTCCAATATGTTAAGTCTTTTCTCCATAGATTTTTCCACATCTATTTGTGTTACCTCTCTTTCTTTTGTATCCATAATATTCGATTTCCTCTTTCTTATCGGCATCTGAGGGTGGTCTTATTGATAGCACTAATTAGAATCAATAAAGAGTAAAAAGTAAAAAAAAAAAAAAAAAAAGGTAAAACACCCCACAAAAAAAACAGTAATAATTTATTATTTCCCCCTTTTTTTCTCTCTTCTCTTTCCCTCCTCTCCCCTCCTCAGGGAAATATCGTGCCTATAATGGAGGGCCTGATTTGGGGTGAAGAGTTCAAGGGGCAAAAAAAAAGGGAGTAGGGACCTACTAAATGCAAAAAAAAAAAAAAAGGAAGAAAATCTTAGACAAGCATAAGATGATTTGCTTGTAAGTGATGGTCAACTAAGAGATATAATGAGAGGGATAAGAGGGAACCAGAAAAAAGGACCAAAAAAGAATAATAAAGAAGAAAAAATAAAAATAATAAGTAAAAATCTGTTGTATTAAGTGGAGCGAAGACTAAATACAATGGAGACCTTGGGTTGGGAGGACCCAAAATGCCACAAAAATAAACAAACAAGAGAAAAAAAAATAAAAACAAAAGCAAAAAAGAGAAATAAAGCCAAAAAAAAAGCCTTGAGTCCCAAATTAACTAATTTGTTCATGATTGAGGATTATATGGGAGGAAAGTAAAATGAGAAAAGAAAAAATGAATAGAAATGAAAAAATAAGAAAAAGAGAAAAACGAAGGAAGAAATAAAATAGGAGGAGAAAAAAACAAAATAAAGCAAGACAAAAAAAAAACAACAAAAAAAGAGGAGAGAGTGAGAGTTAAGTGTTTTGGAGTATAACCTTAAAGGAGGGTGAGGATGAAGAAGAAAAATAAAATGCAACACTCATGGGTAGTGTAGTTCAAGAAAGGAGAAGCATAAGATGGGCAGAGAATAGAAGGACCGAGGTGGAGGAAATAAAGGCAAAAAGATAGAAGAAACAAACAACAACAACAACAACAAAAAATTAGTGGATCAAGTTGTAAAGTCTGTGGGTTTTTCTTGATTTTGAGAGGTTAACTTCTTCCTTTTTCTTTTCTCTCCCTCTTCCTAGTCGGTGACTCTGTACCCCAGGCTCTGCCCCTGTGTCACTCTTAGGTAGGGATTTGCAGTTGATGGGATTCTATGGCAATGTCATATAATTGGCTTTAGTCTTGCTGGAAGTAAAGGCTTGTTGGCGTTTGCAGGGTCCAACGATGAGAGAGTTTGCTTTCCTGTATTCTCTCTCCTAGTCCCCCCTTTCTGAATTAGCAGCCTGGTGATCCAGCTATAAGGCTGCAACTGCTTCTGCCTGGGGAGTAAGAGGCTCAAAGAGCTGGGAAATCCCCACTCTATCCCCACTCAGTGCAAGGCTTTGGGAAAGGCTCTGACAGTCAGGGCCTCCAGTGTAAACAGGGGGGGGGGGGGTGGGAGTCAATTGTTGTCAAGGTGACTGTTCAGCGCCTATCATTTAGTTGGACCTCTCAACCCAGGCTTTCCACACTTTGTAGCCTGTTTTTGCAGGGAAGAAGAGGCACTAGTCTCTGCTTACGACTAGTGTAGTATAGACCTTATTATCTGCCAAGTCCTTCTTGTTAGCGTTTATCCCTGAATATGGAGGCTCTATCAATCAGAAGTTGCCCCCGCCCCTTTAGCGAGAGGCACTAAAAAATATCATGCCTCTTGTCTTGGATCGCTGAACTGAGAGAGATCTTATCAATTAGAACCGAGGGTGCGCAGATTTCATGGGTTAAGATAATTTCAGTGATTGGGTCACAGCTGTGTTTCCGAAGGTATTTTAGGCTGCCTGCGCGCGCCCCTCCCCCAACGCTTGATTGTTAGCTTGAATGGCTGGGTGAGGTGCCCCGCCCACGGAGAGAATCTCCCAAGCCTCTCCCGCTCGCCCCGCCGCTGGCGGCTGGACCGCACCAGGCGCAGGATAATGGAGCCCCCTGGGTGTGCGGGCCAGCAGGGCACCCTGGGTGCGCGAATGGGGCGCTCCGGGCACCGGTGGCCGGCGACCCCCACTCGCAGTGTGTGGGCCACTGGGAACGTCAGCGGTGCTCAACCGGACCGGGCGCGCGCACGGCTGGCTGCTCGCGGCTCTTGGCGGCCGCTGGCGGTGGCGGTTTGTGGCGGCCGCTCGCGGCGGCTCGCGGTTCCCAAGTATATGGGCTGACTCACCACAGGCGCACTTCCTTGCGGTTTGAAAGAACGTCCCTGTGGTAGATTCCTCCACACCCTCGTCTCTCAGATTCAAGTGATTACAGTCCTTTCGCTATCAGTTTGTGTGGAACTCCGGAATGCTCCGAGGATAAATTTTTCTGTTTCTAGTTGATAAATTTGTTGTGATTTAGGGGAGAGCTGTCGGACGCGCTGCTCACGGCGCCATTTCCGTGACGTCACCCCTTAGTTTTGTTTAAAGTAAAGAAAGCGCAGTTTTAATTTTGTTTAAAGTAAAGAAAGTGCAGTTTTAGTTTACATTTAGTGCTAAGAAAGTGCAGTTTTAGTTTCCGTGTCTACAGTGCCTGCATCCCTTCCTCCCTCCCTCCTCCTCCACCATTCACCTCCATTAACTGCACTCGTCTGTCTCCAAGGTAAGAATACAGTACTTTTTTTTTTTTTATTTCATATATTTTGTTATGCATTGGTAAAATATACATGTATGTTTCTTAATTAAAAACATCTTTTTTCATAATTTACAATGGTTTGGAGATGTTTCATAGGGCTGGAACGAATTAAATTTATTTCAGTTATTTTAAATGGGAGAAATTTGTTTGATATATGAGTTGACTGACTTATGAGCTCGGTTACAGAATGAATTAACCTCGTTTCACAAGGTACCACTATATAACTAAATTTAAGAACAATCATCATGAAAATTCAACTCTGGACTAAATGAAGAGGAGTCTACAACCATAGTTCACAGCAGAAGCCACAGCAAGACCGGCAGGAAGGGCGGAGACGTGGAAAGAGTTGCCCGCTCCTAGGAGCAAGCAGGGTGCAGGGTCCAGAGGGACTGTTACTGTGGGGAAGGTCACCCTGAGAAGAGGGTCCTCAGCCTCAGGTCTGGAGCCCCAGCCTAGAGCCCTAGAACCTAGAGATGTGCCCATATGGCATTTGGGGTGAAAAGAACTGAGGTTTCTGTCTGTGAGCAAAAGAGTTCTCAGAGATGCAGCCTCCATTGTAAAGGGCTAGTGCAGAAATTCTCATTCACAGCCACTTACCCGAGGCTCCAGCAGGGGAGAGCTGAGAGGATTAGAGTTGTGTGAGGAGAGTGTGATGTTGGTGGCCTAGAAAGAGACACTGTGGGGGATGGCCACCAGAACCCTTGTGCTGAGTCATTCTCCAATACTGAAGTCGCCATCTTTGGGGCAGCTGTGTTAGACTTGCTCACTGGTGTACTAGCTGCAAGCACTTTGCTTGATTAGTGCGTGAGCACGTGGCAGAGGCACGTGTGCATAGTCTATGTAAGGCTATGGGTGCTTGCACTTGAGAGAGTTGGGGGATTGTGGATGCGCGGATTGGCTGCCCGCCACTGTGAGGGGCCATTTTGCTGTTTATTTGTCTGAGAGGCAGTTTCCCACGCCTGTGTGCTTGTCCACTGTTGTGAGAGTTTATTAAATTAAATAGCCCAACACTTTTCTTGCTCCAATTTTTCTACCATCTTCCCGAATCCAATGTGGACCTGCCTGGCCTCATCCATCAGTTTTACATTATCTTTCTTGGGTGTGGTGTCCCCTCCATGTGGCATCAGCCTGGGGAAAAGCAACTGTGCCCCCCTCAGAAATCCCTCCTGCATGCCCTATAGAGACTGACCTTCTGAGAAGTCAGCCAGAAAGCAGAGGGGGTGTCAGTGACTCAGTTTTTTTGGTGTTGAGGCTGGAGCTTTGTCCTGCTGTGGAGAATAAATTAGGTAAATATGCCCAGTATTTCTGTGTTTATTTAGAAAACCTAACAAAGCTATCATGTCCCAAATTCTGTGATCAACCATTAAGTGCTTTAAATGTTACTGGTTCGAGATTTAAAGCAATTAAGTGAACAGTAACGTATCAATGCCCACACTGGACGTTAAGGTGAGCACACATCTCAGCTGTAAGCAACAGGTTAGAAAACCTCTGAAACACATAGTGTGTCATCAAGAAAAACATGTCCATGGAGGTCCATGAAACTGAGCATTTTAATGATCTAACACTTTAAGTCAAAGACTATTATTTCCATACGATTAAAATACTGACAAAACAAATTTATGATCATTGTGCAAAACTAAATGAGGGAATGAATCTATTATATGTAATGTAACTTTCACCTTAAATGTGATTATTGAGGTCATTTCATGACTACACAAGATACAGCTGTTATTTTTGTCAGGAAATATCATTTTGTTCATGGTTTGATACTTTTTTTCCTGAAAGTGTCATTCCTCCTGATGAGAGCACAGGGGCACTGTGCCTGGAGTGGCTGAGACATTAATACACAAGTTTATCAGGAGGTAGAAGCCAAAGTTCTTCAAATACTGTTTTTAAGATTTTTTCCCCGGATATTTCTGTTACTTTTCACATCTTTTATTCTGAAGATCTTTGGCCTCTGGGACCCCTGGAAAGGTGCCCAGGGACTGACAGAGCAGGTGCCCAGGCGGGGTGAGGAATGTCAACTGGGGGCTCCAAGTCCTGAGCACTCCCTGCATGGTGGCCCATCTGATGCCAAACACCTGCAGTCCATGGGGGGGGGGGGGCAGGCTCTAGGAAGGCCAGAGGGGTGGGTAGGGCAGCCATTGAGAAGTGGCACTTTGCCCTCTGCCATTTTCTCTTCACACATTGGACTTCTGAGTGCTGCCCACACCCCACCTTCTGAAGCTTCCCTTTCCCTTCCACATGCCCCCCCCCATGTACCCCGCCCCCAAGTTCTGTTCACTGTGACATCACAGGCGCATAGCTGACGTTCATGCCTTCAGTGAGGGCTAGCACTGCAGATGAGAGGCAGCGTAAGAGCTCAGCTCCTACCACCAACTCTGTTTCTGGGTTTGTGTCACTCACAGTCAGCCCGAGATGGGCCATTTTCTTTCAAAATTGACTCTATCTTTCTTTGCCACCTTCCCTCACCCAGTGGCCATTATGAAACTGCTTCCCCTGCCAGCAATCATCATGCTCCACCTGCCTGGGGCCACCTCAGTGTGTCTGCACCCCGTCCCCTTACTTACGGGCAGATCTACCAAAACCAGGTGGCTTTTACATCACCTGGGTATGTGCAGCAAACGGGGTGGTGTCCTATGTCACAGACCAACTACTCTCCTCTGAGGGTCCTCCCTCTAATTACCCAGGACCCTTCACAGACATCTGCTGGTGTCACACGTCCTGCGACTTGTTTCTCCCCACCTGGCTCCGTGATCGTCCGCACTCAGCCCTGGGCCAATCAGCCTGCGGAGATCCCGATTTCCATCAAAGCCAGAGCCTCACCAGGTTTGTCATCTGAGCCTCCTGTGAGTGCTCACATCACTGAAATCAACACGCCTGCACCTTCCTGCCCTGTCAGAACATCTGCAAATCTTGTAACACCTGCTGTTCACGTCAAGGACCCTTTGCAGGCAGTGCTGTCCCACTCTGCCCCTGCTGCCAGGGAGAGCGATGCCAAGCCGGCAGGTCCCAGCACTCCTGCCATGGTCACCAGTGAGAAGGACAACGGGCCACTGAAAACCACACTGCCTCCTTCCACTGCTGCTCGCAGGAAGCATGATGGACAGCAAGTGCACACAAAACTCCACCTGCTGTTTCCTCCAAGAAGCATGATGGACAGCCGGTAGACACCACCTCTCCTGCGGCTGCCGCCAGGGATGACAACAATGAGCCGATGAACACCACTTAGTCATCTGTACCAGTCTTTCCCTCTTACTGATGAAAACCACTCCCCACTGTCCATGACCCATGAAAAGCTCCTTAATCTTGTTAAAAGGAATGGGCCCAGCACAAGGTGTGACCTTAATGTCACCTGCACTTCAGCCAGGGGGCAGCACAATGCACTCCAGTACTGTATGTTTGCAACTGCCAGATTCCACATTTGACACCATTGACAAGAGTAGTTTGCCGTTGGTGACAATCCATGTATTCTCCCTGTTGACACATCAACTACCACCCACATTGGAGTTGCCACCAAGAGGATTCACTCTGGTGACAGTAGTTCATATTTGCCACTAGATTTGCAGGCCCACCTGTCGTGATGGTTCCTCAGCAACTATGAATTGTAGGAGCTATGGGGGCCATATATCTACCCCAGGTCCCATTCATTCACAAGCATCCAGAGCATCAACATTAAAGGTGGACTTAGGATTCATGAGGCTGCTGGACGTGAAGCTGACAGATGCCTGAGTTAAACTGCAAAGTGATCATTCAGAACCTAAAAATGGAACATGGGATGTGGAATTCTATATTATTATTCTTTTTCTTTTTCCTGATTTTTCTTTTTAGAATATAAGTTGGTTGAGTAATAAAAGTTCTTATTTATTCATGAAATGGCAAAAATGCAGTCTCAGTCTGCATTAATATAAAGAGAATGTCTTGCCCTGGCCGGCAGCTCAGTCAGAGCACTGTCCCGGGGCACAGAGGGTGCGGTTTGGTTGCACAGACAGGAACAGGCTGATGTTTCCATCTCTTTCTCTCTCCCTTCCTCTCTCTCTGAAATCAATCAATAAATTTTTTTAAAAAAGATAATGTCCTTATCTAAGAAATCCTACTACTGGAAATAGTAGCCAGACTTTAACTTTTACTGATCACCTTACTTACCTCTACACACAACTCTGATATCACACTTTAAGGGCAACATTAGTAAATTAGAGGGAGAATGTGAGCAGCAGAAAGGGTTTGGCATCACCTGTTAAAAGCAGTCGTTGAAAGAACTGAAATGTCTAGCGTGGGCAGAAGTCTCCTTGTCCACCCCAGGCCCTGCTCATTCCCAGGCATCCAGAGCATCAGCAGTAGAGATGGGTTTAGGAGACACAGGCACTGCCTCTGTCTCATTTTGCCCATACAACTGGGACCCACCGGCCACAGCATGGCTGCTGCAATAGGAGGAGCGGGTGCCCTCTCGGTGTTCAGATACACTGCTGGTCCCACCTTAAATCCAATCACCCGAAGCCCACCTGCCCATAACACACGGATGGCACGGTGATGGGGCAGTATGACACCATCCCCATGACTGGAGGTGCTAGCGTTCACACTTGCCACCAGTGCACCTGGGCCCACAGGGACATAGAAACCTCTCACACTTGCAACAGCACCACCAGGGACAGTAAATGTATGTCATGAGACATGTCTGCTTCCACATTTACCAGACCACCAGGGGGCTCTCCTGGCTACGCATTATCGATGCCAGTCACAGCTCCATTCCTGTGTTTACACACACTCATAGTCTCATTTTTCCACCCCAAATACCTGGAATCCACCTCTGTACAATCCAGGTGATATAATGGGAGGGTACAATGTCCCTCCTAAGACAGGGGGACCTGTTATTCCCACTTTCCATCAGTTCAGCTGGGGCCCACCGGGCCAAAACACAGGTGGTGCACTCACAGGGAAAATGTCTCGCCTGTGATGGGAGGCCACTGTGTCACCACCTGCCATCAGCACACTTGCAGCCCAGCTATCCAGAGCACAGGAAGAGAGATGAGGGACAGCACAGAATCTGCAGTGACTGGATATGCTCATGGACCCCCAACCCCACTCATACAAAGTTCCTGGGCCCTCGTGACCAAAACAGTGGTGCCGTGGGCGATAGTGCCACACATGTTCAGAGAGATATGTGTCTTGTCAGTCAAAGCACCTGCTCCCATTTTCCAAGTTATGGTACTCCTCTCACTTTGAAGGGACCAGGACTGTGTTTAGAGGCCCCTGCTCAGAGCAATTCTCTGCTCTGGGCCTGGCAAACGCTGGCCTCACATTTGGGACACCTGCCCAGGGATTCATAAGAGCCTCCACCCAATGCTATCAAATCTCAACAAATTAGGAGCAGAACTTCCTCTGTGAACTGTGCATAGCCATAAATGGACTGTGCTCCACTGGAAAGGGCTAAGCTTCTTTAAGTAAAATTTAACCTGATGATTTTCCTACAGTAAGTCAGAGGACCACACCTCAGGAGTTTCTTTGTGTGTGTGTGTGTGGGGGGTATATGTGAGGGTGAGGGGCAAATGACCCCTGTTGAGAAGTACACTGGACTTGATGTTCTAGGGTGGAGAACAGAAGATTGCTACATATTTCAGCTGTCCCATTCCTGGCTAAATGGCCAACTGAAGCTCTGAACCAATTTCTCTAATCTTAGAACTGTCAGGATGTTCTACCTATTTGCCTCAATGGGCCCTGTTTCTTTCTTCACACACACACACACACACACACACACACACACACACACGCACACTTCACTTGTTTCCCTGTCAACTTCTGGGCCTCTCTCTTGCACACTGACCCACCTTTGCCTCTGGGGCCTCGACAAGGAACTGCACCCACTAAGTACCTGCAATGTCTTCAGCACAGATCATCCTCTGTGGAATCCATTCTTGACATAGATGTACCCCTGAGTATTACACAGCATTTTATATGCTGTAGTTTTCTAATATAAAGTTATAATATTTTTTAAACAAAATGCTTTTTAATCAGTAAATTTAGATATATCACTACTTCCTTGTTTTGACCTGATGAATTTTTTCTGGTAAATATTTCCTTCACACTAGATTGTAAGTTCCTAGAGATGAGGTACAGTGATGAGGTCATCTCTACAAGGACAAGAACACGTGTTCACAACCTAGTTAGGCCCACCTGCCTGTCCTCAGGACCCTCCGTCCTCCCCATCAGTGTTACTCCTAACTGGGGAGCACTGAAGAAGTCTTCGTCTGACTACCAAGCATCAGATGATGTTGCATCAGGTGTCTTCCTCCATCCGGCATTATTCCAGCTCTTTTCTCATTCCCACCCTTGTTTCTTGTTTGTCATTTCTCAATATTGAATTCATATGGAAATTTTTTTTGCCTTTATCGCCTATTCCTTCTAGTGGGCTTAACATTGACTCAAGTTCTGGTCATTTCATATTTATTAAGTACATTTTACATACCACACACTGTTCAAAGCACTTGATCTATATCTCCGGAGAAAATACTGATCACTTTCCTTATACAGCTTATATTTAAGCATGGGATTTCAAGGCAGACCATTAACAGTAAATGCAAAACATGAGTAATTAAATAATATGTTAGAAGCAAGTAAGTGCTAAATAGTAAAAAAGAAGGCAGAATAAAAAAATATCTAAAGCAGGGAGGGTCATGGGAGTTTTACATGTATTTTAAAATTTTTAATTTTTTATTTTCCAAGTATAGTTTACAGTCAATATTATTCTGTATTGGTATCCAGCATAGTGGTTAAATAATCATATGATTTACAATGCTGTCCCCCTGGTATTAGTACCCACTCGGCCCATACATAGATAACACAATGTTACTGCGCTGGGTTTTAAAGACGGTGGTCACCAAGTCTGAGCAAAGAAAGGATGTAATCTTGGAGATCATTCTTCACAGAGGAAGCAACCAGTGGAGAACCAAGCCGAGTCATTCCAGAGCGAGCAGACCAAGAGCAGAACAATCTGAACGAGAGAGGTAGTTTTATGAGATGATATCAGAAGGGGGGTTGTTAAGTTCAACCAAGGTCTGGGCCATTATAAAGATTAGTTTTTATTTTGAATGAAAATGAGAGACAAGGCAGGGTCCTCTTCCAATATTCCATATACTTACAGACTCTATCTTTATTTTCTCTGTTAATAGAAGTATACTGAAATACCATCTAGAAATTTGAACACTTCTCTAAATTTGAGGAATATTTGTTTTAAGAACGTCTGCTTCGTAAAGCTGCAGCCAGCAACATATTGCCATCACCTTGAAGCCAAGCTCAAATACTTGATTTGGACTTTTCAGTTGCATACATATAATAGGATATTGATTAGTACAAGAAATAAATTAATGAGACACTACCCAGAAGCAGCCAGGGTGCCTGTGTAGCAGTGGCCAGAGCCTAGAATCAGTGCTAGACTACTGCCTGTCATTCTGTGCTCAGTAGCAGCCAAAGGACATTGAGCATTATTACAGGTGTGGGGAATAATTTGGTTATGGTTCTTGGTTATAAAAATGCCTGGCCTGGCTCTGTAGCTCTGCAAGAGATTTGATGGACCTCCTTATATATATTTTAATGAATTTGTTCTGATTAGAAGACTACAGTGAGTTTGTGGTTTTTAATTATGCCTGACAGACACATTCAGTATACTAAACACATGAGTAGAGACTGAATAAAGTATTTGAATTAAGAGCAAAAACTATAAAGAAAGGGAGACCCAAGATGGAGACAGAGTAGTCAAACATTTCAACTAATGCTAATGCCTCCCAGAACCAACCTGGATTATAACTAATTTTAAGAACAATCATCCTGAAAAACCAACTTCACACTAAGTGAGGAGCTTTGCGAGATAGGGTAGTCTTGGTTGTAGGTCTTAGAGTTTCTTTATTCTTCTTGAGTGTCTTTCCTTTTCTATTGCTCTGCTTCTGTGTTTACATTTCTCTTGTCCTCTAAAATGCTGATTCATCTAACATGCTGTTGATTCCTTCTAGTGCAGTTTTTATTTCAGATATTGTATTTGCCATTTATGACTGGGTTTGTTTATGTTTTTGGGTTTTTTTATTATTAAATGAGAGAAGGGGAGGCAGAAACAGACTCCTGCATGTACCCTGACCCAGAATCCACCTGGCAAGCCTCCTACAGGATGATACTCTGCCTCTTCCCATCTAGGGTGTTGCTCTATTGCTTATCAACTGAGCTCTTCCTAATGCCTGAGGAAGAGGCCATTGAGCTATCCTCAGCACTCCAGGGGCAATTTGCTCCAATCAAGCCATGGCTTCAGGAGGTGAAGAGAGAGAAAGACAGAAACAGAGATGGAGATACAGAGAATAGAAAGAAGTGAGAGGGGGAGGGGTAGAGAAGCAGATGGATGCTTCTCCTGTGTGCCCTGACTGGAAATCAAACCCAAGACGTCCATAAACCAGGCCAACAGTCTACCACTGAGCCAATCAGCTAGGGCCTTATTTATGGTTTCAATGTATTTAAAATACTTATTTTTTTAAATTTCTTCCTGAGATCGTCCACTCTTTCTCTAAGATCCTTGAGCATCCTAATAAACATTATTTTATGTTTGGTTGCATCAATTTTATTTAATTATTTTCCTGGGGATTTCTCCTGTTGATTCATTTGGGGCATGTTTCTTTATCTGCCCACTTTGTTGTATAGGTAGCTCTGCTCTGAATCCCAAATTTGCCCAAATATTTAGTGATGTCTTTATGAGGAAGATGGGTTCAGTGGTACTAACATCTAGGCCACCTGAGCTCCTTGCTCTAGGATTATTTTTTGAGGGTTATATTTACCCTCCTGTTGTATGTGAATCATGAATGCTGTGGTGCTGCAGACCAGCGCAGCTTGTAATTCTGGGTCTTGAGGGAGAACAGTGCGGATTTAAGAAAACAGACTCATTAAGGGAAAAGGATGGGATTCGGAGACCTCTTCAATGCTGATGGCAATATCCGAGCACCCCATAGCCCCAGTTTGTTTTATTATATAGCCATATGCAAAATAAGGAAGTCCTTGATGCAAAGTTACACATCTGAGGCAAAAATAGGAACTCTCCCAAGGCATAAACAGCATGCATAAGCGAAATCAACCAACATTTAAACAAACAAAGAGTGAGAGGAAGGGCGTGTAAATTGCTTCCAGCAACTTAAGCAAGCAAGTGAAGTGGGTGCAAATACTCAGTTTCATAGCCAATATGGAGGTGGAGGGGTGAGAACTTAGCCTTTTGCTAAGCCTGGAATCTACAAAGGCTTTTTGCCACTTGCAGTCTACTACACTGTGGGCCCTATTGTGGGTAAAGTAAAGCCTTCAGCAGCCTGGTTCTAAGGGTCAACCTTGATAACATATACTAGATACTTTGCAGTGTTGTCCCCTGGGGCATAATTATTCTCAGCTGGGTTTTGTGCCAGCTAGATTCCTACTTTGGGTGTGCCAGTTGTGTGGCTAGTTGAGTCAAGTGTGGGTGCAGTCTACTACCCACTGCTGGTTGTGTTAGTTCTGGGTCCTTTTGGGTGGAGTTCGGGTATGGGCTGATGTCAGGTGTTGTTTGTAACCTACCGTGGGCTACCTGTCTGGAGCTACCACTCTATTCTCTGTTTGTGTCTGCATTTTCAATGCCTCATTGTGTGTGGGAGGTGCCAACCCGTGTGTAAGAATCAACTTCTTCCAGCTGAGAGCTGACAGCAGCTCCAGAAAATGGCCCAATTTCCTTAAGATATGTCTCCATTTTTCAACTGCACCATCTCCTCTTGCAGCTTCCTGGTTTTCCCCTTTTTTAAAAGAAATACTGTGGGCTCAGATTGGCCATACCCCACCAACCTTTCCTTAGGTTGAAAGCATGGTGGGTTAGAAAAATTTATGTTGGAGGAATAATGTTACTGGGACCCCTATATGGGTGTGTCTCTTGGTCAGGAGCTCAGTACAAAGAAAGCAGCCCCTACTCATTTAAAATTGAAGAAGAAATAAAGAGTTTCCTAGATAAAAATGGCTAAAGGAATCCATTACCACCAAACCAGTATTGCAAGAAATGTTAAAGGGCATGACATAAGAGGAGGAAAGGAAAAAAGAAATTTAAAAAGAGGATTATAGATTTAAAAATAAATGACAACAAATAATTACATATCAATAATAACTTAAAATATAAATGGATAAAATGGTTCAATCAAATGACATAGGGTAGCTGAATGAATAAGAAAACATGAGCCATCCACATGCCATCCACAAGAGACCCAGCTCAGAAAAAAAGACATAGACTGAAAGTGAAAGGATGGAAAAAAATATTCCATGCAAAGGGAAAAAAAAGAAAAGCTGGGGTAGCAATACTTATATACGACAAAGTATTCTTTCAAACAAAGGCTATAATAAGGAACAAATAAGGTCACTATATAACGATAAAGGGAGCAATCTGACAAAAGTATGTAACAATTGTAAACATTTACAAAAAAAAAAAAAAAAGAGGGGGCCTTGGCTGATTGGCTCAGTGGCAGAGTATCAGCTCAGTGTGTGGATGTCCCAGGTTTGGTTCCCAGTCAGGGCACACAGTAGAAGTGCCCATCTGCTTCTCCACCCCTCCCCTTCTCACTTATCTCTCTATATATCTCTCTACCCACCCTTTGCAGCCATGGCTGAATTGGAGCAAGTTGGCCCAGGTGCTGAGTATGGTTCCATGGCCTTGCCTCAGGTACTAAGAAGGGCTCAGTTTCTGAGCAACAGAGCAATGCCCCAGATTGGCAGAGCATGATCCCCTAGTGGGCTTGCCAGGCGGATCTTGATTGGGGCACATGCCGGAGGCTCTCTCTCTGCCTCTCCTTTTCTCATTGAATAATAATTTAAAAAATTATGCATGCAATATAGGAGCACCTAAATACATAAACCAGATTTTGATGGACATAAAAGATGAGACTGACAGCAATACAGTAATAATAGGGGATTTTAACACCCTAATGACATCAATGAATAGATTCTCCAGACAGAAAATCAACAAAGAAACAGTAGCCTTAAGTGACATACTAGATCAACTGGATATTTAATAGATATCTTCAGAACATCTTGCTCCAAAGCAGCAGAACATGCATTCTTTTCAAGTGCTCAAGGTACATTTTCTAGGATAGACCACATGTTAGGACACAAAACAAGTCTCAACAAATTTAAGAAGATTTAAATCATGTCATGCATCTTCTCTGAGAACAATGGCATGAAACTACAATTTAATTACAATAGAAAAATTGAAAAATATTCAAATACTTGGAAGCTAAATAGCATGTTATTAAATAACAAATGGGTTAACTCTGAGATCAAGTAAGAAATAACAAATTTTCTTAAAACATAAAAATGAACATACAACCCAAAATCTATAGGACACAATGAAAGCAGTCCTGAGATGGAAGTTCATAGCACTACAGGCACAACTTTAGAGCAAGAAAAAGCTCAAATAAACAATCTAACCCTGCAATGAAGAGAACTATTAAAAGAATGACAAATAAAGCTGACAAAGTAGAAAGAAGAAAATAATGAAGATCAGAAAGGAAATGATACAGTGGTTAAAAAAATACTACAAAAGATCAATGAAACCAAGAGCTGGTTTTTTGAAAAGATATACAAAATTGATGAACCTTTAACCAGATTCATCAAGGAAGAAAGAGAGAGAGGACCCAAATTAATAAAATTAGAAACAAAAAAGAAGTAAAAACTGATATCACACAAATACAAAAGATTGTAAAAAAAAATACTATGTAGAACTATATGCCCAAAAGTTGGAAAGACTTGCAAGTTCATTTTACAAGGCACACATTATTCTAATTCCAAAATTAGGTAAAGACACTACAAAGAAAGAAAACTATAGGCCAATATCCCTCATGAAAATAAGTGTAAAGATGTTCAACAAAATACTAGAAAATTGGGTCCAACAATACATGGTGTTTTTTGTGGGGGGGAGCGGTTAATCTCTTTCTTTTTTTTTTTAAATAACTTTATTTTTTTAATGGGGTGACATCAATAAGTCAGGATACATATATTTAAAGATAACATGTCCAGGTTATCTTGTTGTTCAATTATGTTGCATACCCATCCAAAGTCAGATTGTCCTCTGTCACTTTCTATCTAGTTTTTCAATTGGGTTTATTTATTTATTTTTATTTATTTATTTATTTATTTATTTATTTATTTTACAGAGACAGAGAGAGTCAGAGAGAGGGATAGATAGGAACAGACAGACAGGAATGGAGAGAGATGAGAAGTATCAATCATTAGTTTTTCATTGTGACACCTTAGTTGTTCATTGATTGCTTTTTCATATGTGCCTTGACCGTGGGGCTACAGCAGACCGAGTAACCCCTTGCTTGAGTCATTGGCCTTGGGTCCAAGCTGGTGAGCTTTGCTCAAACCAGATGAGCCTGCGCTCAAGCTGGCGACCTCGGGGTCTTGAACCTGGGTCCTCAGCATCCCAGTCCGAAGATCTATCCACTGCGCCACCGCCTGGTCAGGCTCTATCTAGTTTTCTTTGTGCCCCTCCCCATCCCCCTTTCCCTCTCCCTCTCCCCCCTCCCCCCATAACCACCACACTCTTATCAATGTCTCTTAGTCTCACTTTTATGTCCCACTTACGTATGGAATAATGCAGTTCCTGTTTTTTTCTGATTTACTTATTTCATTTCGTATAATGTTATCAAGATCCCACCATTTTGCTGTAAATGATCCAATGTCATCATTTCTTATGGCTGAGTAGTATTCCATAGTGTATATGTGCCACATCTTCTTTATCCAGTCATCTATTTATGGGCTTTTTGGTTGTTTCCATGTCCTGCCCACTGTGAACAATGCTGCAATGAACATGGGGCTGCATGTGTCTTTACGTATCAATGTTTCTGAGATTTTGGGGTATATACCCAGTAGACGGATTGCTGGGTCATAAGGTAGTTCTATTTTCAGTTTTTTGAGGAACAACCATACTTTCTTCCATAATGGTTCTACTACTTTACATTCCCACCAACAGTGCATGAGGGTTTCTTTTTCTCCACAGCCTCTCCAACATTTGCTATTACCTGTCTTGTTAATAATAGCTAATCTAACAGGTGTGAGGTGGTATCTCATTGCAGTTTTGATTTGCATTTCTCTAATAACTAATGAAGATGAGCATCTTTTCATATATCTGTTCGCCATTTGTATTTCTTCCTAGGAGAAGTGTCTGTTCATGTCCTCTTCCCATTTTTTTATTGGATTGTTTGTTTGTTTGTTGTTGAGTTTTATGAGTTCTTTGTATATTTTGGATATTAGGCCCTTATCTGAGCTGTTCTTTGAAAATATCATTTCCCATTTAATAGGCTGTCTGTTTATTTTGTTATCAGGTTCTCTTGCTGAGCAAAAACTTCTTAGTCTGATGTAGTCCCATTCATTAATTTTTGCCTTCACTTCTCTTGCCTTTGGAGTCAAATTCATAAAATGCTCTTTAAAACCCAGGTCCATGAGTTTAGTACCTATGTCTTCTTCTATGTACTTTATTGATTCAGGTCTTATGTTTAGATCTTTGATCCATTTTGAGTTAATTTTAGTTCAGGGGGAAAAACTGTAGTCCAGTTTCATTCTTTTGCATGTGGCTTTCCAGTTTTCCCAGCACCATTTATTGAAGAGGCTTTCTTTTCTCCATTGTGTGTTGTTGGCCACTTTATCAAAAATTATTTGACTATATATATGTGGTTTTATTTCTGGGTTTTCTATTCTGTTCCATTGGTCTGAGTGTCTATTTTTCTGGCAATACCATGCAGTTTTGATTATCGTGGCCCTATAATATAGTTTAAAGTCAGGTATTATAATGCCCCCAGCTTCATTCTTTTTCTTTAGGATTGCATTGGCTATTTGGGGTTTTTTATACTTCCATATAAATCTGATGATTTTTTGTTTCATTTCTTTAAAAAATGTCATTGGAAGTTTGATGGGAATTGCATTAAATTTGTATATTGCTTTGGGTAATATGGCCATTTTGATTATATTTATTCTTCCTAACCAAGAACAAGGAATATTCTTCCATCTCATTTTATCTTTTTTGATTTCCCTTAACAATGGTTTATAGTTTTCATTATATAAGTCCTTTACATTCTTTGTTATGTTTATTCCTAAGTATTTTTTGTTGTTGTTGCAATCGTGAAGGGGATTATTCTTTTGAGTTCCTTCTCAGTTGTTTCATTGTTGGCATATAGAAAGGCTATTGACTTCTGTATGTTAATTTTGTTTCCTACGACCTTACTGTATTGGCTTATTGTTTCTAGTAGTCTTTTTGTGGATTCTTTGGGGTTTTCGATGTATAGGATCATATCATCTGCAAAAAGTAATACCTTTACTTCTTCTTTTCCAATATGGATGACTTTTATTTCTTTGTCTTGTCTGATTGCTCTGGCTAGAACCTCTAGTACCACATTAAATAAGAGTGGAGAGAGTGGACAATCCTGTCTTGTTCCTGATTTAAGGGGGAAAGCCTTCAGTTTAGTGCCATTTAATATGATGTTAGCTGATGGTTTATCATATATGGCCTTTATCATGTTGAGATATTTTCCTTCTATACCCATTTTGTTGAGAGTCTTAAACATAAAATTGTGTTGTATATTATCGAAAAGCTTTTCCGTGTCTATTGATAAGATCATGTGGTTTTTGTTCTTTGTTTTGTTGATATGGTGTATTACGTTAACCGTTTTACGTATGTTGAACCATCCTTGAGATTCTGGGATGAATCTCACTTGATCATGATGTATTGTTTTTTTAATATGTTGTTGTATTCGATTTGCTAGTATTTTGTTTAGTATTTTAGCATCTGTCTTCATTAGAGTTATTGGTCTGTAGTTGTTTTGTTTTTTTGGGCCATCCTTGCCTGGTTTTGATATGAGGGTTATGTTGGCCTCATAAAATGTGTTTGGAAGTATTGCTTCTTCTTCAATTTTTTTGGAAGACTTTCAGTAAAATAGGAACCAAGTCTTCTTTGAATGTTTGAAAAAATTCACTGGTATAGCCATCTGGGCTTGGACTTTTATTTTTGGGGAAGTTTTTAATGGTTTTTTCTATTTCTTCTCTACTGATAGGTCTGTTTAGGCTTTCTGCTTCTTCTTGACTCAGTCTAGAAAGTTTGTATTGTTCTAGAATTTATCCATTTCTTCTAGGTTATTGAATTTAGTGGCATAAAGTTTTTCATAGTATTCTACAATAATTCTTTGTATATCTACGGTGCCCATGGTGATTTCTCCTCTTTCATTTTGGATTTTATTTATATGAGTTCTTTCTCTTTTTTCCTTGGCAAGTCTTGCCAAGGGTTTGTCAATTTTGTTGATGTTTTCAAAGAACCAGCTCCTTGTTCTATTAATTTTTTTCTATAGTTTTTCTGTTCACTATTTCATTTATTTCTGCTCTGATTTTTATTATCTCCTTTCTTCAGCTGGTTTTGGGTTTTCTTTGTTCTTTGTTTCTAGTTCCTTAAGGTGTGAAGTTAAGTGGTTCACTTGGCTCTCTCTTGTTTGTTCATATATGCCTGAAGTGATATGAAATTCCCACTTATCACTGCTTTTGCTGCATCCCATAGATTCTGATATGTTGTATTGTCATTTTCATTTGTCTGTATATATCTCTTGATCTCTGCACTTATTTCTTGTTTGACCCATTCATTTTTTAGAAGTATGTTGTTTAGTTTCCACATTTTTGTGGGATTTTTTTCCTCTTTTTTGCAGTTGCATTCTAGTTTCAAGGCTTTGTGATCAGAAAATATGCTTGGTACAACTTCGATTTTTCTGAATTTGCTGATGTTGTTTTTGTGGCCCAACATATGGTCAATTCTTGAGAATGATCCATGTACACTGAAGAAAAATGTATACTCAGTCACTTTGGGATGAAATGCCCTGTAGATGTTTATCATATCCAGGTGCTCTATTGTTTTGTTTAAGGCCACTATATCTTTGTTGATTCTCTGTTTGGATGACCAATGTAGAGCCGTCAGCAGTGTATTGAGGTCTCCAAGTATGATTGTATTTTTGTCAGGTTTTGTTTTAAGGTCAATAAGTAGCTGTCTTATATATTTTGGTGTTCCTTGGTTTGGTACATATATATTAAGAATTGTTATGTCTTCTTGATTCAGTGTCCCCTTAGCCATTATGAAATGGCCATTTTTTTCTCTGAGTACTTTTTCTGTCTTATAGTCAGCATTATCAGATATGAATATTGCTACACCTGCTTTTTTTTTGGATGTTATTTGCTTGGAGTATTGTTTTCCAGCCTTTCACTTTGAATTTGTTTTTATCCTTGTTACTTAGATTAGTTTCCTGTAGGCAGCATACAGTTGGATTTTCTTTTTTAATCCATTCTGCTACTCTGTGCCTTTTTATTGGTGAGTTTAATCCATTTACATTTAGTGTAATTATTGATACTTGTGAGTTCCCTGTTGCCATTTTATAGATTGCTTTCTGTTAGTTTTGTGTCTTGTTTGATCCTTCTCTTTCGTTTTTCTATCTTTTGTTTTTATTTGGTTGTATTCCATACGTTTTTCCTCTGTTGGTCTTTTTTAAATCATGTGCTTCTGTGGTGCTTTTTTCAATGGTGGTTACCTTTAAGTAATGAAAAGGGTTCCTACCCTGTTCATTGTAGTGCACTATTTTGTGAGTACTTTTGCAATCCATCGTCCTTTGCTTCTGTTAGTCTCCATCCTCTCCCCCCCCCTTTTGTTGTTGTCACAGTTTAAATTTGGTTTTATTGTGTTCTTCTTGGAGCTTTTACTTGTGGATTTGTTTTTTTTTGTTGTTGTTGTTCTTTGTATCTGATTGGAGAACCCCCTTTAGTAATTCCTGGAGTGGGGGTTTTCTGATGATAAATTCCCTCATCTTTTCTTTATCTCTGAATGTTTTTATTTCTCCTTCATATTTGAAGGCTAGCTTTGATGGGTATAGTATTCATGGCTGAAAGTTTCTCTCTTTCAGGACTTTAAATATTGGGGTCCACTCTCTTCTAGCTTGTAGAGTTTCTGCTGAGAAATCTAATGATAATCTAATCGGCCTTCCTTTATATGTTGTATTCTTCTTTTCTCTGGCTGCCTTTAGAATATTTTCTTTGCCTTGGTTTGTGCCAATTTCATTATGATGTGCCTTGGAGTAGGTTTGTTGGGGTTAAGAAAATTCAGAGTTCTGTTTGCTTCTTGAATTTGAGGCTTTAGTTATTTCCACAGGCTTGGGAAGTTCTCATCTATTATTTGTTTGAGTATGTTTTTCATTCCATTTTCTCTCTCTTCTCCCTCTGATATACCTTTTATTCTTATGTTATTCTTTTTGATGGAGTCATATAATTCCTGTAGGGCTATCTCATTTTTTTAAATTGTTGAGTCTGTTTGTTCTTCTCTCTATTGTGCCTCAAGTTGCTTGTCTTCTATTTCACTAATCCTACCTTCTATCTGGCCTGTTCTATTAGCTAAGCTTGTTACCTCGTTTTTCAGCTCATGAATTGAGTTTTTCACCTCTGTTTGATTTGTTTTTTTTTTTTTTTTTTTAACTTTATTTATTTATTTATTTTTAACAGAGGCAGAGATAGACAGGGACAGACAGACAGGAAAGGAGAGAGATGAGAAGCATCAATTATCAGTTTCTCGTTGCGCATTGCGACTTCTTAGTTGTTCATTGATTGCTTTCTCACATGTGCCTTGACCGTGGGCATTCAGCAGACCGAGTAACCCCCTGCTGGAGCTAGCGACCTTGGGTCCAAACTGGTGGGCTCTTTGCTCAAGCCAGATGAGCCTGCGCTCAAGCTGGCGACCTCGGGGTCTCGAACCTGGGTCCTTCCGCATCCCAGTCCGACTCTCTATCCACTGCGCCACCACCAGGTCAGGCTGTTTGATTTGTTTTTATAGTTTCAATTTCCTTGGAAATATATTCTTTGTGTTCATTGAGTTGTTTTCTGAGCTCCCTAAATTGCCTTTCTGTGTTTTCTTGTATATCTGTGAGTATTTTTAGGATTTCTATTTTAAATTCTCTGTCATTTAACTCCAAGGTTTCCAATATATTAAATTTTTTCTCCATAGATTTTTTCCTTATCTATCTGTGTTACCTCTCTTTCTTTTGTATCCATAGTATTTGATTTTCTCTTCTTAATGGCATTAGAGGGTGGTTTTGTTGATAATATTAATGAGATTTAAGAAAGAAAAAAAGTTAAAAAATAAAAAATTGAAGAGTTGTTTTTTTAAAAAAATTAATAATTAAAAAAAATAAAATTAAATTAAAATTAAAAAAAGAAAATTATCCCCTTCCTCTTTTTTTCTTCTCCTCTCCTCTCCCCTCTTTCTTGAGAAAATCTTGTGGTGAACTGTGAATTATATTGTACTAAATAGAACAAACAATGCCTATAATGGAGGGTCTGAATTGGGGAGAAGTAATAAAGGGGGAAAAAAAAAGAAAGAAAAGGGGGTATGGACCCACAAAAAGCAAATAAGGAAAAAATTGGGGTCAAGAATAAAATGATTTGCTTTTAGGTGTTGGTTGACTAAGAGTTATGATGAGAGGAATAAGAGGGAAACAGGAAAATGGGGGGACAAATTAAAAAATTACTATTGTATTTAGTGGAATAAGAACTAGATAAAATGGAGAGCCAGGGATGGGAGCACTGCTAGTGAGTTAAAAAGGTGAAGTAAAAAAAACCCAAAATGCCACAAACATAAGTTTGAATCCCAGATAAGATATTGTTCGTTATTGACGTTTAAATGAGAGAAGACGTAAAGGAGAAAGGAAAAAACTAATATAGAGGGAGAAAAGAAAGAGAGAGAAAAAAAGAGGGAACCACTAAAGAAGAAAAAAGAAAAAAGAGGAGAGAGAGAGAGAGAGAGAGAGAGAGAGAGTTAAGGGTTTTGGAGTGCAACCCTCATAGAGAGAAAGGAAGAGGAAAGAAAAGATAATGGGAGATGTAACACTTATGGGTAGTGTAGTTCAAGGAGAGGAGAGAGTAAGACCAGCAGAGAGTTAAATGACCAAATTGGAGGAGAAAAAAGAAAAAAATCAAGAATAAAGATAAGAAAAACAAATGAACAAATATAATAAAATGGGATAGGTTATAAAGTCTGTGGATTATTCTTGTTTTGAGAGGTTATCTTCTTGCTTTTTCTTTTCTCTTCCTCTTTCTGGTCGGTGACTCTGTACCCCGGGTTCTGCCCCTTTGGCATGCTCAGGTAGATGTTTGCAGTTGATAAGTCTCTATGGTGATATCATGTATTGTGCTTCAGTCTCGTTGGCAGTTGAGGCTCATTAGCATTTATAGGCTCCGACAGTGAGAGAGTCCGTGTTCCTGGAGCCACTCTCCTAGTCTTTCCTTCCTCAATTAGTAGCCTGATAATCCAGCTATGGGGTTGCTGCTGCCTCTTCCTGGATAGTAAGAGGCTCAAAGAGCTGGCAACTCCCCACTCTATTCCCACTCAGCACAGGGCTCTGTGTAAGATTCAGTCAGTCAGAGCTGCTCACATAATCAGGCAGGGCTTCCGCCCACTCAAAGACGTCTGGCTCTGCCACTCTGTCCAGTAACATGGGCGGGCGCCCACTCCCGGGGTGCTTGGAGGAAACTTTCCCTCACTATCTGTGCGTAGACCAGGATATCAGGCCAGCAGTCTCACACTCTGAGTGAAACCCCCGCCTGCACGGAAAAGTTCCAGCGTTTGAATTAGTTCTCACTCCCTCTCCATGCGCGGCTTTTTCAGGGCGCTGGGGCAGCCCAGAGATTCCGCTTTCGGCCCACACAAAGGCCTCTGACTCTGCCGCTCTGTGAGATAACATGGGCGCCCACTCCCGGGGCTTTAGAAGGAATCTCTCGCCCACTATCTGCGCGCGCCGACCAGGAGATCGGGAAAAATGGCTGCCCCGCTTGTCTTTCTTTGTCTGGGTTTGGCACGAGTGTTAGCTTGTATTGCCTGGGTTACCATAGGCACAATTTTTCCTCGGCTTGGATCTCCGTGTCACTGCCTGGTTCGGCCATTTGTGCTGCGGCCTGGATCTATTCACCCCCTTTGCCCGCCTTAGTTTCTATACTCTCAGTTCCCAGTGAAAGCAGTCCTATTTAGGTTAGTGAGGAAGGCGGAGCATTTCTTACTCCCTATTTCCTTCGGGGTTTGATTATATTTCGCCAATTTTTTGCTCGACCATACCTTTGGGTGTATTGCAAAACATCTGGAGTCTCTAAGGATAGGTTTTTCTGTTTTTGGTTGAAGATCTTGTTGAGTTTTGGGGGAGATTTATCAGTATCGCTTCCTACTGTGCCATTACTCTGACATCATCTTCAATACATGTTTTTAATATATCATACAACATGATCAAGTGGGCTTTATTTTGGGGAGTCAAGGCTTGTACAAAATTCACAAATCAATAAAGTTGATTCATCACATAAACAAAATGAAAGATAAAAATCATATGATCATATCAATGGATGCAGAAAAAGCATTTGATAAAATCCATTACCCCTTTATAATAAAAACTTTCAGGAAAGAGGGGATGGAGAGAATATACTTCTATAGAACAAATGCACTATGTAACAAACTGACAGCCAAAAGCTAAAAGCAATCCACTTAAGATCAAGAACAAGACAGGGGTGTCCACTTTTAAAATTATTATTCAACATCATACTGGAAGTTCTAGTCACAGCAGTCGGACAAGAGGAAATAAAAAGGCATTCAAATCGGAAAGGAAAAAGTAAAACTGTCATTATTTGTTGACAACATGATATTGTACATAGAAAACCCTAAAGCAGGGGTCCCCAAACTTTTTACACAGGGAGCCAGTTCACTGTCCTTCAGACCATTGGAGGGCTACCACATACAGAGCTCCTCTCACTGACCACCAATGAAAAAGGTACCCCTTCTGGAAGTGTGGCGGGGGCTAGATAAATGGCCTCAGGGGGCCGCATATGGCCCGCAGGCCGTAATTTGGGGACGTCTGCCCTAAAGTCTCCACCAAAAAAACTAATAGACCTGATAAATAAATTTGGCAAAGTGGCAGGATATAAAATTAATATTTAGAAATCAGTGGCAATTTCACACACCAATAGTGAACAGTCAGAAAGAGATATTAAGGAAACAATTCCATTTACTATTGCATCAACAACAAAAAAATAAAGTACTTAGGAATAAATTTAACTGAGGAGGTAAAGACTGGTACTGAGAGAATTATAGGACATTAAAAAATATATCAGGAAGATACAAACAAGTGGAAGCATGTACTGTGTTTATGGATAGAAAGAGTTAACATCATCAAAATGTCCATAGTACCCAAAGCAATCTATAGATTTAATATAATTCTTATTAAAATACCAATAGCAAACTTTTTTTTTTTTCAGAAACAGAGAGAGAGTCAGAGAGAGAGAGATAGATAGGGACAGAGAGGAATGAAGAGAGATGAGAAGCATCAATCATCAGTTTTTCATTACAACATCTTAGTTGTTCATTGATTACTCTCATATGAGCCTTGACCATGGGGTTACAGCAGACCAAGTAACCCCTTGCTCAAGCCAGCGACCTTGGGTCCAAGCTAGTGAGCTTTGCTCAAACCAGATGAGCCCGCACTCAAGCTGGCGACCTCAGGGTCTTGAACCTGGGTCCTCCACATCCCAGTCCGATGCTTTATCCACTGTGCCACTGCTTGGTCAGGCCCAATGGCAAAGTTGGTAGATCTAGAACAAATATTCCAAAAATTTATATGGCAACAAAAAGGAACCTGAATAGACACAGCAACCTTGAAAATGAAGAACAAAGCGGGAGGTATCACACTTCTTGATATCAAGTTATACTACAAGGCCATTGTAATCAAAACATCCTGATACTGGCATAACAACAGGCAACAAATCAATGGAACAGAGCAGAGAACCCAGAAATAAACTCATGGGTTTGTGGTCAATTAATATTTGACAAAGGAGACATTGTATACAATGGGAAAACTGGATAGGTCCATGCAAAAAATGAAAGTAAACTACCAACTTACACCATTCACAAATTAAATTCAAAACAGATAAAAGACTTAAATGTAAGTTGCAAAACTAAAAATCCTAGAAGAAAACATAGGCAGTAGACTGTCAGACATCTGTGTAGCAAAATTTTTGCCAACATATCTTCTCAGGCAAGTGAAATAAAGAACAAAATAAACAAATGTTATCAAATCAAACTAAAAAGCTTTTGTACAGAAAAAGACACCATTAACAAAATAAAAAGACAATCCTTTCAATGGGAAAACATATTCACTGATACATCTACTAAGGGGTTAATAAACAAAATTTATAAAGAACTTCTAAAACTCAACACCAGGAAGACAAACAATCTAATTTAAAAATGGTCAAATAACCAGAATAGGCACTTCTCCAAAAGGACATACAGATGGACAATAGGCATATGAAAAAGTGCTCAATGTCACTAATTATGAAATAAATGCAATTAAAACCACAATGAGATACCACCTCACACCTGTCAGAATGGTGCTCATTAACAAAACAACACACTATAAGTGCTGGTGAGAGTCTGGAGAAAAGGGGACCCTCCTGCATTGCCAGTGAAATGCAGACTGGTGCAGCACACTGCAAAACAGTATGTTTCCTAAAAAAATTAAAAATAGAACTTCCTTATGACCCAGCTATCTCCCTTCTAGAAATATATCCTAAGTATCCCAAAACACTAATTCAAAAGAAGATACTCACCCACATGTTCATTGTAGCACTGTTTGCATTAGCCAAGATCTGGATATAGCCCAAGTGTTCATTAATGGACAGTGAATAAAAAAGAGGTGGTACATTTATCCAATGGAATACTATACGGCTGTGAAAAAGAAGGAAATGTACCTTTTGCAATGGCATGGATAAACCTGGAGATTATTATGCTAAGTGAAATAAGCCAGGCAGAGAAAGACAAATATCACATTGTAATGTTTGTAGTGGAGGCTAGGCAGGTTTGCGTTGAAGTTGGGCAGATGGTAAAGGAGCTGCAGAGCAGGAAAGCATCGAGCCATTCCCATTTATTGGAGGCTCACAGAGATAAGCAAGCAAACAAAGGAAAACCTGCTTTTCACAGTGGCTGACAAGGGATTGGAAAACAGCCCCTCATGGTGGCAGCTGAGGGAATCGGGGAGTTGCACCTCACAGTGATAAGAGAGCCATCTGGGAGAATCACCCCTGAGGGCAAGCACCCACAGCTTTTCATACAGACACACACATGGCTTTCTGCCACGCCCTCATGCACTAATTGTGCAAAGGGCTTGTAGCTGGGAAACCAGCGAACAAGCCTAACCACAGCTGTTTTACCCACACAAAGACCTCATTTATACATAGAATTTGATGAACACAATAAACTGGGGACAAAGCAGAAACAGAGACAGGGTCAAAGAAACAATGGACAGTTGTGAGAGGGAAGGGGGAAGAGGGGACCGTATCAAAGAAAGTGAAGGGATTAGCCTAATTATATACACATAACACATACATGCAGACAACAGGGCAGCAAGTCCCAGAAGGAAAGCAGGGGTGGAGGTAGGCAGGGGCCCAAGGGAGGAAATGGGAATGGAAAGGACGGTGCGTGGAGATGGGGTACAGTATGGGGCTTTGAGGGAGTTATATTAAGTGGGACACTTGAAACCATGTTAACAAAATAAATTAAAATTAAAATTAAAAAGAAAGACTTGTGCTTTCAAGAGGCTTGGTTTTATAAAAGCTACTTCCTCCTTGAATGTTTCTTTTTCTTTTTGGAAATGTTTTCCCCCTCTCCTTAACTTTCTTGTCACTGACTGAAGCATGCCACCTGCTGTTCTCAGTGTGGTTGTTTCTAACTCTCCATTATATCTGCTAAGTTACAAACTACCTAAGAATGGCTCCTGCTCACATCTGAAGCCCCTCAGTCCTCAACAAAATAGTGAATGCATAGGTGGTTACACTCTAAAATATGTGTTCACTGAGTCATCTTAGGGTTTGAAAATATATTGTACATGATGTCTCATGTTGAGAATAACTCTTCGTCCTCTTACAGCATCTTTTGTTAGGTAAACAAGGATTAAAGAGCAAATCACCTGGATTGCTTGCCAAAAGTTCTCCATAGGATACCTCACATCAATTGGTGTTATACAATGACATTTGCTTTGCTGATAATCTTCTTAGCAGATAAATATCGGAAACAGAAACAGAACTGAAATACGACCTATGTGCATAATCACTCAATAAACAATAAAACGGTTAGGTTCAATGTTGAGTAACAAATTACTGACCTATTGGCTTAATTTTAATAAAGATTGAATTTGTATATATAGTCAAAGCCATGCATTGGTTAGTAGGCATTGCTGTGGACATTAGGAAAGCTGGTCTAGTATGGACATCGCCATGATTTTATTCATATGCACAGGTTTGTTTAACTTTTGATGTTCTCTTTGGTTTTAAGAAACTTAAGTTTAACTGTTAAGTAAGGAATTAGAATTCCTGCTGAGATACCTTTAACTCATTGAATATTATTCTTATTCTCACTCAGTCTCCTTATGTGTGTTCATGTGTGTGCTTAAATATAGAGCAAAAACTCATCACTTAAACTTGGATTATTTCAAACATCATACTTTGGTATGTTTTTTCTCTAGGGTCTTCTTAGAGTAATTTGCTATATAAAATTTTTCATTATATAACAAAATGTCATATGAAATATTTGCTAATATAGTACTATTTTTAAATATTGGACTTCTTGATATTATTACATTTTCTCTCAGTCAAGCTACATACTCTGGGAGTGAGTTACAGGATGCCTATCTGCTTTTTCCTTTAGAGGTACAGCAGAACATCATTTACAATGAGTCACAACTTAACTAAAAACAGAGCCTCTTTTCTTTCTAATTAAAGAAAAGCAATGCAAAGAAGTAAATAAATGCATAAAGGATGTTTAACTGATTCCTTTCAGCTAGTATTTTAATTTATAATACAACAAACTTTTACTTGAAAAATAGAGTGCACATGAACATGAAAAACAATTTGACTGAAATGATCAATGAAACAGGCTTCTAACTGAAATGACCATTCTACGTAGTAGTTATTCATAAAGGAATGAAACAAAGATATAGGAAAGCTGTGCTTTCAATTTGTTTTTTCTTTCAAATTTGTTCTGCACAACACAAAACAATATTAAAATATAAGTTAAAGAAAAATATTGACTTATTTTTAGATAAAGCATTTTCCAAAATCACAATTGTACTTATAAATGTAATTTATAAGGACAAAGAGATGAAATAATTATTGAAATTGTTCATTTTTATATTTTAACTTGGTTTTACTTAAATTCTCTCTGTATTATGTCTTCAGTGTTTTCATACATTGCAGCAGAGATTCAGATATTAATTAACCCAGTGAATTTGCCTGAGAACATGCTTCCTGGTACTCAGCTAAGTCGAGTTTATGATAAGGACGTAGCTGGAAGAGCAGATGCCTACCATTTTCTGAATAAAACAAAGGATTTTATCATCGATGCAAGTAAATGAATTTTAACAGTTAAATGCTTATTTTATACTGTTAAACCCAATCCAGAGGGACCCGAAACATTGAAGACACGAACAAGGTCCGTTGTTTACACACCAAAGCTTTATTGTCTAGCTTGGCCAAACGCCAGCAACTCCGACAGAAATCTGAGGGAAAGCGCGCACCGGCCCTTTGTTTTACTTGGTTTTTATAGTTTTGTAAGTGGGAAGTACAGAAACAAACATTGTAATTAGGAGCCTTTTACCACTATAGGTTATAGTCATATGTCCTTTAACATGATCGGGCCATGTTCAATTTGCAAGCCATACATTATTTTGGAGAAAACAAAATTTACAAGTCAACACAATGGTAGAAAGATGTCTCTTTATATATTAAAAGGCATTCCTATATTTTCTAGTGTTCGTCCTCTATCTCTCTGTCCAGAGTCACATGTGTTAACAAGACACATTTACATAGGAGAGGTAGTTTCCATGGGGACAAATGCCCGCAAATGGCTCATAGTTATAAGAAAGGGTTTATTTTGGATTTTCTCTTCCTGCACCTGGCTAGCCATTCACCCCTTTCCCCACAGGTGTGGTGGAATGTCTGGGGATCCATGTTTTCCTCCCCTTTGCATTTACAATACAATACCAAGGGCCATCCTGGTCATGCCAATCACACAGTACAGAGACTATTCTCACAATTTCTCTGCACACCTTAACCCAAACTAATAAAATGTTCTTCAAGCCTCTTAAAATATTAATATTAATTCTGTAGTTTTTGGTACTTTACAACACCTGCGGGTGAAGTGGCTCAGTGGCTCCTCAGGGCTCCTCAATACTTATTACTTTTAAGCTTCAGACTGTAAAGAAAATTGTTTAATTAAACCAAAGCATTATGTTGTATATCTAGATTAAAAGCTGTTGCAGATAGTTAGATAAACACTTAATTTCTAAAGGAGCTTCTCACTACTAGCCTGCACATTCCAAAGCTGCCACAATGTTTCTTGAAAAAAGAAAAAATATTGTGCTTTCATGTGGCATGAGAGTCACCCCATTCTTTTCAGAAAAAAATGTTTTAAAATAACAGGACAGATGATCCAGCCACTATATTTTTGTACTCATTTCAAGAAAAGAATTACTCAGAATACAACACACTTTTACATGAAAAATATAGCTTATGTAAACGTGCACAACAATTTGAATGAAATGATCAATACATAAACTAAAGTAGGAAATTAATGGAACTGACTAAGGAAATTGGAATACTTGTGAAAAGGAAAAATAAATTTGTCAGTTAGTGAACTATAGAAATAGTCCCTGAAAATACAGTCTTATATTTGTCAGTAAAGACAGGGACTGTGTGCGCTCTGTGCCCGCACAGCACCCTGGGCCGAAGCAGGTGTTGTGCCCAGAGGCCTCATCAACAGATTGAAATAAAAAGCGCGGCAGCATATCTCCGTTGAAACCAAACTCCAAAAACCTTCTCTTTTTACAGTCAGTAATCCAACCAAGTCCAGTAACAAATGCAAATATGTTTCTGAACCTTTTTTCTTACCAGGGTGCTTTTTCCTCAGGTTACGATTTCTACAGGTATATAATTGACTAGATGATAATCCTAATCTAGGGCCTATGATAGCTTTGTGCACATTTCAGATAGCCATCATAATGTGTATGAATTTGTGTACTATGCTCAGGAAATGTTAAAACACTGTCTGACATAATTTTTATAAATGAAAAACAATGGTTTTGCCAACAAGGATAGACAGTTTTTTGGTCTTGTTTGCTGCCCAGTGTTGCTTCAGTGAACACCTGACTTGGGACTCAGCAGCCTCACACTCTGAGAACAAGCCAACCACTTTCTTCAAAAGTCCATTCTAAGCTCTCGTTAACTCACCTGCTGCCCTTCCTCTCAATAACTAGGACTGTACCCCAAACCTCCAAATTCCAGATAGTTGAACAACCCTAGGTCCTCTGGTTCCTCATAAAAAAGGTCAAGATACTGGAAGCCTTCCTTGGGTGGGAGAGTTTCTGATTCCTTGTGGTCAGACATCAATAATATCCATGTCCCTAAGCTCTCTCATTGTCTGCCGTTTGGACCTAAGGCACTCTTTTCCTATTTGACCTCTGCTGGGAGTGATACCACAGATGCTGGCTGGAATCCCAGAAGCCTCCCTCATCCTCTTTGAGCATTGCTTCCTTAATAACTTGGAAATATCTGAATCTAATTATATGAGGAATATGTGCCCACTTAAATTCTGTTTCTCATGTACTTGTTATTCTTGGTTTATCTTCCTCTCCGTCTCATCCCCATTCTCCTCCAAGCTTCCTCTACCATAACCCACCTCACATGCTTCTTGCATTCTCATGTCTTTCATACGGTCTGTGAAATCCTCACTATGTGTCAAACACATAAATAAGTGAATAAACAAATCTCTTACTTTCACAAGCTCTTTTGAGACATTTCTCTACCTCTTGCTTTAACTAAACTGTGTTGTATGGGACAACCACAGAATGCCTCGAGCTGATGTGACTCACTCACACATCTCAGAGCTCTGGATCAGGATGTGGGAAGTCAGCATTCTTCTTGACTTCCCAACCTGATTCCTGACCATTAATTTATCCTCTTTAGAATCCCCTTTGCTCCTTTAGAGAATATTTGGCTCCTTACAAAACATACTAATTACTCCCTTTCTAGCCCTGGTGACTTGAACATATCATTCACAGTATTTCTCTTCGTCTCAGTCCTGCCACCATCTCTTAGGTGACTTTAGTATACATGACGGCCCATCCAGCATGTTCAGTTCCTCTACCTTACCTAGTGTAAATCCTTGTCCCTCAGTCCCTGGGGCTGTAAAATCTACTTCCATCCACACACTCCCAAAGACCTCCCCAGCACCTCCTCAGCTCCTCTTCTGTACTGTTACTCTCAGATATCTCACTCCTATACTTTTTTCAGTTTTCCCTACTATGCTGTTTTTTGAAGGCCACAAATCTATTGATGTATTTTCTTTCTATCATTCTCCTCTTGTCTTTACTTCCCTATCTAGTATTATGATCCATCTTTCAACCCTTCCTTGACAATATCCTCAGATAATTTGCCTTGTTACTGTTCTATAAATTTTACCTAGGAAAATTTAAACATGAAATAAATCCAATAGTTGATTTTCCTGTTATTCCTGGGCTTATGAGTTTTGTTAGAGAAAACCATGGAAACCAGTATATTAACACTGAATTTTACTTGGCCCAATATATATACTTTCTGGTAATACTTCAAAATTTCCTATTGTTAGATCTCCGTTTTATTTGCCAACTTGGCTATTTAAAATTTTCTCCAATCTCATTTTAAATCTCCTAGTCATCTAAAATTTTTTCTCTTGTTAGATTAACTCAGCTCACATATTTGAGAAATAAATGTAAGCAACCAGGAGAAAATCTCTTTCTGTTGTTACCTATACCTAGTTGGTTCTTTGCAATCTCCCTTTCCTTCTGCTTTCTTGTCACGAAGGAAAAAGTCCGCTTTCTTTCATCTACTTCCTTTCCCCTCAACTTTATTCTGAGTCTCATTTCTTCTCCTCTTCAGAGATCTTGCTGCACTGCTTATACCCTTTCCACGGTATTTTTTCCCCTTTTCTGCTGGTTCCCTTCTATTACGTTTTAGGTAGCCTTTTAAGCCTTATCTACAATAATAAGACCCATTTTTGATGGACTTCCCTCTCCTTATACTGTCTTCCTTTTGACATTTTATAGAATATCTCATGTTTCTTAGTGGCTAAACATCTTCAAAGAATTTTCTACACTTTTTCCACCTCTGCACCTTCTGTTTATTCTTGAACAAAGGTCATTATGAATATTGACAGATGATGCCACCAACACATCACTATACATAGCAATCTTCTTTATTGTTAAATATAATACGATTTTTCAGCTTTTATCTCATATAATCTCCTATAACATTTGGAATAGTTAGCGATACTCCACACTTTTTGAATCCTTCTCATCCTCTGGTTGTTATGACACTGGGTCCTGCCAGTTCTCCCCATCTCTGTCCTCCTGTCGTTAGCCTCCTCCTTCCCCTCCTGTGCCTCCTCCTCCTCCTCGACCTTCTTTTTGACTTGTGATCTTCCTCCATTCTGTAGATATTTGTGTTTTTCCAGACTATTTAGGTCGCCTTCTCTTCATCCTCTGCACATTCTACTTGAGCAATCTCAGCTATCACTTGGTCACAATTATAACTTATATTCTGATGACCTCAAATCGATGTGCAGAGCACAAACACTGTGCCTAAACTTTAAACTAATACATGTATGTCTATTTTATTAAAATATGCACAATTATATTAGATTTTATTATTCAAATCTGGGCTGGTTATTTTGTCTCAAACTCTGCTTCTGCTTTACCATTTACATGAACAACATTAAACAACTCTCTAGGATGCAGCCATGCACTAGGGCAGATAATCCTTAATGGCCCTAAGCATTATCTACCATTGTGTAGGACGTTACAAACACCATCATATTTGGAAATTTTCTGACATCTTCACTTCAGAGAACAATGTGACAGGTATGCATTACTGAAATTTTTTGTCACACCTTTCATCTCTAATCAATCACCAAATCCTATGAATTCTAAAGGCTCTTATCACCATTAACACTATTTCAAGTTACTTCCCTAAATACCTTTTTCCTAGATTTTTGCACCTACTTCCCCTTTGGTCACTTTGCCTCCTGAATTCTGCCACAATTTCCTATTTATTAACTTGGTACTTTATTAAAATATAAACATGACCATATCAGTATAATTATTTAATCTATCATCTATCTATCTATCATCTATCTATCATCTGTCGTCTTTCTACTACCTATCATATACCACTGTTGTACCACTTATAACTCTTTGATAGATTCCTATTTTCCTCAAGGTAAAACTCAAACTCTTTAATCTGACACACCAATCTCTTAAAGATGTAGCTCCTGTTTGTCTTTCCAAATTCAAAAGCTATCACTCTCCATTACAAATATGTATCTTTTTTATTTATTTATTTTTTATTCATTTTAGAAAAGAGAGAGGGGGGGGGAGAGAGAGAAGGGGGGGAGGAGCAGGAAGCATCAACTCCCATATGTGCCTTGACCAGGAAAGCCCAGGGTTTCTAACCGGCGACCTCAGCATTTCCAGGTCGATGCTTTATCCACTGCGCCACCACAGGTCAGGCCAAATATGTATCTCTTAATGCACAAAGCCCCTCTGTCTGCAGGTCTTTGCACAGATCATGCCATATTTTTCCTTCTCTATTTTTTTTCATCTTTCCAACTCTTTCACATTTATCGTCATTAGTTCAGAAATAATTCACTCTGGGAAGTAATTTTAGCATCCATCCCACTTCCAACATTAGGTACAATGCCCTTCTTATGAATTTTTAAATCACTCTTTAGCAATTTTATTTCCCTGGTTGAATCTCTTGAGCAAAAGAACTATGCCTGATCCAGTTATTTTAGGTTTTGATTATGTATCTGTATGCATGTTCCTACACTAAAAGACCCTTGGTTGTAGTTCTAATTCTTCTCCCAATTATTTAAACCTGTATGACCCCCTATATCTGTTTTCTGGAGATGCATAACAAACCACTCCAATATATAACTGCTTAAAACAATACTGAGTTTTCTTTTCATAATTCTGTGTGATACATTATTATTTTTCTGCTTGGGTTTTTTTTTTCTGGTTTTGCTTGGATTTACTCATAGTGCTGAATTCCAAAAGTTTGTTCATTTCTAATTTAAGGAGAAATACATCTTAATTTCTGAAACCTAATCTATCAGCCTTTAGCCCCTCTATAAATCCAACTAATTTTACTGACCCACAAGTTGTTTCATGCATTGCTAATACTTATACTATGACTACTTCTTTCTTGTATCTTTGATATCAAAGATAAGGGCTGAAAATATCTTGCTTGGGATACAGGGATCAGGAGAGACTCACAGGATTACTCAAGTTTTAGTCCCATTAATTGATAGGAGGACACCTATTCAAAATATTATAATAAACAACCACCCAGTGGTTAAATCCATTAATATTCTCTCTAGGATTGATCCAACACCACACTGTTTTTTTTACAGGGACAGAGAGAGAGTCAGAGAGAGGGATTGATAGGGACAGACAGACAAGAACGGGAGAGATAAGAAGCATCAATCATCAGTTTTTCGTTGTGACACCTCAGTTGTTCATTGATTGCTTTCTCATATGTGCCTTGACCGCAGGCCTTCAGTAGATCGAGTAATCCCTTGGCTCGAGCCAGTGATCTTGGGTCCAAGCTGGTGAGTTTTTTGCTCAAGCCAGATGAGCCCGCACTCAAGCTGGTGACCTCAGGGTCTCGAACCTGGGTCCTCTGCATCCCAGTCCGACACTCTATCCACTGCGCCACTGCCTGGTCAGGCCAACACCACACTTTGAGATTATTTTTTCCCCTACTTGAGATATATAAGCTACATTTCAATTTGAAAGAAGTTCAACATTGGGTTGTTCATGTTTCTTGTTGTAATTTTGTTTGACTAATCATTCCATACAATTTAAAAAATGCTGCTAAAATGGAAGCAAATTTATTTGTTGCAGAGAAACTATTTTTTTTCATATTAAAACCATTTGCTAAGATTGGTTAATATATTTTTAGAAAGAGTTGCTTTTGGATAATAGTGACTTTCCCAGAATTAAAGATAATTTTTGCTCCCTCTAATACAATAGCTTTTGTGACTAAAGCTTTCTAAGAATATTCCAAATATTTCATTAATTTTAAAAGGTATTCCTTGTTAAAAATTAATAACTGTCTTTAAAAATGTCCAAATTTAATGGAACTAATATTTCTCACAATGATAAACAGAACAAAATATTGTTTTTATTGGTATCTGTGTTTTTCTTTTCTTTAGCTATACTTTATTTTCTTGTCTTCACTTAAAATGGTTAATTATTTTATACCCAGGTCTTAAGATAGCCCAGCAGGGAACTGGTTGCTTTTACAGTCAAGTAGCATATAGAAGTAACTCTTTGGAGGTAGCATGTATTCTTTGACAACTGATACATTTTTGTGATAAAGTTTACCTAAGTGCCAGCTCTAAATTATATCAAACCTGTTTTATTTTAGGTTAAACCATAATAACTAATGAAATTGGATATAAATAAACAATTTTTCCCTGTTCACAAAAAGTAGACATTTATTATGATCACAATGTGATCTCTGCCATTCATGGTCTCTGTAATCTTGGAAATGGTTTTTAGTGAAAAAGTTTAAAAACAAAACAGTTTACTAAAAATATAGTAAAATAAAAATAGAAGTCTAAATTGTAACATTTAAAAAAGTCAACTATTGGTGTTTCTTATTTATTTTCATATATTAAGTCTTTGCAAGGTAGCAAAAAAAAATATTGGTAATTCTGAAATTTTTCAAGACTCAAAAGTATGTTTCTACATATTTATATAAATTATAATTCATGGATTATCTTCTAACTAGGTTCTGGGGTAATCACATCTACTAAAGTTTTTAATTATGAAACGGACCCCCGAAGGTTTCTACTGATAGTTGATACTGGAGGGCTCGTGAGGCACGTGCTGACCATCAATATCATTGATGTCCCGGAGCCGCCAGACTGCACTGCTGATTCCCGGTTCTCTTCAGGCACAGGTGTGAGGCATTGCTTTCTTATGATTTACTTTTAATAGCTATCTATAATGAAGGAGACCAGTAGTTATACTCTAGTTGGAGACTAATGATTTTTAGTATGTATGTAATATGTATTTATATAAAATTGTAAAAATATGTGCAGCAATTCATGTATATAAGAAAACAAATAATCTCTTTTTTGAAATGTTTGGAAAAAAATATTTGCCAGGTAGAAATTTTTACCCTGTAATTACAAGGCTTGAGAAGAAATAAACTAAAAACCAGCAATAGAGATTCTTCTTGTAAAAAGACTTGTAAAAAAAAGAGAGAAAAAAATCAGTGAAATGCTTTGACAACTTAATAAATCTTTACTTATGAAAATGTCACAAAGAGTAATTGATTTTAATACACTTAAGGTTCAAAGGTATATTTTCAGACTATAAAAGTGCATGTGTGTGTGTTTGTTGTGGTAGTTGACCAAATCATAGACATAAAGGAAGGTTTCTCTACAGACATGACAATATTTAGGTCCAAACCATTATCTGAGTAAATAAGCAAAAAGAGAGGGAAGGTGCTTCATGTAGAAGGAACTGTATGTACAAGGAAGGACCTTGAGGCTGGTAGGAACATGGTAGGAAGCATTGAAAGTGTGCTGTGATTGAAAAGGAGAGAGTACTAAGTAATATGATTCAATATGATTGTTGAAAGGTAATATGGAAATTTTAAGAATGTTGGTCTTTGCCCTAGGGTGTGGTATTCCTTTGAAATATTTAAAAAAGATAATTATTTTAAATAAGTGCATTTGGTTGAGTGGAAAGAAGGATTTATAGAAAACAAAAGAGGTGTCAAAAAATTTTGTAAAGGTCCAGATAGTAAATATTTTGGATTTTAAAGGCTAAAGGGCAAAATCAAGAGTATTATTATTTATGTAGTACTTATATAACAATATCAGAAACAAATTTGTATAATTTTTATTGACAAAAGTTTAAAAATAGATTAACAGTACCAATTGGTTATAATTTTGTAATAGAGGTCTCCTAATGAAAAGAATACAGGTTTTTTTTCTTTTGAGAGGCTAGAAGTTCCTTTTATTAGGTGGAAAGGTTAAATGATTCAATATCAGTGAAAGATTTTTCTTGCTTGGCTAACAAATAAGCCACTCAGGATCTTATTTTGATGTAGTCTAATTTTGATTTATTTTTGTGAATAAAATTAGTTATTGTTGAATATTTTGTTGTAGTATTTTTATTTTTTCTTGACTGTTGTTTTCTTACCAAATAGGGATATTGTGCTGAATGCTTAGTCTTATAATTCTAATGTACATCATATTCTTACATCAAAGCTATAGAAACTTTGTACAATGAGCACATACATTGCCACATAATTCAATAACCAAGTAATTCATACTCCATCATCCTTTACAAGTAAAATATTCAAAGTTCACATTTCTCTTCTTGTTTAATCATAACAAGTAAGCATGGTAACAAAAAATAAATGGTACTTACAATGCAATAAAGACTAGATTACTTCAATGTACCGTGTATACTGCTCACATATGTTAGGGGATATTTTATAGCTTCATATTCATTTTAAAATATCCCCTAATTTTTGTGAGCAGTATAGTATGTGACTTAACGAGAGCACTATACATGGCCTTTATCTTCATAACGACCGTATCTTTGCTCCTTACGACGTACATTTTCCCCCAAAAAGTGGAAGGAAAATGTCCATGCGTCTTATGGAACGAATGTTCATTTTTTTTAGCTGCTGCAGGGCACTGTGCCAATAAACATATGTAGAATGAGCACCAGTGAGAGCGTAATCATATATGCCTTGGCAGCGTGGGGAACCCTGGCATCTGCTGATTGATCTCCTGATTCCGGTTTCCATGGTTGCAGGCAGCTCAGGAGGGAAGGCAAGTGAGATTGTGTGAGTGCATTCATTTGGCATCATCCAGGGCAGATGGGAGAGGCGCACTGCAGCAGTGGAGGGCTGTGCTGCAGCTGCTGGGACTCCGTGTGAAGTGCTGACGTCACTTGTTGCCCTATTAGTGCTTGACCAGTTTAGAGCACATATTAGAGAAACCACAAAAAAAAAATCTTTAAAGAAGTAAAGACTCATATAGCTGTAATTCCTAGGGGGCCTTACCAGCCAGTTGCAACCTCTCAATGTTTCCATCAACAAACCGTTTAAAGCCTTTATATGAGAAGAGTGGAACAAATGTATGGCTGCTGGTAATCATGGTCTGACACCAACTGGAAGAATGAAGAGACCCACTATCACTCAAGTTTGTGGATGGGTGAAAACATCATGGCAGTCAGTGAAGAATGAAACCGTGGTACAGTCATTCAAATAATGTGGCATTAACAATGCCTTAGATGGCACTGAAAGTGGTATCATATAGGAAAATAGAGAAAAAAGTGATATTAGTGATTGTGAGGAACTGTGCTTCTTAAATTTTAACACTAGCGATGATGAGTTCCTGGGGTTCCTGGACAACTAGAAGAGTATTTGAACATTAAAGTCTTCTCATTTGTTAAAAATAGTGTTAATGGTTGTTAGTACTTCTGTTGAGTTTACATTGTTGAAATATTATTGTGGTATATATATCTTTATTGATTTTAATTTATTGTGTTTACATAGATTCAAGGGTCCCACCAAATACATCATGCCCACCCCGTGTTCCCCTCAACATCCCCCCTGCCCCCCTCTTCCCAACGCCCTCCTTCCTTCCCTCCAGGATTTGCTTTCCTGCTCTCTATAACTCTGTGTTATGTGTATATAATTTCACCTATCTCTTTCCCTTCTCTGATCCCATCCTCTCATCCCCTTTCCCTAGGTCTGCTTTCCCTCAGGTCTCTTTGATCCCGCCTCTGTCTCTATTCCATTCCTCAGTTCACATTGTTCATTGGATTCCTCAAATGAGTGAGGTCATATGATATTTTTCTTTCTCTGTCTGGCTTATTTCCCTTAGCATAATAATTTTCAGGTCTATCCATGTTGTCACAAAAGATAAGATTTCCTTCTTTTTCATGGCACGTATACCATTGCGTATATATACCACCGCTTTTTAATCTACTCATCCACTGACAGACACTAGGGCTATTGTAAACAATGCTGCCATAAACACGGGGCTGCATTTCTTCTTTTGAATCATTGATTTAGTACTCTTAGGATATATTCCTAAAAGTGGGATAGCTGGGTCAAAAGGCAGTTCCATTTTTAATTTTTTCAGGAATCTTCATACTATTTTACACAGTGGCTGCACCAGTCTTCATTTCCACCAGCAATTCTGGAGGGTTCCCTTTTCTCCACAGCCTCTCCAGCACTTACTCTGTGTTCTTTAGTTAATAAGCACCATTCTGACTGGTATGAGGTTTTAATTTGTATTTCTGTAATAATTAGTGATGTTGAACATTTTTTCATCTGCCTGTTGGCCATCTGTATGTCCTCTTTGGAGAAGTGTCTATTCATTTCTTTTGCCCATTTTTGATTGGATTGTTTATCTTCCATGGTGTTGAATTTTACAAGTTCTTTATAAATTTTGGTTATTAACCACTTATATTTTTTTCATATTGTCTTTAGCTCTGCAAAAGCTTTTTTGTTTGCTGTAGTCCCATTTGTTCATCCTGTCCTTTATTTCACTTGCCTGTGGAGATAAATCAGCAAATATACTGCTGCGAGAGATGTTGGAGAGCTTACTGCCTGTTTTCTTCTAAGATGATTATAGTTTCACGACTTACATTTAAGTCTTTTATCCATTTTTAGTTTATTTTTTGTGAGTGGTGTAAGTTGATGGTCTAGTTTCATTTTTGTGCAGGTAGTGGACCAATTTTCCCAACACTATTTGTTAAAGAGACTGTCATTACTCCACTGTCAATTGTCAATAATGTTGTGGGTTTATTTCTGGTCTCTTTGTTCTGTTCCATTGATCGATATGCTTGTTCTTATGCCAGTACCAAGATGTTTTAAGTACAATGGGCTTGTAGTATAACTTGATATCAGGAAATGTGACACCACCCACTTTATTCTTTTTTTTCAAGATTGCTGAGGCTATTTGTGTTCTTTTTTGGTTCTATATATATTTTTGGAATATTTGTTCTGTATCTTTGAAGAATGTCATTGGTATTTTAATAGAAATTGCATTGAGTTTATAAATTGCTTTGGGTAATATAGACATTTTAATGATGTTTATTCTTCCTATCCATGAACATGGTATATGCTTCCACTTGTTTGTATCTTCCTTGATTTCTTTTATCAGTGTTTTATAAGTTTCCGAGTACAAGTCTTTAAACTCCTTGGTTAAATTTACTCTTAGGTATTTTGTTGTTGTTGTTGCAATAGTGAAGGGTATTGTTTTCTTAATTGCTCATTCAGAGAGTTCATTGTTGGTGTATAAAAATGCCTCTGAGAGGAGAGAAGATGGCAGCGGAGTAGGCGGATGCACAGACACCCAGCTCTCAACACCAAACTGGAATACAAATCAATTTAGAAAAAATCAGCATGAAAAACCAACACTGAACTGCAAGAACAGCTCTCAAAAACCAAGGAGCAAAGAGGAAGCCACAATAATCCTGGTAAGGAGTGCCTGAATCTCCTTTGCTTACAGGAAGGGAAGGAGGGGGGTGAGGCTGAGAGCCCAGAGAGGATTTCACAGAGGAAAAAGAGCAGAAACTACTGCCCACAGCCACTTACCTGGCGACCAGGGAGCAAGGTGGGTTGAAAAGACCAGCTTATCTCCCAAGTGGAAAAGACAGGGAGAGGGACAGACTGTGAGGGGCTAAGGTATGCAAGAAACAAAATAAAAAAGCTGACTCATTCATGCTGGAGGCGGCCATACCTGGGGGAGGGACTGAACCTTTCACAAAACAGAGCTGAAGTGCTTCCAGATCAGAGATCTCCGGACATCTATCCAGCTCCAATCAGCACAACAAGACACAGCTGAAAACAAGAAGTGGGGAGGAGGGGCAGTAACTCAGGTCTCCATGGAGATCTGAGATACACCTCCCCCTACTGAAGCTGAGAGAAAAAACCCTGCCCCCAGTGAGATTAGTTGGAGGAAGAGACCTTCAGCCTCTCAGGTTACACCCACAGCATTCATGGATACAGTTTCAAGGAAGCCCCCTGCTGAGATCAGTTAACAAGACTATCACCTGTTAAGAAAACAAACAAATCAAGACTTCAAAACTGCCCAAATCCGAAAGTGGATTACAAATAATAGCTGATACCAACCCACGAAGACCTAAAAATAACACAACTGAAAACTGGAGGCAGACAACACCAAGCCTAGACTCAATCAACTCTACAAATAAAAAAAAAAAAAGAAGAAGAAGAAGATGAGAAACAAAGGAGTGCAATCCAAATGAAACCACAAGAGACACTTTCGAGAGATGAACTGAGTGATATGGAAATAATCAAACTTCCAGATGCGGAGTTCAAAATAATGATTGTAAAGATGCTTAGGGATCTTAGAACAACAATGGAGGGGCAGTTTGAAAACCTAAATAAAGAAATAGCAAGTATAAAAAAAAATCAGTTGGAGACGACAAATACAATATCAGAAATAAAGACCACAATGGAAGGAAATAAAAACAGGATAGATAGAGCAGAGGATCGAATCAGCGAGTTAGAAGACAACTGAAATGAAGGCATGAAAGCAGAGAAGAAAAGAGAAAAAAGACTCAAAAAGTCAGAGGAAACTCTTAGAGAGCTCTGTGACAACATGAAGAGAAATAACATCCGCATCATTGGGGTTCCTGAAGAAGAAGAAAAAGAACAAGGGATAGAGACTTTGTTCAATCATATCATAGCTGAAAACTTCCCTAAATTAATGCAAGAGAAACTCTCACAAATCCAAGAAGCACAGAGGACTCCATTAAAGAGAAACCCAAAGAAACCTACACCAAGACACATCATAATTAAAATACCAAAGCTAAGCGATAAAGAGAAAATATTAAAAGCTGCAAGAGAAAAAAAAGTTATCACCTACAAAGGAGCCCCCATAAGGATGACATCTGACTTCTCAACAGAAACACTTGAGGCCAGAAGGGAATGGCAAGAAATATTCAAAGTAATGCAGAACAAGAACCTACAACCAAGACTACTTTATCCAGCAAGGCTATCATTTAAAATTGAAGGAGAAATAAAAAGCTTCCCAGACAAAAAACAACTCAAGGAATTCATTACAACCAAACCAATGCTGCAGGAAATATTAAGGGGCCTGGTGTAAACAGATAAAGTGGGAAAAGAATACAGAAAAAAAAAAAAAAAGAAAAAGGAATACACCTTTAAAGAAGAAAATGGCAATAAACAACTACATATCAATAATAACCTTAAATGTAAATGGATTAAATGATCCAATCAAAAGACATAGGGTAGCTGTGTAGATAAGAAAACAGGACCCATACATATGTTGTCTACAAGAGACACACCTTAGAACAAAAGACACACACAGATTGAAGGAAAAAGGATGGAAAAAATGTTTCATGCAAACGGAAATGAAAAAAAAGCTGGGGTAGCAATACTTATATCAGACAAATTGGACTTTAAAACAAAGGATATAGTAAGAGATAAAGAAGGCCACTACATAATGATAAAGGGAGTAATCCAACAGGAAGATATAACTATTATAAATATCTATGCACCTAATATAGGAGCACCCAAATATATAAAACAGACTTTGATGGATTTAAAGGGCGAGATCAACAGCAATACTATAATAGTAGGGGATTTCAATACCCCACTAACATCACTAGATAGATCCTCAAGAAAGAAAATTAACAAAGAAACAGCAGACTTATTGGAAACACTAGATCAACTCGATTTAATAGATATCTTCAGAACGTTTCACCCTAAAGCAGCAGAATATACATTCTTTTCAAGTGCTCATGGTACATTCTCTAGGATAGACCACATGTTAGGGCACAAAAGTGCTCTCAACAAATTTAAGAAGACTGAAATCATATCAAGCACTTTCTCCGATCACAACGGCATGAAACTAGAAATGAATCACAGCAGAAAAGCTCAAAAATTCTCAAACACATGGAAACTAAATAGCAGGTTGTTAAATAATGAATGGATTAAGAATGAGATCAAAGAAGAAATAAAGAAATTCCTAGAAACGAATGACAATGAGCATACAACAACTCAAAATTTATGGGACACAGCGAAAGCAGTGCTGAGAGGGAAGTTCATAGCACTACAGGCACACTTTCAGAAGCTAGAAAAAGCTCAAATAAACAACTTAACCCTGCATCTAAAAGAATTAGAAAAAGAAGAGCAAGTAAAGCCCAAATGTAGTAGAAGGAAGGAAATAATAAAGATCAGAGCAGAAATAAATGACATAGAGGCTAAAGAAACAATACAGAAGATCAATGAAACTAGGAGCTGGTTCTTTGAAAAGGTAAACAAGATTGATGCACCTTTAAGTAGACTCACCAAGAAAAAGAGAGAGAGGACTCAAATAAATAAAATTAGAAATGAGAGAGGAGAAATAACAACTGACACAACAGAAATACAAAATATTGTAAGAAAATACTATGAAGAACTGTATGCCAAAAAACTAGACAACCTAGATGAAATGGACAAATTCCTTGAAACGTACAATCTTCCAAAAATCAATCTGGAAGAATCAGAAAACTTAAACAGACCAATTACACCAAAGGAGATAGAAACAGTTATCAAAAAACTCCCAACAAAGAAAAGTCCGGGGCCCGATGGCTTCACAACGGAATTCTACCAAATATTCAAAGAAGAACTAACTCCTATACTTCTCAAACTATTTCAAAAAATTCAAGAGGAAGGAAGACTTCCAAACTCCTTTTATGAGGCGAGCATAATTCTGATTCCAAAACCAGGCAAAGACCACACAAAGAAAGAAAATTATAGGCCAATATCTCTGATGAATATAGATGCTAAAATCCTCAACAAAATATTAGCAAACCGGATCCAACAATATATGGAAAAAGTCATACACCATGATCAAGTGGGATTTATTCTGGGGAGGCAAGGCTGGTACAATATTCGTAAATCAATCAATGTGATTCATCACATAAACAAAAAGAAGGAGAAAAACCATATGATAATTTCAATAGATGCAGAAAAAGCATTTGATAAAATCCAGCACCCATTCATGATCAAAACTCTCAGCAAAGTGGGAATACAGGGAACATACCTCAACATGATAAAAGCATCTATGACAAACCCACAGCCAACATCATACTATATGGGCAAATATTAAAAGCAATACCCTTAAGATCAGGAACAAGGCAGGGGTGCCCCCTTTCACCACTCTTATTTAACATAGTCCTGGAAGTCCTAGCCACAGCAATCAGACAAGAAGAAGAAATAAAAGGCATTCAAGTTGGAAAAGAAGAAGTAAAACTATCATTATTTGCAGATGATATGATATTGTATATAGAAAACCCTAAAGTCTCAGTCAAAAAACTACTGGACCTGATAAATAAATTCAGCAAAGTGGCAGGATATAAAATCAATACTCAGAAATCAGAAGCATTTTTATACACCAACAATGAACAGTCAGAAAGAGAAATTAAGGAAACAATCCCCTTCACAATTACAACCAAAAAAATAAAGTACTTAGGAGTAAACTTAACCAAGGAGACTAAAGACTTGTACTCGGAAAATTACAAAGCATTGATAAAAGAAATCAAGGAAGATACAAACAAGTGGAAGCATATACCGTGCTCATGGTTAGGAAGAATAAACATCATTAAAATGTCTATATTACCCAAAGCAATTTATAAATTCAATGCAATACCAATTAAAATACCAATGACATACTTCAAAGATATAGAACACATATTCCAAAAATTTATATGGAACCAAAAAAGGACACGAATAGCCTCAGCAATCTTAAAAAAGAAGAATAAAGTGGGAGGTATCACACTTCCTGATATCAAGTTATACTACAAGGCCATTGTACTCAAAACAGCCTGGTACTGGCATAAGAACAGACATATAGATCAATGGAATAGAACAGAGAACCCAGAAATAAACCCACAGTTCTATGGACAACTGATATTTGACAAAGGAGGTAAGGAAATACAATGGAGTAAAGACAGCCTCTTTAACAAATGGTGTTGGGAAAATTGGACATCTACCTGCAAAAAAATGAAACTAGATCACCAGCTTACACCACTCACAAAAATAAACTCAAAATGGATAAAAGACTTGAATGTAGGCCATGAAACCATAAGCATCTTAGAAGAAAACATAGGCAGTAAGCTCTCCGACATCTCTCGGAGCAATATATTTGCTGATTTATCTCCACGGGGAAGTGAAATAAAAGACAGGATAAACAAATGGGACTATATCAAACTAAAAAGCTTTTGCACAGCTAAAGACAACAAGAACAGAATAAAAAGACAAACTACACAATGGGAGAACATATTTGACAATACGTCTGATAAGGGGTTAATAACCAAAATTTATAAAGAACTTGTAAAACTCAACACCAGGAAGACAAACAACCCAATCCAAAAATGGGCAAAAGAAATGAATAGACACTTCTCCAAAGAGGACATACAGATGGCCAATAGGCATATGAAAAAATGCTCAACATCACTAATCATTAGAGAAATGCAAATTAAAACCACAATGAGATATCACCTTACACCAGTCAGAATGGCGCTTATCAACAAAACAACACAGAATAAGTGCTGGCGAGGATGTGGAGAAAAGGGGACCCTCCTGCACTGCTGGTGGGAATGCAGACTGGTGCAGCCACTGTAGAAAACAGTATGGAGATTCCTCAAAAAACTGAAAATCGAATTGCCTTTTGACCCAGCTATCCCACTTTTAGGAATATACCCCAAGGACACCATAGAACGCCTCGAAAAGGAGAAATGCACCCGCATGTTTGTGGCAGCATTGTTCACAATAGCGAAGATCTGGAAACAGCCCAAGTGTCCGTCAGAGGACGAGTGGATTAAAAAACTTTGGTACATATATACTATGGAATACTACTCAGCCATAAGAAATGATGATATCGGATCATTTACAATAACATGGATGGACCTTGATAACATTATACGGAGTGAAATAAGTAAATCAGAAAAAAAAACTGAGATGAATCCATACATAGAAGAGACATAAAAATGAGACTCAGAGACATGAACAAGAATGTGATGGCAACAGGGGCGGGGGGGGGGGTTGGGGGAAGGGGGAGGGGGTGAAGAAGGAGAGAGGGGTTAGGGGAGGGGAGGGGCACAAAGAAAACCAGATAGAAGGTGACAGAAGACAATTTAACTTTGTGGGAGGGGTATACAGCACAATCAAATGTCAAAATAATCTAGAGATATTTTCTCTCAACATATGTACCCTGATTTATCAATGTCACTGCATTAAATTTAATAAAAAAATATTAATATTAAAAAAAATGCCTCTGATTTCTGAATTTTATATCTTTCCACCTTGTTGAATTCGTTTATCAGGTTCAGTAGTTTTTTGACTGAAACTTCAGAGTTTTCTATGTACAGTATCATATCATCAGCAAATAATGATAGTTTTACTTTTTCTTTTACAATTTGGATGCTTTTGTTTTTTCTTCTTGTCTGATTGCTGTGTTAAGGACTTCCAGAACTATGTTGAATAACGGTGGTGAAAGGGAGCACCCCTGCCTTATTCCTAATCTTAAGGAGATTGCTATTAACTTTTGCCCATTGATTATGATGTTGGCTGTGGGTTTGTCATAGATGGCCTTTATCATGTTGGGGTATGTTTCCTATATTCCCATTTTGCAGAGACTTTTGATCATAAATGGGTGCTGGATTTTATCAAATGCTTTTTCTACATCTATTGATATTATTATGTAATTTTTCTCCTTTTGGTTTATATGATGAATTGTATTATTTATTTGCAAATATTGTACCATCCTTGCCTCCATATAATAAATCTCATTTGATTATAATGTATGATTTTTCTCCATGTATTGTTGGATCTAGCTTGCTAATATTTTGTTGAGAATGTCATCATCTAAATTCATCAGGGATATTGGTCCATAATTTTTTTTCTTTGTATCTTCTTTGACTGGTTTTGAAATCAGAATTATGCTCGCCTCATAAAAGGATCTTGTAAGTCTTTCTTCCCTTGAATTTTTTGAAATAGCTTGAGAAGAATAAGAGTTAGTTCTTCTTTGAATATTTGGTAGAATTCACCTGTGAAGCCATCTGGCCCAGGGCTATTGTTTGTTGGGTTTTTTTTGATAACTCTTTTAATTTTATTTGTTGTAATTGATCTGTTTAGGTTTTCTGATTATAAGTTTCAAGGAATTTGTCCATTTCATCTAGGTTGTCTTATTTGGGGGCATATAGTTCTTCATAGTATTTTCTTACAATCCTTGGTATTTCTGCTGTGTCTGTTGTTACTTCTCCTCTCTCATTTCAAATTGTCTTATTTGAGTCTTCTCTTTTTTTTCTCAGTGATTCTGGTTAAAGGTTCATCAATCTTGTTGACCTTTTCAAAGAACCAGCTGTTGGATTTATTGATCCTCTGTATTGATTTTATCTTCTATGTCATTTACTTCCACTCTGATCTTTATTATTTCCTCCTTTCTACTTTCTCTGGGCTTTACTTGCTGTTATTTTTCTAGTTCTTTTAGATGCAGTGTTAAGTTGTTTATTTGAGATTTTTCTTGCTTCTTAAGGTATGCCTGTAATGCTATGAACTTCCCTCTCAGTACTGCTGTTTGCTGTGTCCCATAAATTTTGAGTTGTTCTATGTTTATTTTCATTCATTTCAAGAACATTTTTTATTTCTTCCTTGATCTCATTGTTAACCCATTCAGTATTTAATAACATGCTATTTAGTTTCAAAGTGTTTGAATGTTTTTCAGTTTTTCTATTGTGGTTGATTTCTAGTTTTATGCCATTGTGATCAGAGAAGATGTTTGATATGATTTCAATCTTCTTAAATTTATTGAGACTCCTTTGGTGTCCTAACATGTGGTCTATCCTAGAGAATGTACCATGAGCACTTGAAAAGAATGTATATTCAGCTGCTTTGGAGTGAAAGGTCCTGAAGATATCTATTAAATCCATTTGATTTAGTGTGACCTATAAGGCTGCTCTTTCTTTAGTTTTCTTTCTGGAAGATCTATCCATTGATGTTAGTGGGGTATTAAAATCCTCTACTATTATTGCTGTTGATTTCACACTTTATGTCCATCAAAATCTGCTTTATATATTTAGGTCCTCCTATATTAGGTGCATAGATATTTATAAAACTTATATATTCCTGTTGGATTGCTCCCTTTATCATTATGTAATGCATTATCCCTTTGTTTTAAAGTATATTTTGTCTGATATCAGTATTGGTACCCCAGCCTTTTTTTCATTTACATTTGCATGAAATTTTTTTTTTTATTTCTTTAGTCTCAGTCTATGTGTATCTTTTGTTTTGAGGTGGGTCTCTTGTAGACAGCATAAGTACGGGTCCTGTTTTCTTATCCACATAGCAACATTATGTCTTTTTATTGGAGCATTTAATCCATTTATATTTAAGGTTATTATTGATATGTAGTTGTTTATTGCCATTTTTTTCTTTAAATCTATATATTTTTTTACTAGATTCTTTTTTCCCCTTGTTCTGTTTACAACAATCCCCTTAACATTTCTTTCAGCATTGGTTTGGTTGTAATGAATTCTTTGAGTTTTTTTTTTTAATTTTTGTCTGGGAAGCTTTTTATTTCTTCTTCAATTTTAAATGATAGCCTTGCTGGATAAAAAGTCTTGGTTATAGATTCTTTTTCTGCATTACTTTGAATATTTCTTTCCATTCCCTTCTGGCCTCACCTGTTTCTGTTGAAAAGTCAGATGTCATCCTTATGTGGGCTCCTTTGTATGTGATTGACTGCTTTTCTCTTGAAGCTTTTAGTATTTTTTTAATCTCTTAATTTTGGTATTTTAATTATGATATATCTTGGTGTAGGTCTCTTTGGGTTCCTCTTTTATGAGATTCTCTGTGCCTCGTGAACTTGTGTGACTTTTTCCTTCATCAATTTAGGGAAGTTTTCAGCTATGATTTAATCAATCAGATTCTCTATCTCTTATTCTTTCTTTTCTCCTTCAGGAACCTCTATTATGCAGATGTTGTGTCTCTTCATGTTGTCACAGAGCTCTTTTAGATTTTCCTCAGACTTTTTGATCCTCTTTTCTTTTTACTGTTCTGCTTCTGTGCTTTTGCTTACCTTGTCCTCTAAATCACTGATTCGATCCTCTGCTTCATCCAGTCTGCTTTTAATTTCTTTTTGTGTAGTCTTCATTTATCATATTGTGTTTGTCATTTCTGTCTGATTCTTTTGTATGATTTCAATGTCCTTTTTGCTGCTTGTTATCTCTTTGTTTAGTTGCTCATTATGTCCATCTATTGTTGCTCTAAAATCCTTGAGCATTCTAACAATCATTATTCTAAACTCTGCATCTGGTATCTTGGTTATTTCCATCTCATTCAGTTCTTTTTCTGAGCATTTCTCTTGTTGATTCATTTGAATTGCGTTTCTCTTTCTTCCCATTTTGTCTGTGTATAGACTGCTCCTTTGGATGTGTTGTTTGTGTAGCTAGCTGAGTATAGGGTTGGCATTGTCTGCCTCTAGATTTCAGTTGTGTTGCTTCTAGAACTTCTGGGTTGGACTCAGCTGTTGTTTGTAACCTGCTGTGGGCTACTTGTCTGCTGCTACTGCTCTTTTTGCTATTTGTGTCAGAGTTTTCTATGCCTTAGCTGGGTCAGGTGTGAGGAAACTTTCCTTAAGATACCACTTTAACAAGGGTTTTTAGGTCCTGAGCTAATGCTCTCCATATCTGGCTGCTGGATGTACCAGCCCTGGAGCTCCCTGGCCAAAATCTGGAGCAGACCAGTGGTGGTTACTGCTTATGACTGGCCCTTAGCAATCCTCTTGGAGCTACAGGCAATCCAGAATTTGTGGCTGCCTCTGCTGGACCCTGATGCCATTGTAAATATCAGCTGCACTCCTAGGTTGGCTTTTATCTACTCTTGGCCAATGTGTGTGGCCTCTTTATTACTGAGGTGTGACCTTTCTACTGGCCCCCCACTGCTGCCTCCTCTTCGGGCACTTGGGCACTAGCACTGCCGGGCATGCAGGTTTGCAGGCCGCAGCTTGGGCTGCCTCAGGCGGGGGGGACTCCTCATCTCTCCAGGCTACTCCAACCCATGGGCGTGCAGGCTGCTTCTCTGGGCTTTGCCCCACAGGCACACAGGATGCCTCTCCCTGCTACACCCATTGCCATCACTGCATGAGCTGCTGGGCTCTAGAGAGATTCTTCACCAGGCTCTCTCCCCCGTGGGCTCATGGGCTGCCTCTCCAGGCTTTGCCTCCCCATGGGTGTGCAGGAGGTCTCTCTGGGTTCCGCCCCTTGCTGCCATGGTGCGGGCTGCCTTGCTGGGCTCCACCCCCTGCTGCTGCACAGGCCAAGCACTGTGGCTGCCACTGCTGTTGGGCCCTCCTGCCCTTTGGAGGGTACTCAGCAGTTTGGGGGGTGATGTAGCCCAGACCTCTGCACTCAAAACCTGTGTCCCTGATACGCCTTCTGCTTCTAAGTGACTCTTTGCACTGGAGCAGGATAGCCTCTGGTGGGCAGGGGTAATTGCTTCCCTTTGCTGGCTTGGTTCTCCCAGGAAAAATGGTCACTTTAGGTTTGGGGAGTGACCCAGTACAGGGGTCAGACTGGCTGTCCCCCACAGTCTCTCCCTGGGCACCCTAGACTACACTCTCCTCTCGCAACTGCAGTGTTCTCCATGCTCCCCGCTCCTGGAGCCCTGGGTGAGTGGCTGTGAACAAGGTTTTCTGCACTGCCCCTTTTAGATGGAGCCTGGGTTTGAGAGTTCTGTCTCTCTCTTGCAAAAGTTTCCGGCTCTTCTTTTAGCTAAATACTGTCCATATACTTTCTCCAGTCTTTGGGGGTCCAGGCTGGGGTTCCAGTCTTGGGGCTGAAGACCCACAACTCTCCAGGCAACCCTCCCACCGCAAGAGACCCTCTGGGCCACCTCCTGCTCCTGGGAGTGGAGCAGCCCTTTCCATATCTCCACCTTCCCTACCAGCTCAGCGTGGTTCTTTCAGTGATGCTTGGTTATAGATTCCTCTTAGTTTAGTTCAAAGTTAGTTTTTCAAGATGATTGTTCCTAAGTTAAGTTGTGATCCACTTTGGTTCTGAGAGGTGGGAGTTTTAACATCTGCCTATTCTGTCGCCATTTTCCCTCCTATTGTGGTATATTTTATTCAATATTTTAGCACATCATTTGGTTCAGAATATCTTTTTTTTATTTTCTTCCTTAAAACCCTACATGCATCTTATGATCAGGTGTGTCTTATAGAGCCAAAAATATGGTAAATTGTCAGCATCATAAGGATGCAGAAATAAACAAGTATAAAAGTGGGTGTAAGAAAAAATAAAAATTAAATAAAAATAAAAATAGGTGTATATTTTTTCTTTTCAGTGTTTCTTTAAAACACTGAAATTTGAATTCTATATATATTTCACATGTCACAAAATATTTAAATTTTTCTTTACTATTTATATATGTAAAAATTATTCTTAGCTTATAGATCATACATAAATAGGCAGCAGTCTAGATTTGGTTCCTGGGTGGTAGTGTGAAAACACATGGAGTAGAGAGAAGAAAACTAATTATCAGGTTATTTCAGTAATCCAAGCAAGAAATACTATAGTTTGTGTTATTAACCTACCTAGGAAGGTTATGGAGATAAAGAGAAAAAATATTATGAAGATATCTAAATAGTAATGAATCTGGCATTAAATTGATTTAAAGGAAGAGTGAAGGACTAAGGTTTCTGATTTATATAACTGTCTTGGAGATCCTCAGTTAAGATAGAAAGATCTAGAGAGAGACCAAATTTGGAAAGAAAAATTATGAGTTCACTTTTAAACATCTTGTGATATGTCTTTGTTATATCAAAGGAGAGTTTTAAGTAAGCAGTTGAGCTCAGAGGTCTTGCCTGGGGCTATAAATGCTTTGTAATTGAAACCATGGATTTGGATGAGATTATTCAGCAAGGGAGTAGAGAATTAGAAGAAAAAAAGGCATAAGGCCAAACCTTGAGGAACTCCTACATTCAATGATGTGAGGAAAAAACTCAGCCTGCCAAGGAGAATAGGAGCAGCTCAACTGGTGGTTGGAAAAAAGAGAGTTAGGCCCTGAATGGTAAAGTAAGAGTGTTGAAGAGGGAGTGCCAGCGGTTAGCACACTTGAATTCCATAATCAAGTAAGACGATGTATTAAAATGTCCATTGCATATGGGAATAATGATAAGTAATGAGCCTACTGAGCACTATTTTATTGGTGTTACAGGGATGGAAAGCCAAAATACAGCAGATTGAGGAGTGGGATTGTGAAAATAAAAACCATTTTTAAAGAAATCTATGCCTGACCCATTGTGCCGCAGTAGACAGGAGTTGACCTATAATGCTGAGGTCACAGGTTCAAAAACCTGGTCTTGCCCAGTCAAGGAACATATGAGAGGTGATGCTCCCTGCTCCTCTCCACTTCTCTTTCTCTCTCTTTCTCTTTCTCTTTTTCTCTCTCCCCTCTCTAAAATGAATAAAAATTTAAAAAATTTTTTAGAAATATGCATGTAAAACTGGAGAGAAGGCAGTAGAAAAACTATATTGGATTGAGAGTTTAATTTGGAGTAATTGGTTTAAAGGGAAATGTTGGAGTAATTTTAAAAACAAATAGGAAGAATACATTTGACTGAGTGGTTGAAGACTTCAAAAAAAAGTAGCAGAGAGATGAGATCAAAGTTTAGGTGAAAACAATTATTCAAGCATTTATCAATGCCATCTATTATATAAACACTTATACAACTATCTTTACACTTTTTATCCACTTTTATATTTAGCTAATTCAAAATTCCTTAAAGCTTTAGTTTTTTCCTTTTAGATCAGGGGTCTCAAACTTGCGGCCTGTGGGCCGCATGTGGCCCGCTGAACAATTTTGTGCAGCCCGCAGACTAATCCACGAAGTTCAAAATATTTTGGATAAAATTAAGTAAGCCTAGGGGCCTACTTGTATTTTTCATTTCTCTAGCATCCTAGCTAGATATTAGCTTAGTTAACAGCAGTTGTGATGCGAACTACAGTTTCTGGTCATTTTGTGAAACTGAGTAAACTGCATGTACGATTGTGCTTGTTGTACTGATTTTTTTTTGTTTTCAACTGCAGTGAGAAAAGTGTTGTGTAACAGTTGCCTTTTGTAGACCTAGTGTGGCCCGCCGAATGGCTATGATCTTGCTCTGCAGCCCACATGCTGAGTTGAGTTTGAGACCCCTGTTTTAGATGGTACTTCTAATCACTAAAAGAGTGCTAGTCAATTGAGGGTCCCAGTTTTTGTGTGTGCCTGAAATTTTCTTTATTATTGCAATTAAATATACTATTTTGGAAGCATGAATTATTATCCTTTGATTTGAAGTCATCAATATAAACTATAATTTAAAAATATTTTTAAAGAGAAATTCTAAATTATAATTTTGAAATTTGAATTATATAAATCAAAACAAATCATCCATTTAAACTGCTTTATTAAGTATCTTTTAAATTGATTATAAAATAAACTAGAATTTTCCATAAGCATCAGTATTATGCTATGCTAAAATATCACATATATTTTCTTAAAAACTATAAAGTGGACATTGATAGTTGCATACATACACTTGTGCATTAATGATATTGGCTATGAATATGAATGAGTAACTAGAATACCTCCATAGATTTTTAATTTTTTTTTTTTTGTCTTTCTTTTTTGTTCAAGGAGTAATACTGCAAGCAACCTTTTCAAGTTCTCCTGGGCTTGCAGCTACCTTCCATGTCACACTGAGAACCCTAGAGTCCTTGTTTTCTCTTCTCAGTGTTGGCTTTGGCTAGGTCAGGGGTTGGGAACCCTTGGTTCGTGAGCCAGATGTAGCTCCTTTGATAGCTGCATCTGGCTCACAGACAAATCTTTAATAAAAAATAATAACATTAAAAATATAAAACATTCTCATGTATTACAATCCATTCATTTCCTACCGCTCATATTCATGGTTGCAGGTGGCTGGAGCCAATCACAGCTGTCCTCCGGGACAACACCAATTTTTATTGGATAATGCATAAGGTACACGGGTCATTGTGAGGTCAGAAAGTAAACTTTCCTCCTTTTAATCAAGTGGTCAGCTAGCTAATTGCAGAAACCTTTTTGACAAAGAAAATGGCTAAAAGAAAAAAAGATGAGGAGTATTGTACTTTTCAGTGGAATGGACAGAGGAATTCGCCTTTGTGGAGAGAGCAGGTTCTGCAGTGTGTCTAATATGCAATGATAAAATTGCATCGATGAAACGGTCAAATATAAAGCAGCACTTCAACACACACTATGCTACATTTACATAGAAATATCCAGTGGGGGACAGCAGGAAGAACGTATGTCAAGAGCTACTGTGCAGAGTGCAAGCTAGTCAGCAGCAACTCTGTGTTTGGACCCAACAAGGTGACTGGAATTTGGCTAGCTTTGCTGGTACTTTAGCAATTGTGAGAAACGGAAAGCCATTCACATATGGGGATTATGCCAAAACATTCAAGCTTGATGTTGCCAATGAACTTTTTGATTACTTTTCGGATAAAGACAAGATAAACAAATAGAAGACATGCCTCTGTCAGCAAGAACTGTTCACGATTGTACCATCATGATGGCAAATCAAGTTGAGACAACACAAGTGAAGGACATAAATGCAGCACCATTCCTTTATCTCGCTTTGAATGAGTCAACAGACATAAGCCATTTATCCCAGTTCAGCGTGATCGCAAGGTATGCTGTCAGTGACACACTATGTGAGGAAAGTCTTACTGTTTTTTGCCTATGAAAGAGACAACTAGAGGGGAGGATTTATTCAAGTCTTTCACTGAGTTCATTAGAGAAAAAAATCTACTGATGGATAAACTTATTTCAGTGTGTACTGATGGTGCTCTGTGCATGGTGTGGAAAAACAGGATTCATAGCGCTTCTTCGTGAACATGAGGAGACCCATCCTAAGTTTTCACTGCATCCTACATCAGGAGGCGCTTTGTGCTCAGATGTGTGGTGAGCAGCTTGGTGAGGTGATGTCGCTGGTCATTCGGGTGGTCAACTTTATTGTTGCCCGAGCTTTAAATGATCATCAGTTTAAAATACTGCTGGATGAGGTTGGGAATAATTATCTTGGTCTGCTTGGTTGTCCAGAGGGAAGGTGCTCAGCAGGTTTTTGGCTTGTCTGAGCAAAATCCAGACTTTTCTTGAAATGAAAAACATCAAGCATCCTGAGTTAGCTAACACTGAGTGGCTCTTGAAGTTCTACTATTTCGTGGACATGACTGAACATCTGAACCAGCTCAATGTGAAAATGCAAGGCATTGGAAATACAGTCTTATCCCTTCAATAAGCAGTGTTTGCATTTGAAAACAAGCTGGAACTTTTCATTGCGGACATTGAAACAGGTTGTTTACTACACTTTGAAAAACTGGGAGAGTTTAAAGATGCTTGCACAGCAAGTGACCCTGCTCAATATCTTGATCTCCAGCAGCTAGTGGGCTTCACATCTAATCTCCTGCAGTCATTCAAAGCACACTTTGGAGAATTTCTTGAGCGCACTCGTCCTTTTAAGTTCATCACCCATCTACACGAGTGTGCAGTGGACAGCGCTGACCTGAGTTGCATCGCTGGTGTCTCCATCAGAGATTTTGAGCTACACGCTGCTGACCTGAAGGCCTCAGACATGTGGGTGAATAAGTTCAAGTCACTGAATAAAGATTTGGAAAGACTTTCACAACAGCAAGCAGAGTTGGTGAGCAAACACAAGTGGAGAAAAATGAAAAAACTTCAACCCGCAGACCAGCTGATTGTCAAAACATGGTTCTCGCTTCCTGTCACATACCACAGACAGCAGCATGTGAGTATTGCTGTACTGACACTGTTTGGCTCTACGTATGCATGTGAGCAGTCTTTCTCTCATCTAAAAAACGTTAAGACCAACCTACGATCACGTTTAACGGATAGAAGTCTCAATGCTTAGCCTCACCATGTATCAACCAGACTACAAAGCCATCAGCAAAACCATGCAGCACCAGAAGTCGCATTAATGGTAAGAAGTACTTTATTCATCATTGGTTAGCAACAGCATAACAACGTTATTAAAAAGAATTCAGAGACTTATTGTACTTTAAAAGTGTTGGTCTTACATAAAATGCACACATTTACTTGTATTTAGTGTTAAACATATTGTATGGCTCTCACAGAATTACATTTTAAAATATGTGGCATCATGGCTCTCTCAGCCAAAAAGGTCCCGACCCCTGGTCTAGGTTATGAGATGGTGAAAGTGTGCACTCAGGGATGGCACAATAGGTTGGTGGATAACATTGACAGTGGATTACTAAGTTGTTGGTTAAGATTTGAAATGCAATCATAAGGATTTTGTTGGATCAGAGGACTTAATGGATGTCCAACAACCTTGCCAAGTTTCATTTTCCCAGGCAGTTTTTTTAGAGGTACTTGGAAGTTTTAGAACAAATTCTATAGATTTGCAGTGGTCTTTTTGTGCCAAGAAAAAAAGCAAGAGTCAACTGTGTAAATTCTAAAAGAAATCAAATAACATGAACACTATCAATTGGGTCTGGCCACATGGAGGAAGGATTTAATGACTTTTTGATAGAAGTTTCAGTGTTTGTGGTAGGAACAGAACTTCTAGTAGAGTGGCCTAAATAAGAAATACACAAAATTCCAGCCCTGATAGGCAGGAGAGTGACAGGGCCATAGTTAAAATGTACTTGGGGTTAGGGTGCTGCTTCTTCTTTTTAAATGGAAGTGTTCATGGAAAGCGGACAGTAGTGAGGAAATATTTGAAAATAAAATATAAAGATAAGAGTCAAGTTCCTGAGAAAGTAGGAAACATCTTCTAGTGGACAGGATTTATTATTAATACATTTATCCTTTTTTCATTGTAAAAGAAGAAGAAAGGTGCAGATGTTAGTGGGATTGTAGATCTTATGGGGAAAAGTGAGCTATCACTAGTCTAATGGTTTCTATTTATTTTGTGAAGTGAAAAATAGAACTATGGGAAATATGATAGAAGGGATGGGGTAAGAGATTTAGGGCAAAATGACAAGGTTTGAAATAATTGCAGAAAGTGTAATAAACAGAAAAGAAGCTTGAGGATCCAGTACTCTATTTCTCTGTTAATTTTCTTTGCATTAAATAGTTCAGGCTTATGCTTATCACAAAATCTGTCATTTATTCAAATGTTAAACAGTGAAAAACCACTTACCTTCAATTTTTGGATTATTTGGGTCAAAAACAATTTATAGATGCCATTGTATTTTTAGCAGACATTTTACTTTATTGTTGTGCTTTAAAATATTTATCTTAAAATTACTTTTATTTTTATTAGTTATTTGCTTTAAGAAAAAAATTGGAGGACATAAAACTTGATTTTTTTTTGTCATATCTCCCAAGCATGACAGTTTTCAACATAAAAGAAGTTTGGGTTTTTTTACACTTTGACTTACTTTTTCTTGGAGAAAATTTGCATCAACTTTATGCCTGTGGTTTGCTTTTTTTTTTCTCTTCCTAACAGCTTTTCTGTGTTACCTTTGCATAATACAAGGTCTCATGGTGGGATGGAAAATTGAGACATTATTTGCCTGGATTTATTTCTTTTCTTTTAAAATAAAACTTTATTATGAAGGTGGGTCAGTCTAACTTCAAGTTACATTAAAGGCAGGCTTTGGTATAATTCTATTTATTCTTTTTTTTTCAGTATTTTTTAGAGAAAATATTGAGAGATATACCATTATCTTTATTATCTTTTCTTCACCTACCTCCAAATCATCTGGTCACTCACTTTAAATATAATTATATTAGAAAAAAAGATTAAATAAATATAGTTGGGCAAATTGTTAAAATTTAAATTCATTTTAATGTATAAATTTGGTCCCTGAATATGTAGGAATCAAGAATTTTAAAATGTCTTATTATCCAAATTGAGTTAAATTCTAAAACTCATACTGTATGGATTGTAATAAAACAGAGAGAGAAAGGGAGAGAAGCACCAGAAAAGCAAATAATACAAGCTGACTTTTTCCTGGGATGACTCTACCCATGTTGAATGTAATTTGGGTTTTTTACCGGTGGGATGTTAGAAAGAATGTGAGTGTTAGAAGTCAGTTGTCTCCAAATGTATTTCTAAGAAAGAGTTCCTTCATGCATAGAAACTGGAGTAAAAAAACCCTTTTGTGAGGCTCTCCCTCAGGCTCCCCATGGGCCGTCTGTCAGTATATATGTCATGCTCTTCTTCTTTCAGCTACAGTCGCCACAGACAGAGCCATGCAGTAAGGGAAGATACTCTGTAGGGACAGGAAAGACAATGGGAAGCCAAAGGGAAAACTATATGAACAAGAAGAGAATATATAACTATTTAAAAATATTATCTGACACCCACCATACAATCTAAAATTAGTATTATTCTGTTTTTTTATATAAAGAGCAAATGAATGCATCATATACTTTGATTTTTGATGCAATTTGTTATTTTTTGCTTTACAGCTACCTTAGAAATTGATGAGGACTCACCATTATTTCAGCCCATTTATAGAGTAACAGCCACAGATGAGGACTCTTCAAATGGTGATAGATTGATGGTAAGTGGTGAGCATTGTGTGGGCTTTATATATAACTTTAGTATATAGTTTTAGAGATATTTTTCAAGAGTAGTTATTATATTTAATTTGATAATTAGAGAGAGTATAATGAAATTGACAGCCACTACATTACAGTATTTACGTTATATTAGAAATAGCATTTTTAGAAAAAGTATTTTCTTGACATATACAAAAAAATAGTATGAGTTCTAATGGAGATGGGCAGCTGATAGAAAGATGTCACTGCTGAGCTGACACTGGGGTTTGACTTTTGGATGTTATTCAGAACTATTTCAGTGACATATGAATGTGATTACATTCTTTCTTTTCTTTCTTTTTTTTTTTTTTTTTTTGATGTTTCAGATCCTAATTACTAACTCTAGAAATTTGTTTTTCTCATAATTGATTCATGGTTGTAAAGTTTTTTAGAGATTTGGCAAAATAAAAAGAACCTATAAAGCTCTATCTGGAGAATTTAGTGATACGTTGAACTACAAAAGGCAGCATGCTTGCTCTGCAGCTGTTCTTTTTAAGAGTATTGAAAGAGTTTACTACTTCTAATTTAGAAACTCACAGTATGAAGTAATGGGGCATGGAATAGGGGTGAAGTAATGGGGCTGTAAGATGACTTGGGTCAAGTAGTAATGGCTTTACCACGAACTAGCGATGTGATTCTGGGGAAGTCACTTAATCTCTCCTGTCCTTGGTTTCCAGTTAACCCTCAGTGATATATGAGCTATTGTCAGCCAAAGTACTCAAAATCCCTAAGAAATATTTTGTTGTAGACCAGCAATATCAAATTAATATAAATTTTTTAAGAAATATGAGACCTTTTCTATTAGATAACTCTTTCAATAGATGAAAAAAATAACCTATCATCCAGTTAAAAAGAGTTATTACCAATTCTATCATTTGCAGCAATAGAATAGGAACCCAGAAGGTGATTATTTAAAAATGTAGTGTTTTGAGAACTAGTTACATTGTTAAAGGCTAGATCTTTATCAGATTTTTTAAAAACATGCAGATATAATTGAACTTTTCTTTAATCAAATTTTACCTTATTTCAAACTAATTTTTAAAATACTTTTGTGAATATATATCTACTCACATTTTTTCTCAGATATGATGGCAAATAAATATAAAAAGAAAGAAATTTATAATGTCATATTTACTGTATTAATATTTGAAATTGGTTCATTTTGTTATAATTCCTATTTGGTTTCCTAAGATTCAAACAGTGACAGTGATTTTATTTTTTACATTCTTTCAGAGTTGTATAAATGTGCAGATTCAGAATTAGGTTTGTTTTTTTTTAATCTCTTAGAACAATATGTATAGTGCCGTTTGGTTCTATAAAAATACGAATCTTTTGGGTGTGTTAATATGCTAAATAACTCATTTTCCCTGTTCTGCATCAGCATATGTCAGTGGTTTTAATACAAGATAGATGATAAGGAAAGACAAGTTAACCAGAGTGAAAGTAGAGAACTTTCAACATACTGTATTTGCTTTATTATTATATTTTAGTTATCTTCCAAATACTTTTTCCTTTACTTTGCTATAAATAATGCATATTTTAATTTTCTAGTACTCCATTGAGTCACAGTTATCTGGACCAAAGAAAGGAGCAAATGCTTTTGGAGTGGACTCTGTAAGTGGCATTGTGAGCTTGAGAGGCAACGATCCCTTGGATTTTGATGCTGGATATCATGTAATTAATATATTAATTTATTATTTTACACAGAATGACTGTTATTTTTTTGTAATGTTAAACTCTGCTTGGAAAAATAACACATTATAATTTTAAAGGTAAAGTAATATTTTGTGTGGTTCATTTATGACAGTACAGTTAACCAAAAGTCTAGATCTAGTCCCTGTGGTTACTCAAAGCACATCGAAAACTACATCGAAACTTTTAAAATATATCTAAAGAAGTTTAAGAAAAAAACATTTTAAGTAGCTTTCTAATCAGGAAAACTAAATCAACAAATCAATAAAAATTAAATCTTTCTGAAAATCAAATAAAATGAAACTTAAAATATCAAATTTATTTTGAAATTATTTGAGCCTTCAAAGCTTGTTTTAGTTAAGTTGGCAAAACACATAGGTAGCCAAGGTAAGATTGGGTTTACACCTTAAAAATAAAATTGAAACTAATTAGGTAGAAAAGAAGAACAATATCTGATGTTTTTATGAGAAAGACAATTTAAAGAAATCATTGTTGAGAAGATTTTTCTGAGTGAAAATGAAGGTTATGTAAATAAGACCAACTGACTGGGAAAAAATAACTAGAGAACTTTTGAGATAATCTGTTCACATAGAAATGAGGTGCTTAATTTGAGAAATAAAGGGATACATTATTACAAGTAGTAGTAGTAAAATTCTCTACATATATTATTTCAATAAAGTAGGTGAGATAATAACAATAAGGAAAACTATAAGAATTATCAGAAAAATAAAGAATATACCACTGAACAGATATTTAGAAGAAAGAAGCATTAATAATTAAAGATGATCTCAACTTTCAGGACTAAAAATAACATAAATTGTGGAAGAAAGCCATTGATTGACTGATACAGGATGGTGGAGGAGCTAATGACACACATTTAAGCAATTTGTGTGATAGACTATAATATGTTAAAATTTAATTAAAAAATTTGGAGATTATGCAGCTGAACCACACACATTCAGCAATTCAGCTTCATAGAAGTAGCCATTTCCTACCTCACTTCCCCTGAATGCCTTGAATTGCACATTCAACCATACTTCTGCTAAGTCCTTTAAAACTTACTTCATTTTTCCATTACATAACTAACCAATTCTTCTTATGACATTTGATGTTAGTACCCATCGAAGAGACTTCAGTACAATCATTATCAACCCCTTACTTGGCCCAGGCTCTTCTTGTACTTTGTGAAGGTGTATTGAGGGTTAGCTTAAGAATTGTTTCAGTAAGAATCTCACTGTCTCAGCAGTGTATATATGTTTTTTAAGGACACATGCTGATATGTATGATTAAATGATAGCTAAAGGGTATGATGTCTGACAGGATGATGGGGGAAATATTTGAGATTCAATGGCATTCTCAGCTGTTCAGAAATCACCCTCCTGTTCTTGATCCCAAACAGTAACTCACTGTCCTGCTTCTAGAGCAGGGGTTGGGAACCTTTTTGGCTGAGAAAGCCATGAACGCCACATATTTTAAAATGTAATTCCATAAGAGCCATACGATGACACATGTACGTTATGCATTATCCAATAAAAATTTGGTGTTGTCCCGGAGGACAGCTGTGATTGGCTCCAGCCACCTGCAACCATAACATGAGCGGTAGAAAATGAATGGATTGTAATACATGAGAATGTTTTATATTTTTAATGTTATTTTTTTTATTAAAGATTTGTCTGCGAGCCAGATACAGCCATCAAAAGAGCCACATCTGGCTCACGAGCCATAGGTTCCTGACCCCTGTTCTAGAGGTTGATGTCAAACAGCCTGCTTTGCAAATAGTTCCAACACATAATACTTTGGGTTTATGTTGAATCTGAAATTTATTCCTATCTTTTTGTCAATTTAATGTTTTTAGGCAAAGAGCTTAGTTACATGAACCTTTGATTGAAATTGAATAGTACATAAAATGAAGCTATTTTGAAATATACAACTAATTAGTTAACTAAGAAAGCACTTACATTTCTTTTAATGGCTTAAAGAAAAAATAAAAAGATATATCTAATAAAACAAAAAATTTTTAAACAACTAACAGGAGACATAAAGATATATGTTACCAAATAGTGTATTCTAAAATTTTTTTCTGTTAGTTTTTTCCCTATTTATTTTTTTTAGAAAATCAAATTTAACAGGGTGACATTAATCAACAAGAGTACATAGCTTTCAGGTAAACATCTCCACATCATTTGAACAGTTTACGTTGTCTAGCCATCATCCAATGTCAAATCATTTTCTGTCACCTATGTTTGTCCCTCTTTACACCCTTACTCCCACCTCCTCCCACTCCCCTTTCCCCTACATCCCCCTCCCGCTGGTGACCACTGCACTCTTATCTATGTCCATGAGTCTCAGTTTTGTGTCCCACCTATATGTAAAATCATACAGATTTTAGCTTTTTCTAATTGACTTATTTCATTCAGTATAATGTTCTCAAGGTCCATCGATGTTGTCATAAATGTCACTATGTCATCATTTCTCATAGCCGAGTAGTATTCCATTGTATAAATGTACCACATCTTCTTTATCCAATCTTCTATCAAGGGACACTTTTGTTGTTTTCATGATTGGTCACTGTAAACAATGCTGCGATGAACATGGGGGTCATAAAAGTTTTTAAAACTCTTTTCCAGGTTTTCCAGCTTGCACTGAGAGCAACAGATACAACAGGTCTGTTTTGTCAAGGGACACTAATTATCAAAATCAGAAACATAAATGATGAAAAGCCTCAATTTGTGTAAGCATATTTATTTTAAAGTATAATCATAAGAAAATGACAAAACTGTCCACATGTTATAATATTAATAAAGATTCTGAAGTTATATATTTTATGTTGTTATATTAAAAATATATGATTATGTATCCATGATATATATATACTATCTGTATATATATTACTATCTGTATATATATATATATACAGATAGTAAAATATATACCAGAAAATACTCTAAAAACTGTAGAAATGACCAACATTTATTACAATGTTGGTAAAAAGATTTTTATGTGTCTTTTTTCTCCCAAAAGTTTTGTAATGTTTTTACATTGTTTATTAATGCATATGTTCATTTTAAATAATGAAATATTTAATTTAAACTGCTTTACTGCCATACTCTGTGGTATATTTGTAGCACTAAAAAAATTTGCACATAATCCATGTTTGGTGTTATACTTCAAAACATAGCAATCAGATATTACTATAATAATAATCAAATATTTCTTAAATTGATAAAAAGAGAAAAACAACAGTATTCACATTTCTTTCCTTCTATCACTAAGTTATAGCTCTACAGATAGAGAGTAATTCATTGTTTGAGTCCTCAAAGATACTTTATGTTATCTGAACAATAGAAGTAAATATGCAGCTTATTTCTCTTTTATTTCTGTGGATAGTTAGTCTACTAACCTACATTTGCAGTAAAGGTTCTAACTTCTTGGAATATTTTTTTTTTGCCCTCACACTTTCAAGAAGAATGACATTTTTGCTTTTACTTAGTAAAATCTAATAATAGATATTAAAAACAATACCAAAATTACTAAAACATTGTCCCTAAGTATTGTTTTTATCTCTTAAGAAACAGATGATATCAAATTACAATAAAATAGAAAAGATAATTATTAGGGTGATCCAAAGTGTAATATCATGAGTTACATTATATTATGGTGCATTAAAGAAACCACGCTGAAAAGGGAAGCCACACTAGACTGTGCTGTCAACAAGGCTGCTCAGAGTCACAGCCATCCATCCCTCCACTTGCTTTTTCCTCTGACTTGACATTCCTTTCAAAACTTCATTGAATCTCGCTTTCAACCCCAGATTTAGTCCTTTCTTCTGTTTAAATTTGTACTGAATTATGGTGTCTATCACACAGCATTATAGTCATTGATATCTGTGTTCTCCACAAGGAGTAAGACCCTAAGGAGCAGAAGCAGGCTTGGTCCTATGTGTACAAAGTGGAATGGCACACTGTGGGTTATCAATAAATAGCTATGCTTAAATGGTAGTTTAAATGAGAAAAAATTTAAATTTTAGAAATGTTCTGGAAATTTACCAGAAACTTTAATTATGATATAATGAGAGAGCAATAAATTGATAAGAAATTTCTTGATCATTTGCTTTTATAAGTTATCTCTTTGGACAGCATTTCATCATACCAAATAACAAGATGAGATTGACTATATTTAGTTCCATACATTTAATTGCCAACCATTCCATACATTTTATACCTGAAAAAGTTGAAGCACACTTTTCAGTCTGTTTCGCAGTTTTCATCTTGATGCCACAATGTCATTGATGTCAGGCATGATGCAGAGAGTAGATAACTGAAAATTAATGCTTATGCAAAAAAATCAGTAAGTTTATGTCATAAATGGATTTCTTAACATTTGAATACTTTTGAAGTTCTTAACTTCTTGACAAGATAAAGGTGATATCATCATAAATGCAAAAGATTCTTTGTAGGTTATCAACACAGCCGATATACTCGTACAAATTTTCATTTTCAACATTTTTTTATCTCCATATTTTCTTTTCTTCAGGCCATTTCTTTTAAATACTATTAATGTGACTGAAAAAAAGCCTGTTGGGGAAATTATAGCCAGAGTAAAAGCAACAGATCGCGATGAAGATAGCAGCATTACTTATTCTCTCAGAACTCAGCAGGAAACGTTTGGCTTGGATCCTCGTAAGTTTTAAACACACACTTCAACCCCACTGTTGGTCTACATTCACTAACCAATCTCTGTGTTTCTTATCCCAAAGTTAAATTAAATATGGAGAAGGAAACATAATGAAAATATGTGGCATTTGACAGTTGATATTTTCCTATTTATTAAAGCGACATTCTTGTGAAACAGTGAGTGTCACAGAAGCTTATTTATATAACCAGCCATTGCTGTTCAGAGGCAACCAGTGTAAAGACTTCTGAGAAGTTCTAGACTGTAGGACAACTAAGCCATATCTATTTTCTTCATTTCATTTGTGCAACTTGGGACGATTTTTCAATAATTATATTTTAGGTATTTGGTTATGGGTGTATTTCTGTCTATATGAACAGCATCACTGTTCTGATATATTGCTTTCCTATGGCCTGTCACAGCATTTGTTTCAATCGATCAGTGTTCAACCATAAGGAAACAAAAGCACCAGGAACAGAACTGTGAACGCTGGTTAAACAGTCTCTGTAAGGCTGCTGCTGTCTTAGTGTAAGATGTTGGACTTTGAAGTCCACAATAAGGGAAGTCAGGAAGGAAGAGGGATATAAAGTGGGGGAGACTAAGGGGAGAACAGAACATATAAGCATGTGTTAGACTCCCAGAGGATGGACTAAAACCCCTGCCAATTCTTAGTGCCTAGCTTGTGGTGGTGTGAGTATCCTGTAGAAGCTGGGCTTTTCTTCATCACACGGTTGATTGAGCACATACACCTCTTCTAGGAGTCAGATAATCTGAAATAGGATGCAGAGGTAGGTAGACAGAAGTATCCAGCTGCTACTTCACATTAGTGGTGAGACAGTGGACCAGCAAAAACATATGTGCACATTGAAATGGCTCTTGCTAACTTTTCACCCTCCTAATCGACCAAGAATCTCCACTGGTGGTATCAGGAATAAATAGTCATCCCAGTCTTCACAAAAGTTCCTAAGTTTAACATTTGAGCTCATTTTTCATTTTTGTGTACAATAAGAGTAAGTCAGAATGCAGAAGCAATACATGATTAAAATTTTAATGTGGTTTGCCTAGCTTATTCATTCTCAAAAACACTAATTACTCTGATTATTGCAATTAAAATAAAATATAATGGTTTGTGTTTAGTATTTTTAAAGTAGAGATGCTACCTATGATTGTAGATCCATAAATGACAAGAGACTTAGGGAAAAAGATGGTAAAATCAATTATAATATTTAGTTACATTTTAAAGGTAAGGATAAAGGAAGTACATTTTTATTTTTTTTTTGACTTTTTAATTTTTCTTTAATTCTTTTCTTTTTTTTATATATATAAATTTTTATTAATGTTAATGGGATGACATTAATAATTCAGGGTACATATATTCAAAGAAAACATGTCTAGGTTATCTTGTCATTGAATTATGTTGCATACCCCTCACCCAGAGTCAGATTGTCCTCCGTCACCCTCTGTCTAGTTTTCTCTGTGCCCCTCCCCCTCCCCCTAACTCTCTCCCTCCCTCCCTCCTGCGCCCTCCCTCCCCCCACCCCTGGTAACCACCACTCTCTTGTCCATGTCTCTTAGTCTCGTTTTTATATTCCACCAATGTATGGAATCATGTAGTTCTTGTTTTTTTCTGATTTACTTATTTCACTCCTTATAATGTTATCAAGATCCCACCATTTTGCTGTAAATGATCTGATGTCATCATTTCTTATGGCTGAGTAGTATTCCACAGTGTATATGTGCCACATCTTCTTTATCCAGTCTTCTATTGAAGGGCTTTTTGGTTGTTTCCATGTCTTGGCCACTGTGAACAGTGCTGCAATGAACATGGGGCTACATGTGTCTTTACGTATCAATGTTTCTGAGGTTTTGGGGTATATACCCAGTAGAGGGATTGCTGGGTCATAAGGTAGTTCTATTTGCAGTTTTTTGAGGAACCACCATACTTTCCTCCATAATGGTTGTACTACTTTACATTCCCACCAACAGTGGATGAGGGTTCCTTTTTCTCCACAGCCTCTCCAATATTTGCTATTACCCATCTTGTTGATAATAGCTAATCTAACAGGGGTGAGGTGGTATCTCATTGTAGTTTTGATTTGCATTTCTCTAATAACTAACGAAGATGAGCATCTTTTCATATATCTGTTGGCCATTTGTATTTCTTCCTGGGAGAAGTGTCTGTTCATGTCCTCTTCCCATTTTTTTATTGGATTGTTTGTTTGTTTGTTGTTGAGTTTTATGAGTTCTTTGTAAATTTTGGATATTAGGCCCTTATCTGAGCTATTGTTTGAAAATATCAGTTCCCATTTAGTTGGCTGTCTGTTTATTTTGATATCAGTTTCTCTTGCTGAGCAAAAACTTTTTATTCTGATGTAGTCCCATTCATTTATCTTTGCCTTCACTTCTCTTGCCATTGGAGTCAAGTTCATAAAATGTTCTTTAAAACCCAGGTCCATGAGTTTAGTACCTATATCTCCTTCTATGTACTTTATTGTTTCAGATCTTATATTTAGGTCTTTGATCCATTTTGAATTAATTTTAGTACACGGGGACAGGCTGTAGTCGAGTTTCATTCTTTTGCATGTGGCTTTCCAGTTTTCCCAACACCATTTGTTGAAGAGGCTTTCTTTTCTCCATTTTGTGTTGTTGGCCCCTTTATCAAAGATTATTTGACCATATATATGTGGTTTTATTTCTGGGCTTTCTATTCTGTTCCATTGGTCTGTGTGTCTATTTTTCTGCCAATACCATACAGTTTTGATTATTGTGGCCCTATAATATAGTTTAAAGTCAGGTATTGTAATGCCCCCAGCTTCATTCTTTTTCCTTAGGATTGCTTTGGCTATTCGGGGTTTTTTATAGTTGCATATAAATCTTATGATTTTTTGTTCCATTTCTTTAAAAAATGTCATAGGAATTTTGATGGGAATTGCATTAAATTTATATATTACTTTGGGTAATATGGCCATTTTAATTATATTAATTCTTCCTATCCAAGAACAAGGAATATTTTTCCATCTCATTGTGTCTTTTTCTATTTCTCTTAGCAATGCCTTGTAGTTTTCGTTATATAGGTCCTTTACATTCTTTGTTATGTTTATTCCTAGGTATTTTATTTTTTTTGTTGCAATCGTGAAGGGGATTATTTTTTTGAGTTCGTTTTCTAATATTTCATTGTTGGCATATAGAAAGGCTATGAACTTTTGTATGTTAATTTTGTATCCTGCAACCTTACTGTATTGTTTTATTGTTTCTAGTAATCTTTTTGTGGAGTCCTTTGGGTTTTCGATGTATAGGATCATATCATCCGCAAAAAGTGATATCTTTACTTCTTCTTTTCCAATATGGATGCCTTTTATTTCTTTGTCTTGTCTGATTGCTCTGGCCAGAACTTCTAGCACCACGTTGAATAAGAGTGGAGAGAGTGGACAACCCTGTCTTGTTCCTGATTTAAGGTGGAAAGTCCTCAGTTTTACGCCATTTAATATGATGTTGGCTGATGGTTTATCATATATGGCCTTTATCATGTTGAGATATTTTCCTTCTATACCCATTTTGTTGAGAGTCTTAAACATAAAATTGTGTTGTATTTTATCAAAAGCCTTTTCTGTGTCTATTGATAAGATCATGTGGTTTTTGTTCTTTGTTTTGTTGATATGGTGTATTACGTTAACCGTTTTACGTATGTTGAACCATCCTTGAGATTCTGGGGTGAATCCCACTTGATCATGATGTATTATGTTTTTAATATGTTGTTGTATTTGATTTGCCAGTATTTTGTTTAGTATTTTAGCATCTGTATTCATTAGAGATATTGGTCTGTAGTTTTCTTTCTTTGTGCCATCCTTGCCAGGTTTTGGTATAAGGGTTATGTTTCCCTCATAAAATGTGTTTGGAAGTATTGCTTCTTCTTCAATTTTTTGAAAGAGTTTGAGTAGAATAGGAACCAAGTCTTCTTTGAATGTTTGATAGAATTCACTAGTATAACCGTATGAGCCTAGACTTTTATTTTTGGGGAGGTTTTTAATAGTTTTTTCTATTTCTTCCCTGCTGATTGGTCTGTTTAGGCTTTCTGCTTCTTCATGACTCAGTTTAGGAAGGTTGCATTGTTCTAGGAATTTATCCATTTCTTCTAGATTGTTGTATTTGGTGGCATATAGTTTTTCATAGTATTCTACAATAATTCTTTGTATATCTATGATGTCTGTGGTGATTTCTCCTCTTTCATTTTGGATTTTATTTATTTGAGTCCTGTGTCTTTTTTTCTTGGTGAGTCTTGCCAAGGGTTTGTCGATTTTGTTGATCTTTTCAAAGAACCAGCTCCTTGTTTTATTGATTTTTTCTATAGTTTTTCTGTTCTCTATTTCGTTTATTTCTGCTCTGATTTTAATTATCTCCTTTCTTCGGCTGGTTTTGGGTTGTCTTTGTTCTTCTTTTTCTAGCTCCTTAAGGTGTGAAGTTAAGTTGTTTACTTCGGCTCTCTCTTGTTTGTTCATATAGGCCTGAAGTGATATGAACTTTCCTCTTATTACTGCTTTTGCTGCATCCCAGAGATTCTGATATGTCGTATTTTCATTTTCATTCGTCTGTATATATCTTTTGATCTCTGCACTTATTTCTTCTTTGACCCATTCATTTTTTAGAAGTATGTTGTTTAGTTTCCACAATTTTGTGGGTTTTTCCCCCTCTTTTTTACAGTTGAATTCTAGTTTCAAGGCTTTATGATCAGAGAATATGCTTGGTACAATTTCAATTTTTCTAAATTTGCTGATATTGTCTTTGTGGCCCAACATATGGTCAATTCTTGAGAATGTTCCATGTACACTAGAGAAAAATGTATACTCTGTCGCTTTGGGATGAAGTGTCCTGTAGATGTCTATCATATCCAGGTGTTCTAGTATTTCGTTTAAGGCCACTATATCTTTATTGATTTTCTGTTTGGATGACCGATCTAGAGCCGTCAGTGGTGTATTGGTCTCCAAGTATGATTGTATTTTTGTCAGTTTTCTTTTTAAGGTCAATAAGTAGCTGTCTTATATATTTTGGTGCTCCTTGGTTTGGTGCATATATATTAAGGATTCTTATGTCTTCTTGATTCAGTGTCCCCTTAATCATTATGAAATGACCATTTTTGTCTTTGAGTACTTTTTCTGTCTTGTAGTCAGCATTATTAGATATGAGTATTGCTACACCTGCTTTTTTTGGGGTGTTGTTTGCTTGGAGTATTGTTTTCCAGCCTTTCACTTTGAATTTGTTTTTTATCCTTGATGCTTAGATGAGTTTCCTGTAGGCAGCATACAGTTGGATTTTCTTTTTTAATCCATTCTGCTACTCTGTGTCTTTTTATTGGTAAGTTTAATCCATTCACATTTAGTGTAATTATTGACACTTGTGGGTTCCCTATTGCCATTTTATAAATTGCTTTCTGTTAGTTTTGTATCTTGTTTGATTCTTCTCTTTTGTTTTTCTGTTGTTTGTTTTTGTTTGTTTGTATTCCATACTTCTTTCTTCTGTGGCTACCTTTTTTAAGTCAAGTGTTTTTGTGTTGGTTTTTTCAAGGGTGGTTACCATTAAGTAATGAAAAGGGTACCTACCATATTCATTGTAGTACCCTTTCTTATGAGTATTTCTGTGCTTCATCGTCCTTTGCTACTGTTAATCTCCATCTTTTCTCCCCCTTTTTTTTTTCTTTTGTTGTCACAGTTTAAGTTTGGTTTTATTGATTTCTTGGTGGAGCTGGTACTTGTGGTTTTGTTTTCTTTTGTTCTTTGGATCTGGTTGGAAAACACCCTTTAGTATTTCCTGGAGTGGGGGCTTTCTGCTGATAAATTCTCTCATCTTTTCTGTATTTGTGAATGTTTTTATATCTCCTTCATACTTGAAGGATAGCTTTGATGGGTATAGTATTCTTGGCTGAAAGTTTCTCTCTTTCAGGGCTTTGAATATTGGGGTCCACTCTCTTCTAGCTTGTAGAGTTTCTGCTGAGAAATCTGATGATAATCTAATAGGTCTTCCTTTATATGTTGTATTCTTCTTTTCCCTGGCTGCCTTGAGAATTTTTTCTTTGTCATTGGTTTGTGTCATCTTCATTATGATGTGCCTTGGAGTGGGTTTGTTTGGGTTAAGAAAACTCGGTGTTCTGTTTGCTTCTTGAATTTGAGGCTTTAGTTCTTTCCACAGGCTTGGGAAGTTCTCATCTATTATTTGTTTGAGTATATTCTCTATTCCATTTTCTTTCTCTTCTCCCTCTGATATACCTATTATTCATATGTTATTCTTTCTAATGGAGTCAGACAATTCCTGTAGGGCTTTCTCACTTTTTATTATTTTTGAGTCTCTTTCTTCTTCTCTCTGTTGTGCCTCAAGTTTCTTGTCTTCTATTTCACTAATCCTATCTTCTATCTGGGCTGTTCTATTAGCTAAGCTTGTTATTTCGTTTTTCCGTTCGTGAATTGAGTTTTTCATTTCTGTTTGATTTGTTTTTATAGTTTCAATTTCCTTGGTAATATATTCTTTGTGATCGTTGAGTTGTTTTCTGATTTCCCTAAATTGCCTTTCTGTGTTTTCTTGTATATCTCTGAGTATTTTTAAGATTTCTATTTTAAATTCTCTGTCATTTGGCTCCAAGGCTTCCAATATGTTAAATCTTTTCTCCATAGATTTTTCCACATCTATTTGTGTTACCTCTCTATCTTTTGTATCCATAATATTCGATTTCCTTTTTCTTATTGGCATCTGAAGGTGGTCTTGTTGATAGTGTTAATTAGAATTAATAAAAAATAAAAAGGGAAAAAAGAAAAAAAAAGGGAAAACACTGCACACACAAAAAAAGTAATAATTTATTATTTCCCCCTTTTTTCTTTCTTCTCCTCCCCTCCTCTCACCTCTTTAGGGAAATATCATGATGACCTGTGAATTATATTATGCTAAATGGAACAAAAACTGCCTATAACGGAGGGCCTGATTTGGGGTGAAGAGTTCAAGGGGCAATAAAGGGAGTAGGGACCTACTAAATACAAAAAAAAAAAAAGGAGAATATCTTAGACAAGCATAAAATGATTTGCTTGTAAGTGATGGTCGACTAAGAGATATAATGAGAGGGATAAGAGGGAAACAGAAAAAAGGAGAGAAAAAATAATAATATTTAAAGAAGAAAAAAATAAAAATAAGTAAAAATCTGTTGTATTAAGTGGAGCGAAGACTAAATACAATGGAGACTTTGGGTTGGGAGGAATGCTAGTGAGTTAAATAGCAATGTAAAAAGTACCCAAAATGCCACAAAAACAAACAAAGGAAAACCAAGAACAAAAGCAGAAAAAAAAAACAAAAAAAAAACCTTGAGTCCCAAATTAAATAATTTGTTCGTGATTGAGGATTAACTGGGAGGAAAAGTAAAAGAAGAAAAGAAGAAATGAATAGAAAGGAAAAAATAAGAAAAAGAGAGAAACAAAGGAAGAATAAAAAGGAAAGGGGAAAAAAAACAAAAAGAAAACAAAAGGGGAGAGAGTGAGAGTTAAGGGTTTTGGAGTGTAACCCTAAAGGATAGTAAGGATGAAGAAAAGAAATAAAATGTAACACTCATGGGTAGTGTAGTTCAAGAAAAGGGTAGCATAAGATGGGCAGCGAATAAAAGGACCAAGGTGGAGGAAATACAAATAATAATAAATGCAATAAGAAAGAAGAAAGAAACAACAACAACAAAGAATTAGTGGAACAAGTTATAAAGTCTGTGGATTTTTCTTGATTTTGAGAGGTTAACTTCTTCCTTTTTCTTTTCTCTCCCTCTTCCTGGTCAGTGACTCTGTACCCTAGGTTCTGCCCCTGTGTCACGCTTAGGTAGGGATTTGCAGTTGATGGGATTCTATGGCAATGTCATATAATTGGCTTTAGTCTCGCTGGTAGTCAAGGCTTGTTGGTGTTTGCAGAGTCCAACAATGAGAGAGTTTGCTTTCCCGGAGCCTCTCTCCTAGTCTCCCCTTCCTGAATTAGCAGCCTGGTGATCCAGCTATGAGGCTGCCACTGCTTCTGTCTGGGGAGCAAGAGGCTCAAAGAGCTGGGAGATCCCCACTCTATCCTCACTCAGCGCAAGGCTCTGGGTAAGGCTCTGGCAGTCAGAGCCTCCAGCGTAATCAGGTGGGGCTGGGAGTCAATTGTTGTCAAGGTGACTGTTCAGCGCCTACCATTCAGTTGGACCACTCAACCCAGGCTTTCCACACTTTGTAGCCTGTTTTGGCTGGGAAGAAGATGCACTATTCGCTGCTTGCTGTATATAGATCTTAATATCTGCCAAGTCCCTCTTGTTAGATATAGCCCTGAATATGGAGGCTCTGTCAATCAGAAGTTGCCCCCGCCCCTTTAGCGAACGGCACTGAAAAATATTATGACTCTTGTCTTGGATCGCTGAACTGGGAGAGATCTTATCAATTAGAGCCCCGTGGGTGTGCAGATTTCGTGGGTTACGCTAATTTCAGTGATTGGATCCGCAGCTGTGCTCCAGAAAGTATTTCAGGCTGCCTGCGCGCCCCTCCCCCAATGCTTGATTGTTAGCTTGAATGGCTGGGTGAGGTGCCCCGCCCACGCCCACGGAGAGAATCTCCTGACTAGGAAAGACAGGTTTGGTGCCCCTCCCGGACTGCGGCACAGGGGGCGTGCACGCGGCTTCTCAGTGCATGCTGGTAGCCGGGGAGCCAGTCTGGCCGTGGCACGGGGCGCGCGCGTGCGGCTTCTTTGTGCACACCAGTAGCCAGGGCTCTCCAGACCGTGGCGCAGGCAGCTGCACGTGCGGGTTGACTCACCACAGGCGTATTCCCTTCTCGGCAACAGTCCTTTCGCTTTCAGTGTGTGTGTGGAACTCCGGGATGCTCCGAGGATATATTTTTCTGTTTCTAGTTGATAAATTTGTTGAGTTTTGGGGGAGATCTGTCAGACGTGCTGCTCACGGCGCCATTTCTGTGACGTCACTTCGGAAGTACATTTTTAAATACTTATTTTTAGTAATATAGAATTACTAAACACTTTTTTATTCATTAAAAATGAATATCATCAAGTAAATTGAAACATCAATATGAATAAATTAACATATGCTAAATTATTTGATTTTGGTAATTATTTTCATTTTATTTCTTTTCATTAGTCAGAGGCACAATCACTCTTCTGCAGCCTTTGAATCTTGACAACCCAAATAACCCTAAAACCTACTCTTTGGAAATTGAGGCCAGAGATAATGGAAATAATACCAGTACCTATATGTTTACAGTTTTTGTGGAGAATGTAGATGATCCAATTATCTGTGACCCAAGTTTTTCAACAGCAGCAGGTATTTTATGAATCAATTTTGTTGATAATGTTCATAAAACAATGATAGGATGATAAATTTTTAAATAAAACTTGAAATGGTAGTTTAAGTATTTTTTATAGTTTGTGTTTCTTTTTCTTTAGTTTTATAAAAAAGTACATGACTTGACAGACATACTTCTAAAAAGAAAAATAATAATTAGACTTAGTGTAATTTAAATTAACATTCAAATTATTATTTCTTTGTGCAGCAGATTGGGTAAAGGAGTACCTATAAAATTATTTTAATTTTATATGTAACATATGAATTAACAAGTAGCTCTCAAGTTGCCAAATACATGAAAATTTAAACAATAAAATATAATTTTCACCAACTAAATTGACCAAGGTTTAAAAATAACAGTGGAGCCCCTGGCCAAGTAGCTCAGTTGTTAGAGCATCATCCCACCACACCGATGGTGCAGGTTTCCTCCCTGGTCAGGGCACATGGAAGAATCAGCCGATGAACGTATAAGTGGAACAACAATTCAATGTTTCTCTCTTTCTCTCTCTTTCTCCCTTCTTCTCTCTCTAAAATCAATGAAACAATAAATAAATATTTAAAAAAATAAAAATAATAGGGGAAAAATAGCAGTGTTGGCTAAGATATAAAGAGATGAACACTTTTATAAAGTGAGATTTTTAAATAACCACCCACAATTCTATTTTAGTAAACATTTATAAAGAGTATTGAAACAATTATAATCTTCATTTCAGTATTTCTGTTTCTTAGAGTTTTTATTTACAGAATTTTTAGGCAGTCAAGAAGTATGTGTAAAATGTGTAGTAGCATAATGTTTGAAATATCCAAAATATCTGAGAAGAAAATGGTTAAAAGATGGTATACTTATTTGATAAAATGCTATCTTGCCATTAAAAATTCTTTCAAAAATTATAAACGTTAGATTATATACAAACTATAAAAAGTTTCCTTAATTTTGTTATATATAAAGATATATGATATTTACAGATAATTATAAACACATAGCATTACATATAAATATATATGCACTCATTATCTCCTTTTACAAGAAATTACTTTTTATTTTCTAATATTGTAATAACCATTCTATACTGGTTTTTTGTTTGTTTCTCAAATTAAAATTTTAGCTTTAGTTACAAAATTTCAAAATTCTTGAATAAGAATTATCATTACTTTTAAATAGTATATAATTATTTCATCTGATAGTCTTGCTCCTAAAGGAATATTTGCTTATAATAAGAATTCAATTATATACATTAGAATAGATAATTAAAACAAGATGTAGAGATACTCTTGAGTGTAAGTAAAATAGGTATTCCTGAGAAATTTTGCATAAATTAAAATGTTGTCAGTTGTATTTCTTTTTTTCTTTTTTTTTTTAAGAGAGAGATACAGACAGACAGGAAGGGAGAGAGATGAGACGCATCAACTCATAGTTGTGGCATTTTAGTTGTTTACTGATTGCTTTCTCATATGCGCTTTGACCGGGGAAGGGGGTGTTTCAGCTGAGCCAGTGACCCCTTGCTCAAGCAAGCAACCTTGGGCTTCAAGCCAGTGTCTTTTGGGTTCAAGCCAGTGACTATGAGATCATATCTATGATCCTATGCTCAAGCTGGTGAGCCTGCGCTCAAGCCAGTGACCTTGGGGTTTCAAACCTAGGTCTTCAGCATCCCAGGTTGACATTCTATCTACTGTGCCATTGCCTAGTCAGGCAGTTGTATTTCATTTTTTAAATTTTACCCATAAAATAAAATAATTCTTAATATATTAATTGGAATTAGTATACTCATGTGTATAAAATAATCAGTATGTTCTTCTCATTAGAACCATAGAAATCGCAGCCTTCATTCACTCTCATGTGTGTTTGTGATTTCATGAAGAGCTTATAAAATGAAAAACTTTCAAACATTTGAATGTACTTGAGATTTTACACATAGTAGAATCTCAGAAAATATAAGTGGGCTTGATTTGAATTTGTTTGGGTAGATTCAAGCTCATCAATTATATCTGTCTTTTACTTAGTTTTTTTCATCCTTTTGCCTCCATTTATTTCTAACCTTATTTACTTACTTATCTGTTTTATCAAAACCTTCTCTGACTTCTTTTATTCTTCTTGCTGTTTTTTATTTACTTACTTATGTCATATTAAAACCTTCTCTGTTTGAGTCCTTTTATTCTTCTTGCTGTTTTTATTAGGAGAAAGTACCCAGCTAACTGGAAACAATGATAAGAAAATAAAATTGAGGACAAAAGGACAAGGCAAACTTCATTAAAATAAGTTTTTCTTACCTGGAGTCTTGTCCCATTTCTCACCACTATCATTATCTGGTCTCCATTTTTAAGAAATGGTTCTCTTTTAGAAACTCTTAAATTCCAAAACGACTGTGTGTGCACATGCATTCTTTGAACCAAAACATACCTTTGGTATGTATAGTAAAAATCATATATGAAATAAAAATTTGTGTTATAGGAACCTGTTCACAGAGGCTAAATTTAAGGAAGAAAAGTCTTCTAGGTAGGCCTTGATAATGAAAAGGCTTATAGGTTTGGTACTTATGAAAACATTATCTTTTGGATCATTTTGAGACAGTTTTACTGATGTTCTTTGTAAGTTCCTTTTGGTATCGTCTAAAGAAGATATAAAAAAGATATTATCCTTATTAAAAAAGATATATACGGATCCTAAGAAGGTCATTCTGACCTGATTTCAACCACAGACTTGGCTGAAGCAGCATGAAATTTTTAGGCCGTATTGAGATCAAGATGCCCTCTCTCCATCATATGGGTTTATGGTCCCTGGGACAGAGGAGAAGCAGAAAAGATAATATGACTTCCTTTGAAAAGTAGGGTAACTCTGTGGTTGTCTGTGAGATTACTCAAAGCAGAGTATTAACACAACTCTCAAGTGGCTGGTTTGACACATAGGTATCAGTTCACTTACTGTGTTAAATAATCCAGTTGCCTTATTAACTAGATCAAACCACTAAATTATGGACTCTGTTTTACACATGTTCAGTATGAAACAAAGTTTCAAAATAATCAAACCCATTTGCTCAAAAATTGTCCCATTAAAACCTTAGAAATAGACAAACCATATGAAGTTTTGTAGGATTTCCTAATCTGGATTGTAATGTTTCCTGAAAATAAGAGCCTAGATCCAAGAGCACAGAAAGCAGGAATACTTTAAAAAAACAAATACTATTTGCTAAATCACTTAACAAGTAAGAAAACCACCTATGGTTTAAATGTGTGTGCCATTTGTGTTATCTGATTTTGAGGTAAAACAGAATCCCAGTTGGTAACACTGAAAGAAAATAGAGTAGTAATTGAAGAAAAAAAAGAAACATTTATTGAGTATTTGTGTGATGTGTTATGTATAACATTTTAATCTTCAGAACTACTCTAAGATAGGAAATGTACTTTTTCCTTATTGTACTGAAGAGATTTGATGGATCAGAACTTACAATGTATTTGAATTTAAATTCTTTTTCATGGTTTATATAATTGCACAGGTGTTTCATTGTCTGTTCCTGAAAATGTCCCTCCATTTGCTTTTATATATATAATTCTGGCACAAGATCCAGATCCAGGACAAGAAATTGAAGTACGTGTTTTATTGTCATCTATTTATTTTTTCCAATTTTGATTTTTAAAAATGTGCTCAAGTTTTCAGTGGAAAAAAAATTATTTCATCAGGCTTTGATTTATTTTTCTTATATCTTTTGGTAGTCATTGACCTGAAAGAAGAAATTGAAACCTTTGACTATACTATGGTTACATAAACTAAAAATAATATGAATTTAAAATGAAAGAAATAGACCTTCTAAAATGATCTAAAATACTTTGAAAAACTAAAGCTTATATTTATTTGCATATATCTAATGACATTTATATATATAGTTGAAAGAATATCTTTTTGTTTTATTTTCTTTTATTTATCCCAGATCAGTAATATTGTTATACACATTATTTGAATAAAGTATGTTATATCTTCATATTACTTCTGGTTTCAGTAATAATTAATAAACAATAGCAAATTAATAAGTAATAGATGACAAAATATTTACAGATTAAGAGAGGGTAAAGAAGAAGAAATACAAGGTAATTTATCACACTACACTAGATTTCCTCAGAAATTTTTAGAATGTACATATGAGTTGTATTATTATTTTTTTTTTCAGAGACAGAGAGAGAGTCAGAGAGTGGGATATATAGGGACAGACAGACAGGAACGAAGAGAGATGAGAAGCATCAATCATTAGTTTTTCATTGCGTATTGCGACACCTTAGTTGTTCATTGATTGCTTTCTCATATGTGCCTTGACCACGGGCCTTCAGCAGACCAAGTAACCCCTTGCTCAAGCCAGAGACCTTGGGTCCAAGCTGGTGAGCTTTGATCAAACCAGATGAGCCCACATTCAAGGTGGCGACCTCAGGGTCTCGAACCTGGGTCCTCCGCATCACAGTCTGATGCTCTATCCACTGTGCCACAGCCTGGTCAGTCTGAGTTGTATTATTATAATATTGTAAGAAGGAATTGACTTCATGATTACACAATATATTATAAATTATATTAATACACTAGACTATTCTGACCTAAATTTTGCAATACTTAATTAATTCTGATTAAACCAACCTAGAGTGTGTTGTTGTTGTTGTTGTTTTGTCCATTCTTTAACAAGTGTCTCATAAGCATCACTTGGAAAATATGGTTAAAATGAACATTTAGGGGGACACCTTGCTGGATAATTGTCTGTATAAAATTTTTTCTGGTGATCTAATTATATAATTAGGCATTGATCAGTGCTTCAGTTTCTTTTCATATATATATATATATATATATATATATATGTTTTTGTTTTTTGGGTTTTGTTTTTTTTGCTTGTGTGAAATTTATACTAAGGACATAAGACAACACAGGAAAGTACCATTTCTGGTTTATCAGGTTCAGATGCTCCATGTACGCAAGTGTGTGAATGTGTAGATAGGTATGGAAGCCAGGACTTGGGATATATGTATTTAGGTGTGTGTGAGGATTTAGTCCAGGATATATGCATGTGTGTGATGAATGGGTGTGTATATAATTATCAATTATAATGTATTTTCTCTATAACTGAAAATTATTATATCTGAGTTTTATTGTAGAAGTCATTGGGAAATAAAAACCAAATAAGGAATTGGAAAATAATAATTTCTTTAACAAATCCAAAGTTATGATAATAAGGGGAGAAACAAAAAAAAGGAAAATTTTCCATAAGAACACTTAATGGATTTTAGTCTAACATAAGCCAACTTTGGTTGTTCACTCATAGACAAAGAAAATCAGTTAATATGCCTATCAAAATGGTTGTAATGTCTTTTTAGAAATGGCATTGAATATTATGTCTCTCAAGTTTTATAATTTTCTCTGGTTGCAAATTTAGAAAAGTATAATGTCTTTACTAAATCCTTTTCACAATCTTTAATATTCATCTTGATATTGAGCCCAGTTGTAGTCATGGGTGATAACCACAAAGAGGAACATGCTGTTGTTCACAAAAAACAATTTGGTCTAAAGCAGTATTTATGTCATGCAGAGAATCAACCAGAGATGAAACTGAATGGCTTCTTCCAAGTAATCCCGGGCATGTGCCCCTTTTGGGTGCACTTCCTGAGTATACAAGTAGGAGTGGCATTTTTATATATTAAGAAATATGTAAACACAACACTGGAAAGTAAACTAATTATAAAATCAACAATAGCTATTTATCAAAAATGTTCTAACACTTAAATATAAAAATCTTTGGAAAAAATATAAAAATTGTGAAAGAATTTTCAGATTGCTTTTGAAGTCTGGAATTGAAATTTTAGCTTTTATTTTCTGGGTACTATCTTGAAAAAATTAATATTGGTGTAGTTAGGTTTTGCCGTACAATTTCATCGAAACTGTCAGTTCAAAATTCATGCTTTTTTCAATAATGGATTAACAATTTTTTTTTGTATGTGTGTGTGTTTTAAAGTTTTTAGTATTAAATTCTTCGGTTAATACTACTGACTACTTTGCTTTGGATTCATATAATGGTGTCATTTCTAAAACCACAGAACCTGTTTTGGACTATGAAAAAAATCCTAAGGTAGGAATAAATATAAAACTTAACATTAAAATAATAAATACCTTTAAATATTATGCAATAAAAATAATTTTCAAAATTTCTTAGAACTTACTTAAATGGAAATAAAAAAATGCCAAATTTATGTAATTGCATTTTTTTAAGTGAGAGGAGGGGCAATAGTGAGACAGACTCCCCCATGTGCCCAAACCAGGATCCACCGGCAACCCCTGTCTTAAAATGTAAATAGCTTAGAAAATTTGTTTCTTTTTTAATCTATTAAAGTTCTGGGGGCCCTGGCCGGTCGGCTCAGCGGTAGAGCGTCGGCCTGGTGTGCAGGAGTCCTGGGTTCGATTCCCGGCCAGGGCACACAGGAGAAGTGCCCATCTGCTTCTCCACCCCTCCCCCTCTCCTTCCTCTCTGTCTCTCTCTTCCCCTCCCACAGCCAAGGCTCCATTGGAGCAAAATTGGCCCGGGTGCTGAGGATGGCTCCATGGCCTCTGCCTCAGGTGCTAGAATGGCTCTGGTTGTGACAGAGCAACGCCCCAGATGGGCAGAGCATCGCCCCCTGGTGGGCACCGGGTGGATCCCGGTTGGGTGCATATGGGATTCTGTCTGACTGCCTCCCCGTTTCCAACTTCAGAAAAATACTAAATAAATAAATAAATAAATAAAAATAAAAAACCCATAGGTTATTCTTTAACCAAAGAAGTTCCTCTCTCTCTCTCTCTCTATCTCTCTCTCTCTCTTTCATCCCCAAATCAATAATTACCCATTCTACAGAAAAAGATAATAAGTCCAAATAAATAACTTACCCAAGATCATCCAGCTGGGAAATGGATGAATCATGATTTCAACAAAAGCAGCCTAACTTTAATATGAAGTTATTCACCACCATGCTACCTTGTCACTGTTGGCTTGTTCTCTCCTCTGAGAGTATTTATGATTCTCCCTCAGGCTTATGCTCGCTGTCATAGCTGTTTAGGCCCTGCAGAAACTGTGTGCTGCTCATTTTAAGTATCAGTGTTTGGTGCTTAATGGATATACTGAGAATGAATGAACAAATTAAAAATAAGGGTAATTCAGAACAGCAGAGCTGTCATAGGGAACCTCATTTTAAGACTGTGTCAAAGGAGAAAATTGACACATTTGAGATAAAATTTTCATTTTAAATCATTCTTTTTCCTTAACTCTTAGGCAGTTCCTGTATTTTTTTTTCTGACTAATAATGTACTTCTGTGGTTATAAGTTTTGGTTAAGCCACATTTTAGTTAAATATTGCTTGTACTTTTGGTTTCTTCTCATTTATTTAAAGCAGTTCTGAAGTATAAGTCTCAATAATGTCTAATCTCATAGAGTTAAAAGTACTTTGAAGTGTTTTTGTTTATATACATAGTCCAATTATTACTTATAGAAATAAATTTAATAAATGAAAAATTAAAATAATTCTTCTTGTTTTTTATCATTAAGTGAGAGGCAAGCCCCCTACTGGGGATGCTCTGCCCATTTTCAGCCTCTGCTGTTACTCAGGCAACCGAGCTATTTTAGCGCTTGAGGTGAGGCCATGGAGCCACCCTCAGGGTCCGGAATGAACTTGCTTGAACCATTCAAGCCATGGCTGTAGGAGGGGAAGAGAGAAAAAGAGAGATAGAGAAAAAGGGGAGAGCAAGGGATGGAGAAGCAGATGGTTGCTTCTCCTGTGTGCCCAGACTGGGAATTAAATCCGGACTTCCACATGCTGGGCTAATGCTCTACCACTGAGCCAACAGGCTAGGGTAAAATTATTCTTTAACTTCAAACTTATTAGCTATTACTTTATTAGAAAACATTTCTCATTTATTAACACATAAAAATATTAACTTTTTAAATGAAGTTTTACTGATTTTTTTGAGGTTTCTTAAGTATCCATAATTAAAATTTTTTTTTTCAAAAGTAATAGAGTTGTTAACAAGGTAGCAAGACCCAAAGGAGAAAAGGGGAGGGAGGCAAAGGGGATGAAATGGGAATGGAAAGAGACCATGCATGGGACATGGAGGCACAAATGCGGGGCATTGAGGGTGCTGTATTGAGTGGGACACCTGAAGCCGTGTCAACACGATAAATTAAAAAGAAAAAAGTAATAGAGTTGTTTAGTTTTATATAATATTTTTCCTAACCAGTGAAACTTAAGTTACTCTTTTTGTTAGTTTCAAGAAATTTAAATTGGCTCTGTTGTGTTAAATATAGCATACCAAAACCAATGTTCAAAAATATGGCCAAAGTTCCATAACAATTAGTAGGTAGCATTAATAGAAATTTATATGAGAACACAAAACATACTCCTCTTAACAAATAACCTTAAGATGTTTTGGAAATGGGTCTACATTTTTATGCTTGTAAATTTTAAAGTGGTTTTATTTTTCAATTTTATTTTTAAAGAATTTTTTAATGTAAAGGGAAATTGCATACTTTAAACATTTAAAAATATTACATCTTCTCTTATTTATTTTAGCATTTCCAGATTGTGGTGGCTGTGAGAAACAGAGGGGCTATGTCTCTGGAGTCATGTACTGGCACCATCACTATTAATATAAGAAATGTCAATGATGAAAGTCCTATCCTCACGTAAGCAATGGATGATCTAAATACTTAAATCTAAAGCCTAACCACTAAAACTCTTTATAATGGGGTAAATGTCAGTGATTGGCTATTACTTCCATTGCCAATATTCTTACAAATATTCAAAGTGACGTACCAGCCGACCTCTACAGGCCCTATGTTATTGTTCTTCATACATACAAGGGCTGTCTACTCCATTTATAATTTATGCTTGTGGCCCTGGCCAGTTGGCTCAGCTGTAGAGCGTCGGCCTAGCGTGTAGGGGACCCGGGTTCGATTCACGGCCAGGGCACATAGGAGAAGCGCCCATTTGCTTCTCCACTCCCACCCCCCTCCTTCCTCTCTGTCTCTTTCTTCCCCTCCCGCAGCCAAGGCTCCATTGGAGCAAAGATGGCCCGGGCGCTGGGGATGGCTCCTTGGCCTCTGCCCCAGGCGCTAGAGTGGCTCTGGTCGTGGCAGAGCGACGCCCCGAAGGGGCAGAGCATCGCCCCCTGGTGGGCAGAGCCTCGCCTTGGTGGGCGTGCTGGGTGGATCCCGGTCGGGCGCATGCGGGAGTCTAACTGTCTCTCCCCGTTTCCAGCTTCAGAAAAATACAAAAAAAATAATAAATAAATAAAATAAAAATTCATATTTTATGCTTGTAACCACAAATGAATGTCCATTTTTTGATGGGATAAGAATTAAAAACTTCTATTTTCTTACTGTTATCTTAATAAGTAAAATATTGCAGAGAATGCAAATGGATATAGTCATATTTCAAAATCAATGTAGCCATTAAAAAAGAATTTGGACAAGTAGTTGCAAATATAGATCTATTTCCAAATATATATAAAATAAAAATTATTGCAAAAGTGATAGTACTATTTTGTTAGCTGAGTTAAAATATAATTTACTAGTCAGGACAAGGACTAGAGAAAGGGTCTTGATAGGAGGAAATTTTTAACTTCAAATTCACTTAATAGTACACAAACTTACTCTAATATATATACTACTTTGTAAAAAAAAAGATTTTTTAAGGTCAGGGCCTTGAAACTGTTACAAAATATATATCACTAAATTTAAAATATATGTTGTATGACAAAGATGAAAAGAGACATTTGTTTACACTAAGTGATAAAAAAATTCTATTTGCCCCACAGATACATACCAGATGCACCTATAAATATTTATGAAAATCTGCCTGTTGGAACAAAGCTGGTCAAGTTGACAGCCACTGATAGAGACATAGGAGACTCAGTACGTTATGAATTTATAGGTACACAAAAAGAATTTTCGGTAAATGAAGGTATAATAATTTTTATTGCTAATAATTTCATAAAGTACGACATAAAGTTTTTTTTCTAGTTGAAAATAGCTCTGATCAATATTCTACTAGGATAAAAGAATCTTTAAAATATTTAGCAACATATGTAGCATATTTTACCTGCAGTGGAAAGTGATCATTCCTTCCTTCTTAGAAGTATGGACATAGTCTGCACAATCTGTCTGCTCCAGGGACTCCCAAACAATTCAGACCCACAGCAGGGTTCCCTGCGATGCTATTGCATGGTTGTTTTCAGAGAAGTGGATTTTCCCATGGAAACCATAGTATGAGTCAAATAAATTGAATATTTATTCTATATCATGCATTCTCATAAGCACACTGCATACATAATCACTTCTTTGGGCTTTTACTATACTAATCCTCACATAACATGTGAGGCTGGAGAAGAATCTTAATATAGCCACAGCTTATGCAGCTGATTTGAATGGCAGAACCTGTATTTGATAATAATATCTGTAACTCTAATCACATTCTATATGACCAAAAGTTGGGAGTCCATGCTGTTAACAACCTAGGAATACAGCAAGAGAAGGGGAGAAAGAAAAGTTTCTTCTTTTTAAAAGGTGAGGTACATTTTTTACACATGAAAAGAGCAGGATTAAACACACACCATCTATCATATCAGTAGAAAGAGGCTTATTAGGGAAGCAGAATCTGACGCAGGTGAGGAATGTGACCTATAGGCGGCAGGACCTTTAGCAAGTCAGAGATTAAGCAGAGACAGAAGGGTGCCCGAGCCAGGAGTGAGGAGAGGGGAGTGGCAGCAGATGGAAGATTAGTTACATATTGGGGGCATTCATAAAATAATTATTTCATAGTTAAGTAGAATGCTAGTTTCTTCGGTCAGAAATGCTTGTTACAATTATAGAACATGAAAAAGCTGAAATGAACAACATGAGGATTAATTAAAATCAAAGGTGTTAAAGTTAACTTAAGTTGTTGATTATATGTCTATATACAGAAGGATGTGTATCTGTAGGTTATAAATAAATATTGGTGTAATTATATCAGTACATACAAACACACATATGCACACACACACACACAAACACACACACAGGAATGTCTGTAGTTGTATCTACTGTCTGGAAGATATCTGGAGGATGACACCAGAAGAGCAATGAGCACAACTCGTACCCAACACTGACTTATAAATACCATTTAACCTATAAGAACTTCTAGAAAAATGGACTCCTTTTGAGGTGACAGAAGTTAAAATATGAGATAATATTGAAATATCCTGTTCTGGCAGAAAGCAAGAACATGCCCAAAGATTGATGAGGGTATGATAAAAAGACGTAGAAATCAGCTGCATTGGCTCCTTCTAGCCCAGGGGTAGTCAACCTTTTCATACCTACCGCCCACTTTTGTATCTCTGTTAGTAGTAACATTTTCTAACCTCCCACCTGTTCCACAGTAATGGTGATTTATAAAGTAGGGAAGTAACTTTACTTTATAAAATTTATAAAGCAGAGTTACAGCAAGTTAAAGCATATAATAATAATTACTTACCAAGTACTTTATGTTGGATTTTCGCAGTTTGGCAGAATAAATCTTCATAAAACAACTTACTATAGTTAAATCTATCTTTTTATTTATACTTTGGTTGCTCCGCTACTACCCACCCTGAAAACTGGAATGCCCACTAGTGGGCGGTAGGGACAAAGTTGACTATCACTGCTCTAGCCAATGCACGGCAATTTGAACATCAAAATAAACATCAACAGTGGCACATTGTAACCCATTGTATAAAATGGGACTTCATGAGTCCACAGAGATGTAAATACATAAATTGTCAGTTCAATGGGAACAGGATGTCAAAACAACTCACCACAAAATATATACTTATTCATTACAAAGACTAAAATAGTAACTTCAAAGTGCAGAAAATTGGGAGACACTATCTTAGTCAGGTACTTAAAGTGGACATCCTGAGTAACAAGACAAACTGATAGCATGCAATAAGAATACTGTATTAACTTCTGTGATAGTTAATTCAAAACTACATAACCCAAGTTTATTGTGAGCAAACATCAGGCACATCTTCTCTGAGGAAAAAATCTCCAAAAAATACCAGCCTTTCATATACAAAAAATTTATGAAACAGGGGAAAATTGAAGGACATTCTACTAGATTGAAGGAGACTAAAGAGATAGGACAATGTGCGATTCTGAACTGGATGTTTTTGCTATAAAAATATTATTGAGATAACTGATGAGACGTGAAAGGAGGTTTTAAAATTACATATATTGATATTAAATTCTGGATTTTTTTGAGGTAATGTTGGAGAATGCTCTTAGGAAATATATCTTAATGTATTTGGAGATCATGAAATCAGGTCAGTCAGATGGTTCAGGAAAATAACTTTCTTATATGTCTGCAATTATTTAAAACATTTAATAATCATAAAGACTGAAAAATAGAAGTGAATAAAGGACAAAAGATGATATAGAAGGTAAGCAGAAAAGAGGCAATACTTTAAATAATATTTTAAAAATTCCTGAATAAGCAAAAAAAAAACATTGGAACATCTTAAGTACTAAAAAGTATCACTGAAGAAAAGGTTCCTAATATAAAAGATTTAAGGCTATGTATTAAAAAGAAAATACAGCTCTGGTCAGTTGGCTCAGTGGTAGAGTGTCGGCCCCACATGTGGAAGTCCTGGGTTCGATTTCTGGCCAGGGCACACAGGAGAGGCACCCATCTGCTTCTCCACACCTCCCCCTCTCTTTTCTCTCTGTCTCTCTCTTCCCTCCCGCAGCCAGGGCTCCATTGGAGCAAAGTTGGCCCAAGCACTGGGGATGGCTCCATGGCCTCTGCCTCAGGCACTAGAATGGCTCTGGTTGCAATGAAGCAACCCCCCAGATGGGCAGAGCATCACCCCCTGGTGGGCATGCTGAGTGGATCCCAGTCAGGCACATGTGGGAGTCTGTTTGACTGCCTCCATGCTTCTAACTTTGAAAAAAAATAGAATAAAAAAAAAGGCGGCCCTGGCCGGTTGGCTCAGCGGTAGAGCATCGGCCTGGCATGCGGGGGACCCGGGTTCGATTCCCGGCCAGGGCACACAAGGAGAAGCGCCCATTTGCTTCTCCACCCCCGCCCCCTCCTTCCTCTCTGTCTCTCTCTTCCCCTCCCGCAGCGTAGGCTCCATTGGAGCAAAGATGGCCCGGGCGCTGGGGATGGCTCCTTGGCCTCTGCCCCAGGCACTAGAGTGGCTCTGGTTGCAGCAAAGCGACGCCCCGGAGGGGCAGAGCATCGCCCCCTGGTGGGCGTGCCGGGTGGATCCCGGTCGGGCGCATGCGGGAGTCTGTCTGAATGTCTCTCCCCGTTTCCAGCTTCAGAGAAATGAAAAAAAAAAAAAAAAAAGGCAAACGAAGATTCTGAAAAACTAATACAGAATGACTGGATGTGAGACATATTCTACTAAACTATTAGATATTAAGAACAACAAAAAAGTACTGAGACCCTAGGCAAAAAAATTCACTCATATATAAAAGAGTGATAATCAAATAGTAAACATGTTTTTCTACCAATGCTCTTATAATAGAGTTATAAAAAGGGTAACATAGCCCTGGCCAGTTGGCTCAGTGGTAGAGCGTCGGCCTGGGGTGCAGAAGTCCCGGGTTTGATTCCCGGCCAGCGCATACAGGAGAAGCGCCCATCTGCTTCTCCACCTCTCCTCCTCTCCTTCCTCTCTGTCTCTTTCTTCCCCTCCTGCAGCAGAGGCTCTATTGGAGCAAAGATGGCCTGGGCGCTGAGGATGGCTCCTTGGCCTCTGCCCCAGGCGCTAGAGTGGCTCTGGTTGCAACAGAGCGACACCCTGGAGGGGCAGAGCGTCGCCCCCTGGTGGGCATGCTGGGTGGATCCCGGTGGGGCGCATGCGGGAGTCTGTCTGACTGTCTCTCCCCATTTCTAGCTTCAGAAAATACAAAAAAAAAAGGTAACATAGTCAAAAAATTCAATGATATAAAAAGTGACTTAAGAAGTCTATATACAGAAAATGACCTCATAGATAAAGAAAGCAGATAACATTTTAAGGACATAAAAGTACTCAGGATATATTGTTCCTCTTCCAGAAAAATTCACTAGAGAATCATTCCAGACAACCAACATAACTGAAGAGTCATCAGCATAAGAAATAATGCTGAGAATTAAATATAATTTACTTATAGAACGTTTATAAAGGAGAAAGTGTATTACACATAAAGGCTAAATGTTCTGATACCATAAAATTATTTAGAAAGCAACTTAATTTAAAATCTCAGATTTGCCTGACCAGATGGTGGCACAGTGGACAGAGTGTCGGACTGGGATGCAGAGGACCCAGGTTTGAAAACCAATATGTTGCTGGCTTGAGCATGGGCTCACCAGCTTGAATGAGGGTCTCTGATTTGAGCGTAGGATCATAGACATGACTCCATGGTCGCTGGCTTGAGCCCAAGGTCGCTGCCTTGAGCATGGGTCACTCACTCAGCTGTAGCCCCTCCCCTCTCATCAAGGCACATAGGAGAAAGCAATCAATGAATAACTAAGGAGCTACAACAAAGAATTGATGTTTCTCATCTCTCTCCCTTCCTGTCTGTCCGTATCTGTCCCTCTTTCTGTCTCTTTCTTCATCTCTTTCGCACACACAAAATAAAAATCTTAGATTTTATTTTTATTGATTTTTGTTGTTTTTTTGTTTTTTTATTTGCACATAGTTCCCTACCCAAACCCCACCCTCTCTGGAGCTAGAGGAACAAAAAACATTAATAGTAAGAAAAAAGATTGAAACAGAGAGCAACGAGAAGAAGCTAACCCTGGTAGATATTAAAATACATTGTGAGGCCTCTGAATTGCAACAGTGTGATCCTGACAAATGATTACACATTTAGACATATTGAACAGAATATAAAACTGTGATAAAGTCCCAAATGAGCATGAAAATGTAGTATTCGGTAAAAGTGCTGGAAAAAATGACATTTTAATAAATGACACAATAACTGGAGAGCATTAGGAGAAATAAAATATTTTTATACTCTGTACCAGAAAAAGATAAATAGATTAGACAATTTTAACAAAATGCAACCAAATACATAATAGAAGAAAATACTCCAAATGACTTAGATGAACATTAAATTGCATAGATTGAAAAATATTTCATAAGGGGTTCATAGTGGGTGGAGGTAAAGGGTGCACATTGAAGCCTAGGCTGAGTGTTAAAAAATGAGCATAGGAAAGCAGGGCAGAGAAGACTGGGGTAGCTTAGGGGGGAGGGAGGAGAACGAGTGTATGCTGACAAATGAAATGGTTATACACCATAGGTTATAATCTACTGCATTAGCAAAACTGTGTGTTTGACAGTATCTTCTGTTGGCAAGGCTGTTGGCAACAGACCTCATATACTGCTGGTGAAAATGAAAAATACTAAACCCTTATGGAAAAATATTTGGCAGAATATAGGAAAACTGCATATGAATTTACATTTTGACTCTAATCCCACCTTAAGAAATATCTCAAATACAAAGGCAAAAATATAAAAAGACATATGCACATTACAATGTTATTTCATAGCAAGATTGAAAATATCCATAGGTACTGGTGTATACACCACAATACACCTAGGCAATAAAACAATATGTACCTAGAAAAATAAATAAGGTACCTCTCCATATTATTATGTAATCAGTTCTAAGATCTGTCGTAGCAAGTTGTGGGTGGAGTATACATAGTGTGTTACCATTTCATTGATCAAGGAAAGAACACAAAATTATTTAACAAAATTTAAAAATTTTTTGAGAACATTACAGATTAAAGAGAGTTGAAGTATCAACCAATTAAAAGTATGATTTTTACTTAGATAATGATTTAAAAAGCAACAAAATTTATTAAAACAATCTAATAAAGTTGATTATTACTAGATGTAGAATGATGCTAAAAATTTAATGTTGTATTTTAATGTATAATTATATTATTGTTATATTTTAAAAGAAGGGTCTTTTGCCTTTAAGAATAGATAAGAATATGCAAAAAAAAAAAATCCCGACTTGTTATTTGGGATATTCTTCAAAATAATTCAAGTAGGCGTTAAAATATATGATGCTATGGATGAAACAAAATTGGCCATGAATTATAATCATTGAAACCAGTGATGTGTACATGAGGATTTAATGTATTCTTCTCTTGTATTTGTGTATGTAGATTTTATTTATTTATTTATTTTTTAATTTTTTTTTTTTTTTTACAGAGACAGAGAGAGAGTCAGAGAGATAGACAGGGACAGACAGACAGGAACGGAGAGCTGAAAAACATCAATCATTAGTTTTTCATTGCGTGTTGTGACACCTTAGTTGTTCATTGATTGCTTTCTCATATGTGCCTTGACCGTAGGCCTTCAGCAGACCGAGTAACCCCTTGCTTGAGCCAGCGACCTTGGGTCCAAGCTGGTGAGCTTTGCTCAAACCAGATGAGCCCGCGCTCAAACTGGCGACCTGGGGGTCTCGAACCTGGGTCCTCCGCATCCCAGTCCTATGCTCTATCCACTGTGCCAATGCCTGGTCAGGCATATTTGTGTATGTAGATTTTAAAAATAAATATTGTTTTATTCAGGAAAGTATATTACCCATCATGATAGGGATATACATTTGGGTTTTTAATTGCAATAAACTGTACCTTTAAAATAATATAATTTTAGAAGTGGATGGAATAATAAAGATATTAGGAAGTTCATTGTTTTCACTCTACTTTTGTTTTTCCACTTCAGTTACAATATCTGATCAGCCAGAATGTTTATCAAATCTACCTGCTAAATATAAATTAAATGCTTTCTTTTTATCACTCTTGCAATCAACATCTCTCACTCAGTCTTCAGTAATGCAATTACTATTCCCCAGATGCTCTATTTTTGTATGTGCTTATTCCCTTCCATGTGCTGTTGTACCTGCCTGGAGTGTTGGCTTCCCTTTGTCATAACTGCCTCCTTACAACCTCCACACCACCCCAATCTTCTCTGCTTTGATTTCCTGCGCTCATTTTTCAACACTTCGGGTAGGCTTCACTCTCACCTGCCACGATCCTCCCATGAAACATTTTCTAATCTTTGAGTGTAGAAGAATTCTCTCTTCCCCATCATTAACCATTCTTCAAAGATCCTCAATTATAAGTTTCATTGGTCCAGGATATTGTGATTTGTCATTATTTATCTATAGCACTATTTTGCATCCATCTAATGAATGCTGCACAAATTTGCATTTATCTACCTTTTAGATTCAGGAGAGGTAAAAATTGCCTATCCTTTGGATTATGAAGATGCAACCACCCCACATTCTTGGGTATTATATTTTAGAGTTTATGACAATGGACGAGTGCATTCTACAACTGGAACACTCACAGTGATTCTACAAGATGTTAATGACAATATACCTCAATGTACTAAGGATATTTATATGTAAGTTATCATAGTAAATTTTGTTTTCAGATTTTGGCATAGAGAATAAGAGAAAAATAAATGGGCAACCAACATACCCTTTCTGGAATGAAGAGTAAGTCTTTTATTCCTTTATTATCATATTTTGAGTAATTTGCAGCTGCACTTTGTTTTCCTCCCTGATACAATTGGATATCCATTTCTTTGTCTCAAAAATTTATAAAAATGAAAGTTAGAAGACTCCAAAAGGTGATTTTTATCTAACCCCTTTCTTTCAGGGTAAACAACTATAACATGCATGTGTGTGTGTGTGTGTGTGTGTGTGTATTATAGAAAAGTTATAATTCATTTTTAAAAAACTTACTGACATTAATCTGAAGATTGTTTCAAAGCCACATGTACACAACATTCCTTGGTGTGGCTTTTTAAATCACACTGAGATTTGAAAATGCAGTCAGGATATGTTATTACCATTATGTAAGTAGACAACCAAATTTGTAAGATTTTACTTACAAAGTTTACAATCAATAAGCAGTGAACAGAATCCTGAAACAAGTTTTCTGTTATTGAGTATATTTTCTCTACAGAATATGCAATTGCTCAGAAAATCCCTAACCTAATCTGAAAGTAATGTGGCAACAAACTCTTTTTTTGGTATTCTGGTTATACAGTATATCTCATTCCAACACTGTGTGTAATAATCCACACCAGGAGAAAACCATAGAAACGTGTGCTTTATATCATCAACCAACAAAAGATAATGCAGATGGCATGAAAATCAACTATATAGAGCAGAACTTGATAGTCCTGCAAGTTGAGCAATGACAGCTCCAGGTAATCAGAGTTTTCATTTACAGACAGAAACAGTGTTTTAAACAACACTATAAAAGTGTTTGAGTGGTCTGCTTTTGAAGAACTTAACTCTCTCTTAAAACAATATTTTATGAATATTATTGCAGGCACATATTTGATCGCTTTGTGGCCACAAAATATGGTCCAAAATCCACATATAGAAACACTACCATTGCTCTGTTGAACTTCAAAAATCAACTTTTAGTTTGTGAATTTTTTGCCAGAGCTGTTTCACTAAAAAGTACAAAAGGTAGAAATAATAAACAGTAATTCTGTAGCCATCTCAATTGTAGTTTGCTTTCCCTTGCTATTCTAGCTAGTAGTCTACAGATTATTATTGGAGGTATTTTAGAAATTTGTTAACAAATTATACAACTTACATTTTATTCCAATATTTTTTCACCTACAGTAAGTAAATAAAATTAGAAATATTTTAAAAACAAAAATAATTATAACTAACATTATTGGTCAAGAAACATCACTAATTCCTATAACAAAAAAATAAAATAAGCACAATTAGCATTTTTCTGTTCCTATGCAAAAAACAATAAAAGTTGGTTGCCTCTACTGAGTGGCATTCCTCTATGGTGTTGTTAATGTAGACAGGTAGCCAGTGATACTGATGAGGGATAAAAGCAAAGCAAGTTAAAACTTGGAAAGGCTGCTTCAGAGAGCAGCTGCAACCTTTAGTTGAGCTTAATTTGTTAGAAGGCTAAATGTAGGCTTATTCGCACATTTCAGGAACCCATTGTGCCCTCAGAGTCCATTGTGCCTCAGCGCCCTAGGCTCAAGTTCGGGAGGCCTGTCCCTAGGGCACTGCTGGTCTGATGCTTGGGGAAGTGCTTCTGTGCTTCCACTTTCAGGCATATGCAATGGAAGCCAGAGTGGTGACTATAGACTAGGCTTGTCAGTCTAACCTAGAAGAAGCACCTGATTGGTTAGTGGGAGGAACCAACACCAGCTAATACAATTTTAAAGAAACTGATTGGTTAATTTAAGGAAAGCCCTTCTCAGCCTGTAAGGGTTAGCATAGCTCTCTCTCTTCCTGCTTGGAAACAAGCTTGTCCCACTTGTTCATTCATGTAGGTTACAAGCAGCATCCATGCTGGGTAGGCTGGCAGCTGGAGGATCTCCCAAGTACAGGCTTTGAGCAGTGCCTGGGCTGGACTGAACTTTGATATAGGCTACACCATGGCATAGAATATCTAGACTTTGGGTTTTATGCTGGACTTAATGAAAGTAAAACTAGGTTTTTTGTTTGTTTGTTTGCTTGTTTTGTTTGTTTGTTTGTTTGTTTTTGTGGGACAGACAGAGAGGAGACACTGAAAACCTGTAAACAAACATCTATTTCAATCCCAAATAATTCTTACTACAAAAGCCTAAGCTCCTCCAAGTGCAGTTCTGGTAAAATACTTTTTATATGACACCGTACACAAATGACATCAAACCAGTATCAGAACTGATATCAGTGTGATTGAAAGGTCCCGGTTATTTGGATCTTCTGACTTAGCCGTGTTGTTGCCATTTGGTTTCAACCATGTGGAGAGTAAAGAGAGAGAGAGTGTGAGCATGTGGAAGGTACCTTGTCCAGGCTGATAAACCCTTCCCGGTTTTACTTCATTTGACAGTACATCCACCTCTCCCTACCACTGTAGCCAACTATGAAAGTTGTTGGGAAACTGGGATAGGATATATAGAGAGGTAAATGAATATTGGTAAAAATTAACAGTACCTGCTAAGTGTTAAATAGGTACAATAGACAATATAGATAACTGTGGCTTAAACAAAGTATGGAGATCAATGCATTAATTCCAGTCTAATATTAATTGAAGAAACTCCCTATCAACAAGACAGTTTTTTTTCTAAGTTTCATTTTTGTTCAGTGCTCTTTGCTCTTCATTGTGAAAGTTATTTCTGAGGAACTGAAATCCCAGAAGGTAACAAAAACAAAAACATGTTCAAATTTTTAAAAATGATTATTCAAAGGAAGACTTGAAGAGAAGTCATGGTTAGGAGATAGGGTTGTTCCAATTATTACCTAAAGTAATGTTATACAACTGTATTCAAGGACACAAGACAAAGCACTACTTTAAAAGTATAATGACTTATAGATAGGTGAGAAACACAGCTGAAAAAGGAAAGGGAAATGAACTTGAGTAATTTGAATTGGGCCAATGAACAGGAGTCCTAGATGCTCCTGTTTTCTAAATCTGTCCAATCTAATTATTTCTCCTTTTTACCTCCCCTCGTGTCTACCCTGAAATACCAAAGCAATATTTTCACAAAACTAAATAATAGTTATCTTGTTAGGATTCAAATTTCAATCCAGTAACCATCTGTCTAAAAGCAAAAGTATAGAATAATTTTAGATCACTTTCAGCTCTAAAATTTATAAAGAAAAACTATAAATTTGAAGTAAAAACTACCATGTTTCCAATGATAATATATGTATGTTTTTTATATAATTTGCTATTTATTAATCTAACATAATAGCAGGTCATTTCCCCCTGGCCTTAGCAAGTATGTCAAATAGTTTCTTATTTTTTACAATTTTTAACCAACACTTTAATTTTATTATTGGCAGAGTGGCTATTTAAAATATGGACACATTTTAAAACTTTTTAAAATTAAATATTGTCATCTGTATAAATCTAGATATCATCTGTATAAATCTAGATTAACAAGCTACACCACATTTTTTTCATACTTTACTCATTTCAGAATTGAACTTCCTGAAAACATCCCAGTTGAAACTCTTCTAGTCTCTCTTACTTGTACAGATGAGGACGGAACTGTTCCTAATAACAAAATCAGTTATCATTTGATTATAGATACCTTTGCAAATGAAACTTTCACCCTCATGAACAATGAACTGAAAGTAAGTATTTTAAAGTTGTTTTTTGGCTGGGGCCCTATGATTAACTTTAGATTAAAAAAATTATTATAAAATTCATAATGAACTCCAGTAGTTCAAACAGCTGATGGCAGAATTTGTTTCTGTGTTTTTAATTAAACCTTAAATTTCTAACAAAAGTATCTTACTTTGGGATGAATACTGGAATGCAATTTTGATCTTGGGAACTGAACTAGGAAGGTTATAAATTTCCTTGAACAAATGTTTCTGAGGTAAAGAACTGACTATTTCTTTGGAATGTATTGAAATTGCTAAAATTGCCACTAATAAGTATACTAAGTACCATACAAAACAGAACAAATATGTATATTTTATTAGTGCATCTTGGAATATACAATAGTGTAGCTTGGAATATAAAATACTAAATTGGAATTACCAATTCAGTAAATCTGAATTTTATTTTTAGTAATGTTTGAAACCAAAATCATGCTACATTTTACTATATTGACATGTTTTTAAATAGAGTAGGAAAAGGTGGATTAGGCATTGTGTTTAACCAGAATTTGTGGCTAATGTATGGGTATTATGATAGAAAAAAATCTGTTCATCTAATTAGCTAAGCCTACAGACATGGTGTGGATAAGTACGACGTATATATGTACTAAACAGTTTTTTGGCCTTGATTTGACACAAACCCTTGCAATTGTACTACTTCCGAAACCCCAAGTTATATTTTGCACAAACCCCACCACCCTTACTATTCGCAGCCTCACACTCTGTGTCAGAGGTACACAGAATCACTTCCACAGCCTTCTAGCTCGGGCTTTCTGCCCCACTGTCCACACCGTTCATGCTGCTTGGCACTGTGCCCAGCTATGTGTGCCCATTGCCTATGCGCTTTTGCACAGCCTCCACACATGGTTTAGACTGCCCTCCCTGACACTTCTTCTCCCTCTTATCTGGTTCAGGTGCCTCTCTGGGTTCTCGCAGCATTTCGCATCTCTTTCAACACAACATTTACCACATTTCTGACTTCTCAATTAGACAGGGATAGAAAAAAAAATCTGTTATTAAACTCGTGCCTGGCACATATTCAGTACTTGTTAGATTTATATTAAACAATGACTAAATTGACGAGTAATACATGAACAAAATTAAACTGTGAAATAGTTTTATGAGACATTGACAAGATTTAGTAATAAATTACTCTCAAATGCCTCAAAACCACATTTTCACAAATCATTGCAATTAAAACTTATTGTTAGTATGACCAGAATGTTAAAATATGTCTTCATCAAGCCCTGGCCGGTTGGCTCAGTAGTAGAGTGTCGGCATGGCGTGTGAGAGTCCCAGGTTCGATTCCCGGCCAGGGCACACAGGAGAAGCGCCCATCTGCTTCTCCACCCCTCCCCCTCTCCTTCTTCTCTGTCTCTCTCTTCCCCTCCCGCAGCCGAGGCTCCACTGGAGCAAAGATAGCCCGGGCGCTGGGGATGGCTCCTCAGCCTCTGCCCCAGGCACTAGAGTGGCTCTGGTCACAACAGAGCGACCCCCCCTCAAGGGGCAAAGCATCGCCCCCTGGTGGGCAGAGCGTCGCCCCCTGGTGGGTGTGCCAGGTGGATCCTGGTCAGGCGCATGCGGGAGTCTGTCTGAGTGTCTCTCCCCATTTCCGGCTTCAGAAAAATACAGAAAAAAAGTATGTCTTCATCAATTATATATATTAATGATAATGATTGAAAATAATAAAATATCAAAAATATTTTAAATTACTTATATAAAGATTGTGACACTGTTAACATTTCTGTGATTCCTCCCTATTCAAATAACTCTCAATAAGAATAAAATACAAAATAATAACACAAAATATGTGAAAAAACTGCATCAAGAACAAATTGTTGTATTGGATTTGCTCTAATTTTGACAAAAACCATAAAATCTGCCACACAAATTTCCTAGAAGCAAAATTGAGTTGAATCATAGTGAATTTTACTACCTTCTTTCTGTAAATTATGGAAATATGACCTCCTTCAAAGTTACTGAAATATAGTATGATGTCCTTTTTTTAAAAAAAAAATCCTGTTGTGGAGTGAAAGTACAGTAATAGTCTTTTTCTCAAAAGGTAAATAGGTTCAGGCCCTGGCCAGTTGGCTCAGTGGTAGAGCGTCAGCCTGGCATGCAGGAGTCTGGGGTTTGATTCCCGGCCAGGGCACACAGGAGAGGCGCCCATCTGCTTCTCCACACCTCCCCCTCTCCTTCCTCTCTGTCTCTCTCTTCCCTTCCTGCAGCCAAGGCTCCATTGGAGCAAAGTTGGCCTGGGTGCTGAGGATGGCTCTATGGCCTCTGCCTCAGGCGCTAGAATGGCTCTGGTTGCAACAGAGCAACGCCTCAGATAGGCAGAGCATCGCCCCCTGGTGGGCATGCCAGGTGGATCCCGGTCGGACACATGCGGGAGTCTGTCTGACTGCCTCCCCATTTCCAACTTCAGAAAAATACAAAAAAAAAAAGGTAATTAGGTTCAGAAAGGGTTATTAATATGGCAACACTGCTACATCTTCCAAGTAAGAGAAGCCAGTTTGTAGAAGAAAAGAAACTGATACAATTTTAATACTTAGTGAACGAGGCCTTTATTAAAAGAACATAGAACATACATTCGACTTTTCGACAATGTTTGAGTTTTAAATTCACAAAAGGGCATAATTAGGACACTAGTTTTTTAGGCCTGGCCTGTAGCTTGTTGGTTAGTCATTGCAGATACCTGGAGGCTGCCGGTTCCGCCCCCACTCAGGACACGACAGAAGCAGATTGCGGTTTCTGTCTTTCTCTCTCTCCCTTCTTATCAATGTAGAATCAATAAATAAGAGTTTTAAAATATACTAGTTTTTAAAAAATAAAATTTATTTGTTTTTAGATGGCTGTACATTTACATGTATATTTTACTAAGTGGGAGAAAAATTCTTAGCAGTCAGTCAAAACTGGCTGGGATTTTTAATAAGCACCAAGAGTTTTGTGTTAAAATAATGAATGAAGCTCTAATAGACAAACAGATATTAATTCTGAATTTATCTTAATTAATTGAGGAGTGACCTTTATCAGAGCACAGGTGACAGCCATGTAATTTTAATGTTGAATAATGAATTACTATATAATGAGTCCAAACTATTTCATACATACATATTTAGCTTATTAATAAAATAATAAAAATGAATATTTCTTTCTATTAACATTGTTAATCATTTATTTCATTAAGTCATTTTCCTTAATGAGCCTTGATTTGAAAAATTATCCAACATATTTTTATTAGTCAATTTATTTTAATTATTTTATGATGTCATATTTTATATTTATAAGATAATATATCTACAACTAATGACACATAGCAATAAATGAGCCCGTGAACCTATCACCTCTCTTTAGAACTACAACATCACTAATCACTACCCTGCTTCAGTTTGTCACCCCACTGCTTGTTCCTCAACAGCAACCACTAGCCTGAATTTTGTATTTGTCATTAATTGGGAAGTTTTATAGTTTAATCATCTATGTATTATATATATTTCTGGACAATATTGTTGGTTTGCTTAACTCATGAGCTTTAAAAAAGTGCTATTATATCTTCTGTCTCCAGTGGCTTAAGTTTTTCATTTATATTGTATCTCTAAGAGTTATCTATATCTATCTATGGTGAGTATATGTCTATCTTACCTATGTATCTGTCTTTTTACCTATCTATATATTATCTATCTATCTGTCATCTATCTATCTACCTACCTCTCTATCTACCTATTTGCTGTACTGTTTTATTATATGCCTTACTAATACATTGTGTCACTATAAACATTCCCTCATTGATAGACATTTAGATCCTTCTGAATATTGCTTAAGGTTAGAATGAACATTCTTCCATGTTTCTCTTGGTGCTTATATGCAACATCTCCTCTAAGGTTTATACTAAGAACAGAACTGCATTGTCATAGTGCATCTTTTGTGTGTGTGTGTGTGTGTGTGTGTGTGTGTGTGTGTGTGTATTTTTCTGAAGTTGGAAACGGGGAGGCAGTCAGACAGACTCCTACATGTGCCCAACCGGGATCCACCCAGCATGCCCACCAGGGGGCGATGCTCTGCCCATCTGAGGCATTGCTGTTGCAACCAGAGCCATTCTAGCACCTGAGGCAGAGGCCACAGAGCCATCCTCAGCGCCTGGGCCAACTTTGCTTCAATGGAGCCTTGGCTGCAGGAGGGGAAAAGAGAGACAGAGAGGAAGGAGAGGGAGAAGGATGGAGAAGCAGATAGGCGCCTCTCCTGTGTGCCCTGGCCGGGAACCGAACCTGGGACTCCTGCACGCCAGGCTGATGCCCTACCACTGAGCCAACTGGCCAGGGCCCATAGTGCATCTTAATGGTAAACTATGTGAGGTTCAGTTATGTACTTCATGACATTTCAGTCAGTGACTAACCAACATATATGATAGTGGGTCTATAATTTTTTAACAGAGCTCAAAATTCTCTATCACCTGGTGACATCATAGCCATCTTAACATCATAAAGTAATGCAGTGACTCATATGTTGATAGTTACGCTAGTGTAGACAACCTACTGCACTGCCAGTCACTATAAGTATAGCACATAGTTCAGTACATAATACTTGATAATAAAAATAAACTAGCTTATGCACTTACTGTACTCTATACTTTTTATCATTATTTTAGGGTACACTTTTCTACTTATAAACAAGAGTTTGCAGTAAAACAGTGTACCATATTGTGCTGACAGCACCCTCATGCTTCTTGTGTTTAGAGCATCTCTTTTCTCTTTTAGATTTTATTTATCCATTGTGTGTGTGTATGTGTGTGTGAGAGAGAGAGAGAGAAGGAGAGAGAGAAGGGGGAGGAGTAGGGAGCATCAACTGCCATATTTGCTTTGACCAGGCAAGCCCTGGGTTTCGAACCGACAACCTTAGTGTTCCAGGTCGATACTTTATCCACTGCGCCACCACAGGTCAGGCAGAGCATCTCTTGATTGCATTATTTTCTTTCATGCTGGATTTCATTTCGTGTTGTTTTGTTCATTGTGACCCTACCTGTAGTAGTGATTAAAGCCCTAAATTGTTTTCCAAAGTTGTTGCATCACATTACACTCTCACAAGCAATGTGTAGGCATTGCTCTTGATCAATATCCTTACCATATCTGGTGCTACACAATCTAACATGATTTTGCCTGATTTCCAGTGAAGTTGCACATCTTTTCCTAATTCACCAATTGTGTGGGGAAAAAACTCATAAATTATTTGCTTTTCCTAAAGTCATTCTTGTTTTTGTATGTTTTCCTTAATGGTTTGTATGATATAATCACATGTTTTGGAAAATACATTTTTTTTTTTTCTGAAGCTGGAAACGGGAGAGACAGTCAGACAGACTCCCGCATGCGCCCGACCGGGATCCACCCGGCATGCCCACCAGGGGGCGATGCTCTGCCCCTCCGGGGCGTGGCTCCTTGTGACCAGAGCCACTCTAGAGCCTGGAGCAGAGGCCAAGGAGCCATCCCCAGCACCCGGGCCATCTTTGCTCCAATGGATCCTCGGCTGCAGGAGGGGAAGAGAGAGACAGAGAGGAAGGAGAGGGGTAGGGGTGGAGAAGCAGATGGGCGCTTCTCCTGTGTGCCCTGGCCGGGAATCAAACCCAGGACTTCCACACGCCAGGCCGATGCTCTACCACTGAGCCAACCGGCCAGGGCAGAAAATACATTTTCTTGAAAATATTTTAGCAAGTAGCCTTTCATATTTAAGGTTTCTAAACACAAGATAGCTAATTTTGTGATTTGGAGCAAAGTAGGAATTTATTTAATTTTATTCATCATTTGTAATACCAAATTACACAGTTTTATTAGAATTTTTTGTTTGTTTCTGTATGCCTCTTGTTATCTTCTTATTGTAGTTCTTTGCATTGCTGAATTCATTTCGTTTTTTATATTATTTAATGTAAGTAGAATGAGAGAAGTCATGCACTAAATTCACACTAACACCACCAGTATGAATTATTAACTTCTTGGCTGATACTTGATTATGTGCCAGCAGCGTTCTCCATGTCACCTCTCTTTATCTATACTTAGAATATAGATTGCAGAATTATAAGATTGAAAAATATTTTAAAGATCATCTAGTATTCCACTTCACTCATGTAGAAATTGTTTATTCCCATTTGACAACTCCCAAATTTACAGCCCCCAAATTTTAGAATTCTTGGGGCATTGTAGAATCTTAAGAGAATAATGCTATTCATCTATGCTTTTCACACCCACTTACTGCCTACTTGCTACACATAACTTCCCTCCCTAATAAGTGTTGGCTGTTTGTTAAGAAAAATAATGAATGTGAGTGTGGCTAAGCACAAATGGACGTCGGGAAAACTGGGGAGACAGCACGCAATCACATTCCTTCCCTCCCCTTGGATGGCCTCAGTGCTGCTCTAGCTATGGCTGCCCTGAGGATTGTGTGGTTATGCATGAGCTGTGAAAGGGGAGGTTCTCAACATCGCCCTTTTATTTAACATTATGAAATATCCTGAATGTATCATGCCTGCCTTGCAATCCCTCCCAAGAGAGTAAAGAGAAAGAGCAAAAATATGAGATACTTTGACCTCTCTCACAGAGTGGACCTCAACTTCTATGTTTGAATGATTTCTAAGCCTGAAAATTAAAGCTTTCTTCTTTGAGATTTTTTCCTGCTAATACTAACTCATATTTAACTCATTTTTAAAAAATGCAAATAAATTCATGACAACTACTTTTAAAAAGCTTAAATACACACCAGAGTATCTGTTTATGAAGAAAACGTACAGAATAGGAAAAGAACAATTGATGGCAAATGAATTAGTGTGGACAAATGTAAATCAAATGTTTAACCCTAGTTTTGCTAGTTTGTAGTGTACTTCTACAATATGAGGCACTAATTTAAAAGTTCCAGAATATATAGTAGTAATATTATCATAATTTTTGTAATAAATGTATAGTTTATATATTCTACAACTTTGCTCTTCAGTATGAAAACCACTAGCTACATGTGCTTTAGAGCACCTGAAATGTGGCTCATTGGAACGGAGATAAACTGCAAGTGTGAAATAACCAATAGATTTTTAGCATGAGCAAATAAATGTAAATTTCATAAATATTTTTGATGTTGCTTACATGTTATAATAATAATATTTTGAACACAATCAGTTAAATAAAGTACAGTGGTCCCTCGTCTATCGCGGGGGCTAGTTTCCAGAACCCCCCGCGATAGGTGAAGATCCGCAGAGTAGCGACCTTATATTTATTTTATTATTTACATATTTTTAAGGCTTTATAAACCCTCCCACACTCTTATAAACCTTTCCCACACTGTTACTAATCTTTCCCACACATATTTTGCTTATTTTACCACAAAAATAATTAAAATAATAAGTATATAAAAATACCCATCTACCGCAAAATCCCACAATCTAGCGAAAAATCCATGATACAAAATTAGATATATACAATTTTAAAATGTGCGATACAGTGAAACTGCAGAAAGTGAACCTTGTTATGACGAGGGACGACTATACTTTATTAAAATTAAATTTTACCTTTATTATTGTTGCTATTATTATTACTTTTTAAAAATATAGCTAATAGAACTTTCAGTACCATGTTGAAAAGAATGGTGGTAGGGAATATCATTGCTCTAGACCTGATCTTAATGGAAAGCTTTCATTTTTCTCACCACTAAATATGTTAGCTATAGTTTTTTGTAGATGTTCTTTATAAAGATGAGGAAGTTCTCCAATCCTAGTTCACTGAGAATTTTTATCATAACTGGGTGCTGGAATTTGTCAATGCTTTTCTGTATCTACTGATATAATCATGTATATCATGTTTTTTCTCTTCTAGACTGTCGATGTGTAATGTCATGGCTAGAAAAGTTAAAATTACATGTGTGGCTTGCATTTGTGGCTCACATTATTATTGAATCCCTATTAGAGAGCACTGTTATAAAATATAATTTTCACTATTTTTTTTTTACCACAAGTATAACATTTCTTGGTTTGGGATTCATATAGATGATAAAATAGATATTTAATTTAAAAATAATAACCATTAATGTAATATTTTTATTTGCAGATTGGTCCTGCCCATCTAGATTATGATAATGCTATTTTTGCAGGAATGCACTTCAAATATACATTGTTTGTGAAAGTATCTGATGAAGGAAGTCCTATATTGTCAAGTAAGAAGTATTTATATTTAAATATTTTGAGTTACATAAAATAAGTAGTTAAAATTAGTTCTTAGATGTTTATTATAATTTTAGATATTCTGATGATCTGCTATAATAAAGCATATAATCTTTGATTCATTTTGAATTAATTTTTATGCAGGGGACAAAATGTAGTCAAGTTTCATTCTTTTTCATGTAGCTTTCCAATTTTCCCAGCACTGTTTATTGAAGAGGCTTTCTTTTTTCCATGTGTGTTTTTGACTACTTTGTAAAGAGGGTTAATTATAAGGTGATGAAAAATGATTTGATTTTGTGTGTTGGGTATACAACATAATGGACTGTTCAACTGATGTGAAGATGTTTACCTGAAATCTTTGTACTCTTGTTGATCAATATCACCCTGTTAAATTTAATTTTCTAAATTTAAAAAAAATTGCATGTCTTGTAATTACTTATTTTGTGCTAACATAGTATGATTTTTAAAAAATTCAAAGAGAAAGTCAATCATGAGTGAGAGAATATTGTCTAAACATTATTTTAATATATTGCAGCTCTTTCAAGGAAATGTTGAAGTTTAACTTTTCTGAAATCTGTATTGTTTAAAAGATTTCTGGAGAGTGAATTTATTTTGCATTAGAAAAAATACTGATATTCACATTATCATAGTAAATTTAGTTCCTTTATATTTATTTATTATATTGTCATGTAGAAATATTTTAATCATATTTTGATTAGCAAATAATGCATGCTCTTGTAAACTCTGACCTTTAATTCTAAACAGTAACATTTATATATAAACACATTATAAACGGCAGTTGTTTGGACAGGTATTCAAAATTAGTTAATAGAGTGTTTTAATTCTAAACGTATTTTCAAAAGCTCTAAAATTGAAAAAGGTAATAATTTAATGACAGAATTTAATATAGGTGTATGTATATAATTTACATACTTAGAATTTAATATATAATGTTATGCTGTTTAAAAAAGAGAAGAATTACAGAAGACACATGATGACCTCAGCTACATCCCTATGTATTTTTTTCTTTCTAGCAATCATTACAATCATCATAAGGGTGAGTCGCATAAATGAATTGAATCCAACTGGAACTACATCAGCATTTACCTTCAATATACTTGAAAATAGTCCAGTTGATACCCTAGTAGGGAAAATTATATTTACAGATGCAGACTGGCCATTTAATAATATAAAATATACCATTGCTGGAGGCAATTTGGAATCACCTCCCAAGTTTTACATTGAACCAGACACAGGTATTGTAAAAATGTTGTTATATGTTGACAGTAAAAATAATGAGCTTATATACACTTATTTGGGACTTAATTTATGGAGAAACTATGATTATTGGGACAGTTTAAAAAACAACTTGCTCTCTTTTTTTTCTTTTGATTGTGTTGTGTGCCCATCACCCAAAGTCAAATCCTTTTCTTTCACTGTATATACAACTTTCTCTTAAACTATGTATATTCACATTAGTTTCTTAGCTATATCCATAGATTCTTAGTTACTGAAGAAAAAGCACTATAGCTTTGACCTTTGCCAAACAGATCTTTGGAAAGTCTATACACATGTGTTTCTCCCCTATATGTCTCCCATATATCTATATAAATATAATAATAGATTTATCCCATGTCTAAAGTTTATACACATATATTTCTCCCATGTATCTCTCATAAATACATTTCTTCCAATATATATTTCTCCCATATATCACCCATACATCATATATCTCCCATATATCTATGCATATATATATATATCCCATAAATCTAAGATTGTATAACAGGTGAAAAAGGTGGTGTGCAAATTAACACCTGCCATCATTTTTCTGGTGAAGTACATGCTGGGAGTATAAATATATAACCAAAGTTGATTTTTATTAATGTATTTTTACTTGTTATTTTAGTGATTATTTTATTTATGTAGTTTTTAATTTAGCATAAATTGAAGATATTTAGTGATTCTGGGATAACAGTTATCTTTCCATTTTTGTGCAGGAATGATAAAGCTATTGGATTCTTTAGACAGGGAAATTGAAGCAAAGTACAAGATAGTTGTGAGAATAACAGATTTGGACAATGATGCTCTTCCTGACCCCCTCCGACAGAGAACTGGTACTGCTCAAGTGACTGTCAATGTTCTGGTAAGAATGAGTCACTGCTTATCCCTTCGGAAGCATATTCTTGTGAAATAAAAACAAAAATAAAGTTAAAGTTTAGTGCCCTCAACATGGACTTAATATAGAGAGTAACATATTGGGCTCCAAAACATTGTAACTATCACATACAGTGCTAAAATTGTCAGTGTATATAAATTAGTTTGTGTGATTTCTGAATTTGATTGTCTCACAAATCTGAATTTAGGTTAAGAGTACCTGAAAACAAAAGTTGTCTATAAGAAGTTGTTAGAAGACTCATTTTGTCGTTACACATAATTCCATAAGTAAACAAACGTGTTCTAGAGTTTAGGAAGTTACCTGTCTGATACTCTGAGAAAAGCTGTTTCTCTGCTCGTTTGGTTATTCTCTCACTCTCTAGTTTCACTTAGAAAATATTTTAATATTTTCAAGATCTGAGGGATCAGCTATAGACATTCACAAACTGAAGTATAGAATCAAGAATTTCTAACGTAAATACTTTTTAAATATTCAAAGCAAAAATATATTTGACTTGGTGTACTTAAGACTTCTATCAATACCATGCTGTATTTTCCCTTTATTTTTTATATATAAAATTCTCCTTTATATTTAATGCCAACTTTTCTTTATCTTATAACATTGTGCTGCTTCTTGCTACTTGAGAGCAGTAGGAGTCCAACTGTGGATCTGAGGAAGCAAGGAATGACTTCTGATAAAAACAGTTGAAAACCTAAAGCACTGTCTAGGATCCATGCATACTCCTACGTGGTGAATGCTTTCATATGTGTTTTTGATGAACTGAAATCCTTAACAGTGCCCATGACTCAGTGTTATAACCTCCGATATAGACTCATTATGTCTGGATAACACAGTAAGCCAGGCCAGAAATCTTTGTGGCTAGAAATTTAATGATATGGCTTGAGTGGTTTCAACCATGACTCAGAAGATGTCATAAGCTAATGAACCTATTATCTTTAAGAAAGCCTTCAGTAATAGACCCCAAGTGCACTGTAAGTTTCATTATACATTTCATTAGATATCCTCTCTGTTTGCACTTCTGAAACTGATCATTTCCGCTTTCATTTTGTTTATGAACTCTTATATTCAGATAGATATAGAACAAAAGATCTGTGTTCTTCAGCCTTAAAAGCATTCACATTTCTTTCTCCTTTGGGGCTAGAAAGGTTTGTTCAGGAATGAATACTTGATTTCTTGGGACTAGGTAAAAGGCTATTCTTTTCCCACCATAAGACACCACCAGGGCCCTACCTGTTGCTTAAAACATTTCTGCTGAATTCAAATACCTTTTATCTGAAGATACTTCCAACCAAAACTTGGGTAAAAGATGTCAAAACATTTTATTCAGAAAAATAAAATAAGACCAAAATTCCTAAGTACAATATAATTATTTTTGATACTATACTTTTTTCTAAAAAAGATGGAAGCCCATATAAAAAATAAACACAACAGAGCAATGCTACTTAAATTAGAAGTAGATTAGTGAACTTAAATTTGCCTGTTTTATTTGGAAGAATAAAAAATCCAAGAAAAATCTTTTACAAAATAAGGAATGGATACTGTTATGGACTTAATGTTTGTGTCTTACCAAGATTCATATGTTAAAGAACTAATCCCCAGTGTGATGGTATTTGAAGATGGGCCCTTTTAAAGGAATTTGGATTAGAGGAGGTCATGAGAATGAGGTTGTGGTTGGTGAGGTTTGTTTCCTTATAGAAAGAGGCATCAGAGATCTTGTTTTCTCTCCAACATGTAAGAGCGTGCAAGGAAGACAGCAATCTACAAACTAGGAAAAAGGCTGTCACCAGAAATCAAAACCTGCTGAACTTCCTGATCTTAGACTTTCTACCTGTTGGAACTTTGGAAAATAATTTTCTATTTTTTAAGCACCCTGTCCTATATAAATATTTTGTTGTGGCAGCCCAAGCAGACTAAAACAAATCCTAATTTGTTTTAACAAACATAAAAATGGTATAAACTATAATATTAACTATAAGATATATTCTTAGTAAATAGAAGGTGTGTAATTAGATCCATGAAACATACTAGGAAGTCTTGGATCCAAGATATAAGATTAGAAGTTAATAATAAACTCTCACATAAATGGAGTTAAAACAACTAATTAACCTAGAATAACTAATAAACTCAAAAGCATGTATATGATTACCTGCAATATCCTTCAAGATACACTAGTTTCAAAATATATGTTACAATATTTCAGTAAGATGAATTGTATAGACATCATTAGCTATTACCAAATTTAAATTTGTATTGTCAACTGACTACAGTGGTACCTTGAGATATGAGCAGACCAACATATGAATATTTTAAGATATGAGCTGCAACTCGGTCTGTATTTTTGTTTGAGATCCGAGTGAAATTTTGAGATATGAGTCGTGATTTGGGAAGCTGCCGCTAGTTGGCGCATTGGCGCACGGGTCCAGTATCAGCTGCACAACACCAGCATCTTGTTCTTTCTCACATGTTTGTTTTGGAAAAAAATGCCCTGGGAGACTTTCATCACCGCAGAGGAGAAGCTGCCAGGCTATAAACCCATGAAGGACCTCTGACCCTTGGATTGTGTGCAAATGATAGCGGTGACTGTAAAGTAAAGCCACTGCTAGTGTATCATTCTGAAAATCCTAGAGCCTTTAAGATTCACAAGATTCTTAAAGAAAAACTGCAGGTTATGTGGCACACCAATGCTAGGGCATGGGTTACATGGCAGTTTTTTATTGAATGGGTAAATCTCGTCATTGGTCCTGCAGTGACGAAATATCTTCAAGAAAATAAACTCCTGATGAAAATGCTCCAGCCCACCCACCTTGTCTTGAAGATGACATTCTTGAGTTCAAATTTGTGAAAGTCTTCTACCTCCTATTCAACACGACTTCAATCTTGCAACCTATGGATCAGCAAGTCATTTCCAACTTTAGAAAGCTTTACACAAAGCACTTGTTCTGCCACTGCTTGAGGTGACTGAGAATACAAATCTAACCTTTTGAGAGTTTTGGAAAAATCACTACAACATCGTGATATGTTTACGCATTATTGACTCAGCATGGCAAAAGTTTACAAGAAGAATGTTGAACTTGGCATAGAAAAAGTTATAGCCTGATGTTGTTGCAGACAGGGACTTCGAAGGATTCGAACTAGAGATCGAGACTGAGGTAGAAGCATCGGAAGAGATTGTGTCCCTAGGAAAGTCGATGGGTCTGGAGGTAGATGAGGGTGACGTAAATGAGCTCATTAAGGAACATGAGGAGGAACTCTCAACTGAGGAGTTGAAGGAGCTACAGATGATGCAACATATGGAGCTTCTGCAAGAGATTAGTAGTGAGGAGGAGGTAGAGTTGGAGAAAGTGATTTTTACAAGTGAAATTAAAGACATGCTGGCAATGTGGGAGAAGCTTTCAAGTTTCATTGAAAAGAAACACCCAGAAAAAGTTTCAACTGGTCGTGCCTCAGCACTTTTTAATGACACTTGTTTGTCATACTTCTGTAACATTTTAAAAGGCAGGCAATAGCAAACCTCTTTGGATAGATTCTTATTCAAAAGTCCTGCAAGTGAAAGTGCTGAAAGTGCAGCCAAAAAGGCAAAAACAGGTGATGATTAAAAGAAAAATATGTAATGTTAAGCTTAGGTTAACTTTAAAGTTAAGAAAGTGCATTTTTTTACAATTAAGTTTTTGTGGTTTCATTTTAAGTAAAGAAAGAGCAGTTTTAGTTTTGTTTAAAGTAAAGAAAATGCAGTTTTAGTTCACAGTTAGTGTTAAGAAAGTGCAGTTTTAGTTTACGTGTCTACAGTGCCTGCATCCCTTCCTCCCTCCCTCCTCCTCCGCCATTCACCTCCGTTAGCCGCACTCATCTGTCTCCAAGGTAAGAATACAGAACTAAACAATACTTTTTCCTTTTATTTCATATATTTTATTATGCATTGGTAAAGTATACATGTGTGTTTCTTAAATAAAAACATGTCCTTTTTCATAACTTAGGATGGTTTGGGGATGTTTCACAGGGCTTGAATGGATTAAATCTATTTCAGTTATTTTAAATGGGAGAAATTTGTTTGATATATGAGTTGACTGACTTACGAGCTCGGTTACAGAACAAATTAGACTTGTATCTCAAGGTACCACTGTAGTTTATCTATAGTTCTTCTTTCTAAAATAATTATTTTATTAGGTCATATGGTTTTAGGATAACTCTTAGGATATGATATAAACTGCATTATGAGAATAAACTTAATTTTTGGAAAATGCATATTTCCAGCAGGAGTTGGGGGATATACTTTCATTCTGAGAAAATTGGGCACCGAAGTTTCAGGAAACATTTTAAAAAGAAGACCAGAACCCATTTTTACCCAATAGAATATTATCATCTCCTTCTCTCTTTTATGAAAAAGATGATTCCTAACCCCCCAAATTCTCAAGAAAATTAGAAACTCCTCTCACTTAACTAATTGCCCTAATGACAACTATTCTTCTTCTGTTGTCCATGTATTATATATATGCTTTCAGGCTTCTGGATTTTGCTCTCAATTTGTTTCCTTTACTCTCTTCTGCATCTATCAGTGTTCCATGTATTCTTTAAGGCAGGGGTCCCCAAACTTTTTACACAGGGGGCCAGTTCACTTTCCCTCAGACCGTTGGAGGGCCAGACTATAAAAAAAAAATCTATGAACAAATCCCTATGCACACTGCACATATCTTATTTTAAAGTAAAAAAACAAAAACAAAATGGGAACAAATACAATATTTAAAATAAAGAACAAGTAAATTTAAATCAACAAACTGACCAGTATTTCAGTGGGAACTATGCTCCTCTCACTGACCACCAATGAAAGAGGTGCCCCTTCTGGAAGTGTGGTGGGGGCAGGATAAATGGCCTCAGGGGCTGCATGTGGCCCACGGGCCGTAGTTTGGAGACCCCTGCTTTAAGGGCTAGTATGTTCTTTTTTGGGGGCGAGGAGACTCACTTTTTAAATATAATGCAAATATTGAGTGGAACTCTGTCACAGGGCTTATGTTCATACCATGGACTAATTTCTCAGCTGTCTAACAGCTTGCAGCCTGGGACAGTTATTCCTATCCAAGGTGCATATCATTCACTAAAGTACGTGTATGAAAGATACTCCTTCTGGGGTTATGAGACCTCCAAGTTCATTCAGAATGTAAATTATAGACAATACAAATCGAGCCGTAAAAGAACAAACCAAGCCTGACCAGGCGGTGGTGCAGTGGATAGAGCGTCGAACTAGGATGCTGAGGACCCAGGTTCGAGACCCCGAGGTCGCCAGTTTGAGCGCGGGCTCATCTGGTTTGAGCAAAGCTCACCAGCTTGGACCCAAGGTTGCTGGCTCGAGCAAGGGGTTACTTGGTCTGCTGAAGGCCCATGGTCAAGGCACATATGAGAAAGCAATCAATGAACTAAGGTGTCGCAGTGCGCAACAAAAAACTGATGATTGATGCTTCTCATCTCTCCGTTCCTGTCTGTCTATCCCTGTCTATTCCTCTGTTTCTCTGTCTCTGTAAAAACAAAACAAAACAAAACAAAAAAACCGAGGCTGATGCCTGCTGCTGCTAAGCCCAGCAGTTCTCACATCAGCAGGATTACAATTTACAAAATTTACAGTTTGTTTTCATTTTCATTTATAAGGTAAAGTGAATGTCTTAAAGAATCTCCTGGCAAAAATACAAAAAAACAAAAAACAAACAAAACAACAACAACAAAACACCTTGAAATGTGTGATAAAATATAATAAGTTAGTCTTTAAAGTAGCAAATTGACCACTAAAAGAATTAAGGAAAATTTCCAGGAGCAAAAAATAAAGAGGCTATTCAAAGCTGCTAATTATCCTGGGAGCATTTTTATTTTCTCTGTAAATAAGAGGCTGCATTTTTACAGCTACTTGGAAATAGAACATAAAATTCTGGGAGCGAGAAACGGAGGGAGTTTGAATCTGTTATAACAAGGAAACTTTTATAAGGATAAAAAATAAAGGAACGGTTCCTATTCTGGCCAAGAAAGGCAACAAGAAGGCTTGCCTATCTAGACTTGGGGTCAGAATTAAGTGTCCCCTGAAAAGTAAAGTAAATATATTGGGTTTGAATTACATGCACTGCAACAATATCACAAAACCTAAAATAAGACATTAGAAAAAAGTGGTCTTGAGTGTTTTCTTTTGTTTTGAGAAATTGCTAGTAGAAACAGAACCAAAATTTCTTTGAAGAGGCCTAACCGCTACCTAAATTGTAAAAGATTCTTATAGCTAAAGCCTGCCTGCACGCAAGCTCAGAATCTAAACTCAAAGTCTAGGAAGAAAGCAGACTACTGAATTGAACTGTGCACGGTGGTTTCATGCCCGCTCCCTGGCTGGAGGCTGAAATGCCTGGAGCGAGATGGTTCGGGCTGTGTATGATGCACAACCGTGCACACTCCTGTGTAGTGATTCCATGACCAGGGTGTCTGACTGACTCACTGCTGCTGTGGTGTCTGTTTCTGGCTCACATACAGATGTAGATATGACAATGCTGTGGTTTTGTTTTATATCTGTAAGCTGCTAGTTATGTCATGTAGTTGCTAATTATTAACATATATGTAATGTTTACTTAATACTAAATCTGCTTAATTAATCAAGTATTGGCATTTGGAGGGTGCCTTCTGTAGAAGGAACATATGTGGGAAAAATAACTTATTAATAGCTCATTTGTCTGATGCAAATGGCTAGAATTTAGTGACTGCAATGTTTGCATGGCATTTGGTCTCAAATCAACTAGAAATTCCAAGCATTTTAACAAGTGCACAGTAGTCAAAATTAGATGTGGCCCTGATGTTTAGGAGGGCACTGTTTTATGGTAAAGAGAAAGAAGCTGGAGGTCTTTTAGTAATGTGCTGGTTGAAAAGTCTTTATTACAAGAATCCAATCAAGTTGCATTGTTATGTGACAAGGAGCCTCATGTGGTACTTAAAAAGCTAGAGAAACATTTACATTGAAAATGTACAAATGGTGAGCAAATGGTGTTGAGGCTAGATGCATCAAAGAAGTTTTCACAGATTTTTTATCAAATGGCAATTTGTGAGTTGAATCACCATATCTGAAATAAGTTTTTAAAGGTACAGAAAATCTTGTCCTTCCAAGTGGGTATGACCTGAGTGGTTTTAGTCAATTGTTAGTGTTGTGCCTTATGTCAATTAAAAGTGGGAAGAGACAGCCCTGGCCGGTTGGCTCAGTGGTAGAGCATCGGCCTGGCGTGCAGAAGTCCCGGGTTCGATTCCCGGCCAGGGCACACAGGAGAAGCGCCCATCTGCTTCTCCACCCCTCCCCCTCTCCTTCCTCTCTGTCTCTCTCTTCCCCTCCCGCACCCAAGGCTCCATTGGAGCAAAGATGGCCCAGGCGCTGGGAATGGCTCTTGGCCTCTGCCCCAGGCGCTAGAGTGGCTCTGGTCGCAACAGAGTGATGCCCAGGAGGGGCAGAGCATTGCCCCCTTGTGGGCAGAGCGTCGCCCCCTGGTGGGCGTGCCGGGTGGATCCCAGTCGGGCGCATGCGGGGGTCTGTCTGTCTCTCCCCGTTTACAGCTTCAGAAAAATAAAAAATAAAAAAAATAAAAAAACTGGGCATAGAAAGATGCCTGCCCTGTAACAAAGCAAATAAATAAAGGAAATATCTTTTTATCCAGTCAGAGACAGAATTTTTGCAGCCATAATACTCAAGGTAAGTTAATCAATATTCACCAATAATAGCACTACATGGATCTAAAAACAAACAAACAAACAAACAAAAAAAAAAAACAAGAACCCCCCCCAAAAAAACAAGGAACCCAAGACTTGCTTTACTGATGTCAAAAGTATAATAAAACCAATTTTGTAACATGATCATACATCGTCTATTATACCATCATGTACGTGCTGACAAGAATTTGAACACAAAATTGAAAGCTGTTTTGTCTCCTGCAAAGAACATGATAAATTTCCTCAGAGGATAGTTTCAAATCATCACTGTCTCTTCAGTGACTCTTTGAAGAAATTATTACTAAAAAGATTCCCTTTATTTTCAAACCAGAGTACAGTGGCTCTCCCATGGCCAGATGCTTACTTTTCCCAGAACATGTAAAAATATCAGCCATTTTCTTTAACTCTAAAATATAAGTAGAGCCAATTACTGATAAAGTAATGTTTGTCTTTCCTTAAATGTAATTATAAGAGTACTCAAACTCAGAACTCATTCCTGTGCTAAAGAGATGTGTAAGAACATTGTAATGGCCTCCCTAAATCCTTCTGGTTTTATTAATAAACAGTTTGGCAGACAAATTTACTACCTTTGCTTTCTAACAGAGAGATATTAAAAACTACAATAACAGCCAAAGAATTACCAAGAGGTGAGTGTCTCTTTTGGAGAGTTCTCTGTGACAAAGAAATAGAAGTTGAAACTATGTATATATTTAACCTGGATGCCTATCAACCATAAAAGCCAGTAACTATATCCACATGTAGTTAGAGATGATGGCATCACCAATATCTTTTATAACATTGCATGGTGTTTAAGAGCACAGACTCATTAGCCAGATGGCCTGGGTTTGAATCTCAGCTTCACTGATTACCATGTTTATGACCTTGGGAAAGTTAATGGCACTTCTCTCTTGTCTTGTGTCTTTATTATAAAATGATAATAATAGTCCATACCCCATAAGGTAGAGATGAGATTTTTAATAGTGAGCATTTCTAATGCACTGACTGGCTCATAGTAAGCACCATACAAGTGTTCGGTAAATGAATAAACTAGAACCATTTCCACAACTGGAAAAAAAAAGATGATGAAAATTTTTTTCTGTTGAGCCTACATACTTGATTAAAATTAGATTTTTGTCATTTAATCTTCAAAGCAAAGGCCAGAAACCACTTACATGTGACTGATAAGAACTTCAAAATATTGTTATTTTTAGCAGATTATGGAAGAAAACTACAGCAATAAAAGTCACTAAGCTTGCATATTTTTAAAAAGCGTAATGTTTCTTGAATTGTTTATGTTATTATAAAACTGAAACTGTAAATCAATTTTTAGTGTACTAAATATGGCATAGCTTAAAGAATTTTAAAATATAGCATAAAAACAAACATACAGCAGATTTTATTTATAAAATATGTGAGATCACACTTTGAGAAAAACAATTTAAATAATGCAAGCTGAAGAAAACAAAAGAAAAAATACTATATTAGAGCTCTCCAGAGAAATATTGATCTATATATATCTATCTACTATTCATCTTTCTATATTTCTATATAAAGAGATTTCTTATAAGACATTGGTTCACATTATTATGGAGGCTACAAAGTCCCGTGATCTGTCACTGGTAAGTTGGAGACATAGTTACTATCTATAGCGGAAGGCCTGAGAACCCTGAGAACCAGTGGTGTGAGTCCCAGCCTGAGGGGCAAGAAGACTGATGCCCCGACTCAGCAGTCATGCAGAAAGAGCAGGAGCAAGTTCTTCCTTCTACCTTTTGCTCTACTCAGCACCTCAGTGCGTTTGTTCATGTCCACCACTTTGGGGGAGCCATCTGCTTTACTGAGGCCACCTATTCAAATGCTAATCTCATCCAAAAAATGCCTCTCTGACACACCCAGAAATAATGTTTAACGGGATACATGTGCATCCCATTGTCCAGTCAAGTTGACTCTTAAAATTAATCATCTTATACACCACAGTTTTAGTAAATCACTGAATTGGAAGTTCTTTTCTTAGTATTCCAATGTTTTTTACATCTATATTTTGTCACTTAAATAGTTACATTATAAAAAAAAATTTAAGTATATTAAGTCATTAAATTCTTGAAGGCAGGATTCTTATGTATCTTTTAAAAAAAATATATTGTACATAGGATTTCCTTAATTATGTTACTGATATATGTGACTATAAATTCAATAGGAGCGCTGAGTCAGAAAAAATACATTAGGGCTTAAGTACTTATTGTAATTGAATATGAGAATTCTAGGGCTGGAAAAACTTAAGGGAAACTTATATCTCTCTTTCTCTCATTTTATACCAAAGAGATTTGGCCTTATTGAATAGTGTTGTGATTATCAATAGTTCTCCAAATGTGTAGTTTTGAAGTGGAGATAATGGCTGATCCATTGTTTTGTGCTTGCCGGATCGTGATCTGTTTTCTGAGTACACAGGCAGACTACATTAGTTGACTACTTTTCAGTGAGATTGGGGCCATGAAACTAGGAAGTGGACTGAAGCTTTTCCTGAGTCTGGCCAGGAAAACTCCAGTGCAACTGTCCTTTTTTCCTTCACAAGGTGATTTTCAAAGGCCATCTTTCAAAGGTGAAAACATTATAAGATTAAAGTCACTGCCTGAAAAAGGGCTTCTGAGAAGACCCGCCTAACATGTCTTCTTATGACTTAGCAAGAATTAATTCTGTTCCACATTAATCAATAAGATTGCACATTTTAATTGTTACTGCAACATTGCTAGCCAATTGTGGATGACAGTTGAATTTTTTTCTGGATGACAGTTGGCCTCTCCCAAATAATTAGAATTCTCACAAATTTCTTTCCATCTTTATATCCCTACAGCCTTGAGAATAAGCAACATACTTTTTTTTTATAACATCAAGATTCAGTCTGACCTGTGGTGGCGCAGTGGATAAAAGCGTCGACCTGGAATACTGAGGTCGCTGGTTCAAAACCCTGGGCTTGCCCAGTCAAGGCACATATGGGAGTTGAAGCTTCCTGCTCCTCCCCTCCCTCCCTACCTCTCTCTCTCTCTCCCCCCCGCCTCTAAAAAAATAAATAAATAAAAATAATTTAAAAAAAAGATTCACTTGCATGCTCTTATGGTTTTATTGAAGTTATAAGAATATGTAAACATTTGTACTAACTTTATTAGAAAAATCATCAATATAAATTTTACCACCTAATTTTCTTTAAAATTATGTGCATTTATAATTATCTGATAATTTTTCCATTATTAGTAAATAATAAATTGTTTTAAAATTTTAGTTTTCTTGATAAAATTTAATAATTATTTATTTTAGCAAAAATATTTCCATTGTTAACAAGAATACACTATAATAATGTTTTGAAAATCATAAAAATTGAGATAAATTATCCTTGCAATTTTAAAAATTATATTGACATTGTTATTCCAATATGAAGTGATTTATGTGACCCACTTCTTGAGATTAATATTTCTCCAATTTGTTCTCATTTTTTATTTTTACTGGAATACAGTCATCCTGAAGGTAATGACTCAATGTTATACAAGATTATTATATGCCATTACAAGAAACTATTGTATTTCTGAGAAAACACAATTTTGAGAAAGATAGATACAGAGACAGAGAGAGGATGAACTTGATGATTATTTTAAACAAAAACTATAAAAGACATAAAAATGAACTATAGAAATTGAAATTTTCTGTCTTAAATAAAATTCTTCTTAAGTAATTCCATCGGCAAATGAAGAAGAAGTAAATCACAGGCATATTTCCTACACTATGTTGTGAACCAACTAGAAAAGCAAAATCTTTGATTTAAATTAAATTTGAGTAAAACTGATAACAAGTACATAAAACATATTTTTAAATGAAAACATGTATATTTATTTCCTGAATGAGAATTTATATCTTATTATTATTATTGATATATTTACTTGAAAATAGTCTTAATTATGTTAAATTATATTGCAATCTTTGGATGTGACTTATATATTATATCAACCATTTCCTTACAATCTGTAAGCATTTCTGCAAATATGAAAAATATATATATACATATATATATCTTGTTAACTGTAAGTACAAAATTTAATATACTCTGTTAATTTTCTCAGACTGTCACACTAAATACCACAAACTGACTAGCTGGCTTAAAGCAAGAAAAGTATATATTTTTTAATTCACACGCTAGATGTTTGAAATCAAGGTGTCATCAGAGCCATGTTCTCTTCGAATGTTCTGGGGGATAATCAGTTCTATACCTTTCTCTTAGCCTCTACTGGCTCCAGAAAATCTTGGCATTCCTTAGCTTGTAGGTGCATTGTTATAATGTCTGCCTTTGTAATTGTATGGTGTTATTTCTACTTACCTTTTCTCTATGTCTGTTTTTCTCCTCTTAAAAGAATACCATATTGAATTAAGGGCCCACTTTACTTCAATATGATTTAATCTTAACTTTATTATATATGAAAGACTGTATTTCCAAAAAATAAAAATAAAAAGGTCAGACTCCTAGTTATCAGGAACTTGAACATATCTTTTGGAGGGGAGACAATTCTTTTTTGGGGGATAACAATCACATATGTCATCTTGATAAAATTCTAATTTGGAAAAGAAGTTTAAAAGAGTAGTCATAAACATGGATTCTAGCATTAGACAAACCTGGTAGGAATCACCACTTAGCTCATACGTACTATATACCTTAAGAAAATTACTTAACTCTGTGAGCCTCCGTTTCCTCCCAAGTAATACATGCTAACAATGGCATTCCTTTCAAAAGTCTGGGAGGTGGTTCAATCCAAAATAGTGCAAAGTGTCTAAGTACAAAGTAAATTAAATTAGTACAAAGTAAATTTTAGTGTTTATCGTTGTTTTTGCTATCACTACAACTACTTGAGTTTTAACTAACTTTCATTGAATGGTTCCATTCACAGGGACTGAAATGCTCTCTAACTTATATAATATTATATGCATTTACAGTAAATATACTTGGTAAAAGTTATTTTAACAATTTGACCAGAATTTAGTAACATAGATCAATGTAGAGCTAAACTAAAATGTGGCAGAGATAAACATATGATAGGTAGGTAGATGGATAGATACGGTAGATAAAATAGAGATAGAATTTGAACTAAAGCCAACAAACAAAATGCTTTGATCAGAAGACTCAAAATTGTTAAGATTTAGTTCTTTCTAACTTGATTTCTAGATTTAATGCATTAACAATCAAAATTCCAGAAACTTATTTTATGGTTATTAGTAAAGTGATTTTGAAATTTATATGGAGAAGTAAAGACTTAGAATAGCCAGCACTATATTGAAGGAGAATAACAAGGTTGGAGGACTGACACTACCTGACTTTAAGATTTACTATAAAGTCATAATAAACAAGACAGTGTAGTAGTGATGAAGGAATACATAAATTTATCAATGAAACATAAGACTGATCTTAGGAATAGATCCACTTAAATATAGTGAATTGATCTTTGACAATGGAGCAAAAGTATTCCTTTTAACAAATGGTCCTGGTATAATTGTACATCTACACACAAAAATGTCAATCTCGACACAGATATGATAGCTTTCATGAAAAGTAACTTAAAATGGATCACAAATCTAAATGTAAAATGCTAAAAACTGGTGAGCTATGAAGCCATGAAAAGACATGGAGAAACATTGAATGCATATTACTAAGTTATAGAAACAAACCTAAAAAGGCTACATACTATATAATTCCAACTATTACATTCTGGAAAGAGAAAACCTATAGGTGCAGGGAAATTACAGTGGTTTTCAAAGATTGAGGAAGGAGGAATAAATAGGCAGAGAACAAAGGATTTTAGGGCAGAGAAAGCATTCTGTATGATAGATACCACATGGGTAGATGCTTATAATCACACATTTGTCCAAACCCATAGAATATGCAAGACCAAGAGCAAATCCTAAAGTAAATTATGGACTTAGTGATAATAATGTGTCAGTATAGGTGCACCAGTTACCACATACCACTGGGGTACATGATGTTGATAGATAGTGAGGGAGGTTTTGTGTGTGCTAATGCAGGGATTATATGGAACTCTCTGTACTTCATACTCAATTTTCTTATAAAACCCAAACTGCTCTAAACACAAAGTTTATTTTATTATTTTTTAAATTTCTCACAAGTCAAAAGGTGAATTACTTGCAACTGGTAGTTGTAGTAACAATTGTTTTATTTTTAAAACAGTTGGGGTTTTTTTCTGAAAAGATAAAATACAAATATATCATGTGTTGTGAGAATTTATAGAGTGTAATGGAAAAATTAACCTAGGCTCTTTGTAAATACTTGTGAAAGAAGTCAAATTTGGACAGAGCACTTATGTGGTTTGTAAGTATTTATCTGAATTTTTGTGTTTAATGGTCATAGATTCACTGGGATGCTGCAGATAGCTCTGGCTGGCAAGAGCCCATTGTTACTGTCTCTTCCCAATTTTTCCATTGAATAAAGTCTTCTCGATAGCTTCAAATCAGATATGTTGGTAGTATTTTCAAAGTATTTACATCATGGAATTAAGCAAACTCTATAAAGCTGAGGGGGTTTTTATTGGTTTCTTTTTACTTTTCCCCTTTTGGGGAGTAAGGTAGAGTTCAGTTGTTAAATAGCAGCACACCAGTCTGTTGGTTCTTGAGGCTTTGGAATAACTAGATTTCTTTCTTCTCATTCCATACCAAGTGTGTGGGAAAGGACCTGCCTCCTTATTTAGGTTTTAAAAATATAGGTCAATTTGAGGAAGTCATTTGAAAATGATTTGCAGTGATCACGATAGAAGTCTATTGAGAGAATTCAGCCACCAAAGGCAGAAGTATAGTGAGAAAATAAGGCTGAAATGAATTTAGTAGAGCATCTCTTAGCAAGAGGGAATAAAAAAGAATGCATTTTAAAAGGAGAATTAAAATAGAAAACTCAATATTGTATATTGTACTAAAAAATAGAGATGTAAAATAAAATTGAGGGTTTTACATGTAGGAAAAAAAGTGAGCCAAAGTTCATTTCTAGAAGAGTTGTTGGAGCAAAAATCCAAAAGGCAGGAAAATGGATGAGTAAGTTGGAGTGTAGAATTGGGGCAGGAAGAGTGTGGGAGTGAGAAAGAGCACTTTTCCCTTCGGGGACCTGATGGGCTTTCAGGGCTTTGGTCTACTCCTCCAGGGAGGTCCATTCCCTTCCTCAAAGTGCCAGCTTTCTAAGCTCTCTGTGCCTAACATGTTAAACAAGAGTGATGAACTAGAAGATACTTCCCAGCTTTAAAACTGAATGATTTGTGGCTCTTCAAAAAAAAAAAAAAAAAATTAGGTTAAAGGAGGGAGAAAAAAAGATGGTGCTTGAGAGAGTAGCAATACTTATTTTCTTTTTTCATTTTTTTTTTTCATTTTTCCGAAGCTGGAAACGGGGAGAGACAGTCAGACAGACTCTCGCATGCGCCCGACCGAGATCCACCCGGCATGCCCACCAGGGGGCGATGTTTTGCCCATCCGGGGCGTGGCTCTGTTGCATCCAGAGCCATTCTAGCACCTGAGGCAGAGGCCACAGAGCCATCCATCCCCAGTGCCCGGGCCATCTTTGCTCCAATGGAGCCTTGGCTGCGGGAGGGGAAGAGAGAGACAGAGAGGAAGGAGAGGGGGAGAGGTGGAGAAGCAGATGGGCGCTTCTCCTGTGTGCCCTGGCCGGGAATCGAACCGGGGACTCCTGCACGCCAGGCTGACGCTCTACTGCTGAGCCAACCGGCCAGGGCCTTATTTTCTTTAGTATAAGAAAAAATACTGACCATGCTGGTAGACAGAAACAAAAATATCAGAGGTAAAGAGAGGGTAGTGACTATTTAAATGGGGAAACATATTTATAGACTGGAACAAGAAAGTGCATATAATTAGGGGTATTAGGGCTACAAAAAAATAAAAACAATTATTATTTCTAAGTAAATAATAACAGTAGCTAACATTCATTAATGAGAATACAGGTGTTATTTTAAATGCTTTTTATACAATGTATCTTTTAATTATCACAAAAACATAAAATATAGGAATTTTTAAATTCTTATTTTATAAATAAGAAACTGAGAGGTTTTTTGCACAGGAACCTGTCATAGAAATAGGTTTTCAACCCAAAATTCTGACTCCAGTTGTGTATGCTGTCAGACGGAAAGAGGACTGTTACTGGAGACCTTCTTGATCACTTACTGACTAGTAATTTAGCCAAGTCATTTACTACTACTCTCCACCTCTGTTTCCTTATACATCACGTAGTCACAATGTCTTTCTCATCTAACGTTTATGGCTATTGTGATGTTTACTTGAGAAATTTTACTTTATAAAAGGTAAATGATGATAGATATGTAACATATTTTATAAAACATGGACAAAGGGGAATAGGAATCTTTAGAGGATAAAAATTAAGAGAATGAATCTTGAATACTTTTGATAACTTAATTAATGTAGACACAGTTGTCATATGTAAGAAGGGAGAGATGGATAATAGTACTGACAGTTTAAGGGGCATGAAAAAGATCTGGACAAGTTAATACTGAATAATCCCTGGTAATACTCCCCTTTTTACTCTATTTGTTAATGGGAAGTTTGCCAGACCATCACAAAGGAAGTTCCAGATTATGAGTTAGCAGAATCTCTTCTGTTGGCTGCAGTGCCTTTTCGCTTCCTTCATAGTATGTCAGCATTCATACCATCCTGTATTAGCGTGCTGTGTTAGACATATTGCACTCACTATGGAAGCCAAGATTTCTCATGAGATTGTGAACATTAGGATGACAATAATGTTGGACACACATACCATCACAAGAGCTTTTTTTTTTTTTTTTTTGAGTTTTCTCTTTTTTTGGCTAACACAGAAAATGAAGAAATAAAACCTGAGGGGTTTTGGGTTTGGGGGTTTTTTTTTTCTATTTTTTTGCACCTGAATATGAGTTTGCTTCTATTTTCAATTCTATTGTTTAATCCAAACTACCTTATTTTTCTTTTTTTACAATACAGCAGATCTTAACAGCATGATGAAAATATGGGTGGGATCCATTATTATTACTTTTTCTTGTTATTTTGGCTAAAAAAAAACTATGTGGAAAAAAAGACAAAGGGAAAATAATGTGTGTGCCCACCCACACTGGAAAGCCCTCCTAAATTAAAGTAATTAAAGTCCAGTCTCTGGCTTGAGGCTGTGTGTGTGCAAACCCCAGAGATAACATAAAAATGGTCCTCTGGGCATCTTTTGAGACAAAAGATGTTCAATCAGATTCCAAGAATTCAAGAACTTTTTTGTTTTTTACAAGAGGTGAAGCCAAAATACAACTTTCTTGTAAGAACTGCAAATACCATATGAAAAACTGATCCCATAAACTAAGAAGAAAAAACATAATAAGAGAATAACTTTTGAATCTCTCACCATGCCAGTTAAGGGGTATAGTCTCATCTTTTATTCTAATTATCAAAATAAATAATTGTATTAAAAGGGGATATTTGACTAATAAGTGAAATTTCTTGTTCCCTCAGAAAAACTTACACAGAATACTACCTTGTTTTGTTATTTGCAAAAAAAGAAACCATTTTTGAGAGAGAAATCATTACTTTCATTGGTTTCCTGTGTTATATAGTATTTTGGGTTAGTGTTTGTATTTCCTTTCAAAAATACTGTAAGATGGTAGCAAATTTATTTTAAGTTATAAGAGTTTCCAATATATAGAGAAAATAGAGCCTTCTCTGTCTTTAAAAAATTGTTTTTTATTGTATTTGTTTATAATTAGTAAGGCAGAGTAGAGCTCAGTGGTGACATTATAGACAACAATTAACATAAAATCCATCCTTATATTAAATGTTTTGTAAACAGTTTTTACTATTATTTCCAAATGAAACAGGAGATGAACTAAGCCTTATGCTTTCCTTGTGGTTAAGAATGTTTAAAATATTTACTTTAGTCAATAGAAGCATACTAACTTCTATTGTCTCATGGATAATTTGATCATTTCCTAGATGATTACTGCTATTTGTGTTTTGCAGTTTTTACATTGTGCCCTTATCCTTTTACAGGGATTTTTGCTTTTAATAGAAAGTCCATTGACTGGTTTATAAAATATTCCTCTAGAACTAATTTGCCTTTATTCCTGCCTTGCACTCTGTGAAAATTGTGTGTTCTGATTCAAACTTTAAGTAAATCTTTTCTTTAGGCTTCTGTTGATATGAAAATAGGGTAAAAAAGAAAAAGATAAGACGGGGAATTATTTTTATTTGTATACATACTTTTTTAGTTTCTTGCTCTATTCTTCCTTCTAGCATCCCCATGATGAAAATTTTGGTGTCTTATACTATCTTTATTTTTTATTCTTTTTCATTTTGCTGTTCTGATCAGGTATTTTTTGCTTCCTTATTTTCCAAATCTCTGATCGGATCCTCTGCTTTATCTACTCCACTGTTGATACTCTGTAATATGTTCTTTATTTCAGTTAATATACGCTTCACTTCTGCCAGGTTCTTTTTTATGTTTTCATCTCAATTTTTGTATTTCTTATTTTTTTTGTTGAAATTTTCATGAATTTAATCCTCTCAGTTCATTGAACAATATTATAACCATTGTTTTGAACTCTGCATCTAATAGATTGCCTCTCTCCATTTTGTTCAGTTCTCTTTATGGACTTTTGTACTATTAATCATTTGGAACATGTTTCTTTGTCTCATTTTTGCTATGTTCCTGTGCTTGTGTCTATGTTTTAGGTGGAGTTGCTATCTCCAGGTATTGGTAGAGTGGCCTCATGTAGTAGGTGTCCTGTACGGTCATGAGGCACAGCATCCCCAAACTAAACTGGGCACTACAGGTGACCCCAACAATGTGTGAGCTGTGTACACCCTCCTGTTGGTTGCTGTTGGTACCTTAGTGGAAGGGACTTACCCCAGGCCAATTGGCTATAAAGTTTGGCTAAAACCACTGTGGTGGAATAGCTGTGCAGGGGTTAACCCCACAAACAGGATTTATTTCTCCGGGTCTCTGATGCCTGTTGAGTCTGCCCCTTGAGACAGTATCCCTTGTGGAGGAGGTTGGGTAGTACTTCTGTGTAGTCTACAGCTTTCCACTGGGTACAAAGGATTTGGGGCCTCTGGAGAGGTGCAGGCCAAGGCCAGTGTTTCCTGTGCCCTTCCCAGGGTCTTCCTGTGCCCTTCCCAGGGTCATTCAGCATGAGCTACAAAGTAGTTTACAGATGGCTATTATTTGTGCTGGGCTTGGAGGTGCCCAGAAGAGGCCAAGCTGCAAACCAAGGCCAGTTGCAACTAATCCAAGCCTGGGGCCACTTAGTGAGAGGCCAGATGCTGCTTGTTTGAAAGAGTTTAGAAAAGTCTGAAGCATGAGCTGAAACAGGCTATTTGTATAAAAAGCCACTGGAAATGACTTGGGGTGGGCCCACCAGTTTGGTGGGGCAGGATCTCAGGGAATTAGCCTCAGGGTGAGGCTAACAGAGTGAGTAAAGTTAATGGAGACTCAGAAATGGTGCCTGTCTGTTGGCTTTTTGTGTGGAGGGCCCCCAAAAAGAAATAATGGCCACTGCTATCACTTCTGTCTGGGAGAATGCTGCCCCTCCAATTCTCATCCTGGTGCCTGACAATTCAGTTCCTTCTCATATGTCTCTGGTGTCCCAAAGTTGGCACTCAGAGCAAGCAAATTTGAGTAAGTCAATGTGCTGGCCCTTTAAGAAGAATGCTTGAGACTCCAGCAGACCTCCCTCTCACTCAACCACAATCTCCACTGGTTTTTACAGCCAAAAGTTATGAGACTTTTCTTCCTGGAACTGCAGATCTGGGGTCTGGTGCTGGGCTAGTACTCCTCACTTCTCCAGGGGAAACTCCACAGCTGAGGTACCCCTCTTAATTTTTATCTGTCACGCATGGGTGTGGAATCAGCCCAGTCAGCATCTCCCTAGCTTCTACCAGTCCCACTGTAGCTTCTTCATTTCCTTAGTTTAGGACTTCTGTTCGGCTAGATTTCAGGCATTCTGAATGAAAGCTGTTTTGTAGTTTAATTGTAATTTTGATGTAGTTGTGGGAGAATGCTAGTTCCTCATTCACCTATGCCACCATCTTGATCAGAATTCCTCAATACTACATTTTCATTGGGTTGTTGAATATATATTAATGTAAGTAAGTAAAAGGCTAATGCAAACTATGCATCCAATAAATATTAATTTTAGTTTTAATTTATTATTACTTAAGCAGCTATGAGAAATTGTAAAAGAATAGATATTGTCTTTCCTTTTTTGAAGTATATTGGGAGGAGAAAGGGAGATTAATGATTAATTTTCAGGGAAATATGGTTATCAAGATTTTAATGTTAAAGAGTTAGGTATTTAATTAGTGAAATAAGGTGCTTAAATATTAGAAAGTACTCCTTTATGTCTTCCAGTGGGCAAGCTAATAAACCAAGCTGTGTTGTGTTGGAATAAGAAAGAAAGAGCCTGACCAGGCAGTGGTGCAGTGGATAGAGTGTTGGAATGGGATGCGGAGAACCCAGGTTCGAAACCTTGAGGTCGCCAGCTTGAGTGCAGGTTTTTCCAGCTTGAGCACAGGCTCACCAGCTTGAGTGCCAAGTCGCTGGCTTTAGAGTAGGATCATCGACATGACCCCATGGTCACTGGCTTAAGCCCAAAGTCACTGGCTTGAGCCCAAAGTCGCTGGCTTGAGCCTTTCAAAGTCATTGGCTCATGCAAGGGGTCACTCGCTCTGCTGTAGCACCGTGGTCAAGGCATGTATGATAAAGCAGCCAATGAACAACTAAGGTACCACAATGAAGAATTGATGCTTCTCATCTCTCTCCCTTCCTGTCTGTCTCTATCTGTCCATATCTCTGTCTCTCTCACTGTCTCTGTCACATAAAAATAAAAGAAAGAAAAATGTCAGATTTTCTCTTCACTCTCAGGTGGCTTCTAAAGAATTGACTGGTCAAGTTGAAGAAGCTCAAGAATGATCAAGAAATATTACTAAGGAAAGGAAGAAAAGCATAAATAAAAATGGGCACTTTATTTTCCTAAATTAAGCACATAAAATGGTTTTATTTCATATTTCATTCTGATAAATTGGTAGTATCTCCATTGAGTGTTAACTTTCAAAATGCCTCTGAGACTATTTCACATTTTTCAGGAGAGGGGCTAGATTTAACAATGTCTGTTACAAGTAAAATGGAGAAAGGAGATAATGGTACTTAGCATATCAGACAATTTTTAAACTAGATAATAAAGTAAAAAAAACTTTAGAATTGAAATATTCCCAGAGATAATGTAGTCTTCCTTTCAATTTAATTGCTGGAAACTCTCACATGTTTGAAATGTAAGTCAAATTCCCTACTAGATTTTGAGTTTCTTTAGAACAACAAGTAGGAAGAATAGGTTTGATTTGGAGGCAAAATATTGAAATAAATAAAAATGAATATTTCTAATAAGCAAAACTATCCAATAGTAAAATATGCCTCGATTGAGGTAGTGAGTACTTTTTCTGAGGAACTTTTTCAAGAGGAGACTTGATGACATATATTCTAGATGAAAGGAAAGTGCTTAAAGTAAATGACATTTAGATTCCAATCTAATTTTAAAATTGAATAACCTCATGATTGTCTAAATACCTATAATAGCAATATTATGTAGAAAATAGGTCAAGTCCACCTTTATAGAATTAAAAATAGAACATAGACTATACTCCTGGATAACTCCAAACAACAAAGGTTATGTTATATAATGAAATACTAAAATATAATCTTTAAATGTAAAATAATTAAGATGTATTATAAAGGTATGTTTGAACAATATTGCAAATGTAAAAGCAATGAGTAGTAAAATTAACAAGTAACATTAGCTATATTTTTAAAAGACATAATCTAAAATAGATAATATTCTTGTGTTGTAGAATATAAATGATGAGTCTCCTGTTTGCAATCCACCACATTTGGAAACTCAGATTTATTCCAGTATTAAAATTCCTTTTCTCCAGCTCAACTGTTCAGACAAAGATTCCCCACAGGAACAGCTAAGCTACTCAATTGTAGGAGGTAAGATCTATGATTTTAAATAAGTCATTTCTATGCTATTTAAAAGATACTCCTTGAGATATTTTCTAGTAGTTGAAAACATAATATCATGAAATATTTTTAATGAGAACTTAAGACAATAGAAATAACATAATATAATGTAGTTTTATTGCTATTTTATTACCTCATCATTCTCAGGAAATACAAATAATCAATTCACACTTTGGAGACCAGGTGTTGATCCTCCCTCTCTGACCACCACTCAGAATTTCCAGCATGATGCATTTCAAGGGATTCAGGAGCCTCTGACATTCCAGCTACTTATTGAAGTTACTGATGAATTAGGTGGGAATAAAGCTAGTCAGCTGTCAGCCACTACAACAGTCATAGTTCATGTGTTTCCTTGGACCACAACACAGCCAACTTCTTCCACAGAAACAACTGCAACTACAGTAAGTACATAGTGATGAAATATAATTCTAAAGTAGCCGGAATTAGTCATAAACATAGAAGGTATTTGGGAACACTCACACAAGTTATTCTTATATTTTGGCAAAGAAAGACATCAATGAAATAGTTACTTTAATACATTAGAATTTCCATCATCAAAATGAGGAGAATGTATTGTAGCTGTTAGTCATTAATTTTGAGTCAAGGTAAATATATCAATGTTAATCATATTTGTACACTCTCTTGATAGTATTTAATTTAGATTCTTAGTAATTCTGTTGATTCATATCATAGTATACTTTTTTTTTTTTTTTTTTGTATTTCTTTGAAGCTGGAAACGGGGAGAGACAGTCAGACAGACTCTCGCATGCGCCCGACCGGGATCCACCCGGCACGCCCACCAAGGGGCGAGGCTCTGCCCACCAGGGGGCGATGCTCTGCCCCTCCGGGGCCTCGCTCTATCGCGACCAGAGCCACTCTAGCGCCTGGGGCAGAGGCCAAGGAGCCATCCCCAGCGCCCGGGCCATCTCTGCTCCAATGGAGCCTCGGCTACGGGAGGGGAAGAGAGAGACAGAGAGGAAGGGGGGAGGGGTGGAGAAGCAGATGGGTGCTTCTCCTGTGTGCCCTGGCCGGGAATCAAACCCAGGACTTCTGCACGCCAAGCCGACGCTCTACCACTGAGCCAACTGGCCAGGGCCTTCATAGTATACTTTTCTATGTAAACAAATACTCATGGAGGTTTTGTTATGTACATAGCACCATCTAAGGTTTACAAATATATGGTACCAGTTTATTTCCTTAAAAATCATACAGCCTCACTGGAAAACAAGATATACACTTAGATTAATTTAACAAAATATTAGACTGTCAAATGGTAGTGCAGTTGTTATTTAATTTTGAGGATTAAATAATGTAAATTTGTGTTGAGATAGGCAGAGGATAGTAGTGAAAAATAATAATGTACTTCTTTAAAAACAGATACTTATTTTTTATGTGAATAGAAGAAAAGGTTTTCGGGAAGAAGGCATAGAACTACCCCTGGGAAGAGTGTACTGTATTCTGTGAGGGCTGAGAAGACTGTGAAGCCGGAGGCTAGATTTATGTCAGGAGAAAACAGAGCTCATGGTTGATATGTGAAATATTTGCGCATGCAACATCTTGAATGTAAAGATGAAATTTTGGATGATTATTAGAGATAAGAAATGATAACAGTTTTACAGCATTAAAGAAAGACTTCAAAATGCCTCAAACTTTACTAATATAAAAATAAAGAGAAAATCAGTAATGTGATATAATTGTTTTGTATGGAATATGCTGTTTGATTTCAAATTAGTGGAGTTTAAACAGCCAAATAGGTATTCATATTCATGCCCTCACTAACATTATTATGATTTTCTTCATATAACCAAGCTAACACAATGAAGAATATTTTTTATTAAAATTGCAATTTGTTAAATAAGTTATAGAAAATTCTTTTCATTGCTTGACTTCACAGTCCAGAAGTTTTACATTAGCTATACAAAATCATCATATTACAATTTGACTATTCTGGATCCAAAGAAAACAATAAGTTGGACTAAAATAGTATAGAATTAGTGATGTTTCCAAGTGCCAAGCAGAAGAAAATTAATATTATTTCTGTGGACTTTCAATTGTTTCTAACAATTTTTCAATCCAGAAACAAGTGTTAGGTGTCCAAAACTAAGGCAATGATAGTTTATGTGGAGATGAAATGCTAGATTTGAAATATACATAAACAATAAAATTCACCATTTATTGTGTTTAAAATTTGTGTATTATGATATATTGTGATAAAGATAAATTAGCCACTATTAGACTGTGGGTTTTATTATTAGTGGTATTAGTATTTGGCAGATCTTTCCATTTAGAATATTGAATGAGATATAAAAACTTAAAAACATTTTAAGTGATTAGAATCTTCTGCCAGAATTTTCTGCTCCTAAATATAACTATAAAATTCCATTACAAAACAGAGTGTTGTTAATGCCAGATTACTAACAATGTGGGTCTGTGAGTTAAAAAAATATATAGACTGTGGATAAAATATGTAAAGTTATTAAAAATACATTCAATCATATAATAAATATTATAAGAGGCATACTCAGCATGAAATTCACTATAAATGTTGATTTTAAAATGTTTTTTTAGAAAATGTTTTCTTAGGCTTTTGAAAAAAATTGGGTATTCCATAAATTATAATCTAGTAAAGGCATTCAATAAAGACCTCTGCATATTTGACAATGTCAAGTATGGCACTTGATAAGTAAAAGGACCAACGCCATATGTTACACAAAAGGTATGTGGTAGTTCCTAATTGAGGGATAGGGGATTTATGAGCTGTTGCAGAATCTGATGAAAGTTATGGTCTCTCTTTCTCTCTCCAGAACAATATGCACAAGTATATGTGCATACATGTTTATATTCAACATTAGAGGCTAGTAAAACCCATCCCTGGAACTCAGATTAAGAAATATTGACTAACAACATGGTTTATTACTGCTTCTAAATTTATTAAAAAATATCTCTATAAGCAAAATATATTTTTATCATAAAGTAAACAAAGTAATATAAGTCATTAAAATAACTATAGAGAAAAATCTACATAATATATTTCTTAAATATGTTAATACTTGGCATACTTTTATAGACATTATAATAAGTAAAATAATACCTCAAAATTTAGGATGAAAAATATAAAAAAAAGGTATTTAACTTTAATGTAGAATGACTTAGTCAAAGAAGCTAGTAATTAATAAGCCCAACCCTAGACTAAAATAAACAGAATGGTTGTATATTATCTCCTAATTAACCTTTGTCTTTGAACCCCTACCTGCCTATTCAGAGGTCCCTCTCGGGGCAGGTACAGGAGAAAGAAATGGCCGTATTTCATGAACTGAACTAAACTCCAGTTTAAGTGCAGATCGGCTAAAGAGACAATGAGGTAACTGGCTAGACACCATTTCCTGCAAATAAAATCCCTAAAGAATTATGAATCAAAATTCCTGAAACTATCTGCGTTCAACAAATTGAGTTCTTAATAAAAAGCCCAGCATTAGTATCCATTTTCAAAATACAAAAGATAGTAGAAGCCTTAAATCATACAAATTTATAACTATTTTTTTTTCTCTGATTTCAACATAAACAGTGCATAGGAAGAGTACAAAAGAGAAAGTCTCTATAAATTACTGTCCAATCTTCCCATTGATTCATCCTGGTAACCTATCCATGTTTGATGATGTTTAATGTTTTATTAGTATAATTAAAAAGGTTTTCAACTTATCAATGAAGTACTAAAAAAAAGGCATTAGATGTATAGAATGACAAAACTGAAATTGTTTAGTGTCTTTCATTTAATCTGAACTTGGAAGATTGATCCTAAAGATATGGCTGCTTAGAAACATGCTAAAAGACAAGGGGTAATGTCTTTCTAACCACATTTTCTACACTATTATGCTCATTACAGAGGCTTATCATTTTCCCAAAGCTGACTTCAACTCATCAAAGATCAATTCTTTATTAGTGTAAACCTCACAATATAATTTGCAATCAAATATGTCTGAAACTTCTGTTTCAGCTGGTGATTTAGAACAGTGGTATGCTGGAGCCGCTCATTTCAACTAAGGAAAGCCTATTGTTAAGTACTCAGAAAATTTGTAGGCTGGTTTCTAAGCCTTTAGTAGTTAGAATTCAGTCCTGGTGGGAATGTTAACACTATGAAAATTGGTAAATGCTACATTCTAGGATTTTTTTCTTCTTTTTTTTTGCTTTTCAGGAGTTTGTTTGCCAGCACCCTGCTGGACCTATCTTATTCTTTGGTAGACTTGGAAAGGTAGAAAAAATTTAAAGTGAGTAAATGAGATTAAAGAAAGTGTAACAAATACTTATAAGCAAAAGTTTAGTCGCTGAAAAAATTAAAGAGCATTTACTTTAGTTGTCCACCCCTCTTTTCAAAGCATAATGCAACACTGTAGCCACACACTTAAATAAGTCCCTGAAAACTGCTGGCACTTTATTTTGACCTGAATCTAACCTTTATGTAGATATCAAAACTGCAAAAGAAATTAGAGAAATAGATTACTTGCTGTGCGCTGTGCTTTAACATCCTCTTTGCCTTGCATGACTAGGAAGTGAAGCCCACTGAGATAGTTCAACCAGCGTCTCACTCCTGCACTAAATTTCTCTTGTTCTTTGTCATTGTCTAACGTGAATAAATAATGACACCACAGTAGAGACAATAGTGGGCACTAACTGATTCCCACTGAATACTATAAGCTTTCAGAAGGTATTCTTATTCTTACAGCAACCCTACTACGTAGGTAGCATTGTTCCAAATGGAACTTAACTTACGGAATTTTAAATAACAGACATAATTTCAGTCCAGATAGATCTATTTTTAGAGGATATTTTTGTTCCACTAGTCCACTACTACTGTGTTTCTTAAACTTGATTGACCCCTTTACAGAAAAACAAACAAACAAAAACCTCCAGACACCCAGCACTGTGTGTGTTATGTGCTGTGGAGTCACCTCTGACTCTGGGTGACCCTATGAAGAAGTGGCGTCCACAATGTCCTGTTCTCAGCAGTCTTGCTCAGCTCCTGTAGACTCATGCCTATGGCTGATTTTATGGAATTAGTTCATCTTATATTTGGTCTTCCACTTTTGATGCTGCATTCTACTTTTTCCAGTATCTTGTTTTTCCCAAAGAACCCTGCCTTTTTTCTATGTGTCTGAAGTAGGACAGCTTTTGTCATTTTTGCCTCCAATGACGTTTTAGAATTAATTTGCTCTAGGCCCCACTTAATCATCTTTCTGGAGGTTCAGGGTGTTTATAGAGCTCTCCTCTAACACCATATTTCAAATGAATGAATTTTTTTCCTACTAGCTTTTACCTTATTTTTGTAAAAAGGAAAATGTATTAAATTATAACTTTTAAATGCAATAGCAGAATTATAATGAATTCAGCTCTCTTATCTTAAATTATTTCTAAGAACAAATCAGAAACGAGGCATTGATGTAATGAGTTGACAATCATGAATATAATACACTTATGGTAGGCCAAAGTGGAGAGAATATGAAGAAACATAAAAGGGAAGCATGCTTATATGTATCTGTTCTCACAGAGCATGCGAAACAGATGTGTTTTGAGATATGATGTATGTATATATTTACCTCCATGTAAAACAGCAATAAAAGTTCCCTGGGACTAATGAGGGTACTTGGGAACCTCTGCTTTGTATTTTGAACCATTTTGCTGTTCATCAACTCTCTATAAAACATGTAAGTTTTCATTTTTAATTGCAACCATGGAAACTAAGTGGCTAATTATCCTTCTTTTTTTAGGTGTGACTTGAAAATAAAGTCTCTAGGTGACCCTCAAAATATTTCACTTTTTTTGTGTTGAGAACTAGCATAAGTTATACAAATGTTTGGGCATTTATTCTCATGTGTTTTATGCCTTATGTTTAGATACCCTATAAAGAAACGTGCTCTATAAATATATAGTGAGAAATTAGAAATTAACCGTGATTCTTGGTCTTTGTGTCAATTCAACTCCCAGTAGAAAATATACACAGTAACAGAAGAATTCAACACTACTGAATTGTGCAGATCCACATATAACCAAATTTTTAAATAAACACAACCAAAGTATTTTCTCTACCTTATGATTTTCATAATAACATTTTCTTTTCTCTAACTTACTTTACTGAAAGAATTATAGTATCTATACCTAGAACATATAAAATATGTGCTGATCGACTTTATGTTATTAGTAAGGCTTCTGGTCAATAGTAGGGTATTTGTAGTTAAGCTTTGGGGAAGTCAAGAGTTATACATGAATTTTCAACTGCACAGGGATGGGGTTAGTGCCCCTAACCCCCATGTTGTACAGGATCACTGTATTTAAAGGTATGGGTAGAGGTAAGAAAAAAAGTGGCATAACTCTGCCTACAATTTCATAAGCAAATTACATCCTAGAAAAATAATATATAATCTTCTTTTCTGAGTCTACTTGACTATTCTATTGCCTAGGTTTTTTTTGAGATACTCAACAGAAGAGCTAGGGTTTATTTTTAAAGCAAATAGAAAACCTGACCTGTGGTGGCGCATTGACCTGAAATGCTGAGGTTCCTGGTTTGAAACCCCAAAACCCCGGACTTGCCTGGTCAAGGCACATATGGGAGTTGATGCTTTCTGCTCCTCCCCCCTTCTCTCTGTCTCCTCTCTCTAAAATTAATAAATAAAATTTTTAAAAAATAATAAAAACATTAAAAAAATAAAATAGAATAATTGGCCCTGGCCAGTTAGCTCAGTGGTAGAGCATCAGCCCTGCATATAGATGTCCTGGGTTCGATTCCCAGTCAGGGCACAGAGGAGAAGCGACCATCTGCTTCTCCATCCCTACCCCTCCCTTTTACTCTCCTCCAGCCCTGGCTGGATTGATTCAAGCTAATTGGACGCGGGTGCTGAGGATGGCTCCCTGACATTTGCCTCAGATGCTAAAAAGTGGCTCCTTTGCTGAGCAATGGAGCAATGGCTTCAGATGGGTAGAACATTGACCCTCATGGGCTTGTCGGGTTGATTGTGGTCAGAATGCATGCAAGAGTCTCTCAGGCTCCCCTCCTCTCAGTAAAATTAAAAAAAAGAAAATAATATCTTATGTGATTGAAAAGAAAATTATTTGTATTAGTCTCTTGAATTGTGGCTATATGCTTTAGGAAATAAAACTCATAAACCCCTTATTAAAAAGATAAGATTGTGTTTGGTCATGTATACTGAAATTTCTACACAGAAGTGTTCAAAGTTGTGGAACTACTGGTATAAAAAATGTGTAACTATTTGATGCATATGAGTTTCCTTATGCAAGACAAACATTAAATTAAACTTTAAAAGAAAAGCTAGTCACAAATACAATATATAAAACAATACTCAACTTCATGATGTTGGTTATTAATTTTTATCATATGATATTTCACATATTTGCATTTTTAAGTACATTGATATTAGATTTAATGCTACTCCAGTTTAAGATAAAATATAGCTTCCTTTGGAACTTGTTATTAGTATTGTTGTTTTATTTTTAAAAGTTATTTATACACTGGACACTAATCATGTATTTAGCATTTTACAAAATATCAAGTAAGTTTCAAGACCTTCAAAAGTAATAAGTGAATAATCAAAGAGAGCCAAATTGATTAAAGAAACTAAGGAAATTGACTTATCTTTTCTAATGTCTTTTCTTTTCCATATTTTTCTGAAGTGAGAAGTAGGGATACAGAGAGACAGACTTCCGTATGCACCCAACCAGGATCCACATGGCAAGGCCACTATTGGGTGATACTCAGCCCATCGGGGGCGTTGCTCTGCTGCAATGGGAGCCATTCTAACACCTGAGGTGGAGGCCATGGAGCCATCCTCAGCTCTCAGGCCAACTTTACTCCAATGGAGCCTTGGCTGCAGGAGGGGAAGAGAGAGACAGAGAGGAAGGAGAGGGAGAAGGATGGAGAAGCAGATGGACACTTCTCCTGTGTGCCCTGGCCAGGAATCAAACTTGATATTTCCACATGCCAGGTCGACACTCTACTACTGAGCCAAGCAGCCAGGGCGTCTAATGTCTTTTGTTTTTTCTCTTTTAAATACAGTGTAATTTCTTTTTGCTAAAGGTCTTGTTTTCATTCTAAGAAAATCATGGTTAGGCAATTAATTACTTTCAATTTCTGTCTTGATTTATTTTTATTTATTTTTAATATTTACTTACTGAGCCTGGCCAGAGGGTGGCACAGTGGATAGAGCATTGAAATGGGATGCAGAGGACCCAGGTTTGAAACCCAGAGGTCACCAGCTTGAGTGCAGACTCATCTGATTTGAGCAGGAATCATCAGCTTGAGCCCAAGGTCACTTAACAGTATTGAGCCTTCCTGTATAAATATGGATATGAACTATCTCTCTATTTATTTAGTTATTTGATTTTATTCATCAGTTTTTTTAGTTATTCTCATATAAATTTTGCACATATGTTATCAGATTAATACCTGTTTTTTATTTTGGGAGTTGCTAATGTAAATGGCATTATAGTTTTAATATTAAAATCTACATATTTATTGCTGATATATAGGACAGCAATACTGACTTTTGTCTACTAATCTTGTATTTGGCAACCATGCTATAATCATTTCTCAGTTCCAGAAGTTTTCTCATTAAGTTATTTCAAATTTTCTACATAGATTAACAGGCCAACTGTGAACAGTTTTATCGCTTTTTTCCCAATCTTTATATACTGTGTATTACCTTTTCCTAATTTATTGAATTAGCAAGAACTTTCAGTACAATGTTAAAAAGGATGGGTGAGAGAAGACATTCTTCTCCTATTCCTGAACTGAGTGGGGAAGCTTCAGGTTTCTTACCATTAACTATGTTAGTGAACTGGCGGTGGCGCAGTGGATAGAACATTGGACTGGGATGCAAGGACTCAGGTTCGAGACGCTGAGGTTGCCAGCTTGAGCACAGGTTCATCTAGTAGTTTGAGCAAAGCTCACCAGCTTAAGCACAAGGTCACTGGCTTGAGCAAGGGGTCACTTGGTCTGCTGTAGCTCGCTCCCCCGCAGGGAGCCATCCTCAGAGCCCAGGGCCAATTTGCTCAAACCAATCAAATTATGGTTGGGGTAGGAGAAGGGAGGAGAGAGGTGGAGAAGCAGATGGTCACTTCTGTGTGCCCTAACCGGGAATTAGACTGAGATATCAACACGCTGGTTGATGCTCTATCACTGAGCCAACTGACTATGACCTGTTTGTTTTTCTGTGAACCTATCTTTTACTATGGAGGTTCAGTGGGGGGTGGAAGGGTTCCTCCAACAAGAACCTGAAAGGATAGAGAGAAAATCATTTTTCATTGTCTACTCTCTACTTTTTATTTGCATTTTTCATTGAGGAAAAAATTTTTTCATGTTTTCTTTATAATATTAATATTTTTAAAAATGTAGTTGATAGATTTATTAATATTTATATACTGCTCACAAAAATTAGGGGATATTTCAAAATGAATATGAAGTGATAAAATACCCCTAATTTTTGTGAACAGTAGAGTATATTTTTGGTAAAAGAGGAACATCAGTATTTCCACTTAAATTATCAGGTGTTTACTACTAAAAATTACTTGTTTTCTGTAGAACTTAGGTCTGTACTTGAAGTATTTGAGACATAGCCTGAAAAACAACTGTTACATAAACTTGAATCACAATTTCTTATTGGCAAACTAAAAAAAAATTCTTCCTCAATGAGAGTTAATTGAAATAATCCAAAAGTCAGCAGAAATATATAAATTGTAGTCTGCTAGATTATAGCCTTGAACAACTGCTGTGACCCTAATACCCAATGAGGAAAGATTTTATGACAGGGAAGAATGTTGTTATTGTCTTTTCTGTAAAATATAACAAGTTAAGTAATTAAGGTTAGAAATCAAGCCAAATTAACTACAAACAGCTGTAAGAGGCTGAGTTCGTGACCAAATAACAGACAGGAACTTCTTTTGTTTTCACTGGTGATTTACCTAATGGTGAGATAAATGTCTGATGACATACACAGTCCAGTGTCCTGTCAATCTTTAACCATCTACTGTATCACTTATCACGTTCATTCAAGAGAGGAGAACTGCTCAGTTGTTCAAGTATAAGATTTATCTTCATGAGTTCTGCTTAAGTGAGCCAGTAAGCAGTAAAACAGTTTCAGTCTATGTATAAAATTGTAATATAAAAAGAATGTTTTGCACAATAAATATATATATGAGCAAAATGATTTTTAGGAATTTTAGAATACCATAATTAAGTTAAATTTTTATAATTTTCCTTATGAGAAGATAATTTTATTCATATATTAACAAAATTCTTACCTAGGCATGAAATATATGTTTATTAATTTATGTAAAATTAAATTTCCACATAGTTAAATAAAAATAATTCATTCAAAATCAAAGTTTCAACTATTTCTGTCTGTTATAGAAAAGAAAACTCATATTTCAGGAGGTTAAATAGCTTTCCCAAAATCTCAGACAGAGTAAATGATAGAATCAAGAAGACCAGCATTAGGGTAGGGAAATACTTGAGGACCAGTGTGGTGATTTTGAGGAGTGAAATTAAGTAAGGAGATTGGCAGAGGTTATATCATGCAATTACTTATAAGTCACAATAAGTATATAGATTTATTTCAAGTCAATCTAATTCCATGTCACGGTGACAAGTGCTATAAAGAAAGAGTTAACAAATATCTGGTGGTACAGCAATGTCACAGATTCTGGCTTAGAGAATATTAGAAGTTCTAAGAAGAGATATTTGAATTTTCCGTAGGCCTTTGATGGATAGAACAAAAAACAAAGACATTTAGAATAATGGAAACTAAGAAACATAGATGTGAGACTACATGCTCTTGATGAATTAACACCAAGTGTGGCTAGAGCCTTTGAGGAGGGTCAGCCAGAGGGCAGCCCAGAAAGGTAGATACTATGTAACTTTAGAAATTACACAGGTCTAGAGTCAATGATATGGATTTTGAACTTTGTTTTAGCTAATACAAAGCAAATTTGATTTCTGGGAAGTAGAAATGAATAGTTTCAGGATAAAAGTTCACCAGTGGATGGGAGGACAGACTGGGGAAGAGCAGCAGAGAATACCAGTCAGATTATTTCAGGAAGGTGAGAGAGAATCTCCTTGCCCTTATGACTGTTATCCATTGGGAACTCCAAACAGTTTATAAATACTGAAAATATAAAGTGATAATTTAGTAAATTATGGAAATACCGAGAGTATCAAATGCTAATCCCCCAAATTTGTTTTTGGAAATTGTTTTGAATCACCAGTTGAAAGAATATATAATTGAGGAAGCCAAGCTTGCAAATAATACACATTTCAACATTTACTCTGTGTACTGTACGTGGATTACTTAAGAGATTAACCTAGCTAGCTGTATGTATTGTACAAAGGATGTTGCCAGGATCAAATGAAACAAGAGACCTGAAAGCTCTTGTAATAAACACGTTATGTAAATACAAGTCATTAATACAATATTTAATCCTTATAGAAAATTTGCTTTTTTTACATAATTCTTGAAGAAATGTAATATCTCAATTTGTCTTAGACTTTGAAATACTAAAAAATAAATAGTTGAACTTTTTGAAAAAAAATAAAAGCTTTATATGTCTTTGCATGAAAAACGAGCAGGCGAGTGAATAAACACACAGAGCATCGAGTCTTGTTTGCCGGGCGAGCCAAGTATGAGAAGTAGAGGATTGTTTCCTTCCACCTCTGAATAATTTCAAACACTCTGAATTGGATTTATGCAGTTGAATTCTCATGAAAAAATTATAATAATTTTTGTATAATATAGGAATTAACTTTTTTCATAAAATTCTCACAATATTCTCATTTTTGCAACTGAAAGCGTTGTCTACTAGAAAGAATATGGTCTTTAGAAATACACACATCTGAATGTGAACTCAAATTCTGCACTTAGTGGGTGTGGAACTTTAGGTAACATAGAAAAGAATCTCATGGGGCCTTCGTCCTCTTTCTAAAATTAGAAGCAGTGAGCACTTTTTCTTTAAGATTGGCTGTAGAGGCAATTAAAATAATATAACTAAAGGCACATAGTGGCTGTTAGGTAAATACTACTCATCCTTTTCAATATTAAGGTCTTATATTTTCTTTCTATGGTAATTCTGATGTATACATCTTGGGATATAGTACGTGTTCAATGAATATCTGTTGAGAGAAAGAAAGGAAGGAAGGAAGGGAGGGAGGGAACGAGGGAGGGAGGGAGGGAGGGAGGGAGGAAGGAAGGAAGAAAGGAAGGAAGGAAGGAGGAAAAGGAAGAAAGAAAGAAAGGGAAGAAAGAAAAAAGAAAAGAAAAGAAAGTTTGCTAGCTAACCTAATAGGGTTAGGCTTCTGGTCCCTTTTTTTTATGAGTAGTGGCATTCTTTCCAAATGTATTTGGCAGAGATATAGTATCTTAATCAGCTGAAGATAGAGCAAGGTGGTTAATTATATAACCAATTATCCTTTTAGTCCATCACTAGGGAATATTGTATTTATATGTTATTTACTTAAGAAAACAAGTCCGTGGTATTTTAGTTGACACTGCAGGAACATAGATAGATTTGATCTTTTTCTGCCCAGACATGCCCAGGTTGTTGTGTAAAATAGCCTGTTTAATCATATAACCCTTAATCTCAACAACTACCAGTATTTAATAAAATTATCAGGATTCCACTCGATGAATTATGTAAGGGGTACTATTATATTTCTGCTGCCACCTCTGATGGTTGATTTTTCTTTGCAATGGTTGGTTTCCTTTTTTATTTCTGTGAAACTAACTTCATAACTACTAAGGCCAATGCCTACCTGTTCACAAAATGTATCCCATCCTGTGCTGCCATCTGCTGGAATACCATGCTGCTTAGTCATGGAAAGTAAGCGACATTAAGTTTCATAATACTTGCTTTTTAAATGCTAACACTTTATTTATTTGTTTGTTTATTTTTTACAGAGACAGAGAGAGAGCCAGAGAGAGGGATAGACAGGAACGAAGAGATGAGAATGATCAGTCATTAGTTTTTTGTTGCGCATTGCAACATCTTAATTGTTCATTGATTGCTTTCTCATATGTGCCTTGACTGCGTTCCTTCATCAGACAAAGTAACCCCTTGCTCAAGCTAGGGAATTTGGGCTCAAGCTGGAGCTTTTGCTCAAACCAGATGAGCCCTCGTTCAAGCTGGTGACCTCGGGGTCTCAAACCTGGGTCTTCACCGCATCCCAGTCCGATGCTATATCCACAGTGCCACCTCACGGTCAGGCTTAAATGCTAACATTTTAGATGGGATTTTAGCTGAGAAAAAAAATTCAAAAGGACAACGACCCATTTTAAAAATAATACTTTGCCCTGTAAACAGTTTATTAACTCATTCAATCTGTCATTTAGACAACACTCCCTGACATCTTTTCTGTGGCGAGAAATATATAGAATCCCTCTCTACAGATGAGCAACTCATGGTGTTTGTTTAATAGGTGTTGAAGAATCATAATTAAAGGAAATAATTGTGGCAGATTACTCTAGATATTACAATAAAAATATGAACAAGGAGACATAGTAATTTCTACCGAGAAATTAGGCTTCTTACAAAGTTACTTACGGAGAACATTGATAAGTAAACAAGTGTTCACTATGACAGGAAAGGCGATCCTGGTCAGAGCCAATATTATGAACAAAGATGTTTGCTCCTAAAGAAAGACATTTGTTTTGGGTGACAGGAGAGGTGTTAGTTTATTATAGCTTTTAAGATACTGTATCAGAGGGTTTTTTTTTTTGTTTGTTTCTTTCAGATAAGAATCAGATGATAATCTAATTTTGATAATATAAAAAGAAACAAAGTAAAATACACAAAATACTCTTCTCAGCATAAACTGTTCATGATTTTGTCAACAGGACTGCTATTAATACTTAGTAAACAGTTGTTATATTTCTCAGATTACTACTTCTATCTTAATGAAGATTTCGTATTATTGGAGTCCGGACAGCTGGTTTCCTGCAGCACTAACTCTAACGGGAGTTCTTTTTCTGCTGTGTGTCTATGCTGTTGCATGGTGCCTCTTCAAAGAGTAAGATTTGAATTACTGTTTCTATTTGAATTCACTTATTGCTTATAAAGTCCATCAAGAATGCCTTAAAAAGACCATGAAGCGGAAAGAAAGATTAGGAAAAATGTATTGAGCCTTTATTACTGTGTACATTGTAGATATTTGCTGATAGTCACTACAAAGCGGAGAGAAAGATAGCAGCTTCACTGTTTTACATTTGGATAAGGGATGTTAAACATGATCTTCTGGGACTAAAGCTAATACTCTCCCTAAGTGATCATTCAAATGGTTCAAGCTAAAAAACATTTATCTGAAAAATATTGTAAACTGAGAAAGTGTAATGAGTGGTTTTAGAAATCTGTGCTGAACCCATTACCCATTCTTCTCTATAATGAATTTCTGACTTGAGGTCACATCCCTGGAAAGGGCTGTGTGGATGTGCTACTGCCAGGAGGAGCATGTAAGCATTATATATAATGCTACAACTCAGTATTTGTTACACCAGATATTTCTCCCAGCTCTCCCGCAGCAATCCACCATACCCATAGGTTGTTTTAGTTTAGTTTAGTTTTGTTTTCTGAATTCAGAAGTAGCAGAGTAATATGATATAATCCTGAACATCTAAAGATCTGATATGTTCTCATGGAAATTTTATTGAAGAGGTTTAAAGATATTATCTTCATTTTATATACATAGGAAATATTTACTAATTGGCCTTCAGTTTAAGAATAAGTTTTGTTATTTGTATGTCTGTGGTGTTTGTTTACTGGATAATGTCATCCTTTTTGATTAATGTCACAGTAGGGAATAGATTTTGATAATTATGAGAAAAAATAAGCACTCAGTTTATTTTTTAAAAAGAGCTCTCTCTCTCTCTCTCTCTCTAATTATTTATTTATTGTTCCTTTATCTGTAGTGCTCCCTCCACTTCAAAATTCTTTCCCCACTGTCACAAACATCAGCAAAGCCAACCAACTTTTACCACCAATGAGCCTGGGCAGATACCAAGGTAGAAACCATCTTGATGCTTTACAGAACAAAATTTTAGGCCTTAAGATTGGCCTTATCACTTCACTAAATTTCAAGTTTAGAATCATAAAATGTTGATTGGTATTTAGAAAGCTTAATTTCACCTCTCAATTCTTTATTAAAGTAAGTTTCTAGGTAGCTCTATGTTTCATCAACAGCGTGTATTCATCATGTAATACTACTCCAGGCATGAGGACACAGCAGAGAACAGAACCATAATTACAGATGAGCATCACATTCTACTGCTGTTGTTCTGTTATGAACTGTATAATGTTATTACTATTTTCAAATGTATTTATTTCACAATGAAGAGACACAAATATCACAGGGATGAGAACAAATACAATATTTTAGGAATTTAAGATGACACTTATAAACTTTAGACATTTTTACTAACGTTCAAAAGCAACATCAAGAAAAATCTATCTAGGCCCTGGCTGGTTGGCTCAGCGGTAGAGCGTCGGCCTGACATGCGGGGGACCCGGGTTCGATTCCCAGCCAGGGCACATAGGAGAAGCGCCCATTTGCTTCTCCACCCCCCCTTCCTCTCTGTCTCTCTCTTCCCCTCCCGCAGCCGAGGCTCCATTGGAGCAAAGATGGCCCGGGCGCTGGGGATGGCTCTTTGGCCTCTGCCCCAGGCGCTAGAGTGGCTCTGGTGGTGGCAGAGCGACGCCCTGGAGGGGCAGAGCATCGTCCCCTGGTGGGCGTGCCAGGTGGAGCCTGGTCGGGCGCATGCGGGAGTCTGACTGTCTCTCCCCGTTTCCAGCTTCAGAAAAATACAAAAAAAAAAAAAAAAGAAAGAAAGAAAAATCTATCTAGAAAATACTTCTTTAAAATTAATATAATAGAAATACTTTTATTAATCTGTACTTAAAACATAAAATGATTGATTTATTATATAAGGGAGGATATCAAGAGCCAATTAAGATCTATCTAAATAGAGCATTATGTGTGTTTTTTTTACCTACCTAACTTAAGAACATAAAATGATTATGATTTAGTATATATGAAAGGTTACCAAGGGCCAATTTAAGGTTTGTTTAATTAGAGCATTATGTAATGTTTGTTTACCTATGTATTTATAAAATAAATTTTTAAGTCATTTATTGTTTATATGCACTAAAATATATTTCTGTATTAGAGATTAAAACAAATATTTCCATTAATTCTTTAATATTTTCAGAAGGCATGGAAACTTTTTGACTAATGACCCAAAACCAAAAACAAAACCTTACTTGCTTCCTGGAAACTATCAGGTAATAAGAGAAAAATTATTTTATAGGTAATAACAAAAAGAAAATTATTTTATAGGTATTACTATACTTACTCCTTTATTTTTTTATAACATACAATTAAAAAGTACTTGAAAACAAATTATAGTAAATTATGACTCATAAAGACAAATAAGAGGATTTATGTGTATCAGTTGAAAGTGGAAATGAAAATTGAAGGGAAAAGAGCTAACATTCAACTTTAAGTGATTGGCATATATGGTATCAGTGATGAAGAAAATAATATCCTAAGACTGATATACCTGTAAAAGTATACATTGATTGTGTATACTAGTGAGGTGGCATTCACATTTCTATTGCTATTTTTCCTATTGATGTTTGAAAAATAGTGAAATTAGGTCAATAGGTAATACAGTAGAGATGTTACTAAGGAGGCCTCTGATGTCCACTTATCCTTACACCATTTAGGTATTCAGCAACGTATGCTACATGAAAAATTCTCTTATAATATTTCTTCCATTATAATATGCAATTAGCTATAATTTATTTAAAATTGGAATTAAAATATTAAAATCAAAGCACAATATTTTACTGAGTTACAGAACTAATCTTTATGTAAAACTATATTTAGCTCATGTCTTTGGATAAGTAAAATATTTTCTAGTTGATGCCAAGAAAAATAATATAAAGAAGTTTAAAACAAGGTCTCCACTCATCAAGAACCCATATTCCAGCTGGAAATAGATATAAGTAGAATATTGTTTGTTGATAATAATGTATGGTAGTTTATTAATTTCTGCCATTATGTATAGAGCTTCATAGAAATTCCGAGAACAACAAGGTCCTTATGAGCTAGACCTGTCAGAGGAAACTTTGTAAAAGAATTTTGGAGTTCACACGAAAATTATGTGTCTTTTTATAGATGGAGAACAGTGGGAAACAGATTGCACAGTCTTGAGATTAAGCATGGTATACATACTCCAAGTCTTCTCACAAGATTTCTGTCCTTCTGGACCAGCTTTCCCTGTGTCTCTGCCCTTCTACAACTTAGGACCTGGCCCTGACCAGATAGCTCAGATGGTTAGAGCATCATGCTGAAGCACAGAAGCTGTCAGTTTAATCCTGGTCAAAGCATGTACAGGAACAGGTCAATGCTCCTGTCGTCTCTGTCTGTCTCTCTTTCCTTTCTCTCTAAAATAAATGAATAAATAAATAAATAAACAAACCTTTAAAAAAATAAAACTGAAGATCTGAATCCATGTCCACACTGCCACTCTTTCCCATCCCACTTTGTAGTCAAACTTAGATTTATCTATAGTAACCTTCATATACTCCATCCTAGCATTTATGACACTGTATTATAATATAGATGTGTCAATATTTCTCTGCATACTATTCCTTTCACCTTCTTGCACTAATAATTTTTCTTTTACCTCAGGAACACTGTTATGTAGATTATTATTATTATTATTATTTGTATTTTTCTGAAGTGAGAACCGGGGAGGCTGAGAGACAGTTTCTTGCATGCACCAGATCCTGCTGAGCCCACTAGGAGCGATGCTCCATTGCAACCAGAGCCATTCTAGTACCTGAGGTGGAGGCCACAGAGACATCTTCTGTGCCCTGGCCAACTTTGCTCCAATGGAACCTTGGGTGCAGGAGGGCTAAAGAGAGGTGGTAGGGTGGAGAAGCAGATGGCCATTCTCCTGTGTGCCCTTGCCAGGAATCAAACCCAGGACTTCCACATGCTGGGCTGACACTCTACCACTGAGCCAACTGTCCAGAGCCATGTGTTGGTTATTTTTGCAAACACATTCCAACATCTGAGAACCTAGATCCAATAAGTGACTTGTTCCCCATTTCTTCCTCTCCTACCAATTCCCTTTCTTCTTCACAAATTCCTGCCCTTTGAGGTATTACTGGTTTTAACAAAAATTGCTGTTATTATTGTCATACTCAAATTCATTAATGACTAATTTCTGGCTCACAGTATTTTTACTACTCTTTTGGGCATATTTCATGGCATGTTGAACCTCCACAGAAATGACCCACCAATATTGCACTTGATCAGTTCTTCTAAATCCTCTTGTCCTACTTTGGTTCTTCAATCTAGTCCAACTATCATTCAGCTACCAGCTTGTGCTTAAGCTCCAGTATGTTTCTGTTGAAAATGACACAACTATGCATTCTGAACTTAGTTCACATTTATGACCATGCTTCAAATAACAGCTCAATACAGCCATACCTGTCTATATGTACCTAGTAAACTCACATTACCAGTTTCGCTCATGACACTTTCAAGGTTTCTTACTTTCTCAAATCTCCAATATTTCCATCTCTTCTAACTCTGAACTGTGATATCTCATCACAATTTATAAAACAAAATAATCAGATTTTAAAATTCTCTCAAGCTCCAATAACCAAATCCACAAATTTGCCTCAATCATTAGGTACTACACGGCCTGATGACCCAAGTCCAGAGAAGTGCGCCTGCTTCTATCTAAGGCCATCTTTCCAGTTATGCTTTGCGTACCTATCTTTCTGGTATTCTCATGGAAAAAATTTTCTCTCTCTCTCAGTCTTCAGATTGCTTCACATGAATAATAATATTCTATTTTCAAAGTGCGTCCCTTGAATCCATTTTTGTCTCTAGTAATCACTCCATTTGTTTTCCTTTATATAGTATCTTTAAAAGAGTTACCTAGCTGATGGATGGGGACATGACTTGGGGTGGTGAGCACATGATATAGTGTACAGATGATGTGTTGTAGAATTGTCACCTGAACCTGTATAATTTTTTTGGCCAGTCTCACCCTAATAAATTCAATAAAAATAAAAGAAGAAAGAGAAAGAAAGAAAGAATGAAAGAAAGAAAGAAGAAAGAAAGAGGAGAGAGAGAAAGAAAGAAAAAAGAAAAAGAAGGAAAGAGAGAGAGAGAGAAAGAAAGAAAGAAAGAAAGAAAGAAAGAAAGAAAGAAAGAAAGAAAGAAAGAAAGAAAGAAAAGAGAGAGAGAGAAAGAAAGAGAAGAGAAAGTTACTTAACTTGGCTACATACAAATCTTTGTTTCCAAATCTCTACTCACCTATTCCAAGAAGGTGTTTTCTCCAACATTCTATTGAAATGGCCCTTCATTCATGTCTCCCATGATCCACTATTGAGGGGAGATATAAACTAATTCTTATTTCTCTAAACATACTCTTCAGGAGTTGACAGAAAGGTGTGTGTGCATATTCTATCTAGCTGCAATGGAAACATAGTATAATAGTAACCAGTGTCTTGGATATACCTAAGTAAAGCTTTAATATCAACAAGTTAATAGCTATGAAACTATAAGGAAGCTTTCAATATGGTATAAAAATTTATTTAGTACATGAATAATAGAATTAAACAAGACAATCATTTTAATCATTTGTCAAATTTCTTGTTGTATAAAATGATTCTAGTAGAGTCAGTATGAATTTCAACATAATAATCCTATTAGGAATTATAAAGTCATTGATAATGTCAATATCTATATAAGAATTATAAATTTAGAACAGGCTAATAACTGTAAATTATCTTTTTTTAGCCATCAGGAGTTTATGATAGGCATGCTATTGATCCTGGTAAGAGCAGAATATGGTCAATGTTTTTATGTTTAAAAGTGTTCTAAAAGCATGGGTTAGATTTCACAATACTGATGAAAAGCATTATGGATTGATTAATTAATATGCTGTCAGGTTTTAATTATGCCAACTATGCATTAATTAAGGAAATTATAAATGCTAATTTCTTCAAGGCCCAAGTACATTATAATAATAAATTGTTCTACAATCAAAAATTCATTACTTAATTTTTCTTAATCACAATGATTCATGAAATTTTTAGATACTTTTTCTTGAAAACTATATTCTGAAAATTTACAAACCCTATCCTAAGTAGATTCACATGCATCTCTTATCCCCCATTAATCTCCATCACTACCTAAATAGCCTTAATTAATCACTTTGGTCACCAAGGCAATGCTTAATGCTCCTAATTGGCCTCATTGTTTATATCCTGCATTTTTAAAAAACAACTTTAAATACTACCTCTCCTGTCACTATATAACATACAAAATATGGACAACATTATGTGAACGTGTACAACTGCTAGGCCTGGTGTACAAAAAAATCTTACTATGCAATTGTAATTTAACCATCAAGAAAAAGGTAATATTGTTATTCCAATTTAAAACTACAAGGAAACAGAGATGTAAGGCCAACTTCACATTGCCAGAATTCCAAATCCTTAGTTAATGAAAACAATCCTGATCTTCATTATCCTTAGAAATGTACAATTCCAGATATATGCCATTGATTCTGGGAATATAACACACCATTTGTATAGGTCATTAATCTGTCATGAGTGTTATACCTTTTTCTTTTGCATAGGACTTCTTTGTGTGTATTCTGTTTACACTACCTTTCTGTTTCATCTCCTAATCCCTTTTACTCTTCTTCAGTGACTAATTCCTACTTAGAAAGCAATACAACTCAGACCTCTCACATTCCCTGGATAATCGGGCACATCTTCACTGTCCTCTTAAAATACTTATCACCATATATAATGTCATTGGTCTGTATTTTTTACTGTAAACTTCTTGGATTATCATTAGAAATATTAACTGAATGTTTATGCCTAGTGTCAACCAAATACTAGGCACTCAAATCATGTTTGTGTATCAGGAGATTCAGGGCTAGTAAGTTTTAAGTTAAATAATCATGTTATAAAGAATTAATGACTTAAAGGAAATGAGTAAGCAGGTATAAATTGTTCTTCCCAGAGATTTTCCAGCAGAAAGAAAAAAAAATGTATGTATGGTTTAGTTGTTAAAGACATAAGTAGAGGCATTTGGGTTGCAGGTAAGAGCTAAATTGGAGTCATAGCTCCACTTAATTTCCATATAATCTTGGGGAAAGTTTAGAAGGTGAAAAAAAAGTTTTAAGAGTTAATTGGACTTAACAGGTCCAATGAGAATAAAAAAGATCCAGTAGCATGAGTGAGATGTTTGTTACTTGGCTGATAAGTGCAGCTGAAATGAGGTATCAAAAATTTGGTAGGTATAGAGCAGCATTATGTTGGCTGAGACTGTAATAAAATATAAATCAGACAAAAAGGTAAAACACATTAAGTATCTGAACTACTCAGTATTCACAATATACTTTGAATATAACATGTATAATGCAAAATGTCATCTTCATTTTTAAATTTCACATGCCGCCAAACAAATGTAGATAATCATCATGTGTGCCATAGAAAATTTGTCAAAATCACAATTTCATATCTCTATTAAAAATTCATCAAGTATGTTCAGGAGCAATGTTTTCCTAGATTGCCTGAGCATAAGAATTATATAAAATGCTTATTACCTAATAGATTCCTGAGTCCTACCTTACCAAAGTAAGTATCTTCAGGAAGATAGACTTGGACATGTATATTTCTAATAGATATTTTAAATTAATGTAGTTGGGAAATACCAATCTGAATTACTGTCTAGTTTCTTAATTAATAGAGCACATGATTAATATAACACAGTGTAACCATCAGAACAGAAAACGTAACCTTAAACTCAATGGATTAAGCAATATGGATTTCTTTGAAGTGCCTAAGTATTATATGAATTTAATAAAAATATAGTAGTACATAAGAGATATTAATGAAAAGCAACTGTCTGCTCCCTTATCCCATGACATCCCATCATTCACCTTAGTTTTGTTTCCAGAGGAAACTGCAATTTGATTCTAATAATTTAATTCTAAAAGTTACTGAATATCAAGCTATGCTGTATGATGGTTATATCAATTCTACTCACTAAAGATACAAATAATACAAAGAAGTTATTTTATTTGCTAAGTTGTTGCTTTACAAACCTTTTTCATTGTATATCCCTATTGAAAAATAAATTGTGAACAAAACCTTGACGTTTTCATTTTTTACACATTATATATGTGTTTGTGTGTGAAGTACTGTTTACTACATTATATGCAAAAAGGACAAAATATAATTTTCAAAAATGAGAAAAATATAAATAAAACTCCTGACCAACTTTCTTCAGTCATCGTACTGTCCTGAGTACGTTCTGTTACGTGTGTCTCCAGTCTTGGAGTCCATTGCTCTACAGACCCAGTGTTGCAAATTACATTTGTGACATGAGGAGAGATTGTTATAATTAAGGTTAAATCATTCTCTTTAAAAATTTATTTATTTATTTATTTTAGAGAGAGAGGAAGGAAGTGAGAAACAGCAATTTGTTGCTCTAATCTATCTATGCATTCATTGGTTGATTCCTACATAGGCCCTGATGATGCCCTAGCCAACTGTGCTACACTTTCTATCCATTTTTTTAATTAAAGAGTTTTTATGTGCTTCATATTTGAAATATGAACAATAAAATATGAACAATATATAATATTGAAATATTAACAATGAAAATTATTTCCAAAATATTACCGTTGTAAAATATTTCCCACTCTATTACTTTTATTGGTCAAATATATACTTCCAATAGTTAAGAGTCATTCAAGATTTTATAAATATCTTAACAAAGTGTTTTTTTTCCTTTTTCTTCAGTGACAGGAATGCAGTATCTATTCAACAGTCAGACAGGTGAAGTCAAGCTATTGAGCAGTTGAGAAAAGAAAACGATTCCAGTGGAAGACATCTGACTGTAACCACTATACAGGTCACCGTATCTTCATGTCACTTGTATATTTGAAAAGGTCTTTTACAAGATTTTAACAATCAAAGATTACCTGGGTATTTTTTTTCAAACTAACAGTATACTTGTGTGTAACATTTGACATATGTATTGTATATATGTCTGACTTTTACTGCTGCAATTATGCTAAGGTTTATTTGTTTCAGAGATACTGGTTTTTAGTTAAAAAATTGACAATGATAGACTAATTACCAATAGAAAATCCAATACGAAATTCCAATTATGTTTAGATTGTATTTGTATTTCAATAATTAATATTAATTAAGGCATTTAAAAATAAAAATCATTCATGCAAAATAACTTATGAATTAAAAGACTCCAACATCATGAAATAAGTGAATTTGTTATCAGACTACTCAGGAACTAGATTTGATTCTCTTTTTCAAAAGACAGATCAAATATTTAAGTGGTAAACAACTTCATACTTTTTCAACAGTGAACTTGTCTAATAAGCTTTGAGACTACATCATCTTCTTACTTAATTTCAATATTCTAACATACTCAAAAGCTTTAGCATTGTACTGCATAAATAGAGAATAGCAATACTGAAGTAAAAAAAGATCAAATTTGCACTTGCTGAGATTTTTCCTAAGTATATATCTTAAATCAGATAGTTTCTTAGTTCAGGTTCCCTGAAAAAAAAAAAAGTTCAGACAGTAACTGGCTTGCAGGAGTGCCTTAGTGACCAACACCCAAGGCAGTGAGTGAAAAATCAGGCAGAAGTGGATCTGGGGGAGAGCTGCACAACTGACCCATCAGAGGTTCTAGCCTAGAGTGAAAGGAATCTAAAATATGCAATAGAGAAGAAGATAAGAATACAGTAGTAGCTGTTAGCCCAGGCCAGTTGACTCAGTGGTAGAGCATTGGCCCAGTGTCTAGAAGTCTCGGGTTCAATTCCCGGCCAGGGCACACAGGAAAAGCGGCCATCTGCTTCTCTACCTCTCCCCCTCCCCTTCTCTCTATCTATCTCTTCCCTTCCTGTAGCCAAGGCTCCATTGAAGAGAATTGGCCTTGGGCACTGAGGATGGCTCCATGGCCTCTGCCTCACACACTAAAAATGGCTCTGGTTACATTGGAGCAAGGGCCCAGATGGCAGAGCATCACCCCCTAGTGGGCTTGCCCAGTGGATCTTGGTTGCGGCACGGTGGGTTTGTCTCTGCCTTCCCTCTTCTCACTAAAAAATAAAAAATAAATAAAAATAGAGTAGTAATTGTTGCTTTTAAACTGGCCACAGAAGTTCCTTTTCCACTTGCCTCTACTGAGCCAGCTCACCAGTGAAACAAACTCAGCCTCTTTCCTCCTCCAACACCTGGGATATCCCGTTTCCATAGATATGAGCTGAGGGAGATATGTCCGTGCAACAGCAGTGAAAGACACAGCGGCACATGGCGGTTCTGGCCAGCAGATCATGTAGCTAACTTGTGCCCTGTGGCACTGAACATGCCTGATTCCAGATGCACTTCTGTTCCACCCTACATTGTTGCTGGCTGTGTCCAACAAGGTATTGAGTTGATTGGTCTGATAAAACCCTGCTCATGAGGGACAGCTGTAGGCACTTGGTGACTTAGTAGTCCATGGTCAGATAGTTTATTGCTAGAGCACGAGAAGCTGTTTTTGTTTGCTTGTTTGTTTATTTGTTTTTTAATGGTGTAGAGCAGGGGTCTCAAACTTGCGGCCCACAGGCCGCATGCGGCCCGCCGAACAATTTTGTGCAGCCCGCAGACTAATCCACGAAGTTCAAAATATTTTGGTTAAAATTAAGTAAGCCTAGGGGCCTACTTGTATTTTTCCTTTCTCTAGCATCCTAGCTAGATATTAGCTTAGTTAACAGCAGTTATGATGCGAACTACAGTTTCTGGTCGTTTTGTGACACTGAGTAAACTGCATGTACGATTGTGCTTGTTGTACTGATTTTTTTTTTGTTTTCAACTGCAGTGAGAAAAGTGTTGCGTAACAGTTGCCTTTTGTAGACCTAGTGTGGCCCGCCAAACGGCTGTGATCTTGCTCTGTGGCCCACATGCTGAGTTGAGTTTGAGACCCCTGGTGTAGAGCTTTCTACTGTTGATGGCAGGGTTTTGCCACTAAAATGTATGGGTTCACATTGTCATTCATTTTTCATAAGCTCTACATAATGCCCTTCTCGCTGCAGACTGCTTTAGTTTATAGATGCCCGCTAGGTCACATGGCTAGTTCACGGAGCTGCTTATCTTGTAGTCTAGACTTGCTGTATAGCCCTTTTCTCTCTGAGCCCCACTCAAACTTGTTGGCTTCTAATGTCACCTAATAAATAGATCAATGTACTATTGTTACCAGGTGTTGTACTTCCATCTTTGTGAGAAGAACAAAGGGAAACAATTTTCATTTATTCTAGAGGGAATGTCCAAGTTATCCTGAACCAGAAGAAATCTGAAAAAATTACTAAGGTGGCCTCTGCCCCTCTATAAGTTCTACTCCCATCCTCTCTGATGTGTTTGTGTCTTACCAAGGCCTTCAGCTTTCTTACCACTTTTTGCTCACTTATACATTTGATATAATAACATAGATATAATGAAATGTGATGTTATATCTAGCTAATCATGTGTCTTTTAGATGATATTATGACAGAATCAACCTAAATCTGAGCAAGACCATAAATATATAGTATTGTGTATTCTGTGAATATAAACCCATTTCTCCTATGGATAAAAATGAGGTATTCACCAAACCAATCTCTAGTAGAGATGCCATATCTGGCCTGGAAGCTGAAAGGGGCAACTTCTTGGTTGAGTTTGATAGTTTCCTCTCATCCACAAAAGCCTCGAATTGTTGTGGAGAAAAGACTTGTACATTCCATGGGGCTTATATGGTACTACCACCCTCAGTCATATCTCTAAGGGTAGCACTAGCTCCTGTCATGTCCCATCTACTCCTAGATGAGCTATTGATTTATTTTGTTTTTGTTTTTGTTTTTAATTCTCTTTGCCAGGGAGGGGAAGTTTCAAAGATTAACTTGCAGCTATTGGAACAGATCAAGGAACTAATGTTGCAGTTTTTCCAACAACCAAGTATGTCCTTTCCAATTATACATCCAGGCACTATGGAGATGCTCCCCAGATGGAGTGTGGGCTGAGCAGACTAACAGTGAGGGGAACTTGGACTGGGACTTCGTTTATTTTTACTTGTTTTTTCTGAGCCCTAAGTCTGAGATGATGACGATGCTTCAGACCCTGTGAATCAATTTCAACCTGAATCCTGTATCCAACAGTTATCAGAATGTCTGATATTCCCTTTTGAAAACCCTGACCACTTATAGACAGAAATGATCTAGTTTCCCTTGAGGAAAGACTACTAGAGGAAATATCACCACATACACATTCTGTGGTGTTTATGGGGATTTCTTCCTCATGAGGAGTCAGATGCTCTTTCTGAATTTTCCAAATATTTCAGCTTGGGTACTGACATGGAATCAAAACTTTTTATTGGGATGGCTTCTCTGAATCTCCAGATATGGATCTTTGAATTCTCTTGTGTAAATTGCGCAATATGCTAATTGGCTGTCCATCTATCTTGTACATGGGATCATGTATCCTAGTAACCATCTCCATAACACTCTGAGCCAGGCATTTTTAGCTGCTACTCTTAACAATGTTGCTCATTACAATTTGGTATTCTATTATATCCATTGCAACTGGAATACTTAATTTTGTAACAGAAACTCCTACTATCAGCTCTGGCTTGCCTACAGAAAATAGCTACCATTGAGTTTCTCAATGGGATGTCACTCTCACCAATAGATTCTTTATTGATTTAGCAAATTCAGTGTCCTCTGGGCCCTCCTGTGAAGAATAGCTGGGAAGTGGGTTTTCTGACTTGAGATATAATATCTCCTCTAGAATGCCATTTCTGTGAGCCATTTCACCCCTTCCTGAACCTCTTCCATGAATATTCTGCAATTTTTATTTTATTTAGTGTGGCTTTTTATTTTTCCAAGCTTCCAGGAACATGTTAACACTGTTTTCTGTGGACCTTACCAGACTATGATACACTGTGTCATATTGATAAATAGTCCCTTATCAATTTTATGTTCCAGAAATCTAGCTCCATCAACCTCAGCAACCTAAGGATTTAGTGTCATATACACTTTTGCAGCTTATGCTGGTACATGCTAGCTAGAAACTAGTCTAAATGTTTGTGATCCCCTAAAAGTCATATATTGAAACATAACATCAATTGGTGTTGTTAGGAGGTGGGGTCTTTATAAGGTAATTAGATCATAAGGGTGGAGACCTCATGAATGGGATCAGTGCTCTTATAAAAGAGACCCCACAGGGCTCCCTTAGCCCCTTTTGTCCCCAGGTGAGGTTATACATAAAAGGCGTCATCTGTGAGCTGGAAAGTTAGCTCTGACCAGACACTGAGTTGCTTGTGCCTTGATCTTGGAATTCCTGGCCTCCAGAACTTTGAGAAGTAAATGCTGGATCTATCCCAAGCACAGCAGCATACTAGGTTCTGCAGCTTCTCCGGGGCATAGTCACTTCTTTCTCTGGCAGAATCAGAGACTCCCCAGTTGAGCGATGTTTTGACTTAATCCTTCTTATTGGTTTGGAGCAAGGAGAGAAAGTTGACTTTAATTCTAAATGATTTACAAGTTAATCTGCTAGTTGTCTCTAAGCCAATGGGAAGAGCTCGTCTTCAACAAGGAGGAGTGAGCCAGTTTTATAGGCCGAGAGGTCAGAGAAGACCGAGTTTCAAGTTTACCAGTGTCTCATCCCAGATGTCTTGACTCCAAGTTTTACTTTTATTCCAATCAAGGTTCTGACCTTGGTAGAGCAGGCTTGCTGTGGTTACTAATTCAATTTTCATTGGAGTTCCAATATAACCTAGGTCTGATCCTGGCTATTTCTGATGTCTGGTTGCCAAAGATGACAGATAAGAAGTCAAGCCACTGAATTTCTATGCCATTAATTGGTGCCAATCTATCCTTCCAATTCAGTTCCTGGCTCTGGGTAAAATATTTCCTTCCCTTTTTCTTTTTTCCTTCTCTCAGTATAGGCAAGAATAATCTCAACTGATGCTTGCATATATACTATATTGCTTATTATGGAAAAGTCCTCTCAGATTATATTGTTTTATAGCTGAGATATTTTAAAGACAATTATTTTATTTAAATTCAATAATAATTAAGAAGACTCCTTGCTAATTATTATCCAAATGGCAATATTTTAAAATAATCTCATAAAAAATAAAACATTCTCTTCACTTCTAGTATGTATCTGATCAGATTTGTGTATTAGCTTACATGACTAATGCTTCACACTGAGAATTCTTGATGATTTTTTTCCAAAAAAGGACCAAGAGAAAATGTTCTTTTCCCATACAGATTTTATACATTTAAAATATCTATATAAAATCTCTCTTTAATTTAATATGTTATGTTAACATCATGTGATGTTATTTCATTATTAAAATATTTCATCTGGTTCCAACATCTTTGAAAAAGATGTCAAAGTCTGTTAGTTTTAAACAGTAACACAAAACAGTGAAGGATAAAAGAGCAGATAGTTAGAAAAAGTATTAGATACTCCGGGGAAACAAGTCAGGTCAAATTTTAAACTTTGTCCGGGGGAGATTCACAGCTAACATATGCCATCTAGTGGCAAAAGGCACCACACCAATTTTTGATAACATTCTCCATTTCTTAGTGCTCTGAGCAACTCAGTTGATTTTTGTGAATGTTTATAAAGAGTCATCTTGTGGAAAAAATTCTACTGAATTGAAGTTCATAGTTTTCTGTAAACCTCTTATAAAGCACTGTCTTATGCACAAAATTATAAGAAAGTTAAAATGATATTATTAAACCATAATGTAATCTGTTTAAGCTTAAATTTTGTTTTTCCCCATATAATGTAGCTACAAGATTTATCAAACCAGATGCCATTTTCTCCTATGACACAGTAATATAACTATACATTTAAAATGATACACTAAACAGTGTTTTGAAAATGTTATATAAGGGGAAAACCTATAAATTAGATTATTTTCTACACCATTTGTCCTTTTTTTTAAATTGAAAGTTAAAAAGCTTTCAAATTTAATTTTTTTTAATTCAGTAAGAGGAGGGGAGGCAGACAGACAGACTCCCACATGCATCCTGACTGGTATCCACTCAGCAAGCCCACTAGGGGACAATGATCTGCCCATCTGGGAGTTGCTCCGTTGCTCAGCAATCTAGCTCTTCTTAGTGACTGAGGTGGAGGCCATGGATCCATCCTTAGTGCTGGGGCCAGATCACTCCAAATGAGCCATGGCTGGAAGGAGGGGGAGAGAGAGAGAGGGAGGGAGAGAGAAGCAAGAGGGGGACGAATGGAGAAGCAGATGGGTGCTTCTCCTGTGTGCCCTGACTGGGACTCAAACCCCAGACATCCACATGCTACCACTGAGCACCTGACACTCTACCACTGAGCCAACTGGACAGGCCTCAAGTTTAATTTTAATGAAATTTCTTGCTTTGCCTTTCTTTACAACCTGTGCAACTGCCTTAATTATCTAACATATATCATAGCTTCAAATCAAAACATTGGTCATCCTTGTTCTTCCTGACTCACATTTGTGACAGGGAAGTTCTGGGACAGAAGAGAAGCCTTCAGCAATTTGGTCCTGTGATCTGATACAAAGGGTACCAAGGGACAGGAGGATTCTAGTTCTTGCCTTGTGACCAGGTGGCCTTGGCAATGATTAACTCTATAACAAGAAAATCACCTCTGCAGAGAAATAACAAAGTCAGGAACTATATTCCCAAAAATACAGCTGGAGGAAAAGTTATTTGTAAACAAATTTTAATAACCTCACCGTCATTTCTAGAAACTGGTAAAAATAAAATTGTGAATTACATTTTAATGGCTAAAGTGAGGTATGCTTTTTGTATAACACATTACATTTGAATTGGAAGTGGAATTGGAATTCTGTTGTCTTCTTGCCCATCATTTATCACATGGAGCAACATTAGAATATGTGCTTTTGGCCCTGGCCGGTTGGTTCAGTGGTAGAGCGTCAGCCTGGCGTGCAGAAGTCCTGGGTTTGATTCCCAGCCAGGGCACACAGGAGAAGCGCCTATCTGCTTCTCCACCCCTCCCCCTCTCCTTCCTCTCTGTCTCTCTCTTCCCCTACCGCAGCCAAGGCTCCATTGGAGCAAAGATGGCCTGGGCGCTGGGGATGGCTCCTTGGCCTCTGCCCCAGGCGCTAGAGTGGCTCTGGTTGCGACAAAGCGACACCCCGGAGGGGCAGAGCATCACCCCCTGGTGGGCAGAGCATCGCCCCTGGTGGGCGTGCCGGGTGGATCCCGGTCGGGCGCATGCGGGAGTCTGTCTGACTGTCTCTCCCCGTTTCCAGCTATAGAAAAATACAAAAAAAAAAAAAAAAAGAAGATGTGCTTTTCAGGTAACAGACATTTAAACAATGATTGCTGACTATAATCAGATGCAAATGACAGTGTCATAGAGTACAGCCTAGGGAGAAAGCTAGAACAGAATTTTCCCCCAAACACAAATGAACCTGTGCAAAAAGAGTTAACATAGATACCAATAACAAAACAACAACACAAAAAACAAATCTTGATGATAATAATTATTATTTTATTGTAACAAATATAATTTGTAAACATAGAATATAAGAAATGGAAAAATATCTTATTTGACAATTGGATATTTAAAAATTATAACTAAAAACTGTTGTAAGATTTCACTAAATGTAAGCATATTTATTTTTTAAAATGTAAGCACGTTTTTAAAAGTCTATTTTTGTTGTTGTTTTTTGTTTGTGACAGAGACAGAGAGAGAGAGAGATAGGGACAGATAGATAGGAAGGTAAGAGTCTATTTTCATTAAAACTTCTAACATATTGGTTGCTTCTCAGTTTTGGCAATTATACCTGAAGCTACTGGGAATATCCATGTGCCAGTTTTTGCACAGATGTAACTTTTCAAGTGCTTTGGATAAATCCTGAGGAGCTTGTTGCTGATTGGTATGGTAAGACTACGTTCAGTTTGATGTGAGCCCACCAAGCTGTCTTGCACAGTGGCGCACCGGTTTGTATTTCCAACAGCAATCGGAGTTCCCATTCGGTGCTGACAGAATTTTTGATTTTGACCAATCTAATAGGTGTTTAGTGGCATGTCATTTTTGTTTTAATTTATAATTTCTTAATGACACATAGAATTCAACAACTTTTCATATGCTTATTTGCCTTCTGTATATCTTCTTTGATTAGGTGCATGTTCAGATCTTTGGCCCACTTTTTTTTTTAATAATACCTTTATTATATTTTTATGTATTTTTATTTATTTATTTACTTATTCATTTTAGAGAAGAGAAAGAGAGAGAGAGAGAGAGAGAGAGAGAGAGAAAGGGGGGAGGAGCAGGAAGCATCAACTTCCATATGTGCCTTGACCAGGCAAGCCCAGGGTTTTGAACCAGCGCCCTCAGCATTCCAGGTCGATGCTTGATCCACTGCATGACCATAGGTCAGACTTTGGCTCACTTTTAAATCAGGCTCCTTGTTTTCTTATTGTTCAGCTTTAAGAGCTTTTATATACAGGGTGGGCCAAAAGTAGGTTTACAGTTGTGAGTATGTGAAACACAGAGTTTATTCTTCTATTATTATTTATTACTGAATTATTTTTCATACCAACAACTGTAAACCTACTTTGCCTCACCCTGTATATGGGATAACAGTCCTTTATTCCTTAAATCTTTTGAATTATTTTCTCGTAGTGTATGGCTTATCTTCTCATTCTCTTGACATTGTATTTTGCAGAGAAGATTTTAATTTTAATAAATTCTGTGTTATTAATACTTCCTTTCACTGATCATTCCTATTGTGTTGTATCAAAAACCTCATCATCATATTGAAGGTTATCTAAGTGTCTCCTTTGTTATCTTCTAAGAATTTTATAGTTTTGCATTTTACATTTAAGTCAAGGATCACTTATGAGTTAATTTTCATGAACGGTGTAATTTCTGATTCTGGACTGTGTGTGTGTGTGTGTGTGTGTGTGTGTGTGTGTGTGTGTGTGACAGAGACAGAGAAAAGAGAGAGGGATAGATAGGGACAGACAGGAAGGGAGAGAGATGAGAAGCATCAATTCTTTGTTGCGGTACCTTAGTTGTTCATTGGTTGCTTTCTCATATGTGCCTTGACTGGGTTAGTTACAGCAGAGTGAGTGACTCCTTGCTCAAGCCAGCAACCTTGAGCTCAAGCGGTGAGCTTTTGCTCAAACCAGATGAGCCCACGCTCAAACTGCCGACCTCGAGGTTTCGAACCTGAGTCCTCCGCATCCCAGTCCGATGCTCTATCCACTGCGCCACTGCCTGGTCAGGTTCTTTCTTTCTTTCTCTCTTATTTTTTTTCATATAGATTTCCAGTTGTTCCACTACCAATTGTTGAAAAGATTTTCTTTGCTCCGATGAATTGGCTTTACTCCTTTGTCAAAACCAGTTCACTATATTTTTATGACTGTTCCTGGGCCCTCTATTCTTTCCCATCTATCTATTTGTCTAGTCTTTTATCAATACCACACTATCTTGTCTACTGTAGCTTTATAGTCTTAAAGGAGGGTATATTCAGAACTCCAACTTTGTCATTCTTCTTCAGTATGTGTTGGCTATTTTGTGACTTTACCTCTCCATATCAACTTTAGAATCAGTTTGTCATATCCATGAAATAACTTGCTGAGGTAGTTATTAAGATTGTACTGAATCTGTAAGTCAAGTTGGGAAGAACAGACATCTTAACAATATTGAGACTTCGTGTATAAATATGGATATGAACTACCTCTCTATTTATTTAGTTATTTGATTTTATTCATCAGTTTGTTTAGTTATTCTCATATAAATTTTGCACATATGTTATCAGATTAATTCCTGTTTTTTATATTGGGAGTTGCTAATGTAAATGGCATTACAGTTTTAATATTAAAATCTACATATTTATTGCTGATATATAGGACAGCAATACTGACTTTTGTCTACTAATCTTGTATTTGGCAACCATGCTATAATCATTTCTCAGTTCCAGAAGTATTCGCATTAAGTTCTTAATTTCAAATTTTCTACATAGATTAACAGGCCAACTGTGAACAGTTTTATCTCTGTTTTTTTCTAATCTTTATATACTGAGTATTACCTTTTCCTAATTTATTGAATTAGCAAGAACTTTCAGTACAATGTTAAAAAGGATGGGTGAGAGAAGACATTCTTCTCCTATTCCTGAACTGAGTGGGGAAGCTTCAGGTTTCTTACCATTAACTATGTTAGTGAACTGACGGTGGCGCAGTGGATAGAGCATTGGACTGCTCAGGTTCGAGACGCTGAGGTTGCCAGCTTGAGCACAGGTTCATCTAGTAGTTTGAGCAAAGCTCACCAGCTTAAGCACAAGGTCACTGGCTTGAGCAAGGGGTCACTTGGTCTGCTGTAGCTCGCTCCCCCCCAGGGAGCCATCCTCGGAGCCCAGGGCCAGTTTGCTCAAACCAATCAAATTATGGCTGGGGTAGGAGAAGGGAGGAGAGAGGTGGAGAAGCAGATGGTCATTTCTGTGTGCCCTAACCGGGAATTAAACTGAGATATCAACACGCTGGTTGATGCTCTATCACTGAGCCAACTGACTATGACCTGTTTGTTTTTCTGTGAACCTATCTTTTACTATGGAGGTTCAGTGGGGGGTGGAAAGGTTTCTCCACCAAGAACCTGAAAGGATAGAGAGAAAATCATTTTTCATTGTCTACTCTCTACCTTTTATTTCTATTTTTCATTAAGGAAAAAAAAGTTTTCATGTTTTCTTTATAATATTAATATTTTAAAAAATGTAGTTGATAAGATTTATTAATATTTATATACTGCTCACAAAAATTAGGGGATATTTCAAAATGAATATGAAGTGATAAAATATCCCCTAATTTTTGTGAGCAGTAGAGTATATTTTTGGTAAAAGAGGAACATCAGTATTTCCACTTAAATTATCAGGTGTTTACTACGAAAAATTACTTGTTTTCCGTAGAACTTAGGTCTGTACTTGAAGTATTTGAGACATAGCCTGAAAAACAACTGTTACATAAACTTGAATCACAATTTCTTATTGGCAAACTAAAAAATTCTTCCTCAATGAGAGTTAATTGAAATAATCCAAAAGTCAGCAGAAATATATAAATTGTAGTCTGCTAGATTATAGCCTTGAACAACTGCTGTGACCCTAATACCCAATGAGGAAAGATTTTATGACAGGGAAGAATGTTGTTATTGTCTTTTCTGTAAAATATAACAAGTTAAGTAATTAAGGTTAGAAATCAAACCAAATTAACTACAAACAGCTGTAAGAGGCTGAGTTCGTGACCAAATAACAGACAGGAACTTCTTTTGTTTTCACTGGTGATTTACCTAATGGTGAGATAAATGTCTGATGACATACACAGTCCAGTGTCCTGTCAATCTTTAACCATCTACTGTATCACTCATCACGTTCATTCAAGAGAGGAGAACTGCTCAGTTGTTCAAGTATAAGATTTATCTTCATGAGTTCTGCTTAAGTGAGCCAGTAAGCAGTAAAACAGTTTCAGTCTATGTATAAAATTGTAATATAAAAAGAATGTTTTGCACAATAAATATATATATGAGCAAAATGATTTTTAGGAATTTTAGAATACCATAATTAAGTTAAATTTTTATAATTTTCCTTATGAGAAGATAATTTTATTCATATATTAACAAAATTCTTACCTAGGCATGAAATATATGTTTATTAATTTATCTAAAATTAAATTTTCACATGGTTAAACAAAAATAATTCATTCAAAATCAAAGTTTCAACTATTTCTGTCTGTTATAGAAAAGAAAACTCATATTTCAGGAGGTTAAATAGCTTTCCCAAAGTCTCAGACAGAGTAAGTGGTAGAATCAAGAAGACTGGCAGTAGGGTAGGGAAATAGTTGAGGACCAGTGTGGTGATTTTGCAGAGTGAAATTCAGTAGGGAGATTGGCAGAGGTTATATCATGCAATTACTTATAAGTCACAATAAGTATATAGATTTATTTCAAGTCAATCTAATTCCATGTCACGGTGACAAGTGCTATAAAGAAAGAGTTAACAAATATCTGGTGGTACAGCAATGTCACAGATTCTGGCTTAGAGAATATTAGAAGTTCTAAGAAGAGATATTTGAATTTTCCGTAGGCCTTTGATGGATAGAACAAAAAACAAAGACATTTAGAATAATGGAAACTAAGAAACATAGATGTGAGACTACATGCTCTTGATGGAATTAACACCAAGTGTGGCTAGAGCCTTTGAGGAGGGTCAGCCAGAGGGCAGCCCAGAAAGGTAGATACTATGTAACTTTAGAAATTACACAGGTCTAGAGTCAATGATATGGATTTTGAACTTTGTTTTAGCTAATACAAAGCCAATTTGATTTCTGGGAAGTAGAAATGAATAGTTTCAGGATAAAAGTTCACCAGTGGATGGGAGGACAGACTGGGGAAGAGCAGCAGAGAACACCAGTCAGATTATTTCAGGAAGGTGAGAGGGAATCTCCTTGCCCTTATGACTGTTATCCATTGGGAACTCCAAACATTTTATAAATAATTAAAATGTAAAGTGATAATTTAGTAAGTTATGGAAATACCGAGAGTATCAAATGCTAATCCCCCAAATTTATTTTTGGAAATTGTTTTGAATCACCAGTTGAAAGAATATATAATTGAGGGAGCCAAGCTTGCAAATAATACACATTTCAACATTTACTCTGTGTACTGTACGTGGATTACTTAAGAGATTAACCTAGCTGTATGTATTGTACAAAGGATGTTGCCAGGATCAAATGAAACAAGAGACCTGAAAGCTCTTGTAATAAACACGTTATGTAAATACAAGTCATTAATACAATATTTAATCCTTGTAGAAAATTTGTTTTTTTTTTTACATATTTCCTGAAGAAAAGTAATATCTCAATTTGTCTTAGACTTTGAAATACTAAAAAAAATAGTTGAACTATTTTTTAAAAAAAAATAAAAGCTTTATATGTCTTTGCATGAAAAACGAGCAGGCGAGTGCATAAACACACGGGGCATCGAGTCTTGTTTGCCGGGCGAGCCAAGTATGAGAAGTAGAGGATTGTTTCCTTCCACCTCTGAATAATTTCAAACACTCTGAATTGGATTTATGCAGTTTAATTCTCATGAAAAAATTATAATAATTTTTGTGTAATATAGGAATTAACTTTTTTCATAAAATTCTCACAATATTCTCATTTTTGCAACAGGAAGCGTTGTCTACTAGAAAGAATATGGTCTTTAGAAACAAACACATCTGAATGTGACCCCCAGTTCTGCACTTAGTGGGTGTGGAACTTTAGGTAACATAGAAAAGAACCTCATGGGGCCTCCATCCTCTTTTTAAAATTAGAAGCAGTGAGCACTTTTTCTTTAAGATTGGCTGTAGAGGCAATTGAAATAATATAACTAAAGGTACATAGTGGCTGTTAAGTAAATGCTACTCTCATCCTTTTCGTATTAAGGTCTTATATTTTCTTTCTATGGTAATTCTGATGTATACATCTTGGGATATAGTAGGTGTTCAATAAATATCTGTTCAGAGAAAGAAAGGAAAGGAAGGAAGGAAGGAAAGAAGGAAGAAAGGAAGGAAGGAAGGAAGGAAGGGAGGGAAGGAGAGAGGGAGGGAGGGAGGGAGGAAAAGGAAGGAAGAAAGAAAGGGGAGAAAGAAAAAAGAAAAGAAAAAGAGAGTTTGCTAGCTAACCTAATAGGGTTAGGCTTCTGGTCTCCTTTTTTATGAGTAGTGGCATTCTTTCCAATTGTGTTTGGCAGAGATATAGTATCTTAATGAGCTGAAGATAGAGCGAGGTGGTTAATTGATATAACCAGAGTATTATCTTTTTAGTCCATCACTCGGGAATATTGTATTTATATGTTATTTACTCAAGTAAACAAGTCCGTGGTATTTCAGCTGACACTGCAGGAACATAGTCAGATAGATTTGATATTTTTCTACCCAGACATGCCCAGGTTGTTGTGTAAAATACTTGTTTAATCATATAACCCTTAATCTCAACAACTACCAGTAATCAACAAAGTTATTGGACTCCACTCGATGAATTATGTAAGGGGTACTATTATATTTCTGCTGCCACCTCTTGTTGGCTGATTTTTCTTTGCAATGGTTTGTTTCCTCCCTTTTTTATTTCTGTGAAACTAGCTTCATAACTACTAAGGCCAATGCCTACCTGTTCACAAAATGTATCCCATCCTGTGCTGCCATCTGCTGGAATACCATGCTGCTTAGTCATGGAAAGTAAGCGACATTAAGTTTCATAATACTTGCTTTTTAAATGCTAACATTTTAGATCGGATTTTAGCTGAGAAAAAAAAATTCAAAAGGACAATGACCCATTTTAAAAATAATATTTGCCTTTCCCTGACATCTTCGCTGTGGCGAGAACTATATAGAATCCCTGTCTCTACAGATGAGCAACTCATGGTCTTTGTTTAATAGATGTTGAATAATCATAATTAAAGGAAATAATTGTGACACATTACTCTAGATATTACAATAAAAATATGAACAAGGAGACGTAGTAATTTCTACCAAGAAATTAGGCTTCTTACAAAGTTACCGACGGAGAACATTGATAAGTAAACAAGTGTTCACCATGACAGGAAAGGCGATCCTGGTCAGAGCCAATATTATGAACAAAGATGTTTGCTCCTAAAGAAAGACATTTGTTTTGGGTGACAGAAGGAGGTGTTAGTTTATTATAGCTTTTAAGATACTGTATCAGAGGGGTTTTTTTGTTTGTTTCTCTCAGATAAGAATCAGATGATAATCTAATTTTGATAATATAAAAAGAAACAAAGTAAAATACACAAAATACTCTTCTCAGCATAAACTGTTCATGATTTTGTCAACAGGACTGCTATTAATACTTAGTAAATAGTTGTTATATTTCTCAGATTACTACTTCTATCTTAATGAAGATTTCGTATTATTGGAGTCCAGACAGCTGGTTTCCTGCAGTGCTAACTCTAACGGGAGTTCTTTTTCTGCTGTGTGTCTATGCTGTTGCATGGTGCCTCTTCAAAGAGTAAGATTTGAATTACTGTTTCTATTTGAATTCACTTATTGCTTATAAAGTCCATCAAGAATGCCTTAAAAAGACCATGAAGTGGAAAGAAAGATTAGGAAAAATGTATTAAGCCTTTATTACTGTGTACATTGTAGATATTTGCTGATAGTCACTACAAAGCGGAGAGAAAGATAGCAGCATCACTGTTTTACATTTGGATAAGGGATGTTAAACATGATCTTCTGGGACTAAAGCTAATACTCTCCCTAAGTGATCATTCAAATGGTTCAAGCTAAAAAACATTTATCTGAAAAATATTGTAAACTGAGAAAGTGTAATGAGTGGTTTTAGAAATCTGTGCTGAACCCATTACCCATTCTTCTCTATAATGAATTTCTGACCTGAGGTCACATCCCTGGAAAGGGCTGTGTGGATGTGCTACTGCCAGGAGGAGCATGTAAGCATTATATATAATGCTACAACTCAGTATTTGTTACACCAGATATTTCTCCCAGCTCTCCCGCAGCAATCCACCATACCCATAGGTTGTTTTAGTTTATTTAATATTTTTTCTGAATTCAGAAGTAGCAGAGTAATATGATATAATCCTGAACATCTAAAGATCTGATATGTTCTCATGGAAATTTTATTGAAGAGGTTTAAAGATATTATCTTCATTTTATATACATAGGAAATATAATTGGCCTTTTGTTTAAGAATAAGTTTTGTTATTTGTATGTCTGTGGTGTTTGTTTACTGAAGAACATCATCCTACTTGATTAATGTCAAAGCCGGGAATAGATTTTGATAATTGTGAGAAGAAAATAACCACTCAGTTTTTTTTTTAAAAAAAGCTCTCTCTCTCTCTCTCTCTCTCTCTCTCTAATTATTTATTTATTGTTCCTTTATCTGTAGTGCTCCCTCCACTTCAAAATTCTTTCCCCACTGTCACAAACATCAGCAAAGCCTACCAACTCTTACCACCAATGAGCCTGGGCAGATACCAAGGTAGAAACCATCTTGATGCTTTACAGAACAAAATTTTAGGCCTTAAGATTGGCCTTATCACTTCACTAAATTTCAAGTTTAGAATCATAAAATGTTGATTGGTATTTAGAAGGCTTAATTTCACCTCTCAATTCTTTATCAAAGTAAGTTTCTAGGTAGCTCTATGTTTCATCAACAGCGTGTATTCATCATGTAATACTCCTCCAGGCATGAGGACACAGCAGAGAACAGAACCATAATTACAGATGAGCATCACATTCTACTGCTGTTGTTCTGTTATGAACTGTATAATGTTATTACTGTTTTCAAATGTATTTATTTCACAATGAAGAGACACAAATATCACAGGGATGAGAACAAATACAATATTTTAGGAATTTAAGATGACACTTATAAATTTTAGACATTTTTACAAATGTCTAAAAGCAACATCATAAAAATCTATCTAGAAAATAATTCTTTAAAGTTAATATAATAGAAATACTTTTATTAATCTGTAGTTAAAACATAAAATGATTATGATTTATTATATAAGGGAGGATATCAAGAGGTAATTAAGATCTATCTAAATAGAACATTATCTTTTTTTTTTTTTACCTACCTAACTTAAGAACATAAAATGATTATGATTTAGTATATATGAAAGGTTACCAAAGGCCAATTTAAGGTTTGTTTAATTAGAGCATTATGTAATGTTTGTTTACCTATGTATTTATAAAATAAATTATTAAATCATTTATTGTTTATATGCACCAAAATATATTTCTGTATTAGAGATTAAAACAAATATTTCCATTAATTCTTTAATATTTTCAGAAGGCATGGAAACTTTTTGACTAGTGACCCAAAACCAAAAACAAAACCCTATTTGCTTCCTGGATGGAAACTGTCAGGTAATAACAAAGAGAAAAATTATTTTATAGGTAATAATGAAGAGAAAAATTATTTTATAGGTACTACAGTACTTACTCCTTTATTTTTTTATAACATACAATTAAAAAGTACTTCAAAACAAATTATAGTAAATTATGACCCATAAAGACAAATAAGAGGATTTATGTGTACCAGTTGAAAGTGGAAATGAAAATTGAAGGGGAAAGAGCTAACATTCAACTTTAAGTGATTGACATATATGGTATCAGTGATGAAGAAAATAATATCCTAAGACTGATATACCTGTAAAGGTATATATTGATTGTGTGTACTAGTGAGGTGGCATTCACATTTCTATTGCTATTTTTCCTATTGATGTTTGAAAAATAGTGAAATTAGGTCAATAGGTAATACAGTAGAGATGTTACTAAGGAGGCCTCTGATGTCCACTTATCCTTACACCATTTAGGTATTCAGCAACGTATGCTACATGAAAAATTCTCTTATAGTATTTCTTCCATTATAATATGCAATTAGCTATAATTTATTTAAAATTGGAATTAAAATATTAAAATCAAAGCACAATATTTTACTGAGTTACAGAACTAATCGTTATGTAAAACTATATTTAGCTCATGTCTTTGGATAAGTAAAATATTTTCTAGTTGATGCCAAGAAAAATAATATAAAGAAGTTTAAAACAAGGTCTCCACTCATCAAGAACCCATATTCCAGCTGGAAATAGATATAAGTAGAATATTGTTTGTTGATAATAATGTATTTTAGTTTATTAATTTCTGCCATTATGTATAGAGCTTCATAGAAATTCCGAGAACAACAAGGTCCTTATGAGCTAGACCTGTCAGAGGAAACTTTGTAAAAGAATTTTGGAGTTCACACGAAAATTATGTGTCTTTTTATAGATGGAGAACAGTGGGAAACAGATTGCACAGTCTTGAGATTAAGCATGGTATACATACTCCAAGTCTTCTCACAAGATTTCTGTCCTTCTGGACCAGCTTTCCCTGTGTCTCTGCCCTTCTACAACTTAGGACCTGGCCCTGACCAGATAGCTCAGATGGCTAGAGCATCATGCTGAAGCACAGAAGCTGTCAGTTTAATCCTGGTCAAAGCACGTACAGGAACAGGTCAATGTTCCTGTCATCTCTGTCTGTCTCTCTTTCCTCTCTCTAAGATAAATAAATAAATAAATAGATAAATAAATAAATAAACAAACAAACCTTTAAAAAAATAAAACTGAAGATCTGAATCCATGTCCACACTGCCACTCTTTCCCACCGCACTTTGTAGTCAAACTTAGATTTATCTATAGTAACCTTCATATACTCCATCCTAGCATTTATGACACTATATTATAATATAGATGTGTCAATATTTCTCTGCATACTATTCCTTTCACCTTCTTGCACTAATACTTTTTTTTTACCTCAAGAACACTTATGTGTAGGTTATTATTATTATTATTATTATTTTTATATTTTTCTGAAGTGAGAAGCGGGGAGGCTGAGAGACAGTCTCCTGCATGCACTAGATCCTGGCAAGCCCCCTAGGGGCGATGCTCCTTTGTAACCAGAGCCATTCTAGTACCTGAGGTGGAGGCCATGGAGACATCGTCTATGCCCTGGGCCAACTTTGCTCCTTGGCTGTGGGAAGGGAAGAGAGAGAGAGAGAGAAAGGAGAGGTGGAGGGGTGGAGAAGCAGATGGGCATTCTCCTGTGTGCCCTTGCCAGGAATCAAACCCGGGACTTCCACATGCTGGGCCGACACTCTACCACTGAGCCAACTGTCCAGGGCCATGTGTTGGTTATTTTTGCAAACACATTCCAACATCTGAGAACCTAGATCCAATAAGTGACTTGTTCCCCATTTCTTCCTCTCCTACCAATTCCCTTTCTTCTTCACAAATTCCTGCCCTTTGAGGAATCACTGGTTTTAACAAAAATTGCTGTTATTATTGTCATACTCAAATTCATTAATGACTAATTTCTGGCTCACAGGGTTTATTTTTACTACTCTTTTGGGCATATTTCATGGCATGTTGAACCTCCACAGAAATGACCCACCAATATTGCACTTGATCAGTTCTTCTAAATCCTCTTGTCCTACTTTGGTTCTTCAATCTAGTCCAACTATCATTCAGCTACCAGCTTGTGCTTAAGCTCCAGTATGTTTCTGTTGAAAATGACAAAACTATGCATTCTGAACTTAGTTCACATTTATGACCATGCTTCAAATAGCAGCTCAATACAGCCACACCTGTCTATAGGTACCTAATAAACTCATATTACCAGTTTCGCTCATGACACTTTCAAGGTTTCCTACCTTCTCAAATCTCCAATATTTCCATCTCTTCTAACTCTGAACTGTGATAATCATCACAATTTATAAAACTAAATAATCATATTTTAAAATTCTTTCAGGCTCCTACAACCAACTCCACAAATCTGCCTGAATCGATACTACACGGCCTCTGGCTTGAGCAAGGAGTCACTTGCTCTGCTGTTACTCCCCAGTCAAGCACATATGAGAAAGTTATCAATGAACAGCTAAGGTGCCGCAATGAAGAATTGATGCTTCTTATTTCTCTCCCTTCCTGTCTGTCTGTTCCTATCTGTCCCTCTCTCTGACTCTTCCTGTCTCTGTCACACACACACAAAAAAAATAAATAAAAAGAAAAGGAAAGAAAAAAAGGATGCTATTAGCTAAAGTTTTTGGAGATATCCTTTATAAATTGGAGAAAGTTGCCTTCTAATCCTAGTTTGTTGAGGTCTTTACAATGAATAGGTATTGAATTTTGTCAAATGCTTTCTTTTTCTAAACCTATTGATCTGATCATGTGATTTTTCTTCTTTAGCATCTTTATGTGATGTGTTACACTAATTGTTTCTTCAGTGTTGACAGTCTTGCATAATGAAGGTAAATTCTACTTGGTCATGATGCAATTTTTTTTTTCTTTGATTAATTTTACTAGGGTGACATCAATAAATCAGGGGACATATGTTCAAAGAAAACATGTCCAGGTTATCTTGTCCATCAATTATGTTGCATACCCATCACCCAAAGTCACGTTGTCCTCTGTCACTTTATATCTAGTTTTCTTTGTGTCCTCCCCCTCCCCCTTTTCCTCTCCCCCACCCTGTAACCACCACATTCTTATCAATGTCTCTTAGTCTCGTTTTTATGTACCACCTACGTATAGAACAATACAGTTCTTGTTTTTTTCTGATTTACATATTTCACTTCGTATAATGTTATCAAGATCCCACTATTTTGTTGTAAATGATCCGATGTCATAATTTCTTATGGCTGAGTAGTATTCCATAGTGTATATGTGCCACATCTTCTTTATCTAGTCTTTTATTGAAGGGTTTTTTTGGTTGTTTCCATGTCTTGGCAACTGTGAACAATGCTGTAATGAACATGGGGCTGCATGTGTCTTTAGGTATCAATGTTTCTGAGTTTTGGGGGGTATATACCCAGTAGAAGGATTGCTGGGTCATAAGGTAGTTCTATTTTCAGTTTTTTGAGGAACCACCATACTTTCTTCCATAATGGTTGTACTACTTTACATTCCCACCAACAGTGAACGAGGGTTCCTTTTTCTCCACAGCCTCTACAATATTTGCTATTACTTGTCTTGTTAATAATAGCTAATCTAACAGGTGTGAGGTGGTATATCATTGCAGTTTTGATTTGCATTTCTCTAATAACTAATGAAGATGAACATCTTTTCATATATCTGTTGGCCATTTGTATTTCTTCCTGAGAGAAGTGTCTGTTCATGTCCTTCTTCCCATTTTATTATTGGATGTTTGTTTGTTTGTTTGTTGTTGAGTTTTATGAGTTCTTTGTATATTTTGGATATTAGGCCCTTATCTGAGCTGTTGTTTGAAAATATCATTTCCCATTTAGTTGGCTGTCTGTTTATTTTGTTGTCAGATTTTCTTGCTGAGCAAAAACTTCTTAGTCTGATGTAGTCCCATTCATTTACTTTTGTCTTCACTTCCCTTGCCTTTGGAATCAAATTCATAAAATGCTCTTTAAAACCAAGGTCCATGAGTTTAGAACCTATGTCTTCTTCTATATACTTTATTGTTTCAGGTCTTATATTTAGGTTTTTCATCCATTTTGAATTAATTTTAGTACAAGGGGACAAACTGTAGTTGAGTTTCATTCTTTTGCATGTGGCTTTCCAGTTTTCCCAACACCATTTGTTGAAGAGGCTTTCTTTTCTCCATTGTGTGTTGTTGGCCCCTTTATCAAAAATTATTTGACCATATATATGTGGTTTTATTTCTGGACTTTTTATTCTGTTCCATTGGTCTGAGTGTCTATTTTTCTGCCAATACCATACTGTTTTGATTGTTGTGGCTCTATAATATAGTGGGAAGTCAGGTATTGTAATGCCCCCAGCTTCGTTCTTTTTCTTTAGGATTGCTTTGGCTATTCGGGGTTTTTTATAGTTCCATATAAATCTGATGATTTTTTGTTCTATTCCTTTAAAAAATGTCATTGGAATTTTGATGGGAATTGCATTAAATTTGTATATTGCTTTGGGTAATATGGACATCTTGATTATATTTATTCTTCCTATACAAGAACAAGAAATATTCTTACATCTCATTGTATCTTTTTTGATTTCCCTTAACAATGCTTTATAGTTTTCATTATATAAGTCCTTTACATTCTTTGTTATGTTTATTCCTAGGTATTTTTGTTGTTGTTGTTGCAATTGTGAAGGGGATTATTTTTTTGAGTTCATTCTCAAATGTTTCATTGTTGGTATATAGAAAGGCTATGAACTTTTGTATGTTAATTTTGTATCCTGCGACCTTACTGTATTGGCTTATTGTTTTTAGTAGTCTTTTTGTAGATTCTTTGGGGTTTCCAATGTATAGGATCATATCATCTGCAAAAGTGATACCTTTACTTCTTCTTTTCCGATATGAATGCCTTTTGTTTTTTTGTCTTGTCTGATTGCAATGGCTAGAACCTCTAGCACCACATTAAATAAGAGTGGAGAGAGTAGACAACCCTGTCTTGTTCCTGATATAAGGGGGAAAGCCTTCAGTTTTGTGCATTTAATATGATGATAGCTGATGGTTTATCATATATGGCCTTTATCATGTTGAGATATTTTCCTTCTATATGCATTTTCTTGAAAGTCTTAAACATAACATTGTGTTGTATTTCATCAAATGCCTTTTCTGCATCTATTGATAAGATCATGTGGGTTTTTTTCTTTGTTTTGTTGATATGGTGTATTAAGTTGACCCTTTTACGTATGTTGAACCATCCTTGAGATTCTGGGATGAATCCCACTTGATCGTGATGTATTATTTTTTTTAATATGCTGTTGTACTTGATTTGCTAGTATTTTGTTTAGTATTTTAGCATCTGTGTTCATTAGAGATATTGGTCTGTAGTTTTCTTTTTTTGTGCTGTCCTTGCCCAGTTTCAGTATGAGGGTTATTTTGGACTCATAAAATGTGTTTGGAAGTATTGCTTCTTCTTTAATTTATTGGAAGACTTTGAGTAGAATAGAAACCAAGTCTTCTTTGAATGTTTGATAGAATTCGCTAGTATAACCGCCTGGGCCTAGTCTTTAATTTTTGGGGAGGTTTTTAATAGTTTTTTCTATTTCTTCCCTACTAATTGGTCTGATTAGGCTTTCTACTTCTTCTTGCCTCAGTCTAGGAAGGTTGTATTGTTCTAGGAATTTATCCATTTCTTCTAGATTGTTGAATTTAGTTGCGTAAAGTTTTTCATAGTATTCTACAATAATTATTTTTGTATATCTATGATGTCCATAGTGATTTCTCCTCTTTCATTTTGGATTTTGTTTATATGAGTTCTTTCTCTTTTTTCCTTGGTAAGTCTTGTCAAGGGTTTGTCTATTTTGTTGATCTTTTCAAAGAACCAGCTCCTTGTTCTATTAATTTTTTCTATACTTTTTTTTGTTCTCTATTTCATTTATTTCTGCTCTGTTTTTTATTATCTACTTTCTTTTGCTGATTTTGGGTTGTCATTGTTCTTTTTTTTCCAGTTCCTTAAGGTGTGAAGTTCAGTGGTTCACCTGGGCTCTCTCGTTTGTTCATATATGCCTGAAGTGATATGAACTTCCCTCTTATCACTGCTTTTGCTGCATCCCATAGATTCTGATATGTTGTAGTGTCATTTTCATTTGTCTGAGTTTATCTTTTGGTCTCAGTGCTTATTTCTTCTTTGACCCATTCATTTTTTAAAAGTATGTTGTTTAGTTTCCACATTTTTGTGGGGTTTTTTTTTTTTTTTTTTTTTTGCTCTTTTTGCAGTTGAAATCTAGTTTTAAGGCTTTATGATCAGAAAATATGCTTGGTACAATTTTGATTTTTGTGATTTTGCTGATGTTGTTTTGGGGCCCAACATATGGTCAATTCTTGAGAATGATCCATGTACACTGGAGAAAAATGTATACTCTGTTACTTTGGCATAAAATGTACTGTAGATGTCTATCATATCCAGGTGCTCTAGTGTTTTATTTAAGGCCACTATATCTTTATTGATTCTCTGTTTGAATGATCAATCTAGAGCCGTCAGTGGTGTACTGAGGTCTCCAAGTATGATTGTATTTATGTCACTTTTTGTTTTAACGTCAATAGGTAGCTGTCTTATATATTTTGGTGCTCCTTGGTTTGGTGTATATATATTAAGAATTGTTATGTCTTCTTGATTTAGCGTCCCCTTAATCATTATGAAATGAACATTTTTGTCTCTGAGTACTTTTGCTGTCTTGTAGTCAGCATTATCAGATATGAGTATTACTATGCCTACCTTTTTTTGATGTTATTTGCTTGGAGTATTGTTTTCCAGCCTTTCACTTTGAATTTGTTTTTATCCTTGTTGCTTCAATGAATTTAGGCAGCATACAGTTGGATTTTCTTTTTTAATCCATTCTGCTACTCTGTGTCTTTTTATTGGTCAGTTTAATCTGTTTAGATTTAATGTAATTATTGACACTTGTGAGTTCCCTATTGCCATTTTATACATTGCTTTCTGTTAGTTTTGTGTCTCGTTTGATTCTTCTCTTTCGTTTTTCTATCTTTTGTTTTTATTTGGCTGTATTCCATACATCTTTCTTCTGTTGCTATCTTTTTTAAATCATGTGCTTCTGTGGTGGTTTTTTTCAATGGTGGTTACCTTTGAGTAATGAAAAGGGTTCCTACCCTGTTCATTATAGTGCACTATCTTGTGAGTACTTTTACACTCATCGTCCTTTGCTACTGTTAATCTCCGTCCTCTCCCCCCCCCTTTTTTTTGTTGTTGTCACAGTTTAAATTTGGTTTTATTGTGTTCTTGGTGGAGTTTTTACTTGTGGTTTTGTTTTGTTTTGTCCTTTGTATCTGGTTTGAAAACTCCCTTTAGTAATTCCTGGAGTGGGGGTTTTCTGATGATAAATTCCTTCATCTTTTCTGTATCTGTGAATGTTTTTCTTTCTCCTTTGTATTTGAAGGATAGCTTTGATGGGTATAGTATTTGTAGCTGAAAGTTCCTCTCTTTCAGAACTTTAAATATCGGGGTCCACTCTCTTCTATCTGATGATAATCTAATGGGCCTTCCTTGATATTTTGTATTCTTCTTTTCCCTGGCTGCCTTGAGAATTTTTTCTTTGTCGTTGGTTTGTGCCAATTTCATTATGATGTGCCTTGGAGTAGGTTTGTTAGGGTTAAGAAAACTCGGAGTTCTGTTTGCTTCTTGAATTTGAGGCTTTAGTTCTTTCCACAGGCTTGGGAAGTTCTCATCTATTATTTGTTTGAATATGTTCTCCATTCCATTTTCTCTCTCTTCTCCCTCTGATATACCTATTATTCTTATGTTATTCTTTTTGATGGAGTCAGACAATTTCTGTAGGGCTTTCTCATTTTTTTAAATTTTTGAGTCTGTTTGTTCTTCTCTCTGTTGTGCCTCAAATTGCTTGTCTTCTATTTCACTAATCCTACCTTCTATCTGGCCTGTTCTATTAGCTAAGCTTGTTACCTCATTTTTCAGCTCGTGAATTGAGTTTTTTATCTCTGTTTGATTTGTTTTTATAGTTTCAATTTCCTTGGACATATATTCTTTGTGTTCATTGAGTTGTTTTCTGACCTCCCTAAATTGCCTTTCTGTGTTTTCTTGTATATCTCTGAGTATTTTTAGGATTTCTATTTTAAATTCTCTGTCATTTAGGTCCAAGGTTTTCAATATATTAAATTTTTTTTTATAGATTTTTCCCCATCTATCTGTGCTACCTCTCTGTCTTCTGTATCCATGATATTCAATTTCTTTTTCCTTAATGGCATCTGAGGGTGGTTTTGTTGATAGTATTAATGAGAATTAATACAGAATTATAGTTTGAAACATAAAAATAAAAAAGAATAAATAAAAAATTATTATTCCCTCCCCCTTTTTTTTCCCTCTCCTCTCCTCTTCCCTCCTTCTTGAGAAAATTTTGTGGTGAACTGTAAAGTGTATTGTGCTAAATATAACAAAAACTACCTATAATGGAAGGCCTGAGTTGGGGAGAAGTGATGAAGGGGCAAAAAAGGAGGTATGGACCCACAAAATGCAAAAAAGAAAAAAATTTGGGTCAAGAATAAAATAACTTGCTTTTAGGTGATGGTTGACTAAGAGATATGATTAGAGCAGTAGGAGGGAAACAGGAAAAAGGGGAAAAAATTTTAAAAATTACTATTGTATTTAATGGATCAAGAACTAGATAAAATGGAGAGCCAGCGTGGGAGCACTGCTAGTGAGTTAAAAAAGCGAAGTAAAAAACCCCAAAAGCACCACAAAGAAAAATTTGCATTCCTGACAAAGTAATTTGTTCATGATTGAGGATTGAATGAGAGGAAAAGTAAAGGAGAAAAAAAAACTAATATAAAGAGAGAAAGAAAAAAAAGAAAGAGGAAAACACAAAAAAAGACAAACGAATAAAAGGAGAGAGAGAGAGAGAGAGCTAAGGGTTTTGGAGTGCAACCCTCATAGAGAGAAAGGAAGAAGAAAGGAAAAATAATGGGGATGTAACACTTATGGGTAGTGTAGTTCAAGGAGAGGAGAGAGTAAGACCAGCAGAGAATTAAACAGCCAAATTGGAAGAGGAAAAATATAATCAAGACATGAGGATAAGAGAAACAAATGAACAAATATAATAAAATGGGATAGGTTATAAAGTCTGTGGATTATTCTTGATTTTGAGAGGTTATCTTCTTGCTTTTTCTTTTCTCTCCTTCTTCTTGGTCTGTGACTCTGTACCCCAGGTTCTGCCCCTGTGGCACGCTTAGGTAGAGGTTTGCAGTTGATAAGTCTCTATGGTGATGTCATATATTGGGCTTCAGTCTCATTGGCAGTCAAAGCTCATTAGCATTTGCAGGCTCCACCAATGAGAGAATCCATATCCCCAGAGCCTCTCTCCTAGTCTTTCCTTCCTGAATTAGTAGCCTGATGATCCAGCTATGGGGTTGCTGCTGCCTCTGTCTGGAGAGTAAGAGGCTCAAAGAGTTGGAAAATCCCCACTCTATTCCCACTCAGCGCAAGGCTCTGGGTAAGGCTCAATCAGTCAGAGCCACTAATATAATCAGGTGGGGCTTCGGCCCCACACAAAGACCTCTGACTCTGCCTCTCTGTCTGGTAACAAGGGCGCCCACTCCTGGGGGAATATCTTGCCCACTCTTCACACTCACTGACCAGGAGATCAGGCCGCTGCCTCTCACTCCGGGTGAGGCACCCTGGCCGCACGGAAAAGTTCCAGCACAGGAAATTTTGCTCCCACTCACTCCCTGTGAGCTGCTTTTCGGGGTGCAGGGGCGACCCTGAGATTCCACTTTCAGCCCACACAAAGGCCTCTGACTTTGCCCCTCTGTCCGGGACCATGGGCGCCCACTCCCAGGGCGCTTGGAAGAATCTCTCGCCCACTCTCCATGCTCGCCAACCAGGATATCAGGCTGGCTGCCTCTCACTCCGAGTGATGCACCCTGCCTGCACGGAAATGTTTGAGCATAGGGAATTTTGCTCCCACTCACTCCCCATGCGCCGCTTTTCGGGTCACAGGGTCGACCCCGAGATTCCGGTTTCAGCCCACAGAAAGGCCTCTGACCCTGCCCCTCTGTCCAGTAACATAGCTGCCCACTCCCAGGGCTCTAGGAGGAATCTTTTGCCCACTATTTGCATGCACCGACCAGGAGATCAGGGTGGATAGCTGCCCCAAGGGCCTTTTTTTGTCTGGATTTGGCGCAAGCATTAGCTTGTGTTGACTGGGTTGCCACAAGCAGTTTTTTCTCAGCTTGGATGTCCATGCCACAGCCTGGTTCTATTCACCCCTTATGCCCACCTTAGATCCTATACTCTCAGTTCCCAGTGAAAGCAGCTCTTATTTAGTTTAGTGAGGAAAGCAGAGTGTTTCTTCCTCCTTATTTCCTTCAGGGTTGATTATATATCTAGTCAATTTTTCGCTCGATCATACCTTCGCGTTTAGTGTGGAACTTCTGGAGGCTCCAAGGATAGATTTTTCTGTCTCTGGTTGAAGATCTTGTTGAATTTTTGGGGAGATTTATCGGTATCACTCCTTATGGCGTCATTTCTCTGACGTCATCTCCATGCAATTCTTTTTATACAAGGTCTGTTGGCAACAAATTCCCTCAATTTTTTTCTGAGAAAATCAGAATAATTTTGTAGGCTACCTAATGTTTGGTTTTTATTTGCTTGCTTGTTTTATTTTTAATACTAAAGATTTCACTCTTTTCTTACTTGCATGGTTTTTCAGAATTTGAATGTAATTCTTATCTTTGTTCCTGTATAAGTAATGTGTTTTTTTCCTCTGGCTTCTTTTACAATTATATTCTTCTGGGCACCCCTACACAACAACACTCTGTGTTTTAGCCATAACATCTATAGCAAATACATAGCCCATGAATAGTAAATGATTCATCAGGTTTTGGGAAACTTGGAAGCTATGTAGCTTTAGGGTATCTTTTAAAGAAAAGGTATACAAAATTATGACTTCATAATTTGGTACAAGATGGCTGCAGAGTAGCTGGAAGATACACCCACCTGTTCCCATTGCCAAACTGGATTTACAGCTAACTTGTAGAGCAACCAAACTGAATAAATAACTGAAGGCTAGCTGAACTAAAATATTGTAAACAAGGATGTACAGAAGAAGCCATATAGGAACTGGTAAGAAGGTCAGAGACACACAAAAAACAAGCCCTATACCCATGTGTGGCAGCTGAGAAGCCCAAGGGATATCTAGGTTGTAAAACTCTCTCCCCCTAGAAAGGAGAAGTCTCAACCCCACACAAGAATCCCCAGTCCAAAGCAACAGAGATAGGAAGAGGAGCCCACATAACATCAGGTGACGAAAATCAGAGGAAATTTAGTCCACCTGGGAGATAAGACAGCCTGCTAGAGACCCAGATGCCACCTTTCTGGGCTGAGCACTTCTACTGTTATAGCAGCAGCCTCAGCACATCGCCTGGTCCTCCAGCTACTGGTGACACCACTCCTCCATGTTCCAGTCCTGCAGAGAGCTCTGCTGGCTGTTGCCAGGACAACTTTGTGGTGCTCTTTTTGTTTTTCTGAAGAAGCTCTTGATAGAGACTCAGATAGTGACTGAACTGTGTAGCTTTGGAAAGGGGACGATTCTTCCCCACTTCTAGTGCACAGCGGTGTGCCCCCCACCTTTGAGTCACCGGGCCTGCCCTACCACTACCACTCTGTGGCCCCGCCATGCTGAGTTCAGTTGCATAGGGGGATCAGAGTGCAGCACAAAGCTGGAACTTCCGAAATGTCTCCTGGGCAGGCTGTTGTATGGGAATCAGAATGACAGGTGCTGGATTGAGTACCTACATCATGAGCATTCCTTGTGAGCTCAGCCTGTACTATCCCAGCACAGGAAGAAGGCTTGCTGGAAATACCCACAATGGGAGACTGTTTGGATCTGCCCCTCACTGCCAAGGCTGGTGGCCCCACCCTGCTCTGCTCAGTTCCTCAGAGGGAAGGCATGCTGCTGGGAGCTGGGGCATTTAGACTATCTCCTTCAGAAGCTCTCATCTGGGTGCGGTTCTAAGTGCTTGGCCCCCTCCGCAATGGCAGGCTCATTGGGCACCACCCCCAACAGGAGAACCGTAGTCTATCCTCCTGAGCCCCCGTGTCTTTGCCCTGCTGAGCTTGCTCTTGCAGACTCGATGTCTGGTTGCACACAGCCTGAACCCACAGTGCACTCCTCTGGGCAGAGGTGGACTTGGAGACTGGCAGAGACTGAGTGGTTTGGCTCTGGAGTAAGGGCCACTTGCTGCTCAATGACTGCCTGAATGTCTGGCCCCCAACTAGGGGGTTCAGGAGCCCTGTCCTCCTGACATACTGAGCTCATGACCTGTGGAAGACTGTGCACGGCAGCCAGCCTGGGCCCACTCTACCCACGTTCTGAAGAAGGACCAGGCACCTCTGCGGGAAGCGAAGCAGCTAACAAGTGGCAGCAGTCTTCAGGGAGCCTCAGACTTGTTATAAATCTTTCCCCAGCTCTAACTGGAGGAAGCTCACCTTGTACACATAAGCTTCTCCAGCACGTGCTCAGGCCCAGTAGATCCGGCCACAGACAGTGCATAGTGCGGTCGCTCCAGACAGGGAGCCCGAGGCAGGTAGCACCCTGCATCAGACACTAACCTGTACCTGAACCCGGCCCAAATGGGCCAGAACCAACACAGCTGTGAGCTGCTCCACACCTTTGGAGCAACTGTCTTCTTCAAAAGACACGGTCTGTGAGCCACTATTTGTAATCAACTATAACATCAGAAGAGAGAAAACTCGCTTTTCAAACAATCCCCACATATTCTCTGCAGTTCTCCATCAATGAATTACTCTACTTTCCTAAAGGTATAACTAATTTCTCAGGAGGGTAAATACCATGGTAGAACAAAGAACTATTTGCTTATGATATTTTAATTAGATTTCTCAATAGATTGAATGAAATATTTTTTCTTTAAAGTTAAAAGCACTTTATCTATTAAGATCTAGGTTTATACATCACGAGTTAAGCCTAGAAACAATAAGGTTCATACTGTGAAGTCCAGAAGAGATACAGAATTTAATATAAAAGAAATCTCCCACATGGACACCATGAAATAGACCTGCTGATCTTTTATGTCATTGTCAATAATGACAACAGGCAATGATGGGCCAAAGAGCCACCCCATGGAGACAGTCCACTGCCAGTCTGTCCTACATGCAAACATTGTCTACAGGAGTTCAGGTCATTTTAATTCAGGATTTGTTAAACTTTACGTGGATCATATTACATTGGTTCGATTAAGGCACATGAGCAGAATCACTGAGTTTTTTAGTGTCATACATGATGTTATCCAAGACTACTTGGGCCTAAAAGAGTACCCGTTGCCACTTCACCTAAAACCAAAATAATACTAGGATGAGTCTGGTTACAACATTTCCATCTGATTGGCAAGCCTTGCTGAGTCCTTTTCCTATTAGCTGTGGGGTCTGATTTGACTTACTGGAAGACTCAGAACCTCCAAGTTTGAAGTTCTCAGCTTGAGCAGTGCAAAACTTCGCACCAGTCCTTCAAGTCTTTTAGAAATAATTTACTTGCTTCCGGTAGGTGGCAGCCTTGTACTGGGAAATTGCCTTTCCCTGTGCAGCCATTGTCATCCTAAGGATCACTAAGTCTGCAATTTCCCCCTTTCTTCTGGGATTCTATACTGTTTTTGCTAGACTGGACACAGGAGGAGATGGGGGTCACCTCTGCACATGGGGCAGTACCTGAATGGCAGAGTTCACTCTAGACTTTATGGAGCATCTATGGTACAAGCATATGACACGTCAATTCCCATTATATATGCAACAGTGAAGTTACATTGAATTCGCCAATGGCTTCACCTAGGAGGTCATTTTAATCTTCTATCTCCACAGCAAAATGCCCAAATCTTAGCAGTTGAATCTAAGTGTGTTTTCCCTCCTCAAGGGCACAGACCAAGAAGTTTAAACATACTTGGCAGAGGTTACAGCCACAGCCACTTAGAGATAATGCTATTTTTTTCTACTGGGAAACTGGAAGTACAGGACTGGAGCCGACACAGGAGATCAGGGGGGAAAAAATGTCTCCTTTGATTTCTAGCTGCAGGGTGGACACCTCCTCCTCCCAGACTTTATCAAGCAAGCAAGTCCAGGAACGCCCACTGCCATAGTTCCCCCTCCACCCTCTGCAGTTCCTGGTGTATTGGCCACTCCTGTGCTTAGCAACACCATCTGGACAGACCCTACATATAACATGACTTGGTGACATTTATTCGAGTTACAAAAGATTGAGTCCTTCCTGCTGAAGTTCCCCAGCATACTCAGCCTTTCCCTCAGCAGATGAGGTTAGGCTACATGGGGAGGGAGGGATAAGAACATGTGAAAGGGAAAAGCAGCTCTGCTCCAGAAAAGAGACGACATTTATTTCAGTTCCAAGGTGCTTTGGTTTCTTGATCTCTCAGGCTCAAGAATCTTTTCATGTTTTCTGTACAGTTAAAGTTCTATATTCTTGTTGGCTGGTACAATTTCTTGCAGCTATGTAAGGCCAGTACCCGTGGCCACCATCACAGCTGCCTGGACCATGCATGATCGCATTTGATTTGGACAGTCAGTAATGAAACAATGGAGCCAAGAACTGATGGGCCATTACTTTTAATCCTAGCTCGCACCCAGCGGGCAAGAAATACACACAGTGGGAAAACACTTCCCTTTCCATTCAGGGCTCCCAAAGCCACTGACTTATCCGAATTTCCTATAATCAAAGGTATCTACCTCACCAGCCTTATTCACCTCTGTTTCCCATCTCCTTCTCTCTGCACAAACTCTGCACAAACTGGCTTCTCCTTCAGCACTCCACCATCTTGGCTGCTTCTCCTCTCCTCCCCCACATAGCCTTCCTCTGTTCTCCTCCAGCATGGGCTCCTCCTTGAACGTTATCACTCTTTGTTGGGCAGATAAAATATATTATGCTCACTTTGTTAAAGATGACGCTGCCCACGTGGAAGCCGTCACCCAGATGATATTAATGTGTGTTAGGGACAGGCTGTGGGCAGGCAGGATCCTTGTAGCCTGGGGCTTGGTTTTAGGATTAAGCCTTTCCTACCCTTTTTGATATGGGGTGGTGCGATCCCATCATGCCTCAGAGAAGTGACTTTGTATTAGAGACTTCCCTATTTTGTATATTGAATTAAAGGTTTTGATTTCTACACGATAAAATGGGGGCAGAATAGAAGTTTGCTCTCTTGTTTCCTGAGATTAATATGAGGAGAAAGCAGAGGAGAGCAGAAAGGCCATGTGGAGGAGGCCAGGAGAAGCAGCCAAGATGGCAGAGTGCTGAGTGAGAAGCCAGTTTTGTGCAGGGAGAAGGAAGGAGATGGGGAACAGAGGTGAATAAGTCTGGTGAGCTAGAAACCTTTGATTCTAGGAAACCCAGGTTAAGTCAGTAGCTTTGTGAGCACTGAATGTGAGTAGGTTTTGGAGCCCAGTGTGTGTTTTACTTGCCCGCCAGGTACAAGCTAGGATTAAAGATGATGGCCCACCAATTCTTGGCTCCGTTGTTTCTTTAACGACTGCCCAAATCCAATGCGAACCTGCATGGGCCAGGCTGCTGTGATGGTGACCTTGGATACTGGCTTTACACTCTTCTCCCCAACAATGTGATCTCTCCTTTTTGAAACCTTTTGGCATGAAAGCCCTCTCCCAACACACATTAATACAATCATACTCATCCCAAGTGTTGGGCAAATAAAATATATTATGCTCACTTTGTTAAAGATGGCACCACCCACATGGAAGCCCATCTCCCAGGTGATGATATTAGTTGCCCTTATTCTGGAATGAGCGTAATTATATTGATGTGTGTTGGGGGCGGGCTGTGGGCAGGCAGGATCCTTATAGCCTGGGGCTTGGTTTTAGACTAAGCTTTTCCCACCCTTTTTGATGTGGGGTGGACTTTGTATCAGAGACTTCCCATTTTGTATATTGGATTAAAGGTTTTGATTTCTACACTATAAAATGGGGGCAGACTGGGAGCTTGCTCTCTTGGTTCCTGAGATTAGCATTAGAGAGGAGAACAGAGAGAGGCCACATGGAGGAGGCCAGGAGAAGCAGCCAAGATGGTGGAGTGCTGAAGGAGAAGTCAGTTTGTGCAGAGTTTGTGCAGGGAGAAGGAAGGAGATGGGAAACAGAGGTGAATAAGGCTGGTGAGCTAGATACCTTTGATTCTAGGAAACTCGGATAAGTCAGTGGCTTTGGGAGCCCTGAATGAGTGGGTTTTGGAGCCCAGAGTGTGTTTTTACTTGCCTGCTGGGTGCAAGCCAGGATAAAGGTGATGGCCTACCAGTTCTTGGCTCTGTTGTTTCATTACCATCTGTCTGAATCCAAGGCGAACCTGAATGGGCCAGGCAGCTGTTAATGGTGGCTGTGGATACTGACTTTACACCAAGCAAGAAGGGCATTTAATACTATCACCTGGGCGACGGGCTTCCACATAGGCAGTGTCATCTTTAACAAAGTGAGCATATCGTATTTTATTTGCCCAACAAGCTATATGGCCCCTTACTGCTCCCTTGTCATGATAGCACCCTTTCCTCTTCCTTCCCCTCTCCCTCCGCCTGTCCTTCTCCTTCCCTTCCTGGGAAGAGTGAGTCATTTAGGCGACTTGTTTCAATCCTATTTCTTACTGCTCAGACTTATTCACATAAGACGTTGGAGACCTTATTCTTCCATCTTACCCAGTTTGTTTGTTTTTTGGCAAAAGCATATAATATAACTAATGCTCGGGATTCTCATAGCTCTAAATCTAGCCCACTCAGACCCTCTTTCTTCCTCTTCCAGAAAGTGATGTCTGTATCAGCATTTCACCTTTGCCAAAACCATCAGAGTCTAGGGTGTTATCCTATAAATGTTTATTTAAATGTTTTAAAAATACTTCTGTAATTAAATGCATTCAGAATGCATTCTAGATATCCATAGAATGTCATTGATATAACTATTATAAATTTTCATAAAATTTTATTTTAAATTAAACTTTTATGTAATTTTTAAACAAAATTTTATTTTAAAATAAACATATAGGCCCTGGCCGGTTGGCTCAGTGGTAGAGCGTCGACCTGGTGTGCAGAGGTCCCGGGTTCGATTCCCGGCCAGGGCACACAGGGGAAGCACCCATCTGCTTCTCCACCCTTCCCCTGTCCTTCCTCTCTGTCTCTCTCTTCCCCTCCTGCAGCCGAGGCTCCATTGGAGCAAAGATGGCCTGGTCGCTGGGGATGGCTCCTTGGCCTCTGCCCCAGGCGCTAGAGTGGCTCTGGTCGCGATAGAGCGATGCCCCGGAGGGGTAGAGCATCGCCCCCTGGTGGGCGTGCCAGTCTGTCTGACTGTCTCTCCCCGTTTCTAGCTTCAGAAAAATACAAAAAAAATAAATAAACATATATAATTTCATTTAAAATACACCATTAAAATGTTAAAAATAATAAAAATGCATTACAATGTTATCCAATTCTGAAAAGTTGTACATATAATTCTATTTTAATAGACATTTATAAAGCCAGTAGCCGTGGCCACCATCACAGCTTCCTGGCCCATGCAGGTTTGCATTGGTTTCAGAGAGTCAGTAAAGAAACAATGGAGCCATGAACTGGTGGGCCATTAGCTTTAATCCTAGCTTGCAGCCGGTGGGCAAGTAAAAACACACTGTGGACTCCAAAACCCACTCATTCAGGGCTCACAAAGCCACTGACTTATCCGAGTTTTCTAGAATCAAAGGTGTCTACCTCCCAGCCTCATTCTCCTTTGTTCCCCATCTCCCTCTCTCTGCACAAACTCTGCACTAACTGGCTTCTCCTTCAGCATTCCACCATCTTGGCTGCCTCTCCTCTCTTCCATGTGGCCTTTATCTGCTCTCCTCTCTAATACTAATCTCAGAAACCGAGAGAGCAAGCTCCTGGTCTGCCTTACTTCATAGTGTAGAAACCAAAACTTTTAAGCCAATATACAAACAAAGAAGTCTCTGATACAAAGTCACTTATCTGAGGCATAATGGGATTCCTCATGAGAGTGCAGCACCCCACATCATGCAATCAGTCAAGGGTATGGTCAAAAGCTTAGTCTTAAAACTAAGCCTTAGGCTATAATGACCCGGCCTGCTTACAGCCTGTCCCCCACACCCAATACAAACTATAAGTGAGCAAACATATATATCATACTTACAAACTTATTTGACCAACAACATTGAAAAATGAAAAATAGTTGAAATATTGTTCCAAGGACAGGACAATTAAATTTAATGGAAATATCCATGATGGGACCATGGAACAAAAGGAAGATTTTAGGTAGAAACTAAGGAAATATGAGTGAAGTGTGGACTTCTCTTAATAGTAACATATCTATATCATTTCATTAGTGGTAACAAATATACTATACTAATATATGATATTAAAAACAAGGAACATTGAGTATAATGCATCAGGGAACTCCTGATACTATCTTTGCAAACTCTTTGTAAATCTAAAACTATTATAAAGTAAAAATTCATGAAAAAATGATTCCAAGGTCTGTCTCAACATTCATAAAAATTTTAAATGAATTTCTTAATTGTGAAAAAAGTAAACATGTATTAATATTTAATTACAATGGTACAAATAAATTTTTTTCACAAATTAGAGTAGCACCACTATAAATGCAAGACTAATTTTCTATTAATTAATGTATAATTAGTTGACTTATACAAAAGAAACTGGAAATCATTAACTATTTCTAAATAATAATACATAAATCTTTGTCTTTTCCCACCTGAGAGCTTTCTCGACAATGAAATAACACTTGATTAATAATCAAGAAGTAGGAATGGGTGACAAAAGTGAGGAGAAGGAGGTACAAACTTACAGGACAAAATAAATAAGCCACAGGGATCTAGTGTACACCGTAGGGAATATAGTTAATAATATTGGAATAACTTGGCATGGTGAGAGATGGGTACTAGACTCAGTGTGGTGATTACATTCTAATGTATGTAGATGTTGAATCACTATGTGATTATACCTGAAACTAATATATTATTGTATGCCAACTAACTTGAATATATTTTAAAAAATCAAAGCCTGCGTGTGGTCAGATTCATCTAAACTACAGCTGTGGCACCAGAGAGCATGAGCATGCCGATTATCAAGCCCTTTCCCAGATGATGAAAAAAAAAATTAATTAATCAGGAGGTTGCCAATCAGGACACTATAATGCAACAGTGATGTTTTAAATATGCTGAAAGCATAACTTGGCAAGCTACCTATTAGCTCATTTGTAAGTTTGACCGTGCTGAGGACTTAAAGGTCTTAAATATCCATTATTGCCTTGTTTAGTACTTTAACACCTACCTATGTGTGACCACTCACTTTTTTAGGATGGTATTGGCCAGGATGGAAAGATGAGAAAAACAAACAAAGAGGATAGCTAATTGCATGGAATTAACAGCAGAGACAAAGTGATTTCGTCTTAGCACCTGGGAGTTGTTACTGTGAGCCCCACAGAGAATAAGACAGCACAAACTATGGAAGACTAAATGTGAAAACAGCCATCTTGTCACACATCTAGGGAGCATGGACAAGAACAGGTTACAACTTTCTCCAAAGAGCATGATCTGTTATCAGCCCATGAATATTCAACTACTGAAGCCCAGAATGAGGTTTGTCCTGAAAATTCATTGTTGGGAGATTGTCATGCAATGGAGATTTGGGAGCTAAATTTAAGCTTATTCAGGAGCAGTGCGGATTTCATTAAAACTTGATTTTTATCTAATATTGCTATGGTGTTTGAAAAGTCTCATCGGATTTTGTCTTTTGTCTTTAATTTCTGTATTTTTAAACAATTACTTGGACTAGAGCATCTGCTATAGAAACCAAAGAATTATAGTATACGTCATTCCCAGGATGAGTACTGTGTTCCTAGCCCAGTCTGCATTAACTTATACTCAGTGTTCCAGAAACATTTGTACTTCCATAATATCTGGAATATAACTTGCATGATTTCTCTGCATTACAAGGAAAATAAACAGTTGAATGTTCCATTGTATATGGTAATATATTTCACTGGTTTAAAAGAAAATGATGCATATGATAGCATAAAAAAGTGTGAAACGTGAAACATGACACAAAGCACTTTTGAGTTTTTGAGGAGGGAGCATCACATTCTCATGTAATTACTTATTGTTTCAGGAGATTCATTTCAATCAGTTGCAAAGCCTTGAAAAGAATTTGGTGTTTCATTTTTTGTTTCAATGGTGACCATGAAAATGAGCCTTGAAGACCTCCAGCTGTGGAGGCATAACTGACCAAGGGCCATGCCTGCACTTTGACATGTGTCACAGAGTGTGTCTGTGCCCAGCCCACTCCCACACCTGCTCCAGCCAGTGACTGAGGCAGCCGGGTCCTAACAGAGACTCACTCCTGGACAAGGCACTCCGTAGACCAGCAATTCGGTTCAAGGGTCCCCTCAAGGCCCTGCAGAATTTTTTTTTAACTACATAGCATTTTCTTTTTGCATCTAATAAGAAACTATTTTTCTCCAATTTATAATTTTAGCCAATCAACATTTACTACTATGGTAAACATATTTGGTTTTTGTTCTGGGATATTTTATGTAATGCCTTCTCTTTTAACTGTTATTTCCCCCCAACCTTGTATTGTGTAATTCCTGTGTATGTACATATTTTGATAATTGAATAGTTTATATATTCATTTAGTAGTTACATTCTAGCTGTAAGATATAAGGTACTTAAATTTCTACATATTTATATACAATTGACTGAATTTCTACTATGAACAATAACGATAGTATTAACACATTTTACCTTTCCTCTTCCTCACCCTCCTCTGTACCTTTCAATTATAGTTCATTGTATTCACTTCTTGGTGTTTATCTTTATAACAGCTTTTATTTAATATAAAATAAAGGGGACCTCAGGTTATGACACAGTTCTGTTCCTACTACACTGATATAACCTGAATTTTGGTGTAAGTAGAAACACAACCTAGCCTAAGTCACTTACCTATCCTAACAGCTGTAAAATCATAATCTAGAACATAAATACACACCTAAGCCACAGAAAAAGGAAAAGGACATAAATATACTGTACTGTACACTGCACTGTAGTAACAGAAAAAATGACAAAAACTGAGTGTTCCTTACCTTTATTCCTGTGGTTGGCTTGCACACTGGAAGGGGCATTGCGAGGTGGGAGAGTTAATCAGGATTAACTAAGGGACATGCAGGCAACAAAACATGTCTCAATTTTTTTGTTGTTGTTGTTTTTGTTTTTTTTGTTTTGCTGACCTAATTTCTTCTTTATCATTCACTTTTATTTTTATTTATTTTTTTTTAAATAATTTTATTTTTTTAATGGGGTGACATCAATAAATCAGGATACATATATTCAAAGATAACAAGTCCAGGTTATCTTGTCGTTCAATTATGTTGCATACCCACCAACCAAAGTCAGATTGTCCTCTGTCACCTTCTATCTTGTTTTCTTTGTGCCCCTCCCCACCCCCTATCCCTCTCCCATTCCCCCCTCCCCCCCCGTAACCACCACACTCTTATCAATGTCTCTTAGTTTCAGTATTATGTCCCACCTACGTATGGAATAATACAGTTCCTGTTTTTTTCTGATTTACTTATTTCGCTTCGTATCATGTTATCAGGATCCCACCATTTTGCTGTAAATGTTCCGATGTCATCATTTCTTATGGCTGAGTAGTATTCCATAGTGTATATGTGCCACATCTTCTTTATCCAGTCATCTATTGATGGGCTTTTTGGTTGTTTCCATGTCCTGGCCACTGTGAACAATGCTGCAATAAACATGGGGCTGCATGTGTCTTTACGTATCAATGTTTCTGAGTTTTGGGGATATATACCCAGTAGAGGGATTGCTGGGTCATAAGGTAGTTCTATTTGCAGATTTTTGAGGAACCACCATACTTTCTTCCATAATGGTTGTACTACTTTACATTCCCACCAACAGTGTATGAGGGTTCCTTTTTCTCCACAGCCTCTCCAACATTTGCGATTACCTGACTTGCTAATAACAGCTAATCGAACAGGTGTGAGGTGGTATCTCATTGCCGTTTTGATTTGCATTTCTCTAATAGCTAAAGAAGATGAGCATCTTTTCATATATCTGTTGGCCATTTGTATTTCTTCCTGGGAGAAGTGTCTATTCATATCCTCTTCCCATTTTTTTATTGGATTGTTTGTTTGTTTGTTGTTGAGTTTTATGAGTTCTTTGTATATTTTGGATATTAGGCCCTTATCTGAGCTGTTGTTTGAAAATATCATTTCCCATTTAGTTGGCTTTCTGTTTATTTTGTTATCAGTTTCTCCTGCTGAGCAAAAACTTCTTAGTCTGATGTAGTCCCATTCATTAATTTTTGCCTTCACTTCTCTTGCCATTGGAGTCAGATTCATAAAATGCTCTTTAAAACCCAGGTCCATGAGTTGAGTACCTATGTCTTCTTCTATGTACTTAATTGTTTCAGGTCTCATGTTTAGATCTTTGATCCATTTTGAGTTAATTTTTGTACAGGGAGAGAGACTGTAGTCCAGTTTCATTCTTTTGCATGTGGCTTTCCAGTTTTCCCAGCACCATTTATTGAAGAGGCTTTCTTTTCTCCATTGTGTGTTGTTGGCCCCTTTATCAAAAATTATTTGACTATATATATGTGGTTTTATTTCTGGACTTTCTATTCTGTTCCATTGGTCTGAGTGTCTATTTTTCTGCCAATACCATGCTGTTTTGATTGTCGTGGCCCTATAATAGAGTTTGAAGTCAGGTATTGTTATGCCCCCAGCTTCATTCTTTTTCTTTAGGATTGCTTTGGCTATTCGGGGTTTTTTATAGTTCCATATAAATCTGATGATTTTTGCTCTATTTCTTTAAAAAACGTCATTGGAAGTTTGATGGGAATTGCATTAAATTTGTATATTGCTTTTGGGTAATATAGCCATCTTGATTATATTTATTCTTCCTAGCCAAGAACAAGGTATATTCTTCCATCTCATTATATCTTTTTCGATTTCCTTAACAATGGTTTATAGTTTTCATTATATAAGTCCTTTACATTCTTTGTTAGGTTTATTCCTAAGTATTTTATTTTTTTTGTTGCAATCGTGAAGGGGATTATTCTTTTGAGTTCCTTCTCAGTTGTTTCATTGTTGGCATATAGAAAGGCTATTGACTTCTGTATGTTAATTTTGTATCCTGCGACCTTACTGTATTGGCTTATTGTTTCTAGTAGTCTTTTTGTGGATTCTTTGGGGTTTTTCGATGTATAGGATCATATCATCTGCAAAAAGTGATACCTTTACTTCTTCTTTTCCGATATGGATGCCTTTTATTTCTTTGTCTTGTCTGATTGCTCTGGCTAGAACCTCTAGTACCACATTAAATAAGAGTGGAGACAGTGGACAACCCTGTCTCCTTCCTGATTTAAGGGGGAAAGCCTTCAGTTTAGTGCCACTTAATATGATGTTAGCTGATGGTTTATCATATATGGCCTTTATCATGTTGAGATATTTTCCTTCTATACCCATTTTGTTGAGAGTCTTAAACATAAAATTGTGTTGTATTTTATCGAAAGCCTTTCTGCGTCTATTGATAAGATCATGTGGTTTTTGTTCTTTGTTTTGTTGATATGGTGTATTACATTAACCGTTTTACGTATGTTGAACCATCCTTGAGATTCTGGGATGAATCCCACTTGATCATGATGTATTATTTTTTTTAATATGTTGTTGTATTCGATTTGCTAGTATTTTGTTTAGTATTTTAGCATCTGTATTCATTAGAGATATTGATCTGTAGTTTTCTTTTTTTGTGCCATCCTTGCCTGGTTTTGGGATGAGGGTTATGTTGGCCTCATAAAATGTGTTTGGAAGTATTGCTTCTTCTTCAATTTTTTGGAAGACTTTGAGTAGAATAGGAACCAAGTCTTCTTTGAATGTTTGATAAAATTCGCTGGTATAGCCGTCAGGGCCTGGACTTTTATTTTTGGGGAGGTTTTTAATGGTTTTTTCTATTTCTTCTCTACTGATAGGTCTGTTTAGGCTTTCTGCTTCTTCTTGACTCAGTCTAGGAAGGTTGTATTTTTCTAGGAATTTATCCATTTCTTCTAGGTTGTTGAATTTAGTGGCATAAAGTTTTTCATAGTATTCTACAATAATTCTTTGTATATCTACAGTGTCCGTGGTGATTTCTCCTCTTTCATTTTGGATTTTGTTTATATGAGTTCTTTCTCTTTTTTCCTTGCTAGTCTTGCCAAGGGTTTGTCAATTTTGTTGATCTTTTCAAAGAACCAGCTCCTTGTTCTATTAATTTTTTTCTATAGTTTTTCTGTTCTCTAATTCATTTATTTCTGCTCTGATTTTTATATTTCCTTTCTTCGGCTGGTTTTGGGTTGTCTTTGTTCTTCTTTTTCTAGTTCCTTAAGGTGGGAAGTTAAGTGGTTCACTTGGGCTCTCTCTTGTTTGTTCATATATGCCTGAAGCGATATGAACTTCCCTCTTATCACTGCTTTTGCTGCATCCCATAGATTCTGATATGTCGTATTGTCATTTTCATTAGTCTGTATATATCTTTTGATCTCTGCACTTATTTCTTCTTTGACCCATTCATTTTTTAAAAGTATGTTGTTTAGTTTCCACATTTTTGTGGGATTTTTTTCCTCTTTTTTGCAGTTGAATTCTAGTTTCAAGGCTTTATGATCAGAATATATGCTTGGTACAACTTCAATTTTTCTGAATTTGCTGATGTTGTTTTTGTGGCCCAACATATGGTCAATTCTTGAGAATGATCCATGTACACTGGAGAAAAATGTATACTCAGTCACTTTGGGATGAAATGTCCTGTAGATGTCTATCATATCCAGGTGCTCTAGTGTTTTGTTTAAGGCCACTATGTCTTTGTTGATTCTCTGTTTGGATGACCGATCTAGAGCCGTCAGCGGTGTATTGAGGTCTCCAAGTATGATTGTATTTTTGTCAGTTTTTGTTTTAAGATCAATAAGTAGCTGTCTTATATATTTTGGTGCTCCTTGGTTTGGTGCATATATATTAAGAATTGTTATGTCTTCTTGATTCAGTGTCCCCTTAGCCATTATGAAATGGCCATTTTTGTCTCTGAGTACTTTTGCTGTCTTGTAGTCAGCATTATCCGATATGAGTATTGCTACACCTGCTTTTTTTTGGATGTTATTTGCTTGGAGTATTGTTTTCCAGCCTTTCACTTTGAATTTGTTTTTATCCTTGTTACTTAGATGAGTTTCCTGTAGGCAGCATACAGTTGGATTTTCTTTTTTAATCCATTCTGCTACTCTGTGCCTTTTTATTGGTGAGTTTAATCCATTTACATTTAGTGTAATTATTGATACTTGTGAGTTCCCTATTGCCATTTTATATCTTGCTTTCTGTTAGTTTTGTGTCTTGTTTGATCCTTCTCTTTCGTTTTTCTATCTTTTATTTTTATTTGGTTGTATTCCATACATCTTTCCTCTGTTGCTATCTTTTTTATCTCATGTGCTTCTGTGGTGGTTTTTTCAATGGTGGTTACCTTTGAGTAATGAAAAGGGTCCCTACCCTGTTCATTGTAGCGAACTATTTTGTGAGTACTTTTGCACTCCATTGTCCTTTGCTACTGTTAATCTCCATCTTCTCCCCCTCTTTCTTTTTGTTGTTGTCACAGTTTAAATTTGGTTTTATTGTGTTCTTCTTGGAGCTTTTACTTGTGGCTCTGTTTTTTTTTGTTCTTTGTATCTGATTGGAGAACCCCCTTTAGTAATTCCTGGAGTGGGGGTTTTCTGATGATAAATTCCTTCATCTTTTCTGTATCTGTGAATGTTTTTATTTCTCCTTCGTATTTGAAGGATAGTTTTGATGGGTATAGTATTCGTGGCTGAAAGTTCCTCTCTTTCAGGGCTTTAAATATTGGGGTCCACTCTCTTCTAGCTTGTAGAGTTTCTGCTGAGAAATCTGATGATAATCTAATGGGCCTTCCTTTATATGTTGTATTCGTCTTTTCCCTGGCTGCCTTGAGAATTTTTTCTTTGCTGTTGGTTTGTGTCAATTTCATTATGATATGCCTTGGAGTAGGTTTGTTGGGGTTAAGAAAACTTGGAGTTCTGTTTGCTTCTTGAACTTGAGGCTTTAGTTCTTTCCACAGGCTTGGAAGTTCTCATCTATTATTTGTTTGAGTATGTTCTCCATTCCATTTTCTCTCTCTTCTCCCTCTGATATACCTATTATTCTTATGTTATTCTTTTTGATGGAGTCAGATAATTCTTGTAGGGCTATCTCATTTTTTTTAATTTTTGAGTCTCTTTCTTCTTCTCTCTGTTGTGCCTCAAGTTGCTTGTCTTCTATTTCACTAATCCTCTCTTCTATCTGACCTATTCTATTAGCTAAGCTTGTTACTTTGTTTTTCAGCTCGTGAATTGAGTTTTTCATCTCTGTTTGATTTGTTTTTATAGTTTCAATTTCCTTGGACATATATTCTTTGTGTTCATTGAGTTGTTTTCTGAGCTCCCTATATTGCCTTTCTGTGTTTTCTTGTATATCTTGGAGGATTTTTAGTATTTTTATCTTGAATTCTCTGTCATTTAGCTCCAAGGTTTCCAATATATTAAATTTTTTCTCCATAGATTTTTCCTCATCTAGCTGTGTTACCTCTCTTTCTTTTGTATCCATGATATTCGATTTTCTCTTCCTTAATGGCATCTGAGGGTGGTTTTGTTGATAGTATTAATGAGATTTAATAAAGAATAAAAAGTTAAAAAAAAATAAAAAATCGAAAAGAGTTGTTTTTTTTTAAAAAAAATTAATAATGAAATAAAGAAAAAATAAAATAAAATAAAAATTTTTTTAAAAAAAGGAAATTATTCCCCCCCCTCCTTTTTTCCTCTCCTGTCCTCTCCCCTCTTTCTTGAGAAAATCTTGTGGTGGACTGTGAGTTATAACAAACAATGCCTGTGATGGAGGGCCTGAATTGGGGAAAAGTAATTAAGGGGCAAAAAAGAAAAAAAGAAAAAAAAAAAAAAAAAAAAAGGAAAAAAAAAAAAAAGAAAAAAAGAAAAAAAAAAAGAGCGTATGGGACCCACAAAAAGCAAATAAGGAAAAAATTTGGGTCAAGAATAAAATGATTTGCTTTTAGGTGTTGGTTGTCTAAGAGTTATGATGAGAGGAATAAGAGGAAAAACGGAAAAATGGGGGGACAAATTAAAAACTTACTATTGTATTTAGTGGAACAAGAACTAGATAATATGGAGAGCCAGGGATGGTGAGCACTGCTAGTGAGTTAAAAAGGTGAAGTAAAAACCCCCCCAAAATGCCACAAACATAGGTTTGAGTCCCAGATAAGATAATTTGTTTGTTATTGAGGTTTGAATGAGAGGAGATGTAAAGGAGAAAGGAAGAAACTAATATAGAGGGAGAAAAGAAAGAGAGAGAGAGAAAAAAAAGAGGGAACCACTAAAAGAAGAAAAAAGAAAGGAGAGAGAGAGAGAGTTAAGGGTTTTGGAGGTGCAACCCTCATAGAGAGAAAGGAAGAGAAGAGAAAAGATAATGGGAGATGTAACACTTATGGGTAGTGTAGTTCAAGGAGAGGAGAGAGTAAGACCAGTAGAGAGTTAATCGGCCAAATTGGAGGAGGAAAAAAAGTATCAAGAATGAAGATAAGAGAAACAAACGAACAAATATAATAAAATGTGATAGGTTATAAAGTCTGCAGATTATTCTTGATTTTGAGAGGTTATCTTCTTGCTTTTTCTTTCTCTCCCTCTTCCTGGTCGGTGACTCTGTACCCCAGGTTCTGCCCTTTTGCACGCTCAGGTAGAGGCTTGCAGTTGATAAGTCTCTATGGCAATGTTCATGTATTGTGCTTTAGTCTCGTGGGAGGTCGAGGATCATTAGGCATTTATAGGCTCCGACAGTGAGAGAGTCCGTGTTTCCTGGAGCCTTTCTCCTAGTCTTTCCTTCCTCAATTAGTAGCCTGATAATCCAGCTATGGGGTTGCTGCTGCCTCTGCCTGGATAGTAAGAGGCTCAAAGAGCTGGCAACTCCCCACTCTATTTCCATTCAGCACAGGGCTCTGGGTAAGGCTCAGTCAGTCAGAGCTGCTAGCATAATCAGGCGGGCTTTTCCGCCCACTCAAAGACACTGGCTCTGCCACTCTGTCCGGTAACACAATGCGGGCGCCCACTTCTGGGGGGCGCTTGGAGGAAACTCTCACTCACTGTCTGCGACCAGGATATCTAGCCAGCAGTCCTCACGCTCTGAGTGAACCCCCAACCGCAGGAAAAGTTGCAGCGTTGGAATTGAGTCTCGCTCCGTCCCCGTGCGCGGCTTTTGCAAGGCGCTGGGGCGGCTCGAGATTCCGCTTTGGCCCACACAAAGGCCCCTGACTCTGCCCCTCTCTGCGATAACACGGGCGCGCACTGCCGAGGCACTCGGAGGAATCACTCACTCCTTATCTGCGCACACAAACCAGGATATGAGGCCGGCCGCGGTTCCCTCTGAGTGGAAACCCTCAGCAGCACGGAAAATCTCCACCGTTGGAATTAGTTCTCACTCCCTCCCTTGCGTGGCTTTTCCAGGCGCTGGGGCTGCCCAGAGAATCTGCCCTCGGCCCACAGAAGGCCTCTGACCCTGCCTCTCCGTGGGGCAACACGGGCACCCACTCTCGGGGCCTAGGAAGAAATTCTCGCCCACTAACTGCGCACCAACCAGGAGACCGGGTAAAATGGCCGCTCTGCTTGTCTTTCTTTGTTTGGGTTTGGCGCGAGTGTTAGCTTGTATTGCCCGGGTTGCCACAGGATCCGATTTTCCTCGGCTTGGATCTGTGTGCCACAGCCTGGTTCGGCCGTTTGTGCCGCGGCGCCTGGATCTATTCACCCCCTTTGCCCGCCTCAGTTTCTATATTCACAGTTACCAGAGAAAGCCGCCCTGTTTAGGTTAGTGATAAGGCGGAGCATTTCTTACTCCCTATTCCTTCGGGGTTTGGTTATATATTTAGCCATTTTTCACTCAATCATACCTTTGGGTGTATTGCGAAGCATCTGGAAAGCTCCAAGTATAGGTTTTTCTGTTTCTGGTTGAAGATCTTGTTGAGTTTTGGGGAGATTTATCGGTATCGCTTCCTACCCGCCATTACTCTGAATGTCATCTCTGATGTCTCAATTTTTGTTGTTGTTGTTTTTGTTTTTTTTGTTTTGCTGACCTAATTTCTTCTTTATCATTCACTTTTATTTTTATTTATTTTTTTTTAAATAATTTTATTTTTTTAATGGGGTGACATCAATAAATCAGGATACATATATTCAAAGATAACAAGTCCAGGTTATCTTGTCGTTCAATTATGTTGCATACCCACCACCCAAAGTCAGATTGTCCTCTGTCACCTTCTATCTTGTTTCTTTGTGCCCCTCCCCACCCCCTATCCCTCTCCCATTCCCCCCTCCCCCCCTAACCACCACACTCTTATCAATGTCTCTTAGTTTCAGTATTATGTCCCACCTACGTATGGAATAATACAGTTACTGTTTTTTTCTGATTTACTTATTTCGCTTCGTATCATGTTATCAGGATCCCACCATTTTGCTGTAAATGTTCCGATGTCATCATTTCTTATGGCTGAGTAGTATTCCATAGTGTATATGTGCCACATCTTCTTTATCCAGTCATCTATTGATGGGCTTTTTGGTTGTTTCCATGTCCTGGCCACTGTGAACAATGCTGCAATAAACATGGGGCTGCATGTGTCTTTACGTATCAATGTTCTGAGTTTTGGGGATATATACCCAGTAGAGGGATTGCTGGGTCATAAGGTAGTTCTATTTTCAGTTTTTTGAGGAACCACCATACTTTCTTCCATAATGGTTGTACTACTTTACATTCCCACCAACAGTGTATGAGGGTTCCTTTTTCTCCACAGCCTCTCCAACATTTGCTATTACCTGACTTGCTAATAACAGCTAATCGAACAGGTGTGAGGTGGTATCTCATTGCCGTTTTGATTTGCATTTCTCTAATAGCTAAAGAAGATGAGCATCTTTTCATATATCTGTTGGCCATTTGTATTTCTTCCTGGGAGAAGTGTCTATTCAAATCCTCTTCCCATTTTTTTATTGGATTGTTTGTTTGTTTGTTGTTGAGTTTTATGAGTTCTTTGTATATTTTGGATATTAGGCCCTTATCTGAGCTGTTGTTTGAAAATATCATTTCCCATTTAGTTGGCTTTCTGTTTATTTTGTTATCAGTTTCTCCTGCTGAGCAAAACTTCTTAGTCTGATGTAGTCCCATTCATTAATTTTTGCCTTCACTTCTCTTGCCATTGGAGTCAGATTCAAAAATGCTCTTTAAAACCCAGGTCCATGAGTTGAGTACCTATGTCTTCTTCTATGTACTTAATTGTTTCAGGTCTCATGTTTAGATCTTTGATCCATTTTGAGTTAATTTTTGTACAGGGAGAGAGACTGTAGTCCAGTTTCATTCTTTTGCATGTGGCTTTCCAGTTTTCCCAGCACCATTTATTGAAGAGGCTTTCTTTTCTCCATTGTGTGTTGTTGGCCCCTTTATCAAAAATTATTTGACTATATATATGTGGTTTTATTTCTGGACTTTCTATTCTGTTCCATTGGTCTGAGTGTCTATTTTTCTGCCAATACCATGCTGTTTTGATTGTCGTGGCCCTATAATAAGTTTGAAGTCAGGTATTGTTATGCCCCCAGCTTCATTCTTTTCTTTAGGATTGCTTTGGCTATTCGGGGTTTTTTATAGTTCCATATAAATCTGATGATTTTTGCTCTATTTCTTTAAAAAACGTCATTGGAAGTTTGATGGGAATTGCATTAAATTGTATATTGCTTTGGGTAATATAGCCATCTTGATTATATTTATTCTTCCTAGCCAAGAACAAGGTATATTCTTCCATCTCATTATATCTTTTTCGATTTCCCTTAACAATGGTTTATAGTTTTCATTATATAAGTCCTTTACATTCTTTGTTATGTTTATTCCTAAGTATTTTATTTTTTTTGTTGCAATCGTGAAGGGGATTATTCTTTTGAGTTCCTTCTCAGTTGTTTCATTGTTGGCTATAGAAAGGCTATTGACTTCTGTATGTTAATTTTGTATCCTGCGACCTTACTGTATTGGCTTATTGTTTCTAGTAGTCTTTTTGTGGATTCTTTGGGGTTTTTCGATGTATAGGATCATATCATCTGCAAAAAGTGATACCTTTACTTCTTCTTTTCCGATATGGATGCCTTTTATTTCTTTGTCTTGTCTGATTGCTCTGGCTAGAACCTCTAGTACCACATTAAATAAGAGTGGAGACAGTGGACAACCCTGTCTCCTTCCTGATTTAAGGGGGAAAGCCTTCAGTTTAGTGCCACTTAATATGATGTTAGCTGATGGTTTATCATATATGGCCTTTATCATGTTGAGATATTTTCCTTCTATACCCATTTTGTTGAGAGTCTTAAACATAAAATTGTGTTGTATTTTATCGAAAGCCTTTTCTGCGTCTATTGATAAGATCATGTGGTTTTTGTTCTTTGTTTTGTTGATATGGTGTATTACATTAACCGTTTTACGTATGTTGAACCATCCTTGAGATTCTGGGATGAATCCCACTTGATCATGATGTATTATTTTTTAATATGTTGTTGTATTCGATTTGCTAGTATTTTGTTTAGTATTTTAGCATCTGTATTCATTAGAGATATTGATCTGTAGTTTTTCTTTTTTTGTGCCATCCTTGCCTGGTTTTGGATGAGGGTTTATGTTGGCCTCATAAAATGTGTTTGGAAGTATTGCTTCTTCTTCAATTTTTTGGAAGAACTTTGAGTAGAATAGGAACCAAGTCTCTTTGAATGTTTGATAAAATTCGCTGGTATAGCCGTCAGGGCCTGGACTTTTATTTTTGGGGAGGTTTTTAATGGTTTTTTCTATTTCTTCTCTACTGATAGGTCTGTTTAGGCTTTCTGCTTTTCTTGACTCAGTCTAGGAAGGTTGTATTTTTCTAGGAATTTATCCATTCTTCTAGGTTGTTGAATTTAGTGGCATAAAGTTTTTCATAGTATTCTACAATAATTCTTTGTATATCTACAGTGTCCGTGGTGATTTCTCCTCTTTCATTTTGGATTTTGTTTATATGAGTTCTTTCTCTTTTTTCCTTGCTAGTCTTGCCAAGGGTTTGTCAATTTTGTTGATCTTTTCAAAGAACCAGCTCCTTGTTCTATTAATTTTTTCTATAGTTTTTCTGTTCTCTAATTCCATTTATTTTCTGCTCTGATTTTTATTATTTCCTTTCTTCGGCTGGTTTTGGGTTGTCTTTGTTCTTCTTTTTCTAGTTCCTTAAGGTGGGAAGTTAAGTGGTTCACTTGGGCTCTCTCTTGTTTGTTCATATATGCCTGAAGCGATATGAACTTCCCTCTTATCACTGCTTTTGCTGCATCCCATAGATTCTGATATGTCGTATTGTCTTTTCATTAGTCTGTATATATTTTTGATCTCTGCATTATTTCTTCTTTGACCCATTCATTTTTTAAAAGTATGTTGTTTAGTTTCCACATTTTTGTGGGATTTTTTTCCTCTTTTTTGCAGTTGAATTCTAGTTTCAAGGCTTTATGATCAGAATATATGCTTGGTACAACTTCAATTTTTCTGAATTTGCTGATGTTGTTTTTGTGGCCCAACATATGGTCAATTCTTGAGAATGATCCATGTACACTGGAGAAAAATGTATACTCAGTCACTTTGGGATGAAATGTCCTGTAGATGTCTATCATATCCAGGTGCTCTAGTGTTTTGTTTAAGGCCACTATGTCTTTGTTGATTCTCTGTTTGGATGACCGATCTAGAGCCGTCAGCGGTGTATTGAGGTCTCCAAGTATGATTGTATTTTTGTCAGTTTTTGTTTTAAGATCAATAAGTAGCTGTCTTATATATTTTGGTGCTCCTTGGTTTGGTGCATATATATAAGAATTGTTATGTCTCTTGATTCAGTGTCCCCTTAGCCATTATGAAATGGCCATTTTTGTCTCTGAGTACTTTTCCTGTCTTGTAGTCAGCATTATCCGATATGAGTATTGCTACACCTGCTTTTTTTTGGATGTTATTTGCTTGGAGTATTGTTTTCCAGCCTTTCACTTTGAATTTGTTTTTATCCTTGTTACTTAGATGAGTTTCCTGTAGCAGCATACAGTTTGGATTTTCTTTTAATCCATTCTGCTACTCTGTGCCTTTTTATTGGTGAGTTTAATCCATTTACATTTAGTGTAATTATTGATACTTGTGAGTTCCCTATTGCCATTTTATATCTTGCTTTCTGTTAGTTTTGTGTCTTGTTTGATCCTTCTCTTTCGGTTTTCTATCTTTTATTTTATTTGGTTGTATTCCATACATCTTTCCTCTGTTGCTATCTTTTTATCTCATGTGCTTCTGTGGCGGTTTTTTCAATGGTGGTTACCTTTGAGTAATGAAAATGGTCCCTACCCTGTTCATTGTAGCGAACTATTTTGTGAGTACTTTTGCACTCCATTGTCCTTTGCTACTGTTAATCTCCATCTTCTCCCCCTCTTTCTTTTTGTTGTTGTCACAGTTTAAATTTGGTTTTATTGTGTTCTTCTTGGAGCTTTTTCTTGTGGCTCTGTTTTTTTTTGTTCTTTGTATCTGATTGGAGAACCCCCTTTAGTAATTCCTGGAGTGGGGGTTTTCTGATGATAAATTCCTTCATCTTTTCTGTATCTGTGAATGTTTTTATTTCTCCTTCGTATTTGAAGGATAGTTTTGATGGTATAAGTATTCGTGGCTGAAAGTTCCTCTCTTTCAGGGCTTTAAATATTGGGGTCCACTCTCTTCTAGCTTGTAGAGTTTCTGCTGAGAAATCTGATGATAATCTAAATGGGCCTTCCTTTATATGTTGTATTCGTCTTTTCCCTGGCTGCCTTGAGAATTTTTTCTTGCTGTTGGTTGTGTCAATTTCATTATGATATGCCTTGGAGTAGGTTTGTTGGGGTTAAGAAAACTTGGAGTTCTGTTTGCTTCTTGAACTTGAGGCCTTTAGTTCTTTCCACAGGCTTGGGAAGTTCTCATCTATTATTTGTTTGAGTTGTTCTCCATTCCATTTTCTCTCTCTTCTCCCTCTGATATACCTATTATTCTTATGTTATTCTTTTTGATGGAGTCAATAATTCTTGTAGGGCTATCTCATTTTTTTAATTTTTGAGTCTCTTTCTTCTTCTCTCTGTTGTGCCTCAAGTTGCTTGTCTTCTATTTCACTAATCCTCTCTTCTATCTGACCTATTCTATTAGCTAAGCTTGTTACTTTGTTTTTCAGCTCGTGAATTGAGTTTTTCATCTCTGTTTTGATTTGTTTTTATAGTTTCAATTTCCTTGACATATATTCTTTGTGTTCATTGAGTTGTTTTCTGAGCTCCCTATATTGCCTTTCTGTGTTTTCTTGTATATCTTGGAGGATTTTTAGTATTTTTATCTTGAATTCTCTGTCATTTAGCTCCAAGTTTCAATATATTAATTTTTCTCCATAGATTTTTCCTCATCTAGCTGTGTTACCTCTCTTTCTTTTGTATCCATGATATTCGATTTTCTCTTCTTAATGGCATCTGAGGGTGGTTTTGTTGATAGTATTAATGAGATTTAATAAAGAATAAAAAGTAAAAAAAATAAAAAATCGAAAAGAGTTGTTTTTTTTAAAAAAAAATTATAATGAAATAAAGAAAAATAAAATAAAATAAAATTTTTTAAAAGGAAATATATTCCCCCCCTCCCTCCTTTTTTTCCTCTCCTGTCCTCTCCCTCTTTCTTGAGAAAATCTTGTGGTGGACTGTGAGTTATAACAAACAATGCCTGTGATGGAGGGCCTGATTGGGGAAAAGTAATTAAGGGGCAAAAAAGAAAAAAAGAAAAAAAGAAAAAAAAAAAAAAAGGAAAAAAAAAAAAAAGAAAAAAAGAAAAAAAAAAGAGCGTATGGACCCACAAAAAGCAAATAAGGAAAAAATTTGGGTCAAGAATAAAATGATTTGCTTTTAGGTGTTGGTTGTCTAAGAGTTATGATGAGAGGAATAAGAGGAAAACGGAAAAATGGGGGGACAAATTAAAAACTTACTATTGTATTTAGTGGAACAAGAACTAGATAATATGGAGAGCCAGGGATGGGAGCACTGCTAGTGAGTAAAAAGGTGAAGTAAAAACCCCCCAAAATGCACAAACATAGGTTTGAGTCCCCAGAGATAAGATAATTTGTTTGTTATTGAGGTTTGAATGAGAGGAGATGTAAAGGAGAAAGGAAGAAAATAATATAGAGGGAGAAAAGAAAGAGAGAGAGAGAAAAAAAAGAGGGAACCACTAAAAGAAGAAAAAAGAAAGGAGAGAGAGAGAGAGTTAAGGGTTTTGGAGTGCAACCCTCATAGAGAGAAAGGAAGAGAAGAGAAAGATAATGGGAGATGTAACACTTATGGGTAGTGTAGTTCAAGGAGAGGAGAGAGTAAGACCAGTAGAGAGTTAATCGGCCAAATTGGAGGAGGAAAAAAAAAGTATCAAGAATGAAGATAAGAGAAACAAACGAACAAATATAATAAAATGTGATAGGTTATAAAGTCTGCAGATTATTCTTGATTTTGAGAGGTTATCTTCTTGCTTTTTCTTTTCTCTCCCTCTTCCCTGGTCGGTGACTCTGTACCCCAGTTCTGCCCTTTTGGCACGCTCAGGTAGAGGCTTGCAGTTGATAAGTCTCTATGGCAATGTCATGTATTGTGCTTTAGTCTCGTGGGAGTCGAGGATCATTAGGCATTTATAGGCTCCCGACAGTGAGAAAGTCCGTGCTCCTGGAGCCTTTCTCCTAGTCTTTCCTTCCTCAATTAGTAGCCTGATAATCCAGCTATGGGGTTGCTGCTGCCTCTGCCTGGATAGTAAGAGGCTCAAAGAGCTGGCAACTCCCCACTCTATTTCCACTCAGCACAGGGCTCTGGGTAAGGCTCAGTCAGTCAGAGCTGCTAGCATAATCAGGCGGGCTTTCCGCCCACTCAAAGACCACTGGCTCTGCCACTCTGTCCGGTAACACAAGCGGGCGCCCACTTCTGGGGGGCGCTTGGAGGAAACTCTCACTCACTGTCTGCGACCAGGATATCTAGCCAGCAGTCTCACGCTCTGAGTGAAACCCCCAACCGCAGGGAAAAGTTGCAGCGTTGGAATTGAGTCTCGCTCCGTCCCCGTGCGCGGCTTTTGCAAGGCGCTGGGGCGGCTCGAGATTCCGCTTTGGCCCACACAAAGGCCCCTGACTCTGCCCCTCTCTGCGATAACACGGGCGCGCACTGCCGAGGCACTCGGAGGAATCACTCACTCCTTATCTGCGCACACAAACCAGGATATGAGGCCGGCCGCGGTTCCCTCTGAGTGAAACCCTCAGCAGCACGGAAAATCTCCACCGTTGGAATTAGTTCTCACTCCCTCCCTTGCGTGGCTTTTCCAGGGCGCTGGGGCTGCCCAGAGACTCTGTCCTCGGCCCACAGAAAGGCCTCTGACCCTGCCTCTCCGTGGGGCAACACGGGCACCCACTCTCGGGGCCTAGGAAGAAATTCTCGCCCACTAACTGCGCACCAACCAGGAGACCGGGTAAAATGGCCGCTCCGCTTGTCTTTCTTTGTTTGGGTTTGGCGCGAGTGTTAGCTTGTATTGCCCGGGTTGCCACAGGATCAGATTTTCCTCGGCTTGGATCTGTGTGCCACAGCCTGGTTCGGCCGTTTGTGCCGCGGCGGCCTGGATCTATTCACCCCCTTTGCCCGCCTCAGTTTCTATATTCACAGTTACCAGAGAAAGCCGCCCTGTTTAGGTTAGTGAGGAAGGCGGAGCATTTCTTACTCCCTATTTCCTTCGGGGTTTGGTTATATATTTAGCCATTTTTTCACTCAATCATACCTTTGGGTGTATTGCGAAGCATCTGGAAGCTCCAAGTATAGGTTTTTCTGTTTCTGGTTGAAGATCTTGTTGAGTTTTGGGGGAGATTTATCGGTATCGCTTCCTACCCCGCCATTACTCTGATGTCATCTCTGATGTCTCAATTTTTTAAAGTTTTTATGGGAGTGCTGTAAACTCAAAACACCATATGTTGAGAATGTTGTAACCTGAGTACCCCCTGTAGTAATTAATTCATGTTTAATCCTTGTAATAAAACGAAAGGAAACAGGCTGACCAGGCAGTGCACAGGGAATAGAGCATCGAACTGGGACGCAGAGGATTCAGGTTCGAAACCTTGAGGTCACCGGCTTGAGTGAGGGCTTACCAGCTTGAGTGTGGGGTCAATGGCTTGAGCGTGGGATCACCAGCTTGAGTGTGGGGTCAGTAGCTTGAGCGTGGGATCATCGACATGACCCCATGGTGAATGGCTTGAGTTCAAAGGTCACTGACTTGAGCCAAGGTCTCTGGCTTGAGCAAGGGGTTACTTGGTCTGCTGTAGCATCCCAGTCAAGGCATATACAAAGCAATCAATGAACAACTGATGTATCACAACAAAGAACTGATACTTCTCATCTCTCCCCCTTCCTTTCTGTCTGTCCCTATCTGTCCTTCTCTCTATGTTTGTCACACAAAAAAAGAAACAGCCTTCTTATACCCCTTCTATCTTCCCTTTATTGATATTTTTTGTACATAGGCCTTGTAATATTTACAGTCTGTTCTTTATTGGAATCCTGTTATGAGAGTTGTTGGTCTAATTCAGTGGTTCTCAACCTTTCTAATGCCGTGACCCTGAAATACAGTTCCTCATGTTGCGGTGACCCCAAACCAAAAAATAATTTTGGTGGCTACTTCATAACTGTAATTTTGCTAGTTATGATTTGGAATGTAAATACCCGATATGCATTATGTATTTTCCGATGGCTTTAGGCGACGACGCCGGGGTCGCAACCCACAGGTTGAGAACCGCTGGTCTAATTATTAGTGTAAAAAGATGTCAATTCTTGGCTCACACATGTTCATGATACAGTAGCTAGAATTGGTTTATCTATCTGCCTTAAAAAACTAAAAAGAAGAAGGAAAACATAAAACTGAAACAAAATATATGATACAATCACTGCCTGAGACGTCAGATATGCAGTGATGCCTGAGGGAAGAAAAACCAACAAGGTCAGCCCTGTCGTGGCTGCAGCTCACTGGAATTTCAGTACATGGCACAGACAAGCAGAACCCAAACAAGGTCTGGTGATCCACCTGAGTTTAAGGGATGAGGCAGATGTGAGAATTGGGGAAGGTAAGTGTGGCTGGAAGTCATGGGGCTGAGAACCACAAAGGCGAGAGCAAGGAAAAGGCAGAGCTGAACACTGCTTTCTGAGATTAATTTAATACAGAGCCTCATGCCGAGTCGAAGAGCCCTTTAAGCTCATTTATCTGTTGCATAATTTTATTAGAATGTAATATAATAATGGTTAAAATTTAATTGGCTTAAAATTTAATTTCCTTCCTTCCTCTTTATATAATGTTTTTTGTTTTGTTTTGTTTTGTTTTGTTTTTATCAAAGGGCTTTAATAGGGCAACTGCAACCATAGAAAGAGATTGCATTTTCTAGAAAACAAAAATATAAATAAGCCAGCAGTGTGTGGTCCTGACAGGTAAGGGTCAACAAAGGAAATAGGATTTGATCATGTGATGGCCAAATATGGCTGCATTGTGTATATAGGTTATTTCATCAGTATTAGTATCCTTCTGTGCTAGAGCAGGTAATTGAAGTCCTATCATAGAAGGAAGTTGATCAGAATGATGAAGCTAATAAAAAAACTGCTTATGTATCACAACTTCCTTAGCTGTACACAGTTGAGCATTCTTATTTTGACAGAAGAAAGGACTTCATCAGAAAGGAGAGTTCTGGTAAGCAAACCACACAGACTTCTCTTAATAAAATAGGTGTAAGATAACTTTTTAAAAAGGATTGAATACTTGAGTTCTTAGCCATATTCAGTTTCTTTTGCCATTATTAAAATTCCAAGATTCACTTAAGCTTTATTTTAAATAAAGATTTTTAAAGTGTTATAATTAATTAAATAGAGATGTTCTCAAAACTGTTCAAAGCTATTCAAATAATAATAAACAAATACATCTTCTAACTTAAAACAATATTTTGTATTCCTTATCTCAGGTTAAAATGTGCAAGACATTCAAATTATGTTTAGTTCATTTGTCTAAGTCACAATGGATTTGGGATACTTTGCTTAATTATATTCTAAATCTGAGTTAGGAGAAAAAACTGAAATAATGAAGTGTCCCTTTTCATTGGGCATGGCACTTGATAATTCATGTATATTGCTTTTTAATTTTTTCAATAACTATGAGAAGTATGCACCATATCTTTTTATATATATATAAAACCTGAAGTCTAAATAGATCAAGCTAGAAGTAACCCACAAACCTGAATTTTAAATGCAGGATGAGAAACAGGAATGAGAAAGCCCTGGTAAGACAAAGAGTAAGGGATCAGTCACTCCAAAAGAAGCGAAGAGATCCTGATGGGTGAAGAATGAACAGTGCCCACTGGATGAGGTCACGGAAGTCCTCAGCGATGTGCCAGAGCTCTTGACAGGCTGAGGACATAAGCCGAAGTGTGAGAGAAAATGGAAACTGAAAAAAATAATAAAATATATAAAAAAGGAAAATGAGAGTAGACAGATGTTTTAAAAAGCTCAGTTGAAAATAGGAATAGGCCCTGGCTGGTTGGCTCAGTGGTAGAGCGTTGGCCTGGTGTGCAGAAGTCCCGGGTTTGATTCCTGGCCAGGGCACACAGGAGAAGCACCCATCTGCTTCTCCACCCCTCCCCCCTCCTTCCTCTCTGTCTTTCTCTTCCCCTCCCGCAGCCAGGGCTCCACTGGAGCAAAATGGCCCGGGGCACTGAGGATGGCTCTATGGCCTTTGCCTCAGGCACTACAATGGCTCTGGTCGCAACAGAGCAACGCCCCAGATGGGCAGAGCGTCGCCCCATGGTGGGCGTGCCGGGTGGATCCCGGCGGGGCGCATGCGGGAGTCTGTCTGACTGTCTCTCCCTGTTTCCAGCTTCAGAAAAATGAAAAAAAAAAAAAATAAATAAATAAATAAATAAATATGTGGTGGGTTAGGGAGAAGGAAGAATAAGGGACAAAACTGAACTTGGTAGAGTTGTTTCCTTCCAAAGTATTATAGAAAAAAAAATTCCAAAAAACACACCTTAAATTCATAACTTTTGATGCCTCCAACTGTCTTCTCAATGTATTATGCTCTTCTTTTATATCCTATACTATTTTTATACTATATTTGACAGTTTCAAAAAAAGAGCACTTAGCCTGATCAGTAGCTTGAGCGTGGAGTTGTTGGCTTGAGAGTGGGATCATACATATGACTCCATGGTCGCTGGGTTGAAGCCCAAGGTTGCTGGCTTGAGCCCAAGGTTTTAGCAAGGGTTCACTCACTCTGCTCTAGCCCCTCAGTCAAGGCACATAAGAGAAAGCAATCAATGGACATCTAAGGAGAGTATGGAGCCTCAACAAAGAATTGATGCTTCTCATCTCTCTCCCTTCCTGCCTGTCTGTCCTTCTTTCTGACTTTCTCTCTGTCTCTGTCACAAAAAAAGAGCACTTACTATGACTCATGTTTGTTTAACACTTTCACAGAATAATATAATTCAAACATTCCCTTCCTTCTTCCTTTTTTTCCCTGCTGCCTTTTTTCTGTCTTGGACTATAAGTAAAAAAGTAGTAATTATGTTTTAAGTGCTTCCTCTAATTTTGCTTCCGGCCTTTCAAGCCATAATCACAATATTATTATTAAAAATAAAAGTATTCATCTCAGAAAGTGTGTCCATTCTACACCTTTTAGCAAATTCAAAAATAACTTTATGATTTTATGTATATTTCCACTTTTTCTTCTAGTTTTAATGATATGAATAGCCTTCCTTCTCAAAAACACAATTTTTTTTGTGACAGAGACAGAAAGAGGGACAGATAGGGACAGACAGACAGGAAGGGAGAGAGACGAGAAGCATCAATTCTTCGTTGTGGCACCATAGTTGTTCATTGATTGCTTTCTCATATGTGCTTTGACCATGGGGCTACAGCAAACCGAGTTACCCCTTGCTCAAGCTAGTGACCTTGGGCTTAAGCTGGTGAGCTTTGCTCAAACCAGATGAGCTCATGCTCAAGCCAGCAACCTCAGGGTTTCGAACCTGGGTCCTCTGCATCCCCATCCAATGCTCTGTCTACTGTACCATTGCCTGGTAAGGCAAAAAGCAAAATTTTTTAAAGAGTCACTTATTTCCTTAGGCAATTCTGAGTAAATTTTGACCTTATAAAACTGATTTCAGAAGATGGCCACAGAGTAGGCAGGCGCACCAACTCCCACTTCCCAGAACCAAGATGTAATACAACTTAAATCTGAAAACACTCATCGTGAAAAACAAACTTTGGACTAAACTAAGAGGATTCTACAGCCAAGTATCACCAAAACCCACACTGAGTCTGGTAGAAAAAGCGGAGATGGGGAGAAGGCTGCCCCGCTCCCAGAAGCAGGGAGCAGGGAGCAGCACCAGGGAGGAACTTTGGTGATGGGGAGGGCTGTCCAGCGAGTAGCATGTCCTTACCCCCAAAACTGGAATCCCAGCCTAGAGCCCCGGAGCTGGGAAGGAGCTTATGAACTATATTTGGCTGAGAAAAAAGCCTGGACACAGTTTCAGAGAAGGAGGCAGGACTCTCAGACCCAGGCTCTGTATTAAAGGAACTACACGGAGAACCTCGGGCACAGCCACTTTCCTGGGGCTCCAGGAGGATACCCTAACCCCTGGGATGAGTCACTTCTTAAATTTAAAGTGAACCAGCATCACCAGCCAAGGAAAGAAAGTGCCTCTTCCTCCGGAAGCTTTCCTACCCTTGCTAGAACAAAGGCGCTTAGAGCCAGGAGCCATGTTAGGGACACAAATAGGGAGTGCAGAGGTCTAAGCTACACCACCCACCGCACTGCTGAGTGCTCCCTGGGGCAGGCAGGCAGCTGCGGAGGTTCCAGTGAGCACGCGCAAGCCAGCCCGTGGATCTGGGAACTGCCGCTGCCACTGGGGAAGCCTGGGCTCACAGACAGCCCGGCTTGCTGAGTGGCCCGCCCTTGGCGGGTGCAGAGGCCCAAGAGTCAACAGAGGGGAAATGTGTGGGCAGGCGCGAGCCCACCAGAGAGGCGAAAGTTGCCTGGCTGCCCCGGGAACCAGGCCGGCACGAAAACCTGCCAGGGTTGGGCGCACGCTCAGCAGTGATTGGAGCAGAGGTGGAGCCCCGACAGCAGCTGAAGGGGAAGGCACAGGCTCGTGTGAGCCCACCAGCAACAGCGGAAGTCGTGCCAGCTACTGCAGGAATCCTAGCAGTGCGCAAACTGGCTCGGGGTGCGAACATGCCCCCAGTGGTAACGAGAGCATGGGTGACTTTAGCGGTGATCCGAGGGCATGCGCAACACCCCAAGGTAGCCGCTAAGATCTGAGCCGAGCAAGGCAGCCCCAAAAACGGTCTAAACAGACACAAAGGCACGCGTGAGGCTGACCAGGGCAGCTGCGGTCTCGGAGGTGGGCTGGAGCCAGCAGCACCTGAGCCCAAAAGCCCCTGGAAGCAACAGTGGCGGTGGCCTGGCAGACAGACCACACAACGGGAGCTGAAATGTCTAAATAGAATGACATCTGAGGTTAAGAAGTAGGCCACATCTAATACTGTACCTAATTACTGAATTACAGTACTGAGCCCAACAAGTAGCCAGCAATAAAAGATAACAGAAAGCGGATTTTAGGGGAACTTGAACTTCTAAAGTAACTTTACCCAGACCAAGAGTAGATAAAAGCAAGCCCAAGAGTGCAGCAGATATTTACAATGGCACCCAGACCTAGCAGAGGCAGCCACAAGATCTGGATAACCTGTAGCTCCCAAATAGTGGATAAGAACCAGTCACAGGCAGTGACCCCCACTGATCTTCCCCAGGCCCCAGCCAGGGAGGTCCAGGGCAACACAGACAACATGGGAAAACAGAGAAGTGCAATGCAAATGAATCAACAGGAGAAAACCCCAGAAAATGAGCTGAGTGAGATGGATATAAGCAAACTACGGGATGCAGAGTTTAAAATAATGATTATTAGAATGCTGAAAGATCTTAGAACAACAATGGATGGTCACAGTGAGCACATAAAGAAATAACAAGTATTAAAAAGGACATTGAAATAATAGAGAAGAACCAGTCAGAAATGACAAATTCAATATATGGAAGGAAGACTACGCTAGGAGCAATTAACAGCAGGCTGGATGAAGCAGAGGGTCAAAGCAGCGATTTAGAAGCGTAAATGAAAACATGGAAGTGGAGCAGCAAAAAGAAAGAATGAAAAAATCTGAGGAAACTCTAAGAGAGCTCTGTGACTAACTAAAGATAAACAATATTCGCATCATAGGAATTCCTGAAGAAGAGAAAGAACAAGGGATAGAGACCTTGTTCAATCAAATCATAGCTGAAAACTTCCCTAAATTTAAATATTTCTTGCCATTCCCTTCTGGCCTCAAGTGTTTCTGTTGAGAAGTTGTATGTCATCCTTATGGGGGCTCCTTTGTAGGCAATAGCATTTATTTCTCTAGCAGCTTTTAATATTTTCTCCTTATTTCTTAGCTTTGCTAATTTAATTATGATGTGTCTTGGTGTAGATTTCTTTGAGTTTCTCTTTAATGGAGTTCTTTGTGCTTCTTGAACTTGTGAGACTTTTTCTGCATTAATTTAGGGAAGTGTTCAGCTATGATTTGATTGAAGAAAGTCTCTATTCATTGTTCTTTCTCTTCTTCAGGAACCCCTATGATGTGGATGTTATTTCTCTTCATGTTGTCACAGAGCTTTTTTAGAGTTTCCTGAGACTTTTTGAGTCTCTTTTCTTTTTGCTGCTCTGCTTCCATGCCTTCATTTATCTTGTCCTCTAACTCACTGATTCAATCCTCAGCTTCTTCCATCCTGCTTTTAATTCCTTCCATTGTGGTCTTCAATTCTGATACTGTATTTGTCATTTCTGACTGGTTCTTTTTTATTATTTCAATGTTCTTTTTTATACTTGCTATCTCTTTATTTAGGTGTTCATTATGACCATTTATTATTGTTCTAAAATCTTTGAGTATCCTAACAATCATTATTTTAAACTTTTCATTCAGCAATTTGGTTATATCTGACTCATTTAAGTCCTTTTCTGGGGATTTCTCTTGATTCATTTGGGTTGCATTTCTCTGCCTTCCCATTTTGTGTATAAGAAGGGTGTGGGCACTGGAGTTCAATGGGTGTGGCCTCTGTGTTCCCAAGGTGTGGTCTGTCTGCAGGCCCACCACCCCCTCTGCTGCTGTCTCAGGCATTCAGGTTTGGGCATTGTTGGTACCAGCCCGCTGCAGTAGTTGCTGTGGTTTCCCCCTGTCCTCCATGAGCGGGGCTGTGTTCATGTGCCTGGGTCTACAAGCCTTGGCCTGCCTTGGCCTTTGCCCTGCCCCCATGGTTGGGACTGTGCATCATGCCAGGCCGCAAGCCTCGGCACAGTGGGCAGGGCTGAACACCTTTGCTCTGCCACAGGTCTTCGCCTGTTCCCGGGCTTTCACCCCGCCCCTGCAGGTAGAGCTGTGCTCGCATGTCAGGCCAGGTGAAGCTGCATGCCTGTGTTCAGCCACGGGTCTCTGCAGTTCTCAGGCTTTCTCCTTTCCCTTGCAGACGGGATTGCAGGTGGGCCCACAGCCAGCCAGACTGCTTTCGTGCATCCTTTTTGCCCCTGCCAGGTAAGACTGAGCTCACACTGGGCCTCAGTCACGGCTGGTCCAGCTTCCGACCCACCAATGGGACTGCGCTTTCACGTCCCACTGCTGCCCACCCTCTGGCAAGCCCTCAGCAGTGTGGGTGGGGGTCCTGCAGTTCAGACCCTAATACTCAATACTGTATTCCTGATGGCTCCCTCCTTCTGAGTGACTCTGCTCTCAGTGCTGTGAGAGAGCTTGTTTGGCTGGTGACCTGCTTCTCTTTGCTGGTATTGCTGTTTTCAGGGGAAATATTCACTTTAGATTTGGGGGTGACTCAGCCTAGAGGTTAGGGTGGCTGTCCCTCAAAGTGTTTCTCCCTCTGCCTCCTAGATTACCCTTTCTTCCTGCTACTTCAGTCCTCTCATCTCTCCTCATCCCCCAGAGCCCCAGGTAAGTGGTTGTGAGAGAGGTGTTCTGCGCAGTCCCTTTAAGAAGAATCCTGGGTCTGAGAAATCTGTCTCTTTCTCACAAACAGTATCCTGACTTGTTTCACAGCTAAATACTGACAATTTGCTTCATCTTGGCTCTGGGGCTTCAGGGTGGGGCTTTATTTCTGGGACCAGGACCCTCCCCTCTTTGCTAAACTCACTTCAAGGCACGCAAGTCTCTCTGGGCTGCCGTTCACTCCGGGGAGCTGGGCAGCCCTCTCCTTGTTTCCGCTTTTCCTACCAGTCTCTGTGTGGCTTCTTCAGTGTTCCTTGGTTAAAGAGTCTTCTAAGTTGAGTCTAAAGTTGGTTTTTGCCAGATGATGGTTCTTAAAATTAAGTTGTAATCCACTTTGGTTCTGGGAGGTGGAAGTTGGTACGTTCGCCTACTCCATCACCATCTTGCCACCTCCTTGACATTTGTCTTTTTGTAAGTATATTATGCATTCATTAAAGGATTCTGGAATTTCTAAAGTTATTGGATAGGTTACATTTATCCAATGTTTAAGAAACTAATGACATAGTGATAAAGATTATTAGTGATTATATTTCTACAATATTAAGCTCTAATACTGTTAATGTTTTGCTATTTTTAAATGATATATATTTAAAATATATCCAATGGTTTTTTATCTTTAAATTTCATTTTTAGAGCTCCCCCTTATAGTTACCTGATTAGGGGTCTCTCAAGACAAAGTCAATACATACAGTATGACAATCATGCTCAGCTCACATCTCATCTCCAGTAATTACTTTTTGAATAAGCTCATCTCATTGTCTTCTTTGACGTAACTTTTGTGCAGGCAAAGTTAGCTGCTTATCATAAGTGCTTTATTTTATTATCATTGATTATATCAATTTAATTGTAGTTAATTTAATTACTATTCTCTCTCTGATCTATGAACTTTATCTACACAGAGACTGTCATGTGGCTCATACTCCACAAACATTCACTTTATTGAATGGTAGAAGATGAGCATTTGGAGCTTAGGAAAAACAATGAGACAAACGGGAACTCTGGATAAAGAAAGGCACAAAGAGTAAAACAACTGACTGAGAAAGAATGGTGGCAGATATGCAAATGCCTCATTCAAACCCACAATTATCTTTGATAAATAGATCAGGATTGGCATCTAGGACTAACTCCAGACCAGTTTTCAGGCCATTATAATACTTTGAACTGACACATTAATGACAATAAATATCAAAGTCTAGGCAGTTCATTGAACTGAACCAGGATTATGGAAAACTGAGCGCACATGCTGCATCTAAGGGTGGTATCCATTAACTCAGATCCTGGAGCTAACTGCTATGTGGTAATGTGGATGAAATATTCTAGATTTTTTTAAAATCCCGTAAAAGAAAGTAAAACCAAATCTTGAAATTTTATGAATTAATTAAATTTAAGATTTAAAATCAATATCTGGTTTTAAAAATTATGCCTGTGCACTTGATCTGTCCCAAAGAGCATCAGTTTGTTTTTCCTTGATTCAACAGGGCAATAGCAGCAATGATGGAGAGGCAGAGGCTGATTCCAGGAACAGCTGGGAAACACTTTGAATAGGAATTAATAACTGGAGCACACATACACACAGAAGTATATATTTATAGATAGAAATATATGATATTTGAATGCAATTATTTATCTGAGGTATGGTAATATTTTCTCTCCTGTTGTGTTGTCTTTACCTCCTCTCTAATTTGTTTTCAGCCTATATTAAAAAAAGAATTCTCCAAAGTTTTCTTTTAAAATTGTTAGTTTCATCTTTATTTTACGAATTCAATATATATATATTACAAAATTAACATATGCTCCCTTTTTTAAAGAAAATATTTTTTAAGATATTATTTATTTTAGAGAGGAGATAGAGATAGATAGATAGATGATAGATGATAGCTAGAGAGAGAGAAAGGGGGAGGAGCAGGAAGCACCAACTCCCATATGTGCCCTGACTGGGCAAGCCCAGGATTTTGAACCAGAGACCTCAGTGTTCTAGGTTGATGCTTTATCCATTGTACCACCACAAATCAGGCAACATATGCTTCTTGAACATCCAAAGACATATAAAGAAAATTCCTTCTCCAACCTGATTTTATTCCACAGAAACAACCACAATTAACAACTTGATTTATATACTTTTAACTTACATACTTAACTTACCCAGAGTGAAATATACATATCCTAGAAAAAAAAAAGAAAGCAGGAAAAAAGTGTAAAAACTGTACAGACATTTCTGTTCAATAAGCAGAATGTCTGAATCAGTATAGACAAAAATTCTCCTATTTTCTTAATTCCCTCTGTTGGTCTCAGTTTCTAATACTATTCCATGCCTTTTCTCATGTGAGCTCTTGCTGCACTAAGTTTGATACAGTAGTGGAAGAATGTATGTTTTGTAGAACATCCTCTTTATACAGAAATTTGAAAATTTATTCAGGGCCATTGTCTCCTATGTGACACCTTACTGAGCCTTTTGCCTTTTTTCTTTTTAAACTGAGACATTTTCAAGAATTATTTTGTTTACAAGTAAATTTAGCTCTATACACTATCTTTAGAACCAAACTCCCTGCTAAGGTACAGCTCTATTGTATGTTTTCATCTGATTTTTCATTAAATTTTGGGGTAGAGAGTGACATCAGAGAAATGGCGCCATGAGGAGCACTCCCAATACCTCTCCCCCAAATTTCAGCAAGTACTACAACCAGAAACAAAAAAATCGATCCTTGGAGCATCTGAAAGTCCCACATACTGAACAAAAAGGTATGATTGGGCGAAAAGGTTGCTAAATATATAATCAACTATGAAGGAAATAACACAGAGAACGCAACACTCCGCCTTCCTCACTGACCTGAGCAAGGGCTGCTTTCACTTGGAACTGAGAGAGAGTGAGTGCTGGGGGCGTAGAGGGAACCAGGGTGCAGCAGAGACATTCAAGCCGAGGCAAGAGTGTGCCTGCCCTGACTCAGCCCACAAGAGCTAATGCTGGCGCCAGACCCCGGCAAAGGTGGGCAAGTGGCAGCCTCCATTACTCCCCTGATATCCTGGTTGGCGAGCGCAGACAATGTGCGAGAGGTTCCTCCTAGCACCCTGGCCATGGGTGGCTGTGCTCCTGGACAGAGGGGCAGGGTCAGAGACTTCTGCATCGGCTGCGACCAATGCAGAGTCTTGGTGTAATCCCTGTTCCCCCAACAACAGCTTGTGGGGAGTGCGCAAAAGCAAACTTCCCTACGCCCTGACTTCTCCGTGCAGGCAGGGCACCTCAGCCAGCCATTCAGGATAACATGCCGGGGAAGAAAAAATACGGAAGAGTTAGGGGGAGGGGTGCACAGGCAGTTAGCAGACTGTCTCAGGAGTAGATCTGCAGATCTAATTGCTGAACTTAGCTTAACCCACAGTCTGCTTACTGCCCAAATGGCCTATATGGCTCTGGCTGAAAAGATCTCTCTCAGGTCAGCGATCTAACACAAGAGACGTGATATTTTTTAATGCCTCTTGCTCAGCACATAGTGGTGGGGGCAACTTCCTGTCAGCCGATACAGGGTAAAAAACACATTCCTACGGAACAGACCTCAGAGAAAACTGCAGAAGTTGGACAGGCTAGGCTGTAGGCTTTTTATAAAGGAAGAGCCTGCAGAGAGCAATCCTACGGAATGCTAAGGCAAATTTAACTAGATACACCTGGGGAACCTTAGAAAGGAGCCTGAACAGAAGTCAAGATGCCCCCCTACCTGCTTAAGCTGGTGGCTCTGATGGGCAGAGCTTTCATACTCAGGGCTGTGCACTAAAAGGAGGGATTTGGCAGCTTTTAAGACCTCCTGTTCTGCAGGCAGTGACCAGAGCATTTTCTTCCCAGCCAATAGAGGTTACAGAGTGCAAAATGCCTGGGGAGAGTGGTCCCACAGAGTGCTGAGGCATACTGGACATGCCTGGAAGCTCATAGAAAGGCACCTTGAGAGCAATTGGCTCCCAGCCCTGCCTGATTGCACTGGCAGCTCTGACTGACAGAGCCTTACCCAGAGCCCTGCACTGAGTGGGGATTTGCCAGCTTTTTGAGCCTCTTACTCTCCAGGCAGTGGCAGTGGCAACCTCATAGCTGGATCATCAGGTTGCTAATTCAGGAAGGAGAGACTAGGAGAGAGACTTCGGGAAAACGGACTCTCCCATTGTTGGAGCCTGCAAACGCTAACAAGCCCCAACTACCAATGAGACCGAAGCTTAGTATATGACATCACCATAAAACTCATCAACTGCAAATCTCTACCTAAGGTTGCCACAGGGGCAGAGCCTGGGTACAGTGCCACTAACCAGGAAGAGAAAGAGGAAAGAAAAAGGAAGAAGATAATCTCTCAAATCAAGAAAAATCCACAGTCTTTAAAACTTTTTCTACTTTTTTTTGTTTCTTTCATCTTCTTATCTTTTTTTTTTTTTTCTTCCACCTTGGTCCTATTATCCTCTGCTCGTCTTATTCTTTTCTCTTCATCTTGAACTACATTGCCCATAAGTGTTATATTTCCCATTTTTCCTATTCTTTTTTCTTTCTCTCTATGAGGGTTACACTCCAAAACTCTTAACTCTCTCCTTTTTTTCCTTTTTCTTTTTTTCTCTCTCTCTATTAGTTTCTTCTTTTCTCTTTTACCTTTCCTCTCATTATATCCTCATTCACGAACAAATTATTTAATTTTGGATTTAAATTTTTTCTTTGAGGCATTTTGTGTGCTTTTTACTTCATTTTTTACTCAATAGCATTCCCCCCAACCCCGGCTCTCCATTCTATGTAGTTTTTGTTTCACTTAATACAATAGTATTTTCTTTTCTTTTTCTTGTTTCCTTCTTATCTCTTTCACTATTTCTCACATTTGACCATCATTTACAAGCAAATTATTTTATTCTTGATCCAAATTTTTTATGTTTTTGAAATTGGGGATCCCTACCTCTTCTTCTGCCCCTTTATTACTACTCTCCAACTCAGACCATCCATTATAGGTAGTTTTTGTTCCGTTTAGCACAATATAATTCTCAGTTTTTCATGGTATTTTCTCAAAGAGGGAAGGAAAAAATAGAAATAATAATAATTTTTGTTTAATTATTTTTGTCTATTTTTTACTTTTATTCTTTATTAATTCTCATTAGTGTTATTAACAAAACCACCCTTAGATGTCATCAAAGAAAAGAAAATCAAATATCATGGATACAAAAGACAGAGTTATAGCAAAGATAGATGAGAAAGAATCTATAGAAAAAAATTTTAATAGATTAGAAATCTTGGAGTTAAAAAACAGAGAATTTAAAATAGAAATCCTAAAAATACCCAGAGATATACAAGAAAACAAAGAAAGGCAATTTAGGGAACTCAAAAAAACAACTCAATGAACACAAAAAATATATTACCAAGGAAATTGAAACTATGAAAACAAGTCAAACAGAGATGAAAAACTCAATTCATAAACAGGTAACAAGCTTAGAACAGGCCAGATAGAAGAGAGGATTAGTGACATAGAAGACAGGCAACTTGAGCAAAACAGAGAGAAAAAGAGAGAGACTCAATAATTAAAAAAAAGCCCTACAGGAATTGTCTGACTCAGTCAAAAAGAGTAACATAAGAATAATAGGTATATCAGAAGGAAAAGAGAGAGAAAATGTAATGGAGAACATTATTCAAACAAATAATAGATGAGAACTTCCCAAGCTTGTGGAAAGAACTAAAGCCTCAAATTCAAGAAGCAAACAGAACATCGAATTATGTTAACCCAACAAACCTACTCCAAGGTACATCATAATGAAATTGGCACAAACCAACAACAAAGAAAAAATTCTCAAGGCAGCCAGGGAAAAGAAGAATACAACATATAAAGGAAGGCCCATTAGATTATCATCAGATTTCTCAGCAGAAACTCTACAAGCTAGAAGAGAGTGGACTCCAATATTTAAAGTTCTGAAAGAGAGGAACTTCCAACCAAGAATACTATACCCATCAAAGCTATCCTTTAAATATGAAGGAGAAATAAAAACATTCACAGATACAGAAAAGATGAAGAAATTTGTCATCTGAAAACCCCCACCTCAGGAAATACTAAAGGGGGTTTTCCACCCAGATACAAAGAACTAAACTACAAATAAAAGTTCCACCAAGAACACAATAAAACAAATTTAAACTGCTACAACAAAAACAATAAAGGGGAGAGGAGGAAGATTAACAGTAGCAAAGGACAATGGAGTGCAGAAGCACTCATAAGATAGTGTACTATAATGAACATGTTAGATACTCTTTTCATTACTTAATGGTAACCACCCCTAAAAAAATCACCACAGATGCACATGACTTGAAAAAGGAGTAACAGAGGAAAGAAGTATAGATTACAACCAAAAAAAAAAAAAACACAAAAAACCAAATGATAGAAAAACAAAAGAGAAGAATCAAACAAGAAACAAACAAACAGAAAGAAATATATAAAATGGCAATAGGAAACACTCAAGTGTCAATAATTACACTAAATGTAAATGGACTGAACTCACCAATAAATAAAATGAGACAGAGTAGCAGAATGCATTAAAAAAGAAAATCCAACTGTATGCTGCCTACAAGAAACACATCTAAACAACAAGGATAAACACAAATTCAAAATTAAAGGCTGGAAAATAATACTCCAAGCAAATAACATCCAAAAAAAAAAGCAGGTGTAGCAATACTCATATCTACCAATGCTGACTACAAGACAGCAAAGGTAATCAGAGACAAAAATGGTCATTTCATAATGATAAAAGGGACATTGAATCAAAAAGACATAATACTGCTTAATATATATCAACCAAACCAAGGAGCACCAAAATATATAAGACAGCTACTGACTGACCTAAAAAAAAAACCAACAAAAATACAATCATACTTGGAAACCTCAATACACCACTGATGGCTCTAGATCTTTCATCCAAACAGAAAATCAATAAAGAAATATTGGCCTTAAACAAAACACTAGAGCAATTGGATATGATAGACATCAACAGGACATATCATCCCAAAGTGACAGAGTACACATTTTTCTCTATTGTACATGGAACATTCTCAAGAATTGACCATATACTGGGCCACAAAAATAACATCAGCAAATTTAGAAAAACTGAAATTGTACCAAGCATATTTTTTATCAAAGAGCTTTGAAATTAGACTTCAACTGCTAAAAAGAGGTAAAAAAAAAAAACCCACAAAAATGTGGAAATCAAACAACATACTTTTAAAAAGTGAGTGGGGCCCTGGCCGGTTGGCTCAGCGGTAGAGCGTCGGCCTGGCGTGCGGGGGACCCGGGTTTGATTCCTGGCCAGGGCACACAGGAGAGGCGCCCATTTGCTTCTCCACTCCCCCCCCCTCCTTCCCACAGTCGAGGCTCCATTGGAGCAAAGATGACCCGGGCGCTGGGGATGGCTCCTTGGCCTTTGCCCCAGGCGCTAGAGTGGCTCTGGTCGTGGCACAGCGACGCCCCGGAGGGGCAGAGTGTCACCCCCTGGTGGGCAGAGCGTCACCCCTGGTGGGCGTGCCGGGTGGATCCCGGTTGGGCGCATGCGGGAGTCTGTCTGACTGTCTCTCCCCGTTTCCAGCTTCAGAAAAATACAAAAAAAAAAAAAAAGTGAGTGGGTCAAAAAAAAAAAATAAGCAGAGAGATTAAAAGATACATACTGACTAATGAAAATGACAATACAACATATCAGAAATGGAAAAATATTTCCTGTTCTTAGGTAGGAAGAATAAATATAATCAAAATGACCATATTACCCAAAGCAACAGTGAAATTTAATGCAATTCCTAACAAAATTCCAATGACATTTTTTATAGAAATGGAACAAAGAATTCATAAAACTCAACAACAAACAAACAATCCAATAAAAAAATGGGAAGAGGACATGAACAGACACTTCTCCCAAGAAGAAATACAAATGGTATATGAAAAGATGCTCATCTTCATTAGTTATTAGAGAAATGCAAATCAAAACTACAATGAGATACCACCTCACACCTGTTAGATTAGCTATTATCAATAAGACAGGTAATAGCAAGTGTTGGGGAAGCTGTGGAGAAAAAGGAACTCTCATCCACTGTTGGTGGGAATGTAAAGTAGTACAACCATTATGGAAGAAAGTATGGTTGTTCCTCAAAAAACTAATAATAGAACTACCATATGACCCAACAATCTTTCTACTGGGTATATACCCACAAAACTCAAAAATATTGGTACGTAAAGACACATGCAGCCCCATGTTCACTGCAGCATTGTTCACAGTGACCAAGACATGGAAACAACCAAAAAGCCCTTCAATAGATGACTGGATAAAGAAGATGTGGTACATATACACTATGGAATACTACTCAGCCATAAGAAATGATGACATCGGTCATTTACAACATAATGGATGGATCTTGATGACATTATACAGAGTGAAATAAGTAAATAAATAAAAAACAAAAAACTAAGAACTGCATGATTCCATACATAGGTGGGACATAAAAACGAGACTAATAGACATGGACTAGAGTGTGGTTGTTAGGGGGGGAAGGAGAAGAGAGAGGGAGAGGGGGGAGGGGAGGGGCACAAAGAAAACCAGATAGAAGGTGACAGAGGACAATTTGACTTTGGGTGTCGGGTATGCAACATAATTGAATGACAAGATAACCTGTAGATGTTTTCTTTGAACATATTTACCTGATTTATTAATGCCACTCCATTAAAATTAATAAAAATTAAAAAATAATTTTGAGTTAACATTGGTTAATAATATTATATTGGTTTCAAGTGTACATTTTTTATAATACATAATCTATATATTGCCCCCGACCCAAAGTCAAATCATCTTCTGTAACAGGGGTCTCAAACTCAACTCAGCATATGGGCCGCAGAGCAAGATCATAGCCATTCGGCGGGCCGCACTAGGTCTACAAAAGGCAACTGTTACGCAACACTTTTCTCACTGCAGTTGAAAACAAAAAAAAATCAGTACAACAAGCACAATCGTACATGCAGTTTATTCAGTGTAAGGTCAGTGGATGGAGGGATGGTGACTTAGGGACTCAGACCCGCCCACTTTGGCTGGGACCGCCCACAATCAAGCCCGCCAAAGGAAGCTTCCCAGGAACCATTTGAAAAGAAGAGATTGTCTGCCAGCCAGTGAAATTTCACCACGTCATAGTAGCTCCACTTCCCTAGAGGGACCCTTTAAATATCTGCCACGCGGTTTAATCTTTGCACCTTCTCTGGCCTCCATGTTTCTTTCCTCGGGGCCAGGGAACCTTGCCGGGTGGGGTGTGCGCTCTGTATCCAATAAAGCCGTTTCCTTATTCCACACTTTGCAGCTCCGAGCCCTCTTTCTTCCTTCTCGGCGGGGAAAAATACCTTACATTTTTGGTGCCGAAAACCCGGAAGGAGTTAGAAGTCTGCAAGGACCGCTCCTTTCACCTCCCCTCCGAGAAAGAACCAAGAGAAAGAACCAGGATCTCCGACTTCAACCCACTTCGGTGCACAGTGTGGTAAGTCCCCTTTCTCCAGCTTTCCTCTCAGTTCTTTCCTCCAAGACTCCCTGTCCGAAACCGTAGCTAAGTCAGGGAAATCTTTTCCGTCCATCCATTCGAGTGAGCCTGTGCTTGTGGAGACCTCCCCAAGCACATTTACTTTCATCCGTGGCTAGACATTGAGTTTTTAGGACGCTAATGCTCAGGTCTGACCACTCCGAGAACTGAGTGAGGCTGTTGGGGCACAGGAATTTCCCTCCCTAAGGAAGAAGAAACTGTTCTTCTTCTCCGCTGTGGCCAGGCCACAGAACCCACTCAATTAGCCACCTGAAGGGACTTTCGATGTTAACACCCTCACCAATTTAACTATCGCCAAAAAAGCTGGGAACTGATTGAAGATCTCTTTTATACACGGCTCCTAATTATTTGCACAACCATCCTTAATCTCTGTGCCACCTGTTCCACACCGTGCAGGCCTTTTTCTGGCCAGAGAAACCTTACCTAAAACCTCTATTCCTAATCTTTCCTTCTCCGCGGACTCCAAACTCTCTCGCCCTTCCCTTCGCAAAAACCTGTTTCTTATTCGCCATCTACTAACTACCTTCTCTTTCTCCTCCCCTTCTGGCTAGGGGCCCTTCCCTTCACTGTGTTCTCTAGTCCTGTCTCCATCAGGCCTTTCTCAGCCTGGCATTGGCTCTTACACCGGTTTTCAGGAAGTCCAACCCCAATTTTCATACAGGAAGTTCCTGCACTGTCCTGCCTTTGGCTCCAGCATTTTTCCTGCGGAATCTGGGTGCCAGGGCTCTGCACGAGCCCCCCCTCCTCTTATTCCCAAACCCCTCTTCGGAACCTGTGAACATGGCATTTAAAGTTTTTAACGGTCCCAACTAGTAGAAACAGGCCTGTTCTCCAGGCCCCCAGGCAGAAGAAGGTAACGCTCCAAACCCAAACTCTTGTGGCAACCCTGTGACCAGCAGAGCCACCAGCAGCTTGCTTTAAGTGTGGCAAGCAGGTCCACTGGCTCCGGCAGGGCACCTGCCTGCGGCTGCCCACTGAGCCCTTCCCTGACTGCAAGCAGCCCAGTATCTGGCAGAGTGATTGCCTCTTTGGGAAACAGGTTTTTCCTCAGCGCCTCTACGTGGAGGACAAGCTGCCTAAATGGAAGGCCAATCCAGCCAGGTGGGTGCATCACTCGAACTCCTAGGACACGGCCTGGACTTGGAGAACCCAGGGTTCTGCAATGAGTGGGTAAGTCCATTTCTTATGGACATGGGGGCTGCCTTCTCTGTTTTTACCTTTATACTCTGGACCTCTAGTTCCCTCACAGGTTTCAGTTATGGGAATGGACGGGACCCTCTTCCTTTCCCCTTTTTACACCACTCCTGACATGCAGTTTTGCCTCAAGCTTGCCTCCTTATAGGACCTCTGGCAGTCGGAACCACTGGACTCCATCTATCTCCAGCTCACAAAAAGGCTGGACCCTGCAAAATCCCCTATTACTCCTCTCTTTTTTTTAAATCCTTACAGGACAGCATCTGCGAAGTTTCTCCAATCACGGCCACACAGATGTTCCTTCTGGCACCCCCAAAGCCACCACCTTCTGATCTCCCCCTCCCCACGAAGCCCCTATTCAGCAGGAAGTAGCCAGATGAATAAACAGCGCCCCTTTTTCTATTTAACACAAAAGGTCAGAATGTAAGGTCAGTGGATGGAGGGATGGTGACGTAGGGACTCAGACCTGCCCATTTTGGCTAGGACCGCCCACAATCAAGCCCGCCAAAGGAAGCTTCCCAGGAACCATTTGGAAAGAAGAGATTGTCTGCCAGCCAGTGAAATTTCACCATGTCATAGAAGCTTCACTTCCCTAGAGGGACCCTTTAAATATCTGCCACGTGGTTTAATCTTTGCAACTTCCCTAGCCTCCATGTTTCTTTCCTCGAGGCCAGGAACCTTGCCAGGCGGGGTGTGCGCTCTGTACTCAATAAAGCCGTTTATTGTTTCACACTTTGCGGCTCCGGTCCCCGTTCCTTCCTTCTCGGCGGGGAAAAATACCTTACACTCAGTGTCACAAAATTACCAGAAACTGTAGTTCGCATCACAACTGCTGTTAACTAAGCTAATATCTAGCTAGGATGCTAGAGAAATGAAAAATACAAGTAGGCCCCTAGGCTTACTTAATTTTATCCAAAATATTTTGAACTTCGTGGATTAGTCTGCGGGCCGCACAAAATTGTTCGGTGGGCCGCATGCGGCCCATGGATCGCGAGTTTGAGACCCCTGCAATCTGTAACCATATATTTGACCCCCTCTACCATTTACTACCGCACCCCCTTTTCCTCTGCTAACCACCATACTGTTGTCAATTTTTATGAGCTTTCGTTTGTTTTTCTTGTTTGTTGCTTTCAGTTTTATGTCCCACATATGCGTGAAATTACATGATTCTTAACTTTTTCTGTCTGACTTTATTTTTTTTTATTATTATTTTTTTTTTTTTGCATTTTTCTGAAGCTGGAAACAGGGAGAGACAGTCAGACAGACTCCCGCATGCGCCCGACCGGGATCCACCCAGCACGCCCACCAGGGGCGACGCTCTGCCCACCAGGGGGCGATGCTCTGCCCATCCTGGGCGTCGCCATGTTGCGACCAGAGCCACTCTAGCGCCTGGGGCAGAGGCCAAGGAGTCATCCCCAGTGCCCGGGCTATCTTTTGCTCCAATGGAGCCTTGGCTACGGGAGGGGAAGAGAGAGACAGAGAGGAAGGCGCGGCGGAGGGGTGGAGAAGCAAATGGGCGCTTCTCCTGTGTGCCCTGGCCGGGAATCGAACCCAGGACCTCCGCACGCTAGGCCGATGCTCTACCGCTGAGCCAACCGGCCAGGGCTTGACTTTATTTTCTTAGCTTAGTATCCTAAGGTCTATCCATGCTGTCGCAAACAGCAGTATTTTATCTTTTCTGTGGCTGAGCAGTATTTCTTTGGATCTATGTACTACATCTTCTTTACCCAATTATCTTTCAAAGAACACTTTGACCTGATTATGTTTTGTTAGTAAAACAGTAGTCCATTTCATTACACAACAATGATGAATTTGCTGATCATCTATAGATATACATTTACATGGTAAGGACTACAGTCCTTCATTGTTATTATTTTTCAGCACTATCTTACCTAATCTGAGTACTTCTTCAAGGTAAAACACAAATTAGTTTTGTTAGAATTATGAATGGAAATGAATTAAATTAAAAATGCAATTGTATTACTCTTTACTGAGTTCTTCATTTATGCCATGCATTCCTAGTTATAACTCTCTAAAAAAGACATTACATTTTATGTATACATATAATATACACACAAGAATATGGAGACTGAGAACAGGTAACTAATATTGCCTGAGTTATACAGTTATAATCCCTGGCATTAAGGATAATATCGAAACTAGAATTGAAGCCCCAATCTAAATTCCTGAACTTTTATAGTATATATATTATATTTTTAATTTAATGAGGAAAATTTGTCTTTACAGAATTGAAGCTTTTCCAATCAGGAATGCAATATCTGTTGTCTGTTTTTGTGTTCAAATAACATTGATCATCATCATCATCATGTAGTATCTGTCATTTAGGTATTGTAATTTTATAAATATGTACATGCATTTATTCACCATTTACATGTTTTTTATTCATTATCACTTTGCATATTATTTTATGAGTCTATGCATCAGTAAACTTACTATTTTTTTCCATCAAGTACAGACTGGTTTAAGAAATAAAGCATTTTAATTGCAGAGCAGTGGATTTAGCCTGTGTAAAAATAAAGCTGAATAAAAATAAAGCAAGCAGGCAAAATAAACAAAGGAGTTAGCACAATTTTTAATTTTGCTAAATACCCATATTTAAATAGATAGATTTAATTTATTTCTTCAAAATGGGGTAAAGTGTTCTAAACAACTCAAATATTAATTAGAATCCACTAACTTTCTTCCTAGGATTCCAATGCCCACTTTGTTCCCATTATCGTCAAATGGCAGATGAAAAGGAAAATTCGCTTTAAATTCTTGAGGACCACTAGGAGGCATGTTCTGCTTTTCTATCAGAGACACTGCACTACAGTTTTCTCCTTTTCAGTTTTATGTTGCCCTGAATAACAGGTGGAAAATTGTGAAATCAATAATAATTACAAAAATATAGCTAAAAGGTTTTGATTTATTTCTAGAAGAGTGATGCTTGCTTTTAATAGGCAATTTAATGGATTGAAAAAAATACCCAAAAGCAATTTTTATTAATACTTAGATAATTTTGTCAAAGTCACATATAAAATTATACTCATATTGCACATATATTTTTGGAGTATGAAGGTTTTTAAGTTTGGTTTCATAAACTTAATTATATATATTTGAAGCATGTCCATGCATTTTAATATTTGATTAAATGCAATTTTTGTCTTTCTTACAGTCTATCCTACATCTATAGTTATGTGGTGCTTAAGCATCCCTTAGCTGTTGAATATTTAGACTGCCTCTGATAGTTTATTAATATAAACCCTACCCTACAAAGTATATCAATAAGAGCACAAGTGCAGGCTGACCTGGATTCATGTCTCAACTTTGTCCTTTACTATTTTGAAATGTGGGGTTAATTATTAATACCTTTAATTCCAGTTATATTTTCCCCCTATTTAAAATGATGGGTAGTAAGTAGTATGTAATGGCAATTGTTAGGGACTAATTAGATTAAAACACATAAAAAAAGAAAAAGCTCAACATATAGGAAGAACTAATTATGTGCTAGTGTATTATAATGTATTATTGTTACAATGTTTGTACATGAATCTGCATTTCAGATTATTTCTCTAAAACAAATTTCTGAAAGCAGATTTGCTCATTCAAAAGTCAGTGGTCCTTACTTCCAAATTGCTTTCTAAAATAGTTGAGCCACTTTGTAATCTAAAGTTATTTTAAAATGTTATATTTTTTCATCAATACAAAAATAGTAAATAACTTCTTCAGAGAATAACATGGCTTTGAGAGACTCTGGCATTCACGTTTGTCTTCAGGTATAAAAATGAAAAATGTACATCAGAAAGCATTATGTGTATCTGATTTTGATTACATCTTGTTTCAAAATCAGGCAATCTGAGTTTCACAAGACCTAGCAAGCATTTTGTGAGTATGTGTACACATGTCTTATTTTCTTGAGTAGGGGGGACAATAGTCCTTATAAATCTCAGGAAACTGTGTTTCAGGAAAAGTAAAGAACCACAAGTCTAAATATAACCCTCTTAAAATATGTGACCTACTGATCTGACTGAAGAACTTCAAATGTGTCTTTGTTTTTTGGGACCAGGTAGGTTAATCAGTGTAACATATGGCATTAATGTTTATCATACTCCTTTTGGCTTATATTGTCTATAACCTTTTTGTAAGGCCAGTAGCTATGGCCACCATCAAAATTGCCTGGCCAGTGCAGGTTCTCATTTGATTCGGACAGATGGTAATGAAACAACAGAGCCAAGATCTGGTGGGCCTTACCTTTAATCCTAGCTTGCACCCAGCGAGCAAGAAATACAAAGAGTGGGAAAACACTTCCCTTTTCATTAAGGACTCCCAAAGCCACTGACTTATCCGAGTTTCCTAGAATCAAAGGTTTGTACCTCAACAGCCTTATTCACTTCTGTTTCCCATCTCCTCCTCTTTGCACAGACTCTGCACAAACTGGCTTCTCCTTCAGCACTCTGCCATCTTGGCTGCTTCTCCTCTCCTCCACGTGGCCTTTCTCTGCTCTCCCCCTGCATGGGCTCCTCTGCCCCATTTTATAGTGTAGAAATCAAAACCTTTAATCCAATATACAAACAAGGAAGTATCTGATAAAAAGTCACTTATCTGAGGCATAATGGGATTCCTCATGAGGGTGCACCACCCACATCATGCAGTCAGTCAAGGGTGTGGGGAAAAGCTTAGTCTTAAAACTAAGCCTTAGGTTATAATGGCCCTGCCTGCTTACAGCCTGTACCCCACACCCAATGCAAACTATAAGTGAGCAAACATATATATCATATTTACAAACTTATTTGATCAACACTTTTCTTTACAGCATCTACTAAGTAATATGTTATATATCTATGTTATTTTGAAGCTCACTTTTAAATATAACTAATTGGAGCCTTTTTTTTTTTTCTGAAGTTGAAAACGGGGAGGCAGTCAGACAGACTCCCGCATGCGCCCGACCGCGATCCACCTGGCATGCCCACCAGGGGCCGATGCTCTGCCCATCTGGGGTGCTGCTCTGCAGCAATCAGAGCCATTCTAGTGCCTGAGGCAGAGGCCACAGAGCCATCCTCAGCGCCCGGGCAAACTTTGCTCCAAGGGAGCCGTGGCTGCAGGAGGGGAAGAGAGAGACAGAGAGGAAGGAGAGTGGGAGGGGTGGAGAAGCAGATAGGCGCTTCTCCTGTGTGCCCTGGCTGGGAATCGAACCTGGGACTCCCGCACTCCAGGACGACGCTCTACCACAGAGCCAATCGGCCAGGGCCTAATTGGAGCCTTTAAAATAAGCTTCAGCTACCTACTTTTGCTGTAATGCATTTAATTAATAAGTGTACTAAAATGTACTCATTCAATTCAGAAACCTGCACAGATATTTTTAGTCTTTTGATTACATCCAATTAGAAAATATATTGAAATATAGAGCACAACACAATTTACATTTATCTTTCCCTTTTTGGGGGGTGAGGTTGTCACCTACATATTTGCAAAGGGCTAATCAAGAACCAATTTCTTTAAGGTGCCTATATATTTTTTATTCTATTTCTCTATACATCCACATGTTCAGAAAGCAAAAAGCCTTGAAAGTTAAATGTTTTTTTGAGTACTTAGAAAACTAAAGGTAAACTAGTAAATAAAAACAAATAAACCAAATGAAGTTAATCTCACCTTTGGGTCAAGATAGAAACAATTGTCAAATAAGTGAGCTTTTGACTGAGTTATTTATATAAAACTCTTTTTAAAAATAATATTTTATTTATTCATTTTCAGAGAGAGAGGAAAGAGAGGGGGAGGAGCAGAGAGCATCAACCCCTATATGCACCTTGACCAGGCAAGCCCAGGGTTTCAAACTGGCAACCTCGGCATTGCAGGTCGACACCCTTATCCACTGCACCACCACAGGTCAGGCTATTTATATAAAACTCTTAAGAGGTTTATTCTCAAGAGAAAGATATGGTTTCCTTAAAATGGTCTTCCTTAACCTTCACTCTCCCAGGAGCTTTCTGGATTTAAGATAAGAATGTCAGCTATGCTAATGTGAAAGCTTCTTATGAAAAAAACAGATTAAAGGTCTGAAATACAAATAACTATTGAAAGGTAAATTGCTGAACATTTACCCTGCTTATCTGTCTCAACTTTAAGTTGGGCACAGACATCATTGGGAAAAGGAAGTAGACTCATATCTATTCAATTTAGACTTCTTGTTGATATAATAACTTGTTTCCAATCTTATTTAGTTGATATTATAAAGATAAAGTCCAAGGAAAAAGATTGTAAAGTGGAAAGTAAGCATGCCAATCAGGGAAGTCTTATGGAAAGTTAGATTGAAAGGCCATTCATAGATCCCAAGTCTGTCTGCTATCAATTTGAAGGAAAATTATAAAATAATGAAACCAAAGACATTTTTATGAAATCAGTAACAAGTTGCTTATTTTTTAATTTCCACCAAAGCTAGAAATTTGGAACAAACACTGTGATTTACCAGGTATAATTCAGCAGTGAACTTTAGAATAGAAATTTAAATAATTTGGAATGTAAAAGAATGAAAAAATGTTCTACTTTAACTTATCTGATAGGATATATAAATTTTTGGAATTTTATTTTTTTAAAGATTTTATTTATTGATTTAAGAAAAAGGACAGAGAGAGAGAGAAGGGGTGGAGTGAGTAGGAAGCATCAATTCAAGTAATTGCTTCTCATATGAGCCTTGATCTGGCAAGCCTGGGGTTTTGAACCAGTGACCTCAGCATTCCAGGTTGTTGGGCAGATAAAATATATTATGCTCACTTTGTTAAAGATGGCACTGCCCACGTGGAAGCCCAACGCCCAGGTGATAATATTAGTATGTTAATATATGTTGGGGGAGGGCATTTACGCCAAAAGGTTTTAAAAGGATGAGAGATCACGTTGTTCCGAGAAAAGAGTGATTATGTTCTAGGAGGAGCCCATGCTGTAGGAGAGCAGAGAAAGGCCACGTGGAGGATCTAGGAGAAGCAGCCAAGATGGTGGAGTGCTGAAGGAGAAGTCAGTTTGTGCAGAGAGAAGGAGATGGGGAACAGAAGTGAATAAGGCTAGTGAGCTAGAAACCTTTGACTGTAGGAAATTCGGATAAATCAGTAGCTTTGTGAGCACTGAATGAGTGGGTTTTGGAGCCCAGTGTGTTTTTACTTGCCCGCTGGGTGCAAGCCAGGATTAAAGGTAATGGCCCACTAGTTATTGGCTTTGTTGTTCCATTACTGTCTGTCCAAATCTAATGCGAACCTGCATGGGCCAGGCGGCTGTGATGGTGGCGTGGCTACTGGCTTTACCCAGGTCGACACTTTACCCACTATGCCACCACAGGTCATGCCTGATATGAATATTTAATTTAAATAAAACTGGGCTATCTTATTACTTACCATCTCCAAGTGAAAGAGAAAGATTTCTACTCCGAATTTTCCCATTACTTTTTCTGCTTTGAATGTAAGACATTTTTTTTTTCTCTAAGAAATTTTTTTTCTTACTAAATTTAATTGGGTGACACTGGTTGACAAAATTATACAGGTTTTAAATGCACAATTTCACATATCATCTGTACATTGCATTGTTCATTGTGTGTTTACCTGCCGAGTTAAATCTCTGTTCATCACAATTTAATCCTTCTTTTCTCTCCTCAGTCTCCCCTCCAATTCCTTCCTCCAGCAGTCACCACAATGTTGTTTATGTTGATTAGTTTTTCTCTCTTTTTTTTCAATCATTCTAACCCACCCCCAAACCTAGACCCCCTAAAAGCTATCAGCCTGCTTTCTATCTCTGAGTCTGTCTCTGTTTTGCTTGTTAGTTTATTTTGTTCATTAGATTCTACATATGACTGAGATCATATGGTACTTGCTTTCTCTGACTGGTTCATTTCACTTAGCATAATGCTCTCCAGGTCCTTCATGCTGTTGCAAAGGGTAAATTTTTTTTCTTTTATATGACCAAGTATATAGTATCCCATTGTGTAAATGTACCATAGTTTTTTTTATCCACTCATCTACTGATGAACACTTGGGCTGCTTCCAAATCTTGGCTATTGTAAATAATGCTGCAATGAACATAGGTCTACACCATACTCAAGAATAAACTCAAAAAGATTAAAGACTTAAATATTAGACTTGAAATCATTAAAATCCTAGAAGAAAACATAGGCAGTAAAACCTCGGACATTTCCTGTAGCAATAATTTTTCAGATATATCTCCTTAGGCAAAGTAAACAAAATAAAAATAAACAAATGGGACTATATTAAACTAAAAAGGTTTTTCACAACAAAGGAAATCATCAACAAAGTGAAAAGACAACCTACCAAATAGGAGAACATATGTGTTTCCCGATAACCTGATGGAGGTTAATATCTGAAATTTATAAAAAAACTTCTAACACTCACCCCCCTTTGAATTCAACATGTAAACATATAGGAGGCATTCTAAATTAGATGTGAATATCAGAGACACAAAAATATTTTCCATATCTGCAAAACACCACTGTGTTTACAGTTTATCTTATTAGTCATGATTGTATGTTAGGGTTCAATTCTATATTATTTTAAAAAGCTTTCTATTGTAGATGGCCGAGACATTTTTTGTACAGAGTCCATATCTTTGTATTATTGGAATAATCTTGAATTTCATGTGATTCCTCCATCATTATTGTTATAAAATGACTATAAAGTCCTTATAATTTACTTTCATGCATTCCAGCAAGAAGTAGCCCAGTTTTATTTTTTCCTTTGGAAATTTAAACATTGTAGTTGAAAGAAATGCATGTCATTATATCATTATAGATTTGTTCTCAGAGACTTTAAGTTATGATTTTCCCCAAGTTAGATTGTTTCTTTTTTATATTCATGTAAGACTTTTTGTGTGTGTGAGAGAGCAGGGAAGATAGTGAGGCAGACTTCCACATGTGCCTCAACTAGGATCCACTGTCTTGGGCCAATTCTCAAGTATTGAGCTATTTTTAGTGCCTGAGGCTGACACACTCGGACCAACTAAACTATCCTTAGCGTCCAGAGACATGATCGAATCAATTGAGCCACTGGCTGTGGGAGGAAGAAAGGGAGAGAAGTGGGAGGGGAAGAGGAAGAGAAGGGGGAGAGGCGATGATCCATCTCCTGACTGGGGACTGAACCCAGGATGTCCATACATTGGCCTGATGCTCTATCCACTGAGCCACTGTCCAGGGCCTAGATTAATTTTTAAAATATCATATAAATATATTCATTTAAGGCTATTTTTATTTATTGTTTTTCTTTAACAACACTTTTAAGTTCACATCAAAATTGAAAGGTAGAGATTTTCCATATTCCCTTTGTCCCCATGTATGTATAACTTCTCTGTTATCACATTCTACATCCTCCACCAGAGTGGAATATTTGTTTCAATTAATGAACCTACATGAACACATTGTAATTGCTCAAAGTCCATAGTTTACCTTAGGTTTTACTCTTGGTGTTGAGTATTTTGGAGTTTGAACACATGTGAGACATGTATCCACCATTAGAGTATCATAGAGAGCAGTTTCAGTGTCTAAAGTCCCTTGTGCTCCCCCTATTCTTCTCATCACCCTTAACCCCAAACTTTGGTAACTACTGGTCTTTTTACAGTCTCCATAGTGTTTCTCTTTTCCAGATGTCATATTGTTGAAATCATGCAACATATAACCTTTTCAGATTGGCTTCTTTCACTTAGCAATATATATGTAAACTTCTTTTGTGTCTTTTCATGGCTTAATAGTTCATTTATATTTAGCACTTAATAATATTCCATTGTTTAGATATTATTGCTTATTTATCCATTCATCAACTTTAGGACATCTTGGTTGCTTCCAAGTTTGGGCATTTAACAAATAAAGCTGCTATAAACATCTGTTTACAGATTGTACTTTTTTGTACTTGTTTTAAAGAATATAACAAATTATTAAACCTTAATAATAAATTCAATCAATCCTAAAGTATGAAGCATAAATTATGTGAGTCCCTTCACCCTCCATCTGTCCCTCATCCTTAGTATCTCAGAACTAAGGTTAACTACTCTTCACATTTTCATTATATAGGAGCAAAATAAAACTAAACTTATTTTTTAGTGTGGCAGGGAAATTCAAAAACAAATGAAAGATTCTGAGATTCAATGTGAAAAAACGCACTTAAACTGTCTAAAGACTAACATATGTAAGGTATTTAGGCATATTTGTAGATATATTTAGTTTGTCTAGTTGTAATGTAGTTTATAAACATGTATCTTTGACAAATAAATGAGTTGTAAAAATATATTGTCTGTAAAAATGTAGTTTGTCTATTCTATTTTTTCTAGGTATATTCTAGAAAACTACTAAAGTTAACAAGAAAATAAGACTAAATATTTCCATAGATTTTAATTAGAAAAAACTGTCAGATTTATTTTTAAAGAACTAAATGATAGATTTAAAGTAATTGGACATTTACATATTATTTATAAAAGAATTGACTCATTCCTCTTATCCTTTCAAACAACAAAAAAAATGTTTTATAAGCTAAGATAATGTTTCTAGGAAATAAAGGTTTATCAACAAAATATTTTTAAAATATTGTGATCACCTTCTATAATTTACTAATATTAAGGACTAATGTAAATTTTTAAAGTTACATTTTAAGACATTTAATTTTGAGTTGTAATTTAAAAGAAAGAACTAGAGAGAAAGGCTGTATGTTTCAGTTATTCAATGATTGAAGAGATTCGCAATTTTCCTTTTCTCTTGGAATCCATTTATTTTACTTTAACTGAAACTTTCCCTTCAAGACTTATCAGTTTATGGGTTCTTAACTCAAACAGGAGAGTGAACTCCATGTTCTTTTTTACAGTTCACTTCATCATTTGCTAACCATATTTCAACAAACTATGGGGTTTACTTTTCAACTCCTGCTTCAAAATTTTCTGTGGTTTCCCTTCTTTCCTTCTAGAACTTTTACAAATAAATCTTCAGGGTATTAAAGAACAATGTCCTCTTTTGAAACCTCTGAAAAATAGTTATATACAGTAAAGAACTGGCTTTCTCACTACATTTAGTCAGAAAATATTAAAGGAGAATGTTTTAGCCATGGAAAAGTAAATTTAGCTTAAGAAAAATATTTAAATTTAAGTCTATCTAATTACAGAAGTTAAGAAAAACATGTCAAAAATAAAAGTCTAACAAGAAAACATCAATTATAACTTTCAAATGACTGCGAGTGTGTTATTAAACACATATAGTTGTTCAAATAAAGTGACTTAAGCTATTTTTTCATAAGTCAAAAGATGATTATTCAAAAGTAATAAGATATCTGTTAGTGATTTCCAGAATAACCCCAGCCTTGCCTCCCCCTTGACCTCTTGACCCCATGTCCCTCACTCCTCCTCACCAGTCTTCTCTTAGTGCCTAACGTAGGCCACTACCCTCAGGACCTTGTGCACTGCTGGCCCTTTCTCCAGCGGCTCCTTCTCACAGGTTTCGCACCGGTGATGTCTTCTCATCACTCAGGATTTGGCTCAGATTTTATTTTCTGACTGTGTTCTCTAATTAGTTTTATTACCAGTGGTTTCCTATTCAACTTCTCCCTCTGTTTTCCTGTTTTAATAGCAATTATATCTCTCTGAAATAGTCAACTTCACTCAATTATCTGTGGCCTATCTTCTACACAGATTTAATTTTTATGTAAGCGGGATTATTTTTTACTTGTTCCCTTTCTCTAGCCCAATTTCAGAAGACTGTCTCATAGTTATTGAACAAACATTTTTATAATTATTTAGTTCTATTTACACTTCTTGATGTTAAATTTTATTTTATAGCAGTTTCAGGTATACAGGCTAGTGGTCTGTGAAGTGATCCCTTCAATAATTGCGGTACCTACCTGTACCCTACATAGTTACTCCAGTTACTGACCACATTTCTTATGCCGTCTTCTGCGTCCCTGTGACTGTTCCGCAGTCATCTACTTATACTTCCTAACCCTTCCCCTTTGCTTCAGTCCTCTATCCCTCCCCTTATCGGCAACCAATAGTTTGTTCTCTGTGTCTGCACATCTATTTCTGTTTTGTTTGTTTATTTTTGTCTTTAGATTACACGTATAAGTAAAATTATGCGTATTTGTGTTTTTCTATCTGACTTATTTCTCTAGGTCCATTCATGCTCTCACAAATGGTATATTCTTTCTACGGCCAGTAATATTCCATTGTAGATATAAGTGCCACTCCTTTATCTACTCATCTGCTGATGGGCACTTGGGTTGCTTCCATATCTTGGCTATTCTAAATAATGCTGCAGTGAACACAGCAGTGTGGATATTTTTTCAAATTAGTCTTTTGGGTTTCTTCGGATATACACCCAGAAGTAAAATTTCTGGGTCATAAAGTGGTTCTAATTTTAATTTTTAAAAGAATTCCCATACTGTTTCCCATAGTGGCTGTACCATTCTGTAATCCTACCAATTGTAAATGAGTATTCCCTTATTTTTTGCTAATTTATTGATGATAGTCTTTCTGATAGGTATAAGGTGATATCTCAATGTGATTTTAATTTGCATTTTTTGATGATTAATGACCACTCAGCATATTTTTATATATATTGGCCATCTGTATGGACTCTTTGGAGAAGTTTCTATTCAGGTCCTCTGCCCATTTTTTAATATATTTGTTTGGTTTTGGGTGTTTAGTTGTCTGAGTGCTTTATAAATTTTGGCTCTTGACCCCTTACCAGATGCATGATGGAAAAATATCATTTCCCACTAGTAGGTTGAGTTTTGTTGATGGTTCCCTTTGCTGTGTAAAAACTTTTCATTTTAAAAAATTTATCTTTCCTAAGATATCAGAAAATAATATTGCTAACAGAATGTTAATTTACTAATTATGAGTTTTTTCTAGGAATTTTATGTTTACAAGTTTTACATATGTTCACTTTGAGGTTATTATTGTATAAGATGTAAGAAGGAAGTCTAGTTTCTTTTTTTTTCTTTTGTATGTATCTGTCCAATTTTCCCAACACTATTTATTGAAAAGATTGTATTTATTTCATTGTATGTTCTTGTTTCTTTCATCATATATTAACCATATAGGCATGGTTTTATTCCTGGGCTCTCTGTTCTTTTCCATTGATATCTGTGTCTGCTTTTTTGCCAGTACTATCCTTTTACTATTATTATTATTATTATTATTATTAATATCAGTCTTGTAGTCTAGTTTGATATCAGGTAGCATGGTACCTCCAGTTCTTTGTGACTCAGTCTAGGAAGGTTAAAGATTTTAAAAACCTATTCATATCTTTTAGGATATTGAATTAGGTAGTATATAATCTTTCATAATATTCTTGTATGATTCTTTGTATTTCTGTGGTGTTTGTAGTAACTTCTTTTTCATTTCTGATTTTGTTTGAGTCTTTTCTCTTTTCCCCTTAGTACTTTTGTTGTCTATTTCATTTAATTCTGCTCTAAATTTTATTATTTTCTTCCTTTTCCTGACTTTGAGATGCTTTGCTCTTCATTTTCTACTGCTTAATATGTATGTTAGGTTGTACACCTGGGATTTTTCTTTTTTCTTGAGATAGACCTTTAATGATATAAACTTCCCACTTATTATTGTTTTTGCAGCATCTTTCAAATTTTGATGTCATTTTGTTATCCTTATTTGTTATATAAATTTTGATCTCTCCTTTTATTTCTTCTGTGACTTGGTTATTTTTAGTGGCATGCTGTTTACTCTCTACATAATTATGGAGTTTTTTTGCTTTCCTTTTGCTGTTGATTTCTAATGTCTAGGTTACTATTTGGAGAATATGTTTGGTATTATCTCAATCTTCTTAAATTTGTTAAGGCTGATTTTATGTCTCAACATATAATCTATCCTTGTAAATGTTTCATGTGCACTGGAGAATAATGTAAAATCTGATGTTCTGGCATGAAAGGCTCTGAAATTTTAGTTTTGCCCATTTGTTTTAATGTTTCATTTAATGTCAACATTTCTTTCTTTATTGATTTTGTGTTTGGATGATCTATCCACAGCTGTAGATGAAGTATTTAGACCCCTCTACTGTGTTTTTTTCAGTTTCTCATTTTAGTTCCTGTTAGTAGTTGTTTAATATATTTTGACACTCCCAGATTAATTCCATATATATTGAGAAGTATTATGTCTCCTTGATGTAATGTCCCCTTTATCATTTTTAAATGTCCATCTTTGTCTCTGTACCTCTACTATCTTGAAATCTATTTTGTCAGATATAAGTATGGCTATACCTATTTTTCTGTGGATGCCACATGCTTGAAAAACCATTTTCCACTCTTTCACTTTGAGTCTATATTGTCTTTGTAGCTGAGATAATGCTTCAGAGGCAACATACAGTTGCGTATTATTCCTTGATCCTGTGGTTTTTTTATTAATGTGTTTAATTCAGTCACATTTAGAGTGATTATTGATGTATAAGGATTTCCTATAAGCATTTTACCATTTGTTTTCTAGTAGCTCTGTGTCTCTTGCTTCTTTATCTTTGTGTTTCTGATGGTTTCAGTTTGGTTATATTCTGTAATTTTGTCCTGTTTCTTCTTTTTTTAAGTAATGTTTCAGTATCAAATTTGTGTGTGTGGTTACCATTATGTTTATGCAAAAGAAGGTTTCATATATACAGCTGTCCTTGTTCTTCTGAATGCACTTTATCTCTATTCTCTGCAAATTAACCTTTATATCTCCCCTTTTATGTTTTGTTGTTACAAATTATCCCTATTTAGGCTATAAGTTCACTTCCAAATTGCAGTAAATATTTATTTCTGTTCCTTTCTTTTTTAATATCTGTACCTTCCTTAACCTTAATGTGATATTTAAGTGTATAATAACCTATTCTGAAAAAGGATTGCAATATTCTGCGTCTGATAGTCAGTTAGTAATCTCATTCATAGTCTTCTTCTTTTTTAAAATCTTTTTGTTCTTTGTTTCAGGTAGAATAACCCCATTGTGTATTTCCTGTAATGCAGGTTTTCTGGTGGTTAATTTCCAGACATACAGCTTCTGTGTCTGGAAAAGTATTTATTTATCCTTCATATCTAAAGGATAACTTTGCTGGATATATTATTCTTGGCTGGTAATTTTTCTCTTTTAGTAGTTTAAATATTTTAATTCAATATCTCCTCGCTTGTAGGGTTTCTGCTGATAAATTCAATGATATCCTAATGGAATTTTTTAAAGTAGGTTACTGTCTTTTTTCCCCTGGCTGCCTTGAGAATTCTTTCTTTGTCATTAACTTTTGAAAGTTTTAATATAATGTATCTTAGAGAAGGCTTTTCTTGGATTAATATAATTAGGTGTTCTATTTTCTTCTTAGGTTCAAGGTTTTTAGCTCTTTCTATAGGTTTGGGAAGTTCTTATCAATTATTTATTTAAAAAGGCTGTGTTCTATCTCTCTATTTCTTCCAGTCTACTCATTATACTTGCATAGCTTTTTCTGATGGAGTCAGATAGTTACCATAGAGTTCTTTCATTTTGTTTAAATCTCTAATCTCTTTTTCCTTCTTTATCATTTCTAAATTTATATCTTTGATATCACTAATTCTTTTATCTGTTTAATTCTATTTCCTAAACTCACCAGTTCATTCTTTATCTATATTCTTTTTTTAAAAAACTATTGAATCTATTGTGTGACATTGGCTAATAAAATTATAGAGGCTTCACGTGTACAATTTTATATTACATCTTCTGTATGTTGCACTGTGTGTTCCCCACTGCAAGTAATGTGTTCCTCCACTATCATCTCTCCTCCCACCTCCTCCATCTACCCCACCCCTGTCCCTCATGCAGTCCCCACACTGCTGTCTGTCTGTAAATTTCTTTTTCTTTGCTTAATCCCTTTATCTTTTATAGCCAGCCCCCCAATCCCCATTCCCTTTGACAGCTGTCAATCTCTTTTATTAATTATTTATCTCTAGAATTTATATTGGGCTTTTTAAAAAGTTTCAGTATTTTTGGTAAAGTACTCATTTGGTTCATTTTCTTTATTTCTGAGTTCATTAAACTGCCTGTCCGTGTTTTCTTGCATCTTGTTGAGTTTTTTCAGAACTGCAATCTTGAATTCTTTGTCATTTCCATCACATATATCCATGTCTCTAAGTTTATTTTCTGTATGTTTTTCAGCTTCTTTCTGAGCTATCATGTTACCTTGATTATTCATTGTATTTCATGGATTCCTTCTCTTCCCAGGCATCTGTGAGTGACATTTCTCTAGTAGGTTGATGAGAAAGAAAAGTTTTTTCTTTGTTTTCCTGTAGGTGGTGCAGAAGCACAAGTTGTTTAACTAAAAAGTTACACTGTTCTTGCTTCTCAATTCTCTGCAGTCAGTGAAAAATGTCCTGTATTCCCTGGAGACTTGAGGTCTCCTCTATGACCAGGTTGCCTTGGTCTCAGCCCAAACCGTGCAGAAAATGTGGTGGGTAATATAGTTCTGAGTCTGTGAAATCACAGTGCTGTCCTTAACCAGATGCTGCTGGCAGTGCAGCCGCAGTGGGTGGGGGCAGAGTGAGCCCGAAGAGGCTGGCTGACACCTTTGCAATTTTGGTCTTCCACGGAGGTCTCAGCTGCATCATCTATGTTTCTCCACCAGTCTCTGGATTAGCTGCAGCGTGTGCCTGCTTCTTACGGAAAAAACGCTTCTGGTGTTTCAGGTAACATGTTGCAACCCAAACTTACTGCTAAAGCTTCTTCTGGGGCCCACTATTAATTCTGGAAAAATGGGTAGAGGTGAGTTCTGGCACTTGACAGGTGAGCTTTTTTATAGAACTGGCCATACTGAGACAGTATTCCAAACTGAGGGAAAGTATAACAAATACCTGAGTGAGATATGAATAGAATGGGTAAGTTTTTTTGTTAAAGTTACCAAACCAGTTGGTATGAGTTGGACATGAATTGTTACAAGTAGTTTGAGATCAATAACTAAGAGCCTTTCATTTCATAAGAGACTAGAGATTTTCCTTTCAGCACAGGGAAATCAATAAAAGTTTTTGCAAGGAAAAGACAACATGACACAGTGTTTGAGTAATCTGCCAACAACGCAGAGCGATGGGGGAAAAAAGAGAGCTGTCAAACAATTCTAATGACACAATCATTTTATTGATTATGAATGTAATACCAGTATGGTCCAAGAGAAATGAGCAGTGATGTGCAAGACACCAGAAAGGAAGAATCAGTGAGATTGGCGAATTCATGGATGCGTTGGAGCTGTGAAGGGAGTAGACTCAAAATGAGAGAAAGATGTCCAAAGAGGAAGAAAATATGAAGAATTTAACATTGAAAGAAATAGTAAAATTAAAAAGAAAGTATTTGAAATAAATGATTTAAAAAAATAAATAATAGACGATGGAAAGACATCTGAGGAGATATATGTAACTCAAACCTCTCATCTCACCAGTCCCTCACCTCATCCTCAGCAGTTAAAAATCAGAAGAAAGCCTCTTTAGATCTTGACTGGAGTCTTGCGAACTAATCAGCATGTGCATATCCCTTGTTTTCTCTTTGTCTGGAGGATCCTCTCCTCTCTCTCGAAGGTCTCTTCTGATTTCTGTTTTCCCCAGAGATTTTTCTCCAAAGATCTTCTTTTCGTTCTGGATTTTCAACTTCTCCCTCCCTTTTGGCTAAATTCCACTGCTATTTGAATAGGCACAAACTTCTTCCTTATTAGCATGAAAAGCATAAAAATAATCCAAATACTTAACTTTTAACTACCCACCCCCTTAAGCCCCTTCACTTTTGGCTACTGGTCTCTCAGATTCTTTTCTTTTTTAATTAATTAATTAATTAATTAACTAATTTTAGCAAGAGAGTGGGAGAGAGAGAGAGAGAAAAAGAGAGAGGGAGGGAGAGGGGGGGAACATCGATCTGCTCCTGTGTGTGCCCAGACCAGGGATTGAACTGGCAACCTCTGTGCTTTAGGATGATGCTCTAGCCAACCAGTTATCTGGCCAGGGCAGGTTCTTTTATTGAAGTCTAAACACTTACTGTCCATTGTGAATACATTTCACTCACCGTCAGACTAGTGCTGTCTATGTTTCCCTCTCAAAATTTCACTGAAACTGCTCTCAACTAAGCTTACATAACTGACATGTTCCCAGTTCTGTAAGGGACTCTCAGAGCATACCATATTTGATGTCTGAGCAAGATTTGATACTGTTGACCTCATTCTCTTTTGTAAAGAAGTTTGTTTTATTTTATTTATTTATTTTTTCAGTTCAGTCAGTTCAGATTGCTATGGACTGAGTGACATAAACAATAAATATTTACTTCTCATAGTTTGGAAGGCTAGAGTCCAAGCTCAGGGTCTAGCACGGTCACATTCTTGGTGATGGTCCTCCTTCTGATACTTACTTACTTCCTGTAAATTCACATGATGGAGAGAAAAAGTTCTGGCCTCTTTATCTGCATATAAGGGTATTGAACTCATCAAGAAGGCCCTATCCTGATGATCTAATCTAACCTTAATCATTTTCAAAGGCCGTACCTCTAAGTACCATCACATTGGAGATGAAGGTTTCAGAATATGAATTTGGGGTTACACAAATATTCAGTCCATAGTACTACCTACCATTTTTTATGTCTACACTATAGGCGGGGCGGGGGGGAACCTTTGCTAATTAAAACATTCTTTTCTTAATCATTTTATCTTTGGTAAAGTTACCTTGAAATTTCCACTCCACTGTTAGAGAATTCGGTTAATGCACTTTGCAGTTATGAACAGGCAATCTCAGTCCAGCGCAGGCCTGTCACTGAGTAGATACGAGCAATTATAAGGGACTATGGTACTTCTTTTTAAATAACAGTAAACACAATTCATGTTTCTAATTATTAATACACCCAATATATATTATTTTTGAAAAAGAGCAGTTTAATGTGAGATACAGGCTAAGGATAATAAGAGAAAAATAAAATTAGAGAGTGAATCTCGTAAACACTTCAAATGGTAATTTCTTTTAAATAAAAATATGGTTAGTATAAATATAGGTAAAATGTGCTTTAATTTTTATACACTGCAAATTAATGTAAGAGTATAATGATACCTTTAAAAACCACAGATATGGACCATGCCAATATATCTATCTATCTACCTACCTATCTATCTATCATCTATCATCTATCTATCTATCTATCTATCTACCTACTTACTTATCATCTACCTATCACCTAACACCTTTTTCATTTTCTTTTGTCATTATTTCTTCTCATATTTTACTTATATGCAGTTATAACTATTATTGCATCAATAAGACTTTATCTAATTAGTTCACAAAAATTCTAATGTTTCTTTCCACATCCATGGCAAAATTAATACTTGCAATTTTGTACCATTTGGACACCTTGCACTCAAGTCATCTGTATACTCCATACCTTGCTTCTGTCAAAGAGGGATGCCACTTCTGTGACAATCATAAATTTCTTTCTTAAGTGCAATTTCTTTGCAATACGTAAGCTTCTAGGTCACATAATCTCTATTTTTAATACATGGTAACTGCTATGGGCTAAATACTGTCTCCCCAAAATTTATATTATAATTTTATCTCAGAATGTGACCCTGTTTGGAGATAGGGTCTTTACAGAGGTGATTCAGCTGATAGAGCTCATTAGAATGGGCTCAAATGCCATATAATTTGTCCTGATATAAAGGGGAAAATTTGGAGAGAGACACACCCAGGGTGAACGTCATGTGAAGGTGAAGGTAGAGATTCGAATGTTGCTCTACAAACTGAGGAATAAAACAGATGGCCAGCAAACTTCCAGGAGCTAGACTAGAGGATCTAGAAAAAAATGGATACATTTTTTTTCTCACAGCCCTCACAAGGAATCTGCTCTGCTGACACTCTGTCCTTGGACTTCCAGCCTCCAGAACTGTGAGACAGTAAATATTTGTTGTTGAAGGCACCCAGTTTGTGGCACTCTGTTACAGCAGCATAGCAAACTAATACAACGACCAAATAAACTTTTAATTTAGATTTAAAACAATTGAGGTTTTAAGAATTTCTTAATCAATAGGCTTTGTAAGTTTAATAACTCTAAAAAATAGCTATTTTGGGGGATTTCTCTGTTATATTTTGACATAAACAGATATATATACATACATCTATATGTCATTGATTTAATAGGTAAGTAGGGGGAATAACTTTAGAAGCTATAAATTAACTTATGTTTATGATATGCAGCAGTTTAATTTGCATTCAAATAAATTTTCCTTAATCTTTAAACAGATATTATGAGGTAAAATAAAAGTTGGCAGTATAGTTTTACAAAGAAAATTCCCTTCAAGAGAAACATTCTAAATTAAGACTTTATTATATGTATGATTTATTTTAATAAAAAATTGGTGGGTATGTGCTATAGGTGAAGTATTGTATTTTTTTTTGTATTTATTTATTTATTTTTTACAGAGACAGAGAGTGAGTCAGAGAGAGGGATAGACAGAGACAGACAGACAGGAACGGAGAGAGATGAGAAGCATCAATTATTAGTTTTTCATTGCGCATTGCAACATCTTAGTTGTTCATTGATTGCTTTCTCATATGTGCCTTGACTGCGGGCCTTCAGCAGACCGAGTAACCCCTTGCTGGAGCCAGCAACCTTGGGTTCAAGCTGGTGGGCTTTTTGCTCAAACCAGATGAGCCCACACTCAAGCTGGCAACCTTGGGGTCTCGAACCTGGGTCCTCTGCATCACAGTCCGACGCTCTATCCACTGTGCCACTGCCTGGTCAGGCTATAGGTGAAGTATTGTGATGAAGAATTCATCCAAAGATAAAATATATTTACCCTTCTTTCAATAAACTCTCCTTTGGGTCCATGTCATAGCTAACTGATCACCTTTTATTGGTGAAAATTTAATGCAGACATGTTTTATTGTCTTTATCATTTTATTCAATCAATCTATTAATAATCTGTTAATCTCTAATACAAGGGATAGTTGGATGACAACACTGTAGTTATAAATAAATGTCAATGCAATACCCAGAAGTTTCCTAAAAAGAAGTTGTTTATATGTATATATTCTAAATCAGTGAAAATGGAATGTCTGGCCACATACTATAAAGGCATTATTCAAAATTACTCAGAAATAAACTGAACTTTCTATGTATGAAGTACTTAAATAATTTTGCAGAAGGAAAAAACAAGAGAGAACAGTATATGTATAAGTAAACAGAGTAAGTTTAACATGAAACTGGATTGTAGATGGACACAAATAAGAACTTGAAGCTGTTCTTATGGCAAATGCATTGACAAGATTTCTGATTCTTTTCTCATTCACGAGAATCTATTTAGAAAGTGTGGTTTTTGAAAACTTGGTGGGCTGGTGGGATGGAGTACTACACTTGGAACAGTTTTCTGACCACAGTGCCAGATGAAAAAATGGCCTGGGGTTTCGGGAACCAATCCAGTTCGGTGGTAATAGTTTCCAAACTTAACATGAAATACTTAACTCAGTCTTGTTTTTACTGGACCCGGTCTGAGTGAGTTTACTTTTTTGTGCCATTTAGTTGGTTTGAGCCTTGTTGACATAGCACATAACAAAATATTTCTTTTCTTGAGTAAGGAAGGAGATTAAAGGCATAGAACTTGAATGTGAGCAACAGCTCTGCTGCTGCACTCTTCTCCTTCACCTCCATGACAGGCTTCACTGTAAAAACACACATGCCGTATTCTAGGGTTGGAACTTAGCCCAAGATTATCATTATTGCCATAGAAATAACATCCATAAATGCTACCTGGATTCTCTATTAGAATATATTTTTGGTTTATAGTATCAAAGAAAACTCCTTTAGATCCATATTAGGTTTTGCATTCAAATTGCAGTTGACACCAAACAACATACTCATCAGATACCAGATTCTTTACTACAAAGATTTAACGTGAAGAGAATTCAACAATTGTGTCTCTCTACATCTCTTTAATGTTTACCACTTTTGATATTCCCATCATATGAAATGTTTTTATAGCTGTTTGACCAACACAGAATGTAAAATTAAAAAATACTGACAAAAGTATTTTTTAAAAGACTTAAATTTATAAAAAGTGGAATTTCACATATCTGAAGTTCAATGTCTTTAGTATTGCTTCTTTTTAGCACTGCTTACTTTCTTTTTTTAAGCTTCTGCAAGGTTGAATCAATCGAATTATCTGGGCCGACACTATTTGTCTTCAGTATCATGAATAAGCACAGCTGACTGCGTGTTCTTCTCACATGTATAACAACTCATGACAAAACAAATGAAATGTCTCCCTTAGTGTCTTACCACACTTAGCTAAGTTGAATGAGACTTGATAATAATTTAAAACTTATTATAAAATCAAAAATATTTAATCAGTAATTTTGCTTTGATAAATTTGATGTTTACATTTTTTCTGTCAGACCATGAAATCAGCTCTAATTACTGAATTTAAAATTTCACAGGTATCATACCAGCTCTAAGACTCTGTGGCTGAAAGACATATCACAACTCCAGCAGCATGTGGTTGACAATGCTGTGCAGCAGCTGGTGCAGAAGAGAGCTGGCAGAGCAGGTGTCAGAGGATAAACAAGACTCTGCTAGTTGCCACTCTGAGCTTGCTTTTCTTGAATGTAAATTGTTACCAGAGCTAGCTTGTTAGCAACTGTCTTTATTATAATATTATAAATTTCTGTAAATATTTACATAGTTCACTATATTTGAATGAATGGCCCTTCTGTTTAAAGTCTCTCATCTAACCATATATGCCTTATAGAAAGTGCTACTGAACAATTTTAGTCATTGTGTTGCTATTTCTGGGAAAAAATTAAAATCATAGAATTTATTTAATATCAATCATCAAAGCCTAACTTAATGCTGAAAAAATTTTATCTTTAAATAAATGTTTATTTAAATTAATGTAATTTTAGTTATTCAGAGATATATGTAAAATATATATTTGTTAAGTTGAAAATGAAGGTACTCCAGAATAATGCCTTTAAAACAGGATTTTAACTAATGCCAATATGGTCTCCCCATTTATTTCACAAAGTTTATGTGTTGCATTATGAATAGCAAAGAAATAAGGTATCGCATATTGTTATATGTTTAAATATTTTCTTAGGTGTTGAATAGTCTCTAATTTTAAATTTTAAGTTACTTTTCTATTAACTCTATTCAAGTTTTAGCCCTTGGTTAACATATATTGGTTAATCTGCTTTGACAAGACTTGTTATACCAGGTTTTCGAGGCTGTTCACCCTTTGCCAAGCTTCTGCTGAACCGGTTACTCCCTGAGCAGTCTTTTCTTACTTCTCTGACAGGTTGTGTTTACTACATCTTTATTCTGTGTATTTACTCTTATAATTCATTAAATACAGCATTATTTTCTAGAAAAGAAAGACCTTATTTATTTATTTATGTATTTATTTCCTAGTGCCTAGAATGGTAGGCATAAGTAAGTATTGTTGAGTGGACATGGACATTTATTAAAATCCTGCTTGCTCCCTAAAAGTTCATTATCTCCATTTTATAGCCTTCACTCATGGCCATGTAGCATCAAGAGGAATTGTTCAACACATGAGATCACAAATTCATGCACTTCTCAGACTTTACCTTTTATTCTGTCAGTCATTTCTAAAGTCTTGTTGTCTGACTTTATTAGGACACAATGAGATTCTATAAGTTCCTGCCTTTAAACTTCAAATCTTATCCACGTCCTCTCTTTCCTTGTACAGTATAAGGAAAACTATTTTTAGCTAGTGCTAAAATACATATTAATATAGGCACATATATCATATCTTTGGGTCTTCACTAATTATCTCCTACATCAACCACTTCATCAGCAAGAATTAATAGTTTTCTTGATACTGAAGTGCTTATATTATGTGCTAAAAACAGCTATTAAATGTACAATTTCAATATAACTGAGTGTTATTTATTAACTTAATAATGTTTACTGAGTTCATATTACTAGTCAAATATTTTCTTACAGGAAATGCAATAGTCAAAGCAGATACAAAGCAGACATAAACCCTTTGCTTCCTAAAAGTTACATTCTTTCTCATGGGATAGAAACTGTAAAGCCAGTATCCACTGCCACCATCACAGCCACCTGGCCCATGCAGGTTCACATCTGATTCGGACAGACGGTAATGAAACAACAAAGTCAATAACTGGTGGGCCATTAGCTTTAATCCTAGTTTGTACCTGGTAGGCAAGAAATACACACACTGGGCTCCAAAATCCACTCATTCAGTGCTCACAAAGCTACTGATTTATCCGAGTTTCTTACAATCAAATGTTTCTAGCTCACTAACCTTATTGACCTCTATTCCCCATCTCCTCTCTGAACAAACTGGCTTCTCCTTCAACACTCCGCCATCTTGGCTGCTTCTCCTGTCCTCCTCCACGTGGCCTTTCTCTGCTCTCCTACAGCATGGGCTTCTCCTAGAACGTAATCACTCTTCTCTGGGAACAGTAATCACTCTTCTCTGGGAACAATGTGCTCTCTCTTCCTTTTAAAACCTTTTGGTGTGAAAGCCCTCCCCCAGCACATACTAACATAATCATACCCATCCCAAGCAATCACCTGGGCAGTGCCATCTTTAACAAAGTGAGCATAATATATTTTATCTGCCTAACAGAAACTAAAAAAGAAAAAGGAAAAAAAAAAAGATAAACTGTATTCTAGTTTAAAAGGCGATAAATACTCCTAACAAAGAAAATAGCAAGGTAGAAAGCTTAATATGCGAAATAAGGTTCAGTGCTATTTTGAATAGAGTTGTGTTGGAAAGTCACACCAAAATAGATAGTATGTATTTGAGTCAAATCCTGAAGATGAGTCAATAAAGATATTTGGAAACACTGTTTCCCAGCACAGGGAAGGTCAAATGAAAGCCCTGAAGCAGGAGTGAGCTTTGAATGTTCTGGAAACAGCAAGGGGTCTGTGTAAACAAAGCAGAAAGAGTGGGAGGTGAGATAGGAAGAGTTCAGGTCAGGGAGGGAGTGGGATCCACTGCGCCAGAGGAGTGACACCTCTGACTTCCATTGTAAAAGCACAGCTGCTGACTGTGTTGAGAAGACTGCAGGGAGCCAGGCCAGGGGCAGGTTCAGCGGCTGATGTTGGTAAAGCACGAATTTATCAATCTGTCTGCAGATTGGTTTGGAATCTGCATGGTCTGATCATTTTACATTTAGATACTACTGTAAATGTCTGCAGCTGAAATTGTTTGCTAGGAAGTATGGTAACAATGTTAAAGTTTTCTACCAGAAACTCAAAACTTCTCTGATAATAGTGTCCTCATTCAAAAGAAAACTATTATATCATGTTTGAATTACTAATTCAGATTAAAATTTTGGACAAAATAAATCATTTTCAAAGTATTATTATGTGATTAATTATATTCAGCATCTTTGAATTTTTTTGATGTTTTGCTTAATGAAATTTCTTTATTTTTTACAATATTTGTGAGATAAATGAGTATCTCGAATTAAGGGAACAGTTTGTTTGGTTTTTTTTTTTGTATTTTTCTGAAACTGGAAACGGGGAGAGACAGTCAGACAGACTCCCGCATGCGCCCCATCGGGATCCACCGGGCACGCCCACCAGGGGTGACGCTCTGCCCCTCCGGGGTGTTGCCCTACCGCGACCAGAGCCACTCTAGCACCTGGGGCAGAGGCCAAGGAGCCATCCCCAGTGCTCGGGGCCATCTTTGCTCCAATGGAGCTTTGGCTGCAGGAGGGGAAGAGAGAGACAGAGAGGAAGGAGGAGGGTGGTGGAGAAGCAAATGGGCACTTCTCCTATGTGCCCTGGCTGGGAATCGAACCCGGGTCCCCCGTACGCCAGGTCGACGCTCTACCGCTGAGCCAACCGGCCAGGGCAAGGGAACAGTTTTTACTATAGCTGTCTTGATGTTATGTTCAGGCAAGAAATGATCATATATGTACTTGCATAATCAAAAACATGATCATATGCTTGATTTTTCCTTTTCAACCTTTTATGTTTGAAAGAGATAATGCTATTTCCATAGATATTTTACAAAGATTTTAAATACACATGCATGAACACACACAATAAAAGTTCTTCATATTATAAATTATGAAGGATGATCTCTTATAATTTAAGAATGAGGAGACATAACTTCCATACAATTTTGTTTTAAAGCAAACTCTTACATGTGCTAACCGTGACCTTGAAAGTGTAAACTTTTTTATATAAACGTGCTGACCATGTGAATGGTGCCACAGAGTTGAGCTAGGAGGTAACCCTGACTCTATTGTATAAGTGCAACATAACTTATTACTTTTTCTGTTTTTTTAAACATTTTTGTCTTTTATGTCACTTGGACATTTCTAAAACAACTTCCCTATAATTTTTAACTAGGAGTAAAAATCCAGTAATAGTGCATTAAGTAATGTTTCATTGTGTTTTCAGTGATTTTTTTTCACATTTCTGTTCACAGCAGCCATCTGTGAGACTTGCTATTGGTGTTTGCCAAGACTTGGTATTGATTTTTTTTTAAACCTAATGTCTGTAAAATCTCATTTTGATTTAATTAGCTTTCTTTCTTAATGAGATTGAACATTTTTACATTTTGTTATGTTTATTGGCCTTTTGTGTTTTCTGTTTTTTGAAAGAGTCATTCAAGTATTTTGCCCATTTTTCTACCGATTGTTTGCCTTTTTTATTTATTTTATTTTATTTTTTTTTACAAATTGTTGCAGAAATATCTTACATCATTTTAGATCTATATTCTTTGATAGTTAGATGTATCTCAATTTTTAAAAAAAGGGAAGAAAACTGAGAGCCTCTTAGAAAATGAAAGTTTCCTCTATGCAAATGGAGCACAAATTAGAAATTCTTGCTAATATTACAAGTTACTAAAATTTGCATTGTAAATGTTTTTTAAAAAGAAACATCCAATTATTGTTTTTGCTTTCTTTTGCTATTGCAGTTTTTCAGCTAAAAGGAATCAAATTGAAGAAACAATTCTGTGGAACTTTTCTGAATTATTTTAAGGAAAAAAAGAGCAATAAGATATCTATAACCAGTAAAATATTAAAAACCATCATTTCTACTGTTAAAATTATCCTCTATATAACAGATGTAAAGAATATTAGTTTTGTTTTGCACTTAAAATAAAAAATTTAACCTTTATTATTTTTTTGACAGATAATAGATTTCTATAAACATTTGAATAGGGCAGGGAGAAGATTATTTGAAAGTTGTAATAAAAGCTCATTGTAGGAAAACTGCAACCTTCATTTTCTTTTGCATATGATATATAAAATACAAAAGTTATTTTTGAGTAATAAGGTAGGCAGGTACTTCCATAAAATGGTATATTGGTCATGTAACAAAATAATATTCACAAATTTATCAGTTACTGGAAAATGTTTTCCCATATTGTCATAAAGCTTCCGTCATTTTCAATTTCTTACCACATAATATGGTTTCTTTTCTTTCTCTCTCTGTCTCTCTCTTTTTTTAAACTTGGAGTATTTTATTTTTATTTTTAATGTTTTATGAGGTAAAATTGACATACAAACAACTGTACATATTTAATGTGTACAATTTGATGAGTTTGGACATAGGCAAACACCATGATATCATCACCACAATCAAGGTAACAGACATATTCAGCAACTCCCAGAGTTTCTTTGTGTACCTTTCATTTTGTGGAGAAGGGTACAGTAGGATTAGTAAGGACACTTAACATGAGACCTTTCTCTTAACAAATTTCAAAGTACATAATGTGATATTGTTGACTATAGCACTGTGTTGTACAGTGGACCTCTAAAATGTACTTGTCTAGCATAACTGAATCTTTATACCCATTGAACCACTCCTTACTTTCCCCTTCCAGCCCCTTGCAATTACTATAGTAGTCTCTGCTGCTGAGTTTGACTATTTTAAACATCTTCTAAATCAAGCAGTATTTTTTCTTCAGTGACTTATGTCATTCAGTATAATATCCTCCAGATTCATCCATATTGTTGCAAATATCAGAATTTCATACTTTTTTAAGGCAGTATAATAATCCATTTATAAATATATGACATTTTTGTTATCTATTTATTTCTTTTTTTAAAAAAAAATTTTCATTGATTTGAGAAAAGAAAGGAGAGAGAGAGAGAGTTGTTTCACTTAGTTGTTCTTTTTAGTTTTTTACTCATTGATTGCTTCTCCTATGTGATGGAGGTAAAACCCACTGCTTCTGGCATGCCAGGTCCATGCTTTATCCAGAGTCACCTGGCCAAGACCTACATTCATTTCTTGATAGACACTTGGGTTATATCCATATCTTGGCTATTTGTAGTGAATATCACTACAAATAAACATGAAAGTGCAGATATCTCTTCATGATTTTGATTGCAATTCTTTTGCTAAATACCCATAAAATTGGAATGCTGGATCATATGGTAGTTGTATTTTTAAATTTTTGAGGAAACTCCATACTGTTTTTTATTATTGGTACACAAATTTCCATTTCTACCAACAGTGTAAAAAGAGTTTCAATTTTTCAACAATCTAATCAATATATTATTTTAATCTTTTTTTTTAATAGTCATCCTAACAGGTATGAGGTGATATATCATTGTAGCATTATTTGCATTTGTCTTATAACTAATGTTGTAGATGATCTTTCTAAATATCTGTTGGCCATTTGTGTGTCTTCTTTAGAGAAATGTTTGTTCAAGTCCTTTGACAAATTTTTAAAATAGGTTATTTTTTTCTATTGAGTTGTTGGAATTTCTAATATATTTTAGATATATGGTTTGCAAATATTTTCTCCCATTCTATAGTTTGCCTTATAATTTTGTTGATTGCTTTCTTTGCTGTGAAGAAGCTCTATGGTTTAGTGAAATCCCACTTGTCTTTTGCTTTTGTTGCTTGTATTTTTGGTGAAATATGCAAGAAATCATTATCAAAACCAATTAATTGCATTTTATGCATTAAAAATTAACCATTTAAAATTGGAAAAATCCAATTTATGATTTCATCAAAAATAAAGTACATGGCAATAAAGTTAACCAAGAAGTGAAAGGCTTGTACTGTACATTAAAACCTATAAAAATGATGAAAGAAATAAAAGTAGACACAAAAAAATAGAAAAAGCCTATCTTCACAAATTGAAAAAATTAATTTTGTTAAAATGTTCATACTACTCAAAGTAATTTACAGATTAATTGTTATCCCAATCAAAACCTTATTGGCAGTTTTTGTAGAAATAGATTTAAAAATCCTAAAATACACTTGGAACCACAAATGAGCCAGAGTAGTCAAAGCAATCTTGAGAAAAAATAAAGGTGGATGCATCACACTTTCTAATTCTAATCTATATTGAAAAGCTACAGTAATTAAAACAGTATAGTTCTGGTCCTGGCTGGTTGGCTGAATGGTAGAGCGTCAGCCCAGCATGTAGAAGTCCCAGGTTCGATTCCCAGTCAGGGCACACAGGAGAAGCACCTATCTGCTCCTCCACCCCTCTCCCTCTCCTTTCTCTCTATCTTTCTCTTTCCCTTTTGCAGCCAAGGCTCCACTGAATTAAAGATAGTCTGGGCACTGAGGATGGCTCCATGGCCTCTGCCTCAGGCAGTAGAATGGCTCCAGTTTCAATGGAGGAATGCCACAGATGGGCAGAGCATCACTCCCTATTGGGCTTGCCAGGTTGATCCTGGTTGGGTGCATGTGAGAGTTTGTCTCTCTCTGCCTCTCTGCTTCTCACTTCATAAAAATACCAAACACAAAAAACAAACAAACAAAAAATACCAGTATGCTTCTGTCATAAATACCATCTAGAGTAGATCAATGGAACAAGATGGAGAGTCCAGAAATAAACCTTCATGTATACAGTCATAGTCAACTGATCTTGAACAAAGGTGCCAGAAATATATATTGGGGAAAGAATATTCTCTTCAATAAATAATGTTGGAAAAACAGGCAAAAAACCAAAACAAAACAAAACAAAAAACTCAACTTCTCACACAAAAGTCAACTCAATACGAATTAAAGACTTATTAAAACTATAAAACTTCTAAGAAGAAAACATAGGGGAAAAGTATAAAAGGCTTGCATTATTTTAATCATCTGAAATCCCCTAATCAAATTCATAAAAAGACGTAGGACTTTCATCTTCTTTGTATTAATCTAAAGATAATATATCTTTCTAATTGAATAACAAATATTCCCCAAACATTAACAGTTACATATAGATATTATGTTGATGGTTATCTTAACACATCATAAAGAGGTTATGTACATAAAAACATATATAATTTGGCAATGAATCAATTCACATGTTGTGTCCTTTATTTAATATTTCAGTTAATAATGAAAAATACTTATAATGATTTGGAATTCATTTGGCTTTACAATTATAAAGTATAAGAAATTTGAATTTTTTAAAAATCATTGAGTGATGCCAAGTAGCCTAATATATCTATTATTTGATATTGTTCCCTGGAGTCTATTGAGAGTAACATGTCCTGATTGACTATATATTACTATAGGTTTCATATGAGTTAAATATAATTCTTCATTAATATGTTCTAGTTAAAATTCTAAAGATAATAGGATAAATGTACATAATTGCTAAACCAGAATATTTTCTGAAAACTACTTAAATCATTTTATTCTAATTTCAGCAAACTAACTTTCAGTATCAAAATAACTGTGGTAAAATTTAATAATAATAGTATTTTGATCACTTGTTATAGACATTGCATTTAGGGCTTTACTTATATCATTTATTAGTTAAAGCTCATTGAGGTATTCTAGTATCATGCCTCTGTATGAATGTATATATAAATATATATATAGTATACATGAAGTATGCACAGTATTTATGAAGTATGTATAGTATATATACATATATGCTATGTAACACACACAAATATTAATTCAAAATGTCCTGAAAGTATAAGTAACTCTCTCATAGTCCAACAAATCTAACCTTTCAAACAATCTAGGAAAACGCTGACGTCCTCTCGGGAAACTGTTGCTCCTGCCCCATGCCCCACTCCTCACTCTCTGCCTTGCACCACCCTTTCAACTCCCCTTACAAAAAGCTGAAAAGCATTATGCCAGGGATTGTATTACAAAATTCATTCATGTTGGGCTACACTGAAACTTCATGAAATAACTTATTTCAAAGGCTAATAAGAGATTATAGCAGACAGTATTTCTAGGTACTTGTGAATCCAATTGTATATCAAAATGAATTAAATAAGCCTTGCCAATATTTATTTTGAAACAATTATATGTATTACTGTTTCCTGGAAATGGACACAGATCTTCTTTGGTTGCTTTGTTTTTATTTTCTTGCCTTAAAGTTAATAAAAACAATATTAAAAATCAGCTAAAACACTTTTAAATTTGAGGCTGGCCCCATTTGATGTTGACTGGATATATAGAATTTAACTCTCAAAGAATCGTACACAGACTGACCAGGCAGTGGTGCAGTGGATAGAGCATCAGACTGGGAAGCAGAGGACCCAGGTTCAAAACCCCCAGGTCATCCGGCTTGAGCAGAGGCTCACCAGCTTGAGCAAGGGGTCGCTGGCTTGAGCATAGGATCATAGACATGACCACATGGTCTCTGGCTTGAGCCCAAAGTTGCTGGCTTGAGCCCAAAGTTGCTGGCTTGAAGCCCAAGGTCGTTGTCTTGAGCCCAAGGTTGCTGGTTTGAGCAAGGGGTCACTCGCTCTGCTGTAACCCCCCCCCAAATCAAGGCACATATGAGAAAGAAATCACTGAACAATTAAGGAGCTACAAAAAAAAAAAGTGAGGCTTCTCATCTCTCTCCCTTCCTGTCAGTCTGTCCTTATCTGTCCCTCTCTCTGATTCTCTCTCTGTTTCTGTCAAGAAAAAAAGAAAGAATCGTACACATTGAACATCAAACATAACATTGAAATTTCTAAGGTCAAAGGAAAAGGTAGCATCTTTCTTAGTCTTTGAAGGAGAGAGTGGAAGGGAGAGATTCTGAAGACAATAGTTTAAATGTTTTTTCCATATACAAATATTTTCCAATAATTGCAAGTAATATAAACCTCCTTCATCAGCAGTGCAGTGTTTTGTGTTTCCTGAAACAATTGGAACCAGTCATAAACAGTATTTTACCGCTTGCCTGGCATGGCTCCATTTGGAGACCCAGGCAGGTAGGTCTTCATAAAGCTGGTCTGGAAAACCTGAATAAACCTGCTTGGCAGAACCTCAACTTCTCTTTTTATTGTATTTTTAAGAACTGAACTTTGATTTAAAAGCCATATTTGTGGCAAAGAGAGTTTAATCAATACCATATAGAATTGTTTATTCTAATCTCATCCAAATATCATAAATATTATAATAAATTTTTATGTCCAAAATGTCAGACATTTCATTTTTATATGCTGTTTTATTTTTGTAAATGGCAAAATAATTTTTTTGAAAGAATTACTGATATTTGGTTTTTGGAAACCAAAGAAATATTTTGAAATGCAAAGTTAAAATGCTTATGCTAACCATACTATTCAATGTATCTGATTAAAATTATGATATTTATAAACCAAACACATAAATATCATAGAGCAGCTATTAATGTGTTAAAATTATACAGTTCAGCAATATTAGAACATACTAAAGCTACTTCTTTCTATGCAGCATAAAGCAAACTTTGTATTTAAATCTGAGATGAATGAGAATAAAGATTTTTCAAGAATATCATTCTCTGATTTTCTTCTACATTTATAAAGAAATATTATAGTGTTTAAAAGAAAAGATCAGAAGTTACATTCAGAATTTATAAGTGAAGTTGAAGCATCTTTCAAGTTTGTTATTTTGGGGGAGGAGGCAGGAAATAAATATTCTGTTTTAGCATTAAAGAAACAAATTATGGCCCTGGCAGGTTGGCTCAGCGGTAGAGCGTCGGCCTGGCGTGTGGGGGACCCGGGTTCGATTCCCGGCCAGGGCACATAGGAGAAGCGCCCATTTGCTCCTCCACCCCCTCCCCTCCTTCCTCTCTGTCTCTCTCTTCCCCTCCTGCAGCCAAGGCTCCATTGGAGCAAAGATGGCCCGGGCGCTGGGGATGGCTCTTTGGCCTCTGCCCCAGGTGCTGGAGTGGCTCTGGTCACAACAGAGCTACGCCCCCTGGTGGGCTTGCCGGGTGGATCCTGGTCAGGCGCATGCGAGAGTCTGTCTGACTGTCTCTCCCCATTTCCAGCTTCAGAAAAATACAAAAAAAAAAAAAAAAGATACAAATTACCTCAACTTTCTCATATTGGTATAAAGTCTAAGTTCTGAATCTTTTTCTCAGCTTGGGATTTTGAAACTACTAAAACAATTAGCTCTTGTTTTAATATATTCATATTTCCCTGCAAAACTTTTTTTGAAAATGCTTTTGAGGCACACTCCAACTTTCTTGGCATTTGACTTTGCCATTTTCCTCTGACTCTTAGTGTCAGCTGGATTTCCCACCTGGTTAGGAACCAGTAAAATTCAGGAAGCTTTTTTAGCCAAGTTCATCTCAGCCATTTATTAGCACTTGGAAATGTTTAGAAACCAAAATAAAATTAGAAGGGACATGTTTCTAATGTTATATATTTTAAACACTTGATTATAAACAAATAATTGCTAATATTTGAATCAGCCGATGAGAAAGAAATTCTGATGAGTGTATGAAACCATCACATTTTCATATGGCATGGCTATTCATTTTAGTTTTAAGTGCTAATTCTGGAGCTCCCTGGAAACACTTTATTTTTTTAAAAAAATTGGAATACATACATGGGTTGGTACGGGTTTGATTGGAAGAAGACCTCTGCTTGCCGTTTTCCCTTTAGCAGCACCACTACAGTGCTCTGTCCACAGCCAGACTTCAAGTAGCGGGTGTTTAGTGAATGTTGCCTAGTTCTTACTGTGATTTGTATTTTCCTTTCCAATTTCTTTCTGCCCACTTATTTCTCAATTTTGGGTTGAGCTTACTTAGTCCCTTTGCTTGTTCTCTCTCTCGCTCGCTCTCTTTGTGGCCTATAACACAAGTTAGCCTTGACTTTCTTAGCCGGTCTTTCCCCTCCACGCACCTTTCCTAGATCACATTGTTCACACAGTTGTCTTTCTCTGCCACTACTTTAGATTTTAAAGATCTATTCCAACTTCCAGCATAAACTAATGTTCTCATGAGCTACAAGGTCTCTCCATACCATCTTCATTCATCATCATTATTTCTAACTAAAATTCTTTCTCATTTTCCCCTCCAAATTAACTTCTTCCACTACATTTTCTTGGTCAAGAAAAATTTCTCTCCTTTTCTGAATTACCTACAAATATCAACTTGTGGCCCTGGTTGGTTGGCTTCATGGTAGAGCACCAGCCCAGCATGTGGGTGTTCCAGGTTTGACCCCCAGTCAGGACACACAGGAGAAGCAACCATCTGTTTCTCTACTCCTCCCATCCCCCATTTCCTCTCTCGCAGTCATGGATCTACTGGTTCAAATGCATTGGCTGGGGAGCTGAGGATGGCTACCTGGAGCCTCTGCTTCAGGTGCTAAAAATGGCTCAGTTGCGAGCATGGCCCCAGATGGGCAGAGCATTGGCCCCAGACAGGATTGCCAGGTGGATCCCAGCTGGGGTGCATGCGGGAGGCTGTATCTCTATCCCCTCGCTTCTCACTTGGATATATTTATTTATCATCATTTATACTGTTCTGACCCATTTGACTCCATGCTCAGTTAATAAAAGTAATTATTATTTCCAAATATATGGGAAGTTAACAAAATGTTAGAACACTGGAGATGAATGTTTTGGGTCATTTATTCTCTCTATGATTATCACTACTAATTAGCAGCAGATTATTATGTTACTGAGAAAAATAATACTTTTATTGAAGTATAACTAATGTATACCAAACTGCATACAATAAAAAATGTTTATTTGATTAGCTTGAGATAATATATACCTGTGAATCTATTACCACTTCTAGGTACACAAGAAAATCCGTTCCCTTCAAGTTTCCTCCTCTTTGCAATCTGTTCCTCTGGCAGCTGTCCACACCCACTCTCCCGGGCACCACTCACATACTTACTCTCACTATATATTAGTTCACATTTTTTTAGAATTTAATGTAAATGAAATTATATAGTATGTAATCTTTTTTAAATGTGATATCTTTTATCCAGCACAATTATCAAAAGTCTATGTTATTTCATATAAGCAGTATGTCATTGTAGGAGTATACCACAGTTTTTTTTACTCATTCACAAGCTGATGGAGCATTTGGACTTTTTCCAGTTTTGGACTTTTATGAATAAATCTGCTATGGCTACTCTTGTATGAGCATTTTTAAAGGCATATACTTTTGCTGCTCTTGAGTAAATTATTAAGATTGAAAAAGCCAAATCATATGGCAAGTATAGGTCTAATTTTATTAAGAAACTGTCAAATGTTTTCCAAAGTGGTGGTACTATTTTAAATTTCAGCTGTGTATGAGAGTTACCATTGCTTCACATCAACATCAACACTTTGTAGGCTTTTTAAATTTTAATATTTTAACAGATGTGTAGTTGTAACTTGTGCTATTATTTTATTTATTTAAATTAAATTTATTGGGGTAACATTGGTTAATAAAGTTATGTTTCAAGTATACGTTTCTATGATATATGATATATTGCATTGTGTGCCCGCCACCCAAAGTCAAATGATCTCTGTCACCATGTATCTGGCCCCCTTACCCTTTACAGCTGCCCCACCTCCTTCCCTCTGGTCACCACCTATTGTTGTCTGTGTCTGTGAGTTTCAGTTTTATTGATATATCCCACATATGAGTGAAATATTAGTTTTTTCTGACTGACTTATTTTTCTTAGCATAATATTCTCAAGGTCCATCCATGTTTTCACAAATGACAGTATTTCATCTTTCCTTTTAGCTGAGTGTATCCCATTGTATATATGTGCAACATCTTCTCTATCCAGTCATCTACTGAAGTACACTTTGGTTGTCTCCATGTCTTAGCCACTATGACTAATGTTGCAAATAAATGTTTCCAAAACTTGGGACTAGATACCCAGAAGAGGGATTGCTGGGTCATATGATATCTCTATTCTTAATTTTTTGAGGAGCCTTCATAGTAGCTATACTAGTTTACATTCCCACCAGCAGTAAATGAGGATTTACTTTCCACTACAGCCTCTCCAACTCTTATTATTACCTGTATCATTGATAATGGCCATTTTAACAGGTGTGAGTTGGTATATTGTTATTTTGATTTGTATTTCTCTAATAGCTACTGAAGTTAAGCATCTTTTTATATATCGGTTTGCTATTTGTATGTTCTCTAGGAAGAAGTGTATAACTTGTGCTTTTCATTTGCATATACCTAATCGCTAATGATTTAAACATCTTTTAATGTGCTTATTAGCAACATATATATCTTCTTTGACAAAGTTACACTGTTATAAAAGAATTAAAACAAATGAATTACTGACACACATGCAACATAAATGAATCTCAGTTGAAAAAAATAAACAAGGTAAAAATGAGAGTATACTGCAAATTAGATTTATTCTGAGCCCCCAAACAAAATCTAGTCTATATGATCATATATCAGAAAACTCCTTAATTTGGAGGCTGTTTAATAAATGGGAGCATGACTAATGTTTCCTGGGCTTCTGTTATTTTCTGTTTGTTGATTTGGGTGGGAGTTCCAAAGTGTTCACTTATTTTACTTTTGAAAATTTATCAAACCTTTTATTTATGATATATTTACTTTTATGTCTGTGTGATATATTTAATAAAATGTTTAATTTATAATAATTAATACAATAAATTACTTTATCTTAACAAAAATAACAAAAGCAATAAGAGCAATCAATAACTTTTCTGAACATTTCATATGTACCAGGCACTGTAGCAAAAACAAACAAACAAAAAACTAAGAAAAATTAGGAAGGTGAGATTAGAGTCAGCAATCTCTTCATACTCAAAAAGTGTTTAAATCTGGGGTTCTTAAGTGAGAAAAAATGCCTTTTCTTAGCATTTGTGGTCACAAGTTATCTTGTATTAGCTAAATTGATTTGAAATCCACTATAACATGTGATCAAGGAAATCAATGGTTGACTCTATTATGTTGTGCAAGTAGGAATACAAATAAAATTAAGATAATAAACTAGAAATAATATGAAATTTGTTTTTGAGAAATTAGTTGGCTCTTACTGAAGGTAAGAATTTTTTTTTCTTTAAATATTGTCAAGTTTAATATCTCAACTGATAGCCAGGGCACAAAGAACTCTTTTAAAAGCATACATGCTAAATTTCCAGTCTTGTTCAAAAAAAGAAATAACTAATATACGACCAGCAATCAGTGAACAGTTGAAGTGGAGCAACTGTGAATTGATACTTCTCACTACTCTCCCGCCTCTCTCTGTAAAATCAATAAATAACATCTTTGAAAAGTAAAGGCACCTGCTTGTATTCAGTAAAAAAACAACTAACAAACAAGTTTTCAGTAAGTGAAAAATAAATGACAAATAATTTTCATATTTTTGTTTTGAAAAGTGAATTCAGACTGTAAGTCTTTGCTGAAGTAATCATATGTAAAACTGTCAGATTAAAACTACTTAGACATAAGAAATACTGTCATTTGCAACAACATAAATAGACTTGGAAAATGTTATGCTAAGTGACATAAGTTAGTAAGAAAAAACTAAGAACCATATGATTTCACTCACATGTGGGATATAAAACTTAAACTCATAAACAGACAACAGCATGGTGGTTACCAGAGGGACATGGGTATGGGGGAGGTCTGAGTTAAAGGGGACCAAATATATGGTGACAGAAGATGCTCTGACTTTGGGTGGTGGGCACACAATGCAATTTATACTTCATGTATCATAGAAATGTACACTTAAAACTTATATGACCCTATTAACAAATGTCACCCTAATACATTTAAAAAATATTTAAAATAGATACCTTTCAAATTCATCTAATCTTCAACATTAAAGTAATTGAATATAAAATAAACTTAGTATGATTTACAATAAAAAAACAAAATTATTTTGGGGTGATATAAGATTTGGGGATAAAACTGAAAATCCATTTAACAATTTTGTGAGTACCTTAACTTGAATAATGCACATTAGTTTATTAGACCACATTAGAAGTATTTATTGAGAATCATATAGTTGGGACCATTCTCATGCAAATCGATTGATGCATACATATATATAATTATGTTGAGTGGGTACTGAGAAAAAAATTTCTGAGTCACGGAAATATATATGGAACTTTAGTAGATTCTGCCAAATACTTATCCCAAATTGATTTTTATGGAAATATATGTTGAGTAATACAGCCCCTGCATATCCTATGGAGTTCAGGGGAAAGTAGAGAAGTGCACAGCAGAGTGCTTTGAGGAGCACTGCAGTAGGGCTGATGACAGAGTCCTGAGTGCTACAATGTGTGGATATATACACATACGCCATAAAAATACCCTGAAACTTAAACAATCAACTGTCATAGGAAAAAGTAACAATTTAGTTTTATTCAGAAATTTGCCAAACAATGCCTTAAATGCCGTTTCTTTGAAGTCTACAATAGTAATTTCAGCTCAAGTTGTTTCCAGATGTTCAGCCTTATTGAATTATGTTGTTTTCTTAAAGTGCTAAGCTTTCTCTTGACCCTCTTTCTGATTTAGATTCCAATTCACTGAGCATCCCTGATTATAGAAATTATCACACTCTACTAGTCAGAAGAACAAACTGTCAGGAATCAGCATGTGCTAATTAGAGAAAATATTTCCTGGCAGTCATCTCTCTGTCCCTGACCTTGAGAAAATAGCTGTGGGTGTGAGTATTGAAAGATGAACACTGAAACTTCATTCTTGGGACATAAGCAATTTTTGTTGTTGATGATTATTTTTTTTCAAACTGAATTTTATGGGGATGATACTGGTTAGCATAATTTTATAGGTTTCAGTTGCCCAATTCTACAACACATCTTTGTACACGATATTATGTGTTCACTCATAAGTGCTGTATGATAATGAAAGCTATACTTGAAAAATTACCCAGTCATATTGTGATAAAGCATCAAGGCTTGGAAAATCTGTTTACCTGAAGGTGATGAGTAGGACACTCAGGGCAGCAGGGAATAGTCACAGTGGTTACAACTCATATTTCTTTGAACGGCCTCCACCGTCTGGAAGCCAGCCAGGGATGTCAGGTCTCGGTTTTGTACTGGTAACAGAGAGACTAGATGCATCCCAGTCTTAGAAGAGGGGTTGTTCTGAGGTCAGCAGTTTCAGAGGTTTTCAGTGAGGGACACGCCTAAATATCACCAGCAGAAACCTTAAGCAAACGCATGGAATACTGCTTCAAGGACAAAGTCCAGACTTAGCCATGAAGGCAGGGACCGTGTTCTGCTTGCCATCTGATTCCCAGCACCAATGCAGGCTACATTGTGTTTACTTGATACATTTTTGATAAATAACAGAGCAAATAAAGTCCTAGTGAAAAAACTATTAAAAAATCTGTGATAGCGTAAATACCAAGTTAAATGAATGAAAGTGGGTTGTGCGCATATAAAGTGTGTGTGACAGTGTGTGTGTACAACTATGTGTGTGTGTGCATGTGCAGAAAATCACTTAGCAAATAAATTCATAACATATTAGTATTGGAAGTCCTTTTGAAGTTCAGCTATTGTAGTGATTTGTGCAAGGATCTAATACCCATAAAGGAATGTGCCTAGTCCCAATTCATACAACTAACAAGTGCTAAAATGGTGACTTAAGTTCCGAATTTTGGGATTTCAGCTCAGTTCTTTTTTGTTTTCCCCAGCTAGACAGTTATGGCTCCCTGCGGTTTATAATAGCAAGTATTAGGGAATTTAATATCTTGGTATTTTAATATTATGTTTACATCTGGATATATTATAATAGAAATTTAGGGGAAAATAAAAAATAGAGAAGAAAGTAAAGATTTATTATAGTAGTAAAAAGTCTATTATAACAGCAATTAATAGGTTTGAATTATTGGACTTAAAAGTTAGGAGATTCAGAATGAAGGTATTCTCTTTATAAATAGACCAGAGATAACTTGTGAAAATTATATATTTACAATGTAATCATATACCAAAATGAAGTATATTTACTATCCACACTATATGTTCATGATTTATTTATATGTACTATTAAAAATATAATTTGTATTCTTTCATATTGCAATATTATTTTTAAAGTACAGGATTTACTGTATTATAGACATACTTTTAAGTACTAGTTCTCACATTAAGTCAGTTTGGATATGTCTTAGCCTGGGTCCTGTAGAAAATGATCTGAAGCAAATCCTATGTGCTAAGGCCACACCGGAAGGTGCAATTTCACAGCACCAAGAGTGAGGTCAGAACTGAAGTAAGACAAGAGAGGGAGTCAATATTATAGTGTGTTTGCTTTTACTGAGCTGGTCGTAGCTTCACAAGGAAACCAGCTGATTGTTCAGCCCTGGTGAAAAGCTTCAAGCGAGGTCATGCCAGCCTTGATAAAAGGCTTCTAAGTAGTTCTACGGTGGAACAAGGGGATGACATTTACCTGAGGGGTCCTTCTGTCTTTTGTGTGTCACTGGTTTCACTTCTCTCCATAGGGCAGGGAAGCCCCGTTACTTTAAATTCAAACTCATACGAAGGCAGTTTTTCATTTGAGTCTGAAAGTGATGGGAGGATCCCCATATTCTTCTGTAGCTCTTTCCTGAACAACTTTAGTGTTAAAGAAGCTGAGATTTCAAACACAACTGAAATAATGAATGCTTTTCTATAGCTTCCATGGTTACCCCAGGGCAAGATGAGACAGCTAGAAGTGTTGCGAGATGAGGTAATGCAAGTAAGGGGTGAAATAATTGTGGAGAAGGGAAAACTGGTCCAGTCAGAGCAGATACCATTTTATGTAGCCAAGGAAACAGTGGCATTCATTAAGGTAAGTCAAAGATCATATAGCTAGAAATGGTAGAACCAGGGCCTGAACTCAAATGCTACTAACTCCAAAGGCAGTGCTCTGAAGTGTACAATAAACTGGCTCTAGTGTAGCTCATACGGTGTGAAGTAAAAACTGTAAATATTTATGGAGTACTTTCCAGATGTCCAACCAATTATGACAAGTTGTAAAGAAAGTTAAAGGGGGATAAATATGACAATAATTCTATAATAGTTATTATCTGGAACATAATGCATCGCAGAACAGAGAAACATTAAAAATTACTTCACATTGGTGAGGGGATGGGGGTATAGTTATATATACACTGGACTAACTAAAGAATTTGAGTTATTGAAGAAATGGGTAAAAGTATATGCATGCATGTGAAGAGCAGTATACTTTCAAAATGAGAAGTGCACTTTATAGTACAATACTGTTTACAATATCCATTTCGGAAGGAAATACTATGAAGCACAGAAAGGAGTCAGACTGATTCACAGGAAGAGTAAGAAGTCGTATTTCTGTATGAGGAAGGGTGAAGGCGAAGCTTTCGTTTTTACATTATACCCTTCCGTATTATTCACTTTTAAAAATGAAAATTTCAAATAGTTAATAACATATATCTGTGTTTTGATTTAGAATGAATATGTATTACTTAACTTTAAAAGACTATTTTCAACTTGAAAAAAAATCTTTGTAGTATTCAAGGGCTATTTACTGGGTGATTTACAATAAAAAAGCATGGTATCTCATTTCTTCCTTATTCTTCTGAAATAGGTTTTTTGAAAGGATGAGTAATGACTTCGATGTCTTCTTATCTTTCTTCTCTTTAACCCTTCTCAACTTTATTCAGTAAGCCGGTTATTAAATATTTATACTTTAAATTGGAAAGTTGAAACATGTCAGAAATCTGAAGAGTTTTGAAAGCCAGAGTGCTTTGGAAATGTTTAGGCTGCACATGAGTGGCATCAAAACAGTTAATTACAATGCATCTCCACAAGACCTAAGATGCAACAATGCAAAATAAACATGGTCTGCTCGGAGGGAAGTCTGCTTTCGTAATATCTGAATTTGTATTTCCTAGGCTAAATCAAATTAGGGAGCCTAACAAGGGCATACTCTTCCTCAGACAAATCTCTCAGTCTGGTGCTGAGGGTGATTGCCAAGGAAGCAGTGGGTCATGGGGGTACAGCAAGACCAGCAAACAGGGAGCACAGAGTCGGGGTTGACTCCCCTCTCCTGGGACCCGCACACTTTAGTAACTAAGCAGTTCTTCCAGAAACCCCGAGGTTCACTTTCAGATGACTATTGAAGGTTCCTCTGATCTCAGAAGGGCAGCAGTATCTATGACTTTCTCTCCGTGACTAGATCAGGCCAGAGTAGTTCATTTGCACTTGGAGGGGCAAAAAGAAGGCAGGCACAGTTTTTACCAGGGTCACAATCAGCTCCGGGTGTTCTCAAGCCCAATGCACCTGGCTCCTAATTTCTGTTGGCACGAACGATCCTTGCTCCATAGCACAGTCACATGATCAGGGTCAGGTAGCATGATTGGAAGATATTCTGGTATAAGCTCCTTAAAGTTATCAGAATTAGCATGCACTCTTATTTTTCTTCCACTGTGATTAGCCAGAACCAATTTATCATAATAGAGATAAAATAATAAAGTGAAAATTCGAAGGGAAGGAGTGGAGATACACACACAGACTCTTTTTACTAAAGTCCTCTTGGTCTCTGCAAAATTTCTCACTATTTTTATGGCATTCTTAATTTTTCTCTACACAGTAGCTGTGAAAAGTGCATATCAAGACTCTTTGTCTATCTAGCCTATAGCTCAAAGGTTAGCCTTGCCCCAAACAGAATCTACAATAGTAAAAATGAAATGATTCTTCAAGGACAATGGAGCATTTTCTACTTTAAAATTGCATAATTAGGGATCACTAAAGTTCTCTTTTCAGAAAATAAGTTCTGTACAATGTAACTTGCAATAATTCCTCTAGAAATAGATACAGCTAGAAGTTACTATGTAAATATACAATTGCCTAGCTGAAATCAATTTAAGAATACAAATACTAACAATTAATTCACTTATGCAACAAATATTTATTAAGCGACTATATCTGACAGATACTACAAAAATACTAAAGAATGCACTATTACATGTTAAAGTGTATGAAAGAACACTACAAAAAATACAACACAATTTAAGTGACAAAAATATTTTTTCCCCTATACCAATATGGTATTATTAGATTTTTTTGCTTGAACACATATAATTTAAAAAGGCAGAGTGTTCACCTTGAACTCTGATTTTACTGAGAATAAAAAACATATGAGGTTAGCCTGACCAGGCGGTGGTGCAGTGGATAGAGTGTTGGACTGGGATGCAGAGGACCCAGGTTCGAGACCCCAAGGTCGCCAGCTTGAACGTGGGCTCATCTGGTTTGAGGACTCAGTGATCTTGGGTCCTCACCAGTTTGGACCCAAGGTCACTGGCTTGAGCAAGGGGCTACTCAGTCTGCTGTAGCCTCACGGTCAAGGCATATATGAGAAAGCAATCAATGAACAACTAAGGTGTCGCAATGAGGAACTAATGATTGATGCTTCTCATCTCTCTTTCTGTTCCTATCTGTCTGTTCCTATCTATCCTTCTTTCTGTTTCTGTAAAAAACAAAACAAAACACATATGAGGTTAGAGAAATTAGGAAATAAGAAGCTGAGTTGATCAGAATTTGTCTCCTACAGTGGTTTCATGGCATCCCTAGAAAGAAAGAAGTCTTGTTTATTCAGTTCACCTATTTTCTCTCTCTTTCTTTCTCAGTCTATTTTACTCAGTCAATCGGTGCTTACACAGCTGACTGAGGTGCTTTTGAAAATATAACCATAGTCATAAAGAACTAAAGAATATACATTTTAAAATATCTAATTATATGGTCTACTGGAAAGTTCTGTCTGTTTCTATCACAAGTTTCGACACGTAAGCACATGTTTATTTGGTGCATGTGTGCCTCTCTATTTTTATCACTTAATGTATACATACTGACGTAGCAAATTAACTAAAACAAAGTTGATTCACGTTAGTCTTATGTGTGAAGTGATAGTGTACCCATGGCTACTGATAAAGTTCATTTACACCACTGTAATTTTCACAGGAATTTCAACAAGGAAGAAATGCTACAGAAGCATGTCTGTCGCATCCACCATATTCCCCGGATTTAGCACCCTCTGACTATCACTTGTTTTGTCCTCACAAAATTTTTTGAAGGGCAAAAAATTCAAAACTGAAGAAGATATCAAACAAGCACTGGTTCAATTTTTCACATCAAAAGATAAAACATTTTTCAAAAATGGGATATACAAATTGCCCTCACGCTGGCAAGAAATCACTAATAATAATGGCAATTATATTATTTAATAAAGTTTATTGACGGTAAGAAAAATGTGTATTTTGTTTCATTCTAAAAATGGACAGAACTTTCCGGTAGACCTTATATATATCAATATTTGAAATAATGCTTTAACTAATCTCTCTTGCAGATTTCCCATCCATAACAGAGAGCACTCGGATCAGGAAAGAAAGCCTCTGGTGTGTATTCTCGTAGTGAGAGGCCCATGTGGGCAACATGCCCACCATCCCCTTTCTCCACCTTGGATTCTTTCATTTTTGCTTGAGAGCTTTGATTTAATTTTTGTTATGAAGTTGGTCATTGTTATGTGGTTTCCTAAGATATTTACTAAACTTTGCAAATGTCAAGGCTTTTGTTAGATTTTGTTAAAAATCTGTGACAATGTATTAAATTCAATAATAAAAATTTCTCTGTCTCTAAATCTCCGTCTACACACACACCTACATATTGTACTTTTGTGTGTCTATATGTTATATACATATGTACTGTGTGTGTATATAGATGTGTGTATATATATAATGTATGTATACATGCATTGTATTATTAGATTATTTTAACCACAAATGTAACAAATGCTCATTATACGAGTCAGTGAATAGAGCTATGTGTTTATAGGGAGACCTCAGACATTCCCCTTTTAATCCTCACCCTCATCAAGTAATCAAGGTTAATAACTTGATGTATAATCCTCTGAATCTTTTCTATCATCGTTAGAATAGAAAGCATATATTTGAATTCATAGACGTGCTTCTTTTCCTTTTTCCCTGTTGTCTCTTCCTTTTCTCCCATTATTTAGTCCCTTCTTTAATGTAAATGATTTAATGGAACCTATATTTTATTAATTGCAGGTTATAATCTATTAGCAATTTGTAAAATTAATTTAATAATCATTACAGCATTAAAAAACTAAACATTGAAAACAAACAATTATGGTAGATGAAATAAGTTAAAGGAAAACAAATGCCATAAATACCATATAATCTTTCTTATCTGTGGGATTAAAAAAATAAAGTACTCATAGACATACAGAAACAGGTGGGTATTTGCAAGAGGTGGGGGTAGGAGACCTGGATGGACTGTTTGTGTTTTAGTTTTGTTAAGCAATTGAATTAAAAAAACAAACACATATTAGCATGTATGACAAAACAAATTGTAGGAAGGGCTTTTATTTTGTTAAACTATTATTTTCATTTATATATTTTAAAATGTGTGTCTAAGTTTATATATATATGTGTGTGCAGAAGTGTGCTTGAAGTGTATGCATGTGAATGAGTACAGGGTTTGAATCACTATCAAATGAATTTCTCATGTAATGTAATAATAGAAAAATGGTGAAACGCTTTTCTTGGTAAAATGTTTTTTTATTCTAGTTTGTACACCATTGAAATAAAGCTGATTAGCAAATATTTATAACTTAATATTGAGAGAGGGCAGATAAATAAGCTAAATTGAGCTGAGCAGATTTGTTCCTTGTATAGTAGTATATCCTAATTAATTATTTGTAAGGTAGCTTTCATACCTGTATTGAAAATGTTTCTAGCATATGTTAAATACTGTCTTGAGAATATTATTAACCTAGAACCCCCATGAATGTTATTCTATGCATATCACAAAAAAAAGGATGGGGAAGAAGAAATAACATAATGCATAAAAGGTAATATCATTCATATAATAGGAATGATTTTTATTTTTTCTTTGCCATCATCAAATGGCAAATATCTAATATGACTAATGAGTACAGTCACATTATATAGTTTTATAACTTTAGGATGACGTCAGAGTAATGGCGGGGTAGGAAGCGATACCGATAAATCTCCCCCAAAACTCAACAAGATCTTCAACCAGAAACAGAAAAACCTATACTTGGAGCTTCCAGATACTTCGCAATACACCCAAAGGTATGATTGAGTGAAAAATTGGCTAAATATATAACCAAACCCCGAAGGAAAAAGGGAGTAAGAAATGCTCCGCCTTCCTCACTAACCTAAACAGGGCGGCTTTCTCTGGTAACTGTGAATATAGAAACTGAGGCGGGCAAAGGGGGTGAATAGGTCCAGGCCGCCGCGGCACAAACGGCCGAACCAGGCTGTGGCTCAGAGATCCAAGCCGAGGAAAATCTGATCCTGTGGCAACCCGGGCAATACAAGCTAACACTCGCGCCAAACCCAAACAAAGGAAGACAAGCGGAGCGGCCATTTTACCCGGTCTCCTGGTCGGTGAGCAGTTAGTGGGCGAGAATTTCTTCCTAGGCCCCGAGGGTGCGTGCCCGTGTTGCCCCACGGAGAGGCAGGGTCAGAGGCCTTTCTGTGGGCCGAGGACAGAGTCTCTGGGCAGCCCCAGCGCCCTGGGAAAGCCACACACGGGAGGGAGTGAGAACTACTTCCAACGGTGGAGATTTTCCGTGCTGGTGAGGGTTTCACTCAGAGGGAACCGCGGCCGGCCTCATATCCTGGTGTGCGCGCGCAGATAAGGAGTGAGCAATTCCTCGGAGTGCCTCGGCAGTGCGCGCCCGTGTTATCGCAGAGAGGGGCAGAGTCAGGGGCCTTTGTGTGGGCCAAAGCGGAATCTCGAGCCGCCCCAGCGCCTTGCAAAAGCCGCGCACGGGGACGGAGCGAGACTCAATTCCAACGCTGCAACTTTTCCCTGCGGTTGGGGGTTTCACTCAGAGCGTGAGACTGCTGGCTGGATATCCTGGTCGCAGACAGTGAGTGAGAGTTTCCTCCAAGCGCCCCCCAGAAGTGGGCGCCCGCTTGTGTTACCGGACAGAGTGGCAGAGCCAGTGGTCTTTGAGTGGGCGGAGCCCGCCTGATTATGCTAGCAGCTCTGACTGACTGAGCCTTACCCAGAGCCCTGTGCTGAGTGGAAATAGAGTGGGGAGTTGCCAGCTCTTTGAGCCTCTTACTATCCAGGCAGAGGCAGCAGCAACCCCATAGCTGGATTATCAGGCTACTAATTGAGGAAGGAAAGACTAGGAGAAAGGCTCCAGGAACACGGACTCTCTCACTGTCGGAGCCTATAAATGCTAATGAGCCTCGACTCCCACAAGACTAAAGCACAATACATGACATTGCCATAGAGACTTATCAACTGCAAGCCTCTACCTGAGCGTGCCAACGGGGCAGAACCCGGGGTACAGAGTCACCGACCAGGAAGAGGGAGAGAAAAGAAAAAGCAAGAAGATAACCTCTCAAAATCAAGAATAATCTGCAGACTTTATAACCTATCCCATTTTATTATATTTGTTCGTTTGTTTCTCTTATCTTCATTCTTGATACTTTTTTTTTCTTCCTCCAATTTGGCCGATTAACTCTCTACTGGTCTTACTCTCTCCTCTCCTTGAACTACACTACCCATAAGTGTTACATCTCCCATTATCTTTTTTCTTCTCTTCCTTTCTCTCTATGAGGGTTGCACTCCAAAACCCTTAACTCTCTCTCTCTCTCCTTTCTTTTTTCTTCTTTTAGTGGTTCCCTCTTTTTTTTCTCTCTCTCTCTTTCTTTTCTCCCTCTATATTAGTTTCTTCCTTTCTCCTTTACATCTCCTCTCATTCAAACCTCAATAACAAACAAATTATCTTATCTGGGACTCAAACCTATGTTTGTGGCATTTTGGGGGGTTTTTACTTCACCTTTTTAACTCACTAGCAGTGCTCCCATCCCTGGCTCTCCATATTATCTAGTTCTTGTTCCACTAAATACAATAGTAAGTTTTTAATTTGTCCCCCCATTTTTCCGTTTTCCTCTTATTCCTCTCATCATAACTCTTAGACAACCAACACCTAAAAGCAAATCATTTTATTCTTGACCCAAATTTTTTCCTTATTTGCTTTTTGTGGGTCCATACGCTCTTTTTTTTTTCTTTTTTTTTCTTTTTTTTTTCCTTTTTTTTTTTTTTTTTTTTCTTTTTTTCTTTTTTGCCCCTTTATTACTTTTCCCCAATTCAGGCCCTCCATCACAGGCATTGTTTGTTATAACTCACAGTCCACCACAAGATTTTCTCAAGAAAGAGGGGAGAGGAGAGGAGAGGAAAAAAGGAGGGGGGGAATAATTTCCTTTTTTTAAAAATTTTTATTTTATTTTATTTTTCTTTATTTCATTATTAATTTTTTTTTAAAAAAAACAATTCTTTTCGATTTTTTATTTATTTTTTATTTTTTTTAACTTTTTATTCTTTATTAAATCTCATTAATACTATCAACAAAACCACCCTCAGATGCCATTAAGGAAGAGAAAATCGAATATCATGGATACAAAAGAAAGAGAGGTAACACAGCTAGATGAGGAAAAATCTATGGAGAAAAAATTTAATATATTGGAAACCTTGGAGCTAAATGACAGAGAATTCAAGATAGAAATCCTAAAAATCCTCTGAGATATACAAGAAAACACAGAAAGGCAATATAGGGAGCTCAGAAAACAACTCAATGAACACAAAGAATATATGTCCAAGGAAATTGAAACTATAAAAACAAATCAAACAGAGATGAAAAACTCAATTCACGAGCTGAAAAATGAAGTAACAAGCTTAGCTAATAGAACAGGTCAGATAGAAGAGAGGATTAGTGAAATAGAAGACAAGCAACTTGAGGCACAACAGAGAGAAGAAGAAAGAGACTCAAAAATTAAAAAAAATGAGATAGCCCTACAAGAATTATCTGACTCCATCAAAAAGAATAACATAAGAATAATAGGTATATCAGAGGGAGAAGAGAGAGAAAATGGAATGGAGAACATACTCAAACAAATAATAGATGAGAACTTCCCAAGCCTGTGGAAAGAACTAAAGCCTCAAGTTCAAGAAGCAAACAGAACTCCAAGTTTTCTTAACCCCAACAAACCTACTCCAAGGCATATCATAATGAAATTGACACAAACCAACAGCAAAGAAAAAATTCTCAAGGCAGCCAGGGAAAAGAAGAATACAACATATAAAGGAAGGCCCATTAGATTATCATCAGATTTCTCAGCAGAAACTCTACAAGCTAGAAGAGAGTGGACCCCAATATTTAAAGTCCTGAAAGAGAGGAACTTTCAGCCACGAATACTATACCCATCAAAGCTATCCTTCAAATACGAAGGAGAAATAAAAACATTCACAGATACAGAAAAGATGAGGGAATTTATCATGAGAAAACCCCCACTCCAGGAAATACTAAAGGGGGTTCTCCAATCAGATACAAAGAACAAAAAAAAACAGAGCCACAAGTAAAAGCTCCAAGAAGAACACAATAAAACCAAATTTAAACTGTGACAACAACAAAAAGAAAGAGGGGGAGAAGACGGAGATTAACAGTAGCAAAGGACGATGGAGTGCAAAAGTACTCACAAAATAGTTCGCTACAATGAAAAGGGTAGGGACCCTTTTCATTACTCAAAGGTAACCACCATTGAAAAAACCACCACAGAAGCACATGAGATAAAAAAGATAGCATCAGAGGAAAGATGTATGGAATACAACCAAATAAAAACAAAAGATAGAAAAACGAAAGAGAAGGATCAAACAAGACACGAAACTAACAGAAAGCAAGATATAAAATGGCAATAGGGAACTCACAAGTATCAATAATTACACTAAATGTAAATGGATTAAACTCACCAATAAAAAGGCACAGAGTAGCAGAATGGATTAAAAAAGAAAATCCAACTGTATGCTGCCTACAGGAAACTCATCTAAGTAACAAGGATAAAAACAAATTCAAAGTCAAAGGCTGGAAAACAATACTCCAAGCAAATAACATCCAAAAAAAAGCAGGTGTAGCAATACTCGTATCGGATAATGCTGACTACAAGACAGGAAAAGTACTCAGAGACAAAAATGGCCATTTCATAATGGCTAAGGGGACACTGAATCAAGAAGACATAACAATTCTTAATATATATGCACCAAACCAAGGAGCACCAAAATATATAAGACAGCTACTTATTGATCTTAAAACAAAAACTGACAAAAATACAATCATACTTGGAGACCTCAATACACCGCTGACGGCTCTAGATCGGTCATCCAAACAGAGAATCAACAAAGACATAGTGGCCTTAAACAAAACACTAGTGCACCTGGATATGATAGACATCTACAGGACATTTCATCCCAAAGTGACTGAGTATACATTTTTCTCCAGTGTACATGGATCATTCTCAAGAATTGACCATATGTTGGGCCACAAAAACAACATCAGCAAATTCAGAAAAATTGAAGTTGTACCAAGCATATATTCTGATCATAAAGCCTTGAAACTAGAATTCAACTGCAAAAAAGAGGAAAAAAATCCCACAAAAATGTGGAAACTAAACAACATACTTTTAAAAAATGAATGGGTCAAAGAAGAAATAAGTGCAGAGATCAAAAGATATATACAGACTAATGAAAATGACAATACGACATATCAGAATCTATGGGATGCAGCAAAAGCAGTGATAAGAGGGAAGTTCATATCGCTTCAGGCATATATGAACAAACAAGAGAGAGCCCAAGTGAACCACTTAACTTCCCACCTTAAGGAACTAGAAAAAGAAGAACAAAGACAACCCAAAACCAGCCGAAGAAAGGAAATAATAAAAATCAGAGCAGAAATAAATGAATTAGAGAACAGAAAATCTATAGAAAAAATTAATAGAACAAGGAGCTGGTTCTTTGAAAAGATCAACAAAATTGACAAACCCTTGGCAAGACTTACCAAGGAAAAAAGAGAAAGAACTCATATAAACAAAATCCAAAATGAAAGAGGAGAAATCACCACGGACACTGTAGATATACAAAGAATTATTGTAGAATACTATGAAAAACTTTATGCCACTAAATCCAACAACCTAGAAGAAATGGATAAATTCCTAGAAAAATACAACCTTCCTAGACTGAGTCAAGAAGAAGCAGAAAGCCTAAACAGACCTATCAGTAGAAAAGAAATAGAAAAAACCATTAAAAACCTCCCCAAAAATAAAAGTCCAGGCCCTGACGGCTATACCAGCGAATTTTATCAAACATTCAAAGAAGACTTGGTTCCTATTCTACTCAAAGTCTTCCAAAAAATTGAAGAAGAAGCAATACTTCCAAACACATTTTATGAGGCCAACATAACCCTCATCCCAAAACCAGGCAAGGATGGCACAAAAAAAGAAAACTACAGACCAATATCTCTAATGAATACAGATGCTAAAATACTAAACAAAATACTAGCAAATCGAATACAACAACATATTAAAAAAATAATACATCATGATCAAGTGGGATTCATCCCAGAATCTCAAGGATGGTTCAACATACGTAAAACGGTTAACGTAATACACCATATCAACAAAACAAAGAACAAAAACCACATGATCTTATCAATAGATGCAGAAAAGGCTTTCGATAAAATACAACACAATTTTATGTTTAAGACTCTCAACAAAATGGGTATAGAAGGAAAATATCTCAACATGATAAAGGCCATATATGATAAACCATCAGCTAACATCGTATTAAATGGCACTAAACTGAAGGCTTTCCCCCTTAAATCAGGAACAAGACAGGGTTGTCCACTCTCTCCACTCTTATTTAATGTGGTACTAGAGGTTCTCGCCACAGCAATCAGACAAGACAAAGAAATAAAAGGCATCCATATCGGAAAAGAAGAAGTAAAGGTATCACTTTTTGCAGATGATATGATCCTATACATCGAAAACCCCAAAGAATCCACAAAAAGACTACTAGAAACAATAAGCCAATACAGTAAGGTCGCAGGATACAAAATTAACATACAGAAGTCAATAGCCTTTCTATATGCCAACAATGGAACAACTGAGAAGGAACTCAAAAGAATAATCCCCTTCACGATTGCAACAAAAAAAATAAAATACTTAGGAATAAACATAACAAAGAATGTAAAGGACTTATATAATGAAAACTATAAACCATTGTTAAGGGAAATCGAAAAAGATATAATGAGATGGAAGAATATACCTTGTTCTTGGCTAGGAAGAATAAATATAATCAAGATGGCTATATTACCCAAAGCAATATACAAATTTAATGCAATTCCCATCAAACTTCCAATGACGTTTTTTAAAGAAATAGAGCAAAAAATCATCAGATTTATATGGAACTATAAAAAACCCCGAATAGCCAAAGCAATCCTAAAGAAAAAGAATGAAGCTGGGGGCATAACAATACCTGACTTCAAACTCTATTATAGGGCCACGACAATCAAAACAGCATGGTATTGGCAGAAAAATAGACACTCAGACCAATGGAACAGAATAGAAAGTCCAGAAATAAAACCACATATATATAGTCAAATAATTTTTGATAAAGGGGCCAACAACACACAATGGAGAAAAGAAAGCCTCTTCAATAAATGGTGCTGGGAAAACTGGAAAGCCACATGCAAAAGAATGAAACTGGACTACAGCCTCTCTCCCTGTACAAAAATTAACTCAAAATGGATCAAAGATCTAAACATAAGACCTGAAACAATTAAGTACATAGAAGAAGACATAGGTACTCAACTCATGGACCTGGGTTTTAAAGAGCATTTTATGAATTTGACTCCAATGGCAAGAGAAGTGAAGGCAAAAATTAATGAATGGGACTACATCAGACTAAGAAGTTTTTGCTCAGCAAGAGAAACTGATAACAAAATAAACAGAAAGCCAACTAAATGGGAAATGATATTTTCAAACAACAGCTCAGATAAGGGCCTAATATCCAAAATATACAAAGAACTCATAAAACTCAACAACAAACAAACAAACAATCCAATAAAAAAATGGGAAGAGGATATGAATAGACACTTCTCCCAGGAAGAAATACAAATGGCCAACAGATATATGAAAAGATGCTCATCTTCTTTAGCTATTAGAGAAATGCAAATCAAAACGGCAATGAGATACCACCTCACACCTGTTCGATTAGCTGTTATTAGCAAGTCAGGTAATAGCAAATGTTGGAGAGGCTGTGGAGAAAAAGGAACCCTCATACACTGTTGGTGGGAATGTAAAGTAGTACAACCATTATGGAAGAAAGTATGGTGGTTCCTCAAAAAACTGCAAATAGAACTACCTTATGACCCAGCAATCCCTCTACTGGGTATATATCCCCAAAACTCAGAAACATTGATACGTAAAGACACATGCAGCCCCATGTTTATTGCAGCATTGTTCACAGTGGCCAGGACATGGAAACAACCAAAAAGCCCATCAATAGATGACTGGATAAAGAAGATGTGGCACATATACACTATGGAATACTACTCAGCCATAAGAAATGATGACATCGGAACATTTACAGCAAAATGGTGGGATCTTGATAACATGATACGAAGCGAAATAAGTAAATCAGAAAAAACCAGGAACTGTATTATTCCATACGTAGGTGGGACATAATACTGAAACTAAGAGACATTGACAAGAGTGTGGTGGTTACGGGGGGGAGGGGGGAATGGGAGAGGGATAGGGGGTGGGGAGGGGCACAAAGAAAACAAGATAGAAGGTGACAGAGGACAATCTGACTTTGGGTGGTGGGTATGCAACATAATTGAACAGACAAGATAACCTGGACTTGTTATCTTTGAATATATGTATCCTGATTTATTGATGTCACCCCATTAAAAAAATAAAATTATATAATAAAAAAAAAAAAAGAAGAAATATGGAAATATCTTAAAAAAAAAAAATAAATATAACTTTAGCTTTAGTAGGAATTCAGATCCAATAAGCGTAATTTCTAACACTTTAAGAAACTCAGCAATAAACTTCAATAAATGTAAAAGAAAGGATTTTCACAAATGCACTTGGTGAATATTAAAGGATCTGAATCTATCTATGTACCTAATTATCTTCATGTATATAATATATATGTTTATTATATAAATTTATTAACCTCATCAATAACAATATATACACAAACTTAGATTTGGCTGTAGTTGCTTTTTTGTCTTTACTTACGTAAATCACCGTATGTGTTGTAGGGACAAAAATATTCCAACGAAAGATTTTCATCATTCATAGTCAACATCATTTTAAAAGTTCAGAACTTTCATTAGATATCTTTGAAAATCTTAATGACTTCTAAAAGAAGAAACTGGAAATGTGATGTTAATTTAGGATTACAATTAAATTTGCACCTGAATGGTGGTGATTGAAATAGATGAGAAATGAATGATACCTAGATTCCTTATTTCAGGGATGCACATTCTTGGAATGCAACAAATAATTTTCTTTCTCTGGGGATCATGGTTCAGATAGAATGTGTCTAGAACAGCACACAAAGTTTGGAAAAGAAGGTTACCAGAAATACTGTAACAGAAAACATAAGACCGCCTTCTGGCTGCACAGGTCTCAAAACTTGGCTTAGTGAGTGATGAAAAGTAGCTCCCCAGTCACATGGTGAAAAAAAGACAAGGAACATTAAGACAGACTTGCAAATTGGAATCAGCTCCAAAGCCCAGGATATGAATACAATTAGGCCAAAGGTAACAGAGATGCCATTTATCCATGTCCTCACTTCTCTCAAGTCTTGGCTCACATGTCATATTTTCAGTGAGCCATCCTCTTTCTCTTCAGAAAACAACTCTTTCTTACATTCCTTTCTCTCATTTCTGCCCTTTTGCCAAACTTTAATTTATAAAACCTATTTATTTGCTTATTTTATTATTATTGGTCTACATTTCTAGAATAAAATTATTACGTAGATAGGGATTTGGCCTGTCTAGTTTACTACACTATAACCAACATCTGAAACAGTCTTGGCAAACAGAAAGTGCTTATTAAATACCTCTATAATAAAAAATACTTATCTATTAAATTCCAAAATCAGAAACTTGGGAGTTATTTGGACTTTTCAACTTTTTCCTCCTCTTTCCACATCAAATTTATAACTTTATTTTTCTCAACTAAACAATGTGCCCTTACCTTTGTCTCACTTTCAATCCCTACGTTTACTACCATGATTCTAAGTCTTCATATGTATCCACACAATTTGGCTGCTAACTTGCTGCAGCCACTTAGCAGTCAAGGGCTTTAGCTATGATCTTGTGCTCTTGCTCATCTGTTTGAATCAGATATATTTAAATTTGTTTCAACTGGTCAGAATTATTTTATTTAAGACCTAAAACATGCAAGATTCTTAGTAGTAAAAAACAAGTTTTGGTTCTATATATCTTGATGTAAAATGTAAATATTAAATGAATGTGGAGAGCTTGAGAGCTTTTAAACATGGTCCTAAAAACCATTTCTGATCAATGAGATGGAACAAGAGATGGGGTAAAAGGGGTAAATTAAGATTCATATTCTGTCTCCATATGTATGAGTATATATTATATGTGTGTGTGTATATATATATATACACACACACATATATATACACACACACATATATATATATATATATATATTCATTTATCGGGCAATCAATCACTCAATTATATGCCAGTCTAGTCCAAATGTCCCTAGCATCAAATATACAGTAATAGGAATGCCTCATCAAAATGTCATGTATCTGTTCTCAAGCAGGCACTCTTAGGGTAAATTCTAACATCTCTATTTCTGCAAATGTGACCTGTCTTTAATTACTCCTCTACCAGAGTAATTCAGCTAAAAGGAAAACTAAATATGTTGCTCTTATGTTAAAAACCTTTCAGTAGTTCTATAGATAAAGCTGAAATGTTGAGCAGATATTTCAGAGTAGATCACCATGAAGCCTATATTTTTCTATCTAATTTGCCTCCTACTATTTCGCCACTCAGATGGCTATTCATAAAAAATATCCCCTATATTTCCTGAAGAGACCACATTGTTTTTTGCTTTCAAACCTGTGGTGTGTGTAGTCACTTTACTCATAGTAGATGCAGAAGGTTGAACAGTAGAATTTCAAGCTTCTTCAGAAAGAGAGACTATTAATGAGTTACCCATGACATCCATATTTCCTTGCAGTTGAACATCTGTTTTCAACTCAGTATCTGGAAAGTACTGTTTCATCTCACAAAGCCAGGAAAAACAGCGCTCCCTCAACTTTAGCAAAGCATAAAGCAGACAAAAAAGAAAATCGGCTAATAGACACCATACAAAGGAAACATAAAACTGCAGGTCTGTATAAAACAACAAAAACAATATCTAGGATAATGAATAGTGGGTGGCAGCACTTAACAGAATGTATTTTAGAGAAACAACGTGTTTTAAATGTATGAAATGATGCTCAAGTATATAAAATTCAAATAATTAGTATGTCCCACAAAAACAACACGAGTTTTCTAAAATTAGGAATAAGGGATCTAATAAAATAAATTGACTATCCCAGCACAGAACTGAACAGACAGAGAAGAGTGAGAATCAGGAAAATAAAGAAGCAACATAGAAATAAGGCAGTATGAGAAATTAGTAGATGAGAGAAGGAAAATTCTTACACTTGGACTTGGCAATCTGTTTTCATTATTGAAAATTTGAAGACCAATGAACTCTATTTATAATTATTTATAAGTATTTATAAGTATTTACGGTCCACAGAGAAAGAATAAATAACTTACATTATTTCCAATTTATTTATATTTAAGTCTGAATGATGTTTTATTTTTTAAATGACCAGATTTCCTCTGTTACATCTGTCTAAGACTCACTCTTGATGCTTGTCTCATAAATTCGACAATTTATATTTAAAAATACAACAGTTTTAAAAAAAATACTTATAAATAGAGTATTTATAAGTACTTATAAATACTTATAAATTTATAAGTATAAATTTATACTTATAAATTTCTCTGTGGCAGAGAAAAATTTGAAGACCAATGAACTCTATTTATAATTATTAATATAACTATGTTAGTAAACTTTCTTATAACCATAAGAAACCATAATTTTATTCTTTAGAACAAGAAATATTATTTTTATTAGATTTTTAAATTATTGTTAGTCTTAGCTAAAGAATTTATTAACTCCAGATATTTTTTTATAAATTATTCTAGTAGCCTGAGTCACAAACAAGAAAATAAAATCCCTCATAAAAATGTTATCCTAGCAAAATTCATTCTTATCTATTTATTCTACTTGGCACACCCACATATGGTATTTACTGGAAATGACCTTGCTTTTGGCTCAGTAAATTGTCATTCCTTTTTTTAAACCATCTCAAGCAGCTTTTGATACTCTGTGAAGTCTCTGTTTACCACCGTCAAAGCTCTTCCTTAGAATATGCTATGACTATACTTTGTTCACACTCAGATTATAGCACTTAATTCATAGCAATGCTATCTTATGCATACACATAATTTCTCTCATCATATAGAGCAGTGGTCCCCAAACCCTGGGCCGTGGACCAGTACCGGTCCGTGGGCCATTTGGTACCGGTCCACAGAGAAAGAATAAATAACTTACATTATTTCCAATTTATTTATATTTAAGTCTGAATGATGTTTTATTTTTTAAAAATGACCAGATTTCCTCTGTTACATCTGTCTAAGACTCACTCTTGATGCTTGTCTCATAAATTCGACAATTTATATTTAAAAATACAACAGTTTTAAAAAAAATACCACAGTTTTTACGCTGGTCGCATAATTTTATTTTGTGCATTTTTCCATCTCACTCTAAAGGTCGGTCCGTGAAAATATTTTAGACCAGTCCATGGCCCAAAAAAGGTTGGGGACCACTGATATAGAGCACACTGAAGTCAGAAAACAGTAATTTACTTATAGTAAGCACATGACACACAGGTATACAAAAAATAAATGGAAGGAACAAAGAATGGAAGAAGAATGAAAGAAGGAAAATGGAAAAGAGGAGAGAAAAAGTGGAGAAAAGAAGAGGAAAGATAGAAAAGTATTAATTGTTTCATATCTTAACCCACCTCAAAAGTCTTCCTTTTAAGTAGAATAGATAAAATTACATAGTGCAAATAAAGACAAAAAATAGAAAGCCAATTAATTTACCTTCATGCCGCAGACCAGCGCAGCTCCAAATAACAGTGCGAAATTAAGAAAACACACTTATCAAAACAAAAACGATGGGACCGGGAGGACTCTTCAAAAAGTCTGGCAGTATCGGAGTGCCCCATAGCCCCAGTTCGCTTTATTATATAGCCATAAGCAAATCAAGGACCCTGATACAAAGTTGCACATCCAAGACAGGAACTCTCCCAAGGCATAAAACAGGATGCATTAGTGAAATCTACCAACATTCGAAAACAAAGAGTCAGAGGAAGGGCATGTATATTGCTTCCAGCAACCCAAAGAAGCAAGTGAAGTGGGTGCAAATACTCAACATCATAGCCAATATGGAGGTGAAGGGGAGAGAACTTAGTTAGCCTTTTGCTAAGCCTCGAATCGAACAATGGCTTTTGCCATTTACAGTCCACAACATATCCCCCTTTTCTTTTTTCTTTTTAATTTGTGTGCTGAGATTTGCACTTATCTGATTCCTAGTTTCCCAGATTCTAATTTGGAGGCAGACTAAAAAAATACAGAACAAACACAAAATTAGTATAGTCAATGCTAACAGATACCCAAACAAACATTCTAATACATTACAGTGATTAAAGCCTTTAAGCAAACTCTTGGCCAATACAACAAGTATCTATAAAAGAGTAGTGTCCTTAACATGTTCACCAAGTCCAAGTTGGCACCATCACCATTCCCAATCCTGCAAATGCAACCCAATCCCAGTTCAGTCCATTAGGAGCTGTCACAGGAGCAGGAGTCCAGGAAACATATCCAGAAAAAGTCCACATGGTACTGGAATTGCTGTCACACTTCTATATTTTGCAGCTCGCGTCCAAGTCCCAAAGACCGCTGCATCTAGCTGGCAATGACCCAGGTAGACTGGAAAAGCCATCCGCAGCATGCATGAAGACAGAGCTTCTGTTTTCTTTAAACTGGAAAGATGAACCCAGGGGGTCTTATACTGGACCTTTATAGCCATGGGGTGGTAAGTAGAACTTTGGGATACACTAAGCTGAGTGGCAGAGGTAAATTTGTAAGTTGGCACAAAAGGAAAAAAAGGAGCTCTAAATTAGGAGTAGGTCCCAGCCTAAAATATGAATGGGGCATTGAGGCAGGAGGAATAAAGGAAAACTATATATTAAACAAAGCAGCAGAAAATAGGACTATCAACACCCACAACAGAGATCTTCGAGGGAAGAATAAAAAACCTGAATATTTAGGCAAGACATAGTTAAGTGGCCCTTGTATAAATAAATGAGATCAGTTTACCTGCTACTTGAAAGAAATATCATAGGCTCGTCCACAGTGTCATAGATGGGGCCGATGGCCCTGCGCACCTTCAGCCTTCAGTGGCAAATCCCAGCATTCTGGGCAAGGTTAGGTCACAGGTGGCTGGAGCAGGGCTGGAAGAGACTGAAGCCTCCCTTAGAGGAGTGAGGGGGAAGCCTACCTTCCAGTGTCCCTTCTTCCTCACAGCAAAGGCATGTAAGCCTGGCAGGCTTTGACTCAATGACCTTCCTTTCCACTATTGAAGCAGGGCCCAAATGGAGTCCTATGAGGCCCCATTGGGGCATTGGAGACTTTTGAGGGTGTATCCCAAGAGCTAGTATTTCACCTGATCTCTTTTGGGCTTTTTCTGCCTCTTGATACCTTAAAAGCCATGCTCAGAAGATCTTGCTGAGGGGTTTGAAGATCCCCACCCACCTATATAAACCTTTTCCATATATCTGGAGCTATTTGGAAAAAGACAAAACAGTGTTATTAGCTGGATCAAATAAAAAAGGGTAGAAGTTTGCAAAAGAAAAAGATTTGGCGTCTCCTGTTCATCAACATTCAAAAGAAAATTTTTTAAAAGATAAGGTAGATTTGCAGGAATTCCAGGATATTACTCCCCCTTTTATATTTTTAAAATTGACCTTAAATATTTGCTGGGTGCACTTTAATAATACCTTGACTTTAAAGATTGTAAGAAATACCCGTAATTTGAAAGGTTTGACAAAATATAGTAAATGCTTTTGCTACATATGCAGGAACATTGTCAGTTTTAAAAACATCAAGAAGTCCAATAATAGAAAATGTATACAGACAATGAGCTATCACATGCTTAGCAGCCTCTCCTGTTCTGACAGAGGTTACTATAAATCCAGAATAGGTATCCACTGTAACGTGGACATAGCACTGTTTGCCAAATGAAGGTATATGAGTAACATCCATTTGCCAAAGTTGTCCTGGTAGGGGTCCTTGAGGAATAACTCCAAATGAAGGGACAGATTGTAGTATAGAACACCTTGGACAGGATTTACTCCTCTGCTGTGCTGCTTCCCCAGAAAGCTGAAACTGTTAACGTAGGGCTGCAGCGTTCTGGTGATGAATAGTATGAGACTGAATTGCTCAATCTGTCATGGTTGCTCCAAATAATTTTCTTTTGGGTAGCTTGGTCAACAAGGGCATTCCCTTGTGCTAAAGCTCCAGGGAGGGTGACGTCACGGAAATGGCGCCGTGAGCAGCGCGTCCGACAGCTCTCCCCTAAATCACAACAAATTTATCAACTAGAAACAGAAAAATTTATCCTCGGAGCATTCCGGAGTTCCACACAAACTGATAGCGAAAGGACTGTTATCACTTGAATCTGAGAGACGAGGGTGTGGAGGAATCGACCAGAGGGACGTTCTTTCAAACCGCAAGGAAGTGCGCCTGTGGTGAGTCAGCCCATATACTTGGGAATCGCGAGCCGCCGCCGCGAGCCGCCGCGAGCAGCCACGCGCGCCCGGTCCGATTGAGCACCGCTGACGTTCCCAGCGGCCCGCACACTGCGAGTGGGGGTCGCCGACCACCGGTGCCTGGAGCGCCCCATTCGCGCGCATGCCTTGGGCATTCCACGCGCCCAGGGCGCCCTGCTGGCCCGCACACCCAGGGGGCTCCATTATCCTGCGCCTGGTGCGGTCCAGCCGCCAGCGGCAGGTCAAGCGGGAGAGGCTTGGGAGATTCTCTCCGTGGGCGGGGCACCTCACCCAGCCATTCAAGCTAACAATCAAGCGTTGGGGGAGGGGCGCGCGCAGGCAGCCTAAAATACCTTCGGAAGCACAGCTGCGACCCAATCACTGAAATTAGCTTAACCCATGAAATCTGCGCACCCTCGGTTCTAATTGATAAGATCTCTCTCAGTTCAGCGATCCAAGACAAGAGGCGTGATATTTTTTAGTGCCTCTCGCTAAAGGGGCGGGGGCAACTTCTGATTGATAGAGCCTCCATATTCAGGGATAAACGCTAACAAGAAGGACTTGGCAGATAATAAGGTCTATACTACACTAGTCGTAAGCAGAGACTAGTGCCTCTTCTTCCCTGCAAAAACAGGCTACAAAGTGTGGAAAGCCTGGGTTGAGAGGTCCAACTAAATGATAGGCGCTGAACAGTCACCTTGACAACAATTGACTCCCACCCCCGCCTGATTACACTGGAGGCCCTGACTGTCAGAGCCTTTCCCAAAGCCTTGCACTGAGTGGGGATAGAGTGGGGATTTCCCAGCTCTTTGAGCCTCTTACTCCCCAGGCAGAAGCAGTTACAGCCTTATAGCTGGATCACCAGGCTGCTAATTCAGAAAGGGGGGACTAGGAGAGAGAATCTAGGAAAGCAAACTCTCTCATCGTTGGACCCTGCAAACGCCAACAAGCCTTTACTTCCAGCAAGACTAAAGCCAATTATATGACATTGCCATAGAATCCCATCAACTGCAAATCCCTAACTAAGAGTGACACAGGGGCAGAGCCTGGGGTACAGAGTCACCGACCAGGAAGAGGGAGAGAAAAGAAAAAGGAAGAAGTTAACCTCTCAAAATCAAGAAAAACCCACAGACTTTACAACTTGATCCACTAATTTTTTGTTGTTGTTGTTGTTGTTTGTTTCTTCTATCTTTTTGCCTTTATTTCCTCCACCTCGGTCCTTCTATTCTCTGCCCATCTTATGCTTCCCCTTTCTTGAACTATACTACCCATGAGTGTTGCATTTTATTTTTCTTCTTCATCCTCACCCTCCTTTAAGGTTATACTCCAAAACACTTAACTCTCACTCTCTCCTCTTTTGTTTTGTTTTTTTGTCTTGCTTTATTTTGTTTTTTTCTCTTCCTATTTTATTTCTTCCTTCGTTTTTCTCTTCTTCATATTTTTTCCTTTCTATACGTTTTTTCTTTTCTCATTTTACTTTCCTCCCATATAATCCTCAATCACGAACAAATTAGTTAATTTGGGACTCAAGGCTTTTTTTTGGCTTTATTTCTCTTTTTTGCTTTTGTTTTTTTTTTTTTTCTTGTTTGTTTATTTTTGTAGCATTTTGGGTCCTCCCAACCCAAGGTCTCCATTGTATTTAGTCTTCGCTCCACTTAATACAACAGATTTTTACTTATTATTTTTATTTTTTCTTCTTTATTATTCTTTTTTGGTCCTTTTTTCTGGTTCCCTCTTATCCCTCTCATTATATCTCGTAGTTGACCATCACTTACAAGCAAATCATCTTATGCTTGTCTAAGATTTTCTTCCTTTTTTTTTTTTTTTTTTTTTTTGCATTTAGTAGGTCCCTACTCCCTTTTTTTTTGCCCCTTGAACTCTTCACCCCAAATCAGGCCCTCCATTATAGGCACGATATTTCCCTGAGGAGGGGAGAGGAGGGAAAGAGAAGAGAGAAAAAAAAGGGGGAAATAATAAATTATTACTGTTTTTTTTTGTGGGGTGTTTTACCTTTTTTTTTTTTTTTTTTTACTTTTTACTCTTTATTAATTCTAATTAGTGCTATCAATAAGACCACCCTCAGATGCCGATAAGAAAGAGGAAATCGAATATTATGGATACAAAAGAAAGAGAGGTAACACAAATAGATGTGGAAAAATCTATGGAGAAAAGACTTAACATATTGGAAGCCTTGGAGCTAAATGACAGAGAATTTAAAATAGAAATCTTAAAAATACTCAGAGATATACAAGAAAACACAGAAAGGCAATATAGGAAGATCAGAAAACAACTCAATGAACACAAAGAATATATTACCAAGGAAATTGAAACTATAAAAACAAATCAAACAGAAATGAAAAACTCAATTCACGAGCTGAAAAACGAGGTAACAAGCTTAGCTAACAGAACAGCCCAGATTGAAGATAGGATTAGTGAAATAGAAGACAAACAACTTGAGGCACAACAGAGAGAAGAAGAAAGAGACTCAAAAATAATAAAAAACGAGAAAGCCCTACAGGAATTGTCTGACTCCATCAGAAAGAATAACATAAGAATAATAGGTATTCAGAGGGAGAAGAGAAAGAAAATGGAATGGAGAATATACTCAAACAAATAATAGACGAGAACTTCCCAAGCCTGTGGAAGGAACTAAAGCCTCAAATTCAAGAAGCAAACAGAACACCAAGTTTTCTTAACCCCAACAAACCCACTCCAAGGCACATCATAATAAAGATGACAAACCAATGACAAAGAAAAAATTCTCAAGGCAGCCAGGGAAAAGAAGAGTACAACATATAAAGGAAGGCCTATTAGATTATCATCAGATTTCTCAGCAGAAACTCTACAAGCTAGAAGAGAGTGGACCCCAATATTTAAAGCCCTGAAAGAGAGGAACTTTCAGCCAAGAATACTATACCCATCAAAGCTATCCTTCAAGTATGAAGGAGATATAAAAACATTCACAAATACAGAAAAGATGAGAGAATTTATCAACAGAAAGCCCCCACTCCAGGAAATACTAAAGGGGGTTTTCCAACCAGATTCAAAGAACAAAAGAAAACAACACCACAAGTAACAGCTCCACCAAGAACACAATAAAACCAAACTTAAACTGTGACAACAAAGGAAAAAAAGGGGGGAGAGGATGGAGATTAACAGTAGCAAAGGATGATGAAGTGCAGAAATACTTATAAGATAGGGTACTACAATGAATATGGTAGGTACCCTTTTCATTACTTAATGGTAACCACCCTTGAAAAAACCACCACAAAAACACTTGACTTAAAAAAGGTAGCAACAGAGGAAAGAAGTATGGAACAAAAACAAATGATAGAAAAACAAAAGAGAAGAATCAAACTAGATACAAAACTAACAGAAAGCAATTTATAAAATGGCAGTAGGGAACCCACAAGTGTCAATAATTACACTAAATGTAAATGGATTAAACTTACCAATAAAAAGACACAGAGTAGCAGAATGGATTAAAAAAGAAAATCCAACTATATGCTGCCTACAAGAAACACATCTAAGCAACAAGGATAAAAACAAATTCAAAGTGAAAGGCTGGAAAACAATACTCCAAGCAAACAACACCCAAAAAAAGCAGGCGTAGCAATACTCATATCTAATAATGCTGACTACAAGACAGAAAAAGTACTCAGAGACAAAAATGGTCATTTCATAATGATTAAGGGAAAGTTGAATCAAGAAGACATAACAATCCTTAATATATATGCACCAAACCAAGGAGCACCAAAATATATAAGACAGCTACTTATTGACCTTAAAACAAAAACTGACAAAAATACAATCATACTTGGAGACCTCAATACACCGCTGACGGCTCTAGATCGGTCATCCAAACAGAGAATCAATAAAGATATAGTGGCCTTAAACGAAATACTAGAACACCTGGATATGATAGACATCTACAGGACACTTCATCCCAAAGCGACAGAGTATACATTTTTCTGTAGTGTACATGGAACATTCTCAAGAATTGACCATATGTTGGGCCACAAAGACAATATCAGCAAATTTAGAAAAATTGAAATTGTACCAAGCATATTCTCTGATCATAAAGCCTTGAAACTAGAATTCAACTGTAAAAAAGAGGGGGAAAAACCCACAAAAATGTGGAAACTAAACAACATACTTCTAAAAAATGAATGGGTCAAAGAAGAAATAAGCGCAGAAATCAAAAGATATATACAGACAAATGAAAATGAAAATACGACATATCAGAATCTCTGGGATGCAGCAAAAGCAGTAATAAGAGGAAAGTTCATATCACTTCAGGCCTATATGAACAAACAAGAGAGAGCCGAAGTAAACCACTTAACTTCTAGTTTCTTAAGGAACTAGAAAAAGAAGAACAAAGACAACCCAAAACCAGCCGAAGAAAGGAGATAATAAAAATCAGAGCAGAAATAAATAAAATAGAGAACAGAAAAACTATAGAAAAAATCAATAAAACAAGAAGCTGGTTCTTTGAAAAGATCAACAAAATTGACAAACCCTTGGCAAGACTCACCAAGGAAAAAAGACACAGGACTCAAATAAATAAAATCCAAAATGAAAGAGGAGAGATCACCACAGACATCATAGAAATACAAAGAATTATTGTAGAATACTATGAAAAATTATATGCCACCAAATACAACAATCTAGAAGAAATGGATAAATTCCTAGAACAATACAACCTTCCTAGACTGAGTCATGAAGAAGCAGAAAGCCTAAACAGACCAATCAGCAGGGAGGAAATAGAAAAAAACTATTAAAAATCTCCCCAAAAATAAAAGTCCAGGCCCAGACGGTTATACTAGTGAATTCTATCAAACATTCAAAGAAGACTTGGTTCCTATTCTACTCAAAGTCTTCCAAAAAATTGAAGAAGAAGCAATACTTCCAAACACATTTTATGAGGCCAACATAACCCTCATACCAAAACCTGGCAAGGATGGCACAAAGAAAGAAAACTACAGACCAATATCTCTAATGAATACAGATGCTAAAATACTAAACAAAATACTGGCAAACCGAATACAGCAACATATTAAAAAAATAATACATCATGATCAAGTGGGATTCATCCCAGAATCTCAAGGATGGTTCAACATACGCAAAACGGTTAACGTAATACACCATATCAACAAAACAAAGAACAAAAACCACATGACCTTATCAATAGATGCAGAAAAGGCTTTTGATAAAATACAACACAATTTTATGTTTAAGACTCTCAACAAAATGGGTATAGAAGGAAAATATCTCAACATGATAAAGGCCATATATGATAAACCATCAGCCAACATCCTATTAAACGGCATAAAACTGAGGACTTTCTACCTTAAATCAGGAACAAGACAGGGTTGTCCACTCTCTCCACTCTTATTCAACGTGGTGCTAGAAGTTCTGGCCAGAGCAATCAGACAAGACAAAGAAATAAAAGGCATCCATATCAGAAAAGAAGAAGTAAAGGTATCACTTTTTGCGGATGATATGATCCTATACATCGAAAACCCGAAGGACTCCACAAAAAGATTATTAGAAACAATAAACCAATACAGTAAGGTCGCAGGATACAAAATTAACATACAAAAGTCCATAGCCTTTCTATATGCCAACAATGAAATATTAGAAAACGAACTCAAAAAAATAATCCCCTTCACGATTGCAACAAAAAAAAATAAAATACCTAGGAATAAACATAACAAAGAACGTAAAGGACCTATATAATGAAAATTACAAAGCATTGTTAAGGGAAATCGAAAAAGATACAATGAGATGGAAAAATATTCCTTGTTCTTGGATAGGAAGAATAAATATAATCAAGATGGCCATATTACCCAAAGCAATATACAAATTTAATGCAATTCCCATCAAAATCCCTATGAGATTTTTTAAAGAAATGGAACAAAAAATCATCAGATTTATATGGAACTATAAAAAACCCCAAATAGCCAAAACAATCCTAAGGAAAAAGAATGAAGCTGGGGGCATTACAATACCTGACTTTAAACTATATTATAGGGCCACGATAATCAAAACAGCATGGTATTGGCAGAAAAATAGACACTCAGACCAATGGAACAGAATAGAAAGCCCAGAAATAAAACCACATATATATGGTCAAATAATCTTTGATAAAGGGGCCAACAACACACAATGGAGAAAAGAAAGCCTCTTCAACAAATGGGTGTTGGGAAAACTGGAAAGCCACATGCAAAAGAATGAAACTCGACTACAGCCTGTCCCCGTGTACTAAAATTAATTCAAAATGGATCAAAGACCTAAATATAAGACCTGAAACAATAAAGTACATAGAAGAAGACATAGGTACTAAAATCATGGACCTGGGTTTTAAAGAACATTTTATGAACTTGACTCCAATGGCAAGAGAAGTGAAGGCAAAGATAAATGAATGGGACTACATCAGAATTAAAAGTTTTTGCTCAGCAAGAGAAACTGATATCAAAATAAACAGACAGCCAACTATATGGGAACTGATATTTTCAAACGACAGCTCAGATAAGGGCCTAATATCCAAAATTTACAAAGAACTCATAAAACTCAACAACAAACAAACAAACAATCCAATAAAAAAATGGGAAGAGGACATGAACAGACACTTCTCCCAGGAAGAAATACAAATGGCCAACAGATACATGAAAAGATGCTCAGCTTCATTAGTTATTAGAGAAATGCAAATCAAAACTACAATGAGATACCACCTCACTCCTGTTAGATTAGCTATTATCAACAAGACGGGTAATAGCAAATGTTGGAGAGGCTGTGGAGAAAAAGGAACCCTCATTCACTGTTGGTGGGACTGTAAAGTAGTACAACCATTATGGAGGAAAGTATGGTGGTTCCTCAAAAAACTGCAAATAGAACTACCTTATGACCCAGCAATCCCTCTACTGGGTATATACCCCAAAACCTCAGAAACATTGATACGTGAAGACACATGTAGCCCCATGTTCATTGCAGCACTGTTCACAGTGGCCAAGACATGGAAACAACCAAAAAGCCCTTCAATAGAAGACTGGATAAAGAAGATGTGGCACATATACACTATGGAATACTACTCAGCCATAAGAAATGATGACATCAGATCATTTACAGCAAAATGGTGGGATCTTGATAACATTATAAGGAGTGAAATAAGTAAATCAGAAAAAAACAAGAACTACATGATTCCATACATTGGTGGAACATAAAAATGAGACTAAGAGACATGGACAAGAGTGTGGTGGTTACCAAGGGTGGGGGGGGGAGGGAGGACATGGGAGGGAGGGAGGGAGAGAGTTAGGGGGAGGGGGAGGGGCACAGAGAACTAGATAGAGGGTGACGGAGGACAATCTGACTTTGGGCGAGGGGTTTGCAACATAATTTGATGACAAAATAACCTAGACATGTTTTCTTTGAATATATGTACCCTGATTTATTAATGTCATCCCATTACCATTAATAAAAATTTATTAAAAAAAAAAAAAAAAAAAAAAAAAGCTCCAGGGAGCATGGAGTGTGCTCAAGTATGTCCTATAAAACATGGAGCTCTATGTTGATGTACAAGTCTTTGAAGAAGAAGAAACTGCTGAATTAGTTCATCAGCAGTTGTCCCTAAGACAGCAGTCTCTATAGTGGAAACAACCATAAGTAAATATTTGCTGTCTGTATATAGATTAAAGGAGGGATATGGCAAATGCTGAAAGGCCATGATAATGACATGTAGTTCTAGTCTTTGAGCTGATTTCAAAGCGAATTATTTTAGTATAAATTTGTCCATCGATTTTAAGCCTGCTATTCCTGAGCTAGACTCATCAGTAAAGACTGTAGGTGCTTCAGGAATGGGCTCATTAACATTTGTTTTAGGAAATACAAATGTAGTAATTAATGAAAATTGAACTATTTTACCAGCTGGGTAGTGAGAATCAGTTTGGCCTCTAAAATTTGTAAAAGCAATTTGACATTTAGTGGAAGTTTCCCAGAGCCATTGTTGTTGATCCTTTGAAAAAGGAACAATAATAATTTGAGGCTCAAAACCTATAAGCTGTAAGAGTTGCCTACACCCCTTGATAATCAAGGAGGCAACAAGATCAAAATACAAAGATAAAACTTTTTTGGAAGTAACAGCCAAATGAATCTATTCAGTAGGACCTGAAGCTTGCCACAGTAGTCCCATTGGATCCCATTGGAGTGTAACTTGAGTGACACATTAGTAATGCAATTGATTCTTCAGGATTTATATGTTTTAGTTGTGCTTGTTGCAAGGCTTTTTTTTTTACAGGCTTTATAACTTGTTGTCCTGCAGGTGTAAGTAGCCGAGGAGAAGCTGGTTAAGCTGAGACTCTAAGAATATAAAAGAGAGGTTTCAGTTCCCCGGTAGTTAATTTCAAGGAAGTTCTAAGCCAATTAATGTCTCCTAACAGTTTCTAATTTCTTTTTAATGAGAAATATAGGTGTATTCCATGGACTATTAGATGGTTCAATGTGCCCAAGCTGTAACTGCTCTTGTACCAATTGAGCAGCTGCCCTAAGTTTCTCTTGAGAAAGGGGCCATTGGTCTACCCATACAGGATTATCTGATTTCCAAGTAATTGGGTCTGCACAATGCATTATTGGGGTAGCAGGAACTATCAAGGCCCCTAAGCTAAATTTTGATATCCTAATCCACACCTTCTGGTATTGGGTGCCACTTCTATGGGGGTGAGAATTCCTCGCTGTTCTTTCCCTAGACCCTTAGTGGGCAAAAATCCCTGATCAAGCATTTGAGTGCTAACTAAACTATTAGGACTATATGGGGGCGTTGACAAACAACGCCCCCATATTTTTCAAAACATCTCTACCCCACAAATTAACTGGCAATCCAGGGAGCACATAAGGCTGAAAAAATCCAGAATGACCTTCTTTATCTTCCCATTGTAGAAAACTAGAACTTTGTTGAGGGGATTTACTCTGCCCTATACCTTGTAATTCTGTGGCTGCTGCATGAGTGGGCCAGGAAGGAGGCCAATGTAGCTTAGCAATAACAGATACATCAGCTCCAGTATCTAAAAGTCCTTTAAATTTATGCCCTTGTATTGTTAGTTCTATTTCAGGGCATTCCTGACCTATTTTTTTAATCCAATTGGCAAAATCAGAGGAGCCAAATCACTAATTTCCTTGGGGCCCCTTTTGCAGGATGCGGCCTGAGAAGCAGAATTAGCATCTTCTAACAGACTAAATTAGCCGTGAGACAAATTCTTGAAATGACTTATTATGGCCCTGCTTAATTTTGCTCAATTCCTTTGTTTTGCCTAACTGAGTATAACCTTACACATAAACAAGACAATTTACACACAAAAAACACAAGTATAAGATATAACTTTGATCAATCCTAATACTTAAGTTGCTATTTGGCTCCTAACTCTGAACACACCTCACAATGCACTAACCAAATCAGTAAGTCTTAAGGATCTACATTCTATTCTATTTAAATTTAAATGAGCGCTCCTTACAAGTTCTAAAAACATTTTATTTTTTCTAAATATTAGAGCCAGCATTTCCAATTTTTGCATGTAAATAAACTTAATTCAGGCCTTAAAAACAGACATATTTTAGACAACATTAAACAAAGACTAAACAGAGACAAGAATTAGATGAACCAGACAAACCAGAGAGAAACCCGGGCTTTCAGAGCACATCCAGATTAGAAAGATGCCTGCCTGATATTAGTCAGGGCATTTTCAGACAGAGGGACTGAAGAATGTGACTAAACAAAATCTCCCCGAGAAAATTTGCTCCTGGCAGCTGCTTGGATATTTTCTATAGTCAGATCCAACACAGGTCTCCTGCCTCAACCTCCAGGCTAAGAACAAGAAAGAAACAAAATGATAGTTCAGAAGACCGCAGTCAAAACATTAAAGAAAATCAGACCATGACAGGAAAAGCTGCAATCTTCCTAATACCTGAGTCTCTTATCCATTCTCAAGAAAGTCCAACTTCCACAGCAAATAATTACCCCTGGAGAGACAAGCACAAGCAATCACCTTCTAGCCATTTGGGGGAAGAGCCTTTGCCCTAATAGTATCTAATAAACCAAGTGAAAAAGGGGCAGTAGGCTCATACTGAACACAAGCAAGTTTAAGCTCTTTCAGAGCTCTGAAAGGTACAGGTTCATGTTCTTGCAGTAGTCTCCCTGTATCATCCTGTCTTTCTACAACAGGAAAATGGGTAAAGCCATCATTTATTGTTTCTCCTACATTTCGAGCCTGGTCTATACATTGCTGGAGAGGGAATTTCCCAGATTTTAAACTATAGACTCCACAATCAGCCTGATAAGGGAACGGAGGAGCAGAGAGTTGAATGTAGGAAGGAGCTGATGGAAGCAGAGATCCCAAGGCTAAGGCAGCCATAGCCATGTATTTTTCATCCCCCCTGTCATCCTCAGACTCCAAGTTATCCTCATATTCACATCCCTCTGTTTCCAGCTCACCCTGATACTCTTCAGACAATGATTTGTCTTCATATGGAAACATTTCTACATAAAGGTCCCTTATTTTTTACCCTATTTGTCCCATAATCTTTTACTCCTAACTACACTTTCCCCAAAAACTTTTTTTACTCACTGTGCACACTTCACTTTGGGGAGTTCCGTCACTTTCCTTCAGTTTTAGTTTCCTCGTACTCATACTCAATTCCCTGTTCGGGTGTCACTTGCCGCGGACCAGCATGGCTCCAAATAATGGTGCGGGGTTAAGAAAACACACTTATCAAAACAAAAATGATGGGACCGGGAGGACTCTTCAAAATGTCTGGCAGTATCCGAGTGCCCCAAAACCCCAGTTCGCTTTATTATATAGCCATAAGCAAATCAAGGACCTTGATACAAAGTTGCACATCCAAGGCTAAGACAGGAACTCTCCCAAGGCATAAAACAGGATGCATTAGTGAAATCTACCAACATTCGAAAACAAACGAAGAGTCAGAGGAAGGGCATGTATATTGCTTCCAGCAACCTAAGGAAGCAAGTGAAGTGGGTGCAAATACTCAGCATCAAAGCCAGTATGGAGGTGAAGGGGAGAGAACTTAGCCTTTTGCTAAGCCTCAAATCTAACAATGGCTTTTTGCCATTTACAGTCCACAACCCCTTCGAGTCAACGTTTTTCCCCAAATGAAACAAAATATGAAAGTGTCATCTTTTTGTTTTATTAGTTTGTAAATTCTACGACCTAACTACACAAAGTACTAACAAGCATGGAATGATTTAGTTTATCATGTTTATGTATACTGTACCATGTCCAATGTCTTTTCACATACTTGATAACTAATAGTAATGACACGTCATAAATATTTGCCTCAATATCTTTTCAAGTCCTGCCAAACATATATAAAATGTTGATAATATAACCATAAATACTCTTTATTATTCTTTTCAAGTTTTACTGGATTGATATACAAAAAAATCAAATAGTTTTTCACAAAGAAAATGTTGACAATTATAATAAGAATCATGTGTAGGTTGCTTTCTATTTAATACCACTAAAAATGTAATTGCCTCTACTCTATTAACATAAGATGGATTATTAGTAGTATGAAAACATTTTGATTTTTTATTTAAATTTAAAATATACAAAATCATATTTGCCATATAAACTATTTTAGGAAGCTTGCTCCTCAAAAGAAAAATATGAAGCTTAGGTGATTTATTAAAATCCTGGTAAAATTCATTATTGGTATTTTCCCCAAGATAACATTATAGAAAACATTTAGGAAAATATTAATAACATACATTTTACCAAAGTTACTTTATATAATCACAGATTTCAGAATCATGAACTGTAACCAGAACTCTGCATGGAACTTTAGTAGTGAGCCAGTGACTATATTGATTATCATTAAATGCATTTGCTGAAAAACATAGAATGGGCATGGTAAACATATTTCCCAGTTTTAATTTTCAACCTTTGATTATTTGTAATGTAAATTTCTTTTAAATTACATTTTATTAATTTGGCTTAGTGATTTACAAAATGGATTGCAATATCTTCTGTCTCTAGTACAAATACTGTTGCAAAACTAAGAAGTATTTACATAGAATTAATTAAAATATTTATTAATTTTAAAATGACACTGGATTTGATTTAAACAGAATATGACTGTGTGCAGATATACAGAAGTTATGAAGAGAAAGTGTGAAATGGTAAATGATGAGATTGGCTCTGACAATTTACATTTGTCACGTAAGAAGAACACATGGATAAAGATATTCCATAGTAATAGCTGTGAACCTAGGCCTTGTGAGAGACTGTACCTAGAAATATAACTTGTGTAAATATTAGTGGGATCACTGTTGAAAGCGTGACCGAGATAAGATTGACAAAAGTGAGAACGTAAGAATGAAAGAGCAGTGTAAGAACAAAGAGAGAAAGAAAAGATAAAAACACTTTGAAATATTTACTTTTAGGAAACAGAAATGAAAATAAAAAGTGGAAGGTTTGGGTCAGTCACATAATAGCTTGACCTAGACAAAACACACTGTAAGCACTAAGGAGAGCGTTGTATGCTGGACTGTGTCCCTCCCAAGTGCATCTGTTGAAACCATAGGCATATAACGGTATTCGAAGATAGGGCCTTATTAGAGGTATTTGAGGTTAAATTACATTCTCACGGAGGTTTCTAATCTAATAGAATCGGTATTCTGGAAAGAGTAGAAAATAATTCCCGTGGTGTGAGCACATGATGAAGAGGCCATATGAGGACGCAGGGAGAAGGTGGCCCTTCGCAAGCCAAGGAGACAGGCTGTAGGACCAACCAAACTTGCCAACATCCAGGTGCTGGATTTCCAGCCTCCAGAACTGTGAGGAAATAAATTTCTGTCGTTAAAGAGGCCCATTTGTGGTATTTTATTATGGCAACCCTAGCAAACTAATAGAGAGGTAAAAGGATATTCTAGAAAAAAAGTTCTGCAGAGAAGTAAAAAAGAAAAAAGATTAATAATATTTAAATTTTTTAAAATTAAATTTATTGGAGTGACATTGATTAATAAAATTATATAGGTTTCAAGCATACAGTTTTATAAAATGCCATTTGTATATTGCATTGTGTGCCCATGACCCAAAGTCAAATCTTCTTTTGGCTCTAACCATAAAGTAGATAGATCCCTTTAATCTTTACTACATTCATTACATCCCCTTCTCCTCTGATAACCCCATACTGTTGTGTCTATGAGTTTTTCTTGTTTTATTTGTTCAGTTGATGTTTTGTTTTAAATCACACATATGAGTGAATTCATATGGCTCATTACTTTTTCTGTCTGACTTATCTCACTTAGTATGACATTATCAAGATCCATTGAAGACAAAGATTTATGTATTAGAAATTTATGTCTGATAGTCATTAGAACTTCTAAACCTGTGGGCTGTCTGGCGATAAAGCATGAACTATAAATAAAAGATGACTAAATGTTTGGCAGAAGTAACTGAAAAATAAAGAAATTGGTCAAGGGATCTTCCAGATTATTTGTGAGTAGATGAATTTGTGATTATTATTAATACAGAGGACAATAATTGGCATTTTTGAAGCTTTAATTTTCTTTACAATATGATGTGCACGTATTTTTGCTATTGTTACCTCACTCAAATCCAATCTTATCATATCTCAAATCCCTGGTGAAACAAAACATATTAGTAATAATCCATTTTTCTCTAAATAAAATTTATTTTATTAGACAATAACAATGTAAAATTTAAGACAGTCATTTTTTAATTTTAGTAATCATTGTACCTGTGAAATTCATTGTTTCTTTTTAATCAGTATGTTTTGAAAACGAATGTAAAGATCTTTAAAGTGTAAATAAAGCTAAAATAAAAATAATGGACTTTTGCATATATAAGTAAATAAAATTTTATCTTTTCAGGAATCACCAAATGAGGATAATTTTATCACTGCAAGTAGAATGTATAATTTTGTACCCAATATTTATAACCATTAGTCAGTTCATTGTTTTGTATTTATAATTTTAGTGTTTAAACATAAAAATAAAGTTTAAATGAAGTTTGTATCATCCCTGACGTTTTCTTTTTTTTTTTTTTTTCTTTTCCTGAAGCTGGAAACGGGGAGAGACAGTCAGACAGACTCCCGCATGCGCCCGACCGGGATCCACCCGGCACGCCCCGGGCGACGCTCTGTCTACCAGGGGGCGATGCTCTGCCTCTCCGGGGCGTCGCTCTGCCGCGACCAGAGCGACTCTAGCGCCTGGGGCAGAGGCCAAGGAGCCATCCCCAGCGCCCGGGCCATCTTTTGCTCCAATGGAGCCTTGGCTGCGGGAGGGGAAGAGAGAGACAGAGAGGAAGGAGGGGGTGGGGGGTGGAGAAGCAAATGGGCGCTTCTCCTATGTGCCCTGGCCGGGAATCGAACCCGGGTCCCCCGCACGCCAGGCCAACGCTCTACCGCTGAGCCAACCGGCCAGGGCCAAGCACCTACACTGTTTATGTCAAGAAAATCCTGACTTCCAAGAGTACAGTTGGCTCACTTATCAGTGCCGTAGCATTCCTCACTAAAATATGCAAAAACAATTTCAACAGAAAATCAGATTCTCAGACAATTCTGAAAGAACAGATCAGTCAAATAAAAGAGAAGTTAGTATTTATTAGAATATATTGCTACTTTACTATACCTGCCCAATTTTTCTTCTTTTCCTCTCTGATTTTGTAAAAGTAATCAGTTTCTACTTGATACTTGATGAAACATCTAATATAAGCCTGACACTGTCTTGTGAGCTGTCTAAGATGACTAGCAATATATTTTTAACAAAATGTATAGCTCTATGTAGCAAAGACATACATTGCTTAATCATTTTATTTCTAGAAATTTATCTAAATAAAACAATATTATATGTATAAATAATTTTCTATAAGATTTTATCAAAATCTGTCTATGCATACATGTCACAATATGCAGAAATAAGGGGTTAGTTAAATAAAAGGATAGTATATGTATTTAATGGGATATTATACATCCAATAAAATGAGTTTATATAAAATAATTATATAGATGTATGTTTCTATTATAGTGACAAGAGGAAAAAGTAGGTTATAAATGTAAATATATATATTTTATAAAATAGTCAAGAAAATTTATACATTTTACATCAAAATAATAAAAGAAAAATCTATAAAATATTAACCTTTATATCTCTGAGTGGTAGAACGATATTTTTGTTGTGCTTTTAACTATTAACAAGCGTTTTAAAGAAAATGTAGCAATTTAAAAGTAAAATTAATCTGCCAAAATATTGTAAGTTTATATTTTAAATACATAACTTTTTTATATTTCCAGAGAGGTTAGATGTTTTGAATAACCTTAATGCCTTGTAATAGCCACTATATATATAATTATAATAACTATATATGTAAACTATATATAAAAATATATAGATACACACATTTTTTTTCATTCATTACTAACTTTTAATAATGTTAGCTTAACTGCCTGATACAATGATTTTAGGATGATGAAAGCCTATGTGAACTAGTAGAAAATGAAGACAGCATAACAACAAAGCAGAAATGAGAAACAAAAAGAAAATACAGATGAAGTTCAAGTCAACAAGTTTCAGTTGGCTGGTGCGGTTCCTCTTACTTGTGTTAATTTGGTGAGGTACCACATTATGTGTCCAGTAAATCTCCTTCTTGCTTAAAATGTTTATAATAGTACTAGCAAATTAAAATATGCATTCTTTTATGTTTGAAATATTTAAGGCTTTGGTTTATTAACATTTTATTTACAAACAGTGAATGGATCCTGTTACACTCAGACAAGGACATGAAGCTGTTTTATCCAGAAATTCAATCAGTCTTAGCCTTCAATCTAAAGTGCCAGTCCGTGTGATGAACCTGATTCTTAAGCTTAGAAAATCAGCCTGTTTAATTTTGTTGCTAGATGTTCAAGGAAGAATAATTATATTGGAAAAAATGATAAATTGGAGCCACCATTCATAAAGGTAAAAACACAGCAAAGACTGAAAAACTGAAAATAGGAGGATATCAAGTAACATTTTGGAACTGAGTTTTAATTGGGAGGATAAGTGTTCATTATAGACTTTTTCCTAGACTACTTTGGCTAGAGATTCCAATAAGTATTAAAACTATCACCAAATGACCTCATTCTAGGCACTCGCTATTTCCATTTCTCGCTGGAATGAAATCGCTCTGCTGTGCACACCAGAACCCCGCTGTTGCAGTGCTCTTTCCCAGACGGGTTGGGAGAGCTGCTCCTTTTTCTCCTTATCCCACGGCTTTTCAAATTTATTTCTTTGTTCATTTATTTTTTCCAATTTATTTATTTATTTTCAGTTTTGCCTAAGTTCCGTTTTTTCTTTTAAATTAAATTTATTGGGGTGACATTGGTTAATAAAATTACATAGGTTTCAGGTGTGCCATTTCATAATATAGCATCTGTACACGGCACTGCATGTTCACCACCCCAAGCCTTCTCCTTCCACCACCATTTACCCCCTTGACCCTTTTCTACCTCCCACCCGCTTTCCATCATGTAATCACCACATGGTCATCTGTGTCCATGAATAGTTCCTTTCTCTTTGCTTAATCCCTTCACCTTTTTCACCCAACTGCCATCCTCCATCCCCTCTGACAGCTCTCTACTGTTCACTGTATCTATGAGTCTATTTCTATTTTGTTTATTAGTTTATTTTTTTCATTAGATTCCACATATATGTGAGATCATATGATATTTGTCTTTCACTGACTGGCTTATTTCACTAAGCATAATACTCTCCAGGTCCATCCATCTTGTCACAAAAGGAGATATTTCCTTCTTTTTTACATTTGATTAGTATTCCACTGTGTAAATATACCACAGTTTTTTTATTCACTCACTTACTGATGGGCACTTGGGATGCTTCTGTTAAGCCAAATTCGGAGGGACCCAAAACATGGAAGACAGGAACAAAGTCTGTCGGTTACACATTAAAGCTTTATTGTCTAGCTTGGCCAAGCGGCGGCAACTCCGACAGAAATCTGACGGAGAGCGCGCTGGCCCTTTGTTCTACTTAGTTTTTATAGTTTTGTAAGTGGGGAGTACAGAAGCAAAAATTGCAATTAGGAGCCACTTACCACTATTGGTTATAGTCATATGTCCTTTAACGTGATAGGACCACGTTCAATTTGCAAGCCATACATACTTTTGGGGAAAACAAAGTTTACAAGCCAACACAATGGTAGAAAGATGTCTTTTTACATATTAAAAGGCATTCCTATATTATTTAGTGTTCATCTGCTATCTCTCTGTCCAGAGTTACACATGTTAACCATATGCATTTACATAGGAGAGGTAGTTTCGGTGGGGACAAATTCCCGCAAATGGCTCATTGCTATGAGAAAAGGTTTATTTTGGCTTTTCTCTCCCTGTACCTGGCTAGCCATTCACCCTTTTCCCCACAGGTGTGGTGGAATGTCTGGGGATCCATGCTTTCCTCCCCTCTGTGTTTGCAACACAATGCCAAGTGCCATCCTGACTATGCCAATCACACAGTACAGAGACTATTCTCACAATTTCTCTGCACACCTTAACCCAAATCAACAAAATGTTCTTCAAGCCTCTTAAAATATTAATATTAATTCTGTAGCCTTTGGTACTTTACAACACCTGCAGGTGAAATGGCTCAGTGGCTCCTCATTTCCATATCTTGGCTATTATAAATAACACTGCAATGAAATAGGAGTGCATATAACTTTCTGTTCTTGGGAATAGAGGGGATATACCTCAATAAAATTGAGGAGCCACTGAGCCATTTCACCCGCAGATGTTGTAAAGTACCAAAAGGCTACAGAATTAATATTAATATTTTAGGAGGCTTGGAGAACATTTTATTAATTTGGGTTAAGGTGTGCAGAGAAATTGTGAGAATAGTCTCTGTACTGTGTGATTGGCATAACCAGGGTGGCTCTTGCCATTGTATTGTAAATGAAAAGGGAAGGAAAGCATAGATTCCCTGACATTCCACCACACCTGTGGGGAAAGGAGTGAATGGCTAGCCAGGTGCAGGAAGGGAAAAGCCAAAATAAACCTTTTCTTATAACTATGAGCCATTTGCGGGCATTTGTCCCCATGGAAACTACCTCTCTTATGTAAATGCATGTGGTTAATACGTCTGACTCTGGACAGAGAGATGGAGGATGAACACTAGAAAATATAGGAAGGCCTTTTAATATGTAAAGAGATATCTTTCTACCGTTGTGTTGACTTGTAAATTTTGTTTTCTCCAAAATAATGTATGGTTTGCAAATTGAACATGGTCCTATCATGTTAAAGGACATATGACTATAACCAATAGCGGTAAGGGGCTCCTAATTGCAATTTTTGCTTCTGTACTTCCCACTTACAAAACTATAAAAACTAAGTAGAACAAAGGGCCGGCGCTCTCCGTCAGATTTCTGTCAGAGTTCCCGCCGTTTGGCCAAGCTAGACAATAAAGCTTTAATGTGTAAACGACGGACCTTGCTCCTGTCTTCCATATTTCGAGTCCCTCTGAATTTGGATTAACATTTGGTGCGTTGGCCGGGAAGGAGCCCTCGGACTGCACATCGGAGCTTTATTGTCCAACCCCGGGTAAGTAGAAACAAGGTCGTGACCGTTTTGGTTGCCACGTGCACTCTGGCTGACGGGCCGGGAAGGAGCCGGTGGCCGGTTTCCCCTCGGACGCAGGGTTGGGAAACTTTGGTGGGGGCACCCCGCATTTAGGGAACCCCGTTTGAGTTTAGATATTCCGAGCTCGAGAGCAGGTGATGGCGCCTATTTGTTTATCTGTTTGTCTGGTTTTTTTTGCTGTTTGTCTATCTGTTTTTGTCACTGCATTTGTCAAAGTTTTTAGAGTGTGGGGAAAGGGGGCTGCCAGGCGTCCTGGGTGTCAGGGGCTGGCCGTGTGTGGCGGTTTTGGGAATTCCCGTGTGTTTTCCCGGTGGACCCGCCTGTTGCCCGAGGGGCTTCCCACACCCGCTTGGTGCTTGGTTTCCTCCGCAGGCGCTTGTTATGGGCCCCTCTCTGCCACTGGCGCCGGGCTAGCCCCGAGGGCGCCTGCTCTCTCACTGCGCGGCTAGGTGGCCGCCTCTGGCGTCCCAGGGCTGGTTGTGTGGGGCGCTCCTCAGGCCGGGGTCATCGTGAGAGAAGCGCCTTTGGGAGCATCGGGAAGAGGAAGTTGTGTGAGCAGGCGGCGGCAGGGTTTGGCGGGCCCCGCCCCAGCGAGATTGGACAGTGTTTGGCTGGGGGGAAAAGAAGGCCAGTCGGCGTCCTGGGGCTTTGGGACTGGTGAAGCCTTTGATTCTAGGAAATACGGGAGAAGATCTCCTGGTTTTGGAACCAGAGAATGTGTCAGTGGCTTTGGGAGCCCTGTGTGTTTGCTTGTCGGCCGGTGCAAATCTTGAATAAAGGTGTAAGGCAGATAAAATATATTATGCTCACTTTGTTAAAGGTGGCGCTGCCCACGTGAAGGCTGTTGCCCAGGTGATATTAATGTGTGTCTCTGTGGGCTGTGGGCAGGCAGAATTCTTGTAGACTGGGGCTTGGTTTTGGGATTAAGCCTTCATAGCCCTTTTTGATGTGGGGTGGTACAATCCCATCATGTCTCTAATAAGTGACTTTGTATTAGAGACTTCCCTATTTTGTATATTGGATTAGAGGTTTGGATTTCTACACTATAAAATGAGGCCAGAACAGGAGCTTGCTCTCTTGGTTCCTGAGATTAACTTTAGAGGAGAGAGCAGAGAAAGGCCACGTGGAGGAGGCCGGGAGAGGCGGCCAGGATGGTGGAGTGCTGAGTGAGGGGCCGGCTTGTGCAGAGTTTATGCAAAGAGAAGGGAGAAGATGGGGAGCAGAGGTGGATAGGTCTGATGAGCTGGAACCTTTGATTCTGGGAAGCTCGGATAGGTCAGTAGCTTTGTGAGCACTGAATGTGAGTGGGTTTTGAAGCCTGGTGTGTGTGTTTTTGCTTGCCCACTGTGCGCAAGCTAGGATTAAAGATGATATCATCCCTACAAATTTCTAATTTTAATTGGAGTAAATATAGCGCGCTCATTTAAATTTAAATTGAATAAAATGTAAATCCTAAAACTTGCTAATTTTGGCCAAACTGCTTCAAACTTCAGGCTGCAACACTTAAAACAGGGTGAATTTACCTAGCAAAGGTGTAGATTTTCATTAATAATATAGAAAAATAATGGCCACTGGAAATAATGTACTGGAATTTTCCAGCCTTATTGTGCACTTTAATTTGCCTGTTAATTAATAGAACTGTTTTAATAAGTTTGGAAATGTTACTTAAAAATGCATTTACTATGTTTTGTTAAGTTAACATAAAGACAAGTATTTCTTACAATTTTGAAGTAAAAATATTATAAAGTATACTCAACAAATGCTTAAAAGTCTGTGTGGTGACAAGGAAGAAAGAAGAGCCACCCCAAGCAAGGCTCTAATTCCATTGGTAAATACACGAGAGAGTTAAGATTCTGTTAAAATCTAAACTTGCTTCAGGAGTTAAGCTGTCTGACATGACTACATACTACCTCTTTCTCTTTAAAGACCGGTCGAAATTAATCTTTCATGGCACTAAGCTACTGTACCAATTTATAATACCTCCCTAATAGTATTAATACATTGAATACTTTGTTATTGTTATATGGGTTACTTAAATAGATTCATTTTTGTATTCCTGATAGTATCTCACCGCTGCAAGCGTGCATTGGGCAAGTATGTGCTAAAATTTATTTTAATTTGTTGGATGAATGTTTTAGATGCATCAGAACAGCTTATTCTTTAAATATTTATTCTGAATGAAAGCTCTATGTAATTCTGACATTCAGGTTTTTTTATGTTTAAGTTTATTACAATAAATCTGTTTCCTTTAGTGTAAAGAAAAACTCATTCTTAAAAAGGTGCAAATGTAAAATTTAGGAAGAAAAAAATAACTATAACCATGAAAAGAATGTTTACCAACAGGTTTGCTAATTATTTTGAAATTGGGACTTTGTTTTGTTTTGTTTTTAATAGTAATCAAAATAATGCGGTACTAGGAAAGTTCTGGGAATTCTGCTGTATTTGATTGTTTTCAACAAAACTTCATGTTTTGGACCTTTTAAAAAAATTTCTCTTAAATACTAATGTACAGGTTTATTCAGCAACTGAGAGACTCTGAAATCCTACAAAAGATGCCAAACTTCTCTTCCTGCAAACTTCTACCTTCTTTTATTTAATCCAGCTGATAATGCTGTTTTGTCTTTTTCCAATCAGCCCTAGGTATATGGAAAAAGTTTATATAGGCAGATGGGGACCCTCAAACCCCTCAACGAGATCTTCTGAGCATGGCATTTAAGGTCTATAATGACCAAGAGAGGAACAGAAAAGGCAGACAGAGCCAAAAAGAGAACAGATAAAATACCAGCTCTTGGCATACACCCATAAAGGCTCCAACGCCTTCGAGAGACTTCATAGGACTCCCATCAGGGCCCTGCTTCAAGAGTGGAAAGGAAGGTCATTGAGCTAAAGCCTGCCAGGCTTCTCAACCCCCACCAGGGACATGCCTTTACTATGGAAAAAAAGGGACACTGGAAGGTAAGCTGCTCCCTCACTCCTCCAAAGGAGGGTTCAGTCTCTTCTAGCCCTGCTCTGGCTACCTGTGACCTGACATTGCCAGCCTACTGAGGCTTGCCACTGAAGACTAAAGGTGCCCAGGGCCATCGGCCCCATCTCAGCCTAGGGTATTTCTTCCAAGTAGCAGGTAAACTGATCTCCTTTCTTATGGACACAAGGGCTACTTACTATGCCTTGCCTGAATATTCAGTTTTTTTATTCATCCCTCGAAGATCTCTGTTGTGGGTGTTGATAGTCTTATTTTCTGCTGCTTTGTTTAATATTTAGTGTTTCCTTTATTTCCCTTGCTTCAATGCCCCATGCCTATTTTAGGCTGGGACTTACTCCTAATTTAGACGAACTTACCTCTGCTACCCAGGATAGTGTATCCACTGATTCTCTTCACCATGCCATAATTGCAGAGCTCCAGAGAAAGGCACCCTGGGTTCACCTCTCCAGTTTAAAGAAAACTGAAGCTCCGTTTTCATGCGTGCTGCAGAGAGCTTTTCCAGTCTACCTAGGTCATTGCCAGCTGGGAGCAGCAGTCATTGGGACTTTGACACTAACTGCAGAGTATAGAAGTGTGACGGCAATTCCAGTGCCATGTGGACTTTTCCTGAATGTGGACTCTTCCTGGACTCCTCCTGGTTCAGTTTTTGATGGACTGAACTGGGGTTGGGTTGCATTTGCAGAAATTTGGAATGGTGTTGGTGCCAACTTGGACTTGGTGAACACTTTAAGGATATTACTCTTTTATAGATTCTTGTTGTATTAGCTTAAAGAGTTTGCTTAAAGGCTTTAATCACTGTGATGTATTAGTATACTTGTTTTGGGTATCGTTAGCATTGGCTATACTAATTTTGTGTTTGTTCTGTATTTTTCCAGTCTGCCTTCAAATCCGAACATGGGAATTCAAATGAGTAAGAATCACAACACACACAAATTTAAAATTTTAATCTTTTGGAAACCGAAATATATGCAGGGTTATATCCAGGGGACAGGTGCTGGGCCTAACCACCCATCTCACCTGCCCGGTTAACAAAGAGAGCAATACCTGATTATTGCTTATCCCACCCTGGTCAAACGCCAGCTAGGGGCCATCAACCTCCTGGTCTGCCGACCTACATTTCAGCCTACCTACCAGCCTCTCCCCTTGGTAGATACCGCATCTTATCTTCCCATTCAGAGGGAGGAATGAGGAGCCACTGAGCCATTTCACCTGCAGATGTTGTAAAGTACCAAAAGGCTACAGAATTAATATTAATATTTTAGGAGGCTTGGAGAACATTTTATTAATTTGGGTTAAGGTGTGCAGAGAAATTGTGAGAACAGTCTCTGTACTGTGTGATTAGCATAACCAGGATGGCTCTTGCCATTGTATTGTAAATGAAAAGGGAAGGAAAGCATAGATTCCCTGACATTCCACCACACCTGTGGGGAAAGGAGTGAATGGCTAGCCAGGTGCAGGAAGGGAAAAGCCAAAATAAACCTTTTCTTATAACTATGAGCCATTTGTGGGCATTTGTCCCCATGGAAACTACCTCTCTTATGTAAATGCATGTGGTTAATACGTCTGACTCTGGACAGAGATGGCAGATGAACACTAGAAAATATAGGAAGGCCTTTTAATATGTAAAGAGATATCTTTCTACCGTTGTGTTGACTTGTAAATTTTGTTTTCTCCAAAATGGTGTATGGTTTGTAAATTGAACGTGGTCCTATCATGTTAAAGGACATATGACTATAACCAATAGCGGTAAGGGGCTCCTAATTGCAATTTTTGCTTCTGTACTTCCCACTTACAAAACTATAAAAACTAAGTAGAACAAAGGGCCGGCGCGCTCTCCGTCAGATTTCTGTCGGAGTTCCCGCCGCTTGGCCAAGCTAGCCAATAAAGCTTTAATGTGTAAACGACGGGCCTTGCTCCTGTCTTCCATATTTCGGGCCCCTCTGAATTTGGATTAACAAAAATAAAAACATATATGACAAACCCACAGCCAACATCATACTCGTGGAAAAAACTCTACAAGCATTTCCCTTAAAATCAGAAACAAGATAGAGATGTCCACTATCATTACTCTTATTCAATATAGTACTGGAATACAGCCACAGAAATCAGATGATAAAAAAAGGCATTCAAATTGGAAAAATGAAGTAACTGTTATTATTTGCAGATGGCATGATACTGTATATAGAGAACGCTAAAGATTCCACCAAAAAACTACTAGAACTGGAAAATGAATTCAGTAAAGTAGCAGGATACAAAATAAATATCTAGGAATCAGTTGCTTTTCAAATTTACATGCTAGTCTTCTAAAAAAGTTTCTATTAAGCACTTAGATTAGTGAGGACTTTCTGCTCAGTGCAAAGCCAATTTGCAATCTAAGCACACACAGGGCAGTACTATTTGAGCACAGAAAGCTCTGACATGCATCTCACTGGAGGGGGGGAACAAGCTCAGGGATGTTTTTAAGTCATCATGGAGCAGAAGCCAGTTTTGCCTGAGGAAACAAAGCAGCATGGATTCACAAAGAGAAGGATACCAAATGCAAGGAAGGAGTGACCTTCGGAGAAATAAATCTCCTATGTACGTAATTACTCTGAATGTCTGTGGCTCATTCCTAATAGGTCAGGAAATGCAAAGGCTTTCTCCATTCGGCCAGCATCATTAGCAAACAAGAACCTGAGGCTTTGTGCCTAGAGTATCGTTTTATTGTAATGAAGACAAAAATGATATATTGCATATTCCATCAGCAGAATTTATGAACATAATACATGAAATACAACTTCGCCTCACCCCTTTAGAAATAAGACCTATTCTATAATATTTTAACCAAAATTATATATGATCTTTGTAAATTATCTATTAACAGAAAAATATCAGCTTGTTTATATAGCAGATAAAATTTCTCCACTTTCAATCTCCAAAATTAGAAACTGAGAAATGGCAAAGAAAATACATTATAAACAATTCATGTTTAAGTGTTCGAGTTCAACATTTGCCTCCTTCTCTTTCCCATTCCAATGTCTAACCAAACACCTGGAAAACATTCTTTTTTGGCCAAAAAAATCAGTCAGTGCTTCTGGTAAGATACTTAAATCTATTCAAAAAAAAGTATAATTTATACCTCAAATATTATGATTGAAATGCACACCATATAGGCCCTGGCCAGTTGGTTCAGCGTGTGGAAGTCCTGGGTTCTCTTCCTGGCCAGGGCACACAGGAGAAGTGCCCTTCTACTTCACTCTTTCCCCTCTTCTTTCTTTCCCTCCTGCAGCCAAGGTTCCATTGGAGCAAAGTTGGCCTGGGCACTGAGGATGGCTCTATGGCCTCTGCCTCAGGCAGCTTGAATGGCTTCGGCTGCAATGGAGCAATGCCCCAGATGGGCAGAGCTTTGCCCCCTGGTGGGCATGCCAGATGGATCATGGAAGGGCACATGCGGGAGTCTGTCTGACTGCCTCTCTGCTTCTAACTTCAGAAAAATCCAAAAAAAAAAAAAGAAAAGAAAGAGCCCTGGCCGGTTGGCTCAGCGGTAGAGCATCGGCCTAGCGTGCGGAGGACCCGGGTTTGATTCCCGGCCAGGGCACACAGGAGAAGCGCCCATTTGCTTCTCCACCCCTCCGCCGCGCTTTCCTCTCTGTCTCTCTCTTCCCCTCCCGCAGCCAAGGCTCCATTGGAGCAAAGATGGCCCGGGTGCTGGGGATGGCTCTGTGGCCTCTGCCCCAGGCGCTAGAGTGGCTCTGGTCGCAACATGGCGACGCCCAGGATGGGCAGAGCATCGCCCCCTGGTGGGCAGAGCATCGCCCCTGGTGGGCGTGCCGGGTGGATCCCGGTCGGGCGCATGCGGGAGTCTGTCTGACTGTCTCTCCCTGTTTCCAGCTTCAGAAAAATGAAAAAAATAAAAAAAAAATAAAAAAAAAAAAGAAAGAAAGAAAAAAAGAAATAAATACATACCATATAAAAATTTTAATGCAAAAGCAAAGGAATAAAATTTTACTTTTGGAATTTAAAAATAAATTCTCTTAGAGGTAGCATAGATCATTAACAGGCAAAAAAAACAATAACAGGGCTCTATTGCTTAAATTAAATAGCAGTTTCTGTAATTATTTACTACAATTCAGAGTTCGTAATATGGTAGAAAAATGCAAGAAAAGAGTTCTAAACCATGTACCAAAAAGAGATTACATTATATTATATTATGCTAAATTCCCACTGGAGTATTCTCAATAAACAATAAAATAAATATCATTGGGTTTTACTATAAAATGAGCTCTTACAAAAAGCTCTTTGAAACTGCATTAAAGTTTCAAATTATCAAGCTAGAGGGCTTGCGAAGGTCACACGATATCTTGAAAAAAATTAAAAAGCCTCAAACGTCAAAAATCAAAATAGAAAGTAAGAAGAGAAATGAAGAGCAAACGGAGTCAAAATCAGTGTGGTGTGAAATCGGCAGTAAATCTGAAGACGCACTTAAAGTTGATTTGGGCCGAACCTCACTATGGTGCTTCTTCTGGGTGGTCTATGACTCGTGGCCACTTTATAATAAAGCATGGTAATTTACACAGGGAAAGATTAGCATACACATTCTATTTTTTGTTTTAATTTAAAAATTGTTCCTCATAAAAATATCACTCATATTTCTGCAACCTCATAAATATATTGATAAGCAAAGGTTCTCATTAAGTGCAGAGAAATATAGCCACCTTGGTACTTGTATATTGGCATAGCATTTCATCACAGAATTAGATCAGAAACTTGATACGAGAGAAGTGGGGGCAAGGTAAGAAACAGCTCAATTGAGCTCAGCAGCAGGTCAAGGGACTGGAAGACAAGAAATCTTCATTTATATTTGACAAAGCTGAAAAGTGTATATGAGACAGGAAAATACATAAATTTTCAATAACATGCTTAAGATGAAGTGTAAATACGAAACAGAAACTTTGTACTTTCTATCTCCATTTTGAGGAAAAGTAACCCCCTTGAGGTAACTGCCTTTGACTGCCATTTAACCTCTGCTTACTTTTACCAATTCAACATCATACTTGACTCTCAAATGTGACCCCATTCTTTTTTTATTATTTTTAAAAATATATTTTTTTATTTATTCATTATAGAGGAGAGAGAGAGAGAGAGAGAGAGAGAGAGAGGGAACGCGAAGGGGGGAGGAGCAGGAAGCATCAACTCTCATGTGTGCCTTGACCCGGCAAGCCCAGGGTTTTAAACCAGCAACCTCAGCGTTCCAGGTCGAGGTTCGATCTACTGTGCCACCACAGGTCAGGGTAACCGCATCCCCAAATAAAACTCTAGGTCTTAAATTTTCTTCCTCAGTCTTTTGTAGTTTTAGTGAGGAAGTCTTACAAATGAATATTTTATCTTTTTTTGATACTATCTGTAAAGCCAGAAGCCAGGGCCAGGGCCGCTATCACAGCAGCCTCCTGGCCCATGCAGGTTTGCATTGGATTCGGACAGTCGGTAAAGAAACAACGGAGCTGAAAGCTGATGGGCCATAGTCTTTAATCCTAGCTTGCACTCAGCGGGCAAGCAAAAAAACACACACTGGGCTCCAAAACCCACTCACAAAGCCACTGACTTATTCGAGTTACCTAGAATCAAAGGTTTCTAGCTCACAAGCCTTATTCACCTCTGTTCCCCATCTCCTTCCTTATCCCAGATACAAACTTTACACAAACTGGCATCTCACTCAGCACTCCGCCATCTTGGATGCTTCTCCTGGCCACAAGGCCTCTTTCCGCTGCTCTCTGCTCTGCTCCCTCTGCTCTCATGCTAATCATCCCAGGAACCAAGAGCGCAAGCTCCCGTTCTGCCCCTATTTTATAGTGTAGAAATCCAAACCTTTAATCCAATATACAAAATAGGGAAGTCTCTAATATAAAGTCACTTATCTGAGGCATGATAGGATTGTACCACCTCACATCAAAAAGGGTGGGAAAGGCTTAGTCCTAAAACTAAACCCCAGGCTACAACGATCCCCAACGCACATTAATATCACCTGGGCGATGGCCTCACGTGGGCAGCACCATCTTTAACAAAGTGAGCATAATACATTTTATCTGCCCAACACTATCCAGTATTGTATGTATTTTATTTCATTTACAATTGTTCATTATTAGTATATATATACAAATAAAATAAAATTTGTATATTGGCCTTGTGTCCTATAACCAGTCTAAATTTAATTACTAGTTTTAGTAGTTTTTTGACTCATTCCTTAGGATTTTGTGCTGTTTTATTTCTTAAATTTTTGAACTAGCTATGACCCCCTAGAAAATAAAATAAAATAAAAGTAGAAAATAAAAAATAAAATTAAAATTAAGAAGCAGTGAAAATACATCTTTTTCTTGTTTCAATATTCATGGGAATGTTTTTAGTCTTTCATTTTTATGTATATTATCTGTAGTTATTCTTCAGATCTTTTTTATCAGGTTGAGTGAGACAGTCTTTCTATTTCAGCATGTGAGAGGTTTCAATATGAAAGAGTATTGTTGGTCAAATAAGTTTGTAAATATGATATATATGTTTGCTCGCTTGTGACTTATATTGGGTGTGGGGGACAGGCTATAAGCAGGCCAGGTCGTTGTAGCCTAAGGTTTGGTTTTAGGACTAAACTTTTCCCCATACCCTTGACTGATTGTATGATCTGGGTGGTGCACTCTCATGAGGAATCCAATTATGCCTTGGATAAGTGACTTTGTATCGGAGACTTCCTTGTTTGTATATTGGATTAAGGGATTTTGGTTTTCTACACTATAAAGTGGGACAGACCAGGAGCTGGCTCACCCCAGTTCCTGCTATCACAATTGCAGGGACTTCCCTGATCCCTTGCCCTTCATGGGAAAAGCTGGTTTTCTGCTTTTCCCTTGTCTTCTTTTGTGGTTTGCCTGTCTTGGTGAGACACCAATAAATAGGATGGCCCCCCATCCTCTGACTCCGCCATTTCTTTATCGTCTGCCTGAATCCAATGGGAACCTGCATGTGAATGGCCACGATGGCGGCTCCTGGCCTTACAAGTATCAATTTTTAGCACTTGTTCTGTAATTAAATCAACCATAAAATTTCTCTTTTATTATCTTTATTATCTTAACATATTACATTTATTGTTTTGAGTGTTAAACCAACCTTGAATTCCTGAGATAAACCTTATTTGGTAATGGTATATTTCTTCTTTTTGTTTTAATTGCTGGAATCAATTTTGCAATGTTGTAGTGATTTTGTTGTATCTCAATGTGAAATACTTTTTTATAGTTTTCTCATAATGACTTTTTTATGTTTTTGTGATAATGTCTTTGTTTATTTTCCTGATATTGACAGCTTTTAATTTCTTTTGAACAGTGGAGTTACATGTTTATTAATTTTATTAATACTTTTAATTAAAATTACTTCATTGTGATTTCTTGGAACTCATTTATATTTTATTTTCCTTTCATTTACAGCTATTTATGCTCATTATGAATGACTTCAGATGCATCTTTTACATTTGGTATTTTGTGTTTTCATTCTCATCCAATTCAGAATATTTTTTTTTAATTTTCTTATCCCATTTTAAAATTTTTTTGTGTTATTTAAAATTTAATTGACTGATTTCCAAATATTTGTAGATATTCTGGATGTACTTTTTGTTAATGATTTCCAAGTTAATTCCATTGTGTTCAGAGACTACTCTGGATGATTTCAAACAATTTAGTTTGTTTTTGAGAATTTTGTTATGGTCCAGAATATGGTCTATCTTAGTGAAGGGTCAATCTACACTCCAAAAGACTGTGGTGCCTGACCTGTGGTGGCGCAGTGGATAAAGTGTTGACGTGGAAAGCTGAAGTCACTGGTTCAAAACCCCAGTCCTGTCTGGTCAAGACCCATATGGGAACTGAGACTTCCTGCTCCTCCCCTCCCTGCTTCTCTCTCTCTCTCTCTCTCCCCTTTAAAATGTTTAAGTAAAAATATTTTTAAAAATCTAAAAAAAAAAAAAAAAAAAAGGAAAAGAAAGGGGCTTTCTTTGTTTAGGGTACAATGCTCCATATGTGTCTTAGGTCAACTTTGCTTATTGTGTTTATTAGGTCTTCTGTACCATAACTGATATATTGTGGTTGTGGATTTTTCTATTATCCTCTTTGGTTCTGTCTATGTTTGCCTTCATGCATTTTGCATCTATTAATATGAGACATGATTATTTAAGACTGTTATTGTTTCCATAGCTGTTTCAATATTTTTATGATCAGTACTTATTTTCACATTTCCATATTTTTCTTTTTAAAACATCATATATTGTAATTGTGCCTTTTATCCAGACTAGTAATTTCAGGCTTTGATTAATTTATAGGTAATCATCGATATGTTGGGTTTATTGATACACTTAAACACAAGCATATCTATTCTTTACTAATTTTTTACTCTTCTGCTTTATTTGAATTAAGAGAGTACTAGAATTTTTTTGTATTTAATTTCATCTCTCCTATATAGCCAGCTCTTTTTGATTTACTAGTTGCTTTACTTTTTACACTGTGCTTTTCACTTAACTTTAAGAATTGTTATATTACTTTATGCATAAACTGAAAACCTTATAACAATATATTCCCATTTCTCTTATTTTTGTCCTTTATGTCACAGCTTTTACATATATTATATATGTTATTACTCTACAGTTTATTGTTATTAATTTTTAAAATTTATTAAAAGATATAAAATAAATCAAGGAATTTTTTTAAATTATGAAATGAGAAAAGAAAATTTACATGTATCTATATTTTATTACTATGACACTTCATTTGCTTGTCTAGATCAGAGTTTAGATCTAGATGTTCAAATATGTTCTTTTTCATTTCTTTTAGGGCAATAAATGAATTTATCTAAAATATATTTGCCTTTTAGTTTGAAGGCTATGTATTATCTAATTTCAATACTGAAAGAATGTGGTTGCATTTTCATCTGGTTTGTTTTATTTCTCTTGAGAACTAAGAGAAAACATCTTTGATTTACTAATATCTTTAATTTCAATCTGCTTTCTGTTGGCTTTGTCAATTGATAACAATACACAATGCTATGGTTTTATTTTGGTTTATTTTATTTTAATTTGCTGAGCTTATTATTTGGGTTATACTTTTTATTATATTTAGAAAATAATCAGTTGATGGTTATCTAATTTATTTTCTTCTCAATCTCTTCTGGTACTTCAATTATACATGTATTCATTCATTTGGTATTTTCTTACCACTGTTCTTTTTTTAAAATGTTTTTCTCTGTACTTCAGTTTGAATGGTTTCTTTTTCATTTTCATCAAGTTCACTAATATTTTCTATTAAAGTGTTTAATCTGCTATTGAACTTATATAATAAATGCTTCATTTAGATGACATATATTTTATTTTTGAAATTTTTATTTTAAAAATTCATAGTTTTTATTTCTCTACTGATATTTTTCAAATTTTGATGGTTGTGTTCTTGCTTTGCTTGAAATAGTTGAACACATTTATAATAGTTCATATTTATGTGTTTGTATTTACGTAGATACATATTTATTTATACTTATAAAATTTCTATCTCTTATTCCATCATACCTGTTATATCTGGTTTTATTTTCATTTATTGATTTTTCTTCCCCTGGTTTTATGTGATTTTTACTACTTCTTTGCATGCAATTTTGATTACATATGCTTGCATATAGTTATGCATGTTATATTGTAAAGTATCTGGGTTTTGTTGTCTTTCTTATGGAATGCTGAGTTATTTTTTCAAAAGCTGTTAATTCACTTGTGAATCAGCTTAATCACTTTGAGGCTTATTATTGACTTTGGTTATTGGGGTCTAATAGCTTTTTTTCTTTTTCTTTTCTTTTTTTTCTTTTTTGTTTAATAGCTTTTATTTTTAACCAGTTAAACCTCGTCTTAGGCCTAGACTTTTAAAGGTCACTGCTTAATGATCTGAATTTCAAAAGAGGTCTCTTCATTCTAGGTTAGTACTCAACGTCTCCAAACTTTCTATAGTCTCAGGTATTTGTTCAGCTTACAGTACCATAGAGTTATTGTTTAGATAAATTTTTCCCAGTGTTTGTTTTGCCTGGCCTTGTGAAGTCTCTTTCTACACTTACAGTCTGCTATTCAGCAGAATATTCAAGGGGAGCTTTATGTAGAATTCCGGAGTTCCAGCCATGCACAGCTCCCTTCTCTTTGTTACCTTGCCAGGCAAACCTTAGCCAGCTCAGTAGCAGTGATTTCTCTGTCTCCCAGGCCCCCGGCTCAGCTAGACCTCTATGTACTGTTTGGCTACCCCTTCCCGTGTCTCCTTATGCTGTAGTCTGGAAAGTCAGTCTTTGTAAAGACCAGAGGAAAGACATAGCTTAGTTTATGTGTTTGTTTGCCTTCACTCAGGGATCAAATCTGTGCAGGTTTTTTTTTTTTTTTTTTTTTTAGTTTTCTGGGATTTTGTTGTTGTTGCTGTTTCTCCCAGCCTCATTTCACTTGGGACCAAACTGAGTTTCATAGACCAATCATTTAGAAATAATAATAAAATACCTCTCTAAACAATACTTTGGCAATCTTTTGAAACAATTTCAATTTAGGATTAATCAATTTGAACATTTTAAAATAAATTGCTAAATGATGCCCAGAGAGTACATTGTCAATAAGATTTTTTTTTGTAATATTAATTTCAATGGCAAAATATTTTTTTAAAATTAGGTAACAGAAAAGCAACAAATTTCTATTTAATACTTTGATGTGAAGGGTTTTCTGGATGGAGAACATGGATTTTCACTGTGTAATAATAAGATACTTTTCACGTCTTTGATAAAGATTCCTTTGATTCCACTCAATAGTTTGTAAAGCAAATTAAAAATGATAAGCTAGATAGAAAATTAACTAATGAACTTACATTAGTGAACTGATAGTCAATTGTTTCAGTTAGAAAAATTAACATATATTAGAGAACATGTTTTTGTCAAATAGGTTTTCTAAACTCTGCAGTCCTTCTCCCAAGAACAATGTAATAGAAAGAGCTCGAAATTAAGAGGCGGAAAGATCAGTATCTAACCCTAATATTTAATCCTGACTGTATATATTGAGGTAAGTTATAATATTTCTAGGTGTTCCTGATTGGTGAATAAGAAAGGTTAGATTGCCCATGACAATCGTTTAGTTTGTCAACATAGATGCCTTGAGAACAGAGGCAGCTGAGGACCAGGGTATATGGTCGTATTGCTTTCCTTCATTCTAGTTGAAGGGGATCTTTTATGAATTGGTAAGATTGATGCCATTTAAGTAGAATACAATATCAATAGGGGTATTTTATAACTCATGGTATAAATGTTTGTCATAGTAATTATTAAGCAGTTCCCTGCCAAAATATAAAAGTCATGTTCTTTGGTAAATTGTATCTTGGTATTTCATACCACTAATTACATTTCCTTTAAGTAGCTTACAGAAGAATATGCTCACTGGAGTTTTTTCTGTCCCAGGGCTTGCCTGATTTCTCAGCAGTCACTTATCCTAAGGATTGTCATTGTATCTGTCCTCTCAAGCCTTCCTCATTTTGAGTGTTTCCTGCTATACTTTACCTCAGGAGAGTCCTATAAATGAAAAAAGTCCTTTTTCTATTTGAATACTATAAAATCACAGTATTGGGATGAATAGCACATATCTTGTGATTAAATATCAGCAGATAAATAATGGATTAATGCCTGATTTAACACAATAAAATGATATGTGTGTATGATGAAATATTAGTAAAAATTGATCTTATTTGGCCCACTGAATAATAGAATACTAATATGTTATTTTTAATTAGCACTTTATATGTGATAACTTTTATATACACTATTTATTATTTCACATTCATACCCAGCATTCAAAACAGGTACTTTCAAAATAGCCTATAGATACAGTCTTAACACATTTGTATGTGCTAGTAACAGATAGATATACCTTTATTTATCATCCCAGAATCAGTACTGCAATCACTGAAGGAAGTCTTTTTTTTAAAAATCAAGAATATTTTAGACTTTTGTTTTCAAAATCAGTTTACAGCCTACTCTATATGCCAGGGGGCACTGTGGTTCAATGTTAGTGCTTTTGTTTGTTCCGTATCTTGTTAAAATTTCATTGCTTATGAATTTTTGTAGTACTGTACTGTGTTCTGTTTTCTTTTATAAAAGTGACAACATTACTAAGTGCATTTGCAGCAATAAAACACAATCTCATTGATGGACTACTTATGACTTGCCAGTTTATTGCTGCTAGCCAATAAAAAGAACTTTAGTAATGAAAATTTATTCCTGTTAAATAATAAGAACAAAGTTCTGTATAACTCATTAAAAATTGCTTCTACTGAGCTTCTGAAAGATATTTACTCTGAAACATAAAGAGGCTCTCTGATTAATATAAGTACTTGGGAGTTATTAAAGAGTTTGACGTCAGATTACATTTTAACATTTATATACTAAGAGGCATTTGTTCTATTGTTAAATAAATTGTGAGTCTTCAATAATAGGCTTCTGATTATAATCTCAACAGAGTATGAATTTCTGGTTTTTCCTAGGTTGTTACATCAAGTAACTTATTAGTAGAACAAGAGAAAGGTTAAATTAGAATATTAAAAATGACATTGTCAGACTTCTACCTTGACACCATTGCTATTCTCTTGGTTTCATAAAGTATACTTAATTTTAGTGTAATATTAGAGGATTCCATATATCCATATATTTTTCAAAAAAAAAGTACTAGATTCTGGAGCCATATTATCATTGCTAGGGAGAAAGGGTGCTTCTAGAATTCAAATTATTTAGTTTCCCACTTCTAAGTCATCACTTATAATCTCAATGATCATTCATTATATCTAACAGTACACATTATAGTTTAGGAGCTAGTCTTGGCTAAAAGATATAAAAATAATGCTTTGGTGAAAACTGTGGATTGATTTGATCGGTCTCCGTATTACTCTCCTTAGCATTGCTTGCCTGTTCTAGAAATCTTGCCAAAAAGAAAATGTCATCTCCCTAAATCTCTTACAATCAGGAATCTAGAGACATGGATTACTCCAATCAGATGTGTTTTCACAAGGTTTGGAAGTAAGAATACATGCGCCTCTTTTGATACATTCTGTTGTCTAGCAGTTATGAGATTAGATAACACGTGGAAAATTACCTGGTACACACCATTATATTATAACCTAGCCTTGTAATTAGATTAGAAATGCATTCTTAATTTTTAAAAATTGTCATGTAAAATAACTTGAATGATTTCCTTGTTAATGTGCTGGTAATACTGTTATGTGGCTCATATTCTTTCTGAGCATTAAGACACAAATTTATTATACCATGGTTTTAAATTTTAACTGAGAAGAGTCTGTGTCATACCAGACCCTGAGTGAAATCGAGCCTGAATAGCATGATCATGCTGATTATTTTTAACCTTATTCCTCCAGGGGTGATTTGCAACTCCAACAGCATTAGTAGACACATCTCTCCCAGTTTATAATGCATCTAATTTGGGGTAGCACCTTCTAATGAGTTACCAATAACCATGTAATATTGCAATAATCTGTGTTCTTCAGTTTTTTGATACAGCTAGAATAATAAAGATAAAACTTTAAAAAGGGGCATTGCCTTTCTCAGATACATTAGCTAAAGGTGAGATTATATGGGGAGATTATAAGGCTGGGAGAGGAAAATTGTGTCATCCCACTAGTCTCTGTATCCTTTAAACTCACTGAACATGTATGTCGTATTATTTTTAGGACATTTTTAGCTGCCATTTAATTTTACAGTGAGAAATTATTTTGTCAGCCCTGGCTGGTTGGCTCAGTGGTAGAGCGTCGGCCTGGCGTGCGGGGGACCCGGGTTTGATTCCCGGCCAGGGCACATAGGAGAAGCACCCATTTGCTTCTCCACCCCCTCCCTCCTTCCTCTCTGTCTCTCTTCCCCTCCCACAGCGAAGGCTCCATTGGAGCAAGGATGGCCCGGGCGCTGGGGATGGCTCCTTGGCCTCTGCCCCAGGCGCTAGAGTGGCTCTGGTCGCGGCAGAGCGACACCCCGGAGGGGCAGAGCATCGCCCCTGGTGGGCGTGCCGGGTGGATCCCGGTCGTGTGCATGCAGAAGTCTGTCTGACTGTCTTTCCCCGTTTCCAGCTTCAGAAAAGAAAAAGAAAAAAGAAAAAAAAAAGAAATTATTTTGTCAATAGCCAATTCTTTGATTTCTTATTTACTGCTACTAGCAAATATAAACTCATCATAGTTCTAATGGGATCAGGTTAATTTGATAGATTGTTTCCTAAAAACCAGGATTATTTGCCATTTGGAAATATGGTTAAGGGAGAGAAAAGAACATCATTAAGTCCATAGGGCTAAGTAGACATAATCATGCCTCTTGTCAAGAGTAGCCAGGCACTCATGGAAATCATGCTTATATGCAAATAATTTGGCAATCTTTTTTTTTTTTATTACATAGACAACTAATGTTTCAACTGAAGTAACAATTGTGTTTATTTTCAAAATTTTGTGTTATAAAGATATTACATTATTCTGTTTATAACATAAAATATGTAGGATTCAGCTTCTGGAGAGAAGAGCCTTAGTGACCAAAAAATAGAAAATTATATCACTATAATAAGGCATTGCTTAGAGAAAACAAGTCTCCCCCTCCAAAAAAGAGGAGATTTCTCTAGGCACCTAGCCAATAATGGAGCAAAAACAAATGAGAATCATAAGTTTGGATTATGATTGGCACTAATTTAATAAATGTATAATTCTATGTATGATTTTACCCTTCAACTGAATAGACTTTGAGAGCAGGTGACTTCAACTGCCAACTGTTGTCAGATAAAACACTTCTGAAAAAACCTACATGCTTATATTTAGCTAAGGCTGACCACATAGTCCAAGGAGCTTTTTAGTGGACGAGGTCACTGAAAGACAGATAATACTATAAGACTCTGGAGCTAGTGGGGAAGGATTCTGCTGGACACATCTCCAGTAAGAATGCAACTCATTCTAGATAATGTTTCACAGCAAACTTACTGGCATCTTCCCAATTTTCTAAAGTATTTAAATAAGACTGGTTATCCAATCTCCTTTAGCTGATTCTTTGTTAGAGTTTTGAAATGAAGATGACAAAACCTAGTCTAACAATTTTAAGCAGAGATTTATGAAGCTATTTTGTGACTTAAGGAATACTTAGAGCAGTCAGAAGTAGGGAGGTAGAAGGCACAACCCAGAACAAAAGCAGTCAAGGGAAACACTCAACTGTAAGACTGTTGACTGTTTGGGTGGCAATAGTATAGACTGGATGATGATGCTGCACCCACTTCAACAGGAACCAGATGCCAAAATCTCTGTTGGAGCTGTCATTTAACAAAATACAGTGTATCCGTAAAATCATGGTGCACTTTTGACTGATCACAAGAAAGCAACAGAAGACACTAGAAATGTGAAATTTGCACCAAATAAAAGAAAAACCCTCCCAGTTTCTGTAGGATGATGTGGCAGCATGTGCGCATGCGCAGATGATGACGTAACACCGTGTATACAGCGGAGCAGCCCACGGCCATGCCAGTCAAGATGTGGATGGTACAGAGGAAAGTTCAGTGTGTGTTCTGTGGCTCACTAAATTTGAATCTGTGACCAAAGTGCAACGTGAATATCAGCGCATTTATAACGAAGCGCCACCACATAGGCATAACATTACTCGGTGGGATAAGCAGTTGAAGGAAACCGGCAGTTTGGTGGAGAAACCCCGTTCTGTAGGCCATCTGTCAGTGGCGAGTCTGTAGAGGCTATACGGGATAGCTACCTAAGGAGCCCTAAAAAATCCGTGTGTGAGCCCACGTCGAACTGCAATGAATAGTTATGAAACTGGGAGAGTTTTCCTTTGATTTGGTGCAGATTTCACATTTCTGTCGTCTTGTTGCTTTCCTGTGACCGGTCAAAAGTGCACCATGACTTTACGGACACACTGTACCTCCTGTTTTGTGTTTACACAAAGACCAGTCTCGTCCTACAGCTCAGGCTCTCCCCTCTCTCCTAATTTTCTACTAGAGTTTCTGCCTGGAAGATCCTTAAAAAAAAAAGTGGCTGCAAAAGAGTTTCTTAAATTGAATTAAATTTTTGTTTTAAGCATATTTAGAAGGCATGCTTGAATGGGGTTCAATAGATAATGAGCAATTCAATCCACAATATCTCCTGGAGAAACCGAGTAGCTATTCCGCAGCTCTACTTACATAGAGCAGTCTAAGGAGTGAGAATGTAAGAAAAATGGTCTAAATGCTTAGATATTATAAATAGTTCCCAGTGGAATTAAGAACACAGCTACATACACTAATAAATCCTTGAAGTTCAAATGGTTTATTTGTAAACTTTAAAGCTTAATAATTGTTTTTAGAATGGGGATTTCTATTTAATAGGTCAAGCTATCAAGAAGTTATAGGTAATTTTTAAAATTGGCTGTTAAAATTTTCAGGTTAATACATATGAAAATGGCTAAAAAGATAAATTAGTCAAGTCCAAGAAGAAATAAGAAGGATCAATACTTTTTTTAAAATTGTAAATCATTAAGGAGATTATTTAGATTCTTTACATTAACATTTCTTTCATCTGTTGGCATTGCACCAAGCTCTTAATTTTACAGGTTATAATCTTCTCTCTTTTGACCTTTTCATTCATGAATTTTAAATAAATAACTGAAAGGTCAGTACCTAAAAATTCTTAAATTTTTAAAATGATTTTATTTGCAGTTGTCCCTTGCCATATTGTGGCTCGCTTTTCATGGTCTCACTGTATTGTGAATTTTATTTTATTATTATTTTTTTAATTCATTTTAGAAAGGAGAGAGAGGGGGGGAGAGAGAGGGGGGAGAGAGAGAGAGAGAGAGGAGAGAGAGAAGAGGGGAGGAGCAGGAAGCATCAACTCCCATATGCGCCTTGACCAGGCAAGCCCAGGGTTTTGAACTGGCGACCTCAGCATTTCCAGGTCGATGCTTTATCCACTGTGCCACCACAGGTCAGGCTGTATTGTGAATTTTAAAATTGTATATATCTAACTTTGTATTTATTTTGGAGAGGGGAGAGAGAGAGAGAGAAGTGGGAGGAGCAGGAGCATCAACTCCCACATGTGCCTTGAGCTTGCAAGCCCAGGGTTTTGAACTGGTGACCTTAGTGTTCCAGGTCGACACCCTATCCACTGCACCACCACAGGTCAGGCAATACCTACAAAATCTAAGTGGGGCATTTGATAGATGATAAAAGAATGCAGAAAAATATAAGAAATTTACCCCACCCTGAAAAACTACTTAATATTTTATAGAAGTACCTTCGGTTTATGTAAAGAGAGTTCCATGAGGGTGAGGAATGTGCTTACCCTCCCCTGGTGTTGCTTATCTTTCCGTTTGCTACATAATTCCAGTATAAACGCACTTAAAAACTAGCAGGTGTTTATAGTATACAGTACACTGTGTTACAGGTTGCATTTTAGAAGTCACATTTAGCTTTCACTAAATATTAACAATTTCCATAGGTATCATATCGTATTTAATTCTAGAATATATATTAATATTTACTATACACTAATCAAAAGGTAAATTGGAAAGTAGATAACTTACATAAATATTGTATATATGCCACCTGTTTTTAACAGATGATATTTTATTAATCATGTAAAAAGCTTACTTTCTTAAATCACAGAATTATTATTTTGAGAAAAGGCTTTTTAAAAATGTAATGCTGTTTGTCAAAAGAAATGTATAGTTAGTCCATGCAAAATAAGAATTTTCATCCCAAATTCATTCCAAACCAGTCCAGCTTTTGATCATAAAAGACTATATAATTTCCCATTTATAATCTAATCTGTCCTTTTCTTACCTTTAAGAAACTTGTTACTATTAGAAAATTAGAAGATCTTTTTTCCTTTCCAAATGAATAAATTTGTTCAAATAAAATCTGCACTGTGATCAATATATCATAGGTAAAGTATTTTCTATTGAAAATGTACTTAAAACTACCATAAAGTCTCTATATATACTATATTTTTAATAAGCACAATAAATACTATTCTATATAAGTCCCATGGGTTCAACAGCCTTCAAGTTTTTACTTAGTAGAGATGTATTTCTAGAAGGACTGATTTTTTATGCTAAATAAATGATGCTCAAACTGGATGCATATAAGTTTCACCCATTTATCTTCGGGGGTCAAGACATTCTGATTGAATTAGTCAAGAAAATAGTCTGGACATTGGTATATTCTCTAAGTCTTGATTATACTGGCAAACAGTTGAGAGAGGCAGAACTTAATATCAATCTCAAAGGGTTATAAACACAAAACCAAAAATATCTTCTGTTTTTATTTATAACTTATTTATCTGTGAATAAACTTAAGAGTTCTTGAAGCTTTAAATTTCCAACCTACATTTATTTTCAGCATTTGTCATAGCCTATTAACAATTTAACATTACAATATACAGTACTTTATGATGACTTTACTTAATGTCATTGTCTTGTGCTCTGATGGTTACTGTATATTGTATTTGATATAAACATATGCTTTTAGGTGTTTATAAAATATCTGGCATCCTGTATGGATGCAGATTGGTAGTTGGCAAATAGTCTATTCTCCTTTTAGTTCCTCCTGCAGTTATATTTTGGAAAACTATGGACTGCACTTCTCAGATATCTTTGGAATTGGAGTTCCAAGTGGGATTTAAATTCAGGCAGTAAGACTGTCCATGCATGATATTTGGAAGGTGGATGTGAGCAGCAACCAAGCTTTTGATGCAACTACCATTTCTGCTGGCAAGTAGAGATAAAAGGCATTTAGTTTTCTGAAGCTAAGAATAGAGGTTTCAGTATCCAATCTTAAGTTTTGGGAGTGTCAGGAGGCAACGCCTGGACACCTATTTTACCAGTGTGGTGGAATTATGTAAATGTAGCAGTAGCAGCTAATTTCTGATTGCAGTTGTTGCTCGCCATATCATGGTTCACTTTTCACGCTCCCACTGTATTGTGGATTTTAAAACTGTATATATCTAAATTTGTATCGCAGATTTTCACTATATTGTGGGATTTTGTGGTATATAGGTACTTTTATATATTTATTATTTTAATTATTTTTTCAGTAAAATAAGCATTTTCTAGCCTAAAAAATTAAAAATAATATAAAAATATAGAAAATATTAATTAAAATATATTAAAAGAATATTAAATCAAAATAAAATACATGGCATACAGCAGATGAGTAGACAAAGACTCACATGCATGGAAAACACAGCTACAGCTGCTTCTCCCCATAACTATGTTCCTCACTCAGAAGACACCAGTCTGCCTATGCCTTTAGTGAAAACAGAAGTTACGGATGGGGGTGAAGATACTGCACCACCTGATGAAGCACCTGATGAAGTGGCGCCTTCAGAAGAGCTGTAATGCTCTTCTTGGCTGTGCAGTACAGTCATCTCATCATCATCACCTTCATCGTCATCAGTACTGCACACCTAATTCATCATCGTCTTCATAATTGAAGCTGTAGTATATTCACTGGCGAGTACCCATATAGAATGTTATATGTTAAAATTACATAGGTTTAAGAGTGTAGAAAATGTTTAAGAGCATAGGAAGTGGTTATAAAAGTGTGGAAAGGTTAATAACAGTGTGGGAAAGGTTAATAACAGTGTGGCAAAGGTTTATAAGAGTGTGGGGAGGGTATATAAAGCCTTCAAAATATCTATAAATAATAAAATAAATATAAGGTCGCTACTTTGTGGGTTTTTGCCTATCGCTGGGGGTTCTGGAACCTAACCCCCGTAATAGATGAGAGAGCACTGTACAGAAACTGCCTATGTCAGGTTCCTGATTCTGGTAGGGAGAGTGTGACTCTGGGTGTGGTAGCTTCCTGATAGGAGTGGCATTGGCCACCGTGGTTGCCCAACTGAGTCATCGTGGATAGTCATTCCTGATGTTCAGTCCTTCCAATGATTCTGTAATTTATTATTTAATTATCTCTAATAAACTTTCTGCTTAAACTACCCAGAATGGCTATTGTACCCTAAAATTAAGCTCTGAGTATTATTTGTCTACCCACATTTGACTTATTTCACACACACACACACTTACACACACACACACACAAAGTATATGTATTTAAATCTGTTCTCAGATATCTTAAATAGGGAAGTATCATTTTGCTTTTCTTTAATCTCAAACTTTTCCAGTCCTCATATTTTTTATTGAGGCTCTACAACCAAATGTTAACATGGTATTCCTGTTTCAATTAGACCACATAACTCTATTAAATTATAATATAGTGTATCTAGCCCTTGAATGTTAAGCTGCAAGAAGCAAGGCACAGAAGGAAAATTAAACCACTGTCATATCTCCAGATAATAGCTTATAGTGATTTTTATTAATCTGTCTTTGAGATTAGTTCATCAAGCAAGTTTATTATTCAGTAGGATAGGCTCATTGCATGTCCTTATCTGAAAGATGATCACGGTTACTTACTATGACAAATCTAAAGTTGTTTTGACCTTAGGTTCTGTTTTTAAGCCCAGATTCTATAAGTCAGGCCAGGCCTTGGTGGGGCAGGTGAATAGAGAAGATCCTGGAGGAGGCTGTTGGAGATACAGTACGAAAGTGGTGACAGCGTTCAGGGAATTTTGGCTGGCTCTAATTGACTAGCCCAGGAAGTGAGCTCCAGGTAACAAACAGAAGACTAAACTGGCAGTCAGTGTCAGGAAGGCCAGATGCAGCAAGCATTCATAATATCCAGTTAAATATGACTTTTATATAAAGAATTTTTATTATAAGCAACATTTGGGAAATAGTTTTACTTGAAAAATTTATTGTTTATCTCAATCCAATTTATCTTTGTATAGTGTGAGCTTTCTGGCAACCTCATCTTCCAGCTAATAACAAAAACTCAGTCATAAGGACTAGATTCAGATGCAATGCCACCATCTCTAAAGAAAAATAAAGCATTTTCTTCAATTCTACAGAAAATGAAGTACTCATCAGAATTTCAAACTAAGGCTAAGTTTCTCAAAGCAAGTCTCAGAACAGTCCTGTGTTGTAAAGCACGACAGTGAAAATATTGTTTAAGTTCATTGCTAATTACTTATCCTTACTTTGAGCATAGTTTACAATAATTTAAAGATATTTATTGTTCATTTTCAAATATTTTCACAAAATTTCCTGAAATTAAAAAAAAATACTAAGAAGAGGAAATATTTCCATTGACTTGAAGGTACCAGGTTATATACTTGAAGAGAGTTAACTTCTGAGAGAGGGTTGAGGGAGAAGGGGGGCATGAATGCACGAATTTTGAAACACAGCTGGCTTGATCGGGGTAAAGAACATGGTCTTTGGACCTGTACTTGAAGTTGATTATAGAAAATCAGAATCAAGTAAATGAGGGTTTGGTTAAATAAAGTAGGGTTACGGAACAGATAATTAATAACCAGAGTAGCCTCTCTGCCTTCTGCCTGCTTTCTTCTTCTCTCTTCTACTCATTTACTAAGTAGCAGATCAGTGCTACTATAAACAAGTATGTAAAATGTGACACACACTATAAACAAGATGGTCATATTTTATGTCATTGTGGGTCTAATAATTAATTGGGCAATATCAGCAGAGCGTAAGGATTATATAACAATATATTCAGAACATTACAGGCATACAAGAGAGATACACAACCTGGATGTACTTAACCTTGGCTTTGAATTATCAGAGCCACAGGGGACCTGGAATGTTGTTGCACCACTGGGCTCAGACTCCTTCAATAGCCTGGGTTAGATGGAAAATTAATTTACAGCCGAGGATTTAAAAGTCTGGGGAGTTCAATTGCTTTGCATAATAGAGTGAGAGAATTTGGAGTTCCTAGGAACTATCAGAGAAAAAGAAGGGAGAAATGGGCAATAATTATAAAAGTTATCACTTATATAGCACTTAACCTATGAAACAGTCACTGTTCACAGCAACTGTATGAGGTAGATGCTATTAATACCCTTATTTTCAGGCAATTCATGGCATGAAAAAACAGGTAAGACACAATTCATGTAATACATCACATGAAATTTATTTGGGAAGCAGCTCTGTCCTCTTGATTGTATTCTTTTGCAAGATTGAATGCTCCCTCCCCATATTAAATTTGAACTACTGAAACTGCATTAGGGGCAGAGTTTCTGAAATGCTAACAAACGATTAGGACTATAATTTCTGTTAAATTGATGTTATCTTATCTATTTACAAAATCATATAACCAATTGCCAGAGAAACAGAACTATCTGTCTCTAATTGTAATCATATATAAAATTATTGAAGCTGATTTAATGGTAATGAAAGTTGTAGCAATTATACCACCAATATGAAGACAAAATTACTTTTTTTGCTTGATTCCAGGGACATGATTAGTCTAACAGAGCATTCATTATATTTCTTAAAAATCAAATCTCAGGCCCTGGCTGGTTGGCTCAGTGGTAGAGCATCGGCCTGGCGTGCAGAAGTCCTGGGTTCGATTCCCGGCCAGGGCACACAGGAGAAGCGCCCATCTGCTTCTCCACCCCTCCCCCTCTCCTTCCTCTCTGTCTCTCTCTTCCCCTCCCGCACCCAAGGCTCCATTGGAGCAAAGTTGTCCCGGGCACTGAGGATGGCTACATGGCCTCTGACTCAGGCTCTAGAATGGCTCTGGTTGCAACAGAGCGACGCCCCAGATGGGCAGAGCATCGCCCCCTGGTGGGCATGCTGGGTGGATCCCCGTCGGGCGCATGTGGGAGTCTGTCTGACTGTCTCCCCGTTTCCAACTTCAAAAAAAATACAAAAAAAAAAGAATCTCAGTGTGTAACATTACATTTACTTATGTACGTATTTTTTAAATTAAATATAAGTAGAATAAATGCTTGAGATTTGGGGGGGAATCTTAAGAAAATATAAAAGGGCTTTGTAAAAAATATTAATAAAAATTTTATTAAACATTATATTAAGTACAAATATAAACTCAAATACCTTGGCCCTGGCTGAGTAGTTCATTTGGTTAGAGCATCCTTCTGATATTCCAAGGTTGGGGGTTCAATCCCAAGTCAAGGCACATACAAGAAGTAATCAGTGAGTGCACAACTAAATGGACAACAAATCGATGTTTTTTGTTTTCTCTCTTTTTCCCTCTCTCTTTTAAACAAATTAAAATTTTTAATCAAATACTTTGAAAACATTTAAATTTATAATGAATAACTTTAATAATTGCTTATTTTCCTTAAAAGACATATATGAAGAATCATATTTGAACCATGCCACCTTTAATGTTGATCATGATAGTACTTTGTTTTTTGTTATCCTATATAAAATTGGTACAAAATGATAGTTTTTATAGCTATAATAAATAATTGTACTGAAAATTAAAGGCATAGTGTATCTAATATTATTATCTGATAGTGTCCTTATAGACTTGAGGCATAGATTAGCCTATTGGATTTTATAGAACAAAGAGAATATTAAAAATATCCTCTACATATGTTTCCACAAAACTATTTTATAATTATTTTCAAATAATAACAAGTATGCTAACATTCTAAGTTATTTTAGATATCAAAAGAAAAGAATGTGTATATCTAAAATTGAAATTAAATGCTTCTTTGAAATAAAAGTTCTCTTTATTTTTTTAGTATTAACTATAAAATCTTGGCTGCTTTGTCTTTAAATCTTATTGTATTATATCATTGTTAGGTGTGGTTCTGAAAAATCATTCACTTTGTAGCCAATTCTTTTTATTTTTATAATGAAATCCCATATGAACCATTATTTCTGAGATGAGAGAAAAGCCATATGGCTGTAAAGTATGTTGTCAGTATTCCGTTTAGTGAAACAAGAGAATGCTGATAAAATTTAACCTGGCATTTTAAAACAACCAAGAAATGTATTTCAATGAATGCATTTTTTATGTTCTATAGCAAAATTATAAGAACCAATATTGTATGTCAATAACTGTTAAGCTTCAGTTTTCCTAGTGATTTGCCAATGAACTTGTAAGACAAATTTAGGGGACATTTCTACAAAATATGTTTTTATTTCTAGTTGTATTTTTAAATATTTAGATGTAGTTATTAGAAATGCATGAAATAATTAGAATCATAGTGTGTCAAATCCATTTTTAATTGAAATCTATCCACAGATAGAGTTGAACAGTGCTTCTTTTATGCCTCACTTAGATACTTTTCACACTTTTTTATTTTAACATTGATAAATATAAGTTGCAATTCAGTAGTCTACTTATAAATCTCTATTAAAATATGTACACTTTGAGGACCAGCAATATACATATTTTTTTAAAATCTTAAACACTATGCCTAACATATAAATAAAACTCCATAAATATTTTTGACCCAAATTTAAATCTTTGTTTAATCATGCAAAATTGGTGGTGCTGGTAACAAAATATGTTTCTCATTTCTTGTAGTAGGGTTTTTATTTTCCAAACAGAAGCTCACAACAGTAGTCAAGAGATAGTTATAACTAGGCATAATTATGAGTGCTTCAGAAAATCAATAAAAGGTCAAGTATAGAATAAACTCAATAAAACAGAAGGAAAATGTTTGAACTGAAAAAGATCATCAGAGTGGAGAGACTGCTGGCTGGTGATGAATAATATTGAAAAAGACCTGGGAGGTAAATTTATATAAAACATAGTTTTTAATTGATAGTTAATCCTAATTACTTTCCTGAGCTTTAGATTTCTAATTTTCTGCTAGATATTGCCACCTAAATATGTTATAAATTCTCCAAACTCAACCTCAATAATTTTAAAATGTAATTCATCATCTGCACATCAACTGGTCCCTACTTTTATACTTCTCCTTTGAAAAATGTCACCACAACCTAGAATCTCCATTTCCATTGAAGCTCTGGGGACTCATTTTTAACCAATTCAGCTCATTTGACATCCTCAGCATATTTCTCTATTCTAGCTCAGTACAGATCCTTATTATTTTTTGCTTAGCTTACTGCAAAATCAATCTAACTGCCCTCCTGTCCAGGTATGATTACTCCCCATTTCGTTCACATGACTGGAGCCAGAGTAACCTTTCAAAAGTTCAAATGTAACTCTGCTTTAAAAGTCCCTACAACCATCAGTAACACCTCAGATTTTATAAAAATACTTTCTATCACATTCAGTGAAGTAGAAATATAGTAAAAATCTCAAATTCTGTGTATATGACCTTTCATGATGTAACGCTTGCAGCTACCACCACCCTATGCAATCTTCAAACTTGTACTCTATACTGCAGTCCTAACCAAAGGCTTATTTTTGCCTTGGAATATTCTGTTCACTTTCTGGGATGAAACAACCACACATTCTTTCCTCCCTGTCCTTTATCTGAACTCAGCACAAATATCTTTGAAACATCTTTCGTCTTCCAAAGACACATTTTTTCCCCTCATGTTCTCTTATAGAGCTGTATTAATGCCTATTATTGCACTTATCATTTATTTAGATATTTACTCAGTTTTATTTGTAGTCTTGTTAGACCTAGTCTTTCAAGGACAATGAATGAAATGCAATCTTTGCATCCACAGTATACAGCAAAGTGCCTGTCAGTGCGTATACTGTTGTCTGTGACTTCAAAATTCTTGTTGATATCACCTTTTCTTTTTTTAACCCAGTGGCTCTCAAAGTGTGCACCCTAGAAAATTTCCAGGTGTGCTCTATGGTATTCCAGAGAAATATGTGCCTGTTGGGGACCAAAAAACAAACATGGTTTTTGGAGTTTAGATTTTGGGGGGACAGAGGGGTGGGGAATTGGCTGTAAGCTGACAGTCTGCCCAACCCCCACCTCACTTGCCTGATTAGGTTGCAAAAGCTATTAAGCTGTGGTGCTGGATTGTTTACACTACCCACCATGTTCCCGGGAAACACTGGAGGCAAGTTTCTTCTATCTTTTGTTTGGTGTAAAGTTAAGATGATATGTATGGTGGGGGTTTTATGCACTCAACACAATTAAGAGTAAAACGAGAGGAATTCTTGAATGCATTGATGAAGAAATGAGAGTATGACTTTCAAATATATGCCCAAACATTGAAGAAATCGCTAGGACACATTAGGCTCATGTTTCTCATAAACACAGAATGAAAAAACTTAATACATTTGTGCCGGGACCTACTGAATTTACTAAATCTTACTAAGAATGTATCTATATATATATAAAGATAACATTTTTGTCATTTTTTTATTTTTTAATCCCTCTTTTTTATGAATTCTGAAAAGCATAACTCAAAAAATGTAACATAAAATGTTTTTTATGTCAGAATAAATGTACTTTTGTCATATTTATTTTGTTACTTATGATAAAAGCATGCTTCACTTTATAATATTTTCTTTAATATTTGACTTAATTATTATAATATATTTCTCAGAAATTTGTATATAGTGCACCTACAATTATTTGTAGGATTTTAAATGTGCCCTGACTTCAAAGAGTTTGAGAACCACTGCTTAACCTATAAATCGTCACACTTCTTTTTATCACCTTTATGTACTCACCATCTAACAAAACTAACAAAATTTCTAACACTTCAAGTTTTGACATAAACAATCTGAAAACACAAATGCCTATATTTATTCTGTGAGAGCATATATAGAATGTAAAACCCACTAAGCCCTCAATCAAACACACTACTACATGTTTTATTTTTACTTTTGGTGATTATTTTCTTGTTCAATTTAATATTTCAAGTATGTTCTATGCTTTTGTCTTTTATTGGATCTGCATAATTAGAGTGACTATTCCCAGCAGTTTACATGGGGAAAGAATCCCAGTTTACCTTTGAGGTTCAGAAGTATTTATGATTATCTCTCCCTTCCAATCTCAGAATTGATAAAGTTTAGATAGTAATTTGGTAGCACCACACTTAATACTTATTTCATTGTTGATTATTTACATTTACTAGTTTCAAATATGATTATATGTAAAATAGGTGAAGAAATTACAAAATCCATTGTCTCTAGGTTGATACCAATTACAATCATTAGCAAGAGAGAAGAAAGGGTCAGAAAAGAAATGGGTATAAGTGGACAGAACTAGGAATATGAATTGTGGACAAGTTATTATTCTTTAAGTGGAAGTAAGTAACTTCAGAGAAACAATGCAGAAGGGTAGAGATGATATGATGAAAGTCTATAATGTTGAAGAATCTCAAATTTTGATAATTTCTCTGATGTCATTATCTAAATAGCTGTCTATAATAATATGCAAACCTTATTTTTCTTTACTAAAATTTTACCTGTGTTTAAATGAGAAACTACAGTGCCTTACCAGTATAAAAGTAATGGTCTTTCATAAAGAAAGTTAAACTCAGCCTCAGAAAGTAATCTTTATATTGTATCTGGGCTGTGAGGACATTCATTTACCACTCCTGAGTCTTACATTCTTTTCCACATTATATAAGTTTCAACATCAAAACTTTGAATACAGAATATAAGTTATATAAACAAAATGGAACAAAAGTAAACGACCAAATTATGTAGTAATATTTTTTAATATAAAGTATAAAAGATGTAGTATACTATTATTGCCTTCACTCTTTGGTTTCTATATTGCTAAGAAAATATTTTGAGAACTAGCTGATTCATCAGAAAAACCTGTTAACAATGGGGTGGGTATTTATTTTTAAATAAACTATTTTCTATGGCTCTAAACCACAAATTGATGAAGAACTGTGGCTTAGAAGTTAACTCCCTTTGAGTACAGCCTGGCACCCTCAAGTCAATGGAAATATTTTCTCTTTAGTGGTTTTCTAAAAATTTTCTGGAAATTACCTCAAAATATTTGAAGATGAACAATTAATACCTTTAAATCATTGTAAACTATTCTCAAGGTAATGATTAGTAATTTATGAAGAATCTAAAGGATGCCATTTAATCATCTTGGCACCAGGTGTGTGTGTGTGTGTGTGTGTGTGTGTGTGTGTGTGTGTGTGTTAGATCCAGTAATTAATCGAGCACTGGAAAATGGAGAGGAGAGTGCAAAGTCATGCTCTTTTTTTCACGCTCAATTCTCACATCAAAGCCCACAGTATACTCTAAAGGCTCCAGGGGTATTATTCTAGATTCAGGAGATACATACTTCTGACTTTTTGGTATCTATCATTGAGGTAGTGGATTGTTCTAAAGACCATATATTGTTAGTAGATATAAATGATTCCAAAAATCTAGTCAGATTTAAACTGAGAAATGTGGAATTCTCAGTATAGGAGAATAATACACCTTAATATTCTGGAATAGTAATTTCTCAATATAAAATAAAAAATTAAAATTTGAGAAGTATTTTTTAACATCACTTTTAAATCTCAAGAGCACAAGCCAAACTCAAAGAAACAAGTCAACTCTATGGATAAAAGAAAGATGTTAGACATTTACAGCTGGTCCAAACTAGTACTGATGATTTAGCTGGGGGTATGTAACTTTTTGAGGTCTCATTGAGTCCCAATCAAGCATAATTTGATTTCTAATATAGTTTGTTTTTACATGATATACAAATCCTAATCCATTAGATGTGTGCATGCATTAGACATAAAGACATGAACCAATGTGAGTGACTTTTTCCTTCTATGATACCCTGTAAATGTATGATTCTCCTAGATATCTTATGGACAAAGCCATTCCCTTTCTCCTCTATAACCACAACAACGGCCATGAAACTAAGGTACAGATAAGGTTAATATTTGTTTCAACTTAACATCTATCTTCAGAAACCTCAGGGAAGCGAATAAGTGTGATATTGGGGAGGGAAGCTCACAGATCATAAAAAGCCAAATGTAATATACCAGTAATATATTTTACCACATTTGCAACAATTTAGCCAAATATTAAAATATGTACCCATATTTTGATGAAATGTAACTTGAAGGCACTATCAGGCAGAAGGTGATGTCAAAAGTCTCTTAATTACCTCATTCCTTATGATTTCAATTTTTATATTCTTATGAAAAAAAAATGAGTTTGCAGTGCTAGGACAAGACTGAAATCAGGGTAGAATGCATGAGTCAGACTTCATATCTGCCTAAGATTAATTGTACCTTTTTGATGCTGTAGAGCCAAATGGAATACTTCATCCTCATGAGCTTTTGGCCTGTCTCCACAAACTGTAGCTGTAAGAATTAAGGAAAAATTGAGAACTCTCCAATACATTTCTCAGCATATTATAAATGCGCCACCCTTTAATTATTTATTTATTCATTCATTCATTTTAGAGAGGAGAGCGAGTGAGAGAGAGAGAGAGAGAGAGAGAGAGAAGAGGGGGAGGAGCAGGAAGCATTAACTCCCACATGTGCCTTGACCAGGCAAGTGCAGGGTTTTGAACCGGCGACCTCAGCATTCCAGGTCGATGCTTTATCCACTGAGTCACCACAGGTCAGGCAAATGTGCTACCCTTTGAATAGACCAAATATATTTACTGAGGATTTTTGCTCATTGTCTGTTGTCAGCAAGCATACACACACACATTCCCCCCACACACACACCAGTGTACACAAAAGGAAAAATAAAGCTCAGTAGGTATTTTTCTAGAATTCGTTTACTACCAATTAGATTAAACAGCATTAAAGAATGGAATTTAATTAATTTAATTAAATTTAGTATTTTTTGCAGACTGCTAACATTAAATTTACTTAAGTAGAAAATGTACATGCTCTAAAAGTTTGTGAATTAATCTCCCATTAAATTACTAAGACCAATTTTAAAAGTGAGTAACATTGACAAGTTATTAAGGGACTTGATCTTTTTGCAAAGTAAGTCTGTCAATGATAGATCTTTAATAGAAGAATGACATACAGTATTCCAAATCACACACAGAAACAGCACATATACAAATGTGGCAGCAATCTAAAGAATATATTCATATTTCTATTCTGGGAATTAAACTATATAAGTATAAATATAAAATTGACATCTGTGTAAATTATTTCTAAATGGCAGTCTAGAATAAAATATCTCAGCTGTTGCTGTGTATATCTGTGTAAATCTCTGTATATATGTGTGTGTGAATGTGTGTATATGAGTTTGTGTGAATGTGTGAGGTGTGTGTGGGGGGATGAGTACTATAAAAGAACGAATATTAATACTCTACAGAAACTACCTAAAAATAATGCAAGTGTTTGGACAGAGTACTGAATTCAGATTTGAAAACAGTTTCCAGGTTCTCCAACCTTGCAGTATCTATACCTGGGAAGCCACTTAATCTTTCTGATTAATTTGATTCTCCAGGTGGAATAAGTTATGTCTGAGATTCTTTTGTCTTCTAAAATACCAACTATGTAATATTTACATCTCTTGGCTATGTTTTTTTCTAGTCATTTTTGAAGGCACTATTAAATAGGAAAAAAAATGCAATTTACATCAAGTAGGTGGTAAAAAGAAAAAAGCAACAAACAAGTCAACAAGAACTGTTCACAGCCTACAGGATGGTTCCAAAGTATTTCAAATGCACTAACATTCGATTATCAACTATAAATGCCACCTATTTTAAAATACAATTATTTATGAACTACCTTCATGACAATCCTTAAAATCTATTTTGAGCAGGAATCAATCACAAAAAAAAATTGAAAGCAGAAGTTTGGTTGGTTATTAATTTTAAATATACAAAAAATAGCAATAGAAATTTAGAATAGATACTTCATAGAGCAATGTGAGTTCATATCAGTGTTTGTATACTTGTCACCAAAGTTTAGTGATGTAATACTCTTCTATTTAACATCTTACACACAGAATTTTTCCACCAGGCTAGTTAATACTGCCTGTTAACTGGTTCTCTGAGATGAAGTGGAAGAAGCATTAGACTGTTAATCATGAAAGTCTAGGCTGTAGTTTCAGTCAGCTTACCTAGATATAGTAACGCTCTTTTGTCCTGAGCATTTTCATCAGGATTATCAAACAAACTGGAGTCATCTCAAGGTCTCTATCAATTAAATATGTGTAACTATGTTACTAATAAGAACATGATATTTAGATTTATAAATACTACACACATTTATTTACATAAATATCACACAACTTGTTAAGTACAAAGTAAGTTTTTTCCAATTATAAACCTATTTTAAGAAGATTTTTAATTCTGTTATTCTTGGAAGGAATAAACTACAAAAACAAGTTAAAAATATCCTTGTGCATTGTCCTCTGATATTAAAAATAAACACTTTTAATGAACAAAGAGCCCTCCTTAGAATTATTTATTATAAGAATTAATAATCATATTATTACAAAGATTGCCATTGCACCCAGAATACTGTAAAAAATCTAAGGAGTTATCAGGTATCATACAGCATGGGGCAAAAGCAGGCTTATAGTTGTGAGTATGCAAAACACAGAGTTTATTCTTGCATTATAATTTATTAATTATTGTGTTATTTTACATAGGAACAACTGTATACCTACTTTTGCCTCACCCTGTACATCTCTTCACTGTAGAAAAAGGCAATTTATGTAATTTATAGTTTAATTATTAAATTTGTTCTGCCAAAATAAAATCTGGATACAAAGCCAAGCAATTTTAAAAAATATTATTTAGAAAATTAAATTTAACAGGGTGACATTTATCAGTAAGAGGACATAGGTTTGAGGTAAGTTCCAAGCAACTTTTAAATAATAAAATCATACTAAGATCAATGAATAAAATATTCAAATATAAAGAAAATATCAACATAGGTATTTTGAATTCTTAATTTCCTTTCTTAAAAGAAAAATATTAGTATAAATTTTCAAACTTTATAATAGCATGCATTATGAAAACATTTAAATAAGTTATCATTCACTCAAAAGTATTTTTAATCAAGTTAAATATTAGGACCATTTTAGACTTACAGATTTATTATAAAGATACTACAGGCCTGACCTGTGGTGGTGCAGTGGATAAAGCATCAACCTGGAATGCTGAGGTCATCAGTTCAAAACCCTGCACTTGTCTGGTCAAGGCACATATGGGAGTTGATGCTTCCTGCTCTTCTCCCCTTTCTCTCTCTCTCTCTCACTCTCTCCCACTCTCTCTCCTCTCTAAAATGAATAAGTAAATAAAAAACGTAAAGAAAAAAAGATACTACAGTGGGTTCTCATATATCCTACACCAAATATTCCCTATTATTAATTTATCCTACAATAGTTTGGTGCATTTGTCAAATTAATTAAAAAATCCTGAATCATTGTTATTAAGTTTATAATATATTCAAATTTTATTGGTTTCCTCCTACTGTTTATTTTTGCTTTCAAAATCCTATAAAAACTACTACATGAATTTAATAGTCATGTCTCCTTAGTTTAATCTTGGCTGTGATTTGTTCTCAGACTTTTCTTGTTTTTGATGATTTTGAGTTCTTTGAGGATTACTGGTCAGATATTTTGTACAATGTCTCTCAGCTTTGATTTGTCTGATGTTTTCCTTGATTACACAAGTATGTGTTTGAGGAAGAAAGACCATAGAGGCCAAGTACCATTTTCATTTCATCATAACAAGGGTACAGAGTATTAGTATGACTTCCTACTCATCCTTAGTTAACCTTGATACAATGTTTGGTTTCTCCATGTGAAGTCATTCTCCTGTTTTCTCACTTCCCATACTGAGGAGTTATGCGCCCTCTCCTTAAGAGTGGAGTTGCTACATAAGTTATCTGAAACATTTTTTCATGGGAAATATATCTACTGTCCCTTATTAAATAATTAACTGATTAATTTACATCAGTATGGAAGTATGGATATTTATATTATACTTTGGGTTATAATCTAATACTATTTTACTTAATTTATTGCTTAAATACTTCCAGCTTTCACCATTGGTAGCACTTTTTGATTCCCCTTTTATCCCTTGATATACTCAATCACGGTGGTTTTTCCATTTTTTATGATCACTTTCTTAAATCCTAGTTCAACAAGATGCTCCAGGCTCATCTTGTATATTTCCTGTCTCAGTCTTAGATTCAGGCCAAGGAATCCAGGCTTCCTTTCATTGAGGAATAGTATTAGAAACCAAGATCTAGGTATTAGGGGTCAATAAATATTTAATATGCAATTTTTAATTATATTTTAACAAAAATTTTAATCCAAAAAATTTAAAAAATAAACTTTAATTTATATTTATAAGCTGCATATATATAAATAATATATCATATAATTACCTAATAATTTTGTATTTCTATATCTTCCACCTGTTCCCAATTTATTTAAAGTAAACCCCACAGTTGGGTGAAGAAGACCTCTATTACAAGGAGCGTCTCTAGTTATCCAAAGGTGCAGAGTGTTTATTTTAGAGCACATTCCTAGGACACGTGCCTTCACATCACAGCTCTTAGAAGGATGCCTGTGGCCTCAGTGAACATTACATTCTATCACCCTGAATTAGACAAATCCCTGGCATTTCTGTAGAACCAAGTCTAATTATTATATATATATGCATAATTTATCAGATTTATTAATTGGGAGGAGGTTCATTTCACCTCTGTGGAAAGGTCACAAAACATTTGATAATAGATATTATTTCATTTGTGATCCAACGATTTTACTAATCCACATTGTATTCTCAAATGACAGCCTTGTCTCAACAACTTAAAATGAAACATAACTTCCTTTTCTATTTCAGAAAAAAGTAATCACTTTGCTATTGTCCTTACATTGTTGTGTAACATTGCTTTTGAGGGTCTTATTCTGTTATTTGTGCTATTCTGCTTACGGTTACCTTTTGAAAAATTTATATTATTAATAAATGGGAAAAAAACACACTTTGAAGAAGATTCTCTAAATGGACTCTGTTGAGAAAATTGTTCATAATCTTATAGATCAATAACCATTACACTGATGTGATTTTTCTGGCCCTTGAATGTCATTTCTTAGGATCAGAAGAAGCATTACAACACCATTAATTTTCATTTTCTTAATGCCAATTAAGAGTTACGCTAAATTTTGAGCAATGTCAGAAATTTCCAGGACTTTGATAAATAAAACTAGTGTAAAATCTTTGTCCAGAAAGTAAAAATGGCAGCAGCTTTACAAACTTCAAATGGACTTCCACAATGAAGCAGAGTGAGAAAGCTACAATGTAGTGAATATACATAAAAACTAGAAAGCATAGTGAACTGAACTCTGATAATAACTGAACGCATGATAAAATGACATCGTTTGACACTATACCTTCTATTATAGATCCTCGACTGTAAAAACATGGTGAAACTAAGGATTCATATGACACTCAAAATTTCATATGAGACTTAAAATGCTAAACATTTATATAGGTTATTTCTTTTGTAGTATAAGTACTGTTATAATATTTTAACATACTAGTAATTATAAATTGAGTAAAAGATGTTTTGTGTTGAAATCACTACAAAAGCGCATTTGGGTTGTATCAAGTTCTACTATGCAGAAGAAAAATGGGATTAATTAAATATCTTATTCTTTTCTTTGTGTTAAATTAAATAATTTCTTTCTGGTTCTTGATGTTTATGCCATTGAACAACATTGATGGACTTGCAGACCAATTCTTAGTGCACTTAGGTTTGTCATTTCAAGTGACTGTGGGTGTTTTATGTCATAACCTAATTTCCCATGCCTGAGTTCCCAAATAATCTGAAATATTGAAAAGCACATTTTACAATTGGCTATAAGTGTTGTGCTTTATGGAAAGAATTAATGATCATTTCCCCATAAACTTATAAGCTTAAAACAGATAAATAAGACAAGCAACAGAAGCAGGTGAATGAGACAAAACCAGATGTCCCTAACTGGTGTGGGAGTGGGGCTGCTGTAGGGTCAGATTATATTGCATCATTATCTTCTGACATCAGTTTCAAAATACTTCATTCAGTAAATACCCTAGCATGGGTTAGTAGATTTTTTAAAGGACATAATAAAGAGAAAAAATAAAGACAGAGTTTATTTTAAACATACAAGTTTTGAAAAAGAAAGGGGAAAATCAAAGGAATAAGTATAATATTTAAACAAGACAGAACTTCTTTCCTGCCAGCGGAGAGTGGTAAGTGTACTGTGCCACCTGCGCTTGGACCTGCCCCAGGCCACAGTCTCGCATCACTAAACGGTGATGAAAGATTGTGTAACGTGCTTTACTGTGTTTCAGAGTTTCATAGGAAGTATGATAAAACTAAAGAATTCTCAGTCAAAATTGATCAAAGATCATTTTTCTAATGATAAAGTGTAATGTCAGTGGCCAAGGGCAGGTAGGTTCACACTGGACTTGGGCAGACAGCAGAGTAAGTTCGAAGCTAGAAAGAGTAAGTCATTCCTGTTCATTCTAGTCTCCCAACGGCGGGCAAACAAACAGGGAGGGGAAAATCACTGCTCATGGCAGCAGGTGAGAGGTCAGGAGAACAGTCCCCTGCAATGGTAGGCTAGCGGTCCGTGTGAAGGGAAAACTCCTGTACCCTTATAGGCTACACACACGTGGCTCTGCCCTGTGCTCACACACCGATCATGCAGAGTGCATGGGAGCAAGCCGAACACAGCTGTTTTCCCTACAGGAAGTATCTCATCTTTTCTCACCAACGGGCTCTAGAAACTTTAGTTGGGAATATTCAGATAATTTAGTGTGGTAAATTTAAATTATAGCAGGAGACATATTCTTATAGTCAATAATATTCATAAATACACACTATGTTCTTTAAATAAAATTAAAATAAATGATTAACAAATTATATATTTTATCTTGTCATCAGTAAATTGGGTATGCACAATGAACTTATTTTTTCAAAATAGTGGATATATTGATACTATCTTATAATTCCTTCCTTATTATGAGGTCACTTATTTTCTCCCAACCTCAGTCTCTTCTCGGAGCACTTGACCCCTGCTTAGCCTGGAATATAAAACTGTTCACTATACAACTTTTGCACTAACTCCTCCTTCCATAATCCACCCCATTCCTTCTGGACCCAATGGTTAGTTTATGGTAAACATTGACTGACACTGAATCACCCAAACAGATTTTTTAGCTTATGTATTTGAATATGAGAAAAAATTAAGTTAGTTGGATATGCTGAGCTCACTGTGAGAAGAATCAGGGTTAGGACTGCCACTCCAGAGCAGCAGTAGTGAGCTGGTCTGCACAACAGAGGGTAAGAATCTGGGAACGCCCGAAGGAACAGTGTTGAGGTCAGAGAAGAACGTGAAGCTGAGGGGGAGAGCGAGCAAGTGAGTGAGAAAGACAACAACTGCATTATTTCAGTTGTTATTACAGTCAGCTGTTCTCGTAATAATTTTTTCATTACATTCTTTGTACTATCCTTAAAATAAAATCACTTTTCCTAGACATTAAGTAAATGAGTTTTTATTCCCTGTAACCAATCTGAGTCAACAATACCAAGATAACTTCAGAGTAACAGCACACTCTTTGGCTATAGTGAGGCTTATTAGTATGCTGTCTGCCTGTAGTTTGGTGTGAGATGTACAATCAATAGAAAAGGAAATTGATTTGTGATATTTAGTGTTTTGAAAATGTTTAAAACTTTTTTCTCTTTGATTAGAAATATGTAAAGAATTATAAAGCTAATTTATCAAAAAATTTTATCAAGAACTTTTTTGGAAATAATATTAAAGAGAAAAAATTGGAATATAGATCATTCTATAAGCTGATATGTATAACCTACATAAATAATTTATTGTAGCATGAGTGGTTTTATCTAGACACTCAGTGCCATCCACCTCCCATCGGCCACTCTGCCACTAGAGAGTGACTGAAGTAGGGAACTCAAAACCCCTTGTTCTCTTGGAAAGCCCTTACCAACACCCATATCTTTATAACAATAATTATTTCCTCTTTCATCTTTCTTAATCTGTCCTGAAAATGTTCTTGATGATTTCAACATACTTGGAAATGATACTTCAAATCTTGTATCACCATTTCTTTTTTTTTTTTTTTTTTTTTTTTTTTTTTGCATTTTTCTGAAGCTGGAAACAGGGAGAGACAGTCAGACAGACTCCCACATGCGCCCGACCGGGATCCACCCGGCACGCCCACCAGGGGCAACGCTCTGTCCACCAGGGGGCGATGCTCTGCCCATCCTGGGCATCGCCATGTTGCGACCCTCATGGGTGTCGCCATGTTGCAACCAGAGCCACTCTAGCGCCTGGGGCAGAGGCCACAGAGCCATCCCCAGCGCCTGGGCCATCCTCGCTCCAATGGAGCCCCGGCTGCGGGAGGGGAAGAGAGAGACAGAGAGGAAGGCGCGGCGGAGGGGTAGAGAAGCAAATGGGCGCTTCTCCTATGTGCCCTGGCCGGGAATCGAACCCGGGTCCTCCGCACGCCAGGCCGACGCTCTACCGCTGAGCCAACCGGCCAGGGCCTCACCATTTCTTGATTGCCTCTTGCCAATGATGTCATCTCCAACCTTTCTCATATATTTTTATTCATGGTCATAGATAGATTTTGCTAAAGATTGTCTTGAGCCTGACCTGTGGTGGCGCAGTGGATAAAGCGTCGACCTGGAATGCTGAGGTCACCGGTTCGAAACCCTGGGCTTGCCTAGTCAAGGCACATATGGGAGTTGATGCTTCCAGCTCCTCCCCCCTTCTCTCTGTCTCTCTCTCTCTCCCTCTCTCCTCTCTAAAAAAAAAAAAAAATGAATAAAAATAAAAAAAATAAAAAAAATGAATAAAAATAAAGATTGTCTTGACTCTTCCAGGACCCATATATACCGGTAGATTTTTCACTGATTTTGACTTTGGCTTTGTTCTTAAACCAAGCACACATAGATTAGATCCATAGCCCATTTTTTTCTAATAATATTCTCAAATGCCTCAACTCCCTTGCAAAAAATCATTGCATCATATTGACTTTAAAGTCATGACTACTTAACATTAGTTTTGCTTTTACTGCTACAAGCAACCAAACTAAATTTCCTTAATCAATTCTCTGACTCTGTGATTTATTTCACAACTTCTTTCCTTTCAAACATCTGTTAATTTTTCTCCTCTCCTTGTGCTCAGCCCAAAAATTAGACTCAAAAGCATTCAGAAGAGAGTTGTTAAATACTTCTCCCCACCATCACACTACTTAGATCAGGGGTCCCCAAACTACGGCCTGCAGGCCAAATGCGGCCCCCTGAGGCCATTTATCCGGCCCCGCTGCACTTCCGGAAGGGGCACCTCTTTCATTGGTGGTCAATGAAAGGAGCACATTGACCATCTCATTAGCCAAAAGCAGGCCCATAGTTCCCATTAAAATACTGGTCATTTTCTTGATTTAAATTTACTTGTTTTTTTATTTTAAATATTGTATTTGTTCTCGTTTTTTTTTTTTTTTTTACTTTAAAATAAGATATGTGCAGTGTGCATAGGGATTTGTTCATAGTTTTTTTTATAGTTCGGCCCTCCAATGGTCTGAGGGACAGTGAACTGGCCCCCTGTGTAAAAAGTTTGGGGACCCCTGACTTAGATGATTGTTAAAAATATCTAAGGGAAACCACTTCTTTCCCGACTAATGTTATATCTTGCAAGTGTCTCCTCTTTTCTGAAATGTCAGCTTTTCTTTATACAGTAGTAGATGCCCATCAGCCTACAAAGGTGTTACAATATCTTTCATCTTAAATTTAAAAACAAAAATTAGCACATTGGCTGGGAAATTCAGTTGATTAGAGCATCATTCCAATATGTGAAGGTTGCAAGTGCCATACTTGGTCAGGCATATACAAGAATCAATCAATAAATGTATAAGCTAACCAACAAATTGATGTGTGTGTCTCTCTCTCTCTCTCTTTCCCTCTCACACATTCTCTCTTTCTCCCTCTCAAATGAATAAATAGAATTAAAATTCAAAAAGTAGCCCACAAAAGTTGCACATGAAATGGCCTGAAGACAATTTAGTATTGTAATTCCAAACAGTAAGTTAAACTGAATTCTTTAAATAATAAAAAATAAGTTCCAGGAAAATAAAGACTAGTAGGCTGTGAAAACTATTCTTAACCCATTCCATGAACACATGTTTTACATTTCATTCATACACCAGTAAAATTTTTATAGAAACTGGCAGAGGATTATTTTAAAATCAGCATTCTGTAAAAATATAAGAATAACATGAAAGTAAAGTACAGATGTGACTTAAACAATTTACAGGTTCTCAGTCACTTACCTGGGGCCCTGGCAGGGGAGAGCTTAGAGGACTGGAGTTGCAGGAGGACAGTGTAAAGTTGGAGGCTCAGAAAGAGATACTGTGGAGGTCGGTCACCTGAACCCCTGTGCTGAGTCATTCTCCTGTACTCCAGTCACCATCTTTCTTGGGTGGAGCAATCCCTTCTGAGTGGCATCAGCCTGGGGAAAAGCAGGTGCTCCACCCTTGGGAGTCTCTCCTACCCCAGTCATGACCATGGGTCATTCTGGGAGGCCAGGAAGGAGGGGGCAAGGCAGTGACTCAGTTTTCTGGTGTTGAGACCAGCACTTCCCCAACACTCTCCCAAGTCTATGACTGGTGTTTCCACCTCCCAAGAGAATCAGCTGAAACTGTCTGGAGAGGGAGCAGAACACACCTCTGAGTCTCAGAGGTCACACCCACCAGACTCTTGGGGCCACATACTACTGAGGTCTGTGAAAAAAAATCTGGACAAACTGACACCTGGGGCCAAGGGGCAGAGCCACACCTACCGCCCTTCCTAATTGCTGAATTGCCGCAGGCTCTAGACCAGGGGTCCCCCAACTTTTTACATAGGGGGCCAGTTCACTGTCCCTCAGACCGTTGGAGGGCCGGACTATAAAAAAAACTATGAACAAATCCCTATGCACACTGCACATACCTTATTTTAAAGTAAAAAAACAAAACGGGAACAAATACAGTATTTAAAATAAAGAACAAGTAAATTTAAATCAACAAACTGACCAGTATTTCAATGGGAACTATGGGCCTGCTTTTGGCTGAGATGGTCAATGTGCTCCTCTCACTGACCACCCATGAAAGAGGTGCTCCTTCCGGAAGTGCTGCGGGGGCTGGATAAATGGCCTCAGGGGGCCGCATGCGGCCCGTGGGCCATAGTTTGGGGACCCCTGCTCTAGACTGTAGCAGAGGTTTTTTTCAGCAGCTGAGCCCAATAAGCAGCCAGCAGACAGGCTGCAGGAGGCAATACTCAGGGAAACTTGGCCATTTTAGCAGACTTTTCCCCAGGACCAGAGTGGGTAAAAGCCAGCCTAGGAGTGCAGCTATATTTTCATGTACACCTGGGCCCAGCAGAGGCAGCCAAAAACTCTGTATTGCTTGTAGCTCCAAGAAGCTTTCTGAGGGCTAGTCAGGGGCAGTGTCTCCCACTGGTCAGCACTGGGTTTCTGCTTGGGAGGCCCAGGGCTGGCACATCCAGGGGTCAGCTGCAGAAAGCATAGGTTCAGGACCTGAAAACCCTTACTAGAGTGGTATTTTAAGGAAAAGCTCCTCACACCAGGACCAGCTGAGGTGAGTTCCACTCTCTGTGATCAGAACTGGCACAGCAGCGCATGTGCATTGGATAGGGTGGAGCTTCACAGTCAGCTGGCTTGGGCTTGGAGTATGGACATTTAAAGTGTAGGTCCCTGTGAGTATATTGTTGGATCTGGTCAAGGGGCTTAGCCACCTTTGGGAGGGGCACAGTCAGCCCCAGGAGAGTACTCTCTCAGTCTTCCTCCCTGAGACCGGGGTCTCACCAGCTGAAAGAACTGTGCAGAGGGGACTGTTGCCCACACTTGGTCTGAACCTGCTGCTCACCTTGACGGGAGAAAAAAATTTTGACTATCCAGCAGTGGCTGAAGGATCAAGCTCTGGAGTAGGGGTCACAATCCCTGTACTGAGCTCCTGACCAAGAGGCCCCTGAAATAGGGGGTCCCAGAAACATATTCACAACCTCAGCTGCCCTAACCCACCAAGCATGCAACCTGTAGAAGGGTTACTTGGGTGAGGCAAATCTGAGCCCACACTGCAGTCTTACTATAGAAGACTCTGTGGCAAGACCAGACAGCTGCAACAGGAGGAGGAGCAGCTGAAAAGTAGAAAGAAATCTTATAGAGCTTGCGGCTTTTACAGGCTGTCATCATCTCTAAGCAGGAGGAAGCTGATCCTTGTACAAAGGATGGCCCCTTCCATAGTAACCAGACACAGAAAACACAGACACAAACAGTGAAAATTGCAGAAGCTGCAGACTGGTAGCCCACAGCAGGTTACAAACAACAGCTGACGCCAAACCAAGAAGAACTAGGGCCAACACTACTGATAGTGGGTGGCAGATAGCACCAACCCTAGACTCAACTACCTACACAAGAAGCACACTCACAGGTGTAATCTAGCAGGCACCAGACACTGTGGAGAATAAATACACCCAACAGGACAGACATTGAACAGTGTGTAATACACATATTTGAGGTTGACCATTAGAACCAGCCAACCTGAAGGGATAACCATACCCATGAAAGAACCAACTATATCTAATACTCACATACAACAAGAGGGAAAATAGTACCTGAAGAACCATCCCTATAACAAGAAAAACATGTGGCCTAGGGGACAGTACTACCAAACTTATCTTGTTCATTAAGACCACACAAAACTTGCAAAGTCAGACAGTGCTACCTAATACATAGACAAAATGTGAAAACAAAAAATAAGACCCAAATGAATCAACGACAGAAATCCCCCCAAAAAGAACTAAATGAAATGGAAGTAACCAAAATACCAGATGCAGAGTTTAAAACAATGATTTTTAGTATGCTTAAGGATCCTAGAGCAACAATGGATGGACATAATAAACACCTAAATAAAGAGAGCAATCATCAAAAAGGACTTTAAAATCATAATAAGGAACTAGTCAGAAATGACAAATACAATATTAGAAATGAAGACTGCACTAAAAGGAAACAACAGCAGATGAAATGAAGCAGAGGACCAAATCACCGATCTAGAGGACAAGATAAACTAAAGCACAGAAGCAGAGCAGCAAAAAGAAATGAAGCTCAGAAATCTGAGGAAACTCTAAGAGCTCTGTGACAACATGAAGGGAAACAACATCAGCATCATTGGGGTTCTTGAAGGAGAAGAGAGTGAACAAGAAATAGAGAACCTGTTTGAAGAAATAATAGCTGAAAAATTTTCTAAATTGATGAAGGAAAAAGTCATACAAGTTCAAGAAGCACAGAGAGTTTCAGTAAAGAGGAACCCAAGGAGGCCTATACCTAGACACATCATAATTAAAGGGTCAAAGTTTAGACACAAAGAAAGAATTCTAAAAGCTGCAAGAGAAAAGCAGCTAATTACCTACATAGGAGCCCCAAAAAGATGATATCCAACTTCTCAACAGAAACACTTGAGGCCAGAAGGGATTGGCAAGAAATATTCAAAGTAATGCAAAGCAAGAACCTAAAAAAAGACTTCTTTATTCAGCAAGGCTATCATTTAAAATTGAAGGAGAAATAAAAAGCTTTTCAGACCAAAAAAAAAAAAACAAAAACCCTCAAGAAATTTATTACAACCAAACCAGTACTGCAAGAAATGTTAAGGGGCCTGCTGTAAAAAGAGCAAAAAAAAAAAAAAAAAAAAAAAAAAAAAGAGAAAAAGAGAATTGTTGATTCAAAGAATAAAATGGCAATAAACAACTACATATCAATATTAACCTTAAACATAAATGGTTTATTAAATGCTTCCATCAAAAGACATAGGATAGCTGTGTTGATAAGAAAATAGGGCTAGTATATATGCTGTCTACAAGAGACCCACCTCAGAACAAAAGATACACATAAACTAAAAGTAAAGGGATGGAAAAAAGTATTTTACACAAATAGAAATGAAATAAAAGCTGGGGTAGCAATACTTATATCTGACAAAGACTTTAAAACAAAGGCTATAGTAAGGAATAAAAAAGGTCACTACATAATAATAAAAGGAGCAATCCAACAGGAAAATATAACCATTGTTTATATCTATGCACCTAATATAAGATAAAGCAGATTTTTTTTTGTATTTTTCTGAAGTTGGAAACAGGGAGGCAGCCAGACTCCCACATGCGCCTGACCAGGATCCACCCAGCATGCCCACCAGGGGGCGATGCTCTGCCCATCTGGAGCGTTGCTCTGTTGCAACCAGAGCCATTCTAGTGCCTGAGGCAGAAGCCATAGAGCCATCCTCAGTGCCTGGGCCAACTTTGCTCTAATAGAGCCTTGGCTGCAGGAGAGGAAGAGAGAGACAGAGAGGAAGGAGGGGGGAGGGGTGGAGAAGCAGATGGGTGCTTCTCCTGTGTGCCCTGGCCGGAAATCGAACCTGGGACTCCTGCACGCCAGGCTGATGCTCTACCACTGAGCCAACTGGCCAGGGCAGATAAAGCAGATTTTGATGAACATAAAGGGTGAGATCAACAGCAATACTCTAATAGTAGGGGATTTTAATACTTCACTACAATCAATGGATAGATCCTCCAGACCGAAAATTATCAAAGAAGCAGTGGCCTTAAATAACACACTAGACCAACTGGATTTAATAGATATCTTCACAACTTTTCACAACAATGCAGCATAATATAAATTATTTTTAAGCATTCATTTTGGTCCATTTTCTAGGATAGATCACATGTTAGGACACAAAACGATTCTCCATAAAATTAAGAAAATTGAAATTATATCAAGCATCATCTCTGATCACAATGGCATAAACCTAGAAATCAGCTACAGTAGAGAAACTGAAAAACATTCAAACACTTGGAGACTAAATAGCATGTTATTAAATAATGAATGGGTTAACAACAAGATCAAGGAAGAAATAAAGTTTTTTTCAACCAATGAAAATGAACATACAACAACTCAAAATTTAAGGGACACAGTAAAAGCAGTTCTGAGAGGGAAGTTCATAGTATTACAGGCATACCTTTTTCTTGCAAGAAGCAAGAAAAAGCTCAAATAAATAACTTAACCCTGCATCTAATAGAACTAGAAAAAGATCAGCAAGTAAAGCCCATAGGAAGTAGAAGAAGGGAAATAATAAAGATCAGAGTATAAATAAATGACATAGAGGCTAAAAAAAACAATACAGAGGATCAATGAAACCAAGAGCTGGTTCCTTGAAAAGGAAAACAAGATTAATGAACCTTTAACCAGACTCACCAAGAAAAAAAGAGAAAGGACTCAAATAAAATTAGAAATGAGAGTGGAGAAGTAACAAATGACACAGCAGAAATACAAAGGATTGCAAGAAAATATTATGAAGAACTGTATGCCTCAAAATAAGAATACCTAGGTAAAATGGACAAATTCCTTGAAATATATACTCTTCCAAAACTTAATTTCGAAGAATTAGAAAACCTAAACAAACCAATTACAAAAAATGAAATTGAAACAGTTATCAAAAAACTTCCAGCAAACAAAAGTCCTGGACCAAATAGCTTCACAGGAGAATTTTACCAAATATTCAAAGAACTAATGCCTATCCTTCTCAAGTTATTTCAAAAAATTCAAGAGGAAGAAAGACTTTCAAGCTCCTTTTATGAGGCAAGCATAATTTTCATTCCAAAACCTGGTAAAGACACTACGAAGAAAGGAAACTATAGGCCACTATCCTTGATGAACTTAGATGCTAAAACTCTCAACAAAATATTAGCAAACTGGATCCAGCAATACATGAAAAAAATCATACATCATGATCAAGTGGGATTTATTCTGGGAAGGCAATGCTGGCACAATATATACAAATCAATCAATGTGATTCATCACATAAACAAAAAGAAGGAGAAAAATTACATGGTAATATCAATAAATGCAGAAAAAGCATTGATAAAAATCCAGCACCCATTTATGATCAAAACTCTCAACAAAGTGGGAATACAGGGAACATACCTCAACATGATAAAGCCAATCTATGACAAACCTACAGCCAACATCACACTCAATGGACAAAACCTAAAAGCAATCCCCTTAAAGAACAGGAACAAGGCAGGGGTGCCCCCTTTCACCACTCTTATTCCACATAATTCTGGAAGTCCTAGCCATGACAATCAGACAAGAAATAAAAGGCATCCAAATTGAAAAAGAAGAAGTAAAATTATCATTATTTGCTGATGACATGATATTGCACATAGAAAACCCTAAAGTCTCAGTCAAGAAACTACTAGACCTGATAAATAAATTTGGCAAGGTGGCAGGATATAAAGTTAATATTCAGAAATCAGTGGCATTTTTATACACCAACAATAAGTTGTCTGAAAGAGAAATTAAGGAAACAATCCCCTTCAGTATTGCAACAGTGAAAATAAAGTATCTAGGAGTAAATTTAACGAAGGAGGTAAAGGACTTGTACTTGGAAAATTTTAAAACATTGATAAAAGAAATCATGGAAGATACACACAAGTGGAAGCATATACCGTGCTCATGGATAGGAAAAATAAACATTAGAATGTCTATATTACCCAAAGCAATATATAAATTCAATGCAATTCCTATTAAAATATAAATGGCATACCTCAAGGATATAGAACAAATATTCCAAAAATTTATATGGAACCAAAAACGAACACGAATAGCCTCAGCAATCTTGAAAATGAAGAATAAAGTGGGAAGCATCACACTTCCAGATATCAAGTTATACTACAAGGCCACTGTACTCAAAACAGCTTGGTACTGGCATTAGAACAGGCATACAGATCAATGGAATAGAACAGAGAACCCAGAAATAAACCTACGCCTTTATGGACAATTAATATTTGACAGAGGAGATACGTGCATACAATGAAGTAAAGACAGTGTCTTTAACAAATAGTGTTGGGAAAATTGTACAGGTACTTGCAAGAAATTAAACTAGACCACCAACTTACACCATTCACAAAAGTAAGCTCAAAATGGATAAAAGACTTAAATGTAAGTAATGAAACCATAATCATCTTGGAAGAACACATAGGCAGTAAACTCCAATATCTCTCATAGCAATATTTTTGCTTATTTTTCTTCATGGGCAAGTGAAATAAAGGACAGGATGAACAAATGGGACTATATCAAACTGATAAGCTTTTGCACAGCAAAAGACACCATGAACAAAATAAAAAGACAACCCACACAATGGGAGAACATACTCTTCAATATGTCTGATAAGGGGTCAATAACTAAAATTTATAAAGAACTTCTAAAACTCAATAGCAGGAAGGTAAACAATCCAGTTAAAAAATGGACACAAGAACTGAATAGACACTTGTCCTAAGAGGACATACAAATGGCCAACAGACAAAGGAAAAAATGTTCAATGTCATTAAAATGTCATTGAAAAAATGTTCAATGATCATCAAAGAAATGCAAATTAAAACCATAATGAGATACCACCTCACACCAGTCAGAATGGTGCTCATAACAAAACAACAATAGAAAGTGCTAGTGAGGTTGTGGAGAAAAGGGAACCCTCCTGCACTGCTGGTGGGAATGCAGACTGGTGCAGCCACTATGGAAAACTGTATGGGGTTTCCTCAAAAAATTAAAAATGGAACTGCCTTTCGACCCAGCTACTCCACTTTTTGGAATATATCCTAAGAATACCAAATCATGGATTCAAAGAAAATATGCATCCCCATGTTTATGACAGCATTGTTCACAATAGCCAAGAACTGGAAACAGCCCAAGTGTCCATCAGTGGATGAGTGGATTAAAAAGCATTGGTACATATACACAATGGAATACTATGTGGCTATGAAAAAGAAGAAAATCTTACCTTTTGTGACAACATGGATGGACCTGGAGATTATTATGCTGAGTGAAATAAGCCAGGCAGAGAAAGAAAAATATCATATAATCTCACATATATGTGGAATCTAATGAAGAAAGCGAATTTAGGATCTGAATAGAGCCAGAGGCGGGGTCACAGGAACCATAGGGACAGCTGTCAGACGGAAAGGGGATGAGGGGATGGGATTAGAGAAGGTAAAGTGATTAGTGAAACTGTATATACATAACACAGAGATATAGATAGCAGGACAGCAAATCCTAAAGGGGATAGGGGAGGTAGTTAGAGGGAGGGGGGTAAAGGGGGTATAAAAAGGGACACAGGTTGGGGGTGAGGGAGTTGTATTCAGTGGGACACTTGAATCCATGTAAATACAATAAACTAAAAATTAAAAAAATAAACCCATAAAATGGATATGAAACATAATTCAACTTTAGAATATGAATCCAGAATTCACATCTTGTATTAAGTACTTGCTTTGGTATTTTTCTTACTTGCTTACTAGATTATTTTATTCACATACATAATCTTTCTATGCCAAATGTAGTAAAAAGATACATACATTTAGAAGTTATTAGATTAGATCTTGTTAGAATAATATCAATTTTTTGTCCCAATTATCTCTAAGGTTATTTGAGCTTTCAATTAAAAAAATGTAGAAGTCTAGTGCATTCTCATTTTTAAAGTTATTTAATAGCTTAATAATTTTTTTATAATTTTATATTTTAATAAGTCTTCTGTTTTGAGTGCTTAGTTTAAACAGTTGACCCGTGAACAATGTGGAGGATAGAGGTGCCGATATACCACACAATTGAAAATCCACATATAATTTTGACTCCCCCAAAATATAACCGCTATTAGCCTTCTGTTGACCAGCAGTCTTACAGATAACATAAACAGTTAATTAAACATATTCTATATGTTCTCTGTATTATATACTATATTCTTACAATAAAGTAAGCTAGAGGAAACAAAATGTTATAAAGGAAAGCATAAGGGAGAGAAAATAAATTTACAGTACTGTATATATTTATTGGGGAAAGAAGGGTAAGTGGGCCCATGCAGTTCATGGGTCCACTGTATAAAGAACACAAATAAGAGTTTGTATTGTATAAAGCCTTTATGTGGACTTCTGGGGGTTCCATATGTAAGGAGCTTGAAAATCACCCCTGTCTTAACAAGTTAAAAACTGAACTGATGTAAAAATAAACTTTTCCCTAAGAGAAGTGAGGTCACAGGACAAACCACTGACCCAAGACCAGAGACAGGTGACTACTCGACATTGCACTTACCTGAGCAGAGATTCGTGAGTGGAAACTTCTGCAACAACCAGTGCTGGGTAGGATAATGTCAACAGGCATTGATGAATTGCTGGAGGCTCAGTGTGACAGCCTGGGCTAAGCATTCCAGGGGTTCCCAATCATGGGGGAAACCTGATATTTTTGTGGGACTATCTTCCAGGAGCTTGACCAGGTTTCTCACAGTAAATATCAGATGAAAATACCCTTGTGCTTCCAGCATAAGGAGAGAAAAGGAACCATTTTTTAATATGTCAGAACCCTCTGTTCTTCTTAACAAGGCTAGAACTCAAGAGAAGCGAGTTAATCAGAGCATAACCAGCTGTGGTACTATCAGCGCCTAATTAATCCAGAGGAAGGAACATAACCTCACTTCAGTCAGTACTAGCCATCCTGGCCATTAAGGGTGGGGGAAAAAAAACCCAGAAATGCTCGTGAAGAACACAGTCCAGAACACAATCCAGAAGCAGAGGATCCTTAATGGACTGAGACCTAATTTCAGGACCATAGAACACATCCCCTCTACCTACACCTCACCATGACATTGGTAGAGGCCTATGTATAGCAGTCCCTTTTATAAGGACCACTTGTCCAGCTATAAAATAAAAAATGTCCAGGATGGGTACTTCAGTTGATTAGAGTATTGTTTGCATAGTCCAAGGTTCCATCCCCAGTCAAGGCACATACAAGAATTAACCAATCGATCTGTCTCTCTCTCTCCTTCTAAAATCAATAAATAAAAATTTAAAAAATATATCCAAGTTAGGATATTTCCCTTTCTGATTACAAGTCTGTTTCATGATCCTTTCCTTGAGGATATTTACTATCAATCTCCTTCTTAAAATTTTCCTAAATTGTAACTCAAAATTCTTCTAACTCCTAAAAACTTGCCAGAGTGTTATAATATCTGTGATATTATTTTACTATCCTAGAATTTAATAACTTGTTTGGAGTTCAACATTGATTATCTCTAACTCTATTTTAATCTCTAGTTATGAAATGGGGAGTGAATTTTTTTATCCCATAGAGATAGTTTTATATCATCAAAAATACTGTCATTTCCAAAGTGAATCATCATGCCTCTTGACATTTGCCAGATGCTGATTGTGGTACTTTTAGAGCTTGCACCCTGTCTAAGGAAGAAGCAAAGCTTGGATGATTCAGAATCATGCAGGAATACTCAGCTGGTATTGCTAGGTCAGCCAGGATAGAAACAGAATCAATAAATCTCTCTCTCCCCCACCACAATTTAAGAAAAATAAGTTATTCTAAGGGATTGGCTTATGTGACTTTTGGAATCTGGCTAAACAAACTTATAGTCACTAGGGCCAGGTACCTGAAAGGGCAGCGGGAGCTGATGCCGCTGTTCAAAGACATTTCTCCTCAGGGAAAACTTAGTTCTGCTCTTCAGTCCTTTCAACTGATTGGAACAAGAATGTCCTGATGGTGCGGGTTGATTTCCTTTAATAAAAACTACAAAATACTTTCACAGAAACCTAGGTTAGTATTTGACTGAGTAATAGGCTAACCAAATTGAAACACAAAGTGACCAGCAAAGTTGCCAAATCTGCTTTTTCAAGAAAAACTAAAAAGGCTGACTTTTAAAAATGTCAAGTCATCTGATTTTTATTTTATTTTATTTTTTTATTAATTTTAATGGGGTGACATTAATAAATCAGGGTACATAGGTTCAAAGAAAACATCTCCAGGTTATTTTGACATTTGATTATGTTGCATAGCCATCACCCAAAGTCAAATTTTCTTCCGTCAACTTCTATCTGGTTTTCTTTGTGCCCCTCCTCTTTCTCCACCCCCTCCCATTCTCTCCCCACCCCCAGTAATCGCTACACTCTTGTCCATGCACCTGAGTCTCATATTATGTCCCACCTATGTATGAGATCATATAGATCTTAGATTTTTCTGATTTACTTATTTCACTCAGTATAATATTATTAAGGTCCATCCATGATGTTGTAAATGATCCGATCATCATTTCTTATGGCTGAGTAGTATTTCATAGTATATATGTAGCAATCTTCTTTATCCAATCATCTATTCAAGGGCTTTTTAGTTGTTTTCTTGTCTTGGCCACTGTGAACAATACTGCGATGAACATGGGCTGCATGTGTCTTTATGTGCCAGTGTTTTTGAGTTATGGGGGTATATTTCCAGTAGAGGAATTGCTGGGTCATATGGTAGTTCTATTTTTAATTTTCTGAGGAACCACCATACTTTCTTCCATAATGGTTGTACTACTTTACATTCCCACTAACAATGGATGAGTGCTCCCCCTTCTCCACAGCCTCTCCAACACTTATTACCCGTCCTGTTGATAATAGCTAATCTAACAGGTGTGAGGTGATATCTCATTGTAGCTCTGATTGGCATTTCTCCAATAGCTAATAAAGATGACCATCTTTTCATATATCTGTTGGCCATTTGTATTTCTTCCTGGGAGAAGTGTCTGTTTATGTCCTTTTCCCATGTTTTTATTGGATTGTTTGCTTGTTTGTAGTTGAGTTTTATGAGTTCTTTGTATATTTTGGATATTAGGTCTTTATCTGTGCTGTGGTTTGAAAATATCGTCTCCCATTTAGTTGGCTGTCTGTTTTGTTGTCAGTTTCTCTTGCTGTGCAAAAATTTCTTAGTCTGATGTGATCCCATTCATTTATCTTTGCCTTCACTTCCCTTGACATTGAAGTCAAATTCATAAAGTGCTCTTTGTAACCAAGGTCCATGAGTTTAGTATCTATGTGTTTTCTATGAAATTTATTGTTTCAGGTCTTATATTTAGGTCTTTGATCCATTTTAAATTAATTTTAAGTACAAGTAGACAAACTGTAGTTGAGTTTTGTTCTTTTTTTAATTTTATAAATAAATTTTTATTAATGTTAATGGGGTGACATCTATAAATCAGGATATATATATTCAAAGAAAACATGTCCAGGTTATCTTGTCATTCAATTATGTTTCATACCCATCACCCAAAGTCAGATTGTTCTCTGTCACCCTCCATCTAGTTTTCTTTGTGCCCCTCCCTTTCCCCCTTCCCCTCTCCCTCCTTCCGTCCCACATCCCCCCTTCCCCCCACCCCCGGTAACCACCACATTCTTCTCCGTGTCTCTTAGTCTCATTTTTATGTCCCACCAATGTATGAAATCATGTAGTTATTGGTTTTTTCTGATTTACTTATTTCACTTTGTATAATGTTAACAAGATCCCAATATTTTGTTGTAAATGATCTGATGTCATCATTTCTTATGGCTGAATAGTATTCCATAGTGTATATGTGCCACATCTTCTTTATCCAGTCATCTATTGATGAGCTTTTTGGTTGTTTCCATGTCTTGGCCACTGTAAACAATGCTGCAACGATCATGGGGCTACATGTGTCTTTACATATCAATGTTTCTGAGTTTTGGGGGTATATACCCAGTAGAGGGATTGCTGGGTCATAAGGTAGTTCTATATTCAGTTTTTTGAGGAACCACCATAATTTCCTCCATAATGGTTGTACTACTTTACATTCCCACCAACAGTGAATGAGGGTTCCTTTTTCTTAACAGCCTCTCCAATATTTGCTATTACCTGTCTTGTTGATAATAGCTAATCTAACAGGTGTGAGGTGGTATCTCATAGAGTTTTGATTTTCATTTCTCTAATAACTAATGAAGATGAGTATCTTTTCATATACCATTTGTATTTCTTCCTGAGAGAAGTGTCTGTTCATGTCCTCTTCCCATTTTTTTATTGTATTGTTTCTTTGTTTGTTTGTTGTTGAGTTTTATGAGTTCTTTGTATATTTTGGATATTAGGCCCTTATCTGAGCTGTTGTTTGAAAATATCATTTCCCATTTAGTTGGCTGTCAGTTTATTTTATTGTCAGTTTCTCTTGCTGAGCTAAAACTTTTTAGTTTGATGTAGTTCCATTCATTTATCTTTGCCTTCAATTCTCTTGCCTTTAGAGTCAAATTCATAAAATGCTCTTTAAAACCAAGGTCCATGAGTTTAGTACCTATGTTTTCTTCTATGTAAGTTATTGTTTCAGGTCTTACATTTAGGTCTTTGATCCATTTTGAATTAATTTTAGTACAAGGGGACAAACTGTAGTTGAGTTTCATTCTTTCGCATGTGGCTTTCCAGTTTTCCCAGCACCATTTGTTGAAAAGGCTTTCTATTCTCCATTGTGTGTTGTTGGCCCCTTTATCAAAAATTATTTGACCATATATATGTGGTTTTATTTTTGGACTTTCTATTCTGTTCCATTGGTCTGAGTGTCTATTTTTCTGCCAATACCATGCTGTTTTGATTGCCGTGGCCCTATAATATAGTTTGAAGTCAGGTATTGTAATGTCCCCAGCTTCATTCTTTTTCCTTAAAATTGCTTTGGCTATTTGAGGTTTTTTATAGTTCCATATAAATCTGATGATTTTTTGTTCCATTTTTTAAAAAAATGTCATAGGAATTTTGATGGGAATTGCATTAAATTTATAAATTGCTTTGGGTAATATAGTCATTTTGATTATATTTATTCTTCCTATCCAAGAACAAGGAATATTTTTCCATCTCATTGTATCTTTTTCGATTTCCTTTAACAATGCTTTGTAGTTTTCGTTATATAGGTCCTTTACATTCTTTGTTATGTTTATTCCTAGGTATTTTATTTTTTTGTTGCAATCGTGAAGGGGATTATTTTTTTGAGTTCATTTTCTAATATTTCATTGTTGGCATATAGAAAGCCTATGGACTTTTGTATGTTAATTTTGTATCCTGCGACCTTACTGTATTGGTTTATTGTTTTTAGTAATCTTTTTGTGGAGTCTTTGGGGTTTTTGACCAAATGATCTTATCAATAGATGCAGAAAAAGCATTTGATAAAATACAACACAATTTTATATTTGAGACACTCAACAAGATGGGTATAGAAGGAAAATATCTCAACATGATAAAGGCCATATATGATAAACCATCAGCTAACATCATATTAAATGGCATAATACTGAGGACTTTCCACCTTAAATCAGGAACAAGACAGGGTTTTCCACTCTCTCCACTCTTATTTAACATGGTGCTAGAAGTTCTGGCCAGAGCAATCAGACAAGAAAAAGAAATAAAAGGCATCCATATCAGAAATAAAGAAGTAAGGTATCACTTTTTGCAGATGAGATGATCCTATACATCAAGTTTTATTCTTTTGCATGTGTTTTTCCAATTTTCCCAGCACCATTTCTTGAAGAGGTTTTTTTTTCTCCATTGTGTGTTGTTGGACCCTTTATCAAAAATTATTTGAACATATACATGTGGTTTTATTTCTAGGCTTTCTACTCTGTTCCATTGGTCTGAGTGTTTATTTTTCTGCCAATACTATGCTGTTTTGATTATTGTGGCTCTATAATATAATTTGAAATCAGGTATTGTAATGTCTCCAGCTTTGACCTTTTTCCTTACAATTGCTCTGGCTATTTGGGATTTTCTGTAGTTTCATATAAACCTGATGATTTTTTTTCCATTTCTTTAAAAAATGACATTGGAATTTTGATAGAATTGCATTAAATTTATATATCGCTTGGGTAATATACTCATTTTGACTATATTTATGTTTCCTATCCAAGAACAAGGGATATTTTTTCATTTCATTACATCTTTTTTGATTTCCCTTAACAATGCTTTGTAGTTTTCTTTATATAGGTCCTTTACATTCTTTATTATGTTTATCCCTAGGTATTTTATTTTATTTTTGTTGCAACCATGAAGGGGATTGCTTTTTTGAGCTCATTTTCTGATGCGTCATTGGCATATACAAAGGCAATGGACTTCTGTATATTTATTTTGTATCATGCAACCTTACTGTATTGGTTTATTGTTTCTAGTAATCTTTTTGTGGAGTTTGGGGTTTTCTATGTACAAGATCCTATTATCTGCAAAAAGTGAAACCTTTATTTCATCTTTCCCCATATGAATTCCTTTTATTTTTTTCTCTTATCTGATTGCTCTGGCTAGAACTTCCAGCACTATGTTGAATAAGAGTGGAGAGAGTGGACAACCTTGTCTTGTTCCTGATTTTAGGAAAAAGTCCTTAGTTTTATGCCATTTAATATGATGTTAGCTGATGGTTTATTATAGATGGCCTTTATTATGTTGAAATATATTCCTTCTATATCCATTTTGTTAAGTGTTTTAAACATAAAATGATGTATTTTATTGAATGCCTTTTCTGCATCAATTGATAAGTTCATATGATTTTTGTTTTTTGTTTTGTTCATATGCTGTATTACGTTAACCATTTTATGTATGTTGAACCATCCTTGTGATTCTGGGATGAATCCCACTTGATCATGATGAATTATTTTTTTAATGTGTTATTGTATTCGATTTGCTAGTATTTTGTTTAGTATTTTAACCTCTGTATTCATTAGACATATTGGTCTGTAGTTTTCTTTTTTTGTGTTGTCTTTCCCAGGTTTTGGTATGAGGGTTATGTTGGCCACATAAAATGTTTTGGCAATATTGGTTCTTCTTCAATTTTTTGGAAGACTGAGTAGAATAGGAACCAAGTCTTCTTTGAATGTTTGATAGAATTCACTGATATAGCTGTCTGGCCCTGGCTTTTATTTTTGGGGAGGTTTTTCATAGTTGTTTCAATTTCCTCCCTGCTTATGGATCTGTTTAGGCTTTCTGCTTCTTCATGACTCAGTCTAGAAAGATTGTATGGTTCTAAGAGTTTATCCATTTCTTCTATATTGTTGAATTTGGTGGCATATACTTTTTCATAGTATTCTACAGTGTATTCTTTGTGTATCTATGATATCTGTGGTGATTTCTCCTCTTTCATTTTTAATTTTTAATTTTGTTAATATGAGTCCTTTCTCTTTTTTCCTTGGTGAGTCTTGCTAAAGGTTTGTCAATTTTGTTGATCTTTACAAAGAACCAGCTCCTTGTTTTATTAATTTTTTCTATAGTTTTTCTATTCTCTATTTTGTTTATTTACTCTCTAATTTTTATTATTTTCTTTCTTTTGCTGGTTTTGGGTTGTCTCTGTTCTTTTTTTTCTAGTTCCTTGAGAAGTGAAGTTAAGTGGTTTACTTAGACTCTCTCTTGGTTGTTCATATAGGCTTGTAGTGATATGAACTTCCCTCTTATTACTGCTTTTGCTGCATCCCAGAGATTCTGATATGTTGTATTGTTATTTTTGTTTGCCTGTATGTATCTTTTGATCTCTTCCCCTATTTCTTCTTTGACCCACTCATTTTTTAAAACTATGTTGTTTAGTTTCCTCTTTTTTGTGGGTTTGTTTGCCTCTCTTTTGCAGTTGAATTCTAGTTTCAAGGTTTAATGATCAGAAAATATGCTTGGTATAATTTTAATCTTTCTGAATTTGTTGATGTTATTTTTGTGGCCCTACATATGGTCAATTCTTGAGAGTCTTCCATGTACACTAGAGGAAAATGTATACTCTGGCACTTTGGGATGAAATATCCTGTAGATGTCTATCATATCCAATTGTTCTAGTGTTTCATTTAAGGCCAATATTTTTTTTTTTGTTTAAGTAAACAAAATTTTATTATGTAATTTGTTTATGAATAAATGTGAGTGAAAAAAATTTTAATATACAACATTATTTTAATAAAAAATATATTTTTATCTTATTTTTATTAATTTTAATGCAGTGACATTGATAAATCAGGGTACATATGTTCTGAGAAAATATCTCCAGATTATTTTGACCTTTGATTATGCTGCATACCTCTCACCCAAAGTCAAATCGTCCTCCGTCACCTTCTATCTGTTTTTTTTGTGCCCCTATGCTCTCCCCACCCCCTTCCTCTCCTTCCTCACCCTCTCCTCACCCCTCCACCCCACTCCCTGTTACCATAAGATTCTTGTCCATCTTTCTGAGTCTCATTTTTATGTCCCATTTATGCATGGGTACATATAGTTCTTAGTTTTTTCTGATTTACTTATTTCACTCTGTATAATATTATCAAGGTCCATCCATGTTATTTTAAATGATCCGATGTCATCATTTCTTATGGCTGAGTTGTATTCCATAGTATATATGTACCAAGGCTTTTTAATCCACTCGTTCTCTGATGGACACTTGGGTTTTTTCCAGATGTTTGCTATTGTGAACAATGCTGCTATAAACATGTGGATGCATTTTTCCTTCTGGAACTGTTTTATGGTGTTCTTGGGGTACATTCCTAAAAGTGGGATGGCTGGGTCAAAAGGCAGTTTGATTTTTAATTTTTTTTTAATTTTTTATTTTTTTACAGGGACAGAGAGAGAGTCAGATAGAGGGATAGATATAGACAGACAGACAGGAACGGAGAGAGATGAGAAGCATCAATCATCAGTTTTTCGTTGCAACATCGTAGTTGTTCATTGATTGCTTTCCCATATGTGCCATGACCGCGGGCCTTCAGCAGACTGAGTAACCCCCTGCTCAAGCCAGTGACCTTAGGTCCATGCTAGTGAGCTTTTTGCTCAAGCCAGATGAGCCCATGCTCAAGCTGGCAACCCCGGGGTCTCGAACCTGGGTCCTTCTGCATCCCAGTCAGATGCTCTATCCACTGCACCACCGCCTGGCCAGGCTGATTTTTAATTTTTTGAGGAATCTCCAAACTGCTTTCCACAGAGGCTGCACCAGTCTGCATTCCCACCAGCAGTGCAGGAGGGTTCCTTTTTCTCCACATCTTAGCCAGCACTTATTCTGTGTTGTTTTGTTGATGAGCGCCATTCTGACCGGTGTGAGGTGATATCTCATTGTGGTTTTAATTTGCATTTCTCTAATGATTAGTGATGTTGAGGATTTTTTCATATGCCTATTGGCCATCTGTACATCCTCTTTGGAAAAGTGTCTATTCATTTCTTTTGCCCATTTTTTGATTGGATTGTTTGTCTTTCTGGTGTTGAGATTTACAAGTTCTTTATAAATTTTGGTTATAGTCCCATTTCTTTATCCTGTCTTTTATTTCCTTTGCCCATGGAGATAAATCAGCAAATATATCACTGCGAGAGAGCTCAGAGAGCTTACTGCCTATGTTTTCTTCTAAGATGCTTATGGTTTTACTCCTTACATTTAAGTCTTATATCCATTTTGAGTTTATTTTTGTGAATGGTGTATGTTGGTGGTCTAGTTTCATATTTTTTGCAGGTTGCTATCCAATTTTCCCAAGACCATTTGTTGAAGAGGCTGTCTTTACTCCACTGTATGCCCTTACCTCCATTGTCAAATATCAGTTGTCCATAGAGCTGTGGGTTTATTTCTGGGTTCTCCATTCTGTTCCATTGATCTATGTGCCTGCTCTTATGCCAGTACCAGGCTGTTTTGAGTACAATGGTCTTGTAGTATAACTTGATATCAGGAAGTGTGATACCTCCCTTTTTATTCTTCTTTTTTAAGATTGCTGAGGCTATTCGTGTTCTCTTTTGGTTCCATATAAATTTTTGGAATATGTGATCTATATCTTTAAAGTATGTTATTGGTATTGCATTGAATTTATAAATTATTTTGGGTAATATAGACATTTTAATGATGTTTATTCTTTCTAACCATGAGCACAGTATATGTTTCCACTTGTTTGTGTCTTCCTTGATTTCTTTTATCAATGTTTTATAATTTTCCAAGTACAAGTCTTTAGGCTCCTTGTTAAATGTACTCCTAGGTACTTTATTTTTTTGGTTGTAATAGTGAAGGGGATTGTTTCCTTAATTTCTCTTTCTGACTGTTCATTGTTGGTCTATAAAAATACCTCTGATTTCTGAGTATTAATTTTATATCCTGCCACCTTGCTGAATTCATTTATCAGGTCCATTAGTTTTTTGACTGAGACTTTAGGATTTTCTATATACAATATCATATCATCTGTAAAAAACGACAGTTTTACTTCTTTTCTAACTTGAATGCTTTTTATTTCTTCTTCTTGTCTGACTTCTGTGGCTAGGACTTCCAGGACTATGTTGAATAAGAGTGGTGAAATGGGACACCCCTGCCTTGTTCCTGATCTTAAAGGGATTGCTTTCAATTTTTGCCCATTGAGTATCATGTTGGCTGTTGGTTTGTCATAGATGGCCTTTATCATGTTGAGGTATGTTCCCTGTATTCCCACTTTGTTGAGAGTGTTGATCATGAATGGGTGCTGCATTTTATCAATTGCTTTTTCTGCACCTATTGAAATTATCATGTGGTTTTTCTCCTTCCTTTTGTTTATGTGATGAATAACATTGATAGATTTGTGAATATTGTACCAGCCTTGTACGGCCAATATTTTTTATTGATTTTCTGCTTGGATGAACAACTTAGAGCCGTCAGTAGTGTATTGAGGTCTCCAAGAATGATTGTATTTTTGTCAGTTTTTGTTTCTAGCTCAGTCAGTAGCTGTCTTATATATTTTGGTGCTCTTTGTTTTGGTGCATATATATTAAGAAGTGTTATGTCTTCTTGATTTAATGTCCCCTTTACCATTATGAAATGACCATTTTTGTCTCTGATTACCTTTGCTGTCTTGTAGTCAGCATTGTTAGATATGAGTATTGCTACACCTGCTTTCTGGATGTTATTTGCTTGGAGTATTGTTTTCCAACCTTACATTTTGAATTTGTTTTTAGCTTAGATGTGTTTCTTGTAGGCAGCATACATTTGGATTTTCTTTTTTTTTTTTTTTTTGTATTTTTCTGAAGCTGGAAATGAGGAGAGACAGTCAGACAGACTCCCGCATGCACCCGACCAGGATCCACCCAGCACACCCACCAGGGGGGCGATGCTCTGTCCACCAGGGGGTGATGCTCTGCCCCTCCGGGGCATCGCTCTGTTGCGACCAGAGCCACTCTAGCGCCTGGGGCAGTGGCCAAGGAGCCATCCCCGCGCCCAGGCCATCTTTGCTCCAATAAAGCCTTGGCTGCAGGAGGGGAAGAGAGAGACAGAGAGGAAGGAGAGGGGGAGGGCTTGAGAAGCAGATGGGCGCTTCTCCTGTGTGCCCTGGCCGGGAATCGAACCCGGGACTTTTGTACGCCAGGCCGACGCTCGGATTTTCATTTTTAATTCATTCTGTTACACTGTGTCTTTTTATTGGTGAGTATGAATTCATTTGTATTTAGTGTAGTTATTGACATTTGAGGGTTTTTTTATTGTCATTTTATATATTACTTTCTGATAGCTTTGTATCTTGTTTGTTTCTTCTCTTTTATTTTTTATTATGTGTTTTTGTTTGGCTGTAATCCATACTTCTTTTCTCTGTTACTTTTTTTTTTTCAAGCCATGTACTTCTGTGTTGGTTTTTCCAGGGGAGGTTAACATTAAATAATGGAAAGTATACATATCATTAGTACTAATGTATTGAGTACTGAATTGAGTTTTTCATCTCTGTTTAATTTGTTTTCATCATTTCAATTTCCTTGGTGAAGTATTCTTTCTGTTCACTGAATTGTTTTTTGAGCTTCATAAATTGCCTTTCTTGTATATCCCTGAGTATTTTTAGGACTTCAATTTTAAATATTTTGTCATTTAAATCCAAGGTTTCTAAGCTATTGAAAATTTTTTCTATAGTCTTTTCCTCATCTATCTGAGCTACATCACTGTCTTTTGTATCCATTATATTCAATTTCTTTTTCTTTAATGATATTTGAGTGGCATTGTTAATTACAATAATAAGAGTTAATATAAAAGCTTTTTTTGAGAAAATGCATTAAAAAACTTACTATTCTATTGTGCTAAGTGGAACAAAAATATGTAGAATGGAGGGCCTGTGTTGGGGGAAAGTTACAGAGATGCAAAAACGAGGCAAGAACCCACAAAGTGCCACAAGTAAAAATTTGGATTAAGAATAATATAATTTATTGTAAATGATTGTTGAATGAGAGAAATAGTGTAAGAGAAAAGAAAAAATAAAAAAAATACAGTTAAAAATGAAAATTCTATTTTATTAAAGGCATAAAAACTATAGAATGGAGAGCTGGAGTTGGGGAAAATGCTAAAGAGATAAAAAGCAAAGTAAAAAGCACACAAAATGCCACAAAGAAAAAATTTGAATCCAGAATAAAATAATTTGTTTGTGGGCGAGATTCAAATGAGAGGAAAAGTGAAAGAGAAAAGAAGAAACAAAAAGAGAGAGAGAAAAAAATTGAGATAAGTATTTTGGAATATAACACTCAGAAAAAAAAGAATGAAAAATGTGACACTTATGGGTAATAATGTTCAAAATGAAAAGAAAATAATAAAATTGAAAGAGGATAAAATGACCAAGGTGTAAGGAAAAAAAAGATTAAAAATACAAAAAAAAAAAAAAAAAAAAAGAAAAAAGTTATAAAGACTGGATATTTCCTAGTTTTGAGAAGTTATCTTCTTCCTTTTTCTTTCTTCTCTCTCTTTTTGGCCAGTGGTGCTGTACCTCAGGTTCTGCCCCAGTGGCACTCTTAGGCAGAGATTTGCTGTTGTGTCGCTATGGTGATGACAAAAACTAGGCCTCAGTCCCGTTGGTAAGCGGGGCTTGTTAGCATTTGCAGTCTCTAACAATGGAAGAGTCCATTTTCCCAGAGCCTCTCCCCAAATCTCTCCTTCCTGAACCAGCAGCCTGGGACCCAGCTGAGAAGTTGCCCCAGCTACAGCCTGGAGAGCAAGAGGCTCTAAGAGCTACCAAATCCCCCTTCTATCCTCACTTAATGCAGGGTTCTGGGTAAGGCTTTGCCTGCCAGAGCTGCCAGCATAATCAGGCAGGGCTGGGATCTGATTGCCTTTCAGGTATCTTTTTATGAGCCTCTGGGCATGTCTAGTTTGCCTCAGCACTCTGCAGGTCTGCTCTTCAGAGGCTGTCTTCAAGCTGTCTGTGTGCTCTTCCCCTCACCACTTCCACTGTTCTCTTCCCCAGGAGTGTGCTTTGTTGGTCTGTATGGCTGCTAGAGGTCCAACACCCAGACACGTCTGCTTGTAGGGAAGCCAGCTTTCGTGCACTTCCCACACGCTGTTGTTTGGGAAGCTTGGATTATTCAGAAACTCTGGTCACAGCCCACACAGAGGGTCTCTACTGACAGTCTCTGACCCAGCCCCTTTATCTGGAAATGTGGGCACCCACGCCCAAATTGCCAGGTGGATCCACTCACACACTGCCCATGCTCTCCGACCAGGATACCAGGAATAAACAAGGCAACTGCTCGCCCACCGCTGCTGGGGTCTGCTGCTGGGGTCTGCTGCTGGCATTAGATCCACATGGGCTGAGCTGTGAGCACACTCTCTCCTCATCCTGAATGTCTCTTCCCTAGCCCAGCTCTTTCCACGCCCCCAGCCCTTGCTTTCTCTCAGTCCCAAGTGAAATTAACCCTTGCTCAGGTCAGTGAGGAAAGCAAAATACTCAGTTCTCCATCTTATTTCCTTCACAGTGGATTATATATTCAGTCACCTTTTTGCCCAGTCATACCTTTGTTTGATGTATGTGTATTTCAGATGCTCCTGAGATTGTTTTTCTGTCTCTAGTTGTTTAATTTGTTGAAGTTTCAGGGAGAGGTTTCAGGAGCACTCCTCATGGCACCATTTCTCTGACATCACTCCAAGTCATCTGATTTTTAAATGTCATTTCAAATTTAAATAAAATAAAATATTTTCCATCCTAATAAGGGGAACAGCTGTTTTGATTTGCTTACGACTGTGAGGTTTCCTGGGACATAGGACTCGAGAATGCTAAAACTGAGATACTCTAAGGCAAACTAAGATGGTTACTCACTCTACATCCAAATAATTTCCAAACAAACATATAATATGTGTTTTCAGATTCTGCTTTTGAATTTAAGTCAGTCCTGAATTCCCAGGAGGTAAAGAGGTGCCAGTAGAACTAATAAGTTTGAGCAGAAGCTGTCAATTTATTATTTGTTCCAACCCATGTTGGGACACATGCTTGTATCAATGTCATTCCCACTGGAACAGTGATTCTATTAATCAAGGTAGGCAGGGGACAAAGGCTCAGAGGGTAAAAGATTTTCTAGAGAATGGTTATCAGAAATTTCATGGTGGTGCAGTTGGGGAAAATTTTTCACTTGATTCTAATGTGTTCTCTTTGAGGGGAGATATGCAACTAAAGTAGTATGATATAGAAGTACATGGCTCTTCTACCTTAGAAAGTCATTAAGGCCACCATTTAACAGGGCTAAATGTAGCATGAAAACTAAATGATGAGGATAGAGTTCTACATGTAAAAACTTAAAGGGAAAATGTAGATGAGAGAGCATAAGATCTTGTTGAATGATATATATCTTTAACAATGTTACATCTACTGAACACAAGAATTTTCAGGGTCAGCTGTCAAAATATCTTAAAATGTAGGCTGATAACATAATATGAAGCTCAGTTCAATAAAATACATTATTTTATACTGAAAACATATGTTCCAAATATAAGATCCCCTGATGAGCTGAGCACATTCAACTTAAGTGTGATTTTCACTTAAAGTTGAGGTATTTTAGTTGAATACACTTTTTAATAGAAGCTTACCTTATTTCTGGAAGTAGATGTACTATCAGCTTATGTGGTCATGGCAGATCATCCTTAGATTCACTTCCTTTGACTTTAAGAGTCTCAGTAATCCTAAATTGGCAGTTATGTTTGGATGATTGTATATCATAACACAGATGCTGAAATTAGCTGTGTCTGCTTGTTCTACTTAGAATGGAAATTTCTGCCTCGCTTCAACATATTTTTTGTTTGTCTTTATCAAATTGATCTACAGAGCCATCATTCTAGGAGTTATCCAGAACTTTGATTGATTCAGTTATGAATTAGCATCACTGTATTGTCTGGCTCTTTTGTGAAATGTCCACAGTCTTGAGTCATTTACTGAAGAGTGTTTTACGTGTTCTATAAAAGACTCTTATTTTTGAGACTTATTTAGAAAATAAAATGTAAAGAAAAGCATAGCTGTAAGGTCACATAATTCCAAATGTACAACAACGTAACTGTTTAACAAATCTCAAACTAGTAGATGTTATGTTTAGGACTACCTGAATATTTATGGTTTGGCAAAATCAATCATTGAGAATTACAAAATAAAATCCATGTCAAAGGCACAAAAGAAAAACTATCAGAGGAAAGAAAATCCATATATCAAGCCCCATGTTACCAGCGATGACTGCTTAAGAAATGAATAGTGGACTTCCCCCAGTGCTTCTTTATCCCATTCTGCATATAAATAATTTCATTATTTAAAATTCATAATTGAGCTAACTGTGGAGTAATAATTGGATTAATGGTAATTTTGACTTTTTAAAGGTATTTCTCTAGACAGATTTATTTACTATACTTATAGCCAACAAGAAATTAATATTCACTGATATAACTTTGTATAATATAATGAGCTCATCTTATAATCCTTAGCAAAACATTATTCAGTATTACAGTAGACTCTCAAGGGTTAATAGTATTATAGCATGAAGCCATCTATAAGACATGATTCTTTTTAATTTTTTTTTGTTTGGTGTTAGACTAAAGACACATGAAATGCATTTAGATCTAGTTTGTTTAGGTAAAACTTGTCTAATCTTGACAATTGTTGAAGTCATTAATCATTCTTATAATTAAAATCTGTTTATTGTTCCCAGTTGTAGTGAATGATTGATACAAATAATTGTCTTTATATTGTAATAACTAAAAGTTTTATATCATCACTACCAAAATAGTCTTAGTGATAGAGTTGTATTTTATTATTAAATAATGTTCTCTTCAGCAAATTAAAATGTTTAGATGAATATATCATTCATAACTTTAGAGGTCAAATCACATGTGGAATACTGTATATTAAAAAGTAAATTCATTAAAATACAAGTTAATTAGATAATTATTTAGCACTAAATAACTTTTTAAATCTTAATGAAGTCCTAATGTGTGCTTGATAATCCAGGATATGAATAAATATAAGATGTATTACCTAAACTCAATGCTTTGTAAATTTGTTTAGACAAAGGAAAAATTTAAAATAATTAACAAAATTAACATGTATATGTCAGCATCTTTATGTAGTCCCTGAGATTTAGAAGAGAAACACTGCATATTATAGTAGATAAAAGCTGCTTCATGAAAAAGCAGGAAACAGAGTTTCAAGGTTGAGTGTTCTATCCTTGAAAAATCAGCAATTGCAGCCAGAATTCTAAAAAATTATAAAATAGTTTTAAAAAAATAACTTGGAAGAGAGGCTTCATGCATCTTTGGCACCATATTTTTTTTTAATTCTTATTCATGTGCAGGACAGTCATTTATGCTTATTGTGTGTTCACCTAATGATGCCACCAACGCCCCTCCACAAAACCAAACGACCCCTCTCCTTTCCATATATATATATATATATATATATATATATATATACACACACACACACACACACACACACACACACACATTCTCATTAGCGTTCCTAATCAATTACCTAACAATGTCTCAAATGTTATTATTTTCATTCCATAGTTATGATAAAAGCTAATAAACTTTACTTTATAAAACATATTTGTATCCTGGTTCTTAATTACCAATGAGTTTTACATCTTGTTTGTAGAGGGTGAGAGGCCTGTGAGAATTCCTTATGGCTAATTTACAAGGATTTCTTCATTCACTGAGGTGTGCTTCATCATGCTCAGTATTTTGCAAAATATTACTTGCCAGGTTGATTTCTGTCCCTATCTCTATTCATCTTTATGCTGAAATTTTAAACTATAATCATGTCATCTGTTTGAAAAACCATAGATTATATTCCATGCTATTTATTCCTATTAAGTATTTAATCAGTCATTTTACTCTTTTTTTATGTCTCTCAGATAATTTAGTGCAAAATATTCACATTCTTTGCTATGTTCCAAATGGTCAAATCAATATTGAACTCTTCTATTACATTCCTCTACTCCATGCTCTAAGGGCACTTTATTTCTAAAAAAAATAGAGAGGAGAAAATTGAGAATAACTTTACATCATTGTTCTACATTTTTCTTTATTAATAGCTGTTCCCACTAAAAATGAGTAAAAATATTTATTTAAAACATGGCATTTATAATTTTAAAATGGTGAATGTAATTTTTTTATATAAATTTCACAAGTGCATGATTTGAAAATATCTCTCAATATTTAACATGCATATTTATTTTGATCTAATAATCCCATTTCTAAAAAATGCATTTTATAAAAACATGCACCTACATATTTATGTTGAAGATTTTAAATTCAATTCTTTTACAATGGTAAAAAAAAGTAATAAAATGACCTAGTATCCATCAAAAAACAATATTTTAGACTGACTGTTGTGGTGCAGTGCATAAAAAGTTGACCTGGGACGCTGAGGTTCCAGTTTGAAACCCAGGCTTGCCCGGCCAGGCACATATGAGAAGCAGCTACTACTATGCGTTGCTTCCTGCTCCTCCCCCTCCCTTTCTCTCTCACTAAAATGAAACAAAACAAAATTTTAAATAAGTTGTGATAACCACATTTTAAAATAAAATACTAGGACTCCAATAAAGGAGATATATGTAATAAAGTGAAAATTTTATAAAGGTAAGTTTTTAAATGAAATGATGATAAAGTAACATTTATAATAAAGTCTTATGTCTGAAAGGAATTTGAGTTTATGAATGAAAAAGTATTTAGATAATAAGATAAATATTATTTTTGAGTAAAAGCTTTTTGGGAAGAGACTGGAAGTATAATAGAGGAGAGTTAAGTAGGTCTTTAGTGTATCTGTATAGCTCTACATTACATGAATAGATTTACAATATTCATAAATTAGAATATTTCTGAAATTAGATTAATAATAAGCTATATTGAAAGAATAAATGTGCTTATAGGTGGCATTAAATTCTGCCAGAGAATATATTATAGACAAATAAATATAGGAATTCAGTGTTTTCAGCTAAAAATTCAGTTGGTTATCATCACCCTATCTATCTAAATTCAGAACAAATGGCTGATTCAGGTACTTTCCAAAACCCAGTCAATTTATGTGATATTTTGTAGCCATGCTGACAAACTGACTGACTTTTCAAATAGGTGCTTTGTCATAGTGCCAAGGAAACTTTTTTCACATTAATGATCAATTAATGATCCATGTAATTCAAATCCAGCAAAGACTGGCTTTCTGAATGCACAATGAACATAACTGTTTCCGTTTCCACAGGTTATAAAACTGAAGTTTCCAAAGTCCTTGTAGAAAAAAAGGATTGAGTGGAGCATCAAAAGGGGGTCAAATCCCCACACATCTCCTGTATGCACAGTGTCTAGCTCTGTCTCCTGGTTATGAGGAGCAACTTCTGATGCTCACCTCTCAGCTGAGATTTTGGTGATGCAGGTAAGGAGGGATAGAATGTGTAGGAAACTAGGGAAAGGAAGAAATCATAACCCAGGAAAGGTAATAATCAGGACCAGCACTAAAGAAGAACAAGAGATCTATCCCAATTGTAGGCATATGTGACGGACGATAGAGAAAATACAAAAGTTCAGGCAGAGAGTGTGGCCGTTTCAAGCAAAGCAAGAGTATAGCAAAAGCATTTCCACCAAAAAGGTGGGAAAGGAGGCCTGTTATCCAGTTTCCCATAATGAAATTTTTGGCAGAAACCAGCTGAGAAAGCTTACTAGAGGGCAGGATACCCCTGAGGTTCACATGCTGAGGTAGAGACTATGGTGAGATAGTCATTAATATCTCACTATGGCAATTTCAAGCTAGCAATAATTTAACTATCATTTAGTAATTTTCCTGAAAATTTAACAATCAGATCCTGTAAGGCAGTATGTGATCAATCCAGCATACCATTTGCAGTAGGTGTTAGAAAAACCATTCACACTCAAGTGGCTCAGGCAGAAAGTAACATTAAAGTTGGAATGCAATAAAGAACATGCGAGAGACCGCTGCCTGTTAGCACAGCTGTGCAGACAAAAAGTGATTCCATATACTACTAGAAGAGGAGTGTGATATGTAAACATTTTCTGCTAATTTAACAGATAAAACCTATTTTAGGCCCTTGCTGGTTTGCTCAGTGGTAGAGCATCAGTCCAGTGTGTGGATGTCCCGGTTCAATTCCTGGTCAGGGGGCACAGGAGAAGTGACCATGTGCTTCTCCACCCTCCCCCTTCTACTTCTCTCTCTTCTCCTCCTCTCCTGCAGTCATGGCTTGATTAGAGCAAGTTGCCCCAGGTGCTGAAGATGGCTCCATGGCTTCCGCCTCAGGTGCTAAAAATTGGCTCTGGTTGCAATGGAGCAAGGGCCCAAATGGGCAGAGCATTGCCCCCAGTGGGCTTGCCAAATGAATCCCAGTTGGGATGAATGGGGGAGTCTGTCTCTGCCTCCCCTCTTCTCACTAAATAAAAAACAAAACAATAAAAACACCTACTTTAATTTTGCATTTAATTATTAGTAGAATTTGTTTTTTCTTTGTGTGTGTGTGTGTGTGTGTGTGTGTGTGTGTGTGTGTGTCTGAAATCTCTTTTTCTGTAAAATGCCTGATCAATTCATTGCCTGTTTATGCTGTGGGATTATTTGCTTTTATCATACTGATCTACGTTAGGCACATGATATGTTAGGTAACAAAATATTAGTACATGAGTTATTAACTGAGTTTCTTATCAGTTTTTAGCTTTGTGTAGATTTTTAGTTTGTTTGGTTTGGTTTTTGCTATGCAGAGGTTTAGTTTATTAGCATCACAAGTAAATTAATCTTTTCTAAAATGTTTTCTGAGATTTTGTATCTTGCTTAGAAGAAATGTCCAGACTCAGATTATACATAAGTTATGAAAGAAAAGGGTAGGGTTATATAGTACTAGGAATCCAGACCTGAATATGTCTCATGGATAGAAGTGGAGTCTATATTGATTCAAATATTTTTATTGCCCACAAATAGTAAACTTTGAGAAAGTTCTAAAACCTGCAGAATTTGCATTTATCTCCAGTGAGCACCACTCATCTTCCGCGTTTGTTAGTAGGTCTACAGCCATTAAGGGAGGACTTCTCATTATCAATTGTCCAATGATTACCAATAGAACTTATGATTAGTATTTTGCTTAATTTTTAAAAAAATTATTCTTTCTAGAAAACTATATTTTTCAATATTCCAGAAAACATATATTTTCCCAAAATGAATGGTAGGACATGAACATCTACAGAGAAAATGCAGGTGTAATAAAGAAAGCAACAGTGCCTGCATTTTGTAGGACTGAAGGAAACCTGCAGAGGATGTCCACTTTATTCAGTGTGTTACACTCTTTCCATAAACTGGTTTAACTTTTATTTTTTTAGCTTGTTTATTAAGTGAGAGGTGGGAGGCGAGACAGACTCCTGCATGTGCCCCAACCAGGATCCACCAGCAAGCCTCCAACCAGGATGCTCTGCCTATCTGGGCCTCAGCTTGTTGCTCTGCAGCTGAGCTATTTAAGTATCTGAGGTGAGGTCATGGAGCCATTCTCAGTGCCCAGGGACAACTTTGCTTGAACCATTTGAGCCATGGCTATGGGTGTGGGGGGGGGAGTAGAGAGAGGGGAAGGGTGGAGAAGCAGATGGTCATTTCTCCTGTGTGCCCTGACAGGGAATAGAACCCAGGACATCCACACACTGTGCTGATACTCTACCACTGAGCCAACATGCCAGGGCCATAATACTTTATAAAATAGCATGTGTCAAAATTATTCCTATATTTTCTTTATTCATTCAGACTTCTCTGTCTTTTTTCATTTTATTTATAATTTACCACAGTCACGTTTGTTTCCTCATGTGCTCTGAAGCTCTAAATGCAGGGGTACTCTGAGACAGTACCCCTGTCTCACTCTAGCTGTGCCTCCTTTCCTTTCTCTCTCTCTCTTTTTCTTCCATCCTTTCATGCTTTTTTTTTTCTTCCTTCACTTCCTTGGCTCTAATTTTTTTCTTCCAAGACAATATCAAAATGTCTGTATGGAAAAGAACATTACAGGACACGGTAAAATATCAAGGTTTACAAGAATGATGAAAACTTATATTTTAGTCTAGAGCTCAGTATTTTATTCTTTTTATACCCAATATTTCTTCTAAGGCAGGTTGATATTATAAAAGAATAACTGATTTTTTTTAGCCCTGGTTCATCTCTGGGAGTTCATACTGCCTTATCTGTAAAATTTGAATTATAGATTTTGGGTATAATAGCATGTTTTGAGAACTCAAACCTTTTTCTATTTTTTATTTTGTGGCATAGTCAGAGAGTGGGACAGAGGAAAGGAGAGAGATGAGAAACATCAGTTCTCCGTTGCAGTTCCTTAGTTGTTCATTGATTGATTCTCATATGTGCCTTGACTGGGGGGCTACAGCAGACCAAGTGACACCTTGCCTGAGCTAGGGACCTTGGGCTCAAGCTGGTGATCCTCGCTTAAACCTGATGAGCCCGCAATCAAGCTGGCGAGCTCGGGGTATAGAACCTGGGTCCCCCACATCCCAGTCTAACGCTCTATCCACTGTGCCACCGCCTGATCAGGCGAGAACTCAAACCTTTTGATACACAATTCTATACTCACCTTGTAAATCATAGTCAAAGAGTCTAAGAATAAACCTCAATATTCCTCAATATTACTTTGCTTCATTAAATTTCGTGCCAATATAATAAAAAATATATGAATTTTCTCATTTAACCAAAGCATTACATCATGCATTACTTTTAGATAGTTATTTTTCTAAATGAAGTAGTAAAAATAAAGAATCTTTAAAAAATTGTTCACACTGATTTTTTTGTTTTGTTTTATTCATTTATTTTTTAAAAGGTTCTACATGTAAGTAAGACTATATAGTATTTGTTTTTCTCTATTTGAATTATTTTACTTAGTATAATATCCTTCAGGTTCATCCATGCTGTGGCAAATATCAAGATTTCATTCTCTTTAATTGCTGAATAATATTCCATTGCATAGATTGATAAACATCTGAATTGCTTTCCATATATTTACTATTATTAGTAATGCTACAATAAACATAGTGGTACATATGCATTTTTTTTTGAAATTAGTGTTTTTGTTTTCTTTGGATAAATACCCACAAGTGAAACTACTCGATTGTTTCAAGAAACAGTCAGTCATTTACACATTCTTTCATTCTTAACATATTATAGTAATTCAATCTCAAGTTAAAAATGTCATAATATTTTGTCAGCAAAGTAAAAGAGTAAGGTATCAAATTATTGAACATATCTTTAACTTACACTGAACCTATTATTTTGAACGTGAATATATCTCACCAGAGAATATTTATCATGAGGCACAGTCATACTACTGCATTTCAAAGTTATCTGAAATAATGTACTATCTTGTATGTTTATGTTTGCCTTATTTTTTCTTTTTAATTATACATGTCAGATATGTAACATTTACATGGTTCAAAAGTAAAAATTATATTTAAATATCCTCAAAGTCTTGCGCTCATCCCTATCATTATGTTTAATTGTTTCTTCCTCTTTGAGTGCATGTGCTCATTTGTATATGTATGTGTGTATGCATGCGTCTGCACAAAATAAACAAATATACATATGCATAATCTTAGTTTCCCCTTTTTATAACAGAAAGATAGCATTCTATTCTTTTCTGTTCTTGTGTACCTTACTCTTGTTTTTTTCAAATAAATACCCTTTCAGTGCATAAATATTAGAAAACTATTTTGGAACAAATATGATGCAGCATTTGAACAACTTCTATAATTCAGCAATCATAAATCTACTTGAGTCACAGTTTTGATAACAGTGATCTACATCCATTTTATACTAAGGTATCATTCTAAAGTGACAGCAAATATTTATAAGTATACAAGCAATGTAAATGTAAATTTAAATAATAATATCTAACATTTTTGAGTCTTTCAATGCCATTTAGCATTCTGAATAGTTTATGTGTTTTATCTCACTAAATCATTACAATCCCCCTGTGAGGTAAACTCTATATTAAATCCATTTTTAATTCAGTTAACAGGGTCAGTGAGAGGTTTAGTGAATTGTACAGGGTCACAGAATACAGCAGAATCTGAAGTCCTAACCTCTAATTATCTGCTTCCCAATTAATAGTAAGTTACAGATAAAAGTACACATATTTTAGATGTATGAGATAGATTAAAAACATAGGGTAGTAGATTAGTCGCAACAACCAAAGTGAGATTTGAAATTACAGTAATAGCTTATAAGTTTAACTAGTTTAGTTTTAACTATTTTAAAATTATACTGATGAATGTGTGTTAAGACAACAGAAGTAGCAATTAAATTGTACATAGCTGTTATACATGCATATTTTTAAAATGATCAACACTTTTTATTATAGGTGGATATACATGTTTACCTAACCTTTTATATATTCTCTGGGAAAAAAAGTGTCAAATAGAACCAGATGTAAGAAAACTACATGATCAAAGTTTAAAGAAATAGAATTCTTAAATAATATATACAATAAAAGATAGAATCCAGCTGTATGCTGTTGTAAAGGAAGTGAGCACACAAAAATAGTTTGTTTCACTCTACTTCATTATTATTAATCCTGTAGAGTGAAATTAAGCACTCCACCTTAGTATTTATTTTCTTGCTAGAATTGTACCATATGGGAGAATTTTATGTAATTAAAAACATTGATTGGTATGTACTTCTGTTAAAATGTATTATCACCATATAATTTTACTTTCTTTTGTATCTCCACAAATATTTTTTTCTTTTTATGTCATGCCATGTAACCCTTTTTATTATTATTATATCATATTATGTAACCTTTCATATATTCGGTACATGTCTTTTCAAAGCCAGGGCACCTCTGAGTAATATATCAACACTGAATACTGAAAAGGATAACGCCAGCTGTAATCATATAACCTGTCCAATCTGCCAAGTAAAAAACCAAGGATATAATAAAATTGAAAAGTCTGCTATTAGATTCTCAAGTAAATATTCACACAAAAAAAGTTTGGGACAAGAAGTTTCCAGAGACTCTAAATGAATGCTATAAGGAGATACTAAACTTAACTTCATTTAAAAGTTCCAAAGGATTATAGGAAATTGAGCAGTCAATGCATCAAGTGAGGGGTGCAGGAAGTAAAAGTGGGGGTATAAATGGGAGAGTATTTTATGAAACAAAAATGTAGTATCACAAATCACTGCTTCTTTAAACTTCAAATGCAAAGGACAAACTTTGCAAGTTCAACGGTGTTGAGCATTTATCATCATAGGTACAAGGATAGCATCAGGCAAAGGATTCATGTGTTTGCAATTACAGATAGTTACAGATAAATTTACTAAAACCTTTAATCTAAAACTTTCTCATCAATATATCCCAATGGACAAGAATATACATTTCACATTTGCAGACAAAAATGAATAATCCATCCAATACCAGTGATAACCAGTTCTCAGGTACTGTATTCTTACTTTATGATAATATTTTTGTTTTTGTCTCGTTTCCCCCATCTATTCCTTTACTTAATATAATTTTATTATAGCTTACATTATTTTCTTATTAAAATCTATAAAGTCTCACTAAAAAAAATGACATGAAATAAATAAAGAAACACGGACTTATAGAAACAGAGACCCGAGGATGGTTACCAGAGGTAGGAGGTGGGGGAGTGAGTGGAAGGGGGAAGGGGAAAATAGCCAATCATATTACAGTAAGTACCCATGGTGACAGCAGATCACTAAGGTCAGTGTGCTCATCACATTGCAAAGTATAAAAATGATGAATCAATATATATTGTACATTTGAAACTAATATAGCCAGTATAAAATTGTTTATCAACTATGCTTAAATCCCTAATAACTTCTAAATATACATACTTCTGTTAATATAATGCAAATAAAATATTTTACTTTAAATTGTATTTTTATTATATTTTCCAAGTATTTATTGATTTTTGTTCTCTTTGTGAAATGTTTATTTGTGGTTTCACTCATTTTTAACTTGGAGTATTTGTCATTTTTGTTTTGTGAGCAAGTACATAGAAACTTATTGTTTAGAATAAATTAAGCAAATGATTTTTCTGGTTGTTTTAATTTTATACACTTTAACAGTTTATTACTAAAAGACAAACAATATTAATTTTTATATAATTAAAACAATATTTTCTTAATTATTTTATTTATGCACTTATTCTCAGAAAAGTATTGAAAGATATATATATCTTATCTACTTATATTATAAAATAATAAAAACATGCTTACTCATCAATTTACTCAATTTACTTAATAATAAATAGTCCTCTCAATCATTTGGTATTTTCAAGTTCAACTAAATTTTTACATACACTATGAAATTTCAATTCTTTTATTTATTCTAAGATGTATATCATCTTGCTGAATATTGAACATCACATTATTATAGCTCTTATTTAAAACTTACATTGAACCCTGCTCAAAATTACTCTAAATTCAGTTAAAATTTACATAAACTATAAAATGTGTAGTGAAATTCCATTTCACAGATAAAAAAGCACAGAAAATTAAATAATTTTATAGTTGAATGAAGTTTGTTTAATTTTCTTTTCTACCCATTATGAAACATTGCCTTATAATTTAGATATTTTTAAATAAAAATCTATAAATGCAGGAATGCATTAGACTCTTTTGAAAAAGATGTGTAAGTACATTATAATAAATAAATAAAGTAATTCTAATGATGTGTGCTATAATTTATTGGGTAAAATAATTATATTTTTCTATTCTAACAGTAATCCTTCCCACCAAACCAGAAATTGCCTTGAATGCCATTAGCTTTCAGTTCCAGGCTAAGATTTAACACTAATCAAATAAATATACTATTAAGATATTAAATTAGAAAGAATTTTTCTTCACTGTACAATCATTTATCACATATACAATTATTATAAAAAATATTATAATATTTGAATGAAAGATTTTTCACAGAGCTATTATTCTGTACTGCATAGAGTTTGGAAACAAATAAGATTTGTTAAATCAATGATAATGGCAATGTTCATGGCTTTATTGATTTCTCTACAATACACCATTCTGGTCAGGGGCTTTCTGGTGGATCCTGGTTGGAATGCATGCAGGAGTCTGTCTCTGCCTCCCACCTCTCACTTTGTAAACAAGTTAAAAAAATAAAAGTTAAACCAGTTTATAGAAAGAGTGTAACACACTGAATAAAGTGGACATCCTATGCAGGTTTCCTTCAGTCCTACAAAATGCAGGCACTGTTGCTTTCTTTATTACACTTGCATTTTCTCTGTAGATGTCCACGTCCCATTTATTGAGATGAAGAAAAAACTGAGGAGCAAGTGTGGGAGGACTGACTAGAGATTTGTTTGTCTTTTTTCAATATGGTGAGTTTGAAATATCTACCGGACATTTACATGAAGTATGTAAAGTCAGCAGTTGATTATCTGAGCCCAGAAGACATAAGAGATATTAAGCAGGAAATAGTATATTTGAGATTTATATGCCTATAGATAATATTTAAAGTCATGGGACTAGGTGCGATGAGTTAAGCAGTAATTGATAATATAAAAGATTTGTTTCAAAGACCAAATCATGTTGCTTATCAACGTTTGTGGACAGGAAAGAAGAGGTAAAAAGAAAAAAGTCTGAGTAAAGTAAAGTAAAGAAAAACCAGGTTAGTGCTGTATACCCAAGCCAAGTAAATAATGGTTTTCAAGCACTTTAACAAATTCTGTTTATAGATCAAAGATGAATAGAGCAGAGACTTGACTGCTGGATTTATCAACATAGAAATCATTAGTCTTTTCACTGAGACCACTTTGGGTCAAGTGCTAGAGGAGGGTGAAAGTCTAATTAAAATATATTTAGGAGACAAAGTAGGAAGGAAACTAAAGACAATCAGTGTAGATATTTTCAAGGGTATTGATGTCTTTTAGACAACAGAAAAATATGTGTCCTCTGGCTTCCTGCTTGCCAAGCTCTTTCCATTTGCTCCTCTCATGTCTGATTACAGTTGAAATTTGCCCAGCCTGCATGGGAGCAGGTTGGTACTATTTCCCTCTTCTCCTAATTCTCATTTCATCACAACCAACATTCAGATCTCACTTATGTCTTACTGTAGTGAGGTACATAAGAAATAAATAATTTATATACATTTTAATTTAAAAATCCTAATTACAAATCACAAAAATTTTAGAAGTAGAATTTGAAAATTATTTGTTCTAAACTAGTGACTTTTAGTATTTTCCATCACAGTGCATATATTTGCAGATGAAATAATTTGTACATCACATTTGTGAACCACTTTTTCTCCCACTCAGGGGAATAAATAGGAAATGATAATTTATTTGAAAAATAGAAGTAAATGATTTCCAAAAATTAGTGGGTTCTGGTTAGTAATAAATAACTTCCTCCCTATTTCACACTCTATATATGTGTTGACACAAAATGAGAATTGCTTTGATTAGTGATTACATTTATACATTAAAAATCTGAAGGGCTAAACCAGGGGTAGTCAACCTTTTATACCTACCGCCAACTTTTGTATCTCTGTTAGTAGTAAAATTTTCTAGCCGCCCACCAGTTCCACAATAATGGTGATTATAAAGTAGGGAAGTAACTTTACTTCATATAAAATTTATAAAGCAGAATTACAGCAAGTTAAAGCATATAATAATAATTACTTACCAAGTACTTTATGTTGGATTTTCGCTAAGTTTGGCAGAATAAATCTTTATAAAACACTCACTATAGTTAAATCTATCTTTTTATTTATACTTTGGTTGCTTCACTACCGCCCACCATGAAAGCTGGAATGCCCACTAGTGAGCTGTAGGGATCAAGTTGACTACCATTGGAACCAGTACACTGCACCTAACTCTGAAAGCAAATAGCTTGAAGTAGGACTCAGCTCTGGTAGAGGACAGAGATAACAGAAGTTTCAAGCAGGTGAATCCTGAAGGAAATGAAAAGAGCTTGGGAGTTATTTCCTTAACAGAAATTCTTTTTCTGATAGGGAACTGGGAGCCAAATCGTTTTTTCTGAGATCTTTAACCTTTGGAAAGTAAAGTAACTAACAGAGAATGATTACATCTAGTGAAAGAAATCAGGCCAGACACCCAAGCAGCATTTGTGCTAGAATACGGAAATATCAGAAGCTAATGGCAATGCATAGATTTTTTCAGTCTCAATGAATAATTCAATGTCATATTATAATATCTTACAGCATAATAATAGAGCTTTCTAACTTTGTAAAGGCTTTTGCATACTTTTATTTGATTCTCAGAACAAACCAGGAAAATTTTAATTTCTCCACTTGATTATTAGGGAATTAGACACAAAGAATATAAAACATTTGTCCAAGATCCCAAAACCAGCTAATTGTAGCATTGGGACAGAGCCCAGGTCCCCTGATTATAAGTGTAGCACTGTTTTCACTAAATGAAATTGTAAGTCATAACCAAGAAATGGAGGACTACCAAGAGAATACATGATTTGTATAACAATTGGTAAAAATAATCTAGGGACAATGTCTAAATATAATTATTTCAAACCTGTAGCTATTCATCTTCCAACAAACAAAAACAATGTATCAATTGAAGTTATTGCACTCTTGTTTTCCACTCTGGAAAACAGGCTATGACTATCTATGTATTTAACAGGATATTTTGGTTTTTGTGTATTAATATACAGTCTTAAAAATATTTTTTCTGCCACCTATTTCCACACTATCACACAATTTAATACTACTATAGCCTTGGGTGAATTACCTAATCTTGATTTTTTTTCTAGCCTTTAAATCAGAGAAAGTTTTATCTATCACAAACCATGGATATGACATAAAAGCAAATTGGTACCCAAGGGAGGGGTTAGGGAGAAGGGGAGTAAAGAGGGACAAATATGTATATGGTAACAGAAAATGATTTGACTTTGGGTGATGGGCACATAATACAATCAACAGTCCAAATTCTATAGAGATGTTCACCTGAAACCTATATACTCTTATTGTTCAATGTCATCCCATTAAATTTAATTTTGAAATAAAAAAAAACAAAAAAATAAGGATTAAATGTTAAATGTGAGCACAATAAAGAGATCAATTGTAACTGATTTGTTGTAGTGGATGGTAATCAGACTTGCAGTGGTGATCACTAAGTAGCATCTATAAATGTCAAATTATAGTCTTACACACCTAAAATACATATATAATCTTGTATACCAATCATACCACAATAAAAAATAAGTGAGTACAATGTTTGTTATAAATTATAAATGTATATCAATAAATGTAATTTTTTTTCAATTTGGACCCCTGGCCACACCCTAGTGGTCATAGTAGTTTAGCCTTTAATGACATATTTTAAAGATTCTGTTTCTAATTCAGTCACACAAATGCTGAAACAATTAGAAAGATTAGTTTAGGATAATGAAAATTTTAAATTGGGAATTTGAAAACCTAATGTAGAAGAAACAAAATTTCAAATCTGGGAGAAAAAAAAAGGCTAACCAAACAACTTTAATATCAAAGTACCCTGAGCAATAAAGGAAAAGTTTTATAAAGACAAGCTATTTCATCTTATTAAAATTCTTTTCTGATACCTTCAGTCATAATTTTCAAAAAATTAAATGAGACAAAAATATGTAGAGCTAGACCTCTATTTTATTTAACTCATCATTTACACAGATAAATAAGCCAGATTCTCTACTAAATATCTGGTCACTCTAAATTTCTCTCTAATTCTCAGTAAATCCTGTCAAGTATGACTTCACTGTGTACATCCATGATACGTCTGTGCCCACCTCAACCACCTCCATTCCTAACAGTCTCTTCCAAGCCACCACCATCTCTCAGCCTCTGTGTGATTTTCCTGTTACCACCTGCCCAACCCTCACTGCCCTCCTTCCAACCCACCAGGCACAGGGCTTCAGAGGCACTTGACTTGCCTTTGCTTCATGGTCTTAGGTTGGTCTTCCCCACATGGTGACATGGGACGGCTCTTCTTTTCCATAATCCTGCTTCTCTGTGAGGCCACCCTGAGTTCTCTATTTAAAATGGTGGCACTGCATGACCCTAATTCCTGCTTTAACTTTGCTCCAGAGCCAGTACCATATTTATATATGTATTTATTTCCTTCTCTTGTTAGAATTTAAAGTTCTACATGGGCAGGAAGCTTTGCCTGTGTTTGAACTGCTGTATCCCCACAGTAAATAATAGCACTTGCCAAAGTAGTAGATAATTAGTATTTTGAGGAGCACATTACCCTTTTGAAATTATTTGCAAAAAAATAAATTTATAGAATAATATAAATATTCATACTTCTAATAGTTTATTTCCATCCTGTATTTTCATATAAAGCATTTTACGATTAAGTATTTGCTGAAATAACCATAGAGGATACTGCTGTAGAAAATGTTGATTTTAATTAAATTAATTTTCTTAATATGTACATTTTGTTTATTTTTTGTCTACTATGAGGCAGTCTTTTTATTTTTGCTTTAGTTGGAATTTAGAGGCAACTAAACTATAAAACTATTAGGTTGGTATACACTTAGCTGTGGGAACATTCCATAAAGTGAATAACGACAAATCAATGTCCCAACCCAAGGGCGTAAATAATATTTTACAGTGGTTGTTTCTTGTGTTAATCAAAGCTGGATTAGACATTATAGACATCTGGATTTCTGCGCTAACAGCAATGGTTGGCAGAAACTGTGTTCAAAATTCAGATTGATCTTCATTATCTGGAAAAGGATCATAAATAAATGTAATGGAATTAAATTACAAGTCATTGTAATACATCTGAGGTGGAAAAAGAACCAAACAAAAGAGGACTGATATACAATTCAAGAAAAACAGCACAATCATTTCATCTATACTATACTATCCATTAGCCACTATGCTAGAGAGTGTATAGGATAAAAAATGAGTAAGCCTCCTACCCTCAAAAGTTATTTTCCCACTGAAAGGAAGCAGTAATAAACAAATACAATGTAAAATGCTAGTTCAAAATTCCTTAACTATTGAAATAGAGACATACAAACAATAAAACACAATGGGAAAAAGTAATTATCAATGAGAGCATTAATATTTGACCTTTCTCATAGCTCCAGCATGAGAAGTCTTTTGTTATCCCTATTCCCTTACCCCAAACTATCAGAGAAGCATGGACTCTCTCCATTAAAGACAAAAGATTTCATACTTGCTGTCCAACTCTGCTCCAGCTAGCAATGCATATGGAAGGGAATGTTATATAATGCATTTTATAACACAAAATAGCTTGCTTACAGAAGTAGTTCCTGAAGGTGGATAGTGTGCAAATCTCCCACAGAGTTGTTTGAGCAAAGCAGATCCCAAGGATACTGAAGTTCAGAAGCGTACTTCTATATATGATATTATCCATATGCACTGAAGAGAACGAACAGAAAGTGCAAAAATTCAAGCCACTTGCTTTTTTCCCCTTAATGGGTACAAAAACTTTGTATTCATGACTGACTCAGTCAGTATCCTAGTTTAGTCTACTGCCCACTTGCCCAATCAGCAGACTCCTAAGGAGATTTTCAGCCCTAGAGGATGAAAAGAAGACATTTTGCTTGAGTCATAGAAAATGTTAAAGGATAAAAACAAGTTATAAATTTTGAGAGATTTATTTGAAACTTGAGAACCTTGTTTCTGTTATTGGGCTAATAACTCAATGAGAAACACTAGATGAGGAAGAGTCCTGGTTTTAAAGGGAACCTCATTGTTATTAATATAAGTAGACTTCACCTGAAACAGCTTTTTTCCCTATGAGATAAAAAATGTTAGGCCAGTACTTCTGACATAAAGTATATAATTTTTAAGTATAGTAGCGATCAAACAGGTATGAAGTAGAACAAATTCCAGGTTCAAGTATCTATTTCAAATTTTCCTGTTAGCTTCAGGTAAGTCACTGAGAAAACCCAGCTGAGTTTGCCATTCTGTTCAATCATGAGAAAATGACTGAATAGTAATACCTCAATGTCCCTACCAGAACTGTTATTTCTGTGAAAAAAAAAATTATCACATCATTTCTTAGGATAACAACTTATTCTTTACTATTTTTTTAATTTTGACTTTATAATAGAAAGATTCCTTTTATAGTTCCAAAAAAAATCTTACAACTGCATTTTCTGTATGCTGTTTGAAAACATTTATGTTTGGATAGTTAACAAGCCACCAGGGAGTTTGTGGATGAGAAAAAGCACAACCCTAACAGTAAGCCCATGTTTTTATAAAGAATGCCTGCTGTTTTAAGGTCATAAGCTGAGAAGCTGTGGTTAGTGAAGAAATTAGTCATGAAAATACAGCACAGCACAGCCGGGTTTTATTATGCAAGAACTACTTCTATTTTTTGTTTATTTGAAATAAGATAGATTGTGAAAGTGGTGAAATGTCCTCGTGGTGCTAAATGCTAGGGGAGTGCCCCTCTCTACAACACGTCATGCTAATGAGGTTATTCGGAAGATAAGATCTTTCTCCAAAACTAAAAGTAAGCAAGAGTTTCAACACATGGGAATTTCCAAATGTGCTAACATGAAAATTACCACACCCATCACTGAATATTCAGTTTGTTTTTCTAAAAATAAGCACACATGTATGTGTGAGTTTCAAGATTAAAGTGAATCTGGTTCCCTAAACATGAAGAAACGCTAAATTTGGTGCAAATAGGCCTACTCAGAATTACAAATTCTAAATAGAAGAACTTAAAAAACATGTTCAGTATTCCTCAGAGTAAGAATTTTCAAGTTCCTGTAATATTTTTAACATACTAATGGGCTTTGAAGGAATTTAGTAAGGGGCTTAAACTTTTAGAACAAGTTTCAAATACCTCTCTTGAATTTGTATTAGTTTTTCTCCTTCCACAAGGCCCATGGCTCAAGAACATCTCCTTTCCAAGGGTCACTTGCGTATCTGTGCTTTTTTATCTTAATACCATTTTAATATACTCAGAGAATGAATACCTTACTTTAGAGAATATGGTAAAATACTTAATATCATATTATCACCTCAAATTGTAGTTCTACTTGGTATTTTGTGAAAGAAATTACTTTTCAAATGTAACTAATGTATGGAAAGTCTAGCCACTTTTATATTAGATGAAATGTGTTCTGTCAAGTGTGTTTTAATAAATAAGCCCCTCTGCCCAAATCACACTTTCACCTTGGAGGTGAAAGTCAAGGCTAGAGTACCAGGAGGAAATGCAGGACTAGAAGAAAAGAAAGACTGAAGTGGGAAAAGGGTTTAAAAAATAAAATGAATATATAAAAGGTTCAACTACACTATGATTCATTAGAGCATTTATTACTTAATGGAGACAAAGTAAAGTATACCAGTAAATTTTGATTTATTTATATAGTAAGTACTCTATAATACTGGAGGGAAATAAGCTGATGATACTTATGCAATGGATGTGAATTTCAAAGATAAAATATTGAATAAAAGAAGCCAGAAACAAAGGGATACTTTTTGTATGGTTTTACTCATATAAAGGCAAAAAATATGGGAAAGTAGTCTATAGTGATAGAATTCAGAAACATTATTAACTTTGGGAGGGAGGATTGTGACTGAAAGGTGGTGATGCAAGTATTCTATATCTGTATGGAATGTTATCTCATCTCATGGTACACAGTTATATGTAACCAACTTCTCTTAAATAATTCGAGAGCCAAGTATGTCAGATGGACTTTAAGATTACCTCCAGTTATTATATCCTTGTATAATTTCCTCCCATTGAATGTGGATCAAACCTAATGACTTGTTTATAATAAATATACTACAGCAAGTTATTTCTGTGTTTGTGTTACATTAATATTGACTTTGGTCTTGCTAGCAGAATCTCTCCTTCGCTGTTTTAAAGCAAGTTGTCATGTTGGAGAGGCTCATTGGCAAGGAACTGTGGGTGGTCTCCAACCAACTGCAAAAAATAAACTGAGGTCTCAGTCCCAAAGCCCTGAGTTATACTCTGATTCTTGACTCATAAAATAAGAGATAATAAATGTGTATTGTTTTAAGATGGTAAGTGTTGGGACAATTGTTACATAGCAATAAACAATACACCAAGCAAAACATGTCTATAACCTAAATTAACCAGTAAGGTGCCAGTTCTGGGCAACTGAAAAATATATAATAGTGTAAAGCAGATTAAATTTTTTCTCTACAATTATATTCTGACTATTAGAGGTACAAATTAATCACATCTTGGGTTTGCTTTAGACCAAAAAGTTTTCCAAAATGTGGGTCTTTCCATTTAAAAGTAGGATGGCCTTAGGCAAGCCAGGACAGTCGGTCATGCAACTTATTAACCACAAAATTATTTCTGCTGTGTATTTTCTTCTTAAAACATAATACAGTGTGTCCATAAAGTCATAGTGCACTTTTGACCGGTCATAGGAAAGCAACAAAAGACAATAGAAATGTGAAATCTGAACCAAATAAAGGGAAAACTCTCCCAGTTTCATACCTATTCAGTACAGTTTGATGTGGGCTCACACACAGCTTTTTTAGGGCTCCTTAGGTAGCTATCCCGTATAGCCTCTACAGACTTGTCACTGACTGATGGCCTACCAGAACGTGGTTTCTCCACCAAACTGCCAGTTTCCTTCAACTGCTTATCCCACTGAGTAATGTTATTTCTATGTGATGGCACTTCATTATAAATGTGCCGATATTCACATTGCACTTTGTTCACGGATTAGAATTTAGCGAGCCACAGAACACACTGAACTTTCCTCTGTACCATCCACATATCAACTGGCATGGCCGGGAGCTGCTCCGCTGTATACACTGTGTTACGTCATTATCTGCGCATGCTTACATGCTGCCACATCATCAAACAGAAACTGGGGGGGGGGGTTCCTTTTATTGGGTGCAGATTTCACATTTCTATCATCTTTTGTTGCTTTCCTGTGACTGGTTGAAAGTGCACCATGACTTTACGGACACACTGTAGATGCTTAATGTTTGTTATATAAATTAGTTTTCCAGATAAATATTTTAAAAAATATTCTGATCTAAATTAATAGATTCAAGAAAAGAAAGTAAGAAAAATATTTTTCTTTTTAATCTTTTTTTCTTTTCCTTCTCATTCTCTCTCTCTCTCTCTCTCTCTGTCTCTCTCTCTCTCTGTCTCTCTCTCTCTCTTTCTATTGGCAAGAGACCTAGGTAAGAGAAATCAGTCATTATAATATTTCAGTAAAACAAAGCTTTGTGGCCCTACTTTATAGTATCTGTTTGAAAATATTGCCATTAATGATGATGAAGCCTTGCTAAGATGTCATGAATCAAGTAACTAAAAGGCAGTTTTGACCAGAGTTGTCATCACTACTCAATTTCACTGCAACTATTTCTATTTCGATGACATTTAAGGGAGAAACAAAGAAAATAAAACGAGCACTCTCCAAACATAGTTGTTATTATGAATGAAATGTCATCTTCTACTATAAAAATTGTAGAAAAGACTAAGTCATTTCTTCATGATTATCCTCTCCAACACATAGGTCACCTCCGTCTTCATTTCTCGGTCTCTCTGTTTCTGCCTCTTTGGGGTTTTCGATGTACAGGATCATATTATCTGCAAAAAATGAAACCTTTACTTCTTCTTTTTCAAAAAGAAAGTCTTTTATTTCTTTTTCTCGTCTGATTGCTATGGCTAGAACTTCCAGCACTATGATGAATAAGAGTGGAGAGAGTGGACAACCTTGTTCTTAATTTTAGGGGAACAGTCCTTATTTTATGCCATTTAATATGATGTTAGCTGACGGTTTATCATAGATGGCCTTTATTATGTTGAGATATTTTCCTTCTATACCCATTTTGTTAAGTGTTTTAACATAAAATAATGTTGTATTTTATTAAATGCTTTTTCTGCATCTATTGATAAGATCATATGGTTTTTGTTCTTTATTTTGTTGATATGGTGTATAATGTTAACCGTTTTTGCGTATGTTGAACCATCCTTGTGATTCTGGGATGAATCCCACTTGATCATGATGAATTTTTTTTTAATGTGTTGTTGTATTCAATTTCCTAGTATTTTGTTTAGTATTTCAGCATCTGTATACATTAGAGATATTGGTCTGTAGTTTTCTTTTTTTGTACTGTCCCTGCCAGGTTTTGGTATGAGGGTTATATTGGCCTCATAAAATGTGTTTGGCAGTATTGCTTCGTCTTCAATTTTTTGGAAGACTTTGAGTAAAATAAGAACCAAGTCTTCTTTGAATGTTTGATAGAATTCACTGGTATAGCCATTTGACCCTGGACTTTTATTTTTGGGGAGGTTTTTAATAGTTGTTTCAATTTCCTCCCTGTTTATGGGTCTGTTTAGGCTTTCTGTTTTTTTATGACTCAGTCTAGGAAAAGTGTATTATTCTAGAAATTTATCCATTTCTTCTAGATTGTTAAATTTGGTGGCATATAGTATTTCATAGTATTCTACAATAATTCTTTGTATGATGTCTGTGGTGATTTCTCATCTTTCATTTTGGATTTTGTTTATATGAGTTCTTTCTCTTTTTTCCTTGGTGAGTCTTGCATAGGGTTTGTGAATTTTGTTCATTTTTTCAAAGAAACAGCTCCTTGTTTTATTAATTTCTATAAATTTTCTGTTTTCTATTTTATTTATTTCTGCTCTGATTTTTATTATTTCTTTTCTCCTGCTTGTTTTGGGTTGTCTTTGTTCTTCTTTTTCTACTTCCTTAAGATGTGAAGTTAAGTGGTTCACTTAGGCTTTCTCTTGTTTGTTCATATAGGCCTAGAATGATATGAACTTTTCTCTTTTTACTGCATCCCAGAGATTCTGATATGTTGTATTGTTACTTTTGTTTGCCTGTATGTATCTTTTGATCTCTGCACTTATTTCTTCTTTGACCCACTCATTTTTTAAAAGTATGTTGTTTAGTTTCCTCTTTTTTGTGGGTTTGTTTACCTCTTTTTTGAAGTTGAATTTTAGTTTCAAGGCTTTATGATCAGAAAATATGCTTGATATAATTTCAATCTTTCTGAAATTTTTTATGTTATTTTTGTGGCCCAACAAATGGTCAATTCTTGAAAGTGTTCCATGTACACTAGAGGAAAATGTATACTCTGGCACTTTGGGATGAAATGTCCTGTAGATGTCTATCATATCCAATTGTTCTAGTGTTTCATTTAAGGCCAATATTTATCAATATTTATTAACTTTCTGTTTGGATGAATGATCTAGAGCCATCAGCAGTGTATTGAGGTCTCCAAGAATGATTGTATTTTTGTCAGTTTTTGTTTCTAGCTCAGTCAGTAGCTGTCTTATATATTTTGGTGCTCCTCAGTTTGGTGCATATATATTAAAGAGTGTTATGTCTTCTTGATTCAATGTCCCCTTTATCATTATGAAATAACCGTTTTTGTCTCTGATTACCTTTGCTGTCTGGTAGTCAACATTGTTAGATAGGAGTATTGCTACACCTGCTTTCTGGATGTTATTTGCTTGGAGTATTGTTTTCCAACCTTACACTTTGAATTTGTTTTTAACTTAGATGTGTTTCTTGTAGTCAGCATACAGTTGGATTTTCTCTTTTAATCCAATCCGCTACTTTGTGTCTTTCTATTGCTGAGTTGAATTCATTTGCATTTAGTGTAATTATTGACACTTGAGGGCTTCCTATTGCCATTTTATATATTGCTTTTTGTTAGTTTTGTATCTTGTTTGGTTCTTCTTTTTTATTTATTTATTTTTTTTATTTTTTTTAATTTATTTATTCATTTTTTTAGAGAGGAGAGGGAGAGACAGAGAGAGAGAAGGGGGGGAGGAGCTGGAAGCATCAACTCCCATATGTGCCTTGACCAGGCAAGCCCAGGGTTTTGAACCGGCGACCTCAGCATTTCCGTGTCGACGCTTTACCCACTGCGCCACCACAGGTCAGGCTTTTTTTTATTTTTTATCATTTGTTTTTGTTTGTTTTTTTTTGTTTTGTTTTGTTTGGTTCTTTCCTCTGTTACTTCTTTATCAAGCCATGTACTTCTGTGTTGATTTTTTCAGGGGGGGTTACCATTAAATAATGGAAAGAATACATATGATGTTATTGTAGTACATTATCTCATGAGTGCTTCTGCACTCCATCCTCCTTTGTTACTGTTAATCTTTGTACTCTCCCCTTTTTTGTTTCTTTGTCACAGATAAATCTTGGTTTTACTGAGATCTTGATGGAGGTTTTATTTGTAGTTTTGTTTTGTTTTGTTTTTTTGTGTCTGGTTGGAAAACTCCCTTTAGTATTTCCTGAAAAGGTGGTTTTCTGGTGATAAATTCTCTCATCTTTTCTGTATCTGTGAATGTTTCTATTTCTCCTTCATATTTAAAGGATAGCTTTGATGTGTATAGTATTCTTGGCTGGAAGTTCCTCTCTTTCAGAACTTTAAACATTGGAGTCCACTCTCTTCTAGCTTGTAGAATTTCTTCTGAGAAATCTGTTGATAATCTAATGGGCCTTCATTTATATGTTGTATTCTTCTTTTCTCTGGCTGCCTTGAGAATTTTTTCTTAAATTCAAGGCTTTAGCTCTTTCTACAGGCTTGGGAAGTTCTCATCTATTATTTGTTTGAATATGTTCTCCATTCTATTTTCTCTCTCTTCTCCTTCTGATATACCCATTACTCTTATGTTGCTCTTTCTGATGGAGTCAGACAATTTCTGTAGGACTATTTCATTTTTTAATTTGTGAGTCTCTCCACTCTTCTCTCTGTAGTACCTGTAGTTGCCTGTCTTCTATGTCACTAATTCTCTCCTCTATCTGGCCTTTTCAATTGGCTAAGCTTGTTACCTTTTTTTTAAAATTTATTTATTAAATTTAATGCAGTGACATTGATAAATCAGGGTACATATGTTGAGAGAAAATATCTCTAGATTATTTTGACATTTGATTGTGCTGTATACCCCTCCCCGAAAGTCAAATTGTCTTCTGTCACCTTCTATCTGGTTTTCTTTGTGCCCCTCCCCTCCCCCAACCCCTCTCTCCTTCTTCACCCCATCCCCCCTCCCCCCAACCCCCACCCCTTTTGCCATCACATTCTTGTTCATGTCTCTGAGTCTCATTTTTATGTCCCTTCTATGTACAGATTCATATAGTTCTTAGTTTTTTTCTGATTTACTTATTTCACTCTGTATAATGTTATCAAGGTACATCTATGTTATTGTAAATGATTCGATGTCATCATTTCTTATGGCTGAGTAGTATTCCATAGTATATATGTACCAAAGCTTTTTAATCCACTCATCCTCTGATGGACACTTGGGCTGTTTCCAGATCTTCGCTATTGTGAACAATGCTGCCACAAACATGGGGGTGCATTTCTCCTTTTGGAGCCATTCTATGGTGTTCTTGGGATATATTCCTAAAAGTGGGATAGCTGGGTCAAAAGGCAGTTCGATTTTCAGATTTTTGAGGAATCTCCATACTGTTTTCCACAGTGGCTGCACCAGTCTGCATTCCTACCAGCAGTGCAGGAGGTTCTCTATTTTCCACATCCTCGCCAGCACTTATTCTGTGTTGTTTTGTTAATGAGTGTCATTTTGGCTGGTGTGAGGTGATATCTCATTGTGGTTTTAATTTGCATTTCTCTAATGATTAGTGATGTTGATCATTTTTTCATATGCCTATTGGCCATCTGTATGTCCTCTTTGGAGAAGTTTCTATTCATCTCTTTTGCCCATTTTTGGATTGGATTGTTTGTCTTCCTGGTGTTGAGATTTACAAGTTCTTTATAAATTTTGGTTATTAACCCTTTATCAGACGTATTGTCAAATATGTTCTCCCATTGTGTAGTTTGTCTTTTTATTCTGTTCTTTTGTCCTTAGCTGTGCAAAAGCTTTTTAGTTTGATATAGTCCCATTTGTTTATCCTGTCTTTTATTTCACTTCCCCGTGGAGAAAAATCAGCAAATATATTGCTCTGAGAGATGTTGGAGAGCATACTGCCTATGTTTTCTTCTAAGATGCTTATGGTTTCACGGCCTACATTTAAGTCTTTTATCTATTTTGAGTTTATTTTTGTGAATGGTGTAAGCTGGTGATCTAGTTTCATTTTTTGCAGGTAGCTGTCCAATTATCCCAACACCATTTGTTAAAGAGGCTGTCTTTACTCCATTGTATTTCCTTACCTCCTTTGTCAAATATCAGTTGTCCGTAGAATTGTGGGTTTATTTCTGGGTTCTCTGTTCTTTTCCATTGATCTATATGCCTGTTATTATGCCAGTACCAGGCTTTTTTGAGTACAATGGCCTTGTAGTATAACTTGATATCAGGAAGTGTGATACCTCCCACTTTATTCTTCTTTTTTAAGATTGCTGAGGCTATTCATGTTCTTTTTTGATTCCATATAAATTTTGGAATATGTGGTCTATATCTTTAAAGTATGTCATTGGTATTTTAATTGGTATTGCATTGAATTTATAGATTGCTTTGGGTAATATAGACATTTTAATGATGTTTATTCTTCCTAACCATGAGCATGGTATATGCTTCCACTTGTTTGTATCACCTTTGATTTCTTTTATCAATGCTTTGTACTTTTCCGAGTACAAGTCTTTAGTCTCCTTGGTTAAGTTTACTCCTAGGTACTTTATTTTTTTGGTTTAAATTGTGAAGGGGATTGTTTCCTTAATTTCTCTTTCTCACTGTACATTTTTGGTGTATAAAAATACCTCTGATTTCTGAGTATTGATATTATATCCTGCCACTTTGCTGAATTCATTTATAAGGTCCAGTAGTTTTTTGACCAAGACTTTAGGGTTTTCTATATACAATATCATATCATCTGCAAATAATCATAGCTTCACTTCTTCTTTTCAAACTTGAATGCCTTTTATTTCTTCTTCTTGTCTGATTGCCGTGGCTAGGACTTCCAGTACTATGTTAAATAAGAGTGGTGAAAGGGAGCACCCCTGCCTTGTTCCTGATCTTAAGGAGATTGCTTTTAATTTTTGCCCATTGAGTATGATGTTGGCTGTGGGTTTCTCATAGATGGCTTTTATCATGTTGAGGTAAGTTCCCTGTTTTCCCACTTTGCTGAGAGTTGATCATGAATGGGTGCTGGACTTTATCAAATGCTTTTTCTGCATCTATTGCAATTATCATATGGTTTTTCTTCTTCTTTTTGTTTATGTGATGAATCACATTGATTGATTTACGAATACTGTACCAGCCTTGCCTTCCCAGAATAAATCCCACTTGATCATGGTGTATGATTTTTTCTATATATTGTTGGATCCGGTTTGCTAATACTTTGTAGAGGATTTTAGCATCTATATTCATCAGAGATATTGGCCTATAATTTTCTTTCTTTGTGTTGTCTTTGCCTGGTTTTGGAATCAGAATTATGCTTGCCTCATAAAAGGAGCTTGGAAGTCTTCCTTCCTCTTGAATTTTTTGAAATAGTTTGAGAAGGATAGGAGTTAGTTCTTCTTTGAATATTTGATAGAATTCGGTTGTGAAGCCATCAGGCCCTAGACTTTTCTTTGTTGGGAGTTTTTTGATAACTGTTTCGATCTCATTTGGTGTAATCAGTCTGTGTAGGTTTTCTGATTCTTCCAGATTGATTTTTGGAAGATTGTATGTTTCAAGGAATTTGTCCATTTCATCTAGGTTGTCTAGTTTTTTAGCATACAGTTCTTCATAGTATTTTCTTACAATATTTTGTATTTCTGTTGTGTCAGTTGTTATTTCTCCTCTCTCATTTCTAATTTTATTTATTTGAGTCCTCTCTCTTTTTTTCTTGGTGAGTCTAGATAAAGGTTCATCAATCTTGTTTACCTTTTCAAAGAACCAGCTCCTAGTTTCATTGATCCTCTTAATTGTTTCTTTAGACTCTATGTCGTTTATTTCTGCTCTGACCTTTATTATTTCCTTCCTTCTACTACATTTGGGCTTTACTTTCTGTTCTTTTTCTAATTCTTTTAGATGCAGTGTTATGTTGTTTATTTGAGCTTTTTCTAGCTTCTGAAAATGTGCCTGTAGTGCTATGAACTTCCCTCTCAGTACTGCTTTTGCTGTGTCCCATAAATTTTGAGTTGTTGTATGCTCATTGTCATTCATTTCTAGGAATTTTTTTATTTCTTCTTTGATCTCATTCTTAATCCATTCATTATTTAACAACCTGCTATTTAGTTTTCATGTGTTTGAGAATTTTTGAGCTTTTCTGTTGTGGTTCATTTATAGTTTCATGCTGTTGTGATTGGAGAAAGTGCTTGATATGATTTTGATCTTTTTAAATTTGTTAAGAGCACTTTTGTGCCCTAACATGTGGTCTATCCTAGAGAATGTACCATGAGCACTTGAAAAGAATATATATTGTGCTGTTTTAGGGTGAAAGGTTCTGAATATATCTATTAAATCGAGTTGATCTAGTATTTCCAATAAGTCTGCTGTTTCTTTGTTAATTTTCTTTCTTGAGGATCTATCTAGTGATGTTAGTGGGGTATTGAAATCCCCTACTATTGCTGTTGATATCAGCCTTTAAATTCATCAAAGTCTGCTTTATATATTTGGATGCTCCTATATTAGGTGCATAGATATTTATAATAGTTATATCTTCCTGTTGGATTACTCCCTTTATCATTATGTAGTGGCCTTCTTTATCTCTTACTATATCTTTTGTTTTAAAGTCCAATTTGTCTGATATAAGTGTTGCTACCCCAGCTTTTTTTCATTTCTATTTGCATGAAATGTTTTTTTGCATCCTTTTACCTTCAATCTATGTGTATCTTTTGTTCTAAGGTGTGTCTCTTGTAGACAGCATATGCACAGGTCCTGTTTTCTTATCCACGCAGCTACCCTATGTCTTTTGATTGGATCATTTAATCCATTTACATTTAAGGTTATTATTGATATGTAGTTTTTTATTGCCATTTTCTTCTTTAAAGGTGTATTTCTTTTTTGCTATATTCTATCCCCACTTTGATCTGTTTATAACAGGCCCCTTAACATTTCCTGCAGCATTGGTTTGGTTGTAATAAATTCCTTGAATTTTTTTTGTCTGGGAAACTTTTTATTTCTCCTTTGATTTTAAATGATAGCCTTGCTGGATAAAGTAATCTTGGTTGTAGGTTCTTGTTCTGCATTACTTTGAATATTTCTTGCCATTCCCTTCTGGCCTCAAGTGTTTCTGTTGAGAAGTCGGATGTCATCCTTATGGGGTCTCCTTTGTAGGTGATAACTTTTTTTTCTCTTGCAGCTTTTAATATTTTCTCTTTATTGCTTAGCTTTGGTATTTTAATTATGATGTGTCTTGGTGTAGGTTTCTCTTTAATGGAGTCCTCTGTGCTTCTTGGACTTGTGAAAGTTTCTCTTGCATTAATTTAGGGAAGTTTTCAGCTATGATATGATTGAACAAAGTTTCTATCCCTTGTTCTTTTTCTTCTTCTTCAGGAACCCCTATGATGCAGATGTTATTTCTCTTCATGTTGTCACAGAGTTCTCTAAGAGTTTCCTCAGACTTTTTGAGTCTCTTTTCTCTTTTCTTCTCTGCTTTCATGCCTTCATTCCAGTTTTCCTCCAACTCGCTAATTCGATCCTCAGCTCTATCTATCCTGTTTTTAATTCCTTCCATGTGGTCTTTATTTCTGATATTGTATTTGTCATCTCCAACTGATTCTTTTTTATACTTGCTATTTATTTAGGTGTTCATAATGACCATCCATTGTTGTTCTAAGATCCCTAAGCATCCTTACAATCATTATTTTGAACTCTGCTTCTGGAAGTTTGATTATCTCCATTTCACTCAGTTCATCTCCTGAAGGTGTCTCTTGTGGTTTCATTTGGATTGCACTTCTTTGTCTTCTCATTGTCTGTTTTTGGGTGTTTTATTTGTAGAGTTGGTTGAGTCTAGGCTTGGTGTTGTCTGCCTCCAGTTTTCAGTTGTGTTATTTTTAGTTCTTCTTGGGTTGGTATCAGCTATTATTTGTAATCCACTTTTGGATTTGGGCAGCTTTGAAGTCTTGATTTGTTTGTTTTCTTAACAGGTGATAGTCTTGTTTACTGATCTCAGCAGGGGGCTTCCTTGAAACTGTATCCAGGAATGAGATGGGTGTAACCTGAGACTCTGAAGGCCTCTTTTGTCAACTAATCTCCCTGGGGGCAGGGTGTTTTCTCAGCTTCAGTAGGGGGAGGTGTATCTCAGATCTCCATGGAGACCTGAGTTACTGCCCCTCCTCCCCACTTCTTGTTTTCAGCTGTGTCTTGTTGGGCTGATTGGAGCTGGATAGATGTCTAAAGATCTCTGATCTGTAAGTAATTCAGCTCTTTTTTGTGAAAAGTTCAGTCCCTCCCCCAGCTATGGCCGCCTCCAGCACAGATGAGTCAGCTTTTTTAGGTCATCTCCTTCATTCCTTTGCCCCTCACAGTCTGTCCCTCTCTCTTTTTTTTTCCACTTGGGAGATAAGCTGGTCTTTTCAACACACCTCGCTCCCTGGTTGCCAGGTAAGTGGCTGTGAGCAGTAATTTCTGCTCCTTTCCCTTGCATGAGATCCCCTCTGGGCTCTCAGCCTCACCCCCCCCCTCCATTCCTGTAAGCAGAGGAGATTCAGGCACTCCCTACCATGTTTGTTGTGGCTTCTTCTTTGCTACTTGGAGTTTGAGAGCTGTTCTTGTAGTTCAGAGTTGGTTTTTCATGCTGATTTTTCCTAAATTGATTTGTATTCCAGTTTGTTGATGAGAGCTGGGCATCTGTGCGTCTGCCTACTCTGCTGCCATCTTTATATCAGCTTGTTACCTCTTTTTACAGTTCATGAATTGAGGTTTTTATCTCTGTTTGATTTGTTTCATTGTTTTAATTTCCTTGGTGAAGTATTCTTTCTTTTCATTGAATTTTTTTTTCAGCTCCCTAAATTGCCTTTCTGTGCTTTCTTGTGTATACCTGAGTATTTTTAGGACTTCAATTTTAAATTGTATGTCATTTAACTCCAAGGTTTTTAAACTATTAAAATTTTTTTCTATAGAGTTTTCCTCTTTTATCTGAGCTACATCACTGTCTTTTGTATCCATGATATTCAATTTCTTTTTCTTTAATGGCATTTGAGAGTGGTATTGATAACAACACTAATAAGAGTTCATAAAAAATATTTTGAGAAAATGCAGTGAAAGACTGACAATTCTATTTTGCTAAGTAGAACAAAAGTACCTAAAACGAAGGGCCTTGGTTGGGGAGAAGTGACAAAGGTGCAAAAACCGAGGCAAGAACTCACAAAGTGCCACAATAAAAAAATTTGAATCAAGAATAAAATAATTTGTTGTAAATGATGGTCTAATGAGAGAAATAGTGTAAAAGAAAAGAAAAAAGGAAAAAGAGGAAAAAAAGAAAATACAGTGAAAAGTGAAAATTCTATTGTATTAAGTGGCACAAAAATTATAGAATCGAGAGCCGGAGTTGGGGGAAATGTTAAAGAGACAAAGAGCAAAAAAAAATGCGACAAAGAAAATATATGAATCCAGAATAAAATAATTTGTTTGTGGGTGAGATGCGAATGAGAGAAAAAAGTGAAAGAGAATAGAAGAAATGAAAAGAGAGACAGAAAAAAAAATTGAGTTAAGTTTTTTGGAATGTAGCACTCAATAAAAAATGAAAAATGTAATACCTATGGGTAATAATGTTCAAAATGAAAAGAATAGAATTAAATTGAAAAAGGATAAAATAACCAAGGTGTAAGGAAAAAAAGATAAAAAATACAAAAAAAATGGGAAAAGTTATAAACACTGGATTTTTCATGGTTTTGAGAAGTTACCTTCTTCCTTTTCTTTTCTTCTCTCTTTTTGGCTGGTGGTGCTGTACCCCAGGTTCTGCTCCTGTGGCACTCTTAGGCAGAGATTTGCTGTTGTTTCTCTACGTTAATGATATAAACTAGGCCTCAGTCACATTGGTGGGGGGGCTTGTTAGTGTTTGCAGACTCTGACAATGGGAAAGTCCATTTTCTCAGATCCTCTACCCAAAGCTCTCCTTCCTGAACCAGCAGCCTGGGGACCCAATTGTAAAGTTGCCCCAGCCACTACCTGGACAGTAAGAGGCTCTAAGAGCTGCCAACTCTTTCCTTTATCCCCACGTAATGCAGGGTTCTGGGTAAAGCTTTGCCAGCCAGAGCCACCAGCATAATTAGGCAAGGATGGAAGCCGATTGCCTTTCAGGTGTCTTCCTATGAGCTTCTGGGCATGTCTTGTATGCCTCAGCACTCCACAGGTCTGCTCTCCAGAGGCTTTCTGCAAGCTGCCTGCATGCCCTTCCCCCACCACTTCTGCAGTTCTCTTTCCTAGGAGTGTGATTTCTTAGCTTGTATGGCTGGCAGAGGTGCTGCTCCCAGACAGGTCTGGATGTAGGCTTTTGTTCATTTCCCATGCTATTGTTTGGGAATTCAGGATTATTCAGAAACTCTGGTCACAGCCCACACAGAGGGTCACTGCTGATAGTCTCTGACCCAGCCCCTCTGTTTGGGAACGTGGGCACCCATGCCCAAAGTGCCAGATGCATCCACTCACACACTGCCCATTTTCTCTGACCAGGATTCGGGAGTAAACAAGGCAAATGTTCGCCCACAACTGCCAGGGTCTTCTTCTGGCATTAGCTCCATGTGGGCTGAGGCAACGGGCACACTCTCTCCTTGGCTTGAATGTTTCTGCCCTAGCTCAGCTATTTCCTGCCCCCAGCCTTGCTTTCTCTCAGTTCCAAGTGAAAGCAGCCCTTACTCAGGTCAGTAAGGAAAGTGGAATACTCTGTTCTCCATCTTATTTCCTTCACAGTGGATTATATATTCAGCCACCTTTTTGCCCAGTTGTACCTTTGTTTGATGTATGTGTATTTCAGATGCCCCAGAGATTGTTTTTCTGTCTCTAGTTGTTGAATTTGTTGAAGTTTTAGAGAGAGGTATAGGGAGCACTCCTCATGGTGCCATTTCTCTGACCGTATTTAAAATTTTTAATATTAATGTCATTTAGTAATATTTTTCCAATCAACACAACACTCAGATGTTTGAGAGATACAATGTGGAAGCAATGTAGGCAATATGTTAAAATGTGTTTTTAAGGCATTCATTCAGTTATACATTGCTCATTTTTGCATACTGCTAAAGTAATTAATATGTTACCTGTGAAATAGTATTTTTCCATTTTAGGGGTGTGGTTTTGAATTTGTAGATAAATAAAGAGATGATAATATTTTCATTATAACTAAAATGCAGTTGGCCCTTACATGTGTTTGAATTGCATGAGTCCACTTACATGTGGTTTTCTTTCAATAAATATATACTTTAAATGTATCTTCTCCTCCTTAGGATTTCTTAATAACACTTTTTTTCCTCTAGCTTAATTTATTGTAAGAATACAGTATATGATACATGTAATATACAAAATGTGTTTTAATTGACTGTTTTTGGTATTAATAAGGTTTTTGTCAACTATGTTAGGAAAGTTTTGGTAAAGCCAAAAGTTAAACATGAGTTTTGACTGTGTGGGAGATAGGAACCCCTACCCTTTATGTTGTTCAAAGGTTAATAGTACAAAACTGTAGTCAAAATATGATGAGTCAAATTTTTATATAACTTAAAAAATAATTTGTATGGGGTCTCCACATATTGATTATTAAATGATCTCATTACTTCTAAATGACAACTTTACTGATGGACTGTTACAAGTTGCAGAAAAATTGTAAAATGTGAATAATTAGCATCTTTAGTGAGAAGCAATTAAAATATGAAACCAAAGTTAAATACAATAGACCTTATATTTCATTAATTTTTTTGAAAATTATTTTTTATATTCTGTATAACTGTTGTGTTTAGTAAGTGACTATACATTTTTTAAAATTAATGAATCTTACCAAGACATTTTTTATTAACCTAGAAATGAAAAAGAAAGTAATATTGTCAAGAGCCATATCAAAACATTGAAAAAAGAAGTAGAAATCTGTCTCATCTTTTACCATGTCAGTCAAAAATTTAGTCTCTCTATTAATGCAAAAGCATGGCAGTTAATCAAGAGAAAGTCTGATATAAGAATATAGTCATGATCTGGAAACAACATCCTTCCACTTCAATGAAAAATAAGAACTAGAATATTATCAGTCCCAAAACTAAGAACTGAGTTATATGTTGGATGTTCCAAACATATAACTGGTCCAAAGAGAAGAGCTATGATTATGTATGGTGAGGTCAAAATTATTGCTTAGAATTTAAAAATAAAGAATGATGAAAAGAAAGAGTACCCCTCCTTTTCCCTTCATAATATCTTTAAGACGTAAGACTACCTAGAAAAGTTTATCTGTAATAGCTTATCTGTGTGGATAAAATACAAAGACTGGAAGAAAAAAAGAGTTTTAAGATTTCCATCGTGACTAATCTACTGAAGTGAAAGCAGAAAAATGAAAGGGTTGCTAGGAGAGAGACGCCTTCTCAAGATAGGTAAATTAAATGAAATATTAAACAGTGGCTTAGAATCGACTGTTTTAGTTAGAAGGGCACAGTTTAAAATGAGTATTTTATTCTCCCTCATAATTATAGAACTACCTTTGTAATTATTTGAATACTAGTTATTTTTATATTTCATTCTAATTTATTTTCTTGCATATGTGGGTGTGTGTGTACATTCATATACATACACATAAATATAGAAAGAAAGTAGAAAAACTGAAAAGCTAAAAGAAGATAGGAGTACTCTATGATGACAGTTTAAAATCTCAAAATGAAAGGAAATTTTGAAAATCAGGTTTCCAAAGTTACAGAACAAATTTTACTTTTAATATTAAATGTCATCTGTCTCTTTCTTTTCCCACTCTGTTTCTGGGACAGTCTGAGAATCTTTTTACATATTCAAAAGGAAGATTTAGGTAGCATATCTGCATTTTATTTCTTCATAATCTGGTGGTTTGAATTTACTCTGATACCCTCCCTGCATTTGACCTTCACAACAAAAAACAAATCTATTTCTTGAATTATTTATCCATAATTCTTTAACACCAGATAATTTGTGGATATTGAAGAGGTTTAATTCACAAAAATAATAATACAATTTAAAGTAAATGAAGGAACTCTCATCACTTATAATACAATCTACTTGAAGTCTTGGAAAATAACTGTATTGAATGATAGGTATCAAAACATGTTAATATTTTGGAAATATCAGTGCAATGTGTGCATTAGCATTCTAAAACTGCATATCAAAGGAAAGGCATATACTGCTCAAGGGCATGTAAATACCTAACCACACAGCTAAAGTTATATTTTATCCACATGTTGCATTTCTTTGACTTTTGGCTTTATCTATTTGGCTAAAAATATATTCCAGATGCCATCATTATTGTTATAGATCCATTTCAAATTTTACTCTACCTAAGCTAAAGGCAAAAAATGTTTTAAAATAAAAAGTTTAAAAAATGAAAAAATCCTGGGAAGGAAATATTTAAGAGATTGTTTTGTATTTCTTTCTAATTTTATACAAATATATGAAATACAAATGCACTAGTTCTTTTGAATCTTTATAAGGCTGTGATGTATGTTTTCACATTTTTACCACTGAAAATAATGTCACAGGTTAAAAATAATTTTTAAAAATTTTATATTATTTAAATTATGTAGGTGAAGAGCAATAAAAAGTCCTATTTCTATAAACTGTAAATAGAGTAAGGGGAAGATTAAAATGGCATTAAGCAAAATTAAATGTCAAAGAATTATTAATACTTCACTATATGCACTACAAAAACAATGGTTAAATATATTAACATTTACTCCTAATAAGGTTTTGTAGGTTGATACTTTAACCCTGGTATTAGAGAACAAGTAATATTCCTTATATACTTAGCAAAATATGATACATTACAGTTATAATAAGCATGCTAATAAATGTTTTCATTTCAATTCTTTGATTGAATAATTTCTTCTATATCTTTTGGGATATATATACAATTCTAATATAAAAGAAAATTCAAAACTACTTTTCATTTATTAGGACTTTTTCTGTTCAAATAGTGATTTAAAACATTCATGTAGAGCAAAAACTAATGTGACTTTTATTTTTAAAATGGTTAACTTAAAAAAGTTTTTATTATGTGTCCAGGATTGTGCCAGTCTGAATTATATTCAAAAAGACATTTGAATAATAATAATTAAACTTGTTTAATTTTGTTGAACATTTATATCTTCTAGATACTGTTTTAAACCCTCTAAATCAGCGGTTCTCAACCTATCGGTCGCGACCCCGGTGGGGGTCTAATGACCAAAACACAAGGGTCACTTAAAGCCATCAGAATATGTATTTTGGTCGTTCGACCCCCGCCAGGGTCACGACCCACAGGTTGAGAATCGCTGCTCTAGATGTATACATTATCATAACTCTATGCAATGAAAATCTCCCATTTCATAGGTAAAAATTAAGTATTTAAATATCTTTAATCATTTATTAAGTAAACTAAATAAATTTATTCTTGCAAGTCACATATTTTGTGTTCTGTTGGCAAAATGGCAATTCAATTCTAAAGTAGAAAAGGTCGAGATTGACCTATTGAGAATTTGAGTGAGAGACTGACATTATAATTGTCATTTTTCTACAATCATGAAAATTGCAAACTTTTTTTAACAACTCAGAATTATACAAGTCAAAGTAAATTTTTTGTACAAAATATATACTAATATTGTATATGATAGTGTAGAAAACTAAATAAACATATAAAACACATATTTCTTGCCTTAAAACAAACAGATGGAATAGTGTGGGTGGGGCATGTAATATGTAGCTGTCTTGTCAAGTAGAGAACTTGTTCAGAATATACAGTGTGTCCCTAAGGTCATGGTGCACTTTTGACTGGCCACAGGAAAGCAACAAAAGACGATAGAAATGTGGAATCTGCACCAAATAAAAGGAAAACTCTCCCAGTTTCATACCTATTCAGTGCAGTTCCACGTGGGCTCATGCACAGATTTTTTAGGGCTCCTTAGGTAGCTACCCCTTATAGCCTCTACAGACTTGTCACTGACTGATGGCCTACCAGAACGGGGGTTCTCCACCAAACTGCCATTTCCTTCAACTGCTTATCCCACCGAGTAATGTTATTCCTTCGTTATAAACGCGCCAATATTCACGTTGCACTTTGGTCACAGATTCGCATTTAGCAAGCCACAGAACACACTGAACTTTCATCTGTACCGTCCACATCTCGACTGGCATGGCCATGAGCTGCTCCGCTGTATACACGGTGTTACGTCATCATCTGCGCATGTGCACATGCTGCCACATCATCCATCAGAAACTGGGAGGGTTTTCCTTTTATTGGGTGCAGATTTCACATTTCTATCATCTTTTGTTGCTTTCCTGTGACCGGTCAAAAGTGCCTCATGACTTTATGGACACATTGTAGTAACACTTGAGTTTCTTTGCAGGTGAACTGACTAATAAGTCTGAAAGTAGTCTGAGAACAAGTCATATGGGGTGACACAGAAAGTAGTCAATATGTATTATGAAGAACAGGTGGCTTAGAAATATGATTTCAGCACCTTAGAGCTCTGGGGAAAATAAGACAAAGCTTCGGTTTTGAAGGAACCAGGTATAAGAGTAAGTTATAAGACAGAAACTAAAACATAAGTATATGGGTGATGAAACTAAGACCTGGATAGTAAAGGAAAGGACTGCATCACCAAAAGGTCAGTCCAAAAACCCAGTAATTAGATATGAGGTAGAAGCTCAGATTTGGACTCATATATACCGTGACTTTCATTCTAGTCTGCCTAAGGTGAACCCCTTAATTACCCAGAAAGTAGGATGATGAAGATGGGGCAGAGCATACTGGGGTGTTCAGTGATCTAAGATGTGGACAATGGAGGGTCTGAAATGTGTATTAATTTTTGGGTCTAAAGAAACTATGAAATTTAGACTAGCACAGAAATAAAGGTTTTCAATAAAATTTTTCTTTCTTTTATCTGATAAGAAACAAAATTGTCTACTTACATGAAAATCAAAAATAATAGAAGTGAAAAATAGTTTTAATATATACATAATAAAACTACCATTCTAACATTCTACATGGTCACCCACAGATGTGCTGTCTTAATTAGGAGGAATGTGGTGGGTGGGTTATGTGGCTATTTATTTATTTATTTATTTTGGAAAAATAATAGAAAACAAGTTCTTCCAAAAAATTTTTTTTTCTTTTTTTTCTGTATTTTTCTGAAGCTGGAAATGGGAAGAGACAGTCAGACAGACTCCCGCATGTGCCTGACCGGGATCCACCCGGCACGCCCACCAGGGGGCGACGCTCTGCCCACCAGGGGGTGATGCTCTGCCCCTCCGGGGTGTCGCTCTGTCCTGACCAGAGCCACTCTAGCACCTGTGGCAGAGGCCAAGGAGCCATCCCCAGCGCCCGGGCCATCTTTGCTCCAGTGGAGCCTCGGCTGCGGGAGGGGAAGAGAGAGACAGAGAGGAAGGAGAGGGGGAGGGGTGGAGAAGCAGATGGGCGCTTCTCCTGTGTGCCCTAGCTGGGAATCGAACCTGGGACTTCTGCACGCCAGGCTGACGCTCTACCACTGAGCCAACCGGCTAGGGCTTCTTCCAAAATTTTAAGAGTAGCATCTGTATATTAACCAACAAAATAAAACTATATTTAAGAACATCATGATGATAATGATAGTGATAGAAGCTAATACTTATTAACATCTTTCTAAGTGTCAGGCACTGTTCTGATATACGTCAACACATTTAATTCCCAGCAACCATTTTAGTAGATATTTTATTTTGCCCTTTCTACTGATGAAGAAACAGACACAGAGGTTTTGTAGTTTGCAAAGGTCAAAGAATTATTAGTATATGAAAGAGCTGGGTTTTTTATCCGAGTGAACTTGATCTCAAGTCATCATTCTTCCTCACCTTACGATAGATGCCTCTCAGAAATGCACTGAAACACAGGACAAACTTTAGAAAACAACCTGCCCTTCTTTTTAAGTTGTGTTCTGTGGTTTACGTTTAAATTTACATATCAAATACGACTTAGCAAAGTAACAAAAGCCCAAGACCATTCTCAACTCCCTCAGAAAGTGCTACAGATTTCATCTTACATAAACTGTTAGAGTGTAGAGACAACCTTTCAGAAGTTTGGTCCAACCCAATCCTTTTTCACATGGGAGAAATTCAAAATTGGAAAGATTGAGTTGTCAATATACATTTCTATGCATTTGCTTGTGCACTGTGCACCATTCTTAATTTTACAATGAATAAGGTGGTTATTTAAGATGCTATTCACTCCTCCCACTTTTATTCACATACTGAAGTGTCAATTCAGTTAAGTATTAATTTAGCAATTGTCAGATAAACTTTCAGAATAAAGTTAAAATCAGTATAAAGAACATGGTATACAGAGTCAGAGAAAAACAGAACTGAATTCTAATTTGCCCACTTATTAGCTAAATAACAAATTAATACCAGGTTGAATAAATCACATGACTTACTAATCTCTTCCTTATAGGGTTATTTTGTAAAACTGAACACGATGATGTATGCCAAGCAAATCAGGCTCTTTATGAATGAATGATAGTCATTATTAAAAAGAGTTCTGACCTTGAGTTTTCAACACATTAGATCTGACTTATTTTTTTATTTACATTAAAATATGTTGTCATTTTTTCTGTCCACTTTGTTGGAATAAAGCATCTTACTAACTTCTTTTATTTAAATCTATATTCTATCTCTCATGTATACACTGCCTATTTTTAAACACCTCTCTTACCACACCCACATATCCAGTTAGTTGCTAATGTCAGTCAAATGTAACTTTTACTTTACCAGTATTTGTCAATAGAATCAGTGTCCCAACTGTTCTGGTTTTCCATTCTCATTGCTTCTGTCACGATCCAGATAACTCAATCAGCCTGTTTAGTAGGTGCCTTCAATTTTTATATCTCAATTCTCTCCTTGTGTTACTGTTTTAATATAAAGCAAATCATTTTACTCCTGAATATGAGAAACTTCATTTACACCCATTGCCAAGAGAATAAACTTCATTCTCTTATATGGTCTTTGTAAATGTTCAAATTATCTTTGGTCTTTATTTCTTTACAGCCTTTTATTAACCGAAAATGCTCCCTGTCCCTCCATGGCTTTATGTATACTTAACAGTAGTTTGCACTACTGCCATTATTCATCATTTGCACTATTTCCAACTCAATTATCAGCACATTTTGAAGCTATTATTGATCCCATGGTCAACATTTATTAATCCTCCTTCTATAGTTAAATTAAAAGGTCATTTTATTGTGCTTTGAATTTATTTATTATCTATTCTGTCTTTCTTATTTTGTCATATGCTCCTTGAGAGAGAAACTAAGAAAATTTAAATTTTTTTTAAAATTTTTCCTACATCTTGCACAAGTCATCAAATATATATTTTTCAAATGGAATGGTATATATAAGATCAGATGCCTTATGCATACATCCTCACAAAGTCTTCAATAGCATTCTGGGTCAATGGTATTGTAAAAGGCACAACTAAGATTTGGAAAGTATATTTAACATAATAAGATATGACAGGACATGACATGATATGATATGATACAAATTTACTTACACAAATTTACTCATATAAAGTATTTACATATATTTATTTATATATAAATTATATATTTGTATGTATATATATACATATTTTAATCTTCAATAAAGGACTATATCCAGAGTACATAAGGTACTTCTATAAATCAATAATAAAAAACAAAAAACTCATTTTTAAATGTGCAAGATTTAAAAAGAAACTTCAGAAAAAAGGATATCAAAATGGATAATCAATATATAAATATATACTTGCCATCAAGAAAATAAAAATTGAAAATTATTATGATGCCATTCTATGTACAACAGGCATTAAAATCTAAAAGAAAGATAATAGCAAGTTTTGATAAGAGTGTTGAACAAGAAGAATGGTCAAATGTTGCTGCTGATAATATAACACAATATAGACACTTTGGAAAATTGACTGTGCCCACTAAACCTGAACATAGGTACCCTATGATCTTGATAGGCACTCCTAGGTTTATATAAAACACAAATGAACCTGACTGGTGGTGATGCAGTGGATAGAGCATTAACTTGGGAAACTGAAGTCCCTGGTTCAAAACATCAAGGTCACTGACTTGAGTGCAGGGTTGCCAGCATGAGCTCGGAATCAACAACATAATCCCCAAATTTCCGGCTTTAGCTCAAGGTCACTGGCTTTAGCCCAAGGTCACTGGCTTAAGCAAGGGTCACTGTCTTGGCTTAAACCTCCTCCCCCACTAGCAAGGCACATTATGAGAAGAATCAATGAACTACTAAAGTGAAGCAACTACGAGTTGATGCTTCTCATCTCTCTCCTCTTCCTATCTTTCTCCCTTCCTCTTTCTCTAAAAACAAAAACAAAAAAACTACACAAATGAATTTATACACCTACCAATACACAGATGAAGAATGTTTGTATCAACTTCATTCACAACAGGCCAAACCAGGAATTAATGTAAATGTTTTTTTAAATATCCACGAGTTTATTTCTATAAACTTCAAGATCAGTCAATACTAATTTATTGGTGATAGAATTAAGACTTAAGAGTTTATCTGTTTAGAGGATATGTTGATTCAGAAGCTGGAAATATCCTATGTCAAGCTGCTGATCATACAGATAAATACATATATATATTAAAATTCAACAAACCATATGTTTAAGAAATGTACACATTATTATATGTATATTATGACTTATTACTGCTCACAAAACTTAGGGGATATTTCAAAATAAATATGAAGCCATAAAATATCCCCTTTTGTGAGCAGTATATTTTACAAAAAAACTTCACATGCAAAGTACATTAAACCTTCCACTGTAAAAACAGCTTTTTAAAAAGCAACCTTTATTTTTACCACAAAAATTTACTTTTATTGTCAAATTCTTAGATCATATATTTAACACAAATTTAAGAAAAATGTTACTCTAATTAAATATAAAAAAAAATTTTGGTAAGTGTAAAAATTAAGTAACATTCAAAATAAAAGTCTTTGGTGGATTGACCTGGAGTCTATTATGCTAAGTGAAATAAGCCAGGAACAGAAAGAAAACTATCATATGAGGAATCCAATGAACAATGTGAACTGAGGAATGGAAGAGAGGCAGAGAAGGGGTCAGAGAGCCCAGAGGGAAAGCAGTCAGAGGGAAAGGGGTGGGAGGAGGGGATCAAAGAAAGGAAAAACAGTAGTGAAAGTATATGCACATAACAGAGAGATAGGGGGCAGGATAGTAAATCATGGAGCAAAGGGGGGAAGGCAATAAGAGGGAGGGGGCAGAGGAGTATTAATGAAAACATGGGGGAGGGAGGGAGATATATTTGGGGAACATTTGTAACTATGGAAACAATAAATTTTAAAAAATGCAAAATTAAAAAAATATATTAGTGTTTGGGGAGGACCGACTGGAAGACATTTGAAGTAGTCACATACTTGAACATTTATCTTTAAAATGTAAATAGTATCAATGCCAACTTATTTAGCTGTGTTGACTGGCAAATACCAGGCATGGCACTGTCTTTAGTAATATAATTTGTGAAATGATAAATTCTGGTAAAGTTAGAAAAACAGGATAATTTTTCTTTTATTATATAAAACACTTAAATTTCTAAAAGTTTTTGTTGTACATTAAAAAACTGTTAAAAACTTATTTTGTATTAATGAAAAAGAAATAAAGGGTCCTGATTCATATAAGTTAATAATTTACCTACATAAATATTACAACGGCCAATTGAAAGTAATGAGAGACTGAGCCAATCTTTTTGGGAAGATTAACAAATCTAGTCCATCCCGTCTTCAAAGGCCACAATGAACCTCTTTATTGTAACTGCCCAAAACTCGCACAATGTATTAAAAAGCTTCCCTAGCCTGACCAGGCGGTGGCACAGTTGATAGAGCATTGGACTGGGATGCCGAGGACCCAGGTTCGAGATCCCGAGGTCGCCAGCTTGAGCATGGGCTCATCTGGTTTGAGCAAAAGCTCACCAGCTTGGACCCGAGGTCGCTGGCTTGAGCAAGAGGTTACTCAGTCTGCTGAAGGCCTGTGGTCAAGGCACATATGAGAAAGCAATCAATGAACAACTAAGGTGTCACAATGCGCAATGAAAAGCTAATGATTGATGCTTCTCATCTCTCTGTTCCTGTCTGTCTGTCCCTGTCTATCCCTCTCTCTGACTCTCTCTCTGTCTCTGTAAAAAAAATAAAAATAAGAAAAATAAATAAAAAGCCTCCCTAGAGGGTGATACACCCTACTGAAATTGGCTATATAAAGAGTCACACAAGCCCTGGCCGGTTGGCTCAGTGGTAGAGCATTGGCCTGGCGTGCAGGGTTCAATTCCCGGCCAGGGCACACAGGAGAGGTGCCCATCTGCTTCTCCACCCCTCCCCCTCTCCTTCCTCTCAATCTCTCTCTTCCCCTCCCGCAGCCAAGGCTCCATTGGAGCAAAGATGGCCCGGATGCTGGGAATGGCTCTATGGCTTCTGCCTCAGGCGCTAGAGTGGCTCTGGTCGCAACAGAGTGACGCCCCGGATGGGCAGAGCATCACCCCCTGGTGGGTGTGCTGGGTGGATCCCGGTCAGGCGCATGCAGGAGTCTGTCTGACTTCTCCCCGTTTCCAGCTTCAGAAAAATACAAAAAAAAAAAAAAAAAAAATGAGTCACACAATAGACATAGACATAACATCCTTAATAAAAATTAAAAGCCCACAGAGTTCTGTACTTATTCTCCCAAAGGTAAATTCACTAGTGAAATATCTGTCATACAAAAAGAATTGACTTGAGTGATTCCATACATTGGAAAATTTACAATTTTAAATAATCTACAGTTGTACCTTGAGATACGAGTTTAATTCATTCTGTACCCGAGCTTGTAAGTCAGTCAACTCATATATCAAACAATTTTCTCCCATTTAAAATAACTGAAATAGATTTAATCTATTCCAGCCCTGTGAAAAATCCCCAAATCACCCTAAACTATGAAAAAAGACATGTTTTTAACTAAGAAACACACATATATACTTTACCAATGCAAAGCAAAATATATGAAAAAAAAGTGTTATTTAGTACTGTATTCTTACCTTGGAGACAGATGAGTGCAGATGAGAGAGGTGAATGGCGGAGGAGGAGGGAGGGGGGAAGGGATGCAGGCACTGTAGACACATAAACTAAAACTGCACTTTCTTAACACTAAATGTAAACTAAAACTGCATTTTCTTTATTTTAAACAAAACTAAAACTGCGCTTTCTTTACTTAAAATGAAACCACAAAAACTTAATTGTAAAAAAATGCACTTTCTTAACTTTAAACTTAACCTAAGCTTAACATTACATATTTTTCATTTAATCATCACCTGTTTTTGCCTTTTTGGCTGGATTTTTGGCACTTTCACTTGCAGGACTTTTGAATAAAAATCTATTCAAAGAGGTTTGCTTTTGTCTGCCTTTTAAAATGTTACAGAAATGTGACAAACAAGTGTCATTAAAAAGTGCTGAAGCATGATCAGCTGAAACTTTTTCTGGGTGTTTCTTTTCAATGAAACTTGAAAGCTTCTTCCACATTGCCAGCGTGTTTTTAATTTCACTTGTAGAAATCACTTCCTTCAACTGTACCTCCTCCTGATACTAATCTCTTGCAGAAACTCCGTATGTTGCATCATCTGTAGCTTCTTCAACTCCTCAGTTGAGGGTTCCTCCTCATGTTCCTCGATGAGCTCATTTACTTCACCCTCATCTACCTACAGACCCATCGACTTTCTGAGGGACACAATCTCCTCCAATGCTTCTAACTTGGTCTTGATCTCTGGTTCAAATCCTTCGAAGTCCCTGTCTGCAACATCAGGCCATAACTTTTTCCATAATGAGTTTAAGGTTCTTCTTGTAACCTCTTGCCATGCCAAGTCAATAATGCGTAAACATATCACAATGTTGTAGTGATCTTTCCAAAACTCTCAAAGGGTTAGATTTGTATTCTCAGTCACCTTAAAACAGCGGCAGAACAAATACTTTGTGTAAAGCTTTTTAAAGTTGAAAATGACCTGTTGATCCATAGGTTGCAAGATTGAAGTCGTGTTAGTTGGGAGGTAGAAGACTTTCATGAATTTGAACTCATTGAGAATGTCATCTTCAAGACCAGGTGGGTGGGCTGGAGCATTTTCAAAGATTAGTAATGCTTTCATCAGGAGTTTATTTTCTTGAAGATATTTCGTCACTGCAGGACCAAAGACAAGATTTACCCATTCAATAAAAAACTACCATGTAACCCATGCCCTAGCATTGGCGTGCCACATAACTGCAGGTTTTTCTTTAAGAGTCTTGTGAGTCTTAAAGGCTCGAGGATTTTCAGAATGATACACTAGCAGTGGCTTTACTTTAGTCACTCCCAGCATTTGCACACAATGTAAGGGTCAGACGGTTATTTATGGTTTATGGCCTGGCAGCTTCTTCTCTTCTGTGGTGATGAAAGTCCTCCGGGGCATTTTTTTCCAAAACAGTCCTGTTTTGTCACAGTTGAACACTTGTTGGGAGATGTAGCCTTCCTTTGCGATAAGTGCAGCAAAACGTGTGATGTACTCCTCAGCTGCCTTAAATTCACCGAGTTATGCCAGATCACTGTCATGCCTCACCACCGAGTGGATGCCAGAACTCTTCTCGAAATTTTCAAATCAGCTGTGACATGCCTTAAATGTATCTTCTGCTGCCTCTTTTGAGGTTGATGGTTCTTTCTTTTTAAAGTTGCTGTAAATATTATGTGCCTTTTCGCATATTACAGTCTCCATCACTGTCTCTTCAGTCAGCTCTTTCTCTTTCACCCACACCAGCAGAAGCTTCTCCATTTCTTCAGGGATATTTATTCTTAATTGGGACAGAACTGTAGTTCCTTTTGCTGGATTTGTGCTTTATTATTATTATTATTATTATTAATTTTAATGCAGTGACATTGATAAATCAGGGTACATATGTTCAGAGAAAACATCTCCAGATTATTTTGACATTTGATTATGTTGCATACCCCTCACCCAAAGTCAAATTGTCTTCTTTCACCTTCTATCTGGTTTTCTTTGTGCCCCTTCCTCCCCCATCCCCTCTCTCTCCTTCCTTGCCCCCTTCTCACCCCATCCCCATTACCATCACATTCTTGTCCATGTCTCTGAGTCTCATTTTTATGTCCCATCTATGTATGGATTCATATAGTTCTTAGTTTTTTCTGATTTACTTATTTCACTCCGTATAATGTTATCAAGATCCATCCATGTTATTGTAAATAATCCAATGTCATCATTTCTTATGGCTGAGTAGTATTCCATAGTATATGTGTACCAAAGCTTTTTGATCCACTTGTCCACTGATAGATACTTGGGCTGTTTCCAGATCTTTGCTATTGTGAACAATGCTGCCATCAATATGGGGGTTTTGATGGCATCCTTTTGTTTAAGGATGGTACAAATTGTAGATGTATTGCGGTCGTACAGCCTTGCCAGTTCAATCACTCGTACACCATGCTCATGTTTTCTATTATTTCTTGCTTTACTTCTATCAACATCATTCTCTTCTTCTCACCACTGTCCTTTACACTCACTTTCTTTGGCCCCATGATAGCACACAAAAAAAGTAAGTAAAAAATGCAAAAATAATTCAAGAACGAGTACAGCACATGAGATTTGACTTGATTCTGTGGGTAACACATGAGAAAGAATGAGATGCTGGTGTTGTGCTGCTGATACTAGACCCATGAGCCAATGCGCCACCTAGTGGCAGCTTCCTGAATCATGACTTGTATCTTGGAATTTTACTCAGATCTCAAACAAAAATACAAACCGAGTCACTGCTCATATCTTAAAAAAATTTGTATGTTGGTCTGATTATATCTCAACCACTGTATTGGTTTATGATAAGTAAATAAAAATATTAATATATTGAGAAGAAACAAGTTAAAATATTGTGGCAAGTGAAAATGTATTTTAAATTTTCTTTCTTCAAATTGTTACTTAATAAATCTGTTTAGTTAAAATTTTTATACCACAAGTTTATCAATAAGAACAATAAAATTAGATAACACTGTTTTTCACATTTTATAATAAAAATTTATATTTTACTATGTTGATATATCTGAATGCTTAAAAACATTCTACAATTTACATAAATTTTACTTTTATTTTCTAAGAAAGATTTTATAAAATGCTTTTAAAACCATTTAATTCAAAAATGAATTATTCAAATCCATTTTTTTTTTTTTCCAAAGTGAGAAGCGGGGGAAGACAGACAGACTCCCTCATGCACCTGGCCAGGATCCACCAGGCATGCCCATGAGGGGGCGATGTTCTGCCCATCTGGGTCATTGCTTTATTGCAACCAGAGCCATAGCATCTGTGATGGAGGCCATGGAGCCATCCTCAGTGCCCAAGTCAACTTTGCTCCATGGAGCCTTGGATGCAGGAGGGGAAGAAATAGAGAGAAAGGGGAAGGGGGAAGGTGGAGAAGCAGATAGGTGCTTCTCCTGTGTGACCTGACTGGTAATCGAACCCAGGACTTCCACACTCCAGGCCTATGCTCTACCACTGAACCAACCAGCAGGGCCCTATTCAAAACCATTTTAACAACACATTTTTATATGTAGTCACATTTTACAGCAAATACAGCTGCAAACGGTATTATGTGCAAAATAGTGAAAGAGCTACTGTATGTCAAAGTATATAGCATTATAAAAAAGAAATCAGTTACATAAAATATTTAATATTGACTCAGACACAAATATCTTTTTTTAAATAGGATCTAAAGGTATAACTTCACTCCACATGTGTCACCATATGAGCAGGTGCAGGAGTGAGTGAGGAAGGGTGATGACAGTTCTGTACCCAAATCAAATTACTCCAATATGCACTTCTGCAACTGTTATAAATCTAACATTTTCTCTTAACTAGTACTTTCAAGGTATTTAAGCAAATCAGTTTATGCAGCTAAAAGAAATGTCATGTATTTTATTTCTTTATACCTTTTTGATATACCATACAAAGCTGCATAAAAACACAGTTTTGTGTAATATTTAATCTATGCAACCCAAATAAATAACTTAATAATACATTAACTAAGACCATATATAATGGGAATAGTAAAAGCAATATATAAGAGCATTTTAATTCTATATTACTGTCCCTAATAGTGTAACTATCTTTATTTGTAGGTATGCCATATCATTAAACAAATACTTATTTTTTTCACACAATTTGACTCAACTCATTCAATTAATTACTGAAATAATTTGATCACACAGTCTGAGTTCTTAAAATTAAACAGGTTTATTTTTTGCCTTACAATCTGTTGGTGAGGAATTGCTTAGCTTACATAATTAAACTAACCCCATGAAAAGTCACCCTGGTCTTTTCACTAAAAGCAATACTGAGCAGCACTAGCTCCTATTTTTTTTTGAATAAAATTGTCTTTAATTTTTTAGTAGATCTTTAAAAATTTATAATTGTTATGAACTCAAATTATAGTGCCTTCAATGTTTTAACAATTTGAATTGTCTTTGAGTTTTATAAATTCTATGAGAAATTAACTGTGATACAGAACATGCAAAAGACTTTTCACTATTTTTGTAATTATTCAATTAGGGGTAGCTTTCATTAAGTAAAATGTCAAATAGGTAGCTATTTTTTGTATGTTAATTTGAGATAATATAATGGGAAACATTTGATTGTCTATAAAATATTTCAATATTTTTCTCATATCATTTAAAAAATTACCTACTTATTACAACATAACATTTGATATGACCTCATAAAAATATTTCCTTTATTATTGTCCACTTGAATAGGGAGGGCTACGTAGTGGACTTAAATTATATTAATTGCTTTGTGACTGTATATAAAATCAGTTACCATGTAGGACAGGGGTCCCCAAACTATGGCCCGCGGGCCGCAAGCAGCTCCCTGAGGCCATTTATCTGGCCCCTGCCGCACTTCCGGAAGGGGCACCTCTTTCATTGGTGGTCAGTGAGAGGAGCATAGTTCCCATTGAAATACGGGTTAGTTTGTTGATTTAAATTTACTTGTTCTTTATTTTAAATATTGTATTTGTTCCTGTTTTGTCTTTTTACTTTAAAATAAGATATGTGCATTGTGCACAGGGATTTGTTCATAGTTTTTTTTATAGTCCGGCCCTCCAACAGTCTGTGGGACAGTGAATTGGCCCCCTGTGTAAAAAGTTTGGGGACCCCTGATGTAGGACAATGTCAAATGGAATGAATTGTCATCAGTTTCACTGGCTCTTTAAATATATGTACTAACGGTACTAAGACAAAATCTATTATCAATGATAATATAAAATTTGAACTTTAAGAGTAAAAGAAAACAAATGTACAATATTCTTTATATGTTAAACATGAAAAAATACTTTGGACAATATATAATCAATATAATTTTTTATCCTGATTTTATAGTTGTGATATCTGATAATATACGGCTAATAAGTAAATCTTTCAAATAGGTATATTGTTGTGTCTCTTTCTTTCTCTCTATATATATACACATACACACACATACATACACAAACACACATACAAATATGCACACATATATATTCTGATATATATAGATATAAACATATATGCTAATATAAAGTATATCACTTTTTAAAATATGTATATTTGATATATTCTGGGATAAAATAAATGAAGCTCTTTTAGTTTGATCAAGCTATTTACCTTATGCTAGTAATAATTACTTATACCACTATTATTAAAGACTACAGTAAATCACTCTCAATAATATATCTGGGAACTGATATACACCAAATTTATAGTAGATAGGTGTTGAAAAAGAGTGCTATTGAGTATATAAATATGTTTTTTTTAAAGTAACCAAAATGATACTATAAAATCAAAATTAAAAAAATTTCTCCTGCCCTGGCCAATTAGCTCAGTGGTAAAGCATCGGCTTGGTGTGTGGAAGTCCTGGGTTCAATTCGCAGCCACGGCACACAGTAGAAGCACGCATCTGCTTCTCCACTTTTCCCCCTCTTCTTCCTCTCTGTCTCTCTCTTCCCCTCCCACAACCAAGGCTCCATGGGAGCAAAGTTAGCCCAGGCGCTGAGGATGGCTCCATGGCCTCTGCCTCAGGTGCTAGAATGACTCCAGTTGCAGCGCAGCAACAGCCCTGATGGGCAGAGCATCGCCCCCTGGTGGACATTTTGGGTGGATCCCGGTCAGGCTCATGCGGGAGTCTGTCTGCCACTCCCCACTTCCTGGTTCGGGAAAATACAAAAATAAATAAAATTAAAAATAAATAATTAAAAAAATTTCTCCTGACCTGTGGTGGTGCAATGAATAAAGCTTGACCTGGAAGTCTGCAATTGCCGTTTGGAAACCTTGGGCTCACCCGGTCAAGGCACCTACGGGCAGCAACTGCTGCGAGTTGATGCTTCCCGCTTCTCTCCCCCGTTCTCTTTCTCTTTCTAAAATCAACAAATAAAGTATTTTTTTAAATTTCAAATGACTATATCTATCACCAATTTAACCTGTATGTCACCAATTATGCTTTAATATTTTCATTAAAGTTTTAAAAATTATACCCTATAGCTTCAAAGTGACAACAGAAAATAGTATGTGAAGAGACTAGTCTGAGTGAAAAGGTGGGATTGTATATTTTGGTGTTGCATTTATTATATCTAGAGAGAGCAATAAAAAGACGACTATACAATAAATGCAAATACATTTATTGGTTGCCAATAAACTGGATGTGTTGCAAATGAATTGGATAAAGAAATTTGAACTCAGTCTTACCAAGCTCTAAATCAATACATGCAATGCACTTACACATTTGCTTTAACGACTTACTTCACAAGATAATCTGGAAGGACCAGAATTGACTAGTCCCTAGTGCTTTATTGTATCTCTTGGCTAACTCACAAAAGGGAAATGACTTACTTTCAGGTATTTACACCTGGGAAATAGAGACTGGAAAATGAATTAGGCAGCAAAGTATACCAATTTCTGCCCTTGGAACCAATGAAATGCAAGCCAACATGGAGCCAGCAATACTTCTCTTTCAGACCCGAAGTAAATCGAAGGCAGAGCTTCTGGTCCCTTTTGAGTAGGAGGTGGATTTCACAGGGGACGGGTAGAAAAATCAGGACATTCTGACTTAATGATAGCATTTATGTAATATGTAGTTATTGTAAAATTTAAAACTGCATTAAAGAAGAAAGTAGGCTACTTTCACAACCTCCTTCCTCATGAGAATATAGCTTACTACATATTTATTGAATAGGTGAATAAACAAATACAGGAAAAGAAGAACCAAGAAGACACTTATATATTCTTGATCCTTTATTCCTTCAGTCTCTTGAAAATGTCTCCAAATTTCTAACATCAGGTCTTTTCAAGTTCTCTCCACAAGACTTAATTTATTTCTATTACTTCAAATTCCTCTTATATAGGTATTTCTCCCAAATTTCTGTATCAATCTTGACATTTCTCTTACACGTGACTAAACACAGTTCATATTCTGCAAAATCATTCACTAAATATAAGGGAAAACCATGGTTGGAGTGTACAATGTAAAAGACAGTGTTACTTTGTACCAGAGTACTAAAAAAAAAAAAAAAAATCCAACCAAAATAGCTAGCAGTTTAAAAGAGATGTAAAATTCCCAGTAAATTGAGAAATATCCAGATAATATAGGATGTGGCCTTTAAAAACAGCAAAGGTAATTTTATGGTAGTTTCAGAGGGGTTGAGTATTCTCAATTCTGGAGACTCATAAAATAAAGGGAAGAGAAAAATACTCCTAAGGAAATTCATGAGGCCCGAAAGTGCATGAGTGAATGAACATCGTGCAGTCATTCACTTAGTCACTGAGTGTACATTATATTCAGGTGCATTTCTTTGTGTTGAAAAACATTAATGAGTTGGAAAATTTTGCTTATAAACCAAAGCAAAATGTCTTATAATCACATACATTCTACTTAAGCAACAGACTAAAAGCTAATTTGCATTATAGAAACAGCAATTTTAACAGAACACAGAATTTCTCTTTGTTGAAAAAAATTCTAACTGAATTTTCTATAGGCTCCTCAAACTCATTCCCTATGAAACTCATTCCCAAGGTGAAAGTCATTCCTTATAGACACTCATTTGCCACTTGCTGAAATAATGGCATTGCAGTCATTAATGCTTGAAATAGTGCAGCAACAAGAGTGCCAAACGCTATGGAGAATGGCTGGGGTTAGACCAGTGTTGACTCTCAACAATACTGCTTCTCAGTGTGAGCAAATTATACAATGTTCATAATCAAAATCCACATCTTCTAAAGTGGAATAACTTTTATATCATTTTGGTTGTTAGTATTAAGTAAAATGATGTTTGAAAGCATTTTGACACAATGCCTAATATTTAAATGTTCAATAAACAATAGCTATTATTGTCTACCATTTTCGCTGCATTATTTGAATGACTACAAGTGCATTTCTATTATCACAACTATAATATGATTCTCATTATCTGTCTTCTAAAAAATTATTAAAATAGGTATCTAAATTATCTCGCCATAATAATTTCCATCCTTCCAACACATATTTTCTATATTTTTACATTATCATTTTTTAATCTAAACATGGCATTCACTTGCTAATGTTATTTTACACAACAGTAATATCATAATGTTCCCACTAAAAATCAGAATTAAATTGCAAATGGCCTATGGTCTATCCGGATTATGATATTTATGTGCATAATTTTTTAAATGTTAAGTCACTAAAAGTAAGAACAACAGGGTTTTTAAAAAATATTCTTTCATGCTTTTAAAATCAGAGCAAAACAATTTCTTCTAAGAATAATTTATTAAAACATGATTAAGATTTCCAAAGGTCTCCTGAGATTTAAACCAGATGGTATTTAAACATGTGTAACTATTCTTAACTACAAGTTTCTCTTATGTGATTTCATGAGTAGTATCAATGACAATAGCCAATGTTTGAAAACATAAAATCAGTAGGGTATTGATGGTAACTCAGGAAAATGGTTTCCACTATCTCCTCTTCATCTTTCAATTTTGATTTATTCCAGCATGTTCAGATGGAAGTTTATATACATGCATTAGTTATACACACACTGTTTCCATATGGAAAAAAATAACTCTGATTATAAGACCCAGGGGTATTGGCTCTGTCTAGCATTAGAATTAACCAGATAAAGTATAATAAATTGCAATGTGGGATACCATCCATGAACATAATTAGATAAATTTGTCTATCTTCTATTTATCTCCTAAGAGTCAACGTGATTTTCAGAAATAATGTTACCTTGTGCTCACTAATGTTATGTTTTAATAAACACTTAAGATTGAAAATAACCATTTTTCAATTTGAAAAATATATTTATGAGTGAACTTTTATAAGATAAATGGACAACATGTTTTAAATTAAATTTAGGTATGTATTAATGTTTATTTTTCACATTTGGTTCTTGCAATGTTTGCTCTGGTTTGTAGGCAGAACAGAACTTGTTATTATGTATTATGTTAATTAGTTTGTATCAGCACCTCCATTAATAGACTTTGATTGTTTTCAGTAGTAATACATATGTTTTAATTATTGTTATGACTGATATAAAACCTGAAGAAAAACTGCTATTTAGAATTGGTAGCTGAATAAATGCATAAAAAAATTCAATAGAAAATAAAATTATCTGCTGTACTAAATATCTGGTATCATAAGATTTCAATATATGTTAAACTTTGGCTGAGTTTTTATTTTTTATCTTTTAATATAATTCATTGTTGGGCAATTGAGTTTGTAAAATATGATTTTTGAGTTCGCTCACTTTTATTGTTAAAAATGATGCTGGTCTGTGAAATTGTTAATTACCTTTCTGCTTGGGAAGGGTCATTGTTATATTAATGTTGCTGAGAGGTTTTTGGTGCCAAAGAAGTTTTAAAAGGAGAGAAGAAGGAAGAAGGAAGGAAGCCATTTTTTGCAGACTGAGGCAGAAGAAGGAAGGCGAGGATGGCAGGGTGCTGAAGGAGAAGCCAGCTTGTGCAGAGAGGAGAAGGGAGAAGGTGTGCAGACGGGGAACCGAGGTGACTGAAAACACCGGAGAAGATTCTCCTGGTTGTGCAACCAGAGAATGTGTCAGAATTTTGAAGCCCTGTGTGTTTGCTTGTTGGTCAGTATGAGAGTAGAATAAAGGAATGGCCCACCAGTTTTTGACTCCACTGTTTCTTTACCGTCTGACTGAATCCAATGAGAACCTGCATGTGAATGGCCATGATGGTGGCAACTACTGGCCTTACATTTATTTTCTAATGCAAATAGGTCTATCTCTCCGTTTGAAATGTCTCATAGTTAAAAGTTGAATAGGAAATGAAAAAGAATAAGCAGTGTGGAATTAAAGTTCAAATTCTTGTGGTACAAAGTAAAGACACCCACTGTCTCCCCACTATTCCCTACTTCCAACTCTAATGAGGCTGTGTTTATGAGCAGATACTAAATTAGGTGCTATCAAGGGTGTCTGCTGTTATGTTTTTTAGGGCCCTGTCAGGCAAACAGGACCAAAGAGTAAAACTATTTAAAAGTAGTACCTGATTTTAGTCCAGTTTTGTTCCATACTGCACAGCCAACACCTAGAATAATATCTGACATATAGTATATATTTAATAAATGCTTTAAAAATATTCTCCAGGACCCTCTATGTTGAAGGGAAATAAAAACCTGAATAGGGACTTTTCATTTTAGTTCAGATGTGAAAGCAGCTTAGAATTCTTTATCTCATTCTTAAACTAAACAAACAGAAGGTCAATGACTTTTTCTAGAACTATGAGAAAATTGAATTTGCAAGGCAAATCTATACTGTACAATCTAGACAGATAGGTAACCCACAAATTCACAGTTAATACCTGTTTATCTGAGGCAGAAGGCACTGGAGCTGTACATTACCAGGAAGACTTAAACATAATTATCATGAATTGCTAGAGGCTGATTTTGGAATACCATAAGAATGAGAAACACCTTGGGAACTTGGTTGTAAGGGTGTTCCCACACATTTGAGGTTTTTCTTTCAGAAACTTGATCAGATTCTCACAATAAATAGCTAAAAACGATCCCTTGATAGGTTTGCAGGTGAAAGGAGAAAAATAATCATCGTGATTATACCAAAGCATTCTTCTCTCTAAGGGAAAATGATTTTACCAGATTTTTATTCCACCAGGGGGTATGGCATGTCTCCCATTTCAGTCCCCCTTCTGGCCTTCCTGCTTCAATTTAGGTGGAAAACTACTTAGATACATTAGTAAAGATTACAATTCAATTATGTATACAAAGGTACAGATCCACGAGAAGACTGAATTTTAATTATAATCATAGAACACTTCCCTTCCTCACACCTCATCACTACACCAAAAGGGGTACAGTACAGTAACAGATGTGTGCCAGGGCACACAGGAGAAGCACCCATCTGCTTCTCCACCCTTCCCCCTCTACTTTCTTTCTATCTTTCTCTTCCCCTCCTTCAGCCAAGGCTCCACTGGAGCAAAGATGGCCCGGGCACTGAGGACGGCTCCATGGCCTCTGCCTCAGGCACTAGAATGACTCCAGTTGCAATGGAGCAATGCTTCAAATGGGCAGAGCATCACCCCCAATAGGCATGCCAGGTGGATTCTGGTCGGGCACATGTGGAAGTCTGTCTCTCTGCCTCCCTGCTTCTCACTTCATAAAAATACAAAAAATAAAAAATAAAATAAAATAAAATAAAAGATGAACTGTTATTACAGATAAAAGTAGATAGAAGATAACCAAGACACAAAATTTCTTTCAGGAGGATTATTTATGGAAGCTGAAAATCACCAAGGAAGATAAAAACAAGGACATGAGGGGAACATTGAAGTCTCTGAAACCTATAGCTATAGTAACTCTTAAACATGGCACAACTGCTAGCATGATTGACTAAGAGCTCACAGTAAGACCCATTTACTCAGTTCCTATTACGCAATGCAACACATGTCTGACTTTGAACCAAATATTGCAAGGCATACTAAAAGACGAGAAAAAAAGCACAATCCCAAGAGACAAAGCACACATAAACCAGATTTAGATATTCCAATAGTTTTGGAATTATCTGACAGGGAATCTATAATAACTATGATGACACAAATTAATATTAAAATTGAAAGAGGAAGACATCACTACAGAAACCATGGACATTGAGAAGATAAAATAAGAATCTTTGGATAATTATATACCCCTAAATTTTAGTAACCAAGATAAGATGAACCAATCACTTGAAAGATATTATCTGCCAAAACTCACACAAGAAAACAGATGTCTGAATAGGCTCATCTTTATTAGAGAAATTGAATCAATAATTAATAACCTTCCAAAACAGAGAGCACCAGGCCCAAATGAGTTCACTTGGGAAATCTAATAAATATTTAAGAAAGAATTTATGCCAGTTTTCTACAATATTCCATAAAATAGGTAGAAGCAGAGGGAATGCTTTCTAGCTCACTCAATGAAGCCAACATTACCCTAAAATCAAAAGTGGACCAAGATACTATAGGGGGGGAAAAAAAAGAAAACTACAGACCATTATGAACATAAATGCAAAATCCCTCAACAAAATATTAGCATATTGAATCTAACAATGTATAAAAAGAACTGTACAGCAAAACACAGCTATGCAAGATTGGTTCCATAATCAAAATTCAATTAATGTAATCCATCACATCATAGGCTAAAGAAGAAAAGTCACATGATTATATCAATAAATGCAGAAAAGCAACTGATTTTACCCAATACCTACGCATGAAAAAAATTATTAGTAAACTAGAAATAGAGAACTTTTTCAACTTAATAAAGAACAACCACAAAAAGTGACTTTCCTTATTTTCATATGCCTTTCATCTTAGAAATGATTTGTCCGACATTAATATAGAGGCACTTTTTTAAATCAATATTTAGATAGTTTAACTTATTCCTCCCTTTAGTTTCAACTTTACTGTATCCTGACATTTAAGTCATTCAGGTTTTAAATATAGCCATATTTTTAATCAAGCTTAAAACACTTCTTTTAAAAATTAGAACAGTTTTTCCACACTTAATGTAATTATTGTGTATTTATTTTAAATAAAATATCACTTTATGTGCATTCTATTTTCCTAAACTATATGTTGTTTTTCTTTTTAATAATCAAAATATATTTTTATTATCCCACTTTCTTTTCTCTTTTTGTTGAAAGTTTTGAGCACTTTTCTTTTACTTATAATCTTTAGTCATCATAATATATATATAATGTATTATTGTCTTAAAGAGGTCAACTCTTACTCTTTAATTTTTCCCCATTTTCCAAAAAATGTTAAGTCCTTCAAAACATCTTAATTACATTTATATTCCTACTGATATATAAATGACATGATTATAGAAATTTTATTTGACCTAGCTTAAACCCCATATTAACATTATTGCTTTATATATAGTTGTTTATATTCACAGATTTGTATCAATATCTTTGCTGCTTTGTTACTTCACATAATTCTGTTCTCCCATTTGGGATAGTTTGCTTATGCCTTAAAAACACTCTTTAAAATTTCTGTAGTAACAGTTTGGTAATGGTAAAATCTCTCAATCTTTGCTTTTTTGAACTATTTAACTTTGTCTTCATTTTTAAAGACTATTTTTGTGATTTTAAATTATGACTTGAATATTTCTTTCTGCAGCTTGAAGCTATCTTTCTACTCTTTGTGTCTTTTATTATTGCTTTGAAAACTGTCAGCCTCTTCTTTGAAATAATGTTTTTTCTCAAGTTCTTATATATATATATATTTTTTTTTATATTAGTTTTTTGGCAATTTTCATTATGATATCTGTAGATTTATTTTTATTCTTCTGTATCATCCTGAGAGATTTTTTGGCTTCTTAAACATCTATGATGTTTCTTACCAATTTTGGAATGTTCTAAGCCATATGTCTTCAAATGTTGACTCTGCCCCTATTTTTTTCTTCTCTCTTTCTATAATCTATTATAGAAATATCATCTTTCGTCCCCTTTATCCCTTTTTCCATATATACACCTGTCCTTAAAGAGGAAATCAGACAAGGAGGGGCTACATCTGGCAATTACACAACAATTTAGCTCTGTGGAAGCCACTGTAACATCTGGGAAAGCAGAAAGTTTAAAGAATTGCCCCCAAAGAATAAACTAAAAAACCTGATTGTGGTGGTGCAGAGAATAAGGCGTTGACCTGGAATGCTGAGGTCACCAGATTGAAACCCTTGAATTTCTTGGTCAAGGTACATGTGAAAGGCAACTACTATAGTTGATGCTTCCCCTTCTTCCTCTTCTTCTCTCTCTCTCTGTCTCTTTGTCTTTAAAATCAATAATAAAATCTTTAAAAGAATAAAAAAAGAAACTAAATATTGCCATCCTAATACTTTTTATGGATGAAAATCAATCCTAATAAGATTTATAAGACTATGCCCATCCTACTTGGCTAAACAGGGCTAAGTTGCCTCGAATGATTATGGAAATAGATTCAGGAAAGTGTAATTAGATTTCTGAGATGAGGCTTAAATACATTCAATATTACACACCAGTGTTAGCATGTATTAGAAAACTTAGCATTTATTAAAATTTACAGGAAACCAACTTATTAAAAATAAGGCATCACTACAAATAATAGTCTCCATGGCTTAAAACTAAGTCTTAGAATTGGTGCAGTTTCTCCAACTGCTTTGGTTCTCTATATATCTAAGAATAGTGCTAAGTATTCAGGGAGGCTTGACGTCTCAGAATTATATCCATTTAGACAATGTGGCAGACACCATCGTATCACTTAGCAACCTGAGACCTTTGGATTTCTCATGTCTACTCACTTAACCTGGTTATACTTTAGTATTTTGAATCAATATCATCTTTTTTATTTTCATTATTCACTGGCAAAGTCCTCTAATACTTCTCATTCTTAATTCTAAAGAAATGGCTTTTGTTTTCCTAACTATGTTTGGATTAGAGCTGCATCCTCCCACTACAAAAGTTTACAACTTTAGAGCTACCTCTAAGGAGGCCAACTCTATGGTGACGGATGATGATTTGACTTTGGATGGTAGGACACAATGCAATATATAGGCCATGTATTATAGAAATGTACATTAGAAACCTGTACAATCTTATTAACCAATGTCACCTCAGTAAATGTAATAAAAATAAGATTAGAAAATAAAATAAAATAAATATCATCTTAATGTGTCAGTAATGTCTCTTACTCTTTTGTACATAGTACATTATTTTGTCTTTTCACACTTTTGACATATTTTAAATGACTAATTCTTTTTCAAGTTGGGATAATATGTTTTTAAACCATCTTTTCACTGTATTTTTATACATAACTTTACTTGCTATTTGTTCAAACATGCAGTGTGGTATTTTTTTATATAATTTCCACCCAAAGTTTAAATTTGGATTTTATCTCTGTGAACATAAAAGAAGCAGACCTTTTTACAGTCAGTGTCTAACAAATAAATTTCAATATATGAAATTATTGGAAGTCCATTTTTCTCTTGGTTCTGTTGATACTGATTTATGTTTGTCTTCGTGAGTATCATTATATTTGGCTGTTTGCTAAATAGTATTTGAAACAAATTTAAGAAACAAGGTGCTTCTTTTTCTCCAGAGAGGCACCAGAGGGCACTAGCAATCTAGGTCCAAGGTTGGACACTGGTTTCTGTACCGTGACTTACCAGGTCATACTTTCAGACTATATGAGACTTTCACCAAGAGCCCTGTCATTCACTGTGGCTGGCTTGAATTCAGCCTGTTAATCTGCAAAAGGAGTAACTCTATCTCTACACTGGCAAAGGCTCTTGAGATAAAAGCAGGTATTGCAGTGGTAGATGAGAGGAATGGAGCACTTCAGAGCACCTGGCTGTCACTGGAAGAAAAGGGCTTGGATTCTAACCTGTCATGGCACTGAACTTGTATTCTCTCAGTCCAGTAGCTCCTTGCTTTCTGTTAACTCAAGAAACATTTTAAAGTGAGAAGGGTTGTTACAATTACTGGATCTGTAGCAGGTAATCTAATCAGAGTTGTTCTTTAAATAACTAATCTTTCATTTCAGACTGACACACTACTGACTGCCATTTGGAATCGGTGCTTGGCCCTCCTTCACATAACTTCTTGTGGACAAATTCCTTCATGGTCAGTCCAAACATTGTAGGATGATGAGTGATGACTAGAGTTGTCAGATAAAATACAGATTGTCTAACTAAATGTGAGTGAGGGGCAAATAAGTTTGCAAATATGATATATGTGCTTGTTTGCTTATAGTTTGTATTGGGTGTGGGAGACAGGCTGTAAGCTGGCAAAGTCCTTATAGGCTAAGGCTTAGTTTTAAGACTAAACCTTTCCCACCCTTTTGATAACTAAGATCTTATCAACACTAAGCTTTTCACCACAGCCTTGACTGTTGCATGATGTGGCGTGATGCACTCTTATGAGGAATCCCATTTATGCCGCAGATAAGTGGCTTTGTTTCAGAGACTTCCTTATTTGTATATTGGCTTAAAGATTTTGATTTCTACACTATAAAATGGGCAGACCGGGAGCTTGCACTCTCTCAGTTCCTGAGATTAGTATTAGAGAAGAGAGCAGAGAAAGGCCATGTGGAGGAGAGGAGAAGCAGCCAAGATGGTGGAGTGCTGAAGGAGAAGCCAGTTTGTGCAGAGTTTGTGCAGAGAGAAGGAGATGGGAAACAGAAGTGAATAAGGCTGGTGAGGTAAAAATTTTTGATTCTAGGAAACTCAGATAAATCAGTGGCTTTGGGAGCCCTGAATGGAAAGGAAAGTGTTTTTCCACTGTGTGTATTTCTCGCCCACTGGGTGCAAGCTAGGATTAAAGATAATGGCCCACCAGTTCTTGGCTCCATTGTTTCATTACCATCTGTACGAAACCAATGCAAACCTGCACAGGCCAGGTGGCTGTGATGGTGGCCGTGGCTACTGGCTTTACAGTGAGTTTCATAGAAACAATGAATATATTTAAAAATATAAGACTTAAACATTATATGTGACATTAATATTTAAAAATATTTCATTGTTGATCTAAAATTCAAATCTAATTGTTTATTTCTATTTGTTAAACCTGACAAACTTAGCAATGGCTAGCAGGATAGTTGTCTCCAGTGAGAAGTGTGTTTCTAGGAATTCCAAAAGTTAAACAGTTCTTTAAATTAATTTCAATATTTAGAGTGAGATCTAGTTATAACATATGTTTAGCAATGCTCTAATGCAATGATTGTTTCAAGTAGAATTAAAAAATTCAGCATAGAAGCTTCAGAAATAAACTATATTGTATTAATAGTCGTACAAACTACTGCTTACATTGAAACACATTTTTATGTAAACTACATTAAAAGCCTTTAGCAAAATCACCATAAGAATCAATTCTAGCAAAGCAAAGCCTCATCCTCCTAAGCTCTCACCATTCAGAAGGAACACTGTAAAAGAAAGTGGATGTGCATATTTATTGGAAAGTGGGAATTTGCAATTTTTCAATTGTGTTTAATATCTTGTGTTAATGTTGCAAAACATTCCCTTTTCTGTATGTTGTTATCTACTAATTATATATATCCATTAGGGAAATTGTCTTGGATACCATTGTAATGTCTGCCAGTCAAATTATTATATTCTCAAGGAAATATGCATATGAAGGGGTACTTTAGGGTATTAATTCTATGAGGGCAGTTTTACTTTGTGATAAGTGAATTTTGCACTATTTCATTTACTACCATTTCTATAATTTCAATGTAGTCATGACTTAAAGGTGATGATTTATATGTGTAAAATGTGCTTTTATTTGTATTTCAAATCTGAGGTTATTACAAACCTTGAATGTTTTTCTTTAGACTCTCTTTTACCATATATATATATATATATATATATATATATATATATATATATATAGTGTAATTTTTCTACCACAGATTGTCTCCTCTCATTCACTTTGCCTTATATTTACTCCAGCCTTCAACTGTGGATATCATCAAAATAAATATATTTTCAGTAGTCTCCTTGTCTAGATCACTTATGAAGATTAAAAACAGAAAAAAGAGCTAAAACCTAGAAATCTTTTGAACTATTCTCAATTTTTTCTAAAAGTCTGACATACTTTCTTTTTTCTTTTTTTATTGATTTTAATTTGTTGTGTTTACATAGTTACAAGTGTTCCCGAACATATCTCCCTCCCCCGCCCCGTGTTCTCCCTGATGCTCTCTTTGCCCCTCCCCCTACTGCCTTCCTCCTTCCCTCCATGATTTAATATCCTGCTCTCTATCTCTGTATTATGTGCATATACTTTCACTACTGTCTTTCCTTTCTTTGATCCCCTCCTCCCACCCCCTTTCCCTCTGACTGCTTTCCCTCTGGCTCTTTAACCCCTTCTCTACCTCTCTTCTGTTCCTCAGTTCACATTGTTCATTGGATTCCTCATATGATATTTTTTTTCTCTGCCTGGTTTATTTCACTTAGCATAATAGACTCCAGGTCCATCTATGTTATTGCAAAGGGTAAGATTTCCTTCTTTTTAATGGCCGCGTAGTATTCCATTGTGTATATGTACCACAGCTTTTTAATCCACTTGTCCACTGATGGACACTTGGGCTCTTTCCAGATCTTGGCTATTGTAAACAATGCTGCAATATCTACTTTTAAATCAGTGATTTGTTGTTCTTAGGATATATTCCTAAAAGTGGGATGGTGGGTCGAATGGTGGAACTCCATTTTTAATATTTTGAGGAATCCGCATTCTATTTTTCACACTGACTGCAGCAGTGTGCATTCCCACCAGCAGAGCAGGATGGTTTCCTTACTCCACATCCTCGCCAGCACTTGTCATATGTTGTTTTGTTAATGAGCGCCATTCTGACAGGTGTGGGTGGTATCTCATTGTGGTTTTAATTTGCATTTCTCTAATGATTAGTCATGTTAAACACTTTTTCATCAGCCTATTGGACATCTGTATGTCTTCTTGGAGAAGAGTCTATTCAGTTCTTTAGCCCAAATTTTAATTGAATTGTTTATTTTCCTGGTGTTGAGTTTTACAAGTTCCTTATAGATTTTGGTAATTAACCCCTTATCAGATGTATTGGCGAATACATTCTCCCATTGTGTGGGTTGTCTTTTTATTTTATTCATGGTGTCTTTAGCTGTGCAAAAGCTTTTTAGTTTTATATAGTCTCATTTGTTCATCCTGTCCTTTATTTCACTTGGCTGTGGAGATAAATCAGCAAATACATTGCTGCGAGAGATGTCGGAGAGCTTACTATGATTTCTTCCAAGATGATCATGGTATCATGACTTACATTCAACTCTTTTACCCTTTCTGAGATTATTTTTGTAAATGGTTTAAGTTGGTGGTCTAGTTTAATTTTTGCATGTACTTGTCCAAATTTCCCAGCACCATTTGTTGAAGAGACTATCTTTATTCCATTGTACGCTAGTCTCTCCTTTGTCAAATATCAATTTGCCAAAAAGGTGTGGGTTTATTTCTGGGTTCTCTGTTCTATTCCATTGATCTGTATGCCTGTTCTTATGCCAGGATCAAGCTGTTTTGTTTGTTTGTTTATTTATTTATTTATTTATTTATTTTTATATTTTTCTGAAGCTAGAAACGGGGAGAGACAGACAGACTCCCGCATGCGCCCGACCAGGATCCACCCAGCACGCCCACCAGGGGGCGACGCTCTGCCCACCAAGAGGCGATGTTCTGCCCCTCCGGGGCATCGCTCTGCCACGACCAGAGCCACTCTAGCACCTGGGGCAGAGGCCAACGAGCTATCCCCAGTGCCCAGGCCATCTTTGCTCCAATGGAGCCTCGGCTGCGGGAGGGGAAGAGAAAGACAGAGAGGAAGGAGAGAGGGATGGGTGGAGAAGCAGATGGGCGCTTCTCCTGTGTGCCCTGGCCGGGAATTGAACCAGGAACTTCTGCACGCCAGGCCGACGCTCTACCACTGAGCCAATCAGCCAGGGCCAAATCAAGCTGTTTTGAATACAATGGCCATGTAGTATAACTTGATATCAGAAAGTGTGATACCACCTACTTTATTTCTTTTTCAAGATTGCTGAGGCTATTCGTGTTCTTTTTGGTTCCATATAAATTTTTGGAATATTTGTTCTATACCTTTGAAGTATGCCATTGGTATTTTAAAAGGAATTGCATTGTATATATAGATTGCTTTGGGTAATATAGACATTTTAATGATGTTTATTCTTCTTATCCTTGAACACATATATGTTTCTACTTGTTTGTATCTTCTTTGATTTCTTTTATCAATGTTTTATAATTTTCCAAGGACAGGTCTTTAACCTCCTTGTTTAAAGTTACTCCTAGGAACTTTATTTTTTTTGTTGCAATAATGAAGGGGATTGTTTTCTTAATTTTTCTTTCGGACAGTTCATTCTTACTGTATATAAATGCCACTGATTTCTGAATATTGATATTATATCTTGACACCTTGCTGAATTCATTTATCAGGTCTGGTAGTTTTTTGACTGAGACTTTAGGGTTTTCTATGTACAGTATCACGTCACCAGCAAATGATAGTTTTACTTCTACTTTTCCAATTTTGATGCCTTTCATTTCTTCTTCCTCTCTGATTGCTGTGGCTAGGACTTCCAGAACTATGTTGAATAAGAGTGGTGAAAGGAGGCACTCCTGCCTTGTTCCTGTTCTTAAGGAGATTGCTTTTAATGTTTGCCCATTGTGTATGATGTTGGCTATGGGTTTGTCAAAGATGGCCTTTATGTATTCCCATTTTGCTGAGAGTTTTGATCATAAATGGGTGCTGAATTTAATCAAATGTTTTTTCTGCATTTATTGATGTTATTATGTGGTTTTATCCTTCCTTTTGTTTAAGTGATGAATCACATTGATTGATTTGCGAATATTGTACCAGCCTTGCCCCACAGAATAAATTTCACTTGATAATGATGTATGATTTTCATGTATTGCTGGATATGATTTGTTAATATTTTGTTGAGAATTTTAGCATCTAAGTTCATCAGGGATATTGGCCTATAGTTTTTTTTCTTTGTAGTGTCTTTGCCTGGTTTTGGAATGAGGAATATTTTTTCTCATAAAAGAAGTTTAGAAGTTTACCCTCCTCTTTAATTTTTAAATAGCTTGAGAAGGATAGAAGTTAGTTCTTTGAAGATTTGGTAAAAATTGGCCTGTAAGCCATTGGCTTCAGGACCTTTGTTTGCTGGGAGTTTTTTGACAACTGTTTCGATCTCATTTGTTGTAATTAGTCTGTTAAGGTTTTCTGATTTTTCCAGATTGATTTTTGAATGATTATATGTTTCCAGAAATTTATCCATTTCATTTAGGTTGTTCAATTTTTTGGCATACACTTTTTCATAGTATTTTCTTACAATCCTTTGAATATATGTTGTGTCAGTTTTGACTTCTCCACTAGCATTTTAATTTTATTTATTTGAGCCCTCTCTCTTTTTTTCTTGGTGAGTCTGGTTAAAGGTTCATCAATCTTGTTTACCTTTTCAAAAAACCAACTCTTGGATTCATTGATCCTTTGTATTTTTTTTTTTTTTTTTTGGTCTCTAAGTCATTTATTTCATCTCTGATCTTTATTATTTCCTTCCTTCTACTTCCTCTGGGCTTAAGTTACTATTCTTTTTCTAGTTTTTTAGGTGCAGGGTTAAGTTGTTATTTTGAGGTTTTTCTTGTTTCTTAAGGTATGCCTGTAATGCTATGATCTTCCCTCTCAGGGATGCTTTTGCTCTGACTCATAAATTTTGATTTGTTGTATGTTCATTCTAATTTGTTTTAAGGAAGTTTTTGATTTTTTCCTTGATCTCATTTTTAATCCATTCATTATTTAATAGCATTTAATAGTCTCCAAGTGTTTGAATGTTTTTCAGTTTTTTTATTGTAGTTGATTTCTAGTTTCATGCCATCGTGATCAGAGATAATGCCTGATATGATTTAAATCTTAAATTTATTGAGACCCGTTTTGTGTCTTAACATGTGGTCTATCCTAGACAATGTACTGTGAGCACAAAAAGAATGTATATTCTGCTGCTTTGGGGTAAAAGATTCTGAAGATATCTATTAAATCCAGTTGATCTAGTGTGTCATTTAAGTCCGCTGTTTCTTTGTTAATTTTCTGTCAGGAGTTTTTATCCATTGATGTTAGTGGGGTATTAAAATCCCCTACTATTATAGTATTTCTACTGCTCTCACCATTTTTGTTCATCAAAATCTGTTTTATATATTTAGGTGCTCCTATATTGGCACATATATATTTATAATAGTTATATCTTCCTGTTGTAATGCTCCTTTTATCATTATATAATGACCTTCTTTATTATCTCTTACAATAGCCTTCGTTTTAATGTTTATTTTGTTAGATATTAGTATTGCTACCCAAGCTTTTTTTCCTTTCCATTCATGTGAAATATTTTTTTCATCCCTTTACTCTCAGTCTCTCTGTATCTTTTGTTCTGAGGTAAGTCTCTTGTAGACAGCATATGTATGGGTCCTGTTTTCATAACCATGCAGCTACCCTTTGTCTTTTGATTGGAGTATTTACTCCATTTACATTTAAGGTTATTATTCATATGTACTTGTTTGTTGCCATTTTATTCTTTAAATCTATAATCCTCTTTTTCTTGATTTCTTTTTACTTTTACTTTTTTACAGCAAGCCCCTTAATATTTCCTGCAGTACTGATTTGGTTATAATAAATTTCTTGAGTTTTCTTTTTTGTTGTTGTTGTTTTTTGTCTGAGAAGCTTTTTATTTCTCATTCAACTTTAAATGATAATCTTGCTGTATAAAGATGTCTTGGTTGTAGGCTCTTGTTTTTTATTAATTTGAATATTTATTGCCATTTCCTTCTGGCCTCTCATGTTTCTGTTGAAAAATCAGATGTCATCCTTATGGGGGTTCCTCTATAAATAATTAACTTTTTTTCTCTTGCAGCTTTTAGTATTTTTTCTTTATCTTTTAACTTTGTTATTTTAATTATGATATGTCTTGATGTAGGCCTCATTGGGTTCCTCTTTACCAGGACTCTCTGTGCTTCTGGAACTTGTGTGACTTTTTCCTTTATCAATTTAGGAAAGTTTTCAGCTATGAGTTCTTCAAACACATTCTCTATCCCTTGTTCTTTCTCTTCTCCTTCAGGAACCCCTATGATACAGATGTTATTTCTCTTCATATTGTCACAGAATTCTCTTATAGTTTCCTCAGATATTTGAGCCTCTTTTCTTTTTGCTACTCTGTTTCTGTGTTTTCATTTATCTTGTCCTCTAAATCACTAATTTGATCCTCTGCTTCATCCAGCCTGCTGTTGATTCCTTCTAGTGTAGTCTTAATTTCTGATATTGTACTTGTCATTTCTGACTGATTTTTTTTTATAATTTCAATATTGTTTTTTTTCTTGCTATATCTTTATTTAGGTGCTCATTATGTCCATCCATTGCAGCTCTAAGATCCTTAAACATCCTAACAGTAATTATTTTAAACCCTGTAATTTGGTTACTTCCATCTCATTTAGTTCTTTTCTGGGAATTTCTCTTGTTGATCTATTTGGATTACACTTCTCTGTTTTTCCATTATTTCTGTGTGTGGTTTGCAAGCTTGTTGGGGCAGCTGAGGTTGGAACATAGAATGTGGCCCCTCCTCCAGGGCTTAATCCCTCAGCCTCTGCTGATTGCTCAGATTTTAATTCTCCCTAACAAGTTAAGCTGCATAAAAGTCTTAATTTCCCTGCTATTTGTTTTCTGATCCCAGCAGAGAATATCTGTGTTTAGGACAGGGGTAATGGGTGTATCTTGCTCTTCGGTCCAAGTTGAAACTCTGTCCAGGCCTTTTTTTTTTCCTGTATGATAAGTCCACAGGAACGTGGTGGGTATGACCTCTGAGAACCAGAAGGTGTGGTCTGCTCAGGTACTTTCCAGGGGCAGGGTGCATTCTCATTATCAGAAGGGGGAGGTGTAGCTCAGGTCTCCCAGAAACCTGAGTCACTGCCTCTCCCCTTTACCTTCTCCTTTCCAAATGACCTTTCATGCTGATTGGAGCTGGAGAGCTTTCTGAATGTGGGTCAATTGGCCTTATGCTAGGCTTGTGCTGGACAGAGGGAGTGCCCCTCCCCTTGCCTATGGCTACTTCAATATTGGAGAATGACTCAGCACAAGTATTCTTCTCCCTGTCACCCTTTGTGACCCTGTACCTCCATCCTTCCACTCTCCTCATGTAAGACCAGTACTTTCAGCTCTCCTTGTCTCCGGAGCCCCAGGTAAGTGTCTGTGAGTGAGATTTTCTGTGCTGGCCCTTTAAGGCAGCTGAAACTTCTTCGCAAGCCATTTCTTACAGATGGAAATCCTGCTCTTCTCTCCATCAATGCTGCCAGGTTGTTTCCTCCAGTCTTCCTTCTGTTTCTAGGCTGGGGATCCAGTCTTGGGGCTGAGGACCTCTTCCTCTCAGGGTCTCTCTCCCCACAGTGAGAATCCTCTGGACCCTCAGCCGCCCCTCACTCCTAGCAATGGAGGAGCTCGCACTGCATCCCTGTACTTCCTACCAGTCTCTATGTGGTTTCTTCTGTGCTCCTTGGTTTTCAAGTCCTGTTCTTTTAATCTAAAGTTGATTTTTTATGATGATTGTTTTAAAATTAATTTGTAATCCAGTTTGGTCCTGGGAGGTGGCAGTTTGTATTTCTGCCTACTCTGCTGCTGTCTCAGAATACTCTGACATATTTTCTTTAAATGTATTCTGATTTATGATTTAGAAAGCTCTTTTTCTATTGTCAGGCTTGCTCTAAACAATTAAATTACACACCTCTCATTTCTTAAGTGAAAATTACTCTTTATAACAAATATTGCAACCATAGTTAAAATGGTAGCTACCAAAAGGAACAGAGAGTTGAAAAGAAACATAGGTTTAATTTCAGTCCAAATATGGCTTAAAGTTTTTTTCCAGTTGTCAAAAATTACTGATTATTTTGTAATAAATAAAAAAAAGTCTTACACTTTGTTTTCAAGTATCAGTGTTTAATTTTTATTAAGTAATTGCATTGTCCCTAAATCCATTCAAGGTGACACTATCTAAAGCTGAATTAATTATGATATAGGATTTAACTATGATAACAGAAATGCAAATATTAAAATCACTTGAGAAACATTATTTTTCTCTCATGTCAAAATCTGAGGTAATAAACTATGTCTAATATTTACCTCTACAACATTAATAGCAGCTCCTTCACCTTTTTACTCTATCATCCTCAAAATGAACCTTTATTTTCTGTTCCAGGAAGGCCATGCCAGCTCCCACCATTGCATACATATCCAGGCCACTATCAGAGTAAGAACATGCTCTTTCATTTTAAGGGTTTGTATGGCCTCAGGCTGCTGCCATCATGGCTGTGCAGGTGCTCACTGGATTCGAGCAGACAGTACAGAAACAGTGGAGCCCAAGAATGGTGGGCCATTCCTTTATGAAAGTATCGCACCAGCAAACAAGCAAACACACAGGGAAGACCAGTTCCCTTTCATTGAGAACACCCAAACCCCTGACACATTCTCTGATTCCACAACTAGGAGAAACTTCTCTGGTTCCTCCTAGAATCAAAGGCCCTCACAAGCCTCAGTAGGGCTCCCAAAACCCCTCAACTCTGGTTCCCCATCTGCATATCTTTTCTTTTTGCAAAACTTGCTTCTTCTTCAGCACTCTGCATTCTCTCTCTCTGCACAAACTACCTGGCCCAAAAAGACCCCTTCTCCAGCAAACATTAGCAAAACAATGACCCCTCCTAAGCAGGAATGTCTTCCGCAATTTGCAGTTAACTGTCCTGCTCTGAGGGTAAGCATACATGTGGCTTCCCAGCACCATTTTTTTCACAATAAAAGTGAGCAAACTCAAAAAACACAAATTTTACAAACTCATTTCCCCAACAGGGTTCAACTCAGAAGTTATAGCTGTAGTGCTCACATGTAATTGGCCAGAATTCAGTCATGTAAACTAACCTAGTTATAAGGAAGTCTAGGACGGCTTGAGCTTGACAGCCATATGCAGAGCAAAATTCAAAGTATTTTGTACTAAAGGGCAAGGGAAGAAGTGGCTACTGGAGATGACAAGCAATCACTAGTAGCCAGATACCTTTTCTTTATTTACTTAAATATATCAAATATTTATTAGTTTTTTTTAGGTGCCTGAACAGTGTCAGATGGCCAAAAAACAAGGATCACAAATAAGGTTCTTATTCCCTAACAGATATTGTTTCTATCTAGTCGATTATTTAAATGAAATACAAATCAATTACATTATAGATTAAGTAGTATGTAAAGATTGTAACAGGGAGATATTAAAGAATCTTGACAAAAAAAGTGAGATTAGACAAAGAGAAGAGAGAAAATCATTCTATACAGAGAGGACAGAATAAGTGCAAGATTTGTGAATAATGCCTGACCTATAATGCAGTGGATAAAGCTGCTATATGTATATGTGTATAAAGTGGAATGCTGAGGTCACTGGTTCAAAACCCTGGGCTTGCCTGGTCAAGGCACATACAAGAAGCAACTACTGTGAGTTGATGCTTCCTATACCTTCTTCCCTTTCTCTCTTTATTATCTTCTGTCTCTAAAAAAAATGTGAATAAAATACATTTGACTTACAATAAAATTAAAGAATGTTAGTTTAAGCAATTACAAGATTAGCAATGCAAAGTTTTTATATTCTTTTCTAAAATAAATAAATAAAAATAAGGCACTGAAGAATGTTTAAGCATTTCTTCTGTCATTTGTTACCTAGTCTTCCAGTGAAGTTCTGCATTCACCAAATTAGATCTCTAAAAACCCTTTAAAAATGCCTAATTTTAAAATCTATACCTTATTTAGTTAATAAATACCAAAATTTTCAAGCTTTTACTTTCTTAGATTTTGTTTTTTCATCTTTTATAAAGTTCTTTCAAAATATGGCTGTGTTGATATTTAGATGTCCCTTCATTTCTTTTGGCATCATTCATGATTATATAATCAGAATATTATTTTTTTTTTATGGTTGTGTGTTGATCTCTTCAATAAGAGCCATCTCTGTTTAAATTTTTTTTTAATTTTGGGACTAAATGTGACTATATTTATAATTTCTTTATATAATAGTCAATATAATAGAGTCAACTTTCTTCCTATGTTAATTTTATAAAATGCATATAACTTTCCAGAATATTGAGAAATTCTGAAACTGAGTAAAATATATTTGAAAACAAAGTACAAAAACAGTGATTTCAATAATTAAGGTTACATTTATTTTCTTGACTATGCCACTAATTTTTTAGTAAAATTTAATAATTTGCATTGGGTTATAAATCATAATATTTTATATGTAAGTAATAGTAGAGATACATAGTCCATTGTTCTTATAAGGTATTTTCCACCAAGGAAGAAAGAAGAACATAGCCACCAAGTGTGGACAAGTAAAAGCTTTATTTAGAGTGCTCCCGGGCAAGGTTTACTGGTCCACAAGACAGGGGCCAGGGAAGTCGCACAGCTTCTCCTGCCTGGGGGTAATTTATAGCGTTGGTAGGGTGGTGGTGGGTGGCAAAATGTCATTGGCTGACAGACAGTTGTTCTTTTTCAAAATGCTCCTGGGCCATTTCTTTTGGCGGGCATGGGTGTGGCTATTTCTTTTGGTGGTCATGAGTGTGTGATTCCTCATGTGACCTTCCCCCATTGCCAACTGACCACAAATTCTGACCTTTTATGTTATATAGGGGTGCCACTATTCATCTGGCTACTTCCTGCTGGTTGGGGCTTCGTAGGAAAGAGAAGTTGGAAGGTGTTAGCTCTGAGGGGAGTCGCATATATGGGTGTAGGAGCATCTGGTTGACCATGACTCGAGAAACCTCGCAGATGAGGCCCTGTAAAAATCTAAAAAAAGAGAAGCAAACATGAGTAATATGCTGATAATTAGAAGAGGACCCAGGTGAGGATGGGTGGCTGCCACCAGGAGTTAAGCAGGTTGTAAGAAGAGAGGTCCTTGCACAGTTTCTCTTGCAGATGGTTAAGGACATTGATGTTTTCTTCCACTAGGCCAGTCTCATTGATACTGTAACAGCATTGCTCCCTGCTTTAATTCACTCTGGCGGCAGGTTCCCAGTGGGAGGGACAGGAGTAACAGGAGGATCTGCAGGGCCCAACTTTTTGGTGAACTGTAGATGGGTGTGGCCCAGCGGTTTTGACTGCCAGTAATCCTGTATGAGGGTAAGTTTGAGGCAGGAAACATAGTACCAAGGTGTTTGCCCTAGGAGCTTGGCTGCGGTAGGAGTAGTCAATATTACCGTATGGGGTCCTGTCCACATGGGCTGTAGGGAGCCAGGTTGGAGTTTTCTTAGAAGAATTTTGTCCCCTGGTTGGAGGGGGACCACTGGATGAGCTTCACTTGGACCACCTATGGGAGGGAGAGTCTGGTCCATGTGTTCCCTAAGAAGATAGTGGAGTAAAGACAGGAAGGGGAGGTATGTGGCAAGAGGAGGGGGGTTGACAGGTAAGTTGTGATTGATTAGGAATGGTTTACCATAAACCAGCTCAAAGAGGCTGAGTCCAGTGGAGTTTTGCGTGATGCTCTGATTCTGGTGAGTGCCAAGAGGAGGAGGTTTGGCCAAGAAAGTCTGGCCTCTATGGACAGTTTGGTTAGCTGACTCTTCAGGATGCCATTAGCCCTTTCCACCTTACCCGACGATTGATGTTGATAGGGTATGTGGAGCTTCCAGGTGATGTTGAGAGAGGTGGCAACCTGCTGGACTATTTGGGCAGTGAAGGCCGGGCCGTTGTCTGATGGTAGTCAGCAGTCCAAACCGAGGGATGATGTTTTCAATGAGAATGGAGGCAATGGTGTCTGCCGTCTCTCGAGAGGTAGGAAAGACTTCTACCCACCCTGAAAAGGTATTGACAAAATTTAAGAGATAACAGGAGTTTTTTGTGAGGGGGCATGTGAGTGAAATCAATTCCCCAACCTTGGCCCGGTAAGTGCCCCCTCAGCTGATGAGTAGGGAAGCGGGGGCGGAGTCCTCCTTGTGTAGAGGCTTTGAAATAGATAGTGCATGCTACATTTACCTTTTTAATAGTTTGCTGGAGGCCTGGGAAGAAAAAGAGTGGTTTTAAGAATTGATAGAGAGCTTTTGGCCCTATGTGTAAGAAACAGTGAATATCAGAAAGAAGAGTTTCAGCCTGTTCTTTTGGTAAGGCAATTCTATCTCCGAGAAATATCAATCCCTGGTTGCACATGTCTCCACCTTTTCTGAGGAGGGCCTGTTCTTCCTCAGGAGTGTAGGAAGGTTTCAAGGAGGTGGAGAGAAACATGAGAGGAGGAGGGGAGGTCCCCGTGGTGAGGTTTCAAGCCACCGCATCAGCCCAAGTATTTCCTAAGGCCACTGGGTCCTGAGAGATTTGATGGCCCCTACAATGTACAACAGCCACCTCAGTGGGTAGTTGTTATGCCTGCAAAAGTTTAGAAGTGAGGGTAGCATTGATTATGGGGGAGCCCTCAGTAGTGAGGAAGCCCCTTTCCTTCCAGAGGGCAAAGTGGCTGTGGGTGATAAGAAAGGCATATTTAGAGTCAGTATATATGGTTACACATTTTTTCTGAGCCAGAGTGAGTGTCTGCGTGAGGGCAATCAGCTCTGCTTTCTGGGAGGTGGTGCCCTCTGGCAGCTGTTGGGCTTCTAGGGTGGAGGAGGTGGTGACCACCACATAGGCTGCCTGTTGTCATTTGTTGGGTTCCTGTATAGAAATTCCATCTACAAAGACTATTAGATCTGGGTCTTTTAAAGGAGAATCTGATAATCCATGTCGGGGTCTGTTGAGGAAATCTATTCGCAGAGTGGGTGGGTTCCGGAAGTGTCATTGGAGCTGGCAGTAGAGTGGCTGGGTTGAGTCGGGGAGAGGGCAAAAGAGTGACTGAAGAGTTTTTGATGAACAGGAGGTGAAATTCTTGTAGGCGGGAAAGACCCAATAGAGAAAGAGATTTGTGAAAGGATGTCGGTGAGCCTGTGGGAGGAGAAGACAGTGATGGGCTGGGAAAGGGTGAGTTTAGTAGCCTCCTTGGTGAGTTCAGCTGCCGTGCCCAGTGCCTGGAGGCAGGGCTGCCAGCCTTTGATGGTGATGTCTAATTGTTTAGAGAGATATGCCACCGGGCGGTATGTAGGCCCCACAGGTTGAGTCAGTACTCCAATTGCATTACCATGTTTTTCATCAGTGAAAAAGTGGAAGGGGCATCTGGGGTCAGGTAAAGCAAGAGGGGGAGAGGAGATGAGGGCATCTCGAGGGATAGAGAAAGCCCTTTTGATGGTGTTGGGGGATGTGAGAGGTCCCATAGGAGTCTCTTTTGCAGCCTTGTAGAGGGGTTTAGCCAAAAGAGCAAAATTGGGAATCCAGTGTCTAAAGAAGCCCATCAGACTGAGGAAAGATAGAATTTGATTGGCCGTGGTAGGTGGCTAGAGACTGAGAAGGGTCTGAAGGGTCTGAGTTTGATCTAGAGTGAGACCTCAGGTGGTAGGAGTTAAGGTGATGCCCAGGTAGACTACGGACTGAAAGTGAAGTTGAGCCTTATTAGAAAAGACACAATACCCCTTCATGGCAGGAAGTTAAGTAAGGTAGTGGTGTGTTTCCTTGAGGCAGACAGGAAGGAGCTTCAGGGGAGTAGGTCATCTACATATTGTAAAAGGTACTTGTCTCGAGATCACATGCAGTCAGATCTCGAGCTAGCACCTGCCCAACCAGGTGTGATCTGTCCCTAAACCCCTGGGGTAGGACAGTCCACATAAGCTGTTGGGCTGCGTTAGTGTCTGGGTCAGTCCAAGTAAAGGCAAACAGAAAGTAAGAGTCAGGGTGTAGAGAAATGGTAAAGAAGGCATCCTTAAGGTCGAAGACCGTGAAGTGAGTGGTGTCAGGGAGAATGTGTGAAAGTAACATGTATGGATTAGGGACCACCAGATGGAAGGGAAATACCACCTTGTTGATTAGGTGTAAGGTTTGTATGAGGTGATAAGCCCCTGAAGGTTTTTGAACAGGAAGGATGGAGGTGTTGCAGGGAGAGTCCGTGAAGATGAACAAGCCTTGGTTCAAGAGGTGGGTAATTACTGGTTTAAGGCCCTGGCGGTGACTTGCTGAAATAGGGAATTGGGGTCTAGATGGTAATCAGGAAGGATCCTTCAAGCAGATGTGTACAGGTGGATGGTGGGTCACTACCACTGAGGTTGAGATGTCCCAAATTTTAGGGTTGACAGCGTCTGGTGGAATGGCGGTGTGATCAGGTTAGGGTGATCTGTGGTAGTGGGAGAGCCTTCAGCCAGGCTGGTAGGAGTAGGTGGGAAGATGCTGTCGGGGATGTTGTAAGCTGGATAGTGGCTCCAAGACTTTGTAGAATGTCCCGACCCAGAAGGGGTACAGAGCATAAAGGCATAACTAAGAAGGAGTGTGAAAAGGGGATTCCATCCAAACTGCATGTCAGGAGTGGCGTGTGAAGAGGAAAAGAAGAGGTCCCATCAACTCCCATGACCAAGACCTGTGAGGGAACAAGAGGTTCAGAGTGTGATGGCAAAACAGAGAAGGTAGCCCCCATGTACACAAGAAATGAGATGGACTTACCTGCTACCTGTAACATTACCCTGGGATCAACGAGGGTGATGGGGTCTTCGAGTCCAGGCCATGTCAGTCATCCATGAGACCGAGAAGTTTGAGTGATGGGCCCGCCTGGCTGGGCTGGCCACCCATTTGGGTGGCTTGTCCTTTGCGTGGGGATGACGAGAAAGAGCCTGTTACCTGAAGGGGGCAATCACTCCGCCAGTGACTGGGCTGATTGCAGTAAGAGCAGGGTTTAGTGGGTGGCCTCTGGTAGGGGCACTGTCGGGCCCAGTGACCCTCTTTGCCACATTTCAAGCAAGCTCCTGGTGGGGTTCCTCTTTGCGGCCGGACTTGGGTCAGGCACCTCCTATGCCTTGCCCCTGTTGATCTGCCAGCCTAGGAGCTGCCACAAGAGCCTGGGTTTGGAGCGTCACCTTCTGCTGCATGTGGGCCTGGCAAGCGGCCTCTGCCTTTTCCTCCGGACCATTAAAAACTTTAAATGCCATATTTATCAGGTCTCGGATAGGGGTTTGGAGGCCCTCTTCCGCCTTTTGAAGTTTCTTCCAAATATCCGGGGCCAATTGGGAAATAAAGTGAGTAGCTAATACAGTGGCCCCGGCATCGGAGGAAGGGTCTAGATGGGTATGGAGGACCATAGCGTCAGTGAGGAGGTTCAAAAAGAGGGCTGGGTTTTCCTCAGGCCCTTGAGGGATTTCTCTTAATTTGTCATAGTTAACTACCTTTTGTGCTGCGCTCTGCGTGCCAGCTATGAGATATTTAATCATTTGGTCTTGTCATCTCCTACCTGTTTTTCCCATCTGGTAATTCCAGTTGGGGTCCATGTCAGGGACCACCTGTACCCCAACTGGCATTTGGTCCTTTGTGAGGTGAACCTGGTCGGCATGAGTCTGTGCTGCCGTCTGGATCCGGTCCCATTTGTCAGGGGTAAGGGTAGAAGACATAATAACATAGAGCTCATGACAAGTGAGGTCATATGCCTGAGTGAGATATTGGAATTCCTTGGTATAGGCAATAGGATTAGAAGAGTAGGAACCTAAATGCTTTTTGATTGCAGACAGATCAGCGAAGGAAAAAGGAACATGAACCGGAACAACTCCTTCTGCTCCAGCCACCTTGCAGAGAGGGCAGAGAAGGTTGTCTCCTTCTTGCGGCTTGGAGCAAGATCTGGTGTGAGCGCTGACAGGAGAGGAGAGAGGGGAAATCTGCAGGCAGATGAGAAACAGGATCCGGCGAAGGAAGAGGAGGACCCCGATAGGATGGAGGGGGTTGTGCAGGAGAGGGAGAGAGTTCCTCAAGGGGGTCGGCGAAGGAGGAAAGGTCAGGAGCAGAGAGTTTAGCTGAGGTTTCTCTGGCTAAAAGGACCTGTGCTGTAGAGCAGGTGACACAGAGATTAGGATGGGAGTGCATATACCAGAAGCCCTGAACATAAAGATCGCCACCATTTTCCAGTTCTCTGGCAATAGTTCTGTAAATCAGTGAGGTGTTAAAGTCGAAAGTCCCTTCAGGAGGCCACCTGGTCTGGTTATCCAGTGGGTACTGTGGCCAGGCCACAGTGGAGAAGATCAGTTTCTTCTTTTTTAGGGAGGGATCTATGTTTGAGAGATTTTGGATAGGGCACCCTATGGGTGTTTTTGAGCCAGGTTTAGATTCCTGTGCCCCCCATGGCCGCCCTCAGCCTAGGGGTGATCAGAGATGAGAATTGGCATTTGCAACTCAATCTCTGCCCACCAAACAGTCAGACAGAGTGGGAGTGTCTAGGACATTCCCACAGGCACACACACACTTGGAAAGGGTAAGAGGTCTCTGACACAGCTGCGATTACAGACAGGGAATCTCAGAGTCAGAAAGAACTGAGGGGAGGCTGGAGGCAGGGACTTACTGCACCATGTGCCGAAGTAAGTGGGAGGTCGGAGGTCCCTGGTCATCCGTCCTCAGAAGGGAAGGGGAGAGGAGCGGCCCTTGTGAGCTCAAACTCCTCCAGGGTTTCAGCACCAAATGTAAGGTATTTTCCGCCAAGGAAGAAAGAAGAACGTAGCCACCAAGTGTGGACAAGCAAAAGCATTATTTAGAGTGCTCCCAAGCGAGGTTCACTGGTCCGCAAGACAGGGGCCAGGGAAGTCACACAGCTTCTCCTGCCCAGGGGTAATTAATAGCGTTGGTAGGGTGGTGGTGGGTGGCAAAATGTCATTGGCTGACAGACAGTTGTTCTTTTTCAAAATGCTCCTGGGCCATTTCTTTTGGTGGTCATGAGTGTGTGGTTCCTCATGTGACCTTCCCCCATTGCCAATGGATCACACAGTTCTCATTTCAAAATTTAGGTCTGTTGAGTTATATCACTTCCAAAGTTACTTGAGATAAATACTAATACTGAAAATAATGGAGTTCTCCTGACTCTCAGTCCAATGTTCCTTCCCTACATACACCCCTGAAAACTTCACTGAAATTTGACTCCACTTTTGCCCAGTGAATGATGGTCTGAAATTGATGTGTAGATTAAACAATGCAATAAAATATAAAATTTTGTGTGTTTTCATTTGCCACACACACTAATCAAGTGAGTTAAGTATGTAAAGTCATGGATTAAAGTAGAGTGTAAAGACCAAATAAGTAGTTCAGTACTATCTTGACATAGTCTTGTCACCAAATAACTCTGTATTATGCCCTATTGAAATACATACATCAATATATGTAGTATATATATAAATATAGATGATATATATGAAAGCTTGACTAGATTTTCAACTTAAAAATTTTAAAAGCTGTGAGGTTCAAAAATTAGCTCATTTTTTAATTTAAAAAATTTAATATTTTATTATTAAAAATAAGATCATTTTATTATGACAAAAGCTTAGTTAAAAATCACCTTTTTATGGGTAAATAGTATAGTGATGCTTGTTAGATCCATTGGGTTACAATATAGGAACCTTTAGGTTTATGTGACATCAGAGTTCCTTATTAATCCTCTGGGATGTATTGGAACCCTTGGTCTTCACTTAAGCATCTTGTATAAGTGATTTACTGCTGTCAGCAAAGCTACAAAAAAAAAAAAAGTACAAAATCCAACTCTAATATGGTGTACAGAAATGTGTTGCAGAACTGGGCATCTGAAATTTTATAATTATGTTAACTAGTGTCACCTCAGTAAAATTCAATTAAAATTATTATAAAAACTCAACACTCAAGCTACTGTCATGGCCACAAAGATTAAACAGTGAGATAATAAAATAAATTATAAGCAGAAGATTCAAGGGTAAAACAAAAAACTGAAAAAATTTTAACGAGTTCTTAAATGTTTCTAAAATGTAGTTTAAATGTTACTCAAAGGAAATTGGTGTAATAAAAATATTCAAGACTATCTACAGAGGAAAGATTAAATGGTTTTAGTACAAATTTTATTAAAATTCTCAAAATTAAATATCAAAATTTGTGCAAGCATTTGAAAAGAGAATTTTCAAAACCTCAAATTATTTGTGTAAAAATATTTAATGACCATATTGGAAAGCTTTCTATTTCTTCTATTATTTTTAGATTTTTAAAAATAAAAACTATGAAGAAATATGATATTTTAGAATGGTATCTATTTTTAGAATAATAAATATATTAAATTTATATCTTGGCAATTCATGTTCCTAAATCTGGTTATACATAAAATATGAAAAACTCATTAATGCAAGAATGCAATAGCACTGAGGTTCTTCCAGCCTAGATTACTGTCTCTTCAATCTTAACTATATTTTAGCCCTGTCTCCATTCCATACAGCTAACTCCTCTTTTACTCCCTAAGGACTCAACGTTGAACATACAGTTTTAATAAATGGCATCTGTTTTCCCTTTTCTCTCTCAGCTCCACAAAGACTTCTAAGCTTATAAAATATGAACATACCTACGAATTGGACATCAAAAGCACAAGATAGGATACCTCTAATATTTATTAGTGTTAATAGATTAATCACTATTTTGGACCAATGCACAACAAATTACCCTGTATTGACTGAATATCCCTCTGGCTAAAAATAAATTAAAAATTAACATAATATTATTTTAATTGTTTAATTTTAAAATTGCACAATAACAATTTTTGAAAACTTTAAAGTATTAAGGATAGCTATCTCTGACATCCTGTAACACATTAAACTACTTTTAAATTTTAGTATATGAGAAGAATAATATTCAAAAATTAATTTTTTATGTAATTAATCTTCAATCAGTACTTTTCTTAATACAAAAATATATACACTGATACATATAAAAGATGTAGAGAACACTGGACGTGTTAACTAATTAATGAATATTTTCTTTTCTTTTTTTTTTTTCTTATTTAGTGAAAGGCAGGGAGGCAGAGAGACAGACTACCACATACACCCCTACTGGGATCCACCTGGCAAGCCTCCTACCTGGCAATGCTCTGCCCATCTGGGGCTGTTGCTCCATTGTTTGGCAACTGAGTCATTTTAGTGCCTGAGGTGGGGCCATGGAGTTATCCTCAGTGCCCCGGCCAACTTTCTCTAACTAAGCCATGGCTGTGGGAGAAGAAGAGAGAGAGACAGAGAGAAAGAAGGGGGAGAGAGAAGGGGTGGAGAAGCAGATGGTCACTTCTATGTGCTCTGACCAGAAATCGGACCTAGGACATCCACACGCCCAGCCAACGCTCTACCACTGAGCCAAACCAGCCAGGGCCGAATGTTTTCTTTATCTAATTAATTTTTTGTAATATTTCTTTTAAAGTTGACATACAATATTATATTAGTTTTGTGTTTACAACCCAGTAATTGAAGAGTATATAACCTACTAAATTACTGCCCTGATAAATCTAGTACTTGTCTGATATATACGTAGTTACTACAGTATTAATGGCTATATTTCTTATGCAGCACTTTACCTCCCCACATCTACTCTATAACTACCATTAGTACTTCTTACTACTGTCACCTGTTTCACCCATCCTCCCAAATGCTCTCCCTTGTGACAACCATTAAACATATGATCTCTGTACTTATCAGTCTATTTCTGTTCTGCTTGTTTATCTTTTCAGATTCCACATACAAGTGATATTGAAAGCACATGGCATTGTCTTTCTCTGTCTGACTTATTTAAGTCCGCATAATATCCTCTGGATCCATTCATGTTACAGATAGCAAGGTTCCATTCTTTTTTATGGCTGTGTCATATTCCATTGTGTATATGTGTCACTTATTTATTCATTCATTTATTGATGAACACCTAGGTTTTTTATAGATCTTGCCTGTTGTAAATAATGCTGCAATGAACATATGAATGCATAGGTCTTTTTGATTTACCGTTTTCAATTTCTTCAGATATTCAGAAGTTGAATTGCTGAATTTTTTGTTGTACCTTGTTTTAAAGACTTTGTTTTAAGGTGTATATTGTCTAAGTATTGTTACTCCAGCTTTTTTGTTTGTTTTCATTTTCATGAAATATCTTTTTTTATCCGTTACTTTCTGTCTGTATTTTTTGATCTGAAGTGAATCTCTTGTAGACAGTGTATATAAAGGTCATGTTTTGCTATTCATTCAGCCACTCTAGGTCTTTTTTTTTAATGTTAATTCATTCACACCAGATTTATTGATTTTAGTGAGAGAGAGAAGGAAGGGAAATAGAGAAGAAAGAGAGAGAGAGGGAGAGAGAGGGAGAGAGAGTCAGGAACAATGAGCTGTTCCTGTGTGTGCCTGACCGGTGATCAAAACGGCAACTTTGATGCACGTCCGACACTCTTCACAGAGTTAATGGGCAAGGGCGGGTAGGTCTTTTGATTGGAGTATTTAATCCATTTGCATTTAAAGTAATTGTTGATAGATATGTATTTATTGTCACTTCATTATTCATATTTTATTATCCTTTTTCTCTCTTTTTATAAAAGACCCTTTACCATTTCTTGTAATACCAGTTTAGTGGTGATGAACTCCTTAAGCTTTTTCTTGTCTAGGAAACTTTTTATCTGTCTAATTTAAATGAGAGTTTTGCTAGGCCATCTTAGCTGTAGGTGTCAGATGAGTTCACCCTTGAGTGTGTCATTCGTGGAGGTGTTTGGGTGGCGCTCCAGTGTGGTCTGTGGCTGTCCCCTGGGGGTACTGGCTCTGCAGTCTCCAGTGAGTGGTGCAGCCTGCACCCAGCAGTGGCTACTGAGCATGAGCGACAAAGCACAGGTGTGTGCTCTTGTGCTGGGCTGGGAGGTGCCTGGCAGAGGCCAAGCTGCAAACCAAGGTTGCCTACCTCTAGTGTCAGGCCTGGAATGACTTAGCAAGGGCATGCTGTCAGATGCTTCTTGTGTAGAGTTTGAGAACCTTTGAGAGATTTTAGGAAAATCTGCATCTTGAGCCCAAATAAGTTGCTTGGATGGCAAAGCCACTGGAAATAGCTTGCGTAGACCTGTAAAGGGTGGGGCAAGGTCTCAGGGAATCACCAGGGCAGGGAAAAGAGTGTTAGCCAGGTTGGTGGAGACTCAGATATGGCACCTGTCTTACCACTCTGTGGAAGGAGGACTCAGCAAAGAAACAATGCTTCTGCTAGCTCTTCTGTTTGGGAGAAAGCTTGCTCCCCAGAACAACACACTTTAGTTCCTCTCTGTATGTCCCTGGCTCCATTTGAATTGCCACCCCAGTGTTAGAGCCCAAAGTAGTGAGTCCAAGTCCATACATGGGCCCATTAAGAGGAGTAAGTGCCTGGGACTCCAGCAGCCCTCCATCGCAATGAGTGTTTTGAGTAATTGCTTGATATAGCCTAAATACTACACTTCACTTATATAAGATGTAGATTTTTTTTTCATATTTTCACATTTCTAAAATAGGATATATCTTTAAAAATCATGTCAAACAGAAAGCAGTTGTGACACAGTTGTCACTGCTGGCCCATGTGCATCAAAACAAGCAGAAAGTTTATTAGGGATTGACAGTCCCAGAGATAATAGAGAACCATGCTTTTAAGAAATGTTGCATCATCAACACTCTAATTTCACACGAAACAATTTACACAGAGAAACAAAATCATGGACATCTCTGACTCAAAACACCATTCAAAATTTCCCAACTTTAAATATGAATAAGTTTTACAAATAAATTTTCTAATTTGTTTTATATATGCACATTTGTGTAGAAGGGGGAGAAATTTCAAAAATCTATCTGTAAAAAATACAAAAGTCCTTTTTAAGTATAAAATATGATGTCTAAGTGATTAAGAAAAGCATGATACCACAGTATAATTAACAACATTTTGTCTTCCTCAGTGAGAAATGAAACAGTGGTGTATCTTTGGTCCGGTAGATGCTTTGGGTACCCGGCCCCACAACCTCTTGACCTGCCTCTGATTTCAGTTGAAGCCACAGTAGTGGTTTCTGTGTTCACTGACAATGTCCAACCTAAAGATCCCTGGATCTATTTTTTAATTATCCCAAACTAAGACAGACAGTGTCTTGGATTTAATAATGATAAATGAAATAAATTAGTTTTTTTATTCTTTTCAAGACAAAGGTAGATACAACAAAAGTTCATACTGTAAGTTAAATATCTTTGAAAAATATTTATTCAAATTACTCTTTGCTCATAAAATGTCTGCTAACGTATAAATATTGAAGCCAGCTGTAGTACCTTATTATTCCCACCCTTCTAAATGCCAAAAATGTACTCAATCTCTGACATATATTACAACCAATATCTCCAATTAATGGAATACAGGAGTGATACATAATTTAAAACACTTGAATTTTATACAGTAATGGAAGACAGATTTTAAAGTGCATTTATATATGCTATAATCACACACGTTTCATCATGATAAGAAAATGCCTAAAATTGTGAGTCATTTATAAAAAGCATAAATTCATAAGCATTGCACATTTTCTTCTCTACCTCTAATCTTTCATTCTGATAAATATAGAAATCAAAGACTTCTTTACACATGCTTATAGTACACAAATTTACACATAGTAACACAACAAAATAAAAATATATATATACTATGCCATCTGTGTATTTTTTGCTTAAAATAATATTAACGCAACAAATTCCTTTTGCATATGTATCATGTTCAATATAGTATGTGCTATAGAAACGTCTAAGAAATGGGTAAGAAGCAGTCATTATAAGCATTCTTATTTCCCACTAGAGACAAATGGCATAAAATCAAGAGAATACAAATTTTAAAATATAAGTAAAATATAAAATCTACAATAAATATCCAATGAAAAAATAAATCATATCTGTTTTGTAAATTAAGGAAGCATTTCTGGAGGCTGTGACATTCAGCAGAGACATAAATAAATAATGATTAGACACTAGGAGAAGAATGGAGGAAATTTGTGCTAGAAAGATGTGAACTGTGAGCAAGAACCCAAAGATGGTAAGAGCATGCTGGGTTCAGCAGACCAAAATCTTCTCAGTGTTGCAAAGACATGAGGTGAAAGGGAAAATGGGAAAATGGGAAAATGGAATTGTGATGAGGACCTGACCTGTCACAGAGGCTCTGCACTGGAGACCAGGGACTGATATGACAGAGATGAGCAACACTGTAGGTCAGTAGGAGTGCGAGAATAATACAAAATAAACAATGTCAGAGATTATTTGAAGAACAGGAAGATGATAACGTCAAATGCTAAAGAAAAAAATCGAGGCAAAGGATGCAAAAAAGGCTACTGGCTTACAATGTCACTGTCCTCTGAGCGTATAATGGATTATAAAATTTTTAATGCAAGGAGGAAAAAAGTGAGAAATCGCCAACAAAGAATATGTCATTCTTGCAAGAAGTTTTGAGAAGTTGGAAAAAGGCTTGATCTTGCGTTTTCTCATTTCTAAATATTTTGTTGATGAACTTCGTCATTAATAAGTACCAGTGTCCCTTTTAAAAAATAATATCAAATTATATCTCTCAACCCTAATATAGTTTCATTGATGATAAAAAACCACTTGTGATTGGTTTGATTGTTATATCATTCTTCAGCACCAAGAACCTTATGAAACATGTAATTGTAGTGTACTATAGGACAAAAGAAAAAAATAGTCAACAAATGATGAGGCAGATTTGAACAATTCAAATATACAACTGCTGAATATTTGAAATTTTCTTTTTAAATAATGAATTTAATAAAAATTAATAACAACTAATAAAATAAATAATAAAGGTTTATTATAGTAAAGGAAGAATATATAGATTTAAAAAGAAATAAACATTAATAATCTAAGAATCCAGAGAATACTTTTAATATTTTGAGGGATACTCTGTCATTTACAAGGAAGAATAAGTATGTGAAAATGTTTGAATCCAGCCCTGGCCAGTTGGTTCAGTGGTAGAGTGTCGGCCTGGCATGCAGGAGTCCCGGGTTCAATTCCCAGCCAGGGCACACAGGAGAAGCGCCCATCTGCTTCTCCACCCCTCCCCCTCTCCTTCCTCTCTGTCTCTCTCTTCCCCTCCCACAGCCAAGGCACCGTTGGCGCAGGGTTGGCCCAGGTACTGAGGATGGTTCCATGGCCTCTGCCTCAGGCACTAGAATGTCCCTGGTTGCAACAGAGCAATGCCCCAGATGGGCAGAGCATCACCCCCTGGTGGGCGTGCCAGGTGGATCCCGGTCAGGCGCATGTGGGAGTCTGTCTGACTGACTCCCCATTTCCAGCTTCAGAAAAATACAAAAAAAATAATGTTTGAATCCTATCTCTGTCTCTAGTAATGTCATTTTATACAAATTATATAATTTCCTAATGCCTCAGTTTATTTATTGTAAAATAGAAAATACAAATAAATTTCTTATATCAAGACTTGCACATACTACTCAATAAAAATTAGTTATTTTCTTTATGAATGTGTATGTTTTTGTATATACACATAGGTCCTAGAAAAAAACAGGGATCATATGTGATAGATATAATTCATAAAAATAAATATATATTTTTAGTTTTACATTCATCCAGACCAAATGTTCTATAAACAACCATAAAATAAACATTTGAGGCCATATCGTATCTATAGCAGCTACTCAAATCTGCCATGTAGCATGAAAACAGCTATTGATAACAGTATGTATTTAATGACTATTTTCAATAAAATTTTATTTGTAAGAGCCAGAAATGGGCCAGATTTGGTCCACAGGTGGTAGTTTGCTGGTCTCTGACCTAAAACATCATTTTATGGCTATGTAATATAATATTTAAAATTTATTTAGTCAACATCCAATTTTTGGATTCTTAGATTCATTTTTTTCCAAAATTTGCTTTCACAGACAACAATGGTCATTCTAGAGTAACTCTTTAGGTTAATTTAATTATATTTTAGGTTAATTCTTACATACATGTGAAAGCTCTCATTATATATATGCATGTCTTGCCACTCAGAAAATCTGTACCAAATTACACTCACACCACAGTGGTTGAGAGGATCACTTTCCTAACACACTTTTCTAAAACTGGACATTTTAGGAGGGGGATTGTTCTTAGTTATTTCAATTTTGTTAAATTACTATTATTTACTTAAAATCAAAAGAATAGCATTTATTATTTTAATATTTTTATTATTTATTTATTTTTAGAGAGAGAGGAGAGGAAAAAAAGAGAGAATTACATTGATTTGTTGTTCCTCTTATTCTAACATTTATTGGTTGATTTTTGTACAAACCCTGATTGGGATCAAAGCAGCAACTTTGGCATTATCGAGAAGATGTTCTAACCAGCTGAGACCTGGCCACCAGGGAATGATCATTTTATTTTTAAATTTAAATGCTATTTTAAAAGGTTAAGGAATTAAGCAATATATATATGACACATAGACACGGAAACAGTGTGGTGATAGCCAGATGGGAAACAGGATGTGGGGAGGTGGAAGTTGGTTAAGGGAGGATAAATGAGGACAGAAAGAGAACTTACTTTGGATGGTGAGCACACAATGGTGTATGCAGATGATATTTTATTGAGTTGCACACTTGAACCTATATGGTTTTATTAAACAATGTCACCTGAATAAATCAATACAAAGCATTAATAAATATATAATTTTAAAAATAATTTGTTTGGCCTGACCAAGCGGTGGCACAGTGTATAAAGCGTCGGATTGGGATGTGGAGGACCCAGGTTCGAGACCCCTAGGTCCCCAGTTTGAGCGTTGGCTCATCTGGTTTAAGCAAAGCTCACCGGCTTGGACCCAAGGTCACTGGGTCAAGCAAGGGATTACTCGGTCTGCTGAAGGCCCGTGGTCAAGGCACATATGAGAAAGCAATCAATGAACAACTAAGGTGTCGCAACAAAAAACTGATGATTGATGCTTCTCATCTCTCTCCATTCCTGTCTGTCTATCCCTCTCTCTGACTCTCTCTCTGTCTATGTAAAAAAAAAGAAAAAAGAAAAGAAAATAAATTTGTTTGTTTCTAAGGAAAAATCTTCATTATTAATTAGTATTAAAATCTTTTCATAAATTAGAAAGGAAAAAATAATTTGAAACTCTACTTTCTTATAATAACTCTAGAATTTTTTCTCTAAGAGACTGTCTTTGTTGATCACATTTGTTAATTTAACACTTAGAACATGCCTGAATCATTGTATCTAATGATATCTGCCAAAGGAATAAACAACATTAATTTTAGTAAACACTCTTTTGTAGATTTCTCAGTACAGACATATATAAACATGATATAAGATACTTTCAACAATATTTTCTTGAATGACTTTTTTGCCTCCCAAGATAGTGTTCTTATTTTACATTGCACCTAGCATCTAGAGATCACTGCTCTGCATGCCCTGATTAAGTGTATTCATATTCACATTCTGAGAAGTATAATTATTCAACAAAACCACTTTTCTATTATATAGAATTCTTAGATTTATTAACTTCGTCTTGGGTCTTCTCTACTTATTCCTACAACATATTAAAGTTGTTTTACGTATCAATTTGATCACTTAAATTCACACATATTCATAGCTTTCTGGATCTTCTTTCCTTCTTCCTGCCTCTCCACAGTCTTCCTCATGGGTGTATTTCTTCTCCCTCTCCAAATACTCCCACATTGAACAACCTTAGTAGACAACATTGATATAAACCACTGTCTCAACATTACCCCTAAGCCATACTATCCCAATCACAAATTCACTCTTGCCCTTTGAAGTATCAGCTTATTCTTTGGAGGATCACTTATTTGTTCCAATCTAAGTCTTAACTCTGCCCCATTTCTCAAGCTGTCAAAACTAAAGTACATGTTTAAATAAAACCAATGGAAATTTTTGTGCATTGAGATTGATTTTTATTCTCTGGGTTTTTCTTTGTTTATATGGTTGACCTGGTGAAAATTATCAACTTGCCAGAAATTTAATGACTTGAATAAAGTTTAAATAAAATACAAAGTGTTCCAAACCTATCCTGACTCATCTTCTTCGCCCCATCTTTGCCTCTCCACCCCTATTACTTGTTGCTTAGAATCTAGGAGCCTTAAATTCTTATTAGTTTTTGCTTTGCAATTAGTTTTCCCAAAGTTGTTTTTCATTTTTATTTCAAGAATCTTTAATACAGCTATAAACTCAGATTCATTTTATTAGTATTCATTAGATGTTTTTGAAAAAAAATTAGCAAAATATTATAACAATCTTTATAAAACCAGTGCCAAAATATATTGAAAATGTATAATACAATTTCTGTATTTTCTAAAAAGTAACACAACAAATATAAAATCCTTAGATAACCCTCATAGGCCCATTCCCTCTCCTCTGTTGTCAGAACAGCTGCTATCACTAATTATCCAAACCACTTTTTTACTTTATGTAAGCAGATTCATAAATAATATTTGGCATTGTGTTTTGTGAGTATCATATATTATATAACATCCTATAATCTTCTTTTTTATTCTCTTTCCACTCAACATTATTTGACCTTTAGCCATGTTGTTAAATAAAAATTTTTAAATTTTTTTTAATTCATTTTAGAGAGGAGAGAGAAAGGGAGAGAGAGAGGAGAGAGAGACAGAGAGAGAAGGTGGGGAGGAGCTGGAAGCATCAACTCCCATATGTGCCTTGACCAGGCAAGCCCAGGGTTTTGAACCGGTGACCTCAGCATTTCCAGGTCGACGCTTTATCCACTGCGCCACCACAGGTCAGGCCATAAAATTTTATTTAATCATTTTAATTGCTTTAAAGTGTTCCACCTCACAAATACACTATATGTTATGCATTAATTTTCCTATTGATGACATTTTAAATTTTTCCCATTTTTCACTATTATGTGTAACAAATTGGCAGTTAGAGGCCTTCATATGCATAAATGCCGGGATTTCTCTTGGACTTGGACCAAGGAGTGAGGTCGCCGAGTCCTGGAGTGTGTGCGTTTTCAGCACCTGCAGATGCTGTGCGGAACCTGACACGCCAGCATGTGCAGCCCAGGAACAGCTCGTTATCCCGTCCTGCTCTTATCTGACTTAAGTTTTGAAACTGAGTGTAAAATCTCTCAAGATTTTTTTATGCTAACTATCTTTCATATTTTATCTCTTCTATAAATTGTCTATTCATTATCTTTAATGAGTTTGGAACTTCTAATTTCCTAGTAATATATGTTAAGATCCAATGGGCTATCCTAAATGGATCTTGAATCCATCCATGCTGTCTTAGTCCATTTAAGGCACTATAACAAAATACCACAGTTTGAGTAGCTTATAAGCACCAGAAATTAATTTCTCACAGCTCTGGAGGCTGGAAAGTTCAAGATCAATTTGCCAACATGATCATATTCTGGTGAGGGCCATCTTCCCAGTTCACTGGCAGAGACTTTCTCACTGTGTTTTCTTTCATAAGGGGAATGGGATAGTGAGATCTATGGGGTCTGTTTTATAAGAATATTAATCTCATTCACAAGGGCTCCACACTTAATGACCCAAACACCTTCCAAAGGCCCCATCTTATAATACCATCATATTGGGCATTAGGATTTCAACATATGATTTGGGAGGGAACATGACCACAGTAAAAGCTTTGGCAGTATCACATATAGAACAATTGAAAAATGTTGATTCACTCAGTTTTGAAGCATATCATTATACCAGCAGTTCTCAAACTTTTTGAAATCATGGTGCATTTAAAATCCTACAAGTAGCCTGACCAGGCAGTGGCACAGTGGATAGAGCATCGGACTGGGATGCGGAGGACCCAGGTTCAAGACCCCAAAGTTGCCAGCTTGAACACAGGCTCATCTGGTTTAAGCAAAAGCTCACCAGCTTGGACTCAGGGTCGCTGGCTTGAACAAGGGGTTACTCGGTTTGCTGAAGGCCTACAGTCAAGGCACATATGAGAAATCAATCAATGAACAACTAAGGTGTCACAATGAAAAACTGATGATTGATGCTTCTCATCTCTCTCCTTTCCTGTCTGTCTGTCCCTATCTATCCCTCTCTCTGACTCTCTCTCTGTCTCTGTAAAAAAAAAAAAAAATCCTACAAATAATTGTAGGCACACTATATACAAATTTCTGAGAAATATGTTATAATAACTAAGTCAAATATTAAAGAAAAATAAAGCCTGACCTGTGGTGGCACAGTGGATAAAGATTCAACCTGGAAATGCTGAGGTCACTGGTTCAAAACCCTGGGCTTGCCTGGTCAAGGCACATATGGGAGTTGATGTTTCCAGCTCCTTCCCCTTTCTCTCTCTCTGTCTCTCCTCTCTCTCTCTCTGTCTCTCCCTCTCCTCTCTAAAATGAATTTAAAAAAAGAAAAAATATAAAGTCCAAGCATGTTTTTATGATAATTAAATGAAATAAATACAACAAAATCAAATTTATTCTGACATGAAAAAACATTTTATGTTACATTTTTTGAGTTACACTTTTTAGAATTCATAAAAAAGAGGGGTTAAAAAATTAAAAAACAATTAAAGAGTTATCTTTTTATATATATTGATACTTCTTAGTAAGATTTAGTAAATTCAGCATGTCCTGGTGCAAATATGTTAAGTTTTTTCATTCTTGTGTTTATGAGAAACATGAGCCTGATGTGTCCTAGCAATTTCTTCAATGTTTGGGCATATATTTGAAAGGAAAACTCTCATTTCCTCATCAACACATTGAACAGTTTCTTTCTTTTTACTCTTAATTGTGTTGAGTGCAGAAAACCCCCACCATACATATCATCTTAACTTTACACCAAACAAAAGATAGAAGAAACTTGCCTCCAGTCTTTCCGGGGAACATGGAGGGTAGTGTAAACAATCCAGCACCACAGCTTAACAGCCTTTTGCAACCTAGTCAGGCAAGTGAGGTAGGGGTTGGGCATACTGTCAGCTTACAGCCAATTCCCCACACCTCTGTCCCCAAAAATCTAAACTCCAAAAACCCTGTTGGATTTTTAGTCCCTAACAGGCACATATTTCTCTGGAATGCCATAGGGCACAACTGGAAATCTTCTAGGGTGCACCCATGTGCCCTGGCGCACACTTTGAGAACCACTGCATTATACAATATGAAATAATATTTATACTATAAAATTTAAATCAATCACATCAATAAATACCTTAATTGTTGAAAATTTCTAGACCCCCAAGTGACAGAGACATATTTTCTAAAGTGTTAATTTTTACTTGAAAGCTTAAATGTTTTTATTGGCAAAAATGTCAGTTGTTTTTATTGAAAGGATGGATGTACTTTGTTCACTTTTTAATTTTACAGACATTTCTGCCAAATACTCAATTATTCCTATCACTAATTTGTTTTTCCAGTATAAATTGTGTTCAATGGAAAAGTGGCTAGTTTAAATAGTGACACTACTACTAACATGCCTTTCTTCAATACAGACATTGCATGTCACTATATAGTAAAATAGCTCTGTGTGTACTTCTTTTTTTCTTGTTTAATTTTTAATTTATTGATTTCAGTGAAAGAAAAAGGGATAGCGGGAAAGGGGAAGAGAAAGAGATAGAGAGACAGGAATATCAAGCAAATCCTGTATCTATCCTGCCCAGGGATTGAACCGGCAATCTCTGTGCTTTCAGATGACACTCTAACCAACAGGGCTATCCATCCAGGGCAGTGTGCTTCTTATTCTATACACAAGGGATTTAAAAGAAGTGCATCCCATATCAGTGAGATTTCATCATTTTATTTTTTACTGCTTCATCAAGGACCTTCTTAAGTAAAAATATTCCTTTACTGTGACTGCATGGCACTAATGAATACAGTAACAAATTCAGTTTGATGCCACTGTAAATTCTACCTACTCTAGCTGGCACAACACCATTGTAGATATCAACACAGAGGGAAAAAAGGCAAATAACATGTAGCATTATTATGAAATAGTTTTAACTTAATAGATTCCTGGATGTATACATGGGTGAAGTGAGAATGCCTGGAGGTTGATGGTGAAGAGGTCATTCATTCAACGTATATTTATTGAGTTTACTGCCAATAACTATTCTGAGTGTGAGGATAAAGCAGTGTGCCAAAAGATCCAATTCCTAAGGTATTTCTGATAAAGCTGAATATAAAATAAATAAAATAAAGTGAATTATAATTTCAAAGAGTAATAAAATTATTTTTAAAGAAAGCGAGTTCTAAAAATAGAGTGATGGGGTTGTATTTAAGAAAGGTTGTTTATGCAGTCCATTCTGAGGAGGTATGTTTAGAGAGAGCCCTAAATTGGGGAATTACCTATGAATATATCTATGAAAAGAGATTTCAGGACTTCAAATACAGCAAGTACAAAGAAATTAAGATAAGTACAGTTTCATTTGAGGAGCAACCAGGTAGGCTAGTATGGCTAGAATCTCAGAGATAGCCATATCCAAATCAAGCATGGCCCTAAAGGTCAGAGCAGGGACTTGAATTTTATATTTAATGTGTCTGGATGTTCCTGATGGTTTTAAGTAGGACAGTGAAATAATCTGAACTATTTTTTTTTTTTTGACAGAGAGAGGGACAGATAGGGACAGACAGACAGGAAGGGAGAGAGATGAGAAGCATCAGTTCTTCGTTGTGGCACCTTAGTTGTTCATTGATTGCTTTCTCATATGTGCCTTGACCAGGGGGCTACAGCAGATTGAGTGACCCCTTGCTCAAGCCAGTGACCTTGGGCTCAAGCTGGTGAGCCTTGTTCAAACCAGGTGAGCCCATGCTAATCTGAACTATTTTTTAAAAGAATCACTCTAATTGCATGGCCAAGGATGGACTGAAAGGATGTACATGATTCAGTCAACAGATAAGAGCAGCTTAGACCATGGTAGTTGTGTGGAATTAGAAGTATAAGATTAAGTATTTATTTTAGCTACATATGTGATATGATATACTGATATATGTGAGAGACAGAGTAAATGATGTCACCTAAATTTTAGATTAAGCGGGAAAGGTAAAAATGATTAAATGAGATGTCATATAAACACTGAAAATTATTTCTTTTTTTTTTTTTGTATTTTTCTGAAGCTGGAAACGGGGAGAGACAGTCAGACAGACTCCCGCATGCGCCCGACCGGGATCCACTCGGCACTCCCACCAGGGGTGATGCTCTGTCCACCAGGGGGCGACGCTCTGCCCCTCCGGGGCATCGCTCTGCCGCGACCAGAGCCACTCTAGCGCCTGGGGCAGAGGCCAAGGAGCCATCCCCAGCGCCTGGGCTAGACTTGCTCCAATGGAGTGAAAATTATTTCTTAAAATTGACGAAGTAGAAGTCATTATTGGCCCTGGCTGGTGGCACAGTGGATAGAGTGTTAGCCTGGGGTATGAATGTCCTTGGTACAATTCCCAGTCAGGGCACATAAAAGAAGTAATCGTTTGCTTCTAACCACCTCCTTCTCCCCCTGCTCTCCCTCTCCCCATTCCACAGACAGTGGCTAGATTGGTTCAAGCATGGCCCCAGGCACTGTGGATAGCTCCATTGGAGCGCATCAGTCTCAGACACTAAAAATAGCTTCGTTTTCAAGCATTGGCCACACATGGGGTTGCCAAGTAGATCCCAGTTGGGGAACATGTGGGAGTTGGCCTCACTATCTCCCTTCCTCTTTCCTAAAAAAGTAAGTAAATAAATAAATAAATAAATAAATAAAAAGTCATTGTTGATACAGAAATAATCAATGTATATTGCTTTCATGTTACAAGGTTTATTACTAATATACTTTTAGAAAGAAAGTGAAAACAAAGAGTTTTTGAATGCTGGCTGACCCATAAGTAAAGCTAATTCATTTAACTATAAATGAGGTCAGAGGAAAAGTCAGTGGTATAGATTGTGAGTTAATTATTATAACTTCCCATAACAAATATTTACAATCTAAATGAGCAAAATATTTTTTACAGGACATATTTTAACAAAAGTAATTTCTTATAACTAATCTTTTAACAGTTTCAATGTTTATATTCAGTCTATAGAAACATTAAAATAACATTTTTAGCATTATTTGCAAGCTCTCTATTTCTTAGCAAATATACTTAGAAAATCAACTCTATGAAGATATAGAAAATATAAACTTAACTTAAAATTTATTGGGAATAATGTATGCAATGGTTTGCCTTTTGGGGGGGATATAATCATGTAGAGGGGGATAGAGGACAAGGACTGAGTGGCTACTGGAGCAAAATCCTTGAGTAGGTGGGACAGGATGGGTTCCAGTGGACAAGGAGTGAGTTTAAGATTCATAAAGAAGTTTCTCTCTTTTTTTTTTTTTTTTTTTTTTTTTTTCATTTTTCTGAAGCTGGAAACAGGGAGAGACAATAACCTTTGGTGACTATTTGTCTTTATTGGAGAGAAGCTTATCAATGCTGTGCCAAGCAAAATGTTCAAATCTTCACCTCATTACCTATAATGCCATTCATCAGCATGCCATTATCACATTTTTATCACTTTATTTTAAAGAAATATCTCATGACTTTATTTTCTCAAGGCTTGGGGATTTCTGATTTTAATTTAAATCATTTGTTACAAAGAATATTTGTCACTTGTACTTTATTATTTATGTTCTCTTGGTACATCTTGGGGAAAATACATTATGCATCTGCTATGAATTGATGTTCTAATTTTCAGAGAGGAACTTTTTTTACTTTATTTTGAGACAATATTTCACATATTTTATTTTAATTAATTAATTAATTTTTTGACAGAAACAGAGAGACAATCAGAGAGAGAAACAGATAGGGACAGACAGACAGGAAGGGAGAGTGATGAGAAGCATCAATTCTTCATTGTGGCACCTTAGTTGTTCAGTGGTTGCTTTCTCATATGTGCCTTGACTGGGGGCAAGAGGGCTACTGCATAGAGAGTGACCTCTTGCTCAAGCCAGCAACCTTGTACTCAAGCTAGGAACCATGGGGCCATTTGTATGATCTCACACTCAAGCCAGCGACCATGCACTTATGCTGATGAGCACTCTCTCAAGCCAGATGAGCCCACACTCAAGGCAGCGACCTCGGGGTTTTGAATCTGGGTCCTCTGCATCCAAGCCCAATGCTCTACCCACTGCACAACCGTTTGGTCAGGCACACATGCTCTATTTTAGAATATTTTACACTTTCATCATCAGTAATATAGTGGTTCTAAATTGAACACATACTCAATATTTACAAAGAATGGCATAATTAAATTTAAAATAATTCTTTCCCTCTATTAGAGGAAGAATGCTATTAATCTTGCTGGTTTCTAACATGAGATTTTTAATTGACTTCACATTATGAACAACTGTAAAGTAGACATAACTTTGCAGGTTCCAAGGAGAATTTTATTTGAGAATCAAAACTTTGTTCAAGATAGTAATATAATCAACAAAAAGGAAAAAACTGATGATTCTTAGAGTAGTACACTGTTTCTTTTAGGAGGCAGATTTTGCCTCTGCAAACATATAAATGTTGGTTTTCATATTTTCTCCCATTTGACTAATTATTAAATATACGATTGTTTAAACTCATCTGTCTGATTTTTTTACATGTCAAGAACACTTTGTATTTTCCCACTAGTTTCTTGTCACTTATTGAAGATGCAATAAATACCTTCCCCAACCCTCTATTTTTATAATAAATCCTCCTGTCTAGAATATCTGAAGATTAAGAACCCTAAAGAGAGTAGATCAGAATACAGGGACTCAGCATAGCTAGTGCGTGGCTATTCATTTTTCAGAGCTTATTTTCTGACATGTTGCCTTTAACATTTTAGAAGGGCAGAGCCAAGTATCTGGATTATGACTCAGAACCCAGATGGGGCTTCTGCTCCTCTCTTGTCAGACATAATTTGTCTCTTATTTTCCTGCTGTTCTTTTCCTTAGAATCATGTGTGACATTATACAGTCTTCCTCCCTGGCTCACCCATTTAAATATAATCTATTACCCTGACAGTCTAGATCCTCAAATTCTCCTAGTTCCTTATAGTTTGCCTTCCTTGGCAATAACTCAATTGGAACAATATCAACTTCACTCTTGGCCTCTGTGCTTGGCAAACTTGAGTTTCCTGCTTTTTATACATGGCTTTTCTGAAATATAATCCTGGCTTGAGTTACAGACTTTGTGTTTGTAATGATCTGAAGAGTTTGTTCTCAGTAAGGTATGCTACTGACAGACCATGGAGCACCCAGTGCCCCTCTCTCTACTGGACCAAACCAATCAGGATGTGATCTGAGGCCTGCCAGCCAGAGAGTGTAAAGAACTTTACAAGATTTTTTAGAGGTTTAATTCAGAATTTATATGCTGACTGATGGACAAAACAGAAAATCCTTTTTAAACCTTTAATATGTGTATACCACACTAGTCTGTAGCATGTCTATATCTCTCTGTTATTTTCTCCACATTCATCCTTTCTACTCTGCAGTCCATGCCATTTCAATGAAGTTCTTTTCCACAAGGCCACTAATAATGGTTCCTCAAAAATATAATGACAGTTTGTAGTTCATACCTCTCAGAGGCATTTACCAACACTGGCCATTTTGTTCTGAAACTTTGTGTTCCTCCAAATTCTTATGTCAAAATCTCAATGTCTAATATGATGGTATTAAGAGGTGGAGATCTTTGGGAGGTAATAAGATCATAAAGGTAGAGCTCTCACTATGGGACTAGTGCTCTTGTAAAAGAGACCCTACAGAGCTCCCAGACCTTTTGCCATTTGAGATACCTCAAGAAGTCCATAACTGCCTGACGAGGTGGTGGCACAGTGGATACAGCTTGCCTAGGATGCTGATAACCCAAGTTAAAACCCTGAAGTCGTCAGCTTGAGTCTTGGCTCATCCAGTTTAAGCATGGGGTCACCAGCTTGAGTGTGGGATTATAGACATGAACCCAAGGTCTCTGGCTTGAGCAAGAGGTCACTGGCTCTGCTGGAGCCCCCAGTCAAGGCACATATTAGAAAGCAATCAATGAACAACTAAAGTACTGCAACTATGACTTGATGCTTCTCATCTCTCTCTCTCTTCCTGTTTGTCTCTCTCTCGTGCTCATGCACTCTCTCTCTCTTTCTTTTTCTCTCTCTGTCTTTCTCACCAAGAAAAAAAAAGTCTGTAACCAATAAGAGTGCTCTCAACCAATCTTGCTGGTATCCTGATCTCAGATTTCCAGTGTCCAGAACTATGAGAATAAATGTTTGTTTTTTATAAGTCACTCAGAATGTGGTATTTTGTTATAACAGCCCAAACAGACTAAGATGTCCTTCATTTCAAATTTGATTTTTAGTCCTTTATAAAAGATAATGGTCCCTTAATTTTCTTCAGATTTCTTAATTCTCTTCAAAGGTATTTTTTCTATTTCTATTCCCAGTGTTTAGATTCTTAAGTTCCACTCAAGCTTCACTTGTGTTAAAATTTCATACACACTCTGAACAATCTCATCAATTCTTATGTCTTAAGTTACCATAGTGTTGCTAAACGTGTTTGTTCTTTCAGACGTTCTCCATAGAGGATCCATGTATCCAACTGTGTTCTGAACACCCCCACAGGAACATGTACAACAAGCTTTGCCTGAACTTACCTTCGCAAGAATACTCCCCTTCTGGATTTATGAAGGCTTTATAGGTCAAATTGATACATGGTAATTAGCCTTCTTCTCTGCTGCCCTGTCAACTAATAAATTATCAAGTCTTGCAAATTTTATTTCCTCAGTGCCTGAAATTTATCTCTCTCCCTTTCCTTGACATTTATTTACTGCCAAACCCAGGTCTCCATCACGAGTTACTCCAAAATTGGTAACTTCTTCCACTTTTAACCAGCTCTGTGACCAAGTTATCTTTCAAAATAAAAATTGTAAAACCCTTTCTAGTTTTCTGGTAACATCAGGATACAGTCCTTACTCAGGAAAATAAAGACACTTCCTGCTCAAACTTCTGGTTTCAACTTTGCATTCTCTACCCTCCTCCCAACTCCAGAGCACCTGCCTTGTCTTCCTGAATGTGTGCCCTATCCATGTAAACTTACCAACACGATGCCTTCTCTGAGTGGCACCCTCCCTTTATCTTAGACTCTCTCTCTCTCTCTCTCTCTCTCTCGCTCTTTCTCACTTTCTGGCTAACTTCTACTGATCTTTCATGTCTCAACTTGCATGTGACTTCCCTTGAGAAAACATTCCTTGATTAGTTAGAGCCCCCTCCTATGTGCTAACAAAACAGTCTGTACTGCCTTCATTTATATGGCACACTTAACTACTTGTGCTGGGTTTAAATGATTGTTTCCAACAAGACTGTTAGCTCAGTGAGGGAGGTTCTGTGTCTCATTTTCCACTCTTATGTTTCTGTTTCTAGCTCTTACAGATACTTTGAATATTTAACAAAACAACTTTTCTTTTTTTTTTTTTGTAAGTGGTAGAATTATATAAAACCTTCCTAAATAATTAAAATTCATATAAAAGCTCACAAAAGTCTTCACTTCTTACTGAGGAAAAAAATAAGTCTAGTCTTATTCTTTGCTCATTCCCAAAGCAGCCATCTTGCTTTTCTTAAATACTAGTCATTGCTTTTATGACTGTCTATGGATATTCCCTCTGACTGAAATGCTATTATATTTCCATAGATGTCCATGTTACTTTTTCTTCAACAACTTAAGATCTCTAGATGTTAGCTTTTCAATGAGGTATTTTCTTTCCCAGTATTGTATTTAAAATTGTCCCCACCAAAACCTCACACAAATATATACAATGTACTTGATTCATTTCTCTCTCTAACAGTTATAAACCTCCAATTTATTATATTTGGCTTCCGTACTGTATTTATTTTATATACCCCCCCCACACTTCTTTTAAAATATGAGCTCCACGAGGACAGTGTTTTTTATCTTTTTTTGTTTACTGCTATAATCTCAGTAAACTGCTGTATTTCCATATTAAAAGATGCGCAATGTCATTAATCAGAGAAATGCAAATCAAAACTAGAGTGAAATATCACCTCACACCTGTCAGAATGACTGTCACCAAAAAGACAACAAATAACAAGTATTGGAAAGGATGTGGAGGAAGGGAAACTTTGTACATTATCAGAATTTTTAAACTGGTGCATCCACTATGAAAAACAGTATAAAGGTACTTCAAAAACTAAAAATTGGCCCTGGTTGGTGACTCTGTGTGTAGAGTATCAGCCAAGCATATTGAAATCTCAGGTTTGATTTCTGGGCACACAGGAGAAGTGACCATCTGCTTCTCCTCCTGCTACCTTTCTCTCTTCTCTCCCTCCCACTCCTATAGCATGCCTTAATGGGTTAGACCTCACTGGCTCTGGGCACTGAGCATGGCTCCATGGAACCTCTGCTCAGGTGCTAAAAATAGCTCAGTTAACAATCATGGCCCAGATGGGAAGAGCATAGGCCTCAGACAAGGGTTGCCTGGTGGATCCTGGTTGGGGTGCATGCAGGAATTTGTCCTTTATCTTCTCTCTTCTGACTTGGAAAAGAAGAGAAAGAAAGAAAGAAAGAAAGAAAGAAAGAAAGAAAGAAAGAAAGAAAGAAAGAAAGAGAAGGAAGGAAGGAAGGAAGGAAGGAAGGAAGGAAGGAAGGAAGGAAGGAAGGAGGGAAGGAAGGAAGGGAGGGAAGAAAGAAAGAAAGAGAAAGAAAACAAAATAGAAAACAAACATGCTCATAGATATAGAGAAAAAACTGATGGCTGCAGAGCATAGAGATGTAGGAGGATGGGTAAAAATTGTGAAGGAGAGTAAGATACTCTTCCAGTTATAAAATGAATAAATCATGGACGTGTAGCAGGCGTCCCCAAACTGCAGTCCCCTGAGGCCATTTATCCGGCCCCCACCGCACTTCCGGAAGGGGCACCTCTTTCATTGGTGGTCAGTGAGAGGAGCACTGTATGTGGCGGCCCTCCAACGGTCTGAGGGGCAGTGAACTGGCCCCCTGTGTAAAAAGTTTGGGGACCCCTAGCATAAGCAATGTAGTCAATAACTTTTACAGTAATAGACGGTTACTAGATATTTTAGGATGATCACTTCTGAAGTAAATAAATGTTGAATAACTCTGGTGCACACCTGAAACTCATTATATTGTATGTCAACTATATTTTAATAAAATGTATACCCTCGCTGTATGAATTATTCAGAATTTATACTTATTCTGAATAAATGAATAAGTTAGTGATAAATAAATATGCTACTGTCCGGGACAGTTAATTCAGTGGATAAAGCGACTGTTCAGCATGCAGAGACATCCTGGGTAGATCCCCAGTCAGGGCACATATGAGAAGCAACCATCTGCTTCTCTTCCCTTCCTCTTCTCCATCACTATCTCTTCCCTATTAGCAGCCACTGGCTCAATTGTTTCAAGTGTCGGCCCCAGGCACTGAGGATAGCTTGGTTGATCCGAGCATCAGCTCCAGACAAGGGGTTGCTGGGTGGATCCCGATCAAGCACATGCAGGAGTCTGTCTCTCTATACCCAGTCTCCTCACATAAATAAATAAACAAACTAGTAAAATAAGTAACAAATGAGTATAACTTTGAATAAATAATTACAGGGTAGTTTTAGCCTATATATAAGTATTTTAATTTAAATATAATTTAAATACAATTTGTGCTATTTGACTATTTCAAGGAAACATTATCACAGGTCATGTGCTGGTTTCTACAATTTATTGTTTTACTTTTATTGTACAATTTTTATGTCTATTTTCTGTTATCCATAGATCACACTAAGAGGCAAAAAATTAATTTTATTTATTTTTTACTTAATATGTTAAAATGCATTCTTAGTGAGTATCCCTATCTGAGATCAATTCATGGTATTGCTATTCTTATTTTTGAAAATCTGGTTGCTTGATGCATATTTTCCTCTAATTAAGTGATATTTTATCAAAATGTCTTTCTTAGAAGCAAAAGAAATAATTTATACAGATATTATATCATCACCTATTTATCTGCATGTCATCAAATTATTTTCAGTAAAATTGACCATTTAAGAATTTGGCTATTTTTAATACAATGTGACATGCTTAGAGTATGTCTGTGATGTTGTTAACGGAATACAGACTGTTCGGCTTCCCTTTCTTCCTTTTAATGCACACATGGAGCTCATCCTGTTCCCGGGACCCGCTGTGTATCCTCAGACCATCATGGTGGTGCCAAAGGTGCCCAGCATATTGTCACTAGTATAAGTTTTGCTCTTTTTTCTTTTCCACAAAGGGCAAATTAACAGATCGATACAGTTTCTAGGTCTTATTGAAACCTGACTTAGTTAAGTTTGAATTCATGTTTACAGCAAATGACACTCAGAATTGACAGCAAAAGACACTGTAAGAACCCAACATATATTGTCCCTGCGGAATAATAAATACTAACGTAGTGTTTCAAAGATTGTAGATGCTCCAAAGCATTGGATTTGTCTAATGTGTTTTTAAAAATGCATTTGCAGTTTGTGACTCTGGATTCCTTTGACTGCTACAGCCAGTGCCTCTCTCCTGTCACATCTGCTTAGCTGATGTTGCCATCAACATTCCGTCAGAGTCAATGCAACCTCAGGATGGAATTTTCCAGGTGCCACACAGCAAGTCTGTTCCACTTGACTGCTACCATACATTCATCAAAGGACAAATGATTAATGATTGGATTCCTAAATGGCTTTAAATATGTTTTAAATATATCTGACCCTTACCTTTGGTGCTGGCACTTCACAGGCTAGTGCTGTTTAATGAACATGCATCAAGAGTCCTGAATCTCCATAGGTCCATATGAAGTGTACTACTTAAGTCTGATGTAGCCTACTTCTTGCTTGGCATTGAATGATATAATATGCAAATCCTTTCACTAGCCAAAATCATGTAGTTATAGACATGTGCACAAATGTTTACATTTTTGTTTTTATTAAGTGGGAGGCAGGGAGGCAAAGAGACAGACTCCTGCATGTGCCCTAACCAGGATCCACCGGCAAGCACTCTATGGGGTGATGCTCTGCCCATCTGTGACACTGCTCCGTTACTTGGCAACAGAGGCATTCTAGCACCTGAGGCGAGGCTATTGAGCCATCATCAGCACCCGGGACCAACTTGCTCAAATCATTCTAGCCATGGCTGTGAGAGAAGAGAGAGAGATAGAGAGAGATAAGCGGGAGAAGAAAGGGTGGAGAAGCAGGTGGTCACTTCTTTTGTGTGCCCTGCTTAGGAAGTGAACTGAGACTTCTACACACTGGGCTGATGCTCTACCGCTGAGCTTACCAGCCAGGGCCAAATGTTTACATTTGTAATACAAGAGGTAACTTTGTAAGATTTCTGTCTACTTGTCAGACTCCATACAGAAATTCATATTTTTTCTATTCTATTTAGTTCCTTATATAGGAAAAAAAATATGAAATTAAAATTATAGCACTGTAGTCTTATCTTTAAATGTGATCCATAGATTAACTGTATTAAAATTACCCAGGGTACACCATAAAATTTTAGTTTTTGGGAACCCAATTAATACATACTGAATCCCTTCAGTAGAAGGGATCAACATTCCTACCTGTACCAGATTATTTTAAAGTATATAGCAGTTTGAGAGCATTTGGTTTAGAAAAGCTTGCTGGAGACTTTACAACAGTTTTTTTTTTTCACCAAGTATGTAAGTTTACAATTGTAACTTTTATTTTTACAATCCTTTCAAGGTATAGCAAAAGGCCCTCCAAACACATTGCTATTTATTTCAATAAGAAACTATGAAAATGTTCTTTTGAAGATTCAAATGAACATTTTACCAAGGAAGGTCATCTTACAGCCCATGTAATATAGCAAAAAAAATTCTTGATATTTTTAAATAGTGTTCTTTAAGCTATTTCCAATGGCTACAAGGGCCATTTTGGTTACTGTTATTAAAATCACAGTTTCTCTGGCTCAAGTTCACGTGTGCATTCCATATGAAAACACAAATGTGAGGGAAATGGCACCGTGAGGGGTGCTCCCCATATACCCCCTTGAAATTTCAACAAATTCAACAACTAAACACAGAAGAAAAAATCTCAGGAGCATCTGAAATATACACATATCAGACAAAGATATGATTGGGCAAAAGGGTGGCTGAATATACAATCCACTCTGAAGAAAATAAGATAAAGAACAGAGTATTCACTTTCTTCACTGATCTGAGGAAGGGCCGCTTTCATCTGGAACCAAGAGAAACAAAAGATCTGGTGCAGAAGGAAGAAGCTGGGATAGGGCGGAAGATCAAGCAGATGAGAGAGTGCACTGGCTCAGCCTCAGATCACAGAGGTGAGGCTAGTGCGTGCAGCAGGCTCCGACAGAGGTTGCCAGTGTGGGTTGCCCACGGAGGCCGGTGCTGGAGTGGCTTTGTGCTTTGTGCGCTCCCAGATCTGCAATCGAGGGCGGTGTGCGAGTGGCTCCACCTGGCGCCTCTGGAGTGGGTTCACGTACTCACAGGCTAGAGGGCTTAGCCCAAGATTATCAGTGGTGGACATCTGCTGTAGCCAGCATTTCTCTGTGGTCCTGGTTTCCCAACCAACAACGCAGGAAGCGCACAAGGGCCAGGATCCCTGGGCCTGGACCTGTCCAGACAAGGCACCTCCGCGAGCTGATACAGGTCACAAAGCACATTCCTGCATTCCAGCACTGACTGAGATCACAGGCATTGTGCACCTAAGTGGGCGGAAGCAGACCTCCGAGTGCACTGCAGAAGTTTTGGGGGCTGAGCGCACATGTAGCTTGCTGAGGACTACCAAACTGGGCACAAGGGAGAAAAGCCTTTGGAGATTAGATCCAAGGAGCACTGAGGTGTACTAGACATGCCCAGGGGCCTTTAGAAAGGCTCCAGATCTGCAAACTGCTTCCAGCCTTGTCTACTCTTGCTGGTGGCTCTGGTTGACACAGCCTTACCCAGAAATGTGCTTTGAACAGTACTAAAGAAAGGACCTGGCTGCTCTTAGAGACTCTTGCCCTGCAATCAGTGGGTGGAGCAACTACACAGCTAAGTCCCCAGGCTGCTAGCTCAGAAAAGAGAGGCGTGGGGAGAGGTAAAAACTGACTCTCCATTGTTGAAGCCTCCAAAGTCTAACAAGCCCCACCTACCAATGAGACTGAGGCCCAGACTCTATCATTGCCATAGCGACACAACAGCAAATCTCTGCTCAAGAGCCCCACAGGGGCAAAACCTGTAGTACAGTTTCTGCAGTCTACATCTGCAGGAAAAAAAAGATGCAGCTACCTCTCAAAACCAGGGAAAAATTACATTTTTTATAACTTCCTTTTTTCTTTCTTTTTCCTTTTTTTCCCACTTTGATCATTTTATCTTCTTTCTTATTTATTCATTCCTTTTCCTTCTGAAATTCATTATCCATAGTTCTTACATTTTTCATTCTTTTTTTTTATGAGGGTTACATTTCAAAAACCTTAACTTTTTTATATTTCTTTTTATTTTTCTCTCATTCAATCGTCATTTATCAACAAATTATTTTTAAGATTCATATTTCTCTTGTGACATTTTGCAGGTTTTTTACTTCATTATTTTATCTCTTTGTCATTTCCCCTCAGTTCTGGCTCCCTGTTCTCTGTAGTTTTTGTTCTACTTATCATAATAGAATTTTTATTTTTTCACTGTATCTTTTCAATTTTTATTTTATTTTTTTTAATTATCTCTTATTAGTGTTATTAACAATACCACTCTCAAATGCCATTAAGGAAAAGAAATCAAATATCATGGATACAAAAGACAAAGATGTAGCTCAGATAGATGATGAAAAATCTCTAGAAAAAAATTTAATTGCTTGAAACCTTGGAGTTAAATGACAGAGAATTAAAAATCGAAGCCTTAAAAATACTCAGGGAAATACAAGAAAGCATGAAAAGGCAATTTAGAGAGCTCAAAAAACAATTCAATGAACAAAAATAATTCATCACCAAAGAAATTTAAACTATTAAAAGGAAACAAACAGAGATGAAACACTCAAAACATGAACTGAAAAATGAGATAACAAGCTTAGCTAATAAAACAGGCCAGATAGAGGAGAGAATTAGTGACATAGAAGACAGGAAACTAGAGACACTACAAAGAGAAGAAAAGAGAGACTCACAAATGTAAAAAAAAAAAATTGAGAAAGCCCTACAGAAATTGTCTGACTCCATCAGAAAAAGCAACATAAGAATAATAGGTATATAAGAAAGAGAAGAGAGAGAAAATGAAATGGAGAATATATTCAACAAATAATAGATGAAAATTTCCCAAACCTGTGAAAAGAATTAGAGCCTCAAATTCAAGAAGCAAACAAAACACCAAGTTACCTTGACCCAAACAGACCTACTTCAAGACACATCATAATGAAATTATCACAAACCGATGACAAAGAAAAAATCCTCAATGCAGCCAGGGAAAAGAAGAATACAACATATATAGGAAGGTCCATTAGGCTATCATTAGATTTTTCAGCAGAAACTACAAGCCAGAAGAGAGTGGATTCTAATATTTAAAGTACTAAAAGAGAAGAACTTCCAGCCAAGAATACTATATCCATCAAAGCTATCCTTTAAATATGAAGGGAAAATAAAAACATTCACAGATATAGAAAAGATGAGGGAATTTATCACCAAAAAACCTTCAATTCAGGAAATACTAAAGGGGGTTATCTGACCAGATACAAAGAAAAAAACAAAACAAAATTACAAGTAAAAGCTCAAAGATCACAATGAAAACAAGGTTAATCTGTGACAAAGAAACAAAAAAGGTGAGAGGACAAAGATTAACAGTAGCAAAGAAAGATGGAGTGTAAAAGCACTCATGAGATAATGTACTACAATAAATATAATATATATCCTTTTTATTATCTAATGGTAACCACCCCTGGAAAAAACCACTACAGAAACACATGGCTTAACAAAAGAAGAAACAGAGGAAAGAAGTATGAAATACAACCAAACAAAAACAAATAACAAAACAAAAGAGAAGAATCAAACAAGATACAGAATTTTCAGAAAGCAATATACAGAATGGCATACTTGTGTGCAAATGTATAAAAACACACATGTGCACATGCATATATACATATACCTGTACAAATGCATGTATATACATAAATTTAAAATGTATAAAATGAACAAAAATATACATACTCTTGAAAACATACACTTGCATATGCATAACATTTCTAACACCCAGACTTTATACTGTAAACACTAGAGAACATAATGGAAACCAATGCTTATCATTCATAGTATTCTTTCTATAGTAATCTCTTCCTTTAAGTCTAGAAGACTTGATAATATTAGAAATATATACTAATACCTTCCTCACTTAGCTAAGACCACTAATGACTACATAGACTATAAATTCTACTTTGAACAAGGTGACAGCTAATACTCTAACACAGGGGTCTCAAACTCGCTGCCCGCGGGCCGCATGCGGCCCGCCAAACAATTTTGTGCGGCCCGCAGACTAATCCACGAAGTTCAAAATATTTTGGATAAAATTAAGTAAGCCTAGGGGCCTACTTGTATTTTTCATTTCTCTAGCATCCTAGCTAGATATTAGCTTAGTTAACAGCAGTTGTGATGCGAACTACAGTTTCTGGTCGTTTTGTGACACTGAGTAAACTGCATGTACGATTGTGCTTGTTGTACTGATTTTTTTTTGTTTTCAACTGCAGTGAGAAAAGTGTTTCGTAACAGTTGCCTTTTGTAGACCTAGTGCGGCCCGCCGAACGGCTGTAATCTTGCTCTGTGGCCCACATGCTGAGTTGAGTTTGAGACCCCTGCTCTAACACATGCATGGATAATAGAAAAAAAAAACAAAGGGAAGAATATAATAAAGAAATGAGTCAGTGAGTTGGATAAATAAACAAAAAGGGATATCAGGATAAGAGACATCAAAATGTACAAGCTTAAAGCAAAAGCAGCAAATTCCTTTAAGAAGAAACTTGGAGAATGTGGAACTGAAGAATTTTACATGAACTCGATTTTTCTTGGAATTAGTTTTCTTTACTTTGAAATCTGTCATTTTTACAAATAAATACTCAAAAAAAGATACTGTCAAATCTCCTTTAAGCTTATACTTGTTAATTAAAATAAGACTTCATGAACATATTATATTGTGTAAATTTATTTTTCTTTTTTCTGACTTCTCTCAATCTAGGGCAGAAATAAATAAATGGATTCCTATCCCATCTATTCTTGCTTTACCTCAATGAGTTCTTGAAAATATTTGAGTATATTTCTATAAAAATGTTTAAATTCCTAAGATTTGTTATTTTTCTATATTAGAATGTGTAAACTTGGACCAGATAATTAAGGAAAATCGTATACTTTTTTTTCAGAGACAAAGAGAGAGTCAGAGAGAGGGATAGATAGGGACAGACAGACAGGAACAGAGAGAGATGAGAAGCATCAATCATCAGTTTTTTGTTGCGACACCTTAGTTGTTCATTGATTGCTTTCTCATATGTGCCTGACCATGGGCCTTTAGCAGACTGAGTAACCCCTTGCTCAAGCCAGCGACCTTGGGTCCTAGCTGACAAGCCTGTGCTCAAGCTGGCGACCTTGGAGTCTCAAACCTGGGTCCTCCACATCCCAGTCCAACACTCTATTCACTGCACCACTGCCTGGTCAGGTGAAATCATATACTTTAATTAAAACTCAGTCATTGCATCTTATGCTCATTGCAGTGTTATTTACAATAACCAAGTTCTGGAAACAGCCCAAGTACCATCAGTAGATGAATGAATAAAAAAGTTGTAATACATTTGCAAAATGGAATACTACACAGTCATCAAAAGGAATGGAATCTTACCTTTTGTGATAGAATGAATGGATCTGGAGATCATTATGCTAAGTGAAATTAGCCAGTCAGAAAAGAGAAGTACCATATGGTTTCACTCATATGTGGAATCTGGTGAGCAAAATGAACTAACACGCAGAATACAGATAGACTCATAGATAGAGAGCAAGCTGACAGCTGTGGGGAGGGGGACAGGGGAGATTGGTGAGGAAGGTGGAAGAATAGAGCAAAAAAGAACAAAAAAAGTAGAAAATCATGAACACAGACAACATGTAGTAATTGCTGGGAAGAGAATGGTGCAGGAGAGTATGGGGGTATAATTGTAATGAATGAAGATTTAAAGGGGTAAAAAGCACAATGTGGTGTACAGAGATGTGTTGTAGAATTGAGAACCTAAAACTTGTATAATTACATTAATTAGTGCCACCTTATTAAATTTAATTTTAAAAAATTGATGCTATTAATTTTAAATATTAAAATAACCCTTCCTTATTTACATGTAACTTTCTTACTAAAATATCTTAATATATTCATAGAAAGCCCATGGACATAAAAATAATATAGAAAATTTTTAAATAATTAACAAGAATTAAAAGATACTGTTGGTATCAAAAATGCATTCAAATCTATCTCATTGATACAATATTACATGCCAATAGTCTAATTAAGACAAAATTAAGGTAGTATTAAAAAAACCTATTGTCAGTTTTGTGACTTTTTAAATGAGAAAAGTACTGAGTTATAAGTTACTATAAATGTAATTTCTATTTGATATATTTGTCTTGGCACACTACATTTGTATATTGGCATATTCTAAGACATTTCATACTGGTAAATGCAGAATTAAATTTCACAATTTATTTCCCAAACTTGGTAGATATAATTCTGTTTGTTTTAGTTTTCCTATATTCAGATAACAATTTGTCCATTAAAGTATTTCTTCTTTTTCTATTGTTTTTCTTCTTTTAATTTTATTTTATTATTTTTTTATTTGTAATATATTTTATAAATTTTTTTATTAATTTTAATTTATTGTGCTAACATGAATTCAAGTGTCCTACTCAATATAACTCCCTCACCCCCTTACCCTTGTCCTCCACTGCCCCTCCTCCCCCCTTCCTTTGGGATTTGCTGTCCTATTACCAGCGTCTACTTGTTATGTATATATAATTTCACTAATCTCTTTACCTTCTGTGATCCCATCCTCTCATCTCCCTTCCTTCTGACAGCTGTCCCTCTGCTTCCTGTGACCCCACCTCTGCCTCTATTCTGTTCCTCAGTTCACTTTGTTCATCAGATTCCACATATAAGTGAGATCATATGACATTTGTCATTCTCTGTGTGGCTTATTTCACTTAGCATAATAATCTCCAGGTGCATCCATACAGTCACAAAAGGTAAGATTTCATTCTTTTTCACTGTCCTGTAGTACTCCGTTGTGTATCTGTATCACAGCTTTTTATCCACTGATGAACACTTGCACTGTTCCCAGTACTTGATATTGTAAACAATGCTGCCATAAACATGAGAGTGCATATTTTCTTTTGAATTAGTGATTTAGTATTCTTAGGATAAATTCCTAAAAGTGGGATAGCTGGGTCAAAAGGCAGTTCCATTTTTTTTATTTTTTTGAGGAAACTCCACACTGTTTTCAACAGTGGCTGCACAAGTCTGCATTCCCACCAACAGTGCAGGAGGGTTCCTTTTCTCCGCACCTACTTCAGCACTTATCATGTGTTGTTTTATTAATGAGCACCATTCTGACAAGTGTGAGGTGGTATCTCATTGTGGCTTTAATTTGCATTTCTCTAATGATTAGTAATGTTGAGCATTTTTTCATATGCCCATTGGCCATCTGTATGTCCTCTTCAGAGAAGTGTCTATTCAGTTCTTTTGCCCATTTTTTAATTGGATTGTTTACCTTCCTGGTGTTGTGTTTTAGAATTTCTTTATAAATTTTGGTTATTAACCCATTATCAGATGTATTGGTGAATATGTTCTCCCATTGTGTAGGTTGTCTTTTTATTTTGTTCATGGTGAGTTTTGCTGTGCAAAAGCTTTTTACTTTGATATAGTCCTATTTGTTTGTTTTGTCCTTTATTTTACTTGCCTATGGAGATAAATGAGAAAAAATATTGCTATGAGATATAATAGAAGAGTTTACTGCCTATGTTTTCTTCCAAGTTGTTTATGGTTCCATAACTCACATTTAAGTATTTTATCTATTTTGAGTTTATTTTTGTGAATGGTGTAAGTTGGTAGTCTAGTTTCATTTTTTTTTTTTTTTGCATGTACCTGTCCAATTTTCCCAACACCATTTACTAAAGAGACTGTCTTTATTCCAGTGTAAGCTCTTATCTCCTTTGTCAAATATTAATTGGCCATAAAGGAGTGGGTTTATTTCTGGATTCTCTGTTCTGTTCCATTGACCTGCATGCCTGTTTTTATATCAATTCCAAGGTGTTTTGATTACTATGGCCTTTTAGTTTCACTTGATATAAGGAAGTGTGATACCTCTTTATTCTTCATTTTCAATAATGATGAGGCTATTCATGCTCTTTTTTTGGTTCCATATAAGTTTTTGGAATATTTGTTTTATATCTTTGAAGTATGCCACTGGTATTTGAATAGGAATTGTATTGAACCTGTAGATTGCTTTGGATAATGTAGAAATTTTATTCTTCCTGTTTATAAACATGGTATATGCTTCTACTTGTTTGTATCTTCCTTGGTTTCTTTTTTCAGTGTCTTATAATTTTCTGATTATTCTAAAAATTTCTTGAGCATCCTAAAAATTATTATTTTAAACTCTGCATCTTGTAGTTTGGTTACTTCCATCTCATTCAGTTCTTTTTCTGGAGATTTTTCTTGTTGATTCATTTGGGTCACATTTCTCTGTCTATCCGATTTGTCTGTGGATTAGGTAGTGTTGTCTGACTTTGAAATTTTTGTCTGGTCTTTATGAAGAAGATGGCCTCGGTGGTACTGAGTTCCAGATCACATGTTTTCCTTATTGTAGGAATGCTTCTTGAGACTACTATTTTTCCTCTTGCTGTATGCAAGTATTGAATGTTGTTGGTCCTTTTGTGGGTATGGTTATTGCATCAGGCTCGCTGGCTCTAAGGGTCAACCTTGATCATGTGTATTACACACTGTGCAATGTCTGTCCTGCTGGGCATATTCAATCTCCACAGTGTCTGGAACCTGCTAAACTCCACCTTTGGCTTTGCTTCTTTTGTAGGTAACTGTGTTTAGGGTTGTTGCTCTCTGAAATACATTACCAGTTGTGTTTGCTCTATATCTTTTTGGGTTGACATCAGTTGTTGTTTATAACCTGCTGTGGGCTACCTGTCTGCAGCTACTGCACTTTTTGCTGTTTGTGTTTGCATTTTTTGTGCCTGGGTAATGTAAGAGGGGCCATCCTTTGTATAAGGATCAGTTTCCTCCTGCTTAGAGATGATGGCAGCTCTGTAAAAGCCCCAAGCTCTGTAAGACTTCTCTTCACTTTTCAGCTGATCCTCATCCTCTTATAGCTGCCTGGTCAGATTGCACACTTGGTGGTTAGAGCAGCTGAGGTTGTGAATACAATGTTAGTGAGATCCCCTACTTCAGTGGTCTCTTGGTAAGAAGACCAGTATGGAGAATGTGGTTCCTCCTTCAGAGTTTATTCCCTCAGCTACTGCTGGATACTTAAATTTTATTTCTCCCCAACAAGGTGAGCAGCAGGTTCAATCCAATTGTGGCCGACAGTCCCTCTGTAGAAGTTCTTTCAGCAGGTGAGACCCTGGACTTAGGGAGGAAGACTGAGATAGTCCTCTCCTCTGGCTAACTGTGTTCCTAACCACGTAAAGGTGGCTAAGCTTCTTAGCCAGATACAACAATAGACTCACAGGAACCCACAGGTTAAATGGCCATGCTTTAAGCCTCTCTCCCTTCCCCCCGTGAAATCTAATCTGGCAGAGCAGGATATCCAGAACCCCGACCAGCTGAGTGAAGTTCCACCTTATCCAATTCACGTGAGTCGCTGTGCTGGTGCTGATCACAGAGAGTAGAATTCACCTCAGCTGGGTTTGGTGTGAGGAGCCTTTCCTTAGGATACCACTCTATCAAGGGTTATTGGGTCCTAAACCAATGCTCTCCACAGTTGACCACTGATTATGCTAGCCATGGGCATCCCTGGAAGAAACCTTGTGAAGACCAGTGGGAGACACTGCCTGGAACTGGCCCTTGGCAAACTTTTTGGAGCTATAAGTAATCCAGAGTTTGTGGCTGCCTCTGCTGGGCCCAAGTGCTCATGAAAATATCAAGCCGCGGAGAAGACAAGATGGCGATGGAGTAGGCAGATGTACCAACTTCCATTTCCCAGAACCAAAGTGGATTACAAACTAATTTTAAGAACCATCATCTGGAAAAACCAACTTTGGACTAAACTAAGAGGACTCTTCAACCAAGGAACACTGAAGAAGGCACACTGAGATTGGTAGAAAAAGCAGAAATGTGGAGAGGACTGCCCAGCTCCCTGGAGCAAATGGAAGCCAGGAGAGACTCACGTGGCAGGAAGTGAGTTTACCAGAGAGAGGAAAGTCCTGAGTCCCAGGAACAAAGCCCCAGCCTGTAGCCCCAGAGCCTAGAAGAGGTGTATGGACAGCATTTAGCTGGAAACTAGACAGGATACTATTTATGAGAAAGAGACTGATTTCTCAGACCTAGGATTGTTCTTAATGGGACCGCGCAGAAAAACTCTCTCACAACCATTCACCTGGGGCCCCAGGGGACAGGGAGAGAGGAGAGGTCCGGAGTAGCAGGAAGAGAGTGTAATCTAGGAAGCACAGGGAGAAACATTTTGAGAGACAGCCACACTAACCTCTGGGACAAGTCACTACCCAAATCTGAAGTGAATATTTCCCTGGAAACAGCAGTACCAGCAAAGGGAAGCAAGACACCAGACAAACAAGCTCTCCCACAGCACTCAGAGCAGAGTCACTTAGAAGGAGGGAGCTTTCAGGACTACAGTAGTGAGTCTTAGGATCTGAGCTGCAGCCCCCACCCATATGGCTGAGGGATTGCCCAAGGGCAGGCAACGGTGGGACACGGAAGTGCGGTTCTGTCGGCAAGGGCAAAGCTGGCTGGCCAACACTGAGGACCAGGTGTGAGCTCAGTCTTGCCCAGCTGGGGAGGAGGGGATGTGCAAAAGTGGTCAAGCCCAGTTGTGGGCCGCCTACAATCCAGTCTGCAGGCAAAGGGTGGGAACCCTGGAAGGGTTGGACACCTGCCCTTGAGCAAGGGCGCAGGAGCACAGCCTTGCCATGCCTGCGGAACCAAGGTTTGTGGCCTGACTTGGGAGCTGGCTCCTCCTGCGGGGCTCAAGCCAAAAGTCCAGAACAGGTGGAGTCCCACTTCTGAGCATGGGCATGCAGTCCCATCTGGCCTGTGGAGCCAAGGCTTGCAGCCATCCCAGAAGTGGGCTCCTCTTGCAGGGGCGGGGCAAAAGCTCGGTATCAGGTGGAGACCCAGAGCTGAACAAAGGTGCTCACCCTGCCCTCAGGGCCGAGTATAATGCAACCTGTGGGGGCGGGGCAAAGGCCAAGGCGACCAAGGTTTGTACACCTGAGCACGTGATCACACCCACTCCTGTGAAGGAGAGGCGGAAACCACAGCAACAGCCCCAGTGGGTAGGCACTGGCAATGCAACAGCAGAAGGGGTGGCAGGCCTGCAGACAGAACACACCTACGGAACACAGAGGCACAACCAGTAGACTCCAGTGACCAAAATCTTCTTTTACACAGACAAAATGAGAAGGCAGAGAAATGCAACACAAATGAATCATGAGAAATCCCCAGAAAAGGACCTGAATGATTCAGATAAATCCAAATTACCAGATGCAGAGTTTAAAATAACTATTGTTAGGATGCTCAAAGATATTAGAACAACAATAGATGGTCATCACAAACACCTAAATAAAAAGATAGCAAACATAAAAAAAGACATTGAAATAATAAAAAAGAATTAGTCAGAAATAACAAATATAATATCAGAAATGAAGAACACAATGGAAGGAATTAAAAGCAGGATGGATGAAGCTGAGGATCAAATCAGCAAGTTAGAGGACAAGATAAATAAAGGCATGAAAGCAGAGCAGAAAAAAGAAAAGAGACTCAAAAAGTCTGAGGAAACTCTAAGAGAGCTCTGTGACAACATGAAGAGAAAATAACATATGCATGATAGGGGTTTCTGAAAAAAGAGAAATAACAAGGGATAGAGACTTTGTTCAAACATATCATAGCTGAAAACTACCCTCAATTAAGGGAGGAAAACATCTCACAAGTTCAAGAAGCACAGAGAACTCCATTAAAGAGAAACCCAAAGAAATCTACACCAAGACAAATCATAATTAAAATACCAAAGCTAAGTCAGAAGGAGAAAATATTAAAAAATGTTAGAGAAAAAAAACTATCACCTACAAAAGAGCCCCCATAAGATGATTTCCGACTTCTCAACATAAACACTTGAGGTCAGAAGGGAATGGCAAAAAATATTCAAAGTAATGCAGAACAAGAACCTACAACCAAGAATACTTTATCAAGCAAGGATATCGTTTAAAATTGAAGGAGAAATAAAAAATTTTGCAGACAAAAAAAACTCAAGGAATTCACTACAACCAAACCAATGTTGCAAGAAATGCTAAGGGGCCTGTTGTAAACAGATCAAAGGAGAAAAAGAATATAGCAAAAGAGAAATACAGTTTTAAAGAATAAAATGACAATAAACAATTACATATCAATAATAACCTTAAATGTAAAGGAATTAAATGATCTGATCAAAAGACATAGGGTAGCTGCATGGATAAGAAAACAGGACCCATACATATGCTGTCTACAAGAGACACACCTTAACACAAAAGATGCACATAGACTGAAGATAAAAGGAATGAAAAAAATATTTCATGCAAATGGAAATAAAAAAAAGTTGGGGTAGCAATACTTATATCAGACAAAATGAACTTTAAAACAAAGACTATAGTAAAAGATAAAAAAGGTCACTACATAATAGGGAGAGGACTCAAAGAAATAAAATTAGAAATGAGAGTGGGGAAATAACAACTGACAATAGATATACAAAATATTGTAAGAAAATACTATGAAGAACTCTACACCCAAAAACTAGACTAGCTAGATGAAATGGACAAATTCTATGAAACATATAATCTTACAAAAATTAATCCAGAAGAATCAGAAAACCTAAACAGACCAATTATAACAAATGAGATTGAAACAGTTATCAAAAAACTCCCAACAAAGAAGTCTTGGGCCTGATGGCTTCACAAGTGAATTCTACCCAATAGTCAAAGAAGAACTAACTCCTATTCTTCTCAAGCTATTTTAAAAAATTCAAGCGGAAGGAAGACTTCCAAGCTCCTTTTATGAGGTGAGTATAATTCTGATTCCAAAACCAGGCAAAGACAACACAAAGAAAGAAAATTATAGGCCAATATCTCTGATGAATTTAGATGCTAAAATCCTCAACAAAATATTAGCAAACCGGATCCAGCAATATATGAAAACAATCATACACCATGATTAAGTGGGATTTATTCTTGGGAGGCAAGGCTGGTACAATATTTGCAAATCAATCAATGTGATTCATCACATAAACAAAAGGAAGAAGAAAAACCACATGATAATTTCAATAGATGAAAAAAAAGCATATGATAAAATCCAGCACTCATTCATGATCAAAACACTCAGCAAAGTGAAGCAGGAATACAGGGAACATACCTCAACATGATAAAGGGCATCTATGACAAACCCACAGCCAACATCATACTCAATGGGGAAAAATTAAAAGCAATCCTCTTAAGATCAGGAACAAGGCAGGGGTATTTGACAAATACCTTTCACCACTCTTATTCAACATAGTTCTGGAAGTCCTAGCCACAGCAATCATACAAGAAAAAGAAATAAAGGCATCCAAATTGGAAAAGAAGTAAAACTATCATTATTTACAGATGATATGATATTATATATAGAAAACCCTAAAGTCTCAGTCAAAAAAATACTGGACCTGATAAATGAATTCAACAAGGTGGCAGGATATAAAATTAGTACTCAGAAATCAGAGGCATTTTTAGACACTAACAATGAACTGTCAGAAAGAGAAATTAAGGAAGCAATCCCCTTCACTGTTGCAACCAAAAAATAAAGTACTAGGAATAAATTTAACCAGGGAGATTAAATAGTTGTACTCAGAAAATTATAAAACATTAATCAAAGAAATCAGGGAAGATACAAACAAGTGGAAGCATATACCGTGCTCATGGTTAGGAAGAATAAACATCATTAAAATGTCTATATTACCTAAAGCAATTTATAAATTCTATACAATACTAATTAAAATACCAATGACTTACTTCAAAGATATAGAACACATATTACAAAAATTTAAATGGAACCAAAAAAGAACACGAATAGCCTCAGCAATCTTGAAAAGGAAGAATAAAGTGGGAGGTATCACACTTTACTATAAGGCCATTATACTCAAAACAGCCTGGTACTGGCATAAGAACAGGTATAATGATTAATGAAACAGAACCAAGAACCCAGAAATAAACTTACACTTTTATGGACAACTGATATTTGACAAAGGAGGTAAGAGCATACATTGGAATAAAGATAGCCTCTTCAACAAATGGTGTTGGGAAAATTAAACAGCTACCTGCAAAAAAAAATAAAACTAGACCACCAACTTACATCATTCACAAAAATAAACACAAAATGGATAAAAGACTTAAATGTAAGCCATAAAACCATAAGCATCTTAGAAGAAAACATAGGCAGTAAGCTCTCTGACATCTCTCTCAGCAATATATTTGCTGATTTATCTCCATGGGCAAGTGAAATAAAGGACAGGATAAATAAATGGGACTATATAAACCTAAAAAGCTTCTGCACAGCTAAAGACAATACACAGAATAAAAAGACAAACTGTAATGGGAGAATATATTTGACAATACATCTGATACGTGGTTAATAGTCAAAATTTATAAAGAACTTGTAAAAACACCAGGAAGAAAAACAATCCAATCAAAAAATGGGCAAAAGATGTGAATAAACACTTCTCCAAAGAGGACATACAGATGGCATATGAAAAAATGCTCAACATCACTAATCATTAGAGAAATGCAAATTAAAACCACAATGAGATGTCACCTCACACCAGTCAGAATGGCGCTCATCAACAAAACAACACAGAATAAGTGCTGGCGAGGATGTGGAGAAAAGGGAACCCTCCTGCTCTGCTGGTGGGAATGCAGACTGGTACAGCCACTGTGGAAAGCAGTATGGAGATTCCTCAAGAAATTAAAAATCGAACTGCCTTTTGACCCAGCTATACCACTTTTAGGAATATACCCCAAGAATACCATAGCACTGTTTGAAAAGGAGAAATGCACCCCCATGTTTATGGTAGCATTGTTCACAATAGCGAAGATCTGGAAACAGCCCAGGTGTCCGTCAGTGGACGAGTAGATTAAAAAGCTTTGGTACATATATACTATGAAATACTACTCAGCCATAAGAAATGATGACATCGGATCATTTACAACAACATGGATGGACCTTGATAACATTATACTGAGCGAAATAAGTAAATTAGAAAAAACTAAGAACTACATAATTCTATACATAGGTGGTACATAAAAATGAGACTTAGAGACATAGACAAGAGTGTGGGGGTTATGGGGTGGGGGAGGGAGAGGGAGGGGGTTGGGGGAGAGGAGGGGCACAAAGAAAACCAGTTAGAAGGTGACAGAAGACAATTGGACTTTGGGTGATGAGAATGCAACATAATCAAATGTCAAAATAACCTGGAGATGTTTTCTCTGAACATATGTACCCTGATTTATCAATGTCACCCCATTAAAATTAATAAAAAGAAAAAAAACTAAAAGCAAAACAAAAATGACCTGCAGGAGAAAGAAAGAAAGAAAGAAAGAAAGAAAGAAAGAAAGAAAGAAAGAAAGAAAGAAAGAAAGAAAGAAAGAAAGAAAGAAAGAAAGAAAGAAAGAAAGAAAGAAAAAAAGAAAGAAAATATCAAGCTTCTCACCTAGGCTGGCTTTTACTCACACCAGGCCTTGGCAAAATTCCACTTAAGTACTACATTCCTGTCCATGTCTCTTAGTCTCGTTTTTATGCCCCACCAACATATGGAATCCTGCAGTTCTTGTTTTTTTCTGATTTACTTATTTCACTCCATATAATGTTATCAAGATCCCACCATTTTGTTGTAAATGATCTGATGTCATCATTTCTTATGGCTGAATAGTATACCATAGTGTGTATTTGCCTAGTCTTCTATTTTTTTTTAACAGTGATTAAAACCTTTAAGCAAACTCTTAGCCAATACAGCAAGAATCCATAAAAGAGTAGTGTCCTTAACATGTTCACCAAGTCGAAGTTGGCACCATCACCATTCCAAATCCCTGAAAATGCAACCCAACCCCAGTTCAGTCTGTTAGGAGCTGTCACAAGGAGCAGGAGTCCAGGAAAAGTCCACATCCAGGAAAAGTTTGTTACGGGGAGTGGGGGAGGGAAAGAAGGAGAGGGGAGGGGCACAAAGAAAACCAGATAGAAGGTGACAGAGGACAATCTGACTTTGGGTAATGGGTATGCAACATAATTGAATGACAAGATAACCTGAACATGTTTTATTTGAATATATGTACCCTGACTTATTGATGTCAACCCATTAAAATTAATAAAAATTTATTTATAAAAAAAAGAAAAAGTCCTACATTCCCTGAGTCTCACCTCCAGCAGACTGTCTGATGCCTGCTTGTTGGGTTCATTTGCTGAAAAAATCTCTGCTAGAGTCTAGTGCCTGCAAAAATTCAGGAATTAGAAGGGTGGTCGGCATGACTACCCCTCGGTCCCAGGTGTCAGTCTGTCCAGACTTTTTTTCACAGACCCCAAAAGTTCAGTGGGTGTGACATCTGAGACCCAGAGTGTGGTCTGCCACACTCCAGACAGTTTCTACTTAGTTTCCCATGAGGTGGAAGCCCCAGTCTTAGAGTTGGGAAATATGGGGGAGAGCATCAGCCTCGACATCAGAGAACTCAGTCACTGATGTGCCCCTGTTTTCTGGCCTCTCAGAAAAACTTGTTGCCATGACAGGGGTAGAAAAAGATGCCTGAAGGTGGAGCAGTTGCTTTTTCCCAGGCTGATTTCCCATAGAGGGGATGCTCCACCCAAGAAAGATGGCAACTGCACTATTGAAGTTTTTTTTCCTGTCGATTTATTTTTCCTTTTATTCCCTTTTTTCTTCCTCTTATTCTTTTTTCTCTTTTCCTCTTTTGAACTGTATACTTTTGTATTTTTTATTCATATTTACTGTGGTGTTTTGTTTTTAATTTTTTCATTTCTTTAGATTTTCTTGTCATAATTTTTAAAATTTTTATATTATTTATTGTATTATTTTATTTTAATTTTTCAATTTTGGGGTTTTTTTTGTTAGGGTTCTTAACCATACCACTCTCAAATGCCATCAAAGAAGAAGAAATTGAATGCCATGGCTATACAAAATAGAGAAGTGGTTCAGAAATAAAATATAAATCCCCAGAAAAAAGATATTAATTACATGGAAACCTTGGCGTTATATGATTAAAAATTCAAAACTGAAATTTTGAAAACACTCAACGAGATGCAAGAGGACACCAATTCACAACTTAGTGAACTCAGAAAAAAAATTAATGAACAAAATGAATACCTCATCAAGAAGACTGAAACTTTAAAACAGAGATGAAAATTCAATACATGAATTGAAGACTGAAGTAACAAGTTTAGCTAACAGAACAAGTCTGATAGAGGAAAGCACAAGTGACATCAAAGAAAGGCAACTAGAGATGCTACAGAAAGGAGAGAGACTCATGTATTAAAAAAAACAGAGATCTCTACAAAAATTATCTGACTCCATCAGAAAGAGCAATATAATAATAATGGGTATATCAGAAGAAGAAAGGAAGAAGAAAATGGAAAGCCTATTCAAACAAATAATTGATGAGAATTTCCCAAGCTATGGAAAGAGTTGGAACCTCAAATTTAAGAAGCAAACAGAATGCCAAGTTACTTCCACCCAAACAGACCTCCTCCAAGGCATGTCATAATAAAATTGTCAAAAAATCAATGACAAAGAAAGAATTCTTAAGATAGCTAGGAAAAAGAAAAACATAACATATAAAGGAAAGCATATTAGGTTATCATTAGGTTTCTCAGCAGAAACTCTACAAGTGAGAAGCGAGTGAACTCAAACATTCAAAGTACTAAATGAGAAGAATTACCAGCCAAGAATACTATATCCATCAAAGACTCTCAACAAAATGGGTATAGAAGGAAAATATCTCAACATGATAAAGGCCATATATGATAAACTATCAGCTAACATCATATTAAATGGCACTAAACTGAAGGCTTTTCCCCTTAAATCAGGAACAAGACAGGGTTGTTTACTCTCTCCACTCTTATTTAATGTGGTACTAGAGGTTCTAGCCAGAGCAATCAGACAAGATAAAGAAATAAAAGGCATCCATATAGGAAAATAAGAAGTAAAGTTATCACTTTTTGCAGATGATATGATCCTATACATTGAAAACCCCAAAGAATCTACAAAAAGGCTACTAGAAACAATAAGCCAATACAGTAAGGTCGCAGGATACAAAATTAACATACAAAAGTCCATAGCCTTTCTATATGCCAACAATGAAACATTTGAGAATGAACTCAAAAAAATAATCCCCTTCATGATTGCAACAACAAAAAAATAAAATACTTAGGAATAAACATAACAAAGAATGTAAAGGACTTTTATAATAAAAACTACAAACCATTGTTAAGGAAAATTAAAAAAGATATAATGAGATGGAAGAATATTCCTTGTTCTTGGTTACAAAGAATAAATATAATCAAGATGGCCATATTACCCAAAGCTATATACAAATTTAATGCAATTCCCATCAAAATTCCAATGACATTTTTTAAAGAAACAGAGCAAAAAATCATCAGATTTATATAGAACTATAAAAAACCCCGAATAGCCAAAGCAATCCTAAAGAAAAAGAATGAAGCTGGGGGCATTACAATACCTGATTTCAAACTATATTATAGGGCCAGGACAATCAAAACAGCATGGTATTGGCAGAAAAATAGACACTCAGACCAATGGAACAGAATAGAAAGCCCAGAAATAAAACCACATATATATGGTCAACTCATTTTTGATAAAGGGGCCAACCAACACACAAAGGAGAAAAGAAAGCTTCTTCAACAAATGGTGCTGAGAAAACTGGAAAGCCACATGCAAAAGAATGAATCTGAACTACAGTTTGTCCCCTTGTACTAAAATTAATTCAAAATGGATAAAAGATCTAAATATAAGACCTGAAACAATAAAGTACATAGAAAAAGACATAGGTTCTAAACTCATGGACCTTGGTTTTTAAGAGCATTTTATGAATTTGACTCCAAAGGCAAGAGAAGTGAAGGCAAAAATTAATGAATGGGACTACATCAGACTAAGAAGTTTTTGCTCAGCAAGAGAAACTGATAACAAAATAAACAGACAGCCAACTAAATGGGAAATGATACTTTCAAACAACTGCCCATATAAGGGCCTAATATCCAAAATATACAAAGAACTCATAAAACGCAACAACCAACAAACAAAAAATCCAATAAAAAAATGGGAAGAGGACATGAACAGATACTTCTCCCAGGAAGAAATACAAATGGCCAACAGATATATGAAAAGATGCTAATCTTATTTAGTTATTAGAGAAATGCAAATCAAAACTGCAATGAGATACCATCTCACACCTGTTACATTAGCTATTATTAACAAGACAGGTAATAGCAAATATTGGAGAGGCTGTGGAGAAAAAGAAACCCTCATTCATTGTTGGTGGGAATGTAAAGTAGTACAACCATTATGGAAGAAAGTATGGTGGTTCCTCCAAAAGCTGAAAATAGAACTACCTTATGACCCATCAATCCCTTTACTGGTTATATACCCCCAAAACTCAGAAACATTGATATGTAAAGACACATGCAGCCCCATGTTCATTGCAGCATTTTTCACAGTGGCCAAGACATGGAAACAACCTAAAAGCCCTTCAATAGATGACTGGATAAAGAAGATGTGGCACATATACACTATGGAATACTATTCAGCCATAAGAAATGATGACATAGGATCATTTACAGCAAAATGGTGAGATCTTGATAACAAAGTAAAATAAGTAAATCAGAAAAAACCAGGAACTACATTATTCCATAAGTAGGTGGGATATAAAAGCGAGACAAAGAGACGTTGATAAGAGTGTGGTTATGGGGGTGGGGGAGAGGGATAGGGAAAGGGGACGGGGACGGGGTGGGGCCCAAAGAAAACTAGATATAAGGTGACAGAGGACATGAGTTTGGGTGATGGGTAAGCAACATAATTGATTGACAAGATAACCTGGACATGTTTTCTTTGAACATATGTACCCTGATTTATTGATGTCACCCTAGTAAAATTAATTAAAAAAAAAAGCAGAGATCAAAAAATATATTCAGACAAATGAAAATAACAACATGATATATCAAAATATCTGTGATTCAGCAAAAGCAGAAATAAGAAGGAAGTTTCTATCATTACATTATATCAAGAAACAAGAGAGATCCCAAATAAACAACCTAACATCACAGTATAAGGAACTAGAAAAAGAAGAACAAAGGCAACTCAAAGTCTGCAGAAGAAAGAAAATAGTAAAAACTGCAGCAGAATTAAATGAAATAGAGAAAAACTACAGAAAAAAATACAGAAAGATCTGATTCTTTAAAATGATCAATACAACTGACAAGGTATTGGCTAGGATCACTAAGGATAAAAGAGGAAGGACTCATATAAACAAAATCCAAAATGAAAGAGAGAAATTACCAGAGACATCATAGCTATACAAAAGGAGCATAGTAGAATATTATAAAAAATTATATGCCACCAATTCAACAACCTAGAAGAGATAAATACATACTTAGAACTATACAATCATCCTAGACTGAGTCAAAAAGATGTGGAAAAACTAAATAAACCTATAAGCAGAGAGGAAATAGAAACTGCTATCAAAGACTACCAAAAAACAAAAGTCCAGAACCAGATGACTACACGAGTGCATTCTACCAAACATTCAAAGAAAATTCAGTATCTATTCTTTTCAAAGTCTTTCAAAAAACAGAAGAAGCAATACTCTCCAACAAATTTTATGAGGCAAACATAACCCTCATACCAAAACTTGGCAAGGACAACACACAAAAAGAAAACTACAGACCAATATCTCTAAAGAATACAGATGCAAAAATATTAAACAAAATACTAACAAATCAAATATAATATAACACATTAAAAAATAATACATCACTATCAAGTGGGATTCATTCCAGGAGCACAACGATGGTTCAAAATATGGAAATTGATCAATGTAATACACCACATCAACAAAACAAAGAACAGAAATTAAATGATCCTATCAATAGATGCAGAAAAGGAATTTAATAATATACAACATTCATTTATGTTTAAAATACTCAATAAAATGGGTATATAAGAAAAGTACCTCAATATAATAAAGGCCATATATGACAAACTATCAGCTAATATCATACTAAATGGTGAAAAAATGAAGGCTTTTCCTCTAAGATCAGGAACAAGACAAGGCTGCCCAATCTCTTCATTTTTATTCAACATAGTACTGAAGGCCGTAGTCAGAGGAATCAGGCAAGAGAAAGAAATAAAAGACATCCATATCAGGAAAGAAGTAAGGTATCACTTTTTATAGATGATATGATCCTGTATATAAAAAAACCCAAAGATTCCACCAAAAAACTAATAGAAACATTAAACCAATACAGTAAAGTATTATGGTATAAAATCAATATACAAAATCCTCTGCTTTCCTATATGCCAATGATGAAACACCGGAAAATGAACTAAAAAAAAAAATTCTTTTTACAATTGCAAAAAAAAAAAAAAAAGTACCTAAGAATAAACCTAACAAGGATATGAAGGACCTATATACTGAAAACTGCGAAACATTATTAAAAGAAATGTAAAAAGACACAATGAAATGGGAAACTATTTCATGTTCATGGATTGAAAGAATCAACATAGTTAAAATGGCCATATTACTCAAAGCAATATACAAATTTAACGCAATCCCAATCAAAATACCAATGAAGTAAAACAAACAATTACCAGGTTTGTATGCAACCATAAAAATATACCCTGAATAGCCAAAGCAATCCTGAGGAAAAAGAATGAAGCTGGAGATATCATACTACTTGACTTCAAATTATATTAATACTAGAGAGCCAAGATAATCAAAACAGTATGGTACCCGCAGAAAAGCAGACATACAGACCAATGGAACAGAATCGAGAGCCCAGAAATAAAACCACATATGTATACATGGACAAGTCATTTTTGACAAAGGAGACAAAAATACACAATGGAGAAACGAAAGCATCTTCAATAAATGGTGTTGGGAAAATTGGAAAGCCACATGCAAAAGAATGAAACTTGACTACAGTTTGTCCCCTTGCACAAAAATTAATTCAAAATGGATCAAAGACCTAAATATAAGATCTGAAACTATAAATTACATAGAAGAACACATAGATACTAAGCTCATGGACCTTGGCTATTGAGAACAATTTATGAATTTGACCCCAAAGGTAAAATAAATGATGAATAAGACTATATCAAACTAAAAAGCTTCTGCACAGCAAAAGAAACTGACAACAAAACAAATAGGCAGCCAACTATTCAATACATGAAAGATGATATTTGTAAACAATAGCACCCATAAAAGGTTAATATAAAATATATATATAAAGAACTTAAAAAGGCACAGCTAAAGACAATATGAACAAAATAAAAAGGTACACCACACAATGGGAGAACATATTCAACAAGACAAGATAAAGGGTTAATAACCAGAATTTATAAACAACTTGTAAAACGCAACACCAGAAAGATAAACAGTCCAATCAAAAAATGGGCAAAAGAAATAAATAGACACTTTTCCAAAGAGGACATACAGACGGCCAACAGGCATATGAAAAAGTGCTCAACATCACTAATCATTAGAGAAATGCAAATTAAAACTACAATGAGATATCACCTCACACCAGTCAGAATGGCGCTCATCAACAAAACAACACAGAATAAGTGCTGGCGAGGATGTGGAGGAAAGGGAACCCTCCTGCACTGCTAGTGGGAATGCAGACTGGTACAGCCACTGTGGAAAACAGTATGAGGATTCCTCAAAAAATTAAAAATCAAACTGCCTTTTGACCCAGCCATCCCACTTTTGGGAATATATCCCAAAAACACCACATCAATGAGTCAAAAGGAGAAATGCACCCCCATGTATATGGCAGCACTGTTTACAATAGCAAAGATCTGAAAACAGCCCAAGTGTCCGTCAGTGGATGAGTGGATTAAAAATCTGTGGTATGGCCCTGGCCGGTTGGCTCAGCGGTAGAGCGTCGGCCTAGCGTGCGGAGGACCCAGGTTCGATTCCCGGCCAGGGCACACAGGAGAAGCGCCCATTTGCTTCTCCACCCCTCTGCCGCGCTTTCCCTCTCTGTCTCTCTCTTCCCCTCCTGCAGCCAAGGCTCCATTGGAGCAAAGATGGCCCGGGCGCTGGGGATGGCTCTGTGGCCTCTGCCCCAGGCGCTAGAGTGGCTCTGGTCGCAACATGGCGATGCCCAGGATGGGTAGAGCATCGCCCCCTGGTGGGCAGAGCGTCACCCCTGGTGGGCGTGCCGGGTGGATCCCGGTCGGGCGCATGCAGGAGTCTGTCTGACTGTCTCTCCCTGTTTCCAGCTTCAGAAAAATGAAAAAAAAAAAAAAAATCTGTGGTACATATACACAATGGAATACTATGGGACCATGAAAAAGAAGGAAATATTATCTTTTTTTTTTTTTAATTTTTATTTTATTTATTCATTTTAGAGAGAAGAGAGAGAGAGAGAGACAGGGGGGAGGAGCTGGAAGCATCAACTCCCACATGTGCCTTGACCAGGCAAGCCCAGGGTTTTGAACCGGGGACCTCAGCATTTCCAGGTCAACGCTTTATCCACTGTGCCACCACAGGTCAGGCGTGAAATATTATCTTTTGTAACAACATGGATGGACCTGGAAACTATTATGTTAAGTGAAATAAGCCAGGCAGAGAAAGAAAAATATCATATGATCTCACTCATCTGAGGAATCCGACAAACAATATGAACTGAGGAGGAGAATAGAGACAGAGGCAGGTTCAAAGGATCCAGAAGGAAAGCAGACAGAGGGAAAGGGGTGCTAGGCTGAAAGCATGGGATGAAAGGAGAAAAGCAAATCCTGGAGGGAAGGGGTAAGGGCGTTGTCAAGAGAGGAACGGGGTGGGGGGTGTACTGGGGAACATGGGGGAAGGGAGGATGAATTCCGGGGGACACTAGAATGAAAAAAAAACTTACAAAGCTCAGCAACAAACAGGTGAACAATACAATTAAAAAATGGGGAGAGGACATGAACAAACACTTCTCCCAAAAAGACAAACAAATGACCAACAGATATATGAAAAGATGCATTTCTTCAATAGCTATTCAAGAAATGCAAATCAAAACTACAATGAGATACCATCTCACACCTGTTAGATGAGCTATTATGAACAAGACAGGTAATAACAAGTGCTGGAGAGGCTGTAGAGAAAAAAGAACCCTCATTCACTGATGGTGGGAATGCAAATTAATATAATCATTATGGAAGAAAGTATGGAGGTCCTCAAAAAATTAAGAATAGAACTACCATATGACCTACCAATCCCTTTACTGAGTATATACTCCTAAAACTCAAAAACATTGGTACATAAAGACACATGCAACCCCATCACAGCATTAGTCACAGTGAACAAGACATAGAAACAACCAGTGTCCCTCAATAGATGATTGAATAAAGAAGATGTGGTACATATATACAATGGAATACTACTCAGCTGTAAGAAACAATGACTTAGTGACATTTACGACAACATGGATAGACACTGAGAATGTTATATGAGTGAAGTAAGTAAATCAGAAAAAGCTAAGAATTGTAGGATTTTACACATAAGTGGGATATAAAACTGAGACTCATGGATGTTGATAAAAGTAAAGTGTTACCAGGAGGAAGGAGATGTGGAGAAAAGGGAGGAGAGTGGGAAAGTTATAAAAAAGGACAAATATAAGGTGACAGAAAATGATTTGACTTTGGGTGAGGGGTATACAACATAATCAACAGTTCAAATGCTATAGAAATGTTTACCTGAAATCTATGTACTCTTCTTGATCAATGTCACCATGTTCAAGTTAATTTTCTAAATAAAAATATAAAAATTAATTTATTAATTAATGAATAAAAGTCTAATTCTAATGTTGTCAACACAGCAAAACTACTGATCTGTTTGTGTTCCCACACTCTGTATTGCATTCCAGAAATTTTCAGCAAACATAAAGCTACTATTATTTGTTTTCATAATTCCAGGTATAATAGCCTTGCACTCCTGCTCTCTGACATCTAAAGTGCTTGCTTCATATAATTCGTCCAGTTTTCTAGGTGTTTATGGAAGAAGAACAAGGCGTATTATACGCCTTATTACACTCTTGTGTCCTAATCACTGGAAAGTTTTGAGCAGAATAGTGATGCAGTTAATAAAACCTGACCCCTGTTCTGCAAAAGTACCCTCTCTCTGTTCAAGTCTGCAAAACCTGGCCTGCCTGCCCATTCTGTGCCCAGATGCCCTCCTGTACCCTTTTCCTCTATTCTTCTAATTACAACTATAATCCAATATTTTACTTTTGGTGTTAAAGAAAGCTGTCAGCCACTCTGCTCTATGTTTTTTTCACCCTCCTGTGGCAAATACATTGACTATAAAACAAGAAATATGCATGAATTACTGAGTTTTTATAGCATCTCATAAAAATGATAGATAATCTTCATACTGATCTATGTGTATCAAAGCTGAGCCTGGAAGAACTTAGCTGAAAAGAATTAACACCATTATGTAATGCAATTGTTTTTGCCATTCAGTAACTCAGCATTTATCTAGAGATGTATAAATGAGTGAATGCCTATAGTCATTTGCAGGTGTTGAACTGTTGCCTCTTAGTTAAAAACCATAATTTTCTCTGATTTAAAAGTCACTTAATTTTGTTTTCTTTCATATTGCATTATTTTTATCAAGTTTTGTTGTAGAATGAACTGGAGCTATAAAATTCTTGCTACATAACCTAGAAGTTATTTGCCCATTCAAGTATCCAATCTTAATGTAGTATAGAATACCTATTAGGCCAGATGGATTCTCAACCCAGATTGCTGGCAAAAGAAAGAAAACAGAAAAAGGAGATAAAGAAAGTAAGGAGGCAGAACAGTCTTTGGTAGACAAAGTTACAAGTTTAGCTAAAAATTGTATAACATAAATTGTGTTGCCTTACTCACTCTAAAACTTTCATTTTTCTGAGTTCCGATGAACATTTTTCTTTCCACTTTGAAAAACTCAAAAATAACAAAATCCCTATCCTCGGGTTACAAATCTAAGATAGGTTCTGTAGGTTGATTCTTAAGTTGAATTTGTATGTAAGTTGTAACAGGTACATTTACCTATTAAATATTAAATGCAACTTAGATAGATGTTTGTCTTAACATTGTCTTTATTTTTATGTTTCTGTGCATACAAATACTTAAACAGTTTCAAACCTATAGAACCTATCTCGGTAATCTGGGGACTGCTTGTAGTCTCAAAGTCAAGCTTTTAAGTACAAGCATCTGTCTTTTGAGTTGCGGTGTTCACAAAATTGCAGTTAGACATGTAAATAAAGAGAAGCACTCAAACTTTCCACCCATAAAGATTAAAGGTAACCTAGTGTTGGTTATAGTCTGTGTTTATCCTAAAAGTTTTAGAAATTTTTCAGTTACAAGCTTTAGATCTTAAATGGTAGACAAGAATTGATTAACTGCTGATATTTTGTCTTTTGCCTTCCATAATTTAACGCATACCAATTTCCTGTACAAAAAAATATTATTTTGCCTCTTTTTAATCAGAAATCAAAAGTAATGATAAAATTTACAGAGTAAGTTTAATATGAGCTTATTCCCTGTTGAGTTGCCAATACAAACAATATTATTATCTGCTCATCAAAAAAGTTATGAAACAAATTATTTTTAAAACATTATTGAGAGAGTCCTGAACCCAAATCTATACTATTTAATCACTTAGCATTATCTTTAATTATTTTGCTATACCATTGACTCTCAAGCATAAGACAGTAAAACAAATGTCTTACTAACACACTAAAAAGGAGTTTTCAGTTAAATATTTAATTTTTGGTGGTATGAATTTCATATACCACACACATACTTAGATGTCAAATAAATATATATATGAATACATATACATTTCTATAAATGTATATAGAATTATATTTATGCAAACACATGCATATATTTTAATTTATAATTCTACCTGGTCACAGAAACCTGAACCTTTTCAAAAAAGTTTCCTTAAAATTTTCCTAGTAAATTTTAGGTTCTTTCCTGTCCCTACCCCAACCCCAACAGAGTGTATGTTCTAAATGACAGGGATTATAATTAGTCTAATGGAATGTTGTGAAAGTGGGATGTAAGAATGTGGTCCTTACAGTGCATCTATCCATAGCTAGCATCTGCTGAGAATGACAATAACAAATAAAAATAGTTAGCATTCATGGAACATTTATATAGCCTCATGCTAGGATATATATATATATATATATATATATATATATATATATAATTTAGATACATATATATTTTATATATATATCTAAAAAACCTTTATGAAAACCCTATTCCTGTTTTATAAATAGAAAACCTGATATACAAACGCAGTGCTGTCTCTTAATCGCTACATAAATATGGCCTATCTTTTTGAATACTTCAAAATATTTTTATATTATGACTTCAAACTTTAATTTTAATGAATTTGAGGATTATCTCTATAGTTATCTTCAAGTACTTATATAACAACCACTCAATGGTCGATTTCTTTAAAAAGAGCTTGGGGGTCCTGGTACAATATCTAAGAAACTTAGAGGCTCTCCTCTGCCTTTTAAAGAGTAGGAATGTAACTGCACAAAAATGTCTTTTTTTTATATATGACCTTTTCCCCTTTGTTTCATTTTGATTCAAATGGGGCTCATCCCCCGTTTGAGCACCATGCCTCACCTGCCTCCTGCTCCCTAGCAGGGCCACTCCTGTAATCATTAAGCCCTCCAGACAATGAGGCTCTGATCAGTATCAAACAATCTCATGAGCAAAGTCTTGGGTCTTTTGACCACAATCAAATTAAAGATAATATCTAGGATTCACTTGTGTTCCAGCTCCAGACCCAGAAACACTGTGAAGCCATGGCTGACTTCAGGACCAGATACACTGGTCAGCCGCTCAATACTCTAGCCCTGGCTGATTAGTAGAGACCAGGACCCTAACTCCCTTAATCACTATGTTTACTGATTTTTCTCCTATATAACCACACCCTGGAAGCTACTGGCGAGCCAGGTTCTTAGCAATAGCACTCCTGTTTTGGGGTGTGGCCACTTCCTAAAAATAAACCCTTACTTTCTTTGCTGCAAATTCCTGTTCGTATTTTATTGGGTTCTGATGCTCACAGACATATGGACCCATTTAGTCTGGTAACAGGAGGAAAAATATTTGAAAAACTCCAGAAGCCTGTGGTTCTAGTCTCACTCTGCCAGTGACTAGTTGTGCCACCAAGGACAAATCACTCAAATCTCAGAATGTGAATTAGCCAACTAACACTTCTGGAGCATCGTCTATGGGATGAGAACTTAATGTATGCTATTTGTTAATCATCATAATTTTAGCACAGTCAGAAAATTTAAGTAACTCATCTAAAATATTAGAGGAACTAATTGGCAAATTGTGATTAAAGGAAGAAGCTATATATTATTCCATTATGATAGTTCCCAATATCTACAATCCCACCTAGGTCAAAATACTCTATAATTCTAAGTGGGAGATGGCAGAGAAGACTCAGTGAAAGAAACAATTTTGCTGGGAAGATTTAATGCCACATATATATATTTTTTTCTGTTATCTGTTGGAAAATATTCTCTTTGGATCAAACCTGGATGTTTGCTTGCTAGTTTATACAACTTATCAGAGGTCTTATATCTTCTTTATACCTCTCATTTGGTATACAGTACCTGTACTTTATCACATTTTTTAAGAATTCTTACACATACAGGCTTACTATCCTCTCCAAAATTGTTAATCAGATCCATTCTCCTAGCCGAGGTTGTCATGGACCCAAAAGGATGGAATTTATCTTTAGCTCTCTCCTGAAGGCTAACACGCACATCAGGGAATGTGTAACGTTTTCTCACCATGCATGTTGTCAGGCTGACATCAATAGTGAAAAATGTGCATTAATACTTCCACTAGCTAACATGATTTTTGCATTATAAAAATGTCATCTTAAAAAGGACAGTAAACAATGATAACAATGTGTGGGCCTATTTTGGCAAAGAAATAATAGAATGGCTTTCCTAGTTCCCTTGGAGTATATATTGATTAAATAAATTATATTACTGTATTTCCCATGTATAAGATGCACTCTTTTTAAAAAGTTGGAGTTTAATAACTGGGCACATCTTATACAGCAGTTATAAATTTTTTTTTCTTTCATTTCCCACTTTTTTGCACTTGTTTTTGTGCTCATTGTTGATTTTTTTTACTAGCATTTCCTGCTTTTTCTCAATTGTTGTCTTTGTGCTCATTGTTTCACACATTTTAATGGTATATTATGATAAGTTACATTTTGCCACATTCTGCCCCCATTATGCCCAGAAATGGCTCAGAAAAGCTCTTCGTACAGGGCTGATTCAGTTAAAAGCAATCCAGTTTGCAAAAGTGAATGAAAATTGTGCCGCTGAATGTAAGTTTGGTCCTCCTCCAACTGAGAAATCAGTCCAGGACTTGCTACGGGAAGAAGAAACCTTACTGAAAATGCCATGGCAGAAGAAGTCCATGAGAGGCAAGTCAGCAAATGACCTGACTTAGAGAGGGAATTGAAGATATGGATTGAAGAACAAAAGGCAATTGGAATTCCTGTGTCCACAAAGATGGTTCAGCATGAGGCATGAAGAATTGCTGATGAAAAAGAAGTTACTGATTTCAAAGGAAGACACAATTGGAGCTTCAGGTTCATGAAACGGAATGGACTAAGCATGTGTACACTCACCAGACTTGCCCAAAACATGCCTGAAAGCTAGAGCAGAAGGTCGTTGAATGTCATTGTTTTGTCATTAAATGTCAGAAGACATATCAGTTTTAGTTGGGACAGGTTGCTAATATGGATTAAGTCCCCCTTCAACCTGATGTCCCAAATAACAGAACTGTTGATAAGAAGGGGGTAAAAACTGTAACTGTGAAGACAAGTGGAAATGAAAAGAGCCATTACCAGGAGTCCCCAAACTTTTTACACAGGGGGCCAGTTCACTGTTCCTCAGACCGTTGGAGGGCCACCACATACAGTGCTCCTCTCACTGCCCACCAATGAAAGAGGTGCCCCTTCCAGAAGTGTGGCGGGGGAGGGGGGTTGGATAAATGGCCTCAGGGGGCCGCATGTGGCCCGCGGGCCGTAGTTTGAGGATACCTGCATTATACAAGTTGTTCTATCTTGTTGTGCTGATGAAACCAAGCTGCCTCCTATGCTGATTTTCAAGTGCAAAACAATGCCAAAAGAAGACATTCCTCGAGGAGTGACTGTCCACGTTCATGACAAGGGTTGGATGGATCAAGATGGGATGAAGATCTGGTTTGAGAAAGTTTGGAGAAGGAGATCAGGTGGGCTCTTATGCAAACCTGCCCTATTGGTGCTTGATTAGTTCAGGGCATCCATAACAAAAACACAAAGAAGATTCCTGCAGAGCAAAAACAAAACTTGCCATCATACCTGGAGGTTTGACAGCCCAGCTCCAACCACTTGATGTCAGCATTAACAAACCCTTCAAAGCTGCCATGAGAGACAAATGGAACCAATGGATGAAGTCTTCTGGGAACAATTTGACACCAGCAGGAAGAGTGAAGAAACCAACCATAGGAAAAGTTTGTATTGGGTGAAAAAATCCTGGGATAATATCAAGATGAAAATTGTTGTCAAGTCATTTAAGAAGTGTGGCATTTCAAATGCCATAGATGGAATTGAGGCAATATATAAGGCAATATAAGAATACAGTGATTTGTCATTAGACACAGATGAGGACAAGCTAATGGATGGGAGTTGTGACAGTGATGGAGTTGTATGAATTTATAATGAATAAAATTTGAGTTCAATAACTTTATTGCCTGACCAGGCAGTGGCGCAGTGGATAGAGCATCGGACTGAGATGCCGAGGACCCAGGTTCGAGACCCCGAGGTTGCCAGCTTGAGCGTGGGCTCATCTGGTTTGAGCAAAAGCTCACCAGCTTGGACCCAAGGTCGCTGGCTCCAGCAAGGAGTTACTCAGTCTGCTGAAGGCCCACAGTCAAGGCACATATGAGAAAGCAATCAATGAACAACTAAGGTGTCACAATGTGCAATGAAAAACTAATGATTGATGCTTCTCATCTCTCTGTTCCTGTTCCTGTTTGTCTGTCCCTGTCTATCCCTCTCTGAGTCTCTCTCTGTCTCTGTAAAATAAATAAATAAATAAATAAATAAATAAATAAATAAATAAATAAATAACTTTATGTAATACATTTTTTTTTTAATTTTTGGCCCCAATATTAAGGTGTGTCTTGTACATGGTGTAAGGTATTTTTCCCCGCCAAGAAGGAAGGAATGAGCCAGAGACACAAAGTGTGGAATAGCAAAAGGCTTTATTGAGTACAGAGTGCACATCCCACCCGGCAAGGTTCCCTGGCCCCGAGGAAAGAAAGATGGAGGAGAGATGGAGGTCAGGGAAGTTGCACGGATTAAACCGCGTGGGAGATATTTAAAGGGTCCCTCTAGGGGAGTGGAGCTACTATGACATGGTGAAATTTCACTGGCTGGCAGATGATCGCTTCTTTCCAAATGGTTCCTGGGAAGCTTCCTTTGGCGGGCTTGATTGTGGGCGGTCCTAGCCAAAGTGGGTGGGTCTGAGTTACCCACATGACCATCCCCCATTATCCACCGACCTTACATTCTGACCTTTTGTGTTAAATAGAAAAAGGGCACCGTTTATTCGTCTGGCTACTTCCTGCTAAATAGGGGCATCGTGGGGAGGGGGAGATTGGAAGGTGGTGGCTCTGCTGGTCTCAGGGTTGCCACAAGAGTCAGGGTTTGGAGCGTTACTTTCTGCTGCATGTGGGGCCTGGAGGAACAACCTTGGCCTGTTTTTACTAATTGGGACCGTTAAAAACTTTAAATGCCGTGTTCATAGGTTCCAGATAGGGGTTTGAGGGTTTGGGAATAAGCAGAGGGGGGAGCTCGTGCAGAGCCCGGCACCTAGATCTTGCAGGAAACGCTATAGCCTAAGAAAGGACAGGGTGGGAACTTCCTGAAAGAAAATTGGGGTTGGACATCCTGAAAACTGGTGTAAGAGCCAATGCCAGGCTGAGAAAGGCCTGACGGAGAAGGGACTAGAGAACACAGTGAAGGGAGGGGCCCCTGGCCAGCAGGGGAGGAGAAAGAGAGATGGTAGTAATGAATAAGAAACAGGTTTTTGCAAAGGGAGGGGAGAAGGCTTTCAGAGGGAAGAGAGAGTTTGGAGTCCATGGAGAAGGAAAGATTAGGAATAGAGGTTTTAGGTGAGGTTTCTCTGGCCAGAAAAAGGCCTGTGTGGTGGAACAGTCAGCACAGAGATTAAGGACAGGTGAGCAAATAATTAGAGGCCGTGAATGTAAGAGATCTCCAATCAGTTCCCAGTTTTTTTGGCAATAGTTAAATTGGTGAGGGTGTTAACACCGAAAGTCCCTTCAGGAGGCTAATTGAGTGGGTTCTGTGGCCTGGCCACAGTGGAGAAGAAGAACAGTTTCTTTTTCCTTAGGGAGGAAGATTCCTGTGCCCCAACAGCTGCCCTCAGTTCTTGGAGTGGTCAGACCTGAGCATTAGCATCCTAAAAACTCAAGGTCCAGCCACGGACGAAAGTGGATGTGCTTGGGGAGGTCTCCACAAGCACACGCTCACTTGGATGGAAAAGAGTTCCCTGACATAGCTACGGTTTCGGACAGGGAGTCTCGGAGGAAAGAAGTGAGAGGAAGGCGGAGGCAAGGGACTTACCTCACCATGCGCCGAAGTGGGTGGAAGTCGGAGATCCTGGTTCTTTCTCCTGGTTCTTTCTCAGAGGGGAGGGGAAAGGAGCGGTCCTTGTGGACTTCTAACTCCTCCCAGGTTTCAGCACCAAAATGTAAGGTATTTTTCCCCGCCGAGAAGGAAGGAATGGGCCAGAGACACAAAGTGTGGAATAGCAAAAGGCTTTATTGAGTACAGAGCGCACATCCCACCTGGCAAGGTTCCTGGCCCCGAGGAAAGAAAGATGGAGGAGAGATGGAGGTCAGGGAAGTTGCACGGATTAAACCACGTGGGAGATATTTAAAGGGTCCCTCTAGGGAAGTGGAGCTACTATGACGTGGTAAAATTTCACTGGCTGGCAGACGATCGCTTCTTTCCAAATGGTTCCTGGGAAGCTTCCTTTAGTGGGCTTGATTGTGGGCGGTCCTAGCCAAAGTGGGTGGGTCTGAGTTACCCACATGACCATCCCCCATTATCCACCGACCTTACACATGGAAATGTCTTATACACCTTTTGCACTGAAATACAGGATTGATTTGCAAATGTTAGTGAATTCTTATTCAGAAATAAAAAATGATAACCCCTTAGCTAATTGATAGCTGAAAAGGTATTGCATGAAGTTTAATTTTCTTAAACTTAATGCTTAGAGATTTGGTAGTTTGCATCTGAAAACTGAGATTCTTTTTTATTTAGGTGATAGAGGTGAAAAGTTTAGCTGTGAGTTCTGTCAAAAATAACTCTGTTAAGATCCATGAATCTTCTACTCTTGTGATTTAAATTTTCAAGTTCATTTTTATTTTATTTAACCAAGATTTTTTCATTTCTCTTTCCTCACTAGTGCAATCTAGAAAATAATATGGGAAAGTATCATGTGTCTAGAACCATAGCAACGGTCCATTTTTCCCACTATACACAAACTTTAAAGAAATAATATGCAAAAAGCAGTTTAAATTTTGCAAGGAAAATTTGTCCACATTGAAAAGAGATTATGACAGCTTCATAGCCCCTATTTTTACAAAAGATGATTTTCAGTCTCCTTTTAGTTTTCTTCTTCTGATGCAGTGGTTCTCAAACTTGGCTGTGCATTGGAATTACCTAGGGAATTTTAAAAATACAAGCTCTATAACCAGAGATTCTGATATAAGAAGGCATTGCCTAGGCACTTGGATCATTAAAAATTCCCTCAAGTGATTCTAACATGGAGCCAAGGCTAAGAATACCAGACTACTAACTCTTGGTCAATTCTCAAGTGTTGCTCACTCATGCTTTTAGAGTTGCTGACCCTACCACTGCTCCCAACTGGCTGACTCACTATCCTTTTGCTTTAGGCAATAGAACAGATGTTATTCTCAAGGCAATGGTGCTCTGTTCTGAGTCTGTTGCACCTGATTTTCTGTTTATGATGTGGTTTACGCATCATTGGTCTACAGTGTTGCTTTGCCCTGGCCATTCCAATAACAGGCTCATAACATGTCTGTTGTCGCATATATTTTACTTGCGCTTCTGGTTTCAGGGAAATCTCTATCTAGGACAGAGTAAAACTGATGCTAGGTCTCTTGGCAAGCCAGTAGAAAAGAATTCCCCTCTTATTTATCATAGTAATCACAAGCCTGAATAACCCATCTGGTAGAGTTCATTCATAGGATAAAGAGGATATTGAGGCTCGTTTAAAGCTTACATAGAGTCAGAAAGAGTTAACATAATAAAAGTTACCCCTTTTGTAGCACTGTGGGATGATCTAAAAAGAAAACAGAGTGAGAAGAAAAGGAATCTGCTAACGTTTTCTGGGTCTTTGAAGCTTCTTACTAGGAAAATATGTTAAATGAGTGAGAATATTATCCATTACAAAACAAAAGAACTTCAATCCATTTCTGAATTCTGAAAAAATATTACCTCTTTACCTACTTGGCACATAGCAATTTATCAAGCTTGTCTAGATCAAAAAAAGAAAAATAAAGAAAAAGGATGTGAAGCAGGTAACCCTGTCTAAGGTACTTTCAGTTCCTGGGTGCCATGAACGCAGAAGACTGAAGAATATTCTCAGGTCTAGAAGGGACAGATGATGATCTCACAGCAGAGGGTAAAGGTAGGGAGATAAGTAGTCGAGCCCAGGTCCACAGATAGCATGAACTGAGTGGAAACCAGATCAAAGCAGAGAAATGCCTTGCACTTGTTAGTATCATTGCCTGACCGAATTTAAAAAATAAAATAAAAATTAAGAGTTCATCCACCAAAGACTTCTGCATCAGAGGCCAACATTGCTTATAGAAATGGACAACAAACAGCTCAGATCCAAGTGTTAGTATAGGTAGCTAGTTAGGTAGCTGTAAGGCCAGGGGCCACCACCATCATGGATATTCACACTCATGTTCTCATTAGATATAGACAGACAGTATAGAAACAGCAGAGCCAAACACTGGTGCGCCATTCTTTTATTCTAGCCTCACACCTGGCCGATGAGTAAACACAAACACACAGGGCTCCAAAACCCATTCACACATTCTTAAGTTCCACAGTCAGGAGAATCTTCTCCAGGTTTTCCTAGAATCGAAGGCCCCACCAGCCTTAGTCACCTCTGGTTCCCATCTGCACATCTTCTCCTGCCTCATCTTTGCACAAACATGGCTACCTTCCTCTCCTTCCCCTCCATCTTGGCTTCTTCTTCTTCCCACTCCTTCCTCCTTCTTCTTAAAACTTTCGGTGCAAAAACTCCTCCAGCAACATTACCATAACAATGGCCCTTCCCAAGCAGGAAGGTAATTAGCAGTTTCACCTGGGCAGCACCATTCACATGGTCAGTGCCATTTTTAGCAAAGTGAGCATAAAAATCACATTTTACAAACTTATTTGCCCAACAGTAGTTATATAGCATTAATAAAGTAAGGGAGCAAGTTGAATCAGACACTAAGCATAAAAAACTAGGGAGCTGAGTCAGATATTAAGCCAGATTTACTAGAAGCTATAACATTCACTGGTTCCCCAAGTACCACTGCACCCTTGAACCTCAGAATTTAATCCCTCAGAAATCCTCAAGCAATCCCTAAGAGAGCAGGAGGAATCTCCCCCAGGAACATCTGGCTCAGTACCAGAATTATTAGGTATCAGAATTATCAGAAAATCCCTTTGCTAGCCATATATGCAGTAGAAACTAGATGACACAGGAATGCTTTGGGGCATGCACAGTTGGAATCAAAATGGTGACATAAAGGAGTAAATTCTAGCTTGAGAAAATCTGGGAAAAGAATCAGATTGGATTAGGGTGTCAAACCCAGGAAGTAAGTTGGATAGTTTGACAGCAAGCCTGATCATTCCCAAAATTAAGAAAATATATGGGGGATTATCAAGTATCTTAGAGCAGTTGTTAATAGAGCCTTCCCTCTACATCCCCAAGAGTATTATTTCCCTTCACCCCAATAAATCATGCCACTACACTTAAACTTCTCTCACATTTGTGCCCTTTGAAAGACTTTCTTGTGACACCATAAGAACCCATTTATACCAGCAACACAAAGATCAGTGTGACAGTCATTTTCCATAACTCAACAAAGAGAAGAGGTCCCTTCACTCATAAACACATTTTTATTTAAGATAAGAAGCATGGAAAGGGATGAGTAACTTTATATAAGATAAACTGAAGGACTGTTTAAATTTTGTGATTCTAAGCTTTCACAGGATGAGATACTAAGTTTATTTTTCAGGTAACAGCTGAGCATGAACTCAGAAGGATCAAACTTTATAGCAGTATCTTTTTTCTTTAAAAAAAAAGTGCCGGTCCTTCCCCTCTCCTTCCTCTCTGTCTCTGTCTTCTCCCGCAGCCAAGGCTCCATTGGAGCAAAGTTGGCCCGGGTGCTGAGGATGGCTCTGTGGCCTCTGCCTCAGGCACTAGAATGGCCCTGGTTGCAACAGAGCAATGCCCCAGATGGGCAGAGCATCGCCCCCTGGTGGGCATGCCGGGTGGATCCCGGTCAAACACATGCGGGAGTTTGTCTGACTGCCTCCCCATTTCCAGCTTCAGAAAAATACAAAAAAAAAAAAAAAGTGCATTCTGCTTTCTCTATATAAAATCATATTGTATTAAGTGGAGCCATATTGAAAAGGTCGAGCCATCAAACGGGATCAGCCTCATAAATGCCCCCTCTCAAGTAATCTTGGGTTTCATCCACCTTCACGATGGAAGACAGATCCTGCATCTTATCCCCTAAATCCTAGTGAGTACATCTTACCTCTTGGATCTTACTCCTTATCTTCTCCTTTCTATTCTTCATCCTATCCTTTTCTATTGGTTCTCTCACAACAGCTTTTAAACATTTACAGATATTTCCCACCATAAAACCATTAAGCAAAAGACATAAGAAAATAAAACACAGCCCTGCTCAACTCTACATGTTCTCAACTATGACTCTATTTCTACATATAGCCAATCTAACTGCATTAATTCATACTATTTTTCATACTAGATTTCTCCACCATCACTCTGAAACTATTTTTGCCAATACTTCTAATGACTGATATATTCCTTAATCTAAAGACCCTCTGCAATCTTTCTTATTTACCCTCTGTAACATGGTCTTTGTTTTTTTGCATTTTGTGATGTCTTCTTGTTGGTGGCACCAACACTCAAACTATAAGCAAAAGTTTATTAGGAAAGTCACAGAAGTAGAACAAGTAAGCCACAAAAGTGAGCTCAGAATACAAGTTACAGAGGCGGAAGAGAGGCGGAAGAGAGGCCCTTGTATCTTAGGAAAAAGAGAAAGGCAAGGGAAATGTGACTGGGGAAGGAGGTGTGGAAAGGCCCGAGAGTGTTCCCTAGAGCAGTGGTCCCCAACCCCTGGGCCGCGGACCAGACCGGTACCGGTCCATGGGCCATTTGGTACCTGTCCACAGAGAAAGAATAAATAACTTACATTATTTCCATTTTATTTATATTTAAGTCTGAACGATGTTTTATTTCTTAAAAATGACCAGATTCCCTCTGTTACATCCGTCTAAGAGTCACTCTTGACGCTTGTCTCGGTCACATGATACATTTATCTGTCCCACCCTAAAGGCCGGTCCGTGAAAATATTTTCTGACATTAAACCAGTCCGTGGCCCAAAAAGGTTGGGGACCACTGCCATAGTGAGAACCACCTGAGCAGAGGGTGGGGGAAAGGTAGGGGCAAGAGAGAGAAAGAAAGAGAGAGCAAAAGCACACTGGCCCTGTGCCCTAAGGGCTTTTAAGGGCAGGGATCGTAGGGGAGGTCCCTGGGGATGATCTCAATGGAATAGTCATCAGTCTTTCAGGTATGTCCTTTCACCCTTTCATGGTCATGGCCTTCACTGATTGGTCAGTGCCAGGTCAGGGGGTCAGTAGTTAATGTAGCCAATCCTGAGGTCAGCAATGTTTTCACTTGATCATCTGATTTTGTTGCTTTTCTGGGCCTGAAGCTGAAACACAACTGAGTCCTACCTGTATTTGATGTGGGTCAGAAACTTATTGTCTTGGGGACATAATGCTTAGGACTATTTCCCAGCTCCCTTGTTTGTTTCCCCTCTGGGGGAATCTAACCTGCATGGCTAGCAACAGGTCACAGGAGGAAAGGTCAGAGAGCGTCAGAAATGCGTGACCAGCAATATGAAAAGTCAGGGTGTCTAACCCACAAGGGCAGTGATAAGCGAGGGGAGGAAAGGTCGCTCTAGGGGAGAGGTCCCAGTGCAGTCTTTTCTGTTGCTATGTATCCAGGGCTTTCTGCCCTGGTGACCTTCCATACTGGACCTATTGTCCTTGCTCTGCTCCTGTCTAACTTCCTACCACATTTTCACACCTGGTTCCTTGTATCTCTCCAGGCATTCTGTTTTATTCTCCTTTATTAGCTCTTCTTGAGTCACTCCTTATAAATTCAATGCTTCCAGGATTTCTATGTGAGTAATCCCATTCACTTACATGGCTTGAACCATCTTATATTTTAATGATTCAAATTAATCTCTTCAACCTTATTCTTATTCCTAAGTGCCAGAAATATATACTCAAATTTATAATGACTATCTTCATCTCTCAAGGTCAATGTACTTAAAAAGAAATCTTGTGATTCCACATCTACTTCAGAAAGTACTAGTGCCATCTCTATCCTTTTGGTGAGACTTTAATTTGGATTTGGATTTTACACTTCTTTCTCAATGGCCACCCCACCCACTCAGACTATTTGTTCAGAAGCTATCTTATTCAGGTCACCAACATTTTTAACTTAAGTACCATGAGTAACTTTTTAATTGATATTGTTATATCTGCTATTAATTCCCTACAGAAAGCTTCTCTTATCAAAGTGATTGTTTGTAAAGGCAAAAAATTCTACTGTAGTAAACAGTATTCACATCAAAGAACAATCTTCTTAATGTGTTGTACAACTTGTGTCATCATCTGGGCTCAGCCATGATGAAATGTTTCTAGTCTCTGGTACCACTACACAGACTTTCTCTCAGCCTGAGAGCTCTTCCTGCCTTCTTGGCTCGTTCCACCTTAGCCCAGAGAACCATTTCAGGTGGCTCTTCCTTCCAAAAGCCTTCCAAGTAATAAATGTAAATTAGGTACCTCAAGTCCTAAATGTCACATCTGTTTGTTTTCAAAGCCTTCTGTTTCTGTTTCTAAACCATGAGTGTAAACTGAATCATGATGTGTTTAAGTTTTCATTTCTTCCAGTAAACCATAAGCTTTTGAAGATAAAACAGTGTCTTTTGCATATTTGTATCTGTATTTCCTGGCAAACTTTCTAGAATAAGCTGAAATAAATAGTTTGCAAATAAAGAATAAATACATCTATTTTTAGAATTGTATCATCAATTTCATGTACCTATTATACACTAATGTAAACCTTTGGGTTTAAGAGAATATCTATGCATCTTAACTAATGTTTCTATGAAGAGTAATACTGCTTCAAATCCAACATAAACCCTGACTGAAATATTGTCTACACATCTTTTTAAGAATGCCAAAGGCAGCTGTGGAGCTCTGACTTATGTAGAAGGAAGTTTGGGATTGATATTTCATTTTTTAAAGTTTAGGTGATATATAATATTATATTATTTATATTAATTCAGATGTACAATATAGTGATTCAACATTCATTCTTTTTTCTTTCTTTCCTCTCCTTCATTCTTTTCTTCTTTCCTTTCTTCCTTCCTCCTTTTTTCACAAAAAAGAAATTCTGAGATGTTCTAAATTAAATGACGGGGGTCAGATAATAAGAGACAGAGCAGTTAGTCTAATCTGTTAAAAGCTGGGGGCCAACTAACAAAGACTGATCACATTCCTGAATGTATATTGGAGGTTTGAATCAACACCCAGTGTTTACTAGCAGACCACTAGATGGGCCATCACTTTCTGCACATGCATGAACTTTTGGAATTGTTGCCTGTAACCCATCAAAAATAATAAATGTTTCTTCTTTACAGACAGTGATTAAACACTAAAATACCAAAGCAATTTTACATTAGAGTTCTTCAGACCATGCATGCAAGAGAATCATAGAACTGTCCCCAGTTCACTTTCTCCCACCGCTCATATCTGTAGCCAATGTAACTTGTTTCAAAACAATATACATCTTTCCTCCCACACTTGAAGTATAAATAAGACTTTCAACTCCAGAATGGTGTACATGTTGCATTTTCCACCTAGCACTGTTGTTGATGGTTTAAACTTCATGCATCATAAACTGGTCTTTTATGTCCGAATAAACCCATCTTCCTAAAAGGCTTTCAGACATAGAAATTAAGTTTTTAGTTTAACATTTTTTTCACACTCACACACACACCCTTTATTTTACTTTCTTAGCTTCTGGGTCATTGTAAGTCCTTTCCTACCTAAGCACTACCTGTAAATATGTAGGGCAAGAATAGTCCACTATAGAATTACACATATTTATGAGGTCTCACTTCATCTGGCAACTAGGCATAAAGAAACAGTTTGCAAAAGATTAAGTCAGTTCAACAGTTCATAAGGCCATTAAAAAAATCAATTATACCTGAAGTCACCTGTAGCCTCAGTTTTTTACTAGAAAAAAAAGTATATTTGAGGTATATTAAGTAATAATATATCCTGCTGGTTTAATTCCTAAATGATTAAACACTAAAATACCAAAGCAATTTTACATTAGAGTTCTTCAGACCATGCATGCAAGAGAATTTGATCTATATAACATTAAACAATGAAGTTAAACTGTCCTTTCACTCTTCATATAAAGGTGAAAACCTTAATAAATTTTCAGCGACTTATCTAGTGCCTACTTTATTTTTTTTATTTTATATTTGTTTCATGGGTATAGCATAGTGGCTAGATAATTGTGTAATTTATGAAGTCATTCCCCTGATAATTCTAGTACTCACCTGGCACCTGTAATGCCTAGTTATTACAATATTATTGACTAAATTCCCTATGCTGTACTGTACATCTCATGACTATTTTGAGACATCTCACTCCCTTTACCTTTTCCCCCTGCCCACTACACCCCTTGCACATCTGGCAACCCTCAGTTTATTCAGTGTATCCACGAGTCTGTTTCTGTTTGGTTTGTTCATTTATTTTGTTCTTTGGTTTCCACATATGGTATTTATCATTGTCTGATTTATTTCACTTCGAATAATACCTTCTAGGTTTATTCATGTTGACACAAATGGTAAGACTTTATTTTTTACACCTTCTTCTTTAAAATATTGCATTGTATATATGTACCACATTTTTTTACATTCATCTACTGATGGGCACTGGGGCTGCTTCCATATCTTATCTATTGTAACTAATGCTGCAATGAACTTAGGGGTGCATAAATCATTTCAGATTAGTGTTCTGGATTGCTCCAGATAAACTCCCAGAGGTAGAACTGCTGGGTCATAAGGCAGTTCTATTATTAACACTTTTGAGGAAACTCCACACAGTGTTCCATAGTGACTGCACCAATTTGCAATCTCACAAACATTATATTAGGGTTTAGGGCTGAATTTATACTCTGCATTGTAAAATAGAGGATAGAATTAATTAATGAGTAAAATCTATAAATATTTACTAAGTGATAATGTATGCAAGATGCTGTGCTAAATGATATGTAGGTGAGAAATGCCCAGAAAAGGTTTTAATCATAATTGTGAAGCAATAGAAGATAGTTAAAATGAAGTCGTTATTTTAAAAACTATGTATATAATATTTACACAGATAGATGTAAATCGATATAAAAAAAGTTTTCAGTTCTCTTGAACATATAAATATAACAGATGTATACAGACACAAGCTTATAGAAGAAAATAGCCTGGCTTTACTAATATGTATTTCTCAAGTGAATGTGAATTAGGATAATGATAAAATCAAGTAGCTGAAATTTTGTTTCCTACTTTTTTATGAATCCCAGGGGACCAAAAAAAAAAAAGATAACATTTACTAATCTTAATCAACTTCTATTTATGGATTCTATGGTTTTATATTGTTCAAGAACAGAGTTATTTTAAAGAAAAGGTATAACAATTTTTTAAAGTTTAATTAGAAAGGGACCTCATTTATTATTTGTGATTTTATTTATTAGTGTATGCATAATATCACCATAAACTGTTGCTCACATTTGAATATAAATAACTACATAAAAATTACTACTTTCAGCTTGTTTTTTAAAAAATATTATTAACTAAAAGTATTATTATTTTTATCTTTAATGAGAACACACTTTAACTTTAACTAAAAAAATATATATTTGACAAAGCTACTTTCCGTGATATCACCTCTGGGAAACACACTTCATTTCACCTTTGGCAATCTGCAGCTCAGCCAACCACCAAACTGGAGAGATTTACCTCTGGCAGTGCTCATGTAATACAAACTTTGTAACAGTATCTTTAGCAAATTGATTTTAAAACACGGTGGAAATCCTTTAGTGAACCAGTAAATAGTGACATAAGTGGAAGGAAACCTGCACATGTATTCAGTTTTAATTTCTCGTCTTTGACTGATCATTATCTCAATGTCTAAAGAAAGCAACAACAGCAAAAACAAACAAACCAACAAACTAGAAGGGAAATAAATCCATTTTCCAGTAGATTGAAGAACCAGTTATGAGTTTGGTATTTTGTTATATGACTAAATTGTTTTTATTAATTCTATTAATCTTATGGAGCAGAGATAAAAGAACACATCATAATACTAAGAATATATTACTATTAATTTAAAAAGAAACAGAAATATTGTCCTAAAAAGTCATTCATCAGCTCTGATTGTGCAGCCTCTGCTTGATACCACCTTCATATGGTTCTTTATCCTGAATTTTTTGGATGACAGATGTCTTAAGATGCAAAATCATTTTCAAATTGTGGACTCTATTCCAAAACTGAATAAACACAGTTGCCAATAATGCAAAAAATTCAAACATAAGTTTCTTTTTTTAAAAAATTTTTCTTAAGTGAGAAGCGGGGAGGCAGAGAGACATCCGCATGTACCCCGACCAGAATCCACCGGGCAAACCCCCTCTGGGGCAATGCTCTGCCCATCTGGAGCCGTTGTTCCATTGCTTGGCAACTGAGCCAATTCAGCACCTGAGGAGAGGCCATGGAACCATCCCCAGTGCCCAGGACCAACTTGCTCCAACCAAGCCATGGCTGCAGGAGGAGAAGAGAGAGATAGAGAGAAGGGAGAGCAGGAAGGGTGGAGAAGCAGATTGTCACTCCCCCTGTGTGCCCTGACTTGGAATCAAACCCAGGACATCCACCTGCCAGACTGAGGCTCTACCACTGAGCCAACCAGCCAGGGCCTAAACATAGTTTCTTGAGAAGCCATATCTTGGATTTAATTGATCCTTTCCTATTTTGGTCTTCTCTCCCCTCTCCCCTTTTTTTTAACTGAGTATACATCATTAAAAATAAATAAAATAAAATATACTTCAACTGCAGATTATCACAGATATGCAAAGGCAATTGATAGCAAGTTACAATTTTGCCTAAATTTTGAAAAATCATCCAAAATGCCTACTGTTGAGGGCAATATTTAAGTAAATTGCTGTTGCATATGTTGCTGCTAAGTAATTATATTATAGCCAGCTATTTGGGAAATATCCTATCTCCCATTTCACAGCTGAACAAATACATTTATTCTTACTTCACTGAGAAAATGTAGATGATCATAAAAGAAATAGCCCCTATCACAATCTATAAACTTGTCTGCATCTATTGCTATATTTTACCTTTCATTCTGGTTAAAACAGATAAACTTAGCTTTATCTAAAACCAACTTCTCTATTGATCATTCATATATTTTCTTATTTATCTTTACTTTGCCTGTATAGTAAATTCGCCTTCTCTGGTCTATCATGACCATCAGCCTACAGTTATTGTAAAACTATCTAAAAGTCCCCTAGGTCCCATATGAGCCTTTATTTAAAACCCTAATAGTGCATTTGAACAGAACTCTTGAAAACGTTGTCTAGCCCTGGGCGGCTGGCTCAGTGGTAGAGCATCAGCCTGGCGTGTGGAAGTCCCAGGTTCAATTCCCAGCCACAGCACACAGGAGAAGTGCCCATCTTCTTCTTCACCCCTCCCTCTCTCCCTTCTCTCTATCTCTTCCCCTCCTGCAGCCAAGGCTCCATTGGAGTACACTCAGCTCAGGCACTGAGGATGGCTCCATAACCTCTACCTCAGGTGTTAGAATGGCTACGGTTGCAATGAAGCAATGGCCCAGATGGCAGAGCAACGTCCCCTGGTGGGCATGCTGAGTGGATCCTAGTTGGGCACATGCAGCAGTCTGTCTCTCTGCCTTCCCGCTTCTGACTTCAGGGGGAAAAAAAAAAGTTGTCTATAGTTTTTATTTCCAATTCCTCACTTAAAAAATCTCCTTTGCCTAATTCTGAAATTTTATTTTACTAAAACTGGTCTTCACAAAGTTATGAATGACTTTTTTCTAGTCATACTGGATTGTCAATTCTCAACTCTTATTCATCACCACATTTGATACCACTGATAACTTCCAACATTTTAAAAATAATTTTACACATGATTTCTTTGATTCCACAGCCTACTAGATTTCCTCCCTCATCTTTTCTGCTCCCTTTGTTGCCTTAGCACTCTTTTAACTTGTAGATGCTGTATTTCCTGGGTCATAGTCTATTCTCTATCACTATGCCAGTCCAATGACTTCACAACACTTCTAAACTTAGAAATCCCAAATCAAGCCATCCCCTCAGGTCCAAAATGAATGTGACTTTTTACTTGGTTAGAATGGAAGGGTTGAAGAATGGGGAGAGGAGATGTGTGAGAGGGAAAAAGGAGATGGAGTCGGGCAGTTGGAAAGAATGGTGAAGAAAAAAGTCCCTATTGCTGTGGGACAGGATATTCAATTCTCATTACAAAGCTGTTTGCATTTATGGGATGTAACACTTCCCCTATCCCTCCACTAAATCATATATAAGCCTATATGTACAAGCATTTTTTTTTTTTGAGTAAAGGAGGTTATCTTTACACATATTAAGAAAATGGACTGAGACCCACATCTGGGTCCATTCAAGATCAAAAGTAAACTACCTAGATGGAAAAGAAAGATAATCTACAAACTAAGCTAATCATGGAAAAGCAGAAAAATAGAGACAAATGGGACCATGATGTCATAAGGTCCTTTTGGGATTTTCCGGGATGTGGGGAAAGATATGTATGCAATTTGACTTAAACCATTAGGGGTAGTGATGATAGCTAATTTCTAGATTACACATATACGTTCCCATCTGGGGCTATTGTCAAAAAGGATGCATGCTATGAAAATTCCATTTGACATAAAATATTTAAATATTTGCTTTAATTAGTTTCTATTCAATACCTGTGCAAACAAATAGTATCTGAGTAAAAAAGTCAATAGGGACAAATGGACAGAATTGAATTGTTTCCATTGTGTCTCCTTTACGTGGTATATAATAAAGCAAGATATCTTACACAAGATTCAGTGCCAGAAATAGCCATCTGAATAACAACACACGGCCTCACCCACACTTCACACACACCTGATTTACATAAATTAAGGTACTTTAGCTTAATGTTGAAAAGAATATAAATATATGAGAACATTTTTTATGTGAAGAGATTTAGAATCGAGTATATCCAGAAATTAATCAACTTAAATTAACCACCTTAGAGTTCGCTTGTGGATTACAATTTTATGAATTATTCATAAGGTACATGAATGCCAAGTTAATAAAGTAGCTGTATTTTTTCTTTCCTAAAATGCTTTATCGAAATCACATTTATATGCAATGTATTAAAGTAATGTGGTTATAAAATAAGAAAACTAGAGTCCCCGTATTCCTATATACCTGTCATCCAGAAGACAGAAACCACATCTTACATTCCTTAGTAAATATACCTAGAGGCGGTGATGTTTACTGACAACAAACTTCAATTTATGAAGCCAGCAGCACTCCAGAGGCTATTACTTCAACCACGGATCTATCTAGACTTTGGTTTGTTGCTAAAACAATGCATGTAGCTGTCTTGGCTTTAGTTTCAGATTTCAAACCTTTCCACATTATTTGGACTTTTCCTACACAAATGGGATATTATATTAGAACAACAAAATAAAAAATGTGAAGTAGACTATCTAATCAGTTATTTAAATATTAATTAAACCATGTAGAACTAAGTATAAACTAGCTAAAGTTAAGCTTCATCCACTCTTTTTGTTTTCAATTATTTGTAATCTCTGTAATTTACTTTTGAGATCCTTTCTGGCTTGGCAAAATTAACTCTCCGTAAATCATTTTTAAAGTCAAGAAAAGACAGTACTATCTCAGCCCAGGTTAGTGTCTAGTTTCCACACTGCTTTCTCCAGACATCCAACATTGCTGGCTGATCTCCAGCAGTTTCAGGGTGTCTTCCTTACATTCCCTACTGGAATCCTGAGTTCTCAGTGTTCTGCGTTTCCCATAGGTAGAAGAAAAGCCACCTTACTTTGCTCATTTTGTCATTATGGAATTCTCTTAACTGTCATTGAAAATTTTAACTACTTAATGTTATTATGAATATTATCTTAAGTAAGCTGATTATATTATAGAAACATTGGACAAAATAGAATAATAATTTCTTATAGGAAATTATTAAAAACTACTTAGAGGCCCTGGCCGGTGGGCTCAGTGGTAGAGCGTCGGCCTGGCATGCAGAAGTCCTGGGTTCGATTCCCGGCCAGGACACACAGGAGAGGCGCCCATCTGCTTCTCCACCCCTCCCCCTCTCCTTCCTCTCTGTCTCTCTCTTCCCCTCCCTCAGCGAGGCTCCATTGGAGCAAAGATGGCCCAGGCACTGGGGATGGCTCCTTGGCTTCTGCCCCAGGAGCTAGAGTGGCTCTGGTCGCAACAGAGCGACGCCACGGAGGGGCAGAGCATTGCCCCCTGGTGGGCGTGCCGGGTGGATCCCGGTCGGGCGCATGCGGGAGTCTGTCTGACTGTCTCTCCCCGTTTCCAGCTTTAGAAAAATACAAAAACAAAAAACAAAAAACAAAAAAACTACTTAGAAACAAGCATTGCATTAGTCTCTTGAGACTGATGGAATAAATTACCACAACTTGATAGCTTAAAAGACAGAAATTTATTCTCATAGTTCTGGAGGCTAGAGGTCAGAAGTTCAGCAGGGCTTTGCCCCCTCCAGTGGATTTAAGGGTGGATTCAGTTTCTCTCTTCCAGTCTCTGGTGGCTCCAGTCTCTGCCTCAGTGGTGCACAGCCTCCTCTTCCGTGTCTGTGGAGCCTTCCTCTTCTTCACTCTGAGAAGGAATCTTGGCGTTGATTTGGGGCTCACCTGGATAATCTAGATGATCTCGTCATCTCAAGATCCATAGTTTATCTTCAAATATTCTTCTTCCAAAAAAGATAACATTTACAGGTTCAAGAACATAGCCTTTGGGAGTCCACCGTTCAATCCTTTATAATTGTTTAAAATTTTAGTGTATTTTCCTCAATCTTTCTTCCTTTTGCTATCTTTTGTTATTGACTTCACACTGTATAGGGTTTCCTATAAAAAAAAAAACCTTAGAAAACTAAATAATATATGTTTAGGAACATTATTTAAAAGAAAACTTATGATAGAGGAAAATTCAAAATTTAAATTATTCTGGAAGGGAATAACAGGGTAGAAAGAGGATGGGATATATCAGAATCTTATAGGTAGCTAGAACATTAATAATATGGACTACTTCTAAAATTGAGTACTTGTTTCATGATAGTATTTTGTTATCTCTCACAAGTAACTTATATGTTATAGTCTTTAAATTAATAAAACAGCCTGACCAGGCAGTGGCGCAGTGGATAGAATGTTGAACTGGGATGCAAAGGACCCAGGTTCGAGACCCCGAGGTCACCAGCTTAAGCGCATGCTCATTGGGTTTGAGTGAGGCTCACCAGCTTGAGCCCAGGGTCGCTGGCTCAAACAAGGGGTCACTTGGTCTGCTGTAGCCCTCGGGTCAAGGCACATATGAGAAATCTATCAGTGAACAACTAAGGAACTGCAACAAAGAATTGATGTTTCTCATCTCTCTCCCTTCCTGTCTGTCTGTCCCTATCTGTCCCTCTCTCTGACTCTCTCTCTCTCTCTCACACACACACACACACACAAATTTTTTTTTAAATTAATAAAACATTAGTTGAAGATTTTAATATAATCTTTATAGGCTGTTTCCAGAATAATAATATCAATTTACTTTCTAGTAGCTTCAATAGCACCTGTCATACTACCAAGCACCATTTTCAGTACAGTATTACAAAATATATGTATGGTTTTTTTGTTTGTTTTTTATTGATTTTAATTTATTCTATTTACATAGATTCTAGTGTCGCCTCAAATGCATCCTCCCTTCTCCGTATTTCTCTCAACATTCTCCTTGCCCCCCTCCCCATAACGCCCTCCCTCCTTCCCTTCAGGTTTATCCCATCCTATCATCCCCTTTCCTTCTGTCCTCTTTTCCTCTGGTCCCTTTGATCCCTTCTCTGTCTCAGTTCTGTTCCTCAGTTTACTTTGTTAATTGGATTCCTCAAATGAGTGAGGTCATATGATATTTTTCTTTTTCTGCCTTCTTTCACTTAACATAATAGTTTCCAGGTCCATCCATGTTGTCACAAAAGGTAAGAGTTCATTCTTTTCATGGCCCCATATTATTCCATTGTGTATGTGTACCACAGCTTTTTTTCTTCTTTTCTTTTTCTTTTTTTTTTAAAGAGATAGAGAAAGAGAGTCAGAGAGAAGGATAGACAGGGACAGACAGACAGGAACAGAGAGATAAAAAGCATCAATCATTAGTTTTTCATTGCACGTTGCAACACCTTAGTTGTTCATTGATTGCTCTCTCATATGTGCCTTGACCACGGGCCTTCAGCAGACCGAGTAACCCCTTGCTCAAGCCAGCGACCTTGGACTCAAGCTGGTGAGCTTTTGCTCAAACCAGAAGAGCCCGCACTCAGGCTAGCAACCTTGGGGTCTCAAACCTGGGTCTTCCACATCCCAGTCCGACACTCTATCCACTGCACCACCACCTGGTCTGTACCATAGCTTTTTAATCCACTTGTCCACTGTGTATGTTTGCTAGTTGATAAGTAAAAAGATAAATGTGTCATATTTTAATTTATGTATTTATATCACTGTTATTTTTCTTCAGGATTGTCTTGCATTTTCTCAAACACTTATTCTTTCACATGCATTTTAGAATAAATTTATCAAGCTTTTAAAAAATACTTAAATTTTGATTGGAAATGCATTGACTCACTATGCAATTAAAAAAATGAACACCATAAAACTGCTAAATCTCCTTACCCACATACACAATACAAATCTCCATCTAGATAGCTCTTCTCTAATAAATTTCAACAAAAATATAAATTACTTCTTAAATGTCCTGCACGTATTTTTCAAAGGATTATTTCTGTTGCTATATAATTATCTTACTTTTTCATAGGCTTATTTTGTTTCTTTTAATTCTATTTATCCATGAAATATTTTTTGCTAACAGAATAATGTCATAACTGCCTTTTAATAATCAAAATTACATGTTATTGTAAGTGAGCCGATGTCATCATTTCTTATGGCTGAGTAGTATTCCATAGTATATATGTAACAAAGCTTTTTAATCCACTTGTCCACGGATGGACACTTGGGCTGTTTCCAGATCTTCACTATTGTGAACAATGCTGTCATAAACATGGGGGTGCATTTCTCTTTTTGGAACAGTTCTATGGTGTTCTTGGGGTGTATTCCTAAAAGTAGGATAGCTGGGTCAAAAGGCAGTTTGATTTTTAATTTTTTGAGGAATCTCCATACTGTTTTCCACAGTGGCTGCACCAGTCTGCATTCCCATTAGCAGTGCAGAAGGATTCCCTTTTCTCCACATCCTCGCCAGCACTTATTCTGTGTTGTTTTGTTGATGAGCACCATTCTGACTTGATAACATTATACGGAGTGAAATAAGTAAATCAGAAAAAAACTAAGAACTATATGAATCCATATATAGATGGGACATAAAAATGAGACTCAGAGACATGGACAAGAATGTGATGGTAATGGGGGGGCGAGGAAGGAGAGAGAGGGGGTGGGAGGAGGGGAAGGGCACAAAGAAAACCAGATAGAAGGTGACGGAAGACAATTTGACTTTGGGTGAGGGGTATGCAACATAATCAAATGTCAATATAATTTGGAGATGTTTTCTCTGAACATATGTATGCTGATTTATCAATGTCACTGCATTAAAATTAATAATAAAAAATGTAAAAATATAAATAAATAATCAAAATTACATGCTTCTATGTGTTATATAAACATAAATCAGGGTTAATTTAATTGTAAGTAAAATAAACTCAACTAAAACTAGTTCAAGCAATTTTACATGTGGTAAATTCCAAAGCTGCAGTTGGCTCTGGAAAGGAATGGATCCAACAAACGGTGTGGTTGGGCTCCTCTTCTCATTTCTGAAATTTTATTGGATTGATTTGATAAAATTGTGTTAAGAATTGTTGTATCGCCTGACCTGTGGTGGCGCAGTGGATAAAGCATCGACCTGGAAATGCTGAGGTCGCCGGTTCAAAACCCTGGGCTTGCCTAGTCAAGGCACATATGGGAGTTGATGCTTCCAGCTCCTCCCCCCTTCTCTCTCTCTGTCTCTCTCCCTCCTTCTCTCTCTCCTCTCTAAAAATGAATAAATAAAAAGAAATTTAAAAAAATAAAATAAAAAAATAAATAAAAAAAAATAAAAAAAAAATTAAAAAAAAAAAAAAAAAAAAGAATTGTTGTATCTACCTTAATTTTATAGTATTGATCCATAGGTTGTTTTTTTTTTTCTCCTGAAGTATTTTTCTGGTTTTGGCTTCAGAATAGCGCTGGCCTCATAGCATAAGTGGGAAAGACGTCCTTCCTTTTCAGCTTTTGGGGAAAGTTAGTGTAAAATTGGCTGTTATTTCTTCTTTATACGTAGAACTCCCCAGTGAAGACATCTGGCCCTGCAGTCGTTCTTTTTGTGTGTGTGTGGGGGGGGGGCAAGATAGATTTTAACTTCAAATTTTATTTTTAAATAGATTTAGGGTTATTTAGATTAACAATTCTTCTCGAGAGAACTTTCTTAATTTGTATATTTTAGCAATTTTATCTAATTTTGTTGATTTTATCTAAGTTGTCAAAATTTTGGCAAAAATGTTATTCCTAAAATTCCGTATTTTTCAGTATCTCTAACATCTGTAGTGATGTCACCATCCTCATTTCTGATACTGGTAATTTGTGTATTCTTACAATTCACTAATTTTTCTCCATATTTTTTTTTCTAATTCTTTGTTATCTATTATCATGTTTATCTCCTTTCTTTTGCTTGCTGTTAAATTCTTTCTTATTTCTGTCTTCTTAAGGCAGAAAATAAAGTCACTGTTTTAAGACCTTCATTTTCTTCTACATAGGCATTTGGTGTTATAAAATTACCTCCAAATACTATTTTAGCCATAGATACAAATTTTGATATTTTGTTTGTTTTTTTCATTTTCATTTAGTTTGAAATACTTTCTAATATTTCATTCAAATTTTTCTTTGGTCCATATGCATTAAGTTGCATGTGTTTTAGTTTACAAATTTGGGATAATTTTCCAGATATTTTTGTTATTGATTTGTAAGTTAATTCCATGTGACCACACAATATTTTTCGTTACTTTGATTTAATTTAGAATTGTATTATTACCCAAAATATGGTAGGTATATCATATCTTGGTAAATATTTGTGTGCAATTGAGAAGAATACTCATTCTATTTGAAATGGAGGTTCTATAAATGCCAATTAATTCATGATGGTTAATAGTGTTTCTTAAGTCTCCATATCTTTACTTCTTCACGTGTTCTAACTATTCTAATCAGGTTGTTGATATCTCTGAACTATAATCATGTATTTGCCCATTATACTTTGTGGTTGTATCAGTTTTTGCTTGGTATATTTTACAGTTTTGTTATTAGATATATAAATATTTGGAATTATGATGTTTTTAAAATTGATCTGTTTTCAATAAAAAGGGAAAATTTTAATCTACAGCATTATTTTGTTATGAAATTTGCTTTATCTGATACTATTACTTCACTAATAGGGTTATACTAATAAATCAGTCTCCAGTCTTTTACTTTGAACTTATTTGTCATTTGAAGTAGATATATTGTGATATTTTTATCAGCCTACAATAACTGCCTTTGAGTAGGATATATGGGCTACATTTAAAATGGAATTACTGATATAATATGTTTATATCTGTCAAACTGCTACTTCTTGTCTACCTATCCCATATTGTTTTTTGCTCCATATTCCCTTTTTTCCCATTTTCTTTTGGGTTAAGGAATATTTTAATTAATTCAATTTATTTTCACTGTTTATTTATTAACACTAATGTTGTATTATGTTTTTAATTGCTTTAAGGATTATAGTTTAATGTTTTATAACTTGAATGGATTACTGTATACATATGGAAGATACCAAACCACTCCCAAACAGTATAAGCTTACAAAACTGTACTTTAGTTTTTTCCACGCTAACCGTTGTACTACTGTTATACACATTTTCCTTTATATGTTAAAACCCCAGAGTGCATTGTTATTACTTTTACTTAGGCAATGTATTGTCTTTTATATTTAACTATTTAGAAAGTTGATTATATTTACCCAGATAGTTACCAGGGATCTTCATTCATTTGTGTAGATTCATATCATCATCAAGTATCATATATTTAATGCTCAAAAACTTCCTTTAACAATGATTCTAGTTTATGTCTTCTGTTGATGAATTCTTTTACCTTTCAGATAACATTTTTTTGCCTTCATTTTTGAAATATGTATAGAATTATAAACTGACATTTTTGTTCAGTACATTAAAGATATTGATGCACTGTCTTCTGGTTTGCATTAATTTCAACAAAATATCCACTAAGTCATTACCTTTATTCCCTTGCATGTAATATGTCTTTTTTCTCCTCTTGCTTTTCTCTTTATCACTGATCTTAAACAATTTTATTATTATGTGCCATATGAAGATTTTTTTATTTGCCTTGAAGGGAGATTAATTGATTATTTTGAATCTGTGAATATATAAAACTTGAAAAAAATTTACAGCTATATCTACTGTGTATTCTGTTTTTTCCTCTCTCATTTCTCCTTTGGGAATGCTAATTACATACACATTAGGGTGCTTTAATTGTTCCAAGTTCACCAATCCACTTTTTATAATAAATCACTTTTTTTCCTTCAGTTTCATTTTGGATAGTTTTTAATGCAATTATTACTTCAAGATCACAAATCTTTTCCTCTGTCTGTCTAATATGTTCCAGTATGCTATTAATCAGATGCAGTAATTTTAAGTTTTACATCTAAAAGTTTGGTTTAGGTCTTCTATATATCTTCCATGTATTTATTTATTTATTTAACAGATTCTAGAAGTATAAAATACATTTATAACTGTCATGATATTCATGTATACTTACTTGTGTTGTTATTTTTCCTGTTTTATTTATAGGTCACTTTCAAGTAATTGATTTTTCTTCTCATCATAGGTCATATTTTCTCCTCATCATAAGTCATATTTTCCTCCTATTATTGCCTGATAATTTTTACTGGATGAAAGATATTGCATATTTCACTTTGTTAGGTGTAAGTTTTTTTTGTATCCCTATAAATAGTCTCAAGTATTGATTAAAAACATAGTGTTATTGCATCAAAACAGTTTGATTCTTTTAGGTCTTATTTTTGTATTTATTTTTAAATCTGGAAGGCAGAGGCATTTAGCATAGGGCTAACTTTCCCTATTCCTGATACCAGCTCTTCTGGATACTTCACTCAATTCTTCGTGAAACATATGGTTTTTGTACTCTGGTTGATTAGAACAGGAATATTCTTGTCCCTGTATAAAATTCCAAAGACTGTTCCCCTTATCTTTTCAAATAGGTCTCTCCTGAGCTTCCTCATACATATGTACTGATCAATATTATTTCTTTCATATATATTTTTCTGGTATTTAGTTTCTTTATTATAGATGGCAATTTTGATACCTACCTGTTAATATATTTTAGAATATGTCTCAACTATATTTTATGGGCAATTATGATCCAAATATGATATATTTATTTTACTCTGATGCAAAACCAAAATTTTATGGCACAAAGATCAATATTTTTAAAGGTCATTAAAAGTAGATGCTTGATGTACAAACTGGAGAATTGAGTCATTTTCTTTAAAATGTGACCCTACATTGCTATTGAGAAACACATTGAAAATAACATTGATGAACTGAACTAAATGTGTCACAAATATGACAATAGCCATGCAAGCCTTCAAATGCCTCCCTTGAGTACGCTCACCATTTATAAACATCAGTATGAGGAGAATTACAATTCTATAAAAAAATAATTAAAAAATCATACTTTTGAAATTTCACAGAAAATGTTAAGGCCAAAATATTGCGGGTTCATTTCCCTTAATCTCCAAGGTCAAATCCCATGCTTTACTCAAAACCACATTAAACCTTTAGTTTAAATCCCAATCCAAACTGATGATCCTCTGACTGCAATTCTTGTCATTAGTTTAAGCTGACAGGATCAATCTGAGTCATGGTTTCAGGGTCTGAGTAAACTGCATTTGTTCAGGCTGGCATTAGTACTTTACCAAATGTAGAAGTTCTATAATCCAACTTGTCTTTATCAGCAATGTTAATTGGATATTGTCACTAACTAGCTATCCAAACAAGATTCATTGCAGATTCAATTTTCTCATTAACCTTATAGAAATATTTTCCAAATTTGTTGCCATCATTCATATGCATATAGATGTAAAAATCTGGAGATTTGTGACCAAGGGTGAAACTCCTCTTTGACAGTTTGTATTTGACTGTGTCAGGACTCCCCTGAGAGCCATAAAGACCATGTTTAAACACCAGCCAAATTGAGCAATAAATTGTTGGTCTAGAAAAGTCTCTCAAAGTATTATTGCCATGAATGGCAAAGTCTTGTTTATAGGAAGCCTTCAATTTTCTGTGTTTGCTACAAATACAATTTCAAGAGTCACTTGCAACCTTTAGTCAATTTTTTCTCTAAAGTGATTTCTGTCCTATAAGTACTCTGTATTTCATTTGTGAATTGGGTAAGTACATTCGTCTAGTTATAGATTAGCTACTCAACAGAAATAAGATGAACCATCTTTGGAGAGAAAGAACCCCCATAATTTGGCCTTGCACAGTTCCCACCCCTGCCTCTGTCACTGCTCAAGCACTGGGGTGGCTGAGACTGGCACACATCTACAGGATGAGTCCCACTTCCCACCTGTCACTGACTACCTCCTCTGTTGACGATCCTTTCCCATGCACATTAATATGAGACAAACATCCACAGACTTTATGTCTCCCACCGGAAATTCATCCTATTCCTCTTCCTGAGCTCTCTGCTTTCCTATCTTATTCTTTCCCAGACCCTAATGAACCAGCCAATACATCCAATATTTTTTCAGAGTCTGTATATATTTGTGTCAAGTTAATTCTGTTTTTTTATATAAAGTTGATAAGCAATGAGCTGTTCATTATCAACTGACAGTATTTCCTTTAAGTATTATTCTTCGGAGGAAAACGGCAACATCTTCTAGGGACCCTCATGAGTAGCAGTAGTGCTGCCACAGCTCAGGGTATCTGACTGACTCAAACGTTAATAAATCTAAGATTCTTCCTTCTCTGACATTCTGTTAAAGGGACACATTCCCCAAGATCATTGCTATTATCTGAGTGAGAGGCAAAGATGAAACAAAGGGAGGTGATTTAAGGCATTGCTGCACCTATTCACATACTGTATTTCCCCATGTATAAGACACTCCTTAATTTTGGGGTCTGAAATTTGAAACAAAAAATCTATTACATAAAGTTATTGAACTCAAGTTTTATTCACCATAAAATTCATACAACTCCTCATTACTGTCAAAACTCCCATGCATTAGTTTGTCCTCATCTGTGTGTCCTCAATTCACTATCTTCAACAATGAGTGCAAAGAACAAGTGTAAAAAAGCAGGAAATGAAAGTAAAAAAACTACACCACTGTATAAGATGCACCAGTTTTTAGACCCCAAGTTTTTCAAAAAATAATGCATCTTATACATGGGGAAATACGGTGATTTACTTATGCCCAGTCGCAATCAGCTTGGGTATGATCTTAGACAGATTATTCCCACCATGAAATGGATTCCTGCTCCTTATACTCTACTTGATGTAACAATACTAGGTTATGATACACTGCCCTATTTTCTTTTTTGTTTTTGATGGTTAATATTTTGTTATTGATTTTAATTTATTGTGTTTACATACATTCAAGTGTCCCACCAAATATATCCCCTCAACTCCGTGTTCCCCTTGATACCTCCATTGCCCCCTCTGCCCAACACCGCCAGGATTTGCTGTCCTGCTCTCTATAATGTTGTGTTATGTATATATAATTTCACTAATTCTTTCCCTTCTCTGATCCCATCTTCTCATCCCCTTTCCTTCTGCTTTCCCCCTGGTCCCTTTGATTCCGCCTCTACTTCTATTCTGTTCCTCAGTTCAAATTGTTCATTGGATTCCTAAAATGAATGAGGTCATATGATATTTTCCTTTCCCTGCCTGGCTTATTTCTCTTAGCATAATAGTTTCCAGGTCCATCCATGTTGTCACAAAAGGGAAGATTTTCTTCTTTTTCACAGCCGTATAGTATTCCATTGTGTACATATACCTCTGCTTGTTAATCCACTCGTCCACTGACGGACACTTGGGCTGTTTCCAGATCTTGGCTATTATAAATAATGCTGCAATAAACGTGGGGGTGCATTTCTCCTTTTGAGTCAGTGATTTGGTGTTCTTAGGATATACAGTATTCCTAAAAGTGGGATGCTGGGTCAAAAGGCAGTTTCATTTTTAATTTTTTGAGGAGTCTCCATACTGTTTTCCACAGTGGCTGTACCAGTTTGCATTCCCACCAGCAGTACAAGAGGGCTCTCTTTTCTCAACACGCTCTCCAGCACTCATTATGTGTTGTTTTGTTAATGAGCACCATTCTGACTGGTGTGAGGTGGTATCTCATTGTGGTTTTAATTTGCATTTCTCTAATGATTAGTGATGTTGAGCATTTTTTCATCTGCCTATTGGTGATCTATATGTCCTCTTTGGAGAACTGTCTATTCATTTCTTTAGCTCATTTTTGATTGGATTATTTCTCTTTCTGGTGTTGAGTTTTACAAGATTTTTATAAATTTTGGTTATTAACTCTTTATCAGACGTATTGTCGAAAATGTTCTCCCATTGTGTGGTTTGTCTTTATATTTTGTTCATATTGTCTTCAGCTGGGCAAAAGCTTTTTAGTTTGATATAGTCCCATTTGTTCATCCTGTCTTTTATTTCACTTGCCCATGGAGATAAATCAGCAAATATATTGCTGCAAGAGATGTCAGAGAGCTTACTGCCTATGTTTTCTTCCAAGATGACTATGCTTTCACAACTTACATTTAACTCTTTTATCCATTTTGAGTTTATTTTTGTGAATGGTGTAAGTTGATGGTCTAGTTTAATTTTTTTTGCAGGTAGCTATCCAATTTATCCAACACCGTTTGTTAAAGAGACTGTCTTTACTCCATTGTATGCCCTGACCTCCTTTGTCAAATATCAATTGTCCATAAAGGTGTGGGTTTTTTTCTGGGTTCTCTGTTCCATTCCATTGATCTATATGCCTGCTCTTATGCCAGTACCAGGCTGTTTTGAGTACAATGGCCTTGTAGTATAACTTGATATCAGGAAATGTGATACCACCCACATTATTCTTCTTTTTCAAGATTGCTCAGGCTATACGCATTCTTTTTCAGTTCCATATAAATTTTTGTAATATTTGTTCTATATCTTTGAAGTATGTCATTGCTATGTTAATAGGAATTGCATTGAATTTATAAATTGCTTTGGATAATATAGACATTTTAAAGATGTTTATTCTTTCTATCTATGAACACGATATATGCTTCCACATGTTTGTATCTTCCTTGATTTTTTTTTATCAATGTTTTATAATTTTCCAAGTACAAGTTTTTAACCTCCTTGTTTAAAGTTACTCCCAGGTACTTTATTTTCACTGTTGCAATAGTGAAGGGGATTGTTTTCTTAATTTCTCTTTCAGACAGATCATTATTGGTGTATAAAAATGTCTCTGATTTCTGTGTATTAATTTTATATCTGACACCATGCTGAATTCATTTATCAGGCCCAATAGTTTTTTGACTGTGACTTTAAGGTTTTCTATGTACAGTATCATATCATCAGCAAATAATGATAGTTTTACTTCTTCTTTTACAATTTACATGCCTTTTATTTCTTCTTGTTTGATTGCTGTGGTTAGGACTTCCAAAACTATGTTGAATAAGAGTGGTGAAAAAGGGCACCTTTGCCTTGTTCCTGATCTTAAGGGGATTGCTTTTAATTTTTGCCCATTGATTATGATGTTCGCTGTGGGTTTGTCATAGATGGCCTTTATCATATTGAAGTATGTTCTGTGTATTCTCACTTTCCTGAGAGTTTTGATCATAAATGGGTGCAGGATTTTATTAAATGCTTTTTTTCTGCATCTATTGATATTATCATGTGGTTTTTATCCTTCCTTTTATTTATATGATGAATCACATTGATTGATTTGTGATTATTGTACCAGCCTAGCTTCCACAGAATAAATGCCGCTTGATCATTATGTATGATTTTTTTCATGTATTGCTGGATATGCTTTGCTAATATTATGTTAAGAATTTTAGCATCTAAATTCATGAGGGATATTGGCCTATAATTTTTTTCTCTGTATTGTCTTTGCCTGGTTTTGCATAATCAGAATTATGCTCCCCTCATATAAGGAGCTTGGAAGTCTTTCTTCCTCTTGAATTATTTGAAATAGCTTGAGAAGGATAGGAGTTAGGTCTTCTTTGAATATTTTGTAGAACTAGCCTATGAAGACATCTGGCCCAGGGCTTTTGTTTGTTGGGAGTGTTTTTTGATAACTGTTTCAATCTCATTTATTGTAATCGGTCTGTTTAGGTTTTCTGATTCTTCCAGATTGATTTTTGAATGATTATATGATTACATTTTGAATGGAATGTGTCCATTTCACCTAGGTTGTCTTATTTTTGGGTATACAATTCTTCAAAGTATTTTCTTATAATCCTTTGTATTTCTGCTGTCAGTTTTTACTTCTCCTCTCTCATTTCTAATTTTATTTGAGTCTTCTCTCTTTTTTTCTTGGTGAGTCTGGTTAAAAGATCATCAATCTTGTTTACCTTTTCAAAGAACCAGCTCTTGGTTTTATTGATCCTCTGTATTGTTTTTTAGCCTCTATGTCATTTGTTTACACTCCGATCTTTATTATTTCCTTTTGTCTACTTCTCTGGGCTTTACTTGCTGTTCTTTTTCTAGTTTTATTAGATGCAGGGTTAAGTTGTTTATTTGAGCTTTTTTTTTGCTTCTTAAGGTATGCCTGTAATGCTATGAACATCCTTCTCAGGACTGCTTTTGCTGTGTCCCATAAGTTTTGAGTTGTTATATGTACATTTTCATTTGTTTCAGGAAACTTTTGATTTCTTTCTTTCTCTCTTTTTTAACCCATTCATTATTTAATAAAATGCTATTTACTTTCCAAGTGTTTAAGTGTTTTTCCGTTTTTCTATTGTAGTTGATTTCTAGTTTCATGCCATTGTGATCAGATAAGATGCTTGATATGATTTCAATTCTCTCAAATTTATTGAGACTCATTTTGTGTCCTAACATGTTGTCCATCCTAGAGAATGTACAGTGAGCACTTAAAAAGAATGTATATTCTGCTGCTTTAGAGTGAAAGATTCTGAAGATATCTATTAAATCCAGTTGACCTAGTGTGTTCTTTAAGTCTGTTTTTTCTTTGTTAATTTTTTTCTTGAGGCTATATCCAGTGATATTACTGGATTATTGATATTGCCTAGTTTAATAGTATTGCTGTTGATCTTGCCCTTTATGTCCATAAAAATCTGCTTTATATATTTAGGTGTTCCTATATTAGGCACATAGATTTTTATAATGGTTATATCTTCCTGTGAATTGCCACCTTTATGATTATGTAGTTACATTCTTTATCCCTTACTATAGCCTTTGTTTTAAAGTCTATTTTGTCCGATATAAGTATTGCTACCCCAGCTTTTCTCATTTCCATTTGCGTGAAATATTTTTTTTATCCCTTTAGTTTCAGTCTATGTGTATCTTTTGTTTTGAGGTGTGTCCCTTGTAGACAGCATATGTATGGGTCCTGTTTTATTATCCATGCAGCTATGCTATGTCTTTTGATTGGAGCATTTAATCCATTTACATTTAAGATTATTATTGATATGTAGTTGTTTATTGCCATTTCATTCTTTAAATCTACGTTCCTCTTTTACTAGATTTTTCCCCCTTTGTTCTGTTTACAACAGGCCTCTTAATATTTTTTGCAGCATTAGTTTGGTATAATGAATTTCTTTAGGGTTTGTTTTTGTTTTTTGTTTTGTTTTGGTTTGTCAGAGAAGCTTTTTCTTTCTCCTTCAATTTTAAATGATGGCCTTTTTGGATAAAGATGTCTTGGTTGTAGGCTCTTTTTTTGTATTACTTTTAATATTTCTTGTCATTTCTTTCTGGCCTCATGTGTTTCTATTTAAAAGTCTGATGTCATCCTTTTGGGGGCTCCTTTGTAGGTGATTGACTACTTTTCTCTTGCAACTTTTAGTATTCTTTCTTTATCTCTTAGCTTTGGTATTTTAAATATAATGTGTCTTGGTGTAGGTCTCTTTGGGTTCCTCTTTAATGAGATTCTCTGTGCTTCTTGAACTTGTGCGACTTTTTCCTTCATCAATTTAGGGACGTTTTCAGCAATGATTTTTTCAATTAGGTTCTTTATCCATTGTTCTTTCTCTTCTCCTTCAGGAACCCCTATTATGAGAATGTTGTTTCTCTTCATGTTGTCACAGAGCTCTCTTAAATTTTCCTCAGATTTTTTTTTAATTTTTTTAAATTTTATTTTTATTTATTCATTTTAGAGAGGAGAGAGAGAGGGAGAGGGAGAGAGAGAGAGAGAGAGAGAGAGAGAGAGAGAGAGAAGGAGGGAGGAGCTGGAAGCATCAACTCCCATATGTGCCTTGACCAGGCAAGCCCAGGGTTTTGAACCGGCGACCTCAGCATTCCAGGTCGACGCTTTATCCACTGCGCCACCACAGGTCAGGCCCCTTAGACTTTTTGATCCTCTTTTCTTTTTGCTGTTCTGCTTCGGTGTTTTCACTTATCTTGTCCTCTAAATCACTGATTCAATCCTCTGCTTTATCCATCCTGCTTTTTATTCCTTCTAGTATAGTCTTCATTTCTGATATTGTGTTTGTCATTTCTGTCTGATTCTTTTTTATGATTTCAATGTCCTTTTTGATACTTGTTATCTCTTTGTTTAGGTGCTGATTATGTTCATCTATTGTTGTTCTAAGATCCTTGAGCATCCTAACAATGATTATTCTAAAGTCTGCATCTGTTATCTTGGTTATTTTCATCTCATTCAGTTCTTTTTCTGGGGATTTCTCTTGTTGATTCATTTGAATTGCATTTCTCTGTCTTCCTATTTTGTCTCTGTATAGACTACTCTTTTGGATGTGTTGTTTGTGTAGCTAGCTGAGTATAGCATTGGTGTTATCTGCCTCTAACTTTCAGTTGTATTGTTTCTAGATCTTCTTGAGTTGATTGTAATCTACTGTGGGCTACTTGTCTGCTGCTACTGCTTTTATTTTGCTATTTGTGTCAGTGTTTTCTATGCCTTAGCTAGTTCAGGTGTGAGGAGACTTTCCTTAAGATACCACTCTAACTAAGGTTGTTAGGTCCTGAGCTGATGCTCTCCATATCTGGCCACTGGATATACCAGCTCTGGACCTCCCTGGGCGGAACCTGGAGCAGACCAGTGGGGGGGTCATTGCTTATGACTGTCCCTTAGCAACCTTCTTGGAGCTATAGGTGATCCAGAATTTGTGGCTGCCTCTGCTGGGCCCTGATGTCCTTGTAAATATCAGCTGCACTCCTAGGCTGGCTTTTATCTACTTTTGGCCAGTGTGTGTGGCCTCTCTATTCCTGAGCTGTGGTCTTTCTGCTGTCACCTCACTGCTGCTCCCTCCTCAGGTACTCGGGCACTGTCACTGCCAGGCACACAGGCTTGTGGGCCACAGCATGGGCTGCCCCATGAGTGCTGGAGACTCATCACCTCACCAGGCTCCATCCCCACAGGCACACAGGTTGCCTTGCTGGGCTGGCCCCTCACAGCCACACATGCCAAATGCTGCAGAAGCCACCACAGCCGGACCCTCTCACCCTTTGGAGGGTACTCAGCAGTTTGGGGGGTGTAGCCCAGACTTCAGCACTCAAAACCTGTGTCCCTGATGTGTCCCCTGTTTCTAAGTGTTTCTTTGCACTGACTGGAGCAGGAGAGCCTCTGGTGGGCAGGGTAATTGCTTCCTTTTGCTGGCTTGGTTCTCCCAGGAAAAATGGTCACTTTAGGTTTGGGGAGTGAACTAGTACAGGGGTCAGGGTGGCTGTCCCCCTCAGTCTCTCCTTGTGCCCTTGAGACTACACTCTATCTTGCTACTCCAGTCCTCTTGGTGCACACCATTCCTGGAGCCCCCGGGTAAGTGGCTGTAAATAAGGTTTCCTGTGGGGTCCCTTTAAGACAAAGCCTGGGTCTTACAGTTCTGTCTCCCTCTCACAAACAGTAACCTGGCTCTTCTTTCAGCTAAATACTGTCTGTGCACCTCCTATAGTCTCTGTGGTTCCAGGCTGGGGTTCTGGTTCTGGAGCTAAGGACCCACAACCCTTTGGGCAATCCACCCCATTATGAGAGACCCTCTGGGCTGCCTCTCACTCCTGGAAGTGGAGCACCCATTTCCACATCTCTACCCTTCCTATCAGTGTGGTTTCTTCGGTGATGCTTGGTTATAGATTCCTTTTAGTTTAGTCCAAAGTTGGTTTTTCAAGATAATTGTTCCTAAGTTAAGTTGTAATCCACTTTGGTTCTGGAGGTGGGGGTTGTAATGTCTGCCTACTCCATCACCATTTTCCCTATACACTGCCTTATTTTCATAGTCATGTGATGATAGATGGTCAGGCACTCAATGTCTAGGAGATTTCAATAACTGAAAGGTGCTGGTCCTGGCCAGTTCACTCAGTGGACAGTGTTAACCTGGCATGCAGATGTCCCATATCTGATCCTCGGTTTGGGGCACACATGAGAAGTGAGCATCTGCCTCTCTTCCCCCTTTACTCACTCTTCCCTCCTCTCAGCCAGTGACTTGATTGATCTGAGCATCAGCCCTGGATGTTCAGTTGGTCAGAACGTCAGTCTCAGGCACTGATGATAGCTCAGTTGATTTGAGCATTGGCCCCAGATGGGGTTGCCTGATAGATCTCAGCCAGGGCACATGTGGGAGTCTGTCTATCTGCACTCCTCTCGCTGAATAAATGAATGAATGAAAGTAGCTAATTTCAAATGGTTAATTCTCTAGAACAAAAACCAGGCTTTGCTCCAGAATATTAGGAATCCGTTTCCTATACTGTTTTGTCATAGAGCCTTGTAGGAATCATATCTACCTATACTTAAGTACAAGGAGATCTGTAATTCTCATAGATCTGCCAAGTAACAGAGAAGTTTACACTGCATCCTAGACCTGTTGCAGAGCTTTATCTTGCTCAGTTTTATTCAAAATAAGTTGCCTTCAGCCTGACCTGTGGTGGCACAGTAGATAAAATGTGAACCTGTAGTGCTGAGGTTGCTGGTTTGAAACCCTGGGCTTGGCCTGGTCAAGGCACATACTTCTGCTCCTTTCCACCCTTCTCTTTCTCTCTCTCTTCTCTCTAAAATGAATAAATAAAATCTTTAAAAAATCAGTATCCTTTAGAATCCTACAATAAATAGGTCACAGAAGCATTTTCGAATAGAGAACATAGTTTTCTAAAATCCAAAGAAACCCAGAAACACCGTGTCTCTTTGTTAGTGGAAGGATATTCAAGATATAATAATTTGTCTTTTACCTGGTATGCTTCTGATCATTTGGATTCTAAAAAATTCATTGATGTGGCAGACCCCAGGGTTATTGTAGGGTTTTTCTCCTACATGCTGACATTTATCTTATTAGTATACTGATAATATTTAACTTTTTTGTCTACCAGATTATCCCAGTGTCATCAACAGAGCTGATTAGCATAATATTTGGAAAAAATAAAAATAAGTAATTTTCTAGGCTACATAGTGACAGAAGGTGTGTTAACACAATACTTAAGCCAAGACACAAATGTGTACTGCTGCCCTTCACAAATAAAAACAAACATCTTCTGACCATTTTTTTTTCCTGATTAGATCAGGTAAACCAAGTGAAAGTTGTTGTGTAGGTATAACCCAGAAAAAAAACTTACATCTTGAACAGCAAATTTACTTGGAGCCAATACTTTATTAAGTTCAGGATAACCTATTTCATTCTCAATATCCATCTGACTTCTTCCATGGTGATATAGGTGAATTAGTCATTAATATTTTAAGGACAACTAATCTTATAATTCTTTGAAGGTGGAACCAATCTCTAAAATTTGTCCTGATTTTGATTTCTGATTTATTATCTTGACTGAGAAGAACAATATTTTTAAGGGTTTTTAGATTTTTTTTTTTACTACCTAAATGGTTCTTGCTCCAGAAGTTAGAAGATACAATGTGAATGTTTTGTCTGATGCTTAATATAACCTTCCATTTAGACACCTGTGGTCTGGGAAAAGACCACAAGATAAGTTCACCCTTATACTGAAACCACAATGAAATGAGCTTGGAACAGAACTCTATTTATCACTTGGCCTTTATAATATGCAAACAGAACTGAGAAGTTTGGTACTATGTCAGGACCACAGGTAGTGTCAGTTGAAATCTAGTACACCATACCCCTCAAAAGATCTACTGTAAATTCCTACATAACCAAGATACTTTAGTACCTTTGGGCAGGTGTGGGAGGAATATTATATATGTATACAGTTTTGAACTTAGAATATGAAGACTTTCTTCAAAGGAACTCATATTCCTTTGAGAATAATAGGTTTTGAGTTTCTTACTTGGCTCAACTGTAGGGCAAGGAATAATGATTTTCCATTGCAGCAGTGGATACAGGTATTTTATTTATTTATTTATTTATTTATTTGGTATAATTCTGATTACACAAGCTTTTTTTCTCTGATTGCACAAGTCAAACAATACTCTAGCTGGCAGTCCATCTCTGTCATCTCAAGAAATAACATAATCTATTCATCATCACATAGATTCTTGCAGATTAATGTCCTAGAATTGCCACTCCTTTCTTGCCATTATGATAATCATATCCATTCTGTCTCTGATGATTGTGCATCATTATTTGGTTTTTCTTAAGGTGAGAACCTATCAGTTCTATTGTTAATAGAAGACTATCTCTTGAGGGAGTGACGTCAAAGAAATGGTGCCGTGAGGAGGTCTCCTGATACCTCTCCCCAAAATTTCAACAAGTTCAACAACTAGCGACAGAAAAACAATCCCAGGAGTATCTGAAATACACATACACTGAACAAAGGTACGATTGGGTGAAACGGTAGCTAAATATATTATATAATCAACCCTGAAGGAAATAAGATGGAGAACAGAGCAATCTGCCTTCCTCACTGACCTAAGCAAGGGCTGCTTTCACTTGGAACTGAGAGAAAGTGAGGGCTGGGGGCGTGGAAAGAGCTGGACTTGGACAGAGTCGTTGAAGCTGAGGAGAGAGTGTGCCTGCGGTGGCTCAGTCCATGCAAGCTAATGCCAGTGGCAGACCCTGGCAGAGGTGGGTGAGCAGTTAGTTGCCTTGTTTACCCCAATATCCTGGTCAGCAAGCACAGACAGTGTGTAAATGGTTTCTCCTAGTGCCCCTGGCATGGGCACCACATTTCCAGACAGAGGGGCAGGGTTGGAGACTGTCAGCAGTAGCCTTCTGTGTAGGCTGTGACCAGAATCTCCGTGTAATCCCTGCTCCCCAAACAACAGTGTGTGGGGAGTGTGCGAAAGCTGACTTTCTTACTCCCGGACATCTCTTGGTGGGGCACTTGCGCCAGCCATACAGGCTAACAAAGCACATTCCCGGGGAAGAAAAAGTACAGAAGTACTAGGAAGAGGGGTGCACAGGTAGCTTGCAGAAAGTCTCTGGAGCAGATCCATGGATCCAATCATTAAAATTAGCTTAACAGACAGTCTGCTCACTGCCCAGCTGGTTTATACTGGCAGTGGCTCTGGCTGACAAGGTCTTCTTTCTCAGGTCAGCGATCTAAAAGAACCTGATGAAGAGACGTGATATTTTTTAGGGCCTCTTGCTCTGCATGCAGTAGCTGGGGCAATTTTCTGCCAGCTGATAAAGGGTGAAAAACACATTCCTATGGACAGACCTTAGAGAACACTGCAGAAGTTGGGCAGGCTAGGCTGTAGGCTATTTAACAAGGGAAAAGCCAGCAGAGAGCAATCCCACAAAACGCTGAGGAATTTAAGTAGATATACCCAGGGAACCTTAGAAAGGAGCCTGAACAGAAGTCAAATCGCCCCCCTACCTGCTTAAGCTAGTGGCTCTGGTCAGCAGAGCTTTCATACTCAGGGCTGTACTCTAAAAGGACCTGGAGGAGGAACTTGGCAGCTTTTAAGACCTCCTGTTCTGCAGGAAGTGGCTAGGACATCTTCCTGCCAGCCAGTACAGGTTACAAAGTGCAAAAAGCCTGGAGATCATGGTCCTGAAGAGTGCTAAGACATACTAGACATGCCTGAATGCTCATAGAAAAACACCTTGAGAGCAATGGGCTCCCAGCTCTGCCTGATTATGCTGGTGGCTCTGGCAGGCAAAGCCTTACCCAGAGCCTTGTGTTGAGTGGGGATAGAGTGGAGATTTGCCAGCTTTTAGGGCTTCTTACCCTCCAGGCAGTGGCAGGTGCAACTTCACAGCTGGGTCACCAGGCTGCTGGTTCAAGAAGGAGAGACCTGGAAAGAGGCTCCGGGAAAACCTAAAGCCATCGGAAAATATATATTTATTATACAATACATTTTTAAATAAAATATATATTTCCGATAGCTTCCAATGGCTTTAGGCAACCCCTGTGTTTTGGTCATTCGACCCCCGCCGGGGTCATGACCCACAGGTTGAGAACCGCTGTTATAGAGTCACGACAATCAAAACAGCATGGTATTGGCAGAAAAATAGACACTCAGACCAATGGAACAGAATAGAATGCCAGAAATAAAACCACATGTATATGGTCAAATAATTTTTGATAAAGGGGTCAACAACACACAATGGAGAAAAGAAAGCCTTTTCAACAAATGGTTCTGGGAAAACTGGAAAGCCACATGCAAAAGAATGAAACTGAACTACAGTTTTCCCCCTTGTACTAAAATTAATTCAAAATGGATCAAAGACCTAAATATAAGACTGGAAACAATAAAGTACACAGAAGAAAATAGAGGTACTAAACTCATTGACCTTGGTTTTAAAGAGCGCTTTATAAATTTGACTCCTTAAAAATGCAAGGGAAGTGAAGGCAAAGATAAATGAATGGGACCACATCAGACTAAGAAGTTTTTGCACAACAAGAGATACGGACAACAAAACAAACAGACAGCCAACTAAATGGGAAATGATTTTTTCAAACAACAGCTCAGATAAGGGCCTAATATCCAAAATATACAAAGAACTCAAAACTCAACAACAAACAAACAATCCAATAAAAAAATGGGACGAGGACATGAACAGACACTTCTCCCAGGAAGAAATGGAAATGGCCAACAGATATATGAAAAGATGCTCATCTTCTTTAGCTATTAGAGAAATGCAAATCAAAACTGCAATGAGATTCCACCTCACACCTGTTAGATTATCTATTATCAACAAGACAGGTAATAATAAGTGTTGGAGAGGCTGTGGAGAAAAAGGAACCCTCATACACTGTTGGTGAGAATGTAAAGTAGTACAACCATTATGGAAGAAAGTATGGTGGTACCTCAAAAAACTAAAAATAGAACTACCATATGACCCAGCAATCCCTCTATTGGGTCTATACCTCCAAAACTCAAAAACATTGGTACATTAAGACACATGCAGCCCCATGTTCATTGCAACATTATTCACAGTGGCCAAGACATGGAAACAACCAAAAGCCCTTCAATAGATGACTGGATAAAAGAAGATGTGGCACATATACACTATGGAATACTACTCAGCCATAAGAAATGATGACATCGGATCATTTACAACAATATGGATGGAACTTGATAACATTATACTGAGTGTAATAAGTAAATCAGAAAAAACTAAGAACTTTATGATTCCATACATAGGTGGGATATAAAAATGAGACTCAGAGACATGGACAAGAGTGTGATAGTTATGGGGGGGGGGAAGAAGTAGGGAGGGGGTAGGGGAGGGACACAAAGAAAACCAGATAGAAGGTGACGGAAGACAATTTGACTTTGGGTGATGGGTATGCAACATAATTAAATGTCAAAATAACCTGGAGATGTTTTCTCTGAACATATGTACCCTGATTTATTAATGTTACCCCATTAAAATTAATAATAATAAAAATAGACTGTCTCTTACTATCAGCTCTATACTATGTATGATAACTAATATTGAGGTTTTCAAAGATGCTGGTGTCTTCTAACTAGCACATTTCAAATTGTCTTAGAGAAGAAAATGACCTCTGGATTACCTGAGTCACATAATTTCTGGTCTCATGGAATACCTCTCTTCTAATATGCCCACTTCTCAGTGCCTTCTGACACGTATCTTAATACTCTGACATGTCAATCTCAGCATCTGTACCTCATTTTTCCTAACCCTTCATCATGTCCAGATTTCAAAGACCCATTCCAGTAGAATTGTAGTTGTCAAACCTTAGCATGCATCAGCATCACATAGAAGGCTTTATAAGTCACTGATTTTTAGACTGACTCCATCCCCAAAATTTGTTCTAACGTTTGGAACAAGAGACAATAATACATGTTTCTAAGAAGTTTCTAGGAGATGCTGAAGCTGCAGTCAGTGACCATACTTAAAGAACCATTGGTGTAATCAGTACTGCTTCTTTCACCTACATCTCATTCTAAACCAATGCACATGAGAGTCATAGGAAATGTGGGGGGTTATCGCCTGCCAGGGGTTATCACCACCCCACTTATCAAGTATGTTCTTTGTTTTGCCACATGGCTCATGGGTGATCTAAATCCCACAGTCCCAACTTAAAGGGTAGCTTTCTGGGCTCTAAGGAGCGAGTTGTCATGATATGGGTTCCTTCTGAAAGCTAAACTTGAGACAAGGACTTGGAAGAATATAGTTAATTGAAAGGACAATCTCAAAAATGGACATAGGAAAAGTAAGATGATGACAATAAGTAATTGACTATAAAACTATATTACCAAGTTGTGTCCTACTGTGAGCAACTGTGAGACTATCCGTCTGGTGACTGTCTGAGCTATAATGTAGAACTCACCAAAAACTTAAGTCACCGGAGGATGGGGGGCCTGGGCACCTAAGTTCCCACTCTTATCTCTGAGTATATTTGGAGGTTTTCCCAGGGACATTCCCTGCATTTTACAATTGAGCAGGCCCACGGGTGTATAATTTTCTCTCTAAGGAAAAAAAACAGAGTAGTTGGATGTGTAACACTGGCAAACACCCACAGACAAGTCCATCAGGCAGACTAAGGTGATGTGAAATGGTGCTGCACAGGTTTTTTCTGAAAACAACACCGTTTTCAGAAATATGGAAGACCAGAGAAAAGAGTTAAAAGAAGTTTAAAATACTTCATTTGGGGAATAGTACTCCCAGAGTTGGGCACTGGGAAGACAGCAGGAGTATTAAGGGACTTCAGATATTACCTTAGACTCTAACGAGCAGTTTGACTTATAAAAGTATGCATATGCATTATTTCAATTAAAAATGAAACAGTATAGTTGACAAATGCAAGAACTATGAATTAAAACATGGGGTTTGTTATTCCTTGAAAGCTGAGCTAGTACAGCATCTACTTCTTAATTTTTCCTTCAATAAACTTCATTTTTTGTTTTATTTTCTCCCATTGCTTCAACTAAGACACAAAAATCTAGAAGGAATGGGTTCTTTTTCATTTCTTTTTAACAGATGGCTCAATTCATTTGCCAAAGACCCACCCAGGAATCTTGACTCAGTAAAGAAGGGTGGAGATTTTCTGAGCTAAGGGAGGTTGTTTTTTCTTCCACCTCTTCTGAGTAAACTCCTGCAGCCAAATCCTAAGGCCTGAATCAGATAATAGGAATGCAAGATCTGACTTCACTAGAGTTACCAAGTCCAAGATCTCCAGCATCTGCCAGTTTCACTAAGTTACTAACAGTCTAGGGGGTAAATAATGATTTTGTTTTGCTTTATGCAGATTAAATAAGAATTATGATCACAGTATAAACTTTTTTTTCAAAAGTAAAGTGCATGGTTTGCTTTGAAGATTTTTAGTTGCTGGCAAAAATCCAAGCACTAAATCCAGAAGTAATTTACCGTATTATTCTATTGTTCTGTAATCCTCTCCACATACTTCTGTGTATAGCTGAGACATTTCCTGGGAGCAAGCACTTTACCACTTTCATCTCTGTACACAGATTTCTAGCTCCAGAATGTTCAGCATTATAATTATTGATAATTAATGTCTAATAATACTGAGAAATAATATTTTTGCAGTAATAGTAATGTTACAGTGTAAACATTAAATGTCAATTCTGTCTGCTGGCAAAGAAGCCAACATACTAGAATTTTAATAATGGATGATTTCTAAAAAGAAATTAATAATTATTTAATTCAAGAAATTGCAATGAAATAATAGGTAACTGCTTTTTAGAATGATAAAAATAGCAACATTCCTATTCAAAAGATTAGGAACTTTGGAAATAATTTTAAGAAAATGTGTGAAGTGCAAAATTAGTTGAAGACCTGTTTTGATCAAAGATTCACAATAGCAGGAACATATTTATGTAACAATTTACCTTTTAATATACGTTCAAGATATTACTTCAGTTAATCTTGAAAAGCCTGGGGGTATTGTTATAATTTCTGTGTTTTTATCATTTAAATAACCAGAGTCAGAGGCATAAGGTGTTTTAACTAAGACAAACAACTAAGGAATAACCAAAAACTTAAAGTCAAGTTTGCTGATCACCAAATTTTTGCTTTGTTTGTATGTTAATTTGTTATATTTAGCTATGTCCCAACAGCTAAATTATATTCTGTAGCAAAAACATTTTAGTTAGACTAGTAAGAGGAAAAAAAATTAAAATGTTAAAATTGTGAAAAAAATCTGAATTTTTAATAATGTTTTTTAAGCTTCCAAGCAGGCATAACTTCTGCAAAATATGATAAATATTTAAAATATAATATAAAACATTTAGTTGTTTAGCAATAAATACTAGACTGAATATCCCTACTAGTTCTGTTAATTTCTTTTCAGTGTTAATGATTTCCTATTTGTTTTCTAAAGGTTATGATGTTATTTCCAAATAGTTAACGTTTTTGAAACAAAGGTTGTAAATGAATAGCTAACTTATATTACTTGATTTTTCCAAAGTACGGATTTTATTTAGTGAATGATAAATAATACATGTTTTTGTTTTGTTTTGTTTTACCTTTGGAAGATAATTACTGCTCTCATTAGTCACCTAGTCAAAACATCTTAGGGATTTAAAAATAATCATAGAGTAGACAGTCAGGAAAATAATCATTAACAAGGTAGAAACTCGTTTTACATGTACCATTAAGAAACCAGCAAACAGATCCAAGCATACAGGATTCTATGTAGGAATCAGGCAGGAGTCTTGTTGTGAGAAATAGAAACTGACACCAACAAGGGAAAAAATAATATATTTCTATCAAGTAACCCACAAAATGATGGAGGGACTTGAACATATGTTCACAAACAGGCAGGTGACAAAAGAGGCTAGACAAAAGGAAGCACAGCTGAGGCCAGGCCAGGAGTCTATCAACACGCTCTCACTAACAGTAGAGTGACGTTTCTGCCACTGAGCACTCACTGCCATCGTTGGGGTCACATAGCAACAATCACTGCATGAATAATTCTGCAAAGGTGTCTACATCTTAGTATCCCAAATCCATGATCGCAAGTCTCCAGTGAGGACCTGATTGGCCAAGTCTAGGGTACATATCTATGCCCTCATTTGTTAGGGTGGAAAGAGGCTGTATTTGTCTCTCTCTCAGCTTACTTATTTGGTTAAGGACTATTTCTTCTCGAGAAGATTCAAACCAGCAAGTATTCTCTCCAAAACAAAACAAAACAAGTGTTCATATGACTGGTAAAATGAAAAGGCAAATGCTTGAAAAATGCATCTATATTAAAAATTATAGCTGAAACATCAATCTCTATCAAGATAGCATTTGTTTTTCTATTGGTACATGTTATATTATTATTTAGGAAAATTATTAAGTTCTTCTCTTGGTCTATGCCACTGATGACTTTTATTTCTAAAAATGCCAGTTTAAAAATAAAAATGTTCAAAAATCAGTTTTTAATTAAAATTATTAGGTTTTGCCTAACTAGTGGTAACACACTAGATAGAGCATTGACCTGGGATGCTGAGGTTCTAGGTTTGAAACCCCAAGGTTGCCAGTTTGAGCATGGGCTCATCCAGCTTGAGCACAGAGTCAATGGCTGGGGCGTAGGATCATCATCATAGTTCCATGGTCACTGGCTTGAACACAAAGGCTGCTGGCTTGAAGTGCAAGGTTGCCAGCTTGAGCCCAAGATCTCTGGCTTGAGCAAGGGGTCACTGGAGCATCCCAGTCATGGCACAAATGAGAAAACAATCAATGAACAACTAAGATGCCGTAACTATGAATTGATGCGTCTCATCTCTTTCCCTTCCTGTCTCTCTCTCAAAATTAAATAATAATAATAATAATAATAATATTTTTACTAAAAAGCCTCACAGAGGAAATACAAGTACCTAGATATATATTTAAGATGTCAAAAAAGTACTTATAGTTTTTGAAACCATTACATATTATATTGATGTAACTGAAAGTTAGCAATAAAGATAAGCATACAGCCACATATATCACATATATGATATATATAAATGTTTTTATATGCAGTACTTATTCATAACTTCTATGTAGTATTTTGAATTTCCAGGTGAGTTAATATACTTATATATTTTCATCATAGAAACAAAGCAGAGAGGATCAAGGACATGACACATGTTAACGTCAACGCTTACACTGGAAATGTGTCATTGCGTCATTTAGCACACTGTGCTGAATGCTGTGGGGGCAGAGATCCACCAGAGTTCATTCTAACTACCTTCCCCAGGTTATAACTTCATCTCATAAGTCTGTAGTGTTCTTTTCCTGAGCATTTTAGAAGAGTCCAACTGGGTAATTAGGAGGAACACTAATGTGTCCACATTTCAGCTTTTTCAGAGCTAGAGGCATTACTCTGCTGTGCCCAGCCCTAAAGGAAGCAAGGTTCTGTCCTTCCCGTGAAGCGAGATCCTCCATCCGTCCTCAGTCTCTGCTCCTTTAGATGTTCCTAATCAGTTGGAAGTTTGTGGACTTATTTTTTTTAATTATCTGGTAGCTATAGTTTTCCTAACCCCTCCATTTGAATGATCAAAAAATTTTTTCAGTCATATCATGAAGTTATCCTTGAAAGCCTAGTCTAGATAGGACCATAGTTGCCCTCCTCACTATCCCTGTGAAATTCAGAATCGGGGGTGTGGCAGATGCTGTGGGTTGGCTGAACCTAATATCCCAGTCCAGCTGCACACTTGCTTCTAAACTGTCCCACAGCCAGGGGTAGCAGTACGGTATGCTAGCCAATCAGGCATCACAGGGGTATGGCTGGGAAGCTAGGAAATCAGTCATTTTTTTAAGGGTGAAGAATGTATGTCATATACAAGGAAGAGAAAATTTAGATCTTCCTTTGAAATTTGAAACAAACTCTTTATCAATCTAACTCCTATTTAGCTGAAATTGATAACATAATCCTTGATGTAAGCAAACTTTCTCCAGGGATCAGGAGTGACTAGTACAACTTGAATGCAGACAGGGTCTACAAAGCCAACATCATATAAATCATATAAACACCTCACGCTGTTGCTGTTATCACTGCTATTCAATTCAGTTAGGAATCTTAGGCTGCCATAAGCATCAAATCCATGAATGTATTGGAAAGTTCTTGGAGCACTATAAACCTCCAAATAAAAGGCATAATTCTATTACTATCTTTTCTTCTAATGACCTTTAATCTTTCACACTTCAACACTTGACTCCTCTTTCACCACCAGGGTTTCTCTAAGTAAACACTAACAGTTGTCGAAGTTTCATTTGCTATAAGAGTACACAGCATGTCAGTGGCTCTATCTATCTCCCTGTATCTAGACCACATCTTGGCAAAATTGTCAATTGGGCAGAGTTTGCAATGGGAAAATTAGAAGTTGTTTAATAAGGGGTTAAACTGTGAACTTTTCAGAAGCAATATTCGGGACAATAACACGTGATGGTGTTTGACCAATAGACAGTCATTAGCTTCAGAAAACTCCTCATCTAAGCCACCAGCCACTTTACTATTCCCACAACCAGCTCTGCCTGTTGGGAAACATTGCTGAGACTTGCTTTTGATCCTCACTGAAAATTCCTATTAAACAACTAGTTTTTTACTGTTTACATTTTCCCTAGGGGTGAGGACAGAGCCTGTGGACTCTTGAGATTTAAATATACCATTAAAACGAGGTTTTTCTTTTTCCCACCCTTGCTGCTAATTATTTCGTGGTAGCAGGGTGAGCACATTTGCCAGCCCTACCAGGCATACAAATGGATTCTCCATGGAGCTGAAGTTCTTCGTTGTTGACATTCCAGAAATGTATGCTTTGAAAAGAGAGTGCTATGTTCTCTAAATACCCCTCCTACCAACACAAGTTTATATTTTAGCTGCTGGAGTTTTAACATTTTTTTGTTAATGCAGACACATGTAAAGTGACCTCCTGCAGTATAAGTGCATCTGACATGCCTGCTTGCAGACACAGTTAAACTGACCTTTATTTTTTTTCTCCTTTAATGACACATCAACAGCTGGTCTCCTAAAGGGATAAGCAGTTCAAACCAGGTCATATTTTAAGCCAGATAACTTTTCAAAAACTTTGACAAGTTATTTTGCCAAATGCTCAAACTTCTATTTCTTTAAACTTTGTTTGTCTATTTGAAGGGGGGAAAAATTCACAGGTTTCTAAATAACTCATCAAAATATTTTATCAGGAAAAAAAACTATCATCCAAAAGAGCATGCATATCTAGTTTTTTCAATTAACATGTTTATAAAATAAATCTATATCTTATCTTACAAAATTTGGTTTCAGGCTCAAATTGCATTTAATTCAAGGATGTTCTAGACTGAAAATAATACACTGATCTGGATTTAACAGTGTTTTTATTCTGTGGGGAGGGAAGTAATTCCATGAGACATATATACACAATTTATACACAATTTCTCAATCCTCCTTTCTTTTTTACCTCCCTCCCCTACTCCCTCATTTATTTTCTCCCTTTCTTCCTTCCTTCTTTCCTTCCTTCCTTCCTTCCTTCCTTCCTTCCTTCCTTCCTTCCTTCCTTCCTTCCTTCCTTCCTTCTTTCCTTCCTCCTTTCCTTTCCCTTCTTTTTTCTTTTTTCTTTTCTTTTCTCCTTTGCATTCTGTTTAAATGGCATCTGTGTTATGTTATTTAGTTTGCTACAGTGCTACATTAGTACAATATATTGTTTCTAGGAGGGTACTGGCATTCCATCTAGTCCACCTATACTGTACTCCCTGGAACAGTGTACAGCAGAACTGCAAAGTCCTGAATTCCACATGCAGGAAAAGCTACTCATATTCAAAGTATAAAATAACAATGAATTTTAATTCAGACTGAAGTTACCTTTCTATAAAGAGCAATGTAGCTAAACCAATAAAAAATGAATAACAAATTATAACAGATACTGTTATAAATCTGGGACTATCTCAAAGGGAAAAAAATATCAGTACAAAAGACAATGTAGCATTTCTGACTATTTCTCTCTTGGGAAGAATGTGGAGGACCTCATGTGGGAACTCTTTTTTGTCTTGGGGAAATAAGGAGTTTTACCTTATTGTTCAAACATGTGGTGAAAGCAAAGCCAAGGAATTCCACAGAAAATCCATTCAGGCTGGATTACTATTTGACCGCTGAACTACCTTTGATTGTTCTCTAGGAAATGGAGAAATAGAATTTTGAGTCTGTTCTAGTTGCATCATAAGAGCTTTCTTATTGTTGGTGTTTGTTTTCTTTGGCTGGTAGTGCAGAGCTTCTTGTGAAAGATAAATCCCTTGGTAATGTTTGTCTTTCTTGTATGTGTGTGGGACTATTTGGCTCAGAGCAAGGTCAAGCCAAATCAAGAGTTCTGGTATGAGATGAACCTGGGCAGCCTTTACCTTGAACATAAAGAACATGGCCCATCAATTTGACTGGCCCTTCCAGCATTTCACCAGTGATGCGTGCAGGAATCGATCACAGAGGAATGTGTCACTTCATTTGACATGAATCTTGCCCAGAAATTTAGTAAAAGCTCAGTCCAAAAATTCATTCAGGAGTATGTTCGATAAAACACGAATATTTGTGAATATGAATAAAAAACCAGAGAATTTAAGCTCACCCAGAACTGCCTTTATAAATTTTCTCTCAGTTTATACCTTCCCTATAAATCACATTACATTGTTTAAAGTATCAAATGTAAAATAAACAACCACTAGAACTAATCATGAACCTAAACATAACAATGAAAGTAAGAGACATGTGAAAGTAAATAAGACACCAGAGTGTTTTTTTATTTTATGTCTTTTAAGATTTACAAACCGTGTCCTCATGTGGAAATGAAAGTCCCAACATGACAATGAAACAATAGAAATACCTCAAATGCATTATAAATTAGGATTACAAACATAAGAACATTTTGAATACCAGGAATCTACATATGGATTTTTGTGTGTGGTAGTCCATAGGTATAAAAATGGGAAAGGAAAAAAAGCCAAACTATTTTAAGATGACAGTCCCATGACATAAAAAAATAAGACTGTATTAAAACTTAATAATGTAATAATAAAAGTTTTATGTAATATTTTTCTTTCATTTAGTAAATATTACTTTTATATAAAAAGTTCATTTTATAAAATAATTCAAGTCCTAAGGGTGGGGTGGGAGGCACATTTATGGTCTTCATTATCATACCACATGGCATATTAGAACACAAAACATACTGAGTGTCATATAAATTATTTATAAATGAATCATAGATACTTATGTCTCTTTTTAAAATGTGTAAATTAGAAGGAGACAATAAGTTCCACCCCTTGGCTTTGGATTGTGATATTAACTATTCATGGTAAACTTTCTACCTCATTTGTAGAAAATAACACTCTGAAATTTTAGAATATCGTCCTTGTTTAAATTTGAATTGTCAGTGCAATTGGTTAAGAAAGGTGATATAGGAAGACAAAGAATCTAGGAATCTAACAGCATTTTATAAAGACGGCATTTTGGTCCTCTCAAGAGGACAGTCCCAGGGCTCTGCTTCACAGTGTAGAGCTCACGGACTGTCTGTGCTTTGTTCAGTGTGAGCTTGGTTCTAAAGCTAAAGAGAGTTCTAGTGGGGCTCAGTGAGAGAACTGTGCCAGGGCTGGTTTTCCCAGAAGTAACTTCTTAACTGCCTCTAAAATCTTCATCCTTTCTTAAATAAGCAGTACCAGTGATCTCTTTGAGAGTAAACACTCACTCCCCTCACACCCTCATTTGCTGAGTTTTTAATACATATCAATTATTCAGAATAAACACAAAGCTCAAGTTCTAAAATGTTTCCTCTAGAATCCTCCTGTTCAGATATCAATATAATTATTTCATGTTGCAGAACATTCCTTAAATAGATTATATGTTGACTTTATTCCACTTTAAATTTAGAGACATCTTAAATTTAAATATGCATATTGTAGAGCTTAACAGTTCAACTTGAGTGGCACTTAAAAACTCCTGCATTTTTACAATTTTGGAAATATTCAGTGCCCTATTTCAATTTATGTACTAGATTCAGTCATTGAGCTGATAGTTTAATCTTTATTCTCAGTTTTTACTTTAATGTCAGTTTATATAATGTTAACCAATACCAATCATGAAGCTAAAATGTGAGAATAATAGTGGCATGCACAGATCAGTATTTAAATAAAAAGTTGTTTATTAAGATCTGATTAATGTAGTACAATATGAATAAGAAAACATTCAGGTTTGTGCACAAATGAATTAGAATACTAAATTGATATAGTTGATTTTTTTTCATTTAAAGTTTATAAAAATGTTTATCAGTAGAATGTAAGTATGTTCTAGACCAGTGGTTTTCAATCACTATTCTAGCAGACCAGTGCCTGTGTGCCAGAAATTTCGTGCCATTACACGAAAGTTAACCACCCTGATGTTGGTTAACTCTTTTGTGGACCAGAGGTTGAAAACCACTGCTCTAGAAGATCTTGAAATAATAAAGTTTTTCAAGTTTTAAAATTTTGTGCTGAAAACAATTTGATTAAAGACAATAATTAGTAATCAAACCTCTGCAATTAATAAAATTCTGTCCCAAAATTTACTGGAAATTATTTCTGTTTAAAATATGATTGTAGTTATGTAAGACATCACTTACCAGTGTTCCTCCCCTCCATATTTAGAGGATGACAGGGCAGATTGTAAGGACATGGAAACACTAATGAAGGAAAATCTGACAATTAAATCTAAGTACAAAGAAGGCAGACAGTATTCCTGGAAAGTTTTCTGTAGACACAACTACTCTCTGATGACTTCTGACTTGTAACAATGGTGTGTTTTATAATGCCTTAGAAGACTATCGAAGCTCATCAGTTTTGTAACAGGAACACTTCTTGAAGTACTAGTTGTTTTGACTGCTGGGTAAGAAGAGTATGATAGAAAATGTTCCCATGGAAAAGATGGTGTCAACTGATCTGAATTTGAAGTTCATGTCTCTATTTGTTATCTATTCTCTTGAGCAAGTAGCTTAATCTCACTTAGGCCATTTTCATCTTTGTAAAAGTGAGTGACAACACCAACTCTAAGTATTTGTGCAGATAAAATGAGATTTTATAATATAACACACACTAAACATTAATTTTTGATATATACTATGTATGTATTCAGAATATTAGTGGTTGTTTTCTGTTATAAAATATGGTGGGGATTTTAGATTTCTCTTTGTTAACATAAAAATTTATTTTGTATTTGGCCTTTATTCGTGGCAAGTAAGAGAGAAATAGAGCAAAGTCTTGTGGTCCAAAATAACACAAGGCTTGATTTGTTACTGCCTCAAAGTCAGAAGCAGTTCCTCCTTTTTCTCTCTCCAATATATGTTGAAAAATTATATGTAGTCTTTTCTTTATTTTGAGGTATAATTAATGTGCAACATTATATTAATTTCAGGTATACAATAATGACCTGATATTTGTATCTATTGTGAAATGATCATCACAATAAATCTAGATAACATCCATCTCCAGAGCTATGGTGTATTGTATGGCCAGTAGGCACAGCCACCATCACAGCCGCCTGGCCCATGCAGGTTCGCGTTAGATTCAGACAGTTTCATTTGGTAATGAAACAACGAAGCCAAAAACTGGTGAGCCATCACCTTTAATCCTAGCTTGCACCAGAGGGCAAGTAAAAACACACACTGGGCTCCAAAACCCACTTATTCAGTGCTCACAAAGCTACTGACTTATCAGAGTTTCCTAGAATCAAAGGTTTCTAGCTCACCAGCCTTATTCACCTCTGTTTCCTATCTCCTTCTCTCTGCACAAACTCTGCACAAACTGGCTTCTCCTTTAGCATTCCGCTATCTTGGCTACCTCTCCTTTTCTCCATGTGGCCTTTATCTGCTCTCCTCTCTAATGCTAATCTCAGGAACCAAGAGAGAGCAAGCTCCTGGACTGCCCCCATTTTATAGAGTAGAAATCAAAACGTTTAATCCAATATACAAATAAGGAAGTCTCTGATACAAAGTCACTTATTTGAGGCAAAATGGGATTCCTCATGAGAGTGCACCACCCCACATCATGCAATCAGTCAAGGGTGTGGGAAAAAGCTTAATCTTGCCTGACCTGTGGTGGTGTAGTGGATAAAGCGTCGACCTGGAAATGCTGAGGTTGCCGGTTCGAAACCCTGGGCTTGCCTGGTCAAGGCACATATGGGAGTTAATGCTTTCAGTTCCTCCCCACCTTCTCTCTCTGTTTCTCTCTCTCCCTTTCTCTCTCCTCTCTAAAATGAATAAATAAAATTTTTTAAAAAATTAAAAAAAAAAATCTTTGAAAAAGAAAAAGCTTAATCTTAACACTAAGCCTTAGGCTATAATGACCTGGCCTGCTTACAGCCTGTCCCCTACACCCCATACAAACTATAAGCAAACAAACATATATATCATATTTAAAAACTTATTTGACCAACATTCTACTCCTTTTGCTCGCTTCACAATCTAAAGCACAGGTATTCCTACACAAGGAAATTAAGCACATTACACAAATTACAACAACATGGCAATCATACAATTTCAACAATTAGAAAGATACACTTCACCAGTCTCTGAGCACTTTGCCAAAAGTGCAAAATGTCCTCGACTTTCTTTCTAGCCATGGGAAAAGCTTCCCGGGGCAGGGCAGTGCTTCCAGCAAAGCCCCCCCACCCCCATCAGGGTATTTCACATTGTCCAAAATCCATAATCCGTAAGTCCATCCAACAAAGGAGCCAGTGCCCACTCCAGTCGTAGTCCAGAAATCAGTCCAAGCACATGGGGCGTCAGCCACCCTCCTCATTCTTGCCATCCTGGCAGGTCTTACACTGACCCACAGAGGAGCATGTGGCAATGGCAGTCAGCATTTCCATCTCTGCTCCAGAGAGCATGATGGCAACCACCTCTATGCCCCCAAATCGCAGACCTATCAGGGGCATAGTAAGAACTCCTTCCAGCTGGGCTCTCATCTTCTGGAGACTGTGGGTTGCAACTCCAGCCCAATTCTCCTCATTCTCCAAAGAAGAACTGAAAACACCAGCTCCCACCACCGGGTTAAGCCCCGGGCCACTGCCGCCTTCTGCTCTGCAGGCCTTGCAGTCCCAGCTCTGGCCTCAGCCCAGCCTCCTGCCGCTGCTGGCTCTCCACAACATCCAGGGCAATCTGCAACTCACGAACCTCTGATTCCTTCTCCAGTGGCTGCTCCATTTCCAAGCAAATCTTGGGAACCCGGTTAGCACCTTCTCCGGTGCTTGCTCCAGCTCCAGGGTCAGCATCTCTTTCTCCCACATTTGCTCCAGCTCCTTCCACTGCTCAGTTTGCAGGTCCCAGGCAGCCTCTTCCACAGAGCTCTCCATTTCCTCATGCATGGCTATAAAAGTCAACTAGCCTATGGCCCCAAAAAGGACAGCCATGGGGAACCATAACAGCAGCCAGTCCTCTACTCCACCGCTCAAAGGTGGTGGCGGCTCCATACTCATCTGTATCGAATCCTGCCACAGACTACGCCAAATGTAAAGCCAGTAGGCACAGCCACCATCATAGCTGCCTGGCCCATGCAGGTTCGCATTAGATTCGGACAGACAGTAATGAAACAACGGAGCCAAAAACTGGTGAGCCATCCTTTTTAATCCTAGCTTGCACCCGGTGGGCAAGTAAAAACACACACTGCGCTCCAAAACCCACTCATTCAGTGCTCACAAAGCTATTGACTTATCCGAGTTTTCTAGAATCGAAGGTTTCTAGCTCACCAGCCTTATTCACCTCTGTTCCCCATCTCCTTCCTTCCCCATGCACAAACTCTGCACAAACTGCTTCTCCTTTAGCATTCTGCCATCTTGGCTGCTTCTCCTAGCCTCCTCCACGTGGCCTTTCTCTGCTCTCCTTTCTCTGCTCTCCTCTCTAACGCTAATCTCAGGAACCAACAGAGAGCAAGCTCCTGGTCTGCCCGCATTTTATAGTGTAGAAATCAAAACCTTTAATCCAATATACAAAATAAGGAAGTCTCTGATACAAAGTCACTTATCTGAATCATAATGGCATTCCTCATGAGAGTGCACCATCCCACATCATACAATCAGTCAAGGGTGTGGGGAAAAGCTTAGTCTTAAAATTAAGCCTTAGGCTATAATGACCCGGCCTGCTTACAGCCTGTCCCCCACACCCAATACAAACTATAAGCGAGCAAACATATACATCATATTTAAAAACTTATTTGACCAATATGTATTCTTAAGGATAAAGAATTAAATAGCTGAGAACAAGAGTTCATCATTCCCAACATCTAATGCACCCTAGGCAACCATGTCTTTTAATCTCTGAAATAACACAGATAATAGGAGATGGTAATCTGACACCTATGTATACATAACACACAGATAACAGTGTGGCAATAGCCAGAGGGCTAGGGGCTGGGGTTAAGTGGAGATGGTTAAAGTGGGGAGAAATGAGGACTGAAAGGGACTTTGCTTGGGGCAATGGGCACATGCTGTAGTGTGCAGATTTTTGTTGTTGTTGTATATTCAAAACCTGTGTGGTTTTGCAAATAAATGTCACACCAATAAATTCAGTTTTTTAAAAAAAGAGTGACTTTAGCCTACCAAAATTCATTTTTAATTAATTTCTCTTGCTTTCCCTTTTTTAATTTACATTCATTTCTCATTTTCCTTGGCTCCTAATCTCTTTTAAGAGACCATAATTTGGAATTCTAATGTATTTTAAAACATTTAACACATATTTTATTGATCTTTTTATTATTTTAAATATCAATTGCATTTAATGCATTTCAATTAAATTATGTAAAAATGTTTTTATTTTTGGGCCAGACGATGGAGACAAAAATGCCCACCCCAAACTAAAACATGGTTTTAAAGTAGTTTTCCAGTAATAAATGATAGTACTTCTTTGTGTGTGTTTTTAAGTAAAAATGTGTGTTTAATTAGGAGGCTTCTCATGTTTTTGGTGTGATTCAGAAGGAAATAAATGTGTACTATTATATCATTTTTTGTGCCACGCTTTTATGTTTTAAGATCATTTTTTAAAAACACAATACTTTAGCTACAATATAGAACTGGAAGTCTTCCAAACAAAAGAAAGCACAGAAGATTATTTTTGCTAACTCCTTGCCTTCAAGCAGGTAAATTTTATTATTTCTGTATTAAAAATAAGGAGGATGAGAAATGTTCAGTCTATTGACTTTTGGGCAATATTTGAAAATACAGAGGCCATATTCTGAGAACCCATTAATTTATTATGTCTTGATACATACTTGACACTTGCACATTCAGTCTGAAATCATCTCTATGTATCAGATGGTATAAAGCCAGTAGCCAGGGCTACCATCACAGCTGCTTGGCCCATGCAAGTTCTCATTTGATTCGGACAGTCAGTAAAGAAACAATGGAGCCAAAAACTGGTGGGCCATCTTCTTTAATCCTAGCTTGTACCCAGCGGGCAAGTAAAAACACACACTGGGCTCCAAAACCCACTCATATTCAGTGCTCACAAAGCTACTGACTTATCCGAGTTTCCTAGAATCAAAGGTTTCTAGCTCACCAGACTTATTCACCTCTGTTCCCCATCTCCTTCTTTCTCCCTGCACAAACTCTGGCTTTTCCTTCAGCACTCTGCCATCTTGGCTGCTTCTCCTGGCCTCCTCCATGTGGCCTCTCTCCGCTCTCCTCTCTGCTCTGTCCTCTAATGATAATCTCAGGAACCAAGAGAGCAAGCTTCTGTTCTGCCCCCATTTTATAGTGTAAAAATCAAAACCTTTAATCCAATATACAAAATAAGGAAGTCTCTGATACAAAGTCGCTTATCCAAGGCATGATGGGATTGCACCACCCCATATCAAAAAGGGTGGGAAAGGCTTAGTCCTAAAACCAAGCCCCAGGCTACAAGGATCCTGCCTGCCACAGCCCACCCCCAACACACATTAATATCACCTGGGCAACAGGCTTTCATGTGGGCAGCGCCATCTTTAACAAAGTGAGCATAATATATTCTATCTGCCCAACAGATGGTTTAGTAATTAAATATCGACACTTAGATAGACTCTTTTTTAGTTGACCCAAGGATGTCATCCAAAAGCTATATCTACCAGAATTTTGAATGTGACCTTTTTTGGAAATAAGGTCTTTGCAGATGTAATTTAATTAAAGATCTTGAAATGAAGTCATTTACGTTAACCCATCTAGACCCTAAATCCAAAGGTGCCTTTATAAGACAGAAAAAAAAGAAGACACAGATACAGAAGAGAAGTTCAAGACAGAGAGCAAAGGAAAAGGCTGTGTAAAGATACAGAGTATAAGATCATGTGAAGACAGAAGCAGTGATTACATTATGCTTTCATTAGCCAAAGCACAGACTTCAAGGCAAAGACTAGCTGGACCAGGCAAGAGAGTCTTCTTCACAAGAATTTTTGGAAGGAGTATGGACCTTCTAATTTCTTTATTTTTTATGTTTCCAGAACTATGAGAGAGCAGAGAGCACATTTCTGTTTTTTGGAACTACCAGATTTGTGTTAATTTGTTATGGTAGCCATAGGAATCTAATATACCTATCATGTGGCTTCCCCAGGTGAATGCCTGAACAGCTAGATGAACATTGTTTTGTGTTGGGCAGATAAAATATATTATGCTCACTTTGTTAACGATGGTGCTGACCATGTGGAAGCCCGTCTCCCAGGTGATGATATTAGTTGCCCTTATGCTTGGAATGGGCATAATTATATTAATGTGTGGTGGGGGCAGGCTGTAGGCAGGCAGGATCCTTGTAGCCTGGGGCTTGATTTTAGGACTAAGCCTTTCCCTCCCTTTTTCATGTGGGGTGGACTTTGTCTCAGAGATTCCCTATTTTGTATAATGGATTAAAGGTTTTGATTTCTGCACTATTAAGTGGGGCAGACCAGGAGCTTGCTCTCTCGGTTCCTGAGATTAGCATTAGAGGAGAGAGCACAGAGAGGAGAGCAGAGTAAGGCCACATGGAGGAGAGCAGAGGCAGCCAAGATGGTGGAGTGCTGAAGGACAAGCCACTTTGTGCAGAGTTTGTGCAGAGAGAAGGAGATGGGGAACAGAGGTGAATAAGTCTGGTGAGCTAGAAACCTTTGATTCTAGGAAACTCTGATAAGTCAGTAGCTTTGTGAGCACTGAATGAGTGAGTTTTGGAACCCAGTGTGTGTTTTTACTTGCCTGTCGGGTGCAAGCTAGGATTAAAGCTAATGGCCCACCAGTTCTTGGCTCCATTGTTTCATTACTGTCTGTCTGAATCTAATGTAAACCTGCATGGACCAGGTGGCTGTGATGGTGGCCATGGCTACTGGCTTTACATTTTGTTTTTTTGTTTTTGTTTTTGTTTTATTTTTTACAGAGACAGAGAAAGAGTCAGAGAGAGGGATAGATAGGGAGAGACAGACAGGAAAAGAGAGAGATGAGAAACATCAATCATCAGTTTTTATTGTGGCACTTTAGTTGTTCATTGATTGCTTTCTCATATGTGCCTTGACCGTGGGCCTTCAGCAGACCCAGTAATCCCTTGCTCGAGCCAGCGACCTTGGGTCCAAGCTGGTGAGATTTGCTCAAACCAGATGAGCCCGCGCTCAAGCTGGTGACCTCAGGGTCTCAAACCAGGTCCTCTGCATCCCAGTCTGATGCTCTATCCACTGCGCCACCTCCTGGTCAGGCTAGATGAACACTGTTAAAGAAAATTATATAACAGAGCTTACTACTTCCAATTTAAATTCATATTATAGATAATAATGGCAAAATTGAGCTCAATTATCTGATAGTTCTCATAGAAATTATTATACATTAACATTTGCTTATTTCCCATTCTCCTTTAATGTACTTCAATCTAGTTTCTCTCACTACCAGGTCTTGAAAAGTGTGCATCTAGTTCATCAATAACCTTGATGCTGCCAAAACCAATAAATAATTCCCTCTTTATATACTAGATATTTTAGTAACCATTAACATGGTTGTCCCCTCCCTCCTTTGTTAACACTCAATTTTCTCTTAATTTTCTTAACATTATACCCTATTAGTCTTCCTCCTTGTTTCATGGTTCCTCTTTTTCTGTTTGAATTCTTAATTATGATGTTATTCACACTCTGTCCTGAGTGTTTTCACAAAAAAGAAAAAAAAGGAAGAAAATTTTCTTTTTAGGTTATACCATCCAGACTTGTATTTAAATTATAGAAAATCTAACACAGATTTTTTTATATCAAGCTCAGAACTGTTTCTGAGTTGCATTTTATCATCCACTTGACTACTAAACATCTTCACTTAGAAGTTTCACAGAACCGTTCTTTTAAATTTTCACCCAGTTTCAATTTCCCACATCAATAAATGGTATCTACTCAGGTGTTAAAATTAAGTATATAGAAGTAATCATAAATCCTACAGTTCCCTTCACCCTCTACGTCCTATTCAGCATAAAATCTTGTTTATAATACTTACAAGGTATATTTCAAATTTTTATAATTCTGTTCTACACTAGTACCTCCCAAATACAGGCCACCACTACCTTTTCCCACTATCTCTTAATAAATCCAAAGACTGACTAGGCTTCCCACTTCTAATTTTTTCCTCTGCCAATTCATTCTCAAGTCATTTTTATCATAAAAGTCTTCCAATTATTTCTTCTTATACTTAGAATAATATTGCAATTGTTTTCCATGGCTATACCCTCCACTCTGTAGCGAGTTCCTATCTCTAACTGTATCGCATGTACTTTTCCCTTTCATTCATTTCCGTCTAGCCTCGTGGGTCTGTTTTCAGGTTTTGAACACACTGAGAGATTCCTTTCTCAGAGTGTTTCTAATGCTCTTTCGTAGTTCTCCATAGTTTATTTTCATCCTCACATTATCAGCTTAACTGTTATCTAATCAGAAATGCTTTGCTTAACCATTCTATATAAATTACCTCTCATTCTATTATTGTCTATTCTAGTCTATTATGGGGGTTTTTTTTGGTGACATTAATCATTTGTAATTGCCTAATCTAAATTTTTAAAAATAGTCTCCTACATTTGAATGAAAATTTTATAGTAATAAGAGACTATTTCTCTTTTGCTAGTCATTGAATGCCTCTGGGCAGTGTTAGATACAGAATATGTCTGCTTTCTAAGAGTAGGCAATTTGTCCACTTTATTATCATCAGGAAATTCAAATTAAACAATCATATAACAAATTATATTCAAGAGATAAGTGGACTTCTAAAGCGACACTCAAGCATTTTCTTATTTTTTAGTTTCTGTATTTATTTTAAAACAATAATTGTTGTCAACCTTGAATCCACAACCATGAGCCCTGGAAGAGCTCTGGGTGGGCTCACAGACCAGTGGACTTACTCCCTCTTCCGTTGTGTGAGGTCTTTATACAATATCATAAACTGCTTCACTAACGGAAGAAACTAGATACAACGCAGATTTTAGATGGAAGCTCCCTCAAGCATTTGCCAAAATGATACTAATCTTTACCAGTGAGGAATTAAAAGGTAGAATTTCTTCAGAAATATTTATATGAAAAGTGAGTCTATAAACCAAGCCTCTATCATCAGACTCATGCACTTTGGACTGTTGTCCAAAATAAGGCACCATGATGAAAAGTAATAAAAGATATAAAAGGATTTGGAGTAAATCAAAGGTGAAATTAATAACCTGAACATAAATATGCTACAAATAATTAATTCTCAACTCAAATTTAATAAAACAATAGCTTTAGATGAGGACATATTTGAATTTGAAGTGATTATCTGCCACAAACTGACAATGATGTAATTTATTTACTTTTCATATTCAAATGCCTTCAAAATCATCAAGGGAGAGATTAAATAAACTGAGATCTTGATCTGCAGTTGAGACTATATCAATTCATTTAAAAAATCACTGATTCTGCACCATCTATGGCTACTCAGCTGAACTAAAGACCTTATTTCTCAAATTTCTGAATAAGAGAAAGTTTACAGATCATTGTAAAAGGGGAGAAAAGGAAAATGGTACTAGACACATAGATAAAGCTTTCTCAGGGAAAATTTGGCCTTGATTAAATATCTCAAAAAAGTGGCATGTTGCCATTTGTGTATTGAGAGGTGAATATAATTTGCATATTGAATGCTGTAATCAAGAACAAAAGCCACTTAACTCTACAAATTAAACCATCCTGTATCTTTCTTCTTAAAAATAAAAAAGAAAGAAGTATTAATTAAGAACAAAAAAAAAGTGCCAAAGTAGAAGCATAAATAATATAAGTCAGATAAAGAAAGATTGATATGCCACAAACCAAACTAATAGCTCATGGACAGAATCACGAGTTTTGGAAAAGCACCATTGATGTTTCTCATGTCTTACATGAAAATAAGTAAAATGCTTAGAAATCTAGTATTCAGTCTAATTAAGAAAAAATAAAAATTATCAGTCAATGCTAGGGAAATTTCCATTTAGTTTTGTGTGGTATTAATAGAAAAGAGATACAAGTTTTACTAATTAGTTAACCTTATAAAGGTATTTAAAATAAAATCTAAATAATTCCAGATTTTATTATATTGTACAAGTGATGAAGCTTATATAAAGTATATATATAATTTTTTTAATTTTTATCTAGAAATTTAAATTTAATGGGGTGACAATTATCACTAAGAGTACATAGGTTTCAAGTCAATATTTCTATAGCATTTAAACTATTGATTGTGTTGTATACCTATCGCCCAAAGTCAAATCCCTTTCCATCACTGTATTTTTGTCCTTATTTACTCCCCTACGATCCTGTATCCCAACCCTGGTAAACCACTTCACTTTTATCTGTATCCATGAGTCTCATTTTTATACCCTGCCTATGTGTGAAATCATACAGTTCTTAGCTTGTTCTGATTTACTTATTTCATTAGTATAATGTTCTCAAGGTCCATCCATATTGTCATAAATGGCAGTATATCATCATTTCTTATGGCTGAGTAGTATTCCATTGTATATATGTAACCACATCTTCTTTATCCAATCCTCTATTGGGGGACACTTTGGCTGTTTCCATGTCTTGGCCACTGTGAATAATGCTGCGATGAACATGGGCGTGCATGTGTCTTTATGTTTTCAATGTTTTCAAGTTTTTGGGTATCTACTCAATAGAGGGATTGGTAGGTCATATAGTAATTCTATTCTTAATTTATTGAGAAAACACCATAAATTATATTCTGTAAATACATTTCAAGATACTACTAACTTCGTAAGCTGTTTTCTTACTTGCTCATACTTATTTAAAAGATTCAGTCAAGAGACAAGAGATCTTTAACCAGTAAATAAATATTTTATCCTTCCAAAAGTCTAATTTTCAGTGGAAAGTGACAAGTGACAGCTTTCCTGTGTCAGTCTCTTTGTGGTCCTCCCAGTCTGAGCAGATAGTATATCTGGAGAGCAGAACAACAGAACATGTAGTCACTGTGCCTTGTTCTTTCTTCTGCCCACTTCAGATAATCCAGACGGCTGGTGTAATAGACCAAGGCACTGGCTTGGAAAAAGGCTGTATTGTTGTGGGAGCAAGTTCTAGGGACTTGATCATTGATTTAGGAAGCCATCAGGGAGAAGAAAAGAGCTCTAGCCAGATGGTGCTTAAGAAAAAAAAATCTGAAGCTCTTTCACATAAATCAGCCAAATAATATGCTAAGTCAGAAAAGGTAAATTTTTATTTTACTCTTTCACAATGGCAAAAAACCTTTTTTCTGATGTGTTGTCAATTTTGAACTACTTTTTTTTTCACTATTTTTAATTTTCAACTATAGGAGTAAAAAAAAAGTTAATACACAAAGAAATGTATAATTATTTATCCCAGATATTGTCATCCTGGCCTAGTGGCAAGAACACAATTAGGAGTCTGGTTTGTACCTGGCTTATATTGCTTATAATTGAAAAGTTTATATAACTTTTTTTAGTATTAATTTTCTCATCTATTGGGCAGGTTAGGCACTATCTGTCTCCAGAATTGTTTTAAGGATTGACTGCAATAGTAGAATCATGGATAAAGGTTACACAATTAGAATTTAGGTTATTCCAGCTGAAATGCAGACATATCCACAGATATCTGTAGGGGACTGGTGAGAATGACCTATCAGCAGTTTAGTTATTTTATTCACTTTAGGCAAAAGTGGAAGAGGCCCTGGCCGGTGGCTCAGTGGTAGAGCATCCGCCTGGCGTGCAGGAGTCCCAGGTTCAATTCCCAGCCAGGTCACACAGTAGAAGTGCCCATCTGCTTCTCCACCCCTCCCCCTCTCCTTCCTCTCTGTCTCTCTCTTCCCCTCCCGCAGCCAGGGCTCCATTGGAGCAAAGTTGGCCAGGCACTGAGGATGGCTCTATGGCCTCTGCCTCAGGTGCCAGAATGGCTCTGGTTGCAACAGAGCGATGCCCCAGATGGGCAGAGCATCGCCCCCTGGTGGGCATGCTGGGTGGATCCCAGTTGGGCACATGTGGGAGTCTGTCTGACTGCCTCCCCATTTCCAACTTCAGAAAAATAAAAAAATAAAAAAGTGGAAGAAACTCATTCTAAAGAAGAGAGAGAGAAGCACAAAGGAGACAAAGAAAGAGTCTCAGTTTCCTGAAAAGAAAGGTAATTCTGAGTACAGTATAGTGTTGGTTACTCAACTCTACTTTCTACCCCATACATGAACTTTAGAGCAAATCTTAAGATAAAGTGCAAAAGAAAACAAGCAAAATCTAAACCTGAAAAACAACTGTTTTATTATAATACTTAAGAACCAAATAAGAAAAGTTACAGTTTTCAAAATGTAATACAAAAGGGAGATTTGGGTATTTTCTGCTATACATAGAGTACTTGGGATGGCCATGCACATTTAGCGTCCATGACAACACAGCTCAGCTCTCATATCAAGAATTTTGGGGACCTCAAACATCCTTGCCAGTAACAATCAGAGATATCTGGCATGCTAACAGCAGTGCTGTAAAAGAAAATAGTACAGCCACAATACTTTATGAACGTAAAATCTCCAGTAAAATATTAGCTAGATGAATACAGCAATACATAAAAGAATGATGTATCATATGGGGTTTATTTCAGGAATACAAGACTACTTCAACATTTAAAAATAAAACTATGTATTAAAATTGCCACAATAAGAGACTAAACAGGAAAAGAACACCTAAACATCTCAAGAAAGATGAATGAAATTCAATGTCTATTCATGATGATAACTCTCTGGAAATTAGGTGGAGAAGGAAACTTTCTGAACCTGATAAAGTGCATCTGCAAAAAACCTATACCTACCATCATACTTAATAGTGAAAATTTTCATGCGGTTTACCTAAGATCAGGAATAAGGCAAGAATATCTTTTTTTTCCATTCATTTGAGAGGATGGGGGTAGGAGGTAGAGGCGGGTAAGGGGAATGAATGGTGATGGACGAAGACCTAACTGGGGTGGTAAACACAAACACAATGCACAGAGATGCGTTGCAGGATTGGGACCTGAATCCTGTATAATTAGGCCTGACCTGTGGTGGCGCAGTGGATAAAGTGTCGACCTGGAACGCTGAGGTTATCCGTTCGAAACCCTGAGCTTGTCTGGTCAAGGCACATGTGGGAGTTGATGCTTCTTGCTCCTCCCCCTTCTCACCCTCTCTTTCACCTCTGTAAAATGAATAAATAAATAAAAATTATTTTAAAAACCTGTATAATTTCTAATTATTACATATCTAACAAGAATCTCCATTCTGCCTTTACACACAATATGAAGAGATAGTGTAATAATTCATTTTCAGAATACAAGTTTATGTTTCCAAGAAGCACATATGTGTGTGTGTGTGTGTGTGTATAAAATATATTTTTCAATAAATCAATAAATTCTAGTTCTATCCTTTCTGATGAACTTGTAACTTGATCTTTCTCTTGCTCTGCATTTTGCACATTACTTTTCCCTTCCAGGCCCCCGCCTAGACAGCCATGGAAGATGTCACCTGCTCTGAAAGCAGGCTCCTCTTTACAGGAGAGAGCATCACTCTTCTATTTGCAGGGGGACAGGTCAGGTCCAGACTGTTAATCTTTAGAAGAACATATGTCAAAACAATTGGAGCTATACTTCATGAGAATTTAAGGTGTTGGAATTGTACACTTCCTACTTGTATTACCTAAAAACAGAAATAAAACACCTTATCTAACAATATATTATTTTCTCCTAGATTATAAACTCTTTAAATCAGGGAATTTATCTTACTCATTTCAAATGCCCAAAACATGCAAAATGCTTAAATATTTATTAAATAATAAATGCTTATGGAGATATTTTTAAAGCAAAGATATATGTATATATGGCAAATATTTAGATTTTTTTACTTAAAGAAATATAGAATAAAAATCTTCTAAATCCAACACTTTACACAACTGTATGAAAATATAATCATATAACTATAGAATTAAAAATTTGTTCAAATAAGCCACAGCCTCTTCCATTTTTCTCATTTTTGGTTAAAATGTAATGTCACTGTTGCTCTGTTACTTAAAAAGTGTGTGTGTAAATACGTACATGTATCAAAAAGTCCCCAAACAAGTACTAAACAGAAAAAAAGTTAGTATATTTATATGTAAGTTATTCACTAATCACATTAAGTGAAATGTGTTCTTTCTCAATTATATATATATAATATATAATATACAAGGGGTCTTCAGATTACAACACAGTTCTGTTCTATGACAGTGACTTAACCTGAATTTTGGTGTAAGTTGAAACATACCACAGCTTAAGTCACTTACCTATCATAATACAGCTGTAAAATCATAATCAAGACATAAAAACACACTAAGCTACAGAAAAAGAAAAAGGACATAAATATACTGTACTGTACACTGTACTGTATATTATTCTACTGCATGCAACCAAACTAGCTCACCCACATTGTCCATAAGTATGACACTAGCAGCATAAGCTAAAACATGTCTTGTTTTTATGAGAATGAGTGTCGTAAACTCAAAACGTCATATACCGAGACCATCATAACCAAGGACCCCATATATATACATATTTATATTTCTCATATAGATAATATATATAGTTCTAATTCTCATATGTGCTCCTATAAAATTTAAAAATTTTAATTTAGGTTTATATAAACACAATTATCTGACATTAACTATTTTGCCTCAAGGTGATTATCCCAGCTGCTAGTTTAGTTAAATAGCTACAAAAAACTTTGAAAGAAAACTAGATGAATAATTATAATATACTTCTTCTGTTGGTAAAACATATTATTTTTGTTTATTTATGTAGCCTCCCCAAATTCTTAATGGGAATAATAATCTTTTTAGATTAATTTCACAATAAAAAAATGCCTTAGTTTTTTTTTATTTTTAATTTTTAATTTTCAAGTGATTATATGTTATGGAGAATTTATAAAAACTGAGCAGGAACATTTTGGCAAGTATTATATACTACCATAAATTTACAGCTGGCTCAAGTTGGCTAAGAGATTGATGACTCACTTGCTAATGGAGGAGAAACACACAGAGGGTATATTGAGTTACGTTAATGTGGATAGTTTGATGTGTCGTATTATGTTAGAACTACTCTATTTGACCTCTGTTCAGTGATGCATTCAAAATGTGAAGTATTGTACTTCTTTAGAAAGCAGGCTCAATGCATTTCAACCTCATGCTGGTTGTTGCCCAAAGCAAGCATGGTTAATATATACGCAACTCTTGGTTTTACAGGAAGGGTAAAATAGGAGGAGGAGACACATTTCTCATGGATTAGCATCCTCTGATCCAATTTTGCAACTAACTTAATACAAATTCAGTATATCATTTTTTCAGGGTTGAAGAGAAAAATGTTTTATGTCTATGTTTTTAATGTTTGGAAGTTCTAAAAAAACTAAAGTCATAACAAATTATTTCTTTAAATATAAATGTTTCAAGCCACATGAACATACAAATCATGTTTATTGAAATAGTAACTGAGATTCTTCCTGAGTGTTTTTATACTATCTCACATATCTGTATCCTTAAATGTCCTTATACGCAAACACAGATCAGTGATATGTGTTTATTCTATAAGTCCTAATGGTTCAGAATCACTTAAATTCTGAGTATAGCTCTTGTCTCTATCCCCTAGAGTATTACATAGTTTTGTATTTAAATAGTAGGTTCTAAATAAATGGTGAGAGCACAGTAACTATAAAAATATATAAATAATAATTTTAATTCAACCATTCTATGAGACTACTTAGAATTTTTACTCACATTTAATATTTTAAAAGTAAAATAGATTGTGAACATTAAAAGGATAATATATTTTAGGGTATGTCACTAAAGTATGTATTTTAAATAATACAATAAATATTGTATTGAATTTGAATACTATAAAGTTTACATCTATTTTTCTATAATTTACTGTTTGATTTAAAATTAAAGAATGACTTATATAATGGTTATTAATTATTGCAAGATTATTACTAAATATATTTTTGTTATAGAAATGTAGAAGATATTTAAAGAATGACCTAATATATGTATCATATATGCAAGGTATACTTTTATCTAAATAGAGAGGGGAGAAGAAGTTTGAGTGAAAAAACGTAGACCTGATATGCTACCAAACAGTTTTTATTTACTACCTCAGAACCTTTCCATTTCTTTAGTATTTTTCAAAAATTATTGCTGCTTCCCCTCCTTTTTTTTTCATGAAGAAAGCACACCATTCAGACTAAAATTATTATTCATGAGACATGATTTAAAGAGCTTTATTATCTCAAATGCACTTGTTTCAAGACTTAGAAAATGATAAATTCCTCCTGGCTGAGTTATTAACATTGAACTATGTCTTGAAATTGACACTTAGACTAGACTATAAAGGACACATTCAGAGTCTATCTGAACTATTCTTTATAGAAGCCAAGAGAATATAAATCCTTGCTTACATAACATCCAATGAACTCAATACTTTAAATATAAGTAGTGTTATGTATGTAGTTCTAAACGAAAACCACTGAGGCTGAAGTGTCTATTAGACTTTTTGACTTTTGTTTGAAATTTGAGAGGAGCCATTAGAAAACTGACATTGACTCATTCATTGTGGGAACACCTCATAAAAAAGGACTGAAAATATTAACTTTTAATTAATGTCATTGTTAATTGAAATTAAAGAATGTTAAATAATATTTAAAGAATGACCTAATATGGGTATCATATCATATCATGTTAGGTCATTCTTTAAATATTAAATGTTATTTATCAAACACAGTATCAATTAAAATGACATATGTTAAGGAATCCTGTGATTTATTTCTGGGTGACCTCTCATGGGAGGGTGCTATAGCTGTGATTACATGATATTGTAGGGAGCATAAAATAAACCAAAAGATTGACTGGAGGATAAAAAATTAAATCAGAATTCTGATAGATGCTCTACTGAAAAAATAACAAAATTAGAATGTGTTTCTAAATAATAACAAATCAGAAATAGTCCAATAAGTACAGTATTAAGTTGTAAAGATGAGACTGAAATTATTAGATGTTTAAGATTCCCATTATATTGTTGATATTAGACAAAGAATAATAAAACTTATATAATTCTCTAGTCATTCATGTTAACAGGATTTAAAATTTCAACAGCTATTGTTACATGCAAGTAGTGCTTCTAAGAATATAATGACCCATCTTTCCATGACCTTGACTAACATGTTAGCTCTTAAATTTTATTCTGGGATTAGTAAAATGAACCACACATTTTCCCACATCAACCGTGGGCTCACCTCTCCTCCTTTCTTTGTCTTGGCTTTAGATTCCTTCCTTTGTGTTTAACTGTCTTTCTTCATTATTCCTGATTCCTACCACTTCTTTTGGTCTGAGTTGGTTACCTAGCATTCCTCTTTACTCTATACCTCTGTGTGATAGTGGTATATTTGAGTTTTCAGGACCAAATGAGTAACAACCCTTGCATAAAAATGTAACTAATAGTAGAATAGCTCTCTGTTTGCTTTCAGGACTGCTATTCAATAGTGGTTATTCATTAACAAGTTCTCTTCCAGAGTAAATTACTTGAAAATAACTGGTTCAGAATGTAGTCTTTGTTTCCAAGTTTTCCTTTTATCTTGGTTTGTTCCCTATGTCCTCATGCCTGAAGCAGTCACTCTGTTCTTGTGTGTCAAACTGTTACAATTACCTTAACATTCTACTCCAAGAGTCATCACTCACAAAGTCCCACTCAGTGTCTCTGTATTGCTGGGAATGAAGCAGCATTGAGATGATTTCCCATCAGTTCAGCACTGAATTCAGAAATATAATGCATGATTTAAATGCCCCAGATTTGAAGCCTCTCCTATTGAAGGATACAATACAAGGGATATATATATATATCCATCTGCAATAGTTTTGTGAATATATGGAGGCCTCAATGATTTAAGCAAAGCATAACAAACATTATAAAAATGTACTACAAGAAGCCGTAGCTAACTTTTGGAAAATCTGAAGGCAGCCATCTATTGATTTAGCTACTAAACATTTTCACTGAAGATTAGGAAATGGAGGGGTGACATTAAACCACAGTTTGAGATTGGTAACAAGATTGTATAACCATAGTAAGCAGGCTGACCTGTGGTGGCGCAGTGGATAAAGCGTCGACCTGGAAATGCTGAGGTCGCAGGTTTGAAACCCTGGGCTTGCCTGGTCAAGGCACATATGGGAGTTGATGCTTCCAGCTCCTCCCCCCTTCTCTCTCTCTCTGTCTCTCTCTCCTCTCTAAAATGAATAAATAAAATAAAAAATTTAAACATAGTAAGCACACAAAAATGTTGAACTCTTGTTTTTTTTAATATATCTTTTAAAAATTACCAATTAATTTTTTAAAAGACAATAATAATACTTGAAATAAAAAAAATAAAATAAAACTGAAATCATCCATACTTTTTGTTATGGTTGAATTGCTTCCGCCGCCCCCCCCAAATTCATATGTTGAAATCCTAAATACCAGCACCTTGGAATGTGACCTTATTTGGAAATAGATTGATTATAGATGTATTTATTTAAGATGCATTCACTTAAGGTAAGATGAGGACATTAGAGTGGGTCCTAGTCCAATATGACTGGTGTCATATTCCTTATAAAAAAGGAATTTTGGATACAGGGGCATGCACATAGGGAAAAAGAACATCATGCCAACAGGGACCAGAACAAGACAGCCTTCTACGTGCCATGAGAGAGGGCTGTCCTTCCGTCCTACCTCTCACAGGGAACGAACCGCATTGCCACTTTTTATCTCAGAGTTCTAGCCTCCATAAACTACGAGTTAAAAAATTACTGTTGTTTTAGTCGCCTAGGTTGTGGAACTTTGCTACAGCAGTACTTTTATTACCCAGAGATAATCTCTATAAATATTTGTTATAAATTCTTAACGTGTGACCTAAATCTGTTTGGTAGTATGTTTTATTTTTTTATTCACATAAAAATAGATTGTAAACATTTTTTTAGCCTATAAAAGTGAATTTTTGTGTCTTACCCTGAAATCTATTATTCCCTGCTCCTGTCAACAATATACCAATTTTAATGCTAAGCTAAATGATAATATTCTCCAGACTCCCTTTGGGGCTAGTTGTGCATATTTGCATAAGTTCTGGACAAAGAGATATTAGCCGAAATGTTGTGTAAGATGTTAGGAACTATAAAGTTTCTGAGATTTTATCTGTCTTGGAAGTAAACAAGTTAGCCTACCACTCACTGTTTCTTAGAAATGGGCAGAAGAGATTGATGGGTCAGAGATAATGGACCCAATTGTTTGCAGCAATAACAGTGTCAGAATAACAGCATTTACCCCCTAATTTTCTGAGAGCCAGTTGCAAGCCCTTCAACAGGGCTATGAGAGTGCCAGGCAGTACCTGCACTTAAACTTTTTGAAATTTTTATTAGTCAGTATGCCTACACACCCTTTGCTTACGAGGGAAAAACTATCTGCATCCTTTAAGCCTGCTTGGTATAAAAAGATTCTTAGACAGACCAGCATTCATGTTCTGAGGTGCGGTCATGTTCTGAGCCTGGCAGCTATGTCTTAGAATGTCAGTACTGGCCTGTATGCCCTAGAATTCTTTTATGCATGAGAAAATTAAAATTTTTATAGCTAAATCACTATTCTTTTAGAATTTTCTGTTTCATGATTCAAACCTAGTCCTATTTGATATGCAGTCAATAAAACTTATATTTAACACATCATTTTTCATGGTAGTAAAGGAATTCACCATGTAGTTATGTCAACATTTAATGACTGAATAGATTGCATTGGCCTGCTTGTTTGGTTTTCATTTCTCTTTCACTCCAACACAAAGGATGCACTTTATCATCCAGATCAGCATATTTTTGTTTATTAAAAGTATTTCCCCAAAATTGGTTAATGCTTTTATTTTTAGTTGTGTGTTTTATTAATATGTTTACATATTATGTAAATAAGCACATACATAGACAAAGCAATAAATTAATTTTAGAAAATAAAATTGCTCAACAAGATCTTCAACCAGAAACAGAAAAACCTATACTTGGAGCCTCCAGATGCTTCGCAATACACCCAAAGATATGGTTGAGTGAAAAATTGGCTGAATATATAACCAAACCCCGAAGGAAATAGGGAGTAAGAAATGCTCCGCCTTCCTCACTAACCTAAACAGGGCGGCTTTCTCTGGTAACTGTGAATATAGAAACTGAGGCGGGCAAAGGGGGTGAATAGATCCAGGCCGTGGCACAAACGGCCGAATCAGGCTGTGGCACGTAAATCCAAGCTGAGGAAAAACTGATCCTGTGGCAACTCGGGCAATATAAGCTAACACTCGTGCCAAACCCAAACAAAGAAAGACAAGTGGAGCGGCCATTTTACCCGGTCTCCTGGTCGGCGTGCGCGCAGTTAGTGGGCGAGAGATTTCTTCCTAGACCCCGGAAGTGGGTGCCCGTGTTGCCCCACAGAGAGGCAGGGTCAGAAGCCTTTCTGTGGGCCGAGGGCAGAGTCTCTGGGCAGCCCCAGTGCCCTGGGAAAGCCACGCACGGGAGGGAGTGAGAACTAATTCCAACGGTGGAGATTTTCCGTGCTGGAGGGCGTTTCACTCAGAGGGAAACACGGCCGGCCTCATATCCTGATTTGCGCGCGTAGAGAGTGAATGAGAGATTCCTCCGAGTGCCTCGGTAGTGCACGCCCGTGTTGCCCCACAAAGAGGCAGGGTCAGAGGCCTTTCTGTGGGCCGAGGGCAGAGTCTCTGGGCAGCCCCAGTGCCCTGGGAAAGCCACGCATGGGAGGGAGTGAGAACTAATTCCAACGGTGGAGATTTTCCGTGCTGGAGGGCGTTTCACTCAGAGGGAAACGCGGCCGGCCTCATATCCTGGTTTGCGCGCGCAGATAAGGAGTGAGCGATTCCTCCGAGTGCCTCGGCAGTGCGCACCCGTGTTATCGCACAGAGGGGCAGAGTCAGGGGCCTTTGTGTGGGCCAAAGCGGAATCTCGGGACACCCCAGCGCCTTGAAAAAGCCACGCACGGGGACAGAGCGAGACTGAATTCCAACGCTGCAACTTTTCCCTGCGGTTGGGGGTTTCACTCAGAGCGTGAGACTGCTGGCCGGATATCCTGGTCGCAGACAGTGAGTGAGAGTTTCCTCCAAGCGCCCGGAAGTGGGTGCCCGCCTGTGTTACCGGACAGAGTGGCAGAGCCAGAGGTCTTTGAGTGGGCGGAAAGCCCGCCTGATTATGCTAGCAGCTCTGACTGACTGAGCCTTACCCAGAGCCCTGTGCTGAGTGGAAATAGAGTGGGGAGTTGCCAGCTCTTTGAGCCTCTTACTATCCAGGCAGAGGCAGCAGCAACCCCATAGCTGGATTATCAGGCTACTAATTGAGGAAGGAAAGACTAGGAGAAAGGCTCCAGGAACACGGACTCTCTCACTGTCGGAGCCTATAAATGCTAATGAGCCTCGACTGCCAACGAGACTAAAGCACAATACATGACATTGCCATAGAGACTTATCAACTGCAAACCTCTACCTGAGCGTGCCAAAAGGGCAGAACCCGGGGTACAGAGTCACCGACCAGGAAGAGGGAGAGAAAAGAAAAAGCAAGAAGATAACCTCTCAAAATCAAGAATAATCTACAGACTTTATAACCTATCCAATTTTATTATATTTGTTCATTTGTTTCTCTTATCTTCATTCTTGATACTTTTTTTCCTCCTCCAATTTGGCCGATTAACTCTCTGCCGGTCTTACTCTCTCCTCTCCTTGAACTACACTACCCATAAGTGTTACATCTCCCATTATCTTTTCTCTTCTCTTCCTTTCTCTCTATGAGGGTTGCACTCCAAAACCCTTAACTCTCTCTCTCTCTCCTTTCTTTTTTCTTCTTTTAGTGGTTCCCTCTTTTTTTCTCTCTCTCTCTTTCTTTTCTCCCTCTATATTAGTTTCTTCCTTTCTCCTTTACATCTCCTCTCATTCAAACCTCAATAACAAACAAATTATCTTATCTGGGACTCAAACTTATGTTTGTGGCATTTTGGGGGGTTTTTACTTCACCTTTTTAACTCACTAGCAGTGCTCCCATCCCTGGCTCTCCATTTTATCTAGTTCTTGTTCCACTAAATACAATAGTAATTTTTTAATTTGTCCTCCCATTTTTCCGTTTTCCTCTTATTCCTCTCATCATAACTCTTAGACAACCAACACCTAAAAGCAAATAATTTTATTCTTGACCCAAATTTTTTCCTTATTTGCTTTTTGTGGGTCCATACGCTCTTTTTTTTTTTTTTCTTTCTTTCTTTCTTTTTTTTTTTTTGCCCCTTTATTACTTTTCCCCAATTCAGGCCCTCCATCACAGGCATTGTTTGTTATAATTCACAGTTCACCACAAGATTTTCTCAAGAAAGAGGAGAGAGGAGAGGAGAGGAAAAAAGGAGGGGGGGAATAATTTCCTTTTTTAAAAAATTTTTATTTTATTTTATTTTTCTTTATTTCATTATTAATTTTTTTTAAAAAAAACAACTCTTCGATTTTTTATTTTTTTATTATTTTTTTATTTTTTTAACTTTTTATTCTTTATTAAATCTCATTAATACTATCAACAAAACCACCCTCAGATGCCATTAAGGAAGAGAAAATCGAATATCATGGATACAAAAGAAAGAGAGGTAACACAGCTAGATGAGGACAAATCTATGGAGAAAAATTTAATATATTGGAAACCTTGGAGCTAAATGACAGAGAATTCAAGATAGAAATTCTAAAAATCCTCCGAGATATACAAGAAAACACAGAAAGGCAATTTAGGGAGCTCAGAAAACAACTCAATGAACACAAAGAATATATGTCCAAGGAAATTGAAACTTTAAAAACAAATCAAACAGAGATAAAAAACTCAATTCACGAGCTGAAAAACGAAGTAACAAGCTAGCTAATAGAACAGGTCAGATAGAAGAGAGGATTAGTGAAATAGAAGACAAACAACTTGAGGCACAACAGAGAGAAGAAGAAAGAGACTCAAAAATTAAAAAAAATGAGATAGCCCTACAAGAATTATCTGACTCCATCAAAAAGAATAACATAAGAATAATAGGTATATCAGAGGGAGAAGAGAGAGAAAATGGAATGGAGAACATACTCAAACAAATAATAGATGAGAACTTCCCAAGCCTGTAGAAAGAACTAAAGCCTCAAGTTCAAGAAGCAAACAGAACTCCAAGTTTTCTTAACCCCAACAAACCTACTCCAAGATATATCATAATGAAATTGACACAAACCAACAGCAAAGAAAAAATTCTAAAGGCAGCCAGGGAAAAGAAGAATACAACATATAAAGGAAGGCCCATTAGATTATCATCAGATTTCTCAGCATAAACTCTACAAGCTAGACGAGAGTGGACCCCAATATTTAAAGTCCTGAAAGAGAGGAACTTTCAGCCACGAATACTATACCCATCAAAGCTATCCTTGAAATATGAAGGAGAAATAAAAACATTCACAGATACAGAAAAGATGAGGGAATTTATCATCAGAAAACCCCCACTCCATGAATTACTAAAGGGAGTTCTCCAATCAGATACAAAGTACAAAAAAAAAAAAACAGAGCCACAAGTAAAAGCTCCAAGAAGAACACAATAAAACCAAATTTAAACTGTGACAACAACAAAAAGAAAGAGGGGGAGAAGATGGAGATTAACAGTAGCAAAGGACGATGGAGTGCAAAAGTACTCACAAAATAGTTCGCTACAATGAACAGGGTAGGGACCCTTTTCATTACTTAAAGGTAACCACCATTGAAAAAACCACCACAGAAACACATGAGATAAAAAAGATAGCAACAGAGGAAAGATGTATGGAATACAACCAAATAAAAACAAAAGATAGAAAAACGAAAGAGAAGGATCAAACAAGACACAAAACTAACAGAAAGCAAGATATAAAATGGCAATAGGGAACTCACAAGTATCAATAATTACACTAAATGTAAACGGATTAAACTCACCAATAAAAAGGCACAGAGTAGCAGAATGGATTAAAAAAGAAAATCCAACTGTATGCTGCCTACAGGAAACTCATCTAAGTAACAAGAATAAAAACAAATTCAAAGTGAAAGGCTGGAAAACAATACTCCAAGCAAATAACATCCAAAAAAAAGCAGGTGTAGCAATACTCATATCGGATAATACTGACTACAAGACAGGAAAAGTACTCAGAGACAAAAATGGCCATTTCATAATGGCTAAGGGGACACTGAATCAAGAAGACATAACAATTCTTAATATATATGCACCAAACCAAGGAGCACCAAAATATATAAGACAGGTACTTATTGATCTTAAAACAAAAACCGACAAAAACACAATCATACTTGGAGACCTCAATACACCGCTGTCGGCTCTAGATCGGTCATCCAAACAGAGAATCAATAAAGATATAGTGGCCTTAAACAAAACACTAGAGCACCTGAATATGATAGACATCTACAGGACATTTCATCCCAAAGTGACTGAGTATACATTTTTCTCCAGTGTACATGGATCATTCTCAAGAATTGACCATATGTTGGGCCACAAAAACAACATCAGCAAATTCAGAAAAATTGAAGTTGTACCAAGCATATTTTCTGATCATAAAGCCTTGAAACTAGAATTCAACTGCAAAAAAGAGGAAAAAAATCCCACAAAAATGTGGAAACTAAACAATATACTTTTAAAAAATGAATGGGTCAAAGAAGAAATAAGTGCAGAGATCAAAAGATATATACAGACTAATGAAAATGACAATACAACATGTCAGAATCTATGGGATGCAGCAAAAGCAGTGATAAGAGGGAAGTTCATATCACTTCAGGCATATATGAACAAGCAAGAGAGAGCCCAAGCGAACCACTTAACTTCCCACCTTAAGGAACTAGAAAAAGAAGAACAAAGACAACCCAAAACCAGCCGAAGAAAGGAGATAATAAAAATCAGAGCAGAAATAAATGAATTAGAGAACAGAAAAACTATAGAAAAAATTAATAGAACAAGAAGCTGGTTCTTTGAAAAGATCAACAAAATTGACAAACCCTTGGCAAGACTTACCAAGGAAAAAAGAGAAAGAACTCATATAAACAAAATCCAAAATGAAAGAGGAGAAATCACTATGGACACCGTAGATATACAAAGAATTATTGTAGAATACTATGAAAAACTTTATGCCACAAAATTCAACAACCTAGAAGAAATGGATAAATTCCTAGAAAAATACAACCTTCCTAGACTGAGTCAAGAAGAAGCAGAAAGCCTAAACAGACCTATCAGTAGAGAAGAAATAGAAAAAACCATTAAAAACTTCCCCAAAAATAAAAGTCCAGGCCCGGACGGCTATACCAGCGAATTTTATCAAACATTCAAAGAAGACTTGGTTCCTATTCTACTCAAAGTCTTCCAAAAAATTGAAGAAGAAGCAATACTTCCAAACACATTTTATGAGGCCAACATAACCCTCATACCAAAACCAGGCAAGGATGGCACAAAGAAAGAAAACTACAGACCAATATCTCTAATGAATACAGATGCTAAAATACTAAACAAAATACTAGCAAATCGAATACAACAACATATTAAAAAAATAATACATCATGATCAAGTGGGATTCATCCCAGAATCTCAAGGATGGTTCAACATACGCAAAACGGTTAATGTAATACACCATATCAACAAAACAAAGAACAAAAACCACATGATCTTATCAATAGACGCAGAAAAGGCTTTCGATAAAATACAACACAATTTTATGTTTAAGACTCTCAACAAAATGGGTATAGAAGGAAAATATCTCAACATGATAAAGGCCATATATGATAAACCATCAGCTAACATCATATTAAATGGCACTAAACTGAAGGCTTTCCCCCTTAAATCAGGAACAACACAGGGTTGTCCACTCTCTCCACTCCTATTTAATGTGGTACTAGAGGTTCTAGCCAGAGCAATCAGACAAGACAAAGAAATAAAAGGCATCCATATCAGAAAAGAAGAAGTAAAGGTATCACTTTTTGCAGATGATATGATCCTATACATTGAAAACCCCAAAGAATCCACAAAAAGACTACTAGAAACAATAAGCCAATACAGTAAGGTTGTAGGATACAAAATTAACATACAGAAGTCAATAGCCTTTCTATATGCCAACAATGAAACAACTGAGAAGGAACTCAAAAGAATAATCCCCTTCACGATTGCAACAAAAAAATTAAAATACTTAGGAATAAACATAACAAAGAATGTAAAGGACTTATATAATGAAAACTATAAAGCATTGTTAAGGGAAATCGAAAAAGATATAATGAGATGGAAGAATATACCTTGTTCTTGGCTAGGAAGAATAAATATAATCAAGATGGCTATATTACCCAAAGCAATATACAAATTTAATGCAATTCCCATCAAACTTCCAATGACGTTTTTTAAAGAAATAGAGCAAAAAATCATCAGATTTATATGGAACTATAAAAAACCCCGAATAGCCAAAGCAATCCTAAAGAAAAAGAATGAAGCTGGGGGCATTACAATACCTGACTTCAAACTATATTATAGGGCCACGACAATCAAAACAGCATGGTATTGGCAGAAAAATAGACACTCAGACCAATGGAACAGAATAGAAAGTCCAGAAATAAAACCACATATATATAGTCAAATAATTTTTGATAAAGGGGCCAACAACACACAATGGAGAAAAGAAAGCCTCTTCAATAAATGGTGCTGGGAAAACTGGAAAGCCACATGCAAAAGAATGAAACTGGACTACAGTCTCTCCCCCTGTACAAAAATTAACTCAAAATGGATCAAAGATCTAAACATAAGACCTGAAACAATTAGGTACATAGAAGAAGACATAGGTACTCAACTCATGGACCTGGGTTTTAAAGAGCATTTTATGAATTTGACTCCAATGGCAAGAGAAGTGAAGGCAAAAATTAATGAATGGGACTACATCAAACTAAGAAGTTTTTGCTCAGCAAGAGAAACTGATAACAAAATAAACAGAAAGCCAACTAAATGGGAAATGATATTTTCAAACAACAGCTCAGATAAGGACCTAATATCCAAAATATACAAAGAACTCACAAAACTCAACAACAAACAAACAAACAATCCAATAAAAAAATGGGAAGAGGATATGAATAGACACTTCTCCCAGGAAGAAATACAAATGGCCAACAGATATATGAAAAGATGCTCAGCTTCTTTAGCTATTAGAGAAATGCAAATCAAAACGGCAATGAGATACCACCTCACACCTGTTCGATTAGCTGTTATTAGCAAGACAGGTAATAGCAAATGTTGGAGAGGCTGTGGAGAAAAATGAACCCTCATACACTGTTGGTGGGAATGTAAAGTAGTACAACCATTATGGAAGAAAGTATGGTGGTTCCTCAAAAAACTGAAAATAGAACTACCTTATGACCCAGCAATCCCTCTACTGGGTATATATCCCAAAAACTCAGAAACATTGATACGTAAAGACACATGCAGCCCCATGTTTATTGCAGCACTGTTCACAGTGGCCAAGACATGGAAACAACCAAAAAGCCCATCAATAGATGACTGGATAAAGAAGATGTGGCACATATACACTATGGAATACTATTCAGCCATAAGAAATGATGACATCGGAACATTTACAGCAAAATGGTGGGATCTTGATAACATGATACGAAGCGAAATAAGTAAATCAGAAAAAACCAGGAACTGTATTATTCCATAGGTAGGTGGGACATAATAGTGAAACTAAGAGACATTGATAAGAGTGTGGTGGTTACGGGGGGGAGGGGGGAATGGGAGAAGAATAGGGGGTGGGGAGGGGCACAAAGAAAACAAGATAGAAGGTGACAGAGGACAATCTGACTTTGGGTGGTGGGTATGCAACATAATTGAACGACAAGATAACCTGGACTTGTTATCTTTGAATATATGTATCCTGATTTATTGATGTCACCGCATTAAAAAAATAAAATTATTAAAAAATAAAAGAAAATAAAATTGTCATTTTCATCTCTTCCTTCTTTCTTCTCTGTCTCTATTTCTCTTTATATATATGCAAAGCACCAACCCAAAACTTAGTCCTAATTGGGAACAATACTTAAACTTTTTTATTCACAGTTCTGGGGATAAACTGTATAGCTCTAAATGGTAAGATTTTATTATAATACTGTAGTTTATTAATATTTAACCCATATCTGATGATACATTTCAATGAATTTAAAGTAACTTTGTTTACATTTCCTCTTTTTTTACATTATAAATTCTATTTATAACTGTCAAAATATTTTCTTTAATTATAAATTGATAATGCTCATAAATTCAATTTTTATTTATTCAATAGATTGTTTTATACTAATAATAGATATGCTCAATCAACATTGGTAAATCTGATTATTTGGATATAATTAATATTGATCATTTCTCTTATTTAGGTTGAATAATAAAACTATATTTATTAATTTAAGAGCATGTTGGTATATTTGATAATACAGAGAAGACCTAATCATGTCTTCTGAATAACTTCTAAATCAGTAATTCATGATGCTTTTAGCTTCTAAGTCAAGATGTCAGCATATTATTTTGATATATATGCTATTTGTAAGGCACAAGAATTTATTTGAGGGTTAATATTCAGAGGCATATTTCATATCCATAAAACTTATCCTTGTCTTTTGTGAAATGATGAGTTCAGATCTATTGGTGTTCATAGTTTACCCGTGCTTAGCTCTGCTTACAACCAGCCAGTGGGGAGTGTTACTGAACTAGCAACTGTGTGTTTGTGTGCGTGTGCAGGTGTGTCCTGGACGCCTCTGCTAAACAGCTGCATAAATGCATTGCGGCACCTAGAACAATTGTCTAGGAAATCAACCGAGGAGCACAAGTATGTCTCATTCACTGTGAGGCTAGTGCTAATACTGCAGAGAGAATCGAATGAGATCTAAGAATCAATGGAAAGTTTCGTCTGTCTGGGCACCAATAACGCATTCTTAGAATTCATTCATGAGAATTAAATACCATACATAACACCTAATAAAAGAGAGCCTATCGAATAACTGGATATTATATTAGTTGTTCCCTATAATTTTAACTAAATCCAATGATGTTAAGATTATTTTATAAAGAAGACACTATGTTGATGTAATTCAACTCTTCATTATTGCTAATGAGCTAAAGCTGGAAAAGAAGCTGATATGAAACTTGAAATGTTTAAGAATAATTTTGCAAAACAAAATTATTGATAATAAAGACCATCAACAATGTCTAAGAAATTCAGGCAGAAGTTTAAACAGTTCAGAAAACTTTGATCATTTATTTTGGGAAAAATATAACTGAAGCTTTTATGTGGCCACAAATTAGAATCACAAGAGGTAGAAATCAAAATAGTGAGATAGATGTTGCTTGCTTTCAGACTAATTCACTTTGAAATGGACTTCCTACTGTTGAGCAGTCTGACATTTGTGAGATCTGGTAAAGTCTTTCTTCTGAAAATGGAAGGGCCAGATCCATGTTCTCACTTGCTCTTGGCAGTTCAGATACAGGCATGTGACAGCCTGAGCTCAGGATCTCTGCTCTACCAGTCAGATCTGCCGGCTCTAGACAGAGCTTCTGTACTGATGGTTTGCGAGTCCTCTGGAACGTTGTGGTGGCAGTAAAAATAGCCAGAGTTCAGTGACCACAGAGGCAGCTGCACGGAATTCCAACAACTCAGCAGGACATGTTCAGTGGCCATGGCAGTGGAAGATCTCAGACCAGACTGAGTGCGTGATGTGATGGCGATGGTATCTGTATTCTGGTCTCTCTTTTATCCTGCTATTTATTTTTCTTAGCCCATTTCAGAAGTCTACCTGCAAGTTCTAGAAGGTACCAGATATCTTTCTAATAATTCAGCTTTCTGTTAAAATAACCAAGGGTTGTTTCAATGTTTGAAATTAATAACCCTTGGGTATTTATATCCTCCCACAATCACATCAAAAATACAACTAAACTATAGAAAATCCATCATTCAGAATTGCCTGAAATCCAGCTGAACAAAAGTCCTGAAACTAAGGATTTAAAGAAGCCACACTGAAGCCTGGCCTTTGATGGTGCAGTAGATAAATCATCTTCCTGAAATGCTGACTGAGTTTGCTGGTTCAAAACTCTGGGCTTGCCTGGTCAGGGCATATATGGAAATTGATGCTTCCTGCTCTTCCCCCTTTCTCTCTCTCTCTCTCCCCATCCCTCTCTCTTCCCTCTCTCTAAAATAAATAAATAAAATCTTAAAAGCCACACTGAGACTGAGAGCAGGGGCAGAGACTGCAAGCAGGCTGGTCCCACACTGCATGTTGTGCATAAATATTGGGAAGGATATTTCAGCTATGGAGGTATCCCCTGAAGAGTGAGGGACCAGGTCCACACCAGGCCCCCCAGCCTAGGGTTCCAGTGCCCGGAAGAGAGGTCCCCTTAACTTCTACTTGTAAAAACCAGCAAGGATTGTGGCTGAGAGAGAGGGCTGCTGGAGTCCCCAGGAATTCCTCTTAAAGGGACTGCACACAGACTTACTCAGACTCACTCTCTCTGAGGTCCAGTGCTGGGGCAGCAGCTCAAAAGGCCCTAGGGACATACAGAGAGGAACTGAAATATCTGTCATCAACACAAGAACTAGAGAAAACAGCTTTTCCCAGACAGACGTTCTGGCAGAAATCACTGTTCTTTTTCTAAGTCCTTCACCCTCAAAACTGTAGGTGGGTGCCATGTCTGAGTCTCCATCAACCTGGCTGTCAGAGTTCACCCTGTTCTGGTGATTTCCTGAAACCCGTAGGGTTCTGCCAGCTTGCAGGCCCACCTGAGCTATTCCCATTAGCTTTTTCATAAAAACGTACTGTCTTGGCTCATGGTTCAGACTTTCCTAAAATCTCTCAAACAAGCAGCGTTTGAATCCAGCATGTCCTATACCACTTGCTAAGTGGCCTCAGGCAGGGCATTAGTGGCAGCCATCCTTGATTTAAATGTGGCCTCTCCTAGGCACCTCCTAGCCCAGAATAAGTAACAGTCATCTGAAGATCACTTTGTAGCTCATGCCAGGTTGCCCTGGACAGAACACAGGTGGTAGGTGACCTTGGCCGCCACCTCCTGGGAGGCCTCAGAGCCAGTGCACCTGGAAGACAGTCTACACCACCTCAAAGCACCACCTAGCCTCTGCTGCTAGCAACACACTGAAGGGGCAGACTCAGCAGGCACCAAAACCCTGCTGAAGTAAGTCTTGCTCCACAGGTTAAGTCCCTGCACAGCTGATCCTCCATGGTGGTCACAGCTAGTCCTTGCAGCCAATCAGCCTGGGGGTATATCACTCCCAATGATGTGCCAGCAACAATGAAGGCTCAGTTACAACAGGAGAGTGTACATAGCCTACACAGCAGGGGCTAGGGACACACCTGGAGTGTCCAGCTCAAGTGAACAGAGAGGCTGTGCCACTGGATCTTATAGGACACCTATGACCTTAGGCCATTCTACCAAGCCCAGGAGACATAGGAGTCCTACCTAATACATAAAAACAAACACAGGGAGTCTGCAAAAATGAAGAAAGAAAGAAACATGTCCCAAATGAAAAAACAGAACAGAACTCCAGAAAAAAATAATTAAATTAAATGAAGACAAGTAATCTTCTAGATGCAGAATTCAAAACACTGATTATAAGGATGCTCATAAACTTAGGGGAAGAGTAGGTAAACTTAGAATTTCAATAGTATAAAAAAGGGACATAAAAATAATAAAAAAGGACCAGTCAGAAATTAAGGACATAGTAACTGAAATAAAGAATATTGTACAGCGAATCAGTGGTAGAGTAGATAAAGCCAAGGATCAAAATAGCATTCGAATATAAAGAAGCAAACAATGTCCAATGAGAACTGCAAAAATAAAAGAGAATCCAAAAATGTGGATAATGTAAGGAGTCTCTGGGACAACTTCAAGCATACCAACATTGCATCATGGGCGCCAGAAGGAGAAGAGAGCAAAAAACTGAAAGCCTATTTGAAAAAATAATGACAGAAAACTTCCCTAACCTGAGAAGGAAATAGACATACAAGTTCAGGAAGTACAGAGTGTCCCAAACAAGATGAACCCAATAAGGCCCATTCTAAGACAAATCATAATTAAAATGCAAAAGTTTAAAGACAAAGAGACTCTTAAAAGCAGCAAAAGAAAAGCAGTTAATCTTAAGGGAGCTTCCATAAGACTGTCAGCAGATTTCTCAACAGAAACTTCTCAGCCAGAGGGATTGGCACAAAATATTCAAGTGATGAAAAGCAAGCACCTACAACCAAGATTACTCTACCCAGCAAAGTTATCACTTAGAATAGTGGTTTTCAACTTCAGGTTGATGAGAAATTTATTGCCAGTACACAAAATTATTAAACACCCTGATGTTGCACAAAGATTACAGAGTCTATAATCATTGGGTTTATAACACTATATAGTGGTAGTTAATTCTTTCATGGACTGGCACAAAATTTCTGGCAGATAAACACCAGTCCAGAGATTGATGTTGAAAACCATTGATTTAGAATCAAAGGACATATATAGAGCTTCCCAGACAAGAGAAAGATAAAGGAGTTTATCGCCACAAAACCAGTATTACATAATATGTTAAAAGGTCTTCTTTAAGAAGAAGAAAAGAAAAAAAATTATAAATGATAGCAAAAATAGATATTAACAATCAAATCTAAAAGAAAAGAAATGAACAAGCATTACAGAAACAGAATCATGGATACAGGAGAACATTTTGATGGCTGCCAGATGAAAAGCGGGTTGGAAGATTGAATGAAAAAGGTGGAGGTTAAAATTAATAAGTACAAATGAATAGTTACAGACTAGTCATGGGGATGTAAAAAGTATAGCATAGAAAATACAGTCAATAATATTGTAATAATTATGTATGGTATCAGATGAGTTCAAGATTTATCAGGATGATCACTTATTAAGTTATTCAATGTCTAATAATTGGTATGTACAACTGAAATTAAGATAATATTGTAAGCCAACTGTAATTGAAGAATAATAAAGTGATTTAAAAATTTTTTATAACATTAATGTTTTTGTTTGGAAGAAACTAAAATAAAAAGAGTCTAGATCCTTGTTTTCAAGAAGCTTAAAGCTTAAAGGAAAATTCTGTGTACATGTGAACAGCTAGAGAACAACTCTGAAGCTATATAAACAATTATACACAGTGTATATATATACATAAACGCTAGGCACAAAGTAACGGAAGAAATAGCATGGGCGGGTGTCAGTCCAGCTTCCTGGAATAAATTTGACCAAATATTATAGCTATACAACTCTGGATGGATAGTTTGACCTTTTGGGACTTTACTGACGACATCTATGAATGAGGAAATTGGTTTACATACATTTAGTCTCCTCTCAGTTTTAATAGTCTGTGAAATCATGATTCTCAGTTTAACTCCCCTAGAGTGAAAGCTATATATATATGTCTAACTAGTGAACTTATATATATATATGCACATATTTCAATATATATATATATATATGCAAAGACAAAGAATACGCCTTTCTTGAAAGGCAAGCACAAAGTTCACTAGTTAGACATTTATTCAACAGATGTTATAAGACAGGTCTCAGAAATTGAGGAAATGGGTCTAAAATTGTATATTTATTGGCTGGCTAAATGAGACAGCTCATTTGGAATCTTCATATTTACATAGCAACGTTAGTATAAACTGTCACTTATTAAGTATGTCATATGCCAAGCATCCTACATATTTTGTCACTGGCTTTTACTACAGCTACTAAGACTAAGTACAACTATATTTGTTTTATAGAAGAAGAAGCTTAGGCCCAGAGAATTTTACATGACTTGAGGGGCAGAACAGGGATCGAAGGACAAACCTGACAGTTTCCGGTACGTTCTCTTTCTGCTTGTAATAACAGAGCTCTAACATTTAGTGAGAGTTTATTAGAGCCCTGTTTAAGAGTTTTGCTAGTATTAATTCATATAATTCTCCAAGTGTACCATGAGATAGGTACACTTTTTATCCATGCATAATAGATGAAGAGTCTGAGGAACACAGAGGTTAAATAACTTGTGGAAGATTACACAGCTAGCAACAAAAAGAACTGAACTATGTGCTGAATTCTTCCCTACATAATTCTATGTAAATACTGGCTAGATGTGTATGATCATCACTAACAGCATTAGATGAGGAAAAGAATGCTTTCTTAACTATTGGATAAAATAAATAAAATGGGGGATAGTAAAGACTCTGACCAAATATTTGATAAATTGCTTGATCTACGAAGAGACAAAGCAATTATTTGTGTAGTCAGCTAAACAGATATTTTTACCAGGCTAATATTACTGTGATAGCCTGATCAGGCAGTGGCACAGTGGATAGAGCGTCAGACTGGGATGCAGAAGATCCAGGTTCGAGACCCCAAGTTCGCCAGTTTGAGCGCGGGCTCATCTGGTTTGAACAAAGCTCACCAGCTTGGACCCAAGGTCGCTGACTCGAGCAAGGGGTTACTCAGTCTGCTGAAGGCCCACGGTCAAGGCACATATGAGAAAGCAATCTCTGAACAACTAAGGTGTCGCAACAAAAAACTGATGATTGATGCTTCTCATCTCTCTCCGTTTCTGCCTGTCTGTTCCTATCTGTCCCTCTCTCTGACTCTCTCTCTGTCTCTGAAAAAATAAAATAAAATAAAAAAATAAAAGAAACATTTAATTTTACTATGATAAAATATAAGCAAAATTTTATTTGCAGTAACAACATAGCTCAAGATTGTAGGTGAATTGCAAGTACCCTATAGTAATTGAAGGGGCATTTTTTCAAGTAAATTATATTTTATGTACATGTTATTATCTCATATGAAATTAGTCAATGAAAATTCTCATTTTATTACATGAAAGAACCAAGGAGAGCCAAGCTTGGAATGTCTTCACATAAGAATGAAAATAGAAAAGTGGACAATTTTTATTTTGTCCTTAGAGCAATTTTTTTTTTTATAAATCTATCTGGAGTGAAAAATAGTAGCATGTATCAATATTGGAAATACAAACTTTTTTTTGCTAAAAATAAGCAAAGGAAGATATGTATAGAAATTCATCCTCAGGAAACGTTCCTTGTTATTCAGGCCCATATAACAGAAAGATTACTTCCTTTCCACATCCTAGATCCAGATGTCAGAATAATGATGTTCTCAGTGATTTTTATTAAAAAACACCACTGTAACTTTACTGTAATGTCATCATGACCAAAGTATTCAGGAATCTAGGTCTATGTACTTCTTTCAATTGTTGTTACTAAGAAATTCCTGAAAAGAATTTCATTCATGTTTTGCAATTTAAGCGAAGAAATATATGGTGTAAATAATATAAAGAGAGAAGAGTGAACAGAGAAGGAAGAGGAGAGTTAAGAGAGCAAAAGATTTCAAATATTCATGTAAAAACACTATTTTAGCCAGAAAATCATGCTATCAACAGCTTAGAAGAAGCTCTAGATCACAGTTTAGTAAATATTTTTTTGTAAAGAGTAAAATAATACTAAATATTATAGGCTTTATGAGACATGTAATAAGAAAAGAGTCATAAACAACATGTAAACAAGTGGATGTGGCTATGTTCCAATAATACTTTATTTATAAAAACAAATGGAGGGTCAATTAGGCCCTAGGCTCTACTCTAAATCATAATGCTAAGATATAACAGTGCTTTTTGATAGAACTTTCCATTAGAAGAAAGTATTCTGTATATATGCTGCCACTAGTCAAAAGTGGCTATCAGGCAATTGAGGTGTAGCTAGTGAGAGCAAAGATAAATAATTTTTATTTTATTTAATTTATTTAAATTATTTTACATTTAATAGTCATTTAATTTGTGGTTACATCTTGAAATACATAGCACAATTTTTGCTTTTCTTTTTTCTATCTGAGAGTAAAATTTTAAAATTTTCTTATTGTTAATAAACAGAGAAACATTTAATAATTGAAGATTTTCAAAGTACAAAATTTGAAAAGGTGAAAATATTTTCAGTATAATAAAAATAAATTGAATAAGCTATTTAACTTCACTTTGTAGTATATAATATGCATACACATAAATATAAATACTCAGCATGTTGTAGTTATACATACTTAAGGCTCCCTCATCTCAAGAAAAATTATGAGAAAAAATGCAAATGTGAGAAAAACATGGTTTATTTGCTCTTACCATGTACTTTTTTCTGATTAATAAACAACTGAATTTAATGTCATTTGGCATAGGAGTTTTGAAAATGCATGTGATGATATCTTGATATTGTGAAGAATTTTTCTTAAAAGATGACGTTGGATGTCTTGAGTTCAAGATCTAGCTTTATCATTTACTAATTAAATGACATTTTCAAAATATTAATTTCTTGAAGTCAGTTTTCTTGTAGTAAAATTGGCATCAAAATACCACTTAGTATAACAAGTTTGGTGGGATTTATGTAATATGTATTCAACACATATACCATAAATTGATACATAGGTATTTGCTTTTATTATACTCAATAAGAGAAAATATAGTTATGTATTCCACATGCATGTTGCCTAAAACTATCTGAAATTAGTTATGTTCACTCTTCTAACAGTGACATAATTCTGCAAATAATAATCTCAATATTTGTTTCTAAAGAGGAAGTTATTATAAGAAATAAAATCAGAGTAAAATGTATCTTTAATCTTAAAATTTTTGAAATCTCTTATAAACTCCCTTTAGCAGCGGATGGAGAGAAAGAGAGGTGAGGAGCTTCCAAAGAGAGAACTGCAGCCAAGTAGGCTGGTTAGGAAATGGGTAAAATTAATTAATTCTAGGTTATATTTATAGAGCAGGCCCATTTCACCTAGGAGAGAGTCCATGTTGTGTGTGGAAATTTTTTCCCCAATCATGAACATTCTGTCCTCATGACCTTAATCACCTCCCAAAGTCCCCACCTCCTTCTAACATCAGTTTGGGCATTAGGTTTTCAACATATGAGTTGGAGAAGGGAGAGGGATACACATTCAAACCATAGCACTGTTTAAATAAGCACTTTTATCCTAGCTAATTTATTCTAAGTGATCTGTACATCACATTATTTCTCATCTATATCTAAATAATAGGAATATAATTTCTTGCTAATTGAAAGTTATTAGATCCCATTACAATCAAGGACACAACTATCCTGTAAAAATATAAACAAGGGTATTATTTTTCTTCAAACACAAAGAGTTATAGCCAGTGGATACACTATCTGTAATATACATATACACCCTTAGTCCTTTACTGCATGCAGTAAAAGGATTGTGTAGTGAGACAGTTTACCACTGATAATGAGTATCAAAGCTCTTTCCTTACCAACAACTAGAAAGGCATTAAAAGATAATAATTTAAAGTCAAACTGCAGGAAATGCAACCGTGTCTCATGCAGAAAAATATGGGAAACAGTAATACATTTCCTCTTTTTCTCTTTTGGGCAGTTTATTTTATTTCTGATACTCTCAGCCTATTATCAATAGTATAGTTTTCCTTCTGATTCATAGTTTCTCATTTCCTTAATTCAGCTTGCTCTTGGTTTTCCTATGCTGGAGCACCAAACTAACAATGTTCATGATGGCTAAATTTCAGAGTCCACCACCAACTTATTTAAATTCTTGTCAAAGTAACAAATTATTCATTTCACCTGTACTTAGATGAGTTTCTTTGGGCCAGACACTGACTCCCAGCTAGGGCCAGGTTAAAGTATAAGTAGGATAAATATAACCACACAGACTCACTCTTTTAGTAAAGGGTGATCTGAGAAGGCATGAAAAAATATGCATGCTACAATGGGCATTGAATTCTTATTGATCAGCAAACTAACAATTTTGGGAAGACAAATAACCATACATCTCTGGCTTGTATAAATGAATCTTCAGTGCAAGGGACTCATATCTAATCAAAACACAATTCTAGAAATATAAATTCTGTATATATTCTAGAAAAAAGTGGCAACAATTCAATCTGAAAATCAGAATAAGAGTCTTATAAATGTTTCTTGTTTATATAAAAGATGACATTAAATGATTGAAGAAAATCACACTAATGCCATTTAATTCTAAGACATAAATATTTTATTTGGGGTATCTTTTATGATATAAGATATTTTATTTAGAAGATAAATATTTTAATTTAAACCTAGCCATAATAATTATAATTCTGTGAAAGCTTATGCATAACAAATAATTATTTCTTAAAGTAATTTTTGAAGCCTACAAATTAAATATGGAAACTTCTGTAATTTTAATAATCTTTTCATTAATCATTACATACAAAGAGATACATTTCTTCCATTCCATAGATATATCAAAGACTTATGATTAAGGACTAGGTGCATTTTTTTCTCTATATATATACTTTTTACTACAAAAATTAGAATGCAATTCAGCTGTTGGCTATAGAGTAAGTATGTGAATTATGAAAGCAGCAGTTTGGAGGAACAGTTTGTGAGATAATTTTAACTGCCTTACAATGTAGAAATTCTGACAGCTGGTACATATATGTCCTTCCCAAATATTGTTTCACTAGAAAGCCCAGCGGTCATACGAAATGACTGCTGTTCTAGATATTATAAATTGTAATTAAAATGATTTGTGCAAAGGTGTCTGCTAATTCAAACTGAATTACCCAGGGCAGGCGGCGAGGACGCCCCTTTGCTTACTGCCCCATGGGGTTTCCCCCTTCTACTTGCTTAATTGCTTAAAGTAGAGTGAAATGAAGGAAACCACTGTTGGTACATTTCTTAAGAGCCACCGCTAGCTCAATAAATAAAGGTGATTTAAATAATAAAATGTTAATTCACATGTCAAAGATCTCTTTGTACACAACATTTCTTGTGTAGATCTTTCCATCATTTTTAAGCTCGCCTTGCAGAGGACCATCAGTTATTTTTAATTTTACGTCCGTTCTTTCACGAACTCTTGAACAGGCAACATAAAGTTGACCGTGTCCAAATGCAGGCTCAGGTAAAAAAAATGCCAACACGTTTAAGCATTTGGCCCTGAGACTTATTGATGGTCATAGCAAAGGCAAGTTTTACAGGAAATTGTCTACGTCTCAATTGAAATGGCAACCCTGTTTGAGATGGAGCCAAATCAATTCTTGGAATGACATGTATTTCACCTTTAGAGGAACCAGTCAAAGACTTAGCTATTATGACATTATTTTTCAATTGGAGAACCTCTAGTCTTGTACCATTGCAAAGACCCCTTCTGGTGTTAAGATTTCTTAACAGCATAATAATTGCTCCAATCTTTAACCTCAATTTGTGAGGTGGCATGCCAGAAGGCGGGACTATTTGAATGCTGTGGCAACTTCACCCCATTGGCTAGTACAGTTACGCAAGCAACCAATAAGCTATCAGTGACAAACAGACACTTAAGCCGCATATAATAAAGATAAGGAAAAATGCATAAAATCTAATTAACTCAAAAGTTAATATTAACACATTGTACATTTTTTCTTGTTTTATATATTATACATTTGAAATGCTTACTGCTTTACTTTATTAATAAAAAAAAACTTGTTTCAGAAAACACCACATGGACTTGTTTAAACAGAGATGAAGTGTTAACTGACAAAAAGTACATATAGTTTAAGAGGGTAAAATAAAAATATAGTAATCTACTTTTCATTGTTTATTGCACTTAGAGAGTTCTAAAGAGTTTTATGTGTAAATAAAGAATATTAATTATATAATGAAGAATTATTTAATTTCTATAGTAAATTTTATTCATTCATCTATTTATTCCACAAATATATTGCTGACACTATACTAAACTCAAAATATTATGCTAATGCTATAAAAAATCTCTGAGCATGTATTGAAAAGATGTTGGAAATACAAAATCCGTATTTGGCATACATAGTAGGCCATTTGTATTTGCTACATTATTTTAGAAATTTGTATCACCTGCTATTTTAGATTCTGTTGTTATTAAGATAAAGTCACCTAATTATATTTCAATTGTTTTTTTAAAGTATTTATCTATAAACTTCTAAGTTTTAAAACTTTAAAGAGAATTGCTTTTTAAGAACAATATAGACAAGTTAAATATTTCAGAAAGAAAAAAAGAAAAGGGAAGGGAAGAGAAGGGAAGGGAGGGGAGGAGGGAAGGAAGAAAGGAGGGAAGGAAGAAATGAAGGAGGGAAAGAGGGAGGAAAGGAGGAAAGGAAGGAGGGATGAAAAGAGGGAGGAAAGGAAGAAATGAGGGAAGGAAGAAATGAAGGAGGGAAGGAAGGAGGGAAAGAGGGAGGTAAGGAAGGAGAGAAGGAGGGAAGGAGGGAAGGAAGGAGGGAGGAAAAGGAGAAGGGAGAGAAGGAAGAAAGGGGGGAAGGAAGAAAGGGGGGAAGGAAGAAAGGGGAGGAGGAAGAAAGGAAAAAAGAAAGGAGGGAAGCAGGTAGGAAACCAAAGAGTTTTATAACTAAAAGAACTATATATTCACATTTGTATTGAAATACGTATATATCTATCAGTAGTTCTCTTTCATTGTTCCTAAATTTTGAATAAAATCTTGTCTCTTCACTAAAATTTTCTCAATAATATTAACTTGTTTTGACTTATACATACGTTTTGCATAGATAATTGGTGCCTGCTTTACTAAGCTGTGAGAATCTGAATGTCCCCAAGTGAGGTTGTACTATGATGAAATAAAAACACAAACTATAAGTTACAGCAAGTAGTTTTTAAAGATTTTTTAAAAAGTTCCCACTCTCAGAAAGCAGTCACTGTTTATGGTGATACAGTATACACAGACATTTGTATCTAAATATATAACTAAAACAAAAAGAATTTACATAAAACTTAACCTAACATTATGCAGTACTTTGATACTTATATTCTCTGTATTCTTATGTTTATTTAAAAAATAACTTAGTAACAAAACATTATATTGATTTCCTAATTCACTAATAAATTTACAAAATTTAAAAAGATTGCATAAAATAATTCTTAGTGACTATGATCTCAATGCTGGTGTCCTCAGTGCAAATATCTACTAGAGTTCTGTGCCAGCTGTTCTATCAGTGTTATTACAAAAGATTATTGTCTATTGTTATGGGAAAGTCTCCTTTGTATTGTGGGATATTTACTGTTCATGACCCTTGCCCACTATATATGTTAGAAGTACCCCGAAATTACTGACAACTGAACCACCCACACGTCTAAAGTTTGGAGAGGAACGGCATTGTGTTATTGGCCTGGTTGGGAACTCAAAAAACAAGTGCTGAGTACAAAATTAGTTTAAATTCTTTACATATGGTATTTAAAAACTCAAGGCAATAGTATTGAGAAATACTATTAAAATTAAATCAGTTAATCTATTAATTATTACTAAATAATGTTGTTCAAGAACTGGTAAAACTCTTCCTCACTTTCAAGAACAGAAAAAAGTTTGGATCTCAGATCAGTCCCGTACCCTGTAATTTTTCATCTGTAGTTCGATAATAGTTCCAAATTAATGGTGTTTTGTGAGAATTGCATGAGAAGATATATTTAAAATATCAGGCACAGTGTCTGGCACACAGTAGGTGTTCAATACATTTACTTTTAAAGATGAGATAAGGAAGAAAGTAATGCACACAAAAAGAAATACATAATTAAACAAGGGTGTGCTTGCTGCTAGGATGAATAATTCAAATAAAAAGTGATGCCAAAGCCTAAAGCATCTTCATTTGTTCAGTAGCAGTCATGTGAGGGAAATAAAATAAAATTATTTTTGAAACATTATTTGTCTAAAATATATGGAAAGAACTACTTATATTTTCTTTGTTCACTGTTAAAATAGAAACAGTTCCTTGTTAAAATAGAAAAAGTACCTTGCTTATCTCTTTGGTCAGTTTATTCAAATGATTATTAACATAAAAAAGATATAAATAAACCTAAATTAGCATTTTGGTCTCATCAAAAAGTAAACAATAAATATTTTTAAGGAAATTATTTAGAACTGCTTTCTCTTTAAAATATTTTTAAAACTCAAATTCATACATACACATGACATAAACATACAATTTACTAAAATGCCAAAAACTCCTAAATATTAATTGTGTAAAGTTAATGTCTTATAAGCAAAAAATAAATAAATAAAATGTAGTTAATAATTTCAATGTGATTTTTAATTTCAAATGATCAAATAAAGAGATCAACCTGGTTTTTAAAATCCCTGTGAAGTTTGCAGACTGCTAAATTTGTTCATATATTATTAGGAACACACCATCTTGTTTACTTATTTAGGATGTCTCTAGGAAATATAACTTTGTAGTAGCAGAAAATGACAAGACATGCACGATCCTTTATTACCTCCTAATTTACTATCTAAAGAGCCTGTTTTCTATTTTAAATTAACAATTAATTAGTAACTGCTAATATTTCCCTATAGCATGTCAAGCTTATTATTATTGAAAAAACAAAAAATTTGGGATTTGTAGGCAGAACAAAGAAATATTGGTAAAAGTTCCTAACAGTGTTCAAAACTTGCATCAATGAAACTCTGTCTCTATTGATTATTTTCACTATTTTACTTTGTTTATTAAAATGTCTCAAAACACCTCTGTTCTTCCAGTTTAAAATGTTTGTGCCTTATTTGAATAGAAAAGGCATATATGTATTATACCAACAGAGATTTTTTTTTTACTCAAAACATAGCATTTTATTTCCAGGAGATTAATGAGGCTTGTCTTCAAGGAGGGCATCTCTAATACTAGTGAATAGAGATTATCTCAGATAAAAATCATTCCCAATAAGACATACTATTTCTCCTTTCAAAGAATTTTCCACTGACTTACTTTCAATCACATCAGTGTTCTGATTACAGATCATTCAATGCAGCTTTAACATTTGCTCTTACTATGTTGTAAAATAATATAGGATATTTCCTCCCTCCATGTGGGAAATGTCAGAGCCGGAAATAGGGAGGGTCTCAAACCTCAACGACCAGATCAGGTTACAGGGCCTCTCAAAGTGAGTACACATAAAGGATGGTAAAGTTTTACGAGGTAAATAAACACATACCTCTTCTTTGTGAAGCTATTGTATTCTATTGTCACACAAACATAAAAAACAAACAACAGTAAAAAACTAAGTAAAACTAATTTTGTGTTAAGAAATTAACTCTATAAATGTGATTTATATTGAGCCAAATATATTTTTCTTTTTTATTTAACATACATAATAAGACTCTGTACAGAATAAATGAGGTCATATTGCCTAACATAAAAAAGAAATGGACATAATTTTTTTAAATATGAAGACAATTTAAAGTACTTTTGAAAAATATTTAAATATATATATTTTTAGCAGATAAATATTAGTAAAAATATGTATTTTAACATTACACACTTTTCCAATTTTTAAATGTTTTTTAGAATGACAATACAGGTGTCTTATAGAATTTGGGGCTTGTCTTAAAGACCACCAGGAAATGGAGTGTTGGAAGAAAGGGTTACAAGGCCATGGGGCAGTGTGAAGGTCATAAAACTCTGGCCAGGCAAAATGATCCCACTTGGGAGACATTAATTACCTCATTTACTGCTCCTAGGAGACAACACTGATATATGGATACATCCTCAGAGCACCCTGCTGTAATTGTCAGTCATTGCAGAGAGCCTCCAGGGGCACTATTACGTTATCTTCCTATGGCATGGACACATGTATTGAATCCCCTATTCTTTTAATCTGTATTGAATAGAGAAATTCTAGTGAAAATCTTAGATCAAATACAGTGAATCTGTACTTGCAATAAATCACTGCAGAGTATAATCAAAATTTTCCTTTTCTTTATATTTACTTATTTATTTATTGTAAAAAATATTGAGCAAAGGCTTGGGTAGCAGACACTTTATGTACTCTTTTGAAGCATACATTTTATATCTCCTTCTGTTTAACCAGAGACTTAGAGGGGTGGAGAGATGTACATTGGTTCCAAGGCTAGGGAAGTTTTGTCCTGACCATGGTTTTAGTTTTGATTTATATGTATTAACATCAAGTTCCAGAAAGAGGTAATGCTTTCAAGGTCTCAGACAAGGTAGGAAGAGACAGAATTATACATCCTTTGTGTGTTATTAAAATTTGGGGTTCTAATTATTGGAATAAAATTGAATGATTTAAGGCTCAAAAGTAATTTGTCAAGTAGAAGTCTTTTTTCTCACAGATACTTCATAGAACATTTTCATTTCAAGGAATTCTTATAACTTTAAAAGAAAAAAAGAAATATAATCACTTTCCAGTGCACAACAACTTTGCGCTCCTGTTTAGCATAAAGGTCTGAGAAAAATGTAGTATGCTAATCAAACCTCAGGTGGACAGCACTGGAACAGACCTCCGCTTCTTGCTTTACCTTCTCATTTTGATGAACCTCAATTAACAACCTCTCCCTACTCATGCTCCATACATAACTTCAAATCAACAAGAGAAACTCTTTGAATTTGTACTTGATGAAAAACATTCCTATGCACCCTCCCCCAGGCAAAAAATCACTAATTCCTTGATTTTCTTGACATCTCCTACCCATAAGGTTTCTGGTTTTCGTGGATTCTTTTTTTTTTTTTTCTGAAGTTGGAAACGGGGAGGCAGTCACACAGACTCCCGCATGCGCCCGACAGGGATCCACCTGGCATGCCCACCAGGGGGCGATGCTCTGCCCATCTGGGGTGTTGCTCTGTTGCAACCAGAGCCATTCTATTAATAGCACCTGAGGCAGAGGCCATGGAGCCATCCTCAGTGCCCGGGCCAACTTTTTGCACCAATGGAGCCTTGGCTGCGGGAGGGGAAGAGAGAGACAGAGAGGAAGGAGAGGAGGAGGGGTGGAGAAGCATATGGGCGCCTCTACTGTGTGCCCTGGCCGGGGAATCGAACCCAGGACTCCTGCATGCCAGTCCAACGCTCTACCACTGAGCCAACCAGCCAGTTTTTTGTGGATTCTATCTCCAAAATAATTCACAAATAAATCAGTATTTGTGTATTTGTCACTAGCTTAGTTCCGGCTCATAGTCTCCTATCTTTCTACCTCTGGAAAACCCAAAAAGATTCCGACCTCAAACAAAATCACCTTCAGTGCAATTGAGTATTTCCCCAAATTTTCAGAGGACTGAAATCATTTAATAAGTTTATTAAAATGTATATCCCCAGAACCTGTCCATTACCTCATCTCCTGAGATTGCAATTGAGTGGAGTAAGGGAATCTGTCCCGACACAAGAATGTACTGGAAGCAAATAGAGTGAAATAAGAACTGTCAAAAAAGGCATTAGACTGAATGAGAAAAGTCTTGGTCAAAAAGGGTAAAGAAAAATAAAGCTCTCTCAGGAGAATTATATCCTATTCAATGTTTAAGGAATCTCTTGGCCTTCTGGGTAAGAGGCATGGACAGTAATTTCAGAATAGCTATAGCTATAGACTATTGACCATTTTTTGACTCACATTCTTCCCTTTCCACTTGGACGTTTCTTGTGTGAATATGGCTTTTCTGCCTCTGTTCTACCATCATATATTTGGTATGTTTTATACAGATAACCTGTCCTCTTAGTTCGTAGCTCTTAAGACCAAAAGAAGACACACAAAATCCCAATGAAGTGATTGCTTCTTAACAACTAGAGATTCTAGACTTTGAGCTGCATTAGTTCATTGAATGTTATGTTTGGCTGTCCTAAGAAAATCAATTCAATTAAATACATCTCTATCCATAGATTCCTTAAGTAACTCTATTATTTTTATTATTTATTTTTATTAAGTGAGAGGCAGGGATTCAGAGAGACAAACTCTTGCATGCACCCCAATTAGGAACCACCTGGCAAGCCCCCTACAGGGCGATGCTCTGCCCATCTGGGGTTGCTGCTCTGTTGCTTGGCAACTGAACTATTTCAGCACCTGAGGCAAGGCCATGGAGCCATCCTCAGTGTCTGGAGCCAATTTGCTTAAACCATAAACCATTCCAGTCATGGCTGTGGGAGAAGAAGAGAGACAGAGAGAGAGAGAGAGGGAGAAGGGGAGTGGAGGGGTGGAGAAGCAGGTGGTCGCTTCTCCTGTGTGCCTTGACCGGGAATCAAACCTGGGACATCCACACACCAGTTGTGGCTGACACTCTATCTACCACTGAGCCAACTGCCCAGGCCTTCCTTAAGTAATTTTAAACTCAATTTAAGAACAACTGGTAATAATAATAATAAAAAAATAGTTTAGAGAGTTCCCAAACCTCTTTTCAGGTCTAATCTTCTCTACTGGTACAAATATATCCTGTGCTCTACCTGAGTGAGCTAGAATGCTCATTGGGCCCTTAGGTTTTATCAGTTGCATTTGTGGTGGCAAAGAGAATTTTTAAAAAACATTTAGCTTTAACAAAAAGCAAATTATCCAATAGATCTATAGGTTCGTATGCCTAATGGAAGGTTGGACAATGAGGCTTAGAATACAGGAAACAAGGGAACTCCAGATGGCTTGCCCACAAGAATTGCCATGATTCCAACCAGAAGAAATAATTAGATTGGTACCAGAGAATCTAGGAAGATCATAAAAAACGAAAAAGTTTCTCGAGCAAAGCTGCATATAGACATAAATAAATCTAAAAGAAAGAGAGAAAGAAGCTGAGAAATTGGCATTCTCAGTCAAGTTAGAGAACTGATTTAGTGGGTGTGGGGAAATGGGAAAGAAAACAAGACAGGAAGTTTTGATTATACATGCCAAGTTCAAAGTTTGAGTTGTTGAATGTGGCTGTGTTGATGAGGTTCATAGTGGGGTTGTAATACTGGGTGGTCAATCTGAAGTGAAAATAACTTAGTTCTAAGTCATTGAGAGTGGAAAGATAATGTGAACTTGAAGAATTACAATGAAAGCCAACATTAATTTGGAAATCATGAGAATGAGGTCAGCTGAAGTTGATTGAAAAATATATATGTGAACAATCTACTTAAGTTATCCTCAGAGATAGAGTTAAATTATGTGAGGTTGCATGATAACAGTGATAATTTGAACAAGGGTGTAAACTTTAATGTGTATAGCATTCAAGTGAAAATTAAAGGGGAACTTGGAACACTGCCTCAGATGTTCTGCTGGGAAGGAACTAGCACAATATTTTTATTTATGTATTCAGATGAGTTGAAGAAAACCAATTACCATATCTTTTGCTCTATAAGACACACTTTTTTCCCCAAAACAGTGGAGGGGGAAATGCCCATGCGTCTTAAGGAGTGAAAAATACAGTATTTTATTAAATATTTTAACACACCATTTGGTTCAGAATATTTTTTCTTATTTTCCTCCTTAAAACCCTACGTGTATCTTATGGTCAGGTGCATCTTATGGAGCGAAAAACACAGTAGTTCAGAACAACCCAATGATCATATAATAGGAGTGCCATTTTTATTCTTTTTTTTTTTTTTTTTGAGAGAGAGAGAGAGAGAGGGAGAGAGAGAGTCAGGGAGAGAGAAGAAACAGGAACATCAGCTGCTCCTATATGTGCCCAAACCTGACCAGGGATTCAAACTGCCAACCTCTGTGCTTCGGGAGGACACTCCAAACAAGCAGTGCCTTTTCTACAGACAAGGTATAATGAGCCAATCAAGAGGTATCTGGAGTCAACTTTACCATCACTATTATGTGAATTATTGATCAAAGACATTTTAGTACTAAACTTTGTATTTTATTTTTTATTGTAAAAGTGATTTTTAAAATAAATATCAAATGAGGAATATGAAATAAAATAATGTATGTTACACAATCCTCTTCTAACCACCACAATGAAATACACACATGCAACCCTCCAGAAATATTCACAGATAATGATCTTGTGTGTTGTTTGGATTTTATGCTTATTTTGTTTTAAAAAGAGAATTACTATCTCTTTATAATTTACATATACTAAATATTGTGCAAGATATAAAAAACATTTATAACTCAGTCATGGAGAGAAACACAACAATGCTTTGAGGAATTCAATTAATGCTATTTTTTTAAATACACCAAATATTAATACAGATTATCTTGGAGACCAAGGGTGAAAAAATTCAACACTTTCTTTAAATTTTTTAAGTAATGCACTTAGGCCATGGCTGGATAGCTCAGTTGGTTACAGCATCATTCTCATATGCCAAGGTTGCAGGTTTGATCCCATCAGAGCACATGCAAAAATCAATCAATGAATGTATAAATATGTGGAACAAGTCAATGTTTCTCTCTCAAATAAATCATAAAAATTTTAAAGTAATGGATTTATATAAAATTTGTAATCAAGCTATGTTTTCATAAAAAGATTTTATTAGTTATGTTAATAAAAATTGAAATTTTGTATAAGAAAATGGAGATTGAGAAATTATGTACTTAAAAAATTTTTGACATTTAATATATTCCTTGATTTTTATACTAGCTCAACTATATTCTTCAAACTGTTAAATAAATAATTATTCTGACACTTGTTGAACAGTAAGAAAAAAATTTTTTAAGACTATTATATTACTATAGGTGTCAAGATTATCTCAACAAGGGAAAGAGCTGAAGTTTAATTCTAAATACAGCAAGGGCAAGTGGGGGTTTATAGCCAAGGAACTGGTGGGGGAGGTGGGTGGATAGGAAATACTAAGAGGAGACATCAAAGGTAGGGAGGATTTTTGCTAAGCCTACTTAACATAATTCAAGGATGAAAACAGGCCAGTGTCCAGGATATACAGATATAGAAGGTAGGGGATTCTCTGTTAACTAATTTAGCAGGATTGTCTCTATAACTAGGCTAAGCAGGCTTGATTTGAGGGCAGGTTCAAGGATGAGCCTTGTCTAAAAAGGGGCTAAGAAGAATTTAACTATAGTTTGGTAGAAAAAAAGAGTTTTGGTGAAAACTACCACATCATATTGTAGCTATAATTTTAACTGGTTCCTAGTTTAAAGGCAAAGGGTTTAAACTACAAACTCCTCCACACTGTAAACCTAATTATAACTTTAATTAATAGGCTTATTTGTTTCTTTGAGCTTAATTTGATATTTAGCAGCAATTTTATTACTTGTACCATTTTATTGCTTCTTTAAACCTCAATGCAGGACAGAGTAGAAAAAGCCCCAGTCTTGTATTTTCTTGTTAACAAGATACTAAAATTGTGTTCCCATACAGGGTTGCTACAGTTGGTGTTTGCTGAGAAAATCATAGTAATTTGTTCTTAACAAGTCATTAAATTTATGTTCTCCATGGCCAATTTGAAGTAAGAATGTTAAATAATATAAGCCTTATCCAGAAACCTAATTAAAATGAACACTTCAAAATTTTTGTTGTTGTTGTTAAATGTACTAAATCATTTTCTGGAAATTTGTTCCTATTGACCCTTAGTGATTTATTTGGTACAAACCTTGAACTAAAGCTTAATATCTACATGCAGTAAATCACCTATGAAACGATACAAAACTATTTTGATGTGACTAATCCATTACTAGGTACCACCAAAATACAAAACAAGAAAAATTACATGAGTAATTCTCAGACTAAACTTCCTACACTTACCTCCCTTTAATAAGGATATACATCATACTTAATCTGATAGTGTTATTAAATGGATGAAGCACATCAGAAACATTTTGGTAACTCAATCTCATGATGTGGTGTGGGACATGTTTAGAAAAGACAGTGTTGAGTCTTTAATCAGATAATGTCAAAATATTTTGTCTCTTGCTTTTCCTATGGATAAGTGTAAACCACTTTAATTAAAATGTTTGTCCCACCTTGATCAGTTGGCTCAGTGATACAGCATCAGCCCGGCATGTAGATGTCCTGGGTTGGATCCCCGGCCAGGGCACACAGGAGAAGCACCCATCTGCTTCTCCACCCCTTCCCTCTCCTTCTCTCTCTCTCTCTCTCTCATCTCATCTCCTGCTATAGTCAAGGCTGTATTAGAGCAAGTTGGCCCCAGGTGCTGAGGATGGCTCCATGGCCTCCCCCTCAGGTGCTAAAATGTTTGTCCCTTGCATCAAGATTTAAAATCAGTAGATATGGCATAGCAACGCAAATATTTATATATTCATGTATTATTCTAGTGAATTTACAAAACACTTTTAACTATCATCCGAACTTCAAATTAATGATTAATTACATTATGCTGAAGGGCTTTCTTCCCAGAAAAAAAGAAATGTAATTGTGTATTTTTAACTTAGTGGCCATCCAAGTGCCAAGATAACTTACATTTTATTTAGCATTTAATGCTCAACACCCATTCACTGTAAAAATTAACATGATTTTTTGAATTCTTTGATGAGAACTTGGAAGTAAGAATTTCACTGTTAATAAATTAACTCTAAATCCTGTAGTTAATGCTTCCTGTTTTGAATTTATCAGGATTGTGTCTTTCTCACTTCTGTCCCCATTCCAATGATCACGTACATGACATTTCAGTTGTCATCTGGGAAGATGAAGAGAGTGTTGATGTGATAAGAATGGGAAATGAAAGACTTAAAAATGTGAGTTTTAAATATAATTAAAGTATTTATTTAGATGGTAAGTTAGAAAATTGGTAGAATATAAGGAGTCATTATCCAGACAACTATTCTAAAATTGAAAAAGTGAATGGAATCTAACATTTCGGCTTTGCTCTCATTTTCTTCTCAATTTATAACTATGCAGCATCTTTAAAACATGGTTCCTAACTCTAATTTTAAAAACCAATGTGAATCTGGTACATACAGCCAGGAAAAATTTGTTCAACTTTGAAATGAGCAAAAATGATTAGTGAATGTTCTAATTTATCCTCCAAGGTTATCCCACCAATTCATAGTATTATTATTATTAAACATATTGATTTGGCCTATGCAAATGAATTCTCCCTAGTTAAGGGACAATTGATTTACCTTCTTGTGGAGAAAAGCTAATTTTACATCTATTTGTAAATACATTTTGGCATTTCTGATTTACCTATGTCAGTGTAGTACTTAGAATTCTCCTTTAAATTAGTTGTATCCTTTATTAATTAGTGAGTTGAATAAAATAGTTTGCACATGTTTGTTTCATATTTTAATGAGAGCAATGAGATTACCTTTTAAAAACATCTTTTACAGAATCCAAATGTAGCATTTATGGACGTAATCGACATAAAGTCAAGTTACTCTTATAAATTTTTTTGAAAATGCTAAATGGGAATCAAACTCAGCATAGCAAAATTTCTTAAAAGTCTACTTTTTCTTACATACACACACACACACATGCACGCACATAAACATACATGGTAGGCGAGAGAGACAACTGCCATCATCTCACAGTTAATTCTCCATTTATTTTCCAAATTCTCCTATCCCCATTATTTCTTGTCTCACTCTTCTTTAATGCTCCTTTTAGGTTATTTCTCTTAACTGCACTTTGCTATTATTTTAAACATGAGGTTTCTGTTTCTCATGCTACTACACCTCACTTTTTAATCATAGTTTTCCTCACCGTAACTGCTCCAGTTAGTCTAGTAAACAACTCAATTGTATTGAAATCAGGGAGGTAAAGCTACCTATCTATGCAATAATTATTACAGTATATACTTTTCTGTCATATAGAGAATGAAACAGTGTTGGAAAATGCATAGAATATGAAAGTAGTTATACTTAATGTTATGGTTGTCAAGGGCAAGAGTACTCTATGGGTGAAGAACAGAGGGGCTTTTCATGGGAATTTAAAATCCAATGAGAAACATACAAGTCCTGCTGTATTCCAAAAATAGTTTTGATCATATTTCATTTTTTAGAACACTTAAAGAAAAATGGAGTTGGTTCTGGTGAACCCGTCTCCCCTGCAAATTCTGTTCTATTCTATTTGGTGTGCATCTATAATAGCATACTAAGGTAGTGCTTTCTTTTTCCTTTCCTGTAAATTCAATACCTTATGTGCCTACTGCTTCCTTAATTATACCTAAATTACTTGTCTCTCCAAAATTAGAAATGCACTATTTTCATAAGTTTTCAAAGAGCCATGTGCCCTACTTTGAACATAATCAACTCCACAAAAAGTAAATACAAAGTCCAATCAATATTTTTATTCTAAAAACATTTCATTATGCCCACATTTAACTGATTGCTCAGATATTTATTCTGCTGCAAATCTTCCCCATCTTCCTTCCCACTGCCCCATGGTTCATTAGCCAATGTCTAGACAAGTAGGTTATTTTGTTCAGTTAGTGCTGGAATGCAAAATACAATCTTCACAGGATGGAAGAAAGTTTAGTATTTGAGGGAAAATCTCCAATGAAACTAAGCTAATCCTATTTGATGGCTAGTTCGTAGCATTAACTTCCTGAACTTGACATTGCTTCTCTTCATATAAATGTGTTCTACCTGTGTATGTTTTAGTTATCTTCACATAGCCAAAGGCTGTATTTAATAGCTAGTCATCAAGCAGAAACATAAATCTTTCCTTAGTGTGTGTGTGCCTATGTGCATCTGAATGTCAGCAGTGGGGGTTGAGGAAGGAGAACAGAGCAGGCTTGTGTGGCAGGAAACAGACTAGTATAAATATGCATTGCTGTGTGGTTAACATAGTTTACAAAAATGAGGACAAAATAACTGTGACATTTGCCTCTAAGATCTGTGAAATCAAAGAAGTCTAGGGAATATAGAATGGTGATCATACTATGATGAGACACTGAAAATTTAAAAGGGCTTTACTTTAATAACCTGAAAATATATTAATTAGACTCCTTTTTTTCACTTGCAGTACCTTTAAACAGGCCTTCTGACTATGGGCTATCACACTTTAAATCCATTTTACCATCATTCTCTGAATTTTCTGTTATATTTTTTTACTATTACACTTACACACACACATCTGATGAAAATCATCTACTCTAAAACAAATGTGTCACCCTCTAGAAATCTTCTTCTGAACCCTACTAGACTTAATGGCTTGACCACTATAATTAAACACATCACACACACATTATATGTAGTAAAGTAGGGGTCTTTTTTATGACATTGTTAGCTACTTAAAAACAAAGATTATGTATTATTTATGTTAATATAATGACCATTTCATTCTTTATCATGCATTTGTGTAAGTAAAATTTTACTGAAATTACTAAAGAATATTTGAAGTAATTTATCACAATTAAAATAATTCCAACTTTTTATACGTTCATTATAATTTATATATTTGGTGGTCTCCAAAATAGTACTTTGTCTTCAACTACATCTCTATGAGTTTGCCCTCACCAGCTTTTTCCAAAAATACATTTTAACTGTCTATATTGTTGGAAAGAAAAAAAGAAGGGGAATACTTGGCATCATTCAAATTTAGGGACATAGTGTTCAACCCCAGGTCCTAAGGAAGAGGAGTCCTTTATTTATAGAAAAGAGAAGTTAAGGACAAAGAGCTGACATAACCTTTGACTCTGTCTTCACTATTATATTGGCACGTCATTTGTTGCCATTATACAATTGCACCTGAAAAGCACTGAGCATTTAAGAAAAGTTTAATTCATGCTGTTGATGTTTTCCCCTTTAACCGTTGCTCCTCAGTGTCACGGAGCTCAACATCATCTTCAAGATGGGGAAAACAGCCTGACCAGGCGGTGGCACAGTGGATAGATAGAGTGTCCGCCTGGGATGCAGAGGACCCAGGTTTGAAGTCCTGAGGTCGCTGGCTTGAGCCGAAAGTTCGCTGACTTGAAGCCCAAGATCCTTGGTTTGAGGAAGGGGTCGCTGGCTCATGAGCAAGGGGTTGCTGGCTCAGCTGCAGCCCCCACGTCAAGGCACATATGAGAAAGCAATCAATGAACAACTAAGGTGCCACAATGAAGAATTGGAGCTTCTCATCTCTCTCTCTTCCTGTCTGTCTGTCCCTGCAACATTTTATTTTTGTCTTCTCTTCCACACCTAGGGAATCTTTTACAGAGTAGATACTCAGTCCATGTGGTCAATCAATCTAAATCTTCTACATGCTTTCTTTTTTGCTTTGACTCTTTTACCATCCAAAAGAAATGACCTTTGCAGATCACGATTGTATGGCCCAGTGGCTGCACTTGCCACACTGTCTGGCGTCTGCACCCCCGGTTCCCTGCAGCATTACTGTGATAGTCAAGTAATGTCAAGACATGAAAGTAATCTGAAACTCAGAAATCAGTGTTTCACATTACTCCTTATTTTGTATTAGAATATCAAATATTCACCATGTAGTTTCTGGATATTGACTATTAATGTGTTTATGATAAAGCCATTAGCTGTTATACTAAAGATTTTATGAATGATATTCTGGAAATATTTTCAAAGTCAATTTTTAGAAATTTATCTAAACATTTGTTTTTTTCCCAATATTTTGGGATTTCAAAATGTTTTCTTTGCAATGGCTAATTATAGATATTTAAACACAGCTAAGATAGAAATAATATTTTTTTCAGCAGTTAATTACATTATGGTAGGAACGTATAATATCATTTGTCTTTCTTCTAATTCTAATCAGTCTTTATAAAAGAACACCTATGAAAAAGAATCAACAGGTCATTCCTAGAATATGCCAAGAGAAAACCATGTCCTATTCAGCAATTTCCCATTATATGACACTTAAATTAAAACGTGTAATTAAGCTAACAATATTATGTTAATATTGTAACACCCCTAAATGAGGTAATTTTATTTTTAAAAACTAAATTTGTTAGTTATTACATGTCACCTAAATACAGTTACAATTCTAAAAATCTGTACATACTTCAATTATAATTCAACATAAAACACGTAGAGAAATTTACATTCTCTTTTACCTCTCAATGAAATGCAAAGGCCTAATACTTTCTCACAAAATTTACAAATGTGGTAAACACATACATATAGGCCTGACAATCTCATTTTCTTATATAGCAGCAAAAGAACTGTTCTCTCTAAATTGATAACAGTGCCTAGGAAAGAAGTGTAATGGTATCACTGGTTACTGATGATGGTTGTATAAGTAAAGAGATTTTCCCCCTTCAGATGACTTGATTCTCCTTTAAATAAGCTAAAGTGAGTAGAACTACAGCAGCTGTCTTCCCTTCAAACCACTCCTTCAAAACATCCCCAGGTAATGCAAGTGTCATTTTGTTCAACACTACTTAAGCAATAACTCAACCTATAGGCCCTTGGGTAGTCACACAATGCAAATCTTTGGTTATGTTTCCAAAACTTGTATCATGTCAAATAAATCCCAGAAGAGTCAGGATCCATGTACTATATGATAAACAAAATGAGGTAACTGTGTCTTATCCATAAGCCTTGTAGACAGCTGCAAGAGCAGAGGCTGCTGTTAAGAACTTCTTACATAGAATTAGGAATGCTGAGCATCTGGTGTTTAGGTTTCTTAGTAAACATATTTTAGGCTTTTATTAATTTAAATCATTTCCCCGGGTTTATCAAGTTGTTTTTACTGTACTTGTAATTCCACAAAACAAAACAGGAAACTAAGAAATAATCTTCAAAAAGGCAGAAGCACTATGACACAATGAAATGTAAGTCATATTAGTATACTCTAAATATATATGTATATACAATTTGAAGGTTGGTAATACTTACACAGTGGCTTCAGAATGCCTCTAAGAGGCAAGCTCAGGGACGACTATTTGGTTGGAAAGGGAGTCAAGCTTGAAAATTTATTCCACTAGCAAATACACATTTTATGATGTTTGGGGGGGGTGCTTTAGGGGAGAAGGCTGAAGTAAATTATGCGAGACCTAAAACATGTTCCATTTCAAAAGTAAAGTGATTAAAGAAAAACCTTAAAAACAACAAAATAAAACGGCGCTCAGCCAGGACCTGGGGCGGGCAGCTGCAAGGCCCCAAGCAGAGCCCAGAAGTGGGTCTGCAGGGCTGGAGGCCGAGCCGGGAGCCTGCAGTGTCACTGAAACCCGACCTTTGACGGGATCCGCAGGCGCTGGTGGTGGGTACAGCACCCAGCCCAGGATCCAGGCCGAGTCTGGAAACCTCCGCTGGTACTTAGGCCCGAGGGAAGGAAGCAGACAAGGAAAAGCAGAGGAAACACGAGGACCGGAGCGCCGCAGGCACCTCGAGCGAGTGGCAGCTTTCCTTGTCTTCGGCAGCCGGTGATGGGACGCGGCAGTCCCCACGGGCAGGGCAGGGGCCGGAGGCTCAGGCGCCCCGGCGGCGCCCGGGGGCGAGTGGCTGGAGGTCGGCCGGCCCCCCAGCCGTGGGCACCCCGGGCCGGGGTTGGGAAGGCTTCGGCAGGCCTGAGAGCAAGACTGCAGGCCGATGGCTGCACAGCTGGAGAGAAGCGTCAGGGGATCCGCGCAAGGGGATCTCAGTGTCAACGGCAAAGTCGTGATCCTGGTTTCCAACAAGCAGGAGGGCTTCTGGAAACACCCTGCGGCCTGGGGGGTGACAGCAGTGAGCTGGGCTGTTCCCTTCGGACTGGAACGCGGGGAGGGAAGGAGTCAGTGCTACCAAGGACTGAAATGCCTCGTTTCATGATCGTGCGCAGCAAGATGGGAAAAGGAGTCCATTTCAATGACACGGCAGGATAAATGCACGATGCCGAACTAGAGCTGCGTTTGTGGGTTATCTGAAGAGCCCGCAGCATTTCTTTCAATTTGGTGCCAAAGTTCTGTCTGTGGACTGTGGAAAGACGTCCACGGCCAAGGTGGTAGTGACAGACCCCAGTGCCCTTCCAGGTGATGGCTGGCCAGCCTAGACCTCGGCACTGCCCTTTTGTGGATCCTCTTCAAGGAAGACTGTGCCCGACCGGGCATCACGTTCACTGACGAGCTGGATGTCGTGGCAAGAAGCATCCCTCCACCATGTGGGCTTCTCCAACAGCGAAGACTCCTTGTGTTGGAAAGGGCTGGAACGAGCACTGCCAACCAGGTCCGCCTCCCGGTGTCCATCACCGGAGCTGACATTGCAGATCCTGTTTGCGGCGGCCACACTTCCAGTCTTCATCGAGCTCCCCAACAGCAGGGCAGCAGCACCCGAGGGCGCAGAAACTGACTCGTGCCAGCAGCTTCCAGGGCAGCGCCCGTCAGCGCAGAGGCGGGCTGCTGGGCGCAGACAGCGCAGCCGTGTGTCAGGGGCCCATGCGGCGTGCTGGGCGCAGACAGCGCAGCCGTGTGTCAGGGGCCCATGCAGCATGCTGGGCGCAGACAGCGCAGACAGCGCAGCCGTGTGTCAGGGGCCCATGCGGCGTGCTGGGCGCAGACAGCGCAGCCGTGTGTCAGGGGCCCATGCGGCGTGCTGGGCGCAGACAGCGCAGCCGTGTGTCAGGGGCCCATGCGGCGTGCTGGGCGCAGACAGCGCAGCCGTGTGTCAGGGGCCCATGCAGCGTGCTGGGCGCAGACAGCGCAGCCGTGTGTCAGGGGCCCATGCAGCATGCTGCACGTGGCGGGAGGGGTGTGCGTGTGCCGCACTCTTACCTCAGGGCACAGGGCACAGGGCGGAGCACGCCCCGGTGGTGGGAGGCCGGGAGGCCGCAGAGCACCCCCTCCTCTCCTAGGAAGCGAGGGGCAGCTGCGTCTCCTGCGCTAGGTTTGCTGGCTGCTGACACACACGAAGGTCATGAAGCAGGCCTCCAAGCGCCACTACTAATGCTCCTGGAATACCAGTGAGCCTTCACCAAGGAGCAGTGATGTGAGATACATGGCCCTGGGAAGCAGCACGTACGGGATCCTCTTCTTCAACATGGTCACTTCCCGGAGGACGAGATAACCTGAGGAAGGTTATCCGCAAGCAGTGAGGCATGGCACAGAAGGGCAAGCCCATCTCCTGCCCAGAATCATTGGAGGGCCTTACAGGTGTTGAAATCAGAAATAATGGTCCACTGCTGCAGCTGCCTGTTGTCCTGAAAGCCAGTTATTCAGGACAAGGGCTGCTGAGAAGAAAATAGTTTTATTCAAAAGTCCACCACTTGAGAAGATGGGGGACCCCTGTACTCAAAAACCCATCTTAATGTTTTGGTGCAAGCAGATGTTTTATAAGGATGGATAATGAACAAAAAATAGAAAAAAGGAATCAAAAGGAGAGGCTGAGGTTCCTTTGCTGAGTTGGAGAGCCTATTGTAAGTTAGCCCAGGGTGTTCAGAGAACTCATTGAAGGCAGCAAATCTCCTACAGCTGGCATATTTGAAGGTCGGAGTCTACTTCTCTGGATGTTACAGGAACTGGAGCTAGCAAGTAACCTATAAACTAGTTATTGTTCTTTGTAACAGGTACCCACACATTCCTGCAGGCAGGTAGTCCTCTTGGCCTTGAGCGAGAATCAGAACTGCAATGGTGAGAGTGAAGAGAACAGGGGCTGAGGTGAGTCATGTGGCTCCTTATGTTTATTCTTCTTGCTCAGATGTTAATATGTCTTCATGTTAATAACCCTTAATATGCATCAGCTGGAAGGGAACTGTGTTAGGCTTGCTTGCTTGTACTCTGCCTGACTGGTGCGTGAGCACATGGCAGTGCCACATTTTTGTAGCCTATGTAAGGCTATAGGTGCTTTGACTCAGGGTGGATTACTGATGGCTGGAGGGCCAATTGCTTGCCTGCCATTGTGAGAGACCGTTTTTCTGTTCCTTTGCTTGCTGCCATGTGAAGTGGTTTTCCCTGCCTGTCTGCTCGCCCGCCATTGCGAGATTCTATTAAACGGGAATGGACCAACACTTTCCAGCTCCACAGTTTCTCTGCCGTCTGCCTGAATCCAATGTGAACCTGCCTGACCTCGGCCACGGGCGTTACAAAACTGTAAGAAGAACTCGGCCAGAGGTGAAAGCACAGGATTGATTATGTACTTTTGATCTGTTACAAAGATACTTTTGATTTGTTACAAAATACATAACTTTAATTACTAAACTGGTGATATTGAATCATGGTAATAAGCAACAAACTGGATTTAATTAACATTTACAGAAATTCTTTTATAAGCTTACTTTATTAGTATATTTTTGTTGAGCTCTATTTTATGGCTAATTAAGCTAAGATCAGTAATCAGTAATTAATACAGCATATTTTTTCCGAGTTAAAGTATTGGGGACCTTTTCAGCCAGGATCTCCAGCTAATGATGGACCATGAAACAAAACTGGGTGGCTAGGGCCTACAGGCACACCAAGAAGGTATTCCAGGACAACCCGGACAAGCTGCAGGTGCCGGTGAAGGCCTGGCTGGAAAAAGAATGATAAACTCTGAGGACATTGGAGTCCTTGTTGACCAGCAACCTCACAAGCCAAAGAAATAGCACTTCAGAAGTGGAGGGACCTGGAGAGGGAGGAAGAGGAGGCTAGGAAGAAGGGGGCAGCTCCTCAGGCCCCTTTTAAGGGCAGAAGCTTGAAAATGAAGAGCTGTCTTGGCTCAAATGGTTGGACCCCCTTGCTCGTGCCTGTGCAGATGCAGTGTTTCCTCTGATTCTAGTGAATGACTTCTTACTTAACTGTTTTCCAAGTTTCTTTTCACTTTAGAATTGTACCTTTTTTTTTTTTTTTTTAGCCTTACTTGTCTCTGCTGAAGGACAAGTAATGGTTTTCTATGATTAATAAATATCTTTACAGAGATTTGAAAAAAGGAAAGAAAGAAACACATGGCTTTAAATTTTCTGTTCCCTTTTTTATTGATTTTAAGATAGAGGAGGGGGTAGGAAGGAAGGGGAGAAGCGGGAAGCATCAACTCGTAGCAGTTGCTGCCCATATGTGGCCTGACCGGCAAGCCCAGGGTTTCAAACTGGCGGACCTCAGCATTCCGGGTTGACGCTTTTCCATCGTGCCAACACAGGTCAGGCTAAAACTACTGCTTTTCCTGTTTCTTTTACACCCTTAGGTTTTTCACACATCTCTCCCAAAACATTTTCAGGTGCCTTCTTCCTTCAAAAAGCAATATTTTTATATTGGACTGAATTCTTCAGTGTGTCATGTTTTCCCTTGCATAGCAATCTTCCTGAACAGAACTCGCTCTGCCTAGAGCACTAATTATAACCCATCACTCCATCTCTGTCACATTTTACATAGCTAACAGTTTCATATTTAATGTTCCAATTTACACATCAGCATTTCTTATAAGCTCACTGAGGTATCCTTCCTGTTAATAAGTGCATGTGCTTCTTAATACTTCTCACATTATATTCAAACAACTTGTATAACTGTCTAATTCCCTATTGGACTATGAGCTTCTGGAAGGGCAGTGCCGTGTATTTAAACCCATTAAGAAGTAAATTGAATCCAATGAGGTTACAGATAAGAAATGACTCTTTTTTATTTTTATCTTTCTAACTAGTACCTTAAAACATTTATGGTACTTCCCAGCCTTGGATAGAATCCATTACTATAAATTTCAGCTGTAAGAACATGTCTTATTTTAGTAATTGGCTCATTTTGATACTAAAATTCCATTCCAACTTAATTTTAAACTTGAATCTCACATACAATGCGAAGGTCCCCCCCCCCCCACCTGCTACTGCACCGTCCAGCTCTGACCCTGCCTGGCTAGGGGACAGGTCGTGGGAAAGCAAGTACGCTCTCCTTTTAACGTCTCTATTTCTCACCCTCTGCTCCTAGGTCTCGTTTCTTTCTCAGTGTGTTTTGAAGAAAAGATTGGGAAATATCTTTTGTGACTGGTTTTGTTATCATCTGAGCACTCTCTGTCAACCCCCGAATGGTCATTTCTTCATCCGTTTTATCATGGGTTCTTCTAAGGCGCTTGGGGGCCCATGCATATTTCATGGTCCCCTTCAGTTTCCCACCTCCTTGAAGTACACTCTATAACATTTCATTGCTGGAGTCCTTTTCCCAAACAGGACATCTTGTTGTATAAGATGGTGTCAAGATGGTTTAAGCCTGATGATTTGTGCAGCATTTTGACTAAGCTAATGGTTGAAATATAAAAAAGAAAGGCCCTTAGCATGAATAACTCTTAGGAGAACTTACTTTCTCTGAAACAGAGATGTTTGGCAAGACTTACTTTTCTAAAAAGACTCCCTATTCCTGGCCTTGAGGCTGGTCTCCCAGACTGTGGCCCTGGGCTAGCTTTGCAAGGCTGCAGGTGTTCTCAGAAAGCTTGTTGTAAGAAAGCTCGTTTCACTGCTTTGTCCTACTGCTAGGCTTCCTCTCCTCCCCATTCCTCAATAGTATGTAATTTTGCCTTTAAAAGCTAGTCTCAGACTATACTTGGGATCGTATTGATTTGAACGACGTAGGTCTTCGTGCAGTCATGCAGATGGTTAATTAAAGACTTCTTAATTTGGCTAATTGATTGTGTGGCAAGATGTCTGTTTTTCGCTGTTCCGATACAAGAGGTAACTCCAACATCCTTGCCACATGTCACTTGCAAGGGTACAGGGATCTTGCACTGCATGGTTTTTTTCATTATCCTGCCCTGTGGACCAGATACTAAGTGACATTGATTGATTTGTTCATAAATATTCCCCAAATCACAGAGATACATGTTGGGCTCACATATGACTTATCTCAGTATGCTCTAGCCTGTAGCCTCAGACTATAGACTAGTGCGTTCATACTGTTTAAAAGCATCTGATGGGTGAGTGGGCAGCATGCCCTTCTGTAGCCTCAGACTATAGACTAGTGCGTTCATACTGTTTAAAAGCATCTGATGGGTGAGTGGGAAGCACACCCTTCTGGAGCTCTCATTTGTATTTAGGTATCAGTTGGGGAAGAAAAGTAAATATCACAGCATCTGACCCATTACTCACTGCCTCAGTGAGTCACTCATTCAAGTTTCTAGTTTTCTCTTATACATTGTGAACATAGATAAATTGGGTTTGTTATTTTAGTAAATCCAACTTGGATATAACTGGGATCTATATATAATGTGGAGATCTTATTTCATATAGTTTTCAGTTTTGAGGCATCAGTCAAATTTATATGTATCAGAAAATGTCCCATTTAAAGCCAGAGAGTCAATATTGCCAAATGGGGAAGCCTAGACTCTTGGTCAAGTCCAGCTCCATTATTTATAGCCATGTAACTTTGGGCAAGTCACTCAAACTTTTTGTACATTAGTTTGCTCATTAGAAACATAGTGATGACAATAACAGTAACTTTCTTAAATAGATAATAACACTCTATTTCAAAGTACATTAAGAAGTTTGAGCCAAATATAGTAAAGCTTTTGCAAAATGAGTAAATCTAAGAGTAAAAATATGAACAGGCATACACATGCAGTTGGTTCATGGGTATTATGATGAATAGAAATTAATGAGAAAACTCATTTTCCATTTGCTTCCTCCAGAAATGGGCTATCACATTCTAAAATTATATTTGCCTTTGCAGAAAGAATTGTATTGTATTCAGTTCTGAAAAGTTGTTCAATTATGAAAAATTGCTCACTACTAAAACTTGTTCTGAGAAAACTAGTGTTGATTCTGATTAATAAAAGCTAATACCATTCTGGTTGTTGAATATTTTTCATATTATCCCATAATAAAACTTATTTTAATAAAAGTGGAAAATGTTAATACAGCCATCTGAACAGTAAGAAATATGTCTCTTTATTTTAAAATTCTTCCTTGACAAATTGCCAAAATTAGAATGTATATCATGGAAATCCAGTTATATAATTTTATAAAGTCCTAGATAGTTGGGCTTACCACTTATCTGTATAATCAAACACAAATATATACATGTTTTCCACTTGATTAAAGCCTTATAAGGTAATGTTTTATAAAGTAGTAAATTTTATATATAAACTATATTTTTAAAATAATAAAAAATATATTCTAATTGTAATTCAAAATCAATTTAGTTATTAGAAAGTTCATAAAAATCCTGTTTTTCTTTTTATAAGAATATTAACCTGAATTATACAGTGTGTCCGTAAAGTCATGGTGCACTTTTGACCTGTTACGGTCACAGGAAAGCAACAAAAGACAATAGAAATGTGAAATCTGCACGAAATAAAAGGAAAACGCTCCCAGTTTCTGTAGAATGATGTGGCAGCATATGCGCATGCACAGATGATGACGTAACACCATGTATACAGCAGAGCAGCCCATGGCCATGCCAGTCGAGATGTGGACGGTACAGAGGAAAGTTCAGTGTGTTCTGTGGCTCGCTAAATTCGAATCCGTGACCAAAATGCAATGTGAATATTGGCGTGTTTATAACGAAGCACCACCACATAGGAATAACATTACTCGGTGGGATAAGCAGTTGAAGGAAACCGGCAGTTTGGTGGAAAAACCCCGTTCTGGTAGGCCATCAGTCAGTGACGAGTCCGTAGAGCAGGGGTCCCCAAACTACAGCCCGTGGGCCACATGCGGTCCCCTGAGGCCATTTATCCGGTCCCCGCCGCACTTCCGGAAGGGGCACCTCTTTCACTGGTGGTCAGTGAGAGGACCATGGAAAGCACGGCGTCACTCACGTACAGTACTACTTCCGGTGACACGGGACACATGCGTCATGGCTCCGGAAGCACGTCATATCACTTGTTACGCCTACCAGCAACAAATATGGAACCGGACATTGGCCATCTCATTAGCCAAAGCAGGCCCATAGTTCCCATTGAAATACTGGTCAGTTTGTTGATTTAAATTTACTTGTTCTTTATTTTAAATATTGTATTTGTTCCCACTTTGTTTTTTTACTTTAAAATAAGATATGTGCAGTGTGCATAGGGATTTGTTCATAGTTTTTTTTATAGTCCAGCCCTCCAACGGTCTGAGGGAAAGTGAACTGGCCCCCTGTGTAAAAAGTTTGGGGACCCCTGCTGTAGAGGCTATATGGGATAACTACCTGAGGAGCCCTAAAAAATCTGTGCATGAGCCCACATCGAACTACACTAAATAGGTATGAAACTGGGAGAGTTTTCCTTTTATTTGGTGCAGATTTCACATTTCTATTGTCTTTTGTTGCTTTCCTGTGACCGGTCAAAAGTGCACCATGACTTTACGGACACACTGTATACAGATTAATTTTAAAAATAAAACATAAAATAAGAATAATGAGGTGTAGACTATATTTAATTGGTTTCCTCTTTAAAACATAATTAGCATTCCACAGATAACATGAGTAACACCATCCAAAGAAATTGCTCTAACAAGCATTACAGTATAGATAGAGCTGTGGGGCAGTCAGTTCATGGGGGAATTGCCATTTAAAATGCAATTGAAAGAGATGTGCATTTTTTTTTTATCTGTCTTCAGGCCTGCTAAAATGGAATACTATTGCTTGATCATAAGATAAAATTTATGTAAAAGCAACCAACATTTTATAAATATTAAAATTCTTTATGCTTTTTCTTTGATAGTCTTTTATAATATCATAAAACTTTGAGAAAAAATTGGCATACCCATGACAGTTCTCATAAGAAAAATTAAATTCTCTAACTATAGGCCTAAAAGCACATTTAACTATAAAGACAAAATGTTTCTTAATCAATCTATATCAGAAATATATCTGTTTCATTTACTGATAAGTAGCCAAGGTAGACTGAATGGAACAAAGCTACAGATACCTCTGTGAGGGGCTTGACAGATATGCCGTCCAAAGAAGCTATTCATATATTCTAAACCAATCATGCAATTGAGCAGCATCACTCTGCCTAACATATCTAAATTTATACAATTATAAAAGGAAGTATTATGTAAGTAGATAAACAACTTCTACCTAGATTTATGTTCTGTTACCACCCAAATGTAGGAAATTACTCACTACTGGTCCAGTGTAAGGCCAGTCGTCGCAGCTGTGGTGGCCATGCAGATGCAGGTTCTCACTGGATTCGAGCAGACAGTAAAGAAACAGTTGAGTAAAAAACTGGCGGGCCATTCCTTTATTAAAGTCTCACACCAGCTGACGAGCAAACACACGGGGAAAACACTTCCCTTTCACTCATTCAGAGCTGCCAAAGTCCTGACACATTCTCCTGTTCCACAACCAGGAGAATCTTCTCCAGTTTCTCCTAGAATCAAAGCCCCTACAAACTTCATTAGGGCTCCCAAAGCCCCTCAGCTCTGGTTCCCCATCTGTACACTTTCTCTTACTCTGCAAACATGGCTTCTTTCTTCTCCTTCTTCTCTCGCTTTTCAAAACGTTCTGGCACAAAAACCTCTCCTCCAGCAAACATTAGCAAAACAATGGCCCTTCCCAAGCAGGAAGGTAATTTCCATTTCACAGACCACTTGTACCTGGCACTGCCCAGCCCCCAATGCAAAGCCTACGCAAGCAAACATATTGTAAAAATCACATATTACAAACTTATGTGACCAGTAATTCTAATAATGGCATTAGGCAGTTCCTGACTTTTTGGTATAGTAAAGAAATCTTTTTGAGTTACTATAATTAAATTTTTTTAAAGTTATATAAATATGCCACTACACTTGTAAATCTTTTAGAAAGGGAGCACAAAGAATACATATTTTTACATTTAGTATAATGTATCACTTAATGTCATTAAAGGATATGATCATTTTTATATCACTGGAGAAAAAAATAGCATGCACCCCTAAAATATTTTAGTTTCAAACACCTAATCTTAGTCTGACTGGTCATAAATACAAATATCATAAAAAAATTAGTGTAAATTGTGAAAAGGATCATTTTATATCACTTGGAGTTAGGGATAAGGGTCAGGGAAAAGAATGAATAAGATTCCCACAGGGATATTTATAATTATTTGAGAAAAGTTTTGGTTCGTAAAGCTTGAAAACAAAATTGAGGAACAACAAAATTATTTTTAAAAATATTCTGTAATTGTCTATATGGGAAATAAACTCAAGAAATAAAAGATTGGCTCTTAAATGATAAATCTAGAGGGAGTTTACAAATTATATCTTTAGAAGTTTGTGATTGGGTGTTTGGGTGAAGAATTGCTGTCAAATGCTTTATTGATTGTTCAAATTGTCTGCTTAAGAGTAAAAGGAACAAAAGTGAATAATCTGTTACCACTACTGAAAATCTTGATTTATGTGCTTATAGCAGATAACTACACTGAATATAGTATAGATTCTTAGAAAGGGTGGAATTCAATAAACATCACCACAAGTCACCCTTTGTACAAAGTAAAAATATAACTATTATATAATTGCATAGTAATCCCTTCCAAAAAAAAATAATAGTCATTTGCTGCTTCGAAACGAATTTAATTATTTTATAACTGCTGAATGGAAAACATTTACTTCTAAGAGACCTGGATTTCAGATTTATTGCTTTAATTACTATCTTTTGTTCTTGATAAGTCACTTTCTTGCTGTCTTTAAAATGATTAAGTTATATATTTATGTAATCTCTTTTGAATGCCATGCTTGTTTTAAGTATAAGGGATTGGTTTTATACTTACATTTATTTTATTAGGATGGGTTTTGTGGTGGGTCAACATTAAGAGGTCTTTTTGATTCATGAACCAGTAGCGTCAGCATCACCTAATAGTTTGTTGGATGTGCTGAAATCAGGCCCCAACCAGGATATTTATATGAACACTAAAGTTTGAGAAGTAATGTTTAACATATTCATGATATTGCTGTCAAGACCACTTCTTTTATATCAATCATTTATTATGCAATCATTTATTATGCAATGTTTCAGTGTGCCATCATCCATGCATTGAAATGCCTCTAGAGTAAATCACTTCAGTATAGGCATGTTTTTATATGTAATCAGTTCTTCTGATGTATTAGTTACATTAATTAACAACAGCCATGGAAATGACTTTTTCTGAGCACTGAGTTAGTGACAGAGGCCTGTTGTTTAGGAATTGGTGTAACAGTTAAATCTCTAGTATAGTATAGAATGAGGTAATATACATGTTGCAAAGATGAGTTTACATTTTTTCAAATAAGATGTGTAGGTCAAGGAAAAAAAGATATGTAGGTCAAGATATAATTGTAAAGACAGGAAAAAAAGGACAATCTAGAAGGTAAAAGCAAGATAAGGCAATTATTTAAAATGTATAGCTTTAGCTATTATCATAATAATGATTACACCTTTAAATTAGTATGATTTTTAAAGCCCACTTTAAAATGAAGATTATTATTTTATATTTGGGTAAAAACATGTTTCAATTTCTGAAAAAAAATAACAAAATTCTCACCTCTTTTAATGATTTTTTCCAAATTATTTTTCTAATTTATAACTTGGTTTGATTGAAAATTAAGTTATTACTTATTTTATAAGGATTTACTGTGATAAATATTGCTTTTTCTGTTTCCTATTGTGGAATGTTTATTGTTCAAACCATCTATCTATCTCTCTACCTATCTACCTACTTATTTTTGCTCCTGGGTTAACTTATCTTGTGTTACTAAGTAAAGTTTTTTTAAAGTAAAAAATAAATCATTGCAGTAGACTAAATAAGATATATTCCCTCCCTCCTAATCTCACCCTCCCATTTTGTTCATTCTTTCTTTCTTTTTTTCTTTGTTCTTTGCTTCCTTGCTTTCTTGCTTTCATTGCTTTCTTTCTTCTTTATTTTGAAGGCTACTTTAAACAAAGATGTGATTTAATGTAAAGAAATCAGAGCTAGTAATCAAGTTAGATTTTTGTCAAAAGACTTTGAGAAATCTACTCCTTTGATAAAACGAGAGGGTCTTCTGTAATAGAGTGAATATTTGAGATAAGAAAATAAATTATAAACAAATTGTATGGCCTGACCAGCTGGTGGCACAGTGGAGAAATCATCAGCCTGGGACATAGAAGACCTAGGTTTGAAACCCCGGAATCACTAGCTTAAGTATGGACTTGCTGGCTTGAGATGGGATCATAGATATGACCCTATGGTTGCTGGCTTGAGCCCAAAGGTTGCTGGTTTAAAGCCAAGGGCCCTGGCTTGAGCAAGGGGTCACTGGTGTGGCTGGAGCCCCCTTGGACAAGGCACATATGAGAAAGCAATCAATGAACAACTAAGGTGCTGCAACAAAGAATTGATGCTTTTCATCTCTCTTCCTTCTGTTATAAATTAGTGTACTTTAATCCGCAGGTTACATAGAGACACCAAGACAGGATACAGAAGAAATTTTAGGAGGAGATTGATTAATTAGCTGGCTAGCTACATGGGGCACGGTCCCAAATCATGTAGGCCCTCATACAGTTCTCAGCCTTCTTTTATACAAAATCAAGTACTGGTTGGGGTGGATAAGGAGGGAGCATGGTACAATAGTCAATTACTAACAAGCTTACAACATCTATCATAGGATCTATTAAAAGGAAATAAAAGCATTCCTACATATCAAAACCACAAGATAACATAGTAGTGGTAAATGTTTTACATACCCGGCAAAGACATTCACAAATCTTCCTGGGTCTACCACCCATCCCTGTTGCCACAATAGTGGGAAATGAAATGTTTAGCTTAGGATAAGGAGAGAAGCTAGATGAAATTACCTTTGCTAAAAGTGTTTAGTTTTTCTTAGTTTACAAGTTTTATACATATAAAGAATTTCAGAAAGATGATTATTAGAAAGCATATAAAATGTTACAGAATGCAGGTTTTCCAAGCAAGGGGAGTGGGCTCCTGATCCCTTTGTCGAGAAGTATAAGTCATTCTCAGGACTCCAGGTAGGGAGGAAGAGTTAGAATCAGTGTAGGAATTTTTAATAAAGATATATAAACATTGTCTCCTAAAGGCTCTTAAAGAAGGGGAAGAGGAAGTTTTCAGATGTTTTAACTTCTTTGCTCTGTCTAGTAAGTAGTGGCCTCAGTCCTTCCAAAGAACTATAGTTAAACTATGATAGTTACTAACTTTTGCCCCTTTATTCTCTCTCTTTAGGGTTTTTTCTCTTCAGAAAGGAGGGGTAAGGTGGGCCTGACTCTTCCTTTTAAAATACTAATGCTAACAATTTTTGCAATTCCTTAGCACCTTATCTCACTTCCTGTCTGTTTCTATCTGTCCCTTTCTCTGTCTCTGTTCCCTCTCCATCTCTTTGTCTGACTCGCTAAAAAAAAAAAAAAAAGGAATACATTCTATGGAAAATTTATTAGGAAAAGGAGCAGTAAGGTATCAAATTATTTATTATTTAATTACTTATATTACTTTAGGCAATGAGCAAATATAAGGAGATAATTAAAGAATGCTCTTGGCTTTATTACCACAACATTGTTTTCATCCTCAATAAAATGTGTGCCTATATTTGCTAAAATGAGGATTTCACTGAACCTAACTGGCTTCCTCATGTGACACAGTATGACCTTTATAGTGATTTTCTTAATATCAATATAATATTCTTTTCCTTGTCATTTCATACTCAGAAATGATCGTGAAATAAGAATCCAAAGTAAAAACAATTTTTTAAAATTTTTGGTTGAACCTGACCAGGCAGTGGCACAGTGGATAGAGCATCAGACTGGGACACAGAGGACCTGGGTTTGAAACCCCAAGGTCGCCTACTTGAGCATGGGCTCAACAACTTGAGCTCAGGGTCGCTGGCTTGAGTGTGGAATCATAGACATGACCCCATGGTTTCTGGCTTGAGCCCAAAGGTTGCTGGTTTGAGGCCAAGGTCGCTGGCTTGAGCAAGGGGTCACTGGCTTGGCTGGAGCCCCCTGGTCAAAGCACATATGAAAATGCAATCAATGAACAACTAAGGTGCCACAATAAAGAATTGATGCTTCTCATCTCTCCCTTCTTGTCTGTCTGTCCCTATCTGTCCCTCTCTCTGTCCCTGTCTGTCACACACACAAAAAATTTATTGACATTACAAATTAAAGTCACACATAATATGAGCAACTTCATAGATTGTTAGACTGTTCAAGATAATAAAGTTCACATTTATCTCCTAGTACATGAGCTTGATTTTTATCCTCTCTGCTCTTAGACTTATACCCAGGGGACGTCAAATAAATTTCTTTTTAGGGCATAATTGTAAAGTAAAATTTTAATATATTTTTGTTATGTTATGATAAGTACATCCTGGCTCATAAAAAAATATAGCATGAATTTAATATAATGTCTAAGAAAGGAAAGAGATCAAATAAACAACCAAAGTTTAAATAGAATGTATTAACACTCTTCTCAGTTTTCAAAGTTACTAAAATAGCAATAGCTTTTAAAAAGAAGAAAATCAAATCATATTTCTAAATATAAATATGGCAATCACTTCTTGACAAGCTCCATTATTCATCATGTTCATGACATAAATTAACTTGAGAGTTTACCTAGTCAAAAATTAGGAATGTAAGTAACAGTTTAAGTAAAAACCATCAATTTAAGAAAGCAAAAAGCAAGTTTGAATTGAAATTCTTTTTGGAGCTTGACTTTTACACAGTTTGTTCAATAAATATTTGTCATAGGTTTGATAAATTAATTAAAGAATGAATGAATAAGTCAAACAAAAACATTTGAGAATTCTTTGCTTATCTTAGAGAAACTAACACAGACTAGCCTCATCTATAGAAGATATATGTCATTTTTTATATATTCTCTATGATATTTTAAAATCACAATTAAACCTGGTGACATAGCTGGGAATTAAAACTATGCACAACAAATTATAAAAATGTTACTTCAAATCACAGATATGAGCTGTGTATAAAAATAAATGAAAGCCACCAGTCTGTACTTTGAAAAATGTCACATTTGCACCATTTTGTATATAAATTCTCTGGAAAGTGTTAATATGGACTTCTTCTTAGTCAATATGTCAAATGTATAAATAGTGATAATTTTTACAATGAAAAATACTGGAAGTAGAGATTTAGACTTATATTTTTATTATGCTGATTCTGATTTGAAAAAAATGATTAAAAAGCACTCAGGAATGCAAAATATTATTTGGTTTGTGATATATACTGTGCATGTTAGGGTTTGTTTCTGTCAGCCATTCTATATACAGTGTATGCTCTCTTTCATCATGTTGATAGATGGAGACCATTAGCAACTGTCTACATATGGTTGTTTTCAAGTTTGTCCACACACCTACAAATGAAACCAAATTTTTAAAAGAAAAGAATAGTGACTTCAAGTGTGACACTTCAAGTGTCTAACATTATTTCTATAAAAATCATGATGTAACACTTGCTACATTTACTTAAAATATGGGGTAGTTTCAGCATATTTTGTGAGATATATTTTAAGTTTCAGCATCAACATTGCTAAAAAGATACTGTAATTTAAATTAAAAATATTTTCTTACAAGTCTTTCTATATTATATATGAGCAAAAAGACACTGTACTGATATTAAGAAAATGACTATAAAGAAAGTGCACTTAATGTAGTAATGTGGATATTTTTAAATATTTAAAGGGATGATATAAAGTTGCACATAGTTAACTTTATCATTTATATCATAAATCTTGCAATTTACATTGCGGTTGGCTTCTTGATATTTCAATATATATTTTTCAAAAGCTTATTTATAAGTGAATAGAATTTTCAGAAAGTGTAGAAAATGATTTTGGATTATACTGCAATAGTGTGAAAATTAATCTAAAAGTACTTTTTTGCAGAAAGACTATGATTAAACATATATGTGTATATATTGTATAAACACACACACATGCGCATATGTCATATAAGTCAAATGATGGGTGATATGATAGCAAGGAACAAATAGTCCCATCAGGACAGAATGTGTACAGCACAGAAAGTTAACTTAAAACTTAGCTTACCATGAAAACTTATTCACTTTAATCTCTGATTTTTAATCTCTGATTTTGAACCCATACTCTATCCTCTATTTAAAAATTGCATTTTTATATGCTTTTTTGGTTGATTACTCTCCCCTTTTTAAAAAATGTATATATGAGTTTCCTATCTCAAACTTAAAGAAATTGATTGCTTTTCCTATAAAAATAATCTTTCTTCTTTAGGAATGATTGAATAAAAGGGGAAAGTGACCATCTCAGGTTGTCACTGTCACCATGCGCCCTTTTCTCGTCTTCTCAGCACGTGCATAAGCACCATGGACAAGGAGAGGGCAGCAGATGCGCATGCGCCCTTTTCTCGTCTTCGCAGCACGTGCCTCAGCACCACGGACGAGGAGAGGGCAGCAGATGCGCATGCGCCCTTTTCTCGTCTTCGCAGCACGTGCCTCAGCACCACGGGCGAGGAGAGGGCAGCACATGCACAGCGCTGCACAGCCGTCTCTGCGAATCTAACCGGGTGACTGCGGGTCCATCTTAGCAAATTACATTTCAAATTACTCAGCCCCACCAAATTAGTTAATAAGAAAATTTTAATTTTGACATGTTGACGCATCTGTTTTTATAACACAATAAAATAGAAATCAAAGTACCTGGCTATTTTGACTGGTAAATGATGCTAATATCCAGAATTTCTCACAGGACACAGGCTCATTGTGGTAAAATATCAGGTTAGGCATGATAAGAGAGATGTTCTGGTTGCCAAAAAGTTCGATCTCCACTCCCACCCACCTACCCCTGCCACACACAGAGACTAAAGTATATAAGGACTAAAGAATAAAAATGCATGGGGTGGGGGTTGAGCTCTGTTAAGGTCATCTCCCCCTCCCTCCCCCATTTCCCCAGTCGCTATAGGGAGCAAATAACCTATTCTGGATGTATGTATCTTGGAAACATAAAGAAAAACTTACATTTTTTATAGTATATTTCCCCTTAAGATCAAAATAAGTTTTGAACATATTTTTAAGTTTTGAACATATTTATCAGAAATATTATGCCTTTAGACTGACACTGAACAAAGGCTATGTATATCCCTCAAGATTTGAGAAACAAAAAAAAGGAAGAAAAGAAAAAGAGTAAATTGTTGACTAACAAAGACTGATGAAGATTAAAATTTGATTCAGAGTTGGACAGGAATGTTTGAGAACAAAGTCTTTAATAATTCTTTCAGAATGGAAATAATTAGAGGCCATTTTATTTAACTAAATTCAACTTTGATGTACTATGCTAACATCATTTACTCTCCTTTACTTTTCATAAAATAACACCATAAACTACTTGTTCATATATTTCAGGAGGTCAAAAACTGCCTGCAGCTTTAAAAATAAGTTTGAATAATTTTTTTCTTAATAATGACTAGCTTGAAGATATATGTATCTTTCATATTAGAAACAATAAGCAAGCATAGGTATACTTTGAAATAAGAGTGGTTTTAGAGATATAGAATTTGATATTCTTGGAGAGGGCTATGATGAAAAAAAAAGTAGCTAAAATGCTGTATTAATATAATAAAAGAAAATAGTTGAGAAATATGTTCTTTTTTTATTTTTTCTTAAGTAGGAAGTAGAGAGGCAGAGAGACAGACTCCTGTGTGCGTCTGACAGGGATCCACCCAGCAAGCTCCCTACAGGGCAGTGCGCTGCCCATCTGGGGCCTTTGCTCATTATTCAGCAACTGAGCTATTTTAGTTCCTGAGGTGAGGCCATGGAGCCATCCTCAGGGCTCAGGGCCAACCTGCTCCAACTGAGCCTTGGCTGCGGGAAAGGATGAGAGAGAGATTGAAAGAGAGAAGGGAGAGGGGGAGGGGTAGAGAAGCAGATGGTCACTTCTCCTGTGTGCCATGACCAGGAATCAAACCTAGGACATCCACATTTTGGGCTGATGCTCTACCATTGAGCCAACTAACCAGGGCCAAGAGATATATTCATTTTGTGTGTGTGTGACAGAGACAGAGGAAGGGACAGATAGGGACAGAGAGACGGAGAGAGTAGAAGCATCAGTTTTTCATTGTGCCTCCTTAGCTGTTCATTGATTGCTTTCTCATATGTGTCTTGACTGGAGTGTACAGCAGGGTGAGTGACCCCTTGCTCAAGCCAGCAACCTTTGGGCTCAAGCCAGTGACCATGGGTCATGTTCTATGATCTCACGCTCAAGCCAACGACCCCATGCTCAAGCTGGTGAGTCAGTGCTCAAGCCAGCAACCTCGGGGTTTCAAGCCTGGGTCTGCTGTGTCCCAAGCCAACACTTTATCTACTGAGTCACTGCCTGATTAGGCAAAACATGTCTAAACTTTAGCTAGGAATTTTGTGACACTCAAAGATAATATATAAACTGGGTTGCCAGTTAACAAATAAGAGCCACAAATCTCTAAGATTCTTCCTTCCTCAAACCAAACCTTTTACAACTGGTGCTATTGACAGTCTACTTCATTAGATTCTGCAGAAAAGCCAAAAGTAATATACACATTATGTTGACCTAGCAACTCAGAGAGAGCACCTGAATTCTCAATCTGGCAATTTTCTAAGCAAAACAGCCAAAGTAAAAAGGTGAAATTGGGTTTATCATGGAAAGGATCTCTTTAATACAAACTATACTGACTTTCATCTCCCTCCAGATATACTTGTAAAACAATTCCTTTATAAAACTTTATTGCAGTTATGTAAGCTCACAGTGTTTACAATTTATTGTATTTGAGGCAGCGGTTCTCATGTGTTTGCTGAGGGCCCTGGCAGTCCCCACAACTCTTGTAGGGAGTCCACAGTGTCAATACTATTTTCATAATACCACAAAGATGTTTTCTCTTTTCACTGTTTTGACATTTACCTCGTTGGGGCAAAAGCTATGGTGGATTAAACTTTTGGTGTCCTAGCATGAAGCAAGGCAGTGGCACCGAACTGTACTAGTAGTTACTGTGTTCTTGTAATTGAATAAATGCATGTTTCCCTTAAGAATGTCCTAGATGAAGCAGTAAAAATTGTTACTTGTATTTGTATTAAGTCTCTATGTTGGGGTATACATCTGTTGGAGGAAAACCAAAACACTGAGTGACTTTCCGTTCCGATCCTGAGGAAGTGAAGGTGGAAACCAAGCATACGTGACTGAAGGCAGTCGTGTCCAGGGAAGGCCCAAGGATGCAGGATGCTGGGCCCTGCTGGAGCTTTCTATAGGTCAGGAATCAGACAGCAGATGGTGTGGTGTTATGTCTCAGAAAGGGCGAGAGAAATCTAATCAGTTTTGCAAAACTAAATAATTAAATTGAATACTGTATTCTGCTTGTTAGTTTCTTACACAAGATGACATATTTCTGCTTAATAAATTGGATAGCTGATCTCTCCAAGGCACCTCAATCCTGGAGAGATTGGGGTCTTCCACTTGCAGTATTGTTGCTGCCCCATTCCTTTGCGACTCCTCTTCATGAAACCCTGAACATTAACAACATACATCTTTTTACATTCTTTGTGACAGAATGGAATGTTCACATAAAGCACTTCTGCTGCATATCAAAATGTGACTGCCACAATGAAACGTGCTTAGGAGATTATTTAAGTTACAAACTGGTTTTCATAGAACATTTTCATTGGAGGAAAAACTTGGTATACAAATAACAGTTATTCAGAAGTGAGTATCTGGTAGACTTTCTTCTTAATAATTAAAGTTGATCTTGTCATTTTAAAGTAAACTGCCAGCATTCTTTGTTGTTAATGGTAAAATTCAAGCTTGCAAAAGAAAATAAGAATTTTTGAAAAATCTGTACCTCCTACCATGACTACCTAAAACTTAAAATTTTTCTGATGAAATTGATGACAATATTAACAAATGTGGTTTTTGATATTGGATAATTTTTAAGAGCCTGTGTCACCTCAAAATTAAAAATTTGGAAAACTAGACCTCATTAACTCAGAATATAACTATATTTGGAAATAGGGTCTTTAAAGAAGTAAACAAATGAGGTCAGATGGATGGACCCCAACCCAGCATATGATTTCCTTAGAAGAAGAGATTAGGACAAATATACACAGAGGAAAGAAAATATTAAGGCATAGGAAAAAGACAGCCATTAAGAAGAAGAAAACCCTTAGAAGAAACCATTTCTGCTCTATTTTGATCTTGTACTTCTAGCCTCCATAATTACGAGAAAATAAATTTCTGTTATTTAATCCACACAGATATGTGGTACATTGTTTTGGCAGCGCTGGCAAACTAGTGCAATAGTGAAATGTGTCAATTTTTGAAAGTTCTATACTTGATGAATCAATATTTTCCAATAAAACCCTCTAAGAATGTAAGATAGGTGAGTAGATTATAATGTAATGGAGTGTGAAATATTTATTGATATTGCTTCAGTTTAGTTTCCTCACTAGCATGCAACTTAACTTTAACTAGATTGTTTTAGAAACTTCAGTTTCTGTGTGGCATCAAGAAAAGAATACCCATTACAAAAAGATTAATACATTATATTTTTTCCAAATACTGTCTATTAAGGCCAAATTTTCTTCATAGATTTTCAACAAATAAATCATATCACAAAAGATTGCCTTTTAAAAATTGATTTGGGGCCCTAGCTGGTTGGATCAATGGTAGAGCATCAGTCTAGTATGTGGATGTCCTGGGTTCAATTCTTGTTCAGGGCACACAGGAGAAGCCACCATCTGCTTCCCACCTTTCCCCCACTGCTTCTCTCTCTCTTCTCCTCCTCCTCCTCCTCCTCCTCCTCCTCCTTCCCCTCCTCCTCCTCCTTCCCCTCCTCCTCCTCCTTCCCCTCCTCCTCCTCCTCCTTCCCCTCCTTCTCCTCCTCCTTCCCCTCCTCCTCCTCCTCCTCCTTCTCCTCCTCCTCCTCCTCCTCCTCCCCCTCCTCCTCCTCCTCCCCCTCCTCCCATAGCCATGGCTAAATTAGTTTGAGCACATCAGCCTGGGACACTGAGGATGGCTCCTTGGAACCTCTGCCTCAGGCACTGGAAACAGCTCAGCTGAGAGCATGGCCCAAGATGGGCAGATGTTCGGCTCCAGATGGAGGGTTGCCGGATGGATACTGGTGGGGTGCATGTGGGAGTCTGTCTTTCTACCTCCCCCTCCTCTCAATTGGAAAAAGAAGAAAAAAATTGATTTGGAAATACAGTTTTTTATAGCAAATATTATTTGTTAATATTTATTTAATCAGTTAATTGTTATTTTTAATGAATTAATATATGTAAACTTTTCTCAACTTTAAAATATATCAATAGCTATAATGCACATAAACACAGTTCTATTGTGTTCAGTAATTTTTAATACTGCAAACAGTTGCTGAGAGTGAAAAGCTCAAGAACTAATGATTTGAGAAAGAAAAAAACAATAATGAGCAGCATTAGATAGCCCATGTAGATTTTTTTTGGGGGGGGGATTAAGTGAGAAGCAGGGAGGCAGAGAGATATACTCCTGCATGCGCCTGACCAGTATCCACCTGGCAAGCCTACTAGGGGGTGATGATTTGCCCATCTGAGGCCGTTACTCCATTGTAACGGGAGTCATTTTATACTGCCTGAGGTGAGGCCATAGTGCCATCCTCAGTGCCTGGGCCAACTTGCTCCAGTGGAGCCATGGCTGCTGCAGGGGAAGAGAGAGACAGAGAGAAAGGAGGAAGGGTGGAGAAGCAAATGGGCACTTCTTCTGTGTGCCCTGACTGAGAATCCAACCCAAGACTTCACAGGCCGGGTCGACACTCTACCACTGAGACAACTGGCCAGGGCTTGGAATTTGTATTACTATGTCAGCCACTTGCCAAGAATTTCACATTTGCTTTCTTGATTTATCAATGCAAATACTTGTAAGTTTTACATAACTATCTCTCATGAGAAATGAGGATTTTGAAGTTCTATAAAATATCATATATATTTCTTTTAAATTTTACAACCAGCATATGGCTGATATTGAAAACCTCAGATTATAGAATTCCAAAGCCAAGATTGTCTGACATAGAGGCCAAACAATCACTTAATAAACTAATGATATTTTATTTATTTATTTATTTATTTATTTATTTATTTATTGTGACAGAGACAGAGAGAGGGACAGATAGGGACATTCAGATAGGAAGGAGAGAGATAAGTAGCAGCTCCTTGTTCATTGATTGCTTTCTCATATGTGCCTTGATGGGGGGCGGTGGCTGCAGCAGAGTAAGTGACCCCTTGCTCAAGCCAGCGACCTTGGGGTCATGTCTATGGTCCCATACTCAAGCTGATGAGCCCATACTCAGGCTAGATGAGCCTGTGCTCAGGCCAGATGAGCCTGGCAACCTTGGGATTTTCAAACCTGGGTCGTCTGTGTCCAGTCCAATGCTCTATCCACTGCCCCACCACCTGTCAGGCACTAAAGATACTTTAAAGGAGTTATTTTGTCAATATGAATCAGGTAGGGACTTATCAGGATTCCTGCAAGAGATTTAGAAACCAGTAGCCACTGAATCTCTAGTCTATAAAATGATTCTCCATCTTTTGTGTCAGTTTTGATGAAATATATAGTGTATAATGCTTTTCAGTATGCCTCACCAAATATTTTGTTTATTCTAGTATAGTGTCTTTTTAATCTGTGATGCTTAGAGACATATTAAACAAAATTGAGTGTTAAGTATGCTCAAGTAGATGGTAGGGATAAACATTTCTCCTTTTTAATAATGAAATTGCCTAGACCCACTTTTATTGCCTAGTTTCCTTCTTAAGCTAAATTGTACCAAATATTCCAATAATTGACAGATTTTCTCTAGATTTTTTCAAGCTAGCACAAAGTTTATAAAAATTTTATGTGAAGGGGATTCTGAACAAAAGAATAATATAGTTATTAGAGATGGTGATTATTCATATGTGTCTCAAATTAATTTTGACTATTGTTAATGATTTTTTATTTCCTATCTATGATTATCTACTTATCTTCCAATAGAAGATAGACTATGTTATAAAAAGACTATAGCATTAATTTTGACCATGAAAAGATGAAAGTCTAAATAATAATTCTTAACTCTGGAAAGTTGAGGATCATTAAAAAGGGTGTGCCATACTTATTCATTATTTAAATGTCAGAGTTCTGATATTTCTTGAATTTAATGAATTTGTGCCAACAATATTTTTCACTAGAAATTTATGTCCAACTGCTTCAAAATTGAAATGTTGTATTGAGAAAATGTTGGTTTAAATTTGACTTATGCTGTTGACTTAATGATATCTTCAGTATTTTCTTTGATCTGGGAAGGCTTTTTAAAATGTTTTACTGTATTAACAGTGAATTTTATAAAAGTTCTAAAATTATTTTTACAAACTTGAAAATAATTCTGCTATATGCCATAAAGTATTGCAAAATCTAGCAAAATTTCACAATATAAATATACAATTGTTATATAATTTTGTTAGAAAACAGTATAAGATTTTAGGCACAGAGCATTAATGGTCATTCAATATTAAAATTAAAACCATTATTTTATCACAAAGGAAAAGAAAAAAGGATGGGAAAGTAGAAAATAGCATAGAGTGGAAATTGTTTATGACTAAATCCTGTTGGTAGTGGAGAGTCTTCAAAGGATATTACATAAGAGGGAATGTTTCTGTATTTTTTAAACTAAAATATCAGTTTAAATCAATGCCAATTATAAAATTATATTTTAGAAGTTGCAAATGAGATTGTACTATCACACTAACTTTATCCATTCTTGACAAAATTTATAAAAATTCTTTAAGCATGAAATTGATGAAAAATTCAAATATCATGTATATTTTATTGTTATGTGATTAAAAATCTAACACATACTGTTTGGGTATGAACACTAATTTTTGTAATTAGGTAACTATAACCATGTACATTTTTTCTTAAAGCTTACTTATTTAATAGGTAACAAACAATCCATGTGTCATAGTTTTATTAAATTCTTAAGCTATTAGAAGTATTGCATGCCTATAATTTATCTACCTCTATGTTGTATGACTTAATGGTTTAGAATTGTTTAAAGCTTTTATTTGTAGCTGTCATCTTTTTTAACTGAAGCAAGATGGGTTAAGGTTATATGAAGGAAGAACTTTCAGGTAGTGATATTTGTAGCACAGTGACCTATCCGTGAGGGAGATTATAAAATCTTTTTGAGATGTTTTTTAATAAAAGGCTTATTTACCTTATCTTCTTCTCTAAATAACATCCTCCCTGAAGAGAGGGATTGGGGCTAGTTTAGTGACTTCCATATGTTAATGCACCAATCTTAAAAGATTTTCTATGTCTGAGTAACACCTGCTAAACTCAAGATACTCACCTAAACTGATTTATTTCTTTTAACTTTAGCCTTTAGTCATTTTAAGCAATAATACTGTTTCAGTGAAATCAGATGGTCTAATTATATTTTATTAATATGCACTAAAATATACTATAAAAATAACATTCATCTTTGGTGTGTCCTACAGAAAGATACATGTTCAAGTCCTAACCTTTAGTACCTGTGAATGGAACCTTCTTTAGAAATAGGGTGTTTATAAGTGTAACCAATTAAGACAGGTGACGTAGGATTATGGGTCCTAATCCGATGACTGATGTCCTTGTAAGAAGAAGTAAATTTGAGCACAGACACAGATACACAGGGAAGTCTCCATGTGACAATGGAAGCAGAGATTGGAGTGATATGACTATAGCAAAGGAACACCAAGGATTGTCAGCTGTCACTGCAAGCTAAGTAGAGGCGAGAGAGAGAGAGAGAGAGAGAGAGAGGGAGAGAGAGAGAGAGAGAGAGGACCACTTTTCTGACATGTTAATTTCAGACTTCCAGCCTCTAGAACTATGAGAGGATACATTTTGTTGTTTTAAGCCTCCAAGTTTGCAGTAATTCTGCACCTGTGACACCAAAAGTACCACCTAAACTCATTCCCTGTTCCAGCAGCGGGGTATGTTTAACACAGGGGTCCCCAAACTTTTTACACAGGGGGCCAGTTCACTGTCCCTCAGACCATTGGAGGGCCGGACTATAAAAAAAACTATGAACAAATCCCTATGCACACTGCACATATCTTATTTTAAAGTAAAAAAACAAAATGGGAACAAATATTAATACAATATTTAAAATAAAGAACAAGTAAATTTAAATCAACAAACTGACCAGTATTTCAATGGGAACTATGGGCCTGCTTTTGGCTAATGAGATGCTCAATGTGCTTCTCTCACTGACCACGAATGAAAGAGGTGCCCCTTCTGGAAGTGTGGCAGGGCCGGATAAATGGCCTCAGGGGGCCGCATGCGGCCTGCGGGCCGTAGTTTGGGGACCCCTCGTTTAACACTTGGAGAATGCAGGGCTGGGTGTTCTGTAAATATTCTTCTGAGTCCTTCATTTACAGCAGTGGTTCTCAACCTTTCTAATGCCGTGACCCCGCAATACAGTTCCTCATGTTGCGGTGACCCCAAACCAAAAAGTAATTTTGATGGCTACTTCATAACTGTAATTTTGCTACAGTTATGATTTGGAATGTAAGTACCTGATATGCATTATGTATTCTCCGATGGCTTTAGGTGACCCCGCCGGGGTCACGACCCACAGGTTGAGAACCGCTAATTTACAGGCTTCTGCTATTCAAAAGGAAAGCATTCCTGTGAAATCCCGATATCAAGCTATACTACAAGGTATTGTACTGAAAACAGCCTAGTACTGGCATAAGAACAGGCATATAGATCAATGGAACAGAACAGAGAACCCAGAAATAAACCCACACCTTTATGGACAACTGATATTCAACAAAGGAGGTAAGAGCATACAATGGAGTAAAGACAGCCTCTTTAATAAATGGTGTTGGGAAAATTGGACATCTACCTGCAAAAAAATGAAACCAGACCACCAACTTACACCATTCACAAAAATAAACTCAAAATGGTTAAAAGACTTAAATGTAAGCCATGAAATCATAAGCATCTTAGAAGAAAACATAGGCAGTAAGCTCTCCGACATCTCTCTCAGCAATATATTTGCCGATTTATCTCCACGGGCAAGTAAAATAAAAGACAGGATAAACAAATGGGACTATATCAAACTAAAAAGCTTTTGCACAGCTAAAGACAATAAGAACAGAATAGGCCTGACCTGTGGTGGCACAGTGGATAAAGCGTCGACCTGGAAATGCTGAGGTCGCCGGTTCGAAACCTGGGCTTGCCTGGTCAAGGCACATATGGGAGTTGATGCTTCCAGCTCCTCCCCACCTTCTCTCTCTCCTCTCTCTCCCTCTCTGTCTTTCTCTCTCCTCTCTAAAAATGAATAAAAAAAAAATAAGAACAGAATAAAAAGACAAAGTACACAATGGGAGACCATATTCGACAATATGTCTGATAAGGGGTTAATAACCAAAATTTATAAAGAACTTGTAAAACTCAACACCAGGAAGACAAACAATCCAATCAAAAAATAGGCAAAAGAAATGAATAGATACTTCTCCAAAGAGGACATACAGATGGCCAATAGGCATATGAAAAAATGCTCAACATCAGTAATCATTAGAGAAATGCAAATTAAAACCACAATGAGATATCACCTTTTGTAAACCTAAATGATGTAAAGTGAAGAAGCAGCTACCATTAATTTATATTGAAAAGTTTTTATGTTCCCAGACCCCAAATTCAACACAGGTACAATGTCTTTATTTTGATCACCATGATAAAAATGCTTAATTGTACTCCGTTTTCTGCTAAGCATAACATCCTTACGAGCTCTCTTAAGGCTTTTCTGATAACCTTAAGACACATCTTGCTAATAGATACAGAAAATAAATTGAGATAAAGCACAGACGCTCACAGACACAGTTCTGGTGACTCGATGTTGAGATGCTGAGTATAGCTCCAGTGAAGGAGCTTGGCCTGCCACCCTCATTGCTAGGGGCACACACCGCCTCTGTAATGGCTTGCTGAAAAACAAACACTGCATGCTCTTTTTTTTTTTTTTTTTTTTTTTTTGCATTTTCTTGTAAAAGCAAGAGTCCCCTTCTGATTTTGTGTAGTTAGTAAAAATTGATCATAATGTAGATATTTTGTAAAAGCAAAGTGGCATAATGGGTACTTTTGAAAAGAGAGGGATACTTGTTTGTCATATTTACATTCAGTTATGATGTAAGTGTAAGCACCCTTACTTATAAAGGTGATGAAAGGAATGTTTTAATTGAGTTTGAGCAAACTGATCTCGATTATGAAAGGCATGCTAATATGCGCATTGTGTCCACTCCTGCTCTCCCTCAGAGCACCAAGATCAGCAGAGCCGTTGCTGGGCCTTGGTGATCTTTTACAACGGTTGTCCACCAGGACAGACTTTGGAATCACTGGTGTATCTTAAATCTTACTTTTAAAAGCATTTGTTTTAACTTCAATATTAAGATACTATGCACATAACTCAGAGTTTTGATTTATTATATAAATAATGAAATGTAATATTTAACTCTTTTTATTCGATGTCAGATATGCAGGAATCAATTCTACATACTTCAGAGAAAAAGAATGTTTCCCACCAGCAGTGAATGAGGGTTTCTTTTTCTTTACAATCTCTCCAACACTTATTGTTACTTCTCTTGTTGATGGTAACTGTTCTAACAGGTGTGAGGTGGTATCTCATTGTTGTTTTGATTAGCACTTCCACAAGAGCTAGTAAAGTTGAGCATATTTCCATATATCTGTTGGCCATTTATGTCTTTTTGGGAGAAGTGTTTGTTCCGGACCTCTGCCCATTTTTTAGATTGCATTGTTTGGTGTTTTGTTGTTGAGCTGTATGAGTTCTTTATATACTTTGGATATTAACTCCTTGCTGGAATTGCTGTTTACAAATATGTTCTCCCATTCATTTGGTTGCCTTTGTGTTTTGTTGACAGTTTCTTTTGCTGTGCAGAAACTTTTTAGTTTGATACAGTCTCTTTCATTTATTTCTGCTTTTGCTTTCCTTGCCTTTGAGGTCATATTTATAAAATTCTCTCTAAAACCAACATCATCCATAAGTTTATTATCTATATTTTCTCTTATACAATATGGAAAAAGTATGGAGGTTCCATAAAAAATTAAGAATAGAGGTATCATATGACCCAGAAACCCCTTTTTAGGGTATCTATCTAAGAAATTTGAAAGCATTCATTTACAAAGATATATGCACCCCTATGTTCATTGCAGCATCATTCACTGTAGCCAAGACATGGAGACAACCAAAGTGACCCTCGATAAATGATAGGATAAAGATGCAGTGCATATATACAATGAAATGCTACTACTCATCCATAAGAAAAGATGAAATATTGCCATTTGTGACAACATGGATGGATCTTGAGAATATCATGCTAAGTGAAATAATTCAAATGGCAAAAGTCAAGAATTGTGATTTCACTCATATGTAGAATATACACCTGAAAATAACAAATGAACAAGTGATACAAACAAACAAAAACTCAGACACAAACAACAATGTGGTGGTTACCAGTGTAGAAAGGAGAAGAGACAGAGGAAGTAAAGGACAAAGAGTTCAAATATGATATATGGTGATGAAGGTAATTTGACTTTGGGTGATAAACACAGAATGCAGCATGCACATGACATTTTATAGAATTTTACACTTAAAAACTATATAATTTTATTAATCAGTATTACCCTATTTAATAAATATTTTCCCACAATTTTGTAACAGATTGGGAAATTTAATCAGTCATCCTAACATTGAAATAACATTATATAATAAAAAAGCAGATATGTGTTATTTAGAACTATGTTTCAAAAATATATGAAATAAAATAGTAAAACTATTAGTAAAACTATACTATAGTAAAACTATAGTGGACAGTTGAAAAATGTAGGAGTTAGGAAATCCAATGTCCTGCTCAATAAAATATCTACACACAACTTTTGACTCCCCCAAAACTCAAATGCTAATAGCCTACTGTTGACAGGAAGCCTAGCAATAATATAATCAGATTAATGCATATTATGTATGGTATGTATATTACATATGGTTTCCTTACAATAAAGTAAGCTAGAGTAGAAAATGTTACTAAGAAAGTCATAAGGAAAAATAAATACCTTGATAGTATTTTTTTAATTGCATTCAAATGGACTTTCACAATTCAAACATAGGTAGATGACTGCTGTAGACATTTTGTATATAATACTGTATTTCTTATCATATAAAGTTGAAAACTATCTTTTTTTTTTTTTTTTTTTTTTTTTTTTAATTTTTCTGAAGCTGGAAACGGGGAGAGACAGTCAGACAGACTTCCGCATGCACCCGGACTGGGATCCACCGGGATCCACCCGGCACGCCCACCAGGGGCAACGCTCTGCCCACCAGGGGGCGATGCTCTGCCCCTCCGGGGCATCGCTCTGTTGGGACCAGAGCCACTCCAGCGCCTGGGGCAGAGGCCAAGGAGCCATCCCCAGCGCCCGGGCCATCTTTGCACCAATGGAGCCTCGCTGCGGGAGGGGAAAAGAGAGACAGAGAGGAAGGAGAGGGGGAGGGGTGGAGAAGCAGATGGGCGCTTCTCCTGTGTGCCCTGGCCGGGAATCGAACCCGGGACTTCTGCACGCCAGGCCGACGCTCTACCACTGAGCCAACCGGCCAGGGCCAGAAAACTGTCTTTTAGACATCATTAATAAATTGAAATGGGTATTTCCATTCTTTCAAAAAGTTAAAATTATTATACATTTTATTATAAAAATACTGCCATACAACTAACAGCTTTTCTTACCTGGAGAACGTGGCCACAGAGTCATGAAAATTAAAAGGGAGTCTCATAAATAAATAAATAAATAAATGGGAGTTTTTCTATTTCAGGCATTTCTTTCATTTCTCAGACTTGTAATTTAGAAGATGGCATATCCATCACCTGCAAGTAGGTGGCAGAGCCATCAGCAAGCACTGATCAACTGCCTGCCGTTGCAGCTGTGCAAAAGTTCTTTCTCCCTAGAACAAAATGGCAACCAGCTAGGGAAACACTGAAACCTACTTTACTCTGTTCCTGGGTTTGATTAGAGATGGATTTGCCTGATCTGGATCTTTGGACAACAGCTGCTTGTACAGTTGTACCCAAGTGAAAAATTGATTCATGAAAGCAGCAGGTCTTGGCAAGGTATGCCATTTTAGCTCATCAAATAGTATAGAAAGGAAGTCACATCTACTGCCTCCCATAACTCTACACACCATGAATATTTTTACTGATTGATCAAATTTATAGGGGTGACATTGGTTAATAAAATTATATGTGTAAGGTATACAATAATATTGAATCACTTAGCCTTTGACCTCTCCAGTCCAATGCCTTATGGCCCTGCTTGACAATCCTTACACACACACACACACACACACACACACACACACACACACACAAAGATGGCAGAGTTTATATCTCTTAATATTTTAATTTAAAAAATGTGTTTTCATGTTCTATGCTACCAAATAAAATTATGCTTTTACAGATTTGTACAATTTCATTTTGTTGATAATATCAAAACCTTTATCTTTATAATTTATACTTTATTTTACAGGTAAACTTTTAAAATTTCATTCTGTGAAGTATGTTATTTTTTACATAGAAAATTTTATAACTTTCTTTTGCCTAACCAGGCAGTGGCACAGTGTATAGAGCATCAGTCTGTGACACTAAGAACCCAAGTTCAAAACCCTGAGGTCATAAGCTTGAGCATGAGCTCATCTGCTTGAGTGCAGGGCCGCTGGCTTGAGCTTGGGATCATAGACAGGACCTCATAGTCTCTGGCTTGAACCCAAAGGTTGCTGGCTTGAGCCCAGGGTCACTTGCTTGAACAAGGGGACATTGGCTCAGCTGGAGCCACCTGGTCAAGGCGCATATGAGAAAGCAATCAATGAACAAATAAGGTGCCACAACTATGAGATGATGCTTCTCATCTCTCTTCTTTCCTGCCTGTCTGTCACTCTCTCTTTCTTTAAAAAAAAAAAAAATTATAACTTTAAGAGTGAAAATTTTTTCTTGCACATATTCAATATAATATCAATATATTCACCATCTGCATAGATGACTTAATACCAGTTACAAAGACTATAATGAGCTTGACCTCTCACATTTTGTAATCCTTAGAATGTTTAAATTGAAACTTCAGCAGCACAATGATTCTTTGATGGACTTGAATTCTAGCTTTACTATGGTTATTCATATTATTAACTTTTTTTTTAACAGAGACAGAGAGAGAGAGTCAGAGAAAGGATAGATAGGGACAGACAGACAGGAACGGAGAGAAATGAGAAGCATCAATCATCAGTTTTTTGTTGTGACACCTTAGTTATTCATTGATTGCTTTCTCATATGTGCCTTGACCGCGGGCCTTCAGCAGACCGAGTAACCCCTTGCTCAAGCCAGCAACCTTGGGTCCAAGTTGGTGAGCTATTCTCAAATGAGATGAGCCTGCCCTCAAGCTGGCGACCTCAGGATCTCAAAGCTGGGTCCTCCGCATCCCAGTCCGATGCTCTATTCACTGCACTACTGCCTGGTCAGGCCATATTATTAATTTAATAAACTAAAAATTTGCCTTCATAGGTATATATATTTTAAGGACAAAATCCTTTTATATTTTCAACTCTTACTTTGTACATCATCTCTCCTGAAAATGAAAATACATTACTTAGAATTTATAGTATAAGTAATAAATTAGATTATTAAAAATCTTAATAGCCTAAAAATATATACATACAGTATATAGGAATATATAACTATATATTTTTAACCACCTATATTTACCTTACCTTGGAGAATCTGGAGACCAATTTTTAGATACTCTTTTATAGTTTGTTAATATTTATGGTACCCCTGTGAGGTCCATAAAATATAAGTTATGAGGAAATGAAGGAAACATACAACCCATGCTCTCAAGATGCTTACCGTTTAGCAAAAGCTAGATGGTAGAAGAAACCATAAAAATGAATAACATCATGCAGAGAGATAGATCCCAGTTGGTTGTACAATTTATAAAGATTCTGATACATAATAAATAGATCTGGGAAAGGAATTAGAAAAAATATTTCAGGGCTCTACCAAGTATTTGCCTTTTTTTTTAAAGTATCTGTGATATTTAGTGAATGTTAGTGTTTTCCCATCTAAGTATTGTAGATAAGAATAGACCTATCTATTCTGAATCTCATGGCAAAGACAATTTATGCCATTCATATTAATTTGGGCTTTGTAAATAGGCCATCAATAATTACATGTGTAAAACCTGGTAATCTCAACAGATACTGTTAGAGAAACTTCTCCACTCTCAAGCTACCCTTCTCAATGTTATTTAAAATATAGGACCAGTAGTTCCTGGATACATTTATAGAATGAGGGAATAAGAAGAAAATTTTCAGTAGTAGAGAGTTTTCAAATATTGGGAAATGTTATACGTGAGGAAGAGGGACAAGCATAACTCTGTGAGAACAGATACCAGCTTAGTTCAGAAAAGAGGTAACATTTTACTATGGGTCTGTTTCATGACTAAAAAAAGAAGAAACAAAACCAAAAACCTACAAATAGCTTTGGCTAGTAATACCATAAATTTGCAGTGGAAGAGAGATTTATAAGAAAGATAGTCTTACTCTGGTTAAAAAGGAACAAATAAATTTGAGATAATGATAAACAATAAAAATATATATGAATGTATAATTTTATGCGTGTATATAATTTTTTTCAGAGAGATAGAATTTACAATTGGAAGATTCTACCCAGAGACCCAGAGATTGCTTCTTTCTTTGTTCTGATATTACCTTTCAATATTTGAAATGTCTATCCATGGTAATTAGTTTAACTTTGTCTCTCTTAGTGGAGTGTAAAATTACTAGGGATGGGGATTAAGTCATACGTATCTTTTCATCTTCCTCCTAACTCAAATTTAAAAATTCTCATCCCTGCCTGCCACTGTTTCTCAAATTGAAGAAGAATAAACATAACCAACTGCCCACTATATCTTACCAAAGCCTTTCTTAAAAATAAGTTTAAAATGGAAACACACTTTTAAAAGATGAACTGTCTTTATCCCATTTATTGCATTTTAATGTCTATCACCTGTCAAGTGTAGGTTGGATGTAAAAACTCATGTTGCTAAGCAAAGATTGTGTAAACAAGTTTTAATTTACTTAAACTTTATTTCATCTACAGAATTTTATGTCTTTAGAAGACCTAAAATATAGAATAAAAGAATATAGAATGTTAATATTGATGTGCTTTTAAAACTCTCTTAATCATGAATCTCAAAGCAGAAGGGAAAATACATTTTACCAGTCCTTCCTGATGATTTTTCTACTTATAGAACTATATCCAAAACCATTTTTTAAATTGAGAATCAATTATTAATGTTTCAGCAATAAATGTTTTATCTGTGTGTCATCCAGATAAAATAGTTATTGTGAAGTTGCGCCAGGTTAAATTAGAATGCTACTTTGATTCATATTAAAATCCTTAGTATACAAATTAACTGTATAATTTATATTATACCTTTATATAGTTTGTACTACATTCAAGATATTGTGTTCATCTTCCTGTATACAAAAGAATAAGATGTAATTCTGTCCTCAAAGGGTTTTAAATCTAGAGAACTGAACAGACATATGAAAAATTAACTGTAAAACTGGCTTACTCTAATAGACCCCAAATAAAAAAAAACACTAATAAAACATCTTAAGAGTCAAGAGGACTAGCAAAACAATATTGATTTAAAATTACTTTCATCAGATTAAAAGGTTAAATAAAGTAACAAATAAAGAGCATTCCTCAATTCCTCATATTTTCTTTGCAGTATAAATCCTTTTTGGACATATTTACAACATAAAATGAATGTATATATTTATATTCTTTCATTTAATCTCAGCTGTTTAAATTTTTTTTCTGGAAAGGTTATGTTTGTAATATTACAAAAGTATCATATCAAAGTTAGATCATTTAATTTGGAATTTTTTATGAGATTAATTCCTGGATTAATATCTTCAGCCAATTGGATATGTTAACTGTCCATCTGGTACTGGAAATTTTAGATCTTGAAAATTGCTTTTAGCTTTTTTGTTATCAATCCTGCCCTACAGTGTCAGTTATCAAATTTTATTCTCCAGCAAATAAATCAACAGAGCCATATTTATTACTTCTCTTGTTTACTTCATACATTGGGTGCACTATCTAAATTCTGGTATTTTTAAGCTAGTGAGTCTAAATTGTCTGTGTACAAAATGATGACATCACTAAAGACATGCTATCAGAGGTGGATTAAGGTCGGTTGAGGTCCCGGACACAGGAGAAAATATTGGGCCCCTTAAAAAGAGAGACAGGAAAAATAAAAATGCATGTTAATCATATTTTTAAATAAATAAAAAATATTATGCACTATTAATGTTAAAATTGCACATATAAAGCCAAACTTGGTGTCATCAGAAAAAGTGTAAAGTTGGGGTTTTGCAGGGCCCTTCAGAAGTTGGGGCCAGGGCCTGTCCGTGGTGCACCCTCCATTAAATCCGCCTCTGCATGAGATTCTATTTTGTGTTTACCTGATTGTTACTAAATACACACTTATGAATTCTATCATGATTTTAAAATTCACCTTTGATGTATAAAAATAAAATCTTCTGTCAAGAAAGATGGAATATATTCTCCTAAATATTAATGTGGCCAGATTAGAGAGGGCAGTAGAGAAAGAAAGAGAGAAAGAAATAGAGATCCTTAATTAGGTTGAGTTGGCAGTACACCACATAATTATCAACACATTTATAATTGTCACATTTACAGTGATTTTACTTGTCGATAAAAGTATCTGACCACTTCATTGTGTCTTCTAGTGTAATAGGAGCTGCGGATTTAAGCACTGAGATTCACATTTTATGATAAATTATTTTTAGGATTCTTCATTTATAGATTAGAGCATGATGTTGACCTTCTTTTTTTATGGGAGTAGGTAGGCTGTGTTATCCATACTTTTTATGTTGGGGTATTAAAAGGGATATTTAAAAATATTATTTTAAAAGAATTTGCAGTCTGCCAAAGAATTCTCTGCAATTCACATTCATGTATCTGAGAAAGAGCTTGGATCTAGGGAATGAATCTACTGTACCTGGGTTTAGATTTGTTGTTGTTATTGATATGATTGTCCCATGAACTTTGACTCTCTTTAAACTCACTCCTATCCCTGCTAAGTTTATGTTAACTTTCCCTTCTTTCTGGGTTTATTAGCTACCAAGAGGTCATGTGGCCATGCTGATCATACCCAAACAGACTGTTAAGGGCAAGTCTTATAGTCAATAAGGTTAAACAAGCAGATGAATGTCTTAAAATAAATGGCAGTACATTAAGCCTTCCAGAAAGGTCAAAGATCAAAACATAGCAGTTCAAGATGAGTTTGAGGAATTATTTGGAGGTCATAATTTATTGATTGATTTATTCCTTGTCATATTACAACAAAGTTTATGTCTCAGCTGGAGAGTTGTAGCGGTCATGAAGGTGTGCCCTCCACTTGTTCTTCCAGAGAAAACTTGCCAATCAATTGCTTTCAGGATCCACCATAACATTTGTGTTTCAGTTATTCTCTTCCTGGGCAGTCACATTTCCATGGTGGGATACCAGGGCTTGACTATTTCTGCCTGAATGTGATACTGTGTATAAGCCAATCTTCACGTCAGAGTACATTTTCAGGCTGGCCAAGACTTATTCATAGTTGTACAGTACAATCCTACTTCCTTCCTCTTCTCTTCTAAATAAAGGAGGTCAGATATGCCAATGACAGGCTTCTCAGGTATTATCCCTCATAAATCTCTTGCACTTCCAGCTCTGTCTTCCCATCTACTTTCAGGAGACACACTAGCACAATAATGACGACTGAAACTCTTCTAGGCAAAATAGCATATATAGCAGTACAGAAACTTAATCATTTTTGTAAGAAGCTCCTGGAAATTTCGTTTGGTCAAAACCTAAGTATAGTTTTGGAAAATATGTCAAAAATGGGACCAAAGAGTTAGGAATCAATTATTCTTAAAGCAATTTATGATCAAATGATTGTGATTTAATTTTAAAATATATGGAGCACTATTTTAAAATTTTAATGTGGTACTATAATTAAATGATAAAAATTATATTTTAAAGAGAACAAGGTTTTTCAATGCATACTTTGAGGTTGAATTATAATGCTATGAAATAAAAAACAAAGAGATTAGTCATAAGTATATAATAATGATTCTAGATGACAATGGTGATGCTTGGCCCTGAGGCATTGCCTGCACATGAATAGTACAGGGTGTCAAAGGGCCAGAGTCCGACCTGCCAACCATGAACATTAAGGAGCAAATAGATTAAGTGAGGCCTTCGAATTTATTGCTAGTGGAAATGGTGTTCTTTTACAGTAAAAAAACCAAAACCCACCACATTTTACAGAACTCACGTCTGCAGGAAATGAGACTTTTGCAGTAAGATTTATTTGGGGTTGAAATGGAAGGCTGCCCATAGGTTTCCTGTGTCTCATTTCCATCCATCTGGCCACAGAAAAAGTCCAATCTTGTCTTCATTAAGCCCAATATAAAGACCAAAGTCCAGATACTCTGTGTCATGGTTCAGTCCAATTAGCCCTCATCCGGCTCACATACTCTGTGTTTCTGGCTGTGTCCTGGTTGGCACTGTGTCCAGGCTTGGAGTCCACATGGCTGCCAGCAGCTGGCTGGCCTGTGTGGCTTTTTAGGACTGCACGGCAGCTTGGGAAGCTAACAAACAAACATGGCAAACGTCTGTCTCCAAGTGAGAGAAGAAAGAAGGCAAAGAGCTTTCTTTGTTAAGCCTGTGTTTATATTTTAGGTTGGGAAGGACTAGCTTTTCTTTAAGCCAACCAATCAGTTTTTTATATTTCATGGGCTTGCATCGGTTCCACTAACCCAGTGGTCCGCAAACTCATTAGTCAATGCGAGCTGCGGTTTACCGACCAAGGCAGTAACCAATCAGATCCTTCTTCTAAGCTAGACTGATAGGCTGTGACTACCATCCTGACTTTTACTGGGCATTCTTCAAAGAAGGACAGAGGCACCTCCCCTCATTGTCTGGGGATGGTCTGCCTGTACCCTGGGCAGCTGGAATGCCGGTCTTCCTCCCTAAGGTGGGGAGGCGTGCTGGGGGGAAGTGAGTCTTACTGGTCATCTCTTTAGTAAAATGATTCCCTAAGGTGTTCAGAGTTTTAAATGCTATAGCTTCCCAATAAATAGAATTCTGTAACTTCCTAATAAAACAGGCTTTCCAGTCATATTAGATATAATGTCTGATTCCCTTTACTCCCTTTTCTCATTAATATTTAACTACTAACAAATTCAGTTAAGCAGGAATAGTCAAGGAGTTAGGAAGTACAGTATATAATGGAATAGTGTTTTACCATTACAGTGACTTTTGTATTTTAATGAGAAACTAAAAAATTTTAGTAGAAATAAGTAAATTAATAGATATTCCATCGTGGTAGAGTGGAAGAGGAGGAAAAATTTGTTTTGAGATCCAGAGTTTCCTATCACTATTTGGATAACTTCCAAGTTGTGATTGTGATTAATACTTTGAAAAAGGCTTTGTCAAGATTTACTGGATACACATACAGGAACACAAATCTTGAAATTTTATTTCAAATTTTATCAATAGAAGACTATAAATCTATAATGATTGGCATCAAATGATATAATATTAAAGTAAATTATAGATAACACACCACAAACTGTCATCTAATGTACTCCGTCATTATAAAACATGCTGTATATCACATGCAATATTTAAAATGTGCATCTCTAGAATATTTTTAATTCAATAAATAATGAGGCAATATCTATCATAATTATATTTAATATTTACCCAAAATAATTTTTTCAATCCTCTCATAATACCATGAAGATCAATAAATTTGTTTCATCAACCAAAATTAGTTTTTGGCTCTTGTCTTTTCAATTAAGGTAAATAATCTTCAAAGATAAAGAATAGAATAACAGAGACTAACTGAACTAAATCAAAGTTGGAATCCTCATAACTATTTTAAGAACTGTAAATTTACAAAAGCAAAATTCATATTGGGAAAGTCAAAGAAAATGTATTTCTTAGTGCCAAAATTTATTTTTTTTATTAAATTAATGTGCCTGCCTCCACCTCTGCGATCACATGAATGGGAAAGAAACTATTTTTAAAAAGTTTAGGAAGAGCCTGACCAAGCAGTGGTGCAGTGGATAGAGCGTCAGACTGGGACGCGGAGGAACCAGTTTCAAATCCCTGAGGTGGCTGGCTTGAGCAGGGGCTCATCTGGTTTGAGCAAGGCTCACTAGCTTGAGCTCAAGGTCACTGGCTTGAGCAAGGGGTCACTGGCTCAGCTGGAGCCCTCCAGTCAAGGTACATATGAGAAAGCAATCAATGAACAATTAAGGTGCCGCAACGAAGAATTGATGCTTCTCATCTCTCTCCCTTCCTGTCCGTCTGTCCCTATCTGTCTTTGTCTCTGTCTTTGTCACGCGTGCACGCATGCACACACACACACACAAATTTCAGAGGAGAAAATAGTTGAAAAGTGAGCCAAAAATTAAGAAACCCTCAATGAGCTCTATTAATATAAAACCAGAAAGAAATATATGATAAATAATTCTTTCAAATACATATTTTAAAAGCAATACAGCATCAAATTTTCAAAGAACAAGTTAGAAACAATAGTTTATAGGTTAGTTTTCAGAATTTGGAATCAACACATCTGAAGTAACATAGAAGTAAAACTAACATGGTTAAATATAATACATGTAAATGTACATTCTGCAGTCAAGATTAGAAGTGAAAACAAACTAATCAACGCCAAAAGACTGTAGGAAAGTTCTGATCTGGCATTTGTACCTTACAGGAAAAAAGGCTGCAATTGCCCATGTCTGCCATAGGGCTGGTAATGGGAAATGATTGTAGCATCCTATTTTTTTTATTCCTGGTTTTAAAAGTACAGGATATGTAAAACATAGCTTAACAGTAAATAAATAAATAAAAACAACATACAAGCAAAAATAAGAACTACAGCAGCTGAAATAATTTGAACCGCAAGCACAGTGAAAGTTAACAGTCTGATGGGACTCACAAAATAAATGAAACCTTGGCTTTCATTAAGAGAAATATATCCCCAGAGTATATTTCAATTGTTTTATTTGTATTTCCCCAGTTTCACTGTGTGCTCTATATTTTGGAGAAAATAGAGATATGACTATAATAAATATCTTTTGTGAAACAGTTTTTTCCCTGGGAAAAGTTATCTGTTGCTGTGTTTATACTGGGAAAGTGAAGATCTGGAAGCTCAAAATAGCTAGTAAAATTTGCCGGTGAAGCCAACTGGCCCAGGACTTTTGTTTGTTGAGAATTTTTTGATAACTGTTTCAATCGCATTTGATGAAATTGATCTGTTTAGGTTTTCTGATTCTTCCATATTGATTTTTTAAAGATTATATGTTTCAAGGAATTTGTCCATTTCACCTACATAGAAAACCCTAAAGTCTTAGGGTTTTCTCAAAAAACTACTGGACCTGATAAATGAATTCAGAAAGGTGGCAGGATATAAAATCAATATTCAGAAATCAGAGGCATTTTTATACACCAACAATAAACTGTCTGAAAGAGAAATTAAGAAAAAAATCCCCTTCACTATTACAACAACAAAAAAAATAGGCCCTGGCCGGTTGGCTCAGCGGTAGAACGTAGGCCTGGCGTGCGGGGGACCCAGGTTCAATTCCCGGCCAGGGCACATAGGAGAAGTGCCCATTTGCTTCTCCACCCCCCCTCCTTCCTCTCTGTCTCTCTCTTCCCCTCCCGCAACCAAGGCTCCATTGGAGCAAGGATAGCCCGGGCACTGGGGATGGCTCCTTGGCCTCTGCCCCAGGTGCTAGAGTGACTCTGGTCGCAGCAGAGCGACGCCCCGGAGGGGCAGAACATCGCCCCCTGGTGGGCAGAGCGATGCCCCCTGGTGGGCGTGCCAGGTGGATCCTGGTCGGGCACATGCGGGAATCTGTCTGACTGTCTCTCCCCGTTTCCAGCTTCAGAAAAAATACATAAAATAAAAAATAAAAAATGAAAAAATAAAGTACCTAGGAGTAAATTTAACCAAAGAGGTTAAAGACTTGTACCTGGAAAATTATAAAACATTGTTAAAGAAAATCAAGGAAGATACAAAAAATTGGAAGAATAAACATTATTAAAATGTCTATATTACCCAAAGCAATCTATAAATTCAATACAGTTTCTATTAAAATACTAATGACATACTTCAAAGATATAGAACAAATATTCCAAAAATTTTTATGGAACCAAAAAAGAACACGAATAGCCTCAGCAATCCTGAAAAAGAAGAATAAAATGGGGGATATCACACTTCCTGATATCAAGTTATACTACAAGGCCATTGTACTCAAAACAGCTTGGACTGGCATAAGGTCAGGCATATAGATCAATGGAATAGAACCGAGAACCCAGAAATAAACCCACACTTTATGGACAACTGATATTTGACAAAGGAGGTAAGAGCATACAATGAAATAAAAACAGTCTCTTTAACAAATGGTGTTGGGAAAATTGGACAGATACTTGCAAAAAAATGAAACTGAATCACCAACTTATACCATTCACAGAAGTAAACTCAAAATAGATAAAAGACTTAAATGTAAGTTGTGAAACCATAAACATCTTGGAAGAAAACATAAGCAGTAAACTCTCCGATATCTCTCATAGTAATATTTTTGCTGATTTATCTCCATGGGCAAGTGAAATAAAAGACAGGATAAACAAATGGAACTATATCAAACTATTGCAATGAAAAGCTTTTGCACAGCAAAAGCACCATTAACAAAATAAAAAGACAACCCACACAATGGGAGAATATATTTGCCAATACGTCTGATGAGGGGTTAATAACAAAATTTATAAAGAACTTGTAAAACCCAACTCCAGGAAGATAAACAATCCAATCAAAAAATTGGCAAAAGAAATGAATAGACACTTCTCCAAAGAGGACATACAGATGGCCACTAGGCATATGAAAAAATGTTTAACATCACTAATCATTGGAGAAATGCAAATTAAAACCACTATGAGATATCACCTCACACCAGTCAGAATGGCGCTCATCAACAAAACAACACATAATAAGTGCTGGAGAGGATGTGGAGAAAAGGTAACCCTCCTGCACTGCTGGTGGGAATGCAGACTGGTGCAGCCACTGTGGAAAACAGTATGGAGATTTCTCAAAAAATTAAAAATCAAACTGCCCTTTGACCCAGATATTACACTTTTAGGAATATATCCTAAGAATACCAAATCACTGATTCAAAAGAAGAAATGCACCCCCATGTTTATGGCAGCATTGTTTACAATAGCCAAGATCTGGAAAGAGACCAAGTGTCCATCAGTGGATGAGTGGATTAAAAAGCAGTGATACATATACACAATGGAATACTACGTGGCTGAGAAATAGAAGGAAATCTTACCTTTTGCGACAACATGGATGGACCCGGAAAGTATTATGCTAAGTGAAATAAGCCAGGCAGAGAAAGAAAAATTTCATATAACCTCACTCATTCAAGGAATTTAATGAACAATATGAATTGAGCAATGGAACAGAGGCAGAGGTGGGATCAAAGGAACCAGAGGGAAAGGGGTCAGAGGGAATGTAGAAGAGAAGATGGGATCAGAGAAGGGAAAGAGATTAATGAAATTATATATACATAACACAGCATTATAGAGAACAGGACAGCAAATCCTGGAGGGCAGGGAAAAAGGCAAGGGGGGAGGGAGGGGTGTGGGGGAGCTGAGGAGGAATAAAGGGGTGGGGGGAGATATATTCAGTGGGACACTGAATCTATGTAAACACAAATTAAAATCATAAATAAAATAAAAAATAAATAAAAAGAATTAGAGTTTGAATTAGTTGTCATTATACATTTACTGAGAAACCACAATATGTGAGGACAGATAGTTTATGAATACAAGAGGGCAAATGTTCCACAATCATGAAATTCCTTGGAATAACTGAAGTCTTTGCTCCATTCAACAGATATCATATGAATTTTTTCAGGGAATTTCTTACTAAATAGAAGAAGTGGTTTTAAGATAGCTTCCATACCTAAAATTCAGTTGTTTTAAAGATCTATTTACTAAATTTAAAATTTAGTAAATATTATATAAACATGAATATATTATATAAATGGAAGCTAATTTTCTTTAAAGGATATTTTTTCCTATTCAAAATATCCATAAAGAAATTTGGTCCACAGCAAAAGGTGCTTGATATTTAATCCTGTCCAAAACATACATATATGTTTTATTCCATGCTGATTCATCTACCTAACCACATGTTCCATGTACCAGCAAGTCTCTTAAGGCTAAAGGTGCTATTATTGACAATACAGCTGCAACACAATTATTGGGCCTATAACACATGATAGATCTTTTTATGTAGTAATTCTGTAAACTGAAAATATAAATAAGTCTTATAGGCTGTTCGAAACAAGGGACATTTCTTCAGCATGGACTTTTCTTGACAGGATCAAAATATCAAGGACCATTTAGTGTGAATCAAATGTCTCCACTGATGTCTTCAATAGGACCATATGTCTGCTAATCGTTAATTATTATTATTTTTTACAACAGAGCCACCAAAGAGAAAAAGACCACATAGATCTGAGAGAGGTATAATGCTAAAAAAAATTTTCTTTTGGACCCTGGCCAGTTGGTTCAGTTGATGTAGTTTTGGCCACGCATGTAGGCATCCCAGGTTCTATCCCAGTTCAGGGCACACATGGGGGTGACCATCTGTGTCCCTTCCCCTGCCTCCCCCCTTCTCTCTCTCTTTCCCTCTTACACCAGTGGCTCAACTGGTCCAAGCATCAGCCCCAAGCACTGAGGATAGCTCAGTTAGTTAGAGTTGCCCCAGACAGGGGTTGCTCGGTAGATTCAGGGTGCATGTGCGAGTCTGTCTCTCTATCTCCCCTCCCCTCAATTAAAAAATATTTTTTCTCTTATGATGAAAATTTTGCCCTGGTTATCATTTTTCAAATAAAATAGGTCATGACCTGTGTTCACGATAGATGTAGCAATTATACTTACTTTTGGTGTTTTCTTGTGTTTCTGACAAATAGAGGTTTGGCTTCATTCTGAGAGGTTGGAAAGAGCAATACCCCTTTCTTCTTTAAGCTTTTTTCAAACCCCCACCTTTTAGGTCTCAGTTTCACATTTCTAAAATGGCCAGATGTTGAATGGTAGTAGGACAACATTATATCCCATGATATTAGATTGTAAGCTCCAAAGGGGCTGAGATCACATTTATTTTTACATAGTCATTCAACAACAAAATTAAAGTCACAATGTGCCAGCCACTATGCAAGATGCTAGGGGCAATAGAGAGAAAGAGAGAGAGAGAAACATTCTCGAGCACTAGTAACTATAAACATGGCAAAATTTTTATTTTTTTATTTTTTTGTATTTTTCCAAAGTGAGAAGTGGAGGGGGGGAGGCAGACAGACAGACTCCCACATGTGCCTCACCAAGATCCACTGGGCATGCGCACCAGGAGGCCATGCTCGGCCCCTCCTGGGTGTTGCTTTGCTGCAATCAGAGCCATTCTAGCTCCTGAGGGGGAGACCACGGAGCCATCCTCAGTGCCTGGGCCAACATTGTTCCAACGGAGCCTTGACTTCAGGAGGGGAAGAGAAAGACAGAAGGAAAGGAGAGAGGGGAAGGGCGGAGAAGCAGATGGGTGCTTCTCCTGTGTGCCCTGGCTGGGAATCAAACCCAGGACTTCCATGGGCCAGGCTGACGCTCTACCCCTGTGCCAACTGGCCAGGGCCATGGCAAAATTACTTTAAAATTAGAAAAGTGAATAAAAATATTTTCTACTCAGAAAACTGAAAGTTACATCAAACAACCAATATTCACTGACCCTGAGAAAGCCATTTCTAAATCAGCAACTGTGTGGCTCTCTGTATTGTGTTAAAGGCTTCCAAAGGAGCCTAAACCATTGTTGACTCCTTAAAGCTGACAATTTTTCCTAGCATATTGCAGATATGGTAGATGGTTTTATGTGTTAAGCACTATTAATTTCTTTCTCTCTTGCCATGCTTCACTGTAGGTAAACTATAGTAGGCTGAATAATGGTACCCAAAGTATCAGCTCCTATTATCTAGAACCTTAAATTTTATATTATTTGGGGGTAAAAAAGGTTTTTGAAGGTATGATTAAATTGAGGATCTTCAGATGGGAAGATATTCCTGGACTGAATGTGTGAGCCCTAAATGTCATGTATCTTTATTAGAGAAAGGCAGAAAGTGATTTGAAGCATACATACTTAATAGGAGTTATTATAAAAAACAGAGGCAAAGGCTGGATGGCCACAAGCCAGGAAATGCTAGCAGCCACCAAAAGCTGGAAGAGGAAAGGGACAGCTTCTCCTCCAAAGCCTCTGGAGTGTGTACCGCCTGGCTAATGTCTTGATTTCAGCTCAGTGACTGAAATTTTGGCTTCTGGAATCTAGAATTTTGAGAAAATAGATTTCTATTATTTTAAGCCAACTAGTGTATAGTAATTTGTTACAGTAATTATAGCAAAAAAAAAAATACATAAACTGTATTTTCCTGCCTCATTAATTTTGGACTTTGCCATGTAAGTGTTGCTTTGGTCAACAGAATATGAACAGACACTATGGATTTCATGTTCAAGCAGAAGCATTAAATGCATGCTTCAGCCGTCCATTCTGCTCCTGTCCTCATTCCTTGACACATCTCAGATAAAAGCTACTCCCTCCGCCCAGGTTCCAGGAGAAGAAACACTCAGACTCAAGCCCAACAAAGCAGTCAGACAGAGCCAAAGCAACCAAGTGAAGCCAAGCTGAGCTCAGAAGTGCTGCAGCCAATATGCACTCCTCACATTATGTGAGCAAGAAAGAAATGGTGTCACAAACCATTGAGATTATAGTAGTTGTGTTGTTTGAATCAAAGGTGAATGGTAATGCACACAAAGAGCCTTGGATGAATATTTTAACCACTCTTACTATCTTTTTTCTTTTAATTTTTATTATTATTATTTACTAGATTTGCTTTTAACTACAAGTAGGTATTTCTTCTACTTACATATTGTTTTTCTGTTAAAATTCTCTAGGAAGATGACTATTCAGCATTCTCAGGATAAGCTTATATACTTGAAGAGGTTTTATAATCATTTCTTGGTCTTCCCTTTATCATTACTGATGTCAGCTTTTTCAGTGTTTTCTAATTTAAACAGGGTTCTATTACTCTGATATTCTGGCAAGGTTAATAGACTTTTGGAAATGTGAGTTCTTTTGTCAAATTTATGATCATAATCAGGTAGCTTAATTCATGTTCAAGGATGTCTTAATGACATCAGTGAAGCATCTCTTCAAGCCGTGTCACTTATTCTTCTCCCTTAATTGTTTGTCCAAGCTTTATTTCCCTCCTTCAGATCCCCCCATTCAATAACCTGCTACTTCTAATGGCTATTCTCTATTCCATAAAAATTGTTTTTTTATTACTAATGTTGATTCCAAGTGAATAATCCTATTTTTATTCCTAAATTTCCACAGTAAAACCATTCATCTTTTATTGATGAATATGCCTTGTGGGGAATATTTTACTTTTATTAAACTAATTTTCTTTGCTTATATATGTATTGCAGCATCTTTAACAGAGAAACCGTGCGTGAGAGTAATTATTTTTAAAAATTATGACATAGGCTTATTGATTGCTTATAGATTGCTCCAGGGAAGACCAACTTCAGAAATCTGTGCAGACACCAGGTGGCCACATGAGATGAGATTGTACAGCTCATCCTCTGTACAAGGGCACCCAGGTGGTAGCTGAAATCAGGATGCCTGCCACTTACCAAACCCTTAAACATTAGCAGGAGGTTGTAACCACATGGTGGGAGAAGGGGCCTACTTTTCCATTTTGCAGTTATGCAAGTCACCACGATGGGCCCCTGTAGACTGCAGCCACCTACCTGGAAGAGGTGTCAGAGAGCAGTTAAGGCAGGTCAGACACATTTGCCTCTGATTCCATCTGTTAGAATGTGCAAAATCAGCACCGTTAAATGGGCTGGTTGGTTCAGAATAGCTAATATTGGACCTGTTCATTATATTCCTTGCCAGATGCAGGTGTTTTACACTCCTAGATATTCATTATACAGTGGCTCAGCCAGAGCCCATTGTTGAGTCTTGCTTCAAACTGGAGCAGAAATAGTAATTCTAGGGTAATCTCTCAGGACTCCTAAATGTACATGTAAGGGCATAAATAGGCCAGAGACACAGACCCATGAAACACATGAGATTATATAACAAGTTATACCAGCAAGTATGTTTTATAGGTACAGAAAACTTGTGACCTTCCCTCCCAAGGTCTACATCAGCTCATGTTGCAGCCTTCTCATTCCCTCTTCATATTATATACGTAATTTACAATTTTGCCTGGGCAAAAGGACAGAGAAAATGTCTGGCTTCCAGTCCCTGCTGTTCACTCTCATCAGCATGGCTACTCATGGTCTTCTGTTCATTGAACATTGTTGTTTTGGTCAGAGACTTCCTTAGAGTATCCCTCTTGACTGACCTCAGGCTTGGCCTCAAGGACCATTGCTGAAATTCCCAAAGCTAAAGCCTTTAGAGACTGTCCTGCTCAGGTCATGTTCAAACAGCTTCAAGGACCCACACTCTTTCTTTGGATGGCCGAGTCAGTGCATGACTATCTCAGGAACCAGAGTCAGTGCGTGACTATCTCAGGAACCACCAGGAATCAGCTTAGTCTCTTTTCTCCCTGAAAATCAAATGGCCTTCAAGCACTGACAGGGTTATCCAACAATCTAGCCTTTAACACTAAGAACTTCAAAATTAGAGACCTGGAAAGCATTACTTTAAGGGGCTATTCCCTTATCTAGCCATAAATTCAGATAATTTCCACATAAGACAGGAAAGCCCAGAACTCAAGTACATGAAATTGGGTACAAAAATTACATTTTTATATCCTTGCTAATAAGAAAAAAGTCAATCATATTCACTGCATTAATAATAATAGCATTATTCCCCATTAATTGAAACAACTGCTAAAGAATAGAAGAATAAAAAATAATTTTTGAAATAGGCTTTAGTAATGATGTGTGCATAAGTGTGTATGTTTGGAAAACACTGTGTCTGTTATTGGGATTTAGAATTTTTTGAGAGTCTTCCAACCAAATAAATCCAGTTCTGTGACACAACTCAGCATAAGCTCCAAATTAAATTTAAAAGCAAGAACATGGTAATATACCAGGCATGTTAATAAAAATGGTTAGCTTCTTTTGAATTCTGTTGCAGTGCAGAATTCTGTCCTTGGCAGTTTAACAGTTCTCAGTTTTCCATTTTGGAAGTTTAACAGTGTATTTGTAAGTTGTGTAGGAATAAGAGAGTGGCTGAATTGAAGAAATTTCATAGAGTACCTGTGTTGAATTTTACTAGAATGTGTTGGATTTATCACTGGGTTTTGCTAAATTCAATAATGTGTTCACTGAGTGAAACCAGTGATTGAACCATTTGTCAGCGGTGTAGCCAGACTGGGAGTGGCCAGGTGCTGGATCTTAATAGATCCCTGGGGAGCTGATGGTGGATACAGGTGGTCAGGACAGGTTTCAACAGCAGCCAGTATGAAACAATTCAACACAGAGAGACCCACACCTCAGTGGCAGGCAGAATCTTGGTGGATGGGATATTAGAAGTCTAGGTGGTAACAGGCATTTACAAGCTGTTTCAGAAGCCCAGACAAAATGTCCTGTTACTGACAGAAAATTACAATAGCAATAGTCTACTATGTTCAGACATTTTGAAATTATTAAAATCAGTGAGGTTGGTGTGATTTTTACTATTTTAGAGATGAGGAACTTGAGATTCAGACAAGTAAAGCAACTTGCTTAATATACGCTAACAGCCAACAAGTGCTTCTTAGTCTGATACCTTGGAAGACAGTGGGTTGAAGACTCAAAGGGACTAGGATAACAGGCATGAAATCAACTAAGGGATTCGAGTATAAGGATATAAGGAAGGGTGCTATTGTATGTGACACACAAAGTGGATGGGGTGGGGAAGGCCATAAATCCCCAGGCTTTCTCTGCTCAGCATCTCTTAGGTTATTTTTCCAGCCAACCAGCCTCATTAAACCTTTCTTCCCTGAGAGTAAGCTTTAGAAAATTTGTTATATAAAGTTTACATCTTTTCTTATTGTTGTATTTATTCAGGGTACAAATATGGATCAGACTGGCTCCACTTCTGCCTGTAAGGAGGTCCTTTACTGCAGGGTACTCCGTACAAAGTGGAGAGAGAGATCCTCTTTACCTTTCCTCTCCTCTCCCCCTTCCTCCAACATACAAGCAGACAGGCACCTTCTACTGAGTCTTACTGTTAGAGAAACAGATGCCAGAGCAGTTATGGCTAGCTATGCACCCTGTGGAGTTCTTAGAGTCTGCATATGTCCTGAGTGTGTTTTACTAAGGAATGTGTGAGCATCCTCCATTCTGTCCTTACTCCTGAGTGGAATGCATTGAGCATCTTGTTTTCTGAACCAACTTTCTGTTAAGAGCTGTGGCATCCTCTGCTCACTTCCCGGACTGAAAGAGCAAATCGAGGTATAAGGGGAGCCTACTGTGTTGCGCTCATAGTAGCACTGTGACATTACTGAGGACACGAACCCAGGGCTGGTGGGGTTAACCCTTCGCAGGGCCTCTGCACTCCACCCCCACTCCATGGAATGACCCCAGGCATGTTTCCTCTCTACAATGGAAGGGACCTTGGTGCTGAGACAGGAATTTGTCCTCATCTGTTTTTCCAGCGTGAGTGGCCTGAGGTAGGACTGAAACTGCAGGTGGAATTCAAAAGCCCGCAAATGGAAGGCTGGAGGGGCAGGGAGCCAGTCTGGTCATTACCTTCATGATTCTACACTCACTTTTCCCAGCACAGTCTTAATTGCCACAGATTTCCTTCCAAATGAATGTATGGATGTAAAGCCAGTAGCCACCCCTATGCTCACTTTACTACCCACCATCTACACCACCGGCATCTCTGTGCAAGGAAATTATGCACATTACACAAATTACAACATGACAAACCATACAATTTCAACAATCACAAAGGTACACTTCACCAGTCTCTGAGCACTTTGCCAAAAGTGCAAAATGTACTCGGCCTTCTTTCTAGCTATAAGAAAAGCTTCCCGGGGCAGGGGAAGGGCCTCCAGCAAAGCCACCCCCCCATCCCCATCAGGGTATTTCACATTGTCCAAAACCTGTAAGTCCATCCAACAAAGAAGCCAGTGCTCACTCTGGTCATAGTCCAGGAAATCAGTCCATGCACATGGGGCCTCAGCCACCCCCCTCATCCCTGCCGTCCTGGCAGGTCTTACACTGTCCCAAAGAGGAGCACGTGACAATGGCAGTCAGCATTTCCATCTCTGCTCCAGAAAGCATGATGGCGTCCACCCCTGTGTCCCCAAATCACAGACCTATCAGGGCCATAGTAGGTATCCTTGCTGCTGGGCTCTCACTTTCTGGAGAATGCGGATTGCAACTCCAGCCTGACTCTCCTCATCCTCCAAAGAGGAACTGAAAACACTAGCTGGCGCTGCCAGGCTTGAGCCCCGGGCTGCTGCCACCTTCTGCTCTGCAGGCTTTGCAGCCCCAGCTCCAGCCTCAACCCCGGCCTCCCACCTCTGCTCGCTCTCCACAATGTCCAGGACAATCTGCAGCTCACGAACCTGTGAATCCTTCTCCAGCAGCTGCTCCATTTCCAAGCGTATCTCACAAACCTGGTCGGCCTCCTTCTCTGGTGCTTGCTCCAGCTCCAGGGTCAGCATCTCTTTCTCCCACGTTTGCTCCAGCTCTTTCCACTGCTCAGTTTGCAGGTTCTGGGCAGCCTCTTCCACAGAGCTCTCAGTTTCCTCACTCATGGCTGTAAAAGTCAGCCAGCCTACAGCCCCAAAAGGACAGCCATGGGGAACCATAACAGCAGCCAGTCCTCTACTCCACCGCTCAAAGGTGGTGGCGGCTCTATACAGAACTGTATCGAATCCTGCCACAGACTACGCCAAATGTAAAACCAGTAGCCATGGCCACCATCACAGCCAACTGGCTCATGCAGGTTCGCTTTAGATTCAGACAGTTGGAAAAGAAACAACAGAGCCAAGAACTGGTGGGCCATCATCTTTAATCCTAGCTTGCACCCGGCAGGCAAGTAAAAACACACAATGGGCTCCAAAACCAACTCATTCAGTGCTCATAAAGCTACTGACTTATTTGAGTTTTCTAGAATCAAAGGTTTCTAGCTCACCAGACTTATTTACCTCTGTTGCCCATCTCCTTCTTCCTGCACAAACTGGCTTCTCCTTCAGCATTCTGCCATCTTGGCTACTTCTCTCCTCCGTGTGGTCTTCATCTGCCCTCCTCTCTGCTCTCCTCCTAGAACGTAATCACTCTTCTCCCAGAACAACATGATCTCTCTTCCTTTTAAAACTTTTTGATGCAAAAGCCCTCCCCCAACACACATTAATATAATCACGCCATCCCAAGCAAGAAGGGCAACTAATATTATCACCTGGGCGACGGGCTTTCACGTAAGCAGTGCCATTTTTAACAAAGTGAGCATAATATATTTTATCTGCTCAACAATGGAGAAGTTTAAAATTTTTTGAAAATTTTATAACAATGTATATATTTAAATAAAATGTTTTATAGAGGGAACATGTTAGATAAGTTGATACCTGTTTCACATGAGTGTGATGACAGTATATGTAATTGTATCTCCTTTTCTCAAGTTTCTCAAGGAGACTAACCCTTGTATAATTAATCCATTCAAGTAACTTATCTCTTCATGTGTTGTCTCCCATTTAAACATCTACTTTTATTTATCTATCATACACTCATAATCAGATGATTTCTTACATTTTTAAAAGAATTTAGTTATTTAGAACAGTGGTCCCCAACCTTTTTTGAGCCACGGACCGGTTTAATGTCAGAAAATATTTTCACGGACCGGCCTTTAGGGTGGGACGGATAAATGTATCACGAGACTGAGACAAGTGTCAAGAGTGTGTCTTAGACAGATGTAACAGAGGGAATCTGGTCATTTTTAAAAAATAAAACATCATTCAGACTTAAATATAAATAAAACGGAAATAATGTAAATTATTTATTCTTTCTCTGCAGATCGGTACCAAATGGCCCACGGACCAGTACCAATCCGCGGCCCAGGGGTTGGGACCACTGATTTAAAAGACTTTCAGAATAAGCAATTTTTAAATCCTGATTGATTAGATTGTTCAATATTATAAATAGCTTAAGAAAAAAAACTTTTCAAAATCCTGCATTTAATAACATTGTGGACTGCAAGCTTCCAGAACACTTTTTCTGGTATGGCTTATGTTTTGCTTCCAGATAAGTAACAGAGGAGACTGGCATTTATATGTGCTTATTTGTGCTACCTCACTTGTTGCATTTGTAGATTAAAATTAATTAGAATTTTCAGAACATGCCAGTGTCATATAGTAAACCAGTGGCAAATAGTGAAAAGGATTTATTTTTTAAATTATTTATTTAGCTTTTTTAAAAATTGAATTTTTAAAAATCTTTTGGAGTAATACTAGTTAACACAATTATAGAGGTTGCAGGTGTCCAACTCTACAACACATCTTTGTACACTATATTATGTGTTCACCGCCCAAGTAAGTCTTTGTCCCTCACATTTATCCCCCCTCCCCTCCTCCACCTTTACACCCTCTTCTGGCAATCACCACACTGTTGTTCAGTCCATGAGTCTTTTTCCCTTTTTTTGTCCTTTTTTGCTCAATCCCTTTACTCGCTCACTGAGCCCTGCCCCCATACCAGCCTTCAGTCTGCTCTTTATTTAGGAGTCTGTCTCTGTCTAGTTTATTGGTTCATTTTGGTCATTAAATTCCACATATGAGTAAAATTATATGATACTTGTTTTCCTTAGATTGGCTTATCTCAATCATATAATAGTCTCCAGGTCTATCCATACTGTTGCAAAACGTAAGATTTCCTACTTTTTTAGGGCCAAGGAGTGTTCTATTATATGAATGTACCAAACTTTATCCACTTATCTACTGAGGGACATTTGGCTGGTTTCCAATCTTGGCTATTGTAATGGTCATATGGGTGCATATACATTTTCAAATTAGTGTTTTGAGTTTCTTCAGCTAAATTCCCAGAAGTAGAATAGCTGATTCACAGGCAGTTCTATTTTTAATCTTTTGAGGTAACTCCATACTGCCTTCCACACTGGCAGTACCAATATGTATTTCATTCTCACATATTTTATATTGTTGAATCCTTATAACCACTGAGCTTCTGCTAAAATAAGTGATTTAAATAAGAACAGATAGCTAGCAAATATCACAACTGGAGTTTAACAACGTATTTTTGAGTCTGTGCCTATTATTTATTTCAGCATAAGCATTCTTAAAATTACCTACCTCAGATATATAATGACCTAATGTGATTATTCTTGGATGAAGCAGGAGTGAGGAAGGAGGTAGAAGAGATGAACAGGCATCCCATGGGATGGGAGCCTCAATCATACAGCTAATTTCTTAGTGATCCAGATGTTAAGTGATTCATTGTGCTTTGAAGTTACTGGAAGAAATTACTTTCTGCTTCTCATTTTGCATGTGTTTATATATTATGGGATAAAATTCTAGAATTAAAATTCAAATAGTAAGTGTTCATAATGTTCTAACTAATAGTGCCAAGTTTTTCAAAGATGTGTTAAATTACACTCACTGTTTTCTTATATTGCAGTCAATATTTTATTAGAAAACTCTTAGCGATTTTGGGACATAGGGGTGGTTGCCATCATTCTCTCTGGAGCAGATGGAAATCCTGACTGCCATTGCCATGTGCTCCTCTTTGGGACAGTGTAAGACCTGCTGGGGTAAAGTCTTCCTCTTTGAGTATTCTACTATGTGATAGGAGTCACAAAATGCCATAAAAATAAAATTAATAAAATATACAAACAAGCAATTTATCAGAAAAAATAGTTTTTTAACATATCGAATGATACACAAATTATAGAAATAATAAAATGTCATTGTTCATCTATCATATTGGGGAAGCTAAGAGTTTTCTAATAAAATATTGACTGCAATGTAAGAAAACAGTGAGTGTAATTTAACACATCTTTGAAAAACTTGGCACTATTAATTAGAACATTAAAAACACTTACTATTTGAATTTTAATTCTAGAATTTTATCCCATAATATATAAACACATGCAAAATGACATAAAAATGGGAATATTTAAAACAGTAAAAGAGTAATGTATTTTTAATCAATATAAGACTAAAAAAATTTGTGGTACATCTGCACAATGGAATAATATTATAAGTATACATATACATATATACACACATATGGAGTAGCTATGTATGTGTTACTGATGATATATTTTGGAGATTTTTAAGTGAAAAAGAAAGCAATGTGAAAAATAGTGTTTTAGCACATAGATGCATAGAATACTCTGTAAGCGTACATAAGAATCTTTTAAATATCATTACCAACAGACTGGAAAGGATACTGAAAGTTAGTGGTAACAGATATTTTCATTACATACTATTTGTCCTTTTTTTTCACATTTACATATATTTTAGTAAAAAAAATACTCAATGCCAAAAATATTCAAAATTAGCAAATATTTATTGTCTGGTAACTAGGATTCTAAATAGTCTTCAAGACTGTTGTTTCCACCTGACCTGTGGTGGCGCAGTGGATAAAGTGTCGACCTGGAATGCTGAGGTCGCTGGTTCAAAACCCTGGGCTTGCCTGGTCAAGGCACATATGGGAGTTGATGCTTCCAGCTCCTCCCCCCTTCTCTCTCTCTCTCTCTCTCTCTCTCTCTCTCTCTCTCTCCCTCTCTCTCCCTCTCCTCTCTAAAATGAATAAATAAAATAAATAAAATAAAAATTAAAAAAAATCTTAAAAAAAAAAAAAAAGACCGTTGCTTCCTGGTGTGCATGCCCTATATAATTACCAACCCTTGAGTGCAGTGACACCTATCAGTACGATGGATTTTATTCTTGTAATTAGGTTATAGAATATGGTAAAATTGAAGGTATTTTGCAGATGTCATCAAAGTCCCTAATCAAAGTTAATCAAACATGAGATATCCGAGGTGGGCCTGACCTAATCAAGTGTGCCTTTTAAAAAGGGTTTGGAGGTCATGAAAATATTCCTGCTGACCTTGAAGACGTAAGCTGCCATATGGTGAGGGGCCTATTTGAACAGAACTTGGGAGCAGCCTTTATTTGCTGAGAGTGATCCCTGGCTGACATCTTCATGGCACCATGGTGAGACTGAGCAGAAGACAGTTTAGCTATGCTGGACTCTTGGCCAATGGGAATTATGAGAAAATACATTGGTGTGGTTTTGATTTGCTAAGTCTCTGGTAATATTTAATGCAATTATAATAAATGAATACAATTGAGTCCTTCATATGCACCAAGCAAATAAGTTTAAGCACAGCATGGTAAAGACATTTTTTTTCTTATTGCCATGTAAAAAAATTGAAGTCCAGAAACTCATTCTCACAATACAGCACCCATATGTGGGGACATAGAGACCACCACAGCATGTTCCAGAATAGAAAGTGGACAGTGAGACAGGAACCTTTTCCTGCCTGTGTCAGTGCAGATTGGTTGAATGTAACCTCTCAGAGAACATTTGCCTTTATGTTGTCACCTTAGCTGTTAATGCAGAAAACACCTTTCACTGAGGGAGCCTGTTTTGATGGACAGGCAGCAAAAGGGATGGGGGTCAATCTTACTTTAAAAGCAGTCATGGCCTGGAAAAATAAAGATCAGAGTAAGTGAGAGTAGCTGTGAATAAGTAAAACTGTGAAAATGAAGCCACAGAATTGTGGTTTTAAAAAGCTTAGGTCTCTATCACCTGATGCACATTTAAAAGAATGATTTCTTCAACTCTGAACAATTCCAGTCAGTGTGATTAAAAAGATCAATAATGAAGCACAAGAACTAGCATTTTTTTATTGTTAAGTGAGGAGGGGAGGCAGAGACAGACTCCCACACATGCCCCAACTGGGATTCACCCCGCAAGCCCACTAGGGAGCAATGCTATGCCCATCTGTGGCATTGCTCCATTGCTCAGCAACCAAGCTCTTCTTAGAGCCTGGGGCAAGGACATGGAGCCATCCTGAGTGCCTGGGGCCAACTCATTCCAATCAGGCCATGGCTGCAGGAGGGGAAGAGTGAGAAAGAGAGAGAGAGAGTGAGAGAGAGAGGTGAGAGGGAGAGGGGTGGAGAAGCAGATGAGCACTTGTACTGTGTGCCCTGACCAGGAATGAACCCGGGACATCTACACACCAGGCTGACGCTCTACCACTGAACCAACAAGCCATGGCTAGGAACTAGCATTTTTAACAAGAACATCAAGTGATTCTGATGTAGGCATCTAGGGACCACAATATGAACAGCACTCTATTAGAGCAGTGGGTTGCATACATTGGTGACAATCTATCCGTGGAACACATATCCTGAGAGAGTGAAATGTAAAGAGACTTAACCTGCGGGAAGGCTGTAAGCCTAAGATGCCTTGAAAAAGGAAGGTCTGAGGTTTCCAGTCCTTTGGGTAGAGGAGTTTTCCTCTCTAACCTAATGGAATTTTATTTGGGAGATGTATATAAAAACACTGTTTTCCTCTACTTTTAGTAAAGGTATTATGAATAACAAAGTGTAATTCCATATATGCAGAGTTTTGAAGGGTAAGGTTTTTTATTAATCAATGAAAGATATTATAATAATATTTTAGTCATGTAGTATTACCAAAATTATCTTAAAATGTGATTTCCCCCCCCTTTAGTTTTGACCTTTTAAGGTTAAATAAAAATTTTCTGCACATAGAACCATCATTTATCTTCATCAACAAGAATAATTTGCTCATCATTTGTATGAAAGTTAGTTCTAGAACTATATGAGCCTAAATTAATTGATTAATTGAAACAATTATTCATTTTCTCATGCTTTGTTTGTAATGCTTACAGGTCATAAGAATATCATACGTGCTAAGCATACCAAAAGATGTCTTAGATTAGTCAGCAAAGTGTTACAGTACTATCTAAGTATATGTAGAAACTATATGTATAAACCTTAAAGGCATTAAAAAAAGGTGAATTCTAAGGGGGTGGGAGTTAAGGGAAGTCTTCACAGAGGAATTGATATTAACAAAATTAAGGTATGTATTAGCAAAGACAATTGTATCAATTGTAACACTTTTGATGTCAAAGAACAGAAGACATCTAAAATGGCTTAAATAATGTAAAAATTGTCATCTCTTATAACAACATTGGAAGTAGAGTCAGATCAGATTTAATTTAGTGGCTGGAGGATATCAAGGAGCCAGATTTCTCCTGTCTTTTCTCTCTGCTATTCCCAGTTAGCTTTTGACCTTGGGTCCTTCTCTTGAATGTATTTAGACCAGTGGTCCCCAAACCCCGGGGTGTGGACTGGTACCGGTCCGTGGGCCATTTGGTACCAATCTGCAGAGAAAGAATAAATAACTTACATTATTTCCGTTTTATTTATATTGAAGTCTGAACGACGTTTTATTTTTTAAAAATGACCAGATTCCCTCTGTTAATCTAAGATTCACTCTTGATGCTTGTCTCGGTCACGTGATACATTTATCTGTCCCACCCTAAAGGCCAGTCCATGAAAATATTTTCTGACATTAAACCAGTCCATGGCCCAAAAAAGGTTGGGGACCACTGATTTAGAGTATCACACCTCCCAAAGTATCAACCAACATTAGGAACAGAGGGAAACTCCTGTCCTGTTTCTATGCAAGACCATCCTCTATGGCTCAGAGGGTCACATACTTATGCTAAAAGTGATTTCTGGCAAGAGATGAGGCGAGGAGAAGAGAAAAATGATGTATTGGATTTAGAATATGTCATCCCTGGGAGCTGTGGAGGAGCCCAGTGCCTATGCTTACCTCTAAGTATTTGAATACCACATGAAGTAAGCAAAAAAATGCAGTTGTTTTTCTACAAGAATAAAAAGGATGAAGATGACTGTTAAAGCCAAACAGAAATTTCAGACAGTGTGCAAATGAATGGAGCTATTTATCAAGTACAGTATGTACATTTGGGAAACTGCAACTAATGCAATATAACTTGCTCATAGAGACCAAGCCCATTTTGACAGGGCATGAATCATGCAGAGTCTTACATTATCCTAAAAAAAACAGGGAGCTAGGAAATGACATGGTGAAATTTGTGTTCTAGAATGATGACTCTGGAGAGATGACTAATTCTGGAGACGAGCAGACCAACAGAAAAGCATTATGAAATGAAGTATTGGCTATATATGTAGAGACAAAAATGTCTTGTCCCAGAGATATGTAAGAAATAAAATTAATAGAATTTAATCATCAATTATGTGCTGAGAAGGATGGTAGTTAAATCAAGTTTAATCTCAAGTACTATTAAGTTACTATATTATATCTACTTGTACATTAAAAAAGGTACAATAAGAGATAAAAAACAAAATTCTCCTATGTATAACTGACAAAACATTGATTTAATTAAGTTAAATAGTTTCAAAGAGGCCCTGATTGGCTGGCTCAGTGGTAGAGCGTCGGCCTGGTGTGCAGGAGTCCTGGGTTCGATTCCCGGCCAGGGCACACAGTAGAGGTGCCCATCTGCTTCTCCACCCCTCCTCCTCTCCTTCCTCTCTGTCTCTCTCTTCCCCTCCCGCAGCCAAGGCTCCATTGGAGCAAAGTTGGCCAGGGTGCTGAGGATGGCTCTGTGGCCTCTGCCTCATGCACTAGAATGGCTCGGGTTGCAATAGAGCAACGCCCCAGATGGGCAGAGCATAGCCCCCTGGTGGGCGTGCCGGGTGGATCCCTGTCGGGCGCATGCGGGAGTTTGTCTGACTGCCTCCCCGTTTCTAACTTCAGAAAAATACAAAAAAAAAAAAATAGTTTCAAAGATGGTAACGGATAAATACATTTAAAGTTTGTGGCATAAATAGGTCACACATTTCTAAAGTTTATCACATATGAATATAATTTTGAGATAAACTTCTAAAACTACTGATTTATTCTTTGTTGAGCATCTTAACTTTAATGTCTTTGACCAGAAATATTTTACTTATTCTCAGCCTTAAAAAATAATTTTTGTCCATTTTATAGAAAAACATAACTTTTAAAATATACATTCTAGTTTAAATTTTTTGTTATCTTTTCAAGGTTGATTTACATTAATAACAATTATTTTTCCAGAAAATGCTAAACATGATAGAATTCCATTTTCTTTGTGATTGATGGTCCTTATATTTTGGCAGAAATTATTTGATGCTGAAAAGAATTTGTGTTGTTCTTTGGGGACCCACCAAGTATTTAGAGAGCCTGGTTCCTCTATGTTAATAGACTCACACTTGGAACTCAGCTAGCACTGGTAAGAAGAAGGCTATAATCTACATATTTCTTACAGAGCTTTCTCTGTTTGAAACTTACATAAGCTGTTCAAGTACCAAACTCATGACCTTCAGTTCACTGGCGCAAGCTCCCACCAACTAGCCTCGCCGCTGAAAGCAGAAAGGAAGAATTCTTCCGTAAATGTCTGCTTTACAGCTTGCTCCAGTAGGAAATACACTTGGCCTCCTGAGCTAGAACACACACCCTGTGAGAGATCAGTTAAGTCACAAGAACTGTCTTTTGTGAAAATCCGCCTTTCTAAATTCTCGGAAATGAAAATCCTTTCCACAGTCAAACAAGGCAGCCATACAAGACCTTCAAGTGGAAATCCAGTCACTTATCAGGGCAATTATCTACGGCTGACTTCTTTATCAGTTCTTACTACATTGGAATGGACTTTGTTCCTCCTCTTGAAATGTTTGAGAGAACCAATCCCTTTCCTTTCATTATTTGATGATGATTTTCTTTAAAAAAAAATCAGTTACTATGTAAACATCATGCCAACTATTTAGATTACTCAGAACATACAGGTAAATATTTCCAAATCAGATTCAGTAAATCAGGACTCCACTGAGGTTATTGAAAGTATTTTGCAGGGACGATGCTCTACATTAACAACTCTACATTTTTTGCAGACTCATTCAAAACAACCAATAGCACATTTGTGAAACAGTTTTACCTAATGATTTCTTGGAACCTTATCTATCTAAAAGAAGTTAAAGGAGCAAAACCATAGACAGTAGCTAAAAGTTTAGAAGCAGACAAAAAGATATGTATATGAAATATTAAAATGGAACTGCTTCTATATTTTGATCTAGAGGTTTGCTATAAAGTGAATCGTGGAGACCAAGGTAATAGCTGAGTTGTCTCACACATTTCTAGTTACCATGTATAACAACATATGTATTACACAGTTCTTAAATCTGCTGAGAAGCTGACATGACAAAAGGAGAAGCCATTGTGTCTTTATTTTAAAAACATTTTAAAAGATTTTTTAAATTGAATGTCTAAATTGTGTCTGCTTACTGGCAATAACTGATTTTGTATACTCTTACATTAATTATTTTGACTTTGCTAACAAAATTTAACCCATTTCCCCACTTCTGTATAAAACTATTATGGGAATAGTAATAGTAACTGCATGAATTAATCTTAAAATTTACCCTTCAATATACAACAGAACATTTATTAAATAAAATGAAAATATTTCTTTCCATGGCTTTGCTATTTTTTTTTGCCCTATAATAATGGAAACCTTTTTTCTAGTTTAACAGAAAAGAAACTTGGAACTCTACATTAGTACGTACCTTGGTAGAACACAATTTCACATTTTAAAACAATATAAATAGTTTACAAATTACAAAAGTGTATAAACATTACTTAGGATCTACAATATTTTAAACTTTCTCTTCTTGATCCATTTTATTTATACTCTTTCTACGTTTATTTCCATTTTGCCAGGATTAGCCTTTAACTTTATAATTAGGTACATTCTCTCTTCTCTAAAAGGTTTAATTTTGCCCGTAGAGTAACAGGTTATATATATAAACCCAGGTATGAAAATATACCATATACATAATACTACCTTAAAATTTATACAATTTCCCTCCTTTCTTAGGAAAACACAAAGAAGAAAGATGAAAAATTGCAATTATAACTTAGTGTCAGATGGAGTTTGAAGCCAGGCTCTGTTGTTGATTTCATTGGGGGAGGTTATTTAATTTCCCCAAGTTTTTTTTCTATATCTGTAAATAAGGAAAACAATCCTTACCTTTCAAAATCCTATAGGTGTGCAAAAGGAATAGAAAGAATTTTATACAAAATAATGATTACTGAAAGGGTATCAGAGTGCTTGGTGCATATTAAGAAGTAGTAACCATATTAATGTGCATGTTCTACACAGGAGTTATTAAAACTCACACCTATCCAAGTCTAATGTTCAGATAGTTAGATATTCACAGGGACAATTATGTGGTTGTCTAATCTTTAAACAGGACTGCACATCTAGGGACTATATAAACAATATTATTAAAAATTGCTTTTATACAATACACAAGAGGTTCTGAACCCCCCAGGTTTTTAAAAGACCTCTCTTGTTCTTTGCCGTAATTGCCATGTCCAAGTGCTGTTTATATAGAGAGAAACCCTCAGGTTCAAAGAGTTTGAAATTCACAGAAGGCTTAGAGTTACAGGGGTCACCTACTCACAAAAGGTGGTGGTGGCCACCTTGGAGAATAAGCTTTAAGTATAGCACTTAAAGGACATGAACAATTACGTTTGGAAACTTTCTGTACCTTAAGGGGGGAGGAAAGTCACAAAAATAAATATATTCTATTAAGCAAGTCCTTAACAATATGTATACTTAATATACATTAGAACTGTGGAAAGATATTTTGCTAAGCAAACAAACAAACAAAAAAAAACATGTTACTATGCTCTCCCCTCTAAGTGGTAATCTCACTTCACCTTCACCTGAACAGGAGAGCTTAGTTACTGTCACTTGCAAAAACGTGGTTTCATGTCATGGACATAATACATAATATTGATTCAAGCCTGACAAAAATGTATTTAGACTATCTAGTGTCACTTATATAGAGTCAAGAACTTGCCTGACCAGGTGGTGGCGCAGTGGATGGAGCGTTGGACTGGGATGCAGAGGACCCAGGTTCGAGACCCCGAGGTTGTCAGCTTGAGCGCAGACTCATCTGGTTTGAGCAAAGCTCACCAGCTTGGACCCAAGGTTGCTGGCTCAGGCAAGGGGTTACTCGGTCTGCTGAAGACCCACAGTCAAGGCACATATAAGAAAGCAATCAATGAACAACTAAGGTGTCACAACGAAAAATTGATGATTGATGCTTCTTATTTCTCTTCGTTCCTGCCTGTCTGTCCCTGTCTTTCCCTCTCTCACTCTCTCTGTCTCTGTAAAAAAAAAAAAAAAGAAAAAAAAAGAACTAACAAAATTAATCTTAGTGATTGAAGTCAGAGCAATGGTTCTTTTTGTGTGGTAAAGTGGCAGACCACAAAAAAGTCTCTAGTGACTGGAGGTGTGGTGGTTACACAGGTGTGTACATAAGTAAACATTTACCAACCTATGGACTTAAGATCTATGCACTTTCATGTTGTGTGTTACATATTTTAAAGTCTATAGATAATATGTGTTATACATTAAAACTTTTAAATATATTAAAAATATACCTTATAGTGCTTGGCGCGTCCTTTAAAATTTGATATGACTTCTGTTGCTACAGAATGATTTCTATTCTGATTGCATTTCTTGAGCATATATTTAAAATGTGGTTATTTTCTTCATGGACTGACTCAAAAGTAACTGAGGTGCTCGAGAAAGTAGCATGTAATGCAGTTTAGATAGCAATTTATTAATGAGATATTTTCCTATGAAGTAGATTTTGTGCTACATTTTTTTATCTTTCCTATCCTAGGGTTTTTCTACCTAAAAGGACTTATTAACTAGAATATCTTATTCTATGATCTTGCAGACAAGTAGTAAAAGCAGTTGATACTTGTATTGCATTCTAGAGCAATGTTATCTAATAAAACTTTCTGTAATGATAGAAATAATCCATGTCCATGTTGTCCAATATAGTAGCTATTAGCCACCACGTATGTCTATTAGTTCTTGAAATGTGGTTAGTATGACAAGGGAACTTCATTTTAAATGTTATTTAATTTTAATTGACAAATTTAAATAGCCAAATAGAGTTGGTGGCTATCACATTGGAAATCTTAATTCTAGAACTCAAAAAAAATATTTTTATTTATTTTCTTATACCTCAGAACAAACCTACGCATACTATTTTGAATTTACAAATGTTAAAAGTAAAGCTCGGGTGACAAAGGGATCTGAGAAAGGAGACAGGCACAGACTAGTAGAACTGGAATTGAAATTAGACACATAATACATCTTACAGCTCCTCTGGCTGTTCATAGTCCTTTCCTGTCTAATTACCCTCTGAGGGCAAAAAGTGCATTAAAAATCAGAGAAATTTCACTTTTTCTCTCTGGACTTTCATCATATTGTTAATTACTTCACACCAAGAAATGTATTTCTAATATTTATTCTTCATTCATACTGTGTGTTATGGGGATATATGGATAATTTTAACTCCTAGTGTTGAATATAAATATGAAATGTTTCTTGAGATTAGCAGTTAGCAAATCAGACATGAGTAATTTTAAAGTCTTGACACTACACCCACTGAAAAATCCATTACTTAATTCAAAATTACTATGAACCCTTCTACCACACCTGTAAGTGCTGGCTTATGTGTAAAGTCATTTCTGAACTGCCTGTCTTTGATGGCTTTTCTGGTCTGTCAAAAAAGTGATCTCCACTTCCATTTTATACCACTTTCAAAATGGTATCTCATTATACTTTATATGATTTTTATTTTACATATACTTCTTCTCTTTAAGATATGTGATATATATATTTTTTTTTTCTTTTACAGAGACAGAGAGAGTCAGAGAGAGGGATAGACAGGGACAGACAGGCAGGAATGGAGAGAGATGAGAAGCATCAATCATTAGTTTTTCCTTGCGACACCTTAGTTGTTTATTGATTACTTTCTCATATGTACCTTGACCATGGGGCTACAGCAGACTGAGTGACCCCTTGCTCGAGCCAGCGACCTTGGGTCCAAGGTGGTGAGCTTTGCTCAAACCAGATGAGCCCATGCTTAAGCTGGCGACCTCAGGGTCTCGTACCTGGGTCTTCCGCATCCCAGTCCGGTGTTCTATCCACTGCGCCACCGCCTCGTCAGTCAGATATTGATATTTTAAGGTAAAAGGGAAATTTTATTTTTTTATACTTCTCTTTAAAGTCCCTAGCATTGTGCATTGCACACAAAGGAATTTAGTAAATATTTGTATAATTCAATCAACATTTTCTATAGTGAGTATTTTAGTGAAGATATGCACGATGAAAGAACTATATTGATAATATCAATACATAACTTCTGAAGAGTAGCAATATGAAAGTTTAGCAAACCATTTTAAATTTGTTCAGTAAATATATATATCTAAGCAAATAAAATTTTCTCACCTCTTTAAGACATGCCTCCATAATTATCTCAGTTATCTCTATTCTTAGTACAAAGCTGTCTTGACAAGGGATTATTTTAGATTAAAAAATATTTTTGGCATTTATATCCCACAACTTTATTTTTATTTCTCCAATAATTAAAAAGCCAAATTTGCACGCTTTATTTTGCATTAATATTATATTGTCTTGGATCTTTACTTTTTGTTAAAGGATTTTACTAACTGAACATCTTTGTGTTTTTGTAAAAAATTTCTGTCATCAACTCCTTTGAACTAAGACAAGCTCATATGCCATAAAAATTATGTTAATTTCAACACTGTAAAATGAAATGCGGTTGCTATAAACTGCATACCACACTTTAACAGTAGTAGAAAACATCATATTTAACATTACATGGAAGAAAAAGACAGCAATTTGTCATTCCCAAACTTCAAATGCTTTGATTGCTTTTAGATTGAATCCTAAACCTCTCCATATGTTTCACAAGCCTCCTATCATTAGAACATCATTCATCTCTAATGCCACACCCCATTTTTCTTGGTTGAAACCTTGCGAGAGTTATATTGTTCTTTCAGCTTCTTAGAAGGGTCTTCTCTCAGGACTTAGCATGGCCAGCTTCTTGTCTCACCTTAAATATCATCTCTTCAGAAAGATAGTTCTTGACCAACCAGTCTAAAGCAGAACCTCCACCCCCCTTTTCCTCCCCCACCCCACCACCTCTTTGTAATGCATCAAAAATTTATCTCGTTTTATTTACAATGTTCTTACCTGAGTAATAGAAATTCGGAAGTATATTGATTTCTACACCTGTGATCACTGGCTTATGTGACTGATTGTCCCGAGGCAGGTGGAAATGAGCATCATCTAACAAGAACCTTGTTCTGTTTTGCTGAGATTCTCTCTAGGGATATGGCAGCAGCTCCAGGCATCACAACGATAGGAAGAAAGAGACAATTATTTTCTTTCCTTCCCATTAATAATGAGTCAACTTTCTCCTAGAGGTTTAAAATAATATTTCCCTCATGTTTCATTGGCTAGAACTATGTTATAGTACCATCTCTGAACTAACATCTAAGGCCAGGTGAATGCTATATACTGTTTTGCTTAAGTTTGGATATCTTCACCATTGGATTCCAAGAACTGAAATCACTTTTAAAATAATTGTGCCCTTACCTAGTGCTAGAGGAGACATCAGCTTTCCCCAAGGTATATGAGCTACCTGGGGAAAAAGTAAACCACTGAAAAAGTCAGAGCAAATAGATACAGAGGAGACATCATGTACAATAATATAACCCAGTTTCAGTTCTTCATAGCAGTGTTGCTATCTAAAGTTACTTATTTTTAGATTTTTAAAATAATATTGTCTGTCTTCCCAAACAGTGCAAATTCCATGACAACAGGGCTTTGGTATATGTGGTCAATGCTCTGTCCTCAGAGGCTAAGTTTGACACATGGCATGTTAATAAATATCTGTTTACTGAAATAAAGGTAATTTTATCATTCCACTTGTGATTTTTTTCCTAGAGAAACTCTACCATTTTAGTTTTATCTTTGACATATCATTTTCTCTACACATCACTTTTTCTACAAAACTGTTACTGACTTAGTAAAAGTATTACAGCATCACAATAATTGTGTATTTAAAAATCTCTGTCTACCGTGGGGTCATAAACTTCAAGACATTGGTTTCCCTTTCAGATTTACCAATGTTTAGCATGATTTCTACAAAACAATAGGTATTCTCTATATTTGCTAAATAAAGGAATAAATGAGGGAAAGAATACAAATAGATTCTGTTTGACAGTGTCCTTTCTCTCAACTAATGTTACCCTTAGGGAGAAAAATGTATTGCAATCAATTTAGTATTTCAATGTAACAAAACTGTTGTGACAGTTTCAGGTGGCAAAAGCCTATTGTCACCATCAATAATACATATAAATTAAGAAATGTTTAGAAAACAAGCAGATGGCTAACAGTACTGGTATTTACAGGGAAGCTGGCTAAATTTTGGCTAGACCTCACTGAGTAAAACATAGATTTTGGGATCTGGCAATATGCCTTTAAATAAACATCTTTTGGTGTTAAAGAACAAAGAGATCTTCTGAGAACTTATACAAGTTTGAGAGTTTATTAATTTATAACGACAACTGACTGTGACAAAAATTAGAGTAGTTGAAGTTAAGTTATCAGAGTATTCTTTTCCTGGGTCATGCTACATGGGAAGTCAAACATGAGAAGTGTGCTTTGGTAATTGTAAATTAAAAAAAAAAACTATTATCTAAACTGCTCACAAAATTAGAGGATATTTCAAAATGAATATGAAGCAATAAAAAAGAGCATTTGATTTTTTTTGTTAAACAAGATCATCAGAAAAGCAAACGACAAGTCAAAGAAAGTTACTCATTATGCAAATGAGATGCAAAACCAACTTTTATTTCATTGGTGAAAATGCACTGTACAAAAGGCTGAAAGTACTGGACTATCCGCATGTTCCCTGATCCCTTAATTTTTGTGAGCAGTGTATTATCAATCTACTATCTATCTATGTCTCTATCTACTATCATGTATCTGCTATAGTTAGAAAACTTAAAGTTCTTTTCCATTATATAACTAACTTTGCCACTTATCTGACTATAAAATAAATTGAAGAAGACAAATTTTACTCAAAATAATCTGAGAAAATTTCTACTCACTATAGAAAAAGCTTTGTCACTTTAATTAGGATAAGTATTTAAATACGTAGCAAGGATATCACAAAATTCTGCTATAATATCCTCTTGCTTTCCATTCTATTCCTATCCCAATTATCCTAAGCTTATATTTTATTTATAGTTATGTAGAAATACCATTTTTTTAATTTGATAGCTTTAATTACCGTGAAATTTACCCATTGCTACAACAGCTTCCTTGAGTAAATTTTAATCACATTCAAACATTTTTGTTTAGTTTAGTCCTTTAGGGCAAGTTGACTTTTCATTGTGTAGTTTGTCATTAAAACTAATATGTAAGCTTTAAAATATAGTACTTTTTTTGAGCCACAAAAAAAGGATACTGTAACATTGTATTTTATGTTATTTTCCGTACTTGCCTTTGTCAAGATATCTACTCAGGTTTGGAATTCCATTAAACATTTGATGTCAACTCGTATTACCAGCCATTCTCTCGTTCGCTTTATTCAGCTGGACTTCTTGTCGATTAGGGCTTCTGACAACTGTGAAAATACGTTTTTTTTCTTTCTCTGAGTAAATTCAAAAGAGGTGGGTTAATTTTGCTTTGTAGTTTTGGTATTATTATAAGTCATCCTCAATATGGCATTGCTCTTGAAATTAATATTCCTTATTATTTCAACAAAGGCACATGTTGTTTTCCTTTTTATATTTTCTTTCTATGGTCATCTTGATGTAATGAGAAAGATGAACTTTATTTCTAAGTAAACCAAGGAGGCATAATCAAAATAACATTGACTGCACAAAGGACTTATTGAACATTTTCATGGAAACTTAAGATGTTTATATTTTACTTGGGGATAGAAGGCCATTTCTACTTTAAATAAGATAATGAGTTCTCAAATTTAACTAAAATATAAGCTTATTTTTTGAAAACATTGACAGGGTAACATTACTAGATTGTATGAAACTTGGTACCAGAATGTAGAAAACATAGAATCTCTTTCCTTCTTTTCTTAGGCTGATTAGAAGTGAATTAGGACACCCTTCTAAACTACAGCAGGATTAATGAGAATAATTTTCTTATGCATGCTAGCTAGTGGTAATCATGTGAGTCAGGAAGAGAGACTGATATCAGAACCTAGTCTGCACATGCGCACACCCGCATGGCCACACACCAGCACACGCGCACACCTGCACACGCGCACACCAGCACACGCGACATGCGCACACCCGCATGGCCACACACCGGCACATGCGCACACCCGCACATGTGCACCTGCATGGCCACACACCAGCACCAGTCAAGTCCTCTCTGATCATTTCTATAAACATACACTGTTTCATGTAAAAAGACATTGAGTCATTGATGCCCCTTATGGCATTAATTACTAAAAACACTTATTTGTATCTGCATCCGCTGCGTTGGCACACCACTGGGGAGTGAATAAACCACTGCTGCCACATGAGTAAGCCTGCCACTTCTCTCTCTGTGTTCCACAAGTCATAGACTTCCTGACATCAGATAATTGCCTCTACCAAAAGTTGAAGAAAGGATCATTTAAAAATATCCTAATATTCCATAGCCATCACAGACAGGGAAAGAGTACCAGGAGGAGGATAAAAAAAAAGAAAATCAATAAAGAAAGCTCAAGTGTAACCTGATAACTGAGCCAAATATGACTGGGTACAAATTCAGGTCACAGTGACATTATTACCAGAATTTTCAATCCTGCAACCCATTTTACCACCGATTAAATTGATATTTTCCTCATCTTACTTATATATCTATTTTTTTAATTAATACAGAATCTAAATGTGAGAACTGATAAGAAATAGTCTATTCCAAACTATAACACATTTCTTTTGTGAGTTGGTATTCTCTCTCTGTGTGGTCATGGAGAGAATATTTAAACTCATTTGGGTTAACTGGAGTTTTTGTCTAACTAGACAAGGAGCTAAAAATTGATACCTAAATATTCTTATATATGAACATAATGTATTAAATGAAATAAACTCATTTATTTTCTTTCTATATTTCTACAATAATGAATGCAACCAACTCAAATCATATTAGGACCAATAATCTTGTCATGGAAAACTGGCAAATAGGGCCAAGGATGACCTCTTTTCTTACTTGAGAACCCTTAAGCCACAAGGCACTAGAGATTTCTGGAGTAGGATTCTCTTTCCTATAACTGATCATTTCTATATTTTTCTACTTAATGTATACAAGTATTTTCTTACTAAACATAATGTTTTTTTATATTATATATTGTAGAGTTGAAAAAAGCTTTTCTTTTATTGTTATGTTTTTCTCTTTTTAACATAATGATAATCATATCTAACAATAAGAATTCATAAGTCATAATGTAGCTTGAAGAAATGTAACTGGAGTTAAAAATACATTAAACAAGAGTCAAGACACCTCGACTAAATTTCTGTTTCAGTCTGTTGTCGTGCAATTGTGGAACTATCATGATATTAGTATCTTATTAGACTGAACATAAAATCCTTAGGGGATCCTCATCTGCCACTCAATTTTCAGGGCTCTTTTTACTCTCTGCAATTGAGGCAAATTAGGAGCCAAAGTATTAAATGTAATGTGTTCAAACATTGTTTTATGAATGAATATGGCATGTAAGGCACTGTGTTACATTTATTAAATACAATATCACATTTAATCCTAATATGATTATTTCTAATTTTCCTATTTATCCTAAGGACTTAGCCTGGGGCTAAGCATACAACAGATGTTCAACAAATGTTTCTTTAATTGAAAACTCAAACCTTCCTGGTTTTAGATTTCTCATGTGTGAAATGAGTATACTGGAGCACTTGATTTCCAATGCCCTTCCAAGATCTGGATGTTTTATAACAAAGCACAGGGTAAGGTTGACAGCTAGTCTTTTTTTTTTAAATTAAGTGAGAGGTGGGGAGGCAATAAGACAGACTCCCACATGCACCCAGACCAGGATCCTCCCAGCAAACCCACTACTGATGATGCTTTGCCCATCTGGAGCTACTGCTCTGTTGCTTAGCAATCAAGCTATTTTAGTGCCTGTGGTGAGGCCATGAGGCCATCCTCAGTACCCAGGGCCAACTTTCTTGAACCATTTGAGCCATGGCTGCGGGAGGAGTGGAGAAAGAGAGACAAAGAGAAGGAGAAAAGGGATGGGTGGAGAAGCCAATGGTCACTTCTCCTGTGTACCTTGACTGAGATTCAAACCTGGGTCTTCTACATGCCAGGCCAACATTCTACTGCTAAGGCAAGTGGCCAGGGCCATGACTAGTCTTGACCTTAGCTCAAAAGATACAATTACACCTGTAACTTAGATAAAAAAGAGATCATGGAGAAAAAAGATTTAATATGAGTATAAGTTGAACATATAATTGCTTCATGAAATTATTCTGTATACTCCATGAAGAAGCAATTATAATGCAGGTATCAAGAGAATAGGAAAGATACTTACCTGGCAGGGGAGATACCCTGATCATAAAGGTGGTTTTCTTAGAGGCTTATCCATTGTACTCCAGATGTGCTGAACCCTGTGATTTCCCCAAATGAGGTAAACTCAGCTGCATAATTTGTGGTGTAGGAAACTGTATTCACATTCTCCCCTACACCTAAAATAATAAAGAGAATAAGAAAGAATCTTTTTTTATATATTTTTTTTTCCTAAGATTAGAAGCAGGGAGGCAGCCAGATAGACTCCTGCATGCGCCCCATCCAGATCCACCCGGCATGCCCACCAGGGGCTGATGCTCTGCCCATCTGGGGCATTGCTCCGTTGTGGCTGGAGCCATTCTAGCACCTGAGAGGGAGGCCATGGAGCCATCCTAGTGCCCGGGCCAACTTTGCTCCCATGGAGCCTTGGCTGTGGTAGAGGAAGAGAGAGACAGAGAGGAAGGAGAGGGGGAGGGGTAGAGAAGCAGATGGGTGCTTCTACTGTGTGCCCTGACCAGGAATTGAACCTGGGACTTTCACACACCAGGCCGATGCTTTACCACTAAGCCAACTGGCCAGGGCCAAGAATGAACTTTTTAACAAAACAGCACATATAATATTTATGAGTACACATGTGCATAAATCATGAATGTCAGATAAACAGAATGTATTTATATTAATTGTCAGTCAAAAACTTTCAGTGAATACCAATTATATACAACCATGTTCATTGCAGTATTATTTACAATAGCCAAGGTTTGGAAGCAACCCAAGCACCTATCAGTAGATGAGTGGATAGAGAAAGCTATGGTATATTTTCACCATGGAATACTAGATGGCCATAAAAAAAACCTTACTTTTTGTAACAGCATGAACGGACCTGAAAATCATTATGCTGAGTGAGATAAGCCAGTCAGAGAAAGACAAGTGCCATATGATTTCACTTCTGTGTTGACTCTAATGAACAAAATAAATTAACAAACAAAATACAAATAGACTCATAGATACAGAGAATAGACTGAAAGCAATTAGAGGAGTATTGAAGGGCTGACTGAAAAGCTAAAAGATTAAGAAAAAAATCTTATAGACACAGACATTAATTAGTATGGTGATTACCAGAGGGAAAGAGTGGTGTGGGAGGTAGAAGAGGGTAAAAAGGGGATAAATGGTGATGGAAGGAGACTTGACTCAAGATGATGAACATACAATACAACATGCAGAAAATATATGATAGAACTGTACGCCTAGAAAAGGTAGCACTTCAGCTGTGATTTAAAAAAAAACTTTCGAAAATTAACAAAAGACTCAGTACTTGCTGTTAAGATAAAACATAAATATGTAAAAATTTCCAGTACATTTAGAAAGTTATAATATTTTATTCAGATCCTGGGATAAAGTGACAAAGTGCCTTAGGACTAGGAGACCAGCTCAAGAATGAGCAAGAACAGGGGTGCGGGGCCCATCCCTGGGCACGCGTCAGCCCCTCTGCAGTGAGCCAGGCAGGGCTTAGATTGTGCTATCTCTGCAATGAAAGCCTGCTCTGGGTTTATAAATTGTAAAATAAATTTAATTAAAATTTGTAAGTTGGTACTGTAGGATGGAATAGTCCCAAAAGCTAAACTTCCATTTGCTTCTTCAAATGACATTCAATTATTTATTTAGATTTTTCAAGAATTTTTTGTACATCCTCATTTTCATACAACAGCACACTATGCTTAGTGTAGACTATAAAAATATTATATTTGAAGTCAAAAACACTATTACATTTTATTTATATCAAATACACTAAAATGAAGGATATCTATAATTGAATTAGCAAATATGAACAAAATTTTAGGAAATCTTTGCTGGTATCAACACAAACACTTTTAGACCTATTTACTTTGACTAAAAAATTAATGTAATAATACACATGTTATATAAAAATGCTTAAGCATCTGTTTTCAAAGTGAATAGATGTTTGGTGTTTTTATTCAATCCAGGGAAATTTAGGAGGATAAGTATGTACACTTTACAAGTTATTATATTCAGTTTAATTGTGTGTGCATATTTATATTTTTTTCTTATGACAATATTTTGTGGGATAGATATTAACCTCATAGAATTGTTTAAGTATTTATAAATACCTATTCTCTCCTTCCCTACTTAAAAAAAAATAGTCTGTTACTTTGTTCTGAGTGGCCATGAACCCAGCTTAAAACCCTAGGTTTCTTAGGTTTCTTTGCAGCTAGGAGTAGGCATGTCTGGCCAAACAGATGTACATGAAAGTAATTCGGTAGAAAAGTATATTAAAAGGAAAAATAGCTAGCATGTAACTCACAGACCTATTGCTTTTCTCCTCTGTTTTTATATTTTAAAAGACAAGTTTAGAAGTGTACAGTAATATTTTTAGCTCAATAATTACAAACTGCGGTTTTAAACTTCATTCTTCAGGGTTTCTGAGCCATGTTTTAAACTTTCAAAGTGCAATGAAGAATGAAATAAAGGTTACTATAATTTTTACTTAAGTGCTGTGAGAATGAAAGGGAACTTCCAATGGTCTGTTAGGTGTCCAGGATTTGTGCTGGCTTTATTACTCTTATCAGAGTAGAAGAAGATCCATTCTTCTACCTTTAAACAGCTAGAAATATCATTGCTTCTGTAAAGAATATAAAGAAACTGTTACAACATTGTTGAATTAACATTCATGAGGTAGAGACCTGGACAGGGAGCATGCATGGTTCAAGAAAGACCACAGAGAAATTGAAGTAGGTTTATTACAGGTCCTGGAGCAGGTATACAGTATGCCATAAAGGGGCCACACCATGAGGGGACAGGCAGAAGTAGCCAGGACCTGAAACATACTTTATAAATGTCCATAAGTGGAGTACTCTGGGGTTTGCAGGCTAAAGCCAGACTGATCAATTCAAACCAAAAAGTGTGGGGTTTTGGTAAAATCCAAGTGGGTCTTATCTACTGGCTGCTCAAAGAGAAGGCCCTGGGAGGTGAGGAAGACGGTTGATCACAAAGGCTGTTGGAGAATTCATTATCAGAAATTACACTAACTTGTGACTTTGCAATAGGCATGCGCTTGGCTTGCGTGAAGAATCTAGTGTTAGTTTAGTTTAAGAACCCCTGAAAGCCATTTGACTATATAAAATGATGCTGAAACAGCAATATCATGATGTCGTTAAACTAATATGAACTTCGTGTGTGTGTGTGTCTGCACAAGCTTGCATGTGTATGCATTTATGTATTTGTAAACAAATAGCATGCAAAGAATTTGTTTATAAATCTCTTTAGAAGAGTGAAACTACACCTAATTTTCCATTTTATAAAAGAAAAATATTTCAATAGCTACTTTAAAATTACTTTTTATTAATTTATACAAGTACCCAACTTGCATAAAAGTGACAAACCTTGTGAGTTCCCTTGGACAGCAAATTACATGTAAAGACATAATGCCCTACAAAAATTAGGATTTGATTGAGATCCAATAATTCACTTAACCTTCTTTAGAATAGTACACTGCTAGTAGAGAACAGTTAAAATACACAGAAAATCTGTTTACAAATTGTTCTTTTTCTTCTTGGTCTCTCTCCCTCTCTCTTACATCCCCAATGCTCACCTGTTACATTGTTTTGCCAGCTCTTGTTAACGCTACCCCCCCCCCCCCGTTCCCATGGATTTATTCTCCTTTGTGGTCTTCTGTTTTGCTCTCCACATACTTCAATGTAAAACTCTTCTTCCTAGACTCCCTGTTCAATGACTGCCACCTCACACCCCCAAAACTCCAGGATTTCAGGGGAAGGAAGAAAGCCTACTTTGTGTGACAAATTTCCATTAGTTTGCTGGACACAGGGTAAGAGTCTGTAAATACTTGACCATTTTTGTTCAAGTCAAATTGGAGCCATATATCTAATTGATACATACACAGGATACTCCATATTCTCCCATAATTAGTGTTATATTTAATAAATGAACTGTGAGCTTTTTAATATTATCATATACACTATATGTAATTTGGATGAAAATATATAGTTGTTTTTCTATTTTTATACATGCAATTTTTCCTTGTAAAAATGTAACCAGTTTTCAGTCCCTGTAACAATGTAGGAGAGTATTATTTTTTCCTGCAGTAATAGGTGTCCATGATAAATCTATTTTTATTTTTAATAACATTTATTTAGTTACTTGCCAAACTGATAAGATTAAATGTATGTCTCATTTTTATTTACATTTATGTGACTATTAGCTGTTACATCCCTCCATTGTGGATTCCCATGATAAGCCTGTTAGTTGCTCTGAATCATATTTTCCATCCTTCTGAAATCTTTCCTAGAAGTTCTATTACCATAATATATTCTATCCCCATATCCCTGTGTATTTATGTTAATAGGTTTGTTGGATTTTATATTGTTGGTCATTAAAAAAAATGAAGAAGAAATTAAATCTAATCAAATATGCTGCTCTGAGAGATCTCAAAATTAACCAAGTACAAGCTTAAAACCCTGAGAAAGATTTTTCTGCCAAAGCGAGATTTGAAAGAGTGATTACATCCTTCAACTTGTTATGGTGAAAGCACTAGCGAGGGCAGTTCAAGCACAAGCAGAAATCTTGCGTAGATAGTGCTGTTTATGGAAAATTCTAAGCAACTAGCAGATGAAAGCATTTCCATGTTGGCTTCCTGGCGGTACAGCATGACATTTACATAGTAAGAAGAGCACTCAGTTATGTAGAAGGGCGCTTATGGAAAAGAGATCAAAGTCCAGAACCCTCGTGGCAGAAGATAGACTCCCTCAGCAAAACATTCACTTTAAAACATGGAAATCCTCACTGAATTGTTTTTGTTTGCTTGTTTTACTTTGTTGCGGATGATTCTCAAATCTGTATCTTTTGTCCCCATCTCTGTCCTGAATTTCCAAATGTGCTCTGAGCATTCTTATCTGGTTGTCATCCTTTTGCCCTAACTCATCAAGCTCAAAAACAAACCCACAGTTTCTGCCCTCCACCTCCCCCAGGAGTGCCCGTTTCTATTCAGCACTGCTGTCTCTTTCATTCTGGTTCAGAACCTCTTCTTTCTCCCGCAGTCAATGTTTTCTCTGCTTTTGTGACATTTGTTGTTGTTGGGCAGTGTCTTTCCCTCTAACTTTTTTATGCATCTCAATGATAATTACCCTAACGTTGATCATCATTATTCTACTCCTTTAAGAAAAAAAAGAAAGAAGGAAGGGAGGAAAGAGGAAAGAAGAGAAGGAAGGATGGAAGGAAAAGAGGGAGGAAGGAACAAGTGAGAGAAAGAAAGGTTCTTAAAATTCCTTTCCCCACTTCTAGTACATAACCTGCCAGTTCTTTTGAGTAACTGCTTGATCTTAAAAACAAAGCTATTTTTATATCAGCCTCTTGAAAAGGGTGGGAGGGGAAATTATTGAATTATTGGCCCCTCTTCTCCCAGTGACCAATTTTTAATTCTTTTTTAATTTTGAGAAAGAGAGAGAGAAAGAGAATGAGAGGAAAACCTCAGTTTGTTGTTTCATTTATCCATACACTCATTGGTTGATTCTTTTGTGTTCTCTGACGGAAATTCAACCCACAATCTTGGCAAGTTAGGATGACATTCTAATCAGCTGAGCTACCAGGCTTGCCCAGTGATTGTCTTTTAATGCATCTTTTATTTAAGAATTATGAGGCAGTCCTATTCTGTTTTCCTATTATCCTCAGAAAGAATCAGATAAATTTTGAATTGTTTTACCATACTTAAAATATATTAACAGCCACACATGTAAAAGTAACACACCATTTGACAATCTTGATATTTTCTCAATCTTAAAATGATACCTCAAAAACTGTAGTTTCAGCTAAAAAAGTATGACTAACCAAAATGTCAATATCTTAAAATAAGATGTCACATAGCTATTGTGCATTTGATATGAAAGAAAGAGTCCTATGAAAAAGTCTGAACTCAACCAATCCATGCTGAGGTGTCCAGAACAGTAACTGCAGACAGGGCCCGTCTTCTGGGTGGGTGCTTTTTTTTCTTCCTCTCGCTGTTGTCATTAGAGATGCATGACTTACCAATCAATGGTTTCTTTTTTATAAATGCTAACATCATATGTACAAATATTTCCCTAATTATGAGCTAGTGTTAGTTAGGAGACCTTTGACAGGTATAACCAAGAGGTTATCACTAGGTTAAATTGAAAATCTAAAAATTAAATACATACATACATACATACATACATACATACAGCAAAACTGCTAGAGTTCTATCCAAACCCTTCCTGCCTCCCTATGTCTTAGATAAATATATCCCAACCCCTGAAGGAGGCTAACTAGTTATAAACACTCCATCACCCACAAAAAAAAGTTTAAGAAAAAATTAGGCAGTTATGCAAATCATTAGTTGAAGACATGACAGCAGACAATTTTGTGAAAAGAAAACAAAGACAGATAGAAGAGAACTATGGTATATTTTTAAAAATTAAGAGGAGCCCAAGGGTCAGCAAATAAGACAGTAAAAAACCATCAAAGAAGTAGGGAGGACGGTAATAGAATATTAGGATTACAAAGCCAGATACAAAGAAGCTAATTCCAAAAGGTGTCAAAAATGTTTAAAATAGATCAGACAAAAAAGACTGCAAAGAAGACCATTGAACACTATAGACGATTTATTTTCAAGTAAATTTCAGGAATGTGGCAAGATGGAAGCAGGTGTGGAAGGTTAAGGATTACTTGATGCTCAGTAAATAGAAACAAATTTCGTGGATATGAATGTTACTAAGAAATTGAGAAGTAACAGCAAAGCCAGAGACAGGACAGTAGTTTACTAAAGAGAGGTTGTTTTTTATTTTATTTTGCTTTGTTTTATTTTCTCTCACTGTTCTTGTTTATATTTAGAGAAAAACAAGATAGTGGAGAGCATAAGCCTGGTGATGCAAGTGTGACAGAATGTCATCAACAGTGGAGAGGACGGCAGTCGGTGTCACCCGTGGGCCTCACACAGCTCTGAGTTCCTAGTTCCTGGCATCACTGATGGCTCAGAGTAGAAGTGGATTAAATGGTTTTTGAATTAATGAGCACAATTGTGGAGATTAGACCAAACAGTAGGAAACTCCTTCTGAAACCATGGAAAATGATAGAAGTCTAGGCAAACTTACAAAAACAGTCTGGAGGCAACAAGGGATAGAGAATGTACAGGAATTTCAAATCATAGAACTTTTCAACAAAGTAGGAGACAAGCCATTTGGGGAGCATGACTAATGGAGGTGAGGGCAGACGGAGATTAGAGCGAAGATTTTTTACATGAACCCTGTGGAGAAATAAGCAGTGCCCGAAAAGCCACCTCTGCGGTGCACTGTTGTTCAAGTGAAAGAGGAGTTCAGTCAGTAACACTCAGTAAACTGATGATATTTTTGATAGAGCTTTATAATTATACCATTTTCTTCTAAAAATTACTTTGGATTTAGTATTTCATATTATTTATGTTCTTTTGAAAAAGTATTTCTGTCACTTAAGATTCAAATAGCTACTAAGTATCTTCTGAATTTGGAAAGATAATGCCCAGCTGCTGTTATTCCTTTATAAACATACTTTTGTGTTCCTGGAAAGCCAAGACATTAATAGATAATATTCTATTTATGGACAGACTTATTAACTTGGTCCTTTTAGGTTACATTGTAATTTAAACACAATGGAGCAATATAATTCTATTTCCGTAACTAATTTTGGATCTGCTTTTAGTTGAATGGTAATAAAACTATTTTTTTCTACTGCCAGCACAAGATTGTGCCTAACAATGACAGATCAAAGCTATTAGCCTGTCCACAGGATCAGCTCAAGTAGGAAATCTCTCACCATAATCCTTGCTACAGCTGTCATTAAATTCCTGCTGCCGAGTGAAAGGCCTGAGCAGCTGGAAATGAGGAAAAGCAGCTAGGTAAACAACTAGGTTTTGACCAGAAGTATTATCTTTTTTTGGTCTCCTGTCTTTTGACAAGCGGTACTGCTGTGAACACACTGTGTCTAGACTGTGAGCTGTCCACACTTTCCTCCCCACTTTATATTTTTCTTATTGAATGAATATGCAATGAGAAAGAAGACAGCTCTGATCTGAACTTGAGCACAGTAACACTCAGCTGTGTGGATTTTTTAAAAGCTCTCTTCACTCTACACCTGAACGCTGAACAAAATTACACTTAGCAATACTTTGAGAGAGCATCGTGGAGTTCACAGAGAACGGACTGTGAATGCAAGTAGAATTGTGTTTCATTCGAGGCTAAACTACCATTTTGACGTGTGTGACCTGAGGAAAGGTATTTAATCTGATGTTTTAGATCATCATCTTTCAAGTTCAAGTAATACTAGACACATCGTAGGGTTGCTGGAAAAAGGAAATAACACATATAAGTCACCTAACTCAGTATCTGCCATACCATGGACACTTAATATGTATATGTCTCAAGAATTGCCTCCTTTCATTTATGTTTAGAGCGAGAAATCGGACTAAGTTTGTGAGATATGGGTTGTTCTGGCTTCTTTGGTGTATTTATTTGGCAGCACAGAAAGACAAACACTGTGTGTTAGGTAGAAATCACCTTAACAATGTTATAGAAAGTTGAATTTTGGTGTACTGACAAATTGCAATATACTCATTTATAGCCTTGTAACTTAGTGCACTTTTAATACTGTATTTTAAGTGTTATCCCAGTAGCCCTTGGAAGTGATTTTTATACCTCTGAGAGAATCTTAAGAACCTCCATGCTCTACTTTTCAAAACAGACTGGATTATAGATGATTTCAATTACTTGCTTAAACTTGAACTTCTGATGAATGCTGGAATTGAATATATTCCTCAAACTTAGAGAATATATGTAATGAGGGAAAGCAGTAAACCAAATTTCTTGTTTTAAAACTTAACACTATGAGGTAAGTTGACTAAGCTTTTCCATCTGCTTTATTATAAACTGAATGTTCTATTTATTATGATATGCATCAGATACCCTAATTATAGTTCATTATATCAGAAGTAAAACAAGGAGTCAACTAGTCAGTGTTTTTAGTTAAATTTTTACTTCTGGCAAACCTTTGTGGGGAGAACTATTTTTGCTTAGTGAAGTACCTATTAAACCTAACATTTGTCCATGAAAAAAATATACATTCAGAGAATTATGGCTTTTGTCAAAAAATATTTTAAGAGACAAATTGTGTTTGGACTACTGAATGGTTACAGTGAACCCTTACCTTTCAGCTAGCGGGAAAAGGAAGTTCATCATTAAACGATCTGATGGGCAATGCCATGTTTAACTATTCTCATTGTTTGATTTTAATTATGTTTCTGTCAGGAAACTGATTCACATCCTCTGAATGCCATCTAAAATTACAGCCTAAAATCTAAGTTTATTTGTGGTCAAACACTAAGTACCATGTTGCAATAAAAGGAAAGGTGCTTGCCCACCAGTGTCTTTGTCATTGTTATATAAACAGCTTTTACCTTTTTCAAATGAAGTGTTTCCCCTTTTTTTGACTTATTGGGGTGATATCGGTAAATAAAATGACGTAGGTTTTAGGTGTACAGTTTTATAATACATCATTGTGTATTGTATTTTGTGTTCACTACCCCATCAAGTGTCCTTCCATCACCATTTATCCCCCTTTAACCTCTTCTATATCACCACACCCCCTTTCCCTCTGCTAATCACCATACTGTTTTCTAATAGCACGATTCTGTTGCAATGTTACTAGGCTCACTGGGGATGGGGTCAAAGAAAAGAGTTATTTTTATTACTTTTATGGTTTATAAAATTATTTCCTGACTCCTTATCATCCTGAATTTCCATTGTATCTTCTACGTGGCATGATGCAGTTTATTAGTCCCTTTTAAAATGTGGCTCCAGGAATAGAACATAATACCTACCCCAGATGATGGAACAAAAGACATGCGCAAGGCAGTTACTGCTCAGGATATGCACAATAAGTTTCTAATGCTACATTTTAAGAATTTATTAGATGTTTGTAATTAGTAGCATCTTTTGAAGGTTTTGATCAAGTTAAATGCCCTGATAATTTTATTGGATTCGTTAACAAAAGTTTCCTAAATTATATAATGTTATTTTCAAATTAAATACAAATTTTATTTTTCCTTCCAGATTTTATCCTAGGGTCTTTGATTCAGTGTTTCAACTTTCTTGCTTTAAAATTTAAATGTAGTATTAATTTTATGGTTTTACTCAAATTATCAATACATTTTTGGTAAGCTAGGAACAAAAACAAAGCATAGGCATTTCACATCTTAGAATTTCCATTAAGCTGGAAAAGATGATAACTTGGGCAAAAGAATAAAAATAATACTAATTTCCAAGTTAATACTTAAGCATTAATTAATTCTCATTGACTACAACTCAAACAGGTGAGGTTTTTGTTGTTGTTTTACTTTTAGAGAGAAAAGAGAAGCAAGGGTGAATAGCAGGAAACATCAACTCGTAGTAGTTGCTTCTCACGTATGCCTTGACTGGGCAAGGCTGGGGTTTCTAACAAACAACCTCAGGTCGATACTTTTATCCACTGCATCATCACACATCAGGCATTTCAAACAGTTTGTTGTTGTTGTTGTTGTTGTTGTTGTATTTTTCCGTGTGAGAAGTGGGGAGGCAGAGAGACAGACTCCCACATGGGCCCAACCGGGATCCACCTGGCATGCCCACCAGGGGCCGATGCTCTGCCCATCTGGAGTGTTGCTTCGTTGCAACTGGAGCCATTCGAATGCCTGAGGCGCAGGCCATGGAGCCATCCCCAGCACCCTGGCCAACTTTGCTCCAATGGAGCCTTGGATGCAGGAGGGGAAGAGAGAGATAGAGAGAAAGGAGAGGAGGAAGGGTGGAGAAGCAGATGGAATTCTTCTATTCCACTTCTTCTATGTGCCATGACCAGAAATCAAACCCAGGACTTCCACACGCCAGGCCGATGCTCTACCACAGCAAACAGTTTTAAAATCACTATGTTTACCATGAATAACATTTACAAAGAACTCTTCAAAACCCTTAAAATACCCATAAAGCCCTACTCTGTCTTCCCCAAGCTTCAACTCTCTGATCATTTTTCCTATTACTAATCCCTTTCTCTCTCTGCTCTTGCCACTCCGGACTCCACATCCCTCAGCATGCTCCCTCCTCAGGGCTCATGCATATCCGGTCCCCTCTTTCCATAATGCTGCCCTGACAAGATACTGTATTGATCATTTCAAACCTTACTTTAAATGCTTCTTGAGGTATCATCTCTTACAAAGGCCTTCACTTTCTACTCCATATAATATTGTACTATGCCTTAGTAGTTCCTATTTCCTTGCCTTCTTTGTTTTTCTTTTACTAATTTATGTTTAAAAGACAGTATATTGTTATTTGTCTATTGTCTGTCCCTCGTCACTGTTCCATATGATCCATGAGATAGTAGCTCCTGTTTGCTTTATTTAATTGTTGTATTTCCAGTATTTAAAATTGTGTTTTGTGCATAACAGGCAATCAGTAAATATTTGTTTAGTTAATAAATGAATAAATTATTCTATCTTCTGGGATTATTTCTTAAATAATTTAATTTGGTTTATTTTCTGTGGAAATCCAAGAAGAAAAATCTGTGAAGATAATCACTAAAATCTCATACAATTTCTAAATCAAGCCAAAGAATGTATAATTGTTTCAAGAATCATAACTGGCTAGTCATAACCAAAATCCAACCTTGTCCATGTAGTAAATATGAATCATGAATACCATGGAAGATGGTCTTCAAACCTGAATTTGACTATAGACTTTAACATTGTTTACCCATAAACATTTTAAGTTATTAATCTAAATTAGAATTCATTTATTTGATATTTTTCTCATATATCCTGTTTACTTGATTTGGAATACTAAAAAACATGGAACTAGAACCTGAAAAATATGAAAATTGAATAGTCATTTGGTATGTAATTTAAGTTAAACCATATTGAGAAAAATATTTAAAAAGAGAGCAATTTGATTTTTTTTTTTTTTTTTACAGAGACACAGAGTGAGAGAGAGGGATAGATAGGGAGAGACAGACAAGAATGGAGAGAGATGAGAAGCATCAATCATCAGTTTTTCATTTCAACACCTTAGTTGTTCATTGATTGCTTTCTCATATGTGCCTTGACCGCGGGCCTTCAGCAGACCGAGTAACCCCTTGCTCGAGCCAGAGACCTTGGGTGCAAGCTGGTGAGCTTTGCTCAAACCAGATGAGCCCACGTTCAAGCTAGCGACCTCAAGATCTCAAACCTGGGTCCTCCGCATCCCAGTCCGATGCTCTATCCACTGCGCAACCTCCTGGTCAGGCAGCAATTTGATATTCATTGTTAATCTGACACCAGCATCCCTGGGTGTGTGATGGGTAGAGTCTACATTTGAGAATAACAGGTTAATTACTAGGTCAAAATCTTTTAATAAATGAAAGCCAGACACATTTTTTAGATAAATAACAACAACCCTTGTCTTTGGAGAGTTAACTAGTTACTTCCAAGTAAAATATATTAGCCTCTCTCATGATTTCCAAATACTATAATTAAAAGATGATTTGGAAAGAAACAGATGATTTGATATAAATTAATCTCTTCTCTTTTGAATTTCAGACATGAAATGCTGAAAGTCATTATTAATAACTTTTGCAGTCTTATGACCAGTTCAAAAGTTTCTGCTTTTAATCTATTTTCACTGATTTTAGGTGGATAACTCCTGTTTCCGTTTATTGGGAATACGTTTCGTAGCTTGATAATCTGAAGTACAGATAGAAATATTCAGATCTTAAGAAACTCTAACTAAAGGTTAAAATATTAGCATGGGGATTATTTTCTTTTCTACATGGATCTTAATTTGCATTTTAATAACTTAAATATTTAGTTACTTCATTTTCTTTCTTCTTTTTATTTTGTGTGACAGAGACAGAGAGAGCTAGAGAGAGACAGACAGACCAGAAGGGAGAGAGATGAGAAACATCAATTCTTCATTGCGGCACCATAGTTTCTCATTGATTGCTTTCTCATATGTGCCTTAACCAGGGGGGCTAGAGCAGACCAAGTGACCCCTTGTTCAAGCCAGCAACCTTGAACTCAAACTGGTAAGCCTTGCTCAAACCAGATGAGCCTATGCTCAAGCTGGCAACCTTGGGGTTTTGAACCCGAGTCCTCTGTGTCCCAGGATGATGCCCTATCCACTATGCCACTGCCTGGTCAGGCTAGTTACTTCATTTTCAATATAAAGAGTGGTGAAGAAAATGAGAATAAAGTAAATAAACACAAAAAATTTGTGAATTTGATTGAACTTACTTTTACTCAGTTCTTATTCATGTGTGCATCAACGAAATGTCTTGAATAAACTAAAATGCTATTTTAATTTATAAATATAACATTTTATCTGTTTTTGATAACATTATTGAAGATATGAATTGTTTACCATATTGATAAATTGAGGATTAAACTATAATAATGAACTGCTATTATTTTGTACCTTCAAACATACACTAATGGGGTCCAGATCAAAATACTTACTTAATTGAAATCATAATTGAAAGTATTGAAAGTGCATTTACAAAAGGAGCTCTTGAAAAATGCCAATTTTCACGATTTTCTCTACATCTGCTTTCCTGAAAAATTTAAAATGTATTCTTCTATTCCACAGTTATATTTTTACATTTTCACTATGGATTATGAAGCATATAGACCTAATGAGCTGCATTTAGACATATCTACCTAGTATGAAACAAAGAATAAATAAATTTTATCACACATCTGGATGTTTGATGTGAATCACAATTGAATATTTGAAAACGGATGATTTAGTTTCTTCTCTTATCTAAATATTTGGCATCATGTAAAACCACTGACATTCTGAGTTTTACACAGATTGACTTATGTGTAGCAAAATTTATGGATTCAGGGTATAAATTATCATGCAGTCACTTGGGAATTTAAATATATATAAATTGAGTATGAATTTTATTATTTATTACTGAAACCTACAGTTACTGAACAGTAGATTGTACTTACTTTGGCTTTCCAAGTCCTCACAACATTTGAAAGCAAAATAGAGAGTTTATGTTCTTTGGTTAGGATACATACGGTACATCAAAGAACCAAAAACTGTACTTGAAAATTCACACACATCTTCATGCTCACTAAAGTCATGGAAAAAGTTAAATTCCAGTTCCAAACATAAATTTCAAAAAATGGTTTCAGTTGGAAAAAATATTTTTTATTATCTAACTTAAAGCAACCAGGAGATAAAATTTGCAATTAAAAACTTCAATGGAAAGCAAGCTCACAGATAATGTTAAAGTTCCCCCAAAAAGTCTGGCCAATAAAATTTCTTAAAAAGTATAAAAGGATATTTTGCAACAACACAGATCTCTATTTGAAAGAGCATCCTTGGGGAACAGAGAATCTACTACATTTCAGAAGGTCAATGAACATTTAGAGAATCAAAGAATAACTGAATGAATGAAGTTTAAAAGAACTTGATCTGACTTTACAAATTCTCATCTTTTGTTCTCTCATAAATTATCACAAAGAAGATAAAATTGAAATGCTATCTACACCTTGGAAAACTGATTACATTAATGTACTAGCTGTACCTGGCCATGCGTTGCTGTGGCTCAGTCTGGTTAAATGGAAAAGAAAGAAAAGAGAAAGTGCATGTTTTTAATATGTTTAATTTCACAATGCTTGTGGGTATACAATATTTTTTGTTGTTCCACTGTCTGTGCATATATAGAAATTGTCTGGTTTGCCAAGTCTAGAACACACAACATATAACTGTCCATGCGAGAAGCAATCCGTGTGTAGATTTAAAGCGCACAATTCTAAAGATTGGCCCTGAGCTTTGTTGATGATGATTGCAAACGCCAATCGAATTGGAAATTGCAATCTCTTAAATTGAAATGGCATATCTGTCGGAATCAGAGGAATGTGAGGAATGAGGACATCTTCGCCTTTGAAAGGTCCTGTCAAGATTGTTGCTTCTACGACGTTGCTCATTAATTTTTTACAGTGCACAGACCCAAACACTTCATGTTTTACCATGAAATCCATCAGCAATTTCAGCTTCTGTCTGAAAACACGTGCTGTGATGTCATGCCTATCCACCGGCGATTGGCCAGGAAGTAAGAGCTGTTATATATCATCCCAAGCTGGACTGTATGTGACTGTAATGAATAGGTCTGGACGCCCATAGTGACGAACATACACAATTGCATCTTGAGCATACTCATGCATATGACGTGGACTGCCTGTATATGAAGATGGCAAAATTGTTAGTCTTCCAATGTTAGTTGTATTACCGTCATTTACAACTGCATCTTGCAAATGAACATATTCTTCAGAGCGAAGCTTGTTCTGACTCAAACAGATGAATATCAAACGTTCTGTTTCGGTTTTTGCATACATATCTATGATGTATTGATGAAACAATTGACGGCATTTCAAAATGTGATTGTCTTCATTCTCTCGAATCATTAATCAGTATGAATAATAGTTCATTGCGCTGCATTTCATATTTGTTTCTTCGCCACTGACTGGATTTATCATCTTAACATTGAAGTGATATCCATCGGCACCACCCCAAAAAATGATTGGATATTGCAGGGCATTGTAGCATCGATGAGTTTCTGCAAGGTTTGTCAATTGGTTGTTTCTTCGATGAAGAACAATATCTCTAGGTTGGAACTGATCTCCGACTATAACAATTTCCACTTCATCTATAGTTGGAGCATTGAATCTTTGCACATGTTCTCCAGCAGCCGTTTTGTCAGCATGAATAACAATCTTGTGTGTATCAGATGGCATCATGTCGATTGCTGTTTTGAACAAATGCACTAAGATGTATTTTTCATGAAGAAGCTCTTGCAGTTGGGAAACGATGGACCTCTTTATGCTGGTAGAAATTCCACAGCATGTATTCAATTCATCATTGCCATCACTGATGAAATACATTCATAGGAATTTATGTTGACCATCTGGGAACAGAAGCAGGGAGCCGGCTTTATGATAAATTTGTCCTTTCACTTTGAAAAAGTTGGCATGAATTGAGCTGTTACGATTTCTGCGCCGAACTACGTCATTTGGAAGCATGAGTTCTATTTCCTGATGTTAGATAGGAAATGCTTTGATTCAGCGGTATAGCCGGCAAGCAAAGTTTTTAATGGCTCTGGCGGTTCTCCAAGTTGAGGCAGTTTAATTTTTCTGGCAGCGAAACACATTCCTTTTGTTTCTCTATTAAATTTCAGAGCCTTGCAATAATAACACACTTCAGTCATAGTACCAATGAGAACATGCCGGCTCAAACTATAATCATCAGCTGGGTTGTACCAGAATGCAAGGTGATTGTAATCACGTGATTGCTGAGCTCAGAGTCATGTTTGACACTGACCTGCTGTTTCTCATTGATGTCTTTCAACCACTCTCAGCCTGTCGCATTCATTCTGTTAAGAACGAAGCTGCAGAATGTGATCGCCATGATCGCAACCATGCATTCTCAAATCTGGCTGCACGTAAGTGGATCATAAATTGGAAATATTGAAATGGAATCGTAAAATATTAAGTATACCGTGTGTTGCTTTTACGTCCAACAGATGGCACTGTTTTTCAAAAAAAGCATGTTTTTACCTTTCACAGGTGTAACATCTACAGGTATATAATAGTAGGTAAATAAAAAAGAGCAGGTATTTGAATGCAATGTTGTGTCAAAATTTCAAAGCAATCGGTGAAGAAGTTTTGGAGATTTAAAATTTTGAACAAATGAACATTTACATTTTTATTTATATAGATACAGCAAAGGTAAACAGATCAAAAGGAGGTATGCAGTGTTACTTGAAAGGTTCATAGTCACTCAAAGTCCCAACTGTAACCTGATGGAATTTCCTACTATCATATATATATATACATTATTTATTAAATGAACATTTTTTGTATGTTTCCTTATAAATATTTATTTGCAAAAACAGTGAGTGGGCTAGGGTTAAAGTTTACCATAGTCTGCTCTCATCTAAAGAAAATAATACATTAGAGGTACCACTGTGTAAAGTACATGATTTTCTACCACTATGTACATGTGAAACTAATATAGAATAATATTGAATGTAAACTGTAATTCAAAAAATTTTGAATTAGGTGAAAAAGGATACATATTACTGTAAGTTCTCTCAGCAACTTGCCATTTTTCTTTTTAGTACTTATCACAATGTGTAATTACCTATTTTGAAGGCATGGATTCAATTTTGCTAATCACTATGCACATGCCTCTCCTTGTACCTGGCACATAGTAGGTGCTCAGTAAGTATTTGAATAAATCTTAAGTGCCCTAAATTAATTTTATATATGTAGTAAATAGGATTTAAACAAATACAACATATACATGTATATATGTCTATAAGAGAGATAGAAAAGAGAGAGGAAAGAATGTATGGTGTTACAGAGAGTGTTGAAAGAGATGGAGAGTGAAAGTGTTAGAAACATGGAAGGCTTTCCTTTTTTGTCATCATACATATCACATATAATGTGGTCTTTATGAGTTTTATATAAATATATTTTCTTTTTTCTTAAGTACTTTGATGGCTTTGGAGTTGATATTCATTCTAAATGAACATTTATTTAACATCTACACTACACTAGGCACAGTGAAATTCAGGAGAAGATCAGCTGTGGTGGGCACACACTAACATATGCAGATGATGTCTCATAGAATTGTACACTTGAAATCTATATAATTTTATTAACCAATGTAACTCCAGTAGGTTATATCCTTACCTGCTTCTCAACTTAGGAGAAAAACATTTACTTTTTCATCTTTTTTTTAATTTTACTTTATTTTTTAATGTTTTATATATATGTATATATTTTTTGTATTTTTCTGAAGTGAGAAGCAGGGAGACAGAGATAGACTCCCACATGTGCCCAACTGGAATCCACCCAGTATGTCCACTAGGAGGCAATGCTCTGCCCATCTGGGCTGTTGCTCCATTGTAACCAGAGCCATTCTAGCACCTGAGGCAGAGGCCATGGAGCCATCCTCAGCTCCCAGGCCGACTTTGCTCCAATGAAACCTTAACTGTGGTGGGGGAAGAGAGAGACAGAGAGAAAAGAGAGGGGGAAGGGTGGAGAGCAGATGGACAGTTCCCCTTGTGCTCTGGCCAGGAATCAAACCTGGGACTTCCACATGCTAGGCTAATGCTCTACCACTGAGCCAACAAGTTAGGGTTCACTTTTTCACCTTTAAATGTCATATTAGCTTAAAAATGGTCATGTATGTTTTTTATCTCAATATCTTACAGCAAGCTCCCTTTTATATCTGATTTGCTGAGAGTTTCTGAGTGCTGAATTTTGTTAAATTTATTTTTTTCTATATCTATTGAGATGATCCTCTGGTTTATTTGTTTTACTAGTGTGAGTAATTACATGATACCAAAATAATTTAACCATACAGAGACCTATCTATGTAGTCATTTGACCTCTCTAGGCAATAGTTATGTTTTTGGGGAATACCACTATTTTTAACTCTGATAATAATAATAATAATAATAATAATAACAATAATAAATATATCACATATATTATCAGTAATAATCAACTGATCATGTTTTAATTTAAGATTATTTGATACATTTAAAAACACAATTTTGTTGTATCTAGGATATCAAACACAATTTTGTTGTATCTAGGAATAAAAGTGGTAAAAATGGACGTCCCTGCTTGTTCCTGATATTAAAGGAAACAGTTATAGTTTTTGCCTATAGAGTATGATGTTGGCTATGACTTTGTCACATATGATCTTTATTATGCTAAGATATATTCCCTCTATTCCCACTCTGCTGAGAGGTTTTTTTTTATCATAAATGGGTACTAGATTTTATCAAATGCTTATTCTACATCTATTAATATGATCATGTGGCTTTTACCCATCATTTTGTTTATATGGTGTATCATGTTAATTGATTTGCAGATATCATACCATTCTTTTATCCCCAGAATATATCCCACTTGATCATGGTGTATGATCTTTTTAATATATTACTGGATTTAGTTTGCTAATATTTTGTTAAGGATTTTAACATCAATGTTCATCAGAGATATTGGCCTATAATTTTTTTTGTTTGTAGTGTCTTTATCTGGTTTTTGAATTATAATAATACTGGCCTTGTAAAATAAGCTTGGGAGTGTTCTCTGTCTTTGAAAATTTTGGAATAACTTGAGAAGCATATATGTTAGTTCCTCTTTAAGTGTTTGGTAAATTGACTGTGAAACCATCTGGTCCAGAACTTTTTTTTATTGGGAGTTTTTTTATAACTGCTTTAATTTTACTAGTTGTAATTCTCTGATTTCTCCCAATTCAGTTTTGGAAGAATGTATGTTTCTAAGAATTTATCTATTTTTTGCCTGACCAGGCAGTAGTGCAGTGGATAGAGTGTAGGACTGGGATGCTGAGGACCCAGGTTCGAGACCCCAAGGTCGCCAGCTTGAGTGCGAGCTCATCTGGTTTGAGCAAAGCTCACCAGCTTGGACCCAAGGTTGCTGGCTCAGGCAAGGGGTTACTCGGTCTGCTGAAGGCCCGCAGTCAAGGCACATATGAGAAAGCAATCAATGAACAACTAAGGTGTCACAACAAAAAACTGATGATTGACGCTACTCATCTCTCTTCGTTCCTGTCTGTCTGTCCCTATTTATCCCTCTCTCTGACTCTTTCTCTGTCTCTCTTTAAAAAAAAAATATCCATTTTACCCAGGACATCCAATTTTTTTTGACACAAAGATGTTCATAATATTTTCTTAAAATTTTTGTATTTATTTGGTGTCAAGTGTACTTCTCCTGTTTAATATCTGATTTTATTTATTTGAGTACCCTCTTTTATTTCTTGATAAGTCTGGTTAAAAGTTTGCCAATCTTCTTTACCTTTTTAAATAAGTAGCTCTGGTTTCATTGATATTTTGTAATGATTTTTAGACTCTATTTTGCTTATTTCTGCCCTGATATTTGATAATTTTCTTCCTTCTACTCACTTTAGGCTTTGTTTGTTTTCTTTCTTAAGTTCCTTTAAGTATAAAGTTAGATTGTTTATTTGGGATTTTTCTTAAGGCATCCAAGTTAGAAAGAAAGAATTAATGCTGTCATTATTTGCAGATGATATGTTAATATACACTGCTCACAAAACTAGGGGATCAGTGACGTCAGAGAAATGGCACCGTGTGGGATGCTCCCAATACCTCTCCCCCTGAAATTTCAACAAATTAAACAACTAGAGAAAGAGAAACAATCTCAGGAGCATCTGAAATATACATACACCAAACAAAGGCACTATTGGGCAAAAAGGTGGCTAAATATAAAATCCACTCTGAAGGAAATAAGACAGAGAACAGAGTATTCCACTTTCCTCACTGATCTGAGGAAGGGCCACTTTTTCCTGGCACCGAGAGAAAGGAGGATTAGGGGCAAGAAAAGAAGCTGGGCTAGGGCGGGTGATCAAGAGAGGAGAGAACCCGCCAGCTGAGACTGAGATTGTGGACACAGGGCTAGTGCAGGAGGCAGACTCCGGTGGAGGTGGCCAGAGCGGGTTGCCTGCAGAGGCTGGCACCAGAGTGGCTTTGAGCTTTGTTTGCTCCCAGTCTGTGATCGAGGGCAGGGTGTGAGTGGCGTGGGCAAGTGTGTTCACAGGTGGAGGGGCTAGGCCAGAGACTGTCAGCAGTGGACTTCTGTGTGGGCTGTAGCCAGAGTTTTGGTGTGGTCCCAGCTCTCTGACCAACAGCACAGGATGTGCGCAAGGGCCAGGATCCCTAGGCCTGGACCTGTCCGGGTGGAGTGCCTCCACCAGCCGATATAGCTTACAAAGCACATTCCTGCAGAGCAGACCTGAGAGCACTGCAGAAATTGTGGGGGCTGGGCTGTGGGCTTCTAAACAAGGCACAAGAGAGAAAAACCTGTGGAGATTAGACCAGCAAAGCACTGAGGCAAACTAGACATGCCCAGGGGCCCTTAGAAAGGCACCTACCAGTAATCAGCTCCCTGCCCTGCTTGCTTACACTGGTGGCTCTGGTTGACAAAGCCTTACCCAAAACTGTGCTTTGAGCAACCCTGGAGGAGAGATTTGGCAGCTTTTGCTCTGTAAGCAGTGGCTGAGGCAGCTTTCCGCAAGCCGATACAGGTTACAAAGCACACTCCCACAGAGTAGACCTCCGAGAGCACTGCAGAAGGTGTGGGGGCTGGGATGCAGGCTTCCAAATAGGACACAAGAGAGAAAAGCCTGTGGAATTAGACCAGTGGAGTGCTGAGGCATACTAGACATGCCTGGGGCCCTTAGAAAGGCACCTGAACAACAATAAGCTCCCTGCTCTGCCTGCTCATGCTGGCAGATCCGGTTGGCAAAGCCTTACCCAGAACTGTGCTTTGAGCGGTGCTGGAGGGGGACCTGGCAGCTCTTAGAGCCTCTTGATCTGCAAGTAGTGGCTGAGACAACCTCACAGCTGAATCCCCAGGCTGCTTGCTCAGGAAGGAGAGACTTGAGGAGAGGCACCTGGAAAACTGACTGTCCCATTGTCAGAGCCTGCAAACCCTAACAAGCCATGCCTACCAATGGGACTGAGGTCTAGCTTATGTCATTGCCATAGCAACACATCAATTGCAAATCTCTACTCAAAAGTGCCACAGGGGCAAACCGGTGGTACAGCACCAACTGCCAAAAGAAAAAGAATAAAAAAGAAGAAGCTACCTCTCAAAACCAGGAAAAAATTACATTTTTAATAACTTTTTTCCTTTTTTTTTTCATTTTTTTTCCACTTTGGTAATTTTATCTTTTTTCCATCTTATTCTTTCCTTTTCATTTTGAACTTCATTACTCATAGGTGCTACATTTTCTATTTTATTTATGAGTGTTACATTTCAAAAATCTTAAGCATGTTTTTCTTTCTTCTTCTGTTCTCTTTTTTTCCCTCTTTTACTTTTTCTCACATTCAATACTCATTTATAGACAAATTATTTTATTCTGAATTCATATATTTTTTGGCATTTTGTGTGTTTTTTACTTTGTTTTTTATATTTTTGTCATTTTCTCCCAGTTCTGGCTCTCCATTCTATGTAATTTTTGTTCCACTTAGCATAATAAAATTTTTATTTTTTCACTGTATTTTATCAATTTTTTAATCATCTCTTATTAGTGATATTAACAATACCACTCTCAAATGCCATTAAGGAAAAAGAAATAAAATGTCATGGATACAAAGACAGAGATGTAGCTCAGATAGATGAAGAAAAACCTTGAGAAAAAAGTATTAATTGCTTGGAAACCTTGGAGTTAAATGACAGAGAATTAAAAATTGAAATCATAAAAATATGCAGGGAAATACAAGAAAGCATGGAAAGTAAATTTAGAGTTGAAAAACAATTCAATTAACAAAAACAATACATCACCAAGAAAATTGAAACTAAGAAAATGAATCAAACAGAGATGAAAAACTTTATATATGAACTGAAAAATGAGGTAACAAGCTTAGCTGATAGAACAGGCCAGATAGAGGAGAGAATTAGTGACATAGAAGACAGGCAACTAGGTAAACTACAGAGAAGAGGAGAGAGACTCAAGAGTTTAAAAAAATGAGAAAGCCCTACAAAATTGTCTGACTCTATCAGAAAGAGCAACATATGAATAATGGATATATCAGAAGGATAAGAGAGAGAAAATGGAATGGAGAACATATTCAAAAAAATAATAGATGAGAACTTCCCAAGCCTGTGAAATTAGAGCCTTGAATTCAAGAAGCATACAGAATACCAAGTTATCTTAACACAAACAAACCTACTCCAAGCACATCATAATGAAATTATCACAAACCAATTACAAAAAAAAAATTCTAATGTGGCCAGGGAAAAGAAGAATACAACATATAAAGCAGGGGTCAGGAAACTTTATGGCTGAGAGAGCCATGAACACCACATATTTTAAAATGTAATTCCATGAGAGCCATACAACAACCTGTGTACGTTATGAATCATCTAATAAAAATTTGGAGTTGTCCCGGAGGACAGCTGTGATTGGCTCCAGCCACCTGCAACCATGAACATGAGTGATAGGAAATGAATGGATTGTAATACATGAAAATGTTTTATATTTTTAATGTTATTATTTTATTTATTAAAGATTTGTATGCGAGCCAGATACAGCCATCAAAAGAGCCACATTGGCTCACAAGCCATAGGTTCCCAACCCCTGATATAAAGAAAAGCCCATTAGGTTATCATCAGATTTCTCAGCAGAAACTCTACAAGTGAGGAGAGTGGACCCCAATATATAAAGTACAGAGAGAGAAACTTCCAGCCAAGAATACTATATACATCAAAGTTATTCTTCAAATACAAAGGAGAAATAAAAACATTCACAGATATAGAAACGATGAGGGAATTATAACCAAAAAACCCCCACTTCAGGAAATACTAAAGCAGGTTATCGGACCAGATACAAAGAACAAAATAAAACAAAACTACAAGTTAAAGCTCCATCAGATCACAATAAAAAAAGGTTAATCTGTTACAACAAAAACAAAGAAGGGGAGCCTGACCTGTGGTGGCACAGTGGATAAAGTGCTGACCTGGAATGCTGAGATCACCGGTTCAAAACCCTGGGCTTGCCTGGTCAAGGCACATATGGGAGTTGATGCTTCCTGCTCCTCCCCCCCCTTTCTCTCTCTCTCTCTCTCTCTCTCTCACTCTCTCTCTCCTCTCTAAAATAAATAAATAAATAAATAAATAAATAAATAAATAAATAAAAATTTAAAAAAAGAAGGGGAGAGGATGAAGATTAACACAAGCAAAAAAGGATGGAGTGCAGAAGCACTCAGGAGATAATGTACTGCAATGAATATGATATGTATCCTTTCTATTACTCAATGTTAACCACTCCTAAAAAAACCACTACAGAAACACATGGCTTTAAAAAAGAAGAAACAGGAAAGAAGTATGGAATACAACCAAACAAAAATAAATGACAGAAAAACAGAAGAGAAGAACTGAACAAGATACAGAGCTATCAGAAAGCAATAGGAAATGGCAATAGGAAACACTTGAGTGACAATAATTACACTAAACGTAAATGGATTGAACTCACCAATAAAAAGACACATAGTAGCAGAGTGGATTTAAAAAAATCCAACTGTATGCTGCTTTCAAGAAACACATCTAAGCTACAAGCATAAAAACAAATTCAAAGTGAAAGGTTGGAAAACAATTCTCTAGGCAAATAATATCCAAAGAAAAGCAGGTGTAGCCATATTCATAGCTAACAATGCTGACTACAAGACGGCAAAGGTAATCAGAGACAAAAATGGTCATTTCATAATGATTAAGGGGACACAAAATCAAGAAGACATAACACTTCTTAATATATATGCACCAAACCAAGGAACACCAAAGTATAGAAGACATCTACTAAGTGACCTAAAAATAAAAACTGACAAAAATACAATCATACTTGGAGACCTCAATACACTGCTAATGGCTCTAGATCATTCATCCAAACAGAAAATCAATACAGAAATATGGGCCTTAAATGAAACACTAGATCAATTGGATATGATATACAGGAAATGCCAGAGTATACATTTTTCTCCAGTGTATATGGAACATTCTCAAGAATTGACTATATGCTGGGCTACAAAATTAACATCAACAAATTCAGAAAGATTGAAATTACACCAAGCATATTTTCTTACCATAAAGCTTTGAAACAAGAATTCAACTGCAAAAAAGTAATCAAACCCACAAAAATGTGGAAATAAAACAACATACTTCTAAAAAATGAATGAGTCAAAAAAGAAATAAAAGCAGAGATCAAAAGATACATACAGACAAACGAAAATGACAATACGACATATCAGAATCTCTGGGATGCAGCAAAAGCAGTAATAAGAGAGAAATTCATTTTACTACAGGCTTATATGAACAAACAAGAGAGAGCCCAAGTAAACAATTGAACTTCACATCTTAAGGAACTAGGAAAAGAAGAACAAAGGCAATCCAAACCCAGCAGGAGAAAGGAAATAATAAAAATCAGAGCAGAAATAAATGAAATAGAGAACAGAAAAGCTATAGAAAAAAATCAGTAAAACAAGGAGCTGGTTCTTTGAAAAGATCAACAAAATTGACAAACTCTTGGCAAGACTCACTAAGGAAAAAAGAGAAAAGACTCATATAAACACAATCAAAAATGAAAGAGGAGAAATCACCATATAGATATACAAAGAATTATTGTAGAATACTATGAAAAACTGTATGCCAAAAAATTTAACAATCTAGAAGAAATGAATAAATTCCTAGAACAATACAATTTTCCTAGACAGAGTCATAAAGAAGTAAATAGTCTAAATAGATTTATAAGCAAGGAGGAAATAGAAACATCTATCAAAAACCTCCCAAAAATAAAAGTCCAGGCCCAGATGGCTATACTAGTGAATTCTCTCAAACATTCAAAGAAGACTTGGTTCCTATTCTACTCAATGTCTTCCAAAAAATTGAGGAAGTAGCAATACTCCCAAACACATTTTATGAGGCCAACATAACCTTCATACCAAAACCTGGAAAGGACAACACAAAGAAAGAAAACTACAGACAATCAGTACAGATGCTAAAATACTAAACAAAATACTAGCAAATCAAACACATTAAAAACATAATTCATCATGATCAAGTAGGATTCATCCCAGAAACACAAGGATGGTTCAATATAAGTAAAACAGTTTACATAATACACCATATCAACAAAACAAAGAACAAAAACCATATGAACCTATCAATAGATGCAGAAAAGGCATTCAATAAAATACAACATCATTTTATGTTGTAAACACTCAACAAAATGAGTATAGAAGAAAAATATCTCAACATAATAAAGGCCATTTATGACAATCCATCAGCTAACATCATATTAAATGGCATAAATCTGAAGACTTTTCCTTTAAAATTAGGAACAAGACAAGGTTGCTCACTCTCTCCACTCTCATTCAATGTAGTGCTGGAGGTTCTAGCCAGAGAAATCAGACAAGAGAAAAAAAGAAAAGGCATTCATATTGGGAAAGAAGTAAAGTTTTTACTTTTTGAAGATGATATGATTCTATACATCAAAAACCCCCAAAGACTGCAAAAAAACTATTAGAAACAATAACCAATACAGTAAGGTCACAGGATAATCCCTTTTATGGTTGCAACAACAACAAAAAACTACCTAGAAATAAATATAACAAAGAATGTAAAGGACCTATGTTATGAAAATTACAAAGCATTGTTAAGGGAAATCGAAAAAGATATAATGAAATGTAAAAATATTCCTTGTTTTTGGATATAGAGAATAAATATAGTCAAAATGACCATATTACCCAAAGCAATATACAAATTTAATGCAAATCCCATCAAAATTCCAATGTCATTTTTTAAAGAAATGGAACAAAAAATCATCAGGTTTATAAGGAACTATAAAAAACCCAAATAGCCAAAGTAATCCTAAGAAAAAAGAACAAAGTTGGGGGCATTACAATACCTGACTTCAAATTATATTTTGGAGCCACAACAATGAAAACAGCATAGTATTGGCAGAAAAATAGACACTCAGACCAATGGAACAGAATAGAGAGCCCAGAAATAAAACCACATATATATGGTCAAAAAATTTTTGATAAAGGAGCCAACAACACACAATTGAGAAAAGAAAGCCTCTTTAATAAACGGTTCTGGGAAAACTGGAGAGCCACATTCAAAATAATGAAATTTGGCTACAGTTTGTCCCCTTGTACTAAAATTAATTCAAAATGGATCAAAGACCTAAATATTAGACCTGAAACAATAAATTACATAAAAGAAAACATAGGTCCTAAACTCATGGACCTTGGCCATAAAGAGCACTTTATGAATTTGACTCCAAAGGCAAGGGAAGTGAAGGCAAAGATAAGTGAATGCATCAGACTAAGAAGCTTCTGGACAGCAAAAGAAACGGATAACAAAACAAATATACAGCCAACTAAATTGGAGATAATATATTCAAACAGCAGCACAGTTAAGGGCCTAATACCCAAAATATACAAAGAACTCACAAAACTCAACAACAAACAAGCAAACAATCCAATAAAAAAAATGGGAAGAGGACATGAACAAACACTTCTCCCAGGAAGAAATACAAATGGCCAATATATATTAAAAAGATGCTTATCTTCACTAGCTATTAGAGAAAAGCAAATTAAAACTACAATGAAATACCACCTAATACCTGTTGGTTTAGCTATTATCAACAAGACAGGTAACAGCAAGTGTTGGAGAGGCTGTGGAGAAAAAGAAACCTCATTCACTGTTGGTGGGAATGTAAAGTAGTACAACTATTATGGAAGAAAATATGGTGGTTTCTCAAAAAATTAGGAATAGAACTACCATATGACCCAGCAATACCTCTACTGGGTATATAACCCCAAAACTCAAAAACATTGGTATGTAAAGACACATGCAGCCCCATGTTCATTGCAGCATTGTTCACAGTGGCCAAGACATGGAAACAACCAAAAGCCCTTCAATAGATGATTGGATAAAGAAGATGTGGTACATATATACTATGGAATTCTACTCAGCCATAAGAAATGATGACATTGGTTCATTTACAACAACATGGATGGACCTTGATAACATTATACTGAGTGAAATGAGTAAATCAGAAAACACTAGAACTCTATGATTCCATACATATGTGGGACACAAAATTGAGACTCATGAACATGGACAAGAGTGTGGTGGTTACCAGGAGGAGAAAAGGGGAGTACAGGGAGGGGTTTGGAAGGGAGGGGCACAAAGAAAACCAAGTAGAAGGTGACAGAAGACAATTTGACTTTGGGTGATGGATATACAACATAATCAAATGTCAAAATGACCTGGAAATGTTTTCTCTGAATCTATGTACTCTAGTTGATCAATGTCACCCCATTAAAATTGTCTAAATAAAAAAAAATAGGGTATCAGGTAATGTGCACAGACACTCAAGTACTTTTAGCCTTTTGTATAGTGCATTTTCACCAATGAAATAAAAGTTGGTTTTGCATCTTGTTTGCATAATCCAATAACTTTCTTTGACTTGCCATTTACTTTTCTGATGTTCTTGTTTAATGTTTTTTAAAAATCAAATTCTTCTTTTTTATATCGCTTCATGTTTATTTTGAAATATCCCCTAATTTTTGTGTGCAATACATATAGAGAACCCTAAAGATTTTACCAAAACATGCTAAAACTGATATATAAATTCAGAAAAGTATTAGGATACAAATAAATATACAGAAATCAGTTTCATTTTTATATTCCAATAAGAAACTATCAGAAAGGGAAATTAAGAAAACAATCCTATTCACAATTGCTTCAAAATGAATAAAATAATACCAAGGGATAAATTTAACCAAGAATGTAAAAGACCCTGCACTAACAAAATTACAAGACAATGAAGAAAAAATTGAAGAAGATACAAATAAATGGAAGCTTATGCCATGTTCATCGATAGGAAGAATTAACATCATTAAAATGTCTATACTACCCAAAGCAACCTGTAGATTCGATACATTTCCTATCAAGATACCAATGGCATATTTCAAAGAGCTAGAAAAATTATTGTCAAAATTTGTACGGAACCACAAAATACTCTGAACAGCAACACAGATCTTGAGAAAAAAGTTGGAAGAATCATGCTACTTGATATCAAACTATAATACAAGCCATAGTATTCAAAACAGCATGGCACTGGCATAAAAACAGACATGTGGATCAATGGAAAAGAAGAGAGAACTCAGATAAAACACCCATGCCTTTATGGTCAATTAATATTTGACAAAAAGGGCAAAAACATGCAATTGTGTAAAAGATAGTCTAATCAATAAGTGGTTTTGAAAAAATACAACAGATGCATGCAAAATAATAATAGACCACCATCTTGCACTATACACAAGAATAAACTCAAAATGAATTAAATAAAAATTACACTGAAACCGGCCCTGGCCAGTTGGCTCAGTGGTAGAATGTCGGCCTGGCTTGCAGAAGTTCCCGGGTTCGATTCCCAGCCAGGGCACACAGGAGAAGTGCCCATCTGCTTCTCCACCCCTCCCCCTCTCCTTCCTCTCTGTCTCTCTCTTGCCCTCCCGCAGCCGAGGCTCCATTGGAGCAAAGATGGCCCGGGTGCTGGGGATGGCTCCTTGGCCTCTGCCCCAGGCGCTAGACTGGCTCTGGTAGCAACAGAGCAATGCCCCGGAGGGGCAGAGCATCGCCCCATGGTGGGCAGAGCGTTGTCCCCTGGTGGGCGTGCTGGGTGGATCCTGGTCAGGCGCATGCGGGAGTCTGTCTGACTGTCTCTCCCTGTTTCCAGCTTCAGAAAAAAAAAAATACACTGAAACCATAAAAACCTTAGAAGATAACATAGGCAGTAAAATGTTGGACATTTCTCTTAGCAATAAATTTTCTGATATATCTTCTTGGGTAATAAAAATAAAAATAAATAAATAAACAAAGGAGACTACATCAAACTAAAAAGTTTTTGCACAGCAAATTAAAATATCAACAAAATGAAAAGACAACGCACTGACTAAGAGAACACATTCACTAATAACATTTGATAAGGGCTTAATATCCAAAATTTATAAAGAACTTATAAAGCTTATAAAGCTCAACACCAATAAAATCAAACAATCCAATTAAAAAATGGGCAAGGACCTGAATAGATACTTTTCCAAAGAGGACATACATATGACCACTAGACATATGAAAAGATGCTCAATGTCACTAATATCAAAGAAATACAAATTAGAATCCCAATGAAATTTTACCTGACACCTGTCAGAATAGTTATCATCAATAAGTCCACACAAAACAAGTGTTGGCTAAAGTGTGGAGAAAAAGGAGCCCTCAAGCACTGTTACAGTACAGTCACTGTAGAAAGCAGTAGGAAATTTCCTCAAACAATTAAAAATAAAATTGCTTCATTACTAAGAGATTCCAAGTTCTCAGGAATATATCTGAAAAAAACCCAAAACATTAATTTTAAAGAATGTATACACACCTATGTTCATTGTGGCATTATTTACAATAGCCAAGACTTGGAAGCAGCCCAAGTGCCCATCAGTCAATGAGTGGATAAAAACCGTGGTACATTTACACAATGGAATACTACTTGACCATAAAAAATTTAAAAAATCTTAGCCTTTGCGACAGCATGGATCACCTGGAGCGTATTATGCTAACTGAAGTAAACCAGTCAGAGAAAAACAATATCATGTAATTTTACTTATATGTGGAATTTAATGCACAAAATAAACTAACATACAAAATAGAAACACTCTTAAATATGAAGAAGAGACTGACAGCTGCCAGAGGAGATGGGGATTAAGAGGTTTGGTGGAAAAGGTGAAGGGATTAAGCAAAGAAAAAAATCTCAGACACAGACAAAAATTATTTTTTATTAAGTGAGAGGTAAGGAAGCAGAGACAGACTCCACATTCACCCTGACCGGGATCCACCCTGCAAGCTCTCTATCAGGTGATGCTTTGCTTGTCTGGGCTGTGCTGCTCCATTGCTCAGCAACTGAGCTAGTTTAGCGCCTGACGGGAGGCAATAGAGCCATCCTCAGCACCCGGGGCCAATTTTGTTTGAATCATTACATGGCTGCAGGAGGAGAAGAGAAAGAGGTGGGGGAGGGGTAGAGAAGCTGTGTGCCCTGACCAAGAATCGAACTCAGGACTTCCACATGCTCAGCTCATGCTCTACCATTGAGCCAACTGACCAGGGCTAAATTAAAAAATATATATGGAAACTTAAAGGGTCAAGAAAAGTTAAGACACTTCTATAACAAAAATGTGGTTGGGTTTCTCTTGCCAGACACCAAGACTTAATTTAAAACTATAATAATTAGACAGTTAAGCAGTGTGAACAATAGAAATAAAAATTATGCCTTAAAATAATGCACACAAATATGAAAACTTGATTTTTGACAGACCCAAACCTACTTCTCAGTATTGGTGCTGGAAAAATTATTGGTCATCCCTATATTAGTAAAATCATTGACAGTAATTATCTTTTTTACAATGTATTTGTTAATTGCATAGTCAGTTTACCTGAAATACATGTGAGAGATGAAGGCAATGACAATGTCCAAAAGCTACAAAATAGCTGACCAGATTTCCAGAAGGTAGGATAGTTTTAGGTATGAAGAAACCTTAATGAAAAAAATGTTAAACTCTATTCACTTGAGAATAATGGAAGTTATCATTTAAGTTTACACTAAAATAGTGGGACTAAAATATAACTATTACCTAAAATACAATAATTAACATTAAAAATCAGAGCCCATATATAACAATTCATTCTAAGAACACATAACTCTAAGGCTAGAATGTGTCCTACCCAGCTCAGACCAAGCAATAATGGGACAGAAAAGATAGTTTATGAATTTTCTATTCTCATATAGGTTATTTTTACCATAATGCAACATTCATAGGAGGTTAAATTATAGAATAACACAATAATAGTTTGGCCATTAGAAAGTTTCAGATGAATGGCACAGGAAACAAATATATGGAAGTTAATAAAAAAATAGGTAACTTTTGTGGAAGACAAGTTTATAAACTGTGTAATGTAATGATTTGATTAAGTAATACAAAGTTATAAACAAGGGTGAATAAGAAACAAAGCGATGGAATCATGAGTATGTGAGTTACTGGTGAATCAGCAGCCTCAGAATATGCAAATTTAATTGTAAACAAGTTATGATGTCTGGAAATTCAATTCCTTCTCTCCCTCTGGCTCCCAATTGTTGCTATTTATAGATTTAGTGCTTTTATTTATACACATGTATGAATTTTTACAGTGCTAACAAAGCTTCCAATGTCTCTAAAATATAGAAATTTATGGTTAACAATTATTAAAGTATGAACAGATAATGCATTCTTTATAATAAAAATATTATAGAAATATGAAATTTTATATAGTAGGTGTCTTTAGTATTAAAATGTTTACTCCAAAATTCAAATTAATGTGCTTCTCATCAAAAACATTTAATGTTTGTGAAGTTATTTTGTTAAAAGTTAGAACTATTTTATAAGAATTGAAGCCCTGATATATAAAAGAGAAGCAATGATAAATTCCCTCTTACTCCCTAAATTATCTGAATACTGTCCTGTGCACCTCTAACTTTGATTCAGTGGTTTGATTTACACTTAATTTTCTATTAGACCTAGGCCTAAAATATTAATATATAAAATAAAGAGGGCCCTGGCCAGTTGGCTTAGTGGTAGAACTTGGGCCAGGTATGAGGATGTCTCGGATTTGATTCCTGGTCAGGGCACACAGAAGTAGCGACCATCTGCTTCTCCACACACCCTTTCACTTCTCTCTCTCTCTTTCTCTCTCTCTCTCTTTCTCTTTCCCTTCCTGTAGCCATGGTCAATTGGAATGAGTTGGCCTCGGGCACTGAGGAAGGCTCTGTGGCCTCTGCCTCAGGCACTAAGAAAACCTCAGTTGCTGCCCAATGGAGCAAAGACCCAGATGGGCAGAGCATTGTCCCATAGGGGGCTTGCCGGGTAGATCCCAGTTGGAGCGCCAGAGTCTGTCTCTGCCTCCCTGTCCCTTACTTAATAAAAAATAAACAAGTAAATAAAATAAAATAAAATAAAATAAAATAAAATAAAATAAAATAAAATAAAATAAAATAAATAAAGGAAATGTGGGTTTGATTTTTTTATTTCATGTCTAAAATATAACTTCAGTTGAAAGATTTATAGGATCTTAAAATCATTTCAATACATTTTTGTTCACTGTCCTAATCTTTTGGCAACAGCCAGATGTTTATTAATATCCTTTGGCAGAATAAAAGGGGGAAACAGTCTGTCCAATGGTGAGTTCCTGAGCCCCAAGCAAAATCTAAACTTCTGAGAAGCTCTTGTTGCCACTGAAGTTTTTACTATTCATCTGACTACATACAGCACAGCCCTATTTCTTGCCTCTGCCCTAGCTGGAAAATTAGTGAATACACATATTTCAGATCTCCCTTGGATTGCAAAGGAAATTCATGTGTACTGCAATCAGTATACTTTTTCACTCTACATGCTAAGCAACTATGTATTACTATATATATTTTTATCATTTTATATTCTAGTAAAATTTGCTCCCAGTTTATGAAACACTACTATCTTTCCATTTCAATTCTTCTTTCGGAAATAAGTGGAAGCATTTCATTAGCATAGAGCCATTGTACTGCCTATTTAAAGGATTTTGTACATATTATGGCAAAAATATTTTTATGTTTTTATAGACTTTAGTAAAGATTATAAAATGTTTGTTAAATCCATCAGATTTTGACACTCTAAACCATATGTAACAATTGAACTATCAAAACCAATTTGTTGGGTATTTCCCGGATGGCTATAATAGAGTTGGTTGGCTAACACTCCTGCTGAACAGCAAAGACAGATAAAACACAAAGTGGGGGTGGGAGGTATTTGTCTGAAGCCATTAGAGAGTTGCTGAGGCTATCTGAACTTGAGGGGTCAAAATTCCAAGGAGACATGAACCATAAGGAGGTGAGCTGAGCTGACATTCTCAGGCAGCTTTCATTCTCAGAGCACTTGCTGATTCTGGGAACAGAGAGAGACAGAGGGCAGAAGACGATAGCTAAGAGGTGAGACGTTTTAGTTAAAACACAGGGTAGGTATGGAAAAAATGGTCGGATTGAGAGACAAAAATTGAAGTGAGGCATCCAGAATGTAAGGAGCAAAATCTAGAGAGAGGGAGTCAAAGGGAACTTGTCTTACTAGCCTGACTTACACTCAGCAGCATTGTCCTTGAAGTATTTGTCCATTCTATGTAAAAAGGAAAAGTCTAACAACACTAAGCAGAAAATAGAAACCATTTAAAAGCTGACAGGAGTATTTAGAAGTTTCTTATCAACATGAAGATAAGAATTTAAAATGACCTGTTGAGGTAGAAGGGCCCTACTACATATTCAAGGCTCTGAGTCAGTGCTTCAAGAAATAACAGGCTATGATAAATGGATAAAACAGAAATATACTGAGCCATACAAAAATTGCAATCCAGCTACAAATACAAAGCTGTGATTTACTCTAATCTTCATGATTCAAGGTCTCCATTAGAGTTGTTTCTGGAGATAATACCACCCAGAGCTTCTAGAATATTTTTATTAAAAAATTCCAGCTTTAAACAGAAACAGACCCACAGATCATCCAGTTATTCAAATTGGCAGCAACAGATTTTATTAATATGTTAAAAATAATAGATGGAAATTTAGTTTGTAAATGGAACATCTAAGAAAAGAATGGAATGCAAAGTCTAGAACTAAAAACTATACTAATTAAAATGAACTTAATCATTGATTTACCATGTTATTAGGCACAGCAAAAAGTAGGATTAGTAAAGTGAAATACATATCTGTAGAAAATACTCAAACTGAAGCACAGAGATGAAGAAGAAAAAGGAGAAGGAAGAGGAGAAAGATGGGGGAAAGAGGAAGAGGAGAAGAAAAGGAAAGAACTTTGGAGAACTATGCGACATCATAAAAAACCCCACATGTTTAGTGCACAAAAAGCAGAGGAGAGAACAGAAGACAAAAACAATATTTAAAAGCTAATAGCTAACTTTTTTATAACTGTCAAAAGTAACCAAAATTTCCAAAAGTACCATGGAATCCAAGCAAGATAAATACACTATATTCAATAAAAAGTGAAAATCATAGGATAATGTTAACAGATACAAAAAGAACTTGAAAATTTTTCAATATATTTTTGATATATGAAAACAATGACTAGAAAAGAATTTTCTTAACCTGATAAAAGATACCTACAAAAAAAAAGAAACCTAGCAAAATGGTATACATACTGCAAAATGTTGAAAGAAACAAGATACTCATTAATATTTATATTAAATACTGTTTAGAAGTCCTAGAACTTTTAAAAGTCAATGTAAAATGGCCCAGGCCAGGTAGCTGCATTGGTTAGAACATCATCCTGATATGTCAAAGTTGTAGTTTGATCCCTAGTCAGAGTACATGTAAAAATCAACCAGTGAATGAATGTATAAGTAAGTGGAACAAAAATTGATGTCTCTCTATCTCTAAAAATCAATCAATAAATGTTATTCCTTAAACAAAGGAATTAAAGATATAAATAGAAGAAAAAAGCTAACACTGTCATAATTTGCTGATAAAAGATATAGAAAATCCTAAATCATCCCCAGATTTTAAAAGATTACAACTAAAATAAATTTAACATAATTTAGTGACATGGCCAATAAACAAAAATTAATGTGTCTATATTTATAACAAGAATGAAATTTAAAAAGATACATTTTATTAAAATAAAAAGGTAAATTAGAATAAGTTTTAGGCTAGATATATAAGAATCTAAACAAGAAAACTAGACTATCACTGACAAACTAAAAGAAGACCTAAACAAAAGTATAAATATGCCATGCATTTCTAAGTCTCAATATAGTGAAAGTATTTATTCTTACAAAATTGATGAAGAGAAAAAAATCAGCTCTGGCTGGTTGGCTAAGACTCAGTGGATAGAGCATTGGCCTGGTGGGCTGACATCTCGGGTTCCATCCCTGGTCAGAGCACACTTAAGAAGTGACCATCTGCTTCTCTTCCCCCTCTCTTTCTTCCCCTCCTGCAGCTAGTGGCTTGGTTGGTTCAAGCATGGCCCCAGATGGGGGTTGCCAGGTCAGTCCTACTCAGGGCACATGTGGGAGTCTGTCTCTCTATGTCCCCTTTTCTCACTTAAAAAAAAAGAGAGAGAAAATCAATCTCAAACACCAGAAGATTAGTATTGTATACATGTGTGTGTATATGGAAACTGACAAGATTATTCTAAAATTTACATGGCCTTGACCGGTTACAGTTGGAGCACCATCCAGATGCACCAGGTTTTGAGTAGATCTTCAGTTAAGACACATACAAGAGTCAACCAATGAATGCAACCAATGAATGCATAAATAGATGGAATAACAAACTGATCTCTCTCTCTCTCTCCCCACCTTCTGCTCTAAAAACAGTAATAAATAAATAAAAATTAAAATATACATAAAAACTCAACATAAGTAAAATAAATTCCAATGATACATAGTACTGGATAATCTAGACTTGTTTTAGATATAGTATATTAATGCTGCAAGCAACATAAACAGACAAACAGACCAAAAGAGAGTTCAGAAACAGACCTACACTTCTAATTTATGAAACAGTGCCACTGTAATACATTGTAGATTTTTTAAATAAATGGCATTGATTCATTTGCACATCTATGTGGAAAGTGAAATAAACTACATATTCAGTTCACACTATACATAAGAATTGATGCCAAATGGATTGCAGACCTACATGTAAAAGATACTCAATAAATTTTCTGAGAGATAAGATGGTAGAACAGCTTCCTGACTGAAATAAGCAGATATTTTTTAAGCAGGACATAAAATAACAAGCAAAAATGATTAATAGATTTAAACTGATTAAAATTAAATATTTCTGTTCATCACAACATAATATTAAGACAGTGACTAAGCAAGTCTGAGAGTTGAAGATATATATAATATGTCATGTAACAAAGGACATGTATCTGTGCATATTATAAAGGAACGTAAGAAAAATATACAATCAATAAGAAAAAGAATTTCAGTCTTTTTTTAAAACTAAAAAAATTAAATAGCTACATCAGAAGAGGTGATATCCAAGTGCCCATTAAAAATATTTAAAAGTACTTCATGTTATTACTCATCATGAAACAATTCAGATTTAAACTATAAATCACCACTATGCACCTATAAAAATGACTAAAATCAAAAAACCATACCAAGTGTTGGTACAGATTTAGAACTACAGGATGTATTAGGTAATGCCAATGTGAATAGAAAGAGACACAATCACTGTAAAAAAAAATTGTTTGGCAGCCCTGGCTGGTTGGCTCAATGTTAGAGTATCAGCCCGGCATGTGGATGTCCCAGGTTTGATTCCCTGCCAGGGCACACAGGAGAAGCAACCATTGCTTCTCCACCCCTCCATCTCTCATTTCTCTCTCTCTCTCTCTCTCTCTCTCTCTCTCTCTTTCTCTCCTCCCATCCTTAAGGCCATGGCTCGACTGAAGCGAGTTGATCCCCAGCGCTGTGGATGGCTCCATGGCCTCCTCTTCAGGTGCTAAAAATATAGCTCTGGTTTCAACTGAGCAAGGGCCCCATTTGGGCAGAGCATCGCCTGATAGTGGGCTTGCCTAGTGGATCCTGGTTAGGGAGCACAGGAGAATCTGTTTCTGCCTCCCCTCCTCTCACTAAAAAAAAAAAAAAAAAAATTTGGTGCCCTGGCTGGATAGTTTAGTTGGTTAGAGTGTCATTCCGAAGCACAGAGGTTACTGGTTCAATCCCCAGTCAGGGCACATACAGGAACACATCAATGTTCTTGGCTCTCTCTCTCCCTCCCTCTCTCACTAAAATTAATCAATAATTTTTTTAATTGTTTGGCAATGTTTTATAAAACTAGGTCTATGCATACCCAACACCTTCATTCCTAGATACATACCCAGCAGAACTTAATACATATGTGAATCACAAAACAAATTAAAGGATTTTAATGAAAATATTATCCATAAGAGCCCCAAACAAAGAGAACAAGTACATCAGTAATAGAATTGATGAATAAACTCTGGTAAATACTATACAGCATTAATAAAAAAGAAAGAAAAGGACAAAACTCTTATTACACCCAAGAGCAGGACAGAATCTAGCATATGTTGAATGAAATAAGCCAGAACCAAAAGTGTCCGTACTATCTAATTCATTTTAGGTAAAGTTCAAAAATGACTGAAATCATTTATATTGATAGAATTCAGAAGAATTGTTATCTTTACTGGAGGCAATCGTAATTGTGAAGTGCTGGTTGTTACATGTATACTCATTTTGTACAATAATAATTCAGTGGGCTGTTAATTATAATTTGTGTACTACTGTTCATCTGTGTCACATTTTAATAGAAGTTTAGCGGATCCTGCATAATCTATTTTGAATATCAATTTCTGTTAAAAATATAAGCAACCTAAGATTTTTGTGATTTTTAAAATTTTTTTGTTAAAATACGCCCACTGACATTTTTAAAATGGCATTTCTAAGAGCATTATGAGAAATGTAAAAAAATCTCTGCTTTTTCATGAAGTAAAAACATCTTTGAGTTTTAGCTAATAAGTTAATTTTCTTTTCCATTCTCATAATGATGTCAAATGGATTGTGGGAGGAAAAATTATAATTAAATCTCAATAAAAATTTAAAACGAAGAACAAATTTTTGAAAGAAGTTTACAAAAATGCAACCCATAATTTTTTTAAAAAAGGATTGAATTAAGAATCTGAACTTCAGAAAATTGGGGGGGGGGAGCCCAATATTCAAACACTAACTCCAAAGAAGAAATTTTTAGCTTTACTCTCTAAGTTGCTGGAGCCAGTATATTGTTATCTGAAATAATATATTGGAGTTTTGGTTTTAACAGAAATACTGGTTATTCTATGGTTTTACATATATGTGGAACATAATAATTTTCAGAATTTCAGTCATTCTATTTATTAATTAACTGTGATCTTTATTTATTCAAAAATACATTTGGAGCACTTGATGTATGTCAGGTCTAGTGTTAACCACTGGGCAAACAGACCAGTTGTGAAGAATACAGAAATAATTTTGCAGCACTTAAGTCTAGAGTGGAGAATATACCAAGAGTAGTAATCACACAAATAAATATATAATTGCAAACTAAAATGTAAAGATTTAAAACTGAACAAATATGCTATCAAAGAGACAATCAGGGAGATGCAATTTAAACTGGACAGTACAGAAAGTTCAGGCTCATATCTGCAGAATGCAAAGATGAAGAATGGAGTGTTCAGATTGTTCTCACGGAGAACAGGACGAACACAAATGAAGTCTTTGTTGTAGAAAATTGATTGAGGAACAGTGCAACTGAAGCAGGATGTCTAAGGGTCAGATGGAGGCATGAGTTTGGAGGCCTCCACATTGTTCATGGTGTGTCTGGTATTTGTTTTAAGTGCATTGGGAAGCTATTGAAAGGCTTTAAATGAGAGACCTATTAAATATAAAATCTAATATTAAGTAACTGCTACTAAACAATGTGAAAGGTTGGGGAGAGAAAGAAGTAGTGGATTTGAGGCTTCTTATTAGAAAAGCCAGTGTGTAAGACAGGCAAGCCACGAGAGTGATCTGAATGAGGATATTGATAATAAAAATAGAGAAAAGTGGACATATTACAGATTTACTTAGAAAAGTTAGATTCTTCAAGCTTTAGCTTTCTTAACAAGAAATAAAAATAATAGAATATACCATATTTCCCCATGTATAAGACACACCTTAATTTTGGGGCCCGAAATTTGAAAAAAAAAAAATGTATTACATAAAGTTATTGAACTCAAGTTTTATTCATCATAAAATTCATACAACTCCTCATCACTGTCACAACTCCCATTAGCTTGTCCTCAGCTGTGTCTGATGGTGAATCACTGTCTTCAACAGTGAGTGCAAAAACAAGTGTGAAAAAGTGGGAAATACTACTTAAAAAACTACAACCACTGTATAAGACGCACCCAGTTTTTAGACCCCAAATTTTTTGAAAAAAAGATGTGTTTTACACATGAGGAAATACAGTAGTTTATAGGCCATTAAAGATATAAAAGAGGATAATTAGTGCTGTTATTTTTACTAAGGAATAAATTACTGTTCAACTGAAAAAATAGAGACATTCCTATACCATCCTAAACTGCCAAGAGGCCCGCTGATCCCGTCTTAGCAGAGTAAGTCTTCCTGCTCCTGCTTCCTCAGAACTCTGTCATCTTGGTGTAACATCACAAAGCTGTCAGCACCTCTGGACCAGAGAACTGTTTCCTTTTACCTGATTCTCTGTGGGACAGTGTCACAGTGATACATTTATTCATTATGCATTCACAAGGGGATGTGTGCTGACATTTATTTAGGCTGTGCCATGTATCAGGCACTATACTAGTTAGTTCACACATATTTAATATTACTCCCACTTTCAGGATAAACTGAGGCTTAAGTACCTTAATTAATGTACTAAAAGCCACAGATAGAAATCGAATTTCAGGTCTAATTCCAATGCTTGGGCTCTTTTTACAATATCTACTCATTTTTATATTAAGATTTTCACTTTATGATTTCTATAACTGGTTTTTGTGTTAGCTATGGTAGCCTGATTTTTCCCTCATAATCTTATAATAGCTGAATTGCCCATCCTTGCATCCAGTTTCATAGCCTCCTGGCCTCCTAGTACCATTTAATTCCCTACTTCTGATTGTCAAGTCCAAATCCACTAATACTGACTATGATATATTAAATATTAAAATATTGACTATGGCTAACAGAATTTCACGGTCAAATATACTTTTTGGGGGATTCATATGGCCCCAGATGTAGACTTCACACTCCAATATCCATGCCGCCATCACCAGAGCAGGGAAACACGGATGTTTCTCTGAGTCTCCAGGAGCCTTCTCTTGTGTCACAGGAGGAGAAGACTTCTGAAATCATCTTTTCTTTTGCAGCCACTGAGCCTCTACTATGACACTACTTTTGAAGTTTGAACTATTGTTATCTAAATTGTCATCTTATCTAAACCTATATAACAGTTTTACTATTCTAATAGCATAAAAATATACTTTAGTTCAATTCAATAATCATTTATTGATCATCTATTATATACAAGCATTCTATGCAAGATAAGAGCAAGCACAATTACTTCTTTCTGCTGTGTGGCACAGTCTTCTCTAAAATAGAGTCTCCATATTTGTTCAATAAATTGAGTTGAATTTATGCTATGGGGAAGGAGTTTTATCTATGTACATGCTAATTAAAAAATGGATAAAGTAAAAAAAAAATAACCTTAATTTAAAAGTTAATATTTGATTAAGTCAAAACTAGTAATACAATCTGAACTTGGAGAAAATATTCTCAAGTATTATTAATGTATTTTAAGAACCAGAGATTGACATTTGCAGTAACTTATCTATACTTAAATGTGTTATGCTGATGGCTTTACACCAAATCCCAAGTCTTTATATTTGATTATAAACATCAGTGATTATGTTAGAACAGTGAATACTTTCTCTGCTGAAAAACAGAGGGAGGGGTGCCAGTCCCAGTTAGGTCAGCCAAGAGCGAAGGGGAAGAGAAAGAATGAAACAAGAATCAAAAGTTATTACACCATATTGCATGCATTTAAAAAGCATATTTTATGTAAATTCTTTCAGGTAGAAAGAAGAAAAATCTGGTAACAATATACACTAATGTTTAGACTCATCCCTAAGAATGTTTGCTAACTTGGAGTAATAATACACTTTATTAATGTTTTACTTATTTTATAAAATTTTATGAATATAATTTTTAATTTTGGACTATAACATGAGCTCCACTTTCTTAATCCCTGTGGAACACTGGCTCAGGCCTCACTATCTACCCACTACAAATATATGGAGAGTGTCAACATTAATACCCAAATGTCCATGCTCCGCAAACCATCTTCCTTGCCTGAAACAATATTGGTGCCCATGAATCACTTTAAATTGTAACTGTCCCCTGGTGGTAGCATGGCTGGTATTCAGTGGCCCGAGTCCCCCAGACACCCACAAATACAGTGCTTCTCTAAGGTCAACCCCAATAGGACATTGGTTCTTGGTAAATCCTGGGCACCATCTTCTTCATTCTTTCTCTTCTTACAAAATGAAAAGAATCATATTATTCCATGTTATGCCCATTTGGGATATCCAACAGAAACTTACCTAAGATAACATATATTGCAAGAATTTTTAAAACTCTTTTCAGTGGTGGCTCAGATGGCTGAGCCAAAACTGCAGCCAGGCAGTTCTCGAATTGCAATGCTTATGGTTTCCCATGCAGCTTCGAAGATCATTACCATCACCTAGGACCCAGTGATGTCAGAAACATGCAACTCCAGAGAGGATTTGGAAACTACGGTTGGAAGCAGATGAGCAATATCTCTGCTCTAAGGAAATGAAAAAACAACACTCCTGTGTAACACCCAACTTGGTAAATAGGTAGTATACTAAAACAAATTTGCTTCTGTTTCAAAGAGTATAATCCTAGCAGATCTTTCAAATTATGGAGAAAACCTCTATCTTCTAGTATTAAAATACGGTGCCGCAGCACCTGGGTTAGAATTCGAATATTTAATGAACCTACACTTAGACTTCCTTGGCTCTGCCAACTTTTCCTGAGTCTGTAACTTGCTCTGATTCCTTCCTTTCATTGGGTTTTCTCTAGAGCAGTAGTCCTCAACCCCTGGGCCACAGACTGGTACCGGTCCATGGGCCATTTGGTACCAGTCCGCAGAGAAAGAATAAATAACTTACATTATTTCTGTTTTATTTATATTTAAGTCTGAACAATGTTTTATTTTTAAAAAGTGACCTGATTCCCTCTGTTACATCTGTTTAAGACTCACTCTTGACACTTGTCTCGGTCACGTGATACATTTATCTGTCCCACCCTAAAGGCCAGTCCATGAAAATATTTTCTGGCATGAAACCAGTCCATGGCCCAAAAAAGGTTGTGGACCACCGCTCTAGGGAGCTCTTTTTCCAGGGAAGCTCTTTTTTGCCCAGGCAAGCTGGATTTCACAAGTATAAAACCAGCCTTTTAAAACATTTTAGTATGTTTGTACCATGGTAGTTACATTACCTCAGGTTATTTATTCAGGAGGATAATCAGTCCCAGTACAAATTGATGGATATAAATAGCTAAAAGCAGGGATGATATCTTACCAGCTCCATTCATTATTGACCATTGGCAGTAAGTGTGGTCCTCAGGAGGATTAAAGAGGTGTAGTTGCAATGCCAGAAGTGGATAAGAAATCACAGAAGGTGAATAACAAAGAAGATAATATTCAGATGTGTGACACCCAGGAAAAAGATGTTTTCACAAGGTGTTTGGTAATACACAGAGCAGGGGTCGGGAACCCATGGCTTGCGAGCCAGATGTGGCTCTTTTGATGGCTGTATCTAGCTCACAGACAAATCTTTAATAAAAAAAAAGTAATAACATTAACAATATAAAACATTCTCATGTATTACAATCCATTCATTTCATACCACTCATGTTCATGGTTGCGGGTGGCTGGAGCCAATCCATTTTATTGGATAATGCGTAATGTACATGAGTCATTGTGAGGTCAGGAAGTACACTTCCCTCCTTTTAATCAAGGAGTCAGCTAGGTAATTGCAGAAACCCTTTTGATGAAGAAGATGGCTAAAAGAAAAAAAGATGAGGAGTATCGTACTTTTCAGCAGGAATGGACAGAGGAATCCGCCTTTGTGGAGAGAGCAGGTTCTGCAGTGTGTCTAATACGTAATGATAAAATTGCATCGATGAAACGATCAAATATAAAGTGGCACTTGGACACACGCCATACTACATTTGCATCAAAATATCCAGCGGGGGACAGCAGGAAGAAAGCATGTCAAGAGCTACTGTGCAGAGTGCAAGCTAGTTAGCAGCAACTCTGTGTTTGGATCCAACAAGGTGACAGGAATTCGGCTAGCTTTGCTGGTGCTTTAGCAATTGTGAGAAACGGAAAGTCATTTACAGATGGGGAGTATGCCAAAACATTCATGCTTGATGTTGCCAGTGAACTTTTTTGACAACTTTTCCGATAAAGACAAGATAATCAAAAAAATAAAAGACATGCCTCTGTCAGTAAGAACTGTTCACAATCGTACCATCATGATGGCAAGTCAAATTGAGGCAACAAAAGTGAAGGAAATAAATGCAGCACCATTCTATTCTCTTGCTTTGGATGAGTCAACAGATGAAAGCCATTTATCCCAGTTCAGTGTATGCTGTCGGTGACACACTATGTGAGGAAAGTCTTGCTGTTTTGCCTATGAAAGAGACAACAAGAGGGGAGGATTATTCAAGTCTTTCACTGAGTTGGCTAAAGAAAAAAATCTACTGATGAATAAACTTATTTATGTGTGTACTGATGGTGCTCCATGCATGGGAGGGAAAAACAGAGAATTCATAGTACTTCTTTGTGAACATGAAAAGGGATCCGTCCTAAGTTTTCACTGCATCCTACATCAGGAGGCACTTTGTGCTCAGATGTGTGGCGAGAAGCTTAGTGAGATGATGTTGCTGGCCAAGCTTTAAATGATCGCCAGATTAAAACACTGCTGGATGAAGTTGGGAAAAATTATTCTGGTCTGCTTCTGCACAGCAATGTGTGTTGGTTATCAAGAGGGAAGGTGCTCAGCCATTTCGTGGCTTGTCTAAGCAAAATCCAGACTTTTCTTGAAATGAAAAACGTCGAGCATCCTGAGTTAGCTAACACTGAGTGGCTCCTGAAATTCTACTATCTCGTGGACATGACTGAACATCTGAACCAGCTCAATGTGAAAATGCAAGGCATTGGAAATACAGTCTTATCTCTTCAACAAGCAGTGTTTGCATTTGAAAACAAGCTGGAGATCTTCATCACGGACATTGAAACAGGTCATTTACTACAGTTTGAAAAACTGGGAGAGTTTAAAGATGCATACACAGCAAGTGACCCTACTCAACATCTTGATCTCCAGCAGCTAGCGGGCTTCATATCTAATCTCCTGCAGTCATTCAAAGCATGTTTTGGAGAATTTCGTGAGTGCAGTCGTCTTTTTAAGTACATCACCCATCCACATGAGTGTGCAGTGGACAGCGCCGACCTGAGTTACATTCCCAGTGTCTGCATCAGAGATTATGAGCTACCAGCTGCTGACCTGAAGGCCTCAGACATGTGGGTGAATAAGTTCAAGTCACTGAATGAAGATTTGGAAAGACTTGCATGACAGCAAGCAGAGTTGGCAAGCAAACATAAGTGGGGAGAAATGAAAAAACTTCAACCTGCAGACCAGCTGATTGTCAAAACTTGGAACGTGCTTCCGGTCACATACCACACACTGCAGCGTGTGAGTATTGCTGTACTGACAATGTTTGGCTCTACGTATGCATGTGAGCAGTCTTTCTCACATGTAAAGAACGTTAAGACCAACCTACGATCACGTTTAATGGATGGAAGTCTCAACGCCTGCATGAAGCTTAATCTCACCATGTATCAACCAGACTACAAAGCCATCAGCAAATCCATGCAGCACCAGAAGTCGCATTAATGGTAAGAAGTACTTTATTCATCAATAGTTAGCAATGGCATAACAACATTATTAAAAAGAATTCAGAGACTTATTGTACTTTAAAAGTGTTGTTGGTCTTACATAAAATGCACACATTTACTTGTATTTAATGTTAAACATATTGTATGGCTCTCACAGAATTACATTTTAAAATATGTGGCATTCATGGCTCTCTCAGCCAAAAATGTTCCCGACCGCTGACATAGAGCAATGTAGGATGAAATTTTATGTCATGTGCAAAATTTTGCCACTATATAATGTATAAATATAGAAACTATTTTCATATACCTTGTCAAGTAGTCTAATTTAACAGAAATTTTTAGCTCCACTGGCCTGTGTTTTAATAGACATTAATGTTTAGATTATGTCTCTTTGGGTATTTTTTGTTACATTTATGTTCCCCTTCTTTTCAGGAAAAGGTTAATATATTAGCTGATAGTACATTACCCCCCAAGTATTATTTAATAGTCTATTACTCAAAAGTAAAACAAGATCAGCTCAAGTAAAAAGTTAATATCCTGCTATGGAATATTAAAAAGGAAAAATATATATTTTTAAAGTATTTAAATCCATTTGAAGTTTTTACTGCTAAATTTTTTCTTTTTTTCTCATATATATTTTCACTTTATTAAGTTTTTTTAAATTGTTATTAATTTATTGGGGTGACATTGGTTAATACAATTCTATAGGCTTCAGGTTTACAATTTTATAATTCATCATCTATAAATTGTACTGTGTGTTCATCACTCTCAAGTCAAGACTCGTTCTATCAGCATTTATTTTTCCTTTCCCCTCTTCTTTCTCTCTCCACACTTGCCTTACTCTTGTAACCCACACACTGTTGTCTGTGTCTATGAGGTTTCTTTCTTGCTTAAACCCCCACACCCTCTGACAGCTGTCAGTCTGTTCTCATATCTCTAAGTCTGTTTCTATTTTGTTTGTTGGGGTTTGTTGTTGTTGTTTATTAGATTTCACATATAAGTGAAATCATATGGTACTTGTCTTTCTCTGACTCGCTTGTCTCACTTAGCGTATCCACTCATGCTGTCACAAAAGAATTTCTTCTTCTTTTAGAAATGTTTCCATGTCATGCATAATTTATATTTTACTAGTACATTTCATTTATACTTTGTTGTTATATATCTAAAATGCATCTGTGTTTAGTAGATTAAAGAAACATCCTGCTATTACGATTTGAGATCAGCACACTGGAATTAGGTAAGAACAAGTGTTTTTGTGGATGCAACAAACATTTTGTTCCCCAGTGAATCTACAATGCATCTGTGTTTAGTAGATTAAGGAAATATCCTGCTATTACAAGTAGAAACTAGATCATTTTTAGGTATTATAGTAATAATAATAATAATATAATAATAATAATAACAGCTAGAATATATTCAATTCTTTGTTAAGTAACTGTACTATGTTGAGCCACATGAAATTGCCTCTTATGTAAGTCAGGAAAGGTCAGAAATAGTAACAATTTCACATGGTTTCACCCTAATATAAGTGATCTCATTTAATTCTTATAATAAATTTGTGTGTTGGGTATCAAATATATTTTTTATATGAGGAAACTAAGATTCAGGGTAGGTCTTTGCCCAACATATCCAGCACCCAATTCCAAAGTGTTAAGGATCTCACATAGTAAATTAATACTAGTAAATTGATACTCATGATGTGTAGGAACTGTGAAACTATTTTCCGTTACTAATGCCTTTTCAGAAAGTTGTCGCCTAGTCGGTGGTGGCACAGTGGATGAAGCATTGACTTGGGTTTCTGAGGTCGTGGGTTTGAAGCCCAGTCAAGGCACATATGACAAGCAACTACCACAAACTAATGCTTCCCACTCCTCTCTCCACCTTTCTCTCTCTCTGGAATCAATGGATGCGATTTTTAAAGAGAGAGAAAACCGTTGCCATTTTTATTTGTTTCCTTAAAAGTGTTTTCCCGTAACACCTCTTTCAGAGCTATTGGGCTCTAATAGAATCGAAATGATAAGAAAATCTAATACTAAAATGTATATTTTATTTTATTTACAAAAAATTCCTTAAAAATATTTTTATATTAGTAAAATTATTAGAAATTTAAGTCTCAATGACAGTATATATTAAACGTTCACTATATATTACCATGGTTCTAGCTTTTGAAAGTCCTTTATTTCATTTAATTCTCTGTGACATAGGTCATGTTTTTATTTTCATTTATGTAAATAAGAGTTGGAGAAGGCAATAACTTGTCTAGGCTTTATATCAGTGGAAGATTTGGAATTCAAATCTAAATGTTTTTGGCCACTGTGTTATGTGTAGCATTTTACTCAACAGGCTCATCAATCCTTAATGTTGGATCTTGGCAAAGTACATATGTGTAACTAGAACTATCAGAAAGAAAGTATTATTTTTTGAGATAGTAATTTAATAAGCTGTAACTTGGGAATTATTAATTATGAATTGCTATGATAGAATAGAGGCAATTATTTAAAATTACCCAGATCAAAATATTTATCATGTTAACAAGAAAAAGAAAACCATGATTTAGGTTGTTAAAGTCTTTAATAGAGTAGGTAACTATATATAGGTAAAAAATATTACTTATGTGTGAAAAAAATACACATATTTGTTTTCCCATTGCACAAAATAGAGTTCAATAGATGAACTATGGAATTTTTAATCAAAATGTCTTCAATTTGAATGCAGACTATATTATTTTAGTGAGTTAATTAATTTCTCTAAACTGTATGATTACTAAAATAAAGATGATAATATACCTAATTTATAATAATGATTATTTACATAGCACTCACAATATCTTAGGCACAGAGAGCCTCCAAATATACTAAAACATGAAAATACAAGACCCCTGTGACGTACATTACTTAACCAAAATACCACAGGAAATAAAAATAATGCACTGGGACTGAACAGAGGTGGCCTGTACTTATGTATAAAATACTGAGCTGCCTCATTGAGTGTTTTTCCAGTCAAATGTAATAATGCAGATAAAGTGCTGATATTTGCACACAGCCAAAGCTCAACAAATTTAAATCAATGTTAAATTTGTAGATTAAAGAATTTGTTCAAATTTTTTACCTTTTGAATACTGAGTACTGTGGCACCTTTTGACTTTGTTTTCTTTTTTTTTTTTCTTCCTTTTTCTTTTTTCCTTGTTTTCTAGTAAACATAGCACATAGCTGAACCTGTAAACTCACTTCTCGGTTATGCACGTTAAACAGATCATATTTAACAAGTACGGTAGATTGAAAAATAGCCTCAAATTATCTACCTCTCAGATCCATGTGGCTTTTCCTTGTAATTCTGAGTGCCTGCCTACCCACTGTGATGCTGAAGTTGGCCATGTGACTTGTTTTAGCCAATGGGATAAGAGCAGACATAAGACAGAGATCTAGAAAATGCTTGTGGATTGGCTTTTATCCTTTTCTTGCAGCTCCTGAAACTCTGCAACCATCATATAAATAAGCCTCGCTGGCCTGCTGGATAAAGAGAGAATTGTCACTGAATCACTCTTGTTGTACTAGCCGTCTGCCAGATATAGGTGAGATCATTCCAGACCAGCCAGCCCCACTCAGTCCTCAGGTAAGTCCCAATGCATGAGTAACAAGAGCGAGACCTGTGGAAAAGCCGCCTACTAAGTTCAGCCCATGTAGAAATTTGTCAATTATTAGATTAATATGATGACATGGATAAACACATTGAGATCTGTATTCTGATCTGCATTATATACTATGTAGGAGCCTATCAATGCAAATTATTACTGCACAGGTGACTGCTCATTTCTAGAGTTATTTAAGGTCATCTGGCTTTGCACTCAGTCTCATATTTGAAACTGGCATAAGTAGACCTTAAACAAACACACGATTTGAGATACAAGAGGTACTCACAATGTATAATAAAAATATAAATAATTTTTACAAATGCAGAGCACTGAAAAATTGATTTGATCATGCTTATTGTGCTATATATTATTCAGAAAAAATTTTAAGTATTACAGAGTACTCATTTAACACTTTTAGTGTTTTGAAAAAACTGTTTCCACAACAGAGACTAGAAAAGAAAATAATTCAAAAATTTTGCCAAGTTACATGTTTTTATTGGTATTGAAATTAAGAAAATGACTAAAACTGTATAAGAAGTTATTTTTATATCAGACTTTTGCTGTTGATGTTTTAGAAGAAAAAATGTTTGGTCTAGAGCAGGGGTCTCAAACTCGCGGCCCGCGGGCCGCATGCGGCCCGCAGAACAATTTTGTGCGGCCCACAGACTAATCCACGAAGTTCAAAATATTTTGGATAAAATTAAGTAAGCCTAGGGGCCTACTTGTATTTTTTATTTCTCTAGCATCCTAGCTAGATATTAGCTTAGTTAACAGCAGTTGTGATGCGAACTACAGTTTCTGGTCGTTTTGTGACACTGAGTAAACTGCATGTACGATTGTGCTTGTTGTACTGATTTTTTTTTTGTTTTCAACTGCAGTGAGAAAAGTGTTGCGTAACAGTTGCCTTTTGTAGACCTAGTGCGGCCCGCTGAACGGCTGTGATCTTGCTCTGCGGCCCACATGCTGAGTTGAGTTTGAGACCCCTGGTCTAGAGTTTCTCCAGATTGATATGAATTAGATTAGTTAAAATGAAAGCTACTGGGTTTTATTTTGATATTGTTATGTTAAACAATATTTTTTCTTCTAACATTAGTAAAAAAGATATGTTGTTAACCTAGAAAAATATGGTTATTCATTGGTCTTCAAATACATAATAGAGTAGAAGTGCTCACAGTATTGGCTAGTTCAACACAAATGTCTTTCTAGATTTCAAATCTGTTACTACATGGAGGTCACACTGCAGAATCTGTAATCATCCCTCTGAAAACAGGGATATTACAAAGGAAGGTAACACACCTTGTACCCAGAGTTGTGACTCATATTGAAAAGTATCCACTCTCTCAGATTGGCAAGATTTTCTATGACCTTTTGTTTTTCTCCTTCATTCTGAGAACAGAACTGAGAATTTTGCCAGATAAAATCTTGCGGGGACTTGAAAGGCACAGTATTCAGTTGCTAATTTACATTAAGAAAATTACCTGTATTTGTTGATCATAGCTATAGAATGATGTCTATTTGACCTGGGAACTGCATGACATGCAAATTGTCTGGCATGCAAATTGCAATTGTCAGTTGGGGAGAATATATTTACCATCTGCCATCTACCATGTTTCTGTTTGGCACTGCCCACTGGAACATTTGGAGAGACTTCTAGCCTTAAAATTCTCTCCCAGTTGTGATCTCATCAGTGTTTTTCCAGCTATTACAAAACATATCTGTTAAACCTATTATTCCTTTCTACTACCATCCCCTTCCTGATAGGAGGCAAAGCACTTGGCCAGGGTGACTTGTACGTAGCAAAAATGTGCCAGCAACTGACAAATGAGTGGCATCATGCTTGCTGGTACATTTAAATAAACAAAACTGGTAGAATATTTTTTTAAAATGTGTGGGGAAAAACAGCAGTTTGGGGCCAGCTTTCCATTCACTGAGCTATGAAGTAATGAGTGATTAATAATAATAGAAAACACACTTTTCATATAAATGTTCCATGAATTAAGTTGACTCTGTTTGTCTATTTGTTCATCACTATGGATAGTTTAATAAATAATAATGTTAATAATTTTCACTGTGAACATTGTCCAAGGGAAGAATATCAAGAAGTATTCAGAACCACTCCGAACCACTAACAAAGTATTTGTAATATATTATGAACCATTTTATGTGGCTGTACCATATGCTGATTCTATTTTTAGTATTATCTTTTAGAATTTTTCTAACACAATTTCATTAATCTTTTAAAAATATTATCTTAAGTCATATTTAGAATCAAACATTACATAAATGAACATATAAGACCTTGAGTTAATAAGTATATAGTTTCTTCTCTCACCCAGAAAGATTTAGCAAACAGTGAAATTATAGCTGATATAAATTCATAGATTATTGTTTATTTTCCCAAAGTGAAAGTAACACACTTATTAAGGTGCTTCCATGGTTGACATCAACTACTACAGCTAGCTTTATTATTTTGTGATGCCAAATGATGCTAATAACTGTGAGATCAATAGAAATCATTGCATTGACTATGCTGTTCTATAGCTATTTCTGACACAAACGTTTCAATTGCACAGCACACAATAAGGTAAAGAATGCAAAGCAAATATATTAATGTTTTTCAATAAAGAAAACCAAATTATTAACAGTAATTAGGAAAAGAGTGATTTTTTAATAACTCAAATATTAAAATACATATTGCCCATGTGTCTAGATGTTTACAAATGACATTAAAATTGAAAATGTATTATATACCCTGTATATGTATCTGATTAGTATCATATATCCTGTAACTAGGCTTCCCAGATTCAAATCTCTGACCTTTGTTGATTTTGTGTCCTTGGGAAAGTTTCCTAATTTTTGGACTTGATATCCTCATATGTAAAATAGGGTTAATATTACTACTGACATCATAGGATTTTTTGAGATGGTTAAATGTAAAGTGCTTAGCAGACTGCATGGAACATAATTTATACTGTCTATAAAGTAAAAATATTGATAAGATGAATAAATATCAATGAATTAGACATTGCCATAAATCCAATTTGTATACTTTTCTCATCGACTTTTCTGATTAACCAAATAACCTCAGAAATACTTCATCCAATGGCATTGCCTGATAGCTTCAGCATGCTGTTTGCTCTCCTGCAAAGCTGTTGTTAGTGTCTTTATATGCTCACTTCTCTTTATTCAGAGAGCTTGGTCCTTAACCAGATTGTGTTAAATAACCAAATGCTCATATCATGCTCTATCCTGTGGCTCTATTGAGTCTTCTTCATAAAACTTGATATATCAATGTTATTTGTCATTTATTTATTAACTCATTTATTGTCTGTTTCCGTCATTTTATTTATCACTGAATTCCCCAGGTCTGGAACAGCATGTGCTATAGAAAGAGTGATCAATGAATATTTGAGAATAATTGAATGAATACATACATGTCCATGTTCTTTTTGCTTCCTCAGCCCCAACTCCGACACAGTCACTGCTGTTTACATCTTCACCACATTTTCATCTACTGTGGACATCTGACTTGGCAATGGAGATCTCAGCCTCTCTGTAGGACACTTGCCTATTATCAGTTTTCCCAACGTAAAAGAGATTATAATATATTGTATATTATTTTACATCACATGAGTTTATATTAGTTATATTTCATGTATTTTATATGTGCATGACTTTATCTTGATTTCTTTGTACAACAAATTTTAGATTTTCTTTTCTTTTTTAAAAAATTTTATTTAGAAAATTAACTTTACCAGCATCACATTGATCAATAAGAGTACATAGGTTTCAGGTAAACATTTCTATAGCATTTGAACTGTTGATTATGTTGTATACTCATCACCCAGAGTCACTCATTTTCCATCACCTTGTATTTGTCCCTCTTAAACTCTTCTCCCCACTCCACCATCCCCTTCCCCACATTTCACTCCTTCTGGTAACTCTTCACTTTTATCTATGTCCATGAGTCTCAGTTTTATATCCCACCTATGTGTGAAATCCAACAGTTATTAGCGTTTTTTGATTTACTTATTTCACTCAGTATAATGTTCTCAAGATTCGTCCATGTTGTTTAAAGTCACTACGTCACCATTTCTTATGGCTGAGTAGTATTTCATTGTATATATGTACCACATCTTCTTTATCCATTCCTCTTTCAAGGGCCACTTTGGTTGTTTTTATGTTTTGGCCACTGTGAATAATGCTAGGATGAACATGGGGCTGCATGTGTCTTTACGTACTAATGTTTTTGAGTTCTTGGAATAGATGCCCAGTAGAGGGATTGCTGGGTCATATGGTAATTCTATTCTTAATTTTTTGAGGAACCACCATACTTTCTTCCATAATGGTTGTACTAATTTGCATTCCCACCAGCAGTGAATGAAGCTTCCCTTTTCTCCCCAACCTCTCCAACACTTGTTATTACCCGTCTTGTTGTAATAGCCCATCTAACAGGTGTGAGGTGGTATCTCATTGTAGTTTTGATTTACATTTCTCAAATAGCTAGTGAAGAGGAGCATCTTTTTATATATCTGTTAGCCATTTGTATGTCCTCTTGGGAGAAGTATCTCTTCATGTTCTCTCCCCACTTTTTAATTGGGTTGTTTGCTTGTTTGTTGCTGAACTTTGTGAGTTATTTTTTTTCTTTCTTTTTTTATTCAGTGAGAGAAGGCAAGGCAGAGACAGACTCCTGCATGTGCCCAACTGAGATCCACCCAGCAAGCCCACTAGGGGGTGATGCTCTGCCCATCTGGGGCATTGCTCTGTTGCTCAGCAGCCAAACTCTTCTTAGCACCTGAAGCAGAGGCCATGGAGCCATCCTCAGTGTCCAAGGAAAACTGGCTCCAATCAAGCCATGGCTGCAGGAGGAAAAGGGTGGGACAAGAGAAGGAGGGACAGAGAAGCAGATGGGCACTTCTCTGGTGTGCCCTGACTGGGAATCTAATCCAGGATGTCCACACACGAGGCTAAACTCTACCACTGAGTCAAACGGCCAGGGCCTGTAAGTTCTTTATATATTGGGGTATTAACTCCTTATCAGAGTTGTTGTTTGCAAATATCTCCCATTTAGTTGGCTACCTATTTGTTTTTGTTGTCAGTTTATTTTGCTTTCAGAAGCTTTTTAGTTTGATATCATCCTGTTCATTTATTTTTGCCTTTATTTCCTTTGCCTTTGGGACAAATTCATAAATTGTTCTCTACAGCCAAGGTCCATGAGTTTAGTACCTATGTTTTATTCTACGTAATTTGTTGTTTCAAATATTTTTTTATACAGAGACAGAGAGAAAGTCAGAGAGAGGGATAGATAGGGACAGAGAGACAGGAACGGAGAGAGATGAGAAGCATCAATCATCAGTTTTTCGTTGCAATGCCTTAGTTGTTCATTGATTGCTTTCTCATGTTGTTTCAAATCTTATATTGAGGTCTTTGATCCATTTTGAATTTTTGTGTGTGTGCAGGGGTACAAGGTGTAGTCAATTTTTATTCTTTTGCATGTGACTTTCCAGTATAATTTGGGATTTAAAATTTGAGCATCTGCTAAACTGGTAGAGGTTCCACATAGTTGTATTTGCATTATTTGGTATTCTTGGAAGTATATTTTATACATGGATTTTAAGTAAAGTCATATGAGACATAGAAATACATAATAGGATTTACTTATTTTAAATTACTTATTAAGAGAATATATTTGAAAACAATACACCTGATAATGGGCTACTATCCAAAATACATAAAGAACTCATATAAGTCAACATAAAAAAAAATCCTATTTTAAAGTGGGCAGATGACCTGGACAAACATTTCTCCCAAGAAGATATGCAAATAGCCAACAGGCATATGAAAAGCTGTTCAACTTCACTAGCTTTAAGGGAGATGAAAATTAAAGCCACAATGAGATACCACCCCACACCTATTAGAATGGCTGCAATAAAAAAGACAAGATATAACAACTGTTGGAGAAGATGTGGAAGAAAAGAACCTCCATACATTGCTGGTGGGAATTTAAATTGGTATAGTCACTGTGGAAAGCACTATGAAGAGTCCTCAAAAAATAAGGAATAGAGCTATTATATAACCCAGCAACCTATCTTCTGGGTATTTGCCTATAATTTTTGAAAACATTTATTCATAAGGATGTATGTGCCCCCATGTTCTTTGCAGCATTATACAAGGCAGCCAAGATACGAAAACAAAGTGATCTTTGATATATTATTGGATATCTGTAATGGCCAATACTCAGCCATAAGAAAGGTTGAAGTACTGCCATTTGCAACAACATAGATGGATCTTAAGAGTATCATGCTAAGCCAAATGAATCAGACAGAAAGAAAAGCCATATGATTTCACCTATATGTGGATTATAAAACAGAAATCAACAAATGACCAAACAAAACGAATTCCTAGACACAAGCAACAGTATAATGGCTCCCAGAGAGGAAAGGAGTTGGGGGAGCATGAAGAGGATAAAAGGGGCAAATACATGGTGATGGAAGGAGACTAGACTTTGGATAGTAAACACACAATGCAATTTACAAATGATGTGTTATAGAATTGTACTCTTGAAACAGATATGTTATTAACCAATGCCACCCCGATAAACTTTATAAATAAAAAAGAGAAAATAATTATTAAGCATCTGCCATGTTTTATTAATGCTGGGGATTGGGGTCTTGGCTGCAACCTCAGAGAATCCTGTGTCAATGGTGCTGACTAGCTGGTGCAGGGACACCTGCCAAAGAACACTGTTCTGTTTTAAACAATGTTTTTGCACGTATAAGTGAAGAGTTTAGAGGGGAAGACATACAAACAAGTAATGAAAATGAAATCACTAACTACCAAGATGGAAGCATCCAGAATTATGAGAACATAATATAGGAGTCCTAACACATTCTCGAGGTCTGAAAATGCTTCCCTGGGGAAGTACTGTATATCCTCATTTCTAAGCGTAAGGAGGGATAGCCCGAATGTTTCTCACCAGTGCCCATGGCCAGGGCTGACAAACCAGAAGTAGAGGGAGCTGTCTTCAGGAGGAGCTCAAGGCACTCGTTGTGCGACTTTGGAGCGCAAATGACAGGGCACAAAGCAGAGAGGGAGACATCCTTCCCACTTGGTAACTCTGGAGCCTAACAATATTCTTTTATAAATCCTGGGAATATGCCAATGACCAGTTGCCTTCCCTGAGGACATTGCCTGGCAGTATCCATTAACAAGGGAGCTGGAGTAAAAGAAACTGAGAACTTCTGAGACAGCACACAGGACTCCCAGAAATCAGGGGCCAACATTTTCAGACACAGCACACTCAGAGAGGGAGAGTGATATCTTGCCATAAAAGAGAGCCTGTGGAATCGGGACATTAATATTTATGAATCCTTATCTGAACCCACAGGCTGGCAAGGCTGGCAGACATTCTGGGCAACTTGCTGCAACAAAGAACCTGTATCCCTATAACACTGACTTTGGAAATCCCTTTATACAAAGTAGGATTAACACACCTTAATTTGGGGATGCTTTTGAACATCTGAATTGCTTTATAGTTCTTTCATTCTAATCCCTTGGCAGGGATGGTGGCTAATCTCCAGATTACCTTCATTTTATCTAGGCTACAGCTCTATTACCTTTTCTTTCCTAAAGGGAGTCACACGGATCCCTCTGAACAGATTTCAATTCAGAAGACCAGTTAACACTTTCACAGCTCCTAAATTATATAGACTATGCACCCCAGAAATATAAGCCCCCTTTGTGAATGAATTCTACACAGCTTATTTTTCTCCCTGGTTCACTACAGCCCAAGGACAAGCGAAGAAGAAAACCTGCCATTCTCCCAGCCCCTATCACAGGAAGATTGATTTTGCTAAAATATTATAATATTTTTTCCATATAAATTGCTAATCAAGATACGACTAGGATATGGTTCTGGTATGTTATAACATAGAATCTAAAAACAATGTGCCTTTGAGTTTCACCTCTGTTGGGTTATCTGTGTAGCCCATTTGGTCTTTATAAAGACATTTCATAGTTTCCCTGTCATGCTATCAGGAGGATAATAATGTGTAAAACAAAGGCTGGTTGTCATAATTGGCTTCATGGACAGCACTCTTCAATGGATTCTATTCATTTAATTAATATTTATCATGAGCCCAGACGGAGCCTGGCAGTCTATGAAGTGCCAGCCACTCCCACCCTCACTGTCTTTTTGCCATCTGCTACACATGCAAGTGGTAGGCAACCAGCCGCCTCCGGGCGAGAAAACGCTGTGTTCCTAGGTCATCTCTTTTCTGCTCTCTCTGAGTTCTCAGATGGCTTGAGCTTACATATGAGTTTACTCAAAGGTATATTATTCAAATCTCTCAGTATGTTAGTCTACAGGATGGTTTAGTATTAGTTTGTGCTTTTTTTCCTTTGGAGCCAAATAAATTCTAGATGCACTATAAATGAGTTTTCATGTTTCTAACCATTAATGAGAAAACTATGAATTGGTTTTCTCATGGAATTATGATAGTGAGAAAATTTATTATACAGATCTCAAAGGTTACAAAGAGTAAAATTATTCACTGGCATCTCATTGAGACATCAAATTAAAACCTTTATAGCCTGACTGGTGGTGGTACAGTGGATAGAACCTCGACCTGGAGTGCTAAGGTCCCAAATTTGAAACCCCGAGGTCACCGGCTTGAGTACAGGCTCATTTGGCTTGAGTGTGGGGTTGCGGGCTTGAGCGTGGGGTCATCAACATGATCCCATGGTCTCTGGCCTCAGTCCAAAAGATCGCTGGCTAGCACTGACTTGAGCAAGGGGTCACTTGCTTTGCTGTAGCCCCCAAGTCAAGGCACATATGAGAAAGCAATCAATGAACAACTAAGGTGCCATAATTAAGAGTTGATGTTTATCTCTCTCCCTTCCTGTCTCTCTCTCTCTCTCTCTCTCTCTCACACACACACACACACACACACACACAAACAACAAAAAAAACCTTTATGCGTTTTTCAAGTTGTATTAGCAGTCACGAAGTTCTCTTTCAAATTAATGCTCATATTTTATTCCCCTTCCACCCCTTTCTCACTACTCCCTAGATGCTCCAGTACAGAAACAGGACACATGCAGCCCATTGTATACCAAACACTGAAAAGTCAAATGAGCACCTTAGGATTAAATATAGCCAGGCGTTGTCATTGCCCGTATAATGGCCCTCCAGCTCCTTGATTTTCTTCTTTTCATGCTATAACTGCTGAAGGGTGCTTCTAACTCTATTGTGTTTCAACTCTGAAATGCTGAGTTGGGAGCAGCCTCTGCTGTCTGCTTCAGTGATGCCCTTTCCCATCATTCCTAATGAGGTTTGTGCACAGTTCTGCCACGCCCCTAGGGACTGTCTCCTGCTCAAGGACTGAGGTTCCACTTCTGCTGGTGTTACTTCCTTCCCCATTGGCAGATGCACTTTGTTCCATTGCTTTATGGGGGAGCCCTTCAAAACTGTCCCAATTTGGCCATTCTGCTTCTTGTTGCCATTACCTTTCCAAGGCTTTTTCCTTTTTTTTTTCTCTGACGATTCACATTCAGGGAAAACTGCTTGCAGTATTTGTTGTTCTTTCTCGCAATTTTCTCAGGGAAGAAGGCCCAAATAAACGGAATACTCATTAATGTAATCAACATGGGAGATATCAGGCTCTGCTGCAAAGAGGGAGGAGCTTCTAAGGCAAAGTGTAATACAGTTTCTCTTTCCCACTCTTAAGAGTTTCATCCTTCAACTCTCTCAGAACTGTAGTTGACTTAATCATGGCACTGAGGAAGTAAGGAACAATGCCTGGAACTTTTTCAGGAGGAAAAAAGCATAGTAAATTTTATCCACATTTATTCTACAACTATTGGCAGATTCTATTTTAGCCTGTCCTTGAATCACTCAAAATTCTGTGGAAGTTCCTTCCATTAACCAAAATCAGTCTTGCTAAGGGTTCTATCCAATTTCCTCCCCTGATCTCTTTCTCAGGAGTCAGACTTTCTAGGCACATGAACAAGAACTTATCCCTAAAACTCAATTGTAATGTTTTTATTCATTGGTGAATAGTAACATTTATTTCACTATTGTGGCCAATGAAATATTAAACCCTATAATAATTACTTAGATATCATTAATGTAGGAAATAAGTTAATTGCTTATTCATTGACACTCATTAAAAAATTAAGGATGAAACTAAAGTTATTCAATTTTGTAAATATTTTGCAACAACTATTTGAGAAAAATTTATGCTGATTATCATATAATCCCTTTGATGACTAATTTAAGTGTTTAAATGTTTACAAGATACTTATATCAATCATATTCAACCCAAAGTCTAAATAATTTTTTTGAAGTTAGAATAAAACAACTCGATCATTACAATTTTTTTTTTTGTATTTTTCTGAAGTTGGAAACTGGGAGGCAGTCAGACTCCCGCATGTGCCCAACTGAGATCCACCCAGCATGTCCACCAGGGGGCTATGCTCTGCCCATCTGGGGTGTTGCTCTGTTGCAACCAGAGCCATTCTAGCACCTGAGGCAGAGGCCATAGAACCATCCTCAGTGCCCGGGCCAACTTTGCTCCAATGGAGCCTTGGCTGCAGGAGAGGAAGAGAGAGACAGAGGAAGGAGAGGGGGAGGGGTGGAGAAGCAGATGAGTGCTTCTCCTGTGTGCCCTGGCCGGGAATCGAACCTGGGAATCCTGCACGCCAGGCCGATGCTCTACCACTGAGCCAACCGACCAGGGCTCATTACAAATTTTATCAAAACTATGGCAAGTATACAAACTAATAACAGTATTGAAGTTGGTAAATTCAATAACCTTTTTCTCTTCGTTTTTTATTTAATATAATTTGTCTCAAAAATTATTTTAGAGAAAAATTATTCTGTATAACCAGTATGAATAAAGAGAAATTTTAAGCATCATATGGCTAATGGGAATAGATGAGTGCTTCTAAACCAAGGTGACATTGCCCACTGGGGAACATCTGGAAACTTTTAAAAATGTATTTTGTTGTCACATGACAGAAACACTTTTGGCTTCTAGTGTCCAGAGGTCAGGAATACTGATAAACATACTAAAATGCATATGACCAAGATTAAAAAACTCATTAAGAGATAAACTTTAAAATTATGTGTAGGACTGTGATATAAACAAATTTTACATAAATGACCTTTTTAGGTATTACATAAAGTATTTTAATTTAATCAATCACTGAGTATGTATCATCTGTGATGTACCAATTTATTTGAATTAATTAATGTCTTAAACTTCATACTCACAAATATTTATGTTTCTTAAAGCTGTGCTGATATCCACAAAGTGAAGGACATATCAGGTGACTATTTGGATACCATTGATAAAAATGTATCAATAACATTTGCTTTTAAAAACAAAAATATTTTAATATAAGGTCTACCGGAAAGTTCTGCCCGTTTCTATCACAACAAGTTTCAACATATAAGCACAGGTTTATTTGGCGCATGTGTGCCTATTTTTATCACTTAATGTATACATACTGATGTAGCAAATTAACTAAAAGTTGATTCACGTTAGTCTTATGTGTGAAGCCATAGTGTACCCATGGCTACTGATAAAGTTCATTTACGCCACTGTATTGTATACAAATTTCAACAAGGAAGAAATGCTACAGAAGCATGTAGAAATTTATTGAAAGTGTTTGGTGAAAAAAAAAAAAGAAAGTGTTTGATGAAGGTACAGTTTCTGATAGGACATGCAGAAGATGGTTCGAAAAATTCAAAACAGGTGATTTCAACCTTTCTGATAAGCCATGTTCTGGGCAACCATCTTCGATCAATGACGTTGTTAAGACCATGTTGGAGCAAGATCCTTTTCTGACAACATCAGAGATCACAGAAAGGCTTAATTCAGCTCAGCAAACCATTTCAGACCATATTCGGAAGATAGGATTGGTGTGGAAACATATTATTTAATAAAGTTTATTGATGGTAAGAAAAATTTGTATTTTGTTTTAATTCCAAAAACGGACAGAACTTTCCGGTAGACCTTATATTTGTATGCAGGTAAGTTTTCTAATATCATGTTCCATATAAATGAAAGAATAGTTATATGTAGATGATATTAAAGATTGTTTCAAGTTTATTTGTGAAGTAGTTTTAAAAATTAGTTTCAATTTGTTATTGGGCTAATGTCTTCGAGTTACTTAGATTTTGAGCAGGGTTTTTATCCCACATTCACTTTAGCAAAATTATTTCTAATTTTCCAGTCAAATTTCTAATTATGGACTTGAATAGGATTGAATATAATCTTTAAAATGCAACATTCTATATAGCAACGAATATTTCCTTTATTAATGCTAACATTTAAAAAAAGCAACTCTCGCCAGATCAGGCGTTGGCGCAGTAGATAGAGCGTCAGACTGGGATGTGGAGGACCCAGGTTCGAGACCCCTTGGGCTCACCAGCTTGAGCCCAAGGTCGCTGGCTCGAGCAAGGGGTCACTCAGTCTGCTGTAGCCCCCCAGTCAAGGCACATATGAGAAATCAATCAATGAACAACTAAGGAACTGCATCAAAGAATTGATGTTTCTCATCTCTCTCTCTTCCTGTCTGTTTGTCCCTATCTTTCCCTCTCTCTGACTCTCTGTCTCTGTTACAAAAATAAATAAATAAATAAATAAATAAATAAATAAATAAAATTTAAAAAGCAACTCTCTTTTTTAAATATATATTCTATCAAACCTTCAAATTGTATAAATACATTGAAAGGCACACAAAGACAAATGATGGAAGGACTATAAACTAATACAGAAAAGAAAGAAATGAACTATGTTTGGGATGTGTGGCCTCAGGAGGGAAAAACTGATCTAGATAATAATATTTGAAAATAAATTTATTTTGTAAGAGAACTTAAAACAAGAAAAATGTGTTTTTAAATGAGAGACTATTCTTTACTCTTATCATATGATACTATAATTTTTGAGGAATATTTTTCTAATATTTTATAACAACCCAAAGAGTAATAATGCTATCTTGAAAACAGTATTAAGAATATGGTAAAATAAAATTTTCTCTTGGTGCCAAAAAGTTACATGATCAAGTTATATTGAGAGGGGTGGTTTTTTTATATATATTTTGGTGCTCCCTGGTTCAGTGCATATATATTAAGAAGTGTAATGTCATTAAAATTAATAAAAAATTTTAAATAAATAAAAAATATAATATTGCCATTTTCAACAGCATGGATGGGTCTTGAGAGCATCATGCTAAGTGAAATAAAATAAGTCAGGTGAAAAAGGAAAACAAAAGAAGTGTTATGTCTTTTGGAAACAATGTCCCTTTATCATTATGAAATGTCCACCCTTGTCTCTGACTACCTTTGTTGTCTTGCAGTCAGCATTGTCAGATATGAGTATGGCCACATCTGCTTTTCTTTGGATATTATTTGCTTGGAGAATTGTTTTCCAACCTTTCACTTTGAATACTTTATTTCTTTTGAAACATTTCTCTTTTTTTCTCACTGAGAAAAAAGTTAAATAATACAATAATTATATAGTATTTGAAATTAAAGGTCCTGAAGAGATAATAAATAACATCAGACATAAAAAAATAAGAAAAACAAAAATTTTCAATAACTATTCTCACAGGATTTTCAAGAAACTTGAAGGGTACATATACATACAGAGACACATCACACAAGTATATCTGACTAACACACACACTCAAATATTTTTTCTGAGCTTTTTCTCCTTACAAACTGAATTTAATATTGATTACAAATGTTAAATTGTAAAATCAAAAATAGTCATTAACAGAATGGTTATGCTTTCTTTTATTAGTGAAAATTTAATTAAGTATTAAAAACATAAACAAAAAGAAAACAAAGAAGTCATGTGTGGATCCTGCTAGGTATGCAAGAGGAACTTGGGAGAGGGGCGAGAGACACCGCCCATGCTCTACCACTTTTCAGTTTGGCATTGAGTCAAACCCGTAAGTCTGAAACGTATGTTTCTTTTTAGTACTTTTATGAACAATCCCAAATGTTGGGTTGACCTTAAATTCCCATTCTCAAATAAATGTCTTCCCTGTGGATTAAAAGAAGTGAATCAAAAGACAAGACCTCAAAATCTGAAAGTGTAAAAAGCATTTGTCTTAAAATGCTAAAAATGTATTTTTAACCAAAATAATTCAGATATCTTAGATATCTGAGACTTTGAGAATAATGAACTTACCCTTGCATTAAAATTTTTTAGCTACTTAAAGTTATAAATAGTATAATATATTAAGTATTATGACCTAATAAAAATAGACTAGTTAATTAATTAACTAAACAACATCAGTTTTAGTTCAATAAATCTTATTCTGAAATACAGTTTGGGCCCTGGCCGGTTGGCTCAGCGGTAGAGAGTCGGCCTGGCGTGCGGGGGACCCGGGTTCGATTCCCGGCCAGGGCACATAGGAGAAGCGCCCATTTGCTTCTCCACCCCCACCCCCTCTTTCCTCTCTGTCTCTCTCTTCCCCTCCCGCAGCCAAGGCTCCATTGGAGCAAAGATGGCCCGGGCGCTGGGGATGGCTCCTTGGCCTCAGCCCCAGGCGCTAGAGTGGCTCTGGTCGCGGCAGAGCGACACCCCAGAGGGGCAGAGCATCGCCCCCTGGTGGGCAGAGTGTCGCCCCTGGTGGGCATGCCGGGTGGATCCCGGTCGGGCGCATGTGGGAGTCTGTCTGTCTCTCCCCGTTTCCAGCTTCAGAAAAAAAAAAAAAAAGAAAAGAAATACAGTTAGTCCAAATATGCAAATTTTAAGTAATCACAGCTAAAACTGGGAGTTTAGGATTTTTTTTTTAGGAAAAAAGGTGATATTTATTTGAAAGAGGATAATGATTGATAAGAGCTGATAGTAATTGATAAAACTCTTTTTTTTAATAGTTATCACTATGGAGGCTGTACATTCTCATAATTTATGTAATTTTAAAATCTCATACATTTTAAATTATTGCATTTTTAAAAGATCATCAGCAATAACCAGAGACATTGAAACAGAATATTCAATACATTTATCTACTAATATTTGCACTTACGTTCGAGGCCAATTAAGAACCTAAAAATTAGGTTCTTGTAAGACTGATTAAAAATAAACATGTTTATTTTTCTATTTTTATTTACTGATGTTTATACAACCATTAATAGTATTCCAAACAGATGTTTTTCTAAATTGTATTGATTATTTGGCAATTTTTCCTTTTCCTCTTGCTGCCCAATTATATTTCTTGGTTTTTACAGCTATATTGCCTCATAAACCATGGAAGAATCAGTCTAGAGAAAAAGACATAACCACAATCTATTTCCACCCAGTAAAGGAATTTTTAATATCATGGCTTTAAAGTGCTTAGTGTTTGACTTTGTCATCACTTTATATTGTTATATGGAAATTTTGATATATTATTCTTTTGAAGAGCTATAAGGAGCCATCCTTGATATATTGATGGGTAAACATTAATATCTCAATATTTTCTAGGAAAGTGGAGCTGTTGTCTCAATTACTCTTTTTTCCCACATCCTCAAAATCATGCTAAGGCAAACCTAGCCATTCTTAGACTATCTAATGTGGTAACTTAGAATGAGCTAGCAATGGTAGTAATTGAAATATGGTGGAAAGATAATAGCATTCAAATAACTATATGTGTATGATAAAACTTCTAATTGTTATGGCCTCCTTATTTATAGACAATTTAAAAAATTGGGCCCTTACAAGGGAAGAACAAGAAAGATACCTTAGGATATTGCAAAGATTCCATCTCCAATTACGTCAGCAACTAAACAAATGGATTCATTGTTCTCTAATTACCTGGATAAAAGTAAAGCTGGTAAAGACAAGAGCCATTTCCTAAGTTAACTGGTAAAAGGAAATCATGCATTTATCTGTCTGTTTGTTTTAGGGATTTGTTTCCCAACTAGCCTGGTTGCTAAATGTTAAACTTTAAAATACAGTGTTCCTTAAAAAGGGAGAGAGGGAACCAATGCAGAATGCTTACTTGATTCATGAAAAACTGCATTCTAATTGCATTTATAGGCCCTTATGGCAGGATCGAAAACATTCATGTGGAGGAGAAATTCTGGTACAAAATAGTCAACATGAATCTAAGAAAAGTCTTTTAACCCCATAGTTGGGGATTTTGGTGGAGAAATGGCAAGAATATGAAATCTGCTGCCACATGAGTGGATTTCATATAAAGCCTACTCAGAAACAAAGAAACCCTCAGTAGTAAGTGGAGAAGACACTATTGCTTCTCTGTCTTAAATTGGAACTCTTCAATGTGTTGATAAGATCCACATACAGCAGTATGACTTTTAAGCCATACTTTTTTTGTTGTTAACACTGAGACCCTTTCTTTGTACTTAAGCTAAAAGAATCTATTGGCTTTAATGCAAATGTCGCAGGCATATACATACATGATTTGAAAGTTCCTTCAGAACCCCTCATAGAATATTTTATGACAAAGGGCACTGAGGTTATAACAGTGTGTTTCATATGTCTTTATGCATCTGTAAATTTTCTTTAAGACATTTTTCTATTTATTTTAAGCCTGCTTAATGATATATGCCTACTTCTTACCATTTCTTAATTAGAATTCTAATGAACTATTTTGATATACTTACATAGCCATAAGAAAACTACTTTTTTAATAGCTGTATAATATTTCACTTTGTATATCTTTAATATGAAAAAATAATATTATTAGACATATGCATCATCACTTATAATCTGTTATTGCAAAAATACTGCAATTAGTGTTTTATACAATACACATTGTCTTCCTTTATCTCAAAGAATGTCACCATAGATTAGTTTCTGAGAAAAAGCATATTGGATTCAAAGAGTATTTACATATTTTTGTTTTTGATACCATAATGACTGAATTTATTTTCACAAAGATCTACCAGAAATATATGCAAATGCTCATTTCACTATATTTTCAAAGGAAAAGGAAAGAAATTGATTTTAAATCACTGGTAACAAAATTCAGAATATAATACTCATGTGACATTCTTTTGAAAGAATGTATGGTGTCCCAAGTAATTAATTTTTTAAATGATGGCAAGAGTTGAAAATTTTAAAATGTAAGACACCTTAGTTTTTCTTTGGTGGCAAACATCAGAGTTTTTCCTTATATTTGGAATATGAACCTGAATTCTAAAACCTTAGCTGTTAGATTTCTAACATAGTAATTATAAGTTGATTAGTGATGGGATGGGCATTTTAATAGTACACACAGGTATAAAATAGCTAGTAATTAGGATTTTAATGTTGTGATCATAGAAGCACTTCTTGGCCCTGCCCGGTTGACTCAGTGGTAGAGCGTTGGCCTGGCATGTGGATGTCCTGGGTTAGATTCCCAGCCAAGGCATACAGGAAAAGTGCTCATCTGCTTCTCCATCCCTCCCCCTCTTCCTTTTCTCTCTCTCTCTCTTACTTTCCTTCCTGAAACCATGGCTCAATTGAAGTGAGTTGGCCCTGGACACTGAGAAGGGCTCCATGGCCTCTGCCTCGGGCACTAAGAAGAGCTTGGTTGCTGAACAATGGAGCAATGCCCCAGATGGGTAGAGCATCACTCCCTTGTGGGCTTGCCAGGTGGACTCTGGTCTGGGCACATATAGGAGTCTGTCTCTGTCTCCCCTCCTCTCATTGAATAAAAAAAAAAAAAAAAAAAAAAAAAGAAGAAGCACTTTTTTCACAAAGGCCAACACCTCCCCACACTTCTTCCCCAACCCAGTATCATCTCAGTTTAATAAGCTGTCCTACAATTATACCCACTTTCTCCTATTCCATAAAGCTCTTTATCATGATTAGATTATTACCAGTACATAGATACATCTTAAAATTATCCTGTTAAAAATAAAATAATGTCTCAAACAAAAATTACCTGACAACTTCTCCAAAGAGTTGCCTAATCTCACTTTAGTGCCTTCACTTTATAACTTTCCATTTTCTTCTCAACTTGTCTAATCATGCTTTTGTTCTAGCACTTCACCATAATCATTTACACAAAGGACATCAAAGATTTCCATATTAAAAAAATATATAATTTCTGTTCTCTTATCATTTTCAAATTTTCAGGGGAGTTGACAAGGTTAAAAAAAATTAAAACAACTTTATGCTGATCATTTTGAAATCCCTCTCTTCCACTATGAAGCTCTGTTTTTTCTCCATGCAACACAGTGATTTTGTTTTGTTTTGTTTTGTTTTGTTTTGGCAGGAGTCATTCTAGTGCCTGAGGCAGAGGCCATAGAGTTATACTCAGCGCCCGGGCCAGCTTTGCTCCAATGGAGCCTTGGCTGCAGGAGGGGGAGAGAGAGACAGAGAGGAAAGAGAGGGGGAGGGGTGGAGAAGTAGATGGGCGCTTCTCCTGTGTGCCCTGGCCGGGTATCGAACCCGGGACTCCTGCATGCCAGGCTGACACTCTATCACTGTGCCAACTGGCCAGGACCTCACAGTGATTTTTTTAAATCCATAAATGAGACAATATCATTTACTTGCTTAAAACACTGGCTTGACTCTGAAATTAGAAAAGAAGTCCTAAATCTTCGAAATACTCCAGCCACTGGTCTGTAGCATCATCTTCTAATTTACCTGGCCCCTTCTTATTAGAGTTTGGACTCCTCATGATGTTTATCATGATACCTTGTGGTAAAGCCACTGCAGCTACCTGCCTAGTGTTCACCCAACCATATGCAGAAGGTCTCTGGTACCTCTTGTAAGTTCCTATGTAGGGCAGGGAAAACAAGGGAGATTAAAACCCATGTAGCAAACTTTGCCCAGTGAAAGGCAGAACGTGGAAAGAGCTAAGAGACAGATGTTGCCCTCTTTCATTGACCCTAATTGACTGCTATGAATTCTCTATGGTCCCTACAGACATTGACTTCCTGACTGAGCACAATTTATGGTTAGCTGAGTAAAGTCCTGAATGTATTTATTTTTACTTCTTTGTTGACTCACTACATACACACACACACACACACACACACACACACATTTGCTACCCTAACATTATAATCCTCCTAATACAGTGTTAGTATGAAACCTTGCCTCAGGTTCTATTTTCTAAGGAAATAAAACTCTGACAGTGTGCAAGGCCAACATGTTCAAGCACAGACTACCTATCCTCTTTTTTTCCTCACCAACCAGCCTGAACCATTGTACTTTAGCTATATTGGCTTATTTCTGTTCTGGGGATGCTTCCTTTTTCTCTACTGCTCTTCTCCTATTTCTTTATGTGGTTTACCTCCTGCTTATCATTTCTATTTCAGCTCAAATACGAGCTCCTCAAAAAGGCTTTGTCTTCCCACCTTGTCTAAAGAAGTACCTAATTCCCATTCTGGCCATAGTTTAGTTGAATTTATTGGACTGACACTGGTTAACATAATTATATAGGTTTCAGGTGCCCAACTCTACAATACCATATTGAGTGTTCACCCTCCAAGTCAAGTCTTCGTCTATCACCATTTATCCCATTTTATCTGTTATCTTCCTTGATTGATTTTAAGAGAAGGGGGGATTTTACCAACAGTAAGAAATACTACCTTCAGTCCTACTAAATGTTTCTTATGATTCTTCTAAATATCTCTTACTCCACTTCTTACTTTGCCTGAATTAGTCTTAGCAACCTTTATTTTTCTCTGTGCTATACCTAGTCATGGAATTATTCTTTTCTTTTATTTAAAATCACAATTATATAATAATATTTTGCATAGAAGTATTTTGCTAAAAAGTCAGGAGTAGAGAGAAGACAAGATGGCAATGGAGTAGGTGGACGTACCAACTTCCACCTCCCAGAACCAAAGTGGATTACAAACTAATTTTAAGAACCATCATATGCAAAAACCAACAGTGGACTAAACTAAGAGGATTCTTCAACCAAGGAACACTGAAGAAGCCACACAGAGACTGGTAGGAAAAGCAGAAACACAGAGAGGGTTGCCCAGCTTCCCGGAGCGATCGGCAGCTGGGAGAGACTCACGTGGTGGGAAGTGAGTTTAGCAGAGAGGGGAGGATCCTGAGCGCCAAGAACAAAGCCCCAGACTGCAGCTCCAGAGCCTAGAAGAGGCATATGGACAGTATTTATCTGGAAACAAGACAGGATACTATTTGTGAGAAAGAGACTGATTTCTCAGACCCAGGATTCTTCTTAAAGGGACCGTGCAGAAAATCACTCTCACAACCACTCACCCGGGGCTCCAGGGGACAGGGAGAGAGAAGAGGACCGGAGTAGCAGGAAGAGAGTGTAATCTAGGAGGCACAGGGAAAAACATTTTGAGAGACAGCCACCCTAACCCTTGAAATGAGTCACTCCCCAAATCTGAAGTGAATATTTCCCCTGGAAACAGCAATACCAGCAAAGGGAAGCAAGACACCAACCAAACAAGTTCTCCTATGGCACTCAGAGCAGAGTCGCTTAGAAGGAGGGAGCTTTTGGGACTACAGTAGTGAGTGTTATGGTCTGAGCTGCAGCGCCTGCACCCCACATGGCTGAGGGCTTTCCCGAGGGCAGGCATGGCGGGATGTAGAAGCACTTTTCTGTCGGCAAGGGTGGAAGCTGGCTGGCCACCACTGAGGCCCAGGTGTGAGTTCAGTCTTGCCCAGCTGGGGAGGAGAGGACGGGCAAAGGTGGTCAAGCCCAGCTGCAGGCTGCCTGCAATCCAGCCTGCAGGGGAAGGGCAGGAGCCCCAGAAGAGGCGGAGACCCGCCCTTGAGCAAGGGCACAGGAGTACAGCCTTGCCCCACCCACTGAACTGAAGCTTGTGGCCTGCGTTGGGAGCTGGCTCCTCCCGTGGCAGTGGAGCCAAAAGCCCAAGAACAGGGGGAGTCCCGCCCAGCCTGTGGAGCCAAGGCTTACAGCCATCCCATAAGCAGGATCCTCCTGCAGTGGCAGGGCGAAAGTCTGGAATCAGGCGGAGACTGCAGCTGAGCAAAAATGCTCACCCCTGCCCCAGGGCCGAGCATAACGCCACCCAAATGGTGGGGCAAAGGACAAGGCCACTGAGGCTTGTACACCCAAGCACATGATCACAGCCACTCCTGTGAAGGAGAGATGGAAACCACAGCAACAGACCCAGTGGGCAGGCACCAGCAACGCCCATACCCAAATGCCCTTTGCAGCAACAGCGGAGGGGGTGGCAGGCCTGCAGACAGACCACACTTAGGGAACACAGAGGCCACACCCAGTGGACTCCAGTGGCTAAAACCTTCTTTTACACAGACAAAATGAGAAGGCAGAGAAATGCAACACAAGTGAATCAAGAGAAATCCCCAGAAAAGGACCTGAATGAGTCATATATAACCAAATTACCAGATGCAGAGTTTAAAATAATGATTGTTAGGATGCTTAAAGATATTAGAACAACAATAGATGGTCATTATGAACATCTAAATAAAGAGATAGCAAATATAAAAAAGGACATTGAAATAATAAAAAAGAATCAGTCAAAAATTTCAAATACAATATCAGAAATGAAGAACACACAGGAAGAAATTAAAATCAGGATGGATGAAGCTGAGAATCGAATCAGCGAGTTAGAGAACAAGATAAATGAAGGAACGGAAGCAGAGCAGAAAAAAAACACTCAAAAATCTGAGGAAACTCTAAAAGAGCTCTGTGACAACATAAAGAGAAATAACATCCACATCATAGGGGTTCCTGAAGAAAAAGAGAAGGAACAAGGGATAGAGACTTTGTTCAAACATATCATAGCTGAAAACTTCCCTCAATTAAGGCAAGAAAACGTCTCACAAGTTCAAGAAGGACAGAGAACTCCATTAAAGAGAAATCCAAAGAAATCTACACTAAGACACATCATAATTAAAATACCAAAGCTAAGTGACAAAGAGAAAATATTAAAGGCTGCTAAAAAAAAAAAAGACTATCACCATAAGGAAGACTTCTGACTTCTCAACAGAAACACTTGAGGCTAGAAGGGAATGGGGAGAAATATTCAAAGTAATGCAGAACAAGAGCCTACAACTAAGACTACTTTATCCACCAAGGTTATTGTTTAAAATTGAAGAAGAAATAAAAAGCTTTTCAGACAAAAGAAAACTCAAGGAATTCACTAAAACCAAACCAATGCTGCAAGAAATGCTAAGGGGCCTGTTGTAAACAGATCAAAGGAGAAAGAGAATATAGCAAAAGAGGAATACAGTTTTAAAGAATAAAATGGCAATTAACAACTACATATCAATAATAACCTTAAATTTAAATTTATTAAATGATCCAGTCAAAAGTCATAGGGTAAATGAGTGGATAAGAAAACAGGACCCGTTCATATGCTGTCCACAAGAGACACACCTTAAAATAAAAGATGCACATAGACTGAAGATAAAAGGATGGAAAAAATATTTCATGCAAATGGAAATGAAAAAAAAGCTGGGGTAGCAATACTTATATCAGACAAAATGGACTTTAAAACAAAGACTATACTTAGAGATAAAGAAGGCCACTACATAATGATAAAGGGAGCAATCCAACAGGAAGATATAACTATCATAAATATCTACGCACCTAATATAGGAGCACCTAAATATATAAAGCAGACTTTGATGGATTTAAAGGGCGAGATCAACAGCAATACTGTAATAGTAGGGGATTTCAATACCCCACTAACATCACTAGATAGATCCTCAAGAAAGAAAATTAACAAAGAATCAGCAGACTTAAAGAACATACTAGATCAACTCGATTTAATAGATATCTTCAGAACCTTTCACCCTAAAGCAGCAGAATATACATTCTTTTCAAGTTTTCATGATACATTCTCTAGGATGGAACATATGTTAGGGAAAAAAAGTGGCCTCAACAAATTTAAGAAGATTGAAATTATATCAAGCACTTCCTCTGATCACATGGCATGAAACTAGAAATCAATCACAACAGAAAAACTGAAAAAACTCAAACACTTCGAAACTAAATAGCATGTTATTAAATAATAAATGGGTTAACAATGAGATCAAAGAAGAAATAAAAAAAATTCCTAGAAACGAATGATAATGAGCATACATCAACTCAAAATTTATAGGACACAGCAAAAGCAGTCCTGAAAGGGATGTTCATAGCATTATAGGCATACCTCAAGAAGCTAGAAAAAGCTCAAATAAACAATTTGACCCTGCATCTAAAAGAACTAGAAAAAGAACAGCAAGTAAGGCCCAGAGGTAGTAGAAGGAAGGAAATAATAAAGATCAGAGCAGAAATAAATGACATAGAGCAGGGGTCTCAAACTCGCAGCCCGCCAAACAATTTTGTGTGGCCCGCAGAATAATCCACGAAGTTCAAAATATTTTGGATAAAATTAAGTAAGCCCGGGGATTAGTCTGCGGGCCGCACAAAATTGTTCGGCGGGCCGCATGGGCTGCGAGTTTGAGACCCCTGACATAGAGGCTAAAGAAACAATACAGAGGATTAATGAAACTAGGACCTGGTTCTTTGAAAAGGTAAACAAGATTGATGAACCTTTAACCAGACTCACCAAGAAAAAAAGAGAGAGGACTCAAATAAATAAAGTTAGAAATGAGAGTGGGAAATAAAAACCGACACAACAGAAATACAAAATATTGTAAGAAAATATTATGAAGAACTGTATGCCAAAAAACTAGACAACCTAGATGAAATGGACAAATTCTATGAAACATATAATCTTACAAAAATTAATCTGGAAGAATCAGAAAACCTAAACAGACCAATTACAACAAATGAGACTGAAACAGTTATTAAAAAACTCCCAAAAGAGAAAAGTCCTGGGCCTGATGGCTTCACAAGTGAATTCTACCAAATATTCAAAGAAGAACTAACTCCTATCCTTCTCAAGCTATTTCAAAAATTCAAGAGGGGCCCTGGCCGGATTGCTCAGTGGTAGAGCGTCGGCCTGGCGTACGGAAGTCCCAGGTTTGATTCCCGGCCAGGGCACACAGGAGAATCGCCCATTTGCTTCTCTACCCCTCCTCCTCTCCTTCCTCTCTGTCTCTCTCTTCCCCTCCTACAGCGAGGCTCCATTGGAGCAAAAGATGGTCCGGGCGCTGGGGATGGCTCCTTGGCCTCTGCCTTAGGCACTATAGTGGCTCTGTTCACAACAGTGCGACGCCCCGGGTGGGCAGAACATCGCCCCCTGTTGGGCGTGCCAGGTGGATCCCGGTCGGGTGCATGCAGGAGTCTGTCTGACTGCCTCCCCGTTTCCAGCTTCAGAAAAATACAAAAAAAAAAAAAATTCAAGAGGAAGAAAGACTTCAAAGCTCCTATTATGGGGCAAGTATAATTCTGAGTCCAAACCCAGGCAAAGACAACACAAAGAAAGAAAATTATAGGCCAATATCCCTGATGAATTTAGATGCTAAAATCCTCAACAAAATATTAACAAACTGGATCCACCAAAATATGAAAAAAATCATACACCATGATCAAGTGGGATTTTTTCTTGGGAGGTAAGGCTGGTACAATATTTGCAAATCAATCAATGTGATTCACACATAAACAAAAGGAAAGAGAAAAACCACATGATAATTTCAATAAATGCAGAAAAAGCATTTGATAAAATCTAGCACCCATTCATGATCAAAACTCTCAGAAAAGCGGGAATACAGGGAACATACCTCAACATTTTAAAGGCCATCTATGACAAACCCAAAGCCAACATCATACTCAATGGGCAGAAATTAAAAGCAATTCTTTTAAGATCAGGAACAAGGCAGGGGTGCCCCTTTCAAGACTCTTATTCAACATAGTTCTGGAAGTCCTAGCCACAGCAATCAGACAAGAAGAAGAAATAAAAGGCATCCAAATTGAAAAGTAAAACTATCATTATTTTCAGATGATATGATACTGTATATAGAAAACTCTAAAATCTCAGTCAAAAAACTACTGGACCTGATAAATGAATTCAGCAAGGTGGCAGGATATAAAATTAATACTCAGAAATCAGAGGCATTTTTATACATTAACAATGAACTGTAAAAAAGAGAAATTAAGAAAGCAATCCCATTCTCCATTGCAACCAAAAAAATAAGTACCTAGGAGTACATTTAACCAGGGAGATTAATGACTTGTTCTTGGAAAATTATAAAACATTGATAAAAGAAATCAAGGAAGATATACAAACAAGTGGAAGCATATACCGTGCTCATGGTTAGAAAGAATAAACATCATTAAAATGTCTATATTACTCAAAGCAATTTATAAATTCAATGCAATACCGATGAAAATACCAATGACATACTTCAAAGATATAGGACAATTATTCCAAAAATTTATATGGAACTAAAAGAGAACATGAATAGCCTCAGCAATCTTGAAAAGGAAGAATAAAGTGGGAGGTATCACACTTCCAGATATCAAGTTATACTACAAGCCCATTGTACTCAAAACAGCCTGGTACTGGCATAAGGACAGGCATATAGGTCAATGGAATAGAACTGAGAACCCAGAAATAAACCCACACTTTTATAGACAACTGATATTTGACAAAGGAGGTAAGAGCATACATTGAATAAAGACAGCCTCTTCAACAAATGGTGTTGGGAAAATTGGACAGCTACCAGCAAAATAATGAAACGAGACCACCAACTTACACTATTCACAAAAATAAACTCAAAATGGATAAAAGACTTAAATGTAAGCCGTAAAACCATAAGCATCTTAGAAGAAAACATAGGCAGTAAGCTCTCTGACATTTCTTGCAGCAATATATTTGCCAATTTGTCTCCACGGGCAAGTGGAATAAAAGACAGGATAAACAAATGGGACTATATCAAACTAAAAAGCTTCTGCACAGCTAAAGACAACAAGAACAGAGTAAAAAGACAAACTACACAATGGGAAAATATATTTGACAATACATCTGATAAGGGGTTAATAACCAAAATTTATAAAGAACTTGTGAAACTCAATACCAGGAAGACAAACAATCCAATCAAAAAATGGGGAAAAGAAATGAGTAGATACTTCTCCAAAGAGGACATACAGATGGCCAATAGGCATATGAACAAATGCTCAACATCACTAATCATTAGAAAAACGCAAATTAAAACCACAATGAGATATCATCTCACACCAGTCAGAATGACGCTCATCAACAAAATGACACAGAACAAGTGCTGGTGAGGATGTGGAGAAAAGGGAACCCTCCTGCACCTCTGGTGGGAATGCAGACTGGTGCAGCCACTGTGGAAACCAGTATGAAGATTCCTCAAAAAATTAAAAATCGAACTGCCTTTTGACCCAGCTATCACACTTTTAGGAATACACCCCAAGAACACCATAGCACTGTTTCAAAAGAAGAAATGCACCCCCATGTTTATGGCAGCATTGTTCACAATAGCAAAGATCTGGAAACAGCCCAAGTGTCGTCAGTGGACGAGTGGATTAAAAAGCTTTGGTATATATATACTATGGAATACTACTCAGTCATAAGAAATGATGACATCGGATCATTTACAACAACATGGATGGACCTTGATAACACTATACTGAGCAAAATAAGTAAATCAAAAAAAACTAAGAACTATATGATTCCAAATACATAGGTGGGACATAAAAATGAGACTCAGAGACATGGACAAGAGTGTGGGGCTTATGGGGTGGGGTGGAGGAGAGGGAGGGAGTTGTGGGCAGGGAGGGGCACAAAGAAAACCAGTTAGAAGGTGACGGAAGACAATTGGACTTTGGGTGATGGGAATGCAGCATAATCAAATGCCAAAATAACCTAGAGATGTTTTTTCTGAACATATGTACCCTGATTTATCAATGTCACCCCATTAAAATTAATTTTAAAATAGTCAGGAGTAGCAATCAAAGAATTGGTGGAGCGGAGAGTTACTTTATAGTTTCAGAACATAGTTCAGCCCAACTACCTAAAACTTATATTAACAATTGGATATATGCATGTGTTCAAAATATTTGGGCCATAGCCACAGCTGAGACTATCTCACAGCTTATTCTTTCTTGGGCCTGACATCCCTACCTTCTTGCTGGACCATATTTTTTTTTTCTTCTACTTGAACTTCTCACCAACTCCAACTACTCCAGGTCCCCAGACAATGCCATTTTCTTTGTTATCAACCTTGGGAAAACTTGAATTATTCTAACTTTATTATGGAGCAAAATTTAATTTTCTTATATCGATCCTAACATATCTCAGCCTTGTAGGAAGCCCAAGATCTATCTCTGCCTAACTAAACATAGCTCATAGTAGTAGTGTTCAGGAAAATACAGAGCCCTTCCTGAATAATTCTGCCATTAGTCCTTAAACTGACTATTTTTCCTGGCTACACGTACCGGTGTATTCTTTGTTATTGACCTTTGTAAGATAAAAATTTACTCAATTAAAAGATGAAGCAAGATTGCCCCTATATAGCAAACACTATGTTCCACAGGAAAGGATTATTTGTTTACAGAATTTACAGCCAATATGTTTTCTCAGGTCACATTGCCACAAAAGCATGCTATTCAAAAAGTCTAATGTTTGCAACTGAACCAAAGATGCATTTATTCCACCCTATACCTCTGCCTCCCTCGCCCCAGATGGAGCTTAGCCTGAAAAGAGCCTTTCATGACTTTCAGAGTTGAAATTATGCTGGCAGTTTTTCTTCCTTGCTTTGATTAAAAATTCAGCTCACTTGTTTATTATTTTTTTCCTATTTATCATGCTTGTATGTGTAATAAGTTCCAGACGTGGGATCTGGCAAAAGTTTCTAAAACAACATTCAGGAGTGATAATACTATGAGACACTCAGATTGAGAGTCTATGGAATGTGTGGTTTGCTTTTTAATGTAGGTGTGGACTCTGAGTAATTCTGTACCATTATGAATCCCTTAGGGGAAGCAGTTATAGAGTTTAAAGCTGGAAAAATATGTATGTGTAGGTATGTATTTATATAAGTTTAAATAAATGTGGATTTATTGGTCTTGATGATATAGTACTATAAAAACACAATTCTTGTTTTAATGCTGAATAAGCACTAGAGAAACAAAATGAAAGGGAGTAAGACACTATTCCTTTGAGGACAAGATAATACCAAAGGAAACTGGGAAATGTTCACACAAATACTCAATATTGTCTTTATCTGTTTTGTAATTTCCTGTTTTATAGTGTTAGGTTGCAACTATTAATATTCTTGATAATTAAATTCACCATCAGCCAACCATACTGAATTTTTTTTGTTCAGCCTCATTGGGCAATTGCAGTGTACTCGTCATATCAACAAACTTGTTGTTAATATTAGTGTAAACTGAATTTTTCTAAAGTAGCGTATTTAAAGAAAATGAAGTTGATGTATTTCCTTTGCAATGCAGTGAAGTGAACTAAAATGAGAACAGGTGAAGTCTGGTTACTGGGGCCCAGTCCAGATTCAGCTATTTCAACTTGAGAAAATTCATGTAAACTCTCTGAAAGAAATTATATTATTTATAAATTGAAGAAGTTTGATGAAATGATTTCTCTGTATGTTTAGATGAGCTTACATTTAAGCCCAGAATTAGGCTCTATTCTTTTTTATTGAGGTACATTTGACATATAACTTTATATTAGTTTTGGTGTATATACATTATGATTTAGTATTTGTATATATTGTGAAATGATCACCACAGTAAGTCTATCAACATGCAGTTACAAATTTTGTAATGAAAATTTTATGTTCTACTCTTCTAACAACTTTTAAATTTAAATTAAGGCTATCTTCTAACTTTTTTGCAAATCCACCCCCCAATTTTTCAGTGTCCGTTTTTATCTCTTTTCTACATGTTTAGCGCTTTTTTCTGCATGTAAGCATACAATACCTCCCTTTCAAACTTCTATCCAGCTAAAATCTTTATATGATTTCTTTTGAGATCTTATCTCTAGCCTGTTTTTTCTAGCTCTTCTTTTATTCTACTTATCTAAAAGGCATGATAATCTGACACATAGAAGTATAAATGATTATATGGGACCCTTTCCATGCTGTTTTCACTGTAGAACAACCAAAAATCTTTACTCAAAGACAGGAACTGCTAACAGAGACCTTTGTACAATATGATGTACCAGAGTTGAGAGGGACGCTTTCCAGCATTCCTGAAAAGGTCAGACAAAGTTTTGCCTCATGATGCCCTCCTTCAGATTTTTTCTCCTCAGTTGAAATGCAAGATTCTACGAGACAATACATTTTCTTTCACCCAAACAAGTTTTCAAATTGAAAACTATAACATGCACTTTTTATACTAACTGAAAAATTGAAATCATACTTAGTTGGAAATAAACTTTACCTTTTTCATTGATAAAAACAGCTGTTTGTGAACCACATCTGGCACCCAATAGTCTCCAAGAAATACCGTTCCAAAAGTAACTTGTCAATTTCAGTAATATCATAGTACCTTAAATCAAATTAACCTTACTAAAAATAACAATTAAGATATATGGTCAAATTATATTCAAAATAATAATAATAAAGCAATTGAAAGTCATGAAGACTGACACAAGCCAGGAAGAAATTTAACGAAAGCTAATCCATGAAAAAAGAAACTTCACTGGGTGAGGCCTATGTTTGTGTGACTTTTTTCCTGAGAATAACACAGTTCACAGTTTTCAGAGAAAACTTTAGATATCTGCAGTGTTATTGGATTGAGATTTAGAGTTAGAGGACAGAATTCAGGATTACCCATGGGCTGGAAATTGAAAAGGTCAACTCAGGGAATAAGGGAGACACAAACATAGAATTTTGTAAATCTGCATATAAATCCCCTCCTATCCCTAGCTGACCTTTTTCCAGTGAATGACCAGGAAAGACTATAAGAAATCCAGCAGAAAACAAAGGTTGAAAAGCAGAAAATGTTAAATGGGACTTTAACTGCTGGTCACTGCAGGTGAGTTGGAAGCTGAAATTTGAAATATACTAGTTTAAAGGAGTTTCTATTGAAATTAGGAGAGTACGTGTCCTCACATAGTTTATGTAGTATAACTAAGATTTTTTCTTAAAACTAAGGGAAACTCAAACAGATCCTTTCTAACAATGTGTAAAATTAAGCTTCTACAAGTTCAAGGTGTCAATCAACAATTTAACTACATATCAGTAAAGAAATTACTACTTATTAGAAGAATATAACAAAATCCAATATCTCCACAATGTTCAGTATAAAGTTTTAAAAAAATCTTAAATGTGCAAAGAAATACAAAAAAAGATTCATAATTTAGATAAAAGACATTCAATATCCTGAGATCAGCCAGATACTGGAATTAACAGACTTGGACTTCAAAAAATATAAGAAATATTTTCAATTACTAGACTAAAGGAAATGATTATCATAATTAGTGAACCAGGGAAGAATCTCAGAAATAAATAGAAATTGTTTTAAAAAAGAATCAAAATAAAAACTAAAAATTATAGTGCCTTAAATTTAAAACTCTATTGTATGATATTAATATTATTCTGGAGACAACAGAAGGTATGTTCAGTAGTTTTATGGCACAATCAATAGCAACTATGTAATATAAAGAACAGATTTTGATAAATGTTTTAAAATTAAATGAACAGATTAACTGATCTGTGGAACAACATAATTTTTATCTAATATACTTTTACACAAAGTCTAAGAAACACAAGGTAGAAAAACTAGGAAAGAAAAATATTTTTAAAGAATGATTGAAATTTTTTCATAGTTGATGAAAAACTCTAACTTAAAGATCCAAGAAGCTTATGGAAAACCAATACAGATAAACACAAAGAAAAGCACATATCACCCATTACAATCAAACTGCTCAAAGAGAAAGTGTTGTAAGCAGCTGGAGGTGGAGTAAGGCATCTTGATTATAAGGAAGCAATGATAAGAACGATGGTTAATTTCTCATTAGAAATAATGGAGGCCATAAGACAATGGAAACACATTATTACAATTATTACATTATTACAAACACATTATTATCTCTTTCTCTTGAGAAAGAGAAAAAAAAAACAAAACAGCCAAATCTGAGTTCAATATCCAATGAAAATGTCTTTCAAATATGAAGGCAAGAGTGCCATCAATGGAAATGGCCAAGTAAAAAATTTTAAAATTTTGTCCCTATAGAAGAGCAATGAATAAGTAAGCACAAAGAATAAAAACCAACTTTGTGGAATCCAGAATTTAACAAAAATTTTGCAACAACCAGGAAAGTGCTTAATGAAGGAAAAAATGCTGAATTTTATTAAGAGAAATCTGTGGCATTTAACTTCCCCTATTACTATCAGCAACTCCCCAGCTCCTGCATTGCTTGTGCAGGTAGCTGGGACTCCAGAAGAAGCAAAGCAGATCTTATTCTTAACAAATTGTGGTTTTATGTTTTTTGTGTGTGTGTGTGTGTGTGTGTGTGTGTGTGTGTGTGTGGATTTTTTTTTGTATTTTTCTGAAGCTGGAAACGGGGAGAGACAGTCAGACAGACTCCGCCCGCATGCGCCCGACCGGGATCCACCCGGCACGCCCACCAGGGGCGATGCTCTGCCCACCAGGGGGCGATGCTCTGCCCCTCCGGGGCGTCTCTCTGCCGAGACCAGAGCCACTCCAGCGCCTGGGGCAGAGGCCAAGGAGCCATCCCCAGCGCCCGGGCCATCTTTGCTCCAATGGAGCCTTGGCTGCGGGAGGGGAAGAGAGAGACAAGAGAGGAAGGAGGGGGGGGGGGGGGGTGGAGAAGCAAATGGGCGCTTCTCCTATGTGCCCTGGCCGGGAATCGAACCCGGGTCCCCCGCACGCCAGGCCGACACTCTACCGCTGAGCCAACCAGCCAGGGCCGGTTTTATGTTTTTATTTGTCTCCGGTTCCCTGAAAGATCAACTCAAGGGCTTGAACTAGTTTTACCTGCCCTGGAACTTCCCAATGGTAGAAATAACTTCCCAAGTGGCAATTAAAAAATAAATTTAAAGGCAATAAAAGAGAAACAAACTCATAGATGAGGAAAACAGACTACAGCTGTCAGAGGGGTTGGGGATTGGGGGTTGGGAGGTTGGTGAAAAAGGTGAAGGGATTAAGCAAAAATAAGAAGCTTCTTAGACAGACAACAGTATGGTAATTACCAGAGGGAAAGGGGATCAGGTGAAGCGGAGGAGGTTAAAGGGGATAGATGGTGATTGAGGAAGACTTGGGTTGTAACACACAATACAATATACAGATGATGTATTATAGAATTGTACCTGAAACCTGTATAATTTTATTAACCAATGTTACTCCCAATAAATTCACTAATTTTTTTAAGAAGTTGAATGAATAAAAGGCAAATTATTAGCCACTGCTATCAGAGGTAAGAGATAACAGCTGAGAGAAGTAATAGACCAAGAAGTCCAAGAAGGGAGAGCTTGAAGAAGGAAATCCTTGATATAATAAGTGCTTGGAGAAACTTTCACATATTTCAGGGAATTTGGAAGATCACATGCATGCTCAAGGTTAAATACAGGCTCAGACCTGAGAGGATCCAATGCTTTCATTTCTGGCTGACTTTCAAGCTCGCAGACACAGGAAGTAAAGGCTAAATATGAGTTATGATATATCTCAGCAATGCATTAAAGGGATTTCCTAACAGCCAACTTTTAAAGACTGGGAGGATTGTCTGCTTATTTTGTTGTTGTTTTTGTATTGTTTTATTGGAGGGGGGTCAGACATTTAAGGAACTCTCTGTTAAGTCACTTGTTGACCACTAAGCTTATAGAAAACACACACGGCAAATACAGACTTCAAAAATAAAAGCACTCCATTCCTGTCTGTCTGTCCCTATCTATATCCCTCTCTCTGACTCTCTCTCTCTCTGTCTCTGTAAAAAACTAAAATAAAAATAAATAAAGTTGGACTTAACCCTTTAATAAAATAAAATAAAAGCAATGTAAAGATATTTTCAGATAAAGAAATTCTGAGAGAATGGGTTGTAGTATAAGACCTGTAGTACAAGATATATCAGCCCTGGCCGGTTGGCTCAGCGGTAGAGCGTCAGCCTGGCGTGCAGGGGACCCTGGTTCGATTCCCGGCCAGGGCACATAGGAGAAGCGCCCATTTGCTTCTCCACCACCACCCCCTCCTTCCTCTCTGTCTCTCTCTTCCCCTCCCGCAGCCAAAGGCTCCATTGGAGCAAGGATGGCCCGGGCGCTGGAGATGGCTCCTTGGCCTCTGCCCCAGGCACTACGGTGGCTCTGGTGGGGCAGAGCGTCGCCCCTGGTGGGCGTGCCGGGTGGATCCCAGTCGGGCTCATGCGGGAGTCTGTCTGACTGTCTCTCCCCGTTTCCAGTTTCAGGAAAATACAAAAAAAAAAATCAAAAAAAGGTTTTAGGGGCTAAAAAAAAATGTAAAAATAGAAAATCTATCTAAAGAAAGCATGAGAAACACCAAAAATTAATTTATGTAGATAAATATGAAGTTTTTATATTTAAGTTATTTGAAGTCAACTAACTGTAATATAACATTGTATAATGGGGCTTATATGTAATTATAAATTCCATGTCAATAACAACACAGAAGACACAAGAGATAGTTGTTCTATTCTTATGTTGGAGGTCCCCAAGACCACTTGCAGAGTTCATGACTTCCTAGGGGAATCTCATGGGACTTGGCACAGCATACAGTCATACTCACTACCATGATTTATTTCAGTGACAGAATACAAAGTCAAGTCAGCAAAGGGAAAAGGTGAGAGAAGCAAAATCTGGAGGAAATCAGGCACAGGCTTCCCGAGTCCTCTCCCAAGAGAGTTACATATATTTTGACACCAGCCGTTCAGTAAGTGAAATAATAGTTTTTGCTTGTGTTTTTCCTTTCATCTGAAGGCTACTGCTACAGCATTTTGTGTAGTATTAAAAAAAAGGTTTATAGTAAATATAAGAATATTTTATTTCTATTTTAGAATTTAAATTTATAGTATGAAGTTTGATTTTGCACAGAGCCTATGAAATTATGATTTTAGCATCCAGATCTTGTTTTTCTTTGTATCATAAGACTTAGGAGATAATTCCTCATCTTTCCTAAATTAGAGGAAAATGAAAGACTTTAGGACAAATGGCTACACAAAAAAAGTACTAATTCTCTTTACTTTATAAATGAGGGGGAGAATCATATCAGAAACCTTTAGAACAAAGCAATTCTCTAACACACTGTATTGTTTTCTATTCTCCCTTTATCTTGCCTTCCTCACTAACTATCTTTGCTTAAACATACTCAGTTAGCATTTAGCACAGTACAGTTACTCTTAAATTATACACCAGGAAAATGCTATTGAAAACCTTTATCTCCTACCACTTTGTCTTCCCAATAACAACAACTCCCTTGTGCTTTTATCCGTCTGCACCTCATTGTGATGAGGTGGAGAACAAAGGTAGAGTTATTAGTGTGGAAGCAGAAGCACAAGGAACAAAGTGATTTATCGGGAGTATGTGCAGCCTAGCTATGCTCTTTCTCAATTCCGGGGTTCTCATGCTCTTCTGCTGAAAGTTGAAAATTATGTTAGAAACAAAAGGAGTCTTTCAAGAATGTCAAATAAATTGTTTAATATAATAAAGTATATAGCATATATTTAAATATGGATGTTTTAATTTGGGGCTAGTAATGTCCCTTTAAATATAGTTTATTTAAAATAGAATTACATAGCATCATTTTTAATTAACTCAATTTTTTCTGACCATCCAAGGTGTTACCATGTTTTTTATTTAGTGAAAATAGCTGTAAATAGGAATAAAGAAATCTAGTTGTAGACAACTAAAACACTGTCTGACTTTGGGAAGTAATTTCCATTTCCTGAAACTCAATTTCTTTATATGTAAAATACAACTTTAGGACCACTTTTAGATATAAAATTCTGAAATCTTAATTCTCTAGGTGGCAGTTAAGTGACATGGATTGGGATATATGTTTTTGGTTTTAGTCTGGACTTAAGGAGAGAAAGAAAAGGAATAATATTGTATGCCTAGTGTGTAGGTGAATAAGCAGAGCCCAAGTTTATTTTTATTATTGTTGTTTTATGTGTTATTTTGAAAAACTTATACCTAAAAAAATTAAACTTATTATCCTGGATTCTGCTAAATAAAAAACCTACATCACAAGGAAAAATGGTGACACTATATAACTGCTAATAATTTCTGTTAAATGAAGGAAATCTTTTGATTCCTATAATATCATTGTAATATAATATTCCTGTAATAGTTTCTGAACATTGATTTTTCTCTCACTAGGAACATCTTTATCCTTTAATTATCTATGTTTTTCAGAAAAGCAGAGTTATTTGCATAAGAAATTAGATGGCTACGAAATACAAAAGAATGATAGCTTTTTACCTCATAGAACAGGAACCCAGTGTGAGGTTGTGCCAATTACTTCTATTCTAATTAAGTGGGGTCTGTTATGCTCACTGCCATTTCAGTAAGCCTAGTCCTATAATGTTTTCTCTCTATGTGATCCTTGGCTTACAGAGCCATCCTTTCTTTTGGCAAAGGCATATCCTCTGGTCTCTTCTATAGTGGTTTTTTTCTACTCCAACATGGCTGTTTTTCTGAGTTTAGCAAGTTTTCAACCTCAGCACTATTGATGCTCTGGTCAGATCATAGAGGGTGCTGTGTGCATGGTCAGATGTTTAGCAGTATCCCTGACTTCTGTACTGTAGATGCCACTAGCACCTCTCTAGTTGTGACAACAAAAAATATCTCCAGATATTGCCAATCCCGAGGGAGAGTCAAGATTGTCCCCGGTTGAAAACTATTATGCTATGGAATTCTGGAATCGCAAGCTGACTTAGCATGGGCCATAACTTCTACAAATACTCTTAAGTTTATACTATACTAACAAATGCTGGTGAGATGCAGGTAGAACGTAATCCTGAGAAAGATAGAATGAATACAGAAGATTCTTATTTTAAGTTGGACAAGATTTCTTGATATGGGTATGAGTCAGTGTGCTCATGTGTAAGATTGGGAATGATTTAAATCGTTTGCTTAGCTGGATGCCTGAAAGCAGAACCCCCATGTGGGCCCACTCTGAAAAAGCTAAAATCCTAAAATCCTGAGGCTCAGAAGAAGAAAAAGCTCTCCAAGTGATCCAGTTTGAAATTTAAGTAGCTTTGTTTCTGGGTGCTTACTAACCAGTATATTCAAATGGACTGAAAGTATGTAAGGCAGCTTGGGATTCTTAAAATGGACAGAGCTTTAGGCAGTGCATCTGGTCGTCTACTTTGTGTGAAATTAGAAGTACTCTGGATTAGCCCATACATGAAATCATGGGCACGGACTATGGCTTGCTGGCTTCTCAGAGACGTAGAAGGAGAAAGAATAACAGAGACAGGAAGTTCTGGGATAAGGACATGCATATGTATGTATAGAAATGGGAATGAAGTATGAAGGTCTGGGTGTCACACACTCATACACACCAGAGAGCATCCACCAGAGAAGAAGCACTAAGTAACTCAGCAGACAAAATGATTTGTTTACTGTAGCTACTCAAGCCTTTGTCACTGATTACTCGAGTGCTGGCACCATTACCACCTGAGTAAAGTGCCATGGCAGTGGAGATGTAGCTTATTCATGGAGCCCAGAATTCAAACTTCCAGAAACAGATACTAACATTGATCTCCTTATATAGCACACTTTCTTAAGGAGTGTACAAATAAACAGTGGGTGGCAAATTGACTACCTTGGACCTCTTCTATCCTGATGACACAAGCAGAAATTCACTCTGACAGAAATAGAGTGGTTCATTTTGTCTGCCCCCACTGCAGGATGACACCTTACATGAATATGACATCAGAGCAGGGGATATATTTTAGAGCAGTGGTCCCCAACCTTTTTTGGGCCACGGACCGGTTTAATGTCAGAAAATATGTTCACGGACCGGCCTTTAGGGTGGGACGGATAAATGTATCACGTGACCAAGACAAGCATCAAGAGTGAGTCTTAGACAGATGTTTCAGAGGGAATCTGTCATTTTTTAAAAATAAAACATCGTTCAGACTTAAATATAAATAAAACGGAAATAATGTAAGTTATTTATTCTTTCTCTGCGGACCGGTACCAAATGGCCCATGGACTGGTACCAGTCCGCAGCCTGGGGGTTGGGGACCACTGTTTTAGAGCAAAGATGATTCCAGAGTGGGATCATATTACATTCCAAACCATCCAAAAGCTGCTGGCCCACACAGCACTGGAACAGCTTGGTAAATTCATAGCTGAAGGAGGTAGTTTGAAGATGACACAGTGTGAGAATTGGGGACCATCATCAGCAATGCAACAAAGGAGTATAAAATTTAAATAAAAAACCCACTGAATGGAAGAAAATTGTCGTTTATTCATCTGATAAGAGCTTAATATCCAAAATTTACAAGGATATTATAGTACTCAACACCAAAAAATAAAAAACAATCCAATTAAGAAAATGGGCAAAGGACCTGAATAGACACTTTTCCAAAGAAGACATACAGATGGCCAGCAGGAAAGATGCTCAATGTCACTGATCACCAGAGAAACAAAGAGTAAAACACAATGAGACATCACCTCACACCTGTCCTACTGGCTGTCATCAATAAATTAACAAATAACAAGTGTTGGCGTGAATGTGGGGAAAAGGGAACCCTCGTGCACTGTTGGTGGGGTACAGATTGATGCAGTCACTGTGGAAAACAGTATGGAGTTACCTCAAAATATTAAAAATGGAACTGCCCTATGACTCATCAATTCCACTTCTGGAAATATATCCAAAGAAACCTGAAACACTAATTTGAAAGAATGCATGCACCCCTATGTTCATCACAATATTATTTACAATAGCCAAGATTTGGAAGCAGCCCAAGTGTCCATCAGTAGATGAGTGGATAAAAAAGCTGTAGTACATTTTCAGAATGGAACACTACTCAGCCGTAAAAAAGAGCATGGATGGACCTAGAGACTATTATGCTAAGTGAAAAAAGACAGAGATTTCACTTATATGTGGAACCTAATGAACAAAATAAATTAACAAACAAAATAGAGACAGACTCGTAGATACAGAGGACAGACTGAGAACAGCTGTCAGAGGGGAGGGGTTGGGGCAGTAAGTAAAAAGGTGAGGGGACTAAACAAAGAAAAAAACTTACAGACATAGGCAGCAGTGGGGGGACTTCAGGAGGCAAAGAGGAGGTGGGGGAGGGTACAGTGAGAAGAGATGGTGCTGGAGACTTAACTTGAGGTGAACACAATGCTGTACACCAGTGATATATTGTAAAATTGTCACCTGAAATCTGTATAATTTTAAAAACCAATGTGACCCCAATAAATTCAACAAAAAATAAAAAAAAATAAGTAAAAACCTTTATGTGGCAATCTAGTCCTAATAGGAAGAACAGATGAATCAGGAACAAACTTGTAGTAGCAGAAACAGCCTCGCCTATCAGCACTTCAAGTGACCCATTTGGGAATTTATGCTGCTTTTCCTTGCAATTCTATGCATTGCGGATTTACAAGTCTTGGTCCCCAAAGTAACAGGGCTTTTCCTCTGAGGCTACTGCAATAATTCCATTGAATTACATTTTTAAATGATGTTAATAATAAGTACATAAATTTAAGGCATATTTCTCAAACCCCTGTTACATGCCAGGCACTGCCTCTCTTTGACCCTTGTTGGGCAACTGTATCCAATAACAGATCATATTTCCAAATCCGCATTTTGTTACCTGCTCTACAAAAATGAAGATCGGTCCTCCAAAGATTTTACTTTTACCAGTTGCTTTGATGAGCTTGTTAAACTTTATCAGAAGAGGGAGCTGAAAAGATGTCGCATGTGCGAGTTTTCTAGCTGTGCTCTTGGAAGACTCCCACAGTGCACCGCTGCCCAGGGCCTGGTCACCACAGTGAGGACATCTTCTCCAGCGTCCAGTTCTAACGGTGGATACTGTGTCCCTCGTACCTAGCTTCTACAGTGGGATGTGAAAACAACTTGCCTGCAAAAGCATGCATACTAATTAATCCAGAGACCGTGTCCCAGAACAGCTCCTTTATCATGCCCTCACACTCGGGGCCAATATCCACCTGCCCTAACTATCCCAGGGCCATGGAGCAAACAATTAGGGACAGCCCCTGTGCCCCAGAGCCTGCAGAAGTTATTCCAACTAGCCCATCACAAGCCTGCTTCCCCTGCCCTGTGTTTTCCTGCCTGCAGAGACCATGGCACAGGTCCTCGCCCATGTTTCCTCCTTCCTGTTTCTGCCTCTCAGCCGACACTGGTGCTTCCTCATGTCCCCACCCCCCATGCATGTTCCCTCCTCTTGAGGTGTATGGCAGTCATCTCCTGATCTGTTGGCCTCACCATACCTAAATAACAAAAACATACATTTTAAAACAGGTGGCTTTTCCAGCCCCAGGCTTCCACAGCTCAATGCTCAGCATTACTCAGGAGCCAGCTGCCTCCCAGCACCTATGGGTGATTTCAGAGTCAAGCACCCCCAGAGCGATATCTCCCCGGGAACGCTTTCTCTAGGGACCAAGAGAGGGATTCCTGGCAAATTCCGAAGGACAGATTTCCTGCAGGTTCCACCACAACATCTCTTTCAGTGAGCCAAGATTATTCTCCCTCCACCAAAGTCTGGAACTCAGGTCTGAGGGACAGGAGGCTCTTCTGTGGACATGTTATCTCGGCCCCAGGGTACCGACAGTTTCTTATCTGCTCCATTTCCAAACTTGTTGGAGTTCTCTTAAATTCGCAGTAGCCAACCATCTTTTTTGTCTTCAATCCCTTGTTACTGTATAATTAATGCATCTTTATGTCAAACAGTTTTATCTCCTGAGGGGATTCAGATTTATGGAATATTAAAGTGTATGTGGTTATTAAGAAATGAATGAGTTTTCCCTTTTTCCCTGCTAGCACACCCAATAGGAATTAGACATTTAATGATATTCTTATTGGTATTAAGTGTTTAGCAAATGCTTAGGAAAAAAGTCCTTTCCCTAGTACTTAACATACTGATTTGCCTTATAGTAGTTATTTAACCAATTGTCACAAGGGGAGTAATAATATTTTTTTGTGAATAAAGAACTAGTTACTCATTCTCACTTATATATAACTATTGCTATTTAATTTTATTAAAAATTTTCTGGACCAAGGAAATTTTCAGTATCTATGTGCACATGTAGAAAATCAAACTTAGGGGAAAATACCGTGAAATTTAAAAGAATGTCATGATAGTCCCAATTATACAAGACAATGAATATATTTTACTAAAGAACTTTATCACATTACCATTGATATACTTTCTAGTATCCTTCAATTTGGATGACCTGATGTTTCCATTGCTTAACTGAAAGTTTGGCCTCCAAATATGTAATTCTATAAACAAAGAAAGGTCATGCCATGTGACAGGCACCCTATGGAAGAGAAATTTCGATAAATCCACACGAATAAAGCCTAAATCAAAATAGGAATAATACAGACTTTCTGTATTATGGCATGTTTATAAAATTGTCTTTTTCTTATAATGTTCTTCCAACAAAAGTGAACACTGGAGAAGCCCCAATGCCTATGAGCAATTTCTCTAGGAAAAGTATTAATTCTTCAATATCCTCTCTTCTTTATCTGAAAGATTGACAATTAATAACTGTTTAGAATTAGTAGTAAATGTTATAAAGAAGTTAGAAGATAAATACCAGGGATTAAACTTCATAAATTCATTAATTTCCCACATTATTTCTGCTATTGACATTGTTTCCCCATAGCTAACTAGCAGTAAAATCCTTTACATAAAAAAACTAAGATGTTTATTAAAGCCAGATATATCAGAATCTTAAACAAACAAACAAAAGAAAAAAACAGGTGTTAAATGACCTCAAGATTGTTTCTCCATGAGTAAAGCACCAAACTGCTTTGTTTATCAACATGGTTTTTTCCCTCTTTACCACTATATACTATCCCCATAACTACAAGATTATTTTTTAAGTTAGAGGAGGGTAGATAGACTCCCACATGCACCCTGAGCAGGACCCACCTAGCAACCCCCTTCTGGGACCCATGCTTGAATCAACTGAGCTAGCCTCAGTGCCCATGGCCAACACTCAAAGCAATTGAGCCACTGGCTGAGGGAGGGAAAAGGGAGAGAATGTTAAGCCTAATTCGGAGGGACCCGAAACACTGAAGACAGGAACAAGGTCCGTAGGTTACACATCAAAGCTTTATTGTCTAGCTTGGCCAAGCGGTGGCTACTCCAACAGAATTCTGAAGGAAAGCACACGCCGGCCCTTTGTTCTACTTAGTTTTTATAGTTTTGTAAGTGGGAAGTACAGAAACAAAAATTGCAATTAGGAGCCCCTTACCACTATTGGTTATAGTCATATGTCCTTTAACATGATAGGACCACATTCAATTTGCAAGCCATACATCCTTTTGGGGAAAACAAAGTTTACAAGCCAACACAATGGTAGAAAGATGTCTCCTCACATATTAAAAGGCATTCCTATATTATCTAGTGTTCATCTGCTATCTCTCTGTCCAGAGTCACACACGCATTTACATAGGAGAGGTAGTTTCTGTGGGGAAAAATGCCCGCAAATGGCTCATTGCTATGAGAAAAGATTTATTTTGGCTTTTCTCTCCCTGAACCTGGCTAGCCATTCACCCTTTTCCCCACAGGCTTGGTGGAATGTCTGGGAATCCATGTTTTCCTCCCCTTTGCATTTACAATACAATGCCAAGGGCCATCCTGACTATGCCAATCACACAGTACAGAGACTATTCTCACAATTTCTCTGCACATCTTAACCCAAATCAACAAAATATTTTTCAAGCCTCCCAAAAGCTACAGAATTAATATTAATATTAATTCTGTAGCTTTTGGTACTTTACAACACCTGTGGGTGAGGTGGCTCAGTGGCTTCTCAGAGAGAAGCATGAGAGAGAGGAAGAGAAGCTGATGATTGCTTTGCATGTGTGCCCTGACCAGAGATCGAACCCAGGATGTCCACACACCAGGCTGACACTATATCCACTGAGCCAGCTGGCCAGGGCTAGGCTTTTTTGGTCATATCTCATAAGCTCTCCATTTTGACCCTCATGTATGATAAAAACCTACTATGAAAGGAAAAACTTAACAGATGGTAATACAGAAATAAGCAGGCTTTGAAAAATTAGATTCCTGAATTCTAATTTTAGAATTGCTAATCATTACAACATTTAAGTGAACATCTCAGCTTGCACTCTGAATTCTGGAACTACAGAGGAAAGGCAGGAATTCTTGTTTACTAAGTAAGCAAAGGGAAGACAAGCTGGGGAAGGGGAAGCAAGGGTGTAGAAGTTTTTAAAGGGAAGCAGCTAACTCATTCACTTGATACATTTAAATCACACTGGGCAAAACACTTAAAGAGAAATGATGGGAAACAGATATGCTGTGGTCTCAAGGCTAGAGAAAGCATAACCTTAGTGGTCTTGTGATGTGATTAAACAACTTGATTCTAGCCTTTTTACTAATTTTGCTGAAGAAGAAACCAATTGGTGGCAATTACAGCTGTTGGCTTGGCTTTATCAGGTGGACACCTGCTAGGAACTAAACCGATAATTGATTAATTTCAAATGTGTCAGCAGCAGCTGTCAGGAGGTAACAATTTCAAGTCTTGTCTAACCTAAGCCGGAAGCAAGCCAGGGGGATAAGGGTAAAATTGCATAAGAATCTATGATACAACATCATCTATTATACAAGCATTTAGTCACTTATTTGGTTCCAGTGTTTCATTTAAAAACAATGGATTTTTTTATAAAAGGAAGATGGGTTGCCATTGTATCAGGCATACCATACAGACTCTAAATGTCAGCACAAACAATATGCTTTTGAATTGTAACTTAAAGTGCTTTATATAAACAAAATAGCATAGCATTGATGTGCCTTTTAACAATTCCTAAGTGTTTAATCTTACTGTGAATGCTTAAAACCTGCAAACCCTACATTCTTAATTGCCAATTAGAACCTATTGAAAGCCCCTCTTTGTCTTCCCTACCCTCTTAAAGTGATAAAAAGAAAATCCCAGTCAAAGGGATAAGCACCAGGCTAGCTCTGGCCTCCATCTCTCTCTCTCTCCTGCCTCCTCTTCCAGCACACACCCCACACTTACCCTTTTCAACCCCTCTGTTCTTTCAAGTCCTGAACCAGTCCTGTTCCCTTCTACCAAAGTATCTTTAACCATGCTGTTGCCTCTGCTAGAACACTCTTCTCTTCCTTCCTTAAATTAATGTCTGCTCCTGCTCCTGCTGCAAAGCTCAGTGCAAGAGCACTCCCTCAGGGCTGGTTCCCTGAGACCCCTCCCTAGGTCACTGCCCTGCTCTAAGCTCTGACAGGACCTCTATCCGCTGTTGTTTCACTTGGGCTATTGTGGATTACTGCCTTTCTGCCCTACTAACATCTAAACTCAGGGTAGGGGCTGGCTCTTCTTTGCTCACCATTATATCATCACCCAGAAAAGTACACAATATGTATTTGTTGAACAAGAGTTCCAGGGAAGTAGGTAATTGAACATCATTACAGAAATCATATAGTATGTGTGAGAAAATTGCATTTGGGTTTTATATTTACAAAGTCATCACCTAACTTCAAACCCACATGCTCACTTCAATTTCTCTTATATCATTTGATTATGTTCTATTACTGGTTGTATATGGGCAACTGTATTTCCTGTATCATGAAATAAAAGTGCAGTAAGTTTGGGGTGGGGGAGAAATGCATAGTGAAGCAATATCAACAAAGCAAAAGTTACTTCTCAGGTATAATTACCACATACTCTCAAACAAGAAATAAAATTAGAGAAATAGAAAGTAAAATAATATCACAATGAAATGGGAATCCCTTATTACTATTAATATTAAGAATAATAAATTCTATTGAAATGAAGATAATAGATCTTTCTAAATCTTAATCAAAACTCGATTTTTAAATAAGATAGATGTAACATGAAGAAACTGGCATGTACGTAGCAGTACACTAACAATATTAATAGATTAGTTAGGAAAGCTGTGTGTGTGTGTGTGTTGTGTGAATTTCACACTAAGGTGTTTTGAATTAATCATGGAAAAAATGTAGAATCTCCATTATTTTTGTTAAAACAGTTGACAGTATAAAATCATATTCATAACAATTAATCTAGAGAAAAGAGACAGAATTACTAAAAACACAGAGACCATATTTTGCATATTGCAAACAGATAACCAAGACTATGTGGCTTACAATGGGAATGAACACAGGAGTTGGATATATCAGAGATTTTGAAGAGATAATTGTGTAAGTTTATAACACACATAATTAAAGGTGAGAAAAAAGATCAAAAGAAAATATGTTCAAAAGCTAATGAAAAGGTTAAGTTCTTTATAAGCACATCCAAAAAGAAGATGCTATTAGTCTTGTCCAACCTATTATTTTCTTTTTTTTTTTTTTTTTTCATTTTTCTGAAGCTGGAAACGGGGAGAGACAGTCAGACAGACTCCCGCATGCGCCCGACCGGGATCCACCCGGCACGCCCACCAGGGGCGACGCTCGATGCTCTGCCCACCAGGGGGCGATGCTCTGCCCATCCTGGGCGTCGCCATGTTGCGACCAGAGCCACTCTAGCGCCTGAGGTAGAGGCCACAGAGCCATCCCCAGCGCCCGGGCCATCTTTGCTCCAATGGAGCCTTGGCTGCGGGAGGGGAAGAGAGAGAGGAAAGCGCGGGGGAGGGGTGGAGAAGCAAATGGGCGCTTCTCCTGTGTGCCCTGGCCGGGAATCGAACCCGGGTCCTCCGCACGCTAGGCCGACGCTCTACTGCTGAGCCAACCGGCCAGGGCCCAACCTATTATTTTCTTACCTTTTTAATGCTTTTAGTTTTATTTGACTGTGCATAAATCACCACTGGTATTCTTCGTGTCCATACACATATAAGAATGCAAATATTTTTATACTCGAAATGAGTTTTGATTGCAATAGAAATGGTTTATGTAAATTCAGATTATTTTACTAGATTAAAATTCAATAATACAGTATGAAGGGAACTAAGCTAAATACTGTACTTATTTTTCTACATGTCTTCTTCACAAAAACAAGTGCTATAGAGGATAAGCAAATCACATCTTTCAAAATATCTGCCAATAACAAGTCAATCCAGCCTGACCAGTGGTGGTAGAGTGGATAGCACGTCAACCTGGAACACTGAGGTCCTAGGTTCAAATCTCAAGGTGTGGGGCTTGAACACGGGTCATCTGGCTGGAGTATGGCATCATCAACATGATCGCATGGTTGCTGGCTAGAGCTCAAAAGTTGCTGGTTTGAGCAAGGGGTCACTGGCTCAGCTGTAGCTCCCCCCAAATCAAGACATGTATGAGAAGCAATCAATGAACAACTAAAGTGCTGCAACTATGAGTCGATGCTTCTCATTTCTCTCCCTTTCTCTCTCTCACTAAAATAAACAAACAAACAAATAAATAAATCCTACAGCAAATTTTGTAATCAATAATATTTTAATTTTTTAGAATCACATAATTATTCATCACATAAGTTTGCAATATTGTGGAGTTGAATGGTTTTCGAAATGTAAACTTAAGTCCTATTGTTGTATTTCGGGGGCTCTACAACCATTTAATAAAAATTTTATAAAACTTCACACATAATTTCAATCTTTAAATGTGTGATGACAGACAACATCCACAGAAAATATATTTGTGTTAAAATGCAACCCTGTAACACCATCATCACATTAACTTGTTCCTCAGGTTAACTCATCCTCTGCAGGTCTTAGTTTCTCCAGTCGTATGCGTGCGTCTACCTCACCTTCTTGCCATCGATTTAAAAGTGTATGTAGGTACACAAAGAGTATCATGTTAAGTGAAAGAAATAAGCCTGATAAAGACAAATACCTATAATTCACTTATATGTGGAATCTAAAAAAACAAAACAATAAACAAAATTAAACAAACAGACTCATAGCCACAGAGAACAGACTGATGGTGCCAGAGGGGAGAGGAGTGGAGAGTAAGCAGAAAAGGGTAAAGGGATTGGGAAGTACAGTGTCCAGTTCAAAAATAAGTGTTGGGAATGGAAGGCTCACCACAGAGGTATAGTTGATAATATTGTTAGAGCTATACACAGCAATGGTGACTAGATTTACTGTGGTAAGCACTTCACAGATATATAAATATTGAATCACTATGTCGTACATCTGAAACTAACATAATATTGTATGAAAAGTATAATTAAAAATACATTTTAAAGAAGTTCAGTTCAAGACTATATCTCATTTTTTTAAAACACAATTCAGGCCTGAGCACATCATTAATGCAAATCAGTATAAGTGGGTACATTACTCAGACACGTGTACCCATATCCAGTCCCATTAGCAAGGCTCAGGTGCATTGGCTCAGCACTTGTGAATGTCAGAATAAAAGTTCAAATGCAAAATAACAAGGGACCACATTATATTATAAAGTATTAGCAATAGTCTGGGGTTTCTTTTACTGATTTATATTTATTATGAAATAGATGTTATAACAGCGCTTCAGCTTCAACATTTCCTTCCAACACTCACCCACCAACACTTAATAGAAATTTCAAGGTAGGTCCTGGCCAGTGGCTCAGTGGCTAGAGCATGGACCTGGTGGATGGGCCAATCCTGGCTTCAATTCCCAGTCAGGGCACACAGACAGCAGTGATGGGATTAGGAAAATACCATTTCACTTATACATATGGGTGAAGTTTTTCTCACACAGTCAGTTAACACTTCAAGATTTCCCTAAATGGTTCGGAGATATATTAGCTTATTGCATTTTAATGACAGTGTGATTTTTATTTTTTTGGTTTCATTTTAGAAACAACTGAGTAATTTCCAGAAACTGTCAGCAATGTTATTTCAAGCCATATGCTGCAGTTCGCTACCAATTCCAAATTAAAGGAAATATCTTAATTCTTTATATTTGTATTTTCTACTTCAGATTTTTAGTAAACAGCTTTTTTTTAAACTTAAATTTGAATAGCATTTTAATTTGTTTTTATTATTGTCTTCTTTGGAATTTCAAGCTATGACTCAAATCACATTCTGACCAATTGATTCCTGGAAGTTATTTGCACATGGTTTGAAACAAAATAATATGTTTCACAAAAATCCTTGTTTTACTCAATTTGTTATCCCATCTGTAACCATTTTTTAAGTCTCTGATTTTTTTTTATTAATAAAGCAGCTCAAGGTACATAAATGAATTATTTGGATAGACTGTCATCTTGTCATAGACTTGAGTTTTAACATATTTTCAAAATACCAGTTATTTTTTAACTTGACATTTCATCTTTTATTTTACATACATATTTACTCACAAATGTATAATTTCAAGTCATTAAATTTTCTATTGTTATTTTTGATAAAAGATACTATTAATAATTATAGAAATGTGAGATAAGAAATTAAGACAATAATTAAATTCTTAAAAAGTAAAAAAATACTAAGGTTGTTTGTAACAAATTACACAATTTAAAAACATTATTTAATTTTTTATAATTGATTGATTTTAAAGAGAGAGAAAGAGAGAAATGGAGAGCGAGAGAGAAAGAGAGAAACAACAATTTGTTGTTCCTTCCATTTATGTCTTCATTGGTTGATTCTTGTATGTGCCCTGACAGGGGATTGAACCCACAACCTTGGCATATAGGGTCAATGCTCTAACCAACTGAGCTACCTAGCCAGGGTAAAAAAAAACACTGTTTAAAAGGGGGAAAATGTATTACTGTGCACATACTACATATAAAATTATATAACATATTACTAAAAAAAAGATTCTACATTTGAAGTATGCACAATCTAATAGAAGAGACCTATCATCTAATATATAATGTAAGCAGACTACAAAAATTAAACGTTCTAATAAACTCTTTAATTAAAACTGGATGCAGATAAATGATAAGCAGAATGCAAGAAAATGATCAAAATGAAATTTGTTTGGATTGTCAAAGAAAATATCACAGGAATAGTTTGCCAGAGAATATTGGGAAGGAAGAAACTAAGAAAGCCATGTTTTTAGAATAAAAGATGGAGATTATGGATTACAAATTACAAACATTACTCCTCACAAATGATCATTTAGATGACTAGGAATGCAGAATTCTGGCAGTTGCCCCAGCAGACATGCCATCTATTTTTCTTCTGCTGTGTATTTTCACATTCTGTTCATTCATATTTTTCCCTTCCCTACTCATTTTTTTCTCCATGATTCCTTGCAATCTTTTCCTCCTTTAAATGTCAAGTCGAGAATCAGAACTTCTGTGAAGCCCTCCCTGACTCATTTGAAAGACTTGGGAATTTATTCTGCTTAATTCTAATTGATTCCAATTAGAGCCACTTTTCTAAGACACTGGCTCTCAATCTTGGTTACAGATTAGAATCATTTAAGGGTGGGCCATCATACCACCCTTAGAGACTAATATTTAAGGGTATGGAGTACCCTGGGCATTGGAATTAAAAAAAAATGGTTAAAAAAATTCCAATCTCAAGTGATTCTAAAGTTTAGCAAAGTTTGTGGACCATTGGTGTGTTAGTTGCAATATTTGAGTTGTTTATGTAAGGCTTCACCCATATGCTATGTGAAACTGGATTTGTACAAAAGAGGACCCCTGTTCTCATGTTATGTGTTGCAGATCTAAAGAGCAAGAGCTTTTACTCTTAGACCAGTTGAGTTGAAATAGCAATTTACTAAGGATGTGCCTTTGGACAAGTAATTTAATCTCTGCAATCTTCAACTTCCTAATAATTGTATTGAAAAATGAGATGTGTGGACAAAAAAGGAGCACATATTAAACCTGACAAGCTCAGGGGAAGCCTGCATGGTGGGCCTTCAAACTCAGATGATCTGAAGTTAAAACTTTCTAATTAAAAGCAAGTCATGATGGGTAGTCATGTCCTGGGCTGGTAGTTTCCCTGACAAAGGTCAATTCTTTCCCTTAACTCGGCTTGCCCATTGTCTTCTTGCATCTACAGTAGCATTCCTTTGGAATGTCAGGGTAATTTCCTTTCTCCAGACCCTTCAGAGCACAATCTCCCACCAGAGCAGAAGACCACAGAGTCTCTTGTTGTTACTGTTATCTTGTTCATTGTTAATTGCCAATTACCCTATACAAACCTATGTTAAAGAAGTATGTGTTATTTGTTTAACTTTTTATAAAATCCCAGAGATTTTCCCTGCTTTGCTTTCTCTAATCTATCACCAATAGTAACCCCCATATGTTTTCTCTTTGATTCTAATGTATAAAATAAGCTGTAAAACTGCCATTCTCTGAAGCACTTTCTCAATTCATTGAGCTTTTGTTTCCTGGCAATTGTCATCAATTTGGCTCAAATAAACTTATAAAATTTTTTCAGTAGTTTAAATGTTTTGTTTTTATTTTTTACTTTGAAAGATTATATATATATATATATATATATATATATATATATATATATATATATAAACATTGACAATAGTGTGTGACAAAAGGGTAACCTTAGATAGCTTCTCATCTCTCCGTTCCTGCCTGTCTGTCCCTGTCTATCCCTCTCTCTGACTCTCTCTCTCTCTGTAAAGAAAAAAAAAAGAATAAATGTAACTGTGTTGGAGTCATTAAGTACACTGGATAACTTTGTTATTAAAGAGCACAGGATGTGATTCTATGCCAAAATGAGTATTTTAATTTTGAGAATATACACAGATTGTTAGATGATCCTAAAGGAAGTATTCTCTTTCAAATGGAAATATCCTTTTCCTTGAATCAGAAGTAGAGGGTTATTCACAATTATTCAAACACTTAGAGATGACTTTAAAACAGGATAAAATCAAGCATGTCCATTATTACAATATTGTAGAAAACATAATAAAATAAAAAGTAAACTAAAACAAGAAGAGATTTAGAGAAAGATAATCTCTATTTGCATTATTTGTACATTATATTAAAAAAAACACATGAAGAAATCAACCTTATATCTTTAGAGTGAATAAGAGTTTGATAAATCAAAGAAAGAAAAAAGAAAGAAAAATAAAAGATAGCCAACAGTAACCTGTTATAATGATAATCAAGAAAGACTGCATTTGTAATAGCATTTAAATATGTTAGTATCTTAATATGTTAGCATTTAAATAATATATACATGTGTATGTATCAAAAAGGGTAAGAGTTGTTAGCTCACTGAATGGAAAGATTGATTTTGTAAAACAATTTATTTTTTCCTGACTGTATAGATTTAATGCTCCCCAAATCACTACATCAATGGATTGTATTCAGTAACTTGACAAAGTACTTTGAAAGTTTATATTTATTTTTTTTATTTTTTTAATAAATTTTTATTAATGGTAATGGGATGACATTAATAAATCAGGGTACATATATTCAAAGAAAACATGTCTAGGTTATTTTGTCATCAAATTATGTTGCAAACCCCTCGCCCAAAGTCAGATTGTCCTCCGTCACCCTCTATCTAGTTCTCTGTGCCCCTCCCCCGCCCCCTAACTCTCTCCCTCCCTCCCTCCCATGTCCTCCCTCCCCCCCCCCACCCTTGGTAACCACCACACTCTTGTCCATGTCTCTTAGTCTCATTTTTATGTTCCACCAATGTATGGAATCATGTAGTTCTTGTTTTTTTCTGATTTGCTTATTTCACTCCTTATAATGTTATCAAGATCCCACCATTTTGCTGTAAATGATCTGATGTCATCATTTCTTATGGCTGAGTAGTATTCCATAGTGTATATGTGCCACATCTTCTTTATCCAGTCTTCTATTGAAGGGCTTTTTGGTTGTTTCCATGTCTTGGCCACTGTGAACAGTGCTGCAATGAACATGGGGCTACATGTGTCTTCACGTATCAATGTTTCTGAGGTTTTGGGGTATATACCCAGTAGAGGGATTGCTGGGTCATAAGGTAGTTCTATTTGCAGTTTTTTGAGGAACCACCATACTTTCCTCCATAATGGTTGTACTACTTTACAGTCCCACCAACAGTGAATGAGGGTTCCTTTTTCTCCACAGCCTCTCCAACATTTGCTATTACCCGTCTTGTTGATAATAGCTAATCTAACAGGAGTGAGGTGGTATCTCATTGTAGTTTTGATTTGCATTTCTCTAATAACTAACGAAGATGAGCATCTTTTCATATATCTGTTGGCCATTTGTATCTCTTCCTGGGAGAAGTGTCTGTTCATGTCCTCTTCCCATTTTTTTATTGGATTGTTTGTTTGTTTGTTGTTGAGTTTCATGAGTTCTTTGTAAATTTTGGATATTAGGCCCTTATCTGAGCTGTCGTTTGAAAATATCAGTTCCCATATAGTTGGCTGTCTGTTTATTTTGATATCAGTTTCTCTTGCTGAGCAAAAACTTTTAATTCTGATGTAGTCCCATTCATTTATCTTTGCCTTCACTTCTCTTGCCATTGGAGTCAAGTTCATAAAATGTTCTTTAAAACCCAGGTCCATGATTTTAGTACCTATGTCTTCTTCTATGTACTTTATTGTTTCAGGTCTTATATTTAGGTCTTTGATCCATTTTGAATTAATTTTAGTACACGGGGACAGGCTGTAGTCGAGTTTCATTCTTTTGCATGTGGCTTTCCAGTTTTCCCAACACCATTTGTTGAAGAGGCTTTCTTTTCTCCATTGTGTGTTGTTGGCCCCTTTATCAAAGATTATTTGACCATATATATGTGGTTTTATTTCTGGGCTTTCTATTCTGTTCCATTGGTCTGAGTGTCTATTTTTTTGCCAATACCATGCTGTTTTGATTATCGTGGCCCTATAATATAGTTTAAAGTCAGGTATTGTAATGCCCCCAGCATCATTCTTTTTCCTTAGGATTGTTTTGGCTATTCAGGGTTTTTTATAGTTCCATATAAATCTGATGATTTTTTGTTCCATTTCTTTAAAAAATCTCATAGGGATTTTGATGGGAATTGCATTAAATTTGTATATTGCTTTGGGTAATATGGCCATTTTGATTATATTTATTCTTCCTATCCAAGAACAAGGAATATTTTTCCATCTCATTGTATCTTTTTCGATTTCCCTTAACAATGCTTTGTAATTTTCATTATATAGGTCCTTTACGTTCTTTGTTATGTTTATTCCTAGGTATTTTATTTTTGTTGTTGCAATCGTGAAGGGGATTATTTTTTTGAGTTCGTTTTCTAATATTTCATTGTTGGCATATAGAAAGGCTATGGACTTTTGTATGTTAATTTTGTATCCTGCGACCTTACTGTATTGGTTTATTGTTTCTAATAATCTTTTTGTGGAGTCCTTCGGGTTTTCGATGTATAGGATCATATCATCAGCAAAAAGTGATAGCTTTACTTCTTCTTTTCCGATATGGATGCCTTTTATTTCTTTGTCTTGTCTGATTGCTCTGGCCAGAACTTCTAGCACCACGTTGAATAAGAGTGGAGAGAGTGGACAACCCTGTCTTGTTCCTGATTTAAGGCAGAAAGTCCTCAGTTTTATGCCGTTTAATAGGATGTTGGTTGATGGTTTATCATATATGGCCTTTATCATGTTGAGATATTTTCCTTCTATACCCATTTTGTTGAGAGTCTTAAACATAAAATTGTGTTGTATTTTATCAAAAGCCTTTTCTGCATCTATTGATAAGATCATGTGGTTTTTGTTCTTTGTTTTGTTGATATGGTGTATTACGTTAACCGTTTTGCATATGTTGAACCATCCTTGAGATTCTGGGATGAATCCCACTTGATCATGATGTATTATTTTTTTAATATGTTGTTGTATTCGGTTTGCCAGTATTTTGTTTAGTATTTTAGCATCTGTATTCATTAGAGATATTGGTCTGTAGTTTTCTTTCTTTGTGCCATCCTTGCCAGGTTTTGGTATGAGGGTTATGTTGGCCTCATAAAATGTGTTTGGAAGTATTGCTTCTTCTTCAATTTTTTGGAAGACTTTGAGTAGAATAGGAACCAAGTCTTCTTTGAATGTTTGATAGAATTCACTAGTATAACCGTCTGGGCCTGGACTTTTATTTTTGGGGAGATTTTTAATAGTTTTTTCTATTTCCTCCCTGCTGATTGGTCTGTTTAGGCTTTCTGCTTCTTCATGACTCAGTCTAGGAAGGTTGTATTGTTCTAGGAATTTATCCATTTCTTCTAGATTGTTGTATTTGGTGGCATATAATTTTTCATAGTATTCTACAATAATTCTTTGTATTTCTATGATGTCTGTGGTGATCTCTCCTCTTTCATTTTGGATTTTATTTATTTGAGTCCTGTGTCTTTTTTCCTTGGTGAGTCTTGCCAAGGGTTTGTCAATTTTGTTGATCTTTTCAAAGAACCAGCTCCTTGTTTTATTGATTTTTTCTATAGTTTTTCTGTTCTCTATTTCATTTATTTCTGCTCTGATTTTTATTATCTCCTTTCTTCGGCTGGTTTTGGGTTGTCTTTGTTCTTCTTTTTCTAGTTCCTTAAGGTGTGAAGTTAAGTGGTTTACTTCGGCTCTCTCTTGTTTGTTCATATAGGCCTGAAGTGATATGAACTTTCCTCTTATTACTGCTTTTGCTGCATCCCAGAGATTCTGATATGTCGTATTTTCATTTTCATTTGTCTGTATATATCTTTTGATTTCTGCGCTTATTTCTTCTTTGACCCATTCATTTTTTAGAAGTATGTTGTTTAGTTTCCACATTTTTGTGGGTTTTTCCCCCTCTTTTTTGCAGTTGAATTCTAGTTTCAAGGCTTTATGATCAGAAAATATGCTTGGTACAATTTCAATTTTTCTAAATTTGCTGATATTGTCTTTGTGGCCCAACATATGGTCAATTCTTGAGAATGTTCCATGTACACTAGAGAAAAATGTATACTCTGTCGCTTTGGGATGAAGTGTCCTGTAGATGTCTATCATATCCAGGTGTTCTAGTATTTCATTTAAGGCCACTATATCTTTATTGATTCTCTGTTTGGATGACCGATCTAGAGCCGTCAGCGGTGTATTGAGGTCTCCAAGTATGATTGTATTTTTGTTAGTTTTTGTTTTAAGGTCAATAAGTAGCTGTCTTATATATTTTGGTGCTCCTTGGTTTGGTGCATATATATTAAGGATTGTTATGTCTTCTTGATTCAACTTCCCCTTAATCATTATGAAATGACCATTTTTGTCTCTCAGTACTTTTTCTGTCTTGTAGTCAGCATTATTAGATATGAGTATTGCTACACCTGCTTTTTTTTGGTGTTGTTTGCTTGGAGTATTGTTTTCCAGCCTTTCACTTTGAATTTGTTTTTATCCTTGTTGCTTAGATGTGTTTCTTGTAGGCAGCATATAGTTGGGTTTTCTTTTTTAATCCATTCTGCTGCTCTGTGTCTTTTTATTGGTAAGTTTAATCCATTTACATTTAGTGTAATTATTGACACTTGTGGGTTCCCTACTGCCATTTTATAAATTGCTTTCTGTTAGTTTTGTATCTAGTTTGATTCTTCTCTTTTGTTTTTCTATCATTTGTTTTTGTTTGTTTGTGTTCCATACTTCTTTCCTCTGTTGCTACCTTTTTTAAGTCAAGTGTTTTTGTGGTGGTTTTTTTAAGGGTGGTTACCATTAAGTAATGAAAAGGGTACCTACCATATTCATTGTAGTACCCTATCTTATAAGTATTTCTGCACTTCATCATCCTTTGCTACTGTTAATCTCCATCCTCTCCCCCCTTTTTTTCCTTTGTTGTCACAGTTTAAGTTTGGTTTTATTGTGTTCTTGGTGGAGCTGTTACTTGTGGTGTTGTTTTCTTTTGTTCTTTGAATCTGGTTGGAAAACCCCCCTTAGTATTTCCTGGAGTGGGGGCTTAAAGTTTATATTTAAAATAAAGAAAATGTAAAATAAAGAGAATTAGTTCCGAGATGCAAGTTTATTATGAAATTACAAGAATTAAAACAGCAAGAGGTTTGTACAAAAAGGCAGCTCATAGAATAAGATTGTGTATAGCCTTGAAATAGACTTTAATCATGAGAACATAAAACCTAATAAAAGATGCCTTGCAAATTGATGATAAGGGTATTTATTATTCAATGGATGATATAGGAAAGATTGAATTTTTTGTCTTTTGTTTTTGTTTTTAATAAATGAGAAGTGGGGAGATAGACTCTCATATGTGCCCCAACTGGGATCCACCTGACAACCCCTGCCTTGGGCCAAGGCTGTAATCAACCAAGCTATTGTCAGCACCTGAGGCCAATGCTCAGACCTACTGAGCCACTGGCTACAGGAGGGGAAGAAGGAGAGAAGGGGGAGAGGGAGGGAAAGAGAAGTAGACGGTGGCTTCTCCTGGGTGCCCTGACCAGGAATTGAACCCGGGATGTCTGTACATGGGGCTCTATCCATGGAGGAAACCGACCAGGGCCCTGAGTTTTTTCCCTTATGCTATATACCAAATTTAATTATATGTATAAAAAAATTAAATTTAAAATTAAACCACAAAATAATAAAATGAAAATATTTAACTGATATTAATGAGTTAGAATATTTTCTTTGGACAATTTTAATATTTGAGGATCAGATCCACTTGAAAATTAAGTGAATGATTATGAAGTTTCTCTCTGAAGGAGGAAGGGAAATGTATATGTGTCCATACATAGAAAATCCTGCACATAATTATAGATAATTCATGAACATTAGGGAGGGGATAAAGGAGTGAGGATAAAGAAAAGTGTAAGTCATGTATGACTAATTTTCTTCTATCCCACAGAAGTAAAATCTTCTTTTTGGTAGTTCTGTGAGATTCCTAAATTAAATTGAATCCTGCCTAAGTTTTGGGATCATAGAAGAAGAGAAGGATATGGTTATGAGACAGTGGGGCCTGGGGGGAGGGGAGTGTCAGGTGTCATGGTAAGTGTATGTTTTTCACTTCTCCTCATAAACTACTCCCCTCACCAGCCATATTCTCAGAGTAGTTCAGAAAAGGTTATTATGTCTGAAGGTGTCCTCCAAAAATATAACAGAATCATGTTTCCTAAAGTGATGGTATTAGGAGGTGGGGCCTTTGGGAGGTGATTATGTCATGAGGATGAAGCCCTCTAAATGTGATTAGAGCCCTTATAAAAGAGACCCCCAGCAAGCTCCCTTCTGTCTTTGCCATGTTAGGACACAAGAAAAAGACTGGCTCTCAAATGACCAGGAAGCAGGCCTTCACCACACACCATATCTGCTGTTGTCTTGATCTTGGATTCCTCAGCCTCCAGAACTCCGAGAAATAAATGTTTGTTGTTTATAAGCCCCTTGTCTATGGTATTTTTACAACAGTTGGAATAGATTAAGAAAAGTAATAAGAGGACAACTGCACAGAATGCAGATGAGGAATGCCTGTAAATTGATAATGCTGCCTCACTTCTTGGGTTAATTCCTTTGATTCCTTTCAACTTAAGTAGAAACATCATTTTTTCTGGAAAACACCCCCTGATTTCCAAAAACTATGTTAAATCCTATGTTATTGATCCTACATTACCCTGTACTTCTTGCAACACTTCTAATGAATTTAGAATTATTCTTTAATGCCTGTCTTCTCCACATCCCTCTATAGTTCCCTGAGAATAATAAATATGGCTCTTTTTTATTTAAATCACTATTCCCTAGAGTCTAATCAATATGCAGCACATTGTAGGCACAGAACAAAAGATAATGAATAAATAGGGTAGCATAAAAAATAAATTAGCACTTCCATAATTTTGCATGGGTTTGTGTTATCAATTAAAATTAGCTCAACTACTAAGGTAGATGTTGAGTCTTCTTGGCCTTTGAAATAGAATTTGATCTCAAAAATAGAGAAAGTTCTGCCCTGGCCAGTTAGCTCAGTTGGTTGGAGTGTCATTACAATATGCCAGGCTTATGGGTTTGATTCCTAGTCAGGGCACATGAAGGGATCTACCAATGAATGCATGAATAGGTGGAACAACAAATTGATGTTTCTCTTCCTTCTTTACTCTCTAAAATCAATAAAAATAAGCTTTTAAAAAATGAAGAAAATTCTAAAATTATTTGAAATATCTACAATGTAAAAATCATACCCATACCCACTTTGTCATTGACATAAGTTTGGTTGATTCTGATAGATAATAATATATAGCTTTGCTCTCTTTATGATTCTTTATGCAGGTCGTATGAACTAAGTTCCAAATGTGGGGCCCCCTGCTTCTATCCTGGGAACATCATCTGGGTTGGCATTCATTTAGTAGATCTACAAAATCACAGACAGTTACATGATGTGATAGACTCTCTGGAATTGGAGGATAAAATTTCAAAAGCCTCAGGCATGCTCAGGCAATTCCTGGCAATGATGTACCCCACTCAAAATAGGAAGAGCAGGCAGTTATACTGGATTCTTTAAAAGATAATAGTACTAGAGTTCAGATGATCTTCTGTATTATCACTGTATCTCTTCTTCTCTTGGCCACCCTAAGAAAGCGATCTTTACAAAGCCCTGTAAAAATACTTTTTGGTAAATGACATTTTTTTATTAACTAGTTTATATTAAGTAAATTAAAACTAATTAGAATTAACAACTTTACTTTGATAATTTAATTTAGCATTTTCAGGGTTATAAAAGAAGTAGTAATTTAAAAAGAATAAGTTATATTTTACTTCTAGGCTGGCCATGAGCAAATGTTTAGGTCTCCAAAAATTAATAAATCATTAATCAGTCAATCACTCAGATCAAACATAAGCAAGCAAAAACTTTTATCATGCAATGTATGAAAACTTGCTTTTATAATTATTTTCTAGAATTTGATCTTGTTATATATATTAGAATGTAAATAGTTCTATTTGAAACTTCATAAAATGTAGATTTAGTGGTAGTGTCTGGAAAATTGACCAAAAAACTTTTTATTGTATCTTTTTACTTTTACTAAATAAAGTTATCTATTGACTAAAATAATTTACAAAGGAAAAACGATTCTAGTATGTTTTCCTTCACATAATGAGGGACAGAATTCAAATGAAATATAAGCTAGAGGAATTCAGAACACAACATTTTTAAACAAAAACATATGAAATTGTACTGTATACAACACATGTATTATGTTCATAGATAATTTTACTGAGTTTTGATGAGTCGGTTCTAATGTACTTTCTGAATGTTTGATAGAGGTTATACTTCTATCATTCATAGATTGTGACTACATATTGTTCAAGTTCTAAATGAGAATGACAGTAAAATGACTGAGCACAATGATAAACCAGAAAACATTTTGTTGACACTCTAGGAAAAATAAGAATTTTTTATGTGGTATTGGTAAACCAGCTTTTAAAAGCAACAACTGAACCACCTTGAGTTGTAGGAAAAATGTTCTTTCATCATAGACAACTTTAAGCTTCCGAACATTAACCAAATGATTATCAAAATTCTTGAATATTTAACAATTATGTCTTACCGGGAATAAACTGTGTCCAACTGAACTCACTAGTTTGTCTGTTAAATACACACACACATGCACAAACACACTGCCACTATTTTGACATAAAGAATTCATGAAAATCTAGTGGTGAGCCCTTGTGCCTGATGATTGCTTAACAACATTTCCACTATGTCTTAATGTGTCCAACTCTATGCTAACTGAAGTGGTGTCAGAGTAAATGTTTAAGGACCATCTGGGAGAGGTGGGTCCTTTTCTGTAGTGTATGCTACATAGTATCATGGCTGATTTAAGACTGCCAATGCTTGTCAATGAGCAGAGTTGAAAAGTGATGCGGAGTATATGACACCATTAGAGAGTATTTCTACCACATAAAGACAATAGGTTTAAATAGCCTCAAAAGCAGAAATGATAGTGACATGTGTTAAAATAATTAGAAAATGATGAGTTTTGAATGTTTATGAACTTTGATTTCAATATATTTTAATTATAAATTTATATCATTTAATAATTTTTTGAGAAAATTAAATTTAACAAGGTGTCATTGATCAATAAGAGTACATAGGTTTCAGGTAAACATCTCTATAGCATTTGAACTGTTGATTATGTTGTGTACCCATCAGCCGAAGTCAAATAGTTTTACATAATCTTATATTTGTTCCTCTTTACACCCTTCCCCCTCCGCCATGTCACCCTCCCTGTGAAAGACATACAGTCATGCAGAAAAGGAGAGAGATGAGAAGCATCAACTTGTAGTTACAGCACCTTAGTTGTTCATTGATTGCTCCTCATATGTGTCTTGATCAGGGTGTGTGGTGTCAATCTGAGCCATTGATCCCTTGCTCAAATCTTGGGCTCAAGCCAGTGACCATGGAATCATTTCGATGATCTCATGCTCATGCTGGTGACATCACACTCAAGCTGGTGAGCCTGCACTCAAGCTGTATGAGCTCGTGCTCAAGCCGGTGATCTCTGAGTTTCAACCTAGGACCTCAGCATCCCAGGTCAATGTTCTACCCACTGTGCCACCACCAATCTGGTTATAAAATTTAATTTTTAATAACTACTGTTTGACTAACCTGTCAAAGCTTACAAAGTTTCTGATATTTTAATTAGTACTTGTATAAGGCCAATTCAAGCCTACTGAGCATTTCACTAACTTTTACCACCTCCTTCCTCCTTGCTAATTATATGACAGCAATAGAAACATTTGGAATCACATGTCAAACTGAGAGACTTCTATACAGAAAGAAGCCAAAGGGTCATTGCACAAATCTGCCAAAACTGGTATCTAAGGTCACTATTTTCAAGATATTCTATGACATTTTTTATGTCTTGTCACAAACAACAACAATGCTTTCATCATCTGTCATTTTAGGCCCAGAGATATCATCAAGTTGAAAGCCAAAAATCATGATATGGAACGCAAGAAAAGGGATATAAATCCAAACCAGTCACAGCAGATACATCTGCTCTCTCTTGTCTCTCCATTTCCTAAAATCACCTGCTGACAAAGGGTAGTCCCCTGAACAGAGCCCAGTATTAAGAATGCTAAATGCTCTAATGATTGGCTAAAGCTAATGGGAGCAGCTTGATATTTCCTCAGCTATGGTTTCACTGTTTCAGGCACTATGACAGGCTCCTAAAACAGATGTTCTCATTTAATCTTGCTACTTTTTAAACAAAGTCCTATATTTCCATTTTTAATAAGCGGAAACCGAAGCTTAGAGAAATTATGTAACTTGCGCAGATCCATAGATAATAAATAGCAGAGTAAAATTTGAATGCAAGCTTCAGAAACTATCTTCTTAATGATTCCATTATCTTGCTTAAAGTAATCATAATGATATTTAAGATAATGACTGACATTTGTTGACTGATTCTTCTAAATGCTTTACATGTACTAACTCAATCCTCATGGAAACTAGACATTAACTAATGATTTCATCAATTCTAGGATATTATCAATCATAGACACAGCATTGATTTGAGAACAGCATTCAAGGACAAACAGAAGCATGATGTACTATGTTAAAGGTCATTGATTATACTCTGCATCCCAAATCAATAAATATTTTAAAATAAAAAGCTATGACACAAGACTAAGGAAACATTGTACATTAACCTCTGTATTAACAGGGACACCAAAGGAAGAAAATGTGAAACAAGAAGTACAAAATGTAAAGAAGAATGGCAAACGGAAATTCTAAATTACTTAGTGATCATGCAGTTTCTCACAAGTTCTTGAATAGACTGGTATTTATTTCTTTGACCTCCTCTTCCTTCCTCTCCACATTTAGGGACCTGTGATTACATTGGTCTCAACTGGACACTCCAGGATAGTTTCCTTAGTTTAAAGTCAACATATTAGTAACTTTAACTACATCTACAACCATAATTCATCTTTGCCATGTAACCTAACATATTCACAGGTTTCATGGATTAGTACAGAGATGTCTCTTTTTGGGGGGTGGGGCATAATTTAGCCTACCCCAATGACCAAACTTCAGAAAAAACAACAGTGTAATGTCCTTAATTTCAACTTAAAATCCTATATAGAAGAATTCCAAGGGCCACCTGCCATCTTGTGTTGGGATGGGATTGGAAGCCAGGCAATATATCAAAATTGGCAACCCCAAATAGGATTACATATTTTAAGTAAGAGAAAAAAGAAAACATATGATTGAAACAAAGATGGGTTTTTCTCAGGAGGGAACGGTGCAGACAGACCAGACAATGGCTGTCTAGTTTGCTGCTAAGCCACCCTAAATTCTCGCTTCTTCCTTTATGCACCTGATGCTCTAGACCAGGGGTCCCCAAACTTTTTACACAGGGGGCCAGTTCACTGTCCCTCAGACTGTTGGAGGGCCGGACTATAAAAAAAACTATGAACAAATCCCTATGCTCACTGCACATATCTTATTTTAAAGTAAAAAAACAAAATGGGAACAAATACAATATTTAAAATAAAGAACAAGTGAATTTAAATCAACAAACTGACCAGTATTTCAATGGGAACTATGGGCCTGCTTTTGGCTAATGAGATGGTCAATGTGCTCCTCTCACTGACCACCAATGAAAGAGGTGCCCCTTCTGGAAGTGCAGCGGGGGCCGGATAAATGGCCTCAGGGGGCCGCATGCGGCCCGTGGGCCGTAGTTTGGGGACCCCTGCTCTAGACACACCATAATATTAGCTGGTTCCTCCAACCTCTTTTTATTTTCATACTGTCCTTAATATCTTCTCTCAGGTACCACAGATTTCCAGTCATTTCTGCCTATAGAAAAACCTCATTTTTCCAAATATATCACAAATGCTAATTTTTCAGGAAGTGAATTTCTAAAACTGCCTGGCTCTCAAATATTCAAACCACTTATTACTATATGAAAGGTTTTACAATAATATTGTCATGATTCCAAGAGCAAATGTTTCTCATTGCTTGACTATTTCAGAAGACCTGTTAACTCTTGATTTACAACAACTCGTTTGTACTTGTCTGCTCTGTTTTTGAATTATCTCTGTTTCAAGAATTATTGCAAATGCATTCCAAAAGTCCAGGATATTTGGTTTTGCTTTAAAGAGATTTATGAATGCCAAGTTTACTTTATAGTCCAAATATATTTTTTCTTATGATACTAATAGATAATAGTAACAATATCACACCTTCAGGCTATTTGACTTATCTTTTCAAAGAAAAAAATTACTTGTCTGAGGTATTTTTTTTATTAGAAAGAAATTTATGAAATCAAAAATTACTTTTTACTAAGAATTACTTTCTCAACTAATTAATGATTAATTTTTTACATAAAAATATAAAAGAGATTTCCCAGCATAGGCATCATCATATGTTGTTTGGGTATAAAATAATTTTTTTTTCAATAGCCTTATCTATTGATAGTCAATAGACTATCACTGTCAGCTCACTGTTTTGGAAGGGACTTCCAAGACCAACACATTACTATGTTCTCAGAAGAAAAATAAAGTGTTATCTCATTATAAAAAGACAAATTAAAAATCCAACTCTTACTTTTAGGCAAATTAATGATTTATAAAGTTGATATTTGCTAAACAAACTCAATTGAATTATCTAAAAACAATGGAGAATGTCAAAATGGTGACATATAGCATAGAGGTTGGATTTTTAACCTACAGAGTCGATCAATGGGATAAAATACTTCACTTCCTTCCAATGTTAACTTTTTATACTTGTTAATTTTTCTAATAATCTTAAGCACTTATAATTATATTACTTTTATAGTAACACGATGTTAATATTTCATGAATAATTCACTAGGAAAATTGTTTTTCTTCTCTTTTTAAAAAAAGTCATTAAAAAAACACAATCTATCCATATTAGATTTTATACTATTTGAATCACATTATTTTTATAGCTATTAAATATCCAATAATTACTCTTTTCTAAATTTAAATTACTTGAATGTGAACCAAGACATTTTTTGGTCCTTAGCAAAATTTGTTTTGTCAAGAAATTTTCTAAGCCTTTTGTGAACCTCTTTTTAAAAATACTTTGCCCTCTAAAATCATTAGCTTGCTAATAATTGGTGAGATAGTTCACATATGCTTTCAGTCTTGTTAGCTCACATCTCCTTGTTTACTAAATTAATAAATGCTAATGTTCCTCAAAGTTCTTTCCTTGGCCTTCTTCTATTACTGCTCCACTCTTTGTACCTGGGCTTTACTATCTCTTTACGCAATGACCTCATGTATCCTCTCTATGAGGAAGATTCTAAAATAGAAATATGGATCTTATACCTGTCACTTGAGTTCCACCATTCGTCTACTGCACAACCCACCCAGATGTACTCGAGTTCCCTCACGTTCATTGTATCCAGACCTGGACACATGTTTTCCTCAGAGCAAGCAGGTCATCTCCTGTGTGCCCCTCGCAAAGGGCAACTTCAGCATCCACCTTATGCTCAAGCCAAAAAAGCAGATATTCATTTTTGATACTTTCCTCGCCCTTACACTTTATATTCAATATTCAAGTCCTCTCAATACTATATAAAATACTTTCAATATTCTGACGTGGTAATGGGACTCCCCAGCATTAACATTTTCCATTTCCAAGCTATGATTCTTTAGACAGGAAATGTGATTAAATCAATGTTCTGCTCAAATGAACAAAAAGAGTAAATGCCTATCTGTTACTTTTATAACAAAATTAAAAATCCTGAATAGAACCTACAAAAATCTGATTACTCCCTATATTTCTAGGTTCAGCTTAATTCAGATTGCCATCAGGTTTCTGCTTTCCTACTATATTTGCTTTCTTGAATATCCTTGAATGAATCCTATACCATATAACCATGGGAAATTTGCATGGGCTATTCCACAACCCTGGAATTCTCTGTCATCCCCTTTTTATCTAACTCCTGCCATTCTTCATAGCATGGCTTAAGGCAGTGATGGGCAATCTTTTGAGCTTGTTGTGTCAAAATTCGCCAAAAACCCGAGTATAACTCGGGTGGTGTGTCACTTCAAAAAAAACCCCATAATTTCATAATATTTATAGTTTAAATAACAAAAATGTATAATTGTAATATATAACTGTATTTAATAAACCAAAAACTAATTATTTAACATACCTGCTTAGTGACTTCTTTGTTCATCTGTCAGTCAGTTTCTTTTGTTGGTCTTGATATTATTTAACTTGTGTGGGGTGCCGTGAACTAAGATAAGTGAGGGGGAGGGGGAATTCTTTAACTAACCTGCCTATTAGTGACTTTTTGGTTGCTGAATTTCATTGGCTAAATCTTCAATTGAAGGTTGGTATCATATTTTGTACACTTCAAGCCCAAGCAAGCGCTACTAACTTCATCTGTCAATCTGTTCCTTTTGTTGGTTTTGATATTATTTAACACTGAGAATAAGGTCTCACGAAAGTACATAGAGGGAAATATTGTAAGTAAAGCCATTGCTATATTTTTCAGGGTACTAAAAGTGGTAATCAGTTCTAGGCATTCCAAATTTCCTGTTCGTAGTGGCACTCCTCTTGATTCTCCAAGCGACAACTTTCCAGATTCTCAAGCTTTGACCTCAACTCGACTAACACCTGAGCCCAGATGCTGTCTTGAAATTCTGCAAGTTGCATCTTATGTAAATTAAGATGGCAGCCGCTATTTCTAATGGCGGGAAACGGCACCCATAGCACAGGCCCTCGCCTCTCCCAGCCTCCCCCTCACTTATCTCAGTAATGATGGTCAATTAGAAATCCATGACACCCCAGAACAGAAGATTGGATGATGGTGCTGTGGTTATGTGGTTGCTGGTAATGGCGATCACAGGGCCCCCAGAGATGCGTGCTCCACTGCATCCCGCTGCTCCCTGCTCCGCCCACCGAAGTGAAGTCAAACATCCCCTAACGGCCTAACCGGAAGTCCCAGAACTAGACGCTCTGTGCCGGAGTTCTGTTGTTTTGGCCTACAGACCTCCGGCAGAGAGTGTCTACACTACAGCAAATGTTTTATCTTCAGCTACTGCACCTCACCGTGCAGGAGCCAAGGATGAAACGTCCTTCTCGGCATGTGGCCCCATATTTCTCTGGTATGCGGCCACATGCGGCCTCGTGTCATTGAAAATGGCTACGCATGTCATAGGTTCGCCATCATGGGATTAAGCACTAGCTCCTTATAGGAATTTATGTAACCCACAAGCTTAGATTGTATTACTTTCTTCTATGCTTTCTTCACCTCTGTCTCAAAATTATAGTGAAATAATTAACTTATTATTAGTAATTTATGTTATTGTTCATAAGTTATTTATTCTCTTTTTAACTCTCAGAATGTAAGCTCTATATGTGACTATATTCATCTCTTATGTCACCTATACTTAACAAACCTTTCACATAGATATGATCATCAATACATATTTATTAGAGATAAATAAATATATACAACAGTGCTACTTAATGTGTTACACATTCTAAGATATTTTGCTTTATTAGATAATAATTCTAATGACTTTGCTTTCTTCTAAAATTATACTAATAATTTACTTCCTTTACATAATTCACTCTTCCCCAGGCGGATCTTCAGCTGTCAGTGCATCTCAACAGATTTCAAAATGAATGCCTGTTTGGAAAGCCGGTGTATCAGGAAATGCTTCTCTTTAATATTCTGACGGATACTTAACCAGTAAGGGGAAGATCCTGCAATGTTCCTATGTCTATTCCACCTCTCTCTTGACACCAATTTGCTTATGGCTTCCAGTAACTCCAGCCTACACTTTACAATAGAAATTGACAAAAAGTTCTTCAAAGAGCTCAGATTTTCCAAAAATAAGTACAAAGTGAACACAAGAGTTATCATTGGAAGGTTTTCACAGACCCTACAGTCCATGAGCTTTGTTTTATTTAGTTATTTTTATTCAATTTATTGGGGTGACATAGGTTAATAAAATTATATAAGTTTCAGTGGTACAATTCTATAATACTTTATCTATATATTATATTGTGTATTCAACACCTCAAATCAACTTTTCTTCCATCATGATTTATTTCCCATTAACCCTGTCCTAATTCTCCCCCACAATCATTCCCCTCTGCTAATCACCATACTGTTGTCTGTTTATGAGGTTTTGATTTCTTTTCTTCCTTTATTTATTTATTTATTTATTTATTTATTTATTTAATTTTTACTTAATTTCTTCACTATTTTCACTGAGCACCCAACCTCTCCCCTGTAAGAGCTATCATTCTGTTCTCTGTATCTGTGAGACTGTTTTTATTTTGTTTACCCCTTTATTTTGTTCATTAGATTGCACATATAAGTAAGATCATATGGTGTTTATCTTTCTCTGACCAGCTTTTTTTACTTAGCATAATACTCTCAGGTCCATCCACGTGGTCAGAGGGGGTAAGATTTCCTTCTCTTTTATGGCCAAGTGGTATTCCATTGTGTAAATGTACTACACTCTTTATCCACTCATCTATATAGGGGCACTTAGACTGCTTCCAAATTTTGGATATTTTAAATAACACTGTAATGAACATAGGGGTGTATATATTCTTTCAAATTAGTGTTTTGGGTTTCTTTGGTTATATTTCCAGAAGTGGAATCACTGGGTCATAAAGAAGTTCCTTTTTAATGTTTTGTGGTAACTCCATACTGCTTTCCACAATGGAAACTACACTCACATCAGTAGTGCATCAGGGTTCCCTTTTCTCCATATTGTAGCCAATGCTTCTTGTTTGTTGATTTCTTTTTTTTTTTTTTTTTTGTATTTTTCTGAAGCTGGAAATGGAGAGGCAGTCAGACAGACTCCCGCATGCGCCCGACCAGGATCCACCGGGCATGCCCACCAGGGGGCGATGCTCTGTCCATCCGGGGCATCGCTCTGTCACGACCAGAGCCACTCTAACGCCTGGGGCAGAGGCCAAGGAGCCATCCCCAGCGCCCGGCCCATCTTTTGCTCCAATGGAGCCTTGGCTGCAGGAGAGGAAGAGAGAGACAGAGAGGAAGGAGAGGGGGAGGGGTGGAGAAGCAGATGGGTGCTTCTCCTGTGTGCCCTGGCTGGGAATCGAACCCGGGACTCCTGCACGCCAGGCCGACGCTCTACACTGAGCCAACAGGCCAGGGCCTGTTGATTTCTTAATGATAGCTGTTCTGACAGTAGTGAGGTAACATCTCATTGTGGTTTTAATTTACATTTCTCTAATTATTAGTAACAGTGATGTTTCATGTCTATTGGACATCTATCTGTATGTCCTCTTTGGAGAAGTGCCTTTAAAAGTCCTTTGCCCATTTTCCAGTTGGATTATTTGAGTTTTTGTTGTCATTGTTGTTTTGGGGGAAGGTGGTGTTGAGTTTAATAAGTTCTTTAGAAATTTTGAATATTAACCCTTTATCAGATGAATCATTGGCAAATATGTTCTCCAATTCAATATCTTGTTTTTTCATTTTGTTGATGGTTTCCTCTGCTCTGCAAAACCTTTTTAATTTGATGTAGTCTCATTTGTTTATTTTTTCTTGTTTCCTTTCTCTTCCCCAAAGAGGTACAGTAGAAAAAATACTGCTACAAAAAAATGTCTGCGATTTTCTGCCTATGCTTTCTTCTAAGATTTTGATGGTTTTGAGCCTAACATTTAAGTCTATAATCCAGTTTTAGTTTTTTTCTTGTATATAGTATAAGAAAATGGCCTAGTTTCATCTTATTTGTGCATACATCAGTCCAATTTTCCAAATATCATTTGTTAAATAGACTATCTTTACCGCATTGTATGTTCTTGCCTCTTTTGTAAAATATTAATTGACCATAATGGTGTGGGTTTATTTCTGGACTCTTTATTCTGTTCCATTGACCTATATCTGTTTTATGCCAGTACCATGCTTTTATATGGTTGTTTATAATGGCCTTGTAAAATAGTTTGATATTAGTTAGCATTAGAGCTCCAACTATGTTCCTCTTTCTCAAGATTGTAATGGCTATTCAGAGTTGTTATAGTTCCAAATATATTTTTTTAATATTCTGTAAAATATACCATTGGTATCTTGATAGGAATTATGTTTAGTCTATAGATTGCTTTGGATAGTATAAATATTTTAATGATGTTAATTCTTCCTATCCATAAATGCTGTATATTTTTTCATTTTTATAACTTCTTCAGTTTCTACCCTGAGTATTTTATAATTTTCTGAGTACAGGTATTTTACCTCCCTGATTAAATTCATTCCTAGTTACCTTATTATGTTGTTGTTGTTGTTGTTCATATAGTAAATGTGGTTATTTCCATAATTCCCCTTTCTGATAGTTCATTATTTGTCTATATCAGAGCTTGGAAACCTTTATGGCTGAGAGAGCCATGAATGCCACATATTTTAAAATGTAATTCCGTGAGAGCCAAACAATATGTTTAACACTAAATACAGGAAAATGTGTGCATTTTATGTAAGACCAACACTTTTAAAGTGCAATAAGTCTCTGAATTCTTTTTAATAATGTTGTTATGCTGTTGCTAACTAATGATGAATACAGTACTTCTTACCATTAATGTGACTTCTGGTGCTGCATGGATTTGCTGATGGCTTTGTAGTCTGGTTGATTCGTGGTGAGGTTAAGATTCATGCAGGCGTTGAGACTTCCATCCATTAAACGTGATCGTAGGTTGGTCTTAACATTCTTTACATGTGAGAAAGACTGCATATGTAGAGCCAAACATTGTCAGTACAGCAATACTCACACGCTGCAGTGTGTGGTATGTGACGGGAAGCGCGTTCCAAGTTTTGACAATCAGCTGGTCCACGGGTTGAAGTTTGTTCATTTCTCCCCACTTGTATTTGCTCACCAACTCTGCTTGCTGTCATGCAAGTCTTTCCAAATCTCCATTCAGTGACTTGAATTTATTCACCCGCATGTCTGAGGCCTTCAGGTCATCAGCTGGTAGCACAAAATCTCTGATGGAGACACAAGGGATGTGACTCAAGTCAGCGCTATCTACTGCACACTCGTGTGGATGGGTGATGAACTTAAAAAGACGAGTGTGCTCACGAAATTCTCCAAAGCATGATTTGAATGACTGCAGGAGATTAGATGTGAAGCCTGCTAGCTGCTGGAGATCAAGATGTTGAGTAGGGTCACTTGCTGTGCATGCATCTTTAAACTCTCCCAGTGTTTCAAACTGTAGTAAACGACCTGTTTCAATGTCAGCGATGAAGAGTTCCAGCTTGTTTTCAAATGCAAACACTGCTTTTTGAAGGGATAAGACTGTATTTCCAATGCCTTGCATTTTCACATTGAGCTGGTTCAGATGTTCAGTCATGTCCATGAGGTAGTAGAATTTCAGGAGCCACTCAGTGTTAGCTAACTCAGGATGCTCAACTTTTTTCATTTCAAGAAAAGTCTGGATTTTGTTCAGACAAGCCGCCAAATGGCTGAGCACCTTCCCTTTTGATAACCAACGCACATTGCTGTGCAGAAGTAGACCAGGATAATTATTGCCAACTTCATCCAGCAGTGTTTTAAACTGGCAATCATTTAGAGCTCGGGCAACAATAAAGTTGATCACCCGAATGACCGGTGACATCACCTCACCAAGCTGCTCACCACACATCTGAGCACAAAGTACCTCCTGATGTAGGATGCAGTGAAAACTTAGGATGGGTCTCTTTGCATGTTCACAATGAAGCGCTATGAATCCTCTGTTTTTCCCCACCATGCAAGGAGCACCATCAGTACACACTGAAATAAGTATATTCATCAGTAGATTTTTTTCTTTAGCAAACTCAGTGAAAGACTTGAATAAATCCTCCCCTCTTATTGTCTCTTTCATAGGCAAAACAGCAAAACCTTCCTCACATAATGTGTTACCAACAGCATACCTTGCAATCACGCTGAACTGGGATAAATGGCTTATGTCTGTTGACTCATCCAAAGCGAGAGGAAAGAATCGTGCTGCATTTATGTCCTTCACTTATGTGCCTCAATTTGATTTGCCATCATGATGGTACGATTGTGAACAGTTCTTGCTGGCAGAGGCATGTCTTTTATTTGTTTGATTATCTTGTCTTTCTTTTAATTAATTTTTTTTATTTATTCATTTTAGAGGGGAGAGAGAGAGAGAGAGAGAGAGAGAGAAAGGGGGAGGAGCAGGAAGCTTCAACTCCATATGTGCCTTGACCGGGCAAGGCCAGGGTTTTGAACCAGCAACCTCAGCATTCCAGGTCGACACTTTATTTATTATCTTGTCTTTATCTGAAAAGTTGTCAAAAAGTTCATTGGCAACATCAAGCATGAATGTTTTAGCATACTCCCCATCTGTGAATGGCTTTCCGTTTCTCACAATTGCTAAAGCACCAGCAAAGCTAGCCGAATTCCAGTCACCTTGTTGGGTCCAAACATGAAGTTGCTGCTGATTAGCTTGCACTCTGCACAGTAGCTCTTGACATGCTTTCTTCCTGCTGTCCCCCAATGGATATTTCGATGCAAATGTAGTATGGTGTGTGTCGAAGTGCCGCTTTATATTTGATCATTTAATTGATGCAATTTTATCATTGCATATTAGACACATTGCAGAATCTGCTCTCTCCACAAAGGCGAATTCCTCTGTCCATTCCTGCTGAAAAGTACGATACTCCTCATCTTTTTTTCTTTCAGCCATCTTCTTCATCAAAAGGGTTTCTGCAATTAGCTAGCTGACTACTTGATTAAAAGGAGGGAAGTGTACTTCCTGACCTTACAATGACCCATGTACATTATGCATTATCCAATAAGAATTTGGGGTTGTCCCAGAGAACAGCTGTGATTGGCTCCAGCCACCCGCAACCATGAACTTGAGCGGTAAGAAATGAATGGGTTGTAATATATGAGAATGTTTTATATTGTTAACGTTATTATTTTTTTTATTAAAGATTTGTCTGCAAGCCAGATGCAGCCATCAAAAGAGCCACATCCGGCTCGCGAGCCATAGGTTCCCGACCTCTGGTCTATATAAATGCCACTGATTTCTGAATATTAACTTTGTATCCCACCACTTTACTGAATTTATTTATCAGTTCTAGTATGTTTTTAGTGGAATCTTTAGGGTTCTCTCTATATAATATCATGTCATTTGCTGATATGACTAGGATTTCCAGTACTATGTTGTATAAGCATGGTAAAAGCAGACATCCCTGTCTTGTTCCTGATCTTAAGGAAAATTATTTTATTTTTTGCCCATTGAGTATAACTTTGCCTGTGGGTTTATCATATATGGCCTTTATTATGTTGAGGGATGTTTCCTCTCTCTTCCCTTGGCTGAATGTTTTTATCATAAATGGGTGCTGAATTTTATCAAATGCTTTTTCTACATCCCTTGATATAATCATGTAATTTTTATCTTTTATTTTGTTTATTTAATGTATCACATTTATTGATTTGTGGATAATGCACCAACTTTTCATCTCAGAAATAAATCCCAGTAGATCAAGGTGTATGATTTTTTTTTAACATATTGCTGGATCCAGTTTGATACTATTTTGTTGAGATGATTAGCATCTAAGTTCATTTCTTTGCAGTGTCTTTATTTAGTTTTGAAATTTAGATAATGCTGGCCTTGTAAAATGAGATTGGGTGTCTTCCTTCCTCTTGAATTTTTTGGAATAGTTTGAAAAAGATAGGTGTTAGTTCTTATTTGAATGTTTGGTAAATTTTTCTGTGAAGCCATTTGGTTCAGTACTTTTGTTGGGAGTTTTTGATTAGTGATTTAATACTAGTTATAATCAATCTATTGGTATTCATTGATTCTTCTTGATTCAGTTTTGGAAAATTTTATTTTTTTAGGAATCCATTTTATGCAGATTGTCCAATTTTTTGGTATGTAGTTGTCCATAATACTTTCTTACAATTCTTTATGTTTGTGGAGTCAGTTATGTCTCCTCTTTATTTTTTACTTTATTTATTTGGGTCCTCACTGATTTTTTTTCTTGATGAGTTCAGTTAAATCTTTTCAACGATGCAACTCTTGGTTTCATTGCTCTTTTGTATTGTTTTATAGACTCAACTTTGTTTATATGTTCCTTCCTATCTTTATCATTTCCTTCCCTCTACTCATTTTGGGCTTTGTTGTTCTTTTCCAGATTCTGTTAAGTGTAAAGTTAGATTGTTCATTGCAATTTTTCTTGTTTCTTGAGAAAGGCCATATAATTATGAATTTCCTTTTCAGAAGTGCTTTCACTGTATCCCATTCATGTGAGGCTGTTGTATTTTCATTTTTATTTGTTTCAAGTTATCTGTTTTCTTCTTCCTTGATCTCATTTTTATCCCATTCATTATGCAGTCACATGTTATTTAGTTTCCATGTCTTTTTGTGTTTGTCAATTTTTTTCTATGATTTCTAGCTTCATACCATTATGGTCTTAGAAGATGCTTGATGTGCTTTCAGTCCTCTTAAATTTATTGATACCTGTTTTGTGACCTAATCTGTGGTCTGTCTTAGAAAACTTTTCATGTGCACTTGAAAAGAATGTATACTCTGTTGTTTTGGAATGAAATGCTCTGAAGATATCAATTAAATCCATCTAATCTAGTGTATCATTTAATGCTGCCATTTCCTTGTTGATTTTCTGTTTGGAAGATATTTTTATTGATGTCAATGGGGTGTTAAAGTATTATAACTATATTGTTATAACCTACTATAACTGAATTAGTTTATCTCTCCCATTGTGTTTATCAAAATTTGCTTGCTTGCTTTATTTATTTATTTATTTTTATTTTTTTTGTATTTTTCTGAAGCTGGAAATGGGGAGAGACAGTCAAACAGACTCCCGCATGTGCTCGACTGGGATCCACCCGGCACGCCCACCAGGGGCGATGCTCTGCCCACCAGGGGGCGATGCTCTGCCCCTCCGGGGCGTTGCTCTGCCGCAACCAGAGCCATTCTAGCGCCTGGGGCAGAGGCCAAGGAGCCATCCCCAGTGCCCGGGCCATCCTTGCTCCAATGGAGCCTTGGCTGCGAGAGGGGAAGAGAGAGACAGAGAGGAAGGAGGGGGGGTGGAGAAGCAAATGGGCTCTTCTCCTATGTGCCCTGGCCGGGAATCGAACCCAGGTCCCCCGCACGCCAGGCCAACGCCCCACCACTGAGCCAACCGGCCAGGGCCAAAATTTGCTTTATATATATATTTAGGTGCATTAATGTTTCTAAGAGTTATATTCTCTTGTTTTACTTCTCCCTTTATCACTATGTTGTATCCTTTTTTTGTCTCTTATGATAGCCTTTGTTTTAAAGTCTACATTTTCAGATACAAGGATTGCTACTTCAGCTTTTTTTCATTTCCATTAAATATGTTTGTCATTCTTTTCCTTTCCATATGTGTATCTATAGTTCTGAGGTAGGTCTCCTGTGAACAGCATATATATGGGTCTTGTTTTCTTGTCCTTTTAGCTACCCTATGTTTTTTAATTGGAGCATTTAAGCTATTTACATTTAAAGTGATTATTGATAGGTATGTATTTATTGCTATTTTATTCTTTTACCTATGTTTCTCTGTTTTTCTTCTCTTTTTTTCATCTTAAAGCAGACCCTTTAACATTTCTTGTAATGCTAGTTTGGTGGTAATAAACTCCTGTAGCTTTTTCTTGTCTAGAAAGCTTTTTTGTCCTTTAATTTTAAGTGATAGCCTTCTTGAGTAAAGTAGTCTTGGTTGTCGGTCCTTGCATTCTATCATGTTGAATATTTCATGCCAATTCCTTCTGGACTGAAATGTTTCTGTTGAGAAATCAGCTGACAGTCTTATGGGAGATCCACGGTTGCTAACTAAATGTCTTTCGCATAATGAATTATGATTCTACCTTTATCTTGAAACTTTTGTATTCTAATTACGATTGTCTTGGTATGTGTATTGTCTTTAGGTTCATTTTGTTTGTGATTCTCTGTGCTTCCCAGGCTTGTGTGTCCTTTTCCTTCACCAGGTTAGGAGTTTTGAGTCATTTTTTTAAATAGTTTCTCAATCCCTTACTCTCTCTCTTTTCCTTCTAGTAACAGTATGATGTGGATATTGGTTCATTTCATGTTGTTCCAAAGGTCCCTTAAACCATCCTCAGTTTTTAAATTAAAAATAATTTTAAAACTTTCTTATTCTTTGACTGGGCGTGTTCTGTTATCTTGTCTTCCAAATCACTGACTTAATCCTCCGCTTCATTCAAACTCCTATGCATTCCTTCTAGTGTATTTTTTATTTCAAATATTGTATACTTCATTTATGACTGGTTCTTGTTAATATTTTTATGTCTTTTTTCATGTTCTTATAGTTCTCACTAAATTTCTTGAAATTCTCACTAAATTCCTTGAACATCCTTAGAAGAATTGCTTGCTTCTATTTTATTTAGTTTTCTGGAGATTTACCCTATTTAATTTGTATCATGTTTGTTGTCTCCGCATTTTGGCTACCTATTTGTGTTTGTTTCTTTCTATTGGGTAGATCTGTTATAACACTCAGTCTTGGTAGGTTTGCCTTAGGTAGTAAGGGTCCTGTGGGGCCCTGTGGCACAGTTTTCTTCATCATCTGTGTTGCATGCTCCAGAAATGACCTATGTGTGGGTTATGTAGGCACTCTTGTAACTGAATCTTGATTGATATTGGCCCAATCATGTGTGAGGATGACCCTCAGACTGACTGACTATGAGAATCAACCCTGACCAGTGTACAAGCTGCTGTGCAGGTGCTGACCACACCCCCCAAAAATTGCCTCCGTAGGGTCTGGTGACCTCTGAGATATGCCTCTGGTAAAGCTAATTGTAACCTTCTCTGATGTTGTCTGACACTTGTCACTGGGTATGTCAGTTCTAGGGCCTTTGAAAGGTAAAGACCAACGTCAGATGCTGCTTGAAACTGGCCCTGAGTAACCTACTTGGAGCTACAAAGCAAACCTCAGGTTGTGGCTGCCTCTGCTGGCCTGTGTGTGTGCAGGAAGAACCAAGTTGCACACCACGGCAACTTTTCCTAGCACCACGCCCAGTAGTAGATCAGCAAAAGTTGCAAGGAATCTTGAAATCTGCCTCCACCTGCTTTCATCTCCTGCTGCCTGTTAGGCTCAGTTACTGTAAGGACCTCTGGCGGTACTCGAGTTGCATGAGGTAGGTGCTCAGTGAGTCACCAAGTAGGGGCAAATGGCATTCACCAGATTTATACGGGTTCAAACTCGATGGCAGTGCTGGTTCTGAGACCACTCAGCAAATGTCCCAGGGTCTAGCAAGTCTGGCTGCCATTCACAGGGTGTTTGCATACTTTTATGGTGGGATGGGGTCTCCTGGAATCCTCAGGGTGAGGTCAACAAAGTTTATCAGGCCCTAACAAACCAAGATTTGGCCATGTTAAGGGATGCCTCTGCATTGATCAGGTTTGCGAGGAAAATTTTTTTTCCATCCTAGAGCCACACAACTTAGTCTTTCTCAAAGCCTTCCAGGAACCTGATATCAGCCAAGTGGGGCCACGGGGAATCAGAAGGGGGAAAGATGCTGGTCAGGTTGAAGGAAGATATGGGGTGAAACCAGAGGCGGATTTAACAGCGGGCGCACCAGGCACACACTCTGGGCCCCGACTTCTGAAGAGCCCCACAAAACCCCAACTTACACTTTTTTCTAATGTAAGGGGCCCAATATTTTCTTCTGTGCCTCAACCAATCTTAATCTGCCTCACGTGTTACCCTGTTCCCAAGCCACACAACTCAGTTTATGTCAAATTCTTTCTAGCCCTCAGCAGGAAGGAGCCACCAAGAGGTCGGAGGGTGGAGTTAGCAAATTTCCCATGAGGAGGAGGCCCCAGTCAGGTTCAGAGGAGAGTGGGGGGAATGACCTCCACCTCAAAGACACAGAATCAGTCACTGGCATCCCCTGAGGCTGCTCAAACCTCTACACTCCTATCGAGGCGGCTGACTCCTCAACAGGACATGAGTTCTGCAGACTGAGGCACCAGGGAGTCCAGAGGGCAGGGCTCTTGTTTTACCCCAGGCACCTATATCTTATCCTCAGTGCAGCAACCTAACACAATTTAGGAACTGCAGGCTTTTGTTGGCTTCTGAAATGTTGAGGGAGTAAATACTACCCCTGTCTGGATGACCGGTGGAAGACTTTACAGAGGTGATGGCATTCAAATCAAATCTCTAAATAGCAGAGGAGTAGTATGAGAGAGGAAGTCTTCTAGCTAAAGGAAGAGCAAATACAAAGACATAGGGAAAAAAAAAACAACAAAAACAAAGACATAGGGACTTGAAAGGGAATAACAATGAGTGATTTAGAATACACTGTGCTTGGAACTCATAATTTGACAGGGAGTGGAAGAGGTTGGTTAAGATTACATTGGGAAGCCCTTTACAGTGCTAAAGAGTTTATCTTTTATCTTCTGGGAAATTGTGTGCCATGCAAGATTTAAGCAGAGAGGAGGTTCAGCTTATTTTTTACAAAAGAAACCTTGGTGGTACAGTATTTTGAATCATGGATCAATGACTACAGTTACTAGAACAAAAAGATTATTATTTTTTGCCCATTCCTGTAAATCACAGTCATCTAGATACATGTCTCAAAATAAAATTTTGCAAAAAATGTTGTTGATCCAATAGTGATGTCTACCATGTGTGGGGAAGGGTGTGGCGTGTGAGTGTAGGAACATCAACACATATGGTGAAGGGTGAGGTTTGGGAAGGAGCAGCTTCAGTAGAACTGAGGTATTTTCAGTGGGGAATGAATGGAGCGCTTACATTAAGAGGTATTTTAGAAGTTAACAGCAGTATGGCACCTTTAAAAGGATAGTTAAGAAACAGTGATAAGAAGCAGTTTCTTGAGTCTAAAAGAAAATGTGCTTATATAAATATATATTTATACTTTGGTTTCAATACAGATGGGATTGTTAATAAAATAAGGATGAAAAGAAGAATTTTTTATTATTTTTTATGAACATTAATTTTTCATTTTCAGATGGCTGTCTTTCTGGATTGTCAGAAGTAATTTTCTTTTGGAAGCTGTCCTTAGACACAATTAGAATGTGGTTTGAAAGAAAGAATCTAACTAATGTATTGCATATATAAATTATAATGCTATTCATTAAGTCAGCAAATGTTTGTTCAGTAACTCTTTCGAATCATTTTTGTTTAAGTATGACAATCAGCAAACATTTGTTCACTGACTCTTTGAGTATATATTCATTACTCCAAGAGAAAAAAGGGAAGAGAAAAAGAAGTGCCATAGCCCTTCCTCTTGAAAAGTTTAAGTGTTTTCTATATTTTCAGAGTAGAATTAACTGTTCAGACACTATCCCTTTCCCATAGCTCTTCAAGCTAACCTATTAGCCACTATTTGCTCATAGGAAGGAAGTGGTTCCATCTAGGGCTAACAGCCAAGAATTTTGCATTCCATTCCATTCATTGCTTCTGTTACTGATTTATTGAGTAATATTAAATAGCAATTCTGGAGAGTTTCTCTTTATCCTATCCTGCACTGGAAATCCCATTAATGTGGGCATGGCCTGGGGCATATCAAAGACATAGGTGGAGACCAGAAATACATCTTCAGCACGTCTCAGGAATGTCCCTAGAGAAGGCTCATTACTGAGTAGCTGAGCAGAGACATGACTCAGCCAGAGTTTCTGCAACTGGCTGTCTGGGGCGGCTATGAGAGTGCTGGCAAAAGCCAGAGACCAGCCAGTGCTTCCTGGATGTAGGAGAGAAGACTGACCCTTTTATTCACAATTAGGCCTTTCAAATAACAATCTGATTATATAAACTTACTTAAGTTTTTTATTAGCACTAAAGTATTAAGAAGAAAAGTCTTCTATTTGCTTATAATACCTTTCTTAAACATTACCAGTGTATTTGGAACTCATTGAAAATAATTCTATTTAATCAGTGGACATTGGAACTCTTTGGAATGATTCATTAGAAAAGAACCTTGATATCTGCAGTTGAAATGTAAGAATCTTGGCAAGAGAAAAGTAAGGAATATGTGAACTTTTTTTTAAGAAATAAAAAATAAATTGTAGATGCAGGAAAGAGGAGAGAGAGAAAGAGGGAGACCAAACAACAGTGAAGAGGGTTAAAGATTCTGTTGAATAGCAGTGTCTGATAATGGCACTTATATCATATTAATTGTGTAAATTTTCCTTGCAAGTGATATTGCTTTGGGATTTGATAGTTTGATATTTATTTCAGAATTATGTTCAAAGTCTCTGATACAAAGAAATTCAAAAATTTCTACATTATGCGTCGTTATATTATTCAGTGTCTTATATTGATGACAGAAACTGGGCAGTTAAGTAAGGCCAGGCAATCGCTGTGTTTAACTCTGCTGGGTAATCATTGCATAATCTTCGGTTTGTAAAAATTTGTGTGTCAAGACTCATATGACAATTTCTTTCTGGCACTAAAATAAAACTGATTTTCTTTGCACTGTCCCTTCTGCCTGCCCTTGGCATACTCCTTATAACAGTGAGTTTGTATTTATGATTCAGAACATGACTAGTACAGTTACAAAGTTAAATTTAGCCCCTCATTAAAGCAGCATCTGTCCCTAAGTAAGATAATTGCCATTTTCTTTGGGCCAAAAATTCCAGTTCTGCCTAAAACAGAGAGTCCTGGAGTGGGAGACCCTAAAGAGGTCACTTTGATCCAGGGATCTCTTAGTGTGTCAATGAATTTTCACACACATGAACAGACTAATATTTTTCTTTTGTGTTAAAGACCAAAAATTCTTAGAACAGGCTATCCCAGAACTCCCAGTCTCCGAACTATTACTCACAGCTAGTGTAAGTGTTTCTGGATTAGCCAGGACCAAGTAGAGTGGTCACACCAACAGAAAACAAGGAGAAGAGGGTAAATTTTATGGTAGAGTTGACTCAATACGTAAGCAGTATATAGTGGACACTGTAGAGGCTCGTCACACATCCATTTGGATTCTTTTTACAATTATGTGTGTGTTAATAGTTTGGTGTGTGTTCAACAACATATTTCCTACATTTAACAATGACAGACAATTGTCAGATGCTATGAAAAATAGCTGTCTTGCCTCAAGCTGATATAACATATACTTTAGTTGACTCTAAGGCATAACGTCTACTTCAGAGCTCCTTGCAGAATCAGGCTGAATTACCTTCTACAGGACGCATGCCTGAGAGAGCATCTGCACTGTTGTTTGGCTCCTTTCCCTTCTCTCTCCTGCTTCCCTCAACACTAACCAGTATCCCCCTACGAGCACTTCCTTAACAAATCACTTACATATATGTCTTTGGGTCAGGGCCTGCTTCTTTGGAACCTGACCAAGATAAAAGGAGAGGTGAGTGAAAGAGGAGAAACAGGGAGACTGGGAACCTCCATTGTGAAATTGGAAGACAGATTATCAGAAGCTAGGATGGGAGAGAGCAAGATAATCTGGGGAAAAGGAGTAGAAGTAGAGTGAAAGAGAGAAAGAAAAAGCAAGATACTGTAGTCTGGGACCACCATAGAGGGGCCCCTCATTTAGACCTCTTGAAACATGGTGTTTAAACACAAAACCTTAAACTCCTACTTATTGAGGCTACAATTCCAACTTTGCCACTGTAACTTTTGGCAAGATACTCTACTCTCTAAGCCTCTACTTGTTCACCTATAAGACAGACCTGAGATGTTGATGCTTAGAAATACTTTTACATGTGAAAGGAAGCTTTATACCGAAAGATATTTATGACAGCATAATTTAGAGATGTGGTTCCAACTGGAGTGATTGTTGCCCAGGGCACATTTCCCAGGGCCAAATCTGCAAACAGTTCTATTTTCACAACGTGAGCATGGTGAAACTATTAGTTACTGGGAGGCAAAGGCCAGAATTCTGATGTACATCCACCACGCAAGAGGCAGCATTCCTCCTCCATCCTGACAAAAAAATATTTGGACCAAAATGTCAATAGTGCCAAGGTTGAGAAACTTCAAATTAGAGCAAAAAAAAAGTTGATAAATTTTAGTTTTAAAAATTAAAGGTATAAGAAAAAAAAAATTAAAGGTATAAACCTTAGCTGGTTGGCTCAGTGGTAGGGCATCAGCTCAGCATGTGGATGTCCCGGGTTTGATTCCTGATCAGGGCACACAGGAGAAGCATCCATCTGCTTCTCCACCCCTGACCATCTCACTTCTTTCTCTCTCTGTCTGTCTTCTGCTTCTGCAGCCATGGCTCAATTGGAGTGAGTTGGTGCCAGGTGCTGAGGATGGCTCCATGGCCTCTGCCTCAGGTATTAGGAAGAGTTTGGTTGCTGAGTAACAGAATAATGCCCCAGATAGGCAGAGCATCGCCCCCTAGTGGGCTTTCCAGGTGGATCCTGGTTGAGGTGCATGTGGGAGTCTGTCTCTGCTTCCCCTCCTCTCACTGAATAAAAAAAAAAATTAAAGGTATAGAAAGAACTAAAATGTAATGCATTTTCTAGATCACATCTTGTAACTGAAAGTGAACTATTTTATTAAAAATATTCACTGACTCCTTGAAAAGATTATAATAACATAAAAAATGCTGAGAATCTGTAAATCACAGAAGTTAATTTATTCATTAAGATAATTTTTGAGAGTTACCCCATGCCAGGTATTGAATTAGAGAGATTATAGTCGTGAAAGAGACAGATGTATTGCTTTCATTAATGTACACATTAGTGGGGAGAAAGGACAAAAGAAGATAGATAGATAGATTGATTGATAAAATGTTATGGAAATTTAATCATAAAAATAATATAAAATGAACAAATGTCTGATTAATTAAAATAATGAATAACTAAAATACAATAAATAGCCATAAATAAACAAGAAACAGTTTTCTGAGAAGCTGACATTTTAACTGAGATCTCAATGACTGGAAGTTATAACCCATGCAAGAAGAGAAGGGGAGAGAACTTTCAGCAAAGGGGTGAGTACCCATTAGGTTGTTGATCCTGAAGTGAAAAAGAATAAGGTTGGCAGTTTTGCACATGAACATGAATGTAAAGAGCCAAAGAAAACTATAGTTAACAATACAGATCATGGAAAAATATAAACTTGAATTTGAATTCCTGCTTTTTGATATATGAAGTGTGATTTTCACTCACTCAGAAACTGTTTCTTTGACATTGCTTTTTCATCTGTAATTGGGGATAAAAAAAATTTAAGGATTATAGTAAAGATTAAATTAGATAATATATGTAAAGTGTTAAGTATTATGCCTTTTACATGGTAAATAATAGTTTTAATTGAATAAAAAATCAAGATTTAACATATACACAGAATATAAAATGGATACAAAAATAAACATATGATGTATTAAGTGTATGTAATATCACATCTCTCTCTCTCTCTCTCTCTCTCTCTCTCTCTTTCTGTTTTTCAGGATATGGAAGATGTAAGTATAATAGATTAGATGACCTCTAAGATCTTTCATATCCTATGATGCCAGAACTCTATAAATTCCTATACAATGGTAAATGACAAATAGCTTTTCACATATTTACTTTTTCATGTCATTAGCTGAACCAATGAGCAATGATTATCTGACTTACTGAGGTATGAGAGTATTGCGGACACAAATTGGCAATGGAAAGAGCCTTACATTTGTGATCAACAGATATCGGTTCTACCTGAGGCCCAGCTGCCTATTAGTTTTATTATTATAACAATTCACCAACCCCCCAAGGTTAAGTTTCTGTAAGTATAAAGAGTGGCTTAGACAACATGATCTCAAAGATCATTCTATTGTAGAATTCAAAATGTCACAGATAATTTAGGAATAAAAAGATAATTTGACCAAATTTTCATTTAATCAGATATAAAACGGGATTTTAGAAGATAATGCTAATCTATCCCCAGGGGTGGGGCAGGACGGTGGAACTAAAGATACTTTCTGAATTAAGGGAAGTGTCTATTGATAATTTGCATAAAAGTACATTAAATATCATAACAAGAATACAATGATTATAAGCTCTCTGTTTTAATGCATTTGCTTTTACCTTCAGCATTACATACAGAAGTAAAGCTGGTCAGGATTTTAACAGTAAATAATTTAAAGAGACTGGGCAGTCATGTAAGGAAATTCTATAAATATATACCATCAAGTGGAAAAAGATAAGGCGCCTGGACCTCACTGAAACGGCCACGCATTAGTCAGAGACCCTGCTGACATCAGAAATGGCATCATATGAAATGTTTAGTTCAAATGCCCCAATCCAAAACTGGTTCACTTTATTCTTTTTATGCCATAACAAAAATAACTATTGAATTTTCTCACAAATTCATCAAATGAGTAAAAGTGATTTACAACTATTGTTCTATCACATAACAAAAAAGAATGGCAAGTAAGAAATGTACCAGCATTGTTTCACACAATTTAACTGAATAAAAGACAGAGGCCTAAAGGTTTACAGAAAGTTACATACAAATAAGATAAGGTCATGGTCAAGATCCACTTATAATCCATTAAAATGTCATTGAACTCACTGCAACACTCCACATGAGGAGGTAATCGTACTGTCTCGTGATAAAGAAAAATACCCTCACAAGGCAGTGTAGAGACTGATGTAGTCTCCAAGCCTAGAGAATGCGTGAAATATTTTATAGGAATGTGTTTAGTATATAAATTCTTACATATTTATTAATTATATATTAACATGAAATTAGAAGGCATAGTGTACAATGAGGCCCTATTTAAGCTCATATGCAGACTTACATAGGAAGACTTATGTAGAAAAATTGCATTGGAAAATTTTCCATAAGAAAAATATTTATGAAAGAAAGGTATTCTTACTTTTCACAGACCAAAACTATTTCTATGATTATCTTATGGAATACCTTAAAGTGTTAAAAATATTATTGCTTGGCTATACTATTGAGATGTTATTTAAATCATGAAAAAAAATCTCACAGAGTCTTTAATATATAAAATTTAAAAATACTGAACTCAGAAGAGAGCACAGATATACATTTAAAATTCAATAGATGAGAAACGGGGGCCAGGAATTAAATGAGAGAAGATAGTCGGCCTTCGCTATACTACACATAATATATTTCAATTTTAGAATTATCAAGTTTTTAGTACATAGTAAATTCTTACTTAGAACAGCCAGAGTCTAATCAGAAAGGCATACTGAAAGCTACTGTATGGGCATTCTGTTTATCTTAGTGAGCAAATCTTCCCACTATAAAACAAAAATTTTACCAATATTGAGGTGAGATGGAGAAACTAATTTCAAACAATAGCAAGGTGAAAGAGGGGAAACTTTGTTCAAAATGGTGGAAAGAACATTTAGATTTATATCTTTTCCTATGTAACTTTATATTAAAGTGGTAGTTAAGGGATACACAACAAGTTAAGCAGAATGGTGTTATACATGGTCTTTTGACACATTTCTAGAAGATGGAAAGCAGATGGTAAAGTGCTACTATTTCAAAAGGATAGAAAACTATGTGGCTTAAAAAATACAAGAAGGCAGCAGTTGGTGAGGACAGTCAATATATTCTGCAAACCTATGGGAAGATTCAGAACTGGAACTGACAGTTACCATAAAGGGTGGAAGATTAATTAAAAGAAGGTGGGTGGAATAATTGACTACCCCATTTCTGACAATTGAATATAAAACACTTGGCAAACAGTTTTTAATTTTAAGATAAAAAATTAGGACGTCAGAGAAATGGTGCCGTGAGGAGCGCTACCGATAAATCTCCCCAAAATTTCAACAAGTTCTTTAACCAGAGACAGAAAAATTTATCCTTGGAGCGTCTGGAAGTTTCATACACTGAAAATGAAGGTATGATCGAGCGAAAAATTGACTAAATATATAATCAACCCTGTAGGAAATAAGACGGAGAAAGGAACACTCCGCCTTCCTCACTGACCTGAGCAAGGGCTGCTTTCACTTGGAGCTGAGATAGAGGGCTAAGGGTGTGGAGGGAGCCAGGCTGTGGCACAGACATCCAAGCCAAGGAAAGAGTGTGCCTGCGGTGACTCAGCCCACACGAGCTAATGCCCACACTGGACCCTGGCAAAAACGGGAGAGCAGAAGCTGCCATTAGCCCTGATATCCTGGTCGGCGAGCGCAGATAGTGTGTGAGAGGTTTCTCCTAGCACCTCAGGAGTGGGCACCCGTGTTCTGGACAGAGGGGCAGGGTCAGAGGCCTTTGCATGGACCCGTGTTCTGGACAGAGGGGCAGGGTTGGAGGCCTTTGCATGGGCTGTGACCAGAGTCTCGGTGTGGTCCCTGCACCCTGAACAGCGGCGCAGGGAGTGCGTGAAAGCAAACTGCTCTACACCCAAACTTCTCTGGGCAGGTGGGGCGCTTCACCCAGCCACTCAGGCTAAAATCCCCGGGAAGAAAAAATACGAAAGCGCTAGGGGGAGGGGCACGCAAGCAGCTTGCAGTCTGTCTCTGGAGCAGATCTGTGGATCCAATTGCTGAAATTAGCTTAACCCACAGTCTGCACACCTCCCAACTGACCTACATGGCTCTGACAAGATCTCTCTCAGTTCAGTGATCTAAGACAAGAGGCATGATATTGTTAGTGCCTCTTGCTATGCACGTAGGGGTGGCGGCAACTTCTGATTGGCAGAGCTTTCATACTCAGGGCTATACATTAAAAATAGGGACTTGGCAGCTTTTAAGACCTCCTGTTCTGCAGGCAGTGACTAGGGCATCTTCTTCCCAGCCAAAACAGGTTACAAAGTGCAAAAAGCCTGGGGAGAGAGGTCCCACAGAGTGCTGAGGCATACTGGACATGCCTAGAGGCTCGTAAAAAGGCACCTTGATAGCAATTGGCTTCCAACCCCACCTGATTATGCTGGCAGCTCTGACTGAGAGAGCCTTACCCAGAGCCCTGCCCAGAGTGGGGATAGAGTAGGGATTTTCCAGCTCTTTGAGCCTCTTACTCTCCAAGCAGAGGCAGCAGCAACCTCATAGCTGGATCATCAGGCTGCTAAATCAGGAAGGAGAGACTAGGAGAGAGGCTTTGGCAAAACGGACTCTCTCATTGTCAGAGCCTGCTAATGCTAACAAGCCTCGACTACTAACGAGACTGAAGCCTAAGATATGACATCACCATAGAGACTTATCAACTGCAAATCTCTACCTAAGTGTGCCACAGGGGCAGAGCCTGGGTACAGAGTCACTGACCAGGAAGAGGGAAAGGAAAGAAAAAGCAAGAAGATAACCTCTCAAAATCAAGAAAAATCCACAGACTTTATAACTTTTTCCATTTTTTTGTTTCTTTCATCTTCTTGTCTTTATTTTTTTTTTTCCTCCTCTGCCTTGGTCTGTTTATTCTCCGCCTGCCTTATTCTTTCCCCTTCTTGAACTACACTACCCATAAGTGTTACATCTCCCATTTTCTTTCTTTTCTTCTTCCTTTCTCTCTATAAGGGTCACACTACAAAACCCGTAACTCTCTCTCTCTTTTTGTTCTTTTTTCTTTTTTCTTCTTTTCCTTTTTCCCTTTTTTTTCTCCTTTTCCATTAGTTTCTTCTTTTCTCCTTTACTTTTCTTCTCATTCAATCCTAACTCCTGAAAAAATTATTTTATTTGGGACTCAAATTTTTTTTAAAAATTTTTATTAATGTTAATGGGCTGACATCAATAAATCAGGGTATATATATTCAAAGAAAACATGTCCAGATTATCTTCTCATTCACTTATGTTTCATACCCATCACCCAAAGTCAGATTGTCCTCCGTCACCTTCTATCTAGTTTTCTTTCTTTCTGCCACTCCCCCTCCCCCCTCCCCCTTTCCACCTTCCCTCCCAAGCCCCCCCTCCCCCCCACCCCTGGTAACCACCACACTCTTCTCCATGTCTCTTAGTCTCATTTTTATGTCCCACCAATGTATGGAATCATGTAGTTCTTGGTTTTTTCTGATTTACTAATTTCACTCCGTATAATGTTATCAAGATCCAACCATTTTGCTGTAAATGATCCGATGTCATCATTTCTTATGGCTGAGTAGTATTCCATAGTGTATATGTGCCACATCTTCTTTATCCAGTTATCTATTAAAGGGCTTTTTGATTGTTTCCATGTCTTGGCCACTGTGAAAAATGCTGCAATGAACATGGGGCTACATGTGTCTTTACATATCAATGTTTCTGAGTTTTTGGGGTATATACCCAGTAGAGGGATTTCTGGGTCATAAGGTAGTTCTATTTTCAGTTTTTTGAGGAACCACCATACTTGCTTCCATAATGGTTGCACTACTTTACATTCCCACCAACAGTGAATGAGTGTTCCTTTTTCTCGACAGCCTCTCCAGCATTTGCTATTACCTGTCTTGTTGATAATAGCTAATCTAACAGGTGTGAGGTGGTATTGCATTGTAGTTTTGATTTGCATTTCTCTAATAACTAACGAAGATGAGCATCTTTTCATATATCTGTTGGTCATTTGTATTTCTACCTGGGAGAAGTGTCTGTTCATGTCCTCTTCCCATTTTTTGATTGGATTGTTTGTTTATTTGTTGTTGAGTTTTATAAGTTCTTTGTAAATTTTGGATATTAGGTCCTTGTCTGAGCTGTTGTTTGAAAATATCATTTCCCATTTAGTCGGCTGTCTGTTTATTTTGTTGTCAGTTTCTCTTGCTGAGCAAAAACTTTTTAGTCTGATGTGGGACTCAAATTTTTTTTTTGGTGGCATTTTGGGTGCTTTTGACTTTGCTTTTTAACTCATTAGCATCCCCCCCAACCGCGGCTCTTTATTCTACCTAGTTTTTGCTTCATTTAATATAATAGTAATTTTTTTTTCTTTTTCCTGTTTCCCTCTTATCCCTCTCATTATATCTCTTAGTCAACCATCACTTACAAGCAAATCATTTTATTCTTGACCCAAATTTTTACCTTTTATGCATTTTGTGGGTCTCCATACCTCCTTTTTTGCCTTTATCAATTCTCCACAACTCAGGCCCTCCATTATAGGTAGCTTTTGTTCCATTTAGCACAATATAATTCACAGTTCATCACAATATTTTCTCAAGGAGGAGGGGAGAGGAGAAGAAAAAAAGAGAAAAATAATAAATTTTCTTTTTTTTTCTTTCCATTTTTTTCTTTTTTTTACTTTTTATTCTTTATTAATTCTCATTAGTGCTATCAAAAAAAACACCCTCAGGTGCGATTACGGAAAAGAAAATCGAATATCATGAATACAAAACACAGAGATTAGCACAAATAGATGAGGAAAAATCTATGGAGAAAATATTTAATATATTGGAAAACTTGAAGCTAAATGACAGAGAATTTAAAATAGAGATCCTAAAAATACTTAGAGATATACAAGGAAGCTCAGAAAGGCAATTTAGGGAGCTCAGAAAACAACTCAATGAACACAAAGAATTTATTACCAAGGAATTTGAAACTATAAAAACAAATCAGCCCTGGCCAGTTGGCTCAGTGGTAGAGCATCAGCCTGGTGTGTAGGAGTCCCGGGTTTGATTCCCGGCCAGGGCACACAGGAGAAGCACCCATCTGCGTCTCCACCCCTCCCCGTTTCCTTCCTCTATGTCTCTCTCTTCCCCTCCTGCAGCCAAGGCTCCATTGGAGCAAAAAGTTGGCCCGGGTGCTGAGGATGGTTCCATGGCCTCTGCCTCAGGCACTAGAATGGCTCTGGTTGGAACAGAGCAATGCCCCAGATGGGCAAAGCATCGCCCCCCTGGTGGGCATGCCAGGTGGATCCCAGTTGGGTGCATGCGGGAGTCTGTCTAACTGCCTCCCCATTTCCAACTTCAGAAAAATACAAAAGACAAATCAAACAGAGATGAAAAACTCAATTCATGAACTGAAAACGAGGTAACAAGCTTAGCTAATAGAATAGGCCAGATAGAAGGTAAGATTAGTGACATAGAAGACAAGCAACTTGAGGCACAACAGAGAGAAAAAGAGAGAGAGACTTAAAAATTTTTAAAAACTGAGAAAGCCATACAGGAACTGTCTGACTCCATCAAAAAGACTAACATAAGAATAATAGGTATATCAGAGGGAGAAGAGAAAGAAAACGGAATGGAGAAAATATTCAAACAAATAATAGACGAGAACTTCCCAAGCCTGTGGAAAGAACTAAAGCATCAAATTCAAAAAGCATACAGAACACAGAGTTTTCTTAACCCCAACAAACCTACTCAAAGGCACATCATAATGAAATTGGCACAAACCAATGACAAAGAAAAAATTCTCAAGGCAGCCAGGGGAAAAAAGAATACAACATATAAAGAAAGACTTATTAGATTATCATTGGATTTCTCAGCAGAAACACTACAAGCTAGAAGAGAGTGGACCCCAATATTTAGAGTCCTGAAAGAGAGGAACTTTCAGCCAAGAATACTATACCCATCAAAGCTATCCTTCAAATACTAAGGAGAAATAAAAATATTCACAGATACAGAAAAGATGAGGGAATTCATCATCAGAAAACCCCTACTCTAGGAAATACTAAAGGGGGTTTTCCAACCAGATACAAAGAACAAAACAAAACAAAAGCACAAGTAAAAGCTCCAAGAAGAACACAATAAAACCAAATTTAAACTGTGACAACAAAAACAAAAAGAAAGGGGGGGAGGAGGACGGAGATTAATAGTATCAAAGGATGATGGAGTGCAGAAGCACTCATAAGATAGGGTACTACAATGAACATGGTAGGTATCCCTTTCATTACTTAATGGTAACCACCCTTGAAAAAAACACCACAGAAGCACATGACTTAAAAAAGGTAGCAACAGAGTAAAGAAGTATGGAATACAACCAAACAAGAACAAATGATAGAAAAACAAAAGAGAAGAATCAAACAAGATATAAAACTAACAGAAAGCAATTTATAAAATGGCAATAGGGAACCCACAAGTGTCAATAATTACACTAAATGTAAATGGATTAAACTTAGCAATAAAAAGACACAGAGTAGCAGAATGGATTAAAAAAGAAAATCCAACTGTATGCTGCCTACAAGAAACACATCTAAGCAACAAGGATAAAAACAAATTCAAAGTGAAAGGCTAGAAAAAATACTCCAAGCAAATAACATCCAAAAAAAGCAGGAGCAGCAATACTTATATCTAATAATGCTGACTATAAGACAGCAAAAGTACTCAGAAACAAAAATGGTCATTTCATAATGATTAAGGGGACACTGAATCAAGACAACATAACAATTTTTTTTAATATATGCACCAAACCAAGCAGCACCAAAATATATAAGACAGCTACTTATTGACCTAAAAACAAAAACTGACAAAAATGCAATCATACTTGGAGACCTCAATACACCGCTGATGGCTCTAGATCGTTCATCCAAAAATAAAATCAATAAAGATATATTGGCCTTAAACAAAACACTATAGCACCTGGATATGATAGACACCTACAGGACATTTTATCCCAAAGTGACAGAGTATACATTTTTCTCTAGTGTACATGGAACATTCTCAAAAATTGACCATATGTTGGGCCAGAAAAATAACATCAGCAAATTCAGAAAAATTGAAATTGTACCAAGCATATTTTCTGATCATAAAGCCTTGAAACTAGAATTCAACTGCAAAAAAGAGCAAAAAAATCCCCACAAAAATTTGAAAACTAAATAACATACTTTTAAAAAATGAATGGGTCAAAGAAGAAGTAAGTGCAGAAATCAAAAGATATATACAGACAAATGAAAATGACAATACAACATATCAGAATCTCTGAGATGCCACAAAAGCAGTAATAAGAGGGAAGTTCATATCACTTCAGGCCTATATGAACAAACAAGAGAGAGCCCAAGTAAACCACTTAACTTCATACCTTAAGGAACTAGAAAAAGAAGAACAAAGACAACCCAAAACCAGCTGAAGAAAAGAGATAATAAAAATCAGAGCAGAAATAAATAAAACAGAGAACAGAAAACTATAGAAAAAATTAATAAAACAAGGAGCTAGTTCTTTGAAAAGATCAACAAAATTGACAAACCCTAGGCAAAACTCACCAAGGAAAAAAGAGAAAGGACTCATATAAACAAAATCTAAAATAAAAGAGGAGAAATCACCACAGACATCTAAGATATACAAAGAATTATTGTAGAATACTACGAAAAACTATATGCCACCAAATTCAACAATCTAGAAGAAATGGATAAATTCCTAAAACAATACCACCTTCCTAGACTGAGTCAAGAAGAAGCAGAAAGCCTAAACAGACCAATTAGCAGGAAGAAAATAGAAAAAAACTATTAAAAACCTCCCCAAAATTAAAAGTCTAGGCCCAGATGGTTATATTAGTGAATTCTATCAAACATTCAAAGAAGACTTGGTTCCTATTCTACTCAAAGTCCTCCAAAAAATTGAAGAAGAAGCAATACTTCCAAATACATTTTATGAGGCCAACATAACCCTCATACCAAAACCTGGTAAGGATGGCACAAAAAAAAGAAAACTACAAACCCATATCTCTGATGAATACAGATGCTAAAATACTAAACAAAATACTAGAAAATCAAATACAACAACATATTAAAAAAATACATCATGCCAAGTGGTATTCATCTCAGAATTTCAAGGATGATTCAACATATGTAAAACAGTAAACGTAATACATCATATCAACAAAACAAAGAACAAAAACCACATGATCTTATCAATAGATGCAGAAAAGGCATTCGATAAAATACAACACAACTTTATGTTTAAGACACTCAACAAAATGGGTATAGAAGGAAAATATCTCAACATGATAAAGGCCATATATGATAAACCATCAGCCAACATCATATTAAATGGCATAAAACTGAGGACTTTCCCCCTTAAATCAGAACAAGACAGGGTTGTCCACTCTCTCCACTCTTATTTAACATGGTGCTAAAAGTTCTAGCCAGAGTAATCAGACAAGATAAAGAAATAAAAGGCATCTATATCGGAATAGAAGAAGTAAAGGTATCACTTTTTGTAGATGATATGATCCTATATATCGAAAACCCCAAAGACTTCACCAAAAGATTACTAGAAACAATAAACCAATACAGTAAGGTCACAGGATACAAAATTAATATACAAAATTCCATAGCCTTTCTATATGCCAACAATGAAACATTAGAAACCAAACTCAAAAAAATAATCCTCTTCACGATTGCAACAACAACAAAAATACCTAGGAATAAACATAACAAAGAATGTAAAGGACCTATATAACAAAAACTACAAAGCATTGTTAAGGGAAATAAAAAAAGATACAATGAGATGGAAAAATATTCCTTGTTCTTGGATAAGAAGAATAAATATAATTAAAATGGCCATACTACCAAAGGAATATACAAATTTAATGCAATTCCCATCAAAATTCCAATGACATTTTTTAAAGAAATGGAACAAAAAATCATCAGATTTATATGGAACTATAAAAAACCCTGAATAGCCAAAGCAATCCTAAGGAAAAAGAATAAAGCTGGGAAAATTACAATACCTGACTTCAAACTATATTATAGAGCCACGACAATCAAAATAGCATGGTATTGGCAGAAAAATAGATACTCAGACCAATGGAATAGAATAGAAAGTCCAGAAATAAAATCACATATATATATATAGTCAAATAATTTTTGATAAAGGGGCCAACAACACACAATGGAGAAAAGAAAGCCTCTTCAACAAATGGTGCTGAGAAAACGGGAAAGCCACATGCAAAAGAATGAAACTCGACTACAGTTTTCCCCTTGTACTAAAATTAATTCAAAATGGATCAAACCTAAATATAACACCTGAAAAAAAGTACATAGAAGAAGACATAGGTACTAAACTCATGGACCTGGGTTTTAAAAAGCATTTTATGAATTTGACTCCAAAGCAAGAGAAGTGAAGGCAAAGATAAATGAATGGGACTACATCAGAATAAGAAGTTTTTGCTCAGCAAGAGAAACTGACAACAATATAAACAGACAGTCAACTAAATGGGAAATGATATTTTCAAACAACAGCTCAGATAAGGGCCTAATATCCAAAATATACAAAAAACTCATAAAACTCAACAACAAACAAACAAGCAACCCAATAAAAAAAATGGGAAGAGGACATGAATAGACACTTCTCCCAGGAAGAAATACAAATGGCCAACAGATATATGAAAAGATGCTCATCTTCGTTAGTTATTAGAGAAATGCAAATCAAAACTACAATGCAATACCACCTCACACCTGTTAGATTAGCTATTATCAACAAGACAGGTAATAGCAAATGCTGGAGAGGCTGTCAAGAAAAAGGAACACTCATTCAATGTTGGTGGGAATGTAAAGTAGTACAACCATTATGGAAGCAAGTATGGTGGTTCCTCAAAAAACTGCAAATAGAACTACCTTATGACCCAGAAATCCCTCTACTGGGTATATACCCCAAAAACTCAGAAACATTGATACGTAAAGACACATGTAGCCCCATGTTCATTGCAGCATTTTTCACAGTGGCCAAGACATGGAAACAATCAAAAAGCCCTTTAATAGATAACTGGATAAAGAAGATGTGGCACATATACACTATGGAATACTACTCAGCCATAAAAAATGATGACATCGGATCATTTACAACAAAATGGTTGGATCTTGAAAACATTATACGGAGTGAAATAATTAAATCAGAAAAACCAAAAACTGCATGATTCCATACATAGATGGGACATAAAAACGAGACTAAGAGACATGGACAAGAGTGTGGTGGTTACGGGGGGGGGGGGAGGGAGGAGAGGGAGGAAGAGGGGAGGGGGAGGGGGACTGGTCAAAAAAAAAGAAAACTAGATAGAGGGTGACGGAGGACAATCTGACTTTGGGTGATGGGTATGCAACATAATTGAATGACAAGATAACCTGGACATTTTTTCTTTGAACGTATGTATCCTGATTTATTGATGTCACCCCATTAAAATTAATAAAAATTTATTTAAAAAGATAAAAAATTAACCTTTAAAGGTCTATTGCATGTGTGGAAATAGCCACCGTATAATGAGACCATCTATAGTGTGATATTTAGTAATCCAAATATACAGCAATCCAACTGTCTGACCTTATCCTAGGCATCCTGGCCATTAGCAAGTACCTCATAAGTAAGAAAACCTACTAGTTGTGTGTCCATGTAAATGGATAATCAAACTTTACAGGCAAGTTTATGAAAGTAGGAAATATGAAAAAAACACAGTGAAAAACAAACAAATAAATTACCCCCCAAAACACATAATTCACTAAAGAGAAAAAAACATTAGAAAATATAATAGGGTTATTAGACTTTTGTAAGAAATACACTGTATCCATAAGAATAGGATTCTATGACAAAGGAATAATCAGACAACTAAAAAACATCTCAACAATTAATAATTTATTGCCCACAAAATAATTCATTAAGAAGTTTAGAAGATAAAGAAATTTCTCAAGAAGATAAAAAGGATAAAAGACATAGAAAATCAATCCTGGATTTAAACATCAAACTAATAAAACTTTCTAGAAAGCATGATGAAGAAAATACAGGAAACAGAATTAAAAGTTTAGGAAATTAATAAACAGTTACTTCTGAGAGATGTGAGGGTAGGTGTACAAATGAAAAGGGCTAACTGAATGCTTACCAGAGTCTGTGGAAAAGAGAGGCATTTAGAATAGTATTATACAATTTCAGTACAGCAAAGACAAAGAATAGTCCTAATAGATCAAGCTAGTTAACTACAAAGAAATAATAATGAAACTGGCATCAGACTTCTTAACAATAAAATTGGATCCTCAAGAATGTGATACAATGTCTGCACAGTTGACCAATCTTCATCCTGAACCATATGAAGAGAATGGTACACAGAATAAAGTCCTTGCTACACAATTATAGTGTCAGAATGATATACTTTTTTTTTTAAGAAAGTTCTTTAAGTGTGGGTTTCAGAAAAAAGTGGAATAAACAAGCACAAAAAGAGGAAGATGAACATATATACAGTAGAGAATTCAACTCTCCATAATCATATAGATATGTACCAGAATGTTTTATAGATTAATCATTAAACTCCAGATAAGATATAAATGATGTGATGAATGCATGAATGAATACAACTAGACAGAAAAGAAAAAGTTATCATAGCACAGTATGGTTCCATGGTAAATACTGTTTAGGTGGACATAAATAAAAAACACCTCATATTGCTTTTCACTTTTAAAAACTATAAAGACCAGAGGGTTAATTATTGTTATGGAACAGAATAAAATGTAACCAACCTTGGCAACATAAGAAAATGCTCACTTGTCTAAAGGAATGGTGTTGGAGAACAACTGAAAGAAAGTCAGTGGGTGGTAGTAACACATGGCTTACAAAATGGGATTCAAAGGAGATTGGCTGTTGTTAATGAAATAAGGAATAAAAGTGTAAGAACATGTAACAGGAATAAAACTAAAAGAGTAACCAGAAATAATAACAATCTCACTTTTAGAGGAAGAGAAGATTGAATAAATAAGATATTGTGTGAGGTCTGTACTTCCACTTATCATTCCATGAGCACAAAAGATCACCTCAAAAATTAAGTAATAAATATTAGTATAGGCCTTTATACTATTTAACAGTGAAGACTGGGACAGACTAGAGGAAAAGAGGAATTGGCCAAGGAATTGTTTTTCATTGAAAGTCCATCTCTACTGTTTACTTTTTAAAATTGGTGCTACTTTTGGAAAATAAATGTTCTGTTTTGCAACAATTTTAGATTTACAGAAAAGTGGCAAATGTAGGGTTCTCATATAACCTCTCTCAGTTTCTCTCACTGTTCATCTTTTATATTAGCATTGTACAGTTATCAGAACTAAGAAACTGACATTAGTGCATTACTATTAACTGAACTTCAGACTTGATTTGGATCTCACTAAGTTTCTCACTAATAAACTTCTTTATGTTTCAGCTCTAATCCAGGGTAGCAAATTGCAATTAGTTGTCACATCTCCCCAGTCTTCTCTGGTCTACAGCCACTTCTCTGTCTTCCCTTGTTTTTTGTGACCTTGGCAATCTTGAGGTGGATTGGACAGGTATTCTGCATAATGTCTTCTAATCTTGGTTTGTCTGTTGTTTTCTCACTGTTAGACTGTGGTTATGGGTTTTGGAAAGACTACGACACAGGTGGCATGCTCTTCTCTTCACATACTATCAGAAGTAGATGCTAACTAGATTGCATCATTCATGGGACTATTTCTCTTTTTGTTGCTCTATTCTTTGGAAGTGAATCATTAAGTCTAGGTGACCTTTCAGCTGGGTAGAAACAAAAATTAATCTCCATCTCCTCTAGTAGGTAGTATCTACACATTTTGTTTTGACTTCTTTTAGGGGAAAAATTATCTTTCTCCCCCAGCTATTTCTTCAAATCTATTCATGTATACTTTTTTTTAATACTTTAAGTTATAACCCAGTACTATGTTACTTATTTTGTTGTTCAAATTGTTCCAGTTTTGGCCATGAAAAACTCTTTTAAATTAGCTGTGTCTTTTTGAAGTGTGTCTATCCTTTTATTTTTGAACATTTCTTTAATTTTTGGAACTACAAGGTGATCCAGCCTCATTTTTTACTTTTTCCTTCCTGGTCCTAGAATTAGCTTTTTTCCCAAAGAGCCCTGGTTTCTTTTTAATTGGAGCAAAGTATTGTGTAACTGAGGTCTAGATATTAGGTATACTTGTTACTATGGTGTCATCACTTGTAGGACTTCTCAATCTATATAGGTAGGAAATATTTGTATGTATACCAATCAATGTCTTCATAGTATATTAAAATTCTCCAGAAAAACAGAACTAGTAAGTAATGGGCATTATAAAAAGACATTTATTTTAAGGAATTGGCTCCTGCAGTTAAGTAGACTGGTAGGTATGAAACCTGCAGGACGGCCAGCAGGCGGGAAACCCAGGGAAAAGCTGGCATAGCAGTCCAGGTCCAAAGGCCAGTGCTGAAGGACTCCTCCTGCTCAGGGAGGAGAGTATTTTTTTGTTCATTTGGGCTTTCACCTGGTTGGATGAAGCCTACCCACATTTGGAGACCAATTCATTTTACTCAAAGTCCACAGATTTAAATGTTAATCTCATCCAAAAACATTCTCCCAGAATCACCCAGAATAATGTTTGACCAAATATCTGAGCACTATGGCCCAGCCAAGTTGATACATAAAATTAACCATCACATGTACACATCTATAACCATTTGGATTCCACAGATATTTATATATTAAGCTAAACATGAGTTTATACTACTGTCTCAGACTCTAATCCAGTCTCAATACTATTTTTTAAAATAAGTATCTTTATTTTTTTAATTAAATATTTTAAGACATGGAAATTGACTTTAATAAATATGAGCATTTTAAAAATATATGTAATCAGAAAATATTTGAAGTGAATGAAGCAGAGGTATAATCTATGACTCCTCATATACGTCAGATATCCCATAGTTTTATTTGATTTAAGCAACACAGTTGTGGGAAGCAACATCATAACATTGGATGAGTCGGGAATTTGGAGCTTAGAGAGATTAGAGAACATGTCCAGGTTTTTATATACACTGGAATTTTAATTGGTAACAAGTAATATGATCCAGAGGAAAGAAGATAGCACAGTGCAGGGAGCAGGAACAGAAAATTAATTTAACTTTAGTTAAGTGCCTATATTGCTATAACAATGTGCCACACACTGAGTGACTTAAAACAATAATTTTTCTCTCATGGTTTTGAGGTTAGAAGTCCAAACTCAAGGTGTTGACAGGGCTATGCTCCCTTTGAACCCTCTGTGGGAGAATCCTTCTTTGTCTCTCCAGCTTCTGGTAACCACTGATGTCCCTTGGTTTATGGGAGCATAAGTCCAATATCTGCCACCTTACTCATGTGTCATTCTCTTTTTACTGACACCAGTCATTGGGTTAAGGGGAAACTTTAATAGCCTCATTCTAACTTGATTATCTTTGTAAAACCATATTTCTCAATAAGGTCACAATCACGGGTACAGAGGGTTAGGATTTCACCATATATTTTTGAGGAGCACGATTCAACCACAAGTCCTCCTGAGCACTGCTGACATAATTCAGAAAGCCATTGAAGCTGCAGTCAAGCCAGGACCTGCATGGGGAGAGTACTCTTCCCAGAGGATGTAATAATGGCAGAGCTAGATGGTGATATATTGAATAGATGGTGATAACTTAAAGGTGTGGGAGGGATGGAGATTGTGAGTTCAGCGTCCTGTCTTTTCTGTTTTCTTCAGATATATTTTCTTACCTAGCTTTCCTTGTTTTCAAATCTTTGTTGAGAATTGGATATAGAATATGCTGAAAATGTAAGCTGTAATGCTAACAGAGTTATTCCTTGCAAAATTTCTTAGGACAGAAGATGTAAAATGAACTAAGAGCTGTCTGTTAGAAAGTATTAGAAATGGGAATAAAGTATTTGCCTCCACCTTCAACATTTTTTGGCACTGTACACAGCAAAATTGTAATTTCTTAAAGACATCCATATTTTGATGGTGGGCATGAGGGTTTTGACTCACAGGTAAGGAAAGAGACTGTAGGCACCATGGTAGCTGACTGTATTTATATGTAAGAGCATTAGGAAACATTTTGAAAAATGCTGTTATACTAGGGGAGGACCTTGTTTGGTTTAAACAATTGTATAAATTGGCAAGTTCAGTAAAATATAGATCATCACATGGCTTGATTAGTTACCAGGTTGTGACACCGGGGGAAAGTATATTTACACTTAAACTTATATGAATCTGTGATCTTTCATCTTAATTTAAAAATGGTGAAACTGAGCAGTGAAGAGATTATTTTTTCCAAGTATAAGTATGGGGGAAATGGTAAACTTAGAAATCAAAGGGTATCTGTTTGCTCTTCAATGTCTGATTCAAACACGGCACCTGCGAAGCTTCACTGTGTTAACCGGACAGAGCATCATTTAACCACTCATTGTTCAAAATATTACCAAAATTTACTTTTTTCCATTAAAAGCAATTTCATGTGTTTTGATCTTCATATTTTTGTTTCATTCAAATAGTTATTGTAATATTTTTTAAAAGCCTGATTAGGGGGAATAATGCAAAAATGAATAAGAACAACAGATGAATATGAGGTTATACAACTTTAGGTAAAAATAAAGACTAAAAACGCCAAATGTACATATTTTGTAAAAATATGTTATATAGCCAAATCATACCGTAGAACAGTGGTCCCCAACCTCTTTTGGGCCATGGACCTGTTTAATGTCAGAAAATATTTTCACGGACCGGCCTTTAGGGTGGGATGGATAAATGTATCACGTGACCAAGACAAGTGTCAAGAGTGAGTCTTTAATGTAACAGAGGGAATCTGGTCATTTTTAAAAAATAAAACATCGTTCAAACTTAAATATAAATAAAACAGAAATAATGTAAGTTATTTATTCTTTCTCAGCGAACCAGTACCAAATGGCCCACGGACCGGTCCTGGTCCATGGCCCGGGGGTTGGGGACCACTGCCCTGGAATATGTATATATAAAGATATAAAGAACCTAAATCCCATGGAGAAACAATGTACAGGGGGTCCTTGGGTTACGATACAGTTCCATTCCTATGACAGTGATATGAGCAGAATGTTGGTGTAAGTCAAAACACACCCTCGCCTAAGTCACTTACCTGTCCTAACTGGTACACGCCACTGATGCTGGTCTTCTGGCCACAAAACCAGCAACCTTTCCATCTCAATCCTCATGCCACCTTGCTGTGTAGTAATCACATTCAATTTCATAGGGCTGATCCCTTTACACACTCTAGGATACGGTCTTTATTCTGAATAATTGTTGCTACAGTAAAGTGGCTAAGGTTTAGCACATTGCCAATTTTTATTGCTGATTTTCCTTTTTCTCATCTCTTTTATAATGTCTAATTTCATTTCCATTGTGATAGCTTTCCTCTTTTTTGAAGCACTATCCTCTGAAGACTCTTGACTTTTGTTTAGGAGCCATGATAAGGGCCAAAAAGTCACCAAACAAAGCAACACGAATGGAACACTTATGCTTTTAACAGTCCAAAATGGCGTAGGTGAGTGTCGGGTGGGCGCCAATCCTCACTCACAGGCCGTGTTACTGCGTATTCTCCCACAGCGCACAACCAAACTATTTTGGCCACGTAGTCCATAAGTATGATGCTAAGGGCCTAAGCCGAAACACTCACGTCTCAATTTTTTAGAAGTTTTTATGGGAGTAAGCATTGTAAACTCAAAATGTCATATGTCGAGACTGTCATAACCTGAGGACCCCCTGTATTGTGATCAAAGAGCTTATGGGCATGCATGAGACTTTAATGGAAGTCAAATAATGAAGTATTTCCTAATATTCAAAAGGTTGCTGCACTTTATAAACCTTCCCAATGTGTTATATATATACACATGGACAAATAAACTAGTCTAATTTGTACTGTCAAAATTGAGGTCATGTCTTCACTATGCCTATATTGTAAAAGAATTGTGGTATATTATAGTATTTGTTCTTAAACTTTGTAGACACGGGGTCAGAATATGCCTAAATTTTTTAATAGGACACTTCTTCAAAATATATGCATGTATATGGGTTTGGGAAGGGCAGGCTGATTAAAGCAAGGAAAATAAATAGTTTGTTTTGAAAAGAAATTCACTAGGTAAAATCTTATACATGTTGTGAATTTTCTGGAGGTATAGATGTGCATTAATGCTTTCTAAAAAAGCAGTGAGAAAGAAACAACAGGGACACTTGATTCTATGTCCAATGTTCAACGCCCCTCAACAAAGTTTACATTTTCCTTTCTCTTTTTTTTGCATCTACTACTCATAATAAAAAAATTAAATGCTTTAGGGGAACTTGCTAATTAAAGGAATATCTTAGATAAATTGAAGAATCTTTTTAGTAAAGCAGGTTTTTAAAACCATATTGTTAATAATTCTAGACTTTTAATATACAAGATTATATTAAATGATAGATACATTAAAAATAAAGAAATAATTGTGATGGAAATCTACACAATTGACAGATTAAAATATGAAAATACAATTAGTAGAAAACTTAGTTCTTATAAGATTATATTTTTGTTGCTTCAAGTTAAGACCTTGGTAGAAGAAAGTTAGAATAAAACAATTCTACAGTGAAATATGAGAGAAATAAAATTACATTTAATTTCTAGAAATAGATAATTTTTCCCTTTCCACACAAGATTTGCTGCTACTATTGTTTCTTTTTATCACACTTTCATTTTTATTTTAATATGATTGTCAGATAACCTTGTTTTAACTTTTAAACAGAAAACTCAAAACATATTTCCTGAATTTTAATTTTAAAACTAAAATGAAAAAAGAATTAAAAATTAATTCACACCACCTGTTCCTATAGTAGTTTATTATCAAGAATCAAGCCAGTTCAAATGTTCCCTCAGTTTTTACAAACTCAAATTAAAATTCAAATATGGCTTGAAGGGGAAAATGCAAACATAATTACCTTTGGGAGTAAAGTTATGAACTTTGGAAAGTGGTTACTTAAGAAGCCTATAAGAAATTGCATGTGTTTGAATGCAACACTATCAGTGACAATTAAACATTATATTTAGGTCTTTAATGTCTATGAAACATTAGTGAAAAAATTTTAGTTTAATTAATTAAACAACCATTTATCCAGCAATCATTATGTGTCAAGATTTGGCTTTGCTGTTTGTTGGACAAATAAGTTTGTAAAATATGATTTTTATGTTTGCTCGCTTATAGTTTGCATTGGGGGCTGGGCAGCGCCAGGTATATGTGGTCTGTGAAATTGCAAATTACCTTCCTGCTTGGGAAGGGCCATTGTTTTGCTAATGTTTGCTGGAGGAGAGGTATTCCTGCCAGAAAGTTTTGAAAAGAGAGAGAAGAAAGAGAAGCAGAAAGAAGCCATGTTTGCAGAGTGAGACAGGAGAGAATGCAAGGTGTTGAGGAAGAAGCCATGTTGACAGAGAAAGAGGTGTGCGGATTGGGAACCAGAGCTGAGGGGCTTTGGTGAGCTCTTCTGAGACTGGTGAGGCCTTTGACTCTAGGAGAAACCAGAGAAGATTCTCCTGGTTGTGGAACCAGAGAATGTGTCAGGGCTGTGGGAGCTCTGAATGAAGAGGGAAGTGTTTCCTCCGTGTGTTTGCTTGTTGGCAGGTGTGAGACTTTAATAAAGGCATGGCCCACCATTTTTTGGCTCCACTGTTTCTTTACTGTCTGTCTGAATCTAATAGGAACCTGCATGTGCATGGCCGCGACAGCTGCAACTACACTGTTGACTACAAAAGATCAAAGATTCCTACCTATGTTCCTCTCTGTAGCAGTTGGGATTCAATGGCCAAAGTTTCACACATTGTAACAATAAGAGATACAGCCAAGAGCTAAACAAATTTATGGGAATGTTGTATCTAATTAACCAATCAACCTGATGGTTGTTGTTATAATTCTGATTTTATAAATAAAACTAAAACTGGAAATAAAGCAATACTCAAAATAATATAGTAAGTTAGGTATCAGAGATTTAACTCAAAATATATTTCATATCAAAATTTACAAAGTTACCAGTCTAAATTAACACCCAGTACTTGACTGATTTTGCCTAGGATTATAGAAAAATTTGTTTGAGGTGAATCTCAATGAATGAGAAAGACTTTGTCAGTTGGATGAGATGGGGGAAAAAAACAGAAGAAACAGCTTGTGCGAAACCAAAGAGGTGTGAGAAGGCATGGAGCGATCAAAGAACTACAAGGTAAAACATTTGATGCATATGAAGTTTCAGATGCTGGAGAGAGGAGATGACGAATTAACCCTAAATAGTCAGTGCAAGGGAACAGATGAGCCAGGAAAATTAATTGGAACTTGATTTTCAATGAATGAACAAAAGTTTTTTCAGTACCCCTGGTGACAACTGGCATAACAGATAATCTGTGACTTGTAATTTTAAAATCAGACTTGATCTTTCTTAATATTGATGAACTTTGTGTTACTAGACTTGAATCCACTATGAAAATTTATTTCTGGATTAGTATTTACTGTATTCACATAAGTAACAAACTAGACACTTGAAGGGAATAGAACTAATTTATAAAATTATAAGTGTACCTGGATGAATGATCACAGAATTTATATGAATTTTTGTTTTATGATTGTGTGGCCTTTTATCCGGCCAATTTATTATTCTTTCTTTTGTTCTCACATTTCCTGAAATCCTTCTCCATCAGTATGTCAGGCTGTTCATTAAGCATTTTATTTCTAGCTATTCTAGAAGATATAAAGGAGATTACACAGTGATTCTGCTATCAAACTGTTCAGGGTTTCATGATCAAGATAAGATGTCTGCATTTATAATTCAAAACTGTGAGATAAAGGGTTAAATGCTGAACAATAACAAAAACCCTTTTTTAGCACCTAAATAGCCTAGGAAAAAAAGATAGAGGTCTCCGTCTCCCTTTCCTATTAACTGAACTATTAGATTAACACACCCAGGCTAGTGGGAAGCAGGAAGTCTGTCACTTTGCAATAGGCATTCATTTATTACCTACAAGAAGGTGCCTCAGATTTCTGACTTGACTTCCTTGTTTGCATGATGGAGATACTTATATCTTCTTTTTAGATCTATTATGGTAATAAAAATAAATACTAAAAATTATTAAATAACACATGCTCTTTAAGTCATACTGCCTCTGGCACACTTCTGTTCTAGAGTTCAATGAGCCCACTACAATGGACACAGTCCATAAGGAAAACACTTCATGGAAATATACCCTGAGAGTTGCATCTTTTAACTTATGCCAATTTGTCAATAAATTAAAAATTGTGTATTCTTTAAACTTAGGAAATGTCAATTGACATCTCAAAGCATTATGGGTCACAAAATAAGTAGGATAAAAATAAACTATAAAAATAAGTAAGAATAAGTAGTTGATGCTTTTCCAAGTTACTACACAGCCGTCTCTATCTGGAAATCATTGGTATAGAAGAGGATTGAGGTTGTCATATGATTTTCATTATGAGAATGCCTCTGCTAGGATATGGAAATTGTTGTTTACACAATTTAATAGTACTCTACTTCACCATCAACCATTTAACGTCCATAAAAAATAGTAAAAATCTGAAGATTACATGGAAAAGGCCTTTAGCCATTTTGAGGGGCTAAGAGGGGAGTCAATTAGCCGTAACTAACAGCCCCAAATTCATTGCTCCAGCTGGTTATTATTTTTGAGCTTCATTACCTACATGTGACAATCAGAGGCACTCACGCTGGCCTCTCAGGGGTCTCCTAGGAGAATAGGTATGGGAAAGTGTTTTGTACTCCCAGGTGAAAAGAAAAAGATCCTTAGACACAATAGATGCATAAAAGCAATTTGCCTTTCTTAAATGTATGACTGTGGGTGTGTATGCATATGTTCAACTAACAAATACTATTTATTAAATGCTATTGGTTACTTTACACCTGCAGTTCTATATAGTTGATCTCAAAGACATATACTGCCCTTAATGAGTTTTCACGATAAATATTCCAGTAAGGACAAAACAAATAGAGAGTTGACATTTTACCTCAATGATGGAAGTGTGAGTGTTCACAACACTCTTTTACAACTTTGTCACATGCACATACTAAAGAAGTAAAATGACTAAGAGCCTCTTACTTCTGAAACTCCTCCTATTTTACTTACACACCTGAAATATTGCAGCACACTCTTATTTTGGATGAATTGGGAATTATGGTACCTTATTGTGTTTGAGATGTTTAAAGGTATTCAAAGACATGTTGAAGAATTAAACTTTGAATTTTGTAAAAGCTTGCACACTCACTTGATTTAAAATTACTAAGGTAAAAAGAAGCAAACTATGAAAATTCTCTCTGGCCAGCTTTCCTCTCCAGAGGAAACCATTGTCACCAGTTTATTTTGTTCAATGCCAGAGACCCTACAATTTGAGAATCCCAGCCTAGGTCATATCAACAGAGAAAGAGATCAAAGGTCAGGGACAGATTAGCAATGAGTTAACAATGAAAGTAGAGATGCACTCACCTTATTGAAAAATAAAGAATTATTTTAATGGAGGAAATACTAAAGCCTATCAACTGTGCAGAGAGCAATTCTAGACCAGACCAGTTTAACCGGTTTGGTCTCAGTGTAGCTAAGAAAACCCAAGAAGTAAGGCTCAAGTAAACAAAGTAAATAACCATTTGAAGTACAGACTTTCTAAAGATACAGTTCAAGAAATTTAAAAGGCTGGCAACTTGAGAAAAGAAGAAAGATAGGAGAGAGGAGAGTTGAAGAAAGGGAGGGGACAAATGTAACAATTGCTGAGATTCATATTGAAAAAGATAAGACGGTAAGTCAGTCATGCTTTAATTTCTTTTTCTATTTCAATATTTACTATCCATGTAACTTCATGGAAAAACTTCAATGTTCCCATTTGTAAAATACTAACTTCATTAAAAATGTTGTTCATATAATATACAAAGTGTCTGGAATATAGATAGAATATATTCTCTCATGACAAATATTTTTGTTATGAATAATCATTACCAATAAGGAGACAATTTTCAATCTCTGCTGGATTAAGATTCTTTCGTTAAAGTTTATTCATCTGTATGGTGGAGAAAAATTTGAAAACAATCTATTTTCTTTACATTTGAAATAAGAGAATTCTTAGCCACACAAGTCATAAAGAAAATATGGGTACATCATTTAAAATCAGTCCGAGTTCAAGTTAACTTAACTGACTTTTTAAAGAACCATCAAAAACATCAAAATTAAAAATAAAGCCACTGTAATTCAGAAGAAAAACCAGTATAAAGATAGTGTACAATTTATTCAACATCTTAATGAAAGTGATTATAAGTATTTGAACTTATTTTCCCCCAAGACATTTTGATGAAGGCATAGTCTGTAATTAGTGGGCTCTTAATTTTAATTGTGTCATTAGTTTTATAGATCCATTTGGTGTCCCTCTTTCCTGGACTAGCTTATTCAATTAGCTGATATTGTTTTCTACCTGTAAGGACAGAGCCTGACTGCATCCTAGAATAGTGGCCCTGGCCACCAATGTTTCTCATGTAAGTCCTGATCTGTTAAGGTGTTTTTAGGCTCCTAGGCAGTTGGAGAAACAGGAGCAGAGATAAATTTTATTAGGGGCACATTTTGCCCTTAAAATTTCACTATTGTGGCCCAGGCTTCAGGCAATAAGCACTAATTGTGTCCTTGTCCTTGAATCTGCCTTGGCTAATGCCTAGCAATATTTTTATGATTCATTTTGAGGCATGTCTTATGGTAAATGTCTCAGTACTAAGCAAATATCATTAAAAGTCTCAGTACTAAGTAAATACCATTAAATTAAATACATTGGAAAGTTTATTCAGGCAAGAGGGAATTGCAGCACAAGGTTCATAGACTGATTAATTAAGCCATTTGTTATAGTCTCAAAAGCTTTGTGAGAAATTGAGCTAATTCTTTGGGCTTTTGTAAATTGAGTAAATTTTCTTTTAAATACACAATTTGACATGCATGTCACCTTACATTCCATCTTGGTTCCCTGAAACTTAAAATTAAAAAGGTATAATATATTCTACATTACATGGATTTTTCAGATTAATCAGTGTCTAATGCAGTGGTTCTCAAACTTTTTGAAGTCGGGGCACATTTAAAATCCTACAAATACTTGTAGGTGCACTATATACAAATTTCTGAGAAATATGTTACAATAATTAAGTCAAATATTAACGAAAAAATATATAAGTCCAAGTGTGCTTTTATGGTAATTAAACAAAATAAATACAACAAAATTAAATTTATTCTGACATTAAAAAACATTTTTGTTACATTTTTTGAGTTATGCTTTTTAGAAATCATAAAAAAGAGGGGTTAAAAATATAAAAATGACAAAAAAGTTATCTTTTTATATATATAGATACATTCTTAGTAAGATTTAGAAAATTCATCAGGTCCCAGCACAAATGTGTTGTTTTTCATTCTTGTGTTTATGAGAAACATGAGCCTGATGTGTCTTAGTGATTTCTTCAATGTTTGGCATATATTTGAAAGGCAAACTCTCATTTCCTCGTCCATACATTGAAGAATTCCTCTATTTTTACTCCTAATTGTGTTGAGGGTAGAAAATCCTAATTCACATCAATAGGATGTTGAAAATTGCAGTAAAATGTTCAAAGCTTTTCTTCCTTTATAGAAATCCAAAAGGCTTCAAGAGATAATTCCTTATGTTTAATCATCAATCCAAAACCCCCACCATACATATCATCTTAACTTTACACCAAACAAAGGATAGAAGAAACTTGCCTCCAGTCTTTCCGGGGAACATGGGGGGTAGTGTAAACAATCCAGCACCACAGCTTAACAGCCTTTTGCAACCTAATTAGGCAAGTGAGGTGGGGGGTTGGGCAGACTGTCAGCTTACAGCCAATTCCCCACACCTCTGTCCCCCAAAAATCTAAACTCCAAAAACCTTGTTGGTTTTTTGGTCCCCAACAGGCACATATTTCTCTGGAATACCACAGGGTGCACCTGGAAATCTTCTAGGGCACACCAGTGTGCCCTGGTGCACACTTTGAGAACCACTGGTCTAATGATTCCAAATTTCTAAATTAATAATTATATAATTTGTTAATTCTCACAGCAATCTTCAAATGATTTCTTCTTCTCTCTTAAGGTAATGCTGACTCAGACATTTGTAGGAAGATGACAGTGGTCAGTATATACCTTGGGTTTTAATCAATTTCAGAAGTATTTCAGAGAAATGTACATAGGGCTTATGTTGGGCAGATAAAATGTATTATGCTCACTTTGTAAAAGATAACGTTGCCCACGTGGAGGCTGTTGCCCAGGTGATATTAATGTGTGTTGGGGGCAGGCAAGATCGTTGTAGCCTGGGACTTGGTTTTGGGATTAAGCCTTTCCCACCCTTTTTGATGTGGGGCGGTACAATCCAATCATGCTTCAGAGAAGCGACTTTGTATTAGAGACTTCCCTATTTTGTATATTGGATTAAGGGTTTGGATTTCTACAACTATAAAATAGGGGCAGAACGGGGGCTTGCCCGCTCTTGGCTCCGGAGATTATCATTAAAGGAGAGAGCAGAGCAGAGAGCAGAAGGAGGCCACGTGGAGAAGGCCAGGAGAAGCAGCCAAGATGGCGGAGTGCTGAGTGAGATGCCAGTTTGTGTAGAGTTTGTATCTGGGATAAGGAAGGAGATGGGGAACAGAGGCTGGTGAACTAGAAACCTTTGATTCTAGGAAACTCGGATAAGTCAGTGGCTTTGTGAGCACTGAATGTGAGTGGGTTTTGGAGCCCAGTGTATGTTTTTACTTGCCCGCCGGGTGCAAGCTAGAATTAAAGACTATGGCCCACCAGTTTGTGGCTCCGTTGTTTCTTTACCGACTGTCCGAATCCAATGCGAACCTGCATGGGCTGGGTGGCTGCTCTGATAGTGGCCCTGGCCGTGCCTCCTGGCTTTACAGCTTACATGTTTGTGTCTGGTTTTTAATACTGCTAGATGTTTGGTGGGTTCAATTCACTATTACAAACTTTTCTCAGAGAGCTGCATATATTTTTATTGCACTAACCATTACAAAAATAAATTATTATAATTTAAAAAATATTACAGCCATTAGATGAGAAGTTTCTTTCATAAACTTAGGTGTTTACAGATAATCTTGGCCTTGGAATATAATTTTGAACTCATAAATTTGCATCCTTATTTGATGTGATCCCTACATATGTCAGCTATGCAGAAAGAAAGACAGTTCACAGTTCTATGTAGACTGGACACAATAGAGTGCTTAAACACATGAAAAAATGTCTTAATCACATCTTCACTTCCTCCCTCCTGAGACTGAATTCAATTGTCCTAGTCCAGCAATGATTTTGCACTCACACAAATATTTTCTATGATACTATTTCTAAGAATTAAGTGATGTGCTTTACTTCATAAAGAAAACTATAAGGATCAAGATGAAGCAATTGCCTTCCACAGCTCCTTTGTATAGTGACATCTGCTGGGCTGTAGCTCATGGTGATTTTTACAGTATCTGCTCATTTTATTGGTGTGGAAGCTCATTTCTCCTGCTGTTCCAACATCATGATGGTCCAGAGAAATGATTTTCACTTAGACATCAAAGTCAGTTCCAGAGTTAGACAAGTTTACCTGAAAGTAGAGCTAGAAATATAGCCCAGATGTCTATATCTGTATACCTCTATCTGCTGGCACAAATCACAACAGTCTTCCTCCACAAAATTGTGAAGTAATTTCTCGTAATTATATTTTGGGAGGGAAAGATACTGGAAATGAGCTGGCGCAGAGAGTCAACAGAATCATTGCCTTCCCTAGATGAAGGAAACGCAACAGAAAACAATACCTATTAAAAAAGGTAAATTTCTGGGATGAGGTTGTTTTATGACAACCGATTTTACACAATTTGCTTCAGGAAAAGGACAGGGCACGTGCTCTTTTGAAGACGCATCTCTTTGCATTAAAAGGATGCAGTAACCCTTCTCTGGGGGGAAAAAAAAGAAGAATTAGAAGAAGGAAAAGACTGCTTTGCACTTTGATCTATGTAGCCGAGCAAAGCTTGCACACCTTCCAAGAGTTGCCAGTAACAAACAAAACCTTGGAGCACACCCTGTGAGTTGCTCATTCCACCGCAGGCTGCGAAGGAGAGCCGAGTCTCTGCTGGCGCTGCAGCCGCAGCGCATTCCTTCCTCTCCGGCAGCGCGTTCGGGGCCGCCCCGCCCTCGCGGCTCGCGGCCCGCGGCTCCCGCCACCTCGGGCGGGCGCGCCCTGGGTGGGGCCAGGCGTCCGGGAGATGCAGCCGGGCGCGCCTGGCCGCTGAAGCGAGCCGACTGGGCGGCGCGCCGGGGCCGCGGGAGACGCGCGCGGGCGCTGTAATCGGACACCCCGGCGCTCGCCCCCCACGCCCGGCCGCTTTCCATTCACTCCGAGCGCTTGATTGAGCGACGCGAAGAAGGGCTCCGGGTGCCACCGCGCTGCCATGCTGAGGATTCCTTTACAAAGAAGCTCCGAGGACCGGGAGAGAAAGAACTTCACCCCTGGGACGCTCTAGAAATTCAGGTCTTCTGGGGAAAGCGCTGGAGACACACGCGGAGCTAAGCCAGTAGCAAATTGATTTTTCCGTGCTGGTCTCTTCCCACCGCGGTAAGCTGGATTCTTTATTTCTTTATTTTCGGCATTACGAATTTAGCAAAATAAAACTTTTGGGTCTGTGTGTCGACTTTTCACACATCGCTGTGCTAAGTGTGCACATTTTCTTAAGAGCATATGCAGTTTGTCCGGGAACTGTTTCTCTTGCTGAGAGCCCGGCTTGAGTTGTTTCTTTAGGTTATGACACCTGCGCAGAGTTAAGGTTGAGAATTTCAATGACGTCTAAGGCGAAATTGCTGGAGGATTTAAAGGAGTCTGTTTCTTGCGTATTATTCAAGTGTTTCTACCAGCAGTGAAAACAACAAGCAGCCGACGTGTCTGAGTTAAAGGGAAGAAGATATGAAATAGGGGATGTGAGGCACGTGTAAGACACTTTGCTCTGAGTCACTTTTCTCTGGGTAGGCTTAAAATTACATCGCTGCGCAGAGTCGCTTCATTTGACCTGTCACTTTATCTTTGGTATTTTATGCAATTTGTGGCAAGTGCCTCTTTTGGGAAGACTTACCAGATAAAATACTGATAATAGCTATATGTAAAAATGTGTACACATTATCAGCCTCCTTAATAAAAAGACAAAAGGTTAGGCATATTTATGGCTTTTTCCCAGAGAACAAATTACTAAGAGAAAATCACTCCATAAAATCAATTTTCTTCTAAGTTAATTTAGGGATGACAGGGTGAAGAGGTTGTGGAAGCAGGAAGAAACTGTTTCTTTTAAAAATTACCAACACAAACATCTCTAGGGTTTCCTCCATCTGTGTGGTAAAAGAAGCGTATTATTTTGTTTGTAACTCTCATAACATGTGTACCACCTAGGAAATCAACTTATAATTTTTGTTTAAAATGATATGTTCAGTTTAATTGTTCTCTTTCTTTTGTATTAATGAAGCAGTCTTTACAATTTTTAGTGGCATTTTTAATTGAATATAATTAGTGATGAGATTTTAATTTTAAAAGCCACATGATCAGAATTATTGTAACCTATAAAAATTAATTTTGAGATTAAACCGTGTCATGTCATTTAAGTGTATAATTATGCTACACTCAACATGATGGAGTGTTTTTTATGGTCCTGAGTTTATTTCCTGTGTGTGGCCACTGATGCTCTTATAGATCTGGAGTTACACACTACCTGATCTTCTTTGAAAGTCATACATTAATTAATAGTATGTATCAATTTTATAGCTACAGTTTCAAATAGTACTTGTCTCTCTGATTTATCTTTTGGAATTTTGACAGCCACTTTCTGGTTGATTTATTTTAAATATGCACTGAGGGATACAGGGTTCACTGGATTGCTCACCACTAGGTCATTGGTTTGAATTTGGCACCGGTCCATGGTTACCTCATCTGCATCATTTAACAGCTGCATGGTCATCTGTATAAATTGGCTGGTAACTGATTCAAGTGATTTTAGTGGTCAGGGATTGAGCACGTATAGATTTATGTAGAAACATCATTTCCGAGACAATTACTCCAAAATAGCTAATGAGTATGGAAGAGGGTACACATGAGTGTTCATGTGGGGTTTTCCTACTACTCCTGTATTCATGGTAGAAAGTAGGTTTTCACCCACTAATACATATTAGTACCATTCTCAAGTCATTTAAACATAATGTGAATTTTAGAAGATCGAGTTTAAATATTGGATTATCCTTTGGGAATCAGTAACTTTTCCTGGCTGCTTTGTCCTACTTTAATATAATGTTAGCATTATATTTTGGAAGATGAAATAGTTTCTCTTGTGTGAAGAGTTCCAGACCAAATGAATTAAATCCAAATTTTCACATCTAACAAGCAAAGTCACAGCACCTCCTGCTGTTCGCAGACTGTAAAAGTTCAGAAATACCTTTTGTGAATAGGTTGCTCTTTCTAGATTACTGGTTTTTGCTCTGTCTTGATTACTGGTTTTATTTGTGAGGGTGTGGGTGCGCACCTTAAATGTGAAATGAAATATAAGAAATTTGTTACCTCTTCTTTTAAAGGTACTTTCCTCGGATATTAACTTGAAAATCTGAAGAAATGGCATTCCAGGCAATTTGCGTGTTGGTTGGAGTATTTGTTTGTTCTATCTGTGTAAAAGGATCTTCTCAGCCCCAAGCAAGAGTTTTTTTAACATTTGATGGTAAGAAAGTTAATAAGTACTCTGGGAAAATGTGATTTAACTCTTTTTTATTTTCTTATCTGTATTAAAAAATTAAAGACAGTAAAGTATTATTGAATATTGGTTAATTTTTAAAATGAGACTGGTTTTGGATGATATAACTATTTTAAATTACTGGTTAATAGACAAAAGCTCAACTGCATTTGTTTATGAAAATGCTTGAAGTATATATATCCTACCCCTTTTTAAGTATCTTCTGTGTTTGCGTGTGTATACATGGAGGCAAGACACCTCCCATGTAGGTTTAATTATTGAAAAATTTTCTTAATAAATTTTGAGCATTAGCCTTGAAACTGGTCTTTCCAATAATGATGTTTCTTTTATTTCCACAAGGACTTCCTGAGGTTGGGAAAGTCTCCTAATTAATTGAAAAGGAACTAAACAAATAGTTTAGTTTGCTATTGTGTACAGGCATTACCTTCAGAAGCTTAGGGAAATGGGTGTGACTTCAAACTTTTACAAACACAGAAGTTGTAAGACCCTCTGAGGGCATGGTTTGCTGAATGTATGCATGAGCTTTAATGTATATGGTTCAAAGAACTTACGGGATAGATTTCAGTCAGTCACATAACCCATATTAATTAGATGGAATAAGAAATAGATATGGAGATCAGCCTGCCAGTCACAGTCACTTATATTTTTATTACTTATTTTAACTCTATCTCTGCATAAACATTAGTGGCATTTGGCATATTTTCATTTTCAGTTGAGGAAAAATATACTCTATGATCTTCCTATAGCAGGTGTCTTTGAAATTCTGTTCTCCTGAATATCAAATAGCAGTATGACTGACATTTATCAGTCAAATGGATATCTCCCTCCCTCCCTCCCTCCCTCCCTCTGTCCTTTTCTCCCTTCCTTCAAGATCATCATAAGGCCTGAAAGAGCCTTATTTATTACTTAGATGTGTAAGTTTCTAATTGCTTCCTCAGCTTCTAAGCCAGGCATTCCTCTTAGAACCCACAGTTATCTAGTTAAGTTGTGAAGAAAGGAAAACAGATCCTTTGAAGTGTCCTATTTATTTATTTTTCTTAATTACTAAAGCATCTCACAGTCTGCTTATACCTTTTCTCCTAAGTTGAGAACTATGAAATAGCTAATAAAAGAGAAAGGAATTAAAGAGCAGTATAATTTCTCTTCTATTTTTCTATATTTCAATCTGTATATAGGAAAATGTAGTGGCCTCATAATTAGTTCTTTAAACCTCTTCTCTCTATTACATCAAAATTAACCAAACTTTTTTTTTTTTTTTGTATTTTTCTGAAGCTGGAAACGGGGAGAGACAGTCAGACAGACTCCTGCATGCGCCCGACCGGGATCCACCCGGCACGCCCACCAGGGGCGGTGCTCTGCCCCTCCGGGGCGTCGCTCTGCGGCGACCAGAGCCACTCTAGCGCCTGGGGCAGAGGCCAAGGAGCCATCCCCAGCGCCCGGGCCATCTTTGCTCCAATGGAGCCTTGGCTGCGGGAGGGGAAGAGAGAGACAGAGAGGAAGGAGGGGGGGTGGAGAAGCAAATGGGTTCTTCTCCTATGTGCCCTGGCCAGGAATCGAACCCGGGTCCCCCGCACGCCAGGCCGACGCTCCACCGCTGAACCAACCGGCCAGGGCCTTAACCAAACTTTTAAAAACCTAAACTTAATCCAAAATAGGTAAGTATTAAAAATATATATATATTATATATATATATATAATATATATAATATATGTAATATATAAAATATCCCTGGTAACATACATATATATATTATATATGTCTGTATTTGAAGAGACCGTTGTAATTTGTCTTTTAAGGAAGTTCAGTTATATAATCTTTTAAAACCAAACTTCAGTACTATATAGGGCAGGAACTGCTATGTGTAGAGTGACTAGAAGTTATGGTGGGCTTTTATAAATATGGCATCTCTAATATTTTAAATGTTCTCAAACTCAAAATAGATTTTTGCAAAATAAAAGCCACTTAATTTATATAATATGTAGAATACAGTATGGTAAAATAAGCTGTTGATTCCTAATATTTTATTCTTCCCAAAAGTCTTAATAGGAAATTATCAGAGAGAAAAATACCACTTAATTTAGAGACTGTTTTAAAGAGATATATCAACAGGGAAAACACACTTAATGAAATTCTGTAATTTCTAAATTAAATACAAAAAAGTCTCCTAAATTGAACTATACATTAGGCAAAATATCACAGGAAAACTACCATGAGCAAAACAATTGTTAAAATGTTTACATTTTAATTATAAAATTATAATCATTTTCTGAAATTTGATAGTATACCTACTTGAGATGCCTGTTCCAAATTTCTAATTTTATTTAATATTTCTCATTGATTTTATGATGTCTTATCTGAGTATAGCAATGAGTAAATTACTAAATTTCTTTCAAAGTAGTTTAGTCTTGACATGAAAATATAAAATTTGTACAACATTGACATATAAAGAGTGGAGCAAAAGGTTTACAGTTGTGAGTACACGAAACAGTTTATTATTGTATTATTTATTAATTATTGCAGTATATTCCATATAAACAACTGTAAACCTACTTTTGCCCCACCCTGTATATGAATATATATTAATTTAAATACATATAGATATTCACTTTTTAAAATTTATTTCATATTTTAAAATGTCTACAACTACTTTACAACCAAGAATAGGAGTTGGAAAATTCTTCTGAGGAAATTTAAATAATTTCAAATTATATCAGGCAGAGGTCTTTTGCATCTTTATAATCTCTCATAATTGTGTTGCCTAGCTCTTGTGCCTTGATATCTTCTTCACTGTAACTTGGTCCTCTGCCTGTCTCATTCTGGAAGGAAACTTTATGAGAATCTTCTTAGTTTTGTCTTATTGACAGTCAAATTAAGAGTACCGTTAATTTCAAGATATGTAAAACAAGAGATCCCTTCTCCTATCCGAGTTTCATCTCTCTCCTTGTGGTGGAGTGATGGACTGAAAACATTTAAGAAACAGTTTACAGATTTGTCACCTCTACTGATCTAGTATAAGGTCAACCAGATGGTCATCAGTCCTATGGGAGAATGTACTTTAGATGTTATTAATTAGTTACATTTGTGCTAGCTAAATCTTAAATGTTCAGAGAACTGACTCCTTGTAGATAAGCACATTTCATAATTTTTACAATTCTCGTTTTATGCCAAATAACCTTTCAAATAAACATAAAGTATATTATGCAAGTGTTTTTTAAACTGGATTTTTGTTGAAAAAAATCCAATAATTTAACAGACTTATATTTCATAGGATTATTGCCACTAGATTGTTTTTCTCAGATTAATTCATGGAATCTATAAAGGTCATATGGAAATGCAGGGTACATTGGTATAGTAGAGAAAAACTGTTTTGCTTGCTAATATAAAAGGAAAAAGCATTTATCCAGTAGAGATTTTAGCATTTGGTATTTTATAAAAACCTGCCCTAGATCTGCCTTGGCCAGATGGCTCAGCTGATTACATCATCCTGAAGCTCCAATGTTGCTGGTTCGATCCACTGTCAGGACTTCAGAAAAGTGTAAATATTATCTTGTCTACAATGGAATAGATATAAAATGGGATTACTAAAAGTATTAAATATTGTATCTAAAACTTAGATAAATTCTTATAATAATATTATTTTCTCAGCTAGCAATTCAGATTGTGAATCTAAGATACTCAGTTTACTGACATGAAGTTATTCATATCTTATTCTCACTATGTCTGTAGGATCTGTAGTAATGTTATTTTCTTTTTCTTTTTATTTTTTACAGAGACAGAGAGTGAGTCAGAGAGAAGGATAGACAGGGACAGACAGACAGGAAGGGAGAGAAATGAGAAACATCAATCATTAGTTTTTCATTGCGCGTTGCAGTACCTTAGTTGTTCATTGATTGCTTTCTCACACATGCCCTGACCGCGGGCCTTCAGCAGACCGAGTAACCCCTTGCTGGAGCCAGCGACCTTGGGTTCAAGCCGGTGGGCTCTTCCTCAAACCAGATGAGCCCACACTCAAGCCGGCGACCTTGAGGTCTCGAACCCAGGTCTTATGCATCCCAGTTCGACACTCCATCCACTGCGCCACCGCCTGGTCAGGCTGTAGTAATGTTATTTTATTTCTTACATTGATAATGTCTATTTCTTTTATGTTCTGATTGATGTGTTTAGATATCAATTTTTCCATTGATCTCTTTAAATAATCAACATTTTTTCTATGATTTTTTTTTGTTTAACATTTTCTTGATTCATACTTCAAAATTTAATTATCTTATTATTCTTGCTTTTATAATTTCTTAATATGGAAAATTAAATAATTGACTTAAGAAGTGTTTCTAATATAACCAGTGTTGCAGTTATGCTGTAAATTTCCCTTGAAACGCTGGTTAAGCAGTGCTCCATATATTTTGAAAAAAATGTTTTCTTTTTCTTTTCTTTTAAAATTAAGTGACAGATGGGAGGCAGGGAGGCAAAGACAGATTGCTACATTCTCCCTGACTGGGATCCACCTGGCAAGCCCCATACAGAGTGATGCTCTCCCCATCTGGAGCTACTGTTCCGTTGTTTGGCGACCAAGCTATTTCAGCGCCTAAGGCAAGGTCATGGAGCCATCCTCAATGTTTGGGACAAATTGCTGGAACCCATTCAAGCCATGGCTGTGGGAGCGAAGAGGGGAGAGAGAGAGAGAAGCAAAGGAGGAGGGAGAGGGGTAGAGGAGCAGATTGTTGCTTCTGTATACCCTGACTGGGAATCGAAACCGGGACTTCCACATGGCCAACACTCTACCGCTGAGCCAATAGGCCAGGGCAAAGTGTTTTATTTTTCAATCAGTTCAATATGTTTTCTAATTCCCCTGTCAGCTATGTGTGTATATATATATATATATTTTTTTTCTAATTCCCTTGTCATATATATATATATATATATATATATATGTTTAATTTTTTTTTTTTAGTTTTTTACCCATGGGGTTTTTAGAAATATTTTGTATAATTTATAAATATTTGGGTATTTTATATATATATTATAGATCTCTGATTTAATTTCTTGTCAAAGAACATACATTATGTGCTTCTAATTTTTTAAGTGAGAAGCAGGGAGGCAGAGAGATGGACTCTTGCATGAGCCCCTGCTGGGATCCCTTTTTGAAAAAAGTATTTTCTTTTTCTTTTGCTGCATGTGTCCTAATCCCCTCTGCAAGCCCAGGGTGATTCTCTGCCCATCTGGGGCCGCTGCTCTGTTGCTCGGCATCTGAGGTATTATAGTGCCTGAGACGAGGCCATGGAGACATTCTCAGTGCCTGGGGCCCGCTTGCTCCAACTGAGCCATGGCTGTGGGAGGATAAGAGAGAGAGAGAATGAAAGGAGAGGGGAAGGGTAGGGCCTCTAATTCTTTAAAATTTATTTAAATTCATAACACTAATATAGTCTGTACAGAAAAAAATGTGTATTCTGCTTCTGCCACATAGTGTTCTATTAATACCAATTAGGTTCAATCAGTTGATGGTTTGTTGTGTTTTTTATATTTTTATTGATTTTTTTGGTCTACTTGTTCTTTCAGTTACCGACAGAAGTGATTTGTCTATTTCTCCTTTCACTTGTTATTAGGTACTGACATATTTAGGAGTGTTATTCCTTCTGATTAATTGACTTCTTTTCTATTATGAACTATCCCTGATTATTTCTGGTAATAATTCTTATTCTGAAATGTATATGTATATATATATATATATATATAACATTTTCATATGTTTTGTATAATGAACAATTACAACAAAATTTCAGTTATAATAAAGTGGGGAAAATGTTTACCATGATTCTATTGGCCTTTCAAAAAATTTTTTATTGAAATATTAGGAAATATTTTTAAACAGACATTTTTTGATATGCATAAGTGTATTAATGATTGGCAATGTAGTATAGTGAGAACAGCATTTACCTAGAAACCAAAATATTAGGGTTTTTAATTTTTGATTCTTCACTAATTATTTCTAAAACTTTGTCAGAACCTCAGTTTTCTGACCAGTTTTAAAAAATGCTCAAAATTATTTGTAATATTCCCTGTTGCCCTATAATTATGTGATATTTAAGCTTACTTTTATTTTATAATTATCACATTCTTTGAGAAAGTCTTCTATTAAAATCTCTTTAATGCTTTCAAGACCATTTTGTACAAATGTCCTGGACAAGGGGAAGAACAAAACCAAATAAATAATGTGCAAAAACTCAGGAATTTTGGAGTCATACAAAACTGTTTTAAATCACGATGGTCTGCTGCATTCTGGATATGCTCCATTGGGCTAATTACTGAATCTCCCTAATCCAGAATGTTATCATCTATAAAATGGGAATGCTGTATGCCATATGTATCTGTTTCAAAGATTAAATTAATTTTGAAAAGAGTATTGGATGATATATAGAGTATATCCCATCACAATACAATACATGGAGGCTTGCATTAACTTTTTGATTAGTGAGATTTTTTTTATGCTCGCTGACCCCCGAGAGAGAGATTTTTAAAAAATGAAATTAGTTTCAGTTACAGTTTTATTAACTTAAAATCATATTTATTTCATAACCAATTTATGGAAACAAGAAAAACATACATTTGATTTTTTTTAATGTTGCCTTACACATTTTTAAAATAAAAAATTTTGTTATCTGTATGGTCAAGAGACATGAGGATGTACATGAATGTTTGTACTACACAGAGGGTTAAAGTTAGTATTTGTAAGTTACGTTAGGGCAGAAATACAGTCCTTGTTTGTACTATAATTACTTCCCTCCACTTAGCGTAGATACTTATATACTGCTCAGTAAATGGAGAATTAACAGAAATTCTCATACCCACTACCACTATACCTCCTCAGCCAGTAGAGCCTTGGTATGTCCTTTAGTTAACTTTGGATAATTTAAAGCAATGTCAGCAGGTAGAATGCAAATTATCCATTTCGTCATCATGGCCTTAAAATATAAAAAACATAGGGAGAGATTTTTGAAGATTCTATTTTATAAAAGTCCATTTTTTAAATGATGAACTTGAACTTAATAAGAACCTGGTCTAAAGCCCTGACTAGTTGGCTCAGTGGTAGAGCATCCGCCTGGCGTGTGGGAGTCCCGGGTTTGATTCCCTGCCAGGGCACACAGGAGAAGCGCCCATCTGCTTCTCCACCCCTCCCCCTCTCCTTCTTCTCTGTCTCACTCTTCCCCTCCCACAGCCAAGGCTCCATTGGAGCAAAGTGGGCCCGGGCGCTGGGGATGGCTCTATGGCCTCTGCCTCAGGCACTAGAATGGCTCTGGTTGCAACAGAGCAATGCCTGGAAGGACAAAGCATCACCCCCTGGTGGGCATGCCGGGTGGATCCCGTTTGGGCGCATGTGGGAGTCTGTCTGACTGCCTCCTTGTTTCCAACTTCAGGAAAAAAAAAATGAGAACCTAGTCTACTTGGTTTACATCTAATGGTTGTCATGGCATAGTGAGTGGTTTGAAATTGGAGCATTTAAGAGTGCCATAAAATCTCAGGAAAGAGGGCATGTGGGATAATGTCTGATCCATTTCTGTACCATGAAATGAAATATATTTGTGTAAATATATCCATAAGAATATATAAATGAAATAAAACACAACTGTATCCATATAAATACCAAATATAGGTCATATACTATACCTAAAGCAATGGCTATTAAATAGTATATCATATTTTTTCCATACTTTTCATGAGTAAGTTGAAATTTCCTCAGGAATATTTGCTCTTTAGAATACTTTGTGTGTGAGGAAATTAATAGACCTTAAAACCAATACTATGAGATTTAATTATTGAACTTGTTAATCTTATATAAAATGAAGATATGTATTACTAAGTTACTGAAATAGCAAAGTTTCTTTATTGTTTTAAGAGTGGATATCAACTGTTCTTTAGAAATTAACATTCAAAATTACACAGTATCTCCATCTCTATTACCAAAGAAGCAATAATCCAGTCATGTGGAGGTTTGCCTTCCAGTAAAAATCTCTAAGTTATTAGACATTACTTTTTCAAGTAATTCTGATGAATGTGGATTAATTTTTATGTTTTTAGGTCCAGAAAAATAATATCTTGTAATAAAGAAGTAGGATAAAGTTAAAGTGCACTCAATATCCCATAGGCTTCAAAAAGCCTTAATGAATATTATTGTACTGAATCAGAAGCAGTCTGGCTTTACTGGAGTTTTTCTTTTAACTCAAAACTCTTAAGCCTGACCTGTGGTGGCGCAGTGGATAAAGCGTCCACCTGGAACGCTGAGGTCGCCGGTTCAAAACTCTGCACTTGTCTGGTCAAGGCACATATGGGAGTTGATGCTTCCTGCTCCTCCCTCCTTTCCTCTCTCTCTCTCCTCTCTAAAATGAATAAATAATAAAAAAAATTTAAAAAAGTTTAAAAACAAACTCTTAGGAGTTATTAAGGGGCCCATGGTAATATCTTAAAGCACTTCTAAAGTTTTGAAAGCTCAAATATAAATTCATTGATAGTTAAACGCATAGCAGAAAGTCATTTATTTGTCACTGTTTGTTCCTTGCTATGTTCACTAGAACAGTAAAGATATTTTGCCACTAAACTATTCCTCAACCCTTTGAAGCCTGTGAATAATTGCCTAAAACTCAAAGGAAAAATGACAAAAGATTAAACCTCATAAAGTTTCTATTGTTTGCATACATTTTTCCCTTGTTTGCATACAATTTTCCAGCCCAAGTCTGAGTTTTACATTCACATTTACATTTTACATGTGCGTAACTATGCTTTAAAACATAAAAATGTCACTGTGACTTTTATTGGGCAACAAGTATATTAAGTATAGGGTCTGGGGTGCATAGGATTATTAGTTCTTTCAGATATTTACTTTGTGATTCTTTTTGCCTTCTTTCAGTGTTGAATTTTTATTAAGTTGTAACAGTCTCCAGGTCATTGATAGTATATGAATGAAAGAGGATGGAATTTTACAAAACATCTTTTATCTTGTAATATCTGTCTCATTTGACAAGAAGCTTAGTTAATTAAATGACAAAAGGACCCCTGTGAACTAGTGAGCCAAACCCAAAAGTTGATGAATTGTTATTGGACAATAAACTCAAAATAATAAATTTTCTCTTCATGAACCCTGGTATCATTAACCTTTCAAGGCACATTTGTTGGAAACAGTTTGTCTTACGGTCACCCGAGGGAGAGAAATAAAGCGAATTATTCTTGATTTCTCCATTCATCTTGGATAAAGCCCACTCTAGTTATACTGAATCTTCTGAAATATTTAGTTCTTGGGAAAACTTGTATTAAAGAAGTTTCTTTTTTAATCCTCTTCTGATGGTCTCAGTTAAATGTCAGTAGCACCTGCATGTTTTGATAAAACCCAAACTCAATCAGGGGTGCTGTGTAAATAAAAAACTTTGTGTTTTTTCTTTGTGAGAGTGTCATTGATATCAGGAAGGAGCAAATTAACGCAAGGGCACCTTGAACATCATTAAACCATAGAGTGTCTTAGGTAGAGTAGTGCTAAATTTGTAACATAAAGATCAAAATTAAAACTGTTTTAAGTACAATGGAAATAGAAGATGAGAAGAAATTGTCAAGGAATTTCATATGCCTACTTTTTTCTTATAATATGTATTTTTATAGGGCGCTAGTAGTAAAAATAAAACAAATTCTCTTTTATAGCCTAAAATTGAAGGAGGGAAGTTTTAAGTAGTATAAAGAAACTCTCTTGCGTCGGCCTAGCGTGAGGAGGACCCGGGTTCGATTCCCGGCCAGGGCACATAGGAGAAGCGCCCATTTGCTTCTCCACCCCTCTGCCGCGCTTTCCTCTCTGTCTCTCTCTTCCCCTTCCGCAGCCAAGGCTCCATTGGAGCAAAGATGGCCCGGGCGCTGGGCATGGCTCTGTGGCCTCTGCCTCAGGCGCTAGAGTGGCTCTGGTCGCAATATGGCGACGCCCAGGATGGGCAGAGCATCGCCCCCTGGGGGGCAGAGCATCGCCCCTGGTGGGCGTGCCGGGTGGATCCCGGTCGGGCGCATGCGGGAGTCTGTCTGACTGTCTCTCCCTGTTTCCAGCTTCAGAAAAATGAAAAAAAAAAAAAAAGAAACTCTCTTGGGAAACATTAGGGTAGAATGTGTGACAGTAATATACTGTGGATATTTTTTTTAAGATTTTTAGAAAAAAAGTTATAAACCCTGTCATGGAAAAAGTAATTCTTGTCTTAGGTGAACTTTCTCATATTTGTATAAGCTTATTTGTGTTGCCAAAAGATAATGTGTGATATGAAGCCAATCTTAAAGGAGCAAGGTTCCTTCCATTGGGAACAGAAAGGGATCTGAAATCAGAAGAGTGAGCTTCTGTGCTGTGTTTATTCAGTCATCCAACCAAAGCAATTCCATGAAAACAGTGTGTCATATTCCATGATAACCCTTAGATAGTGTACACATTTATGATTAAACTTTCTAGCAAATTAAGATGATTTAAGTGATGGTTAATACCTTTTTAAAAATATGTTCACACATTCATTAAACATATTGCTGTTGTTCACATATGTGGAGATCAGGTATATTTTAGAAATGTGAATTTAATCTTTAACAGCACAGTGAATTAGACGCTATTTCAGCCTCATAAAATGAAGATACAGAGAAAGTAACTTGCCCGAGGTCACGATTAAGACGTGAGATTTAAACCTGCAGAGCTGAAGCCATGCCTATAGGTTCAGCTAGAGGAGGATTTAAGGTCCACACAAGTCACAATTAAAAGAAAAGAACGTTTTCTCAGGAAGCCATTTTCTAAACTCATTTTCTCATGCTAAAGGTGTTACAGTAGACTTTGGCTTTTCTTTTAACACATCAAGCCTTCCTGAAAAACAAAAAATAAAACTTATTCTCTACACTGTACAGCAACCCTAATTCCTCCTTCAATTTTGGATTCATCAACGTGTGAATGAAGGAGTTACCCATCTGAATCATGTGTATTTGGTTGCCATAGGTGAGATCTTCCTTTTGGCTATCGGAGCGATTCAGAGCTCAGACAAAGACAACTAGAAAAATTTTATTCTCACCTCTATGCAAATTTATCAAGATGTGTTTCCATAAATTCAATGCCTACACTTTCTCTTAAAGGAAAAATAATGATTCCAGTATTCTCTTTTATGTATACAATTGCAGCATCAACTAAATATAAACTGAGACACTCAATTTTTCCATTTCCTCAACACCTTTTATATAATGAATATAAAAAACTATCATTTTTGTTTTAGTTCCATTACTGTCAAACAATAAAAAGTATTGAGAAAAAGTGCTGCAAGCTTTGGGCTGATTCCAGCACTTCTTTGCCTTCTGCATTTTCATTTATGTGTTCTTGAAGAGCTCTGTTGCTAATGAAAACAAATTTAAAAGCAGGGAAATGAAAGGTTGGGCATTTTCTAACATAGAGTATGAGTTGGCAAGAAGGACACGTACGAGGCAGAGCAAAGTGCTAAGCCGTGTGCTATTTTAGGGCAGCACTATCCATGAACAATGTGCTGAGCTGTGAAAGATGGCAAATCTAGCCTACGCTTCCAAGGTGCATGCTTTTCAAAAACAGTCATTTCAACTGTCCTTCATTCGGTAGAAATTAAGTGCCTTTGAGTACTCAACAGGGATGTTCCTTCTACAGAGTGCTCTTTACTTGTTGAGAATTTCCACCTGCTATCTTATTCATTACCCAGTGCCTGTGAAATAGGTAGGCGGGAGGCCCAGAGGGTCTCCATGGCTTGGCTGTGGACTTCCAGCTTGATGGTGGCCAAGACAAGACTAGAAGAGGGAATGGAGTGAGAAGAGGAAAATTAATTATGAACTGTGCTGGCAGGGAAACAGAAACCTTCTGAAAGGGATTGTTAGAATATCTGCACAAATACTAGGCCATTAATATGACTGTTAACAAATTTGCATTCAAAGTATGCACAACAGTATAGTTTAGATATGACTAAACTTTTAAATTATTTTTGCAATAATTTATGGATTGTTATATGTCAAAGTTTAAATATATTTAACACCACATTAGAAATGCTTCTAAATCCTATTTGAAAAGATTGAGGAGTACATAAATACCAAAAATTTATATTTTTATTTTCACTGGTTTATGTAAATTGATGACCATACTTTCTTTCCCCAGTGGTTGCCCTTGTAGTCAAGGTTTGCATTTGATGTGGAATCTATATCAAGACTCCATTTCCTCCTTCTTCAATCCCTAGAATTAAGTATTCTACTCTGCTCATTTATGTTTTGCCTTAGAAGGAAAACACCTTTAAAATAATCTTATGGTCTAATTTGAAGTAATGTAAGAAAAAGTGCCTAATATTTTTACCTCTTTAAACTTTACAACTTGACAGAATTTAAGATTGTTGATGATAAAAGTATAAAATATGATGTCTAATTCCTAAATTATTACCTCACTAAAACTATTTTCTTATAGAAAATAAGCAGGTGTTGGACTTTGATTATGAGATTACCAATATTTACCATATTTTTCACTCCATAAGACACTCCTGACTAAGACTCACCAAGGGTTTTAAGGAGGAAAATAAGAAAAAAAATATTCTGAACCAAATGGTGTGTTAAAATATTTAATGAAATATACAATATTTCAACAATGTAAACTCAACAGCAATATTAACAACCATTAGCACTGTTATTAACAAATGGAAGAGACTTTTTTTTTTTTTCTTCTGAAGCTGGAAACGGGGAGAGACAGTCAGACAGACTCCCGCATGCGCCCGACCGGGATCCACCCGGCACGCCCACCAGGGGCGACGCTCTGCCCACCAGGGGGCGATGCTCTGCCCCTCCGGGGCGTCGCTCTGCGGCGACCAGAGCCACTCTAGCGCCTGGGGCAGAGGCCAAGGAGCCACCCCAGCGCCCGGGCCATCTTTGCTCCAACGGAGCCTTGGCTGCGGGAGGGGAAGAGAGAGACAGAGAGGAAGGAGGGGGTGGGGGGTGGAGAAGCAAATGGGCGCTTCTCCTGTGTGCCCTGGCCGGGAATCGAACCCGGGTCCCCCGCACACCAGGCTGACGCTCTACCGCTGAGCCAACCGGCCAGGGCGGAAGAGACTTTAATGTTCAAATACTCTTCTCTTTGTCCAGGAACTCACAGCAGCTAAAAAAATGAACATTCGCTCCATAAGACGCACAGGCATTTCCTCTCCACATTTGGGGAAAAAAAGTGTGTCTTATGGAGAGAAAAATATGGTAATTTTTATGTATAATGTAATGGTTAAAGTCAAGTCTCTAGTCTATATAGAACTGATAGACCAAAGGAGTCAAAACAACATAGTTCTACAGAGATACTTGCTGATTCTTTAAGAAGGGGATCAGACGGCTGATCTCACAAAAAGAAGTTCTTTAGTCTCTATAGGTGTAATATTAAAATAGTGGTTTCATGAAAAACATCTCATTTCCTTACTGTAGAATTTCACTTGCTAAAGACAGAATTAGGGACAGTGGATTGATAAAATAAATGCACTATCTATACACATATGTACAGACACTCTATGAGTAAGATCCAATAGATTTCAATACAAATTCAGTTTTTCCTAAATGTACAGTCTTGTAAATAATATAACAAAAACTGAGAGGTCAGGGTGAAAAAAGCTATTGTGTTTCTGGTATTTGTGCTTTCTTACTTTAACGTTTCAAATACTACAAATTTATAATGATATATAATATAATAATTAGCTTTGTCAGACTTTAGTACTTAAATGTTGCTGTAGCACTTAGGGTGCAGCAACAGCTGCAGTAGAACAAGAATCTCTGGTGACTTATATACTTGAACCTTGCCTCCTTCCCATTGCTGATAACTGGTAATAGTGAGAACAAAATGACTTGTTGAATAACAACCTGCCAGAAGGAGCTAATCCATTTTTAGAACAAATAACAGGACCACAAATGCAGCAAATAATATATAAAGGAATTGTAAATAAACACCTAGATATATTTCATTATACTTCTTTTATAGCCAGTGAAGTCTTGCCACCCAAGTTGCCCCTATTACTACAGTTAGCATTGATTGAAAGTCCCAGTTATATAGCATGTGAAACATACTTTCATAGGCTTCTGTTTTCTAAAATCTTCATTTCACAAAATTTAGGTTAGAAGAGTGCTTTTCTCTTTAGTAAAGAGACATAACTTCACAAACTGTGCGAGGTGCACCGAGGTGGCACTTCTTCGTTCATGACTGGAATTTGATAACAATGAACTTGACAATTTTAATACAGCACTAACAGAATTAGAAACAGAGTAGGGGAGTTAGACACCCTCATGTTTCTGAACTTGCTTAGTCAGGTCAGGTAGAAGTGGCCTGTGTGACCACAGCTTCTTTTAAGTGGTAGAGGCTATGACATATGAAATCACAATTCCAACAGAACTCTAATTCTCAACTCACAGACCTCTTATTTAATGAGCAAGTGAATAGTAGCAAAGTCATTATATAAAATGGGCTTATATAAAGTAAATAATATTTTTATTGAATTTCATTATGGAACTAGTCATGCAGTAGATTGGACTGAAAACTTTTAATGAAGATACTTAAGATGATGGCCAGACATGCAGTAGTTTTGGTAATAGGATGTGGTGTTTATTTTAGAGTTCTTTTTATAACTTTTCCACCATTTTAAGTTTATATTAGTGGACATAATTCAAGCAAAAACAAAACCTCATGACGTAAATTATCCCTTGATTTGAAAAGACATTGAATAATTTATTTTGTGTCAGTTGCCAATAAGAACCTTAAGCATTCTTTAAACATTATCAGCCTAGTTCTGTATTTACTCCTACGTGTTATTTTTTAACAATGATTCAGAAAATAGGAAGAAGAGACTGAGAGACTGGAGTCTCATTGCTGTTATGTATAAATCTGGGATTAAATAAAAGCAGTATTTCTGGTATGAAAAGCTTTTAACTTTTGTTGGTCCATCCAGCCAAATTGTCGCTCCATAAATTCAGTCTCAGGGACTTTTCTTTTTCTTTTCCTTGAATAGTAATACACAGAACATTCCAAGAGACTAGAACATTAAACTGGAATAAAGCAATGAGTGTATATCATCACCTAAAGAGCATTTTGGATTTTATTAGAGGAAACCGATTAGATGTTATTTTCAAGCAAAAGGCTTGGCATGGCTTCATAAAGTTACTTTCCGGAGCGGGCAGGGGCTTAGCTGGCACAAAGAGCATTTTCAGTTTAGCATCTTGACAGCTTTAATGCACATGCAACTGGGATTTTTTATTTAAGCTGATTCTCTTAAAAGCCATGCTTCCTGCCACTGTTCAGCATAATTGCATCAATTCCATTTTCCATTAGTACTCAAAACCTGCTGATATGACTGGAGCGTAGAACCTTTGTGTGAAAATACAGTTATGAATAATTCTTTTAAGAGGGATTTGGTAATGTATGTGTTTTATGTAGTTGTATTTTTTTTATTTTGATATCTAAAGTAGGATAAGCAAAGAGATTGTGATACTAGTATAGTATGATAAACTTCAGTTATTCAATTATATCAACTACAGTAGTACAAGCAATTTTCTGTTGCTGAAAGAAAAGAACATGCAGTAGGCTATATTTTGTTGAAGGAAAAAGAAAACCCATGTCGTTTTGCTGCAGAATATTAAAATACTCTGATTTCAGGTGAAAGGAAGTGATTGCTTCTCTCCTTCCTTATTATATTGGTAACAGCCTTGCTCTTTTATATATGTTTGTCTCTGTGGAATCTTACAATGTTCTACATTGGTTTACTTTAGTTCAGTCTTTCTCATTTTCTGATATGTATTTGACACTTCTATACATACAATTATATATAGATATTTAAGATATTATGTTAGAAATTTAACCTGTAAAATATACTTATCTAGCAGTTTATCAAATTGCATGTTTTCCTCACATCTCCTCCTTGGTTCTTCCTTTTTAATTGGAGTGAGAAAAAAGATGATCAAGCTTAGCTTGGAATTATTCATGAACTAGGGAAAGCCTCAGAGCCCAGGTGCTGATGGAGTGCATAGCAGGAATTGATTTAAAGGTGACCTAGAGTTAAGATGCCTTGTCTGTGCTTTGGAAATGAACTTCAGTGCCATAGCACTTAGGTGAAATTACGATTAAAACCAATATCCATCTTTGATTGCCAAGATTTATAAATATTAATAATAAGGCAGAATTTAAAAACCTTTTCTAAAATTACTTCTGGAGAAAAAATTTTGATTTTTAATAACTAAAGATACATTTTCTGAGGTCCATCCAGTACTAGCATAGCTATTTGTCAAGATATGTAGCACCTGATTTAAACTCTTAACAGTACAAATTATGTTCTCTGTCACATAGAAACTGGAAAATATAATTAGAATTGATTGTTGGCAAATTATGGGTCAATATGAGCAATAGGTTTTAGGCTTTAAAAAAGAATGTTGTGTCCATCCATCTCTTCTTTTGCTTCCCACTCATCCACCCATCTTTAGAGATATTTCTTTAGTACATTATTCAACCAAAATAAAAGACCCAAGAACTGCACTGAATTCCAGGTATATTTTAGAGTGCCTACCCTGTGGATTGTCTGCTGTGTGTATCAGGACAGAGAGGAGCATGGTCTGAGTCCTCCCTTGGTGAGCACTTGTTCTAGTCAGCAGGATAAGCCAGCTACACAAATGACAACACCAGGCTCACCAGGATGTGTGCTGCAGAAGAGACACAATGCATAGAGAGGCCAGTTTTGAAATAAAAATGTTATCATAAAAAAAATAAATAAATAAATAAAAAAAAATAAAAATGTTATCATAAATTGGTTTAAAATCTTGGCTTTAAACCCTTTATGGGCAATAACCATTCTAGCAGAAATTACATTTAAAAAAAATCATGTGTATAAACTGAACTGAGAGAGGAGTTCAATTGGAATGCCAAGGAAGAGATTACTGTGCATAACCAAGGTTCTCCAAGGCTCTGAGACAAAGTATTTTTGCTGGGTTTTGCTTTGTTTTCATTTTTACCTTCAAATTCCCAGCAGCACCTTTAACTATGCAGACTCGTTATGACTGACTGATTGATTGACAAGCAGCTCGACTTCAGTTTGCCAAATTGTCTTCAAATGCCCATTAAAAATTCTTAACTGCCTATTAAGTAGTAGGGGTGGGGGCAGTGTTTAGCATCCTCTCTTTTTTTCCAGTATGAATGAATCTCTGTTGCTTCTCTTTCTTTCGCACAGACACAGACACACAACCTTGGCCATATTTGAGGGATAGAGCAAAGGTATGAAGGAACCTGTCATATATCAGGGGTTCAAAATAATTAAGGTCTTCAAAAACATCTTTTATGCCCCCAAATAAATTCCATCCCAGAGGTCAGAGATACTTCTCCCGGGCTTTCATTCCCTTCCACAGTTTGCAACTACATCATGAGGGTAGAAGGCAGAAGAAATGTTAGATTCTATTGCTACATTTTCCATGGGAAAGTCTTTGCTCTACACCAAAATTTAGCTCCTGTTCTCAACAACTGAGACTTTCAATGCTGGAGAAATCATCATTAGTGTAGGCAAAATGCAGGTTGAGTGTTGACAACCCTTTAAGAGTGAACAAATGCCCTTCACATGGGTGTGAAATGATAAGATCTATTTCAAAGCCTTGGCCTAGAAAATTATGTTGTTTTCTATTTCCTTTATGTTTTAAAATGTATAACACTGAAGTTCTTGACAACCTAAGCTACATCTTCAAGTTACATCAGCAATCAGGCCTAGCATAAAGGTTTGTGCAGCCGCTCTTCTCTCCCAGACAATTTCGTTTGCATGCGCTTTGTGTCTAATGATAACTAACAGTCTCTTTAGAAGGTGAAGAGGCTGTGTGTAATGGTGATAGTGGTGGGGAGAGGGGGAGTAGAGACAAGATAGGGAAGGGGCTTCTCACTCAGAAATAACTGGCCCCTATTGCAATGGGAACAGGTTCTGGTCCTGTTTTGTATATCGTTGTTTTTCCAGACTGTTTGATAATGTTTGAGACACAGTGGATGCTTAACAAATACTTGAAAATGAAGGAACAAATGAATTATATCAGCATATTGGCAGGGGGCAGAAGTAGGTCAGAAAGCAAAAAACAGTGAATCAGTCCCTGTTCAGCATTCAGCGCTATGTTCCAGGATTATAAAATGCCAATAATTCATTTTAATATGCCTTTAACTTCCTTTTTAGCAAATTGTCTTGGTTTAGGTTTCTGTTCTTCATATTGTGATCCTACTGTTATCATTCAGGCAGGAGAGCTGTGAGCTAACAGCTTTCATTAGCTTATGGATGTATCTGCAGACTTACAGTGGGAGGATTTCTGGAGAAGAACACTGTGTGCAGGTTATATGGCCTAAAGAAACTAAGCAATATTATAGGCAGGTAAATAATAAATAGAACACAAACTGAGTGCTTTGGGCCTTTGAAAATGTCAGTATTGGCAATAGTCATAATGTGTGCATATTAAAATACTGAATTAAAGCTACCTGGCAAGAGCTTTATAGTTTATGTTTCAATGTATTGATATGATTTCTTTAATTAGAGAAGAGGAAGAACACTTTGTTTTTCTGGAATGTATAAATTTAATAGCTTATAATGCACAATGTACCTAATATGGGCACATTCAGAAAAACATTTTGCTGATTGGATGCAGTTTTGAAAAAAAGATAAGACAAATGTCTTATTAAATTAAACAGTAAGTGATATTTTAGGTTGTTATGTATTTTTAGGATTCCAGTCACATAAAACTGAGATATTGTTTCAAGCTTCCACTTATAACTTTGTTGATCGATGTTTAATAGGAAGCTTCATGTATTGCCTTTGGAAAAAAATGATTATATTTAGTGTGCTGCTATTATTTTGGACTTAGTAGCAAGTCTTGCAAAGTATAGACAAAGCAAAATAAACAAGGTGACAAGTGATACTTAAATGCTTAAAATATTTTCAGGAGTAAAGTAGCAATATCTGGCTTAGCAGAAATGTACTTTGCATGTGTGTCAAAATGCAAATTTCACAACTGTACTTCCCTTAATGCTACAATAAAAGAAGAATGCTGTGTTGAATGAAATTCATTTTGTAAAATACATGTACTAAAATAACCACATTAATAGAGTCCCAAGTCATAGGTCCCTTTTATTTCTTATGGAATATTTTGTTTATCATTTATTTGTGTTAGAGTACTGTTGAAAACACCCAAATCACCATTTAATTCTAATTTGACACTTAGAAAAAAACTGCTTGACTTTTTATAATGTTCAGGTTCCTAATCCATTCCTGGAGTTGGTCCACCCAAATGAAGTGCGGTCATTCCTTGCCCCACCCTTTCAGCGGCAGCGCTGTGATTCATCTGCCTCACCCCATTACGCCAGACTGTTTAGTGCGGGGGACAAATGAGGTGTGATGGTGCAACAGCTCCAGGATCTTGGTAAGCCACTCAAGCCATACATCCAACATCTTTTATTCTAGGGAACACACACAAGGAAACAAATTACACATTTTCCATACTTCTTGTCTCTGTAGTAAAGAGGAAAAGTGTGAGGGAGTATTTATAGTATAGCGCAATAAACTATTCTTGAAAGAACTGTATTTTGTAAGCTCATGTGTTATATAGAAGGGCTTTCTTAAATCTAATGGATGTTTTTTACAGGACAAGAGCAGATAGGCCCTCCTAACTAATTCCCTAATTTAAGCCAAAATGGAAATGATTGATTTTGTGTTGCACAACCTCCACTCACAAGGCAAATGCATAATAGGTCCGGCCTGGGAGCAGATTGCCTGGGTTTGATCTTGCTCCACCACCTGTGAGCCTTGTAACCCACGGAAATATCCTCAACTTCATACTTTATTTACTAGAGTATAAAATAAAGTTAAATCAGTTCCTGCTGATTGTATTATTGTGAATATTGAATGAGGTAACAACATATGCAGAACACTTAAAAGAAGACAGGACACACAGTAACAATATGCTAATTATTTGGTAATATTATAATTGTGTATAAAGTGAGGAAATTAAAAGCCTACATTCCATGCCCTTAAAAATATATTGTGTAGCCCTGGCTGGATGCTCGGTTGGTTAGAGCCTTGTCCAGAAGACAAGGTTGCTGGTTTTATCCCAGTCAGGGCTCACACAGGAACAGATGTTCCTCTCTTGCTTTCTCTCTTCCTCTCTCACTAAAATCAATAAAGAAAAATGTATTGTGTAGTTAAATTATGAAACATAGTTCTAGATGTGCTGGAATTTGTGGGTCACAGATCTGGAAAAGGATGTGTTCAGCTCCTATAATATTTAAAAACTAATTACCTGCTGACATTTAAGCAGCAGGAAATTTCAGTTGATGATGTATAATTCTCATTCTTCTTGAAAAGCCAGAGGATCTGGGAAGAAATGTGGGGGCTGGGTGGGGTTGCCTGTCCCTTAGTGTGGTGGTTTCCAGTGTTGCCTCTCTGAACTTCACCAACGTGGGGTTTTCTACTCTTGGTCTAGAGCAGTGGTAGTCAACCTGGTCCCTACCGCTCACTAGTGGGCATTCCAGCTTTCATGGTAGGCAGTAGTGGAGCAACCAAAGTATAAATAAAAAGATAGATTTAACTATAGTAAGTTTTATAAAGATTTATTCTGCCAAACTTAGCGAAAATTCAACATAAAGTACTTGGTAAGTAATTATTATTATATGCTTTAACTTGCTGTAACTCTGCTTTATAAATTTTATAAAGTAAAGTTACTTCCCTACTTTATAAATCACCATTACTGTGGAACCGGTGGGCGGTTAGAAAATGTTACTACTAACAGAGATACAAAAGTGGGCGGTAGGTATAAAAAGGTTGACTACCCCTGGTCTAGAGTGAGGCACAATGACAAAAATACTTTCTAGGTAAAGCAATATGCCTTACAATAATGCTGTCTCCCTGGTGGTATTGGGGCATAAAAGAGAAATATAGAACTCTTTCTTTCAATAAAAATAAGTTAGAAAGAGAAAATAAAAACCATAAAACAAAGGTTGTAGCATATCTTTTAAAATATATATCATGTTCATTATGCCAAATTGGACAAAGTAATACATTTACTTTTGTCAATAGCACATCTTCATAAATAGCACTTTTTTTTTTTTTTTTTGTATTTTTCTGAAGCTGGAAACGGGGAGAGACAGTCAGACAGACTCCCGCATGCGCCTGACCGGGATCCACCCGGCACGCCCACCCGGGGTGACGCTCTGCCCACCAGAGGTCAATGCTCTGCCCCTCCGGGGCATCGCTGTGTTGTGACCAGAGCCACTCTAGCGCCTGGGGCAGAGGCCAAGGAGCCATCCCCAGCGCTCGGGCCATCTTTGCTCCAATGGAGCCTTGGCTGCGGGAGGGGAAGAGAGAGACAGAGAGGAAGGAGGGGGTGGGGGGTGGAGAAGCAAATGGGTGCTTCTCCTGTGTGCCCTGGCCGGGAATCAAACCCGGGTCCCCCGCACGCCAGGCCGACGCTCTACCGCTGAGCCAACTGGCCAGGGCCATAAATAGCACATTTTTCATAAATATTTTCAACACATGCAGGTACATGTGCATGTGTTGGCAGTTTCCATGAAGGCACAAATCACCTATAAAGTAATTTGCACTGTTGATAGCTTTTGGGATAGAATTTATCAAGTCACTAGTCTTGTTTGCTTTTCAGTGAAGTTATGGGCAGTCTTTGGCTAATGATGTGATAATATGGGTTATTATTTTGCATCTGAGAAGTTGACAAAACTTTTTTATGCAGGTATTACAGTGAAGATCTAGTGTAAGCTATCCTAGCTTCATGCAGATTTATTTAAGGATAGAGGTATCCTGTGTAAGTGTCTTCCTACTCAACACAGTATTTTTATGGAAGTCTGACTCCCAATTCCTTGGGACTACAGAACTGGTGTGATTAGGTTCTGCCTGTATTTTGCTAAATATTAACAGACAAAAAACATTGCCTAGAGCATATAAATCCTAATACATATAATAATCCTTGCTTTATCATTATAATTATTTTACACATCTTTATTTCTATTATTCTTATACATGGATTTCAATGTTACTCATCTTTAATAAGAATGATTTCAGCCTGACCAGATGATGGCGCAGTGGATAGAGTATTGACTGGGACACTTAGGACCGAGGTTCAAAACCTGAGGTCGCTGGCTTGAGCAAGGGGTCACTGGCTCATCTGGAGCCACCTGTTCAAGGCACATATGAGAAGCAATCAGTAAACAACTTACGTGCCACGCTACGAGTTAATGCTTCTCATCTCTCTCTCCTTCTGTCTCTGTCTGTCTGTCTCTCTCTTGCTAAAAAAAACCCCATTATTTCAGATTTAATATTTGTATTTATATATGATTTTTTCCAAGCTAGAGGCGGGAGATAGAGAGATAGACTCCCACCTGCACCCTGACTGGGATCTACCCAGCATCCCCCATCTGGGGCCAATGCTCATACCAACTGAGCTATCCTCCGCACCTGAGGCCAATGCTCAAACTAGTCCAGCCACTGGCTGTGGGAGAGGAAGAGGAGATAAGGGGGCGATCGTGGGGAGGGAAGCAGGGCGGTTCTCCTGTGCGCCCTGATAGGGATCGAACCCAGGTTGTTCATGTGCCAGACTGATACTCTGTCCACTGAGACATCTGGCCAGGGCCTTAGTTTTCATTTTTAATCTGGAATTTTATTTAGAAAAATAAATCTTTTGGAAATGGTGAATATAATAAACTGTGTCTAAATTCTTTCTTCTTACTCCTTATGATAATGGACCAGAGTTTTAACAAGGCAATGTCAAGCTATAAGTTCAAAGGCAAAAATTATTTTCAAGTTTATGAATGGTTACAAAAATTTGATTCATTCCAACAAATTTTTTTTTTCCAAAGTTGGAAATGGGGAGGCAGTCAGACAGAGTCCCGCATGCGCCCGACCGGATCCACCCACATGCCCACCAGGGGGCAATGCTCTGCCCATCTGGGGCATCGCTCTGTTGCGACCAGAGCCATTCTAGTGCCTGAGGCAGAGGCCACAGAGCCATCCTCAGCACCCGGGCAAACTTTGCTCCAATGGAGCCTTTGCTGCGTGAGGGAGGGGAAGAGAGAGACGGAGAGGAAGGAGAGGGGGAGGGGTGGAGAAGCAGATGGCGTTTCTCCTGTGTGCCCTGGCCAGGAATTGAACCCGGGACTCCTGCACGCCAGGCCGACACTCTACCACTGAGCCAACCAGCTAGGGCCCAAATTTTTGATCCATTGTTCTATACTGACTATACTATCAATATAGTTCCTAACAAACTAAAACAATTATTAATTAAAAAGTTTATAGTTAAACAAAGTATCACAATAAAGTTAATCTTAAAACTGTAAATGCAAACTTCTTTTTAACCTTCTTAGCCTGAATTTCTATTCAATTCCTTGTTTTCCCCATTATCAAATCTTGCAATTAACCAGTTTTAATACTGTTTTCTAGTGTTTTTCCTTAGCTAGCTGCCTTTCTGCTTTTTGTCACAATTCTCTTTTTTCCCCACTTATTCACCTCTGAGCATTCTTTTCTGTATGCCGTGCAATTGTTCTCTCGTTTTCGCTCCTCCCTCAAGTTTCTTCTCTGGTGTAGAAGGGAGGCCTGACCTGACCTGGGTAGGAGACTCTGAGACTGTAGCTTAAAGCTTACCTAAGTAGCCTTTTTAGTCTTCCCTTCAAAAATAAGACATTACTTCCCACAAGAAACAAAAGAAAAGAATGTTGACTTTTAATTGCTCTTTGTTTTTTTATATTTTATGTTTTGATGGAAATCCCTAAATTTAATATTCCCAATTATTGCTTCACCACCTTATACAGTGCCCCCACAATCCAGGAACAAAAATGAATAATGTTGTCTGGCTCTAGTTTATTTTAGATCTTTATTTTTCTAGTAATTACTAAAAGGGAGATTAGAGGGAGAAGTGAATGGAATTAGTAACATTTAGAATCTGATGGGTCAGGCCCTCAAGCTGCTGGACAGTTCCTGGCCCCATGCTGCCCAGGGGTCTGCTGGCCTCTGAGCCTGCCTCACCTGTCTCCCTCTGAGTGGTGTTCCTCTGGCCCTCCACCCTCCATTTGATCTCAACCGGTTTCCTTTGTCGGGAGCTTGATTCAAGAAGAAACAGGAAGTAAAGACGTTGGCACAGAAGGAAGAGAAACTAAGATGTAGGCTGGCTGGGTCACAGGATGTCAAGATTAGATGAGGGCCAAACAGACAAACGTTGTTCCAGCCACCTCTGAAGAACAAATGCACTAGGGTTGATGGAAGTTCATAAGAGATCCTATGTAACTGTTAGAGCTACTAGTGTACTCAAGTGTGGTTCTAGTTCACTATTAGGCTGGTCTATCAGGCTTCCCCACACTACGGCCTGCGGGCCACATGCGGCCCCCTGAGGCCATTTATCCGGCTCCTCACCACACTTCCGGAAGGGGCACCTCTTTCATTGGTGGTCAGTGAGAGGAGCACTGTATGTGGTGGCCCTTCAATGGTCTGAGGGACAGTGAACTGGTCCCCTGTGTAAAAAGATTGGGGACCCCTGGATGATTGCTAAGATGACCTTTTTGTTTTCATTTTCATACTATCTTTTTTCTTTTGTGTTCAGTGTAGACTATAGAACACACCCTGAGCTATTCCCAATCTTGTTGGCAGGAATAATGACTGAGGTGGATGTAAACAGCAGTGTCTGGGGACAGTGAAATGAGGAAGAACTCCCTAAAGCAAAGACAACAGGAGTTTTTACTGTTGTTTAATTTGTTACAAATGATGATACCCATAAGTACCTTTGAATAATCAGTTTATGATTCTGATTTTATTGAGGTTTGAAGCATTTTCAAGCTTTCTAAACTACATTGTGAGCGTACATTTTAAAACACAAATTCAATGTTTATAGTTGTAGGACTTTTTAAAAGATAATGAGCTACTATTTAAGCAAATCAAAAATGAGAGCAATTTAAACAGCACATAGTGTGGGAATACTGACTGATCTACATGAAGAACAAACTGAACACAACTCTTATATTCACGTAGCTTTATTCTCTGTATTCTCTTTATTTCATGGCATTTAAAGTATTATGAAAAACATTAATTTAGTGCCTCCAAACAATTCAGAAATTATTAAATGCCCAAAGACCAGTCAGTATTGAGGATAGGTTGTAGAAGAAAACTGTTGAAAAGGAGAACAATTCTGTAGGGTAACCTTTGTCGTTGCCATACATCGAATCAGTACCTAGATTTTTCTGGATTGCAAAGATATTTTAGAAAATGAGACAGCTGTTTGGTTGTTTAACAAGAATTTTTAGAGCCATTCTCCTCTGTGTGTGTTTAAAGTCCAGTGTTGTTTTTATCGATATAATTAGTAGTTTGCCTGCATTACTAAGACCTCTTTATATTTAATGTTAATAATATCTATAATTTTCTAATCATCCTGTGCTGATGTATAGTATGATTTACATGTTAGGAATTAGAATTTTTGCAGATTTTTATTTAACATCTTTGTTAAGCATGGTCAAGAAATATATCTTAAAAATTAAAAGATTGCTATATGTGAACATTGATGGCAGGGAACACTGCCCTGCATTGTCAGTTTACATAGGGAAAACTAATGAGGCCATAAAGAAATACTATCTGTTTTATTAGAATTTTTTTTTAACCAGTGAAACAGCTGGAAAAACAAGAGTTAGTCGGCTGGCTTCCACTTTCCATTGCTTTCTGCCCTTTAAATTCAGGTTTCCTCTTGCTCATGACCACATGCTCACCACACACAGACTCCTTGGTTTGTTACTGTAAGCCACATAGTGATTAAACACCATTACTAAAGACTAGTTTAGGAAAAGTTTTAACTAGAATAAGTAGCACTTTTAGAGAGAATATATATTTATGGAGGGAGTGTGTGTGTGTTTTGAAATAAAATCAAAAAGGAAGACATCAAGTCATGGAGGTTGGGTTGGATGGATTAGTGATTGGGACTTGTTCTATGTTACAGCCTTAGTTCAAACAATTTAATTGTAGTCAAGTGCTAAGTGGCATCCTGGTGGTCAGAAAGAATATGTATCACTTTTCTATTTAGAATCAGATTTTTACTGCTGAGAGAAAAAATGCACATCCTTTACTCTTGCCCTTTTATATTACAGCTGAGGCCCAAGGGGATTGACTAGGTAGAATGACCGAGCTTGGATACACTCGTCACTTGTTCACGGCATTTGCACATCATCGCCATTCTCTCTTGAGTGATCCAGTTGATGGGTACATGAAGAAATTGGAAATGCAGTGTGAAGGATGATAAGAGATAAGAGTAAATGCAATCAGTCTTTTAAAAGACATAAGCATAGAAAGTAAATTAAGATGTCTTAAGGGGTGAGTTTTTGGACTAATAATCCCAAACAATTATTAGATTTTTAAAAACACCTGCTGTCTGCAGTTAGCATCTATAAAGGGAAGAAAATAAAGCTTTTATAGTCATTTGCCTCCAAAACCCCAGTAAGTGCTAATTAGCCAGTCTCAGAAAGGGTTCAAAATTCCTCTACTTTGGAAGCTTGAACTTTAGGGAGATGTGTGGATTTTGTTTTAAAGGAAAAAAAAATCTGTTGGTAGAAACATGCATCTATAACTGTCGTAATTATTGTGGGAAAAAATTTATGGGAGGTTAAATTTTAATAAACACTCAACTTCAACAACAATGTAAAATAACTGTACAATACATCATTGTTTTTCAACCACTGATCTAAGGACCAGAAATTCTGTCCTGGATTTAATCATTTCTTGTTAAAGCAATAAAAAATGAAGAAAAGAATATCATAATGCAACCACAGATTGCAGAAGTTAACAGAGGACTCGGTTCCTCAGAGTGGAGGTTTAGTTAGGAACTCAGGTACAGGGAGAGAAAAGTACCGGTGCTTAGGCCTGAAATTTGGAAATACCTTTTTTAATTCATGTTAGATAACATGGTTTTGAAGAATTTATATTTGTGAAAAATGATCTAGTGGCTTATATTCTCAATTCAACAAATGTCAGAATGTCTACATTGTCTATTATCCGTAGGATACTCTTTTTTCCCTTTAATTTCAAAGCTTTTTAGTGCGTTTTCCTACAATGTCTAGGACAAACTTCTGTTGCCTTTTTTTAGACATGTATACACTTAATCACAGTTAGATCTGTGAGTAGAAAATCATATGAAAAGAAGGAAATGCCATGACTGTCATTGAAATATTCACATGCTACCAAGAAAAGTATCTATATAATTCTTCAGGATATAGTGGACCTTGACTTTAGGGAAGTAATACCCATGATAATTGCTAATGTAGAGAATGATCTCCTGTAAATACATTTCAATAATTTGTATAAGTCTCCCATGGAAACATTGATATGTATTCAACTTTTAATTATGAAAAAGTTTAGAAAACTGCAAGACAAATGTTAAAGATATCTTACTCAATATGTAAAGCAATAAATCATTGTTCCTGTGAAGAGACTATTTACAGAAGTCAGTGATTTTGTAGGTGAGCCTAAGCTTCTACCATTACAGGATGAGTGATTATAAAACTGTATTTGTAAACAAAGCAGTCTGTAACTAATAGAAAAATAAATGGAGAAATAATATGGTTTTTGAAGACATTTACTATTTCAGACTTTTGGAGAGGTTATTTACCTCAGGATGGTACTTTTAAAAGAATCAGAGAAAAAGTATTTTTCCTAGTTTATTATTCTTGTTTGAACTCCATAGTTTCGATTGCTTTTTATGTTCAAGAGTAAATGTCATAGTAATACCATCTGCTAGTTAGCATGAAGAAAATAATCCCTAGACATGTTTTCTTTGAATATATGTACCCTGATTTATTAATGTCATCCCATTACCATTAATAAAAATTTATTAAAAAAAAAAAAAGAAAATAATCCTCATTTAGGGAAAGTATAATAGTTTAGTAATCTGAGAATATATTTTAGTTAAGAGGATGAAATTATTAGTTGTCATAGTTTTGTATTTTACTCTTATATTCAGCAGGAAAAAATATATATTTTTCCTAGGGCTCAAGAAAATAATTTGTATATTTTTGCTTGTTCTTTGAAGAACTTTGATATTTCCCTTTTGAAAAGATTTTTATCAATTGATCTCATATATTAACAAGATAAGTCATTTAAAACAAGAAAAAGTAGGTATCAAAAGGAAATATACAGCCCTGGTCGGCTAGCTCAGTGGTAGAGCATCGGCTCAGTGTGTAGAAGTCCCCGGTTTGATTCCCGGCCTGGGTACACATGAGAAGCCCATTTGCTTCTTCACCCCTCCCCCTCTACTTTCTCTCTGTTTCTGTCTTCCTCTCTTGTAGCCAAGGCTGCATTTAGCAAAGTTTGCCGGAGCGCTGAGGACGGTTCCATGGTCTTTGTCTCAGGCTCTAAAATGGCTCTGGTTGCAGCAAAGCAATGCCCCATGAGCAGAGCATCGCCCCCTGGTGGGCTTGCTGGGTGGATCCCAGTCGGGCGCATGCAGGAGTCTGACTGCCTCTCTCTGCTTCTCACTACAGAAAAATACAAAAAAAAAATACAAAAAAAAAAAAAAAAGGAAATATGCTACTAACAAAAATTAGGGGATATTTCATAATGAATATGAAGCAATAAAAAAAAGAAGAATTTAGGCCCTGGCCGGTTGGCCCAGTGGTAGAGCATCGGCTTGGTGTGCGGAAGTCCCTGGTTTGATTCCCAGCCAGGGCACACAGGAGAGGCGCTCATCTGCTTCTCCACCCCTCCCCCTCTCCTTCCTCTCTGTCTCTCTCTTCCCTTCCCGCAGCCAAGGCTCCATTGGAGCAAAAGATGGGCCGGGTGCTGGGGATGGCTCCTTGGCCTCTGCCCTAGGCGCTAGAGTGGCTCTGGTCGCGACAGAGCGACGCCACGGAGGGGCAGAGCATCGCCCCCTGGTGGGCATGCTGGGTGGATCCCGGTCGGGCGCATGCGGGAGTCTGTCTGACTGCCTCCCCGTTTCCAGCTTCAGAAAAATACAAAAAAAAATAATAATAAAATAAAAAAAAAGAATTTGATTTTTTTTATTAACCAAGAACATTAGAAAAGCAAACGACAAATCAAAGAAAGTTGTTCGATTATGTAAATGAGATGCAAAGCCAATTATCGTGATTGAGTAGCAAGTGATATATCAAATGCTTTTTTTTTATTTGTTTTCTGTGAGTAGTATATTTGTCTTCTTGCTTTGTGTTACTTTTTTTGTTCTTTTTTCCTCATTTCTGTTCCTCTATATGAATCCCAAATTACTTGAACATGTTTTTGAATATGTGACAGGTGAAGTCCATTTATCAGAGCTTAGGGGAGGCTGGACTACATAAGTTGGCCCTATAGGCTATTATTACTACAGAAATAGTGGAGGTAACATGGGGACGGGAAGGTAAGGAGAGATGATTTGGACTCACTTTGCAGCAGATTGTGCACAGTGAGGTGGGACACATATCAGGAGTTTGGGCTCAAACAGAATGCAGAGGAAAGATGGCAGAGGGGCTTCAATGATGCGATTCCTCTTGTCTTACTCATGAGCCATCTGTAAATTAGCTAAGCATCATAAAATGGTGTGTTCAAAACATTTATGGAAACGAGCAGAAGGGCAGGGCTTTGAAGCCCTATCTCCCATGGGGCAGAGGCATGCGTGCTGCTTTGAAACGAGGTAAAAAAGGAAAGCACATGGGAGGCAGACATGGAATTCCTGGGAAGCTTTTAATTGTATCAAGTCCAGGGTCTGAAGCAAGATTCATTTAATCTTTTAGTGTAGGGAGGCCTCTGGTAACATTCAGGTTTCATCTGCAGGTACTTCTCAAAGAAACAACTCTAGAATACAGTACTGCAAAGGTTGTAAAATAATAGCATTGTGTCTGTACAATGCATCCATTTGATGCATAGGATCTTTGTTGTTTTGGGTGTTGGACAAAGTAAAAGTATGCTAATAATATCATATGGTTTAGAACAGTATTTAAAAACAAACAGACTTGGCCCTGGCCGGTTGGCTCAGTGGTAGAGCGTCGGCCTGGCGTGTGGAGGTCCCGGTTCGATTCCGGCCAGGGTACACAGGAGAAGCGCCTATTTGCTTCTCTACCCCTCCCCCTCACCTTCCTCTCTGTCTCTCTCTTCCCCTCCCGCAGCGAGGCTCCATTGGAGCAAAGATGGCCCGGGCGCTGGGGATGGCTCCTTGGCCTCTGCCCCAGGCCCTAGAGTGGCTCTGGTCGCCGCAGAGCGACACCCCGGAGGGGCAGAGCATCCCCCCTGGTGGGCAGAGCGTCGCCCCCTGTTGGGCGTGCCGGGTGGATCCCGGTCAGGCGCATGCGGGAGTCTGTCTGACTGTCTCTCCCGGTTTCTAGCTTCAGAAAAATACAAAAAAAACACAAAAAACAAAAACAACAAAACAAAATAAACAGACTTGGACAAAATCTAACTTTCTCTGCAGAGGTGTTTTCTATGACTTAGCTCTTGGTTCTTCTTTGCTTTTTTTGGAACTCTGTGAACTGTGTAACTTATTATGTTCCAGGCTCGTGGGGCAAAGTTTAGTCCCCAGTGAACATATGTATTTTAGTCATATTTAAAAAGCAGAAAGTATATATAACAAAATAAGTCAGCCCAAACCTCAAGTGAAAAGCTACTTGGGTCATTTTTGAGCCTTCAGAATTGGTTGTTTAGAAGTGGTTTCCAAAGTTTATTTTGACAAGTACCCTTTCAAGATTTTGTTTTCTGTGCTTACTTTCATTTTTCTTTATATGCTTTTAACCTTGTCATGAATCTTTTTATTGAGTTTTGTGGTCTATCTAGAAAGGATACTGCAAGTGAAGGGGAGGTACCTTTCAGCCTTTCAGTGTGGAAGACCACACTGCCTTCAGGAAATGTTTTCTGTATCAGCCACTGTAGAGGTCACACTGGAAGCTAGCTTGCTTTGTGCTTGCCCTTGACTGAGCTATGGTCACATTTTATCCAAATGTAACAGTAACAAATTATAGAGATTTAAGTACTGAAAATGTAATAGAGTAAATTGAACAAGTAAATGCCCAGATTGTCAGACAACAGATTATACCCACAGTGTCAGTGTCTTCATTATGTTGGACTTCTGAAAACAAATGGTTTTTCTTAACATACATTTCTTCTGCATATTTAAATTAGTTTTTCCAATTACAAAAATAGACTACAGGTAAGAAAAGCAAACACCTAAAAACTGAATAATAGGGCTGCTAAATTTTCTTAAAACTGCCAGAGGTATAATTTAAATGATTGTTTTCCCACTCCCAACTCCATCTGTTTTGACTTCAGTGAATTAATTATTTGTGATTTTTATTAAAAATTGTCACAGATGAAAAAAATATTAATAATTTTGGATATTAGGAAGATGCTGCAAGTGAATCTCTCTTTCTGCAATATATGTGGTATCATCACTTTCATCACCATATTTATGCTTAAAATAACTACATCTCTAACTTTAAAATACTGCATTGGATTTGGAAATGTATAAAATTACTTTGATTTGTATTTCTGTTATATAAAATAATATACAGTCGTCCCTCGCCATATTGCAGTTCACTTTTTGTGGTCTCACTGTATCGCGTTTTTTTTAATTGTATATATCTAATTTTGTATCGCAGATACTTTGCTATATTGCGGGATTTTGCAGTATATAGGTATTTTTATATATTATTTTAATTATTTTTGCGGTAAAATAAGCATAGGAAGTGTTTATAAGGGTTTGGGAAAGGTTAATATTAGTATGGGGAAGATTTATAAGAGTGTGGAGAGGGTTTATAAAACCTTAAAAATATATATAAATAATAAAATTAATATAAGGGTGCTACTTCGCAGATTTTCACCTATGGCGGGGGGGTGGGTTCTGGAACCTAACCCCCGTGATAGACGAGGCACCACTGTGTCTTCTTACTAAGAATTCTAACAATGCATAATACATTTATAACCATACCTCTTTGAAAAGAATATGTTTTAAAGGTTAAACTAAAATATAATTTCAAAACATGTACAACAGGTGTCTTTAAGTCTATCATAGGGATGTGTGGTAATACAAGAAAGAGGAAAATAGTACTTTCTATGTTAAAAGGAAATCATGAATAACTATTTGTATATTTATCCATAAAATAGAAAGCTGATTATATATAACGCAAAGTATACAAGATTAGGAATACTGAGACCTAGATTCCAGTTTTAATTTTGTTATGTCCTATTTCTTTACACTTGACAATCTTTCTTTCTCTCATATCTAAATGAAAGTAATAAAAAATATTCTCAAGCAGAGAATTTTGAAATCATTTAAAAAGGATATTTTTTAATAGAAAATATAAAACATATTTTAAATATAAAATAAAATAAAAATTTTAGCATTAAACTATGAGAAAAAATACTGCATAATTTATCTTCTTAATTGGACTTAATGTAGTTCTTTAATAATTGTGGTTATATTTTAATATTTATTATGTCTAAGCATAAAAAATACCAATTTAAGAATCCTTATACTTTTGAGACATGAAACAGAATTAGTGTCATAGGCAAAAATTAATACACATAAGAATGATACCTGGTCTTCCTTATCCTTTGTTAATTACTATAGGAATAGATGTCCAATGTATAGCTCCTTCCTTTCAGATGTCTCTTCACTACATTAGTATTATATACTTAATGTTCATGTCAGTAATCTCTTATTGACTACAAAATTCTTTTAAGTGTTCTCAGGAACCATCTCTGAATTTAAGTGTTTCAAAGGAGGAAAATGCCGGTAGACATGTTTCTAAAATGTTTCCTTTATTTCGTAATGTATAAATTTGTTAATCTTAAAATGTGAGGAGACTTCTGCAGACAAATTTTATTAATCTCTAATTCCGTCCTCCAAATTACATTCTTCATATAGACTATTTACTGTTAAACTAGTACTGAAATCAAAATCACTCTCATTGTTATGTCTAAAATAACATAAAAAGCCTCTACACTAGACTGTGTTAAACATGTGATTATTGCTTTAGGGAGATGAATATATTTGAAGTATTTTTGGATTTTTTTCCAGGATATGCAATTGCTGGTACTTATCCAATCTCATTTACTCTTTATATTTAGGGTAGGCAGTATTTTCAATTCGTACAAGTCTTTGTTATAATTGACTCTAAGAAATGTATAGCCTATAATCAGCATCTCAATAAAAGCTTTGACAGATTGAAGGTAGTAGTCTAATTTTTGTCTGGAGGCTACTGCATTGTTTAATACTGGAATTTGTTAGATATTTTACCAGTGCTTTAATTTGGGGATTTTATTCATTCACTTAATCTTGGTTTAGGGCATTGAATCATCAATTTAATCTTTCTGCTTTATTGTAAATGCACTAAGTTTACAGAAAATAGAAGCATAGTTTGAGGCATTCAAAAACTTACTAAAATTGATGCTTCTCATCTCTCTCCCTTCCTGTCTTTCTGTCCCAGTATGTCCCTCTCTGTTTCTATCTGTCTCTCTCACTTAAAACACACAAAAACCAAAACAAAAAACTGTTATAAAGTTTTAGTGAGTCATTCTTTTCTATTTATTGACTTTTATTTTCTCATACTGTTATACCAAATTTAAATAAATATTTTGAATACTATCTAAAAATTGGTAAGCCCAGTCTGTTTAGATATTTAATAACTCTGCTCATTTAAAACTTTGTAAACATATAAAATATATATATTTTTTAATTTTAGTGAGAGGAAGGGAGGCAGAGACAGACTACCATATGTGCCCCAACTAGGATCCACCTGGCAAGCCCACTATGGGGCAGTGCTCTGCCCGTCTGGGGTCCTTACTGCAACTGGAGCCAATTTTTAGTGCCTGAGGCGGAGGCCGTGGATCCGTCCTCAGCATCCAGGGCCAACTTTCTCTAATTAAGCCATGGCTGTGGGAGGAGAGGAGAAGAGAGAGAGAGAGAAAGAGAAAGAAAAGGGAGAGGGGTGGAGAAGCAGGTAGGCACTTCTCCTGTGTGGTTTGACCGGGAATCAAACCTAGGACATCCACACACCAGGCCAGTGCTCTACCACTGAGCCAACAGGTCAGGGCCAATAAATACATCATGAGAAAATTTTAATTTATTGGATGTATTATGCCTTAAATTTTAGAACTGCTTTATAAAATGACATAACTACTTGAAAATATAAATCTTGTCATGGAATATTTTAATTTAACCATCTAATAACTGTTTATGTAAGCCAAACACTTAGAGTCTACAATTATATGTTATACAGTGTGTCCGTAAAGTCATGGTGCACTTTTGACCGGTCACAGGAAAGCAACAAAAGACGATAGAAATGTGAAATCTGCACCAAATAAAAGGAAAACCCTCCCAGTTTCTGTAGGATGATGTGGCAGCATGTGCACATACGCAGATGATGACGTAACACCGTGTATACAGCGGAGCAGCCCACAGTCATCGAGATGTGGACGGTACAGAGGAAAGTTCAGTGTGTTCTGTGGCTCACTAAATTCGAATCCGTGACCAAAGTGCAACATGAATATCGGCGCGTTTATAACAAAGCGCCACCACATAGGAATAACATTACTCGGTGGGATAAGCAGTTGAAGGAAACCGGCAGTTTGGTGGAGAAACCCTGTTCTGGTAGGCCATCAGTCAGTGATGAGTCTGTAGAGGCTATACAGGATAGCTACCTAAGGAGCCCTAAAAAAATCTGTGTGTGAGCCCACATCGAACTACACTGAATAGGTATGAAACTGGAAGAGTCTTCCTTTTATTTGGTGCAGATTTCACATTTCTATCTTCTTTTGTTGCTTTCCTGTGACCGGTCAAAAGTGCACAGTGTAGTTTTTACGGACATACTGTAGTTTAATATAGTCTATCACTGACTTTACACCTACACACTCACATTTGAAGATCTTGGTGTTTTTTGTAAAGCAACCACTATGCTGTACACCTGAAACTAATTAAAATAATATTGAAAGTAAACTGTAATTGAAAAGTAAAATTTTAAAATGAGCCCTTAAGACTCGCCCATATTGACATATGCTGTTAAAACATGCATGTAGGCCCTGGCCGGTTGGCTCAGCGGTAGAGCGTCGGCCTGGCGTGCGGGGGACCCGGGTTCGATTCCCAGCCAGGGCACATAGGAGAAGTGCCCATTTGCTTCTCCACACCCCCCCCTCCTTCCTCTCTGTCTCTCTCTTCCCCTCCCACAGCCAAGGCTCCATTCGAGCAAGGATGGCCTGGGCGCTGGGGATGGCTCCTTGGCCTCTGCCCCAGGCGCTAGAGTGGCTCTGGTCTCGGCAGAGCAACGCCCCTGGTGGGCGTGCCGGTGGATCCCTGTCGGGCGCATGCGGGAGTCTGTCTGACTGTCTCTCCCCGTTTCTAGCTTCAGAAAAAAAAAAAAAAAGTGCATGTAAAAAATAAGGCCTTAGTGGTCAATGTGGAATAAAAAAAAATTGATCAGTATTTGTTACCTAGGAATATTCTAATCCCTCCTTTTATTATAAGAAAATATTGACTTAATGAGATTTTAAAAATATGTTTATAAATTTAACCATATTATTCAGCATTAAGGACTAGTGACGTATTAGCATGTCTAGTTTAATAAATTTTAAGATACTGCATTTCACTAATTCCTAGAATACTGAATGCTTACTCACCAAGGAACTTCTCATATTCATTTGCCATGGGAGAGCTTGAAAATGTAAGTGATCCTGAAGTTTAATTTTCAGCTATGTACATGCTCAGTGAAGCCTTATTTCATACATGAATGGACAGATGAATATACTCTTTATAGATAGCATAAGTTTATTGCACAAGTTCCAACTGAGAAGCATTTTATCAGATGTTACAAGTATAATAAACTCACAAAGGCAAAGAAATAGATTTGATATGTGTAAAGCTATAATGAATTAATTTACGGATTGGCCTTAGGTAGCATCTTTTACAGGAGATGCATTCTTTAGTGATTAACTATTCCTCCATTTGAATTCGTTTGAACAGATAATATGAGTTTACTCTAGACTCAGTGGACTCTTTCAGAAACACAGCTGCTCCGATGTCTGGAGAGGACAATTAAAACAAAAGTCAGTGTATCAGCAGCAGGCTGGCTGTAACAGGTGCTGAGCACAGCAGGTTTGTGTCAACTGATGGCTCACTAGGCAGTGACAGACATTTAGATGTAAGGACTGCACAGGCAGAGCCCTTAGGGCAGCAAAGCTTGCAAACATATAAATGCAGTATTTTAGGGGTGAGGAGGAAGCAGTGAGGGCCCGAGTTCACAGGTGCCTCAGCTGGGACATAGTGCTGAAAACAGATTTTAAACATAACGAATGTACACGGCTGTGCCGTTCACTTTGAATTGATTCATGTCTTTAAAAATCATCAAAGGTCTGTTAAAGATTGTACTTTAAACAATTTCACTTTTTATGTTATTTCACCAATGTACAGTTTTTTTAAAAAGGAAGAAATTATTATTTACACAATTGACTTAAGGATCAAAGAGGAAAACATGGAAGAAGACCTGTTTTTCAAATATCTGAAAACATAAAAATATATTTCACACATCAGGTGATAGTCTCTTCAGCATTAATATAAGGGAAAATCCTGAGATGCCAAATGTTAAACAATAGAGTTGACCCATTTAATTATAAGAATCGTTTTCCTTGTCTCATTTTGAAGCTAAGTGTTATCACAAAACTGTAATCTTGTGAAAGCCAGCGACTGAAATGAATTTATAAAAGAATGACTTCAACTCAACAGTGCAATATTTGACTTATACCTTGTGGGAACCAAGATTTCCATAGAAGGCTTTTTTTAAGGGGATCTAATCTGATTTATTTTATTTTTTTTAATTCACACACTGGCCTTAATGTTTATTATTATTCAATTTTTACACAATTTTTCTATTTGGTCGACACATTGTAACAACTTGGTTTGTGATGTGTCATCACAATCTTGTGACCTTTTCGCAGAAATTTATGGTGTACATCAAAGCAGTAATAAACACATAAAGTTTTCTGCGGAGAAACACAATCACTTCAGTGTTCCTGCTGAACATGTGCTGACAGTTGACATCTTGGTTACCCTGCGCCATGTCCAGGACAAACGCACTCAGAAGCGGCCGCTTGCGTTCTTGTATCGACTTTCCCTCCAAGGCTGCCGTGTCTCTGTCAGGCCTGTTTGAGTGGCTGTAAAATATTTACTGCTATAGAATTGGCCATGCAAAAGTGTAAAACACAGATTTCATTCAGTTCTTTACTGTATTGGAGCATTGTGGTATTTATTTTTTTAAATCATATATTCTTACAGCATATCTTGTGTGAAAATTTAGTTAACGGGATCTCGAATTTTTGTAGCAAATAGAGGCTGGTTCTATATTTAAAAGTCTTCTATGGTAGAGTCAGAAAACTGTGCCTTGATTCATTCACTAACAGCCTTATTGGACTAATCTCAGTTTTCTTGCCTATAAATTATAGAAATTCAAATGCACTGTATATTTTAAATATTTCACATTTTTAAAGAGAAATCAGTGTTTTGAGACTATGAATATATACCAGATTATGAATAAGTTCATTTGTCTTATAATTTTTGTGACTATAGAATGAAATTAAACTTATTAACAGATTAGAATTAAAATTCAAAACTAATAATAAAATTTAAATGAAGAGTGCTAAGTTAACATAGAAAATATATATATATTATTATTTTTTTCTGAAATGAAATTTCTGCTCATAGAATGGCCATGACACTGACTATAAACCCTAGAGATTAGGGCACTGGTTCTCAAAGTGTGCGCCAGGGTGCACTGGTGCGCCCTAGAAGATTTCCAGGTGTGCCCTATGGCATTCCAGAGAAATATGTGCCTGTTGGGGACCAAGAAACCAACAGGGTTTTTGGAGTCTAAACTTTGGAGGACAGAGGTGTGGGGAATTGGCTGTAAACTGACAGTCTGCCTAACCCCCCACCTCACTTGCCTGATTAGGTTGCAAAAGGCTGTTAAACTGTGGTGCTGGATTGTTTACACTACCCCCCATGTTCCCAGAAAGACTGGAGGCAAGTTTCTTCTATCCTTTGTTTGGTGTAAAGTTAAGATGATATGTATGGTGGGGGTTTTCTGCACTCAACACAAGGGTAAAAAGAGAGGAATTCTTCAATGTATTGATGAGGAAATGAGAGTTTGCCTTTCAAATAAATGCCCAAACATTGAAGAAATTGCTAGGACATATCAGGCTCATGTTTCTCATAAACACAAGAATAAAAAAACTTAACACATTTGTGCCAGGATCTGCCAAATTTATTAAATCTTACTAAGAATGTATCTATCTATATCTATATCTATATGAAGATAACTTTTTTGTAATTTTTTTATTTTTTAACCCTTTTTTACAAATTCTGAAAAAGCATAACAAAAAATGTAACAAAAATTTTTTTAATGTCAGAATAAATTTAAATTTGTCATATTTATTTCATTTAATTATCATAAAAACACACTTGGACTTTATATTTTTTTAATATTTGACTTAATTATAACATATTTCTCAGAAATTTGTATATAGTTTGCCTACAATTATTTGTAGGATTTTAAATGCTCCCTGACTTCAAAAAGTTTGAGAACCACTGGATTAGGGTATAACCCATTGCAGTTATCTTAGTACCTCACTTAGTATTGACTTTAAAAACCTTTTCTTGTAGGAAATAATGACTACTGTACGAAAATTAAATAGTGATTCTTGCAAGTAATGGTTAATTGATGGTATGAGTTAATTTTATTGACATCTTGGGCTTTTTTCTGATGATTTAAATATGTGCTTTGATAATATGAAGGACCACAGAGCCATGAATCACTGTACGGCTGCCTTGAGGCATGTCTTAGCGAGAATTGTGAGCCTTGTTTTGTGTCCATGATGGGAGGAACAGCAAGAAGCATGCATGAGTCATAGGACAAAAACACAAAACGTCATTTCAAAGAGAGGGTGGTGACCTTATGTCTGAGTGTGCAGAACTGAACTGGCAAAGTAAGTGGCCTGCTCTCAAAAGTTCATATAATGAGGGTAAAACCAAATTTTTATGCCATTGTATTATACAATTACTTTTATTTGCTACTTCAAGTGCATAGCCTCTGATTCAGTGTGAAACTATCCCAGATCAGGCAGAGTCCAAACACAGACTTTCCCGGACCTAGTTTTGCATTTTGAGATTTGGAGCAAGGAGGCGTGCTAATATGTGTACTTCTGCCCTTTGAAGTTTAGAACAGAATCTAAATGTCTTGTATGCTGTGATGTGCTCAGACAGAATCAACTTTTCCAGGCCCTTTTAATTTTGGAAAGAGGCTCTTGATTTGTTAAAATTAACATATATTAATACATACATTTTTGTTGATTGCAAGATACAAGAAGAGGTGCCTATAGGATGTGTTGTGGCATAGTAACAAATACTTGAAAGAAAACATAAGCGTATGATAGTAAAACACGAAAGAAGTAATCTAAACGGTTTTGGAAGAGAACTTCCTGTTTTCTCTGAGAGTCTGCGTCATGGAATGTCATGCCCTTCTTTGATTTCAGGTGTGTTTACTGTCATTCCTGCCATTCTTTCTGTTATGTAAATGAGTTTAGGTGAATGTTACTTACTGATAGGAGTCTACTCGTCAGGACTTTTTGTTTTCTTTATTTTTTTTTAACTTTTATATGTGTGTATCCATTTTTATGTAGAAACTGCCCATATTAAACGTTTATGTAAAAAGTTTTCCAGATAACTCACAGATTTCTATTGGATGTCTATATTGCATTATAAGACTCGGACAAAAAAAAAAAGGAAGAAAGAGTATATCCAATTAAAACAGGGAAAGAACTCTTGAACTCAGCCATGCATACAAGAAAAATAAATTGTTTGAAGTGAGACATGAGGTAATCCTGACCCCTCAAGGGGGAGCCAGCACTAATCTGGCTTCTAGCGTGCTTGTTTGAGATGAAATTTTTCATTGACGTTAGTACTTAACAAATCACCAAATGTTTGATGACTACCTACTATGAGTCAGAACTCTAGTAAATGGCTTTTAAAACTATGACTATTTTAGCAGATATGTAAATTATATGAGGCATAGTTGACAGTGTAAAATAACAGGAAAAGTATGCCTTTTCTAAGAATTCCAGAAGGTATTTTGAGGTTTCACTCAATGTTGTACAGTGATTCAAAATTCTTGCTACAGTCTAGCCTCTGAGAAAATGAAAATACCAGAAAGTATATTGCATTTCAGGCTAATAAAATACCTCCCAGAAAATGATGGCTATATTTATAGATGTGATTATACAGGTCTTTTTATAAATTGAGATTATTTGAGATTATAAGGGGGCCATTAAAGTGGTCAATCCATACAGTATTCAATCAATAGCATGTTGGTATCTAGGTGTGACAATCTGTACTATCATCATTTATAATGACTGAAGTACTGTGATTGCTGTTACTGTGTGGTCACAATAAATTTGTACCATATGTATGACTCTCAGAAGAACACAATCACTCCTTGTGTACCTAATGTTTCTTTATGCTACCTTCCCCCCTCCTCTTACTGGTACATGCATTCCTTATTTAAATATAATGCACTTCAAAATATTTAGCATTAGATTAACTCAACAGAATCACATAGTTTATTTCATGATTTTTTTTCTAAACAATATTTGTATCCATATCTGAATGAACTTCCTCAGCCTTTTAGGATCCTCAACAAATTTTATGTGGCTTGACATTTCTCCCTCACACTGTCTTCATGTTAATGCACTGGCTGATTAGTGGTTTTTAGCTCTACTGATTGGTTATCTTCATAAGGGACAATATGAATCTAATTCTCTAACCTTATTTCAACCCGCTGCTGCTGCTGCTGCTGCTATTGTGAAGCCAGTTATAAGTACAGATAATTGTTTCCATGATTACTGAGACAAACACCACAGTAGGAGTGGTTTGATTTTTCCAGACTACAAATGATAAGCTCCAGGAGAATGTAGCAACTGTAGCAGTTTCTTAATGAATTACACATGCAAAACTCCTCCAGTGGTGCCACAACTTCTCTGTTCCTCTTTAAGTAGTGTATAAAACTCAGAGTATACTCAGAGGAAGTATCAACCTATTTTCTTGAAAGCTGGTGCTGCTATGTTAGTGATAAAAAAAAAATGACTTCATAAAGCACATTTCAAATGTTGTTTCTATCTTACATATTGTTTTTGAATGTATTAAACTGATACCAGAATAGCTAAGAAAATATAGCTAGAGATATATTTGTTTCCTTCAGAAGAATAATTTTGTTTTTTTTGACTTCTTGAGTGAAATGATTAATAAACCTGAGACAATGTGTGTGATATCTATGTGATATGTGTGTGTGTGTGTGTTTCCTTCCCAAAGTAACAACAACAAAAACACTCAGGAATAAAGTGCTATAGTCGAAAACCATTCTTTGTTAGAAACACCACTATACTTCCTAGTAATCAAAGTAACTAGTTTTTTGTTATCAAAGTTAAAATTCCATAAAATAATTATTATTGAACATTTACAATACAAGGACTTCCCTAGAGGACACACTGATTTATTTCTCACTGTTGTCTGTTCTACTTTTTGATGAGTTTTTTTTTTACAAGTAGAGATAAGAGTGACTATTTCGCCTGACCTGTGGTGGCGCAGTGGATAAAGCGTCGACCTGGAAATGCTGAGGTTGCCGGTTTGAAACTCTGGGCTTGCCTGGTCAAGGCACATATGGGAGTTGATGCTTCCAGCTCCTCCCCACCTTCTCTCTCTGTCTCTCTCTCCTCTCTCTCTCCCTCTCTGTCTCTCTCTCTCTCTCCCTTTCTCTCTCCTCTCTAAAATGAATAAATAAAATTAAAAAAAAAAAAAAAAAGAGTGACTATTTCAATTGTATTTCACCCAAAATACACTGAAAGGAATAGATTGTTTGAAAGATTTCTGTAAATTATTTAACATGTATTTTTAATATAAGCAGCCACCTTGATATTTAAATATAGTAAATCATGACCTTATTCAAATTTATTCATTCATTTAACAAATACTATTTTGCACTTATTATATATAAGATACTCATTTACATACTCCAAATACTTTATTGAACAAAAGAAATGTTTCTACTTTAGTGGACCTTCCATTCTTGTGGAAGGATACAGATAAAAACAGAAAACATGGTGAATAAGTAGAATAGCAGTATTTTAGAGGGTGATAAATACTATGGAAAAGGAGAAGTAGAATAATGGTTTTCTGCAGGGATGCAAGGGATGGCTGCGGTGGGGAAGGTAGTCAGGGTAGGCCTCTGGGACGTGAGACTTCAGTAGAGAGTTGAAGGAGATAAGGGAAAATCAAGGAGTTATCTGTGAGAAGAGTATTCTGTACAGAGGAAAGACCCAGAGCAAACATCCGGGGTGTGAGGGAGCATTCCTGGAGTATTCTCGGAAGAAGGCCAGTGTGTCTGAAGTAGAGTGAGTGAGAAAGGTAGTAATAGGGATTCAAGTCAAAAGGTATTGGGTTGAAGGAGTTGGTGCATAACTCATTAGGGAAGTGCTATGATTAGCCTCCTACAAAGAGATCTGGATGTTCTGTACACTGGATAGGGAAGCCATGCACGTCTTTTTGCTCAAGGTCACCCTGAATTATATTTGGCTTTGTGTCCAAACTCATTTTAAATACCAGCTAACCTCTGTGGTTTGCCACCTGTTATTCTTACTGCATGTGGGTGTTTGACACTGATTTTAGCGCAAGCTCTCTCTCTCTTTCTCTCTCTCTCTCTCTCTCTCTCTCTCTCTCTATATATATATATATGTATATAATACATGGACTAAAACAGGTTTTTACAAAGTGTTATATATATTTAGAATCTGTGTCACTTTGTTTCCCCTTCCTTCTATAACATCTTAAGAGCAGTCAGGTGTCTGCTATTTTTATGGCAGCCATATCTCTTGCCTCTTTGAGTAAAAAGGACCAAGTGTCCCCCTTCCTAAGGCTATTTGATTCCTTGATCTCTGGAGTTCTATATTCTTTTTGTCTATGAAGGGACTTTGTTCCATTACTTACCATCCCTCTCCTGTGTCTCCAACAAATCCTGTTTAAATGACCACTTCTATTAATACATGCTGAGCTGTCTACCATCATTTAAAGAAATCCTCCGTAGGTCCAGTTTCCTAGCAGCACCTATCTGTCTTCTGTTCAGTACAGAGCTCGTTAGATGCATCTCTGTAATTGCTGTCTACACGTGCTCCTCTCCCCCTTCATCTTCAGAACTCTGCAATTGGGATTCTCCCCCCATCACCTCATCGGGAGGTACCTGTTGCTTCACTGCTATGTTAAAATATTCTAGTTCTTTATCTGATTTTTAGAGTATTTAACACTTTGGATCACTTTCCTCCTTGAAAATATTTTTTACTTTAGCTTTAATGGCAACATTCTTTCAAGGTATTTTCTACCTCTTTGGTAACGTCTTTCTAATCCTTTCAAATTCCTTCTTTTGTGCCTACTCCATAAATACCCGTGTCCATAGGATGACCCTTTACACTCTAGGCAGTCTTGTTCCCTGGCAAGGTTTCCTTCACTGTGTCATGCTATGATCTTACCAGAAGTACCTCCAGTCCCCTGTACCCAGTGTTCTCATTTACGACCATGTACTAGACACCAGTATAAAAATCCCTGTCTCATAGGCATCCTCAGATTCAAGTTGTCTGAACTCTGAACACCACCTACTCCTTTTCCCAACTCCTTCCTCTTCCTACCCCTGTATCTAGTAAATGGCACCCCTACAGACCCCAATGCTCAAGCTGGAAACTGGAGCACTATTCTTTTTCTAAAGAGGACAGGAGTTTTAGATTCAAAGCATAATTGAGAATAAAGTACTGCGATGCTCCCTGCTCCCACACGTGCACAGCCTCCCCCATTATCAACATCCCCCACCAGGGGTGCATTTGCTGCAACTGTCGAAACTACGTTGGCGCATCATTGTTGCCTGGAGCCCAACATTTATATTGGGGTTCACTCTTGGTGTTGTGTATTCAGTGGGCACAGACAAATGTATTCATCACTATTGTATCATATGGAATTCTTTCCTTGATGGACACCATTCTTGATTTTTTTCACACCCCCATATAATACATAGTACTTTTGTCTTTTGTAGCTTACCACATAAAACTTTAAATTACTTCAGTGTTCCAATGTCAACTGTTATAAAACATACTCATTTGTATTCAATAGGACTTGAAACAAATACAGTTAATGCCATTGTGAAAATAAAGCCACATTAATGGAAGAAGTTCTAATCATAAAGTTGTTAAATTTGAATGAATATAAATTTTAAAACTTGTCATTACAAAAACTCTAACCAAGGTGTGATTTAGGTTGAAAGAAAAAAATTCTACGCTGAGTGGAGCTCATTATGTCAGATCTACTGAGAAGAATTTTGCCGCCTTTTAGTCACATTGCTTCCAACTATACTGTATCCAATCTTATGCATCAGAAATTTTCTGTCTTAACATTTCAAAATTTGCAAAATGAATTTGGGGAAAATGTTAAAAGTACAGAATACTTTGTTACTGTAAATTTTCTTTACCAAAGACTACATGAGAAAATATACTTGAATTGTATAATCACTAAAACTGTGTAAATGAAACTTAATTTTAAAAACAAACTATGAGGTGAATGTATTTTTTTAGTTGCATCTGTTAATAAGTATTTTAAAAGAAAGAAATATAGTAAAAATACTGTTTGAAACATTGGTGGCCATTATCACCAAATGGCAGGAAGATATTGAGACAAGATTAGGTAAGGGAGTATATGGTAATTAAAATCACACATGAATCTTTACAAGAATTTAAAATATAATAATACAGTGGTACCTTGTATAACAAATTTAATTCGTTCTGTAACTGAGCTCCCAAGTCAGTCAACTCATGTATCAAATTGCCAATACTGGACCCGTGTGCCAGTGCGCCAACTAGCGGCAGTTTTCTGAATCATGACTTGTATCTCGGAATTTCGCTCGAATCTCAAACAAAAATATGGAACAAGTCGCAACTTGTATCTTAAAAAAAAATCATAGGTTGGTCTTTTCGTATCTCAAGGTACCACTGTATTCGAGTATAAAGGAGAGTGTTTCTGCCATAATGAAAGAACTGTAGGTTACAAAGAGTTTGGCAGTTGGAGGACAATAAGGCAAATCTTCCAAATTTGAAGAGGAATTCAGTAGGGCATGACTAACAAATGCCATAACTTGGACTGCGTAATAAATTAGGGTACATTTTCAAAATTCACAAGTTTTCATTTAAGGCGACTTGTGCATGTTTCCTGTGACATTATGATTTAAATTGTATAACTGTCTATGGTCAGTATATACTCATAATCTTGCCATAATCTTTCTCAGATTCTTGACTGCTTCAAAAGACTTTAGAAAGTTGGCTCAGAAACAAACTGTAGCATGTCAGAAAAGTAATCTCCACCACTTACAGCTAGCTGTGTGGTCATCTAACATGACAGATGGCGCCCTGCCTGTCCTAGGCAGCTTGTGGGACAAAGCTAAATGTCAACACCACGGGGATGTAATTGTTGCAGTCTCCTGGGTCCAGTGTGGCCTGACCCTGAGAGCAGCTCCCCGGGCTCTCTGCGGAGCAGTGCAGTGATGGGAAGAGCCAAGAAGTGGGAGCTCTTTGAAACCAGCAGCATTTTCACTTTCCTGACAAGTACTTCACACTACTTCAGGGCACAAGTATTTTATATCTGACAAATCAGATTGACAAAGAATTGAAAAAATTGTGGGACTTTCAGTGTGGCTTAATATATATTATCAAATGGCTTTCATTTATGTTATTTAAGAAGCTAGTCAATGATCAAAATAAATTTGAAAATATTTTTAATGATGACCAAATAGTATCGCTTATATTTGTGTTTGCTAAATTATTAATAATGTTCTCTTGTATTTTGGGACATAAGTTGTAAGTCACCACAAGAATTCATTTAATCTTTAAAACCACGCTACAAGCTTGATACTGTTATGAGCTCGAATTTGCAGATGAATGAGTGAGGCACAAAGTAGTAATGACAAAGAACCAGTGGTAGACCCATGGCCCAGACCAAGCCACCTGGTGTCCCTGTTTTTCATATGTGACCTCTGTATGATGCCTCTGTGTTTTTTTAAAATGCTCAGCCTACCTGTGTAGCATGGATTATGGAGATGAATAATGAGAACATGATGTGAAAGAATTTAAAATTCCAAAGATACTAACAAATAGATCATTAGAGAAATTATTAATATAGTAATTGATGAAGCATAAATTTCTCCAAAGAAGAGTGTCTTTCATTTATACACACACACACACACACACACACACACACACACACACTGGGGGTGCTGAAAATATTATTTACTTCTAAAAATTATTGTAACACAAAGAGTTATGCCTTCATATGCCTTTCAGTGGAAAGACTTTATAAACATGATTCTTGTTTTCTTATTTATGAATAGCGCAGACTTTTCAGTGTGAGGCCAAGCTTCTCAAGTCCATGCTGCTGCTAATACTCAAGAACTGAGCACTGCATATGTGTTATCTATTCAATGCTCACAACAGCCCACGAGGGAGGTGCTGTGCATTACAACTTCGTTTCACAGGTGAAGACAGTGAGAGAGAAGCTGAATTACTCGCCCATGGTCTTTTAAATGATATACAGAACAGGGTAACGCCTGTACTGTAAAAGCAGTTTCTTATAATATAGATATAATTCTGGTAATTTCTCAAAGATCTGCCTGTTCTAATCAATCAACCAACCAACAAGGGGGTACTGAGAGTTTAGACACCGTGTAAAGGAGGCCCCTAAGAAACCGTGCTTTAAAGTTTAAAGCAGTGTGCCCAACTTTTTTTTGGGCCATGGACTGGTTTAATGTCAGAAAATATTTTCACGGACCGGCCTTTAGGGTGGGATGGATAAATGTATCATGTGACCGAGACAAGCGTCAAGAGTGAGTCTTAGATGGATGTAACAGAGGGAATCTGGTCATTTTTTAAAAAATAAAACATCGTTCAGACTTAAATATAAATAAAACAGAAATAATGTTAAGTTATTTATTCTTTCTCTGCGGACCGGTACCAAATGGCCCATGGACCACTACTGGTCCGCGGCCCAGGGGTTGGGGACCACTGCTTTAAACCATTGTTAGCTGTGACTTTTCCTGGTGGATTGGTGGAAGCAGTCAGGTCCAGGTAGTAAGAGCAGTAGAGAATTGAGTTAAGGCTCTCAAAGAATCTAATATCTAATTGATGAGATCACTCTTATGTGTAAAGTTCTAAACTCATGCACTATAAATTCAAAATAACCAATACCATCAGAGCCTCAGGGATCAATTGTGGTTTGATGATACCTTCCATTATGTCTCTACTCTGAGAGAGGGGCTATGAGGTAGGTCTTGAGAGGCAGAAAAGGTAAGGGAAGGTGTCAGTGGGAGAAAGGGCCTTTTGGTTGGGAGAGGCAGGAGCACCGAGTTTCTGGTGCACCTGAGGGCTGGCGGAGACATAGTGGGGTCAGCATTTTAACAGCAGCTTCTACTCTTGCCCCTTAAATCTCTTTTTCACACAACAACTGATTGTCTTTTAAAAACATATAGGAGAGTATGTTACATACCACACTTCAAGGATTTCCTATTTCACTTGGAATCAAAAAGCAAATGCTACACAAGTCATTGAATCCCTCCCTCCTCAGAGCTCTCACATGGATGTGCCTGTGAGTGAGGAGCTGAGGAGCGAGCCTTTGGTAAGTGCAGCGGCCCGCATGCGTGGCTCCCGGTAGGGCTGCCTCTGAAAGGGGCACGGGCGGGCAGCTGCGGCTCTCCCGGGGCAGTGCAGGCTCCTTCGCCCCAGCTGCCTCCCGTAGAAGTGGCCTACTAGTTGTCTGAACTGAATAAGAGAATCCAGAAATCCAGACTTTTACGTGAAATCCTCATTTAAAAATATCTGGTTCAGTAAGAATGTGGTGGGGGGAAGCACTGTGCAGACCAGTACGTCTGCGAGACAGATGTCTGCGAGACAGATGTCCGGATCAGAACCACAGGCCAGCAGTGCACGGCCTCCGCCCCGCTGGGTCTGCTCTGCCTGCTCTCACCCACACTTCATGCGGCTTTTCCCTCGCTCACCACACTCTCGCCACGTTGGATCCTCGCAGGTCCTCAGAGTTCTGAGCTCTTCCTTACGCAGGGTCCTCTGTGCTGCTTGTTTTCTGTGCGTAGGGCTGTTTGGGTCGTTGTCCTTCAGACCTCAGCTCAGCTTTCACTTCCTCAGAGCGCATTTCCGGCCCCTGTCTGGAATGACCACCCACCCATTGCTCTTGTTTTCTTCCCTTCTGCTGGAGGTTCTCTGTGGGGCCGGTGGCCCAGGGGCCTCCCCGGGAGCGCCATGAGGTCCAGGCTAGTTTCAGCACTGCAGTAAGATGGAGCTCTCTTCTTCTGCTCTCATTCTTTTACGACTGTATAGTGGAGTTTTTCTAGACGCTGTAGGACAGGTGATATGCAGTAGACTGAATGCAGAAATAGAGGTGAAAATTCAGTTCTTCTCTATTATTAAGCCGTATTAGAATGGTCTGAAAAAAAATGTAAAACACTGTTACTCCACTCACTATTTTTTGCTTTGATAGTATAGATAACTTCATAAAGTCATATTTATAGTAATATGTAATAGATTTTATGGTTGCTTTATAATGAATTTATACATATTTGAACTTTTTTCTCAATTTTAATTTTAGTTATCAATATCAATAAATATAGACCTAACACAAGTTTTTTAAGGTACATACTAATTTTTAAGAGTAGAAAAAGAGCCTGACCTGTAGTGACGCAGTGGATAAAGCGTCGACCTGGAAATGCTGAGGTCGCCGGTTCGAAACCCTGGGCTTGCCTGGTCAAGGTACATATGGGAGTTGATGCTTCCAGCTCCTCCCCCCTCCTCTCTGTCTCTCTTTCTCCCTCTCTCTCTCCTCTCTAAAAATGAATAAATAAAATTAAAAAAAAAAGAGTAGAAAAAGAATCTTGAGACCAAGAATTTTGAGAACACTTTCTTTATCAAACACTAACATTATCTCTGATTTGTTGCTTGTTCCAAAACGCAAGCACCACGTGGACGGGCTCGGTTGCCGTCGCCACCGCCTCAGCGCCCTCTGCACTTGGCCGGGCCTGTAACTTTACGCAGTCGCTCCGGAAACCCATGTAGAATACATGCATTAGAGAACATGTCAGCCATCCGCATGGGAGCTACGTTCAGAAGGATAAGTCTGAGCTAGTTCTGTAGGAACCTTTGTACATAAGGCAATGACTGTGAAACTGATCTTGCAGTTATTGTAAAAAATATTAAAGGTTCTTCAAATGGGGAAGTAACAATGAAGTGGTGTCTAAGAAAGACTGTTTTATAGTGAAAGTGAAATGAAATAAATCATCTTTAAGTTTTTCTTCTTTCACACACATCTTTAACAACTCCTCAACACTTCCCTCCCTGTGACATTATGAGCGGGCAGAAGCTCTGGAAACCTCTGTGCAGTTCTTGTAGCTATCACTGTATATGTGCTAATGAATGAGGTCATATCAGTTTAAATGGAACACTGACAGAAAACACAATTTAGCTCATTAGTAAGGCATGGTAAATTTATAGCCAGAAACTCATGGTGACTTTTCTAGAGGAACATAAATTAATTGTGGCCAGTGTTAAAGCCTGAACTCATTCAGGAGAAGTGCACATGTTCCTCCAAGGCAAGCAGGTGGTATGAAGCAAGGGGGTGTGGCATCTGTGGTGTGCTTTGAAGGGCTCCAGGGGAGGTCTTTCTTCCTCCCACCCAGAGGGCACAAGTTCTAAACTCGACCTTCAGACAGCCATTCTTTAAAGTGTCTCTGTCATATTCTTTTAAAATACAAATCCCATAGAGAATGTTAAGAATTTGGGCTCTGGTACCAACCTCCTATATTTAATTCTGGCTTCGTGTTATATTAGCTCTGTTACTCAGGAATCCTATTGAAGATCTCTATGCTTCAGTTTATGCACTTATAAGAATAGAGATAGCTATAGAGTCGTTGTGAGAACTAACATGTAAAAGTAATAGTCCCTGATGCAGGGCACATCTCTGGCAGTGTTGTTTATTGTGTGGCATAGCATGTAGCATAGGATGCTGGGAGTAAAGGAAGACTAAATGAACAAAAACCCTAATTAGCTAATTTAGCACGTCCACCTTGATTTTCTAATCTAAAAACAAGGGAAGAAAAATCTGGCATTGGTTCAGTTAAAAGAGAAGAAAAAATTTTAAACAAATGAATGTGCCCTGGCCAGTTGGCCCAGTGGTAGAGTGTTGGCCTGGCATGTGAATGTCCCAGGTTTAATTCCCAGTCAGGGCACACAGGAGAAGTGACCATCTGCTTCTCCACCTCTCCTCCTTCTCTCTTTCCCTCTCTTTCTTTCTCTCTCCCTCTCCCCTGCCACAGCCATGGCTCAGTTAGAGTGAGTTGGTCTCAGGCGCTGAGAGAATGGCTCCATGGCCTCTGCCTCAGGCGCTAAAAGAGTGGCTCTGTTGCCGACCAGTTGAACAGGAGCACCAGACGGGCAGAGCCTCGCCCTTTAGTGGGCTTGCTGGATGGAGCGGGGCAGGGTGCATGCTAGAGTCTGCCTCTGCCTCCCTTCCTCTCACTAAAAAAAGAAACAAAAACAGACAAACAAAAAAATGAATGTACTAAATAAAAGAAAGAAGTAATGACTAAAAATCCTGTATGGTCCTTAGTCTCAGGAGGTTTATAGTCTAATGGGGAAAGAACTAATATAATATAAACTCTGCAGACTTTTAATGAAGATGTCAACAGGTGCTGTGAAATTGTGTAAGAGGAAGTTGCTGATTTTTATTAGTGGCAGCAGACAAGTCATGGAAGAGAAAGGGGCTTTTCAGATGGACTTTGGACACTTTAGAAGGGTATCATCATGCTATTCAGGTGGGACAAGCTTATTCCAAGTGGAGTAGGAAGCATCGATTGAGTCTGTTTCTCTAATGAGATGTGCACACTGCTTAGTACTCAGTAAGAGATGGTGCAGTAGAAACAATATGGAAGAAAGTGTTCAGAAACCCCACAGACCATTGAGTGCTACAGGCTGAACTTTCACTTTGCAAAAGAGAGAGAGAGAGAGAGAGAGACAGGCTGAAAAGTTTTGAGCATTAAAGTTTTTGATCAACTGTTATCATCTGTTCTTTAAGAAGATAAGCTTTGGTAACAACAAGGCAAAGAGAGAATTGTTGAGAGAGAGTAGTCTGAGCATGAAGCCAGGAAGGAGAGGGACCTAAAGCTGGAGTTAAAGATGAGAGTTGGGTCCTTAGGACATGAAATCCTTTTTGTTTTGATGAGTGAAGGGCTAAGGACCAACGATGATACGAAAGTCTGACTCCCAGAAACTGGTAAGGTGCTATTAAGTGAATAGTGCTCTCAGGAAAAGGAGATGCTGGTTTGGGGAAAAAATAATACAACTAGCAATAAATCCTATGATTCTAAATACCTAAGGGAGGAAAAGAGATGAATTAAAACCCTAGCCGAGGTGCTCACGGCTCCTCAGACTCAGTGCCTGGCAGGGCGGACATCAGTCAGTAGAATGGATGCTGACCTGACAGAGGGCTCTGAGGGGGGGGGCTTGGGGGGAGAAGGAGAAGGATGTGGAGATGGGAGTGAGGCTGTGTAAGCAGACATCACCCACTGCCATTTTTACTTCTTTGAGAGTTTTTATGAGGCTATAAATGTTAAAAGCAACACAGACAATTTGTGCTTTTAATGTTTAAGAATGGACCTATGAATAAGAAGGTTTATATGTCAAGCGATCTCTGCTAATGAATTTTGTTTGCTGCTAAAATACACATCTTTAGTATATTTTTCGAGCTAATTATAGTTAATTGTGAACAGTAAATTCCTATGTGATTACTGACAGCATTCCCACTTCTCTGTCTGAGAGGAGGAGAAGTCTTGCTAGTTCACTCACTCGAGTTACTAAAAATTGTACTCAGTTGAAATATCAGGATTTTATATAAAAATACCCTTTTGAAAAACCTCCACTGTTCTCACTATAGTCAAAATTGTAGTTACACATACTTCACTCCATTAATACATACAGGTGTTTTATGCTCTTAAATAAACATTCAACTTGGGTTTTAGGAATAATAGTAAATAATCTTTCTTGATCTAATTTTACTTGTGTATTTTAGTGTTAAAATACAGCTTTTGTTTTAACAAAGCAAGCCTATGATAATGCATGTAATATGGCAGATTTCTGATTTAGGGATCAGTTGTTTTTCAAATGCTGTTGGTTGTTTGCCCAGTCCCTTCTGTGGCCCTTGGTGAAGCCACAACAACAGGCTGTAGGGCCACGCAGACACGAGCTGGAACCCTTCAATCTGCTGTCTGTGGAGTTTCTCCAGGCTGCGGTCCCCTCCCCTCCTCCTCTCCCAAAGAGTAAGTCTTTACATCGTAAGTAAGTTTTATGAATAATCTCTGCTTCTAGAGAAAGGAAAGTATATGGCTATCAGCTGGTTACAAATATTACTAATGAATATTTATATTAATTGTGAAAGTCCTGTTTTAAACTAGAAGTGTGGGAGCTAGAAAAGGAAGGAGTATTTGCTGTTTTGGTGCTGCCTCAAATCTGCCATCTGTTTTGTCTTCACTAGGAGAGGGACCTGCAGCATTCTGTGTTCTGGAAGTCACAGATTGCCACCTACATGTCAGATTGACCCCTGGACGTGGATAGCTTCACTGACACAGTGTGAAAAAATGAAATAGTTGTCAAGGTTTTTAAACTGCAAAGTTTCATAATAAAAACAAAATAGTTTCTCTTAAAATATTGGAAAATCTGTCGGTACAGAGACTATAGTAGCTAAGAAAGGTCCACCCTCTAGACAGGGCAGGCACTTCCTACCCCTTCCGCCCTTGTCATGGCTTACCATGTGCTAACACTTAGACAACACCTGGGCCTCTTCGTCAGTTTATACTATCTCCTGGCCTGCTTGACTCATCTTCATTATGTATTTGGTCTCTAAAGTATGGCGTGCTTCCATCTCATGATGTCTTACACAGGGAGAAGGTAACTACGTGTGCATGTGTGTGTGTTTACACATATGGATATATGAAAAAATGATAAAGATGCTTCTGGCACAATGCAGGCCTGAGCCCCCACTTTTCTGCCTGGCTTAGCACTCACACGTTCCTCCTGCATGTACCAGCAGTTCTCAGAGTTCCACAGAGCACCTGGAACAACGAGGCCGGGAAACAGAGGGAGGTCAATAGGCTCAACACTGTAGACTGACGTGAGCACAGGATTAACTTTATAGTATCATGATTAATGATTTCTGTACTGTAGTACTTTGTAATACTGGCACTTTTATTAGAATGTGGGTCCCAATATAAAAAAAATGGCCTTATGTGTATACAGCAACATAAATATATTTTCTCTCTGTTTGAGGGTGTATTATCTATTTAAAAATATTTTCCTACAGTCATTAATTTAAGATATCATGAATTCCCATAACAGCAGATTAAATTGGCAATTTGTTGTTTATTAATAAATGGATGCTTTCCAAATCAGGTTCCTCCAGTAGGCATTCCAGCACCTTCCCTAGGCTCTCTCACTTTCTCTGCTTATCTGAAACATGTTCATGTTTGTTGATGCACAAGTTTCATTGTTTGTGCAATTTCAATCTCATGTTGCTCTCTGCGTTTTCTCTAAGCACATCTAGTTAGCAAATATGTCGGCTCTGAAGCTATCTGTAGAAGTTTAACAACTTCCTCTTGTGGGAAGCTTATATTCTTGTTTAGTTTTTCTACCATAGAAATCTTACGTTAAAAACACAATGTCTGCCTGACCAGGCGGTGGTGCAGTGGATAGTGTCAGACTGGGATGCGGAAGGCCCAGGTTCGAGACCCCGAGGTCGCCAGCTTGAGCACGGGCTCATCTGGCTTGAGCAAAAGCTCACCAGCTTGGACCCAAGGTCGCTGGCTTGAGCAAGGGGTTACTCGGTCTGCTGAAGGCCCGCAGTCAAGGCACATATGAGAAAGCAATCAATGAACAACTAAGGTGTCGCAACGAAAAACTGATGATTGATGCTTCTCATCTCTTTCCGTTCCTGTCTGTCTGTCCTTATCTATCCCTCTCTCTGACTCTCTCTCTGTCCCTGTAAAAAATAAAACAAACAAACAAAACACAATGTCTATTATTGCAGATAATTATAGTGAATTTTTAAAATTATTATGTTATAAAAACCTCTTAAGAATGTGGTCCTTTAACATCAAGTTAATATTTTTTTTCTTCAGGATACTCAGTTTTCAGTTTAAACAAACGCCTTTCCCAACTGCCCTATCACTTTCCAGGGGTACTGTTTGTCATCTGTACAGCTGATCAACCAGGCTTTACCCAGCTGACATAGCTACTTCTTACAAAAGTAGAAAAATATGTAGAAGTAAAAATAATTGTGTTAGAAGATTTAATTCCAGATTTCTTTTTAAACACTTCTTAAAGTGTGATTTTTATTTTGCAAATAAGTTTCTTTTCACTTGACTTTTGAACATAATGTCATAGAACACCAAACTTCTCAGAAGACTGTCTTTCTTCTAATCTCAGGCCTGAGTATCAACACCTAGTTGTATAATCTTAAGAAATTATTTAACTTAACTGAGAATCAATTTCCTTATATGCAAATTTATTCTTTGATCTATGTCATAACAGTCTTATGGAAATTGAGGAAATGTGTCTGAAAGGACTCAGAATTTTTAACCTGCTATAATGATGTAAATTATTTCATTTTAACTGTTAGAGAAATGTTAACGAAAAGATACTTGTTCAATACTATATGCAAAACACTTGAGTTAAACACTATGAGGGATAACAGGACAAGCAAAATATAGGTACCCTCCCTTAATATATTCATAATAGGGCCTATAATGTCAGAACTTATCTCCTTCCAGATCAAATAAGGTAAAAGCAGTATAAACTAAGTGCTGTAAAAATGGAAAAGAGAAAGATCAGGAAAATCTGGATGTTTATTCTTCATGATTAAATATAAAAAGATGAGCTCAGCGGTAGAGCGTCGGCCTAGCGTGCAGAGGACGCGGGTTCGATTCCCGACCAGGGCACACAGGAGAAGCGCCCATTTGCTTCTCCACCCCTCCGCCGCGCCTTCCTCTCTGTCTCTCTCTTCCCCTCCCGCAGCCAAGGCTCCATTGGAGCAAAGATGGCCCGGGCGCTGGGGATGGCTCCTTGGCCTCTGCCTCAGGCGCTAGAGTGGCTCTGGTCGCAACATGGCGACGCCCAGGATGGGCAGAGCATCGCCCCTGGTGGGCGTGCCGGGTGGATCCCGGTCGGGCGCATGCGGGGTCTGTCTGACTATCTCTCCCTGTTTCCAGCTTCAGAAAAATGCAAAAAAAAAAAAATATATATATATAAAGATGAATTTTAGGAAGGAATTATCCTGGTAAAAGAAACAACAGAAGCCAAAATGTGGATATAGAATGATTGGAATATATTTTGGGCATATTAAGTAGACCTTAGGCCAGAATGGAAGATATGTTTAGAGGCATCATGAATGATACGGCTAAAGAGGATAATTAAGTATTTTAGAGTGTAAGTATATATTTAATATATGTAAAAATGAAAATTTAAACAAATATATTTTTGTATTTCTGACATAGCATTATTGATTTTTAAAGATTAAGGAGACGTTAGCCATCATTAATTCACACATTTATGTCTTAGAGCTTAAAAGACCTTTTTAAGATCAAAAAGCTAATTATGAATAGAAGGATTTAAAGAAATACTGTGTTAGAAATATTAATATTACAGCATATGTAAGTGCCACAGATTATTAAAATAATAAAAAACATTTAAGGAATCATTTAAATATTCAAGTGATGAAATGCACTATTTAATACGTAATGTAGGGTAGTACCAAATCCAGCACAAAGGTTACAGTGAGAGCTGGGAAAACAATGCGAAGGAATGAGAGATGTTGATTCAAGGTGTCTGGGAAAATCACAGTGTTTTTATCAGCAGAAGGCAAACAAGGCAAAATGCTCCTTTGAAGATAAGATAACGGGTTCTGATCAACATATACTGAGTTGGAATTACACTTAAAAACTCAGGAAGAGATATTTCAGTAGGCATTTGGGACAGTGACATTTTTATAGCTCAGCAGAAAAGTAGAATCTAGAGTGATAGAATTAAGAACATCTCTATCTATGTGAATCTGTAGGAATAAAGACTATTTCATCTGGCTAAATATTTTGGAGGCTGTAAAGTATTGGTGGAAGTTTTTATTATTATTATTATTTTTTGTAGTTTTCCAAAGTGAGAAGCGGCGGGGGGGGGGGGGGGGGGGGGGGGGGGGGAGGCAGGCAGGCAGCAGATTCCCACATGCGCCTGACCGGGATCCACCTGGCATGCCCACCAGGGGGCGATGCTCTGCCCAACTGGGGTGTTGCTCTGCTGCAACCAGAGCCATTCTAGTGCCTGAGGCAGAGGCCATGGAGCCATCCTCAGTGCCCAGGCCAACTTTACTCCTATGGAGCCTTGGCTGCGGGAGGGGAAGAGAGAGACAGAGAGGAAGGAGAGGGGGAAGGATGGAGAAGCAGATGTGTGCTTCTTCTATGGGCCCTGGCCGGGAATTGAACCTGGACTTTTACACGCTGGGCCGATGCTCTACTGCTGAGCCAACGGGCCAGTGCTTATTATTATTTTTTAATCTTCTATATTATACCCAGTCTTTCTTGATATTTTTTCTAAACACTAGATAATTGAAGATTACTTTAGTAACAGCATTAAAAACCTTTGCAGCATTAAACATTGAGTAAAATCTCCCTGATGAGAAAGAAATGATATTTAATTGAACATTGTATTCTTAAAGCCTAGTGGTCGGCCAATAATACATACAAGATTATTCTTTGAAAGAATGAATGTTTTTATTTCAATTATAGTTTTTTTAAAAATTTTAAGATCATTTCATTAAGGGCTTTGAGCATTTAAAGTTACAGCTATATAATTTCTGTAAACAGAGCTGGATTCTGGCTCAGTCTATATTTTAATTTGATATACTGCCACAAATACTTCTTTTAAATGTGAAGTAGCTATAAAATGCAGTGATTTCTAAACTTTAGGCATTTTATTGGATATTCAAAGCCATGCCGTAATATTAAAAACAACTGCAAGCGAATATGTGACAGCATGCTTTTTGGTGACAAGTTTAATTGTAAATTGCATTATTTCAAGTGACTACATTTTTCCAGTGTATTTATACTAAGTTTTCAGAACTAATAGATCTGGAAGCAACATCCTTTGGAAATATATTTTGGAGACATATATACACATATGTACACAGTTTTTTTAAGGCTAGACATTCTCATGGTCTATAAATAGATGGATTAATAGATTAAAATCAAAATATTGCTGAATACAGGAATAATAACTTTTTCATGTGCTTTATAGTCAGAATCTGTTCTGTAGTACTGTTGTCAGAAAATAAAATAGCAAAGGAATGCTCATGTTGGCATGTTCTCATTTTCTTTGTTTGGCCAACTGGATAAGGGTCTTTGTTAATTAAGTGAAAATCCTTATTATTTCATCCCAATGCCTTTGATTTAAAGTCACACAGAAAGCTATGTCAACATTTCTGACATTAAGTAAACAAACATCAATTAAAGAAAAAATGCAAAAGCATGCTTCGAAGGTACCTAAGGAAGAAAAAACACTAAGCAGTAGGTCTCCCCAAACAAAATGTTTCCAGCCCAGCAACACATGTCTTCATGGTTTTCTATGAAAAGAACCAAGCAAGCAAGCACAGGTTTGTGTGGGTGGCCTCCTCCTCACTGTTTATCCCCTTTGATTGAAGGTACTGGCCAGTTCTGGTTCTGCCACTGCTGGAGCAGTAATGACCATGGGCACTTGACCTCTGCGGGTTTGGACCTCGAACCCCCATTCTAGGTTTCTGTCAGTGACTCTTACAGCTTGCTCCCAGTTTCAAATTATGTTCATGCTCTCAAGTGCAAACAAAATAATGTCCCTGTAGCACTCACGTTGTTGGGTGGCATTCAGGATATATGCAGGTTTTGATATATAGGTTTTGCTGTGTTAAGTCAGTTTTCTTGGCTATGTTGCAGCAGTAATTTAATTCAGGGGTCACTGTTGTACCTGCTGTATGTCCGAGTTCGTGTTAGCAGAAGTACTGTGGTGTTCCACTCTGAAAAACAGCTATAATACAAATGGTAAGGTGTCTTGGGGAAGCAATAACAGTGTTCATATATTCTTAAAGTCTTAATGAATAAACCAGAAAATAGTTGGCTCTCATGGAAGATTTATAACCCTCTTTTAAAACTTATTTTTATGATTGTAAACTTGAGCTGCTAGGCCATAGTTGTAGTTTTAACTTTACTCACTAGTAATTACACATTAATTAATTTTTCCTAGGAAACAGTATTATTGCTGAATGGAATGTGGCATAAAGGCACCAGTCTTTATGCATTTGTTAGGCATACATTTAACAACAAGATTATTTCATAGGAACTAAGGCTTATTTGAATGAAAGCTAAGTAGGTGTTATATAAGTAGCCTTTTATATTTTATATCTCTTCATTAAAATATTTTCTCAGATTTAAATATGAGCTTGTAGCCCAATCGATGATACAGTCTTGAAAAGCAGATTATTTAGAAAATAAATTGTTTGACAGACTTAGAAAGGGACTCCTAAACCAAACATGTGAAAAGTGTTGGAGATTTCTAAGTTTCAGTTCAGCATTACTGAACTGAATTACTTTCTGTGCCAGCAAGTGAGCTGGAAGCCAAGCTCTCATCACCAAATAAGGCCTCGTGTCTCGTCTCAGAGAGGGGCTTACCACCCAGTGGAGTCAAGACTTTCAGCACACCCTCGCAGTAGTGAGGCACTAAGTTTCACACTCCGTGCCCCTGAGTAAGTGTTAACAGAAAACATACACGACACCTAAAATACCAGCTGTCCATTTGATTTAATATCTCTCTTTATTCTTTGTTTTCAACATACGAGATTCAGTTCATGCAGTATTATAACCAGTCAAGAGGAGTAGTTGGCACCCTGATTTAGAGAGGCTTTTAAGCGTTTGTGAGTTTACTGCATCCACCTGAGGCTTGATGTAAATCTGCAGGGTTAACTTGGAAATGATAGAGAAGATCAGGTGTCCTTCCTGGGAGCATGCTGGCTGCTTTTCCAAAAACTCTCTAAGACAGGCGCAGCAAAACCTGAGCAATGCACTTGTTCTGAGCAGCAGAGGAAGTGATTTCTTCCAGTATCTAGAGGGAGAAAAAGTATCTGAGTGTGTATGTGTAGACCATGATAATGCTTCCTCTATATAAAGTTAATATATGTCCTTTTACATACAAAAGATGGGGAATTATCTTGAGTTTTCACCATCTTTATGTCTCTTAGAGTTACGGTCTAACAACTAAAATATGATAAATGCCTGTTTCGGGAGGGAATTTTAGACAAAAGTTTCAAATGGTGAAAAAGAAAAGAGAAAAAAAGCCTAAAAACTCCAAAGCTCATAAAGCCTGCGGCTTGCAGTGAAGGAGACGTATAACGTAGCTCCAGTGAGGAACCAAACTTCATCCTCTAACCATTCGGTTCCACGTGTCTGTGGTTTCGTGATGTTTCAGTTCAAGTTGGAGTGAAAAAATTTGTTTCCTCTCTAAACTAAGGCTCCTGAAATAAATGGAAAAAGACAATGGACAGTTACCTCTAATCATACTTGCTCTGTTTAAAACTAGACCCAGTCTGGGCTAAAATGAATTGCGGTAATTAAACATCCAGGGCTGTGTGGGGATGTAAAAAGGATGGTCTCTGATCTATACTTAGCAGCGTCATGAATTTGGATAGCTCAACCTGATGTCACCGAACTTCCGGTTTTTCTATTTATCTCAGGCATTTAAAATTTTTCTATTTATTTTGTGCACCCTCATTTATACTTGTTTTTTTTTTTTTTTTCATTTTTCTGAAGCTGGAAACAGGGAGAGACAGTCAGACAGACTCCCACATGCGCCCGACCGGGATCTACCCGGCACGCCCACCATAGGGCGAAGCTCTGCCCACCAGGGGGCGATGCTCTGCCCATCCTGGGCGTCGCCATGTTGCGACCAGAGCCACTCTAGCGCCTGAGGCAGAGGCCACAGAGCCATCCCCAGCGCCCGGGCCATCTTTGCTCCAATGGAGCCTCGGCTGCGGGAGGGGAAGAGAGAAACAGAGAGGAAAGCGCGGCGGAGGGGTGGAGAAGCAAATGGGCGCTTCTCCTATGTGCCCTGGCCGGAATCGAACCCGGGTCCTCCGCACGCTAGGCCGACGCTCTACCGCTGAGCCAACCGGCCAGGGCTGTGCACCCTCATTTAAATATGTATGGTTTGTAAATATTTATGCCACAATTTACTTTAATGTTTTTCTTGTCTGTAAAAATAGAGATTGAAATTCTTCCTGAGAAGTTCTCTGGTGTTTGAATTTAGAACATAAAGCTCTAACCTCAAACTATTTTAAGAGCAGTGCTCTAGTTTGCTGGACATTATTGATTGTGACTTTTTAGTTTAGAATATATCTGGACATCTACTTAACTAAATACAGTGTGTCCGTAAAGTCATGGTGCACTTTTGACCGGTCACAGAAAAGCAACAAAAGACGATAGAAATGTGAAATCTGCACCAAATAAAAGGAAAACCCTCCCAGTTTCTGTAGGATGATGTGGCAGCATGTGCGCATGCGCAGATGATGACGTAACACTGTGTATACAGCAGAGCAGCCCATGGCCATGCCAGTGAAGATGTGGACGGTTGAGAGGAAAGTTCAGTGAGTTCTGTGGCTTGCTAAACTCGAATCCGTGACCAAAGTGCCATGTGAATATCAGTGCATTTATAATGAAGCGCCACCACATAGGAATAACATTACTTGGTGGGATAAGCAGTTGAAGGAAACTGGCAGTTTGGTGGAGAAACCCCGTTCTGGTAGGCCATCAGTCAGTGACGAGTCTGTAGAGGCTATACGGGATAGCTACCTAAGGAGCCCTAAAAAAAATCTGTGTGTGAATTAAAACCACAATGAGATATCACCTCACACAGTCAGAATGACGCTCATCAATAAAACAACACAGAATAAGTGCTGGCGAGGATGTGGAGAAAAGGGAACCCTCCTGCACTGCTGGTAGGAATGCAGACTGGTGCAGCCACTGTGGAAAACAGTATGGAGATTCCTCAAAAAATTAAAAATCGAACTGCCTTTTGACCCAGCTATCACACTTTTAGGAATACACCCCAAGAACACCATAGCACTGTTTGAAAAGAGGAAATGCACCCCCATGTTTATAGAAGCATTGTTCACAATAGAAAAGATCTGGAAACAGCCCAAGTGTCTGTCAGTGGATGAGTGGATTAAAAAGCTTTGGTACATATATACTATGGAATACTACTCAGCCATAAGAAATGATGACATAGGATCTTTTACAACAACATGGATGGACCTTGATAACATTATACTGAGCGAAATAAGTAAATCAGAAAAAACTAAGAACTATATGATTCCATACATAAGTGGGACATAAAAATGAGACTCAGAGACATGGACAAGAGTGTGGGGCTTATGGGGTGGGGGGGAGGAGAGGGAGGGTGTTGGGGGCAGGGAGGGGCACAAAGAAAACCAGTTAGAAGGTGATGGAAGACAATTGGACTTTGGGTGATAGGAATGCAGTGTAATCAAATGTCAAAATACCTAGAGATGTTTTTTTCTGAACATATGTACCCTGATTTATCAATGTCACCTCATTAAAATTAATTAACAAAAAAAATGTTAAAAATAATGTACTTGTTATACAATTTTGTAAATAAAAAGGGAAATTTCCCTGGCCGGATGGCTCAGCGGTAGAGCGTCGGCCTAGCGTGCGGAGGACCCGGGTTCAATTCCCGGCCAGGGCACATAGGAGAAGCGCCCATTTGCTTCTCCACCCCTCCGCCGCACCTTCCTCTCTGTCTCTCTCTTCCCCTCCCGCAGCCAAGGCTCCATTGGAGCAAAGATGGCCCGGGCGCTGGGGATGGCTCTGTGGCCTCTGCCCCAGGCGCTAGAGTGGCTCTGGTCGCAACATGGCGACACCCAGGAGGGTCGCAACATGGCGACGCCCAGGATGGGCAGAGCATCGCCCCCTGTGGGCGTGCCGGGTGGATCCCGGTCGAGCGCATGCGGGAGTCTGTCTGACTGTCTCTCCCTGTTTCCAGCTTCAGAAAAATGCAAAAAAAAAAAGGGAAATTTTACTCCAGGAAAAAGGAAAAAAAAAATCTGTGCGTGAGCCCACATTGAACTGCACTGAATAAGTATGAAACTGGGAGGGTTTTCCTTTTATTTGGTGCAGATTTCACATTTCTATCGTCTTTTGTTGCTTTCCTGTGACTGGTCAAAAGTGCACCATGACTTTACGGACACACTGTATTTCCTTCTGGGTTCTAGTGTAAGATTATCAATTAAACCAGATGAGAGCCCTAGAGCCAAACATCTTTGCTCAGTCATGATATAGATCACTGAGTCTCAAACCTGCATGAACATGAATAGTATCAGGAAGATTATTTAAAGTATACATTGAGCTCAACCCAAAGAAATTGTGATCCAGTGCTTTACAATGGAGTCCAGGATACATAATCTTGTCAGACTTTCTTGAAAGCCTTTCTCATATACAGAGAGATTTAGGAGTCCACACCATCCAGAGTAGCAATGCTTAATGGTACTTTTAGTGTGTCAGTGCTGTAAGTGTGGTTGAGTCCTTTAGATGCATTAAAAATAAGTTAAAATTACAACAATATCTTAGCTAATACAACAAAACTCTCCATATCAAAGTTCAATATCTGAATATTATGAAGACTTCAGGAGAGAAGTGAAAATTATTAAGCTGTTTGATTCAATTTTCTGCTTTGTAAAGATAGAATGTCTTTAGTCATATTTAGAAACATCAAATTTAATAACAAAATACTAAAAACATGTCATGCAACTAAGACACTAGTAACATTTAGCTTGTAAAAACTTGTACTGGTACAAATTCTTAGTTTGCTTAGATAGCAAAGAATTTTTAGTTCCTTTATGTGTTTTTCATGCTGACTCAATGCTGTAGCTGGTCTGATTAAAATATTTTTCCTCAATATTGTTGTCAAGTGGTCAGGGGTCTTATAGGAAGAGAAGAACTGGCCTTCTATCAACTCTATCAAATACATTTTTGATAGATTTAAGTACTCATAAATTTATGATTTTAATTTTTATAATATATTCTTGGGTGGAGAGAGAACCCTTTGTATTAGGGTTTTTTTGTTGTTGTTTTTTAAGATGAGAGGAGCAGAGATAGTGAGGCAGACTGCGCCCCAATCGGGATCCACCCAGCAACCGTGTGTTGGGCTGATGCTCGACTACTGAGCTATTTTTAGCACCTGAGGTTGATATACTGGGACCAACTGAGCTATCTTCAGTGCCTGGGACCATGCTTGAACCAATCAAACCACTGGCTGCAGGAGTAGGAGAGGGAGAGGAGAGAGAGAGGCAGATGGTCACTTCTCCTGTGTGCCCTGGCCAGAAATCAAATCCAGGACGTCGTCCATACTCAAGGCTGACTCTCTATTCACTGAGCCATCAGCCAGGGACTGTACTAGGTTTTTTAAATTTAATATACCATAAACTAAAAATTGATATACTATAAACAAATATTTTATCTAGTGATAAACAATTTTGAGATGTCCTGGCTGATTTAGCAATGAATCTTGAAATTTAGCTGTTCCTTTCTTTTCTTTTCTTTTTTTTTTTTTTTTTTTTGCTCTTTTTTATGTGGTTTCCTTTCCTTTAACAATCAAACATTTAGAAAATTATTTTTTGTTGCTGAGTGATTTATCGGGTTTAAAGATATGGCACATGAGCATGTCCTGACATTATGAATTTCCTTCCATAAAGGACCCCCCATGTCACTGACTTCAAAGTCTGCACATTTGAGCCTTTTGTCTTCTTGGAAGTCATATAATTGACTCTTAATTCAAGGAAAACATGAATATATGTAAGAAAACAAAAATAAAATAAAATAAAAATTGATTAAATTCAGTAAATACCAGTAATTTAATGAAATGCGTAGTTGGAGGTGACGAGAGAGGTTTTTGTTTTTGTTTTTTCTCAACCTGTGCTGGTGATGGAATTTGTGGGTTTAGGGCCTCAGTGTCTGCTCCTCCTGATCCCATTATCCGGTGGCATGTGGTTGTTAGAATGAAATAGAGGGAGGAAGAGGGAGGAAGGGGAGGATGGGGCTAATGTTGATTCTGCTTCAAGCTCAATTTCAAGGGCTGTAATTTTCAATCCAAATTAAAGAGGAGGCAAACGAAGTGACCATGTGGGTTGCTAACACCTTGAATTTGTGCCCCAGGTGATAGCTAGGTGGGAGTGGGGTGTTCTCAGTCTTCCCGCTGAGGCCCATGGGCCCAGGTAAAGGGCAGGTCTGTCTGATTCCAGTCCCAGCGCTCTCAGCAGTACAAACTTGTAAGTGGGTGAGTCTTTCTCAGGAAAGATAAGACAATATATGTAATAACTTTTTTCAGAAAATAATTTTTATACACAATTCTTCTTTGGGTATTAATCTTTAAACTCTAACCCTGAAATACATAGTTTGTATCGGCATAAATTCCTTTCCTGGCCTACTTTTTCCCACCATTGCAGGACTTTGTGTCCTTGGAAAAGGTCTGACTGGTGTGTCACCAACCTCTCCCTGCTTTTAAGCCCTGTTCCATCCACGTGATCATTTTGTTAGTTCATGATTAAGTCATACTCATGTTTCTTTTCTTTCTGAGTGTGGGTGCTTTATTATGTATCAGAAGTAGACATGCTTCTAAACGGACAGAAAGCAGCAAATGTCCAAAATGCAGCTTTAAAGAACCATTTTTAAAGTTCAGATTATTTGTCAAATCTATTACTATCCTGACACCTTGATGAATAAACAGTGAGTTTTCACCTGCATATTTATAGTCCTTCAAGAAATAATAATAATTTTTAAACTCTAAAAAATTGGTAGCACTATTTAATTAAAATTCCTTTGCTAATTTATATAAGATTATTAATAACTGTTATCTGAATATAATTTAATCCAAATATCTCACACACAACCCCTGTTTGAGAAGCAAGAAATAAATTCATAAACGCTTATCTTTTATATAAATCCATGATGACGAGACCACTAGATGTGTGCCAAGTCTAGTTAAAACATAACACAAGCGACTGAGAAAAGTTTATTTTTTAAAAGAGGTTCATGGTGAACTGACATTTGAACACAAGGAAAAAGTTGTCTCCCAACTCAAACTAGTATTACAACTGAATATTTCAAAGAAGGTAAACTGTTAACATTTAGTCTCCTTTTATAGCTATCAGGTCCCGTGAATTTTCATCATGTTGATTCTAGTATCGTCATCCAGGCTTATGATTAAGATCCAAGACTGGAGTCAGACTGTGCAGGGAGCCAGGCCTGGTCTGCCACTCTGTAGATGTTGTGAATATGGGCATATTATTTAAACATCTCTGCTGCAGTTTTCTCCACTGTACAAAGATCAAAACAGTTCTCATGTCTACGGTAACCAAGCATCTTAGTTTGCCAAGGACAGTCCCCATCTAGGCCAGCTCTTCTGAAGTAATAATTACTAGATCCCTCTTTCATACTCAAAAACGTCCCATTTTAGGTGATAAATTGTAGTATCTTTTCTAATATGGCTATTATGAAGATTATATAAACTGATCCATAATGATGTAAAGGGCTTAGAAAAATGTTACTTATAAAGATAAGATTATTATATTTCTTGTCTATTATAATTCCAATGTAAAGAAGCAGAAATGACAGAAAAGCCTAGAAAAGCTGCACTTGCCTGTGCAGTAGCTTAATGGACAGTGGAGTAGCATAGGCATCCCAGACACTCTCCAAATGCCTGTTTTCAAAAAATCTTGCCTTTTCTTGTTTTATATCTAAACATTAGAACAATGTTGTTCTCTCATTGGGTCCACATTACAAAAATGTCAGACCACTAGAATAAGAAAATGCAAAAATAGAAAATAATGTTATTGTTAGAAACATGTAGGAATGTTAGTCTTGGTCTTTTAAGCAGATATTATTTTTGGCAAATAATAGGTTATATATTAGCCACAATGTAACTGGATTTAATTGTTGGGTAAACATCCTCTCCATAAAAATGTAAGAGCACAGATGGCTACCAGTTAATACGATGAACGGAGGCCTGATTTTCATCCGATAAGCATCAGTGCACCTGTGCTGATATTAAAATATTGAAACATGCCAGATGACTCTTTTCCACTTTAGTCATCTCAACCCTCCCCAAGGACCTTGGTCTCGCCTGGGATCTGACAGCAAGAGTTCCTCTCTTCAGACGGCACTCAGTTTAAGGCTGTGGCCTTTCTAACTGGGGAGACTTCTGCTGTCCCTTTAATTGCCCGCCTAAGTAGATGGACTGGGAAGACTGCTTTAAAAAATAATCAGTTAGCCCTGGCTGGTTAGCTCAGTGGTAGAGCATCGGCCTGGCGTGCGGAAGTCCCGGGTTCGATTCCCGGCCAGGGCACACAGGAGAAGCGCCCATCTGCTTCTCTACCCCTCCCCCTCTCCTTCCTCTGTCTCTCTCTTCCCCTCCCGCAGCCAAGGCTCCATTGGAGCAAAGATGGCCCGGGCGCTGAGGATGGCTCCTTGGCCTCTGCCCCAGGTGCTAGAGTGGCGCAGAGCGACACCCCGGAGGGGCAGAGCATCGCCCCCTGGTGGGCATGCCAGGTGGATCCTGGTCGGGCGCATGCGGGAGTCTGTCTGACTGCCTCCCCGTTTCCAGCTTCAGATAAAAATAAATAAATAAATAAATAAATAAATAAAAATAATAATCAGTTAAAGGAGCAGTGAGTCTCCCTCACCATTTCAATTCATAAACTGACTTCTTGTGCAAGATCATGCCCAATCTGCTTTACAGGTCACTTTAAAGAAAGAGAGATGGGAAGGGAACCCTTAGAAAGGCTGTCATTTTTAAATAACATTTTTGGAGAAGAATGTGATTTTTCAGAATTGAAAGAGTATCTTTATCAATAGCCTCACTTAAAGTATGTAATCTAGTTTTCATGATCATTTTGATGTGTAATTTATAATCATACTAGAGCAAAATCATTTTTATTTGCATAATCTTATGATAATGAAATTATTTCATTTTCTTTGAAAGAATGTCAGAACAGAATCCCCTTTTCTTTTGAAGAGATTTGGGAATAATAAGGGATACCAGCTACTGTTCCAAAGGGACAGGCATGCATTTCTAACCGATGACGTTGATAAGGTCAAGGATTAAGCTGCACGTGTAACGGTAACGCAACAACAATGCAGGAGCAGGCTGTGCGAGTCTCTTGGCTCTCCACAGGGAATGTTCTCGGAGCCCAACTGGAAAATATAATGAAGTTTCCTCTGCTTCCAACACACTGTGCCTGAGTCTTATGGTATTGCTTCATCTCCAGCAACAAACACTCAGTTTGCATTAGTAGCCTGAGTAGCTGCATAAAAGTCATAAGCACAGGCATTCTGAGAAGACAGAGTTTCTGAAGTGTGGAAAATGCCCCTAACCATCAAAAATTGTTAATGATTTTCACTTTTCAATGAGGTTTTTATCATATGAAAAATGAATATTATTACTGGTAATATGTGATGTGTAAATATAGCTAAGATTCATATCCTCTCTTTTCATGAACGTGTACCACATTTTCAGTGCATTTCAATGTGTTTTTACTAGTGGTGGATTATATTAAATTTTTTTTCCTTGTTGTTTGGCATCCTTTGTGGCCACTTGGACTAGACTGCCTGTTCTCTGTGCGTTCTGATGCCATTACCCATTAAAGGGCACTTTTCCTGAGCCTCCTGCTGCATGAGGCCTTCTCAGCTGATTCTAATACTCGGTTACTTTTTTCCCTCTCTGAACTCAGAGTGATTACTGTTTCAATAACACCATGTATGGTAGGTTGAATAATGGCTCCCTGAAAAACATCCACTGCCTAATTCCTGGAACTCGTGAGTGTTACTTTATATGGCAAAATTGACTTCACTTATATGAATAAATTTAAGCTCTTGAGATCAGGAGATTATCCTGGATTTTCCAGGTGAGCTCTAAATACAGTCATAAATTTGCTTATACAAGAGAGACAGAAAACTTTAACTCAGAAGACAAGAAGGAGGCCGCGTAACCACAGAGGGGGAGTTTGGAGTGAGGTGGTTGTAAGCCAAGGAATGTTAATAGTCCCCGAGGAAGAGGCAAAGAACAGATTCTCCCTAGAGTGTCCAGAGGGAGTGTGGTCATGTCAACACCTCAGTTTCAGGCCAGTGATACTGATTGTGAACTTCTGGCCTGCAAACCTGTGTGAGAATAAGTTTCTGTTGTTTTTGAGCCACAGTGCTTGCAGTAATTTGTTACAGCAACAAGGAAACTAAAATATCCCTATTCAGAATTTATGTATGAATAGATTTCAGTGCCTCTTTTTTAAAATACAATTTTCAGCAAATCAAACGTAGACATAGAAAAAGTGCAAAAGTCTTCTGAATTGTCACACGAGTTAGCAGAAAAAGACCGTATTTTCACCCAGATTAGAATATATACATAGTCCCCTTGTGTCCCTGTCCATGAGCCTCCTTTCTTTTCCCCTGAATGTAACCTACTGTAGGAAAAAATCATAAGGTGTTTATTCTTTCTCTTGTTGATAGGCATGAATGTCAGTTTCAGTTTGGGGCTGTCATGACTAAGGTTGTTGTGACCACCTTGTACATATCTTTTGGTGTATACCTAGGCATTTATTGCTGGTTAATATGTATGCCCATGTTTAAACTGAGCAGATAAGCTAAATTATTTTTAAAGTAGTTATACAAATTTATTTTCTTCCAACAGTTTATGAAAATTCCAGTTCTTCTATATCTTTGCCTAATATTGGAAATAACCATCTTTTTAAAATTTTTTATTAAAACAAAAAATTTAGGTGATCTGGAAGCTATACAATGGTATCTCATTGTAGTTTTAATTTATATTCTCTGGATTACTAATGACTTTGAACATCTTTTTAAATGTTTGTTAGTCACTTGCCTATTTTTACTTTATTTATTTTTATTTTTTTACTGATTTCTATGTGGGCTTTATACATTCTGAATATCAGCCCTTTGTAGGTTCTATGAGTTTACCAATCTCTCATTATCTGGCTTGTTTTTTCACACAGTCAGTAATGAGGTATAAATTACAATTCCAAATTTTAATGTGTTCCAATGCATCATTCTTATTTGTTATGGTTTTTATTTTTCCTTCTGGGCCCTGGCAAGTTGGCTCAGTGGTAGAGCATCAGTCCAGTGTGTGGAAGTCCCAAGTTCAATTCTGGGTCAGGGCACACAGGAGAAGCGCCCATCTGCTTCTCCACCCTTCCCTCTCTCCTTTCTCTCTATCTCTCTCTCTTCCCTTCCTGCAACCAAGGCTCCATTGGAGCAAAGTAGGCCAGGTCGCTGAGTATGACTCCATGGCTTCCACCTCAGGCACTAGAATAGCTCCAGTTGCAATGGAGCAATGGCCCAGATGGGCCAAGCATTGCTCCTTAGTGGGCATGCCGGGTGGATCCTGGTGGGGCGCATGTGGGAGTATGTCTCTCTGCCTCCCTGCTTCTCAATTCAGAAAAATACAACAACAACAACAAATAATAATAATAATTTCCTATATCATTCTCTTTGGGGTTTGTTATATAATTTTTCAATCTATGTTTGATCTGCCTTCCAGAAACAACATATAAATTGATCTTCATACCAGCTGAGATTAAGAATACCTGTTACATTGTACCCTCAAACTGTTAAGAAAAAAGTACTATATTCAGTAGCACCCCACTTTAAGAGAATGTATATTTATGCATATGACCTCTTTATTACACATGACGAAGAGACCATAACTGATATAGTCTATCAGTTTAAAAGATTTACATTTTGGCATTAAGCTCGGGAAAAAGTATTCTGTCAACAGTGTTAATTTTTCTATGTATTCAGCAAGAGCACCAAAAGTTCTTTAATCACCACCATTGCTAACAGTCTTGCTACTTCTCTGGTTTGAAATTCTAGGTTGGAAATGCTGTTTATAAATTATATAAAATGAAGGCTAAGTAAATATTCTTGTATTTCTTTTCATGCAGAACAGTCCCTGTAGAAGAGTAAGCAATTATCCACTCATGGTAGAATTAGGTAGCAAACTTCAGGCTAAATTTAGAAACTTAGCTGCAAAATTATATTTGTGTGACATTCAAAAGCTGGAATAAAGAGGCAGTAAACTCTCATGTCAAGGGGCATGTGTGAAACATGATAAGGGGAAGGGTGCTGAAGGGCATTCATGAGCAACCTTTTCCCTCCCATGTAAAGGAGGGATTACAGAATTGAAAAAAGACATAATTACTTGATCTAGGTTCTACAACAAAAGATCATAAGTAGACCCATCATGGATTGAAAAATGGGAAGAATACACAGAATGGAAATGACTATTGTCTTTAAAGTACATAGGCTGCATAAATTATATCTAAGAAAGAAAAACTAAATTAAAGTAAGATAAATAGAGGATGATAAGAAAGAATGCTGGATTTGAAAAAAGTTTTTGACTTGGATTATTTTACCTATGTTTTATAAATATTCTTTACAGAGGAATGGGAAGTCTAGAAATTCTTTGAAGACTAAAAACATAAAAAAACTATGGGCCTAAGTTGTTTTAAACTCATCTAAAGAAGACTCCTTTTGGCCCTGGCCAGTTTGCTCAGTGGTAGAGCATCAGGCTGGCATGTGGATGTCCTGGGTTCAGTTTCCAGTCAGGGCACACAGAAGTGCCCATCTGCTTCTCTACCCTTCCCCCTCTCCTTTCTCTGTCTCTCTTCCCCTCCTGCAGCCAAGGCTCCATTGGAGCAAAGTTGGCCCGGGCGCTGAGGATGGCTCCATGGCCTCCACCTCAGGCACTAGAATGGCTCTGACCGCAACAGAGTAATGCCCCAGATGGGCAGAGCATTGCCCCCTGGTAGGCATGCCAGGTGGATCCCAGTTAGGCACATGTGGGAGTCTGTCTGACTGCCTCCCCGCTTCTAACTTTGGGAAAAAAGACGACTCTTTTTCCCCAAAAAAATGTATTAAGAAAAATATTTGGCAGTGCTCCATGATCTGACCTTTATGCTAATCTTTGTCTAGGCTGTGATAAAGTTACCATCTAATAAATAATACTTTGTAATTGCTTGATTAAACACATCCATGTGTGCTGATAAAAAAGAAGATTGTTTACTGTTTAACTCTTCATAGGTGTAGGATTATAATCAAGAGACTTTATGGCTTTCTTAGTGTCAATAATTACAGTTTCAAGTTCAATTACAGCACTAAATGGAGGGCAAAGACTAGTCTAAATCTAAGAAAATGTATTACTTGAGTTGTTTTCCTCTCAAATTAATTACTTGTAGTAAGCTTTATTCTGAGTGTCAATTAGAGCAAACTAGAAATATACAAGTTGAAATTTAGTTTTGCTTAACCATTGTTCACAAATTATGTAACAACTTTATGGACATGAGGGTTAGTTGCATGTTGAACAATGGAAATAATGTTAGCAAAGAAGAAAAAGCATATTATAGACAAAATTTGGAAGAATTCAGTTCATGTTGGGGTAGTAGTAAAGGGTAGTTTTATAAAATTGTAAAGTTAGGGGAGAAAAGTACTAGAAAGGATATTACTATTCAGTTCAAACCTTTTCTATACAGATGCAAACATTGAGGCTGAAACGATATGCCCAGGAGTAAAATGCTTCTTATAAGAACAAGGCTGTTGTTATATTTCTGCTCTGCCTCTCTGTGTGGTGAATGCTGTCCACAGTGCCACCTTGCTGTTTGTAGCCGCCGTGGCTGTCATGGCTGCTGCCTCAGTAAGCCATATATGTAGGTTGCTCAGTATTGGAAGCCTTCCTGATTGATTTCACTGTAAACTCATTGTCTGAAATGCTGCACAAGCAAAATGAGAATGACAAGTGAATCTGCTCTTACTACTATTAGAAAAGGAAGAAAACTAGTCTCTTCTCTTCTTCCTTCCCCTCCCTCCAACTGGGTTAAAAATTGAAGACTTTGTCTATCAACTTAAATAATTTCCATTGAATAGGTACAGTCTTCAGTCTCTCAGAATATTGTGAAAGTTTCTAAAATAAATAACACATTTTTTTTATTTTATTATTTTTTTCATTTTTCTGAAGCTGGAAACGGGGAGAGACAGACAGACTCCCTCATGCACCTGACTGGGATCCACCTGGCATGCCCACCAGGGGGTGACACTCTGCCTACCAGGGGGCGATGCTCTGCCCCTCCGGGGCGTCACCCTGTTGCGACCAGAGCCACTCCAGCACCTGGGGCAGAGGCCAAGGAGCCATCCCCAGCGCCCGGGCCATCTTTGCTCCAATGGAGCCTTGCTGTGGGAGGGGAAGAGAGAGACAGAGAGGAAGGAGAGGGGGAGGGGTGGAGAAGCAGATGGGCACTTCTCCTGTGTGCCCTGGCCGGGAATCGAACCCGGGACTTCTGCACGCCAGGCTGAAGCTCTACCACTGAGCCAACCGGCCAGGGCCTTAAATAATACATTTTTAAAGAAATATAAATATATATTTAAAAATACAGACTCATAGTGCAAAGATTACACACATGTAATTAAAATACTTCTTAGTGCCAGTAAAATAGTATCATTTATTAAGATAATCCTCTCATTTCTCACAGGAGAAAGTGAAATCAGTAAAGACTTCAGAGCTTATAGCATTGGTTAAGCATTGAAACCTGGAAAAGTCAGCAAGGCAGATAAGGCAAAGGCTAGACTGAACCGAGAAGTATGAGCCTGTGAGATGTTTTTAGACATTACAGGTAGCTATCCTGCATGAGCATAAAGATCAAGGAGGAAATACATACCAGATATTGGGGTTAAGGAGGCAAGTAAGGGTCAGGTCATGAAGGGCATTGCTTGGCAAAGCTCAGGTAGAAGAATGAGACTGATGAGAGAATTCCACTTGACTTACAGGGTAGTCAGAGTCTTTGTATCCGCAGCTCCCAGCACACAGACTGCATCGTGGAGCCCGTGTTTATGCAACATTCCTAAGTGTTTGAACAAAGAGAAAGACCGAAGGCAGGAAGAGCAGGTGTCTCTCTCATGCAATTATCCAGTCAAAGTTGACAGGTGTCTGGAATTAAAGAGGGATTATTTGGATGCAAAAGAAATGAGATATTTGAGAGACATTTTAGAGGTAAATCAGCAAGACTCACCAACTAATTAGTTGTGAGGGAGGAATTGAGAATGATTTCCTGTTTTATAGGTTTGATGATGAATGCCATTGCCATTCTATGCCTCTATTCAAGACCAGTTATCTTACACTCTCCTATATTATATTACCATAAACATACCATGTCTTCCCTGGAAGACTGTCGGTTTCTAGAAAACATGTTTATTTTTTAGTTTTTATAGTATTCTTAAAAGGAATTGCATTACTGATGTCCAGCTAAGAAGTACTCAAGAAATATTTGTTCAGTAAGATCTAAAGATGCCACAGAGGATGCAGTGAAATGCTAGTATCTTCAGATGTGATTAGCTTTGTCTTCTATTTTCAAATTTCCTGACAGGTTTTGACTCCCGGTAGTTTTGTTTCTGTGAGGGAATACTAAGTGTCCAGGAATCTTTCCCATACTGGGAATAAAAAGCAGACAGGTGTGGCTGCACTTTGTAAATAGTAAAGGGAGAGAAGTTGGACAGACAGTGTTTGAGGGCTCCTGTTGGACATTCAACCAGAGCAGATTCTCACCAATCTGTTTTACATTGTGAGTTTTTTAATTCATTTGTAAAGTTCTCCTCAAGCAAGGAAGGAATGAAACTCTTTGACAAAGAGAAATATGTTTTAACAAACAAGATACAGAGATTTAGAGGGATATTTTCATGATGGCTGAGTTTTATGTGTTTACTATCATTTTAGCAATGTCCCAGATAAGCCCGTTGCCTGCATTTCTCAGAAAGGTGGTCCATCAATAGTTGGCTGTGTCCCTGGCAGTGTAGGAAGATGGTATGGTTTGTTGGAAAGGACAGTGGTTCTAGAGCCAAAAAGACCTGATTTTAGTTTTCTCTCATTGGTCATTTTTTTTTTTCTGAAATGAGAAGTGGGGAGGCAGAGAGACAGACTCCCGGCATGTGCCGTACAGAAATCCACCTGGCATGCCCTCTAGGCAGCGATGCTCTGTCCATGTGGGCCACTGCTCCATTGCACCTGAGGCAGAGGCCATGGAGCCATCCTCAGTGCCCGGGCCAACTTAGCTCCAATGGGAAGCTCCAATGCAGAAAGGGAAGGGAGAGACAGAGAGAAAGGAATGAGGAAGGGTGGAGAAGCAGATGGGTGCTTCTCCTGTGTGCCCTGGCTAGTAATCAAACCCAGGACTTCCACACGCCAGGCCGATGCTCTACCACTGAGCCAATGGGCCATGGCTCCCATTGTCATTTTTAATTGTATGACCTTGAGAAAGGTATCTGACCTCTCTGAGGAATATTACCGTTATTTTTGGAAAATAAGAATAATGATAACAGATAATATATTCTGAGCAATATAAGATGCCTCTAACTGCTCTGCTTTAATTTATTAACTTAGTTACAACAAACTCATGAGATAGATGATATCATCCCATTTTATGGATTGGTAAACCAAGGCTCCAAAGAATTAAGAAACACTGCTGGATAATTCAAAGAGTGTCAAGTAGAGTGTTTCCCTTGCCATTCTGGCCCCAGAGCCCACCCCGTGTACCCCTGCATATAACTAATGAAAATAAATAACATGTAAAATTTAGAAAGTAATATTGGATAAACATTTGATTAAATATCATCATTAGTGATAATTTTTGGGTCTTGGTACAACTTATAATACTGTTTTGTTTTGTTTTTAAAGAAGAAGTTAGTTTTATACCTCTAGTCATTGACATGCTTATGCATTTTTGGACAACATTCAGATATAAATTAGGGATCACCTGTATCAAAAATTGAGGAGATAGCTTTCCTACAAAAGTTTTCTATAGGACATCAGTCTCTCTTCCCTGACTTCATCTCATACATTTTTTAAAATTTTTTTGACAAAAACATAGAGTCAGAAAGAGGGACAGATAGGGACAGACAGACGGGAAGGGAGAGAGATGAGAAGCATCAATTCTTTGTTGTGGCACCTTAGTTGTTCATTGATTGCTTTCTTATATGTGTCTTGACCGGGAGGCTACAGCAGAGCAAGTGACCCCTTGCTCAAGCCAGCAACCTTGGGCTTCAAGCCAGCAACCTTGGGCTTCAAGCTAGCAACCTTTGGGCTCAGGCTAGAGACCATGGGATCACGTCTATGATCCCATGCTTAAACCAGCGACGCTGTGCTCAAGCCAGATCAGCCTGCGCTCAAGCCAGTGACCCCACGCTCAAGCTGGTGACCTCGGGGATTTGGAACCTGGCTCCTCTGCATCCCAGTCTGACGCTCTATCCACTGTGCCACCACATGGTTAGGCTCATCTCATACATTTTTGAGATTCCGGATTCTTTGTAGAAAGAGAATTGGGCAAAAGTATATATAATTTTTATCTTTACCAAACTTTGTAATGAAAAAGTAGTTCATCTTTTGTAGGATCTTGAATTTTTTATCAGATAGTTACAAATAAAACTCATTGCCAAAATTAATGGATTTATTTCAAAAGTCATTCTGTTAGTAACACATTGGTATTAATTCTATCCGAAAGAGCATACTATTTAAAATAAATTTGACCCTTAAAACCAGAAATAATGTTAAGGTCTTTATAATAATAAAATAGAGTTTTAACATAGAGAATAACATGGGTGGGGATTTTTTAGAAAAGGTGGACAAGGCTATCCTCATGAAATTTTTATTTATTTATTTTTTATTTTTATTTTTTTTTATGAGAGAAGGAGCCAAAACAATGACTAGTCTTTATTGGAAACAAAAAAACCTAAACTTTACAGCACATTTTGAGTAAGTTAGTGCAGGGACTCCTTGGGCCAACTGGTGGGGCACCAGCTTATAATGGATTCGCCCCTTATTTTGCCTACTAAAATACTGAGATCTCAATCACAAGTAGGAGTCAACCTAAGTTAATCTCCTTGGCAACTGCCCTGGTATGCAGCAAGTTTGGTGAGTTCAACAGAGAATTGGGAAGACCCTTTGAATGTTTTTGGAAGAAACTATCTTTATTGCTAGGAATTTTCATTTTTAATAAGAAATTCATGTATTTCTTATGTGTGTTAACATTTGGAAACCACTGCTATTCTCAGGAGAAAGTGCAGGAGTCCAAGTCCTCCAGCTGAATGTGTTCTCATTCTCCACCGAGGGCTGCGGAGCATGGATTTGGGTCACACAGATTTACATTCAAAACTGGGGGAAGTTACCCAAGATTCATCTGCAGTTTTCTCATATTCTTAAAGCAAAAAACAATAGGATCTAGCTAATAGCATTGATGTGGAGATTAATTTACTATCTTAGTAAAGTGATAGGTACTGTATATGCTCAATAACTATTAGGAAAAATAAGTAGTAATTTAAGGGAGGAAGACTGGGTGAAGATAAAGGAAAGTTGCATTTTGAAAAATATTATTTGCCTCTAGATTTGAATTCAAAATTTATTTTTGCTAATATTTAAAAAATCATAACTAATTTTATTGGTATACAGATTCCATTGCAATACAGACTAGATGTTAGTTCTACAGACTTTATTTAGCAGGATTAGCTCAGAAAACAACTGCAGAGCAGTGCTCGCCACCTATGACAGTGTACAAGCATTCTGAAACTCCCATCTTGGCATGGAGACTAACTATATATTATGAGTGAAGCTGCTATTCTCCAGGTGTTTCACACTTATTTACTCTTTAATTAGCATCGTTGTGCCATGAGAAAGGTATTATTATTTATTTCCATCATTCAGGCAGGGGCACTTACGTACTCATAATTTAAGTAACTTGCCTAAAGCCACATAGCTGGTTAGATGAAGTGCCCTGATTTGAGCTATACTTTATTTCAGAAGAAATTCATTAGGTTAGAAAACAACAACAAAGTTTTATTTTAATTACTTTTATGTCTTAGGTTAAAATGAGTTTTCTACTTGAATTCCTCAACTTTAAATTAATTTTCCATTTAGATGTTAAAAGACAAGGTTGGCTAATTTTTTACATGTATTAATATGAATAAGAAAGCTTGCAAAGTGTTAAAATTAGTGAAGTACACCTTGTATGTCTCTTTGAAGAAGAGAAACCAAAAGCAAATACCTAACTAGAAACCTGTTACCCACTCTTCTGGTTTTAGGGCATAAAGTGGCTTGTTTGATTTAATCTTGCTAAGTCACTTGAATTGTGCAATGTGAACTCCTCAAATAACACCATCCCAACTATTGACACCTGTCATTTTGCCTGATAAATATGTTTTGCTTTTTGAGATTTAGGGATTAAAAATGCCTATAAATCAGTGGAATGAAACTTCATCGCATGTTTAAAAAGGCAACTGCGAGCTGTTAATACTCAGATCAAACTCTGGTTCCTAATAGCTAATAGCTTCCTCTTTTAAGTGCACTGTAGTTCCACCAGAGATTTTACACTTACCCTGCAAAATTAAAGAGACATTCTTGGCAAATGCTTACCTCATGGAGGCAGTAGCATTTTGTAGAGTAAATAAGCTTTGAGTTTATATTCTGCTATTCTCCTTGAAGTGCATGCAGGAATGATAAATACTATTTCCAGAACAAGAACGGAAAAGCAAACCACTTTTCCTTTTGAAAGATTGAGTGTTGCTGTGGCCACTCCATCTAAAAATACCATCACGAAAAATTTGGCAACAAATGGTTTCCCAACCTAGGATAAAGAAAAGAAAAAAGTCTTGCATATACATTGAAAGCCATTGTATACATGATGAGTGTTGGGCTTTTCAAAGCTGCAGAAAACATGGTTGGATCCTTTGTGCTTCTCTTGAAAGGAATCAAAGGGTAGCTCTGATACTAGGTAGAGGCACACTCCCAATGACTCTGTTTAAATCTCCTCTCCAGCAGCTGAGCACTGCAGAGTCAGTGACCTTGTGTTTTAGACAATGTCATGGGAGAGAGATACAAGAAAAAAGGACAAAAGGGGGCTTCTTCATTGAACGACAGAAGAATGTGTTTCAAGTGAGCCCAACGTGTCTCCACAGTCCTCTAGATATCCCCAAAGTTGTTTCTTTGTTTTGAAGCCAAATGCAATAACTAGGCTAAACAATGAGTCATGTTGACTTAAACAGTGTTTAGATAAAATAGCTGTCTCTTTAGGAAAACAGCTCTGTGTTCATAAACTCTGGTTCTTTAGATTTGAGATTTTATGGTATATGGTTTATCATATTTTTCCTGTGTGCAAAGAAAATGGGTTTCAGACTGTATCAAGCAAAAGCAGAGTTCAAGAATTTTGGTTGGTAGAAGGAACAGGGTTGTTAAATTTCAAATAGTCTGTCTTGCTGAAAGTTGTGGGTGGTCTTACATCATTCTGAAGGAATCTAGTGATCGAAAAATGCTGGCAATACAGTATATAGCTGTTTTACAGTTAGTGACAATCAGTATTTCTTTTCTTGTCTAGTTCAACATTTTGTTAGATGCAGTGTTTAAGACTTCTGTTTAAGACTGTATTTATATCATAAAGGCCTGTAGAGAAAGTGTGCACTGCCTGATTCTTGATTAAAGAGTACTTATAAGTCTTGTAAATGACAGAATATTGAATTGAGCCATCGGTATTATCAGACTTTTACTTTAAATTGAACACACTACAAAGAAGAATGTTGTTAAATATTTTCTAAGGTTTTTACCCATATTTATTTTTATGTAGACATCTTATAGTTTAGTTATATGAATATCTTATTGTACTTTATTCCCTTATTAATGTATTATAAAATAATATACTGCTTGAGACTTCTTCATTAGCAGAATTCTTTGTAACAAACTTGTAAGTGATATCATGTACTTTCTCAGAATTTTTCATTGTCACCTCAAGCAACTTTGGAAAAATTCAGCCAGTTTTATTTGCCATCCAAGGAGTGTGCATCATTGTCTGCTTCCTGCGTGCCCTTCAGGAAGTTGGCATTTTTGCATGTTGGCTGATGCCTTACTTCTGCTCAAAAAAGGCCGCTCAAACTCTCTTCTTTATCACCAACAAAATGAATCATCCTTGAATCTTCCACACATGGATGGATCTCTGCGCAGGCTTTTTCCACTCACTGGAAAGTGCTTATCTCCTATTAACCCATATTTATCCGTCAGGTCCCAGCTTATGTGACACTTCCCCACAGAAGCTGTTTCTGACCCCTGACGGAAAGCAGCTGCCCTTGCCTTACACGCTTACCTGTCCTTTACAACACTGTGCATTTATTACTGTCTACTAGTAATACAGTGCCTCAACTCGGATTTGTTGAGTAAAGAAATAAGGTCAAGCACTTCCTTTGTTTAAAATTCTCCTTTATTTTCAGGAAAACATAACCATCCTTCTTCAATACTCCTTATTTCCCCGAGTCATCTTTTATACTGCCTATTCCGAGGGAGGAGACCAGAAATCTTCAGCTGGCCCTTGGTTCATATACTATTTATTGAATGATGGTCAATATATATACATCAAAGGATATTTTAATTTTGTGTACTGCCTGCTCTATTATATAAAATGTAACCTTCATGTTACAGCAAACTGTGGAATGAAGGGTCAGAAAACTTTATGTGGAGAGAAATGGGACAAGAGACTTCACTCAGCACATGGAATGTTCTACAACTGTTGCAGTAATCAAGTGTGCTGAGTAGATGTTTCCATTGGAAGCCACAGTGCATGCGAAGGAAGTCTTATTGAAAGCATGGAAAACCAACAGTAGTATAATTGTGTGATAGAGGAGTGTCCAGTGCTCCTGTAATGTTTCTACGTGACGGTGCAGAGTGGAGGCGCAGGGTCGTGTACTCTGCTCCGTGTTCTGCTGGCCTTACACAGCACGTCGCCCTGGCTCTCGACCTGCCACCGCCCACCTGCTCGTCTGAGGTGTTGGCTCCCTGTCTTTACATTTCTGTCTTGCCACCCAAGGTCTTCTAGTATTAATCTTTTAAAATATTTCCTCCTAGCTTATTTTCTGTGAATAATTTTTAACAACTGCTTTATACCAAATACAGTGGTACCTTGATATACGAACAGACCAACATACAATTATTTTTAAGATACAAGCTGCGACTCAGTCCATATTTTTGTTCAAGAGCCAAGCAAAATTCTGAGATACGAGTGGTGATTCGGGAAGTTACCGCTAGTTGGCGCACAGGTCCAGTATCGGCAGAGTTGACTGACTTACGAGCTCGGTTATAGAATGAATTAGATTCATATCTCAAGGTACCACTGTATAGCCTATTTTTACAACTTAACAGTCCAAGAAAATGTTTATCATATCATCAAGTCTATGTAAACAATTGTAATGACAGTAAATATTATATTTAGTAGAAGTACACTAATTTACACCATTTCATTCTCAAGCTACAATTGGTATTATATTTCCTTCTTGTTCTTTTTTCTTGTTTTTTCTTGTTTTGCCTTTCCTTAGTTATTTTTTTGCTTTTGTTTTGTTGACAACCTTGGAACTACTGTTCTCACTTTGGGCACTGTTTTTGAACACTTTGCCCCAAAGCAGCTATTCCAGAATTGTCAAGAGCTCTGGAAAGGAAGTGTCAGATGAAGTGTTTCCTCTTCTACAAGTTTATCTTGCTTGTTTCCCAGTCAAGTGGCCACTCTGAAACCGAGGCCTCCTTGATGCAGGAGCCGTCATCCATGCTGCCCTCTACGGCTTAGTAATCGGTTCAGACTGTTCTCCTTCCCAGAAGTTATGCCTCCTTCCAGTTCAGAGTCTCTCAAGACATTTAGCTATTCCCTAACTATGTACCCTCTGTACTCTGAGATAGAGGCTGCAACCCCGCCTCCCATGTAGGGAGACACACATTGGCACCTGACATCTCTGAAGTCTGCTTGTATGTCTCGCAAACACGTCTAGAGGAAGGGAAGTTTGAATTCGTGACTGTCTGGTTTACTGAACCACACCACACAACAGAATATGCTTTAGGTGTGGGAAAAGCGTGGTTTTGGTTTCGCTTCATTTTTTTTTTTTTTCAGAAAAGACACAATTATATTACTTTGGTCATATTTCTAAGATAGGTTTTTAAACAGATCCTTTCCTCCTGCCAGATTTATACTAATATGAAGGACTTTATCAGCTCTACAGACACTCTACAACAGTGGATAATAAGTATAAAATATGAAAAGGGAATTATTTTTGACACTTATCGCTGCAGGGAACATTAAAGATATTTCTGGTTAATAAATAATCTCTCTTTTGTTTTGTAGATTTAGAATTTGAAGTGGGGGAGGGGGAGTAGAGGGAGTGATTGCAGGAAGGGGCGAACCAAGCTCTGTATCAGCAAATGGTGAGATGAGACCTTTATCCCAGTCACCTGATTCTACAATAGGGCCTCCGCCCCCATTCACCAGCAGTGATAAAACAGTATTGTGAACAGCCCAATTTTTTAAAATTTAATTTTTTTCTTATTTTACTGGCTTCATGCTCAATTTTTTTTGATTCTCCAAAATTAAAAGATTACAAAACTCAATGTAGTGAAAGAAAAGGGAAGGATGTGAGTGAACAAAGAACTTGACCTCATACTCAGAGGCAGTTCAGCTGTAAGACTTTGCAGAGACAGAGTGGGTCTTAGCACGTCATGCAGTGTGGTCCCCACCCCAGAATCTAGGGTGTTTTAGACCATTTCAAATGACCTTCTACTTTCAGACAGCCTTTGAGAGAAGAGAAAACCACAAAGGGAACTGAGCAAAAATCAGCAGACAGAAACCTGACCTCATCTAGAGAGTCAAGGGAGTCTTTCTGAAGCAGTTCCATTTAAATCACATTGAAGCCACTGCTTGAGTTATGAGTAGGAGTTAGGAGAAAGCAGGAAGCACCCTTTCAGCAGCAGAAATGACTTGCACAGTAGCCCTGAGGCAGAAAGAGGAAGGTAAGGCCTTTGAAGATGTGCGAAGAAGGCCAGAGGGAGGAGAACACGAGCAAACAGACACATACTGTAATGATGATTGCGATTTCCTAGTGAGGACATCTCCGGCCAGGGCACGGCAGGCCTTAAAGCCATGTAGAAAACTTTGGATTTTGTTCTAAAAGTAGCAGGAAGCCATTTAAGACAAGACGAGGAAGCTTAAAAGTAAAGTCATCATATAATTTAACATCCAAACCATGAATCTTTTCAGGGCAAAGGGGACAATATTTTCTGGGAAAACAGCCACAGACTGGACTGTTTGGGCAAACCAGGGTAAGAATCACGGTTCTTCAAAGCTCCTGCGTATAGGCTAGTTTTCCCTCTGACAATGCCTGGGAATACATTCTGGGTTCACTATTGTCCTTCCCTGGCCAGATTCACTCTTAGGACTGTTTGGTGTATTCTTTCTTTCATCCATTTGGCGTTTTGCTGCTTCTTAGCTAATCATGTCCATCCATCACAAACAAACAACAAGAAAGCATAGAGAAGTAGAACCTCTTCCCTGGTCCCTGAGCCCGGCCGGGCATTCAGGCAGCCCTTGCCAGACCTGCTGTGATGGTGGCTGTCCCTAAGGATTTTATCATTGAGTGTAAGGCGTGCAGCCTCCCTACCCCACCATCTCACTACCCAACTGACAGGAAATTTGAGAGGCTGAAGCATTTTTATGCTACATTTGATACTACACAGACTCTTGTGCAGAGGAAGAGCATGGTAGAGACCTACCAACCAAGTGCAGTGGGTGTCTGTCTGATTTGAAAAACAAGAGAGCATCTGGCTGAGCTCACAGATGAAGAAATTCACCTGGGTTGGAATCTTGGCTCGGGCCTCTTCTACTCGTTACTGTGTGATCTTTGTTACATTGCTCAAAGGCTTTGAATGCAAATGAAATGAAATAATTTAATAAAGCACCTAGAACAGTTACCCCTACTGGTAAAACCACATTAGCTATTTGGAACTATTATTTTTGAGCAAATATGGTTATAACAACATACCTTCTGGTCTCTGTCTGCTTAAGGAATTAGGAGCTATTGTTTCAGTCTTCTGAAGTTTCACTGCTCTTGTTTTTGTATACCTGTTGACCCTGAAGGGACAGGTGAAGTTCATTTTTTAACTGGGTTGAAAACAGCTGCAGGGAGAGGGTGGCTCATTTAAGACCACTCTACTTAAAATTCTTCTGAGATAAGACATTCAAGACAGGAAATTATCCAGTGGGTAGCAATATCTCTGAAAAAAAAATATATTAGCTATTTCGAGGTTGAATCTGTAGATGTGTATTCTGCCTGGGAGAGGGCTGAGGTTTGTGTTGAGCACTTCATGGTGGGCTGGGCGAACAGAATGCTGTCTTGTGACCCGTAATGATGGAAGCTTCAAAGACAGAGCACATGGACCGTGGTGTTCCCGTGAGATTATAATGGGTTATAGGCAGATGTTTGCAGTAGTGAACGAAAAGGCTGGGCCCAACTACACTGCTGGCTCTGGGTGGTTTCAGACAGGAAGCTCAGCATTCTCCCCATCCAGTGTGCGGGCCACGGGGCCACAGTGCTGTCCAGGAAGGGAGAAGAGGAGGCTGGGGAGGGGGGTACCTGGGAGCCTGCTCCACACACGCCTGCCCCACCTATTCACGTGTACACACACGTGCACATGCACACACACTCCTGTGCCTCACTTCCTTACTTCCCTCTCTCCTCTTCTATGCTCTGTGTCCTCACCCTCTTTTATCATTTCTTGTCTCAAACTTGACCACTCTGGGTATCTTTGGAGCTCTGATTGTCCTCTCTTTTGCCCTCTCTTACTTCTCTCTCTCCCTCTTCTTCCTGAGATCCACTCCATCCCAGGGCACCTGCCTCCATGTGCTCCCCGTGGGCCCCCATGTTTGTGAGTGGGCTTGCACAGCTTTTCCTGTACTTTCCTGTTTAGATACACAAATAATATTGTGTTACAATGCCTGTAGCATTCAGTACAGTAACTTTCTGTAAAGGTTTGTATCCTCGGAGCAATAGGCTATACCATACAGCCTATGTGGGAAGTAGACTCTACCACCTAGTTTGTGTAAGTAAGCACTTCCTGATGTTAACACAATGACAAAGACTCATTTCTCAGATTGTATCTCCATCGTTCAGTGAAGCATGACTCTAACAGAAAGTTAGGTAAGATTTGGAATTCTCATAACATCTTGGTATCTTCATATTTGTGTCCTCTTATTTGAGCAAACTGCCTAGCCTGCTGTGATAAGAGCTTAATAAATATGTATTGAATATATAAATTAATAGCATCATGAAATTCAAATATAATTAAGGAGTATCCATTGCATATAATTCTAGTAGAGAGACCCCTGGGAGTTGATTTTCAATCAAATAATCTTTTGTCTAGTTTTCAAATTTATAAAAGACCAAAAATAATTTAGTATTCTGAGCAAATGTGTCCCCTGCATAGTAGTTTGAGATATAATATATATTACTCATAAAAGAGAACCCTTAGACCCTCTACCCTCCTCCACCGAGATCACATGTCAAAGCACATGACTGAGTTCTTTTGACTTGTCACCTCAGACATTAAAATCACTGACTGATTTAACAGAGAACAACGGTTGCTTCTTAATGTGGTTTGGGATAAAGTGATTTACGGACAGCCTGTTACTCTATACTAAACTATGTAGTCATTGCTACAGCAATATATTGACTATGTTCAGTAGGACCCCAAAGCATATATTGCTGGGGTTACTATTTTGGGGGAGTGTATTGTTCTCTCAGCCTTGCATAAATTCTGAAGGCTCACAATAATTACCATCACAAAGCAACATGCATGTCAATACATGATTTCAGGTAAACACTGCAGATTTTCCCTTGGGAAACATTGGCATGGAAACATTACAGTAATTTTCCATCATAGAACTCCTCAACAATGTAGATTTCAGGGTAGAAGCATGCAATATATATTTTTTAAAATAACATTGCCCAGGAGATTGTCCCAGGGACTTAGAGACCCACGCTGCCCTTTTGAGGCCACTCTGTTTTCTGATACCACGTTCTCAGCCAAAGTTCCCTTCGATCAGTTGAGCTCATCCTGAGAAACAGCACAAGTTTTCTGTCTGATGATGTCCAAAAGGCGCCATCATTATACGCCACTCTTCACTTGTTCAGGGGAGAAGTGAGTAATTAGGATGTCCTTCTTTCATTGTGGCCATATCAACCAGTCATCTTCTTTAACTGTGGCCAAACCATTGAATTGGTCATTGACTAAGTTGGACCTATATTAAACTAAAATGATGGATTTTTAAGTTATTTTTTAATAGATAGATAAAAATTCTCAATGCTTTGAACTCATCTTCTTATTCTTAAAAAAAAAAAAATGTTTTGTTTTCTTTTGCTTTATCCCAAGCCCCAAAGTTCAATTAGGGCTAACTAACAGCAATTTAAATACATTTTCACTAAATAGCCGTGGCTTCTAGGCTTCTACCAGGGGCACTTCTAAAGTAAATCTTCCTTGGTTAACAGCTGTCAGCTGTCAATGTGCTAAAGGTAATTAAATTTGAAGAAAGATCTTTATGGCTCAGAAAAATAGATAAAAAGCTTTGGACTGGAAAGGTCTAAAGGTAATGCAGTTATTTCTCCCTCTGGTTTTTGAATTAGTGCGATATATTGATTATTTTCTAGTTATACAGATAAACAGGGGAGCTGCCATTGTTTGTTATTTGCAAGTAAAATTCAGTTGAGGCTATTTTCCCTGGTAAGGTAACACTCCTGGTTTCACTTCATTATAGATTAGGAAGAAAAAGGAAAAAGAAAAAAAAACGTATTTAAAAAAATTATCCAAACTAAATATATCATAGTTGGATGGGTGAAAAGGTGGTAGTTAGGGGCTGTGAAAACTCCAAATATAGGTCAGTTAGTAAGGGTTTAACAATGGAAATGGAAACCTCAATTCAAAGTGTCTAAGAAATGAGAGGAATTTTTGTTTTGAATTTTACGTAACAAAATTCAGTCATAAAGCAGTGCCAGGGTTAGTGTAGAGATTAAATGATTTCTTAAAGAACTCAGCTTGTTGTGGTTTTGTTTTTTCTAAATTCCTGCTTGCCATTTTTAGCTAGCAATCTTCTTGGTAGCTGAAACTGCTACAAGATAACATGCTCACATACCTATGTCTGAGATAGAAAAAGAAGCCACCTCTTTTTTGTGTCCCCTTTTAGGATCCAAGAAACCTTTTCCATATTGATTTTTTAGGATCCAAGAAACCTTTTCCATATTGATGCAGAAGGCTTCTCTTTAGATCTCATTGACCAGAACTGGTCACATTTTAACCGCTCACTGACTAGGAGATGGAACCACTCTAGTTGGCATAGGCCAGCTCTGCCAACAGAAAAGGAAAGAAAACAATATCTGTTAGATAAATGGACAGCAATGTCTCCTGCTGAAAGGAACACACATAGATCCTCTACTATGTGCTGGTGGAGTGGACCATCCTTTGAGATATGTTTTAATATAACCAGTTTATAGATGAGGGACATCAAAACTGGGAGAACTGAGGTAGCTTACCAGCAGAACTTGGTAGTAGAAAAGCTGGAATTTCAGCTCAGAGTTGTTGGACTCCAAATCTGTAATCTCTCCACAGTATCTCATTGTTGCCTATACATCATGACTCACATTCAGGTTCAGTTCCAGAGCTGCTATTTTGGGGTCTCACCATCATTGCATCTCAGTGCTCTTCTTTTCACTTCAGATTCATTCTTCCTCAGCCCTATCTACTTACTCTCAGAGTTTGATATAATCCATGAGAAGAATCGGAAATCTCTACCTGCAGATTTGATATTTCTAATTGGTTACCTGATTTTACATGTTCTTAGGACAGGTCTGCTTTATTTGAACTATCAATACTCAAGTAATCTCTCTACCAAAAAATTTTTGAAACCCCCCCAAAGAAGTAAAGGCATGCTAATTTATTTCTCCTGTGTTTAGTTTATAACTTTGATGGTAGGCGTATATATCTTTATTTACCCAAAGACCAGTGTCATATAAAAACATTTCTAACCCTTAATTTTAAGCGTTCCTCACATCAACTCTTCCTTTTCACTTCTAGTATGTCAGGATCTTGTCATCAGCACATCTGGGGCAGCATCTCGTAGTTTCCCTGTTTCACAAACTCCAAAGTTGTCCTGCACACTCAACAAAGTTACTTCTTTTGAAAATGATTTTTTTTATTGTTTTACTTTCTTTTTTTAAAATTTTTTTCTTTCTTAGATTTTATTTATTCATTTTTAGAGAGGAGAAAGAGGAGAGAGAGAGAGAGAAAGAGAGAGAGAGAGAGAGAGAGAGAGAGAGAAGGGGGGAGAAGCAGGAACCATCAACTCCCATATGTGCCTTGACCAGGCAAGCCCAGGGTTTTGAACCGGCGACCTCAGAGTTCCAGGTCGACGCTTTATCCACTGTGCCACCAGGCCTGTTTTACTTTCTTGCTCAAACAATTTGAAATTGTTCTACATATAAAAAAAAATAAAACGTTAAATATAAAACAGGAAATTTATTCCTCCATGTAAGGAATTTTTCTTCTTCATGCTGCTGGAAACTTGATGTCTTGCCCCAAGACGTAATAATAAACTGGTTAGAATTATGTTAAAGAAGAAGAAGTAAGCATTTCGAGTATAAAATAGTCCTGCCATGATGTACTGAGTCCAACAATAAAACATTAAGACATAGTAGGAAGACATAAACAGTGCCATTATTTATTTGTTTGTTTGGTGGGCTTTTTTGTTGTTCAGTTTGCTAACTTACCATGCTTTTTTGGTTAATCTGTTTTAACTAGTCTTGAGCAGATGATAGCCAGGAATAAAACTGAGTTGAGAGTTTTGCAAAATGTGAATAATTTTGTAATCAAATATCATCATCACACAGTTTAAAATTGCATTTGTTGATTTTTGTTTTATTCCAAAGACAGTAAATAAAAATATTCACAGACACAAATCTATTTTAACATTAATTTACAATTGTAGGAGAAAAATGTAACTTTTCTTTTTTGGTAAATATTTCTGGAAGATAATTTTCTTTAAAATGAAAGCCGTACAACTAAGATACTATGTTTTCACTGTGTTGTTCACTATTTCAGAGCTTCGAGAAACCAAGACCTCTGAATACTTTAGCCTTTCCCAGCACCCTTTGGATTATAGGATATTATTAATGGATGAAGATCAGGACCGGATATATGTGGGCAGCAAAGACCACATCCTTTCCTTGAATATTAACAATTTAAGTCAAGAAGCTTTGAGTGTAAGTGTATTACTTTGATGAGGGAAATGTTGACTGCCTAGGTGTTTTTTACTTTAAAAATTTCAAATACAATAAAAAAGTTATGTATTTCATTAGAACAATAGAAAATATTGGCTGCATGTTAATAAATAATTGGAAGTTAGTACTTATTTAATGGACTGAAAATATAATAAATTTAATCCTCTTTGTCTAATTTTATAGTTTTTAACAATATAAAACCTGAAGCTAAATGAGAGAGTACTTTCTGTTAGAAAGAGGAAAAAGAAAAAGAGAGTATAGCATGAAAAAGTGGTCAGATCAAAGGAAGACCTAATTTTTCATTTATATATTTTCCAAAAGGCCTTAGAACACAGTTATGAAATGCACTCTTCTTTGAACAAGCATGGCCCATATTTACTATTCTGTTTTACAACAAGGAAATGAATGGAGCATCACTGAAGTAAAGAAGTAAAAGTAGATTAATTCTAAGTTTATTACAGCAAGGAGATTTCTGAAATTGTTATTTTAACAGTGGGCAATGAACAATTAAAAAAATAATCGTCACCACTAGACCTGACCCAAGGCTCAATGACTTGGAATTCTAGTACAATTTTTCAGAGCAGGAATCTCTGTTTTTTTCCAACTTATTTTAACTGTTGATGTACTTAGGGGCCTATTTTAAGTAAATCTACCAGTCTGGCTGTGTGCTTTACCCAAAATAATATTGAATTGAGATTCCAATGTAAATGTAATTTCATTGTGCTACAAGCAGTTGGCAAAAGTGTACTATAAATCAAAAAGAGAGAAAAATACATTATATTGTGCACATTAATAATGACTTCATTTTAATATTACGCTATTAGTAAATAGACACATATTGAAAGGCTTTGTTAAAAGAAAAAAAAGTGATGCAAGGAATAAAAAAACAAGTTTTAGAATAAAAAAATAAGGTTTTTATTATTTTAAGTTCATAAAATGAAAGATAGAATTTTGAAATATAAATCTAGAGATACCTTAAGGAGCTCTGTTAGCATAAAGTAAAGGAAGAGGATGGTGAGATTTATACAATCTTTCTTTTCCTCTCTGAGCAGGTTTTCTGGCCAGCATCTACAATCAAAGTCGAAGAGTGCAAAATGGCTGGCAAAGATCCCACAGTGAGTGCTTTAAAAAAAAACCCACATTTAAATATTTGGTCTTCGAATCCATGTACCTTGAGTGCAGCCAAGAGTGAAGCAACGGGCGTTGGTGTTTTAAATCCTCTGCTGGACATATGGTAAAAAAAAAATGTCAACACAAAAGGATTGGAACTCTTAAACACTGTAATTTAGGAATTCCTGACTGGGTAAAAATTTACTGACTTGCTTTCATTATTGCACCCTGACACTTTTCGTGATGGATTTCAGTAATAACCCCCTTCCAACTGGACCCAACCTGTGGAATTCTCAGCAGGCTGCTGAAATAATGATAATGCAGGAATCTGGATCAACTCCCGGATACCATGTGGGCTTTTCCAAAGAAAGATTCTCAGTGCAAGGGTTGTGGCTCGCGGCACATTCCAGAGGCATAAATCACCAGTGATGACTGGTATCTTTGTTAATTAAAAATAACTGTAAAAACAAAAAAATCGAGGCAGGTATAAATATCAATAAATTTTCAGTGTGCAATACTTGTATAAATTGTGTTACTTTAGGTAGGATTCCATATCAAGTCAAGGAATACATCTGTATTGATTTTTACTAATGACTTGCTGAAACTGACAGATTATTCTTGAATGTTATAAAAGAAAATACACGGAGCAGATTTTTAATGCTTGTTATTTAATGTTTATAATGAAGCAGAAGGTCATTCCACCTTCTTATCTCAAATCTTGAGAAGTAACATAATGGATCCAAATATCCAAATCATTCACTCTTATTTTTTATTGACTTTAGAGGGAGCGAGAAAGGGTGAGTAAGAGAGATTGAGAGATCGTTTGTTCCTTATTTACGCACTCATTGGTTGACTTATGTGCCCTGACTGGGGATCAAATTTACAACCTTGGCTTATTGGACGACACTAACCAACTCATTTGCCCTGCCGGAGCAAAACCACCCACTCTTACATAAATAATTTGGTAAAGAAGTTTCTTCATTCATTCATTCTTTTAATCATCCTTCAACAATTAATTAAATACCTATTGTGTGTCTGGCATAGTGTTAATTGCTATAGATACAATTTTTTGTCATAATAGATATATTTGGCTCTTATTAACTTTATTATCTTGTTGGAGAAGTCAACATTAATGAAAAAAACATAGAAATACATACTAATACAGGTATGAAATTGAAATATGGTGGTTTGGTAGCAAAATTAGGAATTGTACATACATGCCAACTTAGTGTTGACTAAACACTTATCATTGTAAGTGTAGAGGTAATAAATGCTGATTTCAAAAGAGAAGGCTGTGTGCCGAGCCTTGGTCGTATTTCAGAGGTTCACCATAAGGTTTAAAAAAAGAAAAGACTAATCTGTATGGAAGTAGCAAGTGTGGAAATGAAACTTATTTTCATTGACTCTTAAGAGTTTAAGATTCCAGGTTTAAGATTCTGAAAAGATCAGGCTTAATGTAGATCCATGGAAGAGTCTGGAATGTTTAATTTTCAGGTCTCACTGGAGGGTGTTCTTGGCGAGAGAGCTCCCCAGGAGTGAGTCAGCAATGAATCTCACATTTTCAGTTTCATAAATCACTTTATAAAGAAATGTAGAAATGGACAGAATGAGCTTACAGTAACATATTTGCTGCCCATAAGATCTTGGGGACCACTCTCTAGAAGGAAATATACAGAAATATATGGAAAAACATTGAAAGACTATTACAATTGCCTTCTAGGGAATGAGTAGCAGAAGGAAGTACAATTTTGTGGGCTACACTTGTTTGTCCCCCAAAGCTGTTATTTCAATAATTGCACATGAATGAAATTATTTTCTTTCATTCTCTAGTGTAGAGACTTTTCACTGATGTATATCTGATCATGACTTACTTTCTGCCACAATAATTACCTGTGGCTATAATTCCTGGATTTAATTGTCCTTTGTTCAAAAAGATTTTTTTTTTCCATTTATACAAACTGCCACAGGCAGGGTATGTAGAACTTGGATACCTTTGCACAGTCTCATTCCAAAACTTGCTGTTGATTTTCTGAAGAATCTTAGCCAAGACATTATATTTCTTTCTCCCTTAGAAATGCTCTGTCACTTGCTTTCTTATAATTAAAAGGTATTAGATAAAATCTTCAAAACATACTTATGTTTTCCCATAGTTTTTTCATACTGTAATATCATGCATAGATTTCTTTAAATTCTGCTATACCACCAATTACACTGCTGACAAAAATTAGGGGATCAGGGAACGTGCAGATAATTCTGTACTTTCAGCCTTTTGTACAGTGCATTCTCACCAATGAAATAAAAGTTGGTTTTGCATCTCATTTGCATAATCAAACAACTTTCTTTGACTTTTTGTTTGCTTTTCTGATGTTCTTATTTAATTAAAAAAATACTGCTTCCAAAAAAAAAAAAATACTGCTTCCTTTTTTCATTGCTTCATACTCATTTTGAAATATCCCCTAATTTTTGTGAGCAGTGTAGTATAAACAATATAAGTAACTGGTAGAGGGGTCTGTTCTTACAGTCAAAATTATTGGGTCCTGGAGAATAACAAACAGATGAACTCTTTCAAATACATGTTCTGCCTATGCAACAGGGGAGGGTATTTGACAAATCCATCTCATTTTGTACATGCGAGACACTTACTGAGAAGAGTCCTTCAATCAGGCCACAAGAAAAAGGCCAGTGATAGAAAAATGATGGTAAATAGGCCTTTAGAAGCTCTACAGAGCAACATATTTTTATTATAATTTTCAGTGAAACCAAATATTAAAGAATTTTTAAACTCTGATGGAATAAATACTATCTGATTGCTTCATATTTCATTATTTAAGATGTGAGAATTGAATATTTTAATTGACATGAATCGGGAATTGTGAAGAATCCAGGTGAATGAAGATGGAGTCCCTACTCTTAGTCTTAACAACATAATACACGATAATTATCAAATAATAATTGCAAAAATTTTAGAATGGGCCATTTTTCTATGTGCCTTATTTTAATCCTCATACGAGTGCCTTAAGATGCACATTATTGTCATTATATACATTTTCAAGATAAAAAAAAACCCTGCAATACAAAAAGAATGAGGAACTTACCAAAAGTTGCACTACTAGCATGTAGGAGGCCACTGTCTGACTCAGGCACACACGCCCCTAGTCCTGCACCCTGAGCCAGTGAAACATGCCGCCCACTAGGAGGGGTATGCCAGGGATATGCTCAGAGGACAAATGAAAATACACTGTAGCTGCGCTATTGAGGAGAGGCTCAACAGTCGTGACGGCAACTGTGTTGTCTTATGATAACAGGTCCCCTCATTTTATTAGGATGACATTGATACCTTTTACCTCTTCAGCCTTTGGTACATGCTACATGTAATTCTCCTCTTCTTTAGTTACCTTGCCGTATTTCTTAGCCTGGGAATCATCTACTCATCCTTTCAAAAAATAGTAAGGATGTCACATCTCTGGAAAGCTTCTCTCCCCACCTGGGACTGGGCTAGCTGCCCCTCCCAATGAAACACTAGCCCCCCCCCCTTTATTTTTTTACTGCATCTTTAACTTTAATTCTCCCTTCATCATTGGAAATATCTTGTAATAGTGTGATTATCTCCAGGGCTCATATCTGGATCTAGCTACTTTATAAAATTTAAACAAGGTCTGAGAAATTAGAGACGGCAGCCAGCAAGCCTGGGAATTTGTTCCAAGTGGCTGTTAGAGAGTGGCGGTTCCGCACAGTGAAGGGCGGGCTTATCGATGGCCTGGGGTCAGTCATGTCTGCTAGAAGTGATTTTGCACATATTTTACAAGTACATTTTAATTAAAATGAAAACCTTTTGCTTTTTGGTATTATATTAATCATCTACTAAGCAAAATAAACTAATAACAATTAAAATTCATGCTGCTGTAACAATTGAAAGGAAAATAGAACCCTGAATCAAGCACTCATTTATTCCTAGAGATGTTTTACTTATATCAATCTTTAAAGTTATTAAAGCAATTATTAGAAAATAATTTAATATAATTTAAAATTTGACCCCAGATAATAATATACAGCTCACAAAAATTGGAGTATATTTTATTGCTTCATATTCATTTTGAAATGTCCTCTAATTTTTGTGAGCAGTACATGTCATAATGCTACAATTACATACTGTTTGTAAAGAAAATAAATGATCATGATGGGAAAATAGTTAATTTTCTGCCTTTGCTAAAGAGAGTATAACTTATCTCCCATTTCTCTTTCTGCCCCAATGTATTCACATTCTTACATGCTCCATTTATTTCTAAATGTTAGTATTTCACTCATATTCTAAATAAAGTGAGCTTAAGCAATAGCACCACCTGTCAAACATATCCAATGAGATGGGGCATAATGATTTTACTAAGTAATCTGTAAGAGTTTCTTGTGAATTAAGCAGGATTATATGTATTTAGACTTAAATGCATTACACGTACACAATGTCAAACTTGATTTATTAATTATATAATATCCTTTTCCCTATTTCTGTGACCAGAGCATCCATCCTAAACTACTGGAAAATATATTTTCTTTAGTAATACAGTTACCAAAATACTTTGATTTATTCCCCAGAACAAAGAAGTGTAGGTGGGAAAAGAGAAGGTATTTTTTCCACTGCATAGTACAGAGTGACACCCCTTTCCAAACCTTTACATCCTGTTCAGCTTCCTCAATCTCTTCTTTGCTTCTGTAGCACATTTTGAAAAGTATAACCCTGTGATAGCATCTGCAGAGCCTGATATCTGAAGTCCTCCTTTCTTTGAAAGCAAGAATTAAATCTCTTCATTCCCGTGTTGCTAGCACCATGCACAATACTTGCACTGAGTTTATAAACATTTGCTGAATGAAACTGATAGAATTGCAATGGCCTCGCTCACAAATAATGTGGACAGAAACCAAAGCAATGTAATGGAAATGGGAAGGACCTAGATTTTCAATAATTAACTGATTTGTTTTTCCTTTTGTGTTTTCTCTGGGGAAGTTGGGAGAGGTACACTAAATTTATCAGATGGCATGGGGGTCTGTCTCACATGTAATCAGCACCTTCCTATAGAAAAGCTAAATGGCGGGGGCGGGGGGTAGCCATGGTTCAAAACCCAGCTCAGTTATTCACTGAACCTAGAGCAAAGAGGTATTTAACCTCTTCGAATTCAATTTCCTCCTCACTAAAATGAGACTAATACTTTAATTGAAACATTGTTGTGAAGATTAAAAAACAATTAACATCAAAGGAAGAGCTCTGTAAACATTAATAACAGTTATAAAAACTCCATTCTAATAACTATAGATTCCTAAAATAATGACAAGTTATTTGGTTAAAATTACAAGATGAGTTAGACACATCTGTGTTTGAAAATTCCCTTTGCCTTTTTCTAACTATGTGGATTCAGGCAAGTTAATTTAAAAAGCCCTCAACTTTATTGGTCTAAAACGGATTGAACTGTAAAAAAAATTAAGTGAATGTTAAGTGCTTAAGTACCATATTATATGCAAAATAAATGTGAGCTATAAAAGTAAAATAATCAAACCTCCTGGGAAGTAGAAGATAAATATATAAAATGATTGTTCTAATGTCTAGCACATAACAAATTCTCAACAAATATTAGCCATAATAAACAGATTGTATATAGATATGGAAAACAAAATAAGTATAAACTGTATTTGAAATATAAAAAAGATACCAGTGACTTTTTTTATTAGAATCAGTAATTTATGATTGTAAGTGGTCTACAAAACTCATATGGACACAGAGATAACCTATTATTAATAGAGTTTGGTTGGATTCATGTCTTATAGAAAAATAGTATATACAGAATCCCAGAGTGACTAAACTTAAATGAGAAAAAAATAAACACCAGTCTCATTGTTCACAGATACCCTTAGCATAGACATATTATATACACATCGTACTTCATCTGTGCTTTTTTTTCTCCAGAGAAACACATTTTCATCTGCAGTCAACTTCTAAAAACCTCTATAAACAGGTGTCAAGATACAAATGACATTATATATTTAACAAAAATTCATAATGTCTTAAAATAAAAATAAAGTTTATAGTCTGCTCTGTAAGGTTTAATTTTGTTAACAGCAGAGTTAATGATTGATTATTTGATCATAAAAACCTATAATAGAAATATGTATAAAATTAATACTGAAAATAAACAGATTTACTGTCAAGTAATAATGAATATGAAAGGAGAAAATGATGGGAAAATAAAAAATAATTGACTTTAAATATAACTTCTTTTTTAGTAAAGTTTGTATTTTTACTTTTCCCATAATGTAAATAATTGCATGTGCATTATAAAAATGGTAAAATACATGATACCGGCCCTGGCCAGATGGCTCAGTGGTAGAGTGTTGGCCCAGCATGTGGATGTCCTGGGTTTGATTCCGGGCCAGGGCACACAGAAGAAGCGACCATCTGCTTCTCTACCCCTTTTCTACCTCCCCTTCTCTCTCTCTCTCTCTCTCTCTCTCTCTCTCTTCCCTTCCTGCAGCCATGGCTCGACAGCAGGTTTGGGCGCATCAGCCCTGGGCACTGAGGATGGCTCTGTGGAGAGTTCTGCCTCAGGTGCTAAAAATAGCTTGGTTGTGAATATGGCCCCAGATGGGGATTACTGTGTGGATCCTAGTTGGGGCTTATGCCTGAAGGAGTCTTTCTCTCTATTTCTCTTCCTGTCACTTTGAAAAAAAAGAAAAAAAAAATTAAAATACATGATACCTAGTAGAGGGGAAAAACCACCTATGGTCTCTGACCATACCTGGGAAAATCAGGTATGTTTTTATTAAAAAGGGTGTGTTTGATTTGTATCATTATTTTTAATAACGTTCTTTGAGAGAAAACCGACTTTGTGAGGGGAATAGCAATCTTGGGCTCAATTTGTAGTCAGCAAAGGACAGTGAGCCGACTAAATGCAGAACATGCAATGATTAGTCACAGAGATCAGCATTTGGTGATGGCCATATTTATGGACTTCTGCAAGATCATAGTCAATAATACAATAAATTACAAAAAATACCAAAAAAATTACAATAATAATTTTTCATTTCATTGAGTGAATAAGTGGTTGGACTGGAAGCAGCAAAGAAAGGAGATTTTGGAGGAGAAGAAAGTGTTTACAGATAATAATTACATCATTTTTCATAGAAAGCCACAATGCTGGCATTTTCTTTAAGGTTTGTTTTATGACCAGTTGTAAAGGCCAATAGTGTTTGCCATTATGTACTTATGAGATGTATAGACAAAATTTCTTTTAATACATGTATGTGTGCATATGATGGTTTGAAGAAAATGTAAGGAAACAATTTGGTGATATTTACAGTTTTTGAACTTGCTGAGGTAAAAAATAAGTTTATAAAATGTCAGAATATAAAAACTTATACAGCATATGGAATGAGACGTATTTTATTCATTATCTAAGTTGGACTACTTTCCTTCTGAAATAAAGCAATGGTTATAAACTATGCTGTTCTTTAATATGTTTTAATAACCTAATAATCCAGTAACCTAATAACCTAAAGAAAGAACAGGAAGAAAAATGTACAGCAACCTTTCATAGTAACACTTAGAAATGGCAGTAAAACTCGCTGGGTTACCAACCGCTCGCTTACTCTCCTGTACCCTTTCAGCATGGCTGTGGAAACTTCGTCCGTGTGATCCAGGCTTTCAACCGCACACATCTGTACGTCTGCGGCAGCGGTGCGTTCAGCCCTGTCTGTACTTATTTGAACAGAGGGAGGAGATCAGAGGTAAGTATAACATTTTCCTCATTCTTTGATGAGTGTCAACAATTACTTCAAACTGTATTTTAGAAAACAACTTGGAATATCATCAATAGTCATAAAGTTTCAAGCCCTGCAAACACTAAACATATTACATTTTGTTTATGTCCATCTGGTTACTTAAAACACAGCCTTCGGCTCAACCATGTATGTCATTATGAAGGGAAACCTACAGAAGATAAACAGGGGCATGGTTTCACAATTACTAGGGTTTAAGATAATATCTACTGCAAGTTATAGAAATATTGTACTGCATATTCATGTTCTCAAAGCTATTTTAAATAATTTCTTATTTATGCATCAAATTTGGTAAACTTTTATGAGATACACAACTGTAAAAGATGTATAAAGCAGGATGCCAGTTCCTGCTGATGAGAACTTTAATTAATAAATCATACTTCTATTTTAAAGTAACATTGGGCTACACAAGGCTATTCTAGCCTTATTCTTACAGGTGTTAAAATGATTTAGGGTTCTGCCTGACCAGGCAGTGGCACAGTGGATAGAGTGGCAGACTGGTACACGGAGGACCCAGGTTCGAAACCCCAGGGTCGCCAGCTTGAGTGCGAGCTCATCTGGTTTGAGCAAGGCTCACCAGCTTGAGCCCAAGGTCACTGGCTTGAGCAAGGGGTCAATCTGTTGTAGCCCCCCGGTTAAGGCACATATGAGAAAGCAATCAATGAACAACTGAGGTGCTGCAATGAAGAATTGATGCTTCTTATCTCTCTCCCTTCCGGTCTGTCCCTATCTGTCCCTCTCTCTGTCTCTCTGTGCCCCTGTCACACACAAAAAAATGAATTAGGGTTCTGTGAATAAAAGGATCTTCTAAGACTAAATACATAGGGATTTATAGCTATACACATACATATTATATATAGCTACATAAACATATGACTGGTTCAGCTTTACTTCTTACAGTAAAGACTGTGTTTATCTCATTTTATAATTAAATAATTAACTAAAGAAACTATTTATTAACCCCAAAGTGTCTTTCCTCATTCTTTAAATCAAACAGGCTGTTTTACGTAATTTTATTTTATTTTTTTTTAAATTTTTTAAAATTTATTCATTTTAGAGAGGAGAGGGAGAGAGAGAGAGAGGAAGGACAGAGAGAGAGAAGGGGGGGGGGCTGGAAGCATCAACTCCCAGGTCGACACTTTATCCACTGCACCACCACAGTCAGGCCACCTAATTTTAAAAACTGAATTCTTTCAAAATACCTTGCTTTGATTTCATTGTACAGCTCAAATCAATTAAGTCAAGTTCTTAAATAATGCCATAATTCTATTTTATAGATTAGGATTGTAAAAAAAACTTCAATATTGCTACTTATACATCTTAAGATTATTTTCCTTTAACAAAGAATAATCTACTTTAGTATAAATATAATTAAACAATCTCTTTATATTCTTTTATTATTGTTGTTTTCACACATGTCATTTATACATATGTGTCTTTTGGAAAATAAGTCATTTAAAAGTTGCTAATCATAATTTGACCCCATATTGAGGCAGTTTCAAGTGGTTCACGATAATATGACTTACTAAAATTCTTAAAGAAATGTAAAACTATGCTAATTGGAAGAGTACAGTTGGCTGCATTGAGCTTGTCATTATAACCATATGCCTGTGATCAATTGATTAAATAAACTCCTGCCCCAGACGTCTGCAATTTGTCAGACACTCTACCGACGCCGGCAGTCACTGCACCGGCCAACAACAGCTGAGCGGTTTTCAGAACACAGATCTCAAATAAAATCATTTCCCACATACAAATCATCCACTGTGCATTTCCAGGCTGAATTGGAAAGTCAGTTAAAAAATAATAATAATACTCTCCTTTGAAAAACCAGCATGGAATAAATTTTAATCACCTCACTAAATATGAACTACTTTAGTCTCACTTTAAAAGATATGTTTCAAAGAGGGAAGCATTTTCATTAATTTCTTTACATAATATGTTAACATTTTAAGAGGCAATTTAAATATGAAAAGGGATATAAATTTTAAGCTTTATTATGCTTTCCTTGGTAGTTAAGTCAAAGAGCTTTATCATATCATACTTATGTACATATCTACAGTAGATATGGAATGCAGTTTTATCAAACCTTTATTTTCTTTAGTTTAGTATAAAATTGCCACATGATACAGACAGTTGTAGTTTGAAAGAATCTCCTTTCTTATTCATCACTAACATTGTATTTTGTAATGACCAGAGGTAGTACTTACTGATAATACCCTTTGTTAATACTGAGATATGTCATTTTTCATTTATTTGAAACTAGTTTGAAAGTGAACCAGGTTAGTGTGGAATACTCATTAAATATTTACTTTTATTTCTGTGACACTACCCACCACCTTATGTATGTCTGTCAAATAGCACTTCATTGAATCTCAGAGAATATCTTATGGACCAACTTTACATTTGTAACAACACACACTTTCATTATTCCCTGAGACTTTTCCATTAGTGAGACTGATTCAGAACTTTCCTGAGGCCCTGGCCCATTGGCTCAGCGGTAAAATGTCAGCCCAGCGTGTGGAAGTCCTGGGTTTGATTCCTGGTCAGGGCACACAGGAGAAGTGCCCTCTGCTTCTCCAACCTTGCCTTCCCCCTTTTCTCTCTCTTTCTACCCCTCCCGCAGCCTTGGTGGTTTGAGCAAGTTAGCCCAGGGCCCTGAGGATGGTTCCATCACCTCACCTCAGGCGGTAAAATAGCTCGGTCGTTCAGCAGCAGAGCAGCTCTCCCAGAGAGGCAGAGCAGCCCCATCAAGGGGGCTTGCTGTTGGATCCTGGTCAGAGAACATGTGGAAGTCTGTCTCTCCACCTCTCCGCCTCTCAATTAAAAAAACAACCACCAAACTTTCCTAGAGCATTTCAACATTGTTTATCCAAAGATCCTAAAAGATCCTACATCGATTGTTAATGTCATTTCCTAACCATATGGTTCCATCTTCTACCCCTATCTTTGTTCTCTGTTTTCTGTTTCTGGAAAAAGGTAAAACAATGCACAGAAATAAAGATTTCAAATAATGACTAGAACATTAATCCAAAGCAATTACTGGAATAGTACCACACCTTATCTCTGGTTGATTTTATCAGTTGTCTCCATAACATCAGTTCCAACAACTGAACACCATTTAGCCCCCGACTCTGCCACTCATCAAGCAGATAAACTTACCTTTGACGGATCAACACTATCATAGATGTCCAAGAATATCACAGGCATCCAAATTTTCCTGTACTTTTGAAGTAAATTAGTCACCAAACTTGTCTGTTTATACATCTCTTTGTGGCTTTCCTCTTGTCAAACAAATATTGTGCATTTTTCTTATCAATAAAGTTCTTTTATTAATAACCTTTATCACTATGCTTTATATCTTTATTTCTTTTTCCCTGCATTTATAATTTTTCTATTTAAAGATAGGATTATGTTTCATTTGGTTAAAATTATTATCTTGGGTCTATCACTTTTTTAAGATTCTTCTCCTTTCTCTTTACTTCATCACAAAACCTCTCAGTGAGTTACACTTTCAGCCCAAGTAGGTTATACTTTCAGTCTAACTATCAAATTGACTCCCCTAATTAGCATTCTTTCTTCTAGACCAGTCTATAACATGTTGGTCATGCCTTCTATTATTCAGTGCCTTTATTGAGATCTGTAACCATTGGACATTTTTCTATACCTCGTTTCCTAATTGTTCATCACTGACTCTCTTTCTGGTCCCATAATTTTCTCTTATTGATTCAATATACAAATATTTTTTTATTTAATGAGAATAATTGCAGAAACAAAATGATGTCAGAAGTTATTAGCGACCTTTAAGATATTGGTCTTTCTCCTATGTCAAAATAGAAACATCTAGAACAATCATAAGCTGAAATTACTTGAATAGAATTGCCACTTGTGTGTTATGTTACAAAGAATGTAGGGTGAGGAGTGTTTGGGCGGGCTGCGGTGGTCAGTTAGAGAGTTGGTATAGTATGCCAGCAAAGGGATTATTGTACTCAGGTGGTGGCAATGAAGACAAGATAACTGGGCACAAAATATAAAATAGTGTAGTGATACTGGTGGGGTTGGCTGTGGCAAAAGAAATATAACATAGATGTTGACAATTTTATTGTTTTTGTTTGTTTGTTTATTATTTTTGGTCTCTTTAATCATACAGTTGCCACAAACTGAGATGTGAAACAATGAAGGGAACCCTGTTTGAGGCTAAGATTATGAGCCTGGGTTTAGTTGTATTGAATCTGAGATGCTGTTGACAGATACATGTAGAAATAACAAGAAGGCAGTTGACTATAAAGCTGGCATTATAAATGTTTGGGTTATTGATAAGAGCAACTGAAGCCCAAGCAAAGAGTGGGTTTAATCATGCAGGGCGAGTATAGTGTGGAAAGAAAAGTGACTATAGTGGAGATGTGAGGATCTTCTAACTTTATTGGGCAGATGGAGAAAAAGGAACCATCATACGATACTAAAAAGAAACAGCCTGGGAAATGAGTAGAAAAACAAGGGTATGATGATTCTGGTAATGAAAATAAGTCATTTAAAAGGGATAAAACTGGACCACAATCTCTAATACCACTGATTTCAGGTTTAAAAAATAAGCACTGAATCGTGTAGTATGGTTGTGATTAAAAATCTTATCAAAAAGGGTTTCACTAGAACAACTGAGGTTGAATGCCCAAATTAAGGGAATTGAGAAGAAAGTAAATAATTAGGAAATGATGATGTGTATAATTCTTTAAGAAATGTAACTTTGAAGGCAAGTAATGTGTAGGAGCTGAAGGGATTGTTTAAATAAAGATGTAAAAGATGCAGTTAATAATACCAAAGAAAGTTGAGATAATGGAAAGTGTGCATTGCTTAAGAAGACTGCATGAGTACCAAAGTATTGGAGGGATTGCCCTCAGAGTAAGAAAAATATCTCCTCTCCTGTATTAGTGTATATGTTAGTGAATATATATGTATGTGTTTAGCAGTTTAAAGTTTAAGGGTTTCACTTTCTCAGCAATGCAGTTGTTAGTTATATGAGTGGAGAATAAGTTAGGAGATTTGACTAAAGTGGCAATGGTTTAAAATTATTAGTAAGAGAACTAGTTGTTAAGATTGTCTTTGAAAGGCTGCTAAGCAGTGTAGAGGGTCCATTTTGGGTTTGTAATCGCAATTCTATACCATGTTGACTGTACTTGGTTAAATCATCTTCTGCGAAGAAGTTTGGAGGCAAGTATGGAGAATGTAGATAGACATGTTGTTCCAAACTGTGGGTGCATGAAAAAACCCGAGGTTCAAGTAACTTAATAGTTTTGCAAAAACTTATTGAAATTATAAACTAGAGAATCCACACTGGTTAATAAAGAAAGATGAGAAAAGGCTGATGAACTGGAAAAAAATTGAGTTGTTAAGAAATGAGTTTGAAAAATTGTTGTAAGATACTTGATTTAGTGACATTCAAGTGGACCACATCCCTTCCTGATGGATCTAGACAGGATCTAGACGATCACGGGGTGAGTACCAGCATGCCGTGCAGTGCAGGAGTAGGTCATTGGGGAGCAGTTGGTAGCTCTGCTATCTCATCAACTCTTGCAACGCCAGCTCTCACTTTTTTAGTGAAATCCATGTCTGTCTGACTAAAGAATTACAAACAGGCTAACTACTTTTTCCTCAAGTTTATCATCATGCATTTAATTTAATCATTATACAAAAGATGACTTTTTGGAAACCAGATGTAGCCAGAAGGCAGAAGACTGAATTTTAGTTTTTCTTGTGTCTCTTTAGCTACATGATCGTGAACAAATTTTCCTCAACTGTAGAATTAATTCACTGAAAAAGACCACGTTGCAGGACCTTTCCAGCCAATAGGACTGTGATTCTTTTTAAGCTCTATGCATCCCTCTTGCTTCGGGGATGTTCTGCCAATATATCAAACTCAATAGAACAAACACTAGTCATATTTTCTTTGAGTTTCTGAAGAATTCAAAACTTCAGAATCATCTTTGCTTTTGACATCTTCTTGAAATTCATCCAATTTGTAATTGAATGCCAAGCTCTACTGATTTTCACTTTAGAAATTCTCTTGTATCTTTACTGCTGTTACGTGACTGCTGAGATCCTGGTCTGTCAGTTTACTATAACCTAATTCCTGGCCTATTGCAATTGAAAACAAATCAATTTTCTTGAATCCATTATCTGTTTTTACGACTGCCATTCATAATCTTCTCAAAGCACAAGTTAAGTTCCAATCTTAAAGCAGCATTTTGATCCTTTTATTTGCATACTCAAAAAGTTTTAGGGTACATTTATTTCAGGATAATTTTGAAAAACCTTAACTTGACAATTAAGGATCACCATCGTCTAATACAGCCAACAAAAGTGATCTTTTTTTTTTAGAATTTTAATAGTAGCTTTTACTTACTTGCATAAGAAAAAGATAAATACACCAACAAAATATTCCCTCTCAGTGAAGCTACACTGATCATTATATTTCAAATTGAACCCATTGCCCACAGTACCTGGGCTTCTCTGGTCCTATTTCTCACTTAATATTAATGTTTGTCTATTTTGTTTACTGTATCCCTAATGACACAGAGAAGATGCTCAATATATTTTAATTAAATGAATAAATGAGTAAACAAACTACTTTATCTAAATTATACAGTATTATATTTGATCTAGTTTAATGCTCTACTTATCAAAATTAAATGGTAACAGCCCTGGCCGGTTGACTCAGTGGTAGAGCGTTGGCCTGGAGTGCAGGAGTCCTGGGTTCGATTCCCAGCCAGGGCACACAGGAGAAGCGCCCATCTGCTTCTCCACCCCTCCCCCTCTCCTTCCTCTCTGTCTCTCTCTTTCCCTCCCACAGCCAAGGCTCTATTGGAGCAAAGTTGGCCTGGGCGTTGAGGATGGCTCTGTGGCCTCTGCCTCAGGCAATAGAATGGCTCTGGTTGCAACAGAGCGATGCCCTAGATGGGCAGAGCATCGCCCCCTGGTGGGCATGCCGGGTGGATCCCGGTCGGGTGCATGCGGGAGTCTGTCTGACTGCCTCCCCATTTCCAACTTCAGAAAAATACAAACAAAAAAAAAAATTAAATGGTAACAAAATTTTATATTTAACAACGTCTTGGTTATTTTGGAAATATTGTAATCCTATACACATTGTTCCTCTGTGGGCAATTTTCTGCTTTTCGTCAATTTTCAACTTACCTTATTCAGGTTTATAATAATTGCTGATTTCCAAGTATTTTTTACTAATGTTGATTTGAGGAAAACTTGTTGGATCAGCTTTATGGGGAATGAATGGGTGAGAATTTGACCTGCTGAGGTTAACTTGTAATTTATAGACAGATTCTTCTATAGGCCAAGCAGGTCTTTAATATAGGGACTTGGTAAGAAATAAGCAACCAAGTAGAAAGTTCATTATTTATCATGATGCTTGATTCTACTAAAGAACAATTGGTAACTAACTACAAAGTTATTTATTATTACTAACTTTTCATTTTTGTCTATAATGAAGGACCAAGTTTTCATGATCGATTCCAAGTGTGAGTCTGGAAAAGGACGCTGCTCTTTCAACCCCAGTGTGAACACAGTGTCTGTTATGATCAGTAAGTGGAACATGAAGGAGGGAGGGGAAAGTAAAATAAAAAGGACATTAAGTAAAGTTATTTTATGTCATAGTACGCCCATTTTTGATAACTGTATAAATGATAGTACATGAGTAATATAATAGGAAGAAAGGTGTGTGCTGAGAAATAGAAATTTTAGTTTCTCATTTTTAAGAATATTTATAATCAAGTATTTTTTTCATCAAACATGACGGTGCTGTCATTCCTAGAGCAAGTGAACAATTTACAAAAAACTGTGTATATGTATATATGTGTGTATAATATATATTATATATATAACTGTGTATATACACACATATATATAATAAAGTAATTTTCAATGTTCTAGTATTAAATATATCCACTTTTCCTCAGGTTTTAGTAATCTTTACAAATGATTAAAAATGATGTTACTCTCTAATGAAAGGCTATCAAAGTATGTGTATTAGCCAAATATATTCTCTGGATTGTCTAGAAGTCGCTATGCTAAAAATAAAGAGAGAGAGAGAGAGAGAGAGAGAGAGAGAGAGAGAGAGATGGTGGTAAAGTGCTGCGAACCAGCGCAGCTAGTAATTCCAGGTCCTGAGGGAGAACGGCGCAGAATTAAGAAAATAGACTTACCGGGAAAAGAGAATGGAATTGGGAGGCCTCTGCAATGCTGATGGCAAGATCAGAGAGAGAGAGAGAGAGCCCCCGGTCTTGCTTTGTTATATAGCATAGACAATTAAAGTCTTTAAGCCAATATACAAATAAGGAAGTCTCTGATACAAAGCCACTTATCTGAGGCATAAATGGAATTCCTCATAAGAGTGCACCATCCCACATTATGCAACGGTCAAGGGTGTGGGGAAAAACTTAGTTTTGAAAAGGGTGTTGAGAAGATCTTAGTATTATGAGGGTGTGTGGAAGATCTTAGTATTAGAAGGGTGTTGAGAAGATCTTAGATTTAGAAGGCTGGAGAAGAGCTTAGTCTTAAACTAAGCCCTAGGCTGTAAGGATTTTGTCAGCTTACAGCCTGCCTCCCACAGTAAAGTCACTTTTTTATTTTCTCATTTTTATAAGGTGTATCAGTTTTGAAAGAGGCCTTATTGCTTGCTGTTACATACACTGAAAAATCAATACCTTTGTCTCTATCTTAATACCTTTCTGTAACTCAAAAATATTCTCCTCTAGTTAGTTAAGATGCTTCTAGTCTATATCTGGTTTAACATGATTGGAGGGTAAGGACAAATCTAAGACTCTAGGGTTAACTATACTGTAAACACTTTCCCCTTTCTGCTTTCTGTGTGTCTTGCCAATGGTAAAATTACATCATTTAATAATAGAAAAGATGGAAAAATAATTATTATAGTCAAATGCTTTGTTCTGATTCATTCAAAGAGGCAACCCATCTTTCTCATATCTGGAAACTAAATTAAGACAGGTACATCTAGCGCTGACTAGAATGTGAATTTGGAAGTTATCCAAATAATTATTTCCATGTGTTCATTCAAACTGGGCAAGGAGAAAATAAAATTACATCATTAGTATAAAAAATTTAGAAACCTTTGAAACAACATATCCAAATATGTCTGATGCAGGGTCTTTTCAGATAAATTCCTAAATACAGTATTGTTTAATAGGAGCTGGGTCTCTGAAAGTCTTTTCTTCATTAGGAAGGAAATTTTATTCACCTTTAGAAATTCTATTATACATCTATTACATCTACACACACATTATACTCATTCACTATATGGAGTTTTCATTTATTTGAAGTTAAGTATTGATACTATGAAAATAAAGTTTAAAGATCAGTTAACACTAATACTCTAATTTTATCTCATCAAATATTGTATAGAACAAAAAGATTTAGAACAAGGCATTATAAATCCTACTGTTAAACTGTGATAAACCATTTAATAGTTTTACCCTTAATTTATTGGATTTGTTTTTACAAAATTGAATTTATTTATTTACCTTCATTTTTTAAAAAATTTGAGACTTCCATTTCTAAGCTTGTGTTCCAGTGCTACCTTTTAATATTTTGATTAACATTATAATTTATACCATCAATGAAAGTCATGAAACAATTTAATTTAAAACCTGAAAACAAAAAGAGCAGGAAACTTCATAAGCTTGTGTTTATCATTTTCTTTGTCCTATTGATTATTCCTCTAAAATGATCTCCAATATCATCTCCAGTATTGCATAGTAAATTTGTGCAAGTCATCTCACTTTGCCATATAGTGCTGTATCATTTCTGTTCAATTGCAGTCCACTACATAACACAGATTGGTTAAAATATTTCTATTACAGTGCCAAAAAAGCATTGGAAATTTGAATTCCAAATTTCACAATGCAGTGTGGCATCTAACTAAATGAACAAGATTAGTGTTTTTTTTCTTGCTATTTTTAATCAGTGTCATATAGCACAAGAAATAAGTCAGATGATATCTTTTAAGGAACCTGTCAAAACCCCATGAAGTTTCTTTGGCCAGTAGCAATGCAGTTGGAAAGCAATATATTTTTGGGTTAAAGTTAAAAGGCATAAGTTTATCTTTCCATAAGTCCTACAAAAATTCTTTAAAAAATAAATACCCTATTCTCAAAATTCTTTCCAAAGTGACATTAATTAAATATTTTTTATACAAAATACAGCAGACTCTTTATTATTTCTAATTACTGAGAAACTAAGACAGGAAATGATTTCAGTCAGACACGCAGGCTTTTGTAATGTTTAAGACATAACTAATAAATTGTTGGAATGTAACTGGCTTAGAATCAGCCCTTTCCACCATACACCATCCTTCAATCTCCTATAACAATATGATAATTGATATCTGTGCTAATCATCTGTTGAATAGCACGAATTTATAACCCACTGTTTTGGGGGTTATTGGGTAGAGTAAAAGTATGAAATAATTAATTACAAAGTTACTTAAATTTTACAACCATTGCACCTACAGAATATTTGTGTAGATTCATCACAAATGTTCACATAATTTTAAAGAAGCTAAACTGCTCAAAATACTTGGGTGCACATTTCTGTGATTACCCTATAATTTGCTGCCATGGGCCTACGAGGCCTATGAGGAAGCAGAACTGGAAGACTCAATACCAGGCCATACCTGCTGTGCTAACTGGTATGGGCAGTGGTGGGATTCAAATAATTTAAAAACCAGTTCTCTGCCTAATGACCACTGTGAGTATAAAAAAATGATATATCTAAAGGAAGTTTATTATTCCATGTGTTTAATACTTAAATAAGAACAATAAAAGAGGTACACAAAACTAAATTATAAGAGTTTTAAAACATTAATTTAAAACTATCAAATAATACCTGAATTATTATTCAAGATACTTCCATATTGCTTCTTGATTGGCGTCCTCACTTTCAAGTTTTTCACCTATGGACAGAATGAACATTACTACAGGCACTTAGACTATGCTGTTGCACAGATGAACATTAAAAAAGAGTATGGAATGTAAATTTGTGATTTCCACATTGGGCGGCTGCTCAGGTGCCCACCTTAGAGGGAACCCTGATTACAGGTGCCATTTTAACAACTGGTTCGCTGAACTCAACAAAAAATTAGGTATGGGTTCTGCCAAACCAGTGCAAACCGGCTGAATCCCACCACTGGATGGGGGTCCAGTTTATGATCTGGTGAGCACGTATTAAAAGTATTTCATTCTCCATTGTATCCTGGGCCAATTGATATTGCTTGTTACTAAACAGTGAGCTTAGAGTGCTTCAAAATGTTCTAGTCCTGCCAAATGACCATAATCTTCAAGTAGCCAGAAAGTAATTCTAGAACATTAGTCAAAGAATACAGCCGTCAGGTGGGACAGTGGGAAAGACCTGATAAATTTTATTCTTTTTTTTATTTTTCTGAAGTGGGAAGCGAGAAGGCAGAGAGACAGACTCCCACATGCCTTCAACTGGGATCCACCCGGCATGCCCACTGGGGTGATGCTCTGCCCATTTGGGGCGTTGCTCCATTGCAACCAGAGCCATTCTAGCACCTGAGGCAGAGGCCATGGAGCCACCCTCAGTGCCCAGGCCAACTTGCTCTAATGGAGCCTTGACTGCAGGAGGGGAAGAAAGAGATAGAGAGAAAGGAGAGAGGGAAGGGTGGAGAAGCAAATGGGCGCTTCTCCTGTGTGCCCTGGACAGGAATCGAACCTGAGACTTTCACATGCTGGGCCAACACTATATACCACGGAGCCAGTTGGCCAGGACCTATTCTTTATTAAATAGATATTTAACTACTGTTTTATAGTCAAGAGTCACACCCGTTCTGTACCTACTCTTTACTAGCATAAAAATTAATATGAATAAACTAAATGTTAAATTTTATGTATGTACAGATTAAAATAGCTGTTTTGCCATCAATAATTATAATTATTAATTGTAATTTTAAAATATTTTTTGTCTCTACATTTTATTTTTTATGGCTTAATATGTTATGTAGTTTATTAACATTATTATGTTAATATATTTTGCAAATGAAAATGTAGACCTTTGTTTGCCTTATAGAAATCTTTTAGCACTGAAAATCAAAATGTATAATTTAATGATGAATTATATCATTAATAGTATTTTGATAAATTTTAATGTTGCTTTTATAATAATAATAAATTTATTTTCAATTAATTTAGTAAAATCATAGAATTTTTAATATGTAATAAGAACTTTTGAGATTATAATCCCATATTTTACAGATGAAAAGATTTAGATTCAGGGAACTAATTTAGTGGTTTTCAACATTTTTACACTTGGGGACTGGTGAAATTAGAATTATTTCAGGGACCGCTAAGGCAGGAATCACCCTGTGCATAAGTGATTCAGCTAAGATCACTGTGTCTCTAAACTTCATACAAGGGGCAGTGGCGGGATTCAAGTAATTTAACAACCAGTTCTCTGCCAGTGGTTAACTCTTTCACAGACCGGCGTGAACTTTCTAGTGGACCGGACCACACACTGTTGGCTGAAAAACACTGAATTAAATGACTTAGACCTAATATTAGTTTCTTACTTACTGGCAAAATTAGAAAACTATTTTTGTGACTGTTATAATATTTTTATTAAAACAAAGTAAAAATTAATAAAAGCCATTTTGTTACCTTTTATATACCTAAAGTATTTCTGCCATTTCTGATATATACTATATAAACATAGGTATTTAGTATAATTAAGTACAGGCAGAAATTATATCATTATTTTATTTCTATGTAGAATAAAGTTGTTTTGGTAATCATACAGTCAATAATGAAACCAGATTTAACTTTACCTAATTTTTTATTTGGTAGAGAATTAAACCAATTAATAATTATAAACACTCTGCAGTATATATGATGAATTAATAAGCAGGTTCGCCTTGATTTTTTAAAATCTTAAAATATATTTAAAATTGTGTTGACAATTTCTCTTTCATAGATGAGGAACTTTTCTCTGGAATATATATAGATTTCATGGGGACAGATGCTGCTATCTTTCGAAGTTTAACTAAGAGGAATGCAGTCAGAACTGATCAACACAATTCCAAATGGCTAAGTGGTAAGAAAATATTTTATACATTTATTTAGAATCATGCTTTAAACCAATTTGTTTAATTTCATAATGAAAATTAGGTAAAAATTGTAAAAAAAAATTACAGTATCAGGTGGTGAGTAACAATTCTGTACTTTATGAATTAAAATTTTTTAGAATAAATAAATAATTGAAATAGTCATATTCTAACTCTTTATTAACCATGATAGTTATCAGAGGATATATAAATAAATAAAAATGAAAGTGACATTTGACATATATGCCTGTACACCTGAATTTTCTCTATTTAAGGGCAACATAATTAAATATGCTATTTATTCATTTAGACAGTATATTTTAATAATTTTAAAGCTAAAAATTCTCTAAATTTATGACATAAAATGAGTAGGTTATTTTCAGAACCTTCTATTTGTTTTATAGTAAGACTTAAAATTTTAAAACTGGTATATATATAATTTTTTATATATTGGTTAATATTTAATAGAAATCATAGCTATAATAATTTTATGATTATTAGCAGTTATTTAACTGCTTTCAATTCTTGGGATCACAAGGAAGTCACATACTGAGAGGTGTTCATTTGACTTCTATGCACAGTTTCAGTGAGCTGAGCTGCTGTTGTTCAGAGGAGGGAGGAACCACTGAAGACTTGGTCATTTCACCCTGGGGACAATTTCTAGCTCACTCTAAATTTGGCAGTTCACTTAGCATTACACAGTTAAGCATGAATCACTACAGTTCAGCATCTCGTTTCATTGATAGGCCTGCACAAGAGAGCACTGATTGTCCATTTACTCCTCAGATCATCCCTCCAGTACATGTAGAAATAGAGTGTCCTGCAAGTCGTTTTGTTTTGGAAAGAAGAAACCCCTTTCTGTCTTCAAATGGCATCATTTTTTTTTCTTTGAAAAGTTCCCCCTTCATTTCATACACTGTATTTTATGAAAACTGTGTTTTTCAGATCTTGGACTCCCAACTCCTCATTCCTCTTCAATGAATTTGCGTTTATATGCACAAGATTTAAAACCACACTTTAAGAAAACAACCCCCCTCTCCCATAAAATGACTGTCAGATTCCATGGGGAAAAACTGGTAGAAATGTTTTTTTTAATTTTTCTAAAACTCATCACTGCACAAAGACATTTCCCCCCATTTACTGAACTTCCAGCACACATTGCAGATGGAGAAAAAATAGTCTGAGCTACCATAGCTATATTCTGTGGCCTTCACATTCCAAATGTGGTATGTTGACTGAATACAATTGCTGCTTTTAGAGTTTTTGCCTGTGAACAACAAATGATTTCTTTATACCAAAGATGGAGGAGCCATATGTCTGTGGTCCACTTGGATGAACAGTAGATGGATTTGTATCATAAGTATATATATAATCTTTGTATTTCTTTTCAGAACCGATGTTTGTGGATGCACATGTCATCCCAGATGGAACTGATCCAAATGATGCTAAGATTTATTTCTTCTTCAAAGAGAAACTCACTGACAGTAGCAGAAGCACAAAGCAAATTCATTCCATGATTGCTAGAATATGTCCTGTAAGTATTAACATTGTTTTTAATTTAATTTATTTAAACATATAAAAAGTAAAAACAAACAAAAAAAGCCTGTTTACTCATTTCACCCATTTCTCCCACCCTAATCCTGTTTCTTGCAATCCTGATCTGTTCTGTGAGCTGTATCTATGAACTGGTTTTTGTTTAGATCCCACATATAAGAGAGATCATACCGTATTTGTCTTTCTCTCTATGACTTATTTTATTTAGAATAATACCCATCCACATTGTTGTGAACAATAAGATTTTATTCTTTTTTATGGCTAAATAGTATTTCATTGGTTATATAAATCACTTTTCTGTTTGGGGTTTTTTTTAATAGAGAAAGATAAGAAAGCAGAAAGAGGTAGGGAAGAAAGAGATGAAAAACATTAACTCAGAGGTAGTAACCTTTTTTTATACCTACCACCCACTTTTGTATCTCTGTTAGTAGTAACATTTTCTAACTGCCCACCGGTTCCACAGTAATGGTGATTTATAAAGTAGGGAAGTAACTTTACTTTATAAAATTTATAAAGCAGAGTTACAGCAAGTTAAAGCATATAATAATAATTACTTACCAAGTACTTTATGTCAGATTTTCACTAAGTTTGGCAGAATAAATCTTTATAAAACAACTTACTATAGTTAAATCTAACTTTTTATTTATACTTTGGTTGCTCCACTACTGCCCACCATGAAAGCTGGAACGCCCACTAGTGAGCGGTAGGGACCAGGTTGACTACCACTGCATTAACTCATAGTGCCTTGCCAATGGGGCTCAAGGTGAACCAGTGATCCCTTGCTCAAGCCAGCAACCTTTGGGCTCAAGCCCGTGACCTTGGAATCATGTTGATGATCCCATGCTCAAGCCCTGTACTCAAGCGGGCAAGCCCGTGCTCAAGTTGATGAGCCTGTGCTCGAGCTGGTGACCTCAGGGTTTTGAACCAGGGCCCTCAGCATCCCATGCCAATACTCAGTTCACTGTGTCCTATATGTCACATTTTTTTTATCCATTCGTTGGTGGACACTGAGGTTGTTTCACTATCTTGGCTCTTCTAAATAGTGCCGCAACAAACATGGGGTGTGTATATCCGGTTTTTTTTAATTGAGTTTATCAAGTTAATGTTTTCATTTTTTTCAGATAAATAACCAGAAGAGGAACTGCATGATCATATGATAGTTCTATTTTTAACTTTTTGAGAAACTGTCTACTGTGTTCAATAATGGTTGCACCAATTTATATTCCCATCAACAGTGCACAAGGATTCGCTTTCTTCCACATCCATGCTAACACTTGTTATTTCTTATCTTTTTAATAAAATCATTCTAACATGTGCAAGGTGATATCCTTTAGAGCTTTTGATTTGCATTTCTCTGATAATTAGTAATGCTGTGCATCTTTTTAGGTACCTATTAGCCATCTCTATGCCTATATCTTTTCTGTAAAAAGATCTGTATGGCTCTTCTGCCCATTTTGAATTGATTTCTTTTTTGCTGTTGAGTTGTATGAGTTCTTTATACATGTTGGATGTTATCCCTTTATCAGATATATGATTTACAATTATTCATTTTTCACTTAATAGGTTGCCTTTTATTTTGTTGGTAGTTTTCATTGCTGTGCAGAATCTTTTAGTTTGAGGTAGTTCTACTTGTTTATTTTTGCATTTGGTGTCAAATTTTAAAAAATATCTCTAAGACCTATGCCAAGGAGCTTACTGCCTGTTTTCTTCTAAAAGTTTTTATTATTTCAGGTCTTAGATTCAACTCTTCAATTCATTTAGAGCTAACTTTTTTGTATGGTATAGGAAAATGGTCCAGTTTCTCTTCTCTTCTCTTCTCTTCTCTTCTCTTCTCTTCTCTTCTCTTCTCTTCTCTTCTCTTCTCTTCTCTTCTCTTCTCTCTCTCTCTCTCTCTCTCTCTCTCGCTTTCTACTTTGTTTATTGTTTTTGTTTTTGTTTTGGATTTTGGGGGTGTGGCTGTCCAATTTTTCCAACACCATTTATTGAAGAGAGAAATTATTCCCATTTTGTATTTTTGCCTCCATTGTCATGCATTAATTAACTATTTATGAATGGGTTTGTTTCTAGGGCCCTTGTTTGTTTCATTGATCTGTGTGTCTGTTCTTTGCCAGTACTATACTGTTTTGATTACTATAGCTGTATAGTATAGCTTGAAATCTAGGAGTGTGATACCTTAAGCTTTGTTATTCTTTCTCAAGATTGTTTTACTTATTCTAATTTGAAGAAAGACTAGGGAATTCAAATTATTACTGACCAGGCAGTGGCACAATGGATAGAGTGTCTGCCTGCGATGCACAGGACCCAGGTTCAAATCCCCGAGGTTGCCGGCTTGCATGTGGGCTCATTCGACTTGAGTGCAGCTTCACCAGCTTGAGCACAGGGTTGCTGGATTGAGTGTGGGATTATAGACAAGACCCCATGGTCGCTGACTTGAGGCCAAAGGTCACTGACTTGAAGCCCAAGATTGCTGGCTTCCACCCAAAGTTGCTGGTGTGGCTGGAGCCCCCTCGTCATGGCACATATGAGAAAGCATTCATTGAATAACTAAGGTGCCGCAACCTTAGTTTTGATGCTTCTCATCTCTCTCCCTTCCTGTCTCTCTGTCCCTGTCTATTCCTCTCTCTGTCTTTATCTTATAAAAAAAAAATGAAATTCAAATTATGTAATTTTTTTTCTTTTTCCAATAGTCGTCTTTCTACTTTTATCATCTACTATATAAATTAACAAAATATTGTTAGGCGACATTTGAACAATGTTTATTCACATCAGTCGTAAGAAATAATACCACATTTAAACACAAAGCTTAATTGAAAGAAATATTTGGATTGCAGGCTTATACAAATAAACAATTTTGATTAATTCATTACTTTTCCACTTAATGTATTAGTATTAAAAACAAATAGCTAAATTGTACAGAAACAGAACAATTTTTGTGAATAAAATTAGCAAAACCTTACAAAAAGACAATTATTGAGGAACTATCTACAGCAAAAAGAATTGAGAAATGCTTCAAGAAGTATAGCTTTAATTATAAACAGTAACTAAAATATTCTTGTGTATAAACAGTAAGTGTATTCATGATGTCTGCTCCTAAACGAGTTGTACAGGTTTGTCCGCACAATTATAACTAGCAACCTTTGTGCAGAATGATTTCTTAAAGCATTTAGTGCTGAAATAGTTTACTTTTATTTATTTATTATTATTATTATTATTGTATTTTTCTGAAGCTGGAAACGGGGAGAGACAGTCAGACAGACTCCCGCGTGCGCCCGACCGGGATCCACCCGGCATGCCCACCAGGGGGCCATGCTCTGCCCACCAGGGGGCGATGCTCTGCCCCTCCGGGGCGTCGCTCTGTTGCAACCAGAGCCACTCTAGCGCCTGAAGCAGAGGCCTAGGAGCCATCCCCAGCACCCGGGCCATCTTTGCTCCAATGGAGCCTTGGCTGCGGGAGGGGAAGAGAGAGACAGAGAGGAAGGAGAGGGGGAGGGGTGGAGAAGCAGATGGGCGCTTCTCCTGTGTGCCCTGGCCGGGAATCGAACCCGGGACTTCGGCATGCCAGGCCGACGCTCTACCACTGAGCCAACCGGCCAGGGCTAAAATAGTTTACTTTTAAATGTTACAATATTTCACTGATGGCAGAGTTCACCTGCTTCTCGATCATTTGCAGCGAGGAAGCAGAGCCACCAGGAGTGGTGAAAGGCTTTCGGGCATGCAGAAAAAAATATAGACTCTTAGTAAATGATCCCAATGCTGAGTTCTGTACCCTGGGTGGAGAATATGTATTGAATATATTAAAGCATCTGAGTAGGAATACTGAGAAATAAATGATGACACAAAGTAATAAAGGAGAAAAAATAGAACCATTGGGGACCATTTTGTGCTAACTATAATCCAACTCTCCTGACACAGTAGAATCTGCAAGCTTCACTTATACAATAATGTTCATATTGAAATCACTGAGGTATAAAGAAAAGGCCAGTTAAATTATGTAAGTTCTGTAACATTTTATGAATATTTCCATCAGTTATTATTAAACATTTACAAAGCTTTAGCGAACATGTTTATTTAATTCGTTTTTTGGACCCTGGCTGAAGCTTCTCCACCCCTCCCCTGTCTCTCTCTCTCTCTTTCTTTCTCTCTTTCTCTCTCTCTCTCTCTCTCTCTCTCTCTCTCTCTCTCTCTCGCAGCCATGGCTTAGTTTAAGCAAGTTGGCCCTGGGTGCTGAGGATGGCTTCAGGGCCTTGCCTCAGGCGCTAAAGTGGCTTTGTTGCTGAGCAATGTCTTTGGATGGGCAGAGAGCATCGTGGTAGGGGGCTTGTCAGGTGGATCCTGTCCAGGTGCATACAGGAGTCTGGCTCTGCCTCTCCGCCTTTCCCTTAATAAGAAAAGTTATTTTTTGAAACATTTTTTGTGGATACTATACTATAGAAAAATAATAGTATAAACAATTATTGCTTTAGGACATACTATATATATTTAAATATTCCTAACTATTAATCTTCAAATGTGGTTAACATAGCCATCCTTCAGAGTATAACAGATCCCTAAGTAATAAGAATCCAACTATATTTTTTAATAGACTTCAATATTTATTTAAGCAATCTGAAATGTCTTTACAAAATTGTTTCAGAATGACACGGGTGGACTGCGTAGCCTTGTCAACAAGTGGACTACCTTCTTAAAAGCAAGGCTGGTGTGCTCAGTAGCAGATGAAGATGGTCCGGAAACACACTTTGATGAATTAGGTACATAAATGTGAATTTTAAAATGTTTGAAAGAGATTTTGTGAAGTTTATGAAATTTAGTAAACTTTCAGAAGAGGATCTATGTTACATGGATGGTTTAAGCATAAACAGTGTGTCAATTTAAATTAATAATCTGGATACTGTTAATAAATTTCCTTAAGTATTTTCTAAATCTATTTTATCCCTGCCTGTGCACTGCTGAAACATTAGTTTATTGAATTCAGCATGATATATCAGTGTATGAGTGTGTGTGTATGTGAGAGAGAAAGACAGAAGTACTTGTATACATTACATATTTATATTTGTGCTTTTCTGAAATAAATGTGTATTTTATATATATTTAAACTCTAAAATCCTGTTTTCAGATCATTTTATATGAGAATACTGCTATATATCATTTACTACTGCAATAATGGACAGAATAGAGATTAGATGAAAAAGTGTTAGTGTAGAAATTATACTTGTGCTCTTATATGTTCCAGATTAAGGACTAATAATCTGATTCTTTTCTACCAAGGAACATTTCTTTATTTTTTTGTATTTTTCTGAAGTGTGAAACAGGGAGGCAGACAGACAGATTCCTGCATATTCCTGACTGGGATCCACCCGGCATGCTCACCAGGGGGTGATGCTCTGCCCATCTGGGTGTTGCTCTATCGCAACCAGAGCCATTCTAGCATCTGAGGCAGAGGCCACAGAGCCATCCTCATTCCCCGGGCCAACCTTGACTGAAGGAGGGGAAGAGAGAGAGAGAGAAAGAGAGAGAGAGAGAGAGAAAGAAAGGAATGGGGGAGGGGTGGAGAAGCAGATGGGCACTTCTCCTGTCTGTGTGCCCTGGCCAAGAATCGAACCCAGGACTTCCACATGCCAGAGGGATGCTCTACTACTGAGCCAATCAGCCAGGGCTGTACATTTTTTCTTTTTAATCAGAATAACTTCGTACATACTTACAGTGTACTAAGTGACATTTATAAATGACCTTTATTTTTCATTAATTTATTAAAATGTAAAATGTTAGCTATTATCAGTAAATTTATTTAATTTACTGAGATTTTGAGGCAGGAGAGGAGGATGTAAGCAATAAAAATGTATTATAATAAGAAAAAGTTTTACTGCTTCTAACAGTTATAAATACTAAAGTAGATAGTTTGGTCTCCTCAAAAACTATTATGTTGATCATAGAAACAAAGATTTCTATGTCAGCTTTTCTATAAAAAAAGTTCTAAGCATGATTTTGTTTTATAACCTGGTCATTCATTATTTTCCTCCAAATTCTTTACAAGTATGTTTATGTTTCAGTGACTTAGGATATTTGTCTTTCTTGTTTTTTAGAGAGTTCTAGACAGTGTCAGTCTTTGTTCACATATGGAAAAACTAGTTATTAATTTATTGCTTAAGAGGTCCTAAATTCATTGTGAATTTAAAAATAAATGCCTCTTTATTTGTATTCCTCAGCAAGAATCTTATTTGCAAAAATGTCACTGAAAACAGACATTTCTTATAATCATAACAATTGTTTATTGGGGTTTTCTATCAGAAATTTGCTTCCAGGTTTTGCTATGTGTTATCATAATTTATTATTTGCAACATTGTCTTTGCTTTAATAAATTTCCATATGCTTGTTATTAGAGCAATTGTTGATTAAATAAAAATAACACTAGCAATTTTGACCAGAAGCCAAAAAGAAAAGTCTTATTTTGTGTAAAGAAAGAAGTCACTGTGAAAAGTTTTCTTCCATGTTACAACTTATAACCCTAAGTCAAAAGAAAATTAAGATTTGTAACACTTTTTAAACTTAAAATATATGTATTATTATTAAAGGATATTTAGAAAATGCAGAGAAAGAGAAGCAGCAAAAAACAAATCTTGTAGCTCTGCTAAACAGAGGCTCTGGCAGGTAATCTTACTATATCCTTGTGTGTAGTTTCAGATGTACATGGTTCTAATTCATATTATGTTCCATTGTGCCTTTTCCATTTAGTATGATTTTGTTAGCATGGCTTCGATAAGGTTACAGACTTCATTAACCCTTTAGTGTTTGTATAGTATTTAATTTACTGTACTATGTGCCTATTATTTAGTTCATTTAGTTATTTTTAAATTGAAATGATACTGTAGAAAGATCATTCTGAATAATACCATTCATAGTTGGAGTTGTTTTCTCAGAGTAAAATTTTAAAGATACAGTTCATGTTTCAGAACTTTAAAAGAACAATATTTCTTTTCTATAGAGGATGTATTTCTGCTTGAAACTGATAACCCAAGGACAACACTAGTGTATGGCATTTTTACAACATCAAGGTAATTATTAAACAGTAATATTTATGAGTTAAATAATAAACTGTATTGAGTAACAGTAATTATTGCAAAAGCATTCTTTTCAACTTTTAATTTTACATAGTATTTAGGATTTACCTTCCTGTTTGACTAATTTTGCCTTATTACCAAAATATATTTAAGCTGAACTAAGTCTTTCAAAATAGTTTTTGCAGAGTATTTAAAATAATTATATGATATTTTCTCAAAGAAAGAAAAATATGAATTACAATGCAGGAATTAAGTTTATAAAATGTTTTCTTTTAAGGATATAATTTGAAGATTTATGATTCAAATAGAACTTTTGGCATTTCTATTAAAATAACTTACTTCCAGAGCAGTTAAAGTGATTACTATTTAGAAACTAATAAAACACTGAACTTATTTTTATGTTCTCTATTATGTTATTTAATATATTTGAAAATATATTCAATGTTTTCTAATTCCTCTGAAATACTGAATCCCAATTATATATATCAAGGTATTTACCATTTTCTTACCCTTTCCTGTGCATAATATTTTTAAAAATTTTACACTAAAAATATTACACAGAATTCAATACAATTTTCTAGCTGTGACATAGACAATGCATAATGTAATGGCTCACTTTCATTAGACAATTGACTACAAAATGAAAATTTAAAGATTTTAGTATTCTTTCTAGTGAGAGAAACATAGTATTATTGTAGCCTGTAATAAGCCATTCAATGAAAAAATCACAGGGATATTAATTATAAATTATATTTATCTTTGCCCTATAAGATATCTAAAAAGATGTTCTTTTAACTTCTGTTCTAACAAAGTAGTCTTAATTTAACTCACAAAGAATTCAGCAGATAAAAAAGGATGAAATTCTTAAGAAGAAAATATTTGTTTCTAAAAAAAATTGTCTTAGTTTCTGTTTTTCCCATCACCAATAGCTTTAATATTGAAAAATTTAATTCCGTCCTGATTACTAATGCTAATGATCAATAATATACCTTGTTTTTTTCAACTGCCAACTAAGTTTATACTGGCCATCTAAGTTTGCATCTAACTTAAGAGAAATACACAAAAATTAGGGGATCAATGAACATGCAGATACTCCAGTACTTTAAGCCTTTTGTATAGTGCATTTTCACCAATGAAACAAAAGTTGGTTTTGCCTCTCATTTGCATAATCAAACAACTTTCTTTGACTAGTCGTTTGCTTTTCTGATGTTCTTGTTTAATGAAAAAAAATCAAATGCTTTTTTTTATATCGCTTCATATTCATTTTGAAATATCCCCTAGTTTTTGTGAACATTATATGAATCATATTTAACAGAAAAATGTTGGTTTCAGTCAGTCTGACTTAGTGACAATAGAAACAGTTTTCATTAACAATCCAAGCAAATTTTATGGGATTTTACAATGTGTCTGTTTTTGGACCCTTATTTTTTGTGACTGACCCCTAAAGTATATAAATAATGACAATTTAGACTTCTTTAGTACTATTTAGGATAATGTGTAAACACACTCTCATACTAAAAGTCAAGACAAAGAGATACAATGTTCTCTTGTTAATGAGATTTGTTTCTGTGAGTTAAATTATAATAGGTTATATTGATAGTGATTTAGAATACAAATTCATATTTTTAAAACTTATTTATTTATTTTAAGTGAGAAGAGGGGAGATAAAGAGATAGACTTCCACATGTACCCCAACTGGGATCCACCAACTCCCTACTACAGGGATGATGCTCTAATCAACTGAGCCATCCTTAGCACCCAGGGCTGACACTCAAACCAATCAAACTACCGGCTGTGGGAGGGAAAGAAAGGGAGAAGGGGGGAGAGAGAGGGGAAGAGAAGCAGATGGTCACTTCTCAAATATGCCCTGACTAGGGATCAAACCCGGGATGTCTGCACACCTGGCTGATGCTCTATATTTACTGAGCCAAATAGCCAGGGCCCAAATCCATGTTTTAAAATAAACCACAAATTAATTTTTGTTGCTAAAATAAACTATTAAGAAACTTAAAGTTATACTGTATTTTAGGAACATTGCAAACTTTTCATAACTTACTATTATGTTCATGAATAAATTAAATGTTTTAATGCTCTGTGTCAGTGGCTTATTTCAGAAAAAGTAGAAGCTTTTTAGCTTTACAATGTATATAGTAAAACTGAACTTTTCCATGATGAATTATTTCAAGTTCTTATCAGAACATTGCCATCTAGTTTTTAAATTGTCTTTAAATTAAAATTATGAGAAAATGGAACTCTTTCTGTTTTGTTTTTTAGCTCAGTTTTTAAAGGATCAGCAGTGTGTGTGTATCATTTATCTGATATACAGACTGTGTTTAATGGTCCTTTTGCCCACAAAGAAGGGCCCAATCATCAGCTGATTTCCTATCAGGGTAGAATTCCATATCCTCGTCCTGGAACTGTAAGTATTCAGAAAAGTTTTTCTGTTACTTTGCTATTTCAAAAATGTAATTTAATAGACATAAATATCTATTTGATGGTTATTAAATACAACTATAGACCTACTGGTATATTCATTATAATTTTCCAGGTCATGGCTTCTCAGCTTTGAGATTTACAAATATGTTAGAAATGTTATAGCACTCTCTACAGTTTTTTCTAAGAGCTATTGCTAATAAATCCTATTTAGACTTCAAGGTCAGTGGGTATATTAGACAGAGCAGAGATATTTTCCTAATGATATTGGCATAAAAAACAGAGCTTGAAAAGTGTTAACCTTTTGGTGGCTACCTAAGAATTCGTTGCTTTTTACAACTCTTCCTTATATTAAGGAATCATTTATTTCAGTGAAGAAATAACCATGTAATAATTGATTTAGAGATAGGTCATGTGGCTATAGTTCAATTTTAAGGAGTATATTTATTTAAAAATTATGTGTTATTTCTCAAAGATAGAAAATGGTATGTGTGAACAAATAATTACAAAGAAAGTGATATTACAATTTAAACAAACTATAAAGTTTTGAGGCATACAAATATATCTCTGTGTTGCAATATTAGTAGTATTAAAGGGTGCATTGAAAACTAACTTTTTCAGGTGAGGTTACAGAGAGTGCACTGGCAGATTGAAATAGAAGGTTTTCAAGGACCACAATGATTATAGTCCTAGTATTTGTTTTTCACTTGACCCATTACAGTGCTGCCTTGCATTCTAGAGTACCAGGTAGTTTCTGTCTCTGTGAAGTGTCACCGGCGCACTGACTGAGGAGATGGAGACATTTCACAATTGCTATTCATGTCTGCATCATAGAATCGGGTTAAAGTGATAAAGTGGAGTGTATTAAGTAAAGAAGAATGATTTTATGGAAAAATTAAAATATACTTGTTAAAATAATATTCACTTAAATTATTTATTTTTTTAACTTGTATATGAAATTCCCTTTGCCAATATGCTTTCAGATATTCATCCCTCATCTTTTTTTTTAACAATTGTTGATTCACTTTGTTTTTGTGTTACTATTAGAGTTTATTAACAATGTATTGTTTACTCCCTGATTTTCTCATCATCTTACAACTGTTGTCAATTGTTTTACAATAGCAAAAATAGTTTGCTAAGACTTTAGAAACCTATTTATTCAAAATTAAAAGGGCTCACATTTGGTTTCCTGTTAGGAAATTGAAAGAGTAATCATTTATATGTATTTTATTAGCAGGTTAACTTTTAATTAACTTTGGAGGGATTATCAGCATTGCTACTAATTAATGAAATAAATTTATAAAAACTATACTTAATCATGGCTGGCAACACAATATCCTTTTAAATGATCTCTGTATGATGCTCATAGCTCAACAGAAGAGGGAAAAATAAAAACATTTAATTATTTTGTATAACATAAGAAAAAGTAGTCAAGAGATACCTTCATGTTAAGGTACCTCAGTTTAGGGTGTGTTGGACAGAAAGAGATTATATAATAGCAGGGAAAATGAAGGGAAAATTGAGCAACTTTCAAATTCTACTGTAACTCAAAAACTCTCATTCTTTTATTCAGTGTATTTCATGCATTTCCAGATGACTCACTGATAACATATTCAGAAAAAAATCATACTTTTGAGAGTTGCTTGATATTTAAAGTTGACTAAGTCATTGCTTCATCAAATAGAAAAAAATTAATAGGTGGTTGTGATTGTGTATACATTTATCAGTTATTCTTTGAACAGTACATCTATGGGATACAGTATAGGAGCAATTCATTTGTTGTAAACTCAACAAAATTCTATTTCCCCCCATATAGTACCTTATTAGAAACCCCTCAGATAAATCAAGAAAATCAATAAAAGAGCCATGCTAACTGAATGAGGGTTCATGACCACAGAGCCTCAGTGAGTGTGTGCTGGAGCCGGTTTGTACCAGCTCACAAGAGCAGATTGTGTGTACTTTGTCTCCAGTAAGGACATCAGCCTAATAACTTGAACTCTGCATAGTGGGAGTATTTACACCATGGAAATGGGCAAATACTACAAATCAAGAATGCTTTTTTTTCTTAAGTAAAGCTTCCTTTATCACAATTCTCATCAGACCCTTCAAAAGGACTCTGAGAGTCATAGTGAGAGAACCATTCAAATCATATCAGTTATTCTACATAAAATGTGGGAATAGATGGACCCTTTTTAGTAAACCAATAAACCAATGCTAAACTAGAACATTTTGCTAACAGTACCACTTGTCACAATTTTCAAGCTCCTAAGAAGAAGCCTTTTCTTTTCCCATTCTAAAGCAGTGTGAAACAAGCCTGGGCTTAGTGACACACATCTGGTGCTGAGTCCGTGAAAAAAGGGAGTCATCAGTACTTGAGACACATTTCTATAATGTGGTTTCTTACATCTGGTGCTGAGAAAAGAGCAGTTCTTTTAAATATATATTTTTTAAGTCAACTGAGTGATCCTTAAGGAATAGAAGAGGCAGGGTGGAGGAATGACCCCTGGAACTCCTCCTAGAAAAGCGTTCCTCCCTGAAGATTCCATCCCTCCACCCTTTACTGAACAGCACACCATGAAGTCAGCTCTCTGACTCATAGTGGCCAGTGTCTGTCTCTTCTCTGGGCTTCCAGGATTTAATATCCCATTCACGTAGCCAGAAGACCTGCAGCCAAGTGATCCAAAGCATTCCCTCTTCTCTAGGGTTAGGAATGTTGCCTCAGAAGCCCTCCCAGTGAAGGCTTAACTGTGATCGCCATACTGTTTCCCTAAACAGTAGTCCAGTTGCCCGGTCAACCTCGTAAATATATGATCAGATTCTTAAAGAAATAACACTGGCAGAGATCTTACACCCTCATGATAATGTTCCTTGTAAGTGCTTTATTTAAAACAGAATTGCTAGTTGTGTTAGCAAACTGCCCAAGCAGCACATCTAAGTTGGTAGGAAAAAGCCTGCCAATTGTGTCATAATGTTTTCTCATAAGTAACTCAAGTTTGTGGAGGAAACAGGACACCTTTGGTATGTAGGAAAGGGCAGCCAGAGACTGCAGATTGTCTCTGTGGCTGAGCTAACATATGACATTATTCCATTGCAATGTGTGTAAAGCTTCTGCAGGAGATTGTGTTTGCATATACTATCCTGTTACAACAGAACCTAATAAAAATGTTCAGTTTTAGTATCTATTTAGAAGTGGAGCAGTGCCTTCTGCTTCAATGACATTGCTTTGTGCAGGTCTGGTACCTGGCATAGCAAAAGAACACAGGAAATTCATTACCCACATAGTGCTGGCAAGACACAGAGAAGTTAATGGCTAGCACTTTTGTTGATCACATGCATCTTCACATTGTTCTTTTTTTGTGTGTGACAGAGAGAGGGACAGACAGACAAGAGAGAGAGATGAGAAGCATGTTCTTCATTGCAGCACCGTAGTTGCTCATTGATTACTTTCTCATATGTGCTTTGATGAGGGGCTATAGCAGACCTAGTGAACCCTGGTTCAAGCCAGTGACCTTGGGCTCAAGCTGATGAGTCTTGCTCAAACCAGATGAGTCCGCGCTCAAGCTGGCGACCTTGAGGTTTTGAACCTGGGTCCTCCGCATCCCAGTCCGATACTCTATCCACTGTGCCACCACATTGGTCAGACTCACATTGTTCTTACATCAGGAGTTATTTGTTTCTCTTAGATGTCTGAAAATATTCAGTTAGTGAAGTATATAATAATATTAGATATATAAACCATATAGTCATGAAAATTCAAATTGCATATTATTTCACATCATTTAAAATGCACGAATAAAATAAGCAATAAATACTGTAGTGGGAAAGAGAGACTATTGTTCATCGGGCTTGTTTGGGAAGGCATATAAAAATACAAGATGGAGCTGGTCCAGAATGTGAATAGGTAAGAAAGGATATTTCAGGCAAAGGTTACAGTAGACATTACAAGGTAAAGAAAGCAGAGAATACGTGAGTTGTAGAAGTTCCTCATGGGTTAGCAGGACTGGAACAGAGGGGTTCTTTTCAGTAATGTGAGGAAGAAGAGGATCAGCTGCTGCATTAAGTATGAGACTTCAACTATGTAATTGTTTGGGCTTGAAAAAAGGGCCTAAAGTACCAACGGTCTAAACATCGGAATAGTTTCCTCAGAATACAAGCTTTACAGACCAGTGTTAGAAACTAGCCCAGTCTGGAATGCCACTAAGTTCATCTACACCCATTTTTCACTCATTTTTAGAGTGTTAGGTCAAGCTCCCCTTGACCATCTCAGTTACTCATTCTCTAACTAGTTTTGCATTTATTTTCTGCAGTTTTTCAGCCTCAGCTGTTACCACTTTCCTCCACTTTGTATTCTATGAGCTAACAATGCCCCAGGATTTATAATTCTTTAAATACTCCAAGCTTTGTTTACTCATCTCTAAACCACTTCACTGACTCTGGCAGCCTTAAGTTCTCCACTATTCTCAATTTGTTTAAAAAATACTGATTTTTAAACATATATGGCAGTTGATTATGAAACAAGCTCTGTTATTTATTTTATAGTTGTCTTCAATTATTATTATATGTCTTGTTAATCTGATTGGACTATGTCCATCTTTATTGCCAGAATCCTTGTGTCTAAAAGGCAATTGTGGGTTCTCTTATTAAGTTTTCTACTGGGCACAATAAACTGCTTCTTAGATAAAAGCAATTCAGAGAATGGACATATGAATTACTATATGAATATGTTAATGTTGCATGCTATAGAATGGCTATTAGGATTAGGAGATTTTGTAAGAGCATCAGAGGTAAGCAGATGCTCAGAATACCTGAGAACAGGAATGAAATGAGGTAAGAGCAGCCGATGGTGACACTTCCTTAACATGAAATTCTTACTGTTCCTAGCATTTCACCTAACACTTAGTCATCAAGACACTTAAAATGTCTTTACTCAGAAAGGAGTGCTTATCACCTCCTGATAAACTGAAAACTAGAACTAGAGAAAAACTAACACTTGAAGGAGAAGTTTAACCAAAATTACTTAATGACTATTTGAGAAGTAAAACTGTCCTTCTAAAGAATGAGACTCCAGCCTAATTAATGAACAAAGGCTTTATTTCATGGTAGCACATGGACGCTTTAGTATCTTTCGTTTTCAGTACACATGTTTGCACATACACAATGTAAGTTAAACACATCTTATTTACACCTAGCAAACTCTCCAGCTCAGATAGAGTGTCTACAAAGAGTAATCAATTTTGGTTCCTGTCACCATCATTGTCATTTATTCTGTCTTATCTGCAGAGTTCATGCCATGAATCAGTGGAAAAATTAATTATTATTAAAAAGAATTTTTTTGTAATTTTGAAATAAACTCATACTAAGAGACGCTTGTTTCTAAGAAATAAGTTCATTGGGAATATTATAAACAGAAGTCCCAAATAAGGGACATTGAGTAAATATAAAATAACTTATTTGAATTGATTTGTTTGGGTTACCTATTTAATAACTATGGATTTGAGCAAAACAATTTTTTATTTGAACTCTAATTATCATGAAGTCAAATCCATAAATAAGACACAATTTAATTAGTTTATCACATATGGAAGTAATTGCTAACTGGAAATTATATACATTGTAATATATGCTAACTTTGGCTCTCTTTGGAACTTCCAAATGAGAATGCTTGCAAATATCTAAGGAGAACTCTCAGCTTAGCAACCATAATTAGTGGCGTTTCTGAAGGTCTGGAACTATTTAAGTTGCCCATGCGTTTGTTCTTTCCATGTTTCATTCAGGAGCAGTGTACGTCCCTTTTTCCACTTTGTATGAAGAATGAGGATAGAAAACACCCATAATTCTATACTTCTAGGAAGAATGGAACACATCCATCAGTTTAGAACATCCTCAAATGAAATTCTTTGTCCTTATTTGGTCTTCTTTGTGGGCAATTTATAAACATGTATATTTAAGTTCAATGCCTCTTTTTTATAGAAGAAAAACATGAATTCCAGATGCAAGTCTAGTTAATGGGGTAACGAATGAGAAGGTTTAGTTTTATTATGTCTCTGGTTATCTCTCCTTAGTGAAGTTATTTAATTGTCCTTGTGCCTTTCTACAAAAAGAGAACTGCATTCATCCTATAAAAAGTTCTAGTAATGTTCACTGGTCAAAGTTATTCTAAAAATCACATTCAATATGATTCAGTCTAAATGAACATGGCCTCATTAGTCAATTGTTGAGACTTATTTGCAAATGTGGGTCTGCCTGGCAGTACTGGGCCAGAGGCACATTTTGGATAGCTGTGGCAAGCACTAATCCGGGGGTTGCCATGTTTTGTTTGGTCCCTAACACTGTTTATCTTTTTATTTCATTGAGTCAACACTGAAATTTTGGCAGAGTCTACATTTTTATCCTCTGTTGAAATCTTGCCACACTAGGCTTATATTCCTACATAGAAGCAATCGGCTAGAGATGTGTTCATTGGCACCTTTGGATAAGGTATAACTTTCCAGTTTGTTACTGACCTTATTACATCCTGCTGTTTACCACAAATGCTGTGCCCATTTCTATTGGTCAGGAAGCTTTCTCCATTGCTTCTCCTTTACCTTGTCCCTTTTAAAAGAAGATAAGTAAAATCCAGGACAGGACTACCATTTTTAAAAAAAAATTGACAAAGTATATTTTTTTTCTGAAAGTGGAGATATTGACAGATATTGAATAGGGGTTAGACAAGCAATGTTTGTATGTGTGAGAAGATTTTTCATAGTAGTTTTGCTCATATCACATAATACTTGGATCCGATTAGTGAGTGAATCTGAGCTCCAGGCCCCAGCCACTCCCTGTCTCCCCTCAAATTTGGCCTCAGATGCCCTGTAATGGAATCTTCTCCTCAGAAGCTCGTATCGTGTTCCCTTCCCAGAACAGTTGAAGCTGTCCAGCAGTTCTTCTTCAGATCTCATTATTGCTTTCTATCTGCCCCTTTGAACTTGAAGTGCTGAATCCTTACAGCCTTTGCGGGAATAGAAGCCCCTGCTTTGTACAGCCCTGGCACCAAAGTTGGATGTCAGATATAATAGAGGAATTCACTACTCCTTGTCAAATATCTCTCCTTTCTCAGCTTTGTTATAGGTCTGAGGGTGAAACAATGAATAGAACGTAGCCAGTTACGGTCAGTATACCGTACACACCTCACATTCGAGAGGGAGAAACAGGCAATAAAATACAAGCAGCTAACATAATATACAGTTAGGTAAATAGAACTGGGAAACAAAATTAAGCAGCCTAAGGAGATAATGGAGATGGGGAGGGGCAGCTATTTTTATGTGTCATCACCTTTAAGGAAGAAACTGTTCAACTGAGAACCGAACGAGGTAACAGAGGAAAGTGCAGAGTGTGGAGAAGGGCATTTTGGACAGGAACAGCCAATGTGCAGGTGCAGAAGCAGGAGCAGGCTTGAGGCTCAGGAGCAAGAACACTAGGATAGTGGGAGATGTGGGCCAGGCTCACAGGAGCCTGCCGGCTATGCTGAGCTGTGGGGATTTCATTCTGACATTAGTAGAAGTCACTGGGGTCTTTTAACAATTTCAGAGGGGCATTTTCAGCTCTAATTTACCACCTCCAATCCAACCTCCCAACTTCAAGAATGCCTCCTTTGAGAAAATGGATCAAATGGAATGGAATTCCTGCACATTAATTAGAGTTCTGATTGAATCTGATAATGATAGTCTATTTTATTTTAGCCAGTAGCAGCATTTGATTATATCTGCATGATTTTTCTTTCTTTTTTTGCTAACAATACTGTATCTGGTTCAGAATAAGAAATAGGAAAGTAATGGATAAGGAAGGTGAAAACTTATATACTGAATGGTATTATCTCCTCTCTGAAAACAAACAGGGTAGGATAAGTGACTTAGCCTCACTTACGTGATTATATTATATACCTTACATATTAATTTTCTACAGGTAGTGCTATATAGCAGTATATATAGCTACACTGTTTATTCCACACTGGCAGCAAATACACTTAAAACAACATGAACTAATTATTTGGAAAAGTAGAGTATTTTTGATCATTGCTAAACTGAGTAAGTATTTCATTAACTTGGTTTAAAAAAAAAATTTTTTTAGTGCCCAGGTGGAGCATTTACACCCAATATGCGGACCACCAAGGAGTTCCCAGATGACGTGGTCACTTTCATTCGGAACCATCCTCTCATGTACAATTCCATCTACCCAGTCCACAAAAGGCCTTTGATTGTCCGTATAGGCACTGATTATAAGTACACAAAGATAGCTGTGGATCGAGTGAATGCTGCTGATGGTAGATACCACGTCCTGTTTCTTGGAACAGGTAAGTATTTAATCTCAAACTACCCTTTAATGTGGAGAAAAGAATAATAGATAAGAGTTATGATACTGGAACCAAAATCCCCAGTGTTTCCTTCTGTCTCACCATCAGTGAGATAGTCTTTATGCCTCAGTTTCCATGTTTGTAAATTGGAGTTAATAAAATAAAAATTTTATAGGGTTGTGTAGGTTGTGTATAAATGGTTTAATATATGTAAAGCACCTAGAATAGTTTCTAGTGCATATTATAGTGAAATGTAATAATAATGACCTGAATGAAGAGACAGAAAGAAATTTTAAGCATGGGTAAGTGGTTTCTCAACTAAAGCAAATTCTGTGACATTTTTATAATATTGTTCAATGATAATGATAATGATAGATATGTTCTAGATAACATTTGAAAGTGACCTTAACTCAAACATACATAGTTTTTTAAGAATATATATTAATGGTATTATTTTAATACATTTACAAATTCTAGTTTGTCAATTGACTTCAATAGATAAGAGAAAATACTCTTGTTTTTGGACCTACATGGTGTTGCAAAGTAGCAGTGGTTCTCAAAGTATGGTCCCCAGAGTAGACAAGCAAATCAATGTCATCCAATAATGTTTTAGAAATGGAAAGTCTTGGGCTTCAACCCAAAAACTCTAAAGATGAGACCCAACCATCTGTGTTTTAACAAGCCCTCCAGGTAAATCTAATGCACACTTAAGCTTGAGAATCACTAACCAAGAAAAAGAAACTAGTTTGCCTGTAAGGCAGTAATGAACAATACCTTTTTAACATCCCTCCCTACCTTGCAGGCAGTGATGAAATCTGTTTACCTGCCTTGTTGTAATACTAGAACAAATCTATGAAATTAGGTAATTTCTTTTTTTTTTAAATTTATTTATTTAGAAAATTAGCTTAACAGGGTGACATTGATCAATAAGAGTACATAGGTTTCAGGTAAACATTTCTATAGCATTTGAACCCATTGTTGTATACACATCTCCCGAAGTCAGATCATTTTTCCGTCACCTTATATATATTTCTCTTTTTACACCCTTCTTCCCACCCCCTCCACCCCACCCCCGTCACCCACCACTTCACTTTTATCTATGTCCATGAGTCTCAGATTTATGTCTCAACTATGTGTGAAATCATAGAGTTCTTAACTTTTTCTGATTTACTTATTTCACTCAGTATAGTATTCTCAAGGTCCATCCATGTTGTTATAAATGTCACTAAGTCATCATTTTTTGTGGCTGAGTACTATTCCATTGTATATATGTACCACATCTTCTTTATCCAATTCTCTTTCAAGGGACATTGGTTGTTTACATGTCTTGACCACTGTGAATAATGTTGAGATGAACATGGGTCTGCATGTGTCTTTGCATACCAGTGTTATTGAGTTTTTGGGATAGATACCCAGTAGAGAGATTGCTGGATCATATGGTAGTTCTATTCTTAATTTCTTGAGAAACCAAAATACTTTCTTTCATAATGGTTGTACTACTTTACATTCCCACCAGCAGTGAATGAGGGTTCCTTTATATCCACAGCCTCTCCAACACTTGTTATTACCTGTCTTGTTGATAACAGCCAATCAAAGAGGTGTGAGGTGGTATCTCATAGTAGTTTTGATTTGCATTTCTCGAATAGCTAATGAAAATGAGCATCTTTTTATATACCTGATGGCCATTTGTATGTCCTCTTGGGAGAAGTGTCTAATCAGACCCTCTCCCCATTATTTAGATTGTTTGCTTGTTTGTTATTGAGCTTTGTGAGTTCTTTATATATTTTAGATATTAACTCCTTATTGGCACTGTTGTTTGCAAATATCACTTCCCATTTAGTTGGCTGCATATTTATTTTGTTGACAGTTTCTTTTGCTGTGCAAAGGCTTTTTAGTTTAATATACTCCCGCTCATTTATTTTGCCTTTACTTTCCTTGCCTTTGGGGTCAAATTCATAAATTGTCCTCTACAACCAACGTCCATGAGTTTAGTACCTATGTTTTCTTCTATGTAATTTATTGTTTCAGATCTTATATTTAGGTCTTTAATCCATTTTGAATTAATTTTTGTGCAAGGGGACAAACTGTAGTCAAGTTTTATTCTTTTGTGTGTGGCTTTCCAATTTTCCCAGCATCATTTATTGAAGAGGCTTTCTTTTCTCCATTGTGTGTTTTTGACTCCTTTGTCGAAAATGATTTGTCCATATATATGTGGTTTTATTTCTGGGCTATCAATTCTGTTCTATTGATATGTATGTCTGTTTTCCTGCCAATACCATACTGTTTTGATTAATCTGGTTCTATAGTAAAATTTGAAGTCAAGTAGTGTGATACCACCAGGTTCGTATTTTTTTTTTCAGGATTGCTTTGGCTCTTCAGGGTTTTGTTTTGTTTTGTTTTGTTTTTGTATTTTTCTGAAGTTGGAAACGGGGAGGCAGTCAGACTCCCGCATGCACCCGACCGGGATCCACCCGGCATGCCCACCAGGGGGCGATGCTCTGCCCATCCGGGGCGTCGCTCTGTTGCAACCAGAGCCATTCTAGTGCCTGAAGCAGAGGCCACAGAGCCATCCTCAGCGCCCGGGCCAACTTTGCTCTAATGGAGCCTTGGCTGCGGGAGGGAAAGAGAAAGAGAGGAAGGAGAGGGGGAGGGGTAGAGAAGCAGGTGGGTGCCTCTCCTGTGTGCCCTGGCTGGGAATCGAACCTGGGACTCCTGCATGCCAGGCCGATGCTCTACCAACCGGCCAGGGCCTCTTCAGGGTTCTTTATGGTGCCATACAAACCTGGTAATTCTTAGTTCTATTTTTTTAAAAAATGGCATTGGGATTTTGATGGAAATTGCATTAAATTTGTATATTTCTTTGGGTAATATGGCTATTTTAACTTTGTTTATTCTTCCAATCCATGAACATGTGTCTTTTCCATTTCTCTGTGTCTTTTTCAATTTCTTTCAATAATCTTTTATAATTTTAAGTATATAGTTTCTTCACATCCTTTGTTAAGATTATTCCTAGGTACCTTAAGTTTTGTTACAATTGTAAGTGCAGTTTTTTTAGTTCACTTTCAAAGTTTTATTGTGGCATATAGAAAACCTGTAGATTTTTGTATTTTGATTTGGTATCCTGTGACTTTACTGTATTGGTTTATTGTTTCTAATATTTTTTTGGAGTCCTTGGGGTTATCTATATACAAAATCATGTCATCTGCAAAAAGTGATACCTTTACTTCTTCTTTCCTGATATGGATGCTTTTTATTTATTTCTTTTGCCTGATTGCTCTGGCTAAAACTTCCAGAACTATGTTAAATAAGAGTGAAGAGAGTGGGCAGCCTTGCTTGTTCCTAATAAGAGGAAAAGCCCTCGTTTTTCCACTCTTTAGTATGATATTAGCTGATAGTTTGTCATATATGGGGTTTAATTGTGTTGTGAGGTGTTTTCCTTCTATACCCATTTTATTGAGTGTTTTAAACATAGAGAAATGTATCTTATCAAATGCATTTTCTGCATCTATTGATAGGATTATATGATTTTTGTTCTTTATTTTGTTGATGTGGTGAATTAGGTTGGTCAATTTCTGTAAGTTGAACCATCCTTGTGTTCCTTGAATGAATGCCACTGGATGATTATTTGTTATTTTTTTAACATGTTGTTTTATTCGATTTGCTAGTATTTTGTTTAGGATTTTTGATCTATATTTATTAATAGATATTGGTCTGTAGTTTTCTTTTTTTGTGTTGTCCTTGCCAGGTTGGTTGTATTTTTCTGAAGCTGGAAACGGGGAGCGACAGACACACTCCCACATGCGCCCGACCGGGATCCACCCGACACGCTCACCAGGGGCGACGCTCTTCCCACCAGGGGGCGATGCTCTGCCCCTCCAGGGCATCGCTCTGCTGCGACCAGAGCCACTCTAGCGCCTGGGGCAGAGGCCAAGGAGCCATCCCCAGCGCCCGGGCCATCTTTGCTCCAATGGAGCCTTGGCTGCGGGAGGGGAAGAGAGAGACAGAGAGGAAGGGGGTGGGGGTGGAGAAGCAAATGGGTGCTTTTCCTATGTGCCCTGGCCGGGAATCGAACCCGGGTCCCCCGCACGCCAGGCCGATGCTCTACCGCTGAGCTAACCGGCCAGGGCCCTTGCCAGGTTTTTATATAAGGGTTATGTTGGCCTCATAAAATGTGTTGGGGAGTATTTCTTCTTCTTCTATTTTTTTGGAAGATTTTTGAGAAAGATAGGTACCAAATCTTCTCATGAATGTTTGCTAGAATTCACTACTGTAGCCATCTGGTCCTAGGCTTTTGTTTGGGGGAAGGTTTTTATACTTCCTATTTCCTTCCTGCTTGTAGGTCTATTTAGGCTCTTTACTTCTTTGTGACTCAGTCTAGAAAGATTGTGTCATTCTAGGAAGTATCTTTTTTCTTTATGTTGTTGAATTTGGTGGCATGTAATCTTTCATAATATTCTATTATGATCCTTTGTGTATCTATGATGTCTGTGGTAATTTCTCCTCTTTCATGTCAGATTTTGTTTATGAGTCCTTCCTCTTTTTTCCTTAGTGAGCTTACCAAGTCATTTGTTGATTTTACTGATCTTTTCAAAGAACTAGCTCTTTGTTTTATTGATTTTTTTCTATAGTTTTTTTGCTCTCTATTTCATTTAGTTCTGCTCTAATTTTTACTATTTCCTTTCTTCTGATGACTTTGGGTTGCCTTTGTTCTTCTTTTTCTACTTCCTTTAGATGTGATATTAGTTTGTTTATTTGGATCTCTCTTCTTTCTTGATATAAGCCTGTAATGATATAAACTTCCCTCTTATTACTGCTTTTGCTGCATCTCAGAAATTTTGATATGTCATGTTATCTTTTTCATTTGTCTGTATATATCTTTTGATCTCTTTTATTTCTTCTTTGACCCAGTCATTTTTTAGAAGTATATTGTCTAATTTTCACATTTTTGAGGGTTTCTTTAGTTTCTTTTTACAGTTGAATTCTAATTTCAAAGTCTTATGGTTAGCAAATATGCTTGGTATAATTTCAGTCTTCCTGAATTGGTTGATGTTAGTTTTGTGGCCCAATATATGGGCCTTGAGAATGTTCCATGCACATTGGAGAAGAATGTATAATCTGACATTTTGGGATGAAATGTCCTTTGAAAGTCTATTATGTCCATTTGGTCCAGTATATCATTTAAGGCTAATAGTTCTTTATTGATTTTCTGTTTGAATGATCTATCTAAAGCCATCAATGGTGTGTTGAAATCTTCAAGTATGAATTTGTATTGATCTGCTTCTATTTTTAGATCAGTTATTAGATGTCTCATATATTTTGGTGCTCCCTGGTTCAGTCTATACATGTTAAAAAGTGTTATGTCTTCTTGGCACAATGTCTACTTTATCATTATGAAATGTTCATCTTTGTCTTTTGTTACCTTTGTTTTCTTGAAGTTGGCATTGTCAGATATGAGTATGGCTACACCTGCTTTTCTTTGGATAGTATTTGCTTGAAGAATGTATCCTAACCTTTTACTTTGAGTCTACGTTTGTCATTGCAGCTTAAATATGTCTCTTGAAGACAGCATATGGTTGGGTTTTGCTTTTTGATCCAATCTGCTACTCTGTGCCTCTTCATTGGTGAGTTCAGTCTATTTACATTTTGGGTAATTATTGACATTTGAGGATTTTTAAGCTGTGTATTTCAGTAGTGGCTTTCTTGTGGGTGGTAACCATTAGGATATTAAGAGAAAAATGTTATTATGTACAAGAGTCCTTTGTCTTATGAGTGCTTCTGCACTCCATCCTCCTTTGCTACTGCAGATCTTTGTTGGAGAGGAGAGCCTTTTATGTTATTGTTGTCACAGATTATCCTTGTTTTTACTGTGACCTTGTTGGAGCTTTTACTTGTAGTTTTGATTTGTTTTGTTTTTTGTATCTGGTCGAATAACCTTCTTGAGTATTTTCTGCAGTAGTGGTTTTCTGGTGATAAATTCCCTCAGCTTCTGTATGTCAAAGTTTTTATTTCTCCTTCATATTTGAAGGATAACTTTGACAGCTATAGTATTCTTGGCTGGTAATTCCTCTCTTTCGGTATTTTGATTGTTTGCTCTCACTCTCTTCTGGCTTCTATTCCTGCTGAGAAGTATGATAATAATTTAATGGGCTTTTCTTTATATGTTATGTTCTTTTCCCTAGCTGCCTTGAGGATTCTTTTTTTGTCATTGATTTTTAACAATTTTATTATGATGTGCCTTGGAGTAGGTCTATCTGGGTTGAGGTAACTCAATGTTCTGTTTGCTTCTTAGATTCAAGTCTGTCTCTAACTTTTTCCATAGGCTTGTGAAATTATCTTCAATTAATTATTTGAATAGGCTCTCCATTCCCTTCTTCTTCTCTTCTTCTGATATACCCATTATTCCTATATTTCTCTTTCTGGTGGAGTCAGACAATTCTTGTAGAGATCTCTCAGTTTTTTTAAATTTGAGTCTATCTCCTCTCCCCTCTGTAGCATCTCTAGTTGCCTGTCTTCATTGCCACTGATTCTCTCCTCTGTTTGGTTTGTTCTATTAGCTAAACTTGCTACCTCAGTTTTTAATTCATGAATTGAGTTCTTCATCTCTGATTTAAAAGTTTAATCTCCTTGGTGAGGTATTTGGGTTTTTTTCATTAATTTGTTTTTTGAGCTCATTAAGTTGCCTATTTTTTTTGTTTGTTTTTTTTTTTTTTTTTACATCTTGCTGAGTATTTTCAGAACTTTAATTTTGAATTATTTATCATTTAACTCCAACGTTTCTATGTAATTGAGATTGTTTTCTGGAGATTTTTAATTTTTGTTTCTGAACTACATCTCTGTCTTGAGTAGCCACGGTATTTGATTTCTTCTTCCTTGGTGGCATTTGAGAGTGGTATTGTTAAGAACCATAAGAAAAACAACAACTAAAAATATGAAATGTTAAAATTAAAAAATGTAAAAATTAAAAATAATTTTATGACAAGAAGAAAAACCACAGAAAAAATATTGAAAACAAACCAAGAAAAGCCCACAAAAGACAGGAATAAAAAATATAAAAATTAAATAAAATGAAATTCAAAAGAGAAAAAAGAATAAGAAGGAATAAGGGGGAAAATATGGTAAGTTGCAGTTTTGAGAGGTTTCTTCCAGTAGGTATTGCTGTATTACAAGTTTTAGCTCTGTGAAGTTCCTGGGCTGTCCTCTGCTGAGATGTTGCTATCTCAATAATATAGGCAGGCCTACAATCACATTGCTGGGTGGGGGTGTTGTAAAGACTTTATGGCTTTGGCTTTAGGGTTTTACGGTTCTAACACTGGTGATCAAGGCTTCCGGGCACTCTTTCCCCCATCTCAACAGATTTGAAGACTGGACTTGGAACACCTCTATTCTTCAGCATAGAGAGCAGCTCTAGACAGCTAGTTTTGGGGTGTGTCTCGGTCACTCTTTGTTCTGCGAGGTGAAGGAGGTGGGATCTGGGAGCATGGGGGCTGAACTTTAGCTTTCTCTGTCCCTTCTGAGTGGAAGCTACAGGAAGACCATGAAAACACTGTTATGACCCCACACTCTGGACGCTTTGGTTTATCTCCCCTTTTGCCCCTCTGTCTCACCGCATCTCCCTGCAGAAGACCCAGTCACTCCAACAAAATCCAGTTAGCCTGAGCTTCCCTCCTCCCCATAGTCCAGCAGAGAAAAAAACCCAGTCACTCTAGGTTTGTCTGGTCTCCTTTCCAAAGCCCACCATGAATGTGTTTTATCTTTCACTCCCCTTTTCACCCCATCCTACCTTTAGTCCATTCAGTGCACAGATTCTTCAAGCACACCTACAAGCCCAGCTGGAGTTTCTTTGCTGTGTTATAGTTGTTCAATTTGTTGAAGTTTCAAGGGAAGAGATCAGGTGTATCTCTCATGCCGCCACTACTATGAGGTAATTTCTCTAGTAGTTTATGAAATATATGTAAACCTCATTATAAGTTATGTAGTGGTAGATAGAATATGTACTCTGAGCTGACGAATAAATTGCAGTCACACTTCCATCAATTTAAGATGTGGTTATTTTTTCTTGGCTAAAATTAGTTTTCAAAATGTGCTTTTCTTATAAAATTCTTATTTTACCCTTGTTTATTCTTATACTTTAAACTGGAGATGTGACTCTTTTGCACTCATAATTACAGTGTATACTGGTCTGAGCTTGAGAAGCTTCTGACATGTACTGTCTGGCATCCTCTCCCACAGTTGGACTTATCTGTGCTTTCATTAGTTTTCTTTTTGCTTGCCCCCACACCTAAGGAATAATCCTGCCTTCCCAATCTAACCATTTCCCATTCTGCTTTTAATTTTGTTCCCTCCTGATATTTCCAGGATCATTCTTTATCAAATATATTCTTGGCCACTTTTTTTTCTTACATTTTATCCTCTTAATTTTTGGCTTCAAAAATTTATACTAGGATATGAAACTAGGCCTAACCTTTACCCATTGCTACCTCTTCTATACTGCTGGTTTTCCTAAGTCTTCAGTGTTCCCATGATTAAAAAAATCCAATGGCCTTTAACTATTGAAATACTAGATCTCCTCTTTGCATCATCAGACATTATAAAGTCTCTCTTTACCTGTTGCTTCGGCCATAAGCAACAGAAGTTCCCTTTTCTCTGTAAGTTCTTCCTCAGTTTCCTTCATTAGCCTGCCTTCCTCCTGCATGTGAGTGCGAGGTTCTGTCCGTGGTCCTCTTCTTTTTATAGTCTTTGGCCATCTTACTCATTTATTTGCTTTTAATTTTCTGTTCTATGCAAACAAGTCTCAAATGTATATTTCTAGTTATTGTCCTTTCCTGTGCTCAGTATTTGAATTTACAACTTACTGTAAGATAGTACAAATTGTATGGTTCATTAACATTCAAACATATGCTTTATCACTTCAGTATTCACTATTAAGACCTTCTAACCAGTGCTTAATCCAGACTCCCAATTGGTATTTTCACTGCACATTCCTCTCAAGATTCGATTTCTCCTTAACATGTATTTTCTATCCAGGCATTTTACAGCACCTGGTAAGCTCAATAAATACTTATCAAGACATTGAAAATCATAACTTACTCCTCATGTAATTAAATAAATTCATAACTGACTTCAAAAGCCAATATGATTTGCATATAAGCTGTGTTCTCCAAAGATGTAACCTCTACATAAATGACTACAAAGAGTTGTTTTTAAGCCTGGGCTCAGATCATTCAATATGGAGATTGCATTTGAAAAAAATGTTTATTTTTTCCTGAAGTAAAGCAATTTTTGAGTCACACCTCTTCTCAATGCCTTTTATTACTCAAAAAAAGTAGTTTTCTTTTTTACCTTTTGAAAGCTGTCTTAATGTTGGCCTCTAATGTTATAATCAGGTTTTTTTATATGTATATGTAACTCTACATAAAATATTTAAATTTTATGAATGGAATTTTCAAGTCTTTACAAACTGTGTGCCAGTTTTTATTCAGATGAAGGCAATAGAAGACATGCTTTTACACAAGTTCTGGTCACATAGGTATCTGGCACCTTTACATAAATGTTTTATGTTGGTATTTAAACATTGTATCATTTGAAAAACAGTACTTTGGCTCTGGCCAGTTGACTCAATGGTAGAGCATCAGTTTGGTGTGTGAAAGTCCCAGCTTTGATTCCTGGTCAGGGCACACAGGAAAGTGACCATCTGCTTCTCCACCCCTCCTCCTCTTTCTTCTCTCTCCCACTCTCCTGGGACTGCATCATTATATTTTATGTGCTGCCAGATGCCAAGATAGGTAGGTAGGTAGGTAGGTTGATAGATACATAGATAGATAAAATAACAGAAAGAATGAATGGAAAAAGGGAAGGAAGGGAGGGAGGGAGGTAGGAAGAGTTTTGTTTTCTCATTCTTTATATTTTATAGTTTATATCATCAATGTCTAGAACAGGGGTCAGCAAAGTACAATCGAAACCAAACCTAGCCCCACTGCATGTTATCCATAAATTAAGAATGTCATTTTAGCCTGACTGGTGATAGCACACAGCAGATAATGTGTAACTTAGGATGCTGAGGTCCCTGGAACACTGAGGTTCCAGGTTTTAAACCCCAAGGCTGCCGGCTTGAGTGTAGGCTTGCCAGCTTGAGCACGGGTCAATGGCTTGAGCATGGGATCATCAACATAATCCCATGGTCACTGGCCTGAGCCTAAGGTTGCAGGCCTTAGCAAGGGATCATTGGCTCAGCTGGAACCCCCCCGGTCAAGACATGTATGAGAAGCAATCAATGAACAACTAAAGCAACACAACGAGTTGATGCTTCTTATCTCTCTCTTCCTATTTTTCTGTCTCGTTCCTCTCTCCTTCTCTTGCTCTCTCACTAAAAAAAGGGAAAAAAAGAAAAAGATGTCATTTTATTTTACTTTAATTTTATTTTTTTAAGTGAGAAGAGGTAAGATAGTGAGAAAGATTCCTGAATGCACCACGACTGGGATACACCCAGCAACCCCGTCTCGGGCCAATGTTCTGCCCACCTGGGAACAATGCTTGCAACTGAGCTGATTTTAGCACCTGAGGCAGAGGCTCCATGGACAACACACTCAAATTAATTTACCCATGGTTGCAGGAGGGGAAGAGAGAGAGAGAGAGAAGTAGGACGGGGAGGGGAGGAGAAGCATGAGAAGCAGACGGGCACTTCTCCTGTGTGCCCTGACTGGGAATCAAACCCGGCACTTCTACATGTATGGTCAATGCTATACCGCTGAGCCAACCAGCCAGGGCCCATTTTTTATTTTTCAAATTAATGACAAAAATAACAAGCAACAGAAGATTTCACAAGCAATAAAAATGATAATATTTCTAGACTTCAGTGTCCATAAATAAATCTCTATGGACTAGCCTTATACATCAATGTATTGTAGCTGCTTTTGTGCTACATGGCAGAGCTGAGAGGTTGTCCCTGAGACCTCTTGGCCCAAAAGCCTAAAACGTGTTATTATTTGGCCTTTTTTTTTAAATTGTGCTGACCCCTGTTTTGTCATTTACCTTTATGTATAATTTGACTTTAAGAAGTTAATTTTCTTACATGTAGCTATAATACAGAAATTCACAATGTTGCTTCAATAAATATTTATTTTATCTTGAGTAAAGCGTATTTTGCTACTCTATTAAAACTTAATGTAAAATCTAAATTTACTTAATTATTTTCTCATGCAGTCCTGCTTTTAAAAGATCACAGTTTGAAAAAATAAAGTATTTTAAAATCAGAGCTTTGTTTTATCCTTTGGTAGTATTTGTGATGGTCTGTGCTATGTTCTTTTTTATTTTTGCTTGTTTGTTTGGTTCTTAGCATTTTAGCTGTAGGTATTTTTATGCTTTTTACTGCTTTTTAAAACAAGTTTTTAATCTGTAGGAAGGACTGAAAGCAGCAGGCAGGGCACCCAGAGGGTGAGCATTCCTGTGTTAGCTCCACCACTACTGTTTACATCCAGGCCAGTTGTGAAAAGCTGACTGTGGACGGTGAAGATATATTTGCCTGTTTTTCTTTTGCTTCTGGAGTTATGAAAATATTTAATGCCTGGGTCAGGTTCAGACACATTCTGTCAAATTTACATTTTTAGCACTGTACATGGCTCAGAATGACATGTGGTTTCTGATGAAAGAATGAGAGTACTCTTATGAATGGATGTTAGAGGATTAGGATGATTTACTGTCATTATGATCTTTTTATGTAAAGTTGATACACGTGGTATTCTGCCAAAATTCTTATATAGTGTATACGGTTTCATGCTTCTTATTAGCCTCTGTTTAACTGGGCGAGTACTAAGTTGGAATGTTGGCTCCAGTACCTCCTTTGAAAGTGTGAGGTTTTGAAGTATGTGCCACAAATGTGACTCAAGGCTTAATGTGTTTGCCTTACAGCATTACAGGGTAACTACCTTCATAGTAATTAACAGGTTCTGGCAGTCATGGCTCTTGGAATGGCACGCTTACCGAACTACAGAGCAAGGCATTTTGGATTTTGAATAACTTCCCAGAATATTTCATTTAAAATTTAATAGCTGGAGCAGTGCATTTGAGTTTAGAAAATACTACTGTCAGTTGGAAGCCGTGCATGAACGTCACTCTAAGAATAATGTCTAGACTTCCCCTTCTCTTAGGAATAGAGAACAAATCCCTTTATAAGTCACTGGCTTTTAATAACATTGTGGTTTGCTGTTTTCCAAAGCTGAATCTGGAAACATCTGAGAGTTTAACAAAGATTCTACAGTTATTTTTCACAGCAGGAAATACTAATGGAACAGAGTGGGATGATGGTTGAATTGACAGGAGAAAGACCGTATATCACAGTGTGATGACTGATATGGAGGAGTAGCAAAAAGGGGTGTGTGAGGAAAATAAAAAAATGGAAGGCAGCCCATGCAGTGATCGCTAATCTAGAGACAAATGTTCTCATTTAAATTTTACCTTAAAGAGTAATTTATTAAAAATAAATATATGACTTATTGCTTAAAAAAATGAATTCATAAAGCAGAATTATTTTCCTTTAAGCTACTCTTCTGAAATATATTCTTTTAAAGACAGCATAATGGCTCAGGTAATGACTTTATAAATTTTAGTGTTGCTAGCTTGCCTGAATTAACTATTTATTTAGTATTTTTATGCAAATAAGTATACTTTCTCAGGTTTCTGATTTTATTACTATTCTATTATAATGATGCTAATTAAATTTATTTATAGTGCTTACTTTTTGCCAGATATGTCATTGAATCTTATTTATTCCTTATAACTACCTTGTGAGGAATTGTAAAAACGTAGGACCCTTGGAGGGCAAGGATATCTGTCTAATTTGTTTCTAGCTATATGCTGAATACTTAGAACAGTCATCACTCCAAGTTGTCACTCAATAGATATTACTTGAATGAATGAGTAAATGAGTTGCTCTTATCCTTCACTGTGTTTGCATGGAAGCTCACATAAGTTAAGCTCACACAGATATTTAGTATATGATAAGGTCAGAACATAAACTCTTGCTGTCCAAATTCACATCTTGAGCATTTATTTTTTTCACACTACCTCAATTACCATCATCACTTATAACATTTTCTTTTTATGAAGTAAAGGTAATTTCATTTATATTTTTCTCATTTTACTATGAATTAAAAGTTTCATTTACGTTTATCCAGATGATATTGCTATATGCTGACTTTCAACATTAGCATCGGCATGGCTTTCTCTGAGTCATGTCACACACTTTCATCCATCCACAAGTTGTCACCAAATCTTACAGGTGGGCAAGATGCATTTTACAAATTGACAGAGAAGCCTTGGAATCGACTGGGTTTGTGTATAAATTTACTACACAAGAATTTAACCTATGATTATGATACATTTTAATGCTACTTAGCATGTATTTAGAAATGAAGGAAATAATATTTTCTGGGAGAGAAGATGATATAGAATCAGGTAGGACTTCACCTTAATTTTTATCTGTCACTAAATCTTGGCACATTTCAAGTTTATTTTAAAATGGGGCTTATATTTGCGTTCAAAATGCCTTACTTACCAAATGCATATGAATCTCTTTGGCATGCAACAGTACTGCAAGTGGAGGACCCCAATCTCTCCAGGATTGAGGTGCCCTGGAGAGATCAGCTATCCAATCATTTAAGCAGGAACATGGCATCATGCGTGAGAAACTAACAAGCAGTCCTGTTGCTGCCTCATTCCTTTGTGGCTCCTCTTCATGAGACCCTGGACACCAACATCACATTTCCGTACATAACTGCTTAGCTCTCCTCTCTGATCGGTCTCACAAGTTTGCAATGAAAGTGTCAGCCAGGCTGCATGCCTTTCTGGAGTTCAACATCCTCTTTCAAACTCAGATGGTTTGGGAAAAAATTCAGTTAAATAAGGCCTTCAGCTCTTGGAGACCACCCGCAGCTCCCTCCCACATGGATCTCTTCGTTGGCCATTCAACACATGGTGGTCTGCTTCTTCAAGGCAAGTAGAGCCTCTCCAATCTGCTGAAACAGGTCTCATATACTCTCGCATGATCATGGACCGACATACTGTCTCCTTTGCGCTGGTCGGTTTATTAGTAGCAAATGCACACTGCAGCTGCACTCAAGGGGAGAAGTTATACGAGGCATTGCTCACTAAGGGTCATCTCAGAGTGGTCAGCCACTGCCCATTTATATTTTATGTAGATCACTTTGGTGATAGTATGGAGGGTATACATTACAAACTGAAAAAAGAAGACCAGTTAAGAGTATTTGTAAGTTATAGGCAAGGAATGATGAGAGCCTATATTGAAACGGATTACAAAGCAGAAGTTGAGAGAGATTATCAGGTTCAAGAGATGTTTAGGAAGAGGAAAGGACCGGATGATAACAAATTGATTTGGGAAAGATGGAAGGGTAAAAAAGTCTCTAGAATGTTTTGTAGATTTGTGGCTTGGCAAACACCTGGGAAGAAGTACTATTCACTGAACAAGGGAACATATAATCAGCAAGCAGATTTAGAGAGTAATGAATTTCCTTTTGAATGGCACATCTGTCCTTTCCTATGATCTGTTATGCATCAGAATCTGAATTTTATCACCTAAGATACATTATCTCATTAAAACCTCACAGCAACCGAATGAGATAGAATTATTGTCCCCATTTAGCCATTGTGTAAACTAAAGCTTTTAGAGGTTAAATGGCTTGCTTAGGGTATAAAGTTATTAAAAGCAGTAATTAAACTCAAGACCAGGTCTGTCTCACACTGAGTTAAAAATTTGGTGGACCATCGAGATGGATAATTCAAGGAGGGTGTTTTTGTAGATAATACCTTAGCAGAGAGGCTGTGCTGGAGATGTAGATACGGGAGTCATGAGCAATGGGAGTGTTAGCTGAATCTTGACAATTCTTTGAGCTCACTCTAGGAGACTATGCAGATAAGAATTTTACTTTGGGAAGCTAGCTTAAGAGGTAGGAAAATAAGTGTTTACCAAGATGGTTGAGAAAGTATGATCATGAAAGTAACAGGGAAATGAGAGGAAATGGCAGTATGATGGCCTCAAGAAAAGAAGCAGCGGGCGAGAAAGGAGCAGTGTTGGATGATCAGATGTGCTACAGTTCCGGCTGAGCTGCTTTCCTTGATACCCTGTATTCTGACAGACCAGCAAAGTGTGAGAGAGGACCACGCTAGGGGAAGGACAGTGAACAGGAGGACTCGGAAGGGGTTAACATGGGCAATCCGGTGGTGGATTGGGAGACGACCAAATGAAATGGATGGGGAGAGGGGGACACGCTCCTCTGTCTTTGCCTGAGCATCACGCACCTTAGGTGGATATTCAAGGCCAGTTTCTGTATGTAGTTTAAAGTTTGAAAGCAAATGCAAGGCACCTCATCTAATTAAGAAATACTGAAGGAAAATAAGTTAAGTTGTGACTATAAAGTTTATTAATCTCAGTAATCCTTCCTCAAATGATAAAGGATTAAATAGAAAGAATAACCCCAGTTTTACATCTTTGGAAATTTAGTTGTTGCATCAGTAAAATCCTGTGTAGCATCAGTAAAACCTTACATAGAACATACACCTGCATTATTTAACATAAGTCCATTTGTTTGTTTCCAAAAATGTAAGTAGAGGATTCCTGATATCATGCCAGAAAGGATACTGAAGGTGATATGTAAATTTTAGTAATTTACAAAATCCTAAAACATTAGTTTCAGTGATTTCTGGGATCCTATTTGGAAATTCTTTAGTTGTATCATGAGGAAATAACTATAATAATTTATATGTTGATAGGTTATCATTTGGTCTGATATTAAATTATGTTTTTCTTAAACCTCACAGATAAAATTAGCTCCTAGAACCAGAATAAGCAAACATATTATATTGTAAACTTACTAAACACATTTTGATACATTAGATAGAGCAGATATTTTTCATGAGGACAGAAACTTTGGTTGAATAAATAATCAGGTCAAAATTTTTAATTGGCACATTTTGTGTTTGTAAACCTCAACTAAATCAAAACTTATAATTTAGTCACTCGTTGTATACTAATTGCCAATTGAATAAAATCATTGGCTTTCAGATTTTTGTTTCAACTTTGTTCACAAATTTATTTTTTAACTAACTTATTAAATGTCTACTTGCAAGACTTGCCTTAGCAAGGATGGACACAGCAAGTGTGCAGTTGCCTGTAATACTTTCTGTGGACATCTGGCTGTGCAATACAGCAAATTAAACTTTCCAGAGAACATCCTTATGAAGACCAACGGTAAAATTTTGGTTGTGATTTCTCACAAACCTTGTTAAATGCAGAATATCTTGTTAGAATATTTATAATAAGTTTTTGGGTATCCTCTAGGGTAAGAATTAGGGTACATGCTTTACATTCAAAGGCACTAGGTTTCAATCTTGACCTCTATCACAGGTTAGTTTTATGACCTTGAGCATAACATCTGTAAGCATAATTTCCTTATTTGCACTACTTTATGGACTTTTTTTTTTTTTTAAAGAGACAGAGAGAGAGTCAGAGAGAAGGATAGACAGGGACAGACAGACAGGAACCGAGAGATGAAAAGCATCAATCATTAGGGTTTTTTTTTGTTTGTTTGATTTTGGGGTGTTTTTTTTTTTGTATTTTTTTGAAGTTGGAAATGGGGAGGCAGACAGACGCCTCATGCGCCCTACCGGGATCCACCTGGCATGCCCACCAGGGGGCGATGCTTTGCCCATCTGGGGCATCGCTCTGTTGCTACCAGAGCCATTCTAGCGCCTAAGGCAGAGGCCACAGAGCCATCCTCAGCGCCCGGGCCAACTTTGCTCCAATGGAGCCCTGGCTGCAGGAGGGGAAAAGAGAGACAGAGAGGAAGGAGAGGGAGATGGGTGGAGGAGCAGATGGGTGCTTCTCCTGTGTGCCCTGGCCAGGAATCGAACCCGGGACTCCTGCACACCAGGCCGACGCTCTACCACTGAACCAACCGGCCAGGGCTCATTAGTTTTTCATTGCACATTGCAACACCGTAGTTGTTCATTGATTGCTTTCTCATAGGTACCTTGACCTTGAGCCTTCACCAGACTGAATAACCCCTTGCTCGAGCCAACGATTTTGGGTCCAAGCTGGTGAGCTTTTGCTCAAACCAGATGAACCCAAGCTCAAGCTGGCGACCTCGCGGTATCAAACCTGAGTCCTCCACATCCCAGTCCGGTGTTCTATCCACTGCGCCACTGCCTGGTCAGGCAGGACTAATTTTTTTATCTTGTTTTTATTAATTTTAATGCAGTGACATTGATAAATCAAGGTACATATGTTCCGAGAAAACACCTCCAGATTATTTTGACATTTGATTATGTTGCATACCCCTCACCCAAAGTCAAATTGTCTTCTTCCAACACCTTCTATCTGGTTTTCTTTGTGCCACTCCCCTCCCTGCATGCCCTCTCTGTCCTTCCTCGCCCCCTCCCCACCCCCCTCACACCCTCTGTTACTATCACATTTTTGTCCATGTCTCTGAGTCTCATTTTATGTCCCATCTATGTATGGGTTCATATAGTTCTTAGTTTATTCTGATTTACTTATTTCACTCTGTATAATATTATCAAGGTCCATCCATGTTATTGTAAATGATCTGATGTCATCATTTCTTATGGCTGAGTAGTATTCCATAGTATATATGTACCAAAGCTTTTTAATCCACTCGTCCTCTGACAGACACTTGGGCTGTTTCCAGATCTTCGCTATTGTGAACAATGCTACCATAAACATGGGGGTGCATTTCTCCTTCTGGAACAGTGCTATGGTGTTCTTACATATATTCCTAAAAGTGAGATAGCTGGATGAAAAGGCAGTTTGATTTTCAATTTCTTGAGGAATCTCCATACTGTTTTCCACAGAGGCAGCACCAGTCTGCATTCCCACCAGCAATGCAGGAGGGTTCCCTTTTCTCCACATCCTCGCCAGCACTTACTCTGTGTTCTTTTGTTGAGGAGCGCCATTCTGACCTCTGTGAGGTGATATCTCATTGTGGTTTTAATATCCATTTCTCTAATGATTAGTGATGTTGAGCATTTTTCATATGCCTATTGGCCATCTATATGTCCTCTGTGGAGAAGTGTCTATTCATTTCTTTCACCCATTTTTTCATTGGATTGTTTGTCTTTCTGATGTTGAGATTTACAAGTTCTTTATAAATTTTGGTTATAAATCCCTTATCACATGTACTATCAAATATGTTCTCATTGTGTAGTTTGTCATTTTATTCTGTTCTTATTGTCTTTGACTGTGCAAAAGCTTTTTAGTTTGATATAGTCTAATTTGTTTATCCTATCTTTTATTTCACTTGTCTGTGGAGATAAATCAGCAAATATATCGCTGCAAAAGATGTCAGAGAGTTTACTGCCTATGTTTTCTTCAAAGATGCTTATGATTTTATGGCTTACATTTAAGCCTTTTACCCATTTTGAGTTTATTTTTGTGAATGGTGTAAGTTGATGGTCTAGTTTCATTTTTTTTGCAGGTAGCTGTCCAATTTTCCCAACGCTATTTATTAAAGGGGTTGTCTTTACTCCATTGTATGCCCTTACCTCCTTTGTCAAATATTAGTTGTCCATAGGGCTGTGGGTTTATTTCTGGGTTCTCAGTTCTGTTCCATTGATCTATGTGCCTGTTTTTCTGCCAGTACCAGGCTATTTTGAGTACAATGGTCTTGTAGTATAACTTGATATCGGGAAGTTTGATATCTCCCCCTTTATTCTTCTTTTTTAAGATTGCTGAGGCTATTCGTGTTCTCTTTTGGTTCCATATAAATTTTTGGAATATGTGATCTGTATCTTTAAAGTATGTCATTGGTATTTTAATTGGTGTTGCATTGAATTTATAAATTGCTTTGGGTAATATAGACATTTTAATGATGTTTATTCTTCCTAACGATGAGCATGGTATATGCTTCCACTTGTTTGTATCTTCCTTGATTTCTTTTTCAATGTTTTATAATTTTCCGAGTACAAGTCTTTAGTCTCCTTGGTTAAATGTACTCCTAAGTACTTTACTTTTTTGGTTGTAATAGTGAAGGGATTTGTTTCCTTAATTTCTCTTTCTGACTGTTCATTCCTTGTGTATAAAAATGCCTCTGATTTCTGAGTATTGATTTTATATCCTGCCACTTTGCTGAATTCATTTATCAGGTCTAGCACTTTTTTTACTGAGACTTTAGAGTTTTCTATATACAATATCATATCATCTGCAAATAATGATAATTTTACTTCTTCTTTTCCAACTTGAATGCCTTTTATTTCTTCTTCTTGTCTGATTGCTGTGGCTAGGACTTCCAGGACTATGTTGAATAAGAGTGGTAAAAGGGGGCACCCCTGCCTTGTTCCTGATCTTAAGGAGATTGCTTTTAATTTTTGCCCATTGAGTATGATGTTGGCTGTGGGTTTGTCATAGATGGCTTTTTATCATGTTGAGGTATGTTCCCTGTATTCCCACTTTGTTGAGAGTTTTGATCATGAATGGGTGCCGGATTTTATCAAATGCTTTTTCTGCAACTTTTGCAATTATCATGTGGTTTTTCTCCCTCCTTTGTTTATGTGATGAATCACATTGATTGATTAATTTGCAAATATTGTAACAGCCATGCCTCCCAAGAATAAATCCCACTTGATCATGGTGTATGATTTTTTCCATATATTGTTGGATCCGGTTTGCTAATATTTTACTGAGGATTTTAGCGTCTATATTCATCAGGGATATTGGCCTATAATTTTCTTTCTTTGTATTGTCTTTGCCTGGTTTTGGAATCAGAATAATGCTCGCCTCATAAAAGGAGCTTGGAAGTCTTCCTTCCTCTTGAATTTTTTGAAATAGCTTGAGAAGAATAGGAGTTAGTTCTTCTTTGAGTATTTGGTAGAATTCACTTGTGAAGCCATCTGGCCCAGGATTTTTCTTTGTTGGAATTTTTTTGATAACTTTTTCAATTTCATTTGTTGTAATCGGTCTGTTTAGGTTTTCTGATTCTTCCAGATTGATTTTTGGAAGATTGTATGTTTCACGGAATTTGTCCATTTTATCTAGGTTGTCTAGTTTTTTGGCATACAGTTCTTCATAGTATTTTCTTACAATATTTTGTATTTCTGTTGTATCAACTGTTATTTCTCACTCTCAATTCTAATTTTATTTATTTGAGTCCTCAAATTTTCTTGATGAGTCTAGTTAAAGATTCATTGATCTTTTTTACCTTTTTAAGAACCAGCTCCTAGTTTCATTGATCGTCTGTATTGTTTCTTTAGCCTCTATGTCATTTATTTCTGTTTTGATCTTTATTATTTCCTTCCTTCTACTACATTTGGGCTTTACTTGCTGTTTTTTTTTTTCTAGTTCTTTTAGATGCAGGGTTAAGTTGTTTATTTCAGCTTTTTCTAGTTTCTTAAAGTGTGCCTGTAGTGCTATGAACTTCCCTCTCAGTACTGCTTTCACTGTGTCCCATAAATTTTGAGTAGTTGTATGCTCATTATCGTTCATATCTAGGAATTTTTTAATTTCTTCTTTGATCTCATTCTTAATCCATTTGTTATTTAACAACCTGCTATTTAGTTTCCATGTGTTTGAGAATTTTTGAGCTTTTCTATTGTGATTTCTAGTTTCATACCATTGTGATCAGAGAAAGTACTTGATATGATTTCAATCTTCTTAAATTTGTTGAGGCCACTTTTGTGCCCTAACATGTGGTCTATCCTAGAGAATGTACCATGAGCACTTGAAAAGAATGTATATTCTGCTGCTTTAGGGTGAAAGGTTCTGAAGATATCTATTAAATTGAGTTGATCTAGTGTGTCCTTTAAGTCTGCTGTTTCTTTGTTAATTTTCTTTCTTGAGGATCAGTCTAGTGATATTAGTGGGATATTAAAATCCCCTACTATTATAGTATTGCTGTTGATCTCATCCTTTATATCCATCAAAGTCTGCTTTCAGAGGTTTCCAAACTTTTTACACAGGGGGCCAGTTCACTGTCCCTCAGACCATTGGAGGGCTGCCAAATACAGTGGTTCTCTCACTGACCACCAATGAAAAAGGTGCCCTTTCCAGAAGTGCAGTAGGGGCTGGATAAATGGCCGTAGTTTGGGGATGCCTGATTTAGGTGCTCCTATATTAGGTGTGTAGATATTTATAATAGTTATATCTTCCTGTTGGATTGCTCTCTTTATCATTATGTAGTGGCCTTCTTTATCTCTTACTATATTCTTTGTTTTAAAGTCCATTTTTTCTATATAAGTATTGCTACCCCAGCTTTTTTTTCATTTCCATTTGCATGAAATGTTTTTTCCATTCTTTTACGTTCAGTCTTTGTGCATCTTTTGTTTTAAGGTGTGTCTCTTGTAGACAGCATATGTGCATGTCCTGTTTCCTTATCCATGCAGCTACGCTGTCTTTTGATTGGATCATTTTACCCATTTACATATAAGGCTGTTATTGATATGTAGTTGTTTATTGCCATTTTATTCTTTAAAGCTCTATTCCACTTTTGCTATATTATTTTCCCACTTTGATTTGTTTACAGCTGGCCCCTTAACATTTCCTGCAGCATTGGTTTGGTTGTAATGAATTCCTTGAGGGGTTTTTTTTGTCTGGGAAGCTTTTTATTTCTCCTTCAATTTTAAATGATAGCCTTGCTGGATAAAGTAGTCTTGGTTGTAGGTTCTTGTTCTCCATTACTTTGAATATTTCTTGCCATTTCCTTCTGGCCTCAAGTGTTTCTGTTGAGAAGTCTGATGACATCTTTATGGAGGCTCCTTTGTAGGTGATAGCCTTTTTTTCTCTAGCAGCTTTTAATATTTTCTGTTTATCACTTAGCTTTGCTATTTTAATTATGATGTGTCTTGGTGTAGGTTTCTTTAGGTTTCTCTTTAATGCAGTTCTCTGTGCTTCTTGAACTTCTGAGAGTTTCTCCTGCATTTAGGGAAGTTTTCAGCTATGATATGATTGAACCAAGTCTCTATCCCTTGTTCTTTCTTTTCTTCTTCAGGAACCCCTATGATGTGGATGTTATTTCTCTTCATGTTGTTACAGAGCTCTCTAAGAGTTTCTTTATACTTTTTGAGTCTCTTTTCTTTTTTCTTCTCTGCTTTCATGCCTTCATCCCAGTTGTCCTCCAACTCGCTGATTTGATCCTCAGCTCTATCCATCCTGTTTTTAATTCCTTCCATTGTGGTCTTCATTTCTGATACTGTATTTATCATCTCCAACTGATTCTTTTTTAATATTTCAATATCCTTTTTTATACTTGCTATTTCTTTATTTCAGTGTTTGCAGTGACATCCATTGTTCTAAGATCCCTAAACATTCTTACAATCATTATTTTGAACTCGGCATCCAGAAATTTGGTTATTTCCATATCACTCGATTCATTTCCTGGATGTTTCTCTTGTGGTTTCATTTGGATCGCACTTCTCTGTCTTCTCATTATATCTATGTGTTGGGTTTATTGTGAGTCTAGGCTTGGTGTTGTCTGCCTCCAGTTTTCAATTGTGTTATTTCTAGGTCTTCTTGGGTTGGCATCAGCTATTATTTGTAATCCACTTTAGGATTTGGGCTGCTTTGAAGTCTTGATTTGTTTGTTTTTTTAACAGGTGATTGTCTTGTTTGCTAATCTCTGCAGGGGGCTTATTTGAAACTCTATCCAGGAATGCGGTGGGTATAACCTGAGACTCTTCAGTCCTCTTCTGCCAGTTAATCTCTCTGGAGGCAGGTTTCTTTTTCAGCTTCAGTAGGGGGTGGTGTATCTCAGATCTCCATGGAGACCTGAGTTACTGCCTCTCCTCCCCACTTCTTGTTTTCAGCTGTGTCTTGTTGCGCTGATTGGAGCTGGAGAGATTTCTGGAGATCTGTGCCCTGGAAGCACTTTGACTTTTGTTTTGTGGAAGGATTAGCCCCTCCTCCAGCTATGGCCACCTTCAGTACTGGATGAGTCAGGTTTTCAGGTCGCCCCCTGCATTCCTCTGCCCCTCGCTGTCTGTCTCTCTCTCTCTCCCATTTCTTTTTGGAAGACAAGCTGGCTCTTTCAACACACCTTGTTCCCTGGTCGCCAGGCTAGTGGCTGTGAGCAGTATTTACTGCTCTTTTTCGTGGAGTGAGATCACTTCTGGGTTCTCAGCCTCCCCCTCCCCCCTCTGTTCCTGTAAGCAGGAGAGATTCAGGTGCTCCCTACCAGGTTTATTGTGGCTTCTTCTTTGCTTCTTGATTTTTGAGAGCTGTTCTTGTAGTCCAGATTTGGTTTTTCATGCTGATTGTTCATAAATTATTTTGTAATCCAGTTCTGTGGTGTGAGCTGGGAGTCTGTGCATCTGCCTACTCCACTGCCATCTTCAGGTCCTCTTTCACCATATTTTTTTTAAAAATAAAAGTTTTATAGCAAGCTCCCAGGAGATAGACTTTAGATACTGTTTTTGGGTTTTGTTGTTTTGGGGTTTTTTTTGAAAAGATATCAACTAAAAGACATTCTCCTATCTCACTGAAAGGGACCTATCAGACACCTAATGACAACAGATATCCAACATTTCTGACATTTGCCTTTGTCAATGATCCCATCAAAGTTCTCCAGCATGACAAGCTTTGCCTTCAGAAGTAGGCTGCTATCCAAAGGCATGGACAAGGCCTCCTCGCACTCTTTAATCTTCTTTCCTCAACTCCTAAACAGGTCAGACTATTATTAAAGATTAAAAAAGATGATGTGTTTAAAACCCTGAATGTCCTGAATAGATAGAAATTGATAAACATTTAGAAATTACATATCCACATGTATCTAAACAGAAGATGAAAACAGAAGATGGATATTTATTAAAACTAATCATACATATCTTTAAATATTAACATATAAGTTTATGTATGCATTCATAAGTATTTTTAAATTTCTATTAAGAATCCTCATGCTATTTTATGCAAGACATAAACAGTGAATATAACATACAAATGTCTCTTTCATGGAACTAATTTTCTTGTGGAAGGAAACATGCAAAGAATAACATGTGCATAATTATTTTATACTATAACCTAAATTTGAGTTCATTATAATAAGAAAAACAGGAAAAAATTTTAATGTCAGATCATAGATGAATCTGCTGGTAATGTATGGGAGTCATTTCTTTCTTTTGAAAATTATAGATCAAGGTTCAGCACTGATATATAAAATAGTGAATAATTTGCAACAGGCAAAGAGTGGAATTAAGGAGGGGTAATTTCAGACCATGGAAAGTAAACTTAGTTATACTGACTGTAAAGTTTACAAGGAAGGTTCAAATACACTCTCTCCTTTGATCTTAAACAGCCTTGTCAAGTATGTAAGACAACTGCTATATCCACATTTTATAGACAAATAAAGTGATTACAGAAAGCAGGTTTGTTCAAGTTTACACCATTTGCAAGTGTAAAACCAGATGGATAAAATGAAAATAGGTGACACTATGCCAGTTTAGAAGAGGAGGTGTATTTTTTTTTATTAGAGGTGCCATTTTTTTTTATTAGGAACTGCCATCAACTGGGCTGTTAATGAACAATAAATATCTACTCTTTTTGTGTGTGTGTGACAGAGACAGAGAGACAGAGAGAGGAACAGATAGGGACAGACAGACAAGAAGGGGGAGAGATGAGAAACATCAATTCTTCATTGCAGCACCTTAGTTGTTCATTGATTGCTTTCTCATATGTGCCTTGACCGTGGGCCTTCTGCAGACCAAGTGACCCCTTGCTCAAGCCAGTGACATTGGGCTCAAGCTGGTGAGACTTGCTCAATCCAGCTGAACCTGCACTCAAGCTGGTGACCTTAGGGTTTCATACCTAGGTCCTCCATATCCCACTTCGATGCTCTGACCACTGCGCCACCACCTAGTCAGGCTAGATATCTGCTCTTGAGAGCTAACTGCAGAGGAAGAGCCATCAGAGTGCAGTTACATGCACACCCAGTGGTCAGCATGTGGGGAACAGCACTGGTGAGTTGTATTCCTACTAATACAACTGCTGTAAGGTAGACTCAGGAGCAGTGTTCTGAATTGTTAGGGTCGTATTAATAGATCTGCATTGAGTATTTACTTTCTACTTTATCAAGTTAATTTTAACAACAACATAATTTCTGTCTATAGCTTTGCTTAGTTATATCTCTTAAATTATTTTTATTGTTTAAATTAAATACACTTTTTGAAAAATTACAGAAAATAGATTAAAAAAGAAAATTTAAGTAAAAGCAATACTTGTTTATATTCTCTTATTTGAAATCAAATGTGTTTTGGGATTCAGAGGTATTTGAAAATGAAAAGATAATGTGTGCACATGTTAGGTAAGATGGCTTGAAAAATTGGGAGCCACACCCCATGAAGTACACAGTGCTATTTCTGCAGTGACACAGAAATCTTCAAACCAAGAGTAATAAATAAAGCCCAGAAGTAGCCTCAAGTAAGTGCAGGTTAGGTTTTGTAGTCAAATTAGTTCAAGTCAGGACAGCTTTTACCTTCCAACAAATTAAAAAAAAAATCTTTTGAAATTTAGAATTGAACTTAAAAGATAATGGGCCTGAATTTAATAATAGAGTATAATCCCTTACTTATATAGAGGGATTACACTATAAATACTGGGTGTTTTTTTTCATTCTGTAAAATATTACACTTAGCTCTGTTGGGTTATTTTGGTGGGGGCTATTTTATTTTACTGCCACTTAAGATTCTCAGAAATGCCATTGTTTGTTTGTTTACTTTTCCTTAGAGATTTATTAGTTCACATAAACGAAAATAGCACTTGAAGCGTGGATTTAGATGTTTGACAAGGCCCCAGTTTCCTTCTTTGGAGTTTTTGGCTTTGTCCTCCTTAGCAGGGAGCAGGGATCCGCTTTGTTCTTCTGTCAACCTTTCTTGTGTTTGCAACTGGCTGCAGCAGTTCCAAAACATATCTGCAAACTCATCGACTCTGACAGAAAGAGGGTCATGTCTGGTTCTCTTTATTCTTACTATAAATCTGAGTTTCCATTTTATATTATTTCTCTTCAGACTAAAAGATGTTCTTTAGCACTTCTTCCAATTTAGGAGGTCTGTAGGCAGAAACTTTCCCATTCTTTCTCTAAAAAAATATTTGATTTCATTTTCATTTTTTAAATAATATTTTCCCTGGATATAGAATTGTGGACTTTTTTTTATCATTTAAAAAATGTTATTTCATTATCTTCTGGTTGCCATTGTTTCTAGTAGAGTCAACACTAATTATATTTATTGTTCTCATGACATGAAACTTTTCATCAAATTTGGGAAGGTTTTAGCCATTATTTCTTCATATTTTTTTTTCCTTAAGTGAGAAGCGGGGAGGCAGAGAGACAGACTCCTCCATGTGCGTGGACTGGGATACACTCAGCAAACCCCCTATGAGGCAATGCTCTGCCCATCTGGGGTCATTGCTGCATTGCTCAGCAACCAAGCTATTTAGCACCAGAGACAGAGGCTATGGAGTCATCCTCAGTGCCCAGGGCCAGCTTGCTCCAACTGAGGCATGGCTGCAGGAGAAGAAGAGAGAGATGACAGAGATGAGGGAGATAGAGAGAAGAGAGAGGAGGAAGGGTGGAGAAGCTGATGGTCACTTTTCCTGTCTGCCCTGACTGCAAATCGAACCCAGGACATCCATACGCCAGACCCATGCTCTACCACTGAACAAACCAGCCAGGACATTCATATTTTTTTTCTTAACCAATATCTCCCTATTCTCCTTTCATAGATCTAATTACACATGTATTAGACCATTTGATAATGTCTCACATGTCCAAAAGACATTTCACTTTAATCTTTTTCTCTTTGCTTTTTTTTTTTTTTTTTTTTGTATTTTTCTGAAGTTGGAAACAGGGAGGCAGTCAGACAGACTCCCACATGCACCCAACTGGGATCCACCCGGCATGCCCACCAGGGGGCGATGCTCTGCCCATCTGGGGCGCTGCTCTGTTGCATCTAGAGCCATTCTAGCACCTGAGGCAGAGGCCATAGAGCCATCCTCAGCGCCCGGGCCAACTTTGCTCCAATGGAGCGCAGGAGGGGAAGAAAGAAACAGAGAGGAAGGAGAGGGGGAGGGGTAGAGAAGCAGATGGATGCTTCTCCTGTGTGCCCTGGCCGGGAATCGAACCCGGGACTCCTGCACGCCAGGCTGATGCTCTACCACTGAGCCAACCGGCCAGGGTTGGCTTTTCTCTTTGCTTTTGCAGCTGAGTAACTTCTATTTTTTTTGCTTCAAGTTCACTGACTTTTTCTTCATCCAGTCTCTACTATCAAGTCTATGGAGTTAATATTTAATATTGGTTTTGTACTTTAGTTTTAAAATACCCATTTGACTTTTTATAGTTTTTTTATTTATTTGCTGAGTTTTTATATCTGTTTATTCATTATAATCTTATCTTCCTTTCATTTTAAGAATTTCCTTTTAACTTTTTGAACATAATAATAATTATAATAGCTACTTTAAGTTGTTATTTGCTAAACCCGGTATCTGGATAATCTTGACTTCTTTTTCTTCTTGACTATTGACCATACATGTCCCCTGCTCATTCTCTCCATGTATAATAATTTCTATTCTTACTGAATATTGAATACTGTAGATAATACCTTAGATGTATATTCTGTTATCTTCCCTGATAAGGATTAATTCCTGTTATTGCAGGCAGTCAGTTATTAGTTGATCACTTAGAATTTGTTTTATTCTCCATTAAAATTCTTGTGCGCAAGAAGTCACCCTAATTTATTCAACTTCCAAACTTTTCCCCTTGTGTATCTTATCAGGTCTTGGTTTCAGGTTTTGTAAGGGGAAGTCTTACTCTAGAATGTGGCACTCACTCTTCCAGGCTCAGCCTTTCCTGTGTCAGCTGGATACCAGGAGTTTTGACAAGGTGTTAATGAGATCTGTCCACTGTGTTGGGGCAAGAGCTCTACCTTCACCCAGCATTGCTCTCCTCAGAACTGCTGAACTTCAACACATCGATTCCATTCTCCCTACATCAGCTACAATCTGTTAAGCCTTGAGTGGTCTCATCCTGCAAGTATACAGGCCAGTGTGGGATTCAAATAATTTAACAACCAGTTCTATGCCCTATGACTGTTTTAAGTATAAAAAATGATATACCATAAGGTAGTTTATTATTTCATACATTTAATTCTTAAGAACAATAAAAGAGGTACACGAAAACTAGATTATAGGAGTTTTAAAATATTGAAAAATTATTAAATAATATCTGACAAAAACACAATAAACCTGCTATTTAAAATACTTCCATATTGCTTCTTGATTGGCATCCTCACTTGCAATTCTTTTCACCTATGGACAGAATGAACATTACTACAGGCATTTAGAATATACAGTTGAACAGATGAACATTATAAAAGAGTAAAGAATGTAAATTTGTGATTTCCACATTGGGCGGCTGCCCATCTTAGAGAACCCTGATTACAAGTGCCATTTTAACAACCTGTTCACAGAACTCAACAAAAAATTAGGTGTCAGTTCTGCTAAACCCATGCTAACTGGTTGAATCCCACCACTGAAACAGGCTAGGAATCAACTACAGACTCACAGGGTATTCCTACATGAGCTTTGGAACCCACTTTCTGGGCTGCCCCAGAAGTCATTTGTTTTTGCTGCTCCAAATTCTCATATCTTCCTCATCACAGTCAGACCCCTATGCACTACCTGAAAATCGGATCTCTGCATCTTTGTTGGGAAATTATTCCAAGCAAATACTATAGTTAGGTGATCATGAAGATTTCCATGTGAGATTCCCTTGTTTTAGTCTTGCAGTGTCTATTATTCATTACCTAAAAATAATTACATCAGATAGTTTATCTAGTTTTATAGCTGTTTACTGCAGAAAGTCTGTTTGGGTATCAGTTATTCCATCATGGCCAGCTGCCATATTTTTCACCAGAAAGATTTTTCTGATTACATTTTCACCAAATGTGTTTTAAAACACCTATTTCCTTAGATCTGTGCCAACTGTATCATTATTTTAATGTTTGTACAGTGGGTATTTTTGTACTTTTATTAGTTATTTATATACTATGATTTTCAAAATATCTGAAACTTTTAATTATAATTTAGTTTGGGGACAATCCTAGCATATTTTAGTACATTACAATTAGTCATTAACTTTACGTATTAGTAGAATACGTTATTTTAGTTGAATTCAGGCAGAAATAAAATTAAAAATCAGAATATATATAAAAAGTTAATTTAGTAGCTTCTGTTATTGACAGACAATTGCCAAGGAATGAAATAGGTTAAAATTATATTGTTCATCTTCTGTGATTCTCAAATATCTTCTGTCAAGCTTATTTAAAATTAACACTTCCAAAAACTGTATTTCTGGTCTGACATGGACACCAAATCTAAATTTTTAATAAACTCCCTTGGTAATTTTGATGAGGTAGTCCAAATGTAACACTTTGAGGAATTATTTGTTTAATACAACATGGTCTCTAAAAGAACATGGATAGTAGTACTTAGGAATCACATGAAATTAATTTTATTACAAAGTCAGTGAATACTATGTTTTCCTCATGATGCGGAAAAATATTTTAATCATTCTGAAAGATTCTGCAGTAAAGAAATGTGCTCACTTTAGGCTAATCCAGTCCTATCCAAATTTATTTGACCTTACAAACTTTTTAACCTCAACACACTGTAGGAGATGCTGATCTGTTAATACCGCTTTTCCAATGGCCTGCCTCAAATAGAGACATCATTTGAGATGCCATTTGATGACCAATTGGTACTCTAACTGCCACAAGAGCTGAAGCTGAGAGTGTCCTCATTACAGCATTTAAATTATCTATCGAGTATGAAAAGCTCTGCTAAGTATAAGAAATTATGCTACCTGATCTAGTTTAAAAATACTTTATATATATTGTTTGTAACAAGGGGGCATTTATGAATAAAATTGCCACTTTTTGAAAGTATATTCACTAAACTACTAATAAAGATTTTATTTAATGAGAAAGTGAGGAAGAGAGAAAGAGAGATGAGAAGCATCAACTCATAATTGTGTCACTTAATTGTTCATTGGTTGCTTCTCATACATGATTTTGACCAGGAGACTTTAGCTGAGCCAGTGACCCCTTGCTCAAGCCAGTGACCATAGGCTCAAACCAGTGACCTTGGGCTTCAACCCAGTAACCTGTGGGTTTAAGCCAAACTCTGCACTCAAACTGGTGAACTTGATCTCAAGCCAGATGAGCCTGCACTCAAGCTGGCAACCTCAGAGTTTTAAACCTGAGACCTCAGTGTCCCAGGTGGATGCTCTATCCACTGTGCCACCACCAGTCATTCAAGATTTTATAAACTCAGATTCAATTTTCTTTTCAAATTTAAAAGTACTATTAAAAGAATGAAGCATCAGTTTGGGTACCTAACAAAAAGAAATCTATTATGAATATATAATTTATCTAACATGAAATAAGGCAGCCAATCAGAAAAGTCTGATTATAGAAACTAACAATGTTAGATGTTTAGTAATTTTTCTTTCATTTATTTATAAAGTTTTCATTTCATTTATCTATAAAGTTGATACTTGTCATCTCCCTCTCTCCTCCTTTCTTTCTCTCTCTTTCTCTCTCTTTTGTTAAACAGTCTTTTCTGGCTTTAAAATGCTTCTTTATTTGAATAATCAAGTTGGTTTAGAAAATTATAAAAAAAGAAGAGCTGTCATTTAACAAACATTGTGGTTTTATCTTTTACAATACTAATTTTAAATGATAAACAAGAGCTAATTTTCCAGCAGTAATTTGCCCCTGAAGTCATGTATAGGGCTAGTTAGATTGACACTGTTGTAGAAATAGAGAAGGAGAAAAGAGTTGAGTATATGATTTTGGTATTTGTATGTTGGTCTCTACTAAATTGAATAAGGCCACATCTCAGCTGGCAAAATTGCTATTACCAGTACCTAGAATCAGATTGGCTGCATAATTTGCAGTGTTTGGTGCAAAATGAAAATTCAGGGTCCCTTTTTTAAAATTATTAAGAATTTCAAGAAGATAATAGCAAAGCATCAAAACAAGTATGGATCTTTACGATCATAAGAATTTGAGTGACTGAACAGATTTTACACACATAAAACTGGCCCTACTGAGAATATTTTTATAGATTAAGGAGACAGTGTTCCCTACCCCCAACCCCTAGGCAGCCAAAAGCCCAGTGATGAGCAGACAGCTTGGCAGAGCAATTTCTCGGGAAACCCCCCGAGGACTATAGTTTAAATGAAACTCAGCAGATTAGATATACAAATGACTATTCGAATGACCCTCTGGTTAATGAGCTGTGTTTGACCACTTGTTTGAGAGACCTACCACTTGCTGTGCTAAAATACAAGCTGTTCTCTTGTCTGGAGACATGAGAAAGGTTTAAGGATATTATTGCTATGCTCTGTGTATTAAAAAGAAAAAAATTTAGATGGCATAAAATTTATAAAACACTAAAGTAGCTGGTTTGGGGAATTTTCTTTAAAAATTTAGTAAAACAGAGAGACCTGAAGATGGCATCGGAGTAGCAGATGCACAGACTCCTAGCTCACACCACAGAACTGGAGTACAAAATAATTTATGAACAATCAGTGTGAAAAACCAAATCTGGACTACAAGAACAGCTCTCAAAAACCAAGGAACAAAGAAGATGCCACAACAAACCTGGTAGGGAGCACCTGAATCTCTCCTACTTACAGGAACAGAAGGAGGTGTGTTGAAAGGGCCAGCTTGTTTTCCAAAAAGAAAGGGGAGAGAGAGAGACAGACGGTGAGGGGCAGAGGAATGCAGGATACAACCTGAGAAGCTGACTCATCCAGTGCTGGAGTCGGCCATAGTTGGGGGAGGGGCTGATCCTTCCACAAAACAAAAGTCAAAGTGCTTCCAGGGCACAGATCTCCAGAAATCTCTCCAGCTCCAATCAGCGCAACAAGACACAGCTGAAAACAAGAAGTGGGGAGGAGGGGCAGTAACTCAGGTCTCCATGGAGATCTGAGATATACCTCTCCCTACTGAAGCTGAGGAAAAACACTGCCCCCAGAGAGATTAGTTGGTGGAAGAGGCCTTCAGAGTCTCAGGTTACACCCAGCGCATTCCTGGATACAGTTTCTTTTTTTTTTTTTTTGATACAGTTTCAAATAAGCCCCCTGCAGAGATCAGTAAACAAGACTATCACCTGTTAAGGAAACAAACAAATCAAGACTTCAAAGCGGCCCAAATCCTAAAGTGGATTACAAATAATAGCTGATGCCAACCCAAGAAGACCTAGAAATAACACAGTTGAAAACTGGAGGCAGACAACACCAAGCCTAGACTCACAATACACCCAACACATAGATATAATGAGAAGACAGAGAAGTGCGATCCAAATGAAACCACAAGAGAAACATCCAGGAAATGAACTGAGTGATATGGAAATAACCAAATTTCTGGATGCTGAGTTCAAAATAATGATTGTAAGAATGTTTAGGGATCTTAGAACAATGGATGGTCATTGCAAACACTGAAATAAAGAAATAGCAAGTATAAAAAAAGGATATTGAAATATTGAAAGAGAAGCAGTAGAAATGACAAATACAATATCAGAAATGAAGACCACAATGGAAGAAATTAAAAACAGGATGGATGGAGCTGAAGATCGAATCAGCGAGTTGGAGGACAACTGGAATGAAAGCAGAGAAGAAAAAAGAAAAGAGTCTGAGAAAACTCTTATAGAGCTCTGTGACAACATGAAGAGAAATAACACCCGCATCATAGGGGTTCCTGAAGAAGAAAAGAAAGAACAAGGGATAGAGACTTGGTTCAATCATATCATAGCTGAAAACTCCCCTAAATGCAGGAGAAACTCTCAGAAGTTCAAAAAGCACAGAGAACTGCATTAATGAGAAACCCAAAGAAACCTACACAAAGACACATCTTAATTAAAATTCCAAAGCTAAGTGATAAAGATAAAATATTAAAAGCTGCTAGAGAAAAAAAGGGCTATCACCTACAAAGGAGCCCCCATAAGGATGACATCAGACTTCTCAACAGAAACACTTGAGGCCAGAAGGGAGTGGCAAGAAATATTCAAAGTAATGGAGAACAAGGACCTACAACCAAGACTACTTTATCCAGCAAGGCTATCATTTAAAATTGAAGGAGAAATAAAAAGCTTCCCAGACAAAAAAAAAAAAAAAAAACTCAAGGAATTCATTACAACCAAACCAATGCTGCAGGAAATGTTAAGGGGCCAGCTGTAAACAGATCAAAGTGGGAAAATAATATAGCAAAAGTGGAATACAGCTTTAAAGAATAAAATGGCAATAAACAACTACATATCAATAATAACCTTAAATGTAAATGGATTAAATGATCCAATTAAAAGACATAGCATAGCTGCATGGATAAGAAAACAGGACATGCACATATGCTGTCTTCAAGAGACACACCTTAAAACAAAAGATGCACAAAGACTGAACGTAAAAGAATGGAAAAAAACATTTCATGCAAATGGAAATGAAAAAAAAGCTGGGGTAGCAATACTTATATAGAAAAAATGGACTTTAAAACAAAGAATATAGTAAGAGATAAAGAAGGCCACTACATAATGATAAAGAGAGCAATCCAACAGGAAGATATAACTATTATAAATATCTACACATCTAATATAAGAGCACCTAAATATATAAAGCAGACTTTGATGGATATAAAGGATGAGATCAACAGCAATAGTATAATAATAGGGGATTTTAATATCCCACTAATATCACTAGATTGATCCTCAAGAAAGAAAATTAACAAAGAAACAGCAGACTTAAAGGACACACTAGATCAATTTGTTTAATAGATATCTTCAGAACCTTTCACCCTAAAGGAACCAAAAGAGAACACAAATAGCCTCAGCAATCTTAAAAAGGAAGAATAAAGTGGGATATATTACACTTCCTGATATCAAGTTATACTACAAAGCCATTGTACTCAAAACAGCCTGGTACTGGCATAAGAACAGGCATATAGATCAATGGAACAAAACAGAGAACCCAGAAATAAACCCACAGACCTATGGACAACTGATATTTGACAAAGAGGTAAGGGCATACAATGGAGTAAAGACAGCCTCTTTAATAAATGGTATTGGGAAAATTGGACAGCTACCTGCAAAAAAATGAAACTAGACCACCAGCTTACACCATTCACAAAAATAAACTCAAAATGGTTAAAAGACTTAAATGTAAGCCATGAAATCATAAACATCTTAGAAGAAAACATAGGCAGTAAGCTCTCCAACATCTCTCGCAGCGATATATTTGCTGATTTGTCTCCACAGACAAGTGAAATAAAAGACAGGATAAACAGCCTGACCTGTGGTGGCGCAGTTGATAAAGCTTCAACCTAAAATGCTTAGGTCGCTGGTTCAAAACTCTGGCCTTGCCTGGTCAAGGCACATATGGGAGTTGATGCTTTCTGCTCCTCCCTTCTCTCTCTCTCTCTCTCTCTCTTTCTCTCTCTCTCTCCTCTCTAAAATGAATAAATAAATAAAGTTAAAAATAAAAGACAGGATAAACAAATGAGACTATATCAAACTAAAAAGCTTTTGCACAGCTGAGGACAGTAAGAACCGAATAAGAAGACAAACTACACAATGGGAGAATATATTTGACAGTACGTGTGATAAGGGGTTAATAACCAAAATTTATAAAGTACTTGTAAATCTCATCACCAGGAAGACAAACAATCCAATGAAAAAATGGGCAAAAGAAATGAATAGACACTTTTCCACAGAGGACATACAGATGGCCTATAGGCATATGAAAAAATGCTCAACATCACTAATCATTAGAGAGATGCAAATTAAAACCACAATGGGATATCACCTCATACCAGTCAGAATGGTGCTCATCAACAAAACAACACAGAATAAGTGCTGGCGAGGATGTAGAGAAAAGGGAACCCTCCTGCACTGCTGGTGGGAATGCAGACTGGTGCAGCCACTGTGGAAAACAGTATGGAGATTCCTCAAAAAATTGAAAATCGAACTGCCTTTTGACCTAGCTATCCCACTTTGAGGAATATACCCTAAGAACACCATAGAACTTTTCCAGAAGGAGAAATGCACCCCCATATTTATGGCAGCATTGTTCACAATAGCGAAGATCTGGAAACAGCCCAAGTGTCTGTCAGAGGACGAGTGGATTAAAAAGCTTTGGTACATATATACTATGGAATACTACTCAGCCATAAGAAATGATGACATCGAATCATTTACAACAACATGGATGGACCTTGATAACATTATACAGAGTGAAATAAGTAAATCAGAAAAAACTAAGAACTATATGAACCCATACATAGATGGGACATAAAAATGAAACTCAGAGACATGGACAAGAATGTGAAGGTAATGGGGGGTTGGGTGGGGGAGTGGTGAGGGGGCGAGGAAGGAGAGAGAGGGGGTGGAGAGAGGGAAGTTGTACAAAGAAAATCAGATAGAAGGTGATGGAAGACAATTGGACTTTGGGTGAGGGTTATGCAACATAATCAAATGTCAAAATAATCTAGAGATGTTTTCTCAGAATATATGTATCCTGATTTATCAATGTGACTGCATTAAAATTAATAAAAATAAGATAAATAAACTAAGGAACTAAAAACATAATAAAAATGTCTTTGAAATATATATTAAAAAAAATTTAGTGAAATGAGATAATTAAAATCACTAATGTGGGTTCATAAGCCTACTGTGTTCTTTGTGTATAGGTTTACATTACCCAAAACACAAGATTTATCTTGCTTGATTCACATAGCAGTGCTTTAATATATTCATGGTGTGCCTATTATCTATACCTTATAGATAAGAAAATTTGGGTTAAGAAAAAAATAGTGACTCAAATGATGTCAAAAGTTTAGTAAATGGCTGAGCCACAAATAAAAAATAATATACACTTATTGAATACATACTATGTACCAGACTACCAGACATCAAGCTAAGCAATTCCCATGTATTATTTATGTACTTTTTATTAATCAGAACTCTTAAAACCGAAAGTGACCATACACCTTACTTAAACTAGTTAAAAAATGTGTTTTTGGTGTTCACCTGGGAAATGCAAGAGGCATCCTCAGACATAGCTGAATTTGAGCTAACATGATGTCAGGAATGTATGTGTGTTCCCATTAAAATGTTAGTCATTGAAAAATACACATTTTAGAATGTCAATAAAGCTCCCAATTACTTATGTCTACATAAAGCTATCTCTGTACTCTTTAATTTGAAGATGCTGATGTAGTTATCTAATGCCTTTCTTCTGGGGGTAGTGAGAATGGCATTCCTTGAATGTACTCACAACATAAATCTTCAGCATATTGCAACAACAATGGCTCCAACACTCCAGATTTACGAGTCTCTAGCAGCCCTGATCTCAGGGAGGAAGAGTTTCCACCTCTGGAATTCTCAGGGTGGGCGGGGCCCTGACTTGTTTCCTGGCTCACTCCCTCTGAATCTCAGGGGCAAAGGAATGCCCTTTGGGACCAGCCTGATCGTGTGTGTCTCCCTGGAGCTGGGACAGAGTTTGACCATTCCTTAACCATGCAGACTGAAAACAAGAAAGGGGTTGTTTCCAGAATGTCTCCTACTGTTGATATCAAAAGGAGGGGAGGTGATCAGGTACGCCTTACTTACAGATATCCATGACAGAAGGTGTAATTATTGTGTACATTGTACACACAAGCAAACTGAGGCTGAAGGAACAAAGGAAGATCATCTGCTTCACTGCACTGTACTGTAGGTATGGTTTCTTTCCCAAGGAAATAAAAACAATATCTCAAATCTTCAGAGCAATAAAAATTATTTATGTTGTTAGTAAATTCACAGAATGCCATTCTCACTACCCTCAGAAGGAAGGATATGATAGCTACAATATCATCATCAAACTAAACACAGACATGACTTTACATAGATAAACATAATTGGGAGTTTTGTGAACATTCTAAAATGCATATTTTTCAATGAATAACATTTTAATGGGAACACACCTGCTGCTCAAAAAACCATAAATTCTAAACTGTGAACTCTCAAGAGTTATGCTTGTTTCTCTGCATACATACTTAATATAGTGCCTGGCACAATGAAGATGTTCAATCATTTCTTGTTGAATCGATGAATGAAAATGAATGGAAGACCATCCAAGCCAATTATTACTTAGTAGTGAATGACATAGCCCAAGAAGATCTCAAAGCATTTCCATTTAGGAAGGTGAAGGATTTATGAGCATGTTTTGAAAAGAAAATGATGTGTCCACCAAGACTGCACTGTGAAGGAAACCATCCCATTAACATGGGCTGCTTGGGGAGGAGCCATGGGTGAGTCCATATGTAGTGACTCTTCCCAAAGCCGCAGCTGATTGAAATGATGCTGAATTTGACAGCTGAACTGTCAACTAAGTATTGGTTTCTGATGTTTTTTAGTCATGATTAAGTTAGACCAAATTAAATCTGTCTCCTGAGAATCTAGAGGTTGTAGGAATTAATTGGTCAGTTTGTTACAGGAGCAGAACTATGAAGACATCAGAGTGCAGCCCGGTAAATGCTGTCCATTAGAATTGGGGTGTTTGTTTCTGAGGCTGCAAGTCTTAGAGATCCTGTGCAGTCACCTAAGTTGCTGATCAACTCCTACAACTATTGCTGTCTTTTAAATATTCCAGTCCTAGTGAGATGTGGCATCATCGTGAAAAACTGTATGTAGTTCTGAACACCAGCCACTCTTTAGATGGGATAATGCCAAACAGCAAGGTGTCTAGAGAAAGACAGGTGATATAATTTGGATTTTAATTAGAATAAAGTATGCCTGCAGGGAGTGATTATGCTGAGAAAGAGTATTGAAGATATAAAGATAAACTTGGAGGCATGTGAAAAAGAGATTATATTCTTGGTAGCTGCAGAGGAAAGACCAATGAGTAAGTGAAACAGGTACTGTTTGTATTCAACTGAAGAATTTTTCAACCTTGTACTGACATGTGAAGGAGTGATTTTGAATGATAAAAATGTAGTAATAAGTATTGCAGATATTGGTTAATTAGAACTTCTTTTATTTAATGAATATATCATTGTCCAGTTCTATAGAATCTTTTTTAGAAAATAGGGCTAATTATCACAGGTGGGTTTACCATAGCTTTAGAGTTCTTCATTTGTACTTGTTCAAAAAGACTCATACAACACTGCTTTTATATTTTTGTATTATTTTACTTAAAGAAGGCCCCCAAACTATATAAGTTAAATGTTTCATAAAACCTAGATTAACTGCCGCAAACCAGAGCGACTCGTATATTGTGCAGGTCTCGAGTTGGAACAGTGTGAGGTTAGGAAATACAGAGAGAAATAGGATGGGATGGGGAGGCCTCCTGTGGGCTGAGGGCGTACAAGAACAGAGGGGAACCCCGCCCGTTGTATTACATAGTATTACATAGTGCAGAGAACAAAAGCCATTTGTAAAACAAGGAAGTTTCTAATATGAAGTCACATATCTAAGGTATAAAAAGAGTGTGGGGAAGAGCTTAATCTTAGGCCAAGTCCTAGACTGTAAGGACTTTGTCAGTTTACAGCCTATCTCCTACAATTAACCACTTTGAATAGTGATGATTAACAATACCACAGGGATTTAAACCTGTTTTCTTCACATTTGAATGACTCTTCTAACTTGTGCATAAAAATATTTTAATATGTACAATTATAGTAAGAACAAATATGTTCATTTGTGACACACAGATGAAAGTTGAATCAATGTAATGATGGTCTCTGCAGAAATGCTAGCTCATAAGTACCAATACAGTCTAAACATAAAAAAGTAAAAAATTAAAATGGATATTTATTTTCTTAGAAGTCAAATTTAAACGATACATTTTTATCACAGAGCCACTCAGGTAGTCAGATTCAATAAACATTTATTGGGTCTTGTCTTGTGTTTCCATGATTTCATTTAAACTTCATTTTCAGTATTGTTACCAATACCTACATTTACTTACATTTTTGCAAGAGTTTTAAATATATCTTCCCCTTTAATGATCTTAAAATAAAGTGGCAATTGATTCATCATTACTAGCAAAACAAAAAATAAAATAGGAAGACAAGCAATAAAAAGTGGTGTTCTGGCTTTTATTGCAAAATGAGAAAAAAGCAAGTTTTGCATTATTTTTTTATCAGAACATTTTTATAGCAGCTCTCTTTGTAATATTATATAAATGGCACAAAACAGTATGTTTGTTGTGAGTTTTCTCAGAAGAAATGATTTAGGTAAAATTGTGCTCTCATAGTAAGTTAGCACATTGGGTAAAAAGGAGCCAGTTGTCTCATTTGAGAATACTTAATCATTTTCAGAGTTGATGGTTTTATCTTTGGGAACTCCTGTAATCAAGATTTCCTTTCATGTAGTTTTATTTGGGACTGTGGTTAAACATAGTTTCTGCCCAGTCTCTACTCAAGAAAGGTCACTCTGTCATGTGGAATGGCAGGGAGCCTGCCTCACAAGCTGCAGCAGGGAACCATAAAACTCTGTTGTGACTTCTTCTTCAAAAACATACGACCTTTCTGATAACATGACCGAAAACAAAGATAAAAACACACGCACACATACACACACTGCTGCCCTATCTGGTGTAATTTCAAGGATTTCATTTTCTGGTTGGTTTTATTCTGTGTTCTATTCCCCCAGAGCAGTTTCCACTGCTCTTTGTGATGAACTGTTAATAGGAATTAGGGAACACCTTCAACCACATTCATCAGTTTTCAATTGTGACATCTCTGTGCAGCATCCTCAAGTCTTTTTTTCACTTCCAATATATACTTTCATTGCTTATCTTCCAAGAAAGTAGTGCATATTGTTACCATGGCTGATTTTAAGGAAGCTAATCAGTGAAACAAAAAATAAATAAAATAAAATCTTTAAATACATTTACAGCCTGTAAAACTTTGGGATTATTATTTATTTTTAATAGTTTGAAATTTCTAAGATCAGGTACTTTGTATCCTCACAAGATTCAAGGACTGTTCTGAAAAAAATCTCTAAATTTTGTTTTCTGTATACACTTTTATTATTAGTTGGTTTTTATTTTTTAGTTGGTAATCTTTTAAAGTAGAGTTTACTTTTTATTGAGAATTATTTTGAATCTTTCAAGTAGGTCACAAAATAGAAGATAATGTGAAATGGCATCTTTTATGACAGAGGCGCTCTTGCCTATGGAAAAGAGAACAATTTGAGATGTGAGATTTGAGATTTGTCATGTTCATCACTAAATGATTCCTAGTTGTAAGGTCCTGTACTACTCAGTTCAAATTAATTCTTTTCATTAACATTTGTCAAAAGAATTTAAAATATGTTTCAGTATCTGTAATAAGTTACTTTTCCTAATTATAAATTTACAAGTACATGCTCATTAAAAAGAGTAATGATTTTATCTTTATGATACATCTCAATTATTTTATTAGAAACATTTTGAAGTAAATGTATTGTTACTTTATTAAATCACTAAAAAAATTTTAATCATTAATTACTAAATCTTTTTAAACCTAAAATATATATGATTTATAGGGTAGTATAATTATATGCTTATAAAATATTTATGTGTCATAAGAATAATATTTTAATCTCTCAGCCAGCAATCTTATGTCTGTCTAAGTGTCTTTTTCCTTTAAAAAAAGTATTGTAACATTTCTATTTCTTTCTTTGACTCAGATCGGGGTACTGTGCAGAAGGTGGTTGTTCTTCCCACTAATAGTTCTGCCAGTGGCGAGCTCATTCTGGAGGAGTTGGAAGTTTTTAAGGTTTGACCATCTCTTCTATTAGTCTTTGATAATGCATGATGAATGAATGGAATTCTTTAACCTTACGGGCACTTTGGAGGACAATGGTATTTTCTAAAATATCAAATAAATAATATTACAAGTTTTGAAGGTAGAAAACACTAGATAAAATGAGAAATAGGAAACATTTTTCTGAAGTATTTTTATGCATTTAAAAGTATCCTAATATAAAAACATAGTTTTTTTTTTCCAGCTATCATCATAACTTTAAGAATTTTGCTCCCATTATTTTTAAAAAACGAGTTCTTGTGGTCAAGGTCTAGAAGATTTACCATGAAAAGGCTTTTATCATGTGCTTCACAAACCACTAAAACCCAAATGCTTTCACATTATTGATTGTTAGATAAACTTTCTCATACGTTTCAGCCAGGAATTTCAAGAAAAACTGCTTTGTTTTCTCTTTTTTTATTGCGCTCAATTCAAATGCTACCCTAATTAAGTAAAACAAATGTTGTCTCTTTATCACTCAAAATGTTATGTTCTCTCTGACTTGAGATTTCACTGTATTATTCTTTCTGTACTTGAATTTGGCATTGAAAAAAATTAAAAAGAAAACACAACCAAAAATGACACACAAAGGGCAGTTTTGTCTTATACAACCTGACCTGGTCAGACAGAGTGGCAACCTGTTCTCTGTGTATCTGTGAGCCTGTAGGGCAGATCCTTGGGGTCCTGCACATCCTTCTCTCCTTAAGGTAAAGGTCATTGTAGTTCAACTGGTCCCTTTAATCAGTATTTGAAATGATGAGGAAAAACACAGATAGAGTTGCTGTGAAAAGGAAAAAATGTTTTTGTGTGTGTGTGTGTTTGTGTGTGTAACAGAGACGGAGAGAGAGAGACACAGAGAGAAGGACAGATAGAGTGAGTGACCCCTTGCTCAAGCCAGCGACCTTGGGCTCAAGCCAGCAATCTTGGGCTCAAGCCAGCAACTTTTGGGCTCAAGCCAGTGACCTTTGGGCTCAAGGCAGTGACCATGGGGTCATGTCTATGATCCCACTCTCAAGCCAGTGACCCCACACTCAAGCTGGTGAGCCCACGCATAAGCCAGATGAGCCCGCGCTCAAGCCAGAGACCTTGGGGTTTCAAACCTGGGTCCTCTGTGTCTCAGTTTTATGCTCTATCTACTGGGCCACTGCCTGGTCAGGCTAGGATGAAAAACTTTGACTTGGAATCAATCCTACTCCAGTCTACTATTTCAGCTAACCCAATCAAAAAACATCATCCCACAGACACCAAGAGTAGAGTCAGCCTATAACCGTGTGAAAACAGCATTTCAGAACTCAGGAGCAGAGTACTGCTAGTCCAGTGAGTTGCTTTGCTTAGTGTAGTGGACTCAGAAGTTATTGACTTATTAATATACATTACCACATCACCAAAAATACTGAATTTATAAGAATATAAGTAACCAAGATTCAGTGCTGTTAGAATATGTTAATACATTTTAAATGTGAAGGATTATTTTTTTTAAAAAGGAATCAAATAAATATAAAATGTTGAGGAACTCTGGCAAATTTCCCAAGGCTATTAAATTTAGCATTTTTAATGGTAGATGCACTTCATTGTAAATATTTTGTGACTAGTGCTTAAAATTGTGCTCATTAAATGTTAATGTTAAAGGCATTCAGTGCCTTTTCTATACCCTGCTTTGTAAAAAAATTGACTTTTCTAGATTAAGTAGAATCACATTATTTATAGAATGTATATATTTCTCATTCAGTTCAGTAGAGGCAACTTGGTTAGCCAAAATAATATAAAGTACCTTATTCTGAGCTTCCCTTGAAGATGGCAAAAAAATGTCATATTGCAGCACTTCATTTTTAGTGCTTAAATATCTTTTTTCTTTCTTTTTTTTTGATTATCAAGAAATGTTAATTAAGTGAGTTTGACATAAACTCAAACATATATGTATGGAAAGGTCTTAAAGAAACGTGAGTTCTGATCATGTGCTAACTACTTATGGTCTGTTATATGAGTTATGCTGGTATTATCACAAAGAATAAACTCTCAGTGGAAAAATAGAGTCAGTCAAAATGCATGTGGGAGACATCAGCCCAAGAGAAAGACTAAAAAAGTGAGCTTTCTTACGGATGCGTGTGCCAGTGATTGATATGGCTCAATTGAGAGATACGGCTCCCAAATACAGTTACTGTCTTCAGCATGGTGTTTGTGTCACATTTTCTGAGGTGAGGTAAAAATAATTAGGTGTGTATGATATACTGTGATGGGCATGTCAGGAAATAATGCATTTAACTTGGAAAAATTTCTTAGTTAAGTGTCACACTGATATACTGCAGAAAATTCAATATAACTTTTAAAAACCAGGCACTTTGTTCAGAACCCCAATCTATTATTTTAATCCTCTGTTCAGAAAATATGTCCAGCATCATTAAATTTAACTTGAATTGGAGGTATAATTATTTGAAGTTGCCTGCATAGATATAAGTTGCAATGCTGTCTTTCGTATGTGTGTATGGTGCTAAGCAATGATCAAAAAGTTGCAATAGAGTGTTTAGAGATGCCACCATTTTATCTTTTAAATGTAAGAACCCACAACTCCAGAAAGTAAAATCATTGCGAGCACAGTTGATTTTGAGAGTTTGCTTCATCAGGTTATCACAAGTCTAATTTTTAATCTTTAAAAACTAATAATAATTAAGAAGTAAAGTTATGAATAGAATGACTTTCAAAAAGAATTACTATTTCAAAAAATTCTCAGATTTTTTCACTAATTTATATTTATTAAAAGAAGATCCCCTAACAATATTACTTCACATTCAACAACAAAAAAAACTAATAAGAATGCTTTAGGCTAATACATCTTTCTAAAGCAGTGTACGTTGTTCAGCAAGGGGGCCCACAGTGTCTCATGCAGAGTGCTGGGTTGTGGAATAGGGGGGGTGCCATTCTGTAGCCCCCACACAAGTACACAAATTTAATCCTAAATTATTCATTGGATACAATAGCCTAAGATACACTTTTTTCAATTCTCTCAAATTTTTATTTTTTCTAGTGGTTATATTGATATATGTGTTATAATTGCAGCCTTTATTTTTTAGCTGAGGCATATATTTGTGTAACAAATCCATCCTTAGTCCCAACAGAGAAAATGTATTATAGACAAGTATTGTTAGATTTTGAAAATATATATGCATTTAGAGAAAAAGGATGATTTCTTGAATTTCAACAAAAAGAGAAAAAATTTAAATGCAAAATCCTATTTAATGATTATTTGAGCAACTAACATAATGGTTTTCTAATTTTTCAGAATCGTGGTCCTATAACAACAATGAAAATTTCATCTAAAAAGGTAAAATCAAACCCATTTTTATCTTCTTTGCTTGTAAAAAATTTTACTACTATAAGAAGATATATAATTTCTAAACAATTAATTTTTGTATTAGCTAAATAATTCTGTTTACAGGATAGCACAAAATCACCTTTAGTATTGATATAGAATTCACTAGCTACTAGGCAGAACATACATATATATGTACAGCAAGATATTTCAACATTTTATATATCCTATATTGTCAAATATTACTGTGTGTGAAGCCAACCAGAATAAAAATAAACTTTCTGAAGGAAGGATTCAGCACAGATTTGGCTACTGTAACATCACAAACATCCTCAGGGGCTCGGAAGGAGTAACCAGTCCGCCTTTGAGTTCCTGCTGCCATCACACATTTCAAATGTGCAGTGCACGTTTTTATGCTTATTTCTAAGGAAATGCTATTTTAAGGGTTATACATTTATTTAAAACAATATAAATGTTTCATATCTAAGCCAAATCCACATTCAGGATTTGGGGACAAAACGTTAGACTATGATGATCAGGCATATTTCATCTTCATGCCTGCACATGTGAATACACAAGGGTCCCAGGGCGGAAAAGTCCACTTTCTGTCTTCCTATGTGCAAAATATGCACCTATCCATCGCCCAGAGGTACCCCAAACAAAGCTTCTAAGGGCCAGAGTACTATAATCAGGAATGGATGCATGCATTTGAATACCAACCTGACGATAAACTACACGAATCATTTAACTTCATTACACTAAGTTTCTCTCTTTGCAAGGCAATGCTTTTCTCAAGAATTAATTTATATAAATTGCCTAAAATAAAGTGGGTCTTTGGTAACTGCTGTTGAGAGCCTAAGACTTATTTTTCTTGGAATAGAGAATAAAGGTTTTATGTGTTAGTACAACTGATGACATAACTTTCGTTTTCTTCACCATATTTGGTCTCTTACAGATGAACAAGTAATCCACAGTCAGTCTTGTACTATTTTTCATTTGCCCAATTTTAGGAACAAAATTAAAGAGCTCATCTGTAAAAATGTTTGCATGGTGCATAACAAACATTTTCCCAAGTAACAAGGAGCCATTCGTCATTTCCCAGTGTCCTCTCAGGGAGCTGATCCCTAGTCAGAACTGTCTTTGAAGTCAGCAGTAGGGAAGTCCTTTGTATACCGCAGTTTAATGGAAAGAGAAAGCTTACAGTAAAATTCAAAATGCACACAAAGCCATTTGTATGGCATAGTAGTAGTAGACTATACAATTACAGGTTTCAACTTGTAATTCAACTTGTGAACTTGCAGGTTTATTCCATTAAAATTGCAATATACAACACACACATACACACAGAAAAACTGATTATTATATATCTTCAACATTATGTTTCATTAAATCAGTTAGATAGAGAGCAGGGTAATTACTTGATATTTGGGGGAATTCATTTGGCCAGCTGCCTACTGGCCAAATGCAAAAAAAACTAGTTTGCCAATGGTTATATATACACACACATATATAATAAATGTGTATATTTAATGACTTCAGTACCTTCCCTAGTGCTCAAACTATTTTATTGTCCATTTTATGCTACTTTATTCTCTAATTTATTCTTGCATTCTATATAGCAGGAAATAGTTGTATTAGTAAAAAATACCATTTCTAGAATGAAACTATCTGTATTCTTTTCTCAAATAAACCAGTTTTCTCGAAGTTTTTAAGTAGAACTGATGTATTTATTATATTATTTATTACCCAATAAACACCCTTTTAATTGTTTCCATGGAAATGATTATTGTCAAAACATGCAGTTGTTTTTTTATGGTTTGATGTCTCAGCCAAGGATCCTGAAGATCAATATTTATCAGCCCAATTTCTGAAAAGTTAATCTGAATAATTATTTTATCTTAGACACAGAGTGAAATGTGATTCAAGTGATTTATTAGACTTGAAAATTTATTAATTGATATTTAATTGACAGTTTGCTCATCGACTACTGTTATTTAACTTTCACTGAGCTCTTGGGTGTCAGAAACTATTCGAAGCATTTTATGTGGACTTAGCTCTTGCACTTAGTTCTTACAAAAACTCTATATGGTAGATGCTCTGTTATCCCAGTTTTATCAAAGAGGAAGCTGAGATTCAGAAAGGTTACTCAGGATATTTTTTGGTGAGCCAGGATTTGAATCTCATAAGTATGCCTCCATAGCCTGCTGGACCAATGATGTTCCCATTGCTTTATTTTTTACAAGCATTTTTACATATGATAAACATTATATATATACAAATATGTGTAGATGTATGTGTGCATGCACAAGAATGTTCAGATGAATGTATTCAAGTTCCAGCTTAGAGATCTATGCTAACTTAATTGTAAATCAGTCTTTTGTAAAATATTTAGTATCAGACACTTATCCCTTCCACTCCTGAGAAACGTTTTATGCTCAGCTAAAGTAACTAGAGCAGCATCATAAAAAATTCCTGACACCCTACAAAATGAAAAATTAAATCTTTATGACTTTACTGAATAGCTCTGGATATACAGAAAGTTTAAGACATGCCTCAGTATAAATACTGGTATTCGGCCCTGGCCGGTTGGTTCAGCGGTAGAGCGTCGGCCTAGCGTGCGGAGGACCCGGGTTCGATTCCCGGCCAGGGCACACAGGAGAAGCGCCCATTTGCTTCTCCACCCCTCCACCGCGCTTTCCTCTCTGTCTCTCTCTTCCCCTCCCACAGCCAAGGCTCCATTGGAGCAAAGATGGCCCGGGCGCTGGGGATGGCTCTGTGGCCTCTGCCTCAGGCGCTAGAGTGGCTCTGGTCGCAACATGGCGACGCCCAGGATGGGCAGAGCATTGCCCCCTGGTGGGCAGAGCATCGCCCCTGGTGGGCGTGCCGGGTGGATCCCGGTCGGGCGCATGCGGTAGTCTGTCTGACTGTCTCTCCCTGTTTCCAGCTTCAGAAAAATGAAAAAGAAAAAAATAAATAAATAAATACTGGTATTCTTCTACATAATTTAAAAATTCCTCTAATAAGAAATATGTCATTTTTAAAAGCATATGAAGACAATTTTTAATTTTATGTACTACTATCTATTTTTGCTCCCAAACTTAAATGCCTTGTATTTTAGACTTCATTTTTTCAAATTGACGTGATGGGTTGCCAGACTTGAATAAAGACACCGCCTTGTGCTTTGCTAAGAGGCAGCATTCAAAGAAAAAAGCAAACACCAGAATTTAAATCTGTAACATGTTAGCTCAAATCTGAGAGAACAATGAAGCCCAATGTCTAAAACACATTGCCATTCTCCATGGTGCGCTGAGCTTTTTTCTTTAAACAGGAAAGTGGTAATGTTATAGGCATATTAACATAGGAAAATTCTATTTATTTTGGCTTTATCCCCTTCTGGAGTTTGCTTCCCATTTCTAGTCTATTTTCAAAATGAATCCAAGGGTTTGTGGTCATGTATTATAATGTGTCCCTGCTTAAAGTCCTCTTTTAACATCCACATCTGAAATAAATCATCATCATTCTTCTAACAGCAACAGTTATATGTGAGCTCCAATGAAGGGGTTTCCCAAGTGTCTCTGCATCGCTGCCACGTCTACGGCACAGCCTGCGCCGACTGCTGCCTGGCGCGGGACCCGTATTGCGCCTGGGACGGCCACTCTTGCTCTAGGTTCTACCCAACTGGGAAGCGGTGAGTACTGAGCATTCAGCTGAAAATCAGAACGGATGTCACCAGACAGCTGTGCTACACTTTAAAACCAGTGCTACAGCAGCAGACATGGTTAGCACTGCATGGAACTTTAGATTGAGGAAGGTGGCAGTGCTTTTATAACAGATTCTCAAGGCTACATTAACTAGAAAATTTGGAAATTTTCTTTTCTTTTTTAAAGGCACCTTCCATAACATAATCTCCTACCTGTGATTCATCAAATATTTCAAGCAGCATTTATCCTGGTTTTTATTTTCACTTTACCTAATATTTTTATCATCTTTGGTTCTATAAACTTGATTAAGTATATCCTTAAATCCCACCTTCCTAGGATTTCCCTATGCTACTTAATTCTCCTGTAATCAAATGCTTATGCTAGTTTGGGCAAAAGGAACATTGCTGCTGGATGGCTACCCTGAGTTTCCTTCAAAACCTGATGACCATACTTAACCCTGTAAAATGGTGAGCATCTGGTTGCTGGTTAGATGAAGAGACTAAGGCAGTCTGAGGCGGAGGGTCTTCTATCCAAGCAGACACTTAGGCAGGAAACTCTGTACCAGCTTGCATCAGTTTGGAAAAGGATGACCAGAAGTGAAATTGTAGCGCAAATAACATGTAGAATTTGATGATGTTTTATAGCTGCTTTATTCTCTCTCATAGATACAAGCCTTTAAGGACATCGACAGTTTAAACAATCCTTGCACTTATGCACATCAAGGTTATTTTGATGCTTTTATCTATTATTTCAACAAACTTGAGTCATGGGACAATTATTTGCCAGGCAATGTTCTAGAGCTAGGTATATCACTCTGAGAATAACAACAAAGAAAACAAAAATTTCTGCCTTGGATAATAAATTCTAAAGAGGGAAGACAGACAATAAACAAATAAGGAAACCCTCTAGCATATCAAAAAAATGAGAAGGTCTACAAATTTTAAAAGGCAAAGAAGACAGATAAGGAAGCAGGGGTTGCAGTGTTAAGTGCATGAGCAGGGGAGGCCTTACTAAGGATGTGATATCTGAACCGGGATTTCAATGTGGAAAGGAATGATACCACGGCATTATTTGGGATTTATTAATAATCGCATTTCAAAGAGAGGGACCTGAAATCTTTAAAGTTGAATTCAAATAAGTATGGGGGCCTCATTGAACGTGTGAGTGATAACATTTGACTTTGGTTTAATGAGATCATCTAGTTGGGTTTGTCTGGGATTGCAGCTCTGAGGAAGGAGGAGGATAAGGGGAGAGAAGCTTCGGGCAGGGCAGTCTAATGGTCCAGGTGAGACATAGTGGGGACTCGCACAGGGTTGATAGAGGTGGATGTGGCAAAAGTGGTCTGATTCTGAATGGAGCTCACAAAATATGCTGATTTATAAATGTGGGACGTTAAAGAAATAGAGGCCTCAAAAATGAGCCAAGTTCTCAGAACTGAACATTAGAAATATGTAGATGGGATTTAATGAGAAAGAAGACTGTGGAAGGAGTAGGTATGTGGGGAGAAAGTTGGTAAGTTAATAGTGCCTATGAGATATTCAAGTAGATATGTTGAGTAGGCAGTTAGAAATATGAATCTGGAGTAGAGAGGAGTAGCCTGGGCTAGAGAATTTGAAAATCTTTTATATTTACACTTATGAGATATAAAGAGAACTCCCATTCTTTAAACCAGGAGTCTTTAGTATCTGTGTTCTAAGACCCATGTTCCTCCATGTCATTTGAAGATTTAGTTAGGATGTCTATAGCTTCTTTTGATGTCTACATGTAATTTATGGACTTCATTACCCTGAGATCTTCTCTCTGTACTGGGCTGAAGGTCTGAGCTGGACAAAGTGTGCGGCAAGCAACTACTAAATGTGTTCTGAAATTAAAAATTATTTTTGTGGACATTGTATTTTCAACCATATTTGTTTTTCCATTCAATTATGATAGCAGATATATTTCAGAAGTACTTCCAAACTGTTTGTAAGGCAATAGGTTTTGTTTGTTTGTTTTTTCTTTTTGGTAAGTCATTCTAAAAGTTGGCATCTGTAAAACCTGGAATCCAGTCTTCAGACTATTGAACAGATTTCATGCTGAAAGAAGATGAAGCCCTGTACTTTCTAAGAAAGAAGGTGATGTGGGGAGCACATCTTCCCATGGTTGTGTAAGCATACCAGCCTCTTCTGTAAGATGATAGAACTGGGGATTCACACTCCTTCCCTGTAAAATTCTCAGACCTTGACTTTGACAAAACAAGCATTCTTTTTTTAACAAAGGAATATTTATCAAATAAAATTCTATACTATATGTAGATTATTAATATTGAATACATATTTCTGATATATTTTAAAGTTCTCATATTCTCCCACCTATTACAACCCCAGTTATTCTTTCTAAGACATATTCATGATATAAATTCCACATGTCATCATAATATCACAAATCATGATTGTAATCATGTTCCCTCTATAAACAAAGAACTGAAACTGTCTTGCAGTTCTTTAATGTTACAATGTGGTGCCTGGTATTAAATCATGTATCATGAGTTTGCTGTTAGAACTAATTAATGAAGTTGGAGAATACAATATCAATATACAAAAATCTGTTACATTTCTATTCACTAATAACAAACTATAAGAAAGAGAAATTGAGAAAAGTCTCATTACAGGTTCATCAAAAAGACTAAAATACCTATGAATAAACTTAATCAAGGAGGTGACATATCTGCAAACTGAAAATTATGACAAGATGAAAGAAATTGAAAATGACACAAATAAAATATATATTTGTGCTCATGGATTAGAAATTTAATATTGTAAAATTTCCATACTATCTAAAGTAGTCTACAGATTCAAATCAATACCTGTCAAAATACCAATGCCATTTTTCTCAGAAATATAACAAACAATCCTAAAATTTGTATAAAATCACAAAATCTAGAGAAAGAACAAAGCTGGAGGCATCACACTTCCTGATTTCAAACTATATTACAAAGTTATAGTAATCAAAACAGTATTGTATTGGTATAAAAACAGACACATAGTCAGTAGAACAGAATAAAGAGTCCAGGAATTAGCCTACCTATATATGGTCAATTAATTTATGGTGAGGAGCCAGGAATATGGGTAAAGGATAGTATTTTCAATAAATGATGTTAGGAAAATTGAACAGCCACATGCAAAACAAAACTGGATCACTGATCTTTCACATACACAAAAGTTACCTCAAAATAGGTTAAACACTTGAATATAAGTCCTGAAGCCACAAAATTCCTAGAAGAAAAGTAGAACAAGAAAATATTTGTCTTGTTGATGAGTTTTTGTATCATACTCCAAAACCAAGGCAACAAAAGCAAAAATAAACAATTATGAATACATCAAATTATAAAGCTTCTGCACAGGACACAAAAAAATCATCAACAAGGTATAAAGGCAAGCTACCGAATGGGAGAAAATATTTGCAAATTATATATCTGATATTGGGTTAATATGCAAATATATAAAAACTTCATACAAGTCAATAGCTAAAAAATAATCCAGTTAAATAATGGTCAGAAGATCTAAATAGACATTTTCAAAGAAGACATAACAGACAGCTAACAGGCACATGAAAAGATGCTCAACATCACTAATCTCAGGGAAATGCAAATCAAACTGCAATGAGATATCACCTGTTAGAATCGCTAGTATCAAAAAGACAAGAAATACCAAGTATTAGTGAGGATATAGAGAAAAGGAAATCCTTCTGAGATTTTAAATTGGCACATCACTATAGAAAACAGTATGCAGTTTCCTCAAAAAAAAAAAAAGACTACAATATAATCAACAACTCCACTTCTGGGTATTTTATCAAAGAAAGCAAAAACATTAATACAAAAAGATATATGCACCTTTATGTTTATTGCAGCATTTTTTCAGTATTGATTTTGTGTGTATACTAATATATATATACTATGGAATATAGTTCAGCCATAAAAAGAGTGAAATCTTGTCATTTGTGACAATAAAGTTGCCCCTTGAGGGCATTATGCTAAGCAAAATAAGTCAGAGAAAAACAAGTACCATATTATCTCACTTATATGTGGAATTTTAAAAACAACTAACCGAGTTCATAGATAACGATAATAGACTAGTAGTTGCCAAAAGAGATAGCTGGAGGCTGGGAGATATGGGTGAAGTGGACCAAAAGGTAAAAACTTAGTTATAAAATAATGGTGACTGTAGTTAATAATACTTGTGTTGAATATTTGAGAATTGCTATCTTAAAAGTTGTCATCACAAGAAAAAAAATGCAACTATATATGGTTATAGATAATGACTTACGGTGTTGATCATTTTGCAATATATACTTATATGGAAAAATTGCATTTTACAACTGAAATTTATGTCAGTTTTACCTAAAAAAAACAGTACAAACAACAAAAAATCATGTACCATGGGATAGGAAGGGGTAGCCATGTAAAAAGCTATTTTGGTGATCTCCAGCAATGTCCTAAGTCTCTCACAAAGAGGTAAGAATGCGATGTATATGGTATCCCTGGCCTACCCATATTCATCTTTGGTTCACACACTGGAAGTTTTATTAAAGTATCTATACTATCTAAATTCTCCAAATTATTTCTAAACTTAGTGAAAGCAAAGCATATTTGCTGAATGAATTAACTATTTCCTAAATTCCCATATGTAGTATGCATTTTTTTCTTTAGAGATTAAATACTAATGATAAAAATGCTCATTTGGAGAATTTTCCACATTGATTTTATTCCAATTGTAATGTCTACCTGGAACAAAATCACACAGAGAAATTCATTGGAATGAAATAAAAACATGTCTTTTATGTAGAAAAGAGAAATAGAGTTCTTGGAAATCAATGGAGTCCATACTTTGACATAGCGTTGTTATATATCATTGGCTCAGTAGTTTCTCTTTTTAAAAGAAGTTAGTTCATAGTAAACAATATAAGCATTTTTTCCTCTTCACCCTCAGGTATCTTAAATATTTGGACATTTGTATCAAATAATGCAATTTAGACTAAATGTTATTTATTCTGGATTCAGATATGTAGTTAGAAATTTTATTTTAAGACAGGATAATCAGTTCAATCTTCAAGTAAATATCTTTTTTATACCAGAAAATGATTTCATTGTTTAGCCAAAATAATAGACTATAATAGAAAGAACATTGGCAACTTGAGACAACTCCCAAATCCTACATGCAATATAATATTATTCTGCCTGCAAACATGCTTTTGTGATATGATATGAATGCCTTATAGAAAATCTACACATACAAAATGTTCAGATGAAGCCATAATAATGATTTTTTGTCTTTTAATGACTGAAAGCTCTGTAAATTCAGATTGCCCAGCTTGAAGGTTCATGTACTTGGGTAAACCATAACATAGTGCTGATCAAAGAAAAGTAAATTTAGGCCCTGGCCGGTTGGCTCAGTGGTAGAGCGTCGGCCTGGCGTGCAGAGGTCCCGAGTTCGATTCCCGGCCAGGGCACACAGGAGAAGTGCCCATCTGCTTCTCCACCCCTCCCCCTCTCCTTCCTCTCTGTCTCTCTCTTCCCCTCCCGCAGCCAGGGCTCCATTGGAGCAAAGATGGCCCGAGCGCTGGGGATGGCTCCTTGGCCTCTGCCCCAGGCACTGGAGTGGCTCTGGTTGCAACAAAGCAATGCCCCGGAGGGGCAGAGCATCGCCCCCTGGTGGGCAGAGCATCGCCCCTGGTGGGCGTGCCACGTGGATCCTGGTCGGGTGCATGTGGGAGTCTGTCTCTCCCCATTTCCAGCTTCAGAAAAATACAAAAAAAAAAGAAAAAGAAAAGTAAATTTAACCACTGTGATGTTATATTGCTTGTCTTGATGGCTAAAAATTACTAGTTTAGCCATAAAAACTCTCACGTGGTACTCATCTGATACACACTCACAAGCCGGCTGATAGTAAATAATGCTGTGACTTAAATATATAAATGTAACACAGTAAAAATCTGATATAGGAACTATTCTAGAGCTCAGCTATAATCGTATTTTCTGAGAACAGTGACTTCCACTAATTTGTGTTTGTGTGATTGTATAGAAATTTATACTTAAAGATCATATGACTTATTTTGAAAAAGATTTCCTTAAATGACACAAAATTTTATGCCTATACTTCCATAAACAGATGTGTATAAACCAGTGAGTTTATAAACTATTAACAGTTTGCTATAACCTTAAAATAAATTTTTTATTTCATTATCAATTACTTGAGATTGGTTTTGTTTTATAAATGTGATAATTCCTGAGTTATTTTAATATTTCTTTTCTTCTTACTGAATATTTTAATTTATCTTTAAGGATAAAAATATTAAGAGACTTGGACCCAGGTTTGAAACCCCAAGATCGCTGGCTTGAGCGTGGGCTCACCAGCTTGAGTGCAGGGTTGCCGGCTTGAGTGTGGTATCATAGATATAACCCCAGGATCACTGGCTTGCAGACCAATGTCACTGGCTTGAGTCCAAGGTTACTGGCTTGAGCAAGGGGTCACTTGCTCTTGTGGTAGCCCCCCCCCCCCAGTCAAGGCACAAATGAGAAAGCAATCAATGAACAACTAAGGTGCCACAGTGAAGACTTAATGCTTCTCACCTCTCTCCCTTTCTGTCTGTCTGTTCTTATCTGTCCCTATCTGTCCCTCTTTCTGTCTCTCTCTCTTGCTAAAAAAAAAAAAAAAAAGGAAACTTAATAACTAACCCACTTAAGTGGTTACTCATTCATACATACCTCTCAACATTGATAGTAAATAGTTAATTTAGACCTGTACTTCTAATATTTAAAGATAGAGTTCCCTTCCTTTACTCATCTAGCAATATTCATATCCACAAATCATCTCTAAGAGAATGAAAGTTGCTCTGTTTTTATTTGTTGTACTGTATACTAAAATTGAAACTAATATATGTAGCTAATACTAAGACTCAGGAAATGAAATAATTAGTTTGCAAATAATTTAAAGCTTTTATTTAAATAATGATCAATTTATAAGGAATGTAACTAAAATTTTGAAATGTTTAAGCTGATGATACATGACAACTATATGCAATGAATGAATCTTAAGCGGATCATGAATAAACTTCTAAAAATTTATAACAGATATTTTGGGAACAACTAGGGAAATTTTAATATAAAATGTGTATTATATGTGTAGGGTGGTCAGCAATGGGGGACAATCATGTGAGGAACCCAGACCTGGGAACTTTGGCTGGAACCACCCACAGCCAGGCATGCCAAAAGAAACTTCCCAGGAGTCCTTTGGAAAAGAGCGACCATCCGTCAACCAGTGAGATTTCACCACGTCATATTAGCTGGACCACCCTAGAGACCCTTTAAATATCTCCCACGCGGGTCACCCCACGCGACTTCCCTAGCCTCTGTCCCCGGGGCTAGGGAACCTCATTGGACGGGAAACACTCTGTATCAATAAAACCTTTTATTATTTCACACTTCATGGCCCCAGACCCTTCCTTCTTCCTCAGCAGGGAAAAATACCTTACAATATGTATTATTGAATAAATATTATCTTAGTGTGATATGATGTGTAGGAAAATTTCTTGTTCTTAGAGGATACATTACTTGTTTTCGGAAGATACATTAATAGGGTGAAACATCGTATGGCAACTTATTTTCTATATCGCTATATATGTGCATTCATAATATATACATGACATATACTTACCTATTAGTGAAAAATAAATATGGCAAAATACAATTCCTGAATCTAGGTATACCAGTGTTATTGCACTCATATACTCACTTTTCTGTGGACTTGAGAATTTTCAAAATAAGTTAAAGGGAAATGTTTATTCTAGTAAATAAACAATTTACTTAACTTTATATTAAATACCCATGTTCTATCTCTGTATGATTTATTTTGGAAAAGTTTTAGTGTTCTGGAAACTATGAAAAAGTATTGACTTTTTTAAGGAAAATATGCTTAATTTAAAATGTAAGAAGGAAGATCATGGTGACTTTATGCTTTTGGGGTGATTATCTTAGAAAACTTTGGATGAATATCTTTATGCTAAAAATTTACACGATTAATTTGGAATCTAGCATCTACCAAGGAAATGTGCACAATAGGAAATTCATTGCCATTATATCACAAGTGGTAGATGGAGAAATACTGAATTAATTTAGACTAAAAGAAAGATTAAATACCCACCTTATAATTGAAACATTGAACAAGAAATATCATATAATCATACCTCTTTCTTTATGAAAGCTTAGATAATCACAAGTTAAAATGCTGTTTTTTAAATGTGGTATAACTGGAAATATTAATTCTAAGTCTTTTATATATTTTATATATTTGTGTATCACACCTACAGGAGGAGCCGAAGACAGGATGTGAGACATGGCAACCCACTGACCCAATGCAGAGGATTTAATCTAAAAGGTATCAAAAGTGAGCAATGATCAAACTTGATAAAAATTAGCAATGTTCCATATCACATTTCAGTTAGGGAAACCTTGGAATAGATTCAAGTATTTCATTTTTTAATTTTACTTATTTTTTTATTGATTGATTTTAAAGAGAGAGGAAAGGGGAGAAGAGAGAGATAGGTCGATGTGTTGCTCCACTTACCCATTCATGGGTTGATTCTTGTATGTGCCCTGTCTGGGGAACAAACCCTTCACTTTGGTTTATCGGGACAACACTCTAACCAACTAAGCTACTTGGCCAAGGCCTCAAGTATTTATTTTAAAGAAAGATTTGCTATAAAAAAAGATTCATGGTATTTATATATGATAATTAAAAAGTAAATGCTACTTGTATGTATACTAAGAATTGTGAAAAACAAAAGTCTGACTACTTTTAAAATTTGTCATTACGTAACTGGCTTATTTTTACTTAACATAGCGTCTTCCTCAGGGATTAGTCATTTTGTAATGTGTTAGAAATTATTTCTTGTTGAAGGCAGAAAAATATTCCATTACATGTATATATCAACATTTTTTTATCCATTCATCCATCGCTGGATACCTGAGCTGCTTCTATTGGTTGGTTATTGTGAATAATCCTGCTCTGAATGTTGGGGTACTACAGAGCCTTGATTTTATTATTTATAATCATTCCATATGCTTTTGACAAACACTCATGTTGATTTTGAGTCATAACCTGAGCTAAATGGGTTTTTTTAATGGATTATTTTACTTAATGCTAAGAAATTGTGCTCAGGTACAGTCTATTTCTGCTTTGCAAATGAGTGTACTGTCCTTCTCTGACCTGCGACATGATTATACTAAATGCTTTTCCTAATTTAAAATTTTAGTAAAGAACCTGTATGAAATTATTATAATCTGTGTTTTAGAGCCAAGTAAAACTGAAACACAGCAATCAAATGACTTGTCAAAGTTTACACAGCCAGCAGCAGAGAAGTCAGGACTTGCCTTCTGGTACCTCTGACTCTGCCTCTATTCTCAACCACTACGTCACACTGTGGCCACGCATGCTTGCTGCCTTTTCCTGAAAATTCTAAATTTTATTTATACTACATTTAGTGTGGAATTTAGGGGCGGAAGATCCTGGCTTCAGTGTTGCCTAGTACTTACTAACTCCAGCTAGGATATGTTTCCTCACAAGTTACTGGCTCAGTTTGCTCAGCTGTGAAAAGCTGAGAGGACCTCAGTCGCAGCATGTTGCAGTAAACGCTCCAGGTGCTATTAAGTGTGTTCCTGTTACTGTTTCCCCTCTACTATTTGATGCTGTATGTTGCGAGCCAGCCCAACTCGTAAGATTGCAGGTCTCGAGTGGAAATGGTGGAGGATTAGAAAATAAACACGGAAAGAAAAAGGATGGGTTTGGGAGGACTCTTTGCCAAGCTGATGGTTTGCAAGAGTGAGCCAGCACCCCCAAAACACTTTATTTATAGTGCAGAGAGCAAACCATTTGCAAAACAAAGATAGCTCTGATACAAAGTCACATTTCTGACCTATACCAGGAACTCTTCTTCTAAGAGCCCAAAACCCCCCACCATGCATAACGTTTTAACTTCACAAAACAAAGAGTAAAAAGAAAACTGCCTCCAGTCTCTTCGAGGGACATGGGGATGGGACGAATGGAAACCATCAGCATCACAGCTAACGTGGTGCTGTGGGGAAGGACATGTAAATTGCCTTTACCGACTTAATCAAACAGGCTGCGGCAAAGAGCTTAGCTCTTTGGCTTAAGCCTTAAACTGCAAGGACATTTCTTAGCTTGCAGTCTCCCACAAATGTAGAGTAATTCTTGAATAAATATTGATTTCTTTCTGTCTTCCTTTTAGTTTTAAAAAAAACAAACAGGTAAATAATGTATAACAGGCTCCTTGTCAAATGATTAAGACTGCCTTTTGGGAGCTGCTATAAAATACCACAATTTTATAGAGAAATAGAAATTTAAATAGGAGAATATGCTCTAAATTCTGTTCCCCCTCCCATTTATTTTTGCTTTTCAGCATATAGAAATGCAGCTGAAATTGTTCAGTATGGAGTAAAAAATAACACCACTTTCCTTGAGTGCTCTCCCAAGTCTCCGCAGGCATCTATCAAGTGGTTGTTGCAGAAAGACAAAGACCGCAGGAAAGAGGTGAGTAGCAGCAATCAATCAGGGCTTTGGAAAGAGCATTAAGTCACCAGCCCTCAGTGAGGTTCAGATCAAAGGAAAAGCATATGAACATCCTTTTATGTCTTTGGGATGACAGGTGCTACCTTCTGTAAAATCCTTTGTCTGGATGGTTGATGGATTAATTAGAAATCCTCCTGCCTGCTCACCTCTGCAACATGGTGATTAAAACAAGAGCCTGGGCACTCAGGTGGGGTATTGATATGAGAAAGCATCTGTTAAAAAAACAAGATGTGTGCAAATCCAGACACCAACTTCTCACACAAGAGCACCTTTGTGTGATTCACAAGATAAAAGAGGCTTTAAAAAATAGTTCAGTTTTCCTCAGCATAAAATTACCCTAAACTATACGATAAAGCATTTTTCTGCTTTGTGGTAGTAATGTTTTCTCTGCTTTATTATTCATAACTCGAGTTTGGGTTAGGTAGTATACAGAATCATTGTTTATGGGACCATTGCCTTTATTTAGTGATTCAGAGGGGAAAACTCAATCTTCAATTTACATTAACCTTTTGCTGATTGAAAAAAAGAAGATATATATATATTATATATGTATGTATGTATGTATGTATGTATAAAACCTTAGAGTAGTCTAAAATGTAATTCTGTTCGCAGTACATCATGAAGTCTGGTAGGGCAAAGGGAAGAACGGAGCCTTCTGCATTTTGTGTGTTCTGTGTGGGCAGCTTTGGTGCTTATATTGTAGAGTGGATGCATCCCATGCTGTGGAACATAGCACTGCATCAGAATTACTAAAATAGATAGATTTTGGCTCCACATGAGAAAATACTTTCTAACTCTCAGACCTGCCTGTCCAGAGATATTATGAACTGTTGAGGAAATTGTGTGTACCTTATCACTGGAATATTAAAATATAGGCTGATGACCACTTACATAAAAAAGAATTTACCTATCTGGAGAAAAGATGAGGTAGATGGACTTCAAGGCCCCCCTCTTGTCCCATCATTTAGTAATACTAAATTTTTTTTTAAATATTAATAAAAATTATTTAATATCTATTTTCTTTGCCAAAATATCTTTCATCAAAGAAATCTTGAAATTTTTACAGTCTGATAAAGCGTCGACCTGGAAATGCTGAGGTCGCCGGTTCAAAACCCTGGGCTTGCCTGGTCAAGGCACATATGGGAGTTGATGCTTCCAGCTCCTCCCCCCTTCTCTCTCTCTGTCTCTCCTCTCTCTCTTTCCCTCTCTTTCTCTCCCTGTCTCTCTCTCCTCTCTCTCTCTCTCTCTCTCCCCCTCTCTCTCTCCTCTGTAAAAATGAATAAATAAAAAAAATTAAAAAAAAGAAATTTTTACAGTCTAACTTTAAGTTCTTTTGAATGGATGTGATTTATAATAACTGCCTTGCAAAGTAACCTGGGATAGAAGTTACAATGTGTGATGATGATTATCTTATACAAATGGAGTGTTGTGTTTTGTTTTATATCAAATGAGTGTCAGGGAGGCAGAGAGACAGACTCACGTTTTGGGCTAGGACATGACCTATGAACATGAACCATCTTTTCTGAGAAAGCCTGCATGTGTGTATGTTAATGGGAAGTCTAAAATTCAAATAGGAATTATCTACCAAAAACTGCATGTTTTCCTTTTATTGAGTAGAAAGTTCAATAAAATAATAGATAATAAGTGAATATAGCGTTAGTATTTAAAATTAAAGTAAATTAATATATATAGCCTACATACATGCCACAGAAATAAATGAAATTTAAAATGGAATATGTTACGAGTTAAATCTCTTGTGATAATGCTAATGTTCTATTTTAGAATGCTCAAGAATATAGTCTCAAATATTAATTACTGTCTTGATTATTTTTCTGTCAAAAACATAAGAATGCTATCATTTAATATTATGAAAAAATTAACTGTAATATAATTATAAAAAAATCTATTCTGTGCAGAAGTTAAACAGAGCACAAGTCCACTCATTCTTATTTTAGTTGAATGTACTATTAATATTTTATTAAAAATATCCTAATTCTTTCTTACTGGTTTAGGCAAATATACACTATTTCTTATATTAATGATACATAAATACTAGAGCTTTTTAAAAGAAGATAAATAGTGAAAACTAGTGAAAAAAATACAAATAATTTTACAGAACAGCATGAAATGAAAAATAAAAGCCCTCTTCTTTTTCACTTTAATACTTATTCCCACTTCCCAAAGTAGAAGGCTACCAGAATAGTTTCAGTATTCTTCATAAATTCTCTACCCTTCCCCCGCACACTCTTTAATATCAGTGTACGTGTAGCTACCTCATTTTTCTTGGTTACATGGTATTCCATTGAATGAATGTACTAAGGTTCTTAAAGCTATTATTTGGTCAGATTTTTCTTGTTTTTCTTCTTATCAAAAACATAATGAAAAGAAATATCTTCATATTTGTAAGAGTATACCTTCTAACAAATTATAGAAATGAAATATTTGTACCAAATATTATATATATTACATGCATGTTATATGGATATTATCAATTTGGCCTCCAAAAATTTTTCCCAATATTTCACAAAAAGGAAAGGCTTTCTCTACTTCATTTCTGAATATATTTCCTTGTTCTTTAAACTATTTATGACACACATTTAAACTTTAAAAATTAAAAGAAGAACAAAATGTTACTTGATATATTTTAGTCTTTACTTCCTCCTGTTCTCTCTTTACTAGTTCTGTTCTATTGTCTCTTTTTTAAAACTATACTTTTCTTTTTTGTGCTTTTGTGTGTGGTTAACTTTTTATCTAAAAGAACCTTCTTTGATTTGGACTCCGTTAATAATGAAATATGTATGATACACAGAAATGTACCATTTAGAAAAACATTTCCCATGCATTCCTTTATATTATTTTGGGTCATTTTTTTTTCATCAGTGAAAGCCTATTCCAGAGTACAAATGTCAAGGAAATTCTTACCACTTAGGTTTTTAATCTGTTCCTTGAAAATACTGTAGCTGGAACTGTAAAGAAGATGGATTTCCAGCATTTATCTGATGTCTAGCGAATGATAAGCTGTTGTTTTTTCCTCAGTATAAGCCTATAAAGTAATTAAATATTAACCTCATAGCTTTTTATTACTTTTCTTGGAAAGTAAAACGACTTGGAAGTCTTATAAGACAATGACATCTCAGCTTATTTTTAATGATTCTTTAGTGTGGGATAATTGGGAAAAGCCCTTGATAGTGTTCAAAACTTCTCTGCTGATATAATTTTTAGTTAAGAGAATATTCAGTCATTAAAAAAGGTAAAATTCAACACTGTAATATGGTTTCATGCTTTTACTGATAAATATTTTTGTTACAATAAAAGGTGAGAACTCCAGGATGAATTAGGTATTTTAAATTATATGTGAATTTAATTTGCTATATATTTGACTGAGTCACATTCCAAATGCAACCAAAATTCTGGGTTTATCTGTGAAGAAACTGCAGCTATCCAAAAGGAATGCACTTGAAGCTGTTTTTGGCAATGCGGTGATAACTTCACCCTCCCTTTAATAAGTTCCGTACCCATGAGACAGGGTCTCCTGTGCAAATGAAGGCAATGGGCTGACCTAAAATGCTGTGTCCACTAAGAAGGAATTTTGCTAGCATTCAATACTTTTGCCAAAGTTAACAGTATTTTGTATATGTTGGCTATATGTTTTTAGAAGATACAGAATTGGGTTTTCAGAACTTTGATGCCTCTCTTAGGTCAAGCTGAATGAACGCATCATCGCCACTTCACAAGGACTCCTAATCCGCTCCATTCAGGATTCTGACCAAGGACTGTACCACTGCATTGCAACAGAAAACAGCTTCAAGCAGACCATCGCCAAGATCAACTTTAAAGTCTTAGATTCTGAAATGGTAGCTGTTGTAACAGACAAGTGGTCCCCATGGACCTGGGCCAGCTCTGTGAGGGCTTTACCCTTCCACCCAAAGGACATCATGGGGGCATTCAGCCACTCAGAAATGCAGATGATTAATCAGTACTGCAAAGACACACGGCAGCAACATCAACACGGAGAAGAATCCCCAAAGACGAGAGGGGACTATGGAAAGTTAAAGGCTCTCATCAACAGCCGGAAAAGTAGAAACAGGAGGAATCAGTTGCCAGAGTCATAATGTTTTCTTGCTTCCCATAGTCTTCAATGATCTGTCTTCAGTGATCAAATTTGGAACAAAAAGTCTTGTACTTACCCATGGGAAATTCCTGAGAATGGTGATTACACACTCCTAAAGTGAATGTTACATGAACTGAAATGAGCATGCATTTTCTTGTATGATATTGACTACCACTAGACATGTCATGGTCCTCATGGTGCATATAAATATTTAAATTAACCTAGATTTTATTTATATCTTTATTTACCTTTTCTTAAAATGAACATGATGGTTATAAAACTAGAATCTTACGTCCCTTAAGTGAGCAAGAACCACATAACCCTGTAATCTTCCTTCTTTAATTTAAGGATTTTTAATTGTCACTTTTTTATAAATGAAAACAAATACCAAGTTTTGTTTTGTCACAAATGCATGTGACAGAGTAGCTGTCAAATGTACAATAGAAAAAAAGACAAGGAAGGGGCACCTAAAAGTTACATAAAAGTGGTTCATAAAGAGAAAATGGAGAGTTGATATACTTTCAATGAAGTATGTTGTTGGTTACTTTTAGTTTTGTAAAAGTTGTCAGTTGGTGAGATCTGTTGTTGATCTTTGTTCCCTTGTTTCAGGAAGATAAAATGAATGACCTTCACTATAAATGTCTTTGATTGGAGTTATGTCAGTGAAACTTTTAAGATTATATTTTTTATCTTATCATCTTCCAAACAAAAGCACTTTTTTTTGGAAGTCATTTAAGTTATTCTAGACTCAGAAGATAATCTAATATAGTTTAATCAGTTATTGAGTTGGTTCTAATTTTTTAATCAGTGTGGCAAATTAAACAAATATAGAAAGAAAAAATATTGAAATATCAAACTTGTATGAGGGGTGAAACCATCATAATGAAATAATAAGAAAAGACAAAGTAGAAAATGCAATTTTATTATGAAAAGTTTACAAAAATGTAACTAGTTTTTTTTAACTTTAATAATTAATTTCATGATTAACTCACATTTTTTTAAACTACCCTCAGATATCATAATTGATTTAAGTTACCAGTTCATTCTTAATGATCTTTTATGTGTGCTGGAGAGGTGGTTATTTGATGAAGAAATGAAAAAAAGTCTAGTCTGAACAAAAACACAATATTTTTAAAGAGAATATTAGTGCATTTTGTTCACTGATATGTAAATAAAAATGTGGGAAGTTTTGTGATGAATAAAATAATTATCTTCTAGTTGTGTGTTTGAATCATTTCATTAGGATAATTTAATATTGAATTTTTATTCCAAATAACAATTAGATGAAAGAAATATGAAAATTTGTTCATACTTTCTTATTTCTTTTAAAGTCACAAATTTCGCTCTTATATTTTATTTTAAATATATTTTCATATTTCCAGGGACAAACAGAAATCACATGATATGCCTAATCAAAATTTAAAAGTTTTATTTGTAGTTACCAATCTAAGAAGAGGGCAATCAAGGTAAATATGGCACCCTTTTGAGCAATGCAATGCAAAGCTTCAGGAACTAAAACTCATTGTCAAAAAGAAGGTGATCACTGATTAGATTTTAAGAATATGATTGATAACCTGATGGTCGTCAGTTATCACATTATAAGAGGAGGCCTCAATGGGGCAAAAATAGCAGTTAAACATAATATATAATGTTCATTTTTAAAGAAAATTTATTAATTGAAAACTATTATTGCAAATGTATATGATTCTAAAGTAGTCTCTGAAACATTTCATTATACAAATAATTTTCCTTCTTAAAGGGTGCAGATGGAGCTCTTTATTTCTCCTCTACGTGCATAAATAGAAATGTTTGTAAAGACAAAACCATCTTCTGTGTTTATGGTCAAACTATTCTGTGTACAGAGTTGAAAATAGAATTGTTTTAGTCAGAGGATAAGGTAAACTACACCAGACCCCTTGCTTCCTGTATACCCAAAAACTGATGAACAAGAATGATGTTTAGTTTTGTAATATTATTTGTGCTATTTAATACCTTTTACTTTAACACTATTAAATTATATATACTTTTATTACTTTTAAAATTATAGAACTCTTTGAACAAAACTGCCAAATGTAAAGAAAGTTTTCTTTCTAAAAAGTATTGTTAACGTATATTAAATGTTGGTGGTTGTTTGGTTTTATTTTGTGTAGTTTGATAATTCAAAGACTTAATATGTTTTACATTTGTACTGTACATTACATTTCCTAGAAAAGCACTTTTCTTCAAAGTGTAGGTTTGTGAATAGATTTTAGCATGATGAAACTGTCATTACAGTGAATGTTCATTCTGTGTAAGAAAATAAGCTAAATGTGGTTAGTATATTAATATTTAATTGGATATTGAATAAAGCATTTGCCTGGCAAAATTTAAATTTTGAGATTTCTTCTATTTCTGGGCTTGCAGTCTGTACTAATGGAAGTGGAGAAAAAAGAAACAACAAAAATTAAAAGTTATTCCAACAAATCTTCCAATGTTATGATTCTGTATTACTCCCTAATTGCCCAATTCTCAGTATCTCTCTTGTTCATATTTTAACTGAATCTTAATTTAAAATAATTTTAATATATTCCTTATAATGAATGTATTTCTGGAGCTTTATAATTCCTACTAAAGTGAAAAGAATTTCAGAAAAAGATGACCGTTTCCTAGAGCTGTTATAGCTAAAGTCGAGAGAAACTGCAGCTTTGTTATGAAGCATAGTTAACTTCTAATAGTCTTAAGTCTAGACTAAGTAAAACAGTTTACTTAAAAAGAGGGATTGAGAATTTCATGAAATTTTATGCATGATGAGAAAGCTGCAGAAGACTGTTGTGGAGAACAATTTTTATCATTTTTCTTATTCTATCCCACCATCCTTTATCCAGTCCCCTTCCTTTGTTTTTTGTTATTGTCGCACTGTTGTTGTTTTGCAGGAATACAATTCCTTCTGCAAAATCAAAACCAGTTACAACAAATTTCATGTATATGTGCTTTTTGGTGAAGTTCATTGCCAAAAATACTGTTTTTTCTAAAGGGGCCTTGAATATATATTTCATTTCTTTGGTTTCCTCACAAGGTTGCATTCATAGTGTACAGGTATTGAGAATTGGAAAATTAGCTCCAAAATTTAAAAAAAAAAAATGCCATCTTTATTCTTCTGACTAATGTATTTGTCTATTCACCTCATAAAATAATACTTTCCTCTTAGTTTGAATTGTGTATTTCTCAGGGCTATTATGTTGCCATGCTTGAGTGTTACTTACATAAAATGCTATTAAAGAATGACATTATAACAAACACATTAAAACTGTTTATTCTATGTTAGGTTACCTCTCAACCCCCAAGAACAAAAGCAGGGAGAATTCTATTTAAGTGTTTTCCTTTCCTCTGAAATATTTATATAAAAAATGTCATCCAGGCCCTGGCCAATTGGCTCAGATGCAGAGTTGTTGGTCCAGCATGTGGAAGTCCTGGGTTCGATTCCTGGTCAGGGCACACAGGAGAAGCGCCCATCTACTTCTCCATCCCTCCCCCTCTCCTTCCTCTCTTTCTCTCTCTCCTTCCCACAGTCAAGAGCGCTGAGGATGGTTCCATGGTCTCAGTTTCAGGTGCTAGGATGGCTCCGGTTGCAATGGAACAATGCCCCAGATGGGCAGAGCATCGCCCCCTGGTGGGCATGCCGGGTGGATTCCGCTCGGGCGCATGCAGGAGTCTGGATGCCTCCCTGCTTCTAACTTCGGAAAAATACAGAAAAGAAAAAGAAAGTCATCCAAACCTTTTATGAGATCAAAAACATGATTTCTGCATGGCAAAATGGATGTATGATAGAATTATTATAAAAATAAAATTCATTCATATTGTTTCTCTGGACATTTTTTGTTATACATATACAATCCTTGGCCTATGAAGTGTACAATGCGATGAAAGGAATTTTCTATTTTCTTAGGTCCTTTCAAAGTATTAGGCCTGTAATTTTATGCAGGGAAAGAAAGTTATGACTTCTTGTTTTATTTTTTCCCCTTCACTGATTTCTGTTTGTGCACGTGTGTGGGGAGGGGTTACAATCATCTTCCCCTGCTCTGCTTCAGAGCAGAGTTGCAAACAGTAGAGTATGGCTCATCACAGCGAACTTGGACCTTCAAAGTATCTTCTGAGTTGATGGGATTTGGTTGTTGCAAATTGTGGATTGAAGCTGAGAGTGAGCTTGACTCATGAAAAGGAAAAGTAGCCACAGGAAACCTGAGGAGGTGCTACCCAGGTGACATCTGTCCAGAAGATCAGTGAAGTCCTAGTGGTGCTTTTACATACACACACACACATCCTTGTAGCCACAGATTATGCACACACTCAACCTACAAGACAGCCGTGCTCAGTTTTCATTATTTCAAAATGAATCTCAATTTCTGCTTCAAATTCCCCCTCCAGCTTCTGGATACATTGTATTTGTCTTGGTGAATTGTCGCTTTCTCTAATGGAATTGTAATAATATCTATCTCATGCAGTAGCTCTGAGAATTAAGTAAATTAATATGCATGGAATTCTTATTAGCCTTTCTAGCACCTGAAACTGAGACCATGGAACCATCCTTAGCACCCGGGCCAACTTTGCTTCAATGGAGCCTTGACTGTGGGAAGGGAAGAGAGAGAAAGAGAGGAAGAAGAGGGAGAAGGGTGGAGAAGCAGATGGGCGCTTCTCCTGTGTGCCCTGTCCGGGAATCGACCCAGGACTTCCACACGCTAGGCCAACACTCCACATCTGACACATTAGTAAACATTCAATAAGTGTATGCTATTGCTTTTCCTTAGGAGAGCAGAACTATTTTTTCAGTATTTAAGCATTTGCCCCTCTTTTAGTTTGGATTGCACCAAAATAATTTAATATTTAATGTCACTGTTCTGTATTAGCACCTATAGTGACATCATTTTTCTATTTAAATGTTGCCATCAGTTCACAGTTGTCATCTGAGTTGTCCCTTGTTGTTGATGCAAAGTCCTTTCAGAGAAGGTGAGCTTCTCACTACATCCAAACACATTTAGTGGAACAGGAATTTTTCTGCTATTGTACCATTCTCAGGACAAGCTGACGGCTGCTCTTACTTAAAACTACTAGGAAGTGTGTGCCCACACATGCTTGGCCCCTCCAGGAGCTTGAAACTGCTCAATACACAAAAACCAGAAGTGAGGTAGACAAAGAGGACTCGCGACCCCTGTATGCTCACCACCTTTTCCCCACAATTTACTCTTGGTTGCTGTGGTCCCTGATGGCACAGACTTTCATTAAATATCTCCTGTGAGCTTGAGCAGTGCATTTCACCCTTTGGTACTCAAGTACCCTCTGAGAGAATGTTTCAAAGCTATGTAGCCCCTAAGACATTTCTAAAGTTAGCATCTAAATTTTTTATTCTGTGTGTAAGTAGTTTCAGAGAACTTAATTTCCAGGCAATAAGAATTGTGACATTTTTAAAAAATGTTACTGCTCTTTCTTTTTTGCTTCAGGGTCTATGTAGAGGTATGATGAGAAACTTCCAAATACTTAGGGACTCTTTTTTCAGATACTTCTCAGTTGTCTATTAATTTCTAATTAAATACCATGGTGGCCAAATAATATAAATAGAATGATTTCAAGGCTTCAGTAATTATTAAGACATGTTTCAGTACCAAATCTATATCCTAGTAAACGTACCATGAGTATTTGTGAGGTGTAACATTCAGTAAATGTTAACTAGATTATATTGATTGATAATGTTTTTATTTTTACTGTTACTTTTTTCTTTGGTCCATTTTTTCAAATCCTGGGAGAAAGTTGTTAACATATCAAACTGCCTTGCATTTTTTGTTTACTTATTTATGCCAAGTTTTCTCTCATGTGCACAATTTTGAAAGTGCAAATGCACTTAATATAGTTATTATTCTTAATGAACTTGATTCACTTGACATTATAAAAATTTTTGGTACTATTTTTGCCAAAATTTATTTAGTGTAATATAGAGCCACACCATAGTATGCTTTTCTCCACACTTTATTCAAATTATGTTTTGTGTATTTTGAGTATGTATTTTGAAAACATAGTAATTAGATTCTTTTTTGTATTCTTCAGGCTAGCCTGAAAAATATGCTTTCTATTTGGTTTGAATTAATTGTCAATATAATCCAGGTTAGCTCTTTTAGTTTGTAATTTATTCCATGTTTATCTCACTTATTTTCTGCCATTTGTTAAGTAAATCTGCATTTTTTCTATACTATTTTTCTTGTGAATTATAACTTAGCTATATTTTTGTGCTATTGTTTCTCTAGGGGTTACATTATTTATCTTTAAGTAATTGTGGTCTACCTTTAAAGTTTATACTATTAAAAAATGTAAGAATATTACAGCTGTGTGATTAAACTTTCTTCTCACCCTTTATTCTCTTTTTTAAATATTTTATTACCCAAAACCATATATATTTTTTTATTTTAGTGAGAGGAAGGAAGGCAGAGAACATACTCCACATGCGCCCCAAACGGATCTACCAGTCAAGCCCACTAGGGGCAATGCTCTGCCCATCTGGGGTCGTTGCTCCTTTGCTCAGCAGTTGAGCCCTTTTTTTAGTGCCTGAGGTGGAGGCCACAGAGCCATCCTCAGTTCCCAAGGCAACTCACTGTGGGAGGGGAAGAGAGAAATAAGAAGGGGGGGGGATGAGGTGGAAAAGCAGATGGTTGTTTTCCTGTGTGCCCTGACCAGGAATTAAACCCAGGACATCCAGACGCCAGGCCAACGCTCTACCACTGAGCCAACCAACCAGGGATCATATTTTTAATTAATAAAGAAAAAGCTCTTATTTAACATGCAGATTTTATGTTATTTCAATTTCTCTTTTTTATATTTGTATTCTACTTGCTCTAAAAAATTTTACCATAATATAGTTTTATATTTTAAAGATTCATTACTCTCATACAATTATGCAACAAAAATATGCATAATCACTTAATTTTCATTTAAAATATTCCATAACCATCAGACTCTAAGTATTAATAGTTTTAGATTAAATTAAAATAAGTTGCCACAATTTGGCCATAGGCTATAAATATATACCAAATTTTGAAAATCACTAAACCTAAAAAGTAAAATCTGAAATGAAAATTAATACAATAAGATAGATGGAACTTCTTTTTCTTCCATTAATTAAATTATCTTCAAATAAATCTTACTTGCGTTGCTCTGACGTGCGGGAGTCCTGGGTTCTATTCCTGGCCAGGGCACACAGGAGAAGCGCCCATCTGCTTCTCCATCCATCCCCCTCTCCTTCCTCTCTGTCTCTCTCTTCCCTTCCCGCAGCCAAGGCTCCATTGGAGCAAAATTTGCCCGGGCGCTGAGGATGGCTCCATGGCCTCTGCCTCAGGCACTAGAATGGCTCTGGTTGCAATGCCCCAGATGGGCAGAGCATCGCCTCCTGGTGGGCGTGCCTGGTGGATCCTGGTCGGGCACATGTGGGAGTCTGTCTGACTGCCTTCCCGTTTCCAACTTCAGAAAAATATAAATAAATAAATAAATAAATAAATACTATTCCTCTAGCCCTCGATCTAATGGTGTTTAAAAAACAAACAAACAACAACAAAAATAAATTTTGACCAGTGCCGCCTCCCTGGTCTTAAACTTATCCTAATTCAGGTTAGGTCTTGGTGAAAATAATTTTAACTTTTTCCCCAATATTTTTAAAATAAGCACACAGAAAATTATTAATTTAATAAGTTAATACTACAAAAAGTATACAAAATTAAATTCCTTAGAGAAAAATTCTTTATATAATTACTATAAAAGAAACAGGTAATTGTATGGAAGGTAAAATGTATGTTTTTCAAGAGTGCTTCAACTATCTCAAATGAAGACTGTTTCTAATTGTTGACAAAATAAACACTGGTTCTACTGTGAAGAATGGGGAGAAAAATTATAAATTCTCTCCTCTCTTCTTCTGCATTCTACATTCATCCTCTCAACCATCAATTTTAAAGTGAAATAGATTTCACCACTCAAAGTATGGTTGGCAAACTGTCAGCCTGCATCTACATCCTAGGTGCTTGTCAAAGTTGCGGAACCTCCAGATTGATCCTAGACCCAGTCAATGAAAATCAACCTTTTAGCAAGGTTCAGAGGTGATTAATATACACATCAGAGTCTGAGAAGCACTGGAATTGCGGATATAGAGACAAAGAAGAGGCAGGGAAAGGGAAAAGCTTGGTAGGAGGGTAAAGTAACATTGGGTAAATACAGAGTTACATCCATTCAGTTATCAGACCATGGGTTGGATTCTCTTAAAATAAAAATAAAAAGGAGAGGCCCTGGCCGGTTGGCTCAGTGGTGGAGCGTCGGCCTAGCGTGCGGAGGACCCGGGTTCGATTCCCGGCCAGGGCACACAGGACAAGTGCCCATTTGCTTCTCCACCCCTATGCCGCGCTTTCCTCTCTGTCTCTCTCTTCCCCTCCCGCAGCCAAGGCTCCATTGGAGCAAAGATGGCCCGGGCGCTGGGGATGGCTCTGTGGCCTCTGCCTCAGGCGCTAGAGTGGCTCTGGTCGCAACATGGCGACGCCCAGGATGAGCAGAGCATCGCCCCCTGGTGGGCAGAGCGTCACCCCATGGTGGGCGTGCTGGGTGGATCCCGGTCGGGCGCATGCGGGAGTCTGTCTGACTGTCTCTCCCTGTTTCCAGCTTCAGAAAAATGAAAAAAAAAAAAAATAATAATAATAAAAATAAAAAGGAGAGGCACACAGATGACAAGCTGGGATTTTTTATGACTTCTTTTCAGATGTCTTTTCTGTCCCCTCCACCTATGGATGATGGTCTCATTCCCAGAACCTGTTTTTAAAAACAGTGATGCTGATAAGAAAATGTTCAATTACTGCTGAGAAAATTGGAGAAAGTTGTCACTGTGACCCTGAGGTTAAAGGTTTTCTTTTTTTTTTTACCATGTAGAAAATACAGAGTATAAAAAGGCAGATTCACCTTTCTTTTGACACCATTTTACACCAAGGCCATGTGTAGCTGAAAAGCCAATTGAGACTGACCCAAAGAATATGGTCTAATTAGACAGTGCAATTGAAGAGAAGTCAGGCAAGAAAACTGGAATCCCAGAAACTCAAGCTCTTCCTTATTTGATGCTGACAGCCAAGCAGAAAACTTTTTTTTGTCTTGTGTGCAGTTTTCTGCACTATATAACCATAACTCTAAGTCACTTACGTATATGAAAAAAAAAGTGCTTCATTGAGACATAGAAGACCCAGCTTAGTTACAAAATGTGTAACCTCTTTATGGGTCTCAGTTTTATCACCTGTAAAATGGCTGTGTATAACTGCTCTTGGGACCACCCTGGTCTTTCCACCTGTCCTCACAGTTCTCACCCCAGAGTAATCTGATCTCTAAGCCATTTATCTACAAAATACTTTTTTTCTCTAGCTCCAGCTGTTTCAGTAAGACTGGACGATGTGTTCCCTTTGTCCATGGGATTCTTAAGCCCTACATTTGTTACATTTGTCAGAAAGATTTTTCTGAACTAAATGCACACAGATATTATGAAAATTCTACCCGTGAATAGTATTTTAACCTAATCTTAAGTATCGATTCTTTTTGTGATTAAAGTGATGTCCTGAGACATTACAATTGTTGGTACAGTTGATAGTTATTAGAAATTCTTACATGGTAAAATCATTTTATATGCAGAGATAAACATCAGTAAACACGAAGACAAAGCTGGAAGTCCTCTTTTAGAGCTATTACTCTAATATTTCCTGTGAAAAATTATCACCAATATTAAATATTGCTTTAATTCATAGAGCACCTAAGGAGACTCATAATTTAATAGGACACCATAGTTCAGAATATTTAACCTACTGATTCTCTTTTTAATGTTAAGTTTCTTAATATTATTATGCCTTGGTTTCATCATCTGTAAAAAGGGTAAATAATAGTACATCGTTTTTAGGTTTAAAATTGAGAATTAAACTAGATAATGCACACGAGTAACAATACCTGACAATAGTTAGCACCCGATTAATGTTAGCTACATTTATTATTATTATTATTTCTTTTATAAAAACCTAAAATGCAAGGATAGCAATATTTCCAATCAGTCAATAATTATTCAATTAATCCAATCCAGGTATTAAGGACCTTCTATGCTTTGGCATATTTGTGTAATAAAAACCTAGTTTATGTGTGTTTCCTGAGTTATTGAAAGAAGGCAAATATTCATTACTTTTCCACCACTTTAAACTTATTGACCCCTAATGGCACCTTCTCACTTTAAATTCCTTTGAGAAGCAGCCAAGGCATTCATTAGTAAATTAAAGTAACTATCTCTCATTTCTCCCTTCTTAAATATATCCTTCTCAACAACAAACAGCAGACCACATTTATTTCATTACTCCCTCCATTATCTTGCACATACATCTAACTTTATCTTTGCTCTTCCATAACTTTTACTCTCAGAATCAATCAGATTCTTTTCTGTGTATTCATTATTTTCTCACCTCTAAATCTACAGAAATGTCCTTCTTCCTCCACATTAACCTCTGTGAATTCCACAACTCACAGTTCATTCTGAGATGCCCTGCTGCATGAAACCCCTGAGTACTCAGCGAGGTTCCCATTCTCTCAACTCCTACTCCTTGGGAGTATAGGACAAAGAGTAAATGTGGTTTTTAATCCTAGTCTAGCAATGTGCTAGCTGTGGAAAATCTAAACTTATTTTCTCATATATAAAATGTGTATAACAATGCATGCCAAATAAGTACTGCCGTGCAGTTAGAGAACTATTGAAAAACTAAGACTTACATAGCTAACAGAACACTAGTACAACAAAGTAGAAATTTTAATCATGTTCTCTAGTTCCTCCTGTAATATTGGGTAAAATATTTGACTATTTTAAGTGTCATATTTTATAAACAAAAGCTTTATATTTGTCTTGGCTTTCCTTTGGAGAACTGAGATGTGTTATTCATTTATTATATGGAGGTAAGTGGTAGATTATTAACTTATTGTGAATAAGTTTTAGTGAATATTCTACTTACCATAATGAAAAGTCTATAAAGTCTATAAATTATCAAACAAACGAGTGTTTATGTTCTGAAACCTCTATTATAATACATAGGATTAATGATTCCTTCTTCATTAGATATGAAAGTTTGGATGGATTTGCTATATACTATTTAAAAATAACCTGACCAGGTGGTGGTGCAGTGGATAAGAGCATCAGATCGGGACTTGGAGGACCCAGGTTTCAAACCCCAAGATCACCAGTTTGAGCGTGGGCTATCTGGTTTGAGCGTGAGCTCACCAGCTTGAGCACAGGGTTGCTGGTTAAAGTAAGGGATCATAGGCATGACCCTATGGTCTCTGCTGGCTTGAGCTCAAGGTCCCTGGCTTGAGAAAGGGACCAATTTCTACAACAAAGAAATTTCACATTTTATATATGAGTCTCGCTCTGCTGTCCCTCCCATCCCCCTGTTAAGGCACCTATGAGAAAGCAGTCGATGAACAACTCAAGTGCTGCAATGAAGAATTGATGCTTCTCATCTCTCTCCCTTCTTGTCTGTCTGTCCCTATCTGTCCCTCTCTCTGACTCTTTCTCTGTCTCTGTCAAGAACAAAAACAAAACCAAAAGAAAAACAGAAGTACCTACATATTTATTAAGCACCTATTATGTGATCAGCAATATCTTAGATGCTTGGAATAAAAAGTCATTAAAATAAGTTCACACTTAGCTGGCCAGAGACAAAATGATAAATTAAATGCTAAAGAGGGTGAATGCTATAATGTAGTATGAACAAGCAAAGAGGAATAAACCAACATGGCGAAATACAAGAAACCATAACAAAGCTGTGCTTTTTGTCTAAATGAAAATATACTTCAAGGAAGCCTGCAAAGAGGTTTTCATGACTCCTGATGAGATGAAAAAAGAAAAATAAGTGCTGACTTATTCTTTGGAAGCTGTTAAGCATTCCCCCTGCTGCTCTCTGGTGTAACTTTTTTTTAAGGGAATTGTTGTGTTTAATGGTAAAGCTTAGCATGGTCCAGCACCAGACATGGCCTGTAGTCAAAGCAGCAAGGATGGGTAGGTGACCCCCATGGAGCCTTACATGGCAAAGAAAATGAGGAAGGCAACCGTCAAGCAGAAGAACCCCGTGGCCTCAGATGGGGCAAAGGCCAGAACGGCAGGAGAGAATTGCTGCTTGAAGGGAGGGTCCTGGCACAGCCAGTGATCAAACTGCCAGACACTATTCCGGTTCCAGCCCCTGAACAAGCCGCACCCACAGTGGCAGCCCCAGCACTAACAGCACCGGCTGCTGTGCGGTGACCCAGGGGAGGACACGGGTCTGGACTTCCGTCCGGCCACCGGCATGGGCAGTGCTGTAGGAAGGCTGGTTCTGGTGGTGGTGCAGGGTATTGCTCTTTGAGGAGAGGTAAAGAGATGAATCAGTTGTTTATTCCTTTTCTTCCTCAGATCTATCCTTCACAAATGTTTTTATCCATAGTATCCATAATTATTCTGTTTCTGAGAAAGAACCTGGATTTACCTCCGTTTTCAAAGCCTCAGTGCCCACTAAAGAGTCAGTCCAGTGACCATCTTTCTGGAAAGACTGTCTCCTTCTTCCCAGGGCAGAGAGAAGCGGTGATCTGGGGAGGGTCTGCTATGGAGAGTGTGATAGTTCGGCAATCACCGCTTCCACAGTGACCCCAGTGCCCTAATCAAGATTTGAGTTTCTCTATAGACTGCACTGGAATTCCACCTTTCTGGAACAGGCTGTTTGAGGACACGCTCCAGTCTCTAAGCTGTCCTCATTCACTTAGACAGTTTGTTCCTAAGTGCAAGATAAAAGTGTATCACTTTCTTAGTAAAATAAATCAGGATTGAGTAACAGGGCCATTAAGGCCACTGGTCTTTGCGAACAATTGGCCTCTTACCATGTCGCATCGTATTTTCAGTACAGTGGTTTCTTGTAGACTCGCATCCATAAAGGCTGTTTGCACCTTCAGTTACTTACAGCTACTGTCCCTGTCTTAATGCATAGGCACAACATTGCCTCTAGTGGCCCTTGTATTTTTATCTGCTAGCGCTGTGGTTCTCAGTATGGAAGCTGAAGCCACTCCCACCTCTGGGTGTTCCGGGTTCCACAGCCCGGCCTGACAGTTCCTGCACAGGCTGCTCCAGCAGCACCTCTAGGTCTCCCCTCCAGCTGCCTCTTTCCTTCCTTCCGTTGTGCACGGTCCCGAAGGTTCTTCCCCAATCTAAGGAATACGGGCTCTCCCGTCCTGCCCCTTCCACTTAGCTCAAAAGTACATTCCAAGCCTGACCTGTGGTGGCACAGTGGATAAAGCTTCGACCTGGAAATGCTGAGGTCGCTGGTTCAAAACCCTGGGCTTGCCTGGTCAAGGCACATATGGGAGTTGGTGCTTCCTGCTCCTTTCTCTCTCTCTCTCTCTCTCTCTCTCTCTCTCTCTCTTTCTCTCTTTTTCTCTCTCCTCTCTAAAATGAATAAGTAAATAAAGTTAAAAAAAAAAAAAAGTACATTCCAAGAGGGATTTCTTGCCAGTTGGTTTTACCTCTGTGTGAATGGAAGTCAATACTTAAATCTAGCAGAGTTATGCTTTTCAAAAATACGTTTGGACTCCTAGTTGCTTTTTCTGTTTGCTTTGTTTGCATTCTTGCTCTCAGAGGTCTTGAAATATAGCCATTACTATGCATTGACTGTAACTCACTCCCATGACATCACTGGCCTCCAAAGGCTTTTGAAACCTTGAGAGTGAAACCTGAATTTCTCACGCTAGTCACCAGACCCAAGTGCCTTGGAGTGTCTGCCTTTTGGATCCTGTCTCGTACTTGTCTTCCTTTTCCTCTCTCACTTAGCTCCAGCCACACAGGTTTTCTTTTCTTCAAGTCTTCCAAAATTGTTTCACCCTAGGTCTTTTTACTGACTTCTCCCTCCTCCGTGAATGCACTTTTCCCGTCTTTGCATGATGTCCTTACCTTTCTTTAATTTTCTTCATAGCATGTTCTCAGCCTAACTTATTATATGATTATTTGCTTGTTTCTTGTCTCCCCTATATAAAGGAGGCTTCATGACAGTAGAGCCCTTATTTTGGCTAATGGCACATAATCAGTGCTCAATAAATATTTGGTGTAAGAATTAATAAATGGTGTCCCCAGCAGCAAAGACATAGTAATAGAATAGCTGATATTATCTGATATTCATGTTACATCAGGTCCGTTTTCAGCACTTTACATGGATCTTCTCCTTTTTGGCAGTCCCCTGAAATTGATATTATCATAGTGATCTTGGACATGATAAACTAGATAGTAGTTAGAAAGTACGTGAGACCTAAGCATATTGACTCAATGGCCTGACCTAGATGTTACCTGGTATCCTATAAGTCATATTACAAAGGCTTCTGTATGTGAATATTTTAATAGTAGCTATTTCTTAGTGAGACTCTCAATAATTAAATATGGAAGATACTTAAAGTTTGGAATTAGACCTCTTATATTTCATGCTTTGGGGCCTTGAGTTATATAGCTCAGGGTAGTTCTCTAAATGCATCAGATTCTCAGTTTTGTCATTTACAAAGTAAATGAATAGGTCTTCAGAAGATCCTAGGAAAGAAGGAGATATTATGTATAGTGTGCACATTTATACAGGAAAGTTCCCAGAAAATGATCAATAAATGTTATTTTTCTGAGGGTGATAGTGGTGATAGTTCTAATGGTGCTGTAACTATTGATGCTGTGATTTGTTGAGCAGTTAAGCTTCACTACCAGCCTGAAGGCAGACAGGACCACTAGGCCTGGAGGGCTGGCTGCCAGGACGGAGCCGATGGGGATACCACGGAGCCTCGAGAAAAGAGTCGTTTGTAACACTGTAGGTGACAGCTAACATCCAGGATGAATAAATCTAAGCTCTAGGAAAGCCAGCTTCTTACAGTAACTCCAGTGTTACTGAGTGAATGGAGAAGAATTCAATTTGAGGAAAGAAAGAACCTACTATTGATTTGGGAAAATAAAAGTTTGGGGTTAAAAATAAAGACCCATAGGATGTATAACATTCTAATGATCATCAGATTGTCCGCTAGACATAAGGAACATAGGAAATTGGAGGAATAATAAAGACAAACTGTTACTGGAACTTCTGAATGAAGCAGAAAAGTTTTATAGGAGCAGGTAATATGAGCAAAAGCTGAACTAATACTATCTTAATCATGTGGCAGAAATTTTATAAATATTTTATATAAAAATATGATTCCAACACTTACAACAACCCTATGAGGCAACTGACATAATTATCCTCCTTCTGCAGGTGAGGCACACAACAGGTGGAGAAGGTAAGTAACTTTCCCAGGGCTTCTGGAAGTCTGCACTGTAAAAATTACCCTGGAAAAGCCGTGGAGGCAGCTCTACCGAGCCAGAGAACACAGCAAGGTCCTGATTGGAAATATCAGTACAGTATTGAGAAAGATGATGGTTTCTGTTGGGTACACAGTGTTTTCTTTAGGCTTGCCCCTGTACTGGGCAGTGCCGTGTGCATGGTCTATGGAAGGCTGCCAGGGCTTCCCCTCAGGGCAGCAGATTGCAAATTGCAGATTGACTTCCTGCTTGGGAGGGGCTATTGTTTGCTGGAGAAGGAAATGAACCCAGCTAGTTTTGGCTAAAGAGAAAGAGGGAGGAAGTGGTGAGGGGTGGGAGCTCTGTTGGCCTGGCCTGTTTGGTTGGGGAGTGCTGTTTTGATTGTGGGGGCTTCTGAGTCCAGGTGAGTCTGGAGTGAGGAAGGGAAGCAGTCCCTGCCTATTTGCTCGTCCACTGTTATGAGACTTTAATAAATAAACGGAATGGCCCACCATTTTTCGGCTCCACAGTTCTTTACCATCTTTACCGAATCCAATGAAAACCTGCATGGCCACGGCTGTGGCCACGGGCCTTACCTCAGGCACAGTGGCAGGATTCGGATCAGATGGGTATGGAGCCGCCAACACCCTTGAGGGGTGGGGTAGAGGACTGGTCACTGTTCTGGCTCCCCATGGCTGTCCTTTCCGGAACTGTGAGCTGGCTGTTGTTTACAGCCCTGCGAGAAGCTGCCTGAGGTCCGAAGGTCCAGGATGAGCAGACCCAGAAGCAGCAGCGGCAGGAGCTGGAATGGTCACGAGAGGAAGAGCTGCAGAGCCGAGACCGGCAGGTGCAGCGTCTGGAAGTGGAAAGGTCTCTGGAGAAGGAGGCCAAACGGGCTCGCGAGTCGCCCTTTGTCCTGGAAGTTGAATGTTGGCAGCGGCAGTTGTTGGAGGAGCAATGTGGGTTCAGCTTCAGGCCGAGAGCCAGCAGCTGCAGGAGTTGTGCCGCAGAGTGGCTCCCAGTCGGCGGAGCGGGCGTTTCCAGCCCCTTTTCTGAGCATGAGGAGGCTCAGGCTGAAGCTGCTGCCCGCACACTCAGAGTTTGGCCAGGGTTCATCCAGAAGGTAAAAACCCAGCAACAAAGACTACCTCCCCTGGCAGGGTTGCTGCGATTTGGGGACAAAGGGGTGGATGGCACCATGCTCTCTGGAGCAGAGATGGAGAGGTTGGCCACTGTTCCCACGTGCTCCTCCTTGGGGCAGTGTCTTCAGAGCTGCGTGACTACAGGGATAAGGGGAAGCCTGAGGCCCTCTGTGAACCTAGTTACCTGTAATGGACCTTTACCTTGGTGATTTGCACAGACAGCTGGGCTGTCTATCACAGACCGACTCTTGGACTGTAACCAGAGCAGGACACCAGCTCCTTTGTTGAATGGACATGCTGCTTTTGGACAGTATGAGAAACCCCGATGGTGGGGGGTCGGCTCTGGTGGAGGCCTTCCTGCAGGGAAAAGCACCAAGGACACTTGTAAGGTTTCCACGGACACAGCCCTGAGGCCCTCCCACCTACCGTGGAGTAGGGGCTAGAGATGGGCCTCCAGTTTTTGCCTCGGGCAGAGTGCTCAGGGAGACATTGTGAAGGTCACCTTTGTAATTGTTGCAATTGTATAACTTGTGCTGTTGCTATAGTTTGTTTATTAATGTACCTCATTCTTCCCACAGGAATATCTGTGGTGTAGATTTTGAAGTGAACAAAAGGCATGGAATGTTGGGCAAACAAATGTTTTCTTTAGGTTTGATTGTGTTGGGGCATCGCCATGTGTGTATAGTGAAGGCTGCAGGGCTTGCCTTCGGGGAAGCAGATCACATATTGCAGACTGCCTTCCTTCTTGGGAGGGGCAATTGTTTGCTGGAGAGGGGGTTATCCCCCAGCCTGGTTTGGCTGGAGAGAGAGAGAGAGAGAGAGAAAGAGAGAGAGAGAGAGAGAGAGAGACACAGGGAGTGGTGAGGGGCTTCGGAGCCCTGCTGGCCTGGCCTGGCCTGGCCTGTTTCCCTGGGGAGTGCTGTTTCACTTGTGGGGGTCTTTGAGTCCAGGTGAGTCCGGTGTGAGAAAGGGAAGCCATTAAAAGACTTTAATAAACAGAATGGCCCACCATTTTCTGGCTTCTCTGTTCCTTTACTATCTGCCCAAATCCAAGTAAGACCATGGTGGTGGTCATTGGCCTTATGAAACATTTCTTTTAATAAAATTGTAAGGCAACAAAACCAAATCTCCACTGATTAATTAAAATAAATCTTGGCAATAATAATGTGGCACATATTCTTCAAAAAGTATTTATATATTGAATAGCAACACTATAATATTTCTCCCATTCTCATCAAATTATATAAGCACATTTACTTATGCTCATTAGAAATAATATTTTTGTTGAACCTTGTTTCAGTCTTGCAAGTAAGTCTCTGGCTTGAGCCCAAAGGTCACTGGCTTGAGCAAGGGGTCCCTTGCTACACTGTAGCCACCCCCCCACACACACACACACACAAAGCACATATGAGAAAGCAGTCGATAAACAACTAAGGTGGTACAACAAAGAATTGATGCTTCTCATCTCTCTCTCTTCCTATCTGTCTGTCCCGGTCTATCCCTCTCTCTGTCTCTCTCACACAAAAAAAAAAGAAAAAGAAGAAAAAAAGAATATGCACATCACTTTCAATTAATTGTGGCGAAAAAAACCTTATAACTGAAGACCATTTTTTTCCCACTGAGAACCTGAGCTCAGGAGTTTCCCCAAATCTTTATCATTGGGTCTTTCCTTACAATGATTTTGGACCAAACAGCAGATCAACTCCAACCAAAAAGAAAAACAAAGAGACAAAAATGACAATTGAAATTATTTCATAGAGTAATAAAGTATTAAAACTAGAAGAAAACTGACAGATGGTATCATGTGGTTTAATTGCTGTCATGCCTTGACTATTACACAGTGTCCATATCTAGCATTCAGATGCGCCTCAGAAAGGTCTAGGACCAAATGAGCATCCATAATAAGAATACACTGGATTCTGATTAGTAATTAGACATCATCATTCGGTCCTATTTATTCTAGTTTAAAAAGGAGTTTGCTTCAAGTCAAAAGACTACCCTGCACATCCACACCCCAATGTACAGACATTTATGGTTTAGTTATGGATCTAATTTTTTTCCTTTGGTCATTTTATACACAACAGATAGCATCACCAAATGACTTTTAGGATAATGCATCATTTTCACTGAGTCACTTTGCGTAACTGAATTTGAGATACCTCCCAATTGGGTAGAGCAGCTTTTATAAAAATTGCCTTAAGGAGGCTCATTCCAGCTAAATTTACACCACCTGTTTTAATGTGCATATTGTCATGACCCACAAAGACTGCATTAAGTAATTAAGAAACCGACTGCATACTGTTATTCCCTGTAACTGAATCTGTAGATTCAATCAATAACCACCTAAAAGTGCTTAGAGCTACAGGATTAGGGTACACCCTGCTGAATAGAGCGTCCCCTGTGGGGTCCCAAAGGGAGTGTGTGAAATCGTGATACCATTATGCAGTTTTCAGTCCCATTTCAATTAGTCATAAAATACAGCAAAAGCTACCTTGTTAACAAAACCATGCAAGACAGATTCCTTAGAAAAAATTTGAAATAGAGCTAAAGATAAAAGCAAATAGTTGAGCAGAAGAAAGAAAGACGTTAATTCTAGCCTCCTTTCCAAGGCATGGTTTATCTCCTGAAGAAGAGGTGAACTGTGTGATCACTGCATACTTTCCTATTTTCTGCAGACTAAAGAAATAGTCATTTTGAAGTGCTAATACCACTGTAAACATAATTTATTTTATCTGAGTTTTTATAGTTCCACTGGTGAAAGGACTGTGCAGCTGTTGTTTACTAAATTGTCATTTGTTGGGTTAAAAGTTCACCCTGCTCACCCAGAGTATGGTCACTGCTCAGGAATCAGATGACCACATCAGAGCTACATACTATATAGATCATATAATTTGTTTTGGATCAGTTTCCTTCCAGATGCTAAAATCTGGTGTATTTATTAAGAATTGGCTTGAGCCCTAATTCACTGTGGAGTTCAGCTGAAACAGACAAATTGATCCGGGACCCATCCCAACACATGTCTCCTCCAGGCGGAATGTGATTTAGGGTTTTTATGGCAGTTACTGATCACTGACTACATTTGTATGCATTCTAAGCAGTTAGTGTCCAACAGTGTTTCCACCCTAGAGAAAACCTGAGGTGAATATTTCCCAGATGGCTTTTTCAGACAGAGGTCTCTCACACAAAAAGGAGAAAAGAACACATTTTCAAAGACTAGAGAGCAGCTCATATTTAAGAATTTTTGATGGACAAATTCAAGGGCCTTTTCAAACTCTACAGGGTGCTTCTGAACATGTTTGGAATGTAAACACACACTTGCATTGCCCAGCTGCTACCTGGCTTAGAGTGTGACCTTTCATAGAATCTTTGCATTTTAAAGCAAAAAGTAATCTTGGTGATCATTGGGGTCAGACTGTTATTTTACACAAAAGAAAAATGGGACTAAGGTAAATTAAGTAATGCAGTCAAATGAATTTGATTTTCATCCAAATCTCTAAATTCTCTTGCATTCCAGAGGGCATACTGGGGGCTGTGTCTTGGTGCAACTCAGCAGTATGTCACTATTGGTGACATTCTCTTTAACTTCCTTCATATTCATTGATTTCCCTGTTTTCTGCTTCTTTCTCTTGCTTTTCCCTACATGTACCCCTAATCTCTCAATTCCTTTTTTTGCCATCTCTGTTTTTAAAACATTCTAGCTCTGTTTTGATTATAAACCAATAAAAATATCCTGCAGAGAAAAAAATAAATAAAGCCTACTGCATACCTGCTGATGTGACTTCTGATTTCTTTCATTTCAACTGAGAATTTTTATTGCCCATAGCATTTATCTGAAAAGTACTAGCTTCTGACATTTAGGGTTTCCTTCTTATGTATTTAACTTTATGTTTTATGTGTATAAGCAGACGCACAGAGTTCAGACTACTTTGACTGCCTTGCAGTACCTAGCACAGGGCTAAACTCTTTATTTTAAAAAGTTGATATTCTGACCTGCAGTGGCGCAGTAGATAAAGTGTTGATCTAAAAAGTTGATATTCTATCTGAATCTCTTAGATCAGTGGCTTTGATTTAGAACACGTATTCAATTGATCAAATTGGTTGCTTACAACTAGTTTAGGGAAAAGAAATGTAAAAATACAGATTTACCATTGTACCTCAAATGTAACAAGAACTTGAACACCTCATTTCATAGAAAAGTGAGTTAATCCTGGTATCTACTTTAGGCATTTTAAGGTTTTGGGATTTAACTTTTCTACCATTTTAGAAGCTGTCTCAAGTTTTTCATTAAATCTTTGCTTCCACTATACACACACACACACACACACACAAACATACACACATCACTACAGCTAGAGTGCAAATGTACAGAAGAAATAGTTCATTTTAACCATAGAAGTAGATATCTAACCTTCAGCCCTATGTTCAAAATTTGTGTAATGGCCACAACAAAATGAATGTTAGGAATATTGTGCTCGAAGTACAGAATATGTTGTAATCCTATCAATCATAATGGAAACTATCAATTAAGGACATGAGAGTAACACAGGTCAACGGAAAGACCTCATGAAAGAGTTACAGCAATGTTCTCAGAAAGAGGCAGATGGGGAAACGCACCATGTGAAGTGCAAGTTTCACTAACAGCAGGCACAACGCCTGGAAGGGAGTGAGGACAGAGATGCAGGGCCTTTGGGAAGCCGGGCGGATGACGCTGGCGCAAAGTGCACTGGCTTGTGCTGATGGAAAACCCCTCCCCCCGCCTGAAAGGCTCAGCAGGGAGCAAGCTGGCCAGTGCTAATTAATCATCCTGCTGACTAATGTGGGTCGCAGAAAGTGAAAGGTCAGGGAACAGCACAATGGACGACTCAGTTTGTACTGTGTAACTGCAGAACTATGGGAGTGAGCTGTTGAAAGCCAGTGTGTGTGCATGTGTTCAAATATGGCAGGATAAATTACTGAGATAATTTACTCTGCTCTCACGATGTTTGCTGTCTTTCTACCTGGCCCTTTAAAGCAGGGAACAGGCCATGGTACTCACTTGCTGCTGGGAAGATTTGTGTAGCTTGACTGAAAATCAAAATTGCCTTAGAAAAGGTGGATCTTTATGACTCATTACATGTTTTACATATGATGTTAATTAACTGTTTAATTGAGTTGATATAAATCAACTTTTTTTCTAAATAATTGCACTTAAAAGAACTTTTCCAGTTTATGCCTGACCAGGCAGTGGCGCAGTGTCAGGCTGGGACGCAGAAGACCCAAGTTTGAAACCCTGAGGTTGCCAGCTTGAGCACGGGCTCACCAACTTGAGTGCAGATCACTGGCTTGAGTGTGGGATCATCGACATGACCCCATAGTCACTGGCTTGAGCCCAAATGTCACTGTCTTGAAACCCAAGGTTGCTGGCTTGAGCCCAAGGTCGCTGGCTTGAGCAAGGGGTCACTTGCTCTGCTGTAGCCCCTCAGTCAAGGCACATATGAGAAAGCAATCAATGAATAACTAAAGGAGCCACAACAAAGAATTGATGCTTCTCATTCCTGCCTGTCTGTCCCTTTCTCTGACTCTGTCACACACACGCAAAAGAATTTTTCCAGTTTATATTTCTACTAGTTTACATTATCCAGTTTTATTGAGATGCATATAATTGAAAGCACTGTATAAGTTTAAGGGGCACAGCATAATGATTTGACATTTATTTATATATGGTGAGATCATTACCACAATAAATTTAGTTAATCCATTACCTTATAGAGATATAGAAAAATTGTTTTTTTTTCTTGCAATGACCATTCTTAGGATTTACTCTTTTAATAACTTTTATATATGCCATACAATGTTAACTGTATTCATTAAGTGTACATTACATCCTTAGTATTTATTTATAACTGTAAGTTGGTTTACTTTGACCTCCTTCCTCTAATTTCCCTATCTACCAGGTCCCACTTCTGATGACCAAAAACCTGATCTTTTTTCCTATGAGTTTGTTTTTTTCTTTTTCTTTCTTTCTTTCTTTCTTTCTTTCTTTCTTTCTTCTTCTTTTTTTTTTTGATGGAACACTAGGCAAAGGAAAGAGATACCCTTGGATGGGATCCTGAGTACCAGGAGGAGGGATTGCTGGAACATGGTGTGGCGACACAGGAGTATTATCTAGAACCCAGGAGTTCACTGAAGCATCTCTTCCTCTTTTCATATCCACTGGTAAGTCCAATGGGCAATTGCAATGAACCCAAACTGGCACTATTAATGCAGCAGAGAGCTCCAAACCATAAAGACACAAGCCACCTTAGCGGAAGTTCCAGCACATGGTGAGAAAAAAGGAAAGAGAAAATGAATGTCACCTATCCCTTTTGGAAGAGTTGCAGTGGTAAAGACAGAGCACTGTTCCATTAACCTCTGCATATCAAGTCATTTTGTGGATCCTAAGAAATTTCTGAAAAATAACATAACAAGGGGTGGTCAGCCAGTGTGATCATATAAGTATACAGTTATAGTGAATGGCAGTAATAGTGAGTGAGAGTTATCACATAGTCATACATTTAAAGAATAAGTTAGGCAATGACAAGCAAGGAACATGCACACAGACTAATGAATAGAAAAGAGATTCCAGAAATAGGTTTAGAATTATGTGAAGTTATAATATGATGAAGGTATATGTGATGTAGTTAAAAAAATGTTTTTTCCAATAAATAATGCTAAGAAAACTAAGAGGATCCCTCCCTACAATCTTTATTATTTTAAAAATCCTAAAAGATCAAAGGTGTAAATGTAGAATATGAAGTATATAGCAGTACTAGAAGAAAATACAATTTATTTGAGACTAGAACAGTGGTTCTCAAACTTTCTAAGGTTGAGGTGCATTTAAAACCCTACAAATAATTGTAGGTACACTATATACAAATTTCTAAGAAATATGTTATATTAATTAAGTCAAATATTAAAAAAAAGTCCAAGCATGCTTTTATGGTAATTAAACAAAATAAATATGACAAAATTAAATTTATTCTGACATTAAAAAACATTTTTATGTTACATTTTTTGTTATGCTTTTTAGAATTTGTAAAAAAGAGGGGTTAAGAAATAAAAAAATGACAAAAAAGTTATCTTTATATATACATTTAGATGATAGATAGATAGATAGATAGATACATTCTTAGTAAGATTTAGTAAATTCAGCAGATCCTGGCATGAATGTGTTAAGTTTTTCCATTCTTGTGTTTATGAGAAACATGAGCCTGACGTGTTCTAGTGATTTCTTCAATGTTTGAGCATATATTTGAAAGGCAAACTCTCATTTCCTGTCAATACATTGAAGAATTCCTCTCTTTTTACTCTTAATTGTGTTGAGTGCAGAAACCCCCCACCATACATATCATCTTAACTTTACACCAAACAAAGGATAGAAGAAACTTGCCTCCAGTCTTTCCAGGGAACATAGGGGGTAGTGTAAACAATCCAGCACCACAGCTTAACAGCCTTTTGCAACCTAATCAGACATGTGGGCAGACTGTCAGCTCACAGTCAATTCTCCACACCTCTGTCCCCCAAAAATCTAAACTCCAAGAACCCTGTCGGTTTTTTGGTCCCAACAGGAATACCATAGGGCACACCTGAAAATCTTCTAGGGCGCACCAGTGTGCCCTGGCACACACTTTGAGAAACACTGGTCTAGAAAAAAGATTTTTTAACTCCTTACACAAATATAAAACATGACTATAAGGCACAAACACCATACATGCACTTAGGATAAATGACAAAATTATAAAACAAAAATTGTGACACAGATAATTATAGGAATAATTAACATTAAAAGAATTTCTAAAATTTACAGGAAAAAAATCAATGACCCAATTAAAATTAGCAAAAGATATTAATAATCATTTACCAAAAAAGAAATATAAATATTTTTATAAATATGAAAAAGATACTCTCACTCAAAAATTGACAAATTTTTATTTTATCAGAGACCAAAAATGTTTGACAGTACATTATGCTGTCAGTGGTTTGGGAAAGCTAGTGCTCTCGAATGCTCTTGATGAGAGTATAAACTGGGGTAACATTTATAGAAGGCAGTATGATGATAGCTTCCAAAATTTTTTCTTTTTTTACAATTTTTTTTCCTTTTTGTATTTTTCCAATGCTGGAAACGGGGAGGCAGTCAGACAGACTTCTGCATGCGCCCAACCGGGATCCACCCGGCATGCCCACCAGGGGGCGATGCTCTGCCCATCCGGGGCGTCGCTCTGTTGCAACCAGAGCCATTCTAGCACCTGAGGCAGAGGCCACAAAGCCATCCTCAGCACCCGGGCAAACTTTGCTCCAATGGAGCCTTGGCTGCGGGAGGGGAAGAGATAGAAAGAAAGGAAGGAGAGGGGGAGGGGTAGAGAAGCAGATGGGCGCTTCTCCTGTGTGCCCTGGCCGGGAATCGAACCCGGGACTCCCACACGCCAGGCCAACGCTCTACCACTGAGCCAACCGGCCAGGGCCAATAGCTTCCAAAAATTTAAATTGTAACTATTCTGAACTATTTTAACATTGTTCTTTATAACAACAGATTGGAAACAACCTAAATGCCCATTGTTTATTGAGAATCTCAAATGTTTGTCTTAATACCTTTGTTTTCTTGTCTTTAAAAATATAAAAGAAACAATGTGCTAAGAAGACCTAATATGAAAACTAAATTTTTCGGTACAGAATAAGAGCATCCTTATCCCCCACATCTCAGTTTTTCAGATCAGCAGCGATACCAGCTATGGGTTAGAAGAGACTTGGACAGAACCCCAAGGAAAACCAGCTTCTAAGGGACAGGCAGAACTCTTCTGTATAGGGACTGAGAAGCTGGCCAGATAGGGAAATCAACAGAGTAGTGTCAAGGAAATAATTGCAAGGAAGCTAGACAAAGAGTATTTCAAGAAGAGAGTGATGACCATAGAATCTAAAGCTGAGATAAAGTCAAGTTAAAATAAAAAATGTGTTCATTGGTTGGACTACAAAATGGGCATACTTTTAGTAGAGCAGCAGAGAGCAATGAAGTTCTCCTTCCAGATCCCCATTCCAGGGTCCAAACATTCATCCCCCAGCTGCTCCAAATATCTGTGGCTATTATTTCTTAGCTGTGCCCTTCGTGGGAGTTGCACTCAGCCACAAGACACTGCCTTACTCGGAATTATATCCTCCCTCAATGGTGGCCAATAACCTGCTTCTTCCAGATGTGAGAATACAAAGACCTCATATCTCAATTTGGGGTAATTCTGAAGGGCCATCTCAATTCCATATCTTATATAGTTTTGGCTGAGATCAATAAATATTCTGCTCATAATTTCTCATGTCAGAGTTCATTTCAGGAAACTTAATCTAAGATAGCTGGTACCAGAAGTGGTCCTACAAAATAAATTCTAAATTGGGTTTGGAGACAGTTCTCTCACTGGTCAGCTGGCAATTAGAAGCCCATGGTCAGTAGCAGTTGAAGTATGAATAGCCCCTGGCATGTTGTGATAGTGCAATTGCTAAAACTTTCACTGATGGTGAAGTGGGATGAGACACCAGTAGAGCAGGATATGCTGACTGATGGAATGTCTCTGACACTTGCAAAAATGGGTTAAAATCAGTAGTGGGATTCAGCTGGTTTGCACTGGTTTGGCAGAACTGATACCTAATATTTTGTTGAATTCAGTGCACCGGTTGTTAAAATGGCACTTGAAATCAGGATTCTCTCTAAGGTGGGCTTCTGGACAGCTGCCCAGTACAGAAATCACAAATTTACATTCCTTACTCTTTTTTAATGTTCATCTGCTCAACGGCATATTCTAAGTGCCTGTAGTAACTAACATTTATTCTGTCCATAGACAAAAAAAGTTGCAAGTGAGGATGCCAGGTAAGAAGCACTATGGCAATATCTTTTTTTTTTTTTTTGTATTTTTCTGAAGCTGGAAACGGGGAGAGACAGTCAGACTCCCTCATGCGCCTGACCGGGATCCACCTGGCCCGCCCACCAGGGGCGACACTCTGCCCACCAGGGGGTGATGCTCTGCCCCTCCGGGGCGTCCCTCTGCTGCGACCAGAGCCACTCTAGCACCTGGGGCAGAGGCCAAGGAGCCATCCCCAGCGCCCGGGCCATCTTTGCTCCAATGGAGCCTTGGCTGCAGGAGGGGAAGAGAGAGACAGAGAGGAAGGGGGAGGGTGGAGAAGCAAATGGGCGCTTCTCCTATGTGCCCTGGCCAGGAATCAAACCCGGGTCCCCCGCACACCAGGCCGATGCTCTATCGCTGGGCCAACCGGCCAGGGCCCAATATGGCAATATCTTAAATAACAGTTTGTTTTTTGTCAGGTATTATTTATTATTTTTCAATAATATTTTAAAACTCTTATAATCTAGTTTTGTGTACCCCTTTTGTTGTTCTTATTTAAGTATTAAATGCATGAAATAATACACTACCTTTTGGTATATCTTTTTTTTATGCTTAAAAATGGTCATTAGGGCATAGAACCAGTTGTTAAATTATTTGAATCCCACCACTGGTTAAAATGCATTATTGACTTGGGCAGCTATTGCTGATCGTCACTGAAGAGAGATAAAGATGGTCTTAAGGTGATAAATCAACAAATAGAAACAAAATCTCAGAGGCAGAGAGCCTCCTTATAGCATCTTTGTGAAAACCCCAACCTCCTGCAGCAAAACAGCAGAAAGAGGAGATGATCAGACTCACCATTTATTTGTAGAAATAGGGGAACTTAAAAGAGGTTACATTCTTAGCTCTGCGAGTTCTATACCATAGTAGAACCTTAACAGGAAATGAATAAATGCTGTTGAGCTACTTGTGTTCTCATGAAACTACTGAGCCTGAAGACATAGCCCAGTCCCTCTTATTGATAAGATAGTGGCTCTTCCCTTTGCTTGATGATTATGCAGATGTCTCAAACAAGGCAGGTAACTCACAATACAGGGGGTCCTTGGGTTACAACACAGTTCTGTTCCTACGACAGTGATGTAACCTGAATTTTGATGTAAGTTGAAACACACCCTAGGCTAAGTCAGTTGTGAAATCACAATCTAGAACATAGATACACAGCTAAGCCACAGGAAAGGGAAAAGGACATAAATATACTGTACTGTGCACTGCACTGCGTCTTCTTCAGCTGTGTGCAACCGAACCTGTTCGCCAATGTAGTCTGTAAGTAAGTACGTCGCTAATGGTGTAAGTCAAAACACTCACATCTCAATTTTTAAAATTTTTTTATAGGAGTGAGCATTGTAAACTCGAAACATTGTATGCCAAGCCTGTCATAACCCAAGGGCCCCTTGTACAATGTCTGCCCTCGTTAGCCTCTACTCCTACTTCCCCTGCAGGCTACCAGACTAAGGTCAAATCCAAGCACAGCTCAGTGGGTATCTGCTGGCTTCTAAGGGAGGGGAGGAACTATACACTAATGGAGCTGCAGGATGGGAGTGATATGTACTGACAAGAGGCAGGGGCATGTGTGTAAGACTGGGTCCTGAGGATGCTAGGTCAAGGGGTAGTCTAATATAAAATGGAATGGACAATTTATTGATGAAGAGGCAGTCTCATATGATATGAAATGGGTTTAACATGAAGCTCAATAGGAAAGAGCAGCTCATCTTGTACTATCAAGGGACTGAGTGACCAGAGTTTCCTTCACGAGCTGCAGTCACCAAGGCATAAGCAGGGGAAGGCCCAGTGGCAATCCACTGTAAGACGGGAGTGATACATCTGGGAGTAAGCATGAGCAGAGCCTGAAAATGGAAGTAAACCCAATGAGCACGTGTCTCAGATCCCCAGTCATCTGCCAGTGTTAGAGGACACTTCTCCCTCAGCTCACTTGTGCTGCCTCCCAGAAAGCTCTTCCTGGCATTTGCAGAGGGTGAAAACGGAGAAGCAGGGTTACTAAATGGGCCAGCTGCTATGGTAGGTGCCAGCTAAAAATGGATGTTTGTGCGCTACAAGAAACTCCAGGCTGATCCTGAGACATTCCAGTGAGAAGAAACCCTCCCGATGGGCAGAGCTCCCCTTGGGACCTAGTGAGCCACTTCATAAGGAAAGAGATGTGGCCCAAGTTAAGTGCCACAACCCTGAGACGGGGTGACTCCCTAATGTTGCACCTTAGTCGGCACTCCTGCCTCACAGCAGTCCCCACCCTGCAGAAGATCAGGGAGCCACTGGTCCTATCACATTACTGCGCTATTCAGAACCAAGTGGCCTCAGGGATGGGTGGCCTCTTAAAGGCATAGTGAGTTTCCAGCTTGGAGAGGATACCCTGTGGGAATGGCGCCATCGTCCGGGGTGTCACATGCAGCCTAAATCAGCTACTGTTGTGTGGAGCTGTGTTTCTAATAGGTAGATACAGGGGCTGGGGAACCAAAGAGCTACAGTAGGAGTGGCTCTGATTAACATCACTCCAGTGATCTACTTGGAGGGAATTTGTGCTTCCCATCCATACTCATTTAGTTTTAGATCCTACAAGTTTAGAGATTCTGGTTTCCAGTAAAAGTACCATTCAACTTTAGACTGCTGCTGTCATCCAGAGTTCCAGGATCCTTATGGCAAGAGACCAGCAGGGGAGGAGAGAAACCCTCATCGAAGCAGGGGCAATTAATCCCATCTCAGGAAGAGGCAGGGCACCCAATAGCCACTGCAGGAGAGGGAGGAATGGCCTGGTCCTCAGGCGATCCACTAGGACAGGGGTCGGGAACCTATGGCTCGCAAGCCAGATGTGGCTCTTTTGATGGCTGTATCTGGCTCGCAGACAAATCCTTAATAAAAATAAATAATAATGTTAAAAATATAAAACATTCTCATGTATTACAATCCACTCATTTCTTACAGCTCATGATCATGGTTGTGGGTGGCTGGAGCCAATCACAGCTGTCCTCCGGGACACCACCAAATTTTTATTGGATAATGCGTAAGGTACACGGGTCATTGTATGGCTCTCATGGAATTACATTTTAAAGTATGTGGTGTTCATGGCTCTCTCAGCCAAAAAGTTTCCTGACCCCTGCACTAGGATGTCTGCAGTTTTAACAGGAGATAGAAAAGTCAGCAGCCACAGCTTGGAAACAGTCCTGTAATTAGGCCAAGTGCCTGTGTCCGCAAAGGAGTTAGATGACAGAAAGGGTAACTACCTACAATGGGAAGTAGAGAAGGGGGAGGGTGATTATCAGTTGTAGTTTCAAGATCAGGTGCAGCAATGAGGCTATCGTTCATTCCAACCTGTCTCTCATAACTTCCCCCAGGAAACCAGACCAACCAGAATCCTGGCAAAGCTTTTCCCTAATGGGATGAACGACTTATGAATCAAGTGGTTGCTGAAGCCTCCCGGGCCAATGCCTGTCTGGTGTGGGGAGTTAAAGGCTCAGCCCCCTTGCTTCAACTAAAAGGATTGTAGTGCTCCCCAACACGATCTTCTGAGGCCTCTCGGTGGGAATCATGCTGTAGGTCATCTCCATCTGTTTGTCCAGAATTCTCTGATCACAGAATGTGTTTCCCGGGATCCAAGTAAGATGTGGGGTCAGAAGAAGAATAACAGGAGAGGAAGCAGCAAAAACAGTCACCGCAGGCAGTCCTTCCATCACAAGAAACACGTGGCAGCTCCAAGAAATGGGGAGTGTTAGAGAGTTATTTTTTTGTTGTTATTGGTTGTCTGTTTAAGATAAGAAAGACTTAAGTTTGTGTAATTGTTGATGGTACGGGAAGGGAGAGGTAGAACATATAAAAAAAACAAAGAGGAGAATAGATTGAAGTGACTGAGGTGAAAGGAAGAATGAGAATCAAAAGCTTAAGTAGAAAGTTAAGCCTTAACCTTATTTCGGTGTGTGGTGTGATGCATGAATCTGACTTAGTGCAGGATAGGCACTCATTTCAACACTATTTTCAACCAGTTCATTTTTTTCTCCACGTATGTAAATCACTACTTTTATCACAAACTAAATCTTCATATATTCATGAGTCTGTTTTTAGACCCTTCTATTTTGTAATGTCTGTATCTATTCCTCACCCAATATTAATTGATGAATTTACTATAGTTGTATGTCATCTTGAGAACTGGTAGCATAAAACCTTAATCCTAATTGCCCTCCTTTTGTGAAATTTCAAAATTTATTTCACATATATCCTGTGCTTTACTTTTGAGGTTTGTTTACAGATGATTTATCTTTGTGTTGCTATTCAGCATTTTCCCAGTATATTTTTACAATTTTGTTTGTTGAGATGGGAGGGCATAGATTTTGTTTTCTTGATGTTTTATTGATTCCCTTATGGAATTTTTTAGTTTTTGTACTTCTTTTCTTTAGGATATTTTTGAGGTAGCAATTTTTCTCTTAATAATTTATTTTTGTTAACCATATTAACTAGACCCCCTAGTATACTATCTTTTAAGATGCAGAGTGCAGAAAGAATCAACTTTTGGTATCAACACCTGTGAGAGGGAAGCAAAGAAAAGATAAGACAAATACAGAAAGTGGGTTGTTACACAATCATAAATAAAGTCCTTAACCCACAAGCAGCCCTGACGCACAGATGATCCTCTGGCAGGGGCCCCCAAAAGTCTAGTTGGATGCTGGTTGTCCCTGAAGGGAGCATAGCCCTAGGTCAGGTGAGTCATATCAAATGATGCAATTTCTGAAGGGGGCTGAGGGCTGTGGACCCAGCAGCCCTCCCCACAGCCTTCCAGGCGTCTTGGAAGCGAGAGCACAGGTCCTCACGGGGGACCTAGGGAGCACTGGAGAGCATTCACTACACTTCTCACAGGAAAGACAAGAAATGTTTTGTTATATTTTGAATATGGTAGGGAATTAACTGACTTCCATAGTTGGGACAAACTACTAAATTTACCTGCACATTCGTGCTACCTTTTGTGTTGGCAATGAAACACGGTTTCCCCATTTGTAGCTTTCCACCCCCACCAGCCCTGCACCCACCTCGTCCCTCCACCCCACCCACTCCTGGCTGCATCCACCCCTTGTAATCCGCCTGGTAATTACATTTGCCAGAATCTCTACCAGGTGTTCCCAGTTCGGATTCTACGAATCAGAAGTACCTGCTTCCAGTTTGGCAGCAATAAAAGCAGTGGAAGCCATTTTGTAGTTCTCTGGACAGTGGATGGGTTTCCGCAGAGATGTCCCAACAGCCTCTGGGTGTTTTCCTGTGAACCGTCCGCCTCAGTTTACACTCATCATCCAGCCCACGGTTATGGGAACTGGGAGCTTGTGACAATGGAGATTCTTGGACCTGCCCCTGACCTGCGCAGTCAGAAGCTCTGGAGGAAAGTGTTATTACTAAGTCCCCTGGCTGAGTCTATGTACCAAAGTCGAGAACCAAGAACCGCTTAAGCCTATTTTAATACAATAGGTCAGGGCCCAGTTTTTAAGCTGGGTCAGCTATCAGAATTACCAGGGGTGATTGTGCAAACTATAGGTTCCTGGGTCCTGACACATAGCACCCCATAAATAACTCTCCAGGGAAAGGGACCGTGAATCTGGAGTATTGCAAGTATTCCCATGTGTTTCTGATTGTTTGGCAAGTGTGCGAAGTGCGACAGTACTTCTCTGTGGCTTGTTGGCTTTTTCTGTCTTATTTTTAACATTCTCCCTAAGGCTAATTTAATTGTCATTTTATTTGTAGAATATTTCAGTCTGGTAAAGTGTTAAGAGTTAATGACAAGGAAAGGATAAGACCACGGCTAGTGATATTGGTCCAGTAAAACCAAGTGTATTCATGTTCCAGACTGTGTTACAGAATCCATCCATCTATTTAGCTAGAATTTTTTTCTGATTGAGAAATCAGCCAGTTCCTTAATATCAAAATTGCATAATTTCATTTTATTATGATGGTGTTACTTTTATACTTATAACTCTAGTGATGTTTGATATTAGTACATTTTTAAAAGTAAAAGTCCATAGTGATTTTTTATGTTTTTGGCCTTAGAGTAGATTTAATTTTGTTGCTGCTAAAAATAATACTGTTGCAATAAAATGTATAGTTTGTACAAAACATGCCAAACATTTTAAAACTTGAATTTTTAATAAATTATTTAATATAAAAATTCCTTGCTATCCATAAGATTTTATTTACCAATTGGCATAAGAAATGTTAATGAGCTAAGCAGAAAAAGCAATATTAAATTCTTTCATATTGTGGGACACACTTTTTTTTAAAGAATGAAAGTTATCTTATATTAAAAAAGCCATTACATTTCTGACCTAAGCTATATTATGTGATTAGACCATGCACTGTAAAGAAAACATAGATTTTACTTTTAACAAGAACTTTGAAATGATTTGTATACATTTGAGAAACATATCAAGCTTAACTATAAAGTCAATTTTTGCTTGATAATATTTTGCTGGCCAAAAAAGGGTCTTGGTAAATGAACCAAGGTTCCTAGCAAATTAAAATAATAATTCTACATAAATAATTGATTATCATATCAGAGTAAGATGTACTTGATTCTGACTCTTAGTGATGAGGTAGCCAGCCAGCCCCAGAAACTGGGGTTTGTTATCAGTCATTGACTCATTTCAGGCAGTTCCTGGTGGACAAGGGTTTTCTAAATCATGAACAGTAGTGGACCATGAGATTATTATACTCTTCCATTGTATTTGTCTTGTTCTAAAAACTTGGGTGTTCTTCCTTATTTGCATCAGATAAAAATTTTTAAAAGCAAGAGAATCAGTATAGAAAGTACTTTGAGAAAATTCCTCAAAGCTCTGCATTTACTTCTCACATCTATAAGGAAACAAAAGTGTTTTTAAATCTCTGTTTCTATTTTGGGCTTTTTGTAGTACACAGGATATGAAACTAAAAAGACTCCACATATATTGATATAAATCAATAAAATAAGAAAACTTCTTCTAGTAAAGAACAAATTACTTAAAAATTTTCTCATTTCCAGAATGATGTTCTAAGGCTCGTTGTTCTCCAGGTCTTGTATTTGGGCCAACAGCAGAATCACTTTAGTACTTGTTATAAATGCAGATTCTCAGGTCTCATTCAGACCTAGTGAATCAGAAACCATGAGAGTGGAGCCGATCAATCCAGGTTTGACAAGCTTCCCATGCAATTCTAATGCCTAGTGAAGTTTGAGAACAAGTATCTTAGACTATGGAACATAAATTAACAAAGCTAAAATATGTAGGTCTGGATTTCTGGTTCTCATTTGAATTTCAATTCTGCCAGCTGATCCCACTTGGGGATGTCTTCAAGACCCTCATTCAGATCACTCGAATCTCTATCTTTACACCAGTGTTTAAAAAATTCTCCGTTGGTTCTAATGAACAGCAGAGTCAAGATACACTGTCATGAGTTATGACTACTTGTTCAATAAGTCAACCTCTTGCTGCATTTTCAGCATACTGTGTGGTTCTGTTGTCTTTTTCTGTTGACTGTGCTTTCTGCCTTCTCTTGTGACCCTTATCTGAAACTACAGAAAGCCAAAGAGAGCATGGGTCAGCTGCCAGTGTATCTTATATAAAGTTTCTCCCATTTGGAGAACTTTTACATTTAATTTAAAAATCAACCTGCTATTTCTTGCATTATTAAACAGACTCCACTATTGATGTCTTTCCTTTGTTGCATCTATTTGCAATTTTCCACATTGTAGTCAGCGTTATCTTACTAAAATGCAAATCAATCATGTCCAAACTCATAAAAATGGCTTGCAAGGCTCCTATAAGCTACTGCTTTATCCATTGTTTCCCTGCCCAAATTTCTTCTATGCTGTAGCCATACTAAATGCTTAGTTTAGTATGTTAGTTTGAATCTTCTTTCAGCAGAACACACATTATTCTCTCTACTTGGAACACTGTTCCCTGACAGGTTACCACCTCACTGTCACACATTCATCCAAGTCTTTGACATGATTTCTTTCAAGAAAACAGCTGATAATCCAAGCTTGAGATAACGCTCTTTGAAGTACCTTAGAATCTCCCTATGACACTTTGTTACACTTGCTTACTTATCTGAAATTTCCAGTGGACTAAAATATTAATGGTATTCTTCTTATATTTATTGTTAATTTATCAGCCTCACATCAAGCACAGGGCCTATGTGTAATATATTTTCAATAAACTTCTTTGAGTAAAGTTAAAATAATTTAAGAACAAGTGTACAATCAAATAGCAAATTAAAAATAAGCAAGAAATGAAGCAAACAAAAAATATTAAGGTAATATAGAATCCAAGTGAAGCCTGTGCATTAAATGTGCTGTGGCTGACATTGGGCCCAGGGGACTGGCCTTTCAGGTAAATGTCCTTTTTCTTACCACGCATCACCCTGACACTTTCTTTTCTTTCCATCTTGAGTGAAGTGGCTGTCCTCTGTCAAAAGATTTCAGAAATGTTATCTTACTTATTAAAGGGAAGTTCGTACCTTTAAACGTGCCAGCTTTTCTGTACTGTGTTCCTCCAGCACTAGGTTTCCGTGATTTTAATAGACATGTCATAGAAGAACAGTCTCTGCTAAAATAAGTTAGGAAGGTGCTAGGATAAATTAAGCAGCTTTCTTTAGTGTAGACACATTTAGAGTCTTTATTATGCTTATCTACTTTGTAAATCTCCAAAAGAGAAAAATAGTAACCATATCTCTGGAAATGTTTTGATAGACATCTTGCAGAAGCAATGTCAATTTATTGGAACAGTTTGAGGAAGTTCAAAAGTATTAGTAAATATTTCATTCCAGGTAAGTTTAAAAAAAGAAGGTATGTTACAGAGAGATTTCTACCATCTCTCAGATAAACAATTTGTCAGAATTATTTTCTAAACTGTATGACATTTTTGAGCTCAAAAAACCCAGAAAATCTGTATATATAAAGTGACAGCTCTATGTATTTTCAAGACTATTTAAAAGTATGCAGTAAATGTATACATTATGTAATATAATAAGATTAACACACTCCTGTTAGACATACAATTCACTAATCGTGCATAGGTGTTCAATGTTATAAAGACTATAAATGAATATACTTTTTCAGAGGAAAAGTGTAGCAATTTTGGTTGAAATAGACAAGGAGAACATAAGATACAGGAAGCAGGGACTTGAGGGAAAATAATATGGGATCATTTGAAGTCTTAGATCTTGGGGTTCAGATTATATTGAATAGTAAAATGAGGTACCATTCACTTCCAAAGTAAGGTTTAGGGCATCGGTGATAGATTTACTGGGCACCTCTACTCTATGTACACATCTGTCCTTAGGACCCTCCTGGAAGAACAGGCACTGACACCCTGATCACTGAGATTTAAAGGAATAGAAACCTATTCGACCAGAGTAGAACTGAATGGGGCTTGCTGTTTGCAAGCTTGAATTCCACCAAAAGAAATTCATCTCAGAAGGGGAAGTCGGACCAGAGAACAGCACTTAGTGCCAAGATCTAAGTATCTGAGCAATTTATTTTAGGCCTTTTGTGTTCTTTTTTTTTTTTTTTTTTTTCATTTTTCCGAAGCTGGAAACAGGGAGAGACAGTCAGACAGACTCCCACATGCGCCCAACCGGGATCCACCCGGCACGCCCACCAGGGGGCGACGCTCTGCCCACCAGGGGACAATGCTCTGCCCATCCTGGGTGTCACCATGTCGCGACCAGAACCACTCTAGCGCCTGAGGCAGAGGCCACAGAGCCATCCCCAGCGCCTGGGCCATTTTTGCTCCAATGGAGCCTTAGCTGCGGGAGGGGAAGAGAGAGACAGAGAGGAAGGCGCGGCAGAGGGGTGGAGAAGCAAATGGGCGCTTCTCCTGTGTGCCCTGGCCGGGAATAGAAGCCGGGTCCTCCGCACGCTAGGCCGACGCTCTACCGCTGAGCCAACTGGCCAGGGCAGCCCTTTGTGTTCTTAATTCCAGAACCTTTCGAAGCAGTCATACTCACACTGAGAGAAAATTTAGAAGCTGACTGACTGCTTGACAGTTTTATGCTATAGGAAAGAGCCATTAAAGAGCTCTTATACAATACATGGGCCATGAAAGTCTGTAGTGGAGGACCCCTAACTGGGGATGTTGTGTGTGTGTGTTTGTGCTTCATCACTACTGTTTCTACTGGAGAAATGTTCCCCTTTCATTCAGTGTGGTTCTGGGGGGGGGGGTGCAGTGCACTGTCAGTCTCATGGTTCCACCATCTCCTCATCACTGTCAAAACTCCCACCCATTACTTGTCCTCATCTGTATCTGATGACAAATCACTGTCTTCATATATTGCCTCGTCCTCAGTTCAATCTATGGCATTAGAAATGCCACACTTCTTAAATGACTTGACAACAATCTCAATCTTGATATCCCAGGATCTTTTCACCCAGGTACAAACTTCTCCTATAGTTGGTTTCTTCACTCTTCCTGCTGGTGTCAAGTTTTCCCCGGAAGCTTCATCCATTGGTTCCATTCATCTCTCATGGCAGCTTTGAAGGGTTTGTTAATGCTGACACAAGTGGTTGGAGCTGAGATGTCAAGCCTCCAGGTATGAGGACAAGTTTTATTTTCTGCTCTGCAGGAATCTTCTTTGTGTTTTTGTTATGTGTGCCCTGAACTAATCAAGAACCAATAGGGCAGGTTTGTGTAAGAGTGCACCTGGTCTCCTTCTCCAAACTTTCTAAACCAGATCTTCATCCCATCCTGACCCATCCAACCCTTGTCAGGAACATGGACAATCACTCCTCGAGGAATGTCTTCTTTTGGCATTGTTTTGCATTTGAAAATCAGCATAGGAGGCAGCTTGGTTTCATCAGCACAACAAGCTAGAACAACTGTATAATGGCTCTTTTCATGTCCACTTATCTTCACAGTTACAGTTTCACCCCCTTCTTATCAACAGTTCTGTTACTTGGGATGTCAAATTGAAGATGGACTTTATCTGTATTTGCAATCTGTCCCAACTGAAACTGATGTGTCTTCTGACATTGAATGACAAAACGATGAAATTCAAGGACCTTCTGCTCATAGCTTTCAGGCATCTGTTGAGCAAGTCTGGTGCGTGTACACATGCTTAGTCCATTCCGTTTCATGAACCTGAAGCACCAATTGTGTCCTCCTTTGAAATCAGTAACTTCTTTTTCATCAGCAATTCTTCTTGCCTCATGCTGAACCATCTTTGTGGACACAGGAATTCCAATTGCCCTTTGCTCTTCAATCCATTATCTTCAATTCTCTCTCTACACCAGGATACTTTGCTGACTTGCCTCTCATGGCCTTCTTCTGCCATGATATTTTCAGTAAGGTTTCTTCTTTCTGTAGCCAGTCTCAGATTGATTTCTCAGTCTGAGGAGGACCAGACTTACATTCACTGCTGAAATCAATCAGCAGCATGATTTCATTCACTTTTGCAAACTGGATCATGTTTAACTTGAATTCAGCACTGTATGAAAATCTTTCTGAGCCATTTCTGGGAAGAATGTGGCAAAAGGTAACCTTCTGTAATATACCGGTAACAAGTGTGAAACAATGAACGCAAAAACAAGTGTGAAAAAGCAGGAAATGCAAGTAAAAAATCTACAACCACTGTATAAGATGCACCCATTTCTTAGACCTCAAAAATTTTGAAAAAGGGTGCATCTTATACATGGGGAAAATACGGTAGTTTCCTGAGCCTACGCAGCCCAGCTGGCTCACTTCTTTCATGGCTCACTTTTTCTACTTCTGGGACTTCCTAAATAAGCTTTTACTTAATGTGAGTCATGTCTCTGAATTGCTTCTGAGCCTGAATGCAATACTAAGGTTGCTGAACTAAGGCCCAATCACCAGTAACGTTCTGGTGCTGTTTTGCCTCTAACACCATGATGGCGAACCTTTTTATAAAAACCGCCCACTTTTGCAGTGCTGGTCAACCTGGTCTCTCCCACCCACTAGTGGGCGTTCCAGTAGCGGAGCAACCAAATGGTACTGCGATTGGCCCACCATGAAAGCTGGACCGCCCACTAGTGAGCAGGAGGGACCAGGTTGACCACCAGCACTGCAAAAGTGGGCGGTTTTTATAAAAAGGTTCACCATCACGGCTCTAACATATAGTGCTATGACTCAGATAGTTTTGTTGTGGCATCGTGCAGCAGGATTTCTAAGCGGTCCACCCAGGACCACCCCACAGACCTGAACTTGTGCTAGCCACCAGCAGGGGCCCATTGTGCTCCACCAGCTCCTTGCTTTGCATCAGGTGAACTTGAGTGAATCTTCCTTGGAATTCTGGAACTCCCTGTTTTAAGGTAAGAGGCCAACTTTGCTGGAGCTGTTCTTTTCTTAAAAAAAAAAAATCCTTGAGGTGGAACTAAAGGTTGAGGGTTGAGAGAACTTAGGCAAATGATAAGAATTGAGATCACTGAGGACAGGAGGAAAAAATGGAGAATGACAGTTATACCTGCCCCGAAAAACAATTTCAGACCTAGTGAATTCAAGATGTTGATATACTTGTACTAAATAATTCCATTTCCTAAGAATATGCTCAAATGTGCATGTTCATGACTATACTGGCAAGAGAAGTAAAAATAATTGTTATGTCCAGCAACAGAAAATGACTGCATAAATTATGATATTGTTATGTAATGGATTTAACAGTAAAAGTAAATGAATAAGAACCACACACGTCAACATGGATAAACCTTACAAACAATGCTGACTAACAACAGCAAGTCTGAGAAGAACACATATAATTTGAGGCCATGTATCATTTCAAAAATATGATAAACAATATATAGCTGAAGGATATGTACGTTGTGGTAAATTAACAAAGAAACACAAGGGAATGATCAACACAGACTAAGATCTTGGTTAGCTCTGGAGAGGAGGAGAGCTGTGATCATGACATGCTTACGAGGGGGTCCCAAAGATATTGTTAACTTTATGTACTACAGAGAACACAAGTGTTTATTTTATTCTTCTTTAAACCATCCATATACATTACATGTTTTGTGCACACCCATTTATATACAAACACATACATAATTCCATAAACAATTTTTTTTAAATAAAATTATTTGTAAACACTCGATTAAGTAGGTTTTGTAGTTATATAAATGCAAGTCCAGTCAGTAGATTCATGGCTCTCCCTTGACTCCCTGGCTTGCAAAAGTCCAGGGAAGTGAAGAATCGTTCACACAACAATCTCAGGGGCTACCTGAGAGTAAAAAGAAACAATACCAACTCTTACCTAGCATTTCTCTGCAAACAACCGCAGTATTTGTGACCATGTCCTTAGATATTGGGAGAGCTTCTTCATGCAAAATCTCTCCTGAGGATGGCAACCCATCTCTTCTTCCAGCAGTTTGACCTCTAAGTCGCTTCTCTGCAGGTGACCGTGGCTCCAGGGTACAGCCTCTTGTTCACCCTTCTACTCTACAATTGTTCAACATTTCTACTCGTCCGGCTTCTCTCCTTTTCTCTTTCTTTCTTCATGTACTTTTCTATTTTTTTTTAAACTTCATTCTTTACTTGCAAGATTCTTATAGCTCAAAGTAATAGAACAGATGGAATGGGAAGAAGACAAATAGAAGAAAAATTATTTTAAATTTACTCATTGTGTCCCTATAGATAGTTCAGGGGGAGAGATCCTTCCTTATTAAATAAATATAGTAAATGTTGTAAAAAATGTTTTGTTTTGTTTTGTTTTGTAATGGAACTTATCAGAGAGTCTTTAAAACTTTAAGAGGAGGATATAGTATATTATTTCCAAATTTGTCTGATAAAAAAATATTACCCTGATTTCTAAATGTCTATCTTGATTAGTACTATGTACAGTGAAAGAATTATAGGAAATACTGAGTTTGAATTATGGCCAAGAATGTTGTCATAGTAAAAGAAAAAGGAGTTAAATATTCCACATTTTCTAAATTAAATGGTAATAAAATATTTAATTTAATTATCCTACTTTCTACAATAGATTTTTTGTTGATATCAATATAACATTTTCTATGGTAAATGTTACAGTTTAGTGAATGCTCTTTCAACATAATTGCATTTTTAGAGATTATACATGGTGCTTTCTTCAAAACTGAATGAGTGTCTCCTCTGTATCTCTCTATTAGATACATCTTAGTGTTAGCAACACAACAGTGAGCAATCTAGACATAGTTACTGCCCTCATGATTCTTTTATTTAAGAAAAATATCCTTAAGAATTAATCACTTTTCTATATATTTAATGTACTTAATATAATAATAAAGGAACAAAATTTTAAGGCAACTTTAATGTGATTTTTAGTCCCCCCAATTTTTCCCCCCAAATTATTACAACTTTATTTAATGAAAAGCCTGAATTGGCTACCTGGGTTTACATTATTTGAGTAACCCCATTGTGAAAATAATAATAATAACAATAAAATATATATTGTAAAACAGGAAAGAAAAGTTTTCAATAATAAAAAATTTATTTAGAGCTTTTGATTCAGTTGGTCTCTGCTTGAACATCCCTTTTCTTTTACTAGGAGTGTTCCAGCACTCATGACAGCAACACATTTATTTGCCTATCCAGGCTTTCAATTACTGTATTTGCTTGTTATAACCTGATGTTTTATGCAAATATGATTTAAGTCAACTAAGAAGTAAAATTACCTGTATAGTTGAGAAGATAAGATTTAATGCAATTGATGAATGTTGAAAAATACTATAATCAAATCCCATAAAAGCTATAGCTTAATAAGAATTGTAACAAATGAAGAAAAATATAAGAATGATAGCTAAATAGATTATTCAGAGGTGAATTAATAATAGAAGTACTTGAGAAATTTTGTAAGCCCTCAAACATACTTTCAGAAATGCCTCTTTAAGAGCACTCCAGCCTGACCAGGTGGTGGTGCAATGGATAGAGCATCAGATTGAGACTCAGAGGACCCAGGTTCGAAACCCTGAGGTCACTGGCTTGAGCGTGGAGTCATCTGGTTTAAGCAAGGCTCACCAACTTGAGCCCAAGGTCGCTGGCTTGAGCATGGGGTCATTCAGCCTGCTGTAGCCCCCCAGTCAAGGCACATATGAGAAAGCAATCAGTGAACAACCAAGATGCTGCCTTCCTGTCTGCCTGTCCTTATCTGTCCCTCTTTCTTTCTGTCACACAAAAAAGAGCATTCCATAAAAGCCTAAAGTGAAGATAGTCATACTCAAATATTTGAAAAATGCTATAACAAGGGTCAACTTGCTTTGCTCTTTATTTTTTTATAATTCTTTTCTCATTTTTTACATTTTATTTATTAATTTTTTTAGAGAGAGGAGACACAGAGAGAGAAAGAGACAGAGAGAGGAAATAGAAAGAACAGAGGGAGGAGCAGGAAGCATCAACTCCTATATGTGCCTTGACCAGGCAAGTCTGGGGTTTCGAACCGGCGACCTCAGCATTCCAGGTCGATGCTTTTACCCACTGTGCCACCACAGGTCAGGAGCTTTGCTCTTTGTTCAACAACTGAAAGCACAATTGAAATATAATCTAAATTTTGTTTAATGTACTTATATATTTTTATGATTTTAAATTTCATCTGTCAAGAAAACATTTAATCAACCTTATTTTTTATTTTAGATATATCTCCTTATTTTAAAGGGATTTACTTTTTAAAATTCTTTTTCCATTGTCAGTTATTCTCAGATAATGAAGATTTCCTACACTGGTATTTTCCTAGTTTAAATGTACATCTAGCCCTGGCCATGTGGTGCAGTGGATAAAATTTCAACCCAGAACAACAGAGGTTGCAGGTTCAACCCCCTGTCAGAGCCCATAGGAGAAATAATCAATGAACAACTAAGTAAAACAATGAGTTAATGCTTCTTTTTTCTCTCTCTCTCCCTTTCCTCACTGTCTCTCTTCCTTCCTTTCTCTCTTTCTCAAATCAATAGGAAAAAACGTACATCTAAAAGGCACATTGAAGTTTGCAACCCGATTTTCTCAGTACCTGAATTTCGGATACTAGCTTTGGAAACTGTCGTTAGCCACATGCCTGAAATGATTGTTAAAATATTGAACCTTTTATCTTTAATAGGATGATTTTGGCTTCAAGTACTATATTCCCTTTTTAAAAGATTTTTTTATTGAATGAATATTTTAGAGAGGGGAGAAAGAGAGAGAGAGAGAGAGAGAGAGAGAGAGAAGGGGGGGGAGGAGCAGGAAGCATCAACTTCCATATGTGCCTTGACCAGACAAGCCCAGGGATTTGAACCAGAGACCTCAGTGTTCCAGGTCAACACTTTATCCACTGTGTCACCACAGGCCAGGCCAGTACTATATTCTTGACAGCAGCACATTGGAAATAAGGAGTCTCTGTGGTAGGCTGAATAATATCTCTTCAAAGAGGTCTATAGTCTAATCCCTGGAGACAGTAGATACAGTAGTTTACACGATAAAATGAAATTTGCAGAAGTGATTATGTTAGGGATCTTAAAATAAGGGAGAGAGCCCTGGATTATCCAAGTGGGACCAATGTAGTCACAAGGGTCCTTTTAAGAGAGTGGTAGGAGGATCTGAACATTTATAGAATATGTAGGTACTAAGAAGCTTTATGTGATATACCACATTGCTAAAACCATTTGAATATGGCGAGTAATCTTTTTAATGTGCTGCTAGTATTTTGTGGAGAATTTTCACATCTATATTCATCAGAGTATATTGGCCTGTAGTTTTCTTGCAGTATCCATTTCTGCTGTTGGCGTCACAGTATTGCACTGGCCTTATTAAATGAGTTTGGGAATGTTCTCTATGTTCGATTGTTTTTTAGTTTGAAAATGATTGGCATTAATTATTCTTTCACCCAGGAAGCCATCTGTTTCTGGGCTTTTGTTTGTTGGATTTTAGATTACTGATTTAATATTCTTATTAAGTAAGTGTTTTGTTCAGATTTTCTATTTCTTTCTAATTCAGTCTTGGTAGTTCGTATGTTTCTAAGGATATTTTGATATCTTCTAGATTGTCCAGAAGATATTGTTGGCATACTGTTAATAGTAGTAGCCTTTTATGATCCTTTCTGTTTCTGAAGTATCAGTTTAATGTCTCCTTTTTCATTTATCATTTTGTTGACTTGGGTCCTCTTTCTTTTTCCTTTGTTTAGTCTAGCTAAAGGTTATCGATCCTTTCAAAGAAAAATTAGTTGTATTGACCTTTTCTATTGTTTTTCTGTTCTCAATTTCATTGATTTCTGATCCAGTATTTATTATTTCCTTCCTTATGCTAACTTATGGCTCAGTTTGTTCTTCTTTGTCTAGTTCCTGCGGCATAAAGTTAGGTTGCTTATTTGTAATCTTTTCTCAATTTAATCATTCATTGCAAAAGCATCCATCTTAAAACTTTTTTCTGTGTCTCATAAGTTTTGGTGTGTTGTTTTCATTTTTATTTGTTTCAAGATCATTTTTAATTTCCCCTTTAATTCCTTCTTTGATCTATCAGTCATTTAGGAAAATGTTATTTAATTTCTGTGTATTCATGAGTTTGCCAGATTTCTTCTTGTTACTGATTTCTAGTTTTGTACCATTGTGGTAGAGAAGATATTTGATGTGATTTCAATCTTTCTGAATTTACTAATAATTGTTTTGCCACCTAACTTATGGTCTATCCTACAAAATGTTTTAAGTGTGCTTAGGAAAAATGTATATTCTACTGTTGTATGATGTAATGTTCTATATATATCTGCTGAGGTAATTTGTTCTGTAGTGTTGTACAAATTCACTGTTTCTTTATTGATCCTCTGTCTGGATGATCTGTCCATTGTTGAGAGTGAGGTATTAAATTCCCAACTATTATTGTATTGCTGTTTATTTCTCCTTTTAACTCTTTTAGTTTTTGCTTTATATGTTTATATGTGGGATACATAGTATTTACAATTGTTTTATCTTCTTGATGATTGTCCCATTATCATGATAAAATGGGCTTAGTCACTTAAATTTTTAGTTTAATGCCTATTTTGTCTGCTTTTAGTATAGCTACCCTTGCTCATTTTTTCCGATTTCCTTGCTTGAAACATTTCTTTCCACCCCTTTACCCTCAGGCTATGTGTGTCTTTCATGCTAACGTGGATCTCTTATATGCAACACAACATTGAATCTTGGATTTTTATCCAATCAGCCACTCTATATCTTTTGATTGAAGAATTTAATCAGTTTACATTTAAGTAATTATGATAAGTAAGGACTTACTACTGCCAGTTTGTTAATTGTGTTCTGGCTGTTTTGTAGATCCAGTATTTCTTATCCTGTCATTTTTCATTGTGTTTGAAGATCTTTTGTTATCAATATGCTTTGATTTCCTCATCGTGTTCTTTGTATAATTGCTACAGGTCTTCTCTTGTGTTTATGATAGGCAAATATGTTAAAATTATATTATAAAATATTATTAAATGTTTTAAATATGTTAAAATTGTAAGTAATATTATAATTTTAAAATTATAACAAAATTATATAATACAGAAAATATATTAAAATTTTAACACCCTATCGTAACCTGGAAAAAACTTCAATAACATTTCTAAATGTTACACTTTTACTTTTTCTCCGTTCCATTATTTATGTTATTGATGTTATCGTTTACATAATTTTTATATTGTACGACCAATAACAGATTATTGTAGTAATGGTTATTTTCACTATGTATTCTTTTTAACTTTTAAACAATGATTGTGATTTATGCACCACCATAACTATATTACCAGATCTAATTTTTGACTGTATATTTACCATTACCAATGAGTTTTACCCTGTCTTTCTTGTTTTAATGATGTTAATTAGCATTCTTATACTTTTTGTTAAAGAACTCCCTTTAGCATTTCTTGTAAGGCAGGTCTAGTGGTGGTGATCTCTCTCAGCTTTTGTTTGTTCAGGAAAATCTTTATCCCTCAGTTTTTGAGGACAGCTTTGCTACTAGCTATAAGGTAGAATTGTTGGTTGACGTTTTTATTCAATATTTTGTATATGTCATCCATTCTCTCCTGGCCTAAAAGGTTTCTGTTGAGAAATCTATTATCTTACTGTGGTTTACTTCTATGTAACTTTTCTCTTACTGCTTTCAAAATGCTTTCTTTGTTTTTGACTCACGACAATTTCATTATAATGGGTTATAGTGAAGCCCTGTTCAGGTTCAACCTGTCTGGTGCACTGCTGGCCTCCTGGATCTGGATGTTCCAGTCTTCCCCTGGTTTAGGAATATTTCAGTCATTATTGCTTCAAACACTTTTTCTTTGCTTTCTGCATTTCCCATAATGTGGAGGCTCTTTCTGTTGTGTTCCATAAATTTTATAAGCTTTCTCCACACTTTCTCATTCTTTTTTCTTCTTCCTTTTCTGACTGGATAAATCAAGTGTCCTGACTTCAAGGTCACTGATTTCTTTCTTCAGCATGGTGACATTCCTTTTGTATCTCTCTTATTAAATTAATTATTTCAGTCATTGTATTTTCCAGGTTTAGGACTTCTGGTTGCTTTTTTATGGTTTCTGGGTTTTGGGGTTTTTTTTTTTGAACATCTTATTTTGTTCATGCATTGCTTTCCTAACTTATTTTAGTTGTCTGCCTCTGTGTTCTTGTAGTTTACTAAACTTTTAAAGAAGACTAGTCTCAATTCTTTTCTGACTAGTTTATAGACCTTCATCTTCTTAGGGCCAGTTAACTGGAGCTTTGTAACTTTCCTTTGGTAGTGTTATGTATACCTGATTTTTTTAGTCCTTTATTCCTGATGTTGATATCCATGTATTTGATTTAAATGGTCTTCTCCAGATGTTACAGTTTTGTTTTCTGGACCTGTCTGCTGGTAATACCCCTGAGCAGGTGGGGCTTACTATCAGAGTCTATTTTGGGGAAAGACAAGTGCCCATGCTTTGAAGTCAGGGGTAGGGGTGCCAGTGGCTAAGAATAGTTGAAGTTGGATAGGACTTGCTTGGCTTGGTTCCCTGTCCAAGTGGATCTACAGGACGGGCTCATCCACTGGCTGAGTTCTCTGGTCAGAATGACTAGGTGGTCGGATGGTATTAAACCAGCCACAGGTGGAGCTTTGAATGACCTGCCCTACCAAGGCAGCAGAACGGGCTCCAGGGCTTACACCACTTGTTGTTTGGGTACCAGATCAGGCAAAACTGCACTGAATTTCCTGATCAGACAAGTCACCACTTTTGCTCTGCAAATGGGAAATCAATGGGCTGTGCTCTCTGTTTAAGCCCCTCTGTTAGAGCTGTTTAATGTGATATGTAACTCTCCATGTAGAGCTATAAACTCAGGGGAGATATCACCATATGGGGCTTCACTGGCCTAGGGGAGGGAAAAATGATTAGTTAATAGGCACTCCTCTTTGCCTTCCAATGTGGTCTCTGTTGGCCTTTGTGGTTCAGGGGTGTAAAGCCAGTTGCCGCAGCCAATATCACAACCACCTGGCCCTTGCAGGTTCGCATTAGATTCAGACAGACGGTAATGAAACAATGGAGCCATCATCTTTAATCCTAGCTTGCACCCGGCAGGCAAGTAAAAACACACACTGGGCTCCAAAACCCAGTGAGTGAGTATTCAGTGCTCACAAAGCTACTGACTTATCCGAGTTTCCTAGAATCAAAGGTTTCTAGCTCACTAGCCTTATTCACCTCTGTTCCCCATCTCCTTCCTTCTCCCTGCACAAACTCTGTACAAACTGGCTTCTGCCTCAGCACTCCACCATCTCGGCTGCTTCTCCTGGCCTCCTCCACATGGCCTTTCTCTGCTCTCCTTTCTCTGCTCTCTCCTCTAATGCTAATCTCAGGAGCCGAGAGAGAGCAAGCTCCCGGTCTGCCCCACTTTATAGTGTAGAAACCAAAACCTTTAATCCAATATACAAACAAGGAAGTCTCTGATACAAAGTCACTTATCTGAGGCATAATGGGATTCCTCATGAAAGTGTACCACCCCACATCAAAATGGGTGGGAAAGGCTTAGTTCCAAAACCAAGCCCCAGGCTACAAGGATCCTGCCTGCCCACAGCCTACCCCCAACACTCATTAATATAATCACGCCCATCCCAAGCAAGAAGGGTAACCAATACCATCACTTGGGCGATGGGCTTCCACATGGGCAGCACTATCTTTAATAAAGTGAGCATAATATATTTTATCTGCCCAACAATCCACCCCTATGCTCACTTTATTACCCATAGTCTACACCACCGGATTCCCTGTGCAAGGAAATTAGACACATTACACAAATTACAAATACATGACAAATCATACAGTTTCAAAAATGACAAAGGTACATTTCACCAGTCTCTGAGTACTTTGCCAAAAGCGCAAAATGTCCTTGGACTTCTTTCTAGCTATAGGAAAAGCTTCCTGGGGTAGGGGAAGGGCCTCTAGCAAAGCCGCCCCCACCCCCATCAGGGTATTAAACATTATCCAAAATCTGTAAGTCCATCAACAAAGGAGCCAGTGCCCACTCCTGTCATAGTCCAGGAAATCAGTCCATGCACATGGGACCTCAGCCACCCCCCTCATCCCTGCCGTCCTGGCAGGTCTTACACTGTCCCAAAGAGGAGCACGTGACAATGGTAGTCAGCATTTCCATCTCTGCTCCAGAGAGCATGATGGCGTTCACCCTATGTCCAATATTGCAGACCTACCAGGGGCGTAATAAGTACTTTTTGCAGCTGGGCTCTCACCTTCTGGAGACTGCGGATCACAACTCCAGACCAATTCTCCTCATTCTCCAAAGAGAAACTGAAAACACCAGCTCCCGCCGGGCTCAAGCCCCGCGCTGCTGCCACCGCCATCTGCTCTGCAGGCTTTGCAACTTCAGCTCCAGCCTCAGCCCCGGCCTCCCGCTGCTGCTGGCTCTCCACAAACTCCAGGGCAATCTGCAACTCACAAACCTGTGATTCCTTCTCCAGCTGCTGCTCCATTTCCAACCAAATCTCATGAACCTGGTCGGCCTCCTTATCCGGTGCTTGCTCCAGCTCCAGGGTCAGCATCTGTTTATCCCACGTTTGCTCCAGCTCTTTCCACTGCTCGGTTTGCAGGTCCTGGGCAGCCTCTTCCATAGAGCTCTTGGTTTCCTCACTCATGGCTATAAAAGTCAGCCAGCCTACGGTCCCCAGAAGGACAGCCATGGGGAACCATAACAGCAGCCAGTCTTCTACTCCACTGCTCAAAGGCGGTGGTGGCTCCATACTGATCTGTATCGAATCCTGCCACAGACTACGCCAAATGTAAAGCCAGTAGCCACGGCCACCATCACAGCTGCCTGTCCAGTGCAGGTTTACATTAGATTCGGACAGACGGTAATGAAACAATGGAGCCAAGAACTAACTGATGGGCCACTATCTTTAATCCTAGCTTGCACCTGGCAGGCAAAAACACACACTGGGCTCAAAAGCCCACTCATTCAGTGCTCACAAAGCTACTGACTTATCTGAGTTTTCCTAGAATCAAAGGTTTCTAGCTCACCAGCCTTATTCACCTCTGTTACCCATCTCCTTCTTCTCCCTGCACAAACTCTACCAAGCGTCCCCAAACTACGGCCCACGGGCCGCATACAGCCCCCTGAGGCCATTTATCCGGCCCCCCCACCGCACTTCCGGAAGGGCCACCTCTTTCATTGGTGGTCAGTGAGAGGAGCACTGTATGTGGCGGCCCTCCAACAGTCTGAGGGACAGTGAACTGGCCCTCTGTGTAAAAAGTTTGGGGACCCCTGCTTGACACAAACTGGCTTCTGCCTCAGCACTCCACCATCTCGGCTGCTTCTCCTGGCCTCCTCCACATGGCCTGTCTCTGCTCTCTCCTCTAATGTTAACCTCAGGAACTGAGAGAGAGCAAGCTCCCAGTCTGCCCCACTGAGGGTTCTCTCAGTGGTGCTTTGTATGTCAGTAGTTGTTAGTTTTTCTTGTGAGGGGTAGTGAAGTCAAGAATAACCTATGTTGCCATTTTGGTGACATCAGTTCTAATTTACATTTTAATTTAATGTTTTCTTTTAAAAATATTTTATATTAGAAAAATATTAAACCAGTGTATAATGTTATATAATATATATGATATAGATATATAATTTATAAGATGTGCATTATATAAAAGAGTTTTCCAAAATAGATTTATATTTGGTATACTGCTGTAGCTGGTAAAATGCACATTTTTACTTTCATCAATTGTCTAAACAATGATTACTGAGTCTAAGAGCTTTCAGTTCTCATCTCTTTTATATAATTTCCTCTAATTTTGGAAGGAGAACATTGGAGCCCATGCTTTCTAGGCTTTAAGGAACTATAATTAAGCTTCTTGATTTGTAGCAGTAAATACTGGCTTGAAGCACACTGTCAGATAACAGCATTCCTCTGAGTATGGCAACTTATTAGTACCAGGACACCAGATCCTGAAATAATGGTATCCACAGGTTGCAAGATAACACTGTTCTCAGTGGTAGAGTCTCGGCCTGGCGTGCAGGAGTCCCAGGTTCGATTCCCGGCCAGGGCACACAGGAGAAGCACCCATCTGCTTCTCCACCCCTCCCCCTCTCCTTCCTCTCTGTCTCTCTCTTCCCCTCCTGCTGCCAAGGTTCCATTGGAGCAGAGTTTGCCCGGGCGCTGAGGATGGCTCTGTGGCCTCTGCCTCAGATGCTAGAATGGCTCTGATTGCGGCAGAGTGACGCCCCAGATGGGCAGAGCATTGCCCCCTGGTGGGCATGCCAGGTGGATCCCGGTCGGGCACATGCGGGAGTCTGTCTGACTGCTTCCCTGTTTCCAACCTCAGAAAAATACAAAAAATAAAAAATAAAAAATAAAACCTTAGGCTAATAAGATACACCCTTTTTTTTCCTAAGAATTCATAACCTTCTCACATACGGATAAGAGACGCTGATGTTCTGTATCAGGACACAATACAGCACTGGGGGACGGGAAGGGCAGACTCCTCCTCAGCTTCCTTCCACACCATAAAAATGACAGGAACATTCTACCTTTGTGGCTCTATAAGATGAGCTGCATCATTCTCAGCTATATTACTGGAAGGAGATCATGTACCATGATTTCATTTTGTGCTTTCAACATTTCTTGGTGTATTGTATTCTGGAAATGCATACAGAAAATTAGGTCACTAGGTAGGGAATATCAGCTTTGTATTTTTATTTTTTAAAGGATAGTATATCTGTTTGGACTTCTATTTTAAATTCCCCATTTATATGGACTCATATAAAGAGGGATAATGCTACCTAGCTACTTTCAATATGGATAAAAATTGTAGTTGAGTAGAGCATCATCCCAATATGCCAAGGTGGTAGGTTTGATCCCTAGTCAGGGTACATACACGAATCTACCAATGAATGCATAAATAAGTGGAACACAAATGACATCTGTATCCCCCACCTTCCTCTCTTTCTCCCCTCTCCCCCATCCTCCTCCCTTATTCTCTCTCTTTAATAAAAAATAAAAAAATTGGTGTTAGCATGATTAATCAATGCCATTGGTAGCCATGCCCTAATGTGCTCAGTCAACTACAATAACTCCTCAATGTCATCGATAGGTCTGTGACTTTAAGGAAGACAACATATAATGAAACCAGTTCTATCATAGAATAATTATGTAAACAAGAGTTAAGTCCACATGGTATCTCATTAACATTATAATGAAAAACGTTGAATGGAATGACATTATTTAAGAACCTGCTATAATTAGTTATTCATTCTACTAGAGTTTGCAAGAGCGCCAGAGAGTAATGCACTGATGGTCCTCCCCAGTCTTGGGCTAAAGCAAATGCAAAACCATTAGCTCATGAATAAGCATAACCTGTGTAAACCTGTCAATAGTAATGCCCCTAGAAGAGTGTTTTTTTTCGTAACCATGTTTTGTAACACCAATTACCCCAAAATCACCAGAAAGAAATGCTACCCATATATTTCTGTCAGAAATTTATACTGTATTATTTACCAACAGTTGAAGAATTCTGCTATAAAGATTGTTTGATTTTGTATACTTTGTCCAGTTTTGCTCAGTTATTCTCACAGCCTACTCCTCTTTTTTTCCTTTGAGTAAATACAATTAACATTTTTTGGAAATTGTATTCCAAGATCACGTTTTAAAGAACACTGCAATTGACCATTTAAAAGTTAGTTATGTCTTCTACATAAAGAACCCTAAAGTTTCTACCTAGAAACTCTCTACCTAGGTCTAGAGACCTAGAAATTGATTGCATATTTACACACAAATTATGAACTATCAGAAAGAGAATATAAGTAAACAATCGAGTGTACAATTGCATAAAAAATTACCTAGAAGTGAATTTAACCAAGAAAATAAAAGACTTGTGCTCAGACAATTATAAAAAATTGAGGAAGATATAAAAAACTGGAGGCATGTGCCATACTCATGGATAAAAAATCTATATCATTAAATATTCATACTACTCAAATAAATTTATAGATTCAGTGCAATCCCTGTCTAAATACTGATGGCACATTTTACAGAACTAGAAAAAAATAATTCTAAAATTTATATGAAACCATAAAAGACCCCAAATAGCTACAGCAATCTTGAGAAAGAAGAATAATTTAAGAGGTATCATGCTACCTGATATTAAACTACAGTGTGTCCGTAAAGTCATGGTGCACTTTTGACCGGTCACAGGAAAGCAACAAAAGATTATAGAAATGTGAAATCTGCACCAAATAAAAGGAAAACCCTCCCAGTTTCTGTAGGATGATGTGGCAGCATGTGTGCATGCGCAGATGATGACGTAACACCGTGTATACAGCAGAGCAGCCCACGGCCATGCCAGTTGAGATGTGGACGGTACAGAGGAAAGTTCAGTGTGTTCTGTGGCTCACTAAATTCGAATCCGTGACCGGCCCTGGCTGGTTTGCTCAGTGGTAGAGCATCAGCCTGGCGTGCAGAAGTCCCGGGTTCGATTCCCGGCCAGGGCACACAGGAGAAGTGCCCATCTGCTTCTCCACCCCTCCCCTTCTCCTTCCTCTCTGTCTCTCTCTTCCCCTCCTGCAGCCGAGGCTCCATTGGAACAAAGATGGCCCGGGCGCTGGGGATGGCTCCTTGGCTCTGCCCCAGGCGCTAGAGTGGCTTTGGTCGCAACAGAGCGACCCCCCCCCAGGGGCAGAGCATAGCCCCCTGGTGGGCAGAGGGTTGCCCCTGGTGGGCGTGCCGGGTGGATCCCGGTCAGGCGCATGCGGGAGTCTGTCTGACTGTCTCTCCCCATTTCCAGCTTCAGAAAAATACAAAAAAAAAAAAGAAAAAATTCGAATTTGTGACCAAAGTGCAATGTGAATATCAGCGCGTTTATAACGAAGCGCCACCACATAGGAATAACATTACTCGGTGGGATAAGCAGTTGAAGGAAACCAGCAGTTTGGTGGAGAAACCCGTTCTGGTAGGCCATCAGTCAGTGACAAGCCTGTAGAGCAGCAGTTCTCAACCTGTGGGTCACGAACCCGGCGGGGGTCAAACGACCAAAACACAGGGGTCGCCTAAAGCCATCGGAAATACATATTTTATTTAAAAATGTATTGTATAATAAATATGTATTTCCGATGGCTTTAGGCGACCCCTGTGTTTTGGTCGTTCGACCCTCTTGCACTGTTGGTGAGATTGAAAATTGGTGCAATGACTATGGAAAACAGTATGGAGATGACTAAGAAAATTAAAAATAGAACTACCTATGCCCCAGCAATTCCACTTCTGGGAATATATCTGAAGAAATTCAAAACACTGATTTGAAATGACACATGGACTCCTATGTTCATTTCAGCATTATTTACAATAACCAAGGTACGAAAGAAACCCAAGTGCCATTAATAGATGATTGGATAAAGAAGATATGGTACATATATATGATATAATGAAATATTACTTGGCTATTAAAAATGAATGAAATCTTAGCATATGCAATGATGTGAATAGATCTAGAAGACATTATGGTAAGTAAAGTAAGTCAGACAGAGAAAGACAAATATCATATGATTTCACTTACATGTGCAATCTAAAAATAAAAAAATGAACAAACAAAGGAGAAACAGACTTATAGATACAGTGAACAAACTATGGGTTACCAGATGAGAGAAAGGTAAGGGGAATGGTTGAAAAAGATGAAGGAAGTAAGGTACGAAACAGTCCCAGGGATGTATAGTACAGCAGAGGGAATGTAGTCAATATGATTTTAATAACTATGTATGGTGCAAGGTGGGGGCTGGAATTATCAGGGGCCTCAGTTTGTATATTATATACTTGTTTAACCACTGTGCTATATACTTGAAACAATTTTTTTAAAAAAAACTTTTAAAAAAAGTTATGTCCAAAGTAAAATAGGCCTTATCAAGTTAGAAAGTTTCTATATTGCTTCAAAATTATTTTACTTTTTTTTAATCCTTGGACAAGTTAAAGTTCTTTAAATTACAGTAAGTATTATTAACCTCATGTGATTTAGTTAGAATAAAGAGTAAACGGGAGTGTGCTAATGCAACAGAATGAGGAATAAAATGCAGGAATTCTAAATCCTGGCTGTGTGCTGAAGAAGGCTTAAACTTTCTCTGTGGATTCAAGACTTGTTCAGCTGTCATGCTGGACACACTTAGGTCCTCTGTAATCTGCAGTTCATAGACACTGAAAGCATGGTTTGTCTAACTCAAATGTTAACCCCAACTGGCAGTAAGAGCTATCCAGGAATTTTGAGCCTGACCACTATTTCTCCAAGTGCCTGAACCAGATGCAAGACCCCAGAGGGATAGTGACTCAAGATGATGAAGAGTTTGGCAGTGTCACATGGAAGTCAGAAGGAGAGTGGGTCCATGTGGGTGTGCCTCATACGGAGATGTGTGATGTGTTGAATACCACATGGCAGGACTGTGTGTGAGCAGAAAGCCAGAGGGGGCCCCGGGGACTCTGAGAAGCCAAGCTAGGTCAATTATGTATACAAGAAGAGCACAGTAGGTCACAGGGAGATTCAGTTGTAGGGTGGAGCAGCTTGGTAATAACAAATAAGATTTTGTAACAGGCATTACAGCAGTATTTATCACACACTCAGCATTTGGAATTGGCTTGCTATTAGCATGAAAATTATAACCCTGACCAGTAATTACCACTATTTGCATATAGTGCCATTATTAAACTTGTAGTCTTCTTGTAATTATTCCAATGTTATTGTATTCTTCTTTGACTTGTGGTTAGGAAACTTTCTAATTCTAATGTTATTTAGGCTTTAGTTCTTAATGAATTAAATTAAAGTCAATAAACTCTTACTGAGAAAGTCCTGGGTACAGAAAAACATGCCAGACAACAAGGTGAGATAACAATGTGGAAATAACACTTTTTAAAGGGAGTTTAGCCTTTGTAAACTTCAATTTGGATATGATTTAAGCCTGTCTAGACTTAAATGCTGCATTTTGTTTAACAAGTACTTATTACTTCTTATGTATTATGCATAGTATTATGTACTATGCATCTTTATGTCTTTTAAAATATTAACTTAACCTTCATAACAATTTAATAAGCAAAATTCCAAGAATATTTTCATTTTACAGACAAGGAAACTGAGGGACAGAAAAGATAACTAATTTGCCCAATGTCACATAGCTCATAAGAGATGAAGATGAAATTTTTTTAAATTTTTTAATTTATTTTTATTAATTTTTTTTTATTTTGAAAATGTCCCTTTATTTGTCTTATTGAATGTACCCTCTCAGCCAAGCTCCATCATAAATGGTTTATGTATGTTATTTCTTTTTTTTTTTTTATAATTTTATTTTTTTAATGGGGTGACATCAATAAATCAGGATACATATATTCAAAGATAACAAGTCCAGGTTATCTTGTCGTTCAATTATGTTGCATACCCACCACCCAAAGTCAGATTGTCCTCTGTCACCTTCTATCTTGTTTTCTTTGTGCCCCTCCCCACCCCCTATCCCTCTCCCACTCCCCCCTCCCCCCCGTAACCACCACACTCTTGTCAATGTCTCTTAGTTTCAGTATTATGTCCCACCTACGTATGGAATAATACAGTTCCTGGTTTTTTCTGATTTACTTATTTCGCTTCGTATCATGTTATCAAGATCCCACCATTTTGCTGTAAATGTTCCGATGTCATCATTTCTTATGGCTGAGTAGTATTCCATAGTGTATATGTGCCACATCTCTTTATCCAGTCATCTATTGATGGGCTTTTTGGTTGTTTTCATGTCCTGGCCACTGTGAACAATGCTGCAATAAACATGGGGCTGCATGTGTCTTTACGTATCAATGTTTCTGAGTTTTGGGGATATATACCCAGTAGAGGGATTGCTGGGTCATAAGGTAGTTCTATTTTCAGTTTTTTGAGGAACCACCATACTTTCTTCCATAATGGTTGTACTACTTTACATTCCCACCAACAGTGGATGAGGGTTCCTTTTTCTCCACAGCCTCTCCAACATTTGCTATTACCTGACTTGCTAATAACAGCTAATCGAACAGGTGTGAGGTGGTATCTCATTGCCGTTTTGATTTGCATTTCTCTAATAGCTAAAGAAGATGAGCATCTTTTCATATATCTGTTGGCCATTTGTACTTCTTCCTGGGAGAAGTGTCTATTCATATCCTGTTCCCATTTTTTTATTGGATTGTTTGTTTGTTTGTTGTTGAGTTTTATGAGTTCTTTGTATATTTTGGATATTAGGCCCTTATCTGAGCTGTTGTTTGAAAATATCATTTCCCATTTAGTTGGTTTTCTGTTTATTTTGTTATCAGTTTCTCTTGCTGAGCAAAAACTTCTTAGTCTGATGTAGTCCCATTCATTAATTTTTGCCTTCACTTCTCTTGCCATTGGAGTCAAATTCATAAAATGCTCTTTAAAACCCAGGTCCATGAGTTGAGTACCTATGTCTTCTTCTATGTACTTAATTGTTTCAGGTCTTATGTTTAGATCTTTGATCCATTTTGAGTTAATTTTTGTACAGGGGGAGAGACTGTAGTCCAGTTTCATTCTTTTGCATGTGGCTTTCCAGTTTTCCCAGCACCATTTATTGAAGAGGCTTTCTTTTCTCCATTGTGTGTTGTTGGCCCCTTTATCAAAAATTATTTGACTATATATATGTGGTTTTATTTCTGGACTTTCTATTCTGTTCCATTGGTCTGAGTGTCTATTTTTCTGCCAATACCATGCTGTTTTGATTGTTGTGGCCCTATAATAGAGTTTGAAGTCAGGTATTGTTATGCCCCCAGCTTCATTCTTTTTCTTTAGGATTGCTTTGGCTATTCGGGGTTTTTTATAGTTCCATATAAATCTGATGAGTTTTTGCTCTATTTCTTTAAAAAATGTCATTGGAAGTTTGATGGGAATTGCATTAAATTTGTATATTGCTTTGGGTAATATAGCCATCTTGATTATATTTATTCTTCCTAGCCAAGAACAAGGTATATTCTTCCATCTCATTATATCTTTTTCGATTTCCCTTAACAATGGTTTATAGTTTTCATTATATAAGTCCTTTACATTCTTTGTTATGTTTATTCCTAAGTATTTTATTTTTTTGTTGCAATCGTGAAGGGGATTATTCTTTTGAGTTCCTTCTCAGTTGTTTCATTGTTGGCATATAGAAAGGCTATTGACTTCTGTATGTTAATTTTGTATCCTGCGAACTTACTGTATTGGCTTATTGTTTCTAGTAGTCTTTTTGTGGATTCTTTGGGGTTTTCGATGTATAGGATCATATCATCTGCAAAAAGTGATACCTTTACTTCTTCTTTTCCGATATGGATGCCTTTTATTTCTTTGTCTTGTCTGATTGCTCTGGCTAGAACCTCTAGTACCACATTAAATAAGAGTGGAGAGAGTGGACAACCCTGTCTTGTTCCTGATTTAAGGGGGAAAGCCTTCAGTTTAGTGCCATTTAATATGATGTTAGCTGATGGTTTATCATATATGGCCTTTATCATGTTGAGATATTTTCCTTCTATACCCATTTTGTTGAGAGTCTTAAACATAAAATTGTGTTGTATTTTATCGAAAGCCTTTTCTGTGTCTATTGATAAGATCATGTGGTTTTTGTTCTTTGTTTTGTTGATATGGTGTATGACATTAACCGTTTTACGTATGTTGAACCATCCTTGAGATTCTGGGATGAATCTCACTTGATCATGATGTATTATTTTTTTAATATGTTGTTGTATTCGATTTGCTAGTATTTTGTTTAGTATTTTAGCATCTGTATTCATTAGAGATATTGGTCTGTAGTTTTCTTTTTTTGTGCCATCCTTGCCTGGTTTTGGTATGAGGGTTATGTTGGCCTCATAAAATGTGTTTGGAAGTATTGCTTCTTCTTCAATTTTTTGGAAGACTTTGAGTAGAATAGGAACCAAGTCTTTAAATGTTTGATAGAATTCACTAGTATAACCGTTTGGGCCTGGACTTTTATTTTTGGGGAGGTTTTTAATGGTTTTTTTTTTTTCTTCTCTACTGATAGGTCTGTTTAGGCTTTCTGCTTCTTCTTGACTCAGTCTAGGAAGGTTGTATTTTTCTAGGAATTTATCCATTTCTTCTAGGTTGTTGAATTTAGTGGCATAAAGTTTTTCATAGTATTCTACAATAATTCTTTGTATATCTACGGTGTCCGTGGTGATTTCTCCTCTTTCATTTTGGATTTTGTTTATATGAGTTCTTTCTCTTTTTTCCTTAGTAAGTCTTGCCAAGGGTTTGTCAATTTTGTTGATCTTTTCAAAGAACCAGCTCCGTGTTCTATTAATTTTTTCTATAGTTTTTCTGTTCTCTAATTCATTTATTTCTGCTCTGATTTTTATTATCTCCTTTCTTCGGCTGGTTTTGGGTTGTCTTTGTTCTTCTTTTTCTAGTTCCTTAAGGTGTGAAGTTAAGTGGTTCACTTGGGCTCTCTCTTGTTTGTTCATATATGCCTGAAGAGATATGAACTTCCCTCTTATCACTGCTTTTGCTGCATCCCATAGATTCTGATATGTCGTATTGTCATTTTCATTAGTCTGTATATATCTTTTGATCTCTGCACTTATTTCTTCTTTGACCCATTCATTTTTTAAAAGTATGTTGTTTAGTTTCCACATTTTTGTGGGATTTTTTTCCTCTTTTTTGCAGTTGAATTCTAGTTTCAAGGCTTTATGATCAGAAAATATGCTTGGTACAACTTCAATTTTTTTGAATTTGCTGATGTTGTTTTTGTGGCCCAACATATGGTCAATTCTTGAGAATGATCCATGTACACTGGAGAAAAATGTATATTCAGTCACTTTGGGATGAAATGTCCTGTAGATGTCTATCATATCCAGGTGCTCTAGTGTTTTGTTTAAGGCCACCATGTCTTTGTTGATTCTCTGTTTGGATGACCGATCTAGAGCCGTCAGCGGTGTATTGAGGTCTCCAAGTATGATTGTATTTTTGTCAGTTTTTGTTTTAAGATCAATAAGTAGCTGTCTTATATATTTTGGTGCTCCTTGGTTTGGTGCATATATATTAAGAATTGTTATGTCTTCTTGATTCAGTGTCCCCTTAGCAATTATGAAATGGCCATTTTTGTCTCTGAGTACTTTTCCTGTCTTGTAGTCAGCATTATCCGATATGAGTATTGCTACACCTGCTTTTTTTTGGATGTTATTTGCTTGGAGTATTGTTTTCCAGCCTGTCACTTTGAATTTGTTTTTATCCTTGTTACTTAGATGAGTTTCCTGTAGGCAGCATACAGTTGGATTTTCTTTTTTAATCCATTCTGCTACTCTGTGCCTTTTTATTGGTGAGTTTAATCCGTTTACATTTAGTGTAATTATTGATACTTGTGAGTTCCCTATTGCCATTTTATATCTTGCTTTCTGTTAGTTTTGTGTCTTGTTTAATCCTTCTCTTTCGTTTTTCTATCTTTTGTTTTTATTTGGTTGTATTCCATACATCTTTCCTCTGTTGCTATCTTTTTTATCTCATGTGCTTCTGTGGTGGTTTTTTCAATGGTGGTTACCTTTGAGTAATGAAAAGGGTCCCTACCCTGTTCATTGTAGCAAACTATTTTGTGAGTACTTTTGCACTCCATCGTCCTTTGCTACTGTTAATCTCCATCTTCTCCCCCTCTTTCTTTTTGTTGTTGTCACAGTTTAAATTTGGTTTTATTGTGTTCTTCTTGGAGCTTTTACTTGTGGCTCTGTTTTTTTTTGTTCTTTGTATCTGATTGGAGAACCCCCTTTAGTAATTCCTGGAGTGGGGGTTTTCTGATGATAAATTCCCTCATCTTTTCTGTATCTGTGAATGTTTTTATTTCTCCTTCGTATTTGAAGGATAGCTTTGATGGGTATAGTATTCGTGGCTGAAAGTTCCTCTCTTTCAGGACTTTAAATATTGGGGTCCACTCTCTTCTAGCTTGTAGAGTTTCTGCTGAGAAATCTGATGATAATCTAATGGGCCTTCCTTTATATGTTGTATTCTTCTTTTCCCTGGATGCCTTGAGAATTTTTTCTTTGCTGTTGTTTTGTGTCAATTTCATTATGATATGCCTTGGAGTAGGTTTGTTGGGGTTAAGAAAACTTGGAGTTCTGTTTGCTTCTTGAACTTGAGGCTTTAGTTCTTTCCACAGGCTTGGGAAGTTCTCATCTATTATCTGTTTGAGTATGTTCTCCATTCCATTTTCTCTCTCTTCTCCCTCTGATATACCTATTATTCTTATGTTATTCTTTTTGATGGAGTCAGATAATTCTTGTAGGGCTATCTCATTTTTTTTAATTTTTGAGTCTCTTTCTTCTTCTCTCTGTTGTGCCTCAAGTTGCTTGTCTTCTATTTCACTAATCCTCTCTTCTATCTGACCTGTTCTATTAGCTAAGTTTGTTACTTTGTTTTTCAGCTCGTGAATTGAGTTTTTCATCTCTGTTTGATTTGTTTTTATAGTTTCAATTTCCTTGGACATATATTCTTTGTGTTCATTGAGTTGTTTTCTGAGCTCCCTAAATTGCCTTTCTGTGTTTTCTTGTATATCTCGGAGGATTTTTAGGATTTCTATCTTGAATTCTCTGTCATTTAGCTCCAAGGTTTCCAATATATTAAATTTTTTCTCCATAGATTTTTCCTCATCTAGCTGTGTTACCTCTCTTTCTTTTGTATCCATGATATTCGATTTTCTCTCCCTTAATGGCATCTGAGGGTGGTTTTGTTGATAGTATTAATGACATTTAATAAAGAATAAAAAGTTAAAAAAAATAAAAAAAATAAAAAATCGAAGTTTTTTTTTTAAAAAAATTAATAATGAAATAAAGAAAAATAAAATAAAATAAAAATTTTTAAAAAAAGGAAATTATTCCCCCCTCCTTTTTTCCTCTCCTCTCCTCTCCCCTCTTTCTTGAGAAAATCTTGTGGTGGACTGTGAATTATAACAAACAATGCCTGTGATGGAGGACCTGAATTGGGGAAAAGTAATAAAGGGGCAAAAAAAGAAAAAAAAAAAAAAAGGAAAAAAAAATAAGGAAAAAATTTGGGTCAAGAATAAAATGATTTGCTTTTAGGTGTTGGTTGTCTAAGAGTCATGATGAGAGGAATAAGAAGAAAATGGAAAAGTGGGAGGACAAATTAAAAAATTTCTATTGTATTTAGTGGAACAAGAACTAGATAATATGGAGAGCCAGGGATGGGGGCACTGCTAGTGAGTTAAAAAGGTGAAGTAAAAACCCCCCAAAATGCCACAAACATAGGTTTGAGTCCCAGATAAGATAATTTGTTTGTTATTGAGGTTTGAATGAGAGGAGATGTAAAGGAGAAAGGAAGAAACTAATATAGAGGGAGAAAAGAAAGAGAGAGAGAGAAAAAAAGAGGGAACCACTAAAAGAAGAAAAAAGAAAGGAGAGAGAGAGAGAGAGAGTTAAGGGTTTTGGAGTGCAACCCTCAGAGAGAGAAAGGAAGAGAAGAGAAAAGATAATGGGAGATGTAACACTTATGGGTAGTGTAGTTCAAGGAGAGGAGAGAGTAAGACCGGTAGAGAGTTAATCGGCCAAATTGGAGGAGGAAAAAAAAGTATCAAGAATGAAGATAAGAGAAACGAACAAATATAATAAAATGGGATAGGTTATAAAGTCTGCAGATTATTCTTGATTTTGAGAGGTTATCTTCTTGCTTTTTCTTTTCTCTCCCTCTTCCTGGTCGGTGACTCTGTACCCCAGGTTCTGCCCCTTTGGCATGCTCAGGTAGAGGTTTGCAGGTGATAAGTCTCTATGGCAATGTCATGTATTGTGCTTTAGTCTCGTTGGCAGTCGAAGCTCATTAGCATTTATAGGCTCCGACAGTGAGAGAGTTCCTGGAGCCTTTCTCCTAGTCTTTCCTTCCTTAATTAGTAGCCTGATAATCCAGCTATGGGGTTGCTGCTGCCTCTGCCTGGATAGTAAGAGGCTCAAAGAGCTGGCAACTCCCCACTCTATTTCCACTCAGCACAGGGCTCTGGGTAAGGCTCAGTCAGTCAGAGCTGCTAGCATAATCAGGCGGGCTTTCCGCCCACTCAAAGACCTCTGGCTCTGCCACTCTGTCCGGTAACACAAGTGGGCGCCCACTTCCGGGGCGCTTGGAGGAAACTCTCACTCACTGTCTGCGACCAGGATATCCGGCCAGCAGTCTCACGCTCTGAGTGAAACCCCCAACCGCAGGGAAAAGTTGCAGCGTTGGAATTGAGTCTCGCTCCGTCCCCGTGCGTGGCTTTTGCAAGGCGCTGGGGCGGCTCGAGATTCCGCTTTGGCCCACACAAAGGTCCCTGACTCTGCCCCTCTGTGCGATAACACGGGCGCGCACTGCCGAGGCACTCAGAGGAATTGCTCACTCCTTATCTGCGCGCGCAAACCAGGATATGAGGCCAGCCGCGTTTCCTTCTGAGTGAAATACCCTCCAGCATAGAAAATCTCCACCGTTGGAATTAGTTCTCACTCCCTCCCGTGCGTGGCTTTCCCAGGGCACTGGGGCTGCCCAGAGACTCTGCCCTCGACCCACAGAAAGGCCTCTGACCCTGCCTCTCCGTGGGGCAACACGGGCACCCACTCTCGGGGCCTAGGAAGAATTTCTCACCCACTAACTGCGCGCACGCCGACCAGGAGACCGGGTAAAATGGCCGCTCCGCTTGTCTTTCTTTGTTTGGGTTTGGCGCGACTGTTAGCTTGTATTGCCCAGGTTGCCACAGGATCAGATTTTCCTCGGCTTGGATCTCTGTGCCACAGCCTGGTTCGGCCGTTTGTGCTGCGGCGGCCTGGATCTATTCACCCCCTTTGCCCGCCTCAGTTTCTATATTCACAGTTACCAGAGAAAGCCGCCCTGTTTAGGTTAGTGAGGAAGGCGGAGCATTTCTTGCTCCCTATTTCCTTTGGGGTTTGGTTATATATTTAGCCAATTTTTCACTCAATCATACCTTTGGGTGTATTGCGAAGCATCTGGAAGCTCCAAGTATAGGTTTTTCTGTTTCTGGTTGAAGATCTTGTTGAGTTTTGGGGGAGATTTATCGGTATCGCTTCCTACCCCGCCATTACTCTGACGTCATCCTGTATGTTATTTCCTATTTTTATTAATTTTTAGAGAGGAGAAAGTGTGTGTGTGTGTGTGAGAGAGAGAGAGAAAGAAGGGGGAGGGAGGAGCAGGAAGCATCAACTCCCATATGTGCCTTGACCAGGCAAGCCCAGGGTTTTGAACCGGCAACCTCAGCATTTCCAGGTCAACACTTTATCCACTGCACCACCACAGGTCAGGCTGAAGATGAAATTTGAACCCAGTCATTCTGGCTCAAGACTACATGCTCTAAATCTTAGTGCTCTTATAGTTCTCAAAACATTTGAAATATATATTAACTAGAAAGCCTGGCAGTCATACAAAATGACCGCTGTTCTAGATATTATAAATTGTAATTAAAATGATTTGTGCAAAGGTGTCTGCTAATTCAAACTGAATTACCCAGGGCAGGCGGCGAGGACGCCCCTTTGCTTAGTGCCCCATGGAGTTTCCCCCTTTTACTTGCTTAATTGCTTAAAGTAGAGTGCAATGAAGGAAACCACTGGCGGTACATTTCTTAAGACCTTTCTGCGTTTCGGTCAGCATTACTCTGTCGTTTTTTTTGCCTTTCTCTCCTGCCTTTGTTCAAGGGACTCATTTTGTCGAGACAGGCTTTTTTGTCTTGCATCTGAGGCAAGCCTTGTTTCTCTATGCTCATCAGTCTCATTTTGCCGAGAAAGACGCATTTGCTCTGCGACTGAAGCAAGCCTTGTCTTTCTCTGCTCAGTGGTTTCTTTTTGTCGAGAAAGCCATTTTTGTGCAGCTTTAGCTCCTTTTCTCTCCTCTTCAGTGCTGTATTTTCTAGGAGGCATTCTTAAAAGAAATTACGTTAAGATGTAGTTTTTATGTAAAACAGATGATTGCCAATGCAAACAAATGTTCACCTTCCCCCTGACACGCTCAATTTGCGTTCAGCCATGGCAACTTCACCTCATTGGCTAGTACAGTTACACAAGCAACCAATAAGCTATCGGTGACAAACAGACACTTAAGCTGCATATAATAAAGATTCTGGTGGATTTCTCTGTCTCACTGACCTATGTCAGATGAGAAAACTTCTTAAGTGAGTGAGTGACATTCATACAATCATAGCTGTATATCTGATTATGTAAATTATCTGCCAAAAGTAGCTGAAACTTGGCAGGTTTTTGAAAAAGCTGAGATATTGTGACATCGTTTTAGACTAATTTTCTATTTCTTGCTTTTCTTTTTCTTTTTTCTTCTTTCTTCCTTCCTTCCTTCCTTTCCCCTTCCTTCCTCCCTCCCTCCCTCTCTCCCTCCCTTCCTTCCTTCCTTCCTTTCTTCCTTCCTTCCTTCCTTCCTTCTCTCCTCCCTCCCTCCCTCCCTCCTTTCCCTTCCTTCCTTCCTTCCTTCTCTCCTCTCTCCCTCCCTCCCTCCTTTTCCTTCCTTCCTTCCTTCCTTCCTTCCTTCCTTCCTTCCTTCCTTCCTTCCTTCCTTCCTTTCCTTTCCTTTCCTTTCCTTTCCTTTCTTTTCTTTTTTTCTTCTTTTTTGAGGTACCAGAATTCTTTGTACTATCTTCTAGCAAAGTGATCATTTAAATGAAGTGGTTCTTTTTTAGCTAAATGAAATACTACACAAACCTGCCATTTCAATCAAAACAAGTAAGTTAAATATATCCACAGAGACAGACCAGTTGCTAGTCAGGTTTCACTTGGTGATAGGCTATCCTGACTGATATTATCAGAATCTATTATGAATGCCAAGTAGCTTTGCCTTCATCATATCCAGAAGTACATAGTTACTCAATTAGGAAAGCTCTTGACATGGAAACAGCTGTGTTTATCCTTCAGAGACTATGAAAAGAGGCTGTAATCAATTTAACTGGAAGAAGAGTTGAGAAAGCACCTTCTCGGGTTAAGACTCAAGCTTTAATAAAATTCTCTTACGTTCCACAAGTTAATCAACAGTTCTGTCAATACAATATCCTTAATACTTCTTGAATAATTTCCATGGACATTGCAAACTTTTAACTGCCTTTTGATCACTAATTACTTTCACTGAGCTAATTTTAACACCCTTCAATTAATTCTCTGCACAATACAAAGAGAACTCAAAGAGTAAATGCCCCTTTCTTACCTAAACCCTCAGTGTCCCGCTTGGCCCCCAGGAAGTCCAGTGCTCCTTAGCCTTACCGAGTTCCTGTCCCTCTCTTCCTCCCCAGTCCTGCCAGTCCCAGACTCGCACTTGAGACTATAGCCATGTGAACTTGTTTTTCCTCCTGGAGATGAATCTTCCTTCTCTTTAATTTTTTTCTGTGATATTAGTTCTGCTTAGAATGCTCCCCTTTTTGATTTTGTTAACAATGTTTTCTGAACCTTCTTGTTTCTTTCATTTCTTTTAGTCTGATTGTTCCCTAGCCCTCTGTCCTGCTCTGATTATAGCACTGAACAATGTATTGCAGTTATTTATTTATTATTTATATCCCCACTAAACTGAAAGCTACTTAACATGAGCTTATTTGCATTTGGGTAAGTGATGGAGCCATGCATTCATATGGAGAATAAAGAAAAAGGGCAGGCTAGGGAAAGGTACCTAGTTTAACACATTTCTGTTTGCTTTCTTTAATCTCTCCACTAAATGTCTGGTACTTTTTTTTCACTGGTTTTGTTTTTGGCCCTGGCCGGGTGGTTCAGTTGGGTGGAGCATCAACTTCTATGCCAAGGTTGCAGGTTTCATCCTTGGCCTGGGCACGTGCAGGGAGCACCCACTGAGAGCAGAGAAGAGTGGGAAAAGGATCAATGTTTCTCTCCCCCCATTCCGCACCGTCTCCCTCTTCCTCCCTCTCTAAATCAATAATTAAAACTTTTAAAAATAATTTTGCTTTATTTTGACTTCTCATTATATATGAAAGTAAAACTGCTTTTTTTGTTGAGAAAAATTATCAAGTTGACCCTTAAAGCCTACAGGAGATTAAGTAATAATTCTTTGGAATGGGATTTATGAATTTTAGAGAGAATAACAGTAAGAAATGTTCAGATGTTACATGATGGCCTAAATCAAATTTGATACAGCACTTCCTGAAAGAGGAAAATTAATAAGTAAATGTGCTTGTTGTTCCTTCCAGTAGATCTTTTCTGTTTTTCTTAATTAGAAAATTGAATAGACAGTTCTTAATTTGGAATATGTACCATTTTTTATAATAGCAGCATTAATAAAATACATAAATATAAGTAGTTCCTCTTGTGTTTCAGCTCAGTATAGCGCATATTCCTAAATCTGAAATGGCCCAACTTGGAAAAGATATTTTTGAACATAGTGTTGGCCACGTATTCACATGGGCTATTTCCTGCTGGGTTGTATCAGATTGTAATATGTTTTAAAAAGCTGTTTATCTCCTTGATTATTAAATTTAAATTTATTTTATGTTTATGTCTTATTCACTAATTAGATAATCACTTCCTTGAAGGTTTCGTATAAGTCTCTCCCTTCTCCCATAACAATAGTTCCAGGCTCATAGCAGATATTCAATAAACATGCTTTGATTAATTGGATACATTTGGATCTTTCTTCTGTTAAATGTTTATAATGCTAATTACCATCTGTGACCCCATTTAATATTCATATATAATGATATCAGAAACAAGTATAATTACCTCTGGTAATGCTCTCCTATATATTTGTGCCTTCTTAGAAATCATCCAAAGACACCCTTGTTCACACACACACACACACCATTATTAGAGGATGAAAATGGAGAGTAAAACTGATGTTTTCTGTAGGAGTAATGTTGCTTCTTACACATCGGGTGGTGCCCTAATTCTTCTCTACTCACAAGGTACTCCTCAGAATATCATATGATATGTACATGGGTTATAAATCTTTCTCTCTCTCTCTCTCTCTCTTTTAGTTCCTATAGGAACCAAGTTTTTAAAGATCTTATTGATTTTAGAGAGAGAAGAGACAGAGACAGGAAGGCAGGGGAGGAGTGGGAAGCATCACCTCATAGTTGCCTCTCGCATGCGCCTTGACCAGGCAGGCCGGTGGTTTCAAACTGGCCACCTTAGCATTCCAGGCTGGTGCTTTATCCATTATGCCATCACAGTCAGGCAAATGTTTCTCTTTTCAACGAACATTTTTTTATTACTTCTATATTGTCTGCCTTCAGACACTGACATGGGGGAAACAGGCAATTATCTTCATTTGGGATAAATGCCATAATACAGTGAAATAAAGAATTTTGGAAAGCACATAGAAGGAATAGCTACCTTATCCCTGTGTGGGAGAAAAGGGGGAGGATTGTAGAAAAAGTTCTTCTCTGTGGAAATAACTGGCAGAAGCCTAAAAGATTAATAGGAGTCACCCAGTGTTCTAGTTGTCTGTCACTGTCTATCAAATTATCCTAATAGAGTGGCATAAAACAACAACAAATTTATTGTTATTATCCCTCATTGTTCTAGTATGGACCGGCCTTAGGTAAGCATTCCAGATCATGAGCTCTGTTATGGACTAAATGTTTATGTCCCCTCAAAATTTGCATATTGAATCCTTATCCCTCATTGTGATGGCATTTGGAGATGGGGTCTTCGGGAGGTAATTAGGGTTGGATGAGGTTATAAGGATAGAACTCTCATAATGAGATTAGTGCCCTTGCAGGAAGGGACACCAGAGAGCTGGCACATACTCTCTCCCTCTCACCCCCCCCCCCCCCCAATGTAAGGAAACAGTTAGGTCACCAGCCATCTGCAAACCAGGGGGAACTCTCACCAGAACCTGACCACGCTATCATCTTGATCTCAGACTCACAGCCTCTAGAAAGACCTTTCTGTTGTCTATGTAATTTTGATGTGGTACCCTGTGCTGATTATTTTATTAATATAAAATTAATTGTTTTAGAATTAACATGAAATTAATTTATTAAATTCTAAAACAGTTTTATATTACTATCAATATTTAAAAAGGTCTCTGTGATGTAGTTACAGGCAGATAGCGTTTGAGGCTGGAGTCACCTCGCTTCCTCAGCCCCTGGAGGAGTGGGCTAAGGGGACCCAACAGCTGGAAGCTGAAGGCACTGGGGCCCCGCAGGCATTTCTCTGTGTGTGTTTTCTCCACCTGCTCTCTCCAGCGGGTGGTTTCAGAGCAGCCGGCCTTCTCCCAGGGTGGCCCGTGTTCCCAGGGACATGCCTCAACAGAGAGTCACAGCCCGGCAGGAGCTCTCTCACCTTTGTGACATCCTCATCGGTCTGGCTGCACCACTTTTGGTAAGTCACTGAAGCCCATCGTAAAGGGGAGGAAAATTTGCCACTACCTCTTGCCTGAAGAAATACCAAAGCATCCGTGTCTGTGCTTTAAAACCACCACAGCTGTGAAGAAGAGTCTGCATGCTTGTGGGATTGAGATTGGTAATGTTTGTGTGCTGCTCAGGAGAGAAGACGGAGGAGGGGCTGGCTCAGTGAGAAGTAGCCCGGCAGGAGTGACCAGGGGACTTTGGTGGTATCACAGCCAGCGCATTCTCACAGAGTTCTTCATGCACCACGTCCAATAGGACATTTCTTAGTCCTTAATTTCTTTGATACTTCTATTTTCCTACCCCCTGGAAAGAGTTCGTTCTTTCTCTCATGATGTCCCCTTTCCGGGAGGTTTTGTTTGCTTCTCCTCAAGCTCCTTAGTCAGCTCATTCTCCTCTAACATACAGAGCCGTCAGGTACTGCTCTGACACCCGTGTCTCCTACATGTTGCTCCAGCCCCTCCTTGCCTCCTCACCCTAGTGACCAGCAGCTGTAGTCCGTACCACGATGGCCATTTCTTCCATTCAACATACATTTCCTGATCCAGAATGAAGGGACTGAGGAGTGGAATGCAAATTTAAATAAAGTGATTAGGGAAGACCCAACAGGAAAGTTATTTTTAAGCAAAAAAGTTGAATGGGTGAGGGAAAAAGCCTTGTGAATATTATAAGGGAATGTAGCTATCCCCCTGGGTCAAGGGTGCAGCAGACACACAGACCGTGTTGTGGGAGTGTGCCTGGCACTATCCCCCTGGGTCAAGGATGCAGCAGACACACAGACCGTGTTGTGGGAGTGTGCCTGGCACTATCCCCCTGGGTCAAGGGTGCAGCAGACACACAGACCGTGTTGTGGGAGTGTGCCTGGCACTATCCCCCTGGGTCAAGGGTGCAGCAGACACACAGACCGTGTTGTGGGAGTGTGCCTGGCACGTGCAGAGATGGACTGGCTGGTCAGTGAGTCAAGAACTGAGTGATGTAGAGAGGAAGCAATGGAAGGTAAGGTCAGAGTTAAAGGTGAATGGTGGACAGAGCACCCGGGATCTTGAAGGATATTTCATGAACTTTGCCTTATATTCTGAGTCAGGTCTTAGTCCAAGGAGCGACAGAGGTCTGCATTTTCACAGGGCCACTGAATACTGGGTTGAGAATAGATGAAGGGTGGGAGAGATGTGTGTCACCTAACTCCTTTCTAGTAAGTAAAGGCAATGATGGCTTTGACCACTTGCCTAGAGTATTGCAAAGGGATTATAATTTGCCTCAGTTTAAAGATAGGGAATAGGCCCTGGCCGGTTGGCTCAGTGGTAGAGCATTGGCCTGATGTGTAGGAGTCCCGGGTTCGATTCCCGGCCAGGGAACACAGGAGAAGCGCCCATCTGCTTCTCCACCCCTCCCCCTCTCCTTCCTCTCTGTCTCTCTCTTCCCCTCCCGCAGCCAAGGCTCCATTGGAGCAAAGATGGCCCTGGTGCTGGGGATGGCTCCTTGTCCTCTGCCTCAGGCACTAGAGTGGCTCTGGTTGCAGCAGAGCGACGTTTCAGATGGGCAGAGCATTGCCCCCTGGTGGGCATGCCGGGTGGATCCTGGACAGGCACATGCAGGAATCTGTCTGACTGCCTTCCCGTTTCCAGCTTCGGAAAAATACAAGGAAAAAAAAAAAGAAAAGAAAAGATAGGGAATATTTTAGCATACTTCTATGCTCTCATGGGAGAGATAGAAATGAACAAATTTACACAGCAGTTCATGAAAGTAATCACGTTGTGCATAAAGAGCAATCTGAGAAACTTCTGACACAGCGGCCTGCTTGCTCTGTGAGGTAGCAGGTGACGTCACGGGCTGTCTGAGCAGGACATGGTAGGATGAGGGTTGTCCCCCACTCTCCCCCCAGCACCTTTAAGAAGAGTGAACAAATATGCCAAAGTTGGAAACTAATTGGAAGTTGTTCAAGTGCTGCTTTAGATTCACTGTAGGTTTTCACAAATATGCCAGAAGTGTTTTTTCTTACTTGAGCTCAATATTGTATTAGTATTGCAATGGACAAGGTTATTAATGTGTATTGACTAGCGCCCCCCTGCACGTAGCTCAGTCTGTGTAAATAACTCCCCTCCTGGAGTTGCTAAGTGAAAAGCTGTTTGATACCATATCAGCTCCTGTGTTTTGAATAAACTGTCCTTACCACTTACAACTTACTGGTTTTCAATTAGAAGCATTGTGTGTGTTCTTTATATGAAATGTCCTAATTTGTATGGGACTCTGTCCAGTTGGAAGTCACATGGCCCTTATTTGCACCCCTGCCTCCCTCTGGAGGCTGCCCACTTACATTTCTGAGATGTGCTCCTGAGCGGAGTTAGATACACTTTACATACTCACACAGCCATTTCAAGTCAAATTATTCCAAATGCAATCTTCCAGTTCATCGCAACTCTGTCACTTATCTCTACCTGTTAACAAAGGGTAGAAATGTAATGTATTTATAAAGACCACTGAAAGATGCTAGGAGATGGCAGGGGTAACTTTAGGGGCCTTAGACACTGGTTAAAGATCTCAACCATTGTTCCTGCTTTGTCCTGTTCTGCTTTCTTATGTTTAAATTTTTTTTTATTTTTAGGAACAAAAATTTTATTTTTAGAAAAAGAGAAAGGAGAGGAGAGAGAGAGAGAGAAAGAGAGAGAGAGAGAAAGAGAGAGAGAAAGAGAGAGAGAGAGAGAGAGAGAGAGAGAGAGAGGAGAGACATCAACTTGCTGTTCCACTGATTTATGCATTCATTGGTTGATCTTTGTATGTGCCCTGACTGGGGATCAAACCACAACAACCTTAACTCATAGGGATAATGTTCTAACCAACTGAGCTATCCAGCCAGAGTCTTTCTTTGAAATGTAAAACCTTTGGAAAGAGTATTTCATTTATTCTGAACTTATCAGGTATTCTTCATTCAGGGTAAATGAAAGTCTGGGAAGTAGGATTTGATGGGCATAACAAAGAGGAAAGCTTGATTGTAGGGCAGTGCTGGAAGTGGGGAGTGCTGTGTGACCAGAGGGAAATCACAACGGATCAAGTTTCCCTGTTCCACCAATGAGGCAAGCATATCTTTACAACATTAACAGCTGAGGAGTTTATTTCAGTGTGCAAAATTAACAGAAAGGACAGAGGAGCCTGACCAGGAGGTGGCGCAGTGAATAAAGCATTAAACTGGAATGCGGAGGACCAAGGTTTGAAACCCCAAGGTCATCAGCTTGAGCGTGAGCTCATCTGGTTTGAGCAAGGCTCACCAGCTTGAGTACAAGGTCACTGGCTTGAGCAAGGGGTCACTGGCTCTGCTGTAGCCCCATGGTCAAGGCACATATGAGAAAGCAATCTATGAACAACTAAAATGCCGCAGCGAAGAATTGATGCTTCTCATTTCTCTCCCTTCCTGTCTGTCTGTCCCTATCTGTCCCTCTCTCTGTCTCTCTCTATCTCTGTCACACACACACACACACACACACACACACACACACACAGAGGAAAAGTTTTTATAATAGAAAACACCTGCCTGTAAAGTAGCTGATAAATGTTTTATTATTTTGAACTTAGAGTTTATTACTTAGAATTCCACAGAGTGTTCAAAGTCTTCCACTGTATCTGTATGGAATGGCTAGGTTACCCTCTGATGAATGCACTTGGGCCACACTCTCTAGTAATAAGACTTGGCCACAACATTTGCTGGGGAGTGTTTTACAGCCTGTTGTGCTATCTAGGTACAGATCTGACAAGTCCCATTCTACTCCCCTTTCACAGATGGAATAGCGTGATTGTCTTCACGTGCCACTGATATAGTACAGCTTTGAGTCATATTTCATGCTAGCTCAGACGTAGTAATCAATTTGAATCTTAAACTAAGCTTCATGCACTTCTTTGGGATACAGAGGAAGTTGGGGCTATTGCCGAGTTTGAGTTCTTGGAGCTTAGACAGTACAGGAGGGAAGCTGACCCTCCACAGAGAGGACCCGAGAAGGGCAGAAGGAAATGGGAGGGGCCGTGTATGACACTGTCTGGCTTCTGTCCCATAGATATGGAAATTGACTCCAGCAACATGACTCTAAGAAGTTTCTTGTTCCTTTGTTTTTTCTCATGAGAGAAAAACAGAGAACCAAATGAGGACTTTAAAATGAGAAAAATGAGAGCCAGATGAGGACTTTAACTCACAAAGGGAGCAGAAGTCCTCTGATACACAGTATCAGATCCAATACAATGTTTTACCTGAAGTAGAGAAACTTGCAACTGTCCAAAGGCGTCTGGGAGCCAAATACAGTCACTAGCCAGAATCAATGAAGACTGGTGCTTTCCGGAGCTGGAGGGCTCTGAGGGTGACTGCCAGAGGGGGGAAGCAGGCGGGAGAGGACTGCCTCACTGGAGGTCCTCAGCCCCACGTCTCAGTCAGAAAAGAAGGGGAAGTGACAGGTAGGTGGGGGCAAGTATAAAGGGGACAAATGGGGATGGGTGCAGCCTGGACCTGGCAGGGTGAACACGCAAGGCAGCACACAGATGCTGTGCTGTAGACTCGTGCACTGGACGGAGCCTGCACCTGGCGGGGTGAACACGCAAGGCAGCACACAGACGCTGTGTCATAGACTCGGGCACTGGACGGAGCCTGGACCTGGCGGGGTGAACACGCAAGGCAGCACACAGACGCTGTGTCGTAGACTCGGGCACTGGACGGAGCCTGGACCTGGCGGGGTGAACACGCAAGGCAGCACACAGATGCTGTGCTGTAGACTCGTGCACTTGAAATCTGTATAATTCTGCTAACCAGTGTCATCCCAATAAATTCAATTTTAAGAAATAAAAATATTTTAAAAATTAAAATAAAAAAGGAGGGGAAGACATTGAGGTAATAGCAAGTCAACCCCTGCATAGTGCTTTATAGTTTGTAAAACAATTTTCTGAACAAGCCTGTAGCCCTCCATTTCAAGTAGTGCTTTATTATTTATTATCCATAATTTATGGGTAAGAATCTGAGAGTCTTATGAATACAAATCTTATATTCTTAGATAACTTAATTAATTTCTCTATTTAGCATCAACATTATCATAACGACCCAAACCTCTTTTTATGCTCTTTCTACTAAACCAAAATATATAGCCATGCCAATGGTTCAAGGTTAGCCAATGTGCAGGAAGTGTTCAGATGGAGACTATCTCCCTATATTAGTGGTAGGAATTACATAAGTAAGTTGATTAAATATTTCAAAGTCAGAGGCCTACTCTTTCAATAATTGCTTGAGTATTTTTCTCCCTCTTCATGGCCATTATATATATTTAATATTGGATTTCTTCTGCCATCTAGTGGAATTTTGAAGAACCACAAGTAAACCCTAAGGAATTCCCTGGAGAAAGTAGTCTAATTTGTTTCTAAAATCTTTAGCTTTACCCTACACTTTTAAAACACTTTTATGTGCAGCTTATTTTTACTTTAAAAAATTAGTAATTGTCAACATAATAAATTAAAATCAATAAAAAAATGAGTAATTGTCATTTCATCTTGGATTTTTGTACAACCTAGTTCTTGAGTACTAACATGTACCTTAGAACAATTGTCCTTTTTCCCCCCTAGTCTTCATTTACTCTTTGACAAAATGAGGTTAAAAGCTCTTCCTGCTATGAAGTTCTTCGGCATTATACAACATCATGACTGAGCAGTAGAAATCCATACAATTTTTAATTGATTCTTTCTCTATTTGCATACCAAACTCTTCCCTACTCTTGTTTAAACCATTTTTAAGGATTAGTGAGTTATTAGAAGACCAGAATTATGTGGAAAAATGAATAAAGTTTTAAAAGATGGTTAACATATTCACATATGCCATGGGACAGAGGATTGTAAATATCCATTGAAAGGACCATGGGATCTAAATAACATAGATAATTTAAAAATTTTATTGAATCATCACATAAAATTTTATTTTATATTCACAGTAGCTCTTTGTGGCCTTTCAAGCAGGTGTTGTACTATTTGCCAGTGAGTAAACAGAAGAACAGGAATATTTAGTTGATCAATCTCACAAAGGCAGTTTTAGGAAATAAATTAGAACTCAGTTCTATGCCTACAGAGCAGCAGCGGTTGGATCACCTGGAAGCTTGTGAGACACTCAGATTTCCAGGCCTCCACCCTAGACCTTCGGAATCACAATCTGCATTCTAGCAGGAGGCCCAGTGATCCGATGCCCATTAAGTCTGAGGAACACCAGTCTAGCAGGAGGCCCAGTGATCCGATGCCCATTAAAGTCTGAGGAACACCAGCCTAGCAGGAGGCCCAGTGATCCGATGCCCATTGAGTCTGAGGAACACCAGTCTAGCAGGAGACCCAGTGATCTGATGCCCATTAAAGTCTGAGGAACACCAGTCTAGCAGGAGGCCCAGTGATCTGATGCCCATTAAAGTCTGAGGAACACCAGTCTAGCAGGAGGCCCAGTGATCCGATGCCCATTAAAGTCTGGGGAACACCAGTCTGGCAGGAGGCCCAGTGATCCGATGCCCATTAAAGTCTGGGGAACACCAGTCTGGCAGGAGGCCCAGTGATCCGATGCCCATTAAAGTCTGAGGAACACCAGTCTAGCAGGAGGCCCAGTGATCCGATGCCCATTAAGTCTGAGGAACACCAGTCTAGCAGGAGGCCCAGTGATCCGATGCCCATTAAAGTCTGAGGAACACCAGTCTAGCCTGTGCACCGTTTAGCAGACCAAGATGTATTTTCAGAGTATTTGATGTAACTGTGGGGTCTTTGAGGGGTGTTTGCATCAGTTTTAATTTGAAGAAAAGTTTAACTATAGAAAATATTGTCTAAAGTGAGGACAAATTTTAAAATTATTATTTATTCAAAATATTTAGATGTTTTGAATAATTTCAGTTAGATTGAGTTTTTTTCTATCACTCTTTTTGTTCAGTGTGTTTCTGTAAAAGTATAACTAGTTTAACCTTTTTTAAAAAGGGTAGAGTTTTCAAGATTTAAAAAAGTACTTAGTTTCGTTTAATTCTTTCAGTTTATGAATGAGGCAAATGAAGTTCACTCAGAAGGGCATTGGCAGGTAGGAATGAATTTATAGCCCCTGCCTGCTGGTCTCTGGTCTTCAGCCAGTATCCTTGGCTCTTCACAGATATGAATTATAATTTGTCTGGATGACCAGTGCCCAGATTATGCTCTGAAGAAGTCTACTTCTGCAAGTTGCTCTGCAAAAATACATTTGAGGAATAACACATATTGCATAACATACCACATTTTTGGTGATACTTGGCACATTCTCCTAATGAATGAGAGGCTCTCGCTGAAGTTCTCTCGGAACACAACCACATTAATGTGTGTCAGGTGTTGTCTATGACTGCTTCTGTAAGACAGTGACAAAGCTCAGCAGTGGCAACCGCCTGCCACATCAAAGCCTGAAATGCTTTTCTATCGGGTTCTTTACAGGAAAAGTTTGCTAATTCTTGTTTCAGTAGATTAAACACATTTTCATCAATGGTAAATATCTTATTCAGCATGTACAGGGGTAGGCAAAAGTAGGTTTACAGTTGTTTGTATGGAAAAATATGTATAACAGGAATAAATAACACTACAATAATAAACTGTGTTTCACATAACCGCAACTATACACCTACTTTTCCCCACCCCATATATAACTGAGTCAGACACATTGCTTTAATGTTTAGAAGTGAACCATGCTATTGATGGTTCAGTCATGCTATGACTGAACTTTCCTGACCAGGTAGCGCAGTGAATAGAGCATCGGCCTGGGACACAGAAGACCCAGGTTCGAAACTCTGAGGTTGCAGGCTTGAGTCTGGGTTCACCAGCTTGAGTTCAGGGTCACTGGCTTGAGCCCAAAGGTTGCTGCCTTGAGCAAGGGGTCACAGGGTTGGCTGGAGGCCCGTAGTCAAGGCATGTGTGAGAAAGCAATCAATGAACAGCTAAGGTGCCGCAATGAAGAATTGATGCTTCTCATCTCTCTCCATTCCTGTCTGTCTGTCCCTATCTGTCCCTCTCTCTGTCTGTCTCACTGAAATGTGTACACATACACACACACACACACACACACACACACACACTGAACTTTGAGAATTTCTGTTTGTAAATATTTTTAAAACATGACAGTGAATTAATTGACCATAAATGTTTCTTCCATTTAATGGTATCTGTGGTTAAATCCACACATCAACTTGCCCATTTCAGTTACCTTGTTCTGTTTCTGTGAAAAGTGTTGTTGGAATTTTGGTAGGATCTCCACTAATTCTGTAGACAGCTTTTTATCAATATAAAATCTTCTAACCTATGACCATGGAATATCTTTCCATTTATTTGTGTCATCTTCAGGTTTTTTTCATTAATATCTTATAGTATTCAGTGTATACTTCTTTCACCTCCTTAAATATATTCCTGGTATTGTATTTTTTTCAATGCAATTGTAAATGGTAGTGTATATTTAATTCTCTCTCTGATGGTTTGTGATTAGTATATAAAAATGCAACAAATTATTGTATAATGATTTTGTGACACTTTACTTAATTTACTCAAACTTTTTTGTGGAATCTTTAGGATTTTCTGTATAAATACACCATCTGTAAATAGTGACAGTTTTACTTCTTTCCTTCCAATTTGAATGTCTCACTTCTTTTTGTTGCCTAATACCTCTGGCTAGGATTTCCAATTTTACATTTAATGAAAGTGGCAAGAATTACCATCCTTGTCTTTTTTCTGATCTTAGAGGAAAATCTTTCAGCTTTTTACCATTGATATGTTAGCTGTGGGCTTATAGTATATGTCCTTTATTATGCTGAAGTGTGTTTCTTCCACGTTCAATTTGTTGAGAGTTTTAATCATAAACAGAGGTGAATTTTCTCAAATGCTTTTTTGCGTCTCTTGATATGATAAGCATGTGATTTTTATTAATTTCATTAATGTGGTATATTACATGAATTGATTTGCAGATATTGTACCATTCTTTCATTCCTAGAATAAATTCCACTTGATCATGGTGTATGATTCTCTTAATGTATTTTTTAATTTAGTTTGCTGTTATCTTGCTGAGGATTTTTGCATCTATGCTCATCAGGGATATTGGCATGTATTTTTCTTTTTTTGTAGCATCCTTGGCTGTTGTTGATGTTGTAACTGTAATGCTAGCCTTATAAAATTAGTTTGGAATGTTCTTTTTTTTCCTTTTTGGAAGAGTTTGAGAAGGATGGTTATAAAAACTTGTTTTTTGAATGTTTGGTAGAATTTGCCAATGATGCTGTTAGGCCCTGGACTTTAGTTTGGTGAGAAGTGTTATTTTTTTTTTATTTTACTTTATTTTATTTTTTTTTAGAGAAAGAGAGAGAGGGACAGACAGACACAGACAGGAAAAGAGAGAGATGATAAGCATCAAGTCATAGTTGCAGCCCCTTAGTTTTCATTGATTGCTTTTTCACATGTGCCTTGACTGGGGTTTCCAGCTGAGCCAGTGACCCCTTACTCAAGCCAGTGACCCTGGGCTTCAAACCAGCAACCTTTGGGCTCAAGCCAGCAACCATGGGGTCAGGTCTATGATCCCACACTCAAGCTAGCGACCCCGCACTCCAGCTGGTGAGCCCACACTCAACCTGGATGAGCCTGTGCTTAAGCCGGTGACCTCGGTATTTCTACCCTGGGTCCTAAGCATCCCAGGTCAGCACTCTCTGCACGGCACCACCACCTGCTCATGCTAATGAAAAGTTTTTGATGATTGAGTCAATGTCCTAACTAGTAATTAATCTGTTCAGATTTTCTATTTCTTCATGATTCAGTCTTGGCATGTTGTACATTTCTGGGAATTTATTTCTTTTAGGTTGTTGAATTTGTTGACATACATTTCTTCATAGAAGTCTTTTATGATCCTTTCTATTTCTGTGGTATCAGTTGTAATATCTCCTTTTTCATTTCTGATTTTTATTTGAGTCCTCTTTTATCTTTGATGGCTCTAATTAAAGTTTTGTCAATTTTTTTTTTTTTTAATTTTTCCGAAGCTGGAAACGGGGAGGTAGTCAGACAGACTCCTGCATGTGCCCAACCGGGATCAACCCTGCATGCCCACCAGGGGGCGATGTTCTGCCCCTCTGGAGCATCACTCCGTTGCATCCAGAGCCATTCTAGTGCCTGAGGCAGAGGCCACAGGGCCATCCCCAGAGCCCAGGCCATCTTTTGCTCCAATGGAGCCTCGGCTGTGGGAGGGGAAGAGAGAGACAGAGAGGAAGGAGAGGGGGAGGGGTGGAGAAGCAGATGAGCGCTTCTCCTGTGTGCCCTGGCCGGGAATTGAACCCAGGACTCCTGCATGCCAGGCCGACGCTCTACCACTGAGCCAACTGGCCAGGGCCTTGTTAATTTTTTTTTTTATCTATTCAAAGAACCAGCATTTTGTTTCATTGATCTTTTCTATTTTTTTTAAGTGTTTCTCTTTAGCTCTGATCTTTGTTATTTTCTTTCTTTTACTAATTTTGGGCTTTGTTTGCTTTTCTATTTCTAGTTCCTTGAGGTATAAAAATAGGGCTTTTAATTGATTTTACTTGTTTTATGATGTAGACATTTATCACTATGAATATTTCTAATTAAATTGCTTTTCTGTATCCCATAGATTTTGGAGAATTGTGTTTATATTTTCATTTGTCTTAAGATATTTTTTATTCAATTTATTGGGGTGATCCTGGTTAATTGGTCATATAGGTGTCAAGTGTACATTTCTATTATACATGATCCGTAAAATTACATTGTGTGCCCAGCACCCAAAGCCAAAGCCTCTGTCACCGTATATTTGGCCCCTTGTTCTACCCCCTTCTCTCTGGTACCTGCCACACTGTTGGCTGTGTCTATTAGTTTCAGTTTTATTGAGTATCTTACCAAAAAGCTCAAGGTATTTTTTTAAATTTCCTCTTTGATTTCTTCATTGACCCTTGGTTTTTCAGTGACATGTTGTTTAATCTCCACACACTTGTGAATTTTCCAGTTTCCTTCTTGTAATTAATTTTTGGTTTCATGCTATCTGATTGGAAAAGATGCTTTATATGATGATTTAAATCTTCTTAAATTTATGAAAACTTGTTTTGTAGCTTAATGGATGATTTATACTAGAAAATGTTTCCTGTGCACTCGACAAGAATGTGTATTTGTTGCTTTTGGACGGAATGTTCTGTATATATCTGTTCAATCCACCAGATCAACTTGTTTATAGCCAATGTTTTTTTATAAACATTTTGTCTGGATGAATATATTGATGTCAGTGGGGTATTAAAATACTCTAGTATTATGCTGACTAGAGAGTATTATGCTCTAGTAGGACTATTTCTTACTATACGTCTTATAATATTTAGTTTTTACATTTACGTGCTCCTAGGTTGGCTGCATAAATATTTACAAATGTTATTTCCTTTTGGTATGGTGACCTCTTTATCATTATATAATGCCCTTCCTTGTTTCTTACTATAGCTTTTCTTTTAAAGTGTATTTTGTTTAATATAAATATTGCTACCCCAGATTTCTTTAGGGATTTATTTGCATAAAATATCTTTTTTTCATTTCTTCACTTTCAGTCTGTGTGCATTCTCACATTTGAAGTGAATCTCTTGTAGGCAGCATATAAATGTTTTATTAATATATACACACACATTCATTCATTCATTATACATATTTTGATTGTAGAATTTAATCCATTTAAATTCAATTATTGACAGATATGTGCTTATTGCCCTTTTGTAAATTGCTTTCTGGCTGTTTTTATGATTCCTCTCAGTTCTTCTCTTTCTCCTTTCATGGTTTGATGACTTTCTTTAATGATATACTTACATCTATTTCTCTTTATATTTTGTCTATTTTAGTTTTTTGCTTTGTAGTTACCATGAGACTTACATATAACAACTTGTAACAGTCTGATTTAAGTTGATAACTACTTAAATGTGAATGCATTCTAGACTGTACTTTTTCTTCTCCCTCTCACTTTTCATGTTATTTATGTCATATTTTATCTTTTATATTCCTTAACTAAATGTTGTGATTATATTTACTACTTTTGTCTTTTAACCTTCATACTACTTTTATAAGTCATCAATCCACCTATTAACTATATATTTACCTTTATCCATGAGATTTCTACTTTCATATATGTTCTTGTTACTAAATAGCATCCTTTATTTTCAGCTTAAAAAGTCTAATATTTCTTGTGATGCTGGCTTACTGGTGATTAGCTTCTTTAGCTTTGCTCATTCAGAAAACTCTCATCTCTCTTTTAATTCTGAGTAATAACTTTGCTAGGTAGAGTATTAGTTGGAATTTTTTCTAGTTTTCTTAGCAGTTTGAATATATTGTGCCCCTCTCTTAGGGCCTGCCAAATTTCTGTTGAAAATTCTGCTGATAGTTTACAGGGCATTTCCTTGTACATAACAAGTTTTTTCTCTTTTGCTACTTTTAGGATTTTGTCCTTTTCTTTCATTTTGGTATTTTAATTATAATGTGTCTCAGTATGAGTCTTCTTGGGTTCTTCTTTGGACCCATCTCTACTTACTATATCTGGATTAGGAAAGTTGTCAGTCATTATTTATTCAAGTAAGTTTTCTGCCCCCTCTCACTCTTTTCCCCTTCTCAGACCCTATAATACAAATGTTAGTCTGCTTGATGTTTGTCCTAAAGATCCCTTTAGCTAACTTCACAATATCTTATTTTTTCTTTTTGCTGCTGATTGGGTGAGTTCCACTGCCCTGTCTTCACATTCACGATCCTTTCTTCTGCTTTATCTAGTCTACTGTTCAACCCCTCTAGTACATTTTTCCATTCAATTATTATTTTTAGCTCTATGGTTTTATTTGGTATTTTATTATTTTATATATATTAAAGTTCTCACTGTGTTCATTCATTCTTCTCATGAGTTTGGTGAGCAACTTTATGACCATTACTTTGAACTCTTTATCAGGTAAATCACTTATCTCCATTCAGTTAGGTTTCTTTTTTCTGAATTTTTATTTTGTTCTTTTGTTTGGAGCAAATCTTCATTATTCTTGACTCTCTATTGTTTTCTATGCATTAGACAAAATAGCTCTCACTTTTCCTGGTCTTGAAGAAGGGTTTTGTATAGCAGATGGAACTTACTGTTTAACTGTACCCTAGCTCTTGTTTGCCTCTCAAACTTTTGTTATTGTTCAGACAGCCTATTTTATTTTTAATGGTTTCCAGGAATTAAGAGTGTTAGTATGCCAAGACACATCACTGTTCCAAAGGGGAGAATAATTGTGAGCATCCTGATTTAGGCTGAGAGCCATACCATAAGCTGCAGCTTTTAAAGTATGTAAATAAATATAGTCCAGTGGGACCACAAGTGTCAACCCCACTGGCCACCAGAGCCAGGTGCTCTGGAGGTATTCTCTGGTTAGCAGTTGCAAAAGTCAGGATTCTGGACAAGAGTGTAAGCTCCTTTCTTGGAGATGCCAACAAGCTGTAGTGAGGCACAGGGAGAAGGCAAAGATGGTGTTCACAAGCCTACATTCCTTGAGAGTGTCTTTACAGTTCTCTACACATGTGCCAAACTTGTGCCTGTCCCTTAGACCAAAGTTCTAGGACAAACAAATAGGCCTCTTTCACAAAACGCCTGGGGCATGTTTCAGTCTGCTATCTATGCAATGTTCTGGGGTGGTATTTTGCCAAGAACTGTGTCTCTGATTGTTAAAGTCCTATGGGAACACAAGACCCCCTGGTCTTTAGAGCCAAGCAATCAAGGGGCATCCACTGGGCAGCAGCCTCAAAAACTAGGGCACCAGACATAAGAAACTGAGTTACCAGAGGTGTGCACAAGCTCCCCTGAGAAGCTGCCAATGGTCTAGCAGAACAGAATATGAAATTGGTACTCACCCCAGGGTAAGAAAAAAGACTCTTCCTGTCAGCCTCTGTCCTTGGAGAGCCCCTAACAGGTGTTCAGTTTGATGCCTACCCCTCAGACAGGCACTTTAACAAATGAACCTCTTTTACATAAAATCCAGACGCTTTTTGATTGACTACTTCTCCAATGGACCCTTGGACAGGAGAATGAGTGTGTAAGCCCTTTAAAATCTGTCTCTCAGTTTGCTGTAGCCTTGTAGGTCTTATGGATGCAAGACCCATTGGCTTTTATAGCTAGATTTTTGGGAGCTCAACTCTCAGATACCAGTCTTAAGAGCTGGGCTATCTGATGTTGGATTTAAGTTCTTTGTTCTTCAGAGAGAAGCACAAGGTTTTGAGTCCCCTCTTGAATGTGTGTTGCCATGTAGGGATGAGATTCATAGCAAGATTGGGTCTTGGCCTCTCCTACTCTGCTTAATTGTCTTTTTGTTTGTTTCTCTAATGTGTTGGGTAGCTAGTGTTTAGTTCCTTTTTTTAAAAAGAAGAAATTGTTCCATATGTAGCTATAAATCCAGTTTGTCTGTGGTAGAAGATGAGTTCAGAGTGTCACCAGCTTAAAATGGAACCAGAGATGAATATTCCTAAGTAATAAAGCAAATATAAACAGTACAACAAAATAACACATTTCATCAAAAAACATTTACAGGAGAAACTTTAGAATACAAGTGATCCAACTGTCCATTTATTTGGTTATTCCACTGATATCCTTGTTTCTACCTGCACTTCTACTCAACATGCTACATGTAGATGGGGTGGCAAGGGAAAGGGAAATTACTAAATGAGTATCCAATAGAGATAAAGTTTCCACAAACTTATAGGACCATTATTTTTCAATGCTTAGTCCTGAATCATTTGAGAATTCTATTACACTGCAGCCCTGACTCAGTAGGTGTGGGTAGAAACTAAGATTCTGCATTTGTAACAAGCTTACAGGTTCAAGTCTGAGGCTGTTGGCTCAGGTTGAACATGAAGAATAAATATTTTAAAACATTCATGTTTGTCCTAGCTTCATCATAGTTTCCCTGCATGAGTGTATGAGTGTGCAGACATAGCTTACAGTGTCTGAGAACAGTTGACCAAAAAAAAAGAGTAATGTGTAAATAATCCAATGAATAGAAAATAGCAGCTATTATAAAATTATAGTAGCAATATTAAACAACACCGAAGTCAAATATATTCAAAAATTAAAAATAAAAAGCAAAATTATTTTTCTAATAGAAGTACTAACAGGCACATCTCAGAGAAATTGTGGGCTCAGTCTCAGACCACTGCAATAAAGTGAATGTTGCAATAAAAGCGACTTGTAATCTTTTTGCTGTTAGAGGTGTCTTGCCTTCAATTTATTAAAAACAAACAAACAAACAAACAAATGCAACATCTATGAAGCGCAATAAAAGGAGGTGTGCCTGTAGTTTCATAAATACTTAAAAATGTAGCTACTTTGAGCCACATAAGAAAAAAAGCAGATGGTTCCCATATGTATTTGATACAAATATAAAACACTCATTTTTAGTTTATTAGCTCAGATCACTTCAAAGAACTCAGACAAACCAATTATAGGTAATTCTGTTGGTATATGCAGAAAAACATAATAAACAGTGACTAAGTAGAGTTCAAAAATCCATTTAGAATGGTAGACAAGCCAGAAGTAGTGGGTAGAAAGAAAGAAGTCACAGTGTCACAAACATGTTAGACTTCAGCCAGACAAATTGAATTGTCAGAACACACCTAAGACAAACTCCAGCGAGAAAGAGATTGTGTAGCTCTGATTGTGTAGCTTTTAACATGTTAAAAGATTGACAGAATATTGCACACGTATAAATCTAAACACAAATATCCTGAACGTTAATGGTGAATTTTCAGGGAAAAACATTTTTTTCCTGAACTGATATACACTTTACTAAACTCTTTATTTTTAGAAAACTGAAAGCTATATAGATGTTCTTTCTTCATGCACTTGTCAGTAATAATAAGCATTTACCATTTTCAGATGTTGTAAAATCTCTAACTTATGTTAAGCTCTTTGCACATGCTGTAGATTTTTAAACTTAAGTTATGAACAATAATTATAGTTTTTGTTGTGGTTAAACATAGTTTGAAATGAAAATGTGCCTCTCTACCAAATGGTGCAGTTATTCTATAGAATAAAGCATATAAAACTAGTTGTGTACAGTAATAAGTATTTAAACATTTTACCTTCTCTGAACACCACACAATTTTTCTTGGGCAAAATAACAGGTCACACATTTAATACATTCCCAAAAGTGCACATGTGCACCATTCTTTAAGAATTCTTTTTCTACTTTGTATTTTTAAGTGCAATTCACTTACCTTAGTGTATAGATTGTCTTTCCTCATATTTTATACAATTTAGAGGGAAAAAATGTGAGGAATGATAAAGACTAGAATATACAGGTATATAGTTAAATAATATTAAAGATACAAAAGTCAAAATCTTTCCCTCATACCTAAGTCCTGAGATGCATTTCTGTATGAAGATTTAAATCTGAGTCATTGATTGGCTATAGAGACCTCACTTAAGGTGAATATGTGTTTTCTCATCTAATTCACAGCACAGTTTCTACATAATTGAGACTTTCTTCATTCAAGAATTAAAGAAATTTCCTATATTAATCTCTTAGATCAACATATCCACAAATATCTTAGAACAAAGAGGGTAAACTTTTCTCTTAATTATCAGAAAAAGATTTCTGGAATCTTATCTAATATGTCATTATCTTAAGGGAGGTTAATTTTTCCCCCCTAATAATTAAATGGAAAGTCAGTATGCTTTGAGTACCTTCAGATTTTTTAAAGATCCGTCTGAATTGGTGGTGTCTTGATTGGGGTTTTCATTATTTACCCTAAAAGCTAACATGAGAAGACCAAGTAATTCTATAAAAAATGTTTTATTGATTGATTTTTTTTTTAGAGAAGAAGGGAGAGAAACAGAGAAATATTGGTTTATTGTTCTACTTATTCATGTCATCATTGGTTGCTATTTATTTATTAATTTTAGAGACAGAAGAGGGAGAGAGAGAGGCTCCACTTAGTTGTCCACTTATTGGTTGCTTCCTGTGTGTGCCCTGACCAGGGATGGAACCCATAACTGCAGGATGTTGGGATGATGCTCTAACCGACTGAGCTACCTGGCCAGGGCCAACCAAGTAATTCTTAATTTTAGTTCCAAACAAACCATTTCTAATATTTTGTCCTATAAACCTTTATATGTGAAACACAAGACAGAATGTAGTTCATCTCTTTTTATAAGGAGCTTTGCAGGCGACTGGTGCTCTCTCCATGAGTGAACTCCTACTAAACAGGAAGCAGGATTGCCTAATGTGTCTGATAAAAAGGAAAATCTTTCACAGTCTAGAACTCAAGTCATGCAGCTATAAAGAATGAAACCAAATAGCTTTTTGCTTTTCCTCCAATCAACTCAAAAGATTAGCCTAGGACAAAGTGTGAAGATTGATATGGAAGATTACTTCAGAACAAAATAATGGATTTATAAAGAAATAAGATTCAAAGAAAATACTTCAGACAGAAAATCATGGTAAATATTTTGTAACACAGCAGGAACTGAGCAAAGTGCAGCAGCTTAAATAAGAACACCTTTTAATGGTTGAAATCAGTCTTTCTGAGGTGACTAAGAAAGCAAAAAATATTACAACAAAGAGCTATTAGAGCATTCTCTTCTTTGTAATCTTTCATACAATATTTCCTTTATTCTCATTTACATCTTTTAATACTAGCACAGCATTCTGAAGTTGTGAAGCATAAGTTGTATGTAACTGAGGATAGAAGATCAAAATCTACTCAGATTTCCAGAAGAGATGCAGAACGTGAAAAGTGACAAAAAAAAGTCCTTAATGTGGAGAGCCAAAATGCTAAGAATGACTTCCACTTGCATAATCAGTGACAAAAATATAAGCCCAGATTGTTATAAAGAACATAATTATAATGCCTGCTTTGCTAAACAAAGAAGTCCACGGAGAAAGAAATTTAAGTATTGTATAATAAATGACTCATAGGCTAATCATTTATTTTCCATTCTTAAATGTCTTTCAAAATAGTTGACGCTCATGAAGTGCAACGAACAGTCCTGGCGTCTGCTGCAACTGAACGGGCCCACTGCCGAGAGTGACGGTGTTCCCCTCGATGAACAAGGTAACCAAGAGTCCATGATCCAGAATTTGTTCAGAATATCCACTCCTCTGCTGAATTTGTCACCAGGGAACCGATTAGTGAGTCAGTACCAAATAAAAATAATTGGTTCATGCTTGAACCTGGTCTGTGGAAACTGAAAATTCAAATGTGTACATGTGAATTTTAAAAGGTGCTGGTTTCTTGTTCAGATTATGGAGCTTTACCAACATTTTAATCCTTTAGAAATGTGTTGTCGCTTATTGCAAAAACGAATAGTGCCAACATTTCTTCAACTATAAGCTTAGTTATGTTTTGTGAAAATAAAGCATATTGTCTTCATTTTGTAGGTCAGTATTAACAAAAGTTCTGATGTTGCTGGTACATAAATATAAAGATTCATTTGCAGTCTAGGAAGTAAAAGGAATGTTACTGTTTATTAGAAAGCAGTGGAAAAATAAAACAGGTAATACTCAAATTTTATATATCCTAGATATCATATGTTCGTTATTCAGCCCAATTTGTCAAGCTGCAGCGAAAAGTTCTCTGGTGACTTCATAGGTAAGACAATACACGTTCCTGTTCAAGAAAGATAAGCTTCCCGACTCTCCAGGCCTGCACATAGCCAGGTAAGTATGCTAACTAGTTAATCTACCCGGACAAGCACTTCCATTCCTGGCTGTCTCCTTAGACTATTCTCTATTTACAGCTGTCGATACTGTTCCTTTCAAAAGGGCTATTTGCTTATTCTTTGTGATCCATTGAATAAAACTACTATTTAGCTCCACCATGTTATATTTTATTTCTTTTTGTACATTTATCTCTTGTTTTTCCAATTGTTTACAAATCTTCCCAAAGGCATAATTTTATACTATTCAAAACTGAAGGCCTGTTTAAGGAAATCTACATTTCCTGTGACTCTTCTAAATCTAATAGGTCAAATAATCTACAAAGAAAAATTATTTTCTACTTGCAAAGAAAAAAAAAAGGCATGTAATCTTTTAAAGACAAGTAATTTTTCCTTGTAAGAGTTAAATATGAAGTAAAACTAATATATTTGTTGACAGACACCATCTGGAAAACTTTCAATCCTTTTTACCCTAATTTAGCCACATGGGGATCCAAAAAAATTGACATTCAGGGCTCATTAAGCAGTGATAAAATGTAATTTTAATTGCAAATACTTACTGAAAATTTTTTGTATCTGGTATATTTACCTTTGGAAACATGCTTTTCCAGTAGACCACTTTTTTTGGTTTGCTTTTCAGCAGATTATTTTATCTATATTACATAGATGATTATATGAATATCTTTGTTTAATCATAACATGTTTGTTATTGGGCTAATATTCTTAAAGATGATGCAATAGTTCCTTTATTATAATGTGAATATATTAGATTAGCATTTTGCATACATTCTGTCCAAATAGATTGTAGGCATAATTGTTCAGTCTTCTTTTCAGTGAATAAATAGGAGCAGAAATGGTCAGAACAAAAGGATTGAGTTACCTTCCTAGACACAAGCACTCAATCTCACACAAAAAGAAATACTGGTCTGAAAATTTCACTTTAAAAAGAAATCATCAGTTTGACTGATTTATACTTTGAAAATGGGCAATTCTGTACTTTTAAACCTTACAATTTTCTGGAGTGTCTTCAGAAGACAGAATGAATGCTGATCAAATCTCTATTAGAAACTCATGAAATTGTATCAAGGATTAGATGTGGTAGTATATGTAACATATTTAGCACGGTCGTGGTACATGATCTTGGTTCAGTAGTTATCAGAGACAGCTCTAGAATCTTAGGACCAACAGTCTGATTGAAAGTAAGCAAGTGTATTGCTTTTATCTTTTATTTCCTCTGATGTGCCTGGGAATAGAGAGCTGATGAAAACTATGTGTAAAGTGAAAAAATTTCCCCCACAGGCCACACCAATGGCATGTATAATTATTAAATAAAGACATTTCCACTTAGTAAAGACAGGATTAGGCATTCATCCCTGTTTGTGTACAGGGGGGCACAGACACTAATATCTGAAACACAGATATTAGATGGGCCTGACCCATCTCTACAGTTTTGTTAAAACTCAGATGTTGTCCACATTTGATTTTTTCTCTAAACTCTGAGTAATTTGGTCTTACTGTTTTGGACACTATTTTCTTCTGTCCTCTTGTACTGTTATATTGAAGTTTTAGCTGATAAATTTTTAATTGTTCATAAGGCTTCCACATTAAATATCTAGTGCATACATTCTTATTTTGAATAGTGCATGGTCAGCATGTCTATACTGAATGTAGCAATCCTGTATTTAAATTCATGTTATTTTCATTTTAAATTTTATTTTACTTCAGTGTTTAATTTTAATGATATATTTTATCTCTATCATTTATTTTTGAGTTTTTAGTTTATCTGTAGCTCATTTAATTATTTTTTTCCTTATAAATTTCAGTCTCCCCAAATATCTGCCATTTTCAGTTTTACGTAACCTTTCCTGGTAAATTTTATTTTTGATTTTAAAAATAATTAACTAGAAATGATTGATAAATGGAGTCAGAATTTTGCACAAAAGCAATATGTATACTACTTTTCAAAGGTAAGAGTTTTGTGTTATTCTGTTCCTCTCAGAATGAAGATGTAATATAGTGATCTGCTTGATGTTCACACTGGACTGATTTACTCATTCAGTGTTTACTTACATTAAGCATCTCAAAACTTCAGGGATGTATTTAAAAACAACAATTGGCTAGACATGTCCAGAAAGAGTTATGATGAAATTTATAACCCCTCTTTGATAAAATAAAAACAAGTATATACTACTATATTTAAACTACTGCTACTGCAGCAATATATATTAATTAGGATATACTTACTTATTTTGCCTTCGTTGATCGGCACGCACAGTATGCAATCATAAATGCAACAAACATCACCACGCCTACACTGAGTAAGACCATTTCTACCAGGCCAAGTAGATTTATTTTTCCAGTCACTTGCTTTCTGAACATTTTTGCCTTCTCATCGCCAATGGTACCAGTCTGTAATTAAGTTAATAATTAGCATTATTTGTGTAGATTAGTGTAGCAAAATACTTAAAATCTTCCTTTATTTATCACTTTTTCTCCAAACACCATAAGCGTTAGTTATCTATATGTATAAGACAAACCAGTGAAGTCCCCTTTGCATGCTAAAGAAGGTAACAAATGCCAAGATAGAATACAGAGCGTAATAGAATTCCCCTCCTTTTAGACCTGCTGTCTGGCACTCTTCAATACACGAGGCTCCATTCATCTTTAGAACTGTCTTACTGAAATTTTTCAAAAATTTTCAAAGGACATTTTCTAGTGACAGAGGACAATGACAAGGGTCAACTATTATATTTCCTCTAAAGATGTATACAATGCATTTCCTAATTCTGTGGCTAATAAATTTCATGGTTTACATTAAACATATCTTATCAGGCACCTGCTCTAACCTGGCTTTTGTAGGCTTGGTTGGCTTTTATAAACTATAATATTCATTAAGTCTTGAACTATTTGGAGTTAGATGTATGATGACTCCTTTTTTAACACAACACTCTGACAAAAAAAATGTTGAATAGAGTCATCCTGAAAATAATCTAAAATGATAAAAAGTGCTTTATCTTTGTAACAGAAAACCATTGAAAATTAACACAAATTTGATACTTCTGTGTGGTTTGGTTCTCTCAGGTAGCTATAATTAATATATTAACTCACCTATATGGACAATGAAAACACAACTAAAAGTACTATACAGGGTTTGGGGCAAAAGTAGGTTTTCAGTTGTTCATATTGAAAATACTACAATAATTAATAAATAATAATATAAGAATCAACTGTTTTATGTAATCAGAGCTATTAACTTATTTTTGTACAGTACTATATAATCAATGTTGAAATGTCAAGACCTTTTTTTAATACAAAGAGGTATTCTGCTTTTAATTACTTATAGATAAAAATACTGACCTCATTAAGCCAAAGAATAGGCACAATATAGTTCTTAGTCAGACGTTTTAAAGCCCTGTAATATATATTTAAAAAGCATGAAAATGTATTATATTACACATATATCACAGAAAACTTAGTAATTGCAAGTGTAAATATTCAATTAGTTGCTCTAACTGAAGTTCCTCAATTTTTTTTTCCTGTAATGAGTCATTTAAATTTTAATATGGCTGTTTCTCAGACATCTTTTATTCTAACAATTTATGGTGCAGATTTATAATTATATTAACAATTTCTAAGCACAGATTATTCCTTTAAACAAATTCTACCCAGGAAAGTAAAATATAAATTCTAGAAATGATTGTCATAGAAATATTTGGAGAGCTAGCAATATAAGCAATACCACCAAAAACTTTTAAACATTCCAAAATATATGTAAATAGCATTCAGTGAACACCAGATATATACTTCTAAATTACAAATGAAAGTTATAAGCATTAAATAATAATTTAATGACATTCAAGTCAAAGAGAAATTGAAGTTTTATATTATTTCCACTTTCATAGATTTAATCACATTCTTACAAGAAAATGCTAAAAATCATGTAATGATAACTTTGGTCAAGAGACTCACTCAATTTTTTTTGCTGGCTTGACCAGTATGTTGACCTGCAGCCGTTTTGCAAATTGTAAAGTGAATCCAGTTATCTAAAAAAGAAAAAAACTAAAATTATTACTCACTTCTTTTTAAAACATCCTTTTATAATACCCAAAATTTACTTTTAATATTATGGAGAACTTGTTCTACTTGAAACTTGTGAAATTTATTAAATAATTAATTGGACATATTAAATATTTCCTACTTAATTCTCCATAAATATACATTATATGCATGTGTGTACGCATATATAATTTCTTTGTCCATCCTAATTTCAAGGTTTTAGTTAGATTTGTGATATTTACCATAAATGGTTTTGGGGAATCGACAACAACAATAGCAATAATAATAGTACGGAGACTGAAGAGCTCAGTTTGTTTAGATCCTAGACTGTGCATGGTCAAGTATGTATTCAGCCAGCATCATCAGTTTAATAGTAATACATTCAGTATTTAAAATATGTATTCAGTCAGTAAAATCAGTTTAATAGTAATACATTCAGTATTTAAAATATGTATTCAGTCAGTATCATCAGTTTAATAGTAATACATTCAGTATTTAAAATATGTATTCAGTCAGTAAAATCAGTTTAATAATAATACTTCCAGTATTTAAAATATGTATTCAGTCAGTATCATCAGTTTAATAGTAATACTTTCAGTATTTAAAATATGTATTCAGTCAGTATCATCAGTTTAATAGTAATACATTCAGTATTTAAAATATGTATTCAGTCAGTAAAATCAGTTTAATAATAATACTTCCAGTATTTAAAATGGAATATTACTACTAAAATTCTGGTAGTTCACTTAATTTTTGAAAAAGGGAGTATTAAAATAATTTAAAAATTCAACCTGTCATGCTTACAGGATTTTTTATAGATTTTTCTCAACACTAAGTATAATATATTTTGCCCCAAATGTACATGTATTTGTAAAATCTATTTTCATTCCTTACAATATACAGTGTCTGTTCATATAAACAGCACTTGCAGTTAACTATATATAAAATAAGCATAAACTAGGAATTTATATCAAATTGTTTTAGGCCAATTAGAATCATTCCCATCATTGGTATTCCTGAACTATCAACCATTAAAAATGCTTTAAAAGTTACACACACACATACACACACACACACACACACACACACATTTTTTTGTGACAGAGACAGAGAGAGGGATAGATAGGGATAGACAGACAGGAAGGGACAGAGATGAGAAGCATCAATTATTTGTTGCGGCACGTTAGTTGTTCATTGATTGCTTTCTCATAAACGCCACAGCTTCAGTGTTTCTGGGTGACACTAACTTACTGAACAAACAGGGTTACAGCAGACTGAGTGACCCCTTGCTCAAGCCAGCAACTTTGGGCTCAAGTTGGTGAGCCTTGCTCTAACCAGATGAGCCCATGTTCAAGGTGGTGACCTTGGGGTTTTGAACCTGGGTCCTCCACATCCCAGTCTGATGCTCTATCCACTGTGCCACTGCCTGGTCAGGCAAAAGTTCCATATTCTTAAAAACTAAAATTAAATTACTTTGATAGCTTATAAAGCAATAGGAAAAAAATCAATGTATTATTCACTGAAATAAAAGTAATTTATCAAGATTGTGATTCAATGGATGTGATCGACAAGGAGATAACTTTTTAAACTTCATTTTAAAAATATTTAAAAGGGAAGATCAGTATTCTATTTACTTACAGGTTCAACATCTAAGTATGTGCTGTGTTCTTCTACATTTGGATTTAAGCCTTCAACAGTTGCTGAGACTTCAGGACTCGCATGGAGGAAATGAGGAAGTGAAATGATCACAGGTCTTCCTAAAAACAAGTGTTAAGAAGATAATTGGGGATAAATAATTTTCCTCATTTCACATACCACTCAGAAGCTATTCCTTGAAAATAAAGCTTTTTTAATTTAAAAACATGCACAGTTGGGTTTGAGCACTAATTTGGGGACAGGAGAGTGAGGGATAATTATAAAAATTGACCACTGTTGTACAAAATAAAATAGAAAATTTTGCATCATCCTAATAACCAGTCAGTTGATATCTGTTGTTTATTCCTTAGGTGTTACTTTTAAATATGTAAGGTTTAGCTGCTGAACAGTTTCAACCAGGTATGTTTATGTTTTGTACAGTAATATTTCTAAACTGAGAATGAACTTGAGCTTTATCTTTCTTTATTCACACCCACACCAGTATGAAGATGGTGAGCAAAACAAGATAGACCCCAAATTGTGTGGAAGTTAATTTTTGTTTCAGAGACATACTGAAAATATATTTGTTTTTAGTTACCATTTTCAAGGAGAGGAAAGTGGAAGACGGATAAGTTGGGATGCTCAAAGTAACCTGGGAATTGTTTACCTTTTACCCTAAATCTAAAAGGAGCACAAGGATTCTATACAGTGAAGGAAACCATCAAATACATAAATAAATGAGGCTAACAGAAAATATTTTCTGATCAGATATCCAATAAGTAGTTAATATCCAAAACTACAAAACATAGGAGGAAGCCACACAACTCCAAAAGACAAAGAGCAAAATCAATCAATCAATTAATAAATAAATAAATAACCTAATTAAAAAATGGAAAAGGGCCACACAGATATTCTCTAAAGTAGCACAGGGCAATGTTAGTATGATTCTCTCTAATAATAATAACTAACTCTTATAGCCCTGAGACACAAGTGGGATCTCAAACGCAACCCAAAATCAAACTTCCTACCATCACCCTTACTCTTTGCCCTATTGCTTTCTTACTAAATTTTTGGTGGAAAGGAATTCTGGGTAAAGGTTACCTTTTCTTTTTTAATTACAGATAAGAGAGAGGGGAAGCATTCATTTGTTGTTCCACTTAGCTGTGGTTTCATTAGTTGCTTCCCATGTGTGCCCTAAACTGGGTTTGAACCCACAGTTTCGGCGTTTCTGGGTGACACTAGCTTACTGAACTAACAGGTCATGGCCAAGGTTACATTATAAGCAAACTGCGAATTATGTCATGAACTTTAATATTAAGAACACCTACCTTTTTTGCACTTGCTAATGTCCAGCATGCCAGAATAGGTGCAGTTATTTGAGATCTCTCTGTCTGTGCAGAAGCAGTGGTTGTCTGCGTTTTCAACTGGAGATGCAAAGGCCTTGGGCGGGAGAATAAATCTGTACACAGAGATTCCCTTCAGGTTCAGCTCGTCTCCGAACACAGCATAGATGGACCTAAACGCAGAGAAGAAGAGCTTCATTCCAGGGACCTGAGCTCCATCCCAGTGATTCAGTTTTTCTTATTTTTAGATTTATATTCTTGCTTTAACTTAGAAAAATCCAATATACTCTTGTTAGAATTCTTGTTTAATCTTTAGGAATAAAGTGTTTGTGAAATTTTAAGGCATAGCAGAACTCAGTACGTGAGTATAGCTATTCTTACTTTTGTTTTCAAAAGCTTCTAAGAATAATTTTTGCTTGTGAAGTACCATGGTATGTAGATACTAAAGACATTTCTCAGTTTATTTCCTTTATAGATTAAATATTTATATGACTGCTTCAAATTCTTTTTTTGTATCCAAATAAAAATAAAAATAAAATGTCTATCTCCTCCCCAGTCTGGAGAGAAAGGCCACCTACTTGCTGGGGTGTGTGCATTTCATTGCTGGGTAGAATATTTTGTATACTCCATTATTTACCAAGTGTCCAACATAATCTTGGCAGTAAATGTTTCTCCCAATCCCCAGATAACTCTATATGAAGAAACACTGCTCTCTTCAATTTTACCAATAAGCAAAAGATTCAGAGATATTAAATACTTGCTCACAACCACACAGACTTTGGGAGCAGGGCTAGGATTCATTTGGTGTGGCCTCCAATACTGTGTGGTATCTACTAGGCCTTGTCAGTTGGGAAAGATGCTATTATGGCAACTGAGTATAATAACTAATAGAATTCTGAGTTGGTGGCAGATATCTTCACAGATATCTTTAGAAAAACTGGGCATAGAAGGCTAGACTTGACTGTTATTAAACATAATACTAATTTATTAAAAAAGTTCTTACTTAGAAATGACAAGAAGAAAATGATTTACGTTATGCGAAATATCCTACATCTTTTAAAAAATTTTAAAGTTAAACACATTATGACTTTACTGTTGTATTAATTCTTAATAAATCAAGAAAAGTTTCCCTAAGTGTATTTTATTTTTCTTGAAAAACATTATTAAGTATTGAACTTCTTGTCTGTCTTTTGTTACTTGGGGAAAAAATTCTGACTCACAGAAATATATTGGTGTGTTTTTCTTACCTGCAAATGTCAGAGGAAAAGAATTGCAGTACTCGGGTTTTCTCAACAAAAGGAGGAAATGAAGCTGCATCTGTTTAAAAATTAAGCCAGTGGCAAAGAATTAGATGTAATATGTGTCTTAGAAAAATCTAGAAATCTCTATTTCTAGTCAATAAAAATAATAATGCAAATTGTATATGTAATTTAAAATTTTTCTAGTAGTCACATTTTTAAAAAGTAAAAAAGGTTATGTTTTATTAATCCAATATATCTAAAATATTGTCATTTAAACATGTAGTAAAGTGATACTTTTTTTACCATTAAATTGATTTAGAATGCCATTTCAATTTGCATTTTACTTAATTTTTTTAGTGAGAGAAACAGAAACAGACACGAAGAAAGAAAGATGAGAAGCTTTAACTCGTAGTTGCGGCACTTTAGTTATTCGTTGATTACTTCTCATATGTGCCTTGACCAGGGGGGTCCAGGCAGCCAGTCGCCTCTTACTCAAGCCAGCAACCTTTGGACTCAAGCCAGTGACCATGGGCTTCTGTCTACGATCCCTATGCTCAAGCTGGTGAGCCCTATTTAAGCCAGCAACCTTGAAGTATCAAACCTGGGTCCTCAGAGTCCCAGGTCGACGCTCTATCCACTATGCCATACCCTGGTCAGTCTATATTTTACTTTTGATAGTGATTTCTTTGTCTACTCTAATGTTTAATATTTTTAAGTCATTTTTTGAAGTTCTCTCACTAAACAGAATTTCTTGCAAATGGTTTGAAAATGTATCCATCAAACAAAAAGAATATATATATTTTTAGTTTATTGAATTTTTGCTATGGTTATGATCCATGGTACACACTGGGTATTTGGAGAAATAGATAATTCTTCCATCTGCTCCTTAAATGGATATAACCAAAATGAGTCACCACTAAATGTTCTGGTAAATCTCCAACCCTGTAATTTTATTTTACCTTTCACTTATACTCTTGTGATAAGTAAAATATGACAGAAGGTCACAGTGAACTTGACCCTGGCATTACGAGAACTGGATATTAAAAATTAGCTTAAACTCCCCAGATAGATCCCTGAATAAGCATGGCCTATAACTGCCTTCTTAACATCTTAACCGTTAAAGAAAAAGAATACATTGAAAAGCTTTAAAAAGCATTATCTGAAAGTTATATAAAAACAAACCAGTAATTACCATGGTAATTACCACCAAAGATAGCTAATATTAGCAGCGTGTTAAAAAAAAACAACATTCAAATGTATGTCAGTATTTTTATTTTACTGAAGAAGGTAGAGGGAACATTTGTAAACTGGGATGAAAACATACAGAAACTTTGTTTCGTTTGTCTCTTTTCTCTGCGGCTGTCACCAAGAATCTGTCTCACAGGGACCATATCAGTCCCTTGTCTTGTCCAACCTACTTTCTGGTCCTGGTTTGTTTTACTTTTGTTTTCTTCTTAGATCTTTTAATTTCATGTCAGTTGCTCATTTACTTATGCTATTGTCATTGATGAATATTCTAACTCTTATTTTAAAACTTCTCTACTTCTTCACTTTTGGACTGAAATGGTTAATGTTTTTATTTTCTTAAACCCATTGAGAACACTTTAGTATATATTTATTTATTTATTCATTTTAGAGAGGAGAAGGGAGGAGAGAGAGAGAGAAAGAGAGAGAGAGAGAGAGAGAGAGAGAGAAGGGGGAGGAGCAGGAAGCATCAACTCCCATATGTGCCTTGACCAGGCAAGCCAGGGTTTTGAACCGGCAACCTCAGTGTTTCCAGGTTGATGCTTTATCCACTGTGCCACCACAGGTCAGGCCCTTTAGTATATATTAACAGCACAATGTATCTCACTCTGCATCTAAGAACTGAAGTATTATGCAATTTCTAGAGTTAGTAGTATTGGAACACTTGACAATTTATTTGCAGAAATGCTTTACTGTGTTTAGAAAGGAATTTCTTCCTTTCATCCATCCCCTATGGCTCAAAGTGCTACGGAGCAAACCCAATTATTTTTTTGCTGTTTTTTTTTTTATAAGAAAGTGATAACAAAAGTAAATAAAAATACCAAAGTCAACAAGACATTGGAATTCCCTTTGTTTCCTCTTTATACCCGATTCTTTGCATAACTTTGTCTTTGCCATTCCTTATCCTCATTCATTTCCGACAGGGTATCAACTCACCAACTTTCTAAACATCATTCTTCCGCCTCTACTTCTCAGTTGTTGAAAACTCACCTCTGATTTTAATTACTCGTGCTATTCAATTCCCGTTCTTTAAAATCTCAGTTCTTCAATCAGTAGGAATATGTGTACTTTGTTTTCCATTAACGAGTACAGTTGGCCAGATCTAACCACACTCTGAGTTTATAGTTCTGTCTTTTTCTCAATTCTAGTTCAGAATTTTCATTTTTGCATACGTTTTTCATGGTTAGTAGACATCTAACCTTATTTCTTGTTCTTTTCCTCTCTCATGACCACCTTATTCAAAATGATGTCTCTGTCTGGCAACTTTATAGATTCTGCCTCGGCCTGACACCTCACTTGGAAGTAGGATTTCCCTTTTATAAGTGTCTTGATTTTTTTTATTTTTCCAATTTTAAATTATCTGTACAGTTATTTACAAAACATGTGAATAGTAACTACTTTTTACTTTTCTAAGTTTTTTTTAAACCACTACTACTGCCAGGAAAGCAGTTCATTAAAGTTTTTACAGGGCAAACATTTCTCTAGTACTTCAATAAAGGCTAATCCTTGATAGTTAATTTTCAGAAACCCTATCTTATCAAACAGATATTTACTAAACTTATATAAGAATAGAGACTCCGAATTACGTTCTGGGATAGAAATACAGTTAAATACATACTCTGTCCTTTAGAATCTTGTAGATATGGCAGAGGATTTGTGAGAGGGAGGGAGGTGGGTTCATTGTGATTATTTCCAAGAAAAAATGCTCTTACCTGTACCATTAACCATGTCACAATAACTTGTCCAGTAGTCGAGATTCCTTAGGAATAAAAAGAAAGAAAATGAACAAACATTATCATTTCAAGAACACCATACTCATGTTACTTTTTCAATTATGACACAACACTTCTGCTATAATAAAGACTAGACATGACAAATGCTAACTTTAAGAATGTTCTAAGTTCATATTTTCCTGAAGCTTTCATTTTTTTTAAAATTTTAGTGAAGTGAGAGGCAGAGAGGCAGAAAGACAGGCTTCTGCATGTGCCTGGACTAGGATCCACCCAGCAAGACCTCTACCAGGCGATGCTCTGACCATCTGTGGCTGCTGCTGTGTTGCTCGGCAACCAAGCCATCTCAGGCCTGAAGCAGGCCATGGAGCCATCCTCAGCACCAGGAGCCAATTTGCTTCAACCATTCGAGCCATGGCTGCTGGAGGGGAAGAGAGAGAGAGAGACGGCAGAGGGGGAAGAATGGATAAGCAGGTGTTAGCTTCTCTAGTGTGCCGTGACCAGGAATTAAACCCCGGACTTCCACACGCTGGGCCGACACTCTACCACTGAGCCAACCGGCCAGGGCCTGAAGCTTTCATCTCATTGAAATAAATTAAGTGCCTGATAACATTAAGTTAACAGATTATAAAATAAAAACTGCTTAAATAGAAACAATTTGGAACAGACACAGGTCTGAAAAAAAAATTGAGAAACATTGACCAGAAATTAGACTTTGACTCTGCTTAGGGGATATTTTAAATTATTTGGTAATATGTTGAGTGTTCAAACTGCTTAGGAGGAATATTAATTGGGTAACTGACATAAGCTCAATATGAGGGAGAAGAGGGGAGTGATGAGGAGCAAAGAAAGACAAGCAGATGTGTCAGATGTGTTATCAACAGAGATTGATTGGAAACATAATCAATTTATCCCTCCCCTTTAACTCCTGCATGAGTTGGCATTAAAGCAGGACAGAGTTTATTAATTTATATTCAGCTGTCTAGATAAGATATATATGAAAGCAATAAAAAGTTTAGTAGTAATAGTTTCTCTGTATCCTTAGCCACTTTTTGGTGATGAAAAACTGATTTTTTAAAAATTTATTTCTAACACACTATCCAGTGAAATATCAATGCAAGTTGATGCTTCATTTTAAAAACAGAATAAGTGGCCCTGGCCGGTTGGCTCAGTGGTAGAGCGTCGGCCTGGCGTGCAGAAGTCCCGGGTTCGATTCCGGCCAGGGCACACAGGAGAAGCGTCCATCTGCTTCTCCACCCCTCCCCGTCTCCTTCCTCTCTGTCTCTCTCTTCCCCTCCCGCAGCCGAGGCTCCATTGGAGCAAAGATGGCCCGGGCGCTGGGGATGGCTCCTTGGCCTCTGCCCCAGGCGCTAGAGTGGCTCTGGTTGTGGCAGAGCGACGCCCCGGAGGGGCAGAGCATCGCCCCCTGGTGGGCAGAGGGTTGCCCCTGGTGGGCATGCCGGGTGGATCCCGGTCGTGCGCATGCAGGAGTCTGTCTGATTGTCTCTCCCCATTTCTAGCTTCAGAAAAATATATAAAAACAATACAAAAAAACAAAAACAGAATAAGCTATTACTTATGCTCAGTGTTGCCATTATCAGTTAAATTAAACTTTTCATAGGCTTCGGGCTGGATAGTTCAGTGAATAAAGTGTGCTCCGAGGTCGTGGGTTTGATCCCCAATCAGAGCATGTACAAGATGCAGTCAATGAGTATACATACTGCTTAGTGGAACAAGAAGTTGACATTTCTCTCTCTCTCTCCCCCCTTTGTTACCCCTCTCTTCATCTTTCTCTCTCCCTTCCTCTCTCTCTCTCTCAAATCAATGGAAAACTTAGAAAAAAAATTAACCTTATTATAATCTGATGTGAAATTGTTACTCCAATAAGGAGCACTTTAGTAACTCTCCTCAGAAGTCTGTCTGTAGTATTGCAACGGAGGGAATGTTCGTGCTCCTCAGCATACACGATCAAGTGATGTGATTTCCCCTGAAATGAGTATTTAGAAGTATTTCTTTTCCCTACTGGACTTATCTATAAAAATATGTGACTATGGACTGTAGAGAAAAAGTACTACACTAAGTGTAGTGAACAATTTTTACATAGGCACTCAGGTGTGAGGAAATGGTTACTTATATTAATGAAAACATTTTATCTCTTTCAATTTTGACTACTTCATTCTTTTTCAGAAAAAAAAGTGGTCTAAAGCATCTTTATTAACTTTGAGAAGGAAAGGCTTTCTTCCCTGACATGTATTAGGATTCTTCCTATTTTACACGTATGATAAAATACCTAGATCAGGGTGAACAGGCAGGAGGTAGGAAAAGAAAGGAATCACGGTTGTATGACCATATCTCATTTTATTACTACTCAGGGAAGGCGCTCTTCATTTTCAAGTTTATATGTAAAATTTAAAACTATTCAATACTTGAAATACTAATTTCATTTTTGCATTGATAAGAATTTAAAAAAGCTGAGTTATCAAATATATAAATTATTTTAAGAAATTTTTGAAGGGAAAAGTCAGAAAAATGTTTGCACGGATTCATTGAGTTTGTATCTGTATAGACACATTAGGTCATGTCAATGGAATGAACAATTTTTATTTGATATGCTCAATTAAATGTTTAAAAACCCAGTGAAATATACTTTTATATCAGCTAAATGATCAGTCGATGTACTGATTTTCTGCCTTTTCATTCTGTGGTTAGCTAATTGGATGGCTGCACGGTGAAGCTAGTGATGCAGCAGAAATGGAAAGGTCCCTTTTGATTTCCTATGTAAGAGAACCTGTCCATGAAGGTGAACCAAAGCTGAAGAGCAGCTGATTTTCCGCAGCTAGGCACCGCTGTGACGAGCGGGCATAACTAAAGGGCTAATGCCTGGCAGAATAGGAATTTTCAAGGCTGAGGTACAGGCAAGTCTGTTCCATAGGTCGGTGTCTATGCTGTGCCTTCCCGGTTGTTAAATGTACACCACTCCTGTTTTATAGTATCCTAGCAACACACTCTTTCTCTCCACCCTCCACTTTACCTGGATACTTACTTTTTACCTTTGTAAGTGTCAATTATGGCAACTTTGCTTACGTCGTCTTTTCCACTGAAAACTTGATAAACTCCATCCACAGTATTGTTGTACTGGAAAGACATGTACAAGAAAAAATTACTTTTAGAACAACCCATATTCTCCAAGTTATAAAATATGTAATTAACTCATGTTGGCATTTCTCAAAGATTGGTCATTCATAATTATTTTATATGATTTAAAATATATATGCAATGAAGTTTTAAAATTATTGGCCTTTACATGTTAAAAAGACAGATTATAAAAGGGCATAGAAATAAGTGCTAGATGCAGAGACAAAGGAGGAAAACATCAGAAGTTGACATCATCTAGACTCTAGGACTCTTTGTCATAATTAAGCCAGTAAGATAGTTTTGATTACTATTATCATATTGAGGTGAGGGAATTTTGAACAAAACCTATGAGAACAGGGATGATTTCTAGAGGTATTCTAAATGTTATAATCTTTAATAAGTGGTTACCAAAAATTGGGCATGAAGAATTAAAAATAGAATTACCCAAGGAAAGAGTACTATGTATTTGAGTTAAAAATAATTAAATCTCTGATACCCTAAGGCTGTCTACATTGATACGTAATTGATAGATAATGTTGCAATCATAGACACCATCTAAACATAAAATAACAACAATGAACTGGAGAATATAACTAATATCAATTGTAGAGTGTTAAATCATAGATTTCCAGTTCAAGGGTCAACTTGTTCTATTCATAATTTAAAACAATAAGCTGCAGCTAAGTCTATCACTTTTTCCTAATCTCCCAACTGCCATTTCATGACTTTGAGAGACCACAGAAGTTCTTATTAACAAACTCCATAAAATAGGATTTTGCTAATTCATCAATCTTGTGTGGGCAGATTAAGGCTTTTAAATTTACATGGAAACAGTTTGTAAGAGGTCTAGAGAAGGAGGAATGATAGAATAAATACATTTAATACAATTGAAAATATGGTATTAAACTTGATTTTTTGAAAAGGTAAATCAAAACTGAAAACAGTGTTCAAAGTCTTACCAAATTATAACCTAATTTTAGACAAATTGTATACTCATTAAAGGATGGAACCTGATTAAATCTCAGCTTAATTTTAATTTTAATTATTCAATTTTGATAGTTTTCTGAACTTGGATAACTGAAACCATGTGAAATAAAGACTGTTAAAAAATTAGACTGTGTATTCCCAGATAATAAATAAGATTAACATTAAATTACAAAATTATGAATTTCCAATGTCACTATATTTATCCAATTAAAGTATAACAATATCAACATTTATATTTAGAACTCACAGGATAAAACACACCAACGGTTGGATCAATAGGGTATGGTACCAAAGTCAAGAATGGATCTTTGTAGCCCCATAATATTTCCTTCACACTTCTCCTTTGAAACATAGATGACTTTGACTTTTTGATAAGTGAATTGAGCAACACTTGAACAAATGCATTTGGATAGAGATGGGGTACAGACTACAAAAAAGGAAAAAAAAGCACTGTTTAAGACACCATTTGCAGTATTAATTATTTAACAAATAAATGGACTAAATACTAAAATTAATTTTAAAAAACTTAAATCTCTAAAATTACTTCCAGATCTTGCCAGAATGAAAAGTAGAATTTGTCTGACCCTAGATGAGTACATAGGAGTGCCTCAGTTTTAGCCACAAGAAGATAAAGTTAACTCCTACTGTTTTTTTTTTTTTTTCAGAGAGAGAGAGGGATAGACAGGGACAGACAGACAGGAACGGGGAGAGATGAGAAGTATCAATCGTTAGTTTTTCATTGTGACACCTTAGTTGTTCATTGATTGCTTTCTCAAATGTGCCTTGACCGCGTGGGCCTTCAGCAGACAGAGTAACCCCTTGCTGGAGCCAGTGACCTTGGGTTCAAGCTGGTGGGCTTTTTTTTTTCTTCCTCAAACCAGATGAGCCCACGCTCAATCTGGTGACCTCGGGGTCTTGAACCTGGGTCCTCTGCATCCCAGTCCAATGCTCTATCCACTGTGCCACCGCCTGGTGAGGCAACTCCTACTTTTTAATGATACAATTTAAGTGGTGTATCAGTTCAGTTGATTTTTTTTTCATCTTTTCTGCTGACCAAAACTCCATTCAAATAATGACATAGAAACACACTAAATACTATGTAATGATAATTCTAAACATGAGATGGATTCTAGAGTATTTCAAAGGAAATTTTGTCTACTCACAGCTACAGCCAGATTGAGAACGGTGAAATTGTCATCCTCAGATCCAACTGACAGTTCAGGTTCAAAGATAGCACCATTGGGCTGCACAAAAGAGACTGTGTTGTTCTCGAAGTCATGGGTTATATTTTCCTTGGCTAGATAACGAACTCTGATATACAGAATAAATAAAATTAAAAATTATTGTGTCAAGTGAACACTAGATCACAAATGCTATTTATTGGCACAACAAGTGCTTTTTGAGTACATAGAATATGTAGGAATTATGGTAAACAACTGGGTTAAAATGGAAAGCCAATACTAGGTCTCTAGCGAATTAGAGAAGGGGGTCTTAAATTTGCATAGCAGGGGAGAAAGTAATATGTGTAATTACAGGAGTTTATTCAGAGTCCACGGTAAAACACAGAACAGATACAAATCCAGGAGTGGAATGGTTATGGTGGTGATAAGGTTCAAGATGTATTTTGTAGCAATTCCACATGAGTAGTCTGAATTAAAATAGAAGTTTTGTTAAATGAAATAGAAAGTGGCATGTAAAATGTAAGAAGAGCAAAGTTTATTTTTAGAAATGCACATGGTTGAATTTGATTGGACTATAAAGAGAGAGAGTAAGAAGAATGGTAGGAAATAAAGTTACTCAAACATTAAGGGCTGAATCTAATATTCAGATGTTTAAGGTTTATCCTGAGGGTGAGGAGGGAGCTGGAGAAGGTGTGATCAGGAGGACATTAAATACACATTTTCTTAGAAAGGATGCTCAAAATACATAATCTATCTAGACCTGGCTTTTACATATTTTTCAGTACTTTAATGAGAAAGATAACCCATGTCATAGTTTCCTTTTTACAGACAAATTTCCCTCCCTTTTCCATATATTGAATACTGATTAGTTCTAAGCTCTTGGCTCTAACATCTCTAGGTTTCAAAGTACCAATTACACTTTAGGAATGTGTTTGAGGGTGATTATTATGAGGAAAAGACTTTTGGAAGTACAAGATGGTTCACTGGATGAAATAATATGTACATCTTTCATTTCACTATTTTATATTTGTATGTTTATGATGTAAGGTGAATAGATAACTAAGGTAAAGACTGAAAAACATGGGACTGAAATGTAATAAACAATAGTTTTTACTCATGTATAATAAAAATGTACCTCTCTGTAGGGCAGGGGTCCCCAAACTTTTTACACAGGGGGCCAGTTCACTGTCCCTCAGACCGAAGGAGGGCCGGACTATAAAAAAAACTATGAACAAATTCCTATGCACACTGCACATATCTTATTTTAAAGTAAAAAAACAAAACAGGAACAAATACAATATTTAAAATAAAGAACAAGTAAATTTAAATCAACAAACTGACCAGTATTTCAATAGGAACTATACTCCTCTCACTGACCACCAATGAAAGAGGTACCCTTCCAGAAGTGCGGCGGGGGCTGGATAAATGGCCTCAGGGGGCCGCATGTGGCCCGCGGGCTGTAGTTTGGGGACCCCTGCTGTAGGGTATGGATTATGAGTGTTTTGTACTCTCAGCACAGTGCCTGGTGCATGTTGATTTCTCAATATTTTTTGAATGAAAAAATTAATGGCTCACATTCTTTCAAAGGAGAACTCCCAATAATTAATGAAAATATTTTATTTTTAATATTATTTCCACAAAGCTTTATTATTTATTCTTACTGGAGTACTGAAGGCATACAAAGAATATAAAATTTTAAAACAGCACCCAGGATAGTTTTTGAATAGTCAATTACTATTTTCTATTATATAGCTGTATATTACATATTATTAATATTTAAAATTGGAATACTTTAATTTTCAAGTATATATGTATAAATAAAAATAATAGCTAAAAAATTGTGACCTAAATTCTAAAGCTCACTTGAATTGTAATTATAACATAAAACCAGTAGATGGCACTCAATGAGAAATATCCTTTAAACTGAGGTCTATTATTAGAATTTGCTTTTAATCACTCAATTTTTTTTTGCTAAAAAATTAGAAAGTTCTAAAAAGTGTTGGTTAAGAAGGTCAAAGAATGTTTTCTTTGTATTCTTGCCAAAACAAAGTAACTAAAGAAAATTGTGTTGGATCTGAGAATATTCTGAAGAAATTATGAAATATTTATAAGAGATTATAGAGATGGTGTAGGCTGCAATATATGTAATTAAAATCTCAATCCAGGAAATTTTATGCTTTGATCAGTGTCATATCTTGTTAATCAAAATTCCATCAAAGTCACTTAAGCAGCCATCAGCCAAATAAGCCTGTGGTTCTGTTTGAGAAAAAATGTCCTCCTGTCGCTCCCCTTTCAGCTGGCCCAGAGCGTGATTTACGGGAGATGGGCTCACCTCAACAGAGGGACGATTCTCAAGCTCTTAACTTTTTCTGAAAGGTGGTTTTCTCATTATTTAAGGCATTCTAACCTACACTAATGATTGAATTTTGGAGACAAAATGACCTTAACATGATCAGAAATCCTTTTAACATTGTTATATAAGTAGAAATTTATTGTTTATCAACATTAGCTGCAAATCCAACTTCAACACTCCCAACACCCTTCAAAATAAACTGAGTGTATCTAACCTACCTGCTTTTGTCTCTTAAAGGCAGAGGTTAAAGTCTCTAAAATAAAATACATATTACTTGTCACCTATCAGAGCAGGTCTAGGACTAGATTCAATATTATGCTGTGTTTCCCCATTTTACAAGTAAAATCTGAAAAGTAAAAAAGCATAACCTCCCACAAACACAAATTTAAGCAGAACACATGTTTTCAAATTTTAACAACTCTTCTCATTCCTCACTTATATTTAATTCATCAGATTATGATTTTTTAACATTATGCTTAGATATTAGGTCACATGCGAATTCTAGATTTTCATAGGTACACATCATAGCTACAACCCTTTTTTGGAACAAGATATTTATATTGGCTTTTGAGTATAACAAAACTATACTTTCATAAAAAATAAAAATACTTTCTAAGATAAGCTTTGATTTGTGACAATGAAAACTGAAGCTTCTCTGACATGGCTGTAAATAGTCACAGGTGTGTGCACAGAGACAGGGGCTGGGGAGAACTGCTAGGACACAATGGTGCCAGGCCTGGCAGCATGTGCTATGGCAACGGGCACTGCCCTCACAGCTCTTGTTACGTCATCATATTGGAAGTGAGAGTGTCAATCTGGAAACATACTGATGCAGGGGGAAATAATTACACAATCACTGATGATCTAAAACACGTAAGATACAAAACTAAATTACAAGAAGTTATTACAATATATTTTGTCCTAGAGGGAAGAGAGGAAGACATTGGGGGGGCTGAGGGGAACACGGGGGTGGGGGAGATATATTCGGTGGGACACTTGAATCTATGTAAACACAATAAATAAAATCATAAATAAAAAAATAAAATATATTTTGTAGTAAAAATTGATCCTGGTATATAAATAATTGTATTCCTTGAGGGAAAAAAAAGCCCACATTTGTATATCAATGATATAGCAGAATTTAATTATATTTCCATGTGTATGACTAATTCTTGGTTAAGGTAAATGTTCTTAGTACCTCAATCTCTCCTTTTTTTTTTTTACTTTGATAGTGGGGGGAAATGACATAATCTATAACACACACAAAAAAAGAAAGAAAAGAAAATATACACACAAATCTAGGATTTACCAATTTCTAAACCCATGTGAACATAAAATCACATCATATCTCCTGGTGTCAGTTTTGTTTAATTACAAAATAAAAAGTTCTGGCTAATTAATTTCCCCTAGTTCTGATAGTCCACAATGCGATTCAAAAGTGTGTTAAACTCTTAGGGAATGGAGGAAAGGGTATAGAACATTCAGTCTCAGTACTGGAAAATATATAATATCTAATAATGAAAATATCTAATAATATATAATAATGAAACAACAAAATAAATAGAAACCACTATTGACCTAGAAATGAGTTTGAACAGACATCTTTAGTAAGTAAGGATGCAGTTATGTAAAATATATACTGTATTTATATAAAATCAGTTTAGTTTTGTGGTTCTCAAATTTGAGTGTCCATTGAAATCACCCAGAGGGGCTTATCAACTTATTGCTGGTCTCAAACCCAGAATCTGATTCATTTGGTATAGGGTAGGGCCTGAGAATTTGCATTTCCAGGTGATTCTCATGCTGCTAGCCTGGGGACCACATTTTAAGAACCACTGATGTACCCCATACATTCAATTTAAAAATTTTTAAATTTTAAAATGCTCTAGATTCTAAAATTTGGGTAGATTTTTTTTCTATTGAGCATGCATATTTCAGAGTTATTGAAACTATATACCACAAGTGTAAAACAACTGTAACTTCTTAAATGTAGAACAGTTATTTGATGCTGATTAATTTATACTAAATTTTTTATTTCTCATAATAAGCAAATCCTTAGATTAGGATTTTATGTAGGCAGAAATAAAATATTTCATTGCATACTATTGGCAAGATAAGTACAGTTCAAATGAATGGCATTTATCAAGTGGAAGCCTTTGCAGAAATGCGTATAATTCAGGAAAGAGTGCTGCTTTCTTGAAGGGACTCACTTACCTGTACGTGTAAGGACCTACTTGCTTGACCTTAATGTTGGTGCTGTTCATTATCACAGCCTCTGGATTTAGCACATGAAAGATCCAAAACTGTCTGTAAACTTCTGTGCCTGTTTTAACCCAGTTTTTAAAAGCAGTTGTACCTTCTTCAAGGACAACTTCCTATGAAAAAAGAAAGCAAGTTTGGGTTACTTCTTTGTAGTAAATAAGGGCACTTCTGGGCATTAACCTTTAGTTAGCCAATGAAAATACCATGAGTAAGTACACTGTACATGGGAACCTTTGCAATCTCGACACATACTTGCAACAGAAATATTTCAACAATTATAGCAACTTCTTTAGTTAACCTTTTACAAGAAGGATCTGTGTGTAATACTGTACACATGCCTATTGATTTTAAGGCCAACCACTGGCAAGCCTATGAGTGACCCCATGGCAAAATTGCAACAGTAACATGATTTGTTAAGCAAATTTTATTAAAGTTGTTCCAAAACGTTTTTAAAAGTTCTGATCAGGTAGAACATTAACTTTTCTTCTGCCCTCAATGAGTTGGACTGATGAGGCAAGGCAGAAAAACAGAGAAAAATCTAGTGGTAATGTAAGCTTTTTCCTTTTCCTCAAAAGTTGTACACTTCAGGGGATGATCCCTTAATGTTTATAAAATTAAATAAATGCTTACGAATAAAAAACACAAATTTGACTCCCCCACTTCAAAATCCTGCTCAATATGGCTTTCCTAACTCTCAGTATATTTGAAGCAACCCAACAGTACTGTTTCCAAAAATTACAGAAGGCTAATTCATTATCATTAGATTACTGTGTTTTAAATAAAAGGAATAAATAAGGAAGTTGTCCTAGTATTCTTTTGTGAAATCCATTAAAAATTATTGATGTCCTTTGTAGTAAAAAAGAAAACCCTACAACACAATCAGAAAACCGTGTATTAGGAATCTATTGCCTTCTTTAGAAGCTACTGGACTGAGTGGAAAGTCACCAAATCTTTCAGGGTTAATTTCATTATTTATAAAATAAGGGAGTTTTAGATGCTCTCCTAGTTTCCTTCATGGCTCACTCTCTGAGCTGAATGTCTACATATTACTGCCAATAAAGGTGATTTTGTAGCAGGCAGTACTCCAATTACAAACCTTGGAAAAATTTCCAGATGAAAAGCTCCAACTTATTTTTGTGTGCTAGAGGAAGAGGAAGAGGAAGAGGAAGAGGAAGAGGAAGAAACTTTCACAGAAAATGACCGTAAAAAGGTCCATGAATACAGGAACAATCTGATCTATTTGGTTTTTTTCACCTGGCAGCATCAATTCAGAGAATGATGGGTCAGGAAAGGACATTGAACACTATTACCATATTTTCTAACAGAGCACACTGAGGCTCTGAGAAACCAGGTGGCTGGCCCAAGGATGACCTACACATCATAATAGAATTACACCGAGAATCCTAGTCTCTGACCCTTACACTAGTCCTGTCTTACACCATGCTGTTACTGTCTTTTTTTTTCTTGTCACCTCTGCTCTCAGTTGGTACAAGTCAATTGAATTTCATATCTTCAGGAAGCTTTGCTTATTGCTTAAATCTGAGAGGAGGGCAGTTCCTTAGAGAAGAACAGGGTTCCAATCTAAGACACCATTACAAAACCCTCGCTGTTGCAATCACACTGGTGACATTGGGACTGCTAAAGTGATAGTAGACCCCATTTTCAACGAATTGTCCTTGGAAAACTTCATTTGTTCCCAAAAAGTTTAATTTCTATACTAACAAGTCAAATATCAAGACAAAATTACATATAGGTAATATATTCTTCTAAATGTAAAAGTGTTTAATGAGGATGTTGAAGTTGATATCTATATAGAAGCTAAAAACTGTATTAATTTGCCCATTTCAAGAGATTTAGGAGGGAAAAACACACATGAACTTATACATGTACATGTTATTCTCGCACTCTAAGAATCTTAAGGGCTAATGCAGTAGCAATTATTTATGTACCTCTCAGGGCACATACTTTATTTTAGTTCTTAGTGAAAAGAAATCAATAAATGCTTTAAGAATAGAAAAGGGGCTATGACAGAATGTTCTTGGCAGGACAGACTACCTCCCTAACTTTAATGCATATGCATTTAACGTCAAAAAACAAGGTAAGTGTAATATGCCTTTCTTCTAATGGCCATAAACATATGTTTTAAATGGTGATCTGAAGATATATTTTTTAATGGGAATGTTGAAATGCAAAGATTTGAAATGAATGCATTGAATAATCAATTGTTAAAGTTAGGGTTATCTAACTTCATTCATTTTTTTCAGAAGTAGAAATGGGTCCTAGAGAAAATGGATGTCTGATACAATAACATATGACAATAGCAGATAATAAAGAAACCATGTATTTTCTCTATAATTTTGTGTCATTTCCATAACATGATAATTTGTTCAGAGATAAAAAATATTGAAGCAGTCAAACAGGAATGCATTTTTTCTGACCCTAACACTACCATATGTCTGAGAAAATTGTATAGCCACTACTCGACTACCAAGACCAAATATGTCTCAAGGAACAAAAGATTTTATGTCCCATGTGAATTTCAAAGGCTTTGATTTTAAATTGAATTTGGATTATCTAGCCAATTTTGAAAATCTTTTATTAAATTTGAAATATAAAGCTGATCATTATGTGCACAGAAATAATATAATTTAAACTTCTCTCACTTGGTTGATCAGATATCTCTCACTTGGTATCTGTCACTGATGTAAAGTACACAGACTTTCCAGCCCTGGTAATGGCTGGATTCCAACCTCATGAATCACTTCGTATGTTTTACTGCTGGGTTTGAAAGTTATTGACCTTAAAACTTTTCTTCTGTTTCATTAATTTGAAAGCAAAAGAAACTGACAACAAAACAAAAAGGCAGCCAACCAAATGGGAGATAGTCTTCACAAATGGCTCCGACCAAGGGTCAATGTCCAAAATACAGAAAGAACTCACAGATCTCAGCAACAAACAAGCAAACGAATCAGTCAAAAAATGAGGAGAGGACCTGAACAGACACTTCTCCCAGGAAGAAATACAAATGGCCAAGAAATATATGAAAAGATGCTCATCTTCACTAGCTATTAGAGAAATGCAAATCAAAACTGCAATGAGATACCACCTCACACCTGTTAGATTAGCTATTATTAACAAGACAGGTAATAGCAAGTGTTGGAGAGGCTGTGGAGAAAAGGGAACCCTCATTCACTGCTGGTGGAAATGCAAATTGGTACAACCATTATGGAAGAAAGTATGGTGGTTCCTCAAAAAATTAAGAATAGAACTACCATCTGACCCAGCAATCCCTTTACTGGGTATATACCCCAAAACTTGAAAACACTGGTACATAAAAATACATGGACCCCCATGTTCATTGCAGCATTGTTCACAGTGGCCAAGACATGGAAACAACCAAAGTATCCTTCAATAGAGGATTGGATACAGAAGATGTGGTTACATATATACTATGGAATACTACTCAGCCATAAGAAATGATGACATTGGATCATTTATGACAACATGGATAGACCTTGAAAAAATTATACTAAGTGAAATAAGTAAATTAGGACAAGCTAAGAACTATATGATTTCACACATAGGTAGGATATAAAAATGAGACACATGGATACAGATAAAAGTGAAGTGGTGACCAGGAGTTGGGGGTTGTGGCAAGGAAAGAGGGGGGGAGAGTAAAGAGAGACAAATATACAATGACAGAAAATGATTTGACTTTGGGTGATAGGCACACAACAAAATTAACAGTTCAAATACTATAGATATATTGACCTGAATCTATGCACTCTTACTGACCAATGTCACCCCATTAAATTTTATTTTCTAAATAAAATAGAATAAAATAAAAAGCAGATGTTTGTCACAGTAATATTTTTTATCTAGTCACATGCTGATTTGATTATTGCTGTTACAGGAAAACAGTACTCATCTACATGACTGATAACTTTCGTGTATGTAATTATTAAAATGCTCTCGATATCTTTCTATTTATGGTGTATGTGAGATACAGGGATATGATAGAACACTGAGAGGCACAATCATGTATAGCAGATTGTAGTCTATAAATTAGATTCCCTTATCTCCAATCTAAGCACAGTGGCTTCTTCCCTCAAAGCATAGAGTGAAGTGGTTAAGAATGAATCTAAGATGCTAGGAGTTAAATCCTCAGTTTGGTCTCATACTAACCATTCACATTTGGGCAGGTTTTTAAATTACTTTGTACCTCACTTTTCTTATCTGTAAATTAGAAATAATAATATTAGGTTAAATTATGTAATTAGTATTTTTGACAGCAAAATTAGTTTAATATAGTTCAACTAAGTAGCTTGTTATAGGTATTAATAAATAAGATTGCTTAGAACAGTGTTAGCATATAGCAAGCATTAAATAAACAAGTTAGCTATTATTACTATACAACTCCTATCCACATTTTAAGAGAAAATGCTAATATCATTTACTCCCAGACCTCTTTAACTGCTTCATTTATATAATTTACTATCTATACAAGTCAGGTGGTAATAACTCATCCAATATCCCATGAAACTTTTTCTGCTACTTAATCATTTTTATATTTATACTGATTCTAGTGAAATAAAAACTTCCTTAAAAAGAAGAAATATACTGAAACATTTTTTTTTTGTATTTTTCTGAAGCTGGAAACGGGGATAGACAGTCAGACTCCCGCATGCACCCGACCGGGATCCACCCGGCACGCCCACCAGGGGCAACCCTCTGCCCACCAGGGGGCGATGCTCTGCCCCTCCGGGGTGTCGCTCTGTCATGACCAGAGCCACTTTAGCACCTGGGGCAGAGGCCAAGGAGCCATCCCCAGCTCCCGGGCCATCTTTGCTCCAATGGAACCTCGCTGCGGGAGGGGAAGAGAAAGACAGAAAGGAAGGAGAGGGGGAGGGGTGGAGTAGCAGATGGGCGCCTCTCCTGTGTGCCCTGGCCTGGAATCGAACCCGGGACTTCTGCACACCAGGCCGACGCTCTACCACTGAGCCAACCGGCCAGGGCTCAGTGAAACATTTTTAATTTAATATTTCTAAAATCCAGAAATGAGCCTCCAAGTATTTATGTGAGAACTTAAAATGGGAAATTTATATTTGGCATGAAAAGTCAACTATGTTGATATTACATTGGGCTGAAGGAAGAAAATTACATATGCTTACCAGCTATTTCATGAAACATTGTTTTTAAATGATTTTATTACTGGAGCTAAAATGCAAATATTTCTAGTGTTTAATCCAATTTAATGCTATATTAATTTAAAATTTGTTTTAGATTGTTTTGCATACTCATATATTCTCATTAAAATTTTAAAAATTATACCGTCTATGCTCTGGCTGGTTTTCTCAGTGGTAGGATGTTGGCCTGGTGTGTGGATGGCCTGAGTTTTATTCCTGGTCAGGGCACACAGGAAAAGTGACCACCTGCTTCTCCACCCCTCCCACTCTTCCTTCTCTTTCTCCTCCTCCCACAGATGTGGCTCAATTGCGATTGGTTCAAAGGCTAGGTGCTGAGAATGGTTTAAGAATGAAACCTCCAGCCTTAGGTGATAGGAATAGCTCTGTTGCTGAGCAATGGCCCTAGATGGGCAGAGCATCACAGGCTTGTCAGGTGGATCCCTGTCAGAGTGCATGCAGGAGTCTGTCTCTCTGTCTCCCCTCCTCTCACTTAAAAAAAAAAATATATATGTGTATATATTTTAACAACTAATACTTCAGCTATTTCTTTTTGAACTTTTTAATTACTATAAAAGTGTATAAACTATTTTGTTATATTTACAAATACTATAAGCAGATATTATAAAATTATAAATATAAATTTATATTATTAAAATATAATCTATTGATTCAAAAGTCTGGTCATTTTAATAAAAAAATTATTTCAGTTTACTTTATTGGAAAGCATTTATTACCAGCTACTAAAGAATCATTCTTTTCAGGAATTAGAAAAAAAGGATAGTATAATTGAATGATGATGTAATTAAACATAAGTCTTTGAATAGGCAAATAAAAAAAAACTTTAATTCCCTTCTTGATGCTCCACAGTTAATATCATAGGGAAATTAATTTTTATTTAAAATTACTTATGTTAACAATATTCAATAAACATTTATCAGGTGATATTAACAACATTGAGTGATAAATTATCTTTGGTAACTGGTGGCAGTACTTTGACCGTTTTCCAAAGTTCTTGGTAGCTTGCACATTTGTGGAGCTTAGGCCACTGACTTTAGTCTGTCGAGCAAGGCTGTATAAACCTGCTAACTCAGCACAAACCCTACTGCTCACAGAAATTAGGGGATACTTTATTGTTTCATATTCATTTTGAAATATGCCCTAATTTTTGTGAACAGTATATTAGGAATCATAGTATAAAATGTTGGTAAGAAAGTTTTCAGTTATAATCCATAAAAAAATGTGAGAAGTCCCTAGAAAACCTTCCTTGGAAATAAAAAGTACAAAGTATATATCTAATTTTTAAAGAAAAATTTATATATATTAAGAAAATTTTCTTAGCTATTTTAGAACATTTCAAATGCTAGTGTCAAGGTGCCATCTTTTTAAAACTGGAAGGTATCACAGAATTCCAACTTTATATTTTATAAACAATATAAGATGATCTCCTGATATTTTTCAATACTTTGATACCTTTTTATAGTGGTGCTTGTGTATAGGTAATAACTTTGCTATTAGTCAGTTAAAAGAAAAAAAATCTTCAGTGAGTTCAAGTAGTAAACAAAAACTGACTAGTATGAAAACTTGTATATATTTATAAAAACAACAGCATTAATGTAAGTCTCCATGAAACAGGGGCTAGACAGTTGGCTATGAATTTGTATATAATTTGGATATTTGACTTTTACTATATGCCCCAGAGATACATATGCCAATCTTATTTAAAAAATAGTTTTGTAAACTAAAGAAGGAAAGAAACAGTCTTATTTAAACTAAGAAAAAGTTCCACCATATTTATATGACTAAAATTGTCAAGGTCAATGTGGTTATACAGAAATGTGAGATGAAAATCATTCTCAGTTGCAACTGTACCACAGACATTGACCACCGAAGGAATTCTGATATATGCTTAGTTGATGGATGTCGCTGGATACAATGTACACTAGCCTTTCATAGGGTTTTGGAACTTGCTCTTTTCTCAGATTTCAGTTTTGTACTTCTTCCTTTTTCCAGAGTCTAGGTCCATACTATTCCCTTTTGTCTTTTGAAAGATTGCACAGAAAATCTTCATTTCACAAGAAGAAAAAGCACTCTATTTCTTTACTTCACCTGTCTTCTACTCTACTGAAATTATACTTTCAAAATCTTAGAGACTATGTTTTAGCCATTATTTCCTTTTTCCTTGAGTTTTGGCCACCTAGTTTTTCCTTTTTATTGAATTTAGTGGAGTGACACTAGTTAACAAAATCGTACTGGTTTCAGGTACACAGTTCTACAACACATCATCTGTACACTGTATTGTGAGTTCATGAACCCAAGTCAAGACTGCTTCCATCACCATTTATGCCCCTATACCCTCCTCTACCTCACCGCTGCAATCATCACACTGTTGTTCGTGTCCATGAGGATTTTTTTTATTGTTGTTTCCTTTTTGCTCAATCCCTTTACTCCGTCCACCCAGCCTCTGCAAATGCCCTCCCACAGCTGTCCTACCCTCTATCAATAAGTCTGTTTCTACTTCATTTGTTAGTTCATTTTGTTCATTAGTGAAATAAGCCAGTCAGAGAAAGACAAGTACCACATGATTTCACTGTCTGGGGAATCTAATGGAAAGAGAGATGGCCTCCTATTAACTGCCAAACAATTACACTCTTTGCTTTTTATTTCATCATATAAAATCATCTTTCTCTTTCTTGTTTTGTCTTCCTTCTTCTGTATTATGCACGATTCATATAGTAATCTCCCTGCTCCTTTGTCTCTACATTCAAACTCTCTGGAAAGCAAATCCATTGTTTAGATTTATCTATAGTCTATACAGTAATAATAAGATCTATCAGACCCTGACCTTGAAATATGCACTGGAGTTCATGTGAAATCATTTATGAAACCTCCGTGTTGTATTCTCCTCAGTTATAATTTCTCTCAGTAACTCGACCGGATGCTGTTTGTACTTCTCTCTCTGCCAAGTTTGTCCCCTCCATCCAAACTGTCACTGCATCCCAACACCTGTCAGTTCTTTCTACAGACGCGATCACACTGGAGCAGAGTGTCTTTTGTTACAGAATGTGCAAAGATCTTTCTAAAAGATAGTCATAGATTCTCCTTGAAAATGGTCATGTCCTACACAGTCTCCTAATTTTGCTCTTTCTGATCTTCTTACTTTTCAGCACTTTCTGGTGTAGATAGAGCAGAAGACTGTGTATCATCTAGTTTCTGCCTTCAGATTCCCTAGGTTTGGTAACTGACTCCTTTTTTTGGCTAGGTGAATCGGCAAGTTGTTTTAAGGTCTTGTGACTGTGAAATTGGTAAAATTAAAAGTGCCTTCTTATAGATATTTGCAAACATTAAGTAAATTAGTATATATGAAGGTGTTAGTAGCACTAAATGCTAGCCACTTGATGATACCAATCTCTGACTGCAGGTTTTGTGATACCGTGCACAGGTGTCAGAAAACATACACCGATGACTAGTGCCTATCGAATTATATTAATTAAATATTCTTCTGCCTCACGTTCAAAGCTTCCTATGTTCTCCCTAGGCTGATGTCTTTCTGATCAGCTCCTGTTAGTTCCATCTTTGGCACGTCCTCTATATATTCTTCCTTTCTTCTTTGTAACACTTAATTGCACTTTCACAACTTTCCCCATAATATTAATTTTTTTATGCCTTTACTGCAGCCATCTTTGAACTTTCAAAATTCTATACTTCTTCAAAATCCAACTCAAATCTCACCTTTTTTCCTGAAGTTATGATTACACTGAGAGAGCTGTCTTTCTAAATAGCATTTTTTTCTATATTATAGTGATACATTTTAGAATTTAATTCAAAGAGTCTCACAGGTCTTTTTATATTTTTTAAAAATATGATTTCCCCCAATTAAATCTTAAATTTGTTGAGATAAAAATTTCTTGGCCCTGGCCAGTTGGCTCAGTTGATAGAGTGTAGCCTGCCGTATGGACATTGCTGGTTTGATCCCTGGTCAGGGCACACAAGAGAAGTAACCATCTGCTTCTCTCCCTTTCCTCTGCCCTTTCTCTCTCTCTTCCCCTCTTGTAGCCACTGGCTTGATTGGTTTGAGCATCAGCCCCAGGCACTGAGGATAGCTCAGTTGATTCAAGCCTCAGCCCCAGATGGGGGTTGCCAGGTAGATCCCAGTCAGGGCACATGTGGGAGTCTGTCTCACTATCTCCCTTCCTCTCACTTAAAAAAAAAGGTTTTTTCTTAGTTTCTATACAAAATCAAATTTTTGCTGTCTCAAAACTCTTGTTTTTATAGTATTAGCTATTATGAACATAAAACAAAATATTAAACAAAATAAATGCTAGCAGTTTGTATGCCACTAAACAAAGGGTATTTGTACTAATATTGTTATATGAAGAAAAAAATGATGATCAATAATTAGCTACTGATAATCAATTGTGTATCAAAAAAATAGTCTAAAATGCTGTGTAGTAGGAGATGATTGCAACCTTTCTATTCTAGAGAGCTTTCCAAAAATAAGCTATCAGGGTGTTAGCATACACACTGGTGCTGTTCGAGACCCAGAAGGGAAGTGCATCTTACAGAGCAGGAGGGTTCTAAGTAACAGCAGGTCTGTCTCACACTGTTACATAAGCGCATCTCACTACCATCTGTCTGTCTCTATAAAACGACATCAAAAGTAGTATCAAGAAAATTGGGAATTCTAAAGAAGGGAATGACATTCAATTTATAATATTTTATTTTTCAGTTAAGTTCTTGGGGCTGAAGATTTATAATCTGTAAGCAATAGAAAAACCAGAAGTGGCTATATTATTTTGGTGCAAATATAGCATGCACATATAGGAACTATTACCTAAAATATGTTCTTTTTCTATCTTTTATATAGTGAGACACAGGTGTAATGATACTGTGAGGTTATTTCTTTTAGCTTTAAAACCTTTAATATTTTTAGCTAAAGAAATATCAGAAAATAGTATCTTTTTATCATGAGTAACCAGATTTACAATGAATTCTTCATATTAGTCAATTAAGTCAATGCTTCAGTGAAATAAAATGGTATTTATTTATATTACTAGTAAGAGCAAGATGTCAAATAGAGATGAAAGAATGGCAGGTAAAGACCTTGACAGTAATGGGAATTTCAGTACGAATTACTAGATGTTGCCCATTTTATGATGTGCTTCCGGTTGTTCTCCATGTGCACTGTCCTTATTCACCCTTTGTGTAGGCCACTGACATATATCCAGGCTAAGAGCTGAGGCCAGTATTCAGGTATGTTTTATTTGGCAAGAATTATGTTTTAAAAGGAAACATACATGCCCTTGGGCAGGGCACACATTCTCTAGTTCACAATAGTCCCTAGTCTTCATAGCTTCCCTTTTTGGGGTGAAGGGAAGGGCAGGAAGAAGCGGGGAGAGAGGGAGACAGGAACATGGAGCTGCTCCTGTATGTGCTCTAATCTGGGAACCGAACCGCAACCTCAGCGTTCTGGGACAATGCTCCAACCAGTGGAGCTATCCGGCCAGGACTTAATTTTTATTGATTTTTAGACAGAAACAATTATTTCAACTAACCTGAATACCTATTAAATAGTTTTTATCAGAATTTGGAAATTTATACTTAAGACAGCAATTCATTCCAGGTAAATATTAATTTACTTTTAACATTTCTCTATCCTGTACAGTGGCAATGGCTCATAATCACTCCGGTATTGAAGACACAAAGTTGCCAGTTACCATGAACTATAAAAGAGGTACCCAAAGCAAATAAATAAAGGGCAGGTGATAGATTGAATCAGAATGACAAATAATAGCCAACATCCTTAGACTACTTGTACCTTTTTAATTGTCTTCTCAATGAGCATGTCTCCGACCGGCATCAGAACACCCCCGAACACCGCCAGCACCGCCCCAATGACAGCGCCAGCGATGAGTCCGTGGCTCCGTTCGCAGCCCATTTTCCTTGTTCGGGGGAAACGCTAATGTACAGCACCTGCTTCTTTCAGACTCCCTCTGGCTCTGTCATTAGAAAGAGATCATAAAACAGAAGCTTAAATATCAATACAAACAGATCAAAGTACAAAGAAAACACGTAACAGGAGCAGATAATTTTCCCAGTTGTCAATCAACAAGTGCTTTTCTTTTTGTTTTAAGAAACTGATTTTTCTAGACTAGGCCCACCCCTCTCTTGCTTATTACTGTCTGCCAGTGGTAGAAATGAAAAACATCGTCACAGACAGCATGCCCTCAAAATTCTCCTCTTTAGTTTCCTTCTTCTGGATAATTAACTTCCAAATCTTATCTAAGAAGAACATGCCTAGTGAACTCTCACCTCGCTGTCTTCTCTCTACCTGTGGCACTCATTTGCATCCTCACCCTCTCCATGGCTTCTCTGTTCGGAACAGCCATCCACACCCTGCCTGGCGTTCTCCAAACTGAGTCTGGGCGGACTGAGGTCTTCTCTGTCCAAGGGCTAAGCAAGTGTGGCAATGTGTTTTCTACTATACCTTTTTCACAAATGAACAGCAAGATATGGATTTGATAGAAAGTGATCTGACGTGTCTCAGAAAGAATCAATTCTTCTAATCATTTGTCAGCTTTCTGTTAAAACAAAGGACATGGGTAAATTGGGAAAAGTACAATATTAGAAGATTAATACTAGAATAGTAATATCAGTAATATGAAATTATCAATACTATTAAAAGGAAATCTCATTTTCAGTACTCCTGACCTCATGCTAAAGTTATTTATTGGATTGTTGAAAACATTGAAATGTTTTAAAAACTGTCCTTTATTTTCCATTTTATTTATTAATAATTGACTTTTGGATGGGCTATAGGTGCAAAGAAATTGAAGAAAATACATATTTTTAATGTTAAGCATTGTTTTGTTACTAGTTCAAATAGTTTTTTTACATACTTATTTGCAATATTATTTATATTATCATGGGCAAATAACTGATTTGTGCCAATTCCATTAAGATGAACTAGTCTGTGCCAGTATGTATTCCTTCTAGTCATCTTTTGGTCTCTTTCTACTATGTTGTTATTTTATAAATAGTGGAAGAAAACAATTGGTGGAATGAGTGAATCCTCTTGTAACAAAGTTAATAGAAATTTATTACTTCTATTTGAATCCACATTTGTTTGAGCTATTATAATGAGAGCATTTTAGAAGATGGGATTGACCTGACATTGACAAGCAGTCTGGATGTGCTCTGTAGCTTATAAAGAAATACTCCCTACTTCAAAATCCTGTGGCCAAGGAAAACATAAATGCTGTCAGAATGGAGGCTACAAAAAAGTCATGCGTAGCATATTTTTGTCAACACTGCAACAAATATAATAATAAAAAATACATTTTGGCCCTGGCCAGATAGCTGTGTTGGTTGGAGGGTCATCCTGAAGCACAGAGGTTGCAGGTTCGATCCCCAGTCAGGGCACATACAGGAACAGATCTATGCTCCTGTCTTTCTCCCCCATCCCTCTCTACGTTTCTTTCTCTCTAAAAATCAATAAAACAAACATTTAAAAACTACATTTTGTTATGTTCTCAGATTTCCCTCCATAGTTTTGTTATAATACTTGTACCAGTGTTATAATTTCATTAGTATTTATTTTCACTTGAGGAACCATTTAGTTTTTCAAGAATATTATTTGCATAGCTAAGAAAACAATGGTGGCTGACCAGGCAGTGTCGCACTGGATAAAGCCTCAGACTGGGACGCAGAGGACCCAGGTTCAAAACCCCGATGTTGCTGGCTTGAGTGTGGGCTCATCTGATTTAAGCAAGGCTCACCAGCTTGAGTCCAAGGTCACTGGCTTGAGGAAGGGGTCTCTTGCTCTGCTGTAGCCCCCGTCAAGGCACATATGAGAAAGCAATCAATGAACAACTAAGTTGCTGCAATGAAGAATTGATGCTTCTCATCTCTCTCCCTTCCTGTCTGTCCCTATCTGTCCCTCTCTCTGTCTGTCTCTGTCACTGTAATAAAAAAAAAGAAAGAAAAGAATGGAGAAAGATAACTGTTACAAAATTTTTTCATGACAAATTTATTTATTTTTATTTTTTCTTATCCATTTGAATTTCCCTCTATCTATGCCTTGTACCTAGGATACTTCCACTGAAAATCAGGATGCAACAAATACATTCATACTGAAGGCCTGGTGGCTAAGGGGCTTGAATAGTCAGTCAGTAGTGCCACATGTCTTTTTAAATGTAAAAGGAAAACACATAAGCCTAAACATGTGACTTATTTTTCCTAAGGAGTTTTGTCTCACTGATGTAGTGGGGTGGGCTTTTTATTAATTGCTTGAAGAGAGAGTGTGAAGAATAGCTTTCACTGCTCTCTAAAATTATGCAACATGCTCTCTCCTATGGGTTTAGCCAAGCTTGTCATAATACAACAGAACAAGTTATTTACAGTTGATAATAAGGACTGGATACTATCAAGTAGAATTACCTTGTAAAATATAGTTGTAGAGCACCTTAAACTTTTCTTGAAACATAATCTTTTAAACAACTACAGTAATTGCTATGCACAGAATATCATCCTGCTGTTCTTTGTACTATAAACAAATAACCATCTTCAAGGTAGCTTATTAAGAAACAGTCACTGAAAGCCCATTGCATATCCTCCAACTCTCATTTGCAAGTTATAACCCAAGGTTGCAATCAAATACAGAGATCCAACCTGGTGTGATCGAGATTAGTAGACACAGATTAAATAAAAACTGATTTGCTACTCTTTTGCCAGGTGAGCATGGGAAAGCCTTTTAATCTCAGTTTCTTCATTATAAAAAAAGATGTTAAATCCAAATCAGTTGTTAATTTAAGCCGGTGAACCACTTCTCCACTCCAATTCTTACATGGAAGACCAATAGGCCAAATTACTATGATGACAGCAGTGGGGGGAGCGCACAGACCCTGAGTTTTCACTTGGTGTCGCTGACACTCTCCTTCCCGCCTTGAGAAAGCTCTAGGAGTCTGCAGAGACACACCGCTTTGCAAGCCCATTTAAAACCTGGCACAAGAAATACACAGTTTCAAGTTCCAGTTTTGCTTATATGGCATCATAAATCTTTATTAAAAATTTAACTCAAAAATCAAGTCATCTCTTTTGGAAAGTTATTTTATGTCCCACATAAAGTTCCCTAAAAATTATTCAGTATCAATGTCATTTGCCAATCTGAAAGGTGGAATAGGAAATAATTTTAAAAATTATGATTCTATTGTTGTTAAAATAGTTATATGTGTATGTATTTGCTCTTTCCCAGATGCTATGGCATAATTCATCTCCCTTACCCAGAATCTCTCTCTTTTACTCAAGTAGGCCCCTGTCCTACAGGGAAGAGTTTCCGCAAGAAGCAAATAGTCCCAAGAATGTCTATTTGAGGCCCCAGAGGGCAGCACATGTTCTCCAACACCTCCCTCTCTAAACCTGAAAACTCTTCCTTACAACTTCTGAGGACCCTGGGCCCTGGGCCAAGTAGTGGGACACCTGGGCTCTGCCAACTGTGAACTTAAAACCGAAGTGAAATAATGAACACTGCCCACACTGTTGAGTCGAGTTTCTCAGAAAACAGAAGTGTCTGGCAATTATTCTGTAGAATCATATGGTTAGACAGCTATCAGTTGAACACCAGTCTGGATGGTACATTAGCAAAGATACAGGTATTAATCTGACCTTGCTTCAAACATGTACTGAGAGGGAGATAAATTATCTACTTTTTCCAATTTTCTGATTGACGTACTTTTGTTAACATGATGTTAGTTTGGACATGTTTTCCCTAATCACAAGCAAAATATTTGACATACTTGAATTCATTTATTATCATTCAGTGCCTTATCATCAAGAGTAATTAAGCTTTGCTACTATGAATAATTATACTTTAATCTTATGCTTCATGGTACAAAATTACTCAGTTTTATTCACCTAAGACAAGGGAGGCCAAACATATTATGTAAGACATGTACTGAGTGCATGAGGGAAAAGTTCAGACCACACAGTACATTCTATCTTCTATTCAACAGCTTTTCTGCTCATATTATCCTCAGGGGGAAAAACATATAGTTTGTCTCCACTTTTCTTTCAAATGCAGATATTGAGAGCATGTAAAATTTATGTCTTACACACTTCGTATTTTTAATAACACAGATCCTTATATATGAAACTAGATAATTTATTTCAATTACTAATTTTGGATTCTTATTCTATATTGTTATTTTTCTTTCATATGAAATAGACAAGATATTGATATCTGTAATAATTAGCTTCTTGCTTAAAGTACATAAATTTAGAAAGCAAAGATAAATCACAGATATGGAAAAGAAAAGTTATTGAGACTTCTGTAAGGAAGAAAGAAAAAAAGCCATGTTTTTTATTGCATATATTTTAATTTATTATCAGCTTTTTAAAAAAACTTATTGGGGTGAAACTGGTTAACACAATTATACAGGGTTCAGGTGCCGAGTTCTACAACACATCGCTGCACCCTGTACCGCGTGTCCACCGCCAGCCACATCGTCTTCATCTGTCACCACTGGTCACCTCTGCAGCCTCCTCCACCACTGCCCTCCCTGCAGCCACCACACTGCTGTCCCTGTCCATGAGTCTGTTTGCTTATTTTGCTTAGTTCTTCTGCCCCCTTCAGCCAGCATGAGCTTAAAGGGAAATCAGCTGCGGCCTCTCAGTGGACAGATCGTAATTTCTTTTGTAGAATTAGTCAGGGTATCTTATTCCCTTGGGTTATCTTTGAAAGAAGAAAAATTCTTTTTTTCTCTTAATTGTCCAATCATCAGAGTTTCTGTATAGCGACTTTATGATCACAATGCCTTCCCACTATGTGGAAATGTGGTGGTGGAGACTGAGACTGAGCCATAAGAAGCCTGTGCAATACATGGGTCAGAAAACCAGACGCTTCCCAGAGAATCTGTGATTATTCTTCATGTAGGTAAAACTGTGTTCCCTGGGAAGCTCCACCCAGAAAAGGTCTGGTTTGGAGGTAAACTTTTCTGCAGTGTAACTACAAAACTTGAAGAAGTTTCAGATTACAAGAGCACTTGTATCGTAAATGAATGCCAGGACCTGGATGACTCATGACTGAGTAGTGCCTCAAATTTCTTATTCTACCTGTAAGCTTTCCTTCCAATTTCCTTAAAATAGAAAACCAGCCCCCCCACACTGTCATTCTACTGATACACGGTCTTCCTCACCTAATAAATACAGTATCTGTTCACAAAACCCATTGTGAAGTTTTATTTGGGGGTGTGACTAATTCACCTGGTTGGGGATAAATGATAAAAGTAGCTTTCAGAATTAACTACTTTTTCAGACGCTTACCCAACACCACATCTAGGTGTGTTTACAAAGCCATGATTTCTTAGACATGACTGCATGTCTAAGATTCAGATTTGAACCCAAGCAAGTTGAAATGGGTATAAGTCTATCATTTAAATCTGGTTATGTTTTATCAGGTAGAAAGATAAAGTTCTTAAAATAGGAACTTTATAAACTTCTCATTTTTTATTCATTAATGATTTATTGAGTTCTATACTGGAGGGTGGTGAAAGGGGATGTTATAACGATTACAAAGATTAAAGAGACCAGACAAGGGGCGGATTTAAGAGCAGGCACACCACGAACGGGCCCTGGCCCCGACTTCTGACGGGCCCCGCAAAACCCAACTGTACACTTTTTTCTAATGACACCAAGTTTGGTTTCATATGTGCAATTTTAACATTAATAGTACATATTTTTTATTTATATAAAAATATGGTTAAAATGTGTTTTCATTTTTCCTGTCTCTCTCTTTTTTTTAAGGGGCCAATATTTTCTTCTGTACTTGGGCCTCAACCAACCTTAACCTGCCTCTGACCAGACAGGACACTCATGTAGCTTATGGTCCACAGTCATGCTACTGTAAGATTGCTGATGCCCCTGGAAGCAGTTTCAAAACGCAAATGTCCTGTCCCCCAGCCGCGGAAGCAGAAACCCTGCGGGTGTGGCCCAGCTGTGCTTTATTTTCATTTATTCATTTACTTTCTTTTTTGAAATTGAATTTGTTGGGGTGACATTGGTTACTAAAATTATATGGGTTTCAGGTGTGCTGTTTTAGAATACATTATTCGTACCTTGCACTGGGGTCACCACCCCAAGCCAGTGTCCATCTGTCACTATTGATCCCCTTTTACCCCTTCCACCTCCCCACCCCGTTCCTCTTGTGATCTCCACACTGTTATCAGTGTTTATGAGCTTTTTTCCTTTGCTTAATCCCTTCCCCTTTGTCTAGAGATAGAATTATTCCTTCAAATTAAAATTCACATGCAATCCCAATACATGAAGATAGTTAAAAGGGGGCAGAAACTGTGGCCTTTTCCTGTTCCCGTCACACCTCACTTGGCCTCTGAGTCACCCACACAAAACCCAAGGGCTCTGAAGAACATTTTTAAATAACTAGAATAAGAGATATCCAACATCTTTTCTTAATGACTTACCACAATCCTTTTAATTTATACATGCATTTCCATCCTATCAGAATATGCAGATATAAGTATATATATAATAATAAATACTTATAGACATGTACAATATAAAACAATAATATACTTCAAATTATACTTTTCACATATTAAAATTTAAAACTTGTTTTGATAGTAGTCTTAAAAATTAAAACAAAAAGTACTTTGAACTTTATATATTAAAGGACCTGTCTAGAAAGAAGCCTATGTGTAGGAATACTTTTTGGAGTACTTATTTACAGAGATTACTGTGGGTTTGAAGTAATAAGAGTCATATCTGTTTTGGTTTAAATGGGATTATCTAGAGCAGTGGTAGTCAACCTGGTCCCTACCACTCACTAGTGGATGTTCCAGCTTTCATGTTGGGCAGTAGCAAAGCAACCAAAGTATAAATAAAAAGATAGACTTAACTATAGTAAGTTGTTTTATAAAGATTTATTTTGCCAAAGTTAGTGAAAATCCAACATAAAGTACTTGGTAAGTAATTATTATTATATGCTTTAACTTGCTGTAACTCTGCTTTATAAATTTTATAAAGTAAAGTTACTTTCCTACTTTATGAATCACCATTACTGTGGAACTGGTGGACAGTTAGAAATTTTACTACTAACAGAGATACAAAAGTGGGCGGTAGGTATGAAAAGGTTGACTACCCTGATCCCCTGATCTAGAGCCATTCTTAATCTTTGAATCCTAGAATGGAATTCTATTACCTATTTTATACCCCAAATTCTACTATAATAGTAAGATATTATAAGATTTGTAATAGTTAAAATTCTGGGCATTATAGGTTCAATTCTGAGTCTTAACATTATGGTGTCTTTGTACCTTAACTCTCTATAAAATGGGTATATTATACATTAAATAAGGTTATAAATGTCAAATAAAATTAAATCAGATGTTTAAAAATTCCTATCATAGAATATATTAGTGTTATTTTGAAATATTACAAAATATTATCTTGAACAATCATAGCATAAAGTTATTTCATATAGACCAAGTAAAGTATTATAATTAAAAAAGCTTATAAACATATACAGTTTATATAAGTAGAAATGATTTTTTGCAAAGAACTTAGGTTACAATTTAATTTGGTAAGATAGTTTATTCTTTTTACATACAGAAACTTAGAATATCATGCAAATGGATAAAAGCCAGTAGGTAAGAAAATGCTACTTGAAACTTTTAGCCATGGCTTAGGCCAGGGAACTAAAACACATTGTAGTTAAATCAGAAAACAGTTACAAAATTAGTTCCTTCAGGAACAAAAGATCCATAAGATTCAAATGTGTCTGGCCAAATATTTTTATAAAAAATAAGAGTGGCAACTATAACTTCTGAGGTAAATTCCCAAATTGTCAGTACATTTTGTCCAAGCACTTCTCAAATTATGAGATTCCTCCAGGTTTTGTTCTGGCTTAATAAAGATTTTTGTAAATGAAAAAATATCTTTATATTTTCTCTCATTAATTTCAATGGACTGCTGGAGTCTTTATTAACAAGATTTTTTTAAAATTTCATTTTGGTTATTTTTTGAACCAATATTAAAAATAATGTTTCTTTTAGATTCACAAGGCATTACTAACTTTAAATCACATAAGAATGGACTGAAAAATGCATGCAAACAACTTAAAAACATACTTCAATATGTTACTTAATAATTCCTATAACTATCTGTAAATTTATGCCATTTACAGTTAAATATGCATTTAGTCACTGTAATTAAATTGAAATTTCAATTCCTTCAAAATGATTTATCTTTTATTTCTCCTTGATTCTCATTCAATAAAACTATTTGCTGATATTTGTAGTAAGCTTCCTAAATAGCCCAAAACATTAATTTTTGTTTATTTGTATTCTGCTACCGAATTTTATATAATTTACACTTGGGCCAATGATAAAAAATAGAATTATTATTTGGAATTAGTATAATTTAGCATTCCCAGATAAATTATAACATTTGTTCATTTAAAAAATAGTTAATAGGAACATATCTATATACACATTGTATTAACCCTGAAGACAAAGTCAAAATCAAATTCAACAAAAATTGTGCAATTCAGATAGAAAATTAAATAAGCTAATGCCTCTATAAAGTAGTAAGTAGTTAGCAGTTGCACACTAGAGAGCATATTGACATAAGGGTGGCAAGTCATTTTTAACAACTAATTCTACTATATGGTTTTCATTCATCATAATCTGTATTAATAGTTTAAATTCAAAACCATGTATAAGCAATCTAAGCATACAATGAAGTTTTATAAATAATCAAATCGGATTGTAAATAATTTAAAATATTAACAATTAAATGTTTACAGAAAAACATAGTATTTTAAACATGGAGAAGTAAAATGTAATTAAACCATCAAACAAGGTTTCAGGTTTTTTTAAACATAAAATGTAGACAATTGATAACTTGGCAAACAACACAGACCTAATTTTTAAATAAAGCCTAGACTTTAGGAGAACAGCTACAGCCTTTTGTTGTTGTTGAGTAACTTCTGAAGAGTGTTTTTATAGTGTCATCTCCTATCATTTGGAAGATTGAAATCTTTTTAACTTAAAAAGAATCATATGACTTACCTTTAAAAAAGTTAAGAAGGATTTTTCAATCAAATGCTCCAACATTTGACAGATAATTCTTAGAACCAAATGGTATTCTGCAGAAAAAACCCTGCACTGAGATCCTCATTGCATACAGTGTGTGAGTTTAAATACGCTAAAAAAAAAAAACCCAAAAAACAAAAAACAAAAAAAACCAAACCACCCCACAATGTCAAATTCCAGTGAATGGTTTGTTGCCAGAGATATTTTTTAAAAAAGAAAGAAACTCACACATGTCACACCATAGGTGTGGCTCTTAGGCTTTATTTTTATGGTCAGAGAGGACCCATTACCTATATCTGAGATATTCAGTAGTAGTTCATTTTATTTTTTATTTTTGGTAGTTTTCCCATCCAAGTAAGTTAGAGGCCAGGGAGGAAAAAGGAACTGAAGCTGACTCAAATATATTTTTTTCATCACACGGTCATTACTTCAAATGACGAAGAAAGGGTAGGGGTGTGAAAGTGGAAATTAAGAGGATTAATCACAGTTTCACTTCCGTGTCATGATTAGTACGCCAAACTCATTTCATGAAGTTTAAGTAAAACACACTCTTCTAAACAGTATTAATCTGAAGTGCGTTGAAACTAATAACTTTGAAAACAGCTGGAAATTGTGTCAGTTAACAAGTATGACAAACAAACTTTAAAAAAGGAAATAGCCTATTGTTCTACCTGGAAGTTCTAATCATTTATCATTTTCTGTTCGTTTTATGAAAGTTTTATAGGCACAGCAAAATTCCCTTACAAATATCAAATATTAAATTTCTCTTAAAAATTTTCAGCCAAAAGAACTATTAAATAACTTTTAAATAGAATTACTATTTAGAATGACCTTTTAAAATACATATACTGTATATATATACAAACATGTGTTACTTTATAAGAAAGTAATTTATTTTAAATCTAATCAAAATAGGAGGCCTTTCACTTTTGGGAAAAGGACCCACAATATCAAGAATCCATTCCTACAAAGAAATTCTCAGAATACTACAGGCACAATAAAAATCTCAGAAGGTTAAATTGTCACCTATCAGACAGGCTTCTAATAAATGCTTCCAAGGATGCTTCCAAGTCAACCTTGAAATAAAGCAACTTAACAAAAACAAGCAGAAATATATGTAGTTCATTAGAACACATTTAAGCCAGTCCTATGGCCACCTGCTGCTGCCCCGGGCTGTGGGGACTCTGCTGTCAGCAGTCAGCGCAGCTGCAGGGGGACCGAGGGCTCTTTTCTCAGCTATCATTCTTTTTCCAAGGTACTTTTACTGACACATTTATTTAAAAATTAATAACATGTTATAAAATATGTTAGGTGTTTTGGGATTTATTTTTAAAATTTCAAACCACTTAATTAGGGTAAAGTATGAATGGCCTTACGCAATCTCATTATCATTTATGCTTTTCATTTTGGAAGAGCTTACAGAAATTTCAGTTACCTTAAAAAGATGATTTCCTTAGAAGGATGACCTTTTATCTTTATCGTGTTAGAACAAAGGTAGTATAAAAGCTAATTAAATATTTTGATTAAGCATAGTATTTTCTTCTCAACCCAATTCTCACACACACATACACCCACACACAATTCCAATGTGACTACAGTATTTAGAAATAGTTCACCAACACAGGAGTTCAGATAGGACATTTTTAAGAGCATATTTTAGACATATTGAATGAATAGTTAAATTATAATAAAAATATGAACAGTATCAGAGAAAGATATTTCAGAATAAAGACATGCAAAACAGATGCCTAAACTGACATTGAACTTACTTGGGTCCATATTCAATCAGAAGCCTAGTGCCATCCACCCAATCCTCTTACTGTCTCTGGAGAGGAGAATATCACACACCCCATGAGCAGGCCAAGGATCAGATACACATTCCCAGGAGCTGTAAAATGTCCAGTCCCAGACAACACTCCTGAGTAGCTTAGCACACAAGAACCAGAAAGCACATAGCTAAGTAACATTTACAGCTACATATTTAGATTTTGAACAAAAATAAACACCTTAAAATAGGCAGGAAAATGCATCCATTTTAGAGAAAAGAATGTTGAGGTTTTTATTTTTATAAGATTATGCACCCACAATATTTTGAAGGAATGTGTTTTATAAGACAGTATACCCTTGTCTTTTGTAAATCTACTATCATACTAGATACATTTTTCAGTATAATAAAGTCAACTTTGGCACAGTTCTTTGAAAACTCTTTTTTTTTTGTAATTTTCTGAAGTTGGAAATGGGGAGGCAGTCAGACAGACTCTTGCATGCTCCCTACCGGGATCCACCTGACATGCCCACCAGGGGGCAGTGTTCTGCCCCTCTGGGGTGTCACTCTGTTGCAACCAGAGCCATTCTAGCGCCTGAGGCAGAGGCCATGGAGCCATCCTCAGTGACCGGGCCAACTTTGCTCCAATGGAGCCTTTGCTGCAGGAGGGGAAGAGAGAGACAGAGAAGAAGGAGAGGGGGAGGGGTGGAGAAGCAGATGGGTGTTTCTTCTGTGTGCCCTGGCCGGGAATCGAACCCAGGACTCCTGCATGCCAGGCCGATGCTCTACCACTGAGCCAACCGGCCAGGGCCAAAAACTCTTTTTGTGAGAGACCACATAGGGTTTGGAATCAGACAGACATAATTGAATCCTGATGTTACCAGGTACTGGTTACAATGAATAAGGATTAGGAATTAAATAACTACTGATTCTTATTTTCTTAATCAAAAAATAAAGAAAACTACATAAGAGGGTAATAATAGAACTAAATGAGGTGAGTTGTGTGTAACACTTGATAACGGCCCAATTCCTGGGCACTCAAATGTGTTTTCCTTCCCACTGGGCTCCTGCCCCTTTTCTCCCTTCCTGTTTTATTTTCTGCAGATTACATAGCACAGCATCATGAGACATGCACTTGACTTATTTTCTGGTCATGCTTGTGCATCTGCTAGCATGTCGGCTTACTGAGGAGGTGGAGACTTATTGCTTCATTCACTGCTGACTCTACAGAGTACAGAGCAGGCTCAAGCTGGTGGAATGAATAAACTCTTATGATTATCATAACCATAATAATATTTCAAAGGGAGTGAGAATAACCAGAAATCTGGGTTATAATGCACAAATATGCAATGGTTTGATTGGGATAGAGCATTCAATGTGAAAGTGAACGGACCTGAGTTCTAATTAGGCATTCCTCTCTTCCTAACTACTTTGCCTTTCTTAGTCACAATGAAATATCCCCAGTGTAGAATTTTTGTAAAGGTTAAGACTAATAATATGAAGGACTTTGTGCAGGACCTGATATATAGTGTTTGTTTAATAAATAATTGCTATGGTGATTATTGGCTAGTAAGCACATATTTATTTTAGGAAACTTATTAAAGTAATATAGACAACTAGGAAATATTAAAAATTATAGAAAGGTATAAAATAAGTCTCTTTCAACTCTTAATTCTATTCCTCAGAAGTAACCAGTCTTAGTTATGGTCTCTCCACTCCAGTAATCTTATGAATTTTAGACTTATATACATATGTATATGGGATAATGGATATAATGAATCATACTTTCTGCAATTTGCCTCTTCCCACACTGTGTGCCTCAGAGATACCCTCATTTCATGCATAAACTTTTTTCCAAAATTAAAAAAATACTTTACAATAATGTTTTGTCTTTTAATGACCAGACTCCTAGTAATAGACATTTAAAATTTTTCTCTTAAGTATTGCATTATGTTTTGAAAGTCTTTTTCCACTTCAAGAATATAAAGATTATAAATCTTATTCTAGCATTTGTATGGTTCTTAAAAATCCTTTATACCAGTACTTTTAGATAAGCTGATTCATGGAATTTAACACTTGTGAAGTAAAAGAGGAAGATCAAGTAAGTTGAGTAAGATAAATATTGCAACACAGTTGAAAACGGATGAGAGATGTATTATAAAAGTTCTAGAAGAGGATCACATGGCTCACGTGCTGATTCCAGCTTTATTAACAATAACGAAACTGTGAACTGGGCAACACATAAATTTCCATATAGGTTCTACGTAGTAAATAAAGATTTTGAAATAATTTCTTTTTTTACAGTTCAGGAAATGAAAAGAATTTTAGTATAATATACAATATAATTCTAGAATTTGTAATAAGCAAAGACATAAATTATGATAATGATATAATAACAGAGTTAACACATATTGGGGGCTTGCTATCTGCTAGTTGTTAAACTACGTAATTTATATGTTACCTCGTTGACCTATTATATCGCCTTACTTGGCTCTTTAGACAACTAGCTGATAACCAGGATTAAAAGCCACATAGACTAACTGAGAGCCTATACTCTTTTTCTGAGATAGAAATAAATAAGTCATATATATATATATATATATATATATATATATATATATATAGAGAGAGAGAGAGAGAGAGAGAGAGAGAAATGTAATCTAGAATAGAAATCGTCCCTGAAATGGGTGGGACCTTAAAAATGAATTTTTGTGTGTGTGTGTGTGTGACAGAGAGAGAGAGAGAGACAGAGAGAGGCACAAATAGCGAGAGACAGGAAGGGAGAGAGATGAGAAGCATCAATTCTTTGTTGCAGTACCTAGTTTTTCATTGATTGCTTTCTCATATGTGCCTTGACTGGGGGGGAAGCTACAGCAGATAGAGTGACCCTTTGTTTGAGCCAGTGACCTTGGGCTCAAGCTGGTGAGCCTCGCTCAAACCAGATGAACCCGTGCTCAAGCTGGCTACTTCTGGGTCTCGAACCTGGGTCCTCCGTTCCCAGTTCGACACTCTATCCACTGCACCACCACCTGGTCAGGCTGAAATAAATAAAATATTTTTAAGAAGAGTTAGAGAAATCACTTCTCATTTGATTGACTCACAGCTTCATCAAAAAGATGTACTTCAAAATGCTAAAATTATATCAGGTTTTTGTTATTCTGTTTAAACAACATTTAAAATGTTGAAGAGCATGATGAATGTACAAAAACAGAAAAACTGATATAAAGAAATTGGATGAATGATGAGACAAAGTGATTTTGTTCCATTTAATAAATAGTTATACTAGCCACACTGGCAAGTGTATCTTGGAAAATCTAAATTATATTGACATTTATGTCATCTGACAGTCTGTTATCTTAACTTCAAATATATCCAACACTTGAGCATCAGATTTCTGAAAGAGTTAAACACACACACACACACACACACACACACACACACACACACTTTTTTAGGGACTTGGAAGCATATATCTAATTAGATTTTTAAAGCTGAAAAAAAAGTTTTGAAAAACCACATTATATAACAACAATTTTTAAAAATCACCACACAGGAAATATATTTTGGATGCCTTTCTCTCTCTCTCTCTCTCTCTCTCTCTCTGTCTTTGAAATAGAGAAGTTTGATCCTTCTCCCTGACCCTTCGAAGAACCATTTGGCACAAACTCTGTGTTTGAGTGACACAGCAATTCTGCTAGGAGTTTTAAAGGAATATAAAACAGTCTATCAAACCTTATAGAGTCTGACTAGGTGGTGGCGCAGTGGATAGAGTGTCAGACTGGGATGCTGAGGACCCAGGTTCGAGACCCTGAGGTTGCCAGCTTGAGCGCAAGCTCATCTGGTTTGAGCAGAGCTCACCAGCTTGGACCCAAGGTCACTGGCTCGAGCAAGGCGTTACTCAGTCTGCTGAAGGCCCCTGGTCAATACACATATGAGAAAGCAATCAATGAACAACGAAGGTGTCGCAACGAAAAACTAATGATTGATGCTTCTCATCTCTCTCTGTTCCTGTCTGTCTGTTGCTATCTATCCCTCTCTCTGACTCTCTCTCTGTCTCTTAAAAACAAAACAAAACAAAACAAAAAACCTTATAGAAAAATCAAACCATTGTTTTCAAAGTTGACCCTCAGTGGGCTCTTGGAAAAGACCAAGTTTTTTGTATTCCAAGAGAACAACGGTGTTGTTTTAGAATGCTACTTCTCAGATGAACCCCTTGGGAGAACTTGAAATATATTCTTAATGTTTTCAAGAAGCAAATGTTTTCCTAGAAATGTTATAGGTTGTTTAAATTGATTTTTTTTACATATTTCCATGAGTATACTCTAGAAATTGTAAACATAAGAATCCAGACAGAATAAATAGTGGCAGACTACTACTCTATGATGCATAAGACAGATTTCACATAAATTCAGAACAATTCCAAAAATCAAAACCCTGCAATTGTCTTGAATGTGTGTCTGTAATAGCTGTTTATTGCTTGATGGGAGAAATGAACATTTGTCAGAGACAAGGTAAATCCTTCCTTTTGGAATCTGCACACTTAATTTTTAAGTAACAGAGGAGTTTGACTTATTAAACTTCATTTTAACCCTGCCATTTTAGTATCAACAATTAAAGTTTGTCTGACATTATGGAGCACTAACAATGGATTTTATAAAAAGAGAAATTTAAGGACAAAGAAACTTATCATCCTATTTCTACTAGGTGGACTTAGGTAGCATCAATCCTGCCTTTAGGAAAGTGTCTGTCATCTTCATTGTTCTCCAACAAGCACCAAAGGACTCAGAACAAGTTTATTGTGACCCTCCCTTTCAGATACTTGAATGTCACTATTCTCTTTTGTTCTGACATTGTGACTTAAATAAACAGTAGGTTGGAATCTGAACTGCTATGGAATGTCACCCTTAAATACTTCTGCTTATTCCTGCTAGTTTACACTGCTCAATTAGTACATCTATCCTAAAAGACTGCTCGTGTACAACTATTTTCTTGGCTTTTGGGGCCAGTGGTTTCTCAGTTGTGGTATTTAGGTAAGCAAACTGTCCTGCTTCACAGGGCATGGGTAGAGCTACAAATGTGAATCTAGATGCTTATGTTGTCTGGGTAAGTTTCAGTGCACTTGTACAGGTCCTTTTGTTAACAACACAGTGCTTTCCTGTTTAGGGTGAAATAGGCTGAGGATACCATTGTTTCCTAAGCTGTATATACAAGACTCCGAGCAGCATCTGCCATGTATTCCAAGGACTAAAAACATTTCCTGGACATGATCCAAGATTGCTGCTAGGCCTGTTTTTCCTCTCATTTTCTGCAGTCCCTCAGGGAAAACTGGGAAATCACAGTAGGTTGGAGGAAAGAAGGCTACAGTGAATAAAATTTGAAGGTGAAGTCAGTCCGCAAACACATGGAAACATCACCATGTCATGCAAATCAAAATTAAAAACCGTTAAACATTTCTCTTGTTATAAGAAGCATGTCCCAAAGTATCGTTTGTATAGATTCTTTTGTCTTTCACAAGCTTCTGGGTTTCTTCTTTTTTTTTTTTTTTTACTTTCTGTTCTTCTTTGATTACCCTACATTTATCTGTTCTCATTGACTTTTTGTGATGACTCATTTTTATCTAATATTCTTTCAAAATAATACACTGTGCCAGGTATGTAAATCTGGAATTATATCCAAATTAACTTAATTTAATTGCACTTACACTTACAGAAAGCACGGCTATCCCTGTATCGGCAGAAACCTTTGGTCCCTCACTCTTCTTATGGATATACTCACACTGTCTACAGATATTTACAGACATTTCTGTTTTGAAAGCCACCCTACCTCCAATGGAAGTTCAATACACAATCATGGTTTTCCAAATATTATCAAAAACTACTTAAATGGGGAGTGTTATAATAACATGCATTTTCCCTCAAGACTCACAAAACCTATGCTCTTTTGTTCAGCATTGGTGGGAATCATTCTTTCTACTACAATCTCTTCCCCAGCGCCATCATCTCTGTGTAATAAGGAAACTTGTACTCATATTGCTGCGGGCCATCTCGGAACTGCAAGGAAAGTCACCCTGGATCAAAGCCAACACCCAAGTAGAGGGAAGAACAGAGACAGTTAAAAAGACAGAGGCAGTAGTTTGACCCAACTGTGCCTGCAGAATATTAACTCTGGAGTTTTCAATTATGTAGGACCCCTGAAGTCCCCATATTAATTCAGATAGTTTGAGTTAAAGTATCCAAACTGTTACCCTCAGAGTCTACATTAAACATGAACTTTAGCTTATATATTTTAAACAATTGAAACATCTAACCAAGTTCTAGCTCATTAAAAACATCTCACCAAGTTCTAGCTCATGAAGTGTGATCATAAAATTACTACTGAATGAGTAGGCCTCTAAAACAAAAAGGAAAAAACGAAAAAAATATCTCTGCAAAATGGTTTTCTACACTATAGATGCTAAAGAACCTACACAATAGGAATTACAGCATAGATTTAAAAGACATGAGTATGCTAAATTCTTTGTTAGGAGAAGAGATAACTTTACTTTTCCAAGTTATCTGATACTGGTTACTTTCCAGATGTGCGCATATATATATATATATATATATATATATATATATATACACATACACACACACACACACACACACACACACACACACACATATTAGACTCCAGACATGCAATGGATAAAAAACAGATGTAATCTGCTTTAAGCAGAACTCTTAATATATTACACAGATAGTCCGATTCTTCCACATTAGAAATACTGTTTTGAAGGGCTTTAGTACCCCTTTCATTCCAGACATTTATTGAGTAACTGCAACAAGGATGAATGACATGCTCCTCAAATAAGCTTCCTTAAACATTTTAAACAATATAATGTACCAATTGTGTTTATATGTCCATTGCCAGAAGTATACATAACTGATTAAAATAAAGATTTCTAAAAGTTATTAAAATAATACAATTGCACCAAAAACCATGATTAAATATTAAATATAGATCATTAAGTGATTGCATTGTTTTTCTCCTGCCTTTTAAAAATTCTTTCCAAGTATCTTGAATATAATACTCTGCCATTGAAATTTTTGCATGCCAATCTACTATCTCTTTATAGACTAATATATGTGATCCCTTGCTAATAGTTTGATTCCTTTGGGTTGTTGAGTAGATTTATTCTGAACTGCTCATTTATTTTGTTAACAGTGGGCCTTTATCTGACTACAAGATGTACCTCTGTTGAGGGTGCCAGTGTGGCCTAGTCTTTGGAGCCTAAAACAAGGACTCTGGGAACAGCTTTTCTGTTTCAATGGCAGTTAATTCAAGAAAAACAGCCTAAGGTCTGTCTTTATCCTTGATTCCATCTGTGAGATGAGACATACCATCATTAACCTAGACATTGCTCAGTTGAATTGACATACTAGAGGACTGAAAAAAGTTAATCAATTGCAGAAGTTTATAGAAATAAATAAAGAGTGAAGAAAAATGGAAAAAAAATCACCAAATGTAATCTTGTGCCATAAAACCTTGAGTCAGACTGATTCTTTTACTCCCAGGAGAAAGTGTCATATGATGAACTCTTAAATATCAAAACAAAGTGTATAGATGCAAAAACCCAAGAGACAAGGACAGTGACCAGAACCTGGAACAGTCCTTTCTCAGGAGAGGCCGCAGCTTTAGCCCTGCTAGAGGCTGGAATAAACACAGAGCTGGGATCCATAGGGAGGTAAGAGAAATACAGTGCCAATATCCGAGAGACACAGTTTATATATAGCATGAATGTGTAAAATTAAGTATCATTAAAATCTGAAAGCATGCCTAAAATCAGAAAGGTTCAACAGTTGAAAAGGTACTGCAGGGAGCAAATAATCAACCTAAGGATAAGCATATGTTTTTTAATATCTTTCCATTATTGCAGAAATAAACTTTTCAAATAAATTAATTATAAATCATTTTATAATACATTTATGTGTTAGATTGCATGACATATTATTTAAGACATAATATTTTAAAGAGAAATAATATAACATATTAATTGTATTTATATGGGAATAAGGAGTTAATGTAAAATGAAAATATCATTCAAGTGTACTACATGTATGTGGATAAATTTATAGATTGTTTCTTTAGGATTATTAGTAGAAGTCATATATACAGAATCTCCTTATTACCATATAGTTTATATATGATGCTAGTCTTGCTTTCTCATGCTTTTAATTTAATGCAAATCACATATGTAAGCTTAGACAATGGGATAGTAACAACCAGACAATAAATTTCAAATAACTAAAATGAAATTGTGAATTTAAGCTTAATTTTTATGTAGTTGCTATTATAAACTATAAATTACTATTTTAAAATTTTGGTAAATTGTAATATTATTTAGCTTTTGTAAATAGTAAAATTCTGATATATAATAAAGGGCCCAATCTATATATTCCATACAAGCAAAATATGAAGATATGGCTCAATGCCAACTAAATGAGTTTTGCACTCACTGATCAATTGGGTTGCCATAGCAAGCCCAAAGTCGCTGAGTTTCTAAGCAACCTGAGACTCCACAGACTTCAGGTACTTAGGAGTCCGCTGGTCTTTCATCATCCTTTTGGGAGAAAGTGAGCACCTGTGGCACCAAACTCAGCAGAGTATTTCCTGAAGGCCCAGTAGACAGTGACCTATAAAGTCTGCTCTGTATTGATATCCACTTAATTTGTTAAATAGTAATATTCATACTGGGTAAATAATTGATTACTCAAAATGCTAAGTGGAGGAAATTCAGTAGCGTTGGGCAGACAAATATTTGCTAAATGACTAAATAAAACGTAACATAAAATCCAATCTCTAAAAACAAAGTCAGTTATATAATACTGGCAATCATAAAGTCCTTGCCTTTTAATATACAAATATATTTGTTTACTAGCATTATTATACAGTATGTCATTTCAATTTTTTCTAATAGTTATTAATAGGTAACAATTTTAAATCAGTAATTGCTTGTGATCTTATACTGGAATATTTAATTATAGCATGTATAGAAAGTTCAAATGACTATATTAACCACCTACATGTCAAACAGAATTGTGTAGATTGAAAGTGTAAGCACGGTTATAGATTATTCCTTCAATGAAGTTGCATTAACATTTCTTGTCCATGTCTATATTAAACATTTTCTTCAGTTTCCTATTCTCACATACAATCCACTGAGGCAAACCATTGCCTCCATTGCTCTCTGTTAAAGCACAAGGCTCAATTTCTAACTATTTAAGATAATCACAATGAAATAAAGTTGAGCATATAATATTGTCTGTCTCTATAGAATATTATATCACAATTCAGGTTGAAATAAAATATCACTAGACCCAGACCTATGTGACCAATAAAATTATATCTGTAACCTATAAAATTTTACCTAATTCTAATACCTGATTTCCTGCACTTCACATTATCATTTTGTATTTTTACCAAAAAAAAAAAAATCAAGGAATGATTTTTTTCAAGGAATGCTTTGCAAATTGAAAACTGGCTTTCACTTAATGGTTAATTTTTAAACATTACTTTCTATATCTTGTTAGCTTTTGCATGAGAGATGCAGAAACCCAAGTCAGGTTTATAATATGATGACAGAGTTCTTTAACTTGGCCATACCATTAAGTGCAAACTCACTTCTCTAGCAGGTCACAATATCCACCTGTTGACTACAGCCATTCTAGGAATGCCAGCAGTAGAAACTGCCTGTGATCTCTACTGGTTACTATCAAGTGTAAGAAGTGGGGAGGGGAAGGAGATATTCTTTTCTGTCCACGATTGGGAAGACAACAACTCTACCTTACAATCATCATATAATAGAGTCCAGAAGCTACATAACGATATTTATTATAATTACATCTCTAGGTAAAAAGCAACCATCTAATAGTTAACAGTTTTCCTGAGTGTATACTTAAGAATAAAAAATAGCTACACATAATTTTGCCCTTTTAATATGTTTTTCCAATTTTTCTGTATTGTTGCATGTATATAAATGCATGTATATTGGAAGGCATGGATAATTTCAAATAATTTTGAATGTCTTGTCACTTACTATTGTAGTTATTATTGACACAAACATCATAATGTTACTACACCTGACCAATTCTTTCCATTTTCTTTTACATACAACTCCTTATCTAAAAGCTTGGATCAGGGTGCCTGAATGTGTGTGTATATTTTATATACTCTATGTCCCAAGAGAAGAGAAAAATGTAAGTATAGTTTAAAATGGACAAGAACAAAGCAAAAATCAGATTAAAGTAAGAGATTTTAGTATTGCAAACACCAGTCTTGACTCTACATTGCTAGGTAAGATAAGTTAACAATGATTACATAGGTGTAATTACCAGTTAGAGGTCCGATGGAAAAATGCAAGGCCACCAATGTTAACTCTCTTTCAGAATGCTGGTTTGAAGACAAACACACTGATGACTCTAGTTGTGTTTGCCCAAAGTGCTGGGCCAAATCCCTGCTGTACATCAGTCAGCCCCTCCTCCGAGTAGGCAAGAATGGCTGTGGAATTTAGATTGACACTCCAGTGAGGCAGTGGATTTCTAAACCAAAGTAAACCCTGCAGCCGGTGCTTGTCAAGCTCTCCAACTTGAAAATGAGCTGCTCTTCACCCTAGTTCTCTCTTAAAAAAACAACAACACAAAATAAACAATTACTCTGTGACGTTTAAAAGAACACAGAAGCAGCTCCCTCTCCAGGGATATCTCTACGTATTTTCTCAGAGAAATTCTCTTGACTTTTTTTATCCTGTGTGTTAGTTATAGGGCTTTGCAGTCCTCAGAGGAAATGCATGGCAAAATGCACATGGGTTTTTAAGATAAGAACAAAGCATCAGCGGACATTCTAGCTTTGGAAAGCAGATCACAGCAACATTAGGCAGGGCTTTGCAAAACGAACAAGTTCAGATTTAAAATAGTTATGACATTCTTTTGCCATATAAGAAAATTAAAATAGTAATATTTGGTGGGTATACTAATATTATGCATCTCATAAGTATAAAAAAATGAAAACAAAAATAAGGACAAATAAAAAACAAGTCATTACAGTATGTTGCTAAATGAGACAAAAATAATTTTTCCCATGTATGTAAGGCGATTCTTCCTTGGGGATTTGTGTTGATGACATTCAATCTCATACACATGCATACTCAGTGAAGGTTTGTCATGTGGCCATGTGTGCCCAGAACTCAGCCACGAGAGGAAGAAAGTATGATTATTCCTATGAGTTTTTCTGTAATGTACTTCAAACACTTCCATAGAAAGTACAATGTGTGAGTACTAAGTACTTTTAGTCTACCTTCTCAAAGTGGGTAGGTAGCTACTCTAGTTTTGAACATTCATTCAAGACCTGTCTGCTTAGAATGTCATTGAAGCCTATAATTTAGTTCTTTTTTTCTCTCAAAATTTAATAGACAATTGCATAATAAATTTAATAATGATGGTTTCACTGGTGAAATGGTTTCAAAGATTTATGAATTGGCTACAAATACTACTGGCTAACTACTTACATTTCTATCACAGGCTATAACAACCCTCAGAACCTAGGTGCTTAACGCTTAGTTCAAAACTAGCCCATTGTCTACCTCTTGATTTCAGGGCATTCTGGTTTCCTGACTATGAATGGATGGTTAGTTGAATTCCATAGTTAGTTAAGTTAAGAATGTTAAGTGTGTGCCTCTGATGGATCCTCCATGCAAGAACCATTGAGACATCTAATAGGATAGGGAGCAGGGACTTCCAGGAGCACATGGAACAAGCTGGGATCCTGCTTCTACTCAATTGCTTCAGTCAGAAGCCAGAGAGGGTTTTATTGTACATGTTTTGGGGAGATCTATAACTCTCCTACTGTTATTTATTGAAGGCTACCAATACATACTAAGAGAGCCCACTAGTATTATGTGCCCATGCTGGCTTGGATAGTTTAGCCACACATACTTTCAATGAACTCACATACTAGAGATGCAGCTCACACACACAAGACAATTCCACATACAAATTCTAGGTGAAAAACCACAGTCTCTTGAACTCAAAGGACATCCACATTTATTCCGATATAAATAGCTGTGACTCTTAGTTCAAAGACCTTTCACCCACTTTTATGTATGATACATTTTTTCTCTCTTGTTCATGACATTTATATTGCAGAAATTGAAGGAATCTTAGGAATCAGCAAGTCCTGATCATTTCACAGAAGAAGATTCTGAGATTTAGATAGTTGGAACTTCTTGTTCTATATTGCCTTGATGTTAAGAAACAAGAGCAAATTACCTCTTCCAGAATATTACTTCCTTTTTCGCCTTATGTTTCCATTTTTTCCCCAATTATATCCCTGTTTGCATATCTTTTTCTTGGTTCTGGATTGATATTTTTTAAAGGATTGCTTTAATTTTTTATGTGTCATTTTTCTTCTTTGTTCTTCAGTAATGCTAGTCAAGGTAATATTGAGTTTCTGGATAATTGGAATAATTCACAACTCTTTTTTATTCTCGTTCATGGTATCCTGTTACTAATTTTTTTAAGAGAGAGAGAGAGACAGGAAGAGAGACAGACAGGGACATAAAGACAGGGAAGGAGAGAGATGAGAAGCATCAACTCATAGTTGCAGGACTTTAGTTGTTCATTGATTGCTTTTTTGTATGTGCCTTGCCTTGATAGTGAAGGGGGTGGGTCCAGTTGAGCTTGTGACCCCTTGCTCAAGCCAGTGACCCTGGGCTCAAGCCAGCAACTTTGGGCTCAAGCCAGTGACCATGGGGTCATATCTATGATCCCACACTTAAGCTGGTGAGTCTGCCTTCAAGCTTGTGAGCCCATGCTCCAGCTGGCAACCTCAGAGTTTTGAACCTGGGTTCTTAGCCTCCCATGCTTTATCCACTGTGCCACTGCCTGGTCAGACTGAAGTTAATTTTTAAAAACTATTCTGAGTACTATTATAGTACTCTTAAGAGTACTATTATAGTACTCTTTTGACTGTTTAAATTTTATTTTAAATATTTAAAAAATTTTAAATTATTGAAAGTAAATTAGTACATATAAAATAAAATATTTCTATTTGATTAATATATTATGTTTCTTCCCCTTCATGTAGATCAATCTGAAAAGTTTTAGGAAAGTACAAAAGAGACGACAAGTATTTCTTAACATAAAACATAGGTCAGGTGTCATACTAAAATTCTTTCATGTGTCATTATTTAAATATATTTAAAATTCTGTAATTAGGTATTGTTAGCCACATTTTTATAGAGGGTATAAATGACACAGGGAAAATTAGGTAAATGTTAAGTTAGTTGAAGTGGGTGACCTTGAATTTATGCATCCAGATGACAAGTAATACCAAAGATTCATCAGAAGAAATAGGATACATAGTTAAGTACAAGCATTTTCTTGCCCATATCTAAATCCTTACCTTTTGTCAATGTAAATCTCTCAGCAGATCCATTTTTTATACTACTTTGATATTTTAAAATTATTTTATATACAGGTTATAGTTAAAGCAACATATTAATTCACATAATTATTTAATAAAATATTCTTCCTGGGTACTAAATATTTCTAGGTCCAGAGATTATTAAAATAAATAAAATAAAACCTTGATTTCATGGAGTGATGGTTAGATAGACATATAGAAGAATTATTATAAAATAGTACACTAGGAGGCATAGAGGAGAATTCAGGGTGCAGCAGAAGACCTGTGGGGGTTAGGAGCGATGGCAAGCTGCACAGAGGAATGTACCAATATTTCAGCTTCTTCAGCAAATATAAGTTTAAGATTGACCATGTACTGACCAATACAGAGAAGGGGTAACAGCAGATGACATTTCTCTGTCTTTAGAAAGAGCCATTTCTACCAGAAACCAGTTACTTCAAGGAAGAAAACATAAAATGTTGTGCAGTAATATCAAAATAAGTAAGATTAGAGAAAATTCACTAGAAATTAATTGTGTGCCTGATATGTTCAGGTACTGTTAGTAGAAAAAATGTAATTTTACCTTAGAATTTAATAGTAATTCACATTAAGCTGCCAAAAGTTGTAACTTTGCTTGTATAAAGAAGCATAAGAACTAAAAGTTCTGTTTTAAAGCACAAAAATTTTACTTAAAGCTGAAAAAAGGAAGAAAACATGCTAGATGAATTTTACAAATTTTTTTGTTATTTTATACATGAATAAAAGTTCATTTATATTTAGGAAATGAGAGAAAATATATTGACTATTATAAAAACATATAATGTTATTTGAAAATAATGAAGACTGAAAGGTTATATAAAGAGTATATATATAACTTGGAAGCACTTTAATTTTAAATCTAAAAATACTTAGACTAAACATATCAAAGGTAAATGTTTATGATAGTTATAGATTACTTTGCTGCATTAAGTAATACATATTTTAAAAAGATTGTACTATATTTGTATGTTCCTTACTATGGATGAAGCATATTATTGTACTATGAATTCTAGGGGTTAGAGAAAGCAAACGCTCCTATTCAGGCCTAAGGGAACAAGAAACCTGAGGCTGTATAAATAACCAATTTACAATAAGATGGAAATCTAAGTAATGCATTCTTATTTAAAGAAATTAAATGCAGGGAAAGTTGATTTCCAATTGAAAGCCCAGAGGAAAATATTTGTAAATATAAATTTCCTTGTTCTCTTATTTCTCACTATGAAACATTCTTAGAAGGTGGCTAGGATAGCCTGTGCTGGAGCACTAGGTCATGGCAGTGGGCTGTGAAGAAGCACAGGTTTTCCCGAATCTCCTTTATCCTCTCACCTTAAAGTCCTTTGACAACCCAGGTCGCTCATTCTAAAGCCTGCCTTCCAGGTACCCCCTAGGAATAATGACTCCCAATCACATGCATTTCCAAGCTCTACTAACCTTAGCAAACTCCAGACAAAGTGAGTACAGCAGACTCTGAGTGTGACCCTCGCTCTGGCTCCTGTCAGACACTGTGTCCTGGAGTCTCTCCCTCTTCTCTATTGCTCAACTGGATTAGGTAATAGCCAGATCCTGGTTGCCTCTTCACAGGGGAACTCCCAAAGTTCCTGGGGCAGGGACTGGACTCCTCTTGGTTTGAATTTCACTGAGCTTCAACATTGAATCCCACAAATATTCAGATATATAAGCAACCTCCCAGAAGGAGATAACTGGGCTTTCAAAAGGAAATACCCTTAAACAGTAACTTGTGATACTTCCTCCTTTTTTTTTTTTCATTCAACAAATATTTATTGAATGCCTTCTAGGTACCAGATACTATTCTAGATAATGCCTTTTCCTTTAGGCTAACTACAACCAAAGCTATTTCTGGAATTTTAAAAAAGCATTATGCTTATCTTCAGAATCTGAATGAAAGGCAAGAAACGTGGTCTTGTACCATGTTGACTAACTTTTAAAATAGTCACATCACCATTTCTATTACTTGCAGTATCACTTTGTATTTAATTTGTGAAATGGTAATCTTATCAGAAGCACATTTTTGTTTCCTTAGCATTTCAAATGGCGAAAGTAGCAAAGTACTTAGAGGCAAGAGGACTAACAGGTAAGTAAATTGTTCAAGGTCAGAGTGCTGAACTACAGTTGAATCAACTGTGATGCTTTTGTCTGCAAGTAAGAGAATACTTTAATAAAGTGGTTTAATATATGGAGTAACATACATGTATGTACTTGTCAAATAATAAATATTAAGAAATAATTACCAGCTTCTAAAATGCTAGCCTTTCTCCAAAGCAGTCATTTTAATATATTGAGCTGTCATACCATCTTGATGACAATTTTTTACTCAATTGCATATGTGTATATGTACATGTAATCAACTCTAAAATAAAGACCACAGAAATGTCATGGATCTCCTATCACCTTGAGGGGCATATTGTTTTAATGGGAAAAACTTGCTGTGAAGACCTCAAAATCAAATCAAAGTTCAAAATAAAACTCAAGTGCAAGTTGCCATCATTCCAGGAAACATACTTGTCTATTCTGACAAAGGGAATGTGAAATATAAAGTCCACTAATCTAGAATAAACTGGAAAGAACTATCTCAGATGGAAACGTTGGGAATGGCTGAACATTACTGTAATGGAAACAGATTTCACAGTCACAAACTCAGGTATGCAGAAATGAAATTCTATTTTTCCAAATTTCATGTTTACCTAGTGGACCAAAAAGAAAAAAAAGAAAAAAATTTTAATCAGAATGTGGCACTAACTGAACCTGACCAGCTCAGGGAATGCCTACACAACGGCCTCGCGCACTCAGGGAGCTAAGGAAACACAGGGTGGTCAAAATCAAACCTTTCTAAATGAAAGCAAGTCGTTCATGGTGGAAAGTCATGTCCTAGGGGAGAACTTTCTCTAAACAAAGGTCAGTGTTTGCTTTATCTTAAGCCTGTCTGCTGTCTTTTGCATCTACAGTAATGTACCTGATAACATGAGTTTGGAATGTAAGGGTGTCAGACATCGCCCCTCCCACTGAGCGGAAGCCAGCAGACCCGCAGTGTTACTGTTATGTGAACCATTCACTGTTAGTGTCCTGTTCCTGCCTATGTAAAGATGTTTCAGCACATACACTTTTACTTTTTATCTAATCCTAGAGATTTCCCTGCTTTGCCTTCTCCTGCTTCCCGAATCTATCACCAATCAGTTTCATGTACCCCCATACGGCTTCTCCTTTGATTCTAATGTGTAAAATAAGTGCTTGAACTGCCATTTCCCAGAGCACTTTCTCAATCCGTTGTCGACAGTTGTCGACAGTTTGGCTCAAATAAACTCATAAAAATTCTTATAGGTTTGGAAGGTTTTTTTATGTTGACAACCTCAAGCCTCCATTCTGTCTGATCCATCATATTTCACATGTTCATTTTAAGAAAATGTCCTTATTTTATTTTGTATTCCTCAGTAATTTCAGATTAAAATTTAGTTATATCTTCATGAACAGGTTTTATATTCAGAGAGGAGATAAGAATGCAGAGTACACCCTCCCTACACTCAGACTACGGGTCTCCCTTGTTCTAGCTGTGGCCACTTTGCAGACAGATGATGGCTCTTGTTCTCTCTTTCTCTTTTTCACAAACTTCTGAAGCCTTGAGCCCAGTGTTGGGGTCTGTAAGTCCAGGAGCGTCGGCTATCACGGCCATCTGGCACATACAGGTTCCCACTGAATTCAGATAGATCGTAATGAGACTGTGGAGCCGAGGACTGGTGGGCCATCTTTTATTCTAGCTCACACCGGCAAGCGAGTAAAAAAAAAACCCCCGGGCACCAAAACCCACTCACATGTTCTCCGGTTCCACACCGGAGAATCTTTACAGTTTTTCCCAGAATCAAAGGCCCCCAACTCTGTTCCCCTTCAGCTCCCCGCCATCTTGCTGCCTGCCTTCTCTGCAACCATGTGGCCTTTCTCAAAACAGCCTTCTAGCTCCTCCCTTCCTTCTTCTTCTTAAAACCTTTCAGGGAGAAAAATCCCTCCTCCAGCCCACATTAGCATAACCAAGCCCCTTCCCAAGCATCAAGGTAATTAACATTATCACATGGGTAACACAATTATGTGGTTGGCGGCCATTTATAACAATAAAAGAGAGCAAAACCAGAAAATACAGATTTTACAAACTCATTTGCCCAACAGGATCCAAACAGAACTGCCTACCCACCATACACAGCCCATAATACTCCACTGCTCTGTTGTCATGATTGATGCAATGTTTTCCGAGGCTTGTTCTCTCTGAGTGACACCTCTGCTCTGAGGTCCTCATAGTCATCAAGGTCAGGGGTCGGGAAACTTTTTGGCTGAGAGAGCCATGAACGCCACATATTTTAAAATGTAATTCTATGAGAGCCATACAATGACTCGTGTACATTACGTATTATCCAATAAAAATTTGATGTTGTCCTGGAGGACAGCTGTGATTGGCTCCAGCCACCCACAACCATGAACATGAGCTGTAGGAAATGAATGGATTGTAATACATGAAAATGTTTTATATTTTTAACGTTATTATTTATTTTTATTAAAGATTTGTCTGTGAGCCAGATGCAGCCATCAAAATAGCCACATCTGGCTCGCGAGCCATAGGTTCCTGACCCCTGATGGAGGTGGTGGAAGTGCAGCAAGCTAGCCTTCAGGAATGTTTGCCACAGGGCAGGTCACAGAGCTCTCTGTCTTTAGAATGTCACAGAGAATTAACAACAAATAGAAAAATCTTAAAAGTCTCTGATGGACTTTTGAATAGTGACTCATACAAATTAGAAAAAAAAAGAAAGAAAAAAAGACTGATGGCAACAGTGGGAACTTAGAAATCAAATGAGCAATCTCTTCAAAAATCTGAGGGAAAATGATTTCCAGCTGCTCTATGTGCAAACTAATTTTTAGGAATAAGTATAAAGATATTTTAGTATACACAAGTCCCCAAATATTACTTCTATTTTACCCTTTCCTAGGAAGTGAACTCTCAGAATATAAACTGTACTAAATCGAGAAGGTAAACTAAGAACTCAGAGCACAGAGAATTGAGGACATAGCTGCTCTGACAGCTAAGACAAAGGCATTTCCAGGAAGAGGTGGAAAGGAAGTTTCAGGGTAACTAGCATGTCAGGGACCTGGGAAACAAACCACTTATGGGTCAGGAGGAACCAAAGACTTAGGGAAGCAAATTATCACCACCAGGAAAAAATAAGTTGTACCAGAAAGAAAGCACTCAGGTACTTCCTGGCTCTGCTGTTTGGAAACTTTATAATAATGATGTAAACAGTCAATAATATTAAAAAAAGAATCATATTAGTTGAGAGAAGAAAAGCATTATGGGGATAATAGTTGGGTTGGGTGACGTGGTATTGCTTGTGGAAGTAGTATATAAAAGCTACATATGTTCTTCCACGGGAGGAAATAAAAGGCTAATGTATAAATTAAAGCAATTTTTAAAAACCAAGGAATAGCACAATAAGTATGTTATCTGGACAGTTCCCAGTGTTTTCTCCTGGAAAGAGACATGAGGATGGGAGAAGATGGAGAAAATAAGGCAACTGTCTTTTAATTTCCTTTAACTTTAAAATACAAACATTTGCTATCCAAACACATTTTTAAACAGCATTCTATTTCTGTTGAGCTGGGCTCAGTAACTCCCGACCAATCCTTTCCCCCCTATCTTGTGACTCTTACCTTACTCTTGGTTTACTGAACCATCTTCATTTTCTATAGCATTTCTCTGGCAACCTGTATTCTCAAGGATCCAGGTTTATTTTCTACTTTACTGAAGTAGAAATTGCAGCTGCTATTTAATCTCAAAATCTCTACAAAAATAAAATACTTGCTTCACCTAAGTACTAAAATCCCTCCTTGGAATCCTTAGCTTTTATGAAGGTATTTTCATGCATGGATATTTGTTCAAATTGATGTTTACAGGAGGAGATAGGTGCTAGAAATCACTAGAACTGCTATTTTGCTGACATCATTCCTGTTTAGTCTAAAAATTTGAGAAGTCTTTATAAATAGTTGCTATGTAATTCTGTGCATCAGAAGACCAACACACCCACATTTGCATCCTGGTTGGTAATTTGACCAAGATGTTGTAACCAGGTATTTACCAGATCCCAGTCACCTCTACTGTCAATCTAGAACACACTCCCTGTTAAAATGATCTTAATCAATATATTTTTTTAAAATCCATGGGGAAGTTTTGTATACTATTATACAAAACTTTCTTTTGTATAATAGTATATACAAAAGAAAGAAAATAGAATCATATATTCAGATAATAAAAGGTTAAAGAAACTTAGATTGGAAGATTCTTTGTAGATTTTCTGGTGCAATTTCCCATTTTAGCTAAGAAGCTGAGATGACATTAAGAGTTACTTTCTCAGCCCTGGCCGGTTGGCTCAGCGGTGAACATCCACCTGGCATGTGGAAGTCCCAGGTTCAATTCCTGGCCAGGGCACACAGGAGAAGTGACCATCTGCTTCTCCACCCTTCCCCCTTCTCCTTTCTCTCTATCTCTCTCTTCCCTTCCCGCAGCCAAGGCTCCATTGGAGCAAAGTTGGCCCGGGCGCTGAGGATGGCTCCAAGGCCTCTGCCCCAGGCGCTAGAATGGCTCTGGTTGTGGCAGAGCAATGCCCCAGATGGGCAGAGCATCGCCCCCTGGTGGGCGTGCTGGGTGGATCCCAGTCGGGTGCACGTGGGAGTCTGTCTGCCTCCCTGCTTCTCACTTCAGAAAAATAGAAAAGAAAAAAAAAGAGTTACTTTCTCAATGTCGGACAGTAAGAGAACAGGGACCATGTTCAGTCTTCTGATTCTAAAATCTGAGAGAGATATTAAAAATTAGTTTATCTAAATTATTTATTTTTCAGATGAGGAAACAGAGCTCCCAACTGTTCATACAGAGTTTGGCTTGTGGGAGAGAAGGGGCCACATAGTGAATCTGACAAGTTTAGGGGAAGCCTCCAGGACTTGCCTCATTACCCCGGGGCCACTAACCACATAGGGTGGTCTGAACGTACTAAAAGTTCCTAACTAAAAGTGGGTCACGGAGGGTAGAGAAGTCCTATCCTGTCTCTTACTTAACAAAGGTCAATCTTTTGTTTTGAAATTGTTATTTTTGTGCAACTAAGATAACATACCTTTGAAATGTCAGAGTAATCTTTTCCAGAGCACAGACCACATTGTTACCTTATTGCCCACATCCCACCTAGATGTACTATAAATATTTATTATTAATTATCTTGTACCCACCTGTTTATCCTGTACACACCCAACTAAAAGATGTGTCTTTTCATTTTGTTTTTTATCCAATCTCAGAGATTTCCCCAATTTACTTTCCCCGCCCTTCCTAATCTACCACCAACGAAGTGCATGTAACTCTCCTCACGCTCCCCCTTTGATTCTAACGTATAAAATAAGGTGCAGAACTGCCAGTGTTTTGAGCAACAGCTCAATCTGTGGAGATTTTGCTTCCCAGCAACTGTCATCAGTTTGGTTCAAATAATTCTTTGTTTGTTTGTTTTTTGTTTTGTGACAGAGACAGAGAGAAACAGAAAGAGGGACAGACAGGCCAGAAGGGAGAGAGATGAGAAGCCTCAATTTTTTGTTGCAGCACCTTAGTTGTTCATTGATTGCAGCCCCCTGACCAGGGGGCTACTGCAGACCCCCTGCTTAAGCCAGCAACCCCAGGCTCAAGCTGGTGAGCCTTGCTCAGACCAGATGAGCCCACGCTCAAGCTGGTGACCTCGGGGTCTCGAACCTGGGTCCTGCACATCCCAGTCCAACGCTCTATCCACTGTGCCACTGCCTGGTCAGGATCAAATAAATCTTATGACTTTTTCTTAAGTTGGTAATTCTTTCATCAACAGCTTTTAAAATCTTAGCCATAAAAAAATTTTGTACCCATTTTATAGATGGGGAATCTGAGACATGGAGAGGTTAATAATTTATTCAAGGTCACAAAACTAATACATAGCACTCCAATTCAATTCTATTTAATGCCATATAGCCTGCAATTTTCACACTTGGGAACTGCTATCAAGAAAAACATTTTCATGAAGCGTCCTTCCTAAACATTTTTTTGGAGGAGAAATTATAAAGAGTAAAGACAATTCTAAAAGTAAAGACAAGTCTAAGCTTTTGTCTAAAAGGGAGGGAAGATGTATTTAAACTCACTTACTCATTTAAACCCTTACTAACCGTTGACTATATCCAGACTTTGAGCTTGGCACTAGGATACAAAGATTAATAAAATATAGTGTGTAGTAAGTTGTGGTTTTGTTGAGAAAAGACAGACTATAAAATAATGGAAGGGCTTCAATGGATAAGTAGACACTTTCTAATCAAACAAGAGGGAGAAAATTCAGTACAAGCAGAAAGAACAGCATGAATAAATACAGAGGCAGAAAGTAATAATATATTTGGGAAATCACAAAATTTGTTTTTAGGAAGTAGCAAAGAATGAGGAAAATGGCTGGAGACTAGATTTGAAGCTCCTTGAATGATATTCTAAGGATCTTAAATTTATTATGTACACACAAAAGAATCATTAAGTAATTTAAGTAGAGGAAGTAATGGGATAAGAGCTTTCACTTTGAAAGGGTCATATTAAAAGCAGTAAATTGGGATGAGAGTCTACATAGAAGACTAATAAAACAATACTTGAAAGGCATAAGGTTCTGACCCAAAATTTGCATTTTGCCTAATGAAGAGAAGGTGGGCTCATTCCAGACGGAGGTTGAGTTAGTAGGAAAGTACTTGCAGTGTGTGGTGGCAGCGGGGCCAAGGGGCTGTGAAACTGAGAAGCAAGGCCTCAGACTCATGACCTGGAGTGGGAGAAACACTCGAGCTAAAGTTGTTTGATGGACTCTGGAACTCAGCCTGAGGAGTGAGAGGAGGAGTAATGAAAACTAAATAAGAACTGAAATCTCAGTAAAAGCAGAGCTAAAACATTAAAGGCCAAGGGGAATGGGAGGCTTAGCATTTCTGTTCTATTGGCTCTGATTGAAGTGACAACTCTAGTACAAAGCTGACAAATCACAGAGCAGATAGCAAGGGCACACACAGCCCTCTATTAGGAAGTATTCAAGCTTCTCATTTGTAGTTTCCCCCACTTCTCATTTCAGCCTGGGGTTTGGTTCCCAAGGAAGTGCAGAGTCAGGGCAGCACTTCCGGGTCACAGGGTTGGAGGACAGAGGAAGGGATAAGAACGGGAACAAGAACAGGACTCCACTGCCAATAGCCACCAACGCATAAGCATTAGATTGACTTCATCTAAAGTGCTCAACTGGATTCAGTTAAAGGAGGCCCTCTTCAGGAAGAAGCAATGACTAAAATAAGTGTGTGAATCTGCCTTTTGGTGAACATATTTATACTTTATCTTGTTTGACCAGAAGGTGTATAGAATATAATTGCATTATGACAGTTTAAAGAGATATAGAACCAAGAGAGAAAGAGAGTTCTAAGACTAAACCCAGCAGAGAACTAGGAGACTCTCCAAGAAATAATTGGGGTAGCTTTCTCAATTAAAAACAATCGTTACTGAGAAATGGCCACTCGTTGCTTTTATGGCTTATATGCCCTGGAAAAACATGGATTTGATGTAAGCAAAAAGAGAAAGCTTCTATTTTATTCTGGCACACATCATACAACAACTGTTTTTAAAAATATATGTGATGTGTAAAGCCTTCTCAAAAACACACCAAGATCAGGAAATATTTCAGGTAAGACTGATCCTAATCTTCTTTTCTTTCTTTTTCACATAGGTGCCTACTGCTAAACTGTGCACACAAAATACTCCTTTTTACCATTGCAAAAAGGAGTAATAAATATTCATCTGTAGCCAACTTCCACACAGCAATATTAGAGACTATACATATCATAATCAAAAGTACATTATGCAAATCTGACCCTTCCTTAAATAATGAGCTCCAAAAATACTAATGTCCCATGTAATTAATAGATATTTTAAAATTTATTGGTATTATTCTCCTTTTATTACTGTTAACAAGAATTAAGTCAGTTATCAGGATTCTACTATAATTTAACCATTGAGTCACTTAGATTAAGTACCCAAACTGCTGCTCTTGGTTGTAAAGACTTGAATCAGAACACATTGCCTGTGCCCATGATGCCTATTTATAATGTAAATCATTTTAAACCTTGTTGTTCAATTAAAAGTTAAAATGTTTAACTGAAATTTTAACTTCTCATTCAGTTTCCTGTTTAGTAAATTATTTTTTCTGGCTCCCACAAAACAGAACTATGTGTTTTCCTTGAAAACAGGAAGAATAAATAGTAACAACACAAAAGGTAAACCTTAAGGAGAAAGTAAAAACTGAGCATTTTTTTTTTTTAGATCAGATCTTCAAGGGAAACTACAGGGCAAACTATAAAGTTCAATCAAAATAACTTCTTTTTATTAACAAGATAATATGATAAGGCAGAGATGAAACCACATCACTCTACCTTTTATATTGCTTTATTATATTTTTAAATCAATCAAAGAAACTCAATGATGGATAAACTTCATTTTATACAGTGTATTTGGGATTAAATATAAGATTTAATCCCAAATATAATCTTGAATTTATTATGCAGCTCACACTTAAAATGCATATATATATATAAATCAAAGAAAATGGTATATTTAACAAAGTGTTTAAAATAGTACATTATGGAAAAATCAAGCTTAGTTTATAGTCCTATCTCCTCTGCGTCCCCTCCAACCCTAAAATACCTCCTTTATAGACTTAAAACAAGTTATAGAGCAAATTATATGGGACATTTGTCAATGATTCTAGTCAGTTTAAATTCATACACAATACTGAAATATTGAATATTATTCAGTTATGAATTTGAATCCCTTACTAGATGTTCTTTAAGCAAAATTTATGATGATTGTAGTCTATTATATAAGAGAAAAAGTCAAATCATCCCATTTATTTTAGGAGACATCCAGAATATATAAATAAGAAGTTTGGCATATATATTTTTAACTACATTTATATAAATTCAACTTAGATGCATATCTGCTGGCTTTAGGCAAATATGTTGATTTATGATAATTCCCAGATTCTTAATAACCTGTCATTGAGATATTTTCTATGTATTAAGTAGAAAGAGCCCTCAATTTATAAGTAACTTTCACCAAGTAGAATTAAAATTTTATTCTGTATATTTTATATCTGCCAATGATATATTTTTATATAATAAATTACTTTTTTATGGTATAAGTACAAAAAAGCTAATTAATTCCTTAACAATCTGTGTACTTCATAGTTATTATACAGAGCTTATTCTCCTCTTGTGGTTCTATTTATCATGAAATTGCTAGCATAAGAGGAATAAAATTTTGTGTTAAAATACTCAACGTGCTGAGCATACCATAGTGTTTAGAAAGACAATTACAAAGAAATTCTATTAGAATCTTACCACTAAAGTTGTGGAAAGTGGGTTTCATGAAAGTAGGTTTAATTACTGAAATAACAACAAAAAAAGTTTCATGAGAAAAAGAAAACAGCCCCTGACATTCAGAGCCTGTCCTGGTGCTATCTGCTAGTCTTATTGTTTCTGAAAACAGGTGTGGCCCCCATAGTCAGGCCTTGGTGTTCTCTTGTGAGCATAAAAAATTTTACAGAACATTGACTCCAGACAAGGCCACATGATCATGATGGACTATTGGCCAAATAAGTTTGTAAAATATGATTTTTATGTTTGCTCGCTTATAGTTTGCATTGGGGGCTGGTCAGCGCCAGGGATGTGTGATCTGTGAAATTGCAAATTATCTTTCTGCTTGGGAAAGGTCATTGTTTTGTTCATGTTTGCTGGAGGAGAGGTTTTCATGCCAGAAAGTTTTGAAAAAAGGAGAAAGAAGAAGGAGGAGAAGCAGAACGAAGCCATGTTTGCAGAGTGAGAGAGGAGAGAATGCAGAGTGCTGAAGAAGAAGCCTTGTTTTGCAGAGAGAGAGAAGGTGTGCAGATGGGGAACCAGAGGTGAGGGGCTTTGTAAGCTCCACTAAGACTGGGGGTGAGGGGGGCTTTGATTCTAGGAGAAACCGGAGAAGATTCTCTTGGTTGTGAAACAGGAGAATGTGTCAGAGCTTTGGTAGCTCTGAATGGTGAAAGGTAACTGTTTTCCCTGTGTGTTTGCTTGTTGGCTCATGCGAGACTTTAATAAAGGAATGACCCAGCAGTTTTTGGCTCCATGTTTTCTTTACCATCGGCCTGAATCCAATGTGAACCTGCCTGTGCCTGGCCACAGTGGCAGTGGCCCCTGGCCTTATATGGACCAAGACAGAAACAAGATGCTCTGTCTGAATACGGATTAATTATGAACACTCTCTAAGCCATAGATACCACACATTTTTGGTTATTCTCATGCACACCAATTTTTAAAGAACTTCCTTGCTAAATCTAGCCTGATTTAAACAGCTTTCAGAACTGAGCTGAGTGCTATGAGATAAAACTTCTAATTCTCCAGTTTCCAGCCTTCACTTGCCAGTCCTTGTTTTCCAAAGGAAAAGATTTAAAACTCGATTAGACTCAGCTTGGCTTGTCTATCACCGTGCATATCCTTTCCTAATCTTAACTTGCCCTCAACCCTTTGCCTACATAGCACACTCCTGCTGGGCGGCCAGGCCAGGAACCTGATCCTACTGCTCATTTCGTTTCCCTCCCACCAGATCACAGCCCAGAAGACAGGCAAATGATTACTACAGTTGTTTTTACTGGTTCTAATACTGGATTACTTCCCCAATGAACTCTTCCTCATCTTGAAATTTTTAGATCACATTTGAAGCTACTTTTTAAAAATCATAGTTTAAATTATTAACTTTGTTTTTTAAAAACAGTTATTTATGCCTTTACAGAAATCTCATTAACACGGGCTAATGTTTCACTAATCTGTAGCCCTTTCAAGAATAAAACAAGTATCAAGCATTCTTAGTCTGAAATTTTAATTGGGATAAAAAGAGAAAATCAACAAAACAAGAACCTAATACTTCCCCTAAAGTAGCTCACAGCTTGTCTAGGAAGATAGATTAATAAACGGACAATCATAATACCTTGTGACTTCTACGCAAAGGTGAGGCGAGTGTATGCTGGGTACGGAAGGCTGTTAAAGGACAGCTGAGGGAGGAAGTTATAGCTTACTTGCAAGTTATGAGATACAGGTGTCATTTTAGAGGAAAAGCTTTCAGTTTTTCACCATTATGATATTAGCTGAGGGTATGTTATAGATGGCTGTATTATGTTGAGGTAATTTCCTTCTATACCCATTTTATTGAGTGTTTTAATCATAAGTGGATGTTGTATCTCATCCAATGCTTTTCTGCATCTGTTCTTAAGCTCATACGATGTTACCCTTTGCTGTGTGGATGTGCTGTACAACACTGATCTCTTTGCATATACTGAACCATCCTTGTGCCTCTGGAATGAGCCCCACTTGATCATAATGTATTATTTTTAAATGTCTTGTTAATTTGCTTTGCTAGTATTTTATTTAGGACTTGTGCATCTGGATTCATTAGAAATATTGGTCTGTAGTTTTCTTTTTTGTGTTATCCTTGCCAGGTTTTGTTATCAGTGTTTATGTTGGCCTTATAAAATGTATTGAAAATATTGCCTCTTCAGTTTTTTAGAAGAGTTTGAGAAGGATAGATATCAAATCTTTGAATGTTTGGTTGAATTCACTAGTGAAGCCATCTGGTCCTGAACTTTGATTTTTAGGGAGATTTTAATGGTTGTTTCAATTTCCTCACTGTTGACTGGTATATTTAGATTTTCAGATTTTTCATTATTCAGTCTAAGAAGGTTATATATTTCTAAGAACTTGTAAATTATTCTAGGTTATTGACCGTGGTGGCATTTAGTCTTTCATAGTATTCTAGTATAATCCTTTGTATTTCTGTAATGTCTATAGTAACTTCTCTTTTATTTTTAATTTTGTTTATATCAATCTTTTCTCTCTCTTTTTATTTTTAGTGAGTCCAGCTACGGGGTTGCCTATTTTATTAATCTTTTCAAAGAACCAGATCTTTCTTGTATTAATTTTTTTGCACACAATGCAATATACAGAACATGTATAATAGAAACATATACTTGAAATGTACATTCACCCAATAAATTTAAATTAAAAAAAAGTTGCCAAAATTTATAAGTCTGGGTAAAGGGAACAAAGGCATTCCTCCAAAAGTATATGTTTCATAAAAAATATGTTTTATAAGCAAACATACAACTGGGGGAACATAGATATCTGGGTGAAGCTTTGGTGTATTGTATGAGTTCTGGGAAGCTGAGATTGCACTGGAGAGGAGGCACAGGCGACATAATAAGACCTAATATAAGGCAGAATACACCACACTGACATTTGTGCCTAAATACCTAGGAATTCCTTTCAAGAACTCATCTTAAATGCAATATTGAGCTACTCAGGAATTTTAAGGAAGGAGTGCATGATAAAATTTGAGATTAGGAAAATGCTCTGGCACAACGAGGAGAATAGATTTGGAGGAGTGGCCAGAGGAAATCTTTGGAAATAATCTAAGCAAGAAATTATATGGTCTGAATTACAACAGTGGCTGGGGAGAAAAAAGTTGGAAAATATTTCGGAAATATGTAGCACAAACAGGGAGATATTTAGAAGGTAGTGTGAATAGCTAAACTTTGGTAAGTAATTAGCTAGGGAGTAAGAAATACAAACCAAGAATTTGTCCTAGGTTTCAGGCTGGAGTGACAAGACAACAGAAAAGACTGGAGAGGGAAATAACAAAACTAGATTTGGGATTGCGTTGGGTTAGTTCTTGCTGGCATTTTCATTAACTAGCTGCAAACATTTCTGTTTTCTTAATCTGTCTTAGTCTGTTGATACATTCTTAAAAAGAGAAAAACACTGCCTACGTTAAATTCATTATGAGAATAAAATAATAATAGTTAACGCTTCTTTTATTATGTGGAAAGTACTTGTACATTTTACATATAGTGACTTGCTTATTTTGAACAATTACTCTATGAAGTAGATACTTTTATTATATCTCTTTTACAGATGAGGAAGCAGAGAGGTTAACAAATTAGCCCATGGTCACTGAACTGGGAAGTAACAGATACGAGTTTCAAACTTATTTAGTCTGGCTACAGAAAATCTACCTCAACTAATAATTTACAATACCTCTGATTAAATATTAGGCACTTTGCATAATTATATCAGAGTGCTTTGAAGGCACCCAGTAGGTGAAAAATAGCTACTATAATTATTTAACCCATCTATTTACTTAAAAAGTATTTACAGAATATAGACACCGAGCACTAGGATAGATCCAAGCATAGTAAGAGACACATCTATTTTGTGATATTTGCAATTTAATTTTGACCATAAAAGACATCATGAATCAGAACACAATGACATGGTTATGTGTTAAAAGAGTTTATTTAGATAAAAAAAAAAAGTTTAGATAATTTCAACTTAAGATGGATATCTGTTCAACATATAGATTATAGGTAAAGACTTAAATATAGATAAGATCACTCAGTAGGTGTTGATGGGGAGGGACACGTAGAAAAACTCGAGAAAGGAAAAGTTGGGGAATGACAATCAAATGGCTAGGCAAGGATATAAAAGCTCCCTTAACTTCAACATGCCCCCAAATCTTCACTTGTAAAAGTTAATGGGTTTTGGTTTAAGAGTATTAGAACTATGACTACTTCCAATGTTTATAGCTTTTGTTACGAACATGTGTGAACATTGGTAGAGCAGCTGAAAGTAGACTTTTAGCCTTAAACCTCAGAAAACAAGAACAAAAACCCCAGGCTCCTAGTTGTTGCTTTGCCATGGTAAATAATTATTAAGTAGTTTACTCTTTCACAAAAGACCATTCAGATTGTCTCAATTGCTTTTGTTTATCTACAGGATTTCAGCTTAAGAAATGCTCTTGCTGTTACTATGTACAGAAGTTCTGCGTGGGAGAGTTCAGCAAGAAAACAAAATGACATCTTTAACACTCAGTAGGGATATTAATGGGGTAGAGAAGATAGTGCTGATAATTATAGGGAAGCTTCCCTTCAGTTTGTCTTATATACTAGGATTTATTTTTTCTTGTCTAACCTTGTTTTTCCTGACATCATGTGGTAAAACAGAATTTTATCGAGCTGTTGCAATAGGACTGCAGTGTAAGGATGTAGTGCACAGAGGTATGGAAGACTAATGGTGAAGACACTTTCAAGAAACTCCCAATGAGGCCAAGAAGGAATTCTGACCAGCGGATTGAAGAAGAAACAGATAATGACCGCACCTCTATTACTAGCCAGCCCCACCTCCACCCCCAGAGAAGGTTTTGAGGGCATATTTGACTAGGCTAGCAAAGAACGGCTACTAGATATGCTACAGTTTCACATAAAATGAGGAGTGGAGAAATCACAGCCCACAACTGGAGGCAAGGTGAGCATACTTTGAAGATGACTGCTGGACCCAAAGTAGAATTGACTTAATTAAGAGATTTTCTCTAGCTTATCCGAAACTTGGTACGCTCAGTGAAGAGATCTAAGAGGGTGAACAGAGAAGCAAGCACATCTAAGCTTTGCATGTATATTGGTGAAAAGGATTTAGATTTCAGTGGAGCCCTGGCCTTGTAGCTCAGTTGGTTATGCCAAGGTTGTGGGTTCGATCCCTGGTCAGGGCACATACAAGTGCATAAACAAGTGAAAGAACAAATCAATGTTTTTTTCTCTTTCTAAAATCAATAAATAAAATTTATAAAAATTAAAAAAAAAGACAGTGGAATAAGGTGAAATGAATGAACTTCTTGGGTTCACTCACTGAGAAATTATTAGTGTCTGTGAGTTTAAAAAAAGTATAAATTGAATTATAGGATATTTCTCTATTAAATTTTTAATGATGATTTTTCCTATATCACACGCGCGCGCGCACACACACACACACATACTGAGAAGGGCAGGGATAGTGAAAAAACTTATATATCTATATACAATTGACCCTTGAACAACACAGGTTTGACCTGTAAGGGTCTACTTACATGTGGGTTTTGTCAATAAACACCTGTACTGTTTTTAATTTGCTGTTGGGAGTCCACGGATGGGGAGGCCAACTGTATGTATTGATCTATGTCATTTTTGTAGGTGACACAAGCACCCATGGATTTTGGTATCTTCAGGAGTGCTAATTCCCCTTGGATACTGAGGGACAATTTAAATTTTGGAGCAGTTAGAAATTATACACACATTTTCAACTGTACAGGAGATGGGTACCTGTAAACTTCATGTTGTTCAAGTGTCAAATGTATTATTTAAAAATGTATTATTTTTAAAGTAGAGATATGTCAATTTGAATATTTCAAAAAGAGCGCTAAACCTGAGAAATTTAAGAAATAGATTTGTAAATTGTTGAAATGAACAAAAATTTAAAAAATTTTAGTTATAGGCCTTAGTGGAAGCTGAACATGTTCGGTTAGAAGAGATTCAGAGGAAAGTTTTTTGAATAAATGAATTAGATCTATCCATTGAGTGCTTATTATGTGTCAGGCACTGCACATTGCAGATACTAAGTTGCAAATGACCCCTGCCTTCCTGGAGTTATCAGCCCAGCGGGAGGTGCCAACTTTAAGTAATAGCAAAGGTCTGTATGCAGTGTCCTTATCACTGTATATGGCCCTTATCACAGCTGTGTCCTCCTGCATTATATTTGCCCATCTATGTGTCTGCTCACATATAACTTTTGACCATGCAGCTCTTAAAAGGATGAGGCTTGCAGAAACTAGAGGTTTCCATAGACACCAGAGATCTGCCCCTTATGAGACCAAGCTAAAATTTAGATTAGTGTTTGTTCTCCATTTCAGACAAAACAATTAAACCAGAAATACATTTAGAAAGCTATCACAACCACCTGTACAAAGTTTCTAGATCCTTATAAAAATTCAGCGCAATATTGTTTCTAATAATAGAAGTGTCTGTCACACACATAAATGCTCATAAATACTTTTTAGCAAATGTGTCAATGAATAAATAAATCAGAATGATAGTGACTCCATTATATATTCAATAAAAATGGTGGTTTTATTTGCTGTTTTAGGATTCAGTCTTAAAGTAAGAATACTTGTCAAAAAAGATTCTGCTTGCTTACTAAAAATTTATGTCTGCTCTAAACAAATACTATGCTTAGGGTCCATCCATGCTATGGGACCACCAGACTGTATAAACTAACTTTTGTCATTTATAAAACTTCCTAGAACGAGACCAAGAAGGACACATTTGTGGTCTTTACATTCCAAAGAAAGTGATAATGAAGTTCCAGAATAGAATGAAAATGAGCCACCAAGTAAATTTCTAGTAGACTATGTTCTCAATTTTTAAAACCGTGATAAATAGCCTTTCTGATTTCCAAAAATTAAAATGAGAGAAATGGAAGATTTATATTTAGATTTCATGAGGAAAAAGAAACAGTATTAAGAGATGAAACTAATATATATATATATATATATATATATATAATATATATATCCCTGTCCTTATTTCAATTTTAAACTTCACAAGCACTGCAGGCAAACAATGCCTTTCTATTTGAGCACACTCTGGAGTCCTTACGAATGTAGCCAAGCTGTCTGCTATGTCCCCTGTATGCTTGCCAATTTTCTGTCATTTCCTCCTTCAGATGATAGGGCTTGTGTGACAAAGGTCTCTGGATATATTTCAAAACATTTTAAACTACTTAACAGTGTACCACCAAGCACCTATTTAAAAGTGTTATTTATTCTCCACAAGGCTAAATTTGTCAGAAGACAGAGCAGCATTCCCCTGGCCTTCTCTGTGGAGAAATATAGAAAGCTCATGTGGAAGCTGTGGTGTCCTAACTACCCTTCGGAAAGAAAAAATGTTTCCAGTGACTTAGCCAATTTCTGTGCTTTGACATACAACACACAAAACAGCAAAACTAATTATTTACTAAACTATATTTCTTTTTATATTCTCTATGCACTTCTGCTAGTTTTAGACTATTTTCTTTCCCTAATGAACAGTTCATCGTGAGCTAAGAGAACATGCTGGATTCAGCATTGTTTAGGTTCTAGTAACCTGATGTGGAGACAGTCACTCCTTTCCCGGAGCTCCTGGCTCTCCGTTCTCTATCATCCCGTTTAGGTTGTGGGATAGTGGCGACATACTTACAGTTACTATCCAAAAAGCAATAAAACACATGCAGGTAAGTGACCAATAAAAAATATTTTTCCCTTTTTATTCATTTTAAAGTGTTTCTACTTGATTTCACAATTTTGTGGAGCTTAATTTAAAAATACTAAAAATATTAAATTCCTTAGTTAGTAATATTAACAATTTGTGCCTAAAGCAACATTAGCTATAGTTATATCCACAGCAATATATAATATTATTATGTATTTCTTCATTCTAAGAAAAACATATTCTTCCATTTAGCTAGTCCACTCTGCAGTCTTATAGGGTCTCTGCCACAAATTTTTAGAACTTGAAAGCTTTTTTCTTCCCCCTTCCCTGTCTCTACAATGATTCTTGTAAATTCAGGAGCTCACTTTGTTATCCCCAGGTGGATATTGTTTGGTTATACTCAGGTGTTTGCTTTCTTTCTTAAGCATTCAGAACAGTTCAGTACAAAGTTGTCATTGTCTTTTACAAGAGGATCTGATTCCAAATAATTGCTGTTTGTGTTGTGCATTTTTAAAAATATTTTACCTTTTCTCTTGTCAGGATTACAGGAGTCTCATCTATTGTCCAACAAATTCCATTTTTACTTTTTAGTCAGCTATACCCGAGAAAAGGTTGCCTGTTTCTCTTCACCTGTTCCAAAACCCACCGAGTGCTGAGCTTTTCTCAAAAGAAGCGAACAAGAAATTAGCACATGTGTAAGTATCAACCCAGAATGCTTTCCCCAGAATTCAACACATCTCCAAGAAAACACTCTCCAAAGAATAAAAGGAAGCAATCTTCTCTAAAGGTAATGAAGCCTACCCAATTCATTCCCAGGCTTTGTCGAACAGTTGAAGAGTAAGAGGAAATTGTTTTTTTTTAATCAGTATTTAACTTTTATATTTAAATATTTATATCATTAAATTTCCTTTCTGCAGAAGTCACTATTGTATCATTTTTGGCGATGTTTCTGCCTCTTCTATAGCCATACTATGAAACACACCATGTTATAAAATTTCTCCTATGCAACAAATCCCCTCCCCCTGAAAGAAAGTATCCGGAGCCCACTCAATAAAACTTCCATGATCACTAATGATCAATACGTTTAAGTATGAAAAGATTTTTTTTCTTTCCTTTTAGGAGTCAATTTGTAAAGAGGATTGGATCTTTGAAATTATTTTTTAGATATACTTGTCAGTCTTGACAACACTGCAGAAAACATTTTTATAGTCTAATGAACAAAGGTCATCTAACTTCTAGTCTCACTAAAATGGTGTTTTTCTAATTTAGTAGAGAAAAATCAAATTGGTAAGACTTTTAGAGTATTATTTTTTAAACAATAATATTTTTAAAAGTGTATGAGAAGTTAAACAATATTTTTTTAAAAAATACATGAAATCAGCCTAGGTTACTACATGCCAAACCAATTTAGAAAGCCTGAAAAAATAAAAATTTCCTATAAAATTATAGTTTTTAAAATAATTAGAAATTTAAATTTTGATACTTCTAAATAAAAAGCATGAAACTATGCAAATGGAAATTTCATAGGGTGAATGTAGAGACTAAAGAAAAAGAAAAATTTGTTAAATATTTATTTCTTTATCCATTTAGTTGAAAGTTTATAATCTGTTAAAAGACAATTATTACACCAGAGAATATTTATCTTTTTAAACAGTTAAAAAATAATATTTTTCATTTACTAGATGATAGTCCATTAACTCTTTATAGCCACATTCCTAAATAAAAATAATTCTGCTCACCAATTTCTAGAAGATCTTGCTTGCCCAGAGGTAAGATTTTAAGAGTGGCTTCGGAAACTCTGTTGTAAGAGGAGGTGCAGAAAATAAACACATGATTTCTACAGCACAGCAGCTGAGAACTCAGAAATGAGGCATGGGTCTTACCCATTCATCTGTCTTTAAGGTTATCCTGACATCTGAAAGCGACTGACATCCCAAAACTTCCAGCACTTCGGACGCATGCCTCACACAAGATAAATATAGATTCCTGACACCTGAGCCAGATGAAATTAAAGTTAACTTGAGAAATCTCACTATTTTGTGGCTCAGTGGAGGAAAATAAAACCCTTAATCTTCTTTTTGTTAAAACCTGTTATGCCCCCTACCATAAGCTGCTGTGCTTATAAAAAATGGTAATTCAAATAATTATTAATAATCAATTTGCTTCTCTCTATGATTATCATTTGTTTTGATAGTGTTGAGACAGGTTCAAAATTTTTTTCTTGATTAGGTATAAAAGAAAGATAAAAAGTAAATATTAAGTATTATTTATTTATCAAACTTTTCTTTAGTAACTTTTGTGGGTGAGTCCTTGAAATGTGAATATCTTTTGGTAAATTTTCTATCAATAGTATTTTTTCTCCTGTATTGTTTCAGTAATAATAATATTTTTTTGTTTGCCTCAATGTTGCAGAAAGTGTGACACATTGTCAGGGTGCTTTGATTTAAGTTAATCTTTTGGAATGGTTCTATAATCTGGTTTATTTCGATGGAATTTTGCTTAGTGCTATTGGTAAACATATGACTGAGGCTTCACCCTCAGTCTGAGCAGATCCTGTAATTAAAGTTACTGCTCTGAAAACATAATGGCAATATAGATATTGTTTTCTTAATTTAGTGAGAGGAAGGGAAGCAGAGAGACTCCTGCCTGTGCCCTGACCAGAATCTACCCGGCAAGCCCACTAGGGGGCAATGCTCTGCCCATCTGAGGCCTTTGCTCTGTTGCAACCAGAGCCATTTTTTAGTGCCTGAGGCGGAGGCCATGGAGCCATCCTCAACACTCCAGGCCAACTCTCTGGAGCCAATTGAGCCATGGTTATGGGAGGGGAAAAGAGAGAAAGAGAGAGATAGAGAGATGGTTGCTTTTCCTGTGTGCCATGACTGGGAATTGAACCCAGGACATCCACACACTGGGCAACGCTCTACCTCTGAGCAAACCAGCCAGGGCCAATGGCAATATTTCTAACAATAAATAGCTTTTTAGGATTCAATAATCTTGAATCCCAATGAAAACAAACTGAATAAAGGGATTAGAAAAGACAGCTCACCTGAGATAGAGGTATTGCATAGTTTCAGTTAATGTCTTTTACTGAATGATAAATTTTGAAGTTAGTATTTTCTAGATGAAACTGCTGTATAACCAATAGTACCTAGTATTTCAGAAAAGAATGACATTTTTTTCAAATTACCAAAATTATTTTTTTCTTATTTTAATATACTGGGAAACAATTTTTTTTCATTTTCTGTTCCATGAGGTTTTAGAACTGTTTCTATATATTTCTGCACTGCTGATTCCAAATCTGAAATCTGTTTCTTGGCACATGCTCTAGTTTTTATGCAATTTTAATTTCTTTTTGTTACAGTTAATAGCATGCATTGGTTTTTAAATTGGAATTAAAGGACAACAGCTCTTGGACTGAACATAACCACAAGGCAATTAATGTTTTATAAACATCACTTTTACATAATTATAGTTGTTTTTAAATGTAAAAAATTATTATCTGATAAAGACACCCTCTTATTTTGTTTTAAGATTGAATCATGGCTTCTTCGAGTAGGCATAAATGTAAGAATAGTCCTGACACCTTCTGTAGATGTGGCTGTTAAACACTTCAACGTCAAAGGCGCAATATTTCATCATTTGTGACATGTGCATATATTGCCTATTTTCAAGTTCCCCTTAGCAATCAAGACAAGAATTGGGCTCCTCATATTGTGTGTCATAATTGTGAGGAAATGCTTCGTGAATGGACAAAATGAAAACACAAAGGAATGCCTTTTGGTATTCCCATGGTTTTGTGTAAACCTAAGGACCACAGCAGTGACTCTTATTTTTGTCTGATCTATACAAAGGGCATCGGCAAGAAAAAACAGCATATGATCACATATCCTAATATTCCTTCAGCAATATGACCTATCCCACACTCTGAGACACTCCCAGTTCCAGTTTTCAATGGTTTTCTTTCTTCTAAGGATGAAGAAAGTGAACACGGTGATCAAGTGTATTTTGATAAGATGCATGAGGAAATGGTTGTAGAATCTGAAGGGTCTTCTTCTGATGCCAAGCAGTCATTAACCCCTCAGCAGTTTAGCCATCCTGAATTGAATGATTTAGTAAGAGATTTGGGCCTATCAAAGAAAGCAGCTGAGTTATTAGCCTCCAGGCTTCAAGAAAAGAATGTACTTCACTGGTCAGCTAAAGTATCCCATTTCAAGAAGTGTGAATAAATTATTTTCCTGTGGGTGGAGCGCAGAGCACATTCCTAGCAGCTGTGGCTGATGCAATGCTGTGAGAACACTCCAGCTCCCAGAACCCTCCTGGGCACACCCAGGAAGGGAGCTCGCCCGCTATAAGAAAGTGACTCAGCGCCAACCACGCAGCTCCCTGATCTTTTCAGCCATTGGCTATGAAGGACACACTGTAACACCCTATAGGCTGAACCTGTGTATATAAGCTATAAGCTAGCTTACTTCCTGAATAAAGTGGATCTGCATCACTGAACCTGGTCCCTGGAGTCAGGTCTTTGTGTCTCTGTCGTCCTCACCCCTGGAAGGACTTGTCCACAACTGGCGCCCAACGTCGGGCAGGGACCTAACCGGCATCCAAGGGACAGGTGAGTGACCCTCTAATGAGAAACCTTCTCCCCCACTCCCGAGCTCCGGAGGCTCAAGCCCTCTATGCCCTATTGAAGAGTAGGTGAGTTAAAGTTAGTGAAAAGGATCTCTGTACTTACTGGAAATCCTCTCTGGTCTCAATCCCTGGATTGAGGATGCGCCTCTTTGGGACCCAGATACTTGGGCCTGAGCTTTCCAGCATGTTCATTCGGCTGAAGTACATGGGGGACAAACCTTCCCTCTCGGCCTCATTCCTGCCCTGCTAGCGATACAGGCCTGCCTGACCGGTGCTCCTCCTGGGGACCCTCCGCAGGTCCCTAAGGTCCTACAGGCTACTCCTCTCTCTGAGGAATCCCTACCTTTGTATTTGCCCCTCTCCACTGAGGAGGAAAGTAGTTTAGCCTCCGAGTTTGACAAAATTGCGGCTGACCAGGCAGAAACAAAACCAACCGAATTGCTAACTGCGCCATCAGCTCTGCCGCTGGTAAAAGCAGAAGTCGCTACTTTCGCATTCCCTGCCGTGCTCAGTGCCCCATCCCAGCCTCTCAGACGCCATTTTCTACCGCAGCTTTAACTCCCAACACGTGTTCCCGCTGCAGACCCATGGGCCAGCCTATATGCCCCCAAGTGTCTTTTTTCTTCCTATTTGTCTGTCTTGTCTATTTTTCTGTATCTCTTGCTCTCTCTCTCCCGCCCCTCTCTCTGAAATGATGCTGGAAGGACCCAGCCACAGCACAGTGGCAGGGATCACACCATCTTCTAGCGCAAGGGAGAGGTTATGCTTGTGTTTTTCAGCCAATTTGGATCCCAGGAACCCCCCAACCTGCTTGACAGGGTTTCTTGGGCACCACTAAGTGGTTCAGTCTTCACCTGTCCAAAGCCACAGCCCTGGTCTTCTCCACACCGACTACGCCTGAGGGAAAGAGGTCCTCAGTGCTCCAGAAGAAGACCTTGTGGCTAGCGTGTGTGCCCCATCACCTGGGGGGATGTGGAGGCTTTGGCAGGTGGGCCTAGAGAATTGCCCCTGATGGGCCCCCAGGCCCTGGTGCTCTGTTCTTGCTTATGTGTGCTATAGTGACCGCTGACTCCCAGACACAGGCAGCAACAGCCCAGGGCTCAAGCCTGGCAGTGTGAGCTCCTGTTTTCAGTTCATCTTTGGAGGATGAGGAGAATTGGGCTGGAGTTGCATTTCACAGACTCCAGAAGGTAAACGGCAGCAGCTGTGGTGGGAGGATGAATGGAAACCAGGCTTGCATTGCCGAGTGGCCCCTGGAATGGCAGGGAGTGCCTGCTAAGCCGCTGGTGGGTTCGCTGACATTTTGGGATATAGGGGTGGATGCCATCATGCTTTCCAGAGCAGAGATGAAAATGCTGACTGCCATTGCCATGTGCTCCTCTTTGGGACAGTGTAAGACCTGCTAGGACGGCAGGGATAAGGGGGGTGGCTGAGGCCCCATGTGCATGGACTGATTTCCTGGACTATGACCTGAGTGAGCACTGGCTCCTTTGTTGGATGGACTTATGGATTTTGAACAATGTGAAATACCCTGATGGGGGTGGGGGATGGCTTTGCTGGAGGCCCTTCCCCTGCCCTGGGAAGCTTTTCCCATGGCTAGAAAGAAGGCTTAGGACATTTTGTGCTTTTGGCAAAGTGCTCAGAGACTGGTGAAATGTACCTTTGTAATTGTTGAAATTGTATGATTTGTCATGTTGTTGTAATTTGTGTAATGTGCCTTGCAACCATATGTAGTATGCAGCCCACAGCAAGCCATCCGTTCTGTGTTTGGATGCTGAGACCTTGTGGGAAGGGGGTGTGCATGAACCTACGTCCATTTTTTACAATCAAAATGGAACTCTGTTTAACAACACCTAGAAGTTCTCTGTAACGCAATGGGAAGGAAATGACATCCCAACCCCTAGGAGGAATCCTCTATTTAAGACCCCCATTCTGTTTCCTAACTAGTCAAACATTACAGAAGCTTGCCTGATTGTTTAATCCAGCTAATGTATTAGCATATAGTATAATAGGTATTATAGTGGTTTTAGTTTACTAGGGTTCCGTTGCATAATGCATAGCATTCAGAAGCTACAACAACAGCAAGCTGTCATTCATCAAGTCCAATTGGCTCTAATTAAAAGAGAAGGGGGGTTGTGGGTGGAGTGCAGAGCACATTCCTAGCAGCTGTGGCTGAAGCAATGCTGTGAGAATACTCCAGCTCCCAGAAGCCTCCTGGGCATACCCAGGAAGGAAGCTCGTGTGCTATAAGGAAGTGACTTAGCGCCAACCACACAGCTCCCTGACCTTTTCAGCCATTGGCTATGAAGGACATGCTGTAACACCCTATAGGCTGAACCTGTGTATATAAGCTAGCTTACTTCCTGAATAAAGTGGATCTGCGTCACTGAACCTGGTCCCCAGAGTTGGGTCTTTGCATCTTCATCGTCCTCACCCCTGGCAGGACTTGTCCACATTTTCCGAAGAGAAACACTTTGTTTACTGTCATAATATCAGTAGTCTTCTCAGCCAGCTAGGTATTACCAGCTAGGTGTCCAACAGAATGGCAGCTATTTCTTGACAGCTCTAAATGAAGTATGAAATGTGTTCTCCTACGCAACAGTAATGTTTATGCAGCGGTTCCAACTGGTTATTCAACTCATCTGCGAGAAGATTATAATGACATAAAAATTGTCCTCGACTTTCTGAAGTATGAGGAGCATAACTGGATTGTTTGTGTGGATCTTAAAATGGTAAATTTTCTAATAGGACCACAGAGAGGTTTCCTGAAGTATCCTTGCTTTCTGTGTTCGTAGAACAGTCGAGCTCGGTAGAAATACTGGACACAGAAGGAGTGGCCGAAACGTGAAGCTGTGAAAGTAGGGATGCAAAATATTGTGAATGAACCTGTAGTTAATCGAGACAGGATCATTTTCCCCCCACTTCACATCAAACTTGGCTTAATGAAGCAGTTTGTTCAGGCTTTGAATAGAGAAAGTGAATGCTTTCAACATATTATTTCTGCTTTTCCTGCCTTGTCTTTTGAGAAGATATAAGCAGGTGTATTCGATGGACCTCAAATTTGAACCCTCATACATGATGAAGAATTTTCCAGGAAGATGAATAAGGAGGAGAAAGCAGCATGGCAGTCTTTTGTGGCAGTTACAAAGAACTTCCTTGGCAACAAAAAAGCAGAAAACTATGAACTTCTGGTTCAAAAGATGCTTTTGGCTTTCTGTGACATTAGATGTCACATGAGCATTAAGATTCACTTCTTGAACAGTGACCTTGATAAGTTTCCTGAAAATCTTGGAGCTGTTAGTGATGAGCAGACTACTGCTGGAGCATCAAACGAGATTGTCCTCAACAAGTACACAAACACACAGGAGCTACAAACGCAAATTTTTGCCTGAATAAAATTTAAATAAGTTTTGTGTAAATTTTATAATTAAAATAAGTGTTTTAATATATTCTATTTTGAAATTGTAGACAAAATCTGATGCAATCATATCTTTTAGTGTATTAGTGTATTTACTGCATTATATAAATTATTATAATGATGCCCAAGAAGACATTCTACTTCATTATGTTAAACTAAATGTTGAAAATTTTACAATAAGATGAAAACCTAAAATCTTGAATTGCAAAAATACTGTAGCTCAGTGGTCCCCAACCTTTTTTGGGCCACGGACCCGTTTAATGTCAGAAAATATTTTCACCGACCAGCCTTTAGGGTGGGACAGATAAATATATCACTTGACCGAGACAAGTGTCAAGAGTGAGTCATAGACGGATGTAACAGAGGGAATCTGGTCATTTTTTAAAAATAAAACATTGTTCAGACTATATATAAATAAAACAGAAATAATGTAAGTTATTTATTCTTTCTCTGCAGACCGGTACCAAATGGCCCACGGACCGGTACTGGTCCACGGCCTGGGGTTTGGAGACTACTGCTGTAGCTTACAGAGAAAAACTAGTGTCAGATTTGAAATCAGCACACTCGAATTAGGTAAGAACATGTATTTTTGTAGATGCAACAAAAGTTTTGTTCCCCAGTGTAATAGTTCTTATGTATTGAGTGCTGTCTAAATGCTTGGGACTTTGCTCGGTAGATATCATATAATGTCATTCTCTTTTCCTAATTCCAGAATATCCTGTCAAATGAAGTTAATAGTTTTAGGCCCTATTTTACAGAAACTAAAATTGAAACGTAAAGGTTAAACATTAACAGTGGACTAATGGAACTAATGAGTGGTTCAGGTGAGAGTCCACCCATACAATTTTTACTAAAAAACACGTTTCTTTCACATTCTACAATATTGTAAGACGTTAAAAATGAGTTTTACTCATGCTGTATCTCTATCAGCCATCATATGAGTAATATCAAGGTTTCTTTAATTTCTTTTTTTAAACAAAGTTTGGAAGCATGAAAATGGTTTCTATGTCATGTTGCTAGGACACCAGGAAATCCCCAGAATTATCTCCCTGAAACAAGGGAAAAATAGATTTGTAAAATACAATGCTTGCCAGAAATATTTCTTATCTGTGGCCTTTATAATTTTCAAATTGTTCTTATCAGTTTGTATACGTGCTGTTTTATTGACCAGAGCCTGGAGGGTTAGTTCTGATGGCCACCTATCAGCATAACATCACTTTGGACAGTCAGAGGCTAGATAAGTGACGTATGTGAGGGATATCTATGTGGCAAGGAGTCAGTAGGGGAGGTTAGTTGGTATTAACCAGGGAGATCTTTGCAAGAGCAGGAGGGCCATATTCTTAACTATCGTAGAAAGTGACCCTTTTCATTATAGGAGGAAAAAAAAGTGTTGTTTGTGTGTATAAAAAGCATTTTCATTACTTGAACTGGAAATTTGTTAAACAAAATGTATTAGCAAAGAAGTGAGAAGTAAAAATTCAATTAATGAGGGATTATACATATTTTCTATGATTCACAATAAATATTATAGCATGTCTCCAACATTGTAAACACCATTATCTTCAAATATAGATTACAATGTCCTATAAAGAAGAATAGGACATCCTGAATTTCCTTCCCATGAGTTCCATATCCATTGTCATTTAAATTGTTCACTCCCTGTTGGGTATCGCTGTGTGAGGGGTAGGTGGTGAGGGAAAGGGAAGAATAGTGATGGACTGAACTAAAAAAATAGATTGTGGCTCTGGGGTAAATGACTAGAATCAGACCCTAACTTTTTTCATCCAGAGAATAATCAGAAATTTTCTTTTGAATTTAACTTCAAAGTTCAACATTTCATAAGAGAATGTCAATTAAACCTAGGACATCCCCTCCAAAAAACTAGTGAGTTTTCAAGTGTTTACGACCATACAGTTTCGCACTAGACAAAATCCAAACCTCATCTGGTTTTTGTTGCACGAGTGGCAAAACTTTAAGGCATTAAAGTTGAACCAACAATCCTGCTTCTAATAGTAGCTGTTGCCTGCTGTTAATAAAATATTCCTTTTAAGATATTATTGTTGAATTTCCTGCTTCTGTGTGAAAATGTCTTTCAGAACAATCAATTAAATTACCTGTCCATGTGCAACACATCACGACCCAGCGGCAGGGGTAGTATTCATCCTTCTCCTTCCCTACACCTCCCAAATCCCGTCTCTCTGTATTCAGGGTGCTATCCCTCTTTCAGATAGCCTTCCTCTCCCTTCAACTAGCATCATCATGTGTAATTATTCAAGTATTTACAGCATCAAATTTCCTCTTTCAGTGTGTCACAATGAATGTGTTTAGGACTTTTAATAAGATGGTGCTTTAAACAAATTACCTTTAGAGAAATACAAGTTTTAAATCAAAGATTTGTCCTATATTTTACATTCCTGTCCATTGTGTAAGAGCTAACAGTAAATTGTTCTTGAATCCCAGGCTCTGTAACATAACAAGAAAAGAAATAGATTGTGGTCTTGTTGGAAAAACTTGGCATAAACCCCTGTAAACACTTGAAAACAATGAGAATATTCAACAAGATATTTAAAACATTTACCTGCTACCTTGTTTTTAGGAAAAACACATTTGGAAAACACTCTTGAATTATTGTCTGTTTGCATAAAGCAGTGGTCCCCAACCTTTTTTGGGTCACAGACTGGTTTAATGTCAGAAAATATTTTCACGGACTGGCCTTTAGGGTGGGACGGATAAATGTGTCACGTGACCGAGACAAGCATCAAGAGTGAGCCTTAGACGGATGTAACAGAGGGAATCTTGTCATTTTTTAAAAATAAAACATCGTTCAGACTTAAATATAAATAAAACAGAAATAATGTAAGTTATTTATTCTTTCTCTGCGGACCGGTACCAAATGGCCCATGGACTGGTACCGATCCGCGGCCTGGGGGTTGGGGACCACTGGCATAAAGGATATATTCAGAGTCTGAAAGACATTCTGGAGTTAGTTTATAACTGATTTATTAGCATACTCTTCTTACCAGGGTTTTCTATCTGTTTGTATGTCTGTTTACCACACTGTGTGAGCACAGAACAAATAATTTTACACAAAATCTTCTTTATAAGAAGCATTTTCTTACTGGAATGCTGTTGTGACAAGGTTTAATATTTATCTTCTCGGCTTAACTTGCTCTACTCAAATCCATACATTTGTGAAATATCTTTACTCTAAATATCAGCTTAAGGTAAAGCTTTTATTGTCATTTACTTTCAAGACTGACTTTAGGGGAGAGGGCTGGCTATATGCTCATTACTCAAAAATAATGAGGATTGATGGAAATCTTCACAAGTGAAAAAAATCTAATGGAGTAGCGCTCTTATGCCTCTAAAGCAGGGGTCGGAAACCTCTGGCTCGCGAGCCAGATGTGGCTCTTTTGATGGCTGTATCTGGCTTGCAGACAAATATTTAACAATAAATAATGTTAAAAGTATAAAACATTCTCTTGCCTGACCAGGTGGTGGGGCAGTGGATAGAGCATTGGACTGGGATACGGAGGACCCAAGTTGGAGATCCCGAGGTTGCCAGCTTGAGCGTGGGCTCATCTGGTTTGAGCAAAGCTCACCAGCTAGGACCCAAGGTTGCTGGCTTGAGCAAGGGGTTACTCTGTCTGCAGAAGGCCCACGGTCAAGGCACATATGAGAAAGCAATCAATGAACAAATAAGGTATCGCAAAAAAACCCTGATGATTGATGCTTCTCATCTCTCTCTGTTCCTGTCTGTCCCTCTCTCTGACTCTCTCTCTGTCTCTGTAAAAAAAAATAAAAAAATTAAAAAATTAAACATTCTCATGTATTACAATCCATTCATTTCCTACTGCTCATGTTCATGGTTGCAGGTGGCTAGAGCCAATCACAGCTGTCCTCTGGGACAACACCAAATTTTTATTGGATAATGCGTAACGTACATGAGTCGTTGTATGGCTCTCACGGAATTACATTTTAAAATATGTGGCATTCATGGCTCTCTCAGCCATAAAGGTTCCCAACCCCTGCTCTAAAGCCTAAAGTTATTACAAAATTTTATATCTTTATTTTTTACTTCCAATGTCATCTTCATTATTTACAAAAGCCTTATTGAGAATTTGCATAAAATATTAGAACTCCCAAATCAGCGTCCTTCCCTTTTAAGGTGGATAAGCAATCATTTAATCATCTATTAATCCAACAGGAAGATATATTGAGATTTTATTTGTGTGTATGGCATTGTGCTACTCCTTTAGGGAAAGTGCTAGAGGCAAAATTTATGCTCTCAAGTGTCTTTTTGTTTAGTGAAGAGAGACTGTACTGTATATGAAATCATAATGTATTATCATAAACTGGGAAGAATAATTTAAAAGTTTTATTATGATGAGCTAAGCTGAATTGTTAGGGAGCTTTTTCTAATATACATATACACATATAATATATATAAATATATGTGTGTGCATATATAGTATACACTTGTTTAAATTTGTATATATGAGTGTATATGTGTGCAATATGGATATATATTATTTAGAAAAACCTATACACCGAGGGTCCTCAGGTTACAACAGTCTCGACATACAATGTTTCAAGGTTATGACACTCACTCCTATAAAAACTTAAAAAAGTTGAGATGTGAGTGTGCTGGCTTACACCGTTAGCATCGTACTTACTATGTGGGTGAACTAATTTAGTTGTACGTAGTGGAAGAATATGCAGTAACATAGTATATGAGTGAGGGAATTGTGTTTCTATGTTCCAGATTATGATTTTATAACTATAGTTAAGTGACACCAAAATTCGGGTTACATCATTGTCGTAGGAACAGAACTGTTTTGTAACCTGAGGACCCCTGTGTAGTAGGAAATCCTCTCTTACCTTCCAGCTTAACTCATCACAGTATACTATTCCTTTATAATGTATCCCAGGTTTTCTTGGTTTATAATAACATATTATGATTTTTAAAATAATACCTACCTTTCTTCACTAAGATATAACACTCACTTTGGCTCTTTATTTACCATTTAGCTAATATATATATTATATACACATATAAATATCTAAAAATAAGTTTTAAGTGACAAAGAGTTAAGAAAGCATTCTTAAGTAAGAGACCAGTAATGGTAAGGAGCCTGCCACTGACAGAAAGGAGCAGAACAGACTCAAGGAACTGAAAGGAGCCAGCAGAAGAGCAATGTGACTGGATGAGAGAGGATGGGGCAAAGTAAGGAGATGATGGAGGAGTGTTAGCGAAGAGCCAGATGGCACAGGATTTGTAGGGATTTATCATAAAAACAATGGGGAGACATTGAAGAATTTTATTACAGAGATATATGATTCTGAATTACATAAAAAAAGCAAACTGATAGCAGCAGCATAACTAATGGAGTGAAGAGAGGTAAGAATGGATGCAGGGAAAACAATAAGGTAACCATTACTAATTTTAATTGTAGCTTGACCTAAAATGGATGCAGAAAACAACAACATGGATTTAAGAAATATTTAGAGGCCCTGGCTGGTTGGCTCAGTGGTAGAGCATTGGCCAGCATTTGGATGTCCCATGTTCTGTTCCTGGTCAGGCACACAGGAGAAGCAACCATCTGCTTCTCTACCCCTCCTTCTCTCCCTTCTTTCTTTTTCTTCTCCCACAGCAATGGCTCAATTGGTTTGAGTGCATTGGCCCCAGGTGCTGAGAATGGCTCTGTGGAGCCTCTGCCTCAGGCACTAAGAGTAGCTTTGCTGAGAGCATAGCCCAAGATGGGTAGAGTATTGGCCTCAGATGGGGGGTTGCCGGGTAGATCCCAATTGGGGTGCATGTGGGAGTTTGTCTATCTCTCCTCTTCTCACTTGGAAAAGAAGAAAAAAATTTTTTTTTAAATATTTAGAGGGTAGAATTAACAAATTTTGGAGGCTGGTGGTCATGGTGGTGGTGTATCAGGAAAGGGAAAGAATGATTGAGGTAGTCTTTAAATTGAAGCTGTTCTAGAAATCATTCTAGACCCTACCAGGAACATTTGTTCTTCAGATGACATACAAAAACAGATTTACATCAGTGATTGGCATATAGCTGGTGATAAAACATTTCTTGAATGAAATGAGTGAGTGAGTGGAATTGAGAACAATGTGAGCAGGAGTCACCAGTTATATTGCAACAACTATATACTTTTTTGTTTGTTTGTTTGGGTTATCCTAGGAAGTTTTCACAAGGCAATGACAGGAAGAGTCGCAAAAAGCCAGTGATACCTTAGAGACTGGAGTACAGGGAAATAGTTAATTACCACACAGGAAGGACCACAGGAAACTGAATGAATTCAAGACTAAAAGGAAGAAAATTTAAAGTGACTTAGAGAAATTGTGCAAGAGTCTTGCACAAATCTGGCTATGTGTATAGAGTATGTAATCTAATGGAAACTTGGGTCCCTCTGGACCAAGAGCAAATAATATCCACAGGACATAAAGTCCTTCTCCAGCACAACAAAACAATAGGCCAGTGGCCAATTATGATAGTAGCCAAGCAGATGTCCCACTGGTTTTTAAATCAGACAGAGCCTTAGTTTGTTGTAATTATTACATCCTTGCTGCAGTACTTTCTGTTTATGAAATTTTGTTTCAATGTTATCGCATAATAATCAGCTAATTATCAGACAAGTCTTATGTACTTTCTTGGTGAATAATTGTACAAAGTGGCGCACTGTAGCTATGTGCTCTTTTCTTCAAGAGAAATGGAATGGTTGAATAGGAAAAATCTAAATCAAAAGATTCTAACAAAGCTCTAGAATTAAGATCTCTAGTCCTTAGATTATATTTCACATATGATTCCTCTGTTTCTGCATATTATTTTTTCAAGTAAAAATCAGATCCCCACCTTCTTGGCTATCCTTTTTCCCATCCAGTTTTGGGTTTCCCTTGCTCTGTAGGCATTCTAAATATAGGTATCTACTAAAGTCTAGGCCTATTGTTTTCCTTCTTGTCCTATATCTTCTCTTCCATGGCAATGTGTGATAGTTTATGGACTTAATTGAGCACTTCTGCATAGTTACTCCCTAAAACTAGTTTTGAGTCCTAAGTTATATCTTAATACTAAATTTAGTTAGAATTTCTGTGAGTTCCTTATACACTGGTAAAACTATACTAGTATCTGTATTATCTAATTTAATTTTTTTAAACTCTGGAGCTATAACTAATATTTACAATTTTACAAATCAAAATGGAGACTTAGTAAAGTTGAGTAACTTACTTCACTGTTACAATCCAAGTAGGCAGATATGGACCCAGATCATCATGGCTTTAGGACTTGAGCTTAGAGTGTTGTGATTGACTCCGCTGTGATATAACTGCATGTTAACCTTCTGTGGACATCTCTGCCTAGCTGCCTTAAACAGACATTTCTTCTTCCTTATTGCTAAGACTGTGTTCTCAATCTCTTTAAAATTACATCATCATACTTTTCCCTAAACTGTTCCCCATACACCCAATTATCTTCTAATTCCTAAGAACTCTACTTTGCTATATGTTTTTCATTTGTCTCCTGTGTTTCATTTTCACTGTGTCTGCTTAAGTCAGGGGTTGGTACCAGCTACCTTGACTATTGCCATAGTCTCATAATTGATATTTCTGCATGCAGATTTACTACTTTCTCATTTGTCCTTCCCAATGCTTTCAGACTAATTTTAAAATGAAAATTAGATTTTATGATTTATTTATTTAAAATAAAACATTAATAGTACCCATTGCCTAGAATATGAATTTTAAGCTTCTTAGACCATTATTGAAGTCCCACAGTGATTATAACTATTCCTGCGTAAAGTCTATTTTCAACAAAATGGTTCCTGTAATCTCACCTTGCATTTCCTACTGCTTCAAAAATTTCTCCCATATAGAATTTTCAGGGCATCTGTCTAAGACAGTGGCTTAGGGAGACCCTGAATTCATCTCTTCCATAACTACATCTTATGTACACCTACAGACAGACTAATATCCCTGGAGAACTGAGGACTGACTGAAATGCTTCTGTACAGCAAATGAAAGAGAGACAAAACAGAAGTAGGAAGGAGAGATGAAGACACCGTGCCGTGGGAACTCCTCCACCGTGCACTGACCTGAGGTGGGAGCAGTCACTGAAAGGCTGGGGAGCAGACTTCCCACCCTGGGACACAGGGTTTAAAGGGCACGTAGGCTGTGCAAAAGGAAATCCATTGACACACCAAATGGGAGGGGAACTGCAAGGATAGTCTCTGGCATTTGAGAGTGCCATCTGTGGCCCTCCTACCACCTTTTGATCACATAGGCAGGAGTGCAATCCAGGCACTCTGGCCACCTGGCCATTGCTGATAGGTTGTGTACCAGGCCTACACCAATTTTGCAACTTGACCCTGGGACACCCTATGGCCTGAACCAGTTTCAAATACAGATCCTGCCTCTGACCAAGGTGGCTCCCACAGTTCAGCCCCTGGGATACTGCATGGCTTGTACCTAATCTAGACTTAGTTCTGGGCCTTTGTGCTCCTCCCTGGGAGTTCCCACAGACTGACATACTTCAACTCCAGTTTCAACTGGCCTGCCAAGGTGGCCCTGGTGCTGCATGCCCCCAGGACTCCCTATGGCTCATACTCATTCCAGCTCCAGATCCAGCTGGCCACCAAAGACATCTGGCACACACAGGTGTCTACACAGGGAAGCTCCTGCACAAGACTACTTCTTACAAAATGAGGAGATGTTGCTGCTTCATTTAATTCATAAAAACAGACACAGAGAGACAGCCAAAATCAGGGGACAGAAAAATATGTTCCAAATGAAAGAACAAGACAAAACCCCAGAAAAAGAATTAAATAAAATGAAAACAAGCAAATTACTAGGTAAAGATTTCAAAATATTGGTTATAATGATGCTAAATGTACATAGGAGAAAAACAGAGAAACTCAGTGAAAATCTCAACAGAGATAGAAAATATAAAATAGAACTAATCAGAACTGAAAAAATACAATAACTGAAATGAAATATATGCCAGAGCCTTATTTCTTTTAGCATAATAATCACTAGGTCAGAAGTTACTTTATGTAAAGAGTTTGCCATCTTGTTGTGTAAAATAAACAGATGAGCAATGGGGAAATTTTAGGTGCTTTCTGAGGGCAGAAAGAAGTAAGTTAAAGTGTCCAAAATCTATTATATGAAACAAATCATCTAGGAATTAGAGAGAATGATGATACTTATGGGAAAAAAGTGCTTTAGGGTGTAGGGAGTTTTGCCGTACTTAAGGCAACCTATTGAGATATTTTGCATAGGAATCTGAGAGTAGTTTAATAAAATATATAGCCTTCCAATTATTTCATTTCATTCAGATAATTCTACAGTCTTCGTTCCCCAATAAGGTGAAAGGTAAAGACAAAAGAACACTGTAGCCCTGGATAGGTAGTTAAGTTGGTTAGAGGATCATCTCAATATACTAAGGTTACAGATTCAATCCTAGGTCAGAAAAAACACAAGAAACAACAAATGAAGGCATAAACAAGTGGAACAATAAATTGATGTTTCTCTCTTTCTCCCTCCCCTCTCTCTCTAAAATGAATTTTTTAAATTTTTAAAAGAAAAAAAAATACACAAGAGGTAGTCAGTATCAGATTAAGTGATAAATAAGAGGAGTCAGCAAACTAGAAGACAGGGTAGTGGAAACCACCCAAATGGAATAGCAAATAAGAAGAAGTTAAACATGAGGACTGTTTAAGGAACCTCTGGGACAACATTAAGAGTACAAACATTCAAATCATAGGATTCCCAGAAAGCAGAGAGAGAGAGAGAGAGAGAGAGAGAAAATGACAGAAAACCTATTTAAAGATTAATTTCTGAAAATTCCCCCTAAGAAACAGACATTCAAGTTCAGGAAGCACAGCGGGTCCCAACCACATGGACCTACACCAAGACATATCATAATTAAATTGTTAAAGATAAAGAATCTTAAAATAGCAAGGTAAAAGCAGCTAATTACATACAAAGAGTCCTCTATAACCGTGATCCCCAACCTTTTTTGGGCCACGGACCAGTTTAATGTCAGAAAATATTTTCAAGGACTGGCCTTTAGGGTGGGATGGATAAATGTATCATGTGACCAAGACAAGCATCAAGAATGAGTCTTAGACAGATGTAACAGAGGGAATATGGCCATTTAAAAAAAAATAAAACATCGAGAGATGACGTCAGAGTAATGGCGGGGTAGGAAGCGATACCGATAAATCTCCCCCAAAACTCAACAAGATCTTCAACCAGAAACAGAAAAACCTATACTTGGAGCTTCCAGATGCTTCGCAATACACCCAAAGGTATGATTGAGTGAAAAATTGGCTAAATATATAACCAAACCACGAAGGAAATAGGGAGTAAGAAATGCTCCGCCTTCCTCACTAACCTAAACAGGGCGGCTTTCTCTGGTAACTGTGAATATAGGAACTGAGGCAGGCAAAGGGGGTGAATAGATCCAGGCCGCCGCAGCACAAACGGCCGAACCAGGCTGTGGCACGAAACCCAAGCCGAGGAAAATCTGATCCTGTGGCAACCCGGGCAATACAAGCTAACACTCGCGCCGAACCCAAACAAAGAAAGACAAGCGGAGCGGCCATTTTACCCGGTCTCCTGGTCGGTGCGCAGTTAGTGGGCGAGAATTTCTTCCTAGGCCCCAAGAGTGGGTGCCCGTGTTGCCCCACGGAGAGGCAGGGTTAGAGGCCTTTCTGTGGGCCGAGGGCAGAGTCTCTGGGCAGCCCCAGCGCCCTGGGAAAGCCACGCATGGGAGGGAGTGAGAACTAATTCCAATGGTGGAGATTTTCCGTGCTGGAGAAGGTTTCACTCGGAGGGAGGCGCGGCCGGCCTCATATCCTGGTTTGCGCGCGCAGATAAGGAGTGAGCAATTCCTCCGAGTGCCTCGGCAGTGCGCGCCCGTGTTATCGCACAGAGGGGCAGAGTCAGGGGCCTTTGTGTGGGCCAAAGCGGAATCTCGAGCCGCCCCAGCGCCTTGCAAAAGCCGCGCACGGGGATGGAGCGAGACTCAATTCCAACGCTGCAACTTTTCCCTGCGGTTGGGGGTTTCACTCAGAGCGTGAGACTGCTGGCCGGATATCCTGGTCGCAGACAGTGAGTAAGAATTTCCTCCAAGCACCCCGGAAGTGGGCGCCCGCTTTTGTTACCAGAGAGAGTGGCAGAGCCAGAGGTCTTTGAGTGGGCGGAAAGCCCGCCTGATTATGCTAGCAGCTCTGACTGACTGAGCCTTACCCAGAGCCCTGTGCTGAGTGGAAATAGAGTGGGGAGTTGCCAGCTCTTTGAGCCTCTTACTATCCAGGCAGAGGCAGCAGCAACCCCATAGCTGGATTATCAGGCTACTAATTGAGGAAGGAAAGACTAGGAGAAAGGCTCCAGGAATACAGACTCTCTCACTGTCGGAGCCTATAAATGCCAATGAGCTTCGACTGCCAACGAGACTAAAGCACAATACATGACATTGCCATAGAGACTTATCAACTGCAAACCTCTACCTGAGCGTGCCAAAGGGGCAGAACCCGGGGTACAGAGTCACCGACCAGGAAGAGGGAGAGAAAAGAAAAAGCAAGAAGATAACCTCTCAAAATCAAGAATAATCTGCAGACTTTATAACCTATCCCATTTTATTATATTTGTTCGTTTGTTTCTCTTATCTTCATTCTTGATACTTTTTTTTCCTCCTCCAATTTGGCCGATTAACTCTCTACCGGTCTTACTCTCTCCTCTCCTTGAACTACACTACCCATAAGTGTTACATCTCCCATTATCTTTTCTCTTCTCTTCCTTTCTCTCTATGAGGGTTGCACTCCAAAACCCTTAACTCTCTCTCTCTCTCTCTCCTTTCTTTTTTCTTCTTTTAGTGGTTCCCTCTCTTTTTCTCTCTCTCTCTTTCTTTTCTCCCTCTATATTAGTTTCTTCCTTTCTCCTTTACATCTCCTCTCATTCAAACCTCAATAACAAACAAATTATCTTATCTGGGACTCAAACCTATGTTTGTGGCATTTTGGGGGGTTTTTACTTCACCTTTTTAACTCACTAGCAGTGCTCCCATCCCTGGCTCTCCATATTATCTAATTCTTGTTCCACTAAATACAATAGTAATTTTTTAATTTGTCCCCCCATTTTTCCATTTTCCTCTTATTCCTCTCATCATAACTCTTAGACAACCAGCACCTAAAAGCAAATCATTTTATTCTTGACCCAAATTTTTTCCTTATTTGCTTCTTGTGGGTCCATACGCTCTTTTTTTTTCTTTTTTCTTTTTTTTTTCCTTTTTTTTTTTTCTTTCTTTTTTTTTTTTTTGCCCCTTTATTACTTTTCCCCAGTTCAGGCCCTCCATCACAGGCATTGTTTGTTACAATTCACAGTCCACCACAAGATTTTCTCAAGAAAGAGGGGAGAGGTGAGGAGAGGAAAAAAGGAGGGGGGGAATAATTTCCTTTTTTTAAAAATTTTTATTTTATTTTATTTTTCTTTATTTCATTATTAATTTTTTTTAAAAAAACTTCGATTTTTTATTTTTTTTTTATTTTTTTTTAACTTTTTATTCTTTATTAAATGTCATTAATACTATCAACAAAACCACCCTCAGATGCCATTAAGGGAGAGAAAATCGAATATCATGGATACAAAAGAAAGAGAGGTAACACAGCTAGATGAGGAAAAATCTATGGAGAAAAAATTTAATATATTGGAAACCTTGGAGCTAAATGACAGAGAATTCAAGATAGAAATCCTAAAAATCCTCTGAGATATACAAGAAAACACAGAAAGGCAATTTAGGGAGCTCAGAAAACAACTCAATGAACACAAAGAATATATGTCCAAGGAAATTGAAACTATAAAAACAAATCAAACAGAGATGAAAAACTCAATTCACGAGCTGAAAAACGAAGTAACAAGCTTAGCTAATAGAACAGGTCAGATAGAAGAGAGGATTAGTGAAATAGAAGACAAGCAACTTGAGGCACAACAGAGAGAAGAAGAAAGAGACTCAAAAATTAAAAAAAATGAGATAGCCCTACACAAATTATCTGACTCCATCAAAAAGAATAACATAAGAATAATAGGTATATCAGAGGGAGAAGAGAGAGAAAATGGAATGGAGAACATACTCAAACAAATAATAGATGAGAACTTCCCAAGCCTGTGGAAAGAACTAAAGCCTCAAGTTCAAGAAGCAAACAGAACTCCAAGTTTTCTTAACCCCAACAAACCTACTCCAAGGCATATCATAATGAAATTGACACAAACCAACAGCAAAGAAAAAATTCTCAAGGCAGCCAGGGAAAAGAAGAATACAACATATAAAGGAAGGCCCATTAGATTATCATCAGATTTCTCAGCAGAAACTCTACAAGCTAGAAGAGAGTGGACCCCAATATTTAAAGTCCTGAAAGAGAGGAACTTTCAGCCACGAATACTATACCCATCAAAGCTATCCTTCAAATACGAAGGAGAAATAAAAACATTCACAGATACAGAAAAGATGAGGGAATTTATCATCAGAAAAACCCCACTCCAGGAATTACTAAAGGGGGTTCTCCAATCAGATACAAAGAACAAAAAAAAAACAGAGCCACAGTAAAAGCTCCAAGAAGAACACAATAAAACCAAATTTAAACTGTGACAACAACAAAAAGAAAGAAGGGGAGAAGATGGAGATTAACAGTAGCAAAGGACGATGGAGTGCAAAAGTACTCACAAAATAGTTTGCTACAATGAACAGGGTAGGGACCCTTTTCATTACTCAAAGGTAACCACCATTGAAAAAACCACCACAGAAGCACATGAGATAAAAAAGATAGCAACAGAGGAAAGATGTATGGAATACAACCAAATAAAAACAAAAGATAGAAAAACGAAAGAGAAGGATCAAACAAGACACAAAACTAACAGAAAGCAAGATATAAAATGGCAATAGGGAACTCACAAGTATCAATAATTACACTAAATGTAAACGGATTAAACTCACCAATAAAAAGGCACAGAGTAGCAGAATGGATTAAAAAAGAAAATCCAACTGTATGCTGCCTACAGGAAACTCATCTAAGTAACAAGGATAAAAACAAATTCAAAGTGAAAGGCTGGAAAACAATACTCCAAGCAAATAACATCCAAAAAAAAGCAGGTGTAGCAATACTCATATCAAATAATGCTGACTACAAGACAGGAAAAGTACTCAGAGACAAAAATGGCCATTTTATAATGGCTAAGGGGACACTGAATCAAGAAGACATAACAATTCTTAATATATATGCACCAAACCAAGGAGCACCAAAATATATAAGACAGCTACTTATTGATCTTAAAACAAAAACTGACAAAAATACAATCATACTTGGAGACCTCAATACACCGCTGACGGCTCTAGATCGGTCATCCAAACAGAGAATCAACAAAGACATAGTGGCCTTAAACAAAACACTAGAGCACCTGGATATGATAGACATCTACAGGACATTTCATCCCAAAGTGACTGAATATACATTTTTCTCCAGTGTACATGGATCATTCTCAAGAATTGACCATATGTTGGACCACAAAAACAACATCAGCAAATTCAGAAAAACTGAAGTTGTACCAAGCATATTTTCTGATCATAAAGCCTTGAAACTAGAATTCAACTGCAAAAAAGAGGAAAAAAATCCCACAAAAATGTGGAAACTAAACAACATACTTTTAAAAAATGAATGGGTCAAAGAAGAAATAAGTGCAGAGATCAAAAGATATATACAGACTGAAAGCCCAGAAATAAAACCACATATATATGGTCAAATAATCTTTGATAAAGGGGCCAACAACACACAATGGAGAAAAGAAAGCCTCTTCAACAAATGGTGTTGGGAAAACTGGAAAGCCACATGCAAAAGAATGAAACTCGACTACAGCCTGTCCCCATGTACTAAAATTAATTCAAAATGGATCAAAGACCTAAATATAAGACCTGAAACAATAAAGTACATAGAAGAAGACATAGGTACTAAAATCATGGACCTGGGTTTTAAAGAACATTTTATGAACTTGACTCCAATGGCAAGAGAAGTGAAGGCAAAGATAAATGAATGGTACTACATCAGAATAAAAAGTTTTTGCTCAGCAAGAGAAACTGATATCAAAATAAACAGACAGCCAACTATATGGGAACTGTTATTTTCAAACGACAGCTCAGATAAGGGCCTAATATCCAAAATTTACAAAGAACTCATAAAACTCAACAACAAACAAACAAACAATCCAATAAAAAAATGGGAAGAGGACATGAACAGACACTTCTCCCAGGAAGAGATACAAATGGCCAACAGATATATGAAAAGATGCTCAGCTTCATTAGTTATTAGAGAAATGCAAATCAAAACTACAATGAGATACCACCTCACTCCTGTTAGATTAGCTATTATCAACAAGACGGGTAATAGCAAATGTTGGAGAGGCTGTGGAGAAAAAGGAACCCTCATTCACTGTTGGTGGGACTGTAAAGTAGTACAACCATTATGGAGGAAAGTATGGTGGTTCCTCAAAAAACTGCAAATAGAACTACCTTATGACCCAGCAATCCCTCTACTGGGTATATACCCCAAAACCTCAGAAACATTGATACATGAAGACACATGTAGCCCCATGTTCATTGCAGCACTGTTCACAGTGGCCAAGACATGGAAACAACCAAAAAGCCCTTCAATAGAAGACTGGATAAAGAAGATGTGGCACATATACACTATGGAATACTACTCAGCCATAAGAAATGATGACATCAGATCATTTACAGCAAAATGGTGGGATCTTGATAACATTATAAGGAGTGAAATAAGCAAATCAGAAAAAAACAAGAAATACATGAATCCATACATTGGTGGAACATAAAAATGAGACTAAGAGACATGGACAAGAGTGTGGTGGTTACCAAGGGTGGGGGGGGGAGGGAGGACATGGGAGGGAGGGAGGGAGAGAGTTAGGGGGAGGGGGAGGGGCACAGAGAACTAGATAGAGGGTGACGGAGGACAATCTGACTTTGGGCGAGGGGTTTGCAACATAATTTGATGACAAAATAACCTAGACATGTTTTCTTTGAATATATGTACCCTGATTTATTAATGTCATCCCATTACCATTAATAAAAATTTATTAAAAAAAAAAAAAAAGATATATACAGACTAATGAAAATGACAATACGACATATCAGAATCTATGGGATGCAGCAAAAGCAGTGATAAGAGGGAAATTCATATCGCTTCAGGCATATATGAACAAACAAGAGAGAGCCCAAGTGAACCACTTAACTTCCCTCCTTAAGGAACTAGAAAAAGAAGAACAAAGACAACCCAAAACCAGCCGAAGAAAGGAGATAATAAAAATCAGAGCAGAAATAAATGAATTAGAGAACAGAAAAACTATAGAAAAAATTAATAGAACAAGGAGCTGGTTCTTTGAAAAGATCAACAAAATTGACAAACCCTTGGCAAGACTTACCAAGGAAAAAAGAGAAAGAACTCATATAAACAAAATCCAAAATGAAAGAGGAGAAATCAGCACGGACACCGTAGATATACAAACAATTATTGTAGAATACTATGAAAAACTTTATGCCACTAAATTCAACAACGTAGAAGAAATGGATAAATTCCTAGAAAAATACAACCTTCCTAGACTGAGTCAAGAAGAAGCAGAAAGCCTAAACAGACCTATCGGTAGAGAAGAAAAAGAAAAAACCATTAAAAACCTCCCCAAAAATAAAAGTCCAGGCCCTGACAGCTATACCAGCGAATTTTATCAAACATTCAAAGAAGACTTGGTTCCTATTCTACTCAAAGTCTTCCAAAAAATTGAAGAAGAAGCAATACTTCCAAACACATTTTATGAGGCCAACATAACCCTCATCCCAAAACCAGGCAAGGATGGCACAAAAAAAGAAAACTACAGACCAATATCTCTAATGAATACAGATGCTAAAATACTAAACAAAATACTAGCAAATCGAATACAACAACATATTAAAAAAATAATACATCATGATCAAGTGGGATTCATCCCAGAATCTCAAGGATGGTTCAACATACGTAAAACGGTTAATGTCATACACCATATCAACAAAACAAAGAACAAAAACCACATGATCTTATCAATAGACACAGAAAAGGCTTTCGATAAAATACAACACAATTTTATGTTTAAGACTCTCAACAAAATGGGTATAGAAGGAAAATATCTCAACATGATAAAGGCCATATATGATAAACCATCAGCTAACATCATATTAAATGGCACTAAACTGAAGGCTTTCCCCCTTAAATCAGGAACAAGACAGGGTTGTCCACTCTCTCCACTCTTATTTAATGTGGTACTAGAGGTTCTAGCCAGAGCAATCAGACAAGACAAAGAAATAAAAGGCATCCATATCAGAAAAGAAGAAGTAAAGGTATCACTTTTTGCAGATGATATGATCCTATACATCGAAAACCCCAAAGAATCCAAAAAAGACTACTAGAAACAATAAGCCAATACAGTAAGGTCGCAGGATACAAAATTAACATACAGAAGTCAATAGCCTTTCTATACACCCACAATAAAACAACTGAGAAGGAACTCAAAAGAATAATCCCCTTCACGATTGCAACAAAAAAAATAAAATACTTAGGAATAAACATAACAAAGAATGTAAAGGACTTATATAATGAAAACTATAAACCATTGTTAAGGGAAATCGAAAAAGATATAATGAGATGTAAGAATATACCTTGTTCTTGGCTAGGAAGAATAAATATAATCAAGATGGCTATATTACCCAAAGCAATATACAAATTTAATGCAATGCCCATCAAACTTCCAATGACATTTTTTAAAGAAATAGAGCAAAAACTCATCAGATTTATATGGAACTATAAAAAACCCCGAATAGCCAAAGCAATCCTAAAGAAAAAGAATGAAGCTGGGGGCATAACAATACCTGACTTCAAACTCTATTATAGGGCCACGACAATCAAAACAGCATGGTATTGGCAGAAAAATAGACACTCAGACCAATGGAACAGAATAGAAAGTCCAGAAATAAAACCACATATATATAGTCAAATAATTTTTGATAAAGGGGCCAACAACACACAATGGAGAAAAGAAAGCCTCTTCAATAAATGGTGCTGGGAAAACTGGAAAGCCACATGCAAAAGAATGAAACTGGACTACAGTCTCTCCCCCTGTACAAAAATTAACTCAAAATGGATCAAAGATCTAAACATAAGACCTGAAACAATTAAGTACATAGAAGAAGACATAGGTACTCAACTCATGGACCTGGGTTTTAAAGAGCATTTTATGAATTTGACTCCAATGGCAAGAGAAGTGAAGGCAAAAATTAATGAATGGGACTACATCAGACTAAGAAGTTTTTGCTCAGCAAGAGAAACTGATAACAAAATAAACAGAAAGCCAACTAAATGGGAAATGATATTTTCAAACAACAGCTCAGATAAGGGCCTAATATCCAAAATATACAAAGAACTCATAAAACTCAACAACAAACAAACAAACAATCCAATAAAAAAATGGGAAGAGGATATGAATAGACACTTCTCCCAGGAAGAAATACAAATGGCCAACAGATATATGAAAAGATGCTCATCTTCTTTAGCTATTAGAGAAATGCAAATCAAAACGGCAATGAGATACCACCTCATACCTGTTCGATTAGCTGTTATTAGCAAGTCAGGTAATAGCAAATGTTGGAGAGGCTGTGGAGAAAAAGGAACCCTCATACACTGTTGGTGGGAATGTAAAGTAGTACAACCATTATGGAAGAAAGTATGGTGGTTCCTTAAAAAACTGAAAATAGAACTACCTTATGACCCAGCAATCCCTCTACTGGGTATATATCCCAAAAACTCAGAAACATTGATACGTAAAGACACATGCAGCCCCATGTTCATTGTAGCATTGTTCACAGTGGCCAGGACATGGAAACAACCATAAAGCCCATCAATAGATGACTGGATAAAGAAGATGTGGCACATATACACTATGGAATACTACTCAGCCATAAGAAATGATGACATCGGAACATTTACAGCAAAATGGTGGGATCTTGATAACATGATACGAAGCGAAATAAGTAAATCAGAAAAAAACAGGAACTGTATTATTCCATACGTAGGTGGGACATAATAGTGAAACTAAGAGACATTGATAAGAGTGTAGTGGTTACGGGGGCGAGGGGGGAATGGGAGAGGGATAGGGGGTGGGGAGGGGCACAAAGAAAACAAGATAGAAGGTGACAGAGGACAATTTGACTTTGGGTGGTGGGTATGCAACATAATTGAACGACAATATAACCTGGACTTGTTATCTTTGAATATATGTATCCTGATTTATTGATGTCACCCCATTAAAAAATAAAATTATTTAAAAAAAAATAAAACATCGTTCAGATTTAAATATAAATAAAATGGAAATAATGTAAGTTATTTATTCTTTCTCTGCGGACCTGTACCAAATGGCCCATGGACTGGTACCAGTCCGCGGCCCAGGGGTTGGGGACCACAGCTCTATAAGACTACTATATACAAAGTTTCTGATTTTTCAGCAGCAACTTTGCAAGCCAAAGGAGATGACATGATAAATTTCAAGTGATGATAGAAAAAAATCTACAACCAAAGAATATGATACCCAGTGATGTTATCATTCAGAAGTGAAAAAGAAATAGTTACCTAAACAAGCAAAAGTTACAGGAGTTAATCACACTAAACAGCATTAATGGATATATTACTGGGACTTCTTTAAGTGGGAAAAAAAATCCAAAACTAAAAATAAGAAAAAGGTCAACATATAGTAAATGCAGAGGACGGGATGATTATAAAAATAATATGAAGGTTAAAAGACAAAAGTATTAAGAGATGTGTAATTATAGTAATAAATTAAGGGATATATACATACACACAAGATGTAAAATATGACATCAGAAACATAAATATAGGGGGCAAAAAAATACAGTGCTTTTAGGATGCATTCAAAGTTAAGTAACCATCAACTTAAAATAGCTTGTTATAATGTTGGAGAGGCTGTGGAGAAAAATGAACCCTCATACACTGTTGGTGGGAATGTAAAGTAGTACAACCATTATGGAAGAAAGTATGGTGGTTCCTCAAAAAACTGAAAATAGAACTACCTTATGACCCAGCAATCCCTCTACTGCGTATATATCCCAAAAACTCAGAAACATTGATACGTAAAGACACATGCAGCCCTATGTTCATTGCAGCATTGTTCACAGTGGCCAGGACATGGAAACAACCAAAAAGCCCATCAATAGATGACTGGATAAAGAAGATGTGGCACATATACACTATGGAATACTACTCAGCCATAAGAAATGATGACATTGGAACATTTACAGCAAAATGGTGGGATCTTGATAACATTATACGAAGTAAAATAAGTAAATCAGGAAAAAACAAGAACTGCATTATTCCATACGTAGATGGGACATAAAAGTGAGACTAGGAGACATTGATAAGAGTGTGGTGGTTACAGGGGGAGGGGGGAGAGGGAGAGGGAAAGGGGGAGGGGCATAAAGAAAACTAGATAGAAGGTGACAGAGGACAATCTGACTTTGGGTGATGGGTATGAACATAATTGAACGACGAGATAACCTGGACATGTTATCTTTGAATATATGTATCCTGATTTATTGATGTCGCCCCATTAAAAAATAAAATAAAATAAAATAAAAATAGCTTGCTATACACAAAACTAGTTATATATGAATTTCATTTAACAAAAACCCAAAAACCTATAATAGAAATAAAAAATGAACCCCCAAACTCATTAAAGGATGGCATCAATGTATAAGAAAATAGAGCAAGAGAACAAGAAAGGAGAACTGCAAAAACAAAGAAAAAACAATAAAATGGCTGTATGTATCTATCCATAATTACTTCATATGTAAATAGACTAAACGCTCCAATCAAAAGACCTAAGGTGGCTAAGTGGATAGAAACAAGACCTGGGCATACACTCCCTAGAAGAGACTCACTTCAGATTGAAACATATGAACAGTCTCAAAATAAAGGGATGGGACAAGGTATTTCATGTAAATGGAAACAAAAAAGAAAGCTGTGCAGCAAACCTATTATCCAACAAAATAGGCTTTAAAACAAAGGCTATAGCCACAGAAAAAGAGGGACATTACATAATGGTAAAGGTATCAATTCCAATAAGAGGATATATCACTTGTAAATGTGTCACATAAGAATAACTAAATACATAAAACAAATATTAACAGAGGCAAAAAGAGACATCTATAGTAATACAGTAATAGTACAGGATTTTAACACCCCACTAACTTCAATGACATCAGGCAGAATATCAACAAGGCAACAGTGGCTTAAAAATGGCACATTAGATTAGATGGATTTGATAAATACTTCCAGAACATTCTACCAAAAATTAGCAGAATACACATTTATTTCAAGTGCAAATGGAACATTTTCTAGGATAGATCATATATTAAGTCACAAAGTAAATCTCAGTAAGTTTAAAAAGTTTGAAATCATGTCAGTCATTTTCTCTGATCACAATGGTATGAAACTAGAAATAAATAACAAGAAGAAAGTTGTAAAAAATGAAACAAAAATGTGCAGGCTAAATAACATGCTACTAAGCTAAAATTGGGTCAATTAAAAAATCAATAGAGAAATCAAAACAAATCTTGAGACAAATTAACATAAAACACAATGATTCAAAATAATTGGTTCACAGCTAAAGCAGTTCTAAGATATCTTAGCAATGCAGGCCTACCACAAGAAATTAGAAAAATCTAACCTTATACCTAAAGGAACTAACATAGAAGAAACAAAGTCCAAAGTTTGTTGAAGAAAAATAATAAAAATCAGAGAAGAAATAAAGATAAAAACTATAGAAAAGATTTTTCTAAAAGTATGATCTGATTCTTTAAAAAGACAAAATAGTTAAATTTTTAGCCAAACTCAGCAGGAAAAAAGAGGGCTCAAATAAATAAAACAATAAATAAAAGAGGATAGTTACCACAGACAACATGGAAATACAAGGGATAATAAGAGAACAATTATATGTTAAGAAAGAAATAAAATTAAGTCAGTAATCAAAAGCTCCCAACAAACAAAAGTCCAGGTCCACAAGGCTTGACAGATAATTTCTACCAAGCATCAAAGAATAATTAACATCTATCCTTCTCAAACTATTCCAAAAATTAAAGGGGGATGGCGGGGACACTTGAACTAATTTAACAAGGTTAGCATTACTGTGATACCAAAACCAGACAAAGATACTACAATAAAGAGAAAATTGCAGGTCAATATCCTTGATAAATGTAGATGTAAAAATACTCAACAAAATGTTAGCAAACCAAACTCAGCACTACAGTAAAAAGATCATACACCATGATCAAGTAGTACTTATTCAAGTGATGCAAGGATTGTTCAGTATTCACAAATCAATCATGATGTACTAAACAAAATGAAGGATAAAATGTCATATGCTCATCTCAAAAAGTGCAGAAATAGCATTTGATAAAATCCAACATGCATTTATGGTAAAAACTTTCTCAAAGTGATATATGAGGAATATACCTCAGCATAACATAGGCCAGGCATGAAAAACTCTCAGCTAACATTATACTCAGTGTTAAAATGCTGAAAGTGTTTTCTTTAAGTACAGGAACAAGACAAAGATGCCAACTCTCACCATTCTCATTCAACATAGTATTGGAAGTCCTAGTTACACAATCAGACAAAATAATAATAATAATAATAAAATATATTCAAATTGGAAAGAAAGAAAAAAAATTGCCAGTATTTTCAGTTGACATACTATATATAGAAAACTCTAAAGATTCTACCAAATAACTTCGAATTAGTAAATTCAGTAAAGTCATGTTATAAAAATAATATTCAAAATGTCTGTGTTGTGTTTTTTTTTTTTTTGTATTTTTCTGAAGTTGGAAATGGGGAGGCAGTCAGACAGACTCCTGCATGTGCCCAACCGGGATCCACCCAGCATGCCCACCAGGGGGTGATGTTCTGCCCATCTGGGGCGTTGCTCTGTTGCAACCAGAGCCATTCTAGCACCTGAGGCAGAGGCCACAGAGCCATCCTCAGCACCCGGGCCAACTTTGCTCCAATGGAGCCTTGGCTGCGGGAGGGGAAGAGAGTCAGAGAGGAAGGAGAGGGGGAGGGGTGGAGAAGCAGATGGGCGCTTCTCCTGTGTGCCCTGGCCGGGAATTGAACCCAGGACTCTGGCACGCCAGGCCAACACTCTACCACTGAGCCAACCAGCCAGGGCCAAAATCTCTGTTTCTATAAACAAATAAACTATCAGAGAGAGAAATTAAGAAAACAATCCCATTTACAATTTCATCAAAAAGAATAAAATATCTAGAGATAAATTTAACCAAGGAGATGAAAAGACATGTACTCTGAAAAACTGTAAGACACTGATGGAAGAAACTGAAGACACAAATAAATGGAATAATATACTGTGCACATGGATTAGAAGAATTAATATTATTAAAATATTTATGCTATCAAAAGCATTTTATAGATTTAATGCAATTCCTATAAAATACCAATGACATTTTTTCTACAGAACTGGAAAAATAATCTCAAAATTTATATGCAACAAAGACCTTAAGTAGCCAAAGCAATCTTGAGAAAGGACAAAGTTGGAGGTATTACACTCCCTAATTTCAAACTAAACCACAGCTATAGTAATCAAAACAGTATAGTACTGGCATAAAACCAGACACATAGATGACTGGAACAGAATAGAGAAGCCAGAAATAAACCCAAATTAATATGGTCAAGTAGTCTCTGACATTGAAGGCAAGACTATACAATGGAAAGAAGACAGTCTCTTTAGTAATTGCTGCTGAGAAAACTGGATAATGTGCTAAAAATGAAACTAGACTACTTTCTTATACCATAAACAGAAATAAATTAAAATACATTGAAGAAATATAAGATCTGAAACCATAAAACTCCTAGAAGAAATCATAGGCAATGTAAAAGTAAACTCTTTAACATTAGTCTTAGCAATATATAGTTTTTTGGTATGTCTCCTAAGGCAAAGGCAACAAAATTAGAAATAAACAAATAGAACTACATCAAACTAAAAAGGTTTTGCACTGAGAAGTAAACCACCAACAAGATGAAAAGGGAACCTAATGAGTAGGAGAATATATTAGCAAATGATGTATCAAAAATAATATAAAGAACTCACATAAATCAACATAAAAAACCAAATAATCAAATTTAAAAATGGAAAGAGTACCTACATAAACATTTCTCCAAAGAAGACATACAGATGGCCATCAGATACATGAAAAGATGCTCAACATCACTAATCACTGGGAAAAAAGCAAATCAAAACTACAGTGAATATCACCTCACACCTGTCAGAATGGCTATTATCAACACCCCCACCCCCGCCAAAAAAAAAAACAACGGTGTTGGTAGAGAAAAGGGAACCTTATTCACTGTTGTTGGATTTGTAATTGGTACATTCATTATGGAAAATACTATAAAGATTCCTCAAAAAATTAAAAATAGAACTACTATGCAATCCAGCGATTTCACTTCTTCACTTCTGGCTATTTATTTGAAGAAAACGAAAACAATAATTTGAAAATATATATGCTTCTCAATGTAAATTGAAGCATTGAAGCATTGTTAATAGTGGCCAAGATATGAAAGCACCCAGGTGACCACTGATAGATGAATGAATAAAGAAGATATGGTTTATATATATAATGAAATTTTACCCAGTTATAAAAAAGAATAAAATCTTGCTATCAGTGACAACATGAATGGAACTATAGATATTATGTTAAGTCAGACAGAGAAAGACAATTACCATGTGATTTCACCTACCTATGAAGTCGAAAAAATAAAACAAATGAACATAAAAAATGAAACAAACAAACTCATAAAAAAGGAGAATAAACTGATAAACTGATAGTTGCCAGAAGGGAGAGAGGTGGGCATGGGCTGAAAAACAGAAGCAGATTAAAAAGTACCAACTTCCGGCCCTGGCCGGTTCAGCGGTAGAGCATCAGCCTGGCGTGCGGGGGACCCGGGTTCGATTCCCGGCCAGGGCACATAGGAGAAGTGCCCATTTGCTTCTCCACCCCCCCCCCTCCTTCCTCTCTGTCTCTCTCTTCCCCTCCCGCAGCCAAGGCTCCATTGGAGCAAAGATGGCCCGGGCGCTGGGGATGGCTCCTTGGCCTCTGCCCCAGGCGCTAGAGTGGCTCTGGTCGCGGCAGAGCGACGCCCGGGAGGGGCCCTGAGGGGCCCCTGGTGGGCGTGCCGGGTGGATCCCGGTCCGGCGCATGTGGGAGTCTGACTGTCTCTCCCCGTTTCCAGCTTCAGAAAAATACAAAAAAAAAAGTACCAACTTCCAGTTTCAAAATAAATCATGGGGATGTAATGCACATCATAAGGAACAGAGTCGATAATATTGTGATACTGTTGCATAATGATAGACGGTTACTAGACTGTGGTGATCACCTTGTAAGGTACGTAAATGTTGAATCACTGTTTATACCTGTAACTAATACAATATTGCATGCCAAGAATAATGAAAAATAAATTTTTGTAAATTAGAATTCTCAGCTCTCTACCAAGATGTTACTTTTACTCTCCAAATTTAATGAGCCTTAACATGGTGTGTACACTAAAAGATTTTTTAAAAATTATAATATGTTCAATCTCTATCCCAGACAAAATGAATCAGTATCAATGTTTATAAATTACTGTTACTTCCATGTTTAGAAATTATGGTTATATTTACTATTAGCTTACTGGTGACTTTATGCAAATAAATGAAACCCCTTCTTCAAAACACTTTGCTGCACTCTGTGAGAAAATTGTCATAATATATATGTATGTATAACTATTATATACATTATATATGTAATATTATCACATATATGTGAATGGCATCTTTTAATATGGTTCAGTGTACAACAAGCATTACCATATTCAAGAGCCCATAGTAATCTTACTTTAAGTTTCAATGAAATCATTTCCTCTCCATGATGACTTCTTCAGTCCCGGTTAGCCAGCAAAGTTTTCCCTGTATTAACCTCCTATAGTATTGTATATGAGGCCTTAGTTCCCTCTATACCTAAATCTTATTCTATATCGCTCATTAAAATTAGGGGATCGAGGAACTTGCAAATACTCCAGTACTTTTGGCCTTTTGTATAGTGCATTTTCACCAATGAAATAAAAATTAGTTGTGCATCTCATTTGCATATTCAAACAACTCTCTTTGACTTGTCTTTTGTTTTTTTGATCTTGTTTAATAAAAAAAATCAAATGATTTTTTTATTGCTTCATATTCAATTTAAAATATCCCTTAATTTTTGTGATAGTATATCTTACATACATTGTTAACTTCTGTGATAAAATTGAGGACTTGTTCATTTATTTTAATCCACAGTCCTTAGATACTAAACTACTAAACAAATATTTAGCAAAAGGATTTCACATGAATCAGTTTCAGGAAAAATGGTTTCTGACTGGCAGTTGTGAGGGTTTCATTGATATTTTACATCTATTTCCCAAAGGTATTTAAACAACCTAAGATCAACGGAGACATGAAACAAAGAACAAAGAAAATAATGGTGAAGAAGGGGACGGACTGTGTCAGAACCTTAGCTGGGGAACGCTAGTTTGATCGAGACCGAGCTTGTCCCCCGGCAGCCGGGACCAGGGAACTGGAATGTGTTCCAAAGCTCTCATCATTAAAGAAAACTTAGTTATTCAGAGGACATCAGATTTCTTCATACACCAAACTCGAACTTTAATTAAGTAGATTTTTATGAAATAAACATTAAAATGGAGACACTATTCAAAGAATTAACAAATGTTTCAGAAATAAAAAAAAATTTTCAAACACACAGAATCTAAAAGTCCCCATATGGTTTGGCCAGTGACCACTTCTCCATCCTTAACTCTTACTACATCCTGCTTCACACACTCTGTTCCTGCCATACTGACTTCCTGGAATGTGCCAAACTACATCCATCCTCCCCTGGCCTTCCACTGCCAATCCTCCTTATCCCAAAGAACTGCTCGTTCTGCTCTCTCTCTTCACTGAGCTTCTCTGATCAGCTCAAATGCTCTCTGTCTAGGGGCCAATGTATTTAAAAGAATAATCTCTCACCCCTTTTAAGACCTCCCATTAAATAGACTTTCTTTAATTTTGCAATATACGTACCCGGATTACTGGAGTAAAAATTATCATATTCATAGTCCCAGTTACACTCAAGATTAGAAAATTATACAAGGTGTGTATACTAGGAGCGGGAATGTAGACCATCATGGCATTCTGTCTACAACACCTAATATGCTCTATTCACGTTCAGAAGAGCAGATAGATAAATGGCTGCATACCTCTCTGGAACTGACAGCTATTATACTTCCTATTCTGTATTGAAACTGGAGACTAGGTTTATTTAAATTTTATATTTGATATGTATTAAAAATATTGTACTTGTCTTTCCATCTTAAATATTTGATTTGAATTTATAAATAGTAACATAAATACTACTAGCTGTGGATATTGAAAATTAACTTGTTGCTAATTCAAATTCAACAAACCAATTTACTTTAGGGTTATTGTCCCAGTAAAGCCCCAGCTCTACATCTATCAGGTGTCCCGGATTCGACTTCCCTGTGCAGTGGGACACTCCTGCTTATCAGCAGGACTGGCAGCCTCTTTGAGACAACTCTTGAGGCGGCTATGAGGATTGTACTTACTGATACCGAGACCAACTGTCACCATAGGAAAGACATGACCAACACACAAGTTAGTTGCAAGAATCACACAGGCAGTTTATTACTCACAGATCCTATGGCGTGCCTGCTCAAGGGGCCCTGCTGGTGCTCCTCTCTGCTGTCGTGGTCAGAGCAGCGTGGAGACAGTCCACGTTCACGCTGGAGTCTGGGCGACTACTGCAGCAGCGGCCCCTCAGCTTTAGTACCCTTTCTGGCCTAACAGGTGTTAATCTATGGAATGATCACATCAGACACTTTCTGGGATTTCTTCGCAGGGAGCTCCTTTTATCTATATATAATTTCACATACACACACACTAATTGGGCCCTGTGCAGAGGGCACAGTCTTGCCTGTCATCTCTGGACACACTAGATTAGCTCCCATTCAGAGGGTGTAGCCTTATTCACTTGCCTTAATGGCTTTTAATATGATATACTAACTTATTTCTATATATCTTCCATATTTTTCTGTGTTTCTACATATTTAATTACTATAACATTATATTACCATAACAGTTATATTTTATATGTGAAACATGCATTCTTATACCAGGGGTTTCTAAAGTAGGACTCATGCAATGCAAATCCCTGCTCCTTGTTAGGGAATTTGCATCATTTTAAGATGTATGTTCTCATTGTAAAGGAACTTCTGATTCTAAACTTCCATGATCCCTATAGATACATTTTATTATATATAAATAACTAAAGTCATCCCAACACGTTCTTCTTTTCTTACAGCATTCAAGCGTGTTTGTAGGAAATAGTGGGGAAGCATACAATAAACTGAGACTTCTACAATCTCTTGCCCATTCCATAGATCATCCAAGCTGAATATAACACAAGAAATCGAAACAGTGCCTGTGACTTTGGGATTTAGGCATAAGAAAATTAGGAAGATTTTCTGAGCTGTGAAAAATACCTAGGTAATAATATATAATGCCTCCATTAGTAAAATTCTTACATATTTATTGATTATTCATTGATTGACTTTTATAAAGATATATTTTTCCTTTAAAAAATGACACAATATATTGTAAAAGATAGATGAGCTGGAAGATTGCTATTTGCAAACTCCTGAGGTGCTTTCTGGGTGTATTCTGAAACCAACCCCCATATGTGGAGGGTAGGTAGAGGCCAGAGAAAGAGACAAACCACTCAGACTGGTAGATGGCAGTTTTAATGAGCACAGGAACTTACCTACAAGGCTGATAACGGGTGCTGCAAGAGGGGTAGTTTTCTGCAACCAGCCACCAAATCTTAAAAGTTTATATAGAGGCCTTAGCTGGTTAGTGATCAGTCACGTAGAGCATCCAGATAGTATCAACACCACATTTTTTTATCTCAGGGTTGTGTCCTTGGGTCAGCTTCTGGGAGTGGGGAAGGCAAGAAAAATGCACATTCCAAAGACTAGTATCAAGTTTGGGGCAGCTTAGCAAGAAGTACAGGGCATGCTGAGGTCAGATCCTTCTTGTTTAGGATTGGTGAACCATAGAGTGATTTTAGAACAGTCCACAGGATGGGCCAATACTGGCCTCATGTACGAAAAAGCCACTGGAAATGGCTTGGCTAGGTACACAAGCTGTGTGTGGGGATTCAGGGAATCATCCAGGTGGGAGGAACAGTGTTAGCTAGACTGACCAGAGAGAGACTCAGATAAGGCACTTCCCTACACATTCAAGGAGAGGGCTCAGCACGGGTACAATGGCTTCTGCCAGCACTCTGTCTGGGAGAAAGGTGCTCCTCCAGCTCTTTCTCTGAAGCCAGACAGTTCAGATCTTTTCCTTAAGTCTTTTGCATATTTTCAGCGGCTGCTCCAATGCTGCAGCTCAGAGTGAATCTGTCAGCAAGTAAGTTCATGCATAGTCCTGAACACAATTGCCTGGGACTCTAGCAGCTCTCTGTCTCATTCAGGGGCAATCCTGCTGGTTTTCACAGTCAGAAGTTGTATGGACTTCTCTTCCCAGCACTGGAGCTTGGACCCCTGGGCTGGGCAGTGCAGTGTGGATCTGTGACACTTCAGTCCTTAGGAGGAGACCTCCACAGCAGAGAGTCTGCCTGGTGTTTATCTGCCACACATGGGTGTGGGCGCAGCCCATTCGATATCTCCAGCCCTCCTACCACTCTCCATGGGGTTTCTTCTTCATGCCCTTAGTTATAGGACTTCTCTTCAGCTAGACTCCAGGCAGTTTCTAGTGATGGCTGTTTCATAGTTTACTTGTAATTTTGAAGTAGATGTAGGAGGATGAGAGTATAATATTTATCTACTCCACTATCTCGAATAGATGTCTCAAAATTTTACTTTCTGTAAATTAATTAATCACTAAATTTTTTTAAGTGAAAAGAGGGGAGATAGAGAGACAGGTTCCTGCATGCACCCTGACTGAGACCCAACCAGCAACTCCCATCTGGGACCAAGGATTGAGTCAACCGAGCTATCCTCAGTGCGTGAGTTGACACTCATACCAGACAAGTTATCCTCAGCACCTGGGCTGATGTTTGGAAAGGAAGAACCACTGGCTGTGAGAGGGGAAGACAGAGAGAAGGGGGAGAGGGAAGAAGGAGAAGCAGTTGGTCGCTTTTCACTCAGGCCCTGACCATGGATGGAACCTAAGATGTCTACATGCAGACGAGTGCTCTATCCACTGAGCACCTGGACAGGGCAAAACTTCTACTTTTAAGTAATTATATAAAAAAGAGGCTCATTTGTTAATACATAAATTGAAAATCTTAATGTATTATGTTTCAATGCCAAATATATAGTAGAATATAAGCTGAAATTTAACTACCTTTTTGTCATTATAGACAAAAACTTCTTTAACTGATACTTGAATTTTTGTATTATATAGTTTTTACATCTCTACTGTTTATTTTTTTAAATTAGAGTAAAAAAGAAGGTTGTAAGCTACTTTATGAAAACACTTGTTCATCAATAGCACCATCTGAATGTGTCTTGTCTCTTTACCTAACCAAAAATAAATTCAATTTAATATACATGACAATATATATTTTTAAAGTATTGATCTTGAATTCTTAGAGACAATTCTTTTTACTTTTTTGGAATGGGAATCAAGTAATTGCAATTTTTTAAACCTGATAACAATGTTGTTGGTACAAATTTGCAGATAGATATACTTTCCCCCTCTATTTTTACTTGTGGTTTTGAATGAATTCTTTAATCAGAATTTTATGAGAAAGTTTTTGCAATAAAAATAATGGGAGTTTAAAAGTGAATAGAGCTTTAAATGCTCTCCTCATAGTTGGCAGTGTTCAGTTTTGGTGAACTGAAACATACTTATTTAACAACCACTAAAACCTCAAATTGTTTTTTCTTTAATTTTCAGCAGATATATTTTGAATATTAAAAAAAAAAAAACAGATACATTTGCCATCTTTATAATTGTTAAAAGATGAATATTTTATATCAGTGATTGGGAAAACTGCCTCACAATTATAGAATAGATATGTCACTAGTTATAATATTGTAGTAGGTAGTTTTAACACCATAAGCTATGCCTAAATAATTTGCTTTGAGACCTCAGAGAAAGATGAAGAAATACAGAGGTTGCAGGATATTATATAAAGCTTTGAAAATGGGTAGAATTTGAACAAATGGAAAGAAAAAAAAAAAATAAAGGACTTCTAGATAGAGTGAATAGTGCTAAGAAAGACTGGAAGCCCTTAAATCTAAGAGGTATAACAGGATTAGGCATTCTGTTCAAATTCTGCCAACTCAAGAAGTAGGAAATAATTTTTAAATGGAAAAAAAAATTTAAAAAAATAAATAAAACAAATAGTTGAACACTTGGCCAAGGTATCCATTCATTGGGGTTGGGGAGATATTGGAGATTTACAAAAGAGATTGGTTGAATTAATTTTGACTCATTCTTTACTTTTGCTTTGCTATTTCCTTTTTAAAATTTTTTTTTACAAAATTTCAATTACTGTTGACATTCACTATTATATTTGTTTCAGGTATAAGATAGCAGTAAAACATTTCCATAACTTATGGAGTGATCCCCCCATAAGTCCAGCACCCACCTGGCACCATGCAGAGTTATTACAGTGTAATTGACTATATTCCTCATACTGTACTCTTCATGTTTTACATACTTTGCTATTTTTAATTCTCCTTATTTTTCTTGAAAATCATAAGTGTCTTTAGGTTTTGAAAAAGAACATCAGAACAACATTCAAGATACCTATACTACCCTTTTCCCTGAAATTACTATTATTATCTTATACTTTTGCAATTACTCTCTATATTCTTCTTTTTTCATTTTCATTTTCTACTTGTTATGTGGTTTGTTTTATTTTATTTTTGCCTTTTCAGATACAAAAAGAGTGTAGATTTACTAAATTATAGATAGTAGTCAAAGGACATTGTTATCTACTGTTGCTGATGGTGTAAGGTGGCATAATGCAGCAGCAGCTCTGACTTGATGTAGGCTCTGCCATCTACAGAAGTACAGACTTACACGGAAAACTTTAAGAAAAGGCTGTAGATTTACAACATGTCTGCTAGTCCAAAAGAGTCAGATAAAATATAAAGGCCAGGGTGTGGAAGACTAGCTAGGTCATCATTGCAGCAAAAGTCAAAGGTATGAAAACTCAACAGATCCATCATAAGTAGGGCATTGTGGACACACTTTTTACTGATCTCACCAGTTTTGTTAATGTATTAATTTCTATGACTTATCATTCAGTGGTGCCTTTGATGTGAGTTTTTATATGGTTTTTAACCCTAGATCCCTGGAAAATAACCATTCAGGACATTTTTTTTTTCTGAGACACATCATGATTATGGAACTTTAGGATATTTTTTCTAAATAATTTTATAAATTATTGGTATAGGTTTCCATTTAGAATATTAAGAAATTAATCTGCATTGCTGAATTTGAACTCTGCTGCTCAGGGTACTTGTGAAACTCAGACCTGCTTGCTTACTTAATCTGTGTTGGTGACATTCCTAACCCCTCATCGGGCTCTGAACACTTCTCTGACTTTAACCTCAAGCTCATCACTACACCTGGTCTTCATAAAAGTTCTTTACCTGGAATATGGATCTCAGCTTTATCTTATGATGTTTGCATAGGCTCATTCCATCAGCAATTAGGGCTTCTTAGTGTTTTTAGTGTGAAATTTTTGATGAGGCTCAGAGCTTGGAAAACTCAGTACTCTTCCTTGGCAGTCATGTGGTGACCCAAGTGACCAGCCTATATTTAATAATTTAGGGTTTAAAAATAAAGTCTATTTAGGCCTCTGTCATTCATTTATCACCTATTAAAATGTATTTTAAAAGAGATATTTGGATATTTAACAGTATTTTAAGAATTTATTGATATACTTTGTCTATTTCTGTAAATAAAGCTACTGGATAGTGAAATAAATGCAATTAGTTCCTTCTGGGTTGTGAATTGGCATGCATATAAAACAAACAAAATTTAGTGATTGATTTTTCCTAGTTACACATGATTCCTCCTATTATCTCTGGAAACACCCTGGTTCTAAAACTAATAAGATATTGAGAAATATTGTAGTTTTTTTTCCCTAGGCAAAAACATTACATAACTACTTACAATGAGATTCAGATGAAATACAGAACTCAATATTTCAATATGTTTGAAAATTAAATGACAAGTTGGTTCAAAAGGTAGTTATATCCCACTTCTGGGAATATAACCTAAGAATCTCAAAACACTAGTTGGAAAGAATACATGCACCTCTATGTACGTTGCTGTGTTATTTACAATAACCAAGACCTGGAAACAATCCAAGTGCCCATCAGTAGTTAAGTGGAAAAAAATCTGTGATAATTTATAAAAATTGGAAGTCTTACCCTTTGCAACAGCATAAATGGACCTGGAGATCATTATGCTAAGTGAAATTAGAGAAAGAAATATCATATGATCTCACTTACATGTGGAATCTAGTGAATAAATAAACTGATGAGCAAAATAAAACAGAGGCACGGACACATTAAACAGACAGCTGTCAGAAGGGTGGGAATTAGGGGACTATATGAATGAAAGTGAAGGGATTAAGCAAAAAAAATTACAGAGAGTCTTCTGATTACAACACAGTTTCATTTCTATGACAGTGACATAACCCAGATTTTGGTATAGTAAGTTGAAACACACGCTAGCCTAAGTCACTTACCTATCCTAACACAGTGGTAAAATCATAATATAGAACATAAAATACACTAAGCCCCAGGAAAATAAAGGACATAGATATACTGTACCGTACAATGTGTTGCGTATTCTTCCACCGTGCACAACCGAACTAGTTCGCCCACGTGCTCTGTAAGTACGATGTTAATGGTGTGAGCCAAAACATGTCTGTTTTCTTAAGTTTTTACGAGAATGAGTATTGTAACCTCAAAACATCATATGTCAAGACTGTTGTAACCCAAGGACCCTGTGTGTGTGTGTGTGTGTGTGTGTGTGTGTAACACACAGACAACAGTGTGATGATAGTCGGAGGGAAAGGGTGCGGTGGATGGGGAGGGGAGGAGGTGGGAGGGGAGAGAGGAAAGGGGAGACTGGGGCTGGAGAGAGACTGTGCTTGGGGCACTGGGTGCAGGATACAGTGTGGAGATGATGTTTTGAGTTGTACACTTGAAACCAATATGGTTTTGCAAACCAATGTCACCCCAACAAATTTAATTTTAAAAGATTGGGAAAAAAATGACAACCTGATTCAGATTCATTTAAATCTTGTGTGGAAGACTTTTGCAAAGCTGAAAGAAAATCCATAATATATATATTATTAATGTTTTTCTTTTATTGTCAAAGAAAAAATGTGTTTTTCAGTAATGGCAGCATTTAACAATTAATTCTAAGTCAGCAGATCTGGGAGTGCTTGTAAGTAATTATCCTGCTTATAAGATGCACTTAAACTCCCTAAACTTTAATTTAATCATTTGTAAAATGCAGCAGAAAAATGATAAATAGGACCCAAATAACTTGATTTTTATAGAAACCAGTCCAATCCTGAATGCTTTTGATAGTGAATGTTTTCTATTTTGACATAGGGAATGAGTTATATCAAAAGAAACATAGTGAATAACATTGTCAGTACTTTTGTTTTTCCCATTTAGTGACAAAAAATAAAATATTTAATGATGCAATGAGATATTAAACCATGGAAATATTCATATTCTAAAAGAAAATTATTAAAAGTTTATCTGATTATTAAAGTAACATTCTCTTATAAGACCTTTTTCTGTCTACATTAAAATCACAGTTAAACAAGTTGGAAATGCTGTTTTTTTCTTAGCCTCGTCTGGCATAGCTATACAATGTGTTTGTTTACTTTTTTAAACTTTTCAGTTAGAGCTTCTTTTCTTGCCCCTGAGACATAATTCCAAACTTCCAGTTCAAGGACTCTAAACTGCAGTGTTCCTCAAACAACTGAGTGGAAGATATTAATTTATATATAAGAGCAAAAAAGGGAAGCAACTAAGAAACTAACCTGATCTAAAGGAAACATCTGGTCCCTAACATTAGTGATGTATTAAAAAAGAAAGAGACCTATGGGATTTTAAAATTAGGTTAACAACAATGACAACATAGAAATGAATGAGTTCAGTAGTTATAATCTTAAGACCTGAGTCTTATTCAAGATTTACACGACATCACTCTATAAAGGAAATTAGAAACCGTAGGAGTCTGGCCATCTTTTACATAAAGATTTAATTGCACACAAAATTTATAAAGCAGAAAATACTTGTGTTTTTAAATGGGCATATTTGTGTTTTTTTAATGGACAGAGGAAACATACCTATAAATATTTCTACAAACCTCTCTTCCTATAAAGTTAAAACTCAACTTTGTACTCTTGTTTGCAGACACAGTATCTGAGTATCACTTTTATTATGGTTTTCTTTATCTTTTGACTTTGTATTTTGGACTGTTAAAAGTGAAAATAAAGATACAATGACTTTATATGACCATCATCCAGCTTCAATATTTATCAACATTTTTCCATTTGAACAGAAAGTCCCATCTAGATATTCAGTCCAAAAGGCCTTGATGAGTAGGAAGGGAAATATGGAGCCCACCTACAAAATGAATGGATGTGTAAATATTGATGTTGAAAGCTAAACCAGAGACTCAATTAAAATAGAAAAGACCAATGGTGGGTGTCATTAGGGGAAAAAAAGTCATGAAATATTATGTTTGCTTTGCATACATACCAAATTACAAGGCAGAAGAAATGGATTAGATTTCACTATAATATGCTAGTTATACTGCTAAAAAGTCTGTAGGATCAAAGAGACAATATAAATCACTGAGTCTAAAAATGTCACTTCTACTTTTCTTGATGATTGATACTTCAATGAGAATTTATTGCACTGCCTTCATGTGAAAGAGGGGTTTTGTCACCCTATAATATAAATTTCCTTGGAAGTTTCCTTAGTTATCTGCCAGTCACAATTTGATGAATTTATCCTTGTTAAGTACAGTGCCTGTCATATTGAAAGCTAAGGAAATTAATGGAACAAATTATTCCAATGTGCTGTTTTTGAGCTTTTTCTTGTTTCTTTTTTTAAAATTATTTATTTATTTATTTTAGGAGAGAGAGAGAGAGAGAGAGAGAAGGAGGAGGAGGAGGAGTTGAAGCAGGAAGCATCAACTCCCATAGGTGCCTTGACAAGACAACCGCAGGGTTTCAAACCAGCGACCTCAGCATTTCCAGGTCGACGCTTTATCCACTGCGCCACCACAGGTCAGCCTCCAGTGTGCTGTTGAGGAAACTTGTTTCTGGGTGCTGGATTAGACAACTGAAAGGTTGATGTGCTAGCTGTCAACAGAGTCAGTGAAGGGAGTGCAGGTGATGCTCTGAAGACAAGAGTTTCTCACTTCACATTTCTGAGCCATGTCAGCTCTGGGCCTGTGAGAAAACTAGCTCTTCCAATGACATTAGCAAATGTTTGCAAACTCCAATGAGCACCAGGGAAGCCCTAACAGCAAAATTGTATCTGACCAGTGACTCTCCATTCTTCTTTCTCTCTCCCCAAACCCAGCCTTCCTTACCCATCTTTCAAGATCTTTTTAGACTAAACAACTGAGTGGGATTTCATCCAGATCCCCTTACTACTTTGGCCCATGCTGAGAATGTCACTCCCATCTTTACAGGAAGGAACTATAGAAAATGAGTAACGTGTGCAGCATTCTGACCTGTAAAAGCTTCAATATTTTGAGGACAGTCTCAGCAGTAGTGTCATCTATCTTAAATTGCTGAGCAACACTTAGATATCTTCTAGAATCTATAAAAGGTATTTAGATAAGCTACATAAGAACTGGAAAAGATTTTTACATTCCTAAATTATGTGAGGTATCTCAGTATATACCTTTGGATAGTTTCAGGGAATTAGTAAAAATTGTTGCAATCATCTAACTTTCTACTGAAAATTCTAAAAAGTCACAATGTTTCTTTTGCAATCCTTTGAATAACTACTCCACAAATAGCAAGCCACATATGAGTGTTTATCATGGTTTCCCTGAGGAAGGGGCAGTTAGGTTAACTGTTTTGGTAGCTTAATAAAATTTTAAAATGTGTTTATATAACCTCAATGTAAGAGATTGAATTGAGATATATTATCAAACCAACCTATTTTTTTCCTTTACCAAGAACCTAGGTTGTAGATAAATCTTCACTGATTTAATCAGTAAAATTAATGTTTTTCTATTTTTCTTAGAATTCTTAGGTGTTTCTTTTTTAAGAACCTTTTTTCACATTTACAGTTATGTTATAAAAACTTCCAGTGATTTTTCACCATGGCCTAAAAATATATTTGTTTTTAAAAGACACAAACAAAATATGTTCAGAAAATACTGCTAACATCTCCAGTATGTTTGCTGCTGCACCCAGCCATGTATTAAACAGAAATAAAGAATAAGTTACTGTTGGCAAAAATCAAAATAAAAATTCTGTGTAAACACCAGCTAATTCTCCTTGGAGAAGAATGTATATTCAGTTTCCCATAAAAGGTGAACAAATTAGTGTCAGGAATATAGAGACTTTATGAGGCCCTCTATTCAGAGAGAAGGTTTTTGCTTATGAACTACCAGAGAAATTTATTGTCAGTGATACTCATTTGAAAATAAACAAATGTTGGCCCTGGCCTGCTGGCTCCATGGTAGAGTGTTAGACCAGCTTGTGGAAGTCCCGGCTTCGATTCCTCGTCATGGCACAGAGGAGAAGTGACCATTAGCTTCTTCCCTCAACCCCATCTCTCTCTCTCTCTCCTGCAGCCATGGCTCAAATGGTTCAAGCAAAGTTGTCCCCAGGCACTGAGGATGGCACCATAGCCTCTTTTCAGATGCTAAAATAGCTTGGTTGCTGAGTAATGGAGCAGCGGCCCCAGATGAACAGAGTATTGTTGGGTAGGGGGCTTGTTGGGTGTATCTGGGTATGGGCACATGCAGGAGTATATCTCTCTGCCTCCCTGCCTCCCACTTAATAAAAAATTAATTAATTAAGTTAAATTAAGTTAATTAAAAGTTAACAAATGCTGCCCTTTGTTTTAAATTATTCTTATCTATTAAATTATGAGTATTCGGACAAAAGTGATTATAGCTTTAGAGTCATCACCTTGTCCAGAAGTTTTTTTGAGTATGTGGATTTGTCAATATTTTAATGGAATAGTCAATTATCAGTTAATAATTTTATAGAATCCCGATTCTCTATACTATAAGTATCATGAACAATGAGTCTCCAGCATGTTCAAGAATTTCCTGTTGCACTTACTAGCACTTTTAAAATTCAGCTTTAAAATCAAGTTAAACTATCTTTTCTCTTGTTCTCTCAGGATCCTTTCCAAAGCCATTCCAGGTGACTTCTTATATTGGTGTTCTCCAAAGTAAGGTTGACTTTTGAAAACAACAACCAAAAAAAACCTCTTCAGATGAGTTGTAACTGTGAAAACCAGACTGGCTAACACATATACAGAATGAAATTTACTTGAAGTGAATGCAAATTAATAGTGCTGACTCAAGTCACGCATACGGCAGAGGAGAAAAGTTCAATGCCTTCCTCAAGGTTCCACAGCTATTCGTGGAGACTCCACTGCAATCTCCTGGTCTTTGCACTCCACTGAATTTGTCTGTAAGTAATTCAGGCTCATGTTCCCTCAGAGTACAGTTTATATCTACCACTGTACTACTCTTACTCCTGCTATGACACTCCACCTTACAGAATTTAGTAGTCAGACAACTAACACATTAGCCATCTCATTTAAGCCTCATTAAGTCTCTCATGCAAAGAACACTATAGTACAGAAAATATACGAGATGAGAAGATACTCTATCCTATTTGTCAGCCAGGTATTGTTCGTTACCATTGCTGCTAGAGTAGCTACTCATCAAGTGTGAACATTTAGTGTGAACATTTAGTGTCATTGTAACATCCTCCTTACACCGTAGCCAGTTATTATTCTTTTTTACCTTTGCAACTACAGTCCACAATGGCACATGACTAAATTTCATTTCTGATGGATCACCGATGAATCTTTATTTTCCAAACACTGTCACTTGGATGATTTCCCAAAACTCAGCTGCCTCAACTAATGTGTTTTTAGGATCAAGGACCACCTTTTCTCAACTATGGACAAGTGGTATCAGAATCCTGAGCCTTTCTGGATTATATGAATTCTTAACTTGGCAGTGGACTCATCACTATATAAATATAAAATTCAGATGAACAAAAGGCCTGATACCAGAATCAGAGGGTTTTTTTAAATTTCCTGTAGATATTGCTGTCATAATATCTAGAAAGAGTGGTCAAAATGAACTATAATAAGAGTTATTTTCAACATCAGTGAAATACTCTTCCACGACAACAATAAAAGCGTATGGCTCTCATAGAGGTAAAGTCTAAATGAATGAGGACTAAGTTGTCATAATGAACTTAATAAGTATGACTGTTTTATGTCTATCATTCCATTCATATCTTAGGTAATAATGTTGAATTTCTTAATTTTTTATACAATAGTTGAGCTTCATTAAGTGTTACTCTTAAGCAATAAGAGATAGTCTTTTCATTAATACCTATACAGTGGTCATATTTAGTTAGTGGAATAAATATAGTTTTCATTTTTAATTACTTCCTCAGTTATATTTAAGAAGCCTTTTCATCTTTATATAGAAACTCCCCCAAAATATTAATTAAAAAAATAAAAAAATTATGACAAGGTAAATGAAATGAAAGCTATTGTTTGAATTTTTTTTAAGGATATGTCACTTCATACTACCTGGCAGAGTTATACTCTTAGTTTATGTAAGAATATAAGAAATAATTCCCTGGTTGAGTAGTTCAGTTGGTTAGAATGTCAACTTTATACAACAAGGTTGTGAGTTTAATCTCCAGTCACGGCACATACGAGAATCAACCAATGAATGCATAAATAAGTTAAACAACAAATCATTACTTCTCTCTTTCTCTCCTCCTTTCCTCTCCTGTAAAATCAATCAATAAATTTTTAAAAATTAAAAAGAAAAGAAAAATGTTTATTTATTTATATTAGAATAAGAATTAGAAGCAGCATTGCCTCATAAAATATTCTTTCTATTGTTTTCACAACTAATTTTTGAGTATTAATTTCGTTTAAAATTAGTATCATTTAGTTTGGGGTTGAGCATGCAACTAAAGATTCCTTAAGAAATTACAAGACACGGTGTGTCAAATCCTTGCCTTCTTAGTCTGTGTTCCCTTTTTTTCACCTTGTACCTTCTTCTTCAAATCATTGTACCAACAATACAGCTTGGAAGAAAATCTGTTTTGAGTCCAAGAACTCTGATTGAAAGAGCAAGCACAGCACTCTAAGGACAATTGTCTTCCACATGGGACCCTATAAGTGAAAAGGGATTACACTTCCTCCCCAGAGAAACCAGGCTATACGTAAACAGAATGAGCTCATATCCTAATGCTTCCACGTCTAGACGCTGGGAGTGGAGTACACCCACTCCCAGAATGTTTCCTTTTGTAATATCAAAGCTATTTTAAAATCTTCGGTACAGATAACTGCTGACAGTAGGACTCTAACAGCAGGCACTAAATAAGATGATTTGAAAAAATATCTTGAGATTCCTGTACAAAGAATAGGCAGAGACATTAGTGCTTCCCCCTGGCATTCCTTACCACAATCATTTTCTAAACTTTGCTGTATATAAAATTAGATTTTATTATTACCTATTTTTGACAAATAATCAACATTATATATATAATATATATAACATAATATATAATCTATTATAATATATATATTATACAAGGAAACAATTGTTTGAGGTGAGCAGAAAATGATAGCATCAAAAATGAAATGTGAAGTAAAAACCCTTTCAAATTTTTAAAACAATTTAAAATTAAAAAAAATTTTAAACAACATTGCTTGTTTAAAACAAGATTGCATAAAAGTACATTCTAAGACTTTTCTAAATTCTCCTATAATCACCTGGAACAAAACCTATAACAAATTTCAGAGACAAATGAGATACAAACAGTATCAGTGAGTGACCCAGGCCTCCAACAGCTTTGTGTAGCCCCGCTCTGCCCACGGAGACCACAGGCTCTGGCTGAAAAGGAAACGTCTACTTCTTGTCTTTGATCATGGATCAAGAGGCCTAATAAATTTTCACATAATTAGCTTTTAGATTTTATTTAAGCCTCCTTCGATCAGTAAACTTTATAGTTATAAACAGTAAACAGTATGGTTGCGGAACCTAACAGCCTGTTCTGCCTCTAGTTCATATTGTGGTGGTCATTATGTGGTTTTCCCCTTGTCCCTTTTCCCCTGTCTTCCTTCTCTGGCTCCCCTGCTCACTCTGTCCTGTGTCACAGTATCTAGTTACATGACCCAGGCACTTACGCAATGTGCTGACACACCCCCTGCCTCCCTGGCAGCTTGGCCAGCGAGTTTACAGCAGAGATTACTCCGGGAATCGGACTGAGTCTATTTAGGAGAATGGAGCAATGTATACAATATCAAGGCCAAGGTGCAAAAGGTGCCTGGAAACAGAGGAAAGGACAGGGAAGAACGGAGGTAGTCCTGCATGAGTGACACGGAGAAGACGTCAGTACAAGATGAAAGAAAACAGGGCATGTTTCATTCAAGTCATCTACCCAAAGTCAGAATTGTATTTGTGGTCTAAAAAGAACAATAAGGAGACCCAAATTCTTTGTTTTTTAATGGTTTTTAATTTATTAATTGATTTTAGAAAGAGAGAAAGGGAAAGAAAGAGAAAAATAAAAAACAATGGTTTGTTGTTTCAGTTCCTTACGCATTCATTGATTGACTTTTGTGTGCCTTGACCAGGGATCAAACCCACAACCTTGGCATACAGGAACAACACTCTAACCAACTGAGCTACCTGGCCAGGGCTAAGACACTGGAATTCTTGGTGGATTTCTCTCATAACCATCTCCAGGAACCTTAAGAAAGTCATGTAAGCAAGCCCTCTAGGCTAGGCCGTAGTTTTATTGTCTATTAAGTAGAAATACAAATATTTGCCTTTCTAGTTTTGTAGCCTTGTTTTTAGTGTGTAATGGTCAAGTGCCCATGAGAAAGCCTGGTGCCAAGTGATACAGCTCAGCAAAGCAGTGGACCCTCAAGGAACCCTTGTAAGATGAAAGCTCCCAGAGCTTCTCCTTGGCAAAAATCTGAAATAAATGAAAGTTTTATTTTGGTTCCCTGGCCTTCCATCCTTTTTTAAAAAATTGAATTTATTGGGGTGACACTAGGTAACATATTAGACAGGTTTTAGGTGCCCAATTCTACACCACATCTCTGTACTCTGTACTGTGTGTTCAGCCCCAGGTCAAGTCTCTGTCCATCACCATTAATCCCCCTCTGCCCTCCTCCGCCTCCCCATTCTTGTGAAAATCCTCAATTCTAGATCTGGCTCTCCCTTCTCCATGATCAGAAGCCCTTGTGTCATTTTCATTTGTCTCTTATTTTGAAAGCATCTACTTATACCACTTATTTAAGATAGCAAAACTTCATCATGTGTCTTAAGGATATTGGAGGATGGCCTCTTTCTATTTCATAGCTCGAGCCATATTATAGATTAGAACGGTGCTGCTCAATTCAACAGAAGACAGGAAGGACTGAGAGAATGCATACTAGATCAGGCACTGAGAGCAAAGGAATCTGTTGGGAGCGGGCTGTGTGGGGAGAAGGCTGCACTGTAAGGTTCCCAAGCAGAAACTTCTGCAGAGCTGGGTCACAGCCCAGAGGAGAATAGGTGCACGGAAGACAGAGGCCCCCGCTCAGTCTGTCTGCAGGCAGGTTTGCTTGGCTCACTGACATCTGACCCCGAGGCAGCCAGGCCGATTCCTTCAGCTCTGCTGAGGGTTTTGCAAGTGGGTACAGGAAACCAGGCGGGAGCAGGGGTAGGAGGCTACTTTAGGTAAAAATGATATGTGTTTGCCTCACAGTTTTTAGTAACATATTCCAAACTATGTATCTTTGATTTAAAGGGGTAAAATTAATTTTGTATGGTTTAAATTTGACTTGACTTCATTTATGTTAACCAAGAGATCCGGTTACCATTTAAATGTTAGATATGACTGATACTTTAATGATTTTGAATACATATAATATAAAGACCCACACTTTGGAAATGTTTTCACTTTTAATGGAACCTGATTCTTTTTAAGAAATTTAGTGTTCTTCACAGATGGCAGAAATATTAGCTATTAATTTGGAAGAACTTCAAAAATGATTTAATTCTTATCTGTGGGTTTATTTTGTTTGGGTAAATCCATCATAAATGACTATTATTTCATGAAACACTTTCAAAGTCTGTAAATCAAATTGTATTATCACCTCAATTTTTCACTTTTAAACTTAAAAATTAAAGAAAGTTAACTGAGATAAGTGAATACAACTGCAAATTATCCAAAAAATATGTTCTGGGAACTTTATATATTCACAAACTATCTCCCCAAACAGTTTGAATAAATGTATTTGTTAAAGCAGCTGTTTGATAGAAATGTTGGGGCTGATGTCTCTAACTGCACTAAAACAGAACTGACAGCCTCACCTCCAGTGTTTTGAGTTCTACATGGCACGTTTATTCTTTGTGCATTATGGATAATCACCGGACAACACAGATATCTTCATTAATTCATTTATCCTATAAATAATTATTTAGCACATTCAATATTCCTGTCATGAAAGGTACAGAGGTATAATATATATTTTCAGGCCTTATGAAGTTCATAGTCCAGAATACCATATGATCTCATTTATATGTGGAATCTAATGAACAAAATAAGTGAACAAAGTAGAAACAGAGGCAAGGACACATGAAACAGACTGACAGGTGTCGGGGGTGGGGGAGGGGACCAGCTGAAAAAGAGTGAAGGGTTAGCCAGAAAACATACACACATAACCCATAAAGGTAACAGTGTGGCTGGTGGCAGCCAGAGGGAAGGGGCTGGGGCAGGTGGCGGTGGGCAAGGAGGAGCACATGGGGACAGAAAGAGACTTTGCTCGGGGTGGAGGGCACACAGTGCCGGTGTAGATGGTGTTTCATTGAGTGGTACACTTGAAACCTGTATGCTCTGTGAAACAATGTCATCCAATAAATTCAATTAACTAACACTTGGAGTAGTGAGGTTTTTTCATGCTTGCTGACCCTCAGGAGTGAGTTTTATTTCAAAAAATGAAATTAGTTACAGTTACAGTTTTATTAACTTAAAATCATGTTTGTTTGATAACCAATTTATGGAAACACGAAGAACATACATTTGCTTTTTTTTAATGTTGCCTTACACATGTACGATCGGGCTCTGGTCAGGAGGCATGAGGACGTACATGAATGTTCGTAATGTTCATACTACTCAAAGGGTTAGAAAAACAGAAGTGCGTAGTCTGATGAGGAAGACAGGCGTGGAGGCAGAACAGCATTAGTACAAGGTAGCATGACAAGTGCAAGGACAGATGCATGCACAGGGGCACTGAGGATCAGAGTGTCCCACAAGAGGGCTTCTTTTAGGAAGTAACACTTGAGTCTAAAAGGATGACTAGGACTAAATCCAAGAAATGAAAGACTGACTCTTTTACACGTTAAAGCTTGAAAGACTGACTCTTTTACACGTTAAAGCTTGGTTGGTAGAGAATAGCAAAGTAGCAAGTATATCTGCATTCTGTTTTTCAATATGAATATCACTAAACTCAAGTTTCTTTTAAAACAAATTTTCATTGGTGGTCATTATAAACAATAAACTATATTAGATGATGATGTTTTAGGTGTTCCAGTTTGAACTGTTAACACATAAGTTACTCCGTGGAAGACAGATGGCCTCTAGGAGCTCAATTCAATAACAATATTTAGTCATATTACATAAAACACTCAATAGAATTACAGAACATATGACACTAAAAGAACATAACACTGAAGTAATGAAATGCATTCAGACCAACTTAAATTCACCTGATGGGCTTCAAGTTCTTTGTTTAATAAATCCCATCTAAGCTGTGTCCTTTGTATTTCTTGTTTCTTACCTTTTCCATGTCAGTATATGGACCTATTTTGGACTTCTAAATTATTAGTTTTGTTTATTCTGGAAAAATTCTCCAAACTTTTATTTATTAATTTCAATCTCTCATTGTTCAAAATTCTCATTGTAATCATATTTTTGTAGGAAACTAATCTGAACTGCAAGTTACTCCTATCTATAACTCCTCACATTAGAAAGAGCAATAAAAGCAAAAAAACAAAACAAAAAGTATTCCTTCAAAATGACAAAATAAACTCTATTCTAAAAATAGTTATACAATACTATAACATCAGAAACAATAACAAATTTTATTAAAAATGACTGACCTGAATATAATGGCAGGAATGATATTATACCTCCCTCAGGATTATGGTGAATCTTTATTTAAATATTCCAAATCCCAATTCCTACAAAAGGAAAGACAGAAGAAGCTTTGCTTGTTAAGTCTTTGAAAATGGGTGTTTTAGCAGGACATTTCTGTTTTTAAAGAGTAGTGTTATCAACTTCCTGTTAAAATACCAACAATTTCTTTCTAAGTAATTTATTATCAGAAGCATAACTGCCAAGATGTGTGTCGTGTGTGTTGTTTCCCTTTGCTGTCAAGTTTTTCTGATTAAAAGTAAAACCACAATTCTTTCGGAACCCAGATATGTTTGGCATAAGACAAACCTATTTTTAAACTGGCTTCTAAGCACCCTCAGGCTCCAAGTAATATTATCCATGCTCTTTGAAATAATAGCTACCACCAGATTGATCTCCCTGGTTCTCAGATCCCATCTTCCTCTAGCTTTTGTGGGTGGGACCACTTATCTCACCAGAGGCCCAGCCTCTTCCAAGACAGGGCTGGGCTCATGTCTCCAGGTTACAGGAGGGTCTCCTGTTTGAGATAATTGAGCACATTGGCTCATAGGAGGCTTTCCCATAGCACCCTGGTTCCTAAGTAATTGAGTTTGCATTTTGTCTTCGTAAATTTGTCTAGGGACTAAATTCTTGACCATAAAAATGTTTGAATGAACTAATGACCCTGCACTTACTTTCTAATTTGGCCCTGGGCAGCTGCTGTGCACACCCCCTTAATACAATCTTGTGCCTCTGTAAGAGTATTGATTATTGGTGCCAGACATGAAGGTACTTCCGTAGGCCACCTCATTTAAAAAATTTGATTTAATGCACTGAAAACTATTCAAAGATTTGAATGGTATTTGAGGAACGGTATTTGAGGAATGGTATTTGAATGGTATTTGGTCGTGGGGGCTGGTGTTAGACTTGTATATGAGATAGCAAGCCAACAAACTTGATATCTACCAGTCAGATCTCTTATTCTCTGGTATATCTGTCCCATCTAGGAACTCATCCATTCATTAAGATTTATAGATGGCTCATACCCTCTATTTCACTTCTGGTTCATCAGCACTGAGTACATCTGTTATAATTCCGTAGTCCATCAGCATATCTACCCCACCCTGACTGTAGATCTCAGAGAACATAAAGCCTGATAGGAAGCTCTGGACACCACATGATATACCTGCTGCCAAAGGCTGACATCTATTCAAATAGATTGTCTTGTTTCCTTGTAAAGCCAGTAGCCGCGACCACCATCACAGCCACCTGGCCCATGCAGGTTCGCATTTGATTTGGACAGATGGTAATGCAACAGTGGAGCCAAGAACTAGTGGGCCATTAGCTTTAATCCTAGCTTGAACCCAGTGGGTAAGAAATACACACAATGGGAAAACACTTCCTTTTCCATTCAGGGCTTCCAAAGCCACTGATTTATCGGAGTTTCCTAGAATCAAAGGTTCCTACCTCACCAGCCTTAATCACCTCTGTTCCCCATCTCCTTCTCTCTGCACAAACTTTGCACAAACTGGCTTCTCCTTCAGCACTCTGCCATCTTGGCTGCTTCTCCTCTCCTCCATGTGGCCTTTCCCTGCTCTCCTTCAGCATGGGCTCCTCTGCCCCATTTTATAGTGTAGAAATCAAAACCTTTAATCCAATATACAAACAAGAAAGTCTCTGATACAAAGTCACTTATCTGAGGCATAATGGGATTCTTCATGAGAGTGCACCACCCCACATCATGCAACAGTCAAGGGTGTGGGGAAAAGCTTATCTTTGAAAAGATCTTAGGGAAAAGGCTTAGCCTTAAAACTAAGCCTTAGGCTATAAGGACCTTGCCTGCTTACAGCCTGTCCCCCACACCCAATGCAAACTATAAGCAAGCAAACATATACATCATATTTACAAACTTATTTGACCAACATTCCTGAGTACATGAAGCAAGACACAAATGCACAATAGGTTCTTCTTGAAAAAATATTTTTCTTTTTCTGTAATAAAAATGAAAGAGCACAATTGCTGCCTTCCTCAGGATCACTGGGGAAATAAACTAGCCAGGAAGCAAGATCTCAAATGCTCTGAATGGCAGCTCTGCAGTTTCTTCTATACATTTGGAATTAAGGAGAGAACATTAGAAAGATTACATGAAAGTGGGAGAAAGCAGGTCATGATTGGATTAGAGGACAGTTGACAAGACGATGTGAGCTCCTGAGTGTGGTCATATTTCTGAGGGGCTTGAAGAAAAGGCATCACAAAGGTGTGTTAACTTAGATGCATGACAATGAGGAACAGGGCTCACAGGACAGGCTAAGATGAACCTTTTACTAAACAAGCTATAGGCCTGGGGCGCGATTACCCCCCTTGACCTGCCCAGTTAGGAATTTAAGATCAGATCACCCTGTGAGGTGACTTCCACTTAGATTTCTTAACAGTGCCCTCTTTCCATTCATAACCTATGGCTCTGAAATATTTTTAATACAATACTGTCCATATTTTGACCTCTGTTTGACTTGGTTCCTCAACTCCAAATTCTTAAGACCACCAGTTTCAACCTTTAGACTCAGGCAAACAATAATATCTTGGCCTTATAAATTATCTTGGCTGATTTTCAAAAACTTGCCTTTTGGGCACCAGGCATAGTGGTATAAGACACACTTGTACAACTGTGCACTGTCTCCACAGAGCGGAGATGCTGAGCCCACGCCTGGCCTGGAATGCCCAGCAAATCAGGGAATAAGACATTATCTCCTTTCCTTGCCCATATGGAGTTTCAAATTTTGTGGCTAAAGATTATGCAGTGTAGATGGTGTTATATTGAGTGGGAAACTTGAAACTCAAATAAATTAAATGTCAACTCAAATAAATTAAAAACTTTTTTGCTTTGTTATTAATTTGTATGTGTTTGGTTTGTATCTTCTCCCATTTCTCCTCCAAATAGATACAAAGGCCTTTGCATTTTCTTTGTTGCTAATAGTAAAGCCAGTAGTTGTGGCCACCATCAGAGCCGCCTGGCCCATGCAGGTTTGCATTTAATTTGGACAGATGGTAATGAAACAATGGAGCCAAGAACTGGTGGGCCATTACCTTTAATCCTAGCTTGCACCTGGCAAGCGAGTAAATACACACAGTGGGAAAACACTTCCCTTTCCATTCAGGGCTCCCAAAGCCACTGACTCATCCAAGTTTTCCTAGAATCAAAGGCCTTATTCACCTCTGATCTCCATCTCCTTCTCTCTGCACAAACTGGCTTCTTCAGCACTCTGCTATCTTGGCTGCCTCTCTTCTGCAATGCTGATAGCAGGAACTGAGAGAGAGATCCCTCAGTCTGCTTTATTTTATAGTGTAGAAAAGTAAAGCCTTTAAGCCAATATACAATAAGGAAGTCTCTGATACAAAGCCACTTATCTGAGGCATAAATGGTTCCTCATGAGAGTGCACCACCCCACATCATGCAGCAGTCAAGGGTGTGGAGAAAAGATTAGTTTTGAGAAGATCTTAGTATTAGAAAGGAGTTAAAAAGATTTTAGTATTGAAAGGATGAGAAAGGCTTAGTCTTAAAACTAAGCCTTAGGCTATAAGGACCTTGCCAGCTTACAGCCTATCTCCCACACCCAATACAAACTATAAGTGAGCAAATATATACATTATATTTGCAAACTTATTTGACCCACACTAATATTTCTATTTATGGGATAAAACAAAAGCTGCTTGAAGCTATCTCTTCTATCTTTTATAAAAGGAAATGTTCATTGATAAAATAATGATAATGTTCTAGAGAAAATGTGGAAGGAATGTAGTATTTTACAGGAGATAATTATGGGGAAGATTTCCAGATTCCAAGAAGGGGAACCAGAGACAAGTAAGGTGACAGAACTCCCTGGTCCTTACTCTGAAAGTGAGACACACCACTGCAGGGATAGGAGACAGAAGAAGCACAGGAGCAGGATGTGCTGGTTCAGCTTGATGTGTGACGGGTGCTGACAGAGATGGAACTGAGTTCATGATCACATCCTTAGGCCCTATCACTTGAGCAGTTAGAAATCTCTGAATGCCACTGAAGTCTTGTGGAAAGTCAGAAGAGAGAACTCTACTTCAGACCCCCTAAGAGCAGGATTCCAGGGTAGGAGGACCTGATTCAAAACCCAAGATATGGCCCTGGCTCTGACATTGATTTGAGGCCCTGCACACATGTATTGGTTTGTGGTTTAATGGAGTGTTGGTCAAATAAGTTTGTAAATATGATATATATGTTTGCTCACTTGTGACTTATATTGGGTGTGGGGGACAGGCTATAAGCAGGCCAGGTCGTTGTAGCCTAAGGTTTGGTTTTAGGACTAAGCTTTTCCCCACACCCTTGACTGATTGTATGATCTGGGTGGTGCACTCTCATGAAAAATCCAATTATGCCTTGGATAGGTGACTTTGTATCAGAGACTTCCTTGTTTGTATATTGGATTAAGGGATTTTGGTTTTCTACACTATAAAGTGGGACAGACCAGGAGCTGGCTCACTCAGTTCCTGCTATCATGATTGCAGGGGCTTCCCTGATCCCTTGCCCTTCATGGGAAAAGCTGGTTTTCTGCTTTTCCCTTGTCTTCTTTTGTGGTTTGCCTGTCTTGGTGAGACACCAATAAATAGGATGGCCCCCCATCCTCTGACTCCGCCATTTCTTTATCGTCTGCCTGAATCCAATGGGAACCTGCATGTGAATGGCCACAATGGCGGCTCCTGGCCTTACAACTGGCGTAAGTTGGCAGGATTCAGAGATTGGTATGGGGCCACCACCCTTGATGGGTGGGATAGAATACTGGTTGCTGCTCTGGCTCCCCATGGCTGTCCTTTTAGGGGCCATGGGCTACATGTTTTTTACTCAAGAGGAAACCAAGAGTTCTGTGCGAGAAGCTGCCCGAGGTCAAAAGCTTCAGTATGAATTGCAAATAGAATGGCAGAAAAGGCTGGAATTGGAGTGAGCACTGGAGAAGGAATTATGGGTTTGCGAGTTGCAGTTTACCCTGGAAGCTGAACGTTTTCACCAGCAGTTGTTGGAGAAACAACTGCGGATTCAAGAGTTCGAGTCTCAGCTTCTGGCCAAAAGCCAGCAGCCACAGGAGCCTAAAAGGTCACCAAAGGAGCAGCAGCATCCACAGGTGGATTGGCTTTGAGTCAGCGGGAGCAGGCGCTTGCGACTCCTCTTCTGAGGATGAGAAGGCTCAGGCTGAAGCTGCCATACACACACTGAGAGCCCAACCAGTGGTCACCAAGAAGGTAAAAACCCAGCAGCAAAGAGTCCCTCAGGGGCAGCCACAGCCTCCTGCCCAGGTAATGGAACACTCTGTGGTCTGGCCCTATACCCAGGCAGAGCTGATGGAGTTGGGGGCACAATTTAGGCAGAAACCTACTGAATCCCTGGTAGCCTGGTTACTACGATTATGGGATATAGGGGTGGATGGCATCATGCTCTCCGGAACAGAGATGGAGAAATTGGCCGCCATTACCACACACTCTTCCTTGAGGCAGCGTCTTCAGAACTGCCATGGCAACCCAGGAGACCATACCCTATTAGAATGGGTGCTGGCCGCCATTCGTATGGTCTGGCAGAATGCTAGAGAATTGCTGGGGGCAATGAGTCGGTGGCAGTGCTACAGTGAGTTAGTAAAGGTCCTTCGAGAACTAGGTATGAAGAATGCTGTTTTCAACCCTGGGTCTCGTGGGCCAGACGAGGAAGTGTTTACGGCAAAAATGAGGGAATTTGTCCTTGCTAGCGCCCCGTCAGCCCTTTTTGGGTCACTTGTGGCTATCTTGGGCCCCTATGTGGGGCAGCCCATCAATGCAGTTACACAGATGGTAGCAGATTTGGGAGAACTAGAGGCCGCTCGGGATCATAAAGCAGTGAGGGCTGCTGCCTATGTTTCCCCCCCAATTAACAAGGGAAACGGGCCTGTAAAGGTTACCTGAACGCAGATGTGGGTAGACTTGATTGCGGCTGGAGCAGATAAGGGGAAATTGGATGGCCAGTCTAATAAAGTTCTTTTGGAGCTTTGGCGGCAGCTTAAACCAGAACAGAAGTTCCAGCCACTGAGACGAAAGGCCCCAGCAGCTACCAATAAAATGTTTGGTGCGCGTACAGCTCGGTTACAAGATTATATGATAGAGACGGCCGAGGGAGAGGGGAACTCCCAAGACCCATTGTACCAGTTTGAATAGGAAAAAGGCCGAGGGACCCATCTAACGGGGATGGGCGGGGACCGGAGGCCACATGTGGAACTGGCTATCCACTGGTCCCCTTCCAATGTACAACGGGTGTTGGCCTTGGTGGATACAGGTGCAGAATGTTCCCTTCTCTATGGAAACCCAGAGCGGTTTGCTGGAACCCCATTGGCCATTGACGGTTATGGGGGCCAAACTGTTCAAGTGAAGCCAATAACTATTCCATTGGGGGTAGGAAGACTACCTCCTAAGCCATATAACGTGTATGTATCTCCTATTCCTGAATATATTTTGGGGGTAGATGTCTTGCAAGGACTGTGGTTGGAAACTACAGCTGGGGAGTTCCGGCTGCGGATCAGGGTTGTGAAGGCAGTATTGCGGGGACACGCATCACATTCCCCTTTGCAATTACCCGTCCCTCGGCGTGTGACTAACACCAAGCAGTACCGCCTGCCAGGTGGTTATGAAGAAGTCACAGGGACAATCCTCGAACTAGAAAAGGTGGGGATCATCCGGCCAGCACACAGTCCTTACAACTCCCCAGTATGGCCTGTGCGCAAAGCAGATGGAACCTGGAGAATGACAGTAGATTACAGGGAACTTAATAAAGTTGTTCCCCTTTGCACGCTGCTGTTCCCTCGATAGCTAACATGATGGATCGGCTAAGCCATGAGTTGGGGACATACCATTTTGTGGCAGACTTGGCCAATGCTTTTTTCTCTATTGATATAGCCGCAGAGAGTCAAGACCAATTTGCCTTCAGTTGGGAAGGGAGACAATGGACCTTTACAGTGTTACCTCAGGGCTATTTGCATAGCCCCCCTTGTGCCATGGGCTGGTAGCTGCTGACCTGGCTAAATGGAAACAGCCAGAGGTAGTCCACATGTACCATTATATTGACGATATTATGCTAACTAGTGATTCTCTTTCAGTATTGGAGCAAGCAGTCCCTACCCTGCTATCCCATTTGAAAGCATGTGGCTGGGCAGTTAACGAGAACAAATTACAAGGACCTGGGTTATCTGTTAAATTCTTGGGAGTTGTCTGGTCGGGTAAGACAAAAGTTATCCCTGACGCAGTTATAGATAAGATTCAAGCATACCCCGTGCCCACTACGGTAAAACAGTTACAGGAATTCTTAGGTTTGTTGGGGTATTGGCGAGCATTTATACCGCATTTGGCTCAGTTACTACGCCCCTTGTACAACCTTATTTGAAAGGGGGTTCACTGGGATTGGACTGAGCAGGCGCAAGGTTCATTTGCCGCTGCTAAGAGAGCTGTCAAGGTGGCACAGGCCTTGAATGTGTTTGATCCTGCCAGGCCCTGTGAGCTGGATGTTCATGTAACCTCGGAGGGGTTTGGATGGGGCTTGTGGCAGCGGACAGAGCGCCTACGGCAACCTATTGGGTTTTGGTCCCAATTGTGGAAAGGTGCTGAAGTTCGTTACTCATTAGTAGAGAAGCAGCTGGCAGCTGTGTATGCTGCCCTCCTGGCAACTGAGAGTATTACAACCACAACACCAGTTACAGTCAAGACAACATACCCTATTGCTGAATGGGTGAGAGATTGGGCAACTAAACCACGTAGTGGTATGGCCCAAATGTCCACCCTGGCCAAGTGGAGTGCCTACCTGCAGCAACGCTGTGCTCTTAGCACCAGCCCATTGAGGGCAGAACTGCAGGAAGTCTTGGGTCCAGTCACCTATGCGACCTTAGAGTCAGGTGCAACTGGGGCTCAGGAGGCAGAACCTGAGGTCAGTCCCTACCAGGAGGGGCGGGTGCCCATCCCCGAAGATGCCTGGTATACTGATGGTTCCAGCAGGGGCCAACCTGCCAAATGGACAGCTATAGCCTTCCATCCGGCCACTGAGACTATTTGGATGGACACGGGTATAGTCCAAAGCAGCCAATGGGCAGAATTAAGAGCTGTTTGGCTAGTTGCCCATAATGAACCTTCACCTCTGGTAATCTGTACTGACAGCTGGGCCGTCTATCATGGACTTACCCTTTGGATTGCTACTTGGCACATTAACCAGTGGATGGTAATGCACCGTCCACTATGGGGTCAGGCTATGTGGCAGGACTTATGGGAAATAGGACACCAGAAGCAGGTGACAGTATATCATGTCACAGGGCATGCCCCTCTAGCCCATCCTGGGAATGATGAGGCAGATACGTTGGCAAGGGTGTGATGGTTGGAGACTGCACCTGCAGGTGATGTGGCGCAGTGGCTCCACTGGTGCCTGCTCCATGCAGGACAGAAAACTATGTGGGCTACGGTTAAGGCGTGGAACTTGCCTGTGTCCTATGCAGAGGTACTTGCAGCCTGTGAGCAATGTGCAGTGTGTTCCAAGGAACACCCTCGGAAACCACTGGTGTCACTTGGACAGATCCAGAGGGGTCATGTTCCACTGATACGATGGCAGATAGACATTATTGGACCCTTATCAAAGTCAGAAGGGTACCAGTATGCAGTCACTTGTGTAGATACTGCCACCGGGCTGCTTGCTGCTTACCCTGCTCGTAACCCTGACCAAAGGGCAGTCATACAGGCTCTGGACCACCTGAGTGCTGCATACGGGCGACCGCTGGTCCTTGAAAGTGACAATGGTACCCACTTCACTGGTTCAATGGTGAGGCAATGGGCTCAAAAGCTGGGGGTGGACTAGAAGTACCATGTTCCCTACCACCCCCAGGCTGCTGGTATCATTGAGTGTTATAATGGACTCTTAAAGCAGGGACTGCGACAGGAGGGGGGCACTGGCTCTCTTACTGGATGGACACGCCGCTTATGGACAGTACTCCAGATTTGAATGAGCGACCTCGACGGGGGAGGCCAGCTCCAGTAGAGGCCCTCCTGCATCGGACAGCTGCCCCCATTCAGTTGCAGATACGCACCAAGGATATTTTACTCAAACCAAGTTTCGGACATCAGGGAAACGTGCTCTTACCTGCTCCAACAGCCCTTCTTAAAGGACAACGGCTTCAATGGACTTGGCCCTGGACTGTACAGGCCCCCCATCTGAGATGGGTGGCCTTGTTGGCTCCATGGGGAAAGGGGCTAGAGGTGGACCTCCAGTTAACTCCTTGGGCAACCAGTACCTGGCCACCTAAGGTAGAAGTGTATTATACCTTGAGCGCTCAAGGGGACAGCATTTTGAAGGGCACCTTTGTAATTTCTTTATGGCCAATTATAAGTTCTCCTATTTTACTACACATAGAACCAGCAGATGCTGGTGTATTGGCCAATAAGGTTTGGTATGCCCGCTCAGGGCGGCCTCTGGTGCCAGCTACGGTGCTGTCTACAGACAAAACTCTGGCCTGTATTCTGCCAGAGGGAAAGGATTTGCCTCTCTTGGTGCCACTGACAGCTCTCTCATTTCGCCCATAGTTTTTGATCTGTTAATCCTATTGCTGTAGTTGGTACTATTTCTGTTTATGCAATGTATCTCACTTCTTGCACAGTGACCATCATGGAAGATGCCTGTGGTTTAGATTGTAAAGCGAGCAAAAGGGGTGGAATGTTGGTCAAATAAGTTTGTAAATATGATATATATGTTTGCTCGCTTGTGACTTATATTGGGTGTGGGGGACAGGCTATAAGCAGGCCAGGTAGTTGTAGCCTAAGGTTTGGTTTTAGGACTAAGCTTTTCCCCACACCCTTGACTGATTGTATAATCTGGGTGGTGCACTCTCATGAGGAATCCCATTATGCCTCGGATAAGTGGCTTTGTATCGGAGACTTCCTTGTTTGTATATTGGATTAGGGGTTTTTGGTTTTCTACACTATAAAGTGGGACAGACCAGGAGCTTGGACACATAGTTCCTGCTATCACGATTGCAGGGGCTTCCCTGATCCCTTGCCCTTCATGGGAAAAGCTGGTTTTCTGCTTTTCCCTTGTTTTCTTTTGTGGTTTGACTGTCTTGGTGAGACACCAATAAATAGGATGGCCCCCCATCCTCTGACTCCGCCATTTCTTTATTGTCTGCCCGAATCTGCGGCTCCTGGCCTTACATGGAGAAAACCTAATTCCTTAGAGTCTTTCTCAATAGGAGTTTGTAAGGCCAGGAGCCGCCATCGTGGCCATTCACATGCAGGTTCCCATTGGTTTCGGGCAGTTTTCCACTGTATGCAATATATAAACTTATATCCTATGCATCTAGAATAGTATTTCTTATATACTACCTTTGGGAGATTTGTTCTGTGGTGCAGACAAGGAAGCTGGTTGAGAAAGGCTGCAACAAAGGAGAGCACTGCTCTGCTCAAAGAGAGAACATCCCAGAGCAAATGCTAAAATTTTATCAAGTATAGCAATACTTTTTATAAGAAAGAAGAATATTTCATGGTGAATCTTTCCCCACCCAAAAAAATAACACCCAGCTGATACATATTGAGTGAAGTCATATTGATTTGAGCAACTGAAATTTTCAGGTAAGTTACAGAATACAACTCTAGTCCTTTAAAGGATTATGTTCCACAAATTTTCATTTTTCTTTCATCCTTGAACACCCAGACCTCATATGAATGGGATACATAGGCCCAAGTAGTTCAATACAGAAAAATATCAGCAGCAATCTTGAGGTAGATGTGGTAGAAAAAAGGGGATGATTAAGAAGATGACATGGTGGTGCTAGAAGAGTCAGTGGCCTGCCATAATTATTAATAAGAAGAAAAAACTTTACATGGTTGCCGTTAGGTCAACCTTTCTCTTATTTAGGACAAACACTTCTGAGGAGAAGCAAGACCCTAGAACTGAGGCCCTGGGTAAGATGGACTCAGTGCTGCAAAAAAAAAATTAAGAAAGTGAACTTGTGAATAGGGTTCTCAAATATTATCATGGTGCCCAAGCTCACCTTGCTAGTTTGTGATACATCAACAGGAACTTTGTAAGCATGTCACAACTACACCGGAGTAACATCTCCACACACATGTGCATGTTTCAGTTTCCTTGTGGTGGTGGAGATGGTGACCATAGTGGTGATGTGTGGTCACACAGGAATGACAAGAAAGCTTTACTAGTAGGGAAAAGTGACTACCTAAATTATTGAGTTACATATTTGTGATTGATCTCTATCATTTTCTTCTCTTATTTCTATATAAATTGTTATGCCATTTGAATGTTCTTACCACAAAATTTTTATAGAGTATAAAAAAGAAGTCACTTGAAATAAATATCACACTAGGATTTTTTAGGTGTTCAAACTTATTGAAGTGTTTACGCTGATACCCCGGAGTGGAAAAAGGAGAAGTCACTTTGGTGGAGGGAGGAGGGGCAGGACTCTGCAGAAGTCCAAAGACAAGGACTCCCTCCAGCTTCATTACAAATATCCTGGAAAAAGTGGTAGAATCAACTTCAAGCTGGTCCCGGGGAAACATTTTACACCCAGAGCAACAGTGTTCCAAAACTCAGGGCACCTCCAAGGTTGGCCGTTAGACATATTAGTGGTAATCAGGGCACCTCCAAGGTTGGCCGTTAGAGATATTAGTGGTAGTCAGTGAGACAGGAGGCAGGAGTATCGTCCAGGGAGACCCGAGTGCAGGTTCCACCTCCAGCATGCATTCATTGCCTTGGTAGAAAGGAAGAGAACCTCCAAGATAATAGAGGTTGAATCTTCCTCCAGTCCAGTGGGTTAGGTACTCAGAATCTAATTTCAATGTACGAAAAGAAGGTATAGGAATACAGCATATTTCTCACTCTTCAGTTTGTGGCTATGAAGACATATCCACCACAAACCACACCTACAAACATCGAAGGTGCCTATTCGGAGCCCTATTTCTGTTAACTTCTACCAGGTGGTTAAGTGATAAGGATTCAATAAGTGAGCTCCAGGGAGTAATGAAATGTTGACCAATTATTCATAACTCAAATCTTCTGCTTCCTCATCCTTTTGAGCTCAGTCTTCTTTCTGCAGTGAATTTAAAGGCTCCCCATCACATATGGTCATATGCTCTACCTCAAGTCCCTTTTCTGATGATGGATCCCAGCTACTCAACTTTGTTTTCAAGAACTATTCTGCTTCCTTACTTTTTTTTCTAAATTTTACTGTTTTCTTTAGTCTTTATACTGTTCTGTCCCTTTTATAATGTTTAACAACCTAATGTCGTCTATTGCCAGAAAATTTACTTTCATCTCTTCCTTTATACCTACAGAGAACAGCATAATTCTGGTCTACAATTTCTCCAGTCTTTACTTTCATTTTGCTATTGCCACAATGTCAGCTCTTTGGTACTGCTATATAGCATGATGCCTGTCTTCTACTCTAAATGTATGAACAACAGAATGGTGGTTACCAGAGGGGCAGTGAGGAGGAGAGCAAAATGGGAAAAGATGGTCAAATGTATGGTATTGGATAGAAACTAGACTTTTGGTTGTGAACATGTAATAAAGTATACTGGTACCAAATTATAATAATATACACCTGAAATTTATATAATGTTACTAACCAATCATATTTCAATTAAAAATTAATTAAAATAATAATAATAAACTTTAAAACTACAAATAACTACTCACTCTTCCTAATATCTTGGCTCCTATCACTCATTGTGACATAGAGATGCTTTCAACTTAATAGGAGACTCTTTAAAATCAAAACACTTTAAAGATATAAAGGGAACAATTATGTTAGCAATCATTTTATTTTAATTGATTTTTTCTTTTTCTTTTTTTATTTGTTGTAAAGTGCATGCCCCTAATCATTATGTGTAGCCTATCACATCTATTTTTACCTACTAATAAATACCTGGTAGAGCTCAAATTGATTTGTATCACCAATGTTTTATATATTTATTTTTTCAAGTGAAAGGAGGGCACTTAGAGAGACAGACTCCTGCAAGCACCCGACAGGGATCCACCTGGCAACCCCTGACTGGGGTCAATGCTCAAGTCAACTGAGCTATTCTCAGTACCTGAGGCCAATGCTCAGATCATCTGAGCTATCCTCAGCATGTGGGCTGATGCTTAAATCAATTGAGCCACTGGCTTAGGAGGAGAAGAAAGAGAGAAGAGGGAGAGGGAGAAAAGAGGAGCATGGCCCTGGCCGGTTGGCTCAGCGGTAGAGCGTCGGCCTAGCGTGCGGAGGACCCGGGTTCGATTCCCGGCCAGGGCACACAGGAGAAGCGCACATTTGCTTCTCCCCCCCTCCGCCGCGCTTTCCTCTCTGTCTCTCTCTTCCCCTCCTGCAGCCAAGGCTCCATTGGAGCAAAGATGGCCCGGGCGCTGGGGATGGCTCTGTGGCCTCTGCCTCAGGCGCTAGAGTGGCTCTGGTCACAACATGGCGACGCCCAGGATGGGCAGAGCATCGCCCCCTGGTGGGCAGAGCGTCGTCCCATGGTGGGCGTGCCGGGTGGATCCCGGTCGGGCGCATGCGGGAGTCTGTCTGACTGTCTCTCCCTGTTTCCAGCTTCAGAAAAATGAAAAAAAAAAAAAAAAGAAAAAGAAAAGAGGAGCATGGTTGCTTCTACTGTGTACTCTGACCAGGAATAGAATCTAGGACATTCATATACCAGGCCAATGCTCTGTCCATTGAGTCAACTGGCCAGGGCCTTGTTATTTCTGAAAAGTTTAGGATATAATGTTAGCAAGCAGAATTTCAATGCTCTGTAAACAAACTCCTCTATAAACTCTACTAACCTTACTCATTGTCTTGCCTTTACAGTTTGGGTTCTACATTAGGTGCAATTTGAAAACTTGTAGTTCAAAAGAAAAAACTAAAAATCACTAGCAGAATTTAGAAAGTAGATAAAAATAGTTGGAATAAAATACTAATATGTGTATAGTACATAAGAGGATATATTTGAGTGGTAACCATCCGTGACATATGGTTTGTTAAACTAAAGAAAAATAGATTTGTTTTACTTATAAACATTGGTAAATAATACTATAAAGCATTGAACATGGTTTTTAGATTATTTTTAAATAAGTTATTTATTAATTGACTGATTTTAGAGAGAGAGGGAAGGAGAGAAAGAGAAAGAGAGAAGAAGGAAGGGAGAGAGAGGAAAAGAGGGAGAGAAAAAGAGAGAGAACCATCTGTCTGTTCCTGTATGTGACCTGACTGGGGATCAAATCAGCAACATCTGTGCTTCAAAATCATGCTCAAACCAACCACGCTATCTGACCAGGACAATGAGCTATTGTTATTATTTTTAATTCAAAAGAAAACATTTCCCTTAAGTCAACACAATCTAACAGGTAAATAAAGTTAAGAGTCAGTAAACTTGCTTAACTGAAGAGGCTCTGTTTTTATTTTCAATATAGAAAGCACAACAGTGCGAGTGAACTCAGCTTATGAAAGAATATTCTGCAAGTTCACTACTGTCCACACACCAAAACAATGTTTCTAAAGCAGTTATTCAGAATATAACCTGTCTCCAAGTAACACTAAGATGTGACTGTAGGAGTAACGATGACTCATCTATTCTTTTATGGAAAGCCAATAATATTGTTTGACATAAAACACTTGGTATGACAAGAATGACAGCATTTTGGAGATCATGTATACCATTCTTTTTAGTTTACAAATGAAGCAAATAGAATACCCTAGAATTTAATCACTTGTCCAAATTCACGTGGTTATTTAATAGGGTTTGGAGGTGTCCTCATTTCTAATACAAGGTGTCCAAAGATTATGTAGGACATTGACAGATTCAAGATGCCTATATGTAGTAGATAGAAAACCACAAATACTTACAAAGTTACCCTTATAAGTCAAATTTAAATATATTTTGAATTTTAAAAATTGTCATTTTTTAATTATTAAAGTCCCCTTCGGCCTAAAACATTCCATGAAGCCAGTATTTTATTATAATTTTTAGAATTTTTAACAAAAACATCATAGGGAGTAGTTTCTAAATAAGACTCATCATTGAACTCAGAAATTTCATTCCTTTTGTCATATCTGTTTTAGACAACAGGTTACTTTTGCCAAGCACTTCAGTCAGGATTGGGGTGTACATACATGATCAGACAGACATAGCTCCAGCCTTGAAAATGCTTACAGGGCAGTAGGAATTAGAAGTGATTAACAGGCAGTTAGAATTCAATGTAAAGATATTTTTAAGTGCCTATTATTTCTCAGGCACTATCCTAGGTGCTAAGAAACACCAGTACAGCATTAAGTAAGGGACAGAATCTCTGCCCTACATCCTATGGAGGAGAAAGGAAAAAGAAGGGAGAGACAGTGACATGGAGAGACAAAAAGACAGAGAGGGAAAATGTACATGCTTATAAATTCTTTATGTGATACTGCAAAATGGGAAAGGTTAAAGAAAACATAAATTAGGGTATGGGGACAGAGTGCCTGAAGGTGAAGAACAGCATGGCCCATTTGGAAGGCCTCTTTAAGGTGATGCATTCAAACAATGGACTGAATGTTAAGTCGATCAGCCACGGAAAGGTCTGGAAAACCATTCTAGGCAGAGGGTAACTCAAGCGCAGAGGCCTTGAGGATGGAAAGGGTTTAGCATATATGTGACATATGCAGAGAAACACCAAAGCCAGTATTGTGGGAATGTTGTAAAAGAGAGGGAGACAGATGGATAGAAGATGAGTTGGGAGGGGGCCAGGTCAGATTAGGAAAGGTTTAGAGGTCATGGTAGGAGTTTGGATTTTAATCTGTGTGTCTTGGGAAGCCATTTCTAAACAGAGAATATAGGGGAAAGAGTGGAAACAAAGGGACCAGTTAGGAGAATAGTGTAGGAGGCTACGGAGGTGTAGGGTGACTCAACAGAGGGCAGTATTGGTGATGTGAAGAGGAGGCTAAATAATAAATACATATAAATAAAGTCTGAATAATAAAGTTATATTTATGAAGTAAAGCATAGTTGCTGATGAACTGATTGGATGTAGAATGTGAAGAAATGGGAAAAATCATAATGAATCCTGGATGTTTGTTTGCTTTTGAAGACCTATCGATATATATAACTTAGCCTTGGAACACAGTAAGCTTTCTTAAATAGAGTACCATTCTGCCAGCTTCATCAGATCAAAGTATATATAAGCTTCTAATACATATACTTCCCAAATACATAAATGTTCCCTAAATACATTCACTTGCATGGCAATTTCTGAGTTGTCTTTAACAATTAAAATAAAAGCTTACAACTGTTTTCCTTTTAATTACTAATCTTACTAATGACTAATCTTACTAGTGGCAGAATGTTTCTATGTTATCTTTCAAATTTCACATGCAGCCATGAACACAGTGAGGATACTAAGGGAGGGGCAGTATGTGCAGCTGATGTTTTATTGAAATGACTCAGGCCAGCAGAGTTCCATGAAAAGGAAGGTAGATGTTTATAAGGCCAACAAAACTAATACAATTATAAAACATTTAAGTTGGGTGGAACTTAGAAGTCATCTTGTTCAACCACTTCATTTTACAGATGGGAAATAAAATATCAGAAATATTAGGTAATTCAAAGTAATTCTGTAAAAGTTTATTTTCACCATTCACATAAAAGTACTTATCATTTAGCCTCTTAGATCACTCTCTTGATTTCCTAAATAAAATATATATGGTTTTTAAACTCAAGAAACTGTCTTACCTGAGTGCCTTGCAGATATTGCTAGTTTGGTTCCAGACCACTGCAATAAAGTGAGTATCACAATAAAGCAAGTTGTGATCTTTTTGCTGATAGACAGCCTTGCCTTTCATTTGTAATATTTGCAACACTTGTTAAGTGCAATACAGTACAATCAAAAGAGGGATAAATACGTCTAATGTGAATATATGCAGATTGGCCTAACACAGAGCACATGAAGAGTTTTCTCTTTTTCAGTTTCCACACTAGAATCAAGATAAAAACAAAACAAAATCTGAGTAAACATAAAATATTCCTTCAAATATCCAGTTGCTTATATTTTCAAACTTCAAATTGTTCTGTGACCACCTACTGTGATATTTAAGTCTTCACAGAAGAAAGTCTTAACTTAGAAATCAGTGTTGATATAATTCAAACCCTCAGTAAGAGCTCTCTCTTCCCATATGAACTTAGATTCTTAGAAATAAAATTTAGAAAGAAGTTTGTGTATAATAACAACACCAGGAATTGAGAATTGTACTGTGTGAAGGCCACAGAGTCCAAGAAAGAGAAACTCTAACTATATAACAATAAGAGTAATAAATTAATTAAAATGTATATTATTTCCTGAGGCCCTAGGCCAACATTTCATGAACATTAATGAACAAAGATGTTATAATTAAAATAGAACTTTGAAAGTGAAGGTGTAAGACAAAGGGAAACTTAATTGAACTCAGCTACCTTCAACCCAATAGAGCAAAATTCAGCTGTGGAGCTTGTTAAAAATCCAGATGACTGGGCCTACTGCTTGGAAACTCTGTTTCCTTGGCTATATGTATAGCAGAAATATTGGCAAACAAACAAAAAAACAAATAATCAAAATACACCATGTTCACAGCCAGAATTTACAAACACTGATCTAGTTCATAGGGTATCTCTGTTTAGGGTAGATTATCTTTCATCTGAAATAATTTAGTGATTCAGCTGAAAATAATCTATCCTAAACACAGAAAAAAAAAAAAGTAATATCCAGCCAAAAGAGTTAAGGATAAACAGGGCTAGGAATTCAATTTGTTTTTATTATTCTCATCAACCCTAAGAGAAATAAAGCACCAAACAAGACAAATGAAGAGAAATAAAGCACCAAACAAGACAAAACAAGATTCTTTAAAGAGTATCTTTGGGATATTTCCTGAAACAAAACAAAACAAAACAAAAAGCTGTGTTTAGCATGCTCTTTCTATTATTGTACACCCTAGCAGTATTGAAATCTTTCCACAAATTATTTTATACTTCTCTCTTCAAGAGGTATATCTTGATTTTCTTTCCTTTGAGTATGGGGGCTGGATTTAGTGATGTGCTTCTCAGAGGTGACTACATGTGAAAGACAACCCCACAGTAACTCAGCAAACATGCAGAATAAAATACCCCCCAATGTTTCCCCAAGAAGACAGTAAGACATTTACTGGAATGATTGTACAAAAGAGAAAGAACACCCAGAATTTTTCAGTGCCTCAAGATAAAATCTGACACTGTTATCAGGGACATGAAAGCAGGCATGACTCCCAGTCAGACTGGATTAACACAGACCATGTAATAGAAGAGTCTAGGGCAAAAAATCTAAGGACCCCTCTGTGATTTCCTTGATCACCAAGGGCCTAATATGGGTAGGTACATTTGCAGCTGGAAAAACACTTACATTGGTTAACTGACCGGTGTAGGAAGAGCCATTATGTTCGAATAAGAAGGTTCAAGTATAAGCCCCTGGAATTTCTCACCCCTGAAATTTGAGAAGCAACATCATATTCTGGGTGGGATTGTAGGAATTAGTGTCATCTTCAATGATTTAAGGGTATAGGAGTGGTGGCCCCCGTGATATTCCCATTTAATTTTTTTTGAATGACTCTTACAACACCTATATGGATGACAATGGAAAACCATAGACTTAAGTATCTCCGATTGCAGCTTCAAAGTAGGTTTATTAATATTATTATGTAATATGTATTTATTGATATATATATATATATATACACACACACACACATAATTTTTAAAATCTCAATCAGTAAAGAGAATTTTAAAACTCAGCCTGCCTTTACATGGGAAGGGCAGAAGATATTTACAGGCATGATCCAAGGCTATGTTAAATTGCTTGTTTTCTGTTCTGCCATGACATAGAACACAGACACTTGTTCATCTTGATATTCTGCAGATACTCAGCTTTATAGAGAGAGAATGTGACATGGTTGGGCAAATGAGTTTGTAAGATTTGTATTTTTTGAGTTTGCTCACTTTTATTGTTAAAAAATGGCACTGGGCAGTCAAGTGTGTGCTTGCCCTCAGAGCAGGGCAGTTGATTGCAAACTGCAGGGATTGCATTCTGCTTGGGCGGGGACATTGTTTTGCTAATGTTTGCTGGAGGAGGGGTCTTTGTGGGCCCAGGCAGTTTTGCAGGGACAACAGAGAATGCAGAGTGCTGAAGAAGAGGCCAGTTTTATAGAAAAGAAGAAGGTCTGTCAATGGGGAACCAGAGCTGAGGGGTTTGGGAACCCTACTGAGACTGGTGAGGCTTTGATTTCAGAAAGAACCAGAGAAGATCTCCTGGTTGTGAGACCGGAGAATGTGTCAGCGGCTTTGGAAGCCCTGAATGAAAGAGAAGTGTTTTCCCTGTGTGTTCATTGGCCAGTGCAAGACTTAAATAAAGGAATGGTCCACCATTTTTGGATCCACTGTTTTTTTATTGTCTGCCTGAATCCAATGAGACTCTGCATGGCCACAATGGTGGCGGTCACTGGCCTTACAGACATCACACAAACTGGAATTGCTGAATATAAGGCACAAGTACTCTCGATGGCCTGGTTAGAAATATTTGAGCTAGAGGTGGAAGATGGACCTATAAAGAGTCATTAGCCAGATCATCAGAGAGATCTTAGGAGTCCAGCAGCATGTGGATATTTAAGATATTTCCTTCAAAATAAAGAACAGGTTATACCTTTCACTTGCTACCTCTAAGGAAGAAATACAGAATTTGGTTAGTCTATTTGAATTTTGGAAGCAGTATATATGACATTTGAGAATATGGCTCCAACTAATTTACTGGGTGACTTAGAAGGCTGCCAGTCAAGTAGAATCCAGGATAAGACAGAATTGTAAAGAATGTTCAGACTAAGAGTTAAGAAACCTGCTGAGTTTCACAGAATAAAGACTTATCCAAAGATGCTTGACCTCGCAGTAATGCAGTGGATTGAGCACTGGCCTGGGATTCAGATAACCCAAGTTAGAAGCCCTTATGTCGCCAGATTGAGCACAGGCTCATCAGCTTGAGTGCAGGGTTGCTCGCTTGAGTTTGGGATCATAGACATGATCCTATGGTTCCTGGCTTGAGCCCAAAGACTGCTGGCTTGAACCCAAGGTCACTGGCTTGAGCAAAGGGGCTACTGGCTTGGCTGTAGTCCCCCTGCCCCTGCCCTGGTCAAGGCAGTTATGAGAAAGCAATGAATAAACAACTAAGGTTCCACAATGCAGAATTGATGCTTCTCATCTGTCTCCCTTGTCTGTCCCCATCTTTCTCTCTCTCTGTCTCTTTCTAGGAAAAAAAAAAAAAAAAAGAAAAAGGAAAAAACTTGTTCTAAGGCTCCAAACCAAAAAAAAAGTAGAGAAAAAAATAATTCTGATTTCATATTTTGTACAATAATGCACTTATGTTCTATATAAAAGTTTATTTTATATTTATATAGATGTAGGTAATGGAATATCATTAGAGATGAGATTCCCACTTTATTAAAGAAAAGAACAAGTAAGGATATCATTTATCTTGAACACTTTTACAGTTAGCCATTTTCATTGGTGTACTCTACCATCTTTAGACTAGATACTAAAAACAAGGAAATGATATAAGTAGAATAGTGAAAAATATACAACATTTTCTTTATTCTCTGCATGTATGTGACTCCATAAAGAAGTTAAAAAATAACTTTATCTAATTTTTTTTTTTTTGTATTTTTCTGAAGTTGGAAACGGGGAGGCAGTCAGATAGACTCCTGCATGCGCCCGACCAGGATCCACCCGGCATGCCCACCAGGGGCGTTGCTCTGCTGCAACCAGAACCATTCTAGCACCTGAGGCAGAGGCCACAGAGCCATCCTCAGTGCCCAGGCCAACTTTGCTCCAATGGAGCCTTGGCTGCGGGAGGAGAAGAGAGAGACAGAGAGGAAGGAGAGGAGGAGGGGTGGAGAAACAGATGGGTGCTTCTCCTGTGTGCCCTGGCCAGGAATCGAACCTGGGACTCCTGCACACCAGGCCGATGCTCTACCACTGAGCCAACTGGTCAGGGCCAAAAAAAACCTTTAAATACTTGGTTAAAAGTAAATTATTCTTAGTTTCTAAAAAGGCAGTAAAAACATAATTGTCCCAAACCTAGGAATAAACAAGACCTGATCTCTACCTAAAAGAGCCTACATTCTATTTCCAACCCAGAAAAAAATGATACTTATACCAACAGCATTGTTATATTTTTAACATTTAATACAACCACTTTTACTTCTCCTCTCCCAAAGAATATTAGAAATACAAACAAAATATAGATGCAGCAGTTTGAGATTAGTTACCAAAAATTCAATCACTGTGTTTGCCTTAGCTTCAGAGCTCTGCTCTAACACACTACACCAACAATGTTTGTCACCTTGAATGAATGTTTTAAAAACTTTCAGAGATCTAAGCCTAAGAATCCACCAGCCTCAACATTTTTTATGTGTTTAAATATTGTTAGAACCAGCCCTTATTCGATAACTTTCCATGTTCCAACAATAATGCAACCTAAATAAAATGCCAAGTGCTACCTGGCCCACCAAGAGTTCAGTGCCACATTCAAAGTAACACAATCTAGTATTTAAAATAATTAAAAACAATGTGCATTTTTCAGAATATCAAAAATAGATTCAACCCATAATTTCTGGCATTGAGGTGCCATTCTTAATAACTCATTTCCATTCTTGCTTTTGCTCTAATTTTTTCTTCCCCACATCAAAAATTTCCCAGATATCCAGACTACAGAGACCCATCTTCTTCAATTATTTATTATATATTATGTATTGATTGATTATATAGAGAAATAACTTGGAACAAGCCTATGCCCCATAATAAACAGATGCTTAACTGTTCATACTGAAGAGATATATATGTTCTTAAAGTTTCCACAGTTTTCTTGGAAATCAAACATGGTCATTTGATAACCAAAGAAGATGTTCCACATAAAACTCAATATTGATTTCATAAACAGTTGTATTTCACTGAAGGTTTTCTATTATTATATTATTATAGTCATAAATTTATTGGTGCTAATATTTATTTATTATAATAATTATCTAACAATTCTAATAGCATCTTTTGCTCACAGTGTCTACTGTTTTTTAAATATGATACCCTATTATAAATTTATATGAGTAGTCTGCTGAAGGTCAATTAAGAATCATTATTAAGAGATAATATATATTATAAAATCAAATATTTATGCTACTTTTGTATTATCTAAGTACTATATGGAAATTTTGAGGGATTATATGCAAATTTAAGTCCTTCTTCATCCAGGAGCTTATTTCTCCATGAAGTGTTTTCATTCATAAAAATTTAAATCAGGAGATATTTAGGCAATATAAAAATATTGTTTATATTTTATTATTTACTAGAAAGGCTTTTCAGTATAGAAATGTATTTCTTCCAAGAGTTGCCCCAATGGGTCACAAAAGTCCATGTTAAGTTGTTTTCTGGAAACTTCCTTTTCTTAATTGCATTCTTGAAGAGCCTGGGCCATGAAGAGTTTGCCTAAGTTTTGGGCAGTGAATTCCTTGGTGCTCCGGCTGTAAGTATTAATCTGCCTGCAGGGTGGTGCGAAGAGTTTGGACAGATCTTCCTCAGGAAGTGGGGGTTCCCCTGCGGGTAATGCTGGCAATACTGGTGTTTTGGCTATAACTATTCACTCACGTTCCCCATGTATGTGTTACATTTAAGTTTATCTTGGCTAATTTCATTATTTTGTTTAACAGCAACTGAAGTGTCTTTCCCAAATGATTGATGCAAGACCAAGCAATTCCTGTTTATCTGCTGCAGCTACCTTCTTACTCTCCCACATTAGGACATTGATCATATGTAAATTTTAATTACAATTGGCACTTCAAGCATGTGCTCAAAGGTCATACTTCTCCTTTTCAATGCTTCAAGAGAAAAACCCATCTCTTCACAAACTTCCATCAGTTTGGGGGTCAGTCTGTGTGTCTTCAGTGTGAGAGACACTTGAGCAGTTTTCATGGGATAGTAAAAGAAAATGACAGGTTCTTCAGCGGCATGCTAGTGACTGAACTGAGACTCTAGGCCGACAAGGGAGCTATAGTGTGTGGACTGGTACCACCCCAGGTGGAGCTGGTCGGTGTTTACATGGGAAGACTTTCTCATTTCCATCTGATATTGGACGTGTTAAAGTCAGCATCACTTTCTAGGTGCTGGGAATAAGGAAAGCAGTTATTAATTTCAAGCCAATCTTCTACAACCAGCCCCCAAATACTCCTTAAACCACCTCAGTTCCTTGTCTTTCTTCTTAATAATGTTTGATTATCTTTAATACCACCCAGACTTTGCCTCAGCCTTTGCCTTTGCCTTTGCCTGCAGGCTGGTGGTGGAGCTAGAGGAGGTGGTGGCAAGCTGGTGCCTTCCTTGCAGGATGCCATCTTTCTAGTAAGACAGGAGAAAGGGCTCAGACTCTTGACCAGAGTTTTTACAATGCAATACCGAAACTACACTTATTTGGGGGTTTCCATCTTGAAAGCTATAATTCATTTAATAAATGTCACTTTTTGTGTTTCAGGCATTGTTCATAAGCTAGAGGACAACTACAATTTATTTACCATATTCTATACATTGGCTCATTTACTCTACACAGCAGTTTATCTTTATTTTACAGATGAGTAAAAGAGTTTTCATGGAGATTGAGAAAATTGCCATAGATATATAATTAATGTATGGCATAAGTAAGATTCAATCCTAAATTATATCTGACCTCTTATGTTTTTTTCAGCTATACAAAGTACTTTCATAGAAGAATAATAACAATAATCAAATGACTACAAATAATAATTCAACATATCTAAGATTATGAATAAGAATAACATGTAAGTAAATGAATGGGTATTTTTATATTGAAGGTGTTTATTTTACTTTCACACAATAGAAAGAAAGAATGTTTGGGGAAGAAAAATCAAAATCAGTATATTGATATCTGGTAGGATGAGATTATGCTTCCCATGGCAGAAATTCCAGGGTAATCATAATTTTAGAAAGTTTATATTCTCTCATTTCACAGTGGCAAGGATCCAAGTTAATCTTATCTTATTCTCTGTTGTGGCTTCCAGTCTCATGGTACTAAAGATAAATCTTTCAGAATTCCTGCTGAAGCTTCGGCAATGACCCCCGCTTTCCACCTAACAGGAGAAGGTGTGGAAGAAAAACATTACTTTGCTCCCTAATGACATTCCTTGGACACCAAACTTAGCATTTGCCCTACTTCTTTTTGGCCAGAATTTTGTCATTCATCAGCACCTGTTTATTAGAGAAGCTGAAAAATGTGTTCTTTATTCTTGACAGCCCAATATCAATTAAAACTTGGAAGGCAATTTACCATAGAAAAAGAAGAGAATGAGCATTGAAGGACAATCAGACTTTCTGTTACACTTTCCAAACCAAATTCATTATATTTCTTCATGTTTAGGTTTTCCTCTTATTATTAATAGCATTTCTTTTCCTCAGACTCAAAATCTTATACTTTTAAATTCATTTCAGGGAGGCATTGTAGAGGAATGAGAGATTGTAGTATCATACATGTTTGGACTTGTAATGCAGTCTTCCACTTGCATGTTCTTTTTTTATTAATGTCTTCTAACTCCCACTTCTCTCAGTTTCCTTTTTTTTTTTTTAAATAGAAAAGCCTATGGTATTTGACTTCAAGGTTTATAGACATTACAATGAATTAACTAAGTAAAATATTTAGCATCATGCTTGTCACAGGTTATTAAGTAAATATGACATTATTATTCCCTTCTTTATTTTGCCTCTTTCATTCCCCTTGTGATCCACATTGAGTCAGTTTCCACATCCTTACAAAGTAACTTATAAAATATGCACAACTTCTTGTCCTTCTCCATGTTCCGTGTTCAAAACTATTGCATGAGCACTCATGTAGCTATCATACCTGGCCCACTAAATTGACCTCCCTGCTTTCATTCTTTTTTTCCTGAAAGCCATTCAACCCAATATGCTAGAAGTTCTTTTCCAAAAAGAAACTCTGAAGAAAAACAGCTCTTATCTAGAGAAAAATTCAGAACATCTTATATTGAATAACATAGATGAGAGCCCACAGCATAGTATTTACACAAAAGAAGTGAGATCTCTTACATTCTCATCCTCTCTTTATGTACACGTGTTCCTGCTGTTTTTATAGCCTGGTACCAATAATGTGATAACTTGGGCTTCTCTTTGTCCTTATCCTTTTAAATGTTTTGTTTCTAAACAATCCCTGAATGACCTTACCCAGTGCCTTTTCCTATAAAATTTAACTAAAATGTCCACCAAAATTTTCTACCAAAATAACCTAAATTTTTTTCTCTTAATATACTTTAATGAAAAGCTTACCAGATTTTTTTCTGCTATAAGAAAAGTAGAATAGGGAAATGCCATAAATACAATGCAACAAGATTTCAGTCAAGCTCTTTGATCATTAGAATCCTTTCATTAAAATGGAGATGAAGTGACTTGGATAGAATTACAGTTAAGTGAATTTGTAGGCTGAACAAATATAGCCATCAAATCTTGATTTAAGGTTTCATGGAGATCTGTCAGTAAGTTATTCAGGATATGACTAGAATTGCATACTCCATTCTCTTCTTTTCAATATTTTTTATCAAGAATTTGTATGAAGATATAAAAGGCATGCCACATATAGTAGTACTTTAAAAAGATTACTGAGTTTATTGGGGTGACATTGGTTAATAAAATTACAAAGGTTTTAAGGTGCACAATTCTATAGTATGTCTGTATATTACACTCTATATTCAGCACCCTAAGTCAAGGTTCCTTGCTCTACCCTCCTCCACCTCCCTCATCCCCTTTCCTTCCTGCAGTCTCCACACTGTTGTCTGTATCTATAAGTGTTTTTCCCTTTGCTAATCCCTTCACCTTTTTTTACCAAATGCCTAACCCTCATCCTCTGAAACTGTCGGTATGTTCTCTATATCTATGAGTCTGTTTCTATTTTGTTTGTTAGTCTATTTTGTTCATTAGGTTCCACATATAAGCAAAATGATTTGGTATTTGTCTTTCTCTGTCTTATTTCATTTAGCATAATGCTTTACAGGTCAATTTGTGCTGTCACAGAAGGTAAGATTTCCTTTTATTTATGGCTGAGTAGTATTCCATTGTATAAATCTACCACAGCTTTATTATCCATTCCTGTACTTATGAGCACTTGGATTGCTTCCAAATCCTGGCTATTGTAAATAATGCTGCAATGAACATAGGGGTACATATATTTTTTCAAACAATAAGATATCACCTCACACCTATCAGAATGGTTATCATCAATAAGTCAACAAACAAGTGTTGGTGAGGATGTGGAGAAAACGGAACACTCATGCACTGTTAGTGGAAATGCAGACTGGTGCAGCCACTGTGGAAAGCAGTATAGAGTTACCCCCAAAATGAAAAAATGGAACTGCCTTATGATCCAACAATTCCACTCTGGGAATATATCTGTGGTGGTAATTTTTAAAAAGTGAAGTGAAACTATAATAGTATCCTGGAATCAGTTCCATAATGACATAAACTGTCTTGTGTGCAATCTCCTACAAATCTGACAAATTTGAGATGATCATATTTCTTGAGAAATTTAGCTTCTTGTAAAAATTTTATTTCCAGTTCCTGAGGAAGATCTTTTTTACATGTTTTAATAGTAATAGCAGTTTTATCCTTTAACATGCCCTTAAATATTTTACCAGTATTTCCCTTGCCTAGTAATTCTCCCAATGTGACCTCTTCATGATTGAGAACTCATTTCTTATCCTTTGGAATAGAATTCAGCAGAACTACACTTGACTTCTTAGTGATGAAATGTTTTGTTTTATAGTGATGCAAATGAGGGATGTTTGAAAACTAGTATCTTCAAATCAATATATGTTATCAACACTTTGTATGATAAAATGTTTCTGTCTCCATCAGAATATACAAAACGAACATATTCATCAGGTTTTCCATGGCTCTTTCACACCAAGAAGTCTCCTTGTTGTTTTAACAGATCTTGCACTTCTATTCTGGGAATTGCTTCAGGTATCACTCTTGTTCTGCCAGGGGCCTCTCACTTATGGAGATCATGTCACAGAATGTTGAAGAGCCCAATGCAGATCTTAGAGACCTAATTATTTCAGCAATTGAATGATGAATAGATTCAAATTTGCATAGCCTCTCCTTTCTTTCCCTAGCTTAACTGATCATGCATCTTTGTCATAATTTATTACCAGAGGTGGCTCTTTTCTATTATTTTCTTGCTCTTTTTGCTCTACTCATTTTTTCTGTGCTGTAAGTTTTGCCTCAGTGCACCTCAGCTGCTGCACTCACTGTTACAGCTCTTCAAGTGTCTGTTCTTGGCTTACCAGAAGCACAATATGAAACTTCTTTCCATATGTCTTAGAAGATTCCTCAGTTATTTTCCCCAGCTCCAGTACAGCCTCCACATGCCTTGTCTGAAAGCATCTTCTGTGACAGCGTAAGTTCCTCTGCTAAACGTTCCAACATCACTTGTGAATGTGCTGCTGTTAAATCATTCCACATAATCTCATTTGCCTGAAGATCTTCATTTTATTCTAGTAAGGAGGTATCAAACTCAGTTTTCTGCTCTTTAGCAGCTGCTGTTTTGTGAATATCTATAAAATTATTGTATTCTGTGCTGGTGTCTGTTTCCTCAACCGATATTTGAATCTCTTTGTGGATATTTACTATTTCCTTTATAGCAAGGACTCATTTTCTGGCTGTAGTCATTAAATATGCCTTATAGTGCTTTTATAATTTTTTCTTACATTTTTTTAAGGAGTTCAGAAGCAGAGGAAGTGTAGTGTCATAATACTGCTTCCGAGGAAGGTGCACCCCTCGCTCGCAAGGCCAATGCATCCTGATTAAGCCACAAAGAAAGTTGCATGGTGGCTTTGTCGCAATGTTCCTTGGACTTTTCATTCTCTTTCCCTTTAGCTAAAGCTTCTTTATAGTTCTTCTTGGCAGAAGTAATTTCTTTTATTAGTTGCCTAGAGCTGAATTTTAATTTCTCTCATTCTGTTGTTGTAACCTTGATCATCTTCACCACTATCTGCTGATGAACTCCTAAGTAGCTTCTCTTCACCTGCTGCTTGTCTTAATCATGGGAACCTGTGGGAGGGACCAGAATTTAGGTCCTCTGCATGTGTCTTCATTGTGCTACTAACTGGTTTCATATACTGAATCATAAGTAGCCAAGTCTTGGATAAATGCTGATAAAATTCATTTGGATAGTACTTTCCTTATCAACTTGATTACAAAGGTTCTGTAACATAGATGCATACTCTTGACCACCTTTTATCCTCAGGGCCAATAACTGTAAATCCCAGTCTTTCAGTTTTAACAGAGCTTCATGTGAATTCTTCAGGTTACTCCTAAACCCCAATTTTGTAAGGTATTGTTTCATCGTGCACACTGCACAGTAAGCCTTTGAATCAGCATCTATCTTACTACTTTCATTGCTGCTCATATTTTAGCTAAAGTGGCAGGTCCATGGTGAAGGATTACACATTAGGGATGAGAAAGATATCTGATACAGCATTCAGTGAAGTCTCACAGCAATTATCATAGGTCTAGTGAGGAAACATGAAGTAGAACATGGTAAGCAGAAGCCACTCTGATGTGGGAGCCAGTTGTCACCTCAAATTCTAAATTTTTGAAGGATACATGGCAAAGATAAGTTAAACATATGGATTTTGTATATGGGTTTCACTATTCTTTCTAAGGTCTGTATTTTTGAAATTTTGATAATAAATATTAAAATATTTTTAAAAGAAATCCACCTTGTTCTTCAAGTGTAAACAACTCCCTAAGCTGGAAATATACATTCTTTTCCCCTCTTCCTCTTCTTCTCCTTTTTTTCTTTTTTCTTTTTTTTTTTTTAGCACAGCATATGGGATGTGACTCTCATACTACCTTTTAATTTTTGGCTTCTATTGTAGTCAATTGATGTGTATGTATACTGGTTTCTGCTTACTAGACTATAGGCTCTAGGTGAGCTTAGTGCATGCCTCATTCATTTATGCATACAATATAAACAACTAAAAAAGTAAAAAAGACACTCAGACACTAAACCCTAATATCTCGGTCAGTTAAGGCTACTATAACACATTACCACAGACAGATTGGGTGACTGAAACAATAATTTAATTTCTCACAGTTCTGAAGCTTGGAAGGCTGAGATCAGGGTATCAGCATGGTTTAGGCTCTTGGTGAGGTCCTGGTTTATACACTGCTTTTTTCTAACAGAGCAGAAGGCTCATGTCTCATCATCATATAATGGCATTAATTCCATTATAGGAGCTCTGCTCACATGAACTCATCTAAAACTAATGACCTCCCCAAGACCCCATCTCCAAATACCATTATACTGGGGATAAAGACTTTAACATATGAATACTGGGCAGATACATTCAGCTCAAGCACCTAATATCTTACATAACTAATTAAATTAAAAAGAGAGATGCCTATCTAGCATATGTTGTCTATGAGTAGAATTGGTTTTATAAAGAATTAGTGAAGAAAAATAAAACATAAGTTGACAAAAAACAAAAGCAAAAATAAAATACTGTAAAAAATATTTTTTAACATTAAAAATCAGTGAAAATTTGGAAAAGAAAGGAGAAATTTCCATAAATTATTGATAACTTTTTAGATGGATGAAGACATTTTGGTGATAGCATCATTTCCTATCAGATCATTGTTAACATCCAAAAAGTATCTATTGAGATTTTAAACCTGAATCCCTAGCCAGGTAGCTCAGTTGGTTAGAGCATTGCTCCAACACACCAAGGTTGTGGGTTCGATGGCCTGTCAGGGCACATACAAGAGGAAACCAACACATTCATAAATAAGTGGAATAATAAATTGATATTTCTCTCTCTCACACACACATATTTCCTTTCTTCAAAAAAACAAACAGCCTGACCAGACAGTGGCGCAGTGGATAGAGCGTTGGACTGGGAGGTAGAGGACCCAGTTTGAGACCCCAAGGTCACCAGTTTAAGCTTGGGTTCATCTGGTTTGAGCAAAGCTCACCAGCTTGGACCCAAGGTCTCTGGCTCGAGCAAGGGGTTACTCGGTCTGCTGTACCTCCATGGTCAAGGCACATATGAGAAAGCAATCAATGAACAACTAAAGTGCCACAATGAAAAACTAATGATTGATGCTTCTCATCTAACTCCGTTCTTGTCTGTCTGTCCCTATCTATCCCTCTCTCTAACTCTCTCTCTGTCTCTGAAAAAACAAACAAACAAAAAAAAACCCAAAAAGAAAATCCACCAATAAGTAAAAGAAAAATAATAAAAGATTTGAATCTGACTATAAAATTCAGTAAAGTTTATGATTGTCTAACCACTAGGCTGTATGCTGAAATTAAAACAAAGTAATATTGAATGTAAACTGTAACTGAACAATAAATTTATAAGAAGGAAATCAACAATCACTTATCTCCAAAATCCATGACCACACATTTCACATTTCAAATATGTGCACGTCGTAGGACTCTGAGTCATGAGAGAATTAAAAGTCATAAGATTTTGCAAATTGAGCAAAATAAAAATGTTTATTAGAGATGTGGGAGTTGGCTAGATGAAGAGATATAGATGTATAGAAAAGGAATAAATTACTAAGTAGATAAGACTATATTTGGTCTTGTAGGAAGCCATTGAGAAATGAGTATGTGGGAGTTGAGTTAGAACTTTTCACATGGTTTTACAATATGCATGAAAAGCATTTCTAAGTTTGTTCTATAAATGTCTTACTTCACTTTAAGTGTTAGTAATCTGTAAGAAAAACTTTGACCTTTTAATTATTCCCAAATTAAACATGCTGTGACAGCTATGTGATCAATTCATTCAAAATTACAGCCCCCAACTGGTAAAAGCAAGAAAAATGATATCCTTAGTATCAATTTTTGTTGTCTTATAAATTATAAATAGGTTTTATGTTCTGATAGATTACTTAGCACATTTAAATCATGTAGCTATTCAGAAATAATCATTTTAGAGTACTATGTTGAAAACATGAGTATAAGTAGCCCCAATTTCCATAGCAATTCAGTATCTACAGGGGAAATTATTATTGACTCATTCTTGCTGAAAAACTTATCAGGAAAGGTTATCTCTAGGTCATTAGTATGAAGGCTAATGCTAACAGAACAGGAAGAGTAACGGAAGGACTGCCTATATTCCTAATTGAAAGGCAGGAAATAGCCGGATGACTTTTCCTCTAGATTTTTATCCCAGTAATTACATGTTTACAACTTTTTACCTAAAGGAGAGAGGGTCTCTTATATCTGTACTAGAAAAGATGAAAACTAGTACTTAAAGTACTTTTTCCCCAAAATTTATCCCTGATTTATAAATTCTTGCTTAAAACATTTACTTTTTTCCATCTTGTTTTACTCTTACAAAGATTATGTGATGCATGAAGTTCAAGTTATATAAAATAATTTTCTGTTTGTATTATTTTGTAAGGGGATGAGCATTCCCTTCTCATAGCAACAATGCATTACTTGATCCCAAGGACCTATTCACACACAAAAAACATTCATTGGTGTTTTATTTTGTCAATAAAAATTCACACAATTTCTTAAGAGATCCTATCCTAATATCTTAAGAGTCATTGAAGTATTCCTAAACTACCTTTAAAAACTGCAAACGAGGCCCTATCCAGGTGGTTCAGTGGAGAAAGCATTAACCTGGTGTGCTTGAAGTAGAGGGTTTGACCCCTGGTCAGGGCGTGTTGAAGAAGCAATCAATGAGTACATAACTAAATGGAACTTAGGGAAACAATGAGTTGATGCTTCTTTTTCTCTTTCTCTCTTTCTTCCCCACCCTCACTTTCCCTACCCCCTGCCTATCCAGATCAATAGAAAAACAATTTTTTTAACGGCACACTAGGCCTTGGTCAGGTAGCTCAGCTAGTTAGAACATCATCCTGACATGCTGAGCTTGCAAGTTTATCCCTGGTCAGAGCACAGAGAAAAACCAATCAATGGCGTCATAAATGATGTAACAACAAAATCTCTCTTTCCCTTCTTCTCTCTATAAAAATCAATGAATTAAAAAAAATTTAAATAGCAAACTAAAATTAGGAAGACTTTCGGGTCTAACTGAAGCAAGCATTGTGTCATACCTACTGATCACCAAGAAGTTGTGGGAGAAAAGCTTTCTGGTTTTCACCATGAGAGACTGGATGGCTTGTAGATGAAAGATGGAATAGGAGGAGGGAGAAAGGGCAAGAGAGACAGAATGCAACAAAAACAAAACAGATGCAGGACCCAAAAAAAGAAATAATACTTAGTAAATACAAAATATAATGACAAATTCTTTTTATAGAGCATCATTGAGGTGAGTGCTTCTCCTATAAGCCGGACAGGCACCTTCACAAAGAGCACCTGTGCTAAGGCACCATCCTCCCTCACATTTGTGTTGTATATACTGGGAGATGGTATGTGGGGTGGGGAATACTGGAGCAACAATAGAAGCAGCTTACAAACTTGGGCTTAGGGTTCAAGATTCTGGCTTCTTTACTTTGTGAAACTCAACAAGTTACTTAAATTCCTAAGTTTCAATTTTCTCAATAGTTAAATAATAATTTTATGAGTCAATCTTATTAAGTAAGATATAATATAAATATATCAAATATATTAAATAAAACTTAATGCACGAAGAGATTGCTACTTGGGCAGCACTGTAATAAGGGATTTTTTTCACCAACTCTTTATGCCATACAACACAAAGAGGTAAAAACCACATTACCTCCTTGACACATGAAAAAACTCTAACAACTTAGAGACAACATGTGTTAAGTTCTTGCCACAGTCTCTCAGACACAAGGAGAGTTCAATAAACAGAAATCATTGTTACTTAAAATATTGCCCATGTATTTTATATTGTGTGTTGGGGGCCAACCCAGTTTCTTAAATAATGAAATAATCTAATTACTAAAACTAACTAGTAAAAGAATGTTGTCAACGATAAATATATATGGATAAAAAGGAAATATCTTAACAAATAAGTAAAAACATGATATCTACCTGAGAACTCTTATTGAACTAAAAGTTGATACAAATTTGTTAAGTATTCCTTAAAAAAAAAAAAATAAAGCAACTCCGTTATCAAAATGGAGTAATAATGAAAGGTAAAACTGCCTTCTTTTAAATTTAGAATGCTTTTTCCCTCTAAGGTTTAAGAATTTTATTTTTTAATTCTGATGTCAATAAAATTTAGAACCATTAATTATGAACATTATAGGAAATAAATATTTGTCTAGCTAATTCCCTGTCACACAACCAGGATGAAGCAAATATTTAATGATTTTTGGTTTTCTTTTTAGAAAAAAATATAAGAAAATTCTTAAAATTTATAGATTTGAACAAGCACTTCTTCTCATCACCGCCCTTGCCTCTAGGAAACAGGAGCCAGAGTTCAGAAAAATCAGTTTTTATAATTTTTAATAAGTCTGTTTACTTTCCTTTTAGATTAAAATTACGTCTTGATAGTTATTCAGAAGATATTCTGTGGTCCTGGTCCCAATGCTGTTACAGCAGCAGAATGCTCTGTACACCCTAAATCTTCTTCTTATAGCTCTTCCTTCTGGGCTATATTGCAGGTGACTTGTCAAATAATTCTTTGACATCAGCTATCTTATGACAAAGTTGAGATGTAAGTCCTGTGACTATTTTGGACTAATGTTTGGCCCTTTGGCTCCATCTGAGAAACAGTTGTCCTTTACATGTTAAAAACACCAGTCAAGTTTTCTTAGGAGTTAACCTGACTTAAAATTTGCAGTTCAAGGCAGCCGTCTGGAACCTGACTATCACTGGGGAAAGGGAAGAGATCACTCCCATTGTACAATGAAAACAAAAAGTGTTTATTTCCTCTTATGCTGATTAAATTTTAAAGGGAAAGGTTAGAATGGAGACACCATGAAAACAGAACTTTTGTCCCATATAGTCTCATTGCCTACGCCTGTAACTTTGAAAGCATTGAGCATTGGCAGCTCCTTAAGACCGCCAACAGCAGGAACTGAAACAACCTAAAATTAGATGTTAATGGGGAAAGTCTCTGGGGACATTAAAAATATGTTCTTTTGTTTGTTTGCTTTTGTGTCATTAAGTAAATGTTGTAAATCATAGGCCAAAGGTTCTGAGATGCTTCCAAATGTCAATTCCCTTTTACACTGAGCATAAACACCAAGAAAATTACAGTTAGCTAATAGGAATTCAGTATGAAAGAGAAAGATTCATATTATAATGATAAACTAGTTATATTAAACAAACAAAAAGCACAACGACCAATTAAGATGAAGTTGAGTTCTCAAACTATGTAAGAGGTAGATAGCAGCAAACAACAGTTGAGAAATTAATGAAAAAATTTTTATTTATGCCATGCCATGTTGAGAAAAAATAAGAATGACAGTGAGAAAAAGAAGCTAGAGAATGAGAGGAGACAAGAGAGAAAGAGGAAAGAACTAAAACTGAAATCTGAGTCAGTCTTTACCTATGAGCAAACCCCTAGCCTTCAATCACACATTCAGCACTGACTTGCCACCAATCTCGTGAAGCCTTTAAATTTACCAGCATCTTGTAAATGCTAGTGAATGGTCCTGCCACAGGGGTTTTTTATTAGCTACAAGGCAAGATAGATTATAAATAAATAAACCTGTGAAGAAATGGCTTGAAAAATTCACTAATTTGACCAAGTTGGTTCAGCATTTGCGATAGAGATAGCAAAGAAGAGATACTTAAGAACAATGTGTGCCTGAGAGTGACCGGTGAAGAACGGCTGGAGAAGAGATGGGGACGGACACCACGCTGAGCGGTGAGCTGCTCCCAAGGGCCTGCGGTGCCAGGCCTAGGAGATCACACTTGATTTTCTACCCAGAATCTCAATTAATAGATAGTCAGAAATGCATATTTTAACAAGCTCCAAGGATGATTCTAATGCTAACTTATTTATAATAGTTTAATCAGATATATTAGCATGGCTGATATATTATTTTTCCAACATAATAGAGCATTACTATATTTTGATGTTCTTAAAATTATACATTATTGATTTTATGTCAGTGATTTTTCAATTAAAATATAAAATTGTCATTTTTATACGTAAAAAATATTCAAATATCAGTCTTTACATTTAATTCAAATTATCCATCAAAAATTCACTTTTTTTTTTTTTAGTGAGAGGAGGGGAGGCAGAGAGACTGACTCTGGCATGTGCCAGACCAGGATCCACCCGGCAAGCTCAATAGGGAGCAATGCTCTGCAATCTGGGGCCATTGCTCCACTGCTCAGCAATGGAGCCATTATTTTAGCACCTGAAGCAGAGGCCACAGAGCCATCCTCAGTGCCTGAGGCCAACTTTGCTCGAACCAATTGAGCCATAGAGGGGAAAAGAGAGAGAGAGAGAAGTGGGGTGGAGAAACAGATGGTGGCTTCTCCTACGTGCCCTGCCTGGGAATCAAACCAGGGACATCCACATGCTAGGCCAGTGCTCTACTACTGAGCCAACCGGCCAGGGTCACAAATATTTTCTAAAATATCAAATATTTTAGGACTTTTATATATCTTGAATCTTTTGTTTGTTTGTTTGTTTGTTTTTACAGAGACAGAGAGAGAGTCAGAGAGAGGGATAGATAAATAGGGACAGACAGACAGGAATGGAAAGAGATGAGAAGCATCAATCATCAGTTTTTTGTTGCAACACCTTAGTTGTTCATTGATTGCTTTCTCATACGTACCTTGACTGGGGGCCTACAACAGAGCATGTGACCCCTTGCTCAAGCCAGTGACCTTGGACTCAAGCCAGCAACCCTTAGGCTCAAACCAGCAACCATGGGGTCATGTCTGTGATCCCATGCTCAAGTGTATGACCCTGTGCTCAAGCCAGTGACCTTGGGGTTTTGAACCTGGGTCTCAGCATCCCAAGTTGATTCTCTATCCACTGTGCCACTGCCTGGTCACGCTGGGCACTGTCTGTCTTGCTATTGAAAGTCAATTCTGTCTTGGATTGCTCTGAAGGTAAATCTACTTTGGTGGTTTTTATGGGAGTTACTTAAGGAGCTGAAGACAGTATTTGACTTCTCTGGCTTTATTTGATATCCAAAGAGTATAATAGATACAGCAGTAGTCACAGCTGCAGTTGGAAGATGCTAAATATTTAATAGCATAGTCCTGGTCCATTTTTTTTTCTTTTTTTTTTTACAGAGACAGAGAGAGAGGGATCGAGAGGGACAAACAGGAACAGAGAGAGATGAGAAGCATCAATCATCAGTTTTTCATTGCAAGACCTTAGTTGTTAATTGATTGCTTTCTCATATGTGCCTTGACCGTGGGCTTTCCGCAGACCGAGTGACCCCTTGCTCAAGCCAGCAACCTTGGGTCCAAGCTGGTGAGCTTTGTTCAAACCAGATGAGCCTGCGCTCAAGCTGGCAACCTCAGGGTCTCGAACCTCGGTCTTCCACATCCCAGTCCAACGCTCTATCCACTGCGCCACCGCCTGGTCAGGCTATCTTGAATCTTATTATTTCTTTATTATTTAACATTTTTTTTATTTATTCATTTTAGAGGTGTGTGTGTGTGTGTGTGTGTGTGTGAGAGAGAGAGAGAGAGAGAGAGAGAGAGAGAGAGAGAGAGAAGGAGGAGCAGGAAGCATCAACTTCCATATGTCCCTTGACCAGACAAGCCCAGGGTTTTGAACCAGTGACCTGAGTGTTTCAGGTTGAGGCTTTATCCACTGCGCCACCACAAGTCAGGTTTCAATCTTATTATTTATCATAGAAGCTTTGTCATAGACACGTCAAAAACTGAGTCTTAATGAATCGATGTATTCAGTGCACATGCATGTGTCATGCAAACGCTTGTTGAGAGCCTGATGTGGGCAGGCATTGTTTTAAACTCTAGAGACACTAGAGTAAAGAGAGCAAAAATTTTTCTTCACAGAGAGCTTATATTAATAACTCAAACAAGCTTTTTAAAAGTCATCCTAGAACTAAGCTCAAAGTAGGAAAAACTGGATTCTTTGTCTTGGTCTTGAACTGACTGAATCACTTCAAATAGAATGTCCAGATCTCCAGTCCATGACACAAAAGTTATTATAGCATCTCTACACATCACCTAGTCAGCAAACTTCAAGCTTCTGTTTACCTCCGGATATCGTAAACTTTTATGTTTTTCTTTGATGTTATGTCAATCATTCATTAATAACTTACTTACAATACACTTAGTTTGCATTTTGCTCAATCTCTTAAAAGTAGGAGTACTGCCTGACCAGACAGTGGCGCAGTGGATAGAGTGTTGGACTGGGATGTGGAGGACCCAGGCTCGAGATCCCGAGGCCGCCAGCTTGACCGTGGGCTCATCTGGTTTGAGCAAAGCTCACCAGCTTGGACCCAAGGTCGCTGGTTCAAGCAAGGGGTTACTCAGTCTGCTGTAGCCCCACAGTCAAGGCACATATGAGAAAGCAATCAATGAACAACTAAGGTGTCGCAACGAAAAACTAATGATTGATGCTTCTCATATCTCTCTGTTCCTGTCTGTCTGTCCCTATCTGTCCCTGTTCCTGTTTCTGACTCTCTCTGTCTCTGTAAAAAAAAAAAAAAAAAAAAGTAGAAGTGCTATTTTGCTTATTGCTTCCTTTTTACTTTTGTTTTATTTGTACCTCTGACAGGTATATTTTTACTTCTTTAATTTCTTATTTTTTATGGTCATAGAACTAGTATGAGACAGCAGGCAAAACAAAGCATTGCCCAATTATCCTCAAGGATAACAGATTCTGAATGTTACATCTTGAAAACCTTATAGAAAAAGATAACGTTCCACAAGAAAGCAGCTGGTATTCCCTCTGAGAAACACCTCCTTGACCTGAACAAACTACTTTTGGGGGCCCAATGTTTCCAAAATACAAAAAGAGGAAGCAAATAATAAAAAATAAAACAATGTTGACTTTTAACATTTATAAAGGCAAACAAGTTTTATTTAATTATTTACTCTTAAATTTAAGGCATTTAACATAATAGTGGTAGGCTAAAAACTGAAATAATGTTAAGAATTTTTAAAAATTCCCCTGACCAGGCAGTGGCACAGTAGATAGAACATTGGACTGGAACAAGGAGTACCCAGGTTTGAAATCCCGAGGTTGCCAGCCTGAGCCCAAAGGTAGCTGGCTTGAAGCCCAAGGTCGGCCCAAGGTCAGTGGCTTGAACAAGGGTCACTTGCTCTGCTGTGGCCTTCCCCCCCCCCCCCCAATCAAGGCAAAAATGAGAAAGCAATCAATGAACAACTAAGGTGCTGCAACAAAGAATTGATGCTTCTCATCTCTCTCCCCTCCTGTCTCTCTGTCCCTAAATGTTCCTCTCTCTGCTTCTCTCTGTCTCTGTCACAAAAATTAAAACATTTAAAAAAAAGAAAAAAAAATTTTTTTTTAATTTAAAATATAGAAAAAATAAGATAATTCCATTGACTGCCCTTTTCAAATAACTTGAAAGAATAAGAAGGGGTAAGGTAGAAAAATATCTGTAATAATAACTGTGATTATTTATTTATTTATGCTTTCATTTACATGGACATTTAGTCAGTAAAGCAGTCAGAAATCAGTGTGTTTGTGTTTTCTATGCCTCAGGGACTATAGAGGACACAAAATTAAAAATAGAAATAACACATGTTCCTCACTCAGAAGGATCTTGGAGCTAAGTTCCTAAGTTTCACAGGCTGTTCTGCAGGAAACAGAGAAGGAAGCAGCAGAGCTGCAGAGGTCCAGTGGGGAGGGAAAGGGGGCGTGGGGGAGTGGGGAGGGGGTCCTGGTGAGGATTAGAGACTCGGACCACAAAAATTCAAACCGCACCTTCTCCAAAACCCCAATTTTACGACATAAATTTTTCTAGGTGAGATATTAAACTAAAAGAAATCAAGATAACATTGTGCCAAGAAATGCTTTTCAAGGAGTAGAAAAAAACTGAATATGTCTTTTTATTTAGTCTTAACCTTGAATCCTTTTGGCTGCTTGTCAAGTTGAGTGAGTCAGTAGGCAGAAAGTCTTTGAGAAATCAGGCTATAGGCAAACTGCAGATGCAGTCAAGGAAAAAAATTATTTTAGAGACTCTTATCAGTCCAATGACACCTCAGTATCCTCCCCTACACTTAATTGCCCATAAGAGTGTAAAATGCAAGAAAGTTTATTTCACGGAATATTTAAAGGATATAAATGAACAACCTCGGATCTGTTTGCCCAACTTGCAAATCTACTTATATTACTATAAATAGCGTAACATACAACTTGTGGGACATAAAAAATGAAATGCGAGTATGTCAGTTAGAAAAATAATTCCCCAGAGTAGTAACTGCTAATAACCAAATATTTCCAAGAAAATATAATAATGAGAGGTTGGGATCTGATTAGAACTAATCTAAAAAATAAAATGTGAAAAAATATAGTAATGTACAAACAATTCACAAACTGCCATTAAAGTCTTCTGCAAAAAAGTATTTCATATTTGCTAATTCATACATCTAAAAAGAAAACATGCTTTTATGTGTGTTTATCCTGGGATTTATTTTGATTGTTTATTTTCTTGGGTTTTGGGGGGGATGAGAGGAGGGGAGATAGTGAGACAGACTCCCAATGCATCACAAATGGGACCCACCTGGCAACCCCTGTCTGGTGCCTTTGCTCGAATCAGCTAAGCCATCCTCAGCTCTCAGGCTGACACTTGGACTAACAGAGCCACTGGCTGTGGGAGAAGAGGGAGAGAAGGGGGAGAGGGAGGGAGAGAGAAGCATATGGTCACTTCTCCTGTGTGCATGACTGGGAACTGAACCCAGGATTTCCATATACCAGGCCAATGCTCTATCCACTGAGCCACCGGCCAGGGCCTATCCTGGAATGTTATTGGAAAATTTGTAAAATTTTAGAGAAAATGGTGAAATAATTCAAAATAGAGATTCAACACTTTTATATGAAAATTTAATAGTAATTAATGTCAGAGGGAGCAGTTTGGGCAAAATCCTTGGAGCCCAGAGAAGCAATGTGTTGTCTACGGGGCTAGGATGCTTAGTATGACCAGAGTGGGCTGTAGTGAGCTGACAAGAACAGTGAGGGCAGAGTAAGGCAGGAGCTCAGTCATGAGGGGCCCCAGGCTCTAGAGCAGGGTAAACTGCTGCTTGTTCGAGTAAGCAGCCAAGTCTAGCAAGTTCTCTGGCTCTCTGACTGAATGAGAAAGTGAGGTTTGAGTGAGTTTGTGTGTGTGTGTTCTTCCCAGAAGCAGTATCTGTTGAGCATGTGCAGTTAATTTATTTCTCACCTGTGATTTTCTTGGAACAATTGCTACCTCAGGCAAAATCATGTGTGCATTGTTCTCAAAGAACTCTCAGACTGTTATAGGTAAAGGAAAAGAATGAGAAGACTAATAATGTTAATAAGGTCATTTATGTTCAGAAGCAAATGAGCTATAGGAAGGCCACTTCTCAGTAAACGGAAATGTGCTGTTCTCGTTTGTGCCTCAAGTTTATTTGTTCTATCCATTTTGTCCCATTTGGTGTCATCTTTTTCACACTCCTCTGATGCTACTATGTCCTCATGCTCTTCTACCCTAATTCCCAGCAAGATCTGGTTTAATGAAGTGATCCTCAGCTTATATACTGCAGAGAAGAAAAAATAGTTACAACTTAAATAACTTTGGTTTATGATAATACAACCTTCCTTTGAAAATCTCTCTAAAGTTATTTAAAAGTTTATATTTCTGGATGTTTCTTTTGTGGAGGAAGTACTGATCCTTTGAACAATCTAAGAATTTTCTGTTCTCAGAATCATTGCAAATCACAGGTATACTCATAGGAGATCTAGAGAAATCATTGAATGTTAAAATTTCTCTATGTGAATCTATACTGTACTGATATATTTTAAATGTATTGAAGAAGAACCAGGAGAAAAACATGGCCCCAATTAGTATGCTATTACAATAAATCAGAGAAGAAATAAATGAACAAAACAAGCAAATATGAATAAAAAAATGTTATAAGCTTGAGGAAAGTTTAGAGTTAAAAATAAAGACTCAACTTCAAATGTCTGGCTCACACCTAAGGACTTGAAAGTCACTACCGCATCCTAACAACAGGTAAAAAACTGAACATACTGAAACTCCATGACTTGTTTTAGATCCTTAAGAAGGTCACAGGGGAAACACTGGTCCCAGTCGGAGTTCCATAAAGGCCAATACAGAATCATGACTCATCGGAGCAGAAACCTCTGCAGGAGCCACAGTCAGGGTAGGAACACCTAAGCCACAATTGACAAAATTTCTGGGGACTCCATGTGGACACATCTGTGAGAGAAAAATTCCAGGGAGAGCCAGTCATAGGAGGGCTCCCCTACTTTGATGAGTTTTACCTCATAGAGCCTGGCCAGTGTCTCACAGTGGATATCAGAAAAATCCCCTCATCTCTCCAGCGAAATCATTCTGAAGCATGACAGAACACTGTTCTTTACCAGGTCTGTCCCCAGCAGAAAACATTTAACCAGAGCCTAACCTGTTGGGAGTTTATCAGAACCTAGCTAAATTAGGGGAGGGGAAAGGCAGAACTGCAGGACACTTCAGACATCCTGCCCCACCTAAAGGAGGGTGAGGGAGGACTGAGAGCACTTGTGAAGTTCACAGTTCACAGGCACAGACTCACTGAACTGAGACCTAATCATGGAACAATAAAACACTCTCCCCGCCCCACACCTTCCCACTCCATTCTGAAGGCCTAGTTCCAGCAGTTCACTTTAGCCAGTACAATTACAAATCTCACTAAAAGCAGAAAACATAGTTTGAAGAGACAAAGCAGCATCAGAACCCGACTCAGATATGGCAGGGATGCTAGAATGATGACACTAAGAATTCAGAACACCTATGATGAAGATGCTAAGGGAGCTAGCAAATAAAGTAGACTGCATACAGAAACAGATGGACGACGTAAGCGAGAGATAAGGTTTTTAAAAAAGAAACAAAAATAAATGATAGAGCTTTTAAAAAGCATTAACAGAAATTTAAAAAAATATTTCTGATGAACATTACTAGACTGGACACAGCTTAAAAAAATCTGAGCTTGAGGATATCTTAATAGAAATCTCCAAAAACTGAAGAGGAAAAAAAGCAGACTAGAATATGCAAGCAAGGTGAGACAAGTGCACAGGGTATGACACACTGTTGTCCATGTGCATGTGTTTCTTTTCTTCTTCTTAATCCCTGCACCTTTCACCTGGTCCCCAACCCTCGCCTCAGACAGCTCAGAGAACACCAGGCGGTATAAATGCAAACCAACCAAACAAACAAAAAGTACAAATGCTATCTAGGCCTATTATATGTAAATTATAGAAAACCAAAGACAAAGAATCAGTCCTGTAAAAAAGTCAAGGGTTGGGAGGAAACACTTTATTTACTAGAGGAGCGAAGATAAGAATTTCATGTCTCCTCCTTAGAAACCATGTAAGCAAGAAGAGAATGGAGAGAAAAATTTAAAGTGTTGAGAGAAATAAAACACCAACCTAAAATTTTGAACTCTAATAAATTATCCTTTAAAATTGAAAGAGAAATAAGAATAAAGAGTGACATTACATAATGATAAAAGGATAAATTCTCCAAGAAAGCTTAACAATCCTTGAGGTGTATGTGTCTATGAATAAAATGAGGCAAAAATGGATAGAAATTGTAAGGACAAAGAGATTAATTCAGTATCATAGTCAGAGACTTTACACCCCTCTATCAGAAATGGATAGATCCAATAGGCAAAAAATCAACTAGGACATAGTTGACCTAACAATACCATCACTCAACTTGATATAACAGACATTAATAGACGACTTCGTCTAGCAGTAGCAGAATACACAACCTTCTTGTGCTTGCATGGAACATTCACCCAAACAGAGCACACCCTGAGCCCTCAAACACACCCTCACAAATTTAAAATGTAGAAATCACATAATTTCTGCTCTCAGATCATAATGGATATAACTAGAACTAAATAATGTAAAAGTAGTTGGAAATCTCTCCCAATACTTAGAGGTTAAACAGCATACTTTTAAATAATATGGATCAAAGAAGAAATTTCAAGTAAAAATTTAAAGTATTTGAACAAAAGAAATGAAAACACAGTAACACAATTTGCAGGATCCAGAAAATGTAGTGCTTAAAGGATAATTTATAACATTGAATAAATATACAAAGGTGGGCAGGCCCTGGCCGGTTGGCTCAGCAGTAGAGCGTCGGCCTGGTGTACGGGGGACCTGGGTTTGATTCCCAGCCAGGGCACACAAAAGAAGCGCCCATTTGCTTCTCCACCCCCCACCCCCCCTCCTTCCTTTCTGTCTCTCTCTTCCCCTCCCGCAGCCAAGGCTCCATTGGAGCAAAGATGGCCCAGGCGCTGGGGATGGCTCCTTGGTCTGCCCCAGGCGCTAGAGTGGCTCTGGTCACGGCAGAGTGACGCCCCAGAGGGGCAGAGCATTGCCCCCTGGTGGGCAGAGTGTCGCTCCTGGTGGGCGTGCCAGGTGGATCCCGGTGGGGCGCATGCGGGAGTCTGTCTGACTGTCTTTCCCCGTTTCCAGCTTCAGAAAAATACAAAAAAAAAAAAATATATATATATACACACACACACACACACACACACACACACACACACACAAAGGTGGACAAATGTAAGTTTACAGTTGTGAGTACATGAAACAGTTTATGTTTGTATTATTATTTATTAATTACTGTATTGTTTATTTGTATTACAACTATAAACCTACTTTTGTCACCATGTATTAGAAAAGAAATATCGAAAATCAATCATTTAAGTTTTCATCTTAGAAAACTAGAAAAAGATGAGCAAATTAATTTCAAAATAAGTAGAAAATAAATAATAAAAAATACAGCAGTAATCTGTATACCAGGACATCAATAGAGAAAATCAATGAAACCAAGAGCTGGTTCTCTGAATAGATCAATAAAATCAATAGTCCTCTTGATAGGTTAATTTAACAAAAAGAGAGAGTAGACACAAATTACTAATGTTAGAAATGAAAGAGAGGACATCATTCCAGAACCCATGCACATTAAAATGAGAAGTTCTATGCCCACAAATTTGATAACTCAGATGAATTTGATAACTTATTTCTTACAAGAAGATATACAGATGACAACCATGTGAAAGATGCTCTACATCATGTCTATGGAAGTAAAAGTTAAAACAAAGATATATCCCTATACACCTATAAGACTGGTGAAAATTCAAAATACTGACAACACCAAATGCCAGTGAGGAGGTGGAGCAACAAGACCATTGCTAGTGGGAATGCAAAATGATACAACCATTTTGCAAGACATTTATCATCTTACAAAACCAAACATATTCTTACAGTATAATTTAGAAATTACATTCACTGGTCTTATCAAAAGTTCGAAACTTATGTCCACAGAAATACCTGCATGTAGATGTTTATAGCAGCTTTATTTGTAGTTGCCGAAATCAGAAAGCAACCAGAATAGCCTTCAGTGGCTGACTAAAATATAAAATATAGTGAATCTAGAAAATGGAGTATTTATTATTCAGTGATAGAAAGAAAGGAGCTCTCAAGCCGTAACAATTCAAGAAGGAAATTTAAATATGTGTTGCTAATTGAAAGAAGGCAATAAGAAAAGGTTACCTATGTTTTTCCAAATCCGTGGAACATACAATACCAAGAGGGAACCCTAATATAATCTATGAATGTTGGGCAATGATGTGTCAATACAGGTTCATCAACTGTAGCAAATGTACCATTCTTGTGAGGAGGCTCTGCCTGTGTAGGGACAAGAGCATATGAAGAATTTTTATAACATTTTCTTATTTCACGGTAAACCTAAAACTAATCTAAAAAATAAAGTCTACTTAGAAAATAAATAGACTGAGTGTTTCTACAAAGGTGGGAATGAAGTGAGAGTGAATGATGAGGATGCCTTGGGTGATTGAGTCAAACGGTGCTGCTCAGTGCAGAAGAATGGATGGGAGTTACAGGTTTGCTGGAGGGTGTGATCGTGGTGGTGCTGGTGGCACGCTGCTTTGACTGGGACATGTTATTTAGTGTGGTTCCCTGGGAAGCCAACTCTAAAACAGACTATTGGGAAGGAAGCTTATCAGGGAGTGCTCCTAGGACCAACACCTGTGGAAAAGTGGAAGTAGCAGGATTAGGCAGAGGGAGAGGCTGGGCACCGGAGCGTTGATGAAATCTCAGCCAGCACCTCAGGGAGCTCTGACTGGGATGAACCTTCAGTTCTGTCCTGACTTGAAGCACCAGTCATTGCACACAGACTTGCCTCCTTGAGAGGTGTGACCTTGGGTGAGGTTGACATGTGCGGCTGAGGACACATGTCTGGAGAGACCAGGCAGGACATTCTAGTATATAGGCAGTAAGTCCTTCAGTTTCACAGTAGGTGTGGGTGGCTAAGCACAGCCTCTACAATAGGATATCTTTGGAAAATGCTTGTAAACATGTCCATTAGGCCACCGACAGGATAAGAATTGTGCTGGAGATGTAATTATCACTGGTAACTAGGTGAGTGCAATCAGAACATCTCTTTTTAGAACAGGATCAGGAAGTATATCTATCTTTTTTTTAGACTGCCACATGCAAGGCACTGTTGTAACATTCTCTCGTGTGTTAGTTCATTAATTTGTGACAGTAGGTAGATTTTAATATCTTCTTTTTGGAAGAAGAAATAAGTTCAGTGAGATGCGTGTGATTTTCCACTCCTCTATATTGCTTTGATAGATTGCTCTTTAGAGGGTAGAACAGGTCTGAATTATGAGGCCCTGTTCAGTGGGAGGGTTTGGGGAAAGTGGCCATTTGAAAATAGAAAAATCTGAGATGCCTCTGAGCTTTTAAGGAGGAATATTATCAAGAGATAAAAGAATAAACTCTCAAAAGGTGTAGGATGGTGAAAAATAATGATTTCACTCACTTTTCAGCATAATTCTCTTTAAATGGATTGGTGTCAGGCCACATAAAATTAAGCTAGTGATTATTTAGTAATGTTGGCTGTCCTTTCTAGGCAAACACTATGGTGGATAGTAAAGTCTTTTCTACTTTCGGCCAATGGTCTGTTCCTGCTTATAATAAGAAATATTTGGGTCTGCATTATTTTCTAAAGCTAAAAAAGAGGAAGGACAACTTGAATCTTATTTATTTTGCAACTGACCCACATTGAATCAACACATAGCATAATATAAATCCTATATCCTGACTGCTAATCTGTGCTTATCTAAAAGAAATTTCCTAATTTACATAGTACATATTTTAAACTTTAAAATGAACATAACCCTGATTTCTTGGATGTGTATGGGATTCATATAGAAATAACTTCAGGCCACAGAGAGAAAAAAAAAGGGTTTGTTTTGAGACCACTGAAGAATCCTGGAAGATTTTGCCTTGAACAGCACAGAACTGACGTAAGTGTGATAAGATTTGAGACTAAAGGGTACACTGGAGCCATATAGCAAAGAGATAAGCATTTCAAGACCCCAAATTCAGTGGCAGTGTCTGAACAGAGCTTAGGAAAATATATTTAGCCATATTTGGAGATTGAGAGAGAGTTGAGAGTGTCAGGCAAGGAAAACTATCACCACGATTAAGATTTCTTCATGATTTGAACTCAGGGATGAAGTGATTATATTTATAAACCTCACAATTTTGTATCATCTCAGGCCTGGAGTCCTTCTCCAAAATTCTAAAGTATGTTCTATTTTCAAAATAATAGAATGATCTTTCTCTTGTGTCCCAATCATGAATTTTCAAATGCCTATTATATGTTTCCTCAAGAAGATCCTGCTCTTGTATCACATTAAACAAAACGTTAGTCTTATTATTTCTATTTCAAGTGGGTTTTTCTTTTTCCCAGCTCCTGTCATTTATAATATTATCCCTATTCAAAATTAAAAAATGATTTACTATTTCATCATATTATATTTACAGAGTAAATTCCCTGGCATCACCTTTATTTTACAGACGAGGTAAGTGAGGTTCAGAAAGATTGGGTATACGATTCAACTCACAAAAAGAGTACAGGCAGGATTTGAGCCCAAGACTGTCTGACTCCAAAAATGTGCTCCTTTTACTACTCCAAATATTCATTCCATTTCCTCTTTTCATTAAGAGTCTATTCCTAGGTATTATTGCTTGTATTTGTGTATCATTTTAAAATTTATTTCCCACAATTGTCACCCTAGTACTCATCTTTGCTTTCTGTTTTAAGGATGTGAAAGACTCCTGATTTGGTTTGCTATTTCTATTCCCTTTTCTTCTAAGCCAGTCAGCAAGTCCCTGTTGGTTTTTCTATTCTTAAAACACTGCTTCTACTTGGCTACTCCTTTACTCAGAAATATTTGTTGGTTCCCTTCCACCTTTACAATAAACTCCCTACCTTGGAATACAATGCCCTTCACAATCATTTCAATCTGTTTTTCTAACTGTACTCTCACTGCTCCCAAATACACACAGTCCTTAAGACAAATGTATCTATTCATGGTAAGTCACACACTGTCTCTTGAACTTACCAGTATATGTGGAAATTCCTGTGTCTGGTTCTCACACACGCAGTTTCCTTCATCTGGAAAAGTCATAAAAGCTCCCTGTGATGATTTCCCATGATCCTCTTGGCACTATGCTAGAAGTTTTACAGGCATGATTTCTAATCTTCAAACAAACTTTCTAAGTCTCTCATTTTACAGGGGAAAAATGTCTTTAAGTATTAAGAAATTTGTACAAGATGACACAACCACAAAGAGAATGGCGTGGCTGCCTGGTACGTCTGCCTACAAATGTCATGATCTTTTAGCTTTTTATTCTGTGTTCTGAATGCCTCTTTTTCTATTTGAGATTTTATCTATAACCTGAAATCTAACTGAAATCCTAACTTCTTCATATATAATTTCTTATATATAAAAGAATATATTTTCCCCTTTGAATTTCTTAAATCTTATTTATGTTCAGGTGTGTGTGTATAAAATTCATTTCACATCGGCCATAATCCTTCTGAGCCACAGTTCTCTTTTCTGTGCACTTGTATTATTGACTTAACTATATTCTGTATTCATCAAGAGTGTCATCTTCTTGTATGACCATTGTTCATAATTTTGGTAAATGTAAATAGAATTAAATAGGCACTTAAGGATTTGCTAGGGAAAAAATAACTTAATGGAGAAATGAAATTATTCTTTAGCAAACACCATAAAAAGAGAGAAAGATGCATAATTATGAAAACAGATTAATTTCTCTTCCTGCTATCATCAAGCAGGTTGTAATGTACCTGATCCATAGATGAACAGAAAATAAAAACTATGACCAAAAAAAAGTGAAAATACTGGAACACAAATTAGTGTTAGGAGAGTAATGGCTTTGTCATCACTTTTAGGCTTTGCTGTGTTTCAGATTGTGTGGCGAATAAGGCAGAGGAGCAGGCAGCACGAGGCACAGAAAGGCCAGAGTCGGTGCAGAGTGAGGTCCGGCCATGGTGGGCAGCCCTGACTCTTGCAGCAGCCTTCACAGCAAAGCTCTGCCTGGGATGAAATGGAGGAGTTTGCAGATGGTGGTCACCCAGGCAATCTATAGCACATCTAAAAGTCACTAGCTCCTTGTAGCTACTTACATTGAAATGCTAAATAATTACAATGAAATAAAATTGAAAATTTAGTTCCTTAGTTACAGTAGCCACCCTTCAAGTGTGAAGAAGCCACATGTAGCTAGTGGATACTGTATTGACCGTGCAGATGCAGAACATCATCATTGCAGAAGATTTTATTGTGCTGTTCTGACTAAAGTACAAGTAACAGAAGCTATTTTCTTTTCCAGATTTCTCTGTCTCCAAAGTCTATAGCTTGTCACTTAGTATGGTTAAAAAACCAAATATATAAATAATTTAAATAAATTGCAGTAAGTTCACTTAGTATTGTAGAAATGGTCCCAGTAAAATTTTATGTTTTTTTTTCAGAGAATAGATAAATAGTCTTCAAGGTTTGGGAGGAATTGATAGTAGTAGATGCAGTGATACCTGAATTGTGCATTAATACATTTTTTGAGTTGAGAAAAGGCGTTGTGGCAACAAGCAGAGCACAAGGTTAAGGGGGACAAAAATGTGTGGAAATGGCTGATGGCATGATGGCTGACAAAATGTGTGGAAAATAGTAAGTGATTCACTTTGGCTGGGATTTAGAATAAATACAGGAAAGAAATGCAAGATTCAGGAACAAGGTGGATTGAGATCAACTAGTGTGGTCTTAAAAGTTTGTTTTTAACTTTATTATTATTATTATTATTATTATTATTTATTATTATTATTTTTGTATTTTTCTGAAGCTGGAAACCGGGAGAGACAGTCAGACAGACTCCCGCACCCACCCCACAGGGATCCACCCGGCACGCCCACCAGAGGGCAATGCTCTGCCCACCAGGGGGCGATGCTCTGCCCCTCCAGGGCGTCGCTCTGCAGTGACCAGAGCCACTTCAGCACCTGGGGCAGAGGCCAAGGAGCCATCCCCAGCACCCGGGCCATCTTTGCTCCAGTGGAGCCTTGGCTGCAGAAGGGGAAGAGAGAGACAGAGAGGAAGGAGAGGGGGAGAGGGGGAGGGGTGGAGAAGCAGATGGGCGCTTCTCCTGTGTGCCCTGACCGGGAATCGAACCCGGGACTTCTGCATGCCAGGTCGACACTCTACCACTGAGCCAACCGGCCAGGGCTTGTTTTTAACTTTAATCAAGAACTTTTATAAGGGACATTGCCATTTGTTCCTTGAGAAGATCAATCTCCTATCCCTATGATGTTAGATTGAATAAGTGTCACTGAAAGAAAAAGGAAGTGAAATTCTTTAGGAGACTGCCCCGTAATTAGGGACACAGAAAGAGAATGAGAGAACTATGTGCTATGTAACCTATATTAATGCAGGAAGAAGGAAGAATCAGAAATGACTCAGATTTCAAGTGAGAGAGGAAGATCACTACACTGCCACCCAGGGCCATAAAGTCAGTTTTAACGTGTTAATTTCAAACATTTAGCCACAAAGTGAGGGGAGTCTCACTGGAGGGAAACATTTGGGCTTCATCCTGTAAGAGTTGGACCCTAAAGAGGAAATGAGATGATGGAAACACATAAGATCCTGCTGTAGAAACAAGTAACGGGAAGAATTCAGTGAAGAAGTAAGACAAGGGGAAGGCAGAGAAGGATGGTAACAGAGCCTGAAAGTCCTGTGAGAGAGGCCCCAGGGGATGAGTGGTTAGCAGGCTCCACATTCGAAAGGAACTCAAGGGCCACCCTAGGGGAAAGGATGTGGGCATTTGGAGAACATAAACGTCTGTTGAGACTTCCTCAGTAGAGTTGGATAGACGGGGATGTATGACTGATGATAAAGGATTATTTGCGTAGGAGCTGGTAATGAAGTAGGTAACAATTTTGTTCTTTCCCTTTTCTTCTCATGTCTCCATCACACACTTTTACTCTTGCTTCCTATTTCAGTGAGAAAATAGAAGCAATCAGAAGACATTTAAACCATCACACTTAACGGCTATCTAAATCTATATCTATTTACTATTTTTTTTCTTGTTACTGTAGATGAACTGTCTGGTCTTCTAATAGAAAACAACCATCCAACTTGCTCTGCACCCCATTCCTACTCACCTACTCATCTTGATATCACTTCAACAATAAAGTTCCTTCTCCATTATGCATTATCAAATATATTTAAAAGCATTCTCTTTTGGTCAACTCTTTCTACCAGTTACCATACCACTCCTCTTTTTTCTTTACAGGAAAGAAATTTGAAAGCAATGTTTGTTTCAGTCTATTTTCTCTGCCCACCTCTCCATATTTTTGCACTCAACACTGCCTTAAGATCACTATTATCAAGGTCAATATATCTAAGTTATGTGCCACTTCTAGATTTAGTCAAAAAGGGACCCTTCCCTGGTGCCCAAAACTTAGAACTTTCTGCTCTAGCTTCCACTGGCTGGCTCCTTCCGCGGAGGAAGGCATCGAGGTCAGGGGGAAACGCTCGCCTGGACCTCTGCTTGTCTTCTAGACTCCATTCCAGGAACCTCATGCTTTCCTGCTAAAATCACTTGAGTCCACTTCAGAATCTGCACTGGCCTGTTTCTGGGTCTGACAACCTCAAGAGTAGATTACACCACTGGTATACTGATCTCTATTCCAGAAGGCTCACCAAAAAGCAGCTGTTTTTAAATAAAAGGGAAGAACTTTTTAAAAAGTTTGTTAGCTTGATTTGTAACAAATGTCCAGATGTGTAGTATGTGCTACATATACCAAAAGTGTTAAACATAGGCCTGACTGAATTCAATTATTAAATCCTAGTATATTTTTACTTCTCCAAGCAGTAGCATTTGCTAGAGTGAATCACTTTCTTCTCTTAAAGCCCTTCTCCCCTGTGACCTTGCACATTACATCTTCTCACACTTATTTCTGTGACCTTGGACATGGTGCCTGAAACTCTTGTCTATCTTTACACATTTTCTAATTATGTCATCTGTGTTTGTAACTTTAAATGCCACCATCTCCAGATGACTCCCATAATATATTTTACTTAGAACTCTGACCTCTAGATTCCCACATGGGTGGCCTGCTTGAACACATAATTTGGCTGTCTAATAATTATGTCAAAATATAATACTCAAAATTGAGTTACTGATCTTTCTCCTCCAAACGTTCCTGTTCCCCAGCCTTTCCTATCTCAGTACAGCATTGTCAAGATCAGGTTTACAGTTGTGCATAGGTAAACCCAATTTTAAAGAATAAACGGAGTTTATTCTTTTCTTGCTATTTATTAATTATTGTATTATTTCTCATATAAGCAGCTATAAACCTCCTTTTGCCCACTCTATTCTTACACTTACTCATGCTTCTCTCTTTCTCTTAAACCCTGTATCTCCCAGACTATGCTACTTCTACCTGTTTCATGTATCCAAAAATCTGACTTTTTGTTTCCATGGCAATAATCTAGCCTAAATAATGTTGCCTTTTACCTGGATTATTGCAAAAAAATTTTCTATTAAGTTTTTATCATAATATTCAGAATTCTCTTGATAGCATGTTAGTTATATCAATTCACTCCACTGCTCAAATCCTGCAATGTTTTACAGTCTCTTACAGAGTAAAGCCCAAACTCTGAGCTAAACTAGGAGGCCCTCAGTGATGTGAACAACCCACTAACTCTGCTTTCTTCTTCTTCTATTGCTGTGCCTGCACTCACTCCAGCCCAGTCACCCTGGTTTCCTTCCAGTCTTCAATCCAATAGGCAGGTACCTGCCTCGCTGCCTTTGCACAGAGCATTCCCTTTGCTCAGATTGGTCTTTCTCCAATTGTCTGTGGTTTCCAATCCTCATCTCTTTGCCTCAATGTCACTGAAGTGAATATTCTGAGAGCTATCAATTCACTGAAGAAAGACAATGAAACATCAAGAATGATTAATTACCAACTTAACGCAAAGTGTAAAAGCCAGAAGATCTCCTGTGCTGCATGGAAAGGGACTCTCCTCTCCTGCAGTGGAGAGGAGATGGAAAGGTAACGATCACACACAGGACTTACTGATAAGGCTAGCTGAGTTCTGCAGAAGATTGAATTTTTAGCTTTGGCAAGACTGCTACATCAAAGTCAAGGTCCCCATTGAAAAGAAGTGGGACCCAGAGACAGAATAGTGTGATTCCTGGGTTGATGCCTCAAAAACTCTTGAATCCTTAGATTCCACTTGGACCCTCTGGGCTGGCAAAAGTGGTCATTTGCACTCCCTCTTGTGTGAGGACAATGCAAAGGCCTTTGTTTTATAAGATAGCATTCAACCTAGTGTGAATCCACACCCACTGTTCCTGGAGACCTGGTCAGTAACAATAATCTATTATTACATAATCTGCCCAGGAATTCCTGGACCTGTTTCCAAAAGAGCCCGTATACTAAAAAAGCAACAGAAACTAACCAGCATGTACTTGCAGGAGTTGGAAGAGTGTGTATGTAGATAATGACTGGATTCCAATGATGCTAGATGAAAGAAAGGTGGAACATAAAGTTGAATAAAAGGAATCTTAGGAAAGCCCTTTCCTATGATTCAGCATGCCAATATTCTGTGAGGTATTTCTAGGATGGCTCTTGGAAGCTTGGCTCTAGAATTGTTCCATGGCAAATGGTAGATAAAGGCAAAAAAAGGCTTAGAGAAGTTGACTGAGAAATCGTTGTCCTTTACAAAGTGACCACATAGTTTTCCATGTATTAACCCTTTGAGTAGTGAGTTTTTCATGCTCACTGACCCCTGGAAGTAAGTTTTTTTTTTTTTTAATGAAATTAATTCCAGTTACAGTTTTATTACCTTAAAATCATGTTTGTTTGATAACCAATTTATGGAAACAAGAAGAACATAAATTTGCCTGTTTTTAATGTTGCCTTACACATGTACGATTGTACTCTGGATGGTCAGGAGGCAAGAGGATGTACATGAATATTCGTACTACTCAAAGGGTTAAAATAATAAGAAATGCAGTAGAGAAAGGAGATTTCAGCATTATTGAGACAGTTCTTTATAGGCAGGAGTTGGTGATAGAAAATGCAATTATAGACCTATCCTTCCTCAAAGCAATGGAAATAAGATCCCAAAATATGACCAAAAAATGACCAGATGCCAGCATTTAGTTATGAGGACAAAGTAGGTGTCATGTTGTAATGATAGAAAAGATAAGAGTGGCAGCCAGGAGAGCATGATGTGCAGAGACCTATGGAAATAGTCAACAAACAGTGCTCCTATGCCAAACAAATGAGCAGACAATATAAATACTGCTCAATTTAAACAACTGGGGAAGTTGAGGGTAATCATTAGGAGAATAGCGTCAAAAAATATCATGGATCCTGTCCTACTTCTAGACCTAAGCTATTCCTTGAGCCATTATGCAATTATTGAAAGTTCTTCATGAAGAATAAATCTTCAGCACTAAGACAAATGTATAAAGTGCATATTTACTAAAAATATTGTATAAGATCTGAGTGGACCTTAATCCTTGGGGACCAGCAATAGCATCATGGCCCTCATATTAGAGTAGAGACATATGATTACCAGGTGATAAATGTTATCATGGACCATAACAAAGTTACAGTGTGCCTAGTGGATTCACAGACCCAGCCAGAAGTCAGTTCCCAGGTCCCTGGGTTTATAATTAGAATGAGTATACAATGCCGTTGGCAGAATCCTCATAAGTGACTTTTGTGACTTGTACAGTGAGTTAGTCTAGTGAATCATATCAAATGGAACCTTCTGATCTTGCCCCATCAAGTCGCTAGCTGTTATGATCCCTGAGGGGGATATACTGCTCCAGTTCTTCATTTCAGTGTATACGTGAAGAAATATCTCAGGTTTGGATCTCACAGGATTGGCTGAGTTCTCTGTTGCAACTGCATTGCAATCCGATTTCTCCTTCTAGCAGTATTGCTTCCTGTGCTCATTTATATGGACTGTTCCAAAGTCCTTTTTGCATACATTTTTATTTTAATCTTAAACTCAGTTTCAGGGAACTTGGTTTAAAACAATGACTTCTTTAGTTTGGTCTTCCCTGGGCATATTATATGAAATTCTAATCTCTCATCCTGTCTATCACCCCAATACTCTTTATGCCCATTCTGGGTTTTTTCCTTAACATATAAATTGTATGTACTTTAAACATTGATCATGTTTATTGTCTGTGTGAACCCCTACCTACATACATACACAACAGAATTTCAATCCTACGTGAGAAGGTATCTAACTACATCATTTACGGCTATATCTTCCATTGCCTGGTACATAACAATTTTAGAATATATTAATTGTTGAATAAATGACTGGCTGCAATTCTAGAGATAACATTTCACACTTGCAATCATTTGGGAAGCAAAATCATGAATTTCTAAGATGGAGCAAAGAGCTGTCAAACATCCTATATTTATTGATCAATCACTATTCACTACTTATTTAAAAAAAAACAATATTTTCTTCTATGTACTCTGAATTTAGAGCCAGTATAAAGTAGAGAAAAACCAAAGAATATGATTGCTGAAAGTCATCCTGACTAGTTAATGAGGAAGGGGAAGGGCAAATTCACTGGAAGAAGATTACTTTGGGGAGTCTGGAAAGTAAAAAATCACTGAACGGTGGTAGTAGATGTGAAGCACAATGGAGAATATATATATATTGACTCATATGTATATGAGTCAATAAAACACTGTGTCAGACCAAGCAATGGGAAATATATCTGTATTGTGAAGTTTTACTAACTAGATCACTGAGCATGCGGCGGCAGCACTGAGATAGAGGGCAGTGAGGAATAAGGAGCTCTTTGTTTTTTTCAACAAGTATAATAATAAAACTTGGGTTTTAGAGAATTTAACCAGGCATATACAGGCTAGATTGGCATAGGGCAGAGACTAAAATCAAGAAACCTAAGTAGGAGGTGGTTGTAAAACTCAGAACTGAAATCACTGATAAAGAGATTATAGGAAAATGTACTGGAAATATTGTATTAAAGAGACATATAAAAAAGTCTTGAAAAAGACAGAGTTTGGGACAAGGAGAGGATAATGGAGAATAATTATGATTCATCTTTCTCAGTTAGGCTTATAACATCTTTTATTTCCAAAAATCACTATATATAATTATATCTAGTCCATAAAAAAGAGTACATGGCACAAGTAAGGTAGAAATCAACTCTGATGAGTAAAAATACATATTTGTATTACCTCTTAAGACATAACAGCTCCTTAATGCTGGTATTATAAACTTATTACATTATCTGATTGTGCTAATTTGAAATGGCAAGATTTGTTTGCTCTCTTCCTTCAGATCAAAAGACTTCTCTCAGAAGTCCCCAAAGACATGAACTATCTGGAGGAAATACCATGCACAGAGCTCCCAGAAGTGCACATTTGAGAACCATTAGCAAAGAAAGAGAGGGTTGGCCTAGAATTTCATGGGAATATGCAAGGATAAAGGTTATTGCTAAGGCAACCAGGACTTACACCACCCAGGGACCCAATGCTTGAAGTCAACAACTCCCATAAGAAATGAAAACAAAATAAAAATAAATCAGATAGCATGTATTGATAATTTTCAGAAGGAAATCGAGCCTTTGGAGCCACTTATTGTAGTCAGCCACATGTCACATGCTCCGGGCAAATCTGCTGACGACTGCAGAAGCCCAAGTAATACTGACAAAAGAGACATCTGCAAAAGCATAGGTTGAAATCTTACTATTAAAAGCAAGTGGGAAATAATCTCATGTCATTGTAATCTAGGCATTGAATTATGATTTTAAAATAGTGATTCCTCAAAGTTTTCAAAGGCTAACGTGTCCTTCTGAAGATTTCATAGAAACCCTGAGCCAAAATAGAAAGAAGAAAAATTACTCATGCCATGCAGGCTTGTGGTTTTTCAGTGATCTTTAGAGCTGAGGGCTAATTCTCCGTATTTTACTTTAAGTCAATTTTTTCTTTCTTGCACAGTCTCATGCCAAAGGTGAATATTCCCAATAGTGTGATGCTGTGATACAAAACAAAACAAAAAAAACAACTGTCATGGTTTTTAGAAATCATTCTCAATAATTATTCTGAAATATCATGGTGCTCTGACACAATGTCTCCTGCTTTTTGTCATGCATGGGTGGTGCATGCTTGTATGAGTGCGTGTGTATGCGCACGCGTGCGTGTGTGTGGGTGTGCGTGTGCGCGCGTGCGTGTGTGTGCATGCGTGTGTGTGTGTGTGTGTGTTGTGTGCATAGGGCAATCTATCTCTGTTAGCTGGCCAATATATGGAACTCCAACATTATAGTGTCTGGGATAATTGCTTGCCTTCAAGAACAAACATAATTGATGGCTACATTTTTCCCTGAATAAAAAACATCTAATTTTCCTCTTGTCATCTTCTATCATTTTCCCTCATTGTGGAACAAGATTAAAGAATAGAAAGGGAAAAGGCTGGTGTTATTTTTAAGGCTGATTAAAAATAAGTTTAACTGTTGAGCTAACAGTTCTGATTATATATATTGACATTATTTTAGACTAACATTGAACTTTTTCATTAAATTTTTGAATCATTCTAAATTTCTAGAGTATTGAGAGACACCATCTATGACTGAGAAGAAACCCTAACAATACTGGCACCTCAGCCTAACACAACAAGAAAGACTCTAGACCTCTATCAGTTCGTTTCAAGAAATACATTTTTACCATTTACTATAGCTAGCACTGTGACAAATAATGTGGAGAACAGCCATGCTAATAAGATATTGTCACTACTTTAGTGAAACTTATTATTTTTTCATTAGTTTAAGTCCAAAAAGCTATAATTCTATGGGAAGCAATGTGCACTAACAGCTCCAGTTTATTAGTGAAGCCGTGTTCCAGGCACCCAAGGGAGAGAGTTGAGAAAGGGACCTTTCTCTCCTCCCTGGTTTACCCTAATCTCCTCCCCTAAATATAGATGCATCTTGGATTTTATGTCAAGAATCCTTAGTCACTGAAGAAAAAAATCACATCATAATCTCATAAAATTGATGATTAAACATTCTGGGTTACACCAAAAAAGTAGAAGTTCATAATTTTATACGATGAAGAAAATGTACACTTCTACTCCTGAAAAAATTGGTCAGTTTTAGTCAGTAACCCTCTTAGAAACTCTTAGTATATTGCATATCCTTTCAAAGTCAAGGAATATACCCACCAAAAAGCCATGGATTATATTTACTTGAATACCAATTGTAGAAAGTATCTAGTCAGTTCATAATTGCTATGGAACATTCAGGAATCCTGTATATTCAGGGAACTATGTATATTCAATTTTGATATGAGAGCAATGGACAAAAATATTTATTTTAATGTTGTGTTCTCTTGTGTTGCTATCAGAGTGAACTGTTTTCATGGGTGAGCATAAATAAACTATTCAGTGCAATTTTTTCCTTTGAGGCATGCTCTTTGCATTGTAAAAGTACGCTACACGATTTGCACAAACTCTTGCATCCCTACGTTGCCACAGCTTTGTTCTGTCACAACATGGCTTTTGGAGGGATCAAAGCCAGAAAGTTTTGACTATGTTTATGTATTTGAAGTTTAATATTATTTTTGTGAAAAAAATAAACAAAACAGGAATATGTATTTAATTTGGCAGCTTATTTTCTTCTTGTATGAATATGCAAAAACCCACCTGTTCAAACTTTGCATGTGACCCCACAAGAAGAACTGCACTGATATATTGATGGGCTGACTATACTTATTCTAGCATCTTCTGGTCAGGCACATCACAGATTCCCAAAATGTACTTTGAAAGATTTGCCTGCTGTCACAGGGAGCCAACTCTTTCTAACAAAAATGTTGACTGACTACCTATCAAGAACTTTGTGTTTTATATAACCAACCAAACAAAAACTGTCCAACATAATAACCTCTGTCCCCAAGCTTGCAGAGCTCCAGAAGGACATATCTGTCATGGTAGTTGAAAGGCATGGAACGTATTTGAATGTATTTACTGTTCTTACTTTTAAGGAAGAACCAAATTACCTACTGCTTCAAAGAACATTCCTTTTTATTCCCTTGGTACCAAATCAATAAAAGTCCTTCCAGAACAGCAGCTGTTGCTTAATGGCCCCAAAGAGATAATGCTCTTCCTAAATTGAACACAGTTCAGTGTCTGTACCAAGTGGATCCTCAATTAAAGTTGATGGATTGACTTTCTCATGAACAGTAAAAGCTCAGTTTATATAGATGCATCCTGTGGGGCTAACATCAATAATTTAAGAGCACTGTACATTGAATGTGACAATACAATATATAAAAGAATTACATCTGTTTCTATTTTTTAAGTTGTTTTCTAGTTAACTTACAGATACTGAGATTCTCAATAATGTTGTCATAATCTAATCATACTGAGACTATAAATTTGGATGATTCAGTGTAAATGTTCTGATAGTAATCGTAATTATGAAGAATTTGAAGACTCAAATATTTAAAGATAAGATACAAACTTGTTTAGTTAGTGGAACTTAGAATACATAGTAAAGATGCCTATTAGTGTGAAACATTCCATACAAACTACCCATTGCATATTATCTTTAGTATATAGTTTCACAACTGTCTACATTATCATATGCCATTGTTTAAGGACGATGACCAGGTTTTTAAAGATGTACTAGAAATGGCCATTTAATTTGATCAGATGACACACCCTTTGATCAGGTGACAGCTTGGAAAGCATCTCCTTAGTCAAAGCAGAATCTCAGAGAATAATGGAATGGGCTGTTGGGTGCTTTAGCAGAGGATTGCTTTTGCATCCTACACTCAAACCAGAGCTGTGCTCCACACCTGAGAAAGTTTGAGCAAGTAAATTGACGTGATGGGAAGCGGAATTAGTTCAGAGAGTAAGGAGTCAGCCAAAAGATCAAAAGAACTGGAGAAAAAGCTTCAGGAAGATGCTGAACGAGATGCAAGAACTGTAAAGTTGCTGTTATTAGGTAATATTTTATTTTCTTTTGTTTCCCAACCCCTGACATTTTCTTCAATTGTGTCGTATTTATTTTCTCAAACTTTAAGTGTATTACTACATGGGATATTTAGTATGAAAATGTGTTTGTAAACAAATAGAATTTATGTAGGCTTTATAATATTTACTAATTTTTATTTAGTATTTTATTACATGTATTTTGTTAATTAGAGAGACAAATTTATTAGATGACTCAATTTCTGTCAATAATATACTTTACTGTTATTAAGAGAAAACATGTACATTTATTATTTTATTGCATCCTAATCATTTCATAATGTCAGCTTTTTAATATTGAAAACAATCCTTTAATTACAAGTTATAAAGATGCATGTTGTTTTGTTTGAACAGAAATATGTTGTTTGATATTCAAGTTAATGTTATTTAATTACTTGTGTTGTTAAAACCAATTAGTCTGAGTTATTGATAGAGTAATAAAGTACTTTAAATTATATTAATAATATTATTTAGGCTCCTGAATACTACCTGTGATATTGTCTGTATGCTTGAAAAATATTTAAATCCTTTTAGGATATTTATATATTCATTCAGGTAAGGAATTATGTCTTTCTGTCTATTCATTCCCTCAAAACTCAAAACAATATTTTACCACAACTGTAAACTCAGTAAATTTTTTATGATTTGATAGAAAATAATCAAATTTCAAACATTTTCTAAGCATAAAATAATTTTTACATGTTGCAGTCACTGGAAGAGAAATACTCTTTTGAAATAAAAATAAAGACCTGTGAAAAGAATACAAAGCAAGAGCCTTAATTTAAGCACAGTTGTATGTTCCTCCTGTTCCTAGTTACACACAAAAGGATTTCATTTCAGAATTGTGAAATTTCACGCAACTAAATGTCCTTTTTTCACTAAGTTTACTGGGGTGCCACTGGTTAATAGGATCATACAGGTTTCACATTCATTTCTATGATACATAATCTGTACATTGCATGGTGTGCCCCACCCAAAGTCAGACCATCTTCCATCACAGTGTATTTGCCCCTTTACCTTTCACTACCCCACCCTCCTCCCTCTGGTAACCACCGCACTGTGTCGGCATCTATGAGTTCAGTTTTACATCCCACACACAGGGGCAGGCAAAAGTAGGTATACAGTTGTTTGTATAGAAAAATATATAATCCAAAAGTAAATAATAATACAAGAAGAAACTGTTTTTGCATACTCATGATGGTAAACCTACTTTTGCCCACCCTGTGCTGCTCACTTGCCTGCAGCATTTACAAGTAACCACTTAAGGTTGGTGACTTAAAAGGTGTTGGGGTCAGTTCTTATGAAACCAGCAAATATGCTTTCCCTAACACTCCAAAGTATTCTGTGAGGCTTTGATCAAGAGTGAAAGCAATGTGGACATAGAAAAAGCAAATAAAAGGTGAGAGGGAAAGCCAACCATTCTTTTTTTTTTTTTAATAAATTTTTATTAATGGTAATGGGATGACATTAATAATTCAGGGTACATATATTCAAAGAAAACATGTCTAGGTTATTTTGTCATCAAATTATGTTGCAAACCCCTCGCCCAAAGTCAGATTGTCCTCCGTCACCCTCTATCTAGTTCTCTGTGCCCCTCCCCCTCCCCCTAACTCTCTCCCTCCCTCCCTCCCTCCCATGTCCTCCCTCCCCCCCCACCCTTGGTAACCACCACACTCTTGTCCATGTCTCTTAGTCTCATTTTTATGTTCCACCAATGTATGGAATCATGTAGTTCTTGTTTTTTTCTGATTTACTTATTTCACTCCTTATAATGTTATCAAGATCCCACCATTTTGCTGTAAATGATCTGATGTCATCATTTCTTATGGCTGAGTAGTATTTCATAGTGTATATGTAAAGCCAACCATTCTTACAAATGCATTCTGTGACCTCTTATACTGAGAATAGTGGTATAAAAATAGTGATAAAGTACATTGAGAATCCCTGTTTGAATAGACATATTTTCGATATACTAATTATTTTTTTATTAAAGTGGTGGGTTAGATAAGAATAAGGGAACTTTTGGTACCACATACACACTGCTCACAAAAATTAGTGGATATTTTATTGCTTCATATTTATTTTGAAATGTACCCTAATTCTTCTCACAAAAATTAGGGGATATTTTATTACTTCCTATTTGTTTTGAAATATCTCCTAATTTTTATGAACAGTATATAAAGGAATCATTAAAATCAAAAGAGAATTACCATCACATCTCTTACTTTTCTAAGACAATCACAATTTTATGAATTCATATCCAGTGTATACCATACAATATGCTTGAGTTTATTTGGTTCCAACAACATGTGCCCTGAACTTCTCAGTCACATCTTATTTATACAAAATGAATCAAATTCTCTTAAGCTTTTTCTGTTTCAATGATATTCTAAACACTTGACTAAGGTTTTCCTTCGGACTACATTTGAATTTTTTATGTGATTAAATTGTCAAAGTTCAAAATGAAAGAGTCGTGTAACAACTCTGCTTTAATTCTCATATTTGTAATTGAACTCAAATTCTCTAATTTTATTGAATTCAAATATTCAATTTAATCTCATTAAGACATCATAAAAGTGTTTAGTGGAACTAAACTAAACCTTTCTATCCCCCTACCCTCCCACCCTCAAGTGTTCTCACCAGTGAAATCTATTTAATTTCTCCTGTCATTGAAACAATGATTTTCATTCATCAGTACGGCCTGAACAAGTTTTTAAGTTTATCAATCAGTGTGTCAGACGGTACTAAACAATTAAGTGTTTCTAGCAATTAGATCCTGAGTCTGTCCAACTCTATAAAAAGTAGATACTTAAAAAAATCATTTTTGACATAATTTATTCTTTATATTGATTCTCTTATTAGCCAATGAATTTCTAGGTGCTTAAACACAGAGCACAACTTCCCAAATTTAACGTGTACTGTCAAATAGATGTACACTTTGGTATTACTAGACACAAGATTTCCCTGAATCTGAAGAGCTATCAAAGTGCTACTTTATAAATTAAGAATCACTTTGCAGATAGATTTTTTTATCAAACCCTTCAGACATTTAGTAAAATTAAAGAAGAGACTCCAGATCTGTTTCTTTAGCAAAAAGCATGCTTCTTGAAAACACTGGAGATGATTCATATATGCCTCATTTGATAACTGCTATTAAGACAATAATGTCACTTGCTTTAAAAAGCCCATAAAGATACCCCAAAAAGAGCACATTTTAATAAGAAAACAAATTCTTTTTTTTTTTTTCATTTTTCTGAAGCTGGAAACAGGGAGAGACAGTCAGACAGACTCCCGCATGCGCCCGACGGGGATCCACCCTGCACGCCCACCATGGGGTGACGCTCTGTCCACCAGGGGGCGATGCTCTGCCCATCCTGGGCGTCGCCATGTTGCGACCAGAGCCACTCTAGCGCCCGGGGCAGAGGCCACAGAGCCATCCCCAGCGCCCGGGCCATGTTTGCTCCAATGGAGCCTTGGCTGCGGGAGGGGAAGAGAGAGACAGAGAGGAAAGCGCGGTGGAGGGGTGGAGAAGCAAATGGGCGCTTCTCCTGTGTGCCCTGGCCGGGAATCGAACCCGGGTCCTCCACACGCTAGGCCGACGCTCTACCGCTGAGCCAACCGGCCAGGGCCAAAAAAACAAATTCTAATGAATAAGATGTTCTCTTCTGTAGAAGTCTAAGTGAGGTTTTTTAAGTCTTAATTTACAAATGTTTGATTGAACTTTAATTCTATTCACAAGAGACATCTGTCATTCAATAGTGGAGTCAGTGTGGCTCATGTTTCCATTTCTCCTGTCTCTCTCTTTTTATTTTTTATTTTAAATTTCAGTTAAAATTTATCTATTTTCCCACATTACTTTCTTCTGTATTTTTGCAAATTTCCATCACATGAGCTCATTATATTCAGAGCTTCATGGGAGACACAGGAAAAAAAAAAGATTTTTCCCTTCTTATTTGAAATACTGCCACATTACAATTCTCAGTTATGATATACTAATTAGCCATTAGTCAATGATTTCTAGCACTATCATAGACTGTTCATCATTGCTGTTTATTTCCTTCAGGCCTAAAACCTTTAATTCATTATTAGTCTCTGTGCGATATTGTAAACATCACACTATAGTTTTTAATGGTGCAAGATAAGTTTTATTGGTTTAAATAGTGTTCCAATTATGTATCTGGGTTTTAGAAACAAACTTAGATAGAGTCTAAAGATTAAAAAATCTACTTTAAATGTGCTTATATTTACTGAGTTAATCAATTTTTCAAACTTTCTGAATGGTTTCACTTACTCAAAAATCTATATTTTGGAAAGTGTGCTAGATTTTATTATGACAGAATTTTAATGATTCTAACAATATCTAAGAGCTTGTCCTAAAATAATTGGTAACATAAAGCTTACACAGCAGAGTTAACTAAAAATAGGTTTATCTAGCTAGCAGAGTGGAGAAAATACAATTTAAAACTAGTATAGTAAAATGTGTTTCTAAACCATTTGGGGTAAAAATTGATTTATTAATACTTTTGTCCAGTGTTATGCTTTTTCACTTTTTCTCTGAGTGAACTTGGCACTAGCCACATAAACTCAGCAAAATGATGAGTGTCAAAAGTATTTTGTAAACTGTAAAAACCCAGATGAATGTGGTTTATTTTTGTGTATTAGACTCCCAAAACTGAAATAAATTGAATGTTCATAAATAAATACAATTTTCCTACCTTGTGTCTTCCTTTTATGTATAACTTCAGAGGAAAAGGGATACAAGATGCAGCAGGTTAAGATTTTGTTTTTACTCTGTTATAAAATAGATATTTATCTTTATTTTTAAAAATGTTGCCAGATATGGAATGAGGAAGAAAGCAGAAAACAGTAGGTGTTTTGGGTCACTGGCTAGAGTATACATTCATCACATGTAAGAGATTCTATTTTGGCCTGTCATTACACCAATAAAGTCAATACTTGTCCAGGGATGTGATCAGATAAATAGATCCCCTAGAAAAATGTCATTAACAAATCAAAGTTATTTCTGATCTCCAGTGGTAAAAGAAGAATCTTGTGAATATCACATAGAAAATATTTCTGAATAATGTTTAAAATTTTTTATCCAAACTAAAGCCATTTTTCCTTCATTTAAAAATAATACATTTTTGTTTCAAATTATACATTTTTTATTTTATTTTATGTCACTAAAGATATCAATTTTGTGGATGCACAAATATTTTCAAAGCAAATGTTTAACATTGCTTTTTAGTAAAGTGGAGAGAAAACATGCAGAAAAGCTTGGAGAGTTTCAAATTATCTTCAAAGTACAATGAACTGTTTGTACCATAACAATTTGAAAGTTCCAGAGGCAAAATTGAATATTTACAAGTTTGCATTTATTTGTCAAGAATGACAGATGGCACCATCGAATAGCTTTCTATTATGTCCATTGTTCCCAACGGGCAAAAAGCACTTAGACAAATGTTTTGCATATATTTGGTTGTTTGTTTTAGACTAATTTATCTCAAATAATCAGGATATCTTAAACATAGACTCACAATTCTTTCACATAAAAGATGCAAACCATTTATTAAAGTATTCCATATCATTTAGCCAAATGATAATATTTGTTAATGAGATTAAATATTGTGTCTTGCTGAGAATGACTGTTGTTAACTATAATTTAACAGAACCTCTTTATCTAGTAGTAGCACAAAACATTTTTATATTTAATTTTTCATTCAAACTAAGAATTATTAATTCAAGAACAATACTTTTAAAACACTTACATAAACAACATGAGGAGTTAATAAAAATTTTTTACCCTCCACACTGTGAGGAGAGGAGAGGAGAGGAGTGAAATCTCTATTTAGAGACCCCACGTTCTACATAAAATAAAGTAAGCCTCTAGTTACAATTTTAGAATCAAATTCAGAATTCATCTTCTTACATGTTTCCTCAAAATATTGATGTGTACATACATCAAATTGAATTTGAACCCAAAGATGAAACAGTGTGAGACTCATCAAGATATGAAAATAATCATTCTATTGATTAGATCCCAATGCTAACAAAGCAGAAGTTATGGGTTTAATTCCAGCCTCACTGTTTTATATTCAAATAGGATAAATTTGTTATTTAGAAGTATTCCTCTTTTAAAATATCTGGAAACGTCACTCTCTGACCATTATTTGTATTTATTATCTCTCATACTCTTCCACACTTTGTGAATTAGTTCCTTGATTATATTTCCCTTCAATCAGAGTCAGCCATGTTAGTTAGCTATGTTCTTCTGAAAAACCTGAAATACTCTGTCCTCTTAATCTTCTACCTTAATTGACATCATAACATCAACCCTGCATAATCCCTCAGGGCTCTTCATTTACCATTGTTCTAAGACACTACTCCCAGTGATTTCCTCCAAACAATGTTATTGAACACATTTCCAAGCCTTAGTGCTGATCTGATGCCTCTCCCATGTATACTCCTAATTCCCTTCATTTCCAGGTGTTGTATAATAAAATGCTAGATCATTTTCTGTTTCCTGGCTGACAGATTCCTCATTTTAATTGTAGCTGGGCCAATAATTATTTTACTGATTCCCAGTTTTTCATTAAAATACTCCAAAAGGCAGCTGGGTCTGCCCAGCTTCACTTCATCCAGAATGTCCTCTCTCCCTCCTCAGCCTAGATGACTAGCCATGTACAAGGTAGTCATCAGTTATATACTTCAACCGTTTTTAAGTAGTGTATTCCATTTTCATGGAATTTCTGCCTTTGTGCTATAAATGTAGTCAACTTCCATAGCTTATGAATTTCACTTTGTAAATTATTTTGTCTCTTTGCCATTTTCAAAATTCTTCTCTGCTAGATCTTTTCTCTTCGCACATGCGTCTCCATTAGCTAAAAAGCTTTCACTTCATAAAGCCCTAGATAGAATTCACCTTACATGGGTATCTTTTTAAATGGTTTTATATTGAAACACTTCTCACAGTAGTCAAGCTCACTTTTCTATTATATTATCCTCTGCATTCTTCTCTCCAGTTAAATATGATTTAACTTTTATACTCTTCTCTTTACTAAAAAAATATCTCTCACACAGCCCTGAAAACCATCAATTCACAAAACTCAGACCTCAATAACTTTGAATTTCTTTTCTTCCTGAACTCCTGTTATACTGCAATACCTTCTTGTTTTCTATAGACCTTCACTCCCCACTTCACTAAAGCTGCTTCTTTTCTTCATTGGTAAGTGTTTCACTCACCAAGGTTTGCCTTTGGACCTAGTAACTATCACTTCTAGAAGAATGGTTTTAACATGCTTTTTTTTGGCCCAATTTCTGATCCATATTCATAAATTTCTGTTATTTATCAATGACCTAATTACACTTTGGGATACCTCAAAATAATTTTCTAAATGTATCTTGCTGCTAATTCATCCCTAAACTTTATGCTTTTATTAGTTTCACCATTATATTTTTTCCATTAGATCAACTCAATATTTCAATCTTTTTTAGCTCCTTTCTTTGAGATCTTTTGCCACAAAATTTAGTTTTAGCCCTATTGCTGATAGAATGGATCTCGTATTTCTATCTTTTTCACTGCTTCTGGTATTGCTTTTAATCTAAAAGGAAATCCTATTAACCAGATATTATTATTATTATTATTTTGAGTTTTTAGAAAAGAATAAAATGAGAACTCAAGAAGGTAATTTAGTTTCTAAGATCACAAATTAGTTTACAGGAGAACAAAGCCTTCTATTTTTATCTATGTCTGTTTTAAATTAGTACCTGAATTCTAAGTAATATGAAAACAAAGAACATGTCTGCTTTTGCTCTTCACTGAATTCTTACTTAGCACAGCATCCATAGCCCAAGAAAGCATGCATGGTTTAGTAAAGAGGAGAGGATAAAAGAATGATAGAATTGGAATTTAAATATTTCTATATGTTGTTCATAGTGGTTGAAGCATATACATGCATTTGGCATGTGGAAATAGAGCTAGAAAAGAACCATATATGTCATCCTGTAAGCAGTTTGATTTTTAAGTCAATAGGAAGATGTTGATAGGTTCTAGGAATGTGAGAATAATGTCAGAGTTTTTTTGTTTTTGTTTTTGTCAAAGATCATCCTGGGTATGCTGTAAAACAAAGATTTTATGAGGATGACTGAGGTAGGTAGGCTAATTAGAAAATTGTTAATACTATACAAATACTTGATGAAATTGTGAATTAAGGCAGAAATTACAAGTTTGGAAGATTTGAAAGATATTAGGAAACAAAATTACAGAACTGGTGGCTGACTGCATGTGGTTGTCCAGGGAGAGAAATGATTAAGGGCAGATTGGGTATAGGGATTGTTTTATTTATCACTATGTGAAATAGAGGACAAAGTTTAGGTTGGGGAAGAAATGAAAGGAGCAATAATAATATGGGATATTTAAATTTGTAATGTTTGCAGCACAATCAAGTAAAGGTATCTATTAAATAGATAAATCTATATGGGTCTGGAAGTCAGAAGGGATAACTCAAGTGAGAGTTATAAATCTGATATACTCAGTCCCCTGTGGTTCCTCTTCCAGGTATATTTCAGATATCCAGTGTGTATAGGCTAACCATGTAATTAGGCTTTTTTACAGTGGCATTAATTTTTACAAAAAAACTGTGTGTGTAACTGCTCCCATAATTCATGATTACCTTTACAAATACCTATCATATGTTTCTATCTAAAATAGATCTGTGTGGGGGGAAATCACATAATTCCGTATTTTGGTTTCTTCCTTTTTTAGCTTAAAAGGTACATTAATAAGATAAGAAAGATGACATATTTGTTAAAGTACTTTTTTTTTGTATTTTTCTGAAGTTGGAAACGAGGAGGCAGTCAGACAGACTCCTGCATGTGCCCGACCGGGATCCACCCAGCATGCCCACCAGGGGGCGATGCTTTGCCCATCTGGGGCATCACTCTGTTGCAACCAGAGCCATTCTAGTGCCTGAGGCAGAGGCTATGTAGCCATCCTCAGCGCCCGGGCCAACTTTGCTCTAATGGAGCCTTGGCTGCGGGAGGGGAAAAGAGAGACAGAGAGGAAGGAGAGGGGGATGGGTGGAGAAGCAGATGGATGCTTCTTCTGTGTGCCGTGGCCGGGAATCAAACCCGGGACTCCTGCATGCCAGGCCGATGCTCTACCACTGAGGCAACCAGCCAGGGCTGTTAAAGTACTTAAACATCCAAGAAGAATCATATAATATTTTAAATGCAAACTGGGGCAAAAGTAGGTTTACAATTGTATGTAAAACTGTAAACCTACTTTGCCCACCACTGTATTATCAGATATTTTTAAAACAAGAAGAGTGGAAGTATTCAAATAAAACTTCATTTGAAAGACAAAGAAAAAATAGTAAATAGCCACATATTCTTTCTCACAAATAACACATGCTTAGTTTGACTGATGAGGTATTTTATAAAATTATGATGCCTATTATTACTAGATCATTGAAATAGGTACAGACATCCTAATAGTATTAGAACTCTATCTGATACCACAACTTACTGATGTGATGCACTAAAAGAAACACAATATTACTCATGTGATATTAATGCTAAAATATTTACATTGACTTTACTCATAAGACAGATACAGAATATTGGGCATTATCTGAGAATTTATTTGAGCCCAAACTGATGACAATTGCCAGGAAGCAAGATCTCCAATGCTCTTGAGAATAACAGTTTTGCCATTTATTTAATGCATTTGAGATAAAGAAGGGAGCATAATGGAGTTTACATGAAGGTGAGAAAAAGCAAGGTGGGGTTTGGACTATAGGACAGTTAACAAGATTAAGTGCTTTCTTGAGGATGGTTACTTATGTCAAAGGTGTATTAACATAAAACAATATATAAAATCACCCTGTGAGATTACTTTGCATAAACACTTTTTTCTTCCTTAATAAAATACTTTTTAAATTGCAGTGGGGGAAGTTATCTCAAGAATGCCTGGTTAAAATATTATTAGAACATTCGTTAATACTATTCACCACATTATCAAATTAAAGAAGAAAAATCAACATGACTATATCAGGAGAGGTACATACACATACACAAAAACACCACATGCAATAGTTAAACTTCTTCCATCCATTCCTGATAAAAAACTCTGATCCAAGTATATATAGAAGGCAATTTCCTAAACCAGATAAACGGGGATTTACAAAAACCTTCATTAACTATCATATTTAATGGGAAACATTTAGCATTATTGACTACAGATAGTGAAAAGGGACTTATGATGACTAAAGAATACTACAGTTTTCTGCTTGTGACTTTCTCCTCTTGAATGCTTTTTCCAGGAATTTGGGTGAAAGTGGACAAGGCAGCATTTCACATTTGAGTAAGATTCAGAATTTGGAAGGACAAATTTTAACAGACAAACTCAAAATTTCAAGTGATCTCAACCTGCAGAAATATTTGCTCCAAATGAGCAAAGTGGAATTTAGCAGATATCTTTAACTGGAGTTCTAACTCAATTACACACATGTACTTTGTGGGAGAATCTGTTTGCTAAGAGGTGATATAAAAAAGAAATTAGAAAGCTTTAACTGCTACAAACTCATTAGAAGAGTTTAGTAAACAACGTGATAAATATACAAAGAAAAAAATAAAGAAGGCAAATTAGTCATGATCCCTATTAAGAAAAAAGTATTCTATTTAAATATAAGTACCATGCCCCAGCTGGGTAGCTCAGTTGGTCAGAGCTTTGTCCTGATACACCGAAGTTGCAGGTTTGATCCCCAGTCGGGGCACATACTAGAAACAACCAATGAGTGTACAACTAAATAAAATAGTAAAGAATGTTTCTCTCTCTCTCCCCTCTTTTCTTCATCTCTCTAAAATCAATCAATAATTAATAAAAGCTTTAAATAATTACAAGGATCATAAACAAAGCAGACCTATGTTCTATCCTTATTCTACTATATCAGAATATCAATGCTCTTGGTTGATCTGATATCTACACCAAAATTTCTGTACCAGTGTTTCAGAAGGACATTGGCTTTTGCGTGGAGTACGGTTCAGAGAGTAAGAAGTATAAAAATCATGTTTGCCCTGGCCAGTTGGCTCAGTGGTAGAGCATTGGCCTGGCATGTAGAAGTCCCTGGTTTGATTCCTGATAGGGCACACAGGAGAAGCTCCCATCTGCTTCTCCACCTCCCCCTTCTCTCTCTCTCTCTCTCTCTCTTTCCTCCTGCAGCTATGGCTTGAATGGTTCAAGCAAGTTGGCCCTGGCACTGAGGATGGCTCCATGACCTTGCCTCAGGCACTAAAATAGCTCAGTTGCTGAGCTACGAAGCAATGCCCTAAATGGGCAGAGCATCGCCCCATAGAGAGCTTGCCAGGTGGATCTGGTACAGGCACATGTGGGAGTTTGTCTCTCTGCCTCCCCACCTCCCACTTTATAAACAAAGTTATGTTCCACAAAAAAGGGTTAAAAGAATGGAACATTTTGTACTTGAAAAATCTCTTAGAAAAGGGAACTTGTTTCAAATATAGGAAAATGTTGAGAGCTCACTATATGTTAGAGTACATTCTAGGTATTGTATATCTGTGATTTAACCTTTCTAAACTCTAAGAGGCAGATATTAATAATCTAATTTTATTAAAAAAAATACTGACCCTCAGATTAAATATGATGAAGACACCTAGTCAATACCAGAAATGAGTGCAAGTTCATAATTTAATTAAAAACATTAATATTTTCCCACTCATTTTTCTACCCTCAAGACTTTTTGAAAGATTGTCATGTGACAGAGACAGATAATTTTGTCATGCTCTGTGAGAAAGAGAAATAGTAAATAGAAAAAATTAAGTTGGTTAAAAAAAAGACTACCTTAAGAATCTTAAGTGCTAAAAGTCTATGATCAGATGACAAAAAGACAGTGCCTACCAATGTCTGTGAAAGTACACTGCTTTCAGATTAATTTAAAATAAGTATATTTAAAATCATTTATGTGTTGAAATCATTTTGACTTGACAGTTGGAACGCATACTTAAAAAGAAAGCAACATTACCGCAGAAATATGGGAGTCAGGTGAAATAGTTTCTTTGTCTTAAAATAGATGTGGGATTTGAGGTGAGTATGATCATCTCTGCTGGATTCATTTACTCAGGCTAGAATGAAGAGATGTGCACAGATGACAGATTTATAAGCTTTCTTTCTTCCACTGTCCCATTCTGTGATTTTTAAGACTGCCTATGAAATACTTTATACATGATAATAAAAAGTCAATGTGTTTATTCTCGTTTTTCCTGTTTAACAAATTGTAGCAAATGAGAACTCCAGCCTTGAGCATGTTCAGTTGAAGGTCAGTCACAGGTATAGATACAATGAAGCTTTAAAGTTGGTTTTGATATTTATAAATAAAAATGTGGAATAAAATCCCTTATTCTTATTAAGAACAAAATAATGTATGAGTATTAAAGAATGAATCAAATATAAATTTAAATATTAATAATTGAAACATTATCTACTTCAAAGCCATACACGCATATTTTGTTAAAAGTCCTTGCATACCCCTTGACCCAGAAAATAATTTTTGTGATGACTGCAGTTTAGAAAGAAGAAATTATCTCAGGATGCCTTCAGCCACTGCGAACATGTTGTTTTGATATCTATATCTGGCACTGGAACATGATCTAATCTTACAAAAATGGAATGGTTATTGTGAACTAAGACCTTGAATCATTGTGAGAATGGGACTCAATAATTTATTTCTAAAATAGCTTTGCAATAGTGTTCTGAGTAATAAATGAGATTTTGGAGAAATTGGCTTTTCTTCAGGAATTCTGCTGATAGTGCTCTAGTTAACTATATATAGTGAACTTTCATAGAGAAGACAGAAGTCACTGCAAAAGAAAAACAGCGAGGAATAATTCAGATGATTTTTGTAGAGTTTTCCAAAGGAAATATTAATGTTTGATATATACTTTCACAAAAAACACTACAAGAAATTTTAGAAATGCTTAATTATTCTGCTACCTCAGACACACCATGAATGACCAGCTAAATTATAAAGAAGCCTTCTATAATAACATATCACCTAGCCTCAGAAATACTTTTGGAAACTTGCCAGGTGTTGTCAGTATGTTTACCAGTTGTCCATATTTATGAAGTTTAGAAGACCATCTGAATGTACTTTAATTCTCTGGCAACGGTCAAAAAGTCACTTTTTCTTCCAAGTTATGATAATTTTTTTGACTAGTCAGTCATACAGAATGAATAAAATTTGTTGTGATTATTTAGAATTTTTCATGTGTTCATAGTTTCTTTTTTAAAGATTTTATTTACTGATTTGAGAGAGAGGCAAAAAAGGTGGCAGGGAGGTGCAGGGAAGTGTGGGACGCATCAACTCAGTTTCTTTTCAGACGTGCCTTGACCAGGCAGGCCCGGGATTCTGGCCAGTGACCTCAGTGTTCCAGGTCAATGAGTCACCATAGGTCAGACCATAGAATTTATTAATTGATACTGTATTTGTCCATGACACATGTGCTAGCACCATTCTGGAAATTAAGTTTACAAACCTTTTATTCTTATTCTCAAGGTAGATAATTAATTTGAGTAAAGATGATCTAAATTACTTTCATTTTACTCAGAAATCATTGGTATTGAAGAAAATGTATTTGATAGGCATAAATGAGACATTCTTTCTTTGTCTCAAGTTTCCACAAAGATTTTTTTCCCAATATTTCAAATCTGATTAAACAAATTACAATACTAACTACAAATGCGGGATAAGTACTGGAGTTTTTACTGGGCCTATTAGCTTTCCTCCCACATGCCTATAACTGCAATTTTCAAACAGAAAAATTCTAAAAAGTGTTTCTAGATTTTTTTTTCTTTTCCTGGATTGTGTAAATTCTTAATATATAGATTTTTGTGACAAAGAGAAATACTTTATGACAGTTAACCACCTTTCCAATATCAAATAAACATTTAAAATAGTCTTAAGATATTTTAATTAGATTTTTTTATCTACATATAAAGCTGCTTTTTTTTTTAATTCAGTGAGAGGAGGGGAGTCAGACAGACTCCCACATGCACCCCAACTAGGATCCACCTGGGAAGCCCACTAGGGGACGATGCTTTGCCCATCTGGGGCACTGCTCTGTTGCTCAGCAACTGAGCTCTTCCTAGCACCTTAGGCGGAGGCCATGGAGCCATCCTCAGTGCTCCAGGCCATCTTGCTCCAATTGAGCTATGAGCCATGGTTGTGGAAGGGGAAGAGAGAGAAGTGAGAGGGGGATGGGTGGAGAAGCAGATGGGTGCTTCTGTGTGCCCTGACTGGGAATCAAATCCGGGACATCCATGTGTCGGACCAATACTCATGTAGAGCTTTCTAATCCTTATCTTTTTCAAGTCCTGGAAAACTGCTTTCTGTACTTATTCATGCTATGTAGCCTTCCATAGTATGTGATCATTTGTTCGGTCACACTAGTGTAACTTTTAGAAATTATTTCACTTAAACATTTATAGTCTTTTTACATTTCATAGTCAGTGATACCATGTGAAAATATTAGAATTGTAAGTTGTGATTTTATTAATTTCTTGCCTACTTATCTTAGGCTTCATAAATTTTAATATGTTTAAGTATAAGATCCAAATTAACTAAATACTATGGTATCTAAGCTAAAATGAATAAAAAAATAAAATAAAAATTAAAAAAAAAGAAAAAATAAAAGCTCCCTCATGCCACTACCCTGGTCAAGCCTGGGCAGCCTAAGCCTAGCCCGTGGGCAGGAGGCAGGGGGTTAGCCTGGGCAGGCAGTGGAAAGAGCTGTACTTAGTGCCTGATAGCCTACACCGGTTACCAGCCGCTAGCCCCGTTGTGGGGGAACAGTGAAGCTTCTGGGTTATTCGAATGGATTAGCCTGTAGCACCATCTTGGCGTCTGGGAAGAGGAGACACCAGAGCTGGAAATTGATGTGGACGAACTCCTGGACATGAGAGTGATGATACCAGAGCTGCCCGGGTCAAGGAGCTGCTGGTTGACTGTTACAAACCCACTGAGGCCTTCATCTCTGGCCTGCTGGACAAGATCCGGGGCATGCAGAAGCTGAGCACACCCCAGAAGTATATTCTCCAAATATGTCACCTGTATAGGGTGATGTTACAGTTTCTAATGTCCACATCTGTTGTTAGAGAGTTTAAAATGAAAACTATCAAGAAAAGTTTTATAATCTTATTTGATAACTATTCTTTTAAAATGATGCATAGCCTGGAGCAAAATAATGAATTATTTAAAGCCAACAAACCAATATATTGTTTGTGTAAAGCTCATTGACTTGTTCTTATTACTCTTACAAACAAGTAATGCTCAGCCATGCAAAATAATCTAGCTAGTTGTCTTATGAAAATGGGTGAGGTGATATTTTAACATGATTTTTATTTTTTTCTCTAATATTTCAATCTTGGACATAGTGCCTCTATTAAATGAGATGGTTATGCCTAATCTGTCAGTTTGTGTTTGACCATGTTAACAAAATGTAATTAAATTAACAAATTGCTGTGGTTGATTTTGTATTTGTCAACTTTGTTGTCAAACTATAAACTGTGTGGTATAGGCCACACTAGCATAAAGCCATAAAGACAAGTATGCTGTAGGTTTACTCACGAGAAAGGATCGATGTATCATCAGCAGGCAATGAAATATTATTTCCCATAGCTTCACCACTCTGATTTCCTCAATATTATATAAAGTGGCAAGCTGTTTTAGGTAACTGCACAAACTAGGTGCATTTAGATATGCCCGAGACAATACAAATTTGCTGTGAAATAGAAGAAGTTAAGTGTAGAATAAGATTCATCACAGCTTAAAAAAAAAGCATTGAAAATTAAGAAGAAATCTTTCAGTGTAAAATAATGGTACATAATACCAAAGACAAAATGCTATTTTTAAAGTATTAGTTTAAAAACTTCATCTCTTTTCATTGAGATTCTACTATTAGATACACTTCTAGGCCCTTTGTAGACATCAGTGAAAAAATGACAGACTTGTGGAATTTACACGCAGTTATGAAAGACACGCAAGAAAAATTAAAAACAATATGTGAAAAATGGGTAAGTCTGTAGAATAAGAGAAGTTCAAGGAGAAAATGGAGTAGATAAACTAGAATGGGGAAAGAGGCCGGACTGGGCACAGCGGGGGGAGGGCTCCTCTGCGCGGCACACACAGTGCAGTGCATAGACGATGCCTCGCACAGGCAGACACTTAAAAGCTTATAGAATTTTATTAACCAATGTCACCCAAATAAATGTAATAAAAATAAAACTTTTAAACTTAAATAGGATGCTCAGGGTCCTCTGATTTAATATATATTATGATATAATTTGAATAAAATTCTGAAATCCAGGGATATCAAAAATTGTATTAGTTTTTGCTTACATAAAATCATACTAGATTCAGTAAAACAAGGCAGTTTAATGCAGGATGGCAAGAGATATTTCTATGTTGATTAATTTTCCTGAATTTGGGTTTTTCCTGTGATAGTTTTATATTGACTTAGTTGTGTTGTTTTGAAATCTGTCCAAAATTAACAAACTGAAACTTTAAAAATGACTTGTGACCCAATTTCTGGAACTGCTAGTAATATTTAGGCTTTTGCTTCTCTAAATGCTACAGAAATTAGTATGAGAAGATTAAAAATGTACTCAGTGGTATTTTAGACCAAGACCTTAATCAATATATTTCAATATGATATTTTTATTGATAAATGTTAGTTGTAACCTGAGGACACATTCTAAAATATATGATTTCAAATCAATTATAAGGTACCGAGTTTTACTCAATATTTTAGAGATTAGTGATTCTATCTAAAAATTTTGTAAAACAATTTGTATTATCAGACTTATCAACTTTTGTTGACTCCCTTTTTTCCCCTCTCTATAAAACCAGAACTTTCAAACTTCAAGTTGGCTAAATTTGCTCCTCCTTACCTCATCCCTCACATGTCTAAGACTCATAGATAAGTAAAAAATTAAAAAGTTTTTTATACTCTATTTATACCCATATATCCTACATATTATAATAAATGTATTAATTTCTCTCATTATTTTCACTTTCAAGAGTAATACTCAGTTTTAGTCTCTTGTCATATGTCAGCCATCCTTATACTATTAATAATTTTTGTTTGTTTTTTTGTTTTTCTTTTTTTGTTTTGTTAATAATTTTAAACATCCTTATATGGGTCCTCTTGAGGGCCATTGCATTTATCCTACTATTTAAAATATAACTGCTCTGTCAGCTATTTAGGTTTGCCTACTGTTATGAGCAACTTTCTTTTGTTTAAACAAAAGAAAAAACGCCTGTATAGCATTAAATAGGATGATGAAAACAAGAGCCCCTCCTTTAATCAGAATAAGCTTTGAATGATTCTGGAAGACAAAAGTTATTGCCTAGTTTTTTGTGTGTGTTTTGTTGTTGTTGTTGTTGTTTAATCCAATAGACTATATACAGAGCCATTCTGTGAGAATGATAGTGATCTGAAGACTATAACATTTGAACCATTTCCTTGGGACACAAACCCAGGAGATATAATCTTTCTGAAATATGTTCAGATATAGTAATAGGCTGTTTTCCTGATGGCATGTTAATCCTTGCTTTAGAATATACAGTATACCTTGAGGCCAACCTATATTTGGATCTATCATCAATTTAGATAGATATTATTTTCTTCTGTTGTCTTTTAAAGTAGACACCTAATACATTTCAAGATTGACATAAAAATTATTCTCTTTCTTTGCATAGGAAAGCTGTCAAAGATTTACCCGGGACATAGTAATGTCACAGGTTTAAATATCTATGTAAATCTATATTCATCAGTTCATAACACTTCCATCTTTCCTTTGTAGGAGCAGGAGAATCTGGAAAAAGTACTATTGTTAAACAAATGAAGTAAGTATATACTATTTTAAATGTCTAATATTTGATATCTGTCCATCTATTTGACCATTCTTAAATACCTCTTAGAAATGAGATTGATAATCTAAATCTGTGATTTTCAACCAGTGTGCCATAAGAATTTTTAAAATATGTAATATCTGACTATTTAGTCAAGGCACTGACCTCTTTTGACCCTTAGAACATCAAATAAAAAAATAACAACAGCCAAAACAACAATAGTGTCCAGTGTGAATGCCTTGTCTTGAACCATAAGTATAAAGGTCATATTAGTGACTGGCATCTTATTGGTCACGTTGCATAATAAGTTTACATCTGATTGGTTAATTTTTGTTAGCAGAAATTCTTTTATACAAGTATAGGCACCTGATTTTTTTGAAATTCACCTTGGAGCAAAAGGGTAGATAATTACTATTATTACTTTTTTGTAAATCAATTAAAATTATACTTATTTTTTTGTCAGATAGACCAAAAATAGAATACTATATTTTTTGGTGTGCCACAGAATTTTAGTACTAGTTTATGTGTACCATGAGATGAAAAAATTTGAAAGTTGTTGATCTAAATCATATATAGTAGCAGAGCTGTCACAATTTCCAATTTCTGTACTAATAGTCCTTTACCCTTTAGGAGAAAGCATAAAAAATGGGTGATATTATAATTTCCACTTTTCTTTTAAATTTTATCTCTTCACAAAATGGATACTAAAAGTAGTTATGTCATAATTTATTAATCTGAATATAGAGTTTTAATACTGTGGTTATATTATATATACATAACTTGCATTATAGAGAGCAGAAAAGCAAATCCTGGAGGGAAGAGGGGAAGGCATTGGGGGGAGGGGGCAAGGTGGATGTTGAGGGGAACACGGGGGTGGTGGTAGATGTATTCAGTGGGACACATGAATCTATGTAAACACAATAAATTAAAATCAATAAAAAACATTTTGAAATATGTCAATCAGTCATTCATCTGAATTTAAGAGAAAACAATTTTAACTTAATTGGTATTTTACCTACCTTGGAATAAAATGCATATATAAAGTTACAGTTTTCATGAATTTAAATTTATTTTTGCATTTATTTTCTCTACTTTTTTTTACCTCTATAATGAAATAAGTAGACCTGCATTTTTTAATAAAGAGATAATGAACACAAAAGTACTATAATTCTAGAACTCAATGCCTAAGTGAATAAAATGGCAGTTGATAAGTGGAAATAAATACGTGAAACCTTGTATCTCTGTCACTGCAGGAAAATTTTGAACAATTGTTGCTATAGAAGATAATCATTTTTGAGCTCATTTTTAATTACACACTCAAGGATCTTGTTCTTTGGCCTGTATCATATGAGGGAATAATTCCAGTTGATGATGGAATTGTTTATAATCTAAATCACTGCTTTTTTCTTCTTTATAAGTAATGTCATATGAGTTCTATCTATATATATATCAACCAATATTTAAACCACACTTATGAATTTTCTTACTTATATCTGTAATTTTTTTACCTTTTCTCCTGTCTTTTGAGGAGCAGAATGGCTTTATCCAGATCACTGGTCATATTGCTTTTGGGTTCTTAGCTCCATCTTTGTTTCTAAGACATCTAGTATTTCCTTATAACACCACCACTGCATTCACCTATTCTTTTCCTGCAGCTCATAATCATGCTTGAATCCCTCTTATCTTTCTCCCTTCTCCATGCTCTATGAGGTTAAATGCACTGAGAAAAGAAATGACCATTTATTTGGCTATATAAAAATAAAAACTTTCAAATATATTCAACTATAAAGATAATTAAACAAAATATAAAAAACTTGAAAAAACATATAAAAATATGATGGATAAATATGTAAAGATCTACAGATTGTTACAATAAGCTGTCCAGTATATAAATGTGAAGAGACTATGATCAGACAGTTCACAAAAGACAAAATTCAAATATCTATTAAATATATATATTTTAGTGAACAGTTTCTCTTCTTAATAGGTTAGCAAACAATAATAACCAATAAAGGGTGATGTTTTGAAAAATAAATATTTCTCATTACTACTTGTAAAATTATAGTATAGTAAACTTATAGAAATAATTTTGGCAATTATGCACAGTAAACTGGTAAAATAATTATTAATCATTTAAATACATTTTTGAAAATTTATAACAAAATAATTTAAATATGAAAGGGTATGAAAATAAAATAATATAAATACAAAAATGTATGCACAGAGGGACTTATATCCATTTTATATAAAATACTGAAATACAAGATAGAATAAGATACCCTAAATTAATAAAACATAAGCAAATAGATTGTGAAATTATTGGATATTTCATACTGAACTTTCAATATGTTTGTGAGAAACAAAATACATGTACAAGAAAACTTTATTGGAAGAAAACACTAACGTTAGCTGAAAAATCAAGACACAAAATTACATAAACATCTTTATCTCAACTATGACAAAATAGCTAGTGTTTCAGAAATGGAAAAACATTTGCCAATATTTAAATTTACTCTCAATAGTGGGATTAAAAGTTACATTGCACCTTCATTTTGAATATTTCTGGGCTTTTTACATTTTCTACAATGAGAAAGTATTACCTCTACTACTAAAAAAATTAGTCTGCTGGTTCTGCTACATTTCTCCTTCCTTTTTTCATAATGTTTTAGGAATAGTCAACACTAGCTTCATTTTCCATTTAGTCTTTTTTCCCCCCTTTTTTAGCAAGTGTGAGAGGGAAATAGAAAGGAAGGAAGAGAGATGAAAAGCATCAACTCATAGTTGTGGCACTTCAGTTGTTTGTTGATTGCTCCTCATATGTGCCTTGACTGGGGGCACCAGCTGAGCCAGTGACCCCAGGGACCCCTTGCTCAAGCCAGTGACCTTGGGCTCAAGCCAGTGACCATGGGGTCATGTCTATGATCCCATGCTCAAGCCAGCAACCTCGCGCTCAAACCAGATGAGCCCACACTTGACTTTGGGGTTTTGAACCTGGGTCCTCTGTGTCCCAGTCCGATGCTCTATCCACTGCTCCACCACCTGGTCAGGCTTCCATTTACTCTTTAACCACTTCCATCACTCTTGCCTCTGGCATGTCACAGAAATTTCCTTTTCAACATCAGTTATGATCTCCTAATTGCCATTTTTTATGATGTGTTCTTAAAGTCCTTATTTTAATTCAATTGGGCTTATTTGTCCTAATGCTTTAGTCTGGCTTCTCAGATAATCCTCTTTCGCAGTTTGCCTCCTAACTCTACTTTACTACCTAATCTTTTGACTACGTCTTAACTGTTGGTGTTTCTAATGTACTAGGTCTTCGTCTCTGTTTCCTCTATACCCTTATCAAACGAAAGCAGCTAGAGTCCAGTGGTTTTTACTACCAATGAAAGAGGTGCCCCCTTGCGGAAGTGCGGCGGGGTTGGGGGGGTGGGGGGCGGATAAATGGCCTCAGGAGGCTGCGCTAGGCCCGCGGGCTGTAGTTTGGGGACACCTGCCTAGTTTATATGTTTTGGGGGAAGAGGAACTTGTATAATTTATTCATTCTCTTCAGTGCATAATGCAATATGTAACAGAAAATGCCCAGTAAAAGCTGATTAATTTGAACAGAGCTAGTTATCAACTTGCACGTAGAGAGCTCTGTCTCACAGAAATATATTTACGCAACTCCTAGAGAAACAAGTTACTTAACGTCCCACTACAACTGGAGTTTTTCGGGTCTGCTTTTGCCACTTGCTTTGTGATAGATGTTTCCTTATCCAATGGTAAGAGAGTAGGGATCAAACTTGCTCCAGGAAGAAAATCTAAATGGCTCCAAGTCTATTTTTAACTGACATTTTGATTTAATAATTTAAATAATTTTCCAATTTTAGTTTTTGACAGAAAACTAGAATTTCCTGAAAGTTATTTCTGATTTATCCATAAAGACATTTTCCTGCATTTTTATAGACTTTAATTGGCTGTTTAATATATGTTATCTGATTGTTTAATGTAGCAAGATAAATATAACCATATCTACAGTATAAATACAGCAATTACTGGCAATAAAATATTAAAAATAAAGAATAGATAAAGGTACTGCCTTTACTTCTTTCATTGCAGAATTCTTGTATTTGAAGGTTTTAATATCCTGGGAAATACTGCGTTCTTTTTCAACCTAGACTAAAATCTCATTGTGTATAAATCCAACACAAATCTTTAGCAATATGACATCCAAAATGATGCCTAATGAACGCAAAGCATTTTAAAAAAATAAGAAAAAAATGAAAAGATAAGAGTACATTATGCAATAAAGATGACAAAGTAATTAGCATATGCAAATTTTAGCTTTTAATAAGTAAATCTATTTTAATCTATTATTCTAAAACTATTAGTTAAACTTTTGGTTTTGATTGAATGAGTGGAAGGAAAAGAAGAGTTCAGCCAAATAAAATGTTTGGGCATTTCAACAGTGAGTACTCATTGTCACGTACAAAGTTCGAAAGTTATAAGGAATTTGAAGTGGTAATTACCTACATTAAAAAAAATGCCTTTGTTACTGCTATAAATAGAAAGCAGGCACTCCTATTCTCTAGTGTGTCTTAAGTGAGAGGAAAAGACATGAATTTTATACTAAATTACTTCTCTTCCTCTAGACATCATGTTGTAAACACTACACAAAGTTTTAGAACTACATATGAAATTTTCTCCTGGAATCTGAAATGTTTATCCTGAAAAGAATGAGCTTTCTAAGAAAAATGTTCATAAGGTACCTGTTTTAAATAGTGGTTATCTAGAGCAAATTTTAGGTCCTCTTTATATTTAGCATGAGGAGCTCAGAAGGAAAATATTGTATTAATTCTCAATGATAATAAAGATCCAAAAACCATAAAATTGTTCAGATTTAGCATATGTGTATGGACAAAATTCTTCCTTTTTCAACAAATATATATTGTAATTTTTTTCAAGCAAATTATTATTGATGTGTTTTAATATTATAAAATAATTGTTCAACTCACAAAAGCTTTTCATGTTTAAATTATAGGATCATCCATAAGAATGGTTACAGTGAGCAAGAATGCATGGAGTTCAAAGCAGTAATTTACAGTAATACACTGCAATCCATCCTAGCTATTGTGAAAGCTATGACTACCCTTGGGATTGATTATGTAAATCCTAGAAGTACAGTAAGTATGCAAATCACCACACTTTTCAGTGCTACAATGGAGTTTGAGCCGTAAAAGAACAGGACTTAATAAATTTATAGTTCTAATCTATACCATAAATTTAAGAATATGAAATTTGAATTTTGGAAATGTTAACTCACTTCAGTATAAGATTTACTATTTTCCTTTAAATGAAACTTTTCTTTTTGACTGTGCTATAATCTTATTCAATGTTAACTGTTCCTAGAAGTCAAACCTAATATAAAATAATATACTATATTAGAGAAAAATATTGCTTATGTTTGCTAAATACAAAAGAGTGTTTTCCATTAATTCAAACCACAGTATGCATACATTTATTTTCTTAGTTTGTGAGTCATTTCATAGAGGCTTTCTTTTTAATAAAAACACTGCAATTATTATTGTTCAATGATGATTATAAAGACAATGTGGCACAGGAAAATGATTATTTCATAATGTTATTAAAAAAAGAATTCAAAATTATATAATTAAATAAAATGTTTCTGTAATAAATATGCTCAAATAGTCACTGTTTTGTTAATAAAGTAACAATTAAGTAGTTTCATTTTTCTTCTATTTTATATTTAGTAATATAATTGTTTTATGTTAAAATATCTTTAAAACCTACTTACCTTAAAACAGTTTATGTGCAAGCATATAAAACCATTTCTGTTGACCAATGAAACCTACAGTATTATCCAAAGAACAATAGCTAGCCACACCCCAAACAGGAGTGATTGTGTACGATTCATAGGAAGAACTCACCCACTTCCCTAGTCCCCCCAGGAGCTTCTGCTTGCACCCAGATGTCGATTGAACTGTGCAAAGTAATTCTTAAGATATCTGTTATAAAACAATAGAAATAGAGAGGAACAATATAGTAAGTATAGAGAAAAAGTGACATTTGTACTTCTCTCTCCCCCACTTTACCAGTAGTTTAGACCAGTGGTCCCCAACCTTTTTTGGGCCACGGACCAGTTTAATGTCAGAAAATATTTTCACGGACCAGCCTTTATGGTGGGACGGATAAAGGTATAATGTGACTGAGACAATCGTCAAGAATGAGTCTTAGACGGATGTAACAGAGGGAACCTGGTCATTTTTAAAAAATAAAACATTGCTCAGACTTAAATATAAATAAAACGGAAATAATGTAAGTTATTTATTCTTTCTCTCTGACTGATACCAAATGGCCCATGGACCGGTACCAGTCCGCAGCCTGGAGGGTTGGGGACCACTGGTTTAGACCATCTAAATGACCATTGAATGCCATTAGGATGAAAAGAAAAGTATCCTGTGCTGCTAATTTTTTTCCTTTTAAAGCAGTGGTTCTCAACCTTTCTAATGCCGTGACCCCGCAATACAATTCCTCATGTTGTGGTGACCCCAAACCAAAAAATAATTTTGGTGGCTACTTCATAACTGTAATTTTGCTACAGTTATGATTCGGAGGGTAAATACCTGATATGCATTATGTATTTTCCGATGGCTTTAGGCGACCCCACCGGGGTCATGACCCACAGGTTGAGAACCGCTGTTAAAGCATAGTTTGTAGACAATATTGGTTATTCAACATTTATATACTTTATGAAGTGATTGTTACCGTTTAGTAACCATCTGTCACCATACAAAGGTAATTTGATACTCTAGATTATATCCCCTAGGCTGTACATTACATCTCATGATTTATTTTGTAACTGGAAGCTTGTACCTTTTGTTTCTCTTCACCTTTTGCATCATCCCCATATATTATATAAGTGAAATCAAAACCTATTTGTCTTTCTTTGTCTGACTTTTTTTACGTAGTATAATATCCTCTATATGCATTCATATTGTTGCAAGTGGTAAGATTTCATTCTTTTCTATGGCCGAGTAGTATTTCATTGTACATTCATGTGTGTGCATGTACATGTGTATGTACATGTGTGTATTGGATAAAAACAAGTTTTTCATCCATTCTTCTATCTATGGCACTTAGGTTGTTTCCATATCTTGGCTATTACAAATGTTGCTACAGTGAACATAGGATGCATTTAACTTTTTGAATTAGTGTTTTTGTTTTCTTCTGATAGCTACCCAGAAGTAGAATTGCTGGGTCATCAGTAGTTTTATTTTTAGCTTTCTGAGGAACCTCATGCCGCTAATTTCATTCTGCTACTTTCTGACAAAGAGCATGGGAGTGCCTTCTGGGTAAACGGTTTATAAAGCAGAGTCGGGAGTTCTGCTCGGTTTATAAAGCAGAGTCGGGAGTTCTGCTCGGCTCCCTCCTGTTTTTAGCTTACCCCACAACTTGGTTCTAGTAAGTCACTTACTTCTCTAGCTTAGGGCTTTTCTCTCACATGTAGAAGGGGAACTTGAAAGGACTGAACTCCAATGTCCTTTCATTATTTATCATTCTATGAGTTAGTGATAATTTATTCAAGGGTACTTCAGTTATCACTCTGACCCTGGCTTTTCCTAGGCACCTGGGATTTTAAACTGGCCCCAAGACAACTGACTAAAACCCCTTAACTTAAAGATGTAAAAACTAAGGGCCACAGAGGATTAGCAACTTGGCCTCCATTAAACTGCTGGAGTTTAGAGCAAAACCCACTTTTTTTGCCTTTTATTAGAGTACTTCTTCCTATGCAAGGTATTTTGTGAAAATACTTATAATTGTTTTCTTTCTTCTAAGAGGTAATAATTCCAGAAACAGATGTTGTTTCTTCACTGATTTAATGTTTTAATTAGGATGTGTAATATTCCATATATTTGCAATCACTAAAGTTGGGAATCAAAACCTTGCCTATTGCTACGTATTTAAATATGTTATGTGCTCCAGGTAGCCCAGTATTTGCCAATAAGTAATGCCAGAAATCACTAAAAATCTGAAATCTATTGGTTGAGACTCTTAATGATCTGGCAGTCAGGTGGAGTGAAGATAATAGACTCTGTACATTGCTGCCATTACACTGACTAAAAACCTAAAACAGACGTAATGTATTCAAACTGTACTCTGAATGGAATAAGCAGATTAATTTAAGCAGCACTACACAATTGACACAACTTCTCAGGAGCACCTTTATTCTCAAATATCAAATAGCTCGTATTTCTATTTAGACTAATATAAATAATAGCAGTTTCAGTCTTTAGTATTTGATTTTAAGATTAATATATTTTCTGTATCTGGTTTAATCTACATATTCAACAGATTAATTGCTAACCACTTTAAGTGTGTGTAGCATTCAGAGTTCTGATTTCCTATGTCCTTCTATTTATCTTTTGATTTGTTAATTTATACCAGGTTATATATTTTTATGTAACCATTTATATATTATAACAGATTGCCATTCAAAGAAAGAAAGAGAGTCTTGACTAAAAATTAATACAAGCTTTTTAGTAACTGGTTCTGTAAGTTTAGACAAGTTACTTAATGTCTCCAATTTCAGTTTTTTTATCCACAAAATGTTAGTGCTTTCCTCACTGAATAATAATGATTATTATAGAATAAAGGTGAAATACAAGAAATCTATTTAAATACAAAATATTACAGAATGGAAGCTCTCAGTCAATATTAGATATTACTTTTCAGTAATCACTTTGAACATAGGCAAGTTAAAATTTATGTATTGAAGTCTGCACATCTTTTGAAAAGAATATTCTTCATTGAACAATTATTTATATGGCAGACATAAGTCTGGACACTGCATAAATACTGAGAAGTCAGCAGTAAACCAGGTAGAATGAGCATTTGCCCTCAAAAGAGGAAAGACTGATACTGAAGAAGTGATGACCGAGTGTCAGCTCTCTCAGAGGGCAGCACAGCTGCTGTGGCGCTGGTTCCTCCACGTTGCTTGAAAGAATTACTGAGAAAAGGAAAATTATCCCTAGTGGGGGTGAATCAATTTGTTTTGTTTTGAAAATGCTGACTTTTTGTAAATTCTTTGATATCTCTACATGTGTAAGCAGTTGAAAATGAACACTTGAAGTTCAAAAGAGATAATTTGGGTAAACATCTAAATCTTGGTGTTATTGGTATACCTTTACATGGGGGTGTGTAATTTACACAAGAAAGAGGCAGGATGGCAGAGGACAAGAGCTTAGATTGGGAGGAGCATTAAGGAAAATAGAGGTGTAGGAAAAGTACTGAGAAACTCCAATACGTTCTGGTCATTTTGGGGGAACAAGAAGCCTTGGAGGAGAGGACAGAATAGAAAGAGGAAAACGAGGAGTGTGTGAAACCTCAAAGTTTAAGACAGATGTTCCAAAGAGAGGTTACAGATACTGAAAGGTCAAGAATGAAGTATATATGGCCCTGACCAGTTAGCTCAGATGGTTAAGAGCGCCCTCCAGAAACAACAAGTTTGCGGGTTCAATTCCCAGTCAGGGCACATACGGGAAGCTACTAAAAAATGTACAACTGAGTGAACAACAAATCTTTCCCTTCCCTCTCCCTTTCCCTCTCTTCTTCCTCTGTCTATCTCTCTAAAAATCAATAAAAATTGAGTCCTGGCTGATAGCTTGGTTGGTTGGAGAGTCATTCAGGAAGTTGGTGGTTCAATTCCCTGGTCAGGGCACATACAGGAGCAGCTCGACGTTCCCATCTCTCTCTCTCCATACCTCTCTCAAAAAGCATGAAATATATGTAAAATAATCTATTGGTTTTAATAATATGTAGTTCCTTGGGTACGTAATGAGAAGTTTCAGAAGAATTTTGGAAGCAGGATGCATTGAAGTGTGTTGAGAAATGAGAGGAGTATATGGAACAGTTTAAAGGCAATTTCTGGAGCTATAGCTGAAAAGTAGTGGAGAGATAGGACCTATGGTCGAAAGAGAACTTGTTCTTACTTTTTCGGTTTAATATTTAATAGACTAATTTCCTAAATATAGAGTTTATAAGGAGTAAAGCTGAAAAAACAAGAGGAGACATAATAAAGGCATTTAGTATATTTCTATTTACCCTTTGTGAATATAAGATTGTATTTTAGAACATCTAAAATACCCACTACATTAACATAAAAGAATGCTTAAAAATATTTAAAACACTTTTAATGGGTGTTTTGTGACCGTCTTTGACATAGCACCCTACAAAGTGAACCCTACAATCTGAACCAAAGAACAGTGATTTTTGAGTATGCTCTGAGAAAAGAAAAAACAAAAATTCTGTGATCAAATAAGTCTGGAATACATACATACTATTACAACTTCTTGGAAATTTGCAAACAACATTAATGGTCAAAGACTAAAAATCTGTAGCAAGAAACCTGGCATTTTTAAATTGTCATTTCCCCAAATTACTAGGTCATGATACCTTATTCTTCTTTTGATAGGTATTTTCTGAAGTCTTTGGAAATATGAATCTAGGGTTCAGAATGAGTTTCATGAAATTCTAGGTCCACCTGAGGTCTCTAATATTGATGACGAAGTTCTGGGCAATCTGTGAAGAAAATATATATATTTTGCTTTCTAAGCAACAGTTCCAGAACTATGCAACCTTGAAAGAACCATTTAGAACCTCTACAATTCCCATACTTTTCTAAATAAACGATAAGGAAATATAATTTTTTCTGGATGCCACTCACCCCCTTCCCACTTGGAGTTATAGGAAAAATGTGGGAAATTACTGGAGATCTCTTAAGGTTTTTCTAGAATATGTGGTCTGAGCTAACTAGTATATTTATTTTACTGATTCATTTATTCAGCAATATTTCAGGGACCTGTACTATGTGTTAAGGTTCTGTATCAATTTTAAGGATATAAAAATAAACAAAATAATAAAATCTCTGCCTTCAAGTACTTACACTCTAATAAAAGATACAAAATAAAGAAATATACACTACATGAGTACGTACTACAAAAAAAGCAAGGAGGGCAAGAGAATAAGGAGAGAGTGGAAGACAGGTGGCATCAACGGCATCCTTGAGGGCGTGGTATTGGGAAGAGACCTGGACACAGTAGGAAGGCAGCAACGGGAGGACATGAAGGAGCTCTGAAATGGGGACTTGGTGAATTCGAGAACAGTGAGTCCATTGGTTCTTGAGAAATGGGGAAATAGGGAAAGGTAAAGAGGGGGGAGAGAGAGGGAGAGAGAGAAGGAGAGAAATAAGAGTGAAAAGAAAGACATGTGTCAAAACATGTAGAGCCTTGTGAGCAACAATAAGGGGTTTGGGTTTTATTTTAAGTTTTATGGGACGGTACAGGGATTTTCATAATATAGGAATAAGATAAGCAATTGGAGTTCAGTTTTCAATCAATTTGGCTATTATGTAGAAGACAACTTCTCATAATACCTGCTAATTTTGTTGTTATATAGTTTAAAAACTCAAATTTGTTTGGAGGGCTCTATCCCTTAAACATATGAATTTTGATTCTTTATATTACCATGTGAGTCCTCTAACTGAAGAAGAATTTTAAGAATAGAAATGCGGTATGGGCCCTGGCTGGTTGGCCCAGTGGTAGAGTGCTGGCCCAGTGTGTGGAAGTTCCAGGTTCAATTCCTGGTCAAAGTACATGGGAGAAATGATCATCCGCTTCGACACCCCTTTACCCCCTCTACCTCTCCTCCACCTGCAGCCATGGCTTGAATGTTTTGAGCAAAGTTGGCCCCGGCACTAGGATGGCTTCATGGGCCTTGATTCAGGTGCTGAAATAGCTCAGTTGCCAAGCAACAGAGCAGTGGCCCAGCTGGGCAGAGCATCACCCGGTAGGGGGCTTGCTGGGTGGATCCCAGTCAGGGCACATGTGGGAATCTATCTCTGCCTCCCCACCTCTCACTTAGAAAAAAGAAAAGAAATGCAGGATATCCAATAACATATTATTTATGGTTTTAAAAATATACTGTATATTGCCAGAGATTCCCAACTTAGGCCACAAATTTGAGTCACTTGGGAGATTTTTTTATAGCACCTTTGCAGAAACTGACAGGGATTCTGACTCATTTTGTTTGGGTTGAGGTCTTTTGGTATCAGTATTTTAAAGACATGCCCCATGAGCTTATAATATGAAGCCTGATTTGAAAATCACCACCTTCAACTTTAGCTATGAATGCAATAAAATAAAAAATAAAAATCTCAAAAGACAAAAGCCAAACTGATAGGACTGCTTGCTTCCAGAGGAGGTACTAGGATTGATGTGGTGGACAGAGAGACTTGGTGATATATTTATTTTTATTTTTATTTTTTTTGTATTTTTCTGCAGTTGGAAATGGGGAGGCAGTCAGACAGACTCCCGCATGCACCCGACTGGGATCCACCCGGCACGCCCACCAGTGGGCGATGCTCTGCCCATCTGGGGCATCACTCAGTTGCAACCAGAGCCATTCTAGCGCCTGAGGCAGAGGCCATGGAGCCATCCTCAGCACCAGGCCAACTTTGCTCCAATGGAGCCTTGGCTGCGGGAGGGGAAGATAGAGACAGAGAGGAAGGAGAGGGGGAGGGGTGGAGAAGCAGATGGGCGCTTCTCCTGTGTGCCCTGGTCGGGAATCGAACCCTGGACTCCTGCATGCCAGGCCGACGCTCTACCACTGAACCAACCGGCCAGGGCTGAGACTTGGTGATATTTAAATGTTCAAGGTAAGATTATGTTCATGATATCTATAAAACAAAGTGCATTAAAATTACAAGTGGAAAATTTTAAAGAGAAACAAAAAAATTTATTAGCTTGGTTTGTACGGGTTTGCTAACAAGTCGTGTAGTTTTTTTCCCTGCAGGGACAAAACTGTTTGAGCAACTATTTCATTGCATCATTTCTCCTAAATGGCATTTTAATAGTAGAAAGAGGTGAACAAGACGAAGCCAGCAAAATTGGCTGGATCATATTTCGCTGCCTCTGTGCTTCTCTTTCACATCTAACTAATCAAGAAGGATTTAAAACTTAACTCTGTGCTGATGCAAGAAAACGGGGTTAAGCCTTGATTGGGACCATTTACAATTTTTGGCTTAATGGTCATTTGCTCAGTTTGTTTTGGCAATAAAATATCAATGTGAAGAAAAACAAAATAAGGTTTTTAGTTTTAACAGAGCCTCTCTCTAACATTGAAAAACATACTTAGTTTTTCATGCACCAAGCAGTTTTAAAAACCAGTGCAATAAACTTAGCTTCAACTTAAAATAATAATAAATTAACTTCTGTCAGAAAACCAGCAAGTTCTTATTGGCCATATTCCAGACATTGCACATAATATATTTGGGTTTGTCTCTTCTTCTGATGCTTATTGTCTTTATCAGTCTTTCAAATTAGCTGCCTAGTTTTAGACTCCTTATTTGTAAAATGGGAAAAAGTATAGTGTCTAAGCAACTGTTGTGAAGATTGTGTGAGATTTCACATGTGCTAATTTTCTTGGAAATATAATAGCACATGCAGGAAAGAGCATGGACTTCGGACACTGACAACCAGCCTCTGAGCCCAGACTTCATCGTGTGCCTGGTTTGTAGTAGTCAGTAATTATACTGAAACTCAAATTCTTAGTCTCAAATAAATACTTTGTCACAAAACAGATTTGATAATTAGTTTATATAAGCTGTGGACTATATTATTTTTTCAGTGTACTTTTATTTCTTCCTGCTCTTATCAGATCCACAGATTCTATCAGGACTAATACAATACTTACTTGCTTTTCTTTTTTCCTTTTCTTTCCCCTCTCTTCTCTTTTTCTCATTAAGTCTGACCTCTGTCCTATTAATTTGTGCCACAGGCATGCAATTAACAATACTACATGGGTATTCAAAACTTTGACTGTATCAAAATGTTTACCATTATTTATCTACATGATTACAAAGAGGTAGATGATGGCAAATAATATTGTATATCAATTTTAAGTACAGTTTTAGAGTATTAAGTTTTATTTTCTATTTTTGCACTACTTATTAGTATATCTTAAAGCTCAATGGACTTATATCAAAGTATTGTTATCCCTTTTTTATCATATTTAAAAGTTAGTAATATGTACTGAAATATTCTAATTCTTTAATTATAATATTTAAGCACTTTAGGTTTTGCAATGAAGAACTCTTCTGGGTATGAGCCAGTGATTATAAGGAACTTTAGTTTTCTTAACTTTAAAATACATTGAATAGATGTTCAATGGAATTATTACCTAAAAGAAAATATAAAATTATCCAAGTGAGATATATTTTTATATTAAAAAAAAAGAACAGATGATTTCAAACAACAATACATTTTAATCTTTTCATACAAACATTGCCATAGGAAGACCAACAACAACTTTGTGCGATGGCAAATTCCCTGGAAGATGGAGGGATGTCGCCTGCACTGGCCGAGGTGATTAAACGCCTGTGGAGAGATCCTGGAATTCAGGCCTGCTTTGAAAGGTCATCTGAGTATCAGCTCAACGACTCAGCAGCTTAGTAAGTGAATATTTTTTGAAGGAATTGTAGTTGAAACACTTAAAATTAAAAATTATAACTATATACTCAACATTGGTATTTCACCAATGAGAAAAGTCAATGGCTTTACATTTTATTATACTAAAATGAGAAATAACTCAAGAAAAATAAAAAAGATCAAAATGATATAAATGAAATATTAAAGCATATGACCATTGAACATTTTAAATAACTAAATTTGAAACTATTTTCCTGAGAGGATCTGTATGCTTTAAATATGTTCTCTGAATGAAAAAGAATCATTTTGCATTCTCAATGTAAGCACAGAATCATTTTGCATTCTCAATGTGAGCATAGACTGGTGACATGCACACTATGTTTGGGGTTATTCATTTCACCTCTGCTCAGGTTACTGAAGTCATGTTCTAAAGTAATCTTATTAATGACACATGCTCTGGAGTTCCTTTGATTCGAGGAGCATGATACAGAAATCTAGAAGAAAATAATATATTGATATTCACCTTTGTACATTGTAGAATTCTTTTTGAATCTTAAGAAAGATTTTATAAGCTTCATAGCTATCATCCGATTAGCAATTATCAAACAAAAGGAAATATAAAGCTGATTTTAAGTTTCCATCTTAGTAAGTAGTTCTTATCCTATGGTCATATGCCTACAAGTATGTGTGTACTTGTATGTAATTAGAGCATCCTCCCAACATGCTGAGGTTGTGAGTTCCATCCCCAGTTAGGGCACATTCAAGGATCAACAGATGATGGCATGAATAGGAGGAACAATAAATTAATGCTTCCCTCTCTGTCTTTGTCTCTCTCCCTTCCTCCCTCTCTAAAAATCAATCAATAAATAAACATTTTTAATGAAAAACAAACTAGTAAATATATTATCAGATCAGCACCATATCCATGTGTATTTCATGTGCATTATATAAAGCAATGGTCTCTATTTCTTTTCCTTCCTTCCTCTCTTCTCTTCTCTTCTCTTCTCTTCTCTTCTCTTCTCTTCTCTTCTCTTCTCTTCTCTTCTCCTCTCTTCTCTTTCCCTTTCTCCTTTTTTCTTCCTTCTTACCTCCCTTTTTTCCTCCCTCCCTTTCCTTTCTTCCACTTCCTTTCTGTCACTTTTTGGTGAAAGTGGGATATTTGTTATTGTCTAAAACACAGAGACCCTTCAAGTTGAAGCTAACAGAGATGAGTCCTAAGCAGTTTAAGAAAAAAGAATGCTGTCCGTTGGCACACAGCACCTCCAGCACCATCACTACTAGCAAACCGAAGGAAAGTGTCATGACCATAGCAAACGGGAACATTTTAATTAATACTTATTGCTCTACTCATTGAGGCTGTCTAGTGTGCTATTGAAATTCCATATGCTTTAAGATTTAACATAGACTTTACCAGAAAAAATAGTATTTTTACATAATTAGAAAAATATTTGAATCTCTTTTAAGTAATTTGAGTTACATATATTTAGAGCCTCTGGTTTGGTGTAAGTTTTGGCCCACAGGCTTGAGTACCCAAATCCTATATTTGTTTATAAAAACAAATATTTTAAATGCAAATCCGAATCTGTGTCACTCTAATGCTTCTGCTTTGTTTGTAATGATTTATATATACAAATGAAACTACATTAAAATATGTTTACCAAAGCTTTCATTTAGCTTTTATTAAATGAAATATATCAATAATATCTATCATAGCAGGCATGGCTTTGCTTTTTCTTTTGCTCCTGCATGAACCAATTGACCAATAATGTACCTACCACCTATGAAAACTTTATCCAAAGGGAATTCACAAAGGAACTTGATTCACAAAATAGATAAGGTAGAAAAATCTTCCAATACGTTCTTCTGATATACATCTTTATTTTTCTCTTTTTTAAGAAAAATTAAACTTTATTAAAATAAAAAATAGTGACATATTTTCACACTATATATATGTTTATTTCTGAAGAGCGAATGTCTATTTGTCCTTGGCCAATATCTCTTTGGGGTGTTTGCCTATTCTAAGTTTATTTCAGCTTCAAAGGAGAAAGATACTTCAAGAATAAATTATCTATATTGCTACTGAATTAATTAATCAATTAATTTTTAATTTTACTTTTTTTTTGGTGACAGGGACAGAGAGACAGAGAGTAAAACAGATAGGGACAGACAGACAGGAAGGGAGAGAGATAAGAAGCATCAATTCTTTGTTGTGGCACCTTAGTTGTTTACTGATTGCTTTTTCATATGTGCTTTGACCAGGGGCGGGGGGACTACAGCAGACAGAGTGACTCCTTGCTCAAGCCAGCAACCTTGGGCTCAAGCTGGCAACCTCAGGGTTTCAACCCTCGGTCCTCTGCATCCCAGTCCGATGCTCTAGCCACTGTGCCACCACCTAATCAGGCTGAATTTATTTTAAACAAATGATAAAATAGCTTTGCTTTTTCAAGGCATTGTGCTAAGTGTTTAAGGTATAAACAACTCTTTAACTTAGTGCTGAAAAAAGTCAACTTTTGAAAAACTAATATTCAGTTGGATTCTACCTCTCAAATTCTGTCTGGATGGATGTAAGCTCATTATGAGCTCTCTATTTATATGTATATAGTTGGTTCAATATAATGTCTAATTTTGTCATAAGCACTTTACCAGTCTATTACTATCTCTATTTAACATTTTCCCAAAATAGTCATATTGCTAAGCTACTAAAGCTTTTGTATCAAATATCTAGAAGAGTTGTTTTAAATAAAACACTTTGTTTTAGTCTAAAGACATTAGTTTCAAGGATGAAGCTAAAAGCAGTTTCTTTAATCTAACAGACTCTTCTTACAGAGCACAGTTAGTCAGACTTATCCCTACAACTCATCACTCCTAGATCCTGTAGGCAGAGAGGACAGCACTCAGCCTGGTAACAGCAGTGTTTTTTTTGTTTTGTTTTTTGTTTGTTTTGTTTTGTTGGGTTTTTTTTTTTTTGTATTTTTCTGAAGCTGGAAATGGGGAGAGACAGTCAGACAGACTCCCGCATGTGCCCGACCGGGATCCACCCGGCACACCCACCAGGGGCAACGCTCTGCCCACCGGGGTACGATGCTCTGCCCCTCCGGGGCGTCGCTCTGCCGGGACCAGAGCCACTCTAGCGCCTGGGGAAGAGGCCAAGGAGCCATCCCCAGCGCCCGGGCCATCTTTACTCCAATGGAGCCTTGGCTGCGGGAGAGGAAGAGAGAGACAGAGAGGAAGGAGGGGGGCAGGGTGGAGAAGCAAATGGGCGCTTCTCCTATGTGCCCTGGCCGGGAATCGAACCCGGGTCCCCCGCACGCCAGGCCGACGCTCTACCGCTGAGCCAACCGGCCAGGGCCAACAACAGTGTTTTTAAACATGGCCTCTGTGGATGAGTGGGGCATGGGGATGCCCTGATGGAGCACGAGAGGAGGGAGAAGTGGATACAACGTGTAGGTACAGCTTTCTGTCCCCAGGAGTGCAGGCTCAGCGGTGGGTCAGCAATGTCATGAATTAGTGCCAGTGTGAACCAGCAAGAACGTCAAAAATTTCTAATTTCATTGAACTAATTGGATGTAATCATGGCACTTAATGAAATTTGTTCAGAATCTTAAGCTAGACAATCCATGGAGAACAATACAACTTTCCAATTATGACATCAAAACCAATTACCCTTACAATTCAAAGGGCCCAAATAAATATAAACTAAAACATTTTGAGACTAGTCTAGGAATCATTAGACTAGTAATCACTAATACATGGTAGGAGTTTTTGAATGATGTCTTATTACATCATTTCCTCTCAAATGTCTATCTACATACCAGCAAATCAATCATGTACGCCCCACAAAATGCAAGCTAAGGAAGCATTGATCTGTCTACTGCTAGAAGAGGCTCCCATCCCCACGGTCAGCTGTGGACCACACTCAGTGCTCTGCAACATCCCTGCCACCAAGCTCTTGAAACTGTGTTGAGCAGAGTTTGAAAATTTTCAGTCTGGGGCTTAATAATTTTGATGGACCCTGAACAACAACAACAAAATTTTTTCTACTGAATCCTGATATCTTCAAATGAAAAGTTAAAAATATATATGCTATTCATTTTGTTTTTTGCTAGCTACCTTAATGATTTGGACAGGATAACTGCTTCTGGATATGTCCCAAATGAGCAAGATGTTCTACATTCTCGAGTGAAAACAACTGGAATTATTGAAACTCAGTTCTCCTTTAAAGATCTTCATTTCAGGTATAAGCAATGTCTTGTTGAACTATCAACACAAAAATGTCTCATGCTCACTGTTTCTGCATAGAGAAAAGCAGCACCTCATGCTTAGCTGCAGGGAGTCTGTGGCCTGCTCAGGAGCCCCAGCTGCCTCTCAGGACCTCTGTCCTCTCACGCCCTCCTGCATCCTCACGCACGAACCCCCATCCTGAGCCCCAGCCTTCCCTCCAAGAGCAGCTGGGAGCGAGATTTTATTTTTCTCATACTTAAAATCGATACCTTACTTTAAAAAAGGAAATATATTTTAATAACGTTTAAGCAACAGGTGCTTGAGATCCTATTTCCTTTGCCTTCCAACCCTCCCATTTGCTTGAAATATTATTATTAATTTGTTTCCTTAATTTAAAAATGCAAATAGTTGAGGAGAGAATTATTTGAATATAATGCTATTTTTACTGGGATGGTAAGGCCTATTTTATAAGTATGATTTGGCTATGGAAATGAGCCCATTATTTTCTTCTTCTTTCTTTCTTTTCTTTCTTTTTTTTTTTTTAGTGAGAGGAGGGGAGGTGTAGACATACTCCCACATGCACCCCAATGGGGATCCACCAGGAAAGCCCACTAGGTGGCCAGGCTCTGCCCATTTGAGGCGTTATTATGTTGCCGGAGCTATTTATTTTTTTAGTACCTGAGACAGAGGCCATGGATGGAGCCATCCTCAGTGCCAGGGGCCAACTCGCTCCAATTGACCCTGGCTGCAGGAGGGTAGAAGGAAAAGAGAGAGAGAGAAAAAAGTGAGAGGGAGAGGGGTGGAAAAGAAGATGGGCATTTCTCCTGTGTGCTCTGACGGGGAATCGAACCCAGGACTTCTGCATGCGGCCTAGTCAACCAGCCAGGGCGAACCCATTACTTTTGTTGCCCTTGTATTATCAAGACCCTCCTAGAAATTTTATTGCAAAATTATCGATTCATTATACCAAGAAATAGAAATCCATGCTGTACTGTTAGAAAGTATACCTTAGCCTGGCCTGTGGTGGCACAGTGGATCAAGCGTTGACCTGGAACGCTGAGTTCACCGGTTCAAAACCCTGGGCTTGCCTGGTTAAGGCACATATGGGAGTTGATGCTTCCTGCTCCTCCCCCCTTCTCTCTCTCTCTCTCTCTCTCTATCTCTCTCTCTTTCTCTCTCTCTCTCCCTCTCTGTCTCTCTTCTCTAAAATGAATAAATAAATAAAAAATAATAATAATTAAAAAAAAAAAAGTAAGTATACCTTAACACCTAACCACCACTCCCTATCAATGGTGGATAAGATGGAATATTAAATATTAAAACCAGATTCTGCCTGACCAGGTGGTGGCACAGTGGATAGAGTGTTGGACTGGAATGCGGAGAACCCAGGTTCGAGACCCTGAGGTCACCAACTTGAGCGTGGGCTCATCTGGTTTGAGCAAAAGCTCACCAGCTTGGACCCAAGGTCGCTGGCTCTATCAAGGGGTTACTCGGTCTACTGAAGGCCCACGGTCAAGGCACATATGAGAAAACAATCAATGAACAACTAAGGTGTTGCAATGTGCAACGAAAAACTAATGACTGATGCTTCTCATCTCTCTGTTCCTGTCTGTCTGTCCCTGTCTATCCCTCTCTCTGATTCTCTCTCTGTCTCTGTAAAAAAAAAAAAAAAAAAAAAAAGAAAAACGAAAAAACTAGGTTCTATGTGCTCTTCAGTAGTGAAAAAAGTCAGTCATGTATATTTATTAAAGTCATTTACAATGCAATAAAAATATTTTTACAAAGTAGAAAACCTAGAAAAACAGTGATATCATTTTTAGCAATTTGTGAGGAAAAATTTATTTTAGTGGAATGTTTTAAGGTTTCTTTAGGAATTAAAGTTGGTAACACACAAGACATAATTAGAATAGTCATTACATAGAGGGCCAGAATATTTTACAAGTTAATATGGTAGAAAACTCTTTAAAATGTATACCTAAATTTCAGGCCCACAAATAGTCAATTTTCTAAAAGATGCATGAAAGATCAACCCAGGATAAACAGACCGCAGAGACTGGGATCAACATCCCCCGTTGGCAATGGAAGCCAAGTTTTCCTCAGTCTTGTCATCACTGGGCTTCATTTCATCTTTGGCAACTTCTTCGGTTTTCTGATCTTTGATCCAGTTTCTGGGGTTTTACTTTGGGAGCCCAAATACAGTTGCTCCTCTCCTCTGCCTCCACTAAGCCTATCAATGCATTTTTGGCTCATTTGCCTTTTCTTTCTTATTCTTCTTTCTCCTGTCTTCCTTTCTTACCAAAACACAGACCAGAAGCTACAAGTACAGGCCCCAGTCTAGTCCTCCCAAGTTTCCAGCCCCAGCTTCACCATTAACTAGCAGCAGTTGTTGAAGCATGAAGGTACTTTTTCCTTACTTTTCTAATGAGTTTGTTGAAACAAAAAGTTACAACTTAGTATTAGCATATCTTACATAAACTGATAAAGTTTTCTAGATCTCAGAGTGTCTGCTTCATAAGCAAGTTTTCGAAATTAATGTCCCATATGAATAACACCTAGCTCACAATGCTGGTCATTCTCTACAACACCGACCAATTTAGTTTCTTCTCAGAAATAGGCACTATCATAAATTATCTTTTGTTATATAACTGTTCCTTGAACTTTCAAGCCACAGAGCCTTTGCACTTGCTGTTCTCTTTGCCTAAAATGCTCTGACCTTGGATCTCTGCAAGGACTGGTTCCTTCTTATCATTAAGTCCCTGTCACTACTACACCCAACAGGGTGCTAACTAACGTAGAAGAACAAGCTCCCAGGAACAGGAGGACAGGGAAGGCTATTTTGTGGCCCTTGATTATTTCCTTGGAATAAATACCCTGACAATGGTCAATTCCAACCTACCAACATGATGTCACTAAGATAGAACTGGGAAAAATTACAAAGAAACAGCTCTTAATAGCTGTGCCAATGTGAGGCTGGTGTTATTATATCATTAATATACTATACTATTTTTTTCTCTTTTTAAAAACTTACCAATTCATGAAATTGCCTTGTTTGTTCATCAGTTTTCTCTTTTGTTTCTGTTTTTATCTCATCTGCTCTGAAGACATAGCCCCTAGGAAGCCAGGGGCATGTCTGTTTACAGCTTTTCTGTGATTATCAGCATGGCTGGCATAGAGTAGGCATATAGTCAGTTCTTGCCAGATGAATAAATAGACTATTTCAAGCACTCTATATACTATCTTTACACGCTAACTGTAACATAATAAACTAGGCATTGCTATCCTTACGAATAATAAAGAATCAAAAATGGAGGCTAAAACTAGGTGAAAGATTTGCCTAAGATCACACAGAGAAGTGATAGATAAGTGATTAGCATGAACACATTTTTAACTTCCGAGACCACACTTCTTACATTGCATATTATAGATAGGCTATGAGTAAATTGGGGTGGAAACTATTCTTTTTCTACAAAGTAGTGCTTTTCCCAGTGTTGTCAGTCATTCACAATCCCCGCCAGAGCGCAGCCGGAAGGGGAGACAAGGTGCAAGGACAGCCTGCTGAGAGACGCCCGGGGAGACAAGGTGCAAGGACAGCCTGCTGAGAGACGCCCGGGCCGGCAGCCTCTGTGGGCTCCACACGTCTGTGCTTCTACAGCCAGGCTGCAGGGTGACTGCCATGAGCAAGACATTTCAGAAATCAGGTTCATTCTCTGGAACTTCAGTTTCACTCAGTTACTAAATATAAATATTCATAAATTTATAAAACAAATATTCTGAGAATACATTTGCATTAACTTTTTTAAAAAACATATTTTAAAAGTACATTTTCCTCACAATAGGCCTCTTCAAATTAGACCTCTAGACCTCCATTGGTGCAGGGTCATTTTTTGTACTTTTGTAGTTCTGTGGTTAATTTTGTAATCATAATTTTAAGTCATATAGGTGCAACTTCTCTTTCTCTGGAGACTGGTCCTTATGAAGGAATGAGAAAGGTTTTGCTAACTTCTTTTTTTTTTAGTGCACGAGAAAGAGGAACAGGAAGGGATAGAGATAAGAAGCATCAACTTGCAGTTGCGTGCACAACGCTTTAGTTGTTCATTGATTGTTTTCTTATATGTGCCTTGATTGGGGGGTTCCAGCTGAGCCAGTGAGCTTTTCCTCAAGCCAGCAACTCTGGGCTCAAGCCAGTGACCTTTAGGCTCAAGCCAGTGACCATGGGGTCATGTCTATGAACCCATGCTCAAGCCAGTGAGCCCGCACTCAAGCTGATGACCTTGGGGTTTTGATCCTGGGTCCTCAGCATCCCAGAACAATACTCTATCTACTGCACCACCACCTGGTCAGGCTGCTAACTCTTTATTACAGTATCATTGCCAAAATAAAAGGAGCTTGTGAATTGGATTATGAAGCACAGTTAGTGCTTATTTTGACATAACATTTTCTGCACTATGCAACTACAGCCTCTTTTGCCATCCACTAAAACCAGTTTTAAACTCTTTTCTTAACAGATTTTGCTTTCTCTCTAACTCAAGAGAGTAAGTTACTAAAGGCATCGTCTATGAAGAAGAGAATTCAGGGAATTTCTGTACAAAATATTTAAAACAAAAAAAAATTATAAAGTATTTAAATGCACAATTATACACTTTCTTAGGGAGTTTTTTTTAAATCATTTAAATTTGTTCTTAAGTTGACTCACAGCAATTGAGATATATTGATTCCTTAATAAATTCTCACAGTCAAATCACCTTTTGGGGGGGAAATGCTGAATGAGTTTATCCAAAAGCATACAGGCTTTTGTAGTGTAAAATTCTGTAGTATTTCAAAAGAGGAAATATAAAAATAATGTATGCTCCAAGTTAATTTCAGAAAGTGCCCAGGTATTAAAATATAGTTCATTAGCATTGATTTGTATTCATATAGCATAAATCATCCTATCACTATTTAAAACTAAATACTTAATTTACATATTAAATTAGAGAACTGTAGAATTTTAAATAGGAACTTCAAAATAAAAAAATTCTCTCTGTTAATGTACTGTATCATTTTCATGTATCACCTAATTTAGTGGAAATTTCCTTAGGCTTCTTATCAAACCAGAACACCAACTGTCAACTAATACGTTATCTTTACAGATGCTAAAGTACTATGTAAATGGAAAATGCAATGCAAATGTGAGGCCTTTTTTTGTTATAAAATAATTCCTCAGAACAAATATTTACAGATATACCAGAATTTATTAACAATTATGAAGACATTACTTTCTTTCTAATTGCTCAATGACTTAAAAAAACAACAAAATTGGAAGAACATAAAACTCTATGGAGGCCCTGGCCGGTTGGCTCAGCGGTAGAGCATTGGCCTGGCGTGCGGGGGACCCGGGTTCGATTCCCGGCCAGGGCACATAGGAGAAGCGCCCATTTGCTTCTCCACCCCCTCCCCCCTCCTTCCTCTCTATCTCTCTTCCCCTCCCACAGCCAAGGCTCCATTGGCGCAAGGAAGGCCCGGGCGCTGGGGATGGCTCCTTGGCCTCTGCACCAGGCGCTAGAGTGGCTCTGGTTGCGGCAGACCAACGCCCCAGAGGGGCAGAACATCGCCCCCTGGTGGGCAGAGCTTCGTCCCTGGTGGGCGTGCCGGGTGGATCCCGGTAGGGCGCATGCGGGAGTCTGTCTGACTGTCTCTCATCGTTTCTAGCTTCAGAAAAATACAAAACAAAAAACAAAAAACCCTCTATGGAAGCCCACAAAAAGAGGTCAGCAAGTGCTATAACATTGAGCTTCAGATTTTGTAAACTTAACATATTTATTTTTAACAATGTTTGAATAGGTCTGATATAAAATAAATTATAATTTTCCTGATTTTGAAGTTGAACCATGTGCACTGTGTTCGTTTCTGTGGGTGAAGAGTCAGTAGCTAAGGGGTGAGTCTGGTGTCTCCCTCACAACTGGATCTCAGCTTAGTGTTGTTATTCCCGACAGTAGGTCTCGTGGAGCAATGACTCATGAATACTATTTGTTTCAGGTATGTTTATGGTTCATATTATCAAAATAATAAGCTATATAACATAATGTATAATCTATTCTAGTGATAGAATTTATTTTAATGGGTTTATAAATTCTATTATTCAATACTTAGGGAATTATATAGTTCTAAACATATACACAGACATAGCAAAAAAGTATATAATGGTATTAACAATGATGAGAGTATGGAGACCTGGCTCCCTCCTGCTTGTAAATCCCTTTGATTGTATTTTTTAACCACAGACAACCAAGAGAGGTAGAATGACGTGTGTGCATACACTTTATGCTGGCAAGTATTTGCCCTGAGTTTTAGAACTGGCACGAGAGGAAGACTTGACTGGGCCCCTTTGCTCTGTGCACTGATGGGTGAGACCCCCCGTTGGCCCTGTCGTCTGTGTAGCCACCTGAAATTATATCAGTTGTGATATAACCAAATATCTTGAATAAATCTCATTTAACAGAACAGTTTAAAGTAAATTTCTACACAGATTCAGTCTTATTTTTCTGTGATCAAACATATCGATATCAATAATTACAATTTTTTCAAGAAACTCACATGCTTGTAGGATGACCATAAACATCTAACAATTAAAGTAACTGCAGTAGCATTGATTTTTAGCTATCTTATGTTATGTAATAATTTTGTAAGCACTATAAAGGGCAGATTAATAATAATCTATTCTGATAAGAAGTATGAGTAATCTTATGTGGTAAATATTTAGCCAACTGTTTATCATAAACCCATAACACTCAAAGGCTTCCCAACTATTTAAAATAGACTATAAACTCAACTGTTTAGTCAATTGTTTAATAGAAAGCCATAAAACCCTGATGCGTTGACCTATATTCATGCTATGGGCAATTTAACAGATTACTGATGTTCAGCTGTCACTTAAAAGCCTGGCAAATTTGTAGCTGCATTGTACATTTCAAGCAATTAAAAACTTTTTTAAAAAAATTAAGAATCCTAACTTAGGTACCTTACATAATAATATGTGTCACCGAAAACAAAAACAAAAATCTTTACCCAAAATGAGAACATTCAATGTTATTATAGCACTCCAGTTACCTTAACTTTTTAGAGAGTTAGGGTATTCAAGCTATATCCCATGTCTATTCACCTCGTTAATTGTCTAGACACATTTGCCCAAACCAGATGTTTCTCAGCAAGTCTATGTGCTCTTTTCTGCTTTCTATTTGTTTTTCACAGAATGATCATGATGGAATATACACATATGCACACACCCATATGTAAAATTACTTTTTCAGTGAAATATATAAAAAGTGCTCTATTTTGGGAATTTCCAAATTGTTTCAATAGGACGTTATGCTGTACACCTCTCAAATAAGCCTCAAATTAAAATTTAGAGGAAACACTAAAGTGAAAAGTGATGTATGAAAAAAGAATTACTGCAACAGCAGAAAAGCATTGTGTAACTTTTCTTAGAGCTAACATAATAACCAGAAGAATCAATATACAAGCAAAACTCTAGTTATTGGTCTGATTTGCTAATGAGCATTTCACTCAATAATGTTTCCATTACTACGGACTATAACATTTTTTTAAAAATTAAAAAACTTTCAAAATGAGAGAAATAAAATTATCCTCTCTTTTTTTTTAAAATTTTTTTTTCTATTTTATTTTTATTTTTATTTATTCATTTTAGAGAGGAGAGGGAGAGACAGAGAGGGAGAGAGAGGAGGGAGAGAGAGGAGAGAGAGACAGAGAGAGAGAAGGGGGGAGGAGCTGGAAGCATCAACTCCCATATGTGCCTTGACCAGGCAAGCCCAGGGTTTCGAACCGGCGACCTCAGCATTTCCAGGTCGACGCTTTATCCACTGCGCCACCACAGGTCAGGCAAAATTATCCTCTCTGACGTGAGATATTTGGTTCCCATGCAGGAAATCTGAGCAGTTACCCAAAGTCAATTTAAGACTATTCTCAGATTTGCATGATTTGAATATATCTGATTAAAAATAAGAATGGTGATTAAACAAAGAAATAATAAAGATAGGTTAGTTGTCCATAAAAGCAGAGAAAAAGAGGCTCAAAACAAATGCTAATAAGGCTATAAACAAGCCATGTTTAGTGGGGAAAATTTTATCAAGATGTCCTGGAATTTGGCTCCTTCAGCACTGTCATTCCTACTGTGAACTTTGAACATTGGGCATCAGTACAGATATCCCATTCATCTAGGGATTTTCTCTAGGTTCCCCGGTTAGTTCTCCATTATAGGGTACCTACAGGGGAAGCACACCCTGTGGAAAAGAGTAGAACAAAAGAGGCAGCAAGAATTACGGCGTTTCTTACATGTTAAACTCCAGTAGGTGTGGTTTGAATTTGGAAAAGCCCATCATAAGTTTAAACCTAGTGATGTACCTCCATCCTCAACTCACCAAGTTAATATATAAGTTAATGCAGTTTTGCTCAATCACAGTATCACTTTTCTTTTCTAAATATGAGCCATCATTTTCTTTTTTGAGACAGAGACAGAGAGAGGGACAGATAGGTACAGACAGACAGAAGCTAGAGAAATGAGAAGTATCAATTCTTTGTTGCAGCACCTTACTTGTTCATTGATTGCTTTCTCATATGTGCCTTGACCAGGGGCTTATAGCAGAGTGAGTGACCCCTTGCTCAAGCCAGCGACCTTGGGCTCAAGTTGGTGAGCTTTGCTCAAACGAGATGAACCCACACACAAGCTGGTGACCTCGAGGTTTCAAACCTGGGTCCTCTGCATCCCAGTCCAATGCTCTATCCACTACACCACCGCCTGGTCAGGCTGAACCATCATTTTATATATATGTATATTAATTATATTTTTATATGAGTAATGAAGAATATATGCAATATCTAGAATTTAGACTGTCTATACTATCTCCATTAGAAAACTGAAACATCTAAATAAAGTGAGAATTTGCTTAGTGACTTGTTTGACAACACATAGAACTACTGTCTGACCTGGGGAAGAAAGGTAGACTCAGTAGAAAGATAATAGCAATTTACTTGATGAAGGTCTGAGAGCTAACTATAGACAGTATGTTCTACTTGGGGACCTCTGGTCTAAGTAAATTGATTCAAACTTAATGAGATTCACAACAAAGCTTAACAACTTTCCCAGCATAAGTACCATTCCCACAATACCTATCATGGGGCCCATACACAGCAGCTTCAACAAATAGTTGAATAAATAAGCCTTGGGCTAGTTGATTAAAGAGCTCATATGATAAATAGGCATAATAATTGTACCTACCTTATATGTTTATGGTAAAGTTTAAGTGAGTTAATTGTAGAATGCTTACACCTGTCAAATAGTAAACTCTTATTTGTTATTTTATATTAAGATGAAAACATTACAGTTGGTGATGTGGGGATTTATGGAGGAAATAAAAGTTATAATCTGAACTAATTTTATTTCTCCCACATTTTGTAATGTATTTCAATACTAATTTCAATAAAACAATTGGTAAAAACTCTATTTTCCAAAATTTGAAAAAAGACAGACTACCTTTATGAGTTAACAAAACATTTGACTAAAAATTTAAGGGTCTAAGCCTGACTGATGGTGGCACAGTGGATAGAGCATTGACCTGGGGCGCTGAGGACACAGGTTCAAACCCCCGGGATCACTGGCTTGAGTGCGGGCTCACCTGGTTTAAGCAAGGCTCACCAGCTTGAGCCTAAGGTCGCTGGCTTGAACAAGGGGTCACTTGGTCTGCTGTAGCTCCCTGTCAAGGCACATATGAGAAAGCAATCAATGAATAACTAAAGTGCCACAGCAAAGAATTGATGCTTCTCATCTCTCTCCCTTCCTGTCTGTCTGTCCTTATCTGTCCATCTCTCTGTCTCTCTCTGTCTCTAATACACACACACACACACAGACACACACACACACACAAATTTAATGGTCAGAGTGTATATTTATTATCCTTCATTCTATAATAATTATTGGTTAATGTTCCACATAATAGAAGCTTGAAGTTAAAACTCTGTTCTCTTCCTCCACATACTGTAAGTCTAAAACTGCAGAGGGTTTGGTAATTAGCAGTGCATTTAATAGTCTATATTCTTTATTGACACAATTTTAATATCTAAGCCACATTACTACTAAACTCAGATGTTATCTTCAATATCATGAGCATCTTCTCTTTCAATCTACTATTGAATGGAGGGATTTTTCATTGGTGCATATCTCTCTATCTATAAGCCTATCTATCTATCCATGTATATATACACTCCTAATTTGAAGAATTATATAGTTCTATATATCTGTTCTCTACTTGGTTCCTATGCAAAACATGAAATAAGAGTACAATGTATAATACTTTCAATTATCTTCAATAAGTTAGCTAATTAATTTATTATCCCAAGTATAGTTACTATATTTAAAATTTCTGTACAGCTTGTATGTTTTCTGGTAATATCTTGTTAAACTCTTACAAAAGCCCCATAATATATTTATTTGCCTCTAGTTTCTTCCTCAAGGCTATATCTTCCAGCCTCAGATCAAAGTGACCTAACATATTAACCAAAATAATAATAATGATAATAATAATAATAAAAGTTAATTCCCTATGCAAAAATTTCTCATAGTCCCCATTGGCTGCAATACAAAGTCTAATCTTCTCACACAATATAAAACACTCAGTAAATATATTTCTGGTCTAACATCTCAAGCTTACTTTTGCCTGCTTCAATCCTTTGCTCTTGCCTTTTCTTCTACCTAGAACATCTTTCCCCAGATACCCACTTGGCTCAATCCTTCAAACCTAATTTTCTTAGATTTTATTACACCCAAATCATCTTCTGCATTTTTAATCACTCCACTTCAAATTACAACCCACCTCCTATACTCCCTATTGTATATTGATACCCTAAATCTATTCACATACACACAACCACTGCCGACACCACCAGATTAGAAGCTTCTTGAGATTGAATCTCTAGTGCCTGGTATGATCAATAAATACTAGTTGAATAAATAAATAATTATCATGTCAGATACCTCAATCATTTTACCTTAATCTTCATGTTCCCAAAATATAAATTACTTGTTTATCCCAAATACAACATGTTCTCTCATTTCTTGGTGACTTGCACATGCACTTTACAGAAAAATGCCCCCTTCATCCTATTAGTATGGACTATACTCATTTATTTAGCAAATATTTTGTTGCATGTCTGTTATGTATAAGGCACAGTACTGGCACTGGGAATATAGCCATCACTAATATAGGCACTATATAGGTATCCCCACCTTTATGAAGCCACTGTTCTATTAGGGAGGTAATAGATATCAAACATATTTATTTTTATATCTATATAAAAAATAAATAACCAAACCAAACCATTTAACAACTGATGGTGACAATTACTGTAAAGAAAATAAAAAGAATGATGTGATAGAAAGTAAATGAAGGATGGAGAGAGCCTTCTTTGTGGAGGAGAGCTTAACAATGAGACCTGTTGAGAAAAAGTGTTATAGGAGGAAAAAGGGAATCATGTCACGTGGAAAAGAGAATGACTCCGAAAGCTCTGAAATAGCAAAAAGTTAGATTCATGTTAAAGGAACTGTAAGAATGGCCTTGTGATTAAACTGTATTAAAAAGAGGAAAGTGGTATGAACTGAGCTTGGATAGGTAAGCAAGAGCCAAAATAGCTAGAGCCTCAGTGATCATTAAACCAGTTTATATTTGATTCTAAGAGGGAAAAGAAGCCACAGAAAAGCAGAACTTCTGCAGAGGACCTGGTCAAAAATGTTAATGGCTTATACAAGAGGAAAGGTGTTGGAAAAAAATGGTTGCATTAGAAAATACAGTTTGGATGTGTTCTATATGGATGTTAAGAGATGAAAAGGTATTACAAATTGAGCTGCTAGTTCCTGTATTGAATTGCTATGTCAACATGGTGTCTTTTACCAAAATATAAAAACAGAAGGAAAGCCAAATTTTCAAACACCTCCTTCTGAGTAAGTTTCATGACCCCTCAGTCTGACTTATATCTTTTTCTAGGCTCACAATCAAACTTGTATATTACAATGTTTATTAAATAATATCATACTAACATATTTTTCTCTCTACTACACAGAGAGCACTTTGAAGATAATGGCAATATCTTTTCGTCTTTGTGTCAGCTGGCCTAACACAATGTCTAGACTTGCAGGGGTCCCCAAACGTTTTACACAGGGGGCCAATTCACTGTCCCTCAGACTGTTGGAGGGCCACCACATACAGTGCTCCTCTCACTGACCACCAATGAAAGAGGTGCCCCTTCCGGAAGTGCAGCAGGGGCCAGATAAATGGCCTCAGGGGGCCGCATGCTGTCCGCGGAACATAGTTTGGGGATGCCTGGCTAGAGCATGGATTTATTTCTAGGCTCTCTATTCTGTTACACTGTGTCTATGTGTTTGTTTTTATGCCGATACCATACTGTTTTAATTAATATAGATTTGTAATATAATTTAAAATCAGGGAGAATAATTTCAGCTTTGTTCTTCTTCTTTGGCTATTCAGGTCTTTTGTGGTTCCATACAAATCTTATAATTATTTGTTCTATTTCTTTGAAAAATACCATTGGATTTTTTGAAAGGATTGCATGGAATCTGTAGCATGGCCATTTTAACAATATGAATTTTTTTAGTTCATGATCAAGGCCAATAACCATTTGAATAAATGAGTGAATGAATGAATAAATGTAGGAAGAGCTAAGAAAAGAGCCAAGAATCATAGTATCAGAACTATGACAGATTTTGAACTTCTTGTGGTTTATATTAATTTAAGATCACATATAGATTTTGATTAAAATCCTCTAAGATTAACCAATGTTTTACTAAAACTTAAAACTACTTTAAATTTCTCACGTGCTCAAAGTCAGTGCATAAATTATTTTACTATAGTTTGTGTGAATTAAAAAAACAATAAAATTTCATTTTTGGTTGTTAAACAGCAAATTGGCCAAATAAGACATTTTATAATCAATAAAAATGAAAAGAATATATTTTAGAGATAGAAAAGTATCCATTTATAACTCTAAATGTTAATGAGAATTTTGCAGGGTATATGTGAGATGTTATTCTTTTTATTTTAAAGAATGTTCGATGTAGGTGGGCAGAGGTCTGAGAGAAAGAAATGGATCCACTGCTTTGAAGGAGTTACATGCATTATATTCTGTGCTGCACTCAGTGCCTATGACATGGTCCTAGTGGAGGATGAAGAAGCGGTAAGTCTAAGAGGAAAATAAGGCCAGGGTAGAAAATAAGCATTTTTAATTTCTGATATTACAACCACATGTTTCATCTCAATGAAGTTCTTCCAAAGATGTTAATTCTATATCCTTGTTTATAATGCTGAACATTAACATTTGGCAAATAATAAATAATTCTACACATTCTCATCTTTTAAACCAAACAGAACAGAATGCATGAAAGCCTTCACCTGTTCAACAGTATCTGTAATCACAAGTACTTTGCAACCACCTCCATTGTCCTCTTTCTCAATAAAAAGGATCTCTTTCAAGAAAAAATAACCAAAGTTCATCTTAGTATCTGCTTTCCAGAGTACACAGGTATGATTGTTTCCATTTAATTACAGAGTAGTATATAAATTCTTGTATAGATATATACTTTCCTATCAAGATCTTAACATATAATATTTATGAGGTTGAGGCTTGTGATACTTTTTGAGTCATGTGTATGATCCAAACTAGAAAGAACCTTAAAAAGAGGAAACCTTTCTACACAGTCTGCATTAAAGCAAAGTCCTCATGAATAAATGGGAGGTGGTTAGATAGACAGATGGGGGTTGCTATTCCAAATAATGCATCAAAAATTGTTGCAAACTATTATCTTAAGCATTATAATAGGATTGTAAATTTTATTTTAAATTGGAATTTTTAATATATTTCTTAATGAAAGCTTGTAATGCTATATTGGATCTCAGGGGCTCCTCAAAGTCTGAATTAAGTTTCTTGAAGAATAGCATGAATGAATTTGAGTTGTACCTTCTCTTTTTCTAATTTCCCTAGGTCCTAGAGTTTTAGTGCTGATCATATTAATCAATGACTATAAATGTCAGGTTCTAGAGAGGGTTATTTTACCTTTAGAGACTTTCTCTAGTTATATGTTCTGTTTTCAATAAAATTGGGTAAGATGGAAATATTTATGATTTAAACACAAACACAAGCTGATTACACCACTTGATACATAGGTACCCCAGATGTTACTAGGAGTATTGAATTCTGTCAAAATAGTTGTATGTGCTAGTCCATAATTAGTGCTAATATCTTTCTTCTGTATTTATAAATATTAATTATATATTCACACATTTATTATATGATTAAATATCATGATTCTCTGTTGAATATTATAAATTAAACATAGACTCATAATAATTCTTTTTTTGAACTACTAGAGTTTACTCCTTAGAACAGTTTTTAGTTTAGAACAGAAAATACAGAGTTTCCATATACTCCTCCTGTCTGTTTAGCTCCCACAGGTTGTTACAATCAATAAACAGATATCAGTACATTATTAACTAAAGTCAGTAGTTTGCATTAGCATTAAGTCTTTGTTTTGGACAGGTCTGTTGGGTTTCCCATAGATCCACCATTACAGCATTTTACAGAATATTTTTATGACCCTACATATACTTGCACTTTTCCTGTCCCTACAACCCCTGGCAAACACTGATGTTTCTACTGTTTCTTTAGTTTTGCATTTTCCAGAATGTCACATAGTTGGAATTATTCAGTATGTGGCATTTTCTAACTTCTTTCACTTTTCAATGTTCAATGCAATATGCCTCTATGTCTTCCTTATCTTTTCTTGGTTTTCTAGCTCATTTGTTTTTATTGTGGAATAATATTTCATCCCATAAACAAACCAATTTCTTTATCCATTCACCTATTAAAGGACATCTTGAGGCCCTGGTCAGTTGGCTCAGTAGTTAAGCGTCAGCTGGGCATGCGGATGTCCTGGGTTAGATTCCTGATCAGGGCACACAGGAGATGCACCCATCTGCTTCTCCACTCTTCCCCCTCTCGCTTCTCTCTTTCTCTTCCCCTCCTGCAGCCATGGCTTGATTGGAGCGAGTTGGCTCCAGGCATGGAGGATGGCTCCATGGCCGTCACCTCAGATGCTAAGAAGAACTTGGTTGCTGAGCAATGGAGTAATACCCCGTATGGGCAGAGCATCACACCCTAGTGGGTTTGTGGGGTGGATCTCGGTCAAGGTGCATGTAGGAATCTGTCTCTGCATCCCCTCCTCTCAAATAAGAAAAAAAAAAGAGGAAATTTTGGTTGCTTCAAGGTTAGGATAATTATGGATAAAGCTGCTACAAACATCCACATGCAGGTTTTTTGTTTTTTTTTTTGTTTTTTGGGGTTTTTTTGTATTTTTCTGAAGCTGGAAATGGGGAGAGACAGTCAAACAGACTCCCGCATGCGCCCGACCGGGATCCACCCTGCACGCCCACCAGGGGCGACCCTCTGCCCACCAGGGGGCGTCGCTCTGCCTTACCAGAGCCACTCTATCGCCTGGGGCAGAGGCCAAGGAGCCATCCCCAGCGCCCGGGCCATCTTTGCTCCAATGGAGCCTTGGCTGTGGGAGGGGAAGAGAGAGACAGAGAGGAAGGAGGGGAAGGTGGAGAAGCAAATGGGTGCTTCTCCTATGTGTCCTGGCCGGGAATGGACCCTAGGTCCCCCGCACGCCAGGCCGACACTCTACTGCTGAGCCAACCGGCCAGGGCCCACATGCAGGTTTTTGTGTGCATATAAGTTTTTGTGTAAATGCCTAGAAGTACAATTTCTGGATTGTATGATAAGACTATGTTTAACTTTGTCAGAAATCGTCAAACTGCCTTCAAACTGGCTGCACTATTTTGCATTCCCACCAGCAATAAGTAAGAGTTCCTCTGCTCCACATCTTTGCCGGCATTTGGGATTATCAGTGTTTTAGGATTTAGTTATGTTACATTTTTTTAAAGATTGTCCCTAGAGGAATTTTTCTCCTGTTAACAGTAAAATGGGAAAATCTTTACGCTACTGCTGTGTCCTGTGTTAGGTCCCCACTAAGCGTCTTCTGCTGGTAAGCCATCAGCGGGTCTGTTTTAGGTGCTCTGTATTTGTTAACCCTTTTATTTAATTTCTGCCTTTACCCAATTGACCCATTGTGTGTCCGGCTACTAGTATAAACTTTCTCGAGCACAGTCTTTATTGGCTCTTTATTTAACTACTAAAATATCAGTTAAGAATAGTTAGGTCCCAACAGGTTTCTCATTATAGCGACTTTGCTTAGTTAGAAACATAGTTCACAATCTGGCTGTTCATACTATCTATTCTACTTCTTACAATCCCTCTACAAAAATCTTTCCTTTTCATCCAACCAGATTCTCCAAAATGCACATTAACTTCTCAGCCCTACATGCAAGGCCACTGTAACAGGCTATTCTCACTCTCACTTTCAGTTTTTACTCATACAGTTTTTGTTACCTTCTAGCTATTTCTCAAGGTGTAGTTAAAATACAGCCTCACTCTGTAGTTCACTCTAAAATTTCTATTCTTTTTTTCGTTTAGTTCATATTAAGACACAGATACACAGATACACTCACAGCCTTTGACATACACACACATAAATATGCTTTATTACTCGCTTGGTTGTGTAAATATATTAGTACTAAATCTCATACATTGACCTACTATTCTGTATTGTGAGCTTTTTGATAGAGAAGTTAAATTTTAGCCACTTGAAGACCGCTATAGTTCCCAGCAAAAAAAAAAAAAATAGGTATTTCATAAATCCCAGATAATTGACTATTGCTTTTTAAAATGTATTTATTGATTTTAGACAGAGAAGAAGAGAGAGAGATGGAGAGACAGAAACATCGATCGGTTTCTGAAGGTGCCCTGGCCAGGACCAAACCCGCAACCTTTTTGTATCAGAATGACTTCTCTAGACAAACCAGCTATCTGGCTAGGGCACCAATATTGATTTGTTAATACTGAGTACATCAAATAGAAGCATACATAGTAAAATCTAAAACTTACTGAATTTATAATTCTATTTTGTAATGCAATTAATGTTTAATTTCTTTTTAACAAGGGCCAAATACATTTGAAGATGCAGGGAACTACATCAAGAACCAGTTTCTAGACCTGAATTTAAGGAAGGAAGATAAGGAAATTTATTCCCACATGACCTGTGCTACCGATACCCAAAATGTCAAGTTCGTGTTTGATGCAGTTACAGACATAATAATCAAAGAGAATCTGAAAGACTGTGGACTTTTCTAATTAATCCCTTTCCCCCCTCTATTCTTGCTCATGTATGTTTTTCAAGATATAAAAGAAAAGGTGCTGTGTGATGTGTTTAGTTTTAATAATTATTAACTTATCTAGAAATAGGATTAGCATTATAAAGCAAAAAGTTTTCACAAAATGTTATCACACAAAGTTTTAATTTATTGTCCCCTGTATCTGAATCAGTTTTTATTTCTCTGGGACATTGAGGTTGGGGGTGTCTTTGATGTCCTCAGGTCTGATACATTTTGGAAAGTCTATATCATTATATATTACTGACATCAAATTTGCTTGAAAATTAATTTCTGCATTGTGGTCTATTTTTAATCCTAGAACAATAAAAAATGCAAGATAATCCATATTATTTCCATTGACCAGATTTTGAGAGGCATTCATTTTTTGTTGAAATATAACTGTATCTGTAAAGATTACTCACAGGTGATACATGTGGTATCTTATTGATCCATTATTCCTATTCAGCCAGCTGCAAATGAAATGTTTACTTGTGGATGGGAACTTATATATGCAAAAAAAAATGCATGCAATTTTATCTGTTACTTATTTTCCTTAGAAAATATAATTAATGCTTGATTTACCCCTAGAAGTGAGAATTTTACTAATCAATTTCTTTACCGCAAGCTGGTTGAAAGTGGGACCATGTGTGGTCAAGTACACAGTGTACAGGTGTTATGGTAAACAAGAGTTCTCAATGGAGCACTTGTTTCCCACATCTTATTCCAGAATAGCAAGGAACATTATTATAATCGATGGTTTGGGATCAATTCTAGATTGCAAGAGATAAAAATAATTCAATGTCTTAGCACTAGTATGTTTTGGTATTGTGAATAAGAAGTAGAAAGAGTTAATAATTAGGAAACTTTTTAAAAAGAGAAATATTGAGCTTCTCTGTTAGTACCATATGGTTCATTCTAAATGTTACATGGTATGCTAATGGTCAAAGCCTCCTTTTTAAAAGCTAATTTGGTGCCTTACAATCCAAATCATATTATTTATAAACACAAAATATGACTTTTCTCTTTTATAGTGTGTACCATTTACAACATATACTCTTCAAGCCCGCTTCAATATTATACAATATTTCCTCTCAACATTTGTAGAAAAAGATGATACAGGTCAGAATATAGTCAATGTGTGAGATTTAGTACTGCTCTGAAAACAGAGCTAATTAGGGTTTTCCATTCTAGAAGAGAAGAAGGAACCTAAATCAAGCAGTTCGCCCACCTGTAGCTCAGGGCTCAGGTTGATTTCGTGGCTCTGATTCATTGTCAAGAACACATTTCCTTCCTAAAAACATAGAGATGATTACTATTCAGTAAGTTACCTTGAGGAGAGTGTCTCTGGCTTTATCTTCAAAAACACTAAAGGAGTTGGGAATGAATTTGTCAAGTAAAAAAAAGTTATAATAAGAAAAATTATTTTGAAATTACTTTGCCAAATATATATTTCTAAGATACCAAGAATCCCGCACCCCCAAAAAAGCATAAAAAATGTTAAGTTCAGGTACTCAATAAAATCTTCTGCCTAAAAAACAGTATCTATATGATAATAACCCTCATTTTGTTGGAAGATATTTAATGCTTTGTGATTTTAAATTAAGATTGCAAATGCTATCATTTCATTCATTGTGCTTTGTCTTTTTTTCTCTTCAGCTCTACTTTAACTTGTTTTTTCCCTTTAGTGTGAGAATTTTCCAGAAAGAAACAAGACGTTTTTTGAAATATTACTATTATTGTCATTTAGATTTTAACTCTGACTTACCATTAGACTTCCTCTCTTAGGTGACATGGGTAGAAAGGGTGGGGTACAAAATAGTTTGATTTGTCTTTTAAAAATATATAACTCATTTTAGTCTGCAAAAAAATGACAATGACAGGCGTCAATATTTATTTATAAAATATTGTTATCTGAGAACTTAAAAAATATGTTACATGATCAAACAAAAGTTAGAGCTATCTATATTATTAAACAAAATATTTTAATTTTTCTAATCCTGTGATTAAAATTTTAACACTTCTCTTTAAAATCAAAAACTTACTCTGCTAACAATAAATTTTAATTAAGTAAAGAAATGTTTAATAGAACAAATATAAAATAGATGTTTGCATTATTTCTTTAATGATTAAAATCCTTAAATTGCAGTTTATTTTTAATTTTACTTTTAAAGTTTTTAATAAAAAAGTTGGCATATATGTATAACATTTTGGGTTAATTTTTAAAAAGTAACAAAATTGAAAATATGGGAAGCTGTGCTTTAGCGGGAAGAAACACTCAGTCCAGGAATGTCAAGTTACTTAGAACAGAAACACCTGTTTCAATGCTTTAACTGTACAGTTAGGGTTTTTGCTTTCAGAGTCTTAAAGAAGTCTTAGTCGTTATCATTTACAGTTCAAGTGTGATTATACTAATATTTTCCTTTTCTGTGAGTTGAGGTTTTTCTTCTGGACTAAGAATGTTCTGAATCCTGCTTACCTTATATCTTTAGCCCTCCCAACTCATTTATTTCTAAGATTTGTCCAATTTTGGACACACTGCACTAACTCAGGTGCAGGCTTATATTACAATTACTCTTTCTTCTCTTGTAATTTAATGAGAATGAGAGAGAAAGAGGGACAAACAGAAAGAGTGATGAGAAGCATCAACTTGTTGTGGAACTTGAGTTGTTCATTGATTGCTTTCTCATACATGCCTTGATGGCGGGGGGGGGGGGGAGTAGGGACTCCAGCTGAGCCAGTGACCTCTTGCTCAAGCCAGCGACCTTGAGGTCATGTGTATGATCCCATGTTCAAGCCAGCGAACCCGTGCTGGTGAGCTCACACTCAAGCCGGATGAACCTGTGCTCAAGCTGGTGACCTCAAAGTTTTAAACCTGGGTCTTCAGTGTCTCAGGCTCACGTTCTAACCACTGCACCACTGCCTGGTCAGGGAACAACTACTCTTTGCAGAGATTTTCCACATGTGTGAATAAGTCAATAGATAAGTCTTTGCATCATGGGGCTAGTGACTAGAGAGTTAAATGAAGAAGAGTATATAGATGGCCTTTTAGCTAAGATCATGTTTGAAAAAAACTATTAACTAAATAATATCTTTGTATCAAAATAAAATCATTGGCAACTCTACAAAATGACAAAACATTCTATGGAAAATGGCTTTAAAATTCTGTGAAATCTTCAATATACATTATAGATATACAATATCTTGTTAATTGACAACATTTCTTAAAAGTATCAGTTTTCATATATATATCACACAAGTGTGCAAACTACTTTTCAGGCCATGGACCTGCCCTACTACAAAGTCTTTACTTGATTCATTACCTTATTTAATCACAAAATGTATTATAAAATACATAGAGACTCACTCAGGCTTGACTTTTAATCTAGCAATATGTGTATCAGGAAAAAGTGTTTTGTGTTGATTTATGTCTTTTACTCTTACACCACTTCAGAATCAGAGGTGGACATGTTGATTAACATATTTAGCTACTAAAAATAAATACTTGTAAGAACTATTGAGAAACTGTGACTCTCCTAACTTTGAATAACTTTAAAAATAGCAGAGTCACCCCCTGCCTGAGATGGTGTAAGTACTCAGTAGACAACAGAATCAGTTAAAGCTCTTTCAATTTAGGTCTTTTCTGACATTCTTACAAACTAGTCTGTAGCCACATGGGGGCGCACTTACATCCTGTGTTTTTCTACTCAAACATTGCAAATGTAATAAATTCCGATTACCAATAACTTGAATAGATCATATAATTAAAATCCTATTAAGAACCATAGTTCATTTTGCGCTGCTAGCTCAGTAGCAAATGATAATCTTTTGATAATCATAATATGCACTATTTTAGTCAAATTTATGAATAACAGAGCTATTGAAACAGCTTCATATTTGTTTGGTGTCATGAAGACACCAAATATGAGCTCTTCTCATATTTTGATTTTCTTTTTGCTATTTTGAAATTGTTGCTTTAAATATTTTACCATTAGTTGTGTAAAGTATGTTTTTATTCATTAAACCTGTTATGTGCCTAAAATTTTGATTAGCTTACAGTGACAAGTAGAAGAAAATTTGTTGCCTACTATGTTTTGTGAATAGTAATCAATTGGCTACTTATTAATATGTATCTTTTCAGTAAATCAAAGTAAAATTTTACTCTGCTGTAACATTAACCATTCCATTATTCTGTTTATTACAACTTTCTCAATCACCACTCCAGCAAATCAAGAGGAAAGGCGTGCTCTGTAGCATTTGGCTATGACCACACAGTAGCTAGCTGCCCACACATTTTCATCTGTAATAGCAAAAATTTTATTTTAAATCACATTTGTCACACTAAGAAATAAATAGTCACATGAAATAAAAAGATCCTAATTTACTTCATAGGGACAGTAATGGCCCTCTTATTATTACACCCTTCAGATAAAAAATAATATATGAGACATGCCAGCAAAGAGATTATTTTATTTGAAAGACCTTCAGATTTTCTACATTGGTCAGATAACAATACCTAGCACACAAATGTGATTGAAAATATATTTTTTTAATGTGCATGGCTGTGAGTTTTCTTTTCTAGAAATGAGAAATGAAATGGTCAAATATTAAATGCCATTAAACAACCAATGGTGATTGTTTCCATTTTAACATATAAAAACCTTACATTGAAGAAAATGATTTTACTTCAAGTTAGCATAAGAAAGTTTAGAATAAAAAGCACTTCATGAAGAATGCCAAAAACCAAAAAGATTATTTATACTGTAATTATCCAATCTAATGATAATTTGAATATTTTATAACACAAAAATATTGATCTCCAAGCATACATTTATAATAGCACCGCTATATAAGATAATTTACCAGCAAAAGAAACACTTACTTCCCTTGGAGTTAGAGTCAAGTTATTAATCATAATGAGTCCAAATGCTTAGTCAGTCTCTATTCAAGAAACAATCATTTGGCCCTGGCCGGTTGGCTCAGTGGTAGAGCGTGGGCCTGGCGTGCAGAAGTCCTGGGTTCGATTCCCGGTCAGGGCACATAGGAGAAGCGCCCATCTGCTTCTCCACCCCTCCCCCTCTCCTTCCTCTCTGTCTCTCCCTTCCCCTCCCGCAGCCGAGGCTCCATTGGAGCAAAAGATGGCTCCGGCGCTGGGGATGGCTCCTTGGCCTCTGCCCCAGGCGCTAGAGTGGCTCTGGTCGCTACAGAGCGACTCCCCGGAGGGGCAGAGCATCACCCCCTGGTGGGCGTGCCGGGTGGATCTCGGTCGGGCGCATGCGGGAGTCTGTCTGACTGCCTCCCTGTTTCCAGCTTCAGAAAAATACAAAAAAAAAAAAAAAAGAAACAATCATTTCACATTTTTATTCACGTATATGGTGGGCTTCACAACAATAGTCGTAGCAGGGCAGCACAATCATCTCCAGTTTCTCAAACAAGAGGTAGAGAATTTTATTATAAAAATATATAAACCATACATATTACATAAAAAAAACAGACACACATTCCTTTTTTCTTAATACTGATCTTTTGTAAATATCAAAAGAAGTAGTGCTCAGCAACAGCCATGCTGTTATGCTATAACACTGTGGTGGAAACACTGGGCAGTTGTATTCTGGTCCACCCTGCTAAGAAGGCTTCAAAAACTCAGATTCCAACAGCGTATTTACTCATCAGGGAATTCGCGGTGAGCCTGTGGAAAATGTTTCCTGGAACTACATCCCCCCCCCCCCCCCCCAGTTTCAGTCTCATCAACAGGCTCACCCTGGGACATTGAATGATTCTTCATTTTTCCCAAGTGACTATTTTTCTCACATATGGATTAACAAAGTAGATTAAAGCATCACCACAGACCAATAGAGGATGAGCTTCTGAGTGATTAATTTCTTTTGAAAACTGATACCAGAGTAAGCGTGTCCAAATCATGTTATTAAAAGAAAACTAACACAGGAAGAGAGATAACATGGAAAGGATTCTTAATTAAAATGTGACGTTGTCTAAAAATTGTGATTTCCTTTTTTTTCAGTTTTAAATTCAGGGTTGCCAAGTGTCATTTGTTCCTAGGAAGAAGAATCAAGCACCTAGCACTGTCCCTACTGAAGGCTCCACAGGGCAACAAGTCATCCTTTACCATCCAAAGAAGGGCAAAGTCATTGATTAACATATAAAACATTTATTAAAGAAAAAAGTGTGATAACTTGATAAAGATATCAAGCATTTATTTATATACTTAAAATAAATGAATGTATAAATTATCTCTTAAATCATCCTAATGATAAAGATTTTTTTAAAAAAGAATAATTTATCAGCCTGACCAGCCAGTTGCACAGTGGATAGAGCATCAGATTGGGATGCAGTTTGATACACTGAGGTCACCAGTTTGAGCTCGGGTTCACCAGCTTGAGCACAGGGTCATCGGCTTGAGTTTGGGATCATAGACGTGACCCTCTGGTCACTGGCTTGAGCCCAAAGGTTGCTGACTTGAAGCCCAAGGTTGCTGGCTTGAAGCCCAAGGTCACTGGTTTGAACAAGGGATCACTCGCTCTGCTGTAGCCCCCTGGGTCAAGGCACGTATGAGAAAGCAGTCAATGAACAACTAAGGAACTGCTATGAAGAACTGATGCTTCTCAATTGTCTCCCTTCCTGTCTGTCTGTCTCTATCTGTCCCTCTCTCTGTCTCTGTCACACACAAAAAAGAATTTGGCACTCATTTTTCCCCATAGTATGATATGTAAAATAATTAATAAATATGTAATATATATATATTAATAAACAATGCATATTTTCCACAGTTACTTCTCAGCCTGAAACAACTGTTCCAAACTCTAAGATCTCAGTCTACCTAGCACCTCCCTGCATGGTTGGTGGCCTCAAAGTAATAATTTAGTTTCACTTTTAATAAACCCTTAGAAGCTGAGATCATTCTCATGCTAAAATGAAATTTCAGGATAATTCCTAGTGTTCAGGGCATGTGGCCCTGTCCCTCACACAGTGAGTGCTTTGTGCTTCCTGGTTTCTTTTTTTGTATTTTTCCAAAGTTAGAAGTGGGGAGGCAGTCAGACAGACTTTGGCATGTGCCCCCTGGGATCCACACAGCATGCCCACCAGGGGGCGATGCTCTGCCCATCTGGGGTATTGCTGCCTTGCAGCTGGAGTCATTCTAGCTCCTGAGGTGGAGGCCATGGAGCCATCCCCAGCGCCCGGGCCAACTTTGCTCCAATGGAGACTTGGCTGTGGGAGGGGAAGAAAGAGATAGAGAGGAAAGAGAGGGGGAAGGGTGGAGAAGCAGATGGGAGCTTTTCCTGTGTGCCCTGGCCAGGAATTGAACCTGGGACTTCCACATGCTGGGCTGATGCTCTACTGCTGAGCCAACCGGCCAGGGCCTGTCACCTTCAAATTTTAAGTCAGAGCTCACCTCTTGAGACAGTGGTTCCCAGTCCTCACAAAAGCTAACCTGCTTCATACTGTTCTGGTTTGTTATAACAATTTTACTCTTTCTGACCTATTAAAATGTACAGTGAAATATTTATGTGTGTGATTTTTTTATTTATATTTGTTTTCTCACATTACTGCAAGTTCCCCTGAGCATAGAGCCCATATATGGGTTTTCCACAGTTATGCTTGATGCAAAGTAGGCAACTAATGAACCTTTTGATTTAGTTAACAAAGGAACCAATGATTGTTTACCAATTCCTTCTAGATAGCTTTTTCTTGGCTTGTTTTTCTGACTGCTTTATTTCCCTGATTTTTCTTCTTTATCTCCAGCTCCTTCTCAACAAACTCCTTTACTCATTTTGTGAACATTAGTATTACTGAGATAAAAACAAAAACAAAAGCCTTGTCTACGTCTCTTCTCTTATCCCTCTACGTACTCTCTACTGGAAATTGTAAGAACCTGCATGGCTTCCTTTGTTTTGTTTGTTTGTTTTTGTAGGCAAGATCAGTCTTCTAAAGTCTACATATTTATTTTAATATATACTGCTCACAAATATTAGGGAGTATTTTATAACTTCATATTCATTTTGAAATATCCCCTAATTTTTGTGAGCAGTATATATTTCTTTATATATCTTAACTTCCTCTTGAAACATATACAGACAAATAAACATTTTCAAAACTAAACTTGTGATTGAATGAGTTTAATTAAATTTAAACTACCGCCTAACCAGGTGGTGGCGCAGTGGATAGAGCGTCGAACTGGGATGTGAAGGACCCAGGTTTAAGACCCCGAGGTTGCAACCTTGAGCGTGGACTCATCTAGTTTGAGCAAGACTCACCAGCTTGGACCCGAGGTCGCTGGCTCGAGCAAGGGGTTACTCAGTCTGCTGAAGGCTCGCGGTCAAGGCACATATGAGAAAGCAATCAATGAACAGCTAAGGTGTCACAACGAAAAACTGATGATTGATGCTTCTCATCTCTCTCCATTCCTATCTGTCTATCCCTATCTATCTCTCTCTCTGACTCTCGCTCTGTCTCTGTAAAAAAATAAAATAAAATAAAAATAAATAAAATTAAACTACCAAATCTATGCCGTCTATCATGATCTCCCTCAGTTTTCAATGCAGTCCTTAGGCTTTGTCCTTTTTTTATCATCTGTTGCCCATCTCAAATTTCTAACCAAGTTCTATTGATTCTACATTGCTAAATTTTGTCTTCTTGCTGTATAGAGTCAAAGGGCTAAATACAATCTCCTACATTATCTCATCCTTCATGAAGACCTAAAATACCTTTGCTAAATATAGTTTTAAGAGTGGGGTTTTTGTTTGTTTTAACTAATGAAACTTTGAACTCACAAATTTAAATCCAACCATTTGGGATTTGTACTTTTAAAAAATATATAATTCATGAGACCTCTTTAATGAAAAATGGAATAAAAACTTGTAAGAGACAGTCTACTGTTCATAGACCCAGTCAGTGCTATCTTTCAGTTTTGTTTCAATTCCAAAATTATAACTACCATCAGTTTTAATTTTTAAAGAGATTGCAAAAGAAAAAATTTTTTTCTTCATCCATAATAATGACCAGACCAAATTACAACCAGCTTTCAGTCTATTAAATTCACACAGTGTGAATGGTGAATGTACACCGTTTGAGTTTCTGGTGATCATATAGTAGTCTACAAAGTTTGTCATAATATTTACCTACTGAAAACAATATTTTCACTTTGAAAGCCTGCTTTCTTTTTTAAGCTAAATGAAGTCTTATTCCACGAAAGGCCTATCTTCACACTTCATCCCAGCAGGTGCCTGTTCGGGTTATCTTTATGAGCTATGACAACATTTGAGCCCAGGGTAGTTTCTTAGTGCTCTTATCCCAGGAGGCTAGCATATCAGACATCCACACACTGATTGTGACATTAATTTCAAACCATAGACTGAGTGAGAATGTTAGAGTTGTAGAGGAGACATGCTGCAGTTTTATATCACTTCACCAAGTTATTTATGTGGTGCCATATTTTATTACTGTTCCAACAAGGAGTGGCAAGAAGCAAGAAAAGCATAGCTGACACCTAAATTACATAAGCTGAATGTGATTAAAATGACATCTCAAAGGGCATTAGTTATTTTTGATCATCTGTCTAGATGGATTGTTTCTTACTAAAGATGGTATTTTCAAACTAGTAGATGATTTTCTCCTTTTAAGCTCTGGTATCTTAAAACATAATAAATACTCCAACTGTATTATAGACTATTTTATCTATCAGAGGTTGAATATATTCAACAAATTTTATCCTTTCCTAATGTTCCATAATTATATGATGAACAATAATTATTATATTATAATGTTGGGAGCCGATCCACAACTGCTGGCTGACAAGGTCACAGCAGAAGAAGACCCACAACTACTGGCTGACAAGGTCACAGCAGAAGAAGACCCACAACTGCTGGCTGACAAGGTCACAGCAGAAGACCAAAAACTGCTGATTGACAAAGTCACAGCAGAGAAGACCAATGGCTGCGGAGTGACAAAGTCACTGCAGTGAAGACCAATGGCTGTGGGGTGACAAAGTCACCACAAAGGATGGGCACAACGATACTCCCCCCTTTGACTTTTTGAATTAATCTGGCCTTATATCCCCCCTTTTCTGGGTGTGTGCTATTATTTGTGGCACAGGGATAATAATACCGTGCTTTCCCTGTAGATTCGTAGTGATTTCTTTGGAAATGAGACAGAGGGTGTGAGTGCCACAGAAAAGCCTGTAAGCCCCTTGAACTGGGCTCATAGACATAAGAGGCTGGCTATGATATCCCTCGTAAAGGGTTAAGTTTGTAGAAGAATTCCTTCTTAATCATGATAAAAAGAATAAATTGTGACTTGTGAATGGTTAGGAGGCAGTGGCTGTGCACAGAGCACCCTTCGGCCTTCACTTAACATTTTTTCCTCCCTAGCCTTTTCATGTGATAAGTAGAGAAACATTCCTTCCTGCTTCTTTGATCTGCAAATAGTGGTATATTCTGAGAAGAATAGAGTCAGAACTTAACTAGTGTTTAAATATAATAAATAAGTAATATTTGATTAGACAATAGTATCTTAGGTAAGGTATAGTAGGATGGCCCATTGTGTGGCCTAGAATGAGAGCGTAGTCAGCAAGAAAAGAATGTTTTACTAAGAGAATTGTCTTTTGACTAAAGGCAATTGCTAGGCTTTCTCAATGAGATGTTCTCATGAGATTCAAAAATGTAGGGAAATCCATGGAATATCTTGTGTTGCTGCTGGGCTATCTTGCAAGTACACTCTGCATATCTTTGGATGAAAGCTATTCTTGATGTTATGTTAATTTCTTTAGAGGCAAGCCTTTTAGAATCTTGTGAGAAAAAGTAGGACACTGCATAAACCCAAGGCCATTTACCTGAGCAAGCGGTGGTCCATTGTTGTCGTCTGCTAATCTCTCTCTGCCCCTTAACTCACTTTATAGTTAACTTTTAGAACTAATACTTTAAAAGCTTTTACTGATGTTGTTATCGCTATTCAAGTTATTTTGTATTTTGAATGATTTGCTACCTGATTTGTGAATCATAGATGTAAATTAACTGTTATCCGGAAACATGAAAACATAGTGAAACAAAAGTAATAATTAACACCATGTGATTGTAACTCAGTGTGCGTGTATAAAAAGGGAGCTATACTAGCATTTGGTAGAGATGCCTGGCAGTAAATGCTAACCGGAGAAGAAAGAGAAAGAAAAGAATTCGGCTCTCTCACTCCATTTTCGCCGTCTCCTCCTGTGGGACCCCTGGATCCCCCCCGGGGCTGGACCCCGGCATTATAATGCAATAATACTCATGATACTCTGGGTTTTAATTTAGGCACGTAGATTATTTTATTTTATTCATTGTCATAGGGATTCATATGTGTGACAAGCTACTATAAGTTATTATGAGAAAAAGCTCTTGTCTTTAAAGGCAAACAAACAAAATAAGCCTCCTCTCTAATGTGGAGAAAATATAAATAGGAGAAAACAATGTCAGGTAAGGGCTGTTCAATTAGACTTCTGAGCTGGTATCTCAGCTCTCTCACTGATTAGCTGCATGGCTTTGAGCAAGGTCCTTAACTCCTCAGTATTTGCATACATAAATGAGAAAAATAATAACAGCTACAGGTCAGAGCTCAAGAATCAATTAAATTATGTGTATGGACTGCTTAGATGAGTACCTGATACAGATTAGAGATTATTGGGTATTAATAGAGGGGGCAGAAAATTAATAGGCAATTGTAATATTGTAAAATGCAAAGAGGGTTCATAAAATAACAGAAGACATGATTGGGTAGGAGGAAGGCATTTCAGGAAGGTGAAGGTAAGAGAGGAAAAGATTTGGAAGAGGTATCCTCTAAAAAAGGTTAATACATTGATTAAAAAGATATTAGAAGGTGTTCTATTACATATTGCAAACACTGGTAGCATCTGACTTTAACAACCCTTATTTCATCTTTACTATACTGTGTTTAATAATCATATTCATTGTGTTGTTATGAAGTACCCAAACCACAATTCTGCGGGTTTTTGTAGAAACACGTAGTCCAAATAAGTCTTTGAAAAATTTTATTAAAAGATAAAATTTATTAAATATGCCAGCCACATAAAGCTTACACGAGGTCAGTCCCAAATTGTGTGTCTTCTTAATATTCCAGGGGATGGTTATATATTCTTAATTATATATGGGCGGGGGAAAGACCTGACATCATGGTGTAAACCTATACCTTTTGTTTTCTCCTATACGGGTGTGGGGAAAGGATGAAGGTAGGGGATGAAACACAACTCATTAGCAAGCGTATAACATCTGTCTATAGGATTCATAAAAAGACGCTTTTATATTAAAATTTACAAGGCAACATAATGGTAAAAATGTCATTTTACATACTAAAAGATAATCCTATAATTTCTAGTGTTCATTTGCTATTCCTTTGTCCAGAGATGCATCCATTAACTACATGTTTTCAGGAGGGAAGAGGTAGTTTCAATGGGGACAAATGCCTATAAATGGCCCATTAGCATAAAAAAGGTATAATTTAATTTTTCTCTCCCTATACCTGGCTAGCTATTTACCCATTTCCTAATAGGTATGGGAGAAGGTCAGAGAATCCAAGTCTCCTTCCCCTTTGCATTTACAACACAATGCCATTGCCCATCTTGATTTTATGCTAATTACACAAGTACAGAGATCATCTACAAAATCTCTCTGCACCATGTCTAGCACAAATTAATAAAATGTTCTTTAAGCTTCTTAAAATATTAATATTAATTTTGTAGCCTTTGGTATTTTATAACAGTATTGGGCTTAAAGATTATTTTTAATAATTTATTTAATTGTTAATCCTTCCAACTATCTGTTCATCAATCCACTAGCCCACTCATTTATTCACTCAATTTTTCAGCAAAGAACTAGTACTGTAAATAGACACTTTGAAAGTACTATGGAATCATTACAGTTTAATATAAGGGCTCTGTCACCAAGATACTTTGAGATTAATAGAATTGTTTCCCACCTTAGGCTAATTCAGCAAAAATAAGAGTTGAGTGATTAGTTCTATTAAATTTTTGACATGGAAGCTAAAAGTTAAATGTTTCTTTAATGCTGTGTATCTTTAAGAAGGATAGACAGTATAAGAACTTTTTGGAACCCTTATTTTTACAGCTAGAGATTTAGGAAATATGGTTTGGGAAATGGTACGTAATAAGCATTGACTTTGTGATAGCTTTGTTGTTGTTTTTTGTTTTTGGCAAATGCTTTTTCTACTTCCTAGTTTCCAGATCAGTATAAGGTGATATAGCCACAAACAGAAATTCAATAAAATAAGAGATTATTTTTATTCTTTAGACCATATACATGGACATCACACTTTAGCACATTCGTGGGCTGCTTTGATGATTGACAAAATCCTGGTCTCAGCATAGGAAGCAATGCCCTGGGCCTGGTGAAGCTATTTTGTAGATAATGATTTTGTGCCAGGAGTTAGCACTGCTTTTGTTGTTCTTGTTTTAATGGAGCTTAGATACTGTTTTGTACAGCAATATTCTTTAAAAGGAAGAAAGGAAGGAAGGAAGGAAGGAAGGAAGGAAGGAAGGAAGGAAGGAAGGAAGGAAGGAAGGAAGGAAGGAAGGAAGGAAGGACAAACTTGACCAGGCGGTGGTGCAGTGGATAGAACATTGGACTGGGACATGGAGGACCCAGGTTTGAAACCCTGAGGTCCCCAGCTTGAGCGCAGGCTCATCTGGCTTGAGCACAGGCTCACCAGCTTGAGTGTGGGGTCACTGGATTGAGCATGGAATCATAGACATGACCCCCTGGTCTTTAGGTTGAGCCCAAAGGTTGCTGGCTTAAAGTCCAAGGTTGCTGGCTAGATCCCAAGGTCGCTGGCTTGAGCAAGGGGTCACTTGCTCTGCTGTAGTTCCCTGATCAAGGCACATATGTGAAAGCAATCAATGAACAATTAAAATGCTACAACAAAGAATTGATGCTTCTCATCTCTTTCCCTTCCTGTCTGTCTGTACCTGTCTGTCCCTCTCACTGTCTCTCTCTCTGTCTCTGTCAAAAAATTAAAAAAACAAACAAAAACCAAAACACTAAAGGAAAGAAAAGAAAGAAGAAGAAAAGGAAAACCCCTGGATGTAGAGAGGCCTTTGGAATTCTCCAGGGACTTGACTTTCATCCTGACTCTGAAGTAAATTGAGCAGCCATCGCTGTTATTAAATTGTAATACTTGCACCCAAATTCTACCCTAATCTTAATGGTTTAAAATAGAAACCATTAGAATGTCACTAATCTGAATTATTATTTTAAAATGTTGAACCAAAGGCAAGATCTTCTCTCTCTTTGCCTAGGAAACCACTTGCTCCTTTGTGTAAAACCCTTATGGGGTCATTCATCTGAGTACAACCTTCCTTGACATTCTAATTTTTCAATAAGTACTGTTGTAATAATCTCAACAAGGCTTTCTCAGCCAAGCTATTTTCCAGACAATTTAACCTACACAATTGAACATAGAAAAATGTTAGCATTTAGGTTGAGATTTCCCAGAAGAATATTCAGTAAATTGTATGAACATAATTGTGCCATTGTGGATTAGGATATACAACACATTATTAGGTGCAACCACATTATTAGTATCCAATCTTGACCGGTGTACCTCTGACTTCAAAATATAAGTAACTTCTTTTTTTTGCATTTTTCTGAAGCTGGAAACAGGGAGAGACAGTCAGACTGACTCCTGCATGCGCCCGACCGGGATCCACCCGGCACGCTCACCAGGGGGCGATGCTCTGCCCACCAGGGGGCGATGCTCTGCCCATCCTGGGCGTCGCCATGTTGCGACCAGAGCCATTCTAGCGCCTGAGGCAGAGGCCACAGAGCCATCCCCAGCGCCCGGGTCATCTTTGCTCCAATGGAGCCTTGGCTGCGGGAGGGGAAGAGAGAGACAGAGAGGAAGGCACAGCGGAGGGGTGGAGAAGCAAATGGACGCTTCTCCTGTGTGCCCTGGCCGGGATTCGAACCCGGGTCCTCCGCACGCTAGGCCGATGCTCTACCGCTGAGCCAACCGGCCAGGGCAGTAACTTCTTTATTATGCAGGAGGATAAACATATTTCTGCCCTTAGCAAAAAATTGGTCAGATAAAATTCAAAGCCTACTTTGTGAATCAGGAAAAAGAAAGCAAGATTCATAAGTCTATTACAAATAATCTTGATTTGACTTGAACTAGATCAATATAGACATACAGATGGAAGAAGAAAAATAGAAAGAATAGGAAGATGAATAGAATATATTTTCCCTTAAGACATGTGTGAATGATGTCATTGGTTTTTCCTTCACTGTCTATTATAAATATAAATATATTAACTATATTACATTGATGTTTCTCAAATTTGCCTTGCTAACATCAAAGATGATTATTTAAAAATGTAGATTAATGGATTCCTACACTGATTCTTTTGCTTTGAAGAACACCAAAGAATTTGTGATTCTTAAGATAGGCAGTAGTGAAAACATTGTTTAAAACATCAAAAACAAAACTCTGATTTGAATTGTTTAATTTCTACTTACATAATTTTTTCAGTTTAAATTTAACAAAGCACTTACTATATGACAACTTACACATTTGAGGAAAATATAAATCTATCAATTATTATTTACTTTCAAAATAGTCTATTCTAGTTAGGGACATAAGCTATATATCTCAAGAGAAATTACATAAGAAACATGATATTTTAATATGTATTTATTAAATAATTCACTTATTTATTTATTTAGTAAATATATATTCATCTATTATAGAATAGGCATTGTGCCAGATTAGGGCGCTACAATGGTACGCAAAAACAAACACAAGTTCTACCTTCTTAGAACTTCTAGTCTAGAAGGGAGAAACCCATTACACAAACTTATACCATAAGTATAAAATGTGGTATATGTTATGAAAGCAATGAATATGATTTTATTAGCATGTATCATGCAAAATAATTTAGTCAGAGGAGCTGAGAAGTTTTTTCTGAGTAAATAAACTTGAACTGAAGATTAGGATGCAGTAACGAGAAGAAAGGAGGAAGGAAACTATTCCAGGTCACACGAAGTGCATGTGCACAGGTCCTGGGGTAAGTGAAGTCATGGTGCACAGCAAAGAACGTGGTACTCTAAGAGGAAGGGGGAGAATAGAGTGACATAGGTTGAAAAGATCAATTACTCTCTTAAGGTACATCAGATCCTTTTTAAGGGTCTCTTAAAAGACATCATACATTTTTTTGTCTTTATTTTAAAAACAAGTGTTCAGCAATGGGATGGCTTGATAAGAGTTGCAATTTGTAAAGATCACATCGGCAATGGTGTGGAAACATGCCTACAGGAAGGGAGACTAGATTTGTCCAGATGAGTGGGAAGCTTTAAGGCATTCCAAAAGGAGATCAGGATAGCCTGAACTAAGACAACAGAGATAAAAACTAAGAGAGCAGACGGACAGAATGTGTCTAGAGGCCACAGCAACAGACCTTGGCGATTAATTCATCACTGTCAGATGTGGTAAGGGTTAGTGGGCAGGGAAATTTCAGAAATGGTAGTGATAGGGTAGGGAATGGTAGATGAGGACCAGGTATGAGGCATGAAGAGGAAATACATGAAAATAGTTTCGAACATAATGAATTTGAGCTGTCTCAGTGATATTCCCGTAGAGCTGTGTAGGTAATTGGAAATTCTGACACAGAGGTCAGAGAAATCTGGAATGAAAACAGACAGTTGTGAACAATCAAGAAACAAATTATAATAAAAACTGTGGTGCAAATGAGATTATCTAAGAATATAAAGTAGTAAAAAAAATAGATCTTGGGATACAGCCTTGAAGAACTACAACAGTTCATTGGCAAAGAGGAAGAGATAGTGAAGGAGACTGAAAAGGAAAAGAAAAAAAGTAGGATTTAAACCAGGACTGTGCAGGCAACGCACCATGGGAGAATTATTCATAAATGGGAAGAACAATCAATAGTTTTAGATATGAAAAAAAGGCAATACAGATGAGACTTGAAAACTATCCATTAGCTTAAAGGGACACTGATGTCAATGATGACAGTTCGGCCAAGTGATGTGGATGAAAGTCAGACAGTCATGAAGGAAGGAATGAGAGGTTAATGGTGACAATATTGTCTGACTATAAAGATGAAATAGCAGTGCTGATTTCTAATGCAAATCAATATTTTAAGTACAATATTTCCCAATGAAAACATCATCTTTACTTTTCTACTTATCCTTTTAATATTTCTGTTCTATTACCGCATTTAGTAATCTTGCTCTAGCACAGCTCTTCTACCAAAATTTCATTGGTCCCATCCCCTGAAACAGGTTGAATGGTCTCTAAAAATCTGAACCTTCTTGTCCCTCTACCCAAATGAACATGTGGCTTAATTTCTTCCAAAGATCCATCCTAGTTCTGCCATTTAGTTATACTTCAGGAAATAAACTTTTCTTTTACATAGTCTGCTCAACTAAAGAGAAAGAGTTCTGAATTTCCATGAAACTTGAATGATATAGTGAATCTGAAGTGATTATATTTCTTAATCACTGTAAATGTCAATAATTATCAGTTGAATTTGAATGTGACTCATTCACATGTGTGTATGATGCCTTTTATTAAAATTAAAAGCAAGACAAAAGACCCAAAATGGAGTCACTTATGTTAAGACCCATGTTACCAAACTGGACAATTAAAATTTCAGCTTTCTCAAAAGTGGTATCTTAAACCAGTCAGTCAGAAATCTCCTGATAAACTCCTGCCATCTCCTTTTGGAAAGAAACCTTGCAATAATCAACCTGCTTTTCTGCCTAGGATAACTTCCTTGTTCCTGCTCCTATCTGACTATAAAAGTCTTTCATTTTGATTTACTCCTTAGAGTTCCTTTATATCTGCTAGATTGGATGCTTCCCAAATCACAAATAATGAATAAAGCCAAAAAGATCTTTAAAATTTACTCACTTGAATTCTTTAACACCACTTTCTATTCAGTAACTTCATGTTAAGTTAAAAGAATAATAATAAGATGCTGATGAGAGAGTTAACATATAAATAGCAATTCAGATTAGGTTACATAAATCAGGAAGATATATTCTGATAGACCTTATAATCATTATTACATTACACTAAAATAGACACATAGTATGATTTAAAAAAAATTAAGAAAGGATTATGAACTGATGGTAGATTACATCCAGTATTATACAACATCCCTATTATTATTTACTGAAAGATTAAGAGGTTGGCTTTAAAATAAGATATTTGGTAATTTAGTTTATAATCCTTTTCATTAAAGGAGAATTTCTTTATAAATATACAGAGATGTGAAAAAAATAAAAGTTTATAATTTGCCTTCATTGCTTTTATTTTTAATATCAGGGATGGGCAAATATATTTTACACTAATATATTTTACACTTAGGAGTGGAGGCAATTTCCACTCACTCTTTTGAGTTTGCAACTAAAAAGGAAAAACATTATATATATATTATATACATTATCTATAATATATAATGTGTATATATAATATGTATTATATATAATGTGTATATATAATACATAATATAGATGAAGTAAAAGAATGGAAGAAGAGAAAAATCCTAAAGCCATTTTATAAAACAAAACAAAAAACAGTGAAAAATTCTGATGTAAATTTTAAAATGTATATATTTTGCTTTGTGTAAGTGATGTGTATATGAGATAACAAACAGAACTAAATTTGAAGCCAGTGATCTAACAAAGTTATAAGGATTGAAACTGTTTCTCTATACTCTCATCTACTTTTTGATATAAAGTTAAAATTTTTTCTAGAATAAAAGCTATGATTCCAGAAGAATAAAATTGAAGTAGAAATAACAAAAGTAAAGAATTTTAAAATACTATTGATTAATAGAACACAACATAAATAAGAAAAGGAGAAAGGCATTTAAGTAATTGTGCTTGTGGTGAATAAATCATCACTTTCTGTAGGAGAGTCACCTACATTCAATGGAACCTCAAGAGGGAATCGTAGACACTATTAAGTGAGAGAAATCTTACTATCCAAATTTTTCTCACTCTCCCAGACTGCTGCCTTTAAAGGAAATGACCCTGTTTGATTGTAGTCAATTCAACCTAGCATTAGGAATGTAAAATCTACAGTTCAAATGTAGGTAAGATTCAGACCCCTTGAGTTCCAACACCAGCTCTCCTATTTGCCAAATGTGTGACTTCAACTCTTGAGTTTTAAATTCTTCACCCTCAATGCATATATCTGGCCTGTTTGTGCTGCTATACTGAAATAGCATATTGTGAGTCATTTATAAACAACAGAAATTTCTCAGAGATCTGGAGGCTAGGAAGTCTAAGATCAAAGAGCCAGCAGATTCATTGTCTGATGAGAGCACACTTTCTGGTCATCAAGGGTTGTCTCCTCACTGCCTGTTCACAGGACAGAAGGGCTGTAGGGCACCAATTCCATTCATGAAATACCTCACCTCCTATTATCATCACACTCAGGATTTCAACATATAGATTTTAGGGGGACACAAATATTCAGTCTATAGCAGTGGTAAAAGTAGCGGTTTTACCTGACTGGGCAGTGGCACAGTGGATAGAGTGTCGAACTAGGATACGGAAGACCCAGGTTCAAGACCCTTAGGTCACCAGTTTGAGCACGGGCTCATCTGGTTTGAGCAAAGCTCACCAATTTGGACCTAAGGTCGCTGGCTTGAGCAAGGGGTTACTCGGTCTGCTGAAGGCCCACAGTCAAGGCACATATGAGAAAGCAATCAATGAACAACCTAAGGTGTTACAACAAAAAACTGATTATTGATGCTTCTCATCTCTCTTTGTTCCTGCCTGTCTGTCCCTCTCTCTGACTCTGTCTCTGTTAAAAAAAAAAAAAAGTAATCATTTCGCAGTTCAGAGAGTTGGTGTACAATGTAAGTAATGTATACAAAGCACATAGCACAATGCCTGGGGAATATTAAACATCAAATGCCATTATTATTGTGATTATAAGCTTCTAAGAAATAAAGAAGTGACAGTATATAAATCTGTACTTGTTAAGCAAAAGAAAATATTCAAATTGTAGTAGAGGCTGTATCTACCTCACCTAATTTACAAGGGGAAAGTGATCAACAATATTTTCACTTGCATCAATGTAGAAGCTCAAGAGACAGGACCTAGAGCAGTGTTTTTCAACTGGTCTGTCAGAAATTTTGTGCCAGTTTGTATATGTGATATTGTATGAAGATATACATGTTGTCTATAAGAGATTCATCACATAATAAAAGGTACAGACAGACTAAAAGGGATGGAAAAATATATTTCATACAAATAGAAATTTAAAAACCCTGGGGTAGCAATAAATATATCACACAAAATAGACTGATAAACAAAGACTATAATAAGAAACAAAGAAGGACACAATGTAATGATAAAGAAAATAATTCAGCAAGAGGACACAACCCTTGTAAACATTTATGTATCCAATATAAGAATATTTAAATATATAAAGCAAATCTTGATGGGCATAAAGATAGAGATCAACAGTAATACTATCATAGAATATTTTAACACATCATTGAAATCAACAGATAGATGTTCCAGACAGAAAATCAACAAGAAAACAGCAACCTTATATGACACAGTAGATCAGATGAATTTAATTGATATATTCAGAGCATTTCACCCCAAAGCAGTAGGATACACATTCTTTTCAAGTACATATGGATTAATTTCTAGGTAGACCACATGTTAGGACACAAATCAGGTTCCAATTTATTTAAGAAGATTAAAAACATATCAAACGCCTGACCAGGCGGTGGCGCAGTGGATAGAGCGTCGGAATGGGATGCAGAGAACCCAGGTTCGAGACCCCGAGGTCGCCAGCTTGAGCGCTGGCTCATCTGGTTTGAGCAAAAGCCCACCAGCTTGAATCCAAGGTCACTGGCTTGAGCAAGGGGTTACTGGGTCTGCTGAAGGCCCGCGGTCAAGGCACATATGAGAAAGCAATCAATGAACAACTAAGGTATTGCAACGCGCAATGAAAAACTAATGATAGATGCTTCTCATCTCTCTCCATTCCTGTCTGTCTGTCCCTGTCTATCCCTCTCTCTAACTCACTCTCTGTCTCTGTAAAAAAAAACAAAAAACATAACAAACATCTTCTCTGAACATAATGGTATAAAATCAGAAATCAAACACACAAAACAATTGAAAAACAGACAAAGACATAGAGGCTGTATAACATGTTACTGAACAATGAATGGGTTAGCAATGAGATGAAGGAAGAAATCAAAAGATACCTTGAAACAAATTAAAATAAGAACACAACAACCCAAAATCTAGGGGACACAGTAAGAGCAGTCATAAAATGGAAATTTATAGCATTACAAGCCTACCTTAAGAAAGAAGAAAAAAGGAACTAGAAAAAGAACAATAAACAAAATTCAAAGAGAGAAGAAAATAATCAAGGTTGAAGCAGAAATAAAAGATATTTAGAAAATATAAAAGATTAATAAAACCAAAAGCTGCTTTCTTTTAAAAAGATAAACAAGATTGACAAACCTTTAACCAGATTTATCAAGAGAAAAAGAGAAAGGACCCAAATATATAAAATTAGAAATGAAGGAGAAATTACAACTGACTCCACAGTAATACAAAAGAATGTAAGTAAGTATTACAAACAACTTATGGCAACAAATTGGACGAATGGGACAAAATGAATAAATACCTAGAAACACACAGTCTTCTAAACTAAATTAGTAAAAATAAAAAAAAAGTTGAAAGAACAGATTACAATCATTGAAAATGAAGCAATGATTTAAAAAAAACAAACTCTCAACAAATAAAAGTTCCTGGACTGAATGGCTTCACAGGTGAATTTTACGAAACATTCAGAGAAGAACTAATACCTAACATTCTCAAAATATTCAAGAAATTGAAAAGGAGGAAAGACTGCCAAGCTGCCAAGCTCATTTTATAAGCCCAGCATTATCCTAATTTCAAAACTAACACTGCAAGAAAAAATCATAGGTCAATATGCTTGATGAACATAGTGGTTATAATTATCAATAAATATTAACAACTCGTTACCAGCAAGATATGTAAAAAATGATCAAGTGGTATTTATTACAGGAATGCAAGCTTGGTACAATATCTGCAAATCAATAAACATGATACACCACTTAAAAAATAAAGGATAAAAATCATGAAATCATATCAATAGATGCAGAAAAGCATTTGATAAAAATCAAGCACACATTTATGATAAAAATTCTCAGCAAAGAGGGCATAAAGGGAACTACTTCAACATAATCAAGGCCATATGTGACAAACCCACAGCAAACATCATATTCAATGGGCAAAACTGAATGTATTATCTTAAGATCAGGAACAAGACAGTGATGTCCCATTTCACTACTATTGTTCAATACAGTATTGGAAGTCCTAGACACAGCAGTTAGACAAGAAAAAAATAGTAAGTAAATAAAAGGTATTCAAATTGAAAAGAAGTAAAATTGTCATAATTTGCAGATAACAAAGTACTATATATAGAAAACCCTAAAGACTCCAAAGTACTACTAGAAATAGCCCTGGCTGGCCGGCTCAGTGGTAGAGTGTTGGCCTGGCATGTGGATGTCCCGGGTTTGATTCTTGGTCAGGGCACACAGGAGAAGTGACCATCTGCCTCTCTATTCCCCTTTCTCTTCCACAGCCTGGCTTGATTGGTTTAAGCGCATTGGCCCTACGTCTGTGATGGCGAACCTTTTTATAAAAACCACCCACTTGCCTGACCAGGCGGTGGTGCAGTGGATAGAGCATCGGACTGGGATGCAGAGGACCCAGGTTCAAGACCCCGAGGCTGCCAGCTTGAGCGTGGGCTCATCTGATTTGGGCAAAAATCTCACCAGGTTGGACCCAAGGTCACTGGCTCGAGCAAGGGGTTACTCGGTTTGCTGAAGGCCCATGGTCAGGGCACATATGAGAAAGCAATCAATGAACAACTATGGTGTTGCAACGAAAAACTAATGATTGATGCTTCTCATCTCTCTCCATTCCTGTCTGTCTATCCCTGTCTATCCCTCTCTCTCTGTCTCTCTCTAAAAAACAAACAAACAAACAAACAAACAAACAAAAAACCATCCACTTTTGCAGTGTTGGTCAACCTGGTCCCTCCCGCCCACTAGTGGGCGTTCCAGCTTTCATGGTGGGCCAATCGTGGTGCCATTTGGTTGCTTCTGCTACTGCCCACTATGAAAGCTGGAATGCCACTAGTGGGCGGGAGGGACCAGGTTGACCAGCACTGCAAAAGTGGGTGGTTTTTATAAAAAGATTTGACATCATGGCCTAAGGATGGCTCCATGGAGCCACCACCTCAGGTGGTAAAACTAGTTTAATTGCGAGCATGGCCCCAGATGGGTAGAGCATCGGCTGGGTGGATCTCAGTCAGGGTACATGTGGGAGTCTATCTTTCTTCCTCTCAACTTGGAAAAGAAGGAAAAGTAAATAGATAAATAAATAAAATTAAAAGCTATTAGAACTGATAAGCAAATTCAGTACCATAGGAGGATACAAAATACATATTCAGAAATTAGTTGTATATTGATAAACCAATAATGAACCAATATAAAGGGAAACTAAGAAAACAACCAATTGCATCAAAGAAAGAAAATACCTAGAAATAAGTTTAACCAAGGATGTAAAACACATGTACTTGGAAAATTATAAGACACTGAAGAAAGAAATTGAAGAAGTTACAAATAAATAGAAGCATATACTGTGTTCATGGATAGTAAGAATTAACAACATTAATATGTCCATAGTACAAAAGTAATTTGTAGATTAAACAAAATTTGTATCAAAATACCAATGGCATAGTTTACACAACTAGAACAAATATTTCAAAAACATATAGAACCACAAAAGCCTCCAAATAGCCATAGCAATCTTGAGAAAAAACAAAGTTAGAAGAATCATGCTACCTGATATCAGGTGATACTCTAAGGTCATAGTAATCAAAATAGCATGGTACTAGACTAAATATATATTGATATATCAAATGGAGAGCTCAGAAATAAACCTATATCTTTATAGTCAACTAATATCTGTCAGAAGAGACAAGAATGTACAATGGGATAAAGACAATCTATTTAATAAATGGCATTCAGAATGTTGGACAGATACTTGCCAAAAAAAATGAACTAGACCAACTTCTTACACCATACACAAGAATAATCTCTGCATCCCAGTCTGATGCTCTATCCACTGTGCCACCGCCCGGTCAAGAATAATCTCAAAATGGATTAAAGACTAAAATATAAGATTCAAAACCGTAAAAATCCTAAAAGAAAACATAGTCAGTGAAATCTTGGACATTTTTCATAGCAATATTTTCTGCTATGTCCCCTCAGGCATGGGAAACAAAGAAAAAAATAAACAAATGAATAAGTATATCAAACACTACCACTGAGACTCATGGACATAGATAAAAGTGAAGTGGTTACCAGGGGAGAAGAATGTGGGGGAGGCCTGGGGGAAAGGGTGTAAAGAGGGACAGATATAAGGTGATGAAAATTATTTGACTTTAGGTGATAGGTATACAACAAAATCAACAGTTCAAATGCTACAGAAATGTTTACCTGAAACTTATGTACTATTATTGATTAAAGTCACCCTGTTAAATTTAATTTTCAAAATAAAAAAAAAGTTTTTGCACAGCAAAGAAAATCCTCAACAAAGTGAAATGACAGTTCATCAAATGGAGGAACATATTTTGCAATGATATATCTAAGAAGGGATTAATATCCAAAATTTATAAAGAACTTATAAATTTTAACATAAAAAATCCAATTAAAGAATGTGCAAAGGACCTGCATAGATATTTCTCCAAAGAGGACATACAGATGGACAACAGACATATAAAAGATGCTAAACATCAGAGAAATGCAAATTAAAACCACAATCACATGTAATCTCACGCCTACAAGAATGGCATTCATCAGTAAACCAACAAACAAGAGCTGGCAAGAATGTGGAGAAAAGGGGACTGTTGTACCCTGTAGATGGGAATGCAGAATGGTGTACACACTGTAGAAAGCAGTATGGAGTTTCCTCAAAAACTTTAAAACTAAAACTGCCTTATGACCCAGTGATTCCACCTTTGGGAATATGTCTGAAGAAGTACGAAACACTGATTTGAAGGAATACATGCACCCCTATTTCATTGCAGCATTATCTATGATAGTTATTATTTGGAAGCAGCCCAAGGGTTTAGCAGTAGATGAGTAGATAAAAAAGTTAACTATATGTTTACACAATTGTATACTACTTGTCAGTAAAACAAAGGAAATCTCATCTTATGTGACAACATGAGCGGACTTGGAGATACTATGCTAAGTGAAGTAACCTAATCAGTGAAAGACAAATGCCATATAATTCCACTTATATGTGAATGCTAATGAATAAAATGAATAAACAAACAAAATAGAAACAGACTTATAGATACAGAGAACAGATTGACAGCTGTTAGAGGGAAGAGAGGGAAGGGGGTTGGGTGGAAAAGTGAAGAAATTAAGCAAAAACCAAACAAATCCTCAGCCACAGAAAACAGTATAGTTATTACCAGAAGAAAAAGGGATGGAGGGGAGGTAATAGGGTAAAGGGGAAATAAATGGTAATGGAAAGAGATTTGACTTGGGGTGAATATATAAACCATTTACAGTCAATATAACACAGAACTGTACACTTGAAATCTATATAACTTTATTAACCAATATCACCCCAATAAATTCAATAAATTATTTTTAATCACAGTAATAAAAACTTCAGCACAATAAGAAAATGTTAAAAATAAAATATAAAATGTATATTCTGATTGCAATTATGTTCACATTACAAGCATAAGATTATGACTAAAAGAATATATATAACCATTTAGTAGATATGCTGCAGTGGTTCAGTTTTTGAACCACCTGAAATCTTATTCATGTTATAAAGTATCACTTGTATAATAAATAATATGTTTAAAGGAAGAAGCATTTTTTTTAACCATCTGCCATTTGATTCATCTCTTGAGAAAGTCTAATGCGGCAGACACAGAGTCTGGTGGCTTTGCATTTGTTGGTATTGGACTATTGAATTTATGAAGTTTCTAAAAACTGGATTTCTGAACTAGCTTATATTGTAATCACTAAAGTAATTATTTTTGTTATCATTATAGTCAATCACATATGTATACTCTCAAAGTTGAAATAGCTATATCTGTCTTACACAGTGTGTCCGTAAAGTCATGGTGCACTTTTGACTGGTCACAGGAAAGCAACAAAAGACGATAGAAATGTGAAATCTGCACCAAATAAAAGGAAAACTCTCCCAGTTTCACACCTATTCAGTGCAGTTCGATGTGGGCTCACACACAGATTTTTTAGGGCTCCTTAGGTAGCTATCCCGTATAGCCTCTACAGACTCGTCACTGACTGATGGCTACCAGAACGGGGTTTCTCCACCACACTGCTGGTTTCCTTCAACTGCTTATCCCGCCAAGTAATGTTATTCCTATGTGGTGGCGCTTAGTTATAAATGCACCGATATCACGTTGCACTTTGGTCACGGATTCAAATTTAGTGAGCCACAGAACACACTGAACTTTCCTCTGTACCATCCACATCTTGACTGGCATGACTATAGGCTGCTCCGCTGTATACATGGTGTTACATCATCATCTGCACATGTGCACATGCTGCCACATCATCCTACAGAAACTGGGAGGGTTTTCCTTTTATTTGGTGCAGATTTCACATTTCTATCGTCTTTTGTTGCTTTCCTCTGACTGGTCAAAAGTGCACCATGACTTTACAGACACACTGTATTTCTAACCAGATGTGGAAATGGAATTTTACCTTCTAGTTTGTGCATTATCAGCAAATGGTTCTTAAACTCCCGTATCTGCTAACAGCAATATGGACATTTTAATCCATGGCTATGTATCAGACCATCCCCAACCCTCTTAGCCCTCTCTCTTACTACAGCTAGTGATTTAACCAGCTTTATTCCCATGAACTTGACAGTGCCTTGTCCGGGCCATGCAGCATACCTTTACCTCTTCGCTGTGGACTCCTCCAGTACTGTGGTATGGGAAATCCTGAGGACCCCACTGGACATTCAGATAAGTGCAATCAGGACATAAGGGTAGTAGTTAACACCTATGAGGCTAGCCATTATTAAAGGAGATCAGAAGCTTATAGATAAGGCTTTCCCCTTTTATCCACTCTGGATAGGCAGTTCTGCAAGGCAGTTTATCCTCAGAAATCCCGAAGGATGGAGCGCAGCCTGCTCCATGGCACACACTTCCACTGGGTTTCTCTGTGCTGGCTCCCACTGGCCCTGTCCTGCTCTCTGCTTCCCAGGGTCCCTTCCCATATACGTCACCTACAGGAAATCCTTTCTCTAAGGGTCTGTTATCTGGGAAACTCAGGATTCATAGAGTATTTGTGAAACATATTTAAATTCCTTAAATTTAAGAACACTTGATTTAATTAGATATTTAAATACTTAATAAATATGTTTTTGAACTGTAAATCACAACCTTGTGATAGTATAACTTCCAACAAAAGTAAGTAATCTAAATCAGATTACAATGTTTAGCACATTGAAAATAATACAAAAATAGGCCCTGGCCGGTTGGTTCAGCGGTAGAGCGTCGGCCTGGCGTGCGGGGGACCCGGGGTTCAATTCCCGGCCAAGGCACATAGGAGAAGCGCCCATTTGCTTCTCCACCCCCCCTCCTTCCTCTCTGTCTCTCTCTTCCCCTCCCGCAGCCAAGGCTCCATTGGAGCAGAGATGGCCCGGGCGCTGGGGATGGCTCCTTGGCCTCTGCCCCAGGCGCTAGAGTGGCTCTGGTCACGGCAGAGCAACACCCCGGAGGGGCAGAGCATCGCCCCCTGGTGGGCAGAGCGTCGCCCCTGGTGGGCATGCCAGGTGGATCCCGGTCGGGCGCATGTGGGAGTCTGTCTGACTGTCTCTCCCTGTTTCCAGCTTCAGAAAAAAAAAAAAAGAAAATAATACAAAAATATAATTCTCTTCCTATTAGTTGTAAAGTCTACGGGGCTATTTATTTTCTCTCTACTCTCAGTAAAATGCTAACATGCTTTTTAGTTTCTGAAAAATGCATTCTGATTGAGCCTTTACAAATTATCTACCTCCTCGAAATTTGAGTGAAGATTCTGGTCCTTCTATTTATCCAGCAAGTATTGCCTAATATATGTTGGTCTAGCTGATCCAAGGAGAAGATTTCTTCAAATTAATATTACAGTATCTTCTTTTGTAAGAGAGAGAATGAAAGCAATTATAAAACATCTGAAGGAAAGCAATGTAAACACTGAACATGTAGAATGCATGCAAATGTGGAAGATTGGTTTGAAGGGAAGTGACCTTGGCCTGGGTCATGTATAGGGATGTGGGATTTACGGAAAATGTACCATACTTCAGCTTGAGAAAGAAGCATATGATTTGTTTATTAGAACAAAGCAAGATGAAATTAAACAGGAAAAAGTGAAAGTGTAAAAAATAAGTTCATTTTTCACAGCTGTAATTAAAAACTTAAGAGAGGAATGGGGGATTGCACTGAATGAAAATAAAAGTCACATATTCATGAGCCTGTTGTAAGCCTCTATACAGACCATACCAAATTCCATAACCAAGAATTTCTCATAAGAACAGAAAGAGCAATCAGCTGATTTGGTATGAATAACACAAAGAAAGCTGATGGCTGAATATATAAGAAGTTATCAAATTAAAAGAGCTGGCTTGAGCAAGGTGTCACTCACCACTCACTCTGCTGCAGCCCCCATGAAGGCACATATGAGAGAGCAATCAATGAACAACTAAGGTGCCGCAACGAACTGATGCTTCTCATCTCTCTCCCTTCCTGTCTGTCTGTCCCTCTCTGTCTTTCTCTATCAAACACACACACACACACACACACACACACACACACACACACACACACACACGCGCGCGCGCACACACAAGAGCTTTATGAAAAGATGATAAATTATAAAAGGCTATAGAAATTAAGAGTCTTAAAAGAAATACAGGGTTTTGCTTCTACCTTAAATAGTTCATATTTTGCTTTAATTCATGATGTGCTTCTTCAAAGGAGAACAAATCAAAGAAATTTTACCCAAATAAAATGGAGCTTAGCTCTCAGGATTTTGCTGAGTCTTTACTGAAGCCTCAAAGATCAAGTAGTAGACCTATATATTCCAGAGGGTTTTCTTGTCTGTTATGCCTCGTATACTTTTTAGAGGAAAAACTTTAAAATAAAAGAGATTTCATGTTGGTAATATATAGAGTTAACTTTGAGAAGATCTGAGGCTATGTAGTTTGACGAGAGATATGCCAAGAAGGTCTAATACTTCTTTTGTGCTTGAAATTCCCCTGGAGAAACACAAACAGGGAAAACAAAGAAAGGGATGGCTAACATTTTAAATTCTCTACCACCCCAAGTGATACACTACAAATGACTACAATAAGGCCACATTGCCCTTTTCTTATTTTTTCTGTGTTCCTCATTGACAGTGCCTTAAAGGCAAACAGCTTTAAAAATGCAAGCCCTTTGAGATTCAGCCATGTTGTTGCACATTTCAACAGTTCATTCTTTTTATTACTGAGTAAATCCCACTGTATTGATATAATTTATTTATCCATTCACATATTGATGGACATTTGAGTTGTTTCTTAAGTTTGGGGGTCTGACAAATAAAGTTGCTAAGAGTATCCATACATACATCTTGGTGTGGACTTGTGCCTTATTTCTGTTGGGTATATACCTAAAGTGGAATAACTTGATCATATGGTAGGTATAGTTTACCTTTTTAAAAAATTGTCAAACTGTTTTTCCAAAACGGTTGCACTCTTTTACATCCCTGTGCCAGTCAGTATACAAGAGTTCCAGTTGCTTTACATTTTTGTCAATACTTGTTTAGGTCAGTCTGTAATTTTACACAATTATATAAGTATGCATCCATATTTAATTGTAGTTTAAATTTATTTTCCTGATGACTAAAAATGTTTAATATCTTTTTATATGTAGTGACACATCATATATTATCAATATACATTGCTCACAAAAATTAGGGGATCAGGGAACATGCAGATACTCCAGTACTGTCAGCCTTTTGTATAGTGCATTTCCACCAGTGAAATAAGAGTTGATTTTGCATCTCATTTGCATAATTGAACAGCTTTCTTTGACTTGTTTGCTTTTCTGATGTTGCCTCATATTCTTTTTGAAATATCCCCTAATTTTTGTGAGCAGTTTAGTATATGATTCTACAAATATAAATTCAAGATTCTGTAAACAATTCTATAATCACCAAAAGCATGTCATGTTGAATAGTTGCCTGAGAACAGAAATGGACCTGGAATGGCATAACGTGATTTGCAAGGATGTAGAGAAAAACTTGTCTGTTTTTTGTCTACTCACTATTCTATTACTATTCTCAATATTTCACTTCTGATACCAGAGGTATGAATTTTTTATGTTTTTTTGGGGGGGGGTTTGTATTTTTCTGAAGCTGGAAATGGGGGGATAGTCAGACAGACTCCCGCATGTGCCTGACCGGGATCCACCCGGCATGCCCACCAGGGGGCGATGCTCTGCCCATCTGGGGCGTTGCTCTGTTGCAACCAGAGCCATTCTAGCACCTGAGGCAGAGGCCATAGAGCCAACCTCAGCGCCCGGGCCAACTTTGCTCCAATAGAGCCTTGGTTGTGGGAGGGGAAGAGAGAGACAGAGAGGAAGGAGAGGGGGAGGGGTGGAGAAGCAGATGGGTGCTTCTCCTGTGTGCCCTGTCTGGGAATCGAACCCGGGACTCCTGCACGCCAGGCCGATGCTCTACCACTGAGCCAACTGGCCAGGGCCTGTTTTGTTTTGTTTTTACAACATCAGGCAATTCCCTGATTCTCTGAACACCACAGAGTCATAATTTAACTCAATTCTGAATATATCTACCAACAGATAGCATGGTGTTGGGCAAATGAGTTTGTAAAATTTATATTTTTTGAGTTTTCTCACTTATTTTTTTTTTTTTTTTGAGAGAGAGAGAAACAGAGAGAGACAGCTAGGGACAGATAGGAAGGGATAGAGATGAGAAGCATCAGTTGTTCATTGTGGCACCTTAGTTGTTCATTGATTGCTTTCTCATATATGCCTTGACCAGGGGGCTACAGCAGGGCGAGTGGCCCCTTATTCAAGTCAGTGACTTTGGGCTCAAGCTGGTGAGTTTTGCTCAAACCACATGAGCCTGCCCTCAAGCCAGAGACCTCAAGGTTTCAAACCTGGGTCCCCTGCATTCCAGACTGATGCTCTATCCGCTGCACCACCATGTTGTCAGGCGAGTTTGCTTACTTGTATTGTTAAAAAATGGTGCTGGCAGCCACCTGTGCACTTGCCATCAGAGCAGGGCAGTTGATTGCAAATTGCGGATTGCATTTCTCTTCGGAAGAGCCATTGTTTTGCTAATGTTTGCTGGAGGAGGGATCTTTGTGGGTCCAGGCAGTTTTGCAAGGAGATTAGAGAGAATACACAGGGCTGAAGAAGCTAGTTTTGCAGAGAGAGGAGAAGAAGAAGGAGAGAGAAGCCATGTTGGCAGAGGGAGAGAAGGAGTGCAGGTGTGGAACCAGAGCTGAGGGGCTTTGGGAGCCCTACTGAGACTTGTGAAGACCTTTGATTCTAGGAGGAACTGGAGAAGATTCTCCTGGTTGTGGAATCAGAGAATGTGTCAGGGCTTTGGGAGCCTGAATGAAGAGGGAAGTGTTTTCCCTGTGTGTTTGCTCATCAGCCAGTGCAGGACTTTAATAAAAGGATGGCCCACCATTTTTTGACTCCACTGTTTTGTTACTGTCTGCTCAAATTCAATGAGAACCAGCATGTGAATGACCACGATGGTGGTGGCCACTGGCCCCACACATGGGATCTGTATATTAAGGTCTCCATTCCACCGGACTACCCACAATCAAAAGTCCAGGATGTCACCTTTGCTTCTCTGTACAACTTTGTAGAAATCATAAGCTCCTGATCCCCTCTTCTCCATTTCCATCACTTGCTATACTAGCTTGCAGAACTCAGTGAAATAGTTTACATGTTAAATTATCAGCTTACTATAAAAGGACACAACACAGGAAATCCCAGTGGAAGAGATGTGGGAAAAGAATACAGAGCTCAGACTCTCCCGAGTGTGCCACTCTTCCCACACTCTGCATGCGCACCGCCTGCAAGCTCTTGGGAACAGATCCTTAGGGTTCATAGGAAGGCTTCATTACATGGGCATGATTGATTAAATTATTAGTTATTGTGATTAATTTGACCTCCAGTCCCTCTGGAAGGTCAGGAATAGGATGAAAATTTCAACCCTCTAATTCCATGTTAGGTTTCTTTCTTTGGTAACTAGGTCCCATTCTGTGGTTATTTAGGGGCTTTAAATGGAATTATTATGAACAACAAAAGACATCTTTATTGCTGTTATCACTTAGGAAGTTCCCAGAGTGTTCGGAGATCTGTGCTAGGAATAGTGACAAAGGTCAAATGTAGACTTATTATAAATCACCATATCACAAAGGGGCACAAGGAAACTTTTGGGGTTATGGAAGTACTTACTATCTGCATTAATGTGATGGTGTTACAGATATATACAAATGTCAAAACTAACCAAGTCATATACTTTAAATATGTGAAGTTAATTTATTTCAATTATGCCTCAATTAAGTTGTAAAAAATACAAAATTTTATTACAAGGTGCAGCCACTACTAAAGGCACTTCACAGATAGGTTACTATTCCCCATGGCAGAGCCTGTATTGTGATGGTACGCAAATTCTCCAAAAGGCTAGGAATAGACTCCAAGTCAGAGAAGGAGGCCCAGCACAGCACATCACAGGAACAGTCCAGGAATAGACGATGGAAGGAAACTGGCTACCTGAGAAGGCAGAGAATGTTCCAGAGAAGAGAGACACAGGAATCAGAGGAGGACATGTTATTTCAGGACATGGCTCTTTTTATAATAAACATAAAAAACTAAGTTGTGGAAATATTAATAGAAAGATTTGTAAATAGTTGAAATGAATACAAAGTGAAACTAAAAATATTTATTTGTGGGGTAAACAGCCAAGCAAGGAGTGCAAAGAAGTGATAAAGGTGAGCCCTGGCAATAGCCAGCTGTTTATGTGATTTGTGATAACCATATGGCGAGAGGTGTGGCATGTGAAGGTTTTTAAGAAGAGGTTCCTGAACCTCAGTCAGTAATCTTGACTTCTATGCAGAGTGGACACATCTCCACATTGGTCTGGGTTCTGACCCAGGTGCCACTGAGAGGAGCATCAGTGATGCGGCTGCTTCTTAAGTGAGTACCTAGGCAGGATCTCCCCATCTAGCTGTGAGTGAATAAATACTGCCTATGTTTTAAACTTCAACTTGTTGTCGGTGCATGTCTATAAGGCTTTTGGCCATGGCCATGAAGATTCATATTGGATTTATGCAGACGGTAAAAGAACTGGAGCCAGAAAATGGTGGGCCATTCTGTTTATTAGAGTCTCCTAAGGGCAGATGAGCGAACAGTCAGGGGAAACCACTTCCCTCTCTCTGGACTCACAAGTCAAAAACAGGCCCTGGGGCGGGGGAGACCCTTCCCTGGAAAATAATAGCAAACAGTGGCTGTTGGGCAGATAAAATGTATTATGCTCACTTTGTTAAAGATGACACTGCCCACGTGGAGGCCGTCACCCAGGTGATATTAATGTGTGTTGGGGGCAGGCGGTGGGCAAACAGAATCATTGTAGCCTGGGGCTTGGTTTTGGGATTAAGCTTTTCCCACCCTTTTTGATGTGGGGCGGTACAATCCAATCATGCCTCAGAGAAGTGACTTTGTATTAGAGACTTCCCTATTTTGTATATTGGATTAGAGGTTGTGAAGCTACAATATAAAATGGGGGCAGAACAGAACGAGAGTTTGTGCTCTTGGTTCCTGAGATGATTAGCATGAGAGAGCAGAGGGAGCAGAGCAGAGAGCAGAAAGAGGCCATGTGGCCAGGAGAAGCAGCCAAGATGGTGGAGTGCTGAGTGAGATGCCAGTTTGTGCAGAGTTTGTGTCTGGGATAAGGAAGGAGATGGGGAACTGAGGAGAATAAGGCTGGTGAGCTAGAAATCTTTGATTCTAGGAAACTCGGCTAAGTCAGTGGCATTGTGAGCACTGAATGTGAGTGGGTCTTGGAGCCCAGTGTGTGTTTTTACTTGCCCGCCGGGTGCAAGCTAGAATTAAAGAAAATGGCCTATCAGTTTTTGGCTCCTGTAAAGCCAGAAGCCAAGGCCAGGGCCACTATCACAGCAGCCTTCTGGCCTATGCAGGTTCGCATTGGATTCGGACAGTCGGTAAAGAAACAGCGGAGCCAAAAACTGATGGGCCATAGTCTTTAATTCTAGCTTGCACCCGGCGGGCAAGTAAAAATACACACTGGGCTCCAAAACCCAGTCACATTCAGTGCTCACATAGCTACTGACTTATCCGAGTTTCCTAGAATCAAAGGTTTCTAGCTCACCAGCCTCCGTTCTTCATCTCCTTCCTTATCCCAGATACAAACTCTACACAAACTGGCATCTCACTCAGCACTCTGCCATCTTGGCTGCTTCTCCTGGCCTCCTCCATGTGGCCTTTCTCTGCTCTCTCTTCTAATGATAATCTCAGGAACCAAGAGTGCAGACTCTTGTTCCGCCCCCATTTTATATTGTAGCTTCCAAACCTTTAATCCAATATACAAAATAGGGAAGTCTCTAATACAAAGACACTTCTGAGGCATGATTGCATTGTACCACCCCACATCAAAACGGGTGGGAACGGCTTAATCCCAAAACCAAGCCCCAGGCTACAAGGATTCTGCCTGCCCAGAGAGACACAAATTAATATCACCTGGGCAACGGCCTCCACGTGGGCAGCACCACTTTAACGAAGTGAGCATAATATATTTTATCTGCCCAACAGCTCCATTGTTTCTTTACTGACTGTCCGAATCCAATGCGAACCTGCATGGGCCAGGAGGCTGCTGTGATAGTGGCTGTTGGTCAAATAAGTTTGTAAATATGATATATATGTTTGCTCTCTTGTGACTTATATTGGGTGTGGGGGACAGGCTATGAGCAGGCCAGGTTGTTGTAGCCTGGGGTTTGGTTTTGGGACTAAGCTTTTCCCCACACCCTTGACTGATTGTATGATCTGGGTGGTGCACTCTCATGAGGAATCCAGTTATGCCTTGGATGGGTGACTTTGTATCAGAGACTTCCTTGTTTGTATATTGGATTAAGGGATTTTGGTTTTCTACACTATAAAGTGGGACAGACCAGGAGCTTGGACACACAGTTCCTGCTATCACAATTGCAGGGGCTTCCCTGATCCCTTGCCCTTCATGGGAAGAGCTGGTTTTCTGCTTTTCCCTTGTCTTCTTTTGTGGTTTGCCTGTCTTGGTGAGACACCAATAAATAGGATGGCCCCCCATCCTCTGACTCCGCCATTTCTTTATCGTCTGCCCGAATCCAATGGGAACCTGCATGTGAATGGCCACGATGGCGGCTCCTGGCCTTACAACTGGCATAGTTTCCGGCAGGATTCAGAGATTGGTATGGAGCCACCACCCTTGATGGGTGGGATAGAGTACTGGTTGCTGCTCTGGCTCCCCATGGCTGTCCTTTTAGGGGCCATGGGCTACATGTTTTTTACTCAAGAGGAAACTGCCCGAGGTCAAAAGCTTCAGTATGAATTGCAAATAGAACGGCAGAAAAGGCTGGAATTGGAGTGAGCACTGGAGAAGGAATTACGGGTTCACAAGTTGCAGTTTACCCTGGAAGCTGAACATTTTCACTGGCCGTTGTTGGAGAAACAACTGCAGATTCAAGAGCTTGAGTCTCAGCTTCTGGCCAAAAGCCAGCAGCCACAGGAGCCTAAATGGTCACCAAAGGAGCAGCAGCATCCGTGCAGGTGGATTGGCTTTGAGTCAGCGGGAGCAGGCGCTTGCGACGCCTCTTCTGAGGATGAGAAGGCTCAGGCTGAAGCTGCCATACGCACACTGAGAGCCCAACCAGTTGTCGCCAAGAAGGTAAAAACCCAGCAACAAAGAGTCCCTCAGGGGCAGCCACAGCCTCCTGCCCAGGTAATGGAACACTCTGTGGTCCGGCCCTATACCCAGGCAGAGCTGATGGAGTTGGGGGCACAATTTAGGCAGAAACCTACTGAATCCCTGGTAGCCTGGTTACTACGATTATGGGATATAGGGGTGGATGGCATCATGCTCTCCGGAACAGAGATGGAGAAATTGGCCGCCATTACCACACACTCTTCCTTGAGGCAGCGTCTTCAAAACTGCCATGGCAACCCAGGAGACCATACCCTATTAGAATGGGTGATGGCTGCCATTCGTATGGTCTGGCAGAATGCTGGAGAATTGCCGGGGGCAATGAGTCGGTGGCAGTGCTACAGTGAGTTAGTAAAGGTCCTTCGAGAACTAGGTATGAAGAATGCTGTTTTCAACCCTGGGTCTCGTGGGCCAGACGAGGAAGTGTTTACGGCAAAAATAAGGGAATTTGTCCTTGCTAGCACCCCGTCAGCCCTTTTTGGGTCACTTGTGGCTATCTTGGGCCCCTATGTGGGGCAGCCCATCAATGAAGTTACACAGATGGTAGCAGATTTGGGAGAACTAGAGGCCGCTCGGGATCATAAAGGAGTGAGGGCTGCTGCCTATGTTTCCCCCCCAACTAACAAGGGAAACAGGCCTGTAAAGGTTACCCGAACGCAGATGTGGATAGACTTGATTGCGGCTGGAGCAGATAAGGGGAAATTGGATGGCCAGTCTAATAAAATTCTTTTGGAGCTTTGGCGGCAGCTTAAACCAGAACAGAAGTTCCAGCCACTGAGACAAAAGGCCCCAGCAGCTACCAATAAAACGTTTGGTGCGCTCACAGCTCGGTTACAAGATTATATGATAGAGACGGCCGAGGGAGAGGGGAACTCCCAAGACCCATTGTACCAGTTTGAATAGGAAAAAGGCCGAGGGACCCGTCTAATGGGGATGGGCGGGGACCAGAGGCCACATGTGGAACTGGCTATCCACTGGTCCCCTTCCAATGTACAACAGGTGTTGGCCTTGGTGGATACAGGTGCAGAATGTTCCCTTCTCTATGGAAACCCAGAGAGGTTTGCTGGGACCCCAGTGGCCATTGAGGTTATTGGGGCCAAACTGTTCAAGTGAAACCAATAACTATTCCATTGGGGATAGGGAGACTGCCTCCTAAGCCATATAAGGTGTATGTATCTCCTATTCCTGAATATATTTTGGGGGTAGATGTCTTGCAAGGACTGTGGTTGGAAACTACAGCTGGGGAGTTCCGGCTGTGGATCAGGGTTGTGAAGGCAGTATTGCGGGGACATGCATCACATTCCCCTTTGCAATTACCCGTCCCTCGGCGTGTGACTAACACCAAGCAGTACTGCCTGCCAGGTGGTTATGAAGAAGTCACAGGGACAATCCTTGAACTAGAAAAGGTGGGGATCATCCGGCCAGCACACAGTCCTTATAACTCCCCAGTATGGCCTGTGCGCAAAGCAGATGGAACCTGGAGAATGACAGTAGATTACAGGGAACTTAATAAAGTTGTTCCCCCTTTGCACGCTGCTGTTCCCTCGATAACTAACATGATGGATCGGCTAAGCCATGAGTTGGGGACATACCACTTTGTGGCAGACTTGGCCAATGCCTTTTTCTCTATTGATATAGCTGCAGAGAGTCAAGACCAATTTGCCTTCAGTTGGGAAGGGAGACAATGGACCTTTACAGTGTTACCCCAGGGCTATTTGCATAGCCCCACCTTGTGCCATGGGCTGGTGGCTGCTGACCTGGCTAAATGGAAACAGCCAGAGGTAGTCCGCATGTACCATTATATTGATGATATTATGCTAACTAGTGATTCTCTTTCAGAATTGGAGCAAGCAGTCCCTACCCTGCTATCCCATTTGAAAGCATGTGGCTGGGCAGTTAACGAGAACAAATTACAAGGACCTGGGTTATCTGTTAAATTCTTGGGAGTTGTCTGGTCGGGTAAGACAAAAGTTATCCCTGACGCAGTTATAGATAAGATTCAAGCATACCCCGTGCCCACTACGGTAAAACAGTTACAGGAATTCTTAGGTTTGTTGGGGTATTGGAGAGCATTTATACCGCATTTGGCTCAGTTACTATGCCCCTTGTACAACCTTATTCGAAAGGGGGTTCGCTGGGATTGGACTGAGCAGGCGCAAGGTTCATTTGCCGCTGCTAAGAGAGCTGTCAAGGTGGCACAGGCCTTGAATGTGTTTGATCCTACCAGGCCCTGTGAGCTGGATGTTCATGTAACCTCGGAGGGGTTTGGATGGGGCTTGTGGCAGCGGACAGAGTGCCTATGGCAACCTATTGGATTTTGGTCCCAGTTGTGGAAAGGTGCTGAAGTTCATTACTCATTAGTAGAGAAGCAGCTGGCAGCTGTGTATGCTGCCCTCCTGGCAACTGAGAGTATTACAACCACAACACCAGTTACAGTCAAAACAACATACCCTATAGCTGGATGGGTGAGAGATTGGGCAACTAAACCACGTAGTGGTATGGCCCAAATGTCTACCCTGGCCAAGTGGGGTGCCTACCTGCAGCAACGCTGTGCTCTTAGCACCAGCCCATTGAGGGCAGAACTGCAGGAAGTCTTGGGTCCAGTCACCTATGCGACCTTAGAGTCAGGTGCAACTGGGGCTCAGGAGGCAGAACCTGAGGTCAGTCCCTACCAGGAGGGGCGGGTGCCCATCCCCGAAGATGCCTGGTATACTGATGGTTCCAGCAGGGGCCAACCTGCCAAATGGATGGCTATTGCCTTCCATCCGGCCACTGAGACTATTTGGATGGACACGGGTACAGGCCAAAGCAGCCAATGGGCAGAATTAAGAGCTGTTTGGCTAGTTGCCCATAATGAACCTTCACCTCTGGTGATCTGTACTGACAGTTGGGCTGTCTATCGTGGACTGACCCTTTGGATTGCTACTTGGCACATTAACCAGTGGATGGTAATGCACCGTCCATTATGGGGTCAGGCCATGTGGCAGGACTTATGGGAAATAGGACACCAGAAGCAGGTGACAGTATATCATGTCACAGGGCATGCCCCTCTAGCCCATCCTGGGAATAATGAGGCAGATACGTTGGCAAGGGTGCGAAGGTTGGTGACTGCCCCTGCAGGTGATGTGGCACAGTGGCTCCACCGGCGCCTGCTCCATGCAGGACAGAAAACTATGTGGGCTACGGTTAAGGCTTGGAACTTGCCTGTGTCTTATGCAGAGGTACTTGTAGCCTGTGAGCAATGTGCAGTATGTTCCAAGGAACACGCTCGGAGACCACTGGTGTCACCTAGACAGATCCAGAGGGGTCATGTCCCACTGACACGATGGCAGATAGACATCATTGGACCCTTACCAAAGTCAGAAGGGTACCAGTATGCAGTCACTTATGTAGATACTGCCACCGGGCTGCTTGCTGCTTACCCCGCTCGTAACCCTGACCAGAGGGCAGTCATACAGGTTCTGGACCGCCTGAGTGCTGCATACGGGTGACCGCTGGTCCTTGAAAGTGACAATGGTACCCACTTCACTGGTTCAATGGTGAGGCAATGGGCTCAGAAGCTGGGGGTGGACTGGAAGTACCATGTTCCCTACCACCCCCAGGCTGCTGGTATCATTGAGCATTATAATGGACTCTTAAAGCAGGGACTGCGACAGGAGGGGGGCACCGGCTCTCTTACTGGATGGACACGCCGCTTATGGACAGTACTTCGGATTTTGAATGAGCGACCTCAATGGGGAAGCCCAGCTCCAGTAGAGGCCCTCCTGCATTGGACAGCTGCCCCTATTCAGTTGCAGATATGCACCCAAGGACATTTTACTCAAGCCAGGTTTTGGACAGCAGGGCAACATGCTCTTGCCTGCTCCAACAGCCCTTCTTAAAGGACAACGGCTTCAATGGACTTGGCCCTGGACTGTACAGGCCCCCCATCTGAGATGGGTGGCCTTGTTGGCTCCATGGGGAAAGGGGCTAGAGGTGGACCTCCAGTTAACTCCTTGGGCAACCAGCACCTGGCCACCTAAGGTAGAAGTGTATTATCCCTTGAGTGCTCAAGGGGACAGCATTTTGAAGGGCACCTTTGTAATTTCTTTATGGCCAATGATGAGTTCCCCTATTTTACTACACATAGAACCAGCAGATGCTGGTGTATTGGCCAATAAGGTTTGGTATGCCCGCTCAGGGCGGCCTCTGGTGCCAGCTATGGTGCTGTCTGCAGATAAAACTCTGGCCTGTATTCTGCCAGAGGGAAAAGATTTGCCTCTCTTGGTGCCACTGACAACTCTTTCATTTCGCCCATAGTTTTTGATCTGTTAATCCTATTGCTGTAGTTGGTACTATTTCTATTTATGCAATGTATCCTACTCCTTGCACAGTGACCATCATGGAAGATGCCTGTGGTTTAGATTGTAAAGCGAGCAAAAGGGGTGGAATGTTGGTCAAATAAGTTTGTAAATATGATATATATGTTTGCTCGCTTGTGACTTATTTTGGGTGTGGGGGACAGGCTATGAGCAGGCCAGGTCGTTGTAGCCTGGGGTTTGGTTTTGGGACTAAGCTTTTCCCCACACCCTTGACTGATTGTATGATCTGGGTGGTGCACTCTCATGAGGAATCCAGTTATGCCTTGGATGGGTGACTTTGTATCAGAGACTTCCTTGTTTGTATATTGGATTAAGGGATTTTGGTTTTCTACACTATAAAGTGGGACAGACCAGGAGCTTGGACACACAGTTCCTGCTATCACAATTGCAGGGGCTTCCCTGATCCCTTGCCCTTCATGGGAAGAGCTGGTTTTCTGCTTTTCCCTTGTCTTCTTTTGTGGTTTGCCTGTCTTGGTGAGACACCAATAAATAGGATGGCCCCCCATCCTCTGACTCTGCCATTTCTTTATCATCTGCCCGAATCCAATGGGAACCTGCATGTGAATGGCCATGATGGCGGCTCCTGGCCTTACAGTGGCCCTGGCCATGGCTTCTGCCTTTACAGTGGCCCTGCCCAAGCAGGCAGGCAATCTGCAATTTGCAACTTGCTGACCTGAGGGCAAGAACCCACAGCCTTACATAAACGTATATAAACACAGTGCTGCCCCGTGCTTATGCACCAATCAGGTAAAGTATAAGTGAGCAAACCTAACACACTTATAACACTGGTTTGCCCAACATTCCACCCCTTTAAGGTTGCTAACTTCACAATCTACATGACAGGTATCTTCCACAATGGTTCCTGTGCAAGGAGTGAGGCACATTACATAAACAGACTACAGCAACAGCACAATTTATACAATTACCATAATTACAAAGGTGCCCTTCACAGTGTCTCTCTGAGCACTCTGCCCAAGGTGTTAACTAGAGGTCTTTCTCTAGCCCCCACCTGACTCCTGGAAACTGTAAAGAGTCCTTGGTGTGTGTATGGCCAGGGGCCGCCATCATGGCCATTACATGCATGTTCTCATTGAATTCAGGCAGACAGTAAAGAAATGGTGAAGTCGGAGGCTGCTGGCCATGGCCATGAAGATTCATATTGGATTTATGCATACGGTAAAAAAACTGGAGCCAGAAAATAGTGGGCCATTCTGTTTATTAGAGTCTCATAAGGGCAGATGCGCAAACAGTCAGGGGAAACTACTTCCCTCTCTCTGGACTCTGTTGAGTGGTGTCTCACCAAGACAGGCAAACCACAAGAAAAGGAATCAGGGAGGCTTCTACAATGCTGATGACAGGAACCGAGATGAGAGCCCCTGGTCTCCTTTATTTTACAGTCTAGAAAATTAAAGCCTTTAAGCCAATATACAAATAAGGAAGTCTCTGATACAAAGCCACTTATCTGAGGCATAAATGGGATTCCTCATAAGAGTGCACCACCCCCTATCATGCAACAGTCAAGGCTTTGGGGAAAAGCTCCAGCTGTCTGTGCAAATCACCAAGGTAAAGGTCCATTACGGGCAACTAGCCTTTATTAATGGATCTCAGTGTGTTGGGCAGATAAAATGTATTATGCTCACTTTGGTAAAGATGACACTGCCCACGTGGAGGCTGTTGCCCAGGTGATATTAATGTGTGTTGGGGGCAGGCAGAATCATTGTAGCCTGGGGCTTGGTTTTGGGATTAAGCCTTTCCCACCCTTTTTGATGTGGGGTGGTGCGATCCCATCATGCCTCAGAGAAGTGACTTTGTATCAGAGACTTCCCTATTTTGTATATTGGATTAAAGGTTTTGAATCTACACTATAAAATGGGGGCAGAACGGGAGCTTGCGCTCTTGGTTCCTGAGATTAGCATGAGAGAACAGACAGCAGAGAAAGGCCACGTGGAAGAGGCCAGGAGAAGCAGCCAAGATGGTGGAGTGTTGAGTGAGAAGCCTGTTTGTGCAGAGTTTGTGCAGAGAGAAGGAAGGAGATGGGGAACAGAGGTGAATAAGTCTGGTGAGCTAGAAAACCTTTGATTGTAGGAAACTCGGATAAGTCAGTAGCTTTGTGAGCACTGAATGTGAGTGGGTTTTGGAGCCCAGTGTGTGTTTTTTACTTGCCCGCTGGGTGCAAGCTAGAATTAAGGACTATGGCCCACCAGTTCTTGGCTCCATTGTTTCATTACTATCTGTTCATATCAAATGTGAACCTGCATGGGCCAGGTGGCTGTGATGGTGGCCATGGCTACTGGCTTAACAGCCTGGCAGGGTCAAACATATTCAAGGCCTGTGCCACCTTGACAATTCTCTTAGCTGCTGTAAAAAAGCACCTATTACTTTATAATGCCAACACCAGCTGCATATTGGAAGATGATTAATGGGTTGCCAATTTCACATGGGGCCTCAGGCCTCTCCCCTCATCTGTTGTCATGGCAATTCTGAAGACACTGCGTTAAGGAGGAGTGTGTGGTAATGGTGGCCAATTTATCTCTCTCTGTTCTGGAGAGCATGATTGTGAGGTCGGTTGGCAATGGGAGAAGGTCACATGAAGATCCAGGTCCAGGGACTTTGGCTGAAACTGCTCACACCCATGACCACCAAAAGAAATGGCCCAGGAGCATTTTGAAAAATCTGTCAGCCAATGAAATTTCGCCATGACATATCAACCTGCCACCACCCTACCAATGCTATAAATTACCCCTGGGCAAGGGAAGCTACATGACTTCCCTGTCCCCTGTCTTGCAGATCAGTGAATCTCGCCTGGGATGCACTCTAAATAAAGCTTTTGCTAGTTCACACTTGGTGGCTACGTCCTTCTTTTTTCCTCAGCATAAAATACCTTACATTTGGTGCCAAAACCCAGGAGGAGCTTGAAGCCCACAATGACCGCTCCTCTCCCCTTCTCTTCTGAGGAAGAACAGGGACCTCCCACCTCCCACCCACTTCAGCACATAGTGCTGTAAGTCCCCTGCCTCCAGCCTCCCCTAGTTCTTTCTGACTCTGAGACTCCCTGTCCATAATTGCAGCTGCGTCAGGGACCTCCTACCTGTTCCGAGTGCATGTGTGCCTGTGGAGACGTCTTGGACACTCCCACTTTACCTGACTGTCCGGTGGCCAGAGATTGAGTTACAGGAAGTCAATTTTCATCTCTGATCACTTGGAGGCTGAGGGCGGCCATGAGGGGCACAGGAATCTAAACCTGGCTCAAAAACACTCCTGGGGTGCTTTATCCGGAATCTCTCAAACATTGATTCCTCCGTAAAGAAGAAACTGATCTTCTCCACTGTGGCTGGGCCACAGAACCCATTAGACAATCAAACCAGGTGGCCTCCTGAAGTGACTTTCGACTTTAACATCCTCACCAATTTACAGAACTATTGCCAGAAAACTGGGAAATGGTTAGAGATCCCTTACATTCAAGGCTTCTAGTATTTGTGCTCCCACCCTAATCTCTGTGCTGCCTGTTCTACAGTGCAGGCTCTTTTAGCCAGAAAAACCTCAGCTAAACCCTCCATTCCTGATCTTTCCTCCTTTGCTGACCCCCTGAGGAACTCTCTTCTTTTCCTTCTTTTTCTTCCCCTTGTGTGGTGCTATTACTGCATGATTTGGGTCAGCTATACCCCATATTAGTCATATGCAGCCAGCTTAATTAATACAACCCTTAAAAATTCATTTGGACTTGATGTCTCTATGTAAACCCATGGAATGCTACTTTACAACATTTGGGGACTCATCTGGAATCAGGTGTCTCATCACCAGGTAGAGACACCCAGGTTGGCTGATCTCTCCAGAGAGTTGCCTGACCCCACTTGAATCTTGAGGAGAGGCACCACCTGAGACGTCCCAGGGCTCCCATTTTCCTGTGGGGTTTGGACAACTCTTCAGCAGACACCCCCAGTCCCCAAATTGAACAATTCAGCAGAGAAATGTAGGAGGTAAGTAAAACAAATCTTTTACTTTGCTGAATTCTGTTTGGGACTAGTCAATTTGAAACTATTAAGTGGATACATTTGGTAGTGCTCTCAGGAGGAGACCTGTGTAGGGACTGAGTTAATCAGGTCTGCCTTGGACTTCCAGGGACACCTTTGTGTTTGTTGAGATCTCATTATTTGCTTTTAATGTTTCTATCTAAAACTCCTGAGTGATTGGTATATGAATGAGGATCTCTGGTGCCTGAGCCTAAGTTCTGAAGGGCCTCAGCTAGGCAAGCACCTGAGAGGCCCCTGATGGGGAACCGCTTCCTTTGTCTGTTGAGCTATGTGCCTAAAAGTCAAGTGTAAATGTAAAATAGTAAATTGTCTGTTTTGTAAGTTCTCTTTGTCAGGAAAATCTCTGGTGTAATTTTAATTGGAATAAGTAAAGCATGCTCATTTAAATTTCTTGATTTATGATTTGTGTATGTGAAGTCTTTATTTAATGTCTAAATGTGTCTGTTCTTAAGGCCTGAATTAAGTTCTTGCATGCAAAAATTGAAAATTTCTGGCTTAAAACCAGTGGGCAAAAGCCAAGGGAATTTCTAAGGTCTGAACCTTGATGACTGACAGGGCCAGTCGTGTGTTGGGTCCCCTCCAAGTTTCCCCTACCCTCCCCCAGTTCCTTTGTGAGGCATGGTTGTTGTCTGATGTTGGGGGCATAGGATTCACAGGGGAGACCCACTGCTTTAGCCATAATTGTGGGAAATTGGAAAAGAGGGTTCTCAGGAAATTGCGGGGTTTCTGTGTCCCTGGAGAAATGGAAGGGGCTCCTCTCACAGCCCCGAGTGCCTGCTCCCCTCTGGCACCTGAAACCTCAGGCACCCTGAACGATTCCCCTCTACTGACTTCATAGTGTAAAGCACTGAGGGCCAAGAAGAGGGTTAGCATCTCTTTGCCAGCTGGGTAGTTATGAAACAGTGAGTGCATTTTTACCATTCCTTATTTTTCTCAGTAAATCAGTGGTTCATTGAGAATAGTTGTTTACAATCCTCTTATTATAAATTGTACTAAAGTTGTACTAATGATAAGGCATATAGAATTGTATAGTCTGCCAAATCCAAAGACTTTCTTTTTGTACCAAGGATCCCTTGTTGTGTAAAAAGTATTTTCCATGTTAGAAATGTATTTGTTATTTCAAGAGCCTTTTGTTAATTCTTTTTATTTGCTATTTCATAGCCGTGTGATGTTAAAATCTTGGTTTAAATATTAGGAAATAATTTAAATACTTTTTTCCCAAGTAACCTATAGAATTAGAAAATTCAGAATCCCCTTTATCAGAAAATACCTTACAATGATACTGTTGGGCAGATGAAATATATTATGCTCACTTTGCTAAAGATAGTGCTGCCCACATGGAAGCCCGTCACCCACGTGATATTAATGTGTGTTGGGGGCAGGCTGTGGGCAGGCAGAATCCTTATAGCCTGGGGCTTGGTTTTAGGATGAAGCCTTTCCTACCTTTTTTGATGTGGGGTGGTGCAATACCATCATGCCCCAGATAAGTGACTTTGTATTAGAGACTCCCCTATTTTGTATATTGGATTAAAGGTTTTGATTTCTGCACTATAAAGTGGGGCAGACCAGGAGCTTGATCTCTCGGTTCCTGAGATTAGCATTAGAGGAGAGAGCACAGAGAGGAGAGCAGGGAAAGGCCACGTGGAGGAGAAGAAAGGCAGCCAAGATGGCGGAGTCCTGAAGGACAAGCCACTTTGTACAGAGTTTGTGCAGAGAGAAGGAGATGGGGAACAGAGGTAAATAAGGCTAGTGAACTAGAAACCTTTGATTCTAGGAAACTCGGATAAGTCAGTAGCTTTGTGAGCACTGAGTGAGTGGGTTTTGGAGCCCAGTGTGTGTTTTTACTTGCCTGCCGGGTGCAAGCTAGGATTAAAGCTAATGGCCCACCAGTTCTTGGCTCCATTGTTTCATTACCATCTGTCTGAATCTAATGCAAACCTGCATGGGCCAGGCGGCTGTGATGGTGGCCGTGGATCCTGGCTTCACAGATACCATCCACCTTTATGTCCCACAACCACAGCAACCCTACCAAGGGCTCAGTGGGTTTCTGTCTGATTTGTGCCCCCAATTTTATCAGCTCTGCCTGGTTTATTACCTCCTAGGTGACCACCAGCTGGGCTCTGAGTCTGCAGAAAGCAGCTTCGCCTGAGCCTCCTCATCCTCAGAAGAGAAGGAGTTGGAAACACTTGTTCCTGCTGACTCAAAGCCACTCCACCAGCATGGATGCTTCTGCTCCTTCAGACACCATGTTGGTTCCTGCGGCTGCCATCTCTCAGCCTAAAGCTGAGACTTGAACTCTTGAACCCTCAGTTGTTTTTCCAATAGCTGCTGGTGCCAACATTCAGCTTCCCGGGCAAACTGCAACTCCTGAACCTGTACCTCCTTCTCCAGAGACCATTCCAGTTCCAGGAACCATTGGTGCTCAGCCTGCATCTCACCCTGCAGCTCTCAAACCAGTTGGCCTCCTTCTCCAGCGCTCGCTCTAGTTTAAGTCATCGCTCATTCTCAGCCTATATCCTGACCTGTGGTTCTCAAATCTGCAGCTTACCCTGGAGCTCTTGACCCTGGGCAGCCTTTCACACAGAACACTTGGTTTCCTCTTACTGGGCTGTAAAATACACTCAGCCCACAGCCTCCAAAAAGACAGCCAAGGGGAACCATACGCTGGAGAACAGAGACCATTCCTCTACCTCACCCTCAAGGGTGGCTGGCAGTGGCTCCATACCAATCTGATCCAAATCCTACTGGCTGCACCAATTGTAAGGACAGTGGCCATGACCATGCATATGCAGGTTCACATTGGATTCAGGCAGATAGTAAAGAAACTGTGGAGCTAGAAAATGGTGGACCATTTTTTTTTATTAGAGTTTCACAATGGCAAATGAACAAGCAGGCAGGGAAAACTGCTTCCCTCTCTCTTTCTTGTGTTTTCACAAGTTAAAAAAAGACCCTGGGACAAAAAACTCCCTCCCCCTCCAAACAGTAGCCAACAACAGCCCCACCCAAGCAGGCAGGCAATCTGCAATCTGCAATCTACTGCCCTGAGGGCAAGCACCCACAGCCTTACCTAGATTATACACACATCGAGCTGCCCATGCTCATGCACCAATCAGGCAAAGTACAAGTGAGCAAACCTAACACCCTTATAACACTGGTTTGCCCAACAATGTCTTTCCTTGGGAAGTGAAACTGGGCTAGCCCAAGTAGAAGTCTCTGAATCATAGCAAGAGTACTCTTGAGGACACAAACCAAACTATATTACAAACTGCATAGAATGTCCCACTGCACAGGGATAGTCAATACTGGGGAGCCTGGCTGGCAGAAGCTGGGCCAGCTCTGTAATCATTTCTATGGAAGAAGACACACTGCTGTAACTAGAGCTCCTCCTTTTACTCCATCCTACTTTTAGATTTTGGAACTGTCTTCCGAAGTACACTGATAGAAGAGTGGAAAAGGAAACTTTCAGAAAGCAATCTACATTTTTACTAGTTCTTCTGAACTATCTTGGGCTCAATCCTTCTTAGGATTCTTAATTTATGAGAAAGCGATCTATATTTACACTAGTGTTAGAGTGGGTAGCTAATCAGACATGAGCAGGTGAGGGAATAAAGAGAGAAAGGAAATATCTAATTTAAGCATAACCATCAGTGGTAACCAGACGGCTAACTGATTTACCAGCCCCTGATATGGCCTACAGCAGTTACACAGCCCTGGGGAGATGCACAAAGGGGCTAAAAAATAAACTAATGACCAATATATGACTTTCCACTGGGGACACTAGATGTACAAGGATAAAATGATAGAAAATAGCATGCACACAGCCTCAGACCGTGTGGAACAGCACAGGGATTCCACAGCCCACTACTGGCAGAAATGAGTGCATGCAGTGGGCAGGAGCAAACTGGCCAGGGAGGAGGAGCCAGGAGGCAGGGAGGTTGCCCAGGCAGGCATAAAAACTGACTATGTAGCCAAGTGGGGCATTCAATCAGTCTGAGTTGCCCACTTGGAAGTCTTCCAGGAAACAACCACATTTTTTTCCTATACGTTTAATAACTATACCAAACAGAATGATTTTTTAGAAACAAAGTATCCAATAAAGCACTGGTGATATGGACCCAATGAATAAAATAACAAACACTGTATATGTAATATTCACAACATAAACCTAAAACAATCAAGTGTCCTAAATACACAAATAAAATCCAACTTGTATTAGTATCATGTTCTCTTTCCTATGGTCAATAAATAACAATATTGTCTTACTCATGTTCCATAATTTTAGGGGCTGGAAAATCACAAATACCTCAATTCCCAAGCACAGATTTTGTAAAATCTCTCTTATTATTCTGAATTTTAAGAATTATGTTTGTTTGATATTAAATTAAAATTTATTTGGTCCTAGATTGATTAATCTACAATCAGTTTAATTTCTAAGAACCTCTCGATGACTCTCAAACAGACGGGACAACATTAGCTTTTAACTAATAAATGTAAATGTAATTAGGAGCAAAACTGATCTATGTCTATGTATTTTACCAAATGTTTTCTGAAGGCACGACCCCTCATTATAGGTTCAGTTTCTTCACTACCTTTGTACAATGAACTCTTCAAAGGTCTCCCTTTGTCTTACTTGTATTGTTTGCAGGTACAGTTGATTTGTGCTGTGCCCATCCCCCCAAGAAGGGCTAATCTATGCATGTATTCACAATTAGAGCATTGCCTCAACAATCCTTTATATTAGTGCTTTCTAAGCTCTGTTAAAAATAGACATTTAGAAGTCAGAAATACTTAGCTTAAGTTCTCATATTTCATGTCTACTCTGAACTTATATTTCTAGACTTTAAAACAGGTCACAAACCTAGTGAAACAAACATCACACTCCAAATGCAGCAACTGATAACTTCTCCTAAATTATGAAAAATATGAAGGCCAGCAAAATAGAAAGACTAGTTACTGGTTAAAAGCAGAGTTATACAGACCATGGTTTAAGCCACACCTTCATTGTTGTGATTTGGGGTAAGTTGCTTAAATAGTAAGTCTCAGTTTTATCATCTGTAATTGGTGATAAATAATGTTACCCCATAAAATAGCTGTTTAAACTAAACTCTATGCATAAAGCACTTAAAGGTTCTGGAATAAAACTCATGAATGATAAGTGTCAAATAAATGATTATCATTCAATGAGTACTTAATAATTTCTGCAACTAAAATTAAAATTTCTCCAGAAGCAATTTCCCTTTCTATTTCAACATGTATCCATTGGAAAGACATTTTCTTCCTTCAAAGTTTCTTTTGTGCTTGTGGTCTTTGTCTTGTGCTCCATCACTTCACTTGCCACTTTCTCATTTATCAATTTCTTCTCGTTTAGAGTTTCTTTTCTTTGTACCGACTTTCCTTCTCTGATTACACACATCTTTCCTACTTTGAGCTATGTCCCTAACACAGTACTTGTTTCAAAATCAAAATTGTTAGCTATTACTCCACAGTGGATACTTCTCTCTCTCTCCTACTCCTGAAACCTTTGTTATACATGCCTTCGTTCTCCAATCCACCCAAATTGTTCTCTCCAGGGTCACTGATGTTTGATCTCTTTGTCTATTTATCATCCATGTTTCTATTATTGCTCTTCATGAATTATTCATAGCAGTGGCAGTTTTTTCCCTCAGTTTCAGAACACAGCTATGTTTCTTTCCCTTCTGCAGTAGTATCTTTCCATCAAATGATTAAATTTGAACATACCCTTGAGTCAGCATTTGGCCTCTTTCTAGTTTGCCTCTTTCCTATTACTGTTCATGATCTTATCTTTATCTTCATTATCTTATCACTCATCATCCCTCTGTGAATGAGTCTGAATCACCAATTTCAGCAATATTTCATCACACACACCATATAGCACAGCGATCCCACTCTTATTTACATATCCAAGAGAGGAGAAAATACACATTCACACAAAAACTGGAACATAAGTGTTGTATTATTCATAATAGCTAAAAAGTGGAATTATCCCAAATGCCCATCAGCTGAGGAATGGATAAATAAAATGTGGTATATCCACACAATGGAGTCATATTTCACAATAAAAAGAAAATATGCAACAATTTAGACAAACCTTGAAAATATTGTGCTCATTGAAAGAAGCTAATCACAGAATGCCACACAAACAATTCTATATGATTCCTATAATGAGATTTGCCAAGACAGTTGACCAGAGTTGGAGGTTGGGAGGCGGTGGAAACGCTGAGTGACAGCTAATAAGAATGTAGTTTAAGAAAGAAAAAATATGCTAAAGTTAGATTGTGGTAATGGTTGCACAGTCATGAGTATACTAAAAATATTGAATTTTACATTTTGAAAGAGTGAATTGTACAGTATGTAAATTGTATTTCAGTAAAGTTACTGAAATCAATTAAATAAATACACAAATAAATCACTAATACACATCCAAGTAAACTTTAAGAAAATTGTTTTTACTTAAAGCATTTCATTTTGAAAGTGTTTCTGAATTAATCCCATTTTCTTTTCCAAAGCTGTATTTGTGACTTTTACAAATTCTTGTCTTTTACATAAATATCTATTTTCTACCTGGTTAATTGGGCAGTCTTTACCCTATAAAATTTAGAGAATTCTACCATTATTAACTTTTACCAAAAGAAAAAAAAAGAAAAAAAAAAGGCACACAGACTAAGAAAACTAATAATAGAATACCAGACTCTTTTTATGCTTATTAATGTGGAAACAAGTCATATATCTTTCTAAAATCAAAGTCTATAATCTAGAGTTTTCTTAATGACAATTGAAGAAAAGATGATACTGAGGACAGACTTATTTTTAGCTGTGGGTGCCAATTATTCCATAAAAAACTCATCCTCTAAGGAAACAATGTCAGATTTTTTTTTTTTTACTAAATGCCATATATGACCTTTGTTTCACCAAGCTTTTTACTCCTACAATGAAATGAAGGTAAATGACAGGGCAGTGGGACTACATTTTATGTTCAGAATGTTCTGTGAAATACACAGAAAAGCCGCTCAATGTTAACCTTAGTTTGTTTTTAATATGTTGTGTACATAGTGACAAAGTTAATTCAGCATCAATCATGATATAAAGGGCAGGTTTTGAGGTTTTTAATGGTACATATGATTTTTAATAGGAAAATCCAGATGATGATTTCTGTCAGTAGATACCATTGAACTCCACTGCTCACAAAAATTAGGGGATCAGGGAACATGCAGATACTCCAGTACTTTCAGCCTTTTGTCTAGTGCATTTTCACCAATGAAACAAAAGTTGGTTTTGCATCTCATTTGCATAATTGAACAACTTTCTTTGACTTGTCGTTTGCTTTTCTGATGTTCTTGTTTAAAAAAAAAATCAAATGCCTCTTTTTTTAATTGCTTCATATTCATTTTGAAATATCCCCTAATTTTTGTGAGCAGTATATTAAGTGATGAGAAACCACAGATCTTAATTAGCCTAGTTGATAGAACAAAGAGTGTTAATTCAATTTTTTCTGAAATCTACAAAGACTAAACTGTGAAAAAATTAGAAAGAAAAAATTAAGTTCAGCTTAACAGACAGAATACTTGAATAACACTTTAAAAAAGGTAAGAACCACACACTATATCACTGGAAATATGTGACATTTCAGAATTATAGGAAAGCGCTTTTCTTCCCAGACATGGTTGGTTAACAGTTTCCATTTTTATTCTCTTTCAAATGGTTAAATGGTTGAATAATTTAAAGCATCTTAGCATGTTACTAATTTGTAACATTTCTGTGTCTAAATATTTACTCTTTCTTATTCAGAAATGTTTTCTTAATTTATTTAGTAACAAAGTTATTTATGATTTACTGTGCAAATAAAAATATTTTATGATTTCAAAAGTTTTCCTATGTGGGCCCTGGCCGGTTGGCTCAGTGGTAGAGCATCATCCCGGGTTCGATTCCCGGCCAGGGCACACAGAAGCACCCATCAGCTTCTCCACCCCTCCCCCTCTCCTTCCTCTCTGTCTCTCTCTCTTTCCCTCCTGCAGCCAAGGCTCCACTGGAGCAAAGTTGGCCCAGGCACTGAGGATGGCTCCATGGCCTTGGCCTCAGGTGCTAGAATGGCTCTGGTTGCAATGGAATAATGCCCCAGATGGGCAGAGCATCGCCCCCCAGGTGGATCCCAGTCGGACACATGCAGGAGTCTGTCTCTCTGCCTCCTTGCTTTTCACTTCAGAGAAATACAAAAACAAACAGACAAAAAAAAACCTTTTCTTATGTTTTATCTCAATTCCCTCAACAAAATCCACAGATCTGGGGAAAGGCAAATATTGTTATATATAATATTCAAATGAAGGAACTGAGGTTTAGAAAGCTTAAGTAAGTTGTCTAAGGTATGTGGTTAGCAAGTAACATGATAAAAAATATTAGTTTTTTGGACCTAAACTCAAGTGTTCTTTCTAAAAATTTTGTTCTAATTTACTTTTGTTAAGTAGAACTGCTTTTACTTTTTCATATAGAAAGATAATACATGCAGATTAGAAAATACAATGCAGCTCTGGCTGGTTGGCTCAGTGGATAGAGCATTGTCTTGGAGTGCAGACATCCTGGCTTTAATCCCTGGTCAGGGCACACAGAAGAAGCAACCATCTGCTTCTCTTTGCCTCCCTTTCCCCCTTCTCTCTTTCTTCCTCTCTCATAGCATCACCCCAGGCATGGATTGCCAGGTAGATCCTGTTCAGGGCACATGCGGGAGTCTATCCTCCTCCTCTCATTTAAAAAAGAAAGAAAGAAAGAAAGAAAGAAAGAAAGAAAGAAAGAAAGAAAGAAAGAAAGAAAGAAAGAAAGAAAGAAAGAAAGAAAGAAAGAAAGAAAGAAAAGAGGAAGAAAGAAAGAAAAAATTTGGAGAGTTAAAAAGTGAGAAGCCTGAATTTTAAATTCTAGTGTTAACTACTATTATAGGTTTCCTGTCTGTTCTTCCATTTTCTTCCATTAATATATACATATTAACATTTTAACAAAGTAGGTTCATATAGCTTAGCTCAGGCCATCACTAGATTAGGTGACTTAAACTGTAGAAATTTCTCATACATCTGGAGAATGCAAAGTCTTAGTTCAGGATGCCAGCAGGGCGGGTTTTATTCTGAGTCCTCTCTTGCCTTGTAGGCAGCCACTAGCTCATTATGTTCTCAAGAGACTCCTACTACTCTAGATGCCCATGGAGAGAGAGAAAGAAAGAGGGAGGAGAGGGAATGTGGGAGGGAATGTGGGAGGGGAGAGAGAGGAAAAGGGAGAGGGCTAGCTCTCTGGAATCTCTCTTTATAAGGGCACTAGTTCTATCATGGGGACCCCAACCTCATGACCTCAACCTGACTTTAATTATCTTCAAAAAGCCCATCTGTAAACACCATCACATTGGGGTTAGGGCTTCAACATTTTGATTTTGAAGGTAGGAGTGACAAACGTTCAGTTCATAACAATAGCACATACATTTCTGCAAACTATTTTTATAAACTATATTTGTAAAATACTCCATGATAGTACAAACATGTTATATCATTAATTAAATGGCTATATATTAATCTTCCACATGGATTTAATAAAACATATTTAATTATCTACTGAAGTACTTCAAAAACAAATATTCTTATACGTATTATTGTGTGTTTGAGTTGGCAGTTCATATATACATATATAAAACTGTGGTTGCATATATAAATATTTATCATTTAAATAGTATTGTTATTAATATTGGTTTCTTGAGAAAAATTCTATGATGGGATGAAAACTTTGGTCTTAAATAAATAGCTTAGAGAAGTCTCACATCTATTATCCTATTTGCTTCTTCTAAACACTATGTAAAATAAACAGAGTAAACACATTTAACCTTATTATTATTATTATTATTTTTGTATTTTTTCTGAAACAGAGAGGCAGTCAGACTCCCGCATGTGCCTGACCAGGATTCACCTGGCATGCCCACCAAGGTGCGGTGCTCTGCCCATCTGGGGCGTTGCTCTGTTGCGACCAGAGCCATTCTAGCACCTGAGGCAGAGGCCATGTAGCCATGTTAACCCCCCCACCCCGGGCCAACTTTGCTTCAATGGAGTGGAGCCTCAGCTGCGGGAGGGGAAGAGAGAGACAGAGAGGAAGGAAAGGGGGAGGGGTGGAGAAGCAGATGGGCGCTTCTCCTGTGTGCCCTGGCCGGGAATCAAGCCCGGACTCCCGCACACCAGGCCAACACTCTACCACTGAGCAAACCGGCCAGGGCCCATTTAACCTTATTTTTACACATTAAGAAGTCAAGACAGAGAAAGTTAAAAATTACTTGTCTAATTACAGAATCAGAATTTAAACCCAGTACTATTGGAATTAGTGGTTAATATTTTATATTTTTTCTAATGCATTCACAGAAAAAAGAAGGGACCACGTGGCAAGTGTGTACTGTTACCTTTAAACCTGGAGCTCTTGTTTCCGGGATTCTCTTCAAACTACTTAAGTATGTGTTTTTCTAGTCACACATTTTCTATGTGGCATTTTCTCCAGATGCACTTTAAATTAGATATGGCAACTTCCCGATTTTGTGTCCATTTCCTTGGCCTTGACAGTCTAGGCTGCACTTTTATATTCAACAAAACTAGAGAAACTGGGGGAATAAGAAATGCCTACAGAAAAAATACAAGGTTCATATCTTTTTCTGCTGCATGCAAATGGTTTCTTCATGATAGATTTTCAGATTATGGAAAACATTAGGGATAAATATGTGTATTAAATACCAGTACACATAACCTTTGGTCGATGGAAGATATATAAGAATACCACTTTCTGAGTATGCGGATAGTTCTGTTGATTTTTTGCCATTGTTTTTTTATCTACAGAGGTCATTTTCACCTCTGTTTATAGCTCTCCTCTTAGCAAAATAAAACATGTTCAACCAAAATTATTTTTAAAACTACAATACTCTAATGAGTAGAAATTCAATTTTGATGGCTCATAAAAAATACTAGAGCATGACAAGGTTTATAGTCATAATCTGTGCTGTTTATAGACACCAAAAGTTTAATTGAGGAAATAACAAAGACAAATCTTGTACCTAAAACATTACATTAATTAGAATAGGCAAAAGGGGGTAAAATCAGAAAAAATATGTAATTAATATGCATCATTGAAATGCAAAAGCCATTTCAATAACTGAATTTAGTAATAAGATACATAATTTATACTGTGTGCGTTTACAAGTCATTAAATATACCGTTCCTCCCACCAAACTTTCTCACATTTCCTGATATTTTCTTGCCTTTTTTCACTGTCTCATAGAGACTGAATTTTCATCAATTGAATATTTATTAAGGTTAAAGTGTTGTATTTTAAAATGCAAATTTTTCTCAAAGGATTTGGAAGTGAGTGTGAGCTATCAGCTATTCACATTTCTGCTATCAATTAGTACAATTTAATTGCTTTCCTTTCAGATTCTGCTGACATCTGATTCAGTGGAGACTGCCAGTCTCAGTGGAGAGAAAGGGCTTGAAAGGGGCAAAGATGGTTGTATATACAATCTTGGTGTATCAGGAGGCTTAGGACAGTAAGAGCACAGTAAGGGCCAGGAAGAGGAAGGTGTCCCGAGCTGCCTGGGCTAGTGACAAAGCCGGACTCTGTCCTCACTGATGCCTCTCCAGGGGACTGGTCTTCGAGGGGACAAGAAAGGTGTAAAGTAAGCATCTTAATATACAATATTTTGACTTCTATAGAACAATATTGAAGTTTCTCTATTACCAGTTTATAGATCAATGTATCTCAAGTTTCAGACATTTCATTCTGTGTCCAGAGCTTCTTGCCCTGTGCGTCACCCTATTGTTCCCCTTGTTGTCTCTGGTTTCTACTCTTATGTGTGGACAGACTACTGAAGGCTTTAACAACTCACACAAACTCATTACCCTCCCATCTTGAGGCTGTTTGCATATCTTCTTCACTACTAAACTCCAAACAAAAGGCTAAATATGGAATTCAAAAATTACTAAGTAGGTTTATTTTTCCTTTCTCCAGAAAAGGACATCACACCAGTATCAAGACCAAAGAGATTTTAAAAGGCCATATTGTAATAAAATTGCTCAACTGTCTAATTCATGGAGTTTCTTATTCTGGTTCATAAAGATTATTCCTGGGTTCTAAAACAGATTCATATAGAAATGTGCCCAAACTGAGATAGTTTCTCTTGATTTGGATAATCATATATGCACTTCAGCTTATAACATAATGGAAATGTTTTCCCTTCTACCTAGTAGAAACAGTTTATGCTTGCTAATCTCTCAAATATAGGTGGATAAATATATTCCGATGGTTGTAGACTAGTTTATTCTTTCATGGAATTATTAATTTCTGCTCTAAAGAACTTGTGACTACACACTGAGCTCAAACTATTGTCTTTGTGGGTGCATACCAGAATATTGCCAAGACCTTACTTCTGGATAGAATCCAGATTAACATACTGATATGTTTTTAGTTCATACTGATATGTTTTTAGTTCTTTTATCATCTTGATATATGACATTACAACTGCTTTTAGTGTAAGTTTTTTATTTTATTATTAGATGTCTAGTTATTAACTTTTCTTTTAGGTTTTTTTGATAGTGTTTACTGTCATGTTTTTTTGCAATGTAATCTATGCTCAATATTTTTCTTAATTCTTACTCTCATTCTATAACCCTAATTATTTATATGCTTATAACATTTTAGGAATCATTTAGACCAGTTATAAACTTTATCTTTTAGCATTTTCTCTTTTATGTATATCTAATTGTTCTCATTTTCTACAATTATTTTTCTGATTTATAATTCTTTTGATTTTGAAATCACAAATTGCTTCTTTAAATACACTTATTTATTGGTGCCTTTTTTTCTGTTTTGATCTCTTAACTATCTGCTTTACATTTTTTTATATTTTTCTATTTTAATACTTTAATAAATTATTTAATGATAGCTACAATAATCATGGCCATGGATTGAGTATGTGGTTATTTATTATTTTAAGTGAGAAGGAGGAGAGATAGAGAGACAGACTCCTGCATGGGTCATGACCAGGATTCACCTGGCAACCCCCATCTGGGGCAGATACTCTGCCTATCTGGGGACAGTGCTCATAACTGAGCTATTTTTAGCACCTCAGGTGGAGGCTCCATGGAGCTACCCTCAGTACTCAGGAAGTCATGCTTGAATCAATTGAGCCATGGCTGTGGGAGAAGGAAAGAAAGAAGGGGGAGGGAGAGGAAGGAGAAGCAGATGGTTGCTTCTCCTGTGTGCACTCACTGAAAATTGAACCCAGGACTTCCACACATCAGGTCGACACTCTACCATTGAGCCAACCTGCCAGGGGCCAAGATATGTGGATAAAGTCAACACCATTAGTCAGGGAATTGGGAAGCCTCTGACTCAGCTCTCTATGCAGCTACTGCCTTAACTCTTAAACGGATATCCTATCCTTTCAAGAAGTGCTTTTCACAAGTCCTTATTATTTATACCCAGTCTCGAAATAAAAGGTTATTTCTCATAGAGAAAATTATTCTCTTGATAAAAAATTACTGGATGCCATACATCTAATTATTTATATGATGAGCTTTTGTTTGTTAATATTTGTTTGTTTAATGCCTGCTCTGTGACATACATAAACATTAAGCTTGGAGAAAATGTGATAATATTCTATTTCGGATAAGAAATAGAGTCTAAATAATGAAGAACCAGGTGGTACTAATCTTCTTAGTAGACATTTATGACTGGGAGCATAGGAAACTGCTACCATTTTAATATTTATTTTATGCTAATGTATTTATTAGCAGTGTGGCCCTCCTCCCTTCTCCTTAGGTACATGGGAGAATTTACTTGGTGCATGATTCTCATCACCCCTGCCCACCCCCACACATTTTGACAGTCTGAGAGAAACTGGATAGACAAGAGATTATCCTGAAGGTTTCCATGGGTCACTGGTGTACCTAGTCAGTGACCATCAATTTTCAGAAGTTTCAGCAAGGCTGGAACCACTGAGGAAGACAGATGCTAAGAAGAAAGGAGACACACTTAATTAGTTCTGGATATTTCCTGGGGAATGGAGAAACAGATGGTTCTCTCTTTTTCTTTCTTTTCTCTTTTTAAAATATATTTTTTCTATAGGTAGAGATAACAGGAAGGCATTTTTGTAACTAAAATTATGGCTACATTCAGAGAATGTAATCAAACTAATCCTGATCAAAGATACAAGACTGAAAAGTATAAATGAGGAAGCTCTTTTCTTGGTAAATTCTTTTTCTGTCTAAAGTAAGAACAGTGTTCATGAGTAAAATGATCTAAAAACCATCTACAAAAAGAGAACAGAGAAATAAAGCTGGTATGATGTCTCCAGCATTATGCAGGGAATCTAGACCTGTAGACACTTCTGAGTGGCAGGCATATACACTTCTGGTGAAAATGCAGCACTCGGTGCCCCAGCTTAGTGATGCACTAAGACCATCCAAAGAAACTCCTGGCTTCTCATTATCTGCATGCCTATGGCCAATTTTATCATATATGAAGTAGGAAAAATAACAGCATCTACCTCATACTGTGAGGTTTAAATAATAAAATGTAGCTATGCCTCCTAGAATAGAAATGCTCAATAATGATGAGGTATCTTTAGTATAATTATATATTGTCATATAAGAAGCTGTAACTGCCATTACAAATATTACAAGATTCTTCTAGACACACGTATAATAAATACAGTGTTTTAGACCTTTTGTTAAATAGATTAGTGACATTATGAACGATATTGTTCCATCCTATAATTGTAAGGAAAGTTCAGATTTTTTGTCTGTGGGTATTTTCCAGTTAAGTACATTTGTAATGATCAGCTTGTTCACCCTGCCAGCAGACCTGCTATCAAAATACTAATTATAAAGTACTATATTCATCAGCTCAGGCAGGGTTCAGTTTCTGCTGAAAGCTCTCTTCCTGGTTTGCAGATAGCTATGTCTTTACATCTTCACATGAGAAAGAGAAAGAGAGAGAATAGCTTCCTCTTCTTATGAGGCCACCATTCTACAACCTTATTTAACATTAAGTACTTTCTAAAGACCCTATCACCAGAGACCGTCACTTTAGGGACTAGGATTTCAACATATGAATTTTTCAGGGACACAATCAATCCATAGCAACTGCACAGTCCAATTAGAGAGAATTGACATTGTATTTTGAAAAATAGGCAGCATGCTTTCAGAGTACTCAAGTGGGCTGAAATCTAGGAATAATACACATGGCACATTCTTTCCTTTAAGGAGAATAGGTACGTGGTAAGTAGTTAGACAGATGTGAGCAAGTACAGAGGTCATCAGGGTGAAAGCCCCAACTGCCTAGCAACAGGCAACATGGGGAGAATAAGGCTCTCCACCCAGGGTGACTTTTCCTCCCTGGAAAGAAATCGCTGGCCCTGCAGTTTAGAACCCCTGACCTTTCATATCGCTGGCCCTGTAGTTCAGACCCTCCCCTCCCCTTTCCTCCCCAGCACATTGCTAGTCATGTACCGAGGTTGCTGTGCCAAGTTATCAGTTATCAAATGCCATGCCTGCTGATAATAGTCAGAATCTTATTTTACCATGAGAAAACATTCACTTACATTGGCCAACATCTCTATTTTCAAATTATGAGAAGAAACATTTTGGAGCAAAGGAGTTGTTATGTTAGGATGTTTGCTATTAGGGATCTACTTAAAACATAAGAAAAATTTCTTCATTCTTTAATAATGACTGAAATATGCCCAATTTGTTTACAAATACAATTCAAAGAAAGGCAACCAGGAAGATGAGTTAAATATACTTTATCTAGAAGGATGATGCTAATATGTTATAAAGTCATTTTTTCTCCATTTGATATAAGATTTTTATGCTTAAAATAAGATGTGTTAATTGAAGTTACATTTCACTTTGTCACTAAACCTGAAAAAGACATGCTAAATTCCATATTATTGTTGTTGTTGTTGATCAATATTAGTTATCACAGGTAATTGCTGGTGTGATAATCCTTACTAATCAACAAAGAAATCAATGTGGTTGATGTACCTATAATGGCATCATTTCACATGCATGGAACAACCCAAGTATAAAATTCAAAATGTAGTCAATATCAGATACTATATAAGAAAGTGTGGGAGCTGGCCGGTTGGCTCAGTGGTAGAGAGTTGGTCCAGCGTGTGGAAGTCCCAGATTCGATTCCTGGCCAGGGCACACAAGAGAAGTGCCCATCTCCTTCTCCACCCTTCCCCATCTCCTTCCTCTCTATCTCTCTCTTCCCCTCCCATAGCCAAGGCTCCATTAGAGCAAAGTTGGCCTGGGCACTGAGGATGTCTCCATGGCCTCTGCCTCAGGCACTAGAATGGCTCTGGTTGCAGTGGAGCATCGCCCCCTAAAGGGTATACCAGGTGGATCCTGGTCGGCAGCATGTGGAAGTCTGTCTCTCTGCCTCCCCACTCTCACTTCAGAAAAATACAATAAATAAATAAATAAATAAGTGCATAACATATATCAAAGATGCATAAATTCGGTGGACAAAAAGTAGACAGAAGTCTCTTTATAAGAAATACACAACTTTCCAGTACTACTGTTTATGTAAGAGAGAATTTTGTATTGTCACATGATAGAAAGGATTTACTAATAATAGAGAAGTTAGATAGAATTAGAAAACTATTGTGTTTATATTATCTGTAAATCCTGAGGTTTCTAAGGAGACAGGTTAACGTTCCATACAATGAGAATCAGCATTTCATAGGATGAGATGAGCTGCTACTACAAGTAAGGAATGACAACTTCAGATCAGCTAAATATATTATCAAAATGAAGCAGTAATCACATAGGAAATAACTTCTCCTTTAGTACTGAAAAAATAGTGCTGGGTTTTGACCTTTTATCTGTCCTTCTCTAGAGTGTTATAAAAATTAGTTCAAAGGTTAAGTGATTACTTTGCTTTTTACTTTCATGTACATAGATACTTAAAAATAAAACTTATAAAGGGAACAATTTGCTTTCTGAGACTTTTGTTCATATTATTGCATAATTTGTTTTTCCTTCACATATTGTTTTAATCATACTGTATTAAATTTGCTCTTCTTTTTCAAGCATTTGGAAAAGTTTATAAAATAATAATTTTTATCTTCAACAATTTAAATAATGACTGAGATCATAATGACATATGGAATTTTATAGATTGGTCTACATCTTATTTCCTGCTATGCATCAGAGGATGGCCAGCCACAGGAATACATTTTGCACTGGGTGTTATTTTTGATTACATAGAAACAGCCATTTTAAAAAATGTTAAAAACTCAACAGTTTAGAACACAATGCTTAGCTTTTTCATAAGTGGAAAATATGCAAATTGACATACTTATTAGATCTCTTGATTTAGAAGCACTTTTGGTGACTTGAAGAGTAATTTGCTAAGTGATACATGTCTAGTTCAATTGGATCTTTATATTTTAAAAACAAATAAAGCTATATACCCCACCAATTTTTCTAGAGATGGGTAAAATACCCATGAGTCAGTCATACGGCACAGCTTGAACTAATAATGGACATTCAGGCTTACGTGACTAAGAAGCTCATTTGGGACTGAGACAAGCATTTTCTAATTCTAGTCTCCTGGGCTATCATTCAAATACATTATTATTCAAATAGCTAATGAGACAGGAAGAGCTCCAATATAATTGACTTGTATCCTCTGGGGAAGTCAGCTCTGAGAGTAGATCTATATAAATTCCCCAAGTGTATTGTAGACAGAAAGTGTTGTAATTAATTTACTAGTCAGGCCCAAAGCACTGTAAATGAAAGAATTGCCCAATTCCTCCTTTACCTACTGTTAGATTCCACATATCTCTCTAGGAAAAAATATAAGCCTGTTACCACATACTCTAAAATGGATACAGATGTTTCTTGAAACATGGAATACATAACATATATTTCTCTACTTTCCCAAAGACTATGATAAAATGAAAACAAAAGTACCCATATATGTAACACTGCAGTTCAAGGTGTCACAGAAGTCCTATAATGTTAAAGATTGTGATGTCATTTATATTAACATCAACTATCATTATTATTACTATATTATGTATGCTGTCAGTCAAATAGTTTGTAAATATGATGTATATGTTTGCTTCTTTATAGTTTGCATTGGGTGTGGGAGACAGGCTGTAAGCTGGGAAGGTCCTTATAGCCTAAGGCAGGGATCCCCAAACTTTTTACACAGGGGGCCAGTTCACTGTTCCTCAGACCATTGGAGGGCCAGACTATAAAAAAAACTATGAACAAATCCCTATGCACACTGCATATATCTTATTTTAAAGTAAAAAAACAAAACAGGAACAAATATACAATATTTAAAATAAAAAACAAGTAAAAATAAATCAACAAATTGACCAGTATTTCATTGGGAACTATGGGCCTGCTTTTGGCTAATGAGTTGGTCAATGTCCGGTTCTATATTTGTCACCGCTAGCCGTAACAACTGATATGACGTGCTTCCGGAGCCGTGACACATGCGTCCCGTGTCACCAGAAGTAGTACTGTACCTGAGCGATGCCGCACTTGAAAGAGGTGCTCTTCCGGAAGTGCGGTGGGGGCAGGATAAATGGCCTCAGGGGGCTGCATGTGGCCCATGGGCCATAGTTTGGGGACCCCTGGCCTAAGGCTTAGTTTTAAGACTAAGCCTTTCCCATCCTTTTAATACTAAAATCTTTTCAACATCGTTTTAATACTAAAATCTTCACAAAACTAAGCTTTTCCCCACATCTTTGACTGTTGCATGATGTGGGGTGGTGCACTCTTATGAGGAATCCCATTTATGCCTCAGATAAGTGGCTTGTATCAGAGACTTCCTTATTTGTATGTTGGCTTAAAGGCTTTTCTTTTATTATTGTTATTTTTTATTGATTTCTATTTATTGTATTTACATAGATTCTAGTGCTCTCCTAAATGCAGAATGCATCCCCCCTCCCCTGTGTTTCCCTCAACATCCTCCTTGTCCCCCACCTCGCAATGCCATCCTCCTTTCACTCCAGGATTATCCCATCCTATCACCCCCTTTCCCTCTGTCAGCGTTCCCTCTGGTTCCTTTGATCCTGTCTCTGTCTCAATTCTGTTCCTCAGTTCACATTGTTCATTGGATTCCTCAAATGAGTGAGGTCATATGATATTTTTCTTTCTCTGCCTGGCTTATTTCACTTAACATAATTTCCAGGTTCATCCATGTTGTCGCAAAAGATACGATTTCCTTCTTTTTCATGGCTTCATAGTATTCCATTGTATATATGTACCACTGCTTTTTAATCCACTTGTCCACTGATGGACACTTGGGCTGTTTCCAGATCTTGGCTATTGTAAACAGTGCTGCCATAAACATGGGGGTGCATTTCTTCTTTACAATCAGTGATGTGGTGTTCTTGGCATATATTTCTAAAAGTGGGGTGGCTGGGTCAAAAGGCAGTTCCATTTTTAATTTTTTGAGGAATCTCCATACTATTTTCCACAGTGGCTGCACCAGTCTGCATTCCCACTAGCAGTGCAGGAGGGTTCCCCTTTCTCCACATCCTCACCAGCACTTACTATGTGCTGTTTTGTTAATGAGCGCATTCTGACTGGTATGAGGTGATATCTTATTGTGGTTTAATTTGCATTTCTCTAATGATTAGTGATGTTGAGCATTTTTTATATGCCTAATGGTCATCTGTATGTCCTCTTTGGAGAAGTGTCTATTCATTTCTTTTGCCCATTTCTTGATTAGATTGTTTATCTTCCTGGTGTTGAGTTTTTCCAAGTTCTTTATGAATTTTGGTTACTAACCCCTTATCAGACGTATTGTCAAATATGTTCTCCCATTGTGTAGTTTTTCTTTTTGTTATTGTCTTTAGCTCTGCAAAAGCTTTTTAGTTTGATATAGTCCCATTTGTTCATCCTGTCCTTTATTTCACATGCCTGTGAAGTTAAATCAGCAAATATATTGCTGCGAGAGATGTCAGAGAGCTTACTGCTTGTTTTTTTCTAAGTTGCTTATGGTTTTTGACTTACATTTAAGTCTTGTACACCATTTTTGTGAATGGTGTAAGCTGGTGATCTAGTTTCACTTTTTTACAGGTAGCTGTCCAACTTTTCCAAAACCATTTGTTAAAGATACTGTCTTTACTCCATTGTATGCTCTTGCCTCCTTTGTCAAATATCAATTGTCCATAAAGGTGTGGATTTATTTCTGGGTTTTCTACTCTGTTTCATTGATCTATATGCCTGTTCTTATGCCAGTACCAAGTTGTTTTGAGTACAATGGCTTGTAGTATAACTTGATATCAGGAAGTGTGATACCACCTACTTTATTCTTCTTTTTCAAGCTTGCTGAGGCTATTTGTGTTCTTTTTTGGTTCCATATAAATTTTTGGAATATTTGTTCTATATCTTTGAAGTATGTCATTGGTATTTCAATAGGAATTGCACTGAATTTATAAATTGCTTTGGGTAATATAGACATTTTAATGATGTTTATTCTTCCTATCCATGAAGACGGTATATGCTTCCACTTGTTTGTATCTTTCTTGATTTTTATTTTATCAATGTTTTATAATTTCTGAGTAGAAGGTCTTTAATCTCCTTGGTTAAATTTACTCCTAGGTATTTTATTTTTTTGTTGCAATAGTGAAGGGGATTGTTTTCTTAATTTCTCTTTCAGACAGATCATTGTTGGTGTATAAAAATGCCTCTTATTTCTGAGTATTAATTTTGTATCCTCCCACCTTGCTGAATTCATTGATCAGGTCCAGTAGTTTTTTTTACTGCGACTTTAGGGTTTTCTAGGTACAGTATCATATCATCAGCAAATAATGATAGTTTTACTTCTTCTTTTCCTATTTGGATGTCTTTTATTTCTTCTTCTTGTCTGATTGCTGTGGCTAGGACTTCCAGAATTATATGGAATAAGAGTGGTGAAAGGGGGCACCCCTGCCTTGTTTCTGATTGTAAAGGGATTGCTTTTAATTTTCCCTCATTGAGTATGATGTTGGCTGTGGGTTTGTCATAGATGGCCTTTCTCATGTTGAGGTATGTTCCATGCATTCCCACTTTGCTGAGAGTTTTGATCATAAATGGGTGCTGGATTTTATCAAATGCTTTTTCTGCATCTATTGAAATTACCACATGTTTTTTATCCTTCCTTTTGTTTATGTGATGAGTCACATTGATTGATTTGTGAATATTTTACCAGCCTTGACTCCCCAGAATAAATCTCACTTGATCATAATGAATGATTTTTTTCATGTATTGCTGGATCGGGTTTGCTAATATTTTGTTGAGAACTTAAGTGTCTAAATTCATCAGGGATATTGGCCTATAGTTTTCTTTCTTTGTGTTGTCTTTGCCTGGTTTTGGAATCAGAATTATGCCTGCCTCATAAAAGGAGCTTGAAAGTCTTCCCTCCCTTTGAAATTTTTGAAATAGCTTGAGAAGGATAGGAGTTAGTTCTTCTTGGAATATTTGGTAGAATTTGCCTGTGAAGCCATCTGGCCCAGGGCTTTTGTTTGTGGGGTTTTTTTGATAACTGTTTCAATCTCATTTATTGTAACTGGTCTGTTTTGGTTTACTGATTCTTTCAGGTTGATTTTTGAAAGATTATATGTTTCAAGAAATTTGTCCATTTCACCTAGGTTGCCTAATTTTTTGGCATACAGTTCTTCATAGTATTTTCTTACAATCCTTTGCATTTCTGCTGTATCAGTTACTTCTCCACTCTCATTTCTAATTTTATTTATTTGAGTCCTCTCTCTTTTTTTCTTGGTGAGTCTGGTTAAAGGTTCATCGATCTTGTTTACCTTTTCAAAGAACCAGCTCCTGGTTTCATTGATCCTATGTATTGTTTCTTTAGCCTCTATGTCATTTATTTCCGCTGTGATCTTTATTATTTCCTTCCTTCTATTTCCTCTGGGCTTTATTTGCTGTTCTTTTTCTAGTTTTTTTAAATGCAGGGTTAAGTTTTTTATTTGAGCTTTTTCTATCTTCTTAAGGTATGCCTGTAATGCTTTGAACTTCCCTTTCAGGACTGCTTTTGCTGTGTATCATAAATTTTGAGTTGTTGTATGCTCATTTTCATTTGTTTCAAGAAAATTTTTGATTTCTTCTTTGATCTCATTTTTAACCCATTTGTTATTTAATAACATGCTATTAAGTTTCCAAGTATTTGAATGTTTTTCAGTTTTTCTATTGTAATTGATTTCTAGTTTCATGCCATTGTGATCAGAGAAGATGTTTGATATGATTTCAATCTTCTTAAATTTCTTGAGACTTGTTTTTTGCCTTAACATGTGGTCTATCCTAGAGAATGTACTATGTGCACTTGAAAAGAATGTATATTCTGCTGCTTTAGGGAGAAAGATTCTGAAGTTATCTATTAAATCCAGTTGATCTAGTGTATCCTTTAAGTCTACTGTTTCTTTGTTAATTTTCTTTCTTGAGAATCTATCCAGTGATGTTGGTGGAGTATTGAAATTCCCTACTATTATAGTATTGCTGTTGACCTCATCCTTTATGTTCATCAAAGTCTGCTTTATATATTTAGGTGCTCCTATATTAGGTGCATAGATATTTATAATGGTTATATCTTCCTGTTGGATTGCTCCTTTAATCATTATGTAGTGACCTTCTTTATCCCTTACTATAGCCTTTGTTTTAAAGTCTGTTTTGTCTGATATAAGTATTGCTACCCCAGCTTGTTTTTCATTTCCATTTGCATGAAATATTTTTTCCAACTTTTTACTTTCAATCTATGATTTATTTTTGTTTTGAGGTGGGTTTTATGTAGACAGCATATGTATGGGTTCTGTTTTCTTATCCATGCAGCTACCCTATGTCTTTTAATTGGAGCATTTAATCCATTTACATTTAAGGTTATTATTCATATGTAGTTGATTATTGCCATTTTATTCTTTAAACCTACATTCCTCTTTTACTAGATTTTTTTCCCCTTTGTTCTGTTTATAACAGGCCTCTTAACATTTCTTGTAGCATTGGTTTGGTTGTGATAAATTCCTTGAATTTTTGTTTTTTGGTCTGGGAAGCTTTTTATTTCTCTTTCAATTTTAAACAATAGCCTTGCTGGATAAAGAAGTCTTGGTTGTAGGCTCTTGTTCTGCATTACTTTGAATATTTCTTGCCATTTCTTTCTGGCCTCAGAATGTTTCTGTTGAGAAGTTGGATGTCATTCTTGTGGGGGCTCCTTTTTAGGTGATTGACTACTTTCTCTTGCAGCTTTTAGTATTCTTTATCTCTTAGCTTTGGTATTTTGGTATTATGATGTGTCTTGGTGTTGGTCTCTTTCGGTTCCTCTTTAGTGGGGTTCTCTGCGCTTCTTGAACTTGTGTGACTTTTTCCTTCATCAATTTAAGGAGGTTTTCAGCTATGATTTCTTCAGTCAGGTCCTTGATCCCTTGTTCTTTTTCTTCTCCTTCAGGATTCCCTATGATGCAGATGTTATTTCTCTTCATGTTGTCACCAAGCTCTCTTAGAGTTTCCTCAGACTTTTGGAGCCTCTTTTCTTTTTGCTGCTCTGCTTCCATGTTTTCATTTATTTTGTCCTCTAACTCACTGATTTCATCCTCTGCTTCATCCAGGCTGCTTTTAATGTCTTCTAGTATAGTATTCATTTCTGATATTGTATTTGTCATTTCTGATTGGTTTGTTTTCATGATTTCAATGTCCTTTTTGATGCTTGCTATCTCTTTATTTAGGTGTTTATTATGTCCATCCATTGTTGCTTTAAGATCTTTGAGCATTCTAACTATCATTATTTTAAACTCTGCATCTGGTAATTTGGTTATTTTCATGTCACTCAGTTCTTTTTCTGGGAATTTCTTTTGTTGGTTTATTTGGATTGCATTTCTTTGTCTTCCCTACTTGTCTTTGTATACACTCTTCTTTTGGGTGTGTTTTTTGTGTAGCTTGCTGAGTCTAGGGTTGGTATTATCTGCCTCCAATTTTCAGTTGTGTTGTTTCTAGGTCTTCTTTGGTTGGCATCAGCTTTTGTTTGTAATCTGCTGTAGACTACTTATCTGCTATCGCTATTCTTTTTGCTATTTGTGTCAGCGTTTTCTATGTCTTAGCTGGGTCAAGTGTGAGGAGCCCTTCCTTGAGCTACCACTCTAATAGGGTTGTTAGGTCCTGAACTGATGCTTTCCTTATCTGGCTGCTGGATATGCCTGCCCTGGACCTCCCTTGTCAGAGCCTGGCACAGATCAGTGGGGGTCACTGCCTATGACTGGCTCTTATCTGCCTTTTTGGAGCTACAGGCAATCTAGATCTTGTGGCTGCCTCTGCTTGGCCCAGGTGCTGTTGTAAATATCAGCTACACTCCAAGGCCAGCTTTTATCTACTCTTGGCCTGGGGAAAGTTCCTTTAAAAGTTCAAGTTTCCCTGAGATCCACTTTCTGCTTTCTCTTATTGCTGGCTACTTGTTGGGCTCTGTAATTCAGTGATTAGGTATGGTATAGGATGTGTCTTGCCCTTTAGACTCAGATGTCTTTCTATCCAGATTTTATATTTATTTTATTTTGTTTTGTTTTGTTTTTCTTCTTTTTCAGCACTCAGAACAGTGGCCTTTGTGCTCCTGATTTCTGGTCTGTCTGCTGGTCCCCCCACTGCTGTTTCTGCCTCAGGCGTTTGGGCTTGGGTGGTGCTGATACCAGCCCGTTTCTGCAACTGCCATGGCTTCCGCTGCCTCTGGCGGGCCGAGCTTGCCCCCTCAGACGCTTCTGAGGTCACTCAGGCCCCAGCTACCGGCCTTTGCCTCTGCAGGAGGGCCCACACACAGCCATTCAGACTGCCTCCGCTGTTGTCTGGTCCCCCTCTGCCTCCAAGTTTGGGCTCACACCGCGAGCAAGACTGCACATGAGCTCAGACCTCTGCAGCAGCCACTGTGGCTTTCTCCTCCGCAGGTGGGCCCACGTGCACCCGCTCCAGCTGCATCCACAGTCACCCCAGCTCGTGCAGCAGGTGAGCTCGCATGCCTGCTCCGACCTCCGCAGCAGCCACTGAGGCTTCTGCCTTTGTGGGCAGCCCATGCGCGCTTGCTGGAACTGCCCAGGCTCTTGCAGCTACGCTCCACTGCCGCTATCCTGCTTGCCCATGGCGAGCACTCAGCAGCAGAAGGAGTATTGTAGCTCACACCTCGGCACTCACTACTTGTGTCCCTAACGTGCTGCCTGCCTCTAAGCGCCTTTTTGTTCTGACTGAAACAGGAGATCCTCTGGTGGATGGGGTAATTTCTTCCCTTTGCTGCTGTTCCCAGGAAAAATGTTCACTTTAGATTTGGGGAGTGATTCAGCCCAGGGGTTACGGTGTGCATCCCTCAAAATGTCTTCCCTGTGCCTCCAAGACCACACTCTACCCTGGCAACTCCAGTCCTCCCAGTGTTCCTTGCTCCCAGAGCTCGGGCAGGTGGCTGCGAGTGAGGTTTCCATGCGGTCTCTTTAATAGGGAGCCCGGATCTGAGAGTTCTGTCTCCTTCTCTCAAACAGTATCTAGGCTTTTTTCTCAGCCAAATACAGTTTGCCCCTTCCAGAGCTCTAGGCTGGGACTCCAGTTCTGGGGTTGAGGACTCACCACCCACAACTCTCGGGGCAATCCTCCCCACCATGAGAGTCCCTCCGGGCCACTGCTAGCTCCTGGGAGCTGGGCAGCCCTTTGCACATATCTACCTTTCCTCCAGTCTCAGTGTGGGTTCTTTGGTGATCTTTGGCTATAAAATTCTCTTCGTTTAGTCCAAAGTTGGTCTTTCAAGATGACTCTTCTCAAGATTAAATTGTAATCCACTTTGGTTCAGAGATGTGGAAGTTAGAACATCTGCCTACTCTATGGCCATCTTGTCTCCCTTAAAGGCTTTAATTTCTAAGCTATGAAATAAGGCAGATTGGAGGTTCTCATGCTCAAATCTTGTCATCAGCATTGCAGAGGAGAGGCAGCCATGATGGTGGAGTGCTGAAGGAAAAGCCAGTTTGTGCAGAGAGAAGGAGATGAGGAACAGAGGTGAATTAGGCTGGTGATATAGAAACTTTGATTCTAGGAAACTTGGATGAATCAGTGGCTTCGAGAGCCCTGAATGGAAAGGGAAGTGTTTTCCCACCGTGTGTATTTCTTGCTTGCTGGGTGTGAGCTAGGATTAAAGGTAACGGCCCACCAGTTCTTGGCTCCCTTGTTTCATTACCATCTGTCCGAATGAAATGCGAACCTGCACGGGTCAGGTGGCTGTGATGGTGGCCGTGCCTACTGGCCTTACATATGTCTTATGTCCTATGCAACAGAACTAAATGACAAGATAACCTGGAAATGTTTTCTTTGAATGTATGTACCCTGATTTATTGATGTCACCCCATTAAAATAAAATTTTATTTATAAAAAAAATAAAAAAATAAAATAAAATAAATATTACACTAAAAAAATAAAATAAAATAAAAACTAACTTATTTAGAGATTTTTAAAAAATATAATTGTAATATCTTAGCTATACATGGCTAAAACAATTTATTCCCAAACTCCAGTAAAACTGAGTTGTGTGTGTATGTGTGCATTGGGCAGATAAAATACATTATGTTCACTTTGTTAAAGATGGCACTGCCCACATGGCAGCCTGTTGCCCAGATGATAATATTAGTTGCCCTTCTTGCTTGGGATGGGAGTGATTATGTTAATATGTGTTGGGGGAGGGCTTTTGTGCCAAAAGGTTTTAAAAGGAAGAGATATCACATTGTTCCGGGGAAGAGCGATTATGTTCTAGGAGGAGAGCTGAGAAGAGAGCAGAGAAAGGCCACATGGAGGAGAGAAGCAGCCAAGATGGTGAGTGCTGAAGGAGAAGCCAGTTTGTGCAGAAAGGCGGAGATGAGGAACAGAGATGAATAAGGCTGGTGAGCTAGAAACCTTTGATTCTATTATAGAAAACTCGGATAACTCAGTGGTTTCATGAGCGCTGAATGAGTGGATATTGGAGCCCAGTGTGTGTTTTTACTTGCCCGCCAGGTGCAAGCTAGGATTAAAGCTAATGGCTCACTAGTTCTTGGCTCCATTGTTTCATTACCATCTATCTGAATCTAATGTGAACCTGCATGGGCCAGGCGGCTGTGATGGTGACCGTGGCTACTATCTTTACATTTGGTGTAGTCTGTGGCAGGATTTGATACAATTTGGTATGGAGCCAACACCACCTTTGAGCAGTAGAGGACTGGCTGCTATTATGGTTCCCCATGGCTGTCCTATTGGGGACCGTAGGCTGGCTGACTTCTACAGCCATGCATGAGGAAATCAACAGCTCTGTGGAAGAGGCTTCCCAGGATCTGCAAACTGAGCAGTGGAAGGAGCTGGAGCAAACATGGAAGGAAGAGATGCCGATCCTGGAGCTGGAGCAAGCACTGGAGGAGGCCAACCAGGTTTGTGAGATTTGCTTGGAAATGGAGCATCCACTGGAGAAGCAATCACAGGTTCATAAGTTGCAGATTGCCCTGTTTGTTTTGGAGAGGCAGCAGCAGCAGGAGGCTACAAACTCAAGACTGGCAGCAGGAGCTGATGTTTTCAGTTCCTTTTTAGAGGATGAGGAGAATCAAGCTGGAGTTGCAATCCGCAGTCTCCAAAAATGAGAGCCCAGCAGCAAGGGGGTACCTAGTACGCCCCTGGTAGGTTTGTGATTTTGGGACATAGGGGTGGGTGCCATCATGCTCTCAGAGCAGAGATGGAAATGCTGACTGCCATTGCCACGTGCTCTTCTTTGGAACAGTGTAAGACCTGCCAGGATGGCAGGAATGAGGGGGGTGACTGAGGTCCCATGTGCTTGGACTGATTCTTGGACTATGACCAGAGTGGGCACTGGCTCTTTGTTTGATGGACTTATAGATTTTGGACAATCTGAAATACCCTGATGGAGGTAGGGGGTGACTTTGCTGGAAGCACTTCCCCTGCCCCGGGAAGCTTTTCCCATGGCTAGAAAGAAGTCTGAGGACATTTTGCACTTTTGGCAAAGTGCTCAGAGACTGGTGAAGTGTATCTTTGTAATTTTTGAAATTGTATGATTTGTTATGTATTTGTAACTTGTGTAATGTGCCTAATTTTATTGCACAAGGATGCCAGTGATGTAGATTGTGGGTAGAAAAGTAAGCATAGGGGTGGATTCTTGGGCAGATAAAACAATATTATGCTCACTTTGTTAAAGATGGTGCTGCCCATGTGAAAGCCTGTTGCCAGGTGATAATATTATTTGCCCTTCTTGCTTGGGATGGGTGTGATTATGTTAATATGTGTGGAGGAGGGCTTTCGCACCAAAAGGTTTTAAAAGGCCCACCAGTTCTTGGCTTCGTTGTTTTATTACCATCTGTCCAAATCTAATGAGAACCTGCATGAGCAGGTGGCTGTGATGGTGGTCGTGGCTACTGGCTTTACATACTGTGCGGTCAGTATACACGGCCACCATCACAGCCACCTGGCCAATGCAGGTTCGCATTGGATTCAGACAGTTGGTAAAGAAACAATGGAGCCAAAAACTGGTGGGCCATCATTTTTTTTTTTTTATAATGAAAATGTCCATGTTTATTTTATTTATTTATTTATTTATTTATTTGTATTTTTCTGAAGCTGGAAACGGGGAGGCAGTCAGACAGACTCCCCATGCGCCCGACCGGGATCCACCCGGCACGCCCACCAGGGGGTGATGCTCTGCCCCTCCGGGGCGTTGCTCTGTTGTGACCAGAGCCACTATAGTGCCTGGGGCAGAGGCCAAGGAGCCATCCCCAGCACCTGGGCCATCTTTTTGCTCCAAAGGAGCCTCGGCTGCAGGAGGGGAAGAGAAAGACAGAGAGGAAGGAGGGGGGTGGAGAAGCAGATGGGCGCCTCTCCTGTGTGCCCGGGTCAGGAATCGAACCTGGGACTTCCGCACGCCAGGCCGATGCTCTACCACTGAGCCAACCGGCCAGGGCCTCATTTTTAAGCCTAGTTTGTACCCAACGGGCAAGTAAAAACACACACTGGGCTCCAAAACCCACTCACTCAGTGCTCAGAAAGCTACTGACTTATCCGAGTTTTCTTCGAATCAAAGGTTTCTAGCTCACCAGACTTATTCACCTTTGTTCCCATCTCCTTCCTTCTACACAAACTCTGCACAAACTGGCTTTTCCTTCAGCACTCTGCCATCTTGGCTGCTTCTCCTGGCCTCCTCCATGTGGCCTTTTTCTGCTCTCCTTTTCTCTCTCTCCTCTAATGCTCATCTCAGGAACTGAGAGAGTAAGCTCCCAGTCTGCCCCACTTTATAGTGCAGAAATCAAAACCTTTAATCCAATATACAAAGTAGGGAAATCTCTAATACAGTCACTTATCTGAGGCATGATGGGATTGCACCACCCCACATCAAAAAGGGTGGGAAAGGCTTAGTCCTAAAACCAAGCCCCAGGTTACAAGGATCCTGCCTGCCCACAGCCTGCCCCCAGGTGATTAATATCACTTGGACAATGGGCTTCTATGTGGGCAGCGCCATCTTTAACAAAGTGAGCATAATATATTTTATCTACCCAACACATACCCATTAGTTGTATTTAATCTCTAGATCTGGTTCTCAAGTGTCTACATTCTCAAAGAGTAATCGAATCAAAGAGTCTGCAGATGAGGAGGAGATTAAAGACTAAAATTAGGAAAATTAATTGGATGGTGAAAGGCCTTCCACACTTTTTGTAGGATGAGCTTTAGCAAACTGTCACTACCTGAACTTCTTCTTCAGGCAGTAACTTATAGATTCTTTCCTAGGATAATAAAATGGCCCAAGAAAACATGATATATAAATATTGGGATGAGTTAGTATGCAAATAAAAACATTATCTTCTGAACCCCAGAAGTCAGCTATGAAGGGCAGAAACAGGGCTGGACTGAAAACACAAGGTTAGTGTGTTCCAAAAGGAAAGCTTATTTTAAAAATGCCTGGGTGCAGGTGGGCTGAGATTAGAAAAGGGTGTCATCCAGGAGGGAGGGATGGGACAAGGGTTATGTGCAGGGGTCCCCAAACTTTTTACACAGGGGGCCAGTTCACTGTCCCACAGACCATTGGAGGGCCAGACTATAAAAAAAACTATGAACAAATCCCTATGCACACTGCACAGATCTTATTTTAAAGTAAAAAAAATAAAACGGGAACAAATACAATATTTAAAATAAAGAACAAGTGAATTTAAATCAACCAACTGACCAGTATTTTAATGGGAACTATGCTCCTCTAACTGACGACCAATGAAAGAGGTGCCCCTCCCGGAAGTGCGGCAGGGGCAGATAAATGGCCTCAGGGGGCCGCATGTGGCCCGTGGGCCATAGTTTGGGGACCCCTGGTTATGTGAATTCATCAAAGATCCTTGGGCAAAGGCAGCTGCAAGATCACTTCTTGTGTTTGTGGTTGGGAGGGGCACCACAGATCCTCAGAATTGCTCGGACCCTAATCCAATCATGCCTTATCAGCATCCAGCCACAAGGGAGGTCTGAGACTTGTTACTGAGTAGACAAGTCCTTTTTCTTCCTTCAGGCCTGCATTGTTTTAAGGAAGATGGTTTATCTGTCAAGCAAACACTATGCACATGCAGCTCCAAATTTACTCATATGTGAACAGATAGCCAAGGATCACTAGGAATTTGAAGAATATTTCCAACATAAAAAAGAAGCCAAACTAAACAAACAAAAGAAAAACTGAAGAAGCCAGAGATAATATAAAAAACTGTGAAGGGTATTCTCAATATAAGAACATAGACTATCCATGAATACAAAAAATAAAATATAATAAAAATACAGCAAAGAATAAAAAGAAAAGTGATTGCAAATTAGTAATAAGATATTAGATATATTACAAATTCAACAAAATATTTCACAAAATTTAAGGAAAATTCCCCCTCCCTCAATACATTGAGAGGAGAAACAACAACAACAAAAACAACAAAGTAACATATCATAAGAGGAAAAGAAAAGAAGAAAAATTTAAAGATCATTCTATGCAAGGCAACATCCAATAAGGAGTTTCAGAAAGAAGGAAGGAGAAAAAAAATTATTCTTCAAGATTGGAAAGCTTATATTCTGGTTACTATTGCTGCATAACAAAAAAAAATTAAGCTTCTTTCAATAACTGCTTAATCTTTCTCATGGCTTCAGAGGGTAGGGATTCAAACCAGAAACTAAAAGTATGGCTTCTCACTGCTCCACAATTTTTTGGCCCTCACCTGGGAACACTTCACAGCTAAGGGGTTACTGAATAGTAGGAAGCTGGAATCATTTGGAGCCATTTTCACTCACACACCTAACAATAGTGCTGGCTCTCAGCTGACCTCATTTGAATCCATGTGAACTAAGCTGGCTTCTCCATGTGCCTAGGCTACCATATTCGAAAGAAAATTACAGGTATTTAAATTTATTAGTGCTTCAGCAAGGACTATTGAAGATGCGTCACTGTTGGTCAATAAGTTTGCAAATATGATGTATATGTTTGCTCGCTTATAGTTTGCATTGGGTGTGGGGGACAGGCTGTAAGCAGGTAGGGTCATTATAGCCTAAGGCAGGGGTCCCCAAACTTTTTACACAGGGGGCCAGTTCACTGTGCCTCAGACCGTTGGAAGGCTAGACTATTAAAAAAAAAACTATGAACAAATCCCTATGCACACTGCACATATCTTTTTTTAAAGTAAAAAAACAAAATGGGAACAAATACAATATTTAAAATAAAGAACAAGTAAATTTAAATCAACAAACTGACCAGTATTTCAATGGGAACTATGGGCTTGCTTTTGGCTAATGAGATGGTCAATGTGCTCCTCTCACTGACCACCAATGAAAGAGGTGCCCCGTCTGGCAGTATGGCCGGGCCAGATAAATGGCCTCAGGGGGCTGCATGCAGCCCACAGGCCATAGTTTGAGGACCCCTGGCCTAAGGCTTAGTTTTAAGACTAAGCCTTTCCTACCTTTGACTGTTGCAAGATGTGGGGTGGTGCACTCTCATGAGGAATCCCATTATGCCTCAGATAAGTGACTTTGTATCAGAGACTTCCTTATTTGTATATTGGATTAAAGCTTTTGATTTCTACACTATAAAATGGGGCAGAGGAGCCCATGCTAGAGGACAGCAGAGAAAGGCCATGTGGAGGAGAGGAGAAGCAGCCAAGATGGTGGAGTGCTGGAGGAGAGGCCAGTTTGTGCAGAGTTTGTGCAGAGAGAAGGAGATGGGGAACAGAGGTGAATAAGGCTGGTGAGGTAGAAACCTTTGATTCTAGGAAACTCGGATAAGTCATTGGCTTTGGGAGCCCTGAAAGGGAAGTGTTTTTCCACTGTGTGTATTTCTTGCCCGCTGGGTGCAAGCTAGGATTAAAGGTAATAGCCCACCAGTTCTTGGCTCCCTTGTTTCATTACCATCTGCCTGAATCAAATGCAAACCTGCATGGGCCAGGCAGCTGTGATGGTGGGCGTGGCTACTGGCTTTACAGTCCCACAGAGTGAAGGTCAGAATAAAGTTTAGGAGTTTAAAATTTCTTACACTATAGGATTGATAATAAAAATTTTAAAACATTTAAAATGAATATATCTTTCTAGACATTATCAGAAAGGAAAAAACAAAAAAATATATAAAGGATAAAATATAAAAATTATGTAGGATGTTTAAAGGTTTATACTAAAATCTAAAATATTATATCAATGCATTCAAATTTCTACAGTCTCAATTTTTGATAATGAGGCTAAGAAAATGAAATAGAAAGAAATAACCTTTCCAATAAATGATGCGAAGATAACAAAGAAGCCCCAAGCAAAAGAATAAAGTTATATCTCTATCTCATATTATATGTAAAATTTACTTGAAATGACTAAAATTACTAAATATAATATATAAAATACCTAAATATAAAATACCTAATATAATACCTAAATATGAAGAATATAACTTTTCACGAGCTTGGATTAGGTAATGATTTCTTAATATGGCACCTAAAGTATAAGAAACCAAATTTAAAATAAATTGTATTTTATCAAAATTAAAAATGTTGTTTATCAAAAGAAACTATCAAGAAAGTGAAAGAACAATCCTCAAAATAGAAGTATTTGTACATTATGTGTCTGATTTAAATCTACTATCTAGTATATATAAAATGTATACATAATTCTTAAAAGTGGTCCAAGAATTAAATATATAGTTCTCCAAAGAACCAATAAGTACATGAAAAGAAATGCTCAATATCACTAGTAATTATGAAAACACAAATCAAAATCACAATGAGATAACACTTTACATCTATTAGTGTGATTAGAATCAAACAACAGACAATAAAAACATTGGCGAAGATGTGGAGAAATGTGAACCCTCATATGCTGCTGGTGGGAATATAAAATGGTACAGTCACTATGAAAAACTGTTTAGTGATTTATCAAAAAGTTAAACATAGATTTCCATATGACCCAGAAATTCCATTCTTAGATATATACTCAGGAGAACTGACAATTATGTGCTCACACAGAAACCTGTACATGAATGCTCATAGCATTATTCATAATGGTCTCAAACTGGAAACAATTCATATTTTATCAGCTACTCTACAGGTAAACAAAATGTGGTATATCCATACAATAAATTCTTATTCAACTATAAAAAGCAATGAAGTACTTACTGATCCATGCTACAACATGGATAAACTTTGAAAACATTATGCTAAGTGAAAGAAGCCAGACATAAAAGGTTACATATTAGATAATTCCATTTATATGAAATGTCTAGAATAGGTAAGTTCATAGAGACAGAAAGATAGAGACAAAAAGTAGATTAGTGTGGTTTCCAGAGGCTGGTGGGAAGGGGAGGTGACTGCTTAGTAGGTAAGACATTCTTTTTGGGGGGGAGTGGAAAAGTCCTGGAGTGGTGATGATTTCATCTGGTGATTAACCTTTAAACAGAATAAAAGACCCCAAATTTTATACTTTGGTGAATTTTGTGATATTACATCTCATTAAGAATATGTACATGTGTTTTAAGATAAAATAAAAAGTTTAATGTACATCTGTATTATCTCATTAATTGCCTTAGGAGCATGATAGTGGATGGTGGGAACTAAGGCGGTGCTATTGTTCATTATAAACTACTGATAGTATGAGTTTTAAAACTATATTTATTTTAACTTTCACTAAACTTTTATTATTATAGTTGTTTTCATATTATGATTTTAAAACCATATGGCTATTTGATATTTTTCACATAAACCTTTCATATAGAGTCCAAAATATTATTTATTTTACAAAGTATGTATATAATTTTACTTAACAGGAGCAGTTAGAGAATAACCTTCAGTCTATGTTAATGATAGCATTTCAATGAGTCTGAAATTTAATTATAAAGTACTTTCCAAACCATACATTTTATTATTTTGTAGATCCAATCATATACATATTTAACTACACATTAATTTACCATAGAGGACCAAACTCTTTAACTGCCTCTATGCTGCGGGTGGGAATATAAAATGGTACAGTCACTATGAAAAACTGTTTAGTGATTTATCAAAAAGTTAAACATAGATTTCCATATGACTCAGAGTGCCTGGATGTATCTCTACTTCCTGTGGGAACCAGTAATAACCAGTTGTTGTTTTCAAGAGAGCAATCTAAGATGGAGCCAGGCAGCTTCTGGGAAGCTGAGCTAACTCACCCCTCCATGTGAAACTGAACTTGTGAACTGGGCAAAACCAAATGGCTACATCCTGATATTTCTGGAACTTGCTCTGCATCAATGAACTTGTATTTAATTGTTAAAGTTATATTACATTTTTAACTAAAAAGCAATGATTTTATATTTGGTTTATCTGCCATTCACTGTAAAGTAAAATTATTGACTAGTAAGCCCCAACTACTTTTTAGGGCCCCCAGTCCACTTTTCATTTGACAAGGGTCATGTGACATTTGAATAAAGCTTTGATATAAAAGAGCAGATGAATGGGAAACACAGAAAAAAGTGACCTTGTAGGAAACTGATAATTTAAGAAATAATGAAAAAATAATTTTACTGATTAATATTATCAGATATGTGTGAAAATATAACAGTCATAAAATACAGAAAAGATATGACAAACAGAATAAGAGCAAGGTATTGTAACTTAAATATATATTTGTAGAAAATAATTTTAAAGGTAGATAAAAACAGTAGTAAAGGAAATGTTCCAGAACATACAATAGAAAAAGAAAAAAGCAATAGAGGAAGCAGAGGACCAATCCAACAAGTCTGTTACCTAATTAATGGGAATTTTTAAAAAATGAGAATTAAAAACCTAGAAAAAATTATCAAAGAAATAATACAAGAACATCTTCTGGTAATAAAGAGAGTTGTAGGTCTTCGATAAGAAAGTGTCCAAAAACTGAAAAAATGAATAATGACCTATGTCAAGGTAGATAATTTAGGAATTTTGTAAGCATAAAGAACTAAGTTTTTATCTCATGTCTTTCTTGTTTTACGATAGTATTGTCTTTGACTCTGTACATCTTAAACACTGCTTTTCATACCATGAATCATAGTTCCTCTTATGAATTTCTGTACAAGATGTTGGTCTAGGATCTGTCCCTTCACACCCCTCAGGTTGTGTTGCAAGCATGTCACTTGTCAGGTAGTCACTCCAGCTACATCCTGCCTCACTAAACATGGATATCTGCATATTGCTTATCAGTTGATTCTCCTCCTTGCTCCTTTCATGATTTCTCAGTCTCCTCCAATCACTGCTTTCCAATAGAGCCCTAAATAATCTAGTTTGGGGAAAGAGAAATAATTTTTGTGTTTCTTGAGAGTTGGGGACTTTTGAATTACTTTTGCTGAAACTTGGGATGCTCAGCTAAGAGCAGAATTTGGGAAATTTATTGACCACAGTATGAATGATGAGAGAACACCAGAGAATTGACTAACTCTAGAGGTACATATTTACATTTCAAGAGGAAAGGAGGCCTGGGACCTTAGAGACATCTTTAATCATAAAATTCAGAGACACTGGAATTTATGTGGCCCATGGAGAGATATATTTACATTACAAAAATTTAGAGTGAGAACACAGGATTCTTTTCATTTATCTCCAAAGAGTAAAATTACATATATATATATATATATATTTCCTTTTGGAAGGGTAGGAGAAGGCATTTCCCTCTATCTCCTGTATATAAACAGAGGAAATTCTTTTTTTCTGTTATATCCTATTTTCTATATTTTGAAATTTGCATTAATATAATATTATACCTAGCTTTCATCTCATTGCCCCGGGGTAAAAATCAGAGTGTAGGAAATTTCACAATCATTACTTGACTTTGAAGTGAGTAATGATAATCTGTCTTTGATCCAGAAAACTTTGTTAGCTTTTGAAGGGTAGAAATACTATAGATGTCTTTTTCCTATTTGTAATCTATGATGATACCATAATACATTTCATAATACTGTAAGATAACCAACAAGAAATATAAAATAATGGTTTTTTTCTCACTCAAAAAAAATATAATATTAACCCATTTGAAGTAATTTATGGATAAATGCATTGAATTAAACATAAAGCATTAGCTAAAGCTGGAAAATCACATTTCCAGCTGGATTTAGGCCACAGTCAAGGCTAAAATAAGCTGCATATTTTAAAGGTCATCTTATCTCATCACTTCTTCTCAGACTCCCTAAGTAAAAATAATATCTACTGTGGAAAAACAAAAATACATCAAATATTTTGTATCTTGAACCATGACTAACAATCTTTTGCACTTGGGGTTGGGGGGGGGGGGGATTAGGGCTTAGACTGTACTTTCTAATAAAGTTTCACTGTAATTTTATTAAACTTTACATTCCTTTCATGAATATATAATATGACAAAGTTCCCCTTTGTCATTACTTTATGTCAACCATAAATACAGAATAGAAAATGTTTTGAACTATTGCTATCATTTTGAGCTCGATATTATTTTAATCCCCATTGGCCTGTGTTCATAGAAAAAAAATAGAGCTGACGTCTTTGAGATCAAGTCATTCAACTTAGTCATTCAATATATTTTGACAGAGCTATACCTATACCAGAAAATATGTTGGAGCAACAGCACTTGTCCCAAAGGTTTCCTGAATCAATCCTAAATTTGGCATCCCAGTACTTGTAGTTTAAATCAAATTGTCCCAAGAGCCTCCTTTCTCAATAATGCTTTGGTCTCTTTGCCTTTTTTGTCACAAGTATCTTGATAATCTCACCTCTGGAGAAATCTAACTAGCTCCTTCCTTCACTCTGAATCTTTGACTGCCAGGGAGAGTCAGCCTTGCAGCTGAGCATCATTACAAATTCGGGCATAGCTCCGAGACATAACGGGGCCAGTTCCAGACCACCGCTATAAAGCGGCATTACAATAAATTGAGTTGTAACCCTTTTGCTGGTGGAGGGTCTTGCTTTTGATTTAGACAAAATGCAACATCTGTGAAGCACAGTAAAGTGAAGTGCAGTAAAACGAGGTATGCCTTTATCTGCTTTTCTTTTGAATTGGTCCATAATCTGTTCAGAATTCTACAGCTTGACTGTAACCCTCCATCAATCCCTTTCTGCAAAGCAATTATTCACAATCTTGAATACTACCTGGAAATTTTATTTTATTCTTCTCCAATTACCTTCATCTGATAGTCAATTTTATAAAAATAATATTTTGTAAAACTTTCCCTCTGCTTTCATACTTTCCTTTATATTCAGCCATCCTTCTGTCCCAACCCCACCTTCAAACTTTAAAGGGAGAGGTGTGTCTTCTGTTTTCCAAGGTTAACTCTTTCACTTGTGACCTTGATTCCATCCTCCTCCACCTCCCCAAGACTTGCTGCATCACGTATATATTTTTTACCTTTTGTTGACTCAGAAAACTCTCTCCTTCTGAGATTACAAATATTTTCTGCCCTTTTGTTTCAATTCTACCCTGGATCCCTATTGAACAAATTATCTATTCATCTGTCAAACTTCTTTGAAGACTACACATCTCATGAGGTGCTAAATGCACTGCAATCTGTTTTTGCCTGTCATAGACAAAGTCAATAGTAACATCCTACGGATTAAATAATGGCTAACCTTCAGTTTACTGCTCTTTGGTTCCTCATTAACATTTTATATCTTAGGTAGACCATGCTTGACCTAATTTTTACTCCTCAGTACAAGGCACATGCTGCCCATATAACTTCTTCTAAGTACCCTCCCCATATCTTCCTTGAATAAACTTATCAAGCTAAGCTCTAATAGCACCCATGAATCAATAATCCTTAATTCTTTTTCTCCATCTCTCTTTACTCGGCTCACCTCATAGTAGAGATAAAGTGACTTCTATCAGAAACTTATCCTTGTTAGAGATTTAATTTCCATAAGAACTTAATGCCACATTATAAAACTATATGCTGCAACACATGACTGCACTTAACTGGCAACTAGAAAGTGGTAGTTTAAGTACTAGCCATGAGCAAAAATAAAATATGCCAATGTTTAATGTTTTTCATTATTAAATATTTGCTCAGATAAGCAAAAACAGTATTTATGAAGTATTGTTCAAGATATGTAGCATTCTTATAGATGCTCAAAAATGTATTCTTGGATGAAATCAGACCATTAAGAATTCTGATAGCCTGACCAGGCAGGGGTACAATGAATAGAACATCAGACTGGGATGCAGAGGACCTAGGTTTGAAACCAGAGGTCTCTGGCTTAAGCGTGTGCTCATCCAGGTTGAGCACGGGCTCACCAGCTTGCACATGGGATAACAGACATGACCCTATGGTCTCTAGCTTGAGCCCAAAGGTCACTGGCTTGAAGCCCAAGGTCGCTGGCTTGAGCCCAAGGTTACTGGCTTGAGTAAAGGGTCACTTGCTTTGCTGTACCCCCCATCAAGGCACGTATGAGAAAGCAATCAATGAAAAACTAAGGTGCCGCAACAAAGAATTGATGCTTCTTCCTTCCTGTCTGTCCCTATCATTCTATCTGTCTCTCTTTATCTCTGTCAAAAAAAGAAAAAAATTCTGATAGATTCGTAAATTGTTTATTGTGTCCCTCCCCCTCAAATTAGTTTTAGTGAACCATCTTTGGCATGATAGTTTAGTCTGTGTTAAGAAACGCTTACAAGCGTTGGCCTGGCATGCAGGAGTCCCGGGTTCGATTCCTGGACAGGGCACACAGGAGAAGCGCCCATCTGCTTCTCTACCTCTCTCCCTCTCCTTCCTCTCTGTCTCTCTCTTCCCCTCCCGCAGCCAAGGCTCCATTGGAGCAAAGTTGGCCCGGGCACTGAGGATGGCTCCAAGGCCTCTGCCTCAGGTGCTGGAATGGCCCTGGTTGCAACAAAGCAACGCCCCAGATGGGTAGAGCATCGCCCCTTGGTGGGCATGCCAGGTGGATCCCGGTCAAGTGCATGCAGGAGTCTGTCTGACTGTCTCCTCTTTTCCAACTTCAGGAAAATACAGAAAAAAAAAAGAAAGAAAAAGAAACAGTTACAGCCTGACCAGGCGGTGGCGCAGCAGATAGAGCATTTGATTGTGACACGAAAGACCCAGGTTCAAGACACCAAGGTCGCCAGCTTGAGCGTGGGCTCATCTGGATTGAGCAAGGCTCATCAGCTTGAGCTCAATGTTGCTGGCTCAAGCAAGAGGTCACTCAGTCTGCTGTGGTCCCCTGGCCAAGGCATATTTGAGAAAGCCATCAATGAACAACTAAGGTGCCAAAACAAAGAATTGATGCTTCTCATCTCTCTCCTTTCTTGTCTGTCTGTCCCTATCTGTCCCTCTCACTGACTCTCTCTGTCTCTGTCACAAAAAAATAAATAAAAATGGTTATAGAATACTTGTCACAGTATTTATTCTTAAGATGTTGAGAATGAGAAATACGTGGTTTTAAGAATTAGGGAAGAAAGTGATGTCAGCGTCATGGCAGTATGGATCATTACTTTTTTTTCTTTCCCCTTTGATTTACAACTAATTGGACATTCATAACAACAACAACAAAGTGCCTCTGCACAGCATACCAACATATTTGAGAGATCCATTCATATGTGTAAACAAAAGCGCGTAGGTTAGACCTTGGACTAGGCTGCAGAGTAAGGAGAGTGGCAGAGGCGGAAGTTCCATTAGCAGCAGGCACAACAATTCTGGAAGAGGAGGTGGAGGGTAAAGATGGTGAGTGGGTGGAAAGGGAGAGTTCTGCTGACCATGCATGCTATAGCTGGTGGGACCCATTGCTCTATCTGCAGAGAGACGGCAATGACTGCACGGAGAGAAAGGAAAGGGAAGAAAGCTGGTAAGTATTGAAGGAAGGCATGTCTTCCTGTCTGCTCTGGAATTCTGGCAAGAGGACCACCCACAGTCCCTACTGGACAATTCCCCTAATAGGCTGTAGACACACCTCAAACACCAAATGCTAAGCACACACCTTTCCCCACTCTGCCACCACCCTTTTATTCCTCTGTCAGCTTTTTCATGGCCCATTCCCAACCTTAGAAGTGAGTAGACTCCGGTGAGAGAAACCAATCACTTGAGCTATAGCGACATCTTCTGGAAACCAAAAGGAAGGCTTCTAATTACCAATTTATCAAAGAAAAACCTTATATAAATAAGAAAAGCATTCACTACTTGAAGTGCAGAAAAATCATCATATTATAGTATCACAAAATGAAAATGACAATTTTCTAGAAATTAAAGCCAAAGACACAAAATATTTCAACTTGACTCAGAGAATTCAAAATAACTATTACGGGGTAACTCATTGTACTAAAAGAAAAACCAGAAAGGCAATACAATAAGCTCAGGAATAAAATTAACAAACCAGAGTACTTTACTAAAGAGATTGAAGTTCTAAAAAGAGCTGAACATAAATTTTGGAGCTGAAGAACGCAATAAATGAGATGAAGGATGCATTACAAAGCACTGGAAATTGAACAGATCAGATGGAAGAGAGAGAATAGGCTAGCTTGAGGGATATAGAAATGACTCAGGTGGAAAAGCAGAGAAAAATACTATTTTTTAATAGAAAAAACTATGAAAACTATCAACAAAGTGCCTCTGCACAGCATGCCAACATACTTGTGAACTCTGTTCACTAGAACAGAGTTTACGAGAAAAGACAACATAAATTAATAGGTATACCAGAAGTAGAGAGGGAAAATACAGATATTGTATTTAAATAAATGAACACTCAGGGAAAGAACTGGGTATGCTAGTTCACAAAGCTAAGAGAATGCCTTATTACCTCAATGCAAAAGGACCTTCTTTCCAAGGCACATTACAATTTTCAGAAGTCAGCGATGCCTGACCTGTGGTGGCACAGTAGATAAAGGGTCGACCTGGAATGCTGAGGTCGCTGGTTTAAAACTCTGGCTTGCCTGGTCAAGGCACATAAGGGAGTTGACACTTCCTACTCCTCCCTCCTTCTGTAAAATGAATAAAATCTTTTTTAAAAATAGTATTTATAAAAGCAGCCAGAGAAAAAAAGAATGCAGCTTACAAAAATACCTTCATTAGGCTATTAGCAGATTTCTTAGCAAAAACTCTACAGACAGTGAAGTTATATATTTAAAATATTGAAAAATAAAAATTGCCAGCCAAGAATTAAATCCAGGCAAAATTATACTTAAGATATGAAGGACAAATAAAGGCTTTTCCAGACCTACAAAAAAGAAATCCTCTACCACCAGAACTGCCTTATGAGAAATGTTAAAAGGAGCTCTTCAAGCTGAAATAGAAAACCAAAAGTACTCAGATTAAGGTAATAACTGTACAGTCAGAATTAGAAATCTATAACTTTTGTTTTTCAGCATAGTATATTAAAGTCTTAAATATAGTATAAAGGTTAATGGAAAAGCCTGACCAGGCAGTGGCTCAGTGAATTGAGCATTGTCCTGGAATGATGAGAACTCAGGTTCAAAACCCCGAGGTTGCCAACTTGAGCAGGGGCTCACCAGTGTGAGCATGGGGTTGCTGGCTTGAGTGTGGGACCATAGATATGACCCCATGGTTGCTGGCTAGAAGCCCAAGGTCACTGGCTTGAGCAAATTGTCACTTGCTCTGCTGGAGCCCCCTGGTCAAGGCATATATGAGAAAACAATCAATGAACAACTAAGGTGCTGCAATGAAGAATTGATGCTTCTCATCTCTCTCTCTTCCTATTAATCTGTCCATGTCTGCCCCCAATCCTTACTTTAAAAATAAAAGGTTAAAAGAAAAGAGCATTAAACTAACTATAACTCCTACAACTTGGTAACAAAATCACAACATAAAAAGTAATCATTTGTGACATAAAAAACATAAAAGGGGCCTGACCAGGTGGTGGCACAGTGGATAGAGCGTCAGACTGGGATGCAGAGGACACAGGTTCGAGACCCCGAGGTCGCCAGGTTGAGTGAGGGCTCATCTGGTTTGAGCAAAGCTCACCAGCTTGGACCCAAGGTCACTGGCTTGAGGAAGGGGTCTCTTGCTCTGCTGTAGCCCCCGTCAAGGCACATATGAGAAAGCAATCAATGAACAACTAAGGTGTCGCAAGAAAAAACTAATGATTGATGCTTCTCATCTCTCTTTGTTCCTGTCTGTGGGTGGAGCACAGAGCGCATTCCTAGCAGCTGTGGCTGATGCAATGCTGTGAGAACACTCCAGCTCCCAGAACCCTCCTGGGCACACCCAGGAAGGGAGCTCGCCCACTATAAGGAAGTGACTCAGCACCAACCACGCAGCTCCCTGATCTTTTCAGCCATTGGCTATGAAGGACATGCTGTAACACCCTATAGGCCAGGGGTCTCAAACTCGCGGCCGCGGGCCGCATGCGGCCCGCCCACCAATTTTGTGCGGCCGCAGACTAATCAAACTTCGTGGATTAGCCTGCGGGCCAGTCTGCGGCCGCACAAAATTGGTGGGCAGGCCGCATGCGGCCAGCAGGCCCCAAGTTTGAGACCCCTGCTATAGGCTGAACCTGTGTATATAAGCTAGCTTACTTCCTGAATAAAGTGGATCTGCGTCACTGGACCTGGTCCCCGGAGTCAGGTCTTTGCGTCTCTGTCGTCCTCACCCCTGGCAGGACTTGTCCACAACTGGCGCCCAGCGTGGGGCAGGGACCTAACGGGCATCCAAGGGACAGGTGAGTGACCCTCTAATGGGAAACCTTCTCCCTTACTCCCAAGCCCCACAAGCTCGAGCCCTCTATGCCCTATTGCAGAGTAGGCGAGTTAAAGTTAGTGAAAAGGATCTCTGTACCTACTGGAAATCCTCTCAGGTTTCAACCTTTGGCTCCAGAACACGCCTCTTTGGGACCCTGATACTTGGGCCTGAGCTTTCCAGCATGTTCGTTCGGCGGAAGTACATGGGGGCAAACCTTCCCTCTCGGCCTCATTCCTGCCCTGCTAGTGATACAGGCCTGCCTGACCGGTGCTCCTCCTGGGGACCCTCTGCCAGTGCAAAGATATTGCAGGCTGCCTCTCTCTCTGAGGAGCCCCTACCTCCCTATTCGCCCCCCTCCACTGAGGAGGAAAGTAGTTTAGCCTCTGAGTTTGACAAAACTGTGGATAAGCGCGCAAAAACGAAACCAACCAAATTGCTAACTGCGCCATCAGCTCTGCTGCCAGAAAAAGTGGAAGTCGCTACTTCTGCATTCCCTGCTGGGGCTCAATGTCCCACCCCAGCCTCTCAGACGCCATTTTCTCCATGTGTTCCTGCTGCAGGCCCATGGGCCAGTCTATACGCCCTCATGTGTCTTTTTTCTTTCTGTCTGTCTGTCTTGTCTATTTTTCTGTATCCCTCGCTCTTTCTCTTCCCTGCCCCCCTCTCTGAAATGACGCTGGAAGGACCCAGCCACAGCACAGTGGCGGGGACCACACCCTCTTTTAATGCAAGGGAGAGGTTATGTTTGTGTTTTTCAGGCAATTTGGATCCCAGGAACCCCTCAACCTACTTGACAAGGTTTCTTGGGCACCCACTAAGTGGTTCAGTCTTCACCCGTCCAAAGCCACAGCCCTCCTCCACACTGACTATGTCTGAGGGGAGGAGGTCCTCAGCGCTCCAGAAGAAGACCTCATGGCCTGTGTGCACACCCCATCACCTGCGGGGATGTGGAGGCTTTGGCAGGCGGGCCCAGAGAATGGCAGGCCCAGGCCCTGGTGCTCTGTTCTTGCTTATGTGACCACTGACTTCCAGATGCAGGCGGCGGCAGCCCAGGGCTTGAGCCCGGCAGCGCGAGCTGGTGTTTTTGCAGACTCCAGAAAGGGTGGCAGCTGCAGTGGATGGATGAACAGAAGCCAGGCTTGCATCACCGAGCAGCCACTGGAATGGCAGGGAGGCCTGCTAAGATGCTGGTGGGTTCAATGACATTTGGGGACATAGGGGTGAATGCCATCATGCTCTCTGGAGCAGAGATGGAAATGCTGACTGCCATTGCCATGTGCTCCTCTTTGGGACAGTGTAAGACCTGCCAGGACGGCAGGGATGAGGGGGGTGGCTGACGCCCCATGTGTGTAGACTGATTTCCTAGACTACAACCCAAGTGAGCACTGGCTCCTTTGTTGGATGGACTTATGGATTTTGGACAATGTGAAATATCCTGATGGGCATGGGGGGGGGGGGCGCTTTGCTGGAGGCCCTTCCCCTGCCCCGAGAAGCTTTTCCCATGGCTAGAAAGAAGGCCTAGGACATTTTGTGCTTTTGGCATAGTGCTCAGAGACTGGTGAAATGTACCTTTGTAATTGTTGAAACTGTATGATTTGTCATGTTGTTGTAATTTGTGTACTGTGCCTTGCAACCATATGTAGTACGCAGCCCACAGCAAGCCATCCGTTCTGTGTTTGGACGCTGGGACCTTTGTGGGAAGGGGGCGTGCATGGACCTACGTCCATTTTTTACAATCAAAATGGAACTGTGTTTAACAGCACCTAGAAGGTCTCTGTAACACAATGGGAGGGAAATGACATCCCGACCCCTAGGAGGAATCCCCTGTTTAAGACCCCAATTCTATTTCCTAACTAGTCAAACATTACAGAAGCTTGCCTCATCACTTAATCTAGCTAATCTATTAGCATATAGTATAATAGGTATTATAGTTGTTTTAGTTCTACTAGGGTTCCATTGCATAATGTATAGCATTTAGAAGCTACAACAACAGCAAGCTGTCATTCATCAAGTCCAACTGGCCTTAATTAAAACAGAAGGGGGAGCTGTGAGTGGAGCACAGAGTGCATTCCTAGCAGCTGTGGCTGATGCAATGCTGTGAGAACACTCCAGCTCCCAGAACCCTCCTGGGCACACCCAGGAAGGAAGCTCGCCTGCTATAAGGAAGTGACTCAGCACCAACCATGCTACTCCCTGATCTTTTCAGCCATTGGCTATGAAGGTCATGCTGTAACACCCTATAGGCTGAACCTGTGTATATAAGCTAGCTTACTTCCTGAATAAACTGGATCTGTGTCACTGAACCTGGTCCCCGGAGTCGAGTCTTTGTGTCTTCGTCATCCTCACCCCTGGCAGGATTTGTCCACATCTGTCCCTATCTATCCCTCTCTCTGAATCTTTCTCTCTGTCTCTGTAAAAAAAGAAAAAAGAAAAAAAATATATATATATATAAAGGGGAAAGTTAAAAGGATAGAATGTAGATGAATGAAGATATATCACTATCAGGAAAAAAAAACTTAAGAGGTATTTTGTGTAAACCTCATGGTTAACCACAAAGCAAAAATCTAGAGCTGATACATAAAAATATTAAAAGGGGAGGGGCAGGAAGAAACTAAGGAAATCACCATGGAAAACTACCAAGGTAGACAGAAACAAAAGGAAAAAGAAACAATGGAGAGAGAAAATAACCAGAAGGAAAAAGAAAAAAATGGTAGTAGTAAACCCTTACATATCAATCATCACCCTAGTTGTAAATGGATTGAACTCACCAATCAAAAAGCACAGAGTGGCTAGAAGGATTTTAAAACAAAAACAAAAAACAAGACCCAACTATATGCTGTTTACAGGAAATTCATTTCAGCTGTAAAGACACAAAAGCTCAAGGTATGAGAAAGAAAGATGATATTCCAAGAAAACAGAAACCAAAAAAGAATGCAGTATAGCCATTCTTTATCATACAAAAAGGATAACAAAATTTCAAACCAGAAAGGGAACAATAACAAAGAAGGTCATGATATAATGATAAAGGGTTCAGTACATCAAGAAGATATAGGCCCTGGCCAGTTGGCTCAGCGGTAGAGCGTCGGCCTAGCGTGCGGAGGACCCGGGTTCGATTCCCGGCAGGGCACACAGGAGAAGCACCCATTTGCTTCTCCACCCCTCCCCCTCTCCTTCCTCTCTGTCTCTCTCTTCCCCTCCCGCAGCCAAGGCTCCATTGGAGCAAAGATGGCCCGGGCGCTGGGGATGGCTCTGTGGCCTCTGCCTCAGGCGCTAGAGTGGCTCTGGTTGCAACATGGCGACGCCCAGGATGGGCAGAGCATCACCCCCTGGTGGGCAGAGCCTCGCCTCATGGTGGGCGTGCCAGGTGGATCCCGGTCGGGCGGGAGTCTGTCTGACTGTATCTCCCTGTTTCCAGCTTCAGAAAAATGCAAGAAAAGAAAAAAAAAAAAAAAAGAAGATATAAGAATTGTAAATATACATGCTTCCAACACTTGAGCTACTAAATATTAAGCAAATCCTAATAGAGCTTAAGGGAGAGGTAGACAACAATACATAATAATAGGGGACTTTAAAACCACATTATCAGCAATGGACAGATTGGACAGATTGTCTAGATGGAAAATCAACAAAATACTAAAAATAAAGACTATGACATATCTACTTTTATTGATTGTATTTTGAAATTATAATTTTAGATTAAATAAAAAATGATATTTTAATTAGGGCAGATTATAGTCATTATAGAATTCTTGAATTATTAGAAAGAAAACCATGATTTAAAAAAAAAAATCACAAATGCCTATTCTGCATAATAGCTACATGTTTACATTTTTAATTTAGATATGCTATGAAACATTCTCTATTCAATGTCTCTAATGAGCTTTAATATTGCACATTACTTACAACTTAAGTATGTACCTTAACTGATTTAGCAATTTCATTATTATTAAATGAAAGTAGTCAACTTTAGTATTTTACTATGTAATTCTTTTATTATTAAAATATTTTAGTCCTTTATACAATGAGATTTATAATTATTTGCTACTCAGTATAATCTGTAAAATCATTAATCATATTCTCTATAGTTATCTAAATAAAATTCTAAAAAGTACACCCCAAATTTTCTGAAAAAGAAACATTTAAATGTTCCCATGCAAAAAAATATCAAAGTTAATATTATAGTGATATAGTTTGAGGAGAAAATATAAGATTGACAAACTCTCATATGCTTCCTTAGTGTTTAAACACATTCTTGAGATGCATATACCATTTATAATTTACTGAATGCTTTAAAATATTGGATCCAAACTAGACAGGTAAACTTTAGTTTTACAATAAATCTGTTCTTATTGTAACTATCATACCAGTGAGAGAAGAAAGAAAGCTTAGTGGGTTATTAGATGTATTATAAAAATTAAGGAATATTTTATCACTTCATATTCATTTTGAAATATCCCCTAACTTTTGTGAGCAGTGTATATATATTAGTCAATTTTGATTCTCTTATGTTATTTAAATATTAGTTTATATCATATATAGTTCTTATTTATGTCAACCCATCTATCCAGAATACCAATTCTTACCCACCTCTCTACCTATTTTATCTAATTAGCTAAGTGTTTATTGTCTTCATTCAGGACTCAGCTTTTTTGTTGTTTTGTCTTATTCTGTGAAGCCATTTGTAACTGTTATTCTCAAGAAAAATTTATTCTTCAGCGATTATGCCTTACCTTTCAAATATGTGTCTCATTGTTCTTATCATGTTGCTAAGCTATCTCTCTAGTATTCCCTGAAATGTATGAGCTGCTTCAAGGCAAAAGCCATATTAAATAATGATGTATCATCCAAAGACTTAGCAATTTACTGTATTTATATACTTAGCTAGCACTTAGCACAAGCAATGGCTTAGTGCTAAAATTCATGACTAAATAAACAGATATTGAAGATATTTAATTAAGGATCATATCTGAAATTTCTTGTGCCCCTTTAAGTTCTAGGATTTTACTACATAGAGAATATCATTTAAGATGTAGCTGTTTCTTTCTTTTCTATTTTATAAACCTAATTCTCAAACATATATGAAGGAATATAAAATAATGATTGGCAATTGTTGGGCAGATAAGTTTGTAAAATTTGTATATTTTGAGTTTTCTCACTTTTATTGTTAAAAAAATGGTGCTGGGCAGCCACGTGTGTGCTTGCCCTCAGAGCAGGGCAGTTGATTGTAAATTGCAAATTGCATTCCTGCTTGAGAGGGACCATTGTTTTGCTAATGTTTGCTAGAGGAAGAGTCTTTGTGGGCCCAGGTAGTTTAGCAGGGAGAGAAGAAAGAATGCAGAGTGCTGAGGAAGAAATTAGTTTTGCAGAGAGAGAAAAGGTATGCAGATGTGGAACCAGAGCCAGGGGCTTTGGGAGCCCTACTGAGGTTTGTGGGGGCCTTTGATTCTATGAGGAACCGGAGAAGATTCTCCTAGTTGTGGAACCAGAGAATGCGTCAAGGTTTTGGGAACCCTGAATGAAAGAGAAGTCTTTTCCCTGCCTGTTTGCTCATCGGCCACTGCGAGACTTTAATAAATGAAATGCCCCACCATTTTTTAACTTCACTGTTTCTTTACCATCTACCCAAATCCAATGTGAACCTGCATGACTACGAAGGTGGCTGCCACTAGTTATAAAGCAATCTTGCAAGAATGGTAGTTTTATAAATTTATTCTTGGCACAGAGAAAATTGTGATCACAACTTGTCACTATCATAAACATAATTTTTATAATTGTAAATAAAAGAGGTTTAGTGGGGAATAGTTTTAGAAATAAAAATCACCCAGATTCCTTAAATAGGAATAGGATATCCCCTGAGCTATCACCAATATAGCAAGGTTATTTGCAGAAATATTTTCAGATGTGTTATGTGTGCTAGAGATAATTTAATTTGTAGGGTTACCACAGTGATAACTGCATACATTACAAATTTTAAAATCCTTTTTTATAAACAAATGCAAATAGAAGCCTAGAAAATTCTGAAGGAAACCAAACTTGAGTATCCCTCATAAATACTTATTTTAATTATATTTATACAAAGCCAAGTACTTTTTGTGAGGAAAAATGTATTATGCCAATCGGCTTTAACCTCAGGCAGGTCATTAGGAAGGGGAAAGTGAAGTAAGAGATATCCTTTCTCCTCTTGCTAGTCCCACACATCCTCGGCTCTGACCAATGGACCTCTCCTCTGTTTCTGTCAAGATACTTTTGATAACTAACAATGCTGGACCCTGTGAAGTATTTTCATTTTGGTAGAAACTTTTTGGAAAAGAGGTGTCAACATCTAGAGAAACATATTTTTAAAAAATTAAAATAAAAAAATAACATATTTATTTGCAAATTTTCAACTTGAGTTTGGAGCAGTGAATGGTGGTAGCTCTTTGGAGAGGGCTTCATTCTTTTCCATAAATCAATTTTGTAGCTCCTCCACCACTTAGGCTATATTATATATACATTGACCCTTTGTGGAAAATTGCTCTTTCTCTAATGTACAGGCCCTGAATAAGAACATAGAACAGGAACAAGTTCAGTGCCCTGAGGCAAAAGCCACAGTGGCTCCACTGACAGAGTACAGAATGCAGTACTGTATTGAACATTGAACAATAGGGGTAGAATTAGCAATTCTTATTCATCAATAGGTGGGGACATTTGAGCTACTTCCTTGCCTTTTAATCTGCTCTAAAAAAGTTTCTCATTCTTGGCCTGATCTATGGAGGCGCAGTGGATAAGTGTTGACCTGGAATGCTGAGGTTGCTGGTTCAAAACCCCAGGCTTGCCTGGTCAAGGCATATATGGGAGTTGATGCTTCCTGCTCCAACCCCTGTTCTCTCTCTTTACTTTCTTTCTCTCTCTCTTCAATAAAAATGAGTAAATAAAATCTAAAATAAAATAATAATAATAAAAAGTTCCTTATTCTTTTCTCTGCTCCCTGACTGTCTCATTTTCTTCTCTGCTTCTATTTGTGTGTATCAATAAATACCCATAAGGAGTGGAGGTTAGGGCTGTCACAGGAAAGCTGTAGAGGGCATTGTGAGGCGGTCTCCCCTAGGTCCCTTGGTGCACACCATGTGGTCTCTGAATAGTCACTATCTCCGCAAAAAGTGGTACCTGTTCTCTTACTGTATTAAATATTATTTTCTCCTCTTTGTTGAACAGGCTAGAACTAGGAATAGAAAGAAGCAAATAGAATTGGAAAATGTTATTATACCCATTACAGTTTTTAGCAATCTGTTTTTATAAACTCTTTAATAAACATTTTGATTGATCATCGGAAGGACTTCTGATGCAGGTAGGGTATATGTTGCCATCATCCCTGTTTTACAGATGAATCTATTAAGAACAAAATCACTGAGTAAAGTCTATTAACAGAAAGAACTAGGCCTGGAGTCCAGCGAATGTACTTCAAAATCCCATTGCTAGATATGTGTATTCCAAACTGCCCTCTTGATGTTCCGCTTATCTGTCAGACCTCACCCTTACTGGACTATCGCCCCTGAGACAGAGGAATTCCAAAAGAGCTGACAAGCCGCCCCAAGGAGGGGCTCCGGATATACCAGAACTATTGATTCAACACCCACATGCTCGAAGCCCCCCAAGGAGGAGTACTCCGGACATACCAGGACTTTTGATTCAACACCCACATGCTCGAAGCCCCCAAGGAGTAGCACGCTGGACATACCAGGACTTTTGCCTCAGTACCCCTCAGGCTCCTCCAAACACTATATAACTCGCCCCTAGTCTGTAACCAGTGCTTCTCTCCCCTGGAAAAGTGCCTGGCAGGGTTCCTTTCTTCCTTTCAATAAAGCCTGTTACTCTGGTCTTTTGGACTCCCATGATTCCAACATTGGGTGCGGAAACCCGGGATAGGGTACTAACTGCCTGGACGATCCCTCTTTGCCGTCCAAACCTACAACCAGGGAAGCAATGGGCAACGGCAGCTTGTCCGGGCTTACTCCCTGATTCTATTTGGACGTGTAATTGTAGGTCGACTGGCCGGCAGTCTAACCCTGTCCTGAACCCCTGCTGGACCAGAAAGGTAAGGAGTTTCTCCCTCTCCTTCCCTGGTTGACCTCCAAATTTCTCTCCAAAACACCCCTTCCTGGACAGACGGTTTTGACTTCGGACCCCATATCTATGAGTGGTCTGCCTCTACTCCTTTATGTACTTCTACAAAAGTCTAGGCGCGCCTAGTCAGGCCCCTCTCCTACGTCCCAAGATCTCGGCCTTGGGGTGACGACCTGTAAAGCCAGGAGCCAGGGCCAGAGCCACTATCACAGCAGCCTTCTGGTCCATGCAGGTTCGCATTGGATTCGGACAGTCGGTAAAGAAACCATGGAGCCAAAAACTGGTGGGCCATAGCCTTTAATCCTAGCTTGCACCCGGCGGGCAAGTAAAAATACACACTGGGCTCCAAAACCCAGTCACACTCAGTGCTCACAAAGCCACTGACTTATCCGAGTTTCCTAGAATCAAAGGTTTCTAGCTCACCAGCCTTATTCTCCTCAGTTCCCCATCGCATCTCACTCAGCATTCCACCATCTTGGCTGCTTCTCCTGGCCTACTCCACGTGGCCTCCTTCTGCTGCTGGCTCTACTCTCTCTTCTAATCATCCCAGGAACCAAGAGCCAAGTCCCGTTCTGCCCCCATTTTATAGTGTAGCTTCACAACCTTTAATCCAATATACAAAATAGGGTAGTCTCTAATACAAAGTCACTTCTGAGGCATGATGGGATTGTACCACCCTACAGCGAAAAGGGTAGGAAAGGCTCAATCCCAAAACCAAGCCCCAGGCTACAAGGATTCCGCCTGCCTTTAGCCCACCCCAACACACATTAATATCACCTGGGCGATGGCCTCCTTGTGTTATCTTTAACAAAGTGAGCATAATACATTTTATCTGCCCAACACGACCTTTTGTCTGAGACTCTCTTTCTATAGAGATTTTCTCCTCTCAGAACTGTGACTGAAGGTGGGGATGCCCCCTCTCTCACCAGTCTCCTCTACTGTGGGCTCCTCTCAGTCCAAACCGTCCAGCCAGACTCCCCTCGGAATGTAGGCTCCTCCTAATCTCAGGCCTCAGAGACTACTCCTCTACTCCTTTAGGACTACTCCTTCGGGACTCACCCTACTCTCTGAGGTTCACAGTTTGGGAGGTTTCTACTCCAAGCGGCCTGCTTCTACTGACTTCCTTGAAAGTCTAAGTGCCTAGCCAGGTTGCTTTCTACTACCATTGCAATATCCTAAGAGATCTTGACAATTTCTGCCACCAGATGGGGAGGGCATCAGAGATTCTTTACGTGCAGGCTTTTCTTCTCCCTTCTCTCCTGTCCTTAATTTCTGTGCCTTCTGTTCTACACGCAGGCCATTTTTGGCCAAAGAAACCTCACCTAAAACCTCTGCTCCTAATCTTTCCTTCTCTGCAGACTCCCAACTCTCTCCTCCTCCTGCTTGACCCCCGAGGGCACCCCTCTCTCGGGACCCCTCTCTGGTCCCTCTGCAAATTGAGTCTCTTCCCTCCAAGAGCCCCCTCCCTTCTCCACTGTGTTTTTCATCCCCTCCCCCTACATAGAAGCTGTGGCTCTGGCTGCAGTGCCTGTTTCTTCTCCGACCCCTCCTCCCTCCTTACAAGCTGTGACTGTGCCTCTTTCCTCCTCCCCCCCTCCCCTCTCCTCAGAGCTCTAAATCTTTTTTAACTCCTCTGACCACGTGGTACCACACCAGTACTTTACCCTCCTCCTCCTCCTCCTGCAGATTCTGACTCTCCTTCTTTCCATCCAGCTGCTCACACTGTCCATCCCTCTGCTTTCTCTCTTCCTCCCCTCTATGCTGGCAACTCCCTGCCACCTCAAAAAACTTAAAAACACAGAATTGTATATTAAGCTATGAGAGTAAATAATTCGTCTTGTCTCTTTGTCAGAAAATATCTCTAGTATAATTTGAATTGAAACAAGTAAAGCATGCTCATTTAAATTCCTTAATTCATATGTGTATCTGAAGTCTTTGTTTAATGTGTAACTGTGTCTGTTTCTAAGGTCTTAAACCAATAATTACCCACCTCTTAAATCAAGGCTTACTCATCCCCATGGACTCTCCCTGCAATACCCCCATCCTTCCTGTTTGAAAACCTTCAGGGGCTTATCACCTCATATAAGCCTTACATCTAATCAATGAGGTGATAGTTCCCCTCCATCCAGTAGCCCCTAATCTCTACAAGTTACTGTCACACGTTCCCTCAAACACCACTCACTTCAGAGTCCTAGACCTCAAGAATACCTTCTTTACCATTCCTCTACACCCTGACTCTTACTTTCTGTTTACCTTTATGTGGACTGTCTTACCCCAGAGGATCAAAAACAGCCCACACCTGTTTGGGCAGGCACTACCTCAGGATTTAGCAGCATGCAATCTCAAGACTAGTACTCTCTTAAAACATGTAGATAACCTACTCCTCTGCAGTCCCTCCCTGCCTGCCTCAAGGAGACACACCACCACCCTTCTTAACTTCCTCACTGTAAAGGGATATCCTGTCTTCTCTGCTAAGGCTCAACTTCATTCTCAGTCTGTAGTCTATCTAGGCATCACCTTAACCCCCACCACCTGAGGTCTCACCCTAGATCAAACTCAGACCCTCCAACCACCTACCACTGCAAATCAAATATTTTCTTTCCTCAGTCTAATAGGCTTCTTTAAACACTGAATTCCCAATTTTGCTCTCTTAGTCAAGCCCCTCAGTGAGATCTTCTGAGCATGGCTTTTAAGGTCTATAATGGCTAAGGAAGTAACAGAAAAGGCAAATAAGGCCCAAAATAAGTCTGGAAATACCAGCTTTTGGCATATGCTCTTAAAGGCTCCAGTGTACTAAAGGACTTCATAGGATTCCATCAGGGCCCTGCTCCAGAGTGGAAAGAAAGGTCATTGAACTGAAGCCTGCCAGGCTTCCCGGCCCCACCGGTTGACACATCATTGCTGTGGAAAGAGGGACACGAGAAGGTAAGCTGCCCCCTTGCTCCATGGAGGGAGGGTTCAGTCTCTTCTAGCCCTGCTCCAGCTACCTGTGACCTGACCTTGCCCAGCATGCTGAGAATTGCCACTGAAGGTCCAAGGACATCGTTCACAAGCCTAAAGTATTTATTCCAAGTAGCAGATAAACTGATCTCATTTCTTGTAAACACAAGGGCCATCTACTATGCCTTGCCTGAATATTTGAATTTTATTTATCCCTCAAAGATCTCTACTGTGGGTATTGACAGTCTGAATTTGTTACTTTATTTAATGTATAATATCTCCTTTATTCCTCTTGTCTCAATGCCCCATGCCTATTGTAGGCTGGGACCCACTGCTAATTCCAGCTAGAAGCAGTGGTCACTAGGACTTAAAACTCTAACTGCAAAGTGTAGAAATGTAACCACCCTTTCCCTAAGTACTTACAGGATTTACAGGTTACTCAGTAAACTGTTCAAAGACTGTCCAAGAGGCACTTCCAGAATTACATCACCCAAGGACCGATTTTCACATGGACAGGTCCACACACCGTGGTGATCTGACAACTCCCACTGCTGCTAAAGTAGAAAAATGGCATGCCTTACTCCAACCACAAACCTGAAGCTGGTGGGTCTACATGTGGCAAATATATGAAGAAACTAAGTACTCTTTTAGTCAGGCTTTGGGAAAAGGGAAACTAGGATAAAAAGAAAGTCAGCTTGATTGTCACTAGAGTTTGAAATTTTTTTTATTATTTATTCATTTTAGAGAGGAGAGGGAGAGACAGAGAGAGACAGAGAGAGAGAGAGAGAGAGAGAGAGGAGAGACAGAGAGAGAGAAGGGGGAGGAGCTGCAATCATCAACTCCCATATGTACCAGGCAAGCCCAGGGTTTTGAACCGGTGACCTCAGCATTTCCAGGTCGACGCTTTATTCACTGGACCACCACAGGTCAGGGAGGTTGAAAATTTTTAAACCAAGAGTTCTGACTAGAAAGGAAATGTATGGTTTTGATATTAGAAGGTATAAGGTATGGAAATACTTTTGAAAGAAAAAGGAAAAGCAAGTTGTTATGAAGGCCAGTTATTTCTGGATAAGAAAGTTCATGAAAGCTGAAGGTTTATGTAAGTTGTAGAAGGTTTGTGCAGGTAGTAGGAGGTTTGTACCGAGAAAAAAGAATTTGTAGTCAGAAAACTGGTTTTCAAAGAATGTTTAATCAGTCACCCTAGCTAACAATCCTCTACTCTCCCCACTTATTGGAATGACTCTTTCCTCCACCCTGACCATCTGGAGCTCAGAAACAGAGAAACAAAACCGACCCTTGTCCTTCTATTCTCTATTCACCTTTCAGCCTGCCTCACCCAATCAGGGGCTTTCTGAGACCAACACTTATATGTGTCTCCTTACTAATTGGACAGAAACTTGTACCCTAATATATCTCACCCCAAATATCAACCTAATCCCACCCCATGAGCCTCTTCAATTCCTAGTACACTACCCATCAATCTAAGGACCAAACGAGCTATACAGGTAATTTCTCTTCTTGTTGCTTTAGGAATCTCTACAAAAATATGTCTGGGGGCAAGGGGACTGGCCACTTATTCCTACACTCTCTCTCTCTCTCTCTCTCTCTGAAGCCTAGCAAATTTGTATAGATAGAATTAGTGGTTTCACACAAACTGGGTATCTTGACTATTGCCTTTCATTGGTCCACTCACTCTCCTATTTATTTTTCTAATTTTTGGACCTTGCCTCTTACGTTTGTTGCAGAACCACATGCAGACCTTTGCCAATCAGAAAATTGGAAAAAAACTACCTAACCCTACACACCAACCCTGAAACCTGCCCTTGCAAAACAGAAAAATCTGAAACCCTATATCAGCAAACCTCCTAAATCCTATCTTTCAACCCCTACAGGTCTCCTAACCCTAAAGCTCTCTCATATCTCTGAAGAACTAGGAGAATGAATAGTGTTCACCTCTTAATGCTTCTCAGTCTTTCTACCCTTCACATAGTAAGGGGACAAGATCGCTGGGTCTTCTTGGCTGAAGAAGAACCTACAAACGGACATGAAACATTTCTTTTAGCTCAAGCTAACTGCTCTCTCCAGGGCTGCCAGGAAAAAATATCTCTAACTTTACCATGGAAGAACTTTCACACACACAACCCCTGCTATAAACCCTCCTTATCTCTGCATTCCTGAACTCCAAATACTTGCCTCTTTATTTATCAAATTCCTACAGGCCCGGATGAGAGAAATCTAGAATCATCTATAATCAAATGCTCCTACACTCCTATTTGCCAATACCCCAAGGGGAACTTCATGAGGGAAATATCAAATAGGTAGGGATGACAGCAGGAAGAAGCCGCCCCTCAGCCTGAGAAGTTCCCTCCTGAATGTTCTCTAAACACTCTTCCTTTTAAACCACACATACTCAGTCCTTTTCTAAAACTTACACCAACAGGTTCCCTGTCTCTAAAAAATCTCCACATGTCCTCCCATTCGAGAGGAACCAGACCAGCACGTCTCATGAGGCTCATCTAGGAGACCATGTATCACCATGACATTCTGTCCACTCGGCACTCGCAGCAAGCAACTAACAATTATTACCTTGCAAAATTTTCTACTTCCTCACTCAGGTGTTCGAGGACATCACCTGGTTCAGACCTCAAAGCATGGAAATTGATGACCTCCATAACTGGATGGGGCACTTGGCTTGGCAAGATTCCCTTCTCGAGTTCTCTCCAGAAGAAGCAATAATTTTCCAATTTTTTCTCCTCTTTCTCCTCATCACCCCTCACCATATATTATAAAATTAATAACTGCCTTTCTTTTATATGTAATCACAGAGTTGAAAAATGATAGATAAGTGTATTCCAAACTTCCCTCTTGATGTTCTGCTTATCTGTCAGACCTCACCCTTACTGGACTATCGCCCCTGAGGCAGAGGAATTCCAAAAAAGCTGCAAGCCGCCCCAAGGAGGGGCTCCGGACATACCAGGACTTTTGATTCAACACCCACATGCTCAAAGCCCCCAAGGAGGAGTGCTCCGGACATACCAGGACTTTTGCCTCAGTATCCCCTCAGGCTCTCCCAAACACTATATAACTTGCCCCTAGTCTATAACCAGCGCTCTTCTCCCCAGAGAAGTGCCCAGCAGGGTTCCTTTCTTCCTTTCAATAAAGCCTGTTACTCTGGTCTTTCAGACTCCCATGGATTCCAATACCCATGTCCCAACAAAATAGAAAAATAATAAATAAATAACTAGATAAATAAATAAATAAATAAATAAATAAAACAGAAGATACAAAGAGAACAGTAAATAAAACTTCAGTTTTATTTAAAATAAACTGTTGAAAATGTTCTGATTTCGGCCAAACCATGCTTTTTGCATACACATCTGCAAAGGTTTTAACAAAGGAACAAGCTGCCTAGCACCAACCCATTTAAGAGGAAGAGATTCCCAGTGTTGCGAGTCCTCTTTGATGGCTATGGGGTAGCAGGAGTTCCTGATAACCTGTACAAGGGAAATGTTTTAAGGATAGTCACAAACACAGACTCAAGATCTTAAAGGAAGTAAACAATTAGGTTTGACCCTGAGACTAAGAAGAAGAGATCCTTTGTCTGACTATGTAGCATGGAATGTCTTACATTTATTTTTACTCTAATAATGTAAATATCTGTTCTTGCTTTCCTTATTCCCCTGCAACACCGAATCCTGGTGCATTGCACACTTTGCATGATCAGGAGGGCATGCGATGAACTGGACCTTGCAGAAGGGAAGGAAGGACCAAATGCTTCCAAAGCAGCCTAAGGTCATTTGGCTTCAACTCCACTGATAAATGCACTTTACTGGTGTATTTTGCATTTAATTTTACTTGCCTATTTTTAAAAAGATATTAACCAAAATTAATGATTTATTCTATAGTTTCCTGAAAGTTCTTTGGCATCCTAAAAATGCACTGAGTTAAAGAAAAAGGGAAAATATCTTTAGAAAATGTTGAAATGAAAAAAACTAAAGAGCTTCATTCCAAAACAATATCAGTTATAGGACTTAACACAATAAAGCAGATTTGTGTGTAAATAATAAATGTGTCATAAAATTTGAAGAATTCAGAAAAGGAAAATATATGGCCAGTAGTTGCTGTTGTGACCATCCAGGTGCAGGTTCCCATTAGATTCCGACTGATGGTAAAGAAACAGTGGAGCTGAGGAGCCACCGAGCCATTTCACCCGCAGGTGTTGTAAAGTACCAAAGGCTACAGAATTAATATTTTAGGAGACTTGGAGAACATTTTATTAATTTGGGTTAAGGTGTGCAGAGAAATTGTGAGAATAGTCTCTGTACTGTGTGATTGGCATAACCAGGATGGCTCTTGCCATTGTATTGTAAATGAAAAGGCAAGGAAAACATGGATTCTCTGACATTCCACCACACCTGTGGGGAAAGGAGTGAATGGCTAGCCAGGTGCAGGAAGGGAAAAGCCAAAATAAACCTTTTCTTATAACTATGAGCCATTTGTGGGCATTTGTCCCCACAGAAACTACCTCTCTTATGTAAATGCCTGTGGTTAATACCTCTGACTCTGGACAGAGAGATGGTGGATGAACACTAGAAAATATAGGAAGGCCTTTTAATATGTAAAAAGATATCTTTCTACCATTGTGTTGACTTGTAAATTTTGTTTTCTCCAAAATGATATATGGTTTGCAAATTGAACGTAGTCCTATCATGTTAAAGGACATATGACTATAACCAATAGTGGTAAGGGGCTCCTAATTGCAATTTTTGCTTCTGTACTTCCCACTTACAAAACTATAAAAACTAAGTAAAACAAAGGGCCGGCGTGCTCTCTGTCAGATTTCTGTCAGAGTTGCTGCCACTTGGCCAAGCTAGACAATAAAGCTTTAATGTGTAGACGACGGACCTTGCTCCTGTCTTTCATATTTCGAGTCCCTCTGAATTTGGATTAACATTTGGTGCGTTGGCCAGGAAGGAGCCGTCGGTCTGCACATTGGAGCTTTATTGTCCAACCCCGGGTAAGTAGAAACAAGGTCGTGACCATTTTGGTTGCCACGTGCACTCTGGCTGACGGGCCGGGAAGGAGCCGGTGGCCGGTTCCCCTCGGACGCGAGGTTGGGAAACTTTGGTGGGGGAACCCCGCATTTAGGGAACCCCGTTTGAGTTTAGAAATTCCGAGCTCGAGAGCAGGTGATGGCGCCTAGTTGTTTATCTGTTTTTGCTGTTTGTCTGTTTTTTTTTTTTTTTTGCTGTTTGTCTGTTTTTGTCACTGCGTTCGTCAAAGTTTTTAGAGCGTGGGGAAAGGGGGCCGCCAGGCGTCCTGGGTGTCAGGGGCTGCCCCTGTGTGGTGGTTTTGGGAATTCCCGTGTGTTTTCCTGGTGGACCTGCCTGTTGCCCGCCTGTTGCCCGAGGGGCTTCCCACACCCGCTTGGTGCTTGGTTTCCTCCGCAGGCGCTTGTTATGGGCCCCTCCCTGCCACGGGTGCCCGGTTAGCCCCGAGGGCACCTGCTCTCTCACCCGCGGTTCGGCGGCCGCCTCTGGCGTCCCAGGGCTGGTTGTGTGGGGCGCTCCCCGGGCCGGGGTCATCGTGAGAGAAGCGCCTTTCGGCACATAGGGAAGAGGGAGTTGTGTGAGCAGGCGGCGGCAGGGTTTGGCGGGCCCCGCCCCAGCGAGACTGGACAGTGTTTGGCTGGGGGAAAAGGAAGGGCCCAGTCAGCGTCCTGGGGTTTTGGGACTGGTGAAGCCTTTGATTCTAGGAAATAAAGGTGTTGGGCAGATAAAATATATTATGCTCACTTTGTTAAAGATGGTGCTGCCCACATGGAGGCCGTTGCCCAGGTGATATTAATGTGTGTCTCTGCGGGCTGTGGGCAGGCAGAATTCTTGTAGCCTGGGGCTTGGTTTTGGGATTAAGCCTTCACCGCCCTTTTTGATGTGGGGTGGTACAATCCCATCATGTCTCTGATAAGTGACTTTGTGTTGGAGACTTCCCTATTTTGTATATTGGATTAGACGCAGGGATCTCAAACTCAACTCAGCATGTGGGCCGCAGAGCAAGATCACAGCCGTTGGGCGGGCCGCACTGGTCTACAAAAGGCAACTGTTATGCAACACTTTTCTCACTGCAGTTGAAAACAAAAAAATATCAGTACAACAAGCACAATCGTACATGCAGTTTACTCAGTGTCACAAAACGACCAGAAACTGTAGTTCGCATCACAACTGCTGTTAACTAAGCTAATATCTAGCTAGGATGCTAGAGAAATGAAAAATACAAGTAGGCCCCTAGGCTTACTTAATTTTATCCAAAATATTTTGAACTTCATGGATTAGTCTGCGGGCCGCACAAAATTGTTCGGCGGGCCGCGAGTTTGAGACCCCTGGTTTAGAGGTTTGGATTTCTACACTATAAAATGAAGGCAGAGCGGAGCTTGCTTTCTTGGTTCCTGAGATTAACTTTAGAGGAGAGAGCAGAGAAAGGCCACGTGGAGGAGGCCGGGAGAGGCGGCCAGGATGGTGGAGTGCTGAGTGAGGGGCCGGCTTGTGCAGAGTTTATGCAAAGAGAAGGGAGAAGATGGGGAGCAGAGGTGGATAGGTCTGATGAGCTGGAACCTTTGATTCTGGGAAGCTCGGATAGGTCAGTAGCTTTGTGAGCCTGAATGTGAGTGGGTTTTGAAGCCTGGTGTGTGCGTTTTTGCTTTCCCACTGTGCGCAAGCTAGGATTAAAGATGATATCATCCCTACAAATTTCTAATTTTAATTGGAGTAAATATAGCGCGCTCATTTAAATTTAAATTGAATAAAATGTGAATCCTAAAACTTGCTAATTTTGGCCAAACTGCTTCAAACTTCAGGCTGCAACACTTAAACAGGGTGAATTTACCTAGCAAAGGTGTAGATTTTTATTAATAATATAGAAGAATAATGGCCACTGGAAATAATGTACTGGAATTTTCCAGCCTTATTGTGCACTTTAATTTGCCTGTTAATTAATAGAACTGTTTTAATAAGTTTGCAAATGTTACTTGAACATGCATTTACTATGTTTTGTTAAGTTGACATAAAGACAAGTATGTCTTACAATTTTGAAGTAAAGATATTATAAAGTATACTCAACAAATGCTTAAAAATCTGTGTGGTGACAAGGAAGAAAGAAGAGCCACCCTAAGCAAGGCTCTAATTCCATTGGTAAATACAGGAGAGAGGTAAGATTCTATTAAAATCTAAACTTGCTTCAGGAGTTAAGCTGTCTGACATGACTACATACTACCTCTTTCTCTTTAAAGACCGGTCGAAATTAATCTTTCATGGCACTAAGCTACTGTACCAATTTATAATACCTCTCTAATAGTATTAATACATTGAATACTTTGTTATTGTTATATGGGTTACTTAAATAGATTTGTTTTTGTATTCCTGATAGTATCTCACCGCTGCAAGCATGCATTGCGCAATTATGTGCTAAAATTTGTTTTAATTTGTTGGATGAATGTTTTAGATGCATCAGAACAGCTTATTCTTTAAATATTTATTCTGAATGAAAGGTCTATGTAATTCTGACATTCAGGTTTTTTTATGTTTAAGTTTATTACAATAAATCTGTTTGTTTCCTTTAGTGTAAAGAAAAACTCTCATTCTTAAAAAGGTGCAAATGTAAAATTTAGGAAAAAAATTAACTAGAACCATGAAAAGAATGTTTACCAACAGGTTTGCTAAATATTTTGAAATTGGGACTTTGTTTTGTTTTGTTTTTAATAGTAATCAAAATAATGTGGTACTAGGAAATTTCTTGGAAAAGTCAGTTTTACTTTAAAATAAGAATCTGCTATATTTTATTTTTTTCAATAAAACTTCGTGTTTTGGACCTTTTAAAAATTTTCTCTTAAATACTAATGTACAGGTTGATTCAGCAACTGAGAGACTCTGAAATCCTACAAAAGATGCCAAACTTTTCCTGCAAACTTCTACCTTCTTTTATTTAGTCCAGCTGATAATGCTGTTTTGTCTTTTTCCAATCAGCCCTAGGTATATGGAAAAAGTTTATATAGGCAGATGGGGACCCTCAAACCCCTCAACGAGATCTTCTGAGCATGGCATTTAAGGTCTATAATGACCAAGAGAGGAACAGAAAAGGCAGACAGAGCCAAAAAGAGATCAGGTAAAATACCAGCTCTTGGCATACACCCATAAAGGCTCCAACGCCTTCAAGAGACTTCATAGGACTCCCATCAGGGCCCTGCTTCAAGAGTGGAAAGGAAGGTCATTGAGCTAAAGCCTGCCAGGCTTCTCAACCCCCACCAGGGACATGCCTTTACTATGGAAAAAAAGGGACACTGGAAGGTAAGCTGCTCCCTCACTCCTCCAAAGGAGGGTTCAGTCTCTTCTAGCCCTGCTCTGGCTACCTGTGACCTGACCTTGCCAGCCTACTGAGGCTTGTCACTGAAGACTAAAGGTGCCCAGGGCCATCGGCCCCATCTCACGTCCCTGTGGACGAGCCTAGGGTATTTTTTCCAAGTAGCAGGTAAACTGATCTCCTTTCTTATGGACACAAGGGCTACCTACTATGCCTTGCCTGAATATTCAGTTTTTTTATTCATCCCTCAAAGATCTCTGTTGTGGGTGTTGATAGTCTTATTTTCTGCTGCTTTGTTTAAAATTTAGTGTTTCCTTTATTCCTCTTGCTTCAATGCCCCATGCCTATTTTAGGCTGGGACTTACTCCTAATTTAGATGAACTTACCTCTGCTACCCAGGATAGTGTATCCACAGGTTCTCTTCACTATGCCATAATTGCAGAGCTCCAGAGAAAGGCACCCTGGGTTCACCTCTCCAGTTTAAAGAAAACAGAAGCTCCATTTTCATGCGTGCTGCAGGTGGCTTTTCCAGTCTACCTGGGTCATTGCCAGCTGGGAGCAGCAGTCATTGGGACTTTGATGCTAACTGCAGAGTATAGAAGTGTGATGGCAATTCCAGTGCCATGTGGACTTTTCCTGAATGTGGACTTTTCCTGGACTCCTCCTGGGACAGTTTTTGATGGACTGAACTGGGGTTGGGATGCATTTGTAGAGATTTGGAATGGTGTTGGTGCCAACTTGGACTTGGTGAACACTTTAACGACATTACTCTTTTATAGATTCTTGTTGTATTAGCTTAAAGAGTTTGCTTAAAGGCTTTAATCACTGTGATGTATTAGTATACTTGTTTTGGCTATCTGTTAGCATTGGCTATACTAATTTTGTGTTTGTTCTGTATTTTTCCAGTCTGCCTTCAAATCCAAACATGGGAATTCAAATAAGTAAGAATCACAACACACAAATTTGAAATTTTAATCTTTTGAAAACCGAAATATAAGCAGGGTATTTTTACATCCAGGGGACAGGTGCTGGGCCTAACCACCCATCTCACCTACCCAGTTAACAAATAGAGCAATACCTGATTATTGCTTATACCACCCTGGTCAAACGCCAGCTAGGGGCCGTCAACCTCCTGGTCTGCCGACCTACGTTTCAACCTACCTACCAGCCTCTCCCCTTGGTAGATACCATGTCTTTTCTTCCCATTCAGAGGGGGGAATGAGGAGCCACTGAGCCATTTCACCCGCAGGTGTTGTAAAGTACCAAAGGCTACAGGGTTAATATTTTAGGAGGCTTGGAGAACATTTTATTAATTTGGGTTAAGGTGTGCAGAGAAATTGTGAAAATAGTCTCTGTACTGTGTGATTAGCATAACCAGGATGACTCTTGCCATTGTATTGTAAATGAAAAGGGAAGGAAAGCATAGATTCCCTGACATTCCACCACACCTGTGGGGAAAGGAGTGAATGGCTAGCCAGGTGCAGGAAGGGAAAAGCCAAAATAAACCTCTTCTTATAACTATGAGCCATTTGTGGGCATTTGTCCCCACAGAAACTACCTCTCTTATGTAAATGCCTGTGGTTAATACCTCTGACTCTGGACAGAGAGATGGTGGATGAACACTAGAAAATATAGGAAGGCCTTTTAATATGTAAAAAGATATCTTTCTACCATTGTGTTGACTTGTAAATTTTGTTTTCTACAAAATGATGTATGGTTTGCAAATTGAACGTGGTCCTATCGTGTTAAAGGACATATGACTATAACCAATAGTGGTAAGGGGCTCCTAATTGCAATTTTTGCTTCTGTACTTCCCACTTACAAAACTATAAAAACTAAATAAAACAAAGGGCAGGCGCGCTCTCCGTCAGATTTCTGTCAGAGTTCCCTCCGCTTGGCCAAGCTAGACAATAAAGCTTTAATGTGTAGACGACGGACCTTGCTCCTGTCTTCCATAATTTGGGTCCCTCCGAATTTGGATTAACAGAGCCAAAAATTGATGGGCCATTCATTTATACAAGTCTCTCACTGGCCGACAAGCAAACACACAGGGCTCCCAAAGCCACTGACACATTCTCTGGTTCCACAACCAGGGAAATCTTCTCCAGTATTTCTTAGAATCAAAGGCCCCCACCAGTCTGAGCAGAGCTCACGAAACCCCTGCAACCCTCCCCTCTAGTTCCCCATCTGCCAACATGGCTTCTTACTAAGCATCCTCTCTGCACAAAACTAGCTTCTTTCCCTTTTCCTGCCATCTTGGCTTCTCCTCCTTCTTCTTCTCCTTTTAAAACTTTTCTGGTGCCAAAACCTCTTCTCTAACAACATTATCATAACAATGCCCTTCCCAAGCAGGAAGGTAATTAGCAATTTCACAGATCACAAACCTGGCACTGCCCAGCCCCATTTTTAACAATAGAAATGAGCAAACTCAAAAAACACAAATTTTACAAACTCATTTGCCCAAGAGAAAATATATTCTGGTTTTTTCCATGTGCAATATACTAAATGCATGCCAATTTAAGTTATGGAAGCAATGTATGTTAATAACGTGTCTACAAAGAATTAATAATAGTTCCACAGACGGGGAGAACATCAACACTTTCAACCACCAGATGGCAGAAATGAAGCAACAGAAATTTAAATTTAAGATTCAGATTACACCCGGAAAAACAGAATTACAGTCCCTGTCTTGATTGTATTTTTAGCTGAACAGGCATAAAAATACATTGGTGAAAAATTCTGCTGCATGTTAAGTAGAAAAATATTATTTTGATTAACAATAGCTTTCCATTTGAATGGGCTGCCAACTCATTGTTTTCCCATCAGTTTGATTATGAAGCTTCTTTAAAAGAATCATTTTGAAGACAAGCTACAACAAAATGTAGACTATAAAAGAATTATTCATTCAGCCTTGGCCTGTTGGCTCAGTGGTATAGCATTGGCCTGGCGTGCAGGAGTCCCGAGTTCGATTCCAAGCCAGGGAACACAGGAGAGGCACCCATCTGCTTCTCCACCCCTCCCCCTCTCCTTCCTCTCTGTCTCTCTCTTCCCCTCCCACAGCCAAGGCTCCATTGGAGCAAAGTTTGCCCGGGCGCTGAGGATGGCTCTGTGGCCTCTGCCTCAGGCACTAGAATGGCTCTGATTGTGGCAGAGCGATACCCCAGATGGGCAAAGCATCACCCCCTGGTGGGCATGCCGGGTGGATCCCGGTTGGGGGCACATGCGTGAGTCTGTCTGACTGCCTTCCCGTTTCCAACTTTAGAAAAATACCAAAAAAATAAATAAAGAAAGAAAGAAAGAATTACCCATTCAACCAGCAGCATCTCCTTCTGAAAGGCATTTCATATTAATTCCACCTGTTTCCAACCATGCACACTCTCCCTGTTTTACTTTCTCCACCTTTTAGCCTCTTATTTTTTAAAATCAATCTGTTGTTTATGCATCTGAACTGCTCTGGATGGTTGGGTTTGTTTATATCATTCTATCACATGTTCTTGTATATTTTCTGGTATCTCCACTACTGACAATGTGGGTTTAAATTTGAGTTTTTGCATTAATTTATATGTATCAGGTGGTTGTGAAATATTAACTACAAAAATAATAATAATGATAAAGAGGAAATGTTGCTATAACATATGTAAACAAACTTTGATTCTAAGAGTCTAGAGTTTTCTCATTCCAGTGGTATCAGTAGTAAAATTTCATTATTTCTCACATTCCTTTAGAGATACAATAAAAGAGCTATCTAGCTCATCAAACTAAATGGCTTCTATAAGCTCTATATTTGATTTCTTGTAAATTAGACTTCATATTTTCAATGTAACATTATTTTATTAATGCAAATTAACAATAGTAGAATAATGTTTAGTGTTTACTGGGTGCCAGAAAGTGTCCCAAAATTTTCTAAAAGATACAGAATTTAAACTTTATAACAACCCATGAGGTAAGTATAATATATGTTCCTATTTTATACTTTAGGATACTGAGCCATATTTGGGTTATATATTATTTCCAAAATCTCACATCTAAAATGTACTAGAGCCCTGATTTATACCTAGGTAGGCAGATTCTCCAGGTTTTTTATTAAAATTTTTATAAATATTTTGCCTGACCAGGCAGTAGCTCAGTGGATAGAACATCGACCTGAAACACTGAAGACCCAGGTTCAAAACACCGAGGTCACCAGCTTGAATTTAGGTTCATCTGGCTTCAGCCGCAGGGTCACTGGCTCGAGCGTGGGATCATAAACATTAACCCACGGTCTCTGGCTTGAGCCCAAAAGTCACTAGCTTGAAACCTAATGCTGTTGGCTTGAAAAAGGGGTGACTGGCTTGGCTAGAGCCCCTATATCAAGGCACATGTGAGAAAGAAATCAATGAATAATTAAAGTGCCTCAACTACAAATTTGATGTTTCTCATCTCTCTCCCTTCCAGTCTGTTCCTGTCTGTCTGTCTCTCTCTTTGGCAAAAAAAAAAAAAAAAAAAAAAAGGTTATAAATTTTTTATGAACTTACTCGGTGTTTATTTTGCTTCTTTATTCAACAAATTTGTTGAGTGTCTACTTTGCACCGATTAAATATTCATTAAATTAAAAAAATATGGACCCGATCCTGGAATGCATACAACCTGGTAGAGAACAGAGACATGTCATTAACAAGGACAAAAAGGTTTTATGGGTGCCATGACAGTTAAATATAAGGTGACTGTTTCCCAGAAGTTACTCTCACCAAGTGTTTTCTGACAAGTGATAGGAGAGGACAGTGTTTAGGTCAAGAGAATAAAGGCTTATATATGTGCAAAGTTCCAAAGAGTCCTGTATATCTGAAGAAATGCAAGTCGATCATTATTCTAGGAGCATACATGTACAAACGCTATGCCATTCATGTCCATACTTATCAAAACATGCCAAATGGTACTTAAGACTATGCATTTCACAATATGTAAATATCAGCTTAAAAATTTGTTGCCAATTTAAAAAAAGACATTCTTGGAGAGTCAGTAAGAAGTCATAGCACAGTTGCTTTGCATGATGTGCTAAGGTGTATGCATTTTCCCACATGTATTGAAGAATTCCAAAGGATTTCAAGCAAGGCAGTCACATGTGTCCTAGGCAATTATTCTGGTGGCAGTGTCAGAATAGATTAGAGTGACATAAGGCAAGAGATAAATAGATCACATCAAAGACCATTGCAATAGTAAAACACAAAATAATGAGGGCTGAACTAAGGTTGTTGCAAATGAAATAGAGAGTAAAATATGAGTCTGAAGCTACTTGAATTATAAAGATGTAATTCACTGACTTGTGAAGGGATGTGATCTAAAGCAAAGAAGATAGTTATATTGCACCAGATATGAGCAAACTTGTCTACTTATTCCAGATGGAAGGTAGTGAAGGTGGTAACAGAGTGATTATATTTGTTACCATTGCTGATCACCTGGATTTTCTGTATATGGTAATGTGTTAAGTCATAAGTTATCACTAGAGTGAAAGTGTGACCATACAGGGAGATAACTTGAGGAAAACAGTGAGGCTTTATAGCAATAGCAATGGAGAATAAAACAGTAAACCAACCACAGACATATAAAATGATGTCCATGTCTGATAGAAAGTTTAGGAATGAAGCTGTTGTATGTACAGAGAAAACTAAAGAGAGAGTGAAAGAATCATTAACCCCAGGGGCTAAAATGTTTTAAAGAAAAGAAATATAAGTGTAGCACATCACCTGACTCAGCTGTGAATAATCACATGGTCACAATATAAATACTAAATCTTGATCTAAAGATTAAATAACTTGCCTGACCTGTGGAAGCACAGTGGATAGAGCGTTAACCTGGAGCGCAGAGGTTGCCGGTTCAAAACCCTGCACTTGTCTGGTCAAGGCACATGTGGGAGTTGATGCTTCCTGCTCCTCCCCCTTTCTCTCTCTCTCTCTCTCTCTCTCTCTCTCTCTCTTGCTCTCATTCTCTCTCCTCCCTAAAATGAATAAGTAGAAATTTTTTAAAAAAGATTAAATAACTGTATGTCTATTTACAAGAGGGTAGAAGATCGACTATGAGTGGAGAGATGGGGATAACTGAGTAATAAGTAATGTTCTTCCTCTGTGGGAAGTCAATGGTCAACTCTATACATGTATATCAATTGTAAATCTGAGGACGAGGTCTAAAAAAAAACAGTTATGAACTGAAATGTGTTGCTTTCAGGGCAGTTGATGTTTTAGAGACCATTGGATTTTTGCAACAAGCTTTATAGATCTGTTTACATTTAAAAATTCTATACATGCATCACTTTGATAGAAATATTAAATTAAAAATATTTTCATGAAAAAATCTAGAAAAGAAGTTGTTTAGAAGCCATCTTGGGAAATTAGGAGATGGCACTTTTGTTTTGAGGCCCTGTGGCCTGCAGTGTGTCTGGCAGCTGGGGCTGGTGAGCTCGAGAGGAAGAGGAGTTTCCATTAGCACGAGAAGGCGTTGGTGCTTGGGAACGTAGGAAAGTTTGTTCAAGAAATTTTAAGATTCCAAAGTATGAAATGAGAGAAAAATTTGGAATGAATTCACACAATAGTTTGGAGATTGTAAAAACTTATAAGAAAATATCAGATTAATAAAAATTAACAGACAAATGGGACTTTTAGATAGATAAATGATTGATGGAGGAAAAAATCAATGTCTTGGGACAGTTTAGTAACTGTATTTTATGTTGACCTCAGAGATATTTTTAAGTCCAAAGCCTTCACAAGTAAACCTTAAAGACCTTATGATCGTGATGAGTAGCCTACCCCTGATTACAAAGATGAATACTTAAAGCACAGAAAGAAGAGGAAAATTACTCTTTAAAATATTAACTGGCTTTGTTTCCTCTTTAGAAGGTGGTGATGTTAACAGAACAGGCCAGAAGGTTGTTGAATGATGAAATATAGTTTGTAAAACATTCCTCTTTAATATGCACATATAGGTTGACAATTTAAGTAACAGAATTTGTGCCTGGAAGCCAGAATAATGTTATATTCAAACATTTCTAGGATCACATTTTCCTAACTCAGAAAACACAAAACAAAACAAAACCTTCATAGCAAGCAAGTCAAAAGCATGCAGCAGAGGGTCAGGAGTGAAATGGAATGGCTTTGCCTTGGGGCAGTCAGGAATGTGCTGGGTGAAGCCAAGCGGAGCACTCTGTTGAAATACACACAGCCATTTCTTGATAAGTGTTTTTGTTTCTTTTCTTCTGACCTTCACATAATTCATTTAAGAAAGGAATACCTCAAAAGTAGGTCAGTTCCAATTTCCACAGTTTGGAACATATATTTAAATGTTTCTCAGTGACTAGGACATAAAAGTAATAGATTACTGAGTTTTAAAAATATTATACCTCTTCTAATTGTAGGACTATGTTTCACCTTTTCCTTAATTTCACCTTAGTTAGGGAATTAAGAATGCTAAAACCGTGAGAATAGCGATTCTCTCACATCACCCTGAGATTTCTATCATTCTCTTTTAGTGATGTGGTTTGACTACTGACACATGAAACTTTATTATACAGTAAAACAAAATCTGAGTTCTTTATTTTTAGCTAACTTGAAGTTTGGAAACTTAAAGAAATACTTTTAACAGAATAAATTCTTTCTCTGTCCTGCGCATTCTAAAGAACTCCCAGTTTCCTAAGTGTGACTTGGTGATATAAGTCTCATCCTCACATGTTCTTTTGCATAAAACCTCATAATTTTTTCAAACAAAATTTAACTATTTTGAATTGCTTCTCAGATTAATGACAAATGATCAGCTCAGAAGTATCGGCTGTGTCAAACTTTCCTCAACCACAGAAGAGATGGTTGTTCCCTTTGCAGCCTAATCTCTTTTAATTTATTCATACTTCTTCTACTGCATCAGTTCTCAGAATGCAGCAGGCATGACCATCACCTGGAGAACTGGTTACTACAGAGATGCCTGAGCCCCATCCACAGGGTTCCTGATTCAGTAGGTCTGGGATGGGGGCCAGGATCTGACAAGTTTTCAGGTAATGAGGACGCTGTAATTACAAACCACACTTTGAGACCCTCTGGTCTAATGTTCTATTGATACATCTCAGTTTATTATAAGTAGTAGTCCATATATCTGATGTTCCTTCTATGTGCAATCATATGTAATGCCAATTTTACATATTATGACACAGTTACTAAGAGATATAAAGTAACAGAAACAAGAGAGGCATAATCCAGATTTAAACTACATTCAAAAATAATCCTGTGTAAGTATCTACTGTTCGACAGGCACATTGTTAAACATCAAGGTATTTCTGTTTCTTTTTCTTTTTTTTTCATTGCAACACCTTAGTTATTCATTGATTGCTTTCTCATATGTGCCTTGACCATGGGCCTTCAGCAGACCGAGTGACCCCTTGCTCGAGCCAGCAACCTTGGGCTCAAGCTGGCGACCTCGGAGTCTTGAACCTGGGTCTTCTGCATCCCAGTCTGATGCTCTATCCACTGCACCATCGCCTGGTCAGGCGATATTTCTGTTTCAATAAAAAATTATATATATAGAAGGTAAGACAACTTTACTTAACATTTTCTTCTTGATCCCTCTCATCCTGGCTCCACATTCCAAAATAGAGATAACTAGCATTGCCTCCTCAGATTAATAAGAATTTATTAGCTCAAAGGAGTTATAGCTGAGAAAAAATTATTTAGAAACTTCTGGAAATGTGGAAATATCAATTTATTATATTTTTTATCTGAAATTTCTCTTCAGTGTAGCAAATTGCTTAAAGAAAAAGTGGAAACAGACAAGAGCTAGTATATAATTTCAGTAAAAGAGTTTTCACTACTCTGTAATTATGCGAACAAGGACTTGAAGTCAAGGTTATCTACAATGAATATAATTCACCTGTTGATAGTCAAGAATTAAACATTTTATGATTACTGTTTTATAGGCAAATAAACAAGAAAAAGCAGACTTCCCCACGAGAGTACAATAGGTCAGGAGCAGGTTAAAAAAACAGTTCTCTGACTTCCCCTTCCTTGGATTCGAGTTAAACATTGTGAGCATATTGGAGCATTACTGAGAAAAAACACTAAAGAATATAGGTTGACATTCTACTTTGCCTATATTCTTTAAAAAACAAAAAGGACAAAAATCTTGTATTGGGTAAAAATGCATTTTAAATTTTATTTTACCATCAAGTCATACTGACTAAATTTAATTAATGTTTTATTTGGAAGTTTAATAAGGCAATGATGATACATAGAAAGAAATAACATCATTTTGAGGAGGGCTTCGAATGTGAGGTTCAAAACTTTAAGGTACCTAGATGAAGATGTTTTAGTAAGATTGAAATACTCGCTTTGGAGAGAAGCTGATTTTCCAGTATGTAGATTACATTGAGGATGTCTTTGTGAGGAGCAGAAATAGAATAAAAGGCAGCTTTGAATCTTAATGAAGACATTAGAAATAGGAGGTATTGCAGATCATTGGACTTCTTATCTGAAAGGAATGAGAGGTGATCACTTGTCTGTGAGCTGTCCATGAAGGCAGAACATGTGCCTTATTCATTGTTATAATTTAAGTGTGTAATCCAGTTCCATAATCTGCATACTTTCATGCACGAAAGTGAGAAGTCAGAATGACCTCAAGGTGACCTTTTGTGTCTGGGAGAGGTATATTGGGATTTATGTATATGTTAGGAAGAAGAAATGATTTGGAGAAAAAATGTTGGATTTTAGAGAACTTTAACAGACTAATGTTGTATATATCTTATAGGAAGTGGAAATGGGCATGGAGTTTGGGAAGAGTTCATAGCTAAAAGAAATATAGTGGCAAAAGTTGAAATAAGAGGGTAATTGAGAAAGTGTGAAAAGAAGGGTAGGCCTACAACAGACTCCACTTTCAAGAGGAGGGGAATGAGGGGACTTGGGAAGAGGCAGGGAAAAGCACCATCAGACACAGGAAGGGAGGAGAACCAGGTAATACGTAGGAAGTAAGAGAGGAGTCAGTTTCACAAACGTGAAGATGTATCCTACCTAGCTGTCACAGAATGGATTTGTGGTTATGTTTTAAGTCACTTGGAAAGAATTTGATGCTAATAAAGCTAAAAATATAATTTTGGAGGGAGCATAATTCCCCATTCCTGAAGTATAGGTTGTACATAGTGACCTCCCTCCAGAGGTACCTGGAAAAAGAGGGGAATGACTTTATAATGGTGGAGAATCTTCATTAAACACTAGTTCAGCATTTTGATCAAGGGCAAATCAACAATCTTGACTCATGTAAATAGTAAGTACCCTTGATATGATATAATGAAAATGGTACTTAGCTCTGTGGTCATTCTCCCCCAAATCTATAAACCCAATCTAATCATCAGACAAATCCCAGCTGAAGGACATTTTACAAAATTCCTGAAAGGTAAGTAATCTTCAAAGCAGTCAAGGCCAGAGGCAGATTAAGGTTGGTTGAGGCCCTGGGCACAGAAGAAAATATTAGGCCCCTTAAAAAAAAAAAGAGAGACAGGGAAAATAACGTGGTTAATACATGTTAAACATATTTTTAAATAAATATAAAATATTATGTAGTATTAATGTTAAAATTGCACATATGAAACCAATCTTGATGTCATTAGAAAAAAGTGTAAAGTTGGCGTTTTATGGGGCCCTTCAAAAGTCGGGGCCCAGGGTATGCACCTGGTGAGCTTGCCCTTAAATCTGCTTCTGGTCAAGGCTATCTAAAACAAAAAGCCTGAGAAACTGGCACAGCAAAAAAAGAGTTTAAAAAGATGATAACTAAATGTATGTAAGGTAGTGTCCTGGATGGGATCCTGGGACTTTCAGAAAAGGACATTAGGTAAAAACTAATGAAGCCTGAGTAAACTATGGACTTTAGTAAATAGTACCATAACAGTACCAATTTATTAATTATAAAAATGTACCATTCTAATATAGATGTTAATAATGAAAACAGAGGCAGGGGTGGAATATATGGAAATTCTCTATACTATCTGTTGAATTGTCCTATAAGTCTATAAACTTTTTTAAAATAAAGTGTAGAAAAAACTTATTGACATGGATAAGACTGTGGTGATACTGTGTGTGGGGAGGTGTAGGAAGATAAAAAGAAAGAAACTCTGATGGAAAGAGGCTTGACTGGGGTGGTGAAGACATGATACAGTGTACAGATAAGTTGTAGAATTGTGCACCTGAAACCTGTATAATTTTGTTAACCAGTGTATTCCCAATAAATTTTTTTTAATTTTATTTTATTCATTTTTAGAAAGGAGAGAGAGAGGGGAAGAGAGAGAAGGGGAGAGGAGCAGGAAGCATCAACTCCCATATATGCCTTGACCAGGCAAACCCAGGGTTTCAAACCAGCGACCTAACCATTTCCAGGTCGACGCTTTATCCACTGCGCCACCACAGATCAGGCCCCAATAAATTTAATAAATAGGGGAAAAAGATGTTTCAATGAAGTCACTTAAAATATCATTGAAAATGTAATGTACATAGTAAAAATTCAACAAAGATTACAAGATGTTTATAGATATATAATCTACTGAAAGATGTTTTAAAAATACAAATATATTTTAAAATACCATAAAAAATAAATCCAGATTTTCAGTATTGTAGGAATATCAATTCTCCCAAATTGATCAATACTTTGATCAATGTCAGTTAACATTCCAAATATTATTTTTGAAAAATTTGAAAGTTAAATCAAAAGTGTATATGGAAGCCCTGGCCAGTAGGCTCAGCAGTAGAGCATCTGCCTGGTGTGTGGAAGTCCTGGGTTTGATTCTCATCCAGGGCACACAGGAGAAGCAACCTTCTGCTTCTCCACTCTTCCCCTTTTCCCCCCTCTCTCTTTCTTCTCTGCTCCCCTCCTGCAGCCATGGCTCTACTGGAGAGAGTTGGCTCTGCATGGTTAGGATGGCTCCATGGCCTCTACCTCAGGTGCTAAAAAATGTCCCCCATTGCAGGGGAGCAAGGGTCCCAGATGGCAGAGCACCACCCCCTGGTGGGCTTGCCAGTTGGATCCCAGTCGGGGTGCATGCAGGAGTCTGTCTTTGCCTCCCCTCCTCTCACTAAATAAATTTAAAAAGAAAAGAAAAAAAAGTGTATATGGAAGTACAAAGACCCAAGAATAGGTAAGATACTCTTGAGGAAGATCAAAATATGGAAATAATTACCTTATCAAATGTCAAGAAGTATTACAAAGTTATAGTAATTAAGAGAATCTGTGTTGGTTAAGGATAAACCACCTGAACAGTCAGTCTTCTCTGTCCTTCCCAACAGAAATCTCACACATATTTGGAAATCTGATTTATAATAGAACTGGCATGATATATTAGTAGAGAAAGAAATGAGTTTGCAATTAATGGGGCTGAGACTGCTGTTTAATGTATAAGATCATGAAATTTAACATTTTCTTCATGTTACATATAAAATATTGTGTAAAATTTGAAGATAAAATATAATATATAAAACTTTACCAGATAATGTAGAAGGTTATCTTTATGTTGCCAGTTAGGAAAGGCTATCTTAAATTTTAAGACACAAAGTTACACACACAGACAAAATAATTAGTAGTTTTATGGTATCAAAAGATACCATAAAGAAAATAAAACACAAGCCCAAAACTGGGAAAATATGGGTAATATCCACAATATATAAAAAAAATCTTGCAAATCTATTAAAAACGCACACAACCCAATAGAAAATGTGGCAAAATCATGTAAAGGAGCATCACAGAAGAGGAATCATAAACAGCAAATAAACACACACAATAATGCTCAACCTCAGAATTAATCAGAAAAATTAAAATTGGCATGAAAATACATTTTCATACTCAAAGAAATGATAAATATAAAACTCTGACAATATCAAGTATTGGTAAGATTTGAAACAAATTGATTTTTCATAAGATGATGACAGGAATGTTAACTGCTTTAAGCATTTTAGAAAACAAATCGACCCTCACTAACAAAGTTGAACCTGTAACCCAATAACCTAACATGTGAGTAGCTACACTAAAGAACTCCAATACATGTGCATTTAGACAAAAGTTGTCCTAATAGGATTGCATATTTATGGAAATAAAACAAAATGAACATTTGCAAAAGAATCAATAAATAATGGTGGTATATCCATATTGTATGACATAACAGTCAGCATGAATGTACGTATTGTATCCACAAAAATAAGAATTAAGAATGAATTTCTGGAACCTAATGTCTAATAAATTTAAAAGACAAATCAGAGATGGTTTTATACAATATAATTCCTATTTAGAACCATGCAAACATTAAACATTAGGTCGCTTTGGCCATATAAAAATATGTAGTAAAAGTCCAAAAGCAAAGCAAAGAAATATTAAATACAAAATCTATTATTTAGCTTTCTCTGAGCACTGAGAAAAGGGAATGGAATTCAGGAGGATTGCCAAAGAGACTTCAAAGAGAATGATAACCATTTTCTTAAACATAGGGTTGGACAGGATGTGCATATGAATCACCATTCCTAATATGTTACACATGTTTTATGTATATTTATAGTTTACTTGTTTACTCCATATTTAAAATAATTGTTTCAAAGCATAACCAATGTAATACATAACCCTAAACAGTTGGAACAAAGCCATTTTTACATAATAACCATGAAACACCTTTGAGTAAACTTAAATAGATTGGATTCTCTACTTTTTCCCATTTCCCTGACAACATAATAAGAACACAAGAATAAAAAACAAAAACAAAACTAAAATTCCAGCTGTTTAAAATATGAATCATTTGTTGTATTTCTGAACCCTAAGGATGGTTAGCAAGACTAGAGAACTTAAGTGGGTTTAAGAGTAGTACTGAAAGTAGATGCGTTTCATTAGGCATTTAGGACAAGTTTCACGGTTAAACAGTATTCAACTTACATCACTTGATCAACTGTAATGCTCAGCAAATCAGTGATCTAATTATTCTTTTTATTATCTAGTTAAGATTAAACCTCCTTTAATTAGAAAAGCATCTTTGCTCTTAAAAGAAGTCTAAAGATCACCTGAGACCTATGTACTATTGTTGATCAATGTCACCCTGATAAAGTTAATTTTCTAAACAAAATTTTAAAAAAGGAAAAAAAAAAAGGTGAAACCTAAAGATGACAAAAGTGATTGACACTAGAAATTTAAGATCATTGACAAAGGCAAGTACAGATGTGGTCCAAGATCTCATTTTCAAAATGGTACAAATTTTGGAGCTAAAAGCTCCTTAAAGATGTTCTACTTCTACCCTCATTTTGCAATAGTTACACAGAATCTGAACCTGCTGTTTAGAAACAAAGGAGATACTGTCAAAGGTTCCTACTTTTTTGACACAGACGATGATGGCTGAACTTTTTATAGTAGAGCTTCGAAGCACATTGTCATGACTAGCCAAAAACAGATTCCTCTGCCTTTTATTAGGTGCACTGACTGGTTATCTTAAAACATAAAGGACTATCTACTTCATGAAAGTTTAATGTGCTTGCCAAAACCAGAAAACAATGGAATAGCAATTGTTTCCCACAGAAATAAATGTAATTTCAATTCAGCATAAGAGTACATAACTACTATTATAAATACATCATTCTTTAATACATCTACCAGAAGCACTTAGAGCTGAATTCGGAATCACATCAGTGTTTCAGAGATGATAACATCATCTCTGAGGTATAAAATAAAAACTGAAGGATAGCGACAGACAGAAATTAATGAACATGATAAAGTTTAGCTTTTAGCTTAATGCATGGTTCTTTAGAGATCCAAAAAATTATGAGGTATTATATAGGCCCTTTGTCCAGTTTTATGAGTCTTGTAATGGCTGTTCTAGTTAAACTTATTGACTTGGCAAGAATTTGGCATCATTGTAGTTTTGCATTAGAATAAAAAAGTGATTGCTCAAGTCTTGGGAGTGTTGTATTATAAAACAAGTAAATATATTTTTAGAACATAATACTGATTTTTTTTTTCAGAGACAGAGAGAGGAATAGACAAGGACAGACAGACAGGAATGGAGAGATGAGAAGCATCAATCATTAGTTTTTCGTTGCGTGTTGTGACACCTTAGTTGTTCATTGATTGCTTTCTCATATGTGCCTTGACTGTGGGCCTTCTGCAGACTGAGGAACCCCTTGCTTGAGCCAGTGACCTTGGGTCCAAGCTGGTGAGCTTTTGCTCAAACCAGATGAGCCTGCACTCAAGCTGGCAACCTCGGGGTCTTGAACATCCCAGTCCACATCCCAGTCCGACACTCTATCCACTGCACCACAGCTTGGTCAGGCCTGAATTTCAATGTCACTTGAAAATCCTACTTATAAAACACAAAGCTGAAAGTTGAAGAAAATATGTTGACTTTCTTAGAGGAATGTAAAAGTAAATTATAATTATAAAATGCATACTATTATTGACAGTAATATGCCTTGCTACAGTAATATATTTACTAGCATGGTCTAAATTTATGACAGTAAATCTCAAGCAAACATATAATTTACTCAAATCTTATCCAACAGCATTTAAGAAGCAGAAAAATTTTTCTTTCTAGTAGAGACCCATCACATTAAATTATAGAAATACATACATTTTCCACTCTTTTAAATAACTCCTGGAGTTCTTTAAACAGGAAATTCTCTATTTCTTCTTCACAGAAATTACTCTGTGCTTGGGAGTTAAGAATATTAGAATCTTATCTCAGCTCTGCTACATTATTTGGCGAAGTCACTTTGTCTCCTTTGGTCTACTTTAATCTTATGATCTATAAACTAAAAAAAAAAATGTATTCTCCCAAAACTGGCTTCTACCAGCATCAGCAATATCTAAGGAAATTCTTAAAAACCCTGATCTTCAGGTTTTAATTAGATGTAAGTCTTGGAGATCTGCATTCTTTTAAAAATATTTATCCAAGCGAAGCTGATTTATAAACATTTGTAAATAAACTACATAATTTTAAAGTTTTTTTTTGGTGGGGAGGGTTCTGTGATTACCTGTTGGTGAAGGTTACAATTCAGAGAACACACATTTTGAATCATAAGAGACTTTGATTGCAATTAAATTGAACTTAACATTGAAACTGTATTGAAAGAGAATGCTTTAAAAGTCAAGGAATTCTTATGTCTACAATATGGCTCAAGGTCAGTATTGCTATTATGTAATTGGGCTATAGGGCCAATTAGTTGGCATGCTTGTGATATGAAAGTTTTAATCTACATGTGACCTGAAGAAATAAACCCATGTTTTATATACTATTTATAGGATCATTCTCGCTTTATAAAGACACATTTTATTTTATTGTTACAATATGTATTTTATGAACATTTTCTAAAACATAATATTTTCAATGATCATCTAGTTTGTTTTTGTTTGTTTTTATAGAGAGAATGAGAGACAGAGAGACAGACAGGGACAAATAGAAAGGATTGGAGAGAGATGAGAAGCATAGTTGTGGCCTTAGTTGTTCATTGATTGCTTTCTCATATGTGCTTTGACCAAGGGGCTACATCAGAGCAAGTGACCACTTGCTCAAGCCAGCAACATTGGACACAAGCCAGTGACCTTGGAGTCATGTCTATGATCCCACACTCAGGCCAGCAACCCTGAGCTCAAGCTGGTGAGCCTGTGCTCAAGCTAAATGAGCCTGTGCTCAAGCTGGCAACCTTGGAGTTTCAAACTGGGTCCTCAGTGTCCTAGGTCAATGCTATATCCACTGCGCCACAGCCTGAGCTGGCAATGACCATCTAGTTTTAAAGTGGCTTTATTGTATCACTACCCACCCCATGCTATATGAATTAGCTGTAAAACTTATCCTACTTATTTCCCAAATCAATACATGGCTTTTATTGCAACTTTAAAATATCACAAATAGGTCTGAGGACCCATTGGTATCTTGCTGTTTCTATATCTGGGAAACTTAGATTTTACTCATTAGTCTACTATACTGTTCCTTTTTCAGAAACAGATACTATACAAAGTTTTTCTGATATTCTTGCTTTTTGGTTTACTGAACCAAAACAGTTAAATGTGATTCAGGTTCAATATAATTTCCTCCAAGAATTAACTCATCCTTCTGGGCTTGAGATACTGAACAAGAAATGCCTGACCTGATATGAACCCTGCAGATGTATATTTTGCCCTAGAAATTTCTAATTTCAACAAGAGAAATGCTTTCCTGAATTATGACATTGATGGGGAAGTGAGCACACACAGACCTTATCTTGTAAAGGAAGCCCAGCGTGGCGATCTTGGTCATGTTCATCTTGTGACTGCAGACAGTGCACACAGTAGCCAGTTTCTTCCTTTTTCCCCACCATTGGTCAACCAGTAGCCTCTTTTCTTTTCCAGAGGGACTAAATTTTACACAGACATGATTAAAGTCCCTCTGCAGGGTGCCTCTGAGCCCCTTCAGAATGACTGTGTCTCCCCTCAGAGTCATGTCGACATTTTCTGGAATGTTGATAGTCTGATTGCTGAGAATGGTCCTCATCCTTGCAATAAATGCTGCAAAGCTTATCTTCATAGTTTAAAACTGACTGACATTCGATGTGGTATTATTTAAGATAACATAGAAGCCTGACCAGGTGGTGGCACAGTGGATAGAGCATTGGACTGGGACGCAGGGGACCCAGGTTTGAAAACCCAAAGTCACCGGCTTGAGCGTGTACTCACCAACTTGAGCACGGGGTCGCTGGCTTGAGCACGACCCCATGGTCACTGGCTTAAGCCCAAAGGTAGCTGGCTTGAAGCCCAAGGTTGCTGGCTTGAGCAAGGGTCACTCACTCGCTCTGTTGTAGCCCCCTGGTCAAGGCACACATGAGAAAGCAATCAATGAACAATTAAGGTGCCACAATGAAGAATTGATGTTTCTCATCTCTCTTTTCCTGTCTGTCTGTCCCTATCTGTTCCTCTCTCTGACGCTTTCTTTGTCTCTGTTACACACACACATACACAAAGATAACAAAATATTGGAAATAGTTCGACTGGGAGCAATTTGAGAATAATAATAGCCTTCTCATTAATGCCATTAAAGATAAATTAAACCACTGAGCTAATTGTCTATTGAGACTAGTCTAGTCTAAATGTGTTGCACTATCAAGAGCAACTTTCTTGTTCACAATGGCCAGGAATATTTGTTGAATTCTTCTAAAAGCATACATATTAACATAGGTTTTACAGGAAAGTTAAAATTTAATTTTCACATCATCCAGGATCATGCCCATCGACTCTGGTTCTGACAGAATTTTGAGATGTGGATTATGTATTCATAGGAACTAGGGATCGACATTAAAGTCCTGCCACAGCCTACCATCAGCATCTGCACAGATGAAGACTGGTGGGAACATCTGAGCTACATTGTCCTTGGCTCCTTTTTTCACAGCATAGCAGAGCAGTGAAATAGCTGCATTGGAAACCTACTTTTCTTTATAAAAAATGTGGGCCTAAGAGATCCAGATTTAAAGCTTTTTAAAAACAAAGAAGGAATCAAGATTAGAAAAGAATAAAGCCAATTAGTCTTTGCTTTGTTAATTTTCCTTACCAATTTTCTCTTTTTTCTTCCTTAAGTTTAATTATATGTTGTATAACATTTAGCTATAACTTTATGTATATTGATGTAGTTACTGTAGAATATTGTATAAATAAGAGTGGGTACTGTCTGGGACTACAATTTACCTGAGAAGTGTCATCTCCAGAACCTAGCATGTGGTGTGGCATGAATGACGGGGAGAGTCCATGAAGGGGTGAAACTGAAGAAAAGGTATCATACCTAGATGCTTTTCTGAAGATTCTCATTGTGGTGCAAAATCTTGGAAACTCTGTGTTTTGATTTGTTTTAACAAAAAACAATTATTTAGGCAACAGCTCTTTTAGAACAGGGGAGAAACTACTAGAGAGCTTTAGCAGAAGAGTTAAAAGTAAATGAAATAGAAAAGGCAACAGAATGATGCAGCTGATTTGAATTTTAGAAAGATCACCCTGGAGGCAGTGTGAAGGAAGAATTGAAGAAGGGTGAGAATTGAAGGATAGAGATTTTCTGACTAAATTTACTCTTGCAATAAGTCGGTGCTGGTGGGGTGGTGAAAAAGAGGGATTGTAAAGATTTTAAGGAGGTACCAGCCATGTATTTGGGGTACAGAAGAGGGTTTTCTAAGCTTCTTGTGTAGGAAAATGAATAGATGGTGGTATAATTGAGCAAAAGAAAAATACTGGAGAAGCAGGAGAAGGAGACTTTGATAAATGATCTCTTTATGTTAAAGCGAAGTTTGAATTGCCTATATCACATCCTTATAGAAGCATTTTAATGGTCAATTTATATGTGATCAATCAATTAAAGGAAGGAAGGAAGGAAGGAAGGAAGGAAGGAAGGAAGGAAGGAAGGAAAAGAGAAAGAGAAATATTAAGAAAGAATAAAAAGCATGAGGAAATGTGGATGGGCTGGAGACAGGCTTGAGAGTCATCAGCCTGTCTGATGAATAGGTGAATAGAGTGGTCAATATTTTTAACCAAGAAAGAGATGGACTATAAAAGGTCCGCTAGAATTGACAACAGTAATGGTTAACTATGGTACTTGTAGACCTTGGTGAAAGAAATATCAGCTTAATAATGAGAAAAATTGAATTCCAGAGTTGAACAGTAAGTTATGAGGAGAAATTGAAGGGAAAAAATGGAGACCACTCTCAGAAGAAAACTGATGGAAAAGAAAGTGACAAAAAAAGTTGGTCCAAATAGGTTTGATATAGGAATTTACATATATTAATAGGTGAAAGGAAATATAATAGAGAAGGTTATGCTTTAAGACGGAGGGGGAAAGAATAAAATATGAGGCTATATCTAAAGTGATATAGAAAAAAAGGATATTAGACTCAGAAGAATACATTAATTTGGACAGGAGAGAGATCCCTTTCAGTGAGGAATAACTAAAAGACAAGAATAAGAACAGATTCCAGAAAACTTAAATAGAGATAGTGAGAGGGACAGAAGTTTTAAGTATCTAAGATCATGATTCTTTTTACATAAAAGTCTAATATGCATTATCAAAATAATGTATACTCATAGCAAAGAATTTTTATAAAACACTAAACACTTTTTTAAAAAAAAGCTAATACAGCTCTCTTATAGATACAGATAAAATAATCCCCTCCCTCTTCTCACCCCTGCAAATAGGCCCATGTGGGTATATTTTTGTGTACTGGAAAGATCACAAATACTAGTTATGCCTTAAGTTTCATCTCACTTATTTCTTCTCTTAATACTGACCTGTTTACTCTAACTCTTCAATGTTTTTCAAATAGTCACCATCTGCATCACTGATTTTTTTTTATATCTTCCAATTACTTATCCAGAATATCTTACTTCTTTCAATAGACTTAATTTACATGAGGGCCAGAGTCATGTTCCACTCATGTTTAGGATTCCATAACAAACACAGAGCTTTAAGCACTGCAGATCGGAACAGTCCAACAGAATATTCTGTGATTATACTATTTCTCTGCACTGCCCACTACAGTAGCTACTCACTACTGCAGTGTGAAACTAAAGAAGTGGATTTTTATTTTTAATTAAAATTAAAATCTGGATAGTAGATTCATATTGAATAGCACAGTTTTAGATAATTAGTATAGTGCTTAAATAAATTATCTTTCTAATTTATTTTTAATTTGTTTTCCAAGGTTCACCATAGATTAGAGGGAGCAAATTTGAGGAGAGAGAACAAAAAATTGAGAAAAAGTTAAATCAAACAAAGGAACCCCAAAAAGCCCTAGTCTTAAATCATATATGGTCAAGCAATCCTAATCTCTCCACTGATATGCACAATATTAATCCTAAATCATCTAAGGAATAAATGAGTGCCAGGAACCTCGTATAAGCTTGCTTAGTCAAAATTAATTTTGAGAACAATTCCAGGAGATAAAATATTATTCTTATATCTCAATTAAAACTAGATTCAGAAATTTAAGCAAGTTTCTAAAAAGAAAACAAAAAACAGAAACAACAGAACTGCTAAATGGTAAAAGAATTCTAATCCCAGTCAGCTCCAAAGCCCGGGATCTTTGCTCTCAATATGATAACTAAATTATGTTCATCACAATCTGTACTCTAAGAAAACATACAAAAATATTTTAGAAATATTTCTCAATAAAAAGTCAAAACTTAAAGGAAATCATTGTAGTTTGTGAGGTAATAAACCTTTAGCTAATTAAAAATATTTGTTCTCCAAATGACTCAAGAGTGGAGTGATTCTGGACAGACAAGGTGACACCATGTGCATGTCAGAAAGGCAGTATGGATGTAGTAAGATATTCAACCCTAAAAGTTCTTAGATGGTGTATATCAAGTTCCTTTTTAACTTTTTATTTTCTCAAATTCGCTACATTTTAATAGAAAAACTAAATCAATGCATTACAGAGATACTACAAAATTCTTCCCTATTACCTCCAAAGAATAGGATACTACAAAACTCTTCCCTATTACCTCCACAGAATAGAATTATAAAGCTTATTCTTACCTTTCTGTTTGTTGTGAGTATATGGCACGTTCCTGTCGGCCTTCAGGACAAACTTCTCCACACCTTTAAATTCGTTAAGTTACAAATGATGTATTAAATTACATGTATGTATTTGCTTTATATCTTTAAAGCATTTGTAATCTTTAGTAAAGAAATAATTTCCAGTGTCTTCTAAGACTCAGAGAAATGTGATGTCTTTAAAATGTGGTGCTATGGTCAAAGGATATACTTACTGCTTCCCAATGTCTATAAATAAGCTAGGGTTTCTTAAAAGGCCCATGAGATTAAATTTTGTTATTAGCTGTCTAATTTCTTAAAAGTTACCTTTGTTAGGAATAGAACCTAACTTGCTTAATGATTTAAATATTTTTTTTAAATGTTATGTTATGATAATATATTTTTTATACTAGAATTCTTATTTTCCTTCAATAGCTTTTCCCATTCTTTTTAGTCATTTTCCATATTCTCCTTCTGAATTATAACTGTGTATTCTATTCTGGATGAAATACTCTCAATTTTCTCTAAAATGTGGCTGGTAAATAAAACCCTGTAAGAGAATACATATGAGGAAAGCTCAGACCTCTTTCATCTGTGACTTTTCTTTTAAAATTATCCTTGGCTTTCCTAAACTGTGGGTTGTTGCGGCTGTTATTGTCTCAGCTAAACACAGACTCTAATTTAGATAATCATAGGATAAGACCCCAAGTGACGTGCTGTTTCCATTAAAATACTGATACCCCTTCATATACACAAGGATGGCAGAGGTAAACTGCATTTCACAGTCAACCAGCCATCTCAGAGCTGGATTCTATTTCACTTGTCAGTGTAAACATAACCAGACAGCAGCAAATCAGAAAACAACGAAAAAAAACAAAAAAACAAAAAAACTGCTTTTTGTGTTTCCTGAAGTAAAAATATCTTATTAGGAAAAACGTTTTTCTTACTAAATGTAAAATTTGATCAAGAATGTGTGACATATTTTATCTAAGAGGATTATGCTGTAGAATTTAGCATTCTTTATCCAACCCAACAGGATTGATTCAATTCACATGTATTGAATTTTTTCTTCAGATAAGAGTTCTGTGTAAATGATTTGTTATAATAAAGTATGCTATATACTAGGCCTCATTCTTGCTTCAATAATAAAGAACAAAAGAAAATGTAAAAAGAATCTAAACACCCACGGGCTTGAAATAATCTTTTTCAGATGGAAAAACCCCAAGATAATTGCTCGCACTTCCTAATAATTCCACACTGCAAACTACAAATTAATTAGGAATAAATAAGAAATACAAAAACAGAGTTTACATAGGCTTTATCAATGCAATTATACAAGCAGCATTTTTATCATAAATTTATACTAAAGGACTAAAAAAGGCATTGGATATAATTCCAAGTAAGTCAATGACCAATCAGGCAAAAACTAACCTTTATTTCTGCTACAAAATGATTTTCCTGACTCCCTAGTTATTAAGCCTCTAGGTAATTTTATACTGAGTCTTTAGTCATCACTCTAGTTCATAACAACCTTGAAGGATACAGAAATATGAATTTAAAGAAACTCAACAAATGGCATTGAGCACAGCCTTAGACTATAGGTGGAAAATGCACACAGTGAATGGTGGAGGTGACCTGTCTAGAAACCCCTTGACTGCTGGTGCACTTATCTACCCCTGCTTTGATAAGTGCCTGTTAATGCCTCACACCTGTCAATTTCTTGGAAAACAGCCCTTTAACCAAGATCGAGTGCCACAAGGGCACCAACTGCTGCCCCCTTGCTTCAAGGATGGACAAACTACGGGAGTTTGTGCTCCTGCATGTCCCTGCAATCTCAGGAAAGTGAGAGTCCGGTTGAAATCCCACCACTGCACAGCTTCTTCCCTTTTTCTCTTCATGGTTCCCTCACTCTTGTGGATCAGCGATCACTCGCCAGATAAATCACATTCACTATATCCCCATCTCAAGTTCTGCTTCCAAGGAACTCTTACCTAAGACACACAGGTATCATTAAAACTTTAAACTGGCTATAGAAAGGAAAAATGGAAAATTGAAGAGATGGTATGAAGAGAGATTAGGAAAATACTTTCATTAGCAAGATTCTTAAATGAAGCTACAACATTGAGCATAACCCATAATTACAATCCACCACTTATTTTCTATGTATTTGAGAGTCCATTTCTTTATTTTTAAATGGAAATTATAACCTCACAATCCAATGTACATCTGCACTATTTTAGTTAGATATTAGAAGTTGGGAGAAAAAAAAAGGTTATTTTCTTGAACGCTCTTTAACTCACTTTTCTAACAGAAAAAAACAACCAAACAAAAACACTTTCTAAACAGGTCTACAAATTTGTTGAGATTTTTTCCCTTTTAATTTTCCCTTACCAGAATTGAAACCTAGGGAGAAATAACTTTTTAATATATATGAGACTCAAAAATATAATTGCTAGTGTTTTAAATCAATATTTTACTCAAAACACCTTGGAGGTGGGACCCATTCCACACTGTTTGTATAAACATCCCAAAGGCAGGAGCCTCTGTATCTTGAGTGTCTTTCCCAGTTAGTGGCAAGTGACTGGCACTGTCAGCACATAATAAATACTTGTTGATTCAACAGCAAGTTCTACCTAAAATATCAGAACCACACAGGAGGAGCAGTGGTTATAATGGTTAATTAAGACTGTGGGCTCTGAGGCCTGTCAAAAACTTAACTCTTCACTTCATCTCTTAGTAGCCATGCAAACTTATTGCTTACTTTTTAGTAACCTCAGTTTTCAAATCTTTAAAAACTGAGGTAATAATAGTAATCACACAAGTTCTCTGGGAATCTAATAAGATAACTCCTGTAGCATAAGTATTCTATAGCAGATAATTATTAGCTAGTTAGTAGAAATAGTAATATTACAAAAAATTTAGACTCTATGTAGACATCTATTAACAAGAGTTTCTAATAATAACGTCATGGTCAGCTAAATAATACATTTAAAACCGCATATGCATTTTTATCATTTTTTTAAGCGAGAGAGAGACAGACAGACAGGGACAGACAGGAAGAGAGATGAGAAGCATTAACTCATAATTGCAGCACCTTAGTTGCTCATTGATTTCTTTCTCATATGTGCCTTGACATTTTCTATTAAGGGCTTCAGCCAAGCCAGTGACCCTTTGCTCAAGCCAGCTACCTTAGGCTCAAGCCAGTGACCTTGGGCCTCAAGCCAGTGACCTTGGGCCTCAAGCCAGCAACCATGCAGTCATGTCTATGATCCCACACTCAAGCTGGTGACACCACTCTCTATTAGTCTTCAAGGACTGTGAGTAATTCTCTGGCTCATGGACCCACTGCCCTGCCTAGAGTTCTGAGATGGACAGAAAGAGAGTGAACACAAAAGGAAAGAAAGTTGTTGAGCTCCCAAAATTCTACATACAGAAAACAGGCTGATAAAAATACTCAGCTTCAAACATATGTTTCAAAGTATAAGATGTATAGTTGGGTTGAAACATAGCAATGGCAAAACACACACACACACACACACACACACACACACTGGACAATTACTCAACAAAAGGAAAGAATAAAAAGAATAAAATACCAATATTCACAACAGCATTAGTGAATCTCTAAAGCATTATATCACATGAAAGAAGCCATACCTAAGGGAATATGTGACTTATGAATCCATTTTATGAATTTTAGAAAGGCAAACCTATTATGATAAATATTGGTGTTTGCCAGGAATCAAGGGCTGAGGTAAGGGGATTAATGACAAAGGTACTTGAGAGAAATTTGGAGTGATAGAAGTGTTTTTTTTTATTACGATTGTGATGGTGGCTATAAGACTGTATACATTTGTCATAACTCATGAAATTGTAATGCTAAAAACTGGTAAGTTTGTTGTGTATAAATTATGCTTCAATTAAAAAACTCAACACCGCCCTGGCCGGTTGGCTCAGCGGTAGAGCGTCGGTCTAGCGTGCGGAGAACCCGGGTTCGATTCCCGGCCAGGGCACACAGGAGAAGCGCCCATTCGCTTCTCCACCCCTCTGCCGCGCTTTCCTCTCTGTCTCTCTCTTCCCCTCCTGCAGCCAAGGCTCCATTGGAGCAAAGATGGCCCGGGCGCTGGGGATGGCTCTGTGGCCTCTGCCTCAGGCGCTAGAGTGGCTCTGGTCGCAACATGGCGACGCCCAGGATGGGCAGAGCATCGCCCCCTGGTGGGCAGAGCGTCGCCCCTGGTGGGCGTGCCGGGTGGATCCCGGTCGGGCGCATGCGGGAGTCTGTCTGACTGTCTCTCCCTGTTTCCAGCTTCAGAAAAATGAAAAAAAACAAAAACAAAAACAAAAAAACTCAACACCAAAAAAAAGTGCAATTATGTGGATAGTAACACCTTCACTAGCTTGAATTCTGGTTTTCTTTCTTTGAGAAAAAGAACCTTTTCCTTATACCATAAACCTCCTATTCTTTTATTGGAGTGAGCCAGTCATAGCAGCCCTTCTAGACACTAGGGAGCAGTGAGATCAAGTGTAAAAATAGAGCCAGTTCTCATTGGACAAGTTTACCAAAGTAATAAAAACATCATTAAAAAAATATTTTTAGATCACTCCCAGGTGAATAGCTGGTGAGGAGAATGGATATTCTATTTTTTATCTTTCTGGTTCCTTTTCCCAAGAATGTTGGGGGAAATAATCATGCTGCCTCATGATTTGAGATGAAAATAAACAGTTTCTAAAATGGGACCCAGTGGAAACCACAGACCCAGATCACTGTAGCCTTTTGACATTTCTCTCTCAGCACCTCTCCTTCCACCGAGTAGGATCAACAGGATTAGAGACAAGACAGTTATGCTTTAAACGCAAAAAAAAGAAATTTATATTTAAACGGCAGCTGTCCTGTCCCACCGGAAATTAATTATACCATTTTTTTAAATTTATATGAATAGCAGAGTAAACAAGTTATTAGAAAGAGACCAATCTCATTGCAGATTTCATATGACATCTCAGAATGATGAGAAAATTTGCTGGGGCCTCATGAACACATTACATTTTTGTTTGTAGGTCAAAATGGTCAAATATCATTCCTTTCATACAATGCAAAAGAAGAACTACAGGGAAGAAGCTGCTTTGCACAGGAAGCTCTAATAAAACAGAGTGGACCCTGGTCGAGAATGGCAGGCTTACACATCTCCCAGAGATTGTCTGTGCTTGCTCATGCTTTGGCTAAAGTGAAACCGAAGTTGAATGGCCAGCACATAGCAACCCAACAAGAGCAAGCACTTAAAAGATGGTCTCATCATCTCCCCAGAGACCTTTGGGGTGAGCTAGAATGAAAGGACGTGCCTTTCCAGTCCCAGGGGAAGCATTTTTATATAAATTTTAGTTCATCATAATTAAAATTTTCTTCTTTTTAAAACATCTTCTTAGTCAAGCTAAACTAACTTTAACATAATTAATATTTTATTGAGAAAATTGTTTTAATATTAAACAAAATGTTGAATAAATTTCTTATTTTACTCATTAGAACCCCTTTTCATGATTATTTATTTGCCTTCTATGTGGACAAGTGTAGCATTTACCCTTGACATATATCCTGCAAAGTCATTCTTTCCTAAACCATGTGGCCCAAATGATGAATTTTAAGACATTTATAATAGTTATGTTAAATTTTTAAATGTTCTTTTGAGTCAGAGTGAAATGAGAAACCAGTGGTTACCATCAGTTGGTGAATTTTAGCAGATTGCTTTAAAAAATTAAAAATATATTTCTTTCAAGTGACAGAACCTACACTTCAGGGCAAAGTGACATATAATCAACTCTTACATTCCATTCTCTTCAGCAGAGCAGGCAACAGTGATCAGAACTGGGAGATCAGAATGAAAAGAACAACTTTAGTTGGGTTCTAATAGAGAGCTTCCAGAAAAGATCTGAGCAATTAAACTGAAGAATTTTTCTTAAATGACTCTGCCTTGCCATCACAAGGGTGGCTTTACAGTTTTTCAAATCCTAGATAACAGCCTACCAAGATTTACTTTATTCCAATTTAAATAATGCTTATTCTTTATCAAAGAAAAGCAAAGAGAAACACAAAATGCTGAGTAAATTTGCATGCAATCTGGTTGTTGCTCTGAAAGAAAAGTAAATATTTATAGCTCTAAAAAAGCACACTAAAGAATCCCGTAACTGGAAGAAGAGACTCTGAATTACATCTTTTTTTTCTAATTGCATAAACAGCTGGCTCTTGGTTGGAAGTTTGGCTGAAGATTTTTTACCTTCCTGGACAACATGTTTACTTTGAATGATTCAAGGAACTTGCACAGTGAGAAGTAAAATCTGTAACCAAGGTAAGTGGAATTGGAATGCATCTATTCCAATTGCTCTTTCATTAGGGAATCGGATACTTTTATAGAAAAACAGAAAAACACGATTTTGAAAAATCACATGACGTAGTGATATCCTGCGTAAAAATGGTTGACTAGGTTAGTGAACAGTGTTGACATACAGTTAGAAAGCTAAGAGTTAGTGACTTAGTTGAAAGAGTTTCTGAATATCAGGAATAAGGCAGGAAATACTTTAAAAGTCAAAATTAGTTGATAGCTCTGTCTTATTAACATTTATTAACATTAACACTCTAAAATGTTTCTTCTAGTGATCTAGAATAAATGCAATTTGGATGTAATGCTTCTTCAAGTCTCACATAGGCTAAAAGGAGATGCGAATTCAAATGGCAGTTACTTCATAAAGAGTTTGTTTATCTTCTTTTTCCCTCTTTTTTGGCCACATGTTTAGTGCTTTTATGTTGCTGCCTCGGCTTGGACTGCCATACTGGGGGTTCCATTCCTGTCTATTATTCCTGAACAATCCCTGAATGTGTTCTATACCTCAGATAGGGCTCTTAGAAAGTTAACTACAAAAGCATAGTTGGACCTGGAGGATATGATGGCTTATTATGTAACAACAGTGAGAATGGAGGAGGAGGAAAAGTTTAGATGGAGACTATACAGAAATTGGACAGAACCTAGTAAGATATTTAAAGGTGGACTTAAGACCTTCAAATTGGGAATACCATTGGTAGCAATGAGAAGAATGGTTTGGATAGAGTCAAGACTAAAGGAAAAGAGGGTTTCATAGCAGTGATCCATGTGAAAAATGATAGAACTTAAAATAAGTGGTATTGACAATGTGGATGAGGAAAACTAGAAGGAGTTAGACATTTGCAAAACAATAGTTCATGTCATTAATGTTTCTAAATTATATATTTCTAGAAACATTATATTTTAACTATGGACACAATTATTTGCATAAAGAAAAATTGAACAAGATTATTTCCTTTATCTAAATAATTCCCAAAGAATTATGAAACTGATTTCTTAAAAGAAAAATTGAAAAGGACTTGCTTAACTTTGTGTGAAGATCCAGATTTAAATAGTTTTCTAATTACAAAAAATTTACTAAAGAATATCTGTTTCCTTATAAGAGAATTTGAGCTGAGGACTATTACTTTTGGTCATATTCCAGTTCACTTATTTTTTTTCCAGATGGGTCAAATATGCTGTTGAACCCATGCACTGATTTTTTTAATACAAGCTATTGTGCTTTTCAGTTCTTTAATTTCTATTTGGTTCTTTCTTAGTAGAATCAAATAAATACAGCAACTTCATTTTATCTTATTACATTTGGTCACTATAGTATTTACACAGGTTTGATTTTTTTTTTTTTTAGTGTGAGAGAGACAGAAAGAGAGAGGAACAGACAAACAGATAGAAAGGGAGAGAGATGAGATGCATTGACTCATAGTTGCAGTACCTTAGTTGTTCAGTGATTGCTTTCTCATATGTGCCTTGACCAAGAGGATTCTAGTCAAGCTAGTGACCCCTTGCTCAAGCCAGAAATCTTGGGCTTCAAGCCAGTGACCATGGGGTCATGTCTACGATCCCACAATCAAGCTGGTGAACCCGCACTCAAGCCAGCGACCTTGGGATTTTGAACCTGGGTCCTCAGCGTTTCAGGCAGATGCTCTATCCACTGTGCCACCACCTGGTCAGGCTACACTGGTTTGATTTTTATTTTAATTTACTTCATGACTTTTATAGGCTAATTGGGAGGCCACTAAGTCTCTGAAACTGAGGGCAAGGTAAGAATGTAGAGTGAGTAGGGATCAAGAAGATACTGCCTCACAGGTGAAAAATATTGGGCAGTTGTAGTTTGGAATCCAAGGCTACAAGTTTGATACTGAAGAGGGTAATCAAAGAGTAAAAGTCTAAATGTAGACCATCTTCCATTAAAAAAAATTGGGGGAGGGAGCATTTGTAGGCAAATCTTAAAGGAACTAAAAAATGACATTGGCAAGAGCAACTAGAGAGTTCTAGTCCAAGTATCTTCATAAATTGCCCTATGGAGTTCAATTAGTAAAAAACAGAATCAAGGTTTCTAAGGTACTGTCACTATTCTGGTCATTAAAACACACTCTAAATGAGACACAAATATTCCTTTTCTTGACCACAGAAAAATGCCTTTTATCTGGTGTCTTTTCCTGCTACAGTTCATTGTCATAAAGCAGGAAGATCCTTCAGAATCTAGACAAGATAATGTCACATCCTGCCACAAAATCGTTCAGTCATTTCTCATTACAACTATAATGAAACCTAAACTCTACATCTTAGCCTACAAGAATCCTACCTAACATGTTTCTTGCCTACTTCCACTATTCATTTCATTCAATCTCCTTTAGACACATTGGCCTTTTCTCTTTCTATGAGCATTTACGTGTATCTTAGAGCCTTGGTCTTGCTGGTCCCTCAGCCTAGAGGACTTTTCTTTAGATGGATGTGGCTTGATCTCTTAGAAGAGGCCTTCCCTGAGCATCTTATTTAAAAGAGTCTCCATCCCTATATCTGCCCCCACAGTCACCCTCTAAACATGTAACCTTATTTTCCTTCATAGCACTTATCTTCACCAGGACTTCTGTTAAATCTGTTTATTTCTTTTTCCTCCATTAAGATCTTTATGAACAGGAAATTTGTTGAATATTGCTGTTTCTCAGGGACAAAAAAGATTCTCTAGAAAAATAAGTGTTCAATATATATTTGTTGAACTAGTAAATTAATGAGAAAATGAGAGATACATGAATTTGATCCAACTAAGGGAAGGAGGCCCAAGAGAACTGTCATCAGATACTACCAGCTTCTGTATTAACTAAGTTCAGAGCACTAGAGAGAAGCAAGTGTGAAAGCGAGCCCAGCAGTTGCCACTGGGCCATGGAATCTTGATTTCATTCCAATTCCTAGATAGGTGTTGAAGCCAAGGTTATAGACATACTTCCTTTGTTAGTTATAGTTCCTAGGACGAGGGGCAACCTTGGACCTCCATACTGTCAGAGTGATTCAAGGGTTAGGGTAGGGCAAATAGTAATAAATTTAGCTGTGAGAAACATTGATGGCAGAAACAGATGAGCAAAGAGAAGCTAACAGTTATGAAAGAAGCAGATTCTAGCTGATATTTTCAGTATCACCACTCACCAGTATTTAGAATGTCATAACTGACAAAGAAGCCCTTCCAATGGCTCCCTCACTTTTGGGGGAAAAAAACAACATGCCCAAGGAAGACCAGGCTGTTGGGCTCTGGAAATGGCCGTGCTGCATAGTGGATTGGAGCTGCACGGTAGACCCAGTCAGTCAGAGTGAAGCATAGTCTCTTTACTTACATTAACAGGAACAGGAAAATAGTTACAAATTTTGCTACTACTCAAACATACACATAATTAATCTTTCAGCTTAATTTATTTCCAATTTTGGTTTTCTTTTTCCTAGTCTCAAGAGATGAGAATGATTACTTATTATGTAAGGGTAATTTCTGTCTTTAAGAAATAGTATGAGTGGCATGCTATGATTCATAGTTAGGAGACACTGTCACATGCAAAGCCAATTTTACAAAAAAAAAGTTAGAAATCTGTTTGCAAATCATATCTGACTCCAACCTGCATCATCAAACTAGTCAAGCTTGATTCACTGAAGTGCATGCCCTTCAATCAAGCAGTAAAGCCGGAGAATGTTTTCCCCTTGTCAAAATCATAATTTAAAATCTGACTCTATTCAAAATATTGACCGTAAATGTGTACTTTGCTCATTGCTCTGTATGTTATGCCCATATAGCTAAGGACATAAGAAACATAGTGTCCATGGTAACAAGGAAGTTTTCCACCATAAATAACAGAAAATTAAACACAAATACAGGCAGCTTTTTTTTTTAAAGGAAGAAAAAAATGAAGGAAAGCAAAGCACATGTAAGTATTATGGGCTAAATACATATGATGAGCACTGCTATCTTTCTTTTCCATGAACATTTTTTTTTTCAGAAGAGCACAATTACGGGAATTTCTCATTGTTTAGAAACACAGATGCAGAAGATGTGAGGAAACGGTGGGAAGAGTCAAGTCAGAGACACAGGGGGACTCTGAAAATGAGGTGCGAACAGAGATCCAGCTTTACTTTTCCCCAATTGCTGTAATATTTATGAAAATAAACCTTGGCCCTGGCCTGCTGGCTCAGTGGATAGAGTGAGCCTAGCATGTGGATGTCCTGGGTTCAATTCTGTCAGGGCACACATGAAAAGTGACCATTTACTTCTTTTTCCCTCCCCCTCCCTCTAGTCTTTCTTGTTCCTTCCACAGCCAGTAGCGTGGGTGGTCCACGTGTCAGCCTCAGGCGATGAAGATAGCTCAGTTGATTTGAGCGTCAGTCTCAGGTGGAGGTTGCTGGGTGGATCCCTTTCGGGGCACATACAGGAATTACTCTCCCTATCTCCTCTCCCCTCACTTAAAAAAAAAGAAACTTTTCAAAGATTAGTTTTTGGTTTTGTTTTACGTCTTAATTTTTGGTTGCTTCTCTATGTTTTAAATGTCTTTTTTAATTATATAATTATTATTATTGTTTATATTATTTCATTCTTTCATATTTCTATATGGTGTTATATTTTTCCAGCTTCTTTTTTTGAATTTTAGGTTTACTTGTTTATAAAATTATTGTCTTGTTTATAGAAAAACATTTAAAAGTAAAAAGTTCTGTCTAAGTGCAACTTTAGCATTGTCTTACAATTTTGACAAGCATGGTCTTAGATATTATAAATAAGTTAGGTAAATAACTTTCTAATTACTTAAACTTTTAATTGAACAGGTTTCCAGTATCTTCATTTCAAGTTTTGTCTATTTTATCTATCACTTCTGAGAGGTATATGTTGAAATCTTCAACCTAAATCACTGGTTTAGACACATCACTTACAATTCTGTCATTGTTTTCTATAATTTGTTGTGTGCATATATGTTCACATTAATTACATATTTCTTGGTTTATTTTTTTCTCTAACACTGTATAACACCTCTTTTATTTATTTTTTTTTTAATTTTTTTTTTAATTTTTTTATTTTATTTATTCATTTTTAGAGAGGAGAGAGAGAGACAGAGAGGGATAGAGAGAAGAGAGAGACAAAGAGAGAGAGAAGGGGGGAGGAGCTGGAAGCATCAACTCCCATATGTGCCTTGACCAAGCAAGCCCAGGGTTTCGAACCGGCGACCTCAGCATTTCCAGGTCGACGCTTTATCTACTGCGCCACCACAGGTCAGGCCATAACACCTCTTTTAAAAGTTAATACAGAGTAGTAGATAAAAGCACAAATTTTATAGCCAAACACCTTGAGTTAAAATTGTGGTCCTAAAAACATCCTTACAATGAGATGTTTTGTAAGAATAATTTGTTCTGCCTACTGTGAATCTAACCTGATTTCATTTCTTTTTTACATGTTTTTATTTCTAAATCCTGGAAAAATATGTCAGATTATTTAGGGGCATGCATTTTTATGTTTTCTTTTTTAATAATTAAGGATTAAATGGTTTGATTGATCTAGAATAACATTCCTCAAGGATTTTCTGCAATAATGGATATGTTTTACCTCTGGGCTGCCCAATATGATAGTTAATTGACAATATTCAGCACTTAAAATGTAGTTAGTGAAGAACTGAATTTTATTTATTTTTAATTAATTTAAATTTAAATCTCCACATGTGGCAAGAAGCTACTGTATTAGTTCAGGTCTTCAAACTTTATGTTGTAAATTCTGTGGTTCAGTAAACTCTCCTATCTTATCACCTCACTTAGGGTAAAAGACAAAGTTCTTACAATGACCCACAAGAACCTGCACAATAAGGCTCTGCAGTGGACAATTCCTCTGCCCTCTTTTCCCTGCTTCCTCTGCTATGGCTACATTGGCCTCCTTGCTGGCACTCTTCAGCCCAGATATTGTGATGGTTGTTCCATTCTCAAAAAGGCTTCCCTCAGCTACTTCTATGCTCCTTCCCTCCATGTCTCCATCACTGCAGGTCTCTATTCAAGTAACCACTTCGGAGTAAATCCTTTTGTGGCCATCCTATCAAGACATGGAAACAACCAAAGGGTCTCTCAATAGAGGAATGGCTAAAGATGTGGTGCATATATACAGTGGAACACTACTCAGCCATAGTGATAGAAAAGATTTGACTTTGGGTTATGGGCACATAATGTAGTGAAAAGTTCAAATTCTATAGAAATGTTTGCCTGAAACCTATGTGTTCCCATGGACCAATGTCACCCTATTAAATTTAACTTCTAAATAAAGAGATTTTTCAAAAATGTAATATGTTAATAAAAAAAATTCTCTCCCAAACAGTATCTCTCATTCCTATTTTTTTCTGTAATACTTCTGTCTTATATATTCTACTTACTTATCTTTTTTGTTTGTTTGTTTATGACTACCTACAAAAGTATGCTCAAGAGAGCAGGGATTGCCTGACCAGGCAGTGGCACAGTAGATAAAGCATCAGACTAGGATATAGGGGATCCAGGTTTGAAACCCTGAGGTTGCCAGCTTGAGCATGGGCTTATCTGGTTTGAGCAAGGCTCACCATCTAGAGCCCAATGTCACTGGCTTGAGCAAGGGGTCACTCAGTCTGCTGTAGCCTCCTGGTCAAGGCACATATGAAAAAGCGATCAATGAACAACTAACATGCTGCAATGAAAAATTGATGCTTCTCATTTCTTTCCCTGTCTCTGTCTGTCCCTCTCTCTGTCTCTCTCTGTCTCTGTCACACACAAAAAAATAAGAGACAGAGAGAGCAGGGATTTTCTGTTTTACTCAGCTGCTAGAATAATGTTTTGCATGATGAGTGTTCAGCTGATATTTGTTGAATAGGTGTTTTGACAAGATTCTAAAGGATTTAAAAAATCATAGAAGTGCATCTTAATACTACTTGCTTATTTAGTCTGCTCCAAATGTATATTTACTGTCCAAATTCAGTAAGCTGAGCTTCTATGAATTTTGGAGTTATAAAACAACACGATATTTTACAAAATGGCATGAAAAAATTGGAACTACAGTAAGGGTGGTTTATACCTTCCTAACCTATTACACTTAAAGACTTTGCTCCCCCCCCCCCCAAATTTCTCTATAGCCTTCTGGAAAATACTAGAGGAATTGAAATGAACATAGTTTTGCAGCAAGTTTTCACAAGTGAACGACCTAATGTCTAAGTTTCCTTGAATCTTGTAGACTGCTTGCTTTTTAGTCAGAGTTCCCTGGAACAGTGCATTCTGTTTTCATGGTATAAAGGCTTTTTCTACAACTGAGGTAGTCCCTCTCTCCTCTTTCTTCCCCTCCCCTCCCCTCCCCTTTCCTCCCCTCCCCTCCCCTCCCCTCTCCTACCCTTCCCTCCACTCCTCTCCTCTCCTCTCTCCTTTTCTCTCCTCTCTTCTTTTCCCTTCCCTCTCCTCTCTTCCCCTCCTCTCCCCTGCCCTCTCCTCCCTTTCCCTCCCCTCTCCCTTCCCCTCCCCCCTTTTTACCTCTCCCCTTCCTTCTCCCCTCCCCTTCCCCCTCTCTTCCCCTCTGCCCTCCTCTCCTCTCCTCCCCCTCCTCCCTTCCTCCTGAGACCTACTTCAAATTCAAGCTCATCAAGCATGCAGAAGACATTAAGAACAGCAAAATAGGCCCTGGCCGGTTGGCTCAGCGGTAGAGCATCGGCTTGGCGTACGGGGGACCCGGGTTCGATTCCCAGCCAGGGCACATAGGAGAAGCGCCCATTTGCTTCTCCACCCCCCCCTCCTTCCTCTCTGTCTCTCTCTTCCCCTCCCGCAGCCAAGGCTCCATTGGAGCAAAGATGGCCCGGGCGCTGGGGATGGCTCCTTGGCCTCTGCCCCAGGCGCTAGAGTGGCTCTGGTCACGGCAGAGCGACGCCCCGGAGGGGCAGAGCATCGCCCCCTGGTGGGCAGAGCATAGCTTCTAGTGGGCGTGCCGGGTGGATCCCGGTCGGGCGCATGCGGGAGTCTGTCTGACTGTCTCTCCCCGTTTCCAGCTTCAGAAAAATACAAAAAAAAAAAAAAAAAAAAAAAGAACAGCAAAATACATCTACTTTTCCTTTATTCTCATCTCAATGTTTAGAAAAAGCTAAAATATGCAGCTGGTTCAGGAGGTGTGTTATTAAAAGTTTGGACTGATTCAGGCCTCATCAAATATGGCTTCTGTTAGTATCCTGGACTGCCAGCACTTGGATTGGCTAATTAAAACAAAACACCTGGATTACTATATGAACCCTTGAAATGTATGCATAGAAGAATAAATCACCCACAGGCATCTGGAACAATATCCAAATCTTATAGCTATTCAACCACCGTAAGTATAGAACATAAATGTGAAAAAGAAATCTGAGTGATTATGTACCCCATCTATTACCTATGGTTTAAAAATATATTGGAAAAGTAATTCTTTCCACCTCCAAAATGAACCTATGGAAAAGTTAAGAAGGAATGAAATTCCAAGGACATACCTATTTAAAACAGAAGAGTCACGTAGGGGCTTCCCCTCTTGAGGTCATTACAGTTTTATTATTACTATTATTATTATTAGGAATGCGGGGTTGGGGTCAAGGGTAGGGCATAGTTATCAGAGAGTGATGCGGGCAGGACCCATATGAAACCTTTACATTATGAATGCTGTGCAGCAAATAGAAAAAGTGATTCTCTGGCAACAGGACACCAAATTCCTGTTCTCTTTGCCGCTATGAACCCCTCTGATTTAGGAAATTTGTTTGCATGTGTCTAATTCTCAATTCTATGCTCTTGAAAATAAAGAGATAGAAAATCTCTAAACTTTTGAATGATAAATACAGTTATATAACCTTTAAAAACCTCAAATACTCCAAAAGGATATTAATTGAACTATTAGAACCTTGCCAATTAAGAAAATACACGAAGAGAAAAGGGATTAGGAATGCTGTGCTAGTCTTTTTATTTGATTTATCATAACAGCAACAACATATATTTGAATTACATTTGTAGGTGTGCTCCTTATGTTAAGCCTAATCCGGAGGGACTCGAAACATTGAAGACACGAACAAAATCCGATGATTACACACCAAAGCTTTATTGTCTAGCTTCGCCAAGTGGCGGCAGCTCCAACAGAAATCTGAGGGAGAACGCGCCAGCCCTTTGTTCTACCTAGTTTTTATAGTTTTGCAAGCGGGAAGTATAGAAACAAAAATTGTAGTTAGGTGCCCTTTATCACTATTGGTTATAGTCATATGTCCTTTAACATGATAGGACTATGTTTAATTTGCAAACCATACATCATTTTGGAGAAAACAAAATTTACAAGTCAACACAATGGTAGAAAGATGTCTTTTCCTGCATCTGGCTGGCCATTCACCCCTCTCCCCACAGGTGTGGTGGAATGTCAGGGAATCCATGTTTTCCTCCCCTTGGCATTTACAATACAATGCCAAGGGCCATCCTGGCTTTATGCCAATCACACAGTACAGAGATTATTCACAAAATTTCTCTGTACATCTTAACCCAAATTAATAAAATGTTCTTCAAGCCTTTTAAAATATTAAAATTGATTCTGTAGCTTTGGGTACTTTATAACACCTGTGGGTGAGGTGGCACAGTGGCTCCTCAGGGCTCCTCATTCCCCCCTCTGAATGGAAGGATAAGACATGGTATCTACTGAGGGGAGAGGCTGGTAGGTAGGCTGAAGCGTGGGTCTAAGGGCCAGGAGGTTGGCGGCCCCTAGCTGGCGTTTGACCAGGGTGGCCACCGTGCGTAGAACACAGGAGCCGATCAGGAGCACGGCAAGGAGCACCAGAATGGGACCTGCAAGGGAGGAGAGCAATGTAGTGGCCCCTGAGGGCCAGGTAAACCCGGGGCCCAAAGTCCATGTGCTTCTCTGTCCGAATGGCGTTTCCTCAGTCTCTTCGGAGGCGTGGCTGGGATAAGCAATAATGAGGTATTGCTCTTTGTTAACTGGGCAGGTGAGATGGGTGGTTAGGCCCAGCACCTGTCCCCTGGATATAAAAACACCCTGCTTATATTTCAGTCCCCAACAAATCCCCCTTTTGTATTTATTAAAACTTCAAATTTGTGTGTTGTGATTCATACTTATCCAAATTCCCATGTTCGGATTTGGAGGCAGACTGGAAAATATAAAATAAACAACAATATTAAAACAGCCAATGCTAACAGATACTATAACAAGTGTCCTAATACAATGAAGTGATTAAAGATTATCAAGCAAAGTCTTAACTAATACAACAAGATCTAAAAGAAAATTCTTAGTCTAAAATGTTGTTAACATGTTAATGTAATTTCACCAAGTCCATGTTGACATCATCACCTCTTCATATTATTTGTAAATGTAACCCAACCCCACTTCAGTCTGAGAAGTGTCCCAAGGAGCAGGAGTCACACATTCAGGAAAAGTCCACAAGGCACTGGCATTGTGATCACATTTCCATGCTTTGCAGCTAGAGTAAGTTCCAATGACCACTGCTTCTAGCTGGTAACAATTCAGGTAGACTGGAAAAGCCATCTGCAGCACATCTGGAGATGGAGCTTCTGTTTTCTTTAAACTGGAGAGGTGAACCCAGGGTGCCTTTCCCTGGAGTTCTGCAACCATGGCGTGGTGAAGAGAACCTGGGGACACACTATTCTGGGTAGCAGAGGTAAATTTGTCTAAATTAAGAGCAAGTCCCAGCCTAAAATAGGCATGGGGCATTGAGGCAAGAGGAATAAAGGAAACACTATATATTAAACAAAGCAGCAGAAAATAAGACTATCAATACCCACAACAGAAATCTTTGAGGGATGAATAAAAAAACTGAATATTCAGGCAAGGCATAGTAGGTAGCCCTTGTGTCCATAAGAAAGGAGATCAGTTTACCTGCTACTTGGAAGAAATACCCTAGGCTCGTCCACAGGGACGTGAGATGGGGCCGATGGCCCTGGGCACCTTTAGTCTTCGGTGGCAAGCCTCAGTAGGCTGGCAAGGTCAGGTCACAGGTAGCCGGAGCAGGGCTAGAAGAGACTGAACCCTCCCTTGGAGGAGTGAGGGGGCAGTGTACCTTCCAGTGTCCCTTTTTCCCCATAGCAAAGGTATGTCCCTGGTGGGGGCTGAGAAGACTGGCAGGCTCAATGACCTTCCTTTCCACTCTTGAAGCAGGATGCTGATGGAGTCCTATGAAGCCCCTTTGGGGCATTGAAGCCTTTATGGGCATATGCCAAGAGCTGATATCTTTGCCTGATCTCTTTTTGGACTCTGTCTGCCTTTTCTGTTCCTCTCTTGGTCATTATAGACCTTAAACGCCATGCTCAGAAGATCTTGTTGAGAGGTTTGAGGGTCCCCATCTGCCTATATAAAATTTTTTCATATACCTAGGGCTGATTGGAAAAAGATAAAACAGCATTATCAGCTGGATCAGATAAAAGAGGGTAGAAGTTTGCAGGAGAAAGAGAAGTTTGGCATCTCCTGTAGGATTCCAGAGTCTCCAGCTGCTAAATAAACCTGCACATCAGCATTCAAAAGAAAAATTTTTTTAAAGTAAAAAGCATGATAAGATAGATTTGCAGGAGTTCCAGGATATGACTCCTTCCCACTTTTTAAAGATTATTTATAATTGACCTTTAAGCATTTGTTGAGCACACTTTATAATACCTTACTTCAAAATTGTAAGAAATACTTGTCTTTCTGTTAACTTAACAAAACATAGTAAATGCATTTTCAAGTAACATTCCCATACTTATTAAAACATTTCTACCCCATTAATTAACAGGCAAACTAAAGAGCACAATAAGGCTGGAAAATTCCAGTGTGGCTTTCATTATTTTCCTATATTATTCATGAAAATCTACACCTTTGTTAGGTAGATCTACTCTGCTTCAAGCTTTGTAGCTGCAGCAGCAGCCTGAAGTTTGAAGCAGTTTAGCCAAAATTAGCAGGTCTTTAGGATTCACATTCCATTCTATTTAAATTTAAGTGAGCATGCTATATTTATTCCAATTAAAATTAAAAATTTGTAGGGATGATATTTTATTTTTTCAATATTAAAGCCGACATTTCCAATTTTTTCATGCAAGAACTTAAAACATCACATTTAGACAACATTAAAAAAAGACCAAATATAAACAAGGATCAGACAAGGTAGACAAATGAGAGAGAAACCCGGGATTTTAGAGATTAGAACATAGCCTGCTTGATCTTTATTATGATAGGAACAAAAAGATAGAAACTAACAGAACTCTCAAAAAAGTTTGAGAAAGGCCGTTTATGAAATTCTGTTTAGCCATATCCAAACAGGTGTTCCCTTTGCTATCATTTCAGGCATAGAACAGTAAAGAAATAAAAATGAGTTTAGAGAAAGAGAATAACTGGAAAAATCTGTATTTTACCCAAACTCTTAAGTATTTCTACTTACTAAAGAAAATCAGATAATAACACAACTTTAAAAAGCATCTCAGTCTTCTAATCATTCACAAATTCTAATAGCTACTACAACCAGCAGCTGAAATCCCTCCATTTCAACCCCCGCTGAATGGCAGGTTTAGCTTATCTGGGAGGGGAATATTTTCATGCTCCTCTCCTGGGGTTGGGACTCCCTGGCAGAACCCAACCTCGCTGGCACAAAGGCCAGCCTGCTGTAGAGCCGCCACCCCCGCGGCCACAGGGATTTGGGATCCGGGGGCTTGGAGGCACTTCCTCTGCTGCTGCGCCTCCAGCTCGTAGGAGCTGCACATTCCAGCAAAGGAGGCTGTGCTATGCACCTGGCCTGTGCCACCCGTGAGACACGTCCCGTCTGCTGCCTGCGTGTCCTCGCGGAACACGCTTTCTTCGCCGCCCACGTGAGTGGCTGCCTGAGCGTCCAAGAGGGGACCACGGCCAGGCCGCACTGGTGGCTGCTCGGACTCAAGGCGGTGGCTGCCACGGCTCCTTGTGCTTGAGCTACCGGGTACTTGGCGGCTTCCAGAGCCTTGTATTTGGGGCGTGCCTTCCCTGCTGCACACCTTTTGTCTGCGAATTCCAAGCACTGGCCAGAGCTCTCTCCCGCCCCATGTGTGTCTTTTTCGCCCCGCTGACCTGGGAAGCCACCACTTCTGCCTCTGCTGTTGCCTGCTCGCCTCACCTCGGCGGCACGGGGCAGGGCAAGCTGTGAGGCAGCGCAAACCCCAGTCCACCCGCGGTCTTCTCCCTGCCACTTTACCAGCTCTCAGCTCATCGCCCCTGCCTGAGAAGGCCAGCCTTCTGCTCTTTGGAGCCCAGATTTCCAAGGGCCGGAGACAAAGGCTTTGGGAGCAGAGGGCTGCAGAGCCACAAAGTTTAAAATGGCCACAGCCGTGATATTCCCATCTTCCAAGTTTCTGTCAGACTCCAAGCTCTTACATTTACATTCCTCTGTTTCTACCTCATTCTGATCAAACAACTTATTCTCAAATGAAAACATTTGTACAAAAAGAAAAAGGTTCATCACTTTTGAACCTAGTACTGCCATAGTTATTTACTCCCAAATTATTACTGTACTTAAAAGCTTCACTCTCTAAAAGCTTTAACTTCGTGTGCTCACTTCTGGGGGAGTTCCATTACCTCTCTGCTTTCCCTTCTGCCACCCATGTCTGGCTGTGGGGAGAATAGGACCAAGATGAATGTAGTGACAAAAACAGATAGACAAACAGCAAAAACAGATAGTCAAACAGGCGCCACTCTTCCCTTGAGCTCGGAATATCTAAACTCAAAAGGGGTTCTCTAAAAGCAGGATGCCCTCCCAAATCTTCTAACCTCGCGTCCTAAAGGATATGGCCACCGGCCCCTTCCCGGCTTGTCAGCCAGGGCTCGCGTGGCAACAAAACGGTCGCAACCTTGTTCTATTTACACGGGGTTGAATAAGAAAGCTTCAGTGTGCAGACCGACGGCGGTCCCTTGATCACGGATGAGCCCTCAAAATGTTAAGCCTAATCTGGAGGGACTCGAAACATTGAAGACACGAACAAAATCCGACGATTACACACCAAAGCTTTATTGTCTAGCTTCGCCAAGTGGCGGCAGCTCCAACAGAAATCTGAGGGAGAGCGCACTGGCCCTTTGTTCTACCTAGTTTTTATAGTTTTGCAAGCGGGAAGTATAGAAACAAAAATTGTAGTTAGGTGCCCTTTATCACTATTGGTTATAGTCATATGCCCTTTAACATGATAGGACTATGTTTAATTTGCAAACCATACATCATTTTGGAGAAAACAAAATTTACAAGTCAACACAATGGTAGAAAGATGTCTCTTCCTGCACTTGGCTAGCCATTCAGATGTGGTGGAATGTCAGGGAATTCATGTTTTCCTCCCCTTGGCATTTATAATACAATGTCAAGGGCCATCTTGGTTTTATGCCAATCACACAGTACAGAGATTATTCACAAAATTTCTCTGCACACCTTAACCCAAATTAATAAAATGTTCTTCAAGCCTTTTAGAATATTAATATTGATTCTGTAGCTTTTGGTAGTTTACAACACCTGTGGGTGAGGTGGTGCAGTGGCTCCTCAGGGCTCCTCACTTAGATATACTATTCTCAAACATGCCACTTGGGCATATTGATTATTTTGAGCAAATTCCGAGTGAGAGACTCTGCATTCTTTTCATCTGCCTAAAGACAGAACCTCCAAAAAGATTCAATAGTCACAGATCCTTTTCCCAGGAGTCTCATCAACACAGGACATTGACTCTTGTCACAGGAGAGGAGGCTACAAGTGGACACCACACCCAAACTTGGTCACAAACTCTTCTACTTCCCATTATTCTTCTAAAGATGCATCCATATTTCCTAAAAATCATTTATTGTCCCCCAAGAAGCCTATGTCTCTCCTCCACTTTCCCTGTTAAGATGGTGTTTAATTCTGATTTTAAGCCACCTCGGGGAGTCACTCATTTTCCCTGGGCATCCATGTGTATATGAGGTATACATGTTATAAACTTCTTTGTTTTTCTCTTATTAATCTGTCTTTTATTAGAGGGGGCTCATAATAATGCAGGAAGGTAGAGGAAAAATTATTTTTCTGTCCTGCAGTGCATGCACACACAGAGCACACACCATATATATATATATATATATATATATATATATATATATATACACATATATACATATATATTCCCAGAAACATGTAGCTTTTTCTTCATGCTACTTTCTAAATATATCTCAAGGTATATGCCTTGGGCCCCTTTTCAATATCTGCTCCCTCTTAGAAGGTACTGTGGTCCTAATACTACAGTAATATAATGTTATAGTAATATAAAAATATAGAAAAATATGGAAGATATATAGAAATAAGTTAGGATATAATATTAAAAGCAATTAAGGAAAGTGAATAAGGCTATGACATTTGGACAGAAATTAATCTAGTATGTACAGATGATAGGCAGACTGCTTTGTGCAGGGCCCAATTAGTGTGTGTGTGAAGTATTATATATAGATAAGAAGTGGCTTGAAGTCATAGCTCTGTAAATTAACATAAACAAGAAGCTTCTCTAGGAACACATTAAAAGTGGTTTGATGTACACTTCAGCAGATTAACATATAAAAGGCTCCCTGTGAAGAATTCCCCAAAAGGTGGTTTGAGGTGATAATCCTATATATTGACAATTGTTAGAAGGCCTTGGCCAGAAAAGGTACTAAAGCTAAGGGCCCCCTGCTGCGGTAGTCACCCAGACTCCAACGTGAACGTGGACTGTCTCCATGCCACTCTGACCAGGGACAGCCAAGAGGAGCATGTTGACAAGGCCACCTTAAGCTGTACCCAGGCACGCCCAAAGGATCTGTGAGTAATAAACTGCCTGTGTGATTCTTGCAACTAACTTGTGTGTCGGTCTTGTCTTTCCTCCAGTGGCTGTTGGCCTGGGCACTGATAAGTGGAATCCTCATGGCTGCCTCAAGAGTAGTCTTGAAGAGGTTGCCAGCCCTGCTGTTAAACAGGAGTGTCCCCACAGCGCAGGGAATTTGAATCGGAACGCCTCATCGACATAGAGCTTGGGCTCTACTGGGACACCTAAATTAGAAACAACTGTGCTCAGCAAACCCTTAAACTCCCTTCTGACATATTGGGCCTGAGCCATGACCAGAAACAAACCCCAGTGGCATTATTCTCCAGACTCTTTGCAAAGTGGGAGGAGTTATATTAATTTCCACTTCTGCTGTATAAAATTTACCACAAATGTAATGTCTTAACCCCAATAATAATAACAGATAATAATACTAATAACTACATTTATGTTGAGTTCTGGAGAACAGAAGTCCACCACGGACGTGTCTTACTGGGCCAGAACTATAGTGCATGCAGCACTAATTTCCTTTCTGGAAGCTGTAGGGGAGAATCCACATCCTTACCTTTTTCCGTTTCCATAGTGCACATATCCTGGCTCGTGACCTTCTTTCTCCATCTGGAAAGCCAGCAATGTTGGGCTGAATCCTTCTCCCAGGCCAGCCCTCTGGGGCCTCCTACTCTGTCTCTCCTCCATCCCCCACCTCTTTTAAGGGCTCTGTGATTAGACTGACGCCACCTGGATAATCTAGGAGTACACACATGCACGCATTCTTTCACAGTGAGAGTCTGAGGATAATCTTAATGTCTAAGTCTTTGCCAGAGTTAATTTGTACCTTTTTTAAAAAAAAACAAAGCATACATGCACATATGCATATGGTTAAAAATCAAGTAATTTAGAGGAACTCATAATGAAATTCATCAGTGTCCTATTTGAATTCCTCTTTTTTTTTAATAATTTTATTTTTTTAATGGGGCTACATCAATAAATCAGGATACGTATATTCAAAGATGACAAGTCCAGGTTATCTTGTCTTTCAATTATCTTGCATACCCATCACCCAAAGTCAGATTGTCCTCTGTCACCTTCTATCTTGTTTTCTTTGTGCCTCTCCCCCTCCCCCTTTCCCTTTCCCTTTCCCCCCTCCCCCCGTAACCACCACACTCTTATCAATGTCTCTTAGTTTCACTTTTATGTCCCACCTACGTATGGAATAATGCAGTTCCTGTTTTTTTCTGATTTACTTATTTCACTTTGTATAATGTTATCAAGATCCCACCATTTTGCTGTAAATGATCCGATGTCATCATTTCTTATGGCTGAGTAGTATTCCATAGTGTATATGTGCCACATCTTTATCCAGTCATCTATTGACAGGCTTTTTGGTTGTTTTTATGTCCTCGCCACTGTGAACAATGCTGCAATGAACATGGTGCTGCATGTGTCTTTACGTATCAATGTTTCTGAGTTTTGGGGGTATATACCCAGTAGAGGGATTGCTGGGTCATAAGGTAGTTCTATTTTCAGTTTTTTGAGGAACCACCATACTTTCTTCCATAATGGTTGTACTACTTTACATTCCCACCAACAGTGGATGAGGGTTCCTTTTTCTCCACAGCCTCTCCAACATTTGCTATTACCTGTCTTGCTAATAATAGTTAATCTAACAGGTGTGAGGTGGTATCTCATTGCAGTTTTGATTTGCATTTCTCTAATAGCTAAAGAAGATGAACATCTTTTCATATATCTGTTGGCCATTTGGATTTCTTCCTGGGAGAAGTGTCTGTTCATGTCCTCTTCCCATTTTTTTATTGGATTGTTTCTTTGTTTGTTGTTGAGTTTTATGAGTTCTGTGTATATTTTGGAAATTAGGCCCTTATCTGAGCTGTTGTTTGAAAATATCATTTCCCATTTCATTGGCTTTCTGTTTATTTTGTTATCAGTTTCTCTTCCTGAGAAAAACTTCTTAGTCTGATGTAGTCCCATTCATTAATTTTTGCCTTCACTTCTCTTGCCATTGGAGTCAAATTCATAAAATGCTCCTTAAAACCCAGGTCCATGAGTTTAGTACCTATGTCTTCTTCTATGTACTTAATTGTTTCAGGTCTTATGTTTAGATCTTTGATCCATTTTGAGTTAATTTTAGTACAGGGGGAGAGACTGTAGTCCAGTTTCATTCTTTTGCATGTGGCTTTCCAGTTTTCCCAGCACCATTTATTGAAGAGGCTTTCTTTTCTCCATTGTGTGTTCTTGGCCCCTTTATCAAAAATTATTTGACTATATATATCTGGTTTTATTTCTGGACTTTCTATTCTGTTCCATTGGTCTGAGTGTCTACTTTTCTGCCAATACCATGCTGTTTTGATTGTCGTGGCCCTATAATATAGTTTGAAGTCAGGTATTGTAATGCCCCCAGCTTCATTCTTTTTCTTTAGGATTGCTTTGGCTATTTGGGGTTTTTTATAGTTCCATATAAATCTGATGATTTTTTGTTCTATTTCTTTAAAAATTGTCATTGGAATTTTGATGGGAATTGCATTAAATTTGTATATTGCTTTGGGTAATATGGCCATCTTGATTATATTTATTCTTCCTATCCAAAAACAAGGTATATTCTTCCATCTCATTATATCTTTTTCGATTTCTCTTAACAATGGTTTATAGTTTTCATTATATAAGTTCTTTACATTCTTTGTTATGTTTATTCCTAAGTATTTTATTTTATTTTTGTTGCAATTGTGAAGGGGATTATTCTTTTGAGTTCGTTCTCAGTTGTTTCATTGTTGGCATATAGAAAAGCTATTGACTTCTGTATGTTAATTTTGTATCCTGCGACCTTACTGTATTGGCTTATTGTTTCTAGTAGTCTTTTTGTGGATTCTTTGGGGTTTTCGATGTATAGGATCATATCATCTGCAAAAAGGGATACCTTTACTTCTTCTTTTCCAATATGGATGCCTTTTATTTCTTTGTCTTGTCTGATTGCTCTGGCTAGAACCTCTAGTACCACATTAAATAAGAGTGGAGAGAGTGGACAACCCTGTCTTGTTCCTGATTTAAGGGGAAAAGCCTTCATTTTAGTGCCATTTAACATGATGTTAGCTGATGGTTTATCATATATGGCCTTTATCATGTCGAGATATTTTCCTTCTATACCCATTTTGTTGAGAGTCTTAAACATAAAATTGTGTTGTACTTTATCGAAAGCCTTTTCTGCGTCTATTGATAAGATCATGTGGTTTTTGTTCTTTATTTTGTTGATATGGTGTATTACGTTAACCGTTTTACGTATGTTGAACCATCCTTGAGATTCTGGGATGGATCCCACTTGATCATGATGTATTTTTTTTAATATGTTGTTGTATTTGATTTGCTAGTATTTTGCTTAGTATTTTAGCATCTGTATTCATTAGAGATATTGGTCTGTAGTTTTCTTTTTTTGTGCCATCCTTGCCTGGTTTTGTTATGAGGGTTATGTTGGCCTCATAAAATGTGTTTGGAAGTATTGCTTCTTCTTCTATTTTTTGGAAGACTTTGAGTAGAATAGGAACCAAGTCTTCTTTGAATGTTTGATAAAATTTGCTGGTATAGCCGTCAGGGCCTGGACTTTTATTTTTGGGGAGGTTTTTAATGTTTTTTTCTATTTCTTCTCTACTAATAGTTCTGTTTAGGCTTTCTGCTTCTTCTTGACTCAGTCTCGGAAGGTTGTATTGTTCTAGGAATTTATCCATTTCTTCTAGATTGTTGAATTTAGTGGCATAAAGTTTTTCATAGTATTCTACAATAATTCTTTGCATATCTACGGTGTCCGTGGTGATTTCTCCTCCTTCATTTTGGATTTTGTTTATATGAGTTCTTTTCTTTTTTCCTTGGTAAGTCTTGCCAAGGGTTTGTCAATTTTGTTGATCCTTTCAAAGAACCAGCTCTTTGTTCTATTAATTTTTTCTATAGTTTTACTGTTCTCTATTTCATTTATTTCTGCTCTGATTTTCATTATCTCCTTTCTTCAACTGGTTTTGTGTTGTCTTTGTTCTTCTTTTTCTAGTTCCTTAAGGTGTGAAGTTAAGTGGTTCACTTGGGCTCTCTCTTGTTTGTTCATATATGCCTGAAGTGATATGAACTTCCCTCTTATCACTGCTTTTCCTGCATCCCATAGATTCTGATATATTGTATTGTCATTTTCATTAGTCTGTATATATCTTTTGATCTCTGCACTTATTTCTTCTTTGACCCATTCATTTTTAAAAGTATGTTGTTTAGTTTCTACATTTTTGTGGGATTTTTTCCTCTGTCTTGCAGTTGAATTCTAGTTTCAAGGCTTTATGATCAGAAAATATGCTTGCTACAACTTCGATTTTTCTGAATTTGCTGATGTTTTTGTGGCCCAATATATGGTAATTCTTGAGAATGATCCATGTACACCAGAAAAAAATGTATACTCAGTCACTTTGGGATGAACTGTCCTGTAGATGTCAATCATATCTAGGTGCTCTAGTGTTTTGTTTAAGGCCACTATATCTTTGTTGATTCTCTGTTTGGATGACCGATCTAGAGCCATCAGTAGTGTATTGATGTCTCCAAGTATGATTGTATTTTTGTCAGTTTTTGTTTTAAGGTCAATAAGTAGCTGTCTTACATATTTTGGTGCTTCTTGGTTTGGTGCATATATATTAAGAATTGTTATGTCTTCTTGATTCAGTGTCCCCTTAGCCATTATGAAATGGCCATTTTTGTCTCTGAGTACTTTTGTTGTCTTGTAGTCAGCATTATCAGATATGAGTATTGCTACGCCTGCTTTTTTTTGGATGTTATTTGCTTGGAGTATTGTTTTCCAGCCTTTCACTTTAAATTTGTTTTTATCCTTGTTACTTAGATGAGTTTCCTGTAGGCAGCATACAGTTGGATTTTCTTTTTTAATCCATTCTGCTAATCTGTGTCTTTTTATTGGTGAGTTTAATCCGTTTACATTTAGTGTAATTATTGACACTTGTGGTTTCCCTATTGCCATTTTATAGATTGCTTTCTGTTAGTTTTGTGTCTTATTTGAGCCTTCTCTTTCATTTTTTTATCTTTTGTTTTTATTTGGTTGTATTCCATACATCTTTCCTCTGTTGCTATATTTTTTATCTCCTGTGCTTTTGTGGTGGGTTTTTCAATGGTGGTTACCTTTAAGTAATGAAAAGTTTTCCTACCTTGTTCATTGTAGCGCACTATTTTGTGAGTAATTTTGCACTCCATCGTCCTTTGCTACTGTTAATCTCCATCCTCTCCCCCCCCTTTCTTTTTGTTGTCACAGTTTAAATTTGGTTTTATTGTGTTCTTCTTGGAGCTTTTACTTGTGGCTTTATTTTTTTGTTGTTCTTTGTATCTGATTGGAGAACCCCTTTTAGTAATTCCTGGAGTGGAGGTTTTCTGATGATAAATTCCGTCATCTTTTCTGTATCTGTGAATGTTTTTATTTCTCCTTCATATTTGAAGGATAGCTTTGATGGGTACAGTATTTGTGGCTGAAAGTTCCTCTATTTCAGGACGTTAAATATTGGGGTCCACTCTCTTCTAGCTTATAGAGTTTCTGCTGAGAAATCTGATGATAATCTAATGGGCCTTCCTTTATATGTTGTATTCTTCTTTTCCCTGGCTGACTTGAGAATTTTTTCTTTGTCGTTGGTTTGTGCCAATTTCATTATGATGTGCCTTGGAGTAGGTTTGTTGGGGTTAAGAAAACTCAAAGTTCTGTTTGCTTCATGAATTTGAGGCTTTAGTTCTTTCCACAGGTTTGGGAAGTTCTCGTCTATTATTTGTTTGAGTATGTTCTCCATTCCATTTTCTCTCTCTTCTCCCTCTGATATACCTGTTATTCTTATGTTATTCTTTTTGATGGAGTCAGACAATTCCTGTAGGGATTTCTTGTTTTTGTTTTTTTTTAATTTTTGAGTCTCTTCTTCTTCTCTCTGTTGTGCCTCAAGTTGCTTGTCTTCTATTTCACTAATCCTCTCTTCTATCTGGCCTGTTCTATTAACTAAGCTTGTTGCCTCGTTTTTCAGCTCATGAATTGAGTTTTTCATCTCTGTTTGATTTGTTTTTATAGTTTCAATTTCCTTGGAAATATATTCTTTGTTTTCGTTGAGTTGTTTTCTGAGCTCCCTAAATTGCCTTTCTGTATTTTCTTGTATATCTCAGAGGATTTTTAGGATTTCTATCTTGAATTCTCTGTCATTTAGCTCCAAGGTTTCCAGTATATTAAATTTTTTCTCCATAGATTTTTCCTCATCTATCTGTGTTACCTCTCTTTCTTTTGTATCCATGATATTCTATTTTCTCTTCCTTCATGGCATCTGAGGGTGGTTTTGTTGATAGTATTAATGAGATTTAATAAAGAATAAAAAGTTAAAAAATAAAGAAATCGAAAGAAGTTGTGTTTTTTTAAATTAATAATGAAATAAAGAAAAATAAAATAAAATAAAAATTAAAAAAAAGGAAATTATCCCCCCCTCCTTTTTTCCTCTCCTCTCCTCTCCCCTCTTTCTTGAGAAAATCTTGTGGTGAACTGTGAATTATATTGTATTAAATAGAACAAACAATGCCTGTAATGGAGGGCCTGAATTGGGGAAAAGTAATAAAGGGGCAAAAAAATAAATAAACAAATAAAAATATTATTTAAAAAAATTTACAAAAAGGGGGGGGTATGGACACACAAAAAGCAAATAAGGAAAAAATTTGTTTCATGAATAAAATGATTTGCCTTTAGCTGTTGGTTGACTACGAGTTATCGTGAGAGGAATAATAGGGAAACAGGAAAATGGGGGAACAAATTAAAAAAATTACTATTGTATTTAGTGGAACAAGAGCTTGATAAAATGGAAAGCCAGGGTTGGGAGCACTGCTAGTGAGTTAATAAGGTGAAGTAAAAATCCCTCAAAATACCACAAACATAAGTTTGAGTCCCAGATAAGATAATTTGTTTGTTATTGAGGTTTGAATGAGAGGAGACGTAAAGGAGAAAGGAAGAAACTAATATAGAGGGAGAAAAGAAAGAGAGAGAGAGAAAAAAAGAGGGAACCACTAAAAGAAGAAAGAAGAAAAAAGAGGAGAGAGAGAGAAAGAGTTAAAGGTTTTGGAGTGCAACCCTCATAGAGAGAATGGAAGAGGAAAGAAAAGATAATGGGAGATGTAACACTTATGGGTAGTGTAGTTCAAGGAGAGGAGAGAGTAAGACTAGTAGAGAGTTAAATGACCAAATTGGAGGAGGAAAAATAAATCAAGGATGAAGATAAGAGAAACAAATGAACAAATATAATAAAATGGGATAGGTTACAAAGTCCGCGGATTATTCTTGATTTTGAGAGATTATCTTCTTGCTTTTTCTTTTCTCTCCCTCTTCCTGGTCGGTGACTCTGTACCCTGGGTTCTGCCCCTCTGGCACGCTCAGGTAGAGGTTTGCAGTTGATAAGTCTCTATGGCGATGTCATGTATTGTGCTTTAGTCATGTTGGCAGTCGAGGCTCATTAGCATTTATAGGCTCCGACAGTGTGAGAGTCTGTGTTCCTGAAGCCTCTCTGCTAGTCTTTCCTTCCTCAATTAGTAGCCTGATAATCCAACTACGGGGTTGCTGTGGCCTCTCCCTTCATAGTAAGAGGCTCAAAGAACTGGCCACTCCCTACTCTATTCCCACTCTGCACAGGGCTCTGGGTAAGGCTCAGTCAGTCAGAGTTGCTAGCATAATCAGCCGGGGCTTCTGCCCACTCAAAGACCTCTGGCTCTGCCACTCTGTCCGGTAACACAGGCGGGCACCCACTCCCGGAGTGCTTGGAGGAAACTCTTGCTCACTATCTGCACACGCACACTAGGATGTCAGGCCAGAAGTCTTGCCCTCTGAATGAAACCCCCCGCCTGCAGTGAAAAGTTCCAGCATTGGAATTGGCTCTCGCTCCATCGCCGTGTGCGGCTTTTTCAAGGCGCTGGGGCAGCCTGAGATTCTGCTTTCGGCCCACACAAAGGCTCCTGACTCTGCCCCTCTGTGGGATAACACGGGCTCCCACTTGTGAGGTGCTGGGAGGAGTCTCTTGCCCACTCTCCGTGCGTGCCGACCAGGGTATCAGGCCAGCTGCCTCACCCTCTGAGTGAAACCTTCTCCTGCATGGAAAAGTTCCAGCGTTGGAATTAGTTCTTGCTCCCTTCCCGTGCGCGGCTCCTTCAGGGCACTGGGGCGGCCCGATATTTCACTTTTGGCCCACACAAAGGCCCCTGACTCTGCCCCTCTGTGGGATAACATGGGCGGGCACTGCCAAGGCACTCGGAGGAATCTCTCACTCACTATCTGCATGCGCAGACCAGGATATCAGACCAGCGGCCTCACCCTCTGAGTGAAACCCCCTCCTGCATGGAAAAGTTCCAGCGTTGGAATTAGTTATCGCTCCCTCCTCGTGCGCGGCTCCCCCAGGGCACTGGGACGGCCCAGAGATTCCACTTTCAGCCCACATAAATGCCTCTGACTCTGCCTCTCTGTGGGTCAACACGGGCGCACACTCCCGGGGCTTTGGAAGGAATCTCTCGCCCACTATCTGCGTGCGCCGACCAGGAGATCAGGTAAAATGGCTGCCCCGCTTGTCTTTCTTTGTCTGGGTTTGGCACAAGTGTTAGCTGTATTGCCCGGGTTTTCACAAGAACAGTTTTTCCTCGGCTTGGATCTCCATGCCACAGCCTGGTTCAGCCGTTTGTGCTGCGGCCTGGATCTATTCACCCCCTTTGCCCGCCTTAGTTTCTACATTCTCAGTTTCCAGTGAAAGCCGCCCTGTTTAGGTTAGTGAGGAAGGTGGAGCATTTCTTATTCCCTATTTCCTTCGGGGTTTGGTTATATATTTAGCCAATTTTTTGCTCGATCATACCTTTGGGTGTATTGCAAAACATCTGGAGGCTCCAAGGATAGGTTTTTCTGTTTCTGGTTGAAGATCTTGTTGAGTTTTGGGGGGAGATTTATCAGTATCGCTCCCTACCCTGCTGTTACTCTGAATTCCTCTTTTCTAAAAAAAAAAAAGTTTCTCCTTTTAGAAGCTGACTTGCATCCTTTTCCTGGCTTTGGCTTCTTATTCTGTGAATTATTTTTAAAATTATTTCTTCATGTTATCAATTTTGTGCTTTAATCTCTAATAATTTATCTTATACTACTTTATTTAGTCTCCTTCCTTTTCCCAATATAGTTCTATCACATCTTTAGTTCCTCTATGATGTAAATTATAAACATGATAAAAGTGAGGGGCTGAAAGGATTTTATAATTATGATGATGCAGTCATGAGAAACCATGTTTTTTAATGAGTTAATAACATGGTAAAGATGCACTTAAAATTAAGTGAAAACTAAAACATACATATTTATTATTATATGTTTCAAATTTTTTAAAAATATAAATTCCTTATTATAAAAGTATAAAATTATATAAATAATAAAGTTAATAATGTTTATCTCAGAAGAACATATAATAAATACATACTACTTTTGTAATAAAAAATATTTAGATGGAAATACATCTCTTTGTTAAGTAAAAGGAATAGAAAACCCTGAGAACCAAGGAAAGGGGGGGCTCGTTTCAGGCCCTGCCCTTCCACTACATGGATTTGGGGTCCTGATCCCACCCAAGCCTTCTTTTCTCACTTAAAATATGCCAGCTGGTGGCAGTCCAGGGATCCAAATTATTATAAAAGTGCACAATATCATCAGAACTTTTAAAAATAAAAATTCTAATTAAGTGCATAATACATATGTATGAGTGCATTGTCTTTGTAAAGAAGACACAGCTGCTTGCTATGGGTGTAAAATCCCATTTAAAAATTGTAATCCCCTGCTAATGATCTAAAAGAAAAGGCAATAACATTTTACTTTAATATTAAGTGTTTTTAATGTGAGGGGAGCCTTCACTTTTTCAGTTTTAATTAAAAACAGTTATATTTTTTATGGTAGTATATCCCATCTCTAAAGAAATACCATTATTAAAAACCAAAGCTGAGAAAAATGGTGCCGTAAGGGGCCATACCGATAAATCTCCCCCAAAATTCAACAAGATCTTCAACCAGAGACAGAAAAATCTATCCTTGGAGCCTCCAACAGTTCCACACTAAACGCAAAGGTATGATCGAGTGAAAAATTGACTAAATATATAATCAACCCCGGAGGAAATAAGACAAAGGAAGAAACACTCCACCTTCCTCACTAACCTAAATAAGGGCTGCTTTCACTTGGAGCTGAGAGTATAGGAACTGAGGCGGGCATAGGGTGTGAATAGTACCAGGCTGTGGCACAAATATCCGAACCAGGCTGTGGCATGGACATCCAAGCCAAAGAAAAACTGTGCTTGTGGCAACCCAGTCAACACAAGCTAACACTCGCGCCAAATCCAGACAAAGAAAAACAAGTGGGGCAGCCGTCCGCCCCAAACTCCTGGTTGGTGCTTGCAGATAGTGTGCAAAAGATTCCTCCTAGAGTCCCAGGAGTGGGCACCCGTGTTACCGGACAGAGGGGCAAAGTCAGAGGCCTTTGTGTGGGCTTAATCCAGAGTCTCGGGGTCTCCCCTGGCCCTGAAAAGCAGAGCGCGAGGAATGAGCAGGAGCGACTTTCCCTACGCTCAAACTTTTCCATGCGGGCGGGGCACCTCACCCAGAGTGAGAGGCAGCCAGCCAATATCCTGGTCAGCAAGCATGGGCAGTGGGTGAGAGATTCCCCCGGGAGTGGGCGCCTGTGTTACTGTACAGAGGGGCAGAGTCAGAGGCCTTTGCATGGGCTGTGACCGTAGTCTCAGTGTCACTGACCCTGCACCCTGAAGAGCAGCGTGCGAAAGCAAGATTCCCTACACTTGAACTTCTCCAGGCAGGTGGGGTGCCTCACGCAGCCATACAAGCTAACAGACACGTGAAGGATTAGTTTAACCCACAGTCTGCTCACCTCCCAGCTGACCTATGTGACCCTAACTGACAAGATCTCTCTCAGGTCAGTGATCTATTACAAGAGGGAAGATAATTTTTAGTACCTCTTGTTATGCTATGCACATAGGGGTGGGGGAAACCTCTGAATGGCAGAGCTTGCATACTCAGGGCTATATGTTAAAAAGAGATTTGGCAGCTTATAAGTCCTCCTGCTTTGCCAACAGTGACTAGGGCATCTTCTACCCACCCAAAACAGGTTACAAAGTGCCAAAAGCTTGGGGAAAGGGGTCTCATAGAGTGCTGAGGCATTCGGGACATGCCTAGAGGCACATAGAAAGGCACCTTGAAAACAATTGGCTCCCAATCCTGCCTGATTATGCTAGCAGCTCTGACTGATTGAGCCTTATCCAGAGCCCTGCACTGAGTGGGAATAGAGTGGGGATTTGCCAGCTCTTTGAGCCTCTTACTCTCCAGGCAGAGGCAACAGCAACCCCATAGCTGGATCATCAGGCTGCAAATTCAAGAAGGAAAGACTAGGAGAGAGGCTCTGGAAAAACAGACTCTCTCGTTGGCGGAGCCTGCAAATGCTAATGAGCATCGACTGCCAATGAGACTGAAGCCCAATATATGACATCGCCATAGAGACTTAACAACTGCAAACCTCTATCTAAACATGTCACAGGGGCAAAACCTAGGGTACAGAGTCACCGAACAGGAAGAGGGAGACAAAAGAAAGAGCAAGAAGATAACCTCTCAAAATCAAGAATAATCCACAGACTTTATAACCTATCCCATTTTATTATATTTGTTCATTTGTTTCTCTTATCTTCTTGTCTTGATTATTTTCTTCCTTTTCCAATTTGGTCATTTAATTCTCTGCCGGTCTTACTCTCTCCTCTCCTTGAACTACATTACCCATAAGTGCTACATTTCTCATTATCTTTCCTTTCCTCCTCCTTTCTCTCTATGAGGGTTGCACTCCAAAACCTTTAAATCTCTCTCTCTCTCTCTCTCTCTCTCTCTCTCTCTCCTTTTGTTCTTTTTTTCTTCTTTTTGTGTTTTACTCTTTCATTTTTTCTCCCTCTATATTAGTTTCTTTTTTTCTCCTTTACTTTTACTCTCATTCAATCCTCAATCACAAACAAATTATTTTATTTAGGACTCAAGTTTTTCTTTGTGGCGCTTTGGGGGTTATTTACTTTGCTTTTAAAACTCACCAGCAGTGCTCCCAAACTTGGCTTTCCCTTTTATCTAGTTTTTGCTCCACTAAATACAATAGTAATTTTTTGAATTTTTTTCCATTTTTCTTGTTTTCCTCTTATTCCTCTCATTATATCTCTTAGTTAACCATCACCTAAAAGCAAATCATTTTATTCTTGACCCAACTTTTTTCCTTTTTTGCATTTTGTGTGTTCATACCCCCTTTTTTTTGCCCCTTTATCACTTCTCCCCAATGCAGGCCCTCCATTATAGGTATTTTTTGTTCTATTTAGCACAATATAATTCACAGTTCACCACAAGATTTTCTCAAGAAAGAGGGGAGAGGAGAGGAATGAAAAAAAAGGGAAATAATAATTTATTTTTACTTTTTTAACTATTTATTCTTTATTAATTCTCATTAGTACTATCAACAAAACCACCCACAGATGCCTTTAAGAAAAAGGAAATCAAATATCATGGATACAAAAGACAGAGAGGTAGCACAGATAGATGAGGAAAAATCTATGGAGAAAAAATTTAATATATTGGAAACCTTGGAGCTAAATGACAGAGAATATAAAATAGAAATCCTAAAAATACTTAGAGATATACAAGAAAACACAGAAAGGCAATTTAGGGAGCTCAGAAAACAACTCAATGAACACAAAGAATATATTACCAAGGAAATTGAAGCTATAAAAACAAACAGAGATGAAAACCTCAATTCATGAGGTGAAAAACGAGGTAACAAGCTTAGCTAATAGAACAGGCCAAATAGAAGAGAAGATTAGTGAAATAGAAGACAAGCAACTTGAGGCACAACAGAGAGAAGAAGAAGAGACTCAAAAATTAAAAAAAAAACAAAAACAAGAAATCCCTACAGGAATTGTCTGACTCCATCAAAAAGAATAACATAAGAATAACAGGTATATCAGAGGGAGAAGAGAGAGAAAATGGAATGGAGAACATATTCAAACAAATAATAGATGAGAACTTCCCAAGCCTGTGGAAAGAACAAAAGCCTCAAATTCAAGAAGCAAACAGAACTCCGAGTTTTCTTAACCCCAACAAACCTACTCCAAGGCACATCATAATAAAATTGGCACAAACCAATGACAAAGAAAAAATTCTCAAGGCAGCCAGGGAAAAGAAGAATAGAATATATAAAAGAAGGCCCATTGGATTATCATTGGATTTCTCAACAGAAACTCTACAAGCTAGAAGAGAGTGGACCCCAATATTTAAAGTCCTGAAAGAGAGGAACTTTCAGCCACAAATACTATACCCATCAAAGCTATCTTTCAAATACAAAAAAGAAATAAAAACATTCACAGATACAGAAAAGATGAGGGAATTTATCATCAGAAAACCTTCAATCCAGGAATTACTAAAGGGGGTTTTCCAACCAGATACAAAGAACAAAACAAAACTAAACCACAAGTAAAAGCTCCAAGAAGAACACAATAAAACCAAATTTAAACTGTTACAACACAAACAAACAAACAAACAAAAGGGTGAGAGGACAGAAATTAACAGTAGCAAAGGACGATGGAGTACAGAAGTACTCACAAAATAGTGCATTACAATGAACAGGGTAGGAACCCTTTTCATTACTTAATGGTAACCACCATTGAAAAAACCACCACAGAAGCACACGATTTAAAAGAGATAGTAACAGAGGAAAGAAGTATGGAATACACCCCCAAAAAAACAAAGGATAGAAAAACAAAAGAGAAGAATCAAACGACACAAAACTGACAGAAGGCAATGTATAAAATGGAAATAGGGAATCCAACTGTATGCTGCCTACAAGAAACTCATCTAAGCAAAAAGGATAAAAACAAATTCAAAGTGAAAGGCTGGAAAACAATACTCCAAGCAAATAACGTCCAAAAAAAAAGCAGGCATAGCAATACTCATATCTGATAATGCTGACTACAAGACAGCAAAAGTACTGAGACAAAAATGGCCATTTTATAAAGGCTAAGAGGACACTGAATCAAGAAGACATAACAATTCTTAATATATATGCAGCAAACCAAGGAGCACCAAAATATATAAGACAGCTACCTATTGACCTTAAAACAAAAACTGACAAAAATACAATCATACTTGGAGACCTCAATACACCGCTGACGACTCTAGATCAGTCATCCAAACAGAGAATCAATAAAGATATATTGGCCTTAAACAAAACACTAGAGCATCAGGATATGATAGACATCTACAGGACATTTCATCCCAAAGTGACAGAGTATACATTTTTCTTCAGTATACATGAATCATTCTCAAGAATTGACCATATGTTGGGCTACAGAAATAACATCAGCAAATTCAAAAAAATCAAAGTTGTAGCAAGCATATTTTCTGATCATAAAGCCTTGAAACTAGAATTTAACTGCAAAAAAGAGGAAAAAAATCCCACAAAAATGTGGAAACTAAACAACATACTTTTAAGAAATGAATGGGTCAAAGAAGAAATAAGTGCAGAGATCAAAAGATATATACAGACAAATGAAAATGACAATACAATATATCAGAATCTTTGGGATGCAGCAAAAGCAGTAATAAGAGGCAAGTTCATATCACTTCAGGCCTTTATGAACAAACAAGAGAGAGCCCAAGTGAACCACTTAACTTCACACCTTAAGGAACTGAAAAAAGAAGAACAAAGACAACCCAAAACCAGTTGAAGAAAGGAGATAATAAAAATCAGAGCAGAAATAAATGAAATAGAGAACAGTAAAACTATAGAAAAAATTAATAAAACAATGAGCTCGTTCTTTGAAAAGGTCAACAAAATTGACAAACCCTTGGCAAGACTTACCAAGGAAAAAAGAGAAAGAACTTATATAAACAAAATCCAAAATGAAGGAGGAGAAATCACCACGGACACCGTAGATATGCAAAGAATTATTGTAGAATACTATAAAAAACTTTATGCCACTAAATTCAACAATCTAGAAGAAATGGATAAATTCCTAGAACAATACAACCTTCCTAGACTGAGTCAAGAAGAAGCAGAAAGCCTAAACAGACCAATTAGTGGGGAAGAAATAGAAAAAACTATTGAAAACCTCCCCAAAAATAAAAGTCCAGGCCCAAACGGTTATACTAGTGAATTCTATCAAACATTTAAAGACTTGGTTCCTATTCTACTCAAAGTCTTCCAAAAAATTGAAGAAGAAGCAATACTTCCAAACACATTTTATTAGGCCAACATAACCCTCATACCAAAACTGGGCAAGGATGGCACAAAAAAAGAAAACCACAGACCAATATCTCTAATGAATACAGATGCTAAAATACTAAACAAAATACTAGCAAATCGAATACAACAACATATTAAAAAAATAATACATCATGATCAAGTGGGATTCGTCCCAGAATCTCAAGGATGGTTCAACATACATAAAATGGTTAACGTAATACACCATATCAACAAAACAAAGAACAAAAACCATATGATCTTATCAATAGATGCAGAAAAGGCATTCGCTAAAATACAACACAATTTTATGTTTAAGACTCTCAACAATAGGTATAGAAAAAAAGTTTCTCAACATGATAAATGATAAATCATCAGCTGACATCATATTAAATGGCACAAAACTGAAGGCTTTGCTCCTTAAATCAGGAAAAAGACAGGGTTGTCCACTCTTTCCACTCTTATTTAATGTGGTGTTAGAGGTTCAAGCCAGAGCAATCAGAGAAGACAAAGAAATAAAAGGCATCCATATCAGAAAAGAAGAAGTAAAGGTATCACTTTTTGCAGATGATATAATCCTATATATCGAAAACCCCAAAGAATCTACAAAAAGACTACTAGAAACAATAAGCCAATACAGTAAGGTCGCAGGATACAAAATTAATATACAAAAGTCCAATGCCTTTCTATATGCCAACAATGAAACATTTGAGAATAAACTCAAAAAAGTAATCCCCTTCACGATTGCAACAACAACAACAACAAAATACCTAGAAATAAACATAACAAAGAATGTAAAGGACCTATATAATAAAAACTACAAACCTTTGTTAAGGAAAATCAAAAAAGATATAATGAGATGGAAGAATATTCCTTGTCCTTGGATAGGAAGAATAAATATAATCAAGATGGCCATATTACCCAAAGCAATATACAAATTTAATGCAATTCCCATCAAAATTCCAATTACAGTTTTTAAAGAAATGGAACAAAAAATCATCAGATTTATATGGAACTATAAAAAACCCCAAATAGACAAAGCAATCCTAAAGAAAAAGAATGAAGCTGGGGGCATTACAATACCTGATTTCAAATTATATTATAGAGCCACAACAATCAAAACAGCATGGTATTGGCAGAAGAATAGACACTCAGACCAAAGGAACAGAATAGAAAGTCCAGAAATAAGACCACATATATATGGTCAAATAATTTTTGATAAAGGCCAACAACACACAATGGAGAAAAGAAAGCCTCTTCAACAAATGGTGCTGGGAAAACTGGAAAGCTACATGCAAAAGAATGAAACTTGACTACAGTTTGTCCCCTTGTACTAAAATTAATTCAAAATGGATCAAAGACCTAAATATAAGACCTGAAACAATAAAGTACATAGAAGAAGACATAAGTACTAAACTCATGGACCTTGGTGTTAAAGAGCATTTTATGAATTTGACTCCAAAGGCAAGGGAAGTGAAGGCAAAAATAAATGAATGTAACTACATCAGACTAAGAAGTTTTTGCTCTGCAAGAGAAACTGACAACAAAATAAACAGACAGCCAACTAAATGGGAAATGATATTTTCAAACAACAGCTCAGATAAGGGCCTAATTTCCAAAATATACAAAGAACTCATAAAACTCCATAACAAACAAACAAACCAATAAAAAAAAATGGGAAGAAGACATGAACAGACACTTTTCCCAGGAAGAAATACAAATGGCCAACAGATATATGAAAAGATGCTCATCTTCATTAGTTATTAGAGAAATGCAAATCAAAACTGCAATGAGATACCACCTCACACCTGTTAGATTAGCTATTATTAACAAGACAGGTAATAGCAAATGTTGGAGAGGCTGTGGAGAAAAAGGAACCCTCATTCACTGTTGGGAATGTAAAGTAGTACAACCATTTTGGAAGAAAGTATGGTGGTTCCTCAAAAAACTGAAAATAGAACTACCTAATGACCCAGCAATCCCTCTACTGGGTATATACCCCCAAAACTCAGAAACATTGATATGTAAAGACACATGCAGCCCCATGTTCATTGTAGCATTTTTCACAGTGGCCAGGACATGGAAACAACCAAAAAGTCCTTCAATAGAAGACTGGATAAAGAAGATGTGGCACATATACACTATGGAATACTACTCAGCCATAAGTAGTGATGACATCGGATCATTTACAACAAAATGGTGGGATCTTGATAACGTTATACGGAGTGAAATAAGTAAATAAGAAAAAAACAGGAACTGCATTATTCCATACATATGTGGGACATAAAAACAAGACTAAGAGACATTGACAGGAGTGTGGTGGTTACGGGGGGTGGGGGGGGCGAGGGGAAGGGGAAGGGGAGGGGCACAAAGAATACTGGATAAAAGGTGATGGAGGACAATCTGACTTTGGGTGATGGGTATGCAACAGAATTGATTGACAAGATAACCTGACATATTTTCTTTTAACATATGTACCCTGATTTATTGATGTCATCCTAGTAAAACCTAATAAAAATAAATAAATAAAAATAAAAAATAAAACATTGTTCAGACTTAAATATATATATAAAAAAAGAAATACCAACTTACTTTTAATGAAGAATTCTTTGTACATTGCTGAATTTAAGAAATTCTGTCTTCTCCATACTCAAGACTATATAACCTAAGAATACAGCAGGAAATGTTTTGCACAAGGTAGTGAGGCAGTGGGACTGGTTGAGCCCCCAGAAAATCACAGCTGACCTGGCCACACCCAGCTCTGCGCACAGGCACTTCCTTCTCCATACGGCATTGACAACTTAAACAGACTTTCTCAGATCTGCTTCCATTGGCCTACATCCTTCCATTTAATTTCTAGCAGTCTTGCTAACTGCCCTACAGTCAGTGTGGTACTTTACTGCTCACAGAAGGCAGACTGATACTAAACCTCTCTGCTTGAGATTCTAGTGTGTGGCCACATGAGCCTGCCTGGGAGTTGGCATCTACTTTTTGGAATGAGAGATTCGTGACTGTGCAAGCTAGAGACACTATCCTTCCCCAGACCCTTACTAGAGTTTTCTACCCCCAGGGTTTCTGCTACCCCGTCCCTCATTCCTCCACTAAAGTCAGTGGAGTGCAATATGGACCAATCTACTGTTGCAGTATAAATTAGCATCAAACTTGTCTGGGATTGAATCAAGTTTTGGCTCCTTCTTTTTAGCTTTATGGCCTTGATCAAGGAACTTAATATTTCTGTGCCTCATTTTCCCTATCTATAAAACAAATAATTGTACTAAGTCATGGTTATTGTAAGAATTAAATCAGATTATATACTACAGTGTGTCCGTAAAGTCATGGTGCACTTTTGACCGGTCACAGGAAAGCAACAAAAGACTATAGAAATGTGAAATCTCACCAAATAAAAGGAAAACCCTCCCAGTTTCATACCTACTCAGTGCAGTTCGGTGTGGGCTCAGGCACAGATTTTTTAGGGCTCCTTAGGTAGCTATCCCATATGGCCTCTACAGACTCATCACTGATGGCCTACCAGAATGGGGTTTCTCCACCAAACCACTGGTTTCCTTCAACTGCTTATCCCAACGAGTAATATTATTCCTATGTGGTGGCGCTTCATTATAAACACGCCGATATTCACGTTGCACTTTGGTCACGGATTCAAATTTAGCGAGCCACAGAACACACTGAACTTGCCTCTGTACCGTCCACATCTCGACTGACATGGCCGTGGGCTGGTCCACTGTATACACGGTGTTACAATATCATCTGCGCGTGAGCACATGCTGTCTCATCATCCTACAGAAACTGGGAGGGTTTTCCTTTTATTTGGTGAGATTCCACATTTCTATCGTCTTTTTTTGCTTTTCTGTGACTTGTCAAAAGTGCACCATGACTTTACGGACACACAGTATATAAAGTACTAACAACAGTGTGTTGTATACAGTGATATAAATGTAGTTATTATTATTTCTGTAGAAGACACACAATATCTTCATGCAGTTATACACACATGCTGACACACACACAAACATATATTTGTTAAAGTCCTGATTTAATTCAGACAGAAATTGCAAGACTTATTTAGTAAGAAAGGAAGCCTTAGAAAGAGAGAACTGCACTTTCACTGACTGTCTCCAAGTAACAATAGAACTTAGTGACAAACAACTTTCTATGTAATAACAGAAACTATGCAAAGATGCATTTTCCAACTCATTCTGAATCCAAAAGAGTTTAAAACCAATGATGCGCCCTGGCCGGTTGGCTCAGTGGTAGAGCGTTTGCCTGGTTTGTGGGAATCCTGGGTTCGATTCCCGGCCAGGGCACACAGGAGAAGCACCCATCAGCTTCTCCACCCCTCCCCCTCTCCTTCCTCTCTGTCTCTCTCTTCCCCTCCCACAGCCAAGGCTCCATTGGAGCAAAGTTGGCCTGGGCACTGAGGATGGCTCTGTGGCCTCTGCCCTCAGGTGCTAGAATGGCTCTGATTGTGGCAGAGCGATGCCCCAGATGGGCAGAGCATCACTCCCTGGTGGGCATGCCAGGTGGATCCCAGTCAGGCGCATGCGGGAGTCTGTCTGACTGCCTCCCTGTTTCCAACCTCAGAAAAATACAAAAAAAGAAAACAAACAAACAAAAAAACCCAATGATGCTTAGACTGGTTTAGTTATGAAAACACTTGGCTGCAAAATGAAATTATCACTCAAGGAGAAGTTTCTTTAAAACCTGTCCTCTGTTTTAGGACATCTAGGACCAGACACATTTTCAGGACTGATTCAGTACCAAGCTGTGTTAAGTGCTCTTGTTGTTTTGGCAGAAAGCCTCTGTCTCTAGAACTACAGGTCAGCCCATAGGCAAAGGTCTGGCTCACATAAGGCTCATTTGAAAAGTAATAGCTAGATTAAGTGTTTTAGATGAAGATTTGGTGATTCATTAGACTTCACCTATCCCTCTGACTCAGTTGTGAATAAATGTACTAGCAGATGGTGGGACAGCTACTGGAAATGGCTAGGCTTTTGACTATCTTCCAATAGCGGTACTATAATTTCATGCCTGCAGCAAAACTTTCTCCAAATTACACCCACACTATAGTCAGTTGCAGAGGCCTTCTCTGACTTTTTATAAAGGGTACCCTTTAATTCGCCCTTATAATTTAGTTAGTAGCATTTGCTGACAGTTTTAACAGCTATGCAGAGCAAAGCTACTTCCATTAGGTACACTATCTTGTTTCTAAGTGTCAGCACACCACTTAACCATGAAATGGCAATTAACACAGCTGCCACCATATTCTAGTGTGAAATTATAATATTTCTCACATTTTGGCAATTGCAAACATTTTAGATGTGCGCAATCTAAAATTAGAAAAAAAAATAGGATTGTATTGGGTTGTAGCTCCCCAAAACAAAAAGCATAGAGAAATCTGCAACCTTGAACTTGAACTCAGAGATTCCACATTACGCGGAATTTTCCAGTCCAATTTTTCATCAGAAGTGCACACGGGGTTCATCAAAACTGCTCCAGAGAAAATTTCAGGCACATGTTGATGACCTCGGGGCCTTGTTTTGGCAAGATCTTCATTTCAACCAAGACTGGGGGTCAGTAGGACAGGAATGAGCCTGAGATTCTTCCTTTTAACAGCTCCCAAGCCGTGCCAACGTAGACCACAGTTTAGATAGTAACTGAATTGGTGGCAGGGATGGGAAGATTGGGGGAGAAATGTGTGTTTAACAAATGTATGCGTAAAAATTGTGTCATTGAATCTTTCTGGTGGTTATGAAATCTTAATTTATTGAAATCAATAGGGCTGATTCTTATATTGTCAGTCTTTACTGTCTTCTTAGTTTTATAATCATCATCATCACAGAGAAATAACCGTAGAAAGATTTCTAAGAATAGATCCATGAATAAGCAGAGGGTTTAAGTTGCACAGATGACATAAAAGTGCATATTTTTAGAGCTCATTACTATAATAAGAACCAAAACACTTCTCCTCACTCAGATTTAAAATAAATTAACTGTTGTTCTCTGGGAAAGACAAACTTTTATTCTCCAAGTTTTCTTTTTCTTTTTTTGTATATTTTGAAGTGAGAAGCAGGGAGGCAGAGACAGACTCCCACAGGCACCCAGCGGGGATCCACGCAGCAGGGTCGAGAGGGGGCAATGCTCTGACCATCTGGGGCGTTGCTCTGTTGCTTGGCAGCTGAGCTATTTATTTATTTTTTTTTAAACTTTTTTTTTTAAATTTTATTTATTCATTTTTAGAGAGGAGAGAGAGAGGGAGAGAGAGAAACAGAGAGAGAGAGAAGGGAGGAGGAGCTGGAAGCATCAACTCCCATATGTGCCTTGACCAGGCAAGCCCAGGGTTTCGAACCGGTGACCTCAGCATTTCCAGGTCGATGCTCTATCCACTGCGCCACCACAGGTCAGGCCAATGGTGGTGCAGTAGCTGAGCTATTTAGTGCCTGAGGCAGAGGCCATGGAGCCATCCTCAGTGCCCGGGGCCAACTTGCTCCAACTGAGCTATGACTGTAGGAAGGGAAGAGAGAGATAGAAAGAAAGGAGAGGGCGAAGGGTTGAGAAGCAACTTAAACCCTGCTTCTCCTGTGTGCCCTGACTGGGAATTGAACCTGGTACATCCACACGCCAGGCCAACGCTCTATGACTGAGCCAACTGGCCAGGGCCCTATAAGCTTCTTTCTATGTCTAAAATATTGATTCAATAAATCTGAATTTTTAAATTCACATGTGATATGTGTCACATTTGAAACTGAGTAATAACTTGTTGTATACAGCATGAAAAATAGTTTATTTTGCCATCATAAAAATTGAAACAAATAATGACATAAATATCTTTTAACATGTTTACTGATATATTATTCAATCACAGTAACATAATGTGAGCAATCTCAAATATTTAAAAAGAAAAAAGTTCTTGGACTAAAAAAAACTAGTTGTCTACTGATAGATCCTACTTTATTTTGTTTTATTATTTAAAACTTTTCATATGGAACCTCTATTTTCAAAATGCATTTATTGTATATCAATGATATTCTATAACTGATATTATAGTTGACTTTTTCAAAACTTCAAGATTATTTTCATGAAAGTTTCAGTAACTGTTTCAGCAGAAATAATTCAGCATATTTATGACAAAACACCATTTTAGCAAGTATAACCTCTCAAAATTCCAAGTGTTTATGATACAAATATTCTTTTCAGACAGACGATATATAAAATTGTTTTCTAATAGTTTTCTTTTATCTGCTAAGAAGCCCTCCAGCTTAAGGATGCTATTTGAGAAACAGGAGATAAATAATTATTTAAAAGTCTATGTAAGTGGCCCTGGCCGGTTGGCTCAGCGGTAGAGTGTCGGCCTGGCGTGCAGAAGTCCCGGGTTCGATTCCCAGCCAGGGCACACAGGAGAAGCGCCCATCTGCTTCTCCACCCCTCCGCCTCTCCTTCCTCTCTATCTCTCTCTTCCCCTCCCGCAGCGAGGCTCCATTGGAGCAAGGGTGGCCCGGGCGCTGGGGATGGCTCCTTGGCCTCTGCCCCAGGTGCTAGAGTGGCTCTGGTCGCGACAGAGGGACGCCCAGGAGGGGCAGAGCATCGCCCCCTGGTGGGCAGAGCGTCGCCCCCTGGTGGGCGTGCCGGGTGGATCCTGGTCGGGCGCATGCGGGAGTCTGTCTGACTGTCTCTCCCCGTTTCCAGCTTCAGAAAAATACAAAAAAAAAAAAAAGTCTATGTAAGTAAACATTTAATTATTTAATGCTAATTTTCGAACTTTTATATTTGTATAGATTCTATCTTCACTATTTCACCAGTCTCAATTAACTATCTTTTTTTTCAAGGTGGCAAAAAACATGAAGAAAAGGGTTAAATTATACCCAAATATTAATAGCTTTTTTAGTCTTTATACTATAGGAGAGCATATTAGCAATATTAAACATGGCAATTTCAAAATTGTTATATCTACTTGCACAAAGTTTGCTGATTTTGATTTTTTCCTAGTCATGTTTTCACCTTGTAAAAGAGAATATTTTATAATAATAATTATTATTATATTAAGGAATTATGGGTCATTGTAATTCTATAAAAAAATCATTATTTTACAGAAGAAAAAAAATAAACTTCCAAGTGGTTCAGTAATGTGCCCATGATCATACTGCTAATAAGTGACAAACTGAGACATACAAAATCTGATCTTCCCAACTGTAAAATTCATAGTTCTGCAATGTTTCATATGCATCCCTCAGACTTCCTGTCCAAAAAGTTGAGTGTATTCTTAGAGCATATCAGACAGTGTAAAAGGTCTACTTAGTATACACTAGGAGACAGAGAATGCTTAAATCTTAGGTCTATTTTAATTACAAAATAAAAGCAAAAATATTTCTTATCCATTTATTTCGTTATTTGTTTTTACTTTTAAAAATTGTTTTTTATTTACTTTTTTTTAGCAAAAGAGAGACAGAGACAAACAGAAGAACAGACAGACAGAAAGGAGAGAAGTGAGAAGCATCAAATCTGTGTTGCGGCACCTTAGTTGTTCATGATTGTTTTCTCATTTGTGCCTTAACCAGGGAGCTGCTAGCACATCGTGACCCCTTGCTCAAGCCAGCAACCTTGGGCTCAAGCCAGTGACGTTTGGGCTCAAGTTAGTAACCATAGGGTCATGTCTATGATCCCACCCTCAAGTGAGCAACCCCCATGCTCAAGCTGGTGAGCCAGTGCTCAAGCCGGGTGACCTCAGGGTTTCGAACCTGGGTCCTCTGCATCCCAGTTTGATGCTCTATCCACTGTGCCACTGCCTGGTGAGGCTATTTGTTTTATTTTTAAAGAGAGGAAATATGTACCCTAGAAGGGAAGAGGAAGAAACGTAAAATTCAATAGACTTGATTTTTTAAAAACACCTGCCTGGTTATTTCCAAGATTCCTATTCTCTAGAAGATTAAGTTCAGATGTATCTGGGAAGAACACAGTGAAGCAAGCACTCCACACACGCACACACACACACACACATGCACCCACACACACATGTGCACACACACACTGTTGCACTCCAGGACCTAGAATATATATAATAGGTACTCAAGGAAGATTTACTGTTAATGATGGAAATGCCCACGCCATGCACACACCAATGTAATGCTGCTCCTATCCCCACAGCAAGAAAATCTCCCGAGTCATCAAATGCAATGTATTTGCGCCAAATGTTTCATCACCCATGTAAGTCAGAAATGTCCACCACACTATCCATTTACTGTATGTCCATTGATGACCTTCAGTTTCTGCTTTTCTCCTCCCTTTTGTCCAGAAATTCCAATTTCTGTATTCTTCATAAATGTGTTTCTTTGCATTTATTGACACTTGGCAAGCTAGCAAGGCATGATCTTAACCACTCACACACTAATTATACTTGCTAAAGTTTTCACAGAAGGTGCGGTATTTCTTTCACTGTATGAACTTAATTTTGAGCCTTTCTTATACTATACATATGCTACCTGTGATTTTTTTCAACCAACCTATAATACAAATAAGTTCGCAATGCTTACATTGGCCATTTTATATTATGTTACTCTGTTCTCTCAATACTAAATCTATAGCTCACTTGTATAGTATCTTAGTGTCACAATACCAGGTCATAACTCAAAGTAATTGAATTAAATTTTTACATAGATAAAGACTTCATAGTTAACTTACATGATGCTTTCTTGAAGGCAGAAATAAAAATATACAGGAAATACTCTTAGACTCAAAAGAAATAATAAATATACTGAGTTTGTATAGCTCCAAGACTTGTAGATTTCTCACAAATTTGAAATTTCATTTAAAATTTTCCACCAAAAGTGATGACAATTAATGAATAGTGGTATGCAGAAGCAGCTGCTTAGTTCACATTTAAACAATTTGCCTGAGAATATAATTTCTAGGAGCGCAGTGGATTGCAGTAGAGGGATCCCTGCCTTGTGTGTTCTCCACATAAAAGAGTTCCAGTCATTTGATACATTTTTACAATCTAAGAATCCTTTTTGGAGCTTGATGGAGAAATTTTTTAGGAAATTTCATATTGCGTGAGTATGTACGCACGTACACGCGCGTGCACACACAAACACACACACACACACACAAGAGCTTTAGTGATAACACCTTTCCAAAATTAATATTCAATACCCCAGGACAGTGAGAGCATCACCAAATAAACCCAAAGAATGTGCATTGGTTTGGCTTTTACTTACAATGGGCATAAGAGGTGATAAATGATATAACTAAAAGGACACAATATTCGGGAAATAAATTTAATATGCTTCCACAAGGATAGCAAAAGCCATACTCATTGAATTGAAATCATATGTAAAAGGATATATGAAAATATAAATAATCTGGAGTCTATTATCTCCATGTAGGCTATAATCTATATTTTATATACATTATATCTTATATACAAATTAGCTTCAATGATGTAAATAACTTTTGTAATGAATGGTGAAGCCTCACTGAGCCAACCACATAATGGGATTGATATATACACATCACCTTTACTACATACTGAGTCAGAAGAATGAAATGCACTGTTTTCACTTTTTAATCATAAAAATATTATTTTTTCTTTTAGGATACTCATAAAAAATCTACTAGTAGAGCTGAATTGCATTTAAAAATTATGACTATATCCATCTCTCTGATTCATTTCTCACTCTCATGATATATTTGGAAATTATTTCTTTAGAATTTCCAGAACCTTGTCAACCACTCTGCTCTTAAACTTGCCATTTCTACAAAATAGTTCTTAGTGAAGTTTTGAAGTATTGAGTTTTCTCACCACAAAGTCCCTTAAAGAGAGCTGAAACTGACATTTTGAAAGCAAAATGAAACACACACATTAGTTGTATTTTAAAATTTGACAAAGCACATCCTTCTTCTACTCATATAATTAGCTGAGTTAGGTTTTAACTTCATAGTCATTGTGTGGGTTCAATAATTCTTTTTCAGAAGTGAAAATTCCATTCATTTCAAGATGTTACCAAAGGGCAATGGTTGTGGCAATGGTAACTCAGACTTTGTCTCTTTAACCCAAGAGAACAATTCAACTGCGATAGCCAGCATTCTCTGATTTTTAGCTAAAGATGCCTTGAGATTAAGACTCTCCTAATTTTCTTCACACACACATACACAAAAATACTTTAAAATATCATCATCAGAAACCACATACTTAATTCTCAAAAACAAAATTCAGTTTGGGGGCCTGAATGCATTATTGTTTGTAGTCTCTATGTCTTTACTTATGTTACTGCTCATGTCTAGAACGCTATTCTCTCTCTCTCTCTCTCTCTCTCTCTCTCTCTCTCTCGTTCAGTATACAATGTGCCCTGAATCTATACCAGGAATATATCTTTGATTTCTTCTTTTTTTGAATCACAAGAAATTTTTTAAAAGATCTCACTGCCAAGGCTACATCTTAGATCAATTAAATCAAGGTAGGATCCATGAATGAGTATTTTTTAAGGCTACTCAGGCAATTCAACCATGTAGCCAAGGCTGAGAATCACTGTAGCAAGGTTTTAGTTAACTGTTCTTTCTAACAGCAATCCGCCTCCTGAATTCAGCCCCCACATTCCACTGCCACATTTCTCCAAACTTTCATTTGGCCTTCCCCAAGCCAGAGTTCTCCACTATGGCTACAGATTACTTTCAGGGTGTAGTCAAGTGCTTTGTTGAAATCCAAAGCCTCAATTATTTGGTCATTGTTTTATTAATCTTCTAAATTCCTTAAAAATAACACCTGATAATCCTAAATTACATGATATTTTTCTACATTCAGCAAAACATCCATACAAATTATTTTTCTTTTTATAAAAACTCTATGGGCCTGACCTGTGGTGGCGCAGTGGATAAAGCGTCGACCTGGAAATGCTGAGGTTGCCGGTTCGAAACCCTGGGCTTGCCTGGTCAAGGCACATATGGGAGTTGATGCTTCTAGCTCCTCCCCCCTTCTCTCTCTCTCTCTCTCTCTCTCTCTCTCTCTCCCTCTCCTCTCTAAAATGAACAAATAAAAAAATTAAAAACAAAAAAAAACAAAAAAAACCTCTATGGATCTCTACTAAAAGTTAAGTATAGATATAATATTTATATTATAGTCCATTCTAACTATTATATAAGTTCTGGAATAAAAGCTTTACAATCAAGTTGTTTTATATCTAAATATGTTCTGTCAAGCATATATAAATATATGCTAATATATTTTAAACTCTTTATCACGCCTTTTAAATTCCTCAGAAAATGATAGTTAACATGAAAGGTCCCAAACAATAGCCACATCACTTTTTAAATGATTCAGTTCACTTAGAAACTCAGTATTTTGAAAATAGATAATTTTTTTTACTGATTTTTTATGTTAGATAATGATTAACATACCACAAAAACAAAGCTCTTTTTCCAAATACTTTTGTGCTTAGGAGATGGCTATACAAAGAGTCAAGATCCCTAAATTTTAGCTCTGGTTCAAATAGTCTATAACCTTGGGCAATACTTTGATTCTCCTATAGTGTTTCTTAAATGCTATATAGAATAAAAATAATGCTACAGGCTAAAATTCCTAGGAATGTTGTAAAAACATTGAGATTAGATGTGTGTGCTTCCTACAGATGACAGATAGATGCACAATCAAAAAGAAACTGAAGATAATTTAATAAAAGGTCTATTTATAAAGGTATGTGAATCAAAAAGAAACAAAGGATGGATGGTAAATCACTCTAGGACTCATTAATATAAGAATCAGTTACTACCTCTAAACTTGAAGGCGGAAGGGAAGGATTTTCTCTAGAACCAAATGAGAGTTCTACCTGTGGAAGAGGAAACTTAGTTGTATCCATGGGTAGAGAAACACAGCCATTGTCAACCCTCTAACTTGCTGTAAAGAAAGCAGGCAACTTCTGCTGACCAAACCCAACCACAATTCAGAAGGGAGCCTCAGCAATGCACCATGTAGAGGTCACCCCCAGGGGCACAGAGTGGGATAGACAGAAGTGAACAATCTAGAGAGGCAGTTGGAGAATAGTGGGCACAAAGTGAAAGCTATTTTGACCTAATATAGGTTCAATAAACTGTTTTAAAATACTAAATGAAACACAGTATGATGATAAAGTTATCATTTTGAATGATACTATTCAATACATATAACAGTGGATACATGTCATTACATATTTGCCCAACTCCATAGAATATGCAACACATATAGTGAACCCTAATGTAAAATACAGTCTTTTGTTAATCATAATGTAGCAATATTGGTTCAACAATTGTAGTAAATGTACCACATTAATGCAAATTAGTAAGAACTGGAGAAACTATTGGGGTGGGTAAGGAGGGAAACTCGCTGTACTTTTTGCTCAATTATTTTTATAAGTATACCACCTGCAAAAACATAAAATCTAATTACTTTTTTAAAAGTGCCCTTTCTTGACCAACATCCACTGAAAATATTCAGTCTCTCCCAAATTTCAACATGCTGTTACTCCCACAAAAATGAGATGACATTGTGATAATGCTGTAACTATCCTATGACATTGAGTAACAAGATGTTAAGTCCCAAGGTTGGAGAAACAGAAATACATGTGGGAAACCTCCAGCTGCAAGAGTTAAAGGTGCTTTCCCTTTGTAAAATCTCCACTTGGCCACTCCTTGTTTTGTTAATTAAAATGGCAAAATTCTCCTTTGCTTTATAGAGGAAACTCTTGACGTATTCTGTATGATCATTGCTCTTGGAATGAGAAGTTTTCCACTCACAAATAAGGCAACTTTGCTTTTCCAATGTTTTAAATATAAAAGTTTTTTGTCTTTGAAGAGCTTGGATACATAATTTGGAAATAGTTTCATGATTTAATAATAACCATATATATCTCCTGCTGATACATTTTTTACTGAAACTTAGAATTTATTAATGTATTTACATAACTTATCATTTGTAAGCAATCTTGCTGATAATTATTCACCAAGGTAAATGAGAAAGTAAAATACGTTTGGGTCAAAAAAGAGAAGCACACACAAAGTGAAATACATTAAATTTAACATCAGGTTTATTTTCAAATAGTTTGTTTCAACATGACTTGCCTATTTCTTTTTAAAATTTATTATTTATTTATTTTACATTTTTATTTATTAACAAGAGAGGAAGGGAGGGAGGAAGGGGAGAGAGAGAGAGGAACATTGACCTTTTCCTCTGTGTGCCCTGGTCGGGACCGGACCGGAACCTTTGCACTTCAGTACAATGCTCTGGCAGAGGTGTCTGGTCAGGCATGATCACCATATTCTTATAGTAGGTAGACTGAAATGCATGTAACATGCCAAAATAATGAACTTCTACACATTAAAAAACAAATCTAAAAGTTTGCATAGGTTTTTCTTTTTTTTTTTTGATATATGACCCACAGCACCATAGGCATTTGTGAAATATTGTTAGTGTTCTCTTCATAAAAGAGATTTCACATTTTAAGCACAAATTTATTTAAAATTAGATTAGAAATTAAATCACATAGCAAATTATATTTTTAAAAAAATTTAAATACAGGACTTGATGCCTAAAAGTAGATCCTCACTAAATGACAATAGAATTTAGAGATGATTCCTGCTGCCACTAACTATAGGAACAATTGTGGTTATATCTTTTTTCTAGAGCATTGGTATATGTATCCTTTCCCTCCTCTTATCCTACTTACAATAGTCCCCACTTAAATCCAAACACCCTGCATCCCTACTTCAGAAGAGGACTCAAATAAATTCTATTCTCCAATTGGCCTGGCGTTTAAACTCAAGAGTTGCAGGCACTAGAGAGCACAGGATCCCCGTTCTTCAAGATGCTGTGGTCTAGGCTAACAGCTGAGCTACTGGAGTGCCTCCGAAGAGATTCAGCATGAATGAGGGAAGTTCATATGGTTTATGACTTTGATGATAAGACTAAGTCATTAGGCACAGAGGAGTTTCAAATGTGTTTCCATGCCTCCCCTTTTTGTTCACTCATGTGCATAAATGCAAACATTGTAAAGATATAAGTGCCCTTTCTGGTCTTATCTTCACTGTTCATGTGCACACCCTAGCCCTGGGAAGACCGAGGCACAACCAATCATGCAGGCATACTGAGTGCTTTCTGATTTCCAACTGCAGCTGTTGTTTGCAGATCCTGCAGCTTCTTACAATAGGTTTTCTCATCCATATTTATGCAGTTACTTTTCTTGAAAAACCTAATCCCAAACACTGAGCTAGTTTCATCTAGCCCCATGATTTCTCAGAAATCATAGCTGACTCAATCTTTTACAGGGTTTCAACACAGAAAAGTAGTGGTATAACTGTTGAAAAAAATAACAAATGGGCCTTCTTTTTAAAATAATTAATAATCGTTAAAAGAATATTTCAAAAAATCAATCCAGGATTCACTCTCTGGCCAAAGGAAGGCTATAATTAGAGTTGAGCCTTCTAAGAATTACTTACAGAGTCCCTTATTCTCTAAGGAAGCACATACTTTGGCCATGGATATGTATTTTGTCAAATTAAGATGAACAACAACATCTTAGTAGGTAATGGGTTCAGCCACTACTTCACAATTTGTTCTTGGCAAAATCACCGAGGGTTCTGGAACACTCTGGAAAAACATTTCAGGGAAAAAATGCAGGATGCAGCCTGAAAACAGATTACAGCTCCCTCAAGTGAGGACTGGAATGTTTCTTCCCTGTCGCTAATGTTTGTACTTGTTTCCACAGACCTTGAGAAATGAACAATGACTTTCAGTGGCACTTTTGAAAATGTGTCAATAACTTTATTTTAGCTTGGCAAGGAAAACAAAAAGGAAAGAGGAAAAATGAATTTATAGATACTTTAAAATGTATAATAAGAAAGTCAGGGAAAATATTCATACATAACTGTATAATCACTTTGACAACTTATAACTGAATTATAAGGGTAACAACCAGCACAAAATACAGGATATAAAACAACAGGGGACAAGGAGAAAGGAAAAGAATTTAGTTTCGATATACAGACACCTGTGTGTACACGTGCACACACACACACACACACACACAGGTTTCCTCAAAAGTCTTAGTGAGGTTTCCTCTTTTAATAACTCAAAAGTATAAATGTTACAAACTAAAGAAAAAAAGAAACAGCATTATTTCAAGACTTAACTTTTTGACACTTGTTTAGTTTTGTGAATGTTGAATACAGTATGTTTTTTATTTTCACTTCTTGTTTCTATCAGCATCTGCCATCATCTACATGTGTATACATAGCAAAGATGAAAGACACCTAGCAACAGGTCACAAGGCCATCGCTGGGTTTTATAACTTCCTCCTTTCAATGTCAGTTCTTGTTTCTTGTCTCTCCGCCAACATTTCTGAGCTGGGTGTTGTTCTTTACTTGATTGGATGACCCAAATATTATTTCTGAATTGTTATTAGTAGCAATAACAGCAGCAGCAACAGCAGTCACAGAAGAAGTGCCCAGAATATACAACAAGCAACCACATTTCTCCTAGATAATCAGGATCAATTACCCAGACATTAAAATCCTGCTTTGCCCTTTCAGTAGAATGAGGATCTCAAAAGTGGACTTCTCAACTTTCAGTTTGATGGAAGCATTTTTGTGAGAACCAAACTCACTATCCAGCAGAGATCAAAGTTACTGGAATGGGAAACAAACTTTTTAGTGAATCCTTTATTAAGTGACAGGGAAAGGGGCTACCACCACCCTGATGCTATGGCAGAAACAGAATCGTGTAGCAGTTACTGCTGCTGTCTGTCGCTATCAGAACATACACTACAGCTTGTCGAATAGCACTTCCAACTAGCTTGGTTTTATATGTATATTTGGGTTGTGCTGTCCTCCCAGAGAGTAGTGGACTGCTTCTTCAATGGAACATTGCGACATTCCATCGGGACAGTGGCTCCTGGACGATGTGGTACAGGGGAAACCACTGAGTCTCATGGATATGAGTCACTGCTCTTGCTGTTTAATGAGCTTTTTGGTTAGAAGCCATATTATGTGGGATCCAATATAAAGAATAAGGTATTCAGTAAATGCACAGGTGGTGATTCTGGCAGAAGCATTGTGGGGGAGGAAATAACATTTATAGCCAAAGTAAGTATATTTTCTAAAGAGAATAATTTTTCTCCTTCCAAGATGGCAGGGGTCCAAGCTAATTATTCTGTCACCGAGCAGCTTAACAGTCCCATGAGAAAATGTGCTGCATTGAGGGCTCAGACTTGGTCTGTGCTCTTGGTCGGTTAACCAGACAGCAGTGGCATTTGCCATATGAGCTTTTGGGAGAAAAACTTGTGTTGTTTAGACTCCATCCTTATCCTGGGGGTTTTGTTCATGAATCCAATGGTCATACAGTAGAAAACGAGGCAAATGAATTTCCACAGAATAGGTGTATCCAAATATTACTGAGGGATTTCTCTGGAATGCTCTGCTAAGCACTCAGAAACACTTTGGCTAGCCTTCCAAATGAGCCTCCTATCTTATTCCAATTGAGTCTGTAATTATCCAGGTTATCTATTAGTCTTTGCTCATAAACTGGTATCCATCTGTACCTCTGCCCATTGTTCCTTCAAGATAAAGTTAAAAATAGTGTACTTCTTTTTTCTTTTTTTTTTTTTTTAGTGAGAGACAGACAGACAGGGAGAGAGATAAGAAGCATCAACTCATTATTGTGGCACCTTGGTTGTTCACTGATTGCTTTCTCATATGTGCCTTGACTGGGGGGTTCCAGCTATGCTAGTGACCCCATAGTCAAGCCAGCAACCTTTGGGCTCAAGTGAGTGACCATGGGATCATGTCTATGATCCCAGGCTCAAGCCAGCAACCCTGTGCTCCAGCTGGTGAGCCCACACTCAAGCCGGCAACCTTTGGGTTTTGAATGTGGGTCCTCTGTGCCCCAGGTTGATGCTCTATCCACTGTACCACCACCTGGTCAAGCTAAAAATACAGTGTGCTTCTTCAAGTTCTATCCACTCAGAAGGATTTTTCCCTCACTATCTTTTTATAACACTCCTAAACGTGGCTGTAATAGACTTGCCGTTCACTTCAAACCGATAGCAGCCTATGTCATCCAGATCTACCTCTAAACTAAACCTGAAATTTTTTCTGCTTCAGGCAACCGGTAATAGAAAACTACTGCCTAGGAGTCTACATGTTAGAGTGGAAGGAAAAATGACAATGAAGCAGAAGTAGTTACATTCAGAGCCTGAGTTATCTGCTCATGTAACTTTCTTTTGCTTTCATGATCTGTTTGAACATACCTTGATAATATCACTTCTATCTACTTGATGATAGAGTGATACTTGGCATGCTCATCTTTATGGTTGAGATATCATAACATCTAGATTGTGATGGGAAATTTGGTGGCATGGTCAACTTATATATCCTATAGGGAGTCATTCTGTCATTCTCAGGGCTGAAACACAAGCCAAAGCCTATTTCTTAAAAGGAGACAGTTAACTGTGAAGGGTAGTATTTCTTTTTAAAAACCCTAGGGATATGTGCTATCACATACCTAATAGGTCTTGCCCAAGGTACTATAGAGAAAACCTGTCTCCTACAGATATCTTGAGCACTGATTGAATTTGCTGTTTCATAAATTCTAAGTGGCAAAGCAGCATGCACTTTGCCCAAACCAATGACAACACTCCCTCTTCTTTGGGACTCCATTCAAAACCAGCAGTTTCAGGTGTTACTTAGTAAATGGATTATAGGATTCTGGAAAAAAAAAAAGGCTCAATTCAGGTCTTTGATCATGAAACCTAGAGTTTTTTTAAGATTCTATATCTGTGCCGGCGAATCCAGGGACACGGCCCCGGGGGTCAGTGCTGAGAGGCTCATGCAAGACTCCGCTGGGGTCCTCTGGTTCTCCTCCTGGCCCCTGTGTGGGGGCCGCTGTTGCAGTGTGCTTGCAGAAGGCAGAGAGGAGGTGGACTGGGGACACTTTTCTCCAGCTGCTGTGCCCCAGGCTGAGGTGTGCAGGAAAGCAGCTCTGTAGGTTGTTACTGGAAGAGTCGCACAGAAGTTTGGGACACATTTTCTCTGGACCTGCCACACCGGTAGTCAGCAAACTCATTGCACAAGGTCAGGTCATAAAGAAAAAAAAATCAGACTCTCTTTTTTAAAAAGGGAGCATATAATTTCAACCAGGTGGCACAACACCTGCCATTGTGCTGGAATGTTTCTTCATAGTTCCCCTGGCCAGAGGTGGAAGGGGCCTTTCATTTTCCTCGCTGGGTCGCTGGGTCGCTGGGTCGGTGACTTCCTGGCTCCCCCTGTCTGCTTTGTGCCACGTGCCCAGCATTTGCCCAGGGGCAGCCCCCGTTCAGGACTGGGCCCGGAACAGTTACCCGTACTTGGCTGGCGGTGGCCAAGAGGAGGGGGCAGAGCTGGCCAGCACGTGGGGTGGAGGTCTTTCTAGGGCACGATACAAGCTAGGGACTTGGCCTTATTTAGTTTAGTTTCCTGTTTCTGAAATTTCACCAGGGGACAGATCACAAAGCCTGGTGACCGTCGGCAGCTTAAATCTCTCTACAGAACTGTACATTTTGTGGATGGGATTAGTGCCCTTCTAAGACGGACCTCCAAGAGCGCTCTATCATGTGAGGACATGGGAAGTCTGTGGTTTGCAACCAAGAAGGTGACTGTCACCAGAGTCCAGCCATGCTGGCACCCTGATCACAGGTGTTCAGCCCCCAGACTGAGAAAGAAACTCCTGCTGTTTACTAGCTGCTCAGTTTATGGTGCCCTGTTGTTAATGTTCAGGGTTTCATGAAGAGGAGCCACAAAAAATGAGGCAGCAACAATACTGCAAGTGGAGGACCCCACTCTCTCCAGGATTGAGGTGCCTTGGAGAGATCAGCCATCCAATGTATTGCTTACAGGTCTGTAAGCAGAAATATGTCATCTTGCATAAGAAACTAACAAGCAGAATACAGTGTTCAATTTAATTATTTATTTTTGCAAAACTGATTAGATTCTGTTGCACTTTCTGAGACATAACACCACACCATCTGCTGTCTGATTCCTGATCTACAGAAAGCTCCAGTTTGGCCAAGCATCACGTCCTTGGGCCTTCCCTGGATGCAACTGCCTTCAGTCATGTATGCTTGGTCTCAACCTTGACTTCCTCAGGATGGGAACAGAAAGTCACTCGGTGCTTTGACTTTCCTCCAACAGTGCCCTGTCATGGCCGCCTAGACTAAGACAGTCCCCACTGTCCTATTGCTCCCAGTCAACAGAGAAGCAGCTAACACCGAGGGAGGTTTGAGCCTGGCTTAAGGTAGTAAGCAGCAGGGCTGGAGTCTGAACCAAGGCTTCCCAACCCCAAGTGCAGTGCTCTTAATAAATTCTGTTTGGGGGGCTGGGGGTGGGCCTTGTGTGGCCACAGAGAGGACACGTATGTTCCTATGAACATTACTGATTACTGAGAATGGTATTTAGGAACGGTGTGAGCTGTGCTCTGTTCTAGAGGAGGGTTTAAACAAAATACTCTATTTCATCGACTGACATTCTGGTATCTTTGAGGTTAGGATGCATTTTATAATCAATAGCATGTCTTAGTTTAATGGTATGTCTTATATTCAGTAGTGTCTCTGATTAAAAAGTTTTAAAATTTAAAATAAAATAAAATAAATTTGGAAAATATTGCTTTTGTTTCAGCAGGTATGCCATCTCCTCCTGGATTAGACTTTGTAATCATTCCCAACATCTGTGTTCAGCCTCCAATAACAGGTCTGTAAGCAATGGGAAGTGGTGGGATTGGGTCTTGAACAGAAATGGCATTCCCTTACAAGGGGATGCTTCACTAAGGTAATTTAGACTCACCAGGCAAAGTGAAGTTAATGTCCCCAGACAGCGGGAGATGCATTACTTCTGATGGAAAGTAAGGGTCAGTGGAAGGAGGCAGTTCAAACACCTCAGATTCATCGAAATCCATTGAAGAGTTTATATTCCAATTCTCAGGTTTCTACTTTATTCTAATCAATATTTTAATCAATATCACAACTTTCACATAAGAAGCAAAAGAATGCTAAGAATTCTATTTGCCTTATAAATCTGCAACTCACAGAATCAAATCTTATTTCTTGTTCTGTATTTTATAGCTTTGTATCTGTTACTTTAAAAAAAGTTTTTAAAGAACACTTACAAAAAGATTTTGTTTCTCTGATTGTTCCATGAACTTGCCATTGATACATACTTTATCTCCTATTGGCCGTTTTCTGGGGAGAGGGAGAAGTGCCAATATTCTAATTTTCACTTATGATAAGTTGTATGGGTTCCCAATACCAATCCCAGAATACATGTTCTTGTATATATTGTATCAGATGGGGTTTGGTCAGAAGAACCGAAAACACTCTAAGTATAACCAGGGAAGGGATTTAATAGAGGGAATTAGAGCCTTACAGAATAATCTGAAAATCTGAGTTGTGGAAGATAGCAAAGATCTGCCAGATTCAAGAAATCATGAAGTGCCTGACCAGGCAGTGGCACAGTGGATAGAGCATCAGACTCAGAGGACCCAGATTTGAAATCCCAAGGTCGATGGCTTGAGCATGGGCTCATCCAGCTGAGCATGGGCTCACCAGCTTAAACAAGGAGTCACTGGTTTGAGCATGGGATCATAGACATGACCTTATGATCTTTGGCTTGAGCCCAAAGGTTGCTGGCTTGAGTCCAAGGTCTCTGGCTTGAGCAAGGGGGTCACTTGCTCTGCTGTAGCCCCCCAGTCAAGGCACATATAAGAAAGCAATCAATGAACAACTAAAGAGCTGTAACAAAGAATTGATGCTTCTCATCTCTCTCTCTTCTTGTCTGTCTGTCCTTATCTGTCCCTCGCTCTGTCTCTCTATATCTGTCACACACACACACACACACACACACACACAAGCTGTGGAATAGTATTCATAATGTAGGATCTTGTTATGTGAAAAGAGATTTTGTTTCAATTTTCAGTTAAAATATGAATATATTTTGTAGTAATGGGCGCATAAGTAGTGTGAAGTTTACCAAGTTGTCACAGGAATGTAAGGTAAAGCATAAGGACTATAATCAACAATACTGTAATAACTATGGTGACAGGTGAGCAATTGAACTATTGAAAGAAACACTTTATAACCTATATGAATGCCTATCTGCTAAGCTGTACACATGAAACTAATATAAAATAATATTAGGAAAAGATGACATCAGAGTAATGGTAGCATGAGAGACATTACTGATCTCTCCCCTTGAAATTTCAAAAAATGAACAACTATAAAGCAGCAAAGAAACCCCAGCTGGGCTTTCAGATATGCCTGCAAGATCTGCGAACCAAATGGGCTAAAGGTGGGACAGAGTGAAAAGAGAGGTGGAAGATAAAGCACATTTACGGTGTGCTTTGGAGAGGAGAGGAGACAAACCTGGAGTGACTGGGGGTTTTTCTCTGCTGTACTATGGAGAGGAGGGGAGGTTGGGCACTCTGGATTTTGTCAGTGGGGTACGGAGAGGAAAACTCAGAGTGACTGGGTCTCCTGCCGGGAGGAGTGGTGAGACAGTGGGGCAGAGGGGGAGATAAACCAAAGGGGCCAGAGCATGGGGTCACAGCCAATGTTTCCATGGTCTGCCTGCAGCCCATACTCGGAAGAGACAAAGAAAGCTAAAGTGCAGCCCCAAACCTCCCAGATCCTGTCACCCTCACCTTGTGGTAAGGAGAATGGCAAGACACACCCCATAGTTAGCTCTCCAGAGACATTCTCTCCCCTGAAGAACAGAGGTGCTTCATGTCTGATCCCCAGGTCTGTTGAGACATGGGAAGAAATGAATGCCCAAAAGCCAGAGCTCGCCATTGTTAGAGGCATAACACACTCACAACACATCCCAATCACCAGCAGAACTGAGGCAGCCCTGCTTACATCATTCTGACAGCAACATCTCAATAGAAGACAGCCCAGGAACTTCACAGAGATAAAAGTTGTAATACAGCAACACCTACTGAAAGAAACCTCTCAAAACCAAAATTTATCCCTCCCCTTTTTTTTCATATTTTTTCTTCTTATTCTTTTTCCTGTTTTAAATTTTATTTTCTTTAATTTTTATATTTATATTCTTATTTTTGTGACTGTTTTGTTTTTGATTTTTTTTATTGCTTTAACTCTGTTTTTCTGTGGTTTTTCTTTTTGTCATAATTTTTTTAATTTTTATTTTTATTGTACTTTTTAATTTTAAATTTTCATTGTTTTAGTTGCTTTTGTTGTTAGAGTTCTTAGAAATAACGATCTCAAATGCCATTAAGGAAGAAGAAATTGAATACCATGGCTATATAAGACAGAGACACAGTTCAGAAAGAAAATAAAAAATTTCCAGAAAAAAATCTCAATCACATGGAAACCTTGGAGTTAAATGATAGAGAATTAAAAACTGAAGTTTGGAAAATACTCAATGAGATGCAATAAGACACCAATTGGCTTCTTAATGAGGTCAGAAACCAAATTAATGAACAAAATACCTCACCATGGAGATTGAAACTTTAAAAATGGATGAAAAACTCAATACATGAATTGAAGACTGAGATAGCAAGTTTAGCTAATAGAACAAGCCTAATAAGGAAAGAATAAGTGATGTTGAACACAGGCAACTAGAGATGCTACAGAGAGAAGAGAGACCCACGAATTAAAATTCTGAAAGATCTCTATAAAAATTGTCTGACTCCATCAGAAAGAGCAAAATAAGAATAATGGGTATATCAGAAGATGAAGAGAGGGAGAAGGAAATGGAGAGCCTTATACAAAGAAATAATTAATGGGAATTTCCCAAGCCTTTGGAAAAAGTTAAAGCCTTGAGTCCAAGATGCAAACAGAATACCGAGTTACCACAGCTCAAACAGACCTACACCAAGGCACATCATAATAAAATTGTCAAAAATCAATGACAAATAAAAAATTCTCAGTGTAGCCAGGGAAAAGAAGAACATAATATAAAGGAAAGCCCATTGGGTTATTATCAGGCTTATCAGCAGAGACTCTACAAGCCAGAAGCCAGTGGACCCAAACATTCAATGTGCTGAAAGAGAAGAATTACCAGCCATAGTTATTTTTCAAATATGAAGGAGAAATAAAACATTTTACAGACATACAGAAGGTTAGGAATTGATCACCAGAAAACTCCCACTGCAAGAAATATTCAAGAGGGTTATTCAACAAGACACAAAGAACAAAAAAAGAAAAATCAAACTACAAATAAAAGCTCCAACAAGGTCACAATAAAAACAAGAATAATCTGTGACAACAATAACATTAAAAGGGAGACGATAAAGATCTGCAGTAGCAAAGGAGGATAGAGTGCAGAAGCACTCATGAGACAAAGAACTCTTGTACATATGAACATTTTTCTTTTAGTAACCCAATGATAACCACCCATGAAAAAGCCATTACTAAAATACACAGCTTAAAAAAAGAAGGAATGGGGAAAGAAGTATGGAATACAGCCAAACAAAAACAACTGACAGAAACACAAAAGAGAAGAACCAAAAAAGACACAGAGCTATCAGAAAACAAAACATAAAATGGCTACAAGAAGTACTCTAGTGTCAATAATTACCTTAAGTGTAAACGGTCTGAACTCACCCATAAAGAGGCACAGACTGGCAGATTGGATCAAAAAGCAAAACCCAACTATATGCTGCCTTCAAGAGACACATCTAAGCTGCAAGGATAAAAGTAAAAGGTTAGAAAATGATTCTCCAAGCAGGTGTAGTCATATTCATATCTGACAATACTGACTTTAAGGCAACCAGAGACAAAGATGGACATTTAATAATGATAAAGGGGACATTGTATCAAGAAGATGTAATACTTCTTAATATATATACACCGAACCAAGGAGCACAAAAACATATAAGATATCAACTAACATCTAAAAATAGAAGCAGACAAGAACACAATAATACTTGGAGATTTCAACACAACGTTGATGGCTTTAAATAGATCATACAAACAGAAAATTAATAAAGAAATATCAACCTTAAATGACACTCTGGACTAAATGGACATAATAGACATTTTATCCCAAAATATCAGATTATACATTCTTCTCCAGTGTGCATGGAACCTTCTCAAGGATAGACCATATGTTGGGCCACAAAACTAACATCAACTAATTCAGGAAGATTGGAATTATACCAACCATATTTTCTGATTATAAGGCTTTGAAATTAGAATTCAACTGTATAAAGAAACTAAAGAAACCCACAAAAACATAGAAATCAAGCAACATACTTCTAAAATATGACTGGATCAAAGAAGAAATAAAAACAGATCAAAAGATATATACAGACAAATGAAAATGATAATATGACATATCAGAATTTCTAGGACATAGCAAATGCAGTAATAAGAGGAAAGTTTATATCATTACAGGTTTGTATCAAGAAACAAAAGAGATCTCAAGTAAATAACCAAACATCACACCTTAGGGAATTAGAAAAAGAAGAACAAAGGCAACCCAAAATTAGTAGAAGAAAGAAAATTGTAAAAATTAGAGCACAAATAAATGAAATAGAGAACAAAAGAACTATAGAAAAAATTAATATAGCAAAAAGAGCTGGTTCTTTGAAAAGATCAATAAAATTGACAAACCACTGGCTACACTCACTAAAAAAAAAAGAGGAAAGACTCATTTAATAAAATCTGAAATGATTCCCTGGCCAGTTGGCTCAGGGGTAGAGTGTCGGCCTGGCGTGCAGGAGTCCTGGGTTCGATTCCCAGCCAGGGAACACAGGAGAGGCTCCCACTGCTTCTCCACCCCTCCCCCTCTCCTTCCTCTCTGTCTCTCTCTTCCCCTCCCACAGCCAAGGCTCCATCGGAGCAAAGTTGGCCCGGGCGCTGAGGATGGCTACATGGCCTCTGCCTCAGGCGCTAGAATGGCTCTGGTTGCAACAAAGCAACGCCCCAGAGGGGTGGAGCATCACCCCCTGGTGGGCATGCTGGGTGGATCCCGGTCGGGCACATGCGGGAGTCTGTCTGACTGCCTCTCTGTTTCCAACTTCAGAAAAATACAAAAAAAAAAAAATCTGAAATGAAAGAGGAGATATTACCAGAAACACCATAGATATACAAAAAATTATAGTAGAATATTATGGAAGACTATATACCACCAAATTCAACAACCTAGAGGAAATGGATAAATCCCTAGAACTATATAATCTTCTTAGACTGAATCACAAACAAGTAGAAAACCTAAATAGACCTATAAGCAGGGAAGAAATAAAAACAACTATCTAAAACCTCCCTCAAAACAAAAGTTCAGGACCAGATGGCTACACTGGTGAATTCTACTAAACATTCAAAGATTTGGTACCTATCCTTCTGAAAGTCTTCCAAAAAATACAAGAGGAAGCAACACTTCCCAACACATTTTATGAAGCCAACATAACCCTCAAACCAAAACCTAGCAAGGACAACACACACACACAAAAGAAAACTACAGGCCAATATCTCTAACGAATACAGATGCAAAAAATCCTAAACAAAATACTAGCAAATCTAATACAACAACATATTAAAAAAATAATATATCACAATCAAGTGGGATGCAATTCAGGAGAATAAGAATGGTTCAACTTATGGAAATCTATCAATATAACACATCACATCAACAAAACAAAGATACTATCAATAGATGCAGAAAAGACATTCAATAAGATACAACATTCCTTTATGTTTAAAACACTCAATAAAATCAGAATAGAAGGAAAGTACTTCAACATAATAAAAGCCATATGTGACAAACCATCAGCTAATATCATACTAAATGGTGAAAAAATAAAGGCTTTTTCTTTAAAATCAGAAACAAGACAAGGCTGCCCACTCTCTGTACTCTTATTCAGCATAGTTCTGAAAGTTTTAGCAAGAGTGATCAGACAAGTGAAAGAAATGAAAGGTATCCATATCAACAAAGAAGAAGTAAAGGAATCACTTTTTGAAGATGACATGATCCTATATATAGAAAACTCCAAAGACTACCAAAAATACTATTAGTAACAGTAAATCTATACAGTAAAGTCACAGGATACAAAATCAATATATAAAATTCTACTGTTTTCCTATATGCCAACAAGGAACCATCAGAAAATGAATTCAAATAAACAATTCCTTTTACAATTGCATCAAAAAAAATACCTAGGAATAAACTTAACAAAGGTGTGGAGGACGTATATACTGAAAACTACAAAACATTATTGAAAAAAATTGAAAAAGACACAATGAAATGGGAAAATATTCCATGTTCATTGATTGGAAGAATCAACATAGTTAAACTGGCCATATACCCAAAGCAATATACACACTTAATGCAAACTCCATCAAAATATCAATGTCATTATTTTTGTGACAGAGACAGAGAGACGGACAGATAGGGACAGACAGGCAGAAAGGGAGAGAGATGAGAAGCAATCCTGAGGAAAATGAATGAAGCTGGAGGTATCATTCTACCTGACTTCAAATTACACAATAGAGCCACGATAATTAAAACAGCATGACATTGGCAGAAAAACAGACACAGACCAATGAAAGAGAATCAAAAGCCCAGAAATAAAACCACATATATATGGACAAATCATCTTTGATGAAGGAGCCCAAAACACACAATGGAGAAAAGAAATCCTCTTCAATAAATGGTGCTGGGAAAATTGGAAAGCCACATATAAAAGAATAAAACTTGATTACACCTTGCCCCCTGCACAAAACTTAATTCAAAATGGATCAAAGAACACAGTGGCACAGTGGATAGAGATCAAACTGGGACGCAGAGGATACAGGTTCAAAACCCCAAGGTCGCTGGCCTTAGCGCAGATTCATCTGGTTTGAGTCCAAGGTCTCACCAGCTTGAGTCCAAGGTCGCTGGCTTGAGCAAGGGGTCACTCACTCTCTGTAGCCCCATGGTCAAAGCATATATGAGAAAGCAATCAGTGAACAACTAAGGTGCTGCAACAAAAAATTGATGCTTCTTATCTCTCTCCCTTTCTGTTTGTATGTCCCTATCTGTCCCTCTCTCCATCTCTTTCTGTCTCTGTCACAAAAACAAACAAAAAACAACAACAGACAAAAAAGAAAGACATATCAAAGACTAAATATAAGATCTGAAATAATAAATTACAAAGAAGAAAACATAGGTACTAAGCTCATGGACCTTAGCTGTAGAGGAAAATTTATGAATTTGACCCCAAAAGCAAAGGAAGTCAAGGCAAAAATAAATGAATGGGATAGTATCAAATTAAAAAGCTTCTTCATAGCAAAAGAAACTGACAACAAAATAAATAGGCAGCCAATTAAATGGGAAATGATATTTCAAACAACAGCTCTAATAAGAGGATAATATGCAAAACATATAAAGAACTTACAAAGCTCAGTAACAAAAAAGCAAACAATCCAACTAACAAAAATGGGGAGAGGACCTGAACACTTCTCCCAAGAGGACATACAAATGGCCAACAGATATATAAAAAGATGCTCATCTTCACTACCTATTTGAGAAATGCAAATCAAAACTACAATGAGATACAACCTCACACCTGTTAGATTGGCTCTTAACAACAAGACAGGTAATAACAAGTGCTGGAGAGGCTGTGGAGGAAAAGGAACCATCATTCACTGCTGGTAGGAATGCAAATTAGTACAACTGTTATGGAAGAAAGTATGGTGATTCCTTAAAAAATTAAGAATAGAATTACAGAAACAACTACAAAAACCTCCCCCGAAATAAAAGTCCAGGGCCAGACGGCTATACTAGTGAATTTTATCAAACATTCAAAGAAGACTTGGTTCCTATTCTACTCAAAGTCTTCCAAAAAACTGAAGAAGAAGCAATACTTCCGATCATATTTTATGAGGCCAACATAACCCTCATACCAAAAGCTGGCAAGGACAGCACAAAAAAAGAAAACTACAGACCAGTATCTCTAATGAATACAGATGCTCTCAAAGATCTCTGTTGTGGGTGTTGATAGTCCTATTTTCTGCTGTTTTTCTTAGTATATAGTGTTTCCTTTATCCCTCCTACCTCAATGCCTCACTCATATTTCAGGCTGGGACCTACTCCTAATGTAGAGCTCTCCTTCCCCCTTTTTGCCAACTTGTATTATAAATTTACCTTTGCCACCCAGCTTAGTGTATCCCAAGGTCCTCTTTACCATGCCACAGTCGCAGAGTTCCAGGGAAAAGAAACCTGGTCTCAACCCTCCAGGCAGAGGAGAACAGAAGCTCCATATCCACGCATGCTGCAAATGGCTTTTCCAGTCTACCTGAATCATTACCAGCTAGAAGTAGCTGTCACTGGGACTTGGACATGACCTGCAAAGTATAGAATGGTGACAACAATTCCAGCGCCATGCGGACTTTTCCTGTGTGGACTTTTCCTGGACTCCTGCTCCCTGTGACAGCTCCTAACAGACTGAACTGTGGTTGGGTTGCATTTCTCAGGGATTTGGCATGGTGATGAGGCCAACTTGGGCTTGGTGAACATGTTAAGGACACTACTCTTTTATGGATTCTTGCTGTATTGGCCAAGAGTTTGCTTAAAGGCTTTTAATCACTGTAAAAAAAAAAAAAGAAGACTGGATAAAGAAGATGGGGCATTGGTGGGACATAAAAGCGAGACTACGAGACATGGTCAGGAGTGTGGTGGTTATGGGGGGGTGGGGGGAGGGAAGGAGGGAGAGGGGGAAGGGGAGGGGGAGGGGTACAAAAAAACTGGATAGAGGGTGACGGAGGATGATCTCTCTTTTGGTGATGGGTATGCAGCAGAACTGAATGACAAGATAACCTGGAAATGTTTTCTTTAAATATATGTACCCTGATTTATTGATGTCACCCCATTAAAATAAAAATTTACTTATAAAAAAATACTAAACAAAATACTAGCAAATCGAATATGACACATTAAAAAAATAATTCATCATGATCAAGTGGGATTCATCCCAGAATATATGTAAAACAGTTAACGTAATACACCATATCAACAAAACAAAAAACAAAAACCATATGATCCTATCAACAGATGCAGAAAAGGCAATCGATAAAATAAATCATTTTATGTTTAAAACACTCAACAAAATGGGTATAGAAGGAAAATGCCTTAACATAATAAAGGCCATTTATGATAAACCATCAGCTAACATCATATTAAATGGCATAAAACTGAGAACTTTTACCCTAAAATCAGGAACAAGACAAGGTTGTCCACCCTCTCCACTCTTATTCAACATAGTGCTGGAAGTTCTAGCCAAAGCAATCACACAAGAGAAAGAAATAAAAGGAATTCATAATGGGAAAGAAGAAGTAATCCTATACATTGAAAAATGATATAATCCTATACATTGAAAACCCCAAAGACTCCACAAAAAGACTATTAGACACAATAAACTAAGACAGTAAGGTCGCAGGATACAAAATTAATATACAAAAGTCTATTGCCTTCCTATATCCCAACAATGAAACATCACAAAACAAGCTAAAAAAATAATCCTCTTCATGGTTGCAACCAAAAAAATAAAATATCTAGAAATAAACATAACAAAGAATGTAAAAGACCTATATAATGAAAACTACAAAGCATTGTCAAGGGAAATTGAAAAAAATACAATGAAATGAAATAATATTCCTTGTTCTTTGATAGGAAGAATAAATATAGTCAAAATGACTACATTACCCAAAGCGATATACAACTTTAATGCAATTCCCATCAAAATTCCAATGTCATTTTTAAAGAAATGGAACAAAAAATCATCAGGTTTATATGGAACTATAAAAAACCCTGAATAGCCAGAGCAATCCTAAGGAAAAAGAATGAAGCTGAGGGCATTACAATACCTGACTTCAAATTATGATATATTATAGAGCCATGGTAATCAAAACAGCATAGTATTGGTAGAAAAATAGACACTCAGACCAATGAAACAGAATGGAGAGCCCAGAAATAAAACCATATATATATGGTCAAATAATTTTTTTATAAAGGGGCCAACAACACACAATAGAGAAAAGAAAGCCTCTTCAACAAATGGTGCTGGAAAAACTGGAAAGCCACATGTAAAAGAATGAAACTCAACTACAGTTTGTCCCCTTGTACTAAAATTAATTCAAAATGGATCAAAGACCTAAATATAAGACCTGGAACAATAAATTACATAAAAAATATGTATTAATTCATGGACCTTGGTTATAAAGAGCACTTTATGAATTTGGCCCCAAAGGCAAGGGACGTGCAGGTAAAGATAAATGAATGGGACCACATCAGACTAAGAAGCTTTTGCTCAACAAGAGAAACTGATAACAAAACAAACAGACAGCCAACTAAATGGGAGATGATATTTTCAAACAACAGCACAGATAAGGGCCTAATATCCAAAATATACAAAGAACTCATAAAACTCAACAACAAACAAGCAAACAATCCAATAAAAAAATGGGAAGAGAACATGAACAGACACTTCTCCCAGGAAGAAACACAAATGGCAACAGATACATGAAAAGATGCTCATCTTTATTAGCTATTAGAGAAATGCAAATCAAAACTGCAATGAGATATCACCTCACACCTGTTAGATTAGCTATCATCAACAAAACAGGTAATAACAAATGTTGGAGAGGCTGTGGAGAAAAAGGAACCCTCATTCACTGTTTGTGGGAATGTAAAGTAGTACAACCGTTATGGAAGAAAGTATGGTGGTTCCTCAAAAAATTAAAAATAGAACTATCATATGACCCAGCAATTCCTCTACTGGGTATATACCCCCAAAACTCATAAACACTGGTACGTAAAGACACATGCAGCCCCATGTTCATTGCAGCATTGTTCACAGCGGCCAAGGCCTGGAAACAACCAAAAAGCCCTTCTATAGATGACTGGATAAAGAAGATGTGGTACATATGTACTATGGAATACTACTCAGCCATAAGAAATGATGACATCGCATCATTTACAACAACATGGATGGACCTTGATAACATTATACTTAGTGAAATAAGTAAATCAGAAAAAACTAAGAATTGTATGATTCCATACATAAGTGGAACACAGAAATGAGACTCAGGGACATGGACAAGAGTGTGATGGTTATGGGGAGGGGGAGAAGAGAGAAGGGTAGGGAGAGGGAGGGGCACAAAGAAAACCAGATAGAAGGTGACGGAAGACAATTTTACTTTGGGTGATTGGTATGCAACATAATCAAAATAACCTGAAGATGTTTTCTCTGAACCTATATATCCTGATTGATCAATGTCACCCCATTAAAATTAATAATAAGGGGAAAAAATTAGAATTACCACCACATGACCCAGCAATCCCTCTACTGGGTATCTATGTCCATAACTCGAAAACATTGGTACAGAAAGATGCATGCACTTCATGTTCATCACAGCATTATTCACAGTGGACAAGAAATAGAAACAACAAAAGTGTTGCTTGATAGAGGACTGGATAAAAAAGATGTGGTACATATATACTATGGAATACTACTCAGCCATAAGAAATGATGACGTAGTGACATTTACAACAATGTGGATGGACCTTAAGAACATTATACTGAATGAAGTAAATCAGAAAATGCTAAAAACTGTATAATTTTACACATATGTGGGATATAAAACTGAGACTTAAGGACATAGATAAAGTGAAGTGACTAGGAAGGGGAAGGAAACTTGGGAGGGGGGAAAGGTGGGGGAAAGCTCTAAAGAGGGACAAATATAAGGTGACAGAAAATGATTTGACTCTGGGTGATGAGTATACGACATAACAGTTCAAATGCTATAGAAATGTTTACTTGAAACCTATCTACTCTTATTTATCAATGTCACCATGTTAAAGTTAATTTTCTTTTTTTTCTTTTTTTTTTTTTCTGAAGCTGGAAATGGGGAGAGACAGTCAGACTCCCACATGTGCCCAACTAGGATCCACCTGGCACGCCCACCAGGGGGTGATGCTTCGCTCTTTTGCGACCAGAGCCACTCCAGCGCCTGGGGCAGAGGCCAAGGAGCCATCCCCAGCGCCCGGGCCATCTTTGCTCCAAGGGAGCCTCGGCTGCGGGAGGGAAAGAGAGAGACAGAGAGGAAGGAGAGGGGGAGGGGTGGAGAAGCAGATGGGCGCTTCTCCTGTGTGCCCTGGCCGGGAATCAAACCCGGGACCTCTGCACGCCAGGCCGACGCTCTACCACTGAGCCAACTGGCCAGGGCCCCAAAGTTAATTTTCTAAAAAAAAATTTAAAAAGAAAAATAATATTAAATGCAAACTGTAATTGAAAAAAATAATAAAAAAGTATGAAGGTTTTACACCAAAATAATATTAGTTATTTTTCTGTTTTTTCTTTTTTTTTAAATAAAGATTTTTCTTTTCTTTTTTCTTTTCTTTTCTTTTCTTTTCTTTTTTTTTTTTTTTTTTTGTATTTTTCCGAAGCTGGAAACGGGGAGAGACAGTCAGACAGACTCCCGCATGCGCCTGACCGGGATCCATCCAGCACACCCACCAGGGGGCGATGCTCTGCCCCTCCGGGGTGTCACTCTGTCCCGACCAGAACCACTCTAGCGCCTGGGGCAGAGGCCAAGGAGCCATTCCCAGCGCCCGGGCCATCTTGCTCCAATGGAGCCTTGGCTGTGGGAGGGGAAGAGAGAGACAGAGAGGAAGGAGGGGGGAGGGGTGGAGAAGTAGATGGGCGCTTCTCCTGTGTGCCCTGGCCGGGAATCGAACCTGGGACTTCTGCATGCCAGGCCAACGCTCTACCACTGAGCCAACTGGCCAGGGCCAGTTATTTTTCTGTTATGAGGACAGGCGATTATTTTTTTTAAATTTTTTAAATATTTTCCAATGGTTATATATTATTTGTGCAATATAACCAACACTAACAATAATAGTTTTCTTTCTATTTTGCTGTATTTTCAACCCAGAGGCACTTCAAAGAGGTAGAGTATATAAATTAAAAGTGTTGAAAAAAAATCTGCAAAGACCTCAGCAGATAAAGACTTTGTTCTTCAAGAATACCTTCTAGGGCCTGACCAGTGATGGTGCAGTGGATAAAGTGTCAACCTGGAAACACTGAGGTTGCCGGTTTAAAACCCTGGGCTTACCCGGTCAAGGCACATATGGGAGTTGATACTTCTGGCTCCTCCCTCCTTATCTCTCTCTCTCTCTCTCCTCTCTAAAATGAATAAATAAACTCATAAGAAAAAACGAATACCTTCTAGGGAACCCCAGGTTCACAAATAAGATCTCCAATGGTGTGCCCCCTACACTATATCATATAATCTGAAATTTTTAAAGAAACTACAGAATGCTTTACTTCTAATTTAATTAATGCTAGATTTTAATTATGGGTAAAAAGTAAGGTCATGGTATTTTTTAGGAACAGGCTGTAGGGAAGAGAGTTATACAGATTGGAAAATGGATCCTGAGTCTTCTCTGTTTTCATTCATATGAGCGCATAAAAGAATAACGCACATGGTTTCTGTTAATCTAGGATATGCATGTAAAATGGCATGATATTTCCCTTCTTGAAGGGAGGTTTTCTGTTTTCAGAGAATTGAATCATTCTACAGGTCCCATTGTAAATAAGACTACCTGCCTGGGGCTTTTATCTTTGCACTTTGACCTTCTTACAGTAATATTTCCTTGAATTTCCTAGTCTTGATCCCTACTGGGTCAGATTCCACTGGCATCCATCCATATACCAGAGCCATTATAACTTTCACATGATTCCAACATTCTCTACATACTTTCTCAAATGGAACATCAACATTCTCTACATACTTTCTTAAACAGAACATCAACATTTAATTTCTTTGTAATTATGTGTTCCACCAAGATCTCTCTCGAGGTCATTATTCTCTCACCATATTGTGTTGGCTTAAAGACTGTCTTGCTTACCTCAAATAAACAAAGTTAAACAAACAAAAACCCTTCATCTCTTTTCTTCATAGAAAGAATAATTGAATTACTTTCTTTAAGTACTTTGTTTTTAAAAAACATCATTTTAAATATAAAAAGTTACATGGTACAACTCATCTGCAGCTGAAATCAATCAGTAATCAAAGTTATTAACTAAATAAAAGATGAAATATCTAATAGTAATTATATTTTCTTTTATTTTGACATTTTTTTCCTGAAACAGAACAAGCTGTTTCCCACATTCTCTCCTACTTAACTTTTCAACAATAAAATGATTTCTTCAAAATAGTCCAGTGGAATCTCTCTCCTTAACCTTTCTACACAGATGGTTCCATTTGTCAAAGAAAAACTAGAATCAGATAGTAGTTAAAGCTGTAAAAATAGATTTTACTCAGAAATTATTGCAATAGAAGAAAAAAGACCTCAGTATAGAACTGAGCTCAATGCAAAATATAACAAGGAAAAGTGGCAATTATAGCCAAATTGTGTGCTGGGGAGCATGCTCAGTGGACGGAAGTGACTAGTGGAAGCAAGAGGAGGAAGGCGTTCCGGCTCAACCAATCTAACAGGACTCGCTGAAAGCAGGCCGAGGCAGTGAGATGTTGCCCGAAGGATGGTGGAGGATGAGGAACTTGGTCAGGTATCAATGGTGATCAGGTCGCAAAGATACAGGATTCTGGCTAAAATGACTTACATAGATTCTTGCTAAAATTGGGCTTTTGAAAGACGTGCCCAATGACAGGGCCTAGTCCAGCTTAGAGGAACCTGACTGAAGTGGATGAAGGAGAGAATTCTTGTCTGTCTCTCCTGTTCTTCCTATTCCCTTTGAATAATACAAGTCTATTTGGTTACTTTTTGTTCATTAAGAACCCAGTGAACTATGTGTTGGCACTTGACAGGAGAGTACGTTTTCTGGATGGTTCTGGTAGTCAGATGTTTAATGAAAGCAGTTTATTTGAAATTAAAAGAAAACCAAAGGTTAGTAGTTAGAAACCCAGCTTCTGAGTCCAGGGCTCTTCTAGATCCTGACTTGAGGGGGCAGTAGCCAGCTAACAGGTTTTCTGGTTAGAGTTTGAATGTCTTTTGCGATGGCATTGGGTGTTTCAGTGAACTTTGTGAGTTGCCCACAGCCGCAGGCCTGATGCTTGTGCATATATGATATGTGTGCTGATTTCTTTGAAGTTTTTAGTAAGTCCTCCAGCTTCAGCTTCCAAGTCTTCAAGAAAAGCAGGAAAAGGGCAGATTTTGTCCTCAGTGATGTCAAGTTGTAAGGGTGGGAGAAGAACTGGAAATGTTAGTTTGAAGAGTTATAGCCAAATAACAGAGAAAACTAGAATTGAGAACCCACAAGGGTGACCTGGAAATTTCCCATTGAAACAAAATTTCTCACCCTCACTTTTATTTTGTTTACAAAATAAATCTAATTTCACTAGATCCATCCTGTCTATTTATATTAATTGCAGCAAGAAAAGTGCTTGGCCCCATAGGCCTTTTTGAGTTTGTTTTCTTGTAGCTTTTAGTAAGGAATCTCAGACTAGATTTATAAAGCTTGACAGGCAAAATATGAGAGCAGAAGCCTAGTTTAGCAGGGATGCCCTCTTTAATTTCTGGGAGACAAGAACCTCTGAGGATCTACTGTCGGAGAAACTGCGGAAGGGTCTAGAGCAGTCTAGCCTCATGAACTTTCAAAACTGACCACCAGAGTTTCCTTCCTAACAGGGCTCTAGGCTGAAAGAAACTGCCTGGGCTAAGAATGAAAATTGATCAGTTTACAGACAAAAGAGTTGAAGGAAGGAGATTGTCTTTAGAGGAGACACTGAGCATGTGTGTGGGGTTTTTCTACAACACAACTGGTCAATGAACCGCAGTGTTAGTGTCTTTAGGATTTTCCTATAGCTCTGTTCAGATTACCCAGAATGTTCTCTTCCAGTCTTCTGCCTGGTAGGCAGAGTTCTGGGAGTTCAATGGAGAAAAAATCCTGGAAAAAATCCCAGCCCACAACATGCTTCTGGTCACTGCATCCCCCACTTTCTGTGGGACACCAGCGTTATCATTTGTGCCAGTTGATCCCCATTCCAAAGACCCCCAGTCTTACCTTTCCCAAGAAATAAATCTCTTGTATTTTGTGCACTGGGTTAGTGGAGAAGAGGAATAAGAGATCCAACAGCTTTACAAACAGTTTCCCCATTTTCCCTCATTTTAGCTTCTCTCCCTTCACTCCTAGCTCCAAAGGCACAAGGTGTAGCCTATTCCTAGTTCTTTTAATGATCCTCAGTTTCAAATCAGCCACTTTCTCAGATCTCTCTGATCACTGCTGCCTTAAGCTTCTTTCTCAGGTCTGCACAGTAAGCCACTACAGACCATCTGTTTTCAGCTTGCAAAATGCATTCCTGTTGGCTTTATAAATGTCACGAATTGCCAGGATTAGAAATCTCAGTTCTCTTAATTCAGTTATACTTCTTAAGATCTGCACATTCCACTGAGATTCTCTGTTGATCATTTGAGAGTATATCCCTGAGGTACTACCCAATTTTTATGCCGCACGCTATGGGCTTGCCACAAAACGATGTAGGTATGCCATGAAGTACAGAACATTTCATCCTTCTGGGGATCAGGCAAAGCCTGGAATGGTCTCCAAAGATCCAGGCCTGTCTCCCTGAGTTCTACAGACAACAACCCAGGCAGAGCAAGCCCGACAGTATGCTGGAGGTTCCCCCAGCAGTAAACACACGAAACATTCTGCACTTACTACTTCACAATAAAGAATGAAGTCCTCTACCATTCTGCATGTCATATGTCCCAGGTGCCCAAAGAGCTCAGTAGATAGACCAAGGTCAGGGGGAAGATCTAAAATGGGCCACCTATACATCTGAGGGTTCTTTCTGTTCATTTTGCAATGTGGGTGTTTTCAGAGAAGTCTAAGAGCTGGTGGCTGGGTCAGAGCCCAAGCAACGTCTGTGTGTATTCTGCAAATGAGAGAAACACTATTATTTTGAAATTCTTTTTTATTTATTTATTTATTTATTTATTTATTTATTTATTTTTAATGGGGTGACATCAATAAATCAGGATACATATATTCAAAGATAACAAGTCCAGGTTATCTTGTCTTTCAATTATCTTGCATACCCATCACCCAAAGTCAGATTGTCCTCTGTCACCTTCTATCTAGTTTTCTTTGTGCCCCTCCCCCTCCCCCTTTCCCTCTCCCTTTCCCCCCTCCTCCCGTAACCACCACACTCTTATCAATGTCTCTTAGTTTCACTTTTATGTCCCACCTACGTATGGAATAATGCAGTTCCTGTTTTTTTCTGATTTACTTATTTCACTTCGTATAATGTTATCAAGATCCCACCATTTTGCTGTAAATGATCTGATGTCATCATTTCTTATGGCTGAGTAGTATTCCATAGTGTATATGTGCCACATCTCTTTATCCAGTCATCTATTGACGGGCTTTTTGGTTGTTTCCATGTCCTGGCCACTGTGAACAATGCTGCAATGAACATGGTGCTGCATGTGTCTTTACGTATCAATGTTTCTGAGTTTGGGGGGTTGTACTACTTTACATTCCCACCAACAGTGGATGAGGGTTCCTTTTTCTCCACAGCCTCTCCAACATTTGCTATTATCTGTCTTGTTAATAATAGCTAATCTAACAGGTGTGAGGTGGTATCTCATTGCAGTTTTGATTTGCATTTCTCTAATAACTAAAGAAGATGAGCATCTTTTCATATATCTGTTGGCCATTTGTACTTCCTCCTGGGAGAAGTGTCTGTTCATATCCTCTTCCCATTTTTTTATTGGATTGTTTGTTTGTTTGTTGTAGAGTTTTATGAGTTCTTTGTATATTTTGGATATTAGGCCCTTATCTGAGCTGTTGTTTGAAAATATCATTTCCCATTTAGTTGGCTTTCTGTTTATTTTGTTATCAGTTTCTCTTGCTGAGCAAAAACTTCTTAGTCTGATGTAGTCCCATTCATTAATTTTTGCCTTCACTTCTCTTGCCATTGGAGTCAAATTCATAAAATGATCTTTAAAACCCAGGTCCATGAGTTTAGTACCTATGTCTTCTTCTATGTACTTTATTGTTTCAGGTCTTATATTTAGATCTTTGATCCATTTTGAGTTAATTTTAGTACAGGAGGACAAACTGTAGTCCAGTTTCATTCTTTTGCATGTGGCTTTCCAGTTTTCCCAGCACCATGTATTGAAGAGGCTTTCTTTTCTCCATTATATGTTCTTGGCCCTTTATCAAAAATTATTTGACTATGTATATATGTAGTTTTATTTCTGGACTTTCTATTCTGTTCCATTGGTCTGAGTGTCTACTTTTCTGCCAATACCATGCTGTTTTGATTGTCGTGGCCCTATAATAGAGTTTAAAGTCAGGTATTGTAATGCCCCCAGCTTCATTCTTTTTCTTTAGGATTGCTTTGGCTATTCGGGGTTTTTTATAATTCCATATAAATCTGATGATTTTTTGCTCTATTTCTTTAAAAAATGTCATTGGAATTTTGATGGGAATTGCATTAAATTTGTATATTGCTTTGGGTAATATGGCCATCTTGATTATATTTATTCTTCCTAACCAAAAACAAGGAATATTCTTCCATCTCATTATATCTTTTTCGATTTCTCTTAACAATGGTTTATAGTTTTCATTATATAAGTCCTTTACATTCTTTGTTATGTTTATTCCTAAGTATTTTTTTGTTGTTGTTGCAATTGTGAAGGGGATTATTCTTTTGAGTTCGTTCTCAGTTGTTTCATTGTTGGCATATAGAAAGGCTATTGACTTCTGTATGTTAATTTTGTATCCTGCGACCTTACTGTATTGGCTTATTGTTTCTAGTAGTCTTTTTGTGGATTCTTTGGGGTTTTTGATGTATAGGATCATATCATCTCCAAAAAGGGATACCTTTACTTCTTCTTTTCTGATATGGATGCCTTTTATTTCTTTGTCTTGTCTGATTGCTCTGGCTAGAACCTCTAGTACCACATTAAATAAGAGTGGAGAGAGTGGACAACCCTGTCTTGTTCCTGATTTAAGGGGAAAAGCCTTCATTTTAGTGCCATTTAACATGATGTTAGCTGATGGTTTATCATATATGGCCTTTATCATGTTGAGATATTTTCCTTCTATACCCATTTTGTTGAGAGTCTTAAACATAAAATTGTGTTGTACTTTATCGAAAGCCTTTTCTGCGTCTATTGATAAGATCATGTGGTTTTTGTTCTTTGTTTTGTTGATATGGTGTATTCCGTTAACCGTTTTACGTATGTTGAACCATCCTTGAGATTCTGGGATGAATCCCACTTGATCATGATGTATTATTTTTTTAATATGTTGTTGTATTTGATTTGCTAGTATTTTGCTTAGTATTTTAGCATCTGTATTCATTAGAGATATTGGTCTGTAGTTTTTTTTTTTTGTGCCATCCTTCCCTGGTTTTGGTATGAGGGTTATGTTGGCCTCATAAAATGTGTTTGGAAGTATTGTTTCTTCTTCGATTTTGTGGAAGACTTTGAGTAGAATAGGAACCAAGTCTTCTTTGAATGTTTGATAAAATTCACTGGTATAGCCGTCAGGGCCTGGACTTTTATTTTTGGGGAGGTTTTTAATGTTTTTTTCTATTTCTTCTCTACTAATGGGTCTGTTTAGGCTTTCTGCTTCTTCTTGACTCAGTCTAGGAAGGTTGTATTGTTCTAGGAATTTATCCATTTCTTCTAGATTGTTGAATTTAGTAGCATAAAGTCTTTCATAGTATTCTACAATAATTCTTTGTATATCTACGGTGTCCGTGGTGATTTCTCCTCTTTCATTTTGGATTTTGTTTATATGAGTTCTTTCCTTTTTTTCTTTGGTAAGTCTTGCCAAGGGTTTGTCAATTTTGTTGATCTTTTCAAAGAACCAGCTCTTTGTTCTATTAATTTTTTCTATAGTTTTACTGTTCTCTATTTCTTTTATTTCTGCTCTGATTTTTATTATCTCCTTTCTTCGGCTGGTTTTGGGTTGTCTTTGTTCTTCTTTTTCTAGTTCCTTAAGGTGTGAAGTTAAGTTGTTCACTTGGGCTCTCTTTTGTTTGTTCATATATGCCTGAAGGGATATGAACTTCCCTCTTATCACTGCTTTTGCTGCATCCCATAGATTCTGATATGTCGTATTGTCATTTTCATTAGTCTGTATATATCTTTTGATCTCTGCACTTATTTCTTCTTTGACCCATTCATTTTTTAAAAGTATGTTGTTTAGTTTCCACATTTTTGTGGGATATTTTTCCTCTTTTTTGCAGTTGAATTCTAGTTTCAAGGCTTTATGATCAGAAAATATGCTTGGTACAACTTCAGTTTTTCTGAATTTGCTGATGTTGTTTTTGTGGCCCAATATATGGTCAATTCTTGAGAATGATCCATGTACACTGGAGAAAAATATATACTCAGTCACTTTGGGATGAAATGTCCTGTAGATGTCTATCATATCCAGGTGCTCTAGTGTTTTGTTTAAGGCTGCTATGTCTTTGTTGATTCTCTGTTTGGATGACCGATATAGAGCCATCAGCGGTGTATTGAGGTCTCCAAGTATGATTGTATTTTTGTCAGTTTTTGTTTTAAGGTCAATAAGTAGCTGTCTTATATATTTTGGTGCTCCTTGGTTTGGTGCATATATATTAAGAATTGTTATGTCTTCTTGATTCAGTGTCCCCTTAGCCATTATAAAATGGCCATTTTTGTCTCTGAGTACTTTTGTTGTCTTGTAGTCAGCATTATCAGATATGAGTATTGCTACACCTGCTTTTTTTTGGATGTTATTTGCTTGGAGTATTGTTTTCCAGCCTTTCACTTTGAATTTGTTTTTATCCTTGTAACTTAGATGAGTTTCCTGTAGGCAGCATACAGTTGGATTTTCTTTTTTAATCCATTATGCTACTCTGTGTTTTTTTATTGGTGAGTTTAATCCATTTACATTTAGTGTAATTATTGACACTTGTGATTTCCCTATTGCCATTTTATACATTGCTTTCAGTTAGTTTTGTGTCTTGTTTGATTCTTCTCTTTCGTTTTTCTATCTTCTGTTTTTATTTGGTTGTATTCCATACATCATTCCTCTGTTGCTATTTTTTTTATCTCATGTGCTTCTGTGGTGGTTTTTTCAATGGTGGTTACCTTTAAGTAATGAAAAGGGTTCCTACCCTGTTCACTGTAGCACACTATTTTGTGAGTACTTTTGCACTCCATCGTCCTTTGCTACTGTTAATCTCCATCTTCTCCCCACCCTTTCTTTTTGTTGTTGTCACAGTTTAAATTTGGTTTTATTGTGTTCTTCTTGGAGCTTTTACTTGTGGCTTTATTTTTTTGTTGTTCTTTGTATCTGATTGGAGAACCCCCTTTAGTAATTCCTGGAGTGTAGGTTTTCTAATGATAAATTCCGTCATCTTTTCTGTATCTGTGAATGTTTTTATTTCTCCTTCATATTTGAAGGATAGCTTTGATGGGTATAGTATTCATGGCTGAAAGTTCCTCTCTTTCAGGACTTTATATTGGGGTCCACTCTCTTCTAGCTTGTAGAGTTTCTGCTGAGAAATCTGATGATAATCTAATGGGCCTTCCTTTATATGTTGTATTCTTCTTTTCCCTGGCTGCCTTGAGAATTTTTTCTTTGCCGTTGGTTTGTGCCAATTTCATTATGATATGCCTTGGAGTAGGTTTGTTGGGGTTAAGAAAACTCAAAGTTCTGTTTGCTTCATGAATTTGAGGCTTTAGTTCTTTCCACAAGCTTGGGAAGTTCTCATCTATTATTTGTTTGAGTATATTCTCCATTCCATTTTCTTTCTCTTCTCCCTCTCATATACCTATTATTCTTATGTTATTCTTTCTGATGGAGTCAGATAATTCTTGTAGGGCTATCTCATTTTTTAAAATTTTTGAGTCTCTTTCTTCTTCTCTCTGTTGTGCCTCAAGTTTCTTTTCTTCTATTTCACTAATCCTCTCTTCTATTTGGCCTGTTCTATTAGCTAAGCTTGTTACCTCGTTTTTCAGCTCGTGAATTGAGTTTTTCATCTCTGTTTGATTTGTTTTTATAGTTTCAATTTCCTTGGACATATATTCTTTGTGTTCATTGAGTTGTTTTCTGAGCACCCTAAATTGCCTTTCTGTGTTTTCTTGTATATCTCAGAGGATTTTTAGGATTTCTATCTTGAATTCTCTGTCATTTAGCTCCAAGGTTTCCAATATATTAAATTTTTTCTCCATAGATTTTTCCTCATCTATCTGTGTTACCTCTCTTTCTTTTGTATCCATGATATTCTATTTTCTCTTCCTTCATGGCATCTGAGGGTGGTTTTGTTGATAGTATTAATGAGATTTAATAAAGAATAAAAAGTTAAAAAAATAAAAAATTGAAAAAAGTGGTTTTTTTTATTTAATAATGAAATCAAGAAAAATAAAATAATATAAATATTTTCAAAAAATTATAAAAAGCCCTGGCCGGTTTGCTCAGTGGTAGAGCGTCGGCCTGGTGTGCGTGGGACCTGGGTTCGATTCCTGGCCAGGGCACATAGGAGAAGCGCCCATCTGCTTCTCCACCCCCACCCCCTCATTCCTCTCTGTCTCTCTCTTCCCCTCCCGCAGCCAAGGCTCCATTGGAGCAAAGATGGCCTGGGCACTAGGGATGGCTCCTTGGCCTCTGCCCCAGGTGCTAGAGTAGCTCTGGTCTCTGCAGAGTGACGCCCCAGAGGGGCAGAGCATCGCCCCCTGTTGGGCAGAGCATCGCCCCTGGTGGGCGTGCCAGGAGGATCCCGGTTGGGCGCATGCAGGAGTCTGTCTGACTGTCTCTCCCTGTTTCCAGCTTCAGAAAAAAGAAGAAAAAAAATAAATTAATTAAAAATTAAAAAAAAAAAGAAAATTATTCCCCCCCCTCCTTTTTTCCTCTCTTCTCCTCTCCCCTCTTTCTTGAGAAAATCTTGTGGTGAACTGTGAATTATATTGTATTTAATAGAATAAACAATGCCTGTAATGGAGGGCCTGAATTGGGGAAAAGTAATAAAGGGGAAAAAAAATAAAGAAAGAAAAAAAATTAAAAAAGGAGGGGTATGGACCCACAAAAAGCAAATAATGAAAAATTTGCATCAAGAATAAAATGATTTGCGTTTAGGTGATGGTTGACTAAGAGTTATGATGAGAGGAATAAGAGGGAAACAAGAAATGGGGGGACAAATTAAAAAATTACTATTGTATTTAGTGCAACAAGATTTTGATAAAATGGAGAGCCAGGGATGGGAGCACTGCTAATGAGTTAAAAAGGTGAAGTAAAAACCCCCCAAAATGCCACAAACATAAGTTTGAGTCCCAGATAAAATAATTTGTTTGTTATTGAGGTTTGAATGAGAGGAGACGTAAAGGAGAAAGGAAAAAACTAATATAGAGGAAGAAAAGAAAGAGAGAGAGAGAGAGAGAGAAAGAGGGAACCACTAAAAGAAGAAAAAAGAAAAAAGAGGAGAGGGAGAGAGAGAGAGAGTTAAGGGTTTTGGAGTGCAACCCTCATAGAAAGAAAGGAAGAGGAAAGAAAAGATAATGGGAGATGTAACACTTATGGGTAGTGTAGTTCAAAGAGGAGAGAGTAAGACTGGTAGAGAGTTAAACGACCAAATTGGAGGAGGAAAAAAAAAATCAAGGATGAAGATAAGAGAAACAAATGAACAAATATAATAAAATGGGATAGGTTATAAAGTCTGCAGATTATTCTTGATTTTGAGAGGTTATCTTCTTGCTTTTTCTTTTCTCTCCCTCTTCCTGGTTGGTGACTCTGTACCCCGGGTTCTGCCCCTTTGGCACGCTCAGGTAGAGGTTTGCAGTTGATAAGTCTTTATGGCGATTTCATGTATTGTGCTTTAGTCACGTTGGCAGTCGAGGCTCATTAGCATTTATAGGCTCCAACAGTGTGAGAGTCCGTGTTCCTGGAGCCTCTCTCCTAGTCTTTCCTTCCTCAATTAGTAGCCTGATAATCCAGCTATGGGGTTGCTGCTGCCTCTGCCTGGGTAGTAAGAGGCTCAAAGAGCTAGCCACTCCCCACTCTATTCCCATTCAGCACAGGGCTCTGGGTAAGGCTCAGTCAATCAGAGCTGCTAGCATAATCAGCCGGGGCTTCCGCCCACTCAAAGACCTCTGGCTCTGCCACTCTGTCCGGTAACACGGGCAGGTACCCATTCCCGGGGCGCTTGGAGAAAACTCTCGTTCACTATCTGCGCGTGCAGACCAGGATTTCAGACCAGAAGTCTCGCCCTCTGAGTGAAACCCCCCGCCCGCACTGAAAAGTCCCAGCGTTGGAATTGGCTCTCGCTCCGTCGCCGTGTGCGGCTCTTTCAAGGCGCTGGGGCGGCCTGAGATTCCACTTTAGGCCCACACAAAGGCCCCTGACTCTGCCCCTCTGTGGGATAACACAGGCAGGCACTGCCGAGGCATGCGGAGGAATCTCTCGCTCACTATCTGCACGCGCAGACCAGGATATCAGACCAGCGGCCTTACCCTCTGAGTGAAACGCCCTCCCGCACGGAAAAGTTTCAGTGTTGGAATTAGTTCTCGCTCCCTCCCCGTGTGTGGCTCCCCCAGGGCACTGGGGTGGCCTGGAGATTCCACTTTCGGCCCACACAAAGGCCTCTGACTCTGCCTCTCTGTGGTACAACACGGGTGCACACTCCCGGGGCTTTGGAAGGAATCTCTCGCCCACTATCTGTGCGCGCCAACCAGGAGATCAAGTAAAATGGCTGCCCCGCTTGTCTTTCTTTGTCTGGGTTTGGCGTGAGGGTTAGCTGTATTGCCCGGGTTGTCACAGGAACAGTTTTTCCTCGGCTTGGATCTCCATGCCACAGCCTGGTTCGGCCATTTGTGCTGCAGCCTGGATCTATTCACCTCCTTTGCCCGCCTTAGTTTCTATATTCTCAGTTTCCAGTGAAAGCCGCCCTGTTTAGGTTAGTGAGGAAGGTGGAGCATTTCTTACTCCCTATTTCCTTTGGGGTTTGGTTATATATTTAGCCAATTTTTCGCTCGATCATACCTTTGGGTGTATTGCGAAACATCTGGAGGCTCCAAGGATAGGTTTTTCTGTTTCTGGTTGAAGATCTTGTTGAGTTTTGGGGGAGATTTATCGGTATCGCTTCCTACCCCGCCTTTACTCTGACGTCATCTCCTTTGAAATTCTTGATGTGAAAAAGTTTAAATGGGTTTGTGGTAATTACAATTACCACAAGAATTTTTATCATTAGCTTATTAACAAAATAAAGAATATATGTAAGATCCTTTTAATACAATTTCAATAGTACCAAGTTCTGAAAACCTTAAAACGTGCTAATTTTTCATGTATCTGCATGAATGAAGAATTTCTTTGATGTTGTCTATTAAGAATTGGAAATAATCTTCATTAAAAGATTTCAACAAGGAACCCTTTCAAGCATAAAACTTAATTTTAAAGTATTTTTAACATACATAAACTCAAGTTTCCCTTTATAAGTTTTCAGCGGATATTATTTTCAAGTTTTATATATATTCAATATCTAAACCCCCCCCCTAAAACTTTATTTCCTTTCATATAAAACTTTACTCAATTTCCACCTACCTCCAAATGGAAACTCTCGACTCCCTTCAATTTCCCTGTGTCTTAAACTGGATGCCCTGGACACAGATTCTGAGACAGAGAATGAGGGCAGATCAATGGGGAAATGCCGTCAGGAGATACACTTGTACAGGAGTCAGGGTGGAGGTGAGGCTGAGCAGAGAGAGCTGACCCATGTTGCAGGTACATTGAGCTCTCAGCTGATCCCACTTGAAGTTCGGGAGCTCTGATGAACTTTAGAATTGTCACAAATTGATGGAAGGGGCTGGCCCGTATATAGTAGTCCTTCCTCATCCACAAAGTATATGTTCTTAGACTACCAGTGGATCTCTGAAGCCATAGGTAATACCAAACCCTACACTATGTTCTTTCCTATGCGTACACTTAAAAAGAAGTAAGTACTTTACAGCTTCTCTTTGGCATATCCATTATCACTGTTCTTGCACTTGAGACCATTATTAAATAAAATAAGGTTCTTAAACACAAGCACTGTAGTACTGTGACAGTTAACCTGATAACCAATGCAGTTACTAAGTGACTAATAGGTGGCAGCATATGCAATGTGGATATGCTGGACAGAGGGATGATTCATGTTCCAGGTAGGACAAAGTGAAACAGTTGGCACCGATTTCACCATGTTACTCAACCGTATACGATTTAAAACTTAAGCATTGTTTATTTCTTGAATTTTCCATGTTATGTTTTCAGACTGCACTTGACTGGTGAACTGAATCTGAGAAAAGCAGGTAAGGGAGGACCACCATGTCTCCCACATCAGCCGATCACTGTGCTGCTGGGAGGGCCCGTGGCCTTGGATGAAATACACCGTGGCAAGTCGGGAGCTGCTTCCCCACCAGCCTGGAGATGACAGGTGAGTCAGCCCTGCTGGGTGGGCACAGCGGTAGTGGATGTGCTGCAGGGAGTGCTCCGGAAGCACTGCTGACTTACTGCAGAAACTGACTTGATTCTCTACAGAGCAACCTTCATTTCGATAACTCCCATTGGGTCTACTTTTTCTAGAATACTCTGTACATCCCAAATTTTAGTCAGCATTGTCAGTGATAGAAGTATGTTTTTCATAGCACTAATTATTACATAATATTATAAATTAATTTCTATGTTGCCACATCTTTGTTGCTATTGTTATAATGTAAGAATTTGAGAAAATGTTGACAGCTTTACTTATTGTTGTTTTGCCAGCACCTAAAAACACTGACTGGCATATAGCAGGCATTCAATAAATATTCACTAAATGATTGATAAAATAAATGAATGAATAAAAAGTACACCCTTACTTTTTTCTTCTTATTTTTTTTAATCTTTATGCTCTACCTCTCAGTATCTTATTCTGCTATAAGATGTGTGTGAATGTCAGTGTCACAGAACTCATCCCCATAGCTCTCTTGGAGACCAAGGAGTTCACAGGTTGTTGGAAAAGCAGCAGAACCTTGGCCAGGTTCCTCAGTCGGTTAGAGCGTCCTCCCCGTACAGCGTGTCTGCAGGTTCCTCGGTCGGTTAGAGCGTCCTCCCCGTACAGCGTGTTTGCAGGTTCCTCGGTCGGTTAGAGCGTCCTCCCCGTACAGCGTGTCTGCAGGTTCCTCAGTCGGTTAGAGCGTCCTCCCCATACAGCGTGTTTGCAGGTTCCTCGGTCGGTTAGAGCGTCCTCCCCATACAGCGTGTTTGCAGGTTCCTCAGTCGGTTAGAGCGTCCTCCCCATACAGCGTGTTTGCAGGTCTGATCCCAGTCAGGGCTCATGCAAGAATCAACAAATGACGGCAGAAATAAGTGCAACATCAAATCGATGTTCTTCTTTCTCTTCCTCTTCCTTTCTCTCTAAAAATCAATCAATTAAAAAAAATAGGTGGAACAACAAACTGATGTTTCTCTCTCTCCCTTTTTCTCTCTCTAAAATCAATAAGAATAAAATAAAATAAAAAAGATCACCTGCCTTAGCTGGTTGACACAGTGGTCGAGCGTCGACCTGGTGTGGATGTCCCGGATTCGTTTTCTGGTCAGGGCACACAGGAGAAGCATCAATCTGCTTCTCCACCCCTCTTCCCATTTCTCTATCTCTCTCTCTATTTACCCCTTGCACAGCCATGGCTTGAATGGTTCAAGCAAAGTTGACCTCAGGTGCTGAGGATGGCTCCGTGGCCTCGTACTCAAGTGCTAAAATAGCTAGGTTGCCAAGCAACAGAACTGCGGCCCAGCTGGGCACAGCATCACCAGGTAGGGGGCTTGCCAGGTGGATCCTAGTCCAGGTGCATACAGGTGTCTGTCTGTCTCTGCGTCCAGGCCTCTCACTTTAAAAAAAAAAGAACACATAAGTAATAAAACTACAAATAATAAAAAACCAGAGACATGATGAAAGGAAAATTTAGAATAGTTAACAAAAAAGGTTACCTGATGAGTTGTCCTGTTGAAGAATTTACTGTGTACATTTCAAGAACATCATTTCCTTAACTTCAACCTATAATAACTTTAAATTTTTAAGTGACTTATTGCACTAATAATTCATATATCAGATTAGAATTGTCATTTCTACAGAAAATGAAATTCTCCATGCCCATACCTTTTTCAACTGTGTTAATTGTTAGCTTTTCTTGAGTATTTGCAGAACTGAGGAACATAGACTCAATAATATTTTCCATCTCTTATCTCTTTCAGCAGGTTGTCTTACTCTGATAATTTTCTACTTTTCTTACTGGAGTTATAAACTTTCCTTCTGGGTGTTGATAACTTATCTTAAAATGCCATAGTACAGTTTATATCTTCTGAGTGGACTTTTTGCTATTATTTCATCTAATGCTTCTGTATTGCAAGAGATAAATTGTCATAGCATAGTTAATTTTTTGTGTGTGTGTGTCTTTTTCCGAAGTTGGAAACGGGGAGGCAGACAGACTCGCATGCGCCCGACTGCGATCCACCCAGCATGCCCACCAGGGGGCGATGCTCTGCCCATCTTGGGGCGTCAGTCTGCCGCAACCAGAGCCATTCTAGCACCTGAAGCAGAGGCCACAGAGCCATCCTCAGCGCCCGGGCAAACTTTACTCCAATGGAGCCCAGGCTGCGGGAGGGGAAGAGAGAGACAGAGAGGAAGGAGAGGGGGAGGGGTGGAGAAGCAGATGGACACTTCTACTGTGTGCCCTGGCCAGGAATCGAACCCAGGACTCCTGCATGCCAGGCCGATGCTCTACCACTGAGCCAACCTGCCAGGGCCGCATAGTTAATTTTTAATTTTTTTCTCCTGGTTTTTAATCAGACCATAAGAGTGCCCTTCTTCAGTTTTAAAATGTTTCCAATTTTTTTTCTACCCTAATCATCTGGTTGATTATTAATTTGGGAACTCTGTTTCTTTTACAGCCTATAATATATACAGAGCCATTGCAAATTTTATGGGATTTGAGATAAATTTTGGGAACAACTTTTCAATGATATAGCTCTTAGATATTCCCAATACAAAAAGCACATTACTTCAGATTGACTGAAGATATTTCTCTTAGTAAACAAATTTCTTTGATTTCTGGATTTTCCATTATATCAATATTTTTGGTTGTATGTCAAAAATCATCACTTACCTCCAGTTCTCATTTTCTCCCTTCCACACAGTTCATAATCTTTTATATAAACTCCTTTTTGTTGCTGTTATTTTCAGGGATTTTGTTGCAAACAAATACAATCAGAGTGACATTTCCACGGTTTCAAACAGTTGAATTAAATAAAAAATTATATAGTTAAGCACTATTTACAAAATGTTCTATCCCTTGTAGTACTCAATGTTTTAATATTGATATTTTTGTGAATTTATTAATAAAGTGTTGGCTAGGTTTGTCTTTGTCCTGATTTTGTTCAGATATTTCTTTTATTTGTCTGTAAGCTTTTCTGTGTGCTTTCCTATCTCACAGCTTTTTTTGTGTTGTTTTAGTCTGCTTGCTTCCTAGTGTTTTGGAGAGTGTCATACTCTTAAAATTTGCTCATTAATTGTAATAAATAACAATTATTAACATTAATTACTACTATGTTTCAAGTATTGTTCCCAATTTGTAAATCATTCCATCATTTCTTTTAATCTTTTTTTATACTCCTTACAAAACAATATTGTGATCTGTTTTATGAATGAGAAAACTGAAGTCAGATTGGTTAAGCAAATGGCCATCACCAAACCACTGGTACATAGGGAAGTCTGGTTTTAAATCTTACATTATCTGTGTTATTTACTTCCTTGTATGTATGGTTCTTTTTTAAAATGTTGACTTATTTCCTCCATTAAAGTCCCAAATCCATAATTCGATTAGGTTTGTCAAAATATATGATTAAGACATACAACCCAGTAATTGCTGGAGATATGTTTCTTGTAACTACTCTGCAAATCTCCTCTGTGATGTGAGTGTGATTGGGAGTAGAAAGTGATTTGAAAGGAATCTTCAGGGGCAGAATGCTCTTTGAGAAATATTCTATATTACTTTACAAGATTCCAAGCAAATTTCCCAAAGTAAAGAAATTACTTGCTCTTCTGGCTAAGAAAACTCCAGTTCAGTAAAATAATTAATTTACTAGTATTTATGTTACTCATAAATTAGGTTACTAGTTAGCCATCTCATGTCCTCTCTATATAAGATAATAATTCTTTATTGTCATCACCCTTACTTTCAAATATTCTGTATTTGATTTTTAAAATCCTGTACTCAATTTTTTTTGAAGTTACGTGTACTCAGAGAAGTTTCGCCAATGTCTTTTTAAACTTCTACCCAATATTAACTCATATTTATCCAAGGTGCCTTATATAAACAAGATTCTATAAACTCTGATTTCATTACACAACATTTCTGGTAAAATAATAACTTCCTCCACATTTGAGATAAACAGTAAAAATAAAGCAGAAGAAACTAAGTAAAATGGAAAAGAAGCAGTGGAAATTTTGATGGGTGGAAGTGAGAGCTTTATTAGGTTTATCTGGAAAAGGTAAAAAAATTAGAATTGTGAATCATGTTAGGAGTGAATTATGCTAAGATATTGACATTTTAAAAAAAAGTTATAATATTTTACCCAGTGTGCTGGTGACTTGAGAATTGAAAGACAAATAACAGAATAGCCTTAAAACCAATGTTAAAATCTCAAAATAAAACTTAAAATACCATAATTTCATAGGGGAAGGATGTATTGTGTTTAACACTGTGTTGGGAAAATTAACTATTTTGAAAAAATTTCTTTGAAAAAAATTCTCAATTGGCATTAATCCAAAATAATGAAATTAATCCACAGTAATGAAACTTGATGGAATGTTTAAAGGTGACAACTGAAACTGTAAAATATATATGAATATATAAGATATGGAAGATGAGAAATTTCTAATAAAGCCAATATAGTACATATGAAGATGATGCATTTGCTTACTGCATAAAAACTTAAATCTTTAATACACCAAATACTACTGAAATTTTTCCTTATATATAAATAATTAATGTAACGCTATAGCAAAATGGTCAAATTTATGAATAAATATTTTACAGAAGTCATATAATTAACTAATAGGCATATAAAAGCAACTTATTATGAATCAGAAGAATGCAAATAAAAGAATACCAATGTGCCAGAATAGCTTATAAATTGGCACCCAAAAAGTGATAGTATTGACACTACTTCAAACACAGTTGGCATCACAAGGTGGCAAATAAGATGACATAGAATGGAGGTTAAATGTATTTGTCAAAGACTAGTGAATGTAGAAGAAAGTAAATAATTTTGGTCCATATAAACTGTGCATTTCATCTCTGTTATTTCCTAGGGTAGAACAACGAGAATTTCAAGACATTTAAGTCGCTTTTAGGACAGAGGGCCCCAACATTCAAAATACCAAACATCAATTTGGTGTCTTAGTCCACTAAGGCTAACACATAATACCATAAACTGCATGGCTTATAGACAATCACATTTTACTTTTCACAGTTCTAGAGGCCAGGAAGTCCAATATCAAGATGTTGGTGAATTTCGTGTCTGGTGAGGTCCTGCTTCCTGGACCAAATGGCAGTGTTTTCCCTGTGACTTCATATGGTGGAAGAGCTGAGGGAGCCCCCTGGGGCCTCCTCTACAAATGGCACTAATCCCATTCAAGGGCTCTATGCTCATGATCACCTTCTAAAGGTCTCACCTTCCAATACTATTACACTGGAGATTAGGTTTCAACACATGAATCTGGGGTAACAGAAGCTGTGGTAGGATTCAAATAATTTAACAACTGGGTTTCTGCCCTAATGACCATTTTAAGTATAAAAAACGATATACTGAAGGGTAGTTTATTATTTCATGCATTTAATATTTAAATAAGAACAAGAAAAGAGGTACACAAAACTAGATTATAAGAAAGAGTTTTAAAATATTAATGAAAAAAATATTAATTAATACCTGACAAAAACAATACAAGTTGTCACCCCCTGGTTGTTTGGCACTTTTTCTCTTTACATTATATGTTGGTTTACTAAAGTAACAAACATGAGGGAATTAAAATATAGTATTTCATCAAAAGTATGAGTTTTATAAAATAAATAAATATTACAAGCGTAGTTCCCATCAAATTTTTTTTACCTATGGATGGAATGAACATTACTGCAGGCACATAGCATACACTGTTGTGCAGATGAACATTAAAAAAGAGTAAGGAATGTAAATTTGTGATTTTCACATTCGGTAGCCGCCCAAGTGCCCACCTGAGAGAGAACCGTGATTACAAGTGCCATTTTAACCACTGGTTTACTGAATTCAACAAAGAAATGAGGTACTGGTTCTGCAAAATTGGTGCAAACTGGCTGAATCCCACCACTGAATACAAGCATTCAGTCAACAGCAGGTGGTAACTACATTCTGTATATTATAGACATACATGTAATGTACATGTTTCTTTAAAACATATATATAAAAGCAATGACTGCTTTTTAAAGATTTACTGATGCCTATGTGTTAATATTTCACAAATGTATGCAAATTTTAAAAATTCATAGCTTTGTTCAGAACTCAGACATAGTGAATATCTTTATATATTATTTATAAGGGAAAAGAATCACACTTCAACTCATGCATAGTTTTCTTTGCAATTGTAATGTAAACATGATCCCAGCTCATGGATTTAATTTTTTTTCTTAGATTTTTTTCATGTTTTATTTACTCCACTAAAACACAAAATGAAGAGTATGCAGATATATTTAATAAGTTATTTTTCCAGATTGAATTTCTACTGGAATCTTCTGTTACAAGTTACTGAATGCATTTCATAAGACTGAGTCACTTCAAAATGAGATTTCTTGCATTATAAGCAAAATTTGCATGTGCTTAGGGAAAAAAAAGAGAGAAATATTTTTCAGAGAAAATAACAAAACAGATGAGTAAATTAGCATAGCCAAAGGGCAGCAACATCTGATGTGGTGACAGGCTTTGCATTCTTCATGTATTCATGCAGTTTCCATAGCAGCCACCACCTCACATGACAGTTCAAAATAACCTGTAATTGCCAAGAACTCTTAAAGGAAAACATTCCAACTCTGAAATGATTTTAAAAATCAACAAAATGTCTCTGAATCTGGATTCTCTACTCAAACCCAATAGCGAAACGTTATGGAAGCCACAACTTCTAAATCACTATTTCTTTATCCATAAAATGTGGATAAAAATACAAGATCAATGAATAACAGGCATGAACATGCTTTAGAACAAATGCAGGGCACTGTTAAATTGCAGTCATGGACTATTATAACTGAAAGAAATGTTAGAGATCACCTGATCCCAGAATCTTGCTTGATACGTGTAGTCAAAAGCACTAAACTTGTCCACAAAGTCACATTAGGTGAGTGGCAAGGATATTATTAGCACTCAGTTGGTCATTTGTCTCCATGCTCAGTGGTCCTGTCTTGACCCCTCTGTCCCTGTGGTCAGCTGCTGTTCTAGGAGATCTACTGTTCCTGCCTCCCGATCTCCCACACTGGTTACTCTGATGGGCAGCAATCACTCCAGTCTTCACAGCATGTCTGCACAGATCTAGTCATAGAAATTCAAATTTATCTCTATCACAGCTGAGAGTCTTGCTATTTATCCCACACTGAGTCCCAAGGATATTCTTCTAAGCTCTTTCAGCCTTTCTAGTGTTTGGGAATGATCTCTGATATAATGGGGATTTTTTAATAGATTCAAGAGTCTAAAAGTGTCTAGGCATTATGTATATCAAAAAAGAGAGAGTCTTTCTCTGGAAAGTATTATTATCTGAGTACTCTTCATCTAAATCATATCACATTAATAGCCAATTCCCATCATGTATGATATATTTTAGTTTGGGGCAAATTTATTTATAGATCTTTTTATGTTCTACAAATCTAATTTAATACTCAAATAAAGCTTTCTGTGAGGGAGGTTACTCTCCCAGTTTGCTGATGAAAAAACTGATTTTCAGAGATATTAATTAACCTTTCTATTGTGACATTAATGTTGGAGCCAGGACTTAAACTTAGATGGCGTTCTTTTGTTTTGCTTTGTTTTTAATTAGCTGGGTTTCCCCCTCCATTACTCAATACTGTCTACACAATCAGTATGCTTTAGATCAATCTGGTCCACTGGCTCAATGTCATGTGCCTATGTGACCAAGAATTGAAGAAACTAGACACAGAGACCAAATTCTTACACAGGACCCTGAGATTTTCTAACCCATTCAGTCTTGGCTTCTCTGTCCATTTCTTCTGACTTTAGCTGCTGACCTCAGCTGCTGTCTTCATCTTGCTTTTTCAACTTGACTCATAGTGTCTCAACTCTTGGCGGTAATACTGATGACTGATTATGGCCATCTTGATTTGATCCTACTGTCCCCATAAATAGACCTCACCTAGTCTGTCCATGCCTGGTAGATAAAAGCCACTAAATCCCTGCCAACAGCTTACTGTTAATCAAACACCAGTTAATAAATTCACAAGAGATATTATAGATATGACAGAGTTTTTCTTATCTTTTTTGTAGAGTCACCAGGTCTCTATTTCTAGAGTTCTGGACTTAGAATATGACTAAACCATGGGACAAGTCCAGTGTTTCCTTACTGACTTTGAAGAAACCTGGAAGAGGACTAGGAGGGAAACTGAAATCTGAAAGGGTAGAGCTGAGCAGAGAGGCTAGCTGATTCACATTCTCATATGTATAATTTAAAAGACCACTATTCCTTTAGTTGTTTACCTTTGTTCTCCCCTTACTATGTAAGGTACAAAAAGGAGTCATGTACTTTGCCATTCACTATTATCTAGCACAGTGGCTAGCACTTAGATTTTCAAAGATGATACTGTGAAAGAGTAAACAAGTGAATATATCCTTTGCAAGAAAATATAGGATTGATAATGAAAAATATATTTCCTTATTTAGAAATATAAGTTTAATTAGCCACACTCAGTTTACCTTATTTATATTTTGTTATTATTCTCTTTTTTTTTCCTTGCCTATTTGGAAGTAGTTTTAATTGTTTGTTGGGAAAAATAAAAAGGAGCTGCTAACTTAGAGGAGAGAACCTATTATGGATATGGTATAAGTGAAATAATAACACTAGACTTCTCAATTTATTGAATTTTCTATTGAAGACAATTAGAAATGAGGCTATTTACACGGTAATCATTTTAATTTAGGAACTTACGTTTGAAAACCAATAAATGCCTAAAACCCTTGGCTATAATATGGCTTTAGAAAATAATTTTAGACAAGTATATTTTTTAATCACCAAATAAAAAATTAGTTCAATGTTTTTTTAAAAATTATACTTCAAGTAAATTTATTGAAGTTAAAATTAATCTGGCACCTCAAAGTTTGAAAAGTAAAAGAGGTTCAAATGAGGTTGAACAATAGCACAGAATGTCTGAAGACATTCTCCCACCTTCTTATATGATTACTTTTAAGTCAAGACTTTTGAAGGTCTCACTTTTTCATTAAGACTTTTGAATGGAGGGGCTGCAGACTTTTTAGATTATTGGTTTTAATGTCCAATGACAGTCTAGAAGATGGTAGATAATGATAGATGATAGATGGATAGATAGATAGATAGATAGATGATAGATAGATATTAATTTATTCCCATTGCAAAATAAGAAGAGTTTGCTCTATTTTATACTTAAAAGGCAAGCAGTTGAACGGGTCACTATTCTATACTACTATTCATATGCTAGCATTTTATAAATGATAGACATTAATTAATACACTGGGGAACAAATTTTTTTTATTTTCTGTCGCATGAGGTTTTATAACTGTTTCTATATATTCCTGCATCGCTGATTCCAAATCTGAAATCCGTTTTTTGGTGCATGCTCGAGTTTTTATGCAATTTTAATTTCTTTTTGTTACAGTTAATGGTATGCATTGGTTTTTAAATTGGAGTTAAAGGGCAACGACTCTTGAATTGAACATAACCACAAGGCAATTAATGTTTTACAAATATCACTTTTACATAATTGTAGTTGTTTTGAAATGTAAAAAATTATTATCTGATAAAAACACCCTCTTATTTTGTTTTAAGATTGGATCATGGCTTCTTCAAATAGGAGTAAATGTAAAAATAGTCCTGACACTTTCTGTTATATATGTGGCTGTTACACACTTCAACATCAAAGGAGCAATATTTCATCATTTGTGACATGTGCATATATTGCCTATTTTCAAGTTCCCCTTGGCGATAAAGACAAGAATTGGGTTCCTCATATTGTGTGTCATAATTGTGAGGAAATGCTTTGTGACTGGACAAAAGGAAAATGCGAAGGAATGCCTTTCGGTATTCCCATGGTTTGGTGTGAACCTAAGGACCACAGCAGTTACTATTATTTTTATCTGATCCATACAAAGGGCATTGGCAAAAAGAAATGGCATATGATTGCATATCCTAATATTTCTTCAGCAATACGACCTATCCCACACTCTGAGACACTCCCGGTTCCAGTTTTCAATAGTTTTATTTCTTCTAAGGACAAAGAAAGTGAACATGGTGATTAAGTGTATTTTGATAAGATGCATGAGGAAATGGTTGTAGAATCTGAAGAGTCTTCTGATGCTAAGAAGTCATTAACCCCTCAGCAGTTTATCCAACACAAATTGAATGACTTAGTAAGAGATTTGGGCCTATCAAAGAAAGCAGCTGAGTTATTAGCCTCCAGGCTTCAAGAAAAGAATGTACTTCACCAGTCAGCTAAAGTATCCAATTTCAAGAAGTGTGAACAAATTATTGTGGACTTTTTTTTCGAAGACAAACACTTTGTTTACTGTCATGATATCAGTAGTCTTCTCAGCCAGCTAGGTGTTACCACTTACAGTCCAACAGAATGGCGGCTATTTCTTGACAGCTCCAAATGGAGTATGAAATGTGTTCTCCTACACAACGGTAATGTTTATACAGCGGTTCCAACTGGTTATTCAATATATAACATAAAAATATATATAACATTTTGTTATATATATTTATATATATAACATATATATAACATATATAACAGTATATATAAAAATATATATACTGAGAAGATTATAATAACATAAAAATTGTCCTCAACTTTCTGAAGTATGAGGGGCATAACTGGATCATTTGTGTGGATCTTAAAATGGGAAATTTCCTGCTAGGACAACAGAGAAGTTTCATGAAGTATCTTTGCTTTCTGTGTTTGTGGGACAGCTGAGCTCAGGAGAAACACTGGACACAGAAGGAGTGGCCGAAACATGAAGCTCTGGAAGTAGGGATGCAAAATATTGTGAATGAACCTGTAGTTAATCAAGACAGGATCATTTTTCCCCCACTTCACATCAAATTTGGCTTAATGAAGCAGTTGGTTCAGGCTCTGAGTAGAGAAAGTGAATGCTTTCAACATATTATTTCTGCTTTTCCTGCCTTGTCTTTTGAGAAGATAAAAGCAGGTGTATTTGATGAACCTCAAATTTGAACCCTCATATGTGACAAAGAATTTGCCACAAAGATGAATAAGGAAAAAGCAGCATGGCAGTCTTTTGTGGCAGTTAAAAAGAACTTCCTTGGCAATAAAAAAGCAGAAAATTATGAACTTCTGGTTCAAAGAATGCTGTTAGCTTTCCGCGACATTGGATGTAACATGAACATTAAGATTCACTTCCTGAACAGTCACCTTGATAAGTTTCCCGAAAATCTTGGAGCTGTTAGTGATGAGAGACTACTGGTGGAGCATCAAACGAGATTGTCCTCAACAAGTACACAAACGCAAGAGCTAGAAACGCAAATTTTTGCCTGAATAGAATTTAAATATGTTTTGCACAAATTTTATAATTAAAGTGTTTTAATATGTTCTATTTCAAAATTGTAGACAAATTCTAATGCAATCATATCTTTTAGTGTATTAGTGTATTTATGGAATTGTATAAATTATTATATTTTCACAAAGATGATGCCCAAGAAGACATTCTACTTCATTATGTTAAACTAAATGTTGAAAATTTTATAATAAGATGAAAACCTAAAATCTTGAATTGCAAAACAACTATAGCTTACAGAGTAAAACTAATGTCAGATTTGAGATCAGCACACTCGAATTAGGTAAGAAGAAGTATTTTTGTGGATGCAACAAAAATTTTGTTCCCCAGTGTAATCAATGATTTTCCTCACAAGTATTTTAATTAGTTGCTGTTTATGCAATTTCTAGTAATAGATAATGCCCTGGTATGTATAGAATGTAATACAAATATTATCATCCCTAACTATAATATATTCTAATGACCTAGTTTACTTTCTAACTCACTTTCTCATTACATGTCTGTATCCACAAACCACCACCACCACCACCCTCTCAATATTCCCGTACTCCAACCCTTCGCTACTGCTACCAATCATCATTTGTTAAGAAGATCTTATACTGACATTACTCTTATAAAAAGTACTTAAGTTTTAATTTGTTTTTTTTAAGACTTTATTCATTTTAGAGAGAGAGAGAAGGGGGGAGGAGCAGGAAGCATCAACTTCCATATGTGCCTTGACTAGGCAAGCCCAAGTACTTAACTTTTAGAAATAGAAGGAGTATCTAGAGATCATAAACCTCAACCTCACTATTTTTCTCATTAAGAATCTGAATCCCAGAAAATGTAAGTTTGCTCAGCAGGATAATGGCAAAGTCTCCAAGAGTCAGTTATCATCGATCTTCTTTCAACTCTGAGTTTTTATGAATTATATTAATAAGAAAATATACTTGTAAAACATATTTTTTCTTATAGTTAGCTTTCTCCTTTTCTACAAAGACTACATCAAGAATATCATGTTGAACAAAATTCAGACAGATTGTACTCTATCCAATTATCCTGATGCTATCCTGTTGTCCACAACTGCAGTCACTGAGAGAAATCACATCAACTCTGTCAATTTCCAAGACAGGAATAGCTATTCAAATAAGCATGGTATGTCTTGTAAAATCACTCAACCATTATTAATACACGGTGCAAGAATTCTTTGGCAAAGAATACAGGATTTAAATCTGCAGTCATTCAAAATACATTGCAAACCAATCATGTGCTATTCAAATTCTTTGCACTTTATTCAATATGATCTTAGTTAATGCTGCTGCCTGGACCCATTCTTCATGCTATCAGACAAACTACATTGTTTAGGCACTAACATATTTCAAGGGAGATACCTTTTAGTCTAACTCTAAAGTTCATGAGTGTTCAAAATGTTATTGATCATGAGGTATAATGGGAAAGAGTGTGAGCTCTGGTGTATAACTACCCGAACCCTGTCTCCTTCTTACTGACTTTGTAACCTGCAAAGTTATTTATTCTCTGACACTCAGTTTCCTTGTCTTTAAAATGGAGCCAATAATACCTCTGACATTATTGCAAGCATTAAGTGAGCTCTTTCAGACAAAGTGCTTAGAAATTATCTGATACAGAAGGAACACTCATGAATATTAGCTATTATGATTGTCATTGAAAATTTTCTTTTCATAGATATAAAAGAAATGGCAGATTGTGTCTTTTTCAGATAAAAGAAGAGTCCATTCATTTTCAGGAAATTATATCAGGTTTTTACAAGAATAGCCTAGGTTTGTGTTCTAGCCACTGCCCATGAGTGTGACTTTGGCCTGGTAAATTAATCTTCTTGTTTCTATTTCCTCCCATTTGAAATAGGTATCATAGTACTGCTACTTTGTGGTGTGTTATGAGGTTTAGATGAATCACTATATATAAAGTACTAAATTTCTTTCTTCTTTCTTTCTTTTTTTTTGAGACAGAGAGAGGCAGGAGGCAGAAAGTCAGGAAATTGAACTGCTCTTGTGTGCGCCCTGACTGGGGAACCAAACTGGCAACCTCCGTGCTCCGGGACGGTGCTCCAACCAACTGAGTCATCCAGCTAGGGCTTAATTTAGATTTTTATTTTTTTAGTGAGAGAAAGAGAGAGGAAGGGAGATAGAAGGGACGGGGAAGAGAAGCACTCATTTATTTTTCCACTCATTCATGCATTCCTGGGTTGCTTCCTGTGTGTGCCCTGACTGGAGATTGAACCTGCAACCTTGTTGTTTCCAGATGACACTCTTAACCTACTGATCTAACCAGCCAGGGCCACTAAATTTCTAAATGGCTTATAACTAGCACATTGTAAGCATTTGTTATTATTCTGGATCTTCTGTATAAAGGATATAATTACAACTACTTCAATCCCTAGACTTACTTGAATATGAAATAAAAAGGTTTGTCAACCATTTTCATTATTGTTTGAACCAAAATGTTTTACATTCTTATAGCACCCAATGATTATTATTCTCTTTGACATGAAATGGTGTGAGATGAGAATGTCTATAAATCACACTTTTATTTCCCCAGCTGACTGTTGAATTATTGGTTAAGCCTTCCTAGGATCATGTTAGATGAATAGAATAACGTAGCACACCCCACCATGACCCAGTTCCCTTCCAGATTCCCTGTGGATTTGTCAATTTGTAAGTAGAAGACATTTAATTAAATTACAGAAGAGTACAGATGTCAGAAATTTTACTGTGTAAGCAAGTGCTAGGTGGAATGTATCCAATGTCTTGATTAAGAAATCTCTACCATAAGGGTTACAATACTCTGGGCCACAAAAAGGAACAGGGAGCTATAGCTGTGATGCTGAGAATAGGAAAGAAACACAACATCATCAAAAGTCTGCTTTCACCCTCCCCTTAACTTTTTCTGCCACAATACCTTGACTTTTGTCTTTAGGCTGTTTTGGATATAATGTGTGAATATGTGTGTCTGTACACTGTACACAGAAAAAATAGTTATACAAATATCTTAGAAAAGTTTAAAAGAAAAAATATACCTTCAAAACAAAACATTTCTCTCCTTTTGTCTTCTTGTTCACTTATATATACGTTGTTATAGTATTAATACATGTAAATATTAACATATTTATATCATGAATATTTAATATTAAAATATTATATTTTCACATAATATATTTGACAAATACTGTGGTTGTCCCCGACCTTTGGGTAAAGCATAGACCTTTTTATATTTTTGCTGTTGTTAATTTTCTGAAATAACCACCCCTGAGAGAAAAAGAGCTGTTCTTTTAAATACATTGCATTTCTAACACCTTAGAGATTATCCATACCCTTTCCTTTAGGAGTAACATGGAATCTGGGTCTCATGTTCACACTGTATTACAGGTAGGCAAAGGAGAAAATGAATGGAAAGAAGGAAAAGACTAGCAAGCAGGCAATAGGAATTATAAGTATTTCCTACTTGCACGGCTTCCCAAGCTATGTCCCACTCAAGATATTTCCCTCCTAGTCCGAAGAAATAGGAACTTTATTTTCTACTCCAAAGTGGAAGTAAAATACTCCGATTGTTTATAGCAGGGGTAGTCAACCTTTTTATACCTACCAGCCACTTTTGTATCTCTGTTAGTAGTAAAATTTTCTAACCGCCCACCAGTTCCACAGTAATGGTGATTTATAAAGTAGGGAAGTAACTTTACTTTACAAAATTTATAACGCAGAGTTACAGCAAGTTAAAGCATATAATAATAGTATAATTACTTACCAAGTACTTTACATTGGATTCTCGCTAAGTTTGGCAGAATAAATCTTTATAAAACAACTTACTATAGTTAAATCTATCTTTTTATTTATACTTTAGTTGCTCCGCTACTGCCCACCATGAAAGCTGGAACACTCACTAGTGGGCGGTAAGGACCAGGTTGACTACCACTGGTTTAGAGTAACTAACTGTAAGTCACATATATTGTAGTAAATATTTACCTACTTTATTGCTTATGCATTTGCTGTCACAGGGTGACCTAACACACCATCAGGGTCATCTCTTTTTATAACATCTCTTCTTTTCTAGAGCAGTGTAGCAAAAACCATAATTATCTCTATGACCAATCAAGAGACCATCTATATATATAGTATTTCCACAAACTCCTCTTCCAGGAAGAGAGAATCTGCTACAAAACAGTAGTGAGTTAGCTTTGTTTGGGATCACTGTGTTGCCTGTGGACAGTGCAGTATTAGTGTTAATGGGAATGAGCTCATGTGTTGAATTCTCTCAAGGATTCTCTTTGCTCTGCAGTTGTCCTAATCTGTCTTGGTTTGTCAGTTTACAGAAACAACGTAATCTCAAAGGCTCTTCTATGCTTCCATGCAGGGTGGAGAGCTGCTAGGCCAAGGCTTCCAAAGGTGTCAGAACAGAAGGGATTTGGAGCATTTTTGTGGGATACCCAATGACACACACCAAGCCCTGACAAAGCATAACTTGTGATCTTGAGAGGTGAGAGCTTTCCAGCCCAGAGTTCAGGGAAAGCTTCTCCCCAAAAAATTATGTCTGAGCTGCCATCCCCAGAGCAGTGATTTTCAATCTTTTTCATCTCATGGCACATATAACCTAATTCCTAAAATTCTATAGCATACCAAAAAATGTTATATTTTTCCAATCTGACAAAAAAATAGGTATAATTTTGATTCATTCACACTGGAAAGCCATTGGTATGTTGGCTGTTGTCATTTTTTTCATTGACAATCTAAGGGAAAAGAGGTCAGTGCTTCTGACTAAACAGGTATTGCATGTTTTAAATTTTTTGTGGCATACCAGTTTGTATATCGCTGCCTTAGAGGAACCCTCTCAGTCAGCTTTTCATTGGAGTTGGAGTTCGACAACATTCAGGAGCCCACAAGTCTACTGTTTCCTCTTCCCTACAGGGAGGTACCCAGAGAATTTGTGTTGGGTCTGCAGAGGCATTGCTTCTCAGAGTCAAAGGAATCACAGTATTTTGTTCTTCTCCAAAGACATTTCAAGGCTCCTATTCTCTTCCTCTGTAATGAATCAGTTTTAGAAGTTTCTGGAGTGTACACACTGTCATCTTCTCCCTGCAAGGTGAGCCACAGGACTCCTTCTAGCAGGAAGGAGGGTCTGTAGCTTCATTGGAGGGAGCACCAAATGTAGACACTCTCCAAAGACAATGGTAATGACCTCCTCATGCACGTGGCCTTTCCCTCCTCCAGCCTGGAATATATTTAGCTCATTTTCTGGGAGTCAGTAGGGCACAAGAGGTAGAAAGGAATGCTCTTCCTTCTTCATAGGGCTCTAAATCCACATGGAGTCCATTTCTACTGTATCATGATGTGAAATTCTTCCTTTTCCACTAGGAAATTGGAAAGGCACAGAGCACTTACATTTTACTAGATGGAGAATTTCAAATTGATATAAAATGCAAATATATAAATGAGGCCATATATTACCATAAATGAATAATATCTAAGAGTTATTGTTGATAGGCACATTTTGTCGGCAATTTTCCACTCTGGAAAAATAACTATACCGAGGTTATGCGTTCATTCTTTTCTGAGTAAGGAGAGTAGTGAGTAAAATTAAAAAAAGCCTTAAGAAAAGCTTAACCATATCAACAGATTATCATGTAATTATTATTGGACATTGAATACTGTGTGATCCAGGTTCTGCCAAATATTCCAGTATAGATATGTGTACTCACATATATGCTAATGAGCAGAACAAAACACGTACACACTCTGATCAACCTCTGGAAACAAGAGCCTTGCCCGAGATTCTGATGTAAGCCATATGGCATATCCCTTGCTTCCTGCTTCATCTGTTTACAGGTATGGTCTTTGGGCCACTGTCGCTAAGCTACTGTTTGCTATGCTTCTTTTTCTCTTAAAGACCGAGAGCATATAGTATGTTAACCTGGAATATGCATTCATGGACTCCAAATTACCCTATGCTAAACTCTATTTATTATAGCTAAAATAGTTTGAAGTAAAAGAACTGTTATACCTCTTAACCTTCACTCTCCCAATTCACTATGGCCTCAGATGAAAAGGATTATGGCTATGTGTTAAAAAAGATCATGCCATCAGAGCTTTATAATGACCACCTGATTGATCAATCTATCTCTACCATTCCAAATCATACCAAATATTATACAGCAAAGTATCTCAAACCCAGGACATATTAAACAAAATTGCTCAGAAATATTTTTACAGTTTAACTAAGAAGTCCAAAAACCAGTAGGTTTGAATAGAGGAGATGGGGAGTATAAGTGTGATAAAGACTAAATCAAATTTTTATTCCTGCAGGAAAAAGTTAAATTGATAAATAAGCTACAAGTTAAAATAATTCTTTTATCTAAAGAAACACCCTATATCACATTTTCTTAAATTTCAGAACTGAGAATGACCATTTCAACCCCTACAGTTAATGGAAGTCAAATCCCAAAAGGGTGAGATCATTTGTTAAGGTAATGCTACAGGTATTACTGTCTTAAACTCAAGCCTGGTGCCCTTCCCACTGCCCTCTACTGAAACTAGAGAACACTACATTATCATGACTTTCAGGAAGAATCTTATGAAGTGTCTGGTGTAATAAACCAACAATAAACTTCCTATTTTGCGCCTTGGGGGCTAGATCCTACCACCAGACACTGTGTTCTTTCCACAGACTCCCAAAAATTCCCTTCAGAAAGTGGTCCACTTCTGAAGATGATATTATCAGCAGACAACAACAAAGATATTAGTAGCTCTTTCTACTCAGAATTTTGCAACAGCTGTGACTGAAACGACTAATCTAAACATGAATCAAATCTCCAGCAGAAAATGGTAATTCTACATAATTGGCTAGTGCATGTTCCTTGAGGAGGGAAGTTTGGGAAATTAAAAAAAGAATTAGGGTAGGTATTTAGGACAGATGGCTTGATATAAATGTTGTATTTACATCTTTCAGGAATCCTGTTTTCATATTTGTATATAACATGATTAATAGAAAAGGAACATGGTGCTCAGTAAATACAAAGTCTGAAAAACACTTTTTTCCAAACTCGACTAGCATTCTTTATATTTCTAATTTTTTCTACCCCGTGGCATGGGGTGGGGCTAGAGCTGTGCTAGCAAAGCTTGGGTTTATTATCAAATAAGAAAAGTTTCAACATTTTTACTGCATTTATACTATAAAATTCCTACATTTCCCTCAAATTTTCATTAAACAGGGAAACTGATCACTTTGGAAATAAAATCCTGGGATTCATTTCACTCAGGCAGCCATTAACATGAATTCACCTGGATAATATGAGCCATAATTTGTGGCAATTCAACAATAAATTCAGAGCTGAAAATAAGAGAGATAAAACCAAGAATCGGTGCTTAGAGGAGTTGAGAATGCAATAAAAGGGGAAAAACAAGAAGAGCAGACCATGTATAACTGCCTCAGCTGAGAGATTTGTCAGACAGCAACTTTTAATGACTAACAACTCATTACGCACCAAAAACTAAGACTGACTTAATGGTTCACCACTATCTCACGCAGCCTCTCAGTAGAGTGTGGTATTTTCAAGACATCCCATCAGTAAACTGTAAAAATGTGTAACATCTTCAGGTGGATTCTAGAAATAGGAATGTTGGCTCTCACAACTTGTGTCTGAATACTGTCCTTGCTTTACGGGTAGTTGGCTAGTTATTTTAACATTCTTAACCTATGTCTTTATCATCAACAAAGTGGGGTTGATAATACCTAGTCTATCTACTCTGTAGTTTTGAAGATTAATAAGATATGTACATAGCACTAAGAGAAAGTATGGGTCAGTAAATGATAGATGTTACTATCAACTATCAGCACTATGCTTTATTCTCAAACTGAGCATGTCATGATTCCAGCCTGTTCTGTGTCATAAATGCTGACTTTCTTTCTGGTACTGCAGGTAGAAGTGGCAAGAACATAATTCTGAAGCAGAGATCTGCTTCCTAGGAATAACAGGACTCATTGGAAAAATAGATTCATGGATGTCCACAATCTCTTTGATTTTGAATGGGCAGAGAAAGTGGTTTCCAAGTTATGCAGGGGATTTAAAAAAGAGTATGTGTTTGAAAAAGAGCATACCCACATCTTGAAAATGTGCTGTGTTATAATGCCATCTTTCTAATGTTTATGACATCATCTACCAAGAAATTACAGCACTTGATATGTAGTCAGTATTAAAAAAGTATTTGCTAAAAGGATAAGCATTCTCCCACAAAGTTTTACTGATTTACAGGCAGAAATGCAATGCAGTGAGCTGCTCTCTACCGCACCTCTTCTGAGGGCACTTTGTCTCTGTGAGCAAGCTATGGTAATACAGAAAGTGACCCTTATTCTGTTTTGTTCTAACTAGTTGAAGGATAAAATATTGCTTGATGTTTAAGGGCTTCTGGATCCAATTAGGTGTGGTCTCAAAACATATTCAATAGCACCACAATTTCTAGGTTGACTATAACAATATTATTCCCAGGAACATGCACATTTCCCTGGCCTAACATATGTCTCCATTATTATGGGAAACCAGAGCAGCTGCAGAATAGAGATTTGCATTTTATTAGCTTATGATTATCTTTTACTTGGGGAATTCTCTCATTAGTTGATAAAACATCCTTTCAGATTTGTATCAACAATCATTCACACGTGTCTCAAAAATCATTCAAAATTTTGTGCAATCCATGACCACATTAATATTATTTATAGTAATTGTCTGATAATGCCAGGTATGACAGTGTCTCAGAAAAAGTTCATATTGTCATGATCAGAATTCCATTTAATACAACACTTACTATAAATCTATTTCTGATCAGAACTATAAAATCTTATGAGGGCTGACTGACTTCACTTCTCAGTTCTTATTTTAAGGAATATATTTAAGAAATCACAACATTTTACTTTTTATTATTGATGTATACTGATCAGAGTGATTTTTTATATTATCCCCTTGCTGCTTGAATACGACTGCAGTTTAAATGTTTCATCACTGCCATATTAAGAAATTTTTGGCATAGCTATGGAGTTTTCATGAAAACTGTGGTCATGGTTATACCCCACCTATCTATGAATAACAACTTGATTTGTCTCCATTTTATCTTAAAAGTTGCATAATGTACTAGTAAAATCATGCTCCAAACATCAAGTTTGTATCCTTATAAAGTTCAAAAGATCCTGGGCCAACCTTAATTTTCTAAAATCAAATATTCAAATGCAAATAAATAAAAAATGTGATTAACATTCTAACTAGAAGCAAATAAGATTTATTTATTACTAGCCAAACACAGAAAGATAAATACTGCATGATCTCACTTTTATGTGGAATTTTAAAAAGTTGAATCATAATAGTAATAGAGAGTGAACGGTGGCTACCAGGGGTGGAAGGGAGGAAGGGAGAGAAATAGGGAGATGTTGATCAAAGGGTACAAACTTTCATTTATAAGATGAATAAGTTGTGGAAACCTAATGTAAAGCATAGTGACTATAATTAATAATCTTATTAACTATAATAATAATTATAGTTAATATAATGCTTGATTATATACTTGATATTTGCTAACATACATACACACAAAAAATGTTAACTATGTGGGTTGATAGATATGTTAATTAGCTTGACTGTGGTAAATATTTTACATTGTATACAAATATCAACACATCACATTGTATGCCTTAAGTAAATACAGTTTTTATTTGTCAATCGTTCTTTAATAGAGCTGGAAAAAATATTTATTTTTGCTGAATGTATCTATTTTACTTTTATAATGCTCAAATAACAAAGAGTAAACAAAATAAATCTATGATATAAATTTAATATTGACAAAAACTATATAACTTTTTACAAAACAATAAAAATATATTCTATTTCAGGCCCTGGGCAGTTGGCTCAGTGGTAGAGCATTGACCTGGCATGTGGATGTCCTGGGTTTGATTCCCAATCAGAGCACACAAGAGAAGCAACCATCTGTTTCTCCACTCTACTCTCTTTCTTTCTCTCTCTCTCTCCTCCCCTCCTGCAGCCATGGTTCAATTGATTTGAGCTCATTGGCCCCAGGAGCTAAGGTTGGTTCTGTGGGCCTCTGACTCAGGCACTAAAAATAGCTCAGTTGTAAGCATGGCCCCAGATGGGCAGAGCATAAGCCCCAAATGGGGGTTACCAGGTGGATCCTAGTCTCTTTATCTCCCCTCCCCCCTCCTCTCACTTGGAGATATATATATATATATATATATATATATATATATAATATTTTAATGATTAGGGTGTCTTATATGTAAAAATATTGGTTTTAAATGAAATGATTGATCTATTGTATTTAAATACCCATCATGATAAATATCTCTGAGACACCTCAAAAACTCAGGAATAAATTTGCCAGTGTGAACACTTACAAGCTTGGCAGTGATGCGCCTATTGGGCTCTGTAGGAGGAAACCAGCTTCCATTTACTTTATGTGATACTGTGTTTCCCTTTTACTGCAAAGCAAGAGCTTAATTGCTTATATCTGGTAACATTGGTGCAGTAAAATGATAAAGATGGAGGAAAGGGGGCATACACCCTGAAAAATGTTTCAGAAAGTTCCTCAAACAAGTGGAAGGAAGGGAGGGTGGGAAGGAGGGAGGAAGGGAGGAGGGAAGGAAAGAAAGAAGGAAGGAAGGAAGGAAGGAAGGAAGGAAGGAAGGAAGGAAGGAAGGAAGGAAGGAAGGAAGGAGAAAAGGAAGGGAGGGAGGGAGGGAGGGAGGGAGGGAGGGAGGGAGGGAGGGAGGGAAGGGGGAAGGAAAGAAGGAAGAAAGGACTTTCAGTTGCCACAAATCAAAAGGGCATTGTGATTCACTTCACATAGATAAGAACAAGGTAAGAAAACTAAATTTTCTTTCTTTTGTCCTTTTAATTATTTGTTGTATAAACTAAAAGACACAAACTCATGGGCCCCTATGCCAGTCTCTTAGTAAACTGCTATTTGGTTTGACATAAACAAGGTAATTGACAAGCATAAAGCACAATGGAATCAACCATCACTTGTTCCTGAAGGGGGTCCACGTTTCCTTGCGGATACGCTGCCCAGGCACAGTTAGGACATGAAAAATTTCTGGTGCCAAACTCACTCAAAACTGACTTGTGACTGAAAATTAATTTGTCATTTAAACTGATAAATCTATCACTTTCAAAATAAAATTAAGCACAGTTTCTTATAGGCAGAGGTCCAAATTGCTCAAGATTTGGCTTTCTGCATTGGCTCAATTAGATAATAATCACTTTTTTAATACCTGTAACTTAAGTGCTAGCCTTAATTTACTGCACAAATCAGTTCAGCATATCTTTTATAAAGTAGCCCATGTTGCTCCCTTTTACATTAAATGACTGGTGGTTTAGGAAATTGTTTCAGCTGAAATTAAACCAACAAAAACCAATTAACAAGAGAAAAACACATATATTTATTTAATATAAATTTTATGTGACATGATAGAGCCCTCATAAAGAAATGAAGAGCCCTGGCTGGCTGGCTCAGTGGTAGAGCATCGTCCTGGTGTGGATGTCCTGGGTTCAATTCCCAGCCAGGGAACACAGGAGATGTGCCCATTTCCTTCTCTACCCTTCCCTCTCTCCTTCCTCTCTCTCTCTCTCTCTTCCCCTCCCGCAGCCAAGACTCCATTGGAACACGTTGGCCCAGGCACTGAAGACGGCTCCATGGCCTCTGCCTCAGGTGCTGGAATGGCTCCAGTTGCAACAGAACAACGTCCCAGATGGGCAGAGCATCACCCCCTGGTGGGCATGCCGGGTGGATCCCAGTTGGGCATATGTGGGATTCTGTCTCTCTGCCTCCCCACTTCTCACTTCAGAAAAATACAAAAAAAAAGAAAGAAAGAAAGATAAGAAACAAAGCAGAGTATTTTCTGCTAGGTTTGATGAGGAGTGCACAGTAGTAGAGGTCTCGGATAGGTTAAGGAGTATGAGGTAAGTGTAGCAAACGGGGAGACTCAGCAAGGCCTAGTAGGTAGAATCTTTTCAGCATCTCTTTGTCTTCACAGAAGATGTTCCTTTTCTTCACTGGATGTAGGGAGATCACATTTCATCTGAGGACCATTGGGATGTTTCAGGGAAAAGGATGAAGGAAGAGAGTTCTGAGTGACCTTCTCTTTCTGTCACTTTCTCACAGTCCTTCAGATTATGGTATTCAATATGCCAAGGTGTCATATTTTGGGGTCATTTGTTTGAATCCCTTCAGTATAGATGTATACATATATATCCACCATGGTTGCTATCCTTATTAGTACATAACAACTATTTCATTAACCTGCTTCTGTAAAAATTAGACTAACCTAACCAGTCCCCGACCAGTGAGCATTTAGGTTGATTTCATTATTTTGCTATACCAACAATACTGCAGGACACAGCCTGGGGTCTTTGAATACAAGTTGATTTTCTTTGTTAAATTTTATATGCATTTTAAAATTTGATAGAGATTTCTAAATTAGTATCTAAAAAGGTTGAAACAATTTACATTTCTATCACGACTATAGGAGAGTGCCTATTTAACAACACTGGGTATAATAAAACTAAATTTTACCACTCTATGGATTAAAAAAATCTGCATTGTTTAGACATTTTTTTTTCTTATATGCCACTGTATTTCTTCAGCAAAAAGTAAATAACTAGAATCGATGGTCAGATGCTTCACAAGTAAATTAGAATGGATCTGATGCTTTCCTTTCAGAGAGAGGAAAAGTAAAGAGAGTGGAAACAGCTCTAAAAATTAAGCTTCTCTTTTGTTCCACAAATTACTATAATATACACTAGTCAAAATAAAATCACCTTGCAGAGCATTGAATTTTTCAGCCACAATAATGAGCTCTGTATATATTTTTTTTCTATTCTGGAAATACGCGTGTAGAGTGTACATCTGAGTTTCACAGATGTGGTCAAAATGACTCATATGCTTAGTGCTTTTAACTGGCCACTGCTGGGTCAGTCACCTGACATAGAAAAGAACAGAGCAATGTGTTTTCACAGAGTTTGAAATTGGATTAAGTTTATAATCTGGTTTTGCCTTTAAAGACACTATTTAATGCAGTAAAGCTCTATTCAAAGTATAAGAGATATTGTTTATTACTTTTTATTGAGTATCCTAACCAACGAAAATAAACTGCAGAGATGCCTAACAAATATTAAGCTCAATTAATTAAAGTAATTTATTTAGCTACATTACTTTTTTAAATGAAAGAATGTTACCCAACACACACACACACACACACACACACACACACAATATCTGTGCTGACATAATAAGAGAATAGCAGCCTAAAAGATATGTAAAATTCTTCACTGATACATAATTATTGTTCTGTGTGGGCAGTCTACCAAAGATTGCTTAAGTTATAAAAAATTTAAATTCAAACTTTGTTCACTTTTAAATGTGAATATGTAAATAATTACTTCTATTATTTTGGGTATATAATTATTAAGTTATTTAGTAAATAACCATAAGTGTCCTCATTATTACATTTTCAATTTTTAACCTTTGTCTTATTATTATCTCTTTCTTCCCGAGTTTGATCCTGTTTTCTCATGTTAGACTCTCCCTATTTTCTTAAATTATCTCCCTGATACTTAGTCTTTTCTTACAAATTGTATCCTGTATGCTAACACAAAATGAATATCCTGTGAGTAAAGACTTTATTTTTCTAGAGTAGTTTTTGGTTCACAGAAAATTGAGAAGATCGTATAGAGATTTCTGCTGCAGTCCCTGACAGCACATATGCCAAGACTCCTCCATTACCAGTGTCACTCACCAGAATGGGACATTTGTTACCAAGGCTAAACGTGCATAATATCATACAGAGTATTTCCATTGCCCTAAAATTCTCTCTGCTCTGCCTACTCACCTCTCCCTTCCTGCCCCACCCACTAACCACTGATCTTTTTATTGTCTTCCTAACTTTGCCTTTACAGAATATTATATAGTTAGCATCTTACAGTATCGCCTTTCAGTTTGGCTTCTTTCACTTAGCGGTCTATATTTAAGTTTCCTACATGTCTTTTCATGGTTTACTTGCTTCTTTTTTTTTTTTTTTTAGCATTGAATGACATGTCATTGTCTGGATCTACCAGTTATTCATGCACTATGCACTAAAGGACATTTTGGTTGCTTCCAAGTTTTTGGCAACCATGAGTAAAACTGCTCTGAACTTCCATGTGCAGAATTTTGTGTTAATATAAGTACTCAGTTCATTTGGGTAAGTATGAAAGAACGTGATTGCTGTATTTTATGGTAAGATTTGTAGGTAAAGCGCAGAGCATTTATCTAGCGGCTGTGGCTGACACAATGCTGTGAGAATACTCCAGATCCCGGAACCCTCCTGGGCACACCCAGGAAGAAAGCTTGCCCGTTGTGCGGAAATGACTCAGCGCCAGCCGGGCAGCCCTCTGACCTTTACCATACCATCCTATTGGCTGAACCCATTTATATAAACTTGCATACTTCCTGAATAAAGTGGATCTGCATCACTGAACCTGGTCTCCGGAGTCGGGTCTTTGTGTCTCCATCGTCCTCACCCCCAGTGGGCCTTGTCCACATACTGGCGCCTTGAACAGGGACCCAGCTGGCACTGAAAGGAAGGTGAGTGACCCTCTAATGGGAAACCTTCTCCCTTACTCCCGAGCCTCGCAGGCTCGAGCCCTGCATGCCCTATTGCAGAGTAGGTGAGTTAAAGTTAGTGAAAAGGATCTTTGTACTTACAGGGAAATCCTCTCAGGTTTCAACCCTTGGCTTCCTCTTTGGGACTCCGGCACATCCGTTAAAACGGGCATTGCTGCCGCCAAGTGCAAGGGATCTGGCCCCCGATGTCTGAGCTCATCACCAAAGCCGTGGGCGCCTCCAAGGAGGGCAGCGGCATAACAAGGGCACTGGAACCCCGGGCTCCTTCAAGCTCACTCCTGCCCTACCTCTACTACCCCTAGGCCGCCTACAGCCACAGGGTGTTAACCCTCGGGGCCTACAGCCCAATGCAGTGTGGCAAGTGGATGTTACCCACATTCCCCAATTTGGAAAGCTCTGCTATGTCCACGTCGCTGTGGACACCTCCTCAGGAGCAATTTCTGCTACAGCACTCTCCGGGGAAAAAGTAAACATGCAATCCTTGCACTTCGCCAGGCCTTTGTCTGCCTAGGTGTCCCCTGGGAACTTAAAACTGATAATCGGCCTTGTTATACCAGCCACCAGTTTCAGGCTTTCTGTTCACAGTGGCATATCACACACCGACCAGGCATTCCTTATAACCCCCAAGGGCAAGTGTTTGTTGAACGGTGGCACAAGGACATCAAGTTCCAAATGCAAAAAGACAGGGGGGATATGCCCCAGGCTTCACCCAGAGAAGTGCTTACCAGTGTTGTCTTCACCCTTAATTATTTAACTTTTGATTCTGATGGTATAACCCTAGCCTCTCAGATGCCATTTTCTACCCTAGCTTTAACTCCAACATGTGATTCCGCTGCCAGCCTATACGCCCCCATGTGTCTTTTTTCTTTCTGTCTATCCGTCTTGTCTATTTTTCTATATCTCTCGCTCTCTCTCTCCCCTGCCCCTCTCTCTGAAATGAAGCTGGAAGGACCCAGCCACAGTACAGTGGTGGGATCACACCATCTTCTAACACAAGGGAGAGGTTATGCTTGTGTTTTTCAGCCAATTTGGATCCCAGGAACCCCCCAACCTGCTTGACAGGGTTTCTTGGGCACCCACTAAGTGGTTCAGTCTTCACCTGTCCAAAGCCACAGCCCTGGCCTTCTCCACACTGACTAGGCCTGAGGGGAGGAGGTCCTCAGTGCTCCAGAAGAAGACCTCATGGCCAGCGTGCACACCCCATCACCTGGGGGGATGTGGAGGCTTTGGCGGGGCGGGCCCAGAGAATGGCCCCTGATGGGCCCCCAGGCCCTGTTCTTGCCTGTGTGTGCTATAGTGACTGCTGACTCCCAGACACGGGCAGACCCCCCACGTCTGGGCTGCTCTTCCCCACCCTGGCATAATTATGCCTGTTGAAGTTAATAGCCCACAGTTTCCAGCAGTATATTCCAGTAACTGCTCCCTTAGTCTCCCTTGTGACAATAGTGGCCGGGAATCCCAACAGTGGAATGGCACTATATGGGGTAACCTCAGTCACCCAATGCTACTTAAGTTTACTCTGAATAATAACTGTCCCCTCGGAGGGGTGGGTCCTCCTTTGTAATCATACTATGGGGGACTTTGCTGAAAACGGTACTTCCAACCAAGGCTCAGTACTTGGCCTACAAGCTCTCCTCCCCCTAGCTACCAACAGCTGGGCCTGTGCCACTAACCTTGCCTTCCCAGGGACACCTCTTTGCCTTTTCCTGTATGATGAACATCTAAGAACACTCCCGAGAGAAGGAATTCCCTGGAGAGACTGCGCAGACCATCAACCTTGGAGTTTGGCATCGGAGGCTGAGAGACGGAATGCAACCATATGCAGTACGCAGCCCATGGCAAGCCAAATGGTTTTGTGTTTGGATGCTTGGACCTTTGTGGGAAGGAGGCATGCATGGACCTACATCCATTTTTTACAATCAAAATGTAACTGTGTTTAACAGCACCTAGAAGGTCTCTGTAACACAATGGGAGGGAAGTGACATCCCAACCCCTAGGAGGAATCCCCTATTTAAGACCCCCATTCTATTTCCTAACTAGTCAAACATTACAGAAGCTTGCCTCATTGTTTAATCCAGGTAATCTATTAGCATATAGTATAATAGGTTTTATAGTTGTTTTACTTCTACTATGGTTCCATTGCATAATGCGTAGCATTCAGAAGCTACAACAGCAACAAGCAGTCATCAAGCAAGTTCAACTGGACTTAATTAAAAGAGAAGGGGGGGGGGAATAGAAGGGGGAAATGTAGGTAGAGCACAGAGCATTTACCTAGGGGCTGTGGCTGACGCAATGCTGTGAGAATACTCCAGCTCCCGGAACCCTCCTGGGCACACACAGGAAGGAAGCTCGCCCTCTGCGTGGAAATGACTCAGCGCCAGCCAGGCAGCCCCCTGACCTTTTTTGGCCATTTGCCCTACCATACCATCCTATTGGCTGAACCCATCTATATAAGCTTGCTTACTTCCTGAAAAAAGCGGATCTGCGTCACTGAACCTGGTTCCCGGAGTTGGGTCTCTGCATCTCCATCGTCCTCAACCCCGGTGGGCCTTGTCCACAAAGATTATGTTTAGTTTTATAAGAAACTGCCAAAATTTCTTCCAAAGTGGATGTGCAAATGATGTATGAGAGTTCTTACTGCTCTATATCCACACCAGCATTTGGTGTTGTTTGTGTTCTATATTTTTGCCATTTTTTTTTCTTCTTTTCCAAATGAGAAGAGGAGAGCTAGAGAGACTGACTCCTGCATGCACTCCAACCGGATCCACCCAGCAACCCCTTTCTGGGGTTGATACTCTGCCTATCTGGGGCCATGCTTGCAACCAAGCTATTTTTAGTGCCTGAGGTTGAGGCTCCAAGGAGCCATTCTCAGTGCCCAGGCTGATGCGCTCAAACCAATCGAGCCATGGCTGCTGGAGGGCAAGAGAGAGAGAGAGAGAAAACAGAGGAGGAGAAGTGGAGAAGCACATGGTTGCTACTCCTGTGTACTCTAAACAGGAATCAAACTCAGGATATCCACATGCTGGGCTGATGCTCTACCACTGAGCCAACTGGCCAGCATCAGGAGAATCTTTTTTATGTTTATTTTCCAGCTGTATATCTTCTTTGGTGAGGTGTTGTTAAGGTTTTTGCCTCATTTTATAATTGATGTTTGTTTTCTCATTGTTGAGTTTTAAGAGTTCTTTATTATTGATGGTAACAGTCATTTATTAGATTTTTTTTGTATTTTTCTAAAGTTGGAAATGGGGAGGCAGTCAGACAGACTCCCACATGTGCCCAACTGGGATCCACCTGGCACTCCCACCAGGGGGCGATGCTCTGCCCATCTGGGGCATTGCTCTGTTGCAACCAGAGCCATTCTAGCACCTGAGGCAGAGGCCACAGAGCCATCCTCAGCGCCCGGGCCAACTTTGCTCCAATGGAGCCTAGGCTGTGGGAGGGGAAGAGAGAGACAGAGAGGAAAGAGAGGGGGAGGGGTGGAGAAGCAGATGGGCGCTTCTCCTGTGTGCCCTGGCCAGAGATTGAACCCGGGACTCCTGCACGCCAGGCCGACGCTCTACCACTGAGCCAACCGGCCAGGGCATATTAGATTTTTTTTGTAAATATTTTCTCTCAGTCCGTAGCTTCTTTTCTAATACTCTTGGCATTGTCTTTCACAGAGAAGAAGTTTCTAATTTTGATGAAGTCCAGCTCACAAATTCTTTCTTTTATGGAATATGCCTTTGGTGTTTTATGTAAAAAGTCATCACTCACCATACCCAAGATCATTTAGGTCTTCTCTTATGTTGCAGTGTAAGAGTTTTATGGTTTTGCCTTTTACATTAAGATATATGATCCAAGGCTTTTGAAGATGACAGTGGAGTAGGTGGATGCACAGACACCCAGCTCTCAACACCAAACTGGAATACAAATCAATTTAGGAAAAATCAGCATGAAAAACCAACACTGAACTGCAAGAACAGCTCTCAAAAACCAAGGAGCAAAGAGGAAGCCACAATAATCCTGGTAAGGAGTGCCTGAATCTCCTCTGCTTACAGGAACGGCAGGGGAGGGGGTGAGGCTGAGAGCCCAGAGAGGATTTCACAGAGGAAAAAGAGCAGAAACTACTGCTCACAGCCACTTACCTGTCGACCAGGGAGCAAGGTGGGTTGAAAAGACCAGCTTATCTCCCAAGTGGAAAGGACAAGGAGAGGGACAGACTGTGAGGGGCTAAGGTATGCAAGAAACGAAATAAAAAAGCTGACTCATTCGTGCTGGAGGCGGCAATAGCTGGGGGAGGGACTGAACCTTTCACAAAACAGAGCTGAAGTGCTTCTGGATCAGAGATCTCCGGACATCTATCCAGCTCCAATCAGCGCAACAAGACACAGCTGAAAACAAGAAGTGGGGAGGAGGGGCAGTAACTCAGGTCTCCATGGAGATCTGAGATACACCTCCCCCTACTGAAGCTGAGAAAAAACCCTGCCCCCAGTGAGATTAGTTGGTGGAAGAGACCTTCAGCATCTCAGGTTACACCCACAGCATTCCTGGTTACAGTTTCAAGGAAGCCCCCTGCTGAGATCAGTTAACAAGACTATCACCTGTTAAGAAAACAAACAAATCAAGACTTCAAAGCTGCCCATATCCGAAAGTGGATTACAAATAATAGCCGATACCAACCCAAGAAGACCTAGAAATAACACAACTGAAAACTGGAGGCAGACAACACCAAGCCTAGACTCAACCAACCCTACAAATAAAACACCATGATGAGAAGACAAAGGAGTGCAACCCAAATGAAACCACAAGAGACACCTTTGAGAGATGAGCTGAGTGATATGGAAATAATCAAACTTCCAGATGCAGAGTTCAAAATAATGATTGTAAGGATGCTTAGGGATCTTAGAACAACAATGGAGGGGCAGTTTGAAAACCTAAATAAAGAAATAGCAAGTATAAAAAAGGATATTGAAATATTAAAAAAGAATCAGTCAGAGATGACAAATACAATATCAGAAATGAAGACCACAATGGAAGGAATTAAAAACAGGATGGATACAGCTGAGGATTGAATCAGCGAGTTGAAGGACAACTAGAACGAAGGCATGAAAGCAGAGAAGAAAAGAGAAAAGAGACTCAAAAAGTCAGAGGAAACACTTAGAGAGCTCTGTGACAACATGAAGAGAAATAACATCCGCATCATAGGGGTTCCTGAAGAAGAAGAAAAAGAACAAGGGATAGAGACTTTGTTCAATCATATCATAACTGAAAACTTCCCTAAATTAACGCAAGAGAAACTCTCACAAGTCCAAGAAGCACAGAGAACTCCATTAAAGAGAAACCCAAAGAAACCTACACCAAGACACATCATAATTAAAATACCAAAGCTAAGCGATAAAGAGAAAATATTAAAAGCTGCAAGAGAAAAAAAAGTTATCACCTACAAAGGAGCCCCCATAAGGATGACATTGAACTTCTCAACAGAAACACTTGAGGCCAGAAGGGAATGGCAAGAAATATTCAAAGTAATGCAGAACAAGAACCTACAACCAAGACTACTTTATCCAGCAAGGCTATCGTTTAAAATCAAAGGAGAAATAAAAAGCTTCCCAGACAAAAAACAACTCAAGGAATTCATTACAACCAAACCAACGCTGCAAGAAATGTTAAGGGGCCTGTTGTAAACAGATCAAAGTTGGAAAAGAATATAGCAAAAAAAAGGAATACACCTTTAAAGAAGAAAATGGCAATAAACAACTACATATCAATAATAACCTTAAATGTAAATGGATTAAATGATCTAATCAAAAGACATAGGGTAGCTGCATGGATAAGAAAACAGACCCATACATATGTTGTCTACAAGAGACACACCTTAGAACAAAAGACACACATAGATTGAAGGTAAAAGGATGGAAAAAAACATTTCATGCAAACGGAAATGAAAAAAAAGCTGGGGTAGCAATACTTATATCAGACAAATTGGACTTTAAAACAAAGGATATAGTAAGAGATAAAGAAGGCCACTACATAATGATAATGGGAGTAATCCAACAGGAAGATATAACTATTATAAATATCTATGCACCTAATATAGGAGCACCCAAACATATAAAACAGATTTTGATGGATTTAAAGGGTGAGATCAACAGCAATACTATAATAGTAGGGGATTTCAATACCCCACTAACATCACTAGATAGATCCTCAAGAAAGAAAATTAACAAAGAAACAGCAGACTTATTGGAAACACTAGATCAACTCGATTTAACAGATATCTTCAGATCCTTTCACCCTAAAGCAGCAGAATATACATTCTTTTCAAGCGCTCATGGTACATTCTCTAGGATAGACCACATGTTAGGGCACAAAAGTGCTCTCAACAAATTTAAGAAGACTGAAATCATATCAAGCACTTTCTCTGATCACAACGGCATGAAACTAGAAATGAATCACAGCAGAAAAGCTAAAAAATTCTCAAACACATGGAAACTAAACAGCAGGGTGTTAAATAATGAATGGATTAAGAATGAGATCAAAGAAGAAATAAAAAAAATTCCTAGAAACGAATGACAATGAGCATACAACAACTCAAAATTTATGGGACACAGCGAAAGCAGTGCTGAGAGGGAAGTTCATAGCACTACAGGCACACTTTCAGAAGCTAGAAAAAGCTCAAATAAACAACTTAACCCTGCATCTAAAAGAATTAGAAAAAGAACAGCAAGTAAAGCCCAAATGTAGTAGAAGGAAGGAAATAATAAAGAGCAGAGCAGAAATAAATGACATAGAGGCTAAAGAAACAATACAGAGGATCAATGAAACTGGGAGCTGGTTCTTTGAAAAGGTAAACAAGATTGATGAACCTTTAACTAGACTCACCAAGGAAAAGAGAGAGAGGACTCAAATAAATAAAATTAGAAATGAGAAAGGAGAAATAACAACTGACACAACAGAAATACAAAATATTGTAAGAAAATACTATGAAGAACTGTATGCCAAAAAACTAGACAACCTAGATGAAATGGACAAATTCCTTGAAACATACAATCTTCCAAAAATCAATCTGGAAGAATCAGAAAACCTAAACAGACCGATTACACCAAAGGAGATCGAAACAGTTATGAAAAAACTCCCAACAAAGAAAAGTCTGGGGCCTGATGGCTTCACAACGGAATTCTACCAAATATTCAAAGAAGAACTAACTCCTATCCTTCTCAAACTATTTCAAAAAATTCAAGAGGAAGGAAGACTTCCAAGCTCCTTTTATGAGGCGAGCATAATTCTGATTCCAAAACCAGGTAAAGACAACACAAAGAAAGAAAATTATAGGCCAATATCTCTGATGAATATAGATGCTAAAATCCTCAACAAAATATTAGCAAACCGAATCCAACAATATATGGAAAAAATCATACACCATGATGAAGTGGGATTTATTCTGGGGAGGCAAGGCTGGTACAATATTTGTAAATCAATCAATGTGATTCATCACATAAACAAAAAGAAGGAGAAAAACCATATGATAATTTCAATAGATGCAGAAAAAGCATTTGATAAAATCCAGCACCCATTCATGATCAAAACTCTCAGCAAAGTGGGAATACAGGGAACATACCTCAACATGATAAAAGCCATCTATGACAAACCCACAGCCAACATCATACTCAATGGGCAAAAATTAAAAGCAATACCCTTAAGATCAGGAACAAGGCAGGGGTGCCTCCTTTCACCACTTTTTTTTAACATAGTCCTGGAAGTCCTAGCCACAGCAATCAGACAAGAAGAAGAAATAAAAGGCATTCAAGTTGGAAAAGAAGAAGTAAAACTATCATTATTTGCAGATGACATGATATTGTATATAGAAAACCCTAAAGTCTCAGTCAAAAAACTACTGGACCTGATAAATAAATTCAGCAAAGTGGCAGGATATAAAATCAATACTCAGAAATCAGAAGCATTTTTATACACCAACAATGAACAGTCAGAAAGAGAAATTAAGGAAACAATCCCCTTCACAATTACAACCAAAAAAGTAAAGTACCTAGGAGTAAACTTAACCAAGGAGACTAAAGACTTGTACTCGGAAAATTACAAAGCATTGATAAAAGAAATCAAGGAAGATACAAACAAGTGGAAGCATATACCGTGCTCATGGTTAGGAAGAATAAACATCATTAAAATGTCTATATTACCCAAAGCAATCTATAAATTCAATGCAATACCAATTAAAATACCAATGACATACTTCAAAGATATAGAACACATATTCCAAAAATTTATATGGAACCAAAAGAGGACACGAATAGCCTCAGCAATCTTAAAAAAGAAGAATAAAGTGGGAGGTATCTCACTTCCTGATATCAAGTTATACTACAAGGCCATTGTACTCAAAACAGCCTGGTACTGGCATAAGAACAGGCATATAGATCAATGGAACAGAACAGAGAACCCAGAAATAAACCCACAGTTCTATGGACAACTGATATTTGACAAAGGAGGTAAGGAAATACAATGGAGTAAAGACAGCCTCTTTAACAAATGGTATTGGGAAAATTGGACAGCTACCTGCAAAAAAATGAAACTAGATCACCAGCTTACATCACTCACAAAAATAAACTCAAAATGGATAAAAGACTTAAATGTAGGCCGTGAAACCATAAGCATCTTAGAAGAAAACATAGGCAATAAGCTCTCCGACATCTCTCGGAGCAATATATTTGCTGATTTATCTCCACGGGGAAGTGAAATAAAAGACAGGATAAACAAATGGGACTATATCAAGCTAAAAAGCTTTTGCACAGCTAAAGACAACAAGAACAGAATAAAAAGACAAACTACACAATGGGAGAACATATTTGACAATACGTCTGATAAGGGGTTAATAACCAAAATTTATAAAGAACTTGTAGAACTCAACACCAGGAAGACAAACAACCCAATCCAAAAATGGGCAAAAGAGATGAATAGACACTTCTCCAAAGAGGACATACAGATGGCCAATAGGCATATGAAAAAATGCTCAACATCACTAATCATTAGAGAAATGCAAATTAAAACCACAATGAGATATCACCTCACACCAGTCAGAATGGCGCTTATCAACAAAACAACACAGAATAAGTGCTGGCGAGGATGTGGAGAAAAGGGAACCCTCCTGCACTGCTGGTGGGAATGCAGACTGGTGCAGCCACTGTGGAAAACAGTATGGAGATTCCTCAAAAATCTGAAAATTGAACTGCTTTTTGACCCAGCTATCCCACTTTTAGGAATATACCCCAAGGACACCATAGAATGGCTTGAAAAGGAGAAATGCACCCTCATGTTTGTGGCAGCATTGTTCACAAAAGCGAAGATGTGGAAACAGCCCAAGTGTCCGTCAGAGGACGAGTGGATTAAAAAGCTTTGGTACATATATACTATGGAATACTACTCAGCCATAAGAAATGATGACATTGGATCATTTACAATAACATGGATGGACCTTAACAACATTATACGGAGTGAAATAAGTAAATCAGAAAAAAAAAACTAAGATGAATCCATACATAGAAGGGACATAAAAATGAGACTCAGAGACATGAACAAGAATGTGATGGCAACAGGGGCGGGAGGTTGGGGGAGGGGGGAGGGGGTGAAGAAGAGAGGGGTTAGGGGAGGGGAGGGGCACAAAGAAAACCAGATAGAAGGTGACAGAAGACAATTTAACTTTGGGGGAGGGGTATACAGCACAATCAAATGTCAAAATAATCTAGAGATATTTTCTCTTAACATATGTACCCTGATTTATCAATGTCACTGCATTAAATTTAATTTTAAAAAAAAGATATATGATCCATTTGGGGTTGATTATTGTGAAGTGCATGAGGTGGATATCTAAATTTACTTTTTTATCATTTTTGCTTGTAGACATTTTTTCTTCTTTTCCAAGTGAAAGGAGAGGAGGTACAGAGACAGACTCCAGCATGTGCCCTGACCGGTATCCACCTGGCAACACCTGTCTTGGGCCGATGCTTTGCCATCTGGGACCATGCTCACAACACAGCTATTTTTAGTACCTGAGACAGAGGCTCCATTGAGCCATTCTCAGTGCCTCGGCCAACTCACTTGAACCATTCTAGCCATGGCTGCGGGAGGGAAAGATCGAGAGAGTGAGAAAGAGGGAATGAGTGGGGGAGGGGTGGAAAAGCAGATGGTCACTTCTCCTGTGTGCACTGACTAGGAATCAAACCTGGGACATCCACATGCCAGGCCGTGCTCTACCACTGAGACAACCAGCTCGGGTCACGTGTAGAAATTAAATTGTCCTAGCACCATTTGTTGAAGGGTCTCTTTTTGCTCCATTTTATTGCTTTTGCTTCTTTATCAAAGATTAGTTAATTGTATTTATATGGGTCAATTTCTGAGTTCTCTATTCTATTCCATTCGTCTATATGTCTAGTCTTTTGTCAATGCAGTACCACATTGTCATTATTACTTATCTTTATAGCATATTTTGAAGTCAAGTAATATCAGTCATTCAACTTTCTCTCCTTCAATACTGTGTTGGCTATCCTGGGTCATTTGCCTATTTATATAAATTTTAAATTCCATGTTTCAATATCCATAAAATAGGTTGATGGGATTTGGGGGGATTCCAATTGAATCTATAGATCAATGTGGAACTGACATCTTGATGATATTAAATCTTCATATTCATGAACATGAAATACTTCTCCAATTATTAAGTTCTACTTTGATTTCATTATCAGAATTTTATACTTTTCCACAAAAAGATCTTGAACATGTATCATTATATTTATACTTAAATATTTTATTTCTGCTGTATTAATGTAAATGACATTGTATTTCTATTTTCAAATTCTACTCGTTTTTTATTAGTGTATAGGAAAACAATTGAGCCTTGTATATTAATCTTATATCCTACAACATTACTAAAATTGCTTATTAATTTCAGGAGTATTTTTGTAGAGTCTTTCAGTTTTTCTGCATAGATTAGCATGTCATCTCCATACAGAATGGTTTTATGCCTTCCTTTCCAACTTTCCAAACTGTATTTCCTTTCTTTTCTTTCTTTCTTCCTTTCTTCCTTCCTTCCTTTCTTCCTTCCTTCCTTTCTTCCTTCCTTCCTTCCTTCCTTTCTTTATTTCTTTCTTTCTTTCTTTCTTCTTCCTTTCTTTCTCTTTCTTTCTCTCTCTCTTTCTTTCTTTCTTTCTTTCTTTCTTTCTTTCTTTCTTTCTTTCTTTCTTTCTTTCTCCTTCCTTCCTTTGTTCCTTTGTTTCTTCCTCCCTTCCTTTCTTCCTTCCTTCTTTCCTTCCTTCCTTCCTTTTTTTGGTCCTATTTCATTAACAAGAACTTCCAGTACAATAATGAAAAGAGGGTTGAGCCTGATCAGGCAGTGGTGCAGTGGAACTGGGATGCAGAGGACCCAGGTTCAAAACCCTGAGGTCGACAGCTTGAGCACAAGTTCATCTGGTTTGAGCACAGCTCACTAGCTTGAACCCAAGGTCACTGACTTGAGCAAGGGGTCACTCAGTATGCTGTAGCCCCCCAGTCAAGGCACATATGAGAAAGCAATCAATGAATGACTAAGGGGTTGCAACAAAGAATTGATGCTTCTCATCTCTCTCCCTTCCTGTCTGTCCCTATCAGTCCCTTTCTCTGTCTCTCTCTCAGTCTCTGTCACACACACACACACACACACACACACACACACACACAAAGAGGGGTGAGAAGAGACATCTTTTATCTTAGTGGCAAATTTTCTTACCATTAAATATGATGTTAGCTGTAGATTTTGTATAAATGTTGAATCAGCCTTGCATATCTGAGATAAATCCTAGTTGTTTTTGGTATATAATTTTTTTAAAACTATTTTGGATTTGAGTTGTAACCTTTTGTTGAGGACATTTGCATTTATATTCATGAAAAATATTGGCCTATAGTGTTTTTTTTTTTGTAATGACTTTGTCTAGTTTTTATATTAGAGCAGGTGTTGGGAACCTATGGCTCACGAGCCAGATCTGCATCTGGCTCACAGACAAATCTTTAATAAAAAAATAATAACATTAAAATATAAAACATTCTCATGTATTACAATCCATTCATTTCCTACCACTCATGTTCATGGTTGTGGGTGGCTGGAGCCAATCACAGCTGTCCTCCAGGACAACAACAAATTTTTATTGGATAATGCGTAACGTACACGGGTTGTTGTATGGCTCTCATGGAATTACATTTTAAAATATGTGATGTTCATGGCTCTCTCAGCCAAAAAGCTTCCCGACCCCTATATTAGAGTAATGCTTGCCTCATAGAATGAATTAGAAAGTAGTTTGTTTCTCTGCTTCAATCCTCTGAGATTACAAAGAATTGATATAATTTCTTCCTTAAATGTGTGATAGAATTTACCAGTAAACCCATCTGGACTTGGTGCCTTTTTTTTTTTTTTTTTTTTGGAAGGTTATTAACTATTGACTCAATTTCTTTAATAGATGTCGACCTATTCGAATCATCTATTTTTTTGAGTTTTGGCAGATTGCTTTCTTCAAAGAGTTGGTTTTGTTTTATCTAGGTTTTTTAACTTGTGGGAATAGAGTTGTGTATAACATCCCCTTATTATTCTTTTAATTTCTATGGGATGTATAGTGATGTTCTTTCTTTTATTTCTAATATTGGTGATTTGTGGCCTCATTTTTTAAATTAGTCTAGCAGAAGTCAATTGATTTTATTGTTTTTTTTAAATAACTAGATTTGAAATTTGTTGATTTTTCTATTGACTTTCTGGTTTTGATTTCATTAATTTTTGCTCTTATTCTTATTATTTCTATTTTCCTGCTCAACTTAAGTTTAATTTGCTCTTCTTTTTCTAGTTTCTTAAAGTGAGAACATTGATTTTAGATCTTTCTTCTTTTTTTAGTATATTCATTCAGTGTGATAAATTTATGTATAAGCACTGGTTCTGCTGCTATCATACAAAATTTGAAATGTATTTTTATTTTCATTTAATTCAAAATATTTTTTTTATTTTAATATTTTAAGTGAGAGGCAGGGAGGCATTGAGACAAACTCCTGCATGTGCTCCAACCACAATCCATTCCACAGGACCCTACTGGGGATGTTCTGCCCATCTGGGGCTGTTGCTTCATTGCTCGGCAACCGAGCTATTTTAGCACCTAAGGCATGATCATGGAGCCATCCTCAGTGCCCAGAGCCAACTTACTTGAATCATTCTATTCATGGTTGCAGGTAGGTTGCAGAGAGAGAGAGAGAGAGAGAGAGAGAGAGAAAGGGAGAAGAGGGAAGAGAAGGGTCACTTCTCTTGTGTTCCCTGACCAGGAATTGAACCCAGGACTTCCACATGCTGGGTTGAGGATCTACCACTGAACCAACCAGCCAGGCCACAAAACATTTCTAAATTTCTCTTGAGATTTGTTTTTTGACCCACATGTTATTTACAAGTGTGTTGCTAATCTCCATGATTTTGGAGATTATCTAGTTATCTTTTTATTATTGACTTCTAGATATAATTCCATTGTGGTCTGAGAACAATCATTGTATGATTTTCTTAAATTAGTTAAGGTATGTTTTATGGCCCAGAATGTTGTCTTTCTTGGTGAACATTCCCTGTCAATGTGAGAAAATTGTGTATTCTGCTGTTGTTGGATAAAGCCGTGTATACATACCATTATATCCAGTTTATTGATAGTGTTCTTGAATTCAGTATGTCCTTACTAATTTTCTGACTGCTGGTTCTGTCCATTTCTGATAGAGAGGTATTGAAGTCTTCAACTATGATAATAGACTAATACATGTTTCTTTGCAGAACTATCAGCTTTTTGCTAAAAAAAAGTGATGTTATTTGGTGTATATACATTAAAATTTTTATGTCTTCTTGGAGAATTGAACTCTTTATCATTATATATGCTCTTCTTTATCCCTGATGACTTACCTTACTTTTAAGTCTGTTGTGTGTGAAATTAATATAGCTATTCTGGCTTTGTTTTTGTGAGTGTTGGTGTGGTATATTTTTCTCCATCCATTTACCTTTAATATGTATGTGTCTTTACATTTAAAATGTAGACAACATATAGCCAGGTTTTGTTTTTTTTAATCCATTCTGATAATTTCCATCTTTTAATTGGTGCCTTTAGACCACTGACATTCAAAGTAATTATTGATGTCATTGGATTAATATCTACCATATATTTTACTGTTTCCTATTTGTTGTCCTTTTTTGTTGTTCTATTTTTTTCTTCAACTCTCTTTTGCCTTCTGTTTTTGCATGCTATCTACTTCACCCACTACAGCTTTTATAGCATATTAATCATAGTTATTTAAAATTCTCGGTCTAATAATTCCAAGATTCCTGCTATGTCTGGTTCTGATGTTTGCTCTTTCTTATCCAGTTGTACTTTTGCCTTTTGGTTTGCCTTGTAATTTTTTTTTTGATAGCCAGGCATGGTAAACTGGACAAAAGCCTTTAGTAGGTAAATAGGCCTTTAGTAATGTGGTAAGGTAGGGGGAAAAAGAAGCGTTCTTGTATTATGATTAAGCCGCAGTCTTTTAGTGAGCCTAATCCTCTGGAATGTAAATTTAACAAGTTTTCTATTCTTTTTCTCCCACCTTCAGAAGACTAGAGTGGGCTAGATTTGGGTATTTTATCTTTCTCCAGTTTGACAGACTTTAATACATTTCCAGCAGGTTAGACTCCAGTTAATCAGTTTCTTCTGAGGGGAGGCCTTGTTAAGAAAAAGAGTGCTCTGGTGTGTTTCAGAATGGTTTATTTACCCTCCTTCTGCAGGAAGCAAAGGGGATTTTCTCAGATATTGACTGAGGGAATCTGGTCAAACTCAAGGTAAGTCTCACATCTTGATAGTTCCCCTATAACTAGGTCCCCCTGGAATTTTGAACTCTCAGACTTATACAAATGGAGCTTCCAGCAATTCATCAGTCAGTTCAGGTTTTCCTACTCCGGCACTGACTGATACAGTGGCTTCTGTTCCTGTCTCCACTCTGGTAAGCTGTGACTTCTATTTGTCTGTCCTCTAATTTGAGAGGCAGCAGTTTTCCATGTATTTTTTTTGCTTGTTTGTTTGTTTGTTTATGGATCTTAGAAGAGTTAATTTTTCAGTCTGGTCAGCTTTTATTTGTCATTCAGATGAAACGGCCACTTCCAAGTTCATTATATGCAGAATAGGGCAAGAATCATATTCTGAAAACATAAAATGATTTTCTTCTCCCCTCCCCAAATTATTAGACTGATCAATATCTGAAATAAACCTGTATTTTAGGTGTTATTTTTTGTTGCTACCTACAAAAAGCAAGGAGTGCTGAGGGCTTCCTAATGCCCCTTTTCCCTTCCACTTTGGTACATTGTTATCTAAGAACCTTGTCATCTAGTGTAATCACCAGCTGGATGTGGCCATGAGACTAACTTCTGTCCAGTGAGGTGTTAGCCGAATGTAGTGTGGGATGTTCATGATAGCTCTTTAAATAAGTTACATAAACGAATTAGACTTGGCCCTGGCCAGCTGGCTCAGTGGATAAAGTGTCAGCCCAGTGTGCGGACGTCCCGGGTTCAATCCCCACTCAGGGCACACATGAGAAACAACCATCTGCTTTTATCCCCCCCCCCCCTTCTCTTTCTCTTCCCTTCCCACAGCCAGTGGCTAGATTGGTTTAAGAGTCAGCTTCGGACGCTGAGGATAGCTCAGTTGAGCCAAGCATCAGCTCCAGACAGGGACTTGCTGGGTGGAACCCGGTCAGGGAACATGTGGGAGTCTGTCTATCTCTCTTCCTCTCACTTAAAACAATAAAAATAAAATAAAATAAATAAAAGGAATTAGATTATATTGCAAAGCTTGTCCTTTTTGCTCTACTGCATATTTTCTTTTAACTAGTTCTAAGCATTGTTTTATATGCTAGAGATAGAATAGAGTAAAATAGTGCAAAGTTAAATGTTCTAGATCAGCTTATATCCTAGTGCTTTTTAGAGTTTAATGTAATGACAGAAGATCCAGCAGTCATTTTACATCATGAAGTAAACTTAAGCATCAAAATAATGTGTGCAGAGCCAAACAAACAAACATATAAAAAAACAAAAATTATGGTCTTTGATAAGTTCACGAAACATTAATTTGATCCATAATTCCAAACATATGTGCCACAACTCCTAAATTTCATCAACTTCCACTGCATATGCCTTAAACTGGAAGCATAGAAGCACCTCCCCCCATACTTTGGGGATGGACTGGTTGTACCCTGGGCAGATGGAAAAAATGGTTTTTGCTCCTTACATAGTGGAGGGAGGGATGTTAATCCCTTTAGTGGAACCATCCTCTGAGGTGTTCAGAATTGTAAATGCTATAGCTTCCCAGTAAATAGAATGCTGGGAATTCCTTCTGAAGCAGGCTCCTTAATGTTTGATTCCTTCTCTCTGCTCCCTTTCTTTATTAATATTTAACTACCTACACTAATATTCCCCCCTGAGACTCCTGGGGGGATACATCAAAGGCTCATTTTCTGTAGCCACTTCTTGCTGTTAAGAAGCATAGTCCTCCCTGACCAGGCGGTGGCGCAGTGGATAGAGGGTCGGACTGGGATGCTGAGGACCCAGGTTCGAAACCCTGTGGTCGCCAGCTTGAACGCGGGCTCATCTTCTTTGAGCAAAGCTCACCAGCTTGAGCCCAAGGTTGCCGGCTTGAGCAAGGGGTTACTCAGTCTGCTGTAGCTCCCAGGTCAAGGCACATATGAGAAAGCAATCAATGAACAACTAAGGAGCCACAATGAAGAATTGTTGCTTCTCATTTCTCTCCCTTCCTGTCTGTCTGTCCCTCTGTCTGTCTCTCTCTGTCTCTGTCACACACACACACAAAAAAAAGTAGCATAGTCCTGCTTACCTCCAGACCCAGTAAAAAGGAAAGGTCCGTTTGGTGTTGTCCTTGGGAGGCAACATATGTGATATCTGGAGGATGGCATTGCTGGACAAGATGTCATTCTTGTTGTATTTTAGAAATGACAAATTTGATAAGGTTAAAAAACATGATTCAAAAATGAAAAAAAATTTAAAGCCACTTAAAGGTCTGGTGAGAGGTAAAAACTAAGTGATGGAGGCACTAACTTTGCAGGATCCTTGCTTAGGTTGCAGGAGTAGCTTTCTTGGACTGAGGTATATTACACCTCATGAAAACAGAAGGAAAAAGACACAAAGGTTAACAAATATAGAAAATTAGAAACCAGTTTCTGAGTCTATTAGACTCTCAGATGCAGAGCTTTTGCTAGAATGAAAACAAGTGGTTATAATTGATAGATTCTTCTTGTCCACTGTTTGAACATATTTGGTGATGTCATCAGGTGCTTAGATAAATTGTATATGGCTTACACAGACATATTCTTACAAAGACAGTTTAGTTGAAAAACACTTTGAAGGCAATTAATTGAAGTAGATTTCAATATTTATAATTGGGCATTTCAATATTTATAAAAAAGAGATTTCCACTGAGACACATTTTTTTCTCCCTAAAATCATTCTCATTTCTATCAAAGAGACCATATTAAGTCCCGTTTTGATTTGGCCTGATTATTTGTACAAACACAGAAAGAATAGCAATTGATTATACACACTTTTTAAATCTGCTTTGCTGGAATTTGTAAGGAAATTTGAGATTGATTTTTAACTAGCCCCTGAGGGCAAAGAAGCCAAGCCCCATGGTTGCCATCAGGCTTTGCCGCAATACTTGTACATTTGGGTAAACTCCTCAAGGCCTTCGGGTCCCCAGAAATATCTTGAGGTGTCTTCCTTGCCATCTCCAGGGGAGCAATCTTTGTTCCTTGCCTACAAAGACTGCTGTGAACCATGTGAGTAAGCAGGTATCAGGCTATTCAGTGTCTTTTACTAGTTTCCAAAGTCAATCTCAATTCCTTCAGGCCTTCTGGTGACATCCAGAGTCTAGGCATGTCTTTTTAAGACATGACATTCCAGTCAGTCTTGGTTAATAAACCACAATTAGGAACTGGCCTTATGTGTCCTATTATGAAAATAATAGATTCTACATGGGTTTTCGCAAGCATGCATATTGCCATGACACATTCATACTTGTCCCTTTAACAGTAAAAAGGACTAACTTCAACTCTATATTAGATAGCTGTAAAAAAGTAAGCAATTAGCATTCATTAGATTGGCAAACACATTTTGTAACTTTAAGAAGCACAGACTCTTTGATTGGCAAATATGCTCACACATTTAGGAGACATATTTTTATAAGACAGGTATTATAAAGCGAAACTTGGCCCTGGCTTGTTGACTCAGTGGTAGAGCGTTGGCCCAGCAAGCGGAAGTCCCGGTTTTGATTCCCAGTCAGGGCACACAGGAGAAACAACCATCTGCCTCTTCACCCCTCCTTCCCCCCTTCTCTCTCTCTTCTACTCCCACAGCCATGGCTTGATCAGTTCAAGGACATCAGCCCAGGAGCTGAGGTTGGCTCCATGGGTCCTCCACTTAGGCACTAAGAATACCTCAGTCAGTTGGGAGCATGGCCCCAGATGGGCAGAGCATTGACCTCAGACAGGGTTGTGTGGTGGATCCCAGTTGGGGTGCATGTAGGAGTCTGTCTCTCTATCTCCCCTCCTCTCACTTGGAAAAGAAGAAAACAATAAAATATAATAAAGCAAAACTCACAGCTGAAATGGGATAGAAGAACTTGATTAGCTGACTAAGGCTTTTCTCTTGATAAGATTTACCTTCCAGAAATTTGAATTTCAAAAGATGGCTTAGATAAGAGTTCTTAGAGACCACATATTTGTACTTCAAAAGGTATAGTCTTTGGTTTTATAAAGCCAATTATATATGAGCCCTTTTTTGAGAGGCCCAGAGTAAATATTTTGCCACGTGTCGAGTATGCATTCAAAAAGAGGTTCCTCAGTGAGGCACTGTGGGTGGACGCCATATTGCCTAGTGTCTTTGGAGAAAGAAAATTTTCTCCCTTGTGTGAGGAGGAAGTTAGGTAACTGAGGGAGAACTGAGCATCCTTTGTACTACATAGTCCCATATCACACAACCAAAATCTGAGATGGCATATGACCCCTGCTGGCTGTTAGTGTCCCAAAGCCATTTCTACCCATTGTGACCATGAGGTGCCCCTTTGCTCATGTCTCACTCCTCCCTTGATACGGGGCGAGGGGACCTTCCCATAGAGATATTTGGAGAGAGAGCTGGCTTTGGCATCCCAAGGCCACTCCTGCCTGGGCTGACCTTTGGCATCTCAAAATGCCTGAGTTTCACCTTTCTACCATTGCAGTAGAGACTTTCCCGAAGAAGATTCCAGTACAGAATGTCCAAATGTGGAGACTTAACAATAGTGAGAGTTATCAGGGACGACTACTTAGGTTTACTTAACTCCACATGAGAGATTCTGACATCATCTCCCCTGACTAGCCTTCTCAGAGGTTCCCACCGCCATGTCTGTTTGTACTAGGGGAGTCTAGTACCTGTTTCCTGAGTGACAGAACTCATAACTCTGGCCTTCAATAGTTGACCAGTAATCTGTTACACTCTTTCATGTTCCAGCAGTTTCGTTCTTAAGAGGTCTAGTAAGATTACGGCAGCCTCCCCTTGGGGGTTGGCTAGGCAAGCTAGACAGAGATTAGCACCCGGGACTCTGGGGACAAATTTTATTGGCCTTTTTTGAAAATATTATAAAATGCCATGTACCTGGGATATGAAAGGGGGCAAAAGTTAACATTCAGTCAGTTTCCTGATCAGTTGTTTGTGGAAGTTCCCTTTTAAAATCATTACTTCTCATTTAGTTTAATATAAACCTTTCCATTTCTGTGAGCATTTGCATTTGGAGACTTTTTACTTCCAGGGGTGCAGACAGCAGCTGTATTTATAGGAGGAGCTTGTGGTGCAGTGGTGCATCTTCTCTGCACCAGGCTGTGCAAGCTGCCCATGTGCATGAGGCTGTCAAGCTCCAGCCCTGCCCCTCCACACACACACATACGGTGCCCAACCCCAGGCTGAAGAAGCAGGCTGTTTCTCCACACATGGGTGTGCACCAGGATAAAAGCAGAGAGGTGGGAAAATGGAGTGGATCTGTGTGCCTATGCCCACGTAGCATGCAACTTATCTGGGCTCTCCATCTGGGGGAGGTGCCCGCTTGAAGGCACCACAGATGGGAACAGGACAGCTGGGAGCCCTCCACGTCTTGCAGTCAGGGGTAAAGTATACAATATTAGCCCAGCACCCCTCAGCCATTGCCTCCAAGATCCAACCCAGTGTATCATATTTCTGAGGCAGTAACATTGGGAACAAAGAGTTTTGGGTGGGCTGGTGGAAAGGAGACCCCACTCTCAATGCACATTGGGGCAGAGGCTACCGGGGTGGTTGCTGGTGACAGTGTAAAGCCCTGGGTTCACACCCATGATGATGAATGAAGTGGCAGTGAAGTAGAAGAGAAAAAAAGAATTTGAAAACCCAAATAGGCAGTAACAGAAAGGCAAGTGGGAGAAACTTCCAGCCCTCCTGCTCTGTGAGGGGTATGAGCTCCCAATTCTTACCATGAGTGTGGTTCTTCTGGCCCCACATTGAGTGCCATTAAATGTTATGGTGGAAGTGCTGTTCTTTTACGGAATTGATGAGAAAGCAGTCTATAAGACTCACATGTGGAGAATTGTGACTTGGCAACGTTTAATAGAGTTGAAATAGAAGGCTGCCCACAGGTTCCCAGTGTCTCACCTTCATTTGTGTCATTAAGGAAACAGTCCAATCTTGTCTGCATTAAGCCTAGTATGAAGACCAGAGTTCAGATATTCTGTGCCATGCTTTCATTCAGTTTGTCTCCAAGTAGTCATTAAAGCTGCATGGCTGCCTGGAGAACTTGTGAACAAATGGAAGGCACATGCTTTCCCAAACAGGAAGAGAGAGGAGAAGAGCTTTTTGTTAACTTTGGGCTTATATTATCTTGGGCTAGGAAGGAGTACCTTTTCTTTAAACCAACCAGTTTCTTAACTTTTCACAGGTTTGCATTGGTTCCTTCTACTAACCAATGAGATTCTTCTTCTAGGCTGGACTGACAGGATTCTATAGTTGCCCATTGGAAGCACAAAAGCACCTCCCTTTAGAGCCTGGGAAAGGGTTGGTTGTGCCCTGGGGTGGTGGATAAACGGGTTCTTCTTTCTTACATGGGGAAGGGAGGGCTGTGGATCACCTTACCAGGGCAGTTCTTTGGGGTGGCTAGAATTGTAAATGGTATAGCTTTCTAGTAAATAGAATGTTGAAACTTCCTCAGGAAGCAGGCTCCTCAATATCTGGTTCTCTCCTTCTGCTCCCTTTATTTATTAATAATATTTAGCTACCTATGCTAATAGTATGTGGAGTAGACACCTCTAAAGTAGTCAAATATAAGAACCTCTGATCTCTTCCACGTCTTTAACAAAAATTTTTTGAAAGACAGAAACCTTGACTGAACCAAAAACACGAGGCTAGTACATTCCAAAAGAAAAATTTATTTTAAAAGTGCCTGGGTTGCAAGCAGGCTGAGACCAACAAAAGGTGTCAGTCCCGAGCTTCGGGAAGGAGTGTTAGATATAGGGGTTAGGTGCAGATTAGCATATCTTGGCTTATGTCCTTGATCACTGACTTGATGAGTAGGAGGTGGGGGGTTCAGCTACAGAAACACCTCCTTTGCAAGTTCTTCTGATGTAGCACAGGCCCAATCAGTGTGGTCCTATCTGGTGTCCTTGGTAAATCTACAAGACCCTTGGGCTCAGGAATCTCCCAGAAATAGCCCGGTGTGGCACCTCTGGGCCTGTGGTTAGGCTTTTATAAACAACTATTATAATTTAAACTCTCCTAATTGTCAGGTCCTTTCCCAAAGGGAGCTTTTCCTGACCGTTTCCGCGCGCGCGCACGCGTGTGTGTGTGTGTGTGTGTGTGTGTGTGTGTGTGTGTGTGACAGAGACAGAGAGGGAAAAAGAGGGACAGACAGACAGACAGACAGAAAGGGAGAGAGATGAGAAGCATCAGTTCTTCACTGTGGCACCTTAGTTGTTCATTGATTGCTTCCTCAAACATGCCTTGACCTGGGAGCTACAGCAGACCAAATAACCCCTTGCTCAAGCCAGCGACCTTGGGCTCAAGCTGGTGAACCTTGCTCAAACCAGATGAGCCTGTGCTCAAGCTGGTGACCTTAAGGTCTCAAACCTGGGTCCTCCACATACCAGTCTGATGCTCTATTCACTGTGCTACTGCCTGGTCAGGACCTGACATTCTTGCAAAAGTAAACCTTTTGCTACATTTCAAATTAAAGGTCAGGAAACCATTAAGAGAGAAAACAGCAAGTAAATTAACTACAAACCTTACAGTGGAAGATGAGGATGTTCTGTTTTGAGCCCTTCTTCCTCCTTCGGACCTGCAGTGTTCTTGAGATGGCAGCTGAGTAGCCATTTTATCTATCATTTTTTATTGACTGTATTGGGGTGAAGTTGATTTATAAAATTAGACAGGTTTCAGATGCACAATTCTACAATGCATTCTGTCTATTGCTCTGAGTGCTCCCCACCCCAAGGCAAGTCTCCCTCCGTCACCGTCCGTCCCACCGGACCCTCCTCCACCAGCAGTTCCTCTGCCCTCCTGCAATCCCCACACTATTGTTTGTGTCTATAAGTTTTCTTTTCTTTGCTTAATCTATTTATCTTTTCACCCAGTCTCCCAGCCCCCATCTCTTCTGAGAGCTATCAGTCTATATTTCCAGGTCTTGGATTGATTGTCTAGATGTGTTTATTCATAAAAATACATTTTTACAGGATTAAGAAGGATACATTTAAAAAATTTATTAAGACATGATTAAAATATAATAACTTGGACACTTGTAAATATACAATCCGATCCATTTTGAAAGGTATATTCATCCATAAAACCAACACAATCATGTTAATTACTCATAAAAGTCTGTCTTCTTGTAATCCTTCACCCCTGCTCTTTCTTATGTCCCTCAACCCTGTCACCAGGCAACTAAGAATATACTTTCTACAGATTCACTGACATTTTCTAGAATTTTATATAAACAATCATGCAGTACACAATATTGTGTGTTTTGCACTTGGAATAATTATTCTAATATTAATCCAATTTGTTGCAGGTAGCAATAGTTCACTCTTTTTTCATTGCTGAGTAGTAGTCAATTGCATGGATTTACTATGATTTGTTTAGACATTTGCCCTTGATGAATATTTGGGTTGTTTCCAGTTGAGCTCTATTAAAAATAAAGCTACTGTGAACATTCTTGTATAAGTATTTGTATAAACATAAGCTTATATTTCTCTTAGGTTAAACATATAAGGGGTAGCTATATAGTAAGTGTATATTTAGTACTTTTAAGAAACTGATTGACAAAGTGGTTGTAATATTTTACATTTCAACCAACAGTGTATGTGTGTTACACTCCCTCTATATCTTTCTTCACACTTGATCAATTTTTTAAATTTTAAACATGTTTAATAATTAATTGCCTTATGATATCTCATTGTGGTTTTAATCTGGATTTTCCCAATGAATAAAGATATTGAAAATATTTTCATGTGCTTATTTATCTTCTCTGGTAAATGTCTTTTCAAATCGTTTGACTATGTTTATTTATTGTTTTTAGTATTGAGTTTTTAGAGTTCTCGGTACAGTCTGTCTATATGAGCTGTATATGAGTTGTTTATCAGATATGTGATTCTCAGTAGGGTACATTTAAATAAATATTTATTTGCTTGCCTCAAATGGTAAGAAGACTATTTGTAATATTTTATATTTATTTAAAATAATAAAGGAAAACAACAATAAATTCAGAAATGTTTAATAAAAATAATATATAAATGTAAATGTATATATTTGTAAATATATATTTATGCATATGTATGTATAAACCAAAAGAAAAGTCATTGAGCCAGTAAATTATTTACCACTAAAATAACTAATATGATATATGAGGCAAGAAGTAAGGAGTTGCTGCAGTAAAAGCTGCCCCCATGCTTTGATCTGGCTTTTTCCTCCTCTTATTCCCTATGACTGATCACAGATAGTTGCCTACAGTTCACATCATTAGCTATTAATGACTTGGTTAAAATTTCCTATTGCTCAATCCACACAGCCTTCTAAAGATCCATTTTAAGCTCCTATTAAAGGCTGTGCAGGAAAAAGATTTACTATTTATGGAACAACCTTGAAAATATTTTCTGGCACGCATCTTCAGAGGCAAGAGCTGCATCAGCTGTGATCCCACAACTTCAGTGTGTAAACTCACTAACTAGTCTAGACTGCAGCGCTTCAACTGGAAACTTATAAGCATGCTTGTGTGAAGGCTAATCTAACCATTCAATGGGAAAACAGGAACAAAGAACTGAGGTAGTAGTTTGTTTCCTCCATAAGGACAAAACAATATTTAAGAGATATCAGTAACATAGTTACCAAAGGGCAAAGTATTCATTCAGATAATTTTATAATCTTTTTCTTTCTAAGATAAAAATTAAAAGGTCAGGAGAAGTTTTTATTAGAGGAAAAATTCATATTGGCACCATGCTGTACACTACCTTAATAAGATCTACAAAATTACACATCCGTATAAGGGAATTTATAATTCCACAAATTATTTGAGTAATATGTGGACAAAGAGATCTAATATTGACTACTCCAGGGTTTGCATGATTAAGTTTAAGAGGATCCAGATCTGAATTCTATGATTTTATGACTAGTTTATATTCCATTTTCCAAACATATGCGAAACAATGGACATCTATCAAAGTAACAAATGAAAGAAATAGACACAATTTTACAGTATTGTTTCCTCCTTCAAAGGAACGTTACTGCTGGTGTGTGGCATGGACAGTACTGTTTGACATTTCATTAACCAACAATCTGTTATTCAATCGGCTCTCTTTTTTTTAGTTTTGATTATGTAAACCAAAGAAAAATAAATTAGCTTAACTCCTAAAGTATCTGTATTTTTAAATTAAAAGTTTGATATCAAAACTTCTACAATGTCATTCTAACATTATTATCTGACCAAGTGGAAATGTAAACAAGCCAAATACACTCTTCTAGAAAATAATATCTAGAAAAAACCTGACATTTTATTCTTGGAGCATTCTCAAAAATAGTAAAACATCATTTCTACAATAACACTTCCTAATAAATTTCCTCTTCAAAAAAGGGTAACAGTTAATTTCAGAGAAACATATTTAACCTGTTTGTTTGCTTTGTTGTTTAAATTGAAAAGTTATGTCTTCATTTTTACTTCAGAAGTTTTGAATATAATAGCTGGAAGTAAACTTAGAGTTGTTCTAATATTGAATCATGAAAGCCAGTTATGGACTACAAATAAAAAATTAAAACCACCAGAGTAGGCAGTGGTGCACTGCAGCATGGGCCTAGAATGCTGAGGACCCAGGTTTGAAACCTTGAGGTCACCATCTTGAGCGTAGTCTCACCAGCTTGAGTGCAGGGTCGCAGGCTTGAGCGTGGGATCATAGACATGACCCCAGGATCACTGGCTTGAGCCCAAAGGTTACTGGCTTGAAGCCCAAGGTCACTGGCTTGAGAAAGGGGTCACTGGCTTAGCTAGAGCCCCTCAGTCAAGGCACATAATGGGAAAGCAATCAGTGAACAACTAAAGTGCCACAACTATGAGTTGATGATCGTCATCTCTCTCCCTTCCTGTCTGTCTGTTCCTCTCTCTCCCTCTCTCTCGCTAAAAAAAAAACTACAAAGGTCAGAAGTTCAAAAATACTTTTAACATTATAAAATCATATTTCTTTGTTTAAATTAACTAAAGTGAATATCAATCAATTTTGAAAGACAGTGTATTAGACTTTATACATGAGAGTTCTACATAATAAGTATCTTTGATTAATAATTATTACTTTTTATAACGTGGTCTGAGAACAACTGATCTCATACTAACAGTTTTTTTTATAGGAATCAGTGTATTCTAGAAAGAGGGGAGCATGCTGTACCTTTTCAATGAAAGTACCCTTTTTTATCTAGCAAATATTTTTGAAGTTAAAAAATATTATGAATACCTAAGTGTGGTCTGTATATCAATACATTTATAGTCTTATGCTAAAAATTATACTGTTGGGGAAGAAAATCAAATTTGCTGTTTATAGTAACACTCTATAAATAGTTCATAAATATTTGTTGAAAGAATGACTCATTCAGAAACAACTTCAAGTGGCAAGATGAAAATCTAAATTAACCTTTAAGTTATTTGTGCCAGGATCAAGCAAGCACATAACTGGAGCTGAGTCTGAATGTCCTTTGAAGGCTGAGATTTGAGTAACATAGAATGCCTTGAAAGAGTGAATAAATATTACCAAACATTAGTAAGCTCAGCTCTGAGACAGGAGAGTACGGGGACAGCTTCACGTCTCCTGCGACACTAGGTTTCCGGCAAAGTAGTTGAAAGAGTTGGGCTCTTCGGTGATCATGCCTTGACATACCGTGGCTCCCCCAAACTTTTACATCTTCCTTCTGCCACCCACCCCTTGCCCTGTGTGCTCCAGGCAAATGTGTTTGTATACCAAGCTTTTGTTCTCATGACTATACATATATAAAAATAATTTGCTATAATAAAAATTGTCCAAAATGCACCCTTAATTTAAGCTTCAGCTATAAGTAAGAACTAGCATTTCTACTTTGGGGGTAATAAAGAACATTCATTTATGAGAAGGCTACTCATTTGGTCCCCAAATCATTTCTTCATTTCTGGAGTAAACTATGTTCTCTGTGCCTTTTAAACATGCACTTGAAGCTTCCTGGGGTCTGCCTGTGGAATTACATTGTACCAGCATTTTTTTCTCTGCCACTACTCATCAGTGTCAGCTGTCCAGAGCTACCTGTTCTCAGACAGCTTCCTCATGTTATTAAATGCTTCATCTTTTTGTGCCCACATAATTTCTATAAAAGCATGAAATTATTTGTCCACCAAATTTTCCTTTCCAGCCTCACTGGTCTCTTTAATTGAACTGAGTGTAATGTGCATTTGTCATTATTATTACTAGACCAGCAATTTTTAATGGTGTGCCACAAGCAGCACACTAGTGTGCAGGAAGAATTTTTAAAACATGTGATACTTGACTATTTAGTCAGGGACATGAACTCTTTACCTTAGAGAGTCAAGTAGAAAAAAAAAAAAAGACAACAGCCACAGCTGTCAATACTCTGTTAAACCATGAATATAAAGGTCATATAATAGAGCTGCATCTTATTGGTTACATCAAATAGTAAGGTTGCACCTGATTGATTAATTTTTGGTATCAGAAATTCTCATGTATAAATACAGGCACCTAATTTTTAAAAAAAGTCACTTTGGAACAAAAAGGTTAGGTAATTACTATTATTATTATTATTATTATATTTTTTTGTAAATCAGTCAAATTTATACCTATTTTTTACACATCAACAAAAAATATATTTTTTGGTATTTTGGCCTCAGAATTTTAATAATTAGCTTATGTGCACCATGAGATGAAAATGTCAAACTCATTGCACTAGACCAATGGAAATGGAAATGTTTAAACACTCTAAAACATGTTTGTGTACTACTTTAAACCTAGTCAGAGAGAATTTATTCCAAAAGTTCACAAGATTCAAGAAAGGCTATTTTTTTTTTAACATAACTGCACCCCTCTGAAGGCCAAGTTCTTTCACCTACATAGCAATTCTTTAACTTTAGTCTGGGACATTTGATCTTTTTAAAGTATCAGCAAGATCAAAATTATACATGGATAAAAGATGTATTAAGAATTCTAGATAGGAAGAGTGACGTCACGGAAATGGCGCCGTGAGCAGCGCGTCCAACAGCTCTCCCCTAAATCACAACAAATTTATCAACTAGAAACAGAAAAATTTATCCTCGGAGCATTCCAGAGTTCCACACAAACTGATAGCGAAAGGACTGTTATCACTTGAATCTGAGAGACGAGGGTGTGGAGAAATCGACCACAGGGACGTTCTTTCAAACCGCAAGGAAGTGCGCCTGTGGTGAGTCAGCCCATATACTTGGGAACCGCGAACCGCCACCGCAAGCCTCCGCGAGCGGCCGCCGCGAACCGCCACCGTGAGCGGCCGAGCCGCCGCCGCGAGCCGCCGCGAGCAACCAACCGTGCGTGCGCCCGGTCCGGTTGAGCACCGCTGACGTTCCCAGCGGCCCGCACACAGCGAGTGGGGGTCGCCGGCCACCGGTGCCCGGAGCGCCCCATTCGCGCGCGTGCCTTGGCCATTCCACGCGCCCAGGGCGCCCTGCTGGCCCGCACACCCAGGGGGCTCCATTATCCTGCACCTGGTGCGGTCCAGCCGCCAGCGGCGGGGCGAGCGGGAGAGGCTTGGGAGATTCTCTCCGTGGGCGGGGCACCTCACCCAGCCATTCAAGCTAACAATCAAGCGTTGGGGGAGGGGCGCGCGCAGGCAGCCTAAAATACCTTCGGAAACACAGCTGCGACCCAATCACTGAAATTAGCTTAACCCATGAAATCTGCGCACCCTCAGTTCTAATTGATAAGATCTCTCTCAGTTCAGCGATCCAAGACAAGAGGGGTGATATTTTTTAGTGCCTCTCGCTAAAGGGGCGGGGGCAACTTCTGATTGATAGAGCCTCCATATTCAGGGATAAACGCTAACAAGAAGGACTTGGCAGATAATAAGGTCTATACTACACTAGTTGTAAGCAGAGACTAGTGCCTCTTCTTCCCTGCAAAAACAGGCTACAAAGTGTGGAAAGCCTGGGTTGAGAGGTCCAACTAAATGATAGGCGCTGAACAGTCACCTTGACAACAATTGACTCCCACCCCGCCTGATTACACTGGAGGCCCTGACTGTCAGAGCCTTTCCCAAAGCCTTGCACTGAGTGGGGATAGAGTGGGGATTTCCCAGCTCTTTGAGCCTCTTACTCCCCAGGCAGAAGCAGTTGCAGCCTTATAGCTGGATCACCAGGCTGCTAATTCAGAAAGGGGGCACTAGGAGAGAGAATCCAGGAAAGCAAACTCTCTCATCATTGAACCTTGCAAACGCCAACAAGCCTTTACTTCCAGCAAGACTAAAGCCAATTATATGACACTGCCATAGAATCCCATCAACTGCAAATCCCTACCTAAGAGTGACACAGGGGCAGAGCCTGGGGTACAGAGTCACTGACCAGGAAGAGGGAGAGAAAAGAAAAAGGAAGAAGTTAACCTCTCAAAATCAAGAAAAACCCACAGACTTTACAACTTGATCCACTAATTTTTTGTTGTTGTTGTTGTTGTTTGTTTCTTCTATCTTTTTGCCTTTATTTCCTCCACCTCGGTCCTTCTATTCTCTGCCCATCTTATGCTTCCCCTTTCTTGAACTACACTACTCATGAGTGTTGCATTTTATTTTTCTTCTTCATCCTCACCCTCCTTTAAGGTTATACTCCAAAACACTTAACTCTCACTCTCTCCTCTTTTGTTTTTTTTTTTTGTCTTGCTTTATTTTGTTTTTTTCTCTTCCTATTTTATTTCTTCCTTCGTTTTTCTCTTTTTCTTATTTTTTCCTTTCTATTCGTTTTTTCTTTTCTCATTTTACTTTCCTCCCATATAATCCTCAATCACGAACAAATTAGTTAATTTGGGACTCAAGGCTTTTTTTTGGCTTTATTTCTCTTTTCTGCTTTTGTTTTTATTTTTTTTTCTTGTTTCTTTATTTTTGTGGCATTTTGGGTCCTCCCAACCCAAGGTCTCCATTGTATTTAGTCTTCGCTCCACTTAATACAACAGATTTTTACTTATTATTTTTATTTTTTCTTCTTTATTATTATTTTTTGGTCCTTTTTTCTGGTTCCCTCTTATCCCTCTCATTATATCTCTTAGTTGACCAGCACTTACAAGCAAATCATCTTATGCTTGTCTAAGATTTTCTTCCTTTTTTTTTTTTTTTTTTTTTTTGCATTTAGTAGGTCCCTACTCCCTTTTTTTTTGCCCCTTGAACTCTTCACCCCAAATCAGGCCCTCCATTATAGGCATGATATTTCCCTGAGGAGGGGAGAGGAGGGAAAGAGAAGAGAGAAAAAAAGGGGGAAATAATAAATTATTACTGTTTTTTTTTGTGGGGTGTTTTACCCTTTTTTTTTTTTTTTTTTTTTTACTTTTTACACTTTATTAATTCTAATTAGTGCTATCAATAAGACCACCCTCAGATGCCGATAAGAAAGAGGAAATCGAATATTATGGATACAAAAGAAAGAGAGGTAACACAAATAGATGTGGAAAAATCTATGGAGAAAAGACTTAACATATTGCAAGCCTTGGAGCTAAATGACAGAGAATTTAAAATAGAAATCTTAAAAATACTCAGAGATATACAAGAAAACACAGAAAGGCAATATAGGGAGATCAGAAAGCAACTCAATGAACACAAAGAATATATTACCAAGAAAATTGAAACTATAAAAACAAATCAAACAGAAATGAAAAACTCAATTCACGAGCTGAAAAACGAGGTAACAAGCTTAGCTAACAGAACAGCCCAGATTGAAGATAGGATTAGCGAAATAGAAGACAAACAACTTGAGGCACAACAGAGAGAAGAAGAAAGAGACTCAAAAATAATAAAAAACGAGAAAGCCCTACAGGAATTGTCTGACTCCATCAGAAAGAATAACATAAGAATAATAGGTATATCAGAGGGAGAAGAGAAAGAAAATGGAATGGAGAATATACGCAAACAAATAATAGACGAGAACTTCCCAAGCCTGTGGAAGGAACTAAAGCCTCAAATTCAAGAAGCAAACAGATCACCAAGTTTTCTTAACCCCAACAAACCCACTCCAAGGCACATCATAATAAAGATGACACAAACCAATGACAAAGAAAAAATTCTCAAGGCAGCCAGGGAAAAGAAGAGTACAACATATAAAGGAAGGCCTATTAGATTATCATCAGATTTCTCAGCAGAAACTCTACAAGCTAGAAGAGAGTGGACCCCAATATTTAAAGCCCTGAAAGAGAGGAACTTTCAGCCAAGAATACTATACCCATCAAAGCTATCCTTCAAGTATGAAAGAGATATAAAAACATTCACAAATACAGAAAAGATGAGAGAATTTATCAACAGAAAGCCCCCACTCCAGGAAATACTAAAGGGGGTTTTCCAACCAGATTCAAAGAACAAAAGAAAACAACACCACAAGTAACAGCTCCACCAAGAACACAATAAAACCAAACTTAAACTGTGACAACAAAGAAAAAAAAAGGGGGAGAGGATGGAGATTAACAGTAGCAAAGGATGATAAAGTGCAGAAATACTTATAAGATAGGGTACTACAATGAATATGGTAGGTACCCTTTTCATTACTTAATGGTAATCACCCTTAAAAAAACCACCACAAAAACACTTGACTTAAAAAAGGTAGCAACAGAGGAAAGAAGTATGGAACACAAACAAACAAAAACAAATGATAGAAAAACAAAAGAGAAGAATCAAACTAGATACAAAACTAACAGAAAGCAATTTATAAAATGGCAGTAGGGAACCCACAAGTGTCAATAATTACACTAAATGTAAATGGATTAAACTTACCAATAAAAAGACACAGAGTAGCAGAATGGATTAAAAAAGAAAATCCAACTATATGCTGCCTACAAGAAACACATCTAAGCAACAAGGATAAAAACAAATTCAAAGTGAAAAGCTGGAAAACAATACTCCAAGCAAACAACACCCAAAAAAAAGCAAGCGCAGCAATACTCATATCTAATAATGCTGACTACAAGACAGAAAAAGTACTCAGAGACAAAAATGGTCATTTCATAATGATTAAGGGGAAGTTGAATCAAGAAGACATAACAATCCTTAATATATATGCACCAAACCAAGGAGCACCAAAATATATAAGACAGCTACTTATTGACCTTAAAACAAAAACTAACAAAAATACAATCATACTTGGAGACCTCAATACACCGCTGACGGCTCTAGATCGGTCATCCAAACAGAGAATCAATAAAGATATAGTGGCCTTAAACGAAATACTAGAACACCTGGATATGATAGACATCTACAGGACACTTCATCCCAAAGCGACAGAGTATACATTTTTCTCTAGTGTACATGGAACATTCTCAAGAATTGACCATATGTTGGGCCACAAAGACAATATCAGCAAATTTAGAAAAATTGAAATTGTACCAAGCATATTTTCTGATCATAAAGCCTTGAAACTAGAATTCAACTGCAAAAAAGAGGGGGAAAACCCCACAAAAATGTGGAAACTAAACAACATACTTCTAAAAAATGAATGGGTCAAAGAAGAAATAAGCGCAGAGATCAAAAGATATATACAGACAAATGAAAATGAAAATACGACATATCAGAATCTCTGGGATGCAGCAAAAGCAGTAATAAGAGGAAAGTTCATATCACTTCAGGCCTATATGAACAAACAAGAGAGAGCCGAAGTAAACCACTTAACTTCACACCTTAAGGAACTAGAAAAAGAAGAACAAAGACAACCCAAAACCAGCCGAAGAAAGGAGATAATAAAAATCAGAGCAGAAATAAATGAAATAGAGAACAGAAAAACTATAGAAAAAATCAATAAAACAAGGAGCTGGTTCTTTGAAAAGATCAACAAAATTGACAAACCCTTGGCAAGACTCACCAAGGAAAAAAGACACAGGACTCAAATAAATAAAATCCAAAATGAAAGAGGAGAGATCACCACAGACATCATAGATATACAAAGAATTATTGTAGAATACTATGAAAAATTATATGCCACCAAATACAACAATCTAGAAGAAATGGATAAATTCCTAGAACAATACAACCTTCCTAGACTGAGTCATGAAGAAGCAGAAAGCCTAAACAGACCAATCAGCAGGGAGGAAATAGAAAAAACTATTAAAAACCTCCCCAAAAATAAAAGTCCAGGCCCAGACGGTTATACTAGTGAATTCTATCAAACATTCAAAGAAGACTTGGTTCCTATTCTACTCAAAGTCTTCCAAAAAATTGAAGAAGAAGCAATACTTCCAAACACATTTTATGAGGCCAACATAACCCTCATACCAAAACCAGGCAAGGATGGCACAAAGAAAGAAAACTACAGACCAATATCTCTAATGAATACAGATGCTAAAATACTAAACAAAATACTGGCAAACCGAATACAACAACATATTAAAAAAATAATACATCATGATCAAGTGGGATTCATCCCAGAATCTCAAGGATGGTTCAACATATGCAAAACGGTTAACGTAATACACCATATCAACAAAACAAAGAACAAAAACCACATGATCTTATCAATAGATGCAGAAAAGGCTTTTGATAAAATACAACACAATTTTATGTTTAAGACTCTCAACAAAATGGGTATAGAAGGAAAATATCTCAACATGATAAAGGCCATATATGATAAACCATCAGCCAACATCCTATTAAACGGCATAAAACTGAGGACTTTCTACCTTAAATCAGGAACAAGACAGGGTTGTCCACTCTCTCCACTCTTATTCAACGTGGTGCTAGAAGTTCTGGCCAGAGCAATCAGACAAGACAAAGAAATAAAAGGCATCCATATCGGAAAAGAAGAAGTAAAGCTATCACTTTTTGCTGATGATATGATCCTATACATCGAAAACCCGAAGGACTCCACAAAAAGATTATTAGAAACAATAAACCAATACAGTAAGGTCGCAGGATACAAAATTAACATACAAAAGTCCATAGCCTTTCTATATGCCAACAATGAAATATTAGAAAACGAACTCAAAAAAATAATCCCCTTCACGATTGCAACAAAAAAAATAAAATACCTAGGAATAAACATAACAAAGAACGTAAAGGACCTATATAATGAAAATTACAAAGCATTGTTAAGGGAAATCGAAAAAGATACAATGAGATGGAAAAATATTCCTTGTTCTTGGATAGGAAGAATAAATATAATCAAAATGGCCATATTACCCAAAGCAATATACAAATTTAATGCAATTCCCATCAAAATCCCTATGAGATTTTTTAAAGAAATGGAACAAAAAATCATCAGATTTATATGGAACTATAAAAAACCCCGAATAGCCAAAGCAATCCTAAGGAAAAAGAATGAAGCTGGGGGCATTACAATACCTGACTTTAAACTATATTATAGGGCCACGACAATCAAAACAGCATGGTATTGGCAAAAAAATAGACACTCAGACCAATGGAACAGAATAGAAAGCCCAGAAATAAAACCACATATATATGGTCAAATAATCTTTGATAAAGGGGCCAACAACACACAATGGAGAAAAGAAAGCCTCTTCAACAAATGGTGTTGGGAAAACTGGAAAGCCACATGCAAAAGAATGAAACTCGACTACAGCCTGTCCCCGTGTACTAAAATTAATTCAAAATGGATCAAAGACCTAAATATAAGACCTGAAACAATAAAGTACATAGAAGAAGACATAGGTACTAAAATCATGGACCTGGGTTTTAAAGAACATTTTATGAACTTGACTCCAATGGCAAGAGAAGTGAAGGCAAAGATAAATGAATGGGACTACATCAGAATTAAAAGTTTTTGCTCAGCAAGAGAAACTGATATCAAAATAAACAGACAGCCAACTATATGGGAACTGATATTTTCAAACGACAGCTCAGATAAGGGCCTAATATCCAAAATTTACAAAGAACTCATAAAACTCAACAACAAACAAACAAACAATCCCATAAAAAAATGGGAAGAGGACATGAACAGACACTTCTCTCAGGAAGAGATACAAATGGCCAACAGATATATGAAAAGATGTTCAGCTTCATTAGTTATTAGAGAAATGCAAATCAAAACTACAAGGAGATACCACCTCACTCCTGTTAGATTAGCTATTATCAACAAGACGGGTAATAGCAAATGTTGGAGAGGCTGTGGAGAAAAAGGAACCCTCATTCACTGTTGGTGGGACTGTAAAGTAGTACAACCATTATGGAGGAAAGTATGGTGGTTCCTCAAAAAACTGCAAATAGAACTACCTTATGACCCAGCAATCCCTCTACTGGGTATATACCCCAAAACCTCAGAAACATTGATACGTGAAGACACATGTAGCCCCATGTTCATTGCAGCACTGTTCACAGTGGCCAAGACATGGAAACAACCAAAAAGCCCTTCAATAGAAGACTGGATAAAGAAGATGTGGCACATATACACTATGGAATACTACTCAGCCATAAGAAATGATGACATCAGATCATTTACAGCAAAATGGTGGGATCTTGATAACATTATAAGGAGTGAAATAAGTAAATCAGAAAAAAACAAGAACTACATGATTCCATACATTGGTGGAACATAAAAATGAGACTAAGAGACATGGACAAGAGTGTGTTGGTTACCAAGGGTGGGGGGGGAGGGAGGACATGGGAGGGAGGGAGGGAGAGAGTTAGGGGGAGGGGGAGGGGCACAGAGAACTAGATAGAGGGTGACGGAGGACAATCTGACTTTGGGCGAGGGGTTTGCAACATAATTTGATGACAAAATAACCTAGACATGTTTTCTTTGAATATATGTACCCTGATTTATTAATGTCATCCCATTACCATTAATAAAAATTTATTAAAAGAAAAAAAAAAAGAATTCTAGATAGATAAATTTGGATGGATTTTATGTCACAAAGCAAGAAGTATTTATTGAAATGGTTGTAGTTTTCACATTGCATCTAACCTTTAAGAAATGACCATTTGTTGATTTTTTTAAAAAACAAATTGATTCATAGATATAATTCACATACAATACAGTTAAAACATTCAAATATTCTATGGCTTTCAGGAAATCCATAAATATGTAAAACTACTGCCACAGTCAACTTTATAACATTTAGTGACCACAAAAAGATATCTTCATTTATTTAATTTTTGAAATATTGTACTCTTCAGGCTTACAGACTTTATTGATATAAGAGCCTGGTTGTGTTTAGAGACACATATACATGATTGGGAGCTAATAGCTTATGTGTTAAAGATTTTTTTTGTTGTTGTTAATTTTAATGAGGTGACATTAATCAATCAGGGTACATAGGCTCAGAGAAAACATCTCCAGGTTATTTTGACATTTGATTATGTTGCATTCCCATCACCCAAAGCCAAATTGTCTTCTGTCACCTTCTATCTGGTTTTCTTTGTGCCCCTCCCCTCCCGCTCCACTCCCTCCCTCCCCCTGGTAACCACCACACTCTTGTCCATGTCTCTGAGTCTCATTTTTATGTCCCACCTATGTATGGAATCATATACAGTGTGTCCGTAAAGTCATGGTGCACTTTTGACCAGTCACAGGAAAGCAACAAAAGACGATAGAAATGTGAAATCTGCACCAAATAAAAGAAAACTCTCCCAGTTTCTGTAGGATGATGTGGCAGCATGTGTGCATGCACAGATAACGACGTAACACCATGTATACAGCGGAGCTGCCCACGGCCATGCTGATTGAGATTTGGACGGTACAGAGGAAAGTTTAGTGTGTTCTGTGACTCACTAAATCTTAATCCGTGATCAAAGTGCAACATGAATATCGGCACGTTTATAACGAAGTGCCATCACGTAGGAATAACATTACTCGGTGGGATAAGCAGTTGAAGGAAACCAGCAGTTTGGTGGAGAGACCCCGTTCTGGTAGGCCATCAGTCAGTAATGAGTCTATAGAGCAGGGGTCCCCAAACTATGGCCCGCAGGCCGCATGCGGCCCCCTGAGGCCATTTATCCTGCCCCCGCCGCACTTCCAGAAGGGGCACCTCTCTCATTGGTGGTCAGTGACAGGAGCATAGTTCCCATTGAAATACTGGTCAGTTTGTTGATTTAAATTTACTTGTTCTTTATTTTAAATATTGTATTTGTTCCCATTTTGTTTTTTTACTTTAAAATAAGTTATGTGCAGTGTGCATAGGGATTTGTTCATAGTTTTTTTTATAGTCCGGCCCTCCAACGGTCTGAGGGACAGTGAACTGGCCCCCTGTGTAAAAACTTTGGGGACTTCTGCTGTAGAGGCTATACGGCATAGCTACCTAAGGAGCCCTAAAAATCTGTGCGTGAGCCCACATCGAACTGCACTGAATAGGTATGAAACTGGGAGAGTTTTCCTTTTATTTGGTGTGGATTTCACATTTCTATCGTCTTTTGTTGCTTTCCTGTGACCGGTCAAAAGTGCACCATGACTTTATGGACACATTGTAGTATTTTTGTGGAGTCTTTGGGGTTTTCGATGTATAGGATCATATCATCTGCAAAAAGTGAAACCTTTACTTCTTCTTTCCCAATATGAATGAATGCCTTTTATTTCTTTCTCTTGTCTGACTGCTCTAGCTAAAACTTCCAGCACTATGTTGAATAAGAGTGGAGAGAATGGACAACCTTGTCTTGTTCCTGATTTTAGGGAAAAAGTCCTCAGTTTTATGCCATTTAATATGATGTTAGCTGATGGTTTATCATAGATAGCCTTTATTATGTTGAGATATTTTCCTTCTATACCCATTTTCTTGACTATTTTAAACATAAAATGATGTTGCATTTTATTGAATGCCTTTTCTGCATCTATTAAGATCATATGTTTTTTGTTTTGTTGATATGGTGTATTACGTTAACTGTTTTACGTACGTTGAACTATCCTTGTGATTCTGGGATGAATCTCACTTGATCATAATGAATTATTTTTTTAATGTGTTGTTGTATTCGATTTGCTAGTATTTTGTTTAGTATTTTAGCATCTGTATTCATTAGAGATATTGGTCTGTAGTTTTCTTTTTTTGTATGTCCTTGCCAAGTTTTGGTATGAGGGTTATGTTGGCCTCATAAAATGTGTTTGGCAGTATTGCTTCTTCTTCAATTTTTTGGAAGATTTTGAGTAACATATGAACCAAATATTCTTTAAATGTTGATAGAATTCACTTATATAGCTGTTTGGCCCTAGACTTTTATTTTTGGGGAGGTTTTTAATAGTTGTTTCTATTTCCTACCTGCTTATGTGTCTGTTTAGGTTTTCTGCTTCTTCATGACTCAGTCTGGGAAGGTTGTATTGTTCTAGAAATTTATCCATTTCTTCTAGATTGTTGAATTTGGTGCATATAGTTTTTCATAGTATTCCACAATAATTCTTTGTATATCTATGATATCTGTGGTGATTTCTCCACAAAAAATATCTTGTACCTTTCAGCTACCATTTTTTCTTCCCTCACCCACTCTCATCCATTAAGCAACCACTAATATACTTTCCGTGTCAATAGATTTCCCTACTGTAGATAGTTTATATATTAATAAATGGAACCATATACTATGTGACCTTTTGTATCCAGCTTTTTAAACTTAGTATGGTGTTTTCTGTTTGTTTGTTTGTTTTAAATTTATGTTGTATCATATGTCAGTACTTTATTTCCTTTTATGGTCAAATAATATTCCATTGTGTAGATATGCCACATTTTATTTATCCATTCACACATTAATAGACATTTGGGTTGTTTCTAACTTTTAGCTATTATGAATAATGCTGCTACAAACATTCATATCCAAGTTTTTGTGTGCTTTCATTTCTCTTGAGTATATCAGTAAAAGTGGAATTGCTAGATCATGTAACTCTATGTATAACTATTTGAGGAACAGCCAAGCTGTTTTACAAAGTGGCTTCCTCAGTTTAGATTCCCACACTGCTTGAGGGTTCCAGGTTCTCTACATCCTCATTGACATTTGTTAAGTGTCTTTTTTATTATAGCTGTCCTAGTGGATATGAACTACTAGCTAATCACAATTTTTAATAACTGTTCCCTAACGACTAATAATGTCAAAAAAAATTTTAGGTATTCATTGCCATTTCTATATCTTCTTTGGAGATATGTCTATTCAGGTCTTTTGCCCATTTTTAATTTGTGTTAGTTTTCTTTTTATTATTTAGTTGTAAGTGTTCTTTATATGTTCTAGATACAAGTTCTTTGTCAGATAGATGATTTGCAAATTTTTCCTCCATTCTGTGGGTTGTCTTATCACTTTCTTGATAGTGTCCTATGAAGTAAAAAAGTTTTTAATTTTGGTGAAGTCTGATTTTTTGTTTTTCTTGCATTGCTTATGCCTTTGTTGTTATATATAAGAATCCATAACTAAACCAAAGATGTGAAGAATTACCTCTATTATTTCTCTATGAATATTTTTCTTTTTTTTCCTATGTAGGCCTTTGATTAATTGTGTATGGTATGAGGTAAGGGTCCAATTTCATTCTATCACACGTGACTATCCACTTGTCCCAGCAGTATTTGTTGAAAGACCATTTTTTTTCTCACTGAATGACCTTGGCTCTCTTGTTGAGTATCAGTTGACCATAAACACATGGGTTTCTTTCTGGACTCTCAATTCTATTCCACTGATCTATGTATCTACCTTATACCTTATACCAGTACCACACTGTTTTTAATACTGTTGCTTTGAAGTAAGTTTTGAAATTAGAGAGTATGAGTCTCCCAACTTTATTTTACTTTTTTAAGATTGTGGCTGCTTTGTAATTCCATATGAATTTTAGAACCAGTTTGTCAACTTTAACAAAGAAGCCAGCTGTTATTCTTATAGGAGTTGAGTTTTTTGTTTGTTTTTTTAGTTTAATTTATAGATCAATTTGGAGAGTATTACTATCTTGACAATTTTAAGTTTTCCAGATCTGTCCTCTTTCTAAGCATTATTTTATTAATTTTTGTTTATCTCTAAAAATTTTAAGAAAAGAATAAAACTGGAAATATTAGTAACATTGGATCAGTGATTGGACAATTCAAAATAACAGATAAAGGGAAAGAGCAACAAGGCAGGTGAATAAATGAAGATTTAGAGAGGAAAATAGGCTTCTGTGTCTCAGTTCTCCACCATAAGGCCTTTCTTCCTCTCTATATATCTTATTCTGCATATTAATGGGAAACTGTTCTGCATGTTAATGCCAACTTTTCAATTATCAAAATTGGAAATACGAGAACAGAGTTACCCAGAATTTAGGCCCTAACTCTCCATTGATGGACAGGAAGAAAAAAGATTCCAGAGAAATAAAAGAGAGCTAAGACAATAACTTGAGAAAGATGGAGAAAAGCAAAAATGTATTATGTTTTATCCTTTAATAATTTGTAGATTTTAGACTTAAACTAGATAGAGAAATAATTCTTTTGTGTGTGTGTGGCAGAGACAAAGAGACAGAGAGAGAGACAGTAGGGACAGATAGACAGAAAGGAAGAGAGGTGGGGTGTATTAATTCTTCATTGAGGCACCTTAGTTGTTCATTGATTGCTTTCTCATATGTGCTTTGACCGGGGGGCTACAGCAGACTGAGTGACCCCTTGCTCAAGCCAGCGACCTTGGGCTCAAGCCAGATGAGCCTACACTCAAGCTGGCAACCTCAGATTTTGAACCTCGGTCCTCTGTGTCCCAGTCTGATGCTCTATCCACTGCACCACTGCCTGGTCAGGCAAAAAATAATTCTTAAAAGCTAACTTGACATTACACTATAACAAAATAGTCTACATAAAATGATTTCAGGTATACTAGGAGCTCGCTTAAAAAAGTTCACTTAATAATGTCTGAAATGTTTTTAACAGGGAAAATATACTATTTTATAATCACTTAGAGGCAATTATTATAATGCATAGACCCCTTGGAAAGGGTAAGTATTGAGTAAAATTCATACAAGCTATAATAAACTATTATGAGATCCTTTGATAATTGTAAAGAGATGAAAAAGATTTGTTGGGTGGTGGAAGGGGTCTGTGGTGAATGATGGACAGAGGCTGGTGGCAGAGTACAAGGCCAGCGGAGGAAACTGGTGAAACACAGGCCTCGTGGATTTGTCCAGGACTGGTCCTGCATAAAACCCTCAAATTCCACCACATGCTGAGCACCACCAAGAAGTCAACAGCTTCTTTCTTTTTTAATCGCTTATACCTGATTGTGTGTTCAAACAATAGAACAAATGTAAAGGTCAGTAAAGGGGATAACATATGGAGGATCTCCGTATGTACCTCTGTACCTTTTCTCTAACTCATAGAACACACGCCGTGGCCTCTTGTTGTGGAACATAGACAACTACCTTGATAGGGAGCTGAACAGTAAACAGGACCTAGGAAAGGGAAGAGTGCTGGGTTCCTTACTGCCAGTAACTGCATCCAGATCCTTGCCAGAGACCAGCAGCAGCTGATACATTTTATCACTGGCTTTCAGGAGGCATACTGCTGGGAAAGGAGCATAGTATCTGCTCTTCAGCAAGTGACAATAATATGTGAGGGACTCTCTGGCTCAGGTAGAGGAGGTATGCTTTAAAGTGGTGATTCCCAATCTTTATTGTTGTTATTACTTTTTTAGCCATTTTTTCACAAGTACTTCCCAAGGCATTTAAATACCACAATGTACTATGTATTTGTTAATGTACTGTATGAATATCTGTGATTTACACACACACAAAAAGAGTTAGAAATTTTCTCCTTCCCCAAGAACCAATTTTTGCTTCAGTAAAGGAGATACTGCTCCCGTTGAGAAGGAGAGTGTTAGAGACTTATCACTGGATGTTGCTATTGCACAGTGCAGCTTACATGCCCTTAACCCTAATTTGTGCAACTAGAATTGTCCTTTAAATTTTATTTTCATCCTTGAGAAAAAGACTCAACATCATATTTCTGAAACTACTGTGGAGAAATCGTTCCGATTAAGCAATTAAGAAGAATGAGTCAATTGGGATTTTTCTGGCATGATGTCAATTGCCAGTATGTTTTCACATCCCTCCCACTACTGAAATTTGTAAGAAAATGTCTCATGCCTTTAGAAGTAACTTACATAGAATTACTAAGTCATTTGAATTGCAAATAGCCCATAGCCCCCTATATCTTGTTTAGAATAAAAAGTTTACAATTCAGAGAATCATAGTAAACCAGAGGCTGCCTCAAGGCTGGGATCAAGAGATATTGCATTTTTAACCAAATTTACTTAACTGTTATATTTATTCTACTACATTTTGAATATAATATTAAGAAAATACTTTATACAACTTCTCATGTTGTATAAACATGAGAAGTTTATACATGCCCTTTGCAAGGCAGAGGAACAAGTCTTTATCTGCAGTTTTGTTTTGAAAGGAAAGAAATAGGAAGCCGGGAAGTTCTGTCCAGCACTTATCTCCCTATCCATTTATACTGTGTCTCTCACCTGCCTCTGAGAGTAGCCAGGAAAACATCCAGCACGTTGCAAGCATTGAGGAAGGGCTTGCTGTTGATAACAGTACTATTATCCTATTTCCCTGGGTATTCTTTGCTTTTCTCCAACAGCACCTAGCACAGAACCTTGTACATTAGTACAATAGTAAAAAGCAAATACATGTGTTAATGAATTAATTAATTATGATAAAACTACATATAACTCCATAGAATATGTGTACCTAAATTAAATATTTTCTTTCTTCTTTCTCTAATATTTTTTTTGTATTTTTCCAAAGTGAGAAATGGGGAGGGGGGATGGGGGGGAACAAGGCAGGCAAACAGACTCCCGCATGCACCCAACCGGGATCCACCCAGCATGCCCACCAGAGGGCAATGCTCAGCCCCTCTGGGGTGTTGCTCCACTGCAACCAGAGCCATTAATGCCTGAGGTGGAAGCCATGGAGCCATCCTCAGTGCCTGGATGGAGCCTTGGCTGCGGGAAGGGAAGAAAGAGATAGAAAGAAAGGAGAGGGAGAAGGGTGGAGAAGCAGATGGGTGCTTCTCCTGTGTGCCCTGGCCAGGAATTGAACCTAGAACTTCCACATGCCAGGCCAACACTCTACCACTGAGTCAACCAGCCAGGGCCTCTAGTATTCTTTATATGGTACTGAAGATCTCAAAGTTTAATGGTAATTATCAACAGTGAAGGTGATCTCAAGCTTAAATGTCAATTCATATTTTCAACTATTTAAACTTAAAATCTTGGGATGGGAGAAGAGAAAATTAGCAAATAATATATATTTCTGTTATAACATTCTATAATTTTTATTTTTATAAATCTCATAATCCAGGAAACTAAAAAATTGGTTGGTCTTATGTCTTCTTAAAAATAGACTACACAATCTAAAATGAAGCTTCTCAAATAATAATAGACAGATGCATTTCTAGGAGACCTTTATGTGGACCCAGAAGGACCTAAAAGGTAGGCTGTAATTCAGAACATGGGTATGGGGCCTGACGTTCCGCAGGCATGAATGCAATGCTGATGCTGCTGTCTACAAACCACAGATTGAAAAGTAAAAACTTAGGATCTTAAGATATTCCATGTTCCTTGAGATAAAACAAATAAAATGGTTTTGAGCCACTATAAAAAAAAGATATGTGATAATAAAAAATAAAAAAAATACAATTTTACCACCCATTGTTCCTTGGGGCAAAATTTTATCTCTTCCTATGTCTATCATTAACTGTAAAAATAAAAAATGATGCTGTACAAATGGAGATTCTAACTGATAAGTAGAGACAAGTGACAACTGACTGTGACGGGAAGACTTTATATAGCTTTCAGTAACCAGGCTGGCACAAACCTAAAAGTTATACTTGAAAAAAATTACTCAAATGTCAGTTTTCCAAAAAAAAATGCAGCAGAAAGAAGAAACAGTTGAATATTTAAGAACATGAGTGACTACAAGACGAATGAAAAAGTGAAACATTATTTGCAATGTATATGATGGACAATAGGTTAGTTTTTTAAATATATAAAGAAGTTTTAAATATAACAAGTTCTTAGATATAAAAAAGTCCAATTAAAAATGGGCAAGTGATATGAATTGGCCACTCATTTTCAAAATATAACCATGCTAGTAATCAAGGAGTTTCAGATTTACAATATGATACTATTTGCCTGACCAAGTGGTGGCACAGTGGATAGAGTGTCAGACTGGGGCGTGGAGGACCCAAGTTCAAAACTGCGAGGCTGCCAGCTTAAGCACAGGCTCATTTGGCTTGATTGCAGGCTCGCCAGCTTGAGTGTGGGGTTGCTGGTTTGAGCATGGGATCATGGACATGACCCCATGATCACTGGCTTAAGCAAGCGGTCACTCGGCCTGCTGAGCCCCCACCCACCCCCCACCCCCGGTCAAGGCACACATGAGAAAACAATGAACAACTAAGATGCCTCAGCGAAGAATTGATGCTTCTCATCTCTGCCTTTCTGTCTGTCTCTATCTGTCCCACTCTCTGTCACTCTCTCTTTGTCTCTGTCACAAAAAATAAATAGATAAATAAATAGAGACCAGATTCATTTGTAAATTATTTTATTCTGTGTGAGGTCATTGTATTAGGCTTGCTCTGGGGGTTACCAGCTGCAAGCAATTTGCTTGATTAGAGGGTAAGCATGTAACCGAGGCATGTGTGCCTAGCCTTATGCGCTAGAGAGAGATGAGTAATTGGGGCTTGTAGATGCATGGATTGCCTGCCCACCACTGTGACAGGCCATTTTGAAGTTTGTTTTCCTGAAAGGCGGTTTCTCCTGCCTATGTGATTATCCGCCATTGTGAGACTTTGTTAAACAGAATGGCCCAACTGTTTCTGGTCCGCAGTTTTTCTATCACCTGCTTGAATCCAACGTGAACCTCCCAGTTCATGGCCTCAGCCACCGGCATTACAATTCTGCAAATGAGTATTCGGATATTATAATAACAACATTAGAATTGCAACTAATGTAAATGTTTAAGGAATTACTAGATCAAATCTACTTTTAAAATTAATAATATATAACTCTGGGCAGTTGGCTCAGTGGTAGAGTCTTGGCTGGGTATGTAGATGTCCTGGGTGTGATTCCTGGTCTGGACACAAAGGAGAAGCACCCATCTGCTTCACCATCTCACCCCCCACCCCTTTCTCTCTCGCTCTTCCCCTTTCCGCAGCCATGGCTCGGTTGAAGGAAGTAGGCCCTGGGCCCTGAGGATGGCTCCATGGCCTCATCTCAGGAATTAAAATAGCTTTGTTGCCAAGCAATAAAGCCACTCCTGGATGGGCAGAGCATCCCCTTAGGGGCTTGCCAGGTAGATCACTGCAAGGGGGCCATGAAAGAGCCTGTCTCTCTGCCTCCCAGCTTCTCACTTAAGAAAAATAAATTAATAATATGATACAAAAAAGATTTACTTGAATATCTTGGTTCCAAATACACAATCATAGAGCTTTGGACTGAAGTTTTACAACTCAATTCTACACTAACCTATTTCTCGGTCATAGACTGTTACATTTAACTAGAAAGCACAATTCAGATTATGATGCACTTCAATTTCAAATTGATTTAAAAGAGTTAAAAGCAGTTCTTAAATACATATAGTAGCAATAAATATCCATAAGAATACTTATGAGTAAATGATTGAGAATTTTCAAACTATTATCAAGGATTGGTTTTTAATACCAAGATTTGATATAATAAAATAAAACGTGTTAGTTTCCCATCTGATAGACCTATCTACTGGGCTGTCTAAAAGTCCTTGTGACATTGCAGCTGTTCCATCAGAACAAGTGACAGAGAGCAAGGAAGGCGTCTCTGAAATGCCTCCAGAATGATGTGTTCTGTCCCTTCAGAAGAAGAACAGTAGGAAGAAATTGGGCCTGGCCAGCAAGTGGCCTTGCTAGAAATAGTGGACAGTGTCTTCTTTTCTCAGAGTCCTTTGAAGTGCTGGTTGTTGGCCTGAGGTACTCTTTTTTCTTCTCCCTGGATCTTCCCGAAGAAGGCAGACGGGGTTGGCTGCACAGAGGTGGGGACCGAGGACGGGCCCGTGTCCCTGGGCCGAGGCTGAGGCTGTGCTCCGTTTCTGAGCCTCTCTCGCCGAGTGGTTCGGTCTGGCTGCAGGCGGGACCCGCCATGCCTGTGTGACTCTTCCCGAGCCTTCCTGACACCGCCCACGGGTCCGCCCGCCTGTCCTGCCTGCAGCTGGTCTGTGCTCATCGCCAGCTGGACGCCTAGGGTCCGCGGGCGTCCAGGGCAGGCGGTGTAGCCACGTGTCAGAGAAGCCCAGGGTCCCTGGGTCACTGTGCAGAGAGGACACGCCTCGTTGCTCCCTACCCACATCCTGGGACACAAGGGCGAGTAGCTCCCTGGTTCAGACACGGAGAAGTCCGTTATGACAGAGGGACCTTATGGTCCTAATGGACACCGCCTGTGGCGGGCGATTCAAACTCCCTGCTTGACCGCTGAGTCAAGTGTCCCGACTTCGGATGAGTCACTTTCCATCTCTCACCTCCGTTCAACCCCTAAAAATGTGGTGTGCTGATTTCACCCACCTGCACTGCTTTTTCCTGCTTGCAGTCAAGTTGAGAGAGAAATTGGAGCCATCTCTGGGAGGGAGAGAGCAGGAGAAGACAAGTTTTATTATTACCATAATTTTGGGCACCACTCTACCAAGCACACAGAGAAAAATTATTCGTCATCCCTGAGCTTTGACAGAGCATAACTGTCGGTTCTGCAGTTGCATGTGCAGAAAAGGCACACAGGCCACCTTCCCTCTCATCCTGGGTCACAACCTTGGGTAGTGTCACTCACGGACACTGCGGCTGTGACAGCGGCCAGGACCCAGCCCAGGGGAGAAGTGCTCCGCCCTCAGGCCCTGGCACAGCGTTCTGGGGAGGGCACATTCAGCCAGTCCATGCCACTTGTTAAATGCGGGTTAATTAAGCGGAGGGCCACTGGGCGGTCTGGACTGCATGTGGAATGGGAAACTGATACCAGTGTGACTGTCACTCAACATCACACTGCAAAGATGTTCAGATCATCCTGTGCTGGTCCTTCGGGCTGTGGCTGAAACGAGATGACTGAGGACAGCCGTGGAGGTCACGGGGTCAGGGTGGCAGAGCCCCATACCTGGGGTCCTGAGTGGCTGCTCACACATCTGTTTACCTTCATGAGCAAGTAACACACCTACAGAGAAAAAATGATTGTGTTTGTGCCACTCTATGTTGAGGCTTGGCTATTACAGTGAATAGATGTGCTAATTAATTCATGTTAATTGGTTTTCAATTTTCTAGACTTCATGGGAAAAGCACAAGAGACTTACTTATGAGTAAAAGCAGGCTTTAAGTGCTGTCAAATTGGACAACATGAAGCATGTGTCAATGACAAAGGAGTTGCCTGGAAGAGGATGGAGGGCCATGTGGCCACCTTCAAGTGCATGATGGGACGTCCAGGGCCAGGGGCCCCTCCCTTTCCTTCCCTCTCCCTCCTCCATGCCTTCATTCACCTTCAGTCCCACTCTCCCTCCCTCTCTTTCTTCTTCTATCTTTCCTTCCATCCTTATTACTCACTCCTGTCTAATCAGGCCTCTAGACTATTTTATATGTTAAACATGTGTATTTATTATTTTCATTAAAATTTAAAGTATTTAAAGGTTTGCAAAGTAAACATTAGAACTTAGGTTACTGAAGAGATTTTTTTTGATATTTGAGGGTCTCTGAATTATGCAACTGACTCACCATTCTTATCTGTTGATTAAAGCAGACTCTACATTTCTGGCTTGGGACATCATTAATGTTAGTCACTGGGGGTCTGACCCTGAAATACTGCAATCTCAGGCCTCTGAAGAGAGTCCCAACTCAGAGAAAGTGGAAAAGATGTATGAGTGTCCTTTCCTTACCTTAAATCACCTGCCATCTGTCTGTCCATCTGTGTGTCTGTCCACTCACCAGTGATAGAGGTGCTGAGCGTCGGGCCTCACGCCATGTCCCGGGAACACAGGTCAGCAGCAGGTCCCGGGTCTGTGTGTGGGGGAGATGGAACAGGAGGAAAGGCCTTCATCTGTGTGCCTGTGGAGGAACGGGTCTGGATGCACTGATGACATGTGTGCAGCTGGACACTGGTTAGTTCCCATATTCCCTGGCGGCTGACAGAGTGGCCTGTGACCAGACTGTTTGGCAGCAGTGAGGGTCACAGCCCACTGCGTTCATGGTCTCTCTCCTAGGAACTCAGCTGTCCCCTTGGGATAACCAATTCTGTCCACCTGATGTCCCAGCCTCTCCTAGACCCTCCTGAGCACCTGCAAGAGCTGCACTGGGGGCGGAGGTCAGGCCCCAGCCTGCGCATTTGACCTTGAATGCAGTTTTACCACCTGCAGGAGGAGATTTAACCCTCCATTTTCACATTTGCAAAATAGGGCAATGACAACAGCAACACAGGCTGTTTTGAGGTTTAAAGGATATTCAGGGAGACCCTTACTACTGTGTGGGACAGGCAGTACTTGTAGCTATTCCATCTTTCCTGCTACTGTCACTGATGCATCAGTCTCTATTTGGTAAGTGACCATAACTTACCATAGTACTGTCCAGATCCATCCATGCTGTCACAAATGGTGAGATTTCCTTCTTTTTTATGGCTGAGTAGTATTCCATTGTGGAAGTGTACCAGTGCATTTTCTATCCGCTCATCTACTGGTGGTCACGTGGGCTGCTTCCAAATGTTGGCTATAGTAAGTAACGCTGCAACAAGCATACGGTTTCATATGTCCTTTCAAATTAGTGTTTTAGATTTTTTCAGATGTGTTCCCAGAATGAAATTGCTGGGTTTTAAGGCAGTCTCAAAGGCAGTTGCATTTTTAATTTTTGCAGAAACTCCATGCTGCTTTCCACAGTGGCTGCCCCAATGTGCATCCCCACAGCGCACGAGGCTTCCCTTTTCTCCATGTCCTCACCAGCACCTGTTTGTTGATTTACTAATGATAACCATCTAAAATGTGTGAGATGATATCTCATCATGGTTTTAATTTAGCTTTCTCTCATCATTAGTGATGTTGAACATGTTGTCATAGGGTTCTTGGTATGTCTTTTTTGGAGAAGTATCTATTCAGGTCTTTTGCTCATCTTTAAATTGGATTCTTTGTTTTTGTTGTTGAGTTTTATAAATTCTTTATAAATTTTGGATATCAACCCCTTATCTGATGTATCATTGGCAAATATTTTCTCCTTTTCCGTGGGTTGACTTTTCATTTTTATTTTAAAGATTACCACCTCTTTTTTTTATTATTGATTTGAGAGAGAGAAAGTTGAGAGAGATGAGAAGCATCAACTCATAGTTGTTTTACTTTGTTCATTGATTGCTTCTCATATATGCCTTGACCAGGGAACTCAAGCTGAGGTTGTGACCCCTTGCTCAAGCAGCAACCCTTTGGCTCAAGCCAGTGACATAGGGCTCAAGCCAGTGATGTAACACTTTAAGCCAGAGACCTTGGGATCATGTCATGTCAATGATTCCTTGCTTAAACCATTCACCATGCGCTCAAGCTAGTGCCCTCATGTTCAAGCTGAGGAGCCTATTCTCAAGCCAGCAACAATGGGGTTTTGAGTCGAGATATCAGTGTCCCAGGTCAACGCTGTATCCATTCTGCCACCACCACTCAAGCTCTCTTTGTTTTGTTGACGTTTTCTTTCGCTGTGGTCATTTTAGTTTGATGTAGTACCATTTGTTTGTTTTTTCTTTTGTTTCTCTTGCTCAAGGAGATATATCAGAAAAATATATTGCTATGACAAATATCTGAGATTCTATTGCCTATGTTTTCTTCTAGGATTTTTATGGTTTCAAGTAGTTTGTTTTAGTCTTTAATGCATTATGAGTTTATTCTTGTGTATGGTGTAATTGGTGGTCCAAATTGTTTCACATATATCTGTCCAATTTTTCCAACACCATTGAACAAATAGACTATCTTTATGCCATTGTATGTGGTTGTCTCCTCTGCTCAATATTACTAACACATTCTTTGAATATTAAGGCCTTGTAATATATATTTATATCAGATAATATGATTTCTTCAATTTTGTTCTTCTTTCTCAAGACCGATGTGGCTTTTCGGGACTTTTTGTGGTTCCATATTAATTTTTAAAATTCATTCTGTTTTTGTGAAATACATCATTGGTATCTTAATAGGAATGGAATTGAATCCATAGATTTTGGTATGGATATTTTAATGTTAATTTTTCTAACCATAGACACAGTATATGCATTCACTTATTTGTATATTCTTCAATTTCCTTTTTCAGTTTGTTATAATTTTCCAAGTGCAGATGTTTTACATCTGTGGTTAAACTTTTTCTTAGTTTTTTACTTTTCGTTTTTTGATGCAGTTTTAAGTGGAATTTTTCTTAGTTTCCTTTTATGATAGTTTATTACTGGCATATAAAAATGTCACTGATTTCTTTTTGGGCAGGGTCTCTTCCTTTAATCTTTGACTGAGGTGACAGAGCTCAGAAGGAGAAAAGTTGGCTCTAAAAAGTATCAAAGTGAAGTTAAATAGCAAGAAGAATAAATCTGGAATTTTAACTTCTATTTAAATAAAATTTCAGAATAAAATAATAGAAAAATAGAAGAAAATCAATATTTGAAGATATAATAGCAAAGAATTTCTCAGAATTATAAGAACACATGATGTCACATATGATAAAAGTTCACTTGAGGCAGAGCAAAATTAAAACAATAAGCAAACAAGGAAAAATAAAACTTTATACCTGAACATATTCTGGAGTAGCTTCTACATGCTAAGGGTAAAGAGAAAGGTATTTTTTGTTTGTTTTATTTTATTGTTATTATTGTTTTGTTTTTTTTTACAATGAAGAGAAACTTTTAGAGACTTCAGAGTGAAAAACAACACAATAACCTTTTTTTTTTTGTATTTTTCTGAAGCTGGAAATGGGGAGAGACAGTCAGACAGACTCCCGCATGCGCCCGACCAGGATCCACTTGGCACGCCCACCAGGGGCGACGCTCTGCCCCTCTGGGGTGTCGCCCTGCCGCGACCAGGGCCACTCTAGCACCTGGGGCAGAGGCCAAGGAGCCATCCCCAGCACCAGGGCCATCTTTGCTCCAATGGAGCCTTGGCTGCGGGAGGGGAAGAGAGAGACAGAGAGGAAGGAGGGGAAGGTGGAGAAGCAAATGGGCGCTTCTCCTATGTGCCCTGGCCGGGAATCGAACCTGGGTCTCCCGCATGCCAGGCTGACACTCTACCGCTGAGCCAACCGGCCAGGGCCACAATAAACATTTTAAAAAATCAATTTTCCTCACTACTTTATCAGCTTCATTAGGTGCAGGACATCAATAGAGCAATTCTTTCAAAATAAGAAGGGAGAGTTTTGCTTTTTCAATGTCATACTAACTTGTTTCAGACCAACATTGCCACCAAGAAAGACTAAGAAATATGGACAAAATTTAAAGTGGAAAAAAATACATCTATTTGAAAATGTGATTAAAACGTTAATCAGCGGGCTCAGAGTGTGCTAACTGTTCACATTAGAAAGAAAAGACTGTCCCTCAACTGGTTCCTGAGGGAAAACCTCTAAGCCCTTAAATACCCATCTGTTAATAATGTCTTTGCATTCATAAGGCCTGGGACATGCCACGTAGTTTATGCCAACCATGTGGTCTGTGGTGGGGAGCTTGGGCCAGGCTTTATTATTCTGACTCTGCATTTGCAGGGCCCTAAGTAGTGGAACCAGCCCCATGGACAATCAGCTGTACCCACTGGGTGGATCTTCAGCGAAAACCTCTACACCAAGGCTCAGGTGAAAGTTCTTTCTCAGCAATACTTCATACATCTTTCCACAAGATGGTGGGAAATTAAGTCCTGTTTGGTGACTCCAGGAGAAAGACCAATGGGAAATTTGTCCTGAATTTCTCCTGTCTCTGCCCTTTGCACCTTTTGCCTTTGCAGCATTTCATCTGCACCTTTTCAGTTTATACACTGTAACCATAACAACTTTTCTGAGTTCTCTGAGTCCTTGTAGCAAATCATCAGATGTGAAGGTGGTCTTGGGGCGCCCAACACAGAAAGCAGAGAGCTAGAAGACAAACAGTAGAAAACTCTGAAAGATCATGCAAAAGTAGAAGTTTGATATATTCTGGAGGTTATACGACAAATTAATGGTTGGAATGATCAAATACTTTATATTAATCTGGCTCTCCATATGGCTAAATATATGTAATATAAATAAAATACATATATGTATATAATATATATATAAAATTTTGTTTTATCCATTAACTCAAATACAAATTTAAGATAGAGATTAGACCTATATTGAAACAAAAACATGACATTTTAATAAAGAAAACTGTCTCTATAATAGTGACATAGAGAAGCTTTTTAATTTTTTTTTTTTTGTACTTTTTCTGAAGCTGGAAACGGGGAGAGACAGTCAGACAGACTCCCGCATGCGCTCAACCGGGATCCACCCAGCACGCCCATCAGGGGTGATGCTCTGCCCCTCCGGGGCATCGCTTTGCTGTGACCAGAGCCACTCTAGCGCCTGGGGCAGAGGCCAAGGAGCCATCCCCAGCGCCCGGGCCATCTTTGCTCCAATGGAGCCTTGGCTGCAGGAGAGGAAGAGAGAGACAGAGAGGAAGGAGGGGGTGAGGGTGGAGAAGCAAATGGGCGCTTCTCCTATGTGCCCTGGCCAGGAATCGAACCTGGGTCCCCCGTAGAGAAGCTTTTTAATAAAGAAAATTTTAAAAGTAAAATTGGTGAGAGATTACCAAATGTTGTGACCATCTCAAAAACAGTAATGTTATTTAACAAAAGACAGCATAAACAAAGTTAACAACAACTAGAAAAATTGAGAGAAAAACTTGGATATAAATATAAATAAAAGATTATACATAGAAAATAAACCAAGGGACTACTATGCAACATAAAGAATATTAATAATTTAATGTGAGAAGTACAAGTAACTACATAGAAACTGGAGAAAGAAATTTCTCAAGAAATGAAAATCAATTGGCTTGTAAATATATTTTTTAAATTATACAAGTGCACTAATAATTAAGCAAATGCAATTTAAAAGAACAGTAATTTACTATTCTTGCCTCATCAAATTAGGAATAAAAATTTAATTTAATTTAAATGTTGGTTAAGTTATGAGAAACATAAATTTTCATAGAGTGCTGATATTGGGACAGCCAGTTTACAGACAAATTTGAAAATGTCTATTAAAATATTAAAGGTGTGGGCCCTGGTTGGTTTGCTCAGTGGATAGAGCATCAGTCCAGCGTGTGAACGTCCCTGGTTCGATTTCTGGTAGGGTACACAGGAGAAGTGACCATCTTCTTCTCCTTCTCTCCCTCTCCCCCTTCCCTCTCTCTTCCCTTCTCACAGCCAGTGACTTGATTGGTTTGAGCATCAGCCCCAGACACTGAGGATAGTTAAGTCAGGCCCAGATAGAGTTTGCCAGGTGGGTCCTGGTCGGGCACATGTGGGAGTCTGTCTCTTTATCCCACCTCTTTTCATTTAAAAAAAAATTAAAGGCGTATTTTCTATTACTTAATATTTCTGTTTCTTGGTACCTCTCTTAAAGAAAGAACTCATACATTTCAAAGTGAACATTTATAGGTTGCTTTTTCTTAATATAACTTATTTCTCAGCCTTTAAGGACATCGCACTCTTGGTCTTTCTCCTTTGTCAGCATTCATTCCTCATTGTCCATTGTTGTTTTCTCCCTTTCCTGACTCTGTCAGGTTAGAGCAGTGGTTGTCAAACTTTTTGAAGTCGGTGCGCATTTAAAATTCTACAAATAATTGTAGGCACACTATATACAAATTTCTGATAAATATGTTATAATAATTAAGTCAAATATTAAAGAAAAAAATACAAAGTCCAAGCGTGCTTTTATGGTAATTAAATGAATTAAATACAACAAAATTAAATTTATTCTGACATTAAAAATATTTTTATGTTACATTTTTTGAGTTATGCTTTTTAGAATTCATAAAAAAAGAGGGGTTAAAGAATAAAAAAGTGACAAAAAAGTTATCTTTTTATATATATAGATACATTCTTAGTAAGATTTAGTAAATTCAGCAGGTTCTGGCATGAATGTGTTGTTTTTTTCATTCTTCTGTTTATGAGAAACATGAGCCTGATATGTCCTAGCGATTTCTTCAATATTTGGGCATATATTTGAAAGGCAAACTCTCATTTCCTCGTCCATACATTGAAGAATTCCTCTCTTTTTACTCTTAATTGTGTTGAGGGTAGAAAATCCTAATTCACATAAATAGGATGTTGAAAATTGTACTAAAATGTTCAAAGCTTTTTTAGATATTGCCACATATTCTTCTTTTATAGAAATCCAAAAGGCTTCAAGAGACAATTTCTTATGTTTAATCATCAATCCAAAACCCCCACCATACATATCATCTTAACTTGACACCAAACAAAGGATAGAAGAAACTTGCCTCCAGTCTTTCTGGGAAACATGGGGGGTAATGTAAACAGTCTAGCACCACAGCTTAACAGCCTTTTGCAACCTAATCAGGCAAGTGAGGTGGGGGGTTGGGCAGACTGTTAGCTTACAGCCAATTTCCCACACCTTTGTCCCCCCAAAATCTAAACTCTAAAACCTTGTTGGTTTTTTGGTCCCCAACAGGCACATATTTCTCTGGAATGCCATAGGGCATACCTGGAAATCTTCTAGGGCACACCAGTGCACCCTGGCGCATACTTTGAGAACCACTGGGTTAGAGTAATCCCAAACTCAGCTCCTGCTGCTACTCTCTTTTCCAACTATATTCATTTTCTTAGTTAAGGTGTCTCATGACTTTAAATGGCATCTATAGGCTGATTGATGACTTCAAGATAATGCATCCCCAGACTCTCCTAAACTACAAACTCACATATTCAGTGGCCTGCTTACCACCTACTATATAATTAGGCAAGTCTTCTCTGCCTAAAATTCCCTTGACCACATCTTTCTTTACAGAGATGCTTCCTAACTTAAGGACCATACTACTTCTGCCTTGCCAGTGCCTTTGCCAAGTTTTCTGAGCTTACTTGGAGACCTTCATGCCCCTCATGGCCCACAAACCAAGACCAATCTATTATTATTATTATTATTATTATTATTATTGACTTTTTTATTTTAGAGAAAGAGGGAGAGACAGAGAAACATTGATTTGTTGTTCCACTTATTTATGTATTCATTGGTTGATTCTTTTATGTGCCCTGATTGGAAATAAAACCCACAACTTGCTGCATCGGGACATCACACCAACCAACTGACCTACTCGGCAGGGGCTTTAAGTCCCATCTACTTTAGAATCACAATGAGAAAAATGCAGCATGGAATTGGTCTTCTTCATTGACTACTGAGGAACTGACTAATAATATCCTGAAAAGCAGGGCGACTGTGTTCCCTGACTACTGGAAAATAGGAGATGGGAGGAAGCTGAGCAGATAAATTTTGTGTTTCTCTTGAACTATTTTGAAGTGTTTCTCTTTGAAAACCTTTCTTAAAAGTCCAAAATTCTAAAGAAGCGTGCCTGTATGCAACCTGCTGTGTATCTTCATGACTCCAAATGGTATAGCTCTTTTAGTAAAATATTACTCACTCTGTCTCATTTTTCTTTGCTTCACTTGCTCTTTCTTTCTCATGTTTGTGACCCTGGTCTTACACTTCCAAAATAAAGTCAGCAATTTAATTCTGGTCTCAGGTTCTGATTTCCAAATGACCACACTTTCCAAACCTGTTCCTCTTTTAGCCTTCCTCATCTTGGTTAATGACAATTTACAAAATTTTTAAAGTCATCTTTAACTCTTCCTTTGTTTATGCTTCATCCGATTAATCATTAAATCCTTTTGGTACTACTTTAAGATTATATCCAGAATCCCACATACCACCTGCACTTCTATTCCCCTAGTCCAAGGCACCGTTACCTATTGCCTGAATTGCTTCAGGACCTTTCTATGCTCTCCTGCCTGTGCATGCCTACAATCTATTCAGTGGTGGGATTCAGCTGATTTGCACCAGTTCGACAGAACTGATACCTATTTTTTTGTTGAGTTCAGCAAACCGGTTGTTAAAATGGCACTTGTAATCAGGGTTCCCTCTAAGGTGAGAGCCTGGGCAGCTGCGCAATGTGAAAATCACAAATTTACATTCCTTATTTTTTTTTAATGTTCATCTGCGCAACAACGTATTCTAAGTGCCTGTAGTAATGTTCATTCAATCCACAGGTGAAAAAAATTGCAAGTAAGGATACCAATCAAGAAGCAATATGAAAATATCTTAAATAACAGTTTTATTTTTTTTGGTCAGGTGTTATTTAATATTTTTTCATTAATATTTTAAAGCTTTCCTATAATCTGTTTTGTATACCTTTTTATTGTTCTTATTTAAGTATTAAATGCATGAAATAATAAACTACCTTTCGGTATATTGTTTCTTCATACTTAAAACGATCACTAGGACAGAGAACTGGTTGTTAAATTATTTGAATGCCACCAGTAAATCTATTCCAGAAACAACAGCTAGAATAATACTCTCATATAAGCCCATGCCAGTCAAAACTTTTCAGTATCTTTTTATTTTATTTGAAGTAAGTAGCAAATTCTTTACAATGGCCTATACGGGACCATATGTACTCACAAACACACTGTGTCCCCCACACCTTTCTCTCAACCTCTTCTTTACTGCTCTTTCTTACTACTCTCTCCTTTATTTTTCCATTCCAATTACCTTGCCCTTCTTGATGTTCTTGGAATACATTTGCCTTAAGTTCTTTGTTTTCTTTTCCTATAACTATTTACTCCAAAATATCTGCTTGGTTAATTTCTTATTGCCTACAGTATTTTTTTTTTCAAATCTCATATTCTGAGTGAGTCCTGCACTAGCATTTTTGACACCTGTTTATATTACATTGTTTTTCATAACTCTTATTTTCTTTTACTTTTCTGTTGTTTATTATTTATTGTCAACCTCATTATAATGCAAACTACATTAAAGCAGAGATTTTTGTCTTTTTCATTCACTGATATGTTCTAAGTATCAAGAACAATGCCTTGCACTTGAAAAATAATAAAACATGTTTTGATGAATAAATACTTGCTAAAATATTTTCATAATAGTAAAATTTATAAACTATTAGTATTCATAAATAGAATGGATTGATAAAGTTCAGCATATTCGGCCTGACCAGGCAGTGGCACAGTGGATAGAGCATCAAACTGGGATACAGAGGACCCAGGTTAAAAACTCTGAGGTCACCTGCTTGAGCACAGGTTCATCCAGCTTGAGAACAGGCTCACCAGTTTGAGTACAGGGCCACTGGCTTGAGTGTGGTATCATAGACATGACCCAATGGTGTCTGGCTTGAGCCCAAAGATCATTGGCTTGAAGCCCAAGTTTGATGGCTTGAGCCCAAGGTCACTGGCTTGAGCAAGGGGTCACTGTAGCCCCCTGGTCAAAACACATATGAGAAAACAATCAATGAACAACTAAGATGCTGCAATGAAGAATTGATGCTTCTCATCTCTCTCCCTTCATGTCTGTCTGTCCCTATCAATCCCTCTCTCTATCTCTCTCTCTCTCTCTCTGTCTCTTCACAAAAAAAGAAAAGTTCATCATATTCACAATATAGAATATTAAAAAGTAGTTAATATGAATGAAACATACTTCTATATCTCAATATCAAGAGAACTCAAAAACAAAACATTGAATAAAAAATAAAGTAGAAAAATTATGTGCAATGTCAGATTTTATATACATAAAACCATATATGCTAGGCAAACCAATATGATATATGTTTTATGAGTGTGAATGTTCCTATAAACTAGTACATATAAAATTCCTTTCAGATACCAGATTGAGATAGCAAAGTCAAAATGGTAAGAGTGGAAGCTAACGTTAATGATAAAATGAGACTTCAACATTATCTGTAAAGTTCCTTTTTACTATTATTTATTGATTTTTTAGAGAGAGAGGAAGGGAGAGAAAAACAGAAAAATAGAGAGAAACTTTTGATTCACTGTGGTTGTTTCACTTTTTCACATCCTCACTGGTTGATTCTTGATGCTTTTTTTTTCTTTTTTTCTTTTTTTAGTGAGAGAGAGAGGTATAGACAGGTACAGACAACAGGAAGGTAGAAAGATGAGAAGTATCAACACCTTAGTTATTCATTGATTGCTTTCTTATATGTGCTTTGACTAGGGGACTTCAGCCAAGCCGGTGACCCCTTGCTCAAGCCAATGATCTTGGCTCAAGCCAGCAACCTTGGGGTTTCAGGCCAGTGACTTTTGGAGTCAAGCCAGCAACCACGGGGTCATGTCTATGATTCCACGCTTACGCCAGCGGCCCTGTGCTCAAGCTGGCAACCTTGGGGTTTCGAACCTGGGTCTTCAGTGTTCCAGATCTATGCTCTATCGACTGTGTCACCACCTGGTCAGGTCACTGGTGGATTCTTATATGTGCCCTGACTGAGGATGGAACCCTCAACTTCAGCATGTCTGGTCAATGCTCTAACCAACTGAGCCACCCAGCCAGGGCCTATCTGTAAAGTTCCTGGTTTTATATTTAAAGAATACACTCATTTGCCTGACCTGTGGTGGCGCAGTGGGATAAAGCGTCGACCTGGAACACTGAGGTTGCTGGTTCGAAACCTTGGGCTTGCCCGGTCAAGGCACATATGGGAGTTGATGCTTCCTGCTCCTCCCTCCCCTTCTCTCTCTCTCTCTCCTCTCTCTCTAAAAATTAATAAATAAAATATAAAAAAAAAAAAAAAAAAAAAAAGAATACACTCATGTGTTATTGACCACATTAGGTTATTATGGATTAAAACATATCTAGAGACAAATAAACATCTCTGACTTGTGTATAGAAAATAGATTTAAATGAGACAGTAAAATAGAACAAAAATTACAGTGATTTCAAGTTTCTCTTTTCTTCAGCCACAAAAATGACTTGGAACAACTAAATTCAGAGTGGGAGGAGACAAAGAGATATCACTGCCTTTAAATTGAAAGGGCCTATGAGTCAGACTGACCTGTGGTCAGTCACACATTCATGGATCCTTCTCCAACTTCTCCTGTCCACACTTATCACTTCCTCCTACAAATTCCTGAACCTACTGTAGATTTCTTTTCCTGTGTCCACAGTATCTAGCAACTTGTTGAACACATATTAAAAACTCTGTAAAATAAATGCCTATTAGAAACAGAAACAGTCAAAATGGAAAATAGAACAAATGAAAGAAGAAAAGAAAGGAAGAAAAAAAGTAAACAAATTAGGCCAACATGTCAGCTATCCTAGTCTCTATACAATTTTGAAGACCTTCTACTTTTTTTTCCTAAGTAATGAAATCCAATCATATATGGTAAGAGAAAATGCATTTCTCTGGCAAAGGAGCTCAAACAAATATAAAAATTTAGATTTATCAAAGTGAAAACAATTAGCCTCTTGGCAGGTACAGGAACATTAGTTGTGCATCTTAAGTATCCTTCCAACTTTTCTTTTCTTCCATTTGTAATTTGCTTTACATGTAACTAACAGGTTTCTCTTCCAAATATTGTTATATTTGGGCCACTGCAACTTCCCTGTACAAGAACTAATTTGTCCCCAAGTATTTATAGCATTAAGTCTACATTTCTCTTCCTGGATTTATGATCTACTCTTTAGTCTAACCATACCTTAGCAATAATCTAAACTTACTCCCAAATAATCTTGTTTTTTACAGCTTCACTTTAGTCAGAGAGTCTTAACTTTGTCACTTGTTCTGTTTACGTCTACAGGCTCAGGATAATGCTGTTTATCTTCACAAAATGCCTTCCCCCACCCCACTGCCCTGCTTAAATCTGTTATCAGTATAAGAAATTTACTTACTGACTACAGGTCCTTGGGGTGGTGGGAAAAATAAAGAGGAGGCGGGGGTAAGCAGAATTTCAGTAATTTAATTGATCTCATGATGACGTCACCATCAAGTGTTGTTGCAATACTTTTGGTACTATGGCTTAACTATAGCTCAAATACACCCTTAAATGATATATAAGATTTTTTTCCCATCGCCATCACAAGTGAGCCCTCTGCAATTACCTCTATCATGTCTCATCTATTGCAGAGTTAGCATTAGTCATTCAAAGCATATATTCATTGGCATATATTTCATATGCCATTTGGCCTTCAAGGCACTGGGGATTCATTGGCGATCAAGATACACTCCATCCCTACCCTTTTAGAGCTTATATTTTATTGGTGAGAAACAAAGAATTAATACATAAATTAGATAACTAAGATAAATAAGATTTTTGATAATGTCATTCATTAGTTAGATAACGTCAAGGCTATATAGCTGCTATTGCATAAACAGGATGAAATGACAGTAAATTGTACAAAACAAAGACAACTATAAATTGAATCACTCGGGCAGGTTTTCTGTTGTTATGCAATGTGAGCTAAGCCCTGATAAAAACACAGCATTTCAAGAGCCTGAGAAAGAGTATTACAGTAATGAGATCAATCAGAACAAAAACCCTGAGTTTGCAAAGACTTTGGTGTCTGGGTAATCAGAAGGTTCAGTGTAATTGTAATAGAGCAAGGAAGGGAGAAAATGGTACAAGTTGTTGAAGGAAAAAAGACGGAGACAAATCATCCAGAACCTCATGTATGGAATTTTAATTTTGTTAAAAGTAAAAAAGAAACCATTAGAGGATTTTACACGATGGACCTCTAATTTTCATGTCAAGGTTGATTTTCTTCCTCAATAGAGAAGGGATAAGGGAGATGGCATACCAATCTACTCTTGCTCTTCCATCAGAGATAGGTTCTAGAAACATTAAACATTTTGGAATAAAGTGGCTATTGGTATCTGCTAATCCTCACTAAAATGGTTTTATGTGACCCTTGTTCTCATGACATGTTAGTACCCAAGGTACTGCCTGCAAAGATCCCACATCCAACATCAGGAGATCAAATGACTACCAAACATGACAACTTTCTACACAAAAGCAGATAAAACTGAAGAAAAAATCTTCTAAAATAAGGCAAAGTTCTAATTACTACTGAGTAAACCAGCTTATTGGAGAAGGAAGTAAAAGGCTAAATGCCTAATTTAAAAGGTACTAACCAAGGCAACTCTGTCTTTAAGTAGAGAATACAGCATACTTCCCAGTTCTGATTTACCCTTTTTCAACTATATAAATCCTCTTTGTTTTTCAAGGTCAAAGTTAGGTACTGCATCCTATATGAATATTTATCTTATGTTTACAAACATTATCACCACCATAGAGTATAATGTTTTAAAATGTTTTGCACTCCTGCTGAAAACTAATACCTACTACAATAACCCAGAAAGAAAAATTGAGAATTTTGACAATTTATTTTTGGACATAGCTGTTTTGTAATGTACTTTTTCCAAAAGCTGATAGTATTCAATAAAAGAAATGAGCACAGTTGCATTCAATCTGTTCAAACATTTTCAGAAATCACATAACCCTAAGTAGGTCATAATAAGTCAGAAATACTAAATGGCTGTATTTGGCTAGCTCGAGGACAAGAAAGAAGAAAATTCTGATAAGAAAAGTGTGTCAGAGATATGTAAATCCTAAAGCAAATGGGAGCAAGGGTAAATTAAAGAATTGGGGAAAATAAACTCTACTATCAATTGTTACTCCATTCAGCTGAATGAGATACAGGCCAACCCAGTGACCACCTTTGATGGAGCTTGTGGTAGATAGCTGACATTGTTTTGGTTTCTATTGTTGCTAGCATCCAAGTGTACCTTTCATGGAAGGTAGTGCCTGGCCCCATAGATACCAAAAGGTATGATGTTTCTCATTCCATACCAGCATAGCCAGGAGACAGCACACACTTTGGGAGTGGCCACTTTGACTTAGTGGCTTCTGAGACTGTGATTTTTCATGATGACATTCATTAATTAGAGTTTATATTCTCTGAAGTGGCAGGCTGAACTAGCCTCTTACTGCTGCACAAACTTTGTTGTACATTAACTAGCCTTTAAGAGCTTCCTTGGTCTTTGCTGATTTTCCAAGTCAAATCCTCCAGGCTATCATGAATCTTGTAAGTTTCCAATGTCCTTCCAATAAAATCCCCCCCCTTTTTTTGGCTTAGAATAGCCAGAGTTTGGTTCTAATGCTTGAGAATAATAAGTGTGGCTAGTACTGATCAGGCATTATTTAATCGTTTTTCTCAATGTCCAAACTCCCTCCGAGCCAACCCTGGCCAATCCTATTTCCCACTTTAGAAGTCTTTTCTATATTCCCAGGATACACTGCTCCCCAACTACAGTTCCAGGTGCTAAGATGCCTATGCTTCTTTTTCTTCTAATTCAGGACCTACACTTAGGATACAAAAATTATTAGAAGACTGAAGCCAAACTAGAGCAGCTATTAAACTTAATGTCCTTAGAATCTGACACAGTATATATTAAAAGTGTCAGATTACTCAAAATTAAACCATGGGAAAAGCTCAGAAATGTGCTTTTTTATATATATAAACTAAACTGAGTACTGCTAAACAGGATCAAGGCACCATTTGGCTATGAAAGAAAAGAGCCACAGGCAGACATCCCTTTGTCTCATCATGTGTTTCATATTTCATTCATATTTTACCTCACCAGTGATTTCTCCAGCAAGATGGGATTTCTTTGCATTCAATGTACAGTTTGCTCCAATTTGTCTGTGCTTTCTTGTGAGTTTCTTGTTGCTATTTAAAGCTTATTATTTATTTTATTGAAGTGTTTAGCTTCATATAATCAACTTTTGAGCATTTTGCAGATGTCAAATTCTGCTCCTCAAAGGAATCCTTCCTCTAAGCATAGGAAATGGTAAACATTTGTCATTAGCAGTCACTTGCCAAGGAGTCCTGTTATAAGCTGAAAGATAAATGTTTACTGCTTCAACATCTCAGAGAACATATAAACATGTGTTTCCTTTCATTCTATCAAAAATACTGCCTACTGGCCCTGGCCACTGGCTCAGGGGATAGAGATTGGCCTGACATGCAGATGTTCTTGTTTTGATCCATGGTCAGGGCACACATGGAAAGAGATAATCTGCTTCTCTTCCCCTCCCTCTTCATCTTCTCTCCCTCTTTCCCCCCCAAAGCCAGTGGCTCCATTCAAGCATCAGCCCTGGGTGCTGAAGATAGGTCAGTTGATGTGACCACTGGCTCCAGACAGGGGCTGCCAGGTGAATCCTGGTTGGGGGTGGTTGGGGGTGCATGTGGGAGTCTGTCTCTCTATCTCCCCTCTTCTCACTTAAATATATATATATATATATATATATAGAGAGAGAGAGAGAGAGAGAGAGACTACTGAAAATGAAAATTTTTCACAGTAAAATAAATTAAAATTTTTCTCTTTTAAAAATAATCATATATTTACTATTCTGAGTATAATTTCTGTGTAGAAGTTAAAAAGTCTAAACATTTTTTATAAAATTTATATAGTTTTTATTATAGCTATATAATAAAAATAATCTTAGTTGGGAGTTGAAAATACAAGTGTTAATCTCAAATCTTACTTTTTAAAATATTATAATTTTTAGTTTTAATTTTTTTATCTGCTAAATGCATATAATTTTACCTCACTAGATTATGTTTTTACAAATAGGATTAAGTTTCTAAACTTGAAAAGCACTGCACAAACAGAAAATATTTGTAAATACTACACTAATGTTCTCACAGAATAAGTAACTTAATTTAAACAGTATTAAGAAATAACAACAATAATAGTTTATGTAGTTTTATGTGTTTGGTACTATTCTAAGTTGTGTGTGTTTGTGTATTAGACAAAGAGAGAGATAGGAGAGAAACAGGTAGAGCCTCATTTAATACTCAGAAAACCCTGACATGATATATATTGTGATCCCATTTCTCAGATGAGAAAGCTAAGGCAAAGAAAAGTTAAATAACATGTCTAAGACCCTATAGACTTTTCACAGGTATTTTGTACAAACTTGTGAAGGACAAAAGATTCTTTTAAATAAAAATACCAATATCCACAAATATTTTAGAATTGACCCTGACATCTTAATAGTTTCATGACATAAGTATATGTTTTTTTTTTCCTTATGAAGCTCAACAAAATATTCAATATATACATTTCATTTAATTAAAAGGAATTTGTACTATTCTCATTTCTTTCCAAATCTTGTGACTCTAAGATGATTGCTTGTCTTTACACAGATAGCAAAAATAGCCAACTGGAATGCCATGTAATTGTTGGTATTTTAATTTACTGGGAAAGAGGAGCATAGAACAGTATTACAGTCAGAGCCAGACTGGATTTACAGTTAGTCACTATTTGAGTTGGTGATGTATGAGGCTTCTCTGCAATGGGTGCTCCTTCCTCAGAATCTTTGCCAAAGAACCGCAGTTCTACAGCATTTTTTACATAATCTAAAATTCCCACCACTGATATCACTTCCCTGTTATGTCATTTTTTATCACATCTATTCTGGTAAAAGACATAAAAATCATCATGTTCTAAAAACGAGACTAAGAGACATGGACAAAAGTGTGGTGGTTACAAGGAGTGGGGGGAGGGAGGATGCAGGAGGGAGGGAGGGAGGGAGAGAGTTAGGGGGAGGGGGAGGGGCACAGAGAAAACTAGATAGAGGGTGACGGAGGACAATCTGACTCTGGGCGAGGGGTATGCAACATAATTTAATGACAAGATAACCTAGACATGTTTTCTTTGAATATATGTACCCTGATTTATTAATGTCATCTCATTAACATTAATAAAAATTTATTTTAAAAAATCATTATGTTCATTGTGTAGCAACATAAATTATTGACTAATATTAACCATGAAATTATAATACCGATAATTTTGTACTAAATTAGATACCATTGCTCACTAGATTATGACAAATACCTAGCAAAGTCTTAAGAAAAAGAGTTAAGCCCTGGCCAGATAGCTCAGTTGGTTAGAGTCTTACCCTGAAGCATAGAGGTTGCTGATTCAATCCCCAGTCAGGGCACATACAGGAACATATCAGTGTTTCTGCCTCTCTCTCTCTCTCTCTCTCTCTCTCTCCCCCCCTCCCTCTCTCTCTAAAATCAATAAATAAAAAACTAAAAGAAAACATAAAAAAAGAATTAAAAGTGTAAAATTTTATTTATCGAGTTTTTATTGATTCTTACAATTAGAAAAAGGTTTACACTATTGAATTAATTCCAAGAATACTCCAATTCAGTGGGAGAACTTTTGAAGTCCAAGTATAGATGTAGGACATCTGGGATGGGGTCAGAAGAGAGTCCCATTATGTCTCTCTTTATTGAAAAGACATCCACAGGGATTGTTTTACCTGTTTTATATGTTTACACTCACAAAAGAAGGGAGAATCTGGCACCAAGATCATGAGATTCAATAGGCCGGTACAAAGGGTAACAGAGCAGCAAATGAAGGAAGCTCGGCAGTAACCCAAGAGTCAGCTGGGCACCAAAATGAAGACCTCTGGGCCTTGATTCAGCACAGGGAGGTCAATATGAGGGAGTTGGGCTAGATCCTAGAAAAAGAGCCACACTGGAATGGGATGTGTTTAGGAAAGCCAAATAATTGTCACTTTTTGGTAAGTATATATGATTTATTCTGTGCCAGATTTTTTTACTAAGGATTTCAATTCTCCTAGGCTATCTTTTGAAGTAGAAGCATTTAAATTGGAGTAACCTACCTAATCTTTTTCAACTCATTGCACAAGTATGAATTATGTGGTTAGTGAATTTGGGAGGATATAAACATGTTTATCCCAAAATGCATGGGGTCTTTGTCTTCCACAGTTAACTACTTTTGGAGAGAGCTGCCATCTGATCTCTTCCCAAACATGTGGTAAATGATCTGCCCCTCCAAGAGAAGATGAGATCAATGCATTCTGTTAATGACAAAAAGTGTGAATTTATTTTCTGAGTGAAGTATTAGAAATCCCATGGTGGCCACACATTAAGGTCCCATCATCCAATTCAGCTTTTATGTATAAAAACATTAATATTTAATTTTCCATTTGTCCTTTGTGTCTTATTTTTTAGTTAGTCTTATTTTTTGAGAGACGAAAGAAATGTGATTCATTGATTCACTAAAATCAGAGTCCATATGTCAATTCCTTTAACTCTTGTAATATTATTAGTACTAGCATTTGTTTTCATGGCTGCTATAACAAATTACCACAAATGCAGCACCTTTAAACAACACACATTTATTATTTCATAGTTTCTATAATCTACACAGTCTGGTTGACTTGTCTGCTCACTGTATCAGTGGGCTGACATCAAAGAACTGACTGGGAATACAGTTCTAAACTTGAATCCAGGTCCTCTGAAAAGATAACTGATCATTGCCAGAATCCACTCTTTCTCTTGCCTCCCATGTAGCCTCCTTCTTCTTCAAGCCAACATCAGCACATCAAACCCTTTTTTTTTCTTTTAATCTTTCTTATTTACTTTTTTGCCTTTCTCTTTTGTTTTTAAGGCTTCATATATCCCAGACAAGAAAACACTAAAGGAGTTCATCACCACCAAACCAGTATTACAAGAAGGTTAAAGGGACTTCTTTAAGAGGAATGGAAAAACAGATAAAAAATATAAATAATAAGCCTGACCAGGTGGTGGCGCAGTGGATAGAGTGTCGGACTGGGATGCAGAGGACCCAGGTTCGAGACCCCAAGGTCACCAACTTGAGTGAGGGCTCATCTGGTTTGAGCAAAGCTCACCAGCTTGGACCCAAGGTCATTGGCTCGAGCAAGGGGTTACTCAGTCTGCTATAGGCCCACAGTCAAGGCACATATGAGAAAGCAATTGATGAACAACTAAGGTGTAGCAAGAAAAAACTAATGATTGATGCTTCTCATCTCTCTCCATTCCTGTCTGTCTATCCCTATCTATCCCTCTCTCTGACTCTTGCTCTGTCTCTGTAAAAAAAAAAAAAAAAAAAAAAAAAAAAATATATATATATATATATATATATAATAGCAATAGCTACATACTTATCACTAATTTAAATTTAAATGAATTAAATTCTCTAATCAAAAGATATAAGGTGGCAGAATAACAAAACAAGATGCTTACATATTATGTATACAAGAAATTCACTTCAAACTGAAACACACTGACTAGGTAGACACACACTGGTTAAAAGTAAAAGGATAGAAAAAGATATTTCATGCAATTGAAGGCAAAAGAAAAAAGAAAAAAATGGGATTAGCAATACTTATGTCAGACAAAAATTTTAAAACAAAGACTGTAACAAGAGACAAATAAGAACTCAACAATTCCACTTCTGGGTATTGATCCAAAGAAACCCAAAACACCAATTCAAATCGACATATGTATCCCTTTGTTCACTGCAGCGTTATCTACAATAGCCCAGATATGGAAGCAACCTAAGTGCCCATCAGTAGACAAACTGATAAGGAAAAAGTGGTCCATATATCCAACATGATACCACTCAGCCACAAAAAAATAAAATCTTGCCATTTACAACAATGTGAATAGACCAAGAGGGAATTATGCTAAGTGTGACAGAAAAAGACAAATATGGCCCTGGCCGGTTGGCTCAGCGGTAGAGCGTCGGCCTAGCGTGCGGAGGACCCGGGTTCGATTCCCGGCCAGGGCACACAGGAGAAGCGCCCATTTGCTTCTCCACCCCTCCGCCGCGCCTTCCTCTCTGTCTCTCTCTTCCCCTCCCGCAGCCAAGGCTCCATTGGAGCAAAGATGGCCCGGGCGCTGGGGATGGCTCTGTGGCCTCCGCCCCAGGCGCTAGAGTGGCTCTGGTCGCAACATGGCGACGCCCAGGATGGGCAGAGCATCGCCCCCTGGTGGGCAGAGCGTCGCCCCATGGTGGGCGTGCCGGGTGGATCCCGGTCGGGCGCATGCGGGAGTCTGTCTGACTGTCTCTCCCTGTTTCCAGCTTCAGAAATAAAAAAAAATAAATAAAATAAAATAAAATAAAAAAAAAAAAAGAAAAAGACAAATACCATGTGATTTCACTTACATGTGGAATCTGAAAACAAACAAAACAAAGAGAACAGTGGATGATTGCAAGATGGAAAGGGGGCTTGGAGGATGGGCAGAAAATTGGAAGGATGAGGATATGCAAAAGGCTAGTTATAAACACAATCCCAGGGGTTTATAGTATATAGCACAGGGAATATAGTCAGTAATCTTGTGACAATTGTGTAGGATGTAAGATGGGTAATAGACTTATCAGGGTGATCATTTTGTAAATTACATAAATGTTTAATCTTAGGTTGTACACATAAAAACTAATATTGTATGTCAACTATAAATAAAAAAATTATTTTTAAAAAAGTTAAAAAATCAAAATGAAGAGTAGTGACTGCCTTTTAAACGGGGTGTGATGGCTCCATGTAAATGCATCAAACCAGCCTAGATTGCTTAACATAATCTCCCCATCTTAAAGTCGACATATTAGTAACTTTACACCTGCAAAGTCCCTCTTGCAATGTAAAGTAACATATTTATGGATCAAACACCAGGGAGCAAAAATCATAAGGGCCAACTTTCTACTTGCCACAGTTCGATAACAGCATGCCCATTTTAGAAATAAGAAAATTGAGATTTGGAAAAGATGAGTTTGTCATAGGTCACACATAGTAAATGGCAAAAATAGAATGACAGGCCAAGTGTGTTTGAGTGAAGGTCAGTGTTTCCCTTCACCTTGGAATTCCTCTATTTCTGCCCACTGTTATCTTTGGTCAAATGAGACAATTTATTTCTTGTCAAACACAGCTTGAGGGGGACATTTTTCTATATAACAAGGAAGAGAAAGACACTCATTGTATTTCAACAATCTTCTCTTTCCACCATCTTGAGTTTGCTGTTTTCACTCTCAACTCATAAACTTCCCCCTTTCCTCACTAATGAAAAAATGGTTAGGGAAAGAATAATAAAGAGTAGATTAAAAAAGAAGAAGAAGAAAAGCCTGACCAGGCGGTGGTGCAGTGGATAGAACATCGGACTGGGATGCAGAGGACGCAGGTTTGAAACCCCGAGGTCGCCAACTTGAGCGTGGGATCATCTGGTTCGAGCAAGGCTCACAAGCTTGAGCCCAAGGTCACTGACTTGAGCAAGGGATCACGCAGTCTGCTGTAGCCCCCTGTCAGGGCACATATGAGAAATCAATCAATGAACAACTAAGGTTCCACAGCAACAAAGAATTGATACTTCTCGTATCTCTCCCTTCCTGTTTGTCCCTATCTGTCCCTCTCTCTGTCTCTGTCACACACACACACACACACACACACACACAGAGAGAAAATACTAGAGGCAGAGGTACAAGAACAGGCACAAATGGCTGACATACTCAAAATTAACTATAATTAACTGTAATAAAAAATAATGGTTTATTAATACAATGGCCAATAGGCATATGAAAAGATGTTCAATGTCACCAATCATCAGAAACATGCAAATTAAAACCACAATGAGATATCACCTCACTACCACCAGAATGGCTATCTTCAATAAATCAATAAACAAAAAATGTTGGTGAGGGATGTGGAGAAAAGGGAACCCTCACGTACTGCTGGTGGGAATAGAGATTGGTTACAACCAGTGTAGAAAATAGAATGAAGTTATTTCAAAAATTACAAATGGAACTGCCTTTTGACCCAGCAATACCACTTCTAGGAATATATGTTAAGAATACCAAAACACTAATTTGATAGAATATATGCACTCCTCTGTTCATTGCAGCATTATTTACAATAACCAAGATTTGGAAAGAACCCAATCAGTAGATCAGTAGATAAAAAGCAGTGTTACATTTACACAATGGAATACTACTCGGCTATAAAAAAAGGTAGGAAATCTCATCTTTTGTGACAGTTTGGATGTACCTGAAAAGCATTGTGTTAAGTGTATTAAGCCAGTTAGAGAAAAACAAGTACCATGTGATTTTACTCATATGTGGAATCTGATGAACAAAATTAATTAACAAGCAAAATAGAGACAGACTCCTATGCAGAGAGCCAGCTGACCACTATCGGGGTGGGTGAGGAGGGGCTGAGCGAGGGAGGTGGAGGAATAGAGAGAAAAAGGACAAATAAAACCCCTCATGAGTATGGATGACAGTGTGGTGATTGCCAGGAGGGGAGAGGTGGAGGAGGGTATGGGGGATAAATGGTGATGGACAGAGACTTGATCTGGGGAATCAATGCACAATATCGTGCAGAGATATGTTGTAAAATTGGGCACCAGAAACCTGTATAATTATGGTAACTAGTGCCACCTAATTAATTCAATTAAAATCTAAAAAGCCAGTACTAAGAAACAGTAGAAGAATAATGGTTTATCCATGGTTGGTTGGTTCAGCGGTAGAGCATCAGCCCAGTGTGTGGAAGTGCCAGGTTCGATTCCCAACCAGAGCACACAGGAGAAGCACCCATCTGCTTCTCCACCCTTCCCCCTCTCCTTTCTCTCTATTTCTCTCTTCCCCTCCCACAGCCAAGGCTCCATTAGAGCAGAGTTGACCCAGGCGCTGAGGATGGCTCCATGGCCTCCACCTCAGGCGCTAGAATGGCTCCAGATACAGCAGAGCAATGCCCAGAGGGGCTGAGCATCGCCCCCTGGTGGGCATGCTGGGTGGATCCCAGTCGGGCGCATGTGGGAATCTGTTTGTCTGCCTTCCCCCTGCTTCTCACTTCAGAAGAACATACAAAAAATAAAGAATAATGGTTTATACACTGAGAGATTTGTTAAGAATTTTACCTACTAATCTATTTATATTCCCCAAAAAGCCCTGCATATTACTTACTAGGCCCCAAACAAAACATACAATCTAGCATTAAAGGGCTCGAAAGAGACTTTAACTGCTTTAATATGGAAAAAACTTAAAGCCAGAATTGCAGCTTGAGGTCACTTCATCCTGCTTTGCTTCTTGTCCTGTCCTACTTAACAACTGTCCTCAATGCAAATTCCTCTGTCCCTCTCTCTTAGGCTATATTCTTATTGCAAATGTGCTCTGTCCTTCTTCCCCTCCCCAACCCCCACAACTTCCTTTCCTTATTACATCTTTCTACTTTGTCTCCTAAAACCCATACTTCACTGAAAACGTACCCTCAAACTTAATAAAAATAGAATGTTTCCTTTGCAGGCAGACCTCCCAAAGGGTTGGGTACTTTTAGTACTTACTCTGTGGAAGACACTGTTCTAGTGCTGGGGATACAAAAATATAAAAGGTCGTGTCATTGTCTTCGCAGATTTTATACGCTGGCCATTCAATAGGACAACAAATACATAGGTAATATTAGTATAATATGGTCAAGGCAATAACGGACAACTCCAGGATGTTCTTGCCTTCCATTCTAATTTCAGACCATCACACATTTACTCTCCAACAAAACCTCTTCTTTAAGATGCATGCTATACCAATATATTAATTCCACCCTCAACTCTACCCAGATATAATTTTAAATGTCCTCACTTGACTCATTTCTCTTTTTTCATCAGAATTTTACAAGTTTTTTCTGTTTCACAAGTACCTTTATTTTCTACTGTCCATTGCATTCTCTCAGGCACTTAACCTTCCTCTTTTTCATAAAAAGTAATTTTAGTTTGTACCCTTCTTTCATTGTTTCACTCTTGATACAGTGGAAGTGTCTCCTCCCTTCAGTTCAAGGCTAACTCTTCCTCCCGGTCTTTAGATTTTAGTGCTTTTTGCTTCTCAGACTCCATGATTCAGCATCAATCTCTGGTTTTCTCTCTCTGTACAACATTCAGTCTTAAGCCCACCTGTATTATGCACAAAACTTGTCCTTGATTCAGGTTACTTCTTAGTTAATCTCTTATATATTCTCCATATTTACCATACACTTTCTTGAAGAAATAGTATTAACTACTATCCTCATAACCTTAGCTCAAATTTCATCTAAAACCCAAGGCACAGTAATGAGTACTTCACTGAAAGCCTGTAGCAGGTGGGACCTCACACATACAGATACATGGAAAAAGTTTAACATCACTTATTTTCTTCCAGTTAAATCAAATAGAAGCCTAAGTTTTCTGCTAGCCAGGATGTTGGGAAACTCAATTTTTGCTTTGCAAAGGACCCTCAGCTACTGAAGTTCACATTGATTTGGGGAGTTTTCTGGGTGCCTGGAAAACAAGGGTTTGCTTGTGAAATGAACTTTCACTATGAGTCACTAGCCTGTATCCCATTCGCCTGTCTCCACCAGACTTATCAACTACTTGTTATCATACTGTTTACTGAGACTGTTTCCCCCAATTCTGTTTTCTGTATAAAGATTGCCCTTTTCTCCCTTCCTTGCTTGGATTTCTCCTATTTATTCTTCAGAACTGAGCTCAAGTTTTTATTCCTTCCTTTCCTGAACACTCTCTAACATTTCAGAATGATTTAAACATCCTCATATCAGCATTACTGCATTCTGTATAATCTTAATATAATTATTATTTGGTTCTGTGATTGGAACAGAGACTATATTAGCCTCCTAGGGAACTAAAATCTAAGGAAGAATGTAAGGAGAAAAATAGGCGATTGCAAAACTGTATGTGAGTTTTAATAGGAGTACAGGTAAGTATAAAACGTCACATACAATGTTTGCCCTCTTTAGTCTCTACTCCCACTTCCCCTGCAGGCTGCCATACTAAGGACAAATCCAAGCAGAGCTCAGTGGGTATGTGCTGTTTTGCTTGGGGAGTGGAGGAACTATACACTAATGGAGCTGCAAGATGGGAATAGTATGTACTGGAAAAATGCAGGAGCATGTATCCAGGATCAAATGTAAGATGTAGGGTGAGAAGGTGGGCTGTTCTAAGTAGCAGAGTAATTGGATGGATAGAAGCAATGATTATAATAATCCAGAGGAAAAAAATATGCTGGTAGCTTGACGAAGCAGGTAGTGTTGAGAAGGTTTTTCTTTTGTCATTATTAGCTGTTTGTTTAAGATAGGAAAGGAGTGCCTTAGCCAGGTAGCTCAGTTGGTTAGAGTATCATCCCAATATGCCAAGGTTGCAGAATCAAACAATGAGTGCATGGATGAGTGAAACAACAAATTCATGTTTCTCTCTCTCTCTCTCTCTCTCTCTCTCTCTCTCTCTCCCCTCCTTCCTCTCCCCCTTTCTCTCTCTCTAAAATCAATTAAAAAATTTTAAAGATAGGAAATATGTAAGTATGGTTAATTGTTAATGGAACAGAGAGGGAGAGGCAGAACATATAGAAAATGATGGAGCAAATTAATGGACATTAATGGAGATTTCCAAGAAAGGACAGGTATCAAAGGCTTAACTGAAAATTGACCCTGAACTTCATTTCAGTGTATGGTATGATGTATAAATATGACAATGTTTTGCAAATTATCAGTCACTCACTTCAACACTATTCTTGACTAGTTTATTCTTTTCCCATTTATATAAATTGCTACTTTTATTACAAACTAAATCCTCATATTCATGAGCCTGTTTTTAGACTCTTGGAAAGCCAGGAGCCACAATCACCATCATAGCCGCCTAGTCGTGCAGGTTCGCATTTGATTCAGACAGACGGTAATGAGACAATGGAGCCAAGAACTGGTGGTCCATTAGCTTTAATCCTAGCTTGCACCCAGCAGGCAAGAAATACACTGGGGAAAACAGTTCCCTTTCCACTCAGGGCTCCCAAAGCCACTGATTTATCTGAGTCCTAGAATCAAAGATTTGTACCTCACCAGCCTTATTCACCTCTGTTCCCCATCTCCTTCTATCTGCACAAACTGCACAAACCAGCTTCTCCTTCAGCACTCTGCCATCTTGGCTGCTTCTCCTCTCCTCCACAGGGGCTTTCTCTGCTTTCCCCTTCAATGCTAATCTCAGGAACCGAGAGAGAGCAAGCTCCCGGTCTGCCCCACTTTATAGTATAAAAATCAAAACCTTTAATCCAATATACAAACAAGAAAGTCTCTGATACAAAGTCATTTAGAGTGGGAAAGGCTTAGTCCTAAAACTAAGCCTTAGGGTATAACAGCCCTGCCTACTTACAGCCTGTCCCCCACACCCAATGCAAACTATAAGCGAGCAAACCTATATATCATATTTACAAACTTATTTGACCAACAACTCTTCTATTTTATAATCTATTTATTACTCATCCAATATTAAATTGATAAAATTAATACAGTTTTGACAACTAGTAGAACAAAACTTTTATCCTCATTAAAACTATTTTTTAATCACTTGAAATTTCAATATTTATTTCATTTATGTCATATGCTTTACTTTACTTTTAGGCTTATTTCCAAGATAATTTGTCTTTGTGTTGCCATTCAGAATTTTTCCATTACATTTTCAGATTTTTGTATGTTGAGATGAGAGGGCATAGAATTTACTCTATTGATTTTTTATTGATTCCCTAATGGAATGGTTATGAGATTTTATATTTGTTCATTTTCTGTGGTGCTTTTTTATTTTTCAGATAGCAATTTTTTATCTGTTCAATAATTTATATTAACTTATTTTATATAAACCTTATTATTTAGAACAGGGGTAGTCAACCTTTTTATATCTACTGCCCACTTTTGTATCTTTGTTAGTAGTAAAATTTTCTAACTGCCCACTGGTTCCACATTAATGGTGATTTAAAAAGTAGGCAAGTAACTTTACTTTATAAAATTTATAAAGCAGAGTTACAGCAAGTTAAAGCATATAATAATAATTACCTACCAAGTACTTTATGTCGAATTTTTGCTAAGTTTGGCAGAATAAATCTTTATAAAACAACTTACTATAGTTAAATCTATCTTTTTACTTATACTTTGGTTGCTCCACTACCACCCACCATGAAAGCTGGAATACCCACTAGTGGGCGGTAGGGACCAGGTTGACTACCACTGTTTTAGAACATGCTATTTCATCTTCTGAGATGGAGATAAAGTGCAGGAAGGTGTGAGGGGCATGCTCTTGGAATCAACTGTGGGAGGAAGAGAAGGAGACAGGATTAAGCAACAGAGAGGGTGGGTCATGCAGTCACATTAGAATCCTTAACAACCCACATAGACCCCTGAAGTTTAGATGATGGCTCAGAGTTTTCATGAGACAGTGTGGTCCAGCTTAATTCCTTCAAGTTCATTGCCACTCATCACCCAAAGTCAAATCACCCTCTATCACCTTATATTTGTTTCTCTTTCTGCCTCTCCCCTCCCCCCCACCCTCTCCCTCTCCTCCTTTTCCTCCCCCTGGTAACCACTGTATTCTTATCTATGTCCATGAGTCTCAATTTTGTGTCCCTCCTATGTATGAAATCATATAGCTCTTAGCTTTTTCTGATTTAATTATTTCACTCAGTATAATATTATCAAGGTCCATCCCATGTTGCCGTAAATGATACTACGGTATCTTGATATCATCATCAAGATGTGGAAACAACCAAAATGCCCTTCAATAGAGGATTGAATAAAGAAAATGTGGTACATATATACAATGTAATCAATCTATTTCTAAATAAATGTAGAAGTATTCTCTTGAAAAAGACTCTTTTGCAACAATAAAAGTTATTTAAAAAATTAATATTGCATTTTTCAAATAAAATTTTTTTTCACAACTCAGCAGAAATCATTTTATGGATATTTGGAGTAAAATGCTGCTGAGAAGATATATAATATAAGGCCAGGGGAGTCATGAAAATGGGCAAGTAATCAACATGCCCAAATTTAATATCTTAATATTTAAATAGTTGATATTTTATGCTTGTTAAACAAGACTCACTATAATAGCTGAATGAAACTAAAGTGTACAAAATAAGAAACAAGTCCCCCTCCTTCTCCTGACTCGCCCGGTTACTAGTCCAGTGTTAACGGGATTTTCTCCCTTTACTGTTTATTCACTTTTTCACTTTACAAGAGGTGATTCTAAGCATACATATCATGCTGCATTTTGCTTTATTCATTAAATAACTTATCATAGGTACTCTTTCCTTCTTATAAACATTTTCTTTTTACATAAAAAGGATTTAAACTTTAATTTAAATTATGTTTAATTTAATCTGTTTATTATCTCTGTGATTTCTTCTTTCTAAGCATTTCTAAATGTTTCAATGGAATTTAAAATGTGTTTAGCTGTTACAGCAACATGGGACATTTAATTTACTTAAAGCAAATAATATTATGTTTTTGTCTCCTCAAAATATAACTTAAAATAAGGATTCACAAGAAAACTGAAGACGACATAGTGTTTGAAAGTCTGGTTCTGTGCTAATCTGATTACCCTGAGCTAACTGAATCAGTGACCGCTTCAATATCCCTCTTTAGCGTCATTTTGAAAAAACAGATCTTTTATACACAGGACATTCTGGTTCAATGCCTGATTTTAAAATGGTGTCCATACAAATGCAGACCTGGCAGAAGTCAGTCGAGATAACTACAGTCATAGTAACTGGTTTCTTTCTACTCCTCAAACATAAATTTTAACACAATGCTTCTTGCCTTAAATGCTGCTTTCCCCTGTGGTTATACCTTTAACATTATTTATTTCTTTGTCCCTAAATTTTTTTTTGTAGTTTAACTTTTATCATTGCATACTAGTGCATTCATTTGCCTGGTGAATATGAGACTTACCTCTGAATATTTAGAACATATTTCAGTCTTCTTTGCTGTTTTGTCTTTTCATTTGAAACATGCCTTCATTCTGTGAAAGTCTCTATTTTCCCAACACAGACTTGTGGCCCTTCTTGGGATCTTGGTTTTTGCTATCAAAGCCTACTCTTTCTATTGGCACTTGCACATATGAAGATAGTTATCAGAGGCCTGGTGGATTCTATGTTAGGGTACTCTGACTTCCTTCATTGATCACATTACTTCTGGGACTTGCTGAGCCTCTGGTTGCATCTATGATATGAGTCACATTGAGCAGTCTAGTCTCATCCTGATTACATCTATCTTCAATATTTGTTTTCTTTTAGCAATCTTTTTTTTCTTTTCCTAGACCCTCAGATCTTACTAACTCATTCATATTTTGAATATGGCCAACAATTAGCTGACATCCACAGTTTGTGACAAACTACAGTTAAAACCTTTATACACATTTGTGCTAGCTTTTGTGTTGTCAATTGAAAACAATTGCACCTCCTTTAGCTTCCTGCTCCCACTATTCATCCATCCTCACCCACCCTCACACTGCACCCACCCATTGTAACAACAAAAAGCCTGGGAACTACATTTGCCAGAAATTATACTAGGAGTTCCCAGTTTAGATTCCACGAATCAGAAGCACCTTAGTGAGGTCTGGTGGCAATAAAAGCAGCAGGAGCCATTTTGAAGTTCCTCCAGCAGTAAGAGGTGGATGGGTGTTTTCCTGTGAATCGTCTGCCTCAGTTTGCCCTCATCATCCAGCCCGTGGTTATGGAAACTGGGAACTTGACACAATGGAGATTCCTGGACCTGCTCCAGACCTATGGATTCAGGAGGTAAGTGTTTCCCTGAATCTCCTGGTTGATTCTTTGTATGTTGAGAACCCCTGAAGCCTATTTTACTACAACACAATCATGGCCAAGTTTTCAAACTGGTTTGGCTATCAGAACTACTGGAGGGATTCTGGAAATTAGATTCCTGGTCCTAGCCACAAACTTCCATACACTCTCCAGAGAAAGGGCCTGTGAATATGGATTCAAGTGTCACCAGGTGATTCAGATTGTTAAGTGTGGAAAGTTAGTTACTTAAGTGTTGCTTTGTGGTCTCCTCATTTTCTTGTTTAAACAGCATTTCCTTGTAGTTACAAAGCAAGGGAGAAACAATGGTATATATCTTAATGTAAAAACTGTGACTTACTTGGAAAAGTGTGTTCATGCAGCATAAAATCCCTTTCTAAAATTTGTACATTGAAACAAGGGTGACTTGCATCACAGTCACTACTGAAATTGCATATACCTGTGCCTCATTCAGATCTATTGTATTGGATCTCTGGGCATAGGACTTGTTTCATAAGCACACTGACACACAAAAATTTGAGAGCCACCAAGCGATGTTTTTTTTCTGGTTTATACTACACCATACTAGACTGTATCGCCAGATACACTCTTTATACCACAAGGACAAATAGGATAAAGGGACACGTACGAAGAGACCTATGTTAGCTATGGGCTTCAGTTTCTTCATAAGTAAATAAGGGTGTGGAAGTAGATTATCTCTAATTTTTCTTCCTGTTCTAAAGTACTATATTGTGCATCATCAACCTGTAACCTGTATATATATCCACTTCCAAGAACCGTAAATAATGGTATATGCTCTTCCTTGGGCCTCCTGCCAAACCATGTTATTTATTACATTGGCTAGAGGCAAATATTTTGATTTTATCATCTGTATTGGTACAAAAAAAGAGTTAGGATGTTTATTTGAGATTTTTCTAGCGTGTGTGTGTGTGTGCGTGTGTGTAACAGAGACAGAAAGAGGGACAGACATACAGGAAGGGAGAGAGACGAGAAGCATCAATTCTTCTTTGTGACACCTTAGTTGTTCATTGATTGCTTTCTCATATGTGCCTTGACTGGGGAACTACAGCAGACTGAGTGACCCCTTGCTCAAGCCAGCGACCTTGGGCTAGTGAGCTTTGATCAAACCAGATGAGCCTGCGCTCAAGCTGGTGACCTCAGAGTTTTGAACCTGGGTCCTCCACATCCCGGGCTGATGCCCTATTCACTGCGCCACCACCTGGCCAGGTGTCGGGAGCTGATCAATAACTGCTGGCTGACAAGGTCACAGCAGGAGAAGACCCACAACTGCTGGCTGACAAGGTCACAGCAGAAGAAAATCAAAAACTGCTGATTGACAAAGTCACAGCAGAGAAGACCAACGGCTGCTGGTTGACAGAGTCACTGCAAAGGAAAGGCACAACGATACTTCCCCCTTTAATCTTTTGAATTAATCTGGCCTTATATTCCCCCCTTTTCTGGGGGTGTGCTATTATTTATGGCATAGGGATAATAGTACTGTGCTTTCCCTGTAGATTCGTAGTAATTTCTTTGGAAATGAGACAGAAGGTATAAGTTCCACAGAAAAGCCTGTAAGCCCCTTGAACTGGGCTCATAAACGTAAGAGGTTGGCCATGATATCCCTCATAAAGGGTTAAGTTTGTAGAAGAATTTCTTCTTATTAATCATGTTAGAAAGAATAAAGTTAGAACTTAACTAGTGTATGAATATAGTAAATGAACAAAGTTTAATTAGACATTAGAATCTTAGGTAAGGTGTAGTGGAGTGGCCGGTTGCGTGGCCTTGGATAGAAGCGCAGCTGGCAAGTAAAGAATGTTTTGTTAAAAGACTTGTTTTGTTACTGAAGGCAGTTGCTGGGTTTTTCTCAGTAAAACATTCTCATGAGATTTTTGTATTTTCCAAGAATAAGGAGAGGAATGTGGTGGGATTCATAGCAGCAATAGCAATTAATGCCTTCTGATATTATGTTGCTACTAAGCTATCTTGCAGGTGCACTCTATATATCTTTAAGTAAAAGTTACTCTTAATACTATGTCAATTTCTTAAATAGCAAGCCTTTTTTAGTCTTATGAAAAAAAGAATTAGGACACTACATGAACTCAAGGCTATTTGCCTGAGCAAGCGGTGGTCCTTTGCTAGTCCTTGATGATTTCGTCTGCTATCTCTTTCTGCACCCTTGACTCACAACAACAGTAAAATAGAGTTATTAATTAGTACTAATCTTTTAGAAGTTTGTACCAATATTGTTATTACTATTCAAGTTATTGTATAACTGTACTTTGAATGACTTACCACCTGATTTGTAGCTTATAGATATGAATTAACTGTTATCTAGAAATATGTAACCATAGTGAAACTAAAACAATGATGTATTCAAAATACCATGTGATTGTAACTTAGTGTGTGTGCATAAAAAGTAAAGTTAGACCAGCCATTGGCGGAGATGCCTGGCAGTAAATGCTAACTAGAGAATAAAGAGAAAGAAAAGAATTCGGCTCTCTCACTCGATTTCGCCGATGCCGTCTCTTCCTGTGGGACCCCTGGATCCCCCCCGGGGCTAGACCCCGGCAGTCAGGCTTTCCAGCTTCTTAACATAGGCATTTATTGCTATGAACTTGTCCTTTTGCTGCATCCCACAAGTTCTGGTTTATTGTATTTCCATTTCCATTTGTCTCGAGACATTTTTATTTCCTCTTTAATTTCTTCTTAGGTCTATTGATATTTAGGAGAGTGTTTAATTTCCATGTGTTTGTCAATTTTTTAGATTTCCTCATGTTATTGATGTCATTTTATGCCATTGTGATCAGAAGATAGGTATGATTTCAGTCTTCTTGAATTTGCTAAGTTTTGTTTTGTGGTCTAACATAAGATCTATCCTAGAAAATGGTCCATGTACACTTGAGAAGAATGTATATTCTGCTGTTGATAAATAGAATGTTTCTTACATGTCTGTTAGATTTATTTGATTTATATAATGTTTTCAAATATACTTTCTTATTGATTCTTTGTTTAAATGGTCTATCTTTTGTAGAGAGTAGGGTATTTAAGTACTCCACTATTCTTGTATTACCATTTATTTCTCCCTCTAGCTCTGTTAGTTTGTGCTTTGGATGTACAAATATTTAAAACTATTCTAGGCCCTGGCCGGTTGGCTCAGTGGTAGAGCGTTGGCCTGGCGTGCAGGAGTCCCAGGTTTGATTCCCAGCCAGGGCACACAGGAGAAGTGCCCATCTGCTTCTCCACCCCTCTCCCTCTTCTTGCTCTCTGTCTCTCTCTTCCCCTCCCGCAGCCAAAGCTCCATTGGAGCAAAGATGGCCCAGGCGCTGAGAATAGCTCTATGGCCTCTGCCTCAGGCGCTAGAATGGCTCTGGTTGCAACAGAGCAATGCCCCATGGGCAGAGCATTGCCCCCTAGTGGACATGCCGGGTGGATCCTGGTTGGGCACATGTGGGAGTCTGTCTGACTGCCTCCCTGTTTCTGACTTCAGAAAAAAAAATAAAAATAAAAATAAAAAATAAATAAAACTATTCTATTTTTTTGCTGGATTGACATCTCTATCATTATATAATAACCTTTCTCTCTCTCCCCCTTTTTTTTTTACCCTTTTTAGTTTAAAGTCTACTTTGTCTAATATAGGTATAGGTACAGGTACCCCTGAGTTTTGCTTACTATTTGCTTGAAATAGTGTATTTCCCCACGTATAAGAAGCTCCCATGTATCATATAAGTGTATAAGATGCACCTTAATTTTAGGGCCCAAAAATTTTTTTTAAAGTATTACATAAAGTTGTTGAGCCTGACCAGGCGGTGGCGCAGTGGACAGCGCGTCGGCCTGGGATGCGGAGGGCCCAGGTTCCAGACCATGAAGTCGCCAGCTCGAGCATGGGCTCATCTGGTTTAAGCAAAAGAAAAAAATGCCTACCAGCTTGAACCCAAGGTCGCTGGCTCCAGCAAAGGGTTACTTGGTCTGCTGAAGGCCCACGGTCAAGCACATATGAGAAAGCAATCAATGAACAACTAAGGTGTTGCAACGCGCAATGAAAAACTAATGATTGATGCTTCTCATCTCTCTCCGTTCCTGTCTGTCTGTCCCTGTCTATCCCTCTCTCTGACTCACTCTTTGTCTCTGTAGAAAATAAATAAATAAATAAAATTTTAAAAAAGTTATTGAGCTCAAGTTTTATTCATCATAAAATTTGTACAATTTCTCATCACTGTCAAAACTCCCATCTATTATCTTGTCCTCATCTGTGTCTGGTGTCAAATCACTGTCTTTATATATTGCCTCATCCTCAGTTCCATCTATGGCATTTGAAATGCTGCAACCGCTGTATAAGACACACCCAGTTTTCAGACCCCAAATTTTTTGAAGAAGGATATGTCTTATACATGGGGAAATATGATATTTTTCCATTTTTTCACTTTCAGTCTATGTTTGCTTTAAAGCTAAAGTGAAACACTTTGGCAGCATATTTTTGGATCTTGTTTTTATCCATTCAGCCATTCTTTGTCTTTTAATTGAGGAATTTATTCCATTTAATTTAAAGTAATTACTGCTAAAGGGATTGCTGTTGCCATTTTGTTGATTGTTTTCAGGTTGTTTTGTAGATCCATTGCTTTTTGTTTCTTGCTGTATTTTTTATGTGTTCTGATTATGTCTTTTGGTAGCAGTATGCCTTAACATCTTTATTGTGTTCTTTTGTGTAATTATTATAGGGTTTTCCCTTGTGGTTACTATAAGGCTTACATAAAATACCTTAAACCAGTGGTTCTCAAACTGTGTGCCAGGGTGCACTGGTGCACCCTAGAAAATTTCCAGGTGTGCCCTATGGTATTCCAGAGAAATATGTGCCTGTTAGGGACCAAAAGACCAACAGGATTTTTAGAGTTTAGATTTTTGGGGGACAGAGGTGTGGGGAATTGGCTGTAAGCTGACAGTCTTCCCAACCCCCCACCTCACTTGCCTAATTAGGTTGCAAAAGGCTGATAAGCTGTGGTGCTGGATTGTTTACACTACCCCCCATGTTCCCCAGAAAGACTGGAGGAACTTCTATCCTTTGTTTGGTGTAAAGTTAAGAAGATATGTATGGTGGGCTTTTCTGCACTCAACACAATTAAGAGTAAAAAGAGAGGAATTCTTTAATGTATTTACAAGGAAATGAAAGTTTGCCTTTCAAATATATCCCAAACATTGAAGAAATCGCTAGGATACATCAGACTCATGTTTCTCATAAACACAAGAATAAAAAAACTTAACACATTCGCACTGGGACCTGCAGAATTTACTAAATCTTACTAAGAATGTATCTATATATATAAAAAAGTAACTTTTCTGTCATTTTTTTTTAACCCCTCTTTTTTATGAATTCTAAAAAGCATAACTCGAAAAATATAACATAAAAATGTTTTTTAATGTCAGAATAAATTTAATTCTGTCATATTTATTTTGTTTAATTACCATAAAAGCATGGTTAGACTTTATTTTTTTCTTTAATATTTGACTTAATTATTATAACATATTTCTCAGAAATTCATATATAATGCACCTATAATTATTTGTAGGATTTTAAATGAGTCCCAACTTCAAAAAGTTTGTGAACCACTGCCTTAAACTTATGAAAGGATGGATAGATGGATATTAGCTGAACCTATTGTGGTGGTTATTTCACAATATATGTAAATCAAACCATCATGTTGTTCATCTTAAACTTACACATAATGTATGTAAATTATTTCTCAAAAGAGTATGCAGATTGTCATTACCATTAAATAATCCTAAACTTAGAACACATATTTACTCAAAATATTATAAAAAACCTAAATGGCTAAACATGTAATCATATTAACCATTAATAGAATATCAATATAGATTGTAGTAAATTTATGACTAAGTTCAGACATTGAGATAGAATGAAATGTTTTTGAACATTATTTACTTTTTTAATATTTTTTGTTCATTGATTTAAAGTAAAATCTGTCATCTTGTAAGATTGTCCAAAAAGATGATGATTATTTTGAATATTTTAGAAAAAAATAAGAAATTTTCAAGAAAAAGGTATAAACAAGATATTTACAGCACTCTTCTCTGTCCCTGACCCATGCCTTTGAAAACTAGAAAAAGAAAAAAAACTAAAACAAAAGTTAACAGAAAGAAAACAATAAAGATTAGAGAACAAATAAAATAAAGAACCAAGAAACAGTATAAAAATTAATCAAAATTAGAGTTTGTTCATTCCCCTGGTCAGAAAACTGTGGCTAGCGAGCCACATACGGCTCTTTGGCCCCTTGAGTGTGGCTCTTCCACAAAATACCACGTGCGGGCACTTACTCAGTAAGGCATGTACCTACCTATATAGTTTAAGTTTAAAAATTGGCTCTCAAAAGAAATTTCTATCATTGTACTGTTGATATTTGGCTCTACTAATGAGTTTGCTGACCAATCAAGGAAAAAAGCGAAAGAACCCAAATCAATACATGTACATTAAAAAAGAGACAACTGATACCATAGAATTGTAAAGTACTATAGTAGGCTACTATGAAAAACTATATGCCAACAAAATGTACAATCTAGAAGAAATGAAAAAATTATTAGGACATACAACTTACCAAGACTGAATAGGAAGAAATAGAAAATCTGAATAGACTAATTGCTAGCGAAGGGATTGTATTAGTAATCACAAATCTCCCAACAACCACCACCACCACCACCATCACCACCACAACAACAACAGAAAGCCCAGGAAGAGATGATGTCACTGGTGAATTTTACCTACTCCATAGGTTGTTTTGTCTTTGTGGATGGGGACTTTGCTGTGCAGAAGCATTTTAGTTTGATGTTGTCCCACTTGTTGTTTTTTTGTTGTTGTTTTTTGTTTGCTTTTATTGTTGTTGCTTGTGCTTTAGGTATCATATCCAAAAAGTCATTACCAAGACCCATGTCAAGGAGTTTTATTCTTAACTTTTCTTCTAGGAGTTACATAGGTTTAGACTCTTACATTTAAGAGTCTTTACTACATTTTTTAGTTAATTTTTGTGAATGGTGTATAAGATATGAGTAAGATTCTTTTACATGTAAATAATTATTTTAGAACCATTGATTTTTGGCTCCTGGTAAAATATTAGTTGACCGCATACTATTGAGTTTATTTCTGGTCCCTCAATACTATTTGTTTGGCCTGTTTGTTTGCTTTTATACCAATACCACATTGTTTTGATGACTATTGCTTTATAATATAGCTTAAAGTCAAGAAATGTATTGGTTCTTTGTTCTTTTTTCCCAAAATTTCTCAGGCTATTCAGGGATTTTTGTTGTTCCATATACATTTTAGTAGTGTTTTTTCTACTTCTATAAAAAATGTCATTGGAATCTTAATAGGGATTGCACTGAATTTATAGATGGCTTTTGGTATATTAACATCTTAACAATGTTAATTTTTCCAATCCATGAACATGAAATACTTTTCCATGGTGTCTTATTCAATTTCTTTCATCAACATGCTGTGGTTTTCAGAGTAGAGATCTTGCACCTCCTTAGTTAAAAATTTATTCCAAAGTATTTTATTGTTTTTGCTGCTATTGTGAATAGGATTGATTTGCTCTTTATAAAATTTATTGTTAGTATATAGAACTGCTACTGATTTTTGTATGTTAATTTTATATTCTTCATCTTTAGTGAATATATTGATTAGCTCTAACAGTATTTTAGTTGAGTAAGATTCTCTGTATATGATGTCATGCTATTTGCAAATAGAGAAAATTTTACTTCTTCTTTTCCAATTCTGATAACTTTTTTAAAATTTTTGTCTGGTTGCTGTAACTAGGACTACACTGAATAGGAATGTAAGAAGAGGCACACTTGTTTTATTACTGACCAGAGAGGAAAAGCCAGTCTTTCACCATTGAACCTGATGGCAGCTGCAACTTGCCATATATGGCCTTTATTATGTTGAGATATGTGTCTTTATGCCTCATTTGTTAAGAGTTTTTCTCATGAATGAATGTTGAATTTTTGTCAAATCCTGAGCACAGTGAAAGAAGCTGTTCTAAAGCCAGTAAAGTTCTTTGTTTGTTGTCGTAACTCAAGCCAATCTGCATATTCCCTGAACAAACCTGCTCATTGGCTTTGCTCTGTAAACTATAGGCTCAGCCAGCACACCTCTCCGCCTGAGTGGTTCTGGGTCGCAGAACTTCCAGAAGTTGTCTCCAGCATTCTAGTCACACGGGACCTGAAGACACTCTGTACAGTGGATGGAACTCCGTGCCAGCCCCCATGCCTGGACAGGTGGGAGAGGTTGCTTCAGGTTACTCTCAGTTTCCCAAACAGGCTCTCTAGTCAAGAGAGTCTGAGAACTACCCCCAGCCTTGGCTGTACATTAATCTCGCCACCTGTGGGTAGTGGAGAAATGTTGCACACCATTAATGGCTTTGGTCTGGGGGTGATCAGTTCTGCCTGCCCACCTCTTGGCTCCAGTGCCACTGGGCCGCACACCTTCCAGGAGTAGTTGCCAGCCTTTCTGCTCAGATGGGCCTGCAGAGACTCTCCCAAGTGGGTAGGGTTATGATTCATCTCCTTGCTTGGGTATGGGCAAACCTGGCTTTAGGGCTAGCAAAACTCCTCATTTGAGGATTTGAATTAAGTAGATCCACACCCACTGAATTCCCAGTCAGAGTCCCCTCCCAACCAGCCCCCATACCAACTTGGTTCTGCAAATGAGCAGACACTGGCTGGGATTAGTACTGGGTTCTGCAGGCATGGACTCAGTGTGCCAAGATCTGGTGCTTGTTGGAAGCACCCTTTCCTCTGTCACACTCAGATTCCCAGGGTTGAGCACCACAGATTTCCCTGCAGTTCCCTCCATATAAAATCAGAGTAGGGGCTCCTGCAAAGCAACCCCCAATGCTGCGTGAAATGTGGGCTGTACCCTCCACCCATACCTGTGTTATCTTCTCACTGGAGAAACTGAAGGGAGGCTCAGGAGAGCTTCCACATGACATGGTGCTCTCTGGCCTGAGGGCCAATGCAATCAATGTGCAGCCCCTTGTCTTTCCCTTCTAATGCAGTCTGTCTTGGTTTTGAGGCTTTGGGGGTGCTTCAGCCTTGCCCCCATGTCCTAGGATTCTCTGTGGTGTCTTCTTCTTGAACAGCTATTAGCATTGTTAAAAATTAAAACTCAATTGAGTAAACTTGGAGCTCTAACTGGCTATTTTAAGCAATTCACAAATTAAAGCATCTCATCTAGCAAATAAAAGGTACTTCCAGGGGTTGTAGCAAATGGGAGATTTTAAAAGAAAGAAGTGTAAGACAAGGGAGCTATAAGCACACAAAAAGGAAAGATTATTTTGCAGTCAGAACATCTTTTCTTTGGGTGAAGAGAAGGAACAGATTTCCATCATGCAGCCTTCCTCTTCCATCCATGGAGGATGGAGAGCACCCACGTGATAAATCGCCTCACTGGTGCATGGCCCTAAAATTCCAAACTGGGTAATTAACATTATGTTTTTGGGGGAGTTGAAATTGCAATTAGACCAGGTATTAAATCTAGGTTTTGCACCGCAGGCTTTTGGCATGAGTGATGCCATTTTAAGCCTGTGGGGTTTTGTTTAGCAGTTGTTCTTCTTGTGAGGAGGAAAGAAGTTAGGAACAATGTACATTGCCATCTTCGTGGTGTCATCCTCCCAACCTATGCACTTAAAGTGAAACTAAACCTATGTGGAGAAGCATTGAACACCATCTCTTGCACTGGTAGTTATAAATGTTTCTTCAGTGGTGATTAGGTACTCCAGAAACTTTTCCTGACACAAATCATAATTTTAAAAACAATTTTTTATGATTTAAATAATGAACAGTATAACTTTCTACAAGTTTACAGAAAGTCCAAGGGGTTTTGTCTATAATTTGAATAGATCTTTAAAATATTTTCATTGCCCTAAAATGCTGAAAATTCTTTGGATAAATTAGAGTTCATAAGGGCATTGGAAGTGAGAACTGTGAGGTTGTAGAAACCGTATTATTTCTTCATAATGGAATTTTGTTGCAGGCAGGGACCATCTTATTGAAAAAGAATGTACAGTTCAGGAAAAAATTTCATAAGGATAAAATCTAGCAACTATCTGAAATCAATTGAAAGTTCTCATCTTGTTTGGTGAGTTAATCTGGAATGATAAGTAAATTTAAAGTGTTAGTTTGTTTGACTTTTCCTGTCAGTTTTTAATATGCTCCCAAAAGCAAATTTAACAGCCACCTTATTTCTGGAATATTCAAGCCTGGTGAAGTGCCATGAGGTTCAGACAAGGAGAGGGCAAAGCGTGGCTAGTGGGCCCAGTCCAACGAAGCCGCTTATTCACTGTCAGGGCTCAGTTTGGAACCCATCTGTCTAGCCAGATTTTTTTTCTAATTGAGAAGTCAGCCAGTTCCTTAATTTCAAAATCAAATCATTTTGTTTCATTTTGAGAGTTATTTTTATATTCATACTTTCAGTAATGTTTCTTATTAGTGTATTTTTAGAAATAAAAGTATATAATGATTATTATGTTTTTAGCCTTTGAGTAGATTTCCCTTTGTTACTGCTAAAAATAATACTGGAGAAAATATGCCAAGCTTACTTTTTTTAAAAATGTATTTTTTTTAAATTACTCAATATGAAAATTTTTTGCTATCTCTATATGACACTTTTTACCAGTTGGCAAAGAAATGTTAACATAATAACAGAAAGAATAATATTAAGACCTTTGACATCGTAGGACTCAATTTTTCTTAAAGGATGAGAGCTATTTTATATTTGACAAAAACACTAAATACTTGTCCTAGGTTATATTTGATGGCATTAAACCATGCACAGTTAAAAAAAGAAGTAGATTTTGTTAATAAGAACTTTGAAAAGATGCTGTGCATTAGAGAAACACATCAGGTTTGATTATAAAATCAAATTTTCTTGGTAACATTTTGCTTGAAGAAAAAGGGTCTAGTGTAAACTAAGCAAGGTTCCCAGAGAATTTAAAGAAAAATAATGCCACATAAAGAACAATGCATTAGCATGATCAGAGTCAGATGTGCTTGATTCTGACTCTGAGTTATGAGACAGCCCCAGGCACTGGATTTGACACGAGTTTTAGACTCATTGCAGAGAGAAACGTGGGTTGGACATACCATTGCAGTGATTATGGTGGACAACCTTTTCTAAGTCATCAACAGTAGTGAACCTTCAGATTATCATTTACTCTCCATTGTATATGCCTTGTTCTAAAAACATGGTGTCTTTCCTTATTTGAACTAGAAGAAAATTTTTCAAAAAAAGAAGAATCAGCATAGATAGTATTTTGAAAATGTTCTTTGAGTCTCTATTTATTTCTCATATCTATAATAAAACAAAATTATACTGTAGTTTCTTAGTCATTGTTTCCATTTTGGTGTTTTTGCAGTATACAGATGTGAAAATTTTAAAATGACTTCACATACTAAATTAATAAAAAAAATAAAATGAGAGAAGTTATTTCCTCCAGAAAAAAAATTACATTATTTTTCTTCCTTCTCAAACGATTGCCTTACACTAACATTCTCAGAGTCTGGTCCCTGGGCCAGCAGCAGCATCAGTCACCTCAGTCCTTGTTATAAATGCACATTCTTAGATCTCATTCAGACCTACTGAATCAGACACTCTGCAAGTGGAGCCCATCAGTCTGAATTTGACAAGCAATGCTGATATCAGCCTAGTAATGTTTGAGAACAACTACATCAGACTATGGAACATAAAATAGCCAAGCTAAAATAGGTCAAGTTATGACCTATCAAGTTATAACTACTTGTTCTATAAGTCAACCACTTGCTGCATCTTCAACATAGACAATGTGTGGTGGTTCCGTTGCCCATTTCTGTTGACCATGCTTTCTGTCTTTCCTCGTGACCCCATTAGCTGAAGCTACAGAAAGCCAAAGAGAGCATGGGTCAGCTGCCAGAGTATCTTATGGAGGAGTTGCTCCAATTTGAGGAACTTTTACATTGAAGTTAAAAAAAACCCATCCTCTGGGTTATTACACAGACTCCACTCTGATCTCCTTGCTTTGCCTTCTCTCTTTCCTACTCACACTGTAGTCAGGTTAGCTTTCTAAAGCACATACTTGGCCATGTCCAAACTTGTTAAAATGGCTTGCAAGGCTCCCACAAGCTCCTGTTTCATGTGTCCACTGTTTCTCTCCCCAAACTTCTTCTACGCTGTAGCCATACTATATGCTTAGTTTCATATGTTTTTACCTGGTATGTTTCTCTCTTCTCCAATCAGGACAACACGTGTCATTTTCTCTACTTGGAACATTGCTCCTGACATGTGGTAACCTCAACATTACTCCTTCATCCAAGTCTTTGATGTGATTTCTCTTAAGAAAACTTAAGTGATCATCCAGGCTTGAGATAACACTCCCTTATGACTCTTTGTTACAGCTTGCATACTCAACTGAAATTCCCAGTGGGCTGGAAAATTAAAGGTATTGTTCATATATTTATTTTTAATTTTTCATTCCTACATCTAGCACAGAACCTATACATAATGTTTACAATAAACTTTTTTTGAGTAAATGAATGGATGAATTGAAAACAAACTAAATTCAGAAAATACAAACCAATAGCAAATTAAAAGTATATAAGAAATAAACCAAAGGAAAATGTAATAAGGCAATAGACTTTAGGAGTGAAAGTAGTACATTGAGTGTGCTGTGATAGGTCCCAGATGACAGATCTCTCAGGTAAATGTCCCTTTTCTTGCATCATCCTGACACTTTATTCTTTTTCTTTCCATCTTGAGTGAAGTAACTATCTTCTGAAAAAATATTTCAGGGATGCCATTGTCTTATTAAAGGAAGTTCATATTGCTTAATGAGCCAGCATTTCCCATACTATGTTCCTCAAGCACTAGGTTCACATGATTTTAATAGATATTTCATATAAAAACAACTTCTGGTCAAATACATTTGGAAGTTAAGCAGCTTTCTTTAGTGCAGACACATTCAGAATCTTCATTATGCTAACATAACTTGTAAATCTCCAAAAAAGAAAATATAGTAAGCATTTCTTTGGAATATTTCTGAGAGACATATTGCAAAATTAATTGTCAATTTATCAGAAACAATTTGAGAAACATTAAAAGTATCAATAAATGTTTTACTCCATGAAAGCTGAAGAAAAATAAAAGTGTTGCAGGGAGATTATCTATCAGGAAAAAAATTAAATAGAATTATTTCCTGAACTATTTGAACTTTGTGATCTCAAAAAAAGAAAATCTATAGGCCCTGGCAGGTTGGCTCAGTGGTAGAGCATCAGCCTGGCATGCAGGAGTCCCGAGTTCGATTCTCGGCCAGGGCACACAGAAGTGCCCATCTGCTTCTCCACCCTCCCTCTCTCCTTCCTCTCTGTCTCTCTCTTCCCCTCCTGTAGCCGAGGCTCCACTGGAGCAAAGTTGGCCCGGGCACTGAGGATGGCTCTGTGGCCTCTGCCTCAGGTGCTAGAATGGCTCTGGTCGCAACAGAGCAAAGCCCCAGATGGGCAGAGCATCGCCCCCTGGTGGACATGCCGGGTGGATCCTGGTTGGGCGCATGTGGGAGTCTGTCTGACTGTTTAAAAATATACATCAAATGCAACAGTATGCATGTAGTAAGTAAAAGATCTTGATCATTTTGTAACTACACACTCTTGTTGAAGTGTGTTGCATAGATATTCTGAATTGTAGACCACAAGTGACTAACAGTTCAGAGCAAGAGTATACCAGTGTAGACTGATATAGACAAGGAAAACATAACAATACAGGAGGGACCTGAATGGGCCCTGGGGAAATAATATTGGAACTTTTTGGAGTCTTAGATCTTAGAGATCAGATTGAACAGACTGAACAGATTGAAGAAGGCATCATTCATTTCCAAAGTTCCGCTTTGGGTGTCAGTGCTGGGTTTAGGGCACCTCTACTCCATGCACACATCTGTAGTTAGGGCCCTCCTTGGAGAAAAAGCACTGACAGCTTGATCACTGAGACATAAAGGCATAAAAGCCTATCTGGTCAATCAGATTAGAAGTGTGTGAAGTTTGCTGTTCCCAGGCCTGACACTCAGCAGGGGAAGCTGGACCACCAAACTACACTTAGTGCCAAGATCTAGGCACATTGTGCATTAATTCCAGAACCTCTTTAAGCAGACATTCTGGAACTGAGAGAAGATTTAGAAACTAAAAGCTTAACAAGTTTGCTCCATAAAAAAAGAGCAGTTAGAGAGCTTTTATACATGTGGCCATGAAAGTCCTCTGTGTAGGACCCCTAAATGATTTTCTTTAGAGGGCCTAGTGGACACTCTGTGTGTGTATATGAAAATGTATTCATGCTTTGTCATTGCTATTTCCATTGGGGAAATATTTCTCTTCCATTCAGTGTGGTTCTGATGGGGGGCTGTCAATCATATACTTCTCTCTCCTCCTTGCCACAGCGCTGGGCCTCATATCTAGACTAGTTCATCACAATAACCTACCTTCCTAATCAATGAATATAATAGTCCAAGGGATGGACCTGTCTGAGTCCTTCATGAGATTAGACACACTGGGAAAAGAGAGGTTTTCTTTCTTTAGGTTCATAAATTATGGCAATATTGACCTGAGGCTGAGAGTAGTCATCTTTCCTGCCATTTGAGAAAACTTGCATATTAATGAAGTCATCACATAGAGGGAAGCAGAGCTCAGAGATAGAGAGTCTGAGACTGAAAACCTTGTTAGAGACCCTGGCTCTGAATTTGCTCAGTCTTCGTCATATTTAGAATTCATAGTCGTATAAGTGAATATTTTATTTATTTACTTACCTTATTTGCTTACTTAATTAAGCCCCACCTCAATTTGTGTTTGATTTCTTTTAGAGAGAGCCTTTGCTGATGGACAGAGCCTCCTGCTTTCACGGAAGGCCACAGGACTGGAGGAGGCTCCCGGCAGAAGTTTTCATCAGGATCTGAGGAGCACGACGCTAGGGAGTCAGGAAGGGGTGACTGAAGTTTAGGTGAGCCACAGGCTTGAAGACTTGCTGGTACTCCCAGTAGAGTTGGCAGTGACATTTCATGTCCAGTTGCACCCCTGGGGAGAGCAGCAACAAATCACTGGCAAAGCCACATGGGCCACGGTCAACCGATGGGGGGGGGGGTTGGAAATGCAGTTTGACCTCTAGGAGTTTTATATGAGCTATTGTTTACTTGGAGTCTAATAAATATTTTATAATTCACCACAAACAAATGTAAATTTCTAGAAAAGGGATGTCTTTATAAAACCTGAATTCCTAGCAAGTCTGGTATAGGCTTATAGCTACAGTGATTAAAGGTACAATTTTAAGTATAATCTTAGACCAGGGGTCGGGAAACTTTTTGGCTGAGAGAGTCATGAACACCACATATTTTAAAACGTAATTCCGTGAGAGCCATACAACGATCTGTGTATGTTACGCATTATCCAATAAAAATTTGGTGTTGTCCTGGAGGACAGCTGTGATTGGCTCCAGCCACTGCAACCATGAACATGAGCAGTAGGAAATGAATGGATTGTAATACATGAGAATGTTTTATATTTTTAACATTATTATTTTTTTTTTATTAAAGATTTGTCTGCAAGCCAGATGCAGCCATCAAACGAGCCACATCTGGCTCGCGAGCCATAGGTTCCCAACCCCTGCCTTAGACGAATTATATTGAGAAAGAAGTGAGTAGAGGTCATTCCAAAGAAAGGGACATGTAACAATAAAACCTTCACATATCCATAAGGCTTTGAGAACACCAGACTGACAAGACACAGTGAAATTTTGGAGCAAATTGTGAGATATAAGGCTGGCTAGTAATAAGAAAGCTGGGTTAGTGTACGGATTGTCAGAGAAGTTTAATTAGGTTTAATATGAAACAGGAGGATGAGGAGGGTTTTTATTGTCACTAAATAATATGGATTTGGCATCATCTGTTTAATAAGCTTGCAATATAAATATAATCACGGTTCTTATTTTCCAGTTAGCTGTGTGAGATTTCAAGTTTCCTCACTGGGCATAAGGCCCTCAATTTCTCTTTTTAAGAGGTGCCCCTGGAGTCTCACACCAGTGCCACACTAACTGTCCCGGAACCAAGGGGCTTCCTCAGCATGAGGAGATCAGCTCCGCCTCCACACGCCAGACGGGAGGGCGGATGAAGGCAGGTTGGCACAGCCTCCCCTGGCGGTCAGGGCAGCTCGCACGGTCAGAGGGCGTCCTCCATTCCACAGGGGGCCCTGACGAGTCCAGACACCTGCACAGGATGGACCAGTGACTCTTTCAGCTTCAAGCATACAGAGCTTAGGGAAACATTTTCTCAGACAATATTTCCTAAAGTAGGACACTATACCACAGTGGCTGGGTCTGAGCTTGTCCTGACTCACAAAGATGTTCTTCAAGAATAAAATAAAAATTCCACGAGCTCTGCCTCCCAGCAGCTGATCACAGGGTAAACTTTGTTGCTTGCTGAAAATTGGCTACAATTTAACAAAACCAAGTATTCTTGAGGACATGAATAAACTGTAAGGTTTATGAAATGCTGGCAGGAATACAAGTAGTTACAGCTACCCTGAAGAACTATTTCACATCGAGATGTGAATATGCTCAATAATTCTATCCCCAAGTGTATGCGCACAATGAGCATATGCATAGCGGTATTGAAAAAAGAAGGGGAAATGATTGAAATGTTCAGCAATGGACCCTGGCCAGTAGGCTCAGCAGTAGAGCGAGCGTTGGCCTGGCATGTGAAAGTCCTCAGTTCAATTCCCGGCCAGGGCACACAGGAGAAGCATCCATCTGTTTCTCTACTCTTCCCCCTCTCCTTCCTCTCTGTCTCTCTGTTCCCCTCCCGCAGCCAAGGCTCCATTGGAGCAAAGTTGGCCCAGGCACTGAGGATGGCTCCATGACCTCTGCTTCAGGTGCATGAATGGTTCCGGCCAAAACAGAGAGACGCCCCAGATGGGCAGAGCATCGCCCCCTGGTGGACATGCTGGGTGCATCCCTGTCAGGTGCATGTGGGATTCTGCCTCCCCGCTTCTAACTTTGGAAAAATAAAAAAAGAAAGAAAGAAATGTTCAGCAACAAAGAATGACTACAAAAATTATGATACATCATACAATGGATTAAAATTCAGTGGAGAAAATAAATGAACAAGATCTACACATGTCAACACGAATAAATCTTGCAATATAGAATAAGAACAAAGGCAAGTCATAGAAAAACACATGCAGTGAGAAGCCATGTATTATTTCAAAAATATAAACAACTGAAAAGATATACATAAAGGATATGTACATGTATGGTAAATTAACAAAAGATCCTGGTTTGCTCTGGAGGGGAGGAGAGCTCAGTGGTCAGAGACAGGCATATGGAGGGCTCCAAGGATAATGTTATATCAAGAATATATATTACAGTGAACATGTGTTTGTTTTATTCTTCTTTAAACCATACATTATATGTTTAGTGCACCGCTAGCTACATATACATACTTATGTTTTTTCATAATTAAATTATTCTAAAGAACCATTGAAGTGGGCTCTGTAGTTATATAAGTGCAGGTCAGGTCAGTAGGTCTTGATGGTTCTCTCTTGACTCCTTCCAAAACTCTAGGGAAATGAAGAATCATTTGCATAACAATCTCAGGGCATTTCTGAGAGAGGATGATCAAAATACCAACTCCTCCCTAGCTGTTCTCTGCAAACTACCAGTGATAACTGTGACCATGTCATTAGATGTTAGGAGAGCATTTTTTAGCAAAAGACTTCCGGTAGATCAATGACCACCCATGACCTCTTGCAGCAGTTTTACCTCCAAGTCTTCCCTCTCCAGGGGACCACGGTTCCAGAACACAGCTCTTGTGTATCCATGTGCTCTACATTTGTTCACACTTTTACTCTTTCCATTTTTCTCTTTCTTTATTCTTTTTTTCACCTACTTCTCCCCCTACCCCCACCACCACCTTTTTCTCTACTCTCACCAGATTCTTAAAGCTCAGAGTAATAGAGAAGAGATGAGGTGGAAAAGAGAAAAAGAGAGGAGAATACTTGCAAAAACCTGTTAAACTCTCTGGGTCCTTGTAGGTGTCTAGGGGAATGGAGCCTCTCATTAAATAAGTATAGCAAATGAAAAAAAGTGTTTTGTATTGTTTTGTAGCAGATCTTATTAGAGACCTTCAAATCCTGGAGGAGTCTATAGTACGCAGTTTATTTCCATGTCTGTTTGACAAAATATTTCCCTGTTTTCCAAATGCCTATCTGATAATACTGTGTTCAGTGGAAATACAATGTGTCCGTAAAGTCATGGTGCACTTTTGACCGGTCACAGGAAAGCAACAAAAGACGATAGAAATGTGAAATCTGCACCAAATAAAAGGAAAACCCTCCCAGTTTCTGTAGGATGATGTGGCAGCATGTGAACATGCGCAGATGATGACGTAACACCATGTATACAGCGGAGCAGCCCAAGGCCATGCCAGTCGAGATGTGGACAGTACAGAGGCAAGTTCAGTGTGTTCTGTGGCTCACTAAATTTGAATCCGTGAACAAAGTGCAACATGAATATTGGCACGTTTATAACCAAGCGCCACCACATAGGAATAACATTAAACAGAAGCCTTATAGCCAAGAATTTACAAAAGGCACGTCAAGACTGGTAGGAAGGGCGGAGAGACAAGATGAGGGCTGGCCCTGTGCCCACGTGTTATGATGAGTATCTATATCTCAGCTGCAAAGGTCCCCCCTGAGGAAAGTAGGGTCTCAACCCACCCCAGTGGCCTGGCTCCATGGCACAGAACAACAGAGCCGAGAGGAAATACTCACATAACATCTGGAGATTGAGAACAGTGGTGATCCTGTCCACCAGGGAGAGAGAGGAGACTGCTAGAGACCCAGGTGCCCTCTTGAAGGATATCCTTCACAGGATCTGGTGGTGGAGGCAGTCGGGTCAGGGGACTGGAGTCTTAAAAGAACAGATCGGGCTATAGGCTGGGGTGGGGTAGGGATAGAGAAAGGAGTTGGGGATAACTAGCAGGTCTCTGTGCTGGGCCCCTCTTCCACACTGCTCACAGATGTCCTCTATCCTGAGATGAATACTCCCGTCAATCTGCATTGGCAGAGGGGGACTGCAGAAGCCCCACTCTCCAGGGGTCAGAGCCTGCAGAGGAGGCTGCTGCATGAGCCATGGGTATGGACTTCCTTGCAGGAATCTTGAGGAGAAACCTAAGGAGAATTCAAGATGGCTGTGTGCCGCTGGGACAGAGACCAGGTCTCCTCCCCACGCAGTGTGGGCTGGGGAGGGCCAGCCCCACTACCAGGGAAGACCAGCCTCCTGCTGGCCTGGAGCACCAGCTGCCACTGTAGCATCCGAGTGCCCCACAGAAGGAGCGCCCTGCCACTCAGGCACAGCAGGTTCCCCTGTGCACCAGGGAGAGAGAGGAGACTGCTCTCTCTCCCCAGCCACCCGCCCCATCCCACCAAGTAGACAGGCTGGCTAAGTTGCTGCCCTGCAGGGCTATAGCAGCAGAGCCACCTGCTGGCCAGAGTGGCCCTGCCCCAATTAGGAGACCCACCGGCCCCATCAGGGGAACCACAGCTGCACAGGCCTGTCTCTGGCAGCCCTAACTGGCTGAGCTTATGTTCCTTAGTATTGCCAGCCTGGTGGCCCCGGGCAGAATATTCTTCAGGAGGCCTAGGCATTCTCTCGGGAAAACCTGAGTTGTCTGACTTTTGGCAGGTGGGGGTGGGGGGCAATTTTCCAGACACTCCAGACCAGTGCCACCATTCCTGTGCAGAGCCAGAGACCTTCCTTCACATGGCCACACCCTGACCGTGTGGGCCTAGTGAGCACTGCTGGACTCACGCTGATGAATCCCCGAGAGTGACTGGTGTTACCAGAGCTAAGCTATGAAAACAAAGATGGTTGGGAGAAAATGTTTTAAGAAATTGAGATCATATTAATTTGTAAATTATTTAATTCTGCAAATGAGTATTTGGATATTATGATAATATTAGAATTGCAACTAATGTAAATGTTTAAGGAATTACTAGCTCAAATCTACTTTTAAAATGATTTAAAATGCAAATTAAAACCACAGTGAGATACCACTTCACAGCAGTCAGAATGACGCTCATCAACAAATCAACACAGAATAAGTGCTGGCGAGGATGTGGAGAAAAGAGAACCCTCCTGCACTGCTGGTGGGAATGCAGACTGGTGCAGCCACTGTGGAAAAGAGTATGGTGTTTCCTCAAAAAAGTAAAAATGGAAATGCCTTTTGACCCAGCTATCCTATTTTTAGGAATATACCCTAAGAACACCAAAACACTGATTCAAAAGAAGAAATGCACCCCTATGTTTATGGCAGCCTTGTTTACAGTAGTCAAGATCTGGAAACAGCCCAAGTGTCCATCAGTGGATGAGTGGATTAAAAAGCAGTGGTACATATGCACAATGAAATACTATGTGGCCATGAAAAAGAAGGAAATCTTACCTTTTGCGATGGCTTAGATGGACCTAGAGATTATCATGCTAAGTAAAATAAGCCAGACAAAGAAAGAAAAATATCATATGATCTCACTTATATGTGGAATCTAATGAACAAAGTGAACTGAGGGACAGAATACAGGAAGAGGCGGTGTCACAGGGAGCAGAGGGACAGCTGTCAGAAGGAAGGGGGATAAGGGGATGGGATCAGAGAAGGTGAAGGGAATAGTGGAATTATATATACATAACACAGAGATAAAGAAAACAGGACAGGAAATCTCAGAGGGAAGAGGGGGAGGGAGTATAAAGAAGGGGGTGTAAGGGGGGACACGAGGGTGGGGGGCAGAGGAGGATTTAACAGCTGGCACACCAGGTGCGTACCTTGGGCTCCCACATTGGAAGGACTCATAAAATCCAAACTTTACACTTTTTTCTAATGATACCAAATTTGATTTCATATGTGCAATTTTAACATTAATAGTACATGTTTTTGATTTATTTAAAAATATGGTTAATATGTATTTTTTTCCTTGTCTTTCTCTTTTTTTAAAGGGGATCAATATTTTCTTCTGTTCCCTGGGCCTCAACTGACCTTAATCTGCCTCTGGCTTGGGGTGAGGGTGTTGAGTGATACAGTTGAAACCATGTTCACACAATAAATTAAAATTAATTTAAAAAATTTAAAAATTATTAATATACAAAAAAGTTTCCTTGACTATCTTGGTTTCAAGTACAAATTCAAAGAGCTTTGGACTGAGATTTTACAACTCAATTCTACACTAACCTATTTCTCTCTCAGGTCATAGACTGAGGAAGCACAATTCAGATCATGATGCACTACAATTTCAAATTGATTTTAAAGAGTTAAAAGCAGTTCTTAAATATGTATGGTAGCAATAAATATCCATAAGAATACTTATGAGTAAATGATTGAGAATTTTCAAACTATTATGAAGGAGCAGTTTTTAATACCAAGATTTGATATAATAAAATAAAACGCGTTAGTTTCCCGTCTGATAGACCTATCTCCTGGGCTGTCTAAAAGTCCTTGCGACATTGCAGCTGTTCCATCAGAACAAGTGACAGAGAGCAAGGAAGGCGTCTCTGAAATGCCTCCAGAATGATGTGTTCTGTCCCTTCAGAAGAAGAACAGTAGGAAGAAGGTGGGCCTGGCCAGCAAGTGGCCTTGCTAGAAATAGTGGACAGTGTCTTCTTTTCTCAGAGTCCTTTGAAGTGCTGGTTGTTGGCCTGAGGTATTCTTTTTCCATCTCCCTGGATCTTCCCGAAGAAGGCAGACGGGGTTGGCTGCACAGAGGTGGGGACCGAGGACGGGCCCGTGTCCCTGGGCCGAGGCTGAGGCTGTGCTCCGTTTCTGAGCCTCTCTCGCCGAGTGGTTCGGTCTGGCTGCAGGCGGGACCCGCCATGCCTGTGTGACTCTTCCCGAGCCTTCCTGACACCGCCCACGGGTCCGCCCGCCTGTCCTGCCTGCAGCTGGTCTGTGCTCATCGCCAGCTGGACGCCTAGGGTCCGCGGGCGTCCAGGGCAGGCGGTGTAGCCACGTGTCAGAGAAGCACAGGGTCCCTGGGTCACTGTGCAGAGAGGACACGCCTCGTTGCTCCCTACCCACATCCTGGGACACAAGGGCGAGTAGCTCCCTGGTTCAGACACGGAGAAGTCCGTTATGACAGAGGGACCTTATGGCCCTAATGGACACCGCCTGTGGCAGGCGATTCAAACTCCCTGCTTGACCGCTGAGTCAAGTGTCCCGACTTCGGATGAGTCACTTTCCATCTCTCACCTCCGTTCAACCCCTAAAAATGCGGTGTGCTGATTTCACCCACCTGCACTGCTTTTTCCTGTTCGCAGTCAAGTTGAGAGAGAAATTGGAGCCATCTCTGGGAGGGAGAGAGCAGGAGAAGACAAGCTATTATTATTACCATAATTTTGGGCACCACTCTACCAAGCACACAGAGAAAAATTATTCATCATCCCTGAGCTTTGACAGAGCATAACTGTCGGTTCTGCAGCTGCATGTGCAGAAAAGGCGCACGGGCCACCTTCCCTCTCATCCTGGGTCACAATCTTGGGTAGTGTCACTCACGGACACTGCGGCTGTGACAGCGGCCAGGACCCAGCCCAGGGGAGAAGTGCTCCGCCCTCAGGAACCTGGCACAGCGTTCTGGGGAGGGCACATTCAGCCAGTCCATGCCACTTGTTAAAGGAGGTTTCATGAAACGGAGACCACTGTGGGGGGATCATACTGCTTGCGCTGTGGTTTGTGAGTTAGTTAAAAAGTCTGGCAGCTCCTTTAAGAAGCCAGGGGGTACAGTGAAGGAGCAGGTCTCCTGAGATGACACTAGAAGTGGCTGAGACCCATCAGCTTTATTGAAGGCACTGATGGGAGGAGGAGAGGAGAACTGGGAAGGTCCATGCTTCATGGGGTCCTCGATCCCACCAACCACCTGGTCAGTTCCTTATACCCAGCCCTGGCCCAAGCCAGACCTGGCCAGAATCTCTGGGGCAAGGCAAGGAAATCTGGGACCCCCTTTTGTTTTTAACCTTTTTTGATATAATTGTAGATGCACATTGTAAGACATAATGCAGTTTCCCTCAGTAATAATATCTTATAAAATTTCACAGCCAGGTTATTGACATTGACACAAACCACTGAAGTTGGGCAGGTTTCCTGGTCCTCTTTGTGACCATTTGTGCATGTATTTAGTTCTGAGCACTTGTATTACATGCATTCGCCATGTGGTCCCAAGAGAACAGCTTCCCCTGATTCTCCAGCCCCCAGGAGAGTGCCCGGCACAGTCAGCTCTCCGGGAGTCTGCTGAGTGAGCCATTCACCTGCCCCTGGAGAGGGCCCATGGTGCAGGAGGTCCAGACATAAATCTGCTGTGGTGCCATGTCCAGATTGACCCTACAAGGCCAGTAGGACTTTTGTGTCAAATCAGAGAAGTGATAAGGAAGCTTTTGTCAAAGTATCTGAGTCACTGCTGACATCAAATCAGGCCCAGAGCTTTGAAAGTAAGGTGCAATGAGCAGGGTAGAACATGGTTGTTCTCTCTGGGTGTGTCTGAGTGGAATGGGAAACAGATACCGGTGTGTCTGTCACTCAACATCACACTGCAAAGATGTTCAGATCATCCTGTGCGGGTCCTTCGGGCTGTGGCTGAAACGAGATGACTGAGGACAGCCGTGGAGGTCACGGGGTCAGGGTGGCAGAGCCCCATACCTGGGGTCCTGAGCGGCTGCTCACACACCTGTTTACCTTCGTGAGCAAGTAACACACCTACAGAGAAACAAATGATTGTGTTTGTGCCACTCTATGTTGGGGCTTGTCTGTTACAGTGAATAGCTGTGCTAATTAATTCATGTTAATTGGTTTTCAATTTTCTGGACTTCATGGGAAAAGCACAAGACTTATTTATGAGTAAAAGCAGGCTTTAAGTGCTGTCAAATTGGACAACGTGAAGCACGTGTCAATGACAAAGGAGTTGCCTGGAAGAGGATGGAGGGCCATGTGGCCACCTTCAAGTGCATGATGGGACGTCCAGAGCCCGGGGCCCCTCCCTTTCCTGCTTCTTCCCTCCTTTCTCCCAACTTCCATCCCTCTCTCTTTCTTTCTCTCTCTCTCTCTCCCTTTCTCTTTCTTCTTCTATCTTTCCTTCCATCCTTATTTCTCCCTCCCTGTCTAATCAGGCGTCTGGACTATTCTATATGTTAAACATGTGCATTTATTATTTTCATTATTGTATTTAAATTTTAAATATTAAAATTTAAAGTATTTCAAGGTTTGCAAAATAAACATTAGAAATTAGTTTACTAAAGAGTTTTTTTAATATATTTGAGGGTTGCTGAATTATGCAACTGACACACCATTCTTATCTGTCGATTAAAGCAGACTCTACATTTCTGGCCTTGGGACATCATTAATGTTAGTTACTGGGGGTCTGACCCTGAAATACTGCAATCTCAGGCCTCTGAAGAGAGTCCCAACTCAGAGAAAGTGGAGAAGATGTATGAGTGTCCTTTCCTCTACCTTAAATCACCTGCCATCTGTCTGTCCATCTGTGTGTCTATCCATTCAGCAGTGATAGAGGTGCTGAGGGCCGGGCCTCACGCCATGTGCCGGGGACACAGGTCAGCAGCAGGTCCCGGGTCTGTGTGTGGGGGAGATGGAACAGGAGGAAAGGCCTTCATCTGTGTGCCTGTGGAGGAACGGGTCTGGATTCACTGATGACATGTGTGCAGCTGGACACTGGTTAGTTCCCATATTCCCTGGCGGCTGACAGAGTGGCCTGTGACCAGACTGTTTGGCAGCAGTGAGGGTCACAGCCCACTGCGTTCATGGTCTCTCTCCTAGGAACTCAGCTGTCCCCTTGGGATGACCAATTCTGTCCCCCCGACATCCCAGCCTCTCCTAGACCCTCCTGAGCACCTGCAAGAGCTGCACCGGGGGCAGAGGTCAGGCCCCAGCCTGCGCATTTGACCTTGAATGCAGTTTTACCACCTGGAGGAGAAGATTTAACCCTCCATTTCCACATTTGCAAAATAGGGCAATGACACAGCAACACAGGCTGTTTTGAGGTTTAAAGGATATTCAGGGAGACCCTTACTACTGTATGGGACAGGCAGTACTTTTAGCTATTCCATCTTTCCTGCTACTGTCATTGATGGGCCAGTCTCTATTTGTTATAGTGACACAGCAGGTGGTGTGCTGTGTCAGAGACCTGGTCCTATGGCTGTATCTTCCACCGCTGACCTGGCCCAGAAAATTCCCAGGAGGAAGGAAATTGGGAGGAAGGCTGATGGTGCTGCCCTGACACTCGTGAGCATGTCCCCGAGAGGGGACCTGACTGCCTCACGTCTCTGCCATCAGCCAGTGGCAGGTTGTTGCTCTAACTTTCTTCTCTTCTGTAAATATTTATCACAGAACAATATACACAATGAAATTTGCCATTTTAACTGTTTTTTGAGGCACAGCTCAGTGGTGTTCAGTACATTCGTATTGTTGTGCAGCTGTCACCACCATCTGCATCTCTGTTCTTACCTTCTTCAACAGAGACTGTGTTTCCACTAAACAACCCCCCCCAACCCCCATCCTGCCTCTGTCTCCATGACTCTGACAGCGCTAGGGACCTCACATGGTGGAATCACACAGTATTTGTCTCTTTTGAGTGGCTTATTTCACTGAGCATAATGTCCTCAAGGTCCATGTAGGTTGTAGCATGTGTCACTACGTCCTTCATTATTTATAAATAGAATTTATTGGGATGACATTGGTTAATAACATTTTATAGGTTTCAGGTGTACAGGTCTATAATCCATCATCTGCATAGTGTCTTGTGTGGTCACCACCCAGAGTCAGTTCTCCCTCCATCACCGTTTACCCCCCTACCCTCTTCTACCTCCCCACTGCCTTTCCCTCTGGTGATCAACATACAACTGTCTACGTCTATGAGTTTTTGCTTAATCCCTTCATCTTTTAAATCTAGACCCCTCACCCCCTCCCCGCTGACAGCTGTCAGTCTGTTCTGTATCTATGAGTCTGTTTTTGTTCTTTATTAGATTCCACATATAAGTGAAATCATATATAGTGCTTGTCTTTCTATGTCTGGCTTATTTTGCTTACATAATTTGCCATAATACTGTCCAGATCCATCCATGCTGTCACAAATGATGAGATTTCCTTCTTTTTTATGGCTGAGTAGTATTCCATTGTGTAAGTGTACCAGTGCATTTTCTATCCGCTCATCTACTGGTGGTCACGTGGGCTGCTTCCAAATATTGGCTATAGTAAGTAACGCTGCAACAAACATAGGGTTTTATATGTTCTTTTCAAATTAGTGTTTTAGATTTCTTCAGATGTGTTCCCAAAGTCAAATTGCTGGGTTTTAAGGCAGTCTCAAAGGCAGTTTCATTTTTAATTATTTGCAGAAACTCCATGCTGCTTTCCACAGTGGCTGCCCCAATGTGCATCCCCACAGCCACGAGGCTTCCCTTTTCTTCATATCCTCACCAGTACTTTGTTGATTTATTGATGATAACCATCTAAAACAGTGGTCCCCAACCCCCAGGCCGCGGACCGGTACCGGTCGCAGATAAAAAATAAATAACTTACATTATTTTCGTTTTATTTATATTTAATTCTGAACGATGTTTTATTTTTTAAAAATGACCAGATTCCCTCTGTTACATCCGTCTAAGACTCACTCTTGACATTTGTCTCGGTCACGTGATACATTTATCCATCCCACCCTAAAGGCCGGTTCGTGAAAATATTTTCTGACATTAAACGGGTCCGTGGCCCAGAAAAGGTTGGGGACCACTGATCTAAAAGGTGTTAAGTGATCTCTCATCATGGTTTTAATTTAGCTTTCTCTCATCCTTAGTGATGTTGAACATGTTGTCATAGGGTTCTTGGCCATCTGTATGTCCTTTTTGGAGAAGTATCTATTCAGGTCTTTTGCTCATCTTTAAATTGAATTCATTTTTGGCATCAAGTTTTATAAGCTCTTTATAAATTTTGGATATTGACCCCTTCTCCAATATCATTTGAAAATATTTTCTCCTACTCAGTGGGTTGACTCTTCATTTTTATTTCAAAGATTCCCACCTCTTCTCTTTTTTTTTCATTGATCTGAAAGAGAGTATGTGAGAGAGAGGAGAGAGTTGAGAAGCATTAACCCATAGCTGTTTTACTTTAATTGTTCACTAATTGCTTCATATGACCTTGACTAGAGGCTCAAGTTGAGGCAGTGACTCCTTGGGCTAAAGCCTGCAGCTCTTGTGCTCATGTTAGCAACCCTTGAGTCAAACCAGTTACCTTGGGCTTTAAGCCAGTAGTAGCCTTGGGATCATGTTGATAATTCCTTGCTCAATCCAGCAACCCTGTGCTCAAGCTCGTGCCCCCATATTCAAGCTGAGGAGACCACACTCAAGCCAGTGACCTTGGGGTTTTGACTCAAAACCTCAGTGTCCCATGTCAACACTTTATCCAATGTGCCATCACCAATCAAGCTCTTTTTATTTTCTTGGTTTCCTTTGCTGTACAGTTTCATTGATGTAAAACAATTTATTTATTTTTTCTTTTGTTTTACTTGTCCAAGGAGATATATCAGAAAAAAATATTGCTATGACAAATGTCTGAGATTCTACTGCCTATGACTTCTAGGATTTTTATGGTTTTAAGTAGTTCAGTTAAGTATTTAATGCATTTGAGTTAATTTTTATTTGGTGTAAATTGGCAGTCTACTTTTTCTTGCATGTATTTGTCCAGTTTTTACACCACCATTGACCAAATAGACTATCTTTATGCCATTGTATGTGCTTGCCTCCTTTGTAAAATATTACTAACATGCTGCTTTCAGTATCAAGGCCTTCTAGTATAGTTGAATATCAGGTAGTATGATTTCCCCAACTTTGTTCTTCTCTCTCAAGATTGGTGTCGCTTTGGGGATCTTTTGTGGTTCCATATAAATTTTAGAAATTTGTTTTATTTTTGTGAAATACATCATTGATATTTTATTAGGAATGGCACTGAATCTTTAGATTTTGGTATGGATATTTTAATGTTAATTTTCTTATCCACAAACACAGTATATACCTTCACTTATTTATATATTCTTTAATTTCCTTTTACAGTGTCTTAATATTTTCCAAGTACAGGTGTTTTATAACCTTGGTTAAATTTCATCTTAGCTTTTATTTTCTTTTTCTTTCATTTAATTGTAAATGGGATTGGTCTTAGTTTCCTTTTCGGAGAGTTTGTTATTTGTATATAAAAATCCCACTGATTTCTGGATATTTATATAATATCCTGTGACTTCACTAAACTCATGTATTACATCTAGTAGCTTTTTGGTAGAGTCTTCAGGGTTCTTTATATGGAGTATCATGTCTTCTGCAAATAATGACAGTTTTACTTCTTCCATTCCTATTTGGATGCATTTTCTTTCTCCTACTTGTCTGATAGCTTGGTTAGGACTTTCAGCACTATTTTGAATAAAAGTGATAAAAACAGACATCCCTGTCTTATATCCAATGTTAAATAAGATGCTTTTAGTTTTTGCCAGTTGAATATGATGTTTAGTTGTGTGTTTGTCATATACGGCCTTTATTACACTGGAGTATGTTTCCTCCATTCTCACTTTACTTACAGTTTTTATTATAAATGGGGCTGGATTTTATAATTCTTTTTCTGTATCTATTGATATAATCTTGTGAGGTTCCTTTTAATCATGTGGTTTTATTATTAATTTTGTTGATGTGGTGTATCACATTTACTGATTTTAAATATTGTTCCAACCTTGCATCCCTGAAATAAGTCTCACTTGATCATGGTATATAATCTTTTTGATGTATTGAGGGATCCAGTTTGCTAATATTTTGTTGAAAATTTTAACTTCCAGGTTCATGAGGGATGTTGACCTATAACATTTTTTGTTTCTTTTTGTTTTTTAGTTGTACTCTCCTTTTTTTAATGAGCAATTAAATTTAGTGAGGGTAACATTGATCACTAAGAATACATAGGTTTCAGGTAAGCATTTCTATAGCAGTTGAACTGTTGATTGCATAGTGTGTCCATCACCCAAAGTCAAATCATTTGCCATCACCATACACTTGTTCCTCTTTACACCCTTCCCCTCTATACCTCACCCCCTGGTAACCACTTCACTTTTATTTATGTCCATGAGTTGTTGTTTTTTTAATATCCAATCTCTTCATGAAATCATATATTTCTTAGCTTTTTCTGATTTATTTATTTCACTTAGTTTAATGTTCTCAAGATCCATCCATGTTGTTGTAAATGGTATATCATAATTTCTTATGGCTGAGTAGTATTTCATTGTGTATATGTACCTTACTTTTTTATCCCATCCAGGGACACATTGGTTGTTCCCATGTCTTGGCCACCATGTATAATGCTGCAATGGAGATGGGGTTCTATATATCTTTGCATACCAATGTTTTCAAGTTTGAGGGCAGATACCCAGTAGTTGGATTGCCAGGTCATATGGTAAGACTATTCTTAATTTTTTGAGGAACCACCATACTGTCTTCCATAATAGCTATACCAGTTTACATTCCCACCAGCAGTGAATGAGGGTTCCTTTTTTCCCGAGGCCTCTCAAACACTTGTTAATTATCTGTCTTGTTGATAGCAGACAATCCAACCGGTGTGAGGTACTATCTCATTGTAATTTTGATTGTATTTTCCTAATAGCTAGCAAGATGACAATCATGTCGTATATATATTTGTTGTCTTCATGGGAGAATTCTGTTCAGGTTCTCTACCCATTTCTTAACTGGATTGTTTTCTTGCCTGTTACTGAGCCTTGAGAGTTCTTTATGTATTTTTTATATTAATCCCTTATCAGAACTGTTTGTGAATATCATCTCCCATTTCATTGGCTGCCTTTTTCTTTTGCTGTCATTTTCTTTGCTGTGCAAAAGCGTTTTAATTTGACACACTCCCATTCATTATTTTTGCCTTTACTTCCTTTGCCTTTGGGGTCAAATTCATAAAATGTTTTCGATGGCCAAGGCCCATATGTTTAGTACCTATGTTTTCTTCTATGTAATTTATTGTTTCAGATCTTATATTTAGGTCTTTAACCCATTTTAAATTAATTATTGTGCATGGGGGCAAGGTGAAGTCAAATTTCATTCTTTCGCATGTGGCTTTTCAGTATTTCAGCACTGTTTATTGAAGAATTTTATTTTTTAGTGCCCTTATTTGATTTGGGAATTAGAATAATATTGGCCTTGTAAAATGAGTTTGGGAGTCTTTCCTCCTTTTGGCATTTTTGGAATGGTTTGAGAATAGGTGTTAATTCTTTGATTTTTATTAGAATTCAGCTGTGAAACCATCTGGTCCAGGGCTGTTGGTGTTTGGAATTTTTTTTTACTACTACTTCAATTTCATTAGTTGTAATTATCCTACTCAGATTTTCAGCTTCTTTCTGATCGAGTTTTGGAAGATTGTTAGTAAAAAATTCGTTTCATCCAGGCTGTCCATTTTGTTGGCATATAGATGTTCATAGTGTTTCCACACAATTTTCCATATTTCTGTGGAGTCAGTTGTTACTTCTGCTCTTTCACTTCTGATTTTATTTATTTGGGTCTTCTCTCATTATTTCTTAATGAGACTGGATAAACGTTTTTCAATCTTGTTCATCTTTTCAGGGAACCAGTTATTGACTCTATTTTGTTTATTTCTGCTCTAATCTTTGTTATTTTCTTTCTTCTATTCATTTTGAGCTTTGTTGTTTTTTATCTATGTATTTCCTTTAAGCATAAAGTTTGGTTGTTCTTTTTAAATCTTTCTTCTTTTTTGAGAGTGAACTATAAAAAACTATGATTCCCTTCCAAGACTCATTTAACTGTGTCCCATAGACTTTGGGTTCTTGTGCTCTCACCCTTATTTATTTCAAGGTATCTTTTATTTCTTCCTTCCTCTCACTGTTAACCCATTTTTATTTTGGTAACATGTTATTTAGCTTGATGTCTTCGTGTGACTTTCAGTGTTTTTCTTGTGAATGATTTCTAGTTTTGTACTATTATGGTCAAAGAAGAAGCTTAATATGATTTCAGTCTTCCTAAATTTATTCAGATTTATTTTGTGTCCTAATGTGCTATATCATAGAAACTGTTCCATGCGCAATTGAAAAGAACACGTATTCTGCATTTTGGGGGTGAAGTGCTCTGAAGATATCTATTAAATGAATTTGAACTAGTGTGCCATTTAAGTCCACAGTTTCATTTTTTATTTTCTCTCAGGGAGATCTACCCATTAGTGTCAATGGGTGTTAAATTCCCCTATTATGACTGTGTTACTGTCATTCTCTTCCTTTATATCCATCAAGATTTACTTTATATATGTACTTATGTGCTCCTCTTTTGTGTGCATAAATGTGTACAAAGGTTCTATTCTTTTGTTGGATTGTTCTCTTAAACATTATGTAGTGTCCTTTGTCTCTTACTATATCCTTTGCTTTAAAATCTTTTTCTTAGATATAAGTATTGCTGCTCCAACTTTTCTTTAAAATTTCCATTTGTATGAAAACTCTCTTTTCATCCCTTTACTATTAGTCTATGTGTAACTTTTGTTCTGATGTACATCTCTTGTAGACAACATATATATATATATATATATATATATATATATATATATATATGGGTCTTGCATTCTTTTTCATTCAGCTACCCTGTGTCTTTTGATTGGAGCATTTAAATCATTTACATTTCAAGAGTCTATTGATAGGTATATATTTATTGTCAGTTTATTCTTTTAACTATGTTCTTCTGTTTTTCTTCCCCCATATTCTTTTTCTTTTTAATGAAGACCCTTCACCAGTTCTTGTAATACTGGTTTTATAGTAACAAAATCTTGATCTTTTTCTTGTTGGGGAAGCTATTGCTCCTTCAATTTTGAAAAATAAACTGGATGGGTAGAGTAGTCTTGGTAGTAGGTCCTTGATTTTCAATAGTTTGAATCTTTCATGGCAATTGCTTTTTGAAATGTTTCCACTGAGATATCAGCTGACTGATTTATGGGAGCTTTCTTGTAGGTAACTGTCTTTCTATTGCTGGCTTTAACATTCTTTCTCTGTGTTTAACCTTTGCCATGTAATTATGATTGATCTTGGTATGGGCCTCATGGTTCCACTTGTTTGGGACTTTCTTTTCTCCATGGACTTGTATATCCTTTTCCTTCACCAGATAGGAAAAGTTTTCAGTCATTTTTCTTTAATAGGTTCTCCACCTTTTGCTCTTCTTCTCTCCTATGATGTGAATGTTGTTCCAAATATCACTTAAAGTATCATTATTTACATTTTTTTTGCTTTGCTTCTCTAATAGGCTGTTTTCTGATACTTAGTCTTATAAATTATTAATTTGATCCTCTGCTTAATTCAACCTACTCTTTATTTTTTTCTAGTGTATTATTTATTTCAGATATTGTATTTCTCACTTATGATTTGTTCATCTATTATGATATATATATGCTTACTACCTCTATTTAAATTACCATGGATTTTATCTGTTCTTCTCCTAAGTTGCTCAACCGTCATGTTGAATTCTATATCTGGTAGACTGCTTGCCTCCATTTCATTTAGGTCATTTTCTGAAAAAGTTTCTGTTCTTTTATGTTTGTTTCCCCATTTTGGTGGACTCTTTGTGTTCGCTAAATGTATTAGATAGATCTTTCATGATTCTCAGTCTAAATAGGGTGAGCTTATGTAATAACAGTCCTGTGGAACCTATTGGTTCCATGTTCTTGATTACCTGAGCTGGGTCCTCGTTTAATGTCTCTTGTGTGGGTTATGTGGCCCTCTTGTTTGAATTAAGCCTGGATTGCTATTAGACCAGTCAAATATGGAGTCAACTCTCAGGCTGGCTGACTGTGAGGATCAACCCCAACCACAGTGTGTGAGCTGCTGTGCCGGGACTGAGCACATCAGTAGAATTCATCTCTGCAGGACTGGGGCCCGCAGAGACCTCCTTCTGGATATGCTGCCTGTCAGCCCAATGGATCCTGCTCTGATGTTGTCTGAAGCTGGCCACTGGTTGCATTGTTTCTGAGGTTTCCTGGAAGGGACACTTCTGTGGGCCAATGTCAGATGCTGCTGTGACAGACCCTGGGCTATGTGTTTGAAGTTACAAAGTGATGCATAGGTTGTAACTGCCTCAGCTGGGCCTAAATTATGCTGGAAAAGTCCAAGTACAGCATCAAGTCAGGCTTTATCAACATCAGGCCCAGGGGCAGGTCAGCAAAGTTTCCAAGACGCCCTGATATCCCCCTATGCTGCCAGCCACCTGTTAGGCCCAGTCACTGAAGGGTCTTCTGGTGCTATTCAAGTGTGTGAGGTAGATTTTCAGTGAGTCACCAGGTAGGGCCATGTGGTGGCCATGAGACTGATTCAGGTTCAGCTCAGTGTCAGTGCTGGGTGTCAATTTCTCAGGGTTTACCAGGTCTAGGTGTCACCAGCTGGGTGCTCACACACGTTGGGCTGTGTACAAGGGACCCATAACTTTCTTTTTTTTTGTAAGATTGTAATTAAAAAGTAAAAACTGGCCATATCCCATGATTTAAGGTTTCCTGGATCCCCAGGCTGAGATTAGCTCTCTGAGCCAAATGTCTCCACAGGAAGTCAGAGAGTTCTCAGAGGCCAGGGAGATACTTTCTTCTGTGTGTGACTCATGGGACCTCTGAGAGGTGGCGAGTACATGGAGGAGACACAGAGGGGTCATGTGGCTACGATCCTGTCACCATGTCATGAAACATTTAGTCCCCTCATGTGATTGCCGCAGATACCTCCTTCCAGTTTCCTCCTAAGAGAACTGCAGTTCTGTTCAGACTCCCATTCAGACGCGTGTTCAGGGGCTGCCTGGAAGCACCCTCCCGGTCTCCTGCCCCCAGGGCAGTGTGAGCCAGGCTGTAATTTTTTAGTTGGAAAATCTAGGATAAAACAGGTCAGTGCAACTGACTGAAAGCCAGCTACTGCATGTTTGAACCTCTTGCAGCACACCAGTGTGCTGCCACACAGGGTTTGAACACTGCCGATTTAGACAGGACAAGGAGGTGCTGGAAATGAACTTCAGGTGTGGGCACAGGTCATGGAGACAGGAGCACACACTCCTCAGGGGCCTGTGAGTGAGGGGAGAGGACGGGGAACAGAAAGCTCTCCATCTTGGGGAAGTGCAGAGGGAAAGGCGATCCATGAAGAGGGCAGAGCAGGAGGACAGGGACCCTGGGAGAAGGCAGGTGAGAAAAGACCAGACCCTCCATGGAGAAGAAAGGGAGGGGGACAGGAGACTTTCCATGGAAGGAAAAGGGCCAGAGGACAGGGACCTCGATGGAGGGGACCAGGGAGGAAAATAGAGAACCACCCATGGATGGGGTAAGGCAGGGTGGACTGGGCACCAAAGGTTACTGGGCCTAAGGGATAATGTACCCCATGGAGAGGGCGGAGCATGGCGCCCTAGGACCCTGAAAGGGGGGCAGGGTAGTGGTGAACAGGGAAACCAGGGAGGGGGCAGATCAAATGGGTTAGGGCAGTGGTCGGCAAACTCATTAGTCAGCAGAGCCAAATATCAACAGTACAACTATTGAAATTTCTTTTGAGAGCCAAATTTTTTAAACTTAAATTATAGGTAGGTAGATTCCTTATCTATGTAGCACCCTCACATGGCATTTTATGGAAGAGCCACACTCAAGGGGCCAAAGAGCCACATGTGGCTCACGAGCTGCAGTTTGCCGACCAGGGGCTTAGGGGCCCCTCCACGGAGGTGGCCTGGGGGGTAGAACAGAGGGCCCTGAAAGGAGGCAGAAAGGATGGGCACCATCCATCGAGTGGACTGCTAAGGGCGACAGAGACTCTAAGTGGGGGGACGGCTGGAGGACAGGGATACTGGGTAGGGGCAAGGCCGAGGAGACAGGGGACCATGCGTAGGGACAGGAATAATGGATGGGAGCAGGGCAGGGGAATCAGTGGACCCTTTATGGAGGGGCAAGGCAGGAGAAGAGGGAAGTATGAGAGAGTGCAGGCCATAGACAACAGGGGCCCTAATTGAGGGGGTAGGACAGTTTTCATGGAGGAATCCGATGTACTGTCCCATCCATGGAGGGTTCCTTGTCCCCTTGTGCTGCCCCCTCAGTGGGGGTCCCCTATCTTCTCTGCCCCGCCTCACTATTGAGGGTTCCCTGTCCCTCCTGCCCTGTCCCTTCCTGGGTTCCTTGTCCTTCCGCCATCCCCCACCTATGGGGCCCTCTGTCCCCCTTTCTGACCCCCCACCTATGGTACTGTGTCTCTCCTGACATGTACCATGCAGAGCAAAGACAGGGGACCCTCCTTGAGGAGTCCAGGCAGGGCACAGGGGACACTGAAAGGAGTATGCTTGGGGAACAGGTCACCCTGTGAGGGGGCAAAACAAGGGAGACAGGGGCGCCTCATGGACGTGGCCAAGCAGGGGGACAGAAGACCCAGAAAGGAGGCAGGGCAAGGGGGACAGGAAAACCTGGGAGGCAGCCGGGGAGAAGAGACAGGGGACCCTGAAAGAAGGTTGGCCGGGGAACAGGGGACCCAGGGACAGGGCAGGGCAAGGGGAAAATGGGGACCCTATTGGAGGTGGCAGGGCATTTCCATAGAGGGTATCCTGCAATGTTCCCTCAATAGAGGGTTGCTGCAGACCAGCGTGGCTCCTAGTAACTGTATGGAATTAAGGAAACACACTTATCAAAACAAAAACGATGGGACCAGGAGGACTCTTCAAACTGCCTGGCAGTATCCGAGTGCCTCATAGCCCCAGTTCGCTTTATTATATAGACATATGCAAATCAAGGACCCTGATACAAAGTTGCACATCAAAGGCTAAGACAGGAACTCTCCCAAGGCAAAAAACGGGATACATTAGTGAAATCTACAAACATCTGAAACAAACAAAGAGTCAGAGGAAGGGCATGTATATTGCTTGCAGCAACCCAAGGAAGCAAGTGGAGTGGGTGCAAATGCTCAGCATCAAAGCCAAATATGGAGAAGGAGGGGGGAGAACTTAGCCTTTTGCTAAGCCTCCCATCTAAATGGCTTTTTGCCATTAACGGTCCACAACATATCCCCCTTTTCTTTATTTTTAATTTGTGTGCTGAGATTTGCACTTATCTGATTTCCTAGTTTCCCATATTCTAATTTGGAGGCAGACGGAAAAAATACAGAACACAAAATTAGTATAGCCAATGCTAACAGATACCCAAAAACAAGTATACTAATACATCACAGTGATTAAAGCCTTTGAGCAAACTCTTTAAGCTAATACAACAAGAATCTATAAAAGAGTAATGTCCTTAACGTGTTCACCAAGTCCACGTTGGCACCGACACCATTCCAAATCTCTGCAAATGCAACCCAACCGTAGTTCAGTCCATCAAAAACTGTCACAGGAGCAGGAGTCCAGGAAAAGTCCACATTCAGGAAAAGTCCACATGGCACTGGAATTGCTGTCATACTTCCACACTCCGCAGTTAGCATTAAAGTCCCAATGGCTGCTGCTCTCAGCTGGCAATGACCCAGGTAAACTGGAAAAGTCATCTGCAGCATGCATGAAGACGGAGCTTCCGTTTTCTTTAAACTGGAAAGATGAACCCAGGGGTCCTATACTGGAACTTTACAGCCATGGGGTGGTGAAGAGAACCTTGGGATACACTAAGCTGGGTGGCAGAGGTAAATTTGTAAGTTGGCAAAAAAGGGAAAAAGGAGCTCTGAATTAGGAGCAGGTCCTAGCCTAAACTATGAGTGGGGCATTGAGGCAGGAGGAATAAAGGAAAGACTATCTATTAATCAAAACATCAGAAAACAGGACTATCAATACCCACAACAGAGATCTTCGAGGGAAGAATAGTTAAATGGCCCTTGTGTAAATGAGACCAGTCTACCGGCTACTTGGAAGAAATACCCTAGGTTCATCCACAGTGTCGTAGATGGGGCTGACGGCCCTGGGCACCTTTTAGCCTTCAGTGGCAAATCCCAGTATTCTGGGCAAGGTTAGGTCACAGGTGGCTGGAGCAGGGCTGGAAGAGACTGAACCCTCCCTTAGAGAAGTGAGGGGAAAGCCTACCTTCCAGTGTCCCTTCTCCCTCACAGCAAAAGCATGTAAGCCTGGCAGGCTTTGGTTTAAATGACCATCCTTTCCACTATTGAAGCAGGGCCCTGATGAAGTTCCAGTTGGAGCATTGGAGCCTTTGAGGGAGTATGCCAAGAGCTAGTATTTTACCTGATCCTTTGGGCTTTTTTCTGCCTCTTGGTACCTTAAAAGCCATGCTCAGAAGATCTCGGTGAGGGGCTTGAGAGTCCCTATCTGCCTATATATCTGGAGCTATTTGGAAAAAGACAAAACAGTGTTATTAGCTGAATCAAATAAAAATAAAAAAGGGGTAGTAGTTTGAAGGACAAAAAATTTGGCATCTCTTGTACATCAGCATTCAAAAGAAACTGTTTGAAGTAAAAAGAATGACAGGGTAGACCTGCAGGAGCTCCAGGACATGACTCCCCACCCCCTTCTTTTTATATTATTTACAATGGAATCTTCAAGCAAATGTTAAGCACACTTTACAATATTTTGACTTCAAAGATTGCAAGAAATTCTTGACTTTGTGTTAACAAAAATAGAGTAAATGCACCTTCAAACAACATTCCCACACTCATCAAAACACCCCATTAATATTAATTAACAGGCACCTTAAAGAGTACATATCAAAACTGAAAAATCCCAGTGTGATCTTCATTATTCTCCTATAGTAAAAAAAATCTTTATACCTTTATTATGTAAATCTATGCTGCTTCCAGCCTTTCACTTGTGGCCTGGAGCAGCCTGGCCAAACCAGCAAGTCTTTTGGATCCAAAATGAGTGTGCTTTACTTATTCCAAACAAAATTATATTTATATAGGGAAATGAAATTATTTTTATTTTGTTTTCAATACTAGAGCCGGCATTTCCAAAATTATTATTATTATTACTTTTCATGTAAGGACTTAATTCAGGCCTTATAAACAAAGACACTTAGACATTAAACAAAGACTTCACATACAATCACATAAATCAAGAGTGAAACCCGGGGTTTTAGAGCTTAAACTATGGCCTGCTTGATCTTAAGTAGGGCTACCTTAATAGGAACGTAATAAGGATATATACTAAACAGAGATCTCTCTCGAAAAATCTCAAGACGGCCGTATGAGATTTCTGTTCAGCAACACCCAAATCAGGCCCCCCTTTCGCCCTCTTTTCAAGCAATGGAGCAGTGAAGAAATAAAATGATCTAAAACATTTTTAAAAATTAGGTAATAATAATTGAGAAAGGGAAGAGAGTATGGTAAAATAAGTCTTATGCAATTGCTCTTGTGAAGTGAATCTCTCATTTAGAATCATGATGTCTCACCAGTCATTTAGGGATCCACCGAGGAGCTTCAGCAAACCTAGGAAAAACACACACATATCCTCGGCCCCATAAGAGAACAGGGTCTGGCCCTTGCCAGATTCTTGTGAGCGGGTCCCTCCATCGCACTTCAGGGAAGGCTTTCCTTGCAGGGTTCCAGAGTCTCTCTGCTGCTGAATGACCCTGTACATCAGTATTCAAAAAAATTAAAGTAAAAAGAGCATGACAAAGAAGATTTGCAGGAGTTTCCTAATACTTAAGTTGCTATTTGGCTCCTAACTCTGAACACACCTCATAATACACTAACCAAATCAGTAAGTCTTAAGGATCTACATTCTATTCTATTTAAATTTAAATGAGCGCTCCTTACAAGTTCTAAAAATTTTATTTTTTCTAAATAGTAGAGCCAGCATTTCCAATTTTTGCATGCAAAAAAACCTTAATTCAGGCCTTAAAAACAGACACATTTTGACAACATTAAACAAAGACTAAACAGAAACAAGAATTAGACAAACCAGAGAGAAACCCGGGATTTCAGAGCACATCCAGATTAGAAAGATGCCTGCCCGATATTAGTCAGGGCATCCTCAGACACAAGGACTGAAGGATATGACTAAACAAAATCTACCCAAGAAAATTTGCTCTCAGCAGCTGCTGGGATATTTTCTATAGTCAGATCCAAAACAGGTCCCCTGCCTCAATTTCCAGGCAAAGAATAAGAAAGAAACAAAACGATAGTTCAGAAGACCATAGTTAAAACATTAAAGAAAATCAGATCATGACAGGAAAAGCTGTAACTTTCCTAATACCTGAATCTCCTATCCATTCTCAAATTCTATAGTTGCTGTAACTGGTGGCTCAGGTTGACTATGCTGAGATTTTTCTCCTACCTCAACAGCCCCTTCATGAAAGTCCAACTTCCACAGCAAATAATCACCACCAGAGAGACAAGCACAAGCAATCACCTTCCAGTCATTTGGGGGAAGAGCCTTTGCCCTAATAGTATCTAATAAACCAAGTGAAAAAGGGGCAGTAGGCCCATACTGAACACAAGCAAGTTTAAGCTCTTTCAGAGTTCTGAAAGGTACAGGTTCATGTTCTCGCACTAGTTTCCCTGTATCATCCTGTCTTTCTACAACAGGAAAACAGGTAAAGCCATCATTTATTGTTTCCCCTACATTTTGAGCCTGGTCTATAGATTGTTGGAGGGGGGATTTTTCAGATTTTGAGCTATAGACTCTGCAATCAGCCCGAGTCTGGGAACGGAGGAGCAGAGGGTTGAACGTAGGAAGGAGCTGAGGGCAGCAGAGTCCCCGCGGCTAAGGCAGCCATAGCCACGGATTTTTCATCCCCCCTGTCATCCTCAGACTCCAAGTTATCCTCGTATTCACATCCCTCTGTTTCCAGCTCACCCTGATACTCTTCAGACAACAATTTGTCTTCATACAGAAACATTCCTACATAAAGTTCCCTCACTTTTGACCCTATCTGTCCCATATTCTTTTACTCCCAACTACACTTTCCCCAAAAACTTTCTTTACTCACTGTGCACACTTCACTTTGGGGAGTTCCGTCACCTTCCTTCAGTTTTAGTTTCCTCGTACTCATACTCAAGTCTTCTGTTCGGGCGCCACTTGCCGCGGACCAGCACGGCTCCTAATAATGGTGCGGAATTAAGGAAACACACTTATCAAAACAAAAACGATGGGACCAGGAGGACTCTTCAAACTGCCTGGCAGTATCCGAGTGCCTCATAGCCCCAGTTCGCTTTATTATATAGACATATGCAAATCAAGGACCCTGATACAAAGTTGCACATCAAAGGCTAAGACAGGAACTCTCCCAAGGCAAAAAACGGGATACATTAGTGAAATCTACAAACATCTGAAACAAACAAAGAGTCAGAGGAAGGGCATGTATATTGCTTCCAGCAACCCAAGGAAGCAAGTGGAGTGGGTGCAAACACTCAGCATCAAAGCCAAATATAGAGATGGAGGGGGAAGAACTTAGCCTTTTGCTAAGCCTTGAATCTATAATGGCTTTTTGGCATTAACAGTCCACAACAGACCCCTTGGGCTGCCCCCTCAGTGGAGATTCCCTTGTCCCTTATGTTCTGTTCTGTTCCTGGAAGGTCACCAATTTGCTCTTCCCTGCACTCTCCATGGAGGGTCCCCTGTCCCTCCTGCCATGCCCCCTCCCAGAGTCCAGTGTCCCTCTGACTGACCCCCACCGGTGTTCCTGTGTCCCTTCTACACTTTCTTCTCCCAGAACCCCATGTCTCCCCTACCACGATGCCTTTCAGGGTCCCCTGTACCCCTCGGGGTTCCCTGTCTCTTCTGCTGCCCCTCACTGTTTCCCTTGCACCCCTGCCTTGCCTTTTCCCAGCATTCTCTGTTCCCTGTCCATGACCCTCACCTATATTACTCTGTCTCTCCTGCAGGGAAGGAAAAAGGGACCTTCCTTGAGGAGGCCAAGCAGGGGACAGGAGACCCTGAGAGGGCAGACCAGGGGTAACAAGTAACCCTGGGGGTTTATTCAAGAGGAACAGGGGATACATCATGAAGGGGGCCAGGCAGAAAACAGAGGACACTGAAAGGAGGCAGGTCAGGAGGGACAGAAAACCTTGTAGGTGGTGGGAAGGAGGAACGGAAGGCCCAGGGAGAGGGCATGGGAAGAGGACAGTGGGGACCCTTATGGAGGGGTCAGGGTAGTTCTCATGGTGGTAACCGCTGCACTCTTCCCTCCATAGAGAGCCCCTATCCCTCTGAGCTGCCCCTCCATGGCATTTCCCTTGTCCCGTAACCCCGATCACTGTGGAGATTCCTGTTTCTTCTCCTCTCTTCACTTCATGGAGGGTCCCCTATCTGTTCTGCCAGCCCCTTCCCAGGGTCCTGTCTTTTTGCCTGACCCCCATCTGTAGTCCTGTGTCCCTCCTGCCCTGACACCTTTCAAGGTCCTCTTTATTTCCTGGGGTCCCCATCCTCCTCGCTGGAACCTTTTTATGATCGCATGTTCCCCCGTGTTGCCCCCTTTTAGGGTCCTCTGACTCCTTATCAGCCCCCTCCATGGAGGGTCCTCTGTCCCCCTTGACTGCTTCCTCGTGGGTCCTCCTCTTCACCCCTACCCTGCCCCCTTTCAAGGTCCTATGTCTCCATTGCCCTCCCCGCTAAAAGGAGTCCTCTGTCCCTTCTGTCCTGCTCCCTCGCATGGTCCCCCTGACTTACTTCCACCACAAATCCCCTTTCCTCCTTCCCTTGTCACCTACATTGAAGGTTTCCTGTCCCACCTGTCCTTTCCCCCCATGGAAAGTCCCCTGTCCCCATCCCTGCCTTCTCTCTTGTCTTCTCTCCTTTGCCCTCTCCTCCTGCCCTGCCCCCTCCATAAATATTCCCCTTTCCCCTGTGCCCTTCCCCTCCACTGAGGGCCCTCTGTTCCCCTTCCTGTCCCCTCCCTGTCCCCTCCCTGTCCTCTCCCTGTCCTCTCCCTGTCCCCTCTCTGTCCCCTCCCTGTCCCCTCCCTGTCCTCTCCCTGTCCCCTCCCTGTCCTCTTCCTGTCCTCTCCCTGTCCTCTCCCTGTCCCCTCCCTGTCCTCTCCCTGTCCCCTCCCTGTCCCCTCCCTATCCACTCCCTGTCCCCTCCCTGTCCCCTCCCTGTCCACTCCCTGTCCCCTCACTCACAGGCCTCTGAGGAGCATGCTTCAGTCTTCAGTCTCCATTCTGCATCTCTCCTGCCTGCGGGCTGCGTGCCCACTCTCTACCTGAAAATCACCTTCTACCCTCCTCCTCTAAGTCCCACCTGGGCTCTGGTGCGGAAAGGAAGTGCTTCTGACAGCATTTTCACCACCTGAGGGCCTTTTATCTGCAGACCAGCCAGCCTGACTCTTTGTGCCCGGGGCACTTGCTTTCCCTTTGGGGGTGGCTTCCCCTGTTTCCTGTGGCAGCTCAGTCTCAACAGCCAAGTCTGAGTTTAAATGTGACAAGATCTTTGGGAGCTGTTCCCTGTGCTTGGGGGGGAGTCACCATGTAGAGGCTCCAGCCCCACCCTGGAGGGTATCTTATGACAACAGGTCACAGGTATAGGCTATGTCACAGTGGTAAGGCAGGTGTCTGATGTAACATGGCAACCGTCCTGGGTACCAAGGTAACCAGGTGTTTGTGAAATTGGGAAGGGGGCAGGAGGGTGGGTCAGACATGGCTTGGGAAGACTCAGCCTGTGTTGTTGGCTTTGAGGCTGAAGGAAGAGACATGGGCCAAAGCTTGTAGGCTGCCCTGCAGGTTGGGAGTGGCTTTGGCAGGGACACGGAAGAGAACTGTCCTGGAAGGAGCAGCTTCCCCCAGCGACCCAGGAACATGGGGCGGAGTCTCCCAGACCCTGTGATTAGGAGCACAGCCTGAGGATCCTGCCTCAGGATTCTGACCCTCACCTGAGTCACACACTGTGTGGTGTGTAGGGCAGTGACAGAAACCAGGATAGTCCTGTCATTCCCTAGTCACGTCACCCAACTCTGTCCTCTCCGAGGCTCTTGTATCTTCTGCAATGAAGTGCTGTCCTGCTCTCCTCTCTGCCGCCCAGTGCTCTCAGAACCTGAGAGGTGACATTCCAGGCCTCCTTCTCACCACCCTCAAGTTTCATGTCCAGTGAGTGCCACAGAGGAGTGCAGGGCGCACAGATGTTGACTGAGTTTGGTAGAGAAGCATTCTTTTCTGATTTTATAAACTTTTACTTCGGTAATGAAAGTGATTCATTAACATACAATTTTTAAAATCAATTTCTTAAATCTCTTTAGGATATCCTGAATAAGTAATTTATAAATAGAAAACTGAGGACCTGAGACAAAGTACACAGGTAGTTGGGGGGAAAAGAACTCAAAATTTACACTTATTGACACCTATGTTGGTGCTTATCTGAACCACAAGTCATCAACTTTCTTATTGTAAAATGATGGTAACCTTGATATATATATTTTTAAATCAAGTAGAGGCAGAGAGGCAGAGAGACAGACTACCTACCTCATGCAGCCCCCACCCCGGACCCACCTGGCAACTCCTTTCTGGGGCTGATTTTCTGCCCATCTGGGTCTGCTGTTCCATTGTGTGGCAACTAAGCTATTTTATTTAGCACCTGAGGTGAGGCCATGGAGTTATCCTCAGTGCCCAGGACCAACTTGCTCATTTGAGCCATGGTTGCAGGAAAAGATGAAATTGAGAGAGACAGAGAGAGAGAGAGAGAGAAAGATAAAGGTGGGGGATGGGTGGAGAACCTGATGGTCACTCCTCCTACGTGTCTTGACTGGGAATCAAACCTAGTACTTCCACATTCTGGGTCGATGCTTTACCACTGAGCCAACCAGCCAGGGCCCGACCCTGATATTTTTACAGTCCCTCAAATCCATCCATCCATCCATCCATCTGACTATCACCTACCTATTATCTATCTATCCATCTATCATCTATGTATGGGCTAGTCATCTATCTCAACCAGGAGTTAACACAGTAGTTTTTAATACTGAGCATGCATCCAAATGTTGGGATACAGCATTTTGTTGTTGTTGATCTAGGAATCACTTTTTAAATACTTTAAAGACCTATCTGTAATATACACACCTACTCTCTCTGTGTGTGGCAGGAAGCAAGAGGTATTTCCCAAGAAACATCCCATCCTGGACCACTCTGAACACCATCAAATGCCACAATCAGGTTTCCATGCTGAAATTTTTATGCTGCAGTCTTGTTATTTCATTCCCTGCAGGGTCTCACCCCTGCACTGAAATGTGTTGAGACTAGGGGATGGGGTAATGGATGAGAGTTCAGACTCAGATATGGTCCCTAAGTAGAGGCCTTTCATGGCCAAGGAAGCAGAAACAAATGGTCTTCTCATCTTGCTCCCTTTCAGCTGCACAGGAAATGCACAGACTTTGACTGCTTGTTCCATGACCTTTATTTCCTGAGAGTTATTACAGACACTTGTCTGGTCAGTTGTTGGAGCCTGCCATGTCATGGAATAAAGTGACTGAAAAATCTCTTTCTGCCTAGAAAAAATGTGGCCTAGCTTCTGCATAGAGCCACTTCGCACACCCTCACCCCTGCTTCCAGGCACATCCCACACTTGCAAATTAAAATGCTAGAAGAACCAAGATGGCAGCAGAGTAGGCAAACACACTGACTCCCAGCTCACACCACCAAACTGAATTACAAATTAATTTAGGAACAATCAACGTGAAAAACCAACTTTGTATTAAAAGAACAGGTCTCAAAATCTAAGGAACAAAGAAGAGGCCACACCAAGCCTGGTAGGGTGTGCCGAGGCATAGTAGGTCTCCTCTGCTTCCAGGAACAAAGGTGAGGTGAGACTTGGAGCCCAGAAGGGCTCTCTTTACAAGGAGGAGAACAGAGAATATCACTCACAGCCACTTGCCTGAGGACCTGGGAACGAGGTGATCTGAGAAGGCTGGCTTGTCTTCCAAAAGGAAAGTGGGGAGAGAGAGACAGACAGTGATGGGCAGAGAAATGCATAGGATGACCTGAGAAGCTGACTCATCCAGAGTAGAGGTGGTCATAGCTGGGGGAGGGGTAGAACCCTCAAGAAAGCACAAACCTAAAGTGGTTCTGGGTGAACCACCTCTGGAAAGCTCTCCAGCTAAATAAGAGAAACAAGATACAACTAAAAACAGGAAGTGGGGAGGAGGGGCAGTAACTCAGGTCTCCATGGAGATCTGAGATACACCTCCCCCTACTGAAACAGAGAAAACACCCCACCCCCAGAGAGAAGCTGGCAGATCCAGCTTTCAGAGTCTCAGGTTACATCCACCACATTCCTGGATACAGCTCCAAATGAGCCCCCTGCTGAGATCAGCAAACAAGACTATCACTGAGTTAAGAAAACTGAGAAGAAAACAAACAAATCAAGACTTCAAAGAGGCTCTACTTCCTGACCTGTGGTAGCACAGTGGATAAAGTGTAGACCTGGAAATGCTGAGGTCGCCGGTTCAAAACCCTCGGCTTGCCTGGTCAAAGCACATATGGGAGTTGATGCTTCCTGCTCCTTCCTCTCCCTTCTCTTTCTCTCTCTCTCACTCTCTCTCCTCTTTAAAAATTAATTTAAAAAACGACACTCAAAGAGGCTCTACTAGGTAAGGAGATCACAGCTAAAAGAAGCCTACAAGTCATAGAGAATAATGGGTAGGCAGAGAAGCATAAGTCATATGCTTCAACAAAATCAATCTTCTGATAAAGTCTTGGATGAATTGGAAGTAATCAAATTACCAGATGCAGAGTATAAAATAATGATTTTTAGGATGCTTAAAGATTTCAAAGCTACAATGGATGGACTTAATAAACACTTCAATAAAGAAATTGAAAGCATCAAAAAGGACATGGAAATCATAAAGAAGAACCAGACAGAAAGGACAAACACAATATCAGAAATGAAGACCACACTGGAAGGAATTAAAAGCAGGCTTGATGAAGCAGAGGATCAAATCAACAACGTAGAGTGAAAGCATGGAAGCGAAGCAGCAAAAAGAAAAGAGACTGAAAAAATCTGAGTAAACTCTAAGAGAGCTCTGTGACAACCTAAAGAGAAACAATATCTGCATCACAGAGCTTCCTGAAGAAGAAGAGAAAGAAAAAGGGTTAAAGACCTTGTTCAATGAAATCATAGCAGAAAACTTCCCTAAAATGATACAGGAAACAGTCACACAAATTCAAGAAGCACAGAAAAATCAATTAAAGAGAAATTTTAAAAAAATCTACACCAAGACACATCATAATTAAAATACCAAAGCTAAGAGATAAAGAGAAGATATTAAAAGCTGCTAGAAAAAAAAAGGCTATCACCTACAAAGGAGCCTCCGTAAGGATGACATCTGAATTCTCAACAGAAACACTTGAGGCCAGAAAGTAATAGCAAGACGTATTCAAAGTATGTAGAACAAGAGCCTATAACCAAGACATCTTTATCCAACAAGGCTATCGTTTAAAATTGAAGAAATAAAAAGCTTCCCAGACAAAAAAAAAAAAAACAAAACTCAAGGAATTCATTACAACCAAACCAACACTGCAAGAAATGTTAAAAGACCTGTTGTAAACAGAACAAAGGGAGAAAAGAATATAGTAAAAGAGAAATATAACTTTAAAGAATAAAATAGCAATAAACAACTACATATGAATAATAACCTTAAATGTAAATGGATTAAATGCTGCAATCAAACAACATATGGGGAAGACAAGATGGTGATGGCATAGGCGGACGTACCAACCTGCACCTCCCAAAGCCAAAGTGGATTACAAACTACTTTTAAGAACTATCATCTGGAAAAACCAACTTTGCACTAAACTAAGAGAACACTTCAACCAAGGAACACTGAAGAAGCCACACCAAGACTGGTAGGAAAAGCGGAAACATGGAAAAAGCTGCCCAGCTCCCCAAAGCAAACGGCAGCCAGTAGAGACTCACGTGGTGGGAAGTGAGTTTAGCAGAGAGGGAAGGGTCCTGAATCCCAGAAACAAAGCCCCAGCCTGCAGCCCCAGAGCCTAGAAGAGGCATATGGACAGTATTTAGCTGAAAACAAGACAGGATACTGTTTGTGAGAAAGAGACTGATTTCTCAGACCCAGGATTCTTCTTAAAGGGACCACGCAGAACACCTCTCTTAAAACCACTCACCCGGGCTCCAGGGTACAGGGAGAGAGGAGAGGACCAGAGTAGCAGGAAGAGAGTGTAATCTAGAAGGCACAGGAAGAAACATTTTGGGATACAGCCACCCTACCCCCTGGGACAAGTCACTCCCCAAATCTTGGAAACAGCAATACTAGAAAAGGGAAGGAGGACACCAGCCAAACAAGCTCACCCACGGCACTCAGAGCAGAGTCACCTAGAAGGAGGGAGCTTTCAGGACTACAGTGGTGAGTGTTAGGGTCTGAGATGCAGTGCACCCACCCACATGGCTGAGGGCTCGCCAGAGGGTGGGCAGTGGTGGGACATGGAAGGGCAGTTCTCTCAGCAAGGGCGGAAGCCAGCTGGCCACCACTGGGACCAGGTGTGAGCTCAATCTTGCCCAGCTGGGGAGGAGGAGCATGCAAAAGTGGTCACGCCCAGCTGTGGGCCATCTGCAATCCAGCCTGCAGGGGAAGGGTGGGAACCCCATAAAAGGTGAAGACCCACCCTTGAGAAAGGGTGCACAAGCACAGCCTTGCCCCACCCACAGAACCTAGGCTTGTGGCCTGACTTGGAGCTAGCTCCTCCCATGGGGGTGGAGACAAAAACCCAGAATAAGCAGAGTCCCGCTACTGAGCATGGGCACATAGTCCCTCCTGGACTGTGGAGCCAAGGCTTGCAGCCATTCCACGAGCGGGCTCCTCCTGCAAGGGTGAGATAAAAACCTGGAAACAGGAGGAGCAAAGGTGCTCGCCACTACCCTCAGGGCTGAGCATAATGTCACCCACAGGGGTGGGGCAAAGGCCAAGGTCACCAAGGCTTGTACACCTGAGCACATGATAACAGCCACTCCCGTGAAGGAGAAGCGGAAACCACAGAAACAGCCCCAGTGGGCAGGTACCGGCAACGCCCATACCCAAAAACCCTAGGCAGCAATAAGAGAGGGGGTGGCAGAACTGCAGACAGAACATACCTAGGGAACAGAGGCCACACCCAGTGGACTCCAGTGGCCAAAACCTTCTCTTACACAGAGAAAATGAGAAGGCAGAGAAATGCAACACAAATGAATCAAGAGAAATCCCCAGAAAAGGACCTGAATGAATCAGATATAACCAAATTACCAGATGCAGAGTTTAAAATACCGATTGTTAGAATGCTCAAAGATATTAGAACAACAATAGATGATCATTATGAGCACCTAAATAAAGAGACAGCAAATATAAAAGAGGACATTGAAATAATAAAAAGGAATCAGTCAGAAATGACAATATCAGAAATGAAGAACACAATGGAAGGAATTAAAAGCAGGATGGATAAAGCTGAGAATCAAATCAGCGAGTTAGAGGACAAGATAAATAAAGGCACAGAAGCAGAGAAAAAAAGAAAAGAGACTCAAAAAGTCTGAGGAAACTCTAAGAGAGTTCTGTGAAAACATGAAGAGAAATAACATCCGCATCATAGGGGTTCCTGAAGAAGAAGAGAAAGAACAAGGGATAGAGACTTTGTTTAAGCATATCATAGCTGAAAACTTCCCTCAATTAAGGCAGGAAAACAACTCACATACTCAAGAAGTACACAGAACTCCATTAAGGACAAAGTCAAAAAAATCTACACCGAAACACATCATAATTAAAAGACCAAAGCTAAGTGGTAAAAAGAAAATATTAAAAGTTGCTAGAGAAAAAAAGACTATCACCTACAAAGGAGCCCCGATAAGGATGACTTCCGACTTCTCAACAGAAACACTTGAGGCCAGAAGGGAATGGCAAGAAATATTCAAAGTACTGTAAACAAGAGCCTACAACCAAGACTACTTTATCCACGAAGACTATCATTTAAAATTGAAGGAGAAATAAAAAGCTTTCCAGTCAAAAAAAACAAAACTCAAGGAATTCACTACAACCAAACCAAGGCTGCAAGAAATACTGAGGGGCCTGTTGTAAACAGATCAAAGGAGGAAAAGTATAGCCAAAGAGGAATAGAGTTTTAAAGAATAAAATGGCAATAAACAATTACATATCAATAATAACCTTAAATGTAAATGGATTAAATGATCCAATAAAAAGACATAGGGTAGCTGCATGGATAGGAAAATAGTACCCATACATATGCTGTCTATAAGAGACACTCCTTAAAACAAAATATGCACATAGACTGAAGATAAAAGGATGGAAAAAAATATTTCACGCATATGAAAATGAAAAAAAAGCTAGGGTAGCAATACATATATTAGACAAAATGGACTTTAAAACAAAGACTATAGTAAGAGATAAAGAAGGTCACTACATAATGATAAAGGGAGTAATCCATACATAATGATAAAGGAAGATATAACCGTTATAAATATCTACGCACCTAATATAGGAGCACCTAAATATATAAAGCAGGTTTTGATGGATTTAAAGGGCGAGATCAACAGCAATACTATAATAGTAGGAGATATCAATACCCATTAACATCACTAGATAGATCCTCAAGAAAGAAAATTAACAAAGAAACAGCAAACTTAAAGGACATACTAGATCAACTCGATTTAATAGATATCTTCAGAACCTTTCACCCTAAAGCAGCAGAATATACATTCTTTTCAAGTGCTCATGGTACATTCTCTAGAATAGACCACATGTTAGGGCACAAAAGTGGTCTCAACAAATTTAAAAAGATTGAAATCATATCGAGCACTTTCTCTGATAACAATGGCATGAAATTAGAAACCAACCACAACAGAAGAACTGAAAAATACTCAAACACTTGGAAACTAAATAGCATGTTATTAAATAACAAATAGGAAAACAATGAAATCAAAAAATAAATTAAAAAATTCCTAGAAATGAACGAAATAAGCATACATCAACTCAAAATTTATGAGACACAGCAAAAGCAGTCCTGAGAGGGAAGTTCATAGCATTACAGGCATACATCAAGAAGCTAGAAAAAGCTCAAATAAACACCTTGACCCTACATCTGAAAGAACTAAAAAAAGATCAGCAAGTAAAGCCCAGAGCTAGTAGAACAAAGAAAATAATAAAGATCAGATCAGAAATAAATAACATAGAGGCTAAAGAAACAATACAGAGGATCAATGAAACCAGGAGCTGGTTCTTTGAAAAGGTAAACAAGATCGATGAACCAGACTCACCAAGAAAAAAAGAGAGAGGACTCAAATAAATAAAATTAGAAACAAGAATGGAGAAATAACAACTGACACAACAGAAATACAAAATATTGTAAGAAAATACTATGAAGAACTGTACGCCAAAAAACTAGACAACCTAGATGAAATGGACAAATTCCTTGAAACATCATCTTCCAAAAATTAATCTGGAAGAATCTGAAATCCTAAACAGACCAATTACAACAAATGAGATTGAAACAGTTATCAAAAAACTCCCAAAAAAGAAAAGTCCTGGGCCTGAGGGCTTCACAGATGAATTCTACCAAATATTCAAAGAAGAACTAACTCCTATCCTTCTCAAGCTATTTCAAAAAATTCAAGAGGAAGAACGATTTCCAAGCTCCTTTTATGAGGCAAGCATAATTCTGATTCCAAAACCAGGCAAAGACAACACAAAGAAAGAAAATTATAGTCCAATATCCCTGATTAATTTAGATGCTAAAATCTTCAACAAAATATTAGCAAACCAGATCCAGCAATATATGAAAAAAATCATACACCATGATCAAGTGGGATTTATTATTTGGAGGCAAGGCTGTACAATATTCGCAAATCAATCAATGTGATTCTTCAAATAAACAAAAGGAAGGAGAAAAACCACATGATAATTTCAATAGATGTAGAAAAAGCATTTGATAAAATCCAGCACCCATTCATGATCAAAACTCTCAGCAAAGTGGGAATATGGGAACATACCTCAACATGATAAAGGCCATCTATGAAAAACCCACAGCCAACATCATACTCAATGGGCAAAAATTAAAAGCAATCCCTTTAAGATCAGGAACAAGGCAGGGGTGCCCCCTTTCACTACTTTTATGCAACTTAGTTCTGGAAATCCTAGCCACAGCAATCAGATAAGAAAAAGAAATAAAAGGCATCCAAATAGGAAAAGAAGAATTAAAACTATCATTATTTGCAGATGATAAGATATTGTATATAGAAAAAAAACTACTAGACCTGATAAATGAATACAGCAAGGTAACAGGATATAAAATTAATACTCAGAAATCAGAGGCATTTTTATACACTAACAATGAACTGTCAGAAAGAGAAATTAAGGAAGCAATCCCCTTCACCATTGCAACCAAAAAAATAAAGTACCTAGGAATAAATTTAACCAGGGATATTACAGACTTGTATTCAGAAAATTATAAAATATTGATAAAAGAAATCAGGGAAGATACAAACAAGTGGAAGCATATACCATGCTCATGGTTAGGAAAAATAAACATCATTAAAATGTCTATATTACCCAAATCAATTTATAAATTCAATGCAATACCAATTAAAATACCAATGACTTACTTCAAAGATATAGAACACATATTTCAAAAATCTATATAGAACCAAAAGAGAACACGAATAGCCTCAGCAATCTTGAAAAGGAAGAATAAAGTGGGAGATATCACCCTTCCGAATATCAAGTTATACTATAAGGCAATTGTACTCAAAACATCCTGGTACTGGCATAAGAACAGGCATATAGATCAATGGAACAGAACAGAGAACCCAGTAATAAATCAACACTTTTATGGACAACTGATATTTGACAAAGGAGGTAAGAGTATACATTGGAATAAAGACAGCCTCTTCAACAAATGGTGCTGTGAAAATTGAACAACTACCTGCAAAAAAAAAATGAAACTAGACCACCAACTTACACCACTCACAAAAATAAACTCAAAATGGATAAAAGATTTAAATGTAAGCCATAAAATCATAAGCATCTTAGAAGAAAACATAAGCAGTAAGCTCTCTGACATCTTTTGTAGCAAATTACTGTTGATTTGTCTCCACAGGCAAGTGAAATAAAAGACAGGATGAACAAATGAGACTATATCAAACTTAAAAGCTTCTGCACAGCTAAAGACAATAAGAACAAAATAAAAAGACAAACTACACAATGGAAGAACATATTTGACAATGCATCTGATAAGGGGTTAATAACCGAAATTTATAAAGAACTTGTAAAACTTAACACCAGGAAGACAAACAATCCAATCCAAAAATGGGCAAAAGAGATGAATAGACACTTCTCCAAAGAGGACATACAGATGGCCAATAGGCATATGAAAAAATGCTCAACATCAGTAATTATCACAGAAATGCAAATTAAAACCACAATGAGAGATCACCTCACATCAGTCAGAATGGTGCTCATCAACAAAATAACACAGAATAAGTGCTGGCAAGGATGTGGAGAAAAGGGAACCCTCCTGCACTGCTGGTGGGAATGTAGACTGGTGTAGCCACTGTGAAAAACAGTATGGAAATTACTCAAAAAATTAAAAATTGAACTGCCTTTTGACCCAGCTATACCACTTTTAGGAATATACCCCAAGAACACCATAGCACTGTTTCAAAAGAGGAAATGCACTCCCATGTTTATGGCAGCATTGTTCACGGTAGTAAAGATCTAGAAACAGCTCAAGTGCCCAGTAGTGGATGAGTGGATTAAAAACCTTTGGTACATATATACTATAGAATACTACTCAGCCATAAGAAATGATGACATCGGATCATTGACAACAACATGGATGGACCTTAATAACATTATACTGAGCGAAATAACTAATTCAAAAAAAACTGAGAACTATATGATTCCATACATAGGTGGGACATAAAAATGAGACTCAGAGACATAGACAAGAGTGTGGGGGTTACAGGGGGGAGGGAGGGATTGGGGAGGGGAGGGGCATGAAGAAAACCAGTTAGAAGGTGATGGAAGACAATTGGACTTTGGGTGATGGAAATGCAGCATAATCAAATGTCAAAATAACCTAGAGATGTTTTCTCTGAACATATGTACCCCGATTTATCAATGTCACCCCAACAAAATTAATCAAAAAAAAAAAAAAGAATTTGTCTCATGGCTAATTCAGGCAGTTAGAAGAATAGTATAAGGATGCTAATTCTGCTTCTCAGGCCACATCCTGCAAAAGGGGCCCCAAGAAAATTGGTGATTTGGCTCCTCTGATTTTGCCAATTGGATTTAAAAAAATAGGTCAGAAACACCCTGAAATGGAACTAACAATACAAGGGCATAAATTTAAAGGACTTTTAGATACTGGAGCTGATGTATCTGTTATTGCTAAGCTACATTGGCCTCCTTCCTGGCCCACTCATGCAACAGCCACAGAATTACAAGGTATAGGGCAGAGTAAATCCCCTCAACAAAGTTCTAGCTTTTTACATTGGGAAGATTAAGAAGGTCATTCTGGATTTTTTAAGCCTTATGTGCTCCTCGATGGCCAGTTAATTTGTGGGGTAGAAATGTTTTGAAAAATATGGGAGCATTGCTTGTCTGTCCTAAGGGTTTAGTCCAGGGGTCCCCAAACTTTTTACACAGGGGGCCAGTTCACTGTCCCTCAGACCGTTGGAGGCCGGACTATAAAAAAACTATGAACAAATCCCTATGCACACTACACATATCTTATTTTAAAGTAAAAAAACAAAATGGGAACAGATACAATATTTAAAATAGAGAACAAGTAAATTTAAATCAACAAACTGACCAGTATTTCAATGGGAATTATGCTCCTCTCACTGACCACCAGTGAAAGAGGTTCCCCTTCTGGGTGTGTGGCGGGGGCTGGATAAATGGCCTCAGGGGGCCACATGCGGCCCACGGGCCATAGTTTCGGGACCCTTGGTTTAGTCAGTACTCAGATGCTTGATTGGGGATTTTTGCCCACTAAGGGACTAGGGAAAGAACAGCAAGGAATTCTCACCCCCATAGAAGTGGCTCCCAATACCAGAAGGTGTGGATAAGGATATTGAAATTTAGCATAGAGGCCTTGTTAGCTCCTGCTACCCCAATAATGCATTGTGCAGACCCAATTACTTGGAAATCAGATAATCCTGTATGGGTAGACCAATGGCCCCTTTCTCAGAAGAAACTTAGGGCAGCTGCTCAATTGGTAAAAGAGCAGCTACAGCTTGGGCACATTGAACCATCTAATAGCCCATGGAATACACTTCCATATTTTGATCTTGTTGCCTCCTTGATTATCAAGGGGCATAGGCGACCCTTACAGCTTATAGGTTTTGAGCCTCAAAATTATTGTTGTTTCTTTTTTCAAAGGATCAACAACAATGGCTCTGGGAAACTTCCACTAAATGGCAAATCGCTTTTGCAAATCAATGGACAACTTTATACTGAAACAGTCAACTTAAAATCAGCTCAAACATTAGAAATATATGCCATTATTATGGCTTTTCAGTATTTGCAATATTCCTCCTTTAATCTATATACAGACAGTAAATACTTCCTTACGGTTGTTTCCACTATAAAGACTGCTGTCTTACGAACAACTGCTGATGAACTATTTCAGCAGTTCCTCCTTCCTCAAAGACTTGTATGTCAACATAGAGCTACATGTTTTATAGGACATACTCGAGCTCACTCCATGCTTTCTGAAATTTTAGCACAAGGAAATGCCCTTGTTGATCAAGCTACCCAAAAGAAAATTATTTGGAGCAACCATGACAGATCAAGCAATTCAGTTTCATACTATTCATCACCAGAACGCTGCAGCCCTGTGTAAACAGTTTCAACTTTCTCAGGAAGCAGCACGGCAGATTGGGAAATCCTGTCCAAGGTGCCTTATTCTACAATCTGTCCCTTCATTTAGAGTTAACCCTCAAGGACTCCTACCAGGACAACTTTGGCAAATGGATGTTACTCATAAGCCTTCATTTGGCAAACAGTCCTTTGTCCACATTACAGTGAATACTTATTCTGGATTTTTAGTAACCTGTGCCAGAACAGGAGAGGCTGCTAAGCATGTTATAGCTCATTGTCTGTATGCATTTTTCCATTATTGGATTTCCTAAACTGGACAATGCTCCTGCATATGTAGCACAAGCATTTACTGTATTTTGTCAAACCTTTCAAATTATGGGTATTTCTTACAATCTTTAAAGTCAAGGTATTATTAAAGTGTACCCAGCAAATATTTTAAGGTCAAATTAAAAAAATTTGAAAGGGGGGAGTAATATCCTGGAACTCCTATGGGTCTACCATACCATGCTTTTTACTTAAAAATTTTTAAATTTCTTTTGAATGCTGATGAACAGGAGATGCCAAATTTTTTTCTCCTACAAACTTCTACCTTCTTTTATTTGATCCAGCTAATAACACTGTTTTATCTTTTTCCAAACAGCCCCAGATATATGGGAAAGGTTTATATAGGCGGATGGGGATCCTCAAACCCCTCAGCAAGATCTTCTGAGCATGGCTTTTAAGGCATCAAGAGGCAGAAAAGGCCCAATAAAGATCAGGTGAACTACCAGCTTTTAGGATATGCCCTTAAAGGCTCCAACTCCCCAAAGGGGTCTCATAGGATTCCATCTGGGTCCTGCTTCAATAGTGAATAGGAAGGTTATTGATCTAAAGTCTGCCAGGCTTACATGCCTTTGCTGTGAGGAAAAAGGGACACTGGAAGGTAGGCTTCCCCCTCGCTCCTCTAAGGGAGGGTTCAGTCTCTTCCAGCCCTGCTCCAGCCACCTATGACCTAATGTTGCCCAGAATGCTGGGGCTTGCCACTGAAGGCTGAAGGTGCCCAGGGCCATCAGCCCCATCTACGACACTGTGGATGAGCCTAGGGTATTTCTTCCAAAAAGCAGGTAACCTGATCTCATTTGCACAAGGGTTACTTAACCAAGTCTTGCCTGAATAGTCAGGTTTTTTATTTTTCACTTGAAGATCTCTGTTGTGGGTGTTGACAGTCCTATTTTCTGCTGTTTTGTTTAATATAGTGTTTTCTTTATTCCTCTTACCTCAATGCCCCACTCATATTTCAGGCTGGGACCTACTTCTAATTTAGAGCTCTCTTTCCCCCTTTTGCCAACTTTTATTATGAATTTACCTTTGCCACCCAGCTTAGTGTATCCCAAGGTTCTCTTTACCATGCCACAGTTGCAGAGCTCCAGGGAAAAGCACCTTGGTCTCATTTCTCCAGGAAGAGGAGAACAGAAGCTCCATCTTCACACATGCTGCAGATGGCTTTTCCAGTCTACCTGAACCATTACCGGCTAGAAACAGTGGTCATCGGGACTTGGACATGAGCTGCAAATTATAGAATTGTGACAACAATTCCAGTGCCCTGCGGACTTTTCCTGGATGTGAACTTTTCCTGGACTCCTGCTCCTTGGTACAGCTTCTAACGGACTGAACTGGGGTTGGGTTTACAGGGCTCTGGAATGGTTTTGGTGCCAACTTGGACTTGGTGAACATGTTAAGAACACTACTCTTTTATGGATTGTTGTTGTATTGGCCAAGAGTTTGCTTAAAGGCTTTAATCCTGTAAAAAAAAAAATAGAAAACTGGATAAAGAAGATGTGGCACATATACACTAGGGTATGCTACTCAGCCATAAGAAATGATGATATTGGATCATTTACAACAAAATGGTGGGATCTTGATAACATTATACAGAGTGAACTATGTAAATCAGAAAAAACCAAGAACTGCATGATTGCATATATTGATGGGACATAAAAACAAGACTAAGAGACATGGACAAGAGTGTGACTGTTATGGGGGGGAGGAAAGGGGAAGGGAGGAGAGGCACAAATAAAACTAGATAGAAGGTGACGGAGGACAATCTGACTTTGGGTGATGGGTATGCAACATAATTGAAAGACAAGATAACCTGAACATGTTTTCTTTGAATATATGTATCCTAATTTATTGATGTCACCTCATTAAAATAAATAAAAATTTATTTATAAAAAAAACACAAAGGGTAGCTGCGTGGATAAGAAAACAAGACCCATACATATGCTGTCTACAGGAGATGCACCTCAAAACAAAAGATACACATAGACTGTAAGTAAAAAGATCGAAAAAAAATTTTCATGCAAATGGAAATGAAAAAAAAGCTGGGGTAGCAATACTTATATCTGACAAACTAGACTTTAAAACAAAGACTATAGTAAGGGATTACATGGTCACTACATAATGATAAAGGGAGCAATCCAACAGGAAGAGATAACCATTATAATTCTATATGCACCTAATATAGGAGCACCTAAATATATAAAGCAGATTTTTGATGGACATAAAGTGAAAGATCAACAGCAATACTATAATAGTAGGGGATTTCAATACCCAACTAACATCAATGGATAGATCCTCAAGAAAGAAAATTAATAAAGAAACAACAGAATTAAGGGATACACTAGATCAACTGGATTTAATAGATATCTTCAGAACCTTCCACCCTAAAGCAACAGAATATACATTCTTTTCAATTGCTCATGGTACATTCTCTAGGATAGACTGCATATTAGGGCATAAAATGAGTGTCAACAAATTTAAGAAGATTGAAACAGTATCAAGCATCTTCTTTGACCACAATGGCATGAAACTAGAAATCAACTACAATAGGAAAACTGAAAAAACACTCAAACACTTAGAAACTAAACAGCATGTTATTAAACAACGACTAGGTCAACAATGAGATCAAGGAAAAAATAAAAAATTTTCTTGAAACAAAGGAAAATGAGCATACAACAACTCAAAATCTATGGGACACAGTAAAAGCAGTCCTGAGAGAGAAGTTCACAGCATTACAGGCATACCTTAAGAAGCTGGAAAAGGCTCAAAAAAACAACTTAACCTTGCAACTAAAAGAACGAGAAAAAGAATAGCAAGTAAAACCTAGAAGTAAAAGGAAGGAAATAATAAAGATCAGAGAAGAAATAAATAACATAGAGGCTAAAAATACAATAGAGAAAATCAATGAAACCAAGAGCTGGTTTTTTGAAAAAGTAAACAAGATCAATGAACCCTTAGCCAGACTCACCAAGAAAAAAAGAAAAAGGACTCAAATAAATAAAATTATCATAGAAATGAGGGTGGAGAAGTAATAATGGACACAGCAGAAATACAAAGGATTGTAAGAAAATATTATGAAAAACTGTATACCAAAAAATTAGACAACCTAGGTGAAATGGACAAATTCTTTGAAAACTGTAATCTTTCAAAAATCAATCTGGAAGAATCAGAAAACCTAAATAGACCAACTACAAAAAATGAGATTGAAACAGTTATCAGTAAACTCTCAACAAACAAAAGCCCTTGCCAGATGGCTACATAAGAGAATTCTACCAAATATTCAAAGAACTAACTTCTATCCTCAAGCTATTTCAAAAAATTCAAGAGGAGGGAAAACTTCCAAGCTTCTTTTATGAGGCGAGAATAATTCTGATTCCAAAACCAGGCAAAGACAACACACACACAAAAAAAAGCTATAGGCCAATATCCCTGATGAATTTAGATGCTAAAATTCTCAACAAAATATTAGCAAACCAGATCCAGCAATATATGAAAAAAATCATACACCATGACTAAGTGGGATTTATTTTGGGGAGGCAAGGCTGGTACAATATTTGCAAATCAAACAATGTGATTCATCACATAAACAAAAGGAAGGACAAAAACCACATGATAATATCAATAGATGCAGAAAAAACACTCGATAGAATCCAGCACCCATTTATGATCAAAAGTCTCAGCAAAGTGGGAATGCATGGAACATACCTCAACATGATAAAGGCCATCTATGACAAACCCACAGCCAACATCATACTCAATGGGCAAAAATTAAAAGCAATCCCTTTAAGATCAGGAACAAGGCAGGGGTGCCCCCTTTCACTACTTTTATGCAACTTAGTTCTGGAAATCCTAGCCACAGCAATCAGACAAAAGAAGAAATAAAAGGCATCCAAATAGGAAAAGAAGAAGTAAAACTATCATTATTTGCTGATGATATGAACTGTATCCAAAAAACCCTAAAGTTGCAGTCAAAAAACTACTGCACCTGATCAATGAATTCAGCAAAGTGGCAGGATATAAAATTAATACTCAGAAAATTTTATACACCAACAATGATCTGTCTGAAAGGGAAATTAAGAAAACAATCCCCTACACTATTGCAACAAAATAAAACAAAATACCTAGGAGTAAATTTAACCAAGGAGGTTAAAGACTTGTACTTGGAAAATTATAAAACATTGATAAAAGAAATCAAGGAAGATACAAACAAGTGGAAGCATATACCATGTTCATGGCTAGGGAGAATAAACATCATTAAAATGTCCATATTACCCAAAGCAATTTATAAACTCAATGCAATTCCTATTAAAAAGCAAGGACATACTTCAAAGATATAGAACAAATATTCCAAAAATTCATATAGAACCATAAATTCCAAAAATTCATATAGAACATGAATAGCCTCAGAAATCTTGAAAAAGAAGAATAAAGTTGGTGGTATCACACTTCCGGACATCAAGTTATACTACAAGACCATTGTACTCAAAACAGCCTGGTACTGGCATAAGAACAGGCATACAGATCAGTGGAACAGAACAGAGAACCCAGAAATAAACCCGCACCTTTATGAACAATTGATATTTGACAAGGGTAGTGATAGCATACAATGGAGTAAAGACAAGCTCTTTAACAAATAGTGTTGGGAAAATTGGACAGCTACCTGCAAAAAAATGAAACTAGACCACCAACTCACACCATTCACAAAAATAAAATCAAAATCGATAAAAGACTTAAATGTAAGTCATGAAATCATAAGCATCCTAGAGGAAAACATAGGCAGTAAGTAAGCTCTCCAACATCACTTGCGGCAATATATTTGCTGATTTATCTCCACGCGCAAGGGAAATAAAGAACAGGATAAACAAAATGGATTATATCAAACTAAAAAGCTTCTGCACAGCTAAAGACAATAAGAGCAGAATAAAAAGACAAACTACACAATGGGAGAACATATTCAACAATACGTCTGATAAGGGGTTAATAACCAAAATTTATAAAGAACTTGTAAAACTCAACACCAGGAAGATAAACAAAATCAATCAAAAAATGGGCAAAAGAGATGAATAGACACTTCTCCAAAGAGGACATACAGATGGCCAATAGGCATGTGAAAAAATGCTCAACATCACTAATCATTAGAGAAACGCAAATTAAAATCACAATGAGATATCACCTCACACCAGTCAGAATGGCGCTCATCAACAAAACAGCACAGAGTAAGTGCTGGAGAGGATGTGGAGAAAAGGGAACCCTCCTGTACTGCTGGTGGGAATGCAGACTGGTGCAGGCACTGTGGAAAACAGTATGGAGATTCCTCAAAAAATTAAAAATTGAACTGTCTTTTGACCCAGCTATCCCACTTTTAGGAATATACCCCAAGAACACCACAGCACAGTTTGAAAGGAGAAATGCACCCCATGTCTATTGCAGCATTGTTTACAATAGCCAAGACCTGGAAACAGCCCAAGTGTCCATCAATGAACGATTGAATTAAAAAGCTGTGGTGCATATAAACAATAGAATGCTATGGGGCTATAAAAAAGAAGAAAATATTATTTTTTGCGACAACATGGATGGACCTGGAAACTATTATGTTAAGTGAAATAAGCCAGGCAGAGAAAGAAAAATATCACATGACCTCACTCATTTGAGGAATCCGATGAACAATATGAACTGAGGAACGGAACAGAGACAGAGGCGGGATCAAAGGGACCAGAGGGAAAGCGGACAGAGGGAAAGGGGGTGATAGGCAGATAGGATGGGATGAGAGCAGAAAAGCAAATCTTGGATGGAAGGGGGGAGGGCATTATGGAGAGGGAGACAGGGGGGATGTACTGGGGAACACGGGTGACATTAGAATCTATGTAAACACTATAAATTAATAAAAATAATAAGGCATCATTTAAGCTCAAAATCATACACTCGGGGCAAGAAAATGCCAGGAGATATGACATCAGAAATGGAGAATATTGTGTAGAAACTGCTGTGGGTTATGAGAATTATGTGAGCCAAAACACACACACACACACACACACACACACAAATTAAAATGCCAGTTACATAGGGCCTCTCCCCTGAAACATTGCTTCTTCCCCAGTGAAGTCTCAGTCTGGGGCTATCTAAGGCCCAGTCCCAGGCAGCACCAGCAGGATTCTTCTCAATCTAAGTAGAATGTGCTTCAACCTTGGCAGGAAATTTAGATTTTATCACAAAGTACTTGCACCCAGGTTTTAATTCAGGTTGGATGGCATTTATTAAGCACCTACTGGTTACAATCACTTCCTCAGCTGTTTGCATTTCTGTAAGTCTGAGCCACATAGAGTCTGTCCGCAGTTGTCCAGTCCTCAGTCTTGAAGTTCAAAAGTCATTTTCATTTTAGAATATGTAAATGCCATCCTGCTAATACAGTTGCTTCAGAGAGGACAGACGTGGGGCATCTGTGTGGACCTCTTGTTCGTCAAGGAGCTCAGATGCCGAGGGACCAAGAGGGCTGTGTTAGACCCCTCCTTTCTGAGAGCAGCTCCACAGCGTGGACCCGAACAGCCCGCCCGCTTGTCCTGGTAGCCTCTCCAGGTGCCAGTGTCTTTCCATTGAGGCATGGATGCTCTCTCCTCAGAGAGCTAGAGTGCCTGTTCTTGAGCAAGATGTCTTGGAAGGCTGAGCAGAAGAGAGCCAATGACTTTGGGGACAAGGAAGTCCCAGAGAAAGAGACGGAAAAGAAATGAATAAAGTTGGGCCATGTGAACCCTGGAACAATGTTCTTTCAGAGTCAGAGGAAGACAGCTTGCTCTTTTCTACGAGAAAAAGAATGCTTTTCCTCTTGAGAAAATACCTCTAGAAATGTCTAAAAGTGCATACACGTTTTCCAACTGGTCAGACCAGGATCTTTAGAGAGACTCACCCGTGTTTTGCCTGGACTGAAGGGGTCAGTGTGTAAGCTGCAGATTCAGGGACATGTTTAAGTACCCTGCTGAAGTCCACAGTCTCCCAGAAAGTGTTTTTTAGTTTCCACTGTGTTTTCAGGTTCCTCTCTGTCTCCAAAATGTAATCTAAGCCTGTGGGTTTTGCTCTGAGCTCCTGCAAGGGTTGCACCGGGTTGAAAAGTGTGTCCTAGTTATTTTGAGGTGTCTCTTCAGCTGCTTTCCCTCAAAACTGGCTTTCTGGAGACAGACCCTGCTTAGAGACAGGGGTCCTCACAGAGCCGTTGATGACAGCTCTGGTTAACTTCGCAGGAGAGATGGGGAATGACATCCCCCATCAGAGACCGAACTGCAAGCCCTGCAGCCAGCAGAAAATCTGTCCCTGGAAGGACATCCAAACAGTCAGTCACCCATGCTCTTGCTGGCCCTGAATGCCAGTGTGAGCTCCTGTGACATACTTCCACAGCTAAGCAGGGACGATTCATCCAGCTAAATTTCTTCTGCTTTCCGGAAGGCAGAGCATCCAAGTTCTCATATTGTTGGTTCTCACCAACTGATATACGAGCAAAAGTGAACGATTGGCACAGGTGCCTCAGCTTACCTTGCCTGGGTGTTTGCCATCACCCGGCTTTAGGAGCCTCTGATTCCAGAGATCTGGGGAGGTCGGGACTGTGTGTGAGTTTTCCCCATATTTGCTATGCTCTTCACCCTTGTTAACTAAGGCCCAGTGAAGCCACATGGAGATGAAGAGAGCGTTCACTCCTGATTCGTGAATAAATGAGCTTGTGGCAGGGACGCTGGCCCCAGACAGCACGAAGGAAGCAGCAGTTTGCATTGGGTACTTGCATGGTGGTCAGCTAAATCAACGCTTTGAAAAGCACTTGGCACAAGGCACCTGTGCTTTATCTTTTCTGTGGCCTGCACATCTCATGTTATCATATTTTAGACTGATAGTGCTATCTGAAAACAGTTGATCTGACATAGAAAGAGGAGCCCTTTTGTTTTCGAGGGTCTGGCAACCGGGAACAGTGCTAGAAAGGACCTGTTATGCTCAGGGAGATACGTCAGATAGAGAAAAGCAAGTGCCATATGATTTCACTGTATGTAGTCTAAAGAATAAAATAAATGGACAAACAAAATAGAAACAGACCCACAGATACAGAGGAAAACTGGTGGTTGCCAGGGAGGACGGGTGTTGGGGCACTAGGTGAAAGAGGTGAAGGGACTAAGAAGCAAAAATGGTAGTTACAAAATAGCCCTGGGGAAGAAAGTAAAGCAGAGGAATACTGGAATATCTGTGTATGGTGCCTGTAGGGGCCAGAAATGCCGAGGGGACACGGTTAAATACATGATTGTCTGACAAATAACCCTTATATCCAAAACCAATACATAATAATAAAAGGCATCAAATTCTCTAACAGTAGGAGAAAAGACAATTTTTTTTCTCAAAGACAGACATGTAGGTCAAGTCATGAAATTTAGATAGATGGTAATAGCTTCACTTGTGAAAAAAGTAACAACTTGGTAATATATAATGTTCTTTCAATGTCAGAAAAAATAAAGTACTATGTTTTAACTTTTAAAAAGTGAATTGTTAGAAGAGACACTTGAAAAAGTTAAGTGCTCAAATATATTTTTAGAAATAACTATCTAAAATATTTCCATAAAAATCAAATATGGTTGTTTTTATAGCTAAGTAAAAAAAAATTTCAGATCTTGGGGTCAAACCTCAGAATGAAAACAAACAAGTATCTAGGAAGCCACACTGTCCAAAGTTTTTGAAAAAGTAACACACCAAAAAACTCAACTTATATTGTTACTTTGTTCAATAAATTAGAACACACTGAAATTTAATCTAAATTATGTTAAACATAATATATGTGTATTTATCATTTTTAATTTCTTCTGTCAAGAAAACATCTAGTCAAACTTGTTTATCATTATTTATTACAGATTTTCTATTTTAAGGGTTCACTATATGATGACAGAAGACAATCTGAGTCTGGGTGGTGGGCACACAATTCAGTATACAGATCATGTAACATAATAATGCAGACTTGAAACTTGTATGATCCTATTAACCAGTGTCACCCCAATATGTTTACTAAATAAATACCTTTTTCATTATCAATTATTTTCAGATAATGAAGATTTCCTACACTGGTATTTTCCTCACTTAAACATATGTACATCTGAAAGTCACTTTGAAGTTTAGCTCTATTTTCTCAGTAAATGAGTTCTTGATTTTGGTTTTGGAAATTGTAGTTAGCTAACTTAACCAAGTACCTCAGATTGTTAAAATATTGAATTTTTAATAAGATGGTATTTGGCTCCAAGTTCTATGCTCTTGGCACATGAGCAATAAAACGAGTCTGTGGTAGGCTGACTCATGTCTTCCCGAAGGTGTCAGTGCTCTAAGCTCTGGAACTGTGGATAACATTACGTAGCGAAAGGAACTGTGCAGATATGATTATGTTAGGAATCTTAAAATGGGGGAGAGTGTCCTAAGTTATCCAAATGGGACCAATGTAATCACACGGGTCCTTTTAAGAGGGAGGTCGGAGGGTCAGAACTTTTATAGAAAATGTAAGGGCGAAAGCAGAGTTCAGAGAGGGGAGGCAAGGCTGCAGGTTTTGAAGATGGAGGGAGGGGCCGTGAGACGAGGAATGCAGGCAGGAGCTGAAAAAGGTAAGGAAACACGTTCTAACCCAGAGCTGTGGGATGAAATTCAGTCCTGTGGACCTAGTGTAGACTTCTGACCTTCAGAATTGTAAGAGAATATACTTGTATTGCTATGAGTCACTAAGTTTTGGTTATTTGCTACAGCTGCAAGAAGAAACCAATACAGTCTTACTTGCAATTTTCTACTTTGTGCTCTGTTGGAAACTCAAGGAAAACTTGGCTTTTCTCAGTCCCGTTTTCTTTCAGGAGCTAGCTACGTGGCTGGGAAAAGAGAAATGCTTTCCCTTTCTTACCATTCCTTTTATGGGTCAGTTCTATAGTCTTTTCTTTCGTAATGCCTTAAGTCTATCCCCCTGGCCCCTCACATGAGGTTTCTTATTTACAGGGACCATAGGTCAATTTTGAAGATGCAGTGGGATGAAATTAATAATTAATCTAGGAAAACAGAGGTAAACTGGATCTGTGCTGGGATAGATGGTCACCCTACTCATACTTCCTCTGCATTACTCATTTTGTTTTGTTTTGAATTATAATTAAATACTTATTTGCCTGTTTCCCATAAATCCTTCCTCATTCTGCTATAATATATTCATCATTATCATTAACATCATCATTACCATCACCACTGTCATCATCATTATCATTATTGCCATCACCCTCATGATTGTTATAATAGCTAAAACTTCCATCTTCCTATGTGTTGGGTTTAACGTACACATTATGTGTGATAACTGATTTAATCCTCTCAATAACTCTAGGAAAATTGTACTAGTGTTATTATTTTATAGAGAAATTATTGGGGCATGGATTTTCTATTGTGCAGGTGGTGGTTTCCCTAATCCCCAAGTTGTTCAAGAGTCAACTGTATTTTATTGAGAATGTTGGCATCTTATATTCACCAGGGACATTGCCTTGTACTTTTCTTGTCTTATAGTGCCCTTTTTTGACTTTGTTATCAGGGTATAGGTGGCCTCATAATATGGTTTTGGGAGTATTTCCTCCTTTTCAATTTTTTTGGGGAAAGTTTGAAAGAATAAATGCTTTAAATGTTTGGTAAAATTCACCAGAAAAACCATTAAATTGTCCTTGGCTCTTCTTTTTTGGGGTATTTTTGATTACTGATTCAATCTTCTTATTAGTAATTTTTCTGTTCAGATTTTCTATTTCTCCCTGATTTAAAAGATTGTATGTTTGTAGGACTTTTTTTTATTTCTTCTAGGTTGTCCAGTTTCTTGGCCTGTAATTGTTCATAGAAGCCTCATACAACCATTTGTATTTTTGTATTTCTGTAGTGTTATTATAATGTCCCCCCTTTTGTTTATAACTTTCTTGATTTGGGTTCTCTTTCATTTTTCCTTAATTAGCCTAACTAGGTTTGTCGATTGTAGTTATCTTTTAAAGAACCAACTCCTATTTGGTTAATCTTTTCTACTGTTACCCTGTTTTCTTTCTTTTCTTTCTTTCTTTCTTTCTTTCTTTCTTTCTTTCTTTCTTTCTTTCTTTCTTTCTTTCTTTCTCTCTCTCTCTCTATCTTTCTTTCTTTTGTTTTCTTTTGTCCTTTCTTTCTTTTTCCTCTGAGCTTTATTTTCTTTTTTTCCTGCTAACTTTCAGCTCATTTTGTTCTTTTTCTAATTCCTTGCAGCAAAGATTTGAGTTGTTTATTTGAGATTTTTCTTATTTCTTAGTGCAGGCACTTATTGCTATAAATTTCCCTCTTAAAACTGCTTTTCCCATATCCCTTAGGTTTTGGTATGATGCTTTTCACTTTGATTTGTCTCTAGATACTATTGATATTTTATTTCCCCTTTAATTTCTTCTTTGATCCATAGATTTTTTTTAAGAAAATATTGTTTAATTTCCATGTATTCAGTAGTTTTTGTTTTTCTCCTGTTGTTGATTTTTAGTTTCATTCCATTGTAGTTGAAGAAGATACTTGGTATTATCTTAGAGTTCTGAATTTATTAATACTTGTTATATGGACTAATATATAGTTTATCCAAGAATATATCCCCATGTGCTTGAGAAGAATGTGTACTCTGATATTGTCAGATAGGATGTTCTGTGAATCACTCTAAGATCTATTTGGCCTATTGTGTTGTTAAAATCCACTATTTGGCTCTGGCTGAATATCTCAGTTGGTTAGAGCACTCTCCTGAAGTGCAGAGGTTGCCAATTTGATCACCAGTCAGGGCACATACAAGAACAGATGTCTCTCTCTCTCTCTTTTTCTCCCCCTCCCTCCTTCTCCTTTCCCCTATCCTTTTCCCTATCCCTTCCCTTCTCTCCCTCTCTCCCTCTCTCCCCCTGCCACAGGAATAGATGTCTCTCTCTCTTTCCCCCATCCCTTCTCCCACTCTCTCTCTCCTTGACCCTCTCTCTAAAATCAATAAAATAAACACTTTTTTTTAAAATTACTGTTTTTTGATTGTCTGAATAATCTATATATTGTTCAAACTTATATATTTAAGTTTCAAATTATTATTGGAATGCTGTTTATTTCTCCTTTAGCTCCTTTTGTTTTTGTTTTATATATTTAGTTGCACCAATGTTTGGTGCATAAATATTTACAATTGTTATATCTTTATTTATGGATTGACTCTTTATCATTGTATCATGACCTTCTTCTTTCTTTCTTTCTTTTTTTTTTCTTTTTTACCACTTCTACTTTAAAGTCTATCTTTTCTGATATAAGTGTAGCAGTTATTTTGCCTGACTTTTTTTGGGTGGGGGGTTATTTGCTTGAAATATTTTTTAGTCCTTTCACTCTCCACCAATGTGTGCCTTTAAGGTTAAAGAGAGTCTTGTGTAGCAGCATATTGTTGGATCTTATTTTTTGTCTGATCAGATATTCTGTCTTTTGATTGGAGAATTTAATTCATTTGTGCAAGGATTTACTATTACCTATTTCTTGTTTTTTAACTGTTTTGTAGATCCATTGTTTCTTATTTCTCATCCTACTGTCATTTCTTGTGTTTTCATATAATTTGATATCCGTGTGCTTTGACTATTTTATTATGTTCTTTTTTCCAAGAGGCTTAAATAAAATATCTTAAAATTATAACACCTTATTATATACTAACAGCTTCCATAGCATTCATAAACATTACACATTTTACTTCTACCTCCCTCAAATTCTGGTTTACTGCTGTTACTATATATATCTTATATATAAATCTTATATATAAATCTTATATATAACCCAGAACCAAACCCTAAACCCAACCCTAACCTAACTCTAGCCCTAGCCCTAAACCTAACCCTAATAAAAACCCTAGCCCTAATACTAAACCTAACCCTAGCCATAACCATAACGCGACCCTAACTTGAACCCGGAATTATACCCTAACGCTAACTCAAACCTGGAACTTAACCCTAACCCTCACTCTTAAACTGAACCCTAACACTAAGTCGAACCCAGAACCAAACCCTAAATCAAACCTGGAACTGAACCCTAACCCTAACCCTAACCCTAACCCTAATCCTAACCCTAACCCTAACCCTCGGCCTAGCCCTAACCCTAACCCTAACCCTAACCCTAACCCTAACCCTCACCCTAACCCTAACCCTAGCTCTAACCCTAACCCTAACCCTATCCTAAACTGAACCCTAACAGTGACTTAAACCCAGAACTGAACCCTAACCCTAACCCAAACCTTAAACCAAACCCTAAAACTAACTTGAACCCTAATATATATAATATACTTTTATACTAGAGTTGTAAGTGAATTATGCACCACCATTACTATATTAGAGTCTGCTTTTAACTTCATATTTATTATTACCTGTGCATTTACAGTAGTTTTTTTATGTTTTTATGATGTTAATAAGCATCCTTTCAGTTCCACTCAAAGAACTTCCTTTAGCTTCCTATTAGGAAGCTCTAGTAATTATGAACTCTCTCAAATATGCTTGATCAAAAAAGTCTTTATCTGTTCTTCATTTTTGAAGCACAGCTTTGTTGGATATAGAACTCCTGGTTTCAGTTTTTTTCTTGCAATTTTTTAAACATAATTATTCCAGTCTCTCCAGGCCTAAAAATTTCTGCCTAGAAATCTGCCTATAGTCTTATGAAATTCCCTTATGAGTAACTTCTCTCTTTTCTTTTTAAATTCATTCTTTTTCTTGACTTTTGACAACTTAATTATACTGTGTCTTGGTATAATCCTATCCAGGTCAATATATTTGGTGTCCTTTGGGCCTCATAGATCTGGATATCCTTTTCTTTCTTCTTTCCCCAGGTTTGGGTTATTATTAGCTATCATTGCTTTAAATATACTTTTATGCCTCTTTCTCTTTCTCTTCTTTTGGAATTCCCATAATGTGGATATGTGTGTGTGTACGTGTGTGTTTTCTAACTGAACCCCACAAGTCCCATAGACTTTTTCTATATTTTTCTTTTTTACTCTGCTAACTGGGTAATTTCTAGTGCCTGCCTTTGAGGTCACTGAGTCTTTCTTCTACATAAATCAAGTCTGTTTTTAAAGCTTACTATTGAGTTTTTCAACTCTATGATTTCTGTTTGTTTGTTGATAATTTCTATCTTTGTTAAACTTCTCTTGTCATGCATGTTTTTCTAATTTATTAGTTATGTGTTTTTGTAGTTTACTGACTTCTTTAAGAGCATTATTCTGAATTCTCTGACAGCTCATAAATCTCTTTCTTTAATGGCAGCTATTGGAGCTTTATTAGCTTCTTTTGGTGGTATTGTTTACCTGATTCTTTGTGATCTTTGATTCCTTACATTAGTATCTGTGCATTTGAGTTAGTGGTTTTTACTCTAAACTTTATAGGTTTACTTTGGCAAAGACAGTTCTTCATCACTAAGCTCAGTTTGTTCTTCTATATGTACTTAATTGTAAGATTCTTATGCAGGTAAGGCTTTTTTCTATATGTACCTATTTGTAAGATTCTTATGCAAAGTACTATTGGGTGAAGCCATTGCCTGAGCTCTGGGGTCAGTGGGAGGAGAGGACAGTGGGTGCCACTTGTTGAGCATAGTTGGGTAAGACTGTTGTCTTGGTTTCCTGCCAAACCAAGGCTATAAGATGTGTCCCACAGCTGCCTGTGTTCTTGGTTAGGCTTACTAAATGGTTGGACCTCAGTACTATACCCAGTAGTAGTTAAGGCTTTAATTAGCTTCCCTGGATGGAAAGATAGCAGAACAAGCCCAAGGGCTTGACTGGCTCATTGTATGGGGACCTGAATCAAGCAAGACTGTGAACTGAATTCCCTGACCAGGTGGGGCCACCACATTTGCTCTACAGATGGAAAAACCCTGAGCTGTGTCCTCTGTTTAAATACCACTGTAAGCAGGGATGGTGGATGAGCTGTACAGCTTCCTTTGTGCTCTATTTAGGTTTTCTGGTTAGAAGGGCTGTACAATCTATTCAACAATGGGCAGTCTATAAACTAGTTTTCCTCCCTAGGGCTGAGTGGGTGAACTGGTTCCAAGACCAGAAAGGCTCTTTGTGGTCTTGACTCAAGCTGACCCATGCCACAGGTTCACTGGATAAACAAGGCCACTGGCTTTCCTTTGTGGACAATCAGCTCTGCTTGGCAGACTCTCTGCTTGGGCTACACAGCTTTCCAGGAGTTTCAGTCTGGCAAAGCTGGGAGCTACACTTAGCAATGGGCTGAGTTATGACTCAGTTACCTCTCTCTGTGGGTCCCCAGGCTTTGGGGCCAATAAGGTCTTTATTTGAGGACCTGAATCAGACAGACCTACACTCTTTGGAGTTCCATGGTCAGGCTGTACCACCATATTGGCTCTGCAGATGAACAGAGCTGCTAGTTGGGGCCTCTACTTGGGCACTGTAAGTAGGATATTAGTCTGTCAAGATCCAAGTGCTTGTTGTTACAAGCCCCTCCCCCTTTCTCTATCCCAATCAGATTCCCAGTGGTCAAGCCCCATGGTTCCCAACAAAGTCTTCCTGGAGATGGATTAGAATGGGGGCTTCCAAGAAGTGACCCACAAACTAGGGTAACTGAATGTCTACCCTGGGCATTTTTTTCCATGAGAGGAACTAAAAGCTCATGGGACACCTCCCAGCATGGTGCTGCCCTGGCCTGAGGGAGGGCCGGTACAGTTGGTGTGCAGCTGCTCCTCTTACTTTTCTAACAGACTTTCTTGGTCTTTGTGGTGCAGAGGGTGCTTCTGCGTTATCTTCATGTTCTTGGATTTCTCAGTGGGGTCTTTCTGCATGAATAATTGTTAGCTCGGCCCTGGCCAGTTGGCTCAGCAGTAGAGCGTCGGCCTGGCGTGCGGGGGGACCCGGGTTCGATTCCTGGCCAGGGCACATAGGAGAAGCGCCCATTTGCTTCTCCACCCCCACCCCCTCCTTCCTCTCTGTCTCTCTCTTCCCCTCCCACAGCCAAGGCTCCATTGGAGCAAAGATGGCCCGGGCGCTGGGGATGGCTCCTTGGCCTCTGCCTCAGGCGCTAGAGTGGCTCTGGTCGCGGCAGAGCAACGCTCCAGAGGGGCGTGCCGGGTAGATCCCGGTCGGGCGCATGCGGGAGTCTGTCTGACTGTCTCCCCATTTCCAGCTTCAGAAAAACACAAATAATAATAATAATAATAATAATAATAATAATAATAATTGTTAGCTGTTTTTCCTGTAAGGGGCAGCATATTTGGGAATGACTTATGTCACCATCTTGGTGACATCCCTCTGCATTTTTAGTTTTTCTTTTAACCATCACTTCTAAAAGTAAGGCTGGTAGCTCTGTTTTTCTTAAGAAGTCAAATGCTTGCGAATTGTCTTTTACAATGACTAAACAGAAAGGACATTTTGTCAAAGGCTTAAGGAAAGCACAGATAACACTTAAATATGGCTAATAAGATAAACTCTTTTGCCAAATTTGAGACAAGTTGCTTTGTGAAAGAACTGGTAGCTGGGGCTACCAGTCTAGTGTGTGAAGCATTCTGCTGCTTAGTAAACAGAATAACTATTGATTTTGATTATCGCACACTGAAGCTAAAAAAAGTCACAGTCCTATAAGCTTGAGACTTGTTTGGAGGTTCTAGCAGGGGAGCGCAGCTACTCGTATACCCTTGACCGAAGAACGGTCCTCTCCTCTAGCGGGGAAGGTCGTCCTCTTCGACCGAGCGCGCAGCTTCGGGAGGGACGCACATGGAGCGGTGAGGGAGGAAGGGGACACCCGCCTAGCCAGCCAGATCAGCCGAATCAACCCTGGCGATCAATGGGGTGACAGATGTCGCAGCCAGATCGCCCTCACATCCGTCACAGTCCTATAATATAAAATTGGAGTTTAAGAAATTAGGCAGCAAGACTGATTCTGCTTCTTCATGAAAAAGTACTGCTCCAGTGTGAACCATGATGTATTTATATAAATGAATTATATTAATATAGTGTTATCAAGATTATAAACAGGTAGAATCACCAGGATGAAGACACTATTGTATTAGTATAAGAATGATGATTTTATTTTATTTTATTTTATGTTTTTGTAGTTTTCTGAAGTTGGAAACAGGGAGGCAGTCAGACAGATTCCCGCATGCGCCCAACCAGAATCCACCCGGCATGCCCACCAGGGGGCAATGCTCTGCCCATCTGAGGCGTTGCTTTGTAGTGACCAGAGCCATTCTAGTGCCTGAGGCAGAGGCCATGGAGCCATCCTCAGCACCCGGGCCAACTTTGCTCCAGTGGAGCTTCGGCTGTGGGAGGGGAAGAGAGTGACAGAGAAGAAGGAGAGGAAGGAGAGAGGGAGGGGTGGAGAAGAAGATGGGTGCTTCTGTGTGCCCTGACCGGGAATTGAACTTGGGACTCCTGCACGCCAGGCCGACGCTCTACCACTGAGCCAACCAGCCAGGGCCCATGATGATTTGATTTTAAAAATGGATTTCTTCAAACATTAGATTGTTTGATATAAAAATATGGATATAAATTTATATGTGAATCTTAATGCCCTTATTGGACACATTATCATCTAATCAAATGATACTTAAGTTAATATAAAACATAGTTTTTTCTTCTCCATAATTGTTAAAACAACTAATAATTTTTGTTCTTCTAAAGTTAAAAAAGAAATTAGAAATATTTCTAAAATGTATCTTGATAATTTCAACTAATTACAAATGAAATTATCATCATATTTCAATATAGTTAACTTTTATTTTGTGCACATTGTGCCAAGTAGAAAATTGTCATATTTCTCATGGAAAAATTTATAAATGTATATTCTCATAAGAAGTATAGCTAAAATATGCATATATATAATAACCTTTCTCAGATTGATAATACTAAAGTAATGAACTCAAATCCCAAGGGAAATTCAAGAATCTAGAAAGTTTAAATTATACAGATAAACAGATGTGATTTTATTGAATCTTAAGGAACAGATGTGATTATATTGCTCTCTTCTATCTTTATCAAAAACCAGAATATAACTCTAAGTCCTTGGAATGTTTGATATTTTGTCCTGACTTCAGTCCTGCAGAATATAAAAATCCTATACTGCTTTGGGGACGTACTCTTTCTGAAAAAAAATTGGAAGCTTATTAATGCATGACTGTTTTCAGCCAGTCCTGTGGGAGGTATGGAGGAAGAAAAGAATTTGGCTGGGGGAATTAAAACATATTAAAAAACAAAACACAGCACAATAACAACATAAAGAAAAACAACTAATCTTATGATTTGGCTAAAGAACACTGCAGAGATGGATTAGTAATTTTCTGGTACTTCAATGGATCTGCTCTTACCCTATGTATTGGAACTAAAATTAAAAATACAGCTAATTTAAAACCTCAGTTTTAGAGTATGTATTTTAAAAAGTATATTGCTCTTTTCTATTATAGCTGACATATTTGAAGTGAGAATGAAATAGCTCCATCCCCACAGTAGACCATATTATATCAAACCAAAGTATAGCATTTTAGAACTGGAATAGTCTTCAAATATTTTTTTTTCATCATGATATCCCCTTCTCTAAAACTTGGAAACTTTTTTATTAAATACATATATGGTTGTGGGGAATAAAAGTAGTTTGCTTTCATTTTTCTGAAGCTGGAAACAGGGAGAGACAGTCAGACAGACTCCCGCATGCGCCCGACCGGGATCCACCCGGCACGCCCACCAGGGGCGACGCTCTGCCCACCAGGGGGCGATGCTCTGCCCATCCTGGGCGTCGCCATGTTGCGACCAGAGCCACTCCAGCGCCTGGGGCAGAGGCCACAGAGCCATCCCCAGTGCCTGGGCCATCTTTGCTCCAATGGAGCCTTGGCTGCGGGAGGGGAAGAGAGAGACAGAGAGGAAAGCGCGGCGGAGGGGTGGAGAAGCAAATGGGCGCTTCTCCTGTGTGCCCTGGCCGGGAATCGAACCCTGGTCCTCCGCACGCTAGGCCGACGCTCTACCGCTGAGCCAACCAGCCAGGGCCTAAAAGTAGTTTGCTTTTCAAGTAGAAATATAATATAAGGCACTTGAGTATTTTATATATTTCTGTAGCCACAATGTAAGAAGAACAGGTAGAATTTTAAAGATTTAATTTAATCCAATATATTCAATAAATTACTTTAACATGTACATTCATTTTCTGTATAATCTGAATTCCTGAGTCACTTTACACTAGCAACATATCTTTGTTGGGCTAGCTGCCTGTCAGGGGCTCTGCGGTCACATATAGGTAGTGTCTGCCGTGCCGGCACAGCTCCCGTGTCTGTGAGGCAGGGGGCTAACACACACAGGCTTCTTTACTGCAGGACTCTTCAAAGCCATTGCCATGCTAGTACACACCAGCCTCACTGACTAGTATCTGCTTGGGCAACACCATTTGGAACCTTCTAAGCTATACTATGTTATAAATTTTTTTAAGCCATTGGATTTTGAAGAAATGGCTAACAAATCATTTTTTAATTAAATTTATTTTTTAATTATTTTTTTTAGAGAGAGGCAGGGAGAGAGAGACAGAGACACGGGAACATTGAGCTGTTCCTGTACATGCCGTGACCGGGAATCAAACTGGCCCAGTCTGCTTGGGGAGGATGCTCCAACCACAGAGATATCTGGCAGGGCTTCATTATTTCATGAATTGATTGAATTTTAGAGAGACAGAGAGGAAGGAGAGAGAGGAGGGGGAGGGGAAGCCTTCATTTGTTGTTCCATTCAGTCGTGCTCTCATTGGTTGTTTCCCGTGTGTGCTCTGATGGGGGATTGAACCTGCAACCTTGTCATTTCAGGATGAGGCACTAACTAACTGAGCTAACTGGCCAGGGCCACAAATAATTTATAGCCCTGCATTTACTCCCATCTCTACCACTCGCTAGGTAGTAATCATTATACCAGACACTTAACATTTCTTAATCTGTCTTCTCATCTGAAAAATGAAACTCTCGTTGATTTCTGAATGAAACGGGCCCGACACCCAGCAGGCACTTGGTAAACGCATTGTGTATGCATTTTCTCTCTTTTGTGATATTGGAAGGGACATGTTCTCTGTAATACATTGGAAACTTATCTGTGACTTTATGGTTTTGAATGAAAACTTTAAATGAAATTTTTCCTGAGACTCAAAGTAGAACTATGTTATTTTAAATCTGCACTTAGAAGCCGTAAGTGCAGATGAGAAGTGAGGGTTTCAGAGAGAAAAAAGGAAGAAGGGGCACTTTACACTGGCTTTAAGTTTCCTCTCCACCAAACACCAGAGAAACTCTTCATTAGACTTTAGATGAACTTCCCTTTCAAGAAAAAAAAAAACACAGTTAAAATTAATTGGTAACCTACTATATACTAGGGAATTTTCAAATGGAATGAAATGTACACCTAAGCCTACAGAAAGTTCTATTTACTAGAGGTTAATTACCTTGTGAAGTAGGTTGTTATGAGAAATGGTCCCTTATATTGACAGATACTATGTTTGTAAAAAAAAAAAAGAAAAGAAAGGAAAAGAAAAAAGCCTGACCAGGTGGTGGCATAGTGGATAGAGCGTCGGACTGGGATGCAGAGAACCCAGGTTCAAAACCCTGAGGTCGCCGGCTTGAGCACGGGCTCATCTGGTTTAAGCAAAGCTCACCAGCTTGGATCCAAGGTCGCTGGCTTGAGCAAGGGGTTACTCGGTCTGCTGTAGCCCCCGTCAAGGCACATATGAGAAAGCAATCAATGAACAACTAAGGAGCCTCAATGAAGAACTGACGCTTCTCATCTCTCTACTCTCCTGTCTGCCTGTCCCTATCTATCCCTCTCTCTGTCTCTGTCACAAAAAAAAAAAAAAAAAAAAGGAGAACACATTATACTACAGTGGAAAGCTGCAAAGCAATTCCTGCATAAATAAGATAATTGAATTTTCCTGGGACAGTCGACATTCTACAAGTTATAGAACTAACTCAAGAATACAGCAGAGGGTGAGTGCAAAGAAAGTGCCTGCCTTCCAAGGTCTGGAGAGGATTACGGTTGCCTCTCAGATGTGTGTTTAATTAGAAACCTGCTCCTAAGGATACAGCGATGACGATGAGTTAATAGGCCTCTTCCACAGAAAGACTGGGCTCCTGTTAGTTACCTCTTGCTGTGTCCTGGGTGTGGAATAAAGTCCTACAGGAACTATGAGTGTAAGGTCCATTAGCCACCACAGCCAGGTGTTCTAGATGTGCCCCCTTGGTGCAGACCAAAAACTTAGGGCTCTAGACTGGATGCATGCTTCTTTGTGGAGAGACCAGGAAGCTTGTGCGGAGCAGAGAGAGAGAACAAAGGTGGCCCCCGCTGGGCTCCATCCGGGCAGATACTACTTCATCTGTGTTCAAGTAGATGTTTGCCCCTCAGGCTTATGCTTTAAGATAAGCAAATAATACTGTAATGAACATAAGGATGCATATTTTCTTTGAATTAGTGTTTCAGAATACACTCCCAGAATAGAAATTGCTGGGTCATAAAGCAGTTCCATTTTTAATTTTTTGAGGTAACTCCATGCTGCTTCCCACAGAGGCAGCACCAGTCTGCATTCCCACCAGCAGTGCAGGAGGGTTCCCTTTCTCCACGTCCTATCTAACACTTGTTTGTTGATTTACTAATAAAAACCTTTCTGACAGATGCGAGGTGACATCTCACTGTGGTTTTTATTTGCATTTCTCTAATGACTAGTGATGTTGAATATCTCTTCATATGTCTCTTGGCCATCTGTATGTCTTCTTTGGAGAATTGTCTGTTCAGGTCCCAGCTTGACACTCTCAGAGGGGCGGTGGGCTGGAGCACTGGGTGGAAAAGGTGAAGGAATTAAGCAAAGCAAAGAAAAACTCATAGATACAAGCCATGTTGAGGTTACAAGAAAAAAAGGGGTATGGAGGAGGTAGAAGAAGGTAAAGGGGGGTAAATGGTGACGGAGGGAATGCCTTTGGGGGGTGACCACACATGCAATATACAGATGATACATTATAGAATTGTGTGCATGAAACCTATATAATTTTATTGACCAATGTCACGCTAATGAATTCAATTTTAAAAAATATATAGCAAATGAGCCTCTCACACTGGGAGAGTTGGTGCTCTTCCCCCAGCTGCCCGTGCTCTGGGCCCTGCGTAGGCGAGTCCGTGCAGGGCGCCTTCCGGTGTCCTCAGGTCCCCAGTGCTGTGGGTCTCACAAAGGCAGCCCCGCTGGCTTTCAACTCGAGATGTTTTGGGGGCTCATCTGTCAGATGTAAGTCTCAAAAGTTGAGTCCAATGTAGGGTTCAAATCTTTTGTTCCTCAGGAGAAGCTCGGGGGTTAGTTCTCTTGGGATTGTGGGTCTGTGGACTAGGGGTGTGTTACAGTGAGGTTGTGTCTCAGTTTCTTCTGCCCATGTCTAGGTAGTTTTTTCTTATTCACGTGATGTGTAGAAGGCACTTGGACTAGTTTAGGGGTTTTTTCCAAAGGAAATTGTTCCATATGCAGCTGTAAATATACTGCTCACAAAAATTGGAAGATATTTTATAGCTTTATATTCATTTTGAAACGTCCCTTGATTTTTGTAGCAGTACAGCATCCATGGGAGGAGCTGAGGTCAGCATCTTCCTACATTGCCATCTGGAACTGAAACCCAGTACTATTTAATAAAAATTAAAGCCAAAATTTTCTAGAAGTAACTTAGACTTCACTCCTTTTTGATTTTCAAAAGTGTGAAAAGGGTCAATGCTGAAATTACTGTTACAGAACAGAGAGTGCTAGCAGAGGCAAACACTAAACCTGAGAACTGCAGTGGAGAAATAGTGGCTCTTTTGTTACGAGTGGCTCCATCCCGCAGAATGGGAAGCTGATGCTCAAAACCCTGAACTCCCAATGTCTTGTAGATCACAGATTGTATAGGGCAAAATCACAAGACACCACGGGTTTGGGAGTTTGGGGTCGTGCTGGGAGCTGATTGGTCCGAGGAGAGGTGAGGGTAATGAGTCACTTCTCAGGTCTTGAGGACAGTCCTGAGTCTTTTCCATGAACCCTCCGCTGGCCTCATAGGAAAGTAGCTGGGGCAGTGTTCCACCTTAGGGCTCAGGGGCTGAAACATAACTCAGGTCAAGATGTTATCTTTGGCTTGCCAGAGGTCTGGACTTTGTGATCATTAGTGAGGTCCCAGCTACTGTCTGCTACCTCTGCAGTTGCCAATGGGAAGAAAGGCTAAGCCTGAAGGGTACAGACAGAGATAGAGATATGGTTTCTAGAGCTAGGACTTGAAGCTAAATTTAATTAAAGTCATAAAGACCTTTGGTTTTATTACTGTATAATTTTCACAGAAAATAAAATTCAAGAGTGCATAACAGAAAATTCCAGGTGATATCCAATCTTCACAATGGCTTATTTTTCAAGACAAGCTTCACACTGTAAATTGTATAAACATCTAGTAAAAATTAACTGCAAAATTGTACATCTAAGTTAATTTTTTAAATCCTGGTAGGATTGAGTAGATATATATATATATATAGTGTATTTGTATAGGAGTAAACAGAATTTTAAGATTCCTTTCATAAATACTGCAGTGGAATAGGAATTTCTTCAGTTCTGATTCATAGGTTCTCAAGTCCTATTTTAAGTACTTCCTATAGGTGAAGCACGATGCAACTCGGGGAAACAGCCCTTCTTTTACTAGAAGTGGCACTCTATGACCCGCTAAAAGAGTAGTTAAAGTCTGCTGTGATTGGTCTTCTATGCATGCTTTGATCATCACATTTTTAATCAGTTACAATGCACTTTTTGTTTCAAGAACTGCTTCTTTGCAATGGCAGTGTTCACATTCCCGTTGCTACTATGGAGAGCCAGGAAGATGGCCAGGAAATCAAAGCAGCTGGAAATATTTGGACTTACATGTACGTGGTGCTGAAGAAGGTTTATCACACGTGGAACCATCCCAGCCCAGGCTTCTCAGCCCTGGTCTGCTTGATATAAGCAAATTCAGACTTGTGCATATTTGGGTGTTTCTGGACTTGATGAAATGTGTTTCTTAACTTTTCAAGTAACTAAAAAGTTGAAGTAAATAATAGAAGTCACAACAGACACCAAAGCTAGAAATTATTGGTTAAGAGAAAAATGCCTGAGAAATAAACCAATGGAGTTGTGAAATATAAAACTCTTGATAAAAGATATTTTTAACTAAAAAGATAGGATTTTTGAAAGAAAATTCCCCAAACTTGTAAATGACATAAATCTATTTTTGCTTAGATTAAAATAACAGAAGTATCCTGAAGTTGAGTAAAGAGATGCGTTTTCTTCCTCCTCCATGTTTCCCTGTATCGGTATCAGTGTGAGACACTCAGAAGCTTGAGCTACAAATCGACATATTTTGTTTTTGAGGCATTTCATCTAAAATTCACATCAGCAACTATTGTTTAAGCCCAATTTTGATTTAAAAGCACTCCCCCCAAATTAAAGTCTTTATAATCAAATAACAGTGAAAGTTAACCACATGCCACGCTCACTTCTAAGAGCTTAGCATGCATTGTGAGGTTATTAAATACTCACAAAAGCCATTAAGATTAATGGTCTGATTATTTCCCAGTTCTCTAGATGATAAAAAGGAGGCCAAGCAAGATTAAATACTTGCCCAAGGTTTCCCAATTAATAAGGCATTAGGGCCAGAATTGGAATTCAGATTGCATGCCAGAGCCTAAGCCACCATTTTCTACTTCTCTCTGAACTAACACATAAGTAATGACAACACCAATATCTGTAATACTGATTAGTCATTACATTCTTTTACACAAGGCACCATGGGTGGTTCTACAGACAATAAATCATGTACACATGTTCACAATAGTTTGTCTCGTAAATAGTTTCAAATCTAATGGGTATTAGGATAGCATCAACAGCTTTGAAATAGGACATGATAGGTATCATATGTATTTAAGTTTTTATTTATTTTTCTGATATAATTAACATACATTATCTTAGTTTCAGATGTCCAACATAATGACTCAATATTTGTGTATATTGCAAAATGATCAACACAGTAAGTCTAGTTAACATGTCACCATACATGGTTACAACATTCTTTTTCTGGTAATGAGAACTTAAAATTTTACTCTTCCAAAAATCTTCAACTATACAATATTATTACTGTGGTCACCATGCTGTACATTACATCCCCATGACTTGCTTTATAACTGGGTATTTGTACCTTTTGACTACCTTTATCTAATTTGCCCTTTCCACCCCAGCAACCACCAATTTGTTCTCAGTATCTGTAAGTTTGTCTGTCTTTAGGATTCCACATATAATCAGGATCATAAGGTATTTACTTTTCTGTCTTATTTCACTTACATGATGCCCTCAAGGTCTTTCCATGTTGTCACAAATGGTCAGATTTCTATCTTTTCATACTAAACTCTGTGTGTGTGTGTGTTATTTGTGCACTCATCCATGGGAGGAATTTAGCTTGTTTGCATGCCTTGGTTATCAATAATGTTGCAACGAACACAACGATGCAGATATTTCTTCCATATACAGTTTTTGTTTTCTTTGGATATATTCCCAAAAAGTCGAATTACTGAATCATGTGTAGTTCAATTTAAAATTTTTTAAAGAGTCTCTATACTGTTGCCATAAAGTCTGAACCAATTTACATTCCCACCAACAGTGCAGAAGGGTTCTTTTTCTTCACATTCTCATCAGCAATTACTTTTGGTCTTTTTGATAATTGTCATCCTAACAAGTATGAGGTGGTCGTTTATTGTGCTTTTCATTTACATTCCTGATAAGTGATATCGAGCACCTTCTCAAGAAACTGCTGGCCTTTTGTATAAGTCTTTGAAAAAATGTCTCTTCAGATCCTCTGCCCATTTTTAAATCTTACTGTGACTCTGCTATTTTTATGAGCTCTTTATATATTTTGGATATTAACCTCTTAGCAGGTACATGGTTTGTAAATATGTTCTTCTATTCTGTATGTTGCATTTTCATTTTGTTAAAGGTTTCGTTCTCTGTGCATATGTATTTTAGTTTGATATTGTCCCACCGTTTATTTTTGCTTTTGTTGCCTTTGCTTTTTAGTGTTATTCCAAAAATTATTACCAAGTCTGACAGCCAAGTAGCATACAACCTGTTTTCTTCTACGAGTTTTATGGTTTCAGGTCTTATGTTCAAGTCTTTCATCTATTTAATTTTTAATCCTTTTATTTTTGTGTATAATGGTCTGGTTTCATTCTTTTGCTTGTCTGTTCAGTTTTTCAGATAGCATTTACTGAAGAGGGATTCCTTTCACTTTAATATTGCTGGCTTTGGCCCTGGCCGGTTGGCTCAGTGGGAGAGCGTCAGCCTGGCGTGCGGAGGTCCCGGGGTCGATTCCCGGCCAGGGCACACAGAAGAGGTGCCCATCTGCCTCTCCACCCCTCCCCCTCTTCTTCCTCTCTGTCTCTCTCTTCCCCTCCCGCAGCCAAGGCTCCATTGGAGCAAAAGATGGCCCCGGGCGCTGGGGATGGCTCCTTGGCCTCTGCCCCAGGCGCTAGAGTGGCTCTGGTCACGACAGAGCAACGCCCCTGGTGGGCAGAGCATCGCCCCTTGGTGTGCGTGCCGGGTGGATCCCAGTCGGGTGCATGCGGGAGTCTGTCTGACTGCCTCCCCGTTTCCAGCTTCAGAAAAATACAATATATATATATTGTATAAATTATATAAATATAATATATATATTGTTGGCTTTGTCATAAAATAATTAACCAGATATGTGTAGGCTTATTTCTGTCTTCTCTGTTCTGTTCCATTGATGTGTCTGATTTCATGCTGAACCATCCTCTTTTGATTACTATAGCCTTACAGTAATTTGAAATCAGGGAGCTTGATGCCTCCAGCTTTGTTCTATATTATTTATACAGTTCACACTAAATAATGTAATGTGGGGGTTAAGGGTACTGACCCCTGGTGAAGTCTAATATATACATATAAATTTTGACTCCCCCAAAATGTTACTAAATTCCTGACTAGAAGCCATACTGGTAAGATAAACAGTCAACCCATATTTTGTATGTTAAATATATTATAGCATATTCTTACAAGAAAATAAGCTAAAGGAAATGTTACTAAGGAAATTATGAGAAAATACAGGATTTTGGGGGGAAAAAATCTACATTAGACACCTGCAGTTCAAATCTGTATTGTTCAAATTTTAACTGTAATCTAAAAAATTATTAAGGTTCAGATTGATGGAGAAGGTGGTAGTGGGGATAGTTAAATGACTACTTATACATATTGAATTAAGGTAGCATTCTTTGGAGTTCTATGTCAGACATGAAGTCAGTCAGAGGGTTGAAACTTTGATCTGCTCTTGCTCCAGTTCATTATTCTCTCTGAGCCTTTCTTGACCTATCTTACAGTTACTGCTGCTTTTCAGTAATAACATGTTTTGTCAGAACTTTTCAGTAAGAGATTGGACCTAATCGACAGCAAGCATGAAAAGATTTTTAGGCTTGTACTGAAATTAACGCAATTTTAGAAACTAGAACAGCATTAGGAACCTTAAAAATTGGAATGGGGACTATAATTGCTTCCGTCTGGGTAATTTGCCACTGACAAAGGCGTAAGACTGGTCAAGCCTGAGCCAATGGCTAGGACGGTGAGAACTGTGATTGGCAACCTTACTAGAACCATGCAGTTCCCCAAAGGGCAGACCAGAGGACAGAGGCCAGTTGAATCTAAAAAGATATCACAACCAAAAGTGCTAATAAATACAAACAATAAGGTTAATAGACACGAAAGAACACCTCCTCGCATGCTGGGCGCTGTTTTAAACACATCTCAGGTAGCATGTAGTATAACGCTTGGAGGAAAGCCCAGGTTTTGCACAAAGCACTACCAGGATGCAGTGCAGAACAGGAGTGGGGTGTAGGCTCCGATGATGAATAGCCATGCATGGGAGGCTAAGTCAGATTTGATTTTGACAAGTCAGATTCCATGCAGTATAGAAATGGGAGGTGGGGAATTTTATTAGGAGGCCATTTCAAGTGAAAGTTAAGCAAGGACCTGAACTCAGTATGTGGTCATGGGGATGGAAAGGAAAAATGAACAAGGAAACCACATGTGAGGCAGAAAAGCAGATCTGAGACATGGTGGCTGATCAGGGATAGACATGAGGCTAAGAAGAGTTGCCAATAGCCAAAAAACACCCCAGTGAGGGATTAATGAGCAAAGTCGGGGTGAGAACTGGCTTCAAGGGAGAATACGGTTTGGGGCGTCCTGAGTTGGGGCAGACAACACGTCCTCAGGAGGTATCAGCCAGGAAATTCCAGACGTGACACACATCCCCTTAGAAAATGGGGCAGGGGACAAAAAATCAATTATCTGGGATAGATGAAATTGCAGAAAGGTAGCAGAGATAAAGAAATTAACATACTATAGACTGGTACTTAAATACTAATGCAAACCAGGTGTTTAGCCAACAGGTTTATAAAATTTTAAAAATTTAATTTTATTAGGATTTATCAGTAACACAATTACACAGAATAAAGTTCAGGAATTCATCAATTATGATCATCAATATGTGCTTTTTTGTGGCTTTTTAAACTGTATTTCTCATCATTCAAATTTATTCATTGTAGACAAATTTCATACACAGCTTCACAATATGAATATTATAGGTCTTCCATCAGTGAAATTAACGAAAACATCTTTTGTGAAAGGCACATAAAGAATCTAAACTAACACACTTAAGGAATTTTGATAATTTTGAATTTCCTTACATTACAAAGAGTAAAAGCAACTCCCCAAGATGAAACAGATATAATGTAGTCTGTGGTTACCCACCCACACACAAATATACACACATTTCAACAAATACACTTCAACAAAATCCAACAGAATGACAGCACATAATTAAACTTAGAAACGACTTACCCACGAAGCTTACTGAAAGGCTAACTCTTACAAGAGAGTGATAAAAGGCAAGTAGGGTGGCAAATGCTATTCACATTGGTAAAACGAGGTCACAAGACACATGAATAATAAAAAAAAGACTATTGAAGTTCAACATCTAGCTGATATGTAACACTTATTTGAGCATACGTACAATCACTGACTTTATTAAATACTGTTACTCATTTTCTAAGTGTAATTGCCTGTTTCATTCTCAGAAATAATAGCACAATTTCAAAATAAATAAACTCATACCAAGTGGAGGAAACTGAATAAGGGAAAAAGGTAATTTTAATGTAGTGTGATAATTAAATTTGAAAATAGTTACATATATGAATTAAAAGTTTGCATTATATCAGCAGCAGAGTATCTAATGAACTTTCTTGTTATCTTCCAAACAAAGAGCTATTATAGATGCTGGGTACCAGGGGTTTCCCAAAGGAAATACACAAATGAATGTCTCAAAATTCATTATGCTAACATATTTTTTACCCCAAAATGCTCTCAACACCCACCTAAACATAGTTATAAATAAAAAGGTAATTATTTAAAGTGTATAAAAATTAATCTGGCATTGCTTTTAAGACAATGCCTAAATACCATCCAAGTATTAAAATTCAAAGTGAAAACAAACCAACTGAATAAAAATTAAGTATAAGTCTAAGACGGTATATACTCAAAATATGGAATTTTACTTTTCAAACCAAATCTAAAATAGAATCAAATTAGCATGCAATCTTAAAAGAAAAAATAAAATGCATACAATGTTTAAATAATTAATCCAAAGGCAGGTATATTAATTCTCTAAGAACATTTCAATAAAGCATTAAGTTTAAAGAATGTTATTAAAATAGTCTGTGCAATGTTTGTACAAATAACATTTTTATGATTACACGATAATCAAGATCAGGGCTGCAATGTTTCCTAATATTAATTACTATACTTAAAAATTACAGGGCATGAACATAAATAAAGATGTTTAAAACTGGCAAACATTGTAATAGTCTGTCATTGAGTACAAAATACATAATATTTCTCTTATTTCCAAAGCAATCGCACTAGGATTGTAAATTGCCACCCTTAACACCTAAACGTAATGTGGAAAACCAAAGTTATAAATACATGTATACATACAATTGCATATTTACACTTACACAGAAATCATCAATACACTAGAGCCCAGCATTAACACTGCCCTCGGTTTCACAATGCAGGACCACCTTTCATATTTAAGAAAGATTCTTTTTTTATTTTTACTTTCAGTTATAAAAAACCACAACAGAACAACCTGGTCAGATGCATTTGCCATTGTGTGTTGCTGCTAAGACTCTAGTCTAGAGAGATCCACATATAAGTACTCATTCGGTCTGAAAATGCATTTAACCATTCACTGCGAAACCTAGAAGAGACCACAATCCTTTAGATTATTCTTTATGATGACATCTGTTACGGCATCAAAAACAAACTGCACATTCTTAGTATCTGTGGCACATGTGAAGTGGGTGTAGATTTCCTTCGTGTCCTTTCTTTTATTGAGATCTTCAAACTGACACTGAATATAAGCCGCTGCCTCTTCATACGTGTTTGAGCCTGAGATGGGAAAGGAGAAAAAAACAGAAGGTGAAAGTTAAAAGTATATACTGAAGAAAAATAGATCTTAAATATTGCAATCAGTTTCATATATTTAAAATATTTGGACTCTTTAACTGTATTCTTCCTTAGAGAATGAGAAACTATTTCTTCTGAGTGAGAAATACCCAATGATAACTAATTTCTAATGACTATATAAGTTACCCCTAAAAAAACCCTAAAACCAAAAACATCACCTTTATTCCTGCTTTATGTACAAACCCAGACCACCTTCCTTATTTCATTCCTTATACTCTCCATTCCGACACGGAGCCACTCAGGGCCCAGCTGGTGGCATGCTATTTCAGTTATAGCCTGGTGGCCAAGCAAGAAATGCTGGCTGGATGCTGATCAATATTTTTATATCCTTTCCGATATACACATATATGAGCACTTCTCATTCACTTTTCTTTATTAAAAAATTATACAAGGGTCTACAACGTGGTTTAATGGCTATGAGTTTACAAAAAAGTAAATGACACATTCCTGCTTTCAGGTAACTGACTAAAGACTTCTGAGTACAAACGCTCTAAAAATTGTTTGGCAATAGCTAAAGATAATCACACTCATACTCTGTTGATCTACCCAGTAATTCAGTTCCTAGATGTGCCCTTGAAAAAATTACATACATATGTGCACGAGAAAACAAATAAAGAAACAACCTAGTTTAGAAAACAACCCAGCTAATAAACTCAGGTATATTCATAAAAGGAGCTGCCACACAGTAATGAGAAATGGGAATGAAATCCTAATTGCTACATACAATAACATGGATGAGTTTCTGGGAACCTGAAAATGTTCCAACTCTTCACCTTACTGGTGAATATATCAGTATTTCCACTTTTAAAAATTCAATGAGCTTCCTGTTAGTGTTGAGTGTTTGAGTGTATGTCTATATTTTTGTATGTACATGTAAAATCAAGGACTCATTTGAAAAAACAACTATTAAATCTCGCTTTCATAGTACTAACAGTATTTGCCTAACTTTGAAGGTCCTCGAATCCCAACGTGCTCAGAGGGTCTCCACTGTGAGTTCCTCTCTGCCACCTCCGAGGCTCTCCCCTCATGCGAGAGAACCCAGGATGCAGTGTGCCACCTGTTACTTCTCCTCCAGTTAGTTCACCAGTTGCTTCCGTATCTTGGCCACTGTAAATATGTTGTAATGAACATGGGTGTGCAGATATCTTTTTGAGTCGCTGTTTTGTTTTCTTCAGAGAAATACCCAGAAAGGGAATTGCTCAATCATGTGGTTATGTTTTTAATTTTTGGAGAACATTTATACTGTTTTCCATAATGGAGGCACCAATTTACAGTTCCACTAACAGTGCATGAGGGTTCCCTTTTCTCCATATCCTGGCCATCACTTGGTATTTCTTGTCTTTTTGATAACTGCCATTGTAACAGACATGAAGTGATAGAGCCTACCGGTTTTGATTGGCATTTCCTCGTTGCTGAGTGATGCTGAGCACCTTTCCATGGACTTGTTGGGAACCTATCTATCTTCTTTAGAGAATGACTATTCAGGTCCTCTGCCCATTTTTAAACTATTTTGTCTTTTCCTTTTTGCTGCTCAGTTGTATGAGTTCCTTATATATTTTGGATATTAACCCATTAGCAGATAAATGGTTGGAAATATTTTCTCCTATTACATCAATTGCTTTTTCATTTTGTTGACTGTTTCCTTTGCTGTGCAAAAACTTTTTAGTTTGATGTAGTACCATTTGTTTATTTTTGCTTTTGGTGTCATTCCATAAAATCATTACAAAACTGATGTCCAAGAACCTACCAACTACACCTTCTTCTAGGAGTTTTATGGTTTCATGTCTTATGTTCAAGTCTTTCATCCATGTTGAGTTCACTGTTGTGTGTGGTATAAGATAGTGGGTCCGTTTTCTTCTGCATGTGGCCATCGTTTTCCCAATGCCACTTATTTGAAGAAAAGTGGTATTTTCCTCATTTTATAGTCTTGGCTCCTCTGCTGCAAATTAACTGACTATATACCGGGGGTTATTTCTGGGCTCCCTATTCTGTTCCATCGATGTATGTGTCTAATTTTAGGCCAATACCATACTGTTTGGATGACTGTAGCTTTGTAATATAGTTTGAAATTAAAGAGCATTATGCCTCCAGTTGTGTTCTTCCTTTTCAAGACTGCTTTAGCTATTCAAAGACACTTGTGGTTCCATACAAGTTTTAGGATTGTTTATTCTCTTCTTGGGAAAAATTCCATTGGCATTTTGATAGAATTGAATTGAATTCATACACTGATTTGGATACAATGAACATATTAACAATATCCTTCCAATGCATGAGCATGGAATATCTTTCCATTTATTTGTGTCTTCGATTTCTTTTGTCAACATCTTACCAGTTTCCAGTGTATAGCTTTCATCAACTTGGTTAAATTTACTCCCAGGTATTTTGTTCTTTTTGATGCAATTGTAAATGGGGTTGTTTTCTTGATTTCTCTGATAGTTCACTGCTAGTATAGATATGCAATAGATTTTTGTATATTAACTTTGTGTATCCTGAAACTTTACTGAATTGTTTATTAGTTCTAATAGTTCTGTAGTGGCATCTTTAGGATTTTCCGTTTTCTTATCATCTGCAAATAATGACGTTTTTCTTTTTCTTTTCCAATTTGGATGCCTTTTACTACTTTTCTTGCCTAATTCCACTAAGTCTTCCAATACTGTGTTGAATAAAAGTAGCAAGAGCTGGATTCCTTTGTCTTGTTCCTGATCTTAAAAGGAAAAGCTTGTAACTCTTCAACATCAAATATGTTAGCTGTAGGCCTGTCATATGTGGCCTATCATGAAGTATATTCCCTCTGTACCCACTTTGTTGACAGTTTTTATCATAATTTGATGAATTAGGTAAGATATTTTTCTGTATCTAATTACTCACCCTTCATTTTGTTTGTACTTTATTAAATCATAACAATCATGTATTAAACTGATTGATTTGTAGAACCATCTTCACATTCCTGAAATAAATTCTGCTTGATCATGGTTTATGTATTGTTGAATTTGATTTGCTAATAATATTTTGTTAAGAATTTTTGTGTATGTGTTCATCAGGGATATTAACCTGTAATTTTCTTTTCTTGTGCTGTCCTTGTCTGATTTTGGTGTCAGAGTAATGCTGGCCTTATAAAATGAGTTTGTAAATGCTCCGTCCTCTTCTAATTTGGAAAAGTTTGAGAAGACATGGTATCAATTCTTCTCTAAATGTTTAGTAGAATTCACCAGTGAGGACATCTGGTCATAAGCTTTTGTTTGTCGGTAGGCTCTCAATTACTGATTCAACCTTCTTAATGGTAATAAGTCTGTCCAGATTTCCTATTTCTTCAGTTCAGTCTTGGTAGGCTGTATGTTTCTAGGAATATATCCATTTTCTTTCTAGGTTGTCAAAACACATTTTAAGTCTTTTAAGTTACTAGCAAACAACCATGTATTTCTACAAATAAAATTTTAGTTTATTAAATCATAACAGGGTTGGTGTTCTGAAATTCTAAAGCAGTAACAGTGTCTTGTTCACACAGAAGTTAATGCAACCACTATATTAAAAATACAGGGTGGGGGAAGAGTAGGTTTAAAGTTGTTCATATGGTAAATAACACAGTAATTAAAAAATAATAATAGAAGAATAAATTGTTTGGTGTACTAACAACCGAATCCTACTTTTGTCACACTCTGTATGTTTTGTAAAAAGAGCTTCCACTGAGTACCTTGCTCAATTTCCTGTATATATTGTGGGTAGCTGGTTACATTACCTAATCCTAAGAGCAACAAGACACATGAATAAACTGATGAGTACATTCCTCCATCTGATTTGAAGTCTTAAGACTTTAGGAATGCGGGTGGGGAAGAATGTGGTAGATATTTTCTAACATGTGATAGAATTTTTGTAATTAAAGCTAAGTATAGGCAATAACTTGGTTAAAGAATGGAGGATAGGTTGGTTGATGATATACTTAAAATGGAGATACAGATTTGAGAAAAACAAAATATGCTGAGTTTACTTTGAGTTTCAGGTGCTAAAAAACAAGTACATGCTCAACAAACAGTGGGAAATGCAAGCCTGAGGCTCTAGAGAGAAACTGGAGTTGACAGCAGAATTTGACATGGTGAGAACAAGTGTGGCCAGGAAGGGACAGAGGCTGACAGACCACAGGGTGCCGCTGGGAGGTGGCGGACTGCCGACAGCAGATAAAGGAAGAGGAGAGAGAGCCGATGGGGGAGACAAACCCGGCTACACAGGGTTCTTCTGTAAAAAGCAATAGCTATCAGAATTAGGAGTTGAGGCTGAAGTGAGTCAATAACCAGAGCACGCAGTGAAGGTTAAATTTTTTGAACACTAGGAACGTGAACAGAGATTAGGGATTCCTATTAACTTGACAATGTAGGGTAATTCTTGTACATACTGTATCCCTGGCAAAGAAAGAGCTAAGGAGTATATTCCTTGTTGCTCTGAAATCTGTGTAGGTACACAATATTTATTCACTTACTGGGTAATTCGGTCGTATTAGCACAAAATGGCTGCTTCATAATAGAAAATTACAAAAATAAACTAAGACACTTGATGATTCTGGATAACTTCAATCTTGTTATTACTACTATAAATAATTTTATTCCTATAAGCACTAAGCATGTTTCTGAATACAATGACTTAGGATACTTTCAAAAAGAAAAAAGTTTTAGAACAAGGAACTGTGTGAAATTGTTTTAAATGGAAATATAACTTTTCAGTATATAAAAAAGGGCTGTAAAAATTAGTGTGCTTGTACTTACTGAAGAAGCCCCACCCACTCCCAACCAATGAGAATTTAATTCAAGTTAGTCTGGTGGTTCATGATGCAACAGAGGTAGGTCTGGCTTTTTACTTTGTTACTCCATTAAGGCCCTGTGTTCTCATGTGTGTAAGTGGAAATAAGAGTACTGGTATCACAGGGTTGTTTAACATCACCTGTGAAAAGGCAGTACTTACTGTACAATTTACTCAATACAAGCCTGACTATATTTTTGTTAATAACCAAATTCTTGAGACTTGTTTTAAAACAGAAAGAATGGAGGGCAACTTATATAAATTAGTAAAAGTAACAAAACTCTTCAGAATATTTAGATTTAGTGATCCTATAAACCAGTGGTAGTCAAACTCTTTTTTTTTTTTAAGGCACCAAGTTCTCTTCATTAAAATCTCATTCCGAGGAAAGCGAAATCAGCCTGCTTTCAAGAGAGAGGAGTTGTGTAAGTGTGTGTGCAGGGCGGGTATGTATCTCCAGTGCTTGTAAAGAGAGAGGAGTTGTGTAAGTGTGTGTGCAGGACGGGTACGTATCTCCAGGGCTTGTAAAGAGAGAGGAGTTGTGTAAGTGTGTGTGCAGGACGGATATGTATCTCCAGGGCTTGCAAAGAGAGAGGAGTTGTGTAAGTGTGTGTGCAGGATGGGTACGTATCTCCAGGGCTTGTAAAGAGAGAGGAGTTGTGTAAGTGTGTGTGCAAGGCGGGTATGTATCTCCAGTGCTTGTAAAGAGAGAGAAGTTGTGTAAGTGTGTGTGCAAGGAGGGTATGTATCTCCAGTGCTTGTAAAGAGAGAGAAGTTGTGTAAGTGTGTGTGCAGGGCGGGTATGTATCTCCAGGGCTTGTAAAGAGAGAGAAGTTGTGTAAGTGTGTGTGCAGGATGGATATGTATCTCCAGGGCTTGCAAAGAGAGAGGAGTTGTGTAAGTGTGTGTGCAGGGCGGGTATGTATCTCCAGTGCTTGTAAAGAGAGAGAAGTTGTGTAAGTGTGTGTGCAGGGCGGGTATGTATCTCCAGGGCTTGTAAAGAGAGAGGAGTTGTGTAAGTGTGTGTGCAGGACGGGTACGTATCTCCAGGGCTTGTAAAGAGAGAGGAGTTGTGTAAGTGTGTGTGCAGGGCGGGTATGTATCTCCAGTGCTTGTAAAGAGAGAGAAGTTGTGTAAGTGTGTGTGCAGGATGGGTACGTATCTCCAGTGCTTGTAAAGAGAGAAGTTGTGTAAGTGTGTGTGCAGGGTGGGTATGTATCTCCAGTGCTTGTAAAGAGAGAGAAGTTGTGTAAGTGTGTGTGCAGGGCGGGTACGTATCTCCAGTGCTTGTAAAGAGAGAGAAGTTGTGTAAGTGTGTGTGCAGGACGGGTATGTATTTCCAGTGCTTGTAAAGAGAGGAGTTGTGTAAGTGTGTGTGCAGGACTTGTAAAGAGAGAGGAGTTGTGTAAGTGTGTGTGCAGGGCGGGTACGTATCTCCAGTGCTTGTAAAGAGAGGAGTTGTGTAAGTGTGTGTGCAGGGCGGGTATGTATCTCCAGTGCTTGTAAAGAGAGAGAAGTTGTGTAAGTGTGTGTGCAGGGCGAGTACATATCTCCAGTGCTTGTAAAGAGAGAGGAGTTGTGTGTGTGTGTGTGTGTGTGCAGGGCGGGTACGTATCTCCAGTGCTTGTAAAGAGAGAGGAGTTGTGTGTGTGTGTGTGTGTGTGTGTGCAGGGCGGGTACGTATCTCCAGTGCTTGTAAAGAGAGAGAAGTTGTGTAAGTGTGTGTGCAGGACGGGTACGTGTCTCCAGGGCTTGTAAAGAGAGAGGAGTTGTGTAAGTGTGTGTGCAGGACTTGTAAAGAGAGAGAAGTTGTGTAAGTGTGTGTGCAGGGCGGGTACGTGTCTCCAGTGCTTGTAAAGAGAGAGGAGTTGTATAAGTGTGTGTGCAGGGTGGGTACGTGTCTCCAGGGCTTGCCCTCACTTTCAACAGCAGCAGTCCAGGAGGTGTTCCAAACACTGACCCTAACCATGAACGGTGTTTTAGCCCACTTCTGATTTTACTTTACCTGGGTACTGATCCCAGGTAAATCAAGCACCTTGTTTAAGGTCAAAGAGCTAATTATAGGAAAGCCAGGAGTGTATGTCAGGCCTCCTTTTCTCACTGCACACTATTTTCCGCAGTAGTGCAATTAAAGTCCCAGCAATAGTCTCATTACCAAAGTCTGGATTTCCTGTGAAACTGTCCCTGAGTCTTGTGCCGTTAGCTCACTCTCAAGTTCCTTCTTCATTTTCCCCCTTCCGTTTATGGTTCACGTTACTTCACAGCAGCAGGCTACGCTGCTCCTGTTTATGAGTGCATCAGTCTTTGGGATTTGATAAGGAGCAAGACATGTCTTATATTGTGCATCACAATACTTGAAACAAGATCTGCTCACTAGATGAATAAATCAATACCATAAACTGGATCTAAGAGACAAGATGGCGCTGGAGTAGGCGGACGTACCAGCATCTACCTCCCAAAACCAAAGTGGATTACAAACTAATTTTATGAACTATCATCTGGAAAAACCAACTTTGGACTAAACTAAGAGGACTCTTCAACCAACGAATGCTGAAGAAGCCACACAGAGACTGGTAGGAAAAGCGGAAATGCGGAAATGCGGAGAGGGCTGCCCAGCTCCTCGGAGCGAACGGCAGCAGGGAGAGACTCGCGTGGCGGGAAGTGAGTTTAGCAGAGAGGGAAGGGTCTTGAGCCCCAGGAACAAAGCCCCAGCCTGCAGCCCCAGACCCCAGAAGAGGCGTAAGGACAGTATTTAGCTGGAAACAAGTCAGGATACTGTTTGAGAGAGAGTCTGATTTCTCAGACCCAGGATCCTTCTTAAAGGGACCGCGCAGAACATCTCTCTCAAAAACAATCACCTGGGGCTCCTGGGGATGGGGGGAGAGAGGAGAAAACCACAGTAACAGGAAGAGAGTGCAATCTAGGAGGTATAGGGAGAAACATTTTGGGAGATAGCCACCCTAACCCCTGGGACGAGGCACTCCCCAGAGCTGAAGTGAATATTTCCCCCGGAAACAGCAATACCAGCAAAGGGAAGCAGGAGAGCAGCCAAACAAGCTCCCCCGCAGCATTCAGAGCAGAGTCGCATAGAAGGAGGGAGCTTTCGGGTCTACAGTAGTGAGTCTTAGGGTCCGAGCTGCAACGCCCCCACCCACACGGCTGAGGGCACACCAGAGAGCGGTCGGCAGCGGGAGACAAAAGCGCAGTTCTGCTGGCAGGGGCGGAAGCCGGCTGGCCACCACTGGGCTCAGGTGTGACCTCAATCTTGCCCAGCTGGGGAGAAGGGGGCGTGCAAAAGCGGCCAAGCTCAGCTGCTGGCAGCCTGTAATCCAGCCTCTGGGAGAAGGGCGGGAACCCCGGAAAGGGTAGAAACCAGCCCCGGAGCAAGGGCAGAGGAGCACAGCCCTGCCCCACCCGTGCAACCCAGGCTTGCAGTCTGACTTGGTAGCCGGCTCCTCCCGCGGGGGTGGAGCCAAAAGCCCAGAAGAGGCGGGGTTCCGCTACGGAGCTGAGCTTGGGCATGCATCCCTGCCTGGCGGTAGAGCCAAGGCTAGCAGCTGTTCCTTGAGTGGGATCATCCTGCAAAGACAGGGCGAAAGCTCGGAAAAAGGGGGAGACCCGCAGCTGAGCAAAGGTGCTCGCCAGTGCCCTCAGGACCGAGCATAACATCACACACAGGGGTGGGGCAAAGGCCAAGGCCACCAACCCTTGTGCACCCGAGCACGTGATCACAGCCACTCCCGTGAAGAGAAAATGCGGAGGCAGAGAAATACAACACAAATAAACCAAGAGAAATCCCCAAAAAAGGACCTAAGTGAATCCGATATAACCAAATTACCAGATGCAGAGTTTAAAATAACAATTGTTAGGATGCTCAAAGATATTAGAACAACCATAGATGGCCATTACGAAAACCTAAATAAAGAGATAACATATATAAAAAAGGACATTGAAATAATAAAAAAGAATCAGACAGAAATGACAAATACAATATCTGAAATAAAGAATACAATGGAAGGAATTAAAAGCAGGATGGATGAAGCAGAGAATAGAATCAGTGAGTTAGAGGACACAATAAATAAAGGCACGGAAGCAGAGCAGAAAAAAGAAAAGAGACTCAAAAAGTCTGAGGAAACTCTAAGAGAGCTCTGTGCCAACATGAAGAGAAATAACATCCGCATCATAGAGTTTCCTGAAGAAGAGAAAGAACAAGGGATAGAGACTTTGTTCAAACATCACATAGCAGAAAATTTCCCCCAATTAAGGCAGGAAAACATTTCACATATTCAGGAAGCACAGAGAACTCTATTAAGGAGAAACCCAAAGAAACCAACACCAAGACACATCATAATTAAATTACTAAAGCTAAATGATAAAAAGAAAATATTAAAAGCTGCTAGGGAAAAAAAGACTATCACCTACAAAGGAGCCCCCATAAGGATGACTTCTGACTTCTCAACAGAAACACTTAAGGCCAGAAGGGAATGGCAAGAAATACTCAAAGTAATGCAGAACAAGAACCTACAACCAAGACTACTTTATCCAGCAAGGCTATCATTTAAAATTGAAGGAGAAATAAAAAGCTTTACAGACAGAAAAAAAATCAAGGATTTCACTGCAACCAAACCAAGGCTGCAAGAAATGCTAAGGGACCTGTTGTAAACAGATCAAAGGAAAAAAGGAATATAGCAAAAGAGAAAAACAGTTTTAAAGAAAAAAAAATGGCAATAAACAATTACATATCAGTAATAACCTTAAATGTTAACGGATTAAATGATCCGATCAAGAGACATAGGGTAGCTGCGTGGATAAGAAAACAGAACCCATACATATGCTGTCTACAAGAGACACACCTTAAATCAAAAGATGCACACAGACTGAAGATAAAAGGATGGAAAAAAATATTTCACGCAAATGGAAATGAAAAAAAAGCTGGGGTAGCAATACTTATATCAGACAAAATGGACTTTAAAACAAACACCATAGTTAGAGATAAAGAAGGTCACTACATAATGATAAAGGGAGCAATCCAAAAGGAAGATATAACCATTATAAATATCTATGCACCTAATATAGGAGCACCTAAATATATAAAGCAGACTTTGATGGACTTAAAGGGCGAGATCAACAGCATTACTATAATAGTAGGGGATTTCAACACCCCATTAACATCATTAGATAGATCCTCAAGAAAGAAAATTAACAAAGAAACAGCAGACTTAAAGGACATATTAGATCAACTCGATTTAATAGATATCTTCAGAACCTTTCACCCTAAAACAGCAGAATATACATTCTTTTCAAGCACTCATGGTACATTCTCTAGAATAGACCACATGTTAGGGCACAAAAGTGGTCTCAACAAATTTAAGAAGATTGAAATCATATCGAGCACTTTCTCTGATCACAATGGCATTAAACTAGAAATCAACCACAATAGAAAAATTGAAAAACATTCAAACACTTGGAAACTAAATAACACATTAAACAATGAATGGGTTAACATTGAGATCAAAGAAGAAATTAAAAAATTCCTAGAAACAAATGATAATGAGCATACATCAACTCAAAATTTATGGGACATAGCAAAAGCAGTCCTGAGAGGGAAGTTTATAGCATTACAGGCATACCTCAAGAAGCTAGAAAAAGCTCAAATAAACAACTTAACCCTGCATCTAAAAGAACTAGAAAAAGAACAGCAAGTAAAGCCCAGAGCTAGTAGAAGGAAGGAAATAATAAAGATCAGAGCAGAAATAAATGACATAGAGGCTAAAGAAACAATACAGAGGATCAATGAAACCAGGAGCTGGTTCTTTGAAAAGGTAAACAAGATCAATGAACCTTTAACAAGACTCACCAAGAAAAAAAGAGAGAGGACTCAAATAAATAAAATTAAAAACGAGAGTGGAGAAATAACAACTGACACAACAGAAATACAAAATATTGTAAGAAAACACTATGAAGAACTGTACGCCAAAAAACTAGACAACCTAGATGAAATGGACAAATTCCTTAAATCATATAATCTTCCAAAAAATCAATCTGGAAGAATCAAAAACCTAAACAGACCGATTACAACAAATGAGATTGAAACAGCTATCAAAAACCTCCCAAAAAAGAAAAGTCCTGGGCCTGATGGCTTCACAAGTGAATTCTACCAAATATTCAAAGAAGAACTAACTCCTCTCCTTCTCAAGCTATTTCAAAAAATTCAAGAGGAAGGAAGACTTCCAAACTCCTTTTATGAGGCGAGCATAATTATTATTCCAAAACCAGGCAAAGACAACACAAAAAAAGAAAATTATAGGCCAATATCCCTGATGAACTTAGATGCAAAAATCCTCAACAAAATATTAGCAAACTGGATCCAGCAATATATGGAAAAAATCATACACCATGATCAAGTAGGATTTATTCTTGGGAGGCAAGGCTGGTACAATATTCGCAAATCAATCAATGTGATTCATCACATAAACAAAAGAAAAGAGAAAAAACCACATGATAATTTCAATTGATGCAGAAAAAGCATTTGATAAAGTCCAGCACCCATTCATGATCAAAACTCTCAGCAAAGTGGGAATACAGGGAACATACCTCAACATGATAAAGGCCATCTATGACAAACCCACAGCCAACATCATAATCAATGGGCAAAAATTAGAAGCAATCCCCTTAAGATCAGGAACAAGGCAGGGGTGCCCCCTTTCACCACTCTTATTCAACATAGTTCTGGAAGTCCTAGCCACAGCAATCAGACAAGAAAAAGAAATAAAAGGCATCCAAATTGGAAAAGAAGAAGTAAAACTTTGCAGATGACATGATATTGTATATAGAAAACCCTAAAGTCTCAGTCAAAAAACTACTAGACCTGATAAATGAATTTGGCAAGGAGACAGGATATAAAATCAATACTCAGAAATCAGAGGCATTTTTATACACTAATAATGAACTGTCAGAAAGAGAAATCAGGGAATCAATCCCCTTTACCAATGCAGCCAAAAAAATAAAGTACCTAGAAATAAATCTAACCAAGGAGATTAAAGACTTGTACTCAGAAAATTATAAAACATTGATAAAAGAAATCAGGGAAGATACGAATAAGTGGAGGCATATACCGTGTTCATGGTTAGGAAGAATAAACATCATTAAAATGTCTATATTACCCAAAGCAATTTATAAATTCAATGCAATATGGATTAAAATACCAATGACTTACTTCAAAGACATAGAACACATATTCCAAAAATTTATATGGAACCAAAAAAGAACACGAATAGCCTCAGCAATCCTGAAAAGGAAGAAAAAAGCGGGAGGTATCACACTTCCAGATATCAAGTTATATTATAAGGCCATTGTACTCAAAACAGCATGGTACTGGCATAAGAACAGGCACATAGATCAATGGAACAGAACAGAGAACTCAGAAATAAACCCACAGCTCTATGGACAACTGATATTTGACAAAGGAGGTAAGACAATACAATGGAGTAAAGACAGCCTCTTCAACAAATGGTGTTGGGAAAACTGGACAGCTATCTGCAAAAAAATGAAACTAGACCACCAACTTACACCACTCACAAAAATAAACTCAAAATGGATAAAAGGCTTGAATGTAAGCCGTGAAACCATAAGCATATTAGAAGAAAACATAGGCAGTAAGCTCTCTGACATCTCTCGCAGCAATATATTTGCTGATTTGTCTCCACAGGCAAGTGAAATAAAAGACAGGATAAACAAATGGGACTTTATCAAATTAAAAAGCTTCTGCACAGCTAAAGACAGTAAGAACAGAATAAAAAGACAAACTATACAATGGGAGAATATATTTGACATAGCGTCTGATAAGGGGTTAATAACCAAAATTTATAAAGAACTTGTAAAACTTAATACCAGGAAGACAAACAATCCAATCCAAAAATGGGCAAAAGAAATGAATAGACACTTCTCCAAAGAGGACACACAGATGGACAACAGGCATATGAAAAAATGTTCAACATCACTAATGATTAGAAAAATGCAAATTAAAACCACAATGAGATATCACCTCACACCAGTCAGAATGGCGCTCATCAACAAAACAACACAGAATAAGTGCTGGTGAGGATGTGGAGAAAAGGGAACCCTCCTGCACTGCTGGTGGGAATGCAGACTGGTGCAGCCACTGTGGAAAACAGTATGGAGATTCCTCAAGAAATTAAAAATCGAACTGCCTTTTGACCCAGCTATACCACTGTTAGGAATATACCCAAGAACACCATAGCACTGTTTCAAAAGAAGAAATGCACCCCCATGTTTATGGCAGCATTGTTCACAATAGCAAAGATCTGGAAACAGCCCAAGTGTCCATCAGAGGATGAGTGGATTAAAAAGCTTTGGTATATATATACTATGGAATACTACTCAGCCATAAGAAATGATGACATAGGATCTTTTACAACAACATGGATGGGCCTTGATAACATTATACTGAGTGAAAGAAGTAAATCAGAAAAAACTAAGAACTATATGTTTCCATACATAGGTGGGACATAAAGATGAGACTCAGAGACATGGACAACAGTGTTGGGGTTACAGGGTGGGGGGAGGAGGGGGAGGGGGTTGGGGGAGGGGAGGGGCACAAAGATCATGGCTTTTCAGCATTTGCCATATTCCCCCCTTAATCTATAGACAGACAGCAAATATTTACGTATGGTGTTCCCACTATAAAGACTGCTGTCTTAGGGACAAATGCTGATAAACTATTTCAGCAGTTCCTCCTTCCTCAAAGACTTATATGTCAACATAGAGCTCCATGTTTCATAGGACATACTCAAACTCACTCCATGCTCCCTGGAGCTTTAGCACAAGGGAATGCCCCCCCCTTTTTTTTTTAGTATTTTTTCTTTTATTTATTTATTTCTTGTATTTTTCTGAGGATGGGGATGGGGAGGCAGTCAGACAGACTCCTGCATGCGCCTGACTGGGATCCACCTGGCATGCCTACTAGGGGGGAATGCTCTAGCCATCTGGGGTGTTGCTCTGTTACAACCGGAGCCATTCTAGCGACTGGGGCGGAGGCCATGGGGCCATCCTTAGTGCCCAGGGTGGCTTTGCTCTGGTGGAGCCTTGGCTGTGGGCGGGAGGAGAGAGACGAAGAGGAAGGAGAGGGGAAGGGGTGGAGAGGTAGATGGATGCTTCTCCTGTGTGCTCTGGCCAGGAATCGAACCCGGGAATCCTGCACACCAGGCCAATGACTCCGACGGGTCTACCATATCATGCTTTTTACTTAAAAAAAAAAAAAATTACATTTCTTTTGAATGCTGATGAACAGGAGACACCAAATCTTTTTCGCCTGCAAACTACTACCTTCTTTATTAGATCTAGTTAATAACGCTGTTCTGTCTTTTTTCCAAATAGCTCCAGATATATGGAAAAGATTTATATAGACGGATGGGGATCCTCAAACCCCTCAGCGAGATCTTCTGAGAATGGCTTTTAAGATACCTAGAGGCAGAAAAAGCCCAATAGAGATCAGGGGAACTACCAGCTTTTAGGATACACCCTTAAAGGCTCCAACGCCCCAAAGGGGTCTCATAGGATGCCATCTGGGTCCTGCTTCAATAGTGGAAAGGAAGGTCATTGAGATAAAGCCCGCCAGGCTTACACGCCTCTGCTGTGAGGAAACAGGGACACTGGAAGGTGGGCTTCCCCCTCGCTCCTCTAAGGGAGGGTTCAGTCTCTTCCAGCCCTGCTCCAGCCACCTATGACCTAACTTTGCCCAGAAAGCTGGGGTTTGCCACTGAAGGCTGAAGGTGCCCAGGGCCGTCGGCCCCATCTACGACACTGTGGACGAGCCTAGGGTATTTCTTCCAAGAAGCAGGTAAACTGATCTCATTCGCACAAGGGCCACTTAACTATGTTTTGCCTGAATAGTCAGGTTTTTTATTCTTCCCTCAAAGATCTCTGTTGTGGGTGTTGATAGTCCTGTTTTCTGCTGCTTTGCTTAATATATAGTGTTTCCTTTATCCCTCCTACCTCAATGCCCCACTCATATTTCAGGCTGGGACCTACTCCTAATTTAGAGCTCTCTTTCCTCCTTTTGCCAACTTGTATTATGAATTTACCTTTGCCACCCAGCTTAGTGTATCCCAAGGTTCTCTTTACCAGGCCACAGTCACAGAGCTCCAGGGAAAAGCAACCTGGTCTCAACTCTCCAGGCAAAGGAGAACAGAAGCTCCATATCCACGCATGCTGCAAATGGCTTTTTCCAGTCTACCTGAATCATTACCAGCTAGAAGCAGCGGTCATTGGGACTTGGACATGAGCTGCAAAGTATAGAATGGTGAAAACAATTCCAGTGCCATGCGGACTTTTCCTGTGGGGAACTTTCTTGGACTCCTGCTCCCTATGACAGCTCCTAACAGACTGAACTGTGGTTGGGTTGCATTTTTCAGGGATTTGGCATGGTGATGGGGCCAACTTGGACTTGGGGAACATGTTAAGGACACTACTCTTTTAGGGATTCTTGCTGTATTGGCCAAGAGTTTGCTTAAAGGCTTTTAATCACTGAAAAAAAAAATAGAGGACTGGATGAAGAAGATGGAGTACATATACACCATGGTATACTATTCAGCTAGGAGAAATGGTGACATCGGATCACTTATAGCGGAATGGTGGAGTCTTGGTAGCATTGTGTGGGGTGAAATGGGCGAATCAGAAAAAAACAGGAACTGCAGGATTCCATACATTGGTGGGACATAGAAGCGAGACTAAGAGGCATGAACAGGAGTGTGGTGGTTACGGGGGGGGGGGGGGGGAAGGGGAGGGAAGGAGGGAGAGGGGGAGGGAGATGGGTACAGAGAGAACTGGATGGAGGGTGGCGGAGGATGATCTCTCTTTGGGTGATGGGTATGCAACAGAACTAAATGACAAGATAACCTGGAAATGTTTTCTTTGAATGTATGTACCCTGATTTATTGATGTTACCCCATTAAAATAAAAATTTATTTAAAAAAAAATACCATAAACTGATGAAGGCCTGAAGTCATCATAAAAAACTATTTAACAGCTCTTCCATAAAAAAAAATGTTATTTACAATAATCTAATCCACACCTCAAGTAAATACTTGTGCTTGAATGTATTTTGAGAAACAATTTCTCTTAAAAGAATTACTAAACCAGAGATTCAAATCAACAACTGAAATCTTGCCTTGAGAAGTCTTTCACTTGGAAATAGATGACTTGACAAGTTATTTAAAGAAAGTAAAATAAAATACCTGCATATTCTGGATAGCATATAGAGAGAGGGCTCTTTTTGATTTTTTCTTCAAAGAGGTCCTTCTTGTTTAGAAAAAGTATAATAGATGTTTCCGTAAACCATTTGTTGTTACATATGCTGTCAAATAACTTCATGCTTTCATGCATTCGATTCTATAAAAGAAAAAATATAATCAGTTATGATGGCAAGGATGTTGAAAAATATTACTTTTAAAAAAGAACAAATATTGTGACAAAATAGAGTTTAGCTGAGAAATAGATAACATACTGAAAAAATACATTTCTGGCATTTCAGAACAAGCACACTTTGATTTTAGGTGCAATGAGTGCCACATCACTCATGACTTTTGGCATTCGACCAGTACTTGCTGAGTCCCACTGTGGGCACCATGAGGGGGTCTCCTGCCACAGGACCTCACAATCTAGGGAGAAGAAGTGTATGCATTTGAAAAGATTTCATTATTACAGTTAACGGCAGTCTCAAAAGATAAGTAGAGGTTTTTAAAGATTAATAATCTAAATAACCTGAAACAAAATTAGCCTAACTCCCTAATTATAGAGGTATGCTAGGGAAGGAGCCCTCTGCTTGTGGTTTGGAGGACACTGATGTATTCTGCTGTGACCAAGTGGGGGAAGTGGACGTGTGAGGGAGCAGTACATTGACTGCACTGCGTCTGTACAGACCTGGCTTAACACAGAAAAGTGGGGGAAGTGGACGTGTGAGGGAGCAGTGCACTGACTGTTCTGTGCCTGTACAGACCTGGCTTAACACAGAAAAGTGAGGGAAGTGCACGTGTGAGGGAGCAGTACACTGCACTGCGTCTGTACAGACCTGGCTTAACACAGAAAAGTGAGGGAAGTGCACGTGTGAGGGTGCAGTGCACTGACTGTACTGTGCCTGTACAGACCTGGCTTAACACAGAAAAGTGAGGGAAGTGGACGTGTGGGGGAGCAGTGCACGGACTGCACTGGGCCTGTACAGACCTGGCTTAACACAGAAAAGTGGGGGAAGTGGACGTGTGGGGGAGCAGTGCACTGACTGCACTGGGCCTGTACAGACCTGGCTTAACACAGAAAAGTGGGGGAAGTGCACGTGTGGGGGAGCAGTGCACGGACTGCACTGGGCCTGTACAGACCTGGCTTAACACAGAAAAGTGGGGGAAGTGGACGTGTGAGGGAGCAGTGCACTGACTGCTCTGTGCCTGTACAGACCTGGCTTAACACAGAAAAGTGGGGGAAGTGGACGTGTGAGGGAGCAGTGCACTGACTGCACTGCGTCTGTACAGACCTGGCTTAACACAGAAAAGTGGGGGAAGTGGACGTGTGAGGGAGCAGTGCACTGACTGCTCTGTGCCTGTACAGACCTGGCTTAACACAGAAAAGTGGGGGAAGTGGATGTGTGGGGGTGCAGTGCACTGACTGCTCTGTGCCTGTACAGACCTGGCTTAACACAGAGGAGTGGGGGAAGTGGACGTGTGGGGGAGCAGTGCACTGACTGCACTGGGCCTGTACAGACCTGGCTTAACACAGAAAAGTGGGGGAAGTGGACGTGTGGGGGAGCAGTGCACTGACTGCACTGGGCCTGTACAGACCTGGCTTAACACAGAAAAGTGGGGGAAGTGGACGTGTGGGGGTGCAGTGCACTGACTGCACTGGGCCTGTACAGACCTGGCTTAACACAGAAAAGTGGGGGAAGTGGACGTGTGAGGGAGCAGTACATTGACTGCACTGGGCCTGTACAGACGTGGCTTAACACAGAAAACTGATATTTCTATCTTTTTTCCCCCAGTTTGTGCCAACATTCCTTTAAAATACAAGTTTTAAATTTGGCTTAGAACCATTTCTCTCAGATTAATGGTACAGAAATAACATCAGAAAATTACATGGCAGTACAAAGCATAACGTGGATCAAAGACGACTGAGCTGAGGCTGGTGGAACTAGTAAGTTAAAAAAAAGTAAGTCTTGGGCTGTTATGAAAGGAGTATTTTCATTCAGTATGTAGATCCAGCAGGCAGAGGAAATGCAGAGCTAAGCCGAGAGGGGTGAGGGGAGATTCACTCTGTCCTCTCCTTCTCCTCAGGGTCCATCTGTGCTGCTTTTGTGTAATTGTTTGGTATGGAAAGACAAAAGTCAGAGAAAAACCCCAAGCTTCCCAATAGTTCAGATATCAGCAGGGATTTCTCAAGAATTTTTCTTAGAAAAAAATCCTGGCAACATTTTCAGCTTTTCCTATTTCACACTCAGTCTCTGTAAACAGCGGTTGTACTTGCCATTTCCTCATCTTCAGCTAGAACCAGGTCATAGTCACTCAGAGCCACACAGAAAATGATGGCGGTCACTCCTTCGAAGCAGTGAATCCACTTCTTCCGCTCAGACCTCTGTCCTCCCACATCAAACATTCTGTAAGGAGAAAAATAACAAGTTGGGCAACACATTACATGTCCTAAAGCTCTGAGTTCTATAATGTCGACAAAAACTGCAGACATGATGTGGGATGGGAAGAAGAAATGAACTTTATGGGAAGAAAGTAATGTCAGGAATTGGTTTTCATGGAAAAAAGTTCTGCTGTCTTTGAATTTTTTTTTATTAAAGATAGGGTATCTCAAAAAACCCAAAACACCTTCCAAAACAACATATTAGCACACAAAAACCCTTAGAACAGAAGATTAAATACATACGAATGTGTAAGCACTAAAAATTCAAAGGAAGCAACTAGGAAATGCAGAGAGAACAGAGTATGCTCAATTTGCCAATGTCACAAAACATCAGAGGCAGGGGACACAGTTCCCTCTTCCCACACAAACTGCGGCTTGCTCTGAGAGGCTCGAGGTGAAGGGAAGCCATTCCAGGGAAGGAAAAGCTGAGCAAGCAAAGCATAGTAAGAGAGGGGCCAAGAGGTTACATTTAAAAATTAAAACCAGGTTATAAAAGAAAATGTGAGATGACAGATGAGGTAAACAGGCAGCCCTAATGAACAGTCTTAACACTGGAGTACAAAAACAATTTTTACACAGTATACAACAGTAAAACATTCTAAGTTAGTGAACAGGGCAGCAATACAAACAAAATAAAGACATTGATTCTTTCCTCTTTTTCTTGTACGAGTTTGTTAAATTAAGCAAAAGCTGAAAAAGCACATAGGGTGTTATGCAACCTACCAATAACCACTTATATAATGGAAACACTATGCAAACTGGTACATTTTTAAAGGCTCCATTTATCTAAATGGTGTACTAATTAAAACAGTTCCTATTTAAATCTCAGGAAGCAAAAAGACTTTTCCCTGCAGAGCACTATTGGCCTATAAACCAAATCTGAGTACATAAACTGGTATTGTTATTTTAATTAACTTTAATGGGGTGACATTGATAAATCAGGGTACATTATGATCAGAGAAAACATCTCTAGGTTATTTTGACATTTAATTATGCTGCATTCCCATCACCCAAAGTCCAATTGTCTTCCGTCACCTTCTAACTGGTTTTCTTTGTACCCCTCCCCTCCCCCAATCCTGTAACCCCCATACTCTTGTCCATGTCTCTGAGTCTCATTTTTATGTCCCACCTATGTATGGAATCATATAGTTCTTAGTTTTTTCTGATTTACTTATTTCGCTCAGTATAATGTTATTAAGGTCCATCCATGTTGTTGTAAATGATCTGATGTCATCATTTCCTATGGCTGAGTAGTATTCCATAGTATATATGTACCAAAGCTTTTTAATCCACTCGTCCACTAACGGACACTTGAGCTGTTTCCAGATCTTTGCTACCGTGAACAATGCTACCATAAACATGGGGGTGCATTTCTTCTTTTGAAACAGTGCTATGGTGTTCTTGGGGTATATTCCTAAAAGTGGTACAGCTGGGTCAAAAGGCAGTTCAATTTTTAATTTTTTGAGGAATCTCCATACTGTTTTCCACAGTGGCTGCACCAGTCTGCATTCCCACCAGCAGTGCAGGAGGGTTCCCTTTACTCCACATCCTCGCCAGCACTTATTCTGTGTTGTTTTGTTGATGAGCGCCATTCTGACTGGTGTGAGGTGATATCTCATTGTGGTTTTAATTTGCATTTCTCTAATCATTAGTGATGTTGAACATTTTTTCATATGCCTATTGGCCATCTGCATGTCCTCTTTGGAGAAGTGTCTATTCATTTCTTTCACCTATTTTTGATTGGATTGTTTGTCTTCCTGGTATTAAGTTTTACAAGTTCTTTATAAATTTTGGTTATTAACCCCTTATCAGATGCATTGTCAAATATATTCTCCCATTGTGTAGTTTGTCTTTTTATTCTGTTCTTATTGTCTTTAGCTATGCAAAAGCTTTTTAGTTTGATATAGTCCCATTTGTTTACCCTGTCTTTTATTTCACTTGCCTGTGGAGACAAATCAACAGTATATTGCTGCGAGAGATGACAGAGAGCTTACTGCCTATGTTTTCTTCTAAGATGCTTATGGTTTTATAGCTTATATCTAAGTCTTTTATCCATTTTGAGTTTATTTTTGTGAATGGTGTAAGTTGGTGGTCTAGTTTCATTTTTTGCAGGTAGATGTCCAATTTTCCCAACACCATTTGTTGAAGAGGCTGTCTTTACTCCACTGTATGCTCTTACCTCCTTTGTCAAATATCAGTTGTCCATAAAGGTGCGGGTTTCTTTCTGGGTTCTCTGATCTGTTCCACTGATCTATATGACTGTTCTTATGCCAGTACCAGGCTGTTTTGAGTACAATGGCCTTGTAGTATAACTTGATATCCGGAAGTGTGATACCTCCCACTTTATTCTTCCTTTTCAAGATTGCTGAGGCTGTTCGTGTTCTCTTTTGGTTTCATATAAATTTTTGGAATATGTGTTCTATATCTTTGAAGTAAGTCATTAGTATTTTAATCAGTTTTGCATTGAATTTATAGATTGCTTTGGGTAATATGGACATTTTAATGATGTTTATTCTTCCTAACCATGAGCACGGTAGATGCTTCCACTTGTTTGTATCTTCCCTAATTTCTTTATCAATGTTTTATAATTTTCCAAGTACAAGTCTTTAATCTCCCTGGTTAAATTTATTCCTAGGTACTTTATTTTTTTGGTTGCAATGGTGAAGGGGATTGCTTCTTTAATTTCTCTTTCTGATAGTTCATTGTTAGTGTATAAAAATGCCTCTGATTTCTGAGTATTAATTTTATATCCTGCCACCTTGCTGAATTCATTTATCAGGTCCAGTAGTTTTATGACTGAGACTTTAGGGTTTTCTGGTATTGTTATTTTTGTCATTTAAGTGGACCTCATTCTATTGGTTTAACTAGTAAATCGATGGTTAAGTGTAAGAATGACATATAAAATATGATTCTAGCCTGATCTGTGGTGGTGCAGTGGATAAAGCGTCAACCTGGAAACTCTGAGGTTGCTGGTTCAAAACCCTGGGCTTGCCTGGTCAAGGCACATATGGGAGTTGATGCTTCCTGCTCCTCCCCCCTTCTTTCTTTCTCTCTCTCTCTCCCCCCCTCTATAATAAATAAAAAAAATCTTAAAAAAAATAGCATTTGTTGCACTAAGACAAAAAAAATGTTCTTAAAAAATATGATTCTACCACATGATAAATGAGAATGGGTAAAATACAAAAAGGTCAGCTGGTAATGAAGATCAAATGAGAACAAAATAAAATTATTTAAAATGATTATACATTTGTTAAATTGCCAAGGAACACATCTGGAAAGAACTTGAACAAAAATATATTTCAGATAACCTCTCTGATCAAATGTCACATATTTCCCGACCACTCCATATAAAGTAACTACCTAGCTCACACCACCCCACATTTCCCTCGCGATAGTTCTCTGTGTCAATTTGGCAAGGTTATCACAGTAGTTATTTACTCAAATATGAACTGAGGTGCTGCTGCTGTGAAGGTGTTTTATAGTTGTGCTTAACATCTATCATCGGTTGACTTTAAGGAGCTTATCCTTGATAATGTGGCAGAAAGACCTCATACAATCAGTTGAAAGGTCTTAGGAGCAAACATCGAGGATTCCCAGAGGGAAAAGAAATTCTGCCTCAAGACTGCAACATCAGCTCCTGTTAGAGCTGCTGTCCTGGGACTGGTCAGCCCCCGCTCACGTCAGCCAATGCCTTGACAGAAACAATCCGCCGGTTGTTTCTCGGGACAACCTTGACTGATACAAATTTTAGTACCCAGAGTGGGCGCTGCTATAACCAACCCTAAAATGTGGAAGTGGCTATGGAATTTGGTGGTAGGTAGAGGCTGGAAAATCTTGAACTGTTTGACAGAAAAAGCCCAGGTTGCCTTTAAAAGATGGATGGTAGAAAAAACTTAAGAGAATTTATATATCATCATGAATACAAAATTGGGAGAGATATAAATGTTAAAGATATTTTTGATGATTCTCAGAAGGAAATGAGAAACATGTTATTGGACACTGGAAAACAGGTAATTTTTTTTAAGCAGTAAAATTTTTGCTTACTTGTGTTCTTGTGCTGGGTGTGATGTAGAACTTGTGAGAAATGAACTTGGATATTTGAGAAAATTTCCAAGCAAAGTGTGCAAGGTATGGTCTTGTTTCTCCTTGCTGCTTTGGTAAAATGCAAGTGGAAGGAGATACACTGAGGAATGAACTAGTAAGCAAAGAGAACCAGGCACACACATGGAAAAATGCCATGTGACAAAAGTAACAAATTCAAGTGATGTGGCTACTGGACAAGGAACACTGACCACTACCAACCAGCACCAGAAGCCAGGAAGAGGCAGGGGCTCTCTTTTCTAGAGCCTCCAGACAGAGCACAGCTCTGCTGACAGTGCTTTCCAATGTCTAGCCCTCACAACTAGGAAAGAATAAGTTTGCTGTTTTATGCCACCCAGTTTTATAGTAATTTGTTACAGCTAACCTAGGAAACGAATACATCCTCCCACCTTCCTTTATTTTTTACTATAGCAATTATCCCCTGAATATTAGCTATTTACCTCATGCCCCCAACAGTGTAAACATAAAAACTATTTTTCTCACTTACATCCATCCCCTACTCTGGACACATGTCAGTACACACACACACACACACACACACACACACACACTTTTGGAAAGACTGAGAGAGAGAGGGACAGGGGACAGAGACAGGAAGGGAGAGAGATGAGAAGCATGAGCTCATAGTTGCAGCACCTTAGCTGTTCATTGATTACTTCCTCACACATACCTTGACTGGGGGTGCTCCAGCTGAGCTAGTGAGCCCTTGCTCAAGCCAGTGACCTTAGGCTTTGGGCCAATGATTATGGGGTCTCGTCTATGATCCTACACTCAAGCAAACAACCCCATGTTCAAACCAGCAACTTTGGGGTTTTAAACCTGGGTCCTCAGTGTCCCAGGCTCTCTATCCACTGCGCCACTGCCTAATCAGGCAGTATTTGTTGACTAAAGAAATAAATTGTATGTCTACAGAATACTTTAAAACACTTTCAAATAATAATAGACTAGCTTTACCATGTTAAATATCCAGGTTTTCCAATTATGCTATGGGAATGTTAAGTATAAAAGAGTTTTAACTTGATCATTAGGTAATCTGACAACAAAAGAAATCTCTTCAATTTATTTAAACTAGGCCCTAGCCGGCTGACTCAGTGGTAGAGCATTGCCTGGCATGTGGAAGTCCTGGGTTTGATTACCAGTCAGGGCACACAGCAGAAGCGGTCATTTGCTCCTCTCCTCCCCTTCTCTCTTTTCCACTCCTGCAGCCACGACCTCACCTCAGGTGCTAAAATAGCTCAGGTTGCTGAGCAATGGAGCAGTGGCCCAAACAGGCAGAGCATTGCCTGGTAGGGCACTTGCTGGGTGGATCCCAGTCAGGGTGCATGCAGGAGTCTGTCTCTGCTTCCCCGCCTCTCAATAATAAAAAATACTTAAATTAGAAATAAATGAGGGTCACTCATACATTGGTCATAAACAAAGAACCTCTATGATCTAAGCCAGTGCTTTCCGAACATTTGTGCACAGCAGACTCCCCAGACAGATGAAAGCAATGATGCTGATCTGAGACCATACTTTGAAAGTCACTGGTCTAATTCTTACGCCAAGGAGCACGAATGACTAAGAATTGATACTATATATGATAGAATTGTCCACAGAGCATTATTCACTGTTTCACACACACACTAGAATTACCTTCAAATTTTGAATTTCTAATTTTTAAAGTATTAATCATAAACAGAACAAAATTATAGTACGTTCTGCATATGAAAAGATGAGACTTCTGACTAGTATCAAACAGGGACTGAATTTGTTTTCTTGGGTGTCTTTTTTAGGAGGAGAGGGGTCAAGGCCTGGAGACCCTGAGAAGTGCTTGCTGACTTATCCTCGGGTGTCATCCAATAATAGCATCACGACCAAGGCTGACCGGTCCAGGCTAGCTGACCATATATGGATGGATATCAATCCTACCAATAGCATACTGCACTTCAAAACCTATTACAGGTTTATACTGCTAGGAAAGATAAAAAGAAGTTTGTTTTCTATTTTAATGATCATTTTACAATAGAAGGAATGCTTTAATTCTATATTCAGCAAAAATATCATAGTAAAATAAATCCGCTGATTCTTTAAAGCAAAATAACCCATGTATGTCTAGACACAGAGGGGTTAAGATGAATTCTTTTTTATTTTTTATTTTTTTTTGTATTTTTCTGAAGCTGGAAACGGGGAGAGACAGTCAGACAGACTCCCACATGCACCCGACCGGGATCCACCTGGCACGCCCACCAGGGGCCACGCTCTGCCCACCAGGGGGCGATGCTCTGCCCCTCCAGGGCGTCGCTCTGCCGTGACCAGAGCCACTCTAGCGCCTGGGGCAGAGGCCAAGGAGCCATCCCCAGCGCCCGGGCCATCTTTGCTCCAATGGAGCCTTGGCTGCGGGAGGGGAAGAGAGAGACAGAGAGGAAGGAGGGGGTGGGGGTGGAGAAGCAAATGGGCGCTTCTCCTATGTGCCCTGGCCGGGAATCGAACCCGGGTCCCCTGCACGCCAGGCCGACGCTCTACCGCTGAGCCAACCGGCCAGGGCTAAGATAAATTCTTGAAGAGTAATGTCTTATTGCTTAATTTTGAATTTAATCTCTATCATACCACAAAATAAGTGAAATTTAAATTTTACATCAGTAGTTAATATTAGACAATGAATTACAACACAAAACATACAAAATGATAAACACACTCAACAGTTCCAAGCAGAATTAATTTAAATACATTTCTGCCCTCATTCTTCTGATGCTCATTTAACATTAAAAGCAAATCTGAGCCCTGGCTGGTTGGCTCAGCAGTAGAGTGTTGGCCCAGCTGTGGAAGTCCCAGGTTTGATTCCTGGTCAGGGCACACAGGAGAAGTGTCCATCTGCTTCTCCACTCTTCCCCCGCTCCTTCCTCTTTCTCTTTCACTTCCCCACCAGCAGCCAAGGCTCCTTTGGAGCAAAGCTGGATTGGGTGTTGGGGACAGATCCATGGCCTCCGCCTTAGGCGCTAGAATGGGTCCGAATATAGTGAAGCAACACTCCAGAGGGCCAAGCATCGCCCCCTGGTGGGCATGCTGTGTGGATCCTGGTCGGGTCCATGCGAGAGTCTGATACACCCCCCCCACACACACTTCTCACACACAGAAAAGCAAATCTGGAACCATACGGTAGTAATGATGATATTTTTATAATTATTATTATTGATTGACTTTAGAGAGAGAGAGAGAGGAACGGGGAGAGAAAACGAGAGACAGAAAGAGAGAGAAGCATTCACTTGTTGTTTCACTTAGTTGTACATTCATTGGTTGCTTCCTCTATATGCCCTGACGAGGGACTGAACTGCAAACTTGGGATGACACTTGCACCCACTAAGTAACTGGCCAGGGCACAATGATAGTAATTTAAAAGAATTCCCAAATCCAAAATAAGACACTGTTTATCTGCAGTTTCCCCCAAACTTCTTCTATGTTTATCATTAGGTCAGCAAGTGCAAGCAGTAACTAAATGTACCCTGTGACATTCTACCTCATCTGAGGAGCCTAAATAGAGTGAGGTACATGGGCTTCCTAGAAAGTTCATGGCAAAGATCATCGAATCCCAGTCCATCCCTGATGCTGAAATGACAACTGAGAAAGCCAGGCTGGCAGTGAAAAGTATGGTCTGGAAGTGAATTTTAAGGCGAATCCAACCAGACTGAAAGTGAATTTTACAGTTAGATCGCCTCAAGTACTATCTGATCAGCGCAGCGTTTACCTCTGCCATTTCTCACCATTTACAGAGCTCTCGGTCCCACAACCTTTCCTTTCCAGGAAATAACTCATTTTATGCTTAAAACTCTGACAGTGGGCCCTGGCCAGTTGGCTCAGTGGTAGAGCATTGGCCTGGCATGCAGGAGTCCCGGGTTCAATTCCTGGCCAGGGCACACAGGGGAGGCACCTATCTGCTTCTCCAACCCTCCCTCTCTCCTTCCTCTCTGTCTCTCTCTTCCCCTCCCGCAGCCGAGGCTTCATTGGAGCAAAAAGATGGCCCGGGCGCTGGGGATGGCTCCTTGGCCTCTGCCCCAGGCACTAGAATGGCTCTGGTCGCGACAGAGCGATGCCCCGGAGAGGCAGAACATCGCCCCCTGGTGGGCATGCCGGGTGGATCCCGGTTGGGCGCATGCGGGAGTCTGTCTGACTGCCTCCCCGTTTCCAGCTTCAGAAAAAAAAACAAAAAACAAAACAAAACTCTGACAGTGGGCAATATGGCAACACTCAGGGATCTTAACCAAGTCTGCCCAATCGAATGGGTGCCTGGGTCTAGAACCCTTACTTGCTAACCAAACCCATGTATTTTCTCTTTGAGCTATTGTACATGGTTAGAAGAAAACCATTATCTGAACATAATTTAAGTTAGCTACAGAATATAGTATTTAGATTGAAATCAATGAACTTCCTTATAATTAAAATCACTTCATAATTTTGAGATAAATATGGTAATAGTTCTCAGGTAAGACAGATAATATTAATTCCTGAATTTGGTCCTTTAATAGTCTAGAAGTAGTAAGTAGACCAAAAGAAGGTAAATGATTTCAATAAAAGATAATGACAGCAACAAAAAATGTCCATTGACAGCTTAAAAAATAGAAAAACAAATACAATTAAAAGCAGATGCAAAACTGTATCTAAAGCACAGTTACATGGTCAGATCAACTAAGTATGACCTATATCTGTTTGAGGAGGGCAATGTCTGCTTTTTGGGAGGGGAACTGCTATGGAAAGTTGAAATTAAATTTTAGTTTCTGGAAAACTCAATTATATGAACTGTTGAATGTGGAATAAATTAGTGACAAATGCTAAATGTACTTAAAATACTGGAGGAGAGCAGCAAAGGTGTCATTGCACACATTTAACTGTACTTCCCACAACTTATGATTGTCCGCTTCTTCAGAAACTGAGCTGATGATGACTTTTTTATCTTTGGCTTGGAATCTTTTTATAAGATGCTCACAGAAATTCTGCTTTATTATCATGACTGTTTCAGATCATTAGTTACCCAAAGCAAAGTCCATCAGTTTTGGACATCCTTTGAAAATTGTTATTGGAAAAAGAATAATACATTCTTTAAATCTGAATACATACAATGTTTCCCTGAACTTCCCTGAGTCTGGCTCAGTATAAAATGAGCACACTGGACTAAGCGAACCCCAAGACCCCTTCGTTTCTGTAGCCCCTTCAACTCAGTGCTTCCCTGCTCTGGCCTCGGAAAGTTGATAACCAGTACACTCTAAATTAAACAAACATTTTTCATCGTATCAGTTTGCATGAATAAAAATTTTCATAAGAAATTTTTAAAAGATACCCTTCTTTTAAAATATTTCCATAAACAAACATATATTCTATCAGGAAAACTCTCTTTCTACCTAAAATTGATGGCAGAACTTTCCCAAAATGTACAGTATTAGAGTAGTATTTTCTATTTAGAAATAAAAGCCAAAAACTACTGTTGTTTAAATCACTTTGAAAATACATGCAAAAAGAATTTTCATAGCTATTTGTTCTCAAATAAACATATAAACATTCCTAAGAATGTTTCCTGCTCTCTTTCACCTAAAAAGTCTTTTGTCTAATCATCTGAGAATATTTTTATAATTTCCAAATCTAAATTTTCTAAATGTTTATAATTACACCTTTTTCCCTAAACAATGTGTTTTATATCTTAATTTATAAATCACATGCTTTGAAGCTACTCACTTAAAGTGAAGATCTTTGAAGGTAAAATGGGTTTCAACAATTCCTGTAGTTTTCACTCGAGTTCTGAGCACGTCTTGCTGAGTTGGGATATAATTTGGCTGTGCTATTCTGTCCAAGTCATTCAAATAGCTGAAAACATAAAAAATAAAACAATATGCTAACAGTTAATATAGCCAATAGAGATCATCTAAATCAAAGAGTAAGACATTCTGATGCATGCAATATTCCAAGTTTTTACATTTCTGTGTAATGATGTAATACAACCAATTTAAGGCAATAGCTTACACAATTCCCACTGAAATGGATTTATACTTCTCCAGCCACAAAACTCTTCGAACATTTCTTAATTAGTAATCCTCCTTGTTGGGAAAGAAAACAGACTAATAATAACTTCTTAAAAACACCCAAAATAACTGCACACCATGTGTTTGTTTCCTACAATTTCTTGATTTCACTTTTTGTGATGCAGTGCTGTGTTTGCGCTCCAGACGTTACTCTTTTGTTGAGGATTGAGAAAGTTAGTTTTTGAGAAGATAGTGAGAATACGTCTGGCCAAAGGCTGAATTTGATGATGTTCCTCTTCAACCAACCTTCAGTTGCACAATGGAAAACACTACATGTAACCCTTAACTTTGAATTTTGCCGGCTTTCTAAATCAATATTCAAATTTTACTTCTGACTGATTGTAATCACTCATTCAACACTCTCTGCCAATAATTCCAAATATATTGTGTCATACTATGCAATCATTTTATGTAGTTTGTGTCCAATTATACAGTACAGTGCACAGAGTTATAGAAAGTCCATGTATGCAGAGATTAATGTGAACCTGGGTAGTTAAACAAAGCTTCATGGATAGTGAGGGGTATAAACAGAAATTTGAATGATGGGACAGAAAAAGAAATGTCATTCACATCAAGACAAGCAGTAAAACAGTATGCAGGCAGAAATAGTGACATCTTGTTGCTCTTAAGTAAAGCCACAGACACGCGAAACACAACCTAAAATGAGAATCTGGAATGAACCCATGGTCAGCTGACTGAGCATCTCTGCAGCGCTCTGCAGCGCCCAGGGCCGAGTGTGGAAGACGAGTGCGGAAGGAGGCTCAGGTACAGCGATGCCCCAACCACTGCAGCCTCAGCCGAGGCTGTCCTCTGACACTGCTCCTTGGCCTCCAAAATGGGGCCTTGCAAACAAAAGAGGTGAGTAAATATCTGATTCATGGAGGTAGTTTGAAAACTATCCAAACAGTGAATTAGTAACCAAAATGTTTAGACAGGAACAAGTATCTGATGTTGATATATATATTTTTTTAATTTTTTTAATTTTTTTTTTTTTTTTCTGAAGCTGGAAACGGGGAGAGACAGTCAGACAGACTCCCGCATGCGCCCGACCGGGATCCACCCAGCACGCCGACCAGGGCGACGCTCTGCCCACCAGGGGGCGATGCTCTGCCCCTCTGGGGCGTCGCTCTGCCGCAACCAGAGCCACTCTAGCGCCTGGGGCAGAGGCCAAGGAGCCATCCCCAGAGCCCGGGCCATCTTTGCTCCAATGGAGCCTTGGCTGTGGGAGGGGAAGAGAGAGACAGAGAAGAAGGAGGGAGCGGTGGAGAAGCAAATGGGCGCTTCTCCTATGTGCCCTGGCCGGGAATTGAACCCGGGTCCCCTGCACGCCAGGCCGATGCTCTACCGCTGAGCCAACCGGCCAGGGCCTTGTATTTTATTTCCATACATTAACTACATTTAATATATAATGTTATACCTTATTGTTTTAAAATAATCTGATTTAATAAACAAATAGGCCATGGCAAGATTTTACCAACTGTCCTTATGAAATACTGAACTACTCTTATTTAAAAATGTGCTGATTACTCATTAATACATTTGTTTGCTTATAACTGCTATAGTTCTAATAGTCTCTGAAAATAATGCACATTTATATTTTAACAAGACAAAATATAGGTCTTGGACAAAATTCCAATTGTTACTATAGTGGTACCTTGACCCACGAGGTTAAATCATTTCATGGCTGAGCTCGTGACTCAATCTGCTCGTGTGTCAAATCTAGTGGAGGGTGGTAGAAGCTCCTGATTCAAACATCTGAGTGTGAATTAAAGCAAAATATCCCAGAAGTGACTGCTCATCTCTCAAATTGCTCGTGATTTAAAGCACTCCTGTGTCAAGGTACCACTGTATTTTTTTTTATTGAATTTACTGGTGTAAATTGGTGGTTAGATAAATCTTAATGGGCAACCAGGCAGCATCCCCATCTCCAGTCAAGAACCCGGGAAACAAAATGCCCTGTAATCTCTATGAAGAAAAATATTTTTATCCCTGGCTGGTTGGCTCATTGGTAGAGTGTTGGCCCAGCATGTGGAGGTTCTGGGTTCAATTCCCAGTCAGGGCACACAGGAGAAGTGACCATCTACTTCTCTACCCTTTCCCCTCTCCCTTCTATCTCTTTCTTCTCCTCCTGCAGCTAAGGCTCCACTGGAGCAAGTTGGCCCAGGTGCTGAGGATGGCTCCATGGCCTCCAGCTCAGGTGCTAGAATGGCTCCGGTTGCAAAGGAGCAATGCTCCAGATGGGGCAGAACATCGCCCCCTGGTGGGCATGCCAGGTAGATCCCGATTAGGCACATGTGGGAGTTTGTCTCTCTGCCTCCCAATTTCTCACTTCAGAGAGAGAAACAAAAGACTTCTATGACTTCATTCTTGAAAAATGGCTCCACTACTGCCATCTGAAGGTCAGAACTCCCAGTAATGAAATAATGGGGAGCCAAAGCAATATATTGTTCCCCATGAGGACCTAAGCATGGGACACAAAAGGGTCTATGTGAATAGACTGAGGGGTCCAAGAAGTGCCCCCACTTGAGGCAACACATTTCAACCTGTTGTCCCCTGAATTACTGAAATAGCCCCTGTTGCTAGGCTTTACTCAGAGCCACCTTCTCACCTCACAGTGGTTCCCCTCAGATTTTTCTGCAGGTACTGGAGGTGCCAAAGCAAATATTACAGTCCAAGAGTTGTGTTCTAAGTAACTTTCTTTTCACTTATCTTCTAGTCTCTGTAACGTTTGGTTTATTAATTCATTCACTTCTAACACAGGCACATTCAGGGAGGACTGTGTGTCAGGCAATGAAACTGGAATGCTGGGCAAAAACAGACTCTCCTGAATGTATAGTGTGCGGGCAGAGGGAGGAAATAACCCAACAGTCTCAATATAAGTACAAATTAAATGAGTTCAAAATAAATGTAAATCCGTGTTATGAAAGAAAATATGTCTTCTTATGCGTACATAAAACAGGGATGCAAGGATCTATTCAGTAAGTCAAACGATATTTATTCTCTAGTAAGAAAGAAAAACTAGTGGCAGAGATGGGCTCCATACTGAATAAGAAACATTACACATACATATAAACTAGATTTGTAATAATATACTAGGTTTGTATACTTGTAAAACATTAAAAATACAGATTAAGAAATATAATGTAAAAATACAGGTTATACAGTAACATATTATTTATTCACACACTACATCCTTCATGTAACACACACCGAGTACTCTGATGTACAACAAATGACATGCTATACATAGGCCCAGCCATGTTGTTCAGTGTGAGAAAGTGTGTGTATTTACCTAGACCAGTGGTCGGCAAACTCATTAGTCAACAGAGCCAAATATCAACAGTATGATTGAAATTTCTTTTGAGAGCCAAATTTTTTAAACTATATAAATAGGTACATTCCTTATCGAGGTAGCGCCAGCATGTGGTATTTTCTGGAAGAGCCACCCTCAAGGGGCCAAAGAGCTGCATGTGGCTTGCAAGCCGCAGTTTGCTGACCACTAACCTAGACCCTCTAACGCCTGTCATCTTCAATCTAATCCTCACTTGTATCCCTAAGAGACAAGAGCTCTTCTAAGAACACGGAACACACTTGGAAAGTAAAGTGAATGCACAGCATGTTTTAAGACCAATTAATACTACTCATGTCCTAGCTGACATTTTTGAGTCTGTGTGCCAATTATGGAAACAAATACTTAATTTTTTTAATTCTATGTAGATCACCAAAGCAGAATGCTCCCCAATTAGGTTTTATCACAATCTGCTTTACACACTTTCTGGCTACCATCTGGAAAATCAGGGCAGCCTTCCCTTCTCTAAAACTGGACTCTGATAGCTGTAAGCAATGTCTAATGCAAAAGGGCACATACAATTGACAAGTTCCACATGTAAAGCTATTTTACTCAGAAACTATCTTGGAATCACCAAGCATCCCTTCAAAGGGGGTGTATGTCATTCAAGGTGCCTGTCACTAGACAAGGAATTCTTCTTGGGCACCATTAGTATAACAAAAGAACCCAAATCAGTTACCTTTCCCCTTGGCAAGTCCCAGGCAAACTAGAGATATACCTTCAGAACAGTCTTTGGGAAGTTTCAATTACTTTCTTGGAAGTACACTAGAAAGTCCCATTCTACATGTTTTAATTAGACTTACATAAGCATGAGTCTCTGGAGACACTCTGAATACAAAGGAAATAATATTGTTATCTACAAACTCACAGAAAACACCAAGTTTTCAAGCATGTGAACATCCTGAGTTGTACAAGAATGTGTCAGCTAATTCTGCAATAACATCGATGTGGAGGCATATCTGACTTACAAGTAATTATTTATGATAGTTTAGTTCTAAAGTTGATTACTTACTATGCTGCAGAATCGTTAAGCTGGTATTCTCGGGACCTGTTGAAACAGGCCTGTACACCACAATCTTTCCACAGTCTCTTTATAACTCCAGCAAGTTCTGCTGTCATGAAGCCTTCCTCAGCAGCTCCAGCAAGCACAAAGAGTTGGCGGGCATCATCCTGAACATTCAAAGATCGTTTATAAAGAAATTAAAAAAGAAACTTTACAGATGAAATGTACTAATGTAAATGACAGAAAGTGCAACAGTGAATTCCCTTTATGTTGTTATTGGTGTCATAACTTTCATTTCTGTAAAACACCAGTTTAAAAAGTCGGCTCACCCAAAAGAGCGTAATTTGAAATCATGCATCTAGGTTTTGTAGTTTCTGTGATAGCTATCGAGGTGCTAGGGAGTTGGAAGAAGGAAACTAACAGCTTATGAGGGGACATATTCAGCAACTCTGCACGGACAGCCTGCTGTACACTGAGAATTATCTCTTTTGAGAAGTCACAAGAATGTACGCTCTGCCATTCCCTCCCAAAAATGAGTCTAATCTAAGAAATACATTAACACAATTTTAAGATAAAATCTAATGAAATGTTAGCTTTCTGACATTCTTCATAGAAGCAATACAAGTTCAGAGAAGGAAGAAATTGATGTGGAATAAGCACAAATAATTTCACAAACTGATGTGAGGTTTTCAGAAGACTTTAAAGTATGTATACAATATATCCCCTTATCTGCAGTTTCGTCTTCTACAGTTTCAGTTACCCGCGGTCAACCGTGGCTTGAAAATATTAAATTTCCCTGTCCACTGACATCGTCATGGCTCCATAATCTAGGATAACCTGAAGCCAATGATCCTCCTTGTGAAGTATCATCGGAAGGTCAGCAGTAGCCTAATGCTACATCACAGTGCCTACAGGACTCATTCAGCTCACGTCACTGCAGCACGTAGACATCTTATCCTCCTTCAGCATTACAAGACTGAGCACAGTGTAGGAAGATTTTGAGAGGTACAGAGAGAAGCCACATTCACATAACTTTTAATACAGTATACTGTTATAATTGTTCTATTTTATTATTTATTGTTGTCTATCTCTTACCGTGCCTAATTTATAAGTTGTACTTATCTCAAGTATGTTTGTATAGGAAAAACAGGATATATAGGGTTCAGTACTACCCGTGATTTCAGGTATCCACTGGAGGTCTTGCAACATTCCTGCAGATAAGGGGAGATCTACTATATATTAAATCAATGGGCTAGGAGGTAGGGGTGGTGTTTGATAATGCAGGTTTAGGACACAAAATAAGCTCAGCTCTAGAATAGAAATAATCATGATGCATATAGAAGACAAGAAGCCAAAACATTTAAATAAAGAAATATTACATATAAAGTTAACTAAATTTAAGTTTTGAGGTTACAAATATGTTGTATAGTTATACTTTATCCACAGGTAGTCAAATTCACTAGGTCAGTGCTGTCCAAAATAAATATAAGGTGAGCAACTAACGAAATTCTAAGTTTCCCAACAGTCAGATTTCAAAATGTGAGAAAAGAAAATTTAATTGGACAATATATTATATTTGACTTATATTATCAATAAATATTAATGAGACAGTTCAGATTTTTATAGATGTCTAGTCTTCAAAGTCTGGTGTTTATTTTATACAGACAACACATTTCAGCTCTAGAGACTTCTCAGATACTCAACAGCCCCATGTGGGCTGCAGTTACAGTGAAGGATAACACAACTCTCGTCTTAGGTAACAACACAGCTAATCCAAAAATAGGGGAGATGTAAAGTTGCTCTTTTCACAGAGATACTCTTTAACCTGAGACTTGTAGCTTTGTTAACTGGGTAAATCATCCCTAATTTTTCTCAAGGAGCACTTTTTCAAAGCATTGTAGGAAATGTTGATTAAGTGATGGCACATATTATGACAAGGTACACTGAAGAAAAGCAGTTGGTAGCACAGGCTAGCAGAGGGTACTATCTAACAATATAAATTTATTCTTCTGTCATTTTCAAACATTTTCAGATGTAACCATCATGAAAAATAATCAAGTCTCTCAGCATGGGGACATATTGGTCAAGCATATGTTTCCCTTTTCAGTAACTCACAAGAGAAATGCATGCAAGCAAGTAACAGGTGTACAGGAGCCCTAACAAACCCCGACATGACATGGTTTCAAAATATTCTTAGGACTATTTACTAATTCTAGTACATAATTATTTATTTTTCCTAATAATTACCTATATGAGAAATTTCTAAATTTGGTCATTTTTATTAAACATCAAACATTTTCTTCATCCATTTTAGAAAAGTATTTCTCACTTAGTGAGTTTTAAAATGAGCTCTCATTATGACATATGTACTCAAGTGCAATAAAATTTCTTGATAGAAAAGACTAATATTCTCCAGTATTGGTTAACAATTATATTCTCTTCACATTTTCTAGGAATAAGCTTGTAGAAAAGACATAAGAAACTTTGGAAGCGCTATTTAAAAACTCTACTCGTGACATTCAAAAATGTCTCTTTCTGATAAAATATAAAATAGTCTCTTTTCCTTGAAAAACTAATTAGAAATATTCATTTCAATGTCATTAGCAGGGCATTCAGATATCTCTATATGAGCATTAAGGTAATAAATTTAAGCACGAAGGTACCTTACAAATTATTCTAGAAAGAGAACTCAAGATAGAGTGGTTAAGCAATAATGTTCCACAGCTAATTAGTCACCCATTCATCACACATATTGCTTACTTAACAATTAGTAAGTAGCCACGGCCTAAGACAGAATAATTTTTTTTTTTTTTTAGTGAGAGAGAGAGAGAGGCAGGAAGGGAGAGAGATGAGAAGCATCAACTCATAGTTGCAGCACCTTAGCTGTTCCTCGATTACTTTCTCATACGTGCCTTGATTGGGGGGCTCCAGCCAAGCCAGTGACCCTTTGCTCAAGCCAGCAACCTAGGGTTCAAGCTAGTGGCCTTTGAGCTCAAGCCAATGTCCATGGGGTCATGTCTATGGTCTGTGACCCCACACTCAAGCCAGCAACCCCACGCTCAAGCCAGTGAGCATGCAATGAAGCCGGCAACCTCGGGGGTTTGAACCTGGGTCCTCAACATCCCAGGCCAATGCTCTATCTACTACACCACTGCCTTTTTAGCCAAGACAGGATAAATTTAACAATTATAGAATGATGACAATAATCCTATCTTGCTATGGAATGAAGTATTTTCAAGATTCATGTAAAATAATGTTATTTTGCAATATTTATAAAGATAAACAAGAGTGTGTGACAGAAGGTAGAAAAAGGATAGGGATTATTGAAGAAAAGACTGGAATTTAGTCAGAAGGGCTAAAAATCAGTAAAGCTATTTGCAGGAACTCATTTGTGATGTTAGGAAGAAATGTTATTTGCCAGGCATCTGTCTGTGGGTAGCAAGAAAAATCCTTGGATGTAGCCAAGTTATTGTTTTCAAATTGCTAACAACTAAATGAAAATAAGCTGGTTTAGAGAATATAAATTCCAATTTATATCATGGCATGTTTTGGTAGCTCAGCAAAAGAGACATAAAATGCTAGCATGTCAAGAGACAGAATATGGTCCTCTTCTCCCACTGATGGTCAGGGAACATTTCACATATTGTATTTACTTAGTGACAGCACATTTTATTTGAAGCTGTCATTCACTTAATGAGAATGCAGATGGGTCTGTCCAGGGCAGGAGAGACACTAGAAAGGATCCTGAGGGCTGTCACATTAAGTAAGGATCATTAAAGGTAAGAAAGAACCAACTTCATGTTTACAAACAGCTAGAAAAAGGAAAATTCTTAGGGTAAAAGATATCAGATTCCAATTCCATAAGAACCCTTTTTAACAAAGCTATCCAAAACAAAAGAGGAGGAATGAGAAATGACTTCTTACTGTGATAGAGCAGATAAGATTCATCAATGAGATGAGTTTAAATAGAAAACACTAGAAAGCACTTCTACAATGCAAACTAAAAAATATGATGGAATCTTAAAAATAGTGGCACCCCTGAAATTTTGGTCAATATATTGATATCATGATTGATATGTATATGGGAATCTTTTGTTTTAATGTTTGAGCTCAATTATTTCATTAACAATTTTGCCAACAATCCTGGACAGCATGGAGGAAAACCACTTACATATTTAATCTACCACAACCCTATAGAGCATATAATAACTCCTACAAACTGAAGACAGCCATACTGCTGTCATCGAAGTCAGTGCACCTTTAAGGAATCCTGAGCACCTTAGTGGAGTCACCATTTCACGGCAGCAATCCCAGACAGTAAAGAATTGCTTTGAAGAAGAAAGACGTCAGTGTAAAATATTTTTCTCTAAAAAGTCAAATGTAATCAAAGTAAAACTGACTGAGGCAAGGAAATAGGAAGCAATATTTCTTTTTCTCCCAAAGTGCTGCTTAAAGGAGGTTAAAAGCCTAAAACTGAAATAATCTAAGTTCATTTTAACTAAATTGCAGTAAGCATAGGCTTCATTATGTCAGGAAGGGAAGTTATGATAAATGTGTTACATATAACTTTGGTGTATATAATTATGAATCTTATAAATGTATATTTTCAAGTTAAAGAAGTATTCTTTATATGGACAATAGAACCTACTGTTAAAAGAGATACAGAAATGTGATAATAAATACATATATTGGGAAAATGGAAAAATACTGTGCTCATATTATGTTATCATTTTGCCATAAAATTAATCAATATTTCTCAAAATAAAAAACAATATAACCTTGCTCTTAAGCCTAAACCAGAATATGAAATCAAACACTTATCTAGAAATATAACAAGTAGAAATAACTAGGAACATTCTGAAAAAGAATACTGGGGAAGGAGGGCTAAAATTATCACATATTAAAAGTCTGTAATATGTAGCATAGTCTGATATTAATGCAGATTAATAAGAAAATAATCCTAAATCTGAAATAATTATATAGTAAAGGTGGCAAGGTAAATTAGTAGGAAAGAATGTGACTATTCAAAAACATTAATAAATAATTAGTAGCCATGTGTAGAGAAGAACAATCAGATCCTTACTCCACACACACAGCAAAATAATTTTCCGAGGGGCTCAGGAACAGACACAGAAACGATGTTAAAACTCACCGAAAATAATTTTAAAATAGCATGAACATTTGGTAAATCTTTGGCTGAGATTTTCTAAATTTAAACATAATGGAAAAAATAATAGGGAAAGGTTTTAAAATGAAAACCATACAGTAAATCAAGCAAACATGAGAAAATATATATTTTAGTGGGCAAAGGGTTAATACATATGCACATGCGAACAAGCAAATAGATCACTGAAACATCAGACTCCAACAGGAAAATGAGTAAGGGAGAAAGACCGCTAACACAGAGAAAAAATATAGTCAATAAGGATATGAAAACTACACAACTGTACTAAAAACTGAAAATGTAAATTAAGTAAAATACACTAATGAATTACCCAGTAAGACTCCTAAATTTTGGCTACTTATCAAGTGCTAAGAAAAGGCTCTGCCCTAAACTGCTGCTAGGAAGGCAAACTGATACCTTTCTCAAAAGCAATCTGGAAAAATCTGACAGACAGACATAACTAAAGAAATAAATTAGAAAATGAAAGCCAGCGAACGGCAGCCACTCTGCAGGAGCGTCCGAGGCAGTGGGGATACGGGAGACTGTGTAAGTCCATTCAAGGCAAGGCTCTCAGCTCCTCAGAGCCAAAGCTACTCCAAGGAAGTACTTGTCAAAACTATCTGTGAACGACCAGTCTGTGTTTTGATTTATTTTCTTTTCTTGCCAAATTATTTTAAACTAGATGACAAGTCAACTGAAGACAGAGTAGACTGATCAAAACCAACGCGAGGCACAAACATTCGCACAGTCTTTAAATAATAATGGCTGCCGTCAATAGAACAGGCTGAAGGTGATAGTGACTGGGGTACTCCTGGAGTCTGAAGTGCTCATGAAGAGGGCAGTTACTCCCAGTCATTCCTGAAACAAAGTCCAGGTTCGTCTTTTTTGTTTGTTTCCTAAAAAGCAGAAAATGGCAACACTGTTTGAGAGAAAAACAAAAAAGACTTCATAAAAAACTGCTTGGGAGCACAAAAACTTTCTCTATTCACATGGAAAATATGAATGCAGAATACTTTAAAAAGTCTAAATTGCCATAATTGAAATTAGTGTAAAGCAGTGGTTTTTAACCTTTTTATACTTGGGGACCAGTGAAAATAGGAAATTTATTTCGGGGACCACTAAGGCAGAAATCACCCTGAGCATAAGCAAATTCAACCAAGATCACTGGGTCAAGATCACTGGGTCTATAATCTTCATACAGCATCAGGCAGTTAGCTATTTCACAGGTGGTTGAAAAACTGGTGTAAAGTACAATTTACAAAAATTCTTTGACTTTTACCTAAGGAGTGGTTCCCTTTTGTTTAATATTAATACTCAAAAAGCATTTGTTGAAATCCACTTGAAAATTTTAATTCATTACATTAAGCTTTAAACCTTTGTTTAAAAGAAAAAGGTTAAAACAATAATATCACTTAGCAACCTATAAAGAAATGTGAGTTGTAAAAATTAGCCAGGTTTATTTAATATAGATTTCTCCAATTTCTTCTTCTTAATGTTGCCTTCATTCATTTTTCCCCTATTAAGCATGAACTGAGCTCATATGTAAAAAAAAAAAAAAAGTTCGAGCAGACATTAAGATACAAAGGAAAGTTATAGCCTCTATACAAAAAAACCTTCATAGTATTTGTAGGGAGGTGGCAAACACACATATTGAATATATAAAAATACAAAGGAACCATTAAAAAGTAGTAGTAGCAATAATAATAATACATCAACTTTGTACAAAACAAATTAAAAATGAAGCAGGAAATTCAGTTAAAGGTTTCTGGAAGGTTAAGTTTTACACTAGTTATTAAAACAAAAACCAGTGAAGAGAAAACTACACAGCACACCCACGGGCTCAGAGGCCGGCTGCCGTGGAATCCACCTCGGGCCGGCCACTACTGCTCCACCCACAGCAGGGAGAACGAGGCCGTGTCTCCGAGAACGTGAGTGAGCATGCGCTGTGGTTCACGAGTCAGCCTCAGCTTGTGTATCATCAGTACATCGTCCAAGGGAGTTGTAACCACCACGCAGTTCTCAATTGTTGTTCTTACTCGTTTAATTTATATCTGTGGTGGGTATTTTTGGTTAAAGATAGGAAACTAAAAAACACCAATGTTGAAATACAAATTCACATGGAACGTAAGAAAAATTCTATGCATTTCCTTTAGATTTTCTTTACCAAGTGCACAGGTCGAATTGGATTGACCAAAATATTCATATTGCACATCAAGATGGCCCTAGTTCTACAAAAAAAAAGTGTTAAAAGAAAAACATTTTACCAATAATATGGAGTTTGGGTTTTTTGGTTTAACGGTATTAAAAGATTATCCATGACAAAATGACTTATATGAGAACAAAAGCTGACAACATAAATTCTTTCTCTTAATTCATCTTTTAGGAACACAAAATGATTATGTAAACAAAACACTTCCTATTTTTAACTTGAAATAAAGAGATTATGCAAGCAATCGGGCAGGCAGAAAAGGGAAAAGAAAGTGTCCCATGGATTAGGCCAGTGCTGCCTCCAGTCAAACGGAAAACAAGGTCCTGGGCAAATAAGGAAGCCAGGCACAGCGCCTGGGTCACCCTAGCCTGTGGCAATCTTTCTGTCATGTAATCTCCTGGGTTCCAGTTTCTTCACTGATAAAATACAGGCATAGAACTAGCTTGTCTCTAAGGTCCTTGACCTTAGCTCTGACATTCTGATTATGTTTCTTAGTATCCAGTATTTTCCTATTTTAAAGACATGCGAATTTCTATTGTTTTCATTATGTGAGACTAAATTGCTTTTTCGTTTGGATATGAATACAAATAATTAGATCACTTCAGCATCCCAAATTAAAGAAACAAATTTTGAAGACTGTCAGTGTAGGCAGTTTATTAAACTCAGTAGTAATGACTAAAATTGTTATGGAGATATAGAGGAATCCAATATCCCATCACATGTAGAAAATATTGCAATGGTTGCTGAGTTATCCAAATCATCTGATGGATAGGAGAATATTCTAGCTACAAAGGGAAGAAGACTGCACACTCTGTGTATTCTTATTTTGCTCACTTCTCAAGTTTCTGACTCTATTCTGATTGCTTACAGAAAATGGTCCTCAGCTGATAAATCTGTTTTATGGTATGGTATTATTGTGCAAGTTATTTTTACTCAGCAGACCTGCTCCAAAGAATTTAATAACTTACCGCCCGAGATGAGTCACCAAAGTCTATCTTCAACCTTCCCATGGCCCTAATGATAGCAATGATTGACTGAATGGTGTTACTGTAGACCACTGCTTTGTACTGTTTACATTCCTCTTCTGAGTAACCAGCTTCGTGGATAATTCTAATGAGACAAAAGGAAAAAGAAAACACTTCCTTTGATTGAAGAGTACATTTAAACATTAAAAAATAAAAAAGACACGGAAAACAAATTTAATGCTTTACATCTACTTACTTCATCTGCTTCACAATTGTACTTTTCCCAGATTCACCAGCACCTAAAAAAAGATAATATAGTAGAATAAGGGATTTCTAACTTCATCATATGTATATCCAACTCCCAACACACACACACATATTTTATTTCTCTCTCTTCTGTCTCTTACAGTTAAATATTGCTTTATAGCAAAACTATCTTTGCTGTTTTCCAAACACATAGGAAAGTTCTCAAATATAAGTCTCATCTGTTTATTACTTTATAATACTTAAATTCAATAACTAAAGCTCAACTAAAATATGCTTTCATTGTTGTCTATATTTATTCTCCAAAGCATTAAAAATCTCAATCTTCTATAACATAAATTGAAACACTGTAAATTACTTTTATTCAAGAATTTGAGCTCCCCGTTGGAAGATGTTTGGCCAATTATCATCATTTAACCACTGCCTCTTATGATATAGTAGGCAGTGATGCCAAGAAGCCACATAAAATAATTTTAAAATATTATATGTTAAAATAGTCCCATCTCATGTAATATATGTTCAACAACTATTATGAAACAACTAACACACAACCAATGTGATTTACTGCACCAGGATGCAACAGTGCATGCAGGACAGAAGTATCTCCTCCTATGGTTTTCTAGTCTTCTTGTCATCCAAGTGATAAGGGTTCCTTACACCCATTCTTAAACCTCTCTGCTTCACTCTGCACATATACCGGGTCTTGGCACAATTTGAGTCCCTCCCAGTATGCCATTGTAATGGGAAAATGTTACTAATGGAATGGTGTTTACAGAGGAGAGCCCTCTCATCCTTCTACTTAGCAGTAGCTGCCATCTTTCCATAAATTAGATCAATTATTTGTCAGGCTCATCCTGATTGGTATATATTGAGAGTATGTGTGTACAGGACATAAAACAAGTAAGATATGACAGTCTATTGCTTAGCTCAGTGATTTTCAACTGGTAATTTTTGAACATGCAATACCTAAGTCAGGGGCACTGACCTCTTTTCCCTTGGAATGTCAAATAAGAAAATGATTACAGCCAATACAACAATAGCCTTTCAGTGTGAATGAATCAATATTATACCTGTATTTTTTTGTGACATCTGCAAAAAATGAAACATTTTCTGGTGTGCCACAGAATTTTAATAATTAATTAATGTGTGCCAAGAGATGAAAAAGGTTGAAAATCGCTGGTTTAGCTTCACGTTGTCTTCGGCCAGAACTACATATCATGGACATATGTATTACCGTTTGACAGACACGGCTCAGGACTTTCATTATCTGGGCCACATTCCCAGTTTCCCAGCCCTTCCCACTGTGCTTCATGCTCCAGCATTACTGAAGGCAACTTACAGTTCCAAGAACACCTACTGCTGAGCACACCACAATCTTCAAACAAACAATTTCCTTGCCAAGATGGCCCCTTCCTCTACCTCCTCTAGCCACCCTGGTGATCCTCAATCAACCTTCGACCTTATCTCCATCATCCACGTGGGACCCGTGTGGCCTCTCATTGTACACATTTACTATTCAGATTCACAGCTACTGGCTTGCACTAGATACACACTTGCATCTAGTGTGTATTTCAACTAGAAATGCACTTGCATTTATTTAAGCTATTCAGAACTGATACAATTAGATGGCAAACTTCTGAGCTGCATTTCCCTCCCCCCTTCCCCCCCTAACTACCACACACAGACACATCCATCATCGGAGGAATCTGAGGTCAGGTCACAGTTCAATCTCCTTTTAAAATTCTGGGGGGAATACTGCTTAAATTCTACTTGTGATTTGATGGACAAAGCGTGCTCCCAGTGAGCAGGAAAGCCAGAGCTGAATGAGCGGGGAGGGCACCCATCCCTTACTGACAGCTCTGAACCTTTCAGGGCATCGGCCAGTAGGAATCACTCCAAGGTAAACAACTCATTATTTATTCATCAACAACACTGTTCTTGGCTCTGGGGAAAGCACGACTGTAGGCTCTATGGTGCGCATGCTTCTCTGCCTCCAGCGGACTCCCCAGCTACCACCCAGGCAGCTTCCAGCAGGGCCCTTTCAGAGGGCCCGCAGGGCTCCCGAGGCCTGCGAACTGAGTCAGCAGCAGCCAGGCTGTCGTGATGGAACATTCTACATCCCAGATCATACACAAGGGTAGTGATTTCACAGGCTTGCTGAGCTTCAATGAATGGCCAACTGCCCATAGTCCATCTGTCAATGAAACAACTCAAAGGCCTAGAGAAAGGCTGACTACATGAGACAAGCTACTGAGGTCTGAGAGCCACACAGGGAGAAATCAGTAGTAGTAAGATTATTACCAGGTAAACCACGTATAACACAGAGAGGAATTTTTAAATCTTAATGAGACAAAAAACACCTTTCCTAGTGTTAGACATTATTTTTAAATTCTAATTCTCTTCATATCTCTTAAAATACAGTAATTGGTGGCATGAGAAACTTAGCTTACTTTGCAAGAGGCATCTAGTTAAAGGTTTGTGGTAGAAAAAATTCCTGAACTCTGTTAAATATTAAAGCATCAGGGTGGTTTGCTTACTAATTGAATTTCTACCTAATTTCTTGCTAGATATAAGGTACTCTTTGTGGAATACATATCCTAGGTGCAGAAATGCTTTAAAAAAATCTTTCAAAACTTAGCAATTTTTGTAATTAGTTTTCAATTCTCACTTCTACGCAGAATCCTAGTGAGAAAATTGTAAATGCTGCAGTTATGGTTCCCACACTCTAAATGCTAGTATTCTTCCCACATAGCACACAGGAAAGAGCTAAAGTTGTACTCAGGTGAGCACAGTTGTGTCTGCAAGACTGATAGGAAGCAATAACGTATAAAAAAATAGGAATAAAGAAAAGAACCTCAGAGGTAGGAGAGGGGCAGGGGAGGGAGAAAAAGGCTGACTCTTCTTAACGCTCAGCTAGGCATCTATTACTGCTTCCACCAAGTCCGAGGCGGGCTTAAGGGGGGCATCCTTCTTTCAAGAAGAAACAAGGGCTATATAACATGTCTTTGTCAGGAAAGATCAAAGTGTGGGCCCACTGCGGTCACTTGGCCGTGCTGGTCAAGGAGAGTGTGGCCTGTGAAGTAACTGTCAACAAGCTGGTCACTGTGAAATAACTGAGATTTTAGAATAGTAGGAAGGAAGACTGTAACTTCCAGAAAGACAAGAATGTGTGCAAGGTGGTCATGGTAAGCCAGTAACTATTAAGGCAAAGGTGGGATCACTAAGCGGGTCCCTCTCGCTAAGGAGGAAGTGACTGATGGAAAATTGCAAGTCTGAGCAAACTGAGCCCAGCAGGTGCATAAAGTGGAGCTCAGTGCCTGACGAAAAGGCACCACAGAGATGGGGGAAGGGCAAAGGAACACCCCACAGTAACACAGGAAACTCATCTGCAGTTAGGGGTCACTCCAACCAGGAAAGAGAAATGCATCAAGTTTGAACAAAGGGAGGGGCTAAAAACAAATCAAGATGTAAGTAAATTAACCCTTGGCTAGACTCTAATTCTCTGAACAGAATTATGCCATTTACCATTATAGAAATGATAAATTAAATTTATCTGCCCTGATTTTGTTGAGGAACAATAAAGAAAATATAAAATATCACATGATATTTAAAAAAAAAAAAAAGTCCTGACCTGAGTAAACATATACTTTTTTTCCAAGAAGATTCTTTAGCCATTTCTCTACTTGGGGTCATATTCATATCGTTTATGTCCTGGCTTCAGGGTAAGCTGACCAACATCACAGGCTGTCCAGCAGCCATTAAAATGATGATTTAGTCACATTATCTTATGGTAAATTCCTGATACCACTAATCTATTTTTAAGAAATCCTATATTTCATGTAGAATAAACTAAACCTTACATTCAATAAAACTAAATTACAATTTAGTTTTAATTGGAGTAAAACCAAATTAAAAATGCATTTCAAGTCACTTCTATTTATCATAGTGCTATACAGAATTAACAAGATCAAGGCCCTTATATTTAAGATAGAAGCAAATAAAGTGAGAGTAAGGGCAAATATAAATTAAAAATAAGAGGCTTAATTATCCTTCTTTAAAGAAAAAGATTTCCCTCCCCTCTGAGAAGCCACTGAGCCACTTCATCCGCAGGTGTTGTAAAGTACCAAAGGCTACAGAATTAATATTAATATTTTGAGAGGCTTGGAGAACATTTTATTAATTTGTGTTAAGGTGTGCAGAGAAATTGTGAGACTAGTCCCTGTACTGTGTGATTGGCATAGTCAGGATGGCTCTTGGCATTGTATTGTAAATGCAAAGGGGAGGAAAACATGGATTCCCAGACATTCCACCACACCTGTGGGGAAAGGGGTGAATGTCCAGCCAGGTGCAGGGAGAGAAAAGCCAAAACTAAACCTTTTCTTATAACTATGAGCCATTTGCGGGCATTTGTCCTCACGGAAACTACCTCTCCTATGTAAATGCGTGTGGTTAACACGTGTGACTCTGGACAGAGAGATAGCAGATGAACACTAGATAATATAGGAATGCCTTTTAATATGTAAAAGATATCTTTCTGCCACTGTGTTGACTTGTAAATTTTGTTTTCTCCAAAAGGATGTATGGCTTGCAAATTGAACATGGTCCTATCATGTTAAAGGACATATGACTATAACCAATAGTGGTAAAGGGCTCCTAATTACAATTTTTGCTTCTGTACTTCCCACTTACAAAACTATAAAAACTAGGTAAAACAAAGGGCTGGCACTCTCCCTCAGATTTCTGTCGGAGTTGCCACTTGGCCAAGCTAGACAATAAAGCTTTGGTGTGTAATCGACGGACCTTGTTCGTGTCTTCAATGTTTTGGGTCCCTCCGGATTAGGCTTAACACCCTCCTTTATAGGAAAACTTATTTTAGAAAAACTGTAAGTACTTTCTCCTCTTTGAAATATATGATGTATGTGTGAATACACATACACACACACACCCACACATAGATCCATATATGTATGCTTTTGAAAACTAAAGAGGCCTTTTTTGTTGTTGTTGTCAGATTTATGACCCAGAATGTCTTTCTCAAGGACCTGGGAGCTTTTTCTTTAAAATGTAAACAACAAGACGGGAGAAGGTGCCCCACCCTCCCGGTTTCTGTGGGAGGGCCGGGTCCTCACTGGGGCAGGTGCCTGCTCCAAGCTGCAAGACCACCTCCTGTAATAAAGATAGGAGACGTTCCCCTCTCCTCTCGATAAGGCCTATTAGCACAGATCGTCTCCCCGATTAAAAGGCAAAGTTAGGGTGAACTATAAGTGTGATATAAGGTGTTTCAAGCCTCACACTTAAAGACTAGTTATTGTTTATCCTGAAAATATGTACGTAACAGGTTGTATCTACCTGGCTACATTTGGGCTGAGATTCCTCCCCGTCCGTCCGCTCTGCTGGGCTGCTCGAGGTGCACGCCAGGCTCTGCATCTGCTGGGCTGCCCGAGGTGCACGCCAGGCTCTGCATCAGGGCTTATTCAAGAATAAAAGTGGTTCCTTTCTCTACTACCTTTGTGAAGAGAATTCTGGGTTGGGAGATTTGGTTTCTAGTTACAATTACCCAACAAAGGTAAGAATCTAAACATTTTTTGAACTATAAGAAGCTCTGCACTAATAGTTAAATGAATATACAGGATGGGGTTTACAGTTGTAAGTGAAACACAGTTTATTCTTGTATTACTATTAATTACTGTATTTTCCTCATGAATAACTGTAAAGCTACTTTTGCCCCACTGTGTATACATATCTATAGGATATACTTGACATCCTGGGATGTAAGAATCATCTGATGACTGTGAACGCCAGAATTCATATCCTCCACATTCTCCAATCTTAACTCTCCACAAATAAAACTACAGTCTGAGTCATTTATGCCTGACATGGGCATCATACTGTTAGATTGAGCAAAAATGGATGCACATACAAGGCCACTCTAGCAGAGTAATACAAAACAAAGGAGAACTGTGGGCTCTTTCCTATACCAGCTAACTGAACAGAGAAATCAATGTTTCCACAAGTCAAAGTCTACAGATTCACAGGTGCGGGCGAGGGAAGATGGGGGACTGAAGGCCACAAGCATGTTTTGAGGGTCTGCATGTTTTCTGAAAGAATTTTTAATTCACTTTTTATTTGTATATTGATAAATAATATAAGAAATTCTGAGTCACTTAAATGAATCTTTATGGCTAAACAGTCATACAATTTCAGGGTCTATATTTGAGTCTGTGTTTATAGGTGCCTGTCACACTCAAGGACGTACTCAATACTGTACCTTGCTTGGGGATCCATCCATCTACCACTCTCTCTGCTTTGGGTGTCAATTGCTAGACACCTTACCACCAAAGAAGAGGCCATGTGTTTCCAGCTGCCCAATCAGAGAGTATGGCACAGGGAGTAAATATCTTTGTTTATGGATCATATATAAACCATTAAACAAATTATTTTACATAAAAACTTACGAAATAATCACTTTGGATACAGAGATTTCACCCTCTACCCCCCAAAAAAGAAAGGAATGAATCTAGGCAGTAATCAGATACCTCCCCTGGCCTTTAGTGTGTAAAGTAACAAGGAAAATCACAGCCTAAAAGGAGATGTGAAACCTGGCCCACACAAGCCATTGTGCATGACCACTCCCAGAAGATGCCAGTTGAGGAAGGGGCCAAACAGAGGAAAACACCACTGAGAGCCTGAGGGGACACGGGCTGAGAGAAGCCGGATGGCACTGTGACCTTTTAGATGAAGTCACACTTAGGAAGAACATTACAATGTACCATACAAACTGTAACACTTCTGAGAGTGAGAGGGGGCACAAGCATAAACCAGGACTGACCTGGGCAAAGCAGGCAATATATCACTCTTCATATCTGAAGACAATTTCACCTTGATTTCCAAGCTATGAGAATTTCCAAGCAAGCTGTAGTCTGCTTTCTGTGACACAGATCCAAAAACAGGTTGGACTAACACTGTGCCAAGTAGGATTATTTTAATGATCTTGAGCTAATGAGGGGAAAACTAAGGAGGTTAATGATGCATTTAGGCCAGATAATGGTTAAATGATAGTTGCTGTATGCTTTACAGAAGAAAGTTATAGAAGTTTAGACAGAGAAACAATGTGGGAAAATTAGTCATTATGTAGCCCACTGAAAAAGAGGTATGCTAAATCCAAAAGAGTCATTATTACAAGTGTAATTTATTGTAACTAATATAGTGTTATATTAAATTGTCATTAATTTTACTTTTAAATTCATATATATATTTATATATACATGGTGTGGCAAAAGTACGGTTACACTTACTCATGTGGAAAATAATACACTACTTAATAATACAAGAATTGACTATTTCCCTTACTCACACCTGTAAACCCACTTTTGTCTCACCCTATTGTTGTTTTATAGTTTACATAAACCCTAGAAACAAGAGGGATTTTGCTCTCAATGATACTAACATGCATTTATGAAAATAACAAAGCCATACAAGCAGAAAACAACCTCCTTCATTAGGAAACCATACCCTACTTTGTCTAAAACTCAAGTCTATTTTCGTTCTCATGTTTCTGTTCAGCTATCTATGATTTATGACTAGTAAATCATAACTATATACAAACTTGTCCAGCTTTTCCCATGTCGACATACTATTTCTTACGGCCTCTCCCATTTCTGAACATGTGTGAGCAGAGGCACTGACAGACTTCCAGGATGATGAGTAGAGAACAGTGGTAGAAGAAAGAAATGTCTCCTGAGCAGAAAGCAGGCCTGCTTACTGCCCAGTGTAATAAAGATAATGTATCCTCTGGGACAAAGGTAAGGCAGGCTTAATGCACATTATGAAAACAATGGGGATCTCTAAGCTGAGGTTCCTCCCTTGCAACATTACCAACTGCTTGTATGGCCATCGCCTGGTCCCTGCATCTTGCCTTAGGATGCTGGGCTTGGTAAATCACCATAATAAATGCTGATTCTCTAGCAACTGCAATCAGTGTAATAAACCTCTTTTTGTCTCTGAACCAGAAGTCGCACATCCTCTGCCAGCAGCCATGAAATTGTTGTAGGCTAATTTGTTAGTTTGTAAGTAGGGTAAAGCCTCAGACACGGAACAGTTCTTGACACACTGATCTGTTCAATTAATATACTTCCCAAATTTCTGGCAATTAAGGACACTTTCAGTCATTGTCTCTATACCTGTACCCAATCTTTTTATTTCTTCCCCCAAATGGCAGCTAAAACAGGGTTGTCCAATAAATCCAAAGAATCAGAACAGTGGTTCTCAAAGTATGCTCTAAGAACCAGTAGTATCGTGACACTAACTGTATATTCTCAGGCCCACAAAGAACTTACCAAGAAGCACTGGGAGGGGGAGCCAACAACCTGTGCTCTAATAATCCCTCCCACCGACTCTGCTGCAAGCCAGAGCCCGGGAACCACCGAGGGGGAAGAAAAGTCAACTCATCTTCTTCATTAGTGATCACAATAATTATAGTCACTCACTTGTTGATTAGCTATAAAAAAAATGATATATTACTTTCATGAAATAATTATATTTCCCTTTTCTCCCCCAAATGTGAGACAAGTAACACTATCTTCCATTTCTGCCAACAGCTTATTAAAATGCAGCTGGATTCGCACATCTACTTCTTTACTTAATATGGTGCGATCTATTACTCTTGTTGAAATATGTGAAGAAAATCCACTTTCACATAATTATGCAGTTATGATAAAGAAGAGCATTTCAATAGCAGTTACAGACAACTGTAGATAGCTTTCTTTGACTCTACACCAAAATTTGAAAAGGGTAGCTTAAAATTTGATTATAATGCATTCCTATGAACTATTCATATGACACTTTAAAATCCGTTGGTCTATCTTGTACTTGAAATGAATTGACTTATATCTGAAATGGAAATTAGCTTACTGAGTTATGCAGAATTGAAACATTGACATAATTTCAATATACAAAAAAATAAAAAAATTACCTATAATTTCATTAGAAGAGGCAAGGTCAGGGTCCCCAAACTTTTTACACAGGGGACCAGTTCACTGTCCCTCAGACCGTTGGAGGGCCGGACTATAAAAAAACCTATGAACAGGCCCTGACCGGTTGGCTCAGTGGTAGAGCGTTGGCCTGGCGTTTGGAAGTCCCGGGTTCGATTCCCGGCCAGGGCACACAGGAGAGGCGCCCATCTGCTTCTCCACCCCTCCCCCTCTCCTATCTCTGTTTCTCTCTTCCCCTCCCGCAGCCAAGGCTCCACTGGAGCAGGGTTTGCCCAGGCGCTAAAGACGGCTCTATGGCCTCTGCCTCAGGCGCTAGAGTGGCTCTGGTCGCAACAGAGCAACACCCCAGATGGGCAGAGCATCGCCCCCTGGTGGGCATGCCAGGTGGATCCCGATCGGGTGCATACAGGAGTCTGTCTGACTGCCTCCCATTTCCAGCTTCAGAAAAAACAACAACAACAAAAAAAACTATGAACAAATCCCTATACACACTGCACATATCTTATTTTAAAGTAAAAAAAAAAACAAAATGGGAATACAATATTTAAAATAAAGAACAAGTAAATTTAAATCAACAAACTGACCAGTATTTCAATGGGAACTATGGGCCTGCTTTTGGCTAATGAGATGGTCAATGTGCTCCTCTCACTGATCATCAGTGAAAGAGGTGCCTCTTCCAGAAGTGCAGCGGGGGCTGGATAAATGGCCTCAGGGGGCTGCATGTGGCCCGCGGGCTGTAGTTTGGGTACCCTGCTTTAAGTCTTCAGAGGATGTCAAACACCCAGTGGTAAAAACAAGTGTTTTCGACTTCAATTTATTTATTTGTGTGTGTGTGTGTGTGTGTGCACGCACGCGTGCAAAAACTCATTTTATTATTGGCAACAAATGCTGTTAGCTGTTCTTCATGAAGTGGCAGACTACATCTGTCAAATTCCCAGTTTCAACTAACCATAATTTATCTATCAGTCATTCTTTCAAGTAAAAATGGTATTGGCCCTGGCAGGCTGACTCAGTGGTAGAGTATCGGCCCAGTGTGTGGATATCCAGGGTTCGATTCCAGATCAGAGCACATAAGAGAAGCACGCATCTGCTTCTCCTCCTACCCCCTCTCGTTTCTCTCTCACCTCTCTTCTTCTCTTCCCCTCCTGCAGCCATGGCTCGATTGGAGTGAGCTGGTCCCATGCACTGAGGATGGCTCCATGGCCTCCGCCTCAGGCACTAAGAAGAGCTCAGTTGCTGAACAATGAAGCAACGCTCTACATGGGCAAAGCATCATCCCCTAGTGGGCTTGCCAGGTGGATCTCTGTGGGAGACTGCTCTCTGCCTCCCCTCCTCTCACTGAATTTAAAAGAAAATGGTATTGCAGTAAAAGGACAACTAATTTAATTCACAACTCAATCACATGACTGCTTTTCCTCAAGATAACCAGCATATTTCAGCAGACAGAGGTCCTCAGGGTATATATACTTCCCATGTGGTCACACAGAATATTAAAAAGTTGTGTACCTAACCATCCGTATTTAATAAAAATAATTTTTACAATGTTAACATTTTCTTAAGTCACATATGCATAGTAAAAAGAATATAATCAGAACTAGTATGATTGAGGGCTAATTACTTGATTCAGCAGTTTAACCCATTATTACTTTGGTACCATCAGAGGGAATAACAACACGATAGAAAAGGCAAACTTTGTATTAGTATAAAAAAGGTTATGAGGGAAGAGAGCCCTTGGTTTTTATCGCCATGATATCCCCAAACCTTACTCCTAACTTAGCACATAGCAGGAGAGCAGTGAACATCTATTCACTGGCTGGATGACAGGAAGAAGGAGGGAAGGAGGGACCAAGTGGGGAGTGAGAGCCACGAAGAAAGTATAAGAAACTCTAAGTGAATATTTATATGAACTGTGGGAGAAGGAGAAGTCTGTTAGAAGACCATGAGAAAGAAAGAAATGTGTGGTGCAAGTCTGTGATTCTTTCTATTGTAGGAGGAGCAGTGGCACTGAGGTACGACATTTCTCAGCTCGCCTTGCTGCTAGGTGGAAGCCACATCACCACTGTTCTCACCAATGCCGTGTGTAAGAAGAAAATGCGGCCTTGGATGAACTCGCTCCTGATCCTTCCTCTGAACTGGAAAACAGGTGTGCCTGTAGTCTTGTTCCAACAATGCCCGGGGATGTGGGGACAGTGAGAAGGCAGGAACCCAGGTCCTTGGACGCCCACATGAGGCAGACCACCCAGCACCATTGGGGTCCCCAAACTTTTTACACAGGGGGCCAGTTCACTGTCCCTCAGACTGTTGGAGGGCCGCCACATACAGTGCTCCTCTCACTGACTACCAATGAAAGAGGTGCCCCTTCCGGAAGTGCGGCGGGGGTCGGATAAATGGGCTAACATCTTTTAAATGTTATCTAAATTTAAATATACAAATATACAGTATATACAGATATATAAACAAAACAAACTAGAAAGTGCCCAAACCTACAAATGTTTTTTTTAATCATCATAAAGTAGAAATGCAAAATACAGAAGAGGAAAAAGTACTAGTAATGAGTATGAAAATGTAGATTCCTTTAATTCATAATGAATTAACATCAACTGACAAGAAAAATACCAATATTCTAAATGGCAAAATACACAAACATAATTTATGGAGAAACAATAAACGTCTAGTATTTTTAAATTATATATATTAAGTATAGTTGCTGCTCAGTATCCACGGAGGCTTGGTTCCGGGACCCCATCCTCGACACCCAAACCTGAGGACGTCCATGACCCCGCTCTGGGAGCACGGAACCCCGTGGCATCTGTATTTGCACACAGGCCGGGGCAGGCCGCGCCTACACGTCCCTCCACCGCACAGGCCGGGGCAGGCCGCGCCTACACGTCCCTCCACCCGCACAGGTCTGGCGCAGTGCTCAGTACATGGCAACCTCAAGTTTATCTCTTTGGAACTTTCTGGGATTTTTTTTTCATATATTTGATTCACAGTTGGCTGAATTCATAAATGCGAAACCTGCCAATATAAAGGAATGACTATATACATATATTCATGCAAAAAAGGTAAATATAAGCCCTGGCCAGTTGGCTCAGTGGTAGAGCATCGGCCTGGTGTGCAGAAGTCCCGAGTTTGATTCCCGGCCAGGGCACACAGGAGAAGCGCCCATCTGCTTCTCCACCCCTCCCCCCCTCCTTCCTCTCTCTCTCTCTCTCTCTCTCTCTTCCTCTCCCGCAGCCGAGGCTCCATTGGAGCAAAGATGGCCCGAGCACTGGGGAAGGGTCCTTGGCCTCTGCCCCAGGCGCTGGAGTGACTCTGGTTGCAACAGAGCGACGCCCTGGCAGGGCAGAGCATCGCCCCCTGGTGGGCGTGCCAGGTGGATCCTGGCCGGGAGCATGCGGGAGTCTGTCTGTCTCTCCCCGTTTCCAGCTTCAGAAAAAAAAAAAAAAAAAAAAAGTAAATATAAAATATACTTAAAGTGTTTATACCTGAGTAACGCAGTTTTATTCTTCAAACATTTCTGTAATTTTCAAATTTTTTTTATTCTACATAAATTTTATTCAAAATGATATTTTTAAAACTTTGGTCTTATGTCTCCCATGATTAAAGCTGAATGAAATCATATTTAATCTTGTTCACTTCAACCTATGTTGCCATCCCATTACTCATGCACAAAAGTCTCACATTCTAATCACAGCACCATTGGGGAATGACTTTCATTCCCCAAAGCTTCATGATCATTCTTGCCTCATTCCTCTTACTTGCTCCCAGTGGAGCCCCTTATCAACACGGGTACTAAAAAAAGCACACACCATGTTTAGGCAGGAGAACTTCTGGAGTTCAGCTTTCCCAACCAAGGTACCTCTAATTTTCAGGGAGTATGGAAATAGATTTGACAAACACTGGGGCTGCTACTTGGCCCAAGATGGCAGATGGAACAACCACCAGGACCATCGCCCTACAGAGACTGAGGCAGTAAGAGATTCCGGGGTCTGAACTTAGAGGCAACTCAAGCAGGCTGGCCCTAGTTATGACACCAGAGACATCAACTGTAATGCCAGGAGCACCCAGGTGAGAGCCATCACCTCTAAGAGGAGAGGAGCACCTATGAATCAAGCAGAGCACCTCACATCTAAGGGACCAGACTCTGTTATGCTACAGTGAGTCATTATCCCCCTGTCCCCTGTACCAATTAGGGAGAACGGCAGTAGGAAAGGATGGCAAATGTTGAAACATTTTTATCTGACCACTACATAAAAAGACTGTTTAAATGATCAAATCGGACTAAAGCTTTAGCAATATTTTGTAATTTTAGAACATTTTGTAATTTCCCTACTAATCAGTGGGTAGGAGATCAGCAGGAGGTAGGTTAATTTTAAGCTAAATTAAAATAAAAGTAGTGTCAATTAACTCTTTGTAATCCTCACTGTTGATAGATAAGCAATAGTTTCTTAGCATATTCAGAAAGAGACATGGATGTATACTTTGCCTATCAAGCATCCCAAATTTTACATACTGCCTCCCTCGTCTGCCCTGAGGAATTATCAAACCAGACTCATGACCATGTGTTTCAGACCTGACGTGAACTAGTGTTCTTCTCTCACAACTTTAAACATTTCCCTTCAGAAATTAATCCAATGCACATACAGGAATCTCACTTAACATCATCAAGTGATTCTGCAACTTTAAATGAAATGACATATAACAAAACCAATTTTACCATAGGCTAATTGATACAAACAAGAGTTAAGCACCTTCAACAAACAAGAGTCAAGCATCTCTTCAACATAACAAAATGACTCTGAAGGAAACTAGTTATTTAAGGACCTGCTGGACTACCATTTACTTTTTCTACTTCCACCAACTCATATTAAATCAATTCCATGTGATGCCGTGCTTTGGGCAAGGATACAGGTACCTGAAAGTTTAACTAGACTTCTGGTTCAGGCAATGGAAGTCATTGAAACACGAGAACAAACGCCATCTCTTTCACATGGCAGCCCAAACACAGCAGACCAGGGCTCGTGGTCAGCTTGCTAATTAATGTTAGGGATCCAAGCCCCTTTTATCTTGTTGCTTTGCCATCTTCACAACATGGCCTCCAAGTCAGGTGCAGATATCTGTGCACAATCCCACCCATACGTGAACCCTGCAGTCAGTGGGGAAAGAATGCAGTCGGGGAAGTGAGGATGTGATTTCCCTTCAGGGTGCAACCCCAAAGTTGTAACCATGCTTCTCACCACACCCCCCTGGCAGGCTCGAGCCTCACCTGCCAGGAAAGATAAAAGAGATAGTCACTAGCTGTGTGGCTACGTGTCCAGAAAACAGATACCAAGGGCCACGGGACACTGGGCATAACCAGGAGTCTCCGTGTACTCCAGATGCCTACCCTTCTCTTTCCCCAGCTGTCTGGCCACCTCTAAGTTAAAAAAACACTTAGTATTTAAAAATCAAATACTACACTAATAAAAATATACAACATAAAAGGGTTAGGTCTGTGTTTTGTTATTTGTTTATTTTTGTCTCCTTCCCAAAAACTAAGCTGGATGCCTTGGAAAGATTCAGTAAAGCAAGCTGCTAAAAGGGATAGTGAATTAGAAAAGTGTGAGACTGCCAGATAGAGATGAGAAAAATTTTTAAATTTGAAAGAATTCTTCATTCATATATTTTTACAGGTATCTTTAAATTCTCACTTGAACAAAGAGAACGCAAAACTAAGGGGTCCATTTTGAATATGCAAAAAAGACAACTCTGATCCAGTGAACCCCACGGCATGCTCCTCTGTAGTTATTGCTGAATAGAAGTATACTTATATATTTAAAACTAAAAGAAAATATTCCAGGTATGTTTGCGATTTTTTCTTTTAGGATTTTCCCTTAAGGCTAGTAGTTTCTGACAGATAAATTCTGACCCCATTAATACAGAGGAAACTTCCCCTACATGTCAGCATATTCAAAATATAATCAATCTCCCAATTTTTATACTCCTCCTCAAACTATTTTGTCAAAATGTTTAAATGTGCATCAACTCTTTATTGCAAACTTTTTAGAATGGCATTCCCAGGATTCAAGGGTGTGGACCCAAAGGCCTTTCCCCGAGGCCTCTCCCACACCTGCAGCCATTCTCCAGCCGTGTAAGACGTCAGAATTACCTAGCTAAGCTAGCCATTTTAGACCTCTTTCATTTTATGGCACACATAAACTAATATTCTGTGGTACACCAAGAAATAGACTTTTTGCCAATCTAACAAAAAACAGGTATAATGTTGATTCATTCACACTGAACAGCTATTGTTGTGCTGGCTGTTGTCATTTTTTCATGTGAAAATTTAAGGTAAAAGAAGTCAGTGTCCCTGACTAAAGAGTCAGGTTTTGCATCTTTAAAAAAATTCTTACAGCATATGGATTGAAAATCACTGACCTAATCAATACAGCCAGAATTCTAGCATTTTTTCTGTCTAAAACTATGTCAGGCAATGAAGTCAAAGTAAAGTAAGACATGGGCCTGATACTAGGAAGCAGTATCCAAAAATACGGAGTGACAGTCAAGGAAATGAACAATCACACCATTTTTTCTTACATTCAAAAACTATGTACGAAGTACCCACCATAGGGCAAGCACCACACTACACAGTGAGGACAGTGTGAGTGGGAGGAAGAGCTGTGGTCCCTGCCTCCCGAGGGGGAGGGACAGGTGGCAGGAAACACTTCAAATTGGGTCCTAAGGAAGGAAGTAACTAATGCTGTGGACAGTTTACTTAAAATATCAACACCTGCTACTAATGTATCTTTAAAAATAATGTACCTAGTAATTCACTGGAAGAACCAAATTAATGAAAAGAAAGTGACAGTAAATGGTTACAGAAAAATTAATAAAACACAAAAGGTGTACAAGTACATGTAACTTTACATTCAAGAACTACAGCCTATCATACTTTCAGTTGGTCTACTAACATATGAAATACATTCTAATCATTCTTCTAGGAAGGACACTAACAAATGGGGTAATGACCAGAAAGGTGGCAGAGAGGACTGTCAACACCATACTTCACCTGAAAAAGGCTGACGGATGGAGGGAAGTTAATGAAAGGAAAAGAGTAGGAGAAAAAAGGATGTCTAGTAAATAGCTGAAGAGCCCTCACATGGGAAGAGAGGTTACACTGTGTGACACTCAGGGTTGAATTAGGATCAATAACAAATTACACAGAAACAAATTTGGTTCAGTGAAACGAAAAATCTATTAATAAGCTGATGCCAGAATCTATAAATCATCATCATCTATCAACAGGACTATTATTCGACCCAGTCCTCTATGGTAGCAAGCATATAGAGTTTTGCTAGATGTCATATTACATCAAGATGTAAGTTAAAAAGAAATGAGGCAACTCTCCACTTCCCATCGTTAACACTACCGTGCCATACAATTCACATTTTGTTAGGGTAGATCTCATTTTAGGTGTTCTGACCACAATAGAGAGGGGAGGGCTGAGGGCGGGCAGGGGGAGAAAGGAGGGAGGGAGGGAGGAAAGTGGGCAAATAGGGAGCTCTGAGTTATGCTACTAAAATCATTAAATTTATTTGTACTATCCTGATTCATGAAGTTTTGTTACAGTGTGGGTTTCCTATAACAACAATAATAAAAAGCTACACTGAATTCATACTCTGGCCATGGGCAGTTTCTACACAGGGTCAAAGGCCCATGGCAATCATACAAGACAGGCCTTCACTGCTGTCCTCATTAGCTCTCTTCCCCAAACACGAGCGAGTCCAACAATGACAAACAATGGGGCAGGTCTAAGGAAACCCTTGCATTCCTTCATGCAAATTTACATACAGAGCCCTCAAGTTTATAAAGAAGAGAAATTCTCGAGCAAACATTTTGTAAACAGATTTTTCACAAGAATATAAGAAATTATTAAGAAATGAGAATAAATAATGCATCAAACCCCTCACGACTGGCTCTAACATGATAATAGGTTGGCAAGTATTGACAATCAGAAAAGATTTATCTAAACAAAGAGGCTCACTTCATAAGTTACTTAAAAATTCAATTTGATGAACTTTAAAGGAGGAATTATTTGGTCCTAATTTGAAAGCACTTAAGTTTCTAGTTAAATCAGCTGACCTTTGACCATGGAACCAGACAGAAAGAGTCAACTCCTTAAAGCCACCTGGATTTTCTTTTTTCAAATTGTTTTATTAAAATCCTAGTGCACTTATTATAAGATGCGCTGATTTCAGTGATGTTAAGTGTTAAATACGTGTATCTCAGAATTAACAAAATATACCATATACTCCCTTAATTCATCCCCACTAATGGATCTAAATGCCAGGGTAGGGCTTCCATTAGCATTTAATATAATATACTTAAGTTTTAAGAGTTAAGACTTCTGGGTTTCTTCAGGTGTATTTCCAGAAGTGGAATCACTGGTCATAAAGCAGTTCCATTTTTAAATTTTTGAGGACTCTCCATACTATTTTGCACCACTGCTGCACCAGTCTGCATTCCCACCAGCAGTGCAGGAGGGTTCCCCTTTCTCCACATCCTCGCCAGCACTTATTCTGTGTTGTTTTGTTGATGAGCGCCATTCTGACTTGTGTAAGGTGATTTCTCTTTCTGCTTTTACTTTACATTTCTACCCAAACACTAATTTGAAAGAATATATGTACCCCTGTGTTCACTGCAGCATTATTTACAATAACCATGATTTGGAAGCAGCCCAAGTGTCCATCAGTAGATGAGCAGATAAAAAAGCTGCAGTACATTTACACAGTGGAATACTACACTCTGCCCTAAGAAAGGAAACCTTTGTGACAACATGGATAGACCTGGAGAGTATTATGCTAAGTGAAATAAGCCAGTCAGAGAAAGACATAAAGCATATAATTAACTTATATGTGAAATTTAATGAACAATATAAAGTAACAAACAAAAAAATAGAAACAGACTCATAGACACAAAAAACAAACTGACAGCGTGAAAATGGAGGCGGTTGGGAAGGCTCGGTAAAAAGTGAAGAGATCATTAAACAAAAACAAACAAACAAGCCCCCTCATAGACAGACAGCAGTACAAAATCACCAGAGGAAAGGGAGGGCAGAGGGAAGATAAATGGTGATGGAAGGAAAACTGACTTTGGGTGGTGACCACACAGTACAGTGTACAGATGACTGTACCCCTGAAACCTATCTAAGTTTATTCATCAATGTCGCCCCAATAAGTTCAATAAAAAAGAACGAGAGAGGCCTGACCTGAGGTCGCGGGTTCAAAACCCTGGGCTTGCCTGGTCAAGGCACATATGGGAGTTGATGCTTCCTGCTCCTCCCCCCTCCTCTCCCTCTCTCTTTTGCTCTTTCTCTCCTATCTAAAATGAATAAATAAAATCTTTAAAAAAGAGAAAGGAGAAAAGAATAAGGGAGGGGAGAGGGAGGGAGAGAGGGAGGGGAGAGGGAGGGGGGAGGGAAGGAGGGAGGGGAGAGGGGAAGGGAGGGGGGAGGGAGAGAAGGAGGGGGGAGGAGGAGGGAGGAGGAGGGAGGGAGGGAGAGCAGGAGGAAGGGAGAGAGGGAGGAAGGGAGAGAGGGAGGAAGGGGAGGGGGAGGGGGGAGGGAGGGGGAGGGAGGGAGGAGGGAGGGAGGGAGGGGGGAGGGAGGAAGGAGGGAGGGAGGGAGGGAGGGAGGGAGGGAGGGAGGGAGGAAGGAAGGGAGGAAGGGAGGAAGGAAGGAAGGAAGGAAGGAAGGAAGGAAGGAAGGAAGGAAGGAAGGAAGGAAGGGAGGAAATAAATTGCTTCTAGGCCTTTTGGATAAGGTCAAATAAAAAAAGAGTGAAAGAAAAAGTTAAGAAGACATAATAAACATGAAAAGTAACTTGACCTCTTTAGTCATTCAGGAAATGCAAAATAAAAACACAATAAAAGTGAAGTGATAACCAGGAAGAAGCTGGTTGGGGGGGTCGTAAAAAAGACAAATATATGTGACGGAAAATGATTTGACTTTGGGTAATGGCCTCACAGCGCAATCAACAGTTCAAATGCTATAGAATAGTTTACCCAAAACCTAAGTACTGTACTCTTATTGATCAATGTCACCCCATTGATTTTCTGAATTAAATAAGAAAATAAGATACTACACTTCACATCTACTAAGATGACTAGAATTCAAAACTCAGATAATGATGGATACAAGGTTTCTTTTGGGGTAATGAAAAGATTCTAAAATTGACTTTTGGTAATGCCTGTACTATAGTGTGAATATACTAAAAAACAGTGAATGGCTGGTGAATTATGTCAATAAAAATATTTTATAAAGTAAATAAAAATTTGGTAATCAAATTTAACTATAATTAAAAAGGCAATTTAACCATGAGATTTTAATTTCCTCATTAAAGTTACTGCATTTACCTCCTTCCCATGAATCTCCTGAAATACTAAGACTTGGTTCTTTCTCAGGTAGGAGCAAACCTTTGCTAAACAGAACTTTCATTACATATACCTCCCCTTCTACTGCGTAGCATTTCTGACTATACAGTGCTGAAAACTTGTGATTTTATCTAAAACAGAAGTCCAAAGAGTTTTGTATCTAGCAGATAGGTGGTGTTATTAGACAATAATGTATTTCTACTAATTTGGGGGGATTCTAGCACCAGCAAAGTATTCCCTCAGGAGGGTATGTGAGCCTATAGGTCTTTAGACTCGCAAAAGTTAAAGCTTCTCAGCCACATATACAGTCGTTTTAGGCTTCACTGAAGAGGCCACGAGGGCTACTGCTGTGGCAAGTGGGGGAAAAACTACCCCAAGTGCCAGGTATATGAGGCCTGGGATCTTCCCAACACCGTCATCTCTCAGGTCATAATTTCTGCTCCCTATTCTGAATCAAGGAATATTTTTAAAAAGAAATATTTTTTTTAAATGTCTGACAAAATAGTAAAATAAAAAGAGTCAGGTAAAGAATTATGGAGAGAGGAAAATGAAAAAAAGCTATTATTTAAAATATTTAAAATAGATGAAACCAATCAACCCATATAGAGTAAGGATAGAACAAGCAACAATAAAGAAAAAAATAAAGCATAAAAACTAGCAACAGAGGAAATACACAAGCCTGTAAACATAAAAAGATGGTCAATATCACTAATCATCAAAAAAAGTAATAAAATTTTTTTAGCCAAACCACTATGGTGAATTACAGGGACGGTGGGAGAGTGTGAGTATGACGACATACCCCAACTGAGCGCTGAACCGCTACGACCTCTCAGAGGGCAGGCAACACACAACATATTTCGAAAGCCTTGAACAATGTCCAAAAACTACGATTTTTTTAGAGATCTGTCCTAAAACATTTATACATTTTAACAGTACAAAAACAAATTATAATACAGCCATATGGATATATTTTATACAAGCATTAAAACTGTGATGGCACTGCATGATTCAAGATACAAAAAGGTGCAGGAAACATGAAATAAAGCAATCTGTGAATGGGTATGGACTGTTTTTAGTAACAATATAAAGACAAGTTATCTATAAATTTTGTTTCAAGATATTTTGGGGTACATTGCAATCATTTGCTACAAAAGGCGGCCCTGGCTCCAGTAAGGACGAAACCTTTGCTGTAGGGCTAGTAAAATATGGGCCTTCTCCTTTGCCAGATACCTGAGCCTGACTCCACCTTCAATTCAGAAAACCAGACCTCCACCTCAAGTACAAAAAAAGAGAAGCTAATTCCACATGCCTCTTGCTGTATATTACAGACATTTCTCACAGAATGCCAAGTACTGCAGGAAGAACTTTCCTTCTCCTCCTTCCACCCTTCCAAGCAGAACGCTCAGGAGGCTGGCTGCCCACCAGTCACAGATATGGAATGACAAAGTCATCCCTACATTAGCTACAAGGCTGGACAAGGATCACCTCCAAAAAGTCTATGAAATGAGCAAAGGTTCTCAGGCACCTTTAGGTATGGAACAGCCCAGCAAACAGCGGTCCATCAAGCCTCTCACTCTCACCAGCTGTTCACAATGATGCCATCCACCTCACCATCTCTCCCAGGCAACGTGATGCCCTGGGTGATACAGCCTATGGATGACAATAAATAAACCTGCCATGACAAACTTTACAGACCTCGTCAACTTATAAATCTGAAGATTCAAGAGGGAAAACCTGCTTGGGAAACTATAGCAAATCACTTTTAAGAACCACAGAGCTATATATTAGAGAGCACTGTAAGTACTGTAAGTTTATATAATACTTACACAAGCATTATAAGTATATATAATACATAATTGTCAAAACTCCATATAGTTTAAAAGGACTAAAGTGAAATTATAATATGTAGAGTTAAAATTAGAATGAGAACTTAATATAAGTAATCATAAAGTCAACACAGAATACAAAATTAACATCAATGGGCAAATATTTACAGTGAGGTTATAAGTGACTTTTCACTTCCCCAACAGTGTTCTACAGTTATTTATAGTCAAGCAAAGTGAAATATATTTCTACTACTAACGCTATGATTATAAGAACAATGTATCAATTCATTTTGCTCTTTAGATCATTTTTCTTCAATCACCATTACATTTTTCTACTTAATGTTTCCTCCCACTTAAGCATGAGTTCATTCCAGAGCAAGAGTTGAATATTTTCATTCTTACTCAGTGCCTAGCATAAGGTTTAGTAAGCACTCAATCCATTTTTGTTACTGCATAAAATAGTTACCTTGATAGTTTTTAATATGTGATGGGCACTATGCTAAGCATTTCCCTTTCATTTCTTCATCAATCTTAATAAGCAAGTCATTACCATGTTATATAATAAATGGTAAAACTGAGGCTTACCAAAGATTAAATAAATTTCCAAAGTCACACCATTTGTAACCAGAGGTCCAGAGTCAAAGCTTTTATATTAATTTATGTTCTCTGTATTTAATTCTAAGTAAATTACAAAGTGATAAAGGTCAAAGGGATAATAACACTGTTCAAATTTTACAATAACAGTTATGGAAATATTTTAAATATTTACTTTAATGTTTTGATTATATCAATAATTAATTTTATTTCCATATCGGGAAAAAATTAGAAAATACCCAAATAGCATTTGTACTTTTGGGATAGATAGTATGGCCTACTTAATAGCACTCTGGATTTTAAAATGTACTACAGTAAAAAATACCTGCAGTATAGAATTTAGCAAAAAAACACTAACAAGTAAGGAAATATTTGAAAGGGAAAGTAAAAATAAGTGCATGGAATATTCAATTTCACAAGACAGAGAAATAACATTCTACCTCAACCAAACTATCAAGTAAACTAAAAAAAAAATGACTATCATTAAAAATAATTTATCAATTATCTCCCACCACTAAAATTACTGAAATACCATATGACAAATTTGTTTTAGTTTTATTTTTATACAAAATAGTACACTAAACTGCGTAGTCACTTTTCCATTAGCAGATTCATGACGGAATGTTAACAGCACTTTAAATGACAGAGGAAGAATAAGAGTGACCCTAATGGAAAATATCTGTAGATGTGAGGTGAGATTTGTGAAAAGACAGAATCACTCAGCAAGAAAGGACTTCTAAAGGTCACCTAGTGGCTGTCTGCTGTTGGGAGGCACTGCAAGACTCCATAGGCCATTGCTGAGATGAAAGCCTGTTATGTTTAGACTTTACAGGGGAGGGGAAAATCCAACTTCCTCTAAACAGTCATTTCAGAGACAGAATGTTTAGAACCATAAAATTCCTATTTATAACTCAATACAAATCGTCAAATAGTTCAACTTAAATTCATTTCCTTCTTGTTTGGTCTTTGTGGAATATGCAAAACAGCTGACCATTACAATACATCCTCACATATAGAGCCCTCAGCTTTCTCTTCCGGGGGCAAATACAACATCTTTAGCTTTTCTCAGAGGCTTTATTTTCCAACTTGTTATAATCCTTCTTTCTGATGGCCCCATTACTCTTCTAAGGCCAAGTGAAAAGTAGGTGTTATCCCAATGCTCGGAAATGTCGACCAGCTAGCTAGGCTTCTTTCCTGCTTCTCCAATCCCTAGCAGTTTGAAAAGTCATCCCGTGAAAGCTGAGAAATCATGGCGAATGTTAGAGAAGTGATGGGCAAAGAGGAGTGAGAAAATTAAATAAGCATAAAATCAATTTGCCAATTCCAAAGACAACTCATTAAAAAGTGAATTGTGAGCACTCAGGAAAAAATCCCTGTCATGAGAAAGTAGCACAGGCTCACTCAGAAAGGTCGGTCTGGTTTTGATAAGATTATTAGAGAAAAAGGCATAACTATACCTGAGACCTACAGTAGCTTAATTTCAGCAAGGCTTTAACAATATGTCCCATAATATTCTTGTTCTGAATAAGAAAATACAATGCTAGTCTGTAATTCATTTAGGCAGGTTGGTATCTAGTATCTATTTAAAGAATGCTGATTAATGAATTACTATCAGTGTGTGAATAATGTTCTATGCTACAAAATGCATACTTTAATCATGATATGTGCAAAACTACAGAAGGAAAAGCCACTATCTCTAAATATCTCAAAATTCAGTAATAATGAGCTAGAACAAATTATCTTCACATATGTTTAAATACAGAACTCAGACTCAAAATGTCCAATTTCTCAAATATGTGCTAAGTAGTTACATAATGAATATCAGTGGAACAGAATTAAAGTGCCAACATTGAAGAGTTTGCTAAAAACCCTAAATAGACCCTAACACTGGGGACATGTAGACTTTAAACAGAGTCTAGGTACTGGCTATTGTGCAAATATATCTGTTTTTTGCAAAAAGGTACTGGCCCATCCACAAAAGGGCTATCAGGATGTTAAGGTATCTGGGGGTAATGTGATAAAGACGATAATTTAGCTTAAAGAAGAGAGTAAGGGATTCTAGGGGAAGAACCATCCTGTACTTCATATACCTGGGGGGGGGGGGGGGCGATGGACAGAGAACTGACACATATGTGGCCAGAAGGAAATCCATTCAAGGACCACAGAGACCAATACGAGGAGGCTGTGTCGGCCTCCCTGAGTGGTCTCAGCAAGTCAGCTCTGAGTCTTCCTTGAAGCTGCATTCACTACTCCACCAAATCCCCAAAATAAAACAGCTGCGAAAATTATTTTTTTAATACAGATTTTGTGGGAAGACAGGGGATAGGTGCTGTGTAACATCGTGCAGACAAGAAACCAACATTACCCACGCACGCCCATTTTTCCTTTCCTGAGTGTCACCCCAACTGTCTTCCATTCTCCTCCCACATGGGGTCTCAGCCATGCTTAGCCATACTAAATCACAGCAGGTTTCTGAATAAGGACCATTTATTATTTCTTCTAGGTATCTTTTTATTTCTTTTTCTTTTTCCTATTTTCAGTGACAGGAGGGGAGGCAGAGACAGAATCCTGCATGCACGCCAACCAGGATCCACCCGGCAAACCCACTAAGGGGCCATGTTTTGTCCATTTGGGGCTCTTGCTCAGTTGCTCTGTAACTGAGCTCCTCTTAGCGCCTGAGGTGGAGGCCATGGAGTCATCCTCAGCACTTGGGGTCAACTCACTCCAATTGAGCCATGATTGCAGGAGGGAAAGAGAGAAAGAGAGAGAGAGAGAGAGAGAGAGAGAGAGAGAGAAGTCAGAGTGGAAGGGGTAGAGAAGCAGATGGGTGCTTCTCCTGTGTGCCCCGACAGGGAATTGAACCTGGGGCATCCACACGCTGGTTTGATACTCTACCACTGAGCCAACAGGCCAGGGCCTCTCCCAGGTATTTTAAATGTTTCTCTCCCAACCTCCAGGAGCTGTATGTACAAAGTATTCCTTCAACCCAAGAAAGGTTTCTTTCTAGATGGAGAGGTTTCCCACTAAATGGTAGTTTCAAGAGGAAAACCTCTTTGATATCATGAAACTGAAGGAAAGAGAATTCTGCTGATTTTGCTTGTGCATGACTAACTCCGGAAAATATAACATGGTTCTTTTCCTGCTATCATACTATTTTAACATGAGCATCTAGGTGTGTACCTTCATTTTGAATCATATCAGAATATCTGTTCTTTCTTATATAAGAGGAAGTTTTATATAAGCAAATTGCTGTAGGATTTAATAAAATACCTTAAAGAGATAGGCAAACTACCTGGCATAGTAGCACACACTCAGTAACTATTAATAAAACATTTATAGATCCTTTAGAACAGTAGCCGGTAAATGGTAATCACTGTATAAGTGTATCTGTTAATAAAACAATTAAGCACTTTTCCAATGACTTTCCACGATGCTATACAATTTCATATCAAGTAGGAATGTTACAGGGATAATTTCAGCTTTCTGAGGATGGACCAAATGATATCAAAAATCTCTTTGGATTCAACTTCCTATCAGTCTATGATTCATAGTATTTTAGATTGTAGAGCTTACACTTTAGAAACGAACATAGCCTGTCTTAAGAAACAGTAACATTATAGATTAACTTATATATTTAAATTTAATAAGAACCAGAGAGTATATATTGCAGAGCCATAATGGACTTCTAAAAACATATGACATTTAAAGAAATTCTTTGTTGTTGACACAAACATAAAAAAGGAGTAGAAAATTTCACTAGCACATGCAGTGTTAAACAGCTGACATCCTTAAACCCTCGTTCTCTAAATCAATGTCTTCTAACAGATTTCTCTTTTATCAGCAAAGCTGTACTCAATTAACTTCTCAAATACTTCTCAAAACATATTGTGGCTGATTTAAGATCGTATTTCTTTCTCAACATAATCTCCGACTAGGTAAACATGTGCCTTCATACCAGACCCACAGTTTCTCCCAACACTCATGTTACATGACCAGTAAAACAATGGCTAACAGGGTTGTGAGAATCCAATAACGTAATACTGCAACATTACTCAATAAACTACAAAGTACTACATATGAATGAGGTTCTTGCAAACTATTCTTGGAACACTAATATTATGAAGACTGCCAACAGCTGTTCTGTGAATACCAGCCTAAGCAGTATAGTAAGGTGTGTACTACACTTTCTCTTTGAGGATCCACAGTGCACAGGAGCATACTAAAGGTTCAGAGTGTCCTACATTAAAGTCTGTTAACTTTAACTCAGTACTTCGTGGATATAATGAACTCAGGAGACATTTTTCTTGGTTTATGCAATTCAGTATTCTGGACAAAACTGTTTGGAAGATATATACGATGTCAACTATTATGTTAGTATCAATTTTTTTCTGAAAAACTATTAATAAATGGAGAAAATATAAAAATATGCATCCTGCATTTGTTAGGAAATATTCAAGTTATTTTACTGAGATATCATCTTTAAGAGATTTTTTTCCACATTACTCTCAAAAATATAATGTGCTATAACAACTCAAGGTAATATTAATCTTAAAAGTATTCACTGGTAAAAAATTTCTCCAGGTAATCCATTGGCAAATAACTTGAAGCCTTTGATTTGCAATTGTGTACCACAAGGCTTTATTTTTAAACTGTAATGAAAATCTTTGAAGGCCACAACAAAAAGGGGCTGGTTGGCTCAGCGGTAGAGCATCGGCCTGGCGTGCGGGGGACCCGGGTTCGATTCCCAGCCAGGGCACATAGGAGAAGCGCCCATTTGCTTCTCCACCCCCCACTCCTTCCTCTCTGTCTCTCTCTTCTCCTCCTGCAGCCAAGGCTCCATTGGAGCAAAGATGGCCCGGGCGCTGGGGATGGCTCCTTGGCCTCTGCCCCAAGCGCTAGAGTGGCTCTGGTCACGGCAGAGCATCGCCCCCTGGTGGGCAGAGCATCGCCCCTGGTGGGCGTGCCGGGTGAATCCCGGTCGGGCGCATGCGGGAGTCTGTCTGACTGTCTCTCCCCGTTTCCAGCTTCAGAAAAATACAAAAAAAAAAAAAAAAAAAAGGAGGGGGGGGGCTGGAAGCTCTGATCAATTTCCAAACTCTGACTTGTATTGAGTTTCTCCGGGACAACACTTATTCATTCCATGATGAAGACACCAGAATAAAGCCCACTTATACGCAAACCGCCTGTCTACAATACAAAGTTAGGCACAGTAGATGTTGTCTATATAGTAAGACTTTTTTTAACCTAAAAAGTTCTTAAGAGATCACCTAGTTCAATGCTCTCGTTTTCCTTAGTTATCAAACTGCAGTCGGGGGACGAGAGTGTGGCTCTGTGCACTCTTCTGCTTTAATCTACAACTGCTGACTGTCACATGCTCACAGCATGTACATGCAAACGGTTTTATTTTCCCCCAACATTTCAGAGAAGAATTGTCTGCAGTGAGCTGATCTAAAAGAGGAACTACCTATAATTTGTAAAAGTCACTTGTGAGGTGATGGCGGGATAATTTTAAAGAGAAACAATCATCTTCCAGAGGCTACAGGGAAATGATCTGTGATAAAGCTGCCTCCAAGCACAGATCCTGAAGTCAAGTTAACAGAAGAGATTCATTTATTTACTCATGGTTAATGAGTGATCCAGCCAACTTTGGGAGTCAACAACGGCTATCACCTAACGAGCAGCTAGCATGTGCCCAGCACTGGACACATTATCTAATCTTCACAACCATCCCTATCAGACAGATGTTTGTGCCAAATTTCACAGATGAGGAGATTCAGTTCCACAGATATTTAGAAAATGTGCCACGGTCATCCCAACAACTCAAGTGTTGAAGTGAGATTCAAACTGAATTCTGCCTGATGGAAGACCAAAATCTTTTAGCATAAAAAATCAAAACAGAGAAAATCTACCCAGAAAATCACAAGTAAAGGTTCTTGGCTATCCACAGAAGAAACAAAGCATATTTCCAAATGTTAACCATTAGCTGAAAAAGAAGGCAGTAAATAGAAATGTCTCAAGTGTTTGCCATGGACCACCCACCGAGTGTTACTGCTTGGGCTTGAGCTGTGGTCTAGAATTTAGGCTTTTCTAGATATTAGAAGACATTTCAAAAGAAACAGGGGAGTAAGGAGGAGTAACCCACAGTCTAGCTCATAAACAAAGGGACAGCCTCAAGAGTTATGGTTCCTCTTGATGTCACTCAGCCAAGCCCATCTGGACTCATGTCAAAATAGGGCACAAAGGCACCAAACAATCTAATAAAACCTAAAAAGAACAGTTCCACACAAGTCTCTGGGACTGTGAGAGCACAAGGCACAGGAGACGTGGTGAAGCTCTGACAGACACAGCAAACTCAAGTCTGAGCACCAGCAGTCCCGGCAGACCTGGGGTGGGCAATGAGCAGTGCAGAAGCCAGGCCATCTCTGACCTCAGCAACTCTGGGAGACATCTCCACTGTGAGCCACAGTAAGAACGGAGGGAAATGATGGAGTCCATGTGGAAGCCAAGAGCAAGGACAGCGGAGATTCCCCCTAACAAATCACAGCACGGACTGGGAGCAGTGAGAAAGAGATGGCTGTCCTGTGTACAGCAACAGTAACTCGATGCATACTGAGAAAACAGTGTTTTGCCATTTACACTGTGACTTTATATAAAGGTCACATTCTCTGATAAACAAAAATGTAATTAAATATTTGGAAACATTCTTAAATATTAGCATACTGATTAAGCATGCAAACACCTAAGAATTTTAGAAATAAAAATGATTTCATTTCAGTACTCAAAAGTACTCTTCAGAATAAGTGTATTTATTACATACTTGGGGGTTTGTTTCCCCTTACACACACCACCTAAATCTGTCACTCACCACTAGATCTGGGGTAAAAGAACCTTCTTTTTCCTTATTTTCTTTCACTTTTTTCAGCAGGATGCACTGTACATGCTAAGCACGCTATAATGTTTACTGAATACAACATATTTATTTAAGACAGGAGAACAGAGCTTGGGAGGATTACAGAAGTCAACATGGCATTCTCCACAACAAAGCGCGGCTCCAGCATTCTTTCTTCCGAAAGTCATGAGGAAGGCAGGCAGCCCTGCCTGCTCATATGTACGTTAGCTCTCTAATAGTCTGCTCCATTACACACTGATTCTTTTCTTAAACATCTACCTGCACAGCTGTTATCATTCTTTCCAGAGTGCCATTGCCACTTAAAATTTTAAAACCTTAATTATAATCACTGATCTTTAATAATAAAGACGCCAGCCTACTCACTGACTTTGACACCTTAATGACTGAGAGAGCAAGTCTTGAAAACTACACTACATAAAATATATTTAAAGAGGAGCACAGGAGTTTTTATTTAAGCTCAATGAAATCAATTGATTTCAGAATATAAACAACAACCTAAAACCAAATTCTGAAATCATTGAAGCCTTACACATTTGGCACACACCAAGAAAATCATTCTTATATTTTATACATGTATTGTCTGATAGAAAAACAGAATTAGAAATCATCAGAACTTGATAATACTATAAAAAAAAACCTGTTTCCTTAAAAATAATTTAGTTATGATTAAAACAGACAAAAAAACTCAAAATTATTCATTGTTTGATTAATAGCAACTCTAAATGGTTTGTCCTTATTCATGTAGGAGATTCTATTAAAAGAATTAAACTTTTACCAAGAAAAGCTCATAATTCAAAAGTTGCATAATCCCACTTAGAGAGTCAATACTTTTGAAAATTCTCTGCACTTTAGTTAGAAATACAATATTTATAGACAATCTACTTAAAAATGAATTCAAGGCAAAAATGGAATAAAAAATAACCAATATATTATTTTTCCATTACACGTAAAAGCAATCTTTGCTGCAGTGATATTTCTCATTAAAGATTAAACTATATTTTATTTTAAAAAGAAAACCTACTTAAAAGTTGTATCTGTATCCTAGTAAATTGTAGATCCAAGTCTGTCATAATTAGACCCAACACAGCCCAGAAAGCTAGTCCTGAGGCCAAAAGCTTCAGTTACATGATTGGAGTCATTCTAAGTACTTGCCACTTGGAGAAAAATACCATTTTCAAGAGATAGTTATAATTTTCTCTTAAATGCAAATGTAACCATCATATGCTTTAACTATAAAGAAAGCAAACCTAAAAAGCAATTTAATAATTGAGCTGCATTATTTATCAACTCTAAACCTAAATAAAGTTATTCCAGTAAAGAATATAAATTATGGTAGAAACTTGTCTAAATATCCAAATAAAAAACAAAAGGCAAAAATAACTCCACGCTGGAATTAATGTATGCACAGGAGTTCACAGAATAGAGTTCTGTCACCCTATCCCCAACATTCTTTCCAGGGCAAACTCCCAAGAGTTTGGGGAAGATTTGAGCTTTATTTCAAAGTCCCTGTACACCGAGTTCAATCCTAGCTTACCATAACTGCACTGAATACAAAATTCACCATATTTGCACAGAGGCTTAAAAATATACCCTTAACAAAACATTCACAACTAGAACTCAAACACAAGACATTATAACTAGGCCTGACCTGTGGTGGCGCAGGGGGTCAAGTGTTGATCTGGAACACTGAGGTCGCTGGTTCAAAACCCTGGGCTTGCCTGGTCAATGCACATATGGGAGTTGATGCTTCCTGCTCCTCTCCCTTCTCTCTCTCTATCTCTATCTTTCTCTGTCTCTCTTCTCTAAAATGAATAAATAAATAAAAATAATTAAAAAATATATATTAAACTGGAAACAAGACATTATAACTGTCCACATTACAATTAAATAAAGGTGTGCCCCTCTACTTCTCTCCTAAAAATATCAGTCTAGTGAGTATAAACATCTGATCTCCATAGAGACTTACATGAGTTGACCACATGGAATATATTTCTAGAAATTATGCTAAAGGAAACAAAATAGAAATCACAAAAGATTAAGAAAGCCAGACAATCTTCTAAATGCAAAAAGGAATGTATTACTTTCAGTTACTAAAATTCTTTTCCTTTCCATCTTGGTCATGGCACAAATGATGTGTCTTTTTTTATTGTTTCTGAAGTAAAATATCTAGGGCCCTATTTCAGAATGTTCAGAACACTAATATGATTCCTCAAAATAAGCTGACGAGAAACACTTCTTTGTATGTTTACAGTATTTCAGCATTTTAGATGCGGCAAGCACCATGTTCCAGCACCTTTGACCTATTTACTAATCATCCCACTGTGTTTCTCACACAGTCTCAGAGCAAAATAACCCCAACACAGTCCTAATTAATCTGCAGATATAGAAATGGTTTCCATTACAATTCAATAATTAGACATCAGTGTTCAAATATATTAATAAAGCTATTAGAAACATTCAAGCATTAACTACAATTTACCAATTTTCAAGATATACATTTTATAACCAAAATCTTAACTGTGGTTGTAAAACTGTACATTATGCTCAGTTAATTAAAAAAAAAAATTCAAAGTTAAAATAGTTCTCTTTTTCGTGAAGAGTATATAGACACAAGCTTGATTAATCTGCCCTCTCAGTCAAGTAGGGCCAGCTGGTCAATAACAGGAATGTTTTTACATTGTGGCATATTCTTAATTTTAATTATCTTGGCTAATGAAAAACTCATTGATAAATCTATACTAACCCCATATTATATATCCTGAAGTTGGTTTCTCATATTTGTTTTAAAAAACAAAAACTGAAACTATTTTAATATATACTATGATTTTTGTCTCCCCTAAAAAAATCCAGATAAAATACCTGATTATGTATAGCAGTTAACATTGGTGTTTTAAGTTGTTATTCTTCTTTCAACATAAGATACAATTCTTAATTATTTTACTAAACCAGTATTTACTGAATGTCTACTATTTACCTGGCCCTGTCACCGTAAAAAGGAGTAAGACCCTTTAATTTCAAAAATGCAAAGGCCCATGAAATGACCTAAGGATAGATGCTTACTTTAGAGTCCAGCGTAAGTACTGACAGGTGGTAAACCAAGGAGGTTACCAAGCTGGAATTAGAAGAACACAAAAGGGCCAGCCTGGCCACTTACTAGTTGTACATTCTTGGGCAAAATATGTAGTATTTCCTGCTTTGTAATATAAAATTTGTACTGTCTACCTTACTTATAGGAAATTTAATAAATATGGCCCATAGAAATAAATTGGAGAGGTAATGAAAGGAAAAAGAACATAAACATCAAAGTTGAGAAATCAGCTCAAACCGATCAATCGAATGTTCTCGCTTGTGCTCCTGAGCAGCCAAAGGGCTGAATAGTTAACAGCTCTGAACTTGAAATGGTCTCCCTGTGTAAGTTCAAATTGCACCCCCAGCATTTATCCCTCTCATAAATGATGTTTCCTTTTGCTTTATTTTGCCAGTAAACTTCTTGAGGGCAGGATGCATGTTTGATGCATGTTGGAGTCACACACGTGACAGGCTACCGCAGGCAGTAGTAGCTGATCCTAATATGCATTGAATGGCATCTGTATTTAGGTCCGGAGATATTTTTCCACATATAAAATCAGGCTACTTGTTGGGAACATTATTGAGCCTAATGACTCACGACATCACAGATGATGCCTCAATGACACATTTATTCCAATGAAGTGGGAACACCACAGGAATGAGGGTTTTGCAATAATTCGATGAGAGCAGAGGAGGAGAGAACCAGCACGTCCACGGGATTGGGAAGGAAGGGCGTGCCAAGTGCAGACGCAGTCTACACCTGGTCCACATCGCAGGCAGCACAGAGCAAGTAATGCTAATGAGAACTGGATCGTTTGTAATATTTTCGCTTTGTGGTTGCTAAGAAACATACAATTTTTCTACCTAATTACGTGTCTGCATAATTGTGTATATTTAACTGATACTGCAACATATTTAAATCAATTCTTTTTTTTTATTTATTTATTTATTTATTTTTCATTTTTCTGAAGCTGGAAACAGGGAGAGAGTCAGACAGACTCCCGCATGCGCCCGACCGGGATCCACCCGGCACGCCCACCAGGGGCGACGCTCTGCCCACCAGGGGGCGATGCTCTGCCCCTCCGGGGGGTCGCTCTGCCGCACCAGAGCCACTCTAGTGCCTGGGGCAGAGGCCACAGAGCCATCCCCAGCGCCCGGGCCATCTTTGCTCCAATGGAGCCTTGGCTGCGGGAGGGGAAGAGAGAGACAGAGAGGGAAAGCGGAGGGGTGGAGAAGCAAATGGGCGCTTCTCCTGTGTGCCCTGGCCGGGAATCGAACCCGGGTCCTCCGCATGCTAGGCCGACGCTCTACCGCTGAGCCAACCGGCCAGGGCTAAATCAATTCTAAGAATCTATAAAAATTGTTTTCTCTTTATTAAGGATCCATATATCAATTTTGAGAAAACTGTCTCAAATTCTGCTCATGAACTTCCACGGGCAGGACTGGAAACCGAGAGAATGAAGGATCTTCCTGGAGAGAGAAACATGAGCAGAGGAATCAGGGTGGAAGCGAGGCAGTGCTTGGAGGTGCCCTGAGAGTCCAGGACACTAGGGAAAGGCAGGCGAGAGCCACACCGCAGAGGCTCTGGAATACCATACTAACCAAACAGACTGATACTCTACATCGGGGGTCCCCAAACTTTTTACACAGGGGGCCAGTTCACTGTCCCTCAGACCGTTGGAGGGCCGGATTATAAAAAAAACTATGAACAAATCCCTATGCACACTACACATATTTTAAAGTAAAAAAAACAAAACGGGAACAAATACAATATTTAAAATAAAGAACAAGCTTGACCTGTGGTGGTGCAGTGGATAAAGCGTCGACCTGGAAATGCTGAGGTCGCCGGTTCGAAACCCTGGGCTTGCCTGGTCAAGGCACATATGGGAGTTGATGCTTCCAGCTCCTCCCCCCCCCCCCCCGTCTCTCTCTCTCTCTCTCTCTCTCTCTCTCTCTCTCTTTGGCTCTCTCTCTCTCCTCTCTAAAAAAAATGAATAAATAATTTTAAAAAAATTAAAATAAAGAACAAGTAAATTTAAATCAACAAACTGACCAGTATTTCAATGGGAACTATGCTCCTCTCACTGACCACCAATGAAAGAGGTGCCCTGTCTGAGAGTGCGGCGGGGGCCGGATAAATGGCCTCAGGGGGCCGCATGTGGCCTGTCGGCCGTAGTTTGGGGACCCCTGCTGTAAATAATGGGAACCACTGAAGACTTCTGAGCAGTCACGGATAAGATCAACGCTGTCATTCAGAGGACTAATTTAGAAAGAAGAGCAGGAAGTGTGTAGGCAGGAAGACCAGGTAGGAGGACAGTGCAATAGACTGTGTGAAAATGCAGAAAGAGAATGACGGGCAGGCCAGGGAAATGAGAGTGAACAGGCTTGAGAAACATCCCAATGTGAGAGACTACGAAAGAACACCCCAAATTAACACGGATGGCCTACACTAACAAAACTTCTGTTTACTCAGAGAATATTTCAGTCATACAAAAATAGCTAGAAAATTAAAGAATAAACATCTGTTGTCCAGCACCCTGATAGCTCTCATCCTTCTAAGAAATAACCAGTACTTTAAATTTGATGTTTATCCTCCCCATGAATTTCTTTCCGTTTTCACTGTGTATGTTTGTACCTATAAACATCTGCTATCTAAATAGTTACAAAGATTTCTGTAGTTTATATGAATGTGTTATAGAGCATATCAGTCTGCAAACTGCATATTTAACTTAACATTGTCACGAAAATTTAGCACGTGTTCATCTTCTCTGCATAACATTTCATTTGTATACGTATATATTACTTCATTTTTAATATATACTATTATTTATTTATTCATTCATGCTCGTTTATATATTAAATCCAAACTATCAATGGTATAGGTGTTTCTATATTTTGCTATTACTAGCAGTATTTCAGGAAACATTTTTCTTGGTGTGAGTGCAGCACTCGCTGCAGTTGGCACCTACGAGTAGGCTTCACTGGGTCCAAGGGATGTGTTAACTTTACCAGTTCTGGGCCCTAGCCAGATGGCTCAGTGGCAGAGCGTCGGCCTAGCATGCGGAAGTCCCGGGTTCGATTCCCGGCCAAGGCACACAGGAGAAGCGCCCATCTGCTTCTCCACTCCTCCCCCTCTCCTTCCTCTCTGTCTCTCTCTTCCCCTCCCGCAGCCAAGATTCCATTAGAGCACAGTTGGCCCGGGCGCTGAGGATGGCTCTATGGCCTCTGCCTCAGGCACTAGAGTGGCTCTGGTTGCAACAGAGCAATGCCCCAGATGGGCAGAGCATCGCCCCCTGGTGGGCGTGCCGGGTGGATCCCGGTCGGGCACATGTGGGAGTCTGTCTGACTGCCTCCCCGTTTCCAACTTCAGGGGAAAAAAAAAAAACTTTACCAGCTCTAGACAAAACATTATCCAAATGGTTTCAGCAAGGATGCTCCCACCAATACTGTATTAAGGTTGTCCAAGTCAAAATTTGGATTCTCTAACTCTGATATGTGTGATATGATACCTCATTTTAATTTGGACTTCCATGATAATAGGATATGAGGTATGATTTTTGCCCCTTGGTATGGCACCATATCATCAATGTTAGCATGAATGAATCAATCTTGTCTATTACAGTTTGCATTTTTTTTCTGGTTTAAGAAAGTATTTTTGGCCCTGGCCGGTGGGCTCAGTGGTAGTGTCTACCTAGCATGTAGAAGTCCCAGGTTCGATTCTCAGGGCATACAGGAGAAACGACCATCTGCTTCCCCTCCCTCCCTCTTCTCTGTCCCTCTCTCTCCATCTCTTTCTCCCTCTCTCTGTTCACCTCCCGCAGCTATGGTTTAATTCAGGGGTCCCCAAACTTTTTTCACAGGGGGCCAGTTCACTGTGCCTCAGACCGTTGGAGGGCCGAACTATAAAAAAAACTATGAACAAATCCCTATGCACACTGCACATATCTTATTTTAAAGTAAAAAGACAAAATTGAAATAAATACAATATTTAAAATAAAGAAAAAGTAAATTTAAATCAACAAACTGACTAGTATTTCTTTTTTTTCTTTTTTTTTTTTTAATAAATTTTTATTAATGGTAATGGGATGACATTAATAAATCAGGGTACATATATTCAAAGAAAACATTTCTAGGATATTTTGTCATCAAATTATGTTGCAAACCCCTCGCCCAAAGTCAGATTGTCCTCCGTCACCCTCTATCTAGTTCTCTGTGCCCCTCCCCCTCCCCCTAACTCTCTCCCTCCCTCCCTCCCATGTCCTCCCTCCCCCCCCACCCTTGGTAACCAACACACTCTTGTCCATGTCTCTTAGTCTCATTTTTATGTTCCACCAATGCATGGAATCATGTAGTTCTTGTTTTTTTCTGATTTACTTATTTCACTCCTTATAATGTTATCAAGATCCCACCATTTTGCTGTAAATGATCTGATGTCATCATTTCTTATGGCTGAGTAGTATTCCATAGTGTATATGTGCCACATCTTCTTTATCCAGTCTTCTATTGAAGGGCTTTTTGGTTGTTTCCATGTCTTGGCCACTGTGAACAGTGCTGCAATGAACATGGGGCTACATGTGTCTTCACGTATCAATGTTTCTGAGGTTTTGGGGTATATACCCAGTAGAGGGATTGCTGGGTCATAAGGTAGTTCTATTTGCAGTTTTTTGAGGAACCACCATACTTTCCTCCATAATGGTTGTACTACTTTACAGTCCCACCAACAGTGAATGAGGGTTCCTTTTTCTCCACAGCCTCTCCAACATTTGCTATTACCCGTCTTGTTGATAATAGCTAATCTAACAGGAGTGAGGTGGTATCTCATTGTAGTTTTGATTTGCATTTCTCTAATAACTAATGAAGCTGAGCATCTTTTCATATATCTGTTGGCCATTTGTATCTCTTCCTGGGAGAAGTGTCTGTTCATGTCCTCTTCCCATTTTTTTATTGGATTGTTTGTTTGTTTGTTGTTGAGTTTTATGAGTTCTTTGTAAATTTTGGATATTAGGCCCTTATCTGAGCTGTTGTTTGAAAATATCAGTTCCCATTTAGTTGGCTGTCTGTTTATTTTGATATCAGTTTCTCTTGCTGAGCAAAAACTTTTAATTCTGATGTAGTCCCATTCATTTATCTTTGCCTTCACTTCTCTTGCCATTGGAGTCAAGTTCATAAAATGTTCTTTAAAACCCAGGTCCATGATTTTAGTACCTATGTCTTCTTCTATGTACTTTATTGTTTCAGGTCTTATATTTCGGTCTTTGATCCATTTTGAATTAATTTTAGTACACGGGGACAGGCTGTAGTCGAGTTTCATTCTTTTGCATGTGGCTTTCCAGTTTTCCCAACACCATTTGTTGAACAGGCTTTCTTTTCTCCATTGTGTGTTGTTGGCCCCTTTATCAAAGATTATTTGACCATATATATGTGGTTTTATTTCTGGGCTTTCTATTCTGTTCCATTGGTCTGAGTGTCTATTTTTTTGCCAATACCATGCTGTTTTGATTATCGTGGCCCTATAATATAAAGTCAGGTATTGTAATGCCCCCAGCTTCATTCTTTTTCCTTAGGATTGCTTTGGCTATTCGGGGTTTTTTATAGTTCCATATAAATCTGATGATTTTTTGTTCCATTTCTTTAAAAAATCTCATAGGGATTTTGATGGGAATTGCATTAAATTTGTATATTGCTTTGGGTAATATGGCCATTTTGATTATATTTATTCTTCCTATCCAAGAACAAGGAATATTTTTCCATCTCATTGTATCTTTTTCGATTTCCCTTAACAATGCTTTGTAATTTTCATTATATAGGTCCTTTACGTTCTTTGTTATGTTTATTCCTAGGTATTTTATTTTTTTTGTTGCAATCGTGAAGGGGATTATTTTTTTGAGTTCGTTTTCTAATATTTCATTGTTGGCATATAGAAAGGCTATGGACTTTTGTATGTTAATTTTGTATCCTGCGACCTTACTGTATTGGTTTATTGTTTCTAATAATCTTTTTGTGGAGTCCTTCGGGTTTTCGATGTATAGGATCATATCATCAGCAAAAAGTGATAGCTTTACTTCTTCTTTTCCGATATGGATGCCTTTTATTTCTTTGTCTTGTCTGATTGCTCTGGCCAGAACTTCTAGCACCACGTTGAATAAGAGTGGAGAGAGTGGACAACCCTGTCTTGTTCCTGATTTAAGGTAGAAAGTCCTCAGTTTTATGCCGTTTAATAGGATGTTGGCTGATGGTTTATCATATATGGCCTTTATCATGTTGAGATATTTTCCTTCTATACCCATTTTGTTGAGAGTCTTAAACATAAAATTGTGTTGTATTTTATCAAAAGCCTTTTCTGCATCTATTGATAAGATCATGTGGTTTTTGTTCTTTGTTTTTTTGATATGGTGTATTACGTTAACCGTTTTGCATATGTTGAACCATCCTTGAGATTCTGGGATGAATCCCACTTGATCATGATGTATTATTTTTTTAATATGTTGTTGTATTCGGTTTGCCAGTATTTTGTTTAGTATTTTAGCATCTGTATTCATTAGAGATATTGGTCTGTAGTTTTCTTTCTTTGTGCCATCCTTGCCAGGTTTTGGTATGAGGGTTATGTTGGCCTCATAAAATGTGTTTGGAAGTATTGCTTCTTCTTCAATTTTTTGGAAGACTTTGAGTAGAATAGGAACCAAGTCTTCTTTGAATGTTTGATAGAATTCACTAGTATAACCGTCTGGGCCTGGACTTTTATTTTTGGGGAGATTTTTAATAGTTTTTTCTATTTCCTCCCTGCTGATTGGTCTGTTTAGGCTTTCTGCTTCTTCATGACTCAGTCTAGGAAGGTTGTATTGTTCTAGGAATTTATCCATTTCTTCTAGATTGTTGTATTTGGTGGCATATAATTTTTCATAGTATTCTACAATAATTCTTTGTATTTCTATGATGTCTGTGGTGATCTCTCCTCTTTCATTTTGGATTTTATTTATTTGAGTCCTGTGTCTTTTTTCCTTGGTGAGTCTTGCCAAGGGTTTGTCAATTTTGTTGATCTTTTCAAAGAACCAGCTCCTTGTTTTATTGATTTTTTCTATAGTTTTTCTGTTCTCTATTTCATTTATTTCTGCTCTGATTTTTATTATCTCCTTTCTTCGGCTGGTTTTGGGTTGTCTTTGTTCTTCTTTTTCTATTTTCTTAAGGTGTGAAGTTAAGTGGTTTACTTCGGCTTTCTCTTGTTTGTTCATATAGGCCTGAAGTGATATGAACTTTCCTCTTATTACTGCTTTTGCTGCATCCCAGAGATTCTGATATGTCGTATTTTCATTTTCATTTGTCTGTATATATCTTTTGATTTCTGCGCTTATTTCTTCTTTGACCCATTCATTTTTTAGAAGTATGTTGTTTAGTTTCCACATTTTTGTGGGGTTTTACCCCTCTTTTTTGCAGTTGAATTCTAGTTTCAAGGCTTTATGATCCGAAAATATGCTTGGTACAATTTCAATTTTTCTAAATTTGCTGATATTGTCTTTGTGGCCCAACATATGGTCAATTCTTGAGAATGTTCCATGTACACTAGAGAAAAATGTATACTCTGTCGCTTTGGGATGAAGTGTCCTGTAGATGTCTATCATATCCAGGTGTTCTAGTATTTCGTTTAAGGCCACTATATCTTTATTGATTCTCTGTTTGGATGACCGATCTAGAGCCGTCAGCGGTGTATTGAGGTCTCCAAGTATGATTGTATTTTTGTTAGTTTTGGTTTTAAGGTCAATAAGTAGCTGTCTTATATATTTTGGTGCTCCTTGGTTTGGTGCATATATATTAAGGATTGTTATGTCTTCTTGATTCAACTTCCCCTTAATCATTATGAAATGACCATTTTTGTCTCTGAGTACTTTTTCTGTCTTGTAGTCAGCATTATTAGATATGAGTATTGCTACACCTGCTTTTTTTTGGGTGTTGTTTGCTTGGAGTATTGTTTTCCAGCCTTTCACTTTGAATTTGTTTTTATCCTTGTTGCTTAGATGTGTTTCTTGTAGGCAGCATATAGTTGTATTTTCTTTTTTAATCCATTCTGCTACTCTGTGTCTTTTTATTGGTAAATTTAATCCATTTACATTTAGTGTAATTATTGACACTTGTGGGTTCCCTACTGCCATTTTATAAATTGCTTTCTGTTAGTTTTGTATCTAGTTTGATTCTTCTCTTTTGTTTTTCTATCATTTGTTTTTGTTTGTTTGTGTTCCATACTTCTTTCCTCTGTTGCTACCTTTTTTAAGTCAAGTGTTTTTGTGGTGGTTTTTTTAAGGGTGGTTACCATTAAGTAATGAAAAGGGTACCTACCATATTCATTGTAGTACCCTATCTTATAAGTATTTCTGCACTTCATCATCCTTTGCTACTGTTAATCTCCATCCTCTCCCCCCTTTTTTTCCTTTGTTGTCACAGTTTAAGTTTGGTTTTATTGCATTCTTGGTGGAGCTGTTACTTGTGGTGTTGTTTTCTTTTGTTCTTTGAATCTGGTTGGAAAACCCCCCTTAGTATTTCCTGGAGTGGGTGCTTTCTGTTGATAAATTCTCTCATCTTTTCTGTATTTGTGAATGTTTTTATATCTCCTTCATACTTGAAGGATAGCTTTGATGGGTATAGTATTCTTGGCTGAAAGTTCCTCTCTTTCAGGGCTTTAAATATTGGGGTCCACTCTCTTCTAGCTTGTAGAGTTTCTGCTGAGAAATCTGATGATAATCTAATAGGCCTTCCTTTATATGTTGTACTCTTCTTTTCCCTGGCTGCCTTGAGAATTTTTTCTTTGTCATTGGTTTGTGTCATCTTTATTATGATGTGCCTTGAAGTGGGTTTGTTGGGGTTAAGAAAACTTGGTGTTCTGTTTGCTTCTTGAATTTGAGGCTTTAGTTCCTTCCACAGGCTTGGGAAGTTCTCGTCTATTATTTGTTTGAGTATATTCTCCATTCCATTTTCTTTCTCTTCTCCCTCTGATATACCTATTATTCTTATGTTATTCTTTCTGATGGAGTCAGACAATTCCTGTAGGGCTTTCTCATTTTTTATTATTTTTGAGTCTCTTTCTTCTTCTCTCTGTTGTGCCTCAAGTTGTTTGTCTTCTATTTCACTAATCCTATCTTCAATCTGGGCTGTTCTGTTAGCTAAGCTTGTTACCTCGTTTTTCAGCTCGTGAATTGAGTTTTTCATTTGTTTGATTTGTTTTTATAGTTTCAATTTCCTTGGTAATATATTCTTTGTGTTCATTGAGTTGTTTTCTGATCTCCCTATATTGCCTTTCTGTGTTTTCTTGTATATCTCTGAGTATTTTTAAGATTTCTATTTTAAATTCTCTGTCATTTAGCTCCAAGGCTTCCAATATGTTAAGTCTTTTCTCCATAGATTTTTCCACATCTATTTGTGTTACCTCTCTTTCTTTTGTATCCATAATATTCGATTTCCTCTTTCTTATCGGCATCTGAGGGTGGTCTTATTGATAGCACTAATTAGAATTAATAAAGAGTAAAAAGAAAAAAAAAAGGGTAAAACACCCCACAAAAAAAAACAGTAATAATTTATTATTTCCCCCTTTTTTTCTCTCTTCTCTTTCCCTCCTCTCCCCTCCTCAGGGAAATATCGTGCCTATAATGGAGGGCCTGATTTGGGGTGAAGAGTTCAAGGGGCAAAAAAAAGGGAGTAGGGACCTACTAAATGCAAAAAAAAAAAAAAAAAGGAAGAAAATCTTAGACAAGCATAAGATGATTTGCTTGTAAGTGATGGTCAACTAAGAGATATAATGAGAGGGATAAGAGGGAATCAGAAAAAAGGACCAAAAAAGAATAATAAAGAAGAAAAAATAAAAATAATAAGTAAAAATCTGTTGTATTAAGTGGAGCGAAGACTAAATACAATGGAGACCTTGGGTTGGGAGGACCCAAAATGCCACAAAAATAAACAAACAAGAGAAAAAAAAAAAAAACAAAAGCAAAAAAGAGAAATAAAGCCAAAAAAAAGCCTTGATTCCCAAATTAACTAATTTGTTCGTGATTGAGGATTATATGGGAGGAAAGTAAAATGAGAAAAGAAAAAACGAATAGAAAGGAAAAAATAAGAAAAAGAGAAAAACGAAGGAAGAAATAAAATAGGAGGAGAAAAAAACAAAATAAAGCAAGACAAAAAAAAAAACAAAAAAAAAAACAATAGAGGAGAGAGTGAGAGTTGTGTTTTGGATTATAACCTTAAAGGAGGGTGAGGATGAAGAAGAAAAATAAAATGCAACACTCATGGGTAGTGTAGTTCAAGAAAGGGGAAGCATAAGATGGGCAGAGAATAGAAGGACCAAGGTGGAGGAAATAAAGGCAAAAAGATAGAAGAAACAAACAACAACAACAACAAAAAATTAGTGGATCAAGTTGTAAAGTCTGTGGGTTTTTCTTGATTTTGAGAGGTTAACTTCTTTTTCTTTTCTCTCCCTCTTCCTAGTCGGTGACTCTGTACCCCAGGCTCTGCCCCTGTGTCACTCTTAGGTAGGGATTTGCAGTTGATGGGATTCTATGGCAATGTCATATAATTGGCTTTAGTCTTGCTGGAAGTAAAGGCTTGTTGGCGTTTGCAGGGTCCAACGATGAGAGAGTTTGCTTTCCTGGATTCTCTCTCCTAGTCCCCCCTTTCTGAATTAGCAGCCTGGTGATCCAGCTATAAGGCTGCAACTGCTTCTGCCTGGGGAGTAAGAGGCTCAAAGAGCTGGGAAATCCCCACTCTATCCCCACTCAGTGCAAGGCTTTGGGAAAGGCTCTGGCAGTCAGGGCCTCCAGTGTAATCAGGCGGGGGTGGGAGTCAATTGTTGTCAAGGTGACTGTTCAGCGCCTATCATTTAGTTGGACCTCTCAACCCAGGCTTTCCACACTTTGTAGCCTGTTTTTGCAGGGAAGAAGAGGCACTAGTCTCTGCTTACGACTAGTGTAGTATAGACCTTATTATCTGCCAAGTCCCTCTTGTTAGCATTTATCCCTGAATATGGAGGCTCTATCAATCAGAAGTTGCCCCCGCCCCTTTAGCGAGAGGCACTAAAAAATATCACGCCTCTTGTCTTGGATCGCTGAACTGAGAGAGATCTTATCAATTAGAACCGAGGGTGCGCAGATTTTATGGGTTAAGCTAATTTCAGTGATTGGGTCGCAGCTGTGCTTCCGAAGGTATTTTAGGCTGCCTGCGCACGCCCCTCCCCCAACGCTTGATTGTTAGCTTGAATGGCTGGGTGAGGTGCCCCGCCCACGGAGAGAATCTCCCAAGCCTCTCCCGCTTGCCCCGCTGCTGGCGGCTGGACCGCACCAGGCACAGGATAATGGAGCCCCCTGGGTGTGCGGGCCAGCAGGGCGCCCTGGGCGCGCGAATGGGGCGCTCCAGGCACCGGTGGCCGGCGACCCCCACTCGCAGTGTGCGGGCCGCTGGGAACGTCAGCGGTGCTCAACCGGACCGGGCGCGCGTGCAGCTGCTCGCGGCGGCTCGCGTCGGCTGCTCGCGGCGGCTCGCGTCGGCTGCTCGCGGCGGCTCGCGTCGGCGGCTCGTGGCGGCCGCTCGCGGTGGCGGTTCGCGGCGGCCGCTTGCGGCGGCGGCTCGCGGGGGCTCGCGGTGGCGGCTCGCAGTTCCCAAGTATATGGGCTGACTCACCACAGGCGCACTCCCTTGCGGCTTGAATGAGCGTCGCTGCGGTAGCTTCCTCCACACCCTCGTCTCTCAGATTCAAGTGATAACAGTCCTTTTGCTTTCAGTTTGTGTGGAACTCCGGAATGCTCCGAGGATAAATTTTTCTGTTTCTAGTTGATAAATTTGTTGTGATTTAGGGGAGAGCTGTCGGACGCGCTTCTCACGGCGCCATTTCCGTGACGTCACTTGACCAGTATTTCAATGGGAACTATGCTCCTCTCACTGACCACCAATGAAAGAGGTGCCCCTTCCAGAACTGCGGTGGGGGCCGGATAAATGGCCTCAGGGGGCCGCATGCGGCCCGCGGGCCGTAGTTTGGGGACCCCTGGTTTAATTGATTCCAGCACAATGGCCCTGGGCACTGAGGACAGCTCCAGGGAGCCTCTGACTCAGACATTAAAAATAGCTTAGTTGGAGCATGGGCCCCAGATGAGCAGAACATCGACCCCCGAAGGGGGTCGTTTGGTGGATCCCAGTCAGGGTACATGTGGGTGTGTCTTTCTATCTCCTCTTCTCTCACTTAAATGAAGGGAAAAAAAATAAAAACAGAAAAGAAAAAGAAACTCTTTTCTGATTAAAAAGTTCTTAGGTTATATGTATGAAGGCATATGTACTTAAGTGAATATAAAAATATTACCTGCTAAAATCACCAAAGGCATGTGGGCCAACAATTTAAACAATTCTAAATATTCTTATTTAACTTGAAGTAAAGTAAGTGATGTAAACCAGAAAGTAACAAGATCCAGAAGCACACAAGTGAGTGGGGAAAACACACAAACAAGTAGGCAAAGTATTACAGGGCAGGTTCTGGTGAATTTCAAATTGAACCGGACTAACATTTTTAGAATAGAAAGTCTTTATATTACCCCTAAGCAAACACAAGATTACAGATTAGAGTAACAATGTTAACTAATTTTCATCCATAAACTTTGCACAGATAATTACAAGACACTCAAAGCTAATGAGGATATGTGGAAACAGCCTCACATATTACCTGTCTGGATAGAAAACAAACATTTGGGTAAGGCATTCTACCTGTACACATCATAAACCTTAAAATATTTCAAACCTTTTAACCCAGTTATTTAAGGGAATAATCAGGAATGCAGGCAGTAATACATGCATAAAATATGATCACAGCTCTATAATGGATTAAGAAACTAGAAGATCTCAATTATCAACATCAATGTGATTAAATAAATTATAGTACATCTATAAAATGGATTATTATGTAGCCACCAAACTTGAGATTTATAGAAAATGTTTAATGACAGGTAAACATTTAACCAAAAACTGCAGCTACATATATACATATTATCACATCAACTACTCAAAATGGAGAATGGAAACTTACTCAAAGATTTATTTTCCCAAATGTCCAAAGTGCACACCTAATACTTTATAATTATAGATTAACATTTGAAAATAATACCAGAACAAACGAAGGTCATGCCTATATTTTATTCCTATCATAAAACAATGCCGTACATGACTCAAGATATTCAAGTCACACTGAATATTAGTATCTTGTGTAATCAGTTTCAAGACTGAAACAACCAAAAACATATGACACAATGAATATGTATGTCATCATTAATGGAATAGTTTAATAAAAACCCATCTCTTTGCCTGACCAGGCGGTGGCAAAGTGGATAGAGCATCGGACTGGGATGCCGAGGACCCAGGTTCGAGACCCCAAGGTCACCAGCTTGAGCGTGGGCTCATCTGGTTTGAGCAAAAGCTCACCAGCTTGGACCCAAGGTCACTGGCTCGAGCAAGGGGTTGCTCCGTCTGCTGAAGGCCCACGGTCAAGGCATATATGAGAAAGCAATCAATGAACAACTAAGGTGTCGCAACGCACAACAAAAAACTAATGATTGATGCTTCTCATCTCTCCGTTTCTGTCTGTCCCTGTCTATCCCTCTCTCTGCCTCTCTCTCTGTAAAAAAAAAAACCTAAACAGCCCTGGCCGGTTGGCTCAGTGGTAGAGCGTCGGCCTGGCGTGCGAGGCACCCGGGTTTGATTCCCGGCCAGGGCACATAGGAGAAGCGCCCATTTGCTTCTCCACCACCCCCCTCCTTCCTCTCTGTCTCTCTCTTCCCCTCCTACAGCCAAGGCTCCATTGGAGCAAAGATGGCCCGGGCGCTGGGGATGGCTCCTTGGCCTCTGCCCCAGGCGCTAGAGTGGCTCTGGTCATAATAGAGCGAACCTCCGGAGGGGCAGAGCATCGCCCCCTGGTGGGCAGAGCATCACCCCGGTGGGCGTGCCGGGTGGATCCCGGTCGGGCGCATGCGGGAGTCTGTCTGTCTCTCCCCGTTTCCAGCTTCAGAAAAATACAAAAAAAAACAAACAAAAAAACAAAACAAACAAACAAAAACTTTCTCGTTGTTGTTTAAAAGGCAAACTATTTTCTGATACTGGATATAAAGGATTTGGAAGCAGCACACCATATATATATATATATATATATATATTTTTTTTTTTTTTAAACAGTCTCACAGCCCTGTCCCTGGTTTTTCTGAGGAGCAAGCTCAGTGACCTATACTCCTCTCCAACCACAGCTGCCTGAACCAGAGAAGAGTGAGTACTTGATCAGAAGGTAGCTCAGTCTTCACGTGCAAAAGCCAAGGGCCCCACAGCAAAGGGAAAAATTGAGATGGGTAGATCAGATTTGTCTGATTTTGAAAAACTAAGTATTTGAAACAGTGAATGGTGTGAACTGAGTTTAAATCTCATGAAGTGAGGAAATCAGAAGGCTGGATTGAAATCAGGGCAGCAAAACCGTGCAGCTCCAGAGCCAAGGGCACCAGGCTCGGTAACCAACAGCTCCAAAGAACGCCTGCCTCAGGCTTCCTCCAAACCTGCTCTGTAATAACGTCCCCCTGGCTGAAGCTAGCTTGAGCAGTATCTCTTCCCAGTACAGAAACAGCCCTCCCTAAAACAACAGTGTTCTTCACACACTTAGCATTGTTTACCATATGTAATAGCACAGATGCCAATTTATTTTTATAAGAGAATGATACATGAAAATAAATATAAAATTAGAAAGCTAGAATGAAGGAAAAATAGCCTGAATATTTTATGCCCAAGAAAGTTGCAAAATGTGTCATTTAAAAGTCTCTATTCTGAAGTTGTAACAGTAGATTGCATTAAAATATGAAACAATTTTGGATCTATATTACACAATCCATTATTAGGAGAAGAATGCATTCCGAAGATTTAAAAACAAAAATGCTCCCATAGGATGCTTCAATTTACGGAACACACATACCAAGTTTAGAAACTGAATTATAGTCAACTAAATCTTGAAAATGCAACAAATATAAGTAATCACAGACCACATATGGGGGGGAGACAAGTTACAACTCTACTTTTACTCAAAATGTTCTATCAAATTAGCTGGCAATTTTGGTTGCAAATTTACCCACATGATATTTATTGATTAAAGCTATCATAAATATAAATATTTAACTTCCAGAAATGCAGACATGCCAATTATGACAACTGAATTCTATACTACTATACAATTAAAAAGATATTAAAGTTCACCTCTCAACTTATTCCCCTTGTATATGGGTCCACTGGAGAAATTCCTCAGGGCATTTTCTACCTTTATTCAGAAAAAAAAAGTTGCTTATCTGACAGACTCATTCTAATGCCTGAATTTTCTAATGTTTTGTTTTTGTATTTTTTAAAAAACATTTGCTCACTGATGAACAAAAATATCCACACACACCTAAACATATAACTCAAAGTCTACACAAGTCTATTTATTAATTATAAAGCATAAGTCTTGTTGACTGACTCTCCAAAGGCAGCCACTATTAAGAGTCTGTTAAAAGTTTCCTATTTTTCAGAATCACTGTTTTTATACTAGTTACCTTTAGATCACAGTTTAAGTTATCTCGGATGTGACTGCTGAAACTCCAGTGGGCCACATTTCTTGGCTGATGAGTGTTCGGGATATTAGTTCTGAAACACTGCGCATCACCATGGGCACAGTATAAATTACTGTGCAGTTCATTACTTACTCTCTGCTCTGAAAGTTTTTGTACAGTTTTAGCAAAAAACAATAAAATTCAACCTGACATATAAAATGCAATCATCCAAAACAAAGTTAAAATGATCTGTTACAAAGGCATACTAAGGCCGATGGGAAAGAGAAGCAGCCCAGAATCCACTTTTTTATACTTAAATGAATAACTAAACAAGCCAAAATTACCATATTGCTTTTATCTAATGGTTATATGCTTAAAGAACATTTTTCTACTTTAATTGACATCAGCCTCCCAAAGGTTGTTCCATTCCCAGATACCTAGGTAATGCAGACCACAGGACTGGCATTCTACGAATATTTGTTGAATGAATTTACACGTTTCATAAGAACCAGATGTCATAACTAACTTAAAGTAAGCCCAAGCAGCAATGATACTACAATAAAAGCAGAAGTTACAGACCATTTATGCTATATTTAATCACAAAATATTTCAGGCACCTGTCATTAAATGGGAAGGACAGTTTTCTAAGATCAGAATTCCCCTCTGTCTGTACATACAGATTAGGAAAACTTGATTATAAACTCAGAGTTGGCAATCACTTTTTATTTACCTCTGACAAGGAATTTCATACATTACCAAATGAAAATGTTCACAGAAATGTTATCAGGTCACATTCAACCTAACCTGAATAATCACGTCATCAAAAGAAGAAATTCGCTTTAAGAATTCTCACTAAATACACAGAAGATTCATTATCACTTATCATAGTTTTTTATCTCTCCAGAATGCAAGATAATATCAGTTTTTCTCAAAATGCATTATAAAACAAAATCCAGATTAACATTCGAAGTTTAACTACATAATACTGTGTGATGGGTATTACATGTGTGTACATAAATGTGGACATACACAACAGGAGTGCTTACTTCATGCAAGACAGTTTTAAGTCTTTTGTTGACAGGTTTATGGGAGGCTTCATGAACGTAGCAAAGATGGGACACATCTTGAAAAATGCGCATGAAATGAGAAGTGGACAAGATCCAGGAAGCTCTTTAGGACTCTAGGACTTAGCCTCTCGAAGTATGGACTGGACTGTGGAGCCTCAGCAAAGGACCACCAGACAGCTTGTGAGACATGCAGAGCCTCAGGCCCTACCCCAGACCTACCGAATAAGAATCCGCATTTTAAAAGATTCTGACTTATTTCTATGCATATAAGTTTGAGAAGAGTGTTGGAATGTAAGATGAGCACACATGGAGCATCAAGAACACACAATAAGGATGACTGCCCTAACTTCAGGGCAGAAACATAAAGACAGAGAATGCAATGAAAGAAATATTTTGAAAATTATCAATGTGTGTGTTTTTTATCTTCTACAGTAACATGAATAGTGAGAGAAGAGACAGACGGTGCATTAGTGCCGTCCAGATAGAAACAGATGAGTACAAGCAGCTTACTTTCCAGGTATCCCATGACAGAGACCATGACCTGGCAGCCACGGAGTGACCAGTTACCTACCAGAAACTGCAGACGGCAGAAGAGGCTAGAGGAGGCAGGGAGTCGCCACGATCCCTTGCTCTTTGAGCCAACATTTCAGAGGTGAGTGGTATACCAGAGAAGACAAAGAGACTGCTAATGGCAGAGGGGCTCTACATGATATTCTGGGAGAAGTCACCTAGGCAGCAACACATCGCAGTAGCAGGGGAGGGAATGTTGTTCAGCAGAGGGGACACTGAGCCTGTCTCCTCAGCACCCTGGCACCACTGCAGGAGAGATGCAGCCTAGACTTTTCCACCTGCTTGAGGTGATCAGAAAAGGCAGGGCACTCTGATAGCTAAGGGCCTGGCCACACGTACTGGCTTTGCGGAAAAGGGCTGCCCAGGAAGAGAGAGAGACTGGGAGGTGGACAGGGTCCACAGAGACAAACAAGGGTCAAGACAATAAGAGAGATGATCCTGTGACCAAAATGAGACACAAAGGACCAAGAAGGATAGTTACACTTAAGCAGCGGATGGCAGGAGTAAGAAAGAAGCCGGCCACCAGGGACAAGGGCACAAAGGAGGTCAACGAGAATGCCCAGAAGTCCGGGAGGCCGTCCCCACCACACACACATATACAAACCCACACACACACCCTCTATCCACCTCTCTTCCTAAGCAGAGACCGTGTTTAAGGAAGGTATAAACAGTTCTGCTTAGATTTTATTACTTTTAATGCTGGGCGTGATGTGAGAACGTTTATTAACCAGGACACAGGAGTCTTTAGGGAAGTGTGAGGATGGCAGACAATCAAGGTGCCTGGAAAGGTCCTGAAGGCCAGAGTCCCAGAGGAATGAGGAGCAAGTGTCGAGTGCTGGCCTTGCATTACGGGAGCAGCATCTATCGCATCGGTCCTGACGACTTCACTGAGCAGCATGACGACTTCTTATAGTCATATCGCTGCATGCAGTCCCCGATCTGTGGTGTGCGGGAGTCCCGGGTTCGATTCCCGGCCAGGATACACAGGAGAAGCGCCCATCTGCTTCTCCACCCCTTCCCCTCTCCTTCCTCTCTGTCTCTCTCTTCCCCTCCCGCAGCCAAGTCTCCATTGGAGCAAGGTTTGCCCAGGCGCTGAGGATGGCTCTGTGGCCTCTACCTCAGGCGCTAGAGTGACTCTGGTCGCAACAGAGCGACACCCCAGATGGGCAGAGCATCGCCCCCTGGTGGGCATGCCGGGTGGATCCCAGTCATGCGGGAGTCTGTCTGACTGCCTCCCCGTTTCCAACTTCGGAAAAATACAAAAAATAAAAAATAAAATAAAATTTTGTAAGAAGGCAGTTTTCTTTTAACTCCTATTATATTGATCTTAAGTATGATTTACTTACAGGTTCCATGCCTCTTAAATATCATGAAAGGCTGCCCCCCCCCAAAAATGTATATTATTAGATAAGTAAACTACTGGAAAAAAAACTGAACTGCTCCTCAGAAAGGCAAAGTAAAAAGAAAGAACTACAGGTAATCCAAGGCTAAGTCTTAAGGAATGCCTTTGAAAATTTATTAGAAGTCCTAATACGCTCACGGGTTGAGTCCTTGGTGTCTGGATCCTGAGGTTACTGCCACTCTCCAGGAGATGCTCCTGTTCTCTTCCGAGTAAACTCATGCTGATTCTAGAGTCTTATTAGGAACCCCTTTGAGCCATCAGTTCAGGGAACTTTATAAACATTTTAAAACTTGTAGAAAGTAATTACCAATTCACCTGAGAAACAGCACATTGATCTGAATTAATTCAAATAATGTTTCAGAACTTACACTAAGAGCTTTGTTTTATTTTCGAAAAAGAAAAAGGAGAGTTAGCAGAAAATTATTGCATTCATTTAAAAATGGGTAATAAAATAGAGAGAAAACTACTTTAAAATCATCTGTAAAGTTTTGGAATTACTTAAAATTCACTCCCTGTAGAATTCCTAACAGCAGCACAGATCTTTACGTGGTCTATTCCCAGTGCAGAGACCGCTAACAGAAATCCAAGTCCCAGGAGGAAGTTATGGTGGAATCAGAAACTAGTAATTAAGATTAGTTTTATATTTCTTGAAGCCTTTGCTATGTAGCTAAGAAGTCAACAAAAGGATGACTAGGACCATAAATGGATCAAACTGCAGATCAAGGCAGAGGGAGGGCTGACCCCAAATCGTCTCTCAAGTATGTATGTATTTATATTAACAGCTTGTATTTATTAAGAACGTATGTGCCTTGTCCTGTTTCTAAGTGTTTTAGATGGATTAGCTTAGTCTGAACCCCAGTCCTATGAGATAGGCACATTTATTATCTGATATTTATAAAAAAAGAAAACTGAAAGCTTAAAGAACTAGGACAACTTGCCCACGTCTCAAAGAGAACATTTTATTGCCAGAGTTTTGGGTCAACCTCTCCCTATCTGGAGAGTCTCCTTACAGAGATAAACAGAGTTGGAAGGGATGAAATTTCTTATCTAGAGAGAATGTAAGAAAGCTAAATGCATAGATGGCATTTATAACTTCTAAACTGTAAGTTACCACACAAAACAGAGTTTATGGCCAGTCAAGATCAAGGGAACTCAGAACTACGTGAAGGAACTGGACAGATTTATAACCACAGCAATTTCTGAGAGACATGCCGCCTCCACCCTCATTCCACAAGAGCAGCAATCACGCCTCAATCCTGTGAGGATAGCTCAGTTGATTGCACCCCCCCTCCTCAGAATGCCGGTGGATCCCTGTCAGGGCGCATGCGGCAGTCCATCTCCCCTCCTCTCCCTTAAAAAAAGAAACAAATAAAAAAGACCTCAATCTTAAAGCTCAACTCCCTAGTGTTTATTGTAATACTATTTCTCTCCTATGTGCCATTATGAGGAATTGTTTTTATGCATATATTTTATTTCCCTAAGTAGATTGTAAATTCTTTTAAGGATCTAGTAAACCAACGCATAATTTAAACACCAAGGATATAGAACACCCTTACAAATACCACTAACAGTTATTCTTACCAGATAAGGACAAGCATGACATAAAGAACAGACTGTGGTAGGCTTCTGAGCACCTTCTAGCTCCCAAAAGCCAAAGTAGTCACATCATCCCATTTGAGAGATATGACTCTGAGAACATATTTAATGCCTCACTGTATGCATTTGAAGGAAGTAATTAAATAACATGCGAAGTAGCAATGCAACAGTCCTGTTGAAAACAGTGTCCAGAGTATTCAATACAAAAATCGCATTTCATTCTACCATTTAATTTACCATGAGTCACAATATTCTTCTGATCATGCAATAAGAATTTGGGCCCCCAAATTAGTTTCCTTTATTAGAACGGTGTTAGGAATAACGTTGTAAGCTTCAGTTACTCTAACCAGCAAGAGATAAATGGGGATATATTGAGCCAAAATTCACTAAAATTACCCTAGGCACAATTTTCCCTTTAGAGGACTACTAGTCAAAATTTAAATAGTCAACCATTGAAATAGTCATATATTTAATCAATGTCAACGAAAAGACTACTATGTACCATTCCATTAGGTGATAAACAAGTTGGACAGATTCATGCTCTGATAGCGCCAACCCCGCAGATGTCATAGACTATAAAAATATAAGTGCACAGGATAACTTCAAAATGGTGTGGTGAGGAAGGGAGAGGAGGGAATACAAATTTAGACTGATGGTCAGGAAAAATTTCATTGAAGAGGAAGCAAACAAAGAGAGGTCTTCCTCTTTTACACTATGCCTCAAGTGAAACATGGGTTCAATATGAAGCACCAGAAACCGCAATTCTGCTGTGACTGTGACAGCCACACAAACTACAACAGACTGGAGAACATAAAATCACAGTCATTACACATTCCTTCAAGTTACACCGAGCTATCAAAAAGAAACCTGGGTGCGGCGCTTCTGCAACAGACAACAGACGCAGACAACGTGAACACGGCTCTGGAATCAGGCAAAGGGCAGAGCTGAGGGTGCTGAGGAACGCGACAGAGGCTCGAGGGCCTGACACGCTCTGCAGACACAGAGGCTAACAGCTCTCCCAGTGAGGGCTCAGCAGGAAGTGACACATGGCAGAGAAAACACAGCTGATCTCAGAAAATATCTAAATTGTCATGAACAGACAGACTGGATAGATACATGAACTTTAAATGTGCTAACTGGTAAAGACTCAGAAGGAAAAGAGGAACATCTGACTAGAAACCAGAGGAAAGAGGATCCTTGTATAGAGTGAAAGCAATTTTAAGTGAATTATGTCTGGCAGTCAGGTGGAGACCTTCTAAGCTATTGGATACTTAAATGAGCAGATTCCTAGGCAAACTGTAGAAGGTGTCACCTGCTCTTTGCTTGCTGGTTACAGTAAAATGGGAGAGGAAAAAGATTAGAGAGAACAAAATGAAGGAATGCTGTCAGATCACCATAATTCTACAGGCAAGAAACAGGCTGATAAAATGACTCAGCTGCAAATATGTGCTACCTTTCATTAAAAAGAAAGGATGACTCCCAGGGCGGAGTCCAGAAGATTATTTCTAGACCTTGGAACATAATGTAGTTTGTAAAGTCCATGGGACTGGTGACTCCTTTTTCCTTTCTACCTTCTCCCCTTCTGAAGGGGAGTGTCTACAAATGATGTCCTCTACCTGTCCCACCATTATATTCTAAAAGCAGATAATGTGTTTCCTTCACAGGGTCACAGATAATAAGGAATTTTGTCCCAGTATGTATTATATCCAGAATTCCACCCATACGTGAATGATATCATTAGATTTGGAAGAGATTTTGGACACTGACATGATGCTATCATGTGTTGAGGTTTATGGAGATGTTGAGACAGGGTACACACATTTTGCACACAGGATAGACATGAATCTTTGAGAACCGGAAAGGCAAACAGTAGTGGGCAGAATAGCAGCCCCCAAAGATGCCCAGGCCCTGATCCTTGGAACTTGTTACCCTACCTGGCAAAAGGAACTTTGCAGATGCGATCACAGATAAGGATCCTGAAATTAGACTGGTATCCAGGATTATCCGGGTGGGCCCACTGTAATCACAGGGCCCTTGTAAAGGAAGGAGGAAGGCAGGAGAGTGAGGTCACATGAGAAAGGCTCCCTCACAGGGTCCTTGTAAACGAAGAAGGCAGGAGAGTGAGGTCACATGAGAAAGGCTCCATCACAGGGCCCTTGTAAACGAAGGAGGAAGGCAGGAGAGTGAGGTCACACGAGAAAGGCTCCATCAGAGGGCCCTTGTAAACGAAGGAGGAAGGCAGGAGAGTGAGGTCACACGAGAAAGGCTCCATCACAGGGCCCTTGTAAACGAAGGAGGAAGGCAGGAGAGTGAGGTCACACGAGAAAGGCTCCCTCACAGGGTCCTTGTAAACGAAGGAGGAAGGCAGGAGAGTGAGGTCACACGAGAAAGGCTCCCTCACAGGGTCCTTGTAAACAAAGGAGGAAGGCAGGAGAGTGAGGTCACACGAGAAAGGCTCCATCAGAGGGCCCTTGTAAACGAAGGAGGAAGGCAGGAGAGTGAGGTCACACGAGAAAGGCTCCATCAGAGGGCCCTTGTAAACGAAGGAGGAAGGCAGGAGAGTGAGGTCACACGAGAAAGGCTCCATCAGAGGGCCCTTGTAAACGAAGGAGGAAGGCAGGAGAGTGAGGTCACACGAGAAAGGCTCCATCACAGGGCCCTTGTAAACGAAGGAGGAAGGCAGGAGAGTGAGGTCACACGAGAAAGGCTCCCTCACAGGGCCCTTGTAAACGAAGGAGGAAGGCAGGAGAGTGAGGTCACACGAGAAAGGCTCCATCAGAGGGCCCTTGTAAACGAAGGAGGAAGGCAGGAGAGTGAGGTCACACGAGAAAGGCTCCCTCAGCCTTTGTTGGCTTTGTATATGGAGAAAAGTGTCATGAATCAATGAAAGCTGAAAGTCTCTATCAAGATGGAGGATGGAAAAGGCAAAGAAAAGGATTCTCCTCGGGGACCTCCAGAAAAAAATAAGCCCTGCTGGCATCCTGATCTTAACACTCTGAAACCGTTTTGGACTTCTGGCCTCCAAAAATGTAAAATAAATAAATTTGGCATTGTTTTAAACCACTAAATTATGGTAGAGAACATTTCATTTCAAAATTATTTGCCTTATTTCTATAAGGTTTTGAATTAGTATTTAACAAATTACGACAGCAGCCTAAGCACTATACCATTTGATGCACTGACCTTACTTCAGACAGCTCAATGCACCTGGGGTCTGAGCAGCACCAATGCCACACTCTAAGTCACACACTGGGTAGCTGCATTCCAGAACATGTGACCAAGAATTATGTGACCTAGCAATGTGAGAAATACATTCAGGTCCTCCATGTCAATGTGTGGCATAGAGATGCATAAGAAAATAAAAATTAAGATTGTGATTGGCTATTCACTTCTTGAAAAGGGAATAGCAATCTTTTACAGGTTTAAACAATATCTTCCACTAAATCCTTTAAGATAGTCATAATATTTCCTGTATCTTCCACTAAAATCTGTAATATAGCCATTATATTTCCTACCACTGATAAATTTAATAAGACTCACATTCTTTATGTTTAAAAGAAGCCAAAAAAAAAGATTAGAAAATATTATTAGGAACTAGAACTCCAACTGCAACAAAGTAGACCCTCCTCCAAGGAATATCTATTGTCATTTTCTTTAATTTATTTATTAAATAATGCAATGACTGTTAAAGGTCTTATAAACCTGGATAGAAATTCTTAAACCAAACAATTCGCTTTTAGATTCCATGTGCTCATTCTGTTCATCATATACTATCACTATTCCTCCTTCCGTTTACATTGTTTGTCTGGATAACTTATTTCCATGGATGCTGAAAATGAAAAAGTATAAGTTTTTATAAGGTTTTAGGTAAATCCTAATCTTACACAGGATATTAATTTAAAACAAGAATAATTATGCACATAACAAGGTAAATGGATGTTAGGGACACAGGATGACTAAGATTCTGCTCTTCAAGTGCGCACACTAGTGGGAGAAACACGCAGGGCGTAGGCCAACCAGCACTAGAAACGAAATATGCTTGACCATTGTGCCAACCCTTCCTGCTTGGAGGAGGGGAGGTCCTAAGGATAAGGACAGAGGGAAGCCAGTTCTAGAAGAAAGTTTTTCTTCCGCAGAGGTCAACAGAGAAGTCAACAAAGACTTCTGAGCAAGGAATTCTCATGGTAACTGAGGTAGGAGGAAGATCTAGAAGCGATAGGAAGAAGAGCTAGAAGCAAAGACCAGAAGCAGGAAAGCCTACTTGAAATTAGGCTGCCAAAGGCAGAGAAGAACTTGAATTATAAATGTGAAAATGAAAAAAAGAAGATACAGAAAAATCAACCCTTTTAAAACACACTTTAAGACCACCTGTGGCTTCTGTCAAAGTAATTGCTAACACAGGCAGGTGAGTGGGCAAGGAGCACAGAACCCATGTGGAAATACCAGGTCCATTTATTCAAGGAAACAAGCTTTCTGACACCTCAGATCCTGAGCCAATTCTAAGGAAATAGCTAAAGCAATGCAAAATCCAAAAGCTTTGCAATACCAGAATTTCTCAACTAAGGAAGTCATAAGGCAAGTTTAAAGGGAGCAAAAAAGATTAATGATGTAGCTTCTCAAACAGCTGGTTGATGGCAGCAACAGAAAAATATTCACCAAGCAGAAGAAATCTAATCCCTCATCTCATTTCACTCCACCTATAATATTTAAACCAAGCTAAAGAAAGAAATATGGGTGTGGCTTTTTATTTTTATTTCACTTTGTGAGAGAGTGTATGAACGGAATGCACAGAATAATGAGGTGCAGTGAAAAAGAATAAAAACTCAAAGCTTCAGAGTGAAATGACATAAAGAATTAATGCATGAGAAACTTACTCTTATATTATCTAACCTCATATCTTTAAAAATTATAAACTAATATTTAATAAGTATCCATATGTACAATATAGTCTCACTGAAACAACAGTCTAGGCCTAATGATACTGCTCTTAAAAGCATGATAAATTGTAACATCCTCAAAGATGTAACAATAAAAAAATATCTTCCCTGAGAGGATTAGCCATATATAAAAAAACGGTCCTTATTAAAAGAAGTTTATCTATTTAGTAGTGTTATTCTTATAAAGAAGTCTGAAAACTAAGCCTAAAGACTTCAAACACCCAAACCCTGACCTAATTTTCTCTAGGTCAGTGATTAGACTAGGTCCTCTTTTATTAAAGGCTTAATTCATTGCTCCCATTATAGATAATAAAACACCTGATTAAAAAAAAATTGTAATAGACACCCAGTCCCAAATTCTTTTTACTAATATTGTGCATCTCATACCTGAATCTCTCAACCCAGCTGTCTAAAAACACAAAACATGTCTTCAGAAAATTTGTAATATAATGAACTATTTAATATACTGTTTCAAATGTACTTTGGAGGTTTTCTGCCTTAAATTAAAAAAAAAAGTCATTTGATGAGAAAAAAATAACTGAAGAGGAAGAGGACCTAATGTAAATGAAATAGATGTTGGTTATAGGTTACGTAGAAACCTTTGAATATTTCTAGTTCATTCAGTTGCTGTATTTTATAGGGAATGATTTCACTGAGCTGCTTACACACACTTTACACATCCAAAAAAGAAGCAAAGGTCAACATTTCACTGCTAAAATCAAATCAGGGAGAAAAATCTTTTTTAAGCATTCTAAGAATTAAGATTTATGAAATAAGTACACCAGTATTCTGATTGCGGGAAGGAGGGTGCTAGAATTCTGGGTAAAAAGGGCAGAGTAGAGTGGGAGTAAGATGAGGAGGGGAGGAGAAGGGCGCTGGGCCCACAAGACCATTTCTACAAAGAGAAGACATGTAGGGAAAAACAAAAAACTAAAGCTAAGAAAGACAGCTGAATTCAGTTACTAAAAATTTCTTGAAATCATTTTGAAATCTTTCTAACATTATTGTTATGAAAAAACAAAAATTCCACAATTTCTTCTGAAAATCTCAACTCTGCCTCGCCTTTCTCATGCAATTTTTGATTCTACATTACACATTCAACTATACTTAATTGTTAATCTAGAACACTGGTTCTGTGCCAGGTTATTTTTGCCCCCAGGTGACATTTGGAGATACCCTGAGACACTGTGGGGGGGCACAGGTTGTGGGGGCTGATGCTGGCATCAAATGGGGCAGAGGCCAAAAATGCTGCTAAACAAACTACAATGCCCAAGACAACCTGCAAAACAAAAAATCATCCTGCACGAAATGCCAACAGTACTAAGGCTGAGAAACACTGATCCCCTCTGAATGCAAACAAAACCCAATCCCGTGGACCTTTATCCTAGTCATAGCTCTCTAACAATTAGAGCATAAACCACCACCAGAGGACTCATTTTTCAATTGCTTCAAACATGGTGGATGGCTGACTCAAACTCATACACTGAAACAGGATTATCAGCGCAGGAGTGCAGAAATGCAGGAAAAGAACTTTTTAATCCTCGTTTCGTTTTCAACTCAAGCACATTCAATTCATAAAAGCACCTGCACGTTTCCATACCAGGGTGTTTCTCTTCTAAAATACACTGACCTTGGCAAAATACAGTATTTCTTATTAATGTAAAAACTTTGGTAGACAGTATTAACTGACAAAAGATTTATGTTGGGGGCGATGGTGAAGAAAGACACCTAAGTCTTTAAAATGCAAAGTTATTTCACAGTGTGCTTGCAAAATGACTCAGATCATTATTACTTTTAGTCATTCCAAGTTTGCTGCTTCTAAGATTACAAAAAATGGAGAAAAAAACCCCACCATTTTCCCTGCAGTCATTAAACGAATGAAACAGAAGCTTACTGAAAACAGGTTTGTGCAGTATTTCTCTTTTATTATAATGTATAAAAGTAAAAGCAATCGCTGGAAGTGCAAATGTTTCTGAGAAACCTTTCATTTACCTGAATACCTATTAAGTGTGTGTTGGGGGTGGGGGGAGGCAGATAAGCAAACAAAAGAAAGCCCTAACTCAGATCTCAAACATCTACAATTCTTACGCTGTAAATATTGACCTAATGTATCCCTCAGTCAAAATCTAATTTAACTCTTTTTCTGTTATCTCCTTTGAAGCACCCGGAAAAGAACTCCTCACAGTGTTTCACCAAGAGAACAATATTCAGAACAAATAAAAGCCTAAGCGTTGTACCTGGCAAATCGCATCCATCAGAAACCCTGGCAGCGGAGAGAATCCAATTGTCCAGCGAGAGCCTTTCCTACCTTCACATCGGTTGTCAGAGCTCATGTGTCTCACTGGAGTAAATGCAACCCAACTCTGGTAGTAATCCATGTCCTCATAGTAATAAAAATCAAGCATCCAGCATAGCCTACTTCCCTACGCAGACATAATCAGGTAAATATAATCAGGACTCCCTCAACGTTTGGAGTCTCCATAGGAAGTTAACAGGAAAGACATTTCAATCCCACGGAGGCCCCAGAAAAGGCGCACTGATTTCACAAAACGTGGCACTCTCAACCTGCGAAAACCACAACCGCTACACGGACACCTTGTAGGAAGGGGTTCAGGGTAGGGGGTAAGGGGAGAGGTCTTTTATTTTCTTGCCACGAATTCCCTTTCATCTTTATAAAGGTGGGCTAACTTCAAAAAAAAGAGGTTCCTCGTGATCCGCTCCTCCGCTGACGCGCGGGGTCCCCGCCAAGGCACGCGAGCGAAGGGACGCCCGGCGCCACCGCCGGCGAGCGCTCCCCCGCCGGGAGGGAGGGGCGGGCCGGGGAGAGGGGCGCCGCCTCGCCCGCCTCGCCCGCCGCGCCCCGGCCCCGCTCCAGCCCGGACGCCGCCCCGCGCCCCGCGCCCGCGGGCCCTCACCGAGCAGCAGCAGCTTGACCTCGCGCGCCGCCTTCTCGCCATCCTCGCGCAGGTTCCGGTCTATCATCTTGCTGCGCTCCACCGCCGCCTTGTCCTCGGCGCTCAGCGTGCAGCCCATGGTGCCAGGGCCGAGGGCCGGCTGCCGCTCCCCGCGAGTCCGCCGCGCTGTCTCGGAGCCCAGGTGAGTCTCCTCCCCGGCCGCGGGCGCTGGCGCTCCTCGCGGCTCCGGCCACGCCGCCCCCGCCCACTCCCACTCCCACTCCCGAATCGGAGCGGGGAAACCAGGGCGCCAGCGGCCCGGCTCCTCTCCCGGCGTTCCTCCGCGCCCACAGCCCTGCGCTCCGAGGCTCCCGGCACCGCGCCTGCCGCCCTCCTCCCGTGTCCGCGCAGCCGCCTCTGGCAGCCCTGGAGCTCGGCGTCCGCGCGCCGCCGCGGCCCCGCCCCTGGGGCCCCTCCCAGAGCGCGCTCCCGCGCACGTGCCCCCGGACAGCTCCCCTCGGGCGGGCGCTCCCGCTGCGCGGACTCCGGGGCCCGCCACCCAGCGCGTCCCTCCGCGACGCCTCCCGCACTCCGAACTGCCCAGCGAGCTCCCCTTCCTGGCTCCCTCCGCGGGAGTGGGATGATTTCCTCCCGTTTATTCACAGCAGCCAGGAATCTGTGCGGACCTGCCTGCTCCTTCGGGGCGCGGGTGGGAGAGTTGCCAAAGTTGCAAGCGGAAAAGTGCCAGTCCTGGGCGCTTGAGCATGCCCAGCTCCCGCAATCCAGCAAAGGTTTTCGAAATGTAAAACCCCTGTCCGGATGGCCTTTAGGACTGTGGGAAATAGAGAGAGGGATCTGGGAAGAGAATGGAGCCACGTCGAAAACAGAGACAGGAATAATGAGAAACAGAACAGTCTAGAGAGGGGGCTAGAAGATCAACTACCTACCTACCTACTTCTCTCCCTCCCTCCCTTCTGTTTTTCTTCCCTCCCTTCTCTCCTACCCTCCTTCCGTTCTCATTTCATAAGCAGAGAGCATTTTGAGAGATTTCCTCATAACCTAAGAAAATGTGAAATGAAGACTCAAAAGGTTTATTTTTAAATGACAAGAGTAATAAAACAATACCCATCCAAATAAAACTACTCCACACTATAACCGCCCTCCTCTGGGGCACCAAGTCAAGTTTTGAACCAATATGTATGACCATATTAGTAAATCATAAGGCACTGAGCATGTTATTCCTTTTTGCAGGCGTTAGTTTCCATACACATAATATGAGATGGAGTTGATCCACACTATCCTCCATCCTTCTAGCTCTAACTGATCTGGGCAAGATCAGCTCCTGGGGCTGCGGAGGCATTTCACTGACAGCAGATGTCTCTGCCTGTCAGTTGCACTACACCTTTCACTTACACTCATAGCAGGAGATGACTGTAAAAAGATGGGGCTGGTAGTAAAGAAAAACATTTTCTCTCATGTATTAATAATTAGAAAATGGCTCTTTGGTTTATATCTGGGCATCTTATTTTCTAAAAACTATAAAAATGGGCTTGAGTTTTCTATGAAGGTCAGGCTGAGCTAATAATGCTATAGGCAGAATAGCTTCAGAGTGGGAAAGCGGAGATTGTAAATTTTCTCCTTATTGGACATTTCCTTTACTTGCTCTCCTACAATAGTCAAACCTGCTGGGCTCAAGAAATGTAATTTCGGCCCTGGCCGGTTGGCTCAGTGGTAGAGTGTCGGCCTGGCGTGCGGGAGTCCCGGGTTCGATTCCCGGCCAGGGCACACAGGAGAAGCGCCCATCTGCTTCTCCACCCCTCCCCCTCTCCTTCCTCTCTGTCTCTCTCTTCCCCTCCCACAGCCAAGGCTCCATTGGAGCAAAGTTGGCCCGGGCTCTGAGGATGGCTCTGTGGCCTCTGCCTCAGGCGCTAGAATGGCTCTGATTGCGGCAGAGCATCGCCCCCTGGTGGGCATGCCGGGTGGATCCCAGTCAGGCGCATGTGGGAATCTGTCTGCCTCCCCGTTTCCAACTTTGGAAAAATAAAAAATAAAATAAAAAATAGAAAAGAAATGTAATTTCAAGAACTGCCTCGATGTGTTTTGTGCCCTTTTGTATTATAACAACAGAAAGGATCGGGCTCAGGCATCCCCAAACTACGGCCCATGGGCCGCAAAGTGGCCCCCTGATGCCATTTATCCAGCCCCCACTGCACTTCTGGAAGGGGCACCTCTTTCATTGGTGGTCAGTGAGAGGACCACTGTATTTGGCAGCCCTCCAATGGTCTGAGGGACAGTGAACTGGCCCTCTGTGTAAAAAGTTTGGAGACCCCTGCTAGTACATAATCACCTTCTACTACTCTCTTTGTATTTCTTGGGACTCTAAATGTTGGTGTTCATCAGAAGCTCTGGAATTGAAACTGATGGAGTTCTCTGACCAGAGAGCTCAGTTGGTTGGAGTGCCCTCCCTATAAGCTAAGGTTGTAGGTCTGATCCCCATCAGGGCACATACAAAAATCAACCAATGAATGCATAAATAGGTGAAACAACAAATCAGTGTTCCTCTCTCTCTCCCCCTCTCTTCCTTCCTTTCTCTCTAAAATTAATCAATCAATAAAAAATTAAAAAATAAAAGCAATTGATGGAGTGAACATCCAATGCAGTGTTTATGTATTAGCCATTTTGGATTATCTGTTATTATGATGAGTCTTTCCCATGAGCTTCAGGCCACATACTGTTGGACCAACAATTATCATACAAGAAAAGAGGAAGCAATCATTACTGAGTATTGATAGAAATGTCTCCAAAACATGTGTTTTGGAGGAACAGAGGTATAACACACTATCCTGCTTTCATTTTAAAAGCTTGCAAGTAGGTGAGGAGTGAAAATAGAATACATGGATAATAAGAAGTAAAAGTTAGCTTTATATGAAGCTAGACTTCTGAAAGAATACAGAGTAATGGAGTGATCAGTATGGGGAGAAATTCAATGACAAGAATGTTTCAAAAAAACTTTTGAAGGAATCCATGACTGGGGATTTCAAGGAGTATGTATTGGTCAGCTCACACTGCTGTAACAAAATACCATAGACTGGGTAGTTTAAACAGCAAGAATTCATTTCTCACAGTTCTAGAGTCTGGTAAGTCCAAGGTCAAAATACAGTGTGTCCGTAAAGTCATGGTGCACTTTTGACCGGTCACAGGAAAGCAACAAAAGACGATAGAAATGTGAAATAAAAGGAAAACCCTCCCAGTTTCTGTAGGATGATGTGGCAGCATGTGCACATGCGCAGATGATGATGCAACACTGTGTATACAGTAGAGCAACCCACGGCCATGCCAGTCGAGATGTGGACAGTACAGAGGCAAGTTCAGTGGCTCGCTAAATTTGAATCCGTGACCAAAGTGCAACGTGAATATCAGCACGTTTATAATGAAGCGCCACCACATAAGAATAAAATTACTCGGTGGGATAAGCAGTTGAAGGAAACCAGCAGTTTGGTGGAGAAACCCCGTTCTGGTAGGCCATCAGTCAGTGACGAGTCTGTAGAGGCTATACGGGATAGCTACCTAAGGAGCCCTAAAAAAATCTGTGCGTGAGCCCACATCAAACTGCACCGAACAGGTATGAAACTGGGAGGGTTTTCCTTTTATTCGGTGAGATTTCACATTTCTATCATCTTTTGTTGTTTTTCTGTGACCGGTCAAAAGTGCACCATGACTTTACGGACACACTGTACTTACCCCTTCAGTTCCTGGTGAGGACTCTCATTCTGGCTTGCCCGATGGCCAACTTCTTGCTGTACCTTCACATGTAGAGAGAAGGAACTCTATCAAGTCTCTCACTGTCTTATCATAAAGACACTAATCCCATGATGGGGGATCCACCCTCATGACTTCATCCAAACCCAATTACCTCCCAAAGGCCTCACCTCCAAATACCATCATATTAGGGTTGGATCTTTGACAAATGAATTTGGTGAGAGACACAAACTTTCCATCAGTAATGGCATATTTTTTAGGAGGAAAACCCAGCTACATGGGGTAATATGCAAAGTGCCTGTTGGAGAAAGCAATTGTTGTATAATTAAAATGTAATTTGTTTGTGAAGAATGATAAAAAGTATAGGACAAAGTTGGAAAATAGCTTTAAATATTAAGTGAAAGTGTTGGACTTTATATAATGGTTACTAAATGTTCCTTGCATTCTCCTGGGTAGGGTAATAGTTGTTTTAAAAAAAGTCTCTTACCCAGCAAAACAAATGAGTTACCAGCAAGTGGATTGTGTTAGCAACCTAGATATGAGGTGGTAAGAGTCACTCAAGTTAATAATTTACATAATTATGATGTTGTAAAATGTGACTCAACAACCCTATCAAGCAGGTGGAGCAGATATTATTCACTTGTCTATGTTATAGAGAGTGAAATTGAAATCCAGAAGTAAACCAATCTACTTCAGATTACTGTTTGATTCTTTTCTGGACATCTTATTTTTTAAAACAATTATATTAAGATATAATTTATTAATTTAAAATGTACAATTCAATAACTTGTAGTATGTTTACAGAGTTGTGCAACCATCATCATGACAGTCAGTTCTAGAACACTTACATTACCCCCAACAAAAAACCCATACTCATAGCCATTATCCCTTCAATCTTCCTACCCCTTCATTCCCTGATTCCTAGGCAACCACTAGTCTACTTTGTGTCTGTGTAGCTTTGCCCACTCTGGACATTTTATATAAAAGAAACATATAGTATGTGGTCTTTTGTTAGTGGCATCTTTCATTTAGCATAATGTATTCAAATTTCATCCATGTTGTTAGCATGTATCAATACTTCATTTCTCTTCATTGCTGAATAATACTGAGCATCGTATGTTAGAGTTAGGAACATATGTTAAAAGATGAATTGGGACACGTTCACTTTAGAGCATCCAGTTTTTAATGTAACTTCAAGCTATGAATAACTGAACAAACTTGAGACATTTAATATAGAAATAAGAAAATAAGAAATGACATGATAGTTATTTCCAAATGACTGAAGAGATATCATAAATCAGAGGGAATAGACCCTTTGTGTCTATGTTTGAGGTGATAGATTTAGAAGTACTGACAGAAATCTATAACAAACAAATTTTACCTTGATATGAGGAAAAATGTGTACAAATCTCCTCAAAGGAAATAAGGAATCTCAGAAATGTATTTATTCTTGGCTAAGATACAAAAATAGAGATAATATATTGAGGGGAAAATCTAGACATATATGAGCCTTTCTAACCTTGAGATTCTACTATATTATTGAAAAGTCAATGGGATTTGTGTCCAAACTGAGATTAAAATTTAAGAATACCTTCTGGCCTTCAAATGTATCCCTACTCATCCTGCCTTCAGACAAACAAGTACAGTGGGAAAGGAGAGTGTGTCTGAGATGCGATGGCTTAGTGTGTTGATGGATTAGTGTGGCAATAAGGAAGAACCACAGAAGGAGGTAGAATCAGGACAACCCGACATGTACACACACACACACACACACACACACACACACACACAGAAGGGTAGTGTGTATTTTTGGTTGGCTAAGTTGGGAACAGATTTGGCAGGCATGTGGTTACCTCTCCATTGTCTACATTGAGCTTTCTGCTTTCTAAATAAGATGGAGAGGGTTTGGTTTGGAGAAAGGCTAGTTAGAAGAATAGAGGCTCTAGCATGGCATCTGTATCATTCTATAGTTGTAGATATAAGGGCTCCAAACCAAAACCATTTGTGAGATTCTGGGAATAGTATGAAAAAGAATCCATTGAATTATTACTGAGAGCCTTTATAAGACAAGCAGCACTTTTTGGGTGTGCAGCACTTTTTCTTTGGGAGAGAGAGAACGTGGAGGTCATCCTCTCCACATGGAACATACCACCACTCAGGCACCAGAGAACTGATGGACTGGAGGCATCTAGACAGAACTTTGGGTATGGACACTTGCATCTTCCTGAGGCGCATGGAACCACTGCAATACTCGGTCTCTCTCAAGTAGCTTCAGACAGTGTCCATGACAAAGGGCAACTGGAGAAGAAGAAAAACATGGAGGGTAATATGCAGCGACTTCAATCAATGACCAATTTGTGAGTACATGTGAATGTTTGACGTCACATTGAAGGACTCAGAAGTATTTGGAGAACGTTTTTTTGGGAGGCTTAAATTTCCTGCTAAAACTGGTATTTCTTGAAGTCCCTGTTGATGAGGCCAGGGGTATTGAGGAATACAATAGTATGTCAGTAAAGGAGAGAAGGGTTTAAGAAGAAAAGGGTAATATATCATATGAAATGCATCAAGAAATAGCCTGAGTGTAAAGAAAGAATTAGCACGGCAGAAGCTCTAGGCAAGCAATTAGATAACCATAGATAGAGCAATTCAAAGCTCTGTTTTCATATGCATATTTGTTTTTGAAAGTCCCTTAACCTCTATAAATTGCAGTATCCTTATCTATAAAAGTGAGTGTGTTGCAGTAGATCATCTGCAAGGTCCCCAAAATTCTGAATTCCTGTGAGCCTGTCACTTCAATGAGAGATGGTTGGCAAATTTACCAAAGCACATTGATGTACTGTTGTGAGTGGAAGCCACACCGTGTAAATGCTGAGAACGCAGAGCTTAATGAGGAAATTTGGAAGGATTTTAACTGTGAAGAATGGTAGATCCATGAGATGGCTGATGGAGAAGTGGGTTTAGGATTTTCTTACTGTTTAATTTTCTGTTGCTCTTCTTCTCAGGTACTATGCAGGGATAGAAAAGGAAGTCGTTATGCTAAGGAAGAGCATGGCTGCCTCCCTTTCTGAGCTCTGAGTTTTCCATCTCACTCCCGCTGATACATCATCTAGATTAATTCTTCAATCCCGAAGTCCCTCTGTCCATTGACATACGGTCTTTTCCCTGTTCCTCACCCCTGTCACGTGCTAATTTCTCAACTTCTGCAGCTTGTGTTTCACCTTTCAACAGCACAATCATTTCTTTGCATATATCCTCATAACACCCCCATCATTATATTCAACAAGAAAAACCTCAAATTTGGTTAAATCAACTCTTGGCCTTCCTGTGCTGAACCTGTACAATTGAACTTGAATAGCAGTAAACAGTACTTAGCAACTTTATCCTTCCATTTGTTTAGGCCAAAAAGCCATCTTTAATTCCACCCTTTCCCTCAAACCCTGTATGTTCAATTTGTCAGGAAATCCTGTTAACTCTGCCTTCAAATATATCCAGAATTTGGACAGGTATCACCATCCACTGATAAACCCTAGACTGAGATATTTGTGGAATGTCACAATGGCCTCCTCTCTAGTCCTCTGCTTCTATCATTACCCCTCCTATTTTCTACGGAGCCACCAGAGTCATCCTTTGAAAATATGACTCAGATATTGTCAGTCTTCTACTAAGACCTGTCCATTCACTTTTCATTTTAATTAGAGGAAATTTCCATCGGAAGTTCTTATGATGACATACCTTATTGACCAAGTTCACTTCTTTCATCAGTAACTTTGTCCTGCTGCTCTGCATGCCCTCTGTGCACTAGCCTCCCTGGCCCCAGGCTCTGCTGTGGACGCGCCACACACACTCCCTCGTCAGGCCTTTGCACTTCTGTCCCCTGCCTGGAGCACTGCGGCCACTTGTCTTCTTGTTTCACTCCTGTATTTCATTCCAATCTCTGTTTCAATGTCACCATAGAAGGGAGATATGTTTCCTAACCACCTACTTGTCACTGTTCATTCCCTTACTGTGCACTATGATTTCTTTATAACTGTTATCACAAAACACATATTTTTGTGGTTATTTGTTGCCTATCTTCCCTCACTTGAATATAAATTCAAAATAGCAGAGATTTTGTTTCTTTTGTTTATTTCTTTATCTCCAACCACTAGAACAGTAAATGCCCATAATAAATGAATAAAGGGGAAGAGCTATATTTAGAGTATAAATCTAGTCTTCTATTACTGAAGACCTATCATGAGCCAACCAATGTTCTTAGCACTAGGAATAGATAGTGGAAAGGACCTATTGCATTGGGGTAGGGATGGGTGCAGTAGTTGAAGACAGCTATTAAATAAATAGGTAAGCAGATAAATTAAACAGGATACGTTTAAAAATATTTGTATCATGAACATGATGTAACACACTGTATTATAAGTGAGTGCACCAGGTCAGGTCTTCATAAAAGCAGATAAATACCAAGACCAGCAAGAAATTTATTGGGGAAAGTGCTTGTGAATGATAAAGAAGAGAAGGGAGTAGGAGGAGATGGGAAGAACTTTCTACTGGAATTCAGCTCTGACCCCTGGGGAAGGAAAGAAAGAAAGAGGAAGTATTGAGTGCAAAGAACCTCAGACTATGGGGCAAATTTAAGAAAATCTGGGCCAGACAGAGAGAGATCTCTTCCTCCAGCCCCTAGAGATTTTGTCATTAGGGAGCTTCTGCTTTGGGTACAATCTGCCTGGGTCTAGTACCCCACGTGTTCAGTCATGGGCTCTGAGCAGCTCTGGAAGAGTAAGGCTTGAACCTACGTGTGAACACAGGGCATCTAAAGGTGAAGGAGTTGGCAATTACCCAACTATGATTTCCTAAAGGGTGGTCTGAGTGATGCACCTTCATGCCCCAATCTGAGTGACACACCTCACCCCAACAGGCAGTTTCTCTGAGGGAAGCATTCAGTAGTTTACTGAGTGTTCGGGGAGATTATTTAACTGAATGTTCAGCAGGATCATTTAACTGAGTTTCAGGGACATCATTCTGTGGAGGAGAAGCTTTTGAGGTGTGAAATGGAAAATAAGAAGAAAACAGATTGGGGGAAGAGGATTCCAATCTCTCTTCCTAGCAAAGAGCAGGTGCAAAGTCCCTAAAGTAGAGCTGAGGTCGGCCTGATGAAGGAACCCAAAGATCGGTTTGACTAAAGACTAAGGGTGAGGATGAGGGGTTGGGAGATGGAGGGATGAGAGTAAGGGTGAGGATGAAGGGGTGGAGATGGAGGGATGAGAGTAAGGGTGAGGATGAGGGGGTGGGAGATGGGAGGGGTGAGAGTAAGGGTGAGGATGAGGGGGTGGGAGATGGAAGGATGAGAGTAAGGGTGAGAATGAGGGGGTGGGAGATGGAGGGATGAGAGTAAGGGTGAGGATGAGGGGGTGGGAGATGGGAGGGGTGAGAGTAAGGGTGAGGATGAGGGGGTGGGAGATGGAAGGATGAGAGTAAGGGTGAGGATGAGGGGGTGGAGATGGAGGGATGAGAGTAAGGGTGAGGATGAGGGGGTGGAGATGGAAGGATGAGAGTAAGGGTGAGGATGAGGGGGTGGAGATGGAGGGATGAGAGTAAGGGTGAGGATGAGGGGGTGGAGATGGAGGGATGAGAGTAAGGGTGAGGATGAGGGGGTGGGAGATGGAGGGATGAGAGTAAGGGTGAGGATGAGGGGGTGGAGATGGAAGGGATGAGGGTAAGGGTGAGGATGAGGGGGTGGGAGATGGAGGGATGAGAGTAAGGGTGAGGATGAGGGGGTGGAGATGGAAGGGATGAGAATCAGGGTGAGGATGAGGGGGTGAGAGATGGAGGGATGAGAGTAAGGGTGATGATGAGCGGGTGGAGATGGAGAGATGAGAGTAAGGGTGAGGATGAGGGGGTGGGAGATGGGAGGGATGAGAGGGTGAGGATGAGGGGGTGGGGATGGAGATATGAGAGTAAGGGTGAGGATGAGGGGGTGGGAGATGGAGGGATGAGAGTAAGGGTGAGGATGAGGGGTGGGAGATGGGAGGGATGAGAGTAAGGGTGAGGATGAGGGGATGGGAGATGGGAGGGGTGAGGATGAGGGGGTGGGAGATGGAAGGGATGAGAGTAAGGGTGAGGATGAGGGGGTGGGAGATGGGGGGATGAGAGTAAGGGTGAGGATGAGGGGGTGGGAGATGGGGGGATGAGAGTAAGGGTGAGGATGAGGGGGTGGAGATGGAGGGATGAGAGTAAGGGTGACGATGAGGGGGTGGAGATGGAGGGATGAGAGTAAGGTTGAGGATGAGGGGGTGGAGATGGGAGGGATGAGAGGGTGAGGATGAGGGGGTGGAAATGGAGGGATGAGAGTAAGGATGAGGATGAGGGGTGGGAGATGGAAGGATGAGAGTAAGGGTGAGGATGAGGGGGTGGGAGATGGAGGGATGAGAGTAAGGGTGAGGATGAGGGGGTGGGAGATGGAGGGATGAGAGTAAGGGTGAGGATGAGGGGGTGGGAGATGGGAGGATGAGAGTAAGGGTGAGGATGAGGGGGTGGGAGATGGAGGGATGAGAGTAAGGGTGAGGATGAGGGGTGGGAGATGGGAGGGATGAGAGTAAGGGTGAGGATGAGGGGGTGGGAGATGGAGGGATGAGAGTAAGGGTGAGGATGAGGGGTGGGAGATAGAAGGATGAGAGTAAGGGTGAGGATGAGGGGTGGGAGATGGAGGGATGAGAGTAAGGGTGAGGATGAGGGGGTGGGAGATGGAAGGGATGAGAGTAAGGGTGAGGATGAGGGGGTGGGAGATGGGAGGATGAGAGTAAGGGTGAGGATGAGGGGGTGGGAGATGGAGGGATGAGAGTAAGGGTGAGGATGAGGGGTGGGAGATGGGAGGGATGAGAGTAAGGGTGAGGATGAGGGGATGGGAGATGGGAGGGGTGAGGATGAGGGGGTGGGAGATGGAAGGGATGAGAGTAAGGGTGAGGATGAGGGGGTAGGAGATGGGGGGATGAGAGTAAGGGTGAGGATGAGGGGGTGGGAGTTGGGGGGATGAGAGTAAGGGTGAGGATGAGGGGGTGGGAGATGGGGGGATGAGAGTAAGGGTGAGGATGAGGGGGTGGAGATGGAGGGATGAGAGTAAGGGTGAGGATGAGGGGGTGGAGATGGAGGGATGAGAGTAAGGTTGAGGATGAGGGGGTGGAGATGGGAGGAGTGAGGATGAGGGGTGGGAGATGGGAGGGATGAGACTAAGGGTGTGGATGAGGGGGTGGGAGATGGGAGGGATGAGAGGGTGAGGATGAGGGGGTGGGAGATGGGAGGGATGAGAGGGTGAGGATGAGGGGGTGGAAATGGAGGGATGAGAGTAAGGATGAGGATGAGGGGTGGGAGATGGAAGGATGAGAGTAAGGGTGAGGATGAGGGGGTGGTGATGGAGGGATGAGAGTAAGGGTGAGGATGAGGGGGTGGGAGATGGAGGGATGAGAGTAAGGGTGAGGATGAGGGGGTGGAGATGGAGGGATGAGAGTAAGGGTGAGGATGAGGGGGTGGTGATGGAGGGATGAGACTAAGGGTGAGGATGAGGGGGTGGAGATGGAGGGATGAGAGTAAGGGTGAGGATGAGGGGGTGGGAGATGGAGGGATGAGAGTAAGGGTGAGAATGAGGGGGTGGGAGATGGGAGGGGTGAGAGTAAGGGTGAGGATGAGGGGATGGGAGATGGAAGGGATGAGAGTAAGGGTGAGGATGAGGGGTGAGAGATGGGAGGGATGAGACTAAGGGTGAGGATGAGGGGTGGGAGATGGGAGGGATGAGACTAAGGGTGAGGATGAGGGGATCGGAGATGGAAGGGATGAGAGTAAGGGTGAGGATGAGGGGTGGGAGATGGGAGGGATGAGACTAAGGGTGAGGATGAGGGGGTGGGAGATGGGAGGGATGAGGATGATGGGTGGGAGATGGAGGGATGAGAATCAGGGTGAGGATGAGGGGGTGGGAGGTGGGTGAAGGGAGGGCGCAAGGCAGGCAACAGCCAGAGCCCACTGAGCTGCACTGCGGCAGTCAGAACTTATTCTGGGTTGGACTCTGTGAGCCCTGGCTTCTTGAAAACTGGTGTATCAGAAGTGCTGTGATAATGAAATAACATTATGCATAACACAGTTCCTGGCATATCATGTGCTCATAATATATTTTTGTGACTTTTATCTGCCTTGTCTTTTCATGGTCCTCAAGCTTCCTACTTTTCTTTTTGAGAGTAAGCCAAAGAATGAGGACATACCTTCTTTTCCTCTCCCATATTTGTTTGACTACCAAAATTTTAAAAATGTTGTACTAATAACAGATCAAGCAAATCCCAGGCCAAGCCTGAAGGGCAGGCTAGCTTCTCAAGGAAAGAGCTCCCTGGCCTTATTAAAGCTGATGTGTTTTTACTACATTAGATGAAAAGAGCGGCACTGACACCTCCCCCTCTGTCTGTGCTTCCTGCGGGCTCAGCTGTGTTTCTCTCCTGTAGCTCTCCGTTAAGCTGTGAAACTGACATTTGTGTCTCTTGTTGAGCTCAGCAGGAACCGCAACAGCAGGATTGATTGATCCGGGACTGGGAGGAGGAGCCAGGCTAATGGGAGTGGGGGAAGCACCAGTGCTCTCCTGTGTTAATTACTGATGTTGGCAACATGGCTCTAAATGAGGGTGGTAAGGAGTTTAGCAGCATTTGTTGACTATCAAGATCTTACTAGGCTACATATGGACTAAAAAGGCCTAGCAGGTCTTATATTCAGTTCTTAAGAACTCTTTGTAAGAGTTCAAGGTCATCTAATGGGGTGAAAAATCATGGATGAAGAGCTTTAAAACATGAAATTATTTTAGATTTTCCATATACCCAATCACAGCAGCATGCAAAATGGAGAGTCAATGAGTGAAATGGCAAAGATCAGATCCTAAATCTCTTGTGAGAAAAGTGACAAGGGTAAAATTATATGCGCTGGCAGAAAATCTTTGGTCACCTTTCCTTGTGCCTGGCTTATTCCTGCCCCCTTATCCCAAGCTTATTAGTACTGTCCCCCTAATATCCAGAAAGATAAATTAAATAACCCAGTAGTCCGCAGACCTAGACATGAAGTAGGTTCCGCTACATTGGTTTCCTCTTTCAGGCAGGTCTGCGAGTCCAGGCTCTCCTTGCATATCCTGCTTCTAATCTCCATGGGGTAGGCAGACGCAGAGAACTCTGCGGGGCTTTCTCTACCATTTGATGCATGCACCAGGGTGGTTAAATGAGCTCAAAGCCTGCTTAATGCCCACTGTTTTTCACCAGAAAGCTTGAACATGTTGGCCCACAAATTTTTAATATTGACAGTCTGAAATCAACTCATATTACATTGTATACATAGAACATGCATACACGACATACCCATTACAACAATAGTATGTGCTGACGTCTTAGCCATCGCACTTCACACTCAAGTCCCTCCTCATCCTTTGTAAAGCTCTACTTTAGATGTCGGGATGCTCAGCTGCTGACAGAGGGGTGCTTCGATTCACAAAGTTCTCTTGTCCCTTTTATAAACAGGTCTTCGAGAACTCCCAGATGAAAAGAGTGCTTTAATTGGCAGGGCACTTTCCAAGAATTTCCTGGTCCTAGAAAGTAAGATTGAAAATAATTATCAAAGTTTTACCTTATCCTCTAACATTCCTCAATGCAGGGATAGACAGTTGGTCTATCTAAGTTGAACCACTAACAACAACAAAAAATTTTTCAACAAAAACAAAATGTTTCCTATAAGAACAGTAGCTGAACAATCCAGCTTCTATAAGATTAGAGAAACTCCTAAAAAAAAGGATTGCTGAGACTCCTTTATAACATAAAGTGACTGACTGAAGGACACTGGGTAGCACAGGAAAACAGAGAAAGAAAATGTAGCAATGGAGGAAGTACTGTGATTGCAATGTGGCTAGTGTCCATTTCGGTAGTGATATCATTGTCCTGAATTTATACACAAGGGTAAATGTACTGTAGTTAGGGTTTTTTTAAATGGGGATATACTTTGTGTATAAAATTCACCATTTTAAACTGTATAATTTAATGGTTTTTAATATATCCTCAAGATATGCAGCCATTCCACTAATTTCAAGACATTTTTATCACTCCAAAAAAGAAATTCCCATACCCTTTAGTAGTCATTCCCAATTTTCCACTCACCCTAACCTTTGGCAACTACTATCTACCTTCTGTCTTTATAAACTTGCCTATTCTTGACATTTCATATAAATGAAATGATATAATAAATGGCCTTTTGTGTCTGGCTTCTTTGATTTAGCGTTATGTTTTCAAGTCTCATCCATGTTGTAGCCTGTATCAGTACTTTTTTTAATCACTGAATAATATTATTCCATTTTATGGGTATGCCAAATTTTGTCTTTCCATTCATCAGTCGGTGGACATAGGGGGTGTTTCTACTTGGGAGCTACTGTGAAGAGTGCTGATATGGACATCCGCGTGCAAGTATTTGTCTGAATATCTGTTTTTATTTGTCTTGGGTGGACATATACCGAGGAGTAGAATTGCTGGGTCATGTGGTAACTGTACATACAACTTTTCTGAGGAGCTGCCAGGCTGGTTTCAAAAGAAGCCGCACCATTACGTTTTCCCCAGCATATGAGCATTAGTGTGGTTAGTTCTAGATTCTTAACTGTTTGGTTCTGCTGCTGAAACCAGATCAGACTTTGTGTGACATCACAATGTCAAAGAGTACCAAAAAAAAAAAAAAATCAAGAACCCTGTGTACTTCATGATCTTCCATTAAAATTTAGTCTTCTTTTTTTGTTGTTGTTGTTGTTTTGCTTGTTTTTTTTTTTTTTTTGCACTTTTCCGAAGCTGGAAACGGGGAGAGACAGACAGACTCCTGCACGCGCCTGACCGGGATCCACCCGGCACGCCCACCAGGGGGCGAAGCTCTGCTCCTACGGGGCGTCGCTCCGTTGCGACCAGAGCCACTCCAGCGCCCGGGGCAGAGGCCAAGGAGCCACCCCCAGCGCCGGGGCCATCTTTGCTCCAATGGAGCCTTGGCTGTGGGAGGGGAAGAGAGAGACAGAGAGGAAGGAGAGGGGGAGGGGTGGAGAAGCAGATGGGCGCCTCTCCTGTGTGCCCTGGCCGGGAATTGAACCCAGGACCCCTTGCACACCAGGCCGACGCTCTACCACTGAACCAACCGGCCAGGGCCAAAATTTAGTCTTCTTTTACAATTTCAAGATTTACTTTGATCAGACTATTCTTACTCATAAGCAAAGGCTATTAGCTGTCATACTGTTGGTCACAGAGTAGAAATTCAACAAACATGGGAGGGGCAAAATAAGTTGTGAGTATGTAAAACAAAGTTTATTCTTGGATTATTATTTATGAATTACTTTTTCATATGAATAACTATAAAGCCCCTTTGCCCACCCCTGTCTATATTATATGAATGAATAAATGAATACAAGGTCATCTTAGTGGTTTCAGTAAAAGTATCTCATTAAAAGAAATGTTTTGATTCTTGCCACAGGTTCCTTTATTGTCATAACAGTTGAAGTGAATACATTTATTGCAGTAACATGGGTCCCAGGGTGAGGAGACCTTCAGGCTTTAGTTCTGCTCTGAGACTAATTTGCTATAAGATCTTAGGTAAATAATTGTCTTCACTTTCCTCAGCTGTCAAACAGTAATGATATCCGTTTTAATACAAGTTTGGGGGCGTTCCACAAGAAAGAGTGCATTTATGACTGAGTCAGCTGCTGCCTCCCGCCCCCGAGAGCCCTCCTGGGGGGCGTATGCCCTGCCTCTGCCCCTGCTTCCTACACTCTTCCTCTTTCTGTGCTGAGTCAGCCAGACATTCTCTCTCTCTCTCTCTCTCTCTCTCTCTCTCTCTCGTCTAACTCACATATGTCCACAGAGTGCTTATAGAACCCGATTTACACAGAAACAACTAAAGATCACACATTGGTTATTTTAGTTTTCTTCTTAACGTTTTTTTTAGAGGAGGTGGGCGGAAGGCTCTGGGGATATCCCACCCCCTGGGAGATATGCACAAGTCCTTTGCTCCATGAGGCTTGGACAGACCTCATCCCACTCCCCTTTTTCTTTTCCCTCCAATCTTCTTAGGAGCAAAAACCCAGTGCCTTCATGTTTTGCAGCAGAGCACCCTGAAGCCGCCTTTCGTTTGTCACCACGTCCTCAAGATTTCACTTCCCTTTCAAATAGCTTGTCAAGGTGTTTTCACTTCCAGTAAAACAGTTCCGTCCTTCAGAAAAATTCTGTTTCTTTCTGTTAAGAGAATGCTTTATTTTTTTTAATTATTATTCATGTGTAAAAAGTTAAGGAGTGTAGTGTAGTGGCTACATATTCAACAACCTTTTTTCTTGGAGCAAAAAATGATTTCTTTTTCCAATCTATTGAGAATAGCAGTGTTCTCAAAGAGCCAATTTGTTTATCTTGTCCTTGATCACTCATCAAAACACAGGACGATGTGTAGGCACATAGTTCAGACATAACCAGATTCCCTGTGTATTGGTAGTTGAAAGGGAAAGAGATATCAGTGACTTTAGGTGGCTGGACCTGTGAAATATATGCTGTGGATCCATGGGGCAGCCAAATTTTCATTCCAGGCAAAGCAGAAGAAATCAACCTTTATATATGTATATATTTAATGCTTCAGACAGAACAAATACAAAAGAGAGAAGTTACTGGTTCTAGTCTTTTCTGACACAGTATTTGGATGTAATGGGTTAAGATACCAGGAGACACTTTTATATTCTCATAATGCAATCCTTTCTTCATCTTTAGCCCACCCCCAAAAGCTATTTTGAATGGATTCTAGTGATTGCAATCATAGAATTTCTAATAAAATAAATATTTACAAATGAGGATTTGTCATTGTTATTACTATTAAATTTTCTAAGTCTTTAGATATATCTTTTTGTTTTCAAAATGTATTTATGGTTTAGCTAATTTGATCCTCCTAACAATTGTGTGATGTGGGTAATATAAAATTTATTATCCTCATATTATATATGAGGAAATTGGCTTTCAAAGAGATTAATTGACATGCCCTCAGTAAAATATTCAGTAACTGGCAGAGCCAAAAAGAGAAGAAAGAGCTTCTAGGCGCTGCTTTTGTAACCCTGCAGAAAAGATGTGGGCAGGAACGGCTTCTAACTGAACTTCCCAAGTACTTATAGAAATCATGTGACTGCTAGAAATTTAATAATGTTTTGATCCACTTATTATTCATTAAATTATTTGAAATTATGGAAAAATTTTTATGTGGAACATGGCAAAACCCTTGGTGATAAACAGAGGAAAAAGACTCAATTATACTGCTCTTAGGATTTTATTTGTAAAGTAGGAAAACTGGTTCAACTTTTATAAAGCTTTTTTCTAGAAATGCTAAATATGGTATTTATTATTTCCATATAATACCATAACATATTTCCTCTTCTGTATTTGTAATTTTCTGTATATTAAACTTAAATCTTTTGCTGTCTAGGAACCTAACAGTGGCCTGGGCCTGAAGACACTAGAATATGTAAGACACTCCTGGAACACTGAGCATAGGGTGTACTCAAAACATTGGTCCCTTTCCCCTAATGCGGAGTATATTGTAAATTCTCTGCAGACAACATCATTACAGATTCTGGACACATGGAATGGATCTAACAGGTTGTAGCACAGAGGGTAAATGCCTGCGGTAACTGTTCGAAGAACAATTCCATTTCACATCCCTTTGCAAGTCCCCGGGGCTGGACTCGCTGTGTAAACGTCAGAACAGAGATAACCCACACTTTTTGGAGAAGACTGGTCCTGATTACCTGGGCACGTGGGCTCCTTGTCTTCTGAGGTGACACTCAGGGCATCTTTTCAGAGACGGGCAAAAACGGTAGCGCCGGCCAGAGCTCTCAGCCCTGACATCCACGACCTTGTAGTCCATTTTTTTTTAAATAGCAGTATTTCACTTATAAAATTATAAAAGTGTTCTCAGAGAGTGAAATCATTATACAACATTTCCCCAGAAAAATAGAGCTTCCTTAAATACAATTAAAAAAAAAAATGTAGTTGTGGATAGAAACCTTTATAATATATACATGTTATTTATTTTCCCTCTTAATAAACAGAAGATATGAAACATATTAGAGCTCTTGCTAATTATCTTATAAATATTCTCTTTACAACAATATGTATAGGAGTTGGGTCAGATTTTGAACCATATGTCTTTCGATAGCTCTGCTGTCCCCGAGTTCAGATCCTTCGGTCTTCGCGTCACCACTGCTTCCGCGTCGCTGAAGACTGCGCTCCACTGCTCATGCTGTTCTTAGAGCCCGTTATGACTGACTCTCCCTCCAGCTCTTTTCCCTTTACACACACAACCCACTATTGCTTTTGCTCTCCATTATTCTTACTACTTTAATGATTTTTAAAAAATTTCCTTAGGCCTTTTCTATTTCTTTTAAAATTTAGCATAGAATTGGTCTTTACAATCATCCCTTACAAATAATATACCTTAATGTGTTCCCTTAGCATTTCATCTGACAGACAAAATTTAGAAACCATTTAAATGTTCAGTGAAATGCTTAACAACCATTCAAAAAAGCTAAATATAGATCTGTATTTACTAAAATCAAAGAGTGTTTGTATAATATTAAATCAGGAAGTAGTTTATAAAATATGATTTACAAGAAAACTATATATGAGTATGTATATATATAAATATATAGGTATATGTACAGAAGTGCTATTTAATAGAAATGTAATGTAAGCCACTCACGTAATGTAAGTTTTCTGATGACGCTTGGGAAAAAATAAAAATAAATAAATTAAATTTTAAAATATATTTTATTTAATTCATTACATCTGAAATATTACCATTTTAACATGCAATCCATAAAAATTATTACTAACCTATTGCATATTTATACTATGTTTTAAAATCTAGTGTATATTTTATATTTACATCTCAATTCAGACATTATATTTTCTTTATTTTTTTGTATTTTTCTGAAGTTGGAAACAGGGAGGCAGTCAGACAGACTCCTACATGCGCCTGACCACGATCCACCTGGCACGCCCACCAGGGGATGATGCTCTGCCCATCTGGGGCGTCACTCTGTCATAACCAGAGCCATTCCAGCACCTGAGGCAGAGGCCACAGAGCCATCCTCAGCGCCTGGGCCAACTTTGCTCCAATGGAGCCTTGCTGTGGGAGGGGAAGAGAGAGACAGAGAGGAAGGAGAGGAGGAGGGGTGGAGAAGCAGATGGGTGCTTCTCCTGTGTGCCCTGGCCAGGAATCAAACCCGGGACTCCTGCACGCCAGGCCGATGCTTTACCACTGAGCCAACTGGCCAGGGCCAGACATTATATTTTCAATAAACCAAAATGTTGTCACACCAACATAATAAAGTGGTTTGAAAAAAATTATTTATAAAGCTTTAGTTTTAATTTTAACTTTATTAGGAATAAATAAAGAAATAAGTAAACTAAAAATTTAATTCATTTGCACTAGTCACAAGTGCTCAACAACCATATGTAGATCTCCATAAAAAATCCTGGAAATTATGTTAATAAAATATTAATTGAGGCTTTATTAAGTTGATGGGATAATAGATAATCTTAGACTATTTTTTATTATATGTATTTGCTAAAAGTTTATATACATATTTCTTTGTATTTTTTTTTTTTTTTTAGCGAGAGACACAGAGAGAGAGACAGAGAGAGGGACAGATAAGGACAAACAGGAAAGGAAAGAGATAAGAAGCATCATTTCTTTGTTGTAGCACCTTAGTTGTTCATTGATTGCTTCTTATATGTGCCTTGACAGGGGGGCTCCAGTTGAGCCAGTGACCCCTTGCTCAAGCCAGCAACGTTGGGCTCTAGCCAGCGACCCTGGGCTTTAAGCCAGAGACTTTTGAGCTCAAGCCAGAGACCATATGGTCATATCTATGATCTCAGGCTCAAGCCAACGACCCCATGCTCAAGCTAGTGAGCCCACGCTCAAGCCAGTGACCTTGGGATTTCAAACCTGGGTCCTCTGCATCCCAGACCATTACTCTATCCACTGTACCACTGCCTGGTTAGGTTCTTTGTAAGTGTTTGAAAAAGGAGAATGTGTTCCTCAAACTTAATATATTAATTTTATCTCTAGCCTCTCAGGTGTGCTGTTGCTCCATGTGTTCTTAGATTATCTACACAGTTGACTTTGAACAACATGGATTTAAACTGTGTGAGTCAACTAATAATACATAGATATTTTTCAATAAGTACTGTAAATATGTATTTTCTCTTCCTTATAATTTTAATGCTTTATTTTTACTAGCTTTATTGTTAAGAATACAGTATATAATACATACATCATACAAAATATGTGCTAATCAACTGTTGTCAATTAGGTTCTGGTCAATAGCAGGCTGTCAGTGCTGTGGGGGAGAAAGTTATATGTGGATTTTCAACTGTGTGGGGAGTCAGTGACCTCAACCTCTGCATTGCCCAAGGTCAATTGTATTTTCCGAAATTTTTTAGACATTTGAGGATATTGGTTCACCTCTTTTGGGTTAGATTGTGATGCCATCCAATTCCATAATTCTTGGCCTTTTTCATATTAAAAATATACTTTATAAATATTCTATTCATTTAGTCATGCATTTATTCAACAATTACCTATTATCAGGTGCTATACAGAACAGATTCTGTCCTCAGCCTAAGAAAAAACAAAACTGAGAGGGGCAATGTCTGTGTTTTACAGGAACTTCCTTTTAAATGGACATTCAAATGGATAGAGAAGAAGAAACAAAACAGGATGACTCAGGTGGTGATAGTATAGGGTGAACTAAGCAGTGCGTTGATAAAGAGTAGTAGGCAGAGACCACTTTAAAAGGTATGGGGGAGGTGAGATTTCCTCAAAAATGAGACACTTTAGCTGAAATATAAATGATAAGAATGAGCCAGGTGAAGTGTAGGGATGGCAGGGAGATAGTTTCAAGCAAAGAAAGTGTGGAGATCAGAAGCACGGAGTGTACTCAAGAGGTGACTCGGAGGACCTACCTGTGTTTGTCATGGTAAATAGGAGCTTAAGCCTGGAAGGATACAAAAGGGAACAATCAGAGGAGAATAAACAAAGAAAAGATGTGGTATTTTAAAAGATCACTCTTGTCACAATTTGGAGAATGGGAGAACTATTCATGAGAGTAGGGATTATAATTAAGTTTTTGCAATATTTTAGAAAACACAGGAAGATAACTTAGAACATAGCCAGTGCAGTTCAGAATTAGTACTGACATCTTTTAGGTACATTTAATAAATATTTTTAAATTAGATCAACAAGACTTGATAATCAGTCGGTTATTTTTAGTTTAGTACCCCCCCCCAATAATGGCAGAGACTTTGCATAAGATAGAAAAACAGGAAAGAGATACACGTTGGTGGAAAAAATCATCAGATCCCTTTTGAACATTTCCACATAGATAGGCAGGCGAATGTAAGGGAATTCTTGAGTTAGAATTCAGATGTAGAAAGTAGGTCTATATGGAGAAAGGGATTTGGGATGTGGGAGCAGGAGAATGCTACCTAAAGCTATCAGAGGGAAAAGATAACCTAGAAAATGTGGGCATAACGAGGAGGAGGCAAACTAATCTAGGGGCAGAAGTAGCTGGAGGAACTAATGGAAGATGAGTTTGAGGAGATAGTGAGGTGGGAAGAAAAGCCCGAATCTATTAGGTCAAGAATTCCAGTTAGGAAGGTTTCCAGAAGATCAACACTGCCAATATGTCGAATACTGTCAAAAGGCCAAGTAGGTTAAACAGAAAAATTCCTATTGGAATTGGCAGCTCTGAGGTTGTTGGTGATCTTGAAAGGGACAGAGTCAGTGGGAAAAGGAACAAAGTCAAATAAGTGTAGTTTGATAGCTGAACTGGAGAAATGAAATTAGAATAAGTAAGTAAAGCAAATAAATAAAAATGTTTGCTAGGAAGAGGAGCAGAAAAATAGGACAGTGACTAGAGGAGGTGGCAGGTTAGGGGAGGGATTTAAAATGGAAATACTATAGTAGAAAATATCTGTACACTGGTAGGATTATTCCGGTAGAGAGGAAGAGACTGATGATGAAGAGGTAAAGACATTGAGGGTCGGAGAGAGAAGGCATGACTGAAGAAGTGAAGTCCTTGAAAGGCAAGAGGGGATGCCATCCAGTGCACATAAGATGGATTTGATGGGACAATTAGTTCCTTTGTACAAGTACGAGTGCAGAGAAGGCGAATAAGGTTGCTGCTGGGAATGTGAGGAGATCCCTCTGTAGTCACTTTGCTCAGTGAACAGTGAGCCTGAGTGTGCATTGTATGAGAGTTAAAGACTGGGGGAGAGGGAGACAGGTGTAAAGTGAAAGAACAACACAATGTAGGCAACAGTTAACCTGGTTGGAGTGGTCAAAGGGACCTTCTCACCAGAAGTAGAAGGGATATTTTCATGTTATAACAAATAGATTGCTATTTAACACATGCAAGATGAGTGCATCGAGTAATATGCTGACACATTTTTAAAAGTTTAGGTAAAGAATGCCCCATGTAAATTTTAGAATAAGCTTTCTAATAATGGTTAGCATCTAAATGATTTTGTTTCCATTTAGTTCATTTATTTTCTGTTCCATTTTTAGAGATCTTGCCAGCACTTGATTGTTTACAATTATTGCCACCTAGCTAGACTAAATACCTACCTTCAGTAAATAGTGATGTTTAAATAGAGTCCCTCACATAAAGTAAGAAGTATTAGAATACAATATACTCCTCTATAAATTCAGTCATTATACAGTTGAAGATTCTACATCGTATTTTCCACAAAAATTTTCCAAAATATAGACATGCACACACAAAAAGGTTTCTTTTCAAATACTCAAATAAATATGATAAACTATAAAATAATTTGAAGTCTTGAAGGATAGAAATCACAAAAACATAGATTTTAGTAGCCACAATGAAATTACATAAAGAACTTAATATGTACTAAAGCAATATCTAGTGTCTTACTAACACATGAGATGAATAAAATTAACCAGGTTAAAATTTAGGGTAATCTTTACCTAACCCTTTAAAATGTCATATTGCCCAGCTTTATCTGTTGTATTTATATTTTATCAACTGAAATATTATATGACCTGTGATTTCAGTATATGAATGTCTGTGTATGTTTGTACACAATAAGACAAGGTGTCATTTTTTTCATGAGTATGTAATAAAATAAATCAATAGACACTACAAATATATTAATTTTTAATTTAGTTAGTACACTGTATTTCAATAGGTTTATTGTTTAGTTGAATTATGCATTATGTTTACTGGGTAAATGAAATTATAGAATTACCCTTATGGATTCTTAACCGATTTGCCTAGGTTTCACACAACATTAATATGTAACAATAGTATTTTTTTTCTTGTTTATTAACTTTTTAATACTATATAACCATTTTCCTGACAAATTATGACAGCAGTTGGAAATATAAACAGATCTTACAAATGCATCTCTGATTATTTTAATGTAAATGCTAATATTTTGGTGAAAATGAAAAATTTAGACAAATATTAAGACAGTATAAATGAGACCTGTTCCAAACTGACACACACACACACACACACACTCACTTTAGAGTAATTGGCTCCAAACTGAACTGACCCTCCCTCAATCCATTCTTTCTTCCATTCCAAGCATTTCTCCAAAAGAAAGAAAAGAAGAAAAGGAAGAATCAGAAAGGCAAATACTAATAAAACGTCCCTTGTACTGATCAGATAAAAATTTGCTCTGAACTCAGAAAATCACATATCTATTCTGTGGGTTTAGTATACTCTTATTGTTAAAAGCTGTGTATCAGTTTTTCAGGCTTGATAGCAGCAGCCATTATACTCCTCCATCTAATGTCTGTAGCTCACAATAACTTTCTGATAACATTGCTTTACACACATACTTGCTCCAGGAAGAGAATGTGCTGATCAGCAAACATGGGTATCCTTTCTTGTTGATAATGTAATTCTTATTTTGAAATAACAAATTGGTTTTCTGGTTCTATTACCAGTCAAATGAAAGCACTTTGTATATACTCTCCTTTTGGATATTGTTCTATACATTTTTCTGTTCTAGTCCATTCTAGAAAGAACAGTCTTTGTCTCTAATTCAATACCAGTTTATTCATTTAACAAATCTTTGTAGAGCACTCAATATTTGTCAAAATAAGACCAAGTCCTGTGTAGTTTTCACTCTATTCTAGGTTATTTAGATTTTGAAATCTTTTCAAGTCATGCAAAGAAAGTGAATAGCATGATCAATCACTTAAATACTTAAAGATTTTTAGGTTTGGTTCAGTGACATAATATTGTTGAAATTACCATTTAAAATTATAAAAAAATTAACCAGAAAAATATATCACTAATAATCACTTGATAAACAATATTTTTCAACCTTTTTTAACATTTCCACGCTAGAGTATTATGCAAATAAAATCTCTCCTTCCACCCAATTCTGGACTATGCCTTTTTTTTTTAAACTGACTCACTTAATGGTCATTTATAATATATTGAGTCTAAAGAAAACCCAAGATATGAAAAAGTTGAATATAATCGATCTATATTTCTTTGGAATTTATTTTCTTTCCTCACCACTTAAGACTATTAAAGCTTCCAGCATACTAGGTTTTTAATCCCTTGAGTATTTCTGCTCAAATTCTAATGTGCATGCAAATAACCTGAGGAGCTTGTTAAATGAAATTATGAGTCAGCAAGTCTTGGGTGGAGGCTGAGTTTCTCCGCTCTGACAAGCTTCCTGCAGATGTAGCACTGCTGATTAAGGGACACATTTGACTACCCAAACCCTAAAAGACAGACCAAGATACTAACAACCAGTAATGTATTATAAAAAGAATTTTCATAGAGAATTATTATTACCTTGTTTTATAAAGAGAATAAAACCATGTAAATTGTAATAAAAAATCTTGTGATATATTGAATATTTTGATGTGTCCTTAGGGTCTAAACAGTGGACCAAACATTGCCTGCGAGGCAGACCATAGAAAGAATTTTTTGTTTTAAAATCTGAGAGTTTACCCAAACTACTAGAAACTGATAAGTCAATCATGTGATGTATTATCAGAAATTTAGGTATGTACAACGTATTAATAAATATAAATTATAAATTTATCGGTGATCTAGATTTCTTAGCTGCCAATACAAAACTCTGTTTGCCTACCATGCTTGTGGAAATTTTGTTGAACATGGAAAATAGTCAAGATTCTAGAACAACATTTTTAATTGCCTATGGGTGTGTTCTTATTCTATTACAAACTATTTAACACATTACTTGTTACCTTCCCTTTTGGTTTAACTATTATATATTTAAAAGAAAATTTCTATTATGCAACATGAATGTTTTAAAAATGTTTTCTCTTCTAAAAGAAAAATAGCAAATCTAGTATAAAAGTACCAGATATAAAATATCATGAATGCAATGTTTTATTATCAATTAATTATGTTGAATGAAGTATAAAAGCTCTCTCATGCCTCATACTGCTTCTTTTACCTCTCAATGGATAGAACAGTTATTCTATTTCTATGGTAATCAGAAACATCAATTTCTATCTGAGTTTTGAATTAAAGCAGTCTCATTTACATGAGCACAATAAACGTTTTTAAGCATGGCTAGGATCATTTCCATAATTCTACATTTTTCATCTGCCTTAGTCTTCTTGAACCTGATGTGCTATAATTTGCAAAATGAAATCCATTCAAAAATAAACATCCCGGCCCTGGCCGGTTGGCTCAGTGGTAGAGCGTCGGCCTGGAGTGCAGAAGTCCCGACTTCGATTCCGGCCAGGGCACGCAGGAGAAGCGCCCATCTGCTTCTCCACCCCTCCCCCTCTCCTTCCTCTCTGTCTCTCTCTTCCCCTCCCGCAGCCGAGGCTCCATTGGAGCAAAGATGGCCCGGGCGCTGGTGATGGCTCCTTGGCCTCTGCCCCAGGCGCTAGAGTGGCTCTGGCAGAGCGACACCCCGGAGGGGCAGAGCATTGCCCCCTGGTGGGCAGAGCGTTGCCCCCAGGTGCTGGGTGGATCCCGGTTGGGCGCATGCGGGAGTCTGTCTGTCTCTCCCCGTTTCTAGATTCAGAAAAAAAAAATTAAAAAAAAAATAAAATAAAAAATAAACATCCTCAGTAGGAAATGTAAAAACCAAAAAGACAGGGACCACATTTAATGCAGCTTTGATCTTTCATCATTAACCCAATGGCAGGAAGAAAAGCATCACAAAGTCTTTCACCAGAAGGGCAGGATTGATTAATTTGCTAGAAATAGACATCATTTATATCCACGTTTAGATTGGCTCATACCCAGCACTATGTGATTTCACTGGGAGTGGAACCAGCACTAGTAGCTGTGAACCTGAGCCGACTGTAAAAACTGTCCCTGTGCCATTAGCCTCCCTTTTGCCTAGAACACTCCTATAAACATCATTCTAAAAGCGAAGAAACACCACAAATATTAACAGCAATACTAAAATACTTTTAAATTTTTTTCTTGAATTTATGTGCTTCACAGATATCTCTATGTAATTTTATTTTTCAAACAAGAGTCTTTAATCTGTGTCTCTTGGCATTCTAGCAAACATTTATGTCATGTTTAATTATGAATGTGTTCATTTAATTGAGAGAACTGAATAAATTATATGTTTAGCTGAGGAAAGCACTTTCTTTTCCAAATAAGCAGATTGACATAAAATACTTCATTAAGTCATTTATCTGTATGTCACTGTTTTGAAATCTGCATCAGGAACGTTCAGTTTGGATACGTATGGCAGCTACGCACTCACCCTTTACCAGTGTTCTTTCTTCCCTAAAATAATGCAGTTACCAAATGAAGTAAAATAAAATTTCCACATAGCTTTATGTTCCACCCTGAAAAGCAAGCACTTAGGCAGATAAAGTAAAAGTGTGCTTCATAAAGCCACATCCTCAGTGATGCCTCTTAGAGGAAGTGCTTTTTTTTAATCGAAGCAGGATACTTAGGGCTGTCAGAGATAAAGTAGCAGAATCTACCAGTCTCTTAGCATCTAAAACCACAGCCTGTACCTGTCATTTATTGTTTTGTAAAGAACTAAAAATAAGAGATTGATGGGTTGTGTGAAATCCATAATTTCTGTTAATGGCCTACTAAGAAGCCCTGTGTACAGGACACTTGATGTTACTCAATGATTCCTCTCCATGTGGTTTTAAAAAGAGCTCTTAGAGTACTTGTTTATTTGCTCTTTTTACCCCTATTTTGACTATGAAGTAAAATAATTTTAGCTTATTAAATTTAGTTTCTTTCTATAAATACACTCAGCATATGATTTTGCTTTCTAATTTCACAGAAAATCAAGAGTTCTTGATTCCTAGTCCCTCCCCACTTAGCTGCCTGACAGCAAAGCTGCATCCAAGTCAGCTATTTTTCCTTTCCAGTCTCCAGGACTCTGTTTATGTCTACAGCTAATGCTAGTATATATTTTTGTCTGGAAGTTAGTGCCCGCTCCTGCTCAAGAAACTATGTTTAGGCCCTGGCCGGTTGGCTCAATGGTAGAGTGTCGGCCTGGTGTGCAGGAGTCCCGGGTTCGATTCCCGGCCAGGGCACACAGGAGAAGCGCCCATCTGCTTCTCCACCCCTCCCCCTCTCCTTCCTCTCTGTCTCTCTCTTCCCCTCCCGCAGCCAAGGCTCCATCGGAGCAAAGTTGGCCTGGGCACTGAGGATGGCTCTGTGGCCTCTGCCTCAGGCACTAGAATGGCTCTGGTTGCAACAGAGCAACGCCCCAGATAGGCAGAGCATCGCCCCCTGGTGGGCATGCCGGGTGGATCCCTGTCAGGCACATGCGGGAGTCCGTCTGACTGCCTTCCCATTTCCAACTTCAGAAAAATACAAAAAAAAAAAAAAGAAACTATGTTTACTAATTGTCTTATTCCTTTCTATTATCTATCTTCTATCTATCTATCTATCTATCTATCTATCTATCATCTATCTATCATCATCATCTATTATCATTTATCTATCTCCTGATCTTTACCTCTCCATCCTTGTCTCTATCTCATTTCTATCTTTCTCTCTCACCTGCTCTTTCCTTTCAGACTCTTGCCTTTCTAAATAGGAACACTCCTAGTGTCTTGTTCTAAAAATAATATTCTGTAAACTGCCCCTCTTTTCTTCCTTTCAAGACCAAACTTCTTGATAGAGCAGAGCATGCTTCACTCTATTTCCTTGCCTCATGCAGTGAAGAGCATACTGCAGTTCCTCTTCTGCTCGGAGAACTCCTTGAGACACCAGAGAAGACAAGAACTCCCTCTACATCAAGTAGTTTCCAGCCAGTTTTTTACGAGGAGTTGGTGGCATTTGATACCATTGACTGATACTTTGTTGAAGGCATTCTTTTCTTGACTTATCTTTTTTTAGTTTCTATATTTCATTATATCTCTCCCTAGTCTTGAACCAAACACATTTCAATAAAATATATGGAGCTAAACAAATTCGTAGGTTGGAAGAAAAATGAATGCTAATTTGATTTTACAGAAAAAGGCATCAAATTGCTCAAACCTTAAAATTATATATGGAAAGTAGTTATTCTTTCTTTCTTTCTTTTTTTTTTTTTTTTGTATTTTTCTGAAGCTGGAAAAGGGGAGAGACAGTCAGACAGACTCCCGCATGCGCCCGACCGGGATCCACCCGGCACGCCCACCAGGGGGCGATGCTCTGCCCATCCTGGGCGTCGCCATGTTGCGACCAGAGCCACTCCAGCGCCTGGGGCAGAGGCCAAGAAGCCATCTCCAGCGCCCGGGTCATCTCTGCTCCAATGGAGCCTCTGCTGCGGGAGGGGAAGAGAGAGACAGAGAGGAAGGAGAGGGGGAGGGGTGGAGAAGCAGATGGGCGCTTCTCCTGTGTCCCCTGGCCAGGAATCGAACCCAGAACTTCTATTCTCTACATTTCTAATTAGCTAAATATATAAAACTATAATTGTAACTTTAGTTGTCAGCATAGGAAAAACTCTGGTTCTCTGCACTCCCGTTGGGTCCTGGAACAAGCTGGCCAGGGAAACCACTGAATAGGAAGGGACAGCCCTATCTCTTCAATATGGTGTAACTATAGGGCGTAAGTGTTAGACTCTGACTGTCTGGTTTTTATGACTCTCAGAAAGAAGGGTTTAAAAGATACTAACCTGACACAAGTCTTGAAAAAGTGACTTAAACTTCCTGCTTCTGCTAAACTCTACATTTACCTTAATGGGGAAAGATGTATTAATTTCCTAGGGCTGCTGTAAAGACATACTGAACACTAGGTGACTTAAAAGAGCACCTTTATTCTCCTATAGTTCTGGAGCCTAGAACTTTGACATCAAAAGGTCAGTGGGTCCATACTCCCACTGATGGCTCTGGGGAAGAACCCTTCCTTATCTCTTCCAGCTTCTAGTGGTTGCCAGCCATCCTTGGGGGTCCCTGGCTCTTGCATGTAATGCTCCAATTTCTGCCTGTCTTTATATCTTTTCTGTGTGTGTGTCTCTGAGAGAAAAATTTCCTCTTCTATTAAGGACACCAACCATATTTGATTTATGGTTCATCCTGATCCAGTTAAGACCACGTCTTAAGTTGATTACATCTGCAAAAACCTTATTTGTAAATAAGGCTATATTCACAGATGCTAAAAGGACATACTATGACAGTAAATTGTGTGTGTTTGTGTTTTCAAGAATCATCCTTGATATTGCTAAGTATTATTTTCTAAGATTTCAAAAAATGTTATTAGGTTCTTCTGTGTTTTCTTTTTTCAAAGTTGATATTGTCAGTTTACCAACGTAAAATACTTTTGCTTTTGAGGGTCTTTGCCTGCAGTGAATCAGTGAATACTGTCATGATTTTTTCCTAGTTGTTTCTAAGAAGGGGAGATAATTTAGGAGAGCCAGGGAAGGATCGTGGACATCTGCCAGTCCGTGAAGTGGCCGGAAGAGGACGCAAACATCCTGCCTCCTTCCCAGAAGAATGGTAGTCTCTGTGTGGTTGTGTGCAGGTGTTCCTTGTGTATAATTACCTCAGCTCCATCCACAAGTTCTCTTGTCTTCTTTTTTTTTATAAATTTTTATTAATTTTAATGGGGTGATATCAATAAATCAGGGTCCATATGTTCAAAGAAAACATGTCTGGGTTATCTTGTCATTCGATTATGTTGCATACTCATCATCCAAAGTCAGATTGTCCTCCATCACCTTCTATCTGGTTTTCTTTGTGCCCCTCCCCCTCCCCTTCCCCTCTCACTCTCCCCCCCCCCCTCCGTAACCACTACACTCTTGTCCATGTCTCTGAGTCTCATTTTTATGTCCCACTTATGGATGGAATCATGCAGTTCTTAGTTTTTTCTGATTTACTTATTTCACTCCGTATAATGTTATCAAGATCCCACCATTTTGCTGTAAATGATCCAATGTCATCATTTCTTGTGGCTGAGTAGTATTCCATAGTATATATGTGCCACATCTTCTTTATCCAGTCATCCATTGAAGGACTTTTTGGTTGTTTCCATGTCTTGACAATACCTGACTTCAAACTATATTATAGAGCCACGACAATCAAAACAGCATGGTATTGGCAGAAAAATAGACACTCAGACCAATGGAACAGAATAGAAAGTCCAAAAATAAAACCACATATATATGGTCAAATAATTTTCGATAAAGGGGCCAACAACACACAATGGAAAAAAGAAAGCCTCTCTTGTCTTCTTGTTGGTTTTTTCTGCGTTTTTAAATGGTCCTCTCCACTGCGTTTTACTTCACTAGTCTGATTCTAACATCCTAGCTCTGGTCTGAACCTGGCTGAACATTGCTAACTTTGGTTACAAACTTGCCATAACTAGTTTAGACAAAGAAGGCAAGGACCAGAGGGACAATGCTAATCTCTCTCACCCTTGCCCAATTTAGTTCCTGTGACATTTATAACTACACAGTCATATTTACAATACCCAGCAGGGGTCAAATGTTATCCTTTCCATCCTCTCTATACCATTCCAGCCTACACCTTTCTCTACTTTTGTGAGGTCATAAAACAATACTCTATATTCATACTGTGCGGAAAAAGAACTGCTGGGATAACTAGCTGTTTACAGTGTGATATACTCTGAAACCATAGCAACTGTCAAATAAACAAAAGTCAAAGAGGATGTTTCTAAAAGACGGTTAAAAGGTCCTCTAAAAGCAAGCAAGCATGGGAATGTATGGTCAAGCTGGTCCTCAGGTCTGCATGCTTAGTCCACAGAGCTATCGTATATCTATTACATGACAAAGTCATGTTTTATCAGGTTACTCAGAGATTATAAGGATCTGGGAAATTATTTCATATGAGCCACCAAGGATGAATAAAATAAAGTGTAAAAGTTTTAATTTGCCCTTTCTAGAAATATTATCTCCTTCAATTCAGGTCACAACCAGGGGAGGTAAGTATTCCCCCCAAAGCATGAAAAACAGTTCAATCAGTAGAATTAATCATGGGTCAACAGATAACAGCCAGATCTGCCTCATGTTCTAGTTTATTAAGAAATAAAGCTGTTACACACTCATATGTTAAGAGGGCTCATCAGGAATTTTCATGTTATTCAGATAAAAGACAAATATTTAGACAGTCTTGCAATAGACCAGCACTTTGCCAATATTATATTGTTTGCATGTACATAATATACAGAGTTGTGGTAAAGAGAGTTCAGTGATTTCAGGGAAACAATATCATCAAACTATTATGTCTTAAATCAGCTATTTACTTCTGTTAGGGAAACTGTGTGGGTGGTGTATGAAGATGCAATGGCAGAATCAACTCACTGTTTCTTTTTTATAGACTGCATGAAATTATGAAATTAGTATCCTTGTGCCATAATAATATTACCTTGAATATTTAAAAAATTAAATTAGTTGTCAAATAATCAGGTTATAGCTTAATAGTGAACATCAGTTTTGGAAAACCTTTTAGTCACTTTAAGAGATACCTGATAGATATCTTAAATTTGGTTGTTAGTTGATGTGGTAGCAGCTGGCAAGGTGACTGCCAGTGATTTCTATCTCCTCATAAGTGTGCCATTGTGTAATTGCCTCCCCTTGATTGTGGGCTGGACTTTGACACACATCTAATGATTAATATATGAGAGAAATAATGGTATGTCACTAATGGCACTTGGCTATAAATAGAATGTAGCTTCTTTCTTGGGTGACCAATCTTTCTCATATTACTCTCAGGAAAGCTAGCTACCATAATATTATGTGCAATGCTGTGGAGGGCCCTATATAGTGAGAAACTGAAGTCTTTGGCCATTATGCTGAGAGAAACTACAGCTTGCAAATGACATGGAAATGAACACAGAAGCGGATCCCTCATCCCCAGTCGAGTCCTGAGGTGACTGCAGCCTTGGCAACTGATTAACTATAATTTCTAAAATAGAAACTGGGCCAACACCACCCAGCTCAATTTCTTTGGATTCTGCAGAAACCAAGATAATAATAAATGCTTGTTACTTTTACTCTGCTAAATTTGGGAGCAATATGTCATTAGCAATAGATAACTAAAAGAATATCTTGTGCTATGATACTAGTATCTTGAATAATTAAAAAGTTAATTAGATGACAGTTTATTAGTCAGTTATTTAACAAGATTGTAGCTTATTAGTTAACATTAGTTGCTGTAATTGCCTTATTAGTTATGGAAAGTCCTTAGTCTGTTTAAAGACATACTTTAAAAATGTCTTGGATTTTGGGGTTATTTGTAAACATAAAAACTCATCTATTTACAACTTTCCACCAAAGTTTCATACATATTGAAATATTGTATTATAAGCCTTTGGAAACAAATAGCTCTTAAAATATAATATATAAATAAGAAAAACATTCTGTGTTTGAATACAAATGGATTGGTTACTTCTGAAGTTAATCTTATCCTCTAGTTTTGAAGCTGGTCTATTTATATTCAGTTTTGGGTCAATGCCAATTGATGATTAAAGAGCATTGCTTTACAGAAAAATTTTCTCACATTAACTTACATGTGATCTCATTCCTAACTTGCTGGAAGCAATCTACAGGAAGATAAAGGATTTTGGAAAACAAGTAACATGCCACAATATAAAAATGCTTATGCAGCCAAATTATTACATATATTCAAATCACTTAAGATTTTTCAGTTCATAGATCTCTTGTTCATTCATCAATGATAATTCAGCTCTAGTAGCCAAAGAGTTATATTGATAATGGTAAATTTTTTGCTTTGTCACTTCTTTCAAATATTGTATTGATTTATTATGGTATGGGTTAGACTATAGTATGCCTATACTGTATCCCAATTCAGTATGTGACTTCAAAAAAAAGAAATACAGAGATTAATTTTATTGTTCAATGAGTTGAATTTACACACAGAACAGTGGCACCTAGTGGTCTATAATAACCCTCCTCCCAGCTATTTCCAACTTGTCTGCTATTAGTTCAAAACCAGAATTAGTGCCTACGGCTTGTTCAATCGCTAGTTCAGTTTACTAAAATCGGCTGCTTTACGGATTCAAACTTTTGCAATATTAAATAAATTTCTTTATTTTAGCAGTTGTAGTCTCAGCATAATGGACACCATGCTTTCTTCTTACTAAATAACTTATTCTAATATATGATAGATCTTTATATGTAGTAGATGGTGCTAATGAGTTATTGCTATTAAAATAGATAAATTACTTTTGAAAAATTAAACAAGACTACCTTAGAACAAAAGGCTATAAAAAGAGATTAACCTTTGGAAGTAATAAAATTTGCTTTTTTTATTTCTATAGCAGAAAAGTATAATGAAAGCTATTTTATTACTGCTTAGTATTAATAGAATATGAATATTCTTTCATCTATTGTCTAATAGTCTATAGATCTGACCACAACATATTCAGGTTTGAACTTTCTAAAATATTGCTCTTTAGAAGAAAGAAGTTGATATTATCTTTTGTTTATTATGACTAAATATGGTGTGCACTAATTTGGTTTAGGAAAGGCAAATGAAAATTAAAAAGTTTTATAGGTAAAACAATAAATTGTAACAATAGAATATGTTTTTTTGTCAAACCAATACTTTTTAATATATTTATCTGCATGACATAGCCAACAGAAGATAATGTGAAGGTGCTTTAAAATATAAGAATTTCATTTTTGTTTGAGAATATTTTGTTTACGCATATGAATATTACATGTGAAACTATCGTGTAGCTTATCTAGTTTACCACATAGATAGTCAGGTCTCACTATCACTGTGCTCTAACTCTAAAAATAATTTTAAATAATTCTGACTGGAAATAAAGTCAGAGGTGTATTGATGGCAATTGTTAATTTAAGCAAATTTGTATTGACATCTAGATCCATACTTATTGTATAAACAAGGAAGGACTCTCTGCTATTCTCTTTTTTGATTGGGAGGCAGGTTATACTTGGTGTAAATTAATTGAGATCTCTACATAAGATATGTATATGTATATGTGTATTATGCATATCATTTATATTACATATAGATAAAATTTACATTAAAAAACCAGGAGAAGTAAAAAATAATATTTTTAGAAAGTATTTTTATTAAAATATAGTTGACATACAATATTATCTTAGTTTCACGTATATAGCATAATAATACATTTATATACTTTATAAAGTAATCACTACAATAAGTTTAGTAACTATCTGTCAGTATATCAAGATATTACAATATTATTGACTCTATTCCCTATGCTGTACTTTACATCCCTGTGACTTATTTGTATTGACATTGTAAGCACTATTTAAAACTTGCAGGCCCAATAACATTTTTCTTATTGAGAGAATTATCACAATCTCTTTTAAAAATTAATAACAAATTTTCTCTATCAGTACAATTTAAACTTATGTATTATTTATTTTTATGCTTCCCTTATAGGTTATAACTCATGATGTATATTTATATAAAAACTAACCTGTTAACCTTTTTTTTTTTAAACTTTTTTTTTAGATTTTTATTTATTCATTATAGAGAGGGGAGAAAGAGAGAGAGAGAGAGAGAGAGAGAGAGAAGGGGGGAGGAGCAAGAAGCATCAACTCCCATATGTGCCTTGACCAGGCAAGCCCAGGGTTTTAAACCGGCAACCTCAGCGTTTCCAGGTTGATGCTTTATCCACTGCGCCACCACAGGTCAGGCACCTGTTAACCTTTTAACATTAATTTATCCTTAGAATGTAGAATTACTCATTTAGTTTATCCCAGATTGCAACCAAAGTTTGAGATTTTAAATTACTAGATATGTATATTTGTTTTGTTTTGTTTTTTCAAGTGAGAAGAGGGGAGGAAGGGAGATAGACTCCCGCATGTGCCCTTACTGGGATCTACATAGCAACCCCCACCCCCACCCCGTCTTCAACGGATGCCTGAATCAACCAAGCTATCCCCATTGCCTGAGGCCGATGCTTGGACCAACTGAGCTGTCCTCAGTGCTGGAGCCCACACTCGAACCAATCGAGACACTGGCTGAGAGAAGAGAAGAGAGAGAGAATGGGAGAGAGGAAGAGAAAGAAAAGCAGATGGTCACTTCTTGTGTGTGTGCCCTGACTGGGGATTGAACCTGGGACATACCCACACTGGGGCGGCTCTATGTCCAGTAAGCCAACCGGCCAGTGCCTACGTGTATCTGTTCTTGAGGTAACTTTAAGGCAAGGAACATTACCACTCACTAGTAAGTGCAGTAAAATTTAATGTCAAAATGAGTTTACTTACAATAATATTTTGTTTGTAAATCTGTGTAAATTCCACAACTAATTTACATACAAATATTCTTCTGTTCATTTGGTACCCAAAGTAGTAGAAACTGAAACAATAAGAATCTTTGTTGTGGGAGTTCAAACTGAAAGCTTTATAAGGAAAACTCTTACTTTGTGATTATATACTAGAAAGTCATATGAAATGATGTTGAACATGTCTAACAATCAAGATGTCAACAAATAACAAGTGTTGGCGAGGATGTGGAGAAAAGGGAACCATCAGGTGTTATTGGTGTGAATGTAAGTTTGTGCAGCCACTGTGGAAGACAGTATGGAGTGTCATCACAAATTAAAGAATAAAACTATCACATGACCCAGCAATTCAAAAGCTGGAGAAATGAAAGGATCATCTACATGGATATTGCAATCATCAAAAAATTTGACAGGTGTAATGTTGGAGAGCATGACAATGATCAAAAGAGTGAATGATCCTTATTGTAGGATAAGAGGGGATGATCCAAAATTGGGAGTTATCATAGAGTCTGCAGCAAAGACATAAACTGAGGACACACATTTGAAAGCAGGGTGCTTATAGAGAAGAGAAAAAGAAAATGGGCTGAAGTGGCAGAGAAGATCAAAGAGTATACCTACCACTTCTCTGGGTGCACTTTCAGAGTGGAAAATAAATCAACCATCATTTAAGATTACAATATATATAAATTAGGAAGGTCCTCAGGGAGAAACCAGGTTTGCATTAAAAGAAGATGGTAGGCCCTGGCCGGTTGGCTCAGTGGTAGAGCGTCGGCCTGGCGTGCAGAAGTCCCGGGTTCGATTCCGGCCAGGGCACGCAGGAGAAGCACCTATCTGCTTCTCCACCCCTCCCCCTCTCCTTCCTCTCTGTCTCTCTCTTCCCCTCCCACAGTGAGGCTCCATTGGAGCAAAGATGGCCCGGGTGCTGGGGATGGCTCCTCGGCCTCTGCCCCAGGCGCTAGAGTGGCTCTGGTCGCGGCAGAGAGACGCCCCGGAGGGGCAGAGCATCGCCCCCTGGTGGGCAGAGCGTTTCCCCTGGTGGGCGTGCCGGGTGGATCCCGATCGGGCTCATGCGGGAGTCTGTCTGACTGTCCTTGTTTCCGGCTTCAGAAAAATACAGAAAAAAAAAAAAAAAAAGAAAAGAAGATGGTAAACTGCGGATTCACAGGAGAGACTGAGATTATAGAAGAATTTGTTTATAACCTACTGAGAGTTCCAGTGATCATAGTGAGAAGAGATGGGAAGAGTGGAATATAGGGTTCGAAAAGGCACCAGGCAGCATTATAACCCACATAGTCTAGGAATATTGGGTTTCTCTGGTGATTGACATCAACCAGTATGAGAAGATTAATGAGTGTAGTCTTAATATTTCCAGGCTGAGAGTGATGGCCAGGCTGTGGATAAAAGGAGGTAGGAGGGTGGAAGATCTTAAGAGGAAACAACTAGCTCTAGGCCCCCACTTTTCTCCTGCCATGGAAGCACAGCTTTCTGCAGATTAAAATCTTATTTTCAGTGAATCTATCCCTTTGACTTCTGTAGAAGAAAGCCTCCAGGCTGGCAATGAAGCAGTCCTGCCTGGAGGACCGGGCGTCCACCACCTTCTGACCAGTGTCGGAGGGGCCTTCTTCCTTCAAGCGCGGCGCTCCTTCCTGACTTGACCTTTGCACAGGCCTATGCAAAGAACACAGCACTCACAAGAGAACCAGGAACTGTTTCTGTTGTGAATTCACAAGCTTTCCCTTTTCTTTACTTAATGCAGCAATTGTTTTCAACTGCCAAAGTCTCAAAAGTTGGGCCCAGCTCTCCTCTGTTCCCATTCCTTGGAGAGCTTCATTATGATTACAGGAATGTGCACTACAAGGACGCTATGATTTAGTGAAAATGTGGATGATCTTCTAGAACTTATTAAAGCAGGATTTATTAAAATTTCAATGAGTTTTGACTGAACTTTTAATAAATATGGATTCAATTTCCACTTTTGAAATTGATATTCAACACCCATCACATACTGGTTATTGGGCCACAAATGGGATTCATTACAGTATAATGAGAGTGATTACACCTTAAAAGATAATGCCATTTCCCCTATGACACGATGGAGGAATGTACAGAGTCTGTGGGGGTAGAGAGGTAAGTACGGCAACTGTATACTAAGACGCTTTATGTAAATCTATAGCAATGGCTATCACACCATGTTCTGCCCCAGCTCATTTGAAAGATGCAACATATTTTCTTCTTACAGCAGTAACTTTCTATTACAGTGATTCTTGTTTAAGTGTGTAGGATGGTTGTATCATTCTATAAGTAGTGTTTCAGTGTATCTAATTGGGAAGGAATCATAGATAGTTGGAAAAACTATGAGCAACTTACTGTGAGCATTCTTTACTCTAGAGGCAGTATTCTCTCCCTGTGATAATACTGAACTGTAGAATGAGTAGTTTTAGTTAGAATTGGAAAAGTGCATTTTGGGCATATGGTTAGGGAAAAAAATAAGGAAAGCTGAGATGGGGTGCACAGATTGGGAGGAGACTGTGGCAAGAGGTCAGATGGGATAAATAGAGACTAGGATATAATATGCCTTAAATTACATAGTAATAGGTTCGGATTTATTTTTCTGAAGGTTATCAGAAACTTTTGAAAATTTAAAAACAATGGCATGATATAATCAGACAAATTTTCAAAAGCACATTAAAGGGTGAATTGGAGAACATTTGACTGAAAATAGGAAGAGTAGTTGATGAAATTGCCAATCCAAGCAACAACAATGAAGGACCAATCTAGGGTAGTGGTAATAGATATGGAAAAGAAGAAATGGGCCCTGGCCGGTTGGCTCAGTGGTAGAGCGTCGGCCTGGTGTGCAGGAGTCCCAAGTTCGATTCCCGGCCAGGGCACACAGGAGAAGCCCCCATCTGCTTCTCCACCCCTCCCCCTCTCCTTCCTCTCTGTCTCTCTCTTCCCCTCCCGCAGCCAAGGCTCCATTGGAGCAGAGATGGCCCAGGCGCTGGGGATGGCTCCTTGGCCTCTGCCCCAGGTGCTAGAGTGGCTCTGGTCGCAGCAGAGCGACGCCCCGTAGGGGCAGAGCATCCCCCCCTGGTGGGCGTGCCGAGTGGATCCCAGTCAGGCGCATGCGGGAGCCTGTCTGACTGTCTCTCCCCGTTTCCAGCTTCAGAAAAAAAAAAAAAAAAAGAAATAAAAGAAGAAATGGGTTTGAAAACCTGTAGGAAGGAGATCAAAGTCATGCTGAATTAGATGTGTGAGCAATGAAGACAGAGGCAAGGAAAATGAGTATTTTTAAGGTCTACTATCTTGTTTTATAGTAATTACTTTTATATGTTAACAGTTACTTCACAAATCTGAGAATTTAGTACTGCCCCATTTTGACAGAAGAGAAATTGAAGATCAGAAAATATTTTTTACATGCCAAACATTACCAATAAAATAGCAGAAGAACCAGAGTTATGTTTGGTTGGTTTGGCTTCAAAACACATGCTTTTCCCATATCATTAATTCCTCCAAAATTACAAGAGTAATAACAGGGCTATCAGATTTCTGGGTTGACCAGTTAGATAAATGATAAAACCATTAATTAAAGTATGCTATACTGGGTGGAGGCAAAAGATTATGTATACAGTTTTGCATATGATGAGTTTGAGGTATCTGTGACTTATACAATTAGATATGTATAAAAAGCATTTGTACATGCAACCCCAAAGATAAAAAAAATACCTGCTCTGGATGTAGATATATACTGAGAGTCATTCATGTTAGGTTTCAATAGGGAATGGAATGAGCAGAGGACCTAGCAATTTGAAGAATAACAATCTTTGACAGAGATAAAATAACTCACACACTCACACACATACACATCCATAAAAAAAAAAAAAAGACCAAGACTAATCAAATATGCAGGAGGACAATCAAAATAAATTATTTTCAAAGTTAGTAAGAGATCATAGAGTTTCAGGAGGATTTAGTAGTTCACGTGGCATAGTGTGCCAGTATGTTCACATTAAAAAACTGTAGTAATTGATGTACATTCTTGGCTATTAGAAATTAAGTCATCAGAGCCCCTGATGAGAGAAGTTTATTAGAATGGTAGAGGCAAAAAAGAGTATTAGAATGTATTAGGACTACTCTTTTGAAAACAGTAAACACAGCACAGGAACAATTGGATGACATAGGTATGGGGTGTCTTTACATGTCACAGTAGGGCTGCTCATCAGAGATCATGTTTCCATAGCACTTCATGGAATATATTACAGAAATAATGAAAAAAGAAAAACATAGATACCCGATAGAAAAATGGTCGAAGAACAAGAGCTAACAATTCACAAAAGAAGAAACACAAATTTAAATTTAAGGGAATCATGCTTAATCCTAGTGTTAAGCAAAACATTGCAAAGTAAACTAGAACTTTCTCATTTTTGGGGAAACAAAAATAGCCCAACATTGGGATGCAAGTTAGTATAACTTTCCTGAAGGGTAGTTGGGCAATATGTATGGTAATATAAGTTTACATTGATTCAGATACTTAATTTCTAGGAGTTTAAGAAAATATATGAACATATGTACATAGATGTGAACAAACATGTTAGCCATGAAATTTTAGCTATTTATATTAGCAAAACTGTTATCATCAGAGTATGACCTTTACATGCTAATAATGGTGATTATTAATGCGATATGTTTGTTCTGATTTTTAGTGCTAATTCATTAATGGATCTAGGCATTGAGAGCCGATGGCTGCCAACACCAGGAAAAGACAGAGAGTGCGATGTTATATCCCACCCGAGAGCAGCACAACCACACCGCCTATGAAATATCATCGCCAAAATACGGAACCTGGCTCTGAGCAGAAGTCCAGTCTGAAGAAGCTATTTCTAGGAGATACAGTTGATAGAACACGTTAAATGGCACCCATGATGATGCAATCAGAAATACATAGGACACAAGAAATATTATAGATTCTTTGACTTATATTTTCATTTTATTTTTCCAACAAACAAATTGCAAGGGTATAAAAGAGAGATGAAGAGGAATCTATTGATTAAAGGAGATTTTTTTCACCATTTGCAATGTATGAATTTTATTTGGATGTTGTGTTAAACAATTTGAAGAGAGAGAGAGAGGATATTAAGGATTTTTAAGTACTTGGATATTTGATGATCAGAAAAATTTTATATTTTTTGAGGTGTAATAATGGTACTGTGGTTATGTTTAAAAAAAGTGGTTATCATTTTTAATTTTTTATTTATATATTTATTTTTTTGTATTTTTCTGAAGTTGGAAACAGGGAGGCAGACAGACAGACTCCCACATGCGGCCGACCGGGATCCACCCGGCATGCCCACCAGGGGGCGATGCTCTGCCCATCTGGGGCGTTGCTCTGTTGCATCCAGAGCCATTCTAGCGCCTGAGGCAGAGGCCATATTCTCAGCGCCCAGGCCAACTTTGCTCCAATGGAGCCCTGGCTGTGGGAAGAGAAGAGAGAGACAGAGAGGATGGAGAGGGGGAGGGGTGGAGAAGCAGATGAGCACTTCTCCTGTGTGCCCTGGCTGGGAATCAAACCCAAGACTCCTGCACGCCAGGCTGACGCTCTACCACTGAGCCAACCGACCAGGGCCCATTTTTAATTTTTTAATTTTTTATTTTTTTTAAGTGAGCGGAGGGTAGATAGTGAGGCAGATTCCCACATACCCCAGACTGGGATCCACTTGACAACCCCATCTAAGGCCAATGCTAAGTACTGAGCTATTTTTAGCACCTGAGGCTGATGCTCTCAACGGAGCTATCCTCAGTGTCCAGGGCCATGCTCGAACCAATCGAGCCACTGGCTGTGAGAGGAGAAGAGGGAGAAATGGGGGAGAGGGAAAAGGGGAGAAGCAAATGGTCTCTTCTCCTGTGTCTACTGACTGGGAATCAAACCTGGGACATCCATATGCCAGGCCAATGCTCTATCCACTGAGCAACCAATCAGGGCCAAAGTGCTTATCTTTTAAAGGTAGAGTGGGGAATAGGTGAGGATACAAATGAAGTAAGACTGACCATAAGTTGATAATTGTTAAAATTCTGGTTATGGGTGATTCATTATACCTATCTTGCTTAAACTCAACAACAATCCTTAATGCTTAACAGTTTGACTAAATAATTTATGCTATATCCATAAAATAAAAAATATGCAGCCATTAAAATGTACTTTATATTATATATTATGTAGAATGTTTAAAGATATTCAAGCATTTAAGATGTTCATAAAATATTCATAGATGTAAAAAGGTTACAAAGCAATATGCAGAGAATTATCCTATTTAAATGCATATAATTAAAATAAAGACTCCCAAATCAATAGTAATTATCTCTGGGGGAAAAGAAACTTGATTGTAAAGGAAATATAGAGAAAAATGTCATGGGACATTTGCTATTTTTAGATGAGGAAAGCTTAAATATCAATATTACTTTACTTACAGTTAATTTTTATCAAAGACTGACTATTTATCAGACATCGTACTAGCACTTTACAATCTTAGGTAGCATCTATGAAATGACTATTCCTGTTTTTAAAAGAAGCTAAGTAAAATACAGAAAGTTTAAGACACTTGCCTAAATTAAATAGCTAGAAAGCAAGCCAGGATTCAAACCCAGGGAATCTGACTTAAGAACCTTCAAGCCTGATCACTTCCTCTTGAGAAAAGGTCAGAAAAGTTCTAGAGGAAAAAATAAAAATAGATGGAGGGAAAGCTTTGAGTGCACAGAAAAGGAAGGAGCCCATGCAGAGTGGAAATGGAGAGTCCTTACTGCAGTGGAGGGAAGGGGATGACTTCAATGGCAGGTGTTTGTCAAGTGGGAGGCCTATCTAACCAGAAAAAATTTGGTTTTGTGCATAAAAGTTCTGAGATGAATGCATATTTTTCAAAAGTTTAATTTTTTTCAAAAAAATTATTTTGAGTATTAACTAAATTTTATATTTTAATAAGCTTTCCTTTTTCTTTTGTAGAAACTATACTTTTTTTATATACTAAATACTGACAAATCTTATGGAGATTCTGCATTTTTTATGGAAGTAGAAATTATTAGATTGATCTGTCTTTCCATGTGCAATACCACACTCAACTAATTATATTTCTAGAGGCTGGAAGTCCAAGATCGGAGTACCAGATCAGTCAGGTTCTGGTGAGAACCTTCTTTTGGTTTGCAGGCTGCCAACTTCTCACTGTGACCTCACACAGAGGAAGGATCCAGAGCTACCTCTAGGGCTTCTTTGTACAAAGGCACTAATTACAGTCCTCAGGGCTCCACCCTCATGACCTAATTACCTCTCAAAGGTCCCATCTCCAAGTACTGTCACACTAGGGATTGAACTTCCACATATGGATTTTGGGGAGGGCACAAGCCTTCAGCCCATAAAAAATTATATGCATTAAAAAGTAAGGAAATAGACCCTGGCTGGTAGGCTCAGCAGTAGAGTATTGTTGGCCTGGCATGTGGAAGTCCTGTGTTCAGTTCCTGGCCAGGGAACACAGGAGAAGCGCCCATCTGCTTCTCTACTCTTCCCCCTCTCCTTTCTCTCTATCTCTCTCTTCCCCTCCGCAGCCAAAGCTCCACTGGAGCAAAGTTGACCCTAGGTGCTGAGGATGGCTCCATGGCCTCTGCCTCAGGCGCTAGAATGGCTCTTGCCACAACAGATTAATGCCCCAGATGGGCAGAGCACTGCCTCCTGGTGGGCATGCCGGTTGGATCTCGGTTGGGCACATGGGGGAGTCTGTTGGATTGCCTCCTTGCTTCTAACTTTGGAAAAATACAAAAAAAAATAATAATAAGTAAGGAAATAGTTGGAGGACAGGAAGTAAAGACACAAGAACAGTAAAACAAAAAGAGTTTGGGAAGGATAAAGATACACTGATTTCTTTGATCCATATTACAAACAACATTGATAACTTGTGTCTTCATTATAAAAAAATATGTAGCCTAAACACTTAGTCTCATCCTTACTGTAAAGCAAGGCAAGTGTTCTTCTTGCAAAATTTCATAGAAGGAGTAATAATCTAATGAAAGATTCTATTCTCGGAATATTTACATTTGTATTTGCTAAATGTAGTTGGTTTTCAGAAAATAGCTAGAGTTGAAACAAACATTCAAATTCAGAATGTTTATCCACACCAGATATTTAAACTTACACCATTATAAGTGTTTCCTGTTGTGTTTTAAGACCAATATTTCTCTCTGCCTGCTGCTGCTTCTTTGCCTGCAAGATCAAATATCTCCTTGGTAAAGTTTCTCTTATTCCCTCAGGCAGGATTTAGTCTCTCTATCTTCTGCACTTGCTTATGACATTTCATTCATACATATATATTTGGAAATACATTGGCTGTGAAGAGAATGATGCTTATGTTTCAAGATGAGTCCCTTCCAAGCCATAGGGAAGATTCTACCATATGTTCATGTGGTTATATATTTTCGTGATACTGGCAAATATACAATTTTTTTAAAAAAATGCAATTGGGTAAACCACATCTCTTTCACTCCACCTTTTTCTACTTTTTACTTCTCAAGCATCTATGGACTTGGGGGTGATGCAAGCATTTCCGGAATCTGGCTAAGGAGATACACTGAGTCTGCAATTAGTAAGCTATATTTATGTGCTTCACAGTCATTTCCAAATGCAGTTGTGTTATTGTTAGCCTAGTACTTCCATGTAGAAATAGCTTCCAGCTGCCTTCATGTACACTCACCCAACCTTCTGAAATACCTTAAAAGTACGGCTCAAAAGTTATGTGTTGGTATGTGGATGCCTTTTGGTCAAGTCTAGGTATATGGAAGAGGAAGAAAATCCATGTAGGGTCTGCACCAGTGGCAGAGAGCCACATGCCTCTGCGTGGCCTGTATCTTGTGATTGAAGTAGGAGGAGGTAAGTGGCCAACAGAGGACTCTTTAAAGGGCTAAAAACACCAGGTTGGCAGAGGCAAAATGGTAACATCATGACTGATACAGATATAAAAGTGAACAAATATTTGGGATTGATTTTACTCATGGTGAGGCAGAGGCTACAACTGATTCAAAGTAAAAGTCAACATAGTACAAATTAATATGGAATAAAGAGTTGTCAAAATGAATTGCAAGTGGAGAGAAACTAGCTTTTCCACAGGGTGGAAGAAATAAATTAAATTACTTCTGGAGGAGACAGAGTGTACAATAATCAGTACCCAGAATTTATAAGGAATTGAAAAATAGCTCAAGGTCCTGACTGGTTAGCTCAGTGGATAGAGCATTGGCCCAGCATGTGGAATTCCTGGGTTCAATTCCTGGTCAGGGCACAAATGAGAAGTGACCATCTGCTTCTCTTCTCCCCCTCTCACAGCCAGTGGCTCGGGTTGAGCATAGGCCCCAAGCACTGAGCATGGCTTAGTTGGTCTAAGCATTGGCCCCAGATGGGAGTTGCTGGGTGGATCCCAGTTGGGGTGTATGTGGGAGTCTATCTCTCTATCTCCCCCTTTCTCTCACTTAAAAAAAAAGGAAATAGTTCAAAGACAATGGACAGGGTTGGAATCTGGTAACCTGGAAGAGGATACCACGGAAGATGCCTAGCTTTCCATCGAAATAGACATTCTTTTTGTGTATCTCTTATTTGTAAAAGTGCTTTCCATTTTACCTCCTTTTTACCTTAAAAAAATAACAAGTGAAGTTCGGTCAGGAAATGTTGTTGAGCTTTTAGCACATACAAAGATAACATTACTTTTTAAAAATAAACTGTTGAACAGTTATAAATTAAATAATAAGAAAAATTCCACAACCCTAAATGGCTATAAATGACTCCCTCTAATTAAAAAAATCAAACACAATCATTATTTAGTTTAGTATTTGCTTTACTATTCAAACATAAGCTTTCTCTTAACACAATTAAAACCTAAGCAGACTCACTGAAAAATTAAATAAAAATATTATGATCACAATTGGTGTCTTGTAAACATAAGTACTGAATTACATATTGATAAAAATAGAATATTCGGACTATATGTACCTAATAGATAATAATACTGTCTGATAAGACATCTTTTTAGAGCCCAGTGCATTTGTGTCTCGGAGGAGCATTACAAATTCAAAAATGAAATCAGATTCTGTTGAGTCTTCCATTTTCAAGCTTTAATTTTAAAAGTACAAATTCTTCCATAATTAAGGCTTTTAAAAAAATGTGAAGTTTTCTGGAAATATGTGGATTTTAAAATCAAATTTATGAGGTGAAAAATTGTTCTTACTGGGCATTTTATTAATATTTTACAATTTTAATTCTTAAATTTTTTAATTCAAATGTTTTAAATGTGACAGTAGATATTAAATGATTGATGTGAGTAATTTTAAATGATGAATTTGATATTTTAAGGGTGCTATTTACTCTTCACAACCCAGTGATGTGCATGGGTGATTATTTGTACAATTTTTTCACATTGAATGGAATAATAGAGTTCTTTGTGTTCAAGAAGGTATTTGGAAGCCTGTTGTAAGGATACAAAATTGCTCTTGGAAAACACTAAGAGAAAACAGGCTGTATTGTTCTTTCCCAGAGTACAAAAGGCAGCCACACAGGGGAACTAGAATATGGTAATTATTGAAAACATCGATAGTATACATAATGAAGATTAAGATACAGAAGAGAAATATATTTCTAGGGGTAAATTTTCTAAGAAAATCTATGGGGGGGAGGCAAATGTCTGCTTCTATCTCTCACAAGACAATCCATTTGTATAATCTACTAAATCATATTTCTTGATTTAGCTTATAGAGCATGGAAATTTAATCAGTTCCTAGAGAAATAACAGACATGAGAAAAAGAAAAAAAAAGATAAAATAAAGATAATAAAGGTGTTATTTCCATAATAGCTCCACATGTCAGAATTTGAAGAAGCAGGAACCTTTGCGTTCTGTTCAGTTTACAGCCTGACCTGTGGTGGCGCAGTGGATAAAGTGTCAACCTGGAAATGCTGAGGTTGCCGGTTCAAAACCCTGGGCTTGCCTGGTCAAGGCACATATGGGAGTTGATGCTTCCTGCTCCTCCCCACCCTCTCTCTCTCTCTTTCTCTCCTCTCTATAATGAATAAATAAAAAAAAATCTTAAAAAAAAAAAAAAAGAATCCACTGCCAAATTCAAGGCAGGTAGACTTACCACTGTTCAGTTTACAAGGAAGCCTTCAACAATAGAGATGAATTAGATTTAGGAAACAAGTGTCCTTAATATTAATTCCCTTACAATTATCTGTCCCTCAGAAACTCCTTGGGTATCAAATAGATAAGACCTATTCATGTTTGTGTAATTTTTTTTTTTGACAGTGATAGAGAGAGATATAGAGAGAAGGACAAACAGACAGGAAGGGAAAGAGATGAGAAACATCAATTCTTCGTTGGGGCACCTTAGTTGTTCATTGATTGCTTTCTCGTATGTGCTTTGACCAGAGGTCTACAGCAGAACAATTGACCCCTTGCTTAAGCCAGTAACCTTGGGCTCAAGTCAGTGACCTTTGGGCTCAAGCCAGTGACCACGGGGTCATGTCTATGATCCCACGCTCAAACCAGTGACACCACGCTCAAGCTGATGAGCCCAAGTTTGTTGGGGACCACAAGCTGACAGGGTCCTTGTGGTTTCGATTTTTGGGGGACAGAGGTGTGGGGAACTGGCAGTAAGCTGACAGTCTGCCCAAACCCCCACCTCATTTGCTTGGTTAAGTTGCTAAAGGCTAAGTTTTCTCCACACCTTCATGTTAGCTGTGGTGCTAGATTGTTTGTACTCGTCCTATCCTCCATGTCCCTGAAGAGACTAGAGACTTTTCTTTTTATCCTTTGTTTTGTGAAGTTAAGATGTTATGTATGGTGGGGGGTTTCTGCATTTGGGAGAATTCTTGGGTTGCCTTGGAAATGTGACTTTGTTTTAATGATCTCTTTGATTTGCTAATGACCTTACTTTGCCCTATAAATAAAGCAGGTATGGGGGTGGAGACTCGCTTTTTGCAAGCTATCTTTTTGCATTGCAGAGAGTCCTTTGGAGCCCATCCCTTTTCTTTTTAAGCTTATTTTTCTTAATTCTATGTCATTCCCACTCAGGACCTGGAATTACTAGCCCTGCTGGCTCATGGCACACACTCAAGCCAGTGACCTTGGGGTTTTGAACCTGGGTCCTCTGCATCCCAGTTTGATGCTCCACCACCTCCTAGTTAGGCTGATTTTGTAACTTTTAAATAAATGTCTTTCTGTTGCTTTTCAGACATTGACACTTAAATCCATAATGCAAATACTCAGAATGCTAGATTTTTGAAAGAAATAAAGTAACAAAGCAAAACCTTCATTCTAGATTAATTTATATATTTTAATCAGTAATTATAATAGCTAACCTTACATTTGAATTTATAATTCCAATTTTAGAATGGGGGACAACTTGCTGGTATGTGAAGTATCCTCACATTGGCCTCAAATGATATATTTTTGCTGACTAACTATTATTTTTTTTTATTTTTTTCTTTTTCATTTTTCTGAAGTTGGAAACAGGGAGAGACAGTCAGACAGACTCCCGCATGCGCCCGACCGGGATCCACCCGACACGCCCACCAGGGGGTGATGCTCTGCCCACCAGGGGGCGATGCTCTGCCCATCCTGGGTGTCGCCATGTTGCGACCAGAGCCACTCTAGCACCTGAAGCAGAGGCCACAGAGCTATCCCCAGCGCCCAGGCCATCTTTGCTCCAATGGAGCCTTGGCTGCGGGAGGGGAAGAGAGAGACAGAGAGGAAAGCGCGGCGGAGGGGTGGAGAAGCAAATGGGTGCTTCTCCTGTGTGCCCTGGCCGGAATCGAACCCGGGTCCTCCGCACGCTAGGCCGACGCTCTACCGCTGAGCCAACCGGCCAGGGCCTAACTCTATTATTGATTAAAACATCAAGGCAGCTCTTCACTGGGTTGTAAAATATTGTGATGATTTAAAATTGTCCTGATTCTTTTTACTTTTCCAATCCTCCTTAACTGGACAAAACCAAGTGCTATGGTGGGAATGTCAGTAAAAGTGTGGGTGAGGGGCTGAGGGGGGATGGATTGGTGTCCCTAATCTGAGTTGTTCAGTGTCAACTGTAATCTCTTAAATTGCCTTCATGCTTTTTATTAATTATAATTATTATAGTTAGTATGCCTTTTACTAATTATAATTATTAACTTGACCTATGACTTAAAAATACACTTAAAATATGAGGAATAAGAATCATTTAGCCTCAAACATGTGTATCATATGCACAGTGGATTGTCCCATTTCATGCGGTGTAATCATAAAGCAACCTTATTATTTGGACTCCCACTGCTTCCTTAAATTTATTCAGTAGGGTCTTGTCCTTCCTTGCAGATGGATGCAAATTTATACTGAACCACATAAGACTTGACTTCTGTTTGTTTTTTTGTTAATTGAAATCTCCACTGGCATTGTCTCATTTTAATTCCAAAGTTACAGAAACTTGATTTTAAATTGAAATTTCTTCTTCTCCAGCTGATTTCCTGTCATCTTTGCAGCCTCTGCTATAAATAACACTGCTTCACTCATTCAAGGGATTTTTTTGTGCCATCTCCTCTGTACTAATCACTATGCTCAGCAAACCAGACCCAAATGATACTTACTTTCAAGGAGCTTACAGTCTTATAGTCTGGTCGGTGGGGGGGGGGGGGGGGGGGAGTAGGGGATGGAGATAATAACAAACTAAACAAATATAAAGTAGTACAAATTATCATGATATACACAAATAATCCCCCCCCCCACACACACACACACAGGAAAAGCTGTGACTGAACTTGGATGGTGATCTCTGCAGATACTCCCACTGCAGCTTCCTGGAGGCAGAGAGGTTACTTATTCAGCACAGTACAGCCTAACCTGGGCCGGAAGTTTCACTGCTTTAGAGCAGGCCTACAAGTAGCCTGACGCACCACCTGGACTGAAGAGCCTCCTGCACTAAGTGATGAGTCTTAGAATCCATAGAACAGAAGCTCTGCTCTGAGTCCGTACCAACAAAGTGAGGGTCAGTTTCCACCAGTGTGAAGCTGCAGGCATTTCTACATTTACCATCTAGGCCCAACTGCATTGTCTGAGATGACAGACAGTAGGTCTATCCTCTTTCTTCTGGGGAATGTATTCTCACCATCTCAATTGATCAGAATCGCATTACACATCGAAAACCCACATTATACAGCTTTTAATAACACTATTCTTAAGACAAAACCCACTTCCTATGGGTAGTTCTTCTCCAAAATAGTCCAATCCCTGTTGCAATATTTGCTCTGTTAAGAGTAGATGAGATCCTTCCTGTGCATATATCCTATTATAGTTTTAGACCAATCTATCTTTCCTTGCCTAAAGATATCATCAGAGTCATTTGAAAGAACAAAGTAAACAATTTTCCTAAAAATATTTTAATATCTACTGTAAAGGGCAAAAACTGCTTATAAATTCCTCAACTTACAATTTTTCCAGATTCCTCAAATATCTGACTAACCATGTTTGACTGTACACACAACTAAGCCACTTAAAGCCTGAATACATATATTATCTTTGTGCTCTAGCATCTAGTCTGTTATTAGCAGGACTACTTTATAAAAGTCTGAGTGAAGACATGAATGAATTATTTATTAGTTAAAATTCAACCATTTGCTTGCTCAGTATGTGCTGCAGTGGATAGAGCATCAACCTGGGATTCTGAGGACTCAGGTTCAAAACCCTGAGGTCGCCAGCTTGAACACTAGCTCATCTGGTTTGAGTATGAGGTATCATGGAGATGACCCCATGGTCACTGGCTTGAGCCCAAAGGTAGCTGGCTTGAAGCCTAAGTTTGCTGGCTTGAGCCCAAGGTCACTAGCTTGAGCATGGAATCATTGGCTCGGAGGGAGGCAGTCTCCCTCCCCCCACTGTCAAAACAATGAACAACTAAAGTGTGGCAACTATGAGTTAATACTTTTTTTTATCTCTCTCCCTTCCTGTCTGTCTCTGTCTCATTAAAAAAAAAAAAATCCAACCATTTAATAGCCTCATGACAAGGGTTAATTATTTAATAAATCAAAGGATCAATTCCATTATCTATACATTTTCAATACGATACCACCTGCTTGATAAGTTGTGAAAATGTTTATTATGGTATAAGTGAGATCTATTGTTACTACTGTTGTTATTTTAAATAAATGCTGTAAGTCTGATTAGAGGCATATTTGTAAATAGTAGGCTCAAATCAGGCAACAGAAAATCAAGGTGAGAAAATATCTAGGAAATCAGTAAAATGATTTACTCATGTTGAGGAAACTATAGACAGGAAACCCTACAGACATGATGGCAGATCCTAAATGGGACTCCACTGAGGTGAGTTTGAAACATCATTATGGCCCTGGCCGGTTGGCTCAGCGGTAGAGCGTCGGCCTAGCGTGCGGAGGACCTGGGTTCGATTCCCGGCCAGGGCACACAGGAGAAGCGCCCATTTGCTTCTCCACCCCTCCGCCGCGCTTTCCTCTCTGTCTCTCTCTTCCCCTCCCGCAGCCAAGGCTCCATTGGAGCAAAGATGGCCCGGGCGCTGGGGATGGCTCTGTGGCCTCTGCCCCAGGCGCTAGAGTGGCTCTGGTCGCAATATGGCGACGCCCAGGATGGGCAGATTATCGCCCCCTGGTGGGCAGAGCGTCGCCCCTGGTGGGCGTGCCGGGTGGATCCCGGTCGGGCGCATGCGGGAGTCTGTCTGACTGTCTCTCCCCGTTTCCAGCTTCAGAAAAAATGAAAAAAAAAAAACAAAAACAAAAAAACATCATTATGGCCAATAATATCCACATACTGGCTCTTTGTTATGCAGTCTTAGCTATATTTCATTATTATATAGAAATAAGTTTATCCTTTTATATTAGTAGACAAAATAGATATTGGGGAGCCTTTTAAAGGTGAACTTATACAAAGACTTTTACTTGCAAATAAGTCTCCAATTCTAGGTCTGTCATAATTTTTCAGATTTCAGACAATTTTTTTTAGGCCCAATTATAGGGGACATATAAAATTTCATAGATGGTAGTATATTTTTGATAGATGCTTTTAAAAACACATGTTGACAAGGAGAATATTTCTTTTATGTCAAATATATTATAGCTTCTTTCTTTTCTACCTCATTCTAGTTTCTTCTTAAAAATATCCCATAAACATTGTTGATATTAAAGATATGTCCAAACCTATAGAGAATTTTTATGAGTTTCTTTGAGTCAAATTGTTGATAATTGCAAGAAGGCAAAATCTCAAAAGACTGAGAAATGCTCCAGAAAAGGGCAGTTCTACCACTAATTTTATACAGCAGAATCAAAAGGGAAGAGGTAAGTGGATTACAGGAAATCCACTGGTGATAGGTTAGAGAGTCAGGGACAGCGAAGGGGGACATCTTCTGAGGTTGAATACAAAATAAAATAGACACATATTTCCTTTACATTGGTGTGTACAGGACAGGTAATGAACATTTAGAATACACAGAGCTGGTTCGTGGAGAACAGGATAGCAATGGGGTTCTGTGGTCTTGAGCTCTGCTGGGAGTTTGTGCCCTGAGGGCTATGACAAAAGGGACTATGAACTTTCAAAGGTATGTTATCTTAGATGCAAAAAGACAATAGACAGGGCCAGGTAAGGTAAAAAATTGACCTTTGTCAGGAAAGTTTCCTACTGGCCTAGGACATGACTATCTACCACAACTCATTTTTAGTTAGGAAGTTCAAGTTCAGACCACCCTGTGTGGTTCCTTTGGTATCGAAGTTTCCAAGGCCCACCATGCAGGCCTCCCCTGAGTTTGTCCGGTTTAGTGGGTGGTCCCTTCTACATCCACAACATCTAGGATAAAAATGGATGATTGGGAGAAGGTTGCAGAACAATGTTACTATGCTTAAAGCTATTGAAGTGTATACTCAAAAATGGTTGAAATGAAAATTTTTATTGTATATATATTACCACAATTTAAAAAATGAATTACTGGGTGTAGAAATACTAGGTTCTTATATAAATATGATTGTGCTAAATAATGAAACATTTATTTTTATTATTTTAAAAAATACTAAATTAGTTCATGAGGGGTTGAGAAATGAAGAGTTTAACATCTCTTCTCTCTCTCCATGAACAGTTCTTGTCAGCTACCCCTACCTGCTTCCCTGAGTCCAGCCTTATCAGATTAAGCATTTGGTTTTTTGTGCTTTTTTTTTTTTAAGAGTTATTCTGGGTCCTTGAATTGCTGCCTGCCTTTGGTTGAGGAGTGAGACTTTAGATGAGTGGTTCCTTTGAAGTGTTATGAAATTTTTGGTTGGTATAAACTAAAATAACACAAACAGATTTAAATGCCAATATTTTTGCTCATTAACAGCTGTAGAAACCAGGCTAAGTTTACATTTTTTAATGTAAACAAAAATTGATGTGTTAGTGGAAAACTTGACTGTCTAGATCCTAGAGGATATCTCTTTGGTTTATCTCATTCTGATTCTCTAGAAGCTATTTTGCAACTATGTAAACTATATAGAATTAATAACTGCAAAATAATTCTTGTCTATAGACATACAAATTTTTTCCTGTCTGAGTAGAAGTTCAATTGACTCTATTTTTTCTTCCTCTTCTTGTTGAAAAACCAGTTTTGCATTCATCTGTATATTTATTTCAATATTTCTGATCTATAAATGTGTCTAAACTTTGGATTCTCATCTGAAAGAGTTATAACATCTGCCTGGTTCTCTCATTGATTATAAATTAAATAACATCCTTAACGTTTGTTCATTCTTATATCTGTATTACTCATGACTTTATCTTTTTTATAAATTATCTGTTAACAAAGACAAGTGACTGAATTTGTTTTCCTGTAGACATAAGAAAAAGAATTTTTAGGTGTCATTTATAGAGCCCTGTTTACCAGCTAGGAGAAGAGTCACGTCAGAAAGCTTATTCTTGTAGTGAGGATTATGTTGTTGACTGAAGCTTATATGTATATCAAATTACTGTTTTTCTCAAATTTATGTTTCTCCTGGAGTCATTCTTTAGTAAAAGTTTTTACACTGTAGCTCATCTGTTACTAAAATTTCAAACACTGTGCATATGAACTATGAGCAATATTTTTTTCTACAAAAAAATATTCCACAGCAAATAAGCTATCTGCAAAGAAACATGTGGTGTAGATTTTGACTAGTCGGTTGACCTAAATTGAAACTATTTTCAATAAAATATAATTAGTATATTTTAGTTCTAAATAAAATATGATGTTGTTTCTTCACCTAAAAATGGATAGGTGGTACAAAGGTTGATGTGCTATGTATTTAAAGAACCAGACACACAAGAAGATGTTTATAAAACAATTGAATTTCAAAAGACATGCATTAGTTTCTACAGTGTGACAGTTTCACAGAAATTAAAATTCTTTCAGGCTGGATTAAACATTTCCTTAGCAATGTTTAAACAAAAATCAAGTCACAGCTGAATCTGTCTAGGTGAAAAAATCTGTAATACATATTTCTGCAGAGACAGTTCAGAAATGTGTTTACCTGAAAATCTTAGAAATAGTCAAAGGCTGGCTAAAGCTTCTAAATCTTTCTAGTAATTGTATTCCTCTACCATGCTACATCAGTCCAGATAGGTGGAGACATTGATTGAAAGTGTAAATATTGAAGATTATCTACAGTGAGTTTGATCGTTAGCTGCTCCATACGAAGGATGCTCACCAGGGTCCTTCCTTCTTTCTCCCAATGTCTCTAAGATACATGTATCAGTCGAGTTTCTCCAGAGAAACAGAGCCAATATGATTTATAGAGAGGGATAGAAATATACATATATGGTAATACACATATATGTTACCTCTATATCAATCTACCCATATTTCCATTTATGCCTGTATCTAACTATTGATCTATTTATCTAGAAATTTATTATAAGGAATTGGCTTATGTCATTATGGAGGCTGGGAAGTCACGGGATCTGCAGTCAGCAGGCTGGAGACCCAAGAGGAATCAATATTTCAGTCTCAGTCTGAAGGCAGGAAAGGAATGATGGCCCAGATCAGGTCAAAACAAGTTCACTCTAACTCAAGATAGGGTTAATCTTTTTGTTCTACTCAGTTTCTGACTAAAGGAGGCCTACTCACATTAAAGAGTGAAATCTCCTTTATTCAGTTTACCAATTCAAATACTAATTTCATCCTCATAGAAGCACTTGGGATAATGTTTGATCAAATATCTGAGCACCCTGAGACCCAGTGTGGTTGACATATAAAATCAATCCTCATAGTAGGTTAGTGAGGATCAGAGCCTGAGACTTTGTACTGTATTAACACGTCCTGTACAACAATGTGCTTGCAAAACTGCCTCTCCAAATTACAACAACAACGACAGTAGGTCTAGAATATTCACTTGCACACAGAGTTTCCCCAGACAAGATTAACATCTGGATATTCTCATGTGTGTAATGAACTCGGCTTTGAAGTTCAGATAGGATCAGTTGGTTGTATATTTATTTCTGTTTGATTTTGAATGTAGAAGTTAATGTTTACTTTCTTATTGCACCAGAGTCTCTGGAATTTGCTACTTTGAATATTCCAAAAGATCTTGATAGATAAAATAGTACTTCAGCTAGAAAATAATGTGAAGAACATAAGAAATAAACATATCTTCAAATAAATGGAGAATTGGGACAAAGAATATATATTGATATAAAACAGGAACACAAGAATGAGAATCAACATTTACATTATACTTCATATAATATTATAGATAACATTCTAGGAACTTTTTATAAATGGACTCATTTCATTCTCATAATAGCTCTGATTGGTAGACTTTGTTATTCCTGGCTCATAGATAAAGAAACTTGTAAGAAGTGCAGTGGGAATTGGGACCCTGATCTGTTTGATTTCAAGAACATTGTGTTCTTCCCACTTCATCATGCAGTCATGGTGGGGCTCAGCCCGTTCCCACTGGCTCAGCAGCATCGATACCTAATTTCTTGTTGAATTCAGTGGACCGATTGTTAAAATGGCACTTGTAATCAGGGTTCTCTCTGTGTTGAGCGCCTGGGCAGCTGCCTAATGTAGAAATCACAAATTTACATTCCTTACTCTTTTATAACATTCATCTGCACAACAGCATTTTTTAAGTGCCCGTAGTAATGTTCATTCTTTCCATAGGTGAAAAAAATTGCAAGTGAGGATGCAATCAAGAAGCAATATGGAAATATTTTAAATAAAGTTTTATTGTTTTTGTCATTTATTATCTGATTTTTTTCATTGATATTTTAAAACTTTCTTTTTACATAATCCAGTTTTGTATACCTCTTTTATTCTTTTTTAAGTATTAAATGCATGAAATAATAAACTACCTTTTCATATATCTTTTTTATATATATACTTAAAATGGTCATTAGGACAGAGAACCAGTTGTTAAATTATCTGAATCCCACCATAGCATGTAGCCTCCCTGTTTGCTCTACAAATTTTGTTTGCTCTCTAACTTCTTTTCCCTTTGTCAAAACATCAAATATATAAAATCATGTAAAAGCTGGATATTAATAATAAATATTAATATATTATTTTTGTTTCATAATCATGCAAACTATTATTTAATTTGGAATATTGAACACATAAATGTATACCATCTTTAGAGAAGGTAGGTATATGTATGTGTCTTTTTGATAAACTTGGTTGCTGTAAATAGAACCTAGTTATCACTAGATTAACTGGTGAAATTAAGATTCTTGACTTAAAAATTGAGGAGCAGAACTGTATCCATGGTGACTCCATGAATGTGCCCACACAGGGCAGTGCTCGCTTCGAAACCTCTTGTCACTGTCTTCCACAAACGCCCATAAGAAGAGAAGCAGGATAATGAAAAACCCACCGGAAAGCAATTCATGAGCAATAGAAAATTAAATGAATACAACTACACACATATCTGTTTGCCATTTGCAAGTTATTGTAAAAGCAAAGATGAACAAAATATACTCCTCACTCTCAGAGGCTAATCTTTCTATAGAAAGAGAGATGTAAGACATCACACCACACATGAAGGATTAGGTGATGTAGATAAAAACACAAGGTGCAAAGGAAAAGAGTTCGGACTGGGGCTTGACTGAGGAGAAACTGACCGGTGAGGGCAGTGGGCAGTCCTGTGCGGAAGTGGCTGAGGGGAGTGAGACAGTCAGGAGCATGGTCACATCAGGGCCGCCACCTCCCCAAGTGACTGGCTTTAAGAGTTTGAAGTAACTTATTCTACAGGTACTAATGACCTCATAATTCCAATAAATGTATGTCAGTTGTTATTTTAAAGGAAGTATTAGCATAAATTGGGTCTGTTAAAATTACTTCCTGCATCTAGAAAGGCTTCCTTCCTTCCTTTAGCTTCTGTGACTCCTTAGTGTGGAAATTATCTCCACACTCTATAGCTGTCCTCAAATAAATCTGTATGTCCATCACATGCCTCCTCTGAACTCCAAATGTCACTACAAAGAGCTTTTTATTTTTTTCTTTTGTGACAGGGAGTGAGAGAGAGGCAGAAAGGGAGAGGGATGAGAAGCATCAACTCATCATTGCTTTCACCTTAGTTGTGCATTGATTGTTTCTCATAAGTGCCTTGACTAGGGCAAAGCCAATGTCACCTTGCTAAAGTCAGCCACTTTTGGTCTCAAGCTGGTGAGATTTGGGACCTTGTGGATAATTCACCACTCATACCAGCTACACCACCCTGTTGAGCCCAAACTCAGAGCCAGTGATATCAGGGTTCCTGGTGGACACTGTATCCACTGTGCCACCACCAGTCAGGCAGAGCTTCTATAGAAATATAAAAATTATACTAGAAACTAAAACTGAAGTTATGTTTTTCTACCCTCCTTCCCCATTGTAAGACTGAGATCACTCTGCTGTTCTTGTTTTTATTATTATTATTAATTTTAATGGGGTGACATTGATAAATCAGGGTACATATGTTTAGAGAAAACATCTCCAGGTTATCTTGACATTTGGTTATGTTGCATACCCCTCACCCAAAATTAAATTGTCTTCTGTCACCTTCTATCTGGTTTTCTTTGTGCCCTTCCACTCTCACCTTCTCCTGGCCCCATAACCACCACCTTCTTATCCATGTCTCTGAGTCTCATTTTTAGGTCCCACCTATGTATGGAATCATATAGTTCTTAGTTTTTTCTGATTTACTTCTTTCACTCAGTATAATCAAGGTTATCAAGGTCCTTCCATGTTGTTGTAAATGATTTGATGTCATCGTTTCTTATGGCTGAGTAGTCTAACATAGTATATATGTACCAAAGCTTTTTAATCCACTCATCCACCAACGGACACTTGGGCTGTTTCCAGATCTTTGCTATTGTGAACAATGCTGCCATAAACATGGAGGTGCATTTCTCCTTTTGGAATATTGCTATGGTATTCTTGAGGTATATTCCTAAAAGTAGAATAACTGGGTCAAAATGCAGTTCGATTTTTAATTTTTTGAGGAATCTCCATACTGTTTTCTTTCTTTTTTTTTTCCCCATACTGTTTTCAACAGTGGCTGCACCAGTCTGCATTTCCACCAGCAGTGCAGGAGGACTCTCTTTTCTCCACATCCTCGCCAGCACTTACTCTGTGTTGTTTTGTTGAGCGCCATTCTGATTGATGTGAGGTGATATCTCATTGTGGTTTTAATTTGCATTTCTCTAATGATTAATGATGTGGAGCATTTTTTCATATGCCTGGTGGCCATCTATATGCCCTCTTTGGAGAAATGTCTATTCATCTCTTTTGCCCATTTTTTGATTGGACTGTTTATCTTCCTGGTGTTGAGTTTTACAAGTTCTTTATAAATTTTGGTTATTAACCCCTTATGAGATGTATTGTTGAATATGTTCTCCATTGTGCAGTTTATCTTTTTATTCTGTTCTTATTGTCTTTGGCTGTGCAAAAGCTTTTTAGTTTGATATAGTCCCATTTGTTTATCCTGTCCTTTATTTCACTTGCCCATGGAGATAAATAGGCAAATATATCACTACGAGAGATGTTGGAGAGCTTACTGCCTATGTTTTCTTCTAAGATGCTTATGGTTTCATGGCTTACATTTAAGTCTTTTATACATTTTGAGTTTATTGTTGTGAATGGTGTAAGTTGGTGGTCTAGTTTCATTTTTTTGCAGAGAGATGTCCAGTTTTCCCAACACCATTTATTAAAGAGGCTGTCTTTACTCCATTGTATGCTCTTACCTCCTTTGTCAAATATCAGTTGTCCATTAAAGTGTGGGTTTATTTCTGGGTTCTCTGTTCTGTTCCATTGATCTATATACCTGTTCTTATGCCAGTACTAGGCTGTTTTGAGTACAATAACCTTGTAGTATAACTTGATATCAGGAAGTGTGATACCTCCTGTGGACAAGTCCTGCTGGGGGTAAGGACAACAGGGACTCAAAGACCCGACTCTGGGGACCAGGTTCAGTGACGCAGATCCACTTTATTCAGGAAGTAAGCTAGCTTATATACCCAGGTTTAGCCTATATGGTATTACAGCATGTTCTTCAAAGCCAATGGCTGAAAAGATCAGGGAGCTGTGTGGTTGTCGCTGAGTCACTTTCTTATAGCGGGAGAGCTCCCTTCCTGGGTATGCTCAGGAGGGTTCTGGGAGTTGGAGTGTTCTCACAGCATTGCAACAGCAACAGCTGCTAGGAATGTGCTCTGTGCTCCACCCACAACTTCCCGCTTTATTCTTCCTTTTCAAGGTAGCTAAGGCTATTTGTGGTGTTGTTTTTTTTTGGTTCCATATAAATTTTTGGAATATGTGTTCTATATCTTTGAAGTATTCCATTGGTATTTAAATTGGTATTGCATTGAATTTATAAATTGATTTGGGTAATATAGACATTTTAATGATATTTATTCTTCCTAACCATGAACACGGTATATGCTTCCACTTGTTTGTATCTTTCTTGATTTCTCTTATCAATGTTTTATAATTTTCTGAGTACAAGTCTTTAATCTCCTTGGTTAAAATTACTCCTACGTACTTTATTCTTTTGGTTGCAATAGTGAAGGGGATTGTTTCCTCAATTTCTCTTTCTGACAGTTCATTGTTGGTGTATAAAAATGCCTCTGATTTCTGAGTATTAATTTTATATCCTACCACCTTGCTGAATTCATTTATCAGGTCCAGTAGTTTTTTGACTGAGACTTTAGGGTTTTCTATATACAACATCATATCATCTGCAAATAATGATAGTTTTACTTTTGCTTTTCCAATTTGGATGCCTTTTAGTTCGTTTTCTTGTCTGATTGCTATGGCTAGGACTTTCAGAACTATGTTGAATAAGAGTGGTGAAAGGGGGCACTCCTGCCTTGTTCCTGATCTTAAGGGGATTGCTTTTAATTTTTGCCCATTGAGTATGATGTTGGCTGTGGGTTTGTCATAAATGTCCTTTATCATGTTGAGGTATGTTCCCTGTATTCCCATTTTTTGCTGAGAGTTTGATCATGAATGGTTGCTGGATTTTATCAAATGCGTTTTCTTCATCTATTGAAATTATTATGAGGTTTTTCTCCATCCTTTTGTTTTTGTGATGAATCACACTGATTGATTTGCAAATATTGTAGCAGCCTTGCCTCCCCAGAATAAATCCCGCTTGATCATGATGTATGATTTTTTTCACATATTGCTGGATTCAGTTTGCTAATATTTTGTTGAGGATTTTATTTATTTATTTATTTTTTATTTTTTGTATTTTTCTGAAGCTGGAAACGGGGAGGCAGTCAGACAGACTCCCGCATGTGCTCGACCGGGATCCACCTGGCACACCCACCAGGGGGCGATGCTCTGCCCATCCGGGGCATTGCTCTGTCATGACCAGAGCCACTCTAGCGCCTGGGGCAGAGGCCAAGGAGCCATCCCCAGTGCCCGGGCCATCTTTTGCTCCAATGGAGCCTTGGCTGCGGGAGGGGAAGAGAGAGACAGAGAGAAAGGAGAGGGGGAGGGGTGGAGAGGCAGATGGGCACCTCTCCTGTGTGCCCTGGCCGGGAATCAAACCTGGGACTTCCACATGCCAGGCCGATGCTCTACCACTGAGCCAACTGGCCAGGGCCTTGTTGAGGATTTTAAATGCATCTAAATTCATCAGGGATATTGGCCTATAATTTTATTTCTTTGTGTTGTCTTTGCCTGGTTTTGGAATCAGAATTATGCTCGCCTCATAAAAGAGCTTGGAAGTCTTTCTTCCTCTTGAATTTTTTGAAATAGCTTGAGAAAGATAGGAGTTAGTTCTTTGAATATTTGGTAGAATTCAATTGTGAAGCCATCAATCAGGTCCAGGCTTTTCTTTGTTGGGAGTATTCTGATAACTGTTTTGATCTCATTTGTTGTAATTGGTCTGTTTAGGTTTTCTGATTCTTCTAAATTAATTTTTGGAAGATTATATGTTTCAAGGAATTTGTCCATTTCATCTAGGTTGTCTAATTTATTGGCATAAAGTTCTTCATAATATTTTCTTACAATATTTTTTATTTCTGTTGTGTCAGTTGTTATTTCTCCACTCTCATTTTTAATTTCATTTATTTGAGTCCTCTCTCTTTTTTTCTTGGTGAGTCTGGTTAAAGGTTCATCGATCTTGTTTGCCTTTTCAAAGAACCGGCTTCTGGTTTCATTGATCCTCTGTATTGTTTCTTTAGCCTCTCTGTCATTTATTTCTGCTCTGATCTTTATTATTTCCTTCCTTCTACTACCTCTGGGCTTGACTTGCTGTTCTTTTTCTAATTCTTTTAGTTGCAGGGTCAAGTTGTTTGTTTGAGCTTTTCCTAGCTTCTTAAGGTATGCCTGTAATGCTATGAACTTCCCTCTCAGGACTGCTTTTGCTGTGTCCCATAAATTTTGAGTTGATGTATGTTCATTATCATTCATTTCTAGGAAATTTTTTATTTCTTCTTTGATCTTATTGTTAACCCACTTGTTATTTAATAACATGCTATTTAGTTTCCAAGTGTTTCGGAATTTTTCAATTTTTTTGTTGTGACTGATTTTTAGTTTCATGCTCTTGTACCAGAGAAAATGCTTGATGTGATTTTAATTTTCTTAAATTTCTTGAGGCTGCTTTTGTGTCCTAACATGTGGTCTATCTTAGAGAATGTACCATGAACACTTGAAAAGAATGTATATCCTGCTGCTTTAGGGTGAAAGATTCTGAAGATATCTATTAAATCCAGTGGATTTAGTGTGTTCTTTAAGTCTTCTGTTTCTTTGTTAATTTTCTTTCTTGAGGATCTATCTAGTGATGTTAGTGGGGTATTGAAATCCCCTACTATTATAGTATTGCTGTTGATCTCTCCCTTTATAGCCATCAAAGTCTGCTTTCTATATTTAAGTGCTCCTATATTAGGTGCATAAATATTTATAATGGTTATATCTTCCTGTTGGATTGCTCCCTTTATCATTATATAGTGGCCTTCTTTATCTCTTACTATATAGCCTTTGTTTTAAAGTCCAATTTGTCTGATATAAGTATTGTTACCCCAGCTTTTTTTTCATTTTCATTTGCATGGAATATTTTTTTCCATCCTTTTACCTTCAGTCTATGTGCATCTTTTGTTTTAAGGTGTGTCTCTTGTAGACAGCATATGTATGGGTCTTGTTTTCTTATCACGCAGCTACCCTATGTCTTTTGATTGGATCATTTAATCCATTTACATTTAAGGTTATTATTGATATGTAGTTTTTTATTGCCATTTTATTCTTAAAGCTGTTTTCTTTTTTTGCTATATTCTTTTTCCCCTTTAATCTGTTTACAACAGGTCCCTTAGCATTTCTTGCAGCATTGGTTTGGTTGTAGTGAATTCCTTGAGTCTTTCTTTTGGCTTGGAAGTTTGTATTTCTCCTTCAATTTTAAACAATAGCCTTGATGGGTAAGTAGACTTGGTTGTAGGTTCTTGTTCTGCATTACTTTGAATATTTCTTGCCATTCCCTTCTGACCTCAAGTGTTTCTGTTGAGAAGTCGGATGTCATCCTTATGGGGGCTCCTTTGTAGGTGATAGCCTTTGTTTCTCTAGCAGCTTTTAATATTTTCTCTTTATCACTTAGCTTTGGTATTTTAATTATGATGTGTCTTGGTGTAGATTTCTTTGAGTTTCTCTTTAACAGAGTTTTCTGTGCTTCTTGAACTTTTGAAACTTTTTCCTGCATTAATTTAGGGAAGTTTTCAGCTATAATATGGTTGAACAAAGTTTCTATCCCTTGTTCTTTCTCTTATTCTTCAGGAACCCCTATGATGAGGATGTTGTTCCTTTTTAGGTTGTCAGAGAGCTCTCTTAGAGTTTCCTCAGACTTTTTGATCTCTTTTCTTTTTTCTGCTCTGCTTCTGTGCCTTCATTTATCTTGTCCTCTAATTCGCTGGTTTGATTCTCAGCTTCATTCATCCTGCTTTTTATTCCTTCCATTGTGGTCTTCATTTTTGATATTGTGTTTGTCATTTCTGACTGATTCTTTTTTATTATTTCAATGTCCTTTTTTTATATTTGCTATGTTTTTATTTAGGTGTTCGTAATGACCATCTATTGTTGTAAGATCTTTGAGCATCCTAACAATCGTTATTTTAAACTCTGCATCTGGTAATTTGGTTATGTCTGACTCATTCAAGTTTTTTTCTGGGGATTTCTCTTGATTCATTTGTGTTGTATTTCTCTGCCTTCCCATTTTGTCTGTGTTAAGAAGGTTTTGGCCACGGAGTCCAATCGGTGTGGCCTCTGTGTTCCCTAGGTGTGGTCTGTCCGCATGCCTGCCACCCCCTCTGCCGCTGCTGCCAAAGGTGTTCAGGTATGGGCATTGCTGGTGACAGCCCATTGGGGCTGTCACTGTGTTTTCCATGTCTCCTCCATGGGAGGGACTGTGATTATGTGCTTGGGTCTATAAGCTTCCGCGGCCTCAGCCTTCGCCCCACCCCTGAAGGTGGTGTTATATGCTGCACCCAGGCTGCAAGCCTTAGCACCACTGGCAGGGGTGAGCGCCTTAGCTCAATCATGGGTCTCTGCCTGTTCTGGGCTTTCACCTCACCCTCGTGGGAGGAACCCGCTCGGGTTGGCTGCAAGCCTTGGCTCGTGGGCCAGGCGGGACTGCATGCCTGTGCTCAGTCACGGGACTTTGCCTGTTCTGGGCTTTCACCCTGCCCCACAGGAGGAGATCACTCATGTGTGAGGTCGCAAGCCTCAGTTCTGTGGGCTGGGTGAGGCTGCATTCCCGTGCCCATGGACCCTTGCTCAGTGGCGAGTCTCTGCCCTTTCTGGGGCTCCCGCCCTTCCCCCACAGGCAGGATTGCAGGCGGGCCCACAGCTGGGCCTGACCACTTTCATGGGTCCCCTCCACCCCCACTGGGCAAGACTGAGCTCACAACTGGGCCTCAGTCATGGCTGGCTGGCTTCTGCCCTTGCTGATGGAACCACACTTCCATGTTCCGCTGCCACCTGCCCTCCGGCAGACCCTAACACTCCATACCATAGTCCTAAAAGCTCCCTCCTTCTCAGCAACTCTTCTCTGAGTGCTGTGGGAGAGCCAGTTTGGCTGATGTCTTCCTTCCTTTTGCTGGTATTGCTGTTTCCAGGGAAAATATTCACTTCAGATTTGGGAAGTAACTTGTCCCAGGGGTTAGGGTGGCTGTCTCTCAAAGTGTTTCTCCCTGTGCCTCCTAGATTACACTCTCTTCCTGCTACTCCGGTCCTTTCCTCTCTCCCCATCTCCTGAGCCCCAGGTGAGTGGTTGTGAAAGAGCTTTTCTGCATGGTCCCTTTATGAAGAATCTTGGGTCTGAGAAATCTGTCTCTTTCTCACAAACAGTATCCTGACTTGTTTCACAGCTAAATACTGTCCATATGCCTCTTCTAGGTTCTGGGGCTGCAGGCTGGGGCTTTGTTCCTGGGGCTCAGGACCCTCCCCTCTCTGCTAAACTCACTTCTTGCTACATGAGTTTCCATGGGCTGCCTTTTGCTCCAGGGAGCTGGGCAGCCCTCTCTGCGTTTCTGCTTTTCCTACCAGTCTCAGTGTGGCTTCTTCAGTGTTCCTTGGATGAAGAGTCCTCTTAGTTTAGTCCAAAGTTGGTTTTTCCAGATGATGGTTCTTAAAATTAAGTTGTAATGCATTTTGGTTCTGGGAGGTGGAAGTTGGTACATCCGCCTACTCCATCGCCATCTTGTTGCTTTCTCTGGTGTTCTTTTTCAAAGCAAATAACTGGATCATCCAATTATTGCTAAAATCAGAAAGTCAGGAGTCAGCCTTGATATCTCTTTATCCCCAACAACATCAAATTCAGTGCATCCAGACTTACGTAAATATTCCCTCCAAGTATCTCTCAAATCCACATATCCACTCCCCTTGTCCTCCTTCTTATCCTTTAGCCATGCTGGCTTGAACTGATGCTCAGAACTTACATTCCTTCTTCCTACCATGAGGCTGTTGCATATATTTATGTATCATTTGGAATTTTCTACCTCACTCACCTCACCATTAGAAACCACCCTTGTTTTCAGACAACAGTTCAAGTACAATTTTATTTTTTTAAGTAGCTTTATTTTAAAAACTTTAAAAAGTTATTTATTGATTGATTTTTAAAGAGAGAGGAAGGGAGAGAGAGAGACAGACAGAAACACTGATCTGTTCTGTATGTGCCCTGATTGGGGATCGAACCAGCAACCTTTATGTATGTAACAGGATGATGCTTTAACTAACCAAACTATCTGGCCCTGGCCAAATATAACTTTCTTGATGACAATGTTTATAATCCTCCAGATTAGGTCATTTTCTCAATGAATCTTTTTATAGCTCCTATAGTTTTCCTTTCTATCAGTTATCACCATATTCCTGTAAAGGTCAATTTTATAATTATTTATTAAATTAGTTCATTAGTCACCATTAGAATGTAAATTACATGACAGCAGGGACTATCTGTTTGGTGCTAATGCATAATAGAATTTAAATATATATTTGATGAATAAATGTCAGATTAGGTTAATGAATGAACTGCAGCCAGAGAGGCTGGAAATGAGGCTTGTGCTAACACAGGAAGCACTGGGCTGGAATGGATACTACAGTTTTGAGAAATGGTAAGAAAATACAACTAATAAACATGATTTTTAAAAAGATTTTATTTATTGATTTTAGAGAGATACAAAGGGGAGGACTGAGAAGCATCAACTCATAATAGTTGCTTTTTGTATGTGCCTTGACCAGGCAAGCCTGAGGTTTGGAACCAGTGACCTCAGCGTTCCAGGTTGATGCTATATCCACTGTGTCATCAAAGGTCAGGCATGATTGTATTTTGGATGTACAGGTTTAGGAAAAGAGAGAGTCAAGGAGAGCTCTTAAGTTTTAAGATTGCTTGAGTGTATTCATTGACTATTTGGTGTAAGAAGCTCTTAGGACTGAGGATAGAGACCGGGGTACCAACAGAAAGTGGTTGAATTAGCAGCAGAGAAGAACTAAGAAAAAAAATCTAGGCTGGAGAAAGTTTTATGATATATAATGAAAATATCTTATTTCTTATCAAAATTCAAATTAATCTGATTAGTTAATATAGACTCAGGAGGTCCTATTTTAATTAGTGTAATAGTACATTAATATAATAATCTATTTTGAAGCTCAAATTATCTCAGATGTGGTCAGTGGGTTTTGTGTCTTTTTAACATGTCTCCAATATTGTTCAAGCTTTTTTTACTTTCTGACATAAAAAAAACAATAAATAATCTTGGTTCCTTTTAATAGAATGGAATTAAAAATCAAGATCTGGATGCTAGGTGTACACACACACACACACACCTACACATACTATATGTATATATATAGGTATGTTTACACACATTTGTATCTACAGCTATTCTATCTATCTATCCATCTATCTATCTGTAATCTATCATCTATTTTATCTATCTATCTATCTATCTATCTATCTATCTATCTATCTATCATCATCTATATCTATCCATCCATTCATCCAAAACCATGCGTTAACACTGATTATCTCCATCCAGTTCCTGTCTAACACCATAGGACTCCTAGTTTTCTCCTTTTTCACATTGGTACCTCTCTTTTTTGACAGTGAGAGACCTGGCTCTCATTATTTTTAACATGTTTAGTGATTTTTATCAATCTCATTGTATGTACTGATCTCCTGCCCCTGTCATTCTTGTTTTATGCACAGACAGCTATTTTTCCCAACTTGGGACATGACGCTCATCAGGTTCATTTTTCCATAGGACGTTTCCCAACCCCTCTTGAGCTCTGACACCCTGAGCTGGACCAACTTCTTCTGCAAAAGCCCTTCTCACCCTGCTCAGGTTCCCAAATCCAGTGTAAGGCCACCTTCCAGTACAGGTGTTCTCCTCACTTCATAAGGGTCCCATGTTTTACACTGGCCCATTGCCCTCTATGCATACTCTCTTCACACACCAAAGCATGGTAGCTAAAGCTCCTCTAATTATTAGAGTCTAATACCTTATGGGAAGAATTGTAGGAAAAGACAAACTAAATACTCTTTGCAAATCTACTTTTTCCAGTGTATGGGTAGAATTTCCTGTATTATTAAATGCCTCTCCATTATATGACTTTTGTGATATTCCATGTAATTAATGCTCCTATCTTTTATAGGATTTTTTTCACAATGGGAATTACTGAGAATATCTGAGTAGGTAAATTTGATTTTTATACAGACCGTGTAATCCATGCAGATTCCATCTTTTGTTGTTGTTGTTCCTTTAGGAAAAGAAATATACTTTGAGTAAAGATATTTTGGGTTAAGTCCCAGCTTTTCTTATGTGATTATCACTTCCAGGACTGTAGTGTCTTCTTGGTGCTGAATTTTTTTCCACATCAGGGATCTGGTGCTAGTTGTTCCCTTTGTTTGGATTACCCTGCCCTCCATGTAAAATTTGGCATAGCATTTAGGCCACCTAGAAAAGTTTGTGCCTAGGTCTCCTCACAGTTCCTTCCCACAAAGACTCAGGCCTTAACATCTAAGGTTTTTCCTAAACCCCAGTATGCTGGATTAAAGAAATGCTGAAAACACAGCTCTGCTCCTTCCAATTCTTAATATCTTATTTTTATTTGGAGTTTATTTTTCTTTAAACTCAATTCAGCATGTTCCTATTGACCCCAAAGTTACCTCATGGCAATATTTTAGCTGCAGTTCATACTAATGCTGGCTTGATTCTCCCCCTAGGTTTTCTACTTAAATTTCTGTGAAGGATAATAGGATTGTCCCAGCTATTTGCCACAGGAGACTGTCACATGTCTGTAGCCTGGGAGAAGTACCACTTGGTTTATTTCACTAAGTGCTGCGGGTGGCACTGTTTTCTTTAAAAAGGATAATGGTCATGATAGGCACAAATTTATTTGTCTAGTATCAGAACAACAGCAATAACACCATTAACAACAACAAAACCACCACCAGAATTGCAAGCTAGAAGCACATTATTATCACAGGAGAATCTGATTGTACTATCACTTTTTTTTTTTTTTTTGTATTTTTCTGAAGCTGGAAACAGGGAGAGACAGACAGACTCCCGCATGCGCCCGACTGGGATCCACCCGGCACGCCCACCAGGGGGCGACGCTCTGCCCACCAGGGGGCGATGCTCTGCCCCTCCGGGGCGTCGCTCTGTTGCGACCAGAGCCACTCTAGCGCCTGAGGCAGAGGCCAAGGAGCCATCCCCAGCGCCCGGGCCATCTTTGCTCCAGTGGAGCCTCAGCTGCGGGAGGGGAAGAGAGAGACAGAGAGGAAGGAGAGGGGGAGGGGTGGAGAAGCAGATGGGCGCTTCTCTTGTGTGCCCTGGCCGGGAATCGAACCTGGGACTTCTGCACACCAGGCCGACGCTCTACCACTGAGCCAACCAGCCAGGGCTGTACTATCACTTTTAAAGTATATAGTGTTGATTATTGATATGATAGTTTGAGTCTTCATTTATGGAGTGTGTAAAAAATTATTTTCAATGCTTTCTTTCAAGCATCAACAGCAGCTGACATTTTGTACAGTTTTATTCATTTCAGGGAAAAGATTATATGATTCATATTTTTAGATTCTGTTTTTCATATTTTATTGAAATAATTTCTGCTATAGTTGGTTTACAATAATAATGTTGATCTACTGAAATTTCCCTTAGAAAATATCTTTTACTTATCTGCAATAATGATTTATGTATAAAATTAGTAAAATTATCCACCTTACTACATGAAGCATTATAAGTTATAGAAAATGATAAGCAGAATACTGTTTGTAGCCTGACCAGGTGGTGGTGCAGTGGATAGAGTGTCAGACTGGGACTCAAAGGACCCAGGTTCAAAACCTCGAGGTCACCAGCTTGAGCGTGAGCTCATTTGGTTTGAGCAAGGCTCACCAGCTTGAGCCCAAGTCACTGGCTTGAGCAAGGGGTCACTGGCTCAACTGGAGCCCCCTGTCAGGGCACATATGAATAAGCAATCAATAAACAACTTAGGAGCTGCAATGAAGAATTGATGCTTCTCATCTCTCTCCCTTCCTATCTGCTGTCAGTCCCTATCTGTTCCTCTCTCTGTTTCTGTCACACACACACACACACACACACACACACACACAATACTGTTTGTAGTCTGTGATAATTATACTACTCAGATTTTACAAGCCAGAGAGAGAGAGAGAGATGGATGGAAGGAGAGAGAGAATAAAGTGATAAAGAGCTGACCTTAAATGAAAACAGCTGTTTTTAACATGCAGTTCAAAAACAAATACTTTTTCTCAATAACAATTATTTCTTAAGGTTTTAAATGTGTCTTGAATTTTATTAAGCACAATTTAAGGCATATATCCTCAAGTTGGTACATATAATAAAAAACTTTACATGTAAATCTAGTAAAATCAGATGAAATGACATATGTATGTGATGAACATTTGGAATAGTTACTTATTACCTAATTGTGTATTTACCACTTTCCCCTACAGATATCAATGTCAGTGTTCCAGAATGACATCGAATTAGGCAACTATAAATGTGGCAGACAGACCCTTAACTCTGGAACACAATACAGTAATTCTCCATGTAGTGTCAATGATGGGTTATTGGAAACTGGAACTTTAAGTGAAATGTTGCCTAACAAAACCAAATGATATAAACAAGAATAAGTTCCTATGGGTACTTATAGTCACACAAACTTCACTGGCCCTGGCGAGGTGGCTCAGTTTCTTAGAGCACTGTCCCAATACGCTAAGGCTGTGGGTTCAGTCCCCACATACAAGAATCAGTCAATGAATGCATAAATAAATGCAACAACTTGGTGATGTTTTCTCTTTTTCTCCTTTTTTCTCTCTCTCTCAAATCAAAAAATAAAATTTTTAAGAAATCACCAAACTTCTAAATAAAAAATCTAAACACTTCTTAATATTAAACACTGAAAAAAATGAGAGCTATACATATATTTAGGAAAAATTTCAAACCAGCTTATAGCAGTTCAGGGCCACAGGGGGTCTGAGCTGATACAGCGCTCGGGACACAGGCAGGAGACAGCCCTGGACAGGACGCCCTCCCATTGCAGGGCTGCTCATTCCCACGCCCCTCCTCAGGCAGGCGCAGTGGAGACATGCCAGTTCACCTCGCTTGCACATTACTGGGGTGTGGGAGGAACCCTGAGTCTCTGGCAGAAACCCACGCAGATAAAGGAAGAATGTGTCAATTCCACAGAGACAGTGGCCATGACCAAGAATATTTTTTTCCCTCATCAATGTTATAATGAAATGATGTTTAATGAAACAATATTATTCAAGGACCTGTTGTATCTGGCAAACAATGACATCTTCCAGAAGACTGCTGAGAAGTCACATGAAATTCATTCACATGTCCTGCTTTATGAAGGCTTTAAAAAACCTGGCTCAGATTATAGGGACACTGAGTTGCCGGGAGAGTCACTGGCTTCTGATTGGGCCTCATTGTGTCATAGCCTTGGTTTTGCTCTAATATTTGCAAACAGTCAAACCAAAAATGGAATGGTTTAACTCTCCCAATACCGAGGAGAATTTATTTTTAACTGCACTATGGACTGCTCAAGTTAAACCTTCTTAACATTTGGTCCTTTCGAAGCACCTATTTTTTTAGCTGAGCTCTGGTTACATAAGAAATAAGAAGGGCAACCTGCATTGCTGGGTGGCCATGCCAGGTGAAAGCGTCCCAACTGCCACACCAGTGTGAATGAGAACAGTGTACCAGGCAGACCCCGAAATCCCTTCCCTGCATGATCACCAGCTTCTTTCCTCAAGTCATGAAAGAAAGTGTCCATATTCTTTGCTTCTGATTGTAGCTACTTCTTTCCTTTAACAAGGATGGCAAAGGACCTTTCCATGTTCCCTTTGTGTGGACCTGGAAGATGCAGATGGGCCTCTTCCCAGTCTCTGATAGGACACAAGTCCTGAAAAGCAAGCACAGGCATTTTTATGGCAGCTAAGAAAAAGCAATAACTAATGAAAAACACTAGAAAATGTACTGTTGTTTGTGATAGAATTATATGGGGAATTAGAACAAATATCTTAGTCTGGAATGAAGTTAGTCCAAGAAAGAACAAGATAACACAATAATAATATGCTGAGGACATGAACAACAGAATAGCCAGATTTATTTTTTAGAACTACAATGCAAACAACTGACACCATGTTAGATATTAGAGAAAAGTAGACGTCTTGAGTCAGAATTTAAAAAAAAAAACTCAAAGGGAAAGGATAAAAGAAATAAAAATAATAGGGGAAAATATATGATATGTGCCCAGAAGAAGAGGTATGCATATAACAGGTGCTCGAGATGAAGGACAGAAGGCACAAAGTGTTACTTTCATCTGAGGCACAAAGGAAGAGGACTGTTAGGAGTTGGAGAAAGACTTAATAATTATGTTTAAGGGATTAGGAGAATCTATACAAAAAAATTAATAAAAGGCTACGGCTTGACATCTTGGTTTAATTTTAGAATTAAAAAGGTGAATTTACAATTCCATAATATCCACATTAGGTGAAAATGATTTTCTACAAAAAGACAAAATAAAACTAACAGTGCTCTATAGCAGGGGTCGGGAACCTTTCGGCTGAGAGAGCCATGAATGCCACATATTTAAAAATATAATTCCGTGAGAGCCATACAACGACCTGTGTATGTTACGCATTATCCAATAAAAATTTGGTGTTGTCCTGGAAGACAGCTGTGATTGGCTCCAGCCACCTGCAACCATGAACATGAGCAGTAAGAAATGAATGGATTGTGATACATGAGAATATTTTATATTTTTAACGTTATTATTTTTTTAATTAAAGATTTATATGCGAGCCAGATACAGCCATCAAAAGAGCCACATCTGGCTCACGTTCCATAGGTTCCCGACTCCTGCTCTATAGCAATAAAGAGTAAAAATTTGTGTAGCCCAATCTTCACAGTTTTGAGAGGATATTATTTTGATAAAGAGATGTTGGGCAAACCAATGTGTTTCAAATGTGAAACAAGTGTGTTTAGGTTTGCTCACCTGTATTTTGCATTGGCACAGGGCAACACCATGTGTGTGTATGGGTGGTCTACCAAAGGCTGTGGGTGATTGCCCTCAGGGCAGCAGATTGCAAATTGCTGATTGCTTGCCTTCAAGGGGAGGGGCGATTATTTGCTGTTGTTTGCCAGAGAGGGGTATTTCTGCCCAGCCTGTTTTGCTGAAGAGTGCTGAGGCTGGTGGGGACCGGTGAGTCTGGTAAATCTGGAAAATGAGTCTGGCAAATCCAGAGTGCTGAGGGGCTTAGGAGACCTGGAAGTGAGGGGGAAGCGGTCTTCCCTGCTTGTTTGCTTGTCCACAATTACGAGACTCTAATAAATGAAATGGCCCACCATCCTCTGGCTCCACAGTTCCTTTACTATCTGCCCGAATCCAGTGGGAACCTGCATCTGCATGGCCATGACCATGGCCTTACAGACTTATACCTAGAAAAGTTGTTCTTCACATGCAAGACAATCAAAATTCACTCTTATGCACATAAAGCCCCATAAATTACACTTAATTTTTTGATATAAATATATGTGTAGGCATATTCTAGGCACTTTAAAGGTGATTCAAAATAAGATACAAGAATGACAATACCCTGATATAAAGGAACTTGTCATAAGCAACTAAAATAATAAAGTAAACTTTCTTATAAAAATAAATGAATTAAAGCATAACAACATGGAGATTTATAAGAGTAAGAATGATAAGTTTATATAAATATGCATGCAATATCTTAGGGCTTCACAATATAAACAATTAAGTGAAAGGTTATTGATAGTTGCATATCATGTACATACATGGCAAAACTAATAAATAATGAAGTAATTCCTAAATTTACTAATAATTTACTATTTTATTTTAAAAATTAAGAATGACTCACATATTGCCATTATCTGCTGTTTACTGTATGTCTTTCTCCTTAAGTCTTGTATTATGCTGAATTATATTAATATATTTCAAAATATAAAGTCATTCATGGTCATTCCTAGACTAAAACCTATTTATTAATGTATAGTACCTTTTTATATATTACTAGACCATATTTGACACCATTGGTCTTTTAAATGCAAATTCACATATAAGTATAGCCTTGAGTTTTATTATTTTGCTATATTGATCGGATCTTAGTATCAGGGTAAAGATAGCTTGGTAAAATGATTTGAGAAACTGCATCCTTGAGAACTATATTACAGAAGTTGACCCAGTATTAGATTCTTGTTTGTTTAGGAAAATTTGCAGATATTGCCTGTAAAACTATTGAATAAAACAAAGTATTGGAGTTGTTACTTATTTAAATACTTTTAGTCATTAAACTCTTCAGATTTTCTCCATCTTTTTGAGGTAATTTAGTGTGGTAACATGCTGTGAAAAAATGCAGAGTTAGGGTAAGAAACAGAGACAGCAGGCACCCTGGGGCAAAAATCTTGAGTGGACGAGAATCCAGGGGCCTCTTTGACCTTGTACTGGAAATAGTATATGCTGAAAACAGCAGGATAAGATTGAACAAGAAAAAATGTTTAGACTCTCAGAACAGAGATTAGGAGTCAGCATGTTCCTTGCCCTTTACCTCACCCCCCTGAGAACTTCTTTCTCCTTCCTGAGTTATTTGTACTTCCCAATAAGTACCCGATTGCCTCTCCTGGACTCTTGGTGCATTTTATCTGATCTCTGAGTAATTTTTGTTGTCGCCACACTTAGATAATGTTTGTTGTCCTCAATATTTCACTATTTCATACTGATTTTCAAAATATATAGGAATAGTGGTATGATAATTTTTAATGTTTTCAAAATTTCCATCTTAGCTATGGTAAAAGCACTTTCTAATGTGGACATAAAGGGGCCACATTCTAACCCTGGCAAGTTCAGGGGAGGCCTGCATGGTGGCCTTGCACACTCAGAGGCTTAAAGTAACCAACTAATAGAATGTTCTAAAATTAAAACTCCCTAACTAAAAGCCAGTCAGGTAGTCATGTCCTAGGCCAGTATTTTCCTTGACAAAGGTCAATCTTCACCTTGACTGAAGACTGTCTTTTTGTATCTACTAATAACATGCTTTTGGCATGTCAGGGTAAATTCCTTTTTCCAGACCCATCAGGGAACAATCTGTCCCCTGAGCAGGGACACAAAAATCTCTCATTGTTATCGCTATCACGTTAATGGTTAACTGCTAGCTATCCTTTACCTACCAATGTAGAAGAAGTATGTGTCCATTCCCAGCCACTTCACTGAGTTAGATTTTAGGTAGTTAGCTTTTTCTTAGGGCTTCACACGTTAAACAAATAAGTGAAAGGCTATTGATTCTTCCATTTCATGTGCATACATGGCAAAACTAATAAATAATGAAGTAATTTCAAACATAATTTTCAGATAATTTCTATTAAGTATTTTTCAAGTTTACATATCCTTTTTTCTGCTATATGAAATCTGATGTTGGGTACATTTAGATAATATTTCCACTTCAGTAATTGTATATTTATTTTAGCTTATATGTAGCTTCCATTTCTCTTAAATTTTATCAGTTCAATCATTGAAGAATATTTTTATTTAATTATTTGACCATATTTATAATAGCTACTTTGTTTGCTATATCCAGTGTTTGGAAATTTTCTGAGTTTGCTAATTTTTCCTAAGTGTGGGTCACAATTTCCTGTGTCTTTGCTTGTCTAATGATTTTTGGTTGAATATAGGCTTTTTAGGTAATACTTTACAGTGACTCTGGAATCTCTTTGTTTTTGAGAAATTTTGGGTTTTTATTGTAATATGCAGTTATCTTGCTTATATCAAACTGCAGAATCTGGCTCTCCCACAGTACACAGCATCTAATACTTATACTCCATTTTTTAAACTTTTATTCCTCCCTCCCTCCCTCCCTCCCTCCCTCCCTCCCTCCCTCCCTCCCTCCCTTCCTTTCTTCCTTCCTTCCTTCCTCTCTCTCTCTTTCTCTTTTAAATCCTGGCTCCAGAGAGATACCAAAGATTTGGGCAGTTTACACCCAAGTTTTGGGGCTTGCCCTCTTAGAGGTCTCCTTGCTTTGGAGATTTACCCCTAAATTTCTAGTAGCTCTGCGATCTCCAACAACTACTCTTCAACACCTCAAACCTGAAAGATTTCTGCCTTCTCCTTCCCGAGCTGTGTACAGGTTGGGGAACACACATGGACAGAGGCACAGTACTTTCACATTTCACTAGGAACAGTTCTGTCTTTCAGCGTAACTCCACACTAGTTTCTGCCTACATTTTTCATCAGGTTCCCTGGGACTCCCTTATGCACACATAATTTAATGGTCTTTTCACTGCATTTTTCCTAAACTAACTTTCTTATCCTTTACACTGAAACTTTCCTTTTTTCTTTCTTTTTTTTTTTATTCAGTGAGAGGAGGACAGGCAGAGACAAACTCCCACATGTACCCTGACTGGGATCTACCCAGTAATCCCATTAGGGGGTGATGCTCTGCCCATCTGGGGCATTGATCCATTGCTCAGCAGCCAAGCTCTTCTTAGAGCCTGAGTTGGAGGCCATGGAGCCATCCTCAGTGCTGGGGCCAACTTGCTCCAATCAAGCCATGGCTGCTGGAGGGAAAGAGAGAGAGCAATGAGAGGGGGAGGGGTGGAGAAGCAATGGGTGCTTCTCTTGTGTGCCTTGACCGAGAATCGAATCCTGGACATCCACATGCCAGGCCAACACTCTACCAGTTAGCCAACCCACCAGGGCCTACATTGAAACTTTTCTATTATTTTATTTTAAATAAAATTAAAAGCAAACACTTTCTAGAAGGTACATTTTATGCTGTGTTTTATCACTATTATTCATCTTATATTTTTTTCTGACTTATCTCTGCTGTTTTTTTAAAATTTATTTTAAATAGAGGAGAAAGAGACACACACACACACATACAGAGAGAGAGAGAGAGAGAGAGAGAGAGAAGGAGCAGGAAGCATCAACTCCTCATATGTGCCTTGACCAGGCAAACCTGGGGTTTTGAACTGGTGACTTAAGCATGCCAGGTCAACACTTTACCCACTCTGCCACCACAGGTCAGGTCATCTCTACTCTTTTTGAGGCTTTTCCATATGGAGTTCATGGATATCTATCTCATAATTCCACTAAAAATATACTTTGTGAATTTAATTTTTAATTTGGTTTGTTTTCAGGTGGAGAAGAGGAAATATGTTGACTTATTACAGACATATTTGTTTGGGACATCCTAACATCTTTTAGATACCTTACTTCTATTTATCTTGAAAGATCATAAAATCGTTTTTCTTATAGAATTGTGGAACAATAATCGTCTTTTCTCTGAAGTTTTGGAGTTCAGAGTTCCACTCCCTAAATAAAGCACAATTTTCTAAAAACAAACAAAAGAACTGTTAAAAATGGGTTGAGGGTTAATATTTATAAAAATTTTGAATAGTGTATAAGTGGAGATAAATATTTTTCTCTGTTATTTATGTAAAACTTCTCTAATTAAAAAATGGAGACTGTATGATTATGCTGCCTTGCGAGACTGTACTTTCTCTAAGTGCATATAATGCACATGCTATAGAGATGTTTACCTGAAACCTATGTATTTTTATTGACCAATGTCACTGCATTAAATTAAATTTCTAAATAAAAAACATTAATTAAATTTTTTGTTTTGTTTTGTTTTTTCTGAAGCTGGAAACTGGGAGAGACAGTCAGACTCCCGCATGCACCCGACCGGGATCGACCCAGCATGCCCACTAGGGGGCGACGCTCTGTCCACCAGGGGGTGATGCTCTGCCCCTCCGGGGCATCACTCTGTTGCGACCAGAGCCACTCCAGCGCCTGGGGCAGAGGCCAAGGAGCCATCCCCAGAGCCCGGGCCATCTTTGCTCCAATGGAGCCTCACTGTGGGAGGGGAAGAGAGAGACAGAGAGGAAGGAGAGGGGGAGGGGTGGAGAAGCAGATGGGCGCTTCTCCTGTGTGCCCTGGCCGGAAATTGAACCCGGGACTTCTGCACGCCAGGCCGACGCTCTACCACTGAGCCAACCGGCCAGGGCCAAAAACATTAATTAAATTTAAAATAAATTTTTAAAAGTTGTGTTTGAGTAATTAACGACTAAATATATTTATTTTTATTTTTCTGAAAGAAGTATTTTTTGATTACCCTGACCAAGAACTCAAACCAGCAACCTCTGCACTCCGGGATGACATTCCAACCAACCAAACTATCTGGCTGGGGATTGTTAAGCCTAATTAGGAGGGACGCAAAACATGGAAGACACGAACAAGGTCCATCGATTACACACCAAAGCTTTATTGTCTAGCTTGGCCAAACGGTGGGAACTCCGACAGAAATCTGAGGGAGAGCGCGCTGGCCCTTTGTTCTACTTAGTTTTTATAGTTTTGTAAGTGGGGAGCACAGAAGCAAAAATTGTAATTAGGAGCCTCTTACCACTATTGGTTATAGTCATATGTCCTTTAACATGATAGGACCATGTTCAATTTGCAAGCCATACATCCTTTTGGGGAAAACAAAATTTACAAGCCAACATAATGGTAGAAAGATGTCTCTTTCATCTGCTATCTCTCTGTCCAGAGTCACACATGTTAACCATATACATTTACATAGGAGAGGTAGTTTCTGTGGAGACAAATGCCTGCAAATGGCTCATTGCTATGAGAAGAGGTTTATTTTGGCTTTTCTCTTCCTGTACCTGGTTAGCCATTCACCCCTTTCCCCACAGGTGTGGTGGAATGTCTGGGGATCCATGTTTTCCTCCCCTTTGCATTTACAATACAATGCTAAGGGCCATCCTAGTTATGCCAATCACACAGTACAGAGACTATCCTCACAATTTCTCTGCACACCTTAACCCAAATCAACAAAATGTTCCTCAAGCCTCCCAAAATATTAACATTTATTCTGTAACTTTTGGTACTTTACAACACCTGTGGGTGAAGTGGCTCAGTGGCTCCTAGGGATTAAGTTCTATTTTTTTTTAGAGACAGAGAGGAAGGGAGAGAGAGGAGGAGGGAAAGGAATTATTCATTTGTTGTTTCATTCAGTCATGCATTCATTGGTTGCTTCCCATGTGTGCCCTGACTGAGAATTGAACCCATTACTTTGTTGTTTTAAGATGGTGCTCTTAACTGACTAAGCTAACCAGCCAGGACCCAAAAATATATATATATATTTTTTTGTATTTTTCTGAAGCTGGAAACGGGGAGAGACAGTCAGACAGACTCCCGCATGCGCCCGACCGGGATCCACCCGGCACGCCCACCAGGGGCGTCGCTCTGCCCACCAGGGGGCGATGCTCTGCCCCTCCGGGGCGTCGCTCTGCTGTGACCAGAGCCACTCTAGCGCCTGGGGCAGAGGCCAAGGAGTCATCCCCAGTGCCCGGGCCATCTTTGCTCCAATGGAGCCTTGGCTGCAGGAGGGGAAGAAAGAGACAGAGAGAAAGGGGGGGGGGGTGTGGAGAAGCAAATGGGTGCTTCTCCTATGTGCCCTGGTTGGGAATCGAACCCGGGTCCCCTGCACGCCAGGCCGACGCTCTACTGCTGAGCCAACCGGCCAGGGCCCCAAAAATATTTTAAAATCAGCAGAAAGAAAAAGCTTAGTCTATCTAGTTGTCATCTACAGTCTCTTTCAACTTGAGAACTTTGTTTTATCATATATAAAAAAAAGTCATTCTAAAATTAAGTGTAGCTCTGATCCCTGAATAGATGGTTCAAATCAATGTTTTCAACCTTTTGTGCTGTTTTTAAAAGTTTATTACAAAAGATTGATTCCCCTTGAGAATATAAACTGTAGATCATTTCATTTGAATTAGAGCAAATTTAGAAATTGCTACAGAATTCAGGGAACATTTTCATTTCAATTACTGTAACAGTGAACACCAGATTTCAGCCACTTCTTGATATTTGGCATCGCAAGTCCTACTTTGCCACCTAGTGGTTCATCCTGATATTTTCTTTAGAAAAAATTTTTTTAATTCTTTTTAGTAATATATAAAATATGCAGTTTATGCCATAAAAATTTACTACATTAATAATGAATAAGTAATCATTAATCATTTTGTTTATATTTTTGTATTATCTTGGTAATTCATAATATGTTAAATATCATTTTCATTAAGCAACATCAAACTGTTGCAAATGAAAGTTATTAGCACAAATGTTCCTTTTTAAAAATGCCTCTTCCTAGCTATCTTTATTTGAAGTATTAAAATAATCAAAACTCTTATATTATTAAAAATTAACTTTCAGAGAGTGGAAAAATTAAATCTCCCAGAGATATAAAAAGTGAACATGTGTTAATTTTATTCAATCTGTCTACGTAAAAAAAAAAAAAATCCAAAACTGTTAGAGAATTTTAATAAATTTTTCTGAGCCAAGCGGACAACAAGTGAAGGGAAGCAAAATTTCAACAGATTGAGAAAATGCTCTAGAGAATGGCAGTTTTGCGCTGTTGGGCAGATAAAATATTATATATTACGCTCACTTTGTTAAAGATGGCGCTGCCCACATGGAAGCCTGTCCCTCAGGTGATACTAATGTGTGTTGGGGGTGGGCTGTGGGCAGGCAGGATCCTCGTAGCCTGGGGCTTGGTTTTAGGACTAAGCCTTTCCCACCCTTTTTGAAGTGGGGTGGTGCAATCCCATCATGCCTCAGAGAAGTGACTTTGTATTAGGAATGTTATCTTAGATGCAAAATAGACAGGCTCAGTTCAGGTTCAGGTTGACTTGTGTCAATTGAGGGCGTGATTACCAGCCATGACTCATTTTCAGTTTGGAACTTTCATTTCAGACCACCCTATGCAGTTACTTTTGGTCTCTGAGTTTGGAAGGCTGCCATGCAGGCTTTCCTGAGCTTGTCAGGTTCAATGTGTGGCTCTTTTTTCATCCATAAACTTAATGATAAAACTGGTGAGGTATAACAACTAATTAAAAGGAGAAGTAGAAAAATGAACACATTTACAATAAAATGATTGTGCAAATGCAAGCAAAACTAGTTTCTTTTATAGTGGAGAAGTCAATAAAACCTCTTCCAGAGAGAATTTGCATGTCTACAGACAATAATCATTTGCATTGTTAATGATACAGTAGGTGATCAGACAGACACAGAGAAAGAACCATAGGCCAGGTACAGAAAGTTACCAAGGTGGAAAATTATGTGTGCTTTGCAACGGACAATTATAGAGAGGGACCTCACCCCTAGGGTGATCTTGCCTCCTCTAGCATATAACTGGTCATGTGATTTAGGCCCTCTGACCTTTCATATTGCTGGTCACATGGTTCGGCCCCTCCCCTGACCTTTCTTCCTCAGCATGTTGCTAGTTTTAAATCCCCTCAGAGAGGAAACAAAGGGGCCAGGGAAAAACCTTATATGACTCCCAAATAAGCCCCTGCATAACCACTACCTCAAGCATTAAGCTCCAAGACAATGAGGCTCTGACCTGCATCAAATAATCTTTGGAACAAAGCCTGGTGTGTGTTGATCAGACATAGAGTTTTGGTCAAACTGGAGATCACATCTAGGCCTCAGTTGTGTTTCACCTCCAGGCCCAGAAAAGTAACAAAGCCCAGGTTGGGGTGTGTTGGTCAAATAAGTTTGTAAATATGATATATAGGTTTGATCGCTTATAGTTTGCATTGGGTGTGGGGGACAAGCTATAAGCAGGCAGGGTCATTATAGCCTAAGGCTTAGTTTTAAGACTAAGCTTTTCCCACCCTAAGTGACTTTGTATCAGAGACTTCCTTGTTTGTATATTGGATTAAAGCAGGGGTCCCCAAACTACGGCCCGCGGGCTGCATGCGGTCCCCTGAGGCCATTTATCCGCCCCCCCCCCTGCCACATTTCCGGAAGGGGCACCACCATCTCATTAGCCAAAAGCAGGCCCATAGTTCCCATTGAAATACTGGTCAGTTTGTTGATTTAAATTTACTTGTTATTTATTTTAAATATTGTATTTGTTCCTGTTTTGTTTTTTTACTTTAAAATAAGATATGTGCAGTGTGCATAGGAATTTGTTCATAGTTTTTTTTATAGTCCGGCCCTCCAACGGTCTGAGGGACAGTGAACTGGCCCCCTGTGTAAAAAGTTTGGGGACCCCTGGATTAAAGGTTTTGATTTCTACACTATAACATGGGGCACGTTCCTGAGATTAGCATTAGAGAGGAGAGCAGAGAAAGGCCATGTGGAGGAGAGGAGAAGCAGCCAAGACAGTGGAGTGCTGAATGAGAAGCCAGCTTGTGCAGAATTTGTGCAGAGAGGAGATGGGGAACAGAGGTGAATAAGGCTGGTGAGGTTAGAAACCTTTGATTCTAGGAAACTTGGATAAGTCAGTGGCTTTGGGAGCCCTGAATGGAAAGGGAAGTGTTTTCTCACTGTGTGTATTTCTTGCTTGCCGGGTGCCAGCTAAGATTAAAGCTAATGGCCCACCAGTTCTTGGCTCCATAGTTTCATTACCATCTGTCTGAATGAAATGCAAACCTGCATGGGCCAGGCGGCTGTGACGGTGGCTGTGGCTACTGGCTTTACTGAGTGACACCATCGCTGACCTCAGGAGCAGCTGTGATGACTAATGATTTCCTGTCCTGGCATCAACCAATCAGTGGAGACCACGACTTTGAAGACACTCACCTGGAAAGCTGATGAATATTCTGTGGAGATTCTCGCCTGAGACCTCCAGATAAGTCTCTCAGGTGAAGGACCCTGCATGGCCCTGCAGGCTGCCTACCCCCGTCAGCCTCTCCAAGCCGTTCTCAGCTCCTTCCCCCAGGCACGTTCTCTTTACTCTTCTTTCTTCTAAGTGCCTAGGGCCTGTCTTTTACTCTGTAAGTTGTTTCTAGAGTCCATGCAGCCAAGTTGGCTCCCTCCTATAATATCTCACTTCTTCTACATCTGTGACTTTCTAAATAAACCTTCACTTGTACTTGAGGCTTGACTCTGAATCTGTTCTTTGCCAGAACTCAAGAACCAAGGTCTAACTAACATCTGCTGCTTGTTTGCCATTATCACTGTGGTAAGGTACTAAAGAGTTAAAATAATAATACTGATGTTTTAGGAGAAAGAATCAGGTTTCTTGTCCTCTCCTTTCCGTGGGGAGTGAAGGGAAAGAGACATAGGAGTCGTCTGGCTGGCAAAGACACACTGTGTAGGAAACCCCTTTTATCAGGAAGCTTAGAGGGCATTTTATAATTTGGGCTAAGCATACAGACAGATTTTGTAAATATGATTTTTATACTTGTGATTTGCACCAACTCAAGATAGACAACAACATTGTATTGTAAAGAGATCTTGTGCTGGGGAGACTTAGATCCCCCCCGTCCCTCACCTCTGTGAGAAACAGGGTAAACACCTAGCAGGTGTGGGGAAGGAGGGAGAAACTAAGTGAATCTTTTCCTCTCCTCTCTTTCCTTCTTTGATAGGCCATTTGCAGATGCTTATTCCCTGGTGCCATGTAGACTCGTAGACTCCCCCACTCCTGGAAACATGTAATCAATGTATATACCTCTAGACAAAGGAATGGCAAGTGAACACTAGAGAATTTGGGAATGTCTTTTTATATGTAGGACAACATTTCCGCTATTGTATTACCTTGTAAGTTTTTTTTTTTTTTTTTTTTTTCATTTTTCTGAAGCTGGAAACAGGGAGAGACAGTCAGACAGACTCCCGCATGCGCCCGACCGGGATCCACCCGGCACGCCCACCAGGGGCGACGCTCTGCCCACCAGGGGGCGATGCTCTGCCCATCCTGGGCGTCGCCATGTTGCGACCAGAGCCACTCTAGCGCCTGAGGCAGAGGCCACAGAGCCATCCCCAGCGCCCGGGCCATCTTTGCTCCAATGGAGCCTTGGCTGCGGGAGGGGAAGAGAGAGACAGAGAGGAAAGCGCGGCGGAGGGGTGGAGAAGCAAATGGGCGCTTCTCCTGTGTGCCCTGGCCGGGAATCGTACCCGGGTCCTCCACACGCTAGGCCGATGCTCTACCGCTGAGCCAACCGGCCAGGGCCTTACCTTGTAAGTTTTAATGTGTAGACATATTTTTATGCGGCCTATGGACGATGTTATAAGCTTGCTAATGAATTGTGTCATCTCTTCCCCTCCTCCTTTTCCCACCAACCTGTGTGTGATCAAAGGTATATTACCTGCCTCAGGGCTGTGGGCGGCGTGCACGATTTGGGTCAGCTATGCCCCGTGTTAGCCATATGCAGCCGGCATATTATTAAATCTCATTTTAATAAAACTTCTTAAAATTCATTTGGACTTGGTGTCTCTACATAAACCCAGTGGAACGTTACTTTATAACAACACTATGAGCTATCCAGAATTTATAGAGTTGTAAAATATTGTCCACAGAATCAAATCAGGTAATATTCAGACTAGAAAGCTATAGACCTGCACGTCTAAAAGAAATACTTTTAAAGCTTTCAGAGATAATTCTGATAAGTAGCCAGGGGTGAGAACTGGAGAACAGGCTTTTGCAATCCTGGTGACACAGAATCATCTAGAGGAATTTTAACAGATGCTGATGTTCACCTGCTTTGGTAGTATTTCTTTTCAAAATTACTTTTGGATTTTTACTTCTCAAAACTATACTGAAAAGGAAACATTATTCAGTTTAGAAGGAAAATTTTGCAGTGTACTTTATGTACCTAAAAGGGGCAAAGGCATGAGGGATATACAGCACTCTTCTTTGTCCACTGATCAATTAATAGATTGAAACAGATATTCACAATTCTTTCACTGCTCTCTTAGGGTGCAGGTGGGAAATTAGGTAAAAATTTGGAAGCCCAGTGAGAGAACAAGCAGACAGGAAAGGCTTAGATTGGGGGAGATTGCCTGGGGAGCAAAGCCTGAGTGCAGAGCCACAGGGGCGGTGCTGGGGCTTAAGAACACTGACTGGGAAGCACTTGAGCTGGGGTGAAAGTTTCCAATAAAACATAGTTTTACCAGAAACGGAATGATGAAAATAGTAACAATGACCAATTATGAAGCACTAGTTAAAAGACAAGGAATATGTGTGTGCTTTAAAATCACTTTGTTTTTTCATCATCATAAGCCACAACACGCTAGCTATAGAAAACAAACGTGTGTGCAGGGTCATGCAGGAATGTCACCATAAGAGCTTTCTTGGCTCTACTTCTGGCCACATTTATATCAGTCAAGTTCATGAAATTCACGTAAAAGAGCCCAAAAGCCAGTTTATTGATCTAAAATTCTTAAAATGTTCTCAAAGAGGACCTAATATGTATCCATGCAACATAAAATGTTTTCTTAACAATAGGCATGGTACATGAGAAATCAAATAATAATCAGAAATTTCTTCAAGGAATATGGATTTTTTTTAATTTTTAAAAAAGATTTTATTTACTCATTTTAGAAAGAAGAGAGAAAGAGGAGAGAGCAACAGAGAAAGAGAAGGAGGAAGAGGCAGTAAGCATCAACTTCCATATGTGCCTTGACCCGGAAAACCCAGGGTTTTGAACCGGGACCTCAATGTTCCAGGTCGACATTTTATCCACTGCACCACCAAAAATAAAGCAGAATATGGATTCTGATGTATCATATATCTAAGACATTAAGGCACAGCTCACAATGACTGTGAGTTTGCTAATGAGCTTAACTATCCAGATCCTTTGTTTACACTGTATTGTTGTCTACATTATGGACTAGAGACTGTAAGGGTCATAGCTAAACCATCTAATAACCATCACTACTATTTGCACATTAAATGTTTCAAACACAGGATGCACCTTAAAATCATCCTGAAATTTTGTTTAAAGCATCAGTGTTCATATATCACCTCCACAGACTTTATAAATTGGTTTGAAATAGGACCAGATATCAGTATTTGTTAAAATTTCTCCACATGACTCTAATGTATCACATTAGAATCCCTGAAAATCCTAATCCAAGTCCATAGTTCTCCACTGAGGCTAAATAGTAGACCAGTAATTCTTATATGCTGTATCAGAAACACTTGGAGGGTTCATTAAAAAAAAATTGCTGAATTTGCATTTTTAACAGATTCCCAGGTGATAGCAGTGCTTCTGGTTCCGAAACCACACTGAGAAATAATGTTCTGAGTAACGCGGCCTCGGCTTTGTCGGTTTTTCTTTATGACTTACTTCTTTAAGTGTCCAAATCCTATTAAAACCACTTTTTAAAAGAATTGTGGTAAAATAACATAACATTTACCAGATTCTTGTGATTCCTGACAAAGAAGAAATGTTTATGTGCATGTACTCATATGTGTGTATGTATTCTTTTTTAACTACACAAAAGGATTGCGTTCATTATGAATTCTGGATGATACTTTTCTAACAATAAAGGTTACAAATATTGACAACTAAAGACCGTAGAGTACATCTATTTCCAAGAGTCTTTTTTCCCATAGGAAAAATAATCTGAAATTACAAAAATGCAGCAAAGGAGCCACAATACATGCATGTTGGTACACAAAAACCATACATTTTGGAAGACTTAATAAGAATGATACTTGATGTAGAAACTTGTTACACTAAGCAGATTATGATCAAATACATTATTGACATTTAAGATTATTTTTCTAGTGATAAAATTATACTATTTTATAATTATATGGCTCTTAAAAATTTTTATGATTGCCTGACCTGTGGTGGCGCAGTGGAAAAAGCGTCGACCTGGAAATGCTGAGGTCGCCAGTTCAAAACCCTGGGCTTGCCTGGTCAAGGCACATATGGGAGTTGATGCTTCCTGCTCCTCCCCACGTTCTCTCTCTGTCTCTCTCTCCTCTCTGTCTCCCTCTCTGTCTCTCTCCCTTTCTCTCTCCTCTCTAAAATGAATTAAAAAATAAAAAAAAAAGAAATCTTAAAAAAAAAGTTTTATGATTACTTATTAAAGAAAATATGGCTTAGTACTGATTTAATTAACAAGCTGTTTAGCCTTGAGCCAGTCACTCAACCTCTCTAGGCTTTATTTTATTTGAAAAAAATAATCTATGCAATTTCTACTATTTATATTTATTTTTTATTCTTAAAATCAAGTATGGCCATACATCAGAGAATACTTGTTTAAAATGAGTAAGATATAAAGAATAATGAGATGATGGGCACCAGAATGCAGGTATCCATCCAGTTTATGAAAGCAGTTTTACCGTATTCCTTAAAGTCTCCATGTGTCCCTGTATGATCCCATCTCCTGTGTCTGCTCAGAGTATTACCATGATTTTGGTGATTATTTCCTCATTTGTCTTCGTAGTTTTGCCACATGTGTTGTATAATTAAGTAAACATCTATTTGAGCACGCTCTAAACATTTTATAGATGCATTTGTACCATAAGTTTTCCCCTGTGAAGGGCAATGTCCTTACTGTAACCTTAGGGAAGCAGGTTTATATAAAGTTTATTGATCAACCTTGAGTACCCTGCTACATTTCCTACTTTGGACAGGATTCTGTTTCACTCCATAGGTCAGTGGAAATTAGAGCGCAATTTACTTTTCCTTGCCTGATGTCTTCAAGGTGAAATGGTCCATTGCTTACCTGTCTCCGATTTCCTAATTTAAGTTCGATTTTGGTCTTGCTTATCTCTTCTTTTCTTGATAGTTCTTCAAAACATTTGAAAATGCTTTTTCAACATTTTATTCATATTTTTTAGTAGTGGTTTGAGCCAAAGACTATTAGGCAATTGAGACAAAGCTAAAGAAGTTATGGTTCCTGATTTCTAGAAATGTGAATCCAGACTATGAGAAGATAGTCACGTAAATAGGCACTCAAAATATTTACTTATTCATTCAAAAATATGTATTGAACTTTCATCTTTAGAAACAAACCAGACTTGAAAGAAGCAGAAAGAAAGAAATAATGATTAGAATATAAATTAATGAGATATAGGATCAAAAAATAATAGAGAAAAAAAGTCAACAAAACTAAAATGTCATTCGTTGAGAGAAATAACCAAACCAATAAACCTTTAGTTAGAATGATCAAGAAGAAAGAGAAGAAAGGTCCAATTATTAAAATCAGGGATGAAAAAGTAGTTTGGCATTTCCTCGAAAGGTTAAACTTGTAGTTTATATGACCCTGCATCATGACACAGATATATACTCAAGAGAAATTTTAAAAAGAGGCATTCAAACAAATATTTGTACATGAATATTTGTATAAGCCCTATTCACAACAGCCAAAAAGTGGAAAAAACATAAATATGCATTAACTGGTGAATGGAAAAACAAAATGTGGTACACCCATCTAATGGAATACGTTATTCAGTAGTGAAAAGGAATGAGGTACTGATCCATGCAATAGCATAAATGAACCTTGAAATCATTGTGGTAAATGAGAGAAACCAGCCACAAAAGACCACATATTTTAAATTCGACTTATATAAAATGTCCAGAATAGGCAAATTTATGGAAAGGGCATAGATAAGTGATTACCTAGGAGTGGGTGGGCAAATTGTGGGAAATGGTGAGATGACTGCAAAAGGATACATGATTTCTTTTGGTGTGATCAAATATTTTAAAATTGATTGTGGTGATGGTTGAACAATGCTGTGATAATAGTAAACACTACCTGACCAGGTGCTATCACAGTGGATGGGGCGTTGGGCTGGGACATAGAGGACCCAGGTTTGAATCCTGAGCTTGCCAGCTTGAGCATGGGCTCATCTGCTTAGAGCAAGGCTCACCAGCTTAAGCCCAAGGTCGCTGGCTTGAGCAAGGAGTCACTCACTCTGCTGTAGCCCTCTGATCAAGGCACATATGAGAAAGCAATCAATGAGCAACTAAGGTGCCGCAACAAAGAATTGATGCTTCTTATCTCTCTCCCTTCCTGTCTGTCTTTCCCTATCTGTCCTTCTTTCTGTTTCTCTCTCTGTCTCTGTCACAAAAAAACAAAAAATATTTAGCACTTGATCTCAGCAAACAAATCAACTTGATCCACAGCTATCATTTTAAATGACAAATTTGAAATAAAGATATGGGATTGTTACGAGAATAATAGATGCTTTCAACCTTAGTTCAATACTTCACTCTGTTCTTTTTAATTGTGGTCATCCTGATAGACACACTTAATATTTTTGAAACTTAATTTCCTAATTTGTAAAGTAAGATAATTTTTTGGTGAATATTTAATAAGTCAAATCATAGAAAGCCCTTAGCCTAGTGGCAGGGAGGTAGCTTAATACTATGAGCAATTGTAAATTTTCTTGCTTCATTGATTGAATTATAATGGACTCTATGTTATAGTGACTACATTGAAAAATACCACCTTGGGTATATTTTCAGACACACTCATAACACAAAATACAGCTTGTTGAGAATTTATAGCTCTTCAGTCATACGTGATCACATAGAAAACACTGCGTAATTTTTAACAGAAAGAAAAAGATGTATCTAAATATTTACTTTCTACTCATTATACCTCCCTTGTGTACATTTTTCTCTCTGAACTTTGCTCTCCGACAGAACTGGGGAACATGGAGGGCAGCCAGCTGGCTTTTACCCTAGCAACCACCCTAAGCCCTCCCCTGCTGTTGGAACACACTGCTCTGCTGTCTGGGCCTCTCTCCCTAGAAGCCTGTCAGGTACTTTTGCTGGCATGTTACGCAGCAGCGGAGCAGGGAGAACAAGGTAGCCTTAATGGATGACTTAATGGTGTGTTCCGTGTCCCTTTCTGCTGAACAGATCACAGGCTCCGGTGTGTGTCTACGTTTATTGGGTCGCTGTCAGCCATGCGTAGAGTACTAAATTTTTAAGAAATTTGTGATTTGAGTGGAACAGATTATGCAGAAAACCACTGCAAGTATGGTGTGTGGTGCTCACAGGCAAAGGGACTGGAAAGAGAACTTTCTCTGCTTCCAAGCATTTGTTGTTAATGTAAGCACATGTCAGGTACTTTGCTTTGAAATTATAATTTTGATTAAGATATCTAAAAGTACTGGGTATATTAATTTGCTTTGCTTCTCCATAGGAAAAAAAATCCAATAATTGTAAACTTTTTTTTTCTGTTATTTCAAATACTTAACAGAAGAGGAAAGAAAGCTATCATATTTATTTAGAATCTATGAAGTTCACTTAAATATGTGAAGTTTAAAATAAATTTTCAAATATAAGAGTTTAATGTGAAGTAAGCAAGTCATAATTTTATTAGCCTAGTTTCCCCATATTTAAAAATAGACTGGATACGTTAGTGAAATTGTAAGTTTATAATTTACTTGTAATATTTGAGTAATGAAGAAAAACATGAATAATGTGAGCTTACTGAAAAATATGAACAATGACCTTGATGTTATTATCTTATTGTGACAAAATGCTAGTAGAAAAAAAATGACATAAGACAAAAAACAAACTTACCATATATTTGCTCACAATAAACCTCAATAATTCAAAGTCACTGCTGCCTCCACAAATATCAAGTGAGAATTATAAATAAGCCTGACTAGGCAGTGGTACAGTGAATAGAGTGTCAGACTAGGATGCTGAGGACCCAGGTTTGAAACCCTGAGGTTGCTAGCTTGAGTGCGGGGTCATTGGCTTAAATGTATGATCATAGACATGACTCCATGGTCACAGGCTTGAGTCCAGAGGTCTCTGGCTTGAGCCCAATGGTCACTGGCTTGAAGCCCAAAAGTCGCTGGTTTGAGCTCAAGGTCACTGGCTTAAGCAAGGGGTCACTGGCTCAGCTGGAGCCGCCTGGCCAAGGCACAAATGAGAAATCAATCAATGAACAAGTAAAGTACCGCAACAAAGAACTGATGCTTCTCATCTCATTCCCTTCCTGTCTGTCTTTCTGTCCCTGTCTACCATCTGTCTCTCTCACTATTAAAAAAAGAATTGTAAGTAAAAACAAACATAACTATATCTATATCTGCTATTTTTTCTCTTTCTTTAAAAAAACTTTCTTTAATTTATTGTTTTTAGCAAGAAAGGAAGGGAGAGGGAGAGAAAGAGAGGAACATTGATCTTTTCCTGTATGTGCCCTGATAGGGGATCGAACCTACAGTAACCTTTGTGCTTCAGGACAATGCTCTAACCAACTGACCAGGGCTTGCTATTCTTTTTTCTTTTTCACTGGAAGAACTCCAATTGCTCATTAAAATCTTAGTGTGAATTTTGTACTAATTGTAACAGCAGTGGAATGACTAAAATTTTTATAACATTAGCATTGGGTGAAGAAGTTGAGTCTACTGTAAAACAAAAGTTTATGAATTGTACCTCAAAGATTTAAGAAATTTAAAAGTATAATGGTAAATACTCAGTTCAATTATCTGATCAGAATAATGGCACTTTTTACAGAGATCTCTATGAGTAATCATTCCTTCCTCCTCAGAGGCAGATGGGATCCTTCTCACTTTCCCAGAAAGGTTACAGAGTTTGTGAAAGTTTCCAGAAAGAAGCTGGGGTTCAAGAAAGGTTCTTGGGTCATTATATTAGAAGTCCACAATGGTGGCAGCCATTAGAGGACTTACAGAACCTTAAGGTAAAGTCCACAGCACAAACCTCCAAGGGTCTTGGAAAAACAAATTAAGACAAGAAATTCATTATATTGACCATCAAAATAAAAATCTAAGTAGGCACAAATCAGATTATTAGAAGCCATCAAGGTGTCTGTTACTATAAAGAAATTACATGAAAGGAATAGTAGACTTATTTCTGATGGGAATCCCTTAAACCAAAGCTGCAAAATTGGTGGGCACAGATCGAACCCTTCAAAGCTGTTAGAACACAGTCTACTTTACTCTAGGACTGACAGGCTAGGAAAAGTTAGTCACAGGGGTTAGACTGACTCTCGGTCACCCGCCAACTTCAAGAACATTATCCCACAATGACATGCACTGTAAAACATTCAGAAGCCCCAACCCAGTGACACATCTCTCTTAGGTATTAATTTGGCTCCAGGTAGAACCAATGCTCAGATAAAGAAATTGGATTCTCTAGTTTCAAAGAAATGAACACCTCACCTTTGGCATACCTACTTATTTTATATCTGAGAATGGCGGTAACAGAAAATGTAGATATCTACCAAAATGGTCAAAACGTACAAAGACAACCTAGAATTGCAATAACCATTTTTGGGAACATTCTAATTAAAAAAGACTGTTCACTTAAGAAGTACAGTTTCAAAGTTAACATTTGAGAAGTGCAAGGGTTCCGAAGTAACCAAACAGAACGGGATAGCTGTTTTAACTGGCATGCAGGGAAACCTCCATCAGACTTTAAAATTCCAAAATTGCTACATTGAAAGATTCACCTCAAAAACTAGTGGAAAATTGAAGAACGAGGGGTACGTAAAACGAAAGACTGTAAGACAGGCTGTGAGTGCCTTGTGGTGGTACATGGGGTTTAGGGGGCGCAATGCCAGTGGCCAAGGCCAGCAAGGTTCACATTGGACTCAGGCAGACAGTAGAGAAACTGTGGAGCTGGAAAGCATTGGGCCATTCCTGTTTATTAGATCCTCCCAGCCTGACCAGGCATGGCACAATGGATAGAGCCTTAGCCTGGGATGCAGGGGATCCATGTTTGAAATCCCGAACCTGGTTGAGCATTGGCTTATCCAGCTTGAGCATGGGCTCACCAGCTTGAGCATGGGATCTTAAATGTGACCCCATAGTCACTGGCTTGAGCCCAAAGGTCGCTATCTGGAAGCTCAAGGTTGCTGGTTTGAGCCCAGGGTTGGTGGCTTGAACAAGGGGTCACTTGCTCTGCTGGAGAGCCCCCCCACTCCCAGTCAAGGCACACATGAGAAAGCAATCAATGAACAACTAAGATGCCACAACAAAGAATTGATGCTTCTTATCTCTCTCCCTTCCTGTTTGTCTGTCCCTCTCTGTCCCTCTCTCTGTTTCTCTCACCAAAAAAAAAAAAAAAAAGAAAAAAAAAGAAAAAAAAAAGATTCTTTGAATGGCCAAAAAGCAAACAGGCAGGGAAAACTGCTTCTCATGGCAACAGGTGAACAAAGAGAAAATATGGCCCCTCACAGTGGCAGACAGGCAATCTGCAATCCCCCCTAAGTCAAAGCACCCGTCGCCTTACATAGGCTATGTACAGTCCATGTGCTCACGCACTAATTATGCAAAGTGCAAGTGAGCAAGCCTAACACAACTGTTTTTCAATTTTCCCAATGGGAAGTAGTTTGAGGTGCCAGCGGAGTGTTTTCTGTGCCTTACAGCCATGCCTTGAACAATGGAGAAAACCAAGGACTTCCAGCTCACAGCCAGGTGAAAGAATGGCAAATATGTCAAGATCAAGAAAATTAAGGATAAGGTGAAGTTTAAAGCCCAATGCTTTGACCTGGTCTGCTAGCTCAGTTGGTTAGAGCCTTGTCCTGACATGCCAAGGTTTGATCCTCAGTCAGGGCAGATGGGATCCTGGAAAAACTGACAAAAGTCAGCAAACGGTGAAAATTCTCACCAGAGTCAACATTCCCAGCTCTTTACAGCGCCTGCTCAAGAAATGCAGTTATAAAGTGAATTCGGATCAAGATATAAAAGGGAGGCCGCACCAGCCTGGTGGGCGTGCCAGGTGGATCCCGGTCGGGGGCATGAGGGAGTCTGTCTGACTGCCTCCCCATTTCCAGCTTCAGAAAAGTACAAAAAAAAAAATATAAAAGTGATTAATGATGATTAGCTTTTTAATATCTCAAGAAAATTTTACAAATAATTTAAACATCATTCTTAAAAAACAAGTGATTAAATAGATGTAAGAAAACGTTTATAATTGAACTCTTCTACATGAATTATGTTTATGGTATGTCTACTTGAAAATAGTTTCCAAAACCTTTCTGATAACTTAAAACTTTAAAGTTATACTTAACTTAAACTTTTAAGTTAAATGATGGTTATTCATTGAATATCTAGATAATTTCCATGTAAGATAAAATACTGAAATGTTAATTATTGAACATAGGTTTTATCCATTTTTGTTTTTTTTTACTAGAGGAACTAAAGATATTTGGGTCTATTTGTAAATGTGTTTTGTGCCACATTGAAAAATTTACTATGGGAAAAGTACACTTTATATTATATAAAATGTATTTATATTATAAAGTGTATATATTATAATATATTTTATAATATATATTTTATATTATATATATTTTATACCATATATATTATATATAATATATATTATAATATATTTTTATAATAAATAAATTTTATATAATAAATTTTATATAATATATAATTTTATATAATAAATAAATAAATAATAAATTATAATTATATATATAAATAAATTATAATTATATATTATATATAATTATATATATAATTTTATATATAAATTATAAATTTATAATTATATATAATTATAATTTATATAATTTATATAATTATATATATTATATATTATAATATATATTATATATATAATTATATATTTTATTATAATATATTATAATATATTTTATATTATATAAAGTGTATTTATATTATAAAGTGTATATATATTATAATATATTTTTTATATTATAAAATATATTTATAAATTTTTTAGTACACAATTTCCTCCTTCTTAGTTTTACTAGAAATGAAAGATTCTAAGAGTTAAGAATTCTAATTAACATACGTAATTAGAATGACTAGAAATAAAGAAGGTAAATGAAAATAAGTAGATAAGGAAAGTGGACCCTGTTTGTTTGTTTGTTTTGGATAAAAAGGCAGGAATGGCATATGTTCTGTTTGTTTTATTTTGTATTTTTGGTAAGGGAAATAATAAAGTTATTTTGTTCTAAAGTAAAATAATTGTGCCAGAAAGAGGAAAATAGAAAAAACATAAGACAAAATCTGAACAGATATGAAAAGTTGAAGAAGGTTTGGAAAAAGAATTTTGGAAAAATTTTTTTATGTATGATCAAGTTGGCAAAGATTGGCACAGATTTATTTAAGATTTTTTAAAAATTATTTTTATTTATTTATTCATTTTAGAGGAGAGAGAGAGAGAGAAGGGGGGAGGAGCAGGAAACTTCAACTCCCCTATGTGCCTTAACCAGGTAAGCCCAGGGTTTTGAACCAGCAACCTCAGCATTCCAGGTTGAGGCTTTATCCACTGCGCCACCACAGGTCAGGCCTATTTAAGATTTTAAAAAATGAGTTTTAATATAAAAAGTGCACTGTTGCAAAATTAGAATTTGCTTTTCTCTTTGTTAAAAGAACAGTTTTCTTATGTTACTGGTTTGCTCTTAATAAGAAATTATAGAAAATTATCTTTTAAGTAGTATGTATGGATAACAAAGACTTTGTGACTTCCCCAGATAATTTACTGGGCTTCATGTCCTCTTTATCAGGTCTTTGATTGCTAGGAAATCCAGTTTTCTCAATTTTAAAAGCCATATTTTATTTACAACTATGTAATCTGAATTTGCCTCTAAAATCTTCTGTCATCATTTTAGTTAAAGTTACATATTGTTTCATAATGATTTGTGATTCCATTTAGTCAAATGGTCAAACCTTTTGACATTTGACCACCTCTCCAAATCCAATTTTAAACGGAGTGTGTGTGCTTTGTGTGTTTTTACCTTAAATAACTAAGATTTTCCCGCAGTCTCTTGGAAAATCCCCAGATTTTCCCCTCACCTTAAAAAAAATATTAAGCTGCCCTGGCCGGTTGGCTCAGCGGTAGAGTGTCGGCCTGGCGGGCGGGGGACCTAGGTTCGATTCCCGGCCAGGGCACACAGGAGAAGCGCCCATTTGCTTCTCCACCCTACCCCCTCCTTCCTCTCTGTCTCTCTCTTCCCCTCCCGCAGCCAAGGCTCTACTGGAGCAAAGATGGCCTGGGCGCTGGGGATGGCTCCTTGGCCTCTGCCCCAGGCGCTAGAGTGGCTCTGGTCGCAACAGAGCGACGCCCCGGAGGGGCAGAGCATTGCCCCCTGGTGGGCTGAGCGTGGCCCCTGGTGGGCGTGCCGGGGTGGATCCCGGTCGGGCGCATGCGGGAGTCTGTCTGACTGTCTCTCCCCGTTTCCAGCTTCAGAAAAATACAAAAAAAAAAAAAAAAAAAAAAAAAAAAAAGCTAATTAGGTTTATTTGATATGTTAAATTACTTGGAAAGCATTGTCAAATAAAAAGGGATGTTTTAACCTTAGGTTATATGTGTATGTGTGTATGTTATTAATGCAATGTTCCAGAAATTGTATAAAAATTCTAAAAATCTGATATGTCTTGAAATAGTGTTATCATTCATAATTATAGTTACCATCTTAAAATGCTGTGTATTACAAACCCTAGCAGGTTTGCTCAGTAGGTTAAAGTGTTGTTCCATAAGCCAAGGTTACAGTTTTGACTCCTGGTCAGGGCACACATACAAGAATCAACCAATGAATGCATAAATAAGTGGAGCAACACATCGATGTTTCTCTCTCTCTGCCCTCTACTCTCTCTAAAATAAATTTAAAAATGTTTGTTGGCCTGACCTGAGGTGGCGCAGTGGATAAAGCGTCGACCTGGAATGATGATGTCGCCGGTTCAAAACCCTGGGCTTGCCTGGTCAAGGCACATATGGGAGTTGATGCTTCCTGCTCCTCCCCCTGTTCTCTCTCTCTCTCTCTCTCTCTCTCTCCTCTGTCTCTAATAAAAAAAAAAAGTTTGTTATAGAAATAATCAAATTTCTTTGTCATTAAATTATAAGAAACTCTCATCAGATATTTAAAAATGGGAATTTTTGTCTTTTGTCATTTATAGACATTTATTGTTTTATTCTGATGCTTTTACAAAAGTGAGAATCATTGAAAAGATACTAGCTGGTACTCTGACCACGGACCCTGCAGCCAGATCACAATGTGTCGAAACTTGGGTGCCCATTTCACCAGTGAAGAATGTTCCACATGCCATCTGATCTGCTAATGCTGAAGACCTTAAAATCAAATTATTTAGATAATGAGGTAACATCAAGATAAACTACTTCCTCTCAAATTGTCAAATCAACAGGATCAAGAAAAATTCTTTCCATTCGCTTTCCCTCTCTGACCATCCTTTTTCTAATTGTTACAACATGAAGGTCTTTATGATTCTTTTGTCCATCTTTTGCTTGGCTCTGACCTGGAAAGATAATGCCACTATTTACATATCTCAGGCCATTGAAATGGAGGGTAATCCAGCCTCCAACCAACTTGGATTTGCTATGATGCTTGGTTACCCTATAGTTCTTTCTGCCTATCAACTTCTTTCTCCCTGGTTTATACCTGTTTCTCTGAAACAAGCTCTCTGGATAAACACTTCTGGGTAAGTAGAGACAGAATTACACAAAATTATACATACACAAACCACTGGAATAGAGAAATATTTCCCTGTTCAGAATCATTTCTTAACTCATTTGAGTCTAGCTGGTTTGGGTCATGCAGACCCTGGCTCTGGAGTGCTCTCCAAACCATGGACATTGTTTTGTTGCTAGTACTTATTGTCTCCCTAATACACTGTGCTCTCTCAAAACTTTTAATGCATGTGAGCAGCCATTGACTAGGCAGCAGATGGTCTCTCTTCCAGAAGAATGACAAAAGAGAATTCTCAGAAGAGGGGAACTGTTGAAATACCTTCCTAGGCCCCAGGTGGAGCTGCTCCTGCCCTAGGTACAAGAACAGCAAACTGAAACTGAGATACCTTGCATGTCGCTCTCAAACTCCTCTTGACCAGAAACTTAACTCACGCATTCAGTCACCGTGTGCCAAACTGACTCTGAGACATCTCATCCAAACAAATTGATTTAAGTGGCCTTCGCCAATCAGATATTTTCTACTTGTCTCTTCCTTGTTTTTTATCCTAAAAAACCTTTCAGCCCTCTGCCCTATTTTGCAGTTCCCAGAAAGGAGACTGTCTACTTCATGAAGTGTTGGAGTTTATTTGCATCACCTTAAATTGACTTCATTAACTATTTTAAAACAAAAATAACTTATTAATTCCTATGAGAATAAAATTACATACGTATAACAGAAGTCATTATGAACCAGTCTCAGAACTCCCATCTCACGCACCTCTGCTCATGAGCACTCTCCACGTCAGTGTGACATTCAGAAAGGATGTGGGCCAGTCAGGGAGGCTTTACTTAGAGAACCACACACTGACACTCATGTTAGCACATAAACTGTCAAAATTTGTTCTTGGTGGTCCAACTAATCTTTTCTACAAGAATTTACTCAATAATTTCAGTTAGCCTTATCTCACAATTCAATGATTTTGAAATAATTATTCTGATATCATTATGCATGATGAAGTAGTTGATTAGACATGACTTGGGATATATTCCAGTATCTTCAGAGCAATTTATCTGTTAATAGCATCATGAAGCTCTTTGCCACACAGGCATGATTTCTGTTCTAATGAAAATTACAAGAGAATCCTTTGTGATCCTATATAATCACTTTATTGTTGATGAGTATCGAGGAATGAGGCCTTGATGATTTGCAAGCATAAAAGTATACAAACACCAAATCATAATTTTTATTTGAGTCCATTGATCAAATTTATGGAAATGCTCAGAAGGCAACTGACATAATAACCAAAAGCATGACACATTTTAACATTTATATGTAAAAATTTTATAGCATGCACTCAAGTTTTATAGAGTAATATGCAAATTACATACCATTTAAAGTGTTTCTAAACATCACAATGCTATCTCCAGAAATGTCAAATCCTGGAGATTAATTCAATTTTCAGGGTAGTCAGGTTAAACTACCCTAGGAGTAAATCTGAATGTATTCCTTGTAGTCCAGGTAACAATTTGACTCTGTAAATATGCATGCACTTATGCATTGTGTGTGTGTGTGTGTGTGTGTGTGCTCACTCCTTGTGAGTATGGGACATGTTTGGGTTGCAAAAATCAAATAGTTGAACTGTCCTGCTGCCCACTAACAATGAAGGGTGCACACCCTTTTGTGTGGAAATAGCACAACACTGTCAAACCTCAAGATATGGGAAATACCCTATCTTCTTTACCAATTATACTTTTTAATATTAATTCTTCCAGCAGTTTGATGCAATATAGCCATTAAAAAAGCTTAGCCCAACTACCATTACATTTTTTTTTCAGTTTTATCTAACCTCTGTTACTACCTCAGGAAATGGCGACCTTCATTCTTTTCCTTCACTGTAATTTAGGTATTAAGAGATCTCACTTATTCTTTATAAGGTGAATTTTCAATATACCAAGGACAAGCTAAAGAGATTACTATAGCATTTATTTGAACTTATATGTCGTGTAAATAGCTTGGCATAAAATTTAACCCAGTTTATATTGTCACTAAAACTCTCTGAATAAAATAATAATAATAATAATAATAAAAAATGAAAGTCCTTGACATTCTTAAAAATCAAGAGTCTAGGCCCTGGCTGGTTGGCTCAGTGGTAGAGCGTTGGCCTGGCGTGCAGAAGTCCCGGGTTCGATTCCCAGCCAGGGCACACAGGAGAAGCGCCCATCTGCTTCTCCACCCCTCCCCCTCTCCTTCCTCTCTGTCTCTCTCTTCCTCTCCCGCAGCGAGGCTCCATTGGAGCAAAGATGGCCGGGCGCTGGGGTGGCTCCTTGGCCTCTGCCCCAGGCGCTGGAGTGGCTCTGGTCGCAGCAGGGCGACCCCCGGAGGGGCAGAGCGTCGCCCCCTGGTGGGCATGCCGGGTGGATCCCGGTCATGCGCATGCGGGAGTTTGTCTGTCTCTCCCCGTTTCCAGCTTCAGAAAAATACAAAAAAAAAAAAAAAAAAAAAAAGAGTCTATTGCATATTCAGAGAAACTATGTTTTATTATTTTTATAATATCTAGTGAATCATTACTTAAATGTGCTCTAGTGTTTAAAACAGATTTTTTTTGTTCAGCATCCCCATTCTTAAACATTTCATTCATTGTGAAAATAACACAAGTTTACTAATAAAGCAGGCTGCAATCACAGTGGAAGATTTCTTACCTTGTCATCTATAAGCCAGTAGTGCAATTTTTAGAAATGGTATTTCTAGAAGATTATCAATAAGTCAACCTTAGTGATTTTTAAAAATGTCTTGGCAATGCTTTAGTAATTTGTATTTTGAGTGGGAGAGGGTTATGTGGCTAAAAATTGAAAATTATTCAGTGTGTCCACTAGATAGCAGTATAAGTCCTTGGATTCAAATAAAAAAACCTGAATAATTTTGTTTTATAATAACACTTTACAAAATCTCCACAAAAACAAAATCTGAGGCAAATGATAAAGTTATAATATAAAGTATTTCTGAGTTGCGTTCAATTTTAGTATGATATTTTCCTTTTTGAAATTAAGTAATTATTTAATAAATTCCAGTTAATAACTTTAATTTATCTTATATTACTTATTCATTAAGTATAAAAACAGCAGGATGCATTTATTACTAAGTATGATACCCAACAATGATTTCAGAAAACAAGTGAGATGATGTTTAAATTAACATTCACTGTATTTTTAGTAACGTCATTCAATTACATCGATTAAAAAACATAACTCATTTAAAAAATGTGTGAGTATGGTAGTTGCAAGTAAATTTTTAACTTATATAAAGATTAAAGGTAAAGGTTAGGTTTTTGATCCAGGGACAGATAGAGCACACATTCTTCAAATCCCATGAAAATGATAAAAGGAACAAAAATGAGAAGGATCCATAGAATTTCTGATAAATGTGAGCTCTCACTAGTGTGATAGAAGCATTGATGAATTGTTGGAAGTAACAAAGTAGATGGAATTCAATGGGAAAACAAAATTTTAAATATATGTGCTCTGAGATATCCAAAGTGAAGAAATGGGGACACTGTAGAAATAAATGATCATTGTCCCCAACAATCTTAGAGCAAGCTGAGTCTGGAAGCATGACTAGAAAGTAGGACAAATAAGGTGGATTTAGAGTCCACGGAACAATGTTGGCATATAGCTTGTACAGTAAGAACTGAGGTGTTTACTGACATACTTAGGCTGGCAAATATTTTCTCTAATGTAAATGAATGGTGCACCTCAAAAGAAACCTTGGCTATACTAAAAGTAGTTGAGACTACCATAAAGTATTTATGAAATATGATTATTTCTGTAACATGAAGATAAAGTCCTAGAGTAACCCTAGAGAACTTATTTTATGACTGGAAGAATGTGTTTGTGTCAATGAATATCATAGTTTATACTTTTGTGAGTGATAATGTTAAGAAAATTTAAATGTCCTTAAAAGATAATGGGGTTAAACAAAGGGAGTAAATCCTTTATAGAATAATCTTCATTAGAAGTACTATGTTTCAACTGGCTTTATTTCTTGAATGATTGAATTTTTTCTTTTAAAGAAATTAAAGATGAGTGAACACTTAATTGTTCATTGCTATCATAAATGATATAGAAAAGAACTTTTGCTCAATTGCTTTGTCAAACAATTTAAGTACTACCAGAATATTACCGTAATTTTAATAAATTATGGTAATTTATTAAAAATAAATTTTGAAAATTTAAAATGTGTCAAGTACTATCCTAAAAAGTTTTTATACTTATTGAAAATTAATTATTATATAACCAATGATGTAGGCAACGTACCATCACCAGAAGAAGCCCACAGTTAAAAGCAAGTAAATTCTTAGTGAGTTATAATCCAGTGTCCTAATCACCAGAATCTGTAAATATGTTACATGATATGGCAAACAGGATTTAGTGTTACAGATAAAGTTAATGTTGCAAACCAGCTGACTTTAAAATAGGGAGATTAGAGCCCTGGCCAAGTAGCTCAGTTATTTAGAGGATCATCCTGATACACCAAAATTATGGGCTTGATCCCCAGTTGGGGCACATACAAAAATCAACCAATGAATGCATAAGTAAGTGGAACAACAAATCAATGTATTTTTTTTCTCTCTCCTTTCCTCTTTCTCAAAAAAAAAAAAAAAAAAAAAAAAAAAAAAAAAAAAAAAAAGACCAATATAATCACAGGGGTTCTTAAAAGGGAAAGAGGAAGACAGATAAGAAGTGGAGAGATGACATCATAAGACTCTGTCAACTATTTCTGGCTTTGAAGACAAAATAAGGTCCCACAAAAAAATGGAAAGTGGGCGATCTCCTGAAGCTGGAAAAGGCAAGAAAATAGATTCTCTGCTAGATTCCCCAGATCTTGATTTTAGTCTGTGAGACTCTTTAGGCTTCCTAATGACAATTCTGTGAGATAATAAATTGGTGTTATTTAAAAATATTAAGTTTGTGGTAATTTGTTACAGCAGCAATAAAAACTAATACATAATTATACTCTGATTTTCCCGTTACCATAGAACGAATTGCTGAGTCCACTAACATGCATCAGAGATGTTCTCCACCACACTCACTGAATCAGGAAAGTTTTCCCTTCTAAGCCTTTACGGGCATCAATGCCTCTACCTTCTCTGAAATTTCCAATTGAGTCCGTGCTTCCTGAAGTTGCCCAATGAATATTTAATATCTATGAGAAAGTTAAGAATTATGCTCTCCAGCTATTTCTCATTGGTAATAACACCTGTTCTATTTATTGGGCTGAAGAACAACCATATGAGTTTATTAACTTTCATCATTCCAAAATGTGGCCCAAGATAGGGTGAGTGATCACAGGTACATAGCACCATTTACCTGGCTGATAGCTCCTTTCAGGTCTACAGCCAAGCGCAGCCGGAGGGAGCCCACTTCTCAGGACCACAGAATGTGTCTAGCAAAATCACTGAGCTAAACTATTGTTTTTACTTGAGCATCAAGTTTGGTTAACTATTGCATTACTCTTTCTTGGAAAAGAAATTGGAAAACAATATGAAAAAAAAATTACCTAGAGAATCAGGGGATGCAAGTCCTGTACTGATTCAGTCATAAGTATTTCTGTCACCTTTGGTAGTTATTTAATCTGCTGAGGTTCCAGACTCATCAAGAGAAAGACAATATAATTGAAGGAGAGCAGTGGTTCTAAAATTTTTAACCATAAGACTCTTTCTCCAGAAATCACAGGCAGCTCAAACAGATAAAGTCTGACGTCCTCTGGCTGAAGGAAGGTAGGATCGGTCTCCGTTGGAGTCATCTCCCTCAGTCTCTCTTCAGTCCTCCCTCCTGGGACCTCTGTGAGAATGTGGTACACAATTTGAAAAATAACTGCATTATCAACTTTCTCAAATGTCTTCCATGGAGCAGTGCTCATCATGTTCAAAAGGATACACAAGTTACACTCTTCATTGTATTGCTATCTAAAGCAAGAATTTAGTTCTTTAAATAAATTCAATGAAGCAATATAATATGAATGTCATACATAAGAGATGTCTTTCAGAACCAGGTAGAATATCCTCTAGAAGAAACTAAATTTCAAATATATTTTAGAACTAAAAACATAAATAGAAAATATATAAATGGAAGTGAACACATGAAAAATTTGGTCAAGTACACATAAAGGTGGCCTGGTTAACTTAAAAACAAAACAACTTAACCTTTCTTTTGTCATCTTTATACTACTGCTGTTAGTAACTGCTTGTACTCCTCACATTAACTCTCTCATCTACTCACTCGATGTTTCATAAAAGTAGGACCTTTTAGTTCAGATTCTGACCCCATATTTGAGAAAATGTAAATTTACTTGTTATGAAATGTTACCTTTCCTTCTATAATACTCCAAATTTTAACATAGAGAACAAATTTTTCCTCTATTAGTAGTACTATAAACATCATTTTAATATATTTCCTTCTATTAAAATAAGACAAAGACAGAACCTGGCTGGTGGGCTCAGAAGTTGAATGCTGGCCTGGTGTGTGGAAGTCCTGGGTTTGATTTCTAGTCAGGCACACAGAGAAGTGACCATCTGCTTTTCCACCTTTCCCCTTATCCCTTCTCTTTCTCTCTCTTCTCTTCCCACAGTCATAGTTCTCCAATGGCTTGAGCATGTCAGCCCCAGGCATTGAGGATGGTTCCATGGCCTTGCCTCAGGTGCTGAAATGGCTTGGTTGCCGAGCAATGGAGCAGTGGCCCCAGATGGGCAGACCGTTGCCTTGTGGGGGAACTTGCCCAGTGGGTCCCAGTTGGGGTGCATGTGGGAATCTGTCTCTCTGCCTCTCTGCCTTCCTGCCTCTCAACTAATTAAAAAAAATAAGAAAAACACTACAGTAAGAAGAATTTTGTACAAATTTAAAGAAGTATAATTTTTTTTTTTTTTTTTTTTTTTTCTTTTTTCATTTTTCTGAAGCTGGAAACAGGGAGAGACAGTCAGACAGACTCCCGCATGCGCCCGACCGGGATCCACCCGGCACGCCCACCAGGGGCGACGCTCTGCCCACCAGGGGGCGATGCTCTGCCCATCCTGGGCGTCGCCATGTTGCGACCAGAGCCACTGTAGCGCCTGGGGCAGAGGCCATAGAGCCATCCCCAGCGCCCGGGCCATCTTTGCTCCAATGGAGCCTTGGCTGCGGGAGGGGAAGAGAGAGACAGAGAGGAAAGCGCGGCGGAGGGGTGGAGAAGCAAATGGGCGCTTCTCCTGTGTGCCCTGGCCGGGAATCGAACCCGGGTCCTCCGCACGCTAGGCCGACGCTCTACCGCTGAGCCAACCCGGCCAGGGCAAGAAGTATAATTTAAAAGGAATTAGAACACAGATAAATTAGTTAGTTTTGAAAACATTATTTGGAGGAGGTGACTTTATGTCTATATATTTTATCTTAAGTAGTAAAGTATATAAATTTATTATATTTGAATATATATGCTCATAAACCTAGAATTATACATATCTATAGATACATACATGTGAATATATAAATCTATGCACAGAGGTTTTTTTATGATATTTAAAAGCTATATATAGTATTGTCTAAAAATAATGTATGACTGAATAACTCTATATAAGAAATTTAAGAATGATGTTTTCTAGGCACTGCTTATTGTTAAGAACTCCATTCTTTCATATACTGAGCTCGAGATGACTTTATATATATATGCTAACTTTAAGACTTAAGTATCCATGACCTGACCAGGCAGTGGCGCAGTAGATAAAGCATTCAGACTGGGACACGGAGGACCCAGATTCAAAACTCTGAGATCACTGGCTTGAGTGTGGGCTTACCAGCTTGAGTGTGGGGTCGCTGGCTTGAGCGAGGGACCGTAGACATGACTCCATGGTTGCTGGCTTGAGCTGAAGGGTCACTGGCTTGAAACCTAAGATTGCTGTCTTGGTTCAAGGTCACTGGCTTGAGCAAGAGGTCACTCACTCTGCTGTAGCCCCCCCCAGTCAAGGTACATACGAGAAAACAATCAATGAATAACTAAAGAGACACATCAAAGAATTGATGCTTCTCATCTCTCTCCTTTTCTGTCTGTCCCTTTCTCTTTCCCTCTCTCATTCCCTCTCTCTGTCTCTGTCATAAAAAAAAAGACTTAAGCATCCATGGAATAAGTATATATGTTTGGAATATAGTACCCAGTGCACACTAAGTTCTGGCAAACCAGTTAGACAATAAGCATAAACAGATTAAATAGCTAGTTAAATACCTGAAACAATTAGATATTTTAAAAATTTAGAAAATGTTTTGGAGGGAATGAGGAGCAGATGTTGGGTAACATAAATAAGAGTCAGACCTGTGTATATGAGTCCATGTCTTACCAGTCTTAAAATAAAAATTCCTCAATGTAATGATGACTAATCTATAATTGTAACACAATTTGAGTGTGGAGAAAATGCTTTAAAGCTATGATTTTCCTTTTTCTTGACCAAAGATACACACACACAAAAACTCTCAAGTACTCAGAAATTGTCTAAACCACAATAAGGATCTTCTTTAGATTTTGGGCAAACACAAAAAAGTGGGTTTATATTTTAAGCCATCTAATATATATTTGAGTATACATTAAGTCATGAGAAAGAAGCTATGTGTTATGAACTCTTTATTTTGAAGCAAGTATGCATTATATTAGAAATTCTGAAACAAGTATCATCATTAAAAGAACTCAGTAAGAAGAAAAAAAAGAACTCAGTAAGTAGAAGTCTATATATTTGACTATGTGTAAGAAGTTACATTAATGATGTGAGTGGTCAAAACTTCTCACCCTGGAAGAACTGGTCACTTCAGATTCAGTGATGAAGTTCCATGAGCAGCACCTAAAGAGACAGATGAAGATGCATTATATTATAATTTCTACATACTCCCCTTTAAAAGAAAAAAATCATAATTTCTGAATGGAAATACTACTTTATGTAATAATCTAGTTGAAGTTCAATGGGAAAGAAAAATAAAATATTTTAGGCCTGGAGAGTCATGAGTCTGTTTTATACCAGCCAGTAGCAGCACACTATTTTTTTCTGCCTACAGCACATTGTCAAATCATTCTGCTGTGAGAATAATGAGAAGATGTAAATGGAGAGAGATTTTGCCATTGGTACTGTGTTTCTTGTTCATATATCTGCATTTTAAATGCTTGGCAGTATCTTTGAGTAAGAATACAACTAAAGCAAGTCAAACAGGTCAGAAACTGGACCTATTTTCTTCATCTTTTTGCTTAACACTGCAAACATAAAGCTTAATAAAGTGAATCTCAGGAATTTAAAAAATTTGAAAATTGTAGAAACAAGCAAAGAAGATATATTCTCTCATCCATCCCTAGAAAACAAACAAACAAATAAACAACGGTTATTCACCATAAGTAAGATACTGGGGAAGAGTTTGAGTGACAAATGTGTAAACAACTTTTCAGATAATAATTTATTCAATCATGCCTACTTAAAGAGAGAATGAGTTTTACAGAGAAACTTTAATTACTTCTTTTTCCTTATAAATTTATAGTATATAAAACCTAGTTTATTTATTCATTGAGCAAAATTTATTGAAAGACAAGTGTACATGGGCTTTGCCCATGTTACCACAAGCACTGCTGCAGATCCTGAGACAGATGCTGAGATGTATGTATGAACAGAATCCTGGAAATACTAGGAAACCATCGCAGTGTTAGCATTTGAGATCAGGTTGGAAGGATGACAGAACTTTCCAAACTTCTTAAGGTAAGGGGACAGAGCATGTAAAGTGATAAGTAGTAGGTTCAGTACAACAATGATGTAGAATGATGGGTGGTGGAGCCGGGCATATGTGAGTAGTAAAGATTATTGACTTTTGTGTTAATTAAAGTAATAGTAGCTGCTGTAGTATATACAAACCCCATAGTCATTCACTTGTAGTCTAAATGTTATTTCCAGTGGCAGTGGGAAGGGGCTCTGGTCAACTTGGCTTTTCAGGGATCCTACTTGATGGAATCACCCTCATCTTCAACACAAGGTTTCTGAGAGCACCCTGGACATCATTATACAGCTGGAAGCCTGACCTAGAAATGGTCTATATTACTTCTCTGCTCACATTTTATTGTCCAGAACTTGGTGATCTGGCTACATTGCAAGGGAAGCTTGGCAATGTTCAGCTGTCTGTTCTGGTGGAATTGGTAATGATGAAGAGAAAGCTTGTCTCTATTATGGACCTGATGTGTTATTCCAGTGGAGACCAGTGACTTTCTCATGCTGGGGAGTTTTGCCATCAGATTGTTATTTAAGAAGGTCACTTAGGTATAATACAAAGAATATATACTGCTTACAAAAATTAGGGAATATTTCAAAATGAATATGAAGCTATAAAGTGTCCTCTAATTTTTGTGAGCAGTGGCAAAGAACAAGACTAGGAAGGAGAAAGCTAGGTTGTGGAAGTAGATGGTTAGAATACAAAAACAGTGGTGACAGCGTCACAGAAAAATAGAGGTAAAATGATCTGAGATAGAATAAACTGGATTTGGTGATTGACTGGATAATTAACTAGGTACAGAAGAAGGTAGGAAATAACTGAACATTTCATTGAGAGAATGTATTGATAGTGTTACTGAAATCAAGAACATGAGCCTGATCAGTCGGACTGGGATGTGGAGGACCCAGGTTCGAGACCCCAAGGTCGCCAGCTTGAGCGCGGGCTCATCTGGTTTGAGCAAAGCTCACCAGCTTGGACCCAATGTCACTGGCTTGAGCAGGCAGTTACTCGGTCTGCTGAAGGCCCACTGTCAAGGCACATATGAGAAAGCAATCAATGAACAACTAAGGTGTCACAATGAAAAACTAATGATTGATGCTTCTCATCTCTCTCCATTCCTGTCTGTCTGTCCCTATCTATTCCTCTCTCTGACTCTCTCTCTGTCTCTGTAAAAAAAAAAAAAAAGAACATGTCAGGTGAAGCAGGATTGCCTATGAGGAAGAGGAGCAGAGTTCTGGAAACGGTAAGTTGTTAGTAATTGTGGAACATCTGAGTGGGAATGTCCAGTGGGAAAATGAAGCCACTGCTCTGAATCTTATGAGAATACATCAGATGTGCTTTGGGGGAGGAAGGACAATCAGCAAATAGCCTATAGTTATGAGACCAGAAACAAACACCCAAGGAGATGTCATGGAGCCAAAAGAAAAGGATCCTGCAGTTTCTAGTTCTCTTATCTCTGTGAAAACTTAGAAATAGGACTTCCTTGTAAACAATGGTAATAATAGTACCTCACTGGTTTAGTTGTTATAGTGATTAAATCAATCACATGATGCATTTAAAATGCTAGTCTCATTGTCTGACAAATGGGAAGAATTTAATAAATGGTAGCTCCAACTGTGACATGAATAAAAAGAATGGTAATCCCAGTTTACTCTGAATGCCTTTGACTGTTGTGTGGGAAGGTTTCCACTTCCCTTCACACCTACCTCTGCTTTTACTAATTCTACTCAGTCCTCTACCAACAATGCTTTTCCCTATGTGCTACATAATTGTCCTGCTTTAATTTCTCTGAAGCTAAAGGAAACAGCTCTTTCTGCTGATTGCAAATTCTAGACAATTATTCTTCACAGTACTGTGCCTATTGCCTGGGATTGTAATGGTCTCTCAGAGTATTCTAATGATAATATTCTTTATTAAGTGACTGCATTGTCCGCAGTTGGCACATTAAGAAACACAATTAAAATTTAAGTAACAATCAAAGCCAAAAATCTATAACAAATGTAGCAATATTTTTTAGGATAGAAAGAACAATATATCTAAAAGAGTGTTCATGTTGATATATAATGTCCCTTTGCCTTAAAGTTTATTCCTGTGGGTGTTCAGTTAATATGGAAACAACAAACAGGTATTTTATCTTCTTCCTTGAATTTTGCTATTACACTGGCCACAGCTAATATATTTTTTGTTCTACCTGGGTTCCTCTCAGTAGAAACAGAGAACTATTCTTATCACACGAGACAATACATAAAAAGGAATTAAGTTCATTTTAAAGTGCCATTCAAATTTCAGTTATTATTTTATCATTGAAGTAAATCATAGTTGGACTCATTTAAGATGATGCTGCTAGTTTGGCACTCTGTCCAGTAAGTCTGTGCTGGGCATAAGGGATGTACCCTCTGGAACCTGTCATCAGGAAAATGGAAGGGCTCTCACTCTAAGATTATGTAAAAAGCCTGACATAAGACACAGAAAGTTATAAAATTATCTTAAAAGTGTAAAGTGCCAAAAGCTACAGAATTAATATTAATATTTTAGGAAATTTAAAGGACATTTTATTAATTTGGGCTAGGCATGCAGAAAGATTTTGTAAGTATAATTTGTATGCTTGTGTGATTAGCATCAAAACTAAGATGGCCAATGGCATTGTGTTGTAAATGCAGGAGAGAAAAGAGACTTGGATTCCCTGACCTTCCCCCATACCTATGGGAGGAGGGGTGACTAGCTAGCCAGGTGCAGGGAGGGAGGATTAAGCAGGCCCTTTCCTCTCCCCTCTTTCTTTCTTTAATGGGCCATTCACAAACACTTATCCCCTAGCACCATGTAAACTCCCTCTCCTATCCTGAAAACGTGTGATTAATGTATACCTCTAGACAAAGGGATGACAAATGAACACTAAAAGATTTGGGAATATCTTTTAATATGAAAAACAACATTTTTCGCTATTGTGTTACCTTATAAGTTTTAATATGTAGGAATGCTTTTTATAAATCCTATAGAAAATATTATAAGCTTGATAATGATTGTATCATGCCCCCCACCCTGTTCCCACCAACCTGTGCGTGATCAAGGGTATATAACCTGCCTCAGGGCTATATTCGGGGCTGCACAATTTGGGTCTGTTGCCCTGTGTCAGCCATATGTGGCCGGCATATTTAATAATTTCCTCCTTTAATAAAACTTTTCAAAAACTTATTTAGACTACGTGCCTCTACAAACACCCATGGATTTGTGGATTTAGCTACTTTACAACAGAAGCACTCATGACCCCTGATAGATATATGAAATTCTAATTGCCCTTTTGTTGTTCCGCCTGGCTGCCTGACCTCATCCTTACTTACTGGACAATCGCCCCTGAGGCAGAAGAGTTCCAGGAAGCTGGTCAACCTGCCCCAAGAAGGAACATTCTAGGAAGCTGAAACCGTAAAACCGTAAAAGGGAACTTACCAGAACTTTTGACTCAGTACGCCCTCAGGATCTCCCAAACCCTATAAAATTCACCTTATAGTCTGTACTGGTGCCCTTCTCCCCAGAGAAGTGCCCGGCAGGGTTCCTTTCTTCCTTTCAATAAAGCCTGTTACTTTGGCCTTTTCGGACTCCCATGGATTCCAACAACCCCTAAGCATAATAAGATGAGACTAATTCTGGAGAATGACCAGGCCATTCTGAAGAGAGGTAGTGAGCAGAGCCAGTCGTGTAGGTTTATTTCTCCAGTAGACAGGGGACCCCGATAAAAACTGACTCTCTCTCAGTGACAGATCATATAAATTGTGAAAAATGCAAATAGCTTTTCTTGTTCTGATTGCATGACCATCTTTTGATCATAATTTGACTTCCCGTGGGTTTTCTGACAGAGAAGTGAACATTCTGGCCAGAGGGTGCATAGTTTCATCTTCTAGCCTATGGGCGGATGTATTTCTCAATGAAATGAATATGTTAGGCAATTTAGTTATAGTTACTTTTATTTGACTGAGATTGCATGAATCTCTTAGAATTATTTGTCCTGTTATGACAAAATTAAACTTCTGAGTCTGCAAAATGGAAGCCCAGACCAAAGGCTAAGAGATGTTTGATTTTGTGAGGTACCTTGGTAGAAAGTCAACTGAGAGATATTCCCCTTTTAACGTCCTTATGGCCAAGGCCATTTAAGTGTCAAGGCTGGCAGATGGAGTAACATCACTAGAGGAATACTGACAATTTGCAGCACTATTTTTATTTTAGCATCATAATAGTTTAACACTTAAGGAGCCTGAGCAAAATTTAACTGTTCAGCTCAAACGATGGATGCGGGTTTTGCAGGCCTGAACACTTTTTAAAACACAGGTATTTATCACTTTACCAGCCAGAACACTGTGTCCAATCCTCATTTCTTTTTTTAAAAAAAGACTTTATTTATTTATTTAGAGAGGAGAGAAAGAGAGAGAGAGAGAAGGGGGGAGCAAGAAGCATCAACTTCCATATGTGCCTTGACTGGCCAAGCCCAGAGTTTCAAACTGGTGACCTCAGAGCTCCAGGTCGATGCTTTATCCACTGCTCTACCACTTTCACTGTGAGTATTACACAATCAGAGGGAGATTTAACTACAGACGCACTGGGTGTGCGCCCTGAACCCCAACTTCTGAGGAGTCCTGCAAAACCCCAACTGTACACCTTTTTCTAATGACACCAAGTTTGGTTTCATATGTGCAATTTTAACATTAATAGTACATAATATCTTTTATTTAGTTAAAAATATAATTAACATGTATTTTTATTTTTCCTCTCTCTTTTTAAAGGGGCCCAATATTTTCTTCTGCGCCTGGGGCCTTAACTGATCTTAACCTTCCTCTGCCCTTAGCCAGGATTTGGGGCAGAAGCCTTCATTTCCCAGAGCCAGTCCAGTTTATATTTCCTACAAATGTAACTTTTTACTATTTAATTTACACCAAAAGAATATTTAAATTACAGCATTTAAATTAACTAGAGTAAAAATACATTTTACCTGTCTCATCTACATCTTTGCTGTAACTCATGGAAAAATAATGTTAAAATGGTCTAGTAAAGGGTATTTCACAGAACTGTTTTGATCAGTAATCACTATTCTGTACCTTAACAAAATTTGCTATATATAATTACAAAAATTATTTGAAGGACAATTATTTTAAATAAAAATATGATAGGAGTAAAATTAAGTTATTCTGATCATGTGTAAAGATGAGAAAACAAATATTACGGGTCTAGTGTCTTAGTCCCCAAATACCAATTATTATTAAGAAAATTGTATGTAATTCTAGTCGCTATTGCTCGAGTCCATTTTATGTATCAAACACCACTCAAATAGTCTAATGGACATGTACAATTATATTTTTAATTTGTAATTTCCAGCGATTATGACTGGGGAAGCCAAGTCCATAGTTTGTTTTGCAGGGGAGCGTTCTATGTGGGATGCCTACCGTAGCTTTGAAGACCACAGCTATTGCACATAGAAGCTGGAAAATGGGATTTAACTTTTAGACTCACTGCACTTGTAATCTCTCATATTATTTTAAGATCGGGTAAAAAGAAGTGTGAAAAAACTTGTAATTCACAAGAAAGTTCTACTTTTTCAACATAATTGTTTATTTTTAAAATACTACTTTTGCTGTTGTTCATATTGATCTTGAAGAATATTAGCATAGAGATCCTGAGGGGAGAAATGGATACACATTTCAAAAATGGATATGAAAACAGGAAACTGCAGTTATCTGTCACTTAAACGTTCTTCCTTGGGACAAGTAGAGATGTGCTTATTGTCGAGGTGTGGTGACAGCTTGTTTTCTAGGGAACTTGTGCATATATGTATAAATGTATATGTCCATATATACTATATGGTTTTACCTCTGACTATCAACTTCTACCTTACTGGTCTTTACTCTGATTTTAAAATCACAAATGAAGTTCCATCTTTATACAAAAATTTGTACAAAAAAAATAAAAAAACCAGGTATCCTATTTATTGTTATTTTATTTTCAGAAATAAAACTTCCATGCTCAAAAGCACAGTAAAACTTGCTGTGAGCTGCTTTTATACTCCTACTGTGTCCATCATTCAGCTGCAACAGGAAGCCATGTTGTGTGGATCACAGAGACTCAATGTTATACCTGTGGGTGGTTTTGTTGCTTCCAAAAAGATCTTTTTTTTCTCTGGTCACCACATGAGCCATTGTTTGAGTCCAATTACCAGCAAGCACCCACAGAGACATGCTAAGCTGTGTTGAATATGGACATATAAAGTCATTTGTGTTTCAAAAAAGATATTTATACAAATAATATTGATAGCTGCATTTTAACAGCCAGGCATTGCACTAAAGTTTTATAGGTATTTTTCTTTATTTAATCCTAATAAAAGTACCATAAAGGAAATCTTACCCCTGACTACAGAATGGAGGGAAAACAGGGTGTCTAGAAATTAGATGGTTTTGCCCAACGTCACAGTGGTAAGAAGTAAATAAAACTTACCCTCGTTTTTGTGTGACTGCACAGCAGGTGCTCCTAACCACAATGACATCATGGACAGATCTGTCCCCAGCGCAGTCAATGCACTGTATGTTGTTATGTCTATGCATAAGAATAGGTAGGATATGTTGACAGGAAGAATTATGTGTGTGTTTTAAAATCACTCCCCTTATCTTACAGTGATGCCTCATATGTTAGTGGTTGATGAAATCTCCAAATCTCATTCAATATTTGGGAATATTTTCAAAGAGCTCAGCAAATTATTACAACAAGGTACATGCAAAACTTTAGATATTTGAGGATTGGAAAATAACACAAACTTCCTAAGATTATGCAGTCTCTTTTCTTAGAAGCAACAGTTCACAATGTAGTAATATCACGAAAAAAGATGATGTTAATGTTTAAAGTGAAGAGCTTTCAAGAGAGACAGAGCATGTGTTTAGAGTGCTATTTATTCTAAAACACACTGAAATTCTGTTTTGGCCCATTTATATTATTTTTTAGGAAATAGAAAACTAGAAGCCATAGAAGATCACAGGGAAGGAGAGCGGTTTCCAACTCTGCTCTCATTCAATCTTTGAGCCTCAAACAGAATCTATCACTGAATCTAGGAGGGGAATTCTCAACACATTCACTGTTCCTTGCTCACTAAATTGTGACAATGACCCAAATGTCTCTGCATAGTTCTTGACAAATGGAAAAGGAGTTCTGTCACAGAGCTTCTAAACGGTTATCAGAAACGTGTCTGACTTGTACTGTCAGCCTCATTTAGAGTCTAAGCTCTGTGGGGAGGGACACTGTAGGTGAGAGTGACAGAATTGACTGCGACACTTCATAAAAATGGCAGGAGAAACATAGTCGAGAGGGAGAACCCTTCAAACCCAGATTACAAACCTTGAACAGAATCCTGTCCCTTTCGTTACTGGTGTTGGTGTGAGTTTGAAAAGGAGCCTGCTTTTAAAATATATTCTCTGTGGTACACGTTCTGGGAAAAATGTTCACATGAAGCAAATAAGATTCTCCACAGCAGAATTCTTAGTGCCCAATAAAATTAACCACTCTATTTAGTGATATTAATCAGTGCTTTTCCCAATCTGCATGAACAAACAGAGCACCTGACTGCAGATTAACTGCCCCTAAAGATGGTTTGTGAATATTAGCGTATCAGCAAACCATATGGTAAATTAGACTTCTTTCTGGTAATTTACCTGAAGGAAGCCAAAATAATTAGAAATCACTCTCAATAACTGCAGTCACACACAACTCAGTCACTGAAATGAAACTTTTTTTTTCCTTCAGAAATATCTGTTTTGCAAGTATATTCTAAATGACCGACTGCAGACTGGCTGCTTGTATTAAACATCATCATGGGAAACGGGCTTACAGACTGAACTCTAAGCTGTAGAGTTGTTTGCCATCTGCTTTTTCTATCGATTAGACTTTGAAAAGTTTTGTTTCTTTATTTGGTTTTTGGTCAAGAAAACTCCTGATCATGCCCAGATCATGAGGGAAGCCGAACATGGTCTGTACCTTTCCTTGTCAGCGACATCCATTGGAAGGTGATGGAAATAAATCGTCAGTTGTTCAGAGTATTACCTCTCAGTGATGGACGTTAGTCTACCACTTATATTAAAATTTTTTAAAAGTAATTTTAAATAGTTAATAGTGTAAATATGAAGGTGTTGGGCAGATAAAATATATTATCTTCACTTTGTTAAAGATGGTACTGCCCACGTGGAAGCTTGTTGTCCAGGTGATTGCATGGGATGGGTGTGATTATATTAATGTGTGTTGGGGGCTGGCTGTGGGCAGGCAGGATCCTTGTAACCTGGGCCTTGGTTTTAGGACAAAGCCTTTCCCACCATTTTTGATGAGGAATCCCATTATGCCTCAGATAAGTGACTTTGTATTAGACACTTCCTTATTTTGTATATTGGATTAGAGGTTTTGATTTCTGCACTATAAAGTGGGGCAGACTGGGAGCTTGCTCTCTCTCAGTTCCTGAGATTAGTATTAGAGAGGAGAGCAGAGTAAGCCCACTTGGAGGAGGCCAGGGGAAGCAGCCAAGATGGTGGCGTGTTGAAGGAGAAGCCAGTTTGTGCAGAGTTCGTGTAGGGAGAAGGAAGGAGATGGGGAACATAGGTGAATAAGACTGGTGAGGTTAGAAACCTTTGATTCTAGGAAACTCGGATAAATCAGTAGCTTTGTGAGCGCTGAATGAATGGGTTTTGGAGCCCAGTGTGTGTTTTTACTTGCCCACTGGGTGCAAGCTAGGATTAAAGAGGATGGCCCACCGGTTCATGGCTCTGTTGTTTCATTACCGTCTGTCCAAATCCAATGCGAACCTGCATGGGCCAGGCGGCTGTGATGGTGGCCGCAGCAACTGGCCTTACAGAAGGTAATGTGGATTAGTGTTTCCCAATTTTTAAACGTGTTATGAATCATCTGGGGGCCTTGTTAAGATGCAGGTTGTGGTTTAGCTGGTCTTGGGGGGAGGGCATGGGAGGGTGGCTCTGTCACAACCTTCCAGGGGTTACTAATGCAGCTGCTCTGTGATCACAGTTTGAGTAATTAGGCCATAGCTGCTCTCTGCTTCACTTAGCAAATAAGTGCTCACAAAAATATGTTTACTTGCCATATCCTTTCTAGAAGCAGTAAATGTTTTTCTATTTATTGACTTCCTGAAGTTTGAACTTTGTTGAAAACCATGGATTACATTACCCAAATCAAGCCCTCTATGGCATTAACCCCAAATGGCAGAAACATCAAAGTATTATTTATTAATACACTTATTTCATAAATATATTAGCATCTATACTAGGTAAGACACAGAAAACAGACATATGTGGTTCCTGACACCATGAAGCTTATAGAGAGTGTAGGTGAAGAGCCAGACTAAGTCTATATAAACATATGTATGTGCTTCCTCTGAAAGGAGTGATAAAATACTAAAATTGCAATGGGACTTAATCTAGTAAGATTTCTCTGAAATATACGTAGGTGTTACTCAGTCAAGTAGTAGGAGGAGTGTTTAGTAACTGAAGAATGCACCATGGTCCTATCAGTCCTATTGGGGGGGGGGGCAGGAGAGGCCCTGAGGAGTGAGGGTGTGAGAAGAGGCTGGAAAGGTCTTTGCAAAAGCGTGCTAAAGGTTTTAGAATGAGCTCCGAGTAAAATGTTTAACAGTATAAGCTTCCATACATATACATTTTGAAAAGCTCCTTTACACTGAATTGATTAGAATAATAATGAATATTAAGGTTCTGAAGTGCCTTAGGCTAAAGTTGATGGTGGCTTAGAAAAGGTCGAGGTGTTAGAAATAGAGATGGAGAGAAAACGATGTATACATATGGTTTAGTTCTCCACTTATCTGATGTGGGAAGTGAGGAAAAAGAGGTGACAGTAATGGCCCCTGGGAAGAACCAATTTTGGTGGATGGTTGTACCATTTGCTATGAGAAACACTGAAGGAGAAAAGAGAGTTGTGGGTAAGGTAGTAAGGTAATTTTTGGCAATTATTTTGTTATGGAAGCCTCCAAAAGTTCAATTGGATCTTGTTCCTGGGCATTCCTTTTCCTGGGCATGTGTTTTAAAGGTTCATTGAATTTATTTTAATCAGGTATGGTAAGCCACCCAAAGAAATGACTGTTACAAAGGAAGAAGTTTGTTATGTTCACATACCCCTGGGAACAGAGCGCATGGTACACCCCGAAGGGCCACACAGGGTTAGGATTTGCTAGTTAATAATCTCAGCAGACAGATGTGTGTAGGTCTGTCCCCAGTTTTCTGGTACCTGGTCCTGAGGTGGTTAGGGAAGAGAAATAGTGGCCTAGGGCACAAGAGCACAAGATAGGAGTTGACTGGGCATATGAGTTCTGGATGTGTTGGTTTGCATTTGAAAGGTATGCTCAGGAGTGAGTTTTATTTATTACTTCTAGAATTGGCTAACATAGGGAGAAATTCTCCATTAACTGAGAATAATTGGTTAGAGAAGTAGGAGAATGTAGTTTCATGGAAATTGAGAAAAGAAAAACAAGGCTGGTTCAAGCAGTTCTGTTAAAAATAGATGAATAGTGATGTAAGAAGAGAAAATACATATATTGTCATTTTGATTTCTTAGCTTGTTTTATTTATAAAAGTAATTTTTTTTTTCTTCAGAAAACTAAAATGACTTTTGCAATGAGATATTCTTTTCCATTTGGAGTACTATCTGTCTTCCAACTATAGATGCTATTATAATTTTTAAACAAGTGGCATATTAATCATTATAAAAACTATCAATTAGGCCTGATCAGGTGGTGGCGCAGTGGACAGAGCTTTGGACTGGGATGCGGAGGACACAGGTTCAAGACCCCGAGGTCACCAGCTTGAGCGTGGGCTCATCTGGTTTGAGCAAAGCTCACCAGCTTGGACCAAGGCCGCTGGCTCAAGCAAGGGGTTACTCCATCTGCTGCAGCCTCCCGGTCAAGGCACATATGAGAAGGCAATCAACGAACAACTAAGGTGTTGCAACAAAAAACTGATGATTGATGCTTCTCATCTCTCTCTGTTTCTGTCTGTCTGTTCCTATCTATCCCTCTCTCTGTCTCTGTAAACAGCAAAAAAACAAAACAAAACAAAAAAACAAAACAAAATAAACTATCAGTTAGCATCCAAATTCTATTTTAATATATAATAAATTCTATTTTTAATATATAACAAATATACTTATACTTACTCTTTAACGATGACATACTATACTCAATGTTTTGCTTGAGCTGGGAGAGAGATTATCAAACATCATAATTTTAAACATGGAAGTGCGCATTTATACTCATTCATTCAACAGTCATTATTTGCTTAACTAAATGGTACTACCTACAGTCATAGAAATCATGTAGTTATAAAAATCACATTTTTATCTTGATGATTTAGGTTTAGGACTCATATAAATTAACTTCTTATATGAAGTTGGCTTTATTAATAATATTTTTAAAAGGCTGCCTACTTCAGCTGATGCAGTATCCAGTAATGGCCCAAACTCTTTCTTTTTAAGGTAGCTTATTTAATCTTTTGATAACTCTAGTAGTTGCAATTTTAAATTTCTATCAACTCAAAAACTTCCTTCCTATGACTGATACTGGAGAGTTGCCTGATTGAATCTCTCATCCTTTTAATAGGCCCTCAATTATTTCATGGTATCTATCATGTCTTCTCTGTTTTCTCCCTAGGCATCCTCAGGTACTTTTTTTTTTTTTTTTGTATTTTTCTGAAGTTGGAAACAGAAAGGCAGTCAGACAGACTCCTGCATGTGCCAGACCAGGATCCACCTGGCACACCCACCAGGGAGTGATGCTCTGCCCATCTGGGGCATTGCTCTGTTGCAACCAGAGCCATTCTAGCCCCTGAGGCAGAGACCACAGAGCCATCCTCAGCGCCCGGGCCAACTTTGCTCCAATGGAGCCTTGGCTGTGGAAGGGGAAGAGAGAGACAGAGAGGAAGGAGAGGGGGAGGGGTGGAGAAGCAGATGGGCACTTCTCCTGTGTGCCCTGGCCGGGAATCGGACCCAGGACTCCTGCATGCCAGGCTGATGCTCTACCACCGAGCCAACCGGCCAGGGCCATCCTCAGGTACTTTAAAAGTCTTCTTATGGCATGGCTTCAGTTCCTTTACATTTGATTTGCTATAATTTATTGGTGTCTTTATCTAGAACCAACAACTAATCTCACTCCTCTTGATATGGTCCAACCAGTGTAGAATATGAATATTATCTTCATTATTTTGAACACTGTACAAAAATTATTGCTGTTTTTTTATATAACCACATTATGCAGTTGATGGCTTGAACCTATACTCATCCAAAATTCCTTAAGTCGTTTTTTGCAGACCTACTACCATGAAGTTTCATATACTCATCTTAGATTTGGTTTCTGTGGAAAGATATATAAAATTTCTGTTGACTCTGTTAAACCTTATTCTGTTTTGATTTCAATCATCTTACTTATCACTCCTTTCCCAATCTTTTGAGTAACTTATCATCTCATCTCATGTATATGCTTTACCTCTTAGCTTCTTGTCAACTCCCAATTTGAGATTCATGTTATTATGTTGTCAACAAGCCATTGCTGAATGAGTTTTTTTTTTTAGCAACTGGCTTATGAAAGAGCCCTTTAGCACAAGGGTCCACAATGATGGTGGTGGAAACACCAATCAGATCTCTAATTCACGTTTCCTCATTCAACCAAAGTCCAAACCTATGAGTAATACTCTTATTCAGTCAACATTTTCCCCTGGTGCTCATTGGATTACTGTGGAAGTGAAATAAAACTTAATTGAAACAAATACTTCATATTTACTATCTTTTTGGCATTTATCAGTCAGTAATAACTCTATAAAAATAACAAGAGTTAATATTTATATATGAAGAAATAGAACAGAAGAGGTAGAGAGACTTGCAAAGTGATACAAGGATGGTGACAAAACTGGTCATAAAAATTTAGACAGCAAGATTTTCAATTTAATGCTCCTCCTCTTCCATTTTACTTGTGAGTTAGACACTTAGCAAACAATGATGATGAAACATGGTAACACCTCAGAAAGAAGTGTCCAACCCTCACTGTACAGGTTATCATTGATTTACTATTTATTTTCTATTCAAATTACCTTTCTTTTTAGTCAGAGTTAGGTCTCTTGAGATTGAGCTTTAAAATTTTTAAACATAAAAATATAGTCATAGGTATTTTTAGTATACTACTTTATACACCATAAGGATTTTTAGTACAATACTTTATACACTAAAACTCTGTACTGACATTGTAGCTAGAAAATGTCTAGTTAATCATGCTCTAATAATAAACTAATCAGACTGCATTGGCTGAGTCAAGAGTATCAAAGTAAACTGTTCCTACCTAATGTGGACTTTATCTCCCGCTATCATACAATAAATATTTAAACCCCACTGTCTTGCCTCAACTGAGAAAGCCTTACTGAGTCACCATTTCCCAAGTTGCATTGATCGTATGTAATGTTAATAGGTGCTAATAAATGCTCTCAGCTGCACTTCACCCAGCTGGGGTTCCCTAGAAACAACCATCCCATTGAGGCTAGTTTATCAAAGCCTGGTGTGACTTTTGTAACTGGACACATTTAAGTAATAAACTAGACACACAAGTACATATAAATGTATTTCTGTGGTTTTTCTAATTTTCTTTAGGTTCCTAGGCTACTATTCAAAAAATAAAAACAGTCCTCTGTCCTCTTTGTGAGTCTTAGTACTAGATAAAGAAGAAAATGACTGCAAATACTCATTTTAATCATGCATACCCTCCACGTAGGTTTTTAGCATAGCATTTAAAAATTTTTAATATTTAAATATAGCAGATTAATAAGAAGTTGCAAAACATTTACTCATAAACTGAGCTTTGATTCAGTTTCTCCTAATGATAACTGTAGTATGATAGCAAAGCTATACCCTATCTGTAGGGTAACAGCAAACCAGGAAATTGATACTACAATCTGCAGAGCCTATTCAGACTTCATCAGCTTTACATGCATTCCTGTGTGTGTGTGTGTGTGTGTGTGTAGTTTGATACAATTTTATTCCACGTTACCAAATTTTCTTATTTTAAGAATAATGTATCAATTAACTCATGCAGTATGTAACCTTTTGTGGTGGCTGTTTTTATGCAGCATAATTCCCTTGAGAGCCAACCAAGTTTTTGCGTTTTTCAAAATGGTGTTCCTTTTTATTGCTGCATGGTATTTGAAGTAGTGGGTGTACCACAGGCTGTTTACTCATTCACTAGTTGAAGACATGTGGATTGTCTCCAGAATGGACTACTGCGAGTAAAGCTGCTAGGAACATTCCTGTGCAGCTTTCATGTGAACATAAGTTTTCATCCCTTCTGGCAAAAATTCCCCTGAGTGCAATGCTGGGTGCCATATGGTAAGAACATGTTTCGTTTTATACAAAACTGCCAAACTATTTCCAGAGTGCCTGGGCCATTTTCTGTCCCCACCAGCAGGGTTAAGTAATCTAGGCTCCCGGCAGCTTCTCTAGCATGTGGTGTCAAACGTAATCTAAAATTCACCACTAAGTGTAAGTTCTTTTGTGGCCAGGTGCTGTTTCATATTACCTTAAAAATGTTTATATCACATAGTAACATGGATATGAAACAAGTGCTTTGGATATTTGCTATGAACAAGATAGTGATTGGGACAAAGACATGGCTTCCTCCAGGCAGGGAGTCCAGCTCCATCTGCATGCAGCAGTTGCAGGCTCACACCTCCCGGGCCAGGTGGGCAACAGGAGAGCAGGAACCGCGGGGTGCAGGGCAGGTGACAGCTGGTGGGATGTGCCCGCCAGACAGCAAAGCCAAGCTGAGGGGAGATTGTCTCTACCCAACAATTTTGTCCATGTTTCTAGACATTCTAGTTTTTATTTTATTTTTTTATTCATTTTAGAGAGGAGGGAGGGAGAAAGGGAGAGAGAAAGAGAGAGAAAGAGAGAAAGAAAGTGAGAGAGAGAGAAGGGGGAGGAGCAGGAAGCATCAACTCCCATATGTGCCTTGACCAGACAAGTACAGGGTTTTGAACTGGCAACCTCGACATTCTGGTTTTTAAAAAAGAAACCTAAAATACAATTTAAAAAGGGGGAACTCTTTTGATTTGTAAATATAGATTCCACAAAAGTGTTGAGGATTAATTTTGACCTTTTGACCTAAAGGCAAATTATTTGAGGATGATCAGTTAAGGAGGTGAGGAACCCACTAGGAAGAACACAAATGGGCTGTATTCTCAGACACCAGGAAGAGGTTATCTTAGACTGAAGAGATACAAAGTACCTTCACAATACAGGACCGCGCTTCTCAAACTTGAATGTGCATAGAGTTTGTTAATCCAGTTTAGAATGTTGGGAATTGGGACTAGGACTAAGATCCTGCATTTTTATCAAACTACCTGGTGGTGTTGCTAGTCCAGAACCCACTCTCTAAGTAGCAAGTGTGTATGTGATTTGAGCTAGCCATGAAGGGTGGGTCGTGTATGTAGATGCAAAATGGGTCCTAATGGAGAGAAGGCTGCTGCTCCCAGTCATAAAGGCATGAAAACTTGGAGGTAGCTGGGGAATTATAAAATCTCCCATTTGTGTTGTAAATAGTTTACACAAAAGAGCAGGAGACAAACTTGGAAAGGTATGTGTTCAGATGGGATCATCCTATATTTTTTTTAGTTCCAAATTTCAGCAGCCTATGATTCATGTACTTGATTTCTATCAGTAACTAATAGCCACTATTTCTTTGATCCCACCCTTGCTTATAAATGAGTACCTTAGTTAGTTATTCAGTAGCACAGGGCATGTTCCTTTTAGCTTATAAACTGTCCTCTGCCAGGAATTCAGGAGTGTACACTGCCTCAGGGCTCATTGGTGTCCGTGTCATACATTCTGTTTGC